>NC_141556.1:129944395-139944395 GCF_036417535.1 Chlamydotis macqueenii
AGAGAGGAAAAATAGTTTTAACTTTTAGGTTTTCTGATGACAGCCAGCAGCTTTCTTTTCTTTAATATTTTTTTTTTTAATAGAAAGCTATCCAGACTTCAACGTAAACTGACTCATTTAGGAAAAACTAACATTTTGCTGAGTTAAAATGAAATAAAATCTGAGCCAGCTTGCTCTTTGTCTCAGGGAGACAATTGAAAATGCTTCTTTTAAGAACAGAAAAGAAAGAATGCTTCTGGGGTTGGTTAGGATGTACCATTTTGCACCAGGTCCAACCACAGGTTAAACCAATACCACAGCTCATGTCTAAAATCCACCAATAGCAGATACATAAGGAATAGGATAAGAGAAAGCACAAAGCAAAAGTTTTCCAGAACATTTTCCCAGCTATTGGAAATGGCTCAAGAACCTCCTGAATCACTGCCTCTATATTCAGCGGTGACCGATGGATTACTACCCCCGTCCCAATGAACTTAAAATGCTTTTCGAACCAACATAAACTTTTAGCATCTACAACATCCTGCAGAACAACTACACTCTACACGAAAAACTACCTTATTTTTCTTGAGCACACACACACGATTTCTTTTTTAATGCCTTCTAGTTCTTGTATCAGGAGAAACTAGGAAAAATCATTCCACATTCACCTTTTCCACGCCACTCATGATTTTCTAGACCTCCAACACATCATCTGCAATCAAACTTTCTTCCAAACCACAATTCTAATTTACTTAGTTGTTCCTTGCATGGAAACCACTATATATCTTTGTTGCCCTTCTCTGAATCTCTTCCAGGTCCTTTTTGAAATGAGGGGGTGGGAAAAATGGGAAGTGAGACGAAATCAGTATTGAACACTGTATTCAGATGTTAGATAAACACAAATTTATACAGAAACAAGATGGCGTTTACCATCTTGTTCTCTGCTCCCTTCTTTCCAGAAAGCCAACTGCATCCTAGGCTGCATCAAAAGCAGCAGGCCGAGGGAGGCAATTCTACCCCTCCACTCCGCTCTCATGAGGCCCCACCTGGAGTACTGCATCCAGCTCTGGAGCCCCCAATATAAGAAGGACATGGACCTGTTGGAGAGGGTCCAGAGGAGGGCCATGAAGATGACCAGAGGGCTGAAGCACCTCTCCTATGAGGACAGGCTGAGAGAGTTGGGGCTGTTCAGCCTGGAGAAGAGGAGGCTCCAGGGAAATCTTATTGTAGCTTTTTAGTACTTAAAGGGGGGCTATAAGAAAGATGGGGAGAAACCATCTCTAGAGACATTGTCCCATCCTTGAAAACATTCAAGGTCAGGCTGGATGGGGCTCTGAGCAACTTGATCTAATTGGAGATGTCCCTGCTCCTTGCAGGGGGGTTGGACCAGATGACCTTTCAAGGTCCCTTCCAACCCAAACCATTCTATGATTCTGTTTGCCTGGAGCGCTATTGAGCATTAAGCAGTCATTTCCAAAAATATATTTATTATTATCCAAGAATTATAACTTTATTCTTAATCAGTAAGTCAATAAATACATTGTATGCAAAATTAAGATTGGGTTTTTAGCATCTGCATCACTTAACATTACTTGGCAGAGGTCTTAATCTACCATTGTTAACTGACAAGGGAACTTTACACCAACAGCAACTTGGTATCACAAGGTCTTTCTGCAACTCTTCTCAAACAGTTCCTGCTTTTTCCATTCCTGAGCAGTTCAGCACTGTCAAACTCTCCTTTTCAGATTATCCAGCTGTTGATGTCTCTGATGGGAATCGTGACTATTTATTCTCGCCTCTATTTCCAAAATTTGTTTTTGTTGCTCCTGCAAAGAAGTTTAATCTAACCATACTAGGATTCCTGGTACTTTTACAGAAATATTAAGAAACAGAGGACAACTCTAAAAGATGCTTGCTTCCCTTCTCAGTGGCTCTTTAACAAGCTGTCCAAACATTATGCTCTGGCAGTGACTTCCACCTAATTTCCACGGTGGCAACTCAGGTTTCCAATTATTATAATGTTTCCTACTCTTCCAGTTTCCACAGCCCCAGTTACAGCACTATTGTCACTATCATCATGCTGGTTACAAGGCAATAACAAAAGCCTGCAACTATATAACTTCTCTGAATTTAATTTCCTGGAGATTCTGGTTTGCTGGCAAAGCACATCTATTCATAAGACAGGACTTACGTTTTCTTTCCTCAAGTCCGTAATGTAGGAATGGAAAGAGTCCATTAGATATGCATTTCACCCAACTTTGGATATCTAAAAGCCTGATACACAGTCTAAGCTAGTCACCCTATGATCTGTTTACAGTAAAAGGGGGACGAAAAAAAGCATCTCCAAACAGCAATTCACCTAATAGATTCTGGGATGAAACAAATCTTGCTCTAGTCTCTCTTAATAAAATAAGGGTACATCTAATGTCAGAGGAAGCTTTTTGGAAACAGTATGATCTATGTATCTGATCACCATATTTGAGTTTCCCTAGCAGTCCCAGTATCACATGTCTTGTCACATACAAATTATTTATGACAAATATTTCACAAGTGACATTAGAAAGATAGATGTCACTCAACAAGACCGAGTTACTTCACCAGCAGATGCTTCACCTTGAAAAGTCCTAATTTAGGACCTGACCTAACATAGATAGTTGACCTGTGTCTTCTGCAGTCAGCAAACACAAATAAGCCAAGTGAAAAAGCTAGTCTTTAGCTTGGGTTTTGCAAATGAACCTAAGATTCATTTCTAAAAGAGGAAGGTGTTAATCTGTTGCCTCACATTTTTAAAATAACTCAATTTTAATAGATACAGAATAACTTTCTACTGAAAAAAAGCTACTCAAGGACAGTATTGAGATCTTCAGGCACTTACTTCTGTGAGTACTGAGAATGTCATTAGAGCCACTGTGAGGGAAAAGACAAAAACATTTCTGAAAAGGATAATGAATTGTCACAGATCTTCCATTAAGTTAATTCTTAGAGACAAAAGCTATGTTCTGTGTGGAAAGCTGTTTATGCCATATTTGCTTATTATGTGGCATCTCTACCTTTCTATGAAACATCTGGTAGCAGTCTGACACAAACAATGCCTTAAAATACACAGCCAGGCAGGGAGAGGTGTGGAGGGTGTCCTCACCCATTCCCAAATCCTCCTGTTTAAGAGCATAATTGTTTCAGCTGTAACTATGAAAAGATTCTGTGTGCACAAAGAGAACACTCATGACTCAAAACACATTAAATGACTACACTTGAACTTTAAAACAATTTATTATACCAGAAAAACAAAGCATGGAAACTGCCAGATAGTAAGGTACTCAGTTAGGGCATGCAAGTGCAACTGAAAAAACAAAGCCTGGAATAGGAGAAGCATCCCAACTTCAGCTGAGCAGAATACTCAAAAATAGACAACCATGAAAACAATGCATGATAAAAGTAACTGTTTTCTGCCACCTATTGGCATTTTTAGCTAACAATTAAGAAACAAAGGACTACACCATTTGCAAGATACTGCTTCTATTGTCTTATAAGGGAATGCATAGATGGTCCACCCAAACTGCCACTGAACAACGACATTTGAAGCAAGTTTCTTTATACAGTTGTTTGTCTAATGCAGTCACTGTTGAAGAAAGCACTGGGAACTTCACTGGTCACAAAATACAGGCAAAAAAAAAGACTGAAAAACCCTGCTTAAACTAAAAACAATAGCTTAGGATAAAAATAAGCATTCAAATTCAACAGTTTACTATTATACTTATTTTCAACTACTAAGAAATAATGATCAAAACATAACTTTTACTAAATAGTACATTTCTCAATAAACTATATTTAAAAAATGGAGATCTAATATCTACAATGTCTACAATAAAAGAAACAAATGTGTTACCTAGATACTAACTAACTAAATATCCCTTCAATTCACATAGAAAACACTTAATGTTATTTGTATAGACTTCCTACCAGTTATAATTAACATTAAAGAGGTCTTTTCTTCTTTGTCACCTCTCTATTCAGGCCTTATTTGCGTTTGTTTGTACTTACTATCTGTTAATCTCTCTTAACAAATGACAACAATAACTGTTGCTATTATGCATGGAATTAAACATGTAGATAACTGTGAAGGGAGCTATTTAAAAAAAAAACAACAAAAAACAGTATCAGAAACATGTAGCTCTTTATGTCTCTTGTTTTGCTTTGATAATTAAGCCATAGCCTCGATTTGTTTTAAACAAAAAACTTTTCCATGGACAAGCATGTTGCAATCAAATTCAATACCTGCATTATGTTCTGATTCAATTTGTTCAAGTGCATTATTGTTAACCCTTATTTGATCCATCCCTGTTGTCTTCACTGACCAAACAAAACCAAACCTTAATTTCCCAGCAGCTATCACTGAGTCTGTAAATTAATTTGCAATAGATCAAACAAAATCATAATAGGAAACCTTCAGTTTTGTTCTACTTGGTATCTACAACACTGTGGGGAATGAAATACAAGTTGATAGAAACAACAACAACAAAAAAAGGAACTAACATTTCCACATGTTCTGTCTACAAATGCTTAGTTCATTTTAAAATATAAAAAATGTATGCAAAAAAACCCCTTAAGTAAATGCACAATATAAAAGAAAATCCCCGAAGAGCACTATGTCCACAAACTGTAGCTAATGGGGAGAAATTTGCAAGTCAAAAGTAATTTTCTTTCTTTGTAAGTCTGTTCTTGAGAATTAGCCTCTCACATTCTAGTGATCAACAAGCATTATAAATATTATGTGAAAATACAGAGGCAAGTGGTTTTGGACCAGCCTTTCAAACAGAAGTTGCAGTTGTCAACAATATACATCTATTGAGCTTTATCTTAATAGTTTTTACAAATTACACTTCATAATCTAGCTTGGTTGCCGGCTACAGTAGAGGACTGGATATGCTTCTCTACGACATTTCAGTTCTGTACCTGTGCCTGCCTTCACACAGTCTGGATGCTGAAGGACTACAGTGCTTCACGCGGAATGAAAAAACATGGTAATAAAAAGAAGAAAGCTGCAAGTACTGCAAATTATTCAGAGTTCACTATCAGTCACTTTGGAGTTGAATTTAAAACGTAATTAGTGCTTGCTTCTCTACAATTTTACTCTCCATTGAAGACAATGTTAATGTGGATTTTTGAAAATGGGATCTTGGTGGATGATGTCCAATCTCCAGATGGCTGGGATACCTAACCTCAAGCACATTGGATCCAAAATCCATGGCTTCCTCACCGCAGAGTTGAAATTACCACCTTAAATCATCAATCCCCTCAGAAGGGAAGTACAGGAACACAACCTGAACATGCTTTCCCAGTCAACCAGCATAAGCTTGCTGTCCATGTCACTGATCAACAAACCAGCTTTTGTAAGGCTGAATGTGAGAGATAACACAACTAAAATTTCTGATTCAGGCATCATTGTAAGTTACTAATCAAGCCATTTAATGTCAAACTGACCTCTCTTTTCAAACTACTCTTAGAAAAGCATATTATTTCCACTAATTCCAAGGCTAAAAGCTTCAAACTCATTTTCCTACCAATGTCCATTATTATGGATAGCACTGCTTAACAGGAGAAATCTGGTCGAAGTAGCTTTAAACCCCTCATAAGGATGAGGTTCCATCAATATGCATTACTACATAAGTTATCAAATCTACGGATACTCCCACGCAACGTTAGCTAGATGATTTTATGAAATATTTTGTAAGAAGTTTCTCGTGGCAACAGCAGACTTGACTCAGTGACCTGAACATTATCAGTTCCATTTGCAGTAACTTGTTCTACATTGCAGGTGTGTTCTCCCTGTTCAACCTGTCTGTGTCTTCTGTAAATATCTGAATGTTTGGGGAAGCAGACAGACAAATGTTCTTTAGTAATATACAGCACCTCAGGAATTAGAACTTGAGCCAAAACCTCTGTTTGCATATGCTCTGGTAAGTGTTTTGACTATTAGTACTAGCTACATCTTTTGAGAATTACATCACTATTTTACACTTGAAACACCAAAGGTGTATGTATCAATATTAACTTAAAGATTAACTATTGCTGTAAAGTCAGGAAAGTTTTTCTGCTGTGTACCTGAAACCTGAAGTAATCTCAACTTACTCTGAAGTAATCTCAACTTACTCTGAAGTAATCTCAACTTTTAATCTGCTTTTTTGCCTGTTCAGAACAGGTAATAACACTAACTTGATCCAATGCACTTGCACCATCTTCTTGAGATCTCAGCAGCAATGAAAAGCTGAATTACAGTGTGAGAACTAGTGTCATGCACCAGAATTTCAGTAGACAACACGGACTTGAGTGACACCTACCTGCCACTGCTACAATTCCAAGAAGAAATCCCCTCAGGTCAGGGATGCTATCATAAACAGTGAAATAAGATTTCACATGGGAAACTTTACCTACTTAGCAATGTGAAGTCCAGTATAGTTTAGGGTCCTCAGGCAACATCCCAGTTTTTAACGGAGAAATGTACCCAGTAAAAACCTCAGAAGACCTCTTATAAAGAAACCAATTCTGCTGCTGCTAGACACAAGAAAGGCATAGACTCAATTCAATTTTTGAAAGGGTTTCTCAAGATGGATAACTGATGAGGCTAGGATTGGCATAATCAGAAACACACTATTCTAATCTGCAGAAGAAGTAACTCTGCAATATCCTGGTGCACACATACTTCGTAGACTTTCTCTAGCCGCTTTCCAGCTAGCTGGTTTTTCCTGATCATCCTTCCAGAACAAGTGCAAAGATACATCCGGTAGTTGCTTGATCAATCTTACGGATGGAGTACCAAAGCAGACTCAGTGGAGAACACTTTGATCAAGAGGGCTCCACACAGGTGGTATCTTAAGACATTTGACTCTGTCAAGTCTATGTGTCTCCTAGACAGCCTGAGCACAGATGGCCATTCCTTTGGAACTTGTAGTTACTAATATAACCAACTTGGAGACTGAAGGAACACCTCATGATGTCTAACAACTTACCTCTCGGTCACCCACCTTGTTTGGGCAGGGGAAAGAAAAAACAAGTAAATTGTTAATAAAGGTGAAATTTGGAGAGAATCTTGTCAGAAATAACTTTGAAGGAAACAAAAAAGAATATCCTGTAACAGAAGAGTGTCATATATGGAAAATGAGCCATGAGGCTTCCTTCCTTTCTCAGCCCCTAGCAAAATGACCACCACCAGAAATGAAGCCTTTATAAAATCACACAACCGCCAACTTTTCTGAGGAAACACAGGGATTTTTTTAAGCTCTATAAAAGACCACTACTAGAAGTTAGCTCTGGAAATAGAAGGCAGGCCTGTAGCTTCACAAGCGGAGCATCTTACCTATTTTGACATTTTTGCTATCAATTATATCTCCTTGATGAGGAATAAGCAGGCACACTATTGACAACAACCATGCAAACCAAGGCTGAAAACCAGAGTAACGGATTAGAAGCAATCAGTGATGCAGAATTCTGAGTCAGCAACTTTTTCAAGATCCCGCAAGCCTTGATATTCCACAAGCAAACCAGATACCAAGCACTATTAAAAAAATAATTTATCTGTGAGACCATGAGAAGGATCTCATTTTACCTTTGAAAGAAATCTAGGGGGCCTGCAAAGCCTCTTCAATAAGTAGGTTTGGACATATTTAGATCTGAAAGTAGTATATGGATAGACATTGCTATTGATATACTAGTCATTCCAAACTTCTTTTCCACTTTGTCAAAATTTTAACAAGAAATTACTGGGAAAGTTCTCTACACTTCTTTAATACATTACTACATAGAGATCATAAGTCAGAAGCCCTAATGTTAGGTTCAAGACATCACTTACTAGAGAAAACATATGTCTGAATTTCATCTTTGAATTTCAAAATTAAGTGTGTGCAAGTTCTCCTGAAGTGTCAGGCGTAAGTGAAACTTTTAAGTAAAAAATATCTTACAACTAAGTTATCTAACATATTTATACTCAAATTTGAATATATAAAAGAAAAACTATCTTTGAGGACGTTTTAAGGCTCTACACTGCTGTCCCAACTGTAACATTTAATAATCTCCCAACAATAAATTCCTTTGATATTTTCACAGACTCTTCAAATAAATTGTTTTATAAAAGAAGCTGGGTCAAGACTCTATTATTGATGCTGGCTGACTAGAGCTTTTGTCTTTTTATTTTAAGTGGGATACATTCAATGTTAAACATGCTGTCAAGCTTGTTCTAGCTGAAAAGAAAGATACTGCAGCATATGCTTCGAATGGTGAAACACCTTAGGTTTGCATAAATTCCTTTAAAAACTTATCCAACAGCTTAAATCCCTTAAACAGGGAATGCTTAGTCCATGTTCTCTGATATTTTGATAGGTGTGCACATTTGGCTTTAAATTCCAAGATGTAATGCAAATAGTTCTAGTACCTATTAAAGTAATGAAGACTGAAGTTTGTTCCTGAAATTCACACACAAAGCTAACTATGGTGCATTAAGAGACATGATCATAGATCCAGTGTGGGACATGACTATTTGGATTACAAGTAAAGATAAGAAACTATTTTATCAACGCACTCTTTGCCATTGACTTCACATTAATTTTTCTTTTTCTGTACAATAAACATTGTAGCTAGTTCCTCATCCAGAAAAAAATAGGTTACATTTCTTGGTATGAGTATTTTTAGAGTTTGATGCTACCTGATCATCCAATTTAGGGAAAAAGTAAACAGAGACCTCAGCATTTTACACTCCATTTCATGCTGCCTCACTTCAATGGAAATTGAAGGTATTATTTCAATTTCTTCTCGAAGCACTTCCTCATTTTTAGAGTTTCTTGAGTTTTGGCCTATATAACTGATCTGAATTCAGTTGTGGGATGGAGTGGATAAAAAACTCTTACAAAGAAAGGAAATTCCTTTCCTGGATGGTTCATTCTGCTTCTCTTTAATTCAATATTATGCAGTCTGATTAATGGATAGACGTGAT
This sequence comes from Chlamydotis macqueenii, assembly GCF_036417535.1. Lineage (NCBI taxonomy): Eukaryota > Metazoa > Chordata > Aves > Otidiformes > Otididae > Chlamydotis > Chlamydotis macqueenii. The sequence continues at coordinate 129,953,358 of NC_141556.1, forward strand.
CTTTCAGCAAAAATACAAAACTGTCTCTTAAATGAAAGAAGAGTAACAAGGAGATATGCTTTTGAAAGTGTACTACTTGAAAGCAGTACAGATCCTGGAGATGGTTGGTTATATATCCAGTATTATTATCACAGGAACCACATTAAAGGACGTTATCAAATTGAAGTGTCTTAGCCAACAACATCCTAGTGGAAGGCAAATGATCACTTGGTGATCTCACCCAATGAGACATTACTGCTGGTAAAAGAGAAAGATACACTCTTCGATACCATATCTGCTGAAATCTGTTCTCAGAGACACTCGTGTCTGTTGTCTCAGTTCCCCATTGGGAAGCTGGCAGCCCAAACTGACTCAAAGGCAACTGGAGCCAACAGGAACCACATCTTCAAAGCATCAGACTGTGAAGGTCCAAAGCAACTAGACAAACTGTAATTGAGGGCAATGTAGCTACACTAACTTGCTACCTCAAAGAAAGCATAAGGGAGGAAATAAATACTACCTGACTTTTTCAGAAGAAACTTGTCTTCTGCCTCGAAAAAGCCAATGGTACTAGAATGACAGAAGCACTGATGTGGGTTCCAGGCAGCTATTATGGAAAGTGAAGCTCACATTTCACACCCAACAGCTCTGGTCTAAAACATCCAAAGAAAAGACCCAAATCTTGTTCCCTTTGGCTATCATGGAAAATTGACATAAACTTGAGAGGATTTAGTCTACAACAAAATTGTTCTGTAAGCCTACTTTTTAGGAGTTCTTTCAGTACTTGTATACCTCAAGGTCCTATCAGTAATGTATTGCTCTTGTGACGCAAATTCAGCCACAAAATGTCATATGCCTGTTTCTAGGCTACTGAAAATGAAAATTTGTAGATTTTCAATAATTATATTTTGTGATTTGGATACTCCAAAATAATAGAACTTGAATTGCTTTCTAATCTAGAACTGCAAAAAATCAGAAAGAAACCACCCAAGACTGAAAGAAAATTTCATGAATCTCTAGAAAATATTACTCTCAGCAGTATCTCTCATTAACGATTAAAAGTCTCAGGGGGAGAAAAAAAAAAATAAATCAAAGCAGGAGATAATGGAAAATGCAAGAAATGCACTCTACCTCCCCTCACAAAAGAACCCAAATGCTCAAGCTAACATAAAAAATGTTTTAAACAAAATGATCAAACAAGACAGAAGTGAAAAATATCTTGTAGGTCAATGTGAGAGTTTTAAATGTCATTAAAAATTGATTTTTTTTTTAAAGTAAGGCATCTTTAAATGTACAGTCACATGTCATTTCATACAAGTTATTTGAAACTTATTGATCTCATTTGTGCAAAGACCAGGCTCTGTCATCAGCCTGCTGAAAGGATAATAGAGCACTCCAAACCCTTATGATAGGTTTGATGCAAACAGTGGCCCTCATTTAAACACATGTAATAGCACCACAAGTGGAAAAATTCCAACCTCAACAGTTATACATTATAAAACAAATTAGCAAGTATGTTCTGCTTTACTTCACATCAAAGCCAAAACCTTTGTCTTCTTATCTTCAGTAAAATAAGGTTCTACACACCAAAATACATGCCCCAAAACATTAAAAAGTAGAGCAATGGTGTTCATAGGCTAACATAGCACTTAGAATCAGCAATTGCCAACAACTTCGTTTTACTTAAGACAACCCAAAAACAGCTAAAATGGATTTCAAGCAAGCAACTGGGAGAAGGTATACTTAAAATGACTACGTATGGAAAACTACATTGAGAAAAGGACCAGTGGAAGCTATCTTACGTATTAAGTATGGAGAGCTAAAACCTTTACAAGGATATTCATGTCCATTCTGCAAAATATTCTCCCTATTCATGCAACTCCAAGTAAGCCGCATTCTTAGGCTATAATAGGTCACAACTAAGTACAGTACCTTGCTTCAGAAAAAGTTTTGCTTTGTCCGTCAACTGTCAGCAAAGCACAAAGAGCTCATACAGCCCATCCATGTATTGCTTGTTAAATAATTTAATTTTAAATATAAATTAAATTTAAATTTAATAAAACATATGAACAGTAAGAAGTCAAGATTTCTTAAAATCTTTGCCTCTACTTTGGTTAGAAGGCCAAAAACACTCTACTCCCCCTCCTTCTTCCACAATTCTGTCCTCCTCCCTCTCCTCAAACATTTGTGCAGTCCTTGATTTTTTTTCTCTGTCACAGACTTGTCTTGCAGGAAGTTTTCAATATGACATTAGAAGTAATACAGAACACACAGAGATTTTACCCAGGTACATGGAAATAACAGTGAGGTTTGTCAACTCAAGTATACATTTTAAGTTGGTAAAGAGACAACAAGATTGTCTATCTTTGCAGTATAGTTATGAATATCTGAAATACTGAATGACTTAGCACAGTTCTGAAAACTTTAAAGATAATAATGCACATACATACATAGATACGTAAGTTTAGAGGAGCTCAACGGAGTGAAAGGTAACCGCAAAGAAAGCTGTCCCAATGGTTTGATCACCTTAAACCAGAAAAGTTTAAAGCATCACTAAGCAGTGTTTGTTCATTTAAGTTTAATTATTTTCTCCTTGAGAATGGCACTAATGAAACTGAATATCTTTCATGGTTTCGAAGAGCAGTCTGAATGGTCTGTAAACAGGACTGGGGTCAGACAAGAGAACTGGCTGAGCTAGGGGGTTGCTAGGTGATGCAGAATGTAAACCCACAAACTCGTTCAGGTTTACTTTGCTTTCATACTGCTCTCACATAGGCTTTCCAAAGTTTTAAGAATTAATTTCCAGGTAGCTATTTAAAAACAAAAAGTAAAATGATTAAAAAAGAAAACCCTTTAATCCTCCTCACCTCTTCCCTTGCTCCCCCCCTTTGCAAAAAATAGGAAAGAGGAAAGGAAATTCACAGCATTAAAGTGCAAGAAATCCATTCACAGTGTTTTGAATATGACAATGGGAAGAGGACCATTCCCTCTATATATCTGTATGTAATTGTTGAGGACTGATGATTATGAAGAACTTTTAATCTTTTCAGATTAATTTTTACTTTTGTAAACAAAAATTATTTTTGGAGCAGTATGTTGGCCCTTTAAAGTACTTAAACTGAAAATAAAGTTGTATTTACTAATATTTCCACTGCAGATTACAAAAGCAAAGTTTTCAGTATAGCCATGTGTTCCTACCCCCATCCTTTTCAGAGCTGTGGGGTTTTTTTTTTTTGTGGTTTTTTTTTTTGGTTTTTTTTTTTTTTTCTTTCTTCCCTAAAGTATCTGATCAGAGATTGTCCGGTAAGAGCACTTTATTAGATCATCAGTCAGAGGGTTTTACAAGCACCAAGAGCTATGGGCTCAAATGCAGCACATCAGTTTTAATAGCCGAAGGTCTAATAGTAAACTGCAGATACTGCTGAGAACTTTCCATGCACTGAACTCTTGAAAAAGCACCATCTCTCAAGCTTAAATGCAGCTGCCTCTTTCAATGCCGCAAATGGGTAAATTTGACAAAAAAGCCACCATTAAGACTACATGAAAGGCTCAAGACAACATCCTTTCAATGCTTTGTACTTCAGTAATCAGATGTACTTACTCACCCCCTCCCCCAAACCCGATCAAGAACTATTTCTGAATGGTAGGAAATAATTCCACTTTGTATATCTTTTAGTTAATCAAGACTTTCTATTCAGCAATTTGACCTTTTGTTCAAAACAGGATTATCAGTTTTTTCGCCAGTTACCAAGGGCGACTCGCATGGTGAACATAATTGCAATAATTTGCAAAACACCATGGCAACCCACATTACAACTAGGTAAATACTGGTCTTTTGTGCTACATTGTTATTTTCAGAGATGCTGAAGTCAAAGAACGAATGACAAATGAACACAAAATTTATATTTGCTTTGTCTCAAAAGAGAAGAAAATTGATAACAAGAATTGGGGGGAAACCGACTACAGCTGTAATTTCTAACTTGATTAATTAGGATGGTAACAGTCCTTAACAGTATATTCAACAAACAGCCCTGACTTAGTCTCTCCACCCACCTCTCCCTCTTTCTACACTACTACCACTAACCCCCACCCCAGACAAATTTTTTCAGCTAGGAGAACAAACAACTCCATTTGCTCTTTTCTTCAACTTAATGGAATCCTTAATTACAGAATATTGTTCTCCTGCTCTTCATTACACTGAAAACTGAAAGTGAGAGAGAGGAGGAGGAAGGCAGTGCCAAGCAGACAGGGTAGCTACTGTCGTCTTATCTGCCTTTGCTTTTTTTGTCCATAGTGGACCTAAAGATGAGATGGCATTTTTTGTCTTTTTTTTTAAAATATTAGCAGCCGTTGTATAGCAGATAATTAAGAAAACTATTTAGCGCTCAAGTTCTCTCACTGGCAGTATTAGTAAGAGGTGAAAGCTTAAGTCAAGTCATGATTAAAATCCAAAATCAGAGAGGAAGCAACTGCTTAAGAAGAAAAAAATTATCAGATCAAGTGGTTTCTAACAGAATACCTACTGTAGTAAAACATTCGCCCATGAATAGTATTACATACCTAATAAACTATTAATTTTTAACTTATTTTCTTCATAATTGTAAGAAGTTATTCTTACATTATAGGCTTCTATTAAGACTTCAAGAAACCACACTAAAACCAGTTATTTCAGAAATGTTACAAATATAGAAAAATATTTTTTCTTAATAAAAAACCCACTGAAAACAGTCTAATACATGTTACTAATTGACTTCACAATAAATTTGCTATACATTACTGGAGCATGAGTTCTGCGCTAAAATATTTATTATGCCACAGTGAACTGACTGAATGGTTCAGAACTTAATTTTCATGATATTAACAAAACCAAGTTATGTCGCTACACAGGCCAAATTCTGTCACCAGATGTATGCATATGGCTCCTACAAAACACAATGGCACCCTTTGGCAACCGATATTCATGTACAGAGTATATGAAAAATACATTAAGCTACAAGAAGCATGCAATCAGAAGCCAGTGTAATCCTCATTTCAGTTCCCTGTACATGCAAACCATGTGTCAATTTACAGTTAAAGGACCACATCTATATTTTAATTCTCATTAAAGGACTGAATTGCCATTAGGATAAAACAGGCTTGCAATGTGAACAAGAAACTGCATCCCTAGGTACTGCGAATGCTGGAGAGCATGTAGTAAAATGAAAGAAATGAAAACAAAGTGCTAAAGAAAACTGAATCTGGCCCCAGGCAGCTGAAATGAACTATGCCTCTGCTACACAGATTCTCCATGCTGCTGGAGAAGTCACTTCCAGTTTACTGAAAGGACTCAGAAGGAATGGTTACCTAAGAAATCAGTCTGTTTTCAGTGAAATTTAAAAATCTGCACTGATGAGGCTTGAGCAGACCCAGCTGTAACCTGAAAGCTGTGCTTCGGGCAGTTACACAATACTACACACTCTGAAAAATCAGGTCCTTTGCTTCACAAACTGGGCACCCAAACTTATGGACATGTTTGATGTTCATTCACCTATGCCTCATTTCTCTGAGCGATAAAAATAATAACTTGTCCCCTTGCTTTACACAGCTCTTGTAAATATGCTCTTTAAGAGACACTTGATCCTACAGTGAAGTGTGCCACAGAAAACTCCATGAGAAAAATAATTCTAGACAAAGTTTCAGGGAGTGCACTTGTTAAGGCAGAGGGCATCCACTGAGCAATGGAGAGAAACACAGACGAGCTGCTCACCTAATGAGTGCTGTCCAACCTGGAGGCTGCAATGTACTGCTAAAAAGGCAGAATGGGATGACATCGTACAAAAATGACCTGGATTAAACTTACGTAAGCAGTGTTCCTTCTAGGATTTTTTCAACTTTCAAATGTCCACCTCTGCAGTATCAAGATCCCTCTTCTATTTTCAAATTAAAAAAAAAAATCGTCTTTCTGCCCATTCTTCTTCAAAATAGGGTTTAAAGAAATACACAAGATTCTGCTGCTTGAAATAAACAGAGTAACCCATCATAACAGTGAATTTCCACCTCCTCTGCAAGCTACACATTTTGCCCAGTACTGGTCAATAGTAGAGGCAGGCGAAGACTTAGAAATTTTCACATGATTTTTTTTTTTTTTTTATGAAACCAATCACACTCAAATATAATTGCTTACTTTTCTTGTTCAAATTTTCACAGGCAATCTTCATCCATGCTTGCCTCCTCGTGCTATTTCAAGCCTACCTGCCCAGCCAGGTGCTTACCCAGCAGATGCCCTATTTGAATATTCTAATTCAGCCAATTCCACTCAATTCAGTTTCTCTGCTCTTAGTTTCCTCTACATCCACTCAGGTCCAGCTCCAGTCTCATGTGCCAGTTGTAGTCTCTCTACTCATCTATATTCAATTCTTGCAATCATACTTGGCTTGGGGTTTGGTTTTTTTTTTTTTTAAATCATGTCTACCTCCTGCTCCATAATAAAAATTTTTCTTAAAAGGTTAGTAAAATTATCAAATCTAGATGAATTTTCACAGGATGACAAAAGACAACCAATAGCAAAGAGGAAGGAAGGATGAAATACGTACTCATCCTCACAGCCAAATGTTAAAGACTTCGAAGTCACAGCACCTGCATTTCAGGTACAGCAAGGTCACCTGAACAACTTTAAAGTGGCTTTTACTGCAATATCACGCAATGAGCAAGTGATTATGATTCAAGCACTTTCACGCCTGTGGGCTTCAATTAAACTGATTTACATTACATCAGATTTGCCCCTTTCCCATTCATTCCTCCTCAGATGACCATTAGTGTGCATAAACTTAAGTTTCTTAGTGGACCTCACTGGGCAGGTTCATATATCAAGATGTGTACATTTCAACTGCAACTTCTAGTTTTATAAAACCTTGATTTGGAATAATTAAAGTATATCTGTAGCATACTTTATTCTGAGATAATAATAATATACTGCCCTACGTAACTCCGTATTAAATGGCTCCATTTTCATCCTGCTACTGTTATTTAATTAAATTGAGCATCAAGCAAGACACTCAAAAGCCTCAAAAAACCTTTTGCTAAGTGTTCTGAGATGGTCAGGCTTCCTCCTTACCCTCCCCTCAGCAACCCATCCATTTCTGTAACTACTTTCAATGCCTGACCACAACTCTTTCCTGCAGTCCTCCTCTCAGGCCTCTCCCAAACTTTCCCTTAGACCTGCCTTTTCTTTTTGAAAAGAGAGCTCTTGTGAGCTCCCTTGACCTTGACTTAATTTACCCTTCCCACTACAGCCAGACTGCATAGTTCTTCACTTCTTTAGGTGAGACTGATTCCTTCAGCAATGTCTAGTACCCAATGCCACATCAATCTCTGTGTTAATAACAAATATCTTTTGAGGGAATATCTCCATATATGGGGCATGGTCCAGATGTAGACCAGAGATCATGACAAGAGAGGTCAGAAGGAGATGGAGTTTTGAGAGAGTTTATAGTCTTTTCTATTAATAATGAAGTTTTTCAAGGGCTTATCAATTGGGCATATCTGCTACTTGCCATGAAGAACAGAAAGCACTCAAAAATCTAGGCTGATCTGCTCGATCTCAAGCACCCAAGTGAAGTGAGAAAGAAACAAAAGCATCTCAGAAGAGCTGTTGTGGATTAGTTTTAGAAAGAAACAACATGTTTTCCTTAATCTTGAAAAACTGCTAACCCATTTTACGCTAAAATTTCACCTAGAAATCAGCTTTAGATATACAAAATGGCAAGCCAGACAAGTAAAGTGTGGCAATGTTTTAAAATTTAAGTTTTCAAAACTTACATCAATATAGTACATGATAAACTTTATTTGAAACTGTTTTGAGGCTAGTAAGAAAAGCACAGAAGGACAAGGATTCAGAGAGGACAACAACAGAAAGCGGGGGGGTTTTTTTTGTTGTTTTTGCTTGTTTGGTTGATTGGTTTGGGTTTTTTTTTTTTTTTCTAAGTAGTAAAAGCAGCCATGGTAGCAGCAACAAAGAAAACAAGGGTCAAGTCAATGCAACCGATCGGCTGCCATTCTTGCCAAGTCTCAAACGGAAGGGTCTCAGATATAGAGCCAACCACTCTCCCTCGTTATATATAAATATAACAACTTACAGTAACTCATACGGATAGAAATAAACGATGTAAAATATAGATTATGAAAAATATTTCCAAATGGACTGATCTGATGCCAGCCAGCACTACTCCTTTATCGCAGAAGTGGACATGACCATCTGGAACTGCTTGCATGACTACTCAGGATGCATAAGGCCATGTTAAGAGTAGGAAAAAGGGTTGCACGAAATTGAACCATCTGCATCCACAGTGGTCTTGCTCAGATTGGTTGTAGAACCTCCCTGAACAACCTGACCTAACCATCAAGGTTGCTTCGAGTGGAATGGCTGGACTAGAAGACATCCAGGAGTTTCTTGAACCTAAACTATTCTAGAAACCAACTAAAGTAACCAGATGGACCTTAAACAATTGATGCTCCTGTGTAAGCATTAAAAAAAAAAAAAAAAAAGGCAACTCAACGGAAATACAGGCCTGTCATAAACTCACTGAACTAAAAAATCTGTGAATGGGGAAGAGATTGTTTTCTGTTGCTTACACACTGGTGACAGACAGAGCAAGCGAAATAAACTGGACATTTTGGTTGCACAGAATTTTTTTGTTATTAACATAACAATAAAGATTTTTATTTAGTAAATCACATTCAGGAAGAACAAACTGCATAAAAAGAGCAGGTAAAGTATGATCCTTCAAATACACTATCCTTCCTTTTTAAAAAGTTACCTGCTACCGAGACCTGCAAGGCCTTCAAAGTCAACAGCTCAATACTGAAATTAGTATGGTCCAAGAGAGTTTTCCAACTGCAACCTCTTGAGCGCACAACAAGTTACTTGTTACTCCCTGTCTGCTACAAAAAAATTTGCTGCGCTGGTGTTGCTGCTTTGAGTTTCTGGTAGACATACATGCTGCCCCAACTCTCTAGAACTGGTACTTTCCAAAGGTAGAGAGAACACTTAATTAAAAAAAAATTATATATCTGAAATAAATTCTGAATTTCATTATGACAGGTAAAGAAAAATTTAATGACTGGAGTAGAGGACTGACTACTTAGCAACCCGCATTATGAACTGATTATATTTTATATGGGTAAAAGAACTGTTTAAATAAACGTGAAAGTCCCTTTTCTTAAGGTAAGGAAAATTACAAGCAAATCTTAACTCAGTAGAATGTATAAAACAAATATCTAAGAAACGGAGACTGAAAGCAGCTAGCTGCTGACACAAATAATAAGTTTTCTGAAGTAGAACACTAATAAGAAAAATTAAGACAGATACTAAGAAAGAATATAGAAGTGAGTCAATAGCATGATGAAAACAACAGAATTGTTTACAGCATAAAAAAAACCAGAAGTGTAACTTTTTCCTGTATTTTGGAAAAGCACAGTAACAGTCTAGTAGCAAATAAAGATGAAGAACTATCTTTTGGTTTGTTAGCAATAAAACACACAAAATTCAGCATTTTCATATAACAAATGCTTGAACTTAACAGTCCTGTTAGAGCTAAGAAGATCCATTACTTGCTGGACTTCCCAACACTTAAAGCTACCTCAAAAGATCGAGACCCACGTATCTATCAAAATGCTAATTTTACTTGAAATAGGATGCTGATGAGACGAGCAAACCAGAATGATCCATGTAACTATTTGCAAGCAACATTAACCTGAAGAAAACCAACTGAAATACTGATAAGGACTTTAAGTGATCAAGAATTTAAGACTAGGAATGTAATGGACTTCAATCATGATGCTTTTCTACAGAACAGCCTCAACCAAACATGATGGTTCATTTTTTTTCATAAGATTTACAAGTTTGGTTGAGAAAGGCAGATGTACTATAATTAATCTCTTGAAGAGTATTTGATTTACTTCCAATGGACACTGCAGTAGAATTAGCATTGCACAGTGTTAATGAAGTACATGTGAAGGATTAAGAGGCGCAAAGTTGAAGCATCTCAAAAAATCAATTGTCCATGAGACACAAAGTGATGACTGTCAAGTAAGCGTTTGTCAATACAGGATAGAGAGGGATTCCAGTGAGGTATCACAAAGAAACGGTTACAATCACACTCTTCAACATTTACATGAGTGATAAGAAATCAATTCAGATAAAATTTACAGATGACAAAAGCAGAACAGCAAATAATGACAGGCATGAGGAAACTGGTTTAGTAAACTGTGCTCATTCAAAACAAAATACACGTTAGTACAGCGGAACAAAAATGACACAATGAGAACAAAGACTACAGTTCACACCTGAAGAATGACGATACTGTCTACCAGAAATTATCAGCTCAAAAAGAGTCACGGTAGATAAGTCATTCAACACAAGCTTGAAAGGCAGACATAGCAAGATGTGGAGATTCAATACTGAAAGAACTGCGTATGAGTACTGAGGTGAATTTCTTCAAAGGTATTAGTGAGAACGATACTGGAGCACACACAGTCCTGGTGATAAGAGTTAAAAAAAGCTAGACTGGTACGCTCAAGAGTTGTAAACAACGTTTTAAGGCCTTGAAAAAACGCATAACAGCAATAGACCTCAAAGAGCAGTTTCTTACCATCAAAAAAGAAGACTGAGAGATGACTTGACCAGAATGTGCCAGTATATTCATGAGAGAAAAGTGCAGGCAGCACAGGGTACTTCGATCTAGAGAAGAAAGGTGTAACATGAGCCAGTGGTTGGAAAAACTTGATGAACTGAAAATTGGCTCAATGTTCAGCTGCAGAGGGTGGTGATCAGTGGAATAAAGTCTAGCTGGAGGTCAGTAAGTAGCAGTGTAGCCCAGGGGTCCAGTCCTGTTCAACATCTTCGTTAATGATCTGGATTATGGGGTGGAGTATATCCTCAGCAAGTTTGCTGATGACACAAAACTGGTGGACACCAAATTGAACATGACTCAGCAATACACCATCACAGCAAAGAAGGTCAATGGCATCTTGGGCTGCATGAGGCAAAGTGTTGCCAGCAGGTCAAGGGAACTCATCCTTTGCCTCTCCTCAGTAACAAGGTGGGAAGTGACAAGATCCTTCTCCCAAAGCAGAGGAATAGTATATTTTCCATTAGGCTTGCTAAACTAATGAGGAGGACTTTAAGCTAGGTCTTTTGGGGATGGTGATCAAAGCCTGGAGAGAAGTCACAGTACAAGGAGCAGTAATGAAATATCCAGGGGACAGCATGAAGGGGAAGCTCCCACATTCCCCTTGAAGGCAGCATAACTGAGAGCCCATCTCAAATGCCTCTATACAAAGACATGCACCACATGCATGACGAGAAATATGTGAGATCAAAGGCCACCCTTGGCCAATACAGTTGCTTGAGTACTACAGGGAAAGACTGCTATACCAATCATATATGCTGATGTATGACTCAATGAAGACCATCATCTTTAGAAAGAGCAATCTGCAGCAAAATGGAAACATCTATGACAATTCCTTATCATCCAGTATTTTTAACCAGAATAATTTACCTTGACTTCTCTGATTAGTTATCTCCAATCCTTATGAATTAAATCTTTCCCTCCTGAAGTACCTATCTAAAACCAGACACGTCTGTTCTAAGCCAGGAACTATAACATGTGACAATACTTTCACTCACGTTACAGTGTTTTGAAGGGTTTTTTTCTTTTAAATTAGCTCAGGCATTATTAACTTATCAAAACTTCGGAAGTCAGCAATAGAGACAAATGAGAGAGGTCAGAGGATGGAAAAGGTGGGCAAGAAAATTAAAAGCAAGCACTAGGAACAATTCAGATTATTCAGTCTATATTTTCAGGTGGAAAAAATTCCAATTGTTTCCCGGATTCCATCAGATACGTAAATGGTGTGTGTATATTTACACACTCAACACACATCCACAGACACATACATATATAAATTCAAGTTTTCTTTTTTGAATTTCCTTTGACTGAAATTCCAAGTCAGATTACACATCCATATAAAAAAAAAATTGTGTGAAAGTTTAAGTTGATACTATAAATAGTTTCGCTTCCTTTTTTTTTCCCCTCTGGTTTTGAGTTTGTTTTTTTAATGGAATAATGATCACACACAGATAATGTACTTGTATGGGAACTCGAGAAGTCTGTGGCTCCTCAAAAAAACAGACAAATTTTCTGGTGTAATATGTGGATAATATTTTATGTATGTTTTAGAAGTATTTAAAGAAATATACTAAGCTAATAGGCTCCTTCAGTTACTATGGTAATAAGCATCTTGTAAAACCATATAAACATATAAAAGGTATTTTTACTTCATATTGATATTAATCTATTCTCCTACATTATAAAATACATTAAATAACAGAAACCCAAGAAATAACTTAAGATTCTGGTACTGAGTATAACTTCTTACAAGAGACTTTTTGGAGCCTAACAACAAACAATTTTCCATTTTGCTGTGAAGTTACTGATTTTTAAGGCAGAAACTTCATATAACCCATGCCTAAAAAACACCATTCTGGGCAGAGAGCATATTAAAATATTACAGAAACAATAAAACTAGAAGATACAGTATCTATGTTACTATAAAGATCTTAGTCTAATTGGCAAACACAACAATTAAAAAGTTGCCTGAAAGTAGTACTTACAATGACAACACAACCACCCCTAAATAAAATGACTAATTAAATACAGAAAAATATATTTTGAGAGGAAAGCACCTCATGGGTTTCAACCTTCAAACCATTCCTGTGAAGTGCAGTGAATTCAATGCCAAGCTCACCCCTGTGCTAGCAGATTCCATTTGGAGACTTGTCCTTAATTTGCCACCAAGGTAAGTTTACCCAGAGTTTCCCTCTCTTGCCTGTGGATCCAGAGTTTTGGGGTTTTTTTACCAGCTAAAAATCATAATGCATTTATTCTAAAACTCTATCAACTATTTTAAAAAACAGTAGAAAAACACAAAAAGCAGAGCCCCAATTATCTACATTAACTTTGAATGCTTCTTCACAGAAGAAAGATGATACAGTTACAAGTTTTATCAGACTCTCTAGTCTTACATTGAACTACTAAATTTGATTTTCCTGTTTTCTATCCTGTTTTAAGAGATTAAAATTGTGCTGCAGAGTTTCTTAATGAAACAATTTTGTCCCTCCCTTCTATGTGTATGAAGAAAATATTCAAGACAAAAACTGCAAGATGACAAAATCTTAATATGCAGTTTGGTAAAGTTCTCATCAGTCTCTGAACAACACGTTTATCTATCCAGTAAAGCTTGTGTTAATGCGATGTAAGAGTTTGGCAAATTCAACTCTAATGGAGCATAAAAGTGCTTTTGCTTGAAAGTGAGATCATTTTTAAAAATTCAAAGCATGATCACTTTTTCCTTTTTTTGCAGGAACAATCTGATACAAGCAGCAAAGCTTAAATAAACTAGAAACATTTCAAATGATCCATAAAGGATTAATAAGCACTGCAGGAAGTCCTATAGGCTCAGCGTATACATTTTCCATCTTCTTCTCCGGAGACATGCATGACATGAAATTCTAAACAGAACTCAAGTTTCAAAGTCACTGACTGTTAAGGTCTGCAGCTTTGATACCAGGGTAGAGCGGGGTCACCATCTTGGAATATTTAATTTAAATAGATAACAAAATATTGATTTTATTAGCATAATAAAGCCCCCAAATTATGGCCCTTCACAAAATTTTTTTTTCAACTCACAAATAGACGAATGGACAAAAGCAAGGCAAAAGGGGTAGTAGTAAGCTACAGGCCACTAATATAACAAGAACAAAATGACAGCTATTATTTTGGCAGAGATAATCTATGCTGAAACACAAAACACACACGCACACAATTTCTTTCAATACAATTTTCTTGTCTTCCCACTGACTTCTATGATTACCACAGAAAGCAGGGTTCTAAACACATTTCTCAATTGAATCTTCAATCAATAACAGTAAAAATTTGAGAAGGGAGACATGGGAAAATGTATTATAGCATTAGTAAGTGTTTGCAAAACAGACTGAACTTATCAATATGCATAAAAAATAAAACAAAAATATATAAGTAACAATGCACCACATACTTTCACTGTACTGAAATTAGTAAAAAAAAAAAAAAAAAAATCCACACAAACTCCAAAATCCAACAAGTAGCAGAAACTGCCCCATGTCTGGTCCAAGTGATCAGGTTATGTAGTCATACTTTTTCTTGTTTATAGTACCACAGTTGTAAAATAAAGAATAATTCTGAATTATTAAATGATCTTCGGAATATGGGAACATTCATAGATACTTCTTAAACAGTGAAAAGAGCGATCATTTAAATAACTTACAGAAAAGTAACAAAACTATAGAGTCTACCTACTGGTATCAGTTTCACATTACAAAAAGAGAAATATTAGAAAAGTAGGAATTAGATGTCTGCAAAAACCCAAACAACAAAACTTCTGGGATCTCAAATGAAGGTCAGCTTGACCCAAACAAACTCATTTTGCTAGCAAGAATCCCTACTTACTTTAACACTGACGCAGGAGAAAAGACAAATAATTCATATCAGAAATGAGAGCTCCTTGTGTTGGAACATGGAAAAGTTTTGCCTCTGCTAAGCTTATAAGGCTGTTTACCACCCAGGCTTTCTCTTGAGAGCCAAAACAACCAACAGTAGAAACTGTTTAGGTGACAGTTACACACAAATTGGAAGAAGTTCTTATAAGAGTGGAAAATAGGAAAGATTCTAAAATGCAACAGATAAAGTTATAAAGAGCATAAATATAAAAACCAGCACGGATAATGCTGGCCATATCGGGGAGGGAGGCAGGGAAGGAGGAGAGATGTGAGAATGATAAATGTTAGTTCACAGTGAGAGACAACGCTGAAAGGCAAAAATTATGCTAAAATAATACACTAATCAAAAGGAAAAGTGAACGAGAAGAAAGAAGCAGGAAAAAAATTGAACAAAGGACTAAAAGTAATCATTTCTTTGTATAAAAGCAGCAGAGAGGCCTCTCTTGAAATGCTGTCTACAATCCTGGGCACATCACTAAAACCAGATAAAAGAAACCAATGCAAAGAACAGCAACAAAACCAACTCCACGAATAGAAAAAGAAGTATGATACAATCATTGTTTTAGTGGTTATAAACATATTAGGTACAGGGAAGTAACATCACTTTCTACTAACATTTGAAAATAAAGAAGAGCAGCCAGAGAGGGACTACAAGCACAGCAAACTACACACACAAAGTAAAGATACGCATCACAAAAAAGGTTACAAAAATGTGACTAGATGAAAGATTTTTATTACAAATCTTCAGGATTAATAGAAGTTGATATGTGTTTAATACAGTAGCTGCCATAACTTTGATAATCTCCAGTGGTAAAAACGATCTACATTAAGCAGTTCTATGCTTGAATATTGAGAAACACAGACGATGAAAAGGATTTTGATAAAGAGCTATAGCCTTTGTGTACCCATCAAAACCACAGTTCACATCAGTGAACACCTGTGCCTGCTCATATTTAGTTTTGCCACCGCCATCACAGCCAGAGGAATAAAAGGAGTGCAAAAGACAGTCAATGAAAACAGAAGTTGACAAGAGAAAGCCTAGAAATGTGGACAATCAAGTATATAGATTATAAACTTGTTTTGTTTGCCTTTCTTTGCAATTCAAAATGGAATTTCAGTGAAGCTGAAAAGATGACAAAACCACAGCAGTGAAAAACAAGTATTTTAAGCACTATCAAATAGCCTTTGGAACTCCTTGCGACAAAGTGCCATACAGAAGCTGTCTCTGCAGTGGACTTACACAGTCATACAGCTGAAAATACTTCCAGTTTTATGAGAAAAGTCAGCCACCAGCTAGGAACTTGCATCTCCTACAGAAAGTTTGGGTTTTTTTTAAATTGTCTTTGAGGGAGTTCCTTGAATCACTAAGCATCCAGCTAACATCAGACACCAATACTACACCGAGCAAATTCCTTTATTAAATAAAAGTCCTTTGTTCACAGGTTAATACTTAATCAGTCTATGGTTTTGGGCTGCAATGACCTAATAAGCATAATGACCTAACAGGTATAAAAGACCGAATATTCTTCTCAGTACTGAAACCAAACTTGAGTATTTGATTCCTCATGAGCTTTAAACTGACCTGTCTTCAGAATGTGTTATTTTGTGATTGTGGCAGTGCTATAGAAAGCAAGTGGAACTGCTGAAAGAACGCCAGGCCTGCTGCACAGTTTGTAATGGGAGAGGACTGTACTTGCAAAACAAGAGAAAAATTTCAGGCAAAACTATGAAATGAATTATAGATAGGTTTCCCCCTCACTATTCCTGTCCAAATTAACTGTTTGTACAACTTTTCAACTCAATATAACAACAGATAACTAGCCAAGAAAGTAAATTTCTATTTGCTAATTTTGTTTAATTTCACTTAACAATGGAACCTCATATTTCCCATTTCAGCCTTGTTTCTCTCCTTTCCTTCAGATTCCTCTGTCTTACAGCCACATGACAAATAGTGGACCAAAAGAGACAAGAGAAAAATAGACAGGTAAGTGTGGAACTCACATGGATGAGGGTGAAGAAAAGAGCACCAGGATGAAGGTAGGACAGACTGAATACGTCTAAAAAAAATAAAAACTGTTTCAAAGGACAACTATGACACAGAAAAAATGGCTGTTCTTCATCACATAGGGCAATAGATTGTAGGAGTTTCTATGTTTCTAGTATTACCTTATGAGGAAAAAAAGTAATCTGTTAATGAATCTATTCATTTATTCAACGAATGAATGTTAATGAATTTATTCAATTTTTACAGTGGAACTCTCACACATAACAGCTGAATGTACTTTTATTTTTCAGAACAGTATCCTTCCCACTACTCAGAATAATTAGTAAGCAATTACAGAGGTGAGGCAGAAGAAAGAGGGGAGAAAATAATGTCTTTTGTTATTTTCTAATAGCTGATCAATTTGGCTGTTTCATATATCTAAAAATGCAAAAATGTTAGGTGTTCAGACCAGAAACGTGCTTTCCCAAAGGCATTATTAACAATTAATAATCATTACACAGTGCCTTGTTTACCTGACCTTGTGTAAATTTAGCAGCCTTGTAATTAGACCCATATTTTGCATATTTGTAAATTTCCATGCAAAGGATTTGACTCATTCATTCATCCATTAAAATTTGCTTGACAGACATAGATGGATAATCAGGGTACAATTTGTATTTACTGGATTATAGAAAATTGCCCACACTGTTAAGTTCATGGAAAGCATGTTCTTGTCTTTCTCTTGCAAAAGATGTAAAAGCATTTAAATATCTGAGGATCGCCCCAAGGCTCTCTGAAGAAGTAGCAGGGCTTTTATAATATGATAGCTTTAACGCGACTTTGCTCTAGAAAAGCAGGAAGTTATTTCCCAGTAAATTCCTAACTTTCTGAGCAGTTGGAAGAATTATCTCACTACTTTCCTGATCAGAAGAACAGTCTTCAAATTAAATTTTTTTAAGCATTAGCCACAATAAAGAAATACTATTATTACATACCCTTAAATGTTTGAGAACAGGTTTGATTATTAGGCAGCTCAGTATACATAATTTTGCCCCCAGAAAAAAAGGGTATGCGGAGACAGCAGCTACTGCCGATACACACCTCTAGAAACAGAAACGTACAGAAGATCTCTAGTGAGCGTTCAGTATGGAAAGCAACAATTCATTCATTCATTCACTGCCTGTGAAAGAAGACAGGAGAAAAAAAAATAGGAGAAAAGGCCACTAGCATGGTCAAGGTGTGTCAGTGTCTCATAAGTGTGCAACAGCCTTGTCCAACTAGACAAATGTTTTACAGGTTTCTTCTGAAGAAACTGATGGACTTTTGCCCCAAAAGTCGTTAGACATACTCATTATGTGTAACACGTTTACATTTTTTAACAACTTCTATAATCCAAAAGGAGTCTTTGTGCAGCTTCTTTCCTAACCCATGAAGCCGATACGTCAGAAAAAAATCATTTGTTTCCTCCTACGAACCCACAGCTGCCAGTATATTTTTATTCTTTTAGTATCGAAAGTCAAATCTTCAAAACAATAAAGCAGTGGCAAGAAAGTGGAGTGTAATTTTTTTTTTTAAACCCTTGAGTTAGATTACTGTTTTAGCACCTCTTTTAAGACAAACTCCAAAGTATCTGAAGTATCTGCCTAGTAACAAACATGAAAGTATTGTTTTAGTAAAACACTAACAGATAGTCCAATAGCTTTCTCCTCTGGCAGCAGCACCTCCCTCCCCTTTTTATTTTTCCCAATCAAATGGACACAGTTATGTGTGGACTCAGTAATCTGTGACCAAATAAATAGCAATGCAGTGATTCACCCACCCACATAAGGATGTATATTTTTCCTGTCATAAACCTTGAGTGAGAAGGGAAGAAAAGAATACCAAAACTCACCTTCTTTCCTAAACTAGATAATCTTAATTTGAATCTTAGTAATCTCAACTCAGGTTTAAATTGCTCTCCTGATGTAATTGGAAGTATTAAATGTTCAGCTAAAGCACCAAGATGAGATCAAAAAGGCCTATTTCAGAGCTCCCAGGTTAATTTATCCACTGCCCTGCCAAGGAAGTGAAAGATTAGACACTTCTTGTTGGTCCTCATCTTTTTATTGGAGGTGAACAGATTAGTCCCAAACCAACACTTTCATCTCATTCCCCCCAAATTCCCTGCTGTTGGAACAATTCTGTTCCTCTTCAGACTCTCTCTTGTGTAGTATATTTTTGTGGTCAGTGCTCTTTTCATAAGGACAACTCTAACAGAAGCTGAAAAAGTTTAGAACCAGGAGAAAATAAATCTCTACTCCACTGTGACTTCAGTCTTGATGTTTTAGTGCCCCAGTACTCTTCTCCACCAGTACTGAATGGCAGTCTCTTTGCAGGCCAAAGGAGGAAACAAACAGGCAGGGCCGGTTTTGCTTCCATTCTAGAAATCTGAGTGGAAGCCAATGGGGAAAACTTTATTTTCCCTGGGGAAGAAGGATGTAACATTAAGTATTCACTATTTGAGAGTATGGATTATTCCAGGTGGTATCTATTTTCATTCAGAACACTGGTGGAGACCACTGCAGATTAATATTAGCAAGTTAAGTTATCTTACATGCCATCATCTAAATTTTGTAAATGCCCAAAGTTGGGCATGCCTAAAGATGGATGGATATTTAGCCTTAATGCTTCCAGCATTTACTAGATTCTTGCAGCGCTTTGTATGCTGGCAGATTTCTCTTTCCTCGGTTTTTCACAGACAGTCCTCAAGTAAGGGGCTCTACAGAGGGCACACTTTAAAGTTTATCACGTTTCTAACCACTAGGAATGACATTTTCCAAACTCCATCACCTTCTGTAAGCAGGACAATCCTCCAACATACCAGTTACAAAACTGAAGGGTGCCCTCAGAGTTCCAAACCACTCAGGAGACGTAAAAAGCAAAACTCCTTTGTTAATATCGCTATTCAGACATAGTTGCAATGTCTTAAAAACTACTGAAGTCCGCTAGAAGAATGAATATGAAGAAACTACCACAGGCAGTGGAAGAGGTCCATCTTGCATTTTGTTTCACGACCTGTTCATTCATTATAAGTGTCATGCTGCCTCCGCATTTGAGTCTGAGTGTCTTTCCTACTGAAAAAACAGTTTTTAACAGCCTCCTAGTGCTGTATCATGTTTGATCCCTTCCAGATGGTTTACATTCTCACCTCTAGAGGATAAAGAGAAACCGGACAAATTCGTAACTAAAGAGTTACCTGCAATTAAGATGAGAGTGGAGAGGAGGGAAAAAATAAATAAATCTGTCTAGATGCCTCTTTTCTGGAAAAAGAACTGCCCTTAATCACACCAGCTCCATTAATATGAGACACTAAGCCTTGGTTATGATGCTGGCTTCATATGCACAGATCTGTGTCTAGAAAGGCACTGGTTTAACTTATATAGAAACTAAATGTACTTCTCATTATGAAAGCTTGTAATTGCTCCTAGATAATTTTCCATATTTTCACTAAAATCTCAGATGCTTCTCAAATAGGTATTTGCTACTCAAGCTTTTTTTCTGAATAACACCTGATTACTGAGTGGCATCTTGCCACTAGCCTCATGAAGTCCTTCACAAATGGACTCCATAGATAATGCTGAAAATAAAACTTTGGAGTAACCCCTGACCTTTCTTGGCAGATAATATAGGCTTATTTTGTTATTTCAAAGTCCTTAAAATGCCTGACTGACTCTTGTTAGGAAGTCTCCAAAGATGAGTCAGATCATACAGAATTTTTGTATGATCCCTACAAGGTATTTCAGTCTCTTTCACTTAAGGGGCTGGGGAGAGAGCAAGGGTACTCGATTGTAAAATTACCTTATGTTTAATCGGCCAGGAAATTCTCTGAAGGACTGTATCACAATTCAGTTCACTCCATTATTGCTACTTCACTGATTGACTAAAAAAAAAAAATATTAACAAAAATCTAACAAGGTGATCCCCAAAAGAAGCTCCATGAAAGGAACAAGACAGTATAAAAGCCGATCCCTTACCACAGAAAGAAAAAGAGGTAGAAGGCAGTACGAGGGAGGGGGAATTTGATTAACTGCTTCCTTCAAACAAGCATAAAAACCACATACAAATACTAAAGGTGTGAAAAAGCATCACCAACACTGCATGAACTACTAGAAGACAATCTAATATTCCTAAATAGCTGTATTAATCTTAATGCCATTATTCATACATATATATATATATACACACACGCACACATACATAAAAAGAGAAATGCTACCAAATTCAAATTCTACATTCAATCTTTGTGCTTGACAGGCAGTCATATGAATGGGTGGCTCGGTATCTGTTAGTTCTACTGCAAGATCATCCAGCATGAATTGCCTTAGTACGAGGAAAAATATGTATTACCCAACAAAAATTACTACAGTAATTACAAAGTTCTTGCAGAAATCTAATGTTATATTCTGCAACAGAACTCAGCATATGCCATTTTCTGTCTTTGTAATTTTGGGGGGTGAGGGGGTTCTCAGTTTTTAAACAATTCTAGCCCCTTCGTAGTATAACCGAATGTTGCTTTGGATATTAAATTGAGAATTTATCTTAAATGGAAACAAACAACTTCGCTAAAAATTAGACATTTATGACTTGCAAATTACAGATACTAATTATTTTCAGTATATACAATTATGATATTCTCAAGAGGTATTAATTTTGGGACAGATGTGCTTTCATCATGTAATTTGGAAATTAAGTTACACTCTCACGTATGGGAACTCAGAAGTCTGAATTTGTGTAAAGACAGGATTGATAGAGAAGAATTTTGTCTTGCTAATTTTCTCTCTTCTCTTCTCCCCTCCCCCCTTCTCTCTCTGATGAGAGTGTGGCCAGCAATCCTCACAGCTGGGTTGCCTTGCACTCAAAGGAATGGGAGCTGACTGCAGAGCTGATGAGGACACACTTCCACTTGACTCCACCTCCTATTTTGCCCTTTCAGATAATTCTTCCAAATCCAGTAACTTCTAAAAATTTAAACAGCAATTAAGACACACCAACTGTAAAATATGCACAATGCTAAATACTTCACATCCATGGTAGAGTGCAGAAATTAAGTGTTGCTAATGCAGACATCTTAAAAAAGACACTAAAAATACACATAATCCAAATGGAAGGCATTAATACAGAAACTTCCATCAAATGAGGGGAAAAGGAAGAATATTACTAAGCTGACCATATTTTCATTAGGAAATGAAAGCATATTATTACAAAAATTTTCTCCAATATGTGCATGCCTACAATCTTCAAAGACAGGGTGTGAGAAGTGATAAAGGAAAAAAGAACACAGGAAAAATACCAGTTAAATAAATCTCTGGGATGATATTTTGTTGAGTACGTGTATTAATCAAATCCATTTGGAAGTTCATACTTTCTTTTCCACATTTAAACTGCAGTCACCAATACAGAAAGGAAAAAGAAAAGTATTGCTTTCTGGTCCAGTACAAAAAACAAACAAATTTTCAAGCATCAACATTTTTTATACTGTTCCATAGGACGCTGAAGATAAAGATGCAAGACATTCAGAGTATCTGTTACAACTCTGAAACCAAGATTTTTATTTTTAGATGGAATGAGTTCAGTCACCACATAAACATTTCTATCCAGAGATCTTTACTGACAGTCGTGGATTTTTGATGCCTCTCGTGAAGATGCTATTTACAAAAATACTGATTTTGTTCAGGAGAAATTCTGCAGAACCTTAATTTTCATGTAGAAACCTGGGATACTTTTGGAAAACCTGAGAAATTTTTCTCTCCTATATTTGTGGATTCAACTAACACAATCTACTAGGCTGAAGATACTTGCATAGCTGAAACTCTTCAGATGAAAGAATGTGAACAAGACTGCCATTTAGCTGTAATAGTTTTAGCAAGACTACACAGCTTCCCCCCCTCCCCTGCCTTATAGGATGCTGCAGCATGGCACGGAAATAGGGAGGGGAAGTTCATCTTTAGCAATAAAAGGGCCTTTAAAAGAGCGTGCAATCACAGAACGCAGGGGACGAAAGCACAGGCAGAGTTGCCAATTCACCAGGCTCAACTTGCAAAAAAAAAAAAAAAAAAAAAGACAGTACAAAAAGACAGATTCATATGAATTAAAGTAATAGAGTAACTGACGTTGAGTAAAAAGTAAGAGTAAAGTCCATCAGCAGATGCCATTCAATGAAAAATAATCTGAAGATAAATCTAGCCAAACGGGACTTCAAGAGTTTCAAGGACTCTTTACAGAGACCTACATATAGGATGCTACACATGGGCCAACAACTGTTCTGGAGCACGGCTTTACTATCTGACTATTATTAGAATAAGGTTCTGCATTCAAATCATACTGTCTCCCAAAGTAGGCATACAAAGCAGTTATTTTGTTAGTGCCTGGGGATTAAGAAAAAAAAAAAAACAGAAAACAAAACAACCACTTGGATATATACACTGAAGGAAATACTGGCACTCCGTAGAAAACAGACTGTGTAGCACTTACAAGAGCTTGACTTCTGAAGAAGTCACAGTGAAGCAGATGAAAACTCCTTTTATGAAGCCAAGTGTAATGTAATACTATTTTGCCATTTCTTCCTGCAGATGAGAATATTGTGACTTAAAATAAAGTAGCATCTCTTTTTAATCTCATATGATCCAAAACTTCACTGGCTCTTTAAAACTGTTTCTCTTAAACAAACCTGTACAGGTTTCAGAAGTCAAGAGGAGCAACAAATGTCAACTCTAACACAGCACAGGCTGCTAGAATTGACCCTGGTGTCTCTTAGGATAGAGGAAATCTATAGACAATTTGTTGTGTTATCTCTAGTACTGCTTAGACTTCTCTTGGCTACTGTAAAAGAAAAATGAATAATTCCAGAAAAGTCTCATTCAGCTAGAGAGTAGCCTTCCCCATCCCTAGGTACACGAATGAAGACACAAAAGCAGAGGAGTTTAGCTAAATAGCGCTGCCCAGACTGATTGCTCTGAGGTTTTCTTCACTTACATTACTCAATTCCAGGAACCAAGTTGAAAGGTCCGAACTGCCCATTTGATCTGTTCAATTCCTGAATGCAGTAATCCATTTTCTCTTGCTGCACTAAATACAAAATAACATCAAGAACTAAACAGCTGCTTAAATGAAGTTGAATATAAGTTTTTGAAATAACTTTCTGACTACAAAACTTCTGTAAGATGAGATTTTGAATAGCGGAATCACTTCTGTGGAGGACACCTCTTATTTAATTTTTCTAAGAGTATTTTACCAAGAAATAAAGCAGTGACTAAATGGTATTGGAAATATTTGTTGACAATTTTACCTGCTTCAAACAGAAAATGAAAACAATTCTAACATCTAAGGGTAGGAAAAAATAAACACCGGCAAGACCCATTCCCGCTATGCCAAGGAAAACACAGATGAAGTTCTTCGTGTGTGCCCTGTTGCCTCCTGACCCACATGATTTTCGCAGTCAATAATATTCAGAAAAGTGGACTACGAAAGACAGCATCAAACAAAAATGTTTACAAAACAGGTAAATGCATTAAAAATATTTTAGTTTCCCAAATACTATAAAATTTATTTTAAGCTTTCTTTTAAAGCTGAAAGCAGGTTCACAATAAAGACTAAGAAATTTTATGATAGGTAACTTAGATTTCTTACAATTACTGTAAAACATTCCACATTTTGTTCTTTTATATGCCCATTCAACTCTAAATTACCACAGATGGACCCACTTCAGTTTTTTTAAAAAAGGCTTAAAGCAAGTCATTTTAACTTTTGAAAATCAGCGTTGGGCCATGGATTTCTGTATTATTAGTGACTTCTAAGAAAATATTTCTGATAACTACATCATTTTTAGGTCATGAACATCAAACAGACTTATCCTTGTGTCAAGAATCACATCCAACGAAAACGTGGTCTCTCCAGCTTCAGATTTCAACTTGGGTTCTCCTGAGGGATGCAAGGTGTGTGAACACTCTAAGCATTGCTAGTTATGCATCTAACAACCAGCATCAAGTATTCAACGTCAACAGGTCTTGTTGACTTGTGTCACCTCCCAGTAAGCTGACTATAATGTGTTCTCTATTCAAAGTTTCTGTAGAATAATACAGACTTAATCTGGTTTGATATTTCAATGATTTTTAGTTCCAACTTATTAAAGTATAAGGCATTAACCGTACCAGAATTTACTTTAAGCCTTAATTAATTTATCTGGACTTCTGCTTCTTTTAATGTCTCTAATTAGAGACTAGCGGGATCCTTTTCCACCAAAAATCTAAAATGAACGTAACAAAAACTTAAACATATTTAAAATGTCTATCTCTACAAATACTGTAAAAACAAGGAAGATTAACATTGATCCTTTCAAGACCAGTGATTTGTCATAAATCCTCGTGCGATGCATGATTTGTTATCAAAATAGTCTCAGAAGAAGCAAATTCTACAAAGTTCTGTAGCATCCGTAACACTTCTGTCAATCCAGGGTATTCAAAGGAGGGCATATATGCTCACTCTCTCTCAAAGTAGTTTGATCAAGCACTATTAGTAATGCAGCTGTGGCAGACTGCTCCACAGGCTGCACAGATTTGCCCAAGATTTTAAATTCTTGGCTACAGAATCTTGTAACAAATAGTGCCACTGGTACACCAAAGCTACATACTTTGTAGTGAGTTTAAAGCCAGATTAGATACACAGAGCTGCAACCATATCTCTGTACCGCAGCACAAACATGCTCTCCAAGTGTTGCCAAAATTCATCATTGCTTCGACTGGGGCAACAGATCAGTTCCAACAGAGTACCTTCAAAGACAGTGCTTTCTGTAATCCTCTGAAGACAGCAACATCTTGTTATTAGATGAGTGATTCAATCACCTAGGTAAACATTACACACTTGGTGGCAATCATAACTATGACCATATTTACCTCTGGGCACACTTCCTGTAACATGATCTTCACAATACTGTCATTTATAAGCCTATGCAGACAAATTATTGTGATAATAAACCCTTACATTCCTGTATTCTACCTACAGAGGAAATTACAAAGTTAGTTTTACTCTATCGAAGCAATCTCCATTTCTCAGAACCTGTTCCACGAAGTGGCCAGCCTGGGGAGCCTTTTCTACAATGAGCCGAGAGAGATATCTAGCGTCGTTAAGAGTCTTATCTGGCAAAATACCAGATTGTGGACTAAGCACTAGGAAGAATCAACAGCAGATACTATTGGTTTGATGATCACTCATTCTCAGCAGCCAAAATTTGGAGTGCAGAAAGTTACACTCAGTCTCACTCGACCATCAGGGAGATGGATGCATGTCCGTCATGGCTAGTAAAATCCAATGAAGAGAGTTAAAGCTTTTGTAAAGACATATCGATCATTACTTTGAAACACTTCACTAAAAATCATATTGATGCTGTAAGTCTAAAACAAACAATTCCTTTACAGGGCAGATCATGGAGAAGTTGCAGTAATAGTGAATCAATTCCAGTTAACAGACGCTATGAGTGCTCTGACAAAGAACTGCTTACTCATCCCCCAAATGCACTACATCGTGACCAAAGCGTTATCTTTTACTAGTCAATAAACATAAATTATAACAGCAAAGACAGATGTATAATGCTTTCATACTGTAGAATACTGACTGCTCTGTTCAATAACCAAGATATTCCTAACTTCCTCCTGGTTAACCAAAACATTATTCTATATAAAACCTATTTGTCAACCTCAATCAAGGAAAGAATCAGAAAATGCTACCGAGGAAGGGAGGAGAAAATTCTTGATAATCTAGTGACAGCCTCCCTTCCCTCTCTCAGGTCCCCAGTAAACTGAATGGAATCATATTAATCTTTTCTCTTTCACTTCAATTGCTTTCATTCTGCCTTGACTTGGAAGCTTTCAGTACTAAAAATAAACGTCTCGGTTTCTGTATGTATAAACCAAAATGACAGTGATACAAGTTCAAACTTGGAAAAGACTCAGAAACCCATTTCTATACAAACAGGAAGGACTCAAAATAATCACTGGAGTTAATTGGACAGCAGATTCTAGCTATCTGCTTGTGCCTAACACATAACCTGGTATCATGATTCCTCCTATTTTCTGGCCCTACCTACTCTTCATCACATGCCCATACACTTCTATTACTATTAGCACAACGATAAATAAAATATTGCACTATTGCCACTACTAAGCACCTTTCCCTCATGCCATAGAAACTTCTTACCCCTACCCACCCACCAAACAAAAAAAAGCTTTCAATACATGACTGTTGCGAGAACATGATTACAAAAGTCATCACCATCATCTACAATCATATTTTCACCTGTTCATGTGGTGTACACCTGTGGGTTGTTGGCAATACACTTGATTGCAGTGTGGGAGATTCCAGGTTCACAAGGAGCCCTGTCATCTTTGTTCTCTTAAGCGAATATGCCACGCAATCCCAAAACCTGTGTGAATGCTATTGTCTCTTATTATACTATCTTGTTTATAAATCTTTTTCTTTTTTTTAAGTGTGCAAAACACTAATGCAAAACCCAAGAACATATAAACAAGTCAGAACGCAATAAATACATATAAAATAATAATTCAAAGATCATGAAAAGTGTACCAACACGCCTTTACACTGTAACCTAATGTGCAAGCAGTAGACCACCCCACCACAGGTAAGAAATGAGAAATTTTGAGGGCTATTGAACACTGAATTTTCGCAGCTGAACAGTATAAAGTTATTTAGCAGTGTTCAACAGCCTTCAAGAAAAAGGCTGTAAAACCAAAACAGTGCAGTACTGGTTGGATCAAGATTTTTTCAATACTTTTAAAAACTCATTTAAGGTTTGCATCATTTTATGCATTTTGAAAAACATAAAAAGATCTAAAGATGCCACACTACTAACTAGAAAGCATATTAACTAGTGCTATTAACTATTAACTAGAAAGCATATAAAGAACCTATGTATAAAACCAGGTTTTAGCCTATAAATATACTACTAATACCACCACAGGGATATTTTAAAAACAAGATTAAAAAAACGCTGCTTCAGGGACAACAGTTTCCCAGTTCAACCAGTTCAGTTTGAATTCTGATACTGGTCAAACGGCATATAAAGTATGTTGGGTTTTTTTATTCAGTTATTTTTAGCTAGTAAAACTAACACCTCAACAGCTGAATAAGATATGGAATTCATTTTATGGATGTGAATACTGATTTTTACAGGGCTTTTTAAAAGGGGATCTAAGAGATGGCATTTATTTTCCAAGTGCTCAAAAATGAGCATTTGAATTTTCTAGTGGCAAACATAAAACAGTTCCCATCCGCTTACTATAAAAGCAATGACACCCTCCTTATGCACAACAGTTGGTCAGTTTTTCCATTTATGCTTGCATCTTTCAGCCTTCACCCATTCCCTGGCATGGATGTTTCAATGATGGCTGAGGGTAACACTTCAAAAATGAACTAGCTAAACAAACTTCCCAGCAGCACTTGACAGAGCTACACCTATTCTTCCCCATTTCCAAAGCAGTACAGAATTAATTACCAGTTCTATGGATCTATTGTAAGTATAATAGACTAAAGAGCTATCACAGACACATTTATTGTAAAAGCACAATCCCAAGAGTGTCTAGTAGAGGGCCAAAACGATTAACACAAATGCTTTGTCAGATCAAAGATAAAACCTGCACCGCCCAATTGAGGAATGAATTAGAACAGTGGGTTATCTTTCAAATTAACCAGGGCAGTTAGTGAGGAAAATTTCATGAAAGTGTAATTCTTAGCCTTTGTGAATCCACACAGCAGGCATTCTGCCAGCTGACAAGATGATGAAATTTTCATGCTTAAAAAAGCCCTCTTCATTTCCCAATTTAGATTAGCTAGCGTTTCTCTCTCTTTTCATCTATTTGCTCTTCTGAAGCAGAATTAAAAAAAAAAAAAAAAAAAAAAGCACACAACAGGATCAATCTCTCACAGAATAACGCATTTCTGAAAAGAAATAAAATCCTTGGATGTCATTTTTTAGATACATTTACAGTTAGGAGTAAGATCATAAAAATTGGTATTGTTAATACCATTAAGAAATCCATAAATACTAGAGCAATGGTAGATGTGTTTTGGAAGACAGATGTAAAACATTTCAATGTTTAATAGCAAAAATGATTGCGGAAACAAAATTTTATATAAAGGCGAGTAATTTACAAAAACAATGGGACTGTAGGAGGCTTACAAAATTCTATTTATGCCCTTACATTTGCATCTTTTTAAATGAAAGAAGTATATCACCACTGTATTTATTTATCAGTTTCATATGCAAAAAAAGGGCAAGTAGATTTTCCACTTTTAGATTTCATGGCACTCCCCTCCGCCCCTAAATTTACACAGCCACATATCAAAGCGCTTCAATAGACTAAAGGAAACAACATTAAATGATCTTAAACACTTTTAAAAAATCCAATTCAAAGCTCACTGAAAGAAGTAAGCATATTCATTTCAGTGAGCTGTGGATCAGGCCGAAAGGCTCTTGATAGGCCTGTCTTCATAAAAGATAGCTCATTATTTTAAAGGTTAAAAAACCCAAACGTTTTCACATTTTATGTTTTTGTATTATGTCTCATTTGACCAACACACAAACAACAGTAATATCTAAAAAAAAAAAAAAAAAGAGTGACAAAGTTAGACAATATATTTATCTACTTTAAATTGATATTTCTGCTTCTTTCAGATACAACCACTACAATAGTAGACTGTTAAATAAGCATCTCAAAGTTTCATCAAACAGTTTGTGCAGACAGTTCCTTGCCATACTACTTCTGGGTGTGCCTTTATAGCTTATAGGATTATATATATTAGTGCAAACACCCATTTGATTAATTTCAACTCCAGCTGTTATACAGTCACCACAAGTATTTGATGAAAGGAATAAACTAAAACTCACAGCATCTGACTTTCTAAGAGCTAACAGGATAAAAAGTTTACTTGCCCAACTCCAGGAAAAGTCCTTTTTTAAAATGAAAATTATTGTGCAATTTGGAAATTACTTTTTACAATGAAATAACCTTGCATTTTTAAAGTTTGAGAAGTAGTTTTAAACCTAACTAGGTTAAAAGTAAATTTTCAATACTAAAAATCTAACCAAGTTTATAAACTTTTTGCTTACCAAGGACAAATGAATTCCTTTTGAAGGACATTTAATTATCCTACATACCATGTAATAAGATACTTAATAGATTTTAATACAATGTAGGCAAATTGCAATGTTCATTATTCAAACATTTAGCAGTTTGGTTCACAGCTTGGTCTTAAAACAAACAAACAAACAAACAAACAAAAACAAAAAACAAAACCAGACTAAAATATTACACCACTTTTTGTTCTTCAGTAATAAGATTTTTTCCAGCCCTTAAATGTACCCTCTTCATTAACCAAGTTCGCTATCGTACATCTCACGTATTTGTTTTCTAGCACTTTATATCCCAGAAGTGACTTTGCATGTGGCATTGTGTATTACCATAATATACATATATTAAATCTAAAAAAGTTAATGGGAAGGAACTTTTATACAAAAGCAGTCTGTGTAAACATATTACTTTGACATATTATATAATAACACATTGTATGATATAATATGATATATGTATAGTAATATCAATCGAATGATAATTTTGCAGCCAGTTGGACTTTGCAATAGAGTAACATGAGATCTCGCATTTTGGTGACTTCATCTGTCCCAGTCACCTACCTTTAACTTCAACGGAAAGGAACAATCTATCCTACTTTGTGAAATACTGCCTGTATTTAAATACTCTAATAAAGTTTTGTGCTCCTTTTGATGCAAAGGCCTTCAAAAGAAGTAATTATACATTCAGAAATTATCTCATTTCCAGAAAAGAGCTTAGAACACACTTACTTACAATTGCAACAGAGAAGACAGACAACACAAAATGCACACTTAGTATTAAACTATAATAAAAATTCTTAGCATTGTACCTGCTGTCTGCAGAAGTATTTTTAATACTTTAGGAAACACCACAAACTAGGTAAGCCATTAATTTACAGGCCAAATTTTCAAAAACAAGTTACATTTTTTATTATATCAAATATTACGAGCACCCAAAGGTTATAAGCACTTTCAAAATTAATGTCTATCCTGAGAGCTGTGAAAACAGTCAATGTTGGACAACCAAAAAAGGCAGACAGACAACAGGATGAGAAGACCTATGAAAATTTGACCAAAATGGCTAGCTGCCAAGTCTCAAAATATCATGCTTCCAGCATATTAGAGATGTAAAATATATTGATATAATTTAAAAATCATGGTGGCGGTTTATTTTTTTTTTCCCTAACCAGCCACCAGTTTGGACAGTGTGAAGATGGGAATTCCAAAGATTACACTTTTTTTTTTTTCCCCGCCACAATGCCACACACAAAGCCAACCACTACCCTTGGCATTTTGGATTTCTTGCATTGCCTTCCAAAAAAGAGAATAACATAAAATTAATTAACTACTCATCTTTCTCCTCTTTTTCCCCTCCCAATCGTTATGAAGAAAGAGTCATAGTACTTCCCTTCCTATTGTCCTTCAAAGAATTTTTATAGAGCTACATCCAGTTTCCCTTTTCACAATGTAACACAATACACATCAATTTGAGTTGGAGAAAGAGAATCAGATTTCAATTACATGATAAACTGATATCTGCATATTTGATAGGCTGCATAGATTTTCTCAAAAGCATTAAGATAATCAACTCTCTGAAATTTTTTGTCTAAAAATCTGGAAAACAGAGCTACTACATCTGTAATAATACTGAAATGCACGGTTACAAAAATTTAAATACATCTAACTGTCGTGACTTGAGACTGAACTGAGAAAATAAACATTGTAAATTAGTATTTGAAATAATTTAATGTTTTATTTTCATAAAGTTGTTTTTTGACGTTGCATGCTATTACACTGGAGTATTAAAAAAAAAAGTAAAATGACAGTCACTAAAAACGCAGCACCACTTCAAAAACTAATTTCATATGGCAGAACATTTTCTGAATACTCACATTATAGTATTTTCTGAGGTAGCGTCTAATATCCAACAGTAATTTGTTGTTCATTTGAATTACATAGTTGAAAGGAGGCTCTTCACATTCAGTCTTACTGCACCTTTGCAAGCTGGGTTCAATAAATCGCCCCTGAAAACACAAGTGTAAAACCAGCATGCATCATTACAACAGATGATGGTAGCAGAAGTTACCACAGGAGTTTAGACACAATACATATTTTTTTAAAATAATCGTTTTAAAGGGCCTGTAATTGCTAGGCCTTCTTTCTTCCCACCACAGTTGGCCACACCCATAGAAAGACCCAGTTTTCCCATTCTCTTCTTAATGAAAGGTCTTTTGGAGTATATGCTTCTTCACCTACTACAAAGTTAGTAATTAAAAAAAAGATGTTGAGTAAAAAAAATTAATCTATGGACAAATCATATCCCTTCGTCTCCCCTCAAACAACACAAGTTTCTTGTTTTATCAGGGACATCAAAGTTCTGCCCAAGCAGAACATTGAAATCAACCTTACAGACATCAATTACAAAATGCCCAACATGGGCGGTAGAGACAAACCTCATTAAACAAGAATGACACGATCATCTTTTCTTTTCTCCAAGTGCAAAGAATAGCTCTTACAGTTTTACACCATCTCATTCCCCTTACTTTCAAAACCTTCTGAACACCTGACATCAACATTTCAGAACCTGAAAGTGATGTGTGAACAGCTGAAACCAGGTTAGTAGAATTCTCATTAAAATAAGAACAACCTGGTAGGTTGGACAGTTTAGAAACTTAGAACTTTTAGAAAACTTTCTTTCAAGGTAAGACTTGAAGATTGCTTTTGTGAGCAATCTTGGCTAAACTCCCACTCACAACACTAAATAATTCCAGGTGGAAGAGGGCGAATTTTTTTTTCGTTTGGTTTAGGGGTTTCTTTTGTTGTTTGGTGGGTTTTGGTCTTTTGGTTGGTGGGGGGATTTGGGGTGGTTTGTAGTTTTTCTTGTTGTTTTTTGTTTGTTTGGGGTTTTTTTTTTTTTTTTTTTTTAAGGAGTTTGACATCCACTTCTATACAGTGTAGCCCATCTGCAAGTTGTCAAGCTTACATGCAATTAACTATCTTATTTACAGCTGTAATGAACAAAAGTCAAGGATTCACAAAGTATCACTGATTTGTGTGTCTCTTCCTCTTACTTGCTTCCAAAGACTGCTTTATTTTGATTAAAAAAAAATGCAAAACATCTGCTGTTTGTCCAAATTAACTTAAAATAATTACTTTTAATTTAGATAAAAGATTTATTTGCTTTCAGTTTCAAGGTTTTCGCTGCTCTGAAGCTCACTAATTTGCCAATGACTAATACATACGTAACATCGTTGTAGAGTTAAATACTTGGCCCTATTTCAAATTGTGATCCAAGGTCAGAGACACATTTTTTGGCAGAACTTCTCAACAAGAATGTACTCCTATGACTTTTTATGTTCAATACACAAAGACAGAAGGAAAGATAACACAGAAAAATCGTACTGTCAAGAAGGGAGGTGGGATGTAGCAAGATAAACACAAGCTTCAAAAACACTTTGTTCCAATTAATATGATTTAGGATAAGAAATTGCCATTGCTATACGGAAGTTTCATTAAATAGAGAACTGGAAGTTACCAAAGTGTTAAGATAGGGATTCCTTAAAAAGTTAGAGCAACAATCATTCTCAACTGTGGGCAAAGAGATTAATGAAGCTAGATAATTTCACATGTTCTGCTAGACGACACAGCTGAAGTGCAAAAACGGGAAAAATATTTCGGCACTATCCTATTAGCAAATTTCTGTTCCAAAGCTACAAATAGCAGGACTCCAACAATATGGTATCTTCCCTTACATCATATGAATCCTATCTGAAAAGCTGTTCCCTCTACAAATACTTTTCTTCCTCACCAATGAACAGAAATGAAACAGAAAAAAAAAAACTAACCGAACCATCAAAGACATTGTCATAAATATTTTCTGTTCCACATTTGAGGCAGCAAAACTTGAATCTTTCACAATCCCTATATTTCTCCTCATCAGTGAGTTGAGCCGGGCCACCAACCAAGGCATCATTCTCCTCATCTTTATGGTAATGGTGATGGACTCTGAATTGGGAAGGATCCAGTCCTATTAATAAGAAACAAAAATTTCAAAAGACGAAGAGGTCAACCATGCAAGTAGGCTCATTTTTCATATGCTTGGCAAAGCAGATTCAAAAGAAAGTTACAAAACGTAAATTCAGAAGCTGAAAATCTCTCCTTAGCAAAACTTCCCCTATAGAAGATAAATACATTTTACAATTTTTAACCATGAATAAAGGTTCTCGAAACATGAAGAAATCTTACTTATCTTCTTGCGCAAGATTGCTTTATAAATAAAACACGCGCATTGCATTATCATGGAAGTATGCAACAGAACATTTTGTTTCTGAGGAAACCACTCCTAACGGATGGCTTTATTGTTATTTTCTTCTTAAGTTACATTGAAAATACTCCAATAAAAATGTGCATCGTTATTAAGAAACAGTCTTTAAATCAAAATGGCACCATTAAAACTGAAAACAGAGAATAAAAACCCCATTAAAGAAACACGGGTGCACTGCTATTACCAACTCCTTCAAGTCCGTATACAACTGCCAACTCTGATTTCAATGCAGTGGTCGATTTCATTTTGGCTCAGTGGTTAACAGCATGTAGGTTTCAATCTAATGCAGTGGTTAAAATTCAGCAGCAGCATTTAAAACGGCAGTGCTGGAGACAAAATGCTTTATTTTTGATTGCCAGAACTCAAGATTTTAAACAAATAAATACACAAAAGAGCGCCTAAAAATACTGATTCAACCACAAATAAGTAAATAAGCAAGCAAGCACGAAGTTCACTGCCCTAGGAATAAGACTGACAAAGTAAACTTAATAAAAATCCATGGCTTTCGCCATCCTTTGTTATGTGCAACCTTTTAAAAGCCCATACATCACATTTACAGGTTTTTTTGTAAACTCTAGCAAACAACACATGCTAGAAAAAAAAAAAAATTAATCAAATGAGCCCATAGGAAAAAAGGTTCAGAAAACTATGGCTTACTTCATTATTAAGAAGAAAAGACCAAAGAGAAGCACTTTAAAAAACATTTTTTAACAGGGACTAATTAAGCCAAGTAACAGATTATCATGTATTATCTCGTATCTTTTGTAAATTTCAATAACAAATGTAATAATTACTACAGAAAGAGCAAGAAAGATTACAAATAGAAAGTGAAGCTAGATTTTACACTTCTTAACCTTACTAAACAGTACTGGGAGAATTAAAAAAAAAATGTTTGGGAATAATATTCAGTTAAACTAGATAAATACTGTTGCATATATAAAACAGTTGTGTTATACAGGCAAACATAGATTCTGTACACAAAAGACTTGAGATAGTGTGGCTATTATCACTATTCTGAATTTCTATTTTGCAATCATAAAACAAATTCAAGGTTAAGGAAAAATTCCATTGCTAAGTGAATTTATTTGGTTCTTGACAGAAGAGGAGTTTCACTAAAATTTAACCAACAATCTCAATTTTAATTTTATCAAAAGAAACAAATGTCAATGCATAAGGGTAACAATTCACCTCAAGAGGTTCTTAAACTTTCAATACAGTTCTCTACTATTCATTAAAAAGAAGAACAAACAAAGCAAAAAACATGGTTAATAGCTTATTTTAGACTCTAATACATATGGTACCCCTCCAAAAAGACCATGAGGGGTTGGTTTTTTGTTTTTTTTTTTTTATTCGTTTGGTTGTTTTAAGGGTTGGTAATATATATTTG
The DNA here is from genome assembly GCF_036417535.1 of Chlamydotis macqueenii. Taxonomy (NCBI): domain Eukaryota; kingdom Metazoa; phylum Chordata; class Aves; order Otidiformes; family Otididae; genus Chlamydotis; species Chlamydotis macqueenii. Next base: position 129,988,763 of record NC_141556.1, read on the forward strand.
CTGTTTTAGAAAACAAAGAGTATGTTCTGCAACACACAGGTAGTAGATAAAGGGTTTAAAAAGGGGACTTGAGTTTAGCGTTAAGATTTTGCAAAAAATCAACTAAGCATGCAATAGGTTGGATCTAAGATAGTAATAGTGAATACAAATAAAAATTCTCCGTTTACTCCAAGCTCAGAAGTGGAATGAAAAAAGACCATTACAACTTTCCAATACAGACGCCATTAAAAGTTCAGATAGAAACGTATCTTTGGTTGTTTTCCAAAAGGCAAATAAATATAGAGCAAAACATCCCACTAAATAAAGGAAAAAAGGAGGTAAATTCTCGTCTTCAGATAACTGCAGTTTTCCAATATTCAGTCAAAACCAGTGATGACAAATAAGCATCCGGACATTTGGTAATTATTTAACAGAAATTAAAAAAAACAAGTTATTCATTGGAAGAATTTAAACCCCACCTATCTCTGAACTTTCTTAGCTGTTTCGGCTGGAGAAAACAACAGGAAAAATACTGTGATGAATCCAGTATACATCTAACTTTCAGTGTGCAAACAGCCCCAGTGACTGGGGCTACAAAGGGACCACAAATCAGGCTTTTAAAGAACATGCCTACCTTAATTATCTTGTGGAACTGGCACCTATTTTATCTATTATCTCCTTTCAGGAATAGTGAGTTTGTTCAATTAATCCATTTCAGCACAGTAACTGGTATCCTCTCAGAGTAGGTCACACTGGTCATATTACTCTACTTGGTAAACAAAACAGGGAATATCCAATGGGTGGGGCAAAAAAATAATACCTGGTTTTAGTAATTTTTAAATTAATAGGATGAGACTAATCAGTGAACTTCTTTGAACTCTTCTTTTTTTCCCCATGACATCAAGAGAAACCAAAGGGGCTTTGACTTACTCTGACATGAAAATGTCATTAAATTAAATCATTAAATTACCTGCATCACAGGTAAACTTTCCACCCTCACCAAAACTGCAAGGTTGCATGAATGACAAAGAAACGTAACATTAAGAATACACTGATTAACCTAGCATGACATAAGTAAATAATGAAAGTTAGTCCCAGGACTTGTTCCTGAATTATTTAATAGAATTATTAAAATATTTACTAACTAGCAAGCAAAAGAGGTCACTCAAGAAACCAAGAAAAGGTAAAATAAATTTTACTAATGGCAGTAATTTTAGAATAACATTTCTGCCGGTCGTTTTCACAGGTCCTTCCGTGCGCGCTGCCCGGGAAGAGCCGTGCCGCAGCTCGGAGGGCCGGAGCGCCCCACGGCCTCGGCCGCCGGGGAGGCCTTCGGCAGGAGGCCGGCAGCTTGCCCCACGGACCCCGGGACACGGCCCGAGGGCCTCTCCCTGGAATTCGCATTGCAACCGCAGCTTAGTCGGGAAGCACAGAAAGTTTCCCCGCTTGCACCTCTGCCCGTTAGACATTTTGTGAGAGGCAGGGAAACGGCATCCGGTGCTGCCACCTCGAGGCTTCGGCCCCGCATTTCAGTCAGGGCGACGCGGCGGGGCCAGGCCCGGGCCCGCCCGGCCTCTGAACGTAACCTCGGGCGGCCAAGGCCTCTGCCCTTCGGAAACGCAGGCTTTCTTATTTTTCTCAAAAGAGATCCTCCTGGGCTGCAAAGCTAGCATGCCTTCTGCACGGGGGCCTTACAATGGCCTCTTGCACAGGCAGAACACACAAGAGGCTTCAGCAAGTCTCAGTTTCTAAGCAGGCCTAGAGCATCTCAAAAAAACCCAGCCAGGCCGCAAACAGCAAAATTAATACACTGTGGGGTTTACTACTGTATTGTCACGGAGTTCCATCATTCTCCTCTCACGTCACCTCCTAATGCAAGACACCCAATAAAAGACAGAACCTGACCTAACTCCTGCATGCCACAAGAAGAGCACAACTGTCCTGGTTTCTGCCAGAAGAGTCAGTCCAGGTAGCTGCTAAATATTATATTAAAGGCACCTATTAAACGACTCTCCAGGAAGAAGTTAAAATCTCTAAGGTGGTGGTGGGTTCACTTACAAGGAGCAGCTCGCATGCAGACACCATGTGGAAGGAGGAACCAGTACTGGGAAGTACTCTTAATCACAAGCCTCATCAGAACACAGTAACGACTCCCTAAAATTAGACAGCCTTCCTAAGAAATGTCCAAATGCCACGCAATCTGCAGAGCACCAATGTGCACATCCTCCTGTAAGACAGCAGCACACATCTCTTTCAGAAGACCACAGAATCACAGAACCGTTTAGGTTGGAAAAGACATTTAAGATCATGGAGTCCAACTGTACACTGCCCAGTCCACCACTAAACCTTGTCCCTAAGTGCTGCGTCTACGTGTCTTTAAATACCTCCTGGGATGGTGACTCCACCACTTCTTTGGGCAGCCTGTTTCAATGCTTGACAACCCTTTCAGTGAAGAAATTTTTCCTAATACCCAATCTAAACCTCCTCTGGCACAACTTGAGGCCATTTTCTTTTGTCTTATCACTTGTTACTTGAGAAATTGAGTCTGACACCCACCTCACTGCAACCTCCCTCTCGGGTAGTTGTAGAGAGCGATAAGGTCTCCCCTCAGCCTCCTTTTCTCCAGACTGAACAACCCCAGTTCCCTCAGTCTTGTAGTGAGAGGCCCAAAACTAAACACAATATTCAAGGTCCAGTCTCACCAGTGCTGAGTACAGGGAGATGATCACTTCTGTTGCTGGCCACACTGTTCCTGATACAAGCCAGGATGCTGTTGGCCTTCTTGGCCACCTGGGCACACTGCTGGATCATGTTCAGCCAGCTGTCAACCAGCACCCCTAGGTCCTTTTCCCCTGGGCAGCTTTCCAGCCACTCTACCCCAAGCCTGTAGTGTTGCATGGGGTTGTTGTGACCCAAGTGCAGGACCCGGCACTTGGCCTTGTTGAACGTCATACAACTGCCCTTGGCCCACTGATCCAGCCCATCCAGCTCCCTCTGTAGAGCTTTCCTTTCCTCCAGCAGATCAACACTTGGTGTTGTCTGCAAACTTACTGAGTGCACACTTGATCCTCTCATCAAGATCACTGATAAAGATATTATGTAAAATTAATAAAGTATTGATGGAGACCGTGACACAGCCTAGGACAGCAGTCAGCAACTTCCATAATTTAAAGAAAATTACGTTACGCAGTAACAGGTACAAAAATCCCATGATTAAATGACTCTGCTTCCATAATGTTTAGACACTTTTGACAACACTGAAATAAGACATGATTTTTCTTTCAGACAAGGAGCAGTATTTATATATCAACAAAAAAACTTTGCTTTAAATACGTTAAGAGAATTGTTCTGCCAATATGGTTCTTCTTGTTTAAAAGCTACAGGTATCTTCAGGGTGATATGAGTAAGATCTCCAAGCATTTAGGATGATCAGATTTATTGAATGGTATTACTGACCAAATTGCACACTTCGTTTCAGTAACCCTGATAATCCTCATCTTGTCACTGCTTTCCCTCGAGAACTTCCAGAAAAAGACAGTGAATGCAGAAGTATGCCCATGAGGTTCTTATTTTTAGGAACAATGAATTTCCATCTCTCAAAGGCTAGGCAGACCTCCCACAATGTCCAAAAACAAAAGACAATTTTCAACTTGATTTCATAGTGAATAAATGTGTTATTTAAGGAGTTCTGTGCAATTTTTAGGTGTGGTTATTTGCTTTTGTTCTTCAGCATCTAAAATAGCTTAAAATAACTTGCTTTGAGCACAGACAGAACAAAGAACTTCTCATCGTTTTGATATGAGCCAAGCTTCCCTAAGCAGAGCTCAGTTTTATCTACTCGGACTAATGCTATGACATGTCAACGAAACATTCACCTTAAAAGGAAATTCTGCTAGATATGAAACTGATATCTCTTTTCTACAACCCTTCTCCCTATACCCACACATACCCTATGTAACACAATAAATCAGGCAGAGGAAGACAGACACAATGAGAATGCAACCAAGTTTTGGTTCACGGACACGACACTTAGATATCCTCCAAAACACCAGCTTTCTTCTTCAGAACAGAAAAGTATGCTCTTTTGCAACAAGATAGGAAAAACAATAGGAACTTGCATGTGTAACATGATGGAAATACTAAGTAAAAAAGCCCAACTTATCAACAAAGAATAGTAAAGAGTTTTTATGCTTGCTTGTTTTTAGCAAGCTGAGCTCAGAAGTATCTTGTACACTTAAAATTATTTTCAATTTATTTGAAACAAAAACACTTGACTATCCCTCTAGGACATTTATAAAAAAAGCTGTAAGATAACTTCAGCTTGCAATGACTTATGTACGACTCTGATTAAGTGCTGTACGTACAGACGTCATTAGAGCAGAAGTTCTGAAAAAGACCTGACTTTACCCCCAAACTCAATTTAAGCATTCCCACGAAAACAAAGCTGGAAAAAGAGAACATTTTTACAGCATAGGAAGGTCAAACTGAACACATTTCAGACCTAAGACTGTAAGAGATACATACAGGTTTTCAGACTAATAATTGTGGGCTGTTAATAAACTCTCAGCTGCATGTTGTTATTACACACTATAAAAGAAATTTTCATATTGAATGTGCCATAGTACAAAAAGCAGCATAGGCATTTGCAAACAGTAGATGCTATCAAGGGGCACACAGTTCTTAAGATCTGGGCACTTAATTTAGGTGCCTCAAGGGAGTCAATCTTTTCTGCAAGTCTAACCTGTTGTGAATAAGAAACAACTCTGAATTTGAGCCTGAGACTAAAAATCTTTGCCAAATAAAATAAATTAGCTTCAGAAATCTTTCCTGTCTTTTACCTAAATGAAGTACAAGTTTACCACCTATTTTAAACCGCTTTAACCTAACCTAGAGTGCTTGACCTTTTAAGTCGGGCATACCATGTAGTCCACTCTGACATCAGGGCACAGTTGTATACCAAGGCCCTGCCACATAAACGGAATTATTTGTATGGTCAACCTGCGTATGTGAAGTAGGGCTGACACCTCCTCAAAGCACCAGCGCTGTTGAGGACACACTGCAACATTGAATGCCTCCAAGAAATACCCTTGCAGCTGTACAGAGTATGTGGGTAGCCAGCTCATGCTCCCAGAAAAAGCAAAATTCCTGTCCGTTATTTTTTTTTTTTTCTTCAGACAACTTGGAAACGAAGATGGAAAAAGCTGCACATGATAAAAACTGTTCTGGGAGATGAAGACGTTTCATGGCTATCATTCTTCTTGAGAAGTAACACGACAGGAACTTACTCGCATACATTTTAAGTGCAAACTGTGAGGTCACCATGAGCAGAACTTGCTGTTAGTAAGCAAGGTACAGAGATGCAGTGTCCCAGGTGAACAGTCCTGACAGGCAACATGCTGCCGGCTGGTTTTCATAGAATCATAGAATGGTTAGAGTTGGAAGGGACCTTCAAAGGTCATCTAGTCCAACCCTCCTGCAAGGAGCAGGGACATCCCTGACTAGATCAGGTTGCTCAGAGCCTCATCCAACCTGGCCTTGAACGTTTCCAGGGATGGGGCATCCACCACCTTTCTGGGCAACCTGTTCCAGTGTTCTATAACTCGCATAGTAAAAAATTTTTTCCTAATTTCTAATCTAAATCTAGCCCCCTCTATTTTAAAACCATTACCTCTCGTCCTAGGTAATGGTTTTAAGTGACCAAAACCTGGATCTTGGCCATTAATTAAACACAAAATGTTGAGGACTTCCTTTGAGCGTTCAAAAATTCTGAACAAAATTAATTCTGCAGGTCTGAACTTCCTGTAGACATGAGCATAGCAGCAAACATTATTAAACTGACTCAGTGCAACTCTCTAAAGTCTTCTTGGGGGAGAGGACAGTCTCGTCAAGAACTCAGCAGCCAGCAAGATCAGTAGCTTTTTCTGTGTCCTTGATTAACAGTTTTTAAAATAGTGAACTAGATGTGAGCTACAGATCACAAACCTTCTGTTTATCAAGGAGATCAATCATATCTGCTGGTGAATCACTTTTAGGGAGGAAACAACACTAAAAAGATTACACAGACATTGTATTTTCCTGGAAAGAGACCTGATAGAACTGTTGGGTTTTTTTTCCAGCACTTATACCTCTTTCTAGGTAAGAAGGCTAGGGAATAGAGAAGACAGAGGCAGAGTTGGGCAGAAAAATCTCTAATTCTAATTCCTTTGACATCCTCTCAAGACAAAAAAACAACTCAACAAGAGCAATTCCCTGTTGCTCATTTGAATAAAACCTGGTGATTCTGTGGGTCACTAGCACTAGTCACATTTTTATAGCACTTTTTTTTTTGGCTACTTGCCCGCTCCATATGGAGAAACACAGACTGTTACTAAGGCTTTATGTTTCTATTATTAACTAGGTCAATTCTAGCAAACAACAGTCTTCACTTACACCCTACTAAAAATTTGTATCCCTTCACTGTTAACTATGACTGCTTTCTCCCTGGGAAAATGCTAGAGATGCTAGGGTTTCTCCCTGGAAAAATGTCAGTTCTGGATGCAGGCTCCAGAACTACTTTAATAACTCAAGCAAATCTCAAAGACATGCAATAGTACTGTCATTTATGAACAGCAAATTTTTGCAACTCTGAACAAGGATTATAAGATTAAGTTTGTGTTAATGATCATCTTTTGAAAAAAGGTATTCTGCAAATGTCATAGAAATACACTTGCAATCCAAGCTGCTTGTGTGTAACACAAGCTATTGTTCATTGTAAAAAGACTGATTTGGGAAAGCATTTCTGTTAAGAAACATACATTAAAAACTTCTCACTTCACGTCTTGTAATTCTTTAAATAAGATGAATTTAGAATACTTACCTAACCATGTTGCAATAAGAACAGAATCAATTCCCTCTATGGGATCACATATTCTAGCAACTACTGGATGTATTTGCTGTGACAGGTAGTACTGAGTATCAATAGTAAGATTGTCTTGCTTTTGCAACTGTTCTGGAGCATATGCTCGCTGGCTGGCACTGAGATCTGATCCATCCTAAGACAGGAGAAATACACAGAACAGTGTGAAAAAAGTAAAATCCACATTTAGTCTATACAAAGTATTAGGCTTCAAATATTATGCATTATTTTAACACAAAATAGTTACACAGTCACTCTTTTGGTTGATTTATAATGCCTCCAATACAAATCCAGCATTGCTGATGCTGGCATCAACTAGCAAGTTCAAGAATGTAAATCCAGCTTGTATTATTGCAGCCTACACGTGCAAATCAGTAAGAGTAGACAGAGTAAACAGTCCCATCTGTCAATTCTGAAACACACAATGAAAACACATTGCAACCATCAGCCCCGTTAAAAATACGCGGAGAGCATGCATTTTAAATTACTTTGTACTAAACTAGCACTACCATTTCTCACAACAAGCAAATTGTAAGTTGTGGATATCAAAACTGTATCTGTTTTGTTAGGAAACTTATATTCTTCGATGCTATAAAGAAAAAAAAAAAGAATGGTCAGGGAATGGACCATCATTCATTGGCATGCGAATAAATGACAGAGGCATTAGTATCGATTTGAAAGAGCAAATTCTGAAATATTCAGAATTACTGAAAGAAACACATGATAACATCTCAAGCCAAGAGAGAAACACCACTCATAGGTTACAGTATACATTACATTCTTCTCCAACTCAACAGAGCGAGATAAGGAGAAAATAATTCCATTTGGGAAGGTAATAATTAAATTGAAAACAGTATTCATGGAACAGTTAAGTATCAATTCTAAAAAGATGGTACTCTTCTGGAAAACATAACTCATTCAGTCTGTAGAATCTTATTCCCAGTCCACAACTACACTAGGAAATTTTATTTTTAATGTTCGTCAATAATCTTAGAGCAGAACTTAAAAAGTAGTATTTTAGCAAGCATTCAGTAATAGACGTAAAGCTTAATGGGGATGGGGAGGAGTACCACAGCTTTTTTATTTTCTGAGTACAGCCTCTTTTTTCCCTTTTTTTTTTACAGCAAAGTAAAACTAATGCATTAACATATGACACCTTCATTTTTCAGTTAAGATGGGCTACTGGCTTCAACAGGGTCAGCAATCACGGACTGAAAATCCATCACTAATAAAGACAGACTGCAAGCCATTAGTCCCTCCTACTCCTTTGACACAACTTAGTATTCAGAACAAAATTAATTTAGGACTATTCAGCTCCTCCAGCTGCTTTGCAAAAATAATTGCAATGCAATTCCTTCAGCTCCCTTCTTTCAACAAGTACATTCTTCTCTTGTATTGTGCCATTTCTCAGCCGTACTCATGGCCCAGCTCTCATAAGTCTTGACAGCTTTGTCATGCCAAGCTAAGAACTCTCAATTAAATAAAAACCAGTATCTTTCTGTTTTTAATGATAAAGGACCTGAAATAGTGGTAGAAGTCACACTGCCAAGTCCATCAGTATGACATAACAGGTCCCTTGGTCCATCTAATCCAACCTACTTTTTTTTTTTAATAGCAAATACAAAGTGGAGTATGTTATTTGTGAGATAACAAGCATTTATGGGATAAACACCTGAAAATAGTTTATCAAGTTCCTCAGACTATCCAACAGAAGTTCTGCCAGATCCAATGACTATGAATTGAAAAGTCACAGGGTGAGACTGGAAATAACAGTGATGCTATTTAACCACGACCACCAATTAGCTTTCTGAGAATTACAGGTTCTTCACCACCAGAATTCTCTTCTCCTTAAAACAAACACTGGATATTTTTCTTAAAATTAAGTTCTAGTTCCAAATAGAAAATAATTCAGGGAAATTTTAACAGCCACTGTTGTGGCTTCACACACCAAATTCCATACTAAATCCAAAATATAGCAGCTACTGAGAAGAGAAGTAACTCCATCCCAGGACAGTCACTATATGGAAATAGTCAGATCAGTTGAGCTGATCACAATGGTTCTTTCTGGCTCTATAAAACAAATTTAGTACAGAAAACTGACTGTTTGAAACTGTAACATAATCTCACTATAAAGAAAGGCCAAAACATTTTTTTTCTAGGAGCTGAGTTGGCTTCCTTTGCCATCTCTCAAAACAATACCTAGTATTTAGCTATAAAGACATTTTTACCTGACAAATGATATATGACACTGTGTCTCCTGCCTTCACCTTTCGGCCTCCTTGCGAGTTTATCCACATGGCAACATGCACATGTGGCAAGCTTTTTTTGTCAGGATAATCCTGTGGCTCTTTTGTCAATGCCTAATAGATCAAAGGAAGAAACAGAAGCATAACTATGAGAAAAGTATTTTACTTCAGCGATGGACAACTGAGAAATTTAAAAGATAAGATTAAACAGTAGCTATCCTTATCCATCTACTATTCACAAGTACATTTGCAACATAAAAAAGTAAAAATAAAAAATGGTAATAAAGGTATGTTCCAGACATTAAGGTCTAGTTACGAGCCCTTCAAAAATTAAAAATGTAGTTATTAATAAAATGAGAGGATGCTTTTACAATTACTGTCTGAAAAAAAGCATTACATTAAAAGCACAACAGTTCAAAACGGTTAGATATAATGCAATTGTTTTAAAATTAAACTAAATTGAAGATGAAAACATTACACAACATACAAAAACACAGCCAGAGATTACCCTCTTACCCCTGCACCAGTTCAGGTCATAAAGTAAATCTGAATATCAAGTAGTTAAGTGTATTTAACAAGCCCTGTAGCAAAGGATACAACTGGATTTCAGTATTTCCACGTAGTTCATACTAGTGAGATTCTACAATGAGTTTTTCCTTTACATAAAATAAAATGCTATGTTTAAATATTTACCATCATCTCAATTATTAGAAACAACTCATACATTTAACTTAATAGTGAAATTATTTATTTTTTTCCAAAATAGTAAACCAGAAGAACATTCAGCATTTAAAGTGAAAATGATTCCATTATTCTCTTTTACTGGGAATACTAAGTACTCTTAGAATATTTGCATCGGAACAGTCTTTTTTTAAAATCAACCATAAAAATCATGGATTTCTCTAACAGTCCTATGACAATCTGAATCAGTCTTAACCGACTGATTAACACAGTCTTACAGAGTAGACAGATGTCCGGCTGGCAAAAGAAAGATACTTTGGATGGAGCAAATCTGGGAAATCTCTTCTATCGGAGGCATGAGAGGGGCATGTAATAACCAATTCATTAGTAAAACATCCCTCTAGCAGGAGGGGGAAGCTTCTGAAGTGAAAATTTCAAGCTTCATTGAGGAGGAGTTATAAAAATAAACCAAAACCACAATGCTGTTTGCTAAAACTCCTTTAGATAAAGCAGAGTATTTTACTTCTTGCTGCAGGAAAGTCTTGATTGAGATCTCAAAATGACCATTAGCTTTCTTCTACAGAGCTTTGGAGGGAAATAAACTAAGAATAGCATGCTTTTATACGAGTCTTTTCTAGAAAATAGAACACTTGATTCTTTTCCATTGCATTCTTCAGTTTATGTATTTTAAACATGAAATATAAAATAACAATCCGGGAGAAAACTTCTCCTGAAAACATAAGCTATCATGTCATTCTCAGAGTGCAGAATAAGTGGGGAAGACAGGAGGACAGGATAAGACACAAAGTTGTTATTGTGAGGTGGCAAGACTGGCCTCCGGCCCCACAAGGTATTTTTTCTCATCTTACAGGACCTTTGCAGTATGTTCCATGCTACTCAGTATCTAATAAAACTCCTGATACTTCACAGCATCATAAGGATTAAAGAGATTTCTATCAGCAGTCAATATATTCAGGCACAGTAAAGTTTTTCTGAGACAGAAAGGAGCTGAGACATCATTTACCTTGTTTATTTCAAACTGGTTTATTGGGATACGGCCATTGATCACATTTTCTCCAATTTCTATAAGCCGTCTTTGAATATTTTCCACAATTATGTCTCGGGGCTGATCAGAAAGAATCTGACCAATTATATAGCTGTAAAAACAATCCAGAAATTAAAAAAAGCTTAAGATACACAAAGCAAAATCATTACAATAAACACAATCCTCTCTTCCCCTGAGTTACCTCCAGAAATTAAACAGTCTGAGGATGAAGTCTGATGCAAAATTTATAGAAATTTGCCAGGATATTTCATGTTGTGTTTTATTTATTTACTTACTTTACTAAAAGCAAATTATTGTAAGTAATTCTAATGTTAAACAGTGATTTGTAATTGTTGAGTGCAACTGGTTTCTATTTTCTGCTCCCATTTCATCTTCCCATTTATTATTCCATAGCAGGTATCTTAAGACGAGGGAGAAGAGAACACAGCAAGTAAGCAAAGTCTTGCCTATTTCTGTAAAATGTGGTTGGAAGATCTGCCAGCTGCAGAAGAGTTAGTCACTAAAGAACACACTCAAACATTTGTAAAGCTTTAATTACTAATACATTCCTAACTTGGAAAAATTTGCTTCTATTATGATGCATCTTTTCTTAGAAAATGCAAGTCTTAAGAACAGTAAGCAAGTGTGTGGTGTATTTTTACAGATGTTAACAAGTATTCATTTTTGGATACATTTGGACCACAATTTATTTAAGTTAAGTTTTCAAGATGCAGTACACAATATGAGTTGAGTCAGCCCCCAGGTGACCACCCCTCCCACCCACTCCAATTTTCGTTCTACAGTGCTAAATGTATTCTTTCTATTGAATTTTAAGTACCAAAATGCCCTTAACAATGACAATTAATAAATAATCAATCCAGTATCCATCATAATGAAGTATCAGAAAAGTATAATTTGAAAAATGCAAGAGAAACAATCTTGGGGGAAGTGATCATCTCCTCAGGCTGCACCCAGTGCACTTCCCAGGTTTATTAAAGGATGCTGAAAGAGCTGACCATCAGCTTCTTTAACCATCTTTGAAAAAAAAAAAAAAAAAAAAAAAAAAATTCTGACCTAAAACCTGACTCCAAATGCTGATAGCACCTACCATTTTCCCAAGATTTCAGCTGTGGTTTATTAAACTGCATATACAAAATTGTGAGAATTCAAATGCACAGCTTCCACAAAAGATGAAAAAAACAGATATTGAAATTAGAGACATTTGGACTTGCACAAGTATAATCCGTTACCAATGCCAAAATCTAACACTTACCATCTCCTACAAAGATCAGTTAAGATCTAACACTGATTTTAGTTACCAATCTGCACTGTTCAGGAAAGTCAAATTATATCAGACGTTTATGAAGCATGTACTGTTTAAAACAGGGCAAAGAGGACAATGGCACAAAGAAACTCACTTTCCAGTCTCTTTTGCGAGATCACACCAGTCTCTTCGGACTATATCCAATCCTTTCAGTTCTTGTTTAGTTACATATTTCCCATCTCCTGTTGGTTCCACAGTCAGAGCGGCATATTTCTTCTTCTTTAACAGGAGCAAGGACTTAAAGACTCCATCAATATCGATCTCCAACAGTTTATAGAGCTTGTTCACTTCACTTTTGATCTGCGAATGCACCAACATTAAAATCAAATGCAACATCTTAATAACTATGGACACATTTAACTTCCATCTAGAAGTGTATAGCTCTTAAGTTTTAAAACAAGTAACATGACATGCTGTGTGTCTGCATACATATTTTAAAGACTCGTCAGATATTCTTAATTGTAAAATTAAGTGCATAGTAGTAACTACGAGCTACCATTAAAACTAAGGTTCACCCATCGGCTTCTACAGGATTTACAGCTTGGTATATCTAACTCCCTAACAAAATTAAGCAGGGCAGAGCAGCATGGGACTGAATGTGACCTTGCAGATAACTGACTCCAGCCTGTTTTACTAGGGCAGCTACTCCACCTAGCCTCTCACATAAATTAAGGAAACAAGAGATTTCAGAGTAGGGCTCTTCTTACTAGGAAAAGATAAGAGATGGTGACTTAGACAGAAAATGGAAATTGCTTTATAAAAAAGGTGCCTTTCAAAGGCACTCCCCACCTGCCCATCTCTATCCTGAAAATCATTTATGTGAATTATGTGAAATTAGGAAAATCTAAAAGATAGAAGAGTTTGCAAAAAAGTCACTTTCTTGAGGAATAAACAAACAAACAAGACACACATGAAACAAGAAACACAAGAACTACTTTTTTATGTCACAAAGACTATTGACAGCCACAATTTACACAATTGTGATGCCAGGTTTGAGTGTGTGCTTATTTACAGACATAAGCTTATTCATGTTTAAAATCAAGTACACAAAATGAAAACATTAATAAAAAGATGTCTACCTGTTAGGCTTTGGTTGTTTGTTTTTTTTTTTAATCTAACTGATATAGGATACAGAAATACATGGGATAAAAAAAAGTGAAGGATTTAACTCTTAAAAAGAATTATTAAGCAAGTGACAAGTTCAAAAACCTACCTATTCTCTCAGTAAGCCTGAATCAAAGTCAGAAGTATTTAAGCTATGATGATGCTGTTAGACTTTATAAAAATTATTATTATTTAACTGTTCCTCTATAATGTTAGCCAGTAAATGGGAGTATAGGGACAAAAACCAAACCAGAATGAAGCGACACATACATACATGGCTAGAGTAAGATTAAACTTTCTTAAACACTACTGGATATACACTTGAAACCATATATATTCTTGTATGTGGCAAACAAAGGAGATTTCTTTCTTCCATGCCATCAGCCCCCCTGCTACTCTGTTATGACATCAAGATATTCCATACTCCTAAGATGCATCTACTTCTCAAAGTACCAACTTAGCATGAAGGCAGAAGTATTAAAATAAAAAACAAAAACAACAACAAAAAACCAAACCCAGAATCACTCTTGCCTTAAAATTACACTAATTTTGTTTAATACTATACTCTGTTTTCTTTGTTTTTTCAGAGCTTCCATAGCTCTCATTTTCATCAGAATTTCCTCAATAGTTCAAAAACAACTTCTCACATCTTCTTTAAAATGTTCTGGGAGATGTCTGACTTCTCTTCCACCACTTCAGAGAGCCACAAAACTGCCACATCATCAATTGCCAACTGGTAATCAAAAACATCTCTTCTGTATCTTGTATACCTTGGAAATTAGTATTTTAATTTGCCACTGGAAATCTGATGGCACATAGAGTGTAATACATACTACATAACTAAACAAAACTAAACAGATGGACATCTCTCATGTCAAAACAAAAATCATTAAAGTAAAAATTGTGTTCACATTGTAATTGCAACTAATGTGGAGGAACTGTACCTTCCATTTTGGCTTATCAAGTAATTCAGATAGTCTCCTGGTAACTTAGGATTGGTAAAAAAAGCTCATTAAACAACATTTTAATTTAATAATTTTTAAAAATGCACAGAGCAGCTACCCCTGAAGATAGGGCACTCTCAACTTTTACTACTCCATAGCTTCCATACATGGTCAAATTCTTCTTCCTCATTGCCTATTCTCTGCTTATGCCATGGAGCCCTACCTTAATACTATCTGCTCCACTCAGTGTTACAAAACAGACATGTAGGAAAGCTTTAAAAAGAACAAATTCCTTACCCTGTTCCCCAGCTTGAAGACCTCATCCAAATTGGTGCTATTAGTGTTTATCATAATGGAATCTGTGTCTCCATAAATCACTTCAAGGTTCATCTAAATGAAATAAATTGCTTTTAAAAACAAAACAGAACCATCTTTCTGAAGACCCACCTCATTTTCAAGATTCACAAAGATCATTGTGCATATGTATTATCCCTTAAATATTAAAAAGCAGAAAAATGTAATTTTTGACTGAGTTTTTGTTTGTACATTTCATGAAGACATATTTGAATTTAAAGAGAATAACAAAACTTAGACCATTGATATGTTAAAAAAAAAAATCCCTATTCAGTTGTGTACATAGCATAGTTAAAATTTTACTAAATGAATGCCAGAAAAATAAGTCAGTGAACAAATCTAATCTTGAGAAACAGCAGGAACTTGAATCAGAAATAACTTTGGACTGCTAGGACACAAGAAGATCACTTAGACTCAAAAACTGCTGGACAAATTCAGGTTATTCAGCTAAGACATTTAGCCAACGTGCTTGGAATATAACATTACAGTCAGATAACCTATCCAATTTGTTGCCACCACAATACTATTGCAAAAAAAAAAGTCATTATAGATTAAAAAAAAAAAAGAAAAAGAAAAAAAAAACAAAAAAACTTAAGATACACTATTTCAAACAAATTAGTGAAAATATTGGCGAGTAGATACAGTAACAGAGAATACCAAAGTACTGTCCAGATTAGGCTGATCTTACACTTTTTCAGATTATTCACATGGCTTCATATTTCCATCTTCCCACTTCCATCTTTTTTCTTCTGCTGTAATCTGATTACCTGTGCTACTCCTCCCTGGGCAGCAGATCTTTCAGGGAAAAAGGTTTTCCTTTCAGATTAGGATCTAGCTACTATGACCTAGAAGCTTGGTATGCCCAGGCTGAACTTCTGAACACGTGAAGATGAACACAAACACCTACTTGATTCCCTCTTTCTGATTGACACTCTGCTCTTCATAGCATCTCTCATTCTGTTCCTCGTAACAATTCGAATTCCCTACTTGGAAAAGGCTGTGTTCAAACACGAGCCAGACTGCCATAATATTCTGGGGTAACAGAGCAAAGTCTAGACAAACTGAAGCACATATAAAAGCCTGAGGTGCATACGGAAGGCATAGCAAGGAAAAAGGTGAAAAGAAAAATTGCCAGCACCAGTAAGTGTCACCAAAGAAATAGGCAGATGCATCCAACTACGTAATATTAACTTGAAAAAAATGAAAACCTGATATCTTCAGTGGTGGAAAATCAATGCAGCTGTAAGAACTCCAGCATGGCTATGTCCATGTTAAATGCCATATAGTCAAAAAACCCCCCTGTGACAGAGTTTAAAGGATGCCAAAAAATAAATCGTAATAAAACACTAGAACACATGGTGTAACAGGTCTATGAGTAAACTCTAATTAGCACTGTTGCTAATTTCCTTGAAACAGTTGCACATAGGCTTCAAGCAGGGGCCAGATCATATCTGTGGTAGGAAAAGAAAAAAGCTATAATCCATTAGGAAGGATTACATTTGTAAACCAGGCATCCTAAGAAGTTATTTCAGGTCTGTTTGGGTTACAGCTCTCCTAGAATAAAAAAAATTCACCAGGTGTGCTCTGTAAGGGTTGTTGTTTAATGAAAATGCTCAGCATTACCTTTTGCACCATCTCCTTGGTATGCATCAAAATCTGAAATAAAAAAATATAATCAAAGATTAGTGTATGATATAATTACAAGCTAACACATGCAAACATATCCATTAGGTTGCTAACTCCAAATGCTCTCACCTTTCAAAACAAAGCAAACCACCTCTTTCCTGGCAACACACAGTCACCTCAATACTCCTATTACATGACTAAATTCTCATCTGACCTTGTATTAATGCTATTATTAACTCCCCTAAAACAAGATTAAAACAAATCTCAAAATTGCATGTGCACACACACATTCTACCTTAGGAAAAAACCGAACATTAAATCAAATACTCAAATAAAACCTAATCAGAAGTGCCAGAATTAAGCCTCTTTCAGTAATTTAGGTCAGTTGTCTCCTTCATAGCCATCATCTTATCTCTTGATGTAATTGAGTTTTTTCCCAAAAATGTCCTGTTTTATTTAGTACAGCCTGGGTGGTGCTCACTTAAAAAGAACCTAGTCAAAAGGCTGATTGCCCTTGTAATGATCTCAAAATGGGTCACCAAAAAACAAACTCATTAGAGAAACCAGATCTGGGATAAAGAGTTGGGATCGAGATATGATACAGATGTTGAATCAACAGGCAAATCCGTGTGTAACCAGGTTTGCTCCTCAGCCAAGAGTGCATCCCAAGTTCCCTGAATGCTCTAAATAGCAATTCTCTGAACCTTATAAATAGCTATAGAGACCTCATGTGAGAAGGCTACTGCTTCCATCTCTAATACTGGTCAGCACAGTGGAGAGGGGTGGAAGAGTGTTACCATCTGAAGCCACAGATATGGCTGTAGCGCAGAGAAGACAAAGTAAAACTAGCTCAATGAACAGAAATATGTAGCTGCTGCAGCAGCAAGGGCTTGGCAAATTTTGTACAGCTGCAAGAGAACCCACTTCTGATCCATTGCTTCAATCACCTGGCCATATTTATAGAATCATAGAATAGTTTGCCATTTCCTTTCTCATCAGCCTCCCTAGTGCTCTGGCACACAGCTCCAGATTCCACCTGGTTAGTCCCAGTTCCCCGATTTCAGTCCTTTCCATCCCTACTCAGCACAAACCTCAGTTCTTTTTCAGCTACTCATATACATTTAGACTTCCAATTTTCTCAAAGAGGATTACTCTGAACCTCTTGTTACAGCAATGATAAATCAGAGTCTATTATAGAATCACAGAATCATAGAATGGTTAGAGTTGGAAGGGACCTTCAACGGTCATCTAGTCCAACCCCCCTGCAAGAAGCAGGGATATCCCTGACTAGATCAGGTTGCTCAGAGCCTCATCCAGCCTCGCCTTCACCTATTAGGTGAACCCAAACAATTTGGAACTCAGGCAACAACAGTATTTTTACAGGTTATATTCAATCTAGTAACCTAGTCTAAGTTCTATTATTTTTCATATATTAAATTACAATACTCCTTGGCCAAAAAGGCAGAAGTATGACTTGTAGTCAAGAAGTCTGTGACAGGGAGCTGAGCAGGGATGAGGAAAGAAAAAGAACGAACAGAGAAGAGCTTCAGGGAAATGTACTAACTTTCATAAGGCCAAGGAGCCTAAAACAAATCCTTGAATATTTATTTAATATTTTCAGAACCTTTAGACAACCACAGTGATGAATACTCAAGTATGATGCTCCACTATGCTTTTTCAGTTTGTTTTAAATTATGCACCAAAAGCTATATTCCCTCAGCATTCTTAGATTCACAATGCTTGACTTTGCAAACTTAATATTCTGTTTCAACACAGTTTCTGTTCAAATACATTTTCTAGCCACTTTCACGTTCAAAGAAAAAATTGCTGCACTTAAGGATGGACTTCCTCTCCCAAAGTACAAAGACATGAACTAAGCAAACATGATGTAACATACCCTTTAAGACACTTACAGAAAGGTTAGGTTCCAAACCGTGATATAACTTTAACACAGCTGACTCACAATTAATGTCCTTATCAGAGTTATTCGCAAAGCACACATGGATACCTATGGATTTACACTCTCTGGGCCAAGTTCAAAACATCCAGTTGATTTAAAGACCATCCACTGATGCTGCAAACTAGGCGCTCAGACAATGTGATGCCTGAACTCTGCTGAAATCCCAAACTGCAAAAAGCTCAGCTGGCCTCAATCGTCTACGTAGACAAAGAAGAACAAGAAAATGGTCAGTCTTCACTGCAGATTCACTCTAGGCTGTATGTGCTCAGATGCACCCAATTCCATTTTAATCAGAAGCTTAAAAAACATAATCCATTCCTACTCATCTTCTAGTGAGTGGTTCAGATGGCATCGCCCCACCACCCTTCTGTGGAGTTTTGAAATTATTCTGTAAACCTTTATTACCGGTACATGACATCAAATTTCATATACAGTAATCAGAACTCCAGCTTATTCACCACCCCACCCCCCGGCCTTTCTCTCACTTATTAACACCTACAGAGAAAGGGTATACCTTTCCCTTAGTACTCCAAAAGCAAACAGGAGTCCCTGAAACAAAATTTAAAAATTGGACAGAGTACTGAAGAGTTTACATGTAAAAGAAAAGAAAGCCTAACGTTTTTTTCCTTGATAATCTCCGGCATTTTCTACTTCATTCTCTGAAATAACGTTACCTATTAATAGTTATAAAGAGAACATTTTTTTTTTTTAAATAGAATTACTCCCTACTAAAAAACCTGTTTGGCTGTGCAAAGACCATTTCTGAATTGTCTCTGAGGACAGCAGTGGATGTAGGTAATTACAAGAGGGTCACAGACAAGTTAGCTTCATCAAGTGACTGGCATATGCTAGTGCTACCCGTTCTGACAGGAGATCACTTCTAAGTGCCAACAGCTACAAAACAGAAGGTTATAAAGCCTTGCTAAATTCATTAATAAGGCAGTCGGTAGTTATCTGATTTCACAGCAACACCTGCATATTTATCTTCTCATTACCAATTGGATGATGGAATTTTTTTCAAGCACATTTCAAAAATCTGCCAACTTCAAGTGTAGAAAAAAAATAAACTTTGTAGTTAATTTTTCCCTTAACAAAGTACAGCTGTTGAGAATAATTGTTCAAGATCTTACCCTGTAATGTCAACTGCAGCAGAACAAAGAGTATTTAATTAGCAAATCTATCCAGTAATTCAACACCTATTATATAAAATGCCTTCGTGATTTTATTCAGGATAATTTGCTAAGAGGGTTATTACTGACATTCAGATGAAATTTAAAATTCCTACGCAAGTCGAGTCATAATAGCAGTAATGATCCCCCCAATCAGGAGATACTGTGTCACACAAGGTTCTTTTGCAATGCAGCAGCCGATTTCCTGACTTCTTAATTCCTGGGCTCAGCTCAGTGAGAGCCCTTCATGCCAATATTTCAGTCAGCAATACATCCTTAATGGGACTCTATTAAAATACCTAGAATAAAAATGACTCTTTTTTTTTTTTTTGGTTAAGAAGAATGACAGCACTGCTATCATATCAATCATTAGCAGTTTCTCAGAAATGCACAGCAAAGGAAGGGAGGTTTATAGTGAAACTGGGAGGACAGAAGAAAGAAGGAAGAGAATAGGAAAACTGTTACTCGGTAGTTTCCTTTTGCAAATAATATTGCACTGCTCATGAGAGCTGGATTGTCTCCTATTGCAGGCAATCCAAGTAGGAAGAATTAATTGCCTGGCAACCCATCTGTACAGCCGTGCTCCCTCCCCTCCCCAGCAAACATACACTTCTAAGAACCTGTGAACTTCTCAGCACAGTGAACATCTGTGAAATTCTATTTTAACTTTTTTCTTGTAAAAGCAAGACTAGCAACATGCATTCTCTCGCCCATGAACTGTGAGTCAATATAAACTGAAAGACTGTAATTGCAGTCAAGCAATCATCAAACTGCAAAATTCCCTGTCTTAATTCTACTCCAACTCACTAATTACTTAATTAAATGAGGACATGATTTAAGAAAGGGAATGATTAAAAATAAATAAATAGAGAAATAACAGCTTTACCATTACCATTACATCAAGTATTTAAAAATATACCTTATTTAAAAACCACTGAAGAGCACCTTCTGACAAGAGGATGTTTATGTGAAAGCAAGCCAAGATACCCAAGTTAAAAAACAGTGGGACAGGGCACAAAACTAACATGCTGATGCAAAGATTTCTCCTGAAGACACACAAATTTTCTTAAGATTTCTGGGGCAGCAGACATGAAGGAATAGAAAGGGAGACTTCAGACCAGACCAAAAAGGCTGACCAGAATGATTACAAAGACGTTGCACCTAAGATGCACACACACACAAAAAACCTAATGCTCTTAGGGCCTTTGCAAAAACTGTATTTCTGAAGACTACTTGTAGTTATCTAGTGTAGACCTTATTTTTTTTCCTGTTTACTTGTGCAATTACATGGTAAGAAAATAATTCTGTCATCAGCTTTAGTAATTCAAATTAGCTACTCCTTCCCACAACACAGAGGAGCTAATGAGCAGGAAGAACTGTGTTCCAGTACGTAACACCAATAACCTACAGAAGAAGTATTTCTGAACCTCTGTATTCTTGAAACTTGTTCATTAGCTTTGCTAGTATTTTGTAGCCTTTAGTACTAATAAATGATGGCCCCGCGATGCTGCAAAAAGATTTTATTAAAGAGCATTTTCAAAAAAGGTTTGTATCACTGGACAAAAACAGGCACAAATACCATAAGCAAAAGTGAAAGAAAGCGAGAAGCCTTGTTTGCCACAAGGAATGAATCATCGCAATACAGTCTTTTAAACAGACAATGGACTTGATTTAGAGAAGTAGTTAATAAATATGTTTGTTTCAAAGAGCTTTAACCAAGTATTTGCTTCACTTCGACAACACATTCAAAAGTTACACTTCCCAAAAACGAACACTCTTAGGAAATGTTAGCAGCATCAAAAATACACCCCACACTGCCAAAACTTTCTCTTCTAGGTTATTTTTTTTTTTCAGAAACACTGAAATTATCTGTCCATACTCCTCCCAACAAAGTTGACAGGCATTAATACAACTTTGATAGATGCTGTGTATAAAACCAGTATTGGATGGTGCACCAAAAACAAAGGGAGAATGGTTCCAAGGGCTGAAACAGCGTATACAAAGATACAGTAATACATGTTTACGTGCAAACAAAAGGTAGGATCTTCTCCCTCACAAACAGAAAACACACAAAAAAGGCAGCAACAGAAAATATGCTGAAGACAAAAATCATGTGTACCTTTGTCACACTTTGACAAGGAATGCAAAGATGACAGTAAAACACCGAAGACTATGATGTGAATCAAATTACAACTTGAAAACAATGTTTCCTTGGTGTCAGAAACAAATATTTATCTTTAAAAGTCTACAGTATCAGTATGTCAAGTATTGTATTTGCTGTGAGTTTCACTGAAGTGAACAGGAAAACCACAATTAATTTCTTACTAAGTTGTACAATTACTGGTTATTCTGCACAATATATTATGAACCATGCTATACTAAAGCAAATTTTGCCCATTTTGGAAAGGATTATTTTGGTATTAGAATGAAAGAAAAAACAATGAAACATACTCCCACAGCTTTGGATAAAAATTAAAAGAAAACACCCCAAAACTTCTGTGCTGGAAATTCATTTAAAGTCTTGGAAATGGAGAAATTGAGTGCTCAACAATGAAGTTGAACACTTAAATACCTACAGGGTAACTGACCCAGTTCTGACCCCACTTGGTGTTCCTAGAAGCAGTAAGAATACATTATCTGTGTGGACAACTAGCTGTTGAAGATGTACATATGGCACTGGTATCTCCTAACCCTCCACAGTCAGTAATGCTCCTTCCAGAGAAACCAACACCAGAACCAGTGGCAGGTCCTAGAGAAGCACCAGGGCTCACAGCCCACCCACAGAACTGTTTTCTTTCTGACCAAGTCATTTAAAACTAAAAACCTAAAACAAATGAAGGAGTAGGGAATTTTTTTCCCTGTTTACTCCATGAAAAAACAAGTTCCACCACACCTAAAATCACCTGAAGAACAATTTCAGCTCATTAGCTATTATGAACAATTTTTTTTAATTTAAATCAATTAAATAAATCTATGCTTGATGAACATCTTGTACTTAACTACAAGATGTAAAGGTAGCTTTGCTTAATAAGAAAACCTTTTGTGCATTTCAAGTACACTGCAACTACATAAAAAGCTAACTGTATCACAAACCACAAGTAAAAATACTTCTAATAAGCAAGAATATGACAAGCATCATTTACTATTTCCTAATAAAACCGTAATATGTGTTAAGTTATTCAATATTTAAATGCATACAGACAAGTATATCCTCCTTAGAGAAAACAGCAGCATTTGTTTCAGTGAAATGAACAAATATTTAGACAGTAAAGCTTTATTTTGCTTTGTTTCCCAAATTAAATTGGTTTAACACATTCAGTAATAGAGAATCAGCCTTCCACTAGGAAAAATAAAACGACAAGAACAGTAAATAATTAAAATTAACTACTCACAAGCCATGGTTTTCTGTTTGTTGAGACAAGTTAGAATCCAGTCAAGGTTTAAGCCAGGGCACAGAGATTTTTCTCTGAATAACAGCAAAATCTGTCCCCAAGTAGGAAAGAATAACCATACCATTCTCCACATCAAGTTTAAGTTGAACTACAGTTTTAGAAATCATCCTTCAAATATAAAAATGTGTCTCTCAATCTTGAGGTGATAGGTATGTAAGTACTGTCTCACCTGCCAGGTAAGTTACTCGCACAGCCATATAACTAGAAATCCTAGAGAAACCAGAGAGTAGGACTCAGAATCAATAGCAAAGATAGTTTTTCAAAAAGATCAAGTATTTCTGTAAACCAGAAAAAGAAAAAAAGCTAATACTCTAAAGACTGAGATATTTTTTTAACCAGTGGATAAACTCAGTGTAATATCCAAGACAATGGCAAATTCCTTGAGAATCAAATCTCCCCCGCCCTTTTTTTTTTTTTTTTTTTTTAAGTAAAAAGCAGAAAATAGGACTTAAAACTCCGTAAGGCCCTGCTCCCTTATCTTACAACTGTTACAAAAAATTTCATTACAAAAAGAAAGGTGTATTGTAAGGAAGACCCTTTAAGCTAACGAGGGAGTATGGAGTTGGCAGGGAGTGAACTTGGATTATTTCTCTAAGTTTCTTCTGGTCAGCATCTTTTAAGCAATAACCACAACTTGTGTGCTTGGAGAAAATGTAGGGGCTGGGGACAAGCAAGTGCTAAAGAGAAAAGTAGATGCAGGAAACACTTGCTACCTGCTGAGTATTCCTAAAAGAAAAAGGACTTCTACTGAAAAACACAGCCCTTTTCTTGAAGAACCACAGGCATTTTGCAATAGGTATACTGAAGAGAGCAAGGCAACCTCTGTCTAGATAGAGGTATATTCACTGAAAATGATCTTGAAATTTAATAGCAGATGAGAGGACAAGCTAGTCTTGGTAATGAATAGATTGCGTGCAAATGTTGTGTCCATCAAAAAATCTTTGTAAGTGGTTTGAACTGCTTTAAAACTGAACCGTTCTCTCATCATGACTAAATGGTTGTCTATCAAAGCAACATCTATTCAAATTCAGAAAAGTATTTTAGCCTCCAATTACCCTCCAAAGAAAGTTCTCTTACCTAATTTCTTAAATGTTATGCAAGATTTTTGTAAAGCATATAATTTTGTTTCATTAAATTAGATATATTTAGACAACATGACAGTTGTTTTTATAAAGTTAAACAATACTCATTCATCCTCCATGGTTGCACAGCTGGTGTTGGCAGCAGGGTTTTAGTTTTTACGTCCATGGACTTCCCTTTGAGGACCACAGATTGCTTGGACAAGGCAGGACCCAGCTGACTACATGGGGTAAAATTATCTGTGCCAACAGGCTGCCTGACCTGGTAAGGAAAGCTTTAAAACTGGATTGACAGAGGTGAGAGTGCACGCCCATGAGGAAGTTGCAAACCACGATAGGAAACAAAGGGTGGGGCACGACATGAACGAGAAGGATCTTGTAATCAACAATACAGGGCCAAAAGGGGCCCTCTTCAAAAGTATCAATGTAAATAAGGGCAAGCCTACAGGACAGTCTAATGGAGAAAGCTGTTGCACTTTTTCAGGGCATGAGCACGACAGGGTGCCTCTCTGAAGGGCCTGTACACTAACGCACATGGCATGGGGAACAAAGAGGAGAAATTAGAAGTCTGCATGCAGTTACAGGGCTATGACTTCACTGGGAGCATGGAGACATGGTGGAAAACATGATGATCACAGGAGGTTTCTGAGGACTGGAAGACAGCAAATGTCGCTGCTGTCCTCAAGCTGAGCACAGAGGAGGAGATTCCAGGGAACTAGAGGCTGGTGAGCCTCACCTCAAGCCCTGGGAAAAGATGATGGAGAAACTGTGAAAACAACTGTTTTCCAGACACATAAAGCACAAGAACGCACTTGGGAGTGTTCAGTGTGGATTTACAAAAGGGAAATCCTGCTTCACCAAGCTGGTAGCCTTCTGTGAAGAGATGAATGGCTTGGTGGAGAAGGGGAGAGCAGTGGCTCTTGTTTATCTGGACTTTAGTAAGGCTTTCAACACTGTCTCCCGTAGCATCCTCAAAGACAAACTGATGAAGTATGGGCTAGGTAAGTGGACAATGAGATGGACTGAAAACTGGCGGCACTGAAAATGAGGGTTGTAGAACACTGGAACAGGTTGCCCAGAGAGGTGGTGGAAGCCCCATCCCTGGAAACGTTCAAGGCCAGGCTGGATGAGGCTCTGAGCAACCTGATCTAGTCAGGGATGTCCCTGCTCCTTGCAGGGGGGTTGGACTAGATGACCTTTGAAGGTCCCTTCCAACTCTAACCATTCTATGATTCTATGATAAAACCGGCTGCCCTGCTGGGCTCCAAGGGTGGGGATCAGCAGCACAAAGTCCAGTTGGAGGCCAGTCCCTAGTGGCATACCCCAGGGGTCAATACTGCGTCCAGTCCTGCGTAGTGTCTGTGTTAATGACTTGGGTGATGGCCCAGAGCGCACCCTCAGCAAGTCTGCAGACAGTATGAAACCAGGAGGAGTGGCGGATACACCAGATGGGTGTGCTGCTATTTGGAGGGACCTCGACAGGCTGGAGATGTCTCATCCTACAGGAATCTCATCAGGTTCAATAAAGGGAAATAACAAGTCCTACACCAGTGCTGGAATAATACTGTGGACTCTGGGACTGACTGGCCGAAAAGTAGCTTTGCAGAAAAAGAAGTGATCATCCTGGTAGACACTAAGATGACCACGAGCCAACAACGTACCCTTGTGGCAAAGGTGGCCACGGACACCCTGGCTGCATGAGACAGCACTGCCAGCAGGTTCAAGGAAGGTGGTCATTCCCCTTTATGCATCCCTACTGTGTTCAGCTGAGCTCCCTGCTATAAGGAAGATGTGCACATACTGGAGCAAGTCCAGTGCAGGACTGCAAACATAATTACAGGACCTGAGCATGTGCCATGTGAAGAGAGGCTGAGAGATTTGGGATTGCTCAGCCCGGAGAAGAGAAGGCTCAGGGGAGGGTCTTACCCCTGTCTATACATATCTGATGGGTGGGAGTAAAGATGGCATTGGCAGACTCTCCTTATTGGTGCGTAGTGAAAGGACAAGAAGCAATGGGCGTAAATTGCATAAAAAAAAATACCTTGAAATATGAAGTCTTGCATTGTTTAAATACAAGCAAAAGCTTATTTACTGTAAGGACTGCAGGATGCCCAGAGAGGCTATGGAGTCTCCATGCTTGGAGATATTAAAATCCCAACTGCACCAATGGTCTTGACCAACCTGGTCTAGTTGAACTAGATTTATTTCCATCCTCAGTGAGGGTTGAATTAACGCTCAAGAGGTGCCTTCCAACCTTAGCTATTCTACGAGTCTGTGATCCTCAAAGATCCAGCACTTGATGAAGCTGGCTTGGATAGAGATGGAAGGAGCTCTTGAGAGAGTCTGTCAGAGTCAGACACAGTCTTTTTAGACTGTCTCTTCAAAATGAGCTTCCTGAATTCTCTAGATATATCTGACACAAAAATGAAGATGGATCTCCTCAGGACATAAAAGACCCCCAAAACCAAAGTAAGCATTCACAAAGCATGTCAGAAATAAAATCTGCTGGCCAACCAGATTATTATAAGATGTATGGCTAATTCCTGCCATACACTTAGATCTCAATGTAGAAATAAAAATATGTTTAAGAAAAAAAAAAAAGCTCATTTAAGGTTTTTAGCTATTTTTAAACTAACTACAAAAGAAAATTACTTCTTAACAATCCTAAATTGCTTGTTAAATAGGGCTTGCAACTGTAAGTCAGGAATAGGAACTGTAGGGTGAGTTGGGGCAACTTCACCTTCCAGACTTTTCCTGTAAGTACATACAGGAAAACAGAGCCCATGTCAATGGAAACCATTGCCTATCCACAGACATCCACAATAACATACACATTGTAGGCACTTAAAGAAGCTAAGGATGGAACTGTATTTGATGTCATGGAGCTCCTGTAGAAACAGAAACATGCTCCATGACACAATTTTGTGAGGACTCCCATTGAGAAAAGCTGAGCTTTACGCGAAACTAAATTCCTGAAAGGGACCACCTTATTATCAGCCTTTAATATTCAGCAGTGAATGCTCAATTAGCCAATTACCTGAAATTGCAGTCTAGGGCATTTTTAATACCATTTGCAGCCTGTCTTATAACCAAGGACACTTGAACTGTTTTTAAAAACAGAACAAAGTTAGAGGCTTATCAAAGCATTCCATTTAATTTTTCAGGTCCATGAACTCATGAAAAGAAATGACAGTTTCAGAAGTTACTTTTATGCATTATCTGTTGGAAAGCTCTCCACGTATAGCCCACCCATTTCAGTATTTAGAGTTTCAAAATTAATAGCAGTATGGCTTCAATACTAATGAAGCCAAGTTGTTAATTTGTCATTGTATAATACCACAGGATATGGATTTGTTTGTTAATTGTAATGAATATGGAAATATGAAAATTAGGAAAACAAACAAATGTATTTAACCTTCCATCATGACCCTCTAGGAATCCAATTCAAATACTGACTTTTAGCCACATATCAGATTAAAGTAGTTGAGTTTTGCCACTCATTCAGTCCACATAATTCACCTAAAATGATACTGCTCAACAGGAATAAGTTTCTATTCTAATGATAGGAAAACTTAATTACAAATGCAACTAAAGTATGCTACCTCCATAAATCCATTACTGCAAGAGAGGCATGCTGATTATTTTTTAAATCCTTAATTTGTCATTTAGACCTACTGTTATCTCATTTGTAAAGAATTTCATTTGTAAAGAACTCAGAACACATTTGCACAAAACTAGCTTTCTAAAACATTAACAATGTTTATAAATCTCTCACTTATTTCCCTACAATTTGACAGGATTGATTTTGTGCTATATACTTTAACTCAGTCAATCTTTGACTTTGGAAATGTTCATTTAAATTCTTCATCCCACAAATTCTGTTAAAGAAAGAACATCACAACCTAAAGGTTTTATTTAATCTAAAAACATAGCTAACAAGCTTTCCTATTTCTTATTACAGGAGTTTGAATCATTAATAAAAAACTTAGCTTTCACTCATATGCCAAGGAAGCCTTCTTTCAAAGCTCTCTCTTGCTCTTACTCTTCAGTTTAAATAGAAGGCACAAGCACTAATTTACATTATTGTCACACTAGTCATTCAATATCCTTATTAGATTTGAAATGAGACCCTGAGAGAAGTTTTAGTGCCAACATAATAATCCAGCCACAAGCACTGGTCGACAGTGGCTTCATTTCATCCACTGCTATCTGTTATAGATACAAATGTTGCTAAGCTTCTTTTTAATACCTTTGGATTACTACAGGTGCCTAAAATAAACAAACAAACAACTCCTCCAAACAGAAGGAAAGATATGGATACCTTATATGAATAGAATTCCCTGTAGAAATTTTACAGTATTCTAAGACCTGGTTTGAACTAAAAAAGAAATAAAAATATATAAACAAAAGCACAGAATCCCAGACTAGTTGAGGTTTGAAGGGACCTCTGGAGGTCATCTGGTCCAACTCTCCTGCTCAAGCAGGATCACCTAGAGCTGATTGCCCAGGACCATGTCCAGACAGATTTTCAGTATCTCCAAAGATGGAGACTCCACAACATCTCTAGACAACCTGTGCCAGGGCTCAGTCACCCTCACAGTCAAAAAGCATTTCCTGATGTGCAGATAGAGCCTCCTGTTCTTCAGTACACACACACACAAAAAAAAAAAAAAAAAACCCAAAAAAACCCAAAAAAACCCCAAAAACCAAACCTATCAGCCTTACCATTAAAAGGACACAAACACCATGAAAAAGGCTCATGCACATTACCTTTACAGAAGAGTATCAAGTGCCCATAAAAAAACCTCAAGAATACTGATATTTTTATGTATTTAAAAAAATACGTTAAATCTGCTAGGTAAAAAAAACCCACCTGCCCACCAGCCTCAGGGACACTGACTGCTTTCTGACACAGTTAACACTAATTTTAGTATGTTCTGAAGAGCTGCAAAACAAGAGATTTGAAAGGATTCTTCCAGGCAATATGACTGATAAAAGACATCTGTTCTTTTTTATAGGTCATATTCTTTTCAGAGGCTGGGTATCCTGGAGTCCTTTATGTTTATTAACCTAGACATTTATTTTGACCATATGTACACTTAAGCATTTATATGAAGATACACACTTTAATATTCAAAGGAAGAACCAATCACAATCTGACCGAGATCAATACAAACGTTACCCTAAAATATTATTTAGAATGGACTTTGATAACATCTTTTTCAAGTTTATGATCTTATGATACTGGCAGCTACAATCTTAAAAAAAAAAAAAAAAAAAAAAAAAAGAGGCTGAAGTGAACTTTGACAGTTCATCTACTAACCCATCACCATATGGTTATTCAGATCAATTACATTTAACTACATGTCTATAATGGATCAGATGTCCCAATCACCTGAAGTACTATGATTTTTCTGTTTCAGTTCTCCCTTTTCACGAGCAGTTGCTCTGCTACAATCCATCACATAAGAAAACTGTCACAAAGCTGAAATATGACAAATTCAAAGTATTTGAATATTTATTTGATTAAAGTATAGAAGATTATCCTTATTTGGTTAAAGTACAGAAGATTATCCAGTAGAAGAGAAAGGTAATTAACATCTAATTTCAAAGCTTTTCAAATGAGCCTCATCCCAACCACACTGTAAGAGTTCTACACTAAAGAAGTTCCTCATTTCCATTCAAAAAGGCACACCTGGCAGACCAACAGTAACTGTACGATAGAGAAAACAGGAGACAAAGAGGCATTCAGATCAAGCAAAAAACATGTTCACCACTCTCTTCCACATGTGCTTGCAGTCGTATCATCAACTAAGTAACATCTGACTAAATGAGGTACACTCACCCTAACAGAGAGGGGTAATTTAACAGGTTAGATAGAGGAGAAAAGATATTTAAATTGCCTGGAAGTCAAGCAATAAAAACAACTTACAAAGCCTGTCACTTACAGACTTCTACAGTGACTTTTTAAAAGAGTTTGCTGACACTGCTGGTGGTTGAACTTTCAAGCTGAAAACCAAAATCATCATGCAGGTAATTCTTCTACAACAGCCCAACAAAATCTCCAGTCTGAGCTGGCCACTTACAACAGGCCTGTCTTCCATCAGGTTACAAGAGTCAAGCCCTCAGCACTGCCACAATGCATATGCAGTTTGGACTCCTGCAAAAGATGTTGCCTGCTTTGAAAGAACATCTGCTGTCTCTGGTAATTAAACATTTTTGTTTCCATATACTGCAAGCATCATTTTCTCCTAAGGCTTTTCACTGTGCTGCAGAAGACATCACAAGCAACAGCAGGAAGACACACTGACCAGCAAAGACTTCTGCAGGATCCTTCAAGGACAGGACAAGTTTTCCAATCACGTTGGTAATAAAGGAAATGGTTCATATACTAAAATGCCAGAAGTTGTTACCAATACAGAAATTCTGCATGATGAGAATAGGAAAGATACAGGCTAGTACTAAGTCTTCAAAAACTGGGTAAACTAACATAGAGTAAAATTCAATTTGAGGCTCATTTCAGGCCAAGCCTACCTAAAAAGCAGTGATCCAGGAGTAACATTAAAAACAGCAAATGCTTTTTTTTTTTCTTTCAAAGGAAAAACACAAAAAACCCCCAAAAAACACCTCAACACATCAACAGTGAGCAATATCTGAGGGGACTGTGAGGCAGACATCTTCCATACTAATATCTCCCCACAGAAAAAGCTATACCTAAGAAGCATAGCTATCCCATGAATCCAAGTCAGTAGTTCCCAGTGAAGGCCTGGAAGGTTACAATATTTTAAGATAAGCTGTCCCTCACCCCCCTCCTTCAAAATGATAGACGCATCTTGGAGCACGCGCAGCTTCAGAAAAATACTCCAATTGCTGCTCCTGCTGCGGAGACGGGAATTTATGATGGGCTATGGGAAGCACCCCACTGGCTTCAACTCTGAAACACCAATGAGGGCTGCATCATAAAAGGACTTGCACACTGCGAGGGTCTGCCAAGCATACCATAAAACAAGAACACTAAATTACAATCTTAATCTTGCTTCCAAGCCCTGTATTTCCAGCCCTTAGCATAGATTTTCCCTCCACGGAAAGCATTTGGTGTCAAAAGGTTCATAAACTTGGTTCACTGATTTATTCCTAGTCTAACTGATTTGTAAGGCTAATTAAGACATGGCCAAACTGTGTCCATGTCTTACTTAACATCAGTGTTCAAGCAAGTTTCACACAATCTGATTAAAATTGACTAAAAGTGTCTTACTTCAGTAATCACTTAGACAGAATGAATTTTACATTAGCAGGATCAAGCACACGTCAGGCCTCAGTGGAAATGAAAAGGGCTTATAGTAATAGGATTTATAAATCCACCACATTAGGTTAATGGCTAAATGATTTACATGTAACTTTTCCCCCTCCTCCTCCTCACCCTTCAACTCACACACACAAAAAATTCTGTATTTGACACTTTTAACTATGAGTGCCAAGGCAAAAAGAGCCATTCTTTTTAATTAGCTAAAAAGTAAAAGCCACGAGCAATTGTTCATTAACTCTTTCATGGCAGAAATAATCAATTAGATTTTTATAACGCCAAGATGCTTGAAGACCCTAATGACCCATTTCAAACACACACAACGAGCTATCTACACGCGCATAATGAAACTGAAACGGCTTGAACAAATAAATATGCAACTGATAAAAGTGAGATCCTTATTCCTCATAAAATTGGCAGTAATGGAGTTCTTCATATGAATATTTTCAATTGCAGAGAAGACTCTAAAAGCCCTTGCTCTTTCTCAGCCAGCAATTCAATCCAACAGTTAGCAGCAGTTCCTAATGATGCTGGAATACAGATGGCTTAAAGCCAACCCTCCCTCTTTGCAAGTGCTGGAATGTCCTACACCATGTGGTAAACCAGGTGCTTTGTTTTGTTCTTTTGGCAGCTGAAGCCTTCATTTTCTGGAAATTTGAAAACCAAGTCATTCAGCTGAGCCCCTGCAGCAGCAGTCACTTGCTTCTGCTCCATTCATTGGATACAACAGCACAGAATAAGTTCATCTGCAAGTCCTACCTGTCCCCCACCTCTCCCAAAAGCTAATACCAGGTCAGGTGGGAAGAGTGAAAGTTCAAGTTAATCGCATGCCACCCTTATCTTCAGCAAAATGAACTAAAATTTGTCAGATAACAAGGTCAACATTTCTCAATGATACAGTGCTTTGCATTTTCAGGTCACTGTACAAACATTAATAAATGAATCCAACACCAGGATTAAGGTTAACTGCCAACACCATATGTTTAAAAATAACTTATCAAGCATCTACCCGTTGTCACCAGGCACAATTACATTATTGTCACCTCACTTTCTTTTCATGGCATTAGGAGGCCAGCCAGCCAGTCAAGCAGCAACCCCCTCCCCTTCCCTCCTTTACAGCTCAGCTCAGAAACACAGTGCCCCTATGCATCCGGGGGTACCAAAAAGTTAGGGTTTATAGACATCAGGCTGCTTCTCTTGGGAAATGACTGCAGGGTTTTTTTGTTCCAAACAAGGGCTATGGTAGATGAAAGCACCTCGGAACAAAGCTGCTTGTTTTCCAGCCTTGGCCCACTGGCCCAACAATTGCAGCAGCAGAGCCTGTCCCTGGTCCTCTCCTCTCCCCCGGCTGCCCGGGTATCGGGTTCACATTCTTTCCCCACAAACACTTGTCCAGTGTCACACAAAAGAGTGACCAACAAACCTGATACAGAGCCGTTAAATTCAGACAGCAAGGCACCACACAATGACCTTTAGAAGAACGATATTAACAGGTGGCTGGTGTCTAATACAAATAATTATATTACACTTCAGCAGCGTGGACCAAAGTGGAAACACATTGTCTTGTTGTCAGCAATTGAATAAGCCAAAGTAATGCTACCAGAATACCCTTTTAGCACTCCTCTTTTTCCTCCCCAACTACAGAGAACACCTTGCATTGCGAAGCATGGCTGATGAGCTCCCAACTCTGTCACAAATTTCATTTGAAAATTTCACCAGGGTCTCTGACATTTCCATCTCTAAGCAAAAAGAGCCC
The DNA here is from genome assembly GCF_036417535.1 of Chlamydotis macqueenii. Lineage (NCBI taxonomy): Eukaryota > Metazoa > Chordata > Aves > Otidiformes > Otididae > Chlamydotis > Chlamydotis macqueenii. The sequence continues at coordinate 130,021,680 of NC_141556.1, forward strand.
TACCATCCTTCAGAGATCGCACTCGAATCCTTCACAATTAAATCCAAGTGTTGTTTATTAATTTACCCTGTCTTTCCTCTCGGAATCAATCTACTAAAAATACAGCCCTACTTCAATTACAAAGAAAGAAGCTGGTAACATAGGTGAGAAACCACACTAGAAGTTATTAAATTAATTGCCCCTGCTTACTAATTAGTTTTTCCAACATCAATCATCTCAAGTTAGCAACAGTTTTCGTTAACCTTTAACCCTGAGACAAGTCACTGTTTTGACAGGAGAGACAGCTGTGGCAAACGGCCACAACATTTTGGGACAGACCGTGATTTCCCACCACGTCCATAGCCGAACTCCACCTCGCTGGGGTGCAGAGCGGACCCACGGCACGCACCCCTCGGCCCTTGCAAGGCTCGCGCAGCCCAGGCGCATGCCACTGGCAAGTCAGGCTGCACCGCGCGGGGCCAAGCAGCAGATCGGTTTCCTGTCAGCTGCAAAACGGCCGACACTTAAGCTGCTTAAAGGCTTCTCATTCTTCGCTTTAGAAAGGGGAGGGCAGGTTCAAGGACACTCCAGCACGTCTAGCGTATAGCAGTAGGGAGAAAGCTAGGAAATCACACCTCAAAACAACAGGCTAAGCGGTAATGTACAGCTCAAATGTCCACACACAGATGAACGGTGGAAGTACTTGGAAAAACATCAAAAAACCCGCCTACAGATAAATACATTGACGAAAGACACTGCTTAAACTTTCATGTCGTGGTGCAAGTCATCTTAGCCTTCTGCTTTTACAGCAACAAGCCACAAGCGGCGCATTCATTAGTTCATTAGGGAGCTGCTGGCAAATGCCTTGGCTGGGCTGGACGACCAGCGCAATGTAAGATTAAAGGGAGCACTGGTGCAGGACACGCTGCTGGTTACGGCTCAGGAACTGCAAACCACCATGCACAGCCAAAGCATTCTGATAGACCCAGAACAACATCCCTCTCTTCCTCCCAGGGGAAAAGCAAGTCTTTCCTCTCTGGGCAGAAAATGACCCCTCCGTTTGGTTTTGCCAGAAAGCAAACTGGAGTCTGGCCAGCAACCCCAACGTTTGTCCTCTTGAATGGAAACCCAGTTTGGAGCAGCCAGGTGGATGCTGCTGGCTGCTACCTGCATCAGGCTGGAGTTCATCAGCAGCCAGTCCTCCCCTCCTGCCCTCTGACATCCCCTCCTCACTTACCCTGTACCCTAAACACCTCACTTTAATTCAAACAGGCATGAGAGTTTAATTTTACACAACAGTTTTGGGAACTTAATTCCAGGCTCCCATCTTGATCTACAAGCAAGATGGTATTCAACTAGAGAAGGGAACAAAACAAGAGCAGTGGTGATGATAAATTTGAGAAGTGACTGAAAATACAAAATGTGGATGCTTTGGCAGTGAAGACATCTAACACTTGGGGGCCGAGGGGGATGGGAAAGAGTTATTAAAACAAATATGAATTTGTAAGGAAGAAAAGTTAGGAAGAAACAAAATTCAGTTGTACAACATGTTTCCCATAGCCTTATACATGTAAAAGTACATATAACTTGATCACACCTGGGTTCCATGAGGCCTCCCACTCCATGCCTGTGTGACCAGGCCCACTATGGAGAAGCCAGGGTGGTCAGACTGAGCATGCAAAAGAGAGAAGGAGCCTCCTGCGCAAGTTAGACCTACTTGACAGGCAGAACTGCCTGCACACATGCCATCTCTAGTGACCCATCTGCAGCAAAATTTCAAGGTGTGTGGACTATACAGTTTTCCAAAGAAAATGCCAGCATAGGGTTTGGAATCAGCAAGCAGACATCTTTCATTCTTTATATATACCCAATTTTTTTGACAAGAGATTGCCAGCACAAGCTACTGGAAGTGGAGGAAAGTAATAAGAAACTTACAATCACATTGTCAAGCGTTTGTTCTCAGCCACATCTATCACAGTTTTGATGCAAGAAGGGATTGATTTGTTTGTTTTTTTTTAATTAATCAAGTCAATTTGTACATGAAGACATTTTTAAAGGAAATTAGTTGTTCTCAGTGAAACTGAATCCAACTGGCACGCTGTTTTATCTAGCAAAACCAGTTGTACACTGTGTCACAGTAGGTACTGATACTGTAAATGGCAACACAGTCCAACAAAAGCAGAGTTCTGTCAGAGGTCACCACTTCATTCCTACATTCAAGATCTTGCCATTTTCCTACTAGCTACTAGACAACCAGTTTTTGATATGCACATATATTGTCCACAAAAGCTACTGAAACATGCATAGAACAATATGAAGTATTTTCTCAACATACTTCCACACAAGGAATATAATGAGCAAATGCTCATAAGAAGTATTTTTTAAGCAATCACTCAGAATTGTGATAATAAATAACACTGCACAAAGAAAAAACATTTGATTCACATTTATTAATAGATAAGCAGTAGGTATACTTATCACATCCCTTGGAATACCCTGAGCTTTGTTGGAATATGAATATTACCTTGAACTACAGACAAGAACAAAGACCTGAAGAATACATCTTCTTCTACTCATCCACTTTCTCGGTACTAACAGAATCCTAAAAAAGGAGAAGATTGTAACAAACTCCTTTAGGGTTCAGGCACTGGCATCTGTGATTCATTGCTTCCTGCTCTTTTCTCCTCAATGTCTTACAGATCATCTTAGGTGATCAGTTTCTTGTGTTTGTTGGTGCAGATTCAGAGTTGCTACAGTTGGCAGCATAAATGAGCCACGTTTCAGTTCTTCGTTAACCTCATGGCAAAGGAGTTGCATAGAGGTGGTGGTGGGTTTCCCATCATTTGTATTAAATAAAGAATATATACCTTGTTTCTAAAAATTATGCCGTTACTGAACATGAAGTTACATGCTTGAAGTAGAGACTATTTAGTAAAATTTTACAGCCCATGTGTTATACAGGAAGGTCAATAAGGAATCACTGCAGTCTTCTGCCACACTGAAATCTTATAATTTATGTGGCAGATTAATTGGATGGAATTTGAATGATTTGGATATCTTCGATGAAGGTAATTCTACATAGCTATAAGAAGTCATGTGTGGTCAGCCAGACAGGAGCAGTGAAGTTGGTTTGAGGGTTGGTTGTTTTTTTTCTAACTTCACTGGCCATGACAGATAATCTGAGAGATATTTGTTCCTCATTGAGCCTCATTTCAGAGCCCCTACACTACTGCCTTAAAAATAATGTATGTTTCAAAGGGAACTCCTAGGGGAAAAAAAATGTATTTTGTTGGCTCAGAGGAGTATTGTCACAATGGCTGCTCGATTATTCCCTTGAGGTAGACAGACTAAGTAGGAGGCTTTATCATTATTCAAGCAGATGGGTTATTAGACACACTGCACCAACAATTTTAGTAGATTGAAACACGGAAACTTGGTTTCAAGGTTGAAACATCAAAATGAATCCACTGCTGAGGAACCCTCTATATTATCAAATAGATGCCCTTGATAGATACCATTAGAAGCATCACATCTGCAGTGTAATGATTTAACAAAGTAGTCTTACTTTTCCTGCCTTACTGAAAAGTGTGTAACAACTGAAATGGGCACTTAAGTTCCTCTATATCTTCACAGGTTGCACATAAATTACGCTGCGGTGCCCTGTACTTCCACATTTATAACTCTTCATCTGAAAAGTAATGGTTATGAGAAAGCCATAAGGGTATTTTCTTTTCTGCACTCCTCACCTTTTTGATTCTGGGCAACTACAATCTCTTACAGGAGAAAATTAAATGTCATAATTGTAAATACTAAAGATTAGAACAAAAAAAAAAAAAATCCCTAAACAGTAGGTTTAATACCTTAGCTTAAAATACCCCAAATTAAATTCTGTCTTCAGAACTGTTCCTATGAAGCTGACCCACTGCACATGCGTCAGTGTTTAAAGTCATTATAATGTCTCCACATACTCCAGATTCTAACTTGTATGCTGATACTACTAAAAATGGGCAAAATTACTACAGCTACGAAGAACCATCGACTGTAAAATTCCACAGATGTTTCTAATAAAACATACTAAGCAGTCTACCATGCCTTTCAGTTGAAACACAGCAACATCTTTAAAATTCATACGTGAGACATGTCCATCCACAAAGCACACTCCTGAATCTGTTAAACAACTTCTCAGTGTCTGCTTTAAGAATGTAAGTGTCAGAAAGAGAAAATAAAGGTTAAAGAGTGGTTAGGCTTTTTCATTCCTGGAAACAGAAATTTCCTGGGATGGAATATATACCTGATCTGCTGTGTGCAGTTCCTGAAAGATGGTCCTAAATAAAGATCTGCATGCTGGCTGTGGAGAGGGACTTAAAATAGTACCAGAACCTGGATCAAGACACTTCAAAAACTGGACATTCAGCACCTGAATGGTGCTAAATGGTATTTTGCAGAGTGACCAACAAGTGGTGCACATTGGCACTGCGCAGTCATACTGCTATTCCACAGTTTCACCATTCTAATTTTCCCTTTTCCACTCAGGAAAGTCATAGAACGGTTTGAGTTGGAAGGGGGAGTTGGAAAACTATTTAGGGGTTACATTCCTATAGAGTCTAGCAATTCTCATTACTCTAAATTTTTAAGTTTAAACAAATCACAACTTCAGTTCAAAAAAAGTTTAATGAATGTGTATGCTAGGTATTTAGTCTATTCTAGGAAAATGAGAGATGACCTTCACTCCAGTAGCAACTGGTTTATACTGTCCAGCTATGCGTACAAAGGCATTCTGCGTTTGCTTTGATGGCTTGCACATGCCATGGGTTGATGTCATTGATAGATTACAGCTATTGACATTGCTATCATTCTCACACAAAAACTTTATTAGCATAACAGAAGATCTGAAAGTGTGCTATCTCACTTTCTAAGAAATCTTCTCCATCTGCTGCTGGGTGACATACGTAGATCACCTTCCCTTGCCTATTCGCTAGAATACAGCGGGCACTCGAACTCCAGGGGAAGGGTCTGGCCGCATCTGTCCTGCTAGCAAGGCTATTGTTTACGAGATAATTACTCTGGCCTTGTTAACGCGCAGCAATAATCGAGAATGAAATCACCTAATAAGCCAAGTTACCTAGTAATATAGCACATTAAAACAGCAATGATTGCATATAAACTTTGAACCCCCTTTAGTGCCAATTAATTTCAAGAGCATTAGTACCAACAGTAAACGAATACGAAGTAGTTTAACTAATGAAAGCTTACTACGTAACAGGCTTGTAGCTTCAATTATCATTTTTCATGTTAGTCATCTGGAACAGTAATGATATACACCAGCTGGAAAACATTTAGAGCAGGGTCTGCCCGGTTCCACAGCAACAGGTAAATGGAGCAGTTTTTGAAACTATGTAATGTACTTTCCTAGGAGAAGTGCTAACTAAGCCTTATCAACAGAGACAAACAGCAGATGGCAACAAATGCGCCAAGAGACATTTCATCCTCCAGGAGGAGTTCAACACAAGGCATCAGCAAAAAAGGAGCAGAGTTGGAAGCACGACTTCCACAGATCTTATCCAGCTGCTCTCTTCTGTAGGAAAAAAAAACAAAACAACAACAAAAACAAAAAAAAAAACCAAACACAAAAACAAAACCCAAACCTACTCAAGCAGTGATTCTCACTCTAATGTACAGACTTCATGTGTAGCCCAACTACATTTCTTTCCCAGGCAGTCCAGTACCAGGTGCAGCACAGCAAGGCAGCTGAAGCCCTTTCCCCTATGAGAAACTTCCTTCTCAGCCCCCAGTAAAAAGGAATTTGTTTAAATCCAGACACTGACTCTCAAGTTTGACTTAGAGAGGTTTCTTTTGCTATTTTAATTGCATGTACAGGATAGAACTAATTAGCCAAGCTTTTTTGACTTCTTGTGCACTTTTGGACTCAATGGACTCACAAAGTTGCGTGCCCTTCAGTGTAACATAGTGTTTCTCCTTACCAGTTCCGAGTATTAGGTGTTTCCAGGTTATTTTTTACTTGAATACCTACAGCTATCTTCTCCAGATCATTTTATTTTATTCTTGACATTCAACTTCTTAAGACACTAACTGAACTAAACGCTGAGGTAAAAGCAATTTTCATGTGTCTCCTCCAGGTTTTAAATTCAAGGCTCTGCAGTTATCAGAAAAACTGCCAATATGATTTGACAATTAATCTCCTCTTCAGCTACCCGTCAACGATTCCACTCCTCCCTTCGTTCCACCCCCATCCCCAAGCAAGAACACACCAAAAAGGATGATTCAAGTACTTGTTTGGAAAGAAATATGGAAAACAGAAAAGAGGAAAATAGAAATAAAATAATAAAAAGGAAATCAATTACTTGCTGTCTAGGAAAATCTATTTGCAGCTCATGCTACTCTTTTTCCAAACACATTAAATACAGCTGACTTAACATTTAAGCACCTGTGCCCACTGCATTTAAAAAGCAGTTAAAAGCAAAACATGTGAAGGAGTTATTTTCTTATGGGTATACATATTGGCGGAGGTTTTCCCAAACTCCATCTCCCTCACCATTCACTGTAATGGCTCAGAAACTCAGAGCACCAAATCTTCCTTCTGTAGAACAAGAGAAAGTCACTGGTCTCTTTATGATAGATAACTGTAGTCCTAAAACAACTATTGGCCATGACACAAATACTGAAAATTAAAGACAAAACCCAACATCTCCATGTGATGCAAAGCATGCACAAAGTTTGTGGGGTTTTTTTTAAACTCAAGAAAAACTTATCAGAACATAAAAATCCAAACACCATTAACGATGCCTGCTTTCAACACTGTCTGTCTGAAGAGCTTAAATGGTGAAAGAGCATCATATTATATAAAACATGCTCAAGAGCATATATAGCAAGTCTGTGATGCTCTACATACAACACAAACTATTAATAAACTACTAACCCGAGTTCCTCTCAGAGAGAGGCAGACAGTCAGTCACAGAGCAGGCTTTCCTTAAGTTAAGATGGAAAAGGCCAGGGACAAATACTAAGTCAGGACTGATACTTGATAATTGCGATAATCTACTGCCATGCATGCCTTACATGCTCTTCGAAGCAAAAAGGAGTTGCTTGGCTTAGCAGGGAGGCTCTCCCCTATTACGCAGACCAGCTGAGCCAAAAGCTATGCAGTACTGTATGGAATAACAGAAGGATCATTTCTGGAATAGTCAAATAAATGCCACCTCATAGTGCTTAACAATCCAGATCTCCTCTGGCACATCTATGCCTTTTTCCATTTTAAGGAAAAAAACCAACCAAACAAAAAAACCCCAAACAAACCAACAAACCAAACCCACAAAGCAAGACCTATGTGAGGAAGGAAATAACTGACTTTAAATAAGCTAATATAATAAACATCAGACAGCAAACATTTATTCCTACAGTGAAAATTAATGAAAAGGAAACTGGGACAGCTGCACAGTCCAAAATTGGCACTTATTTTCAGAGAAGGAATAGGATCCCTGAAACTATTACTAGATGGCTCAGGAATTCCTGGCAAAAAATCAAAGAGTTTCTTTTAAAAAATTGCTGTAATTTAACACAGTATTTATGACAGAGCAAAGTGACACAAGCTTACACTCCAGGCTGAAAACTGAGAGACACACACAAAAGCCACAATTTATTAATCTTCTATTGGTCAGCATGCCAGAAGCTCATCTTTCTGAAAAAAAGACCAAAACTAGATGACCTGTTCATATACGAAAGATGACAGACTTTCATAATTATTTCCTTTAAATATTTGAATAATCAAATCAAAGTTCAAGATCCACCACCAAAGTATCAGATGGCCAAAGGTCTGTACACTAAAGGAGGGTGAAGGGAAAGGGAAGGTTGTTTTTATTTGAATGGAAGGAAAAAAAAAAACTGTATTTGTTATGTAGTTACAAAATAAGCCAGGATTATGATAGAATCTTCCACAGAAGCCTAGGAGCAATCAAAATTATTAAAAATGCCATCAGATCCCTATAAAGTGTAAATATGTCCTAGCCATAAAAGGAACCACTTTGATTAAGAATTCACTTGGAAGGAAGTAGAAGCAAAGCATCTCCCCGCTCCCCATCAGGCATCAATTCCAGATACTCTAAGATCAGCTGAAGAGCTGGAGAAACAGAGAAATTGTAGCCTACTACAAAAAGATATCAAGAACATTGGTCCAGCTTACCAAATAGCATGCAAATTGAGAGGAAAATTTCATGTGTGCCAGCTTTTCCCTAAATTTTTTAGAATCTGTGGGAAGTTTCCCACTGCAGGAGTATCACAGCTAATTCAATTTATACACATACATATGTTAGCATAATACACTTTTTAAAAGTGGCAGCTTTTATAATCTTCTCTTGATTCAGCAAGACATTTTTATTCCAGGGTGAAGTGTTTCAGTTCCCTAATTTCAGCCCAATCTTGTTACAAGTCAGAAGTATTGTTCTGTGATTTACATAAAAGCATTTCCACTGAACTAAGCAGCAACTGACAGGGTAAATGGGTTCCAGATAACATTTAAATAGCCATACTAATTACACCACACAGAGACAGAAACATGATCCCTTACACAAATCCTCAGAGTAACCATCCAGAACATTAAAGAGAAGAGAAAAAAAAAAAAAATTGGTGTGAGCCATAAGACAGCATGTAAAGGACTTAGGAAAAAAAAAAAAACAACAAAACCCAAACATTTTGCATAAAGGAGGTAATCTCAACTAATTAGACACCATAATGATCTTCTCACAATCTGTTACAAGCAAGCAGTAGTTAATAACTTCACAGATTTCCTCCAATCCTTTCACCAGGAAGGAATGGCAGTTTCTAAATCATTACTGCTCTGTCATCCTGGACCACTGCCAAGAACGTGGAACTTCAGGACACCTGTCAATTAACACATTCCTACTGAAGGCAGGCTCATCTCCTGTCTTTAAATATATTTAAAATCCATGATCACAAAAGGCGATTAATCAAAAGCTGTGGCAAAATTAAAATTAGAGGTAGGTTCTTGAAGGATGATAGTCTTCAACAGAAGGGAAAAACTAACAGAAAGAATTGTGTCTCTGCTGAAGTAACTATATACATACTTCGAAAGATGAACTACATGATGTAATAGACCCTTTTCTATCTCTAGCATCTGTGGCATACAGTGGTACATGCCAAAATCACTGGCCACCTGATGGACAATTGTGTCTAAGAGTCAGATCTAAAGCTTTTCTCTAATCAAAGCTTTCTGCAGGGGTTCTCAGTCTAAGTACAGGCTTCTCATTGATTTTTCTTTAGCTCCAGGATGAATACTTTTAACTCTAAGTTGAAAAATACAAAGTTATGAATTGAAGAAAAAAAACCCCAGGTACAATATATATTAAAACATCAAGGCAGAGGAGCTATTACAATTTAAAGAAACCAACAGATTTCTGAGCAAATACAAAAATGGTATTTGCCTAAGTTCAAATACAATGTTGAGTTCTGAGGGAGACAGGGAGGAGAAAGGGGAGAAATTAAGGAGGTCACATGAAACCAAAACATCAGCTGTCATTGACTTATATCTGAGTTGTTCAAAAATCACAGGGTATACCCAAAGAAGTTCTAAATTCAACAAGTAAAATTCCAAACAGAGTAAAACCAACAGGAAGGTTGCAATACACTTGAGCATAGGGCTGAGGTGTCCCTGCAGTTTTGTGGCAGTCTTCCACATGCCAATTCCAAATTACAGTACAAAGACTGTGACAGTTTGATATCCCAGTAAAATTAAAAGCATCAAGGAAGAAGAAAACATTCTTTGCATTGAAGTCAGTCAGAAAAAATAGAAAATAAATTATTAGTGTGCCAACTGTGGTATTGCCTAATAGAATAAAGCCGTACTCAGAACTATTCAGAGTACCAAATTGAAGGGCAAAACAGTCCACGTATAGCGTGATTACCATAGTTATCCTTCTCCCTGGAAACTGATCTGCAGATTCATTTGCCTTGGATTTTAAAAAAGTATTTGTACCTCGAGGTCTTCTATATCTCTATCACAGAAACCCTTCTTACCCAGGTATTTCATAAAACATGACTCTGAACTTCATCAAAGCAGATTATTACAGAGTCCTGCTCGTCTGATAACTTCCAATAGTTTAAACTTACCAATTACTGGTCTGTTTCATGAACAAGGCTATGGCTGTCTTCTCTTATCTCAGCAGGAACCAGGAATCACCATTCAGAAAGGGTACATGTCAAAAGAGCACCTTTTTTTTTTTTTTTAACCAGGTCTTACCAATCATCATTATCCAAATTTTAAAAGTTCCTCCAGTTTCATGTAATCACCAAGACTAGCACAAGCTCACATAGAAATGACTGGCCTAGGATTAATCCCTACAGTAAGCTTCAAATGGTGTTCCGACATTCCCCATTTTTGATGAGCGCTGCTTGATGCACACTATATTGCAGTGACGCAAGTAGGAACCACTTTTCACCCCCAACAACCTAAAAAACTACTTCTTGCTCATTTTGTAGTCTGTCAGTTAGAACAAACAAAAAACATAAAAGATTAAACATGAAAAGCAAAGGGAACCGGGTTGTTTGTTTGTTTGTTTTTAAACTAATCCAGGTGTTGAAATAGGATTTTACAGAGCAACTGTTTCTAGTGGCACAGAGGATCAAATTGTAGAGCAGATATCAACATATACAATTTAATCCTACTCCCTGAAACCTTACCCAGTAAGTTTGATAAAGGGCATAGCGTGAAGCTAAAGGCAATGCTACCACCAGCAGCATCTCCTGCATTACATTCTGTATAATCACTCGGAGGAAAGTAAACAGAGAAAGCGTGCGTAAGTCAAGCTTTCACATGCCTTTCAATCACCTATCACACTCTAAAATTTGGGGGGATTTATTTCATCCAGCTTTGACAGTGCCCTCCTTCTACCACGAGGGAACTCGGAACAAATTAGCTTAGGCTACATGCCTGACTTACAGGTTTCCTTGCTTTTAACATTGCTTGTTTACATTAAGAGATCTGCATCAGGTATGCCCCAGCTCACTAAACTACATCCACTTGTCAAGAATTGTTTGTCCCAAGCAGAATTCTTGATGTCACCCACCAAGGTCTCCTGTATCCTTACAAAGTATTGTACCTGCAGCAGTAGAGACAGTCCATCTTCCATAGCTACATAAAGGTCTTGAACAAACTGTTTCATCTGTCTCATAAGTATATTTCAATGCTGAAAATAGCATAAGCCATTCATGCATATCTTCTAAATTAAGCCAAAGAATCTTGGCACAGGCCCTGTGAAAGGACATACATGCAAGACAACACATGACCTGACCTATACAGCAAAATTTGTATTTGAAGCACTCAGAGCAAAGATTTCTTTTTTTTAAGCTTTGAAATCAAACCAGCCTGGTAAGACAGGTATCAATGCTGAAATGTCTTCATCCTTCTAGTTTTCTTCACTTCAAGTAACAAGTTGCTATTCCTACATCTGTTGGATCTAGCTGATCTCAGTAATAAATCTGAGTTTGGATTATAGGAACTTCTAAACTGATGGTCATTAAAAAATTTGGGTTCAAAGGAATCTCTGGACATCATCTAACCCAGCCTCCTGCCCAAGACAGGGCTAGACCTGCCTGGTGCAAGACTGTGCATCTCTGGGAACAGTCTGACTACTTCTTGATAGTCCCCATTAGGGTTGTTGAAGACCACAATTAATTCCACTCTTAAACTTTTTTTTTCTCCAGAATGAAGAAATCCATCTCTCAGTCTCTCCTTATATGTCTCATCACCACCCTTAAACCATTATGTGAAAACAGTAGGTCTAGTAGGCTCAAATGAGTATCCATCCAGGAGGATAAAGAACAGATGATGTAATTGTGGACAGAGCAAAAAGCTCTAATACAGTCTGTCACGCAACAGTGAGCTTTTGCAGAGTGGGCAACATTCCCAGGAAGTACCTGAAACTCTTTGATTATGAGATCAAAGTGTCATATCTTTGGAGGACAGTATGAATATTTACTTAAGTCTCATGGGAGACAGACACTTCAGTTAGATAATTTTTCTATACTCTTAGGAATAGTGCTTGAAAAGGAAAATTATCCCCCCCACCCCTAATCTGAAGTCTCTCTTATTTTGAAAACTTCATTACCATGTAAGTATCCAAACCCATGGTTTCTATAACAAGATAACATTCAGTTTAAGATAAATGCATGACACAAATGAATGAAGCAATAATACCCTGAAGAACAACTACTGCGAAGACTTGTAGTGCTAACAAATATACAGGTTGGAGAAAAACTTTAAAACATCAAATAGCATTTGTATTCCTCCAACCTTACAGCAGGCACTGGAAAATGAAATTGTTTGAAAACAGACCCTAAGCAGTTTACAAACGGTGGTGTGATGTTGCAAAAGCTCTCGCCTTCATGGTGAAGCTCCTGTGCTCCTATATCTCCCTTTTCTGAGGCACCTCTATGCCAGTATCTGGAGAGCCACAAAAGGATCTCCATCTTGTGAAACCCACAGTCTCTGCAGTATTGTAGACAGGATTAAAAGATTTATTCAGTTATTCTAAAGCCAAAGCACAGCAAATTTTGGGGGTTGCAGGATTCAAGTGCATTCTCCAGTATTTTCCTGTACACCTGAGAGAGTCTTCCCTGTTACCACTGGATGTGGAGAGACATTTCTACTTCTCCTGATCCTGAGGTATCAGCCCTCTACCCAACATATGTGGCTTCTACAAGGGAATGTACCGTTACATTTCAGATACGGAGAATGTGCCAGAGACCTTGCTCTTTAAGTTCTCCCAGTACCCTGGTTTTCAGTTTTACCACAATTTTAGGTAAGGAATATCTTTTTGTTATCTCGTTAGTCAGGTTAAGAAAAGATTCAAGCAAAATCTGTGTCTTTTGGTGAGATAGGAACAAAATACAAGATAGGAAACAGTAAAAAAACCCAAAACTACAGAAGAAGGAAAACAACAACCAAAAAAAACCCCATGTCTTTGTCCTATTAACACTAACCCTACAGTTTCACAGTCAGGTGTGAGCTGAAAAAAGGCTGGTCATGCCTGACCTCTCATATTTCATACTGGGTCTGCCCCCACTTTCCAACCTCCTCCTTTCTACCAGCTCTAAGAGCACACAGCGAGTCATTGAGTCATTGATCCAACACAAAACAATTTGGTTTTCCTCTAGAGTTAGTTTTCAACTCAGATCACCAGGCTGATCCAGCTCACCATGGGGCCAAGCAATTGCTATAACCCATTCACGGAAATCAGTAATCCGGAAGTAAGAGGCACCACACGTCTCATGATAGCACAATCTTAAAATAAGCAGTCACAAAAAAGAAAGTCTCTCTATTTATTTGACTTGCTGAACAATCAATCTGAATCTGATCAATCTTCCTAAACATTTATCGGTGAATATTCATTAAATAAAACCTTTCTGTCCAGTGGGAAAAAACCCCACATCACTCAAAATAAATAAAGTATTTTTTTTTCCCTCCAGACTAATTTCCTTCTCACCCAAAATATTCCGGCCATTCTTCTTAATTCAAATATTTCATTTCCTCTTCTTGGAGATGCAAAAGTCTTTATTAGACCAGATGTCATCTCATGCACTTGACTAACAACAACAGTATTTAATTTCAACAAATGTTAAGATGTTCCGTAATTTTTCTACTACTTGGTACTCAGTTTGCATTTTCAGATTGTAAGCCGCCACTTCTTTGAAAAGTCTATTCTAACTTGTTTTGGATATTAGCATGCAGAGTAACACACACAGCTTTTTCACTGGCTCACAATTGCACACATAATGATAAATTTAACAACGGTGACAACTGGTTTGACCCCAGTTTCCATTTAGGGACATTGCAACAAATTAGCGCTATTTCTTGTAAGATTTCAGTTTGCCATTTTTATATTTAAAAGCAATTAATAAACTCTTTGCCTAGCCTTTTGCCATCAAGTTCTGTGTCTTCCAAAAATGTTATATTGATGTTGTATTCCCTGCTTAAATATAGACAGAACGCTTACATGATACTTCAGGAGGCCACTTTCTCCTCTTTCAACAATCTCCTTTCTCCCATACTACAACCTGGAAGAAACTAGGAGTTTGACAATTGCCCCATTCGCATGACAACTCTTGTAGGCTGTGTAACCAGTGTTTTAGGTGTAATAAAGAAAGCAGCTGATGATCAATTTCCCTGGATGAACAAAACTTAAAAAAAAAAAAAAAAAAAAGAGAGCGAGCCTGGATTTCTTTACAGAAGACAATTACAATAGACGGCCATTAACCTGCTTACCTACCCTTGCTTAATTTTTTTTAAATGAGCTCATCTTTCTCCCCTTCATCTTTCCCCTCCCTCTCCCATTCTTTTCCCAGACTGCTGCAATAACATGCTTTTATTCTTTCCTTTTCATTGCCAGGGCCTTAAACTAATTATTAATTGAGAATGTATCTAAAGGATCTGAATGAGAAAGTTGGAATTAACCCAATTGCCTCTTTCCTCCTTTTATTTTGCACACTGTAACACTAGATCTACCTGTTAGTACTGCTGGAAACAGCAAATGTGTTATTTTCCTTTCAAAGGCAAGTTTTCTAGCCGTTTGAGTGAAAATACAACAATGAAAAACAACGTGGAAAAAAGCAAGTACCCGGAAAAGGCCTCAGCTTTGATTGACAACCATTAGCAACCAAACTGCCTGCAGATAAAATTCTCTCAACAACTTTGCTGTCCTGTAGGAAAATCCTGTAGCAGAGGGCATCCTGCGTTTGGGAAATCAGATAACTGACACTTCATCAAAAGACTTGTCCTTTAAAGAGGAGAAAGGCATGACCTTACACTGCCTGTGAGTGCAGAGCTGGCTGGTTGTACAACACCGACTCATCTTGTTTCCAGTTGTTAAATTACATTAAAGGACAGCTAAAAATATATTAAATATTTTCCTATTACTTTTCCATGCAAGCAACTGCTGTAGTTACAACAAGAGCAATGTCCAGGGAAACACTTAGTAACATGGAGGCGGGGGGGGGGGGTGAGGGGAAGGTCTAGGAATCCTCCTAACACATTCCAGATCATTAATGTAACATTTGGATTGCAAATGCAGAAATAATTTTTTTAATTTGTTGCTAAGAATGAGAATTGATACACTTCTAATGATCAAAACAGGAAAACATTTACATTTTCCAAAAAGGTCAAACAGATCCGAGCTATAGTTTTAACTCTCTCCCACTCCAAATTTTTGCTCTTTTTGTTCTCTTTCAAAATACACCAAGATTTAACCAGTCTACCTGTGATATACAATACACTAAATTCTGACAAATTCACATTGATATGCCTCATCTTCCCTGCTAGAGATTATCCACAAAGGAAAAAAAAATATAAACAAGTAAGACTCGTTTGAAAAACCTGACAGTAAACGGTTAAGACACTTTGTGACAAAAATTAAAGTCTTAATTGATTAATGATCTCAAGGTCTCTATCGCCATCTAGTGAAAACTCACGACTATTACGGCACTATCCATGTAAATTACACCTCATCCGTTGCAACGACACACACCGACCTCTCTGCTGGATCCAGCCTGCATACGGCCAGAGCTGTCAGGCTTCGCTACATTTCTACTGCATGTCTTCAGGCAAATAAAGGTCAAGCAGTAGCCTGATCACTGGGCTCTTACAGATTACGCTCTGTCCTGGCATTATGATCTGGCTTTATAAATGGCCTTTGCACATCATATTTAACACTTCTGCCATCGAAATGAAGTGCACATGTCAAACACTAGCCTATTTATAACCAAGTTTTTAAAATAGCAATATGTGATTACAAGAATTTTTAGTCACCATAAGGAACCCCATGGCAGTTCCACTACTTTTAGTGCACTGGCATTGCCAAACCCCAAAGAGAAGCTACAGTGCAAGAGAGGAAGCACATAGCACTCAACATCAGACACCTGCAGGACTCAGTTTTCCTACAGCTTCAGCGAAAGGGTCTTCATTCACACAATCAGAAAGCAGCAATTTACAGAAATCATCAAAACTCATCATTTCTCAGCTATGTTAAAACTTAATGCTACAATGGGCTTCAATACCTTCTTCAGCTTGAAACACGTATTTCCCACTTCCAATTATTCTGCTAAGACTTACGACTGAACTGTAGTTGTGTCAGTGCAAATACTAAGATCAGTTTTCATCCCACCCAGCTTAGATGTGTACAAGTCTACCTGCGTTTACTCAGGTCCCCTCCACCACAGAAAAAAAAAAAAGTTTAAATTTAGACTAATAAGATTTTCCCATAATAGTTATCTTTTCATTAACCTTTTCATATAGAGAACCCAAATCTCCTGATACTTAACCTTCCCCTCTTTTATACCACCATTTAGTGGTAAGAGGGAACCTATGAATAGAAAGACTAATATAAAATTTTAAAGCAGTATTTTTCCAGATTAAGTATTTCAACTTGAAAAAACCCAGAAAATTAATGTGTCCTCTTGTGTAATCTTTTATTGCAAAAACTACTACTCAAGAAATAAGGAACTAATAAAGCTGTAAGTGTTTATTGACTACCTACCTAACAACGCAAGTTTTCAGAACACAGCATATGCAGAATACGCTGATGATGAAATACATCATCAGAATTTATCACACCCACACAGCAGCACAAAATTACAGACCATCCTGAAAAATTCTCAAATTTTCAGAAGTTTGTTATCTCCACAGTATCCAGAGTAATACACCAGTCTACCTCAAAGAATGGGAAAAAAAAAAAAATATAGTTTTAGCTCTACAGGAGGTGCTGTACTGCACAGAAGAGACCTATCAAGACAGTAATGCCCCACTGAGCTCAGCACTAGTGCTGCCAGATGCAGACCAGCTCCCACAGACCTTCACTGGCATCTCTTTGCTGTGTTCCCAGCAGCCCCATTTCATACAGGAACTTTTAGACCTGCACTGGGTACAACACACTTTCAGGTAACACTGTACCATAGCATTAAGTTTTTCCCCAAACTCAGAGCAACTACAAAACTGGAGATTCAAACGCGTGCAAAGACTTGGCAGAAGCAAGCGCAGTTCTAACACTACTACAAGAATTTAAGAGGAAAGAAATCCTTTCCAACCAAAAATCAACTATATGTAAGGAGAAAGTGTCTCAAAGTGCTCCCTAGCACATCCTGTACCACCTATCCAGGATTTTCCTATTCCACCATCACTTTGGAAGATAATGCAGGAACACTAGAATTTAATGCACTATTATCTCACAACTGATAAGTCACAGACAATTGAGAATAAACTGTACATGCAAACAAAAAGTATTTCTCCGTCTTAACAGAAGTCAAAAGCTCAAGTATCCACACAATACCCAGTTTGTGACAGGTGCTCCACAAGACTAACAGAGATCATAAAAAAACCAAAAACGTCAAATTCATGACTTGTAAAATACTGCTAGAAAATATAAAGCTATGATACTCAGCTGCTTTTCACATCAACCTTGTAGAAAAATACACCAGAATCTTACAACAACAGCAATAAAAGATAACAGTTCCTTAAAGGAAAACAATTTTTTTTTTTAATTCACATGGATGCAGAGTGCATTTACAGTTATCAAACCTGGAAATTATTTCCAGATATGTTATCAGAAACAAAATACCGCTATGCTCTTCAGTTGGGGGTTGTAAATGGACCTTCAGTCATGGGGTAGTCCACAGCAAGGAAAGCTGTCCCATCACAAGGGCCTCTAAACCCAGATGTGGACTCATCCATCTCCCTGCTCAACTAAAAGGTTGACCAGTCATCCTGTCATGTCTGCTCCTGACACCCTTGCAGATTCCTGCTTGGTATTCTCTTCTACAAAGAACTAATATGAAGTGTCATGAAAAAATGTGTTTTAAGACACCGAATATCAGTGGTACATTTTGGATCTTGAATGCTTGTTTTTCCCACTGGGACCAAAGTGATGTGGTCTGCATTCAGCTGCCATCCTAATCAATACCAAGAGTATTTTGCCTACAAAGTTAAGAGCAACTTTTAAAATAAAATCTGGCCTCTTGAGGCTAATCATGGAAGGGTTTGGGTTTGAATGGACCTTTAAAGGTCATCCAGTCCAACCCTCTTGCAGCGAGCAGGGACATCTCCAACCAGATCAGGTTCCTCAGAGCCCCGTCCAGCCTGGCCTTGAACATCTCCAGGGATGGGACATCCACCACCTCTCTGGGCAACCTAATGCAAAGCTTCATTTTAAGGAACAAACAGTTTCTGAAAGTAAGGCCCTGATACATAATCCATTGTCAACATGTGATTAATTGGTCCTGTCACAAACTTTAGGGTTTCAGAAACTCAACAAACCAGGGCACAGGGCAGTCTAGGCAAAAACAAGCTCATCCAAAGCAGAAGCATACTGCCGAATCAAAGACTAACCCATCATGCAGAACTGGAAATTGATGGAAAATGGGAAAGTAGCCTTGATTTTTTTGTCACCATAATCTGGCCCATGGAAACTAAGCAGTTTAATTAAAAATAAGGCTCCAGGCAGTGCTTCAACTTGTACTTTTTGAGACATCTACCTGATTCTTTTCAAGACACCAGTTTCATTTTTCTTCCAACTTCTGCAGTACAAGAAAGGTAAAAACTACAGTTCTGAAACAAAAGATGGTTTGAAATCAAGACCATTGTCCTATTCAGTTAAAAAGTAGGTGGCTTAAATTCACTCTTTTACATGTCTGTATAACCTGTTTTATGACTTACCTCTCTCCCTTTTCGTGTCACCAAAGCAGCCAAAGGCTTGGCATAGAATCTGCTGTAGGAAAATCCCAGGCAACCATACATACTGTTAGCGGTGAGTTTCAAAGCTTTCTGTCTGATATCATACTGAAAAGAAACATAACCAGCAAAAATGATACAACCATAGCCAACAGAGAACAGAACTTAATGTTCAAAATTACATTCACAGCTTTTTATATAGTCTGCAGCAATGATGGGCTACAAGTAAAGCACATTACAATCACTGCTCACTACTAATCATCCCTATTCTGCAAGAATGATCAGGGCACTTAAGGGGAGTGGGAGGAAAAATCAAAGGAGTTCTATAAAACACACCTGTAAATAAAGGTCAGGATTTAAATCTGGCTGTTTCATTAACTGCTTAACTTGGCGCCTTCTCTCCACCAGTTTCCTGATTTCTTTAGGCAAAATTCCCATTTCCAGAGATGGGTCAGGAAGCTCTGGAATTTCTTCCTCTTCATCGACCTGTCAAATGATCACCACTGCTTATCATTTTATTTAAGATTAGATTTTAATGTGTTAAGTGAAAAACTTGTGGAAAAAAAACCAAAACCACACAGCTTGTACCTATTCCTAACTATTCAAAGCACAGTTTAGAACAAAAAGCATGAGAGGTTTTTTGTGGTATTTAACAACATTAATTAGTCCCTGCTAGAGGACAGGGACCAAGCCTGTCTCTGTCTGGAAGAAACCCAAGAGAGACATAGACTAGTAGCAGGGAGATTTTTTTTTTTCATGTGTCTGCATTATATATATATGTATATATACATATATATAAATCCAGATAAGTAAAACACAAACACACTCTCACTCTTAGGTATATATATATAAAAATATAAAGAAAAGCACATACACAAACAATTATTTCTGTGCTGAAAAAATATATCTTTTTTTTTAATTATCATATAAGTATCTTTGGTGTTCAGAACTGTAAAATGAAGCACATGCTCCGTGGACCTGATACTTTGAATAAGATAACTGACAAAAGAGAAATCAAGAGTGACAACAGAATGAAAACTCCACCCCAAGCAACTCTTGATTACAGCAAAACAACTACCCAACAGAAAGCACACATTCTTCTTGTTAGCATAACAGAAGAAATAGCTGCTCAGCAAAAATGGAAGGAAATTTCAAGCACAATGAGAAAGACAGAAATAAACAAAGAAAGGGCAATAGAGACACTATGAGGTTGGCAAGTTTAGTAAAGCAGTCTGGGAAGAAGGAACAGGAAATGACACCAAAACCTGATTAAATATCGTATCATGACAGAAAACAAAATGAGCTGCTTCAATTTGAAGAACACTTAAGAAAGCAGGGTAAATCCACAGAGAGTCTGAAGGAACTTACTGGTAGAGTTCCACATACTTTTTCCCTCATTTCTTCTATAGTACTGATATTTCAGTTGTTATGGGACTAACTATGTCCTATAACTAAGTATGCACAACACACTAATTCCAACCTGTGAGCTGATGCCAGTTAAAAATAAAAGCCTCAGGTTTAACCTTTAGACCTGACCAGCTCACTGTGTCAGTTTACAGCACAGCTCCACCAACAACTGTGCCAACACAGCTGAGGAAATGAGAATAAGCAGCCACGGATAAGCCATGGCCAACACAGCTGGTGAGAAAACAGTACGCGGAACTGTACCTTCAGGAGGTTTTTCAGGAGTTGTGTTTAACACAATTTAATGCTGTATTGAATGGCATGAATTTCCGTGAAGCTGGTCCTGCAGCTGACATAGTCACAGTATCGCTCCCTGACACCCGCCCCGCTCCCGTCCAAGACACATACATAGTTTTCCTGATGTCTAATAAGGGTTGGGCTCATATTGCATTCTTGCCCCCAGGCAGAAGCACGAGGCTTGTGCCTCTGCCATTCAGGTATGTTTGCATTAATTCTGTGGCAACTTAACTTTAGGAAGCCTCTACCAAGGAGCTCAGAAATTGCTAGGAGGACCTGGAGCTGAAAATTGCCCACAGAGCCTCACTAAGAATCTTGTTTTACAGGGATACCAAGATTTTATTTAGACAGGAGAGAACCTACCAAGATTCTCTAAGAGTATTACTGAAAGGAAAATAACAGACATAAAACATTTTAAAAGTCCCAAACCAAAACTTACTATGATGCATCTTTAAACAGGAATCACTTTTTTAAAGTGGGATGGGGAAAAGAAAAAAAACATTAAAGTGAAAAAGAACAAGTTTATTAAAAAGTTGATTCACAGAAAACACACTGAAGTTAAGATAGAGTAACTTAAGTCACAAGTCAAAGCACACAAACCTCTGCCCTGTTCTGTGCTTCTGGTGACAGTCGCTGCACTGTGGTAAAGCAGATGTTAAACTCCTGGATAATTGATGGGTACAAGCTGTTGAAGTCGAGAAGCAAAATAAACTTGTCATAAAAACCTAAAACAGAATTTAAAACAAAAGTCATAATTACTCAGTCTCCCCAAGGACTTAATCCAACTCCACAATTAATATTTAAGTGACAGTAAAACATTGTACCACACTTCCCTTAAAGTAGCTGTTGAGATGCACCGCTACCCATTATAGAAAGCTGTCAGAAGTGGAACGATCCAACTCCATTAACTCACCAGAGTTGAACAGATAGCTTCTGTGTTACTATAGGACACTTGTACAGTCTTCCCCACATAGAGGAGAAACTGAAAGAAACTTATGTGTCCATTAGAAAACTATACACAGACATAAAGTCCTAATTTCTCACAAGACCATAATCTTTTTACAAAAAGCTAAGACAAAAATGTCCCACGAATAAGCAATTCCACAATCAATGCTGGGAATTTTCTGGTATGCAACAACCCACTCCCCTAAACCACCACACCAAAGTCCCACAAGATACACAGATGGTGCTCATTGCGATCCATCTTCATTAATATAAACTACCTGAATCTAACATCATAGAAGAAAGAAAACTGCCACATCTTACCGACTTTGGGATCCAAGACCAAGCCCCCAGCATACGCTGCTTTCTTTTTCCCTATCTTTGATTTATTCTGGTCTTCAAAATCTTCATCTTCATCCACCTACATTTGGCATTTTATAAAGTCATTATCTAGTCTCCAAGATTTATAAGCTGCTGGAGGAGTTATTTTTGGCAAATCAAACACAAAATTGGCTTCAGTGCATATAGTTCCTTTTAAAATACGTGCAAAATATGGTGTTTTTATCATTATCCTTATTAAAGCTCTCTACACGTCAAAACAGGATTTAAACCAACTCCTATAGGAACAAACTGCTAACAAGAGATTACAAAGACCTTGAGTAATTGTCATCATCCAACATAGTAGTATGCGTTTTCTAGATGGGTGTAAAAGTCAACAAAACAAAAATAGGCAAAAAAAAAAAATCAACTTATGACCCAGAAGAAGTGTTCTTGCCCTATTAAAATGTAGTTTTTGAAAATACAATGACTGGGCTTTAATGAAACAAATAAAAACAGTACTATTGACTAAAGAGTATTCAGCTATTTGTTCTGTTGTAGTAAGAACTTTTCTCCCAGTTGTCTAACGCTATCCTGAATCATTTAAAATTCCAGCACTGCCTGCATGCAACAATACAAACAACAGAATTTATTGGCTTTGAATTTGCCGCTGAACTTATTTAAAAGCAAAACTAAAAAGTAAAAAAATATAATTGGTTTACTAACAAACATATACATGTTTCTACAAATGTATTTACACTGGTATTATCCAAAGGAATTTTTTTAAATACCCTTGGATATTTTGTCCACAGCTTTAGATCACCCACCCTACAAATGATACCTGAAATACTGTTCATCATCAAAATAACTGTACGGCAAATGTGCATCTATTAAGCAATACAGACTCTCTTTTTCTTTAGTATTTCCCTACACAGTTAAGTATTTACCTTATTTCAATTTTAAACTAAAAGAGCACCTGAATTTCCATAGATCTGTGATACAATGGAAAGTGTGTTACACTGTCCCTTAAACCATACATTTCTCCATTATCAACTCAACAACAAAAAAAATTTCAATTAAGCGTAAGCTGTAACATTAAGTTAGGCTTAAAACTGGCTATGTTTGGGTTTTCCATGCTCTCACAGAGCAGTAATATGCGAAAGACAGAAGAATGTTTTTTTCTTTCAAATAAGGTCTTGGAAAGAGAAAAACTGGACCCACCAGCTTCTGTGGAGCTTTTTTAAAAACTTGTTTGTCCGGCACTATGTAGTCTTTTTCATGAAATGCATGAAGCAGCAAGAACTCATTACGTTCAGATCGTCCACCCATCATTGTCCTTGACTACAGAGAGGGGCAAAAAAAGAATTCAAGGCAAAGCACAGAAAACACTGACACACAAAAACAGACTAAGCAAAGTCCTTCAACTATTTCTAAGTTCACCTAGCATTACTATCAATCTCTATCATCACCAAGCACAAAACTCAAATGTGATATATTTCTGGAAATTTTACATTATTACTTGACTAGATTGTCAAACTCTCACACTTGTCACAGCAAAAAACTTGCAGTACCATATATTCTCAACTAGTGTTTACAAATTAAAACCAGCAAATCAAACACAGAAAACATGTAACTTTTTTTGTGGGACAATGGAGGTGGGGGGAAGTAATAAAAATGTACCATGACATTCCCAGAGATGTTTGTTATTTGAAGGGCCAGTGGCAGAACATTCAGCTCACACATGATCTGGAGAATGAACTTGGCATCTGTCCAGGTGTTTTCCAGCATGAACATTAAGTGAGGAGAATCACTGGGAAAAGAAGGGGGATGGCTTAGTAAAGTAAAATCAGCCTCCTTTGTACTCTGCAGTAGTTTAGACATATATGCTGTATGCAACACATGGCATCTGTAGCATACCAAGGTTGAGTTATACAGCAAGCTCTCGTAATTGAAAAAACCCCCAAAACTCAAGCTTGCATATCCTATAAACGTCTCTAAACCAATGCTCTCACAAATCAATTTTCTTCGCACATAAGCCAGTATCCATCAGTAGCTTGCAAAATTATAAAATACTGTTAAGATAATATTTTACTTGTCAAATACCAGTATGCTAAGTCAGCATTTCCATGAGAAATCTAATAAGCAAAAAATTGTATAGCGGGAAACCAGTTCCTCTACTTTCCAGTGAAGAATTAAAAACACAAATCTGAGACATACCTGTACATATTTTGAATTTCCTCTGGTAGAATTGTTATCCTCTCTGTTTTCAAAATCTGATGGACCAGTTCAGACAAATGGTAACTTTTGCAACGAATTAATTCTTTAGCAGAAATTTCTACATCACAGATCATTCGACCACAGGCAGCATTCCTTTCAGCAAACCCTCCTCGACCCTTCACCATATCACACAAGGAGAGAAAAATCCAAACAAAATGAAACATATGAGCATAACAAAGAACATCTATCCAAAAACATATGCTTATAGGACTCAGTCAAGTCAGTTGGTCACTAAATACTCTAAATACTACATACCACTAATACTCAAGCTTTATAATTATGCCCTAAAGGAATCCACGTTATCTTCCAGTATATGTGGATATTAAGAAATAGATACTTAACTCTCATTACTAGTTATATCTTAATACTTAAACTGTCGTGCATTTTTTTCTTTAGTAATTAGAATAGTCCCAACAAAAACATGGGTGTGCATTTTGGTTCTCCTCCAAGGATACTTTTTGTACTAACAGCAGCATGAAAAAGTCACAAAACAAACCACACACAAATATTCATCTTGGCCTCTAGGAAGGACAGGAACAGGCCAAAACGCAGCCATGTTCAGCACTTCAATACTCCAAGCCTCACACATTGCCCTCTGAACAAACACATACTCAGAACTACAGAATTATTAACTTAGCAGCTCTCTATGGGATGATTCACTAATCAATCCAAATCACATTTTCTCATTTTACAGTTACAGCAGACAAAGACTCTTACAGTAAAGAGTACTGCAATTAATCTGTCGTTACCATCACCTAGTTCAGACATGTAAACTAAATTAGCCTAACTTGAAAATTAGTTTAGCTTATTACTGTAAAAAAAAGTCATATAAACACTCATAATTTCTGATCTGGGACACATGAAATCCACCATGACCAAGAGGCAAAATACATGAGTGTCACATTTACAATTCCTTCACAAAATTAATTCATTTTTAATCATATGCAACATAAAGGGGCTTAAAAGACTTGAGCAATCTTATTACCCCAAGCTTTGGCATAATGGACCTCCTCAGGCGACCTATCTTGGACCAGTGAGGGACTTTGCACACATTAATTCTTTGAAGCAGCACTTCCAGATCAAATCCGTAAATATTATGACCCTTGCAGCAGAAAAAATAACAAAAAAAGGTTACAACAAATGCAAATTGAAATACTTACTTTCACACACTCAGTATTCCTTTGCCCTCTGTGGTTTTTTCCAACTAATTGATGGCATTATCTCTCTTACAGAAAACACTTTCTAAGAGAACGTTCATCAACAGTACTTATTAGTCTTAACGCTAACTACGCTGTTCAGCAGAATACCAAAATCAGCTCTGTAACTGGCTCATAGCATACACAATTCAGCTTTATGCTTTGATACCAGAGATTAGGATTTAAAGCTTTCTAGAAAAAAACTCTACATTCTTTATACAACATCTAAGCTTAGCTATGAATAATTCCTTTTCTCTCCACCCATGAAAGTCTCAATATTGACATCAAAATAATGTAATTTTTTTCCTGCGATACTAAAAGTATAGCTGTTAAATGTGGACAGGAAGACCTTGCAACCAGTATTTACATATCAAAGTACTCCAGCAATATTTGCAAAATTTAAACAATGCTAAGGACATTGATGACACTGGTCCGTAACCTTAGCCAAAAGCAAAGCACTGCCCTGATGAACATGAGTTTCTGTGGACCTGTCAGTCCCCAGGAACTGGAGGTTCACCGTATCAGCTACATCTATGTAGCACAGTACTGTGCTATAGAAGAAGCTCCTTAAAATCATCAGGAGGATTACAGCCATAGTAGAGGGGTCCTATCTATATTGATATAGCTTGTTTTTCAACAGCAGTAAGTAAATCAGGTGCTAATTAAACTGCACTAATAAAGCTCTGCTGTTTTTAGGATCAGAGCTCTCACACCCCTACTATTGGCATCTTCAATATAAAACCATTGGCTGCAGTTTTTCCCTTGATTCCTTCCCATAACTATACCAGGAAGTTCAGCTCATAGGGCGAATACCGGATATTAGCCACAGTGAGCTGAAAACATCAGGAATCTGACTGCTCATTTAATCCTACTTCACCACTTAATTATTTGTATTTACCTACAGAAGAATAACAAGTTGTATATAACCAACCTCGGATTTACAATCAACTTCAAATTGTCTTCAAAATTTCACTTAAGTCAAGACTGTATACTAATTAAACACAACAACAAAAGAAAATTAGTAGTTATAATAAATCCTCAGATGCCAATACAGTAGAAAACCTAAGAATGCTTATTACAAAACTTTGCTCAGATTTTGTGCATTTGTATAGGTTATTTTGATTTACAGCACAAACAAAATCTAAACAGTGACACAAATTCTACGAGCATCTGAACTGAAGGAGACTATTAAGTATAACATGATTTCCCATTTTTCTAGAAAATCACGAGGGTTTTTTTGTTGTGTTTTGTCTTCCTGAGAAAAGAAAAAAAAATACTTGTTTCAGGTCCTATGGAAATACTGCCTATTTCAGGTATTATGGGAAATAATAGGATGTATAAAATGCTGTCAGGGAAAATTCTGTATCATCTTTGTATCAAAGTATACCTGCTGTCTTGTAAGCAAATTCAATTCATAAGGCAGTCTAAGATAAACATTAAAAAAACCTATAAGGGGACAAAAGAAAAAGAACAAAGCTGACCAACTGACAATATGCTTTAATTTAACTCTCAAAGTCTCAGAACTACTCACCACAACAACATCTGGGTCAATTTTGTGAATCTTCGCAAGGAAAAACCCCAGCAGTGTTCTCTCAGTTGCAGCAATTTCTATTTTAGCATTCTGAAAGGAGCAAGAGAGCACCTGATTTCTATGACCCAATAAGTTTAAAATGGAAACATCTCCTCTCCCCTACTAGTTACAAGACAATAATAAAGCACCACAGAATTCTCCCTTTCCTTCTGTAATTCAAGGCTTTTTGTTCTCACTCCCATAGACAAGGAAAGCTTTTCTCAGAGGCTATTTTTCCATTTTGCTTTTGTATGCAGGTGTCTAGTGATATTTTAAGAGCTTCCTAAGAATCAAGCACACCAGGAAAATGCTCCATGTGCATCCTTCACTCACAGGCTTAAGATCACACAGAAACAGAGGAAAAACAAAAATAGGTTATTTTATTATTGCCAGTTCTCCCAGTGCCCTTTAGAAAGGATGTCTTCTAAATTTTGACAGATTTTACTCTCCAAGGAAAGAAGAAACAAATTATCCCAGTTTACTATGAGTACATAGTCATACCAAATGAAAATTGCAAAATCTTTACAACTGTCTTGTCTAACACTCCATCTATTTTAAGAGCACAACTAGCAGCAGTACTGCATCACGCAGAGCACACGCCTCTGTTTTTACAAGCAACACAGAATAAATACCCAGTTTGCAGACTGGAAAATTAATGAAATCATCATGCCATTCCTTTGAATATTTTTCTTACACAGCTTACCCAAAGCAACATGAAGTTCATATTTTAGAAGGTACTGCAATTGAAAGGCTAACAAAATGAAATTACCTTCTTTTTAATAGCTTCTTTGAAGTCATAAGGAAAAATGCAATCGTTTGGTTTGGAAACAACTGCAAAAGAAATTGTATTTGTTCTTACAATGTTCTTAATTGCACTCTCCCCATAAGCATCCATTCACAACAACAGGAGCTAAGGAAAACTACCTCTAATTCTAAAACCTAGCCTTATGTGAAAACTTGTCTTTAAGAAAACAGAGTAATTAATAAAGTATTAAACAATTTTAATCAGTCATATTTGACGTTATCATTGGAGACAAAAACTGTGGTACATAGCTTCTGAAGAACTGCCTCTTACAAGCATTCAACACTCTTCATCACTTCTGACTGGGGTCTGAATCTCAAAGTTTAGCTGATCTTACTAAAATGACACTGCTACGAGAGATTTTTTTTTTTCCCTAAGAAAACTTGTTTTTAAATGAATGTGACATGCTTATTTTTTTAAATTCTGTTCAGAAGAACTGAAGAATAACTACATGACAGTAAATAAATGGTCTGAATTAATGGGTGAAGAAAGTAATCCAAGAGAACACGTGATGAACTAATAACAGGAAACTGTAAAGAGCAGAGTTACCTCACATCACCTCAAATTAAGATTTTTTTTTTTCAATAAGGCCTTCAATAAAAAGTCAGTAACCAGTGAAGTTAAAAACAGGGAGAAAAGCCTGTCGATGAGTTGAAATTTTGTCATTTACCAATTCTAAGGCATTACTGCTGGAGTGACAGAATGAAGTAAAAAAAACAAAAACCAAACACAAAAAATACAATAACAAAAGAAAAACTCTGAAGAAATTATTCTTGTACTCATAAACTGTTCCAAGTACATACCACAGAAGTGTGTCTGAAAAGGAGGCTGAGGTGGAGCCTTATCCAAAGGAAATTTCTGATGAATCAGAGCTGCAACCGCCACAATCTATATACCAAGGAGATACAGAATGCACAACTTCATACACTTGACTACTATCAATACTCATTTCTTCCCTCTTTTTCTTTTAAATAAGAAAGTTTCCTCATCTCATTTTTGTTTCTACAAAGGATCTTTTTAAAATAAAATTTAACTATAAATAGTTAAAAAGAAGAAAAGTTATCAATTGATCTCAAGTAAAATAAAGCAGAACTTACTCCTAAATGATTATCTGACAAAACTGAGAGGAAAAATAATTCATTTTGGAAAATTCTGCTTTTATCAGATTTTGCTCTGAATCTGAACAGATCCCACAATTTAAAGCCTTCTCTCTAAGTGTAGGGGAGACATAAGCACAGCAGGACATGCAGAAGTCTTGCCTATGGAAGGGCTGCCCCTCAGCAAGCAGTCAAGACTGCCAAGAGGTCAGGACGTTTTAGGGTTTAGAAGCAATTAGCTTTACTGATGCTTCTGCTTGCTTTGCTTCCAGGACATCGTGGCTCCCCAGATGCTGGTCACAAAAACTCTACAGAAGATAAAGTAGACAGGCTTTAGAAACATCTTGGCAAACAGAGTCCTGTTGGTACCTGGAGTATGTCTCATTACATTTGCTGGAAATCAGAAACTTGACATACTCCCCCCCCTAAAATGGACAACCAGTCCTTCACCAAGAGGACTAATTCTGCTTGAAAAATTTGTCAGCCTAATTTTTCTTTCATTCAATTAGCCAGAAACAACTATCCTATCCTATCCTATTCGTGAATACGAAATCTCTTCCTAAGCTAGAGAGACTTACATTAAAAACCAGACAGGCATGCCTAACTACACGTTGTGGTCTGCAGTCCATAACTGACAGTGGCCACCTACACCTCTCCTCCTTTCTGAGAAAAGGAAAGACCTTGCAGGAGAATAGTAGGTGCTCAAAGATGTAGACAAAATTTTCATACTATTTCAAAATTAGTTTTATCAGCAGAAAAACTCAGTTATTTTACCCAGAACCTCTACAAAAAAAAAAAAAAAACCCCAACAAAAAAAAAATTAGCAACTGGTCTGGGACAGTTTCATTTATAACTATTATGCACAACAGACAAAACAGACGGCCTGAAAAAATACATAGGAACTGTTGTCACAGTAAATATTCTCATCAAATAGGCCCCCTGAACCCACAATTCTTATGCTGGTGAGACCACAGTAAAAATTTCTGTGAAAGCCCACCACACAGGAAGCTGATTTGACAGTAAATATATTTAGACAAGTTTTATCAGGTGAAGTTCTTCCAAGTCTTAGCAAATTTTTAGTATATGCCACAGAATGAAACCAAACCAAACCAAACCAAGAGCAGCTTACTTACCTCATTCTGGTGAGTCTTTGGGTTTTGAGTGGTCCTCATGCTGAGGGACATGACCACAAGAGGAGGAGGAGGAGAAAGATCTTTAACCACATCCACCAAGCCAGGCTTCACGGCCACAGCCTCCACCTTACACCAGCTGACTGGCTGATTTGAAGGCTCTGAGGAAACAATATGAACCACCTTCACTCTTCTGGGAACCACAGGTAAGGTTTCTCTAATGGCACCGTTGCACTGAGCATGTCCTTTTAATGTTTTGCCCTTGTGGGACAGTCCAAGATCCAGACTAATCCTGCCAAATGTTTTAACTCCTTGGGCCCTGACTCCCCAGGCAGAAGCCTAGTCACACCATGGGCTCTTTAACATGAAAAAAGAGAGGGAAGATTTGTATCAAGGCCAGGAAGATGTGTAATGCAAAAAAATACTTCTGGCAGCTTTAGACGGAGTCACAGTAGAAAAAGGTAGAAAGTGAGTGAGCATAACTCCACCTAAATTAATATACTACTTCTTAGCATCTAATCTTCTAGTCAGTCCAAAAGGAGAAGGCTTCATAAAAATTAAATTGATACAAGTGAAACTTTAATTTACACAGAAATTTCTTAAATGCTACATAAAAGGGAACCAGAGTGCTAATCAAATGAGAAAAAAATTGTATGACTGACTGAACTGCACTGGATAATTTATTGTAATACAGTTCTTCAGAAACACAGATATGGAAACAAGGAGATGGGGGATGACATAAAAAGAGTTCACCCTACGCTGGTAGTATTAGCTATTCTAAAATGTAAGGGAGGCCACAGAAAGCTATTTAGGTGTAAAGTCTATAAGAGTTAAAAAATTGTCTAGATGCATAGAGAAGAGAAGGTGGGGGGGTGAGGGGAGACATGTTCACCACCCAGTGTTACTTGAATATTTTAGTCTGTAATTCTTCACTTGCTTTAAAAAGAGATCATTCACTGAAGACGCTGCTGAGGTAACTCACTACCCACAGTTAGAAGGAAGTAAAGGTTACATTTCTGAAGGATCAACCTTTTGAAGACAGTTGTTGGCAGATCTGATTATCTTACTCCCTGCAAAATTATTTGACCCCTCTGGAAACTCACATATTTTACCTTCTCTATTCTTCCGTGCTCTAAATGCAAACAGGTAACAGACAAATTTTTTCATTTATAAAACACTGATGATCTCTCCAAAGGAAGACAGGTGATAATGGCTTAACGCCTTTTTTCTCTGATCTCCAATACCTTAACAACCAGAGCTTCAACCAGCACTCTATAGAACAGCGGTCTCCAAAGGGGCAAGCATGAACCCCAGGGGGTTTATAAGATAATCCATTGGGGTGTGGGAAGAAAATTTTTTTTGTACCATTATTAAACAAAATAAATTCTTCAAAAAGTGTTTATTTCACATACCTCATCCTTCTATATATTTTCTACTTTTGTGTTTATTATATAATGTATATATTAGTACAGTAGTACATGTATATAATTTATAAGTAAATATCTATCTATATATTGGGGATACATGCTCAATTTTTTACTGACACAGGTGCACAATCTAACAAGTTTGGAGACTGCTGCTCTAGAAAAGCTCTGGTGCTATCTAGCACTGATACTCAAACTGCAAAGACAGCTTCATTCTGAATAGTGATGACAGTTTTGCGTGAAGTTGTAGGAGTCTGATCAAATGGTTTGAGACTCACTTACTGTAAAGCTCCTAGGTATACTACTTATCCCCGAGACCCTCTATGAGAATGTGGAAGGGAAGCTACACAAGAAAGCAAGAACCTTCTGCTAAACTAGACACGCACACACAAAAAACAGCTTTAGGGTGCAAAGTCCAGTGCACTGACTACAGAAATTCGCATAACTAGCCAGTTTAACTGACAGTTTTCATCAGAGCAGGCATGCCACAACATGTCACTGTTCCCTGACCTGATACTCTTTTACCAAGAGTGTATTTTCCTTCCTCCAGCCTTTCCCACTGGTCTCTCAGACCTAGGATCAGCAATTCTGATACCAAGATACGGACTCTCTCTGGAACCTGAAGGCTGTAATGGAGGCAAGGGAATAGGGAAAAAAAAAGAGCTCCCTTAGTTTACCATTTAACACTGGGCTGGAATCAGTATCTGAGCTCAGGAGAGGTAGTCTAAAGGGAGATAATGCACATCAGCATTAAGAAAGACTGACTGCTGCTTGAACTGTGGTTATCACTGCCATAACATTTGTCATACTGAATATGAGGAACAAAACAGGTCTGGAGTCTTTTCAGGTGAAGAAAGAAAATGCCTGAGAAATGCAAGGTCAATTCCTGGGCAAAAAGTGCAGATGAAAAAACATTCCTAGGCCTTTAAAATCAGTACCAGGAAGTACAATGATGCTTGCCAATGCCTCGTAGAAAACCTGGCAGAGCTAATCCATCTTTTGGCAGTCAGGGATTTGCTTTGTCTATTCCAGCTCAAAATCCTTACTGGTACCACCTTTGTCAGTGATTTGACAAGGTGCTGAAGAGGAGAATCCTCCTGGTGTTAGTGCTCAATACTATCAATACTATATGTGAAGTGCTCTAAGGAGACTGCACTAACAGATGTAGCTTTGGTCCCGTATGATCAACTTTCTTATATTCTTGGCAGTACACAGCACACATTGAATAAAGGGCTCTAACCAAGCCAAAATATGGCAGCATAACCACCTGTAAGTGGTGCATGCCACTCATGAGGCAGAAAGGGTTCTGAACTAAAAAAAGCTCTGCACCATAAACTTTTCTGAGTGCCAGGAAAAAAACAAACAAACAAACAAAAAAACATAACACAGAAACAAAAAAGCCATGTACATGTGGAGAAAAACCACAAATCTTAAGTTACCAAGAGAAGAAACAGGAATAAATTTCCAGGAAACTAACTTTAGCTCATTATATGTGGCTCTAGGGTATGCACTGAAGAGTAGCTGCTAGGCACTACTTGCTTCTCACTGCCATTCAAAGTTATAACCTCATCTGTACAGTGTGAAACTTTATATGGATAGAGCTCTCACTCAAAAAAAACCCAAAAAAAATCCAAAAAATAAGTTACAATTTGTACTAGATAATAAAAACTACACAGATAAATTGCAAAGTTAATTTACAAAATTGTAATTTATCAGTACAATTTAAATTTCCCCTCCTCCCCTTGATCTATAATTATGTGTGTTTTCCAGCAACCAAGTATTTCACATGCAAACTACCATACGTGGATTTTTTATTTCCAGCCAGCATGGTCCTTTGATCTTCCTACTCATCAAGAGAAGTTCCAGGCTAGAGGTGTTAGTTCCAAATACATGTGAAAATGTCTGTCCTTTCAGATCTTGGGGAAGCCGAGGGCATTCAGCCTAACAAGGAATAGAAAGCAGTGAGTCATTTCACCCCACAGAAGTCTTCAAGGTTGACACACTGTATTCAAACAGCCCCTTAACAAAACTACACAGTATCTGAAATCACTGTCATTTCCCACAAGCAAAGCCTTCACCCATAATACCTTACAGTAATTGAAGATATTACACTATTGACTCGACTTAAATAGCTGCATAACAAAATCAGGACAGTAATGTAAACATGCACTGAAGCAGTTTTTCTTCATCCATAGTGGATGTAAGAGAGAAATATCATCAGCCAAGAGTACAACAATGTTCAGTGACCATTTTAATACAGAAACTCCTCATGTTGTAAACTTAATTAGATAGTTACAGCTTTAATCTTGCATGTCATATAAAGACTGGACAAAGTGTTTCTGCACAGCTAAAGAAAAATTTGAGATAGCTAGCAAATCTCTGTGGGATGCTGCTTTTGCATCTAGAACTGGTATATTTTAAAAATTGTTTAAAAAGGCATTATTTCAGCAGCTGACCAGATGGGTTTAAGACTGCCGAGTCTCTTACACTTGAAACCAAATAAAAAGTATTTTTGCTAATTAAGAATAGCTACTGATGTTCTCATGGGAATTTTTTTTCATCTTCGCTGCTCAATTGTACAGCTCTTCAACAAAAGTCTTTCTCACCCTTGCTACTTGCAAGAGTCGTACAAGCACAGATATCAGCTATATTCTGGATATGGATTCAACAAAACATTTAAAGGTACTAAGTAATTTAAAACATCTTACAGTACTTCAGGTCCTGATCCAGTACAGTTAAAGGGCTGTTTGGCTGATTAGTTGATTCAGCAGCAAGATGATAAAAAACAAAGTGTGATAATTGGGAATATAGATTGTTGTAAATCAATAGCAAATTATAATTGGTGGAGAAGGTGGGAGGAATACAGTAGTTGCAGGAAGTATTTTTTTCCCCTCATGCTTTATTTACACAAATAGAGCTAACGCTAACAAATCAACATGCTATAGGTTATCTAGTAATTAACTGGTTTTGTTAAGGACTAACCAACATACAAATGATAACAAAAAAAGCCACAAGCTTATGCATTAACCTCTTTTTTCTTTTTTTAATAATTACAAGACAATGAGCAATTAACTACACCTTGCAAAAGGGGAAAAGGGGAACAGCTGTAGCTGTTAAAGATCAAATCCTGCAATTTTTTTTTTTTTTTTTTTTTTTTAAGTAAAATCACAAAATTCTTAATTAGGTAAGAAGGCAGGTTATGGTCTTTCATCAGATTAATTATACTCACCGAATATTTAACTTCTAAGTATTCAGATTTTGCTGGAACATCCGGGATCTCAAAAGCATAATATTTTTCCACTTTCTATATAAAACAAACATATTATTTTTTCAGTATCTCCCAATTGAATATTCATTCTGTCCAATGAGAAAGCTAATGAAATAAAAGGCCAATCAAAACATACATATCAATTATCGTGGGCTTGATCATGTATTACCAATTCTGCAATTCATTATAACCACCTACAGACGGTAAGAATGGTTTAGTACCTCTATTTAATCTCTTCAGGTTTTCTTAGCATGAAGAGTTTCTACAGAATTGACTTACAAGTATAGTAACTATTAGAAAACAAAAAACATACAAGCCTAAGGAAACACAGAAACATTCTGTAAATTCACAAGCTTCAGACGTACTCGTGACAATTGGTGGTTGCAGACCACCACAAAAATCACAAAATGGCTGAGATGAAAAGGCATCTGCAGAGATTGACTAGTCCAGTCGCCTGCTCAGAGCTGAGTCAACTAGAGCAGGTTGCTCAGGGTCCTCTCCAGTCAGGTTTTGAATATCCCCCAGGATGGAGGCTCCACAGCTGCTCTGGACAACCTGTGCCAGCACTTGATCTCTCTTACAGTAAAAAAGTAGTTTATGTTCTGATAAATTTAATGTGTTTCAAATGGTACCTATTGCTCTTGTCCTCCATTTGGCACCAATGAGAAGACTCTGCTAGAGTTGTCTTACTCCTGCCCACCAGATGTTTATACACTGTGATAAGATTTGCACCACCAATCCCTCGCCCTCAACCTTCTCTTCTCCAGGCTGAGCAGTCCCAGGTCTCAGCCTTTCCTCACATGACAGATGCTCCAGTCCCTGGAATTCTTTGTAGTCCTGTGCTGGACTTGCTCCAGTACGTGTGCACTATTCTTATAACAGGGAGCTCAGCTGAACACAGCACTCTGTATGTGTCTCACCAGGGCTGCGTAAGGGGGAAGGACCACCTTCCTTGAACCTGTTGGCAACGCTCTGCCTCATACAGCCCAGAGGGTCCATGGCCACCTCTGCCACAAGGGTACATTGTTGGCTGTTGTCTAACTTCATGTTTACCAGGATGACCAGGTCTTGCACTCAAAACTGCTTTCCAGCCAGTCAGCCACCAGCATCTACTGGTGCCTGAGGTTATTCCAGCACTGGTGTGAGACTTGTTATTTCCCTTTGTTGAATCTGATGAGATTCCCATAGACCATGAGACATCTCCAGCCTGTCAAGGGTCCCTCTGAATAGCAGCACACCTATCTGGCATATCAGCCAGTCCTCCTGGTTTCGTACTGTCTGCAGACTTGCTGAGGGTGCACTCTGGGCCATCACCCAAGTCATTAACACAGACACTACGCAGGACTGGACCCAGTATTGACCCCTGGGATATGCCACTAGGGACTGGCCTCTAACTGGATTTTGCGCTGCTGATCACCATCCTCAAACTCAGCAGCGCAGCTGGTTTTCAGTTCATCTCACTGTCCACTTACCTAGCCCATACTTCATCATCTCTGAGGATGCTACAGGAGACAGTGTTGAAAGCCG
The DNA here is from genome assembly GCF_036417535.1 of Chlamydotis macqueenii. Lineage (NCBI taxonomy): Eukaryota > Metazoa > Chordata > Aves > Otidiformes > Otididae > Chlamydotis > Chlamydotis macqueenii. Next base: position 130,057,656 of record NC_141556.1, read on the forward strand.
TTGAAAGCCTCACTAAAGTTAAGATAAACAAGAGCCACTGCTCTCCCCTTCTCCACCAAGCCATTCATCTCTTCACAGAAGGCTACCAGCTTGGTGAAGCAAGATTTCCCCTTTGTAAATCCACACAGAACACTCCCAAGCACCTTCTTGTGCTTTATGTGTCTGCAAAACAGTTGTTTTCACAGTTAGTTTCTCCATGACCTTTTCCCAGGGTTTGAGGTGAGGCTCACCAGCCTCTAGTTCCCTGAAATCTCCTCCTCTGTGATCATCTTGAGGACAGCACTGACATTTGTTTTCTTCTAGTCTATGGGAATCTCCTCTGTGATCTTTTAAAGATAACCAAGTGTGACCTCGCAATGACATTGGCCAGCTCCCTCCACACTCATGGGTGCATCCCATCCGGTCACATCCACCTGTATCTGTCCAGTTTGTTTACATGTTCCATAACCTGATCCTCCTACACTGAGGACAAGTTGTCTTTGCTTCAGGCTTTTCTTCTGGTCTCTTGGCGTCAGCGATTGCTGAAGGCTGGACTCAGCAGTAAAGACTAAGGTGAAGAAGACACTGAGTATCTTGGCCTTTCCCATGCCCTTCGTCACTACATTCCCTGTCCTTTTCAGCAGCAGGCCCATATTTTGCCCCTAGTCCTCCTGTACCTATAGAAGCCTTTTCTACTGCTCTTTGCCTCCCTCACCAGATTCAGCTCAAGGTGGGCTTTGTCTTTCCTTTTTCCACCATGATGTCACCTCCATTAGTCTGTCCTCTAATCCTGACCCATAAGCTCCTGACTGGCCCTCTGCCCATCCTTAGGTAGGGCTCCATGCATTTCCATTGCTCTGACATGTAAAAGGGACTCCCGCTCCTTGTCATCCCACCCCATCCTTCTTAACCATGTCCATGATCCCAATGAGATCGTAGCCCTGTAACTGCACATAGTTCCTTCTATTATACTGCGTGTTTTAGTACACCAGCACTTCAGAGAGGCACCCAAGAGATCTGATTTCCCAACCATCTGCCAGCTGTTTACTTTATTACATACTCAGATCAGAATAATTTCTATAACAGTGTTGTATTTTTTGAGTGACTTGGGTTTTACTAGAAAGTAGTCATGTTTGTTTACATATCCCTACAAAGACAGTTAAAGCAGTCTCAAGTTCAGTACAACTTTACTGAAAGTCAAGTATCACTTCTGCTTTCTTCAGTAAAAATAATTATTATCTACAGCATGCACAGCCTGTCAGTTTCTAAGAATAACTATCTGCCTTTTCCAAATAAGTACAATATCCTCTACAACAATACTATGGCACCTGCTGAAATACCATGCTCTACCCTGTAGTACGTATGCTCTGTCCTGCAATACTTCACAAACCAGCTGCACCGCTGTTATATGTTATTGTTATAATGTTATGCCATAACTATGCTACAGTATTACTCTTACTGCAAGAATTCCTAGAGGCTCTTTAAATTAAAAAGTATACCTTCACGGGACAATGAACTAAGTTCAGCATATTATACATAAAGTCAGCATAACATACTGCTAGAGCGAGTTTAATAAGAAAAAACAAAGTCACCATAAATTGGAATAAAATTTACAAATAAACAGAAACACACAGTTAGGTTAACTGTAAATTATTTGGTTTGGGGGTTGGGTGGGATTGGTGTTGGTTTTTTTTTTTCCTTAAATTAATAGCATCAGCAATAGCTCCCTCAGAGCACTACAATGAGCAGTTAAGCTTGCTGCTTCTCTTAACGCTGCAGTTTTAAGGCTGCAAAGCCTGGGTAGGAGAGGAGTGGACCCTCTGCTATAAATAGGAAGAAGGCAAATCCAAAAACAACTACAGCATCAACAGCTACATAGGAGCAGAAAATAATACTATAACTTGGTACAAGAGCACCACTATGAAGTCAGAACAGCATTACAAATTAGCATGCAAATGTAGCTCTGAACTGTTGAGCGAAAGCGGCACCTCACATAAGCAGCACATCGTAGCTGTAACATAACAGATGGTGATGCATTGCTTTTAGTATATATTACTGGTGCCTCCCCTCCTTTTTTTCAATTAAAAAAAAATCCTGTTAGGCTTCAAACAAGTTCTTGTTGCAAATGTAAGCTGAACATAGTGTTAAAATAGCGTGCTGCAGTGATTCATTTGTGTTATTCCACGGAGCTCAACCCAGTTACACAAGGGTCTGGTCACAACTGCAGTGAATGAATGCTTTGCTGCAGAGTAATCTGCCCTTCAAGTGGCCCTTCAGAGAGCAGAAATGAGCAGCAGTGATTAGCTGCTAAGTTCCTAAGTGGAGTAAGGCTGCTTTGAAATTGATTTGTGAAGACTTGCTAACTTGGCAGCAATGCAACCCACTGAAGCTACAATTAGCAGCAGGTGCAAGAGGAAGTGATACGGCTTAAGTGTATCTGTTCGCAGGGACAAAGTTTGGTGCTGGCAAGGCCAAGATGCACATGCACACATGCACAGAGGACAGCTTGTTCCAGTGTATAAATACTATCTCTCTCCACATCATCACGAAACTGAGTATTCTGAATCAAAGAACTTTGGATGTATGGCAGATATGCTAGTAACCTTTCTGTTCTCCAGCTAATGATGGAAGAATAAGAGTTTCTCAGTTTCACAGTACTATGCCAAAACTGAGACTTTGTGTTACTCTGAATGCATTGCTCATGAGTGCTCTGCTCACCTCAGCAATATTGCCATTAGCCTTTTAAAAATCTTTCAAATCTTTCAAAACGTCAACTCTTAGCAACACAGTAGTGGAACACTGGCTGCACATCACAGAACAGGAGAGTTCTTCTAAAGCATATTAGCTCTTAACCACATACAGTCATAACTGTGTGAAGATCACTTTTTTGGAGCATTCACTCAGCTGAGTGCCACCACCATTTCAATTTGAGAGCCCTGCACGCCTCTATGGAAATACAGATGCAAGGGCTGTGTAACAACACAACATCTCTGGTGGTATGCCTGCAATGAAAAGAAAGATGATGACTCCTTATGAAAAACAGATTAATAAGGTATCTAACGAGGCACACTGAGGTCTCTCAGAGAGGAACAAAAGAAAAGGAGGGCACAGTAATGGGACAGTCTCACTACTTCCACAATTATCTTGCAGACAGCAAAAGGATCCCCTGCTGCAGAGATGTAAGTCTGGACACATTTGGTGGCACTTGTTCACAGTCCATTTTGTGTCAAGCTGGAGTACCTGACTAACTGTAATATTTTCCTTGAACAGTCCCACAGAGGCCCCACCAGCAGCCCTGCTCTCAAATCCTCTTTTCTCTTATCCCCCACATCACTGGTGCCATACCCTCTTGCTATGCTCCAGTTCTCATTAAACCCTTCAGGAGGCAGTAACTATCAAAATTAGCAGAAAAACATAAAGCTGGATAGCCTTTTACCATGTTAGTAAAATTCAGTTTATTGAAGAGTCTGATGAATTCAAGCAAAATTTGAATTCTTACTGTTTAGAAACACTTCTGCTCGGTTATTCCAGAGCTTCTCTGCAGCCCCAATTATCCTGCCTAATTTATTAATGAATCAAAATTTATAAACTTGTTCTTTTTCTAAAACCATCCTTTAAAGAGCTTTCTTGCTGCTCATCCCCTTTTAATGTTCTTAGAGAGCAAAATGGTCTTATCATTATTCTTCACTTTACTAGGCTAAAAAAAAAAAACTTAAAGCTCTTTCACAGTTATCTCTGCTGTAACTGATTCTCCTTTCATCTCACTCTTCTAATTATCATCTTTTGTACCTGTTGTCACTTGAGTTAATCTTTCCTCATCAGGGTGATGAAGTGTTACAATATTCTAGGTAAGATCTGAACAGTGCCGTAGTGCTGCTAATTCCTTATTCTTGTAGGGATCACTCCTGCGCTACACCCAAGGACCTCGGATGCACTGTGGTCATGTATCCGGACACCACAGTTGGGTCTTTCATTCAGAGCTCTGTGTAAACTCAACAAAAATTTGATAAGCTTTGAACTAACATCAGAAATAACAAAATATTTCCTGTATATGGTTTACCTTGATTTTTAAAAGCCATCTTTGAAGGTTAAACAGTATTACTCCATTACCTCACTCACACTATTCTTCCTTAGCACACCACAGAACAGGTGGGGGTTTCCTAAGATTCTATTAGCAGGTCTGCATCTTTTCAAAGGCCTCTCCCCCTCCTTCCATTTCTGGACTACAAGTGTTTGTATCCTCTCTTTTAATGAAGAATTTATTTGCCCCGAGTTTCCTCCCTTATTCCTGAAAGGGTCTTTGAACAGTAAGCTATTACAAATTTGGTTTTTACCGATTGTTAAATTCATTCCTTTCCAATCCCCATACACAACGACTACGTTATAATCAAATATACAAGAAAAATAACACTGATAAAACTGAAAAAGCTAAATTTGCATCAGAGTTTTGAGAGAGAAAATAAGCTAGAAAAAAAAAAACACAATGAAAGTTCTAATGAAGCATGCATTTTCCCTGAACGATGTAAATAAAGCTAAGTGTTGATGAAAAGACATCATCTCTTTCATGAATTTGCCATTTGAGAAACACCGCTCACATTTTCACTTTAACAACTCAAACTTTCTGAAGTACTCTATCTTTGGATTAGAGGACCTCCTCAGGGTCTTTCTAACCTGAATTACCATATGAACTTGTTCTTGTTTTCCCTCATTTACATACTGTTAAATTCCATTCTTCCTGTGTTTTTACTTGCCATCCCATTTCCTGACCAACTATTCAGGAATGAATCCTACAAAGTCACAAGACTGCCAGCCTGGGAAAAGTTACAACTAATTCCACACCACCCAGTAACTACAATGAAAGTCAGCTTTGCCAGATTAATGACATCTTACTTCAAGAAACAGAAAAGTTTCTGAGCACTTCCCTCTGAACAAATCTTTTCCTCTAACTTGCACGTCAGCCACCTTTGCCCCTACACAAACTCCCCACCTCTCCCTCCCGGCCAAAAGGCAAATGCTCTATGTAAACGAACAAGAAAGCTTTCTTACACTAGCAAACTTAATTCAGTCCAAATCTGCAATACTACCAGCAATATCAGCTCTTTTTCTGCAGAGTTATGACAAGTATTATATTACTGTAGGTGCAGATTTTCCATTATAGCAACATTTTGCTTTTCCCCTGTTCTTTTAAGGATTTGTTGAACAACCAGAACAAGGACTATTGCCCATAACTGTAAGCCCAGATCAGCTGAAGTTTCAAGACTGGATGACAGTCCCCACAACTTGCTACCTCCTGTATAAACGCATTATGACAATCCATGCTCCAAACAGCACGCATTCTAAAAAGATAGATATGCAAGGATGAGAAGAAGGATGAAACATGCCAAGAGAAAAAGTTCAATGTGACACTTGGTTAAATGGAAAGACAGTCTGATCCCAGTGCACTGACCTATCTGCTGGACAACATAATCTTTCATCTTAAACTTTGACACTAAGAGGTGATACCCAGGCTTTAGGTATCAGAACTTTTATCTGTTCTGTATTCTCAAAAATGGCTCAGCAAGCAAAAGACAGTCTGACAATCAATCCAGTTTCAAAGAACCTAATGAATGAGTATTTGCAAAAGCAGTACGTTTAAACTTCTGGTGAAACAATCATGTTGCAGATTTACTGTTCTTAAAGGAATATGGATATTTAGGAAGACACTGGGATGGCCTTTACAAGCAGATACACTTCTACATGCCAGAAGGCATATATTTGCATTTCAGCATAACCTCCCCCACTGGACAGTGTTTCAACAGACTTCCCACCTTATGAACCAGAACAACAGAAAATGACCAAATAGGATGCTTGGAGACAAACCTTGGATTTGAACTTCATGATCTTATACTTTGGTGAAATGCAGTCATTAAATTCCTTGAAAACACTCATTATAGTCACTGGATTCTCTGTCTCTTTGCCAGTGGATAGGTCGATTTCCTCAAAAACAGAAGTCAGGTTTTACAAATTAACAAAAAATGCCAGCAGACATGACCAGTAAGTTGCATTTTGCTCTGCTATTATGAATCATGTATCTCTTCTTCAAGGGAAAACTACAATGCAATCAGCCAAGAAAATCCAGATTTAAAAAATATTACCTGGAACGGAGCGTTTAAAAAGCACTAAGTTTTCTAATAATACTTCAAGACAACTTTATTCCTAAGCAGCAAGTCTTCAGGTAACAATTTGCTACCTGCAGTTGTTTGTTAGGGTCGGGGGGAAGCAACGTTCTACTCTGCATCTCACATGTGATATACCATGTATACATTGTACTTAACTTTACCACCTACATTAGACAAAACTGCTTTCAACAGTTCCCATAAAAACACTACTAGAACTCATAACCTGCCATAAGCAGAATGAAAGGTACTTATGTTTGACATGCTTAAAAGATATACTTACTGTTTCACGTGGCAGTAGATAAACAGTTCTCTCAATATTTTTCACTGTCACACAACAGCTGACATAGGTGTTTGCAGATTCAATCCAAACTTTGCCAAACAAAAATACCACGCCTAAGGAAGAACGGCAGAGCAAAGAATTCAATACGCAATTCTTAAATTAATCATTTTTAATGCTGCTTACAGCAGCTTATTATGTATTCTTGCATAGAAACACAACCAGTTCTGGTTTAGGTTCTTGAACAACAAATCTTTCTGATGTATCAGCACATTCTATGTTGTTTTAAACACCAGCTGTACAACTAGATACCTGTACAGTTCTTCATGCCCCTGCCTCCATCACCATAGTAACACCTTGATATGTAATATCCAAAATGGCATCGCACAGCCCGTCTCAGAATTCTGTTCTGATATTCCATTTCTACCTACATTAGTTTGATAATTCATGGGGAGAGGGAAGAAGGAGAAAGAAGTCAATGAAAGCTGAAGATAATCAGAATGCCTGTGCTGTCAATCACTCCTGAAACATGTGTTATCTACAATTTTTCACACTTCAGCTAGGCCAGTGCAATTAACTCACTTTTGCTACACTTTAGTACCGTGAGATCAAGATCCTACTACTAATAAAACCTGTACAAATATACTCCGAACACAACAACTAGAAGCCGATCAACTAAAAATAGTTGAAATTTTTTTAACAAATGAGGGCACCAAAAGATGTATGACATTGCAAGAAATCCTGGGTGCTAAGACAGCAGTTGTAACCAAGGTAGACATTCAGAAAGCTGAACTACAGCAGGACTAGCGCAACTGACTTCACTGTGAACCACATCATCATTGTACATGCACATCTTGGAGCCCCAGAGAACGTGGCATTAGCACAAAATGCTGCAAACTGCTAATCAAGTGATGTCAAACTTTGAAATAACAGAGAACAAGGCTAGCTGACATTCATGTACAGTTTGTGAATTCCAAGTGAAATAAACTTCCAAGTATAACTCAAAAACTTGGCTTCACCTGAGTTCTCTTAAAGCTCCAAATAGTTCAGAATTTGAATACATGAAAGACTCTATTCCTACAATACTACAGTAACTACTATTAATGAAATAAAGAATACCAGAGCTGAGACTGTCTCAGAAACAGTGTTTCACATAACGAAGATTTTGGAACCCGCGTTTCTCTTTGGTCTGACAATGCACAAACAAGTTATTGGGTAAGAGTTATAATTTTTCTTTGCCACATGATCTACGAGATGTAAAGGCACCTTTCTTACTCCATTACATCAAAGATAAATCAGTGAAAATGCACCAAGACGATGACAGAGTTAGAGTGACAGGCTAAGAAAAATCATTTACTGAGTGCCTGGAATAGATGTGAACAAGATTACTTTTGTCAAGGACAGAGAATTGCAGTTGCAGTTTTGAAGAAGATGAGAGCAAGGATACAAGCTTCAGCTGCACAAAGTATCATAGAGATTTTAATACAGAGCCAATCTTCAAGATTTAGACAGTTCGAAAAAAAGGATGTAGAAAGAGCTCAAATTACAGATATAAGTGACCAGGGAGATGAATAAGTTCTCCTAAGCAATCTTTTTTTTTTTTTTCCTCCTTTTTTTTTAAAGGGATAAAAACCTCAAATAGGTTTGTATCATACAGAGAGATGAAACTATGGGAGAGATCTCAAAACAGGAGCTGGTTGCTTGAACAGCTGGCAATATTGAGAGCATGGAAAAGTTAACCTGTCAGAGGCGTACATATAAGCAGGCGAGATAGAAAGAAGGATACATGAGTCAGTCAAAGACAAGGTAAAAGGCTGCCTGGATTGCAAAGACAAACTTCAATCAACTCTGGCATGGACAAGCAAGTGGTCTTAATCTCCAGATTTCACAGAATCAGAGTAATTTAAGATGGAAGAAACCTTTGGAGGTCACCCAGTCTAGCACCCATCCACTCCCCTACACACACACACAATGAAAGCTGGACTAACTTCAAAGAGTTTTCAAGAGATATTTCATATGTAAAACCAAGAAATGAGAGAAGAGCTATCAGGATCTATCCCCTGTAAGCCTGATTACAGAAAGAAGAAAGAAAGAAAGAAAGAAAAAAATAGGAGTAAAGCTTACAAAACACAAAGTCTGTGAAAAGAAAGATCATGTTACCAACGAACCAAAAGGCAAGCAAAGTCAAGAGACAGGGAAAATGTCTTGCAGAGGGGAAAGAAAGGAAGATTTTTATTCATTATTTCTTTAAAACGTTAACAGATTACAATTCTCAAGTTCTCTGCCTGAGACAGTAAAGGAAGTTATGAAAAGTAAGCCTCCAAAAAATCATTACATTTGAAAGAATCTTATGATTATGCTATAGTACTTAGTCTTCAGGCAATGCATTTGACATCACAGCAAATGAGGCATAAACAAAGATCATGAACATGTTAAACAAAAAACAGTATCAAAATTTTCCCTTCTACGCTACTAATTGAAAACAGGTGCAGTCTTTATTATTCTATCCTGAAAAAGTCATAATGAGAAAAGAACACTCCTTGCATGCAAGGAAAAGAAATCCTTTCATAATTATGTTCCATTCAGCAACCACTGACTTAGGAGACAAAAAAAAAAGAAAAAGAATAGTGGGGTCTTTAAAAGTAGCAATTTTATATCAGAGCCATTGATTTCCTCGATATCTGTAACTATTACCACTCCCATCACCAAGCTGTTCAGCCCAGTACAGTCTCATATTTAAGTCTGGTATCCCAACTCACAACAAAAGGTGTAACAGAGAAACAATCTGACTCAATGCTTACAGCATCAACCCAAAAAACCTTCAACAACATATTGAAGAACCTTCCAGTAAACCTACATGAAGCATAAATTAGAAACCCAAGATCCTAAAGCTACTGATGAAATGAGAGGATGGATGGCAAGTGTTTAGAACAGATATGAACATGACTTCTTTTGTCATGGCTCAGATCAGAATGCTGCAATTCTGAAGACGATGAGAGCCAGGATTCACACTTCAACTGCACAAAGTATCTTAGGGATGTTAATACAGGGACAAGCTTCAAGATTCAGATAGTTTGAATACAGGGATCCAGTCAGAGCTTATATTTTTCAGGCCACCTTCCTCCTTTGATAGGCATTCAGCCTGGAGAAGAGAATACTCTGGGGAGACCTTGTAGCAGCCTTCCAGTACCTAAAAGGAAGCTTTTAAGATAGACAGGCAGAAACCTTTTAGCAGGGCCTGTTGTGATAGGACGAGGGGTAATGGTTTTAAACTAGAAGGAGGGACATTTAGACTGGATATAAGGGAGACATTTTTTACAATGAGGGTGGTGGAACACTGGAACAGATTGCCCGGAGAGGTGGCAGACACCCCATCTCGGGAAACATTCAAGGCCAGGTTGGATGAGGCTCTGAGCAACCTGATCTGGTTGGAGATGTCCCTGCTCCTTGCAGGGGGTTGGACTAGATGACCTTTAAAGGCCCCTTCCAACTCAAACCATTCTATAATTCTATACCTTTCCTTTGTATAAAATTGTGCAACTGCTGTTGTACAGCTAATAGTCCCTCAAAATTTTAAGTTACATTTGCAGAAACAAGAAGCAAGCATGCTCAGTTGTACCACTGAGTATGAAATTAACGGTATCAGCTTATTCCGGGAGAGCACGGGGTTTTAAGAAGGCCAATACGTCATTAAAACTGAGAAGTACTAGTAGCTCCCTTTGTACCTCACTACTACCAAGAGACAATGTTCTTACTTTGCCCAGTCGTAGTGCCCTGCACTGTTCAGGGCAGCAGAAAAACAAGAGATCAATGTACAAGTTATAGAGTACAGAGAGACAGGATATCTAGACATAACTTAGGCAAGTCTGAAAATTCCAGTTACATAAAAAGAATCGGAACGGCATTTTCTGCCTTTAACTGAATAGTTACCTGGCTGACTGTACTGATCTTCGTAAGCATCCAGCCAATAAAATCTTAAGACTTGATCATCATTTTCCCCATTCACAAGTGGAAGGAGATTAGGATCCAGCTGAACTTCTGCTGCTACTAGATCAGCTTCATCCTCATCAATTCTGTCCCAACATGATGTATCTGGGAGAGAACAACTTCTGCAGGTTTTGCAGAATAAGAAAGAAACAGGAAGTAAAATTGTGCCTTTGCTATAACCACCACTGTTGCACTGTTTTTCAGCCCTGTATTCTCAGGCCTTTTGTTGCTCTCTCCACTACCGAGCAACATTCCCAAAAGCTGGGTTTCCTCAGATTTCTTGTGAAAAGAAGGATGGAGTGACAAAGAGAGAAACCCACATACAAATATGGTTCTCCGTACACAACGCACAGGCTTTAAAAGTCATTCACGTGGTATTTCAGCCTTGGTCATCCAAGCCTTTACATAACAAATATACCCATCCATCTGTACAAGTTGCTCATTATTTCAACAAAACTACCTTTTCAGTCATTAAATTTTTAAGTCTTTTTGATAATTCAAATATTTTATGGTTTAAAGTTATGGAAACATATGATCCAAGATTCTTCCAAACCAAAAACGTTGGGAACACCCCCCTTTTTTTCTATTTCCAAAGACAAGCTGTTCATCATGTGAAATTACTTTTAGTGACAATACTTTTAACTACAACTAACATTATGAAATATTTTCATAGTTGTTTAGAATAAGCATCATTAGCAATTCCTCGTTTTTGCTTATTGGCATAAAAATTCATTGTTCAACACCCACATTGAGTCACCTCAATGTACTGAAATGTGTTATGTTGTCAGCTGCTAAATCCCCAAAACATCAGGTATTTTTCAATTAAGTAGCTATCGGCGTGTTCAACACTACAGTTTTTAACATCACTACAAAAAGAAAAAAAAAAGCATAGCATTATCATTCTGTCTTTATCACAATTATCCCACTGGCAAAGACAAACACAGAGATAAACCTCAGGCTTATTCGTGGAGAAGAGGGAAAAAAAAAAAAAAAAAAAAAAAAAAGAGATTCTCACAGGACAGATGTCTCTTTCTTCTCTAATTCCAGCTGCTCTGTCTCCTTCTTTTCAATTTCTTTGTCTCTCTCCAAGCTTTCAGCTGTCTCAGGTATAGTCTCCACATGCTCTGCTTCCATAGGTTCATCAAAGTCCTCCTCATCAAAATCCATCATTCCCTGATCATCATCTGGAAATGTTTTATGTAGAACTAAAGGCTTGACTCATTAAAATGACACACTGTATACTACAGCAGTAGGTATATATAGCATACTCTAAGCATGAACATAATTTACAGTATTAATATACAAAAAAAAAAAAAAATCACATTTAAGCTATTTAAGCATCTAACTAGTATAAACTAAGAAGTGTTTTAACACTAATATGGTATATTTAAAGAGTTTCTAGAACTTGGTTTTGATTTCTTTTTGATACCTTCAATAGCCTTCTCTTCTGTTGTCTTCACTATTCCCCCATTTTCTGTAGCTTTCTGCACATACGTGGTATCCTCATTTTCAGAAACCATGACAGATTTTGCTGTGTAATTGGGATGTTTAGGACGAAATGAAGCTGGAGGAAGAGCTTCCTTTCTGAGATGAGCAGGAGCTTTCTTTGATACAGGCGTGATTACCTGAAAGACATTTTAGCCATGAGGCAAAAAAAAATTCTCTTAAGAGCAAAAAAGTAAAAAAAAAACCCAGAACTGGCACTCACTATTTGCAGAACTAGTAACTAATGCTAGAGGAAAAGCTCCACAGATTTTGCAGCATGATAACTGAAACTCCTGAAAAGTAAACTTTTGAATTCTACAATCTCATTTCTGCTGTAATGTATTTCTACCATAATTTTAAAAAGCAGTTTACAACAGGCTCTGGCTGACGTTTAATTAAGTTTGTAGTTACTTTCACTATTTTTCCCATGTAGCACTACTCCATTCGTAAATTAAAATTACTCTGTGTCAGCTGAGTAAGTGACAATATATGCCAGGCAGGGACAGAGCCTGGTACAACTGGGGAAGGCCAGTATGGTAATTTACACCTGTTCATACCCATAATGAGTTCAAGAGGTCTATAGGACACCATGGGTCTAGAGATCAGGGTGCTTCTCCATTGGATATCTTCACGCTACAGACATGACAGGGAAAGTGAAGAGAAGACAGAAACTGCATTTCAGCATGCTCTGCAAGCCTAAACTCTGCGGCAATAAGCACAGAATTTGTTTTTCAGACAGGATACCGCTATGGAAGCGGCTACAGAACCTCTTCTTAAGGAAAATATATATGAAGTAGCCTCCACTGTGATCAACAACAAGTCTCTATATCTACTGTCCCTTAACCTGTGGTAAGGTCCAAAACCTATATCTTCGGGGAAAGTTGTTATTTACAGACATAGAATTCAGAGCTGCACACAACTACTTCTAGAGTTTTAATCTCAGTATAGCTACTTATACTGTGGCCAACGCCAAACTCAGCCCTCCACTCACCTTAAGCAGAAAGCAAACATTACATAATCTGCCTTCACCAACAACTTTTTCTAGTTCATACTTATATTTCTGCTCACCTCCTGAAGTGAAAAGTCTCACTGCTATGTTGCTTTTTATGCCCATTTATTTTCTAAGGCTACAGTCTTCATTCTCCTCATTTGTTTCGTCTAAAATCTCCAATTCTTCCTCCGAGGACCACAGAAGCTATCACCTGAACAGCCTGTCTGGGAATTAACTTCCTTCTCAATGTTTCCGACAAAAGTGACCACTGTTTTGCACCGTAAAGACAAAGATCCTCTCTTACTATATCTCCTCCTCCTTTTTCAATTACTTCAAGGCTCCAACACAACTGTTGAAATGAGTGCCACTGGTGATTATTATCAATATAAGAGCTAATGTCACTATTACACAAGGTTTCACAAATGAGATTTATCTACTCTTCTCCATTTGCCTTCTACAGACTCTTACCAAATATCTCACTGTATTTCCAGCTAGAAAGTCCTTCTAATTTACCAGAACTCTTAACAAAATGCTAGCCTTCCATCCTTAGCAGCCCACACCTCCTTTCACTCCCAGATCTTCTACTATGGTAAACTTCTACCCATAGCTTCTATTTTCCATTTGCTTTCCATTTCTGCAGAAGGTTAGTTTCTTATCCTTTTCCACACCCACAAATACTCTTTCTCCCGCTTATTTCACTTCCTATCGTCCCTTCCTTGCCACAGGGTCTTTTCTACTTTTAGGAAAAAACAGACAAAGCAGAAGCTCACCTTCATGTGACGCACCTAATATTATAAAAACAGTTTCTGCTGCCAAATGTAACAGCTATATACTACTACTATACTAAAGATACAGAAAGAGTGGTATTCTGTTTCTGAATTAACATGGAAGGGGAAGATGAAAAATGCATGAAGTTACATAGTAACATTGCTAAGGAAGCTAATGAGAAAGGTCATTTCTAGAAGCAGAAATAAAAGACAACAGTATTCAAATCAACCAAAATACAGATTAGTACTTACTAACGAGAAATTCTTTGATTTTTTTTTTCCCTTTACCTTAGGAGTTTGGGACTGCACAGAGAAAGGATTCAGTGGTACTCCAGCAGATCTTTTCCTTTTCAGCATTATAAGTGGTGGTGGACTTATCTGAACAGTCTGAATATTGAAAGAAATTAGAAAGTGACAAAACAAAGAGATTTGTTTAGTGTTTTCTTTTGCCTGGGTTAGTAACATTTTCCATCAAAGAGAAAGAAGGTCACCAGTATTTCTCATATGCCAAGAAAACACTCCTCCTAATATACAACTCAGCCACAGAAAAAGAAAAATTTATCTGAGCAATCAGCCCATGAAGCCAGACACTAGATTTTTTCAGTAAACAGTTTGAGCAAAAAACTGTCATAAATAAGGAAAACAGTTTTCAAACAGTGGGCATTTCAATAGCTAACCATGCCTTTAACGCACAAGTACTCAAATAACTGGTGGGATGTTCTTCATGTCTGCTGAAACAGTACTGAGCACACATGACTTAAGAAAGGCAGAAGTGCTCTTTCAGCACTGTCACACTAGAGGCAGACCCACTTTAATTGGTTTACCTGTACAGGTATTTTATACTCACCCTTATCAACATCTAATAACAAAAGAAATTTTAGAAAATAAACAACAAAGTAAAAAAAAAAAAAAAGCTAACTACTATTTAAACAGAAGACATAGTGTAATTATTAGCATTATTTCCCCTAATCAATGCTCCACAGAATTCGACAGCATTAAATTGCATTTGCTTAATAATTTGAGGGTTTTTTATAGCCTAAGGCATTAGAGGTCTCAATCAGATACCACAGGGAGGAGTAAAATGGTAATTGCACAAAACCAAGAGAACAACTTTACATCGGAACATCTATACCCCTCTTATTGCTCTGTAAAAACACGTTATGCTTATTATGATACAACATATTTCAATTCAATATCTCACCACTACACCAGTTTCACAGTTTACACGTAAGGAATCCTTTCAGTTTTATGAAATCCTGCTAAGGGGCATTAACCCACTGAGAAGTCATTAATGATGAGGAATAGCCTCATTTGAGACAGTCCAACCCTGCTACAGCAGCCACCCTGCAATCCTAGCTCAGAGGAAGTGTTAATCTGGTTCTCTGTAGAAAACCATGGAAAGCAGGTGGTGGCAGACAGAAGTTCAGGCTACGTCATCTGCTGAAACAGTCCTCCCTCAGCTCCTCCCATGAACCCAAACACGCCAGAGGGAAATATCCCACAGTATACTGGCTGGAGCATGGTGATACACATATTTGGTACACGCAATTCAGATGCAGGTAAGTCCTGTTTCACTCAAAGCTGACTAAAACCTAGAAGGCTGCATTAGCACAGGCTCTACATCCCATTAATATAAACAATCTCTATTCAGAACATAGTAGTTTTGGCTTATCAAACCAATACAGTTATGCAACTTCTGCATGGTGGAGATGACAGGTAGACTGCATACATACATGGAATATACCAAGCAGATGTGCTATGGAAGAAATCACTTAGATGGTCTAGTTTTAGGAAGAACTTTATTTTCTTGGTATGATCCATGGCAAGAAAAATGAATGGATTAAGGTGTTTCAAGCAGATTTTATTAATATACTTACTTCAGCATTAAGATCTTGAAGAATATCCCCCAGCAAATCATCCTTTGACAGGTCCACAGTTTTCTGTGAGATAACAAATCAGCCAAACAGTTCTTAGTGATAAGTGCAAACCCAATCAAGAGATTAGCAGCAAATGACTAAAGGGTTTCTACAAAACACACACAACGTTTTCAGGAATGTTCCACATACAGGAGACTGCAATAGGAGTTTGTCTTGCTAGACGTAAGAAACTGAAGTGAGCCCGTGCTTTATTCCACTCGCACTAAAACACTGCAAACAAGTTAGAAATCTTTAAACTAAAAAAATGTAAAAACTTACATCTGTGCTTTTCTTCCCAGCACTGGCTATAAACATAGACTTAATTGTGTTTGGCTTTGACACCACAGATTTTTTCATGTTCTTCTTATCAACCATAGATGTTTTGCCACCTTTTCCTACAGAAAAATACAAAATTGTGAATTCTACATCAGAAAAGCTCAATGTTTAGGGGTCCAGTTATTAGCAGGAATAGATAGCTGAGGTAGTCTACTTCTCCAACCCTTACACTGGTGGCTGAAAGGAAGCCTAAACATCTATCATTTGCTGACAGCTTTGTAGTGGCTGTTATGCATACACACAAAAAAGCAAAACCCTATCTTTCCTAGCCACGTCAGAGATGCTCTTTGCATACTCAACTTCATATTCCAGAAAAAGAACCAAGATACTTTACATGGAAGCATCTCCAGAAAAGAACAAAAATGAGTGTGCAGGAGTTTGCAGGAGTTTGGCACTAGGTGTGGATTCTCAACATCAGATTCAATTCCTCAGTTTGCCACTAACTTCATAAAAGTTGCTAAAAACACTTGATCCCAGATCATCAGAAGTGTGCAAGTATTTTAGCGGCAAGAAAGACAACGTATCCTTTAGGCACTGGCTTTGGAAACCAAGATCATTCCTAGGTGCATTTGTTCTAGAAGTGAATATACATCCCACCAAAGACTGTAAGCAAAATTGTCCCCTTAGTGCTGAAGTAGTTAGCAGTGATTTGACCTCAATTTGTGGACCTCTGTCTTCTGCATTACAGGGACTACAGAAAATCCACAGGCACAGAACTAGAGAGTTCAAGTAACATTTGGCCATATTCACTACATACTGATGCCAAGAAGTTGCCCG
The DNA here is from genome assembly GCF_036417535.1 of Chlamydotis macqueenii. Classification (NCBI taxonomy): domain Eukaryota; kingdom Metazoa; phylum Chordata; class Aves; order Otidiformes; family Otididae; genus Chlamydotis; species Chlamydotis macqueenii. The sequence continues at coordinate 130,074,329 of NC_141556.1, forward strand.
TTTTAGGCACCTGTTAAAAGCCACTGGAAGACTTTCTACAGTGGTCACGGTCAACCTACCTTTCTTATTGGAACTAAGAGCATCATCATCCAGATCTTCATCAAAGATTTCCCTTCCATCTTCTATATAACCTACCCCATCTATAGGAAAACAAATTGTTAAAAATTTACATTTTAAATCCTGTCCTCTGATATGTCTATATATATTCATAAGCCAAAGTTTTACTTTTTCCGCTTTAATATAGAGCAAAAGTTATAAATGAAAAAGCACTTAAAATCACAGCACTCTCAGCTGTATCTTCTATTAGACTAAATATATTATTACATGTTTAATTAGAAATTATCAACTACATTACTTCTTTTTAAAGTTACATCACTGATAACCGGAAACAAAATTTCAAAAACAGTTCTTAATGGAAAAATATTTTCATTACCATCCTAATACACAACTATGAGAACAATGCAAGATATTCATTTCCATATAAAATTTAACTTCTTGTCTCCTAAAAAAAAATCTCTAAAATGTATTAACTATAACTTATCTCAAAACATGAACATTATGACACTATAATCAAAATAACTCTCCAAATGCATCTTAACTTACCATCATCAACAATCCAGTCATCATCCTGACGTTCTCTGACCATCTTGGAGTATTCTTCCTCATCTATTTCATCATAAACAGCTGCGAACTCTTCAACCTACAATTAAGGTATATTGAGGATTAACAGTTCCCATACTATTACTTATTAGTATAAGCCACCAGTAAGAACATAAAAGTTCCCAAGAAATGCATGGTTTCTTACACTGGTACATTGTTCACAACTAGTAAGCGCAGTTATTCATTCTGCTTAAGTTTCTTTTTTGGCAGTGACAAAAGAAGTTATCGATTTTTAAAATTATCACAGTATACTAAAACTCAAAATCTACTGAAGCACTGGCAGAGATTTACTTTGAAACTGACTCGCTTTATTGCTTATTTTGCATGACAAAAAATAAAAACCAAAATAAAAAATCCTAGAGATGGAGACTTCCGACCTTTGGCTCTACTCTCAAACACCAAGATGTGGTCAGGGAAAAGGAATGCGATTTGATGAGCCCAAGCATAAGGCTGAAGATGCTCTTCTGTACCTCACAGTGAATTTGCACATTAACAATCTACGCACTTCAGGCTTCTTTAGATTTATCCACCTCAATCTAGAAGTCATTTCCTGTTGGCATTACAATTAATTGGGCGGTATCAATGTTACACTGCCAGATTTCAGTTCTACCAGTTTAAATACTTAAAGCTGGGTTTCTTTGTGGAACACAGTGTATCAATATTAATGGATTTCAGTCATGTAAAGCTTTGAAACTCATTTAAAGTCTATAATGATCTGAAGTTAAAAAGAAAAAAAGAAGTACTTCCTATCATAACATTAATTACGCAATTGAATTTTAAAAGTTGGTCCTCTGCGGTGGGATAGTTATCAAGTAATATCAAGCATGTTTGACTTGCAGTTACTAAAATTGTTTTAGTTTTGAAAACAGAATGAAAAAAATAAATGATACCAGAAAGCAGCAAAACAATTAGTTACATTCTGAAATAAATACAGTTAAAAAACAGAAGTTGACCTGAAAGGCGAATTTTGTTTCCCGTAACTTCTAGATACGTATAAAGGGTAGTTAAGCATTTCAGCTCACATTCACTTGTTATTAAAAAAAAAAATAAGGAATTTTCACCTCATATTTTATTTTTTCACCAGCTTTGGCTTTTTTCAGACGTTCCAGTGCTTCTTGCTGGCCTCTTCTAGACTTCCTCTCACGTCTAGAACGTGATGCTGCAAAACTTCCAGATTCATGCATAGCTGTAATTAATTAAGAAAACAGAGAAATTAGTTTAGTAACGAGCTACCATTATCTTTGGTACTTTGTGTTCAGTGCTGTATTAATAGATGGTTGCAGTTTTTTTTGAGTCAACATAGAGACCTACTTGGCTTACAGGAAACAGTCATGGATGGCTCTTGATAAGCCAATTCTGGAATCATACTGAAGGGACAGTCTCAGGCAGTCACAGAGAGCAAACAGACCTCGTGACAGTTCTCAATCAGCAAGAAGCTACCACCTAGACTTCCAAAGCACCTCTCAAATCTCATCAGCTCTTCTCTGAAAAGGATCTCCCCAATCTTTCCTTGGGAATTTCCAGGTCCTTTTATTTTGCATGTCTCCATGACAACTCAGGAACAGACAGACTTAGGAAAGGCCTATATGGCTACAAAGCAGTAATTTTTCAGGCGGTTTCACAATGTTTAAGAGTGCAGTTAGATTGAGACAAACTAGTAATTTGTTGACAGCGGAAGACTGACGCCCCATTTCCTTGTACGCTTTCTTTGCTTTGCCACGCTCTCCCCTGCAAGGTGCTCGCCCCTTCTCTTAATCTTTTGCTCTCTCTGGATTTTGGGGAAGGGGCATTCATCTGACCACAGAGGATGAATGGTCCCACTCCAACTTATGAAAGCAAGATAACTAGTCCAGGAACAAGACTCATGGTTTTGTGTGACAAGCGGCTGCAGGCAGGAGACTCAAGGCTAGCACAAGCAGCCAGCCAGCCAGAGGAGGTGGCCTGTCCCTTCCTGGGGACAGCAGGAGGCCAAACGGGTAACAGAGCTGCACCTCGGCAGCCTGGCTGAGGCAAGCAAGTACGGATATGTATTGCTGAGGGCTGGGACGGGCTAAAAACGGCGTTCACACTGTCTGTACCACATGTGGAAGAACTGCAAAGATGTTAACACTTTGGCTGCATTTACACAAGAAGTTCCGTCAATTTTTTTGCGTTTACCGTAAGCAAACAACATGCTCTTACGGAGACAAACGTATTTGCTCCCCCGGCTACGACCACCCGCGCCCGCCGGTGCCCCCAGCAGCGAAAGCCCAGCGCGTCCCCAGGCTACGAGAGCCCAAGCTGCCGGCCCGTGGCGGAGGGGGGGGGGGGGAGGTAAGCCTGCAGCCCTCCCGCCCGGCGGGACCCGGCCCCACCGCAACGGGGAAGCCAGCGTCGGTGCGGAACGATGCGGGGCAGGGGGGTCTGCGCGGTCCCGTTCCCCCCCCGCCTGCCGGGTGAGGGTCCCCCCAGCTTGGGCAGCGCTGCCACCGCCCCGCCTAGCCACTTCAAGGCGGGAGGACGCGGGAAGATGCGGGGGTTGCCCTCCCCCCGCCGGGTGCCGCCGCTCAGTCCCAAATCCTCTCGGAGGGCTGCCCCCCGCGCGAGCGCGCTCCCGGTGCGCGCGCGCTCTCCTCCCTCCCGCACCTCCCGGCCCCTATAGCGCCGTTGCCCCACTGCCCCCCACCCCCGTCGCCTAAAACCGAAACGACGGCAGCCGCTAGCCCAGGCGAGAGGGGAGGGGGGAACGTGCCGCCCTGGGCGCCCCGCAGGCCTCACCGTCCCGGCCCTGCGCGCCGCTCTCGGCCATGGCCGCCCGCCCCGCTCGCGCCAAGGCTCCCGAAAGTGGCGCGAGACGCGAGCCCCGCGCGCCGCCGCCGGGGCGGCAACCAATCAGCAGCCGCGACGGCTCCGGCCGCCCCGCGAGGGGGCGGGGCCCGCCGCCACCACCGCCTGTGGGGCGGGGGCCGAGCGGCGGCCGCCGGTGGGGCGGGGCGGGGCGGGGGAGGCGGGGGACAGGGGACAGGGGGCGGGGTCTCCCTCTCGTTCCTTTCCGCTCCCTCCCCAACGCCGAGGGGGGGAAGGAAGCTCCGGGCGAGGCGCAACCACTTCCTGGGCGAGGCCTGCGCCGCTCGGCGGAGCGTTTCGGCTTGCGCCGCGGGAGAGGGCTGGGCTAGCGGCTTCCGCCGCCGGTGGGGGTTTGCGGGGCCGGGTTGGGCCGGGCCGGGCCTGGCGCTGGAACCGCAGCGGGAGCAATTTCTGAGACGTTGCGCGCAGATGTGCTTGTTGGTTCATCCTAACGGCCGCAGAGGCGTGTGAGGGGCGGCAGAGGTCAGCGCAGGCCCGCGAGTTGGGTCCGAGGGATCTCCAGCCGGGCCCCCACCTCCCGCAGGAATGCAGGGGCCCATTAACTGTACTGGTGTAGTGTCTTGGTTGGGGCAAAATAGCGTAAAATGCCCGCTCCTGAATTGCGGTAAGGTGCTGGTTGATGTCAGTCATCTAAGAGCTGGAGCTAGGCTGCAGTCTGAGGATCAAGGAATGCCTGCAACAACATTCTCAGCAGATCGGTAGCTGCTGGGAGAAACGGACATGTCCCACACAATTTTAAACAACATATAACGAGGTATATAGGACAGTAATCGTGACAGACTACGTATAACATCCATAGCAGACATGGTTTTCGCATATTTAAAGTAAGTATAATTATCCTCTTGTCACAAGTTTCAGGCACTTCAGTAATTTACTCCCTAGTCTCTTCAGAAACAAGTAGTGGTTGGCTGCTAGTGAGAAAATAGATAAATGGTTGCCCTTGTATTTCCCACATCCCTTTACCTTTTTTTTTTTTTTTCTCCCTTCCTTGCTAGACATGGAAACATAGATTCAGACTGGATTTCTTAAGAGGCCAAGTGCATGGAGGTCTCAGAGAAAAGACCCATTAGCTTTTGCCTTGCATACACCTGATTTGGGGCATGGAGGGAAAGCAGGGTATGTCCTGCTTATCTTGATCCTACAGCAATACCTTCACTCGCGTGAGTCAGGAGTATTACATGCTAGTCTTCAGCTAAAGAGCAAGAGCAGGGTCTGGAAAAGGACACATTTCAGTCTCAAGTATAGTTGGAAATGTTTCTAAAAGCATCAGTTAACACAGCTGAAGCTTTACAGATCCTCACCTCTAAAATGGCTTAGATCTGCTTAGAACCTTGATCTTTTTCAGGCATCAGCAGCATTGGCCAGTCACTACCCTAAGAACTTGCACCTTCATTAGCAGAATTTTTTCGAGGAGCATTTGCTGCTCATGAAAATATGTAGGCACTGACTCCAGCATCTTAAAAGGCAGGTAGCACCAACACTTCAGAGCCATTTGAGAGCAAACAGGGCTCTGTCCTTACGGCTGATATGCTGTTACAGGAACGTTGGCTAGTATTGTTTGGCCTGGATACACAATTTTCAGCTATCTAGAAGATAGAAGTTTTATGGTTCTGAAACTGAAAGTTATTTTTGTTCTCCGCAAGGACTCCTTCACATTGGAAAGAGAAATAGAAAAACTACCAGACGTTGAGCCTTCTAAACTTACCTAGCCGGTTCCTAGTACAGCACTGCTGGACTTAGACGTAGATGGAAGCAGAAGAACCACCCTAACCACCTGTAGCAGCTTCCTGGTGCCAAAAGAGACCAGTCTGCTCCTCCAGCCACCCCAACAACCAGAATGCCTATTCCCAGACACACAAGAGAGCCAGACCACCCCTCTTGGCAGTAGCTAGTTATAGATCAGCTTAGCTGCAGCAAGCCCACATCCTTGGTAACGCTGACAGCTATAGGAAGAATGCCTGTCTGACCTACAGCCAGCCTTTCATTTGGTGCAGCATATCCGCTGTTTGGATTTTTTTTCTTTTCTTAAACACATGCACATAACAAGATCACATTACCAAGCATGATGTGGGGTTCAAATTCAGAAGTTACTAAATTTTTTGAGCTACTATAGAGAAACATTTATAAAATAACAATGTCACTAAATTATTCCGTTTGGATAAAAATAAAGTGATACTGCATTTCACATATCCCTAGCATACACGTGCTTTGGAATTTTGAATTGACTGGATTTTAATGCTTTTGAGTCAAATAAAACAATACCTTTTGTCAGCTGTCATCCAAACAGTGGCATGTTTGTCATTCAGATGATGCCATGATTTGAGCCAGTACACAGTGATACAGTTAATTTACCAAACTGAAGTTGTTGCCATAGCTCCACTGTGGGACAGCACAAATCAAACAAAAGCCTTTTTCATGAATGCTAGTTCAATCCTGACATTCATCTCTGGCTGTAACAAGAACGCGTCTGTTTCCCGCAGCACAGCATAACAAGCATATTTAAATGCTGCAGGGGGAAAAAAGGGGTGGCAGGAGGAGGGGTGCAGGGGATGCGCTTTGCTTTGGAAAAGAAAAATAACCCAGCAAGATTTGGGACTTCCTTTGCTAAATGGCTTTATCATAGCAGATGACTTTGAGCTGATCTTTAACCTCCCTTGGGACAGTCATACAAGAACAAGTTGGCACGACCTTTGCTCAATTGTCTGTTAAATGCAAGAAGTGGAAATTCCACTGTGCAGTTCAGAGCCAGCCAAGGTTCTCTCAAGGGAAGTGTGACAGCTACGGAGAAAAGTGCGAGAGAAGCACAACGACGAAGATGGTAGGCAGCCAAAAATGCGCTACAGAAGACGAAGCCCAGGAAACTCCCAGATTTCAACGAAAGGTGACAAAGATGTATTTGCCATGTTGTTTTCTTAGACCTGGAATTTAAATACATAAGCTATAATAGAAAATATTGTAAACTCATTACATGAGCTCCAAGATAATATAAACAGTAGTATATCTTAACATATGAAAGTATAAACGGAGTATAGTATCAAACGTAAGTTAAAAGGACAAAAGAGTTACTGCATTGAGGATTATTCTTGTCTTCCTTTGTATGTCTAGGACATGCTTGATCTGTCTCAAAGACAGTACGACAAAACGTTAAAACTGTTAGATTCAGATGTTACACATTAAGCTTAGGGTTGGTAATTTTTTTATGATGGAAAAAATCTGTTGAAACTAAGAGGGGTGGTATAAAAAACAGAATGTGAGTAACCCATGAATTATAGCGAGGTAGCAAATTCACCTCTAGTATGTCTGACTCAGAATGATGAAACATTATTATATTGTTGTTAAGTACAGACGGCCTTTGTGGAGAATTGTGTGTGTGTGTGCATGCTAGTGCTCAGGATATGAGTGTATACGCTGTATGTGTCTGTTTCCTACAAAAGTGTTGTATTTCGTTCTCTTACTTTTAATCCTTACATGGTCTGAATTAATTCATAAAGTTAACATAAAGTTTTTACATCAATATGATCCAGCTCTTTGACTACTTAATTCCAGCAACTACTTACTAAACTATGCTGTCCACATGACAGTTGAACATGAATTACTTAAACTACTATGGGCTGTCTGGGCTGTTTAGGGGACTAAACTCCTAAAGGAGCACAGATTATGTAAATTGAAAATCTCAAATCTCAAGTTATTACTTACCAAGAGATCTCTGTTTTCAGAACTCTTCACAGGTAATTAACTGATAGAAATAGGAAAAAAAATAGATGCTTCTCCATTTGTTTATCAATAAAGATGGTAATGCAAACATTTCTATTCAAAGAGTAGGTTCCTTGCTTACCAGGCCTGTAAATGTCTTCTGTTCACTGTGCAGCTCTTTTTAATTTCCTACCCAAGTTACCTGCTAACATAAGAATGAAGAGAATAGAGTCGCTATTAGAATGTTAAGGCTCTGAAATGTAACCATGGAATAGAAACTAGAACACCACATTAATTTCCATTCTGACAGAAAAAAAAAAAGTCTATGGAATGAACATCCAGAAATACTTTTTTTTTTCTTTCTTTTTTTTTTTTTTTTAAAGCACATTAAATTCTGATTGCGGTTAAATTACAGCAAATCCTAGTAACTACTAGAATCGGTGGAATTACGCTCTCCGGAACAGAGAGCAGAATCTCATCACCTGCTTGCCTAATACAATACTCCTATTCAAGCCTAGAAGAAAAGTACAAAATATTATAATGTAAATTCAATAGGGAAGACAAGCTAGAGCAAACTCACAGAGAATGAGCCCTCACATAATTATTATGTCTAAGAATTAAGTCTGATGCCAATGGTATTCAAAAGCATACAGTTATTGCCACAGCATTAAAGTCTCTGTTTTAACTACTTTCAGCACGGTCTCTTTACAATCGCACAAAAATGAACAATTATTGTATAAGCAGAACATTGTTGCAGAGAGGCTGTTACATTTCAAGACCTGGCTGAAGATCAAATGTGCTTCCATGGGTGAACACTCAGTGTTCACTGTTTCACGTCTCTTGGGCAGAAAGGAGGACAGCATCATAGATGCTGCAAAGTCTAATTGTAATCCTGACAACTCGCTGTTGCTGGATTGGTGCTGGTGAAGGCTGTGCTCATAGTGTGGGGGAGCAGCAAGGGCTGACTGCTCCCTGCAGGTGGGGAGCCCAGCATGGCGAGGCTGGCATGACAGTCGAGGCTCCGTCTTCCAGCTCCTGAGGACCGCGAGCAGGGCAGTCCAGGGATGGGAGGCAGGGTCAGCCTAGAACACAAAGCAGACAAATCCGTGGTGATGAGGGAGCTCCAAGATGAAACCAGAAATGTGACTTGGGGTCGGGTCCACTGGTGGTAACCTGGGTCAGACACAGCCCAGTGATGAGGCAGATCCAAGGTCAAGCCATTAAGTCAGCCCATGGGTGTGGACCAGGATCAGGCCTGATGATGGTAACCAGGGCAGACACAGCCTGGGGATCACCAGACGAGTCCATTGTGACAAGGCAGATCCAAGGTCGAGCCAGGAAGCTGGGGCATAGCTGTAGCTGAGCTGGAGACCAGCGCTCCTACAGCCCAGCTCTGGCAAGGACTGATGGCATGGGACAGAACTCAAACAGAGCCCCTGAGCAGAGGGCAGGAGACCCCTGTGTGACCCCCCCCCATCCCCCAAACAAAGTATGTCCTCACACCTTACAGAGATCTGGGCTCGGAGGGGGTTTGCTGTAGAGTGATTTAATTGCTGTGGGTTGTCAGTGGGCTACTTCATACACACTGAGCTGAGGCTGGGACAAGGGTTTGGGAAAGGGCCACAGCAGAGGGGACTCGTGGGTGGCAGGAGCACAGAGGCCAGTCCCCGGAGGCTGCCAGGTGAGCCCTGGGAGGAGGGTTCACTCGGGAGCTGGGGCTGGGCAGGGGGCCAACGTGGTGGGGACACCAAAGTCCAGGGCCAGACTGACGAATTAGGAGGAATCTCCAGAGAATACCCCCACACTGCCATGGGCCCTGCTCTGCTGTGCTCAATTCAGGGCTTAGGAAGGCCTGAGTTATCTGTCAGGGTGCAGCAAGGGTCAGCTGTTCCCCAAGGACAGGGAGCCAGCAACATGATATGGCTGGTGGGGTAGGTACCTTGCCACCCAGGGCTCTATCCCACAGCCCCAAGCAAAGTGAGCTGGGTAGGCCCAGCTGAGAGTCCAGGTCATCAAACATGATTTCGGGCTTGCCTCATCACTATAGGCAAGCCAGAAACACAAGTCAGGGTCAGGTCCGGTGACGGTAATGTGGGTCAGACACAGCCCAGCAATCACCAGGCAAGTCCATGGTGATGATCCTAGGCCAGGACAGGAAGTCAGTCCCTGCGTTGAGGTCAAGATCAAGAGGGTCCATGGCCACCCACTCCTACTACACAGTTCAGGCATGGACTGGCAGCTCGGGGCTGTGCTGAAGTGGGGCTCTTTGGTCCTTGGGCAAGAGGATATGGGGACACCCCAGCTGAGGGTGGCCAGGGTAATTAAAGCCTATTAATGCATTCGGGGCACTGACACAGGTCCCGTGTTAACCTAATCACATGGCCAGAGCTTTTCATTTATTATAATAAAATCTTAAATACTAAATTGCTTTCCATATTCATATTTGGCCTTCTGGTGTCATTAACATTTCACTGCACTAGGGCAGTGAAACTACAGAAGTTTGGCTGTTTTATTCTGTTTTTACAAAACACAATTTCTTTAGGAAATTTTTTCCCCTTCCCCCCACCCTTTTATTTGAATTAGTCTATCAAAAAAGTAGCTAATGCAGCCTTCAACTAAATCAGGTTTGGAGGTTTTTTTTATTAAATAAAAGATAATCTATCATCTGCTTTTTCAAAGAAAAAGCCTCCAAAATAGCTGCAGAGTATTCTCAATCTCTTCCAGAAACAGCTGCATTGTACTGGTAGGAGTTGCCTGTAACTGCTCACCAGGTAGAAGATGCCCAGCTGGTAACATGTCAGACCAACAGTTTCAAAGGTGGCAAAGTTATAAGCAACTGAAATAAGATCTTAGGGTCAAACAATCCTAATAACCAGTAAGAGCTACACTAGCTAACAGATAATCATTTTACAGTGCATAAGTACATGTTTTGTTTTATATAAAGTGTGTATCTCAACCCAGATTATTAAAACCTCAAGTTACTAAGTTTTTTTGTACCCAAAATATTAAACACAAACCCCCAACAACCCGAGAATGCAGTTTACTGTATGATTTTTTTTATATTTTACTTGTTAGGTTTGCATTTGAGATGGTATAGGAAAAAAAACTGTGGAGGTATTTGCATTAAAAATTGACAAATGGAAAGACAAAGGTTGACAAGAACAGCAGAGGGAAATAAAAGTGTTGGAGACTTATAATACTTGCCAAGATAGTGTGACAGAATACTGCAGATCAATCAAAGAAGTTTGAAATTTTGCTACGGAAAAAGGAAGGTGCCAGATAGATTGAAAATTTATAGAAGTGAGTGCAATACAAACATGGGCAAGAAAGGCAGTCTTAGCTTTGTGTGGATTTAAGGGGATTAGAATGCGGATCTAGAAAGCCAGAAGAGGGAAGAAAGAGAAAGGAGGGATAACAACATAGTTTAAATGTAAATAGGAAAGAGATTTTTCTCAAATTATATTTTATCAGTATCGATAAGAAGCGGGACAGAATATGACTCATTTAGACGAAGTGTATGCTCAGGTATATAAAGGAGTGGGATCTGTAATACTCAGCATTATATTTCTTGGTAGTGGTAAAATTGCAGCTATAGTACTGTGCTTGCACCACTCAGAACCAAAAATAGAACAGGGAGGATAACAAGAAGATCTGTAAAATATGACCTAAGAGAAACTATTAACAACTGGGACAGTTTAGTCTAGAAAAGTCATGAGAGATGTGACAAAAATACCAACCAACCTATTGAATGTCAGCTCTCTACTCCAAATCCTCAAACTATTGTTTCAAAATCTTGACCATACAAGTCATACAAAAAGCAAAAGAGAGTAAATATCTTCTCTGTGTCCAGTAGAAAAAGAAGCAGGGGCAACAGATCGCTGCAATGGAGTTTCAGGTTAGACATTAAGAAAAACTTTCTAATAAGAAAGAAAAAACAGGGCTCCATCAAAAGAAACATGGCCAGCAGGTCGATGGAGATTATTTTCCCTGTCCACTCTGCTCTCATGAGATCCCACCTGGATCACCTTGCGTCCAGCTCTGGAGCCCCCAACTCAAGAAGGATATGGACCTGTTGCAGCGATTCCAGAGAAGGGTCACGAAGATGATCAAAGGGCTGGAGCACCTCTCCTATGAGGACAGGCTGAGAGAGTTGGGGCTGTTCAGCCTGGAGAAGAGGAGGCTCCAGGGAGACCTTATAGCGGCCTTCCAGTACCTAAAGGGGGCCCACAGGAAAGACGGGGACAAACTTTTTAGTACAGCCTATTGCAATAGGGCAAGGGGTAATGGTTTTAAAATAAAAGAGGGCAGATTCAGATTGGACATAAGGAAAACATTTTTTACGCTCAGGGTGGTGGAACACTGGAACAGGTTGCCCAGAGAGGTGGTGGATGCCCCATCCCTGGAAACATTCAAGGCCAGGTTGGACAGGGCTCTGAGCAACCTGATCTGGTTGGATATGTCCCTGCTCCTTGCAGAGGCGTTGGACTAGATGACCTTAAAAGGTCCCTTCCAACCCTAACTATTCTATGATTCTATGATAAGAGTGGATTAACTAGGTAGTTGGCGTTCTGGAAAGGGAATGACCAACAGAGGTTAGCTAATCAAAGTGCTCCCCATCCTCTGTGCATCCAGCAGGAAAAGTCCCACTGCCAGAAATCCCTCATCCTCTCCTGACAACCCAGGAATTAAAAGCTCAATTGCTAAAATTAGCAAGGATGACACAACAATCTAATAACAGGACAGACAGACCTAGCGTTGCCCACACTAAGTGAGTGTCTCTCCAATTGTGGAAAAATAAAATGAAAACAGATAGCCTCCTGGTGAAAAACCAACCACAATTAATCATAATTTTCTTCAAAAATGCTTATAGAAGTAGTTCATGAAAGAGCAAGAACACAAAGATCCTACCCCAAAGTGGGTAGCCCGACTTATTCAAAACAGTCCTATAAAGCACAGATGAATGGCATCATCAAAAGCCACTACTTTCAAGAATTTGTAGATTTCAGATTATTTATCTATAAACCATACTGGAATTAACATGACATTTTAAATTAAACTCTTATATATAGACTGACTATTCTGATTGTATACAAGCATCCTGAGAATGCAGAATTTATTAAAAATCACATATCCACTGTAGAATTATGGAAAGAACCAGGTATGAAATTATGTTATACCAAATCCTAACATTTTTATTTTCATAATTTACAGACTTTCATTGCATATAAAAAAATGTTATGGATTTAATCCATATACCATTTTATAAGACTCTTTCATAAATAGGAAATATTTTTTACTTATTCTAACAAAAAGGTGGTGGTTTGTAAGCACTGTGCATTCCACTCGAATGACGAACTACAACTTAAAAATGAATTAAAGCTGCAGTATCAGACAACATTACATGGAAGGAGAAAAGCAGTGGTGTCAGAGACAGTGAAAACCAATAGAGTGTATTAAAATTCATACCTTTCATTCTCTCCATTTTTTCCACACCTATGCAGATGAGGAAAAAAATCTACTCAGGTGAAGTTTTAATCTCAGTCTAAAAATACCTGAATTACCTAATTGATCATCTCAGTAATAAAGTATCTCTTTTTGCTGTTTTTGACTACTCATTCTAGCATGCCTAGAGTTAGTATGACATAGATACACACATACATAGAAACATAGTATTTTAACTAATCTAGTCCAAACATAAGCCATTCCTCCATCTCATAAACTCTTGCAGTTGACAGTCATTAAAACCTTCAGCATTTAAAATATATACATTGAAGCAAAATTTAACTCATCTATTCAAGAATTTATTCGATGATGTTTTCTGTAGATGTTTGGCTTTGAAGTCAAACACTATTTAACTTTAACGGTCCCTCGTTTTCCACAGTTTCCTGCTGACGTTTCAACAGAAATTATGTGAGGGTCTATTTTGTGATTTGATTACAAGTCATTCCAGTCCCTGCTTCTACAAAGGACATCAGAATAATGGACTATCCTTGCTTTAATAAAGCAAACGTCGCGGTCCTTAGCCTGGAGACTTTGTTGAGCATTTACAGACCTCTCTGTGGTAGTAAGGTCTCTGGGCAACTGTGGGCATCTAAGCCAAAATACCTTGTTAACAAGTGGCTTGGATGTGAGTCGTTAGACTCCGCAGCAGATAGCAGGCTCTGTCATTGCTTCACCATGAGAAGGAGCAGAGAGCACTCCCTGTGAAGTGGTTGTGAAATGCGTATCACTTCCCTCCTCAAGCAGTTTGAGGTCTTTAATGGGTTTATTCACAATTTCCAAGTACAGATTGCTCCTTCTAGGGATTTTGGCTTGAGATAAGGATGCAAATAGTGTACGCTAAACAGCACAGCTATGAACCTGGATGTAGTAAGTTTGATGAAGTAAGCTTCTTGCTTTTCTTAATCCATCAAATAAGAGAAAAGAACCCCTCTGAGGGAAGCGGACACACTAATTCATGTCCAGATTTCAGCCATGCTGGCCTGCCAGTGCTAGTCCACTAGAATCAGTTTAACGTGTAATATGGTAAAAGCATGACAGAGGTTTTACAGGTGCTGGTGTCTACAAGGGACTGAAGTTTGTTTAGTTACAGTTGTGGGCACTGATCAATGCTCCACTAAAAGATTTTAAGAATGTGAATGGCTAAATCGAAAAAGAAAAATTAAAAATAGCAGGGAGATAGTTAAAAATGAGGGCTTGAGGATATAGAATATCCTCAACATATAATCCTCAATGTAAGAATCTACACAGAATATTTGTCTCTATAATGTTCAGCTGCTCACAAAGCTCAGAGAGGGATAATACTTTCAGTTTGAGAAAGGACAGGATTTAAATGTACCACCTAAACATATGCTTTTTGTGTTTTTCCTACTTGGAGAATTAGTTGTTCCAGTTTGCTAACCGATATTCCATATAGAAAAAGCCCCACCGTGTATCAGAGGGAACCTTCCTAACCGCTGAGATTTTTCCCTGTTTGCTATCTATCAAATTCAGACCTTGAAATTATTGGAATTAGTGTTAAGAGGATTGGGGTCATGGTTTCCTGGCTTGTTTGCATGGAACGTTAATTTATGCACCCTGGGACAGGATTTTTAAGCATCGAATGTCTATTCGAGCCCCAGCAGCTGTTGCCAAGAGCTCAGTCCCTACAGGCAGCAGCTATACATCCCTGCTAGTTCTGAAGGAATGGCAGGAGGATGCCCAGGAGACCGTACTCAGGCTGGTGCAGGGTATCTGTTACATAAAAGAAATCGGATGCATGAACTTTCCCACCCGTCGCTCTTGCTCCACTGTTCTCTTAAAAGCTGGCTGACTTGTAAGGATTTAGAGAAGATAATCTGCTCAGCTTCTCCAGTTAAACCTAATTTTTATTTATTTATTTTAGAGGGTAACAAAGACATGCTGCAGCCTTTTGAAAGCCCATTTTGCCCTCACAGCTAGAAGAAGACATAATTTAGGATATCTTATTCAAGATACCAAATATGTTGACTAAGATCATTGGAGCCAAGATGGTCTATAACAAATTCCCTTTGGATAGACATGACAGACCCCACAACCTTCCTTCTGCCATTATTTCTACCCCTCTCTCTCTGTTAGTGAGGTACACACCATTTCTTCATCATGCTGTTCAAACAGAAGGGGAAAAAAGATGATAAAGTGTGTTCCCAAAGGTGGAAATGAAATAAGCAGCAAGAAAAGTGTTATGTTTCCACTTGAAATTCTGGCACAACTTGGATAGGTGATAGCCCCACTGTGAGAGACATCACTCTTTAATGCTACATGTGTATGGGACAAGCTGATCTCTCTAAAAGATGAAACAAAATGCAGCCAGAGTCAATAGCAAAGTCTCAGCATGAAAGCAAAGATCTAATTCACCCTCCATGTGCAAAATAAATAAAAGCCAAGGGAATTTATGTTTCCAGTTTACTGGCAATCATCCAGCTGCAGGAAGGTCCACTGATCACAACCTGATCTGGTTGTAGATGTCCCTGCTCCTTGCAGGGGGGTTGGACTAGGTGGCCTTTAAAGGTCTCTTCCAACCCAAACAACTCTGTCATTCTGTGATTCTATGATTCCCCTCTCACCTCTGCTCCCACAGGCCCGCCAGGTCAGGGAGGGCGGGAGACTGACCCTGGGTGGGTCCGTACCTGCTGCCACCCCTCCAGCACGCTGGCACCCGTCTCTTAAGAGCTGTGGCATACGTGGTCATGTTTATAGAAGGGCCGCCTGTGACCGCTGGCTGCTCTGGTCCTGACACTGCTCAGCCATGCTGTCCAAATATTCTTCTGCCAGCACAACACTCCTGCAAATATTTTTTTTCCTGAGAAAATGAGCTACAAATTTTGGGCAGAGTGCTGCATTAATCATAGTTTAATCATTTCCCTTAAGTGTGCTTTTCATAATGTGTGAGCAGTCCTCACAGAATAACTGACAAAGGAACTTAGTTATGAGAAAAAGACACAGCTGTGAGATTTAGTTAGTTGGCTACCTGTTTTCCTTGCTCTTTTGGTGCATATTTTCCTTTTCACATTCTCTTTTCTTTCTACTTTCTCATCTCCTCTTCTTCACTTACCTACCCCTTTCCCTTTCACATAGCTCACATATTTTTTTTTTGTATCACACTCTGCCTCCTAGGCAGATGTGCAAAAAACAAGACTTTTGAAATTTAGCTCTTGAGTCCTGAGGCACAATTGTCTCGCAACTCCTCGCAGCTTTGGATGGCCTTAAAATGTTTGTGCCCCCTGATGAAGTCTGATTTTTAGAAACAACGCTCACAGCGCCCACCACAGCTCAGTTCTGCTGAAATCCGCTTTAATGAAGCTGCCGAGGTTAAGGATAGCTGACAGAGTCTCTCTGTTCTAGAAAGATAATTAACTAAGTTATCTTGACCGCATTCTCATGCTATTTAAGAGGGAGAAGGCTGGGTGTTTCACTTCAGCGGTGTAGAAGCCACAGCCATGCGTGGCAAAGACGCGGCTGCGGCTCCCGGGCAGGCATTAGCCAAATTCCTCGCTAAGGGCCTGGCAACTCTCACGTATTTGTCCGTGACCGACATGTTTTGCTGCGCTGAGATGGAGCTGCTAACGTCACGGCCACGTCCTTTTGCCCATCTCTTGGCAGAAAAGAAGGACATTTTAACCGACGCTGGTGTAACACCTTTCACTGAAAAGCAACTTTATTTCTTTAGCACCACAGATTTGCAAAAGCATTCCCTAGGAACTCAACCCAACCCGACGCCAATAGGGATTTCCGAAAGAAACGAACCCCCGTCCCCAGAGTTCTTTTGACTTCACTAACGGACCCCCACGCAATACGCGGCGGCGCCCGGGCATTTCAGCTCCCAGCACCTTTTCCCTCCCCGGGGCGGAGGAGACGGCGGCCGCTCCGCGTTCACTCCTGGGACCGGCAGCGAGCGGCGCGGCGCGGCGCGGCGCGGCCCCGCAGCCGGCGGGAGCTGTCCGTTCAGCACCACACCCGCCCCGCCCTCACTTCTCCTCCCTCCCGCCGTCGCTTTTGAACCGGTCAGACCTCCCCGCAGGTCACCGTGAGGGAGTTACCGAGGCCGGCCAGGACCGGCGGGCCCGCGGGAGGTGTACGCCGTACGCCTCCCGAGTGCCCGCACCGCTCCGGCACACCCCACGCTCAGGAGGGCACCCACCCACCCGCCCCGCACCGGAGGCCCTTCGGCAGGCTGCCCGCTAGCGTAGGGGCCGAGGCGCGGTGGAACGGCCGAAGCCGCCCGGCGGAGCCGCCCGGCAAGCCGCGGTGGCGCGGCGGGGCAGCAACCAACCAGGAGGCAGCATGCAAATAAGCGCGGGGGCGTCCGTTTCCACACCCCGCGCCCCTCCTCCTCAGCACGGAGGGGGCGGTGGCCGCCCGGTTGCCATGGCGACGCGCGGGGGCCGTGCCCCCGGGCGGCTCCCGGGGAGACCCCCCGCGGGGCGGGCACGCGCGTGACGGCGGAGCCCCGCGCTGGCGGGGGCCCGGGCGGCGGCGGCGGCGGCTGCGGCGCGAGGGTGCCGCCGGCCATGCCAGTGCTCGCGCCCGATGCTGAGTCAGAAACAGGTATCCCGAAATCCCCCTCTGAGGCGCGGCGCTCGGAGGCCATGGAGGAGCTGGAGCACACCTGCCCCCAGCCTCGCCTGGTGAGTCGGGCCCGGCCCCACCTCGGCCCTCCCGCCCCTGCCTCCCGGGGCGCTGCGGGGCGGGGGGGGGGCGGTGGCGGCGGGGAGAGGCCGGTGCCGTCTGCCGGCGGGTCCCTTTGTGCGGGGAGAGGGAACGCAGAGGCCGCCGTGGGGGCGGGAAAGCGAGTCCGGCCCGAGCTGACCCCGCTGTGCTTTGCTTTGTCGCGTGGGGACGTCGGGGAGCGCAGTGACAGCGGAGCGGGGTTTGTCGTCCCCTCTTTAAAAGCCAAAAAAAAAAAAATTAAAAAAAATAAATCCCCCCGCCGCCCCCGTGAGCCCCCGAGGCATGAGGGTGCGTTTGGGAAAAGATGCGGCGAGGTGTGCCGCGTGTGTGAAAGGCTCGCGTGGGAGTGGGATAGCCGGAGCACAAAGCCGCGGTCTCAGCCCGGGTAATGGGAAGCATGTGACTCGGTAAAGCCGTATGACAAGGGAAGAAAAAAAAAAAAAAAAAAAAAAAAAAAAAGCTGCTTGTCTTCAGTAACGGATGCAGGGGGGCAGCCTGCGCTCAGAGGAGGCGGCTGCGGGGAGCGGTGGCCGGTCCCGGCTTCTCCCCGCGCCACGGCCCCGGCCCCGGCCCCGGCCCCGGCGCCCCCCCCTCCCCTTCCGGCGACTCCTCCCGGGCCGTGCCCCCGGCCGGGCGGGTCTGGTGCAGCCAGGAGCCGTGAACCCCATTTCCCTCGACTTCAGAGCCCAGTGAGGAGTTTCCTGTCGGATTCCGGGGGTATAAGGAGGAGAGTGTGGGGACAGCTGTGGGTTTTGGCGGGGACGGGAGGATGAGGGGGAGCCGGGAGAGGGATAGTGAAAATAAACCCCCTCTGATGGTCTTTGGGTAAACGTGAGGGGGGAAGGCTCCCTCAGGTCGTGTTGGCAACTTTACAAGGCTGCTGAACCCTGAGAGTTAAGGTTCTGAGAGCTGCCCTTTTTTTTTTTTTTTTTTTTTTTTTGTGCTAATTTGAAATAACTGGAATGTTTTCTTGCTTTTTATTGAAACCTTTTATTATTCCTGTCAGGAATGGTCACTCTTTTCCCTGACATGGTATGCACCATTGGTAAGGCAATAGAAAAATAATAATAATAAATGCCTATATGCACACAGAGAAATGCAGAGGCAGCAGCAAGGTGTGAAAGTGCATGACTGATGCAACAGTTAAGTACTGGAAATTAGATCGTTTAACACCAGAATTCAGTCACAGTCCTAATTAAAACGTATTTAAACATCAAACTTCAGTAATTAAATTCAATGCTGTAGTTGAGACATTTTTCACATATGATAAGAAATAGCAATAGTTGTTGGAGCTGACCTAAATTGATGTTTTCTACTTGCTAGTGTTATAATTAGAATCAACTTTAAGAAGACTCTTAATTTGTTCATGGAAGGCTTTTGGAGCTGTTTTAATAGGGAAAGTTAGCTCACATGTTGTTACTGCAGTGTGTTCGCACAGGCTAAGATTTCTCTGTCAAAAGCTCAGATATAACAACCCATTTGAATATATTACTCCACATAGTCTGACATTTTAAAAGATTTTGAAGAAAGAAGTGACAATATGATGCCAGTATTTACAGTATCAGGCATTCCAGTATCATTTATGTGGAAATTAAGGTGACAGCTAGAGTACATGAATAAAACAGGAATTCATTATAATGTTTTAGATCTTCCTGAGTACCAGTAAATTAATAATGGTCAATGGAGAAGTTTTGAATAAAGGTTTATGGAAAACGTGTCCTTATAAAGTGATATTTTGTCAGTTAGCAGATCTACGTTATCTTCAGGAAAAAAAAATTGCTTGTTGAAGTATAATGCAATACACTGTACTTGATTAGGGCATAAGGAGTGATGCAAGCAAGCATAGTCAAGTTGTGTCTTAAGTGAGAAGAACTCAGAGCTGATGTCCTGAAGAGTTAAAGTGAATCCCCCCTTGACAGACGATCTAATAACACGGATGTCAAGTTCCTATTGGATCTTTTTTAAGACCTTCAGTACTTTCTCTGATCCCACTCCTTTGAAGGCAGCATGTACAGTGCTGGGCCAGTAACCAAGTCATTTCCTTCACATTTAGTATTGTTTTATTATACTGGACCTCAGGATGGTACCTCAGCATGGGTTTGGTACCTCAGAATGATATAACTGGTGGCAAGTAAAGGCTGTGCTATCTACAGATGACTTTTTAGTGCTGTTCATTTGTTATTACACATCTCTAAAATTAATTATCTGGGCTTTCAAGTTCTTAATATAGGCTCATTTTAGGAAGCATTTTTTGTTAAGAAATATAACTTCAGCATCAAGCTAAATTTTAGAAGATGAAAAGGGGGTTAATTCTTTTCTGCAACAGTTGTCGTCCTTTTCATTAAAAAAAAAAAAAAGGAGTAATTTATTTAAAGCCTTAAAACTGTGAATATTTTTAATGGATATCTGCCACTAGATCCTCTGATTTTAGGCTGTGGAGTCTGCTAGCTTGGCAGGAAGTGTCACAGTAGGACTAAAGAAAACCCCTGTATCCTTCAAAGAGCAGGAAAACAGGGGACATTGAAGGCAGTTCTCAGGTAAGTTTCAATGTGTATGGAAACCTGATGTTTTCCGGTGCCTGGTACTGTTGTGATATAAATTGCCATTAATTTTTTTCCCAAGACACTCTTTGGGTTTTCTTAACCGACTAGAGCATTAATAAGCATTCATGCTTCAGTCAATTCCCGTGGTCCATCTCTCATTTAATCTTTGCCTTCTTTATGTTTTTAACTTCCACGTAGCTGAATGCCAGAAAACTCTCTCTGCGTGACGCATGTACCTTAGTCTCAATGCACAATGGAGAAACAAACCAATTAGAGTCACAGACTTTATCCATAGTAGTGATTTTAGCAGTTTTGTAGTGAAGAAAAAACACCCACAGAAAATCTTTCTGCAATCCTGGTTTGTATAGTTTTGCATTTATCTGTTTCTCATCTGGACCAAACTGCTGAATTTGGCCAGTTTCTGATCTACCACTGTCCCATCCATTTTTTTTTTAAGTGAGCATTGCTTCTCCTACTTAAATCCTAGGATTCCCATGGTTTGGTCATGGGGGCCTTCATTGTTTTAAATGAGATAAGCATCGCTACCGGTCATATCATGACGCACATCCAAGGTATGGCAGTTGTCCCCGAATAACTTTCAACAAGCTGCAGAGCACTGCTGCACTGTGGATGTCAGCCTGAGAATCCCAACCTTAGGCTTTGCCTGCGTGCACCTGTAATAAAAGGGCCTGTAAGGGGGGCAAGCAGAGGTACCAAAGGAGGAAATACCAAAGAGTAAGTACAAAGCCTTATGAAATGATTAGCTTATTTTTTAATAATTTATTTATCTCCTTTGGGATCAAAAGTTAGACTGTGGTCCCACAAGACTGTGGTCCCACAAGTAGGCAGCGCCTTGAAGGATCGGTGCGTGCCTCGAGAATTATCCGTCCTCACCCTACAAGAAACAAACAGGCATTGCAACACACACCTCGTTCAGGAAGACAGTTCCAGACAGTGTCGTTCACCAAAGGAAACAATGGCAATTTATAAGGACAGTGCTGCAGACAAAGCAGAACCAAATACACATCGAAACTTACTTGAAAACAAACTTCAAAACCTACTGCTTGGTCTCATCTTTACCCTGAACACACTGAGAGCTTCTTTTCCTTGTATTTCATGTCTCTGTTGTCCAACACAGGCCCCAGTGAGAACATCTGGAGAAGTACTGTTGGGACCTGAGTACCAATGTCTTGTTTTCAAAACTAGCTTAGGTCTACTAAGGGACTGCAGGGCAATGAAATGTCCGTTTCCATCGCAGTACCTACCTCATTGTGCTTTGAGTCTAGTGTGAGATCAAGCCCAAATCAGGAGTACAGGCTCTTTTGCAGCACTTAAAGTCAGGCACAACTTAAGGAGCCTTAAGAAACTAGGTAAGCAGAAACCCACCTGAATTGCCAAGGTCAACTTCAAGGGAGGAGGGGGAGTAGACAGGTAGGTGGTAGGTTTGGCCTATGCTTGCACGGACGGTGTGTACAGGACCAGGCAGGAATTAAGCAGCAGTTTTTGTGAATTTGAAGTGAGTCTATGTTCAAGATGATGTAAAGAAGCAGATAGGTGCTTTTTGCTCTGCCTGCTCTGTCCTTGGCAATGCGACACAACGAATATTGGGCTGTACCTGAGATCATGGTTACATGACATCTGTGCTACTGTTGGACACTTGTTCTTGGGCAGCTTGACCAGTGGCCAGATTCCGTTTGCCTGTGCAGGAAAGGGCATCAGGTCCCTGTTTGGAAGTACCCAACTAGTTTTTTCTGCTTAGCCTCACCATTGCAAGGACAGAGAGCCTAGCTGGAGACTTAGGACCTATCCATATGGCAGATAAAACATGTTTTGCCAAGGCACTGTAAGCATCAGGGCCATCTGAGATCCACCCTGGAAATTGCAGTGCCTGTTCCTGTACTTAATTCTACTGCCTTGTCTTATGATTCAGAGGCTACAATCTTTACCAATTCAATAGGAATTAGGCACCAAATACCTTGGCACCACTCAAATCTATAATACTTTGGAGAATGAGACTCCGGTACAACTGAAGATCACATCTGTCATGTTATTTTAGGTATCAGCTGCTTTAGCCGTTTGCTTATTTTATCAAATTTTCAGAAGAAATTAGAGGACATATGAGTTCGTGTTTTCAAATTATTCGAGTACATTTGGAAAACTTTTTTTTTTAATTTTGTTTTATTGAATCGTAGAGGAGAAAGTTTCAGTACTTTAACTCACTGTATCTGCATAGTGCTTTAAGGGAGCACTAGACTCCTCTAGATGCTTTCCCGATTGCTGCTGTTAAACAAGAAAATGTTAAGCACAAAATTTGAAATAATTGCAAGAAAAGTGTGCACGCCTTGGATTCCTATATTTTCATCTCTGGATGCCATACCTCCTTCATATTTGCAAACAGTATTTTGGGAGGAGCTGATGCAACCTCTAGAATTATTTCAGATATTTTGTTTCCATGAGCTTCCATAGATCTTCATATTTATCTTTCCTGTATCACTGAAAGGTGTTTGGAATTTTAATCAGAGGAGCTAATGATGAATTTTGGGAGTTTTATTGTGGTTACAAAGTGTCCCATGCATCTATCTCTCTCTCACGTGATGTTATGACTTGGGGGGTCTGCCATCTGTTTACTTCAAAGTGGAAACAAGCATAAATATGTATGTAAAGAGCCTTACATTTGAGGAATGCAAAATGACTTTATTTGGCCAAATATCTTCTTGGTCCTTTATAAGTTTCATTTTTGCTCTGGCTTAATTTTTGCTTTCATAAATGTTGGCTACTATGTAAAAGCAAAAACCCACAAAAACATGCCAAATTTTGCGCTTGGGGACATGTAACAATCTTTGCCACACTTAAACAAAAAATAAAAATCGCCTGTCAACACCAAAAATCTACTGTGATTGGCCTTTACCACATCAAAGGATATGTGATTGGTATGCGTTCCAAAATGCCATAGTCTCTGAAAAAAAATGTTGCAATATGTATTCATCAGATGTACAGAAGTATAGTTATTTTTTGCAGGATCCACAAATGACACATAAACACAGGGAGCAAACATTACATTCCATGTATTGTATTCCTTGCTTGCAAATGCATATACGCAATGCTATTTTAGAAGCAGCTTTTGTTAGGAGAATACTACCAATTTCTTAAACTGTGGTGGTGGTGGTGTAACTATGAAAGTTTGTGTCATGTCTTAAAAAGGAGTAGAAAACCATTTTAAATAGTTCCTCTCTTCTCCCTCCTCATCGTTATAACATTTGTATAAATTGTAAAAAGAAACCCAACACGTGCATGGATGTGGAGCAGGAGACGTACAGAATTAGGAGCCAAATACTGACTGCTTGGGCAAGAAGTATGCATAGTGTGTAGCCACACATCCAGGATTGTGCACAGATGCTCAATGAAGCCAGAACTGTCTGTTCCAATACATGCTTATACCTTTGTTTCCACGTCATCTGCTGTCCTTTCCTACACACACATAAAGAGATGGCATAAGGTAAAATAAAAGCTCTTGTGAAAGGCACTGGATGAATCGGGGATCTGCTGGAGAAGCCTAGTGCACTCCCTGTGGGAAAAGAGTTGTCCCCAGGGTGTTTCTGCCTGCCAGCTGGGGAACTGCAGAGAGTGTGTGCCTCCTGTGCAGGAGGGAAAATGGGTTTGGTTTTGTTTTTTTTTTCTTTTTGCTTCAGCATAGCTCTATTTTGAGTAATGGTTTATAGAAAATGCTGTCCTGCATCTGCCATGAAATAATTGATAGACATTAAGTATCTTTACGTAGGAGTGCAAGTAGAGATTGAATACTAGGCCACGTTCACCCAGTAGCTTAGCTATAACTCAGTTAATTTCAGTAGATTAACCCTTGCCAATGTTAAAGCTGAAGTTAGGTCCTTTGAGGCTTACACCACGTATGTACAAGTCAAAAGAAATTAGTCTTTCTTAGAAATCCAAAAACTATGAACTGACTTTATCTCCAGTTTCTGGTCTGATCAATAAAACACAGAGTGGCATTAGAGCAGTGGTTACACATTTCTGGTCTGTTGACCATGGCCAACCCTCAGCGCTAATCATGGGCCCATTCAGCTTTGAATTGCAAATACACTAAGGGCAGTTTGGTTCTGCAGTCGCCTTGCAATGTCCTTGTTTTGCGATGGTGTCTGCAGGCTGCCTGCCGCCTGGTAACCGTTGGTGCCCTCTTGAAGGAGCTACATACTTCTTTATCCTGAAATACTGCATATCCCTCCTCAGTGCCAGTACATCTGACAGTTTGGCTAAGACTCTAGCCATCAGGACAGGAGGATATCTAGGCTCACAGCCTGCACGCTGCCTGCGCTGCAGCTTGTTCTTTCAATGAGTCCTACCTGGGTCTCTGGTACACAGTGCTCCTTCCAGCTGTGCCAGGGGAGTGGGCTCAGGAGATTAATGGATATTCATGGAGACTGAGGTGCTTCCTCAGCAGTTCTTCCACTTGAGCTCTGCTTGACTTGGGGCCCATCCTACCTCTAGAATGGATTTTATTTTCTAAATAACATGTTCCAGATCAGTCAAAAGTCATGGCTGTCATGCAGGAGTCTTGTAATAAAATTATTTGGCCTTTTGCAAATATTAGACTAGATTATGTAATAGTTGTTCTAGTTTCATAATTATGAATCTGTACATATATACATCATTGTGCTTCTTGAGAAGGCAGTGAAAGCCGCTTTTCTTCTATTATGTCTTCAATTTGTAATTGCATCTTGCACGTAATCGTTACTGACTTAATACTAATGACAAGTGAAGTACATTTGATTGAAGACAAAGCCCAGGAAAAGCAACTGAGAATAAGGCAATTTGGAATGCCTGCAAACAGATTTTTTTTTTTAAGTTATTATTCTTATTAAGTTAGTCTGCCCTATTTTTAGTTTACATCCCCCTCCCTGAGTCAGCAGAACTGTGGGAGAACAGGCTAGATTTTCTTTTGATACATGTGTTAATATTGGAACTGTTTGTGAAAAGTTTACCTGGAGGCGCCCACCAGTAACATTCAATTACAATTTAATTGCTCATAAATGTACCCGTTTGGGTCAAAGTTACCAAAGGTAATACATGAGACAACATGATTTTCATGTTTCACAGTGTTGAGTTCCTGAGGCTCTAGGAGAAGACCTCGGTAGTCCTTAGCATAGTCTTTCCACTTGCAAAGGGTATTCATACTTTAGAAACTCAGTATGTATTTTTAGTTCCTTCTCAAGAGTTTTGATAGTGTTTTTCTCTTAAATATTCCTTAAAAATTATGTCAGTGTTTCCTGCTCTGTAATTATTGTTTGCCAGTATTAGGAGCAGGTTCCCAAAATAATCTCATATGAGTAGATCTTACTCTTGTGATTTGTTCCATTGAAATCAGTTATCTGTTTTAAATACTGCCTCTGAGATACAAGGAGATTACAGCATCAGATCTCCCACAAAATTTGCCTACCAGCTTAATTGTTTTATAAGCACAGGCCCAGCCTGCTCTACCAAGGTTTGCCTGTGTAGCTGCACTGGTTCAAGATCTGAAATTTTCTTAGGCCTTTGTTGATGGCAGAATCTTAGATGACAGCACAACTATTCTCTCTACCAAGAGAACAACATTTTTGTCTATGCCACGTAGTGAGGGAGGTAGTGTAGCTGTGTGAATTAAAAAAAAAAAAAAAGAAAAAGAAAAAAAAAGAGTAGCTCCTTCCATTAGCACGTGTTGCATGTAGGTACCCTGCAGGCAGAGTTATAATGGCAGATGCACTATGGCATAGATGAGTTTACATTTGACCATTTAAAAAATATTTCTGTCTTCCTTGCTGCTATTTAAAAAAAAAAACAAAACACCACCCAACAACCATACAGAAAACAAACAAATGATAACACAACTAATTATTTCCTCTTACAGGAACAAAAGAGTGAGTGTGGAGGTGCTGTGCTTTTGACGTGTTATTTCAGTTGCATGACTCCTGTTCCTCTGCAAATCACTGACCACTTTCCTCTTCATCCACTGGAAACATAAGCTATGAATGTTTGTATGCTGACTAGCAGCTAAGTTAAATGGCTACAGTAGCCTAAAAGACTATGAAGGGTGATAATAAAAAGGCGGCATCAAGATACATTTGGAAATAAGCTGCTTCTAGCATTCACATAGAGTTTCTTCATAAAGTATCCCGGCCACAGAACCAGCTCAGGGCTACCTACCACACTGTACTCTCCTCTCTGGCTACTGTCTCTAATATTAAATATAGTCATTGGTTACAAAGAAATTACTGGGTGCAAATGGAGATGTGAGGCATTTGCTGGGAAGCTCCCCTTTACCTACCTTCCATCTTTTAATGGCCTGAAGTTCACTGAGCATCATTCAGTCATTTTGTGAATTTGTGAGAATGCAAGTAAGACATTATTTAAAGTTGCCATAGAATGAACAGCTTCTGATATGCAAGAGTTATTGGATATGATGTTTTAACATATGTTCATTTTTAGGCAGTGAATTTAATTATAATTGAATGCAGCATCTTCATTCCCAGGAAACAGGACTTGCATTGCAAGTGTTTTTTAACAACTTCTGAAGTAAATGTCACTAATGAATCCTAATATTACAATGGCTTATCCATTTAAGACATGTAAAGGCTTTCTCTAGACACCACGTATTAATCATACAGTAACGATGTGGCATTTGGACTGCTTAAATGAAAGTAAGGTCTCCCTGCTGACACCAGGTGTAAGGTGCTGTGTCATCAAAGATAACAACAAAGTGTGAGCACCATGTGAATAATTTTCTATTCTTATCTATTAAAGCTCTAGAAACTGGAAGAGTTACCAGTTTGAACACTGTATGAACCACCTTGCAGTTAACAGGGAAGGGCAACAAAAATAACCAGACTTGTGGACCAGCTTCCTATAAGGAACAAATAAGTGAGGTAAAGCTCTTCAGCTTGGAAGACGTGACTGAGAGGAGAAAAGAGGCAGGGAATAGGTGACTATGGATGAATTTACTGAAGCTTCAGTACAAGAATATCAAATAATACAAGGAGGCGGCAGGTGCTGAACAAAGGAAATGAGATCGTGATGAACATCACTGAACTCACGCTTGGGCTATAGAGCACCCTGCTACAGGATGATGCAGATCTCAGAAGCTTACGTTGGTCCAAAATATGAGGCTAATTTGACTTGCTTGACTGACCACAAAATGAAAATACCTAGAAAATAATGAAGGCACAGATGAAGGGAAAAATCTATCAGAGAAAGACAATTACATTTGCACAAAGTCTTTGTCTAACCATCTGATCATTGGCAAAACTATAGCAAACTTCTAAAAGTACTTTAATGTATTAACCAAAATGAAATGCTGCTATATCAATTACTTGCTCTCTTCTCCCAATTCTAGTTATTACTGACAAGAAACTGGAAAGAATACAAGTACTTATATATAAACTGAAAGAGATTTGATAAATTATTTCTGTTATTTAATAATTTATTAAAATATTTTGTCTTATGCTATAATATACAAACCAAATGGTCTCATCTTATTTTACCCATAAGATATTTTTGTTAAGCTCAGCAACATTTTTTCTAGGCCACCTAAAGCTAAATAATATTGGATACTCATTGAGAAGGTATTGCTGTATTTCACTTGATCTGTCAGCACATGGCATTTATGCATTTCTCTATGTGGCTTTGACAGACTATTGCTGATTTTAATCTATTGTATTTAATGTGTTTACATATCCAATGACTGAGAGGTCACAGAGGAATGGGAATATTGACAAGTCTGGTTCTAAGCCCTCTGCCGTGAAGTAAGCTTTAATGATGGGTGTTTACAAAAGCTGGACGGATGGGAAGCCAATAGAGGTGGTTCTCCACTGAGCAGAGACTGAAAGAAAAATCCTGGTGCTGCAAAGGTGTTTGTATGGATAAAAAGCACTGCTGTGTTTGCCTAAGGGAAAAAAAAAAAGTCTTGCTGCAAACCTGGCCTATTTTCTTCAAATAATCTCCAAGGAGACAGCCTCTGCCAAGCTAGGATCTGATTATCAGTTGAGGGCCTCAGACCATAGCCATTATTGTTTTAACATTTCTGCCTTCCTCTTTATCCCAGCGGGAACCAGGCTGTATGGGCTGCTCTGTAACTTGACCTTGCTTGGAGATAAAAAGACAGGTTAGCACACAGCAATTCCAAAGCCAGAAGCAAAAAGATAGTATTTAGAAAATAACGGAAGGAGCTGGCACAGTATGATTATGTGTAATGTTCTATGCTGTGCGGCATGGGTGGCCCGATGAATAGTGCCTGTCCACGAAACCCAGACAGAAACTTGGACTTGGTCATAGTTTCTCCTTTTTTAACCTTGTCTGTGCAGAGAAGCTGTGATTTTGATCAATAAGATATTAACATTACCTCAGATGATTTCCTGCAACATTAGAGATTAAGAAAAAAAGGAAAGAAAAATGGAAGGAGAAAAAAAGAAATTTACATAAAATTTTAGTGCTTTCGGTAAACAAAATGAATAGTAAATCAGCAGAAAGAGCTGGATGTGAACCTTAGAGGTCACATTAAGTCTTTGCTGCTATTTTACTACTGTCCTCTGAGCTTTCCGTGCCAGTAAGCCCAGAGGTCAGCAGCAAGTAGGCATGATATGTCTTAAAGTCTTGCGGGGATGCTAAAGAAAATAAATGCTCAGTGATTAAGCATTCAGCATGTAAAACCTGAAAAAAAAGTGTAAAGAGGAAGAGAAATTCTGCTATGATCAAACGTAGGTGCTCAAACTGATACAACAACTGTGCATTGCACAAATGGTCACTGTCAAAGCCAAACCAAGCCACAGCTTCAAGGCCGTGGTGGAGGCAAATTAAGTGAGATATTTCAGCTTGTCTTAACCACCACCTCATCTCACAAAAACAAAGCAACCCAAAACTCAGCTTCTGGTAGTTTGCTGTTTCTATGATTTCGTAAAGATTTCAAGCCAAGAGCAGTAGAAGCGTGTTTTTTTCACATCAGACCATATGGCAGATAATAAATATCTGAGATTCTGATTGCTGATAACTTCCTACATAGGCATGGGCAGAAAATGTTATTTCTGTAATCAGTTTTCCTGACAGATAATGCCACGTCACACATTCTCACTCTCTTATGTCTTTAGGATATAAGCTCCTCAGAGCAAGTACCCTCGTGGTGCTCTAATCACAGCTAGAGCAGTTTAGTACTATTATGGTATGTGTCAGACCAGAGAAAGGAGTTGTAGCTCAGTTAGGTCTAGTTAGGTGGAACTTCTGGTTGCAGTCTTGGCTTTATTTTTAATAGCTCCTCAAAATTATACAAGGTTCTGAATAAAAACACAACAAAACAACTTGTAGTCCCAGTCATCTCTACTGAAGTCTTGTCAGTGGAAGGAACTGATGCTTGTGAGAAGGTGGCCCATTTGCAGCTTTCTAAATCCCAATTAGTTTTTCCAGCTATTATTTCCACATAGGAGAATTTATTTTGCATCTTAGGCCTTTGGACTCAGGGGCTTGGGCCATCAAACCTGACTTTGACCTGAGCAAATGGAAAAATTATGTAACTGCACCAACTTCAGAAATGCTTGAGCTTCTCAGCAGAGACAAAGAATTAAATTGCATGCTGTGTTTGGAAAGCTTTCTTTTCCTCATCATTTTACATTGTGTGAATTTTGTATGCTCAGGGGTGACCAAAAAGCAAAAACTCCCTAGGGAACAAACCAACGTTAAGCTTGGTTACAGCATCCTGCCACAGTTAAATGGTTCTTTTTTAACTACTTGATGGAAGAAACAAATTTACTTTCTTTGTGGTTTTTTTCCCCTTCCAGACTCTGACAGCACCTGCTCCATTTGCAGACGAAACAAGCTGTCAGTGCCAAGCCCCCCATGAGAAGCTGACCATTGCACAAGCCCGCCTGGGAACACCAGGTATGTGTAGCATGTCCATACACAGGCTCCCAAAGCACAGGCTCTTCCTTACAAATGTCTGTCCATGCTCACTTGTTCCTTCCACTTGGAAGCAGAAAGGCCAGCCTGGTATCTGGTGCTATCAGATAATAGAGAAGAAACTAGTGACTAGAGCACCATTATCTTCTTCTAGAGAAAGAACAAGGGAAAATGTTTCAACTTAGAGTTTGATGTTTTCATGGGTGTCTGCATGCCTGATCAGAAGGAAGGCTTGCCAGCCCACTCTGGACGGCTTTAAAGTTGTGTTCTGCTGTGGCAGCCTCCTGGATTCTCTTCCTGTGCTGCCTCTGTATGCTGGAAAACCTCTTCTTTTACTGATGTTCTTGCTGATCACATCAGATCTTAAGTGGCCTTAAAGGCCATTTGCCCTTTGAAAAGAAACAATGCCCAATTTTGGAACTCTTTATCTGGACAGCTTTTGCAGACCTCCCTTTGTGGCTGGGCTGGGGAAACAGGCTGATTTCACATAAAATTCCAAATACATATTTCAGCCCCCCCTAAATTCCGCGAGATTCTTTAAAAAAAGCCTCCATATACTTATTTTACCTATTTCAAGTAAGCTTTTAAAGTACATACATGTTATAGAGGTAAGCTCCAGCTTTCCACTCAGCTCTGCAAGGAGCAATATTGTCGCCGTATTTCCATGGACCCCTGGATGTCCTGACAGCAGAGATATCTCTCTGTAGCACTGAAACACAGGCTGTGGAGGTTAGAGCTCTGTTGCTCTCATCTCTGCTGTCCTTTTGCTTGGAGATGACTTCTCTGTGGCACAGCTGCCAGGTGTGTCATTTGGGAAAGCAAGTCCTTTTTCTATCTGGAGGCTGCTGCTGAAGATGTCATACAGAAAACAGGAGTTATAAGGGTGATAGCAGGTGAGAAAAAGACATGATAGGCTCATTAGAGAGAAGAGCTTGGGGGAAGGATGAAAAAAGGGAAGTGAAAGGTTTATGTGAAAGAGGTAAGCAATACATTTTTACAGAAGTAAGCTGTGGAAAAAAGAAAGTCACAGACAAGAGCGGAGGAAAAGGGAGATGATAGAAAAAAAAAACAAGGAAAAAATGGAAAAAATCCAGAAGGCAGAACAGACTAGAAAGGCAGAGAGAAAAGAACAAGACATATGGTGGAACTCTGAATGAGGCAGGAAGATGACATTTTTGCTAAATTAGAATATGGGGATGATGGATGATAATAAATAGGCTAAGTCTGAGAGAAAACAGCAGAGAGTACAGGGAAGAACAAGTAGTGAGCGGAATAAAACACTATGAGTTCACCCATGGTGCATTTTGAACATCAGAACTGGGGTAAATCTCTGCAGTCATCTGATCTGGGAACAAAAACCTGTCCAGTAGAATTAAGTGCAACTTGTTTTGGGTCTGAAAAGTCACTGTTGTGTTTCTTTCTCCACAGTTGACAGACCTGTCAGAGTGTATGCAGATGGGATATTTGACCTCTTCCACTCTGGCCATGCTAGAGCTCTTATGCAAGCCAAAACTCTCTTCCCAAATAGCTACTTATTAGTAGGAGGTAAGATCAGAGTTATTTATTGTGCTGGATTTTTGCTTCTGTGCTTCAGTATCAGAGTTACTGCTGCGCTCGCACCCTCAGCTGTTTATATGCTATGACTTTGAATGCTGCTTTCACTCTGGGTGCTTTCTATAGGCGATTTGCCTTGAATTACGCCTTACAATTGCATCAATTAAAGTAAAAGTCAAATTCTGCCCTCAGCAGCACAGACACAATTCCCATTCTAGTTAGAACAGGTGCCTG
The DNA here is from genome assembly GCF_036417535.1 of Chlamydotis macqueenii. NCBI lineage: Eukaryota > Metazoa > Chordata > Aves > Otidiformes > Otididae > Chlamydotis > Chlamydotis macqueenii. Next base: position 130,105,978 of record NC_141556.1, read on the forward strand.
CATAACTCTGAGCTTAGAATAGCTCCGTATGAATAATTTACCTTTTCGGTTATTCGCTCAAAATTGTTCAAAGATGGAGATGAGTGAATGAGATCAACCGCTCATTTATTTCTGGCTCCTCGGTCCCTCTGCCAGCCAGGCACAGCCTGCATCCCCTGGTGCTGTGTGTGCAGACCCAGCCTTCAACATCAGCAGAGAAGCTAAATCTGACCTGTTACCACTGGAGACCCAAATGTAGGTCAGGATTTGAACGTAGTTTTCAGCTCACAAGTGTCCTCAGGCAGGTTATTTTCTTATCAGTTTTTTTTTTTTTTTGCTATGAATATCTTCCTTTTTTTTTGCTGTGCAGCTGGCTAACAGCTGTTCAGCAGTTGGTATGTGCCTGAGGAGTCACTGGAGGGTGGCCGTGTCCTGCCTAGCTGGCTGTGCAAGCCCTGCTCTTGTGAGGCCTTAGAAACATGCATTTTGGTTTCAGTTTCCCTGCACCTTTGAGGTTGAGACGTGCCTCACATAAACCGCTTCACAGTAACAGCTGCTCAAATGCTTACAGCAGGGACGATAAAGCAAATATGGATACAACCTTTAGATGCTTTGTAAGAGACATTATTTTTTATCTTTGTCTCAAATCAGTTAAAAGTGTGGGGGGGTAAGACCCAACATAGAGGAAAAGCAAAATCTCCTTATAAACACAATCTTAAGTTTATGAATTCCCATGGAGCTTCCTGGGAGGGAAAGGAGACATCCCTTTGTTAGGAAGGAAACACGTAGAACTCTCTTGTTTTCCTGCTGAGCCAGATAGCTTGCAGAAGAAGCAAGTGGAGGTGCAAGACTGTGAGGTTTAAAAAAAAATGCCAGTAATGTATGTTTTGTTGTTGCTTTTAAAGGAGAGGGGGAGTGTCCCAGATCAGGGAAGGAGCTCTGGGGCAAAAGCCTGCTCCTTTGAAATTCATGGCATAGCTTCACTTTGCAGCCAGCACTCATCAGCACCTTCCCCAGCAAGGCACTGCATCTTAGCATGTTTAAAAAATGGGCACTTTTCCACACCCACATAAAATTTGTGCTGCAAAAGCACTGGTGTCGTGTGTCTTTCTGGGCACCACAACCAAGCCCTTTTATTTCTCGTTGTGAAAACAATTATTTGGAGCTAAGATTTTTTAAAAATAGATATTTATACCTTCCCAAATCAGTCATTGAAGCAAGATGACAGAATCAAAAGGAAATACAGAAATACTGTGTCTGCACTGTACATGAAAAACAGTAATCAAAAAATGAAATCAAACTTTTCTACAGAATTCAAGCAAAAATTACTATTTTTCCAATGACTTTAGTAGATTCTGTCTTCCAGGAGAGGGTAGCTTTAAGATGACATAAAGATTGTAAATAAATATAAATACAATCCCAGAAGGGGTCTTTCTACTGAAAATGCTTTGATGTCCATTGAATTTCTTGTCAGCAGGCATCAAAAATGACATAATAGGATAGAGTAGCATTTTGTTCGCTGAAATTTGTATTTATATTATTATCTGGCTTTGAGTTTTGCAAGAACTCCAGGGCTATCTGAGCCTTCCTACATTTTTCCTACTTTAAAGGTCCTTAACAACCATCACAGCAAGAACATCCATTTTAGATTTCAAAAAGGACTGCAGCTTTGCCAGGGCCTTGCCTAATAGGTTGATATTTTCAAATTGGAAAGAGGCAGCAGCTGTAGGGCTGCTCTCACACTTCCCTGCAGCACTAATAATGTTGCATTTATCATTTGTCAAGTGCATTTACTACTTGTCCCAGTGTCACAGACAAGTGAGCTCCAAAGGCACAGGTTTGACCTGTGGTGAAGGACAATCACTGTCAACCCAGCTATAAATGGGTATCACATTTTTCTGTGTGGGGTGTCAAATGACTATCGTGGCTGTAATATTGGACAGAGTTACAGCTGTGGGGACAGGCCACAGTGTTTTACACAACGTTATGTGGGGTAAAAAGATAATACCTAACATTTATATCCTCTGGTAACACAGGTATTGTTTCCCCTCATTTTAAGACCGATGTGACTTTTTAAGAGCAAAAAGTATTGGCACATCCAGAGTTAAAGATGCAGGATTTCTGGACTTGCTCTTCCCACTAGAGCATAAAGCTTCTCCCAGTCCTTTACATGGGGCTTCCTTTTGTGATTTCCCAGTTTACCATGGCACAAGCCTTACTTCTCTTTCTATAAAACCTGCTGAACTCAAAGCTAAACTCAGAGACAGATTCCTGTAAAATCTGCCATGACTTGTTTTCCATCAGTGTTTATTTAGTGAGAAACGGTTCTGCTGTGATTTAGAGCTTTGTTGGCAAAGTCATAATTTAGAGCCTTGTTTACATAAGAACAAAAAGTGGGAACAGGAGGCCCGGAGAGGCTGAAGGATCTCCATCTTTGGAAATTCAACTGGACATGGCCCTGAGCAACCTGCTGTTGCTGACCCTGCGCTGAGGAGGGTGGGTGGATTAGGTGATGTTCAGTGGTGTCTTCCTGCCTTGACCGTTTTGTGTTACATGACATTTGTGAGCACTCTGTCGTTGCTGACACCGCACTTCTTGATTGTTTTTAAAGCATTGTTGTCCATCACCCCTGAAATTTCAAAGCCTGTGAAATCCCCACTTGCAGTGGGATTGAGTTACCTCAACATGTGCATATAGTACCGCTTGAGATGTCCTACAGTGTCTCACTTGGGCTCTGACTGCAGCTCCAGAAAGGGAAGGATCTCTTAGAAGTCTGTGGCTGTATCTGCCAACCCTGAGCAGAACTCTTAGATGCCCTGGAGCACCCCAAAATTACCTAAGCTAATAACTAACTCCTAAATGGAATTATCAGGAAATAATCAATGGCTGGTCGTGCTAATTCTACTGAAGGTGGAACCATTTTGTTGATACTTCCATATTTTAGTTTGCAGTGATGATTTAACTCATAAATTCAAAGGCTTCACTGTGATGAATGAAACTGAGCGATATGAAGCCCTCAGACACTGTCGTTATGTGGATGAGGTCATCAGAGATGCACCCTGGACACTGACACCTGAGTTCCTTGAAAAACATAAGGTACATTTCTCCTCATATCACTTCCTTCCCTTTTGCAGACTGACAGTTGAGAATAAACAGCAAGTCTGTGAAATTCTATTGGCTGGAGCAAATTATTTAATTCAGTTAATTCCAGTCACTGAAATTAGATACGTGGCACTGCTTGCCTCCATCTTTCTCAGAAAATATTTGTCTTGCCTTTTTTTTTCCTCAGTGTGCTGAGATTATTTCCGTAGTGAGATTTTTGAATGACAAAATAACACTGAAGAATTATTTACAAACTGACTTTCAGGAAAGGAGGTCACGAACCAGGAAAGTTATCATGTAATGACTGAAGTCCTGTTAAAGTCCTGAATTAAAGGCACATTTTTTATTAATGTCAATAGGTGCAATAATTGGCCAGAAATATGTAAAAATGTCATGTTTCCTGTAAAGGGCAGGATAGAATTTCTTACATGCTATTGCCTGTCTTGCAATATATATTAATCTAAAGAAAAGCATAATTAACTGGGATGTATTTTAGTGTCCACATCACTGGGTGATGAAAGGACAGTGTCACAGTACTAGGTATACATGTATATAAGCTCAGCCCTAAGGGGGCAGAACCAATAATCCTGCCTCCATGTTTTTTAAAGCCAAGGCTTTGCCACTTGACTTAGCTCTTCCAGTTGCATTAAAAGCAGGAATGGGTGTCTTAGGTTTTCTATAGAACATCACACAGAGTGATGTGTTAATGGCAGTGCTTCTGGAAACAAGCTTTCTGTTCTTTCATAATTGATCATGCAACACAGCAGTTGTAGGCCTAAATCTAGTGCAATATTCTAGGTGATGGCTTTAGGATGAGAATGTCAAAATCAAGTCAGCTGAAGTCGAGAAAAGAGCTGATCCTCCACAACGACCCCCCCACTGAACCAAATTCAGTGATGGTGGCATGTGATTCTTCTTCTGTTCACTGGCAGATTGACTTTGTAGCCCACGATGACATCCCATACTCCTCCGCTGGCTCGGATGATGTATACAAACACATAAAGGAAGCAGGTAAGGGCAACTTTACATTTTTAGTACCTTCCTTTTCAGCCTCAGCTCCAACTCTTTTACTGCCTTTTGACCACAACTGCTGAGAGAGCAGCAGCAGAGATAATACTACATTCTCATACACCCTAATGGTAGGTATTGCTGGCTTCAGCAGAAAGATTCACTTTGTAAAACCACAAAGGATGCCCTTGCTGAATTCCTGCCATAATGCCCAGGAACCCATTCAGATCTGTCACAAAAGAGTCCCATCTGGGTTTTTAAAACAATTTTAGGGTGCTCGACTAAGAGCTTTGAATGGATGAAAATGAGTTTAGTTCCTGCAGCAGCCAGCCAACTTAGTGGTTTGTTGATACCCACAAGTGATGACTCCTTGACACAGCCTGGTCCTGAATGCAGGCAAGCACAGGCAGCCTTCAGGAATCACTAGGATCCACTTCTGATTTGCTTCGAGAATTTTTTTCACTACACTGGCAGAGGGTTTAAATCAGTACCAGAGTAATTCATTTGCCATGACTATTTAGCAGTTTGGTTGACTACCATATTACATTGAACATGAACATGTTGAAGTCATCAGGAATTTGTATCTCTTCATTTCAAGGAAGCTGAGTTAAATCTGAGGTGGTAATGTTAAGCCACCATTTACCAGCAGCAGCTGTCGTAACCCAGAGAACAGTGCAGGAGGAGGAACTTCCTGCTCCCTGGAGGTGCTGCTTTGAACACTGGTGAATCCATCCTCTTCCTGGTCTGCATAAACATGTATATTGGATGATTAAAAAAATTCCAGAGCAAATCTGTCTGATGGTAGTTTGTCGTGCAAACTGACCTTCGCAAGCTATACGATGACAGCAGTAGACCAAGTATTGACCTGAGCTGAAAGGATAAGCTTTTTATAGCAGCTTGATCTTTTTCCACTTGCAAACCTCACTGTGGTGTAAGGCTCACAACGCTCCTTTGGGAACTGCTGTCCTACAGTTTCAGCGCCAGTACCAGCTTCCTTCACTAGGCTACGCAACAAAGATGCCTCTGGTAAGGACAGGTCACTGAGGGACATACAGCATACGTGCTGGACAGGCAGCTATTTTGCTTTTCTTCTATAAGGTGCTGAGTGCACAGGACAACATGACAGGAGCCGTTGGTGTCACTGCATCGTTACCAGACTGAGCTGGAGAGTGCCCAAACCTGGCACATCCTTCTCTGCTGTTATTGGGCACCGGTGCAGTGTGCACATGTCCTGATGATAAATTCAAACTTTACAGAATAGATTATGGACTTACAGCTTCAGGGATTTGTGGTCTGTCCTGTGTCTATCACTGCGAGATGCTGGAGAAGTGACTTCAGCCTTGTATGGCTGCATTTTGTTACATATAAACTGTCCATAATGTTGTGAAGAGTTTGGCGATCTAGTGCTGGAATAGTCCTAATGCTCCAGAACAGCATTATTACAATAATGAATGTCCCCTTTCTGCTAGGGGGCTTTGTTTTAAATAGACCAATGCTGTGGATGCATTGGTGCGTGTTCCTTAGTTCTAGCACTCCTGTTTTCCCACATCAAGTTGCTGGGGAGCAGATGGGAACTGTGGAGCTCCTTATGTAGATTCCCATGGGCTCCCATTTCCCCACTCCCTTCAGTGGGTGGGAGGGCATACAGACAACAGTGAGCTGCATAACCATGCACTGACTAAACCTCTCACATCTGTGAACAGTTAGTTTGGAAAACATTAATCAGTCCAACACATGAAGCATATGAAAGCAAAACCAGTGACTAAAGGTAATGTTCTCATACCTGGGTTTGTGTATCTGCTCGAAAACAATTCAGCTCTTGGCTTAGCAAGGATAGGGTTTGGACTTTGTTCATGTATTCTTGTAGCTGCTATCTGTAAAGGCTTCTGGCTCAAAGCAGGTTTCACTGCTTCTAAAAATAGTTTCCTGAGTGAGTGCTGCAAGCCTGAAAAGCACGACCAGGGAAAACTCTCTGCTCGTGATTAAAATGATCTATTTTTTAGCAGAGTATTAATTAGAGATCAGAAAGAAAAAATATCACACAGCATTTAGCCACAAGAGGCTGGCTAAGCTTCTTGATTCCTTCTCCAGATCTTTTTCTCACCCTGTGAAATTAGCTAGCAGTTACTGCCTACTTCCAAGTGAACGTGTGAGGATTAATTTGCCAGTAGCTATAGCACCCTTTTAAGACAAAGCACTATTTTTTTTTTTAAAAACCATTTCCAGTCTTATCTCACAGCACTCTCTCATCAGCAGCTCAATGTTGCAATTACATATAAGTGATAGCAGTAATTTTTTGTAGCCCTAAATAACTACAAAACCAAGGTGTGCTAGCACTCTGCTATTATGTATTGCCTTTACGACTTGCTTTAACAGTTTGAGTGATCCTGTCATGATGAGGAGCAATTAAAAAGCAATATATTCCTCATGTGTGTTGTGGAAAATACAAGCAGGATTAATAAGTGGACAGTTTTATTAGGGACAGATCTGTCGGAGCAGGGAAGGTGGTTATGCAGCCACTGACATGGCCAGGTGGACATGACATGGGGGCTGTGGAGACTGATACCCTCAGTCCCCATAGTGTATCTGTGTTTTTTTACACCACCATTACGCTTCATCTCCTTGTTACAAGCTACTGGCACCTCCAGGGTGTTTTTCCATTACTGTAACACATCTTTTACCTGAAGGCACTTCCTGGCTTTGGCCAAGGCCAGTGGTTGGTCTATTTTATTCAGCACAACAAAGCCAATTCCCCTCCTTTACATAACATTAAACAAGGGCTATGCTTCTGGAAAGAACTGCTCAGTGAATTCCAGTGAAGGTTTTACCTTCCTGGCTTGGGAGCTCCTGGGAGTCTAATAACTTCCACATCACAGCTGACACTGTGAAGGCAGCAAGTTTTAGCCTTTCTGAAGACTTGGGGGCTGGGGGGGGATGGAAATCAATGGTATAGCAATCAATGGTATAGCAACCTAGTGCCTTCTCTAAGCTCACACAGGAAACAACTGGGAATAAAGATGAGCAGAACTGCAAGTCTCACCTTTGGTCAGGCATTTTTGTGTTCATCCTCAGCTGCCTGCCACAGTGCCTGGTCCTGCTGTGCTTTCTCAGCGGGCTTTCTTTTCCCCCTTTGCTCAGGAATGTTCGTACCAACGCAGAGAACTGAAGGTATCTCCACATCGGATATCATCACAAGGATCGTCCGGGACTACGATGTGTATGCCCGGCGCAACCTCCAACGAGGCTACACCGCCAAAGAGCTGAATGTTAGTTTTATAAATGTAAGTACACCAATCTCCATTTGCTTCTCAAACACCCTCTCCTAGGACCTCAAATGTAGAGTAAAGGTTAAGAAAGGGTATCTTCCTCCTGCTGCTTTTAAAATAGCTGGGAAGAACTTAATTTAAAAGAAACTGGTAAGCTGAGGGTAGTTTGATTGCTCATATTAATTTGCAGCTTCATTTTCATCTTATGCTTTCACGTTTGTAACAAAGCTGCTGCTCCACCTTCCTCCTTGAGTTGTGACTTAATGACACACTAGGAAGGAGCCCAACCCACCACCGCAGGCTTCTCAGCCGCTTACCCAAAGTGATATTTCTTTCTTTATTCCCATTGTGAGAAGGCAGCATAGAGAGCAAAGATTTTGATAGCCAAGCTTTCTCTACAATGCAACAGGATAAAACCCAAAACAGAAAAAGCTGAGCAGTGAGATTACTAGACAAGGCTAAAATGCCTTTTAAAAGACAAGGAAGTCTGTTAGGAAGCTCATACACAAATGATGCTGAAGATATCAGAAGCCACAATAGGTAGGGGAAGAGCGCCATTTGAAAGGATGCCTCAAAGATGTAGCAGCTCAAATTATTCAGCTTTCACATCCAGAACTGCACCTTGCTCTCCAGTAAGGAGTAAATATTACAGAAATGAAAGTTCACTTTCCTTCATTTTCTATTTCAAGTCTTAACTTAAGACCTCAAGATAACCCACATTACTGAAATCTTTCCTGTGATTGGATTGGCTCACAGGAGGACTTCTTTCTCCTTCCCTGGAGCTGGGGAACCCCCTTGTGAAGGACTGAATTGTGTCATTTCGTAAGAGTTTTGTTTACTTGTTTCTTATTTTGAAGTCTAGTAGATAAATCATAGATCACAGGGCATAAATATTTATTTCACTGTGCTTTTTTTTTCAGTATTCCACAAAATATCTAAAAAAATCCTGCTTGTAAGTACTCCACCCAGAAGGATTACTGTTGCAAATATCTGTTAAATTAAGGCATGCTGGATGCCTATAGGGTTCTCAAATTTATCCTTTAGCAGCTCTGAGGTTAAGATACTGTTGCACAAGGTATGCTTCCCCCAGTCTCAAGACACTGATATATCCTGAAGTCCCTCCTGGCATTTGGTTATTTAGCTTATAGTAATTTGAATGCAGAAATACTAATATGCACCAGAGGCTGTTTGTGTTTTGAAATAAAAATAACCCAGGATTTCACCAAGACAGAATAGCACTGGCTTCCTTGTTAAAGAGAGACTTGGTCACCTATTAGGTTTCTTTGGATCTTGAGGATTTTGTTTGGCCTTGCAGCCTGCAAAGATGTTCTTCCAGTGATTTATTAAACCCACCTCAGCAGTAAACAGTATTTGTTTTAAAAGTAAATTTGAGTGCCCATTAAATGAAGTTCACAGGAAATTAAAAGCCGATAGTGATCTGTGCTTCTACAGAGATCATTACACCTTCAAGGGCACAGCGTCAGTTAGCTGTGTGTACTGTAGGTTTGAAGAGCACGAAGCATTTCAGGACAAAGGCCCTTTAACCTTGAAGTATTTTAGAAGCTTGGTCCAACGTTAGCCCCCTAACATTATCTTCTCTGTCCCTCTCTTTTTCTGTGTCACTTAGAAAAGAGGGCAAGCTCCTAATTGCTATCAAGTCTGCTAGCCACAAGCCACTGGCCTAGGCACATCTTTCTGTTGCAGCCCGAAGTTCCTGTATTAGCTAGGCCTGGAGGTGAAGAGAGTTTTCCTTCTCCTCCGTAGAAATTTGACGAAAGAGACATTTTGGTCCAAGTTATCCTCTAGGCTGGCAAGTCAGCAGTGGGTTGTGTTCACTAGGAAACCCAGGAAGATTTTCCTTTTCCTGACGTCTGAGCTGTTAATTTCTCACTTGTATCCTTCACAAGATTCATATAATTTTCCAAGTGCATTCAGTTTGAAAACATGGAAAGATTCATGTAGTGGATTAAACACAGTAATCACAAAGACTGTCTTTTCAATACATACCTTCTGCACTTCGTTCCACCAATGTTAAGCTTGCATTTATAAAAATAACATGGGAATAGTTAACCAAGGCCATATGTATTAGGATACATTAATGCATTTTTTTTTTCTTCTCAGCTATCGGTCGCTAATTATTTCCCAGTCCCTATGTACTAATCTCTTTCCACACTTTTAAAACAGGAGAAGAAATACCGCTTTCAAAACCAAGTGGACAAGATGAAAGAAAAAGTCAAGAACGTGGAGGAAAAATCAAAAGAATTTGTTTACAAGGTGGAAGAGAAGAGCCATGACCTCATTCAGAAATGGGAAGAAAAGTCCAGGGAATTTATTGGGAACTTTTTAGAGCTCTTTGGACCCGATGGAGCCTGGGTAGGTATTCTGCCATCCCAGGAAGTCTGAGTGGTTTTTATTTATCTTCTGTAATGCAGACCTAGAGTAGATTCTTTTCCTGCAGTCTTTGTTTTGAAAGCCAGCACAGTAGGATAACGCCAAACCTGCTTGCTGAATCCAACAACACATGCCAATACTGCAGCAGGAGGATTTGGCACTTCTGGCTGTTGCTTCTTTGGGATCATTTCAGTCTTTTGTGAAGGTGTGAATCTGAATGCGATACTGCATTCAGTAGAGCTGCATAACAGCAACACATGAGCAAACAAACTAATACAGTCCATTCTCCCCGGTAGCACCAAGTGAGACCACACAGGCATCAGGGAGGAATTACACACAAGGTGGTGAGGGAAACAGAAAAGTTTTTCAATAGTTCTCTTCATGCTCTGCACTCAGCAGTAGAAGATGACAATTATCCAACTTTATAAACTACTGATTTAAAGTTCCAATAAATTATTTTACATATCAGGTGACCAAGCTCATCTAAGCAACTGCAGGGAAGAAGGCCCAGGGTGGAACTGAAGCTCTCTCCAATACAAGCTAGCTCCTCAGAGCCCATTTACCAAAAGGCCCCCAGGTGCCTTGGAAAGGCAGTTGAGAGTCTGTAACAGCACCCTTCTGGGGAGAAACCCCAGGGCCTTACCTGCTCAAACCCAAGTCATGCACTGAGTGAGTGGTGAGCTGGTGAGACTTCAGAGCTCCGAAAGAACTCTGGCCACCACCTTTCAGTTCGGATAGCTTGCCAGAGGTTGGAAAGCTTTGTTTTCTTGTACTGCTTCCCTCTGCTACATTGAAACCAGTAGCAAAGCTTCATTTGAATGTAAAAGTTACCATTTGTTTGAACAGACCACCTCAGACCTTCCCACTGGGAGGCAATCCTTTTCCAACAAGCTGTCTGCACAGCTGCGTTCTGGTGAAAGCCCAGGCCCCAGCCAGATGCTCCAGTACGGCCATCACCTGGGACATGCCGCTGTAGTTGCAAGCTCTGAGTGAAGCTTTTGCTCGCTTTGAGGAAATATGAGCAAGGACAGAGCAGAGCAGCAAGTAGTGCAGGGTGAACTGAGGGGAGCAGAGTAAGAGCTAGAGAAATAATCCTGCAGAACAGCAGGATGCTTGAGGTACATTTTCAGACCGTAGCACACAGACGGTCAGGCAGCTCCCTCCTTACTTGAAAGCAAACCCTTTGCAAGAGGCTTGTGCAAGGCTTTAACTGCTCATAGATTACAGTTTGAGGCAAAATACCGATAGAGGCAGCAAGACAAAAAAAAAAAAAAAACCAACCCAAAAAAACCCCACAAACCAGTTTAGGACTAGCATGAAGCAGATACTACTGGAATATTTTTAAAGAGCCAACATGCACATAATGTTCTCTCCTGTCACTTTTATCAGTTCATACCTGAATAACTTCCCATCACAAAAGGTACCTTCTGTTGAAAGGACCTCAGCAGAGTTTTTGTTTATAAACAAATCCTCAAGAAGATTTACAGACCCCTTGTGAATTAAGTAGCCCACATCACAGCCGTGTCACAACTTAGCGCCACCAAAGCAGGCAGTACCTGCCTCTTACTGGAGTTCTCATCTTTTCTTTGCCATGACTTGCTGTGTTGATTACCAGTCAGTTGAGAAAAGCCTAAAATTAGGCTGTGAAAGCTTCAGAACAGAGACTGCATCTTTATGATCTCCTTACAGCTACATCTGTCCCATGCAAAAGCAGGTGCTCTCTGAATAACACCAGTCCCAGCCATGTAAACAGTTTATTTACCAGTTTGTTCATGGACAGTATCACTTTCCTTGGGGAGGGGAAGAGGGTAAACGCTCCCAGTGAAAAGCCCAGGTTTATCTGCACTGACCACATCCCCGTGAAGAGTGCTTCCCCTGTCAGTTACTCTCCATAGAGCTTAGCGAGAGCTCCCAGTGTGGGATGGTCCTGTGGCCTTTGGTGCTGAATAAACGAAGCTAATGCTGACAGAGCACATGAAACCCACAGGAGGGGAGATGAGTTTGGCTGTGCGGAGCGAGAAAAAGAATTTCAAAGCCTTGATCACAGCCCCTGGCTCTACCCACTCAACACTGCGCACTGATGGCATTTCTGAAAACCCTTTGCTGAGAAAACATTTAACCAAATTTGGTTAGAGAAAAGCTGCTCTGCAAAGGTCCTTGGGGGAAGGGGGTGGGGTGGAGTGAGGCCTCCTACTGAGTTAGTGTCCCAACTACAGAGTAGGAAATCTGGTACAATCGGAGACCTTTGCTAAGAACAAGAGTGAAATCTCCTTGCAGCATTGTAGGAAAAGCGTCCATGGTAGCCAGCTGAGAGGTGGTGTGGCTTTTTTAAAATCAGTTTGAGCCTTGCAGCAGGAAAGACTTTTAAAATCATGATAACTTGCTATTAGTGTCAAAACAGTTATTAACATCGCTGTTAGTTAGATGTTGCTTTTAATGTTGACATTAAAAGTACAGGAATGGTTATGGGCATGCTAGATGCCTAGATCAGTAATTTGCATGCCATTAATATGCTGTTATTATTTCACAAATAATTATTATAATACACTTTATGCTAGCATCAATTTTCTAAAAGAAAGGGCTACGTAACCCATTAAAAAATGCCTGTTTGTGAAAAAGGTCAGTTTTCTAATGTCAAGATGTCTATAATTCATTGCCAGTTTTGCCCACCTGTGCAATCCCCATATGTATTTCTCCTGCAAGAGTCACAGAGGTATCAGAAAAAATGATTAATGTGGCACAAAAGTTATGTCCTGGCTTGAGAGAGGACCACTGTGCAGTCCACACAGAGGCCCTAATGGGAGAGATGTCTCTCCACAGACACAGAAAACAGTGGGGTTCATTCCACCTCCTCTGAGACACATACGAGCGGGCAGCTGCACTTCAGGTCAGTGGAGAGAAAGCAAGGCTCACAGGGCATGGTTTCCATGCTGATGTCCCCTTCGGAGGAGATGAGAGATCCCTCCAAAGGGCCCATTTCCCTCTACTCAGTGTACAGAGGGAGTCAGGGATGGTTGCACTGGGAAACAGCTGCATCACTTCAGACATCAGCAGGGGCTCAGATAAATCTTACTGGTTGCAACTAGAAGCCAGGGCCAGCATTTAGGTCACACCGTGTGTCTGCAGCCAGGACCTCAGCACAGCCTTGGAAGTCTGCAGAAAGCAGCAGTCCACTGTAATGCCCAACTGGTGCTTGTTTTGTAAAGCAAAGGAGTATCAACTTGTAGGCAATAAAATTCAGAAGCAGGGAAGATATTTTTGCCCAGTAGCAAGTGTGCTAAAAGCAAAGCGTTATCTCCCTAAACTGCTGGGTGTACCTGAATTTGCTAAAACCAAGGCTTTGAAATTCTTTTCCTGCCTCTGCTAAAGGTCCAGAGCCTTGTCTAACCCTCTGGCACTTCAAGGGAGCCACTCACACTTCTACTTCTTCAGCACCCAAGAAGCACCCCCCCTGTTAAGAAGACCTTGCCCATGAAGGGCATGACTTACTGACCCTGCTAGAGCACAGCTGGAGGGGAAGAGTCATTCTGGAGGCAGGTGAATTACACCTCCTCCTCCTCTTCCTCTTGCAGCAGTTGTGGTTTTAGCCAGCAACCCGGTGGTCACAGCACTAAGGCAGGAGGCAATTTGGACTGGCTGGGTACCTCTCTTATGAGGACAGGCTGAGAGAGTTGGGGCTGTTCAGCCTGGAGAAGAGGAGGCTCGGGGGAGACCTGATAGTGGTCTTCTAGTACCTCAAGGGGGCCTACAAGAAAAATGGGGAGAGGCTGTTCAGTAGGGCCTGTTGTGACAGGATGAGGGGTAATGGTTTTAAAAGAGAGGGAGGCAGATTTAGATTGGATATTAGGAAAAAATATTTTACAATGCGAGTTGTAGAACACTGGCACAGGTTGCCCAGAGAGGTGGTGGAGGCCCCATCCCTGGAAACGTTCAAGGCCAGGCTGGATGAGGCTCTGAGCAACCTGACCTAGTCAGGGATGTCCCTGCTTCTTGCAGGGGGGTTGGACTAGATGACCTTTGAAGGTGCCTTCCAACCCAAACCATTCTATGATTCTACTTACCCCTGCTGCAGGTGGGAGTGCACCAGCTTGTTCAAGCAACGCACTTTGCTGAGGCAGGGACCAGGAAGCAGGTATCCCACAGCCTGGCCAAGGGCCATGGCAGGAAGGTGGGATTCTCCTTTCCATCCCTGGCTCATGTAGCCCAAAATACAGTCAAGTACCCCGTGCCACATGGGATACCAAGCCAAGCTGCACCACTTTGATCTCCCCCAGCACTGATACCACAACACCAGGAACCGCTGCAATGTCACTGAGCTTTTTGAAGTGGCTGGTAAGATGCCAGGGGCAGGAAGGAATCGAAGTGTTGCTTGGCCAGGAAAAAGATATTTCATACCAAACAGCATTTGTTGTTGGTTATCTTCACTGCGAGGATGAAACAGACCAAGTCAAGTCAACAAAACCTCACTTTCTGTGATGTAAAGAGAAACTTTGCACTCATAGCACCAAATTTCAACAGGTGCTAGGGCTTTACCAGCTCTGGTGACATCCTTACAACTCTCAGCAGCAGAAACTCCCCAGCCCAAATGCTTCCTGGCATTTATCAGGAGCAACCACCATTTGCTAACTATTGAGATTTTTAGGAAGTCTTGACTATTTTGGACCTAGCAGTAGTGCAGGGGTAGGTTACACACTGTGGGTCTTTACGCATGAGAGCATAGCCAAGCGTGGCTCCAGGCAGGAACTGTTCTGTCATCCTGCACTGCAGCAACATCCAGGCTCTAAAATTAAGTTAATAAAAACTAATGTGATAAAGATATAAATTGGATGAGGGAGCTCACAGAGGAACAGTTAAACCTGGTATTTGTGCTCAGTCGTTAATCCCTGGGATTAGCAAGCACCAGAAACCTGATGGGAACACCTAGCATTCGCCCCTCTGCTGACAGGGAATAGCGAGCTTTGAAGAGGGGGAGGAAGGGCAAGACAGGCAGCCACACGCTCCTTGGCTGGGAGGAAGGTCATCACAAAGCAGACTCACTGCAGGGGGAAGGGGAGGAGGAACAAAATGAAATGTCAAGCTGAGAAAGTCTGCGGACTGCAGCTGCCCAAGCTGCAGGCAAACCCAGAACACATTCTGCAGAAGTATTTTGCTCTCAGAGCTGAGCGCAGGTTACTTTGTCCAGGCTGACTCTGCCGTTCCAGCCGAGCGCTGCCTTCGGTCTGACCTCCAGTACTCCAACCAAGGTTGAGACTTCTTGTTCCCCATCCCCAGTAGAACCAGTGAGGCACTTGCATTTGGCATATTCCACAAGAAGACTGCAGCAGCCACGGAGTACGTACCAGACCTCCAGTAACCCAGCCCAGCAGCCTAACGCATGGCCACGTACAAGTAGCAGCATTGGCCTTAGCGTAGCGGATTACTTGACTGAAAAGGTGGTTGCTTCCACCCCACCAGCTCCAGCAGGGCTTTACAAAGCAAAAATGACAATAAAGCCCAAAGCAGAACACAGAGCCTGCATGTATTTCTCTTTTTGACAGACATCTGAATTCCAATATTCCTGTCCCCTAGTTAAAGGGTGGTGGCTGCTCCAGGTAGCTAGCAAAGCGTCTGCCAGTATTTGGCAGGTACCAGGCTGCCTCCTTTGAGAAGGGAGGGAGGAAAAAAAGCTGGGCCAGTCAGGAAGCTCAGCAGGAGATGGGTGATCCATCCCAGCAAGCTAAAAGGAAAAGGTCCTGGGAACAAGGAACATTGGGAGTTCAGGCAGAAAACTGACCTTTTGAGGTGGACTGTGACCAGCACATACAAAAAATCCAAAGGGAGTTCCCCCGAGCTGGCTTAGGACAATACACACAGAATTATCATGCTAAGAATGTTTGATCTAAGAAAAAACCTTGTCATGTAAAAAACAGGTTATTACGAGCACGGTAGAAGAGGCAAAGGCTAAGCGTGGGCTGAACCAGCCATGCTTCAGAGCAGAAGTCCATCCTTTGTGTCCCTGCTCTCTCCCAGGTGAGAGGCGCAGTGCCGCCCCTGCCCTCCCACAGACGTACCTTCCCCTCTGTGCGTTACTCAAAGAGCATCTTTTCACTTTGCTTTGCAGAAGCAGATGTTCCAGGAACGAAGCGGCCGAATGCTGCAGGCTTTCTCTCCCCGGCAGAGCCCAAACAGCAGTCCTACACGAGGCCGCTCTCCATCCCGTTCTCCGTCTCCACCCTGGGTCTTCAATAAAGCCTCCCCTCCCTCTTCTCCAAAAGCTGCCTCTGCCTCCCTCAGCAGCATGAGCGAGGGAGATGAGGATGAAAAGTAAGATATATATTTTTTTAACCATGAGACAGAAGAACAAGCTATGAACTCAATCACTGGATGGGGAGAAGCGTGAGGAACACCAGGGGTATCTCTGACAGCAGGGAATGTGCTCTGGGAGCTGTTGAAAACCAACTGGAGCACAGCAAGGGAGATCTCAGGAAGAGCTTATCCCATCCCCGCTCCCTCGCGGTGCCAGGAGGCCCGGGCGGCAGTGCTTGCCCGGCACAGTACCGGGGACAGGCAGAAAACCATACACCTTTGTGCAAGTTCCTGTCCATGTGTTGCTGCTTATGGCTGCTGCGGCCAGGCCAGGCTGGTGGGGAACTCTGCACCGAGTGGGGCTGGCGGGAGGAGCCCAGACAGCTCCCGATCTGGACCTGGCACGCAGGCGCGTGACAGCTGTGGCCCACAGATGGAGAAGATGCAGTTGTACTGGACCCTGCTAACCTTGAGCTCTTCTGGCACGTGAAGGAATGCCATTGCTGCAGCAAATACATTCAGAAATGGGAAATAAAATTTCACTTTTTTTTTTTTTTTTCCTTTTTGAATGAAATTTGTCCCAGACCCCAAACCATGCCAGTGAAATGGAGAGCCCTCCAGCTGAGGTGGTGGAAATCCATTTACTATATTCAAGCTATTGAACGCTGCTTGTTGAGCAAGCCTCTGTACAGGGTGTATGTAAAGAGTCAGGCTGTATTTGCTTTATCAATTGCTCTTCATGTTCCTAGTGCCTGAACAGCACCTGATAACTTCTGTTTTGCTCCCTGGTTTTGCACTTTGGAGGCAAGAAAGTAAATGAAAAGACAGCCCTAGCTGGAATGTGGTGTTGTAGGAAATGGGCAGTTTGAAGACAGTGGTGATTTTTACTGGTGAATTCTAAAAAACACATGTGGGACGCCAAGGCCTTGGCACATGGCCTCCTAGGAAACCCTGCTGCTCCCTGCTACGCATCATCAAACGACGAGCACAACTGTGCTGCTGTCCTCACATGCTACTCAGCTGGTTAAACAAATTTCTCAAACTGTAAACAAGATGTGTTCACGGACACCCTGCCCCTGCAGGGGTCCCGAGGCCATTCCTCTATCCTAATGTGGAGAAAAAAATGGAAAAAACAATGGAAACCTTTTGAACGGGATTAGGCACGGGGATTTTCTTTCTCTGTCCATGACATCCATACAGCCCCAAGCAGAACCACAGAAAGGGTAGCACGAGTGAAGCTTTTCCCTCTGCTCCGTGCATGAGCTGATCTCTTTCCAGCCTGGCAAAGCCAGACCTGCCTGCCATCCAGCTCCATCATTCAGTCCCTCAGAGGGCACCTGGTGAGGTGGCTGCAGACTTGCAGGATTTCTGAGCATGGGGGATCCCAGCTCCCAAGGCTGACCTGCCCCAGAGCTCAGAAAGCCACAGGAAACACGCAATCTGCACACCGCGGCAGGGCTGCGAAGCAAAGATGCTATTTCGCTCCCAGGCTTGCCTGGCGAAGCCTGCCTCCGTGCAGCGGCAGGTTGGAGGCTCTCCAGCCCAGTGCCAGGGTTGGTGCCAGGCCAGCAAGGTGAAGGGTGCTGCCGCCTGCCTGTCCCACCGGCAGCCTGCCAGGCACAGACCCCAGGCAGCCTGGGCAGGGAGTCACAGCAGCAAAATCACCGCTGTGCCACCGCTCCCTGGAGTTGCAAACCCACCAGGACACACAGGCTGCTGCGGGCAGCACCAGTCAGCAGTTAACTGGTTCCCTGTGCAGGCAGCACAGGAAACACTGGGAGGGAGGGCTCTGAGCAGCTTTTGGAAAACAACCGAAGGAACAAGACGCGCTCCAGGGTGGTAGTACCTGCTGGCAGCAGTCCCCCTCAGGCTACCATCCTTACCTCCGAGTGACCTAGCAGGTAAGCTCCTGTCACTCCTTCCCTTCCAGATACTTTTTCAGCAGGTAAATTACAGACCCTTGTACCACACACCAAAGTAGTCCCGCACTCTGTTCATTCCCTACAGCTTTCATCCTTCCCCCACTCCGGGGTAACTGATTTTTCTTTGGGAAAACTTTGCCAGACACTTCTCTGACTACTGCAACACTGAGTACGTAATATCTTGTGGCAAGCTTTGTCCTCTGGAGTCACGCTAGCTCCTTCTTCACAGAGCTGCAAAAAGAGATGAGCAGGGAATAGGGTGAACTACCGCTTTCACTAGAAAGTGCAAGGGGAGGGGCACTGCTGGTCCAGCTGCTGCCAGCTGTGTGCCCAACGGGACGATGCAATTCAGACCTTTCT
This sequence comes from Chlamydotis macqueenii, assembly GCF_036417535.1. NCBI lineage: Eukaryota > Metazoa > Chordata > Aves > Otidiformes > Otididae > Chlamydotis > Chlamydotis macqueenii. The sequence continues at coordinate 130,124,291 of NC_141556.1, forward strand.
AAGCCTTAGGCAACCTGTTACTGTAATTTCGTACCTGGGATGCACTTGTTAGTTTTTCTGATCCTTTGCAAGTCTACGTCTTCCCATCACACACCACTCCTCCACCACAGGAACCACCTGCTCTCTACTGACGCTGTTTATACAGCGAGCCATGTCCAAATGCAACGGAGGCAGGCAGGTTTTTGTTGTTTGTGGCTTTTCCAGTTCGTTTTCTTTCTTTCAATCTCACAGCACTTCCTGTTCAGCAGCCCTTGTTCAGTGGTTTGAGTGGAAGACAGCACCACAACTTGTAAATAGCAAGTGGAGAAAAACTCACCAGTGACCTCATCTTAACAGAAGCCGTTTCTCAGTCACAGGTGGCTACCCAGCGACAAAGCCATACACTGTACCAGACACTCTTTCGCATTTAGGATATCAAAAAGCTGAAGCCTTTGCCCTGCTGGTACAGACACCAATATCCATGTGCTGTCTCCAGCAAACCAGAACCTCATTGTCTCTGGACATGCAGAGTACAGTTTTGCACTTCTGAGTCATGGTTGGGTTTTATTTTTCATGAGTGTTGCTTTAATTCAGTCCTATTTATCAGCCAAGCTCCACATGAAAAATAAACAGTGTACAACAGATACTGCTGCCTCTCACCTTCATTTGATAGCACCTTTGGACACAAATACAATGGCTGGCGTAGCCCCCACCGATAGCAGAGTGCTTGTTGTCCCCACCCTTTGTACTCCAGGCTTTACGACCCCACAAATGCCACTCGAGCAGCTTCACCAACCTGCCCCAAATCCTGCTGCTCGAGTTACTATTGCTGCTCTCCGCTGACAGGATCACTCTCTCCTTGCCTTCACCCACATTTTTCGGGCTGCAAGGTAAAGGTGGGGAAACGCTGCCTCAGCGGGCAAGGCGCAGCATTAGACACCGGCAAGTTGGAGATCTTCCCTTACCCTTTGTCCCAGCGCAGCAGAATCAGGAGCCACTCTTTTAATTCTTGCTTAGTGGAAGAAAGGGGCAGTGCTTTTGTAACCATCCTGGTTCTGCTTCTGAAAACCGTCACCTGCAGCAGCAGCGATGCTCCTGTGTGTGCCAGGATGGTTTGTAGCTGTGCCAGATTTAGGCAAGACTGCAGCAGCAAACATTAGCCACAGGGACAACTGCTAACAGTGGCCTTCGACTTGGCTCTTTCTCCGGCTAAGTCAGTCTGATGCCTGAATGTTCCTGCTGCGCTCTTTCCCTTTTCTCCTTTCTGTAAGAAAAATTATTACTGCAGGAGCTGTACAAAAGGTTTTAAAAAACTATTTATTGCCAGTCCTGCCTTAGGCAGGGAGAAGCTGAGCCAGCAGGCAGGGACTCAGAACTTCCCAGCTAAGGTATTTTTAACCGCAGAATAAGAACAAATTTCAAAGTCGATTGGCGTGGCAGAGAAACTGTTTAAAGGCACAGGATCCGCACCAAAATGCTCCCTGGTAATACAATAAGCTTTATTACTTACTATGGATTTGGGGCTGTTTTGAGCAGTGTCTTGCATCACTTGGGAGATAGGGGACATCCTCGTATGCTCCCAGGACCAGGAAATTCATCCTGTCTGCAGTCCCGCTCCTCTTTTGCCACTGACGTGCCCCTGCAGCCACAGAGAGAGGGACATCTGATGCCTGCCCACCATCTCACTGCCCCTGCGGTGCCAGTTCTGCACACACGTACACCTGCGCAGCTGACAGCACTCCTTGAAGGGATGGCAAGGACCCTTGTTCACACAGACCCAATCTGAACCGCAGGACAACATGAGCCACTGCTGAGTCGGGCCCTCCCAGGCAAGGTGACACAAAGCAAGAGCTGCAGCACCCTGTGGGAGCATCGGTCTCTACTGCAAAAGAAGCACCGAGTTAGATTTGGAACAAACTGTAAATCCAGTAGTCTGAACTGAAAAGCACTTTCAATTTTTTCACTGGTATTTCATTGCATCACAGTAATCCTGAAAACACTAGCAAAGAGCATGATTGGAAGCAGTCAGAAAGTCTCTGCTGTAAGTTCATGAGTTTATATAAAACAGGTAGGAGAATGTTTGAGGTGTGGCTGCAGAAGCAGAGATGATTTTCTGCAGTACAAGGCAGAGCTCTTGTGCCAGCTTGTGAAACATCTACACTATTTCCTTAGTTTTAAATCCTTCCATCATTTAGGCAGAAAATACATTGTTTAAGCTCACTCACATGGATGATTTAACTCACAAAGCTCAAGAAAGATAAACATTTTAAAAACAGATTATAATTTTGTGTGTATGTGAAAAATTATTTCCAAATACTGTGGGGACTGGATTAAAAAGAAAGAACATATTTACAATAGCACAAAGCAGTACTGACAGCTGGACGTTGGACCAAGTTAACAAAGGAAACAGGCATTTCAAGTAAAGCTACAGGAAGACTAGATGCTTTTTCATGCAGAGGAATCCTGACTTCCCAAGGGGACCAGCTCAAAGCCGGGACCATTTATCAAGGATACAGCTGTAATAAATCCTCAGCATTGCCCATTCTGATCTCTCCTGAACGTTGTTGCTGCTTCTCTCCTTGTCTGCCTAGCTTTCCCTTTCATGTCTAAAACTAATCCTGCTGGAATTGTTGCTATTCCCTTTCACCTTCTCTCCCCAAAATAAACGGCAGAGATGATTTTGGTCTGGAAGCAGGACAGGCTTCTCACCTCAGAGGAATGACTTTTGCCAAGAGAAGCTCTGAGTGGGTCCCTGGTGCCACCTCCCCATGAGCACAGGCTGTGTTCAGTCCAGCCCTAGGTCAGAGGAGACTCCTGTTTCAGTGGAGGGCAAACCCACTCCCAAACAAGAAGGTCCCTTGAATCAACACCAGGTCTACCAACTCAGCTCAGCGGGAAGGACGGGGTTACACCACATCAAATTTGCTTGTAAAAAAGGATAATAACAAACCATCATGGGAAAGAGAGTCCTATCTGATAGCATATAATTAAGCAGCAGTTGCACTTGAGCCTGGTGCAGAAGACCCCTGACCTCCTAAAACAGAGCTGGAAATGGACCAGAAAATGGACCTAGGGCTTTGCCTCTTGTGTGGAGACCCTTTCAGGCAGCAGGCTATCTTAAGAACTCCTGTTCTGATCTTATTTTGAAGGGAGACTTTTTTCCTCTCAAAATATAACGTGTGTTCCCCAAGCACACACAGAGAGGTGTTTTATGCCCTTCTCTTTCCAAAGGGAAAGCCCTTTCCTGGTGCGTGCAAGGAAGGGCAGCATTAGCATTTCTAATCCTAATGGAAATCAAGGCTCCTGCCTTACTGCTCCACCTGAGGGAGAGGAGACAGATGCAGAAAGAAGTAAACATAGCTGAGAGCCTTTGGAAATGCATCTTTGCTGTGCTAATTGGGGAACATGGGACCGAGACTCCAGAAAGAACCGAGGCTTTTCCTATGACTGCTGGATCTCCCAGCTGCACTCAGCAGGCTTCCATGTTAAAACCAATTCCTCAAATAAAAGGCTTTAATTCCCCTACCCCAGCAGTCATTCATGGCCAGTTGATGGTTGGGCCAATATCTTTCTTCAGTTCAAACAGTTCTTTCACTCTTGGTATCTCCCTCCCTCTTTAGATATTCTCTCCAACAGCATCCGTCCTTCCTTCAGTGGCAGCGAACTGCAAGACCATAAGCTAAGGAAGGCAGTTTTGTCCTTCACACAAACACAAGAGCCTGTTCTGTATACGGAGCGTTGCAAAATATAATCCAAAGACAAACAGGCAAAACAAATTTAAGGAGAAAATAATGCCTTTGGAAGTATCACCTCCTTTAACCCTTCCCAAAAGGCAGTTTCTCCCTATGAAAAGACAACTGTCCCCTGAAAGGATTAAAAGGTCACAGGGCTTGATCCCAAATTTCTCTGGTAATACTTCATGGTCTGTGCTATATATGAAATTAGAGACCTCTGTGGAGTCCTTAGGATGTGACTACTTACCAAATTTTCCTCCCCTCATTTTGGTAGCTCAGCTTTTTGTTCACATTTAGGTTTTGGATAAAAGTCTCACCTCCATAGGCAGGGGGGATTCCTTTTGCTGCCCAGCAAACTATGTTAACTCATCACAGCACAGCAGTAAAATACCTGGAAGAGCCCAGGCACACATCTGAGGCGGGGGTCACACCAAACCCCTGCCCTGTCTGATTCTCTGCCATCAACTGTGACTTCAACAAGTACGTGGGAAAGAGCCAAGATCCTCCCTTTTTAAAGCAGCCTGAAGTTCCCTGATCTACAGAGGAAGCACTGCCTGGTACAGCAAAGCTCATGCTCAGAAACACGTCTGCAAGGACAAGTGAACGGAGCTGTTTCAGGCTACGTAGGTGTGACTGACTTCTATTTGCAGAAAGGGTGCAAACAAAACCTCTGGCAAGGAAAAGCTGGGGGATCCAGGAATTTAAAGATTTTTTGGCTTTTTTGTTTTAAATGACTGTGGTAAACAAAAGCAAGAAGACGGCTGCAAGACAGTTTTCACATTTACAAAACCTAGCAATAAATTAATTTTTTTAATGCTTAACTGGACTAAGCGAGAAGAAAATGGTTCATTATCTCAACACGGTTATTCCTGTGCCTGAGCACGTGAAGGCAGGAACACTCAGAGGGAAAATCCCACACGGCAGCACTGACCAGGCTGCAGGCCCACAGCAAGTCTCACGGGCATTTCAAATTCTAGAAACAGCTTTGTTACAATAAATTAGGGCCTCTGCAGCACACTGTGGTATTTTAAACCCTATTCTATCATTCTCAAATCATATTTCTCTACAAAGAAATCCTGGTTGTCTGAAAAATAAAGTAAATGTGAACTGCAAAGCCATCATCCACTTAGGAAAAGCAGGGTAATTATAACCTGCTCTTTCCAAGTGACTAGCTTTGAATACCAACAGGGTCGTGTTATTTTCATGTACTACAGGCCATACTAGTCTCTAGCTTTTTCATTTCAAAGCTAATGCATAAGAACAGTAGGAACCCAGTTACTTGGCTACTTGGCCGCACTCGAGATATTTTGCATCATCAGTTTAAAAGTTAACAAAATTTCATTTTTAACAGTGTCCCAAACTTGCACCGCTACAATACATGATTAAAAGTCAAATGCCAAAACAAAATATGAAACTATCCCTTGGAGAAAATTTGTCTTTTTTCTTTTTTTTGTTGTTTTGGTTATCTAAAAGGTCTCTCCCAGATGTGAGCATTTATTCAAGAAAAGAACAAGAAAGACATTTTAAATATTCATATTGTTCACATGCAAATAGAAAACTGCATAAGGCATATCCTGTGTAAGAACTAACACGACTCCCCTTAAAATAGCTGGTTCCACACTAAACGTTAATCCAAACAGCGTAGCCAATCTTGGGTGGTTTGTTTTAATTTTTCTTCCCCCCCGCCCCCCTCGAGTACCTTTTCTCCACACCATCCCATAGCACATACTTGTATCACAGAGACACCGAGAACATGGAGAATGGTCAGAAAACACCAGCAAGCTCACAGTCTGTATCTTTTAAAGAAATTGAAGAAAAAAAAATAATGCCTTGAGGTCAAGCACCTCTATTCTGACACCTTTTGACTTCCAGTTTCTGGGAATTCAACTCAATTTGTCATTAAGAAAATAGAGATAAACTACACAGACGCTAATTAAGACACAGTTATCCATTATGCCATCCACAGACTTGACTTCACTCATTAACTGAATGAAATTGTATCTACAGGGAAGTGCCCAAGGTGATCTTTTCGCACGTTTTACCTAACTGTTCAACCGTTTATCAAGAAACAAAAAGTTTGAGATTATAAATATATTTGAGCACTGACTACTGTGTATCAAACACCTTGATAAAATGCTTTCATATGCCATTGAAGATGTAGAAACGTCAGCTCTCTTGCTGTAAAACACCTTTAGCAAGCTGGCATTCTCCAGGCCAGAGTGACAGCGCAGAGTTATCAGCAAGACAAAATGTATTTAAGTATACCAGAACAAAGCACAACTGCATCCTCTTCATCCATCACAAACAGCTATTTGCAAAATATTCTGTAAAGCTGCTGAACTTGTACATTGTAATGCACAGGACACAGCCATTATGCTTAGTGAGTAATGTAGCAGGCAGTTTCCAAGCATAATGCATCATACCGACAACGGACACCCATATTTGAAAATAAAGGAGGAAAGAATATTGTTTATCTAGTGGCAAAACCTAACCTTTAGTCCACCATCATCTAGAGACAGGAACTGCCACACAGGCATGACACACACGCAACGAATGAAGGAACCCAGTTCCTTTACCTGAACGCAAAACTAGCCATGCCTTACGTGTTGGTCCTCCACAGCCCCGAGGACTGTATCAAGTATTCTCATGTCTATAAAGAGATTTATTACCATAAGAATAGAGAGCAAAGCGAAACAGGCAAGGGAGTTGCTCACTGAAAGCAGAGGGGAAGCCACGCACACGAGTGACGATCCCAAGTCTGCTAGGATGGCTCCTACATGTTAACGACTTACATCGCAGAACAGTGCAAGCTGGCATCAGTTTCCATAACCACAAGAAAATTTTAAGGAAGCTGTCCTTTGAAAGCTTTCCAATACTAAAACACAGATCAACACGTGACCTTGAAAACTGGCAGAATTGAAGCTTTCTTCTGAAAAGTCTTACATCAACTTATTTAAAGACCCCGGCTCATTTACTAATTTCAAGAAAAGAACTCACAGTGACAGATCAAGAAAGAAAATAATCTTACAACTTTCACATCCTGCCTTCTAGCTACATGCTAGTAGAAGCCAAGTGACATGCCTGTTACTTTTGAACTTGGAGACAGAGGGGAATAGTTTGGGGCAAAGACATAAAAAAAATTATCCAAGTCACCAAATGGAGAAGAGTTTTCAGATTGCAGTAACAGGTTTTCTGAATGGTTGATGCTCTTTGACAAAATACAGCAGGCATTCTTTAATGAACTAACTTAATTTTACTCTTACTGCCAGAAGAGGTGGTACAAAAGCTTAAAGTAAAGACAGCCTTAGAGTTAGATGATGAATAGAAACTAATGCGACCAAAAAATGTTTAATTTTTCCTATTAGGCACGCCTGACATGTTTTGTATGCTTGACTACATTTTAAACTATCTACCTCAAGATTTGTTTCCACAGAAAGTAACAAATTTAAGTACTGAATGAATCTACAACAGTCTAAAAGAGACATTAATGTATAATGACAAACCAATCCCTTATTACAAATTGTTCTTCCACAGAAGCCTGTGTCCTAGAGCCATAAATCTTCATTATACTGCTGCTGCTGCAGCTACTTACTTCACATTCTACAGACAGCTACTGTCAGATATTATGCAGTACATGCTGGCAAATTTTGCGATCTTGAGCTACTGAATTAACCACTCAGCTCCTGTGAATATCTTGTCATGGCAAACGGTAAGCAGCGAGAAAGCACAACACACAGATTTCTTCTCATCTGAAGTTTTAAAAATAAATTCCTCACTGGAAAGAAACTTAGATCTCAGTTATAGCATAATTCTGACCAACTGGAGCCTCACTTATTACTTAATGAGGAAGTTAATGAGTCAGGAAATCTGTGTCTCCAGGCATTCTCCTGCTCTGGAATCGCCTGGTAACAAACTTTGGTTGTCATTCTCTTGAATAAATTATAAACACGTATAAAACTTTATGGAAAGTTGAAGAAATTTCAGGGTAGAAGCCTTGGGCGTTATAAAATAACAGACTTTTCAAATGTCATGAATAATTGTCCTGGTTCTGGCCAGGATAGAGTTAATATTTACCTGAGCTGGGTGGAGAACTGAAGCTGGTAGCCCCTATGGCTGGGATAGTTAACTAATTAACTAACAGCTGGGGTTAATTTACCCAAATTAGCCAAAGGGCTATTCCATCCCATCTGACATCATGCTCAGTATATAAGTGAGGAGGGTGCTGAAGGGAGGCCCTCCTAGTTGGAAGAGACTGGATGTGGAGATCTGTTGTGAGCTATTATACTGTATTTGTGTTCCATCACTCTCTTATTTTCTTCTGTCATTACTGTTAAATTTACTTTTTGTTCAATCTCAACCCGCGTGTTTGGTTTTTTTTTTCCTGGTTTTCTTTTGTTTGTCAAATCTCCTCCTATTCTCTCGGAGAGTGGGGGGGAGTGAGAGAGAGACTGCGTAGTCTGGTCCCCGTTGGGGCTGAACTACAACAATAATCCAGGAAATTTTAATTTTAGGGAGATTTATATAGCAGAAAAAAACAAACCCAAACCAAAGAAAACAAAGTGTGGTGACAAACTGTGCTGACACACCCAGTCTGATACCAGAGTTTCAGAAATCCCCAATAACTCACTTCTGGCTCTAAACTGCTGTAGGAGCTTCTGCTGTTTCAGTGTCAGGAAATCAAAAACTCCAGGAAGCAAGGATGCATTAGAGGCAATCCTTAATAATACTGAACATTAAAGGAAATGTCATACTCTGCAGAAATATTATGGAGCGGCTAAAACTGGAGGGTTCATCTCTATTCACTTCAGAGGAAGCATCAGCACTGCCAAAGTAGGTAGCTCAGTCCCCACCTTCAGCATCTCACTGAGTTTGGTCCCTCTAAATCCTGTATTTCTGCAAACCAGCACTCTGAAGTGCTGTGAAGCTGCGCTCCTACTACAGTAACAGTGATGATTCAAGGCCTTAAATACTCCCTTCTGTTACTTGCATTGATATATTAAAGCAATAAATTATTAAATCACTAAATTAAGTCTTGATCAACAGTAAGGGCTACAAAAACAAAGAAAAAAAACCCCATACACTTAAATAGCAAAATGGTTAGTAAAACCACAACGGTCTAGTTAAATTTAAGCAAAGTTTGAAATACACAGCATGCAGATGGTACCAAAATTCAGCTGTTAGGTTTTGCTAATGCTAACGACTTTTCTGCTTATAAACCCGTGTGTTCCCTCAAAACCAAGAATTTGAAGAACATGAATGAAACTAATTTTTTGAAATCTTACTTCATATTTTCAAATGGCAAAGTTCTCAGTCACCAAATAAGTTTAATTTACACTTATTTCAACTTAATGCTCTTAAACTACAAGCATTTCTGAATTCCTCTATGAAAGTGAGAAAAAGGAGAATTTGGGGTTCTTGCACAAACTCTCTTTTAGGCCATTACTCAGAAACAGCTGTTTCTAGGTAAGAGGCCTGAACTTTTCTTACCTCAACATTCTGAGAAAGAGCAATGACTGCTAGTTAAAAAGAGAGAGTAAAATAAGAGTCACTAGGTTAACTCAATTTTCTCAGACTACAAAAGAGAAAATTAAGTTTTATCCCCAAATACTTTAGGGCACATATTTGCACCTACACCTCCTCCCTTCCCTGCCTCGTCCCCACCCCACCCCCATATTTTTCCTATGAATAACATAGGAAAAATATTTGCAGAAGTGGGGGACCTAGAGTAATTTCTGTAGTGACTAGTTTTTCAAGAAGCCAGTCTCCCATAAATGATTTTACAGTTCCATTATTTTCATTATGTTCAAGGCCAGGTTGGACGAGGCTCTGAGCAACCTGATCTTGTCGAAGATGTCCCTGCTCCTTGCAGGGGGCTTGGACTAGATGACCTTTAAAGGTGCCTTCCAACCCTAACCATTCTATGATTATTTTGTAGAAAGAGACACCTTCAGATTTACAATTAGCAAAAAAATTCTTCTGTTTCAGTTTTTCTGCTCAAATCAAGTACAATTTTGTTTTCCATACCACCACTGTCTTCGTAAATATTTTGGTATCAGCTCCTTGGCATAACAGCAAATTCAAGAATTGTGAAGTTCAGCTACGTTAGCACGTGATTGTCTTTTTAAAAACAAGTCAAGACTTGTGCCACAAGAATCACTGAAAGGTAACTTCAGAATGAAAACAAGAGTTTTTTTGTGAAGATAAACATTTCATAAAGACTAACATCTAACAGGAATAAAAGATATTTATGAAAGACTAAACCACTGAAAGTCTTAAAATCTACCTGGAAATCTGACACAAACCAGATCAGAGTAAATGCACCTGAAAATTCAGAGTAATACAATATGGAAGCAATTGCATTTATATATCATTCTAGAACCAACTTAAAAATAAATTATGCTTGATATATTAACAATAAATCCTGGGGGAAGAGGGAGATGGGACACGGAAACACTCAAATGTATGTTTCCATAGAACATTTCCAACGTCTTTGTGACAAAACAAGCAAGAAACACTTTTACCTCTGACGTAATTACTCTGAGCTCCCAACAGCAGCTCTCCGAGGGTGCCTCTCTGTAGGCATGTGTGAAGTTGACCTTGGGCTGCCAAATCACAAACTAAGCTTCATAGTGTGTGAAACTGAATCAGTCCCTTAAAAATGTCATTATGTAGGTTTTACATATTTTTATTTGTCAGCAATGGAAAGAAAAAACGAAAATAAGAGTATACACAAATTATATACATGGGTATTGGACTAGTAACCATTTCAACACAAGTGACAGAAGACTCAAAATTAAAACATCACTGAGTAGTCTCATGAAAAATTAGCTTCCCATTCCTCCACTACAGGTTCAGTTGATCCAAATGATGCCACCTCAGAGAAAAGGCAACACAGTTCCCTCTTGGGCAAAGTGCCGCCTCTTTCCCTCTTAGATGCCAGGTGCAACACAGGCCAGCTCACCAGTAAGAATTCTGTTCCATAACCGGTGCTGGGAACAGATTGACTTGATTTCCACTCACGTCAGAAACTTGTATCATAAAACCCAATACAAGTTTAGCACTCTGCTAACAGTTCATCAGAGATGGCAAGCGTGAAACAGCGAGCAGGTCCCTCAGATAAGGACAGTCCCTGCTGAACAGCTGAGAGCACTGATAGCGCACCACTTGGAAACACGCACTGCCTCTGCCTGGCATGATCTACAGAGGGTATCAGTTACACAGGACTGTCAACCTGGCACCTCTCGGCAGTATTCAGTTCAAAGAAAAAATTTTAATAAGGTAATTAATACTTGTTTAACAATGTCAGAATTATCACAAACACATCAATCCCACTGATACTACATTAAAAAAATCTCTAGATTTAAGAAACAACCAAGTTCTCTATGCCAGTTTCTGAGACCTTTTAAGGCAACATAATACTGTAATTAAAGCACATGAACTTTACATTTTCTTGTTCATTTTTAATTAGAAAGCCACTTCAGTTATACAAATCTTCACTGTTTCAAATTAATGTCAACAGCTTAAGTCCTGGTCCTGAGAACAGATTTAAGTGGGATTACTCTAATACACTTTCCTTGTGCAAGTATTTGCAAGATTCAGCCCTGAAGTCGCTATACAATTTATAACTATGTTCCTCATTTGTGAATAAACTCACCTTTGAACTCAGTAATACATCAGTCTGTCATGTGTCATCATATTCTCTTACATTCCGCAAAGACACGTTTATATATATTAATTAATAGGCAGGTGAGTATGTGAGGAAGAAGGAGTGAGGAGCTATTAGAAACCACAGCATCTATATGGCAACCAAGGAAACACGCAAGGAAACTGAACACTGCACACTCTGACATAGTTATTCTCAAGAGATAAATATTAACAATAAACATTTAGGCTGTTTTCTACAAAATTATTTATATCAATCAAGACTGCTTTGCACTTTGCAGCACCTAACACAGAAGGATCTAGAAGTGCTTATTAAAAGTGGGGAGGGGGAAATGTCTTCCATGTCACTGAGGTCAAGATTTCACCCTAAATACTAAGTTTGGGTGGAGATGAATGGGAGATGGCACTACACTGAAAGATCACTCTTGCTCATTTTTTGGAGGAAGTGAACAGCAGTTTCAAAACAAATTCTACATGTCCTCTACTAAGGACAAAGAGAAGTATGTTATCCAGTTGGAGCAGCAAGTGTAGTTTACAGAGCCAAAACGTAGCTTGAGTTTTCCAAGAACATTACAATTAAGATCCATATTCTTCAAGGGATCTGCTTTAAACACTGACCGAAAGGTAGCACAAACTGCAGCAGGACGACGACTTTCTCAGTACTACCCTAGGTCATCACAGTCAAGTACAGAGGCAAAGACTGCACATTTCAGTTGCAAAAGAAGCATTTCAGTAACTTCTGAATATTTCTCATCACATGCTGACTCTGAAAGACCCCTTGTTAGCTTGAAAACAAAGTCTAGGAAAGCAGGGAGCACAAATATGTATATGATTTGGAGGGACTTCAGTATCTATTAATATTAAACTAGGCAGAAGATTAATAGATTACGTTCAAGACACATACACCAGAAAAATGCACACTGGACAAAAAAGTTAAACTATTTGTTATACTACTACACACAGAAGTTGTTTGTAAATTCTCAGGAAGAACTGAGGAGCAAACATCTCTTGCTCAGTTTCTGTTTATCACTAAACACAACAGATATGAAGCATTTTCACTGAAAACATTTTTCCCTGTTTATGTGTCCTGTAACTCAAGACAAGCAGGTTGCAAAATATTAGCAGGCCATACATCTGAAATCCACAAAAAAGAAATATACTTCTATATCATCAGAAATTTTGACATTAACAGCCCCAAAATACTAAAATGAATAGTTGTAACATACTCCAATCAAAGACAGAAGTAACTGAAAAAAGATCAGTACCTGTAGTTAAACAAGCCATATTAAAAACCCATCCACCCTCATTTTTCATGCATACCCATTGAAAAGCTCTCTTCTCATCACAAGTCTGCTGCTGCTGTTTCCTAAGATAGTCGTCAGACTAATAATACACCTACGTAGAAACATGGCACAAGGACTATCGGTGAAGAACAATTTATGGCATACCTGGGATCTCCACTAAAGCACAAGCTGCCTAGACAAGGCTGGAGAGGAGAAAAGTTGCTTCTTGCTCATATTCACCGTAGTGCCCACAAAGAGACCTTAGGAAATGGAAAGAAAATGCACTCCTTGTGCTCTACCTTCCTGCTTTGAGCTGTTTGTACATGCTCAAGGTTCTTGGAAATAGGTGCCATTTCAGGGGACTGCAGCTTTCAAGTACTAGAGTACTTCAGTCCTGAAAGTCAGACAGTTGTTTTTGTGAATAAAGTAGTGAAGTGACTAATATACTATAATACCCTCCATGGTATCTTCAGCTTTCGTTCATTGGCTTCCATGGTTTATATTCACTTCAGGAAAACAAGTTCAATATACCTGCATCCTTTCTTTTCTTTCTGTTCCCTCTCCTCTTCACATACAAGGAGACAGCCAAAAAGAAGCACCAGGTCAGGATTAACTACTTCAAAATACGATTTCTAACAAAAGCTGAAACTCAGCTTCTTACACAACCTGTCTTATTCCTTGGAATGTTTTAGGTGATGTTCTAGGAAAAAATGACCACACACAACCAGGAAAATATTAGTTTCATCACAAATTTCTATTTTTACTCAAGCCCTCCTCTGCAATTACTAGAAGACACACAACTTGAAATGTATTTTAAAAACAGTAAGAAGTTACGTGTGAGGGCAGAAGTGACTAAATTTTAGTAATGTGACTTCCAGCTGGTGTTTCAGTCAACTTATTACTTTGATTTCATGCAGGCAGCATAGCTGTATCGCTTGAATAGCAATTTGCATTCTCTACAATGCCTGAAGTCATGGGAAATTGCTCTTGGAGGCCACACATGTTACACCTTCACCACGCCACGTAAAGACCCCTAGGGTCAAATGAGTATCGTTCAGGAACAGAAGACGACAGCCCCATCAGCACGCTCCCTCTTCCTACCTGCTGGCAGAGGGTGCTCAGAAGGGCACTGCTTATGAGCTAACAAATCAGACAGCCTTCAGCAGCTGTCCTGGTATCTTCGCCTCTGAACAGTATGGCAGAGGACAGGGACATGTATGAGAGTGCACCAAAACAACCTGGTGCTCCAGTGTGACTTAACTGTACAGCATAGATAAGCCCACAGAACCCCAAGCCCTGCAAACTCATGAACTATTCATGTACAAATTCCTGAACAGACTGCAACAGGTAAGGGTTTGTACGGTAAGGACTCCAATTCTTCAGAAATGAGGCTGTATGAAGCTTATTGCTCAAAGCACTTTGTAATCCTTTGATGAAATGTGCTATATAAGTGCAAAGTACTATCGTTAAGTCAAACTACGATTTTTTTTTTTTAAAATATCTAGGAATTTCTTAGCATTTCCCTGTTTACCTAACAGATCAGTTCTTTATAAAAATAAATATAGGGAGGACAAAAGGGATCATTCTCTCCCCAATCTTAGTAAACAAGTTTAATTTTTCCATGCTAAAATCTGCAATATCTTTCAAAAAAAATATCAAAACACCTAAGAGAAACTGAAGGTGCATCAGAGTTGCTTGCAACTCATCTACTTTATTCCCATGGCTAGGATATCACCAGAACTTCTAAACCTCACTAATTTTTCTGAAAGGCCATAGTATCAGAAACAGTATTTGGCAAAGACTTGGTGAAGAACAGTTTCCTAGTATTCAGCAGTAACCCTTACAATAAATTTAAGGGGAAAATACTTAGCTTTTTTCAGTTTAATTTTTTTTTTCTTAAATCAGGTACCAGATATATTTAATCCCTCCCATTTCTATGATATTTTCAGTTTCTTGTATTTAGACCAAAGACACTTTCCAAAAGCTGGTGTACAACATCTTTATATACACTACAAATTCAGATTACCAGACTATAGTCAGACACTGAATATATAAATAACTTTGCAAACTATTTACAGGTTTTAAACTAATCAGGTTCCAAGCAACCAACACTCTTAAGGCAAATTCATTTGTATGACTGGCTGTCTGGCCTTTCAGTATTTCTCTCTCCTCCCCAGCCCCATAAAAATTACAGGCAATAAACATGAGATTGAATTACCCCCTACCCCTGTATTGACAGAATTTCTTGTTTGGAGAAATTATCTAACTACTTTGGATTTTTCCTCAAAACAAGGAAAAACGTACAGCAACACGTTTCTGTGTTTGTGTCAAGAAAATCATTAAGGTGCATACCAAGAAGTAGAAATCCCAACGTCTTACAACAACATAATTTTTGTATGCACTTGACAAATGGATTTGGGAATCTGGGAAAGCATCAGTTTAAAGCTGCACAACCCTTTTTAGTACTATGCATTTATAAGCTCATTAGATATAAAATCTGAAGAGCTCAAAGGGATTTTCTCTAAGAGGTGACACCGTGCAATACAAAATGCAGCAAAGAGTGGATTTTCAAAGCGTATGTTTAACTACATTAGAATTTTTGTCTTATACCATATTGCTGTGCAAGACACTATTCACCATTTAAACGGATTCTGCACATCTTGCCAATCCTTATATTGGAATAAGAATTGGCCATTTCAAAGACTATCTTTTTCTTATTGTATTCTTAAGTGCAATCACAGTGCAATCCCTTTTGTCGATGCATGACTGAAGCAACCAAGCATATTCTGGTGAAGTAGACAGGATTCACATACCAAACACGCTTAGCGCCTTCCTTTAAGTCCCAGTCATCACTTTGTTCTTGCTATTTTTCAATGCCCTGATTAGGTCTTTGTTTGGAAGTAATTAGCTATTGTGGTTTGAAGGATTTTGGAACAAAGCAGAGACTTTATACTGAACGCAGAGGTCATCTCCAACAGAGACAAAAAGGTAGCGAATTATCGATTAGCTTTATATTTAGAAGCATCCCTTGGTTCACTGCTAGGATTGCTCCAGTCATCTGCTTCAGGTGTGGTCTTGTAGTGTCGCCATGCTGACTTATTAAAAACGGGAAGTCTTTCAAATGATTCACTTGAAAGGGCCTATGGAAAAACAAAAGGAATGGTAAGATATAATTAGAGATATCAAGAGCAAGATGGTACTCTGGGGAATTCTAGAGTTACAACTTCTGTATCGAACAAGTGTCTCAATTATTCAAGCATTACACGTCACAACACTATTTTGAAAATACTTTGGCTGTGACTAATCATTCTAGTCATCAAAGTACTAGTCATAGTAAAAATTAAAAGTAAATAATAACACTTTAAAGTATTTCCCTTCTTTCCAGGGAGCAGTGTCTACAAAGACAGCAAGAAGAATAGTTTCGGTGAAAAACATATTAGCAAGATTTGTTACTGACATGGGGCTGACAGCTACTTAAACATTTCACTTCTCCAACAAACTCTGACTGTCAGCACAATGATCTGTGAGGACTGATCTAGTTCAGTCCATTAGCATGCTTTCTTCCTCTGAGAAAGACCATATGTTTTTCTTCCACACATACATGCAGTTAGCACAACTCACTCACTATGTACAGCAAGGCAAAGTGACAACACTAAGTCAATAATCGACATGAGCTATACGCTGTATTCTTTTAAATTCCCTGATGAAATTCAAGCAGCCAGTTTCAATCTTAAGCCCCTGAGTAGCCTGGGATCTCCCCAGAAAAATACAATGGGATCAATATAGTCTATTGCACAAAACTGCATAGAAAAAAAAACCAGTACAGTCAG
Source organism: Chlamydotis macqueenii (assembly GCF_036417535.1). Taxonomy (NCBI): domain Eukaryota; kingdom Metazoa; phylum Chordata; class Aves; order Otidiformes; family Otididae; genus Chlamydotis; species Chlamydotis macqueenii. The sequence continues at coordinate 130,140,779 of NC_141556.1, forward strand.
GAGTCAGTCAACAGTCTTCTCAGGTTTATTTTACTCAAAACTTTCAGGATCAAAAAGTATTAACCAAAATCATCTCTCATCACAGTTCTTTGAAAACTGAGCACTTATGACAGATTAACAAAACACAAAGAATCAACACAAGGGACTGGGGGGAAAAAACCTGATAGCAAGCTAACTAGTATTAGTACCAGGTTAACATTTATAACCTCTGCTTTTAGAATTCTGTGTAACTGATTTAGATAAAATATAATGAAGACAGCAATTACAGATTTGAAAACAAGTTGAAGAGTGAAAATAGAGAACATCCACTTATTCAACTAGCTATAAACTATCAAATTGCACTGCACTACTAGTTTATTAAAAGGTCAAATTCATACCTTCAAATAAATTACAGCATCTGAACCAACGCCTTCCATTGAGTAGAGTTTAAGGTCACCTTGAAAGTACCTAGCGTACAGACGAGAAATTGGCAAGCCATAGCCAAACCCAGCCTACAAAACCAAGAAAACAAAAGGAAAAACATGGTGGAAAGTTAAAAAAAATGCAACAAATCACTTCCGTAATTTATAAAACAGAAGATACATATATATTAGATCTGCATCAAATGACTCTTCAAGCTTTCCTTTAGGGAAAAGGGAAAAGTATCAGAGTCCTTTGTTAGGACTACTTTGGCCATTTTGCATTTTCTCAAAGAGGCAGGTAGGTGTAACATACAGTACACTCTACCTCCAATCACCAAAGTAAACCAATACCCCCAAGCCTGGGATTATTATTCTCAAACATTTCCACACTTAGGAGATTACACAAGAAAGTCAGAGATAACTCTGTTTACTTCGTCTAGGTCACGCTATTAAGTGATTGCTGATGCCATACTGCAACAGAGATCAGAACACCACATACAAAGCAATACATGGCAAATAATTCTAATGCTTGATTATTCACCTGATCTACATGCCCTGAATTTTTCAGGACTATCCAGAGCAATAAAGGAAGGATTCCAGACATACAAGCATTTGTAAAGAATGATATACAAGGTAATGGAGTAATAAAACTTTTCCATAAGGGTGGATTACAAGAAGCATTAGACACCTAAAGTTTGCAGAAAAACAATAAACTCACTCCCCTATAATATTTCTACAAAGGCAACCTGACAGATACTGAGAATCGTGTTCCCAAATCTTAAAAACAAACCACAAAACGATACAAAGAGAACGCTAAGATGCAGGACTTGCAAGCATTATACACAGCTAATATATGGTATCACTTTATAAGGAATCCCTTGAGGGAGTGGTGAACATTAAAGAACTCTGTACTAGAGCATACATCACAAATTCTCTTGCTGTCATCTACTACTCTACAGTACCTTTTGACCTCTTTGACTTGTTCTTTACAGAAGTCTAAATTTAGTGATCTTAAATTGGTTACAGTTGCTTACACCAATGACTGTAACAGTTCTGAGCAAAATGATGCTAAAGATGCGCTTTTCTACTTACACTGCTTGTCACAGTTATTAGTGCCCGTTTCCGCAGTTAAAACAGTTGCTTAGCTGCACTTTTTCAAACAACAGTATGCTTTAAAAACCTATTTCTCAGACTTCCATTAGAGATGCATGCATCACTTTCAAACATCTGATCTTGAAACTAGATGCATTTCTTTCTTAATCTCTAAAAACTGGAGGTTATTTGACTGTCTTAGAAAGAACTAAAAAAAAAATTCCCAAAGCTGACTTACATCTTTTCTGGAGACCGGCCAATAAATACGTTACAGAAATTAAAAAGCACAGTAACTGAAAGGCAAATTGTAGATAGTACATACCCCCAGGAACAGCTCAAGCAAAGAGCAGTATCCAAGCAATCCTGAAAACACATTCTACTTCCCTCTCTCCAGAATTATGTCTCCTTAAAACCCATGCCCAACTTCTGTTTCCCTCCTGCTCCTTCCAGGAAAATCTTTTTACATTTTGTGCTAGCATACATATTTATTTCATACTTCCATCTTCCAAAAATTTCCTGTCAGTCTCTTCTCTTCTCCCTGTTTTCAGGGTATTTTCCAAAAACAGACAACTTATAAGAAATATGAAGACACCAGATTCCAGAGGAGTACCTTGTTAAGGCAAGACCTTGCAAAAGGTCTATTTTGCAAAAGACGAAGAAGTGACTACTACATAGGTCTGTGCTTGACCTAGAGGACAGGATACAGTCAGTGATGGCACATCTGCCATGAGAAAAAGCTTTTTAGAGCCAATTTCTCATTAAATATTACAGTATGCATTATACAAATAGGAAATTATTAAATTTCTGTTACTAGTGTCTACAGGTTTCATTAAACCTAATTTAAGCCACATTTCTCCCACTACAGACAAATGCTGCCACAGGGAGAATCATTAAATTCTCTAAGAAAATCTAATTATCATTAAACATCACCATGTGTTCCTAATGTTTCCACTATGTATATAGCAGTACAGATGAGCGCAAGACCTGCTAGAATTCAAATGCTGCCATGGTAACAAGGTTTCTTAGCAGCTTTTAAAGAACATTTGCAATAACATCGAGAAAAAATTTTCACCAATCAACAAAAAGATCCCTCTCTTCCACTCCCCAAGTCCATGAATGTTTCATAAACTAGACAAGGGATCATGTAACAAGGGGAGGGAGAGAGAACAGAAAAATATGTCTATTTACACTGTACTGCAATTTAGCTTATGAATACTAAGTCAAGAATGACACTAGCACAGACCTACACACCTTCTGGAGCACCGTAATTCTGAAGTGGCACTAAGTCTGGCACTAAGCAATAAAGAAAAATCTCCTTCTGTATGGACTTCAAAAAGGATTTATGCAGAACCTTTGGAAGATTTTTATTTCTAGACTGACAAGCTATAGCATAATTGTTTTTATAACTGATCTGAGCCATAATACATAATGTGTTTCTAGCTTCACTGCTGAAGTTTTTTCCTTTTAGTGGAAAGATGTGTCACAGACTCCCAGTTTTTGATTTTTTTTTTTTTTCTTTCTGCACACTCATACGAATAACAGAACTTAACAACTCTTCTCAACATTCAGTCATGAACAATCAGACTCACAGGGCAAAAGCTGCCAGGTTCACAAGGGAGAGGGATACTTTGCAGGTCTGACTATAGTGACATATAGATGGAAGAGTAAAACAAAGTCTGAAAATGGTGTACAGTAGAAGAAAACTAAGAACAAATGCCACAGAATCAAAGTAAGCAGTCTTGAAGTTGAGGAAATAACCACAGGAATCACAGGAATGCATTGCTAAAGAGGCAGAGGAGAGAAAAGCATCAATCCTAAACTGAACATGTTTTACAATCAAAGAGCCACAAAGGAAGAGACATTTAATAGTGAATATAACTGGTAATCAAGGTATAAGTTTATAGGGAGAACAAGTTTCAGGAAATCTTTGTAGGCCGATATAGTAAATTGCTGATCAAAAGTGAGGCAGAACAAAGGCAGATTATGAGTCAAGAAAGATTCTACCATTCTTGATGTAAGAAAAAAGCTTATATTTTAATTAAGGCCTGTTCTCTATCACTCATCCCATCCAAGAAAATTTTCTCTGAAAAAGCCACATCATTGTTTGAAAGTAAGATGTGCTGCAGAGTTAGGAGCTATGAAGGATTAGTATCAAGTCAATGCAGATATTGAACTGGCTTTCACAACCACCACGGTGGCATCAAACATTGGTGAAAACACTGCAATACACGGATGTGCCACAATGCTATGAAATGTGGAGTAAGATAGTACTGTAAAGACTCTCTGCTAAAAATCTAAAAGGAAATTAATTATTTCTGAACCATTCTGAACTGGTTTCATCCTCAGTTCACTGTTAATTATTCTGTATCAGAAATAGTCACATATTCTCTGCACCACATTTTATTAGCTGCCTGAAGGCAGCTCAAACACAGATGTATCAGCAGGAAAAAGAAAGAAAAAAAAAAAAAAAAACAAACCCCACTTAGAACATGCTAGATGCAAGTGTTCCTAAACAGGGAAAGAAAATTGCTCAAAGAACCAACTTTTTCTTGACATACTTGAAGATAAAAGATTGCATCAGAAGCAACAGAGAATAAAGATGAGAAGAGGCAAAATACAGTATCAGTATTAATCCACTTATTGAAAGCCAGTCAAATGGAAGAGTAGCTATATAATTTTTATCACAATGACCCAATGTGCAATTTAATAAAATAACTTCATAATAATAATTTAATTTTAATAGTAGTTTTTTTAAATCATGCTTGCTAAAAGAATGTGTGCATTGAACACCGAAACAATTCCCTGCTTAGAAGAAACTATAGGGAAATTTTGTTTGTTTGAAATCTGACCCTGATACATCTCAGAAGATGTGAGGTATCTCTGATTGAACGGGAATATACCAAAAGTGTTCATATCCCATGTAAGTTGGGTAATCTTTTTTAAAACGCATTTTTACAGTCCATAACTTATATAAAAATAATTTTCCAAGTTCAATATAAGCTTGTGCATTACCAGGAGGTGTTTCAAGTGCTATAGTTCTGACAGTGCGGCTCATCTTTCCAATATATTTATTATAGGAAACTTAAATAAACAGTAATTTACACATCACAGAGGTTGATTTAGGTTATCCACCTTCTCAGTAATACAGCACTAAAAATCCTGTCCATTAACCTGTGAAAATATTGTGCTTATGCAGCTATGCTTGTTTCCAAGAATAAAATGTCAAGACAAAGAAAAGCAATTTTCTCTTCCAAAGACGAAGTGATGATAACAGACCCCATTTTCTCCTGATAATGTTTTATCTGCATAGAATTGCTAATGACAAACAATTTATTCAAAGGAAAACCTGATCCAGTAGATTACAGTGAAGGGAAACGTACAACTAGAGTAGTGCAAAGGGACATTTAAATACATACTGCAATTGCTTACCAAAGGCACAGCTCTCGAGGGCTCCAAACTAGGCCTGGGTGCTGTTGAGTACATGTAGTTAAACAATCTGTCTATTTTTCTTAAAGGTACACCTCCACCTTGATCACTTATCTAAGGAATGAAAAGTTAGAATTTTAAACATTCTGTTCTGAAAAAAACCTGCAAGATTCAAGCAGCATTATCTAAATGGCTTCAGAAATATTAAAGGAGTGGCTAAAGACTTTTGGTTTGTCTAGTTAGGAAAAAGAAGGCTGAGGGGTGACCTCATTGCTTTCTACAGCTTCCTGAGGAGTGGAAGCAGAAAGGGAGGTGCAGATCTCTCCTCCCGGGTATCCAGTAATAAGATGCATGGGAATGGTTCAAAGTTGCCTCAGGATAGGTTTAGACTGGACTTCAGGAACCACTTCTTTACCGAGGTGTTCAACCACTTGAACAGGCTTCCTAGAGAGGTGGTCAATGTCCCAAGCCTGTCAGTGCTTAAGAGGCATTTGGACAAAGCCCTTAACATGCTTTAACTTTTGGTCAGCCTTGAAGTGGTCAGGCAGTTGGACTAGATCATCATTGTAGGTCACTTCCATCTGAAATATTCTGTTCCAATGAATACGAAGCAAGTGTCAGAAGTGATGCAGTGACTAATTTGCCTTTTCAAATTACGAGTCACACTATTCTAAACCTAGTAGGTTTGTAAGTTGCACAGTATTTTTAGGCATTTACCTTAATAGATAGATCTTCTTTCCCCAAAGTGACTAAGGTTTTGATCGATGGATAGACTTCTCTCTTACCTTCGTGCAATTCCACTGTAGCTCTCATTGAATTCTGAAGGTAAAAAAAGAAAGTGTCTTTAAATCTAACTTTACCATATACGCTTTTCATGACAACTTAGAAATTGCATTTATTTTGTTGAATCTAGATACTGTGTCCTACATTTGTATACAAGATAGAAAAGGCCATATTTAAAATAAAGCCAAGAAGTGCTTTCAAGTCAACGAGTTGTCCAGTTAAACTTTTAAATCAGAACCCCATTATATGTATATTATCTCTTTGATATAGAGTCAGAGTATATAAAGCAAGATTTTTTTTCCCTGTATGAAATCAAGTAATTATATATGAGGAATGATAACATCCTTCACCTCCACCTTGCAGAACACCAATAGTGATGTTCACCACAGAGAACAAGCTTTGATTTTCTTAGCCTGAGCCACATAATTGTTAAGTTACCATATACCAATCTGACTTTATCATATCTATTAACAGAGTTTCCACTGCCAGCCTGTCATAGATTACTATTACCTACAGCTACAACTTACTGGTTTCACACTGTTTCATGACTTGTACCAAAACATACTTAGTAGTAGTACACAAATTCTCACCTGTTCTGCCCTAGAACTAATGTTACAAATCACAAAATAGGGGAAGATTTAAATGAACATACTTGACAAATGTCAGAAATCAACCCCAAAACACCTTCTTTAGGAAAACTTTCTCTGACCAAATGCATTTTTTTCTCCTGAATTTCTAGTGTTCAATTGCACCACCTAGAGACTGCCTATCTTATTTGAAAGCATACAACAGCTCTCATGTATTCAATTTTCACTGTTGTTCCAGTCATTCAGAAAACACACATAAAACAAAAACAAAGCATGTCATTTACACTAATCGAAGACATATCGGCTGTTTTCACACTGATCCTAACCAGTCCTCAAATATGCAATAAAGCAGCAAGCTTATGAAAACTGCAAGGTAATGAATATATCACCGTTGCAAAAATAGACTGAGTGTTTTAAGTTAATCAGCTGCAAAAGCACAAAAGGAGAAGTGGGAAAACAGAATTTTTTTTAAAGTACACAAGCGCATAAAAGAGGGTTGTAAGCCTAACTTTTAACAGTTTCAAACCCTCTTCACTTGTTTAAGAATAAGCCTAAGAAAGGAAAACTGATGTAACATTTAAGAGCTGTAACTGAAAAGAATCTCAATTTCAACAGTAATGTAAGTTCATAAACCTCTTGAAATATTAACAAGTGCGACCTACCTTGAATAATTCAAATAACATATGAAACAAATGAGAAGGTACATAGACTACTTGAATAGGCTTGTTTGGAGCTTTAGCTAAAAAAAATAAAAACAAAAAAGACAAATATTTTTTTTTCCAGAACAGTATTTTGTAGCATTTCTATTTACAGGAATAACATGAAACTGTAGGCAAAGACAAGTACGTAAACATGTTCTAACTTTCCAAGTGCAAAATTAGCTCCATGAAGTAAAACCATGAATTCCAGTTACTGCTATCACTTGAAATAACACATTCTAATGATGATTCTCAAAGACATCTGTTAGCAGACTTTGTTTAGATATGAAACTTCACTAAATAGTGGTTGGTTTAGTACTTAAGTACTAAGTACTTTCCCACTTAAGTGGGAAACTTTTTTTTCTTAACACACACAGTATTTAAGCATAGTATTTGCTGCACAAAAAGATTCTTAAACTACAAAAAAATAACTTTCTAAATATTCTAAAAGCAACTATTTTCCTTTAACATTAAAGTGTAAGTATTCATTAAAAAATTCAAAATATATTTCAAACAATATTACAGTTTTCTTATTCCAGATCACAATTGAATTGTTTGTCCACTGTTGTCCTGTTGTTAGTGTTTCGGCAGAGGTGTACAGCTTGGCAGAGTTCTGAATACTGGAGTAATGTATTATTTCCTGCGAAATCAATTAGCTGCATTTAATACATTCCAGGACAGTTTTGGTGCTGAAGATGCATTCAAACATCTACTAGCATTAAATTATAGAGTCACAGCTTGTCAGACTCTGCAGCAGATCAGACTGAAGAAAAATCTCTAGGTGTCTGCTTCATACATTTCAGGAAGATACCAACACGCACACAGAATATGACTGGAGTCAACTTTTTGGCTGGTAATACCACCAGTTATTACTTTAAGAGACACAGTAGTAAAAACTCCTAGAAAAAGGAGAAGACCACAACAATGGTCTTCATAATTAGTTGCAAGGCAGCTTGCTGTTTTATGATGTTCATTTGGTCAGTCCATACTCCAATTCTCTTGTGCATCACCAGAACCAAAGTAGACTGATTTATACTGGTCTGAGGCACAGCATACACACAGAAAACATGTTATTGTTGCTCTTGTGAGGTAATTTGTGAAGTCATTTTCTTCATGTTGATTATAAGCTAGTTTAAAGGAAAAGAATAATTCTTTCCTCACTTTTCTGAAAATGAGATCTAGCAACTTGTTTTCTCCACTATTCGAACTTTTTACTTCGGCCTTCAAGTGAATTTTGCATTGATTAATCTGCTGCAGCACTCAGTACTTTTAGGTCTGAAAATCACTCAGTTTTGGAGGGGGAAGGTTGGGTCCTTTAGTTTTGGGAGAGAAGCATAATGCGTCAGTGTTGACAACATTACTTTGTGTAGAGAAGCATTTCTACAATATTAAATAATACTTTGAGTAACATGTTCCCATATATCACACTCTCTGTTTTGAGTGTTACCTATTTCTGAGACTTTTGCAATTCTTCCTGCTGAAGTTTGGAAACATCTTAGTCTTGTTTGGACAGCTGTCCAAAATTTGTGAGAGGATCACTCACGACAAATTTTTTTTTCCTAGCTTAAAAAGATAATCTACCTGTTGTCAGAAGAAATTATAAACAACAACAAAAAAATCAGTCAATACACTGAGACAAGGATTGTCACATCAGTTTCATAGCATCCAATTTTCATCTTTGCAATCAACTTGAAACAGATTTTCATGTAAGAAGTTTATGATAGGACTTAAAGCACAGACTATGTAAAAAAAAAAGGTCTAATTTTGCCATCTTACACAGAAGAGCTCACCACTGGTACAGGGACTGATGGTGGAATACTTCAAAATGAAACAAATTTCAGCACTATTAAAAGATTAGTTAGAAAGCAGGCATGCTTCCTCAGTTAGGAAGATTCTTGACCACTTTACTTCCCTTAAAGTGATAGCGAATTCAGCAGATAGCATTCTGCTTTTAGCATCAAGAAGTGAAAAAGTCATGATGATAAACGATAATTTAGGTGCCCATGTAGACACATTAGAAGAAGAAAAGTAACTCTGGACTGCATAATTTACATAATTTACAATTAATTAACTGAACTAGAAATCACAGATATTAGAAATGCTTTTTCTTACATACATCACTTAAATTAATTTCACAGTTACCATTGAATTCTTCAACTTCCAGATCAGGTGCCACCAGATAGTACTGTTCACATAACATCTTTGCTGTTTCATAAGCATCTACAAAACAACAGAACAGAACACTGATTTACCAAAATCATCTAGAGACAACTAGCAAAGTTCATCCTGTATATGAAAGACTACAAGCAGAACACTCATTTTAGTAACAAGTTTACAAGCGTGAAACTGGTATCTATTCTAATCTCTTCTTCTCTGTATGATTATAGCCCATTTGTTAAGAAAGCTCTATGAACAAAAGCAGATTACTAGAGACAAACTATTTTTAATCTTTGCTCAGGGTTTGAAAACCAGAAGGGCATAATCTTAGGCTGACCAGAATATCTACTTATTTGTAATGTCCTGATCACAATTTAATGCCTGTTCTTTCCATTTCAAATAAAAAAGGACGACATTGCAACCATAAATTCAGTTTTTCCAAACACAGGAAAATACTTGATTTTCAAGGGCTTTCAGGAGGAAAGCTGGAATCTTTCAGATTCTTCATTCTTTCCTACTGAACAAAAAAAAAAAAAAAAAAGGCCAGAAAGCCTCCCCAGAACCCAGATAAGGCTTTATGTATTGTCAAAATATAGCAAGAAAGTTTAAGTCATGTTGTGTTTGAAAGAGTTCTTAGTGGTTCTAAACATTCACTAGTATCTCATTTGCAAAAATATTTTTGAAACAAGCAGCAAGTGCTAGCTTAAAGAAAAACCACAAACTCAAAGATGTTCTAACTCCCTTGCTTAAGCTACGTTAATGAAAATGGCTTCGTCATAGTAAGTGTGAGCTAAGAGCAAGCACATAAACAGATAAGTAGTTCTGCAGAAAGAGAAAAATTTGCTAAGATACCGTAACAATTTCATTTGACCTCCCCCTACATATATATTCTTCCACCTGTCCAAAGTGACACTACAAAACAAAACAGTCACTGCTAAGACTCAGCGCTATGTGACAAGTACAAAGAAAGTAAAATCACTAGTCCCCAGAAAGGGTTGTTTATCTGTAATTGTTCTCCTTCAAGATGTCTACAGAAATAACGTGCCCTGTTAACCGAAAAAAATTATATCAGTTGTTCTGACATCTGCAAGGCTGGACATATCACACAAGGCTGACACAAATGCTGCTTGAAGCCTAGTAAAATGGAGCTAATCAACACTGGAAACATTCTTAATAAAGTCCCAGGAATCTCTCACAGAATCAGCTATCCAGCAGGAATCTTTTGTGACAAGATGGTAAGCTCCAAAGACTTTCTAAAAGGGTCCTGTCATTAGCACAATAAAACCTGCCCTAGTAAAAAGATCAAAATCCCATTTAACAACCAAGCTGTACAGAGAACTTCAGCCTGGGATGTGCATAATCTAGGAAAAAGAGATGCAGGAATACCTACACTTACATGGCATTCTAAGATCATCTCAGAACTTCTGATGGCCTTGGGAGTAATCCTTTCTATGCCCTAGAAAAAAGGGCATAAGAAGCACAGCCACAATCTTGACTCAGTCATCAAAAGCTGAAGATAGCAATGTAGCTAGTACAACCATAAGCCCATCTATATGGAGAAAGGAATATGTTAACACATTTCAAAGTTTCCACGTCACAGAAGTGAAAATTAGATATGGATCCAGGGTGCAGGAGTTGTATTCTTATTGAGGAGAATAACTTCAAGGCATCTGAAAAGTGAATTAATAACTGTGTGGGAATAAATCAAAAGCCCTCAACACATGGATATGGAGCAGACACAGCCAGTATGCAAACCTTGAGAGAACAAAGAGGCTCTGAATAAATCCCTTTAGCCTCCCTAAATTTAATATAGGACCCTCATCCATTTTCAAAAAGTAGCCACCCTAACAGCCTTGAGATGAACAGGAAGGCACTATCACTTCATCCAGTAAAATACCCAGCCCCAAGAAAAACTAGATTAAACAGAGTCTGAGTGCAGTCTTACTCTAAAAGTCAACTCGCTGGCAGAGTCCTAAGACTGTAAAGGTTCCTGCAAAGTTCAAAGCACTCTTCATGTCGTGGCTGGAGGTAAGTAGCAACAAGAGTGAAGGATCTATCAGTATACATCTTAAATCTTATCTCCAGGGACAAGCCTGGATTTGCTGTCAGCTCAAAAATCTTATTGTATGGACAGTCAGTGAGATACAGGGATCCACCTCAGGCAACTAGAGATACAACACTTGGTGGAGCTGCTTGAAGTAAGAAGTGGCTGTTTAAATAATTTCTTCAATGTTTGAAGAGCATACAGAGCTTGTAGCTGCCACATACAGTGCCAAAATCAACATCTTAACACTGATAAATTGCTCAGAATGCCGTCTGCGAATCAGAACATTCTGGAGCTAGCACAGTATCTAAATTAACCCCTCTATCAATTCTACAAGGAAATGGCCTCAATCACCTTGACCCTAGACAGATTCTGTCTTTAAGGACATTTTGTTTCTTTGAAAGACAACACTAGATACTGTTTACGATGCCCTCATTTTGTCAGTGATTTTTTATTTTCAGATGTGGAAGATCTATTTTAGCCACTGGCTTGAAGATGGAACTAAGCACCTTCTGACACTATGCACTACTCTGTCCAAGGCAGTAACTATGAATTTGATGGTCAAAATAGATTCAAATATTGCTATTAGAAGGAATATCTAAATAAACAACATGACTAACATATATAATGCTGAGGTCAAAGCGGAGTAAGCTCAATAGAAAGAAGAGAAAGCTGCCGAAAAAAGGCCACCTTAGAGCCAGAAAGAACTACAATCCAAGAAGCCTTCATAACAGTAAAAAGCATCTACATTACAAAGCAAGCTATCATGCAGGTCAGAGTCTGACATAAAGATTTCCCTCTTACCTCAAAGGCTGAGGGAAACTAAAGGGGAGGAACACATGCTTCCCCCCTTGCAGCTGCACAAACAGCAGGGAAGGATAGAGGGTGGAGCTCACTCCCACAAGACCTGTATTTTAAATAGATACACCCAGGGTGTGAGCCTTCAACAAGTTCCTGAAGTGGACAGCATTGTGTCATGCCTACTTCTGAAAGCAGGCATGACATGACCTAACATTCTGAAAGCCTATGAACATTCACAACGTTAAGCAAACAGAATTTATTAAGCAAATATGATTTCTAATGCGACTGTGCTGGATCATTCAGTTACAACCATCACACATGTCTTCACTGCAAGAACAGGCTGTGGTATAATCAAATGCACAAAGTAATGGGGAGTTTCACTGGAGTATTTGTATATCTGAGGACATTTTACTGAAAGGTCTAACTAAACAAATTGGAAAGTTTAATTTATTCTCCCTTCCTTAGTACCAGCATCAGATAAAAGATGAGTACATGAGAACTTGCTTCTAAGTATTTCAGGGAAAAAAAAAAAAAATCTGAAGTTTAACAAAACACTTAGATACTCAATCTGATATTTAAAAGGATAGATTAAAGTTATTTTAAAAATTCAATTGTTTTCTTAGTTCTGTTAACATACCAAAAGTTCCTCCATTCCCACTAATGAAGACATTAGAAAGTCTCAATAAGCCCGTGGCTTTATTGTGAGCAATGACAGAACTTAAATTTCTTTTTTTTTTTTTTTTTTTACATTTTATTAAACGAATTTAAATCACCTTCAGTCTTTTGTACCTCAAAACCAAAATATATACACATTCTAAGTTGTGGGGGTTTTTTAGTCAGCAAAAATATTAACTTCATCTTACCTTTAACCACCTCTGCCACATTACAATTAGGATCAATACTTCCAATATGTTTGGGATGAGCAGGATTAATATCTCCACCAAAAAGAAGCGCTAAAAGGAAAAAGAAATGGCTGTAAATTGTTTATTACACTTGAGGCAGCCCAGAAAGTTTAAATCTGATGGTATCTGAAACTTACTGGATAGTACATCATTTTGTAAAAAGCAAATCTAGCAAATTGCCAGAATCCTTGGTAAGGAAGACTACTTGCCTCCCTCCTCTTCCTCACCTCCCTTTTCCATTTTTTTATAGCTAAGGCTAGTTAATACAGAAACAATGGTGTGTGTGGGTTACGGTGAAAACCTACATTTCAAAGCGGACTATTAAAAATTAGACAAAACTAATATGTAAAATACTTCATTCCTACCATTATGTGAGAACAGTAGCACTCACAACAATGAAAATGTTATAGTAACAAGGACTGAGGAACTGTAAGACAGCATTAAAAGCCTTTTACACTCACCTAAGCTGCAATTTCACAGCTGGCACTGAGGTCTTAGTCACTTGACTTTCTCCCTCACTCTCAGCAGCATGATCCCCACTCCCTTCTTTACACAAGGGTCTGGCACTCACCAGATCCTTCACTGAGAGTTCAGCTCTCAAAGAAGTAGAACGGTTTTACACGTTTTTGCAGAAGTGATTTTCTGCTATTTTAGCAAGTTAGTCAACTCTGATACGAAACAGATGCAGTATGAGGTCAGCAAAATAAAGTTCTGAAAGCTTTTGCTATTCCGGTCATGGTGGTGAGCTAATACACTGGCACACTGCACCTTTGCAGACTGCACTATAAAAAACAGTCAATAACATATGAAACAAAAATATAAACTACATAAAAACCTGTTTCTGCATTTTGCTTTCCAATTGTCTTTTTCATCAGTGCTTCAAGATTAATATTTGCCATCATGGATGGATCATTAACATTGCTTAGTGCAGAGAAATTGTACAATGTTAACTAAACTTTAAGCATCTATAAGTGGTTTTAAGTTTCAATCAGTTAAATAAGAGTGTCCAGAGGAAAAGCCATTTCAGTGCAATGAAATAAGTTTAATGTTTTAAAACTAGAGCAAATTATGCTAATGCTTGTCCCAAGAATTCTATTAGGATGTTTTTACTTATTGCTAGAACTCTTCTATGAGAGCCTTTTAACTTAACTTGATTTTATGTCTGTCATTTGTCAGCCCAGGTTCAAGCAGAGAACAAGCTGCACATTTATCTAATTTCGTATGCTTTGCCACATAGAAGTTACTTGTACACATACAGCAAGGCATTTGCTAGTGACATAAAAGGTTACTGGAAAGATACATAACTTGTAGTAAAATACCTTACACAACAGTACACTAGTGTCCGCATTATCTGTAGCATACTACAATTTTTAAGAGCTCATAAGAGCAGAATACAGGGCAGAGAATGAAGCTCTAGAGCTAAAAGGTACAAGATAAACTAAAAGAGATCCCAAGATTGTCCTTAACTTTATACAGATCACTTTCTGCATAGCTGCATATATTGGTTAATAGGAGCTACGCAAGTAACTCCTTTCACTCTAATACGAATGTTAAAAGTTTATAAGTAACAACAAACGAACCAGAACCTAATGACAAAGGCTTAGTAATTCTAGCATTTATTCCTAAATAGGGAATACGAAGTAGAGGAAGACAATGGATATAATTAAAAACTCAAGTTAAAAATACACAACCTCTTTAGAAGGCAAGAAAGTCCCGATAACTTGCTGAAAAATCAACAATAAAAATGCGTATCATACACAACCTATTCCAAGTTTATGGCATCCTTGCATTTCATTATGAAATAAATGTCAAGTCTACAAGGTATGATGAGAGAATTGTGAGAAGACACAGCTACTCTAGTACTACTATGCAAGCCATCTCTGCCAACAAGATTAAGAAGTGACAGCCGGGCTGACAAAGCCTGACAATTCTAGAAGAAAGAGTACTGGTGTTTTGGATTAATTTCTGATAACTAAAGTACCAAATTAACCAGTTGTCAGTATATCTTTTACCATAATTAGCACAGAACATTAACAATTAGTCATGAATATGAAAAAAATCCAAAACAAAGCTATGGCTTCAGGTTTACAAGCAATAACTAATGAGTTGTCAAAGATGAAAAAGCAATTACTTACTGTGTTGGTTAATAAGCATACGGAAAGAGATGCGGTTGGTGTAGAATCTATCTAGAAAATACTGGATGTTACTGCTAACAAATGGATCAAAGCCATATTTTTCCTTGTATTCAATCACCCCTTGCGCCATGGTTGGAACCACATCATTGTGTCTGTTCCTGACTTTAATTAATACATCTAAAAAGCTAGAGGAAACAAAATCAGAAACAGATTGTTAAAAGTATAATTAAACTCGATCTCTCACTTCTGTTTTCAGCTCCCCACAGCATAATAATTTTATCTATCTACTATCCCTCTCAGTCCACAAAAAATTATCAGAGGGAGAGATAAAAATACAACAGTACCTAAACAAATCTATTTAAAGATAAATACTTGGTCAACCTCTCACTCACGAGATCTTTGACATATTTAAGGCCTCAAATTAAGTTATTGCTTCCCAAAATATTCCTTTAAATTATATCTCTCTTTGTCATTAAAGGAGAACAAAAGATTATTTTTTTTTTTATTGCAATCATATGCACCATTGTAACTCTCATTCTCTGCAACCAACAGTAGCTGGGAGATGGGCAAGTAAACTCAAGAAAAACAACCTGACTGTCCTTCATAATTTCCTGAGAAGTTTTACACGTCGTACTTTCTTCCCAACACCTCAACCCATGCAGTGTAACTCTGGAATGTATTTCCTTTACCTAGCATCTATCCTGGTAAGTGTGAACATCAGGATAGCTAATTATTATTAGCATGACTTCTGTTCAGTTTCCTTTTACACCGCTGGATGGCAGAGCACATACAACGGTGCTCTGAGGGGCTCTTCCCTGAGGAAGCTGGAGAAGTTTTAGGATATGGCTTTCACTGCTTTTAACAAGCACCTGTTAATAAGCACTTTGAAACAGCTGAGAGGATTTTTGTTTCTCCTGCCAAGGCAGTTCAACACCTACAATCGTCAAGTGCTCATCCTTTTTTTTCCCCCAACATGCAAACTCATACATACTTGAAATGTTAATTGTAACTAGCACTCTAAAGCCTAGACACAGAAAATCAGTACTGCTCCACTCTGCTACAATCTCCAATACTAGAGGAATATTAACACCACAATGATTACACGATCTTGTTTAAAAAAAGTGCACACAGTGAAATTCAGTTTTCAAAAGAAAGCACGTCTAGAAGACTTGTTCACCTATGCCTGTATCTGCAAATTTACAGATCCTTTTTAAAAAACATCAACAGCAAAACATTCTCAGTAGATTGATAATGAACATGGAAAGGAGGCGTATTAATTATTTTTATCAAAAGTAGAATATACACCAACTAAGAAAGGAAAGAATATTAAGACCAGCAAAAGTACAAAAAGACTACCAAATTAGTCACCACATTTAAAACAGATGCTTCCTTGCCATAACCACTTTGC
Organism: Chlamydotis macqueenii; assembly: GCF_036417535.1. Lineage (NCBI taxonomy): Eukaryota > Metazoa > Chordata > Aves > Otidiformes > Otididae > Chlamydotis > Chlamydotis macqueenii. Next base: position 130,157,213 of record NC_141556.1, read on the forward strand.
CAATACAATCAATTAATACTACACCACACCATTCTTAACAAGTTATATGCTTTTAAAATTATTTCTCCTACTGTTCCGTGCCAGCTCCAAAGGAATGTAGGACTCATTTTTAATAGCTTTTCCATCATCTTCAGTCTAACCACCAATTTTTGCCTGGGTATTAACAAACAGTTCTGTAGTCTTTCAACACTATTTTGTTGCATAACAAAGGGGAAGTTTTAACTGCCTAATCCCCCAATCTAAATACTATCACAGTACAGAATGACTTCTCTTAGCAATCTTTCTGACTGGACAGCTTAAAATATTTCAATGCTTAAAAGGTTTGTAGACTCTTTTTACATTTATTAAGTCTGCGTGACTTGTAACCACCGAGATCTGACATTAGTTTTCAAGACTACTGCCCAGCTGTATTCACACTGCTGCTCTGTTTTAGAGCAACAAGACACTAGCTAAGAACAGAGCTGAGAAGCAACAATCACAAATGAAAGACAACTGACAACACTCTCTACTAACTGCTATTGCTGACAGCTTTGCTATTTGTTTTTAAATACCTCCGCTACCCACAACATACATAACATGATGTCTATGTGCTCCACAAAGCCAAACTGCTCACAGACATCCCGCTACCAAAGTGCTTAAATGCACAGAGCATGCTGAAGGGCAAACAAGAGGCTAGGAGGTTTATCTACTATAGACTAGTAAATCAAAGATGTAGTGTGCAAATACACACAGGAATATTTAAAATGCTCACGGGATTAGCTGTCGGGGGACAATATTCCAGAACAGCTCTGAAAATTTTATTTAGCAATGACTGTTTTTTTTTCAAAATTCAGTGTATTGTATTTTCAGAACTACAGTGAATAAATAATACAGTTTGTTTGACAGAGGAGGAATTATTAATACGAAGCTATTTTAGTAAAGTAAGCTTCAGCGGCTTCTGTATTAACGAAAGAATATTTAAGGTATTACCATTGCAGAAGTCTATAGATTTAATTTATTTAATAGCAAAGACAATTAATGTATGTCACAAATTATTATTTAACTCCCTAATGACTGTAATATATTATTCTGTTTTGATCTGTCATCATAGTGCAAGAAAAGGAGTCAATATAAAGACAAAGTGATTTTTTCCTACGCTTATGTTATGGACAGTATTATCTGAAATGTTAAAGACAAAGATCAGTAGACTGGAAAAAAAAAATAATTTTAAATGCAACAATCATGCAACGGGGTTTTTTTGATCGGCTACCCTTTTTCAAAGTGCTAGCTGCTAACCGAGAGTCACCCAAGAGACAGGTACAAGTTCACACTCTGAAAGATTTCTCTAGAAAACACAGCTACTTTCGAAGTGCAAAACTAACTGAAGCAGCATTTCACATTACTTGAAAGTAACAAAATGGCATCTTCTTGATCAAATCTACTCCAGTATTACTCTGTTCAAATTGCTACCAGAATCACTATTTTAATCTTAGTGCTGCAGAAAGGAAAGCTACTTCTGATTTACTAAGCTTCTTGTGTCCGTGTTTCTCTAGACACACTGGCAGTTTACTACTTTGGTTGCTCTCAGTTCCAGCATCCTGGAACCGAGCTCCCCACACACCCTCCCCACCAGAGTGCCACAAAGAAAAGCCAGCAAAGAAACTCACAAATATAGGGGGTAGAGTAAGTGTTCTTTGAAAGTACATGTAAACAGCACATTTTACAAACCCCTCAATTTTTGAAAAACAATTTCTGCCTCTGGGTGTTTATCTGGATGCATATTGACAGCAAGGGAGATTTCCAGCACTTCTGCCAGCTGACACCCTCTACCAAGCGTGGACACCTTGTCTTAACACTCCTGCAATCACACTGTTTGACAGAACTGTGAAAAGACCTCCACCTGACCACTCTGTAGCTTGAGGAAAGATACTTGTGTTATCAAAAATGCAAAAGTAACCTGACGTTTTGGCCACAGTAATCTGGCGACACTGTAGCTAAGTCTTCATAAGGTCTGCTAACCAATAGGACATAATAAAGAAACCGAAGAACCTCTGAACCTCTTAATCACAAATACTGAGACAAATAGTCCTTTTAAAGGATTTTGTCCAGTGCTCACAAAAATGTAACACTCATGAAGGTACATCTGTCATCAAATTTATCTGCTAAGAGCAGAGACAAACTGGGCCACACTGACAAGCATCAGCATTAGTTTCATCTCTGTACTTAACTCCTAACTGTTCACCTCCTCTATTGCATTGGCACTGCTTTGTTGGCCAAGCAGTGTAACAATTTCGGGACCACAGGGCTGGAAGTGGGCTATCTTTCCACTAGATCAATTTCACAATTCACTCCACTGATTACTTCAGACAGCTGTGCCAGTACATAGGTAAGATCTGTAATCCCCTATCACTGATATGGACCAAGGTTTCCTCAGAAAGAGGACCTGAACTCTTGAGAATAGCAGAGCAGGCTCCTCAGACAGACAGATATAACACAAATAGTCAGGGGGTAGTTTTATGTTCAACTGATCAATTTATTCCACTATTTTAGAAAGCATTAATTGAAGAACTACTGCCAACACTGATACAGCACATCTGTTGATATCAAACCTCTTTAAAAGATCATTTTAGCTCCCCTTTTTTCCTTTGATACTGTTACTCTGATTAGTCATAACATAAACCGAAGTCAGTGCCTACCAAAACACTCATTAAAATTTCCAAAAATCAACTCCTCTGTAAGCCTTCAAGTTTTCTGAGCAGTTGAGGTGGACATGACATTCGGCTCCAAACAAAAGCTGCTGGGGTTGTACTGAGGTACTTCCATCCAGGCAAGTCTCACATTTTGTGATACTAATTAATCTAAAGGACAAAGAGATGGGGGCCATCGTGAAATGTGTAAGTCATCTGATACCACACAGGGCACTAACAAGGATGTGCACTACCATGACCCAAGGATGCAGGACTGGGTTTTCTGTAATACAAAGCTAGCTTCTACAGTGTGCTCAAAGCAGGAACAAGACAGCTGAGAGGAACCAAGGTGTCGTAGTTCAGCCCCTATCGGGACCACCTTAGGCCCCCCCTCACTAAACAAAACCACAACACAAGGAAACTAATCAATGGCACAATAAAAACCTGCAAGAAGTAATCTGAAACAAAGCTGAGGGCTATAGACCTTAGTGTTGATGATGGCTGTGTTTTAGGGTTGGGTTTTTTTTTTTGGTTGGTTGGTTTTTGGGGTTTTTTGTGTTGTTTTTTTTTTTTTAAGTTTCTGATGCATATGTTGCACCTGTTGTTCTCACTTACATGTGGGTTTTTTCCTTTTATGCATACAAATCTCAAGGAAACATTTAATGACAATTTTAATATTATTTTGTTGACAAGAAAATTGGCTGAGCTTTCCTTTCTTCTCAAAACATCAGTAATATTATTCAATGAGGTAGATGAACACCAATAATTCAAGTCCATTAAAAAAGCTTTTCGCTAAAAACAATGATTGTCACATTAAATGTTTTCAAATGAATAAAACCTGAAGTATTAATGTGTTAATATACATTATATACAACAAAGTATTAAGCACAATGTATAGTAAAATGACATTTTAGTCTTAAGTATTTGATATGCAAGTATATTCTCACGTGCATGTTATCTTCTCAACACAGCCTTGGAGGAAGCATTTCATGCCATTTCTTAAACTATTAGACTGCATAAATGCAAAATATATTGCTCAAAAGCACTTAAGATTCTGCTCCAAATAACAATTTTGGCCTTTCCTGCACAAATTCTACCTTACAAATACAATCACTGTTATCCTATAGTACAAAACCACTTCTTTTTTGAGACAGATTATTTCAAAATGAACCATCACAAGAAAACAAATTACTCACTCATCCAGAACATGAGGATCCTCAGGACTTTTATTTTCATATTCTAAAAGCTCAAGGAAACTCTGCATGTACCTGAAAAAAGCAAAAAAAAAAAAATAAAGAAGGAGTTAAAATACTTAAATCTAAATTACTTTGTATTTTTTTTTAATCTTAAGACCAGAACCTCATCTGCAACAACAGAAGCATAGTACACAGTTCTCTGCAAAGGCTAAAATGAAGTAGGACGCTGCAACAAAGGGAAAGAAAGCAACTACAATATATTATACTGAGTTTTAAAATATTATTTATGATCTTACAGTCCACAATTCAGGGAAAGTACTATATATATCAAGCTGAAGTTAACAGGAGCAAACTCTCTCTTCGGGTAGGTCTGTAATTTCAGGAAACTTAGTTCATCCCTGGATCTTGATTTCCTGGTCATCCACTTTGTAGAGACGTTAGCGTGCTCCCACATTCCTCAGAAAGCAATCTCATCTTCCTTCCAAAGTAAAGCTCCAGGGAACACTCCCCAGAAGCCGTGGTAATGGAACTGCGCCAAGCTGGTCCTACCACAGTACTCTAGAAGAGTACACCCCTTCACGCACTCCCACATCTCCTCACATTGTACCTCAGGCCAAGTGACACAACCCTCAGTTTCATAAAAGCACTACTTATGCAACAGTACTCTCTCTAGTTCAGACATTTGGTACACATGAGATACTAACTGAGCTACAGAGGTGCCACACAGGACCCAAAGAAGATTTAAGGCAAAGTACCACTCAACAGGAACATGGCCAGCCTGCTCTGTAGGAAACTAGCCCAACACCAGTATAAATGCCACCATCTCAAACCACTGGGTCTGAGGACCAGGTATCAACCCCTGATAGGGGGTTGCATTTCGCAGTACAGATGTAGCTTTAAAGATTACAGAACTGGACCTATTTCTTGAATCATACAAGGTCTCAATCACATATTAAAAGGCACGGTTTCAATAAAATGTAGGGTTTCAACATTACCAGAAGGAGCTGTCATTCCTCTCTCCCTTTTGCCCTCCCTTCACTCCTGGTTAAGCACTGCCACTTACACTGATAACATGAGTGCTAATCAGATGTGTCTGTCAACAGCTCTAACTCCCTGCAATGGCAAAACAGCCAGCCAGATAGGTTCGCTTGCATTTTTTAATCACGCATGAAAACAACTCATAGAAAGGTCTAACTGGCTAAAGCTAGCACAGGAGATAAAATACAACCACAAAGCCTACATAAGATAAGGAAAAAGCAAAACAAGTCACCAAGCCATTCCCCTTTCAGTAGCAGCAACCCATTACACCAGCTCAACAGAACAGCCTATGCATAAGCTCAGTGCCTATGAGACACACCACAGTCATTGAAGCTTGGACAACTTCTCATTAGAACAAAACCTCTTTTGGTAGCAGTTCTATGTTGAGGTCAGCTTAAACAGGCTATGAAACTTCACCCTACATCTTCAAGCTACAGCAAAGCTTAAGACAACACTCCTGTCTACACAGCTTCATCCAGAACATGCTGCAGCAGTCACAGTGACCGCAACATTTCTCCGGGGAAATTGATATTTTCAACACGGTCAACACAGGGACACTAACTCCTGTCCCTCTGTGTGTTTTTGCCCTCCCACAACCATCATCAATAACTACAGAAATCCCTCAAATGTTTGTCAGTTAAAAGTTTGAGACGTAGTTGATGTCTCTGTTACTGCTTATTTAAAATCACTGTTTTTTTACACTGCTAAGAGGTAGTACCAGTTTAGAACAACCATCACACCATATTCCCAGGAATTCAAGAAATTGCCTAGGGTCATTTCAGGGAACAGGAAGTAACTTAAAGTCCCAGCCCACTATCCACTGAAGAGGTGTTCCTCATTTAGCAGTTAGAAGACGCTAAAGCAGCTCTAACTATGCAGGGACAGTACACGCGATGTGGAGGATAGAGAGGCAGTGGAAGAATCATCAGGACCATCAGCTGGAGAGACCGAGCTTCTGAAAGAGTGAATGAGAACTAATTTCCTTTGAGAACATGTCCTTGCACACATTCCCCTTTTATTAATTCTCACTGGAAAAAGCTGCTTTGCTCTCTGAACTCAGGTCTCTGAACTCTCTGAACTTACCTGCAAGATATAACAAGTTATGATCACCCTCACTCCTTTGTTTCAAAGAGGTACATGTTCCTCAGTATCATCTACCTCATATGAATCAAGGTCAATCAAGTTAATTATGGATACAGGATGGGGGAAGAAGGTACTATTATTACACTGAGCAAAACAAAACAATAAACAATCATCAAAGGAACTCCAAAATGAAATCTAGGAAAGTGGTGGATGAGGCACTGCGGCAAGTCAGGGCATCATAAGTTTGGCTCTATGGAGGCAGTAAGATGAGCTTTTAACTTCTTGCCAAACCAGGCAATGTCACATAGAAGCAGTGCTTAAGACCCATTCCTGTACCCAGTTTTGCTCTGCCTTTAGTGAATACATGACACTCCACAACCAATCTTGGCTACCTCCTTCACCATTTCCTTGATGGGTGATGAGAACATATCTAAATCATTCAATTCATAATTGTCTCAAAGAGGAAACACTTTCTGGACTTTTTCTGTGAATAGAAAAAAGGGTATCGTTCATGTGGCGTCCTTTTCTTGCAAATACATTTAGGAATTTAAAAAGCCATGTAACTTAAGACCACCAGCATTGTTGGATTGGAATAGTTCTCTCATGCTGTGGGTTATAATATAACAAGAAAGCTAAGATCTTCCTTGGCAATTAAATAAATATTTGCTGTCTTAAATTTGTTCGTGTGGTAAAAGGAAATCAGGCAAAATACGTATTTGATTCTACAGAGAAAAGCAATCTACCTCCAAAATATCTGCAGTATTTCTGTGAAAGAGTCTTATTCTAATTCCTCGAATATAGGTTGATCTCTTGCCAGTCGATGACTATGTCTACATTATCATTTTTATTTCCACATCTACACCTGAAGTATGGTTTTGAAAGGAATCCTCCAATAGTCTTCACTTAATCCACACTGCTTATATTTGCAAAGTGGTTTCTACACTTCTCAGAAGATCAGGCTCTTCTCAGAAGAAACTATACTGGAAGCTACTGTAGATGTGCATCAACTGTGCAAAACCCAAGGCTGCCGTCATGACCTGAAGCAATGAGTGGGCCAAAATACTATAATACTATAAACAGGCACATGCCAGGAGATGGACTATGGACTGTGACAAGAACCTTCCACACTGTAAAGTGTTTCTCATATTACATAAAAGACCAGATGCTGGAGGTGTCAGCAAGCTTGCCAACAACCACCCCTCTACTCATTATGCTCCCCTCTCCCATCATTTCAAGTCTTCCCCCTAGTTTGAAATCCTTTCCCTTCCTACTTTAATTTCTGTTGCCATCCTCACTATTTTGTGGAGGCCTTTATCTCTTTTCCTTGCCTTCTCTTTTTTCTCCCCAGTCCACTCTTCTACACCCATTTCCATAAAGGCAACAATAGCCCTTTCTGCCTCCCAGAACACCCAGGGCTGCAAACCAGCTTTCCAAGGAAACTCAGAATCACAGAATTCTTAAGGTTAGAAGAGATGTCTTGAAATCATCTAGTACAACCTCCCTGCTCAAGCAAATTCAGATAGAGCAGGCTGTCCAGGACAGTGTCCAGTTGAGTTTTGAAAATCTCAACAGATGGAGACTCCATAGCCTCTCTGGGCAACCTTCTTGTGGTATTTGATCATCCTCACTGCAAAAAAAGTTTCTTATGTTCAGATGGAATTTCATGTGCTTTAATTTGTATTCATTGCCTCTTGCCCTGTCACTGGGCATTACTGAAAAAAGTCTGGTTCCCTTCATCTTTATTCTCTCCCATTTTAGGCATTTATACTCAAGGAAAATATCCACATCGCCCACCCGCGCCTTCTCTTCTTCAGGTTTAACAGCCCAAACAGCTTTCTGAGTATCTCTAAGGAGATATTCAGTTCTCCCAGCTTCTTCCCACATGAGAGATGCTTCAATAAATCTGTGTCATGAAAGAAAGGACACCTTCTCTCATGGCAAACTAAGCCAGAGAAGGTTATTAGGAAGCTGCTCACCATCTGCCATCACACAGTATTACGAAAGTCTTGTTTCTGAAGATCCAGGACAACCATCACACTTGAAAAGCAACACAGCAGGTGCTTTTTACTGCAGACCTCCTACAAGAAATCTTGAACATCAGCAATCTTTTGCTGATGCTAAGGATAAAACAGTAATGAGTATTTCTGGTACTGAAGGTAGTTAATACCTGACTTTAGTGCTGTGTGTATTTGACAGGTTGCCTACCAGCACTGGTACGTTGTGTAGAGATTTATACTCTCTGTTAGCTTATTGGGATATTGGTCCTGCAGCCCCTGGAATAATCAAACATCACTACTCTTGTGTTGAAGTATCAGCACTTTTACTAGAGGGGCAAGTCAAGTGTTTCTCTCATCTAATGCAGGAAGTAATTGTGCGGAAAACTGTCTCAGTCAGAAAAACTGACTGAGTCAGTCAGCAGGTCTCAACCAGAAAAAAGCTGCCAAACACGGTAACCAGTCCACCCGCGTAACCAGCAGGCGGAACAGCCTCTGAGGTCATTACACTGCAGACTCAACATAGCACCAAAGGGGAACTGAGAATTTCTGAAACAAAGGAAAATTACACAAGCTAAATGCTCTAAACTAAGGAAATTTATAAATGTACTAACGTAATTTATCTGTAAAGTCTGTGGTGATGGAGAAACTATGGAAAATGCTTTTCCTTTAGATAGAATTAGGTACAATATTTAGTTGTCTCTTTAGAAGTCAAGTTCATTAGCACAAGCACTATATCCAGCAAGTTAGAGGGACATGCTCAGAGAAAAAGTTATTAATTTCAAATCTAAGTTATTAAAATTTCTTCCATAGCTTTCACTATTTTTTCCAATCCCTTGACTAAATAAAGCTAGAAAAAAGTAACAAGTCTAACCCACTGTCCAATGTCTACCACTATACGTCACCCTACCTGGGATGTTGTAATACCATGTACATTAGTCCAAGTCTCCACAAAACAACTTGGAGCTGAAAATATTTTTCTTCTACCCAGTTGTGATTTACCGTTTTTACACAAAACTCATCCCCTCCCTCCCAAACAGCTCAAAATTAAGGAAATTAAGTAAAATCTTGTTTAAAAGGAGATTTATAAATCTGATTAGCTGTAACAAATAATTCACAACATTGTCTTAAACACCACCAACAGTACAATCTGCCTAAAGGTGAGCATTCAGCAATACAGTTCACTTCTCTAACAGCTACGGTGTGTAAAAAAAAAAAAAAAATCAGTCCCCTTTCATACAATCATCCATTTCCTTGAATTTTATTTTTATTTGAATTGTGGGTGCATATATCAATAAATGAAGGTGGTAACTACAGGATTTATCAAGCACTGAAAAGCAAGACCTTGTGATGTTTTAAACACACTTCACACACAATTATCAGCCAGCTAGAACAGAGGACAAAAGTACCAGAAAAAGAGATAACTCGCTATAGAATTAGTAAATGAATACAACTATACAGAACATAAATCTACAAAAAAAAAAAAAAAAAAACACTCAGCAGAGACCAAAAAAACCAAAACAAAACCCACAAGAACATAAGTGATATTTTCCTATCTTCAGTCAGTCATCAAAAGTAGAAATCAAAGCCTATGACCTTCAAATCTGTTGTCTTTCTGGTGTTTTAACTTTTTTATCACAATACACCACAATTCACTAGGCAAGCTCTTTGGTTTCAAGTACCCTTTAGCCTTGTTCTTTTACTAATTACTGCCAGGTACATTGAATCCCTGTTAGTCTGCCAAATGTAATAATTCTAGAATGGCACATTTTATACATTAAATAACTGTAAACATCCATAGTGTCAACTCCAGATGTTATTTTCTTTTTTTTTTTTAAAAAAAAAAAAAAACACACTCATGCAAGATACCTTTGATTTTTTCCCCTATGTGTATTTCACTCAGATTTTCCTTTAGAATCTCTCTAACACCAAAGCACTGAAAAGATAAAATGTATCTCCACCGTAACACAATCTTGCTAGCACAGTCCGAATGTAAAAGATAGAGGAATAACAATTATTAATGCCCAAAAAGGTGCTGATTTCTCTAAGGGGTCTTTCCAAGTTGAATAAATGGAAATTTATAGTCTCTTCCAGGGAAAGTACTAAAGAAGAATAGAGAAATTTGGTCAAGGTTAATTAAAATGTGAATTTTAGATATGACTAAGTAGCATATTGTGCAACCCTCACACTCACTTGAGGTATTTTACAAGCTCTGACCTTATCCACCATAAAGTTTTATTGTAACTGTTTCCCCTCTCCATATCATATTAGTGATTATATCCTTTCTTATGCAATCCTACCTGCAGTGCACTTTAGCTACAGAGTGTCCTCTGAAAGCTGGCCTAAAAAAGGCCCACTTCTTTGGAACTAGGAAATTGCCCATTACTTTTGAAATACGGAAAATAAGTTGCTGATCTCTAGTACACTGGTTGTTGATCTGTTATTTGGAATCACTGCAATTAACAGCCAGAACATACTAACTTTGTTATTATTTTGATTCAATTTATTCTTCCCCTTGCTACTCCATGCAAAACATACACATAAACTAAGCTATAAACTTGAACTGGAACACAGCTAATGTTTTACCTTTGCACAGACTGAAATGCAAACCTTTTTTTTGTTGTTGTTCATAGTCCCCTCTGTTAGTAATGTCAGCTTTATTCAGGAAAGCATAGCTGAGTAGCACAAAGGAAGGACAGCTGTCCTGCCTATCCTCATTGCTGCACACATCAGGCTAAGGAACCCAGAAACAAGGAGAAGAAAAAAAAAAAGAACAAAGCACCTTTCCTGAGAACAATCAAGCAATCAGTTGTAAAATCTGTTAGGCAGCGCAGTCAAGGAGCATGGTACAGGAAGCAAAGTGCCTACAGCATGACCATGAAGGTGGATTTGAGAACTGAGAGGAGAACAGGGCTTGCCTGCAGCAAGGAGCATATTCTCCAAAGTAACAAGATGAAGTTGCTTCCCAAGAGACCTACAAGGGACTAGGAAATTCATGCAAACAAAAATGTCACTGCCTGACTGGACAGAGGATTGACAGGAAAGGATCCATGCTGTACAATTTGTTTTCTTACTCCACCAAACCTAAGTAGGATCTAATTTAAAAGTTTAATATAACAAACTTTAAAGATTAGGAGTGTATTGTATTTTTGGCATGCTGACATTAAGGAATAGACTGGGAACTCAAATTTTACAGCTCCAGCTAACTTGCAGTCTCACCAAAAACACGTAAAAACCATTGGCTTCTAGTGCAAAGTAGCATAAATAAATCATAAATCTGCTGATGACTACAAAAACTACCAAAAATTAGCAAATAAACAGAATAAGGTGAATAATGCATTAAACTATGTCTTTGCTCACTTGTGGCAAATTTCCACCAGATTTTTTGTTTGCATATTAATAACCTAGTCAAGCTTCCTCAACCTATGGTGTAGTAAAAACAAAGAATCACAAAATCTGATCTGAAAAAAATTATTTCTTGAAGTATCAAACAAGTGCACCAAGTAGAGGTTTCTTCATTTTACAAGTTCACAAAGCAGCTGAACAACTGAATTTATATTTATTTATTCTACTGCATAAAATTCAGGAATCTCTCTCTAGATGTATCTAAATTTTAGGATAAAAAATTACAAATATGCTTCAAAACCTGCTATCAGCATAGCTGCATAATACTCAAGGTCATTCATACTGAAGTTAATAGCTTTTAAAAAGACCAAAACAAAACAGTTCTAACTGATACAGTAAGTTTTGCCCAAGCTTCATCACCAGTATATCACTAAGACTTATAATATACAAGGATATTTTTAAAAAAACAACTAAAAACCTCTAAACAGAAATATAATAAATAAGCTCTTTAAAGTCCACATCTATAACCAGGAAAACAATCACAAAAATATTCTTACATAATCTAGGTGAAGATACTCCTTTCCACAAAAACTGTTAGTCAACTGAGGATCCGAATTAGAAGAACACCACGACAAAAACGTTGATTTCAAACTTCCACCTCTGGGTTGGATATCCACTTGAACTTCCTTATCACGTTAAAGGCTGATATTTTGGCCCATTTAACAGAAAATTGTCAGTCTACAGCTGTGATAGTGCAAATCACATTATCATATAAAATACACATGATTTGGACAAGTATCTTACATCATTATACATAGTCCAATAGACTAGAGACTGATTTATTTTTTTTTAATCAGTAGTATCTATTGTAGCCATAAAAGACATCCCATGAGTTCTCAAACCTCTAATCAAAAATTCTGAAGGGGCCATCCACTCTGAATACCTATTCAGTTCCTTTGCCAAAAGTGACCCAAATGTTGCTTGACTCTGTATTATCAAGGCAGAAGCATATGCCACAGAACATAATATTAAGACTAGAAGAATTATACTGCAGAGTCATTACAGAAAAATTATTTCCTTTTCTTCACTCACCTATCTGTCCACATTACAGCAAAGACAGCTTCACAAGTCATCTATACCAGAAAAGCCTAAAAGGCCTGCATATTATCCACTTCTTCCTATTTGGTGTAACAGCTTCTGGCAACATCAGACACCATATAAGCCTTCAAACCTTGCAAGCTGCCATTTAACCTTAAAGTGATTGCTGTTGTGTGGCTCCACAACATTTACATTTATTTCAAGCACCTAATCAGTACTTGGGAAGTGGTCATCAAGACAGCTAGTATTACTTTTCATAGACAAACATATTTAAAGCAAAGTACACAACATCACGTATCTACTTTATATTTTCTAAGCCTAAAGCTTGATAAATATGAGATGAAACTGAGCAATGTACAGTCAACACGGAACTTCTTGGCTCAAGGGCTATGACTGAGAAACTAACAGAAGCCTACAACATTAGTTGCAACTCACACACCTAATAGATGAAAGGGAAGTTTGTTGTATACTGTAAAAACGTTGTTACATAAATTCTTTGGATCCAGTACTTGCAGGTAGAGAGACAACAAATACCCGATGAATATTTTAATATTTAGAACTTAATAGACGAAAGACAGTAGTCTCCAAATCTCACTGAACACACAAGTTGGCTAGAAATTACTTACTGTGAAAAAGATGACAGGACTTTGAATCACTTTGGGTGTACATGAGTTACTACAATGAAGAATGTTACTTACTGGATGACACCAGATTTTTGTCTCATTCCACAACTTCCACTGAATAACAGATTATGTTTTTAAAGATTTAGCAATGAAAAGAACAGACGAGGTTTAAATCTTCTTTCAGTATTTCTTTTACAAAGGAAGAATAAGGAGAACGAACAGCTATTTCAAGAGTCATGGGTGTAACACAGTAAGGAATATTGTAGAAGCTCGCTCTTGGAAGTTATTGACTGAGTCTAATTATCTGCGAGACAACAGTACGCTTTTACTAACTTACAATTCTTATCTCTAAGATCCATACTAGAGTATTTACTTAACGTTAGATAGAAGAAAATGAAACTTCATTTGACAAGAAACATATTATAAACAAGTCAAAACAGAAAACAGAGACTTCAGTTCAAGACAATTCAAGCTGAATTGCAAGTAAAGCAACTCGTAGTGTTAGTTTTACACTAATTTTTTCAAGCCACTTTTTTTTTTTTTTTTTAAACTTACCAACTCTGTACTAGCCCAACTGAAGGCCTGTTAAGTAAGTTATCAGGCAACAAATTGACTTCTCTCATAGTGTTAGCTAGTCGTACAGGAAGTTCTTTCCGCAGAAACATGTACGAAGTCTTCTCACATGCATTGTCACGACCTGTTAGAAGGAAGGAAAAAACAGATGTTCATTGCAGCAGATAAAGTTGCAGACTTCCCAGTGCTAGAAAATTAAAAAAAAAAAAAAACCAAACAAACAAACAACTTGTGGAAATACAGTTTAAAAATAATTTCTTACAGTATCCACCTTCACTCCTCTTCCACTCCCAAGACACATATTATACTTTTACCTTCCCAGAGCTTAATCCCTTTTATCTGACATTCTTCATTTCACATAATCTCATCCTCTCTCCTAAAAATAAAAATCTCTCATCCTAATCAAATACCAATGACTTGATATTAGTTGGAAATAAGACCCTAAAATACTAGCTTTTATCAGTATGACTTTTCTACTAAAGCGAGCTTTTAAAAAGTGCATGCTGCACACATAACAGACAATGAGCAGTAAAAACAAAGGGACAAAACAGAATGGCAACAGCTGGCTGATGTTTCATGACACAACCTCTTCAAACCTGCTAAGTACTTAAACATTTCAGTAGCACCTGGAAAGATCAGCAAAAGTCATCATCCCTCCTATGACTAGGATGCTCACTAGCCACCCGGAAGGAAAGTGCAGTGCTCACCAGCACATTCCAATTTGGAAACGCTGCAGCTGAGATTATCCTGGACTTTCACTTGCAAAACATGTTTATCCAGCACAATACTTTGAAAATAAAATTTAAAAACCTCCCAGTCCTCAGAAAGCAAACAAAAGGGACCCAGCAAAGTAAGAATACTTTGCTGCAGATATAGTCGGAACAACGAGAATTCTCTGCAGCCACCCCACACGAACCAGAAGACTGACATGACTGACAGAATTCTTAAGCTAAATCAGTTACTGGAGATACCTATAGAACTTTAACTACAAATATTTGAAAGTATGAGATGCTAAGATTCTTGCCCAAATAGTTCAGATGGAAGATCAGATCTGACTTGACACACGTTTTTGTATTCTGCAGCCTTTTGCAAGTGGAGGAACTCCCCACCATAACTAATTTCTAAAGAGTCCAAGTAAATTAAAAGAAAAAAAATGATGTTTTACTTGTAATGAACAGTCATTATTCTGCTTTAGTCTAGAAAGACAGCAAATGTCTTTTTGTGATGATAACTAGCACAATCGCCTGCAAAATTTGTGAGTGAAGGGATAATACAAGAGCTATAAATTATGTTCAAGCAAACCAGAAAGTGTTAAAAGCATTGCAAGGCTCACAATCACCAAGATTTGCAATTTTGAAAGACTCAAGTACTATGGAATCAGCACAATCAAGGTGTTACTTTCTAAGATAGTCTCATTATAATCAGCTGAACAGTAGAGTTTTCACCTTCTTTGCATAGGTAACATGCTGTGATGGATTAGTTCCCAAACCAAACCCTAACACAAGCTTAGGGGAATATGGACGAAGGATTAGGGTTTCCCTTTTATCTTGCTCAATTAGGTATCATCAATCAGTGGATCATTACATTCTATTACTGGCAGCAATTCTATTACTGTTCTTCCAGCAAACATTGACACCTATTTTACTTATTTGCATTTTCACATCTTCAATTACAAATACACACATCCCGTCACAATTAGACAGAGGAAATGTTACATTAAATTATTGTTTTCTGTGAAGCACAGTAATAAATTCCAAGTTCAATCCTTCAATTAAGTTAGATATCAATTCACCTATGGTAGAGAATAGACACTTTGTTCACAAGTCATTATATATAGCAGGGCTTTAGGAAGACTGTGGCTGGACAGCAGGAAAAAACTCTCCAACTAGCTCACCCTACACCTTCTGGGCTGGAAAAACCCCCAGGAACAAAGACGACAGTTGCTTCTTCCCAAGAGTGACTTGAGAGCAAGTTCAGTTATTTTCTAGGCAATAAAGGAATGAAAACCAGCCCAGACAGAGAATGAGGAAATGGGGAACAAGAACTCACAGCCCATCTGTGAAAGGGCGTGGGGGCCCCTCACGGACACAGTCCGCAGGTTTGTACAAGGTAGACAACAAAAGTCGCTAGACTGGAAAGCAGGACTGGCAGAAGAGACCCATTTTGTCGCCTCCCATGTGCAAGGTCACACTTTATCCAACCTGTCTCACCCCAGCAGTTCTAAACTGTTCGTTTTTAAGGAGTTGCCTTGCTCTAACGTACAGCTATGTTTTGTGTACAGAGCCCTTTGGAGTCCTTTTGCATGTTCAGGGCAGGAAAAGGAAAGAAGTTCTGCTTCGTCTGCCTAGCTTGAAGACTTGCTTCACCATAACTTCAGTACATCTTTTTGGTTTGGGGTGTGCAGTCACAATAGTGGCTGCTTAGCTGTATGCCATTTAGCTGAGAACCTCCATGGAGTTGCTTTGGCTTCTAGCATAGTCAATTACCTGCTTACCAAACAGTGTGTGCGTGGGAAGAGAAAATGACTTTTCACCAAGATCAGCAATAATCAGATACCCTCCAGCTTTCAAAACAAAAAGCATACTGTGTCCTGTTGCTCCTTGGCTGCTGTTCCTCACAGTAACACCTGTACAACCACATTCATCAAACAAGAGACATTCTACAAAGTACAAAAAATAAAATGTGTGTCTATTAAGGTAAGGTATTTTCTTATTATAACTTATCATACACAAGTTAAGTCCAAGTTCTAAAGATCTTTCCAGAAACAGCATTCTAGCAAGCTGTAATGCCACTTTTGCAGGTTCAGACGATGGTCAAATATCTTCTGTTTTTATAGATTGGCTTTATTTTTGCTTTATTCATTACATCTTTTTACAAAATATACAGCATTCTTTCTTGATTTTGTTATCACTCCAACTAGGTCAATACACATTGCCAGAATCAGGCTTTTGTCTTAAACACTGTAGGCTCAAGATAGTTTAAATCCATCAGTTTCAGCTCAAGGGAATTTAAAGTCACTCTCTCAGGGTTAAAGTGAAAGTGAAACTTGTGAATAATCTCTCCTTGAGAAGAAGTTACACAAGAAGTTACTCAATCATACAATGACGTGCTTACCTTTGTAGAAGAGAATTCAAATTGAAGAATTCAATGAATTCAAATGGAAGAATACAGTAATTTTATGCCCTAGTGCAGACTACACTGCACCAGACATCAAGGACTGTATTTAGCTTTATTTCCAATAACAGGAGGTGCTGTGCCAGATGTCAGAGCGTTGTTTAATTATGGTGCACTGAAGACCAACAGTAGCAACAGACTTCAAAGTAGAATGTAATAACGTGGAAGTATAATGCTAACATGGCATTATAATACATTAGGAGTACAGCTTTTGTTATGAATTACTAATAAAGGCTCACTGCTTTTATACCTGAAGCAATGCACTGCAAATACTGCTGTATGCTATCTCATTAAATTATACAAAATTAACAATTTTTAACTCCAAGGAGTCACGAATTTCACTTCTAAATCACTGAATCACTGAACTACAGGAATACTGCAGAAGAGTCTGGTTAGAAGATGCGATGTAAGGATCACTGGCATAAAGGAAAAAACTTCACATACATATTTTATTTGTAATTTTAATGTCTTGATTAGTCCTACAGACATCAGTGCAACTACTGGTTAAATACTGTATATTAAGTTTCTTCCAGAGACAGGATATAAATAGGAAAAGCATTCAACACTTAAGAAGAAACAAAAAGATGTGGAGTCTGCCTCAGAACAGCCATCCTGTCAATGGCCAGCAACAGACTGAGCTCCAAGGTGAGGAAGCAGGACCTCACTGTTCAACTAATGACAAAACAGAATCTGTACTGCTGGAGTCAGAACAGTTTCTAATAAGGTTATCCATACAGCATTCCCACCTTGATATTAAACCCACGGCAAGGCCTTTGCCTTCTCTTTGACACTCCACTAGTCATTATTTAACTATTAGTGATTAATTAGGGTTATTTTTTTTGTCTCTCCTTCTTTACTAGTGCTTTCCATCTACATTTTTCTAAGCAAAATTAGTATGTTCAAATTAAAAACAGCAAACTGGCCACCAAGATTCTTTCCAAACTTTTAGATTCAACTTTCTCCATGTGTTGGATGCGCTTCCATTGAAGTATTACACCTTTAATAACTAAGGATTTCTGCACAACTTTTATATTCACGCTGAGTTTGAGTTATTTCAATAAAGGCTAGGTTAACATTTCACCCTAAAGAGTGTTACAACATAAATATATATTTATTTTCTTTACATGAAGACTGATCTGCTGAGATGGCATTGCAGTTTGTTTCTACAGACTCAGTAAGGATATACGATGTACTTCTGCTTAGTTGTTAAATACTTAAATTTAGGTTTCAAGCACTAGTAACAAACAAGCACAACAAAAAGTTGTTTGTTCAACTTGTGGTTTTAATACTTAAAAGTAAAGCATTTCAGAAGACTTAAAATCATTTTGTTTGTTTTTTAAAGATTTTAAAGCAGATTAAAAGTTTCAGAGTGATATTTCAAGATACTGACAATTTTCTGCACGTCAGAACACATCACATGGTGTAGGGGGTTCACAATTTTACACACACCATCAACGTTTATTTCCCAGTGTCTGTAATAAAGTAACACTTTATTTCAGTTGAACAATAATTCAATTTTGTTGCTTTAAGTGGAAAAATTGTGCAGACCGAATTCTCAAGTTAGGCACTGAAACAGGTTTCCTTTGGTGAGGAGTATCACATTAAGGCAACATAAAGAACAAATCGTGCAACATACTACCTCTTTACTATAGGTCTACTCTGTTGTAGTGAACAAAGCAGCCCTGCACTACTCTTCATGGTAGAAAATAATCCTATGAAGTAATTACCTTTTCTAAGGGACTAGATTTTAATTCAGAGTGAAGAAGCTCGATTATCTTTAGATTTTTACTCTTCTTAATGAAAGTTATATTTTCAAGCTGGTTAAGAAACTCCCAGATCATACCTACAGGGCTTACAACTTCACCCAGAATTTGACCACCAGATGACCACAACAGTAAAACAGTCTGTGACAAAGGAATGAATGAATCCGAGTGGATTTACCTAAGAAGATATAGATAAAGAATATAGCAACACTCTTCAAAGCCTTACAGTTCACTATAGAGGAGGCAGCAGTAACCTAGTCCATCAAGAACCAAACAAGTATTAGACTCAAACTGCAGAAGATTCAAGTCATAATTTGACAGAAACTTCCTGACAGTGAACACTAAAAAAAAAAAGTAACCTGCTCTGGTTTTTTTCCTTTCTCTTTCACTAGTTAAGTTAGACATCTCCCCAAAATTATATTAAGCTAGTTGACTCAGCCTCTGAACTGGAGATTAGACTGAACACTGCCTAACATCCTTTGTAGCCCTAATTCTTTCACCACTCAAGAGGAAGAAAGTGATCACCGTGTACTTTGTCAATCACCTGCAAAAAGAAAACAGTGCAATTTTGCACAGGGAGAGAAACCAGCAAAAAGTGAGAACTCTGAAGGAGGGTTAGTAAAAAAGCAGAAGAGACTGTGTAAATTAAGTTATACAATAGCAGTTACTTTAACAGAAAAACAGCAATAAAAAGCAAGACATTTACGCAGGAAGTAATCTTCAAATTATTTCAGATGATTACTACTGCATGCATACCTAGTGCAAAAACTGAAAGAAATGCCAAGTGTCACCACAGTAGGTCTTTAAAAAGGTTTTTAAAAAAGAAGTTGCTTAATAAACGCTCTACTACCTTGAGTCTTCTGAGCAATCTTACCTGTCTGGGCTAGTCAGTCACCCTATGCAAAAGTTACATAGAAAAGCACATTCATGGCCTCCCCTCTGTCACCTTCAAATCTGCAGTTCAAATCGAGCACCAAAGACTGTGATGCCAATCTTGAGATTCTTTTGTTTAAGTATGAGTCAATGTAACAAACTGACAATAAACCTTAGACATGATAGAAACAAGCCAGGGTTTGTAACAACACAGTGGGGCATGGTACCTCAACAAACATTGCTGCATTTGGAATGGTCACCATCCATGAGAGTGTCTGTCTCTAAATTTTGGTGGATTTGCTTAAGCAGTGAAGTATGACACACCTGAAGAACTATTTAACTGTCCTTGCTCAAGTTTAAGTAGAGAATATAGGTAAAATTATATAAATAAAAAAGACACTAAGATTTCATAAGAAGTTCACCCAGAAAGTGGCATTTAATATTAATACTCATTTTCTTAGATGTGAAAAACTGTTAAACATTTCCACCAAAAATAAATCATGCCATTTATTCAATTAGACAGGTATCAGAAGAGGAAAAAAAAGGTAAGAAAGATCATAAATAAAACATGACCCAGAAGCTTCAAGGTATTGCAGGTCACAAAAGCAGGCTTGAACGCATTAGGTCTTCCAAATGCGATACCATCAGATGGGAAAAGATTAAAAGTGGAATGCCTTGGGGTTATACATCAATATTATCACTGGTGGACCTTCAACCCACAGGGAATTCAGGAAGCAGAGTTCTACTTCCAGACAGTTTTTTCTACTAATCTATTTTTCCCTCTCTGACATTCAACTCTTCTCTGAACATTTACTCATCTCTTCCCTGTTTTCCTCTTTCATCTTTTACCACACAGTGCTAAGAAATGGAAAACAAATGTAATGTTGATTACAAGGTCCCCTCAGGCTCTAGGGATCATACGCCTGTGGCATATAGGGGAAAAAAACCTGTATTTTTCAACTGGAACATTCACCACAGTGCTCTCTCTGAACAAGTGTCTTTTCAGTTCCTTCCACTGCAGTGATAGAATTAAACAGCTATTGCAAAGCTGGACCTAGAAAAAACTTGTTCTGGGCCCTGCAACAAGAGGCACAAACGTAGAGGCTCTTCACACACAAGCAGTGGACTGATTCAATTCTGGCAAATTCTACAAATTGCCAGAGAAATACTACGCTAAGATTCAGATTACAAAAGGATTAGTATCATATAGAAGGCTGTACGCAAATCTCAATTTTGCTCGAGAAGAGAGCAGAAACTCAGCATGAGACCATGAACTCTAGTTCCTCCAGAACATTATCAAATGCTCTCAGTTCAGCTGCCAGATTCCCACATTCAGGAAATATCCATGTGAGATCAGACAGATGATGATCAAAGCTACCTGCTTTGAAAACCTCATACGGCTGTCACATCCCTAGCAGGTACAGGACTGCCATGGTTACAGCACAAAAGCATTAGTAGCGCCTGAGTATTAACACTTATCTGTCAGACAAGACAGGCAAAGAAGAAACTAAATGCTCCTTTCAGTCTCTTCACTACACCCAGAGGTCTACTTCTCTCCATTAACAAGGTATTTAACACCAAGCTCAGAGATTAGATACCACATCATTTTAAGACTCAAAAGTAGCAAAGTCACACCTGTTGTACGTCTGAGAAGAGGAACTCCATTCAGAATGCATAAAAACAAGGTAAGAAGCCTTTAACCTCCTGTCTCTGTGAAACTACTACTATTGCTTTCATCTAGGACAAAATAAAGGAAGAAACATGAGAAGGCAGGAGTGATCAACCATATCTACCCTCTTGAGATTCCAGAATACTTGTACAGGCAAACAAAATAAAACAAACAAAAAAATGAAGTAGAGAAACTGAGAAATCTTCAAAAGAATACGCAAAAATATTGAGGCATCAGAGCAGACCGAGCAAAGGCTAAAACTAATAACTTGCTGCTGAAGCGAGGAAAACACAACTAAAGATGGATCAATTATTTTCACTGATTTTACACCATCTCAGGAGCATGGGCTATATATTAAAAGGCAAACAAGCTATGCTTGCACAGCCTCAATAAATGTGGCTACAAAAAAAAAAAAAACCAAACCACCAAAAAACCAAACCACCCACCCAAAACAACCCCAACTCCAAAATGATTCCTATTCCCCAACAGAAATGAAGACATTTTCAGCATACTCTCTAGGTATTTATCTCACCAACCACTAAAAATACCAATCCCACAAAAAGCATACAGGGTTTGTTTGCCTGGTAAAAGACAGGGCTTTGTAAACCCAGTGAAGATGATGGAGCAAAGGGAAAAAGAACATACACAACGTAATTGGAGATGCTGACCCTCACTCTCTACCACATGTTGCCTCTAAGGAAGCTGTACATTGAAACTGGATTCCCTTTTCCAACTTACCACACTGTGCTGCAGGATAGCTACCACAGCCTGTACAACTGTTCCAACCCATGCAGCAGCGGATGGCCAAATTTAAGGCTCAAGCCCACACTAACCTTAGGTATTCAGCCTGTTTTTAGATATCCCAGATCTAAGCTTCAGCTCAAGTTCCATCACTGCTCTCTAAAGCTACTTCCACCAACACCTACGATTTTTTAATTAAAGTGCCCTATTTTAAGGACATGCTTTCACTTGTCATGTATATCTCTGCTCCTTGCAGGGGGGCTGGACTAGATAACCTTCAAAGATCCCTTCCAATCCAAACTATTCTGTGATTCTATATTAAGAGATTCATTCTATGTCAGTAAGAAAACTGGAGAAACTCTGAAGTCTCAAAAAATGAAAGTTGAAGAATTAAGGACAGGAAAATATTTTTAGATCTTACTGGACTATAATAAAAGTATCACTTTTATGAAGTCTGAACAATTAAATTTTGTTAAACAACTACTGCCAGAAAACCAGCTAAAGCCAGAGGAATTAAGTCTGCGAGTAAACTTTCACACAACTTGTTTCTGGCCTTCAGTCCAACTCCCGTTACTGCTTGCACCTCTGCAATCTGAATGAAAACGCACCGATAGAGGTACATCTCCTCAATCTAAATTATTTATGTTCATAAATGAGAACTTAGTTGTTACACTGTACAATTATTGCTTTCCAGTCTGTGCCATTTCATTGCTAAGTGCAATCCAAACTAGCAAGCTCACATGCTTCCAGTTAAACTTTCCAACAGTCATGTGACACAGCACACATAAATTCCAGAGCTGAAGTACAGAAACAGTTGAGCTCAATAAAGCATTTCTGATTTATGCAATTCAACTTACAACTTTGACTACCAGGCCAACTGCAGCATTTGCTTTCTATTTCCAAAGGAAAATTTCAGGATATCATTCACTAATGAGAATGCATTAGCCTATATTCTGTTGTTTAAATGACCAGACTAAATCCCACTGTCAAGCCAAAGGCCTAGATTTCAACCTAAAAAGTTCAAAATTAAATAAGTACAGCTACTCTTCAATTTGTGCACAGAAAAAAAACATACTTATCCCCAGTTACTTTAAAGATTCCACTTGTTTATGTCTTATGTGTACTAATCATCATGGCCATATAGATGAATAACACTGGTGCCAAGAGGAAGTCAGTTCATGCATTCATGTAAATGCAGTTTAAGGACAAAATGTCAGATAGCTGTCATTAGCACAACTGGACAGCTCAACATGAATGAAATAATTAAACTTATTATTACATTAGCTATAGACTAATGTAATAATAAATAACCTAGTTATAATAATGTTAGGATCTATAAAGTTTAATGCAGAGATGCTCACGCAACCACTCACAGGCTGTATCATTTTTTAGATCAATTCACATAGGCTCAAGGTTGTCTTTTGTCAGGACATTTTGAGAGTGGGCTGGAAGTCAGATTAATCCTTTCAGCACCTAAGCTTTGTCTTGACTGTATCACACACACTCCCATAGTACAACATGCAAAGAGCCAAAACGTTCTTAGGAGAAACCATGGCCCAGATCAGGTTCCTGATCCTAGAGCTATCCAGGCAACCCAAAGACTCCCTCCCTAACCAAGCACAAGCAGCCTCTAAAAAATAAAAAAATCATAAACATATTTTTAAATGGATAAGTAACAGCCTATAAAACACTTCAGCAATTTTGGGAAGAAGGTGACTTATTAAAAATACTACTACATTATGGATAACTGGCATAAAGAAAAGCTGCTTTAATATAGCACCTATGGAAGTAGATAAAAATTCCTAAATCTATGCCAAATTCTATTATGGATTATGTTGGTTTGGACCATGGGGACCTGGAGAAATACTACTCACTCTCCGCAGAACGGTACTGTGAAGGTCAGTAATTGCTAGTGAAATGCAGAGTAGATATGCAGTGTTTTTCATAAACATGTGTGCTGAGTCTGGCTGGGATGGAGTTGTCCTCACAGCAACGCATAAGGTGCTTGGCTTCAGATCTGTGACCAGAACAGTACTGATGACGCACCTGTGTTTTAGGTATTGCAGAGTAGTACTTGCACTGGCCCCCCACCCCAGCGAGTAGGTTTGCGGGAGAGTGAGAAGCTGGAAGGGGACAGAGCCAGGACAGCTGACTTAAGCTGGCCAAAAGGATGTTCCACACCACACAACATCATATCCAGCAATAAAAAAAAAAAAAAAAATAGGTGTCTCTGTCTCCCAAGATAGTCATTACACAGAGATAGACTGGACATTGTTCTGCTTGTGGGAGGTGACAAGTGACTGCCTTTGCATCACATGTTCCTCTTTCCTTCCTTATTAAACTGTCTTCATCTAAACCCACAAGTTTTCTCACTTTTGCCCTTTGTATTCTCCTTCCCATGCCAGTGTGGGCTGGGAGGAGGGGAGCAAGGACCTGCGTAAGTGCTCAGCTGCTGGACAGGGTCAACTCACCAGAACGCTGCACATATGCTACACAGCAATCTCATCTCAAAAGTTACTCCATAGGTTTTTTAGTGGTTTTTTTTTTTTTTAAAAGTTAAGAATTTCACATGGGACTGTGCCAAAACTTTATAAAAAGTCAAGTATAGTATCTACTGCTACTGCATTAACAAGCATCAAATTTACTTGGCAATCAGACATAAGGAATAAATTTTTACAGTGAGGGTGGTGGAACATTGGAACAGGTTGCCCAGAGAGGTGGTGGATGCCCCATCCCTGGAAACATTCAAGGCCAGGCTGGACGGGGCCCTGAGCAACCTGATCTGGTTAGAGATGTCCCTGCTCCTTGCATGGGGGTTGGACTAGATGGCCTTTGAAGGTCCCTTCCAACCCAAACTATTCTATGACTCTAAACCAGACTGCCTCAAGGCAATTTATTGTCTCTTCACCACCTTACTATCTCCTGGTCCTTATCTGTGTATTACTTCATTATTATCATTATCATTTTTTCAGCTGCTTCACCCAACCTGACTCACTAACGTCATCTTTGAAAGACAAGTGGTGTATTTTCCCACTTCCACAACACTGAGCCCATCACTATCAGTTATTTCCATGAAACCCATAAAGCAACAGCTGTGCCGCACCAGGCCACTCATATTTGCAGAAGAAAGTGCTCAGCTACTCACAAAACACAGCAATGGCTTACTTCTACTGACACACGCTAAGCCAAGAGGAGCTAGAGATATTTCAGTTTATCTAAAATTTGTATCAGGAACAGGGGGAAGTTGAGATTTCCCTTAAGGTTCTGGATACAATTTATCTTTTTCTGAAGATCAAAGCAAAGATGAACAAAGCAGTCTTTATCATTATGTACTTACTTTAATCAAGTAAATACTACACTTCAGCGTTTTCCCCAATTACCGTAAGTTATCTCAGCATCTTTTTCTCTGCTTTTCTATCCCCTGACCTTTCACTTTCCCTGTTATTTGTACTGCACCCGAGATATGTCCTTGCTTCTAGTTTTCGTATGATTCTTTTATAACGAACAGTATTTCTAGAATTCCTAACATTGCTCTTCTGCTCTGTCTTTCGCCTGCATCAGAATTTACCTTTCTGAAATTGACAAACGATCTTATATTCCCTGCGTTGTAAGAGAGATCTTATCTACCTATTCCCTTACTCGTAAAAGTTATGCTACTTAAAAATTACCAGCTGTCACTTCTTCCCTTCCTGAGAGAATGGAATGCTATAAATTCATGATCATTTTGATAAAAATTCAACGAAGTTTCAGGCACTTCAACAATTTCTACCAGTTTGGGGACAGGGGGTGGTGGGGGAGGAGGGGGGAAGTGTCCCAAACAGTATTAGATCTTCAAGAACAAATCCTGTATTTTTGTTCTTCCAGAAAGTAGTTTTGCCAAGTTCCCAATTTATGTCAAGTTGTACTCTCTATCACTTCTGTTACTTGGTAAAAAAATAACATCCACAACCCAAAACCAAGCAACCAAAATTATTTACTGCTTCATGCAGATTTGGCATTCTCATCTTCTTTCTTTCATTAAAAGACATTCCACTGTCTGCTTCAATGCCACATCAGCTTCAGCAAAAAAAAATGCTTGAGTATCCACACATGTAGGCGTGCAACATAACATCATCACCCTTTCCAAGCACCTGAAGGCAGAGGACTGCAGCAGCACCTTCAGTGAGTCCAAAGACAAACAGAATGCAGGCTAAGAAATTTTCTGCTGTTTAGGGAAACAAAACACAACTCCATCAGTTGGAGGATGCTCACTTGCAGACTACTAGCCTGTGCTTACAGGCAAGAAGTGGCCAATCAAATCAACTACTGAAGGCACAATTTCCAATGCTTAGGCTTTATAGGAGTCAAAAAAAATCTACTGCCTTGGTGATCCAGTTCGATCATCCAAAGCAATTTATGGAATCTGTACTATAACTATGTTAAAATACTGAATTCAGACTATATGAAGTCTCAATTACTTATAGAATTGAAGTATTCCTTTAATAGTTAGAATTTAAACCAAAACTAACATTTTTCTTAAGAACTTTGCAGAACTGCACTAACAAAGATTTAACTAGCAGTATAAAATTTGAAAACAAACCTTTTCTGAAAAAAAACAAAAGATAATTATCAAACAAGCACACTTAATCCATGTAAGAGCCTCGAAAAGTGACTGATGCAGATAATTCTGTAAATGAAATGCACCATGATCTAACATTACATAGTACTCCCACACACACAAATATCTCAATCATACCACAGTTCAATAGTGACTGCTGAACAAAGTTATCTAACTGCAATGACTCTTCCAGGCCTTCACAACAATCAATATTAGGCCTTATAAAACCCTTCAATATTGTACACAGCACTGGAACATTACTGCCTGTGAGAGACTGGCAGGGTTGTAAACAGTAACAGGTTATAAATAACAACAGCTGCACTAAATAAAGGCTTCCAGCTACTTGCTGTGCGATAGTCCATTCAAAGACAACCTTTTTATATTATGAAATGCAAACATTATCCATGCTTAGATCTAACGAATGAAAGATCGAATACAGAAAAGTAATAACCCCAAAATAATTCAAGACCAAAAGCAGACAGAAAATCCAGCCCACACGTCCAGCTTTCACTGTGACAAAAGTCTAGCCTTTCAAGGTAAAAACAAAACAGCAGTGAAATGATCCTATTCCTCCTATCAGAATTCTATTTAAAGCTTTAACAGACATATTTGAAGGATAATATTGAAAATCCTGAGAAAGCAAAAAAAGATAATTCCATGGTATTCTCATAAGGCTTGAAATAACTCAACATATTTAGCTTTACAAAATCAAGACAAAATACTCTATCACAATGTACAAATACGCCATAGTGAAAAAAATCCAGGCATCAAAGTATCCTAACCTGCCAACGAAAACTATAACAAAATTGCTGGTTGGAAGCTGAAGTCAGTCAGATGAAAATAAGAGACAATAATGTCTGACTAGCTTTCATCTTTCTGATCCGATTCAATGGTTAGCATACCAATGGTTAACATTCATGTTAAGAGGAAACATTTTCTGCAGACGCAATTTAAATCAAGCGTAAGGTTTTAAGGTCAATGCACAGACAGCAGTAGAAAAAAAAAAAAACAGTTGCAGACAATAAATAGCAGGTAATTTATCAGCATCTTTCAGCCCTAAACTTTTTAAAGTATCTTAGATGCACAGTCTCTTCATTAATGCTGTGTTAAAAAAAAAAAAAGCCCACTAAACTTCTAACATATTTTTATGTTTAAAAAAAAAAAAATCTTCTAACAGTCATCTTCCATCAGAGGATTAATAATTATATTTGGAGACATAAGGCTGCTTTCAATCTTTATTTTCCTACCCCCATATCTTGTTGTTCAAATTGTGTGTGCTAGCTACCTTTTCAGTGGCACGCTTTCAGTTCCAGTGCTGGTGCACACCCGCTGCCAACAACGCAACACGCAGTGTAAGCACTCTTGCAGAAACCTGATCTAATGTTGCACATACGACCGACAGCAATCAACAGCAACGTCAATGCCTGGTTTACTCTTTATATCAGTCTTGGAACAGGCCTACAAGTTTCCTCAAGACAAGTAAGTTTAATAGGTACAGGTAAGTTTAATAAACTAAACAATTTCATACCAAAAATTATATTTTAAAGTGAGGATGATCCATTGCTCATCTTTTTCCCCATATATGCCCCAGGACATAGCAGTTCCCAAACTGCATGCACTCACTGTGATTATCTGCTGTGTGCTCAGCTGTTCACAGTATAGTAAAATTATAGCTAAATTACAACCTTTGTGATATTTTTTCAATGCCAGTAGCTGTAGCAGTTGCCACAGATATTTTGATTATAACCTATGAAATCAGGTTCTCCCAAGCCACATTCCACCACAAGAATCGCTATGATTCACTATCTTCTATCTTAAGTATATACATGACATTTTTGTCCAAACTCATTAGTAACTACGAGCTACATGAACATTAACACATGACAAATAAGGAAGGGTAAGTGCCATTTTGTGAAGTTTTACCTATATGTACAAAGAGCTAATGAAAAGCAAAGTTTAACCCCATAGGTACAAAATTCATCCAAAACATTTGGTTTGAACCTTAAAACAGAAAAGGCTAGAATATAGCTAAGTACAATTGGCCAAGATAGCTTTAGTAGTAAACAAGCTCCAAAACCACACAGTACATGTTTATTTCAGAAAAGATACTTTAGTAATTATAGCAGACAAGGTCATTTAGGAATGCCTGCACTTGGAAATTTACCAAAATAACTTCCAGAGCTGAATCCAGTGGGCTGGGGTTTGGGTTTGTTTTTTCTAGATCAGAACAATCACAAAGGCCTGGATAAACCTAGAATGATCCGCTAACATTAAACAAAGTCAAAACTTGTTTACACTAAAACACACTTACAGAAGGTCATTCTTTTGCAAAGGAATGAGATTGCACAAGAATCTTGGGAAATGCACTTTTTAAGAAAGAAATTGAAAGAACAGTATTCAAGAAGAGTGTGCAAACGGAAAATGAACACAGGAGAGGAAAAAAAAAAAAAAGAAAAGAAAAAAAGAAACCATACTTTGCAACATAGAAGTCCCAAGCCTGTGACACAGTAACCTCTTACACAGTTGTGGCAGTTACAAAGATAGCTGCAAGCTCAACAGAAATTAAATCACATATGGCAGAGCATGGTATGCAGACACAAATAGGACTCAGCTATAAAAACCAGCTGAGAATCACTGCTTTATTGCTTGCTGTTTTGACAGGTTTTTAGTACTAGTGAGTTAGCTTAAACAGCCAAACTCTCTTTTACAGTGGTTTAATTAACTGAATTAAGCTACCCAAGAAGGTTTCAAAATAAACGGCATTAATTTCTATCACTGGAAAGGAATAGAGACTCTACAGCCTCACTATGCACACAGCAAAAAAATCATATTGTAGTTTCATTATTGTCAGAAATGAAGTAAAAAATCCTTCTCCAAATAAATTTGAATTACAATAAGTAGAATTTTTTTTTTTTTTTAACAGAAGAAACACACGTACATCAGATAACAAAATAACAGACTGCCATGAGAGGGTTATTCACTCATTTCCTTCAGGCTTATTCTTAACACTTGTTGAAAATTTAGTCATGTTTTTGTAATACAAGCACTACATTTACGTAGCTCAACAAAAAACATCACTTCTTTTTAAGTGAGACATTAGGTAGCCTCTATAAGCTGACTACAAAGCAGAGTGTCTTCTTCCCATCAAACATTCAGGCTAGGCAAACACAACTGAACTGCACCTTGAGTACCATGCTCCTCATGCTTGGCATATTTGGTCTCTTGAATACTTGTGTTCTAAGCCACCAGCAAATTCTCTTTTAGGTAGTTTAGGCATAAGTAACACAGCCTCCTGATACAGTGCATATTGTCCAGGCCTTCCATGCCTCAAGTGACGAAACTCTTGCACCAACATCTTACGTTTTATTGTCAGTTTCTCCTCCAGGCCTCTAAAGGCTCCAACAGATCTTGAAATTACCCAAAGCTGTCAACACCGAAGGTCATATAAATTAAGTAACTACATTGGTTTTTTATCTATTCGATTAAACTGCTGTAAACTTCCTACTCGCAGTTTCCTAAATAAATACAGGCACTAAAAAGAAAGTAAGTGGAGATGCTAAGTGGCCTATAAGGCTTATTAAGATCAAGCTGATAGTTTTAGCAAGGCTGATGTGACATAAGATTACTAATCTTAAAAACTCCTGGTGGTCTTGGAAGCCTAAATCGTAGGCATTTTTTATTTCAGAAGTTTTAAATGTCAATTAGTTTCCTGTCAGTCTTAAGACACGAATACATTTAAATATACAGCCTACGCACACACAAAATTCCATGGACACATTCAGTGACAACAGACTGGAACACATCCAAAGGACATGGCTGGCCAGGCTGTAACATACCGTTCTTACCCTGTTCATTTCCACTAACATAAACCAGGCTTAAAAGCATAAAATAGGACTACTTCTTCCTGAAGAATCATGAGACATTCTTCAAATCATAATACAGTAATAGATACTACAGTGTTAAAAAAAAAACCCAAAAACCAACAGCATTATTAAAAGGCTGCCACGCAAGAGATGTCCAAAATCAAGCAGTAATGCAGGGACAATGCAGAACTGTAGAAATCCTTACCAAAAAGCAAAGTTTTGCCAGAAGACCTGAGTCGTTAAAGCAAAAACTGAAATCTTTACACTTCTCTAGTTACAACTGAAAAGTTCCATTAATGCTAACACTTCCCTAGCAACAATTTACAAACCCAACTTTCAAAGATGATGGTGAAATTACTTATTTAGTGCCAGGGCTAAAATAAAGTCATTCTAACTCTTAGGTCATTGCTTTTGCCAGTACAGAAAGACATGGCACAGGGAGCACAGAGGCCAGAGTAGGGGAAGCACAGTAGCAACGGATGGGGTGGGCAAGCGAGGAGAACAGACGCACATGACCGGAGACCAAAGGAGGAAAGCATGGGTTCTAGTCAGGTTCTCCTTTTAACGTAACATAGGACATGGTGTGATGTTGTTTTTCTTAAAATGGTAGAAAACCCTGTCTCACTGAGACGTGGTAGCAAGCCCAGTGCTGGCTCTTTATACTTGCAGCATTCTTTCACTAATACCATTGCCATAAATGTGCAATTGTTTCCACTTTTAATCACTTTCTGGCTTAACACGACTGGCTCATTTTTGTCCCCTTGTACCTTTAGTGTAATACTGGAATGAAGGAACGCTCTATTAAGCTTCACTGTGTTATGTACAGCCTTTTTGTTTACTCTACTAGCACCATTCATAGGATAATAAAATCTAAACAACTCCTGTGTCAGAGAGCAGGAGCCAAACAACCTCTGATACAGACACGAGAAGTTTATTGTTCTCTAGATCAAAACGTCAGTTTTCTAATAACACCACAAGTCATTCCTGGGTTTCAGTTCAGTGCTTCTGAAAAGAAAAACGCGATTTATTCATCAGCAATGCTTCCTAAAGCGTATGAATTTCCCATGAACAGGTCTCCTACACAAGTACTGTCACAGTTCATGCCTGAAGTTGAAGTAAGCCAATCTCCGCACCGCAGATTAAAATTTTCACACTCCTGACAAGTAATTTACTCTCATCTTCAGTTGCTAAGCACACAAATTTTAGGGCCAAACCCCCTTATTTCGACCCTCCCTCCCCAGGGAGCTTGCTGCCTGGGAACAACGCGAGGAAAGAGAGGGCGCCAAGCCTGCCCCTCCAGCCGCCCGGCCCCGCACCTCAGCACGCCGAGGTGTTTACCAGGCAGCGCAGCGCCGGTGTTTACCACACGGCTCCGCACAGCCGGCCGGCCCCGCAGCCGCCCCCCTTGCACACCACGGCCCCCCACCAGCCCGCGGGGCCTCCCGGGGCGGCGGAACGGCGGCCGGGCCGACCCCACGGCGGCAGCGCGCACTGCCGGGCCGCCCCCCGCCGTGACTGCGCACCCCGGGCTCCCCAGGCCGCACGCTGATGCCGGGCGAGGAGACGAGGCCCAGGCGCCGGCCGCCGCTCCCCCCGGCCCCGGCCGGGCCCTCGCCGCTCCTGCGCGGCGGGAGGAGCCGGGATGACCACCACCCCGCTCCCCGGACGGCCCCGCCACTCACCGAAGTCGAGGAACTGCTTGATGGAGAGGGGCGAGGGGGAGAAGCGGGAGTAGTACTCGATCTGCTTGGGGATGGGGCTCTTCAGCAGCGCCCCGCACAGCCGCATGGCGCGGCGCGGCCCGCCCGGCTCTTCTCCGCCGCTCCGGTTGCCGCTTCTCTCCCCTCCCCGGCAGCGGCAGTAGGGCGCTGGGGCGGCGGCGGCGGCGGCGCAGCCACCCGCGCTGGTGCCAGGGGAGCGGCGGGAGCAGCGGGCCCGGCGCCGCCCGTCGCCCTCCGCAGCCCGGCCCGGCCCGGCGGGAGGGGCGACCGGAGGCACCCGCCCCGCCCCGCGAGCTCGCTCTCTCCCGCCCGGCCTGGCGCACGCGCACGCGCGCGCCCGCGGAGGGAGCGCTTGGAGCGGAGCGGGGCGGGCGCGGGGGGTCGGCGCGTGTCGTCGCTCCGCCGTCCTCTCCCAGCGGCCCGGGGCGCCCTGGCGCGCGGCCGCGGGGCTGCGCGGGGGCGGGCGGGGCGGGCGGCTGAGGGGCAGCGGGGGCAGGGAACGGTGTACCCCCCCGCCTTGGCGGGGTGACCCCCGCACCTTCTGGGCACAGCCCGTTCCCAGCCTGTGACACTGATTCAGCTGCAGGCGCTGGGCAACGGTTCAGGGTGGATCAGTGGAGGGGACAAGGTTTAACGGTGGAAGACTCCACCATGTCGTAAGACGAGGCCTACCGTGGCTGTGGGTGGGGCCCTACTGGCTCTTACAGCCTGTGCTCCCTTTGAAGACAGCCCCTGTCCAGTGTCCGCCAAGTTTCAGCTCTTGATTATACCTAATTCCCTGAGAGGTCCTTTTCTATCTGAGAAAGCACCTGGATACAATTAAAAATAATTTGATTGCTAAAACCCAAAGTGAAGCCAGGTATTTGAGAGCTCAAAGGTACCACTGAACGAAATCGCTGTCCATTTTCTCCTGCTTTGCTGTTACGTGGTTTAGATACATTTATAACAAATGCATCTGATGACAAATAACTGGTCACAAATTCCTTTATTTTTTCTCCAATGGATTCAATATAAACTTCGGCACATAGAAGATAATACTGCCCTAATTTTATAAATGACTCACAGGAGAAACAGGTACTCTTCAGTTACTGAAAGTCTCTCTTCATCCTTCCGATCGTGATTTGCTCTACAGAATTGGAACTTGAGAAATCCTAACCTAATGTACAAAATAACTTCTAATAGCTGGAAAACATTTTAAAATCACTTCAATTGCAGGTTATCAAAATTACCGCTTTGAACAGGTAATCAAGGCTGCCAAACCGAAACATCTCCTGTAATTCTGAAGCTTTTTTAGAAGATGAGGAAAAGTGTTTTAAAACTTTTGTTATACACTCTTCAGGATTTAATTTTGATTTATTTATAGCATAACTCCGAGATGAGTTGCAGAATTATCTGTCAGAATATAATATCATTTGTGTTAAAGATAGAATGATGTTTCCCCAAATTAAGATGAAATTAGCAACTTCATCAAAGGATGATGCGAGGTAAAAATTTAAGCCACTTGATTTTATATATCTTTCACATTCATAAGTAATCCTAGTGTGATTTCACTTCAGCCTCCAAAAACAGCAAGACAACATTTAACTACTGAGTTGTCTTTCTACACACAAAATCTCTTTCACAATATAAACTCTGTCACAGCATCACTCACGCCAAACTGACCCAACAACTCTGCCTGACCTGGTGTGTATGAAGATGCAAGACTTGCTTGAGAGAACATAAAATGCTACCATTAGGTAAATCTATGGCTGTTTTACCCGTGCAAGACAGCATGCAAACCTAGTTCTTAAACAATCCACCTAAATAAAGATAAGTTAGTGGCATAAACTGTGCTAAAAAGTACAAGCTGAGTTTTGCTAAGAGCAGGTTTTTGGGCCATTTGGATTTCTTGTGCTTCATACCTGCCTCCTTTATGTATTTCAGCACACTTATGGTGTAGAAATGTTTCCTGCAACTCATTCTGTAAGTGCCTCCCTGAATTTTTTTTTTATATGCTGAAGAACCTCTACAGGTGTGCAGGGGAGAAAGGAAAAGTTAATTACAACATTGACAACACATCTAACACCACTGAATTTCTTGGGCGCTTAGCATCTCGCTTTTATCAAGGGTATTATTTTTGTATTTTCCAGGGAAGTTCAAAGCCGGAGTATCTAGAAGTAGGCTAGGGGCTCAAAGATGCCCCAGTTTTACGTGGCCCTTTAGTAGACAGAACATCTTAGTCCCTGTTCAGGTAAAAAAATGTTGGGCATGCAGGCAATCGGAAACCTCAGCACCTGTAAGTGAATTAGAGTCTTGGTATGGACACTTGCCAGAACCCTATGCTGAGGTTGAGATGGCCGGGGTATTCTGGCCCCGAGGGCACCACCCAGCCCCACTGCACCTGCCCAGCCACCCCAGGGACGCCTTCCATCAGCTCTAGCCTTCACGGCACCCTGACACCTCTGATCAGGGTTTGTTGGGTCATTGCTGTGACAAAGGAGATGGGTAAAGGAATCTGAGTAGCCAGTCTTGCCTTAGTTATTTTTCTTGGTTTTCTGCATTGGAGCTGGTGTAAAATCAATGCTTCTGACTCACAAACCATAGAAACTTTGGGAGGGAAAAGTAGCGATACCACGTTTTGCTGCAGAGTGATTCCCTAAAACACAGGATATGACATAAAGCGTATTTACATAACCAAAAGCTTTTTGGTGTTTCTTACCCTCAGAAGTTTTAAGTGCTGACTGCTTCCCATTGACTTTGGTGACAGTATTTAAAAATTGCCCTGCTCTAGTTTTGTGTTTTAGCTGGGGTTGTGTACCCTAATGGCAGAGCGTACACGGAAGAGCCTTTGCTTCTCTGTGTATGGGACGGGTCTTTATACACAGGGATAAATAAGGAACACTTATATGACTAACAGTCACAAAATTAAGTTACTGGAAAAGAAAGGTCTCTCTAAGTTTGAGTTTTCTTAGCGCTTAGTTACGATTAGAGATTCACTCCTAGAGAAATTTGTAGAAAAAGTTCATCTGGACAATTTAGAAGAAACATTTTTGTTACATTTTCAGATCTTGTTCTTTCTGAACCTTTATATTATATGTAATTCTGTTTTCAGGGAGCAAAACTTTTGCATGTAATGTTTTGTCCAATTAAGATTTATTCACAGAGAGAATTTCAGATTGTTAAAACACTAGAGGCATAATCTCCTTAACAAAGCTTGTTTTTCTTCACTGCAGAATACTCAAGTTGGTCTAGAAACTAGCTGCAGGGGATTCAGCATAATGAACTTCTTTGTATGGATGTCATAGAAGAGGAAAAGGAATGTTAAACTGTAAAACAAGAAAACGTGGTTATTAGTGTTTTCTAGACACATTGACTTTGTGGAATTCATGGTAATTTTTTTAACTAACCCCCCCCCCCCATATTGAAGTTGTAACCCCTACACTTCAATGTTCAGAAGCACTCGTTGAGAATGGGTATAATACAATTGAAACGCTAACAATAACAGTAACCAATAACAGTTATTTGGGGGAATTTCACACAGAGAATTATAGTCCCAATGTACATTTTACAAGATGACAGAAATCCAGCACAGAACAGGAAAAGCTAGTATAGAGTAGTGTGATATTTCATACAAATTCCTTCTGTCTGGAGTACTAATTTTTCTCAATAACACTGCTGTATTTTCCCACCTGCCATTATATGCTTTCAAGGGTAGATTCAAGTAGTGGATTGTGTAAAGCCACATTGGGAACCCATGGAGTTAGAAAGGGATAAGGTTTCTTAAAGAAGCTTTGATAAACTTCAAAAAAGACCTATTTTCATGTTTATTAATTTATCTTTTCCTAGTATTTATGCACTCAGATGGGTAAGTTTGGATGGACTGTTACCCATAATGGTCAGAAGATTGATAACACTCAAGGCATGAGTTTAAAGTAAATACAGTAATCTACATTTTCAGCCATTTGTCTATTACCAAAGAAAACAAAGTTTCTTTACCAAGTTTTTTTTTTTTTGCCAGCAAAAGCTGGTAGTCATTGCAATTCCTCATCCTAGCTAGTTGACCAGCAAAGTTCAGCAGTCTTTCTAGAGGAACCATCAGGGACTACAAAAAAATATGTTCAACAAGAGTTCTAAGAAAATCTTGACTCTCTTTGTAAATTAAAATGCCATGGCTTGTCAAAGTGTTTCTAATTAGCTGGCTCAGATGTATTAGGGGTTTTTACAGTATGTACTCCACGACTCCTTCAATTCCATAGCTATCCTCAGTAATTTGCTTCAGAGTAAGTAGAGTGGTGCCACCATGGTGACCATGTCAGCCCTCTATCAGATAACACCATCTGTGTGTCCAATATTAATGGACAGAGCTACATTATTTTTTAATAGCCCATAAAAATTTCATCTCTAAGGAAAAACAAATAGGTTATTTTCTTTTGAAATTGTTAAGGCATGCTAAAAAAAAAAAAAAAGAAAATCCTTGCCACTGAGATAACTGACAGTAAATGCAGAGAAAAAGAGTTTACCAACTTCTCTCGACAGTGAGGAAAGCTCACTTTAAGTTTGTGAGTTTACCCACTCTTATTTAACACTGCACCATTAGCCCCGCTTTTTCCTTTTGTTTTGTGTATGCTCCTCTCTCTTTTTTTCCCCAACAGAATTTCACGTCTGCCCCTTACTCAAATGCATTTTAGTGGAAGGAGGACAAGTCTTTGTGGGCTCCTCTAGGCAGGAACCAGACTTTGTGATTGTCCTACCAGCACCCCAAAGGCATAAGCAGAGTTCTGACCCACATGCTCCTGTCACAGGGGGCTGTTCTCCCAGCAGGCAGGTTAAAGTGTCAGTGAGGTGGAAAGTCCCAATATAACCTAACAGACAGGATGAAGCAAAATAACTTGTCAGAAAGGAAGAAGGAAACTGTCTAGGAGGAGTATCCTTATTGCCATGTAGTTTGTCCTGCCTGTGCCGTAAGAGCGACCTTTGGAACAAGTGAGTTAGAGCTGTACTGGGTGGCACAGAACCATACTAGAACAACCCCTTCCCCATAAGACTATGTCTTGGTGCTCCTTTTACCAGTCAAATGGACAAAAAAAAAAAACTACAGCTAGGTCCTAACTCACATCTAAAACATGCAAACTGAATCTAACCAGCAGTCAGTACACTTACGCCAAGGATTTACATTTAATCTTCTCTTCCAGACATAGCTTGGAAGAACACCAGCTGCGGAAGAGTCACTGGATGCACGCAAGAAATATATCTTTGGGTTTGGTACTAGATCTTTTAAAATGGGATTGTCAGCCTACTTCAAGGAGGAGGACAGCACTAGTTTGGCATTAGTAGAAGGGGAGTGCCCCTGAAAGAAATTCCATCTCTTGATATTTTTTTTTGTCTTGCCTTGCTAGGGAGTCTTCTAGGGGAAAATTCAAAATTTTATTTCAGTTTGAGTAGCTGTAACCGCATCTTGGCATAACTTTTCTTTGGGGAAAATCATCTCAGCACCTTTTTGTTCACTGAAATTGAAGCCTACAGGGGCCTTGTGAGGAAAAAGCTGAAAAGGAGTTAGATCTTGCTACATGGAATTTATGCTGCGGCAGGAGAAGTTCTTGTATCCTCAGATAAATTGAATAAGATCTGCTATTCAGGGGAGTAGATTTGGGCCATCTTGGCTCTGAAAAGTCTCAGCTGGAGAGAAATGCACTTTTTTTTTTCATTTTGCATAGAACATTTGTTATCCATGCACTCAAATCTTCAAGACAAAACCACCAGTTTTGTCTGAAAAGCACCATAATCTCATCGGAAGTTGTTCCCATCTATGCTGGTACTTGACACCCTATCAAGCAGGCTGGAGGACTGGAGAAATATAGTTCCAAGGTTTTTATGCCCCAGCCTCCACAGCGGTGCCATATGGACTGTCCTGAAACTGGGGCTTTGGGGTTTCACTGGACCTGTGACGTGAGAACTAAAGATTACAGGAAATATCATAGTTTTTATAGAAACATCAAAAAATTCTTCTTTGAGAATCCACAAATTTCTTGGGACTCTTTGAACAAAATAGTATAGAAGTTCAGCTCCAAAAACAACTGGTAAGAAGGGCTGTTGTGCTTGTCATTGTGGAGCTTTCTGAATGTTAAAAATCTTTCCAAGAATAATTCTTGCTCCTGAGGTGTCCAGAGGTATCTGTATGCTAAGAAACAAACCAATTCTTAAAAATTTGGGAGTCCAAATACACCCTTGTACTGAATTATCAGCTATTTTCCTCTCAAAAAAAAAGACATTTTAGGGAAACACAAGTGCATTTTCTGATTGCCTCCTCTCCTAGATCATGGCAGTAGAAAATGGGATGTTCCAATAGCAGTTCTGCCCTCTGAGGATGCAGTGATACAATAGTTTGTTTTCTCCATCGACCAGTCTCCTTTCACCCCATTAGGATATTTTCCTGTGTGTCAGGCACCAAATGTTAAAAGTTTTATAACTCGGTATCATATCAAGTGCTTTTTCTGAAATCAATAAGCATTAGATGCACTAGGATGCCTTTATATAACACAGAGGCAATGACAGCGGGTATCAGATTTGTCTGACCTGATATGTTTTATTAACCCTTGGTTCTTCCTGTTTATTGGGCTTTTCACTCTATAGACTTACACATTAATTGGTGATTTTTTTAATCTTAACTTGAGGCCATCAAAAGTTTAAACTAATGATTGTAGTTTCTCTGTTAAAACCACTTTTCTACATTTATTCAACAAATAAGCTTTTATTGTTCCCATTTTCATATATTTATTCACTTTATTTACTATAGATTTGGAAGTACAGTAAACAAATTGAACAGGTTTACATAGCAGAAGTTAAACATGATCTTCAACCTTTTTGTGACATCCTGAACTTCAACTATACTTTTGCACCTTTTGCTGGTACTGCTTTTTGCCAGATTCTGGAGTTCCTCTTCACTGTAGAGTAAAGAGCAAGACTTATTTAATTTGATTTTCTGTAACAGTTTGCAAACTGTAGCTTGTAGACTGGTCTAGATGAGAAAATAGGCAAATACATTGATGATGTCTATTTACAGTAATTTAACAAATTAACCCTAAGCATGACTTCCAGCTGATAAAGTTCTGCAAGAATAAAGAAGCATTAAAGGAAGATTGTTTCTCCTCACTAACACAAGAAATCTTTGTTGGGGTTATGATAGCACTGGTTTTTGGTTAGAGATGAGCTTTCTGGTATGTATCGTACAGCTGTTCTTGCATCATGATTGTAGGTTCCAGTTCCTCGTAACAGTGGGGATTCACATCAGGATCCAAGTGTGTTTGCTCAGATCCATGCCTGTAGTGGGGCTCAAGATCAGTGCCAAATAAGAATCCCACAACATTTTAATTTGTCTTTATATACGCAGTCCAAGGGAAAAGCAAATGCATCGCGTTCATTTGGCATCTTCATTCGTCTGATCTTGGTAAATGTAGTAGGCCT
Organism: Chlamydotis macqueenii; assembly: GCF_036417535.1. Lineage (NCBI taxonomy): Eukaryota > Metazoa > Chordata > Aves > Otidiformes > Otididae > Chlamydotis > Chlamydotis macqueenii. The sequence goes on from NC_141556.1 coordinate 130,196,670, forward strand.
TGGTTCAGGCTTGAATGACTGCTGTCAACAGCTGGTGGCTTTTCCAGGAGTATCATTTGGTAAAATATTCTGGGTGTCTATACAGAGCTTCCTCAAAGAAGGTGACTGAAAAATACTGTAACTTACCAAGAGAAACAAACAGATATTTTTAAACTGTTCTACCTACTGAGCATAATATGCAGCTTACTTTGCAAAGTATTATTTGGGAAAGCATAGCCCGAGAGCTTCATGGATGGGGAGAAAACTTCTGCTTCAGTGTTTGCTTGTAGGTGTGTGCTTTGAGATAACAGGAGTAATAAAATGCCATTCTTCAGGTGAAAATGGATTCTGTGCAGAGACCTGACTACCTGGAAGTCTTAACTTTCTCCATGTTGCACCATCGCTCAGATCTACACTTTTGTTGTAGGATGGATTAGCTTTGAAAGATTAGATATGGACATGGATGTTTACATGGATAAGAATGGAATTACTGGTGGTCCAAGGTAATCTTTACACTTGGTTAAGCGACCAAATACTAAACATGAGGGTGTCACGCTTACATAATTAACAACATTTCCATGTCTGTGTAGTTTTAATGCATTTCTTCTCTGCTGAAGCCAGGAGCAGTGTGTGATGGACACACACGAAAAGCAGAATGGAGAGCACAGGCCATTTTTATTATTAAGGTTGCTGAATGCTTGCCTTTTGAAGCCATTTTCAGTTGTGTTCAGCAGATGTTCACCAGCCCTTAACCACTTGGCCAATACTGACTTCTGGTAGTTTGGTATTACATGTGGATAATGAATAAGATACAAATGCAAGATGACTTTCCTAAGTCAGGGGAAAGGAAAAAAAAGGTTCATCAGGTGCACTCATGACTGAAGCTACAGCATAAGCAGGCCTAGATATCTGCAACCTGTAGCTCAAAGGGGCTGTGTTTTGTTTGTGCTACAGCTATTACCCTGGGAGGAGCACAGCTATTGAATCTCACATTTCCAGAGAAGATCCAGTGTCAAATAGGAGCTGGGCTTCTCTACAGAAAGCATCCAGATAGCCTGGGGATGAGCAATCACCTGAGATCAAGCAGCACTGGGGGGAGTTGCTGTAAGAAATCATCCTTTGCTTGGTACTTTCACATCACTCTGAGGTGGACATAAAGGCACTCGTGTCACTCCTCACTGTCCTTTTTTAATGTATTTTAGTGAAAGCTGGAGTCCCATTCTGCTAACATGAAAAATAATCTTTCTGAGCCAGGCAGAGTGAAGGGAAGGATAACAATACTCAGTGTAAGGATGCATTTTTCAGGTGTTTTGCCTTTGTCTCCTGACTCGCTGGTTATAACGGTATGGTATTTACCAGCTTGTTTGTCACACTTAGACCTATTGTATAATTTTCCACCTGTAAACATCAGAATTTGATTATTTTATTGTAGTTTGTATTTTTGCATTAAAAATGTTTTCATTGCTGTTCAGTAACAGCTGAAAAATTAATGCCATAAGAATATTAAACATTGTTCCTCCCAAATAAATTTCTTACTATATAAGTGAAACTGAGCCCCTTTCCTTCTCACAGACACATTATAAGTGACACAAACTGATTATGTGACTACTATGTGTGTGAAATATTTTAAATGTGCTGCAGTGATGGTCAGCAGGGTACTAGATTCTGACTGTAGAAATTAGGCAATGCACACCATTTCTAAGATATTTTCCTGTCTTTTTCATTCAAACTACATCTCCCTTCCAAATCACGTCACGTGTTCCTGAGTATCACAGTTGCAATTCTGATCTTACAGGTTTGAGTTCACTTAGGTTATCAAAAAACCTAAGTGTAAAATGTTTTTCTTCTACAAAATTGTTTAGTATCATCCTTCTAAATAATTTTATTTGTGAAAATGAATTAAATATTTCAATTGTTATTATTATTGCCAGCATTGCCAGCAGGTTGAGAGAAGAGATCCTTCCCCTCTTCTCAGCACTGGTGAGGCCAGACCTGGAGTGCTGTGTCCAGCTCTGGGCTTCCTAGTACAAGAGAGATATGGACATACTGGAGGGAATCCAATGAAGGGCCACAAAGATGATGAAGGAGCATCTCTTCTGTGAGGACAGGCTGAGAGAGCTGGGACTGTTCAGCCTGGAGAAGAGAAGGCTCAGAAGGGATCTCTTCAATGTATATAATGTATATACCTGGAGGGAGAGTGCAAATACGACTGAGCCACACTCTTTTCAGTGGTGCCCAGTGACAGGACTAGAGGCAAGGGGCACAAACTGAAGCACAGGAGGTTCCCTCTGAACATCAGGAAATACTCTTTCTCTGTGAGGATGACCAAGCCCTGGCACAGGTTGCCCAGGGGGGTTGTGGAGTCTCCCTCCTTGGAGATATTCAAAGACGTCTGGATGTGGTCTTGGGCAACGAGCTCTAGACAGCCCTGCTTGAGCAGGGGATTTGGACCAGATGACCTCCAGAGGTGCCTTCCAACCTCAACCAGTCTGTGATCCTGTGGTTATAGAATAGGAATTATGAAGCTGATTTTCATATTTATTGTTACTCAGCATTAACACTGAGATATTTTTTGTAAATGTTCCCATATTTACTTATTGTCTCAGCCCATTCCCCCAGCAAGAAATTTGTATAAAATTAATGTATTTATTTCAACATCTCAATTTTTAACAAATACTTTTTACTAAAATGTTCTGCCAAAACGTCTCCTGGCCATATATACTGGTATCACAGAAGCTTCTTTTTCTTTTTAGTAAAATATAGACATTTCTCTCAATCCTTGTTATTTGATGTAGGTTCACAAAGAGACAAAGACAAATGCGGGGCATGTCTGTATAAGCATGTACTCTCGCAGGATATGGGAGAAAAGTGCACTTAAAACATTCAGCTCAATACAGCACAGTATTCTGCCTTGGCACACTGAACAACCAAAAGGAGCTCCTAAGAATAATATTCACGATATAGAGAAATAGCTTAAGACATCTCTTGGTAAATAATTTCAAGGAAGGTAGGAAGGTGAGACAGCTCTGAGGAAGAATCTGTGTCCTGGCCCCAGCCGAAAGTCACTCGGCTGCCTTGCTAATGCTCAGGCTTAAGAATCAAAGGGCACCCAGCAGTTCACGGCTCCAGATAAGCCGGTACTGAGTTGTCATGGAGTGCTGTCTGCAAACAGCTGAACTTTGCAGTTCCAGCTGATTTTGAGCCTTTTGCTCTAACCAGTGAAGAGTACAGCTGGTGCCTGTGGCTGTATCAAGCTCCCACCCTGCCACAGGCACCTCCAACCACTGAGAGGGGCTGTCCCGCCTCCCCCCCTCCCTTTCCCGGTTTTGCCTCCTTGCTTCACTGAGGGCACAAACCCAACATTAGGCTGTGCCATCTTGGGCAGTTAATCTGCAGAAGCAGAGAAGTGCTCCCACTTCTACACTCCTCACCAAAATGGCAAAGAGAAGAGGTTACAGATCCTCTCCAGAGCTGCGAAGGAACCAGGGTAATACTAGAGCCACTCCTTTCAGCGTGAGATTTGCTCAGCCGTATTAAAGTATCTCGTCTTTAAGCACAGCCTGACTGTAACCACAGCAGTAGCTTTCCAATTCAGCCATCAGGTGGGACTTCATTTAAATCAGCACAATGTAAAGCAGATTTAGGAATGTGACACCAGTTACTGGTTTCACAAGACGGTCAGAGCGACTTGAACTGAAAAGTGGTGTGTTTTCTCCCACCAGCTACCACCTAAATTGCCTTCTCTTGAGAAGATTACAGGTGTCTTAGGGTAAATCCTTTTGGAAGACACTACATCTCATTACGAGTCAGCAACAACACCCATTCTGTACCAATTAAGATTTTCGCTGACCTAATTAGAAAATTTTTATTGCCCAGTAAGGCAATCAAGACAAGTACACATCCGTTTTAACAACAAACAAAACCAAACAACCTTTGTAATCTTACGACTGTAAACACTTGTTTTATTGAGTGACTTACATTTCACCTACGGAGCAAAGCAGCTGTTGCATCAAGAAGTCAGTCATTTAGTGAGAAAGGCAAACATTGGCATTGCCAGGAGAAAGAAGACTTTTATGGCCTTTAAAGCAGCATAATATAGCTGCACCTCCTGCCACCTTTCCCACCGACAGTGCAGCAGAAGTGGGTTTTAGCCACCGCTCTCAGGTATTGCAGTGAGAACATCCAGTTGCCAGGGAGCTCAGACCAGTGTTCCTTCATAAGAAGTCTACCATGATTACCCCAAACAAATAAGCAGGCTAAAACTGAAAAACCTCCATGCTATTGTCAAATAAAATGTTGGTTTCAAAATCATGTGAATGTATTTGCAGATAAAAGCAGGCTGGGCGGGGCAGGGAGCATCGTATCAAGTTGCATTTGCAGGACTTGGCTGGAGAGCGGTGCTGTGCTCCGTCCTTCTGAGTGGCCCAGCTCTGGGGCTGGCGGAGGCAGGAGCAGTCGTGCCACCAGAGCAGACTTACTACAAGCACTGTTCTCTGCCAAAGGAGGCACTTAAAACCAGCTGCAGTGGGTTTGGTTTGCTTTAGTCATTAATCAGAGGCAAATAAAACACCATGAAGGAGAGTAAACATGCACACCATCGCACAAACTCAAGATGGTTTTTGAAACGCAGGGCAGGTTACTGTGGCTTATTTGGAGGAATGGAGGTCAGGGAGAGGCAGGAGAGGAGCTCGAAAGGCAAAAATTTGCTTTCATTGGGGAATTACATTCACAGCAGAGATTCCTGAGTTTTTACCTCATGTAAGCGAAGAATGTCGTAGTCTCTGCTGAAGGTGGCTTGACACATCACAGTACGTGACTGGGTTGGCTGAGCTGTGCAGTTTTAGACACATGGATGGCTCCTTGTGCTGGAAACATTCGTGAAACTATCTCCACAAATCTTTTCCCTTCAGTAGGCATGAATTCGCCTGTGTCACTGCAATCTAGCTTACTCAGCAACATACTACTGCAAGCTTGATTTGTTCTCAAGGAATCCATTAGCACCAAAAGCAAACCTCTCTGGCAAGGCTGACAATGCAGTCCTCTGAAAAAAAAAGGATTTGACAAGGGCTGGTCTTCCAGTCAGATTCTTACTTTGTAAGTATTTTTATAACTGTCAGTCCTGAAAACTGCAACTGAGATCCAAAAGAATTAGGAAGCGGGGAGAGAAAACAAGTTGAGCCATTGATGGTTGGATTTGTAGATGATGGCTATTAGTCAAAATGACAGCACCTGTAGCCCAATGGTATGGACTCGAAGGCTGTTAATGCACTGCAAGTGACATGATTTCAGGATATGAAAAGAGAAAAATCACAGTCTGATATTTAAGTCGTTGTTTCTACTTTGAAAACTGCCTTTTCAAGAGGGAGAAGTCCAATACTCCCCATTCACATGCTAATTCCCTCGTTTCAACAAACCAGTATTCTCCTTCACCTGTTTACATTAGCATAAAATGAAGAGCTTGAATCTGCATTTTTCATAACCTTCGAAAGACAACCGGGCTTCAAAATTTTCAAAATGCAACTACTTGGGAATAGTTCATACATGCAAAATGCCAAAAGATTGTAAATGCAATTCTCATTTGCCTCCTGCATCCAGAATGTAATTTCCATTTTTATTTTAATCACTAGTGATCCATTGTTCCAAATTTCTTTAAATAAATGTTCCCCACTGCTGCCCATGGCTTCTGCAGAAACCATTTTGGATATTTTGCAGGCAAAAACAGAAGCACTGAAATTCATGTTGTTCCTCTCCCTCTCCAGAGTAGATGGAGATGACATTTCATCAGATGACTGATGAAATGCACATTTCAAAGCTTGTGAAAATATGAGCCAGAAATAAATAGCAAATGAGGTTACCCTTATATTTATTTCTCTGTAGTACATTCTGATTAACTGGTGAATCAAAGAGTTTTTTTTCTAGCTGCTCCACCAAGATCACATTCTTCATTCTTTCCATGTGTGGCTTCTAATAAATGCATGCTTCTTTTTGTTATCAGGTACCTTGGGGGCTTTTCAGCTCTGCTATCCAAAAAGTTTGGTCTTTGTCCTGTATTTGTGAACTTTCAAAAGGTGGATTCTAACGTTCTCTTTGTTCACTACGGAAGACTCCCCCACAAAATTTGTGGTTCAGATCTTTTACAGCCTGTTTCAAAACCAGCACGTCTTGCTAAAAGCGTTTGGTGCACTTGGTCCTTCTTAAGGTGTTAAAGCAAGCACTAGGACAATTTATCTGAGCCTATGGGACATTTTCTATCACTGGAAGATTTTTTTCAGAAATCAAACTCACTGTGTTTATCTGAAAGACTGTGCTATAATCAATGGTTAGTTCAAGGAGTCTGTTGCTGATGTTATGATGAGTTGTCTAGCCTGAACTTCTTCATGATGGTACTGAAAACATCTGAAGGAACAGTAGTCTAACCTGCCCTAATCACAATTTAAAAACTCTGATGTTAATGACTGATGTCACATCGGTCTAGGTGTCACAACAGAGAGCAATATTATGCCTTTACCTTTGTTCTGATGGGAATGTGCAGCTAACTTTCAAACACTGAACAGCAGCCCAGATGTTCAGGTGCCTGTGACCCAAGGCTTGCTTTTGCGGTGGCACAGCTGTGATGCCTGAGCTGAGTTTTGCTTAGAAAGTTGCTGTCCAGCCGCAAGAGAGAGTGTAAGCAAAAGCCACGTGAAAGTAAGTACACAGGCAGAAATGCAATTGTAGAGGCAGTAATAGTGGAAAAATTCTTGGGAGTGGGGAGATGCAGCACCCTAAGAAAGAAGGCAGAGATTCAGCAGACAGCAACTTGGCTGGATGAGGGATCACGATAAGAAAGATAGGCAGAAACTCTTTAGTAGGGCCTGTTGTGACAGGACGAGGGGTAATGGGTTTAAAATAGAGGGAGGTGTATTAAGATTAGATATTAGGAAAAAATTTTTTACAATAAGGTTGATGGAACACTGGCACAGGTTGCCCAGAGAGGTGGTGGATGCCCCATCCCTGGAAACGTTTAAGGCCAGGTTGGATGAGGCTCTGAGCAACCTCATCTGGTTGGAGATGTCCCTGCTCCTTGCAGGGGGCTTGGACTAGATGACTTTTGAAGGTCCCTTCCAACCCAAACTGTTCTGTCATTCTATGATCCTCTCCAAAGAGCCATGGAAATACAGACTTCACCTCCTGACGAACAGCTGCCTGCCTGACTTGTAATACTTAGCTGAGGAGCCTATACTTAAGTACTAGTTAATACTCAAGCAATACTTAGCTGAATAGCCTGTTAATCATACCTATGTACCGTACGCATTAGTTGATACACATAGTTGCTGTATGTTTTTAAACCTTGCAGTCTTTTGTCATAGCAGAAGGTGCTCAAGGCAAAATGACACGTTGAGAAATGGTTGCAGGTGTGAGCGCTCATCCTGGCTCTCTTCCTCCTCTCCCTCTGCCCCTGCTGCATTTCTTCTTGCCATGCAGAAAGACTTTAAGATCTGAAGTTATCACATACCACCAAGTAAAATGGAGATGGATAACATGGATCACTAGGTAGTATCACTATCTAACAGAAGGGGCTGCTGTGAAGGGGTGAAGAATTTTTTTTACGCAAGTAAGTGGCATCAGCAGGCTCTCTTTAGCCATATTTAAAGGGAGAATAAACTAAGACGTTAAATTCTGACAGTGCCTCTTTAACCAGAAGAAGGAAGGAATAGGCTCTCACTAGAGGGCACATTGAGCTTGAATTTTATACATCCTATTCCAAACCAGAGTGATAAGGTGAAGAACAGCAAGGCTGAAAACAGCGACCCTGTGCGACTGAATCCTCCTAGATGGCAAATTGCAGCATGCCTTTAAAATGCCCCAACCCCTAGGCACCACAGCTACAGGGTAGGGCAGTGAGTTATGTTACTTCTCTGTATTAAATAAATTTTTTCCTGTGTCTGGTACCATGTCCATCAGTGCTGCAGAAAAACAAGTCCCTGGGACAGCCATGAGTGGTACTTTGTGCAGGGCCAAGGAAAAAGAAGGAAAGAAAAATATGAGACAGTAGGCATGTTCTCACTAATGGATGGCAAAATTATCTAAAAGCTTTAACTTGAAGGAAACAACATATAGTATAGACATCACTGAGGGACAAATTCAAGGATGGCTCCCAAATTAAGACCGGGGGAAATGTCACACTGAGCATCAGGAACAGTATCTCCACCTACATGTGGCCGGCAGTGTGCCACCCTTAGGGGTAAATCGTACAGTGTGATGGTTCGTTCTGAGGACTTTGTATCTCCATCATTCACATTTTGGCCTAGCTCTAGGCTGGTCCCGTGGGCTGAAAGCCTGCTGGCAGCTGAGGAGTGGTAGGTGCACTCCTGGAGCTCATCTCTCCCTTGAGCTTCATCCCAAAGGCATCCCGCTGGAGTGCCCGGAGATCAGCCTCCGGGGCAGCCCAAGGCATCATTAGAAACACCATTAGGAGATCTGTTCTACAAACACTAATCCAATTTGAAACATTAGCGTAAACACCTCCAGCCTGATAAGCAGTAAAAATGCATCCCCGAGGAGTTATCTGCTTTGTGCCGGGCAGGGGGTGAACTTCAACTTCCACACAAGCCGAAGAACCAGAGTCCCCGCCCTGGGTGCCTCCATTTGGAGGGCAGGAGTGAAGAGCTCCGTGTGTGTATAGCTTCACAGACCACAAAAGATCCTGTGTTGGCCAGACTGGAAGTCAGGGTTAAAGGTGCCATAGGAGTGACTTCACTGCGTTGGTGATTTTTGCGACACAAAGGCGTACTGTGCGGTAAAGGAGCAGCAGTGCCCGCCTGGCAGGACTCGTACAGCAGGGTCTGAGCGAGAACAACTGAAACTGCCGACCGTCAAGTTTGATTTACATTTTTCCTCTACAGGGGTAGTTAGAAGGTTTTCATTCTTACTGCTTACGCTATGGGTAGCAACAATAACAACAGTGACTCCTACTAAATACTTTGAGGAGCGTAAGTAAAATGGTGGAAGGGAGATATTGTTCATTCAAAACAGTATCCAGGAGAGACTGTGACCATGCATTTTTTCTCCTAAAATAAATCCCAGATCTCCCTAACCTTGCAGCTGTGTGACGGCTGCTGGAGCGACAAGCCCGGTTCATATCGCTTCGTGCGAACATTCCTCACAGCAGCCGAAACGAGCCGCCCTGCAAAATTAAAGACTATTTTAACTGTAACTGAAGGCAAGGATGTCCCTGCCCTTGCAGGGGGGGTTGCACTAGGTGACTTTTAAAGGTCCCTCCCAACCCAAACCATTCTGTGATGCTATGAAATTGAGCTTTGCCTGCTAATAATAAATGGTGAGCTCACCAGTGAAGGCAAGAGAACCACAACGTCCACAGAACGAGACCGCGCGTCACGGCGTCCCTTGTCTCCCGTGGGCTGCACCCCAGGGCGGCAGCGGAGGGCGGGGAGGCCCCGTGCGCTGTTTCGGGGTGCCATCTAGTGACTCCTCGGGGAACTCCCCCGCCGGTGGCCAAGGTCGCCACTCGCCGCGCCCAGGCAGAGGTTGTGCCTCGCGCCGCTCTTCCTGGGAACATCTGGCGGCTCCCAGATGTTAGGCTGGATGCTTCAGGCTGCCGGCGCGGCCGCGGTTGCTGGTAACGCGGGGTTACTGGGGAAGGTGGGAGGGAGCGGGTTCCGCCCTTGGAGGCTGCTTGCTCTTCGGCGGAGGCGCTGGGCGCCCAGCAGTCGGCATCGCTCTGTACCTCCGGGAAATCACTGCCTTGCCCTGCGGCTGCTGCAGTTAACGCCTCAGCTGTGACAAAATGTGGAAACAGGAGGGGTGACATACAATTATTTTGTCATATTCGGGTTTTTTTTTTTTCTTCCTTTCTAACCAGAGCGGGGAATTATCTCAAATACAGCGATTTTGACTTCATGAGCAGAATGAAGTTCCTTCTCAAGGTGTAGCACTAAAGCCCCTGTAGACAATGTAGAATAAAAATAAATTGAACAGGGATGAAGCCTATTTCCCATTGTGGCAGAAATATAAACTCCAGCCTCTTTTGCTGTCCCAGTGATGATGTGCTGGAACCTCTGAGACTGTTATTTGCCGTTACCCTTGGCGACTGCCCCTCCTTCACCAACAGTTCTCCAGTAGCTCCCCTGCCCTTGCTCTGTTTGCCACTTCTGCACATGCAAATTTAAAAAGCTAAACATATTAGCTGCAAAAAAAATAATCACGTTAACTTGATTTAGCTCTTACTGCTGTATAGAACCACGGAAGACTACACCAAACAGGCTTTGCTTGGGACACACACACAGTGAGAATAGTGCAGATATTACAAATCAGGAAAACAATATGAGGTAATTTGCTCATTGAGAGCATCATGGAGGGTGCTTAACATTTTTTTTCCATGAAAAATATTTTACTTTTCTGAGAATTATTTTCACAATTTTTTAAAAAAATGCATCTAATATAATGTGTCCTTTAGCTTTCCTAGAAAGCTAGAATGAGTATGCAAAGAAAAGCAAAATGGATATGAGTTCTCTGCTAAAAATATTTGAAAGAGGGCACAGTATAGACTCCAAACCCAGGTGTCCTTCTACCTGCAATATGAAAGAAACAGAAAGAGATGCAAGAGGGAGGGGAAACACCACATTGCACTTGCTTGCCATTTTCAGTGATTACCAATAACTGGAAAAGAGACGAAAAACCCTCAGGTGGCTCCAGGATGGGGACAGCTGTTGTGCATTGCTGGGCAGTCAGCCTGTAGCTTCCCAGGAATACAGGAGCTGGGGGGGGGAGGGGGGGGGAACGGAAGATGGTCAGTTAAGTTTTACTAATCATCTCTCAACACAAATTTTTTAGTGTGATGCAATTACAGGGGTTCTTCACCCAGCTTTGGGTAGCAGAAGAATACAAACAGAAGATAAGAACGTTTGAAAGTAATTAATCACACGATTTTAAAGAAAACCAAACAGCCAGCTGGCACTTAGTCATGCTTGTCTCACCTCTTCTTAGGAGAGGGTTTCAGCAGAGATTGCTTACTCACAATGGAGGGAAAGGATGGGTAGCAAGTCTTGTCTCAGGCAGCTACAACTGTTTGCAGAGAGGATTTACCTTAGTGTCAGGGAAATCTGTTTAGATTACCGGTGGAAATCCAGCTTGAGGATAGGATACGGTCAATAATCTTAGCCAAATCCTATTAAACTAATAAAGGAGTCAGATCGCTTCCTCAAAAAGAGCCATTCAAAGGGTGGGTTTAAGTCTAGAAAATTAAGAATGATAAATCCAAATTAAATCCTTTTAATATCTCTCAATTTATCAGCATTCTTTTCCAGAGGGAGAGGCAGGCTAAAAATGATGATGGGGGTGTTGGTACGGATACTAGCATTGTCTCTTCTTTAACATTACAAAAGCAATTCCCAATCTCATTACAATGATTACAAGGAAAAATTTAACTCATTCCTTTGCAAGGGATTCGTGAACGCAGTTCTCCTGAAGAAGCTGTTGCTGAGGGCACCGTAGGGCGGAAGCAAGGCTAACCTGAGAGCTGCTTTCTAATGCCACCCAGCTGCTGCCGGTTGCTGCCTTGTAAAGTGATGAGCGGCATTGGGTGCTCAGGAGTTGGAGGATGTGAGCAAAGCAGGTGCCTGCCTGTTGCCTTCAAATGGATGCTCTGCTGGGCCACCGCTTACCAACAGGTGAATTTACATTAAAAACAGAGAACAGCTTGGTAGCGCTGATAGTGGTTTGGAAATATCAGTGTAAAAATTACAGTAAAGTAATTTTTATGTTGGATTGGACACAACTAACTCCTGAAAAACTTCATTTCTCATGCTTAGCGTAGTGTACATGCGTTACTTAATATGGCTTTGATACCAGTTTTGCATGTCACTGTTAAATCTGTACAAGTGGTTTAAAATAGAGAAATTATAGGAGGGATTTGTGTGTGTGCATGACTATGTTGGGAGAATCACGAAGAGTTAATTATTTTTTTTTTTTTTTCCCCAGTACTGCTGGGTAGCAAAGTAACTCACATTTGACATCCACAATTTGCTGGTAGGAGACCAATGAACATTTAACTCATTACTATTGTTAAGAGACTAATACTAGCTTACAGGAGCTGGCTGATTTTCTGGTGCATAATTATACTGACAGCAAAGACCATCATAACCTCACAGCCCCTTACCTGAGGGCTCAGAACTGCCTTGGGTCCTCAGCAGGCAGCCAGACAAGGGGGACCTCACCAGAGGACTTTGCCTGACATCTCCCATTTCGGTGGTAGGGGCTGTTCTCCCCAGGCAGTCTGTGGGCAGGAGGCTGTGATCTTTAGGCCTCCAAGAAGAGAATTTCAAAGGAAGGAGGGAGCATGAAAGAAGATGTTGCCCAGTAGAAGGTAGCGCATAACCAAAAGGATAAGAGAGGAAGAAAGAAACAGTTGGTTGAGCTTTATCTCCTTAACGTTATCCACAGGCAGACAACAAGCAGGACTCGGTCTGGCAGATGACCTGATGGCTTTGATCTCCCTCACTCATGCAGGGTAGGTTCCTCAGCAACTCTCAAGGCAGCTGGCACTGCAGGAAAAATCATCCCCACGTTGCCAGGTGTGTCTTTTGTAACACAATAGCTGCTCAGTAAGAACCAGAGTGAAATGGCCAATGTGTTTCTTGTGAAATAAGGGTTGCTTGACCAGAGCTTGAAATGTGATCCTTTTTTGAAGTAAAAGATAAGGCACGTAGAGAAAATAAATAGCTTCAGAAAAATAAACAGTCATCTTCAATCAAACCCATTAATTTTAATGTATTAGCCCTTCAGGCTTACTTGCTCGTGCTCTCTTGTTCACATTACATATGAGCAGCAAGGGGGGAATGCTCCATATGAGAGAGAGAAAAAAAAAAAATGCTCTCACAGCTCTAGGGATTTGACGTAGGAAATATAACCAAAGCAGATGTGAACAATTTCTCCTGAAGCACAGAAATAGCAGCAGCTGATATCATGAACAAAAGTATGCAGGTGAATAGAAATAGAGCAACACAAAAATGGATATGAGAACTGCCGTCCAGAATTTCAGAAGCAACAGTAATTCATAATCAACGAGCTATAAAAAGCAAAACTGACTGGGAAAAGGAGTCATTGTCAGTGTGCATGAAAATGCAAATCCCCACCACCTGTGTGTACCATTTCTGGCAGTGTGAATGCTACTTTGATGGGCACGCACACAAATCACAAATGCTGCTTCTGTGAAGGAAGAAATGCAAGTGAGCTCTATTCACATTCATCCAAAAATGCACTGAGAAAGCCCCAAACAATTAAGATACTAGAAGTGTTCAAAACAGGTTACCTAAATCACAGATATTAATCCAGTAAGAGAATTCCCCAGTGCTGACTCACATGAACCTGAAACACAATTCCTATCTTGGTGTAAACAGCTGCCACGGATATCCGTGGGCACGCAAGGAGACAGGGCTGTGCAGGAAGAGCCACATTTCCCTCCTAGGGCTTCGCCAGGCAGCCTTTTTGCCTAAAGGATGCTGCTTGACAAAGCCTTGGGAGATGAGATGCCATTTAAAGCTACCCTACCCTTGCTGGCTTGTTTTATTGTGAGAGGCTCTGCTTGGAGGTCGCAGGGGTTTAAAGGCAATGTGGCAGAAGGCAATGCAAAGCCCCATATGCTAATAGTGGGCATGCAGAGTTCACGTACCATGCTCTGGGTCACTGTGCCTGTGGCCAAAACTGGGCTGCTCTAGATGAGATATCAGTCCAGATAACATACCTGTGCTTTGCTGCACGCTGCCTGCTCACGTGGAATGGGCTCATTCCCCTTGTCTGTAGCTGCCAAGTTGCACCCTTCTGGTCAATAAGCTGCGGTGTAGTCACACCAGTGAGGCTAATGACACCCTTGGGTGGAGTTGGCTCAGCTAGCGGAGATTAAATCACTCCTCTCCCTTTGTGGTGAGAGGTCATTAGTGCACTGAGTTGTACAAGTGCGGTGCTCTAAGCTATCAGGGTAGCATCATTTACCAGAAATAATATATGGTTTAGACCAGCTAATATTGTCTGATAATACATAGAAGTGGGGATTATCAGGATTATATCAATACCTGAAACATTAAGGTAGAAAATTGTCTTCCTACTACATTTGTTTCTCCCATGTACACATCTGCTTTCCTAATTAATTGTCCTACCTGGACATCCTTTCTTCTAAATACTATAGGGCATTCACATTCATAGGAATACCCTTAAAGACCAGAACTTGGCTCTTCTGGGAATGTGCATTTTGAAGTGTGCAGAACTCAGGCTAAAGCCCTAATCTAAAATTACAGTTTATGTTTTCCTGTTAGAGACAATAGAAGCAAGTAATTCTGGAAAAGTTTATATTGACAGGAAGAAGAAATAAATATATCACCTTTCAAAATTAAAAAAAAAATTGCTCATAGCTCTGGAAAATAACAGTTCAATTTTTCAAAATTAACATTTAAAAAGTACAGCTCTGTGGAGAATCAATCTAAATAAGTACTAGAACACCCTATGCAGCAGATACCGGTACTGAAAGGACAGTAATAGAGCTCTGGGGAAAACAAGCACACCATTTTCATGCCAAGGAAATTAGTCCTTCCACCATTAGCCTTTACATAGGTTGTGATGTTATACTGTGTGTTAATTATTTCCAAATCACAAGTGCAAACACTCACCCTGATTGGAAAATTAGCAGATTTCAAACTCGGGTAATTTCCCCCTAATGAGGAACTTGTTGAACTGAATTTAACAATTAGCTCACACCCTTTGCTGGCTGGCTGGCTGGGTATGGCAAGGCTACAAGGAGATTCAAAAACTTACCTTTTTTTTTGGTAAGAGGCAGTAAAGGACTGAATATAAATTCAGAAGTTGTTTTTGTGCTGTTTCTAACTCCTCCTGTGGTTCTTAAGGCAGTGATTCTCAAAGGGTGATAAAGGAGGAGGTGCTGCCCGTACTGAATAATAGTTCTCCCTTGTTTTCTAACCTTCCGCCTCTGAGTCAGTTTATTTGGGTGCCTTTCGCTAGGTACCAAGCCTCTGCAGAAAAGGATTTCACAGCTTAAGGGAGTAAAATTTATGATTTATTGGTCAGTATACACAATGTGTAGCCAGAGCTAACAGAGTAATATGCTCTCCACCCCTGATAAGACACCCAAGGAGCCACCGCTGGCCAGGCAGCCTTCAGTGAAGAGGGGAAGGGCTGGCTTCTGCTGCTGCTTGGTAAAGGGCTGATCAATGACACTGCTGAGCTGCCATCCTTGGGCTACTTGGTTTTGTTTCTGTGGGAATTTGTGTGTTTTTCAAGTGTTTTTTTTCTCTTCAAGAACCCTTGAGCTGCTGATTATCCCTGTGTCAACACTCTTCCCTTTGCCAGCAGTTTTACTTTCTTCTCATGGCTCTGCTCTGCAGAATGTCTTGCAGCGCTTTCTCACAGCTTAGCGGTTCTTTAAGATGTCTGAACAGATTTCAGCCTGTATCAAAACTATGCCTTAGATCCCAGAAGGCATCTGCGATCCAATGCCTGAATCTCTAGAGGGGAAACTGACACTTTTTCAGCTGCTGAATTGCATTAAAGGAAACAAAAGTAATTTTATCCTACCATTAGTTTTCTACGTATGCTGTGCCACTATCGGCAGAATGGATGCTGGGCAGTCGGGCCTTAAAGATGGTGGCTTACTTGTAGTTGTGAAGGGAAGAGACGTCCACAAATGAAGGGGAAATTACCTTTGGACAATTCTCTCTCCCTACAACTGACCGAAAACTTCCAAAATATTGCCAAAATTTAAGCCTGATTTCTCCCAACAAAATGCAAAAATTATTCAAGAAAACCTTTTCCCCTTTTTTTTTTTTTCCAATGCACTTTCTACAGTAGGTACATTTCTTTTCCTTGCTTGAAGAACAATACAGAATATTTTGAGACTTCAAGCTCCAGTAAGTATGTCGTGAAGCACCCATGCCTTCACGTGCTATGCTGGCACACCAACTGCTTGATTATTTGGCAATTTACTATCGTTTGTATCCTTACTGCGTTACCTAACTTCCTCCTCTATTCCAGCTCTGGGATCACAATTAAGCTCTTGTATTGTCTTTTTTTTTTTTTTTTTCTTTTTCCCCTGGCCTTTCTTTGGAAAGACACTGTGTAGAAAGGAGGCTCTGTCATCTGGCTGCCCTGGGTCTGCAGGCATCAGTTGACACCTTTCCACCTCCCCACTGAGTCCAGCCTCAGAGCACTCCATCTTTTTCTCTTGAGGAGGGAGAAAGAGGCAGGGGTAAGTGTGAGGGAGCAGGAAGAGACAGGACAATTGGAGGGGGGATGCGGGGATAGAAAGCTCTATAATCAGCAAAGCACTCTCTTAACACCTGAAACAAATCCTTCGGGCGTGAAGTCATGAGGCCTTTGCTGCTGACACGCGTGAAACACAAAGGCATGCACTTCAATACACTCTTCACTACCTGCCAAGGTTAGCCCTGCCTAGGGAATGACAGCTTGCCGCTGCTATGAGGTCTGCTGGGGGGACCTCTTCAAGGTCCCAGCGCTGCCCATGCTGCAGCCGACAGGAGATTGTGCTATGGTCTTCTGGAACAGGAAGTACTCCATTAGCGTTGCTTTAAAAATAATAGTTTGAATGACAGATGGAGAAGAAGAGCACCGAGCAGCTTTTGCTTGCCAGCCCACTCCTGCGACGTTACAAGGTGCTAGCGTTTGTTCTCCACGCCTTGTGTGTGCTGTTCACATCGCATACCCCCATGTGACACTCCAGGAGGCTTCATAGTCAGTGCTCACCTTCACATCTGCATCTTTAGCACACGGCCGCCCAAAACACGTAACTCATCTTTTCCTGTGTTCTCATTAATTGCTTCCAAATGCCTAAACTGTCTTAACCTTTGATCACACATCCGTGTATGCTTTTCTATTTAACGGTGTTAGTACCTTTGTCATTACAAAAAACATTGATAAAATTACCTTTACCCTTCCTCACACGATAATCCCAAGCAAACAGCATAAAGGTTAGGTGCTTACCTTAACACTCATTGCTTTACAGCAGCTGTATAAAATTACTTATGAAATTTATCTTCTGGCTTCTCTTAAATGTTTTCAAATGTTTTAATCACAAACACATAATTGAAAGCATTTTTTTTTTTCCCTGACCTGAAAGGGATCCTTATCAGAACTGAGATTGGAGGAATTTCCAGCTTTCTGTTTTGTTTTTCCATACTCAGACTTGCCTAAGGTCCAACTTGGAAGTTGTGATTTGTGATGTTTTAATTTCAAGAGCACCTGAAGGAATGCATTGGAAGGCAGGCCACCTGTTGCCCCTGGCTGCTAGCTCCTAGATGTCTACCCAGACATGGCACCTAGATTAGGCAGGCTACAGCTCTTGGTCTGAGCCAGATGTGGGGAAGAAATGGTTAATTTAGAAAGCTAAAAAAAAAAAAGTTCTAACAATAAGATCCATACATTCTGCTGCATTCACATAAATTGTAAATCAGGAAAGAAGTTAGGCATGGAGTTAAGATAAAGTATGTCCAATTTTGCTCTGAAAAAGGGTTCTGTGTAAGCAAGTGATTTTTGGAATGAGACCTCCATGACTGTACATAGTAAAAAAGAAACATCTTCGCTGCCAAATCTGAACTCTGCTTGACAATCACCGTGGTACATTTTATTACTGAAATATGTTAGACAAAGATCACAACAAATATTAAATATCTACCCAAAAGCATAACAACTAGTGATACCTGTGGCTAATCGTGATGTTTACATGGTCTATTTAACAGGCACTTCAGAGACACGACAGATAACCAGACCAACAGACGGGTGAAGGCTCTTGTTGTGCAGCAGCAGCTGCCTTCGCTGGACCTACAGAGACCACCACTTCTCCACACATACCATCTCTTTTCAAATGCACTGGCCATGCTACAGCGCATGGATCTGCTCTTCCATGCCACTGATCCCAGCCACCAAGGCATGGCCTGTGCAGAACCGCTACAGAAAACATTTTCCAGTAATGCTCGTTTGCCTTATTTGCTCTACTAATTAAAGTCTTTTCCACAGCAGTTCACAAAGATTCCTTACCAACTCAAAATATTTCATTTTCCAGTTTTGAAGCTGCTTGAACTCACAGCCAACCATTCCCAATGCCATTATGAAATTAAGTACGGCTCTGCAAGTCTACAAATGTACCTGTGGCCTAGATTACGTCAATATTAAGCAACATTAGGAATCTACTAATAGCCATAATGTGAAAATACATTAAAAAAATGTCCCATGTTAAGAATATGTTAGTTAATTCTACTGACACCCTAATGCAGAGTGAAAATTTTCACCTAAATTATTTTTCAAGTGAAAAATGCAGATTCTCTCACATTAATGAGTTCAGGACTGCCCGCTTATAAAAAAATTAAATATAAAAATTGAAAACAAAAATAATTCCCTTTTTCTACTATAATGGAATCCTTCTATTGTTAAAGAAAAAATTATTTCTGGCCTCAGTCAGAAATAAGAAAACATTTTGTTGAATTCAGCCCCCTTTTCTACTTCCAGATGGTTCACTAGCTGTTTTCGGAATATTTCATTTTCCACCAACTCCTAAACTGAAAGCATTTTTTAATTCCTTGTAAACTAAAAATAAAGCCCCACTATCTGTTGGAGTGAGTCCAGTGGAGGCTACAAAAAGGGTCAGAGGGCTGGAGCACCTCTCCAGGACAGGCTGAGACAGTTGGGACTGTTCAGCCTGGAGAAGAGAAGGCTCCAGGGAGACCTTGTAGCGGCCTTCCAGTACCTAAAGGGGGCCTACAGGAAAGATGGGGAGAAACTTTTTAGCAGGATCTGTTGTGATAGGACGAGGGGGAATGGTTTTAAAACAGAGGGAGGTAGATTCAGACTGGATATAAGGAAAAATTTTTTTACAATGAGGGTGGTGGAACACTGGAACAGGTTGTCCAGAGAGGTAGTTGATGACCCATCCCTGGAAACATTCAAGGCCAGGTTGAACAGGGCTCTGAGCAACCTGATCTGGTTGGAGATGTCCCTGCTCTTGCAGGGGGTTTGGACTACATGACTTTTGAAGGTCCCTTCCAACCCAAACCATTCTATCTGCCTAGCTTTGCTCTGATGATAAGTTATATTTGATACAATATAGGTAAAATATGTTATTAACATTTTTTCCAACATGAAACATTTTCCCAGCCTACCTATGGAATAAACATTCCTGCTGCATGGATTTGGTATTTACTTGCAGGGATCAGACTAGGTGAGGACAGACAAGTGCTAGTATATGGCGCTGCACCTCCCGTCCCAACAAACAGAATATCTAAATGCTTACTAAACACAGTATTATTTTATAAATTACAGTGAGCTAAACCAAAGCGATTAGGCTCATCCAAGAACATCAGGATCATTTGTGATCCTTCCTGTTGGCCACAGGGGAACACTGCTGGCTCATATTCAGCTGGCTGTCGCCCAGTATCCCCAATATTCCTTTCAATCGCTCTTATCGCCACAGACACTGTTAGCAGAAGAATCCTGAGTATTGTTATTTCTGTTTTCAAAGCAGAGAACCAAAGCACCACGTAACATCATAGACCAGCGGCAGAAGACATCTCAGACTCTTAAGTCCTACTTTCTTTTTCCTGGGCAGTGACAGAGAATCTGCCATCCCTAGGAAGAACATCTGCCAGTGACATATTTACAAACAGCAACTGTGTATTTACCAAGTTAGGAGGTGAATTGCCAAGGAATGTAAAAAGTCTTGCCCTAAAGAGATAATTTCTGTAGGTGCAGAGCCCAGACAGGTTTGGGGATTTCAGAACAAACATTATGCAAATGTAGCTGCTGATCAGAATTAGCTATGGTGAGCTCGTGGCATAGAGTGAGAGCTGAGAAATTTCAATAGAGGAAGAATGGGAAAATGCTGTGTCAGATATATGACAGCAATCCAGGGTGAAATAAGATTTTTAAAAGTCAAAAGAGATGAACAAGAATGACTCTGAATTAACTCTAAATCATAGCCATTCTAATAGCTAAAAAATAAAAATCAAATAAAATAAAATAATATTGTGAGACAGTTTGGCTACCATCAAGTGTTCAATAACAGCATAAAAGTACATGGTATGAAATCTTACTAAATTACATGGTATGAAAACACACCATGTATATATCACTGGAGAATAAACAGAGTTGTTTCCACTAGTGGTCCTTTCAGTACTACAGCTCCCAGGCATTTATGTCAGAAGTTGTTCAGACATGGACAGTGGCTATTTGTGGTGCAAGAATATACAAGCTCCTGAAGCTGAGCTTGCAGCTCCTGCAGAACAGGAGCACAGAAGGCTTCTAAACCCTTGGCAATCCATCTTCAGTAACTGCGCCATTCAAGATAATCTTAGGAGCTTGCTGCTTGTCCCCAGCTTCTTCAGCCGTACACTCTGGAGGTTCTAGGTCATCGTATCTTCTCCGATAGACCACCCTTGAGATTAGGGTTATCAGAAACATTTCCATGATGAGGAGCTGATGGGTCATATCTGCAAAAAAAAAAGGCACGCAAAGAAAAGCCCCCAAAAGGAGCAAATTACTATCAGACATAAAGTGAATACATGGTATATTAATTTTAATCTGTGCAAAAGGAACAAACTTTACCATTTTGTCCCCATAATGGAGTGTCTCTCACACTCGGCAATAAAATCAGTTAGGGAATTACAGTATTGCCCGTCAATAAGCACACAACAATTTGGATTTGAATTTGCAATTCAAAACATAAGAGATTTAACAGTAATTATGCATGTTGATTTCTTGTTCTCTCATTTCTGATTCCAGCTCTTCTCACTATCAAGCTTTTCTCTATGACTATGACAATTATAAAACTTTTAAAAAAAAAAAAACAAAACCAAACTTTTGCTACTGTTTTCAAGTAAAAACTGAGATTATCCAAAAGCTACAGGATCTCAGGAAATTAATATTTTGGGAAAACACCAGATACTGCAGTTAGCTATGCTGAACTGGCACCTTTCTAAGTAAATGAACAACATCCTTTCCAAAAGAACTTACATGCTCCTCTTGCTGAAGAGGAGAGTGGTGGAACACAGGGAATAACTCTTTGCATGGCCAAAATGTTGATAATAGCTGCCTGCAAGTGGTTCAGAATGAGGATAAACTGCACCAGAAAGAGAAAACAGATGCCTTAGCTACCAGGAAAAGGTTTATAGTTCACACAACAATTCTGCTTTTGTAACAGACCCTCTTTTGCCTCATTTCTCCTTTCTTGCCCTCCCTCTCCTCCCATCTACCAGCAGGCTGCCTGCCATTCTGCAGAATTCTTCTTCAGGTCGGGATGATATTGCTCTGAACATGAGTGTTAAATTAAATCTCTGTTTGAAAAATGTTTCTTCTCAGACCTTCACTTGGGAAGTGCAATATACACAGAGATCCCAGCTGGGATTTTAAACAATACTGAGCTCTGGATAACAGGTAACAATGTTTTAAAATCTTCCTGTTAATCTAACTGATGAGTTTATGGTCTCCCTTAGTGGAGGAAGGACTCAAAGAACGTTTTTTCTGTTGTCTCCTTTTTTTTTTTTGTCACAGCAGGGATATGTGGTGCTCCCCAAGTTATATGGGACTGGCTTCTTTGCCAGAAGGGATGAAGGACTCTTTGCAGCTTGGCTTCAGCAACAATCACTTACGCATCATATAACCTGCTCTTTTCTAAGCTAGGCCTTCTCTACGTTGGAGATATCAAAGTGTCTCTCTAGCTGCTGGTGTAACTGCCTGAGTATAAGCCCTTGCATTAAGAGAATTTGCCATCTTAAAACAAGATTCACCCTAATACAGCTTTGCAGGTCTATCTGTCCTGTTCAATGCATTTACTTATACGGAGACCTTAGTGCACCAGCTTTTCTACGTGTCCTGTTCAAGAAGGATGCATATCCAAGGATTCTGCTGTACTGCTTCAGGGTGATGTGGAAGAGGGTGGCCTTGTCCCTTGGCTTTTTCAGTCTAAACTATCTGGTTCTCTTCCTTACTATTTAATGATTCCCAGACAGTATTTTCTTTATTATCTAACTCTGAAGTGCAGAATGGCCAAGAAAAATAGTGTCAAAACAGAACATTGTGACATGCTGAAACAGTTCAAACAACAGCCACCCACACAATGCTCCACATCCTCTCCTACTTTTGGAAAGTACACACCGGCATTTTAATATTGTGTTTCAGGCTACTGCATCTCCAAAGTTTCCTTCAAGTCCTGCAGAAGGTGCTGTTTTGATTTCAGTTGCCTAAAGATGAATGGATTTTATGTGGCTCTCACATCTCCAGCACTCCTGAGAGACTAGAGGTAAATTGGCTCACGCTGAAACTGAAGAGCAGCCAAGCAAAGGGATGCAGCTTTAATCCAGTAAAAATATGCCTTTGCAAAGTGCATTTAATGGGAAAAAAATAATAATACTATAACTTTTCAACAAAGGACCAGAGAGAGAGTGTTATATCAGCAGTTAAGAAAAATTCTTATCAGAAATATTAAACTCCTCACCTGATAAAGAGCAAACTTTGGGATGATCTTCTTACTGATAAGGAGAGTCCTAACTTGTTGAAACATGATTGCAACTGGCCACAGAGCAATAATGGTGAGCACACCAACGAAGCAGCTAATCCATATTGCAGCTCCTTTGGGAGATAACTGAGAAGCAAATCAAACAAACGTACCTATAAAACTTTACAGTGCATTTTACTATTTCCAGGAAGAAGTTGTGTACTGGATGATGCAGACATTAAAATGCTTGTTTCTATCTCCATGAAAGCTGATGGCAGTAGTAGTTGCTGGGGTGTGCATGAGGAAACTGCACAGTACCAACTGGAGTGTTAACACAGTGCTCTCACGCAGCAGGCACGCACATGTAAATCTGTTCATCCTGGGAAGATAACAAGTGACACAACCCCTCAGCAGTACCTGGGAATGCTCAGCAGCTCATGAGAGCATATTCAGCATGGTATCTCAGAGGGGTCATTTATTTTATACTATGAAATAACAAAAAAAAACCTATTACTTTTAATCTGAGGTATCCAAGAGGTGCAAAATTATTAGCAGATATAGACTTCTCCATCAACTTGGAGCTTACATAGTACAAAGCAGAAGTGCAGTACTATCTTTTCTACTTTGCATAGATATAAAATTCACCAGGATTTGCAGAAAAACATAGAACTAGGCTTCCTGTTTAAATGCCAGTACATACACTTGTTTCGTAAGACTGTACCTAACAAAAGACAGGGCAAGTACACAGGGCAACTTGAAGTCCTGTTATTCTAACCTTACAAGCTGGGAAACATACTGGAGCATAATCTGATGCCCAGCCCACCCTGATGCCCAGTTTCTTTCCAAGAGAAGCCAGGAATTTGAGAGTCTGGGGGAAGGCAGAAATTACATGCTTCAGGGTCTCAAAAGAATACAGTAAGGACTCACTTAGAAGTGCTCCCAGATTTCAAAGTTAGTTGTAGGCTAAGATACTAACATCAGCCCTAAAACGTGTGGATTTTTTGGGATCATCTCTGATTAAAATATTTACTTACATTGTAAAGGGTGTAATTGCCATTAGTCCAAAGCACTATTGATAAAAACACAAGCACGGGTCGAAGGAAAGCAAACTGAAAGGTGCCCAGCTTCAGCCAAAAGAGGGTTCGCCTGGGCAGGAAAAAAAAGAAATTAAAAAAAAATTACATAGGCCAAAGTCTTATCAACCTTAATAACATTTCTGGATACTGTCAACTGCAAAACTTTTCCACTCCTGTAGCATGTGGCTAAAATCTGGGGAGGAGCAGCTTCAAGACTAGAAAATCATTCCAAGAATTACTTGGTGTTTATTTAGTAATGTGTCTACAAAAATAGTACATTTCTTATTTTGCAGCAATTGCATACTAACCAAAGCTGGGCAAAATGTGATGTCTTTCTCTACCCTGAAGCTAACCAGAAAGCCAGTAGCAGGGTAACTGGTTTCTGACCAATAATGCCACTTGCTCTTGCCTTGTTGCCTTACCATTTCTGTTCTCTGATTAAATCGGGCAATACAGCCTTCCTATTCAGACACTTCCTAGACCTGTGGTAGATCAAGAAAGGGAATCATACAGATCTAGGTGAAAAGACTTGTAGTTTTTCAGTGCATCATGAATACTACCATGTAAGCATCTGGTTTTGTTCTTCTGCACTTTTAACAGAAGAAAGGAACTATCTTTCACTTGGCAAACTGCACAAGGCCAGCGGGACAGCTCAGGACTTCCTTACTTCTGTCAGCATAAACCATGTTCAGAACGCAGCCCATACGCAGTAACCTGGCCAGCCAGCATTAAAAGCCACTAGGAAAGGAGTAGATGCACTACCAGAGGCCATGAAAGCTGATTGACCTGAACTCTCCTTCAGTCTTCACAGGACAAGCTGTGGCTGCTACGGCTGGCTCACGTTTTAGTCTTTTGCTGTGTCTTATTTCCTATACTTCAGTGTTGTCTTCACTGTAGCTCCCTGGGCCCTTGAGACTGCCATCAGAGATGCCCCGGCAGACAACAGGCTGACATTTAGTACGCTACAGAATATAGCCATGAACCAGGAACTGTAGGAATTGCTCAATTAATATAGCTAATAACCACAGGATTATGAACAGCACAAACACATGTGGAAAGGCCTGCAACCAGCCAGCCACTTAGTGTGTGTGCCTCTTCAAAGATTGATTATTCCCAAAGGGCTTTAAAGAATAATATGACAAACAGTGCAGTCACTGCAACGCCATGAGTTGTTACAACACAGGTCTGTCTTTCCTGACCATCAGACCTCTTCTGCCGCATCTCTCCCCATTGTATGGCTTGTACTTTGTCTCATCTGTCTATTGCACCTTATTATCTTTCCCAGACTGCTCAATAGTATATGTTTTTTTTAAAAAGAATTAATCCCCCTCTTGGAGTAGCTCCCTGTTTCCCCAGAAGATACCTATGGGAGGAATACGAGACTGACCTTTCTCTGGTGTAGCTTGCTCATATTTAAAAAAAAAAATTGTACCCTGTAATGGGAAAAGGCTAGAAGTCAGAAGCAGAGACAGCAGATGGCTTTCCAGTGCTACAGACACCAGAGAAGGAGCCCTAAGCCCTCTGCAGAGTTTTTTTTTAAATAGACAGCTGCCCTTCCTCGCAGCACTAGTAGGCAGTATCTAGCTCCTGACAGGACTTAGTATTAGCTAATATCATCCTGGGTAAGCTGGCACTGGACTGATCAACAGGAGGGCAGAGTAGAGGATCCTCTCCCAAGCTCCCAGCTACCACAACATATACAGAGGGTGACAGACACGGAAAGAAAAACAAATATACTGGTGACAAGTTAGATCTATAGCACAGCTCTGTCCCATGGCATTTCTTCAGCTCTGACTGCTGAAACGAGCCTGAACCAATGCCCATGGAAATTAGTAGGAGTCATTTAGATCCATATCAGTAGTTGCTGATTTTACATCATTGCATTACATCCATTTTTGGAGGTATATTTTTCAGTTGGTGTACTACCTATTCTTCTTGGTGCCCTCTCCATGTAAATAATTACTGTAATTCCACTAAAATAAAATGATGGAAATAAAAGTTTAAATTCTAATACCGAATGAGGCAGTTAAAGTAAGAATTATTGCAATAAAAATTAAGAATTTTTGCAAATGCATCCCAAACGACTATGCTGCATTCTGTTTGCTGCTTTCATGTAACCAGACCATAAAGTCCCTAAGGTCCCTCTGACACTAACGCCCAGGCTCTCACAGAAAAGTCTCTGTCTTGCACACTCAATCCTTCAGCTTTTGCTTTTCATAAGAGAAACATTCTCATACTCTGTGCCAGTAGGAGAGCCCTGGGAAATACATGAGGCTTCCAGGCTGTGGAGCGGCATGTAAATGACAGGGTGACGCTAGACAGAGGAGGAGCCCCACCAGCCAGAGCTCAAAGGAGGCAAGGTTTATGTTTCAGTATATCAACTCCAGTAAGTGCAGCTCTCCATTCTTACCCCACTTCTCAAAGGTGCTTTGATACCAAGTTTAGGAGAAGAAAATATTTGCTTTTGCCTCACCAGACAATGCCATTTAATTGAGATCAAAGCTTTCCATGAATTATATCCATTTTTGTTCTAAAAATTATTTTAATCTGAAGTAGGTTTAAAGTCAAAATCAGAATGAAACATTTCCATCACTGAAGTAAATAAAAGGCCTTTCAAGACACCCTAAATTTTACAATTCTGCTCATGAAAAATACCCAATTTGCAGACATTTGTTTGCTTCTGGAATGAAAAGAAACTGAAATCTCAGTTCTTAGGTTTTCTAGAGTAGAAATTCCTCCTCCCACACCCCACTGCTTACTACAAAAAATGGTTTCTTGGAAGAGAATGGGATTAGCACCACAGTGCTCAACATTACTATGAATGGGAACACTGCACTGGGTTACACTGCTCTCGCCTTTTATGCAAAATTCTGCATTATAAAAATGAAATAAATTAGTGGTGGTGTACAGCCCCAAAGTGATGGCACTGTTTAAAAAAGACAGCTTGAGACTTTCGGGAAGCAGGGAGGCCCTTTGCAGTAAGCTTGGGCTTGCCAAGTTGGCTGAATTCCAGCAGCCGTTTTCCAGCTGGTAAATCTTAAAGGGCAACTCACCTAGTGATGCGAACACGAGGGAGGCAAAGGCAGCAGCAGCAGCAGGGACCGGTGCTGATCTTGAAGTGACCATTTTCAAACCGCTTGAGAAGCAGCTTTTGACCTCCACACTCTGTAATCATCATCATCAGGAACTTGTGGATAACTATGGAAAAAAATCTAGGAGAGGAAGACAACGCCAGCTTGAACTTGCCTGTGTGTCTCCCGTATGCCTGCGTAGGCCAGTGCTGCCTTCTGTCCAGGGATTTTCCAGCTTGCGCTTTGCAATCAACAAAAATTCCAGCACTAGCTGTGAAAAACCCTCTGCTTTCCATCACCCTGGAGGACCAGAATTGCCCTAACCTCACTGAAAAAGGAATAAACTGAGGCACAGAACAGCTGTGGAATTTCCCAAAGCCGCACTGGTGACTGGTGGCAGAGTCAGTATTAAAGCACAGCATTTCTGGCCCGAGTCCATTATGGCTGTATTTTTTCATCAGTTACCTAGTCCTGTCTGGTCCAAACTTTTTAGAACAAGTTCTCTTCCTCCACTAAAAAAAACCACCCCAAAACCAACAACCCACATGGTGAGGCTGATGTATATATTTACATATCATCGAATGTGCTAGCCCAGTCAGGGTGTGGTTCATCTGCAGCCAAAGCTGATCCAAGCACTGACTACTGCAACCCCACTCTCCCTCTTTCACCAGCTGCACATTCTCAACCTATCCCAGGACCCTCAGATTGTGCAACCCTTCTTTTCTCCCGGTCCCAAACTGATTTAGGGAACTGATTCACTGAAATCGAACCCCACCAAATAAAAGAGGTCCTCTTCAGCTGCACTGCCTCCTTGAAGGAGCTTGCTGTGCAGCTGGAGACTGTGAGTGGTAGTGGATGCAAGTGAGGGGACAGGAACATGCAATGCAGCAAGGGGTGAGGCTATTCATGAGAGTCTGTGATATTGTCCTGCAGCACATTCCAAAATCATCCCAAAATCAACTGTGGAGTGCCCAAGGCCACAACATCCCCCCCACCTGGCTCCGCCTAGCAGGGCTGCATCATGACCTCCAGAAAGCAAGAGCCACATTTCTCCCTTCTTCTCTGTGCACGTCAGAGCTGTCACGCTCATACAGAGAGTGCTTTTATCAGGACAACTGCGGAACAGTTTTACATTGATACATTCATCGGAGGTTCACTTGCCATCATTAATAATAGACCCCCACGGCTCATCATTAGTAAAAGCACAGAGAAGTTACAGGTCAGAGTCTCATTCCACATGACACGCAGAGAAAGGAAAGGAGAGTACTGCTTCAAAGCTGCTGTCAATCTGAGGGATCAATTACATGCAAGTCAGATCTTTCATACTGAGGTTCCCACACTAGGGGAGGGACTGTAGCATTGGGAACTGCTTCAGCATTTCCCACCTCCCAGAGAAGAGCTGCCGAGAGATTTAAACTCAACCCAAAAATTACCTATTGTTAAATTACAAAATGACTGTGTTTACCAAGAGCAGCAGATGTTTAAAGGGAAGAAATTCAGGGGTTGGGGCAACCATCTAGAAACAAGCAGAATACTCACACTGCTGCTGTGAAATCTGTAAACATCGTTGAGCGAGGAATCCACATGCCAACGCATGAAGTAGTAGCGATCACCTACAGAGAAAGGGAGGAGGGCTGTACAAAGGGCAGAGATAAAGCAGGTTCATGTGGATTTTCAGGGAAACCCTATTTTCAACATTCAATTTTATCTCTTTTCCATGATAACCTACTGGAGCTGCAGCATTAATCCAAATTATGATTGATCTTTTGGAGGAGGGGATTTTCCTGTAGATGTAGACTGCTTCCTCTATAAACACCAGGTTGGCAATTAGCGTCATCAGAGTCAAGATTGCAAAGAGAAATCTTCCTGGTAGGTCAAGGCCTGCAGAGAGAGAAAAGAAAATAGAAAAGTCTGATTTATTCCATAAGCATTCCTAACATTTAATGTAAAGACACCATCTCTGAGGGGCTTCTAAGCCCTATTCCTGTAAAGACTTGCACCCATCCTTAGCTACATTGATAGACTACTGAGTCCACAGGATGATTCAAATAATTAAACTTAAGTTCATTACTAAATCTCTCCAGGATCCACAGACAGCATTTGGGAAGAATATGCCTCCATGTTCTCAAAGCGTTATGCAGAAGTCCCTTTCAGAAAGGTGGAGGTCCAGTAGAAATTACCTTAGATTAATGTAAATATGTAACAGAACATAAATAAATAGATAATACGTAATATAAATAAAGACAGAAAATACATATTCTGGGAACTTTGCCAGGCAGACTACAAGCAAAAATGCATTTGCTCAACATTAGTTCTTTGCTTCCATTGTATGTTCATAGGCATGTTTGTGCATAACTTCCTTAGGCAAGTGAACGTTTTAGAGGCTTGGTGGAAGTTTGTGGGGCATAGAAACAGTGTAAGGATAAGCCCCTGACATATCTAGCCTGAAATAAAACTTGATGCCTGCATCAAATTATTTTTTACTTCTCCCTTAACGCTGAATATGGATATCAACATTTACCCGTGGCTGATGGGTTTCTTGTCTCCCTTGACGCTGGGTATGGATATCAACTTTTACCCATGGCTGATGGTTGGGGTTCTCCCAGCAAAGGTGCTTCCAGAGACGGAAGAAAGCACTGCGGTGGAGTCATGCTTAACGTAGAAGTTCATGGTCATTGCTGGTACTAACTCCCGCTGAGGCTGTAGCCTAGATAAGCACCGCTTGCAAAGGTGAGCCTCTGCCCCAGCCTCTTCATCCTAACCTGCTTCAAACACCCCAACGCCTCTGGACTTGTGCAGGCGGAGCAGCGTACAGCTCAGTGGCCATCGCCACACCACGGATCTCCCCACGGGGAAGCCGGAGGCGACAGGCAAAGTCTCGGGGCTGGTTCAGCGCTGGGTTCGGCAGATAGCGGGACTGGGAGGTACCGGGAGGCCCCGGCGCTCTCCGCTGACCACCCTTCCCCTCGCCCCCCGCCGGCCCGTTCCCTCACACCCCCACCCGCAGCTCTCCCTTCCCCGAAGGCAGAGGCAGCTCAGCCCCCCTTCCGCGGCGGAGGGAAGTCCTGCCTGCGCCCGGGGGATTTCCTCGCCGGGGAAGAACGGCGGCAGGGCTGGGGTAGGGGCAGGGGCAGCCGCCGCCAGGCGCTGCGAGCGGCGCGCGGCTGGTCAGCGGGCCGTTAACGGCCGGGCGTTCAGGCGGCGCGCGGCGGGCCGTTAACGGCCGGGCGTTCAGGCGGAGGGGCCGCCCGGCAACGAGCAGCCCCGTCTCCCTCAGGACTTTCCCCTCTCTCCGGCCCGGTCGGGCGGCTGCACTTACTCTGGAGGAGCTCCTGGGAGTAGGGCGGCTCGCTGGCGCCGCAGGACGGGTGGAGGGTCCCGTTCGTCTCGCCCTCCATGGCGGCGCGGCCGCCGGCCCCCGCCGCGATGCCCTGGCAGCCCAGAAGGGACGGGGGACCGGTGCCCGCCCGCTGGTCCCCGGGGAGCGCGGGAGCCGCGATGCGCCGCCCGGCTGCTCGGGGCCGCCGAGGCGCGGTTAATGATTAACCCGGGAGCTCGGGGCCGGGCGGGCTGCGGGCAGGGACCGGCCTCCGCGCTGCCGCCCAGCGGCCCCGGGCACCGGCGGGGTGGACGGTGCCGAGCCCGGGGGGACAACGCGGCCACCTCACTCCCCGCGCCACCTGCGAGGAGCCATGTCCTGGCTGTTCTGGCGTCTCTGCTCGGCCGCCGTGAAGAGACTTTTGCTGAAGCCAGAGAATCCGCACACCGTCCCCTTCCTTCGCAGGCCCAGGGTGTCGGGGCACCCGGACTGGGGTCCTGCACAGGAGTGCGGGCTGCGAGCCGAGGAGGGACGGGGAACGAGCCGAGGAGCGGGCTAGATTCCCCAGTGATATGTCTGGCTTCACCCCAGGCCGGCCAGAGCAGCCCTGAGCGCTGCACGCTCTGTAGGGCACTGTGGAAGTGGAAAGCTGCTTCGTCAACATAGCAGACATTCAGAGGACTTTCCATGGAGGTCTTCACCAAAGACTTCCCAATAATCTTGACTGCAGTGAGGTGAAAAGCTGCATTTTCTTCTGCACTGGCCAGAGGAGAGCACATTAAGGGTAGGATTACACCAAGAGATTCTCCACTTCCCTCCACGTTTCATCTGCTGGAAGGATCCTTTCTGGAGCTGGCGCCTTCTCAGGTTGTTTCCAGGAGAATGGAATGAATAATGAAATGATGGAGTTTGGTGACCCACTGAGTTGTTCTGGATAGTCACACTGAAAGCTGGCTGCAAGAGGCAGCTGAAGGATTGTTACAGCACCAGGTGACAAAACAGCAGGTGACACTCTGTATGCATAAATGCAATGTAGTGTTCAGGGGGAGGAGGACAACTCCAATTACCTACGTAATGATTGCCTATTGCCACTCAGGAAAAAGGTCTTGTGACCACAGTGGATAGTCCTCAGAAATGACAGACGAGGAATCATCATGGGAGAAAATGCAAAGGAATGCCAGGAATTAGTGGAGAAAGAAGGGAAGACACAAAACAGCTAAAATACATACGGAGGCCTCCCTTCATCGTGGTGATGTTCCAGGAACTTGAACAAATCCCACATGACATCCTTCTCTCTAAACTGGAGAGACATGGGTTTGATGGACGGACCACTCGGTGGATAAGGAGTTGGCTGGATGGCCTCACTCAGAGAGTGGTGGTCAACGGCTCAATGTCCAAGTGGAGACTGGTGATGAGTGGCATTCGTCAAAGGTCTTTGTTGGGTCTGGCCCTGTTCAACATCTTTGTCGGCGACATGGACAGTGGGATAGAGTGCACCCTCAGCAAGTTCGCCGATGACACCAAGCTGTGTGGTGCAGTCGACACACTGGAGGGGAGGGATGCCATCCAGAGGGACCTTAACAGGCTGGAGACGTGGGCCCATGCCAACCTCATGAAGTTCAACCAGGCCAAGTGCAAGGTCCTGCACCTGGGTCATGGCAATCCCAGGCACAAATACAGGCTGGGCGGGGAATGGATTGAGAGCAGCCCTGAGGAGAAGGACTTGGGAGTGCTGGTGGATGAGAAGCTCAGCATGAGCAGGCAATGCACCCTTGCAGCCCAGAAGGCCAACCGCATCCTGGGCTGTATCAAGAGAAGCGTGGCCAGCAGGTTGAGGGAGGTGATTCAGCCCCTCTATTCTGCCCTGGTGAGACCCCACCTGGAGCACTGTGTCCAGTTCTGGAGCCCCCAGCACAAGAAGGACATGGACCAGTTGGAGAGGGTCCAAAGATGACAAGAGGGCTGGAGCACCTCTCCTATGAGGACAGGCTGAGAGAGTTGGGGCTGTTCAGCCTGGAGAAGAGGAGGCTCCGGGGAGACCTTATAGCGTCCTTCCAGTACCTAAAGGGGGCCTACAGGAAAGATAGGGAGAGGCTGTTCAGTAGGGCCTGTTGTGACAGGACTAGGGGTAGTGGTTTTAAAATAGTGGTTTAGATATTAGGAAAAAAATTTTTACACTGAGGATGGTGGAACACTGGAACAGGTTGCCCAGAGAGGTGGTAGATGCCCCATCCCTGGAAACGTTCAAGGTCAGGTTGGATGAGGCTCTGAGCAACCTGATCTGGTTGGAGATGTCCCTGCTCCTTGCAGGGCAGTTGGACTAGATGGCCTTTAAAGGTCCCTTCCAACCCTAACCATTCTATGATTCTATGATTCTAAATGGAGAGCAGGTGGGGAATTTAGGGACTGTGGGATGTTCATAGGCACTTCGGGCCTTTGTGGTATCTTTGTGCCATCTTGCAGTTTTCACAGGATTCACAAAGTTTTTATGGGAAGGACAGGCTGGACACTGAAACGCTGCCAGCAAGAACACAAGGATGCAGAGGAGAACTGAACTGCTCAGTGGCTGACACCAGTAGGTACTTGATTAAGAAAAGGCTGCTCCCTTCCAGTGCAGCAGGATTTGGGAGCGAGACAGACGAGGCTATTGACAGCCTGTTCTGCTACTGTCAGGAGGGCTTGGTTGCAGACCAGAGCCATTTATTTAGAGTCCTTGGCACTGCTGTCATTGTTTTCACTACATTGAAAGGTGAAGAGGAGAGCTTTACAGTCTCACCGGGAGGAATGCGGCAGTAACTGGCTGTTAGAATGTGGTATCTGCCCAGTCCTCACAGGCTGCCCAGAGCATCCTCCATCCAGTACATCTCTGCTGTCCAGCTGCAGAAAGATACAGGCAAAGTTATTGAAACATCATTCCAGCTTATTTTCTATTTGGAAAGCTGTTTACTCATTCTGAAGAAACAGTTGCTAGTAGGGGGGGAAATAGCCTTAATACACTACGCGTTTTCTACCAAGTTTGCTTGATTTTTTATTGAACTATTTGAAGGTGATCACATATTCCAAAATGCGACCAAAAGCTCAAGTTAGGATTTGCTGAGATGGAAAGATGGCCCAAGGCCTTTGAGGGTTCTTCCTGAGCAGAGACAAGAAGATTCCCATCCGCTGCTATTTTGGTTGCCAGCTCCTTGTATTCCCTGAAAGCTAAAAATAAAAATCCCTTTCCTGTGAATCCCTTTTTTTTTTGCATCAGGCAGGTTTGTCAATGCTTTTGTTAAAGAAATTGACACATTAAGACAAAACTCATGGCTATTTTACCATATTTAAAAGAAACCTAGCATCTGCTTTGACTTGAGAATTCCTTGAAGGTTCCACACAATTTTGGATTTAACACTCATATTTTAGTCATTCAGCAATACCATTTTGGAGCAAATACTGCAGCATACACTAGACATGGCATTAGAGAATTTCCTATCTCAAACCTATAGAAAATTAACAAATTGAAATGTAGAGGTTAAGGATTAATTCTCAACTGCTGTTGTAGAGTTCCATCCTGCTCTCTCTTCTACTGGAGTCTCTTGAGCAGAATAGAGTCTAAAAACAAAACCACAAACCTACTGCAGTTTCTTTTTGTTAGAAACACCACTTACCGTCTTTGAGTCAAACCTTAGATCCACTTCCTTAAAAGCTGGCGTATGTCTAGGGGGAGCGTGCATCACCTCTTCCTCACCTTCTGGGCTATTTCTTGGCAACAATATTTGCCTGACAATCCTTAAATATTTGTCATAAATCAAACTAAAGAACATGCAATGACCCCTCAGCTACCACAGCTGGAGGTCCACCGCTCTGTGCACACTTTCTTAGCCCAGGCTCTTCAACAGTGCCCTCTCTGCACTGGCCTCCAAGCCAAATGCCAAGTTTCTACACCAACAGCAAGTCCTTTAAATCCCCAGGAGCCTAAGTACATTTTCCTCCCAGCTTCACTATTCTAGTTTTTGGTTTCACCTTTTAATTTAATATATGATATTTGCCACGAAAAAAACCACCTGCAGCAGTAGAAAGTATTTATAGATGGATCACCTGTCTGTTTAGATGCATCAAGAGATTTTCACAGTTCCTCAGAATAAAAACCGCTGATGAACACAGTTCCCTGCCTCTGTTCACCAGGGGCTTTTGAGGACTTTGTGGTTCAGCTCCTGTCCAGACACTGTCCTGCTCAGATTTTTTTCTTCTTTTAAAGAGCACTGCAGATGTTTATCTTTCTTTCATTTTTAGGATGACTTTCATTTACACCTACCTCACTGCAGGAATAAGTGGATCCTCTTAGCTTGTTGAACAGGATATGATCATTGCCCCTACAGCATGAGGTCCGGAGAAGCTGATGCCATCTGTGGTTTCTCCCTGAGGGAGGCATACCATCTTTCAGAAGGTGACAGAGCCCCTCTGTCCCATATTGGTGGGCCAAGCCTATAGACAGAAATCCTGATGTCAGCCCTGGCTCAGCAACTGAGCGGCAGAAGATCCTGCAGGCTGTCTCACAGGACAAACTCAAAGCTCCATCGCATAGGATATATAGGATAGGCTAACGTATTTTGGTTGTAGGGAAGTCTTGCAGACATCATCATTATCAGTGCAGATGGGAAATACAGTCAAAGACTTTTCCTGGGGGGCAAGTTATGTTCAGCTGAGTTCAAACTAACAATAAAAGTTTGTGTTAGAAAAATAGATCAAGACGTTTCAGTGCCATAGGACTGTACCTCAGATTTCTCACAGCTTTGGATACCCGACCAGCTAAGAAAAGTCAGCTAAAATTGTCCAGCTTCCAAAGGCACGTACGGGTTTAATAATGAAATTAAATCCTGTTTCTCAGCTATAGCGTATTATACAGCTGAACTCAGATGCAGCTTGGCCTTTTCCGCTATAGAGCCACTGACTTTCCACCTACTGCCAGTAATAAACTACCCATTTCAGAAAAGGTGGCTCATTAATGTAAGAGAAGGAACATCTGTATCACTGTTAGATAAATTAACAGTGGGATTTGCTCGTTATTTGGATCCTGGCAGCAACTCTAAAAATAAAGAAATACAGTGACTACAATGAAATATATTAAGATAAGAAAACTAAATTGTAATTTTCCTGCCTATTCAAGAGGGACTAATTTCTACATGAAAAAGAATATCAGGTGTGCCAGAAGCTTTGCATCTATGCTTTTAAGAGGAAAGCTTAGACAAAACTCTTATCAGTAGAGAAGCAATAAAAAAGAGAGGCTGTCATTAAATCTGAAGCTAAGAAGTTTAATTTTATCTCACTTTCAAAGTAGTAAATCAGTTTCTGGCAGTCAATAGAGGGGAGAAATATAAAGAGGCAGAATCAAACTATTATTTTTGTAATATATTGTTGCACTTTCATCCAGATGTGAGTAATTATTTGCCTTGTCTTACCTTTTAAAAGTAATTTATGAGCAATTGGATGTGACAGTAGAACAACAGAAAGGAAATTCACAGTATTTCATAGTAGAAGAAAGAGCTGAAAGAACCTTATAAAATTAGGTCCTCAAATTGGTGGTAAGAAAGGTAGCCAACAATCAGCATCCTGAGGGAGAATAGAGGCAGGAAGTGCATTTTCTCTGCCATTGCTGTGATAAAGTGCACATATGTGATTGCAGAGCTTTTCAGCAGTGGAAGAAGTTTTTCCCCAAAGGAGTGTTGATGAGCAGTAAGACAAATATGTCTTAAGGACCAAGTAAATGCCACTTTGTGAGCATCTCATACGTGTCCAAGGGCATTGATGGGCAAAGACAAACCTCACAGATCTTCAGCATCAAAAATATTAGAATTAAGGAGTTCTTTCCCCCGGGTGAAATTCTGCAGATTTTTGCTTCTCAGTCTTGACTTATAATCCCCAACTTCTAGAGGAAGGCTGTCAAGAATTTTGAGAAGTTTTTGTGTCAAAAATGCCAGTTCATCTGAACCAAAGCTTCTGGTAAAAGGGGTGATTTTTAAAAGATTTATTGACAGGAAAATATTTTTTTTTATCTTGGATTTATGTGGAAACACTTCAATTTTACATTTCCTACGTGAACTGTTCTGCATCTGCTGTTCAAAGCAAATTTTTAAATCGGAAACATTTTGAAACTTGTTAAAATAAAAAAAATAAAAGTGATGGAAATCGAAATGCAATGTTTCAAAATGAAGAAATTGCACGCAAATGAATGTATTACTTTTTTGTTTATAGAAATTTCTGCTTTTCAGCTTAATTCAGGGCACCAGACCTTAAGAAAAGCTAAGGACCTCTTTATGGAATAGGGTATGTAGAGTCAAGATGACTATGCTTGAGATCATGTTTTACAGCTATTTCCTGGAGGGAAAAGTGGGAGTCTCTTCAGAAGTTACTGATGTTATTCTTACTGGAAGACGGTATCTCAGGCACACTGCCATTAATGACTAAGTAAGTCTGCTTTTTCCACAACAGTGTCAAGTGCCTGGGCAAGACAGATCATGCATTTCTTCCCACAGGTCACAACATGATAGAAATGTTTTTTTCTCTTTCTGTATTGCTATTAGTGGGAAGAAAAAAAAAAAAAAACAAAAAAACCCCAACTCAGACCCAGAACATGCACACACAACAGTAAAACTGTAATATAATAATATAGTTAAAAATCCAAAACAGAACACCCTCCAAACCTAAGGTGTGCTGTTTTGTGCAGCAAGCAGAGCACCTGCTAGCAAATAAGAAGAAAAGAGCGTACATGTATGAATGCAAAACTTTGCAAAAATCAGAGTAATTTTCAGTCACCATAGCAGTGGGACTGCCTGTGCCAGTAGCCTGGGCACAGGTGAAATCCTGGACTTTCTACCTACAAAATCAGTGCTAGAGCCTGGAACTGTACTTTTTACCTTTACATAAACGCAACTTGTGAAATTCTGAAGCTCAGTTTGTAAGTAATGTTACAAGTAAAGGCTGGGAAGTTTAGATTGTGTGTTTATATTATCTACTTCCTCCAAAATGAACCTAATTTCTGGCTTGACATGCATGCCTGAGGTTTTCTCCTGTAAGTAATTAATAGAAATCAGATTAAGAAAGTTAAAGTCAGGAAAAAAAAAATGTTGTTTTCAGTTTGGTGTTATTTGAAAGCTACCTGAATTCTACAGCTCGCCCTACACGCATGGGAAAATCGTGGTTTTAAAAACATATTGAAAACCCATAGGCAATGTCTGAGTTTGCACTGAGCTGTGAAGGTGAAAGAAGAGCACAAACATCCTGCAAATGGCATTCAATTACAAATTTTTGTCCTGGAGTTCATACAGAAACAGAGGCAACAGGAGCAAAGAGATTTTGGTAGAGAAGCAAGACCATCTGGGGCACAGTTTGACTGCAAAGGAAAAGCAAAACCCTTCAAATAAACATTAGGCACACGTTTGTACTAGGCTGAGAGATGTAATGGCTGCAGTTGAAAACTGGAAGTTAGGCCTCAGACAAATACCAAAACTGGGCAGGAATAGCTGGGTGGTCTGAGATGTGATGAAATAATATACAGGTCACAGTAAACTTGAAACAAATCCCTATGAAATTGTTAGGAAGAGTGAGAGACTCTGTGGCTGTCTCTAGCACATCTCCTTTTCTTTGTGCAAGTGGTATCTGCACCTCTGAGCCGCGTGTGTGGGACAAATGTGCTCCAGACGTAAAACTGCTCAGACAGGGTGTAAAAGACTGTATCAAAAATTTGTCTCAACATTGTTGAAACAGCGGGCCACCACCCGAGCAATGGCTTCCCGTTATCTTGCAAGGCAACTCCTGTTGTCTTGCAAACCTGAATGCAGAGCTGGTTCCAAGAAATCTAGCCCTAGCCCCCCGGCATGTGCCCAGAGATACATATCGCCAGGTAATGGATCACCCGGTAATGGGCATGCATATCACCACCAGGTGAGAGGTGCGGCTAGGAAAACCAGCTCTCGAAATACAATGAAAACAACCAACATAAAAAGAGACACTTCTTCGACACTTCTACACTTCGAGACTTCTACACTTCTACACTTCACAACTCTTCATTCATTCAACGGAATACACATCCATGGAACCGACATCGAGACGACCAACACCGGACAGATCGTTCCCCCATCGAGCAAACTGAACTGTCGGGACGCCGCAGCTCCGTGGTGGTAGCTATTACAACCGAAACTCTTTTCCCTCTTTCCTTCCTTTCTCTCCTTTCTCTTCCATTTACAAACTTCTTATCGGGTTAATAAAGCTACCTGGCACTTGACTCCATTTTGAGTCTTAATTCTGTTCCCGAGAATACGAACAAAACCACGCTCCGGTGTGTGAGAAGTTGGTCCAGCCGCCCCTAGCCTCCCAGACTCGTCTGAGGTCGGCTAGAATGCAAGGGGGCCTTCCTCTCATCTGAAATCGGAATGTGACACAGGGGCAGCTCTTCTCTTGAGGCTGGGGGGTCCATTCCCTCCAGGGCTTACAAACCTTGCTAAAATGTTTGTGGTTCTACAGAACAGAAAAAATACTCGAAACACTAACTTGCAAGAGACCCTGTAGCTTTCTTCTGTGCACCCCTGGACAATTTTACACCAGCTGACAGCTTGTTGCAATCCAGGAGGAGGTTCGCCTTAGGAAGTCTGTGTGCTTGGTGTGCCTGCACCCTGGACCCAGGGGGTTTCACCGACTCTCCCCCAGCTCACAGAGATGTGCAGGAGCAGCTCAGGCTGCCAGAGGGAAGGGGAGCAGTGGAAGACAAGTGGACAAGAAACATTGAAGTGCTTCTTGATGATGATACAAGTAGACAAGTGAATTATTCTGATACTTTTCATATTTGGAAATGTGTCCTCTTTCAATCATTCTTTAAAAAGCAGTCACCGAATTCGAATGTTTAGCTTTACTGGGCAGAATTGTTATGATTTTTTCCAAAGTATAGGATTAAAGGCCTCACTTACAGAGAGAGAGAGAGAGACTGCATAATTGTATTAGCTGGTATTTGTATAAGCCAAAAGGTGGGCTCAGATAGGCTTACTCCTTGGGCATAATGAACCACAAATGACTATAAATATTCACATCCTATCAGCAGCTGTCACATCATCTTAGCAGCTGTCAGGGGGTACAGCCAGAAATCTGTGACTGTCGAAAGAGCAAAACGGAGCCTGAAATAAAACAAAAAAGTCATCACCAAATAATTGAAAGAATAGTTTCATACCAGCCTTAGAAAGTAAACAAACAGCATCACTGCAGTGAGCATATATTTATATTTAGAAGTTTCATTTTCTGTGCGCTTCTGCCCTCTCAAATTTTTGAATGGAATCTGAGAGCTGTAATTTCATTGCTGGTGCTTTGAACAAATGTGCTACAAAAAATGCCACTTTCTGATGCAGCTCTGCGTAAGCAACACTGACATACTTCTGATGGCGTTAACTCTCATGATCCATTGATATGGAAGATTACACATTAAGCAAATTTGTAAAGACTTGCCGGAAATGAAAAGCAATTTGAAGTGGAATAGGTGTGAAGAGTATTGTCATTTACTATGTACATATCTGGATTTTATCTGACTGCAGTTTTCTTCCACTCCTCGCACACATTCATCCTGCTTAGTTCAAAGTGTTAATTTGTCATCCTCTTCCATCTGAGGTAAATACACACGTAGGACGTAGGCGCACACCGCAGTCATCCTGAACTGAGACACAGGCTCCTGAGTGAGTGTGAATTAGGGCTGCAGTTTGCAGAGCCAGAGGACTGCAGAGCTGGACTTTCAGGACATCATATCTGCCTTAACTCCAGAGAGGTTTCTTTGGCAAAGGCTCAATACCTGTTTCATTAGGTGAAACTCAGAGCCTGTCTTTCCATCGGGGAGCAAAAGTACTCTCTGCCAGTAGACAGCTTGGGAGTTCCCATTACGCCTTTCAAGCTAAGACAGAAATTCCTGCTCCAAATGTCGGAGCTTTGGTACTCCTGCATTTCCAGAAGGTCCACTTCTGACCTCATGGGAGACTGGGGGAAAAAAAGATACAATGAGGCAACTCACCTTTGGGTAGGGTACACCTTGCACATTCCGCTTCCGCAGCTTTGGTGAGGGCAGGCTGATCCACCCCATAGCCTGGCAGCCCATCCTGGTCCAGGATGGCAGGCATGGCAGCAAAGTGGCATCAGCTGGACACAGGCAGGCTTGTAACCTGAGAGAAGGGCATCATCCCCACACAACGCAGCACTCGGTGCTTGTAATTACATGAACAGCGATTCTGGACTTTCACAGCAAACTCAAGAGGGATAGAAAGGCTGGGGCTGAAGAGCAAAAGGAGAGGTGTGTGCAGTGTTTCTGGTGAGGGCTGGGACCTTGAGGGTGCAGGACTTGCTTTGGGCTTGCACCCAACAGCCAGCAGCTGAGATTTAGTAGAAGCCAAGCCATGTCTCTCCAAAGTTTCCCCACTGTCAGGCTACTCTGAAGTTAGCAAGCTGATTTCCATGGCATTTCTGCAGGACTGAGGATAGCTGCAGCAGCATATCCCTGATGTCCACCTTGGTTTAGTATCAGCAAAGCCTCTTTTAGTGCCTGTCTCAGGACACTGTTCTCCCAGACAAACCTGTCAGTGTAAATGCACACACATTATCAAGGTGAATTTCATCGGCATCTGTTTCAGGAAGGAAGGAGACGCTTTAGAGCAACTAGGAACTGTACTGCTGGCCACTTTCTTTTTATTTCTTGAACCATTTTCAAAGCAGCTGTTACATATTCCTCTTATATTTCATCATCTCATCTCATGCAATAGATATATTCCAGAGTTCCTGAGGGGGCAAAGATTATGATAGAGAGATTGTTTTTTAAAAAAAAATCATGGGAAAGAGCAAGAAAACCGGATGTTTTGCATGCTAGTGAGGTAAATTTGTAGGAAAAGAGAATTTTATTAGCCCGACTTGAGTAAGCTGGGAAAAAACAGGAAAGCTTTCAGATGTGAGGAACCATCAGAGACAGCAGTGTGTCAGTGACATTTTAATAAATATATTTGCTTCCTCAATAAAATTTATGGCTCAAATATAGTAACCTTAGGCAGCTTTTTAACTGCAACTATGCTCAAAAGGCAGAAGCTATTTTAGCACACTATGAGCTAGCCCCAAGAGAGACCTTTTCTGCACATCTTTCCCTTGGTTTGATGAATTCACTAAATATTTTCAGATACTGCTCACATTCGTGATAGCCTCCTTCTCTCTTCTCCTCATGTTTTTGCTCTTTTATTAGAATATGTTTTTGTTTTACAGGATAAAATGTTTGTGTTAATGTGTAAGTTGTAGGGTGTGTGGTCTATCTGAGACCCAAGCAAGCTTTTTTTACTCTTGCTTGGCAGTTCCCATGGCAGCATCTGTTAGCTCTCCCTTCGTCTAACGTCTTTCTGATTTACCTCCACTTGCCTCTTCTATTATCTCCTCTTGCCACCAATTTCCTCTTTCCTAGCATCTGACAGGTTGACTAGCACCATCATAGAGCAACTATCACAGCTCCCCCACATCTTTCAGCCCTTGCTGACAGCTGAATAATATGGTATCTGTCCTGTTTCAGAACTGTCATTCCCACATAATAATTTTCAGACAATAATTTCTCTGATGCCCTTTGTTTCTTTTCCTTCTGTCTCCCAATTCTATGTAGCCAGTTTACAGTTTCTCCAATATTTACTCCCCAGTGATTCATTTTGACTTGGTAAGTGGAAGCAAGAAGCTGAATAAGTTCCACCGGAATGCTGAACTGTGTATTTTGCGGGGAGAGGTGTTCAAGTCTCATGATAGAAAATTATTATCTTGTCTGACTGACAGGTAATACTTAGGGTCCAATTTCTGCAGTGCAAACATTTGCATGGCCTGAAAGTAATTGATATAAACATTTGACAACAATTGCTTGGAATTTGCTATGGCTGAAAACATTCGCGTCAGTAAAACTAATTCAGTGAAATGCTTGCAAAAAGCCACATTATCTCTCTAGAAAGAATGGAAACTTCATAATACTTGATATTTTTCTTGAAATCTCGTTTTCTGCAAGAATCTCAGCTTTTGCTCAAAGTAGAAGTCAATTTTTAAAGATATTTTTATTTAAAAAAGTATTGAAAATGTGATCTATATTCTAAAGATTAAAAAGAACCCCCAAACCAAACAAAAACTCCCAAACCAACAGAATAAATGAAAGGTATATATCTCTTTAAACCTCATCATTCTGTGAATGAGGCTTGTAACAGCTTTGTCCAATAAGATAGAATACTGAAGAAAATGTATTCAAACCAAAAGCATGCTTTTAATGATTCTTGGGCTATTTTTGCAACACTTGTCGAACCTGTTCCCTTTGTAAAAGTCAGGTATAATGCCTCTGGTGTTTAAAAACAGATAGACATAAAGCACAGCATTGTTATGTACTCAGTGTGGTTCCCAGATGCATTCATGTGCTTCTGGTTCCTGCAGTTCTGGAAGAAGGGGTGTTTCCTTGCCTTGACTTGCTTTCTGCCTGCAGTTCCCACTGCCTGTAGTGGCCTTTATGGAAGTTGTTTCTATCCCACTGGAAAATTATTGACCTGTAGGAAGCTGTGTGGAGCTGAGAGTGTCGCTGAGAAGCCATGATGCAGCAAAATCAGGAACCATTTCAGGAAATTAAAGATATGCCTGTGCCCAAGCAACTCGCTGCTTTCGTGTGCCAGTGGAGAGCATCTCTCTCAGCTGTGTTCTAGCACCAGTTCTCCATCCACTGCTGTCACCCATGTGCAGGACACCCAGGAAACAGCAAGTGATGTTGTCTTAGAGAAACGCCACACGATCATGCTGGATTACACAGAATTGCAGACTGGCTGAGGAGGGATGGCACCCTCGGAGATCATCTGTTCTGCCCCCCTGCTCAGGGCAGGGTCAGTAAGAGCAGGTTGCTCCAGGCTGTGTCCAGCTGGGTTTTTAATATCT
This sequence comes from Chlamydotis macqueenii, assembly GCF_036417535.1. Lineage (NCBI taxonomy): Eukaryota > Metazoa > Chordata > Aves > Otidiformes > Otididae > Chlamydotis > Chlamydotis macqueenii. The sequence goes on from NC_141556.1 coordinate 130,239,543, forward strand.
CCGTGGACGGAGACTCCACAACATCTCAAGGCAACCTGTGCCAAGGCTTGATCAGCCTCACAGTAAAGAACCCCTTGGCACAGCTGGGGTGGCAGCCTAAGTCACAGCACCTGATGGTCCCAAACACCCAGGTTAGGGTTGCTCTGGAGGGCAAGGTGATAATTGCCCCACCAGAGGACAGCAGAGGGTAAAAAAGCGTAGATAAACTTAGATAACTTATGTTGTCCTTTATGTTGACCTTGTAAATGTTTTCTTTTTTTTTATCCGCAGCTACAATGATGTTGTGAAGGAAATTGATTTGCATCTGAGAATGAGTTGTGAAAAAAGAACTCCCTGAACACAAGGATGATTAGGTGTCATTTTCTCATGGAGGATGAGAAGTGGAGGAAGGGAGCCAAATGACCCCATTTAAATGTGGCCCTCTGTCCTCCCAGCCAAGCCCTGGCAGAAGAACTAGGCAGGAAAAAGAGGCACCTTTGGATTGCCTATCTGCAGCTATTCACTTGGTTTAATTTTGGCAGGTTCCTTGGGTATTACAGGGCAGAACCACTCCCTGCAGTCAGAGTTGTTCTAATAAAATCGTTGTAAAACCATTAGTTGTACAATCCTGTCTAGCTACTTCTTTGGCAGTGTTATTTCACTGCACTAAGAGCCCATGAACAAATATTTCATATGGGTTGTGTAACCTGGGTAAAGTCCCAAAATGAAAGGTGCTCCTTAAAGGGAGGAGGAGCCTAAAACCAGAGCGAGCTCCTTGCCAGCGAGATGTGAACCTTTGCCTGCCCCAGTGGGATTAAACCGGGGTGAAGGAGAAGCCCCTCCAGATGAACCTGGAGGAGCCAGGACTGAGTTACGGATGCCCTTAAGCCCATGGCCAGGCTGCAGGGCTCTACCAGCTCTTCACCACTGAAGAAGACAGGACACCAGGAGGCCAAGGCCATGCCATTTCTGCCATGGCAGAGGCTGCACAGGGACACTTCCATGCCCAGACCTTACAACATGGCGGCCTCCACATGCATGCAGGCAAGGCTAGACTGCCTCCAACAAAGGACGTCCATTGTGGTGATCATCACCCTCATCAGAGTGATCATCATCTGCCGTGATCCATCATCATCATCATGGTGATCAGTCATCTGTCGAGGTGATCCATCATCATCATGTTGATCATTATCCACTGACAGGAGGAATGGGGTGGGGAGGGATGAAGCCGGGGAATTTGGCACCCTGCCATTCCTGACTAGTTTGCACCCAGGTGTGCACACGCTAATTGCCAGGAAGCTCCTTCTTCTCCTCTCATTCCTCTCCTAGCCTCTGACATCTGGCTCCAAGGGCCCAGCACCAGGGCCCTCACTTTCCACTGATGGACAGGCCCTGGGGGAGCAGAAACATGGAGAGAGGAGGCACTCACTTCACCTAACCACAGTGAAGCCCAAGACATAGCTACACAAAACTTGTCACTAGGAGATCTCCTTGGGAAACCTGGGTCCAGTTTTCTTGTTTACTACTGTTTCTGTGAAACCGAGAGCTCCTTTCAGCCTGCCCAGGGCTTGGATGAAGCCGTGCTCCCCAGTGAAGGGGTAACGCCTGGTGCTATTGAGGTGCTACCGAAGGTAGTGCCCTGCTTTACCATATAGTATTATCACACTCGGCCTCTTAGTTTCAGCCCCATGTGGATATTTGCAGAATGAAGAGGGCAGCTTATTTTTTTTGCAAATTTCTTTCATTTTCCCTCACCTGCTTTGACTAATATTTGAGCATGTTGGCATTTCACATTCACAGAGCCACCCCACATGTATTATCTGTCCTTGAAGAATGCTTCTGTCTGATCACATTTCCCAGATCTCTTTTTTTTCTAATAAAAAATTAGACCTAGACAGTAAATGATTACTTCTGCTTCATAAAAATGTTTTGATATTAAAAAAGTGAAAGTTTTTTTTTAAGCTTTGGAAAATGGAGGTCTTTAAAAGTAAGACTGAAGACAGAAAAACCAGCTAGAAGATAACTGTTGGCGAGAGGCAGTGTACAGGATTTGCACAAAGCAAGAGCTCCACTGAAATAGGAAAATGGGGTTGTTCTCATGAAAAAAAAATTTCATTTTAACAAATATCCCACTTTTATGATGACAAAATTATTAAGTAAAAAGTCCTAACCACATGTACCTCTGATGCAGTACCTTTATTTCATTTCTCCTCAGAATACCAGTGTATTTTTCTTCTTGTTCTGCCTCTCTTAAAAAGAAATGAAGCAGAATGACATTCATAATTCTTTAAAGAAAATTACTTTTGATCTTATTTTCTTGCATATTATTTTTGCAAGGGTCAGCCATAAATCAATCTCTTTTGCTGCATTTTTAGGTTTCAGCGAAGTGGTAAAATATGGAGTGCTCTGTAGCTAGAAATGTAATTGTGTAGACATAAAAATCATATCCATAACCATCGTACAGTTACTTGTCTCAAGATGTTTCTCTGCATCCTTCAGAGAAATAACTGTAGCAGCTGAGAACTGGACAGGGGCAACTTAAATGTTATGACTCATTTATTTGCAGCCGATGTAATACACTTTGGAGAAACCACAGTGGTCACAACGTAAGGGACACTCATGTACTGGAGAAGCTTTAAAGCCATTAAAATAAAATACAAACCATTAAAGCTGTTCAAGCCTTTTTTTAAACTTCTTACATAAGGCACAGACACTGGAGATTGCAGTTGTATTATTCTGTCTAGTATCTAGTAACTCTTTTAAAAAATTAAAAGGCCATGCTCTCTGGCTGCCTCTTCCATAGGAATAAGGAAAATCAACCCAAGTCGAGCAAACATACCTTTGCGATGCTGTGATTCATGCTAGATAGTTCAGTTAGGATGTTAAATGCTTTTTACATGTGAACAGTAACACATTCTTCCCTCTTGCAGCAAAAGGATTTTTATTTGATACGAAAAGATAAACAGCATACTGTGCGGGGTAGAGCTGAAGATCCGGAGCCCAGAGGTGTTGGCTGAAGGAGGACCACCCTGTGCCCAGCGCAGAAGGAAAGGGCCAGAGAGGGAAGGTGATGCTGAGGCAGAGCAGGTGGGGAAGGAGGAGTTGGATGGCGCGCCTGGCATGGGCACTGCAGCCGCTGCACAGAGCTTGCAAAACAGTGCTGGGTTTTTTTTGCAGCCAGTTGAGGAACTGGATGAGAATTTTACAGGTGAGCTACAACACAGATGGAGTCTCTTCTCCTGCAGAACAATATGGTTTATAAATCACTTAAGAACTACAGATAAAAGGAAGTGAGACATGCAAAGTGCGCCATACTTAGTACATTTCTGAAAGGTGACCGGTATAGCTAGAGACAAAGAATCAGATGGGTGCCCAGTAAAGCGATTTGTACAAATGTTTGTACAGCAAGACTGTAAATCAGAGTCCTTTAGGAACATGATGAATATATTTTCATGGATGTCTGCTGAGGAATGACGCCTTTTGCTTGTGCAGCACTGCCTGTGTTTATCATGGAGAGACGAGGTTTTCAGAGGTTGCTGGACTCCTTTGGCACGTCACTCCTTTAAGTGTCTTGCAATGACAAGGAAAACTGTCACGCGGCGTAGAAAAAAATCCCAGCATCAGGTATTATTCTTCACTAGAAAGCTATACTGTAGTTTAAATTAGGAAGGTGCTTCTGAACCCTTATTTAAAATGCGTTTGCGCTGACATCCCGAGAAAAGAGTTCCGTTATTTAATTGCACCGTCGGTGCCGACGCTTTCAGCTAAAACCATCTGGAGTTAAACCTTTTAATAGAAAGTGACAATTTAAATGGCCGCGATGGCAGCATAAATGGTGCTTAAAGTCATTACTAACCTGATGCTGCAGTTGGCTCCAGACCAGTTTATTAAAGCAAAAGCAAGGCAGAGGGAGGGAAGGGGAAATTAAGTGGTGAATCGTTAATTCCTCTGGTACTTGCTGTAGCAACGATGTGACGGACTTATGATGGGGCCAAAGAACAATCCCATCCTCGCTTTGCATCCCGACACCCCTGTCTAGTCAATCGGAGGCACCGGTGTGAGCCCGCTGTCCCGCGGGATGGTGTCCTGGCCTCTCCGGCGTCCTCCCCTGTCTCCCATGGGGGCGAGAGGGGCCGCTGAAGGGCACTGGTGGGAGATGACAAAGGGCTCGGGGCGGGGAGGGGGCTCCTGAGTTTCGGAGAAGCTTCCTGCCAGCGGGCCGCGGCGGGAGGCGGGCGGCCGCGGCCTTGTCCGGCATCGCCACCTACCGACAGGGGCCTGCCCGCCCCGGGGGAGCCCGGCCCGGTCCGGCCCGGCCCGCGGCACGGCGGCACCGCCCGGCCGGGAGCTGAGGTGACGGGCGGGGGAGGCGGGGATGGTGACCTACGGCTGCCGTGGGGAGAGGGTGGGCTGGGGGACGGCCATCCTGGGCTGCATCAGAAGCAGTGCGGCCAGCAGGGCGAGGCTGGGGATTCTCCCCCTCTACTCTGCTCTGGTGAGACCCCACCTGGAGCACTGCGTCCAGCTCTGGAGCCCCCAACATAAGAAGGACATGGACCTGTTGGAGAAGGTCCAGAGGAGGGCCACAAAGATGATCAGAGGGCTGGAGCACCTCTCCTGTCAGCACAGGCTGAGAGAGTTGGGGCTGTTCAGCCTGGAGAAGAGGAGGCTCCAGGGAGACCTTATAGTCTTCCAGTTCCTAAAGGGAGCCCACAGGGAAGATGGGGAGAAACTCTATAGCAGGGCCTGCTGTGACAGGACGAGGGGTAATGGCTTTAAAATGGAGGGAGGTAGATTCAGATTAGCCATTAGGAAAATTTTTTTACACTGAGGGTGGTGGAACACTGTAACAAGTTGCCCAGAGAGGTGGTGGAAGCCCCATCCCTGGAAACGTTCAAGGCCAGGCTGGATGAGGCTCTGAGCAACCTGATCTGGTTGGAGATGTCCCTGCTCCTTGCAGGGGGGTTGGACTAGATGACCTTTAAAAGTCCCTACCAACCCAAATTATTCTGTTGCTCTATGATTTTATGGTTTAACTTGATTTTGGCCAGGGCAACTGAAAACCAAAGAAAACAGCTCCCAACGATTTCGGTCTACCCCTTGGACTGGACAGCCCCAAGAGGGGACAGAACTCCTACAGTTTCCTACCACTGGTCCCACTAATGGGATCACTGATTTAAGGCTCACAAGCCTCTTAGTGCTAACGAGCTAAGCACTGACAGGTCTGATGAGGCTTTGGATGCAAGAATTTACTTAATCCTGTGATGGGGAAGCAAAACTCACCAGCAGGGAAGCAAGGAGCTTGGCTAGGGATTGCCAGCACAGGGTGCACTGTGTGGCTCAGGCTTTAGAAGGGTGTCTGCAGCCCCGCAGGGGTGATCTTGCTGCACGTGAGCTATGGCCTGCGCAGGAATGGCTGACCTGCAATCCAAACTGTACAAAACCCACTGAGGTGAGTACAGGGTGCCCTCAGCCTTGACCTTTTCCTCTGCAGGTCCTCTTCTAGCGATCCAGCCTGCTGGTTAATGTAGGGGACTAGTTGCATGTTACCTGCCATGTGCATTACAGCTGTTTTTATGTTCTTCCAAAAAATATAAATAAATAAACAGAAGGGAGAAAAAAAAATGCTATTTTTAGGCATTTGAAGCTCAACTCCAAGAGGCTCTTCTTTAATCTGGAATTGCTTTCAAGTTTCAGAGTCATGATCAAGTTCATTTAGTTTTCTTTTAAATAAGGCCCGTGACACACAGAGCAGACATCACCTGCCAAATATTTTTACCCTGCATGCACATTTCACAGGCCAGCGTATGTTCTGAGGGACATCTCCTACCTTCTCCCACTTGTATTTATTTGAACAGAGATGGTAAATCAAGTCCTTCCCCTCCCTGAGGAGCTGGAGATGTTCTTTCAAGTGCAGGGGGTTTCTCTTAGCTGGGCATGGGTCTCCTGCACTGGGAAATGTGATGCAGTCGGTGCCTAATTGCTGGGGTCCCTTCCTAGCCTCCTTGTCTCCCTGCAGCAGGAAGGAAATCTCTTTTTGGCCAGTCCTTTCTGCAACCGCACCCTGTAAGTGGCCAAGTGGGTACTTGTGTTGCATTTAGCTTGTCTGCAGCTCATTTCAAAAGCTCTCAACTACAAGTGGCATGTTGTAAGAAAAGGAGTTGCTGCTCAGCCACTCTTGCCCAGCACGGCAGCAGTCCCTCCCTCCAGACGGAGCCGGAGGAGAAGAAGGGCTTAGCTCCTTCCCCGCACACAGCCCTCAGGAGGCCCCAGGACCCAGCACAAGCAAGTTAGACTCCCGGGAAGGCGGCCAAACAGGGATCCTGCTTGCCAGCAGCACCAGAGCGGGCGCTTCACGCCCACATTACGGGGCAGGTTTCGGTCCGCTTTTGCAGGTAAGAGCTACCTGGCCTCAGGGGTACAGCTCCCTCGTCCCTCCTGTCGTGGGCAGGAGCTGATCCTGCCCTCCTTTGGTGGTTCCCTTTAGGTTTGCACAGAAATCCCAGCACGGGGCGCTTGGAGTGCAGGCTTTCCTCTGTGCTCCAAGTCTTTCGGCAGTGGCCAGCTTCTCCTGATGCTTCCCTGGCTCTATGCCTGCACATGTGAAGCATCTGAATTTGCGATGACAGCCCTGAGCCCCAGAACTGCTCTAAAAAGAGGACAGATGTGGGTGGCTCCCCTTGCTCTGCAGATACCATGAGGTGGTATTGCCGCCTCGGCTTGCTGGTGTCTTTCTGCAAGATGCATGTTGTACCGTAGAAAGGTCTATGGATGGCAATATAGAGTTGTGGGTTTGATTTTTTTTTTCCTGCATCCATGCTAGTTTTATTGTGATACTGATCAACTGGCCAGTGAGGTGACAGCTTTGGGTACCGCTGCAAAGGAGCTCACTGGGTCTGGTCAAGTGTCAGCATTGCTCCGACCACCCACAAGGAATTCGCACTGCTCCCCGGCAGAGGCGTCCTAGCAAAACTTCTGCGTCAAGAGCCTAACAAGTAAGGAGAACAAAGTACTCTCTTAGCAGTTCCATGATAGATAGGCAAGATAGTATTAATGATATCATAATTACATTCAAAATATAGTAAATACGTATTTATTAATTTTCTCAGTTTCAAGTACTTCTTTATTCTTAGCACTCTCTGCTTCTGCCAGTCATTTGCCCTGCTGTAACGTTCCATCTGCCGTACCTGTAAGCGCTTGTTAGTTATGATTCATCCTTTCAAATGGATACGATCCTGGCATTCCTTGTTTTCCTGGGCTGTGTCAGACAAAACTTGTCCCAGACTTCTTAAAGCTACCTTTACAGTGTCAGCCTTAACAAAACTTTTGATTCATGCTAATGCAAGAGAAAATCAAGTCTGTGATATTTTTTGCATGTCACAAAAGTGTCTTTTCCATCTGTATTTGTTTCAAAGGAGTCATCTTGTCCGTTGGATGCAAGTAGGAAACCTCCCTGCAGGATGTCGCTACCCCTCCATGGGCTCCAAGTGCCGTGGGAGGTGCTCTGGGCACCCCACCACCCAGGTGTGGGTCCACCCCAGGGCCTGTGTAGCCCCTGGCAATCCCAAGACAATCACAGGTGGCTTTTGGTGCTTAGATGCGAGCAACTGAACTGAGACCAAGAAGTCTAAACAGGATGAGGCAGGACTTCTGGACTCATGCCACTGTACTTGTAGGTTGTCCTCTGAGCTTCTAGCCAACGTGGTAGACTTTGGTTTAAAAATTTCAGAGTGAGCACTTAGTGTGGTTTTCTGTTTCCTAAGGCATGAAGAGCTCTGCAGTCCCTGTTGGAAATGTCCTTATCAGCGCCTGTGCTCTCTGGTGACCCATTTTGGGCTTTCATTATGGAGTGTAGGTTTTTCAATCACAAACCTAATTTCAAGCACTTGGCTCCTCAAAAGAGACTTCAGGATGCTCAGTCAGGCACTTCAGCCCCCAGCCAGCATGGGGGCATTGGCATCTTGGGGCAGTGGGATGGACAGGTATCCTCCCAAACAAGGGACAAGCAGAGACACACTGCCATGGGAGTCGCCTGTCCTGAAGGTCATGACACCCCACCCTCAGCTCTACGGTGGAGCTGGCTGAAGTCAACCTCAGTCAACACTGAAACCACAGCAGAAAATAAGGTAAGAGACAGATGAGGGGCGAGCAGGCGTGGTGGCACGTGGGGCTCAGGTTGCCAGGAGCGCTGTGCTTTCACACCGGGGACAGCTCAGCATATGGGCTCTGCCCTGCCAAGCTTCTTCAAAGCTCGGGCATGCATATGCCATGTATCTGTAACACAGGAGGCATTTGTTGTGATTACCGTCTTCTTCTGTTCCCTTCAGATTCTCTACCTGGTCCTAACGGCAGTAGATCCCCATCTGAACGTGAGCCAGCAGTGTGCCCAGGTGGCCAAGAAGGCCAACAGCATCCTGGCTTGCATCAGGAGTAGCATGGCCAGCAGGAGTAGGGAAGTGATCGTCCCCCTGTACGCAGCACTGGTGAGGCTGCACCTCAAGTACTTTGTTTAGTTTTGGATCCTTCACTACAAGAAGGACGCTGAGCTGCTGGAGCGTGTCCAGAGAAGGGCAATGAAGCTGGTGAAGGGTCTGGAGAACAAGTCTTATGATAAGCAGCTGAGGGAACTGGGGTTGTTCAGTCTGGAGAAGAGGAAGCTGAGGGGAGACCTCATTGCTCTCTACAACTACCTGAAAGGAGGTTGTAGAGAGGTGGGTGTTGATCTCTTCTCCCAAGTAACTAGTGATAGGACGAGAGGAAATGGCCTCAAGTTGTGGCAGGCGAGGTTTACATTGGATATTAGGAAACCCTTCTTTACTGAAAGAGTGGTAAAGCACTGGAACAGGCTGCCTAGGGAAGTGGTGGAGTCACCATTCCCGGAGGTGTTAAAAAAACGTGTAGAGGTGGCACTTCAAGACATGGTTTAGTAGGCATGGTGGTGTTAGATTGACGGGTGGACTTGATGATCTTGGAGGTCTCTTCCAACCTTAAGATTCTATGATTCTAGTTCTTTATCCTGATATTTTACCTGGGCTCGTGCCGAGATAACTCTGTGAGTTTTGCCTTCAATACAACCGTAATATTTTTCCAGATTTGTGGAGTTTCTGTGGGATGCCAGTAAATATGACAGAAGTCCGTATGCTATGCAGCCTCTGAGCCACCAGTGCCTGCAGTTTTTGAAGTGCTCATGGCCTGTGGAAATAGCATTCTTGATTGCCACAGGTCTGGAAAAACCATCCCCAGCCTGCTTTAATACTTCTGCTACCTTTAGAAAATAAAAAAAATATATATTTAAATGCTTGCCTTTTCTATGTTAGCCTTTCAAGGAAACCAAACTGACCCTCCCTTCAAGCTTCTCCACCTAATAAAAGGTTTTTGGCGTGCCTGCCTTTTATGTGTATTGACAACTACTTCTTTGCTCCTGACCACTCTGCTGACCTGCTTTTTTGGTTCCAGTCAGCCACTCCTCGGTTAGTTTTCTACTTGTCATAATTGTTAACACATTAATTGTGTTTCTTATTAATGATATAGTATTTAATTTTAATTACTACCTTTAATAAGCCAGCAAACCGCAGTGAGCTGTTCTTTTCCTAATTAGTGATACAGCCGTTTGGCTCGCAAATACGGCTGTCAAAGAACTCTTAGGTTGGCATCCAGGCTCTGGGTGCCTTTGCTGCCGTGTCCCAGCGAGAGGGACATCACCCACATGGGCTGAAGGGCCCTGGGCAAGCAGGGGAGCCTTCTTCAGAGTCTGGCAGTGAAGCAGTGAGGCTTTCACAGCTAAGGAAATGCAAGAGGAAGGGGGGTAGGTCCAAGGGGAGGGTGGGATTTGCTAGTCTGCATGAGCTAGAAGAACCGGTGACTTGCTCCTGGCTCTTCCTCACAACAGCCAGAAAGGGGTGTATTTATTCTCCAGTGCCCTGAAATGTCTCTGGTACTCAACGTACAGTTTCATGACCAGCGGTTGAGGAACATCAGGTAGATGGAGAAAAAAAGAAAACAAATAAAATTAAAAGCAGATCACTGGCAACTTGGCATGACAACTTCCTACTATGAAAAGTTGCCCAACGTCAGTCTGACTGCACAAGGAAGCAAGATGAGGAGTGAATGAGTCAGCATTTCCTAAAGGTATCCAGCGAGAGTAAACTAATTGCACTAAACACTCTGAAGGTATCTGGGCCAGCAGACACACCACCTCCATGTTTCACCTCCTCCCTTCTCAGGACAGCGACAACCAACAGGTGAGTGGGGGCAGTGAGTTGACATTAGGTCACAACGCACCATTAAAGCAGGATGACCTGTGCCGGATGAACGACTACCAAAATAGTTCCCACATGTGCAGTTTAGTTTAACTGGGCTGAAGGGTTCATGAGCAGAGGGAACGCCAGCCGTAAGCCCTCTCCATCCCACCGCCAGCCAGGGAGAGCCCTGCCAGGGGGTGGGGGATGATGACGGGCAGAAACCCAGCCCGGGCATCTCGGTGCCCCAGCTACACTGCACTCCCCATCACAGCAGGAGGGGAAGGGAGCCGGGCCCCTGCCAGCCCCAAGGGCAACACTGGCACCCACGGGGGCTCACGCGCTAAAAGAAGAGGCACCGGGAAACACATTTTATTAATTGATTTTCAACGACAGCTGTACACCTCATCTGACTTGAGGTTTGGTGTGGGTTTTTTGGGACAGCGTAGTAGCACTTAGTAGGTAACCACCTTGCAGAAAAACATGAAGGCATTATACGAAGTTTAACAGACATGAATCCTCTCATACAAAACCAGGCACAAAAATGGATTTCAAAGACCTGCCATCCCTGCCTTTCACTTTTGCAGACTTTCTCCTGAAGGTACATTTTGACCAAATGAGGGATTGAGTCACCCGCACTCCAGTACAACACAAAATGAGCTGAAAAACGGGGACCGGGAAAACAAGCTAAAGTGCATCAGAGTTGCCGATAACGGTGTCCCTCAGAACACCACCTGATCTCAGCAATGGCATCAAATAGACTAAACGTTCATTAACAGGAAAATATTTTGAATTTTATTTTTTCACGTTATTATCAAGTACACAATTACAATAATGTCACACATCCCTATATGATTCTATGTATTTTGTTTTTTTCTTTTGTATTTTTTACAAAGTGTACAGAGGGAAGGACGTATACAATATTTAACAGGGTATTTTCTACAGAACAATAATTTATATTATGTCCTTGTAAAAATCTGTACCTTTTTTAAACATTAAACTGAAACATCCATTTTATAGCATTTGCTAAGCAAATTATTTAAGAATTAAAACTAACCTGTAACTAATGTCAGTACATTAACAATAACTATAATTTCATTTTCTCTTTATACAGACAAATACATTTTACAAAATCCACTTGACCAAACCCTTAATTAATAAAAAAAAAAGTTTCAACATTGTGCTTTAAAAAAAAAAAAGAGTGTGTATGATTCCAGGCTACGTAAGAGAAAGAAAATGTGTAAAATTGTGTTCTTTGTCTTTCAGCTTATTTAAAAAAATAAAGTTCAAAATGGCTAAAATCCTCAGCAATGCTATGGGAATTTATGCAGATTCTGTACACTTTTCAGGTTTCCAGTTAGAAAACACTTGAGTGATAGAAAGGGGGGAAAAAAAAAAAGTCACAGGAGGGTACTCAGCAAGACACAAATGGAAAATCTGTACTGGGTTTTACTGCATCTGATTTGGCAAATGAGTAGGCAACAGACACGATGGCTACAGCCACGGAGGAAATCCACTCGACTTCACAGGGGATTTCAACAAAGGCACAGTGCAGCACATCTAGGTATTACACGCTAAAGCCCGTTAGTAGCAGTATTATACAAGAGCACATTGGACAAGTCTGGGGGCACTGTCAAGCAGGCATCAAAAGAAAAAAAACCACCACACAATAAAGGTAGGGACATGGCATTCGACTCTCCCGAACTGCAAATTAAACACAAGTACTTCGGCTTACAGTGAAACAGAAGGACTGAGAGGTAGGAACAGGGCTCGGTAACAAAACGAAATATAAAAAAGGTTTAGAAGATGCACATCTGAAAGGAAACCTTTGTCCCTTTATCACCCCAAGCCTGAAATCATCACTGAAATTCCTGTTGGATTCCAATAGGAAGTTCACCTGCCTAGAAACAAGAGTCAACACAGGGCCAGGCTCTGAACCCTTGCCATTAGTGAATTGTTGATCACAGATCTATCCTAAGCTGGCAGGCAGCTGGGTCCAAATTCTGCAATCCATCGCCAACCAGTGGCTTCGGCGGGAATTTGAGCAAGGGGAGCAGGGGCCGGATCCTAAAATCTGGCATGTAATTAAACGGTTTGGGTTTTTTTGCTCGACAGTTGTTGTTAAGGTACATGACTTCGTGCTTGGTGTATTTATGCTGCTATTAGCAAATGATATATGGCGCTGTTTTATAATAGTCTTCAGGTGACAAAATTGCATATAATAATTGTAATGTCCTCCCAGCTGTTTATAAACAGATTAAAAGAACTGGGTTAATTCTGGATACTGTACTAATTAATAAAAAGCAGCTTAACACAGCTGCTAATGGCTCAGGAAAAACATTCAATTTAGAAATAGTTCTGTTACTATCGTAAGTTACTTTTCTTATTAAGGATTCTGCATTAGAACATCTCTACTCCTTATGAACGCATCTGCTCCACTCCATCCCCCTCTAAAGCTCTCACTGTAAATATCTCGTTTTCAAAATCGAGGCACCTCTTGGTCTGAAATTTTATTCTAAAACAACTGACAATAAAAATGCGACTTGAACCACAAACTGTTCTTTCAAAGAAATGCTAATATACATAAAAGCATTAAGTTTGAGGTACGTTTACCAGCACGTACAGACAGCTGTGACCTATTAACTCTGCAAATGAAGCAACAGTGTTTTAAGTTTCCAACATTAAGACGGCAGTAAATTGAAAAAAACCCAACTCATTTGTAACAAGCAAAATCTTTCAACGACAAAGAAGCACAGAACAATAAACATAATATTTGAGCATACTTTTAAATTCACCAAAGAGAGATAACAATGCCCCAAACTACTTGTTAAAATTTTTTCTCTCTGAAACCTGAATTAAAACGCAGAATAGTTTTCCGCAATAAAAGTTAGATGCGTAACTCCTCAAATGGAAAATAGTTAACCTGCCACAAAGTCTGTATAGTCAAAACAAGACAATCAGATGGGCTCTAGTGACTTTTATCTTTAGCATCACAATTCCCCATTTTATACACACCTCTGACAATTTTATCAAGAGAAATTTCATATTTTTAAAATTCACGACAAAACTGCATTAACATGGACACTCTGAGTATCAACGAGGTCAGTAAGATAAATATACTTAAATAAACTATTATGGTTGAAAAATTCAGTAAGAGACAGGGTTTACTTTATTAAAAGCAACTTTATTGTTGCCATCTTTTCTTCATTTATTAAACAAACTGAATAGAATTCAGAACACGCTATTGAACAAAAGGTATAAAAGTCAACTAGAAGCAATAATCCTATTTTTATACAGCAACAAATCAAATGCACAGTATGTTTTTTTTTTGTGGTTTTTTTTTTTTGTGTGTGTGTGATCGCAAGTGATTGGCTTTAAAATAAGCTAACTGCCTGAAAGGCAAAATTCCTTTACAATTCCAGCCGTAAGTCCGAGAAAGAGACTTTAAGGCAGCCCAACATCTTTATGATGCCGCATAATGTGCTGGTTCTTCTCTGAAGGCCTTCGGAAACCTTTCTTGCAATACTCGCAACGGTGAGGGTAGTCTTTTGTATGAATGGAAATAACATGCCGTTTGAAGCCTGAGGCATCTGTAGTGCTATACTCACAGTACTCACATTGATAAACTTTCCTGCCACTGTGTGTTTTCATGTGTTTTTTCAGCTCATTTTGTTGCCTAAAGCCCTTTCTACATCTCTTGCACCTGAATGGAAGATCCTTTGTGTGAACTGAGAGTATGTGGCGGCTCAGAATGAACGGATCTGCAATCTTAAAGTCACAATGTCTGCACTGGTGCAATTTTTTACCCTTGTGAGCCGCCACGTGTTTTTTCAGTTCCGAAGGCCTATGAAAGCCTTTATCACACATATCACACTTATGAGGATAGTCTTTTGTGTGGACTGAAATTATGTGTCGTTTCAGATCACTCGAGTTTGAGCTCTTATGGTCACAATGCAAACACTGATGTGTTTTACTTTCTTGATGCATAAGCGTATGCTGCTGCAGCTCTTTGGTATCTGAAAAAGTCTGGAAACAAATATCGCACTTTAACGGCGTTTCCTTACTGTGTTTAGTCTTTACATGAGTTTTCAAGTTAGAAGAGTCGGCAGATCGGTACTCGCAATATTGGCACTGGTATGGTTTTTCACCAGTGTGGATTCGCATGTGCTTCTTGAGCTCCGATGGATGGCGAAATCCTTTGCCACACTCCACGCAAATGTGAGGAAAGTTCTTGCTGTGGACAGCTAAAAGGTGATGACTCAGTAATCCTTGTTCCGCTGTCTCATAATCGCAGAATTTGCACTTGTGCATTTTATTAACTCCTTTGTCCCTGTGCACCATCTTGTGAGTAAATAAAGTTCCTGCATGGGAGAAGCTTTTCCCACACTCATCGCACTCAATAAGCTTTTCTGTTTTGTTGGTCAGCTTATGACTCTCCAAGTGGTTATGTAAACTTATTTTTTTATTCGTAGTGTAATCACAGTCTGTGCATCTGTATTTCTTCTTAGTTAGAAGGTGCTCCGGGTGGTTTTTCATGTGCCTTTTCAAGAAACCTCTAGATTTAAATTTCTTTCCACAAATCATGCAGGGGTAGACTGTCAATGGATGACCATCAGGGCCAATGATTATTGCTGAAAAACAGCAAAAAAACCCTTCATCAATAATATAAAACAGCATTACACTTCAATAAACGCCATATTTCAACCTTAACAATAAGCCGAATTGTTAAGTAAGATCAGAGGCAGACATGTACACTTCGCTATATGATGAACAAGTTTGTTACTGGGTTAGGTAGAAGAAATTGAAGGAATTACTACTCCAATTCTTTATTACTATTATCAGGAGAAAGGAAATACTGGTTTTTGATGGAGACAACCAAAGCATCACCCAGGTGTTCTTCATCTCAGATCATTCTGCTTTGAAGAATTCTGACTGAGTTCACACATGAAACGCACACAGAAACCGATGCTGGTGCAAAGAACAGCAGCCAACTTGATAAACTGAGTATTACATAGTAAGCACAGCACATGATCTTCCTTGACCTTCCATGACTCTGTAGATAGTTTAATCTTGCAGTTTAATCACCTACTGCTGACTACAATTCATATGTTCCCAAACTAACACCTCCTTCTGCCATCTGTCACAGTTACAATCTGAAGAGGTATCAAGCAGGAGTCAGTGAGAACACATTTCACATACAGAAACCTCAAAGCTTTGGAACTTATTTGCATTCATCCATCAGCCTGACTTGTTTACTCTGAATTTGCCTAGGCGTGCTAAAAAGCTCTCTTCCAAAAATATTTTAGGAGAATTGACTAGGTAGCTGGAAATAGAAAAAGCAAACTTAAAGTTTAAAATTTGCGTGGTTTACTAATCCAGTGCTAGACAAAACAGAACTCCTACAGTTAAGACACAACTTAGAAAGAAACTTTAAATATAATTTAAGGCTAGGCTACTGCAGAAAACAGTCATGTGCTTTTTCAACTTTATCAGACCAAATAAATAATTCAGACTGTAACACAGTAAGGGCAGAAAACAAATAATGCCAAAACAGCGCATCTGTTCTTACAGATGCAAGTAAGAACTTTGGCATGAACATCGAGGCAATTTATTTCACAATTAAAAGAGAAAAGGGTATAGAAGTTACACTACCTACTGTAACATACAGTGTTCAGATTTTCCAGCAGTTACTTACTGAGCTGATATAATCAAATGTGTTGTTCTATATATTTTCAGTAAGGACAAAAATGGTTTTTAAAAAGTACTATTATAGAACACTGTTTCTCTAACATCATGTTTAAAAAAAGTTACATTAAACATGAAAATTGGTGTGGCAAGTTAAGTATACAAGTTTTTAACTTCTCGCTATGATACTGATTTTTTCCTAGGTCAGAGATGGTTTCCTTTAAAACATCCCCTACAAGCCAAACCAACTACGTATTTAAAAACTTTAAAATAAAATATGTGCTTATTTATGATGTACAAGTCTTGTCAATAAAATAATTCCCAAAATAATCCTGGCTTTTACAAGACATTGCACATGCTATTAGCGACACACATCTGTTTATGGATAACGCCTAGAGCAATGAGAGTACAGCCAGCCACCAGCTACTTACCTGTTTGATACTGCCTAGACTCAGGTCTCCTCTTTTTCTTTGGTTTTTGCTTAGCCAGTCTCCCAAGTCCAGCTGACTCATCTATGTGCAAAAGAGCACTTGCAGTGCCATTCCGACTTTCAATGCCATCATTATTATTACCTAACGAGATAAGTTAAAAAGTTACCTACCATCATCACTCTAAAGATATTTGAGCAACAAACTCTACGACGACAGTAAAACAAATTATAAACTATTATCTGGACATTTAATTGAACTGTAATAATGTGCAGGAGGAGCTGCAAAACTTCTCTGTATGTAACTTACAAATTATGTTTGCCATTATGAACCTGGAAGCACTGGCTTTGCTAAACTAATTTTACAGGAGTATACAATTTACAGGAATTAATGGTTTTCCATTTCACAAAGAGTTCTCCTTTGAATGCAGTATTTTTTGCATTTCTTTGATTGCTAATTAAGCCCAAAATGTTTAAGATCAGTAAACAACAGCATGTCACAATATTTACTGTGCCTGATTTTCTCCTCACTCCTGAAATACATTCATGTGTGAGCTCCCATTCACTTCTGGACATCTGAATTCACCTGACTGAAGTTTCTCATACACCAAGTTTCAGAACTGGAACTGCGATCAAAGAATTGTTCTGAACAGCCCATAAACTTGCACAAGAAGTACACTACTTACTATTTGCACACCTGATGCTTTAACACTTACAAATTCTTTCTACTGGGAACAAAGAGCATGCTCAGTATTGTATAACAGAAAGAAGGAAACAATCTGCCTCACAGAGCTTCGTGTTTAATACACAAATGGTATCACTGGATGTAAAACAAACATGAAAATTACAGGTAAATATATCTATATATTTCAAAAGGTATTTATTGGCAATCAGTTTAACATTGGTGATTTAACGGCATAAGTAAATTTTAATAAGTTTTGTGGTTAAGTATTTACTTGAATCAATAGAAGGCAACAGAAAGCAAAGCACACAAACAAGATAAGAAGATCAAAGTGGAAGAAAGTGCAAGATGATCAATAACTGTTCCCTTTGTAGAGTGCCCAGAATGAATATTCATCATCAATGTAAGAAGATTCATAGCCAGGAAAAGACACATGCAGACCCTGAAGATTCTGATCTATACACTAGCTCAAGTGTTGAAGAGCAAATGTGACAAGTGAGAAACATTGAAAACAAAACCCCATTTCACATCTTACATGTAGGAAGTACAGTTTGCAACAGGTGCATGAAGAGTCCTTCTAGAGCATAATATAAAATAGAGCCCAAACATCTTCTATTACTAGAATAAAATTGCAAAAACTTTCTGGAACGTAAAGCACAGTGCGACTGGGCTTTGCTACAATTCAACAATAAAACAAATGTTACATTTTAAGATCCCACTGTTACCAGCTCTTACACCCTCTTTGAGCGCAGAAGAGTTCCGAGAAGTGCAGATGACAAAACTCTGCCAATTTCATGCCTTTGTGCTTCATTATTTCCTCCCTTCCCTGCCACCTCTCACCTTGCATGTTAGCTTGCTTACTGCTCACAATGCAATGACTCCACTGTTTCCCATACTTTTAAATTCTCCTGTCAATTCCAACTCTCTGTTCTCAATAAACTCTGCTCAATTTTATCCTTCTCCAAAATCACTGAATGTTCAGTCTACAACTGTTGTTTGGAGTTCACTTAATTTCCTTTTAAATTCCCACTCAACAGCGCTCAAAAGGATGCGGGCAAAGATAAGGCTCTGGGTGCACGACCATCCATCTCCTAAGCAACTTTTAACACACATTGCTCCCTGAAATCTTGCCATCCCTTGACTTATGTCTGTGATTCCAGCCCCCATTACATTCTCAGCACTTCCCTGCCATTTGTTTGCTGGCATCATCACCACAATCCACAGCACGCAGACACAGAACCTAATTTTTGTCCTCTGCTCCACGATTTCTTCTGCTTCATTTACTCAAAGTACATTTAGAAGAAGAATGGGGCAATACAGAAACATTTCTAAGATGAGATTTTGCTCTACCAGCTTACTTAAGTTTTAGAAATCAGTCTGTGCACCAGTTGGTGCTCAGATACTGACAGTGAAGAAACATGGTTCTGCATGCTGGAAATATTCTCAAGGTTCTGCTATAATTTTAAGATGTCTGCCTCTAGCTTCTTTTTTGTACATCAATTAATTATTTCCACCAGTGAAATCACATATTTGTATGTTCCTTCTAGAAAGCACTTAAATCAAGCTAGAGGTCAGTGTTGCTTTTCACTGTTACACTGAATCTTACATATTCCCATCTGCTTTTTTTTCCCCAAAATAAAAATATCCAGTCCTATTCCCAAGCCAGCTCTTACTGTGTCCTAACAGTGAAAGACAGATGTACTTGAGATACAGTTTTTCATCTGAAAGCTCATGTACTTCTCCTTCCACAGCATGAAAATATGAAGGAAAATGTCTGTTAAAATAGGAAGCAGCCTGCCTTACAGCTTCTCTCTTCTTTTTTAATTTTAAGGTTCATTATGTCAGGAAACTATTCTTAAACTAAAGCTTTAAAAACAAACACAAAAGCACACATACTCCACTACTCTCCAGAAATAATCCCCAACATTTTGCTACAGACAGTGTCACCAGGAAGAATTCTTTCAGTACTACCTACCATAAGCTGCTGCCCAAGCTATGGGCATGAAGGTTTTAATTTCATTGTCATCAATTTGCTGTTCATGGGCCACTGCTGCATCCTCCTCTCCTACAATCACTTCCATATAAACCTCATCAGCTATTTCTGCAACATCTAAGAGAAAAAGAAGACAGGAAAAAATTAATAGGAACACTGCACCATTGAAAGTTAAAATCCCTGTTCCCAAATGAAAGCCACCTACTTACTTAAGTCTTCATCTTCATGCTGAGAATCATTTACAGTCATGTAAACCATTTTCTCCCTTGGAATACGAATACTGCTATTTTGATCGAGTAATCCAACTGCGTGGTCATTCTCCGGCTCACTTTCCACAATATCTACTGTGCCACCTAATTAGGAAGACCAGAGCAAAATATTTCAAATGTGCTTTGTTCACATTGTATGTAAACCACAGAAAACTGAAAGTCTGTAACTCTTTAACATTACACCCACAGCTCTTTACAGATGACTTGAGAGAAACCACCGTCTCCAATTATGCAAAATTTCAAATGTCAGGTTGGAGTATTCTAAAATGAGCGTATTTTACCTAAATCATCTTCTCCAGGATCTGCTTTGAATATATAGACCTTGATGACTTCTGGACAAATGCCGTCCACTTTACAAGAGCCACTTTCTGACTCTGCTTCCATGGTAATTTCAGCAGAACCTTCGTGTTCTATCTTACCAGCATCATCCACTACAAAAACAAGTTATTACAATTATCCAGTCATAGACAGACAGACATATATGAAAGATTTTTATTACGCTATTCTCAAATTTGGAAGCAGCTTAAGATTACATTGTGATAAAGAACCTACCCATAAAAATTTTTTTCATATCCTCGAAAACACCGACAACAAACACAGAAATAAATTCAAGACGTAACTTCTAGTTAAGGGGAACTGCTAGAGTGCCTCACTGGTATGACTAGAAGCCTGAGCACCACACCAAGCAATACTAATAGGGAAATAATGACCTGCAGCAAGATGATGGTAAGAAGAAACTGCACATTAGTACTTACTCTGTGGCATAATTTCACTTATTCTCAGTTTTAATTGTTTTCTCCTTCACAACTAAAGCTATTAAGTGTTTTTTTTTTTTCAAGAACACTATCTGTTGCTCAATCCTTTCTCTAATGGAAGGCAGTCAGACTCGGCTCCTTGCAAAGTGGTGTTACTAACGCTTCTTCAGCTGACTACAGAGGAAACCTAAATGAAAACTACAGGAAAAAACCCTCCACTTTTCTCATCCGCTCAACAGCTGAGGGATGGAGCACAGCGTCAAAGTGCTGCCCTGATGCTACAGCACTGGTGAACCTGTTCAAGTAATTGTTCATGGTGCCCTTACTGAAAGGGACTTGCACTGGACTTTATGCTGTAGCCCTATATATGCTCCTTACTCTTCTCTCAAATTTTGCTCCCTTTCTTTCAGAACTGCAGCAACACCACGCTACAGTTTGAATTGCCGTAACTTGCCGAGGCCTCCCACAGAAACATGGCTAACAGCCAGCTTTATGGAGCACACTTCTGATTTTTAAGACATACTCTACATAGGCACACACACACACACACCATTTTACTTTACTAAGCCTGGGTTTTCAAGAAATAAATACTAAATATGTGTTTGCAAAAATAAAATACAGTATCTCAAGATCTTCAGAGAATCTCCCAATTTCAGAAGCCTCAGAAGTTACTCTAGTGTCGAAATTATTTAAGAATTCTTAACATACTTCCGCAATTTGGGATTTTATTGTTGATAAAATCACTTTTGGAGGCTGACATGGCTTCCTAAGAGCCATGAATAACTTCAATTCATGACAGGAAGACATGAAATTTATATTACAGGAAGTGTAAGGATCGTCGCCATAAATGCTGTAGGATTTTTAACTACCATGCCTAGCACATACAAAATACTTAATAAAGTATGCTTATTTTACTGGCAGTCATTAAACTGCACTCATAACTAAATCATAGCTTTACTACTCAGTAACTGGAACTCTTTCTCTTACTTGAAGATCTACTTAAAAAAAAAACACCTTAAAACATTATTATTTTCCTGCTATGAAGTCAATAAATTAGCCTTTAAATTAGATAAACTAGCACATGTTCTGTCTCATGTACCAAACACAACTGTATTTAAGTACAATTTCTCAATCAGGCATCATTAGTTACAAAGAAATTTGAGTAACATTCAATTGTGAGGCACTGAAATAAATTATTCTCTCTCTCCCCTCACCAAAAGAGCAGCAGAAAAAACATTACATACTCTTACGGCAAGTTCATGATCAACGGCCACCATACAGAATGTTTCAAGCAGTACAGTGTCTAAAAAATTATTTTGTGCCATGGGACCACATAGCATCTTGTAACTGAAACCCCAAAGCATTTCAAAAGTAAAAACCTTAATATGTTCTTTTGAATCATGTTAACAACGTAGCTCCACAGTATGTATATTCCGTTATTGAGCAGACTTCCTTCAATTCTTTGGCACACGCATGAAACACCGAACATCACTGGAACTCTGACAAAAAGAAAACTTGCTTTCATGCCTACACTAGATTTATGTAGTTGTTCTGCTTTAACTTGGCTGTTTCCAGTGTCACGCACGTGTACTTGGAAGGCTTTCAAATCGGCGCAGACTGATTTTACACTGCTGAAGCCAAAGGAGAAGTCTGCCACCAAGCTCAACTAACTGATGCTGGAATATACTCAAGGAAGGAAAATTACGGCTGAAGCAATCAAAGAGAAAACAATCTTAAGTGCACTACGTGAAACAGGCTGCTTTCTTTTAACCAAAACAGTTTGTTACTTCCATACCTATATGGAAGAATCCATTGACAACATCCACACAATAGAAGAATTCTAGATCTTAAAAATATGCTCCATTTACTCTGTGAAATAAGTTCTCAAAGGTTCAAAGTCATCTTTTAAAAACATGATTTAAAAACCAGTTATATAAATTAGAGTTTGTTTGTCCCTGATTCCCCTCTATATTCAACAGTGCTTTCAAAACGTAACAACTGGTTTAAATATTTTTAAGAGCACCATTAAACTGTATGGAAACTGATGTGTAGGAGTATTAGGTCAACTTTTCTCATACAAAAGGAAAAAAACTTTCACTCTTGACAGGCAGTAATACCTGGAAAACTAAAGTCCCTGAAGGGCTTGAATAGTAATAGTATTTGCAGTACAGCAGCAAACAGGTAACAGGAGGAAAACGTAGGGTGGAAAGAAAAAGGCAGAAAAATATAAAAATCTGAAGAAGAAACAAACAAGGCAAAAGAGAACGGTATCTACCACACAAAGCACCATTTCCACGGTATTCTGTCCTATGGCTACAAAAGCATTTATCCGTACTGATTCACTGATGCACTGGCAGCATTTATGGAATTTGATTTCTGTTTAACACTTTCCCTATATTTCTGCATTCTTCACGTATCTCAGTCTCACAATTAAGAGAAAATGAAATTCATAAATACTTGACTGATCAATGTTTGAAGTCGAAACTCTGATGATGTTCGAATTTTTCATTCAAATTCATACCCTATCAAGCAATCCCACAAATACCATGCATGACTGATCTTCTCTCACATTTTTCCTCTTTGAAATTACAAAAAAAAAAACAAAAAACAAAAAAACAACAGAAGTATTTAAAAGTATTAGTTAAGCTTATAAGAGACCACTTCCTTTCAAGTAGAGATGCTGGTCAGTTATTAAACTAATCACAAGTCACACGCTAGAAAAAAGTTCAGATTAGCATTATTCCAATGCTGTCATATCTTTAATTGGATATTAATTGAACACAAAAATGCTTATTTTTTCCCTTCTACTAGCTGGTACCTTTACTTCAGTAAACAAGCAGATTCACAGTAATTCTCCAAATTAAAAAAAGAAGAGAGAAAAACTATTAGACACATTATTTAATATAAACTGCAAGAATGCATTCTATGGTTAGTTTGCTGACGTTCTTCACAGACTTCACTGATTAGAAGAGCCTGGTTTTTGCATACTATGAGCTGCAAGAAACAACTAAAAATGCATGCGCTTCTCCAATGTTGAAATAATTGCTTCTATATGAAGATAATGCTTGAATTTTACTAAAAGCAAAAACAGATGAGAAAGGTGTCACACAACATGAAAGACGTGGCATATTTAAAGCCTGTCTAGTTATAACTGCCATTACAAGGAAATCAACAAAAAGAGATCAATAGATTAAAAAAAAGAACAGAGCAAAGTAAAGAAATAAAAGATGCAGGCAACATTAACAACAAATTGTTTGTTTAACGTGCTCTATCATGATGACAGCATTTGCCTCCTAAAAAATATTACATCTAAATTAAAAATCTCATCATGTCATAAGCTATAGTGTCCAACCAATAATTATATATCCTGTATCTTTACTCTCCTATTAAAATATGTTCAATGGCATTTTTGGGGCAGAAAGAAGCTCCTGTGCATTGATAACAGAAACAGTAGATAAAACCCAGGTGAGGCGTTTCCCCACACAGGAGCATAAATCCTAGCACAAGATCCTGCATACTGTGTTCGCTTAAATGGGACATCTTCTGTTTAACTGTGACACGTATACTCTTCCCAGTAGGTTGGTTTTAGTTTTTTATATCCCATATTTAATGGATCAGCTGACGCAAACTTTGTAGCCTTGCAGTCTTTTACTCCTAGCTAGAAAAATGCAAGGATCTGTAACTGTCTTTATTTTTTTAATGGTTTCATAAGCATTTACATATATTATTTCCTACTATTTCTCCTCTAGATGAGATTAATGAGGAAAATAAAGGATTCAGAAGGAAAATAAAAGGATTGTAATAAATAAAATTCACATAAGCACAAAAAAACCTTCCATCTTTTTCAAGTAGACACTGCTTATTGCTAAATAACACATCCAAACAATTCTTAAAAACATTCTAAGAAAAAGTCTCTCTCTGCACCAGTTTAACAGATCTTAAAATCTGTCTGTGGAGCAATTAGATGAGAATAATCTATTTTGTCAGCCTTTATGTTCCCAAATTATTTTCTTTGCTGCTAAAAAAAACGTGTATCATGGGATACTTGCTTGCTTACAAAATAAACAACCCTATTTTAACCATTCTTAATGAAAAAGGCCACTGGTAACTGCTCTGTTTTCTCTAAAATAGACTAAACGCATGCTGTATTCCCCAGACAGACTTTGTTCGGTTCTCTGTGACAGAAACATTTTACTTGTACTCCACTTGACAGCAGAGAATTCCTCGTCCACCAAAGAAGTTATTTTTACCATCCAGTTATTTCTTAAATGGCAAAGCAGGCTTCCTAACCTGTGAGAAAACATAAATCTGTTCTGTTTTGATTTTAATGCCATTGCCATTCCATATGAGCAACAGTATTTACCCTACGCGTCTCAAGCTCCCCTCAGGGCAGCAATCCAGCAAAGGTGAACTTCCTGAGCTCCAGACTGGTATCTAACACTTGTCCTCTTTCCTGCTCTCCCCAGCACACAAATCAGACTAAGCCGTGAGACATCACTCAGCCCAAGGGAACTCTCATCTCCCTCACCTCTCACCGTGACCTCCTGAGCAGCCTCGGCTGCAACAACTTTTGGTGCCATTCCAGTGGTCAGGGAGGCACACAGCAGCAAGTTCTACCTCACAGAATCACAGAATGGTTTGGGTTTGAAGAGGCCTTTAAAGGTCATCCAGTCCAACCCCCTTGCAATGAAAAAAACATTATTTCCTGCATCTTTAAGAATCTCCAGGGAAAAAGAGGGAGGTACTTCTTTATGCTAAAAAAGCAAAAAAAAAAGCATTTTGTTTTCTTGACTGGAAGTCTACTGGATGGCCCTGATGAAGGCATGAACTTTACAGCTTTGTTGATCAGACTCATTATTTTCAACTTAAAACATCCAACAAGGATGAGAAAAGATAGGTTTCACCTAGACTTATGAAAAGATGCAATCATTATTCTAAGTACTCTGGGTTCTGACTCCTGTGATTAAAAGTGTTAATTCAGAAACAACAAACAAAAGACATCTCTAACTCTGAGCAAAGTAAGGACATGGATGGGTGTAACATAGCCCTTGTGTTTGCAAACATCATAAAACTTCCTAAAACTGCAGTTTAAACTTTGTGAGACTACCCTTCCCTCTCTCCAGACTCGCCTTACCAAACCTCCTTTGTGCCTCACCATTTTTACTGCAATTAAATACGAGTATATCAGAGTACAATTTTTTTGTCCTATGGAACAAGTTCATGCCAGAGGATGTGTCTTATTTTGCCAAATCAAATAAAATCAGACAAGCAAAAAGCCTAATTTCTATCTTATGGCCAGGTGTAAGGCACTATTTTCCTTGGTTAGCAAGGGGGGTTTTTTTGTTGTTCTTTTGACAAACACTAGCTAATGTCCCCATTACTGTTTCACTTAATGAAGAAACAATTTTCCAAGCCTTACAATTTGCTACCCAAAAAATTAGTACCGACGTGAGCCACAACACAGTTTATCCTTTCCTGACCAAACTAATGAACCGGTTTGTTATGGCATATGTGAAAGAAAAATCTCCTTGAACCCTTTTCAAGCTACTAACTAGCAGCAGTTTGCATTCTTTGTTGAATGAATATCTGATTCTGCTCTGTCCTAAGTGCTCCAAATCTACCATGGACCAAAAATGAAGCTTGAGGGCAAAGATAAAGTATCAAAGAAAAAAGATGAGTACATCAAAAGGTAAGTGATAATACAAGCTGTGCCAAGAAACATTATCTTGGAAATGAAAAAAAACCAAAGGTATATCAATGCAGAAGCTAAATTAAATCTAAATAGGAAAATAAATATTAGAATATTGAGTTTATTGAAGTAAAGTCACAGAGTGAAACCCACAGGGATCGCACTCTTTGAAAGGACAAACCAGTCAGAAACCAAGACAGAAGGTAGGAACACAACGTTAGAAAAAGTACATATAGATTAGTCATTTCAAAACAAGTATTTTCAGAATAAAGCTAAGAAAGTTATCTTTAGAAAAATCTACATAGACTCAGTTCATTAGGAACAAAAATGGAAACACTTAAAGAGAGCCACAAGATAGGAAGATGATGGCAAAAAGATTCTGCCACTAATGTCCACTGAAGAATAGACTGAGAAACCTACAACAGAAAGAAATCAAAGTGTCCTAGACTGCTTTGCAAGTGACCAGATAAAAGAAGACAGGCAAAAGCACCCTAGGAGCACAGTTTAGCTCCCACATCTGGGAAGGAGCTACATTTGGCTACTGTAATGGCAGACAAAATTACATTCCAACATCTGCCCCAGCAGTTCAGGGAGGTGTGCCAGAATCAAGTATGAATTTACAGGTTAGGGTGAAAAGTCAAAACCTAGGCTGACGTTACTACTTCTAAAAACCACCTAAGTTCAACTGAAAAATTGAGACAGTCAACAGATCAATAAACACATATATACTGCCAATGCAGAAAAAAAATATATTTAAATAATCCTTTCCATACAACAGAGAAACTATTTGGTAAGATAGTCTTTACTTGACGGAAAAGCACTAGACTGACTTCACAACCAGAAGAACTTGTTATGCAGGCTTTAATCACAGTAGGTGGTAATAGGGAACTTCCCTTTAAAAGGAACTGTAGAACACACTTAACATTTTAAACACAAATAGAAAGGATGCCTGCTTTGTAGCATAACATAGTTTTAAATGCTGGCTTATTTAAGGTTCTGAATCTAAACAAAGTACATTGCAGAACCACCAAGGGGCGTTTAATACTAAAGAGAGTATGGAACTGCAGAATTACATGACTGAAAACTGAGACTATCCCAGCACAACTGAACAATTAAATCTCTGCCAGTTACTACCTGTTGATGACTGGTACATCTAAGAAGACTTCCCAGCTGGGTAGGAATTTCAGGGATCACGCAATATGGCATCTACCAAGACATTCTGTCCTCATTCAGCCACTGCCAATGGTTGAATAGGACGTGTATCTACCCTCTCACTTGAACTTACAGACACAATTTGCAAAGTGTTCCTATGACAGCAGCCCCAGAAGCCTCACTCTGCTGCCCATGCTGCAGCATGACAACCTGCAGGGGAAGGCTGAGCAGAGAGACACGAGCAACAGCATCTTAAAGAGATGGATAAGGATAAGAAACAGGTAAGGATCACCACCAGAGTCTTTACACAGTCAGGCCTCAATTATCGACAGGTGGATTATCCACTTTGTTGCCTAACTATGCTGCAGGTGCAGAAGCATTTAGGCTATTTTCATCTGATTTAGTGCATGTCCAGAATCAGAAAGCTTTATCTATACAACAATGTACAGAGTGTGTTTATTAGTTTGGATAAATACTATTTCAGAGAGCAGCAGCCCTGATCTACTTCACTTCTGTAGCTTGCAGATTAATTTTACAGTATTTTGTGTTATCCATATTTTGCATTATCCATATTTTGCATTACCCCATCTCATTGTTTTCCCAGATAATAGAGAATTAACTGTACCTCATATAAACTCAAAACATGGCTGCACAAGGTTACTCAAGGAACTCAAGAGATGATAAATTAAGAAATGCAGTGATCCTAGGTAAGGAGAAGCAACATTAAAATCCATGAGTACAGAATATAAAATTAAAACAAGTTATTATACATTTCAAAAAAGTGTCCAAAGGAAAAAAAAAAGGTAGGAAAAAAAAAGAAAAGAAAAAAAAAGGTAATCGAAGCAGAGCATGAAGTATGCCTCATGAATGGATTCATTTAATGCTAGACAAAACTGAAGTGCCTGAAATGACAATTAAACAAACCAGCCTAACAAAGCCAAAGCTTTTCTATTTCTACAACAAACAAATGCTCAGCAGTGACACTGTGATGTTCCTAGGTGCTGCATTGAGTAAGCATTATAATAAATAACATACTTAAAGT
Organism: Chlamydotis macqueenii; assembly: GCF_036417535.1. Classification (NCBI taxonomy): domain Eukaryota; kingdom Metazoa; phylum Chordata; class Aves; order Otidiformes; family Otididae; genus Chlamydotis; species Chlamydotis macqueenii. The sequence continues at coordinate 130,267,454 of NC_141556.1, forward strand.
AAGCTCTAGTTTGCACAAATGGATATCCTCAGTAGAAAAAGGATTGATGATACGCTCTGTTTTTCTCCACCCTCTACTTTAAGTCTTTTGAAATACGATTCAAATGGATTGTGTCACTGTTCCTAAGGGAGATTAAGATATTCACAGCTGCTTCTCAGCTATGAGCAGCAATAGCTACTCTTTTTGCTAGCAGCATACCTCTGTCATATTGTTGCCTATATCTAACTACCAACGAGGTGGAAGGGGTGGGGGCTTAGCAGAAAACAAGACAAGGGTAAAAATTTTAATTTGTACTTCCAAAGCCCGTTTTTTTTTTACTTTCCTTTTTCCTTGAAATAATTTGTTTTCTTAAAGTCCTGGCAGTAATCTTACTAACCTGCACATGCATGTGTTTTCAAACAATGTCACTTTTATTTTCTTTTTGTTCTTACTAACTATATGGCATTTAGTTTACTGTAATTCTTACTCTTTTGTTCATATGGTATAAAATGTTATAGAAATAATTTATAATCAGACACGCATTTGCCAGTATTTTTCTCCATTAGCTTCACCAGAATTTTTAGCTGGTACGTGTTCCTAAAAATACCCCCACTGCGTACATTTGTGAGATCTGCACTTCATTAAATAATACAGAAAATCTGGTTTTAGTACTGTTGTAGGCCCCGCCTCGGGTATTTCAAGCACCACCCAGGCCCATATCGTAAGAATTTAAGTGGCTTTACCCAGACACTTACAGGAAATCATAAGGTAATCTTCACAGTTGCCCTTCTCGTCTTGATGTTCCACAGGAATTCCATTGGCATCAATCACTGCCTCTGATGCACAGTCTGCCACCAAGACTTCTTCAGAAACAACATCTGTTCCCAGAGTATCGGTGACAATATCTGCTTCTTCAACATTATCATGAACTACATGTTCTACATGTCCAACTTCAGGTACATGCATTGACTCACTTGTCAATACATGTTCTGGTATAGACATTGCTTCTGCTGTTATGTCAGAAGCTAGAACATCATCTGGGACAGTGCAATGAGCCAAAGAAACCTCTTCGGCTACGTCTGTGTCCAGCACTTGTTCAGGAATAATGACAGTTTCAGATACATCTGGCTCCTCCATGATGTCTGGGCACTGAACATCCTCAATAACAACATCCTCAATGACATCTTGGATTACTACAGAATCTGGATCATCAGGAACAAAATTATGCACGGTTATATCTGAGTCGACTACATCTGAAACAAATACTGTTTCCTGTACTTCCACAACAATCTGATCTCCATCCATATGTCCTGCATCAGCTCCTGAAAAACATAATTAATACAGCAGTTAAATTGTAAAACTAACTCAGATGAAGTGGTTAACAATTGAAATTACTTCTATTTTACTTCAGCTTTTACACTGTGCTGCAATTTAGTAGATCAGGCACAACAGCCTATAAGGAATTAAGACAGGCAGATATATGGGGAGCTGATAAGGGAAGTCTTCAGCAGGTGCTAACATAACTTAGACAAACAACATTGTCTCTCCTGGAAAAAGCTACCAATTTTTAGACTCTCCCCCAATATCCAAACAACTATTACTTGACAGAACAGTAGCTCATTCATATTGCTCTGAGTAATAAAAACAACCAAAAAATCAAAAGCAACTACTCTATACAAAAGCATTGATGCAGCATAGCACTTTTAAGCAAAGACAAAATAAACAATAAACAGTTAACAGCATCTAATGTGAACACTCCTATCTACACATCTTCTGACTGACCTGTTGGATCAAAAAATGCACTTGGCTCATGTGGCTGCAATTCAAGCCCATCTTCATCCATGGCCTTGAACTCTCATCAGTCACAGCGTCTGTAGAAGGTAAAGAAGAAAAGTTATTTAACTCATATTATGCTATGAAGGTTGCCTGTGCACTGAAAGGCAGAAATTTTAGGCACATGGAAGTTAAGAGGTAACACCTCTTGACTTTAAGACAGATGAGACTTCACTCAGGGTACCTCAGTTTGGGATTCCAGAAATACTACTCTAGAACACCAATCACCCACGATCTGAATAAGAGGAGTGCGAGCTCCAACACTCCAGGTCCATGTCTCAAAACCCCACAGCTCCACAAACACAGAAGCAGCTGATAAAGAGATATGAAAATACTATTTCCTTATAATCTTATATATATATAAAAAAGTAAGACAAAACCTACACAAGTTCACACTCAAGTCTTTTTTGGATGGTGAGGAATATAGCATTGTCAAGAATCCAATAAAGCTCAATAAGGCAAGTTAAAGGCAGATGGCTAATAATCTGAAATGCACACAGCTCTTGATGTCCCCTATGTTCATACTCAAGCAGTCAGGAGGAAGTTACTCTGATGTCACTTCAGGAACTGAAATAATCAATGCAAACTGCTTCCAGAACATAACAGCATGTGTTTTCAAATCCCAGATATGTGAGTATTTAAAAAACTCCTGCCCCAAGACAAAGTACCTATTTGCTTTTGTATTGAAAAATATCACTAGTTCTCAAAAATTACCAAACGTCATATTCTACCAAATTTCTTTGAACAGAATATCAACATTTATTCAATGCATAATAAGAACTTAAGATTTCAATTTTCTCAATAAAAGAACCAAGTAAGACCAGTAAGTTAAAATACTTACTACAATCTGAAACTGCAATTTAGATTTTGCTGCTACGTATGTCCATTATAATTAGGATCAGGCAAATCCAGTTGAATATAACGTGATCTAACATAAACTTGTACTACTCCCTTGCATTTAGTCCAGCTAGCTTCCCAAGTGCAGAACCAGCAAGAGGCAACAGAATGTTGCTACACATTTCTGCTCATGGTCTCTCTACAAGTGGAAGATGCAATTCTCCTTCCTCCAAACATTTTTCACAGTGACAGACAGAAATCTCCCCATTCCTGTGACACTTTCACAAAAGATCTAGATAAAATGTTAAGATTCTGCCCAAGGTTTCCATAAAATCACAACCTTCCTGAATTACATCAACTAATGTTTACATCAATTAAGTCTTCATGGGGGAAACTGCTATACAAAAGAAAAAATTAACTACTCCAAACCACAAACCTAGAACCATAATCTGTAGCAACTATTTTCTACAATTCACCATTTTTCTAGCTCAATTTTTCTCAACTCTTTGCAGCTAACCACCTAATTTATATATGAGAAGATGTATTTTTACAAGCCGAGGAAGAAACACAGCCAGACATTAAACTGGAGGAAAAGCAGTGGCAGTCTAATAATTTTCCAAGGGGTCTCATATTCGTGGGATGTTCAGTTGGAAGGCCCCTATATTCTAATGACAGCTGCGCGAACAAATCATTGTGGTGTCTAGCTAGATTTAAATCACCTCACAATTACTCTGACTGTCAAGCATTTCTGTCAAAAGCACCCACTATTAACAGGAACAGCTCATCACACATGCTTCTTTCAGAATCAAGAGCGTTTCTCAGCTTCAGCTACAAGACATGGCTTAACCGATGGCAATCAACTTCTGCCGTGCCACAGAAACAAGAACAGAATAATAAGGTTTCATACAGTCATTTAAGCAAGAATTATTCATAACCAAATTGGTTTACTTCCATCTATTCTGTATACACCTAGCCAGTCTACTAATGTCTTTCCTATTCATCTTGTCATCTTTCTGTGTTGTCTTCCATGTTTAGTTTCTTCTTTTCTGTTGCTTCTCCTCCAACTTTTTGTGTGCCTGTACCTATATTATGTTTGTTACCTCCTCACCAGCTTATTTCGTCTCTCCAGCTTATAATGACAGCACACTAATGTCCATCACACAAAGCCATGCTACTCACCAATCTTTGTAACAAAGATTGTATCAGCAATTTAGAGATTTCTTTTTTGGAGGATGCAGAGGGGATTAACAGCTGGCGGAAACAAATTGCCTCTCATCTCAGGCAACGCACACCTAAGAAGCTAGCATTTGCTGTCCAGCTCTCTGGGAGAAGTCAATGCGCTGTTTCTGCCTGTGCTTCTGAGGACTGTATCACCATACAGATTCGCCTCTGATCAGCTGGGACCCAACTAGCTTGAAGTGCCAGTTCACCACTATTTACTGGAAGAACTGGCATTCGTTTTCTCCACTTCCTGCTTTCATCATCCACCTGACCACCACTCCACCACAAATTCCTACTTATGATTCATGCATGTACTTTCTCTATCCTATCCTCTCCCCAAATTCCTCAGTGTCTCTAAGTGAGGCTCTCCTTCATCATCCTTCTATCCTCTTCACCCACGAGACTCAGAGGTTGCCACCACTACTTCGCAGCTTCCAGAACCAGCCCGCTGACGCCATCTCTTCCCTGCTGCTCTCACTGCGGCCCAGATTCCAAGAGATGCTAAAACCAACGAGTGTCTGCGGTGTTCATGATGGTGCAGTTCATGTTGTAAAGACCCTGCCACCAGTAGTGACAGCCCAGTAGACCTTCAACCGCACACTGCCTAACAGTGTGGCCCCTTCTGCATCGGCAAGGCCTTTTCACCTACGGGGGCATAATACGCTGCAAAACAAAGGCTCACGTTCTACAGAAACTGAAGAAGCTTCCTGGGCACATGAGTTTTCAAGACCGAGCCTAAGAAAAGACACAGATTTATGCTCTGGTACTTATTCCAAACAAGAAAAAAACCCCAACTCTTTCACTGAATGAGTTTCTTACTAAATAAGGTTTCTCATAATCTGCTTTTGTACCCAGACCCAGACAACAAATTCGTGTACACAAATACCCACTCCTGTGCATGACCACAGAGACCTTAAAAGTGTTTCGCTAGGGCACAGACTCCACCTCCACAGAAATTTGCTGCAGGAAGATGACCAAAAGAGGATGCAAGCATTTAAAACAGGATTCAATTAAACTATCTAAAATTATTAAAGTGCCTATATCAAAATCTGCAGTCCAAAAAGCATCAATTTGCCCATGGATTAAAGAAAGAAAAAATATATATATTCCTGAAATCATTTCAGGTTTTGAGCATCCTACCAGCAGATGAGAAAATACTGTGTTTCTTCCTGCTTGCTTTTCTTCTGAGCACTGGGCCACCACAGGAGCTCAAGATCCAGCCACACAAAGGAAGGTATGCCACACAGTTCTGTACCAACCAGCAGCTCTGTGATGAAGACACTGTTCTGCGACATGAGAAATCCTAGAACTACCTGTTGTGAGTAGCACACCAAACACCTTCAAATTCCTTGGCAAGTGCCCTAAACTCTATGGTACCATAAGGCTAAGAAGCAATCCCAGCAGTTCATTTTCCTGCAAGATTTCAAGGACAGAAAGTCCTCTCAGTTCTTTCAAAGTACTCCAGTCAACACTTACCTCAGGAGTAGATTCTGCCACAGAAGCAGACAGAATCAATTTTCAGTTCCGGTTTGGGAACCTAAACTCTCAAAGAGAAGCAGGCGCCCAGCTGTGTCCCTACATTTTAGTCCTTCTCAACACCCAAATGTACACGGTTCTTTGTTCAAATCTCAGTAACTCGGGAACTGCTCTTCTACCACTACAACAGAAAACGCTTACGCACTTAAAACCAGGGTTTATCTGAAAAGAATGAAACATCTACATCTTTTACTTGGCTTGGATCTATGTCAGCTTCACACAGATTGAGAATTAATACAACTCTGAACACATCTAATTCCATTTGTAAAGTTAGTTCTTACAAATTTATTTTTACCTATTTATTCAGAGACATGGCCAGTTTTGGTTTTATTAAAGTCAAGGCAATACTTTCAAGGGAAAGGATAGAGAGAAAATTATGTATTAATGGAAGAAATGGTATTAAGCTATTAGCAATAAAATAACCTCCCCAAAATAAAAATGGGTATTTTCTATAAGTCCGATCTTGAGTACCATCAGTCAAGAAAAGCAAAGCAGACACTGCGCTAGTCTTGCCACATTACAAATCCTTGACTCAATAGGCTTAGCAAGGTAATCAAGATGAAATAAAAAGGAATAGATGAGCTGTGACATTTTGAAGAGAGAATAACTTTAAAAATAGAATTTCTTAGAAGAAAGAGCTTTAATATGCCATAGAAACTGTCACGTTTCTCTGTTCTCACAAAAAAAAAAGAAAATGGGAGAAAAGAAAAAGATAAAAAGGAAAAACCTCAGAAAAGCCATCCTTACGAAAACGAAATACACAAGATAGTCCTTTGTCTACTCCTAAGGGAAGAACAGTATGTCAGTTTATTTGGGGTAAGGGCATAAACCAAGTATCTGCGCAGCAAAACTCTGACCCTTCGCAGAAAAATCAAGGCATAAATGGCAAAAATTCCCCAGGCTCAAGTCCCAGCCTCTACCCACACTGAGATGACTTAGTGTACAACCATAAGCAAGTTCCCATCGTGCCTTGCTACACCACATTAAAAATTGCAGCACGCCTCGCATGTCCCAATTGGGCTAGAGCCCCGAGCTACCCGAAGCTTCGCTGTGGTTATGAGATGACCGTGGGTTCAGTCTGCACTATTGGTACAGTGTCACAACTCTCTCTACGTGACCCACTTACGGATAATGCCATGTACACATATGCTCTCAATGGCACATACGCGAAAGGTAAAAAAAATTACACTCCTATAGCACCTAATTCTTATCTTGTAAATAAGCCCCAGGAATAAATAAGTGGAAGAATAAAAACAATGTTACAAATGTGGCAGTGTAATCATTTAATTGTTTATTTCTTGATGCATCTCCCTCAATTTTGGCAGCAGAACCGCTATTACCGTTGTCACTGTGATTTTGTAAAAAAATCTGAGGTCTTTTCCTCTTTGTTGTAGTTCAGCGGCATGAACAGTTGCAGAAACTGGTTAAAAAACTGTGTTTTCTCCACATCTCATGGTGCGTCAAATGGCACCTAAGCGAATTCTTAACGAAACCTAAATTAGGGAAATAACTAGTCCCGGTCGCCCCTTTGAAACTAGTTTCCACTCAGCTGGAGGCCTATGCAAGAGAGGGGACAGCCAGAGGGAAGAAGAAGGCAGCACCAAGGGGGATACCAAGGGGGTTGGGGAGCCCCGCGCCTCTGCATTCGGCTCCCCGCGGGGCGGCTGGGCGAAGGAGGCTGAGGTCCAACCTCCCACCCCGCCGCCCAAATTCCCGGTCGGCCGGGAGGAGAGGAGATGGCGGGGCTGGCACTGCGGGTGCCGCTGCAGGAGGGCACGGCTGGCAGCCCTGGCGCGGCCGCACAGGAAGCCGCCACGGGCCGGAAAACGCCGAGCTCCCCTGCGACTCGCTGGCTGGCAGGCGGGGAGGAGGGAGAGGCGGAGGGAGAGGGGGGAGAAGCGGGGGTGGGGAGGCTACGGGATCTCCCTCTCCGAAGCTTGCGGCCCGGCGCTGCGACGAGCGGGGCCAGGGGCTCCCCCCTCCGGCCCGGCCCGGCCTGCGCGGAGGCACGGGCTATGGCGAACGATTAATTCAAGATGGCGCCCGGCGCCCTCCGCTTCCCCCCCCCCCGCGCGCCGCCATTTTGTCTCCTCCTCCAGACACTCTCCGAACCCCCCATGGCCGGGCCCGGGGCCTGGCACCGACCTCACCCGCCTCCCCTCGGGCCCGCAACCACCCCCCTTCGCTTCCGCTCCCCTCACGCCGCCGCCCCCGCTGCCCAGGGCCGCGCCGGGCGTGCGGAAGCCGCCGGCCCGGGCCCTGCGGCCCGCTCTTTTGCCAGAGCCCTGGCGCGGCCTAGCTGCGGCCTCCTCGGGGCCTGCGCTGCGGCCTGGTGCGGGCAGGGGAAGGCCCAGGCCGGGCCGGGCGGCGGGACCCAGCCCCGGGGCTGCTTACCGTTCGGGTGGCGGGCGGCGGCGCTCGCCTCGGCGCGGCCTCTCTCAGCGCGACTGGGCCGAGCGCGGCGGCGGCTGCGGCGGGGCGGGCGGGCGGGAGGGGAGGGAGGGGCCGAGCTCGGAGCTGAGTGGAAGCGGCCAAGCTCCCCGGGCCGGGCCCGCCGTCAGCACGTCACGTCACTGCCCGAGAGAGACCCAGGAAAAGGCGGAAGGGAGCGCGCCGCCGCCGCTGCCCGCCGCCTCGGGCCAGCCGCCCGCCGGGGCCGGGGCCGCCGCTCGGGCCGGGGGCCGCTGGCGGACGAGGCGAGCCGGCGCGGGTAGGGGTGGTGGTGGTGGTGGTGGCGGCGGCGGGGAGGGGGGGGGTGGAGGCGCTGCGCGGCGGAGCTCGGCTCCCCGCGGCTCCTCCTGCCGCCGCCTCCGCCGCAGCTCGGCCGCGAAGCGCCGCTCGGGGCTTGGCGTGCGCCCCTGAAGCGGAGCGGCTGCCCCGGGGACCCCCTCCTCCCCTCCCGGCCCCTCCATGCTGGCGCCGCCCGGGCGAGCCTCCCCCGCCCTCCGCCTCCCGCGGCCGCCATTCCGCGGCGCCGGCCGCCAGGCCTGCGGCCCTGCCTGGCCGGGACGGGCCCCGCCGCGGGGGTGCGGGCCGGCGGGCTCCGCGCTCCCGCCGGCATGTTGAACGCGCTTCTGCGCGCCGGGGGACGGGGTGGTGGATTTTTGGGGTGCAGAAACTCCGCGTTGGGGCGGACGCGGGCCTTGGGCCGGGGCTTGCGTGGCCTCTAGTCACCCCGGCGCGGGGCGCGGCCAGCAGTGGGAATCGCTGCGAGTAACAACAACAGCGACGGCGACCCGGCTGGGCTCGGTGCCGGGGGGGGCGGCGGGGGCGCAGCCGGAGCCCCCGGTTTTCACGCGGGACGGGATGGCGCTCCCCGCGACCCCTGGCTGCCGCCGCGCCCGGCCCGCGGGGCTCCCCCTGGGAGCAGCATTAGGTGGGGCGGTGGGGGGACGACGAGACTGCCTTTTGTGGACAGTAGAAGTTTTGAAATTGTGTGCTCTCGAAACTAGTTGACTGGCAGTGTTTTCTCCTCCTTGTCCTGAAAGTTAATAAGAGTGTATTTATTTATTTTATTTTTTAAGACAATTGCTGTCGATCCGTGGAAGATGCATCCTGAAGCTTTCGAGGCATTAGAAATTAGGTACTATGAGTAACCTCATGGAGATGAGGAGGTACATTCAATTTGGTTGGAGTTCTTGCGTAATTGTGGGGTCAGGGCTTGAGGAGGCTGCTTCGTATGCTGTTCTTACCAGTTAAGTAAACTGGAAGGAAATTTGCTTATCAAACGATGCAAATGTGTCTTATCTGGCCGTGAACAGCATACTTGCACTGTTTATGTTGCGAGTGAGCCTTTGGGTTCAGCTTTGACTCAGCTTTAATTTTATGCACTAGTCTTTTCTATGTTAACACACAGGCTTGAAACGTAATTTGGGCAACGCTTGTAGTTTATTTCAGTATCGTGTATGGTAAACATGTACCCTCCAAATTTTAACTGTGATACTGAGAATGGAAAAGCAACTATGATACTTCAGAAATTAATTCCTTTTATTTAATTCTGTTAAGGTCATAGTTAAACTTTTGTAGAATCAGCCCAGACCTGTATTGCAGGAGAGCGTCCTAAAATATTTACCTTAAAAAGAATCGCTGAGCTTGACCATACATGTGATATTAATGTAAAATAGTCTTAAATAAATGTTCTTGTCAGGATGGAAGAGACCAAAGGAACAAGAGCAGAGAAAGATGATGGTAGATTCACAATCAGCAGCAAGGTAGATCTGGTATAGAAGAGTAAAAAATGGTCAAACTATTAGCTGGTTTTAATTATGCATTGATAAGGTCCTTGGTTGGAACTTGTCTCTAGTAGTCATGAAAGCTCCTATGCTTTCATAGGAGCTAAGCTGTTAAAATGGTTAAGAGACTGGAGCATCTGATGTATGAGGAGAGGCTGAGAGAGCTGAGACTGCTCAGCCTGGAGAAAAGAGGGCTCAGGGGGTATCTTATCCTTGTGTAAAAATACCTGGTGGGGCAAGTAAAGACAGCGTAGCCAGACTCTTCTCAGCGATGTTCAGTGACAGGATGAGAGGCGGTGGCACAAACTGGGAGATTCAGTTTACATGTAAGAAAAAAATTCAGTGTGAATTTGTTCAAATGGTGGAACAGGTTTCCCAGAGAGATTATGAAGTCTCCATCTTTGGAGATACTCAGAACCCAACTGGACACAGCCTTGTACAACCTGCTGTAGCTGACCCTGCTCTGAGCAGGAGGCTTGGACTAGACAATTTACAGAGGTACTTTCCAGCTTGAATGGTTCTATGATTTTTGAGACGGTTTTTCCAACAAATGTAAAGTGCATATAAAATCATTGTGGACAGCAGGGTATCCTATAGGTCTTTGGTTCCAAGGACATTTTGATCCATCTGTCATTCACATAGGGAATGGAAAGGTGCATTGCCCTCAAAGATTCAGCATATCCAAATGTTAAGTCATTGCAGAGAGAGACCTCAGAAAAAGCTGTGATGCCATTGAAAGGCAAATGGCTAGATGTTTTGTGAAGACCTGAATCTTAACTTCTTGACTGGTTGGCCATTCACCCTGTTTGCTTATAACCATTTCACCTTTATCCCCTTGTTCCTCACTACTCAGGAGCCAGATAGCAGCAGCTTTTGAGTCATTAGAGAGACATTTTGTCCTGATGTCCATCACCTAAATGTTGTCCCCAGCCACTATGGTTTCCAGTAGGTCACAAACACCCTGGTATGATCAGGAACAGGGCAACTCCCATCAGTGGAACTGCCAGAAAGGAAGCCATGTTTACAACTGATACTCACAGCCCTTTCTGCTCTCACAGCTAAAGGAGGAGCCCAAGGGCAGAACGCAAGTGAAAACTGCAGATACAATAGGTGTGCTTGCATGGCTTTGTAATGACATAGGTTAACTTCCTTGCATAGATGTTTTTGTAGCTTGCGCTTTTTGGAGTCAAGCAGGCAAATGGTAAAAAGACATTGTAAGCAATAGGGTTTCTGACCTTAATTAGTGATTTAAGTTAGGTCAGATTTGATACACCGGAAACAGACTATACCTTGTATATAAAAGTTTACAGCTCAATTGTTCACGGTCTTGTGAACAGAGCCCTTAGCTTCTGGCTCTAATTTTACTTGTCATGCAGTATTTCTTCGTATTTTTCTCTCGAGCTTGTTTTAGTGTCACTCAGCAGTAGGTACCATGCTGTATCTGACTTTGCCCTCACAAAAACAAATGAGGCTGGTGGCTTTTGCTGAACATCCTCTTAAAATTATACCTAGCAGTCATGGAGTTGGTTCTGAATATACATTATGGTAATTTCTTACTTGGACACTCGAGTATCACGTTGGCTATTACGATGTTACAATCAGGTTCCATCTAGGTAGTTTTAAAAACAGTTAGTGTGCCCTTCAGGCCATGAAAAATTGGTTCAGCTGTAAGTCAATATGGCTGATAATGTTTGTATCCATCTCACTGATAATTTACATGTGAATAAATTGTAAAAATTAGTAAAGAGCCGTTTTTAGTCACAGTTCCTTCCTATTGTGTGTTATTTAGATCCCTTTCCAAGTAATGTCAGCATGCTTAGCAAACACCAGTGTGCCAGGTAACACTGCCAGATTTCTCAGGCTCTAGCTCCACTATTGCCAACAGCCCTAGGTTACAAGATGCTAAGTTGGGGGTCATCGGCTTTGTGTTGACTGGTTTGAAGGCCTTTAGGGAAAGATGTGTTTGCTTATTGATCTGCAATGAAATTGAGTTATTTTATCATCCGGGTACATTTTGCTTTTTTTTAACAGTAGCAATTTGTCAAACTTGATGAACCCATCAGCTGGTGACGAGTGGTCATTTTGAGTTGAATCAAAGTTACTTCACTGTACAGTAAACATACTGAGCCTGCTGAACTGATCTCTTCATGTTTTTCCTATGCAGCCACAGTTATGAATGGAAATTAGAGGCTGGGTAGGAAAGGAAGTGGGAGGGGTTGTTCTAATTTCTGCCAGAATTGTCTTCTGTTAATATATTTTCATGGAAATTGTACAAATAATTTTTCTGTCTTTCAGCTTCTGTTTGAAACTTGTCTATAAAAAGAAAATACCTTCATCTTATCCAAGGATCTAAAGTCTTCCATAACTTTTTTCTATTTTAGTTACTAATAATATCGCACATGCACCAATACTTGCCTGCAATCATTTGTTTAAAAAGGATTGACTAAGGAGGATTAACAAGATTGTTTGTAACAGTGGTAAAAAGGTTTACTTCGTAACTATGGTAGCTGTTAACTTACTGAAAGGAAGAGCTGGAAAACAGATGTTTTCATTTTAGCAGGCTGTGGTCCACCTTTGAAGGTAACTACACAGAAACAGGAGTTTGGTGTAGTTAAATGCAAAAACTTGCACATGTGATTCTGAGGCAGTTCTTGTAATACTACTATTCACTAAGCCATTTGTGAGATTACCTTTATTAGTAAAGGTAAAGAAATTAATTACCTTTATTAGTAACATCTCAGCTATTAATCAAAGCAACCCATGGGATGTATCGAAGACTACACACGTTTTTAAAAAAAAATGTGGATTTCAAAAGAACAGAAACACTTAAATATTTAGTATTCTTGTTTTCATACTGCTTGTGTCACCACTAAAACAGCCCCTGAGAAGAATTGCAGAGGACAGAGAGCTCCATAGTATGTTGGCAGCAAGGAGTTTCGGCAAATATGTATTTCCATCAGTAGCTGAAAAAGGAGTGGTGGGGTAAGTTCCTCTCTTTTCCATGTGACAAAGAGGGTGATGAGGGAAGAGGAACTGATGTCGTCTACCTGGACTTGTGCAAAGCATTTGACACTGTCCCGCACGACATCTTTGTCTCTGAACTGGAGAGACATGGATTTGATGGATGGCCCACTCGGTGGATAAGGAATTCGCTGGACGGTTGCATTTAAAGAGTTGTGGTCAATGGCTTGATGTCCAAGTGGAGACGAGTGACAAGTGGTGTTCCTCAGGAGTTGGTATTGGGATTGGCTCTGTTTAACATCTTTGTCAACAACATGGACAGTGGGATAGCGTCCCACCTCAGCACCCTTGCCAACGACACCGAGCTGTGTGGGGAAGGGATGCCATCCAGAGGGACCTTAACTGACTGGAGAGGTGGGCCAGCGCAGACCTTACAAAGTTCAACCAGGCCAAGTGCAAGGTCCTGCACATGGGTTGGGGCAACTCCCAAGCACAAATACAGGTTGGGCAGAGAATGGATTGAGAGCAGCCTTGAGGAGGACTTGGATGTGCTGGTGGTCAAGAAGCTCAACAAGAGCTGGCAGTGTGTGCTTGCAGCCCAGAAGGCCAAAGGCATCCTGGGCTGCATCAAAAGAAGCGTGGCCAGCAGGTTGAGGGAGGTGATTCTCCCCCTCTACTCTGCCCTCGTGAGACCCCACCTGCGTTCAGCTCTGGAGCCCCCAACATAAGAAGGACATGGATCTGTTGGAGCAAGTGCAGAGGAAGGCCACGAAGATGATCAGAGGGTTGGAGCACCTCTCCTGTGAGGACAGGCTGAGGGAGCTGGGGCTGTTCAGCCTGCAGAAGAGAAGGCTTCAGGGAGACCTTATTGTGCCCTTCCAATACCTAAAGGGGGCCTACAAGAAAGCTGGAGAGGGACTTTTGACTGGGCATGTAGCGATAGGACAAAGGGTAATGGCTTTAAACTGAAAGAAGGTAGATTTAGATTAGATATAAGGAAGAAATTCTTTCACTATGAGGGTGGCAAGGCACTGGAACAGGTTGCCCAGAGAAGCTGTGGATGCCTCATCCCTGGAAGCATTCAAGGCCAGGTTGGATGGGGCTTGGAGCGACCTGGTCTAGTGGAAGGTGTCCCTGCCCATGGTAGGGGGCTTGGAACTAGACAATCTTTAAGGTCCTTCCAACCCAAACCCATCTATGATTCTATGATAAAAACAGAAAAATGTATTTGTAGTTCATGAAGATTAAACAAAGCAGTTTTCGGTCTATAGACAACTCTGCAAGGTTTAAAGTGTGAACTTCTGCTGGAATAGGTTTGCCAGGAAAGTCAGCTATTTTATTAGAATTAATTTACTCAGGAAGAAAGGAGTGTGGCGTGGAGCATGTCAACCAAAGTGGTGTTTTGTGGTATAAGCTACAACTGTACTAAGAGCATTTTTCATTCATTATTTGGGACAGTGCACTGAAAAGGAATCCTTGTAAAATACATACCAAAGTGAAGGAGGTACGAGGGATAAGCGGTCTGTTGATACTGTTTAATCTGCAGCTCCAGATAACCCTGGAGTCTTAGAAGGGAATGTAACAAAGGAAAGGTGGTCAGACCAAAAGTCTGTTAGACCTCGTAAGCTGTTTCTGGACAGCAATCAGTAGGAAATGCCTAGTGAGAAGTACAAGTATAGGGAAAATGTAGACTGGTACATGCCTCAAAAGACACTCCTGCCTGCCTTTGTCAGCAGAGGAGGTGGCTGGTCTCTTTACAATAACAAATGTAAATCTCAAAAAGCTTGAGCCCTTTCAGAAAGAGTGATTTCAGGGCCAGTCCCCATTTGTCTCAGCAGGATGAGAAAGGTACTGATAAGCCAGCCCATCATGTTAAAGTCAGTCCTCAGCAAAATAATGGAAAACACAGGATTTATTTGATAAAGAATAAAAGGGCAGGAATATAACTGATACCAGTAAGTGTGGCTTAAGGGAAAAAGATCTTGGCAAAAACACTGTGCTTCGTTGCTTGAGTAGGTGAGAAGCTTCAGCACAAAATTAGTTGTGTAGATGGAGTAGACTTTGGTAATGTGCTTCATGCTGCACACCAGTGAGTCTCGCTTAGTTTCAATATAATACATTAAATGGCTTAAAAGCTGATGGATGACTGACAGATCCAAAGAAATAAGTTACAACAATAACCAAGAAGCTGGATTGTTCACAGATTTACGGCATCTGGCCCGACACTTCCATCCGTGGTCTAGAAGTCATCACAGTGTTGCCACCGATTTTATTTGTGGCTGTGACAAAGATGTTGGTGTGGAAAAAGACAATAATGCAGAACAATCACACAGACTGGATTACTTTGCACATGGAAACACTTAAATAAATTATGTCTTAATGTGTCCAAATGCAAAATTATGTATCTAGGATTAATGAATGCAAATCATCTGCCTAGGATATATCACCGACTCCTGGAAAGCAGAGACTTCAGAGAAAATTAAAGAGGCACAACCACAAGACACCTCAAAAAGACTCTGGTATACACATGGGACAAAAAGGGCTAGTGCTGTTTGGGGGTGCTAACAGTGGAGTAGGTAATAGAAATAAGATGAGTTTATATCTGCTGTGTTCCTTTTTTTTAAATAGACCAAAAACTGGAGACGCCACAGAGAATCATAAAAGGATTTGAAGGCTTAAAAAGTCTATAGCTGTTTAATAACAATAGGAACAAAAAAAAAAAGACATAAGTGAATTATATAGTGTTTACCTGGTAATGGAAAATCATTTTAGTTTAGAGAAAGGCATAACTGAAATTAAAAAACGGTTGCCCTCAGCAAGTTCACAGACAACACCAAGCTGGAGGGGAGGGATGCCATCCAGAGGGACCTTGACAGGCTGGAGAGGTTGGCCCATGCAAACCTCGTGAAGTTCAACAAGGCCAACAGCAAGGTCCTGCACCTGGGTTGGGGCAACTCCCAGTATCAATACAGGCTGAGGGATGACAGGATTAAGAGCAACCCTGAGGAGAAAGACCTGGGGGTACTGCTTGATGAAAAGCTAGACATGAGCTGACAATGTGCGCTCACAACCCAGGAAGCCAATTGTATCCTGGGCTGCAGCAAAAGAAGCGTGGCCAGCAGGTCAAGGGAGGTGATTCTGCCCCTTTGCTCTGGTGAGACCCCACCTGGAGTACTGCATCCAGCTCTGGAGCCACCAACGTCAAAAGGACATGAATCTGTTGGAGAGCGTCCAGAGGAGGGCCATGAAGATGATCAGAGGGCTGGAGCACCTCTCCTATGAGGACAGGCTGAGAGAGTTGGGACTGTTCAGCCTGGGGAAGAGAAGGCCCCAGGGAGACTTTATTGTGGCTTTCCAGTACCTAAAGGGAGCCCTCTCTTTAAGGGGCTCCTATGAGAAAGGATGGAAAGAAGCTCTTTAGCAGGGCCTGTAGCAATAGGGCAAGGGGTAATGGTTTTAAAATAGGAGGTAGATTCAGACTAGATATAAGGAAGAAATTTTTTTTACAATGAAGGTGGTGGAACACTGGAACAGGTTGCCCAGAGAGGTGGTGGATGCCCCATCCCTGGAAACATTCAAGGTCAGGCTGGATGAAGCTCTGGCCAACCTGGTCTGGTTGGAGATGTCCCCTGCTCCTTGCAGGGAGTTTGGACTAGATGACCTTTGAAAGTCTCTTCCAACCCAAACTATTCTATGAAATTGATAGCCAGAAGTTTAAACAAAAGGGATTAAATTAAAAAACTTAGACTTGACTGTCTAAATGGTAAAAGCACGAGCAAAACATGAGGGACATCCTCCCCCTGATGTCTTCAGCTCAAGATTGGATGGCTTTTTGGCTTTTTTTGCCTGAGTCAGGGTCCTTTGATTCACAATGAAGTGAATTAAATTTAATGGCTTATACCATAAATAAATTCATATTAGGCCACCTGTGGCAATTCTCCCCTGCCCTTTCAGAAGTGGAAGGAAGTACATGTATCTGGAAGAATATAATTTCTTGCAGTAATATTTTTTAGTATTCTGATGTTTTCTATTTAAGAATAGTTTCAGATCTTTCCTTTTGCTCTGTCAAGACATGTCCAGGTCTAGTTGCTCTGTTGTAAACAGTAGGACCTTGCGCCTTTTTGTAGTCTCCATAGTGCTGTTCAGAATTTCTAAAGGATTGTCCAGATATTAATTTGCATTTGTAAGTTAAACGAATGTAATTATCTAATACAAACCTGTGGGGGACACTTAATTCTGTGGAGTCCTCTAGTGTCCATGCTCTCTCTGGTGCTTGCACTTGGCCAGCGGTGTCTGTTTCTTCCCTCTCTCCAGTCTCAGATATTACAGGATTGATATTTCTAAATATTGCCAGGACTTTTACTGGCAGATTAAGACCCTATTCCTGTTTTTCTTTGCTGACTGCTTTAGGGAAGGGTCTTTCTGTGGCCACCACAAGAGAATATTGCCACCAGGTTGAAATCACCAGCCATTCATTATCTCCTGGCAACCACTTGGTCCTTCACCAAAAATGTGCCAGGCTAGATGTCTCAAGGGTTTCCATGCAGGACCTGGAAACATCTAGTGAAGAATGGGCTGCGACCCACAGAAGGAAATGCATCGGAGATAATTTGATCCCAGCCAGCATGCCCGAAATGGATCTGAAGAGGAGGTTATTCCTCCTTTTACTTGGGGCAAAAATCCTGCCAAGAAAAGTTGCTGGAACCTCCCAAAGTAGTGCTCGTTATTACTGTCTGCTGTGATGGAGGCATGTGGCTATGCACAAAATCTCATTGGATGAAGTGAGGTCCCTTGAAACTGCCTACAGAAAAGTGGAGATAGCTCAAGTCATCTGGAATTAACAAGATGTTTTATCCGTGGTGTGAAGCATTGAATCATATGGCCAAGGAACCAATGTCGTCAAATCCAGCAAAATCACAGCATAGGACAGATGCAGTCAGACAAAAAGGACACAAGATACTCCAAGGTGTGAAGCGATGTTATGAGGAGCCAGGGCTTGGCATTCCTGCCAGGAATATACTGATTCATATACATTCCTGCCATACTGATCCGTGTAGGAGATCACAAGCCTATGTAACTGCGCAGGTCTCACTGTGCAGATGTGATCCATAGGCACCAAAGGGCAAGTGTTTTACCACCTTGTCCTCTCCCAAGGCATGGTTCACACAGTTTTACTTTGGCACTATATCAGTCACAGGCTGCTCACAAGTAGAGGCTTCCCTGTTCTCCAAGTGGCTCTGTTAGTTATCTGCCTTATTAAAGACAGAATAAAATCAGCACGAAACTCCAGGACAGTCACCTGCCATATCCTCTAGCTTCAGCAACTAGCAGTCTTGCTGGGTTTGCTGCGTGATCTGCTTCCACCAAGCAGTAGCCTCACCATGGAGCTGGAGCACCAGCTGAATGCTGTGGCTTAGTGTGCTGCCTGTCACCCTCCCCTGGGAGGCTGTGAAATGGCTTTGACCCACCTGTCCATGCTTTGTAATCACCATTGGTCGTCAGGGTGCTCCCTGGAGAGACATGAAGAGAGAACTGGTTTGGCATTGGTGGGAAGCTTCGCATAGCTTCTGGGAAACAAGGCTTGGAAGGCACAACCTGGGCTGGAAAGGTGCCCAGGCTGTCACAGTGCCTGGGTTTCAGGTAGCATCTGGCTTGATGTTTCTCAGGACAAATGGCTGGGCCACTGAGGTGGGCACTTTGCAGCCCATGCCAACATGTGCAGCATGAAACTACCAACTTGCTTCAGCGCGTGATGCTGAGGGACAGAAGTGCCAAAGGCACTCGGGGATACTGAGCCCTGCTGTAGTAATCACCTCCAAGATCAGAAGTGCCCTCCTGTTTTATTCAGCAGCGTGGCTGAATTTGACAATGTCTGTCAATCTCCAAATCAAGCACAAATTCTCACCCAAAGTTGTGATGCTGACTGAACTGCCTGTGCGTACAGGCAGCCAAAATGCTTGGGAGCCAAACGCTTGAGTGCAAAGGAAGATGAATTAAATTGTAAGAGAGAAATATTTTCTTTTGATGAGAAAACTAGTTGCAATGAGTTAAGTAATGAAAAAAGATTGATGTGAACAATTGTTTATTAGTACACAAAATTATGTTGAAGAAAATGCCATTAAAAATGCTTATCAAAAAGCCAGTGTCTTTCAGAGAAGGTTTTCATGGCATTATAAAACATAATTTTCCCAAGTTCCGACATAGACATTGCTGGAATCTGTGTAATGCTGAGAAATAAGGTATCAGAGAAAAATCTATGAAAAAGCACAGTAACATGTTCATTTGGAAGAAGTTCACCATGATAAGGCTGGGATATTGCGTAACACAGGAGTGGGAGGTACACAGGCTGAACAATCTGAGATACCCTGTTTGTCAGCGTTGCTTCTGATCTCAAAAATGGACTAAGATTTGGACAGAGCTTCTAAAGGGTCGTACTTATTAAAAAAGTAATTAAAAATATTTTCAAAATTGCCAGCCTGCTGACTGACATGTTTTTAATTCAAATATTATTGTGCATCTTAGAGAACTGTATCCAATGTAAAGAACATCCTGGTGGAAGCTCTGGCTGTGCTTGGACCTAGAAGAATGCAGAAGGCTCGTGTTCAGATTGCTGTGCTTTGCTATTCAAGAATCTTAGAATAGTTCAGGTTGGAAGGGACCTTCAAAGGTCATCTAGTCCAACCCCCCTTCAAGGAGCAGGGCCATCTCCAACCAGATCAGGTTGCTCAGAGCTCCATCCAACCCGACCTTGAATGTTTCCAGGGATGGGGCATCTACCACCTCTCTGGGAAACTTGTTCCGGTGTTCCACCACCCTTGCTGTAAAAAAAAAATTCTTCCTTATATGTAGTCTAAATGTACCTCCTTCTATTTTAAAACCGCTACCCCTAGTCCTATCACAGCAGGCCCTGCTACAGAGTTTCTCCCCATCTTTCAAGTAGGCCCACTTTAGGTACTGGAAGGCCACTATAAGGTCTCCCTGCAGCCTTCTCTTCTCCAGCCTGGACTCTCAGCCTCTCAGCCCCAACTCTCAGCCTGTTTTCATAGGAGAGGTGCTCCAGCCCTCTGATTATCTTTGTGGCCTCCTCTGGACCCTCTCCAACAGGTCCATGTCCTTCTGATGTTGGGGGCTCCAGAGCTGGATGCAGTACTCCAGGTGGGGTCTCATGAGGGCAGAGTAGAGGGGGAGAACCGCCTCCCTTGACCTGCTGGCCACGCTTCTTTTGCTGCAGCCCAGAATGCTGTTGGCTTTCTGGGCTGTGAACGCACATTGCCGGCTCATGTCTAGCTTTTCATCCAGCAGTACCCCCAGGTCTTTTTCCTCAAGGTTGTTCTCAATCCTTTCATCCCCCAGCCTGTATTGATACTGGGAGTTGCCTCAACCCAGGTGCAAGACCTTGCACTTAAGGTAGTTGTAGAGAAGGATCAGAAGAGGGCCCTACAGTCTTCCCTGTGATGGTGTTACACAAAGCAATAGGTTTGAACTGACCCGATCGGTTTAAATTGGTGAAAATGTTATAAGGCAAATATGAAATCCCTACAGTTGTGTATCTGTCTCAGATGACCTCTCTATTTAAAAATATTAGCAATGTGCAGCATAATGTCACTTATTTTGAAGCTGTCTGACATCTTGTATTACACAGGGTTTTAGTTACTCGTAAGACTTTGCTAGCATTCACAAGTCTGAAATTTTCTGTAAGGGGTGTTGTCCTCAAACTGAATTTTTTTGGGAAGATTCCAGACATAGTTTTTTCAGCTGCCTGAAATCAAAATGCAGATTTTTTTTCCCTTGTTAAAAAAAAAAAAAGAAAGAAAAATTTAAATTGAAAAGTTGTTACAGGAATAAAAAGTTTTGAAAAAAGATCTTAGGTTTAAATAGCAGAATGGTCCTTGTGTTGAGCAGAGGTCTCTGGCATCCTCTGCAGAACTGACAAGTTAGTTGCCTGTATTAAAATATTTGAAATAGCTTGATTTACAAATACTCAGTAGACCTCTTATTACTTGTTTGTTAAAGGTAAAGTTTCATGGGCAATTTTATTTCTAGCACTTCCTCATTAAGTGTTGTGCAAGCTTAAAGGAAATTTTAATTCGTAGAGAAGTTAATTATTTATTCTACAATTTCAAATAACATCCTCTTGGTTTAAACTCTTATTGTTTTCGAGGGGAAAGGTAAGAAAAAAAAATCAACCAAGATTTAATCTATAATTCTTTAAGCTTACATTTCCTTTGCCTTATTTGTCCATGAATCGAGGATACTGCCTCCAGAGTTGTTGGTGAGTACATGTTGTAAAGGTGAAAGGACTAGTAAATATTCAACCCGATACGTTGCTGGAATTCAGCACTGATATATGTTGAAAAATAAAGGCTAGAGAAGATTCAAACAGTTAAAAGTTTCTGTTTTCTTTTCTTGACTAAAACAGTTGTAGATGGCCCTGAGGGTATCTGCTTCAGTGACTACATAAGCATTGTATTTCGAAATAGGCCTGTGCCAGCCCCTCCCTGTTTCTCTGACAGCAGGGCATTCCAAAACGAACCATTCCCCATTCCGTGGAGTGACAAACCCTCTTTTCAGTGAGTCTTTAATAGGAACAAGATTTGCTGCTAGAGTAGCTGTAAAGACAACACTGATTTTGAGGGTTGTACTTGTCAGTTGAAAGCTGTGTTATTTGCTCTTTTTCCAGAAAAACTGTTCCGTAGCTACATTAACTGTGCTCGGGTGAGCCCCAAGGCTGCTTTGAAACCCTCAGGTGAAAGATCCTACGTAAAACTGTAGGATCATCTGGCACAGATATGAGCAGTCTCTTTTCTGATCTCTACATAAAAATACATGTTATTACTCGAAACTGTCATATAGGATTGGACTGATGTGACTTAAATTAAGAATGGAGCGAAAGTAAGAAGAAAAACACAAGTTAAATCTAAACTCTTAAAAGGAGAGGCTTCTCTGAAGAAGCCCCTCATCTCTCCCTGTCTTCACCTGACTTCAGATGTGGATTCTGCAATCTGCTTAAATTGATAGGAGTTTGTGATCTGTTTAATACATACAGCAGCTTTTCAACAGTCCATAAGCTGCCAGGTTGCACAGCTAACCACCAAGAGTCCACTTTTCTGTGATATTAAGGGTCAAAACAGACACCTTCCATAAAGCTCAAAACCTTTTTGAAGACAAATGTCAATTTTTAACTGTGAAAATAAATTCCCAGCATGAACATACAAACTGGGAGAATAGCAACAGCGTGAAGTAGCAAGTAACATCAAGGGAGAATTAGGCCTTCAGGAAAATGGCAGTCATTTAAGATCACAGTTTCCAAAACACTTAAGGCACAAGCTTACCTTTAAGTGCATAATGCTCCCAGTGGTATTAACAGGACAATTTGTGTGCCTAAAGCGTACAGGGTTTGCAGGGCGGTGCTGGCGTTCGCTGGCTCAGCATGTTTAACACACATGTTATCAGACAACTGGGCAAGAGGCAAGCAGCCAAAACCACATGGAGAATACATGAATGCTTGTGCTTGCTGTGGAAAGGACTAATTACACTCTCCTACTCTTTTTGGTGCAAAGTATGGCTCCTTGTTAGATTTATGAAGAATTAAGTAAGTTGTATACAATTCCTGCCAAAGGAATAAATGGGAGACAATTTAAAGAAAGAAAAGTACTTTTTGCTAAACTTCATGTTATCATCGACAGCGTTTTGACGGTAGCCAGGAAAAAAATATGAAAGAAGTATTCTACCTCTGTATGCTAGTCACCAAGGTAAGAAAAGTTTATTGAATGAAAACTTGCAAAAGCTGAGACTGTTAATTCTGTATCTGTAGTAGTTAAAACTACATTGCAAATTAAATATTTTGAGATTCATAATAGATTACATAGTCTAATATATGATTAAACAAAAACGGGAAGAAAAAATGAATCGGAGAACCACATTTGTAGAAGAAAATACTTTTCAGGTCTTCATCGTAAACTAAATACACTGAAATAACTAAACATAGAATTGTGTAATGTTTGGCAGGGGAAGAGGCTTTCTAAATAACATAATGAATCTGTCTGGTGTGTTGGATTCCTTTACAAGTGTCCACAAAGAGGCAAGAGATGAGAGCTGGTGCCCTGATTCACTTGAATCCTTAGGGCTGTGGCACAGGAGACTTAATTTGTGAATCTTCATGGGGTTTTTTTTTGCAAATGTACTGGAATATTTAAAAAAGTAAAAGACTTTATAAAGCAACTGCTTGAACTGAAAAGTTGGTGTTTTATAAATGCATACCCTGAAATTTTGTAATGAAGCCTTCTGGAACACAAGTAAGTATCATACATATTAACATTATTTCAACTAAAATATTTTGACAATTTTCATCCATGCTTGAGTATGGTGTTCTGGTTCCTTGTATTTTTAAAAGACATTGAAGAATATGTGTTTATTTAAATGTGTGAGGCAATTCCTCTGACAAATTCCCATTCCTTGGCACTAAAATTCTCTTGCCTATTCTTTCTTTGTTGCACATTGCCCATGTTAGGAGTTTTGCTTGTTTCTTTTTTAATCCTTTCAAGGTAAGAAAAGACAAAAACTTATTTAAGTACTTGTATAACTTACATACAGTTTTTTACTATCACAGCTGAAATATTCACTGCATACCAAAAACTCTCTAAAAATGTTTATTGTACCTGGATTTAGTCTGGAAAGGTGTGAGACAAGCACTTCTACTATGCCAGTAAGATGGAGACGTAAAGGAAATTAGACGCGCACATAGAGATGTAGCTTTACAGAAACAAGAACAGCAACACATCTGTAATTTTAGCCTCATGGTAAGTAAACATCAGCTATTAAGACAGCTGTGATAAAGTAATTATGACAATGTAAGAACTGATGCCTGACAAGTAGCCTACAAAGAGTCTGGGGACTGCAGTGAGAAGGCCACTGAGTATCATCATACGTGCACAAGCGCCATCGTATGGTCAGGAGGTGACAGGGTCTGGAAGCCAGCAGTTTGTGCAATGTGGTGGTAGTATAATAATAAAGGGAGGGCAGCTGATTGAACCTTCCTAAATATTTAGCCCCAGCCTTGCAGCAAGAAGTGACCCAGAAGGGCAGGAGCGTGCGCAGCCAGGGTGTTGCGCTGGCGGCAGCACTGACGGGAAACCAGCACGCGAACAGGCCGGGGGCAGAAGTTTAAATCTTTCACGTAGGCAATACTGCGGCTATCGGCAAGATGACTCAGCACAGAAAAACTGTAGGAACTCCTTTTCCAGCAGTGAGCTAGAGGGAGCTTTTGAAAGTGCTACGGAACTGATGCAACAAACCCACCATTTTTAAAATGCTTTTTGATTTTGTATATACTAGAACAAAATTGGCTAAGATGTGAATTGAAAAATTGATGCTTCACCCCTTCAAAGCAAAACCTGAGATTTGGCTGGAAATGGCATTTCCCAGATATGTGCTGAAGTCTCAGAAATAATTACTGACACAGCCCCTTGACTTTGTACCATTGCACAAGATATTTACTTATTTGTATTAAAGAAGCATGACGTATTACATCGTGCTGCCTTCTTCAATACTGAAGTAATGCAGCCTGGCACAGCAGCGCCTTCAGTCGGCATTGTATCCTTTAACAATGCTTCAGTTCAACTGGAGGAGGTCAAACCTCCTTCCCTGTTACACTGTTCAAAACCCTTCAGTGCCTCAACCAGGAAAACAGGGTGAGACAGAGGCTATGGAATGACTGTTAAACTAGCAGAACCACCAATCAATCACCCTCATTTCACACACACACCCCCCCCCTCCCCCCCCATCACGTTTTGGCTTGGCTCGTTTAAAGGAGCTCCCTGTAACAGTCTGGGAAAGCACTCTTCTGTGAAAAATGAATTACAAAACCATTCTCTCACCTGAATCGCTTCCTGCTCCACCATTACGTATATTTAACTCCCACAACAACAAACTTTATACATCAGTATATATAACCACAGAGGGCTGGTGATTATGTAGAGCTTAAATAACTTTTACTTTTAGGAACCAGTCCTGCATGTTGGAGCCAAAGTGGTTAAAGAAGCACTATCTTTTTGCCTTTATAGGTATGATTACAAATCAACTTTTCCCAAAACCTCTTTTTAAGGTAAATGCAACAAAATAAAACATCATCCTACATTTTTGTTGAGTCTCAGCCTACCCATCCTTTTAAGACTTTGTATCTTTCTCGATGTTCTATAGCTGTTTCTTCCAAGAATGCCCCTCAATAAGCATCAGGCACAAATACAAGTTCCTTACTTTCTCCCTCTTCTGCACCACAGAACTACTTTAGTTTCTGCACAACCATTCACTGGTCTTGTTCTAGGGAGGTTGTGTTATTTATATGCAATAGTATAAGTAACCCAAGTATGTATGTACTAATTCTTTAGAGAAAACTTCTATATGAAATTAAGGTAATGACTTTCTCCTCACATTTTTGTGAAACTAGGGCATTGAAAGCCAACCTAAGGTGTTAACAGCAGCAGCACCACCACAGCTCTGGCAAATGTTCTCTTCATATAACCCTCCCTGTTAGACAACCAACCAAACTGTGGATACTCTGTACATACTCCCAGGTGTGCTTCCTGTCTTTATTCAGCTCACCAGAATAATTCCTAAAAATAATGATACAGGGGAAAACCGCTAGGATTTGGGGGAAGGAAGAGATGTTTTGGGTTTATTTCATGCATCATTCACTTGCATTTTTACTACTTGGAACTGCAATATTACAGTTACTATACCCCACCTTGAATTGCATTATCAGTGTGAATTAATAAATCTATGAAAACAATATATGCACATAGGCTGGGATATATTATTAGTTTAATGGAGACAGATAGATTTTATGTGTATGACTTCGCACTCCAAGTTCTGTTAGGAATCCGAGGAAACACAGGTTGTTTTCTACCTGAGGAAAGCAAAATAGGATTTCCCGCATTCCCTGTCACCTGAAGCCTTACGACAGAAACTTCATTTTAAATCCAAGCTGCCACAAGAAGACTTTCATCTGCCTCTCTCCTTTCATTTCTAACAAATAAATAAAAAAAAAAACTAGTTTTAAAAATCTGTTCCCTCATCTAATTCACTGCACATCTGTACAAGCACTGGAGCTGATACTTGTTTCACGTGCCTGTTGTATCCAGGAGCAAAATAAGTCCAAGCTTCAACAGTAACCTAGACTTCTGCTCCTTTAAAGCAGCTATATGGCCACAGTTGTCATTAATGACATCTCCCTGTCTTCGCAGGTTCGTGTTTCTACAGAAGTTACTAAAGTGACTGACCTTCATTTTAAAGAATCCAATAAATGCATTTTTTCTACATTTTTCCTTATGGCAAATTTAACGTAGTGGGTGATTCTCTTGCCTGTTATGCAGCAAGATCTGAACAGAAAATAACTTGGAACAGGGCACTGGGAAAACACTTCTACATCTTTTGTCACTGTTAGTAACTTGATGCTAGTCTAGAAGTCAACGAGACCTTTGGGACAAACAGGGATGAGCAGTAAAGAGATCACTTTTGCCTCCCATTTTCATGGAGAGAACTGGTATGAAAAAGAGAAGGGAGAAAAGAAAGGAATAAACTGAACAAGTTCTCCTGTGGGTGTTTATTCCACTTTGGAGGAAGTTGTGTTTCTACCTGGAGTTAATTAGAATCACACTTCAGAACACTGGTCCTCCAAATCCTTGTGGCATCCCGACGGTTGTTGCAAGTCTCATGCCACAAAGAACGTACATACAAAATACAAGGCAAAATCAGGAACAAAACTCAAGCTGCTTCACTGAAGTCCATTTTGATGGGTGAAACAATATTTACCTTTACAATGCCCTTGAAGATATTAAACATAACTGAAACCAGGCTTTGAAAATGAACACAGTACTTTGTATAAAAATATGGAAAGTAGCATGACTTGCTAAATAGTCTGATATATAAAATACCTAGAACTATGTACATTAGTATGAATGAAGAAGTTAAACCTAAATGGACAGAAGTATTAGCACCCTACAGTAAGTTTATTACATTCCGTTTTCTCCTAAGGAGTGTAATTCAGGCTAGCTAAGCAAAAGTGGTTTTAACCCTTTTTTCTCACCTCATTGTGAATTCTGCCCTGCCCCTCCCACACATTCCCTTCTACAGCCTTTTCCAGATATAAGATCATAGCTAATATTCACCTAATGTAACTCTGAAATAAGCCGTTTACTCCTACTCTATAAAGAGCTCTCAGTTCACTCATGCAGATTTCCACAATGAAAAACACCTGTATTTCAAATTAATCACATTCTTTTCTTAAATTCATTCTAAAATAAGGTAAAAACCAGTACTGGCAGTTTAGATCCAGTTTACTTGTTTTTCTCTGTAGGTTTAAGTGACAAACTTGTCAGTCAGCATTGCCAATCCTAATTACAAAGTGTAATACAGCCAGAATCCTAATGTCAGAACCATACAAACTAAGGGAGAAAGTTTTTGCTCCGAACAGCTGTGTAAACAAAACAAGATGTTGTGCACAAAGGGTACTAGTCTTCAAGAAGAGTTTGGGTTTTTTTTGTTTTAATTCTTGTACTGGTTGAACAATCACTACAGTCTTTTGTTACTCAGAAAAAAATATGTATGAATTAATGAAAATAAGCAGTATTTTATTTCAATACCAGATTTATGGTTTGTGTGTTACACTGGGGCTGGCTTGACTGATATTAAACAGATATGTCTGAAACACAGAATAACATAAATTAGACATGCCATGGGACATGTACAATTAATTTCTACTAAAATGTGGATAATTAAACCCACTTATACGCCGATTCTTTTACACTTTTAATGGTGATAGTGACTAGCATTTTAGTAAGAGGGTAAAATTCAATAAAATGTACAAGGACAGCCATACAACTCAAAGATAATGTTTGCACAGCTTCCAGCTCCACTGTGAAAATATACCCCCTCCAAAATAGAAATAGGCACTTCATCTTTAAAAATGAAGTACTCTCTTTTGTTCTTCAGTCATCATCAACAGTTGGCTTGATTGTCACTCCTCTTCTGATCTGACCCCAACCAATCAAACTGCGAAAAGAAAAACAGTTTCTATTACTTTTAATAGTAGTCAGAAATATTGAGGATAAATCAACATCCTTCTGTCATTCTTATGCTTTCAGTTCTCACACTTTGAATTTTCTCCACCTCTCTGCCACTCAAAATATCCTCCAAGATCTAAGACTGGTTAGTGGAAATGGATGGAAAAAAGGATGAGAGAGAGAGAGAACATTTGTATGTTTGTAATCAGCTAAGGATGGACCTTTGAATAGTAAACTAAAAATCTGAAAATGTTGTTACTTATGTTGCACTTGTGGACTGTAAATCTATTCACAGCTTCATGTCTTTTACCTATGGCTGCAGTGCCATTTCAAATAGAAATGAAAATATGAAAATTCAGACAAGATGACAGTAAGATTATGAACAGAGCAGTGACTCTCAATGAACATGTAACCTATAAAGGTAACTCAACTCTCAGGTAAGTTCTATTATTTATATTCAGTAACATTAAGGCCCCTTTTATAGGCCACTGTTGCCTGAGAAAAATACGCTTTTAAAAAGAAAACAAGATTATGTCTGTTTCCACAATCATCAGGCAGTTCATGATAATAATACAACTGTCTTTAAAAAAGCTTCCAATTTCTGGCACCGAGATACACAAAACCCACATGTGCATCTCAGTTTAATTTGCTAAGCAGTAGAGCCTGTCTCTGGACACCAGAAAAGGAACTGAAGTATATTAGCCCAGCACTTCCCAATTTTAGGAGCATATCTGTAGGTTATAACTAGGCCACCTTTGTTTCTTGGAATCACTAGTGTATCCTGTTTGCTTGGCCATTTGCTGTTTAACCTCCATGCTTCTATATATTTACTGTCTACTTTACACCTCCTGCTCATCCTCTGCTTTCTCACTTTCTTCCATCCTTTCAGTACTCCATTGCCTCAGGCTACAAGTTTTTCCACATTACCAACAATATATTATCTTTATTCCAATTGGAATTTATTATGCTGCTCTTCCCAGTTTGCCTCCTTCCCCTTTTCTCAACTTTCATTTTCCTTATGTTGTCCCTTTGCTCTTTTAATACAGCACAGAAAGCAACTTTTTAATAACAGGATCTTTACAGCAGGATGCCACCACTTGTCCACCCCATAAACCAAAGACGAGTGGGCTTTCTGGCAAAATTTGTTATGTTTTTCAAGTGGGAAATAATCTACAGAAGCAAAGGATCTTGCCTTAAAATATACACAAGCTGTCAGTCTATAGCTCAAAAAAGCATAGTTTCCAATATAAATAGTTTCTCCTCTTCCTTCTCCTTTCCCTGACTTAATTTGGGTTTTAGTTTGGTTTGGTTCCCCACCTCACCTCCCCCGTGTTCAAGAGATGTTATCTTCCCTTGGGTTTTTTTCAGGGACTAATCTCTTCCCTAATTTGTCAGCTAGCTCTGACACAGCAAGCACTGAATTCTCATCTACACTTCCATGTTGATCTGAAAAAGAAACACACATCCATGGATACTTAAAGCACGGTTCTTTTTCATACGGTACGGACTTGTATGAATGGCTACGTTCCCTTATACTTTCTCCTCATACTACAAGAGCTGTGCAGGATCAATGAATCTAAATATCTTTATGTTCTTATGATATTCATGTAGTCTTACGGAACACATAGTAGGTACAGGATGCGTAATTGTCTTAAGATGGCACCAAGCTTGAAGCAAATAATCAACCAATTCTGCTCATCATGTTCAGCCTGCAGATGCTTCTGTGCAGTTGGCCGTTTTATACTTGTAATCTGAAAAGGTCAATCCAGTTGATATTTTTTTCTTTCCTCTCTGCTCATAGTACATAAAATACTCAAACTTTATAATGTCCTTCCTGCATTCCCATGCAATTACTTCAAGACTGCACTAGAAGTCACATACAGCTCGACAGGTTGGACATCACTGACTTAGCTGTGTATAAAGACAGGCTAGGCTTTGGCTTCACATTACTAGAATCTTCAAACCCTGCTGCCAAGATCACCTACTGTTAGATCAATTACAGCATGGCTGTTCTGGCAACAAACCATGAACCTCAGATGTTTCTTTGTCTGTTAAATAATAGATATCTACTCACTATAATGTTTCTTTTAAAAGAGGCTAGGAATTAAATGAAGCATCTCACAATAATGGTGTCAATGTGTTAGGAGAATCCAGAGGAATTTTAAAAACAGATAGACACTTACCTATTCTAGAGCAAAATCGGATCCATGTATTTTTTGTTAATAATACAACAACAAGGCACTCTACCAATTTAGCACCAACTTACCGCCAGTGTTTCTCAACTCTTCGACTCAGGGCAATTTTTTCTCCCACTTCTGTGCATACTGGGTTGGTTAGCACAATCTTCCCCAAATCAGCCTTTACGGCACTGACTCTCCCTCCAGTAGATAAAGATCCTATGTTTACCATTAAAACTTCATTCTTCGATAATTTTTGCACCTGAAGACAGACATACAAGACTCTTAAACATATGTTTTCTTAAGTACTAAAGCTTATCACAGACAACATTGAGTATCTTCTGTTACCTACCTGCCACCAAAAAAAAAAAAAAAAAAAGCTGAGAAATGCAAAAACTATAAATATCCCCCCATACAAATAATGCAAAACAGTGTCAGTGGATAAAGTTCATATAGGAAAGGACAAGTATGTAATTACGTTGTGCATGTAGTACTGTAGGCTCTTGGTATGATATAATTTCTTGGGATTTCTCTACATTTTCTATAAAATGCACTGAAGATTGCATATATTGCATTAAAAGTGCAAACAGTCTCAGATATTGCTACAAACCGGAATGTTATATCATTCTTTTAAATAATCTGATATTCTTATTTCCCTAATGCCTACATACATCAAATGATTTCTCAAAAAATAATTCATTTCACAGGATAAAGAGAGCGCTGAAACACTTAACTTACTGTTGCATGAAGCAGTTTATAGATTTTAATGCTAACAGGGAAAACTATGATCTTTTAGTTTGATTTGTGTAAAATCAGACTGTGCCATGTATCAAGTTCAGTTTCTTATCAGCTACAGTGTTTCAAAAATACTGGGCTTTTAAAAGTTCTTCAGAGACAGAATCTACAAAAAGCACATAAGTAGGAGGTAGATCAGTAAGTGCAAGAAACTAATTACTGCACAAATCAACAGGCTGAGAGCAAAGAAAAACAACTACCAGTATGATTAGAAGAATACTTACCTTCAGGATACATAAATACTATAGGCTACGTTAAACTTCTCTGATACGAATTCCTACTCCTCTGAAAAAGCATTTTTCGATAATATTAAATAAGCAGGTAAGTTTTGTGACAAGCACGTATAAACAGGGAGACAAAATTACTACATAAATTAAAAAATGTGCATACTAATAAAACTTAGTACAAGAAGATCAATCAGGAAAAGCAGAAGAAGGGGTACAGACCTTTGCAGCTTTCTTGTCTCCTTCAGTGCGCACACCTAATAGTCGTCTCAGCAAGAAATAGGAAATTTCTAGCTCTGTAAATATTTCTGGCAGTGCTCCAACTGCACCAAGAACTTGGCCTACCATTCGGTCAGCCCGACACAAAGTTGGATCAATCTTAGTTCCAACACCTACAACACAACAAGGAAAGTCACAAGGAGTAACTGAAAAGTACCTGTTGCTTTTACAAATTAAAATCCTTGAAGGAGATCTAAAAACAACAAACCGAGAATGTGCTGGGAATTCCCTGGGACAGCACTTTGAGAATGTCAGCAAGACTGTGAGTTCTGTCTAAACAGATGAGGAAATATTCTACTGTTAAAGCCAGTACAATTAACAATGCAAGTCGATATACATTGGCCAGTGACATTCAGGAAAATTATTTATAATCATAGAATAGTCTGAGTTGGAAGGGACCTTTAAAGGCCATCTAGTCCAACCCCCCTGCAAGGAGCAGGGACATCTCCAACCAGATCAGGTTGCTCAGAGCCCCGTCCAGCCTGGCCTTGAATGTTTCCAGGCATGGGACATTCATCTATTTATTTAAATTTTAATGTATTTATTAAATATCTAATTTTCACACCCACGTTGTTGCTCAAAGCCTTTTTGTTTACTACACTAAAATTAATTGTTGAATGAAACCAAGTGTTTTCAATACAGGTGAAGAAATAAATATTTTCATAAGAGAATATTCTTACCTATAAGGCCTCCTGGAGCAGCATATTGCAGGTCATTGTGTTCGGCAAAGAGTGACACAATTTTGGAAAAGATTGGCTTGCACATGAGTTTTCCTTCACTGTCCTTGGAAACAATACCAGGCCGGACCTCAATTTCCTGACCCACCTAATTACAAAAGTGAAAAAGTGATTAACTAGTTGTTTCACAGGAGCATAAAGCTAACTACTAGTCACAGATAAGACCTGCTTATTCCAAGATCTACTATTTATACAAGTCCTTGGTTCTGGGCTACCGCAGAATTTCTAGGACTTCTGTTGCACTGTGTACTGCAAATTGAACAATACTGGAAGCTCTGTATCTTAAAGCCAATGTAACAATTTATTTTCTCTTCAATACAATATACAGAACTGGCTTAGCAAAGGATATTTGTCAGCCTTAATTCCAGTATTTAATTTTATTTTTTAAATGACATTTAATTAAGAAATGTTGCAGCACTGAGGAAAATTGAGTGAATTCAATCTGTGTAACTGATCAGCATCAATAAACTGCAAGACAAGGAAAACAGAACTTGTATAAATGTTCAAAGATGTAGTTTGCTTTCCAGTGTAACAGAGCAACTTTTAAAATTCCCGTTTATTGATGGTATCCCACAAGCAAAATAAAAAAAATCAAAATCCACAGAATACTTAAATGGGGAAGTGGGAACCCACACATACTTCAGAGATACCTTTAAAGTTCTTCTGTTCCCCTCTTTCCCCCCAATAACTCAGCAAGTAGAAGTGGTAGGACTGAAAAAAATTAGCTCCCTCAATTTTTGCAAGCAATGAAATCAGTATCATTATTAGCAAAAGTTAAGGCTATGGTAACAAAAATACATATAAAAAAATTAAAATCAAGTGTTTCTTGTCCTGGTACTTTAAAAGAGGAAAGTAAAAATGAGGCACAGAAAAAAGGATAGGTGCCATCTGGCTGTATTCTAGTTTAAAAAACATTCAAGTATATAGATTAATTTTGTACTAAGCATGCAAAAACTCTACTCATTAGATCACTGCAAATCTGCAGACAAGAGAGGGAAAAGTTTACCTTTAAAACACCCTTTAAAATACTGCCACCAGCTACACCGCCCTTAAGGTCATCAACTTCACAGCCAGGCTTGTTGACATCAAAAGATCTGATTACTGAGAAAAAATAGACCATAACCAAGTTTATATTTAAGATCAGTTTTTTAAAGAATTAGTGCCTTTCTTTGGCGACTTTGCTTCCCTATTCTTATTAAGGTATATATATATATTTATAAATATAATAAAAACATAATTCAGGGATAACAGTAAAATATGATGAAGACTTTATTCAGAATTTTTAAGTATATAGTTGACTTTGTTCTTAAAATCATTAAGCTACTCATATATATATATATATATGGCTTTTAAAACTGCTTCTGCATAGCAAACATTAAGTTAAATACCAGTATCTGAAAAAGAAAGCAGTGATCAACTATAAAAGTCCTTCGATATTCACAAAGTCAATTGTGAATATTGTAACCTTGTTTTAATGTAGTCAATTTTTATGCATTCTGAACATATGTTTTGCAAGTCTCCCATGTTTTGTGTGGGAAAAGCAAACATTCATTGTAGCAGAACTGAATTTCAAAATATGCTGGAGAAAAACTGAGACTTTCAGGAGATCGGACTCTAAGACAGAAAACCTAACCAATCTACCTATAAGATGTTAATGGAAATAATTTAATTTTCATATACAACAGTTTGTTAGTACTTTATTAAATGAAATTTAAATTCATAGGAATTAAAGGAATGTTTTAAGACACAGGTAAGTTTCTCATCTTTATTGCATTTTAGTGCTGTCATACACATAGAATACACACAAAAACCAGCAATTACCTCAAATAGATGTAACTATAGCAATAAACACGAACAAACCATACAGCTCTCAGAAAATATGCCAGTTTAAAAATAAGAGCACACTAAATGGTCCTTTCAAATCTACCTCTTTAGAGCATCCAGCAACATGCTATTCCATGTAGTAAATGGCTAGCCACGAAAGCCCAGACCTAAGCATTTACGTACCTATAAGCCTTGGTTCAGATGTGAAGTCTCGCAAGGGGACTGGGATTTTCTTCACTATATATTCGCAAACTACTTCAATGTTGTACTTCAACTGTGCTGAGATTGGAATTATTGGAGCTCCTTCTGCAACTGTACCTAAACCAAAATCAACATCAAGCCTTAATACAGTATTTACAGCAACATGACCAAGTGTTCTGTCACTATTAAAAATACATATAAAGCATGCCTTGAAATTAATTAGTATTTCCCAAAGCAGTGAGTATCACAGCATTTACCCTTCCCTTCAATATTTTAGCTCAAAACAGCCAGACCTACTTTTTGAGGCAGTCGTGTTGCCTCTGGATAACTGTGTACTGAAGAGCTTTACAGTTGCTTTCTGAACACTGTGCAAGATACCTTCTGCTCTAAGGGAGAATTAATTTCTTACATTGTGATCAGAATATTCTTAAGATAGCTTGCTCTGCGAAATCAGATATCTCAGTATTTGATATATCACTATTAATTTTACAGTCAGATTTCATCTGATAACTAAAATTCCTATCTATTTAATGATCTATGTTTTCTAAGTTTTGTAACACAAAAATGTATTTTAGAAAAATCCCAATTTTATGGCAGGGTTTATGTAGTTATCAAGGCTATAATATTGTTCAGTATTATAGTTTTAACTACATCTATGTTTCTTGTGATATCTCAAGCTCTCACAAAGAACTCCAAATTTACACATCAAACCACTCTGACATAGCTGTTATGAACAGCTTATGTAAGGCACAAAACAAAAAAAAAAAAACCAGAGAGACCCATTGGCTACTTTTGATAGTGACAATGTAGCTCTGCAGCTTTTCACATACCCCAGCTGAAGCAAATAAGCAAGGAAAAAACAGTGGAAGCTTCTGGGAAAGATGAAACTCAAAGCACTAGACTACAGTTGAGTAGAACTTCATGGACAGAGTAGGACAACCCTGTCTGAACTGGACTTAGAGATATGAAAGACCAATCTTTTGTGATTACATAAGAGTAACTAACGCAATTATACCTACGAGGTGCCCCTAACAATTACTGCTTCATTCTCTCCTGCACTGCAGTAAAATCACAGCACAATCTCTAGCAAAGAAATGATTCAAGAACAGACAATGCCAAGAATAAACCATAAATTCAGTGAAAGCTACTAGACAAGAATTATTGCTATTAGTTTTACATCAAGAACTCTGACCAACACTATTGTACATAAGCAGTCTGAAACAGATAAAAAGCACAACTCCAAAAGCTTATTTTTTAGATTAACAGACTATGTACATCAGCATAGTCTAAGTAAAAAAAGGTTCTCCATAGCATATAGAAAACCATTATGTCCATCTCCCAATAACGAAGAATTTCCAGCACCAAGTGGACTTCTGCTGTTGAAAACTTACCTTGTACAAATGCAAGAATCTGTTCATACTGTTCTTTAGCCTGGCTCTCCTTCACCAAATCAATCTTATTCTGTAGAATCAAAATGTGTTTCAGTTTCATGATTTCTATAGCAGCTAGATGTTCTGAGGTCTGGGGTTGAGGGCATGACTCATTACCAGCTGAAAGAAGAAAAGTGACTACAATATAGAAACTATAAACATAGACGAAACTCCTGGAGTTAGGACATCTACTTTCCATTGTATCTTTATAAAAAAGACAGTCACCTCTTAGTAAACTACATGTGAAGCATCCAATAACCACCTACTCTTCCCCAGAACTTCTGGCTGTAGCATCCACACAATATGACAGAGGAAAGGTTGCCAGTGGTTCCCCCATTCTACTTGATCCTAGTAGAAACACACATCTAAAATTCCCCAAAGATACTGACAGCTGACTTGCTTTACTTATTCCATCCTTTCGGTCTTCAGACATCTCAGTACTGATTGTAGCATAATGTACAATTCACTTTTCAAGAAATATCCTAAAGTTCTATAGCATTTTCTTATCACTAAAGTCATAAAAATTTCAGGATCCTCAAACTCTGTAACACACAATAAATAAATCAAGTATGTGAGCAGGGCAGTTATCAGCATGATTTGGATTTCAGCCATCCAAGAAGCCAGCTTTGGCCTGATGTGCCATTACAGTGGCTAATCTCACTTGAAATATGGTCTATGACACTTTCAAAATCTAAACAGGCAGAAGGAATGACAGCTTGTCAGCTATTTCAGACTATTTAAACTACAGTATCTGAAGCTGTTTTTCTTGTTTGTTGACACTCCCTATCTAGGTAAGATAATTACTATTTATCACTCCAGAGCACTAAGTTGGTTCTATAGACATACAAAAATCAGTTTTACTCGCTTCCTGTTGGTTGCAAATCAGAACAAAAATTGTCTGAATCACGATACATCTCCTGTGCCTTGATTTGGCCTGTATTCTTCTGGGTGTACTGTTTGTACCGATGTTTGTGGACTGTCCTGTATGGGAAAGGCTACATATTTAAAACAAACTGAAGCTTCAGAGAAACTCAAAACATACCTGCAGCTAATCTATTTCCATAAAATTATATACCTTTTACAGTACTGTACCACTACAAGCTTTCATTTATCGAACTGATCTTCTATTAATTGGGCCAGTTACCAGACTAATGAGTATGTATAGCGATGTTTAAAAAAAAAAAAAGCTCGTTTGGGTACATTTCCATTGTAGCATCACTTTATTTTCTTAAACACATCTCAAAAGCATTCACTTGTTTTAATCACTCACCCCGCTCCACTAAATTTTAAAACCCATGTAATGTTGCTTCATGATATTAAAAAAATAGAGCTCTGCTTTTGTGTATCATTACCTATCAACAGTAAAGCTGCATCCATTACTGCTGCGCCGTTCAACATAGTAGCCATCAAAATATCATGGCCAGGACAATCCACAAAAGAGACATGCCTGTTGTAGAAGAAGGTTAAAAAAGTCCAAAAGCCAATTATCAACAATTTCTCTGACTGATTTATGTGATTGACTATGCAGATAAAAGTTAAATGTATCCTTAAAACAGATAGATAAACAAATACTTCAAGAGAGATGCTGAGAAGTAACACCTTAAAAGTACTTTCAAAAAAGTTCTAAAAGAACACAAAGACTACTGAATGGCTACTGAATAGTTTTTCTGAGTTTTAAGATTTGATATCATATATCCATACTAGGTACTGCTTTAATATTTCACAAACTTACTTGTAAATTAGACTATATTTAAATGCACCAGAATTAAAAAACCCCACAAACAAACAAACAAAAACAAAGAAAAAACCCCCACAAAACCAAACTACAAACATACCGCACAAGACTTCTCTTCTCTCTTTTAAAAGATGTCTCCCATTCTCCAATTTTAGAAAATTATGCATCTTTAATTACACTGTTTTAACGGCCCTTCACTTCAAAGATGTATCTACCGAGATGTTACAGCTCTTAGTTCCAACTTTATGATTTTATTGTGCAGACCATTACAGACAATTCACTACATTCTTGCCTGAACCTATTCAGTGAGGAATCCTTGTCTCCTGGTAGCATGCCACCAAAAAGCAGATGACTAATTTGCTGCTTCACTGACAATGTTAAAAATCTACTATAAGCAAATAAACAGTAAGACAAAGAATACAAAGTTTTTAACGAATAGTTTAACAATGGCTGCATGACTGTCACACTCCAATAGAAGTTACTGTTAGAACAAGTGCTTTACTGGGAACCTGAGGAAAGGAAGAAAATACGTGATTACAGCACTATGTGTATTTTATACACAAGCATGAACTAGGAATCTTGTCATACAACAGTTTTTGTGACTACTCTCATTTGAGCAATCTCCGTAAAGACCCACGTAACAACTGTTGTGGTTACTATGCTTGCATAATGATCATGCTATGCTTTATTAGAAATGAAGTAAATAAAGAAGTTAATGAAAGAAATGAAGAAATGAAGTAAATAAAGAACACCTGGCTTCCAGTTAGAGGCCTGATCTCACATCAGGCTTTCATATATTCATTTTAAGAACATTGAAAACTTTTCTGCCACTAGGAAGGAAAAGTTTAACAAAGCTCACCCTCCAGAAAGGAATTTTGAAGATCAGTTTGTGAGGCCCGCATTAGTTCTCATTCTAGTGGCTTTCAAGTGTACTTATATTAACAGCACAAAAACTTTACTTCAGAGTCCTGCAAATACTCGAGAACAGAAGACACAGCTGTGCTCTACCATGGGCTGTGCATCAGGACTAATAAAAACAAGGCAGTTTAGGCGATACCTTAGATCAGGGGTGCCCAGCACCTAAGAACATGTTGTCTGCCATAACAATATATTCAGCTTGCAGCTCAACCCCAACCATTTTCAGTTACACAGAAGGAAGTAAACACAATTTATACCATTCATTTTACAGCAGTTACCTGACTAGTTTAAAGTTCCCTTTAGTACCAGGAATATCTGTAGGGAACTCATCTGGGGTACTACTTCCACAGGATCGGTAACACTCTGGCCGGGAACAGCTTGGGTCATCCAGCTTGTAAATCTGTAAGTAATTTTTTTTAAATTGAGAAAAAGTTTAATTCATTAAGGTTTAGTTACTTACAAGCTTACATCCACCCTGAAATCTATTAGCAACATATTTGCTAGGTTTATAATAATGACTCACCTTTGCATTAGCATAACCCAGCTTGATTGTGATATTTCTTTCCAGTTCATTTTTAAATCTGACAGTATGAACTCCAGATATAGCTTTGACTACTGTTGACTTTCCATGGGCTACATGGCCAATAGTACCTATGTTTTAAAAGCAAATGTTTGTCAATAAACCATTGTTTAATTTTGTGCAATACTGCATTACAATCAACACATAATTACCACAAAATCTCTGTAGCCAGTAAGTCCAGAGCTCCCATCAGAAGCATACATGGGTTTCACAATCATATTTGTTTAAGCAAGATCCTAAATTGAGCTCCCAATGGACAGATCTTTGCACTTTCATGAAGCTCATTTCAATGCTTAATTATAAGGTAAAATAAACTTTGCTTTAGCAACTATTCCCCACTTCGTTCAACAGCATTCTTGAAGTAAAATTCGTGCTTTTCAAGTTAAAAGTGTTTGACAAGTCTCTTAATGCACCTTGATAAAATTTGTAACAAAAACACTGTATACTGTCTGTTTCAGTAAGAATTGCTTTAAAATCTTCTCACATAGGTACCATACGCTAGTGCATGAGCACCATAAAGAATCACATTAATGCACTGCTCTTTTTTAGAAGTTTGTTTTTACCTATATTAATTGTTGCTTGTCTGCTGATGACTTCTGGTGAAAGAGGCGTCAGCTTGGTAACATCCTGTATAATGGAGATTTTAGAATTAATTTATCTTGTATCTAAATGTTTAGACGGTACTATACTTATTTTCTTAAAAATTATCCAGTAGTTCCATTCAGCAAAATCCAACCAAGCTCATTAAAATAATTCTAGTTATGCATTCCAGTCAAGTACATGAAATAGGACAAAAAGTGAACAAAATCCTGATTGTAAATCAGTATAGATTGCAAATCAAAACGCTGCTTATAAATCAGTATAGGCTGTAAGGTGTTAAAGATGGAAGTAAACAAAAAAAAAAAAAACGTAAAATAAGTTCTAACACACAAAAAAAACCCCTTACCTACCCCTAAGCTTAAATTACACATAACAGGCAAATTCAAATTAACTTTCCATGGGCTACATGGTAAACTGCACCTATGTTTTAAAAACAAAGGTCTGCCAATAAACAGCTATTTAATTGCTACAAGGCTCCATTACACTCAATAAATAATTACAACTAACACTTTGGAGTCAGTAGGTCCAGAGATTTTGTTAGCACTATGGATTTAATTTTTTTTTTTTTTTTTTTTTTTCCTGAATGGCTACTTTGTCCTCAAATACTGTTATTGCTGCTTTAGGTACTAGATGAAAAATTCTGCTGCCCTAAATAGACTCTCACATGAACCTACTGGTAGCACCTGTCAAATCAAAACACTTACAAATACATTCCGCAAGCTAAAAAGACAACTCTGAAAGAGTTGTTTTGGTTTTTTAAAAGCTGTTTGTCCAAATCTTGGACAAATACTGAAATCCACTGAAATGTTCCTCTGTACTATTTTTGAAACTGTTTAATTTCCATCCTGCACTGAATTTGTACCGGTGAGCTATTCAGTTCAAGCAAAGATTCACGATGCCAGACGAGTTCTCAGTGCAGGACAGGATATAGATATTTTGCCGAGATACAAATAACATAGACACACTAACTGACATTAAATCATATATTGTCTACACTGTTATATGCAGGCTCTGTGCATAACAATCAAATAAACTTAAACACATCTGTATAAAAATGCAAGTTCATTCATTCCATTCTAAGTACTACATGAATAAAATGTTCATGCTCAATACAAAACAAGTTTTATCCACCTAAGGCAGACAAATAAATTTATATTTCTTGTACATCTAACTTAAAATGACTACGCGCACTGAAGTCAGTGACGTGAACGTGACCTGCAGATGGCACCATCTAGTAGGGTGACAGGCACGCAAGCATGATGCAAATCCTGTCATCATGAGAAATGTTCCTGATGCACGCAATTATGCATGCATGCAATTTTTTCCTCGAGACTGGCTAAGCTCCCGTCAATTGGAAGCATTCAAAGGCCCACTGAAAAAGTACAGAACGGGCCTTAAACGTAAATCCTACCGACCTCCCAATAAGGCCTCTCTGTGTTCTTTACAACTGGCAAATGCCATGGTCAACAATGAAAGGAAGAAACTTTTTGAAATTACTAACATGCTTCACTAATGAATACCAACGTGCTCAGCTATAACACAAAAAGAATTATTGTGTTCAAAGCCCAAGAATATCAAACATTATTATTGTAAAGACAAATAGGTCTTTCCAGTTTGCTCAACACCAGAGAGGCAGCAATAGGACTTTAGACTTGTTTTGTCTGCATATATGTGTAACAAGAGGGACAGCCTAGGTGAGACACTTAATAGGAAGAGACCACTGCAATTGATTTTCTTAGTGGTAAAGAACATTTTCTTGGTAGACCAACCAAGTCAGGGCTGGCAACCAATCCATCTGCCCCGCTGGGGAAACGTTGCCAATTTAAGGTTCCACTTCAGAGAGGGATGAGCCTTTAACACAACTAAGCAAGACAGCCCTTACAAGGAGGAAGCTGCACGTCTCCACCACTGTCACACAAAGGCTTCCCTCGCAAAGCTGGGACGCCAATCCCGCCGAGACTCGGCCTCACCCAGCCAACCCGACCCCGCTGCGACCAGCCTAACCTGCTCCCAGCGCCGCCGCTCTATCCCATGCCTACTTCCAGCTACCCTTTCCCTCAGCCCCGTCCTCCCGCAGCACCGCCGCCTTCTGCGCCCCCTCAGACTTCAACGGCCCCAACGGCCGCGGCGGGGCCTGGAGAGAGGCACGGACCCCCTCACTCTCCCAGGGCCGCCGCCGCCGCCGCCCCTCATCGGCCATCCCCGACCCGGCCATCCCCGACCCCGCCGCTCCTTGTCGCCCTGGCCCGCGGCCGTCTGCCCCCGTCCCCCGGTCGGCCCGCGGGCGGGTCTCACCAAGGTGGCGAGGTCCTGCCGGCTGAGGTGCGGCTGCCCCAGAGTCACTCCCGCCTCATCCCCCGCCATCTTGGCCCGAAGAGGAAGCGAGGAGGACCGCGCGGCCGCCTGACCCCCGGCTCCGCTCGGTGGCGGCGTCGCCGGCGCGCAGCCCGACACCAGCCAGCCGGGAGGCAAACGCCAGGCTCAGCAAACCCGCCGTGCTGGGCGGCGCGGGGCCGCCGCCAGCCCCTCGGTGCGGCGGGAGAAGCTCAGGCGCGCCGCGGGGCA
Organism: Chlamydotis macqueenii; assembly: GCF_036417535.1. Taxonomy (NCBI): domain Eukaryota; kingdom Metazoa; phylum Chordata; class Aves; order Otidiformes; family Otididae; genus Chlamydotis; species Chlamydotis macqueenii. The sequence goes on from NC_141556.1 coordinate 130,309,177, forward strand.
GCCCCGAGAAAGGCCCCTGACGCCCTCGCGCCGGGTGATGCAACCGGGCCTGCCGCAGGGGCCGCGCCGCGTGCGCCGCAGCCGCCGCCGCCGCCAGGGGAGGGACCGCCGGCGCACGCGCGGGGCGGGGCCGGGCTGGGGCTGGGCGCCTTGCGCATGCGTATGGCGCCTCCGGGCGGGTAACGGCCGCGGGTTGAGGGGCGTGTGGGGCTGCTGAGGGGAGGCTTTGGGTCGGGGGAGGAGGGCTGGTTACAGCGTGCTGCTGAAGAGTATATGTGGGTAGCCTTACACCCAGCTCTCAGTAACTGCTGCTGGAACAACCGTCTGGGGAACCGGCGCCTCTAAGGATTTCTGTGGAAAGGGGATGGTCTTCTGTCTTTACGCCAGGCCTGCTGGGCCCGCGGCTGCTCTGTGCGAGTGCTGTGTACCACATATGTAAAATACTGACATTGTTTAGTAGGGTAATCGGGATGGGGACCTTGTTTGGTTGAGAGATGCACTAAAAAAAAAAAGGAGATTCACCCTGTGTTTATGTGCAGCATGGGCGACGTAGGTTTGCTTGGGGCAGTAGGTGGGTGTGATGCAGGAAGAAAGATGGGGTAAAATTGAAGCAAGGTTCACTTGTATATACTGGAAATGAGCATATGTAATTTGGAGTCTGATCAGCTTATCTGCTAGAATGGTAAAATGACACTCTACATATGTTAGTAATCTCTACTGGCTGTCAGCCTGATAATATTTTGAATTTCAACCTTTATTTTCTTACTGTTTTTGTAGTCCATGCTTAGTGTTAGAGAGACTATAAGGACATAAGACCCTGCCCCAAGATATGAACAACTTGAATCTCTTGTACCAAGCAGCTGTAAGCCCCACCAAATGTGTGGTACTTTTAGAGCTGAATATGACATAAATGCTTTAAAAATGAAATTAAAATCCCTGATCCACTGATGAGAAACAGCTTAGAGGTTCAACAGAGGCTAAAGGCCAAATTCACAACCCTGTCAAGTGAGAAATTGAATTGACTTCTCCTTCATGGAAAATTCTTAAAGGCATAGAGGATATTGCTATTAGTAGGATTTCTTCTGTAATCAGAGAAACAGGTTTCAGCGTAAGTAACCAAATGTGTCAAATACATGCACATTCATCAACAGTAGCATTGCCAGCTGGAAAATGTGGTGGTTCTCAGATTTTGCCTGGCTAACTGCTTGGGTCAAAAAAACAGGTTTGGAGCAGAGTACCATGTGATTGAAATGCGATGATGGAAATCTGTACGAAGCTGGTATGCCTGGTTTAACAATGCTTGTAACCTCCCACTTTTGCAAATAGTATTATTTCCATTCTTTCCTGATACAAGAGTCAGAAGTGAGTTCTGCTGGATACACCCAGAACAAATATATTGCCAGCATTCTTGTTTTGGAGAAACGAATATGAAAATTTGGCAAGAAACCTTACAGTATGTATAATGGTGTTGCCAGTGACACAATCTATTTTGTCTTGCAACCCAATAATTTTGCACCTTGGTCTGGAAAATAGATTTTCATATCTAATCTTTTATCAGGCCACAGGGTGTTTTCAATTCTATATAAAATATCTCACTTCTGGGAAAAATAGTGGATGCTTATGACTGAGGTACACAGAGTGGTGTGGGAACATGATGCAATACTTGGTTGTAGTTGCCTCGACGTCCGGGCATGTGTAATCACCATTATGAAAATGAACTGAAAATACTAGACTCTGTGGTTACTTAGACATTTAAATTATTCATTAATGCAGTGCAATGCAAAATTATGGAAACAGTTTTTGTCACATTTGCAGCAGCCTTTAGAAAGGATGTAATCCTTGCCAAGAACCCTGTCAAGAATCTGGAAAAAAAAAATACACGAGCTGTTGCTGCTGCTTTAACAGTGAGATTATACATCTTCCATATTCTGGGACAGTCTTGTTACGTTGGTTGACTGTACTTGGGAATATTTGTAGTATGAAGAAAAAACAGAAAAGTCTGAAGACTGCAAGTGTCTAATTAAAGTAGGTAAAAACATTTCTAGGAGTTGTCAAGTATATTATGCATATACGTATAAATTAAAATTACTGAAACGGTAAATAGTATATTAATATAACTCAAAAACGTATGTCTAGAATTTTATTAATTGCAACAGTCTTATTGAAGCCAGTGGGAACTACTTATTAACTGACTTTGCAGGTGCCTGAATCGAAGGGGTCAGCTCAAATCTCTGTGTAAATTAAAATTAACTAAGGTAAAGTTGATAATACTGGTCATTGCTGAGGGCCAAAATTCATCAGTCTCACATTTTTATTTAGGAGATAAGAATTGAGGCGTTATCAACATATTTTGTTTTTTTTTTTATAGAGGCAAATTGCCCAGTGTGAAGAAGAGGGATATGGGGTGGGGTGTTGTGCTTTTAAATGTTGAGAGTCAATGTGTCAAAGCTCTTGGGCTTTTTCTTTTTTTGTTGGCTAGGTTTGAGGTCATCTTCTGTGGCAGTGTATAGGAGAGACCTGAAGATCATCTTATGCCTCAGCTTGCCACAAACTGCAAACGGCAAAATGACGGTCAGGTAAAAGCAAAACAGTCCTGCTAGCTTTTCCCACCCTCGCTGACTTCTGAAGGCCAAAAGTCCAGAGAGGGCAGAAGGATGCATGAAGTTTTGGTTGTATCCCTTCTGTGTATGAGAAACTTGCTCCCTACTCCAGTTTTTCCTTGCCGAAGCATGAGATGTGAGTGGGTGCGTGCTTGGTGCAGCAGAAGACTTATCCTATGAATAAGGGAGAGAATGTTTTCCCTGTGAGACTTGGGTGGCAGGAACGGTAGCTGTCTTGGCAGAGCCGGTACTTAAAGGTTGGTTGCTTCACCATGAGCACGCAAGTAACAGGTTTTCAAACAGCGGCTGGGGAGATGGGGCCAATTTACTGCATGAACGAGCGGACGAGGTGGAGTAGTGTGAAATTTGCTGAGTGGAGAAAGGTTAGGCCGCTGGGATGAAGGAGTGAGTGGCAGCAGGTTGGTTGTAGCGTGGAATAAGCCGGCCGTGAGGGAGCAGTAGGAGGGCAGAGTGGGAATAGCAGTGGGAAGTCTTTTGTGAAGCAGTGCATGGAATAGCTGGTTCATTGTGCGAAGCTGTGAAAGGTGGGAAAGACATTCCACTTGGGGGTGGCAGCTATGGAGGAGGTACGCTTTTGTTTTATAAATCAAGAATGGGGTGGGGGTGGTAATGAGAGACTGAAAATAGGCAGCAAAGGAGATGAGAATGGCAGTAAACAGGGAGAGGATGGCAGCGTGTGGCCTGCTATTTGAAGCAGTGAGTGACATAGAAGGTGACGGGGAGGTACGTAGCAGGTAGCGAATGGTTTGAGAGTGGCAGTGGCAAACCAAAAGTCCACGTAGTTTAGTTCACATCTTAGAATAAAGTCGGAGTTTGCCAGGCAAAGGCAAGATAGAGAAAGCAAAGAGGCGATGTTTGTGCTGCGGCAAAGCCCTGTTCATCCCACGCTGGGCTGCCGTTCCCGGTGAGCTGCGTGCCGTTTCTCGCTGGAGGGCAGCTGCGCCGAGTGCCCGTGGCCGGCGGTCCTGACCCGTTGGGCTCTGGTGACCTGTTTTCCCGTGCTGGGTGGCGAGGAGGGAGCTGGGATCAGCCCGCAGCACCTGCGGCCGGCCAGGTGTCAGGAGGAGTTCAGCAAGACCCGAGCAGGGGTGGCCATGGCCGGGGTGGGTTTCAGCTCAGTACCCCCGCGGGGCTGCTGCCAGAGAAAAGCGGGAGCTGCAGAAGCCTTGAGGGAAGGGGCTGCGGTCTGCAGCAGGACCTGGCCTGGAGGCTGAGTGGTGCAAGAGAACAACGTGCCCTTGAGCCGCCGAAAGCGGACACTTGCGGATTTTTGTCCTCGACAGATGACGCTTGTTGGTGCCGCTTTCCCAGGCCACAGCCATGCGCGGCCTCCGCTGGGCTCCGGTAAGGGGCTCCTCTCCCTGAGCCCTGCCCGGTCTCCCCGCGGCTCCGAGTGTGGGGCCGGGGCCGGCCCGGCGTGCGGCTGACCCTGCGAGGGACAGGGAGGTGCCGGTGGGACAGGGCGGGGGGTGGCGATCGGGGCCGGGCCGGGCCGCCCCGAGGCGGGGGCGCGGCGGTGGCGGTTTGTCGCCCCGGGCGCGTCCCCCCCGCCGGGCCCGCAGGTGGCGGCGGAAGTGACGGCCGGCGCGGGGTGCCTGTCGCGGGGGAAGATGGCGCCTGCGGCCGCGCTAAGCAGCGCAGAAGGTAAACAAGTGTGAGCGGCGGGGGGCGGACGGGAGCGGCAGGGACCCCGGGGGCGAGGCCAGGCCAGGCTAGGGCAGGCAGGGCCGGGAACACCGGTGCCCGGGCGGCGCGGGGCGGCGCGGTGGGGGGCGGCTCCCCACCTCCCCCTGAGCGCGGATCGCGGGGAGGAGGGAGCCCAGGATCCCCCCTTCCTCCTCCGCCTCCTCCGCCTCCTCCTCCCGGCTTTGCCTCAGCCATTGCCCCTCTCTTCAGCCCCCCGGCGCGTCCCTCCGCCACCGCCGCCCCCGGCTGTATGTTACACAGAGGGCCCGCTCTCCGCCGGTCCAGCGGGAGGTGCCGCGTCTTCAGCGCCGCCGCTGCCGAGAGGTAGGTGAAGCCGCCGCCGGTATCTCCTGGGCCCTCCCGCCGTAGCCCGCCCCACCGAGGGCGGCCAAGGCCCCCTTCTGGCTTTCAGGGACCCTCCTCCCCCGGCCGAGGCAGGCGGGGGCGGCGGGCATGGCTTTGCCGAGCCGTGCCGGGCGGGCGGGCGCCGTGAAAGCCTTGGGGGCGGGCGGTCGTGGGGCGGCTGCGGCCCCGAGGCGGGCGCCGCGTCTCTAAGTCTTGGCCTGCTTGCCCTGTGCATTGGCGAGCTCGGCCCTTGAGCTTTTCCGTACAGCGGAGTGGTGCCAAGCATGTCAAGCAGACAAGCTGAAGTAGGTCATCCGAGTTCCTACCCCGAAAATGGCCATTTCCCGATCAACGACGTTGGGGGAGAAAAAAGTGAGCTGAACAAGCAAACTGCTGCCCAGGACTGGTAGTGGAGCTTTAAGTTGTTTGGTAAATACTTAAATGTCAGTTAAAAGTTTCAAGTTCTTGTTTTTTTTTTTTTTTTCTTCTTCTTCTTTAGAAGCATAAAGCTGTAACTGGATAAAAGGGCAGAACTACTGAAGTCAGGCTTCCTGTTGATTTCTTTGTTGTGTGTATTTGTCCCTAAAATTATAACCTAGCTCTTCCACCACATTGCCCTAGTTCACAGTGAGACCCCCCTCAACGTACCGCCATGTGCCAACATCCTTTCTGTCTTTCTTCCAACACCTAGCCAACGTGTTTAATTTCTACCACATGTCCTATAAACTCTCCCACTGTCACTCATCTCCTTTCACTTTCCATAATTATACCCTGTGGCTGGTTTGGATCTACACGTGTTGATTTGTCTTTCAGTAAGCAAAGCAGAGCAGATAACTGTTGAACTCACACTGGAGACACTGGATGTTTTTCATTTTTCTAGCTGCCAATTTGGGGGAAAATTGGTCGAAATTTAATATGCTTGAGATTTCTGTCTTTCTGACAAATGAGGTTGATGTTTGGCAGTGGGGTCAAAAGCAGTGTGTCTTGAACGAAAGGCACAATCTCATTAATCTCGTTTTGTCAGAAGATGCTAGAAGTATTAACTAAGTTAGCAATAAATATACAAATAACTACAAAAAGACAATTGTAAGGAGTAGTTTGGCTATCTTAATTTTGATTAAAATTATTTTTACTAATATAGTTTAAATGCTAGTTGTAGCTCATTACCTTTTTATTATGCTAAAAATTTATGTGACGACTCAAAAAAAAGTAGGATTAGATTTTTACTACTAAGAAATACTTAACTTGCTACTTTTCTGTATAAAATACACTATGATTTTCTTTATCAATATTTTCACAATGAGAAAAAAAACTCTTTATTAATAATTTTTTTCTTACATTTGGAAAAATTAGTCGTTAAAGAAGCTATAAGTGTGTGTGTGTGTATATATATATATAAAAGGAATGTTGTCACTCAGGACAGAGCAATCCAGTCCACTTTGAGAGCAGTGGCAAATCTGTAATTTTCAACACTACCATCATTTAACTGTTAAGTATTAATGATACAAGTTTTTCTAGTTAAAGGCAAGTCTCCGTCTTAGGATATATTGAAAATATTTTACACTGGGCACCTGTTCTGGTATCAGTAAATGCAACTGAAAGAGCATTGAGCTGAGCTTGCTCTATGTTCGGGAGCATGTTTTTTTGTACAGGTGTAGTGATGCAATGATCTTTTAGCCAAATGGTTTGAATTATATTAATGTCTGTGAAGTGCAGTTACGTCATCCACATAGTGGAATATACATAAGGAACTAATGTATATCTCATTGATGCTAATTCATGAGGCAGAAGCTGAGTTTGGATTTAGTTAGGTGAAGTTAAACTGGTCAAATAACTACAGCTATGGTGCATATGTCTGGCAGTCTTAAAATGCTTGTTAAGCATGTACTTTCATCAGAATCTTTGTGATAGTCATCATAAAGCTTGATTTAAGGGCTGAACTGGGGAGTGTATTTTGTTCTGCGGTGGCTAGTGTTGTAAAATGTGAAGTTTCTGACATACAATCGATTAGTATTCATCTAAATTGAACATATGTGAAAACCGTACTCTTCAGTATTTTAAAACAAAATTATTCTGATCTTTTGTGTGTCTGTGTGCTTGCAACATTTGAATTCTTCTGTGCAGAAAGACCAGGTTGTGTTATGGTGTAAGTTTTTAAGAACTGAGTAATGTGAGCTGAGAAACCTATCCATTATGAATACGTGCGTATGAGAACACCAACACGTCTGCTTGAGCTAGAGGTTTCTCAGAAGGAAAACTGGACAAAACACTCTCTCCTAGTAGTGTCCTCTATGAAGAAAGCTAAAGACTACTCAGCAGGCTTCTAGCATACTTCCAGAATGATGTATAACCATACTGAGCCAAGACGCAATCCGTACTGAGTTTTGGTATGTTTGATTACAACTAGTTCTGATAATGCTTCTAGCATAACCGTAATGATCTCGTAGACAACCGATGTGTTATAAAATGAACTGTGACACATCACTCAGAGAGAGCAACATGGTTAGGGATTTTAAGAGGAGCTGTCATGGTCAGATGCATGCCCCTAACAAATTCTTCGTGCAGTGTGGACAGTTTTCAGGAGTACTCAAGTTTTCATTTCTAGAGCTCTGGCAGTCTGTTTCCTCTGACTAGCAGTGATTGGTAAGCTCCTAACTTCTCATTTCTAAAGTAATCCAGTGTTTTCAGAATTCTCACCATGCATTGCATGAAGTCTTTAGCGTGAACCTACTGGTATGTTTAAGATAAATTGTTTCCCAAACGTAGCATATTAATTACAGAGGATTTCAGGTAAAGCACGTACAAACTTGATGTGTTTCTTTGTTTCCTACACTTGCAGTTGTTGAAGCAACATAGAGTTTTTATATCCACTGGTTACTGATCTCTCTCACTTCTGCGTTATTCCTTCTGTTGCTGTTAGTGGTTCAGACAAGACCATAGAATCACAGAGTGGTTTGGATTGGAAGGGACCTTTAAAGGTTGTCTAGTCCAACCACTGCAAGGAGCAGGGACATCTCCAACCAGATCAGGTTGCTCAGAGCCCCATCCAACCTGGCCTTGAATGTTTCCAGGGATGGGGCATCCACCACCTCTCTGGGCAACCTGTTCCAGTGTTCCACCACCCTCAGCATAAAACAAATTTTCCTAATATCTAATCTGAATCTTCCTCCCTCTGTTTTAAAACCGTTACCCCTTGTCCTATCACAACAGGCCCTTTGGGGTATAACTTATTTATACTAGGTAAATGTATATTTATGCACGCATTGAATTCTCACTCATTGCAGTATACTGCATTCAAAGGCCATGTTTTAGTGATGAATATGTGCAGTTGTGAATGTTCTGCTTGTATGTGCAAATGCCTATGTGTATTATATTTTAAGACGTGTGTAACATTTGGCTATGGTGAAATGTCCTGTTTGTGCATGAAAGTTTCTTTTAACAAAATTAGGGGCAGAGAATTCTGCTCAAAGCAGTCTTTGCTATGCATCTCACTAAATAAAGCATATGTAATGGCTTTAAAATTTGCATTTAAATGCATGTGTTTGATGAATGAAAGGAATGGGATAGATCGAACAGATTATTGGACCTTAAGCTCTATTTTAGTACTTTGTGTAACCAAAGTATGATTCTGTTTGTCTGGTGAAATATCTTTTTTTGTAAGTCGTAGATACAGTGTTTTGTTATGTGAAAATTTGTTGTTCAACTGTGTTCATATAGGTACTTTTTTAGAATTTCTATGAGATGGGTAGAAAGAACAAGAATTTCAAAATTGTAAACAAAGGAACCTGCTAGTTCTGTCTCAGCATCTCGAATGAGTTAAGAAACAGCAGTAAAGAAGAGCAGAACTCTGCCTTTCAGCTGGTGTGCTAGAATTGGTATGGTCAATATTTTCCTAGAACAATGATTTCTATCCCTACAAAGTTTATATTAAATAAACACACTTACCTAAAGGACACTTTTTCAGAACATACTGCTTTTGAATAGGTTTTGAAATCAAGCAGGGCATGAGCCAAGAGTGGATATTCTGTAACTTCCTTCTCTATAGCCTGTGCGTTTAGACTGCATTTCTACTTGTGACTAAGAGCCTCAGACACCCTGAGGAGAGAAGGTTTTCCTTGTTTGGCAAGAAAAAGCAGTCTGGAACAGGGTTTTCAGACTGTCATTACGACTGTGGAATAGAGATGAGAAGTCATTGTTCCAAGTAAGTGCTTTTACAGTCACAGCAGAGTAGACTCTGAAATGCGTTATGTGCTAAGAGAGGAAGAAATATCAGGAAAAGCTAATAAGCTTAAGCGTATTTCTCTTTTGGCTTTTCAGCAGAGAATCTGTACTTCCTGTGCTGCGTTATGCTGATCAGCTCTAGTATGCGCAGAACAATGCAGAACGTCAACTTAGATTTTTTTTTTTCCCCCTTTATTGTTTATACGTTGGAATTTTTTGTTCCCGTTTTCTTATAGACCCCTGTAGGCCACATGTCTTCCTTAGGATTAAGTGTGCTATTGTCATTTGCATCGGTGGAGAAAATCTAACTCTGAATTTTGCATTTTTATTGAAAATTTGAAAAAAAAAATGTTATGTTATTGTCCTCTGGGAAATAAGCTGCAGCATTTGAATAGTGCATAGAATTACATCTAAGATTGCAAGTCTCCGTGTGGGAGGAATGGCATAGCTATACTTCAGAAAAATCACTTCATTTGAGCGTATTTTGTACTGCTTTTTTGGTATTTGAACTACGACATTGCTGTTTGCTTTTGGCTGCGGATATTAGCTATAGAAACGAAGATTTTTACCAGTTGATCATAATATGCATTTAACTATCTATTTTCCCAGTCTTTGTGCTATTTTAACCCTCTTGTGTATTTGCACTGGCCGATACATTTTTGTGTCGCAAAGGAAAATACATCTGCTGATGCTGTGTATGGCTTTATGCCAAAAAAAAAGGTATTTACTCCTTTTATTTAATGCAGGAAGACAAGTAGTCTTTTGATGTTTACTCATAGAATTTTGAAGCTTCTTTAGATGGTGTTATGGAGAAGTCTTACTGCTTTTGTCTCTACTTAAATAATCCATTAAATACTGTCTGATGCTTGGGAGGAAAAATATTTTGGGATTGGGTTTGGACCATTTACCCTTGACCGTTTGTCTCTGCTTATCTTCACTTGCCAACTTTTCTTTTACTTATTTGAGGTAGTGAAAGAGGCCTTTTAAAGCTGTTCTATGTAAAAGTTACTTTCTTTTCTTTTGTTTGCAGAGTACCTATAATGTAATTATCAAGTTGAGGAGAAAGACCTTAGTGTGTGTTTGGAGCTTACTGATATGGTTCTTCTATGTTGTTCACGTATGCAGTGATGTATGTTCTGTTTTGAAGAAATCTATTCTGTGAGATTGCTGTCTGCATGAGCCTGTGTGATGGGAGAGTCCTTTGTTTTCAGGTTAATATATGTTGCTTCAGTCACCTGGGGAATGTAGCTTAATTTTTTACTTTTTTTTTTTTCCCTGAATATATTGTTGTGTTATTGTTAATGTCTCACAATTGCAAATTCCAACTGTCTTGTCCTGTCTTTTCCATTGATCTTGGAACTGAAGCTGAGCCATATGTCTTAGTTGGTTTTCTAAAGAAATGTAACTTACACAGTTATACTGTTTGAGCAGCCTAGTAACCTTTGAACTTCTTGGCCAATTACAAACAAAATTGGAGATAGTTGTTTAAAATTGCTATATATTTTATGAAAACTGTAGCCCATTTAAAGGCAAGTGACCATTACATCTCTTAAACAGAAAAGACTGAAGTATCAGCTCAACTATTATTAAACATCAGAGAACTGGGGGCGGTGAGGGGGAGGAGTTACAAGTGCTGTAGTGAAAGAAAAAAACCTAATATTGGTTTTTACCTTTTCATTTTATATCAAATCCACTCAGAAAGCAAAATCCTGTCAGACTTTATGCTTCCTCATCAGGTTTGTTGCTTCTTTTTGAGGTGTTAAGAGTTAATAAAGTAATTCTGTCCTTGTCTGCTTTTGTGTAAAAATTAGCAACAACAAAGACAAGTATTTAATGGTAATTTTTCTTTCTGGTAGGCATGTGTTGTGTTCAGGAATAAAGGACTCACAATATGAAGCTCGAGAGTAGTTTGCATTTTCTCTGTCTTCAGTGACATTGAGGGCAGCGTGCTATGGAAGTTGGTGAGAAAGCGATTGGGTTGTCAGCTTTGTTCTCTTGCTGCTGCTCTTACTTTCAGGAATTTGAATTTTGTCATAAGGCCTTAATTTTCATGACACTTCGAGCATTAACTTTATTGTGCACAGAACCTGTCAGCAGGCTTCAACAGCATGGGAGCAGTGCTAATTCCATGGGGTGTGGCTACAAACACCCACTCACCATTTTAATTTTGTATAGACAAAGAGTATCTCCAGTTTTGTTTTCCAGCATGTGTGCTGATGAATTAAGGAGAGGAGATGATTATCTGTTGATGGAGTCTAATAAAATACATTCCAGTTAAAATGGCAGCAGTCAGGATGTGGTGCTTGAGGAAGTGAGAGTAACATGAAAACTGCTTTCTGATGTTGTGAAACCTTGACCAACCTAGAGTCACTTCTGGGTCCATCTTCCACTGTAGAGGTCTATACCCTTGACAATTAGCACGTTTTTAGATATGTTGATGTTGGTGTTATTTATCTTTTCATGTAGATTACCAGTACCAAAACATTACTAACTTTAATTGTTACAGGAAATTCAGAGTTAAATGCACAAATAACTGAGTGAATGTTGCAGTGTAATTTAAGGTGGGATAAAGTGAAACAAAAAAACGGTTGAACCAATTCTAGTAGCTGATCAAAGCCAAAAGGGGAAGATGTTACTCTTCTTCCCTGTTCCTGCTCATGGGTGGTGTCCTACCCTCTGCATCAGGTTGGTTCTTGTGCCGTATCTGCTGCAGTGTCAAGCCAGAAGTCAGCTCACTGATAAGCAGGGAGCTCTCTGGTTTTGAGGCTGGGGTGTGGTGTTGTGTGTGTTGCGTCCCCCTTGGCTTGTTTTAGTCTTCTGTCAGGTGAATTGGCTTTCTAGAGCAGTCCCAGGAGCCTCAGAAGTGGCTCAAGGTAGGCAGCAGGAACTCAGACCCCAGAATGACAGAAAGGGAGAGTGGAGTGTGCCATTGCTTTTTGACTAGTGATGAATTGTTAGATTGGTTCAAGCTGCCTCATGCAACTTCACCCTACCTAAACTGAAGGAAGCTGAGCAAGATCGTGAGAAATTCCTGGATTTTGAATAGTTTTTAATATGGATTTTTATTGAATCTTTATCTTCCTTAACTTTAACAGGGTAGGATCCTGCTAGTCTTTAATTTATTTTTGGCTTATTTACAGTTTGACTATAGCTTGCACGTAAGTAACACTATGCATCTGCAAATGTTCAAATGCTTAATAAGCAATTAAGCTTCACTAAACTCAGTATACAGAATATTATTTATTGTGACCTAATTTTATCGGCGCTTCCCATTGCCTTACTATATTATACTTTATAAATCTCATCACCTAATTAATCCCTATAGTAAGCTAAAAGGGATTATATTGTTACAGGAGAAGTCAGACACACACACTAAAATAATATCTCTGAATAAGTTCGATTTCCTAGAAAAAAACTTTTGAGTAAATTGACATATGTTTTTAAAGAGACGAAAACCTTTTCAGTTATACCTTGTACACATCTCCTGGAGCTTGTATCCGAAGTTAAGGAAGTTCGGCTTCCTTTCTGAAACCTTTGATATTCAAGAGTGGGTGTTTTATTGCTCCCCTGAGGTAAATTATTTAGAAAGACTGGGGGGGGCGGGGGTGGGGGAGGGAGGAGGAAGAAAACCATGGCAGTTTTTTTAGCATTACATATTCATTATCTGACCACGAAGGAGCTTGGAGTGAGGAATCCCTTTGGTAGTTTCGCATAGTTATTCTTGTTCATTATCCTTTTTTTGTAAATGAGAATATTTTGAGGGGAGAAATATTTAAAATTTGTGTTTTAAGTTGTTTCTTAAGTTGATTTTTCATCTGAAGAGAAAACAAAAAGGATGGTGAAGACTTTTAAGTCTGAATAAAAAAAAATCTTAGGATTTATCTGGTCAGGAAGAGCTTGTGATATGTTATTAGAAATAACAATTTATTTTTATTTTTATTTATTTATGTTTTCTTCCCCCCAGGTGATTCATGGCAGGGGACGTGGAAGGGTTTAGCTCCTCCATCCATGACACCAGTGTCTCTGCTGGATTCAGGGCACTGTATGAGGAGGGATTGCTTCTTGATGTCACACTTGTCATTGAAGACCACCAATTTCAGGCCCATAAAGCACTACTTGCCACCCAGAGTGATTACTTCAGGATTATGTTCACAGCTGATATGCGAGAACGCGATCAGGACAAAATCCATTTGAAAGGTCTGACAGCTACAGGCTTCAGTCATGTCCTCCAATTCATGTACTATGGAACTATTGAACTGAGTATGAACACTGTTCATGAAATCCTTCAGGCTGCCATGTATGTCCAACTTATAGAGGTGGTAAAATTTTGTTGCTCTTTTCTCTTAGCTAAAATCTGCTTAGAAAACTGTGCAGAAATTATGAGACTTCTGGATGATTTTGGTGTAAACATCGAAGGAGTTAGGGAAAAATTGGACACCTTTCTGCTAGAGAATTTTGTGCCACTCATGTCCAGACCTGACTTCCTTTCGTATCTGAGCTTTGAGAAGCTCATGTCTTACTTGGATAATGATCATCTGAGCAGATTTCCAGAGATAGAGCTGTATGAAGCTGTTCAGGCCTGGCTGCGCCATGATAGAAGACGCTGGAGGCATACGGACACCATCATTCAGAACATCAGGTTTTGTTTGATGACACCATCCAGTGTTTTTGAGAAGGTTGGTGCATTTGAAAAGCAATAGATAGGGTTCATAATTTAGCTAGGGCAGTATGCCATTAAATAGGTAAGATTCCCAAACCTATTAGGAGGAACATAATAAACCTGTAGAGGACAAACATCTAAAAGTGTTGTAATCTGATTATTAGACAATAGTATGTACAGTGGCTGGAGAACAGGTAGGTTTACAATACATTTTTTTAAGTGACTTCATATGGAAAGGACTTGTATCAAGTTTTGTTTCAGTTGTTCTTACTCTTTCCACAAGTTGCTGCTTGCTTTCCAGAGATTTTATAGCTGCATACAGCATGTAGGGTATATGTCATGATAATTGTTACCAATATAATCAAAACAGAGTGACTGTAGATTTTACATGTTTTAAGTACAGTTTTTTTTTTAATTACAAATGAAAAGTAGCATCTGCTGTTAAATCTGCAGGGTGTTTTTGTTGTTGTTGTAGTATCTTCAGCACTTGTGCTGCTACACAGCAGTTGGAAGCAAGCCCTGATCCTGCAAAGTTACACATACATTTGGTTTTACATAAGAGACGCGTAATACAATCAAAAGTTATTGACGGTGTGAAGTGTAATGTTTTACTTTAAATATCAGAGGAGTGTTTGTAACAGGTGATCTAAAATTCGACTGATCATTGTATATAAAGAGGTTAAAAGAGAACTTGCTTTTTCTATTGTTCTGTTGAAGAATAGACAAAAATGTTGTTTTCTAGTTCCTGAGTATTTGTCAACAGTAGAGAATTACAAAACTTTGTAAGCAGCTGTCTCGCAGGCTAGTGACGGTAAGGGTATTCAGGTTAGGAATTACTTAAACTGTGCTGGTTTGTTTTAACAATGTTAATTTCATGTTAAAAGATACAACTTCAACTTGTGTATTTTTCATCTCTCAGTGAATTAATAGGATTCAAGGCCCTGTGTTTTTATTTGGCTTCCTACAAATAAATTTCTCCCATATTTCTACTTTGATATCTAGTGGATATCCAGATAAGGTTGTATTGTTCTTGGTGTTTTTCAGGGCTACTGGATCATTTAAGGAGTAATGCTTACACTTACTTGTATTTGAAATTATAAAAGCTATTAATTACTGTGGAGAAAGTGAGTTTTTATATTTTGAATTTTTGTGTGTGTGTGTGAATTGAGTAGAGGAAGTAATAATGCATAAAATATTTATGATCCTATATTAGCCTATAGACATAAACAAAATAATACCTAAACATAATTTGGAACAGTAATGTGATGTTTATATTGGGTTAAAACATTTCCAACTAGTAAGAGCTGAACTCTGCAAGATACTATGTAGTGTCTTGTTTTAATAATACTTTATTATTTATTACTACATCATTTAAGCTCTTCAGTAGGAAAACTGGCAGGATTCAGAGAGTATTCTTAAGGTCAATCTGACAGGGTAAGAGTTGTGTGAAAGAGTCGCTTCAGCTCTGAATTTTTGGCATACAAATTCAACAGTCAAGCTGTCTTCAGTTAAATTTCTGATATGTTCGTCTTCAGCATTCCATTTAGGTATAAAAGAACAGTGTTTCTCGTGTTTTATCTTGACAGCTACCAAATGGCCAGTTAGGTACAACTTACGGAGAGGAGTAGTTTTCAGCGTTCCAGTTTATATACCCACATGTAAAAGCTTTAACTGTGAATACCCTTTCCATTAATTGTATGTGGGAACAGAGAGAAGCCAGTGGAGATTCTGGAGTGGGACAACTCAGCAGAGGGAACCACGACTTAAGTGTGTCATTTATTGCTGCAGCTAGCAATGCATTTATGTTTTACTGTGGCTAGAGAGCATTGAGTAATCCAGCATGACAAATGACAAAGGACAACTGCAGTTGGAGCTAACATCAAAATATAGACAACACTTTTTTTCTTTTCTTTTTCATTTTTTTTTAAATATAAGAGCACGTCTGTTAATTGTTCTGGCAGTAGCCTGAGGAAATCTCCCTTTCTTCTGTATGTAAAAGGGGGGGAATATTGGTAAAACTGCTTTTTTTTTTTTTTTTGAGAGAGAGATCCACAAACAGAATTCACCCTTTTCCTGAAGCCAGCACATACTAAATGCCTGCGTGAATGTACCAAATACAGTCTGAGGTTGATTCTTTTGGTTCAGCGAACTCTGTATTTGCTATACGCTGGCTGACTTGTCATATGTACTCTTACGTAATCTTTATAATACACATTTCTAAGATGCCTGTTCTTGCACTATATAAATAACTTATATAACTTAACTTTACTAGTCTACTAAGGATTTTTTTTGGCCTCTTAAGCCATTTTATTTCTTACATCATTTTTTAAAAAGAGATTTACAATCTGAGTGGAATGGCTTGTCCTTTTAAACAGGAATTAATGAGCAACCCTAGATTTGTACCTTGAGGCTGATATGCATTTGGAGTGAAGGTGCAGCCTATTTGCTTACTGTAAACTGTACTGGAAGAACTGTTTCTGAAATATGAATAGATACTCCTTTTGTTCCTCAGCTGTTAAAAAAGATGTAGATGTATGAGGGAAAATGGAAAGATAAATGAAGTAAGGATTTGGGGAACAGTTAGAAAATAAAGGCAAAGTGCGCAGGAAGAAACACAAGTTCTGCTATCCATGTTATTCTTTCCTTTATTTGCAACGCATCTGTGGCTCCTTAAGTCTTGAGGAAGGTTGATGATAAGTTAGAGGGCATTTCTCCTAGATCATCAAGTTCATCTCTGTGTTACTGTAGGCAACCGTGTCATGCTTTCCCTCCATATGCTGTTTAAGCTCCATT
The DNA here is from genome assembly GCF_036417535.1 of Chlamydotis macqueenii. Classification (NCBI taxonomy): domain Eukaryota; kingdom Metazoa; phylum Chordata; class Aves; order Otidiformes; family Otididae; genus Chlamydotis; species Chlamydotis macqueenii. The sequence continues at coordinate 130,325,503 of NC_141556.1, forward strand.
TAGTTTCTGTGTACTGCTTAGTTGTTTCAAAACCTCTTGTTCTTAAAATCAATTTTTTTTTTTTTTGTTTGTCGAGTTTGTTATGACTAGCCCATGCTGATTTATAAATTCCCAGCTTACATTGGAAACTTACTAATCATAGAATCATAGAATAGTTTGGTTTGGAAGGGACCTTCAAAGGTCGTCTAGTCTAGCCCCCCTGCAAGGAGCAGGGACATCTCCAACCAGATCAGGTTGCTCAGAGCCCCGTCCAACCTGGCCTTGAATGTTTCCAGGGATGGGGCATCCGCCACCTCTCTGCGCAACCTGTTCCAGTGTTCTACAAGCCTCATCGTAAATTTTTTTTTCCTTATGTCTAGCCTGAATCTACCTCCCTCTATTTTAAAACCATTACCCCTTGTTCTATCACAGCAGGCCCTGCTAAAGAGTTTCTCCCCATCTTTCCTGTAGGCCCACTTTAGGTACTGGAAGGCTGCTGTAAGGTCTCCCCAGAGCCTTCTCTTCTCCAGGCTGAACAGCCCCAACTCTCAGCCTGTCCTCATAGGAAAAGTGCTCCAGCCCCCTGATGATCTTCGTGGCCCTCCTCTGGATCCGCTCCAACAGGTCCATGTTCTTCTTATGTTGGGGGCTCCAGAGCTGAGCGCAGTACTTCATGAGAGCGGAGTAGAGGGGCAGAATCACCTCCCTCGACCTGCTGGCCATGCTCCTCTTGATGCAGCCCAGGATGCGGTTGGCTTTCTGGGCTGCAAGTGCATGTTGCCAGCTCATGTTGAGCTTCTCATCCGCCAGCACTCCCAAGTCCTTCTCCTCAGGGCTGCTCTCAATCCATTCTCTGCCCAGCCTGTATTTGTGTCTGGGATTGCCCTGACCCATGTGCAGGACCTCCACTTGGTCTAGTTGAACTTCATGAACTTCATTTCTTATGTGCTGAGCATCTCAATTCTGGCATATAGATTGTTAACTCTAGTCTGATTTGAGAGATTAGATTGAGTTACATTTCAGCTTGATTGTCATAATTTCTCTTGCCAGTTTCTAAAAAGGAACAGCAAAATGCTCAATTTGAGGGCATTGTCCTTGCTGCAGAGAGGCTATGTTGTCTTGTATTTATATGGTTAGACTGAAAGATAACAAGTTATTTGTAGCGCTTGCAGAATAGCCCTTCAAAGCCTTCTATTGGTGCTGACCAGTTTTCGTGCTGGCCGTGGGATGTAACTAAGTAATGACCCATGCTAGAAAAAGGGACAGTTAAGTACAGCAGCTTGTCCAATGCTATGTATACTGAAGTTTGGTTGCAAAGTAATATTGGTTGCTGTTGTTTGAGAGACATACGTGTGACTTTTTCTATTTGACTGAATTTTAATTTCCAATACCTATGTTAACATTTTGATAATGCTTGTGAACAAGCTTATAACTGTGCTTAGAATATGGCCAGAGATAAGTAGATGTGAAAATAATAAGGATCCTAGTTAGTAGGATTGATGGATCTTTAGTTTTGATTCAACGCAATCTCTATTAGTATTTTTTTAATAAAAAAGTTTTTTTTTTTATCTTTTTTTCTTTTTTTTTTTTTTTCTTTGCAAATAAAAGGAAGAATTTGCTCTCTAGAAGTCTGGTATAGATGCCATCATTATTCATTGAAAAGACGTAGCATAGCTTCTGTGTTCCTAGTAGCTTGAGTAGCATCACTTACACATTCAGAATTCACAGTTTTAGAATACTTAAATAAGCACAATTTTATAACCTTTGAAATAGTTCTTTGATTACATGGCTAGAGATGATAGTCACATCATGAGTCATCCAGATTTTTCTGTGGTTTTTTACGAGTTCTACAGAAGGAACCAAGCTAATATCTACTCCATATAATAACATGTTAAGATTTAGTTACCAGGTGTACAAATAATAGATGTTTAGTTTGAGCACTTCGAAAGTAGCCTTTCTTTATGATTTTTAAAGCTTTTTCCCAAAAGCGCAAGTAACAAAGATACTAATAGAGCAATAGCTGCAAATGGTTGTATTAAAAAAAAAAAAAGGCAGTGTATACTGAAGTCAAACTTGTGTTACAGAACATTTATCTTGCATTTCATTTCTCTTTCTGCAGCTTATTAGTTTGCTTAATTATTTTAAGTGAGGGGAAAGATGATGAACATAACATGGGATACATCTGGTCTTTTGTGGAGATCACTTTTCAAATTTGAAACTAATGGCTTACGTTTTTATCTTTACTTTTTCATAGAATATAGATGGAAAATTCTGAAACTTGCATGGCTGCTGCAACTAGAAAAGCATGCATTGCAGTACAGCAGAGAAACAGTCAATTATTAATAGCTGCATTAATTTGGAAAGTCAGCAGTTTTTACTGAGTCTTTCACTGATTCAAAGTGAATATAACAAAATGCATTCAAGCTGCAATTGACTATGGCTGGAGGGATGGTGTTGATTTTGGTGAAGTCTTGGTGGTTTTGGTATTGACTACCTAAGGGATGAGTAGAGAGGTGGATGTTTTAAATTATTTTCTTCATCTTCTTTTTTGTATGAAATGACACATTGGATTTTGGTTTTTTGCTGTTCTGTGTGTATGTAGCTAAAAGTCCGACCATGAACCACTGTAACTGGTGATGCAATGAGATAGTTCTCGTGAAAGTTCTTCAGGGAGCTCTTACATGAGCACTGTGTCCCAGGAGAACCTCTGTAAGAGCGTTTTGCCCAGAAAACTGAAGAGAAAGAATTGTAAAGAATGTAAAAAAAAAAAATCACGTGAGCAAAGCTGTAGCGCTTGGATTAAATTCCTTTTTAAAAATAAGACTGAGGTTGGTAAGGGAGTCCAACTTAAACTTTATCTGAGACCCTTCAGCAAGGTAACAGAATAGTCTTTCTGTAAACTTGGAAAATGCTATGAAGCATTTATGTTTTTTTTAATCAATTCTGAGTTGATGATGTACTCTTAAGAATGCACATTTGATTTACTTCAAGGTTCATCGTAGTTAGTGTACATCTCCATCTGTGTTGGATGTTTTGCAGAAACTTATGAGCATTCTCTCGAATTTAGTATGTTGGTAATTAGGTGCATGTTCCTTCTAGAGCTTCTTCATTTGAACTTAACAGGAAAATCTGTCTGTTGGTAAGCACTTACATATTTGTTGATCAACTACTTCTTGCTACTTCTGGGTAATGGCAGAAGCCTACTTCTGAACTACTTCTGTATTTTGAGTGTCAGACAGCAATTCCCACAAAAGGCTTGCTGAAGGCCATGTTCTTTGATCTGCTCAAACGAAAATATATGCACAACTTACAGTTGTGTTTTAATACCTGAACACCTAAGTTTTAATGCTTCTCTTTTTTGATTATACACACAAGTAATTAAAAGTATTGTAAAATTATTCAGAACTGTAGATGTTTGGAGAGTTGTCCTTACTTTGGGCTGAATAGGACTTTCAGATAATTCTGGAAGATTTCACACAGACAGTGTGCGAATGTGAAAGTGGGCAAACTGACCTACATTTGCGTTGTCTTCATTTGCATCGAGCAAGTGTGAGCAGTCTGTAATTTCATATAGGCATATCCTAACATTCGTCTTAGACCATCGTTTGAGCCTTGGGAGAGGCAGAGGTTGTGCAGGTGAAAGGCAGAAGACTAAAAACACTGATATTTTTCCTCAACAGCGAAGTCTAGGAAGCCTCCTACCTTTTCTTACCAGAGTTTAGATAGTCTACCAGTATTTTGGTTTGTGGTTGTTCTTTGTCTTGAATATTGTAAGAATTCCTAGTGCTTATATATTTTCATATTAATCTCTTCAAGATTATGCTTGTAGATAGCTTTCCCATGAACTTCAGTCTGAAAGAGTTGTTAATAACTGGTAGTTGCATTTGCTTCCTGGTGTTTTTCTGGTTTAAGGTAAGAGGTTGAGGCTTTGCTTTAATATTAGTTCCTTTGTCAAGGTAAGTAATAGTAAACTACTAATAGATTGATGTCCTGGTCTTGAGATTCTGTTTCTAGAATTGGAGATATTCCTTATTTCCTTTTGCATGCTTTCTTGGGGTGAGATTTTGGCTTTGTGAAGGAGTAGAATGGTGAGGATATATGAGGCTTATTATAATTGCAGTTTCTGGCTGGCATTTCAATTTCTAGATCTAAAGGCAGAGTTGTAAATGTTGAGGGGGACAGAAAAAACATTTTCCATCTCTGCCAGGCTTTGCTGGCATGCTTCACCTTAGGAGCATGTTGATTCTGTTGTCTTCCTTAGTCATACAAGAAGACTTGAAATGCATATAGGTGGACTAAAAATAATTTATCTTTTTGTTTAATTCAAAAAATGATAGCTCGAGTTTTGGAATGCGTGAAATAGTCATGCTGTTTTATTTTTAAGGATAATGTAACTTATCCATGATTCTTTGTTATTTTAACTTTCTGTTTCTTTTTTTTTTGTTGCCTTTAAGGCTTTCTATATTTTACCTTTTTTTTTTTCTGCTGTCATTCTCCCTGCCACCCCTTCTCCAGCATATTTTTTGGAATTTATGTTCAGTCTTTTCAGTCAGGCAAGGTACGTAGTTTATTCTAACATGTCATATAAGCAGATCTCCTGTGTTTGTATGGTATCTTCTTTATTTGCAATAAGAAAATAAGTCTCTCATTCCCCAGAAGAGCTGGGCTTACTGTGGGTGTTTTGTAGGCGCTAAGTAAACCTTTTTGCTCCTTCATCACCACTGGTGAAAAAGGTAGAAAGAACTAACTAGCGAGAACTAAAGGCTTTCAGGTTTTATGTGAAAGAAACTAGGGTTTGGGATCAGGCCTGACAGAGGATTTGTGGATTTGGCAATATCTAGCAGGTTTTTATTTGTTTTAGAAGTGTAATTCAGAATGCTGTGTTAGACCAGACTGTACAGGAAGAGTGAAGCCTCTTTGAAGAGAAGCACATGGTGACCCAAGGGCTCTCTGGAGCTAGATTTGTTAAAATGTTCAGGACAGAGATGTGCTTTGGTGTTGGCTTTGGACCAGTCTCAGGAAATTAAATTGCCTTAGATAGGAGGAGGAGTCCTGCAAAGGTAAATTCTTACAATCTCTGCCTCCTTGCACACCGCCCCCCCCCCCCCCCCGAAAAAAAAAAACCCACCAAAAAAACAAACCAAACAAAAAAAACCAAAAAAAAACCTGAGCAGAGTTAGCTCTTTTCAAATTGAGATGGCATCGAGAAGGAGCACTTCACTGCTATGTGGTAATTCAGAGGTTGTAACTCTCACCAAGGAAGTGGAAGTTCAGACCTACCTCCACAACTTACCAAATAAATGCACAACCAAAGGATTATAGGTAGAGATGTTTTCCTCTTGTGTTAAAGGCATTTGTTAACATGTGGAGACTCATAAAGGGGAAACCATAAGGTGACCGTCACAACAAGTGCTTAGTGCGATCATGTGTTCTGAAGGAAAGGGTTTGGGTACTTTCCCTTCCCACCCCACCTCAATTAAATAGCCCTGTGAGCAGAGCCTAGCATTTGGGAATAGCTGCTTGGGCTTGGTGATGAGAGTTCAGTGGAAATTAGGTTAGGGTAGACCTTGGCAAACACAGAATGGATGTACAGAATGTTTTTCAAACCCAGGAAAATAACACATTTTAAATTTAGATGCTTCATGGATTAAGCAAAAGATAAACAGAGGCTTTTCTGGGGGGAAGGAATAATGATTTTTAGACTTGGGGATTTCAGTTGTGCCTAATTCCGACTTAAATTCTGCATGTGAGTATTCTGCTGAAAATGTTAATCACTGCTGTTAATTAATAAATTGCCTTCTGGATTTTGGATAACAGTGCATTAGCTTAACCCTCCATGTACAAATGCAATTGCTGTTAAGATTGCCTGAATGAAACGAAGTAAAAGAATCTTCTAATGACACATAGTCATTTAGGTTTTCTGGATTGTTTCTCTTGGTCAGAATTTTAATGTCTTTTAAATGTATTCATAGGTAAAAACATCAGAGTTTTATCGATACTCCCGGCAGCTGCGACATGAGGTTGACCAAGCCATGAATTACTTTCATAGCGTTCACCAACAGCCTTTGATGGAAATGAAATCGAACAAAATTCGTTCTGCCAAACCCCAGACTGCAGTATTTAGAGGAATGATAGGACACAGTATGGTAAACAGTAAAATTCTTCTTTTGCACAAACCAAGGGTCTGGTGGGAGTTAGAGGGTCCTCAAGTACCTTTACGACCAGACTGCCTTGCCATTGTGAATAACTTTGTGTTCCTGTTAGGTGGGGAAGAACTGGGGCCAGATGGTGAGTTTCATGCTTCATCCAAAGTGTTTAGGTATGACCCGAGACAGAACACTTGGTTACGAATGGCAGACATGTCTGTCCCACGTTCTGAGTTCGCTGTTGGAGTTATCGGGAGGTATGTTTATGCAGTGGCTGGGAGAACCAGGGATGAAACGTTTTACTCAACTGAACGGTATGATATAACTGAAGATAAATGGGAATTTGTGGATCCCTATCCAGTGAATAAATACGGACATGAAGGGACTGTGCTTGGTAACAAGTTGTATATCACTGGTGGAATTACATCATCTTCAACTTCCAAGCAAGTGTGTGTGTTTGATCCCAGTAAAGAAGGGACAGTAGAGCAGCGAACAAGGAGAACTCAAGTGGTCACTAACTGCTGGGAGAACAAATGCAAAATGAATTACGCAAGATGCTTTCACAAAATGATTTCTTATAATGGTAAACTTTATGTCTTTGGTGGTGTCTGTGTGATCCTGAGGGCCTCCTTTGAATCTCAAGGATGTCCTTCCACAGAGGTTTATGACCCAGATACTGATCAATGGACTATATTGGCTTCTATGCCAATTGGTAGGAGTGGTCATGGTGTAGCTGTTCTGGACAAACAGATAATGGTTCTTGGAGGGCTTTGTTACAATGGTCATTATAGTGATTCGATTCTCACCTTTGATCCAGAGGAAAACAAATGGAAAGAAGATGAATATCCGAGGATGCCTTGCAAGCTGGATGGTTTACAAGTCTGCAGCTTGCACTTTCCCGAATATGTTTTGGAGCATGTTAGACGTTGCAGCTAAATACATGATTTGTCAAAAAATACGGAGCAGTTGAATTCCTTCAGAAACATTACCTTGTGTATAAGAACAATTGCTAAATGCTTAAGAGAAACAGGATGTACAGGGAGAGTACTTACGAAGTTGGTCTGATATTGTAAAAGCTTTGGTTTTTTTTTAACAAACAATTGTAAGTAGAAGAAAGAAAAATATATTTTTGAGTGTGGTTATTTTTTTTGTAACATTTTATGTCTATAATACTTTCTTCTCTTTTTTTTTTTTAATGGCCATTATACTACAATGCTTCTGAAATCAGTTGAGTTTAACAAAATATTTGTGGAAGGAAGAAAGACTTTATTTTAATTTTTTATTGAGCATCAAAATAAAACTTGCCATCTGTACTAGGGTACAACCAGTTTTAAAAAAAGCAAAGCTAAACAATTTCTGTATTTTATATTGTCTTTTGGGTGCTTTTTCCATTAGTTGCAAAGTATTCTCAAATCTGCTAGGTGGTTTTGTTTTCCCTTGTATACGTGGAAGAATAGTTTCAACCCCTTTGCATGACCATTTTCCTGGTTTTGTATAGTAGTACCAGTAAGTCTGCCAAAATGCAAATTACACATTTTCTACTAAATTGAAAACAAAAACATTTTTATATTCAGAACACTATTTCTATTGTCTTCATTGTGTTTGTTGGTGAGTAAAAAATATATCCACACACACGTGCATACACTGTAAAAACTATATATAAATACATCTTTTTATGTGCAGTACAATATTATATTTTAACTAGTGCACAGATTCAGCCATATCTGTTGAATTTAAGTCAGAGTACTATCCTTTAATGAGCTAAGTATTTCAAAGTTCTTAAGTAACTGGAGGCCTCATTTGGTTTCAAAGGATCTTATCTTCAGTATATACTGATTGATTCAGTAACTTTATATCAATGCTACATAATGAATTGTTGATAATTTGTTATTTTATAAATTCTTTTTCAGAAAGTAAACGCATCTGACCTGAGTTTCTTTTATTGTTGAATGTGCTGCCCAGTCTTCTTTTTTTCATAAAATAAAATGGAAAATGTCAATAAGCAAATGCTCAGCACTGCTTTGACCCACAGTTACTTTCGGAACTGGATAAACTATAGTTTATTCTCAGTACTTTGCTTGTACTCTTGCTTCAGTACCGGTATTTTGTTTGTACTCGTATTGAAGCGGTGTAATCTTTTTTTTTATTACTATTTTAATTGTCAACTGCTATGAACTACTGTGTTTTGAAAATGTGGAGTTAGGTGGTTGAATGGTTAGTACCATTTGTTTCTTTTACAAAAAACCCTACACAACTACAGTTACTGACCTCGGAGTGCCTGAATTGAGATGTGTGGTCCAGAAGGGCTTTGAGTAACTCTGTCGTGTTAACTTGCAGATATTACTGACAGTAGATTGGTAAGAATTATCTGCCAAAAAGTAACAGGTAACAGTAATTACGTTCTGATTTTCTTTAATGATGTGAAATTAGCCATTTCTAGAATCTAAATGAGAAGACTGGAGAAGTCAAAGGCTCACACTTAGTTCAGATGTGTAGGGACAAAATGCTGAAACATGCACCTGCGTATTTTGTAAAATCTTATGCTGCTGTGTTTCAGTTTAAGCAATAGACTTTACTTTATATGCAGCAATGCAAAACCAGTTTATTCAACATTTTTCCAGTCAGAAATCACTGTAGAAAAGGAATGTACAGTACTCAGGGAGTTCAAAAGAATGCACTTGGACCAAAATCACCCTAAATTTCCTATGTTACAAATAACATCTGCTTGCCTAAACTAAGTTTGAAATAATTGATAGAATTTAAAACAACATGTAAAACTCCTCATACTTGTATTTTGATATTTTTGTAATAATTATGTTCTGAATTGAAATATGAGGGTTTGGTGCTGTATGGCAAGTAGGCAGGTTTTTGTTTGGTTTTGTTTTGTTTTTTTTTTTTTTTTAAATTAGAACTGATTTATTCATTTTTTCCCATATGTTTTAACAGAAAGAGAGAATGTATGCCATCATAGCCGTAGTGATGTTACTTACACCAGTAGTGACTGGTGATATTCAGACTTCTGATGCAGACTAGTTTGCATTTAAATTTAAGTAATTTTTAATCAAAATCCAGTTTACTGAATTATAAATCTAATTTACTTTCTTAATATCTTAATTTAAAGCTGGCGTGGCTTACACTAAAACCTCAGTTTCACTGTGAGACTTGTATGTACAGTACCCTGTGTGGGTGCAGAGATAAACTGACTCCAGTAGGTGCTGGCTTTGTGCAAGTAAAAAGGTTCTGCTCTATATAGTTCATAGAATATTGAGGCACCAGAAACAAACAAATCTTTTAATTTGCTTTTATTATTTTTGTCACCAGCTTGTTTCTCAGTAAGTTTATGGGGCAGCAAAAACTAACCCTTCTTGAGTAGGCTTTCATGGGCATGTTACGCATAGTACGGAGTACTTCACTTTTATCTAGGGCCAGTCTGGGAAATGGACGTGGTTCTGGATATCTGGTCTTCCATGATTCAGGTGTAGTAAAGAGACATGGGCAAGACGTAATTAAAAATAATGTTAAGGATGGGAGTGTCTCGAGTTACATTTTTGAGTCTGCATTTAAAGCACCTTCTGAAGTTGTGTGTGCTAAGCGACTGCCACTGAAGTCGTTGGTGAGTATTGACACTTGAAACATGAAGAGCCAAATCATTTTTAGGTGCTCTGCTTTTAAGTTCATGTTTATCTTCAGGTGCCCAGTTCCGAAAGATCTTGTTCGGAATTGTCATAGTAATTATTGAGTGAAGTTCTGATTTGAACTGTTGGTTTCGAGTTCTCTGAAGTTGTGTCTCCGTTGAGAAGCTGGCTGTAACCTTTTGAGCATTAGGAATGATTGGAATTTGCTTGGGTTTAGAACGTGTGGGGGTATGTGAGAATGTTTTGTTAATTTACATTTCTACCATGCTTTTTATTGTTTCAAATATGAAATATAAAATTAGCTTACAGTCTCTTTTCCATTGCAGTGGAACTTCTGAGGCAGTTATTTTTGTTACTTTATATATCAGAGGGATATTTTCTTTTTTTTTTTTTTTAGTTGAAAGTTTCTGTTTGTGTTTGCTTTTATTATTTAGCTCCAGGTAATATAGTGTTTAAATAAAAACAAAACTAAACTGGCTAATAAGAATTACCTATTACTATCAAATTTTGAGCATTATGATGAGATTAATATTTATTTTAAAAACATTTCAATGCCTCTCATTTGTCAAGGAAAAGGTAAGTTACAGTCTTTGATTAGTAAGTTTGGGGGGATTGTTTCTTCTGTTCCCACCCCACCCATAATGAAATACCAGCAACTCTGATCTCACGCACATCTTTAAAATTTGACACGACCTGATTTTCAACAGCAAGTGTACTTGCCTTTTCTTAAAAGGTGGGCATAGTGAGTTACAGTCTACAGGGTTGGGTTGTTTTTTTTGTTTTTTTTTTTTTCACATTTATAGCAAAAATATATCACCTTCATGTCTTAATTTAGCAACTAGCTTCAGGAGGAAATTTTGTTTTCAAATGAGCCAGAATGGACAAAAAGCGTAGTACTCCTGTAAAGGGGTTGGACACTGCCAGTTCCCATTCTGCATGCTGCTATATCTGTTTCTAGGGGACACGGAACCTTTTGAAAGTACTGCATAAGGAAAAAATAGCTTTTTTTTTTTTCCCCACAAAATATTGTTAGTAGCTCCACAGTGGGAGATATTAGATGGCAAAAAAAAAAAAAAAAAAAAAAACCGACTTTTTTTTTTTCCCATTGATTCAGCTGGAGGATGGCAGTTGTTCGTTTTACAAAGGCTCTGCTATTTCAGAAAGCAGCTGCTAGCAAGAGGGGCTAGTGGCAGCGCATGAGCTACCTGGCCACCTGCTTTTATGTTACTTTCTTGTGAAAAGTGTGATGCCCTACTTTCTGCTGTATGAGAGCAGTCCTGTTGTAACTAGCGCAAAGGGTTTGTGACTTCGATATTTCTCTGGTTTCTGAGATTTGCAGGCTTTTTTTTCTTGAGGACCTCCTGCGTTATGAACCCAAGTGCTGTGTTTTTTCATGCTGATCATATGATAACTGCTTGCATCAGGGGTGAAGCTTCACTTTGCACTCAGGAAGCAAAGGATAAAATTCAGCAGGTACAAATTCAAATCAGTTTAAAAAGAAAAACATTGCTTAGCTCATTATGTCCATTCTTTTGCAAAAGGAGGGTAAGTATTATGGGGAGATGCTAATGACTCTTTAAAAACAAACTTCAAGCTTCTGTCAGCATTTATATGACAAAGTCATATAGTTGCATTTGTAGAGGTATTTTGCCTTTTAAATCTATTTTTTTCCTTAAAAAAAAAATAATTAAAAACTGGTGAATTGGGCCCCTGATTCTTCTAACGCTTCAAGTGTGTGCTTCACATATATGAACAGTCCAATATAAAGAAAACAGAAAACTGTAAGGTACTTAAAAAAGAACATACATGTGCAAATATTATTAAACCTGTCTTAAGTGTTTATAGGGTTGGACGCATCAAAGAAAACTTCTATTTTTCTCTCCTTCCGTTAATAAAAATATTCCTGGTGAAGTTACTTGAATAAGCATGGTCCATCACATGTGGCAGGGCTCACTTGAAGGAGAGTGGGAAAGAATATAACTGGAAAGCATGAGTAATCTATTTAAAACAAAGCTTGCCGATGTCCTGTAGCTAACATTTTGAGACTTTAATGTTTGTAGAACAACCTGAAGCTGCTTAAAATGAATACTAATGACTACTTTTGCATCTATATTCTATTTTTGAAAGTTGGTGGGTAACTTTAAAATTTCCATTTGTTTTAGATAAACTTCATAGTTGTATGTGGCAGGTGGCAGAAAAACTGACTTGTTTTGAGCACAGTTTCCCTGGATTTCGCTTTACTAATTTTTTTTTTTCCAGATTCACAGATTTCAGTTTATATAGTCTTTTAAAAATGCCTTTCAAAGATCAATTTCAAATACCTTTGGATTAATATTAAATGGGTAGCTAGGGGAAAACCACTTCTATTTGCAGATGGTATTTTTTATTTATGGCTCTGGTAGAAACCTTATTGTAAGTCTAGAAAATACAGTGTTATATAGGACTTCAAAGTTAGCTATACTTAGGGGGCTTTTATTACCTCAGTGGGACCCACCTAACTTTTATGTCAGTTCTGGGAACAGGTGAAGGGAAGAGTGAGCTATGTTTTTATTTTAAATATTTTTCCCTATATATTGTTATTTTTTTAGATCTTTTTAAAAATAAATTATATGCTAGAGATTGCAATTCCATTATAGTATCCCACTTGGTTCCAGTGTACAATATCAGATTGTTTGTATTGAAAAGAATGTATTTGATAAGTATTTGATAAGTTAACAGGAAAAGTTGTTTTCAAACTGTGCTGTGTTTGTGTCTAGCAATTGGAAATACTTTTCCTATAGAAAATTAAAACTATATATATATATATGACCTCATATGTACATTTGGATTAACTGTCTAATAACTACCCCAGAGCTGCTATAAACTTACCTGAATAATTTAAGAATTGCCTCTTTTTACCTGTTTTGTCTTTTTTTTGGCAGAAGGTAATTTTCCCTAGCTATGGATACAGTATGCTCAGACTTGCCTATGCGCTCTGTTCGGTTTTTTTTAACTGAAAAAAAAAATGTATAAAATGTGTATAAAGAAAAATGTAAATAAAATATTTTTAATCTTTAAACACTCTTGTGTAAACTTTATAATACTGAAAATTTAGTGGACCTGGATTATTTTCTACACAACCTCAGAGTTTATTCAGTTAAGCAACTCTTAAAAAATATGTTGCTATAATTCATAATGTTGTGTTAAAGTTATCCCAACAAGAAAAGTTGGATGCTGTTATATAGGATCAGGCTCATACCTTTAGCTGTATTTTATAATCTTACCAATTTTAATTGTTTCAGTGCTTTCAGGTGGCTGCTTTGCATTTCAAGCTTGCAATAGCGTTCTGAGTTGACTTAATTGTTACATGTGTAACTTGGTGTCAAGGCATGGATTTCATAAAGTTGGTGTTAGTCGGCAGCCAGGAGAAGAGACTGTTCCCCACTATCAAATACATGGAGTTGAGGGCTCTGAGACAACACGAGTTTACCACAGACTCGAACTTTGACGTGCCAGAAGTCCAAGTGCTTTATGTTTCCCGTAACAAGAAGGGAGAACATCATTTCAGCATTAAAGTGTCAGATCAGAACAGCATTCAGTACCAAGGTTGGGGCGGGCCAGGGGGAGAGGGAGCAGGTAAAACAGGAGGTTATGATTTTTTTTTTTTTTTTTTTTTTTCCTCAAGCACTCTGATGAAAGCCTTCCTTGTCAGTCCCTTGACGCACTTTTCCTTCTCTCTGACATTGTTTTTTGGCAACTCTCTTACTGTCAGTTCAAAGCCCCGGTTTAAAAATCTGCTGTCAAGAATGTTTGAAAATAACTGTAGTCTCTTTTTTCTCTTAATATTGAGGTCAAAAATAGCATTTCAATTCTGTTTTAATACTTAGAATGACTTAAAACTTTATTTGCTTGAAGTAGCCTTTTTCCCCCCGCCTCCTTATTTGATAACTTGACTTCATCCTACACTAAGTATACTGTTTATTGGGAGAATGCTGTGTATTAATTTGTGCTGGTCTCAGTAGGATGCATCATGGGAGGAAGGGCCTCTTTTAGTTGTGGTGTGTCCCCATTTCTTCGTTCAAAAGGAGACCAAATTTATTAGACTGATACAGTGGGAGAGAAGATGACAGCAGTATTTCCACTCTGTTAAACAGTTCTTTTTGCTCACCTTTTTAATTTGCCTTCTCTGCAAGCCAGGTAGCGATTTTGGCAATTTCTTTCCTCCATGATACTACGCTGGCCGACTTGACTTACATGTTAGTACGTCTGTAGTTGATAAGGAATCTCAAATAATGGTTCCATTATTTCACTAAAGAGACCTCTCACATTTTATCTGGGTCATAGTTGCTGATATCAGATTCTTCACTTTCTGGAATATGTGGCTATATTTTGGGGGAGTAGTTCGGTCATCTGTGTTCACTTGTTTTGTGTGATAAAAAGTTAATGTTAGCTTGGCAAAGAATTTTTTCAGTTAATTCCTTCCAGAGTCTTTGATGTAAGTTATCCACCCTTGTTGACTTGAAATTCTTGATTTCAACAAATGTTCCCCCTTTGTTACAGATTGGGGTTTTGGGTTTGGTTTTTTTTTTTTTTCTGATTCCATCAGCTTCATCATATGGAAAGGAAAATTGTTGCTTTGGGGGTTGCACAGATTGTCTGTTAGTTCTGTACTTTTTGAGTTCATAATGTGCTCATGGACACAGATCTCTCATCCAGCCTTTAGCCTATCAAGTCTTACTGATTTTTCAATTTCATCTTTTAATTAGAGTGCCTTCTTGTCCAAGGCAACTTTCTTGGCATGTGCAGAATTTTCATTCTTTGAAGGGAAAGGGTAGGGAATATATGCAAAACCAGCTTTCATTCTTCTTTTCATTAACACTTTCCACTTTTCCGTTTGATGCTTCAGTTGGACTGACAGGTGCTTTAGGTTACGTTTACAGGTAAAAATAAACCTCATCATGACTCTGTTTAAGTACCCAGTGACTCTCCAGTCATCTATCCATTGGAATGAATGCCAGCATTAAGCATTACATGCTAGAGTGCCAAGCCTTCCAGATTGATGCTGTGATTTCTGAAAGAGCTGGATTTTGGCTTAATACTGTTCTTTGAAAAAAAGGGGAGTGAGGATGACCTCTGCACAAGTTAAACTAAATAGTCCAGCCAAATAAATCTCACAAAATGGTTAACACCCAAATAATTAATTAGCTGTAGCTCACAGAATTTATGAACCTTACAGAATTATCACAGTTGCTCAGTTTTAGTTTTGTCCTAGCTGTGCAGTGCAGAGATTTTTTTTTTCTTATTGCATGGTAAAAAATAATTACAAGAATGTCTGTCTTGCTAAACTTGTTAAACCACTATAGGAAGCCATGCTTTCAGATTTGCAGCCTTGTTCAAAGCAGAGCAGAACACGTTAAAGTGATTAGAAGGGTTAGAAATTTTCCAGTGCCTTAACTTCTGAAGAATTGTGCATCTGCTGTGGATGGAAATAATCCAGTATCCTCCAGAGATAATACCTGAGACCAGGCATACAGTTCAGTTGCTTCATCTTCCCGTTCTTCTGTAACAATAGACGGATCCTCAGACTTTTCAATTAGTGAAATTGCCATCCTTTGATGTTCAGAGAAGTTGCTCCTATTTGTAGCATCCAGTTTCTATACCTGCATAATAGCATGCATTGTTAACACACAGAGGAATAAGAATCTGCTCAATCACACTTGAGGAATGTGACATTTTTCTCATCTATAAAACTGCCAAAGTATGCTAAAGCATTGGTTTTTACCTATGCCAGCACCATGTTGTACTAATTTATGAGACTGAAGAGGTAGTTTCAAATGCTGTACTTAGAGAGAAACAGTAAAGACAATGTCATTCTGTGCACCACTACCCTGTGCTCCTTTCATTCCTACAGCAGAAACAGAAACTATGCCAGCCAGAGCCCTCCTCCATGGGAGAAAACATAAAGGACTTCATGTTCTAAGAAGCAGCAGGTGATAACACGTGGTAAAGATGCAAGGGTGACAGTGATCACTAGATGACAGTTAATATTAGTAATTGTGAAAGAACCCTGAAGCATATCTTAGAGTCTCCTAAATGTGTTGGGTGTTACTCCTTTGTGCAAAATGCTCCCAGAATGGAAGCATTGAAGGTACCAGGCATGATGGGTTTTGATGAATGTGAAGGAAAGGAATGGAAAGGTGCAAAACCAGCCTGAACAAGAGCCGTGGTACCAAAGAGCAAGACTTTCTGGCTAATCAGTACTCTGCACAGACACAAAGGATTGCATCCTGAGAAGGGCATCTTGCTTCCAGTTTGGCCTCATACATCTTACTCTCTCTCAATCAAATATGCTCTCTTCATTTTTGCTAGCTTCTGTTGAGCTTGAGAAGAGCGACATGCTGGCTGCATGGACGCTATAGTGGGCCAGTAAGAGTAAAATGAAGAGATGACTGATGAATTGTATGGAAATAATGATGTAGAAAAGAAAAATATGTAAAAGCTAAATACAGGCTTTTCTTCTGAAAAGGGGTGTTACTCTAGATTGAACAAATAAAGCTACAAAACCGTATTGTGCCTTCTAGAAGTAGAATTGTAGAGGTTTTTCCCTTATGCTGTTCTATTACATTAAGCGCTGGTGGCAGCATCAGTGAAGAAGGAATCTGCATGATTCTTCAAGTGCTGCTCAGCTCTGTCTCCCTTCTTCAAGCTGTACAACAAACTGCTGCAGAACGGCCTGCAGCTGTTCTGGTACCTAGGATCCTATAAGGCTTCAAGCACCAGCTTAGGGGCTTAATGGGGACACAAGTCAGAGCTTAAGCCAAGAGTTAACTAACAACAGAAGCATAGGCTTCACTACTGAAGTGCACAAATCATAGAATGTTTTGGGTTGGAAGGGACCTTCAAAGGTCATCTAGTCCAACCCACCTGCACTGAGCAGGGACATCTCCAACCAGATCAGGTTTCTCAGAGCCTCATCCAGCCTCACCTTGAACGTCTCCAGGGATGGGATATCCACCATCTCTCCAGGCAACCTGTTCCAGTGCTTCACCACCCTCACAGTGAAAAATTTCTTCGTTATGTCTAGTCTAAATCTACCCCTAGTTTAAAACCATTACCCCTTAGTCCTATCGCTAAAGGCTCTACTAGAAAGTTTGTCCCCATCTTTCTTATAGGCCCCCTTTAATTACTGAAAGGCTGCAAGTCTTTGACTGTTTCTCAATAACTTCTATCATGCAAGATGTTGCACAGTGTGTAGTGGTACACGCTGCCTTCTCCAGCTGGTCTGTGTGTGTGAGTCGTTGGGTCTTGTGGACCTCACTGTGACTCTTCTCACTCTGTGGGTGTAGATACTGTTAGAAACATTAACATCTGATTTCCTAACATCCAAAAAGGAAGATGTTAGAACACTTTCAGTAATAGACTGTAATAATCATGTAATGTATATATAGTAAGCATCTAATACATTCTACTCATTCATGGGATAGCTACATCATGTGCCCTAGTAGAAAGTAAAATAGAAATTAAAGCCCTTCAAAAATGATCATCCTAAAGGTCAATTACAAGTAACAAAGTAAGCTCAGCGTGTCACTGTTGGTTACTAAAGAAGCTGCACAGTAAAAGATGGCATGCGTGCCTTTAACTGGAAATTATTTGGTCGACCTAGAAACTACAATTCAGGTAAATAAGGAACTACATGTAATATTTATGAAGATACTGATGTCAGTACATTTATAGGCAAATAAGGTAAAGATATTCACATCATCTTGCTAAGAAATCAAGGATTACTGTGAAAACATTTTTAAAGGTAAAAATATTTGATGCGCTCAATACCTAAACAGACTGGCAACGGATGCTACTAGACCTTTCATGTTTTAGCCTCAGTTGATTTCCAAAATGTACCCAGCTCAACTGAAATCCGAGACGCATTTAAATTTTGAAAGGAGTTGGGACTTTGTTGTGATGGGTGCTTACGAGCATCCAAAAAATTTGTGTTCTCACTGCTACTAGTAGTGATCTGTGCTTTGGAAGATGATTGCTGCACCACCTATTAGCTACTATGTCTGTTGGTAGTGTCAACAACTTATTAAGAGAAAAATTATTTGTCGGTGCTGGAAGGGAGTAACTGAAAAATGTGGAACTAGAGCTCCTGATGGCTGCAGTGAGATGTTGCAGATTTGAATTAGGGAAGGAGTGTTTGGATGTTTAAGCATGGCAATGCCAAAAGTGGAACTAGATGCCGTTGGATTACACTGGGGTTTTTTTTTGCATTATATGTTTCTCTGTCTACCTGTCCCCTGTCTTAGAATGTAGGATCTTTATTTGGAAAGCACTGAGTATATTTTGGATGCTGTTAAAAGATGATAAAGCTGATGAGACAGCATGTGCTGGAATTCGAGTACTGGTTTATCCCAGATGTGAATGCAGTAACGCCTTTGCTGCAATTAAAGGTAGGTCAGTGGGAAAGCTGAAAGAGCTCTGCAATGGTATCTGTCCTTAACGTTCAATTTACTTCCTGAATGTGTTACTTCAGACCTCATAGCTGCCAAAATAGCACCTCTGACAAATGTTGAAAAAAGACCCACCTCAAGTATGAAAAGCAAAAGCACAAGGTAAGTTTCACTCCGAATAAAACAATGTAGTTAATACAAAAATCTGTTCAAACCTCCCCCCTCTTTTTTTTTCAAACTAGGGATTGAATAATGTAGAAAGAATGAAATAGGATTCTTACAAATATACAAACTATATTGCCTTCTTAAAGGCAATGGGGAAAGGTGCCTCATCACACACTCCTGTAAAAGCCAGTTCAATTAGCTGTTTTACAAATACATGCTGAAAGTGATGGGAACATGAGAAATGGATCATATGCTTTGGAGACTAACCTAGAAACCTTTATACCTGGCCTGTCACCTCCAACTGTGCTTTGTGCAGGGTATTTAGAAAACCAGGCTCACGGTGTTAGGTGAAGCTGCTTAACAACTGAAAGCGCAGTTTATTGGAGCCCTTGTGGATGTGTATTTTCTATTAACTGCATATTTTCAAAAGAACTTGAAGAGAGATCTGCCAAACAGCATTCTTTTAACTTAAAAAACAACACCAAAAAAAAAAAAAAGGCTGTAAGAGGCAGAGAAGCAGCTTATTTTATAAAGATTTTAAAAATCAGTTCTAAACAGGCTACCAAAACTGTAGTGGCAAGTCATGGTATTAAAAACCATTTTAGTGAGGAAAGGGTGCATAGAATAATATTTTTTAAAATATACAAGATTTGTCTTGAAGGATAAGATCAAAGCAAGCTAGCCTCTCAGAATTATGTTTTCCAGTGATCAGTGTTCAGTAGGTCTGCACTGATATTTAATGGGCAGATCTTACAAATTCACATTTTAACAGGAATGTGCAACGTATCAGGTTTTTTTCCTACTGTACCTATAAATGTGTGGCAAATAACTGTCACTGTATTGCTAGTGAAGGACTGTTCTTATTTCCTGACAAAAAAAAAATAAAATTCTAAATAAGCAATCTAATACAACATTATGAAATCTCATACTGTAATGGCTAAGACAAAGAATTAGAGATCAAGTTTCTTAAATTGTGTTTCTGCCTGGACAGAATATGAATACAGTTTTAGAACTATGGCAACATGTTCCAGCTTCTCTGAGCTGCAGTTTCCTAAAGGAAATATTTCTTTCACAAGTATTTAGAAAAGCCAATTACTAAGGAAAGGGAAAAATACTGGCATGCAAGATAAAACTGAAACTTGGTACAGGTTCTTGCGTTAGAAACAGCCAGGAGTCAATCATTCCAAAGCTTTTTATTCTGTGTCCTCAGCATCAGAAACTTCAGCTCCTTTTTAAGTCTATCTGACGATGTTTTGCACTGTGCATAATCCGTTATGGCATGTATTTTCGTTGTCCCAGGGAAATCTTGCTGAGACAACCTTCTCAAGCAGTTATTCCTACCACCAAAGTGACGCAGGGCCTTCATCCAGATTACTGGTAGACTGTAAGAGAACAATACACCTACATGAAAGTGAATATATTTGTATTGTTCTTCTCTATAAAAGTTTTTTACATTTTGTTAGATCAGTTGTACCAATCACTTTAAAGATGAAGTTCCACATTAAAGAAAAAATGCACTGAAGATGCTGGATCTGATAAAATTGTTAGGTTTAAAAAATTTTATAAAACAACTGTCTGTTCTTCAGATATTTGTGTAACATAATTGTATCAATAATTGCTCTGTAGCCTCTGAATAAAATTGATCACAAATATATGTATTTGTAACATATAGACCGTTGTATGTCCAGAAACAACTGGAATTTTCTTTACTCTTCATGTACCAAACTTAAAAAGAGAATGCACTTGAAATATTCTTGTGTCTGTCCTCTGTAGAACTGGGAAGCCGCCAGTCCCACCCACAGCCTGGGACGTAGCTTTGGTTGAGACCTGACCAGAGCAGGCAGCGCTATTCACCTCAGTGCCGTCACTCCTCTTGTGGGCTCTCCTGTCATTTTGAGCTTTGAATATTTTCTGTCTCTGACTCCTTGAGGACAAATAAAACACATCAAGAAATGCGACTTGCTTTGTGAGCTACCCAGTCATGCTCTCACAAAGCTGCTGTAAAATACTGCAAAATCATTTTGCCGCAAACATTTGCTGCACCCTGGCTGCCTGTTTTCCACAGATACAGCCAACTGCTCAAAGCATACTGCAAAGGTGAGAGAGGCCCATGCGCGTTCTTCACCCATCTGTCACTTATGTACGCTTTAGATAGAGTTCTTCCTTGCTAAAGAGGGAATTTTCGTAACCAAACCTGTAATAACGGAAAATGTTTCTGCAATCTTTCATGGTAGCATGATCTTTTTCATCTGTTATCCTGTGGGTTTGGTACTGAAACCCATCTCGTACCATTTGCTCATTGCATTTCCAGTATCACATTAACTTGCAAGCATCAGCTTCTGCCTGGGGAATACAGCAGAAAAATACGATAAAGCTTTAAAAAGAAAAAGCACAAACCAGAAATTGTCTTATTTCACCTCAAATTGCTCCTGACAATAATCCGATGTGCCAACAAACAGAAAAGACTATCTGCTGATTTTACAAACAGGTTGTCGAGAAGCATTGCCCAATTATGCAATGCGATGGTTAAACATCCTCATTAGCCTGGAAAATACTTGTTCCTGATATAGCTGATTCTATGAGGTCTGTAAAGAGACTGCAATAAAGAAATGTGGGAATTTTCTTTTAGCAGGAACAGCAAAAATTACGATCACAAAGAAAATTTAAGATTATAAGAGTGTGTGTACCTCGTCTGTCTGTCCATAATACCCTTCCCAATTAAATAATTGCTACCATGTTCTTCAAGTGCTTTACCTTTTACATAAAAATTCTTTTTGACAGTTTTTTTTTTCCCCCAGGACTAACAGGATGCTATTCTTCATATTCTAAAAGCAGTATTAACTATTTGAAATTAACTACAATTAGGGGGGTCACACACACAACCTGAGAAAACTCATAAAGAGAGGATCCACGTTATTTTCTTGGTGTTCTTACGTGTGTAAATTAGGAGTGTAGGCTTCTCTCCCCGTGCCGGGGTGGGGGGGAGGACGTGATAGAGTGCACTTCAAAGCAGAGTTTGAGTGCTGTGAACTCTCTGGTGGAGTCTACGTCCAGTCCATCCCGAGGCAGCAGAAGTTCCTATGAGGTTTTAAAAGTCAGGCAGCCTGCATCACCCCTTCTCCCCAAGTCCTGACAGAGTGGCCCCCCAACAGAACTGTGATGGCAGCTGTATGGCACATCCTATAGAACCTGCGTTTTCCATATCTAACAGTTAATCTGAACAAAGAATACAGACAAATATTTTCAATTGTCCTTGCATCTTAAGCTTCAAGGTAATTTGTCATTGCTACCTAAAAATTAACAGTATTCAGGAAAAGCAAGTCACTTGTTTGCATTTGAAATCTGTTCTTATGTGATCAAGTTCAAGTATGAGGATAAATATCTTACAAAATGTTAAAAATAACAAGTACTGAGATTCTAGGAACTGATCAGAAAATGATGACACAGGAACATTAATTCAGTAAGTCACCTCATTTGATAGATATTTTATTCTTTTTCAGCTAATGTATTTGCTGCCTTGGCCTTGAGTGTTGCGAAAGATCTTAAAGACATTGAAAGGCGGAAACTCCTGACTGGCAAATCTGAAGAAGCACAGAAGCAGTTAATTAAGTGACAATATGAGAACAGATTTCTCATTATTTAAATCAGAACAGAATACTGCTTTGGTTTATCTTATCTGACAGGAATTTAGTACTCGTTATTTCTGGTGTTTTTCTGCCACTGAATAACAAGTCAGACAGCACAGGGTGTATATGAGACCCTTGCTCACAGCAGATGTGAGTGGAAAAGAACCCGCTCCTGTCCAATGTGTGCAAGTGAGCTGGAGATGCGGTGTCCTCAGCTGCAGAAAACTGCAGCTGCTGGAGTGTTAAGATATGCAGAAAAGTGTAGTTTTATTGGTTTTAGTTTAATATTTTGAGGTTAGAAAGGCATGGAACCCTATCTTGATCTTTGTGCTCTAGCTGCATCCATATTCTACTGGCATTGAGACAGCTCTGAATCATAGAATGACAGAATAGTTTGGGTTGGAAGGGACCTTTAAAGGTCATCTAGTCCAGCCCCTTGCAAGTAGCAGGGACATCTCCAACCAGATCAGGTTGCTCAGAGCCCCGTCCAACCCGACCTTGAATGTTTCCAGGGATGGGGCATCCACCACCTCTCTGGGCAACCTGTTGCAGTGTTCCACCACCCTCACTGTAAAAAATTTCTTCCTTATATCCAGTCTGAATCTACCTCCTTTTATTTTAAAACCGTTACCCCTCGTCCTGTCGCAGCAGGCCCTGCTAAAGAGGTTACATATGAGCATGGGCTGCCCTTGCTTGTAATACTAAAGTCGATAGGAGTCGCCTCTCCTCCCCTAGCCTAAACCGGCCGTTGTGCCGCCTTTCCCTGAATCTGACCGTTAACAGCTGTTGCCCCTCCCTTCGCCTCTCGCGGCCGCAGCGGTGGCGGCAGCGGAAGGGCTAACGGCGGGATCACGTGCGGAGGGGAGAAGCCCCGCCCCCTCCGCGTTGCCAGGTTACCGCTGCTCCGGTGGGTGGGGCCTGCTCCCAGCTGCCCCCGCCTCCGCGGCGTCTTTCTTTGACGTCAGCGCGGAGCGACGCGGCCGGCGTTCACCCCCCGTTACCCCGCTCGGCAACGCCATGTTGAAGGTGAGGTTAAAGCGTCGCCGCTTCCCTTCAGGCATCGCCGCCGCGGTCCCGGTTTGAGGCCGTGCAGCGGGACGCGGCGGTTCCCCGCCGAGGCGGTGCGGGGCCGTTGCGGTACCGTTGGTGTGGGGGTGCCCGTGTGGGGCGAGGCCGGCAGAGGGCGGCCCGGCAGCGCGGCCGGAGGGGCCCCGGGCTGAGGCGGCCGGTAGGCTGGTGGTCGGGCCCGGGATGGCCCCGGTTTCTCCCGCCTCCCGTTCTAAAGCAGATTTTTGTTGCTCGGTTGAGGAGACGGGGTAGCGAAAACCCTGACGTTGTTACCAGCGAGTGATTTTTTTTTTTTTTTCTTCTCCCGCATTCTGTCTAAAACTGTTCTAAAAATCTGTGTTGTCTGGTGGCCGCTGTACCCAGGGTATTTTGTCTGTAACTCTCAGACAAAACTCTTAGTTTCACTCTTGTTGAAGCTGCATAATCTCTCTCTTTTTTTTTTTTTTTTTTTTTTTTTTTTTTTTTTTTTTAGTATTTCAAAACTGCGTGCCCTATCCGCGCAAAAAGAAAACACACGTGGACGCCACGCGCGTTATTTAAAATTCTTGGCTACAGCAGCGTGGAGCTGTGAGTTCAGTGTTATTGCAGAGTTTGGATTCTTGCAGCTGTGAAAGTCCTTCTCTTGGGAGTCTGCCTTTATTGCGTGTAGGCTGTCAGCGAAGTCTGTGAAAAGGACGGAAAGTCAGATAATTGTCTCAGAGGTCTTTTTGACTGTGATGATAAGATCCCCAGATCCCTTCAGGCTAAAAGCAAATTGTATGCTTCAGTCAAGCTGTTGTGATGACTGCTACTTTTTTTTTTCCCCCCAATATATATCAATATATTGATATACTGAGAAGCCTATGCTTGCTGTACTCTTGTTGCAACCTTTTTTTTTTTTTTTTTACTTTAACGTTGGGACAATTGCTGGAATTCTTCTGTAAGGATTATGTCTCACAATCGTTGAGAATTTCATAAGTGATACTGAATTGTCATTCAAGGGATCATGTGTGAACCTGTGGGTTTAGTTACTATGTGTAATATCACTGTTTTTATACAACCGTTGAGGTTAGGCAGATTCCAGTGCTTCAGGTAAACCTATTTTTTTTTCCTCTATGCAAAAGGAAAGGTGGCTTCTTGTCCTCAATATCTGTGCTTTGGGGAACAGAAGTGCTCAAGAGTTTGGATTTTTTTTGTTTGTTTTAGGCTTTTTGGTTGTGGGGTTTGTTTTTTTTTTTTCAGTTGAGGTTTAAGAGATAGGAAGAAGAATAGAAAAAGAATAGAGAAATGAAACAGTTTCGTACATTAGGACAAATATCAGTCTTCATGAAAGTCTGATTAAAGTTTTTTTTTTTTTTCCTTTTCTTTTTCCTTTCCCCAGTTTTGACAGGGTGACAATGACAGTAACAGGTGAACTGAGAAACCACAGACAAGAGGGGAAAAAAAGACAAAAGTTATAGTTAATCTTTAGCTTCCCCCCCCCCCTCTGTACTGAGAGCTAATATGGGATTTATGCTTTCCAGAGGCATTTTTTTATTTAAGAATTAAGAACTTTGAGAAAGACAGTAGAGCAAGACAATAGAAGGTGAAATGTGATAGTGTTTTTCCCTTCAGCTTTCAGATAGAATTTGCTCGTAAATGATCTGGTGTCCACAGATAAAGTTGAATTCTTCAGCTAGAGAGAGGAATAAACTTAGTATATTTTTTACTTAAAGTAAATGCAGAGCATTGCCTCGAGAGAAGAATGTCAGTTCTACTTTTTTGCTATCAACTGCATAGCTGCAACGCCGGCAGACTGAAGGCACAGCTCGATCAAAATGTTTTACTAAACCAATTGCTTTAGTAATACGTGGTTAATGTGGAATTAAGAAATAAGATACTAAAGTGAATTTTGGAAACAAAAGGTAAAACAGTTAATCTTTCATATTGCTGAGTAAACCTTTTAGTGTGTGCGTATATACGGTACTTTAGTACCGGTTATATGTTTCTCATAAACTTAGCTGATGTAGAAGACCATTGCAGGATAGCTTGAACAGTGCATTTAAAGAAAGATTCTTCTTGCACTTTTAGTGGTTAATTTCATTCTGTCTGAAATGTAAATATGAGAACTTTAGAAAATATCTGCACTGTAGTGTTTTGATAACGTGAACAGCTGACATTTTCAATCAGAGTAGTTCTGTGATCACTGATACCTGTTTGTGAAACCAAGATGCTTCCATGCTCTGCTGTTTGTGACTTCATATAAAAATCTCAAATATTTAAAGCATTTGGTTTTCCTATTTCTGCTAGTGACTTTTAGCACCATTTACAGTGTTTGAAAATATTTTTCAGAATGAAAACACATTTAGATTTTTGCCTTTTTTCAGTGACATGACAGTTTTGAAGTGAAAAAAAGGAAAGATTGAGGAAATAGATTCCACAGCTGTTAATGGTTAGTGATGTTCATATTTTTATCTTGGGTTATGAAAGTATGTGAAAAGTCTTTGTTTAAGCAAACACCATTAAAGATTATCCGTATCTTTCCTTGGTTGTAAAACAACTGATCCAGTCATTGTGGTGTTTCATTATAGTGCTGTAATAATGAGTCTATAAATTCAAACAAGGAAAAACTTCCTTTTTAAGCAAGTTTTTCCATACCTTTTAATCCATCAGATCCCGTATGTCTTTCTGAAAAGCAGTCGTATGACCTAGTTCTTGTGTACTGTTTCTCTACATGTAAATGAACGTTTTCGGAAAGTTTGACAACTACGTAGTCTAACTTAAGAGACTCTTCAAACTCAAAGTTACGCTTAATAAATACTACATCCACAAAGCTGTGGACGAAATTTAAGCTGCAGGTACTGATCTATATGCAATAAGCATATAGTCTGGATAATTTTAAAGCTATATTCTAACAGTTCTGTAGTGGGAAGAAACAAAGTTTCAGAGTAATTGTCCAGATGCTAGGTCAGCTATCATTGTCACAGCATGAAGGATGTGTTGGTTTGACCAAGGCTTCAGTTTCACAAGCGGCTAGGTCAATGTCATGTATCCCTGCTATTTCTGAAAAGGAAGAGGGCTTGCTGCCTTCTCCTTTTTCATCCCCTCTTCCCTGACCACACAGTTCCTCTGGTGCTTGTCAGACTGTTTCGTGGATGGGTTCAACTTACTAAGCCTGCACAAAGCTCTCCGCTTCTTTTTCAGGATTAATCTTTTGCCAAATTGGCGAGGTGAATTGCCTCGTGGTGGAAGCGTCAGGCCACCAAAGCTAGGGCAAGGTGAGCAGTAGGACTTCTGGGAATGGATGCTGTGAGCAGAGCCAGACCTCTGCAATTTGGTGGCCACAGGTTATTAGATTTGCTTATGCTGTAACCTGATACAACGAACCATAGGATGTTGTATCTCTGCACACGTTTATCTGAGCAGTAACATGAGTATGAGACATTGAAAAGTTTCCTTTTGGAACTGTTATTTCGTGAGTTAAATGTTGTTGTTAATAAGGGTGTGCATTTGTTGGAAAATTTCTTCTGTGCATTCTTGATTCACTACAGAGCTAAGATTTTTATCTTCTATTTTTTTTTAAGTTAAATTGTGTTTGTTAATATAAGACTGCTTTAATGTAGGTACTGAATACAGGAAGAACTATATTCACCCTACGCGCGGTGATTGTGTTGTGTGGCTGGGTTGAATCTGAAGTATTCAAAAACAGTCAAGTATCTGTCACGATGCACTGTAATTCCTACTTCTCAAAGAAAAGTAGGAGACATTCCTAAAATTCTTAGCGAGCAGTGATTATGTTCTGATAATTTCAACTGTAGGTGTAGTTTTTTCCCTAAATCTAGATGCAGATGATAACTGGAAATAAAATGCTGAACGTTTTGTTACTATCTACAGAGAAATGAAGGTGTTACGGACATTCACAAAATTGTTTAAAACATGAATATAATGTTGTTAGTATCTGTACAAAGAAAGTTGACAAAAAACTGTATTTTAAGTGAGAGAAGGTCTTTTTGTGAGATGAAAACTGTTGAGATTAGCATTTATATCCACTGTCTCCTTTAGCCTTAGGCTTTTCGAAATACCATCTGAATAACTGAGATGTTATCATTTGAGTGCCTGAGAGCATTAGATTGTGTACCACTGACTCCGCTTTCTCCTACCTTCTAAACACCTTAATATATCACTTACTAACGTATATGAGGACATAAACATTGTCTACATTGATGTGTACAGACATGGTGCCATTTTGTTTGAATTTAGTAATCTGCATCTCTTCCTATAATGTTTCTAGGTAATTCGGCTGGGGGCCACCCCTGTTAGCCTGAGCTTGCTCTCTATCCAGGTTTATGCTTCCTCTTCAGAGAAGGAGACTTCCAAAAAGGAGTTACTGAAAATTGAGGAGGTAAGAATGATTAAAGTTCTAGCGCTCTTCTGTCTATGGAAATATCTACAGAATTCTGAAAGACATTATGTTTTGATGCATGAAAGCATTTAGGTACATCTTTTCACCCTTGGTATTGTTGCCTTTAAACTTGCTTCTCTATTTTCAGTAATGGAGAAGTCAAAATGGTTTTGCTTCTTTTACCTGAGGGTTGCATTTGATGCCCTCTGCTCGATAGCATCAGGCTTGCTTGCGTGCAAGATCTTTTTTCCTACATTAAAGCCTTCCATTCTGCATTCAGAAATTACATTTCATGTTTGTAGACTGACTTGTGGTCATGTTTGAAATCCCCAGGAGTACTTTACTTTTTATCCAGGTAACACAGTGTATTTTTTTTTAATTTCAAGTGCTGTTGGCAAGTTTAATAAAATTTCATTTATATTCTCCAATAAAACAGCAAATCAAAAGTTTTTCTTTCTAAAAATATTCTCTTTTTTTACAGGCAAAATTCTTGTCTGACAGTGCCTTGGATCCATTATAGTAGCCCACAGAATTTTATCAGTTCTCCTTTCTTTACAGCATTCAGACCTAAGCAACAACAAATAGAATAAGTAGTGGTAATAAAAACCTGTTATGTTACTGTTTCTCTAAGATGTTACAAATGTCTTGGTTATATCACAAACAGAGCTTTAAAACACCCTGTCAAACTGCAGGCTCACCAGCATTGTTGCATAGGCTTTTAACAGTCTCCAATGTTAAAAGAAAAAAAAAACAAACAAAACCAACCAAACAACAAAAACCAAAACCCAAACAGTAGTTCATAACTAAATACAGCTTTGTTTGTAGACGTTTAAAAATTTTACATACTTCAAGGCCATCTGAAGTATTGTTACATAAGCAGTGAAACTAAGTGAACCTTATTTTTGTATATGTTTAGGTCTTTTGGATATGTCTGCATGGGCAGCTCACTTGCATAATGTGAGGATCAATAGTTGAAGCTGTCTCCTGACTTCACCCCAGTGAAGTCACCTTAACTTGGGCTGTTGCGTGCCCAACGCCACTGCTGGCATGAGTCAGTAGTGAGGCAGCGGTTTGAAGTTACGTATGTGCTAGATAATTGGCTTGCCCATCAGCCTCAGCAAAGCTGAATGTGCAAGCCATGGAGTTCTGGCTGTCTTAGCATTCGCAGGGTATGTTCGTTTGGATCTCTACTCTGTCAGCTGTCTAGTTTTGTAAAATGTATGGGAGTTTCCTTGTGTCACAGACTTCTGTCCTTGTGCCAGACATGGCTGTTCGGTTGTTGGACAGTGTCAAAGTTAAATAGATTGTGACACTGATTCCTAGGGATGACTGGGCTTCCTAGGGAAATGAGACTTAAAACGCTTGTCTTTTAAAGTATTATGGGAAATTCAGCTGCACAAGTTACTGAATTATTTGACAAACTCTGTGTCATCATATGTTTTGTTATGGTTAGCAACTTTTTTTTTATTATGAGAGAGATACGGTTGTTTTCCAACTTACTGTGAAAAGAGGGCTAGCTATGCTTTGATGCAATGATACATGTAAACATCAGTTTATAATAAACTACTAAATGTAGTATAAATGTGATACACAGTAAAAGTTCTTCGTACTAAGCAGCAGTGTAGTATATAAACTGCTAGGAATTTTAACAGGTTTTGTTTTGAGCTAAACCACAACAATTGTGCTCTTCAACAGTATAGACTCTAGTCTTTTTTTTTCATGGAATACAATTTTAAATATGTCTAGGTAATTGTAATAAATATATTATGATCGAAACCCTGAATATAGTGTTTTCATATTTATTATGTGAAGATGCCCGTTGCTCTTCAGGTGGATGTTGCAGTCCCTATTTGCTCAGCCTCGTGGTGCTATTAGTGCTGTCAGTTGCTGATGTGGTTAATGATGGCAACCTTTGGATGTCATACCATTTTCCTGCTCAGAAACAAACAGACAAATTTGTATCGGATGTTACCATTGTTAGGAACTACTTGGACTCTTTAGTGATGGCTTGTGCAAATATAGAAAATGATCGATTGTGATTTCAGAGCTCTAATACATTTAGTATATTAACTGGAAACCAGAAGTGATGATTAAGACCAGAAACATTTTTCACAATTATGTTTCATGTTCTTATTAAACTAGTTTAATATTAATTTATAACCTGTGACTTGGATCATATAGCAGCTATGGATGAATTGCATAGCAATTAGAAGTCATGTTAATCATAATATATAATTAAACTTTACTCATAATGATTGTCTCACAGCTGTGCCTGAATTTTTATTATGCGTTGTTTATGTACTGAGCACTGTGTTAGGTGTTCTCTGGTTAGACTGTTCATGCCCTGAAGACCTTCTTACACAATTACACCTTTGGTTTTAACCTCTTATTTGCTAATATTCACAGCTGTCACTCTACTCCTCTCCAGCTCGTGAGACTAAATATGTGGAGAATCCACAAACCCAAC
The DNA here is from genome assembly GCF_036417535.1 of Chlamydotis macqueenii. Taxonomy (NCBI): domain Eukaryota; kingdom Metazoa; phylum Chordata; class Aves; order Otidiformes; family Otididae; genus Chlamydotis; species Chlamydotis macqueenii. The sequence continues at coordinate 130,355,375 of NC_141556.1, forward strand.
TGGAAGAGGGGGTTTCGCGTTTACGACATGTTATGGAGCCATATGCAGCCTGGTGTCAGGTATAATGGTTTTATATCACATCTAGTAGTGGTTCAGTGGTAAGGGTTGAACTGGGATTTTTTTCTTTTTTTTTTTTTTTTTTTTTTGACAAAGAATTAATAGATAGCAGCAAAGTAAAAGGTGGTAGCTGTGCAAGCATTTTTCTAAAATGCTGCGTGACTTGAACTGTGGAAAATATTAAGTCATAATATTTACCTTCCTCATACAAAACCAGTTGTTTCTTTCTACTAATTTGCTGAACTAAACCGCTTATTTTCCCACATTTTTTAATCCGTCCAGAAGAGTTAGAAGAAAATTGGCTAAAACTTAGAATTGTTATCTGAAATATTCTTTAAGCGTAAAGATACCTAGAGATATCTGGATTTGGTACTCTTGGAACTTAGGAGACAGGAGAGTGATAATATTTGCATTTTCCATGCTCAAGGAGAATACCATAAATTATCAAGTAGTGTGTTTAGGAGCAGCAATACCAAGTTGTCCTCACTGCAGCTGTGACACAACGCAACTTTGCAGAAAACAGATCCAGAATTTGCTAAACAGGCATGTTGAGAGAAGGCTATCCAGAAGAGAAAATCCCAGGGCACTTTTCAGTGGCAAATCTCACCTGCAGACCTTACCCCCAAACTTTCTTTTATATTTTATTAGGTAGCCTGTGTATACTAAACCGTCATTAAATGCAAAAATAGTCTTTGAAGCATAGAAGAAAACAAAGATTTTTGTAATGAAGGCCTAAATTGTTGATGTTAGACTGCAGAGTCATATGATGTCTGTCTTTCTCTTTCTTGACCCAGCCAATGTTGAGGCTTACTTTTTGAAGCAAGGACGTCCTTGTCATCTGGTTGCCTCTTGGCAACTTTAGGTGATTCTCTGCTTTGCATTTTGGCTGTTGTGAATCCTATTCTTAAGCTGCAAGCTGTTCTTACAGTTCTCTGTAGAAAACTGAGCTGTTCAGTTCAGGATGTCCTTTCTGCCTAGAAGTTCTATATTGTAGTACTGACCTTTAGCAGTACTGAAACACTTTTTCAGAAATGCTCAGGGTTACTCAGTCTAGCAATGTGTTTTTTAAAGTGCCACTAGAAGGAGTAGTGACCAGTTTTGAAGGAGAAGGGGACGTTTTCCACAGTATAGTGAGACCTCTGACCTTGTAAACGCATGGGTTCTGTTTGATTGCCTGCAGTAACCATAACTGGGAATTAAATTTGTGACTAGGTTCGTTGCCCAGTTGGACTGACTGCAGGTAAGCCTTGAACAGTGCTTGATATCTCACTGGCCTGCTGTCTTCCTATTTGCTTTATTTTCTGTCTGCATGGTGATTGTTTACATAAGATGTGCTCTTCTGCTCGCACACAACAAGCCATTTCCTGGCAGTGGTTTACTGACTCATTTTATGAAGTGGGCATGTAAAATTTATGGGTTTGGGGTAATCTTGCTTGCTTAACTGTAGTCAGAAATAGTTTTTGTTCCCCTTCACTCCCTGCTGTGTTAAAGAAAATAATATCTTAGATGTCTCTCAGTTTACTTTAAAAACGTGACCCAGGATAATGATAATAAATTTGGCTATGTTCATATATCCATTTTACTTTTTCAAAATAGCTTGCTTAACTGTAGTGGAAGATCAGTGCAAAACAGATGTAGAAATGAGCCAGTTATGTGTGGGCTGTGACAGAAGATCAAACTTTTTTAGTCTTTGGGGTCTTTAGAGCATGTTCTTTTTTTCATTGACTGAGTAAGACCAAGGTTGTGTCAACTGGGTTTGTGTGCTACATGCTAATGCAATGTAGAATCATAGAATCATAGAATCACATGGTTGGATGGGACCTATAAGATCATCTAGTCCAACCGTCTTCCCACTACCATTGCTGCCACAGCTACTAAACCATATCCTGTAGCTTCTCATCAAGCCGCCTCTTGAACACTGCCAGGGACGGAGACTCCACCACCTCCCTGGGCAGGCCGTTCCAGTGCCTTACCACTCTTTGAGAGAAAAAGTTTTTCCTCAAGTCCAATCTAAACCTCCTCTGGTACAACTTGTGGCCATTTCCTCGGGTCCTGCTTGTTGCCTGGAAGAAGAGGCCAAACCCCTGTTCATCACAACCTGCCTTCAGGAAGCTATAGAGTGCAATGAGGTCTCCCCTGAGCCTCCTCTTCTTCAGACTAAACAATCCCAACTCTCTCAGCCGCTCCTCATAAGACTTGTGCTCCAGACCCCTCACCAGCTTTGTTGCCCTTCTCTGGACACGTTCCAGGGCTTCAATGTCTTTCTTGTAGTGAGGGGCCCAAAACTGAACACAATACTCGAGGTGCGGCCTCACCAGTGCCGAATACAGGGGGATGATTACCTCCCTGCTCCTGCTGGCCACACTATTTCTAATGCAGGCCAGGATGCCGTTGGCCCTATTGGCCACCTGGGCACACTGTCGGCTCATGTTCAGCTGAGCATCAACCAACACCCCCAGGTCCCTTTCCTCTTCACAGTCCTCCAGCCACTCAGCTCCGAGCCTATAGCGCTGCATGGGGTTATTGTGGCCAAAGTGCAGGACCCGACACTTGGCCTTGTTGAACCTCATGCCATTCAGCTCAGCCCAGTGATCCAGCCTATCCAGATCCCTCTGAAGGGCCTCCCTACCCTCAGGCAGATCAACACCGCCACCCAACTTGGTGTCATCTGCAAACTTAGAGGGTACACTCAATCCCCTCGTCTAGGTCATCAATAAAGATATTGAACAAGATGGGCCCAAGTACCGACCCCTGGGGGACACCACTTGTAACAGGCTGCCAGCTGGACTTGACTCCATTAACCACCACCCGCTGGGCACGGCCCCCTAGCCAATTCTTTATCCAAAGAAGGGTATACCTACCCAGTCCACAGGCAGCCAGTTTCCCTAGGAGAATACTGTGAGAGACCGTGTACTAGCGTTCAGCTCCTCCCTGTGTCATTCATACCAGCCTTCAGGCATCAGGAGCCAGTAATCAAAGGTTTTTCTGTTTATAAGGAGCACTAAGATAACCAAATATGGTTTTGATTAATGAAATGTGGTATTTCTATTGAAGTACTACGTTTATGAAATGCAAAGGAATTGTGTTGACAAAGGACACTGCAATGGCCGAAATGGGTTAAAACATGGATTAAATACATTCAGGAAAAGGAAAATCTGTATGGAAAATAATGAATAAAGATGCAGGTTTGACCTCAGACTTGGGAACCTTCTCAGCCAGGAGCTGATAGGAGCTGGACAATCACACTAGAGAAGCAACTCTGTGTACCTGCACTGTTCTCAATTAGGTTGTGTGCTACATGCTAATACTTTTTTTCATGACAAGTTTTTTTTTAAGTCACTCTTGCCAGTGAGGAAATCCAAAGTTCTAAAGATATCCCCCATGCAGTATCCACACAGATACAGCTGAGGTGGTATTGTGAGTCGGTTCTCTGCTTTAGCTTTGGGCATACATGTTTATTAATTTGTTCCCAAATTGATAGACAGTCTTACACTGTCTCTCCGGAGGATTGTTAGCATAATAACAATTAGCAAGTTGCTCTTATTGAAGGTTTTTTTTTTTTCTACTTTGATAAAAGACAATGGGAATGCTTTTACTTCCTGCATATTTTCAATCTGAGGACAAAATCTAGGACTAGTTTGTAGGGTTGATGCAGTGCTCTTTGATTTACTTTGGACATTATATGTAAAACTAATTTTCCAATTCGCTTCAAAGATGCAGTTTTGTTAGCCTAAGATAGTCTCTTGGTAAGTAGAATTTATCACCTTGCAGAATGAGTCCTGTACCCTTGTAAAGTTCTAGGAAGGAGTTTACTTCCTACGTTTGCATCAACTCAAGTATTTTTGTGATACCTACATACACTGAGAAACCGGAAATAATCCTAAGTTTCAGGTACTTGATGAGGAACTCATTGAAACGTTGAAGGTGACCTCTGTGTTTTGAGGTATTGTATTTCATCTGTGTCCAAAGACTACTTTGGGAAAAAGCTGTATGTTGTACGAAAGGTAATGTTGAGCAAGCATAGCCCTGTAAGTGAAGGGTGGAAGTGGGAATAAAAAGAAGTTATTTTAAGGATCCAACACTTTTATATTTCTTTCCTTTTTTTTTTTTCTTTCTTTGTCAGTTACAATCCGTAGTTAATATTTTACCTAATATCTGTTTACTGTTGTTTTCTTTTTTTTTTTTTTTTTTTTTTTTTTTTTAGGACCTTTATACCAAAGCTGTGCCCAAACTAGAAAAAGCTGTTGAGTATGGTAAAGGTAAATCAGTTTAGTTTTATTCACTGGCAATTTAAAATGCAGAACTGTGCTGTATGTTCCATTAAAAGGAACTTCTATTAAGCATCATTTTATATATATATATATATGTAATTTCTAATGCTTTTAAGACTACTTTATTTGAATTGTGTATCTGTTTAAATTTCCTTTGGAGGTCATTGTGACACTGCATTTCTAAATAATTAAAATCAGAGACCTGCATCTATGTTGACCAATGTCACTAAAAATTACAGTTTTATGTAAGAAAAGAAGGGAAAAAAAGGCCTCACAATTTATTTCCAGCCAATTTCCATTCCAGCTTGACCCAGCCCAGTAACTGAAACATATTGCAATGTTTATTATGTGTCACAAGTGTTAGGTCTTTTGTTTGCAGAGTTTAACATTTTCATTTTGGTTTACTTCCTTGCATATCCTAAGAATTCTTAATTAATCCAAAATAATTTGTACTTGTTTTGGAAGCATCCTTTCATGCTTAGGCTCAGCAGGACTTAGTGGGAATGCTATCTAGAGCTCATTTCAGATACTGTGCCTCTTTTCCATAAACTTAACACTCTCAGTCTTTTGAACTCCTTTGTATGGAAAGTTTTGCATAGTTTTCTATTCCCCCATCAGACTCCCATCTTGGAGTGAGCTTTGTTTATGCTATGTCTTCCCTTTGTTCTGTGATATGTTTTTTGTACAGTGTTCTACTGAAACTAATTCTTGTTAACATGTAAATGTAAGAATCCACTTTGTAAAGGTTTTTATCACTAATTTGAAAAAGATATAATTGAGATGCAAAAGAGCAAACCAAAACAGATGGCCCACGAGCAAAGGCAAAATCTTCTATGAAAATTGGTAAATACAATACGATGTTCAGTTTCATTCATGTGTCACTAGAGAAGATCACAAAGGCTTTGAATTTTATGCCAGCAGATCTAAAATGTGCATGATAGTTAACCGTGTTTTGATAACTCTTTGTTTCATAACAATTGTCAGCATGTATTGTTGATTCCTTATCACAAAAACACTTTCACATTACATTAAAGCACTTTGTTCTGACTTATTTTCAGAGGGCTGTGAATTTCTCCAGAACCCCCCTGCTGGGTTTTATCCAAGGCTTGGTGTGATAGGTTTTGCTGGAATTGTTGGATTGTTTCTTGCTAGAGGTAAGTGGGAACCTTTTGAATTGCTTATGTTATGATTTGGGATAGGTAAATTATTTGTAGGTGTTTGGATACTCATTTTTAACTGTGATGCATGAGGTCTGACTTAACTGTACAAGCATGTTTCTACAATGTTCCTCCCATTATAAAGAAACTTAATGTAAAAGTTGGGTAATAATAATCCATTATTGTTTATGAATGCTGTATTTGTTACTGGAATCTAGTCTTGGAGCTTTTCCAGTTCTAGCTTATTATAGGAAAAGTAGGAAAGAATTTTTCTGCTTTAGCTTAAAAAGTTCTTGATCACATGTGTCAGTGTTGAAAACTACAGAGGAATAAATTACACTAAAATACATAGATTCCTAAACTATGGTACATGTACAATTAGTTGTATATTCAGGTTCCTTCAAAGTATTCAGTCCAGGCACAGAGCTGCTGCAGATGGTAATATTCAGCAAAAATACCTGTGAGCTCTGGGTATAGTATAAATACATGCACGTTTTGTGCTATAGAAGGCTGATACAGTTAATTGCATCACACTAGGTGAAGAAACTGACACATTTATACTTTCATAGAAATAAATGTTATTTTAAGAAATGTTAATAGCAAAAAAGTATTTTGTGTTTGTAGTGAGATGTATTGTAAGGCATTAACATCTTCAACTATTACATTTATTCCTAGAGTGATACTGTAGGCACACTGATAAGCTATCACAAAGGAAGATTCCCCATTCGCAGAAATTACAACAAAAGTGTAATTTTTCTGGTTGTAAAGATGCAATGAACCTTACCTTTTCTGTGCTTTCATATAGCTAATTCGTACCAAGTTCCCTCTTCACAAGACGAGCAACATCACTTTATGAATGTCTCTTGTTTCTCATCTCATGAGCATGCGTTAGTGGAAACACTGAGCACTTCTAATATACATTTCCTCTTAAAAATTCATTATTTGTTTATTCAAAGCACATGTGGCTTCACATGTAGAACAGGCTGTTCTATGAGGAACATAACTACCACATCCTGACTCCTCTATGTCTGTTCTATCACCTTTTTGTTTTCTTTTCTGTGGCTTGCTTTTCTCCTTTACCATCTTCCTTCCATATTACTTTCTGACTGGATAAACTGCAGCATGCCCGGTAACTGATTCAAGGATGCATATTGTCACTGGCCGACCAGGATACACAACCTGTATCCTGCTGTCATAAGAGGATGAACTTTTCAGGCAGTTAAATTGTTTCAGACTTATGTAATTGAATAGAGATTTGAAATTGATTAAAATGTTCACAATTAACTTGGGGATATAGCACAACTGTAAGTACTTTAGTTTAAGAGTACTTTAAAATGCTTTTTAAATTGCTATAGTGGATCAGGAAAAACTATTCATAAGAGCAGTTGTGGAAGAGTCAATATTTGTGAGTCAAGGTAACTAATATAGTTTGTATTTGAACATCTCTTGTTCTACTTGACATATCAAAAGAATGCTATCCTGACCTTTCTTCGCCTGAGTTTCTCTTTTAGGTTAGAAAAGCGTATCAGTTGGTAGAATTCTCTTAAATATATCTTCACTGTGTTTTTTACTTCATTATTTAGTACCAAATAAATTATGTGCTGCTGCAGTAAATATAGTTGTAAGGTAATTTTCAGTATGGGAAGATATTAATAGAAGTGTTATCTTAAAATGGTTAAAATAATAATTGCTAAACAAAGTAATCATGTTTCTTAAGAAACTATCAGGACTGAACAGAAAATATGCTGAACTGTATTTAACAAAATTGTTTTGATTATAAGTAAAAAGTGGGGCCATTCAGCTGTCTTGGTTAACATATAGTCTAACAACGTTTTGGAATTCTATTTTTAATTTTTTTTTTTGTTGTTGTAAAACAGGCTCGAAGATAAAGAAGTTAGTGTATCCCGCAGGTCTCATGGGTATTGGTGCCTCCATGTATTACCCTCAGCAAGCAGTTGCTATTGCAAAGGTCAGTGATTATACCTTTCTTTGGAGAAGCATCTTTTACTTTGATTGTTGCCTCCTACCTTCAAATTAATTTTTAAAAGCCATATCAGTGTGCCTGACACTTAACAGAATGTTAGTTTGTCAAAGAACATGTGGTCTAGACTGAAGACAGTTGGATATTCTGTTTCTTCTAGTGACTTTTTCCTAACATCTGCAGCAGTGTCTTCAACTTGAGCAATATAATTTCCTTTCTAAATCTGTAACCTCAAGTAATTATAAATTAACATAAATGTGCTTAGTAAGTGCAGTTTGCGTGTTTACTTAAAATACTAAGGAAACCTGAAATACCTTGAGAGCAAATGAAAACAGAGTTTGAAAGAAAGAAACAACAAAAAAAGAGAGCTTCTGTAGAGAAATATATTAACAGCATTTTGAGGTAAATATTGTTATTGAAGTTTTCTGCTTTTTGTTGGATAGAGTTAGAGGAAAGATAGCATGCACATTCTGGAACAGGGTAAGAATTCTGCTTATTGGATGCCTTTCCTGTTTATGCATTTGTTGTTTCAGGCACATGAGAAACATGTAAACTTACAGTTGCTTAGGTGGGTTTCCTGTGAAAGAAAGAACTGAAGAGACCACCCAATTGCTTACAGCCCCTACTGATGTCAGTTCATGTGTCTTGCTGTCCACATTCTTTTTCAAATGCAGCTGTTAACCACTCAGTGCACGTATTTTTGTGTGTCAGAAATACTTTGTTTCAGGCTTTGGTAAATTGGCTATCCAGTTATTGGTGACTTGTGAATGACACTAAGATGTCAGGGTGAAAATAAGATATTCTCAAGAACATATGATGTTTTTTGAAAACTGAAAGGTCACTGACTGAGGGAGAGTAAAAAATGCTATGTTTGAAGTCTGCCAGCATGATGATACCCTGATCTTTGATGGAATCTTTTTTTAGTGCTTTCAGGATTCAGATGCTCTAAGTACATATAGTTCTGTTGATTTATTCTCAAGGAGTGAGAATTGTGCAAGTGGCAGGAAAAAACAAGTCAAAATTTAAGAAGCTTAGACATTTCTGTTGGAAACTATGTATTGAAATTCTTGTTGCCTTCTGAACAGTGAAGTGGGAAGTGATTGAATGGTGTTCAAACTGATATTATTGTTTTTAAAGAAGCTCAGTTCAGTATTAACTATGGATTTGCTACTAACAGCTTCATAATACCGTGTTTATTTTGCAAAAACTTTGAAGTGCATGATTGCCCTTTGATTAATTCACAGTTCTTAGTTGGACTGTAACAAAAAAATCTTATATGAGACCACGAGCCCAAAACTTGATTGGAATAGGTTTAGCTTTGTTGACTTGATCAGGACACTAGACGTATGAGTTTGGAAACTTCTATGGAGAGAGTTATATCCCAGATACTGTTTTGGTTCCTCTGATCTCTGTTGCACTGTTCTTTTCTAAGAAGTGAAGTTTTAAACATATCAGATCTTGCAATCCATAATTTTTATTCTTTAATCTGAAATTGGAAGTACTTTCCTCTTCAGTAATTACGTTGAAATGTTTCGTAGGCCTTTAAAAAATTTCTATAAGCCTCGAAAGGGATGCTGCCAGTACAAAGCTCTCTAAGCAAGTTAATAGAACAGTATAGGAAATATTCTGTAACATAAATTTTACATTATTCTTTCTATTTTGTTCTTTTTATTTTTCTTCCATATTTGAGTACTTTGTCACTGCTTTTCATTTTCAGTGATATAGTGCCCTTCATTTGGTAAACTTTCAGATTTGACCATACTTTAAAAGAATAAAAGTTTTGAGTGTTGTGGTTTGTTTGTTTTTGTTTTTTTTTTTTTTTCTTTTTTTTTTTTCCTCCCCACCTTTATTAAAGACTTTTCATTGGAGAGTTGGAACTAAGCACAGCAAAATATATTTGCAGTTGAGGTACAACACTTGATGCATCTGTCTGGAAGAAAAAATTTTTCTTTAATTAAAATGTACAAGTTGGGAAGTGAAGTTACAGCAAGAGAGTTCATAGTTGGTAATGGATAGTTTTCAGACACTGTATAACTGGAGATGGAAGAAATGCATAGACTAATTTTTTTCCCCTGCTTTAGTAATCATTCTAATAGATCACAAATTTGTAAGAGATTTATTTCCTCACTGCTAGTATTACTTTGATTTGTATAACTTTGAACAAATTATTGGACTGTATATGTGTTAAAGAAACCGAATTTAATACTGAAGTTTATTTTGTTCTAGTGGAACTTAAACTGCTGTTTTGAAACTACTGCTTTCCAGCTAATCATAATACATTGAAAATATTTTGTATTTACTGTGGCTTATCTTCCATCTGGAAAAAATGTTCCAGTATGAAGTTACTTGATTAAGTATCTTTATCATTAAAATTTATTTTTGTTCCTTGTTACTAGAACTTCAGATTTCCTGAAGTAGTATGTGTTATGCTTACCACCTTCTTGAAAGAAAGAAAAGCTCCAAATATGTTATTTTATTTCTTTGACAACAAACTAAACTGTTTCTATGTCTTTTGAACCTGTACCTCATCCCTTATCCAGTTCAGTTCGTATGGCATAAACAGTTGTACTGGCACAGCTGAGAGCATGACACAATTATAAGAACTGTGGGTTGAAAAGGAGCAGTTGCGGTCATTTGATCCATGTCTGCTGCAGAATTAAATGCCTGTTAAAATGCACTATGACTACTTTGTTAACAATATAAATGTAGAAAAGCCAGCGGGATCTCAGTTTAGTTTTTCGGCATGTAGTGTAGATAAAGAGTTGCTAACCATAATTCTGCTTGACAATCTTGAAACATAACATACTGTGTAGTCAATATTATATGCTTATGGTCCCATGTGGAGTTAAAATATGTGAGCTTGTTTACATGCACATTAGGCCTTAGAGACTGCTGATGCTACCCCAGTAGCGCCTAGTATGGGTGTTTGTCACCCAAGGTCACTTTCAGACTATTTCAGAGTCCCTGTTGAGAGCCACTCAAGCTGACTTTTGAACTTGTTCAAATTTTGGCATACAAGCTTACTTTAGTGTTGCATTGAACAGAGATGATATTTTAGCATGTTGTAATTTAACACAAGCTGGAAATTGTTATGTTCCAGAACTTAAGAACTCCAGACGACTGGATGGAAAAACTTGTCCCTCTTTAAGAGGAACTCTTTGTACGAATGCTTTGAACAATTGAATGAACCGTTTGTATTACGATTGTTCCTTTTACTTTTCCTGGTTGGGACTGCCACTCCCAAGGACAGTGGTAGGAACTGCAGTACCCACTTGATTCCTCCTCAACTGCTCTGTGAGAAAGACAAGTATAAAACACAAGCCTAACACATGACTAGTGATTTGCTCATAAGAGGATTCATTGCACGGTTAACAAAATTGCTTGGCTATGTTCGTGTTGACGCTGTATCTTACAGCTTACAGTCCATCTAGAATTGTATTTTTCAGCCCATGTGAACTGTGAGTGTGTGCATGGGTCCCAGCTCTTGAAAAGTGTGTACAGTGCTGAAACATTGGTGGCTGTGGCCACCAGTCTAAACTGTCTGGGTTGCTGTACCTTGTGATGTAGCTGCCTTACTCCAGCAACATGAATGACCAGTTTCTCATTTAATGTGATTCATAATTCACGTGGTCATATGACTCCTATAATAAGAATATTTTAAAGTTTGTACAGTTAGATATTTAGAGTGTTTTTAAGTATTTTAATGGATTGTTTTTATGCAGAAACAAGAACTGGCTTATGCATAGTTGTTTCTCATTTTATATTGATAGCTGTGTTCTCAGTAACATAGCAGACAAAAGGGTTGTACTGCTTGCACGTCTGGTCACGCTGTCTTTCCAGATGAGTTGTAGGCTTCTCTGATTTTCAGAACTAGTTTGTTTAAGTACTTAAAAATGAACACTCCTGATACTAAAAAAGAAGATAACTGTCTATGCCTCTAATGTTTGAACTGGGGGATTTTGGAGGCTAAACACATTCATCTCCCGAACACTTTGTGTGTGGTTTTTTTTTTTATAACCTTTATCACCTTCAAATATAGAGAGAACTCCATGCATCCTACTAACTTGTTTAAAACCAAAATACAATTGTAATTGTCAAATGTGGTGACAAATATGCTAACTCTTTGTATTTAAAACAACCTATGTTTTGGATTTAGTTGTGACTGGGAAATCTAGTTGCTGATTTGAGTTTTTGTTTTAATTCTAGTTATTAAATATCCTCTTCTGTAAGGTAGTAACATGATCTCTACCCAGAAGCACATCACTTACTATTGTGGTACATAACTGGTGTAGTTAATTTTGTTCAGACAAAGAAAGGGAAGTGGTTCTTCACACCGTGTGTGCCCAGTGGTAGAGCTCCTTGGCACAGGATGTTCTGGATGCTAAAAATTTGCATGGCACTCAAGGGGAAGTACCAAAGTTTATAGGAGGGAAATTACTTGGGCATTATTGTACACATAGAGATCATGTCTGGCTCAGGAAATCTCTGAGCAGCAAATTGTTGGAGACTGGAAGAAACATAAAAACTTCATTCAGAAAAGTCATGTATGCTTGCTCTGTTCTCATAGTCTTGGTTTTCCATCTTTACCTGCTGTGGGAGATAAGGTGATACCTTCTTGTTTCTCGATTTCCTAACTTTTGTTGTTGTTGTTGTTTAATAGCTGTCTAGTTGGACAAATTGTCCATTTTTGTTGTTCTTTATTTGTAAGAAAACTGATAGTGATACGGAAGTGAGTACTGACCTGAGCTTGGAGCTGTAAAACTGAACATCCTTGAGTTTTAAAGGATGCTATGAGTATTACAGTTCCGTATCATGTAAGAGGCAGGAGATACTCCTAATAGACTTGGGGACTTTTCCTGTCTTAAAATTACTTGTTGGTATAGTATAGCAAACACTGTCTTTCCTAGCTGTCTTCTGTTTTGAGAGTTGACAGCTGGTTATTCATTACAGCTGTCTATCAACAAATTAGGTCTTTCTTCTAAACAGTAAATAAAAAGAAACAAAGGGGCACTGTTGCTGTTCTTTCAAATCAGTGAAAATGTAAAATTGAAAAAAAGGTCAAACTAAGTAGTAGGGTTGGTTTTTTTTCTGTGTTTAAAATTACTATGGTCAAATTAAGAAATAATTGGCTTATCTTAAACCTGTTGAACATTCACTATTAAGAAAACCAGAATTGTTTCCATGCGGCGTTATTCTATCCCTTTTTATAGAGAGATGTTTTCAGGTAGTCTTCAAAGGGTTTTTTAGCAAGTTGGCTTTTCTTATTCTTCATGTCATTTATTTTTTTTCCAAGATGTTTGTTAATACTGTACACTCTGGGTTTGAACAGGAAGATGTTAAAGATCTTGTTTTGAGATTTCTTCCACTTAAATAAGAGGCAAAATATTTCCCAGATTATTAAGTTCATGCTTTCTAATATCTTTTGTTTCAAAGGTTACTGGTACACATCTGTATGACTGGAGTCTTCAGGGATATATTGCTGTAGAATCTCTTTGGAAGGATAATCCTAAGAAGAAGAAATCTGGGAAAAAAAGTGATAAGGTAAGAAGTCAGAGGAACTTGATTTCTGAATTTACCACTGCATTTTCAGAGAAAACCTACTATTGCTCATATATTCTTTCTTCCCCACTCTGACTCAGCTTTTATTTTTGAAGACAAAGATTTCATTTTGTCTTTCTAAGCTGTGGGAAAATATTAAGCTTGTTTAAAGTTAGACTGTCAGAAATGCTGTTTGGAAGGTTGTTTTAGTATAATCTACTAAGCGTTTAGTAGGAACATTAGGAGTATTGTGATTAGAATGCTAGGGATCAAGACTTTTACAGTCTTGGTTATTTAAAAGAATTATTTTTTTTTTTTAAGTAATTCAATTTGACAAGTTCAGTCTTGAAAATCTGAAATAGCATTCTGTTTACATTTTACTTCATTTTTACTTTTTTCCTTTGAATGTTCATGAATATTTTTTCTAGCATGATGGTGTCATTGTGTGCTGCTCTATTAAGTGTTACTATCTAGTCATAAAACCAGCAATTTGTAGGGATATGCAGTTCATGGGGATTTAGTCATAGATAACTGGCTGTGTGGGTTGATACTTACAGCTCTGTCTAAAGAAACTTTGCTTTAATTGATTCTCATCCAGAAGACTGACAATAAAAATTTGGTTTCTTCTGAATCTGCTTTGAATTGGGCATCCTGGTGAGGTATCAAGTGCAGTCATTGCTGAAAGTTTTTCTGCTTTCTAGATTTCCAATTGTTAAACACTGTATAAGAGGTCAGACTAACATACATGACTATGATTTTTTTTTTTTTAAGTTAGAATAACATTCTCTTTATTTTCTGTTTTACAAGTAACTTTTTTTTTTTTGGTCTAGCATTACTGTTCTGTGTTATGCGAAGCAGACTGATGTCTTGCCTTGGAGATACTTGTGTCTGATGACAGAGCAAATGCTAACATAATGGCTTTGTTTTCCAGAGTATAGCAAGCACTGAGGTTTCTTTGAAACAGCATTTTTGAATTCATGTTGCTAATACAACTAAATGAATGTCTGCATGCCTATTTTCAGTTTTATAATAGAGCAGCTTTCTCTAATCCACTTGCAGAGCATCAGTGATACAGTATGATTTCCTTGCATACTGCTACCAGAGAAGGAAAGCCTTTTTTTTTTTTTTTTTTCTTTCCAGCCCTCCTGTGGTCCGTGCTTATACAGTACCACCATTTTAAGGCATATGTGCATTTAGTTACTTTAAATCTCAATATCTAGGCAAGTGTGCTCTTCCGTAGTTGATTTATAGTTATCAAAGCAGTTGTGCTATATTGAAGTCATATTATTCAGTGTACATGAATGAATTTATCCTTGGTTTTGAGGTATTGTTTGTATTGGTATCTAACTACTTGCTTATATGTTTGTGTGTGTTAAAGCAGTGTATCTTAAGACTTTATATGATGTTTAAAAAAAAAACCATATAAATAATGTATATTATATTTCTGTATAAAACCACAGAATGCTTGAGCTTGGAAGGGACTTCTGGAGGTCATCTGGTACAACCTCCTGCTCAAGTGAGGCCACGTAGAACCAGTTGTCCAGGACTGTGTCCAGGCGACTTTTGAATATCTCCAAGGATGGAGACTCCATAACCTCCCTCGGTCACCTGTGCCAGGGCTTAGTCACCCTCACAGTAAAAAAGTGTTTACTGATGTTCAGACAGAGCCTCTTGTGTTTCAGTTGCCTCTGATCCTGTCAATGAGCATGGCTCTGTCCTTGGTGCACCCTCCCTTCAGGTATTTATACACATTGATGAGATCTCCCTGAGCCTTCTCTTCTTCAGGCTGAACAGTTACAGCTCTCTCAGCCTGTCCTCACAGGAGAGATGTGTCAATTCCTTAGTCATCTTCATGACCCTTCATTGGACTCTATCCAGTACATCCATGTCTCTCTCATACTGGGGAACCCAGAACTGGATACAGTACTTAAACTTTGTCTGTAGAATTGGTTAAATGTAATACACAACTGTGGGGAATTGTAGGATTTTAGTTTTGTATAATTGTTTTCTTCTACAAATTGCTAGATGTGACTGGATAGTAATGTCCAATAGAGCAGTACACAGTGACATCGTTGTATTAGAGCAAATATTCATAAATACTTCCCCGCAAAAAATCAGAAATAAGATTCTCTTTTGCTACTTCAAATACATTTTGCATTCTACAAAATACTACCAAGTTTCAAAATAAGGGCAGTGTGATTGATTAATGATACTAGTTGAAGATTAGCACTGACTTGTGAAAAAATGGGAACTAGTTCTAATGAATCATTACATTATGTAATGTCTTGATAATTTATAACCTGTCTGAAGCTTCTGGAATTAAGTATCTTAATGATATTTTTGGGGGTTTGTCTACTAGACTTTTTTTGTTACTCTGTGAGACGAAGCTGTCTTTGATTGTACCTCTCTGATACAGAGAAGCAAACTGACATCTAGGAAACGTAGATGGCTCAGTGAAGCAGATTGTAAAAGAGCACAGAACTGTGCAAGCTGATTAACTGTGTGCCAGGGAGAGCCAATAAGGTTTTTAGGGAATTTTTTTAACTGCTACTTAAAGAAATAAAAGTTCAGGTGTGGAATATAAAGCTTGTGTGGTTTGAAATTAACTTCTAAACTCACTGTGTCTTTAATTCCTCATTTCTAAGCAACTATGTGCTTGTTCTGTTGACACAAACTGCTGTCCTAGCTGCAGACTGCTTCCCATCTCTTATTTTAGTTGTTTACTGTAGTCTGGTGAAACTAACTGATTATTTGAAAACAACTTTGAACCAACAGTAAGTCTTAGTCTTTTACTGTGGATCTTCTGATCTGAGCCATAGCGCACAACTACTAACAGTTCGTACTAGGTTGACAACGATGTATAGCTTCTGGGTTGTAAACCAGAAGTCCTGTCTGACCAGAATGTGGTATTTTCAACCCAGAGGCTTGTGATGTAAAGGGGACAGCGACTGAGGGAGAGATGTTTTGGAGAGGCAGTTGCACTTGAGTAGACTGCAGGTATGGGAACAAGTTCCCTAGGTAGGTCTAGGTGTGGGACTAGTTCCAAACAAGCTGTGTTGGAGAAATGTTCATGTGTCCTGTCAGTTGCTGAGTCTTATGAGAGTGGAGACTTTAATCAGTAGATACCTGTCCTGTACTGGCCCTAGGCACTTTAGTAAATGCACTTGTATAGCCCTTTTAATAAACAAAGGTTAGTTAACTATACTGTACCTTTCCTAAAACCTAGGCTATCAAAAAAAAAAAAATAGGCAACATTTAAAATATTTCAGAAAGACAAACAGACAGCATCAGTAGAAACTAGCTGAGCTGTTTATTTTGTTACGTTCCAGGCTTTCAAAAGGAACTGTGGTTGTTATTGGAAGGCAAAAACTTTTGAAGCTTTCATCTTATTATAAGGCTTATTCAAGCACTTGCTACTTCAGCAGAAAAACAAACGACAAGCAAAGTTGCAGAGACTACTAAGTAAACATACTTCTGTCTCTTCCTCCTTGCAGAATCTTTAAATCACACCCCTTAGTTGCCAAAATATGTTATTTGCACAAAGAAGTGAAATGCTATTGAATGGTTTCCTCCTAAAGTTCATCTAGCTGATCTCGGGTATTGTTAATGTTAACTGTTGCCATTTAACTTCATAGATTATGCAAGATAACAAAAATCCCGTGACTCAGATGAAGACGCACGATTACGCACTATATGAAATTGTCTGCATTTCAGATGTTTGGTGATCTCTTACCAGTGGAGTATACTGCCTCATTGTTTCTTTGTCCTCTGAAGTTGTTCAAGAGAGGGTATTGTCTCCCTGGTGTCTAGAGAAGCTGAACAGCAGTTGTAAAAAGTCACCTGCTTTTGGGGTCACTAGAATGTGGACTGAAAAGTGTTTCTAATGGAAGAAGTCTGCTCTGAAGCTTGATTTTATTATGGATTTGGTTTTATTGTTTTGGTTTAATTGTTTAGGTTATTTTTTTTTTTTTTTAAGATAGTATGATAGTATGATGTTCTGTCAGAATGTGGTCAGTCACAGTTAATAATGAAACTTTTTTTTTAATGTATAAGTACCGGTGTGTCCCTAACATGAGGTGTGAAGTCCACCCTAGAAAAATTTTTTCAGTCTGTCTCTAATGCTGTGTGGTTATACTAGTGCAAAAAAGTAGGTTTTGTTCATACAGATTATTAGATCCACCAAATCAGTATCAACTTCTCTGGCTAAGGAATTTGCTATAAGTTGCATTTTTATTGTAGCTTTTACTGATACTGAGGTGTCGTGGAAGAAAACAAATACTTCTAACTATCATGTATTAAAATTGGCAAAGCATTCTGGAATAGATTCTGGGACTTCTGTCTTAATTTGAGAGCCCTGTGAAAAAAAAAAGGGTTGTTTTTGTGTATTTACTACTTATTGCTGTACTGTGCAGCTAGATTCCTTAACTAGTGAAGGCAAACATAAATGTTATTCTTGAGTTGTTGTTACAGCAGATGTAACCCATTTTGTGAAACCATGCCAGAGCAAAAGATGGGGTTTTTGTTTTGTTTTGTGACACTCACTCTAGCTTTTTCCTGTTGCTACACAAAAGATTCTTGCAAACAGTCAAGCAATACATGGGTGGCTCTTCTTGGCTTGTGTTAATTTATGTTGCTCATAATTTGTTTGATAGTCATAGGTACCACAGCTGTGCATAACTTCATGTTTGTGTAGCAATATGTCATTAAAATAGATGCAGTATGTTAATTTTCTGAAGGTTTTATGAAACAAAAACCTGTGCCAAATAGAGGCCACATCAACAGAAATCTAAGTTCTGCCAAGCAAGATGAATTCCAGGACTTTCTACTGCTGTATTTCAAAACAGTGTGGCTGGAGCCCCTCCATACAGCAAGTCTGTCTAAGGTTTTGAATATGCTGTTTACAGTATAGCATTCTGGTATCCTGAAGCTGCCTTGTTGAAGGAGCTGGCTCTTCAGGTTGTTAGGATGAAAGCCTTCTGCTGAAACTACAGAAGTACCTTATGTAAAAATTATCATTCACGTTTCTTATTTCCGGAAGGATGAAGCATTTTCCTAATAAGGGAGAGCAGGAGTAGTTATTCAGCTTCTGTGTACTTTATCCCCATATAAAATGGGCAACTTGTCTACTTCTTCCCCTAAGTAGAGGAGATGGTAGAGGAAATATAACCATCTTCGTAGGAGGCAAGGTATATTTTAAGGGTTTTATCTTCTGAAAATCTTTTGCTTACTTGAGTGATCTTTACTCACAAGAAATAATTCCACAAAAATCAGTGGAATTAGTATTAACATTTGTATTGTCAGGTTGTAAATTCTCAGGGGTAGTAATAGTGAAATGTAAGATGTCCCTCAAACCTTTTTTATCTTAAACTTGGTGTGCAAAATTTGTAGAGAATCATACCAACTTGTGCTGTTATGCAATTTTCAAGGATTATGTATTTCAAACCCTTTTGAGTAGCCTTTAGGCAGCTTCAAACTTTCCTTGCTGAGGTTTTGCAATTATGAAGGCTAATACCCTGCATTGCCTTCAGCTAGTCTTTGTGAGTAACTGGTCCCTCTGCTCTGCCCAATAATATCATAGTTCATGCAAGATTGTATTTTTCTACATTTCTTTCCTTCTATTTTTTTTTTTTTTTTTTTGCCTTCCAGCACCTGCAAAAGTGTTTGACTAGCTGAGACTCTTAAGCTGGTGAATTGTAGCTTCTTTTTTTATTCTTTTTTTTTGTCTTTTTTTCTTTTTACCCAGTGTGATCTCTGTTTAATACTGGCTGAGTTTATCAGCTTTAATACTTGTGCTTAGGTCAGAGGGATGGATGAACCATAGCAGCTTGAGCATTGTTATGGTTTAACCTCAGTTGGCAACTAAATACCACACAGCTGCTCACTCACCCTCCCCCTCTCCAGGGGAATGGAGGAGAGAATTGGAAAGAAAAGGACAATTTGTGAGTTGAGATAAAGACAGGTTACTAAGACAGCAAAGGAGGGTATAAAAATAATAATATTATAATGATGATGATAATAAAATGTCAGGAAAATAAAATATACAAAGTGGACAATGAACAGTTTCTCACTGCCTGCTGACCTGATGGCCATACAGCCTGTCCCAAGCAGCAGTCATGGAACAGAACTGAGAGCGATCTTGAAATTATCCTGAGCGGTGAGAGAGAGCTGCCCACTGGCCAACCCCCACTTACATACTGAGCGTGATATTTATGGTATGGAATACTTCCTTTGGCCAATTTGGGTCAACTGTACCGACTGTACCCCTCCCGGCTTCTTGCAGCTGCACATTAGCAAAACCTGGGAAGCTGGAAACAGTCCTTGATCTCTTGGCAAAAACTAACATCAGTATATTACCAACATTCTTTGCATACCAAATCCCATACTAAATCCAAAACACAACAGCTACTGGGAAGAAAATTCGCTCCATCCCAGCCAAAACAAGGACAAGCGTAAACTTAGACTGTGATTTTCTGTACAAAGGATTGTAACTTCTTTACAGAAAACTGCTTTAAGATCAATAGCCATAGTTCAATACAATCAAGCCATAGTTCAATACATTTCCACCTGTAAGCTTCTAATGATCGGGTCCTGTTTGTCAGTCAGCTCATTTGGTGTTTATTTTCATGAAATGCAGCCTTTTTGTCCTTCCTCTTTTGCCTCTGGTTTCAGTACTTCCATAATTTGTACTGGTTTATTGTGCTCTGGGGTTGTTAGCTCTCATACTGTAATTATTTCGTCTTCAAGTGACAAGGGCATGCGTTATCGCACCAGGTCAGTTAAACCCAGGTTTGTTCCAGCCAATGAGCTACAGCATGTGCTGATACATGTAGAAAAAACTTTTTTTTTTTTTTTTTTAGTTCTCAGTTTATATTTTCTTTATACATCTCAAAGACTTTTGCTGTATTTCCAGCTATTCTGAATTCTTTCTCTTCCCCTGACACTGAATTGGGCACTCATTGTTCTTACTGAAGCAGCCAAAATGTGAAGAGCCAGAGCAGCACTAAAAACGCCCCCCTCTTCAGGTCTTTTTCATTTCTTCATATGTGTGCTCTTTCCCACTTGGGTCCAATCAGTAGTAAGAACTTACAGAAAATAGATTCTCCCCCTTGCTGTCTGTCAGTTGGTAGTTTAAACAGCTTCAGAGATTGAAAGAAACTCTTGTGGCTTATTGTTTGGTTTTCCTTCCTGCCTGTTCTGTTGATAGACACCATCTGTGGCTTACCAATGCTAATATAATATATATTTTTTAACCTATAGATATGTATTTATTACACACATTAAAATATATAAATATTAAAAATATATGTATATAGCTGTGTTTGGGTATTTTATTAAGTGCTAGCTGGTCACATAGCACTTCCAAGAGCAAAGACTGCTCAGCTTTGGGTGCTGGTTTTCTGCCCTTGCTCAGAACAAGCATCAAGGAAACTGTGGACCTGAACTTTGGTCATCTAAAAGCTCTGATGCAAGTTGTGGTGTCACTGTGTTGACCAGAGGGCTTTACCATCATCATCATAGATTGACCGTAGCAAACCTTAAATTGTGTTTCAAGAGGGGAGTTTTTAAGTCACTTGTGTTTTGAGCATCCTTTAAAACACAACAGAAGCCATGAGAAAACTTCTTGCAAATGCTTGCAAGACTTGTATTTGATAGCTTCTGAACTGACAAGCAAACATTTAATCATTTGAACAAAAAGATAAACATCTACTTCTGACAGAAGATACTGTCACGTGCTCTCCTTTTATTGTTTGGTAGTAAGAACAGCAAGAGAGTAAAACTTGTGAAAATTATTACTTCTTTTGCATTGGATCCTTAGTGAGGGCAGTGGTGAATTTAAATGTGTTAGAGGTAGGAAAGACAGAATCTACTTCACAAAAAGTTGGGCTTTTTAGGGCAACTTAAACTAACATTTTAAAAAGTGCTTCATGTTTCTGAGAGAGTTAAGTTCAAGTTCAACTGAAAATAAAAGGAGAATAAGTTATTGATTGACTGGGAGAGGGTGAATAAGGTAAACCAGTGACATTCTCTTTATCCTAAGCAATACATTGCAAACAAAAGAGGGCAGAATAAAAGGTAAATTATTAATCTGTGACCCCAGTGAGCCTTTATTTTTCTTTTGCAGCTGTTGTTTTTTTTTCTGGTGGCCAGACTACCTTTCAAGAGTTTTCCATAAGCATAAGAGAGATTTATACGTACCTTTGGAGTTACAATTTCTAAGGTTAGATGCTAGTGTAAAAGAGCCTGGCCATCTGCAAGACTCTTGGAGGGAGCAACAGAAATTAATTTATGCATCTGAGTAGCCTGTAGTGTGAGAAAAAAAGCTACACCTTATTTGTTTTGTTTTGATTTGTTTTGTTTTTTTTTTACATTAGGCTAGGTTGCCTTTGGGCCTTTTTCTCTGTATAGAAGGAAAATTTTCAGATAAATCATTGTGGTTTTTTTTTAAGTTTGTCATTTAAAATTTAGGTCTCAGTGTGTCTGTTAGATGTTGTGAGCTCAGTTGGAGTGTCTTTTAATCACTCATGTACTGAAACCTTACAAAAAGCATTGTGTAGTCTCCTTAGCACCAATATTATTTTAAATTTCAGATAATTATTTATTTTTTTATAATCCTATGAAATCCCAATCTATTGAACATTTTACTAATTCAATGTGTTACAGATATTTCTTATCAGTCAGCCTTCTCATCAGCCTTTCAGTTGAAACTCAGATGTGTAAGAATGCTGCAAAATATTTCCCCTTCAGCTGCACAGTAGAACTCTGATGTGTGAACTCCTCTGACCACCGAGATGTGTTATGTATTGAGCTAGGAGGTAGAAAGACACAGTTGAATATGTGCCTGCTTCTAATTATGGGAAGGCATCGTGGCACAGAGGCAGCCTGTCTTCTGGGTCGTTGATCTAAACATGCTTTTTGCTTCTGATCTGCTTTTGAGTGTGATTAGGACCTTGACACTTTGCTGTAAAGTTAGATGTGTTTATATCCTGTGCCAGCTCAAACGACATGCTTTTCTGGCTGTCTGTTACTGCTTGATCAATCTCCCTCAGGCTCACTATTTACTTAGTGGGCACATGCAGTGGATGGAGTCAGAAGAGCTTCTTAATTGCCGTTTCACCAAATGAGTTTGTGTGAGGAATGACAGTTTAGCAGTGGATTGGCTTGAATTCGATAACTTGGGCTTAATGGATACAGTGAAGATAAACCCTGTGTTGAGATCTACTGAGCTTACAGAAACCAAGGAACTGAGCAAGACTCCTGTTTTCTTGTATATTTGTGTGTGTGTATTGCTTTGGGTTTTTTCCCTCATTCAGGACAAAAGAAAAAGCCCAAAACTTACCTATATGATACTTGCTTTTTACCAGTTAAAACAAGCAAGTGGAAAAACAACTCTCTCTGAACAGCTTATTTTTAGTTCATTTGTTCAGGACTGAGTAATCCCTGAGATGAGGCATCATGAGTCAGATTATTCATTATGAATTGTAGTAAAATGTCGTAACTTACAAATTCCTGTACAGGAAAATTATGGAGTAGATCATTATTTTGAAATGGGTGTGGTTTGCGGATGTGATTTCCTGTACTGTGAAATATCCAGGGTGGTGATCAAAACAAAATGGGATTTTGAAAGAAAGAATTACTTTTAAAGGTCTTACTAGGCATATTTTGAATAAGAAATTTGAGAATTGTCTTCGTAACTGAATATTGATGTATTGAGTCAGTGTCTCCAGCACTGCATATGCAGGGTCTCATAGACTCGATGCCTTATTCATAGAATCATAAAATGGTTTGGGTTGGAAGGGACCTTTAAAGGTCACCTAGTGCAGCCTCCCTGAAGTGAGCAGGGACATCATCAGCTTGCTCAGAGCCTCATCCAGCCTGGCCTTGAATGTTTCCAGGAATGGGGCATCCACCACCTTTCTGGGCAACCTGTTTCAGTGCTTCACCAACCTAATCATAAACTTTTTTTTCCTTATGTGTAGTATAAATCTACCCTCTATTAGTTTAAAATCATTACCTCCTGTCCTATAGCTACAGGGCGTGCTAAAAAGTCTGTTCCCATCTTTTTTATAAGCCTCCTTTAGGTACCGGAAGGTTGCAGTAAGGTCTCCCTGGAGCCTCCTCTTCTCCATGCTGAGCAACTGCAACTCTCTCAGTCTTTTTTCATAGGAGAGGTGCTCCAGGCCTCTGATCATCTTTGTGGCCTCCTCTGGATCCACTCCAGCAGGTCCATGTCTTTCCTGTACTGAGGGCTCCAGAGCTGGACGCAGTACTCCAGGTGGAGTCTCACGAGAGCGGAGTAGAGGGGGAGAATCGCCTCCCTCCCCCTGCTGGCCACGCTTCTTTTGATGCAGCTGAGGATGCAGTTGGTTTTCTGGGCTGGGGCGCACATTAGTGTCTCATGTCCTGCTTTTCATCTGCCAGTACCCCCAAGTCTTTCTCAGCAGGGCTGCACTCAATCCCTTCATCCTCCAGCCTGCATTGATACTGAGGGTTGCCCAGGCCCAGATGCAGGACCTTGCACTTGATCTTACTGAACCTCATGAGGTTCATATGGGCCCACTTCTTGAGCTTGTCCAGGTCTTTCTGGATGGCATCCTGGGCCTCAGGCGTGTTGATAGCACCACTCAGCTTAGTGTCGCCTGCAAACCTGCTGAGGGTACACTCGATCCCACTGTCAATACTGTATTCATAGTATTTAATTTGTGCAGGGATACAAATTTGACCATCCTGTGAAGTGTTTGCTTTCCAGTTTCTTCTGACTTATTTTGTTAGATTCACCATCACATTTAAGTCGTATTGGTAAAAATAACTTTTTAGAATAAAAAGAAAATGCCATTTAATTTTCATGTGTAGAATTTGAAAATAATTGAAGCTGGGTGTGACCTCTGATAATTTCATCCAACCCCCTGCTCAAAGCAGAGACAGATTCAAAGTTAGATTTGGTGGCTCAGGCCTTGTGCAGTCAAGTGCTGAATATTTCCAAAGATAGAAGTTCAAAATGTTATTTGGAAAACCTGCTCCAGTGCTTGATCAGTGCTGTGATATGATTTTTTTTTTTTTTTTTTTTTCCTCTCTCCCTTTAGATCTAATAGAAATTTGCCATGCTCCTATGTGCTTCTGTGTGAACCTGTGAGAAGAGCCTAGCTCTTCCACATGTGAATGAGCATTAAGGAACTGTGGATAGCAGTTAGGTTCCCTCTTTGTCTGGTGGTCTTCAGGCTGAACAGACACACATCTCTCAGCCTGCCCTTGTGTGTCATGTGCTTCAGTCCCCTTGCCATGTGCGGGACCCTTTGAAGTACTTTTGTATTGATATCTATTTAAAACTATAATCAAATGCCTGTTCCTTACAGCATACTTGGCAGATAGATAGACCAGGCTCTTTAACAAGCCTCTCTTCATTCTTTGATTCCTATCATTTATTTTGGGCTAAGTGTGAGAACAGTCTCTCAGAGGATATGTACTAAGAGAGACCTATTTTATAAATCCACACAGAATTCAGAGAATGTGAAGTAGCAAGTACTCTGTGGGAATTCATTCTCTGTTATTAGTGCAGGCAAAATGAGTCAATTAAAACATTTCTTTTGAGCTACTTGTTCTCTCAAATCCTTTAATTGCTCAGTTAACTACAGGAAGACTAAAATCTAGAAACCGTTTGGGAGAAGATCATATTTGAATGTGTTATACTGAATTAGTTTCATCAATCATTTGATTTTGCAAGAAGTTTTTGTTTCAGCTTTTGAAGAGGCTTTCTGTTCCGGCAAAAACATTAATCATGGGTGGCCTCAATTGGAATCTTGTGCATATTTTTCCCTCCTCAAGGCTGATGCAGATGGTGACAAGCCCCTGGAAATCCATCCTGCTTCAAATGAAGAGCCAGCTCAGAAGTAGAACACCAGATCACTTGGTATCCAGCAGGTAAAGGACAAAGACTGATGACAGAACATTTGCAAGTTTGACTTGTAGTTTTCTTCTTCATATTGATGAAGAAAGAGGGGAAGTGGGATAATAATTGTATTCATCTTGACATTTGTCAAGAATATGTGTGGTTCTTAACACTATTTAATTTAACTTACCTAAATGCTTCATCTTTAGAGCATAGCAACTAAATATATGTCTCCTCCAAGGGTTCTGAGTTAATTTAGCAAGGCCTTGTAAATGTATTGTTGGTTGGTTGTGGTTTTTTTTTCCTTTCTTCCCTGCACATTTCTGCTTCCCATACCAAAAACTTCTTTGCTTTCTTCATCACACTTGTGAAGGTATGAAGGAAGGGAAAGAAACCTATTCCCTGCTGATAGGTTTTCTCTAAAGAATTGTCAGTGCCAAGGCATAGCGTTATTTTACAACCTGTAACAGTCCATGAAGTGCCTGACCTTTCCTGTTGTTGCACTTCCCTAATGAGATGTGCTTTGTTAATTGGGAATGAATGATGGAGGAAATGCAGGCAGCGTTTCCCGGTTCTCCGAGCCAGAAACTCAAGTTGAGCTGCGAGTTCTGTTTCTGACTTGGCTACTGGGTTGCTTTCTAAACTCAAGCAAGTCCTGTGACTGTCACAGCTTCTAGAAATACAAAACAAAAACACCTTCTCAACTGCAAGATGATTCAGTTTCATAGGACAAAAATTGCTCTGCATTTGAGGCTCATTACTACTAATGGTAATGTAATTGGACATCATTTAGTACAAAATATCAGATAATGTCTGCTCTGTCATTAGTTGATAAAGGATGTATTTTCTGAACGTGTTTCCTAGTTGCTTGTCTTTTGCCCAATATTATTTTCACGTTATGTTAAAGACTTATTTTTCATCAAAAAGTGATCCTAGCATTGTAGAGACTCCTCATTATTTTTGTATGCAGTGTTCCATTTATCAGGAAAATTAATTTTTTTTTCCTAACTTTCAACTGTGTAAATAGAGTCTAGATTTTAAAAACTGCACTCTTTTTTTTTTTTTTTTCTTTCATGCGTCATCACCAGTCACAAATCTTTGCAGATGTAATGGAATGCACACATCTGCTGAGCAACAATGTTCCACTGTTACATGGTCAGCTACAAAAGCAAAACTAGTTTCTAATGTTGTGTTTCCCTTAATGTATTTTTAGTTGCTATAGCTAATTCTCACAAGGGCAAAAAAAGTATGCTGACTGGCTGATTTACTGAATAGATTAGTTTTTTTCTTCAGACATAAGAATATAAAGTATTTAAGAATACACATTTTCCAAGTATTCCATAAAACAGCCAAGTTAAAAAAAAAAAAAAAAGTAGGAGAACAGGTTTTTTTTGAGTAAAGATACCCAGGAGAACCAAGAGGAAGAAAAGCTTCTCTAAAATTCACTAAAGTATTGTGCTTATTGTGAAAGAGCTACTAAATGATAAAAAGCCAGGAAAATTTAACTTTTGTTTATGTATGTGAGACCCTGTACAAATATCAAGGTTCATTACAAATAAAAACCTGTAAATAGCTTTTATTTCTTTTAACATTTCTTACTATGTGAATGTAATTTGTTAGGTCTTTATTCAGTTTTTGAAATGTTAGTGCTTTTTGCTGAAGGTACATTTTTCTTTTAAGGGCAGGGTGGGTGGAAGGAAAGGAACTAAAGCTGTCAGGAAGATTTAATGTGAAAGTTGGTATCCAGACCCTTTGTCTTCAGGATTTTAATAATAAATATACTTGTGCTATATAAGTAAGTTTTGAGGAAAACCTCAGTAACGGCTGCTGTTTAAGATGTTCTACTTGCTTTCTTTTTAAAGAGTGAAGGTAATTGCTCAGGTGCTTAAAGTACCTGGATGCTGCTTGTTTTGAAATTTACTTGCTTTGCCATATGTTGTTTCTGGAGGAGATACATAGGTGGAACTACTAGATTTTTGACCTAGAGCAACTGGATGGTGAAAGTTCAATTCAGTATCAATTTTCAGTTGTTCTGCGGGGGTGGCGATTTGTTACTTCTGCTCGAAATCAAATCCAGTTATTTAACTTCATACCCAAGTCCAGATGTTTTGTTGGATTTGGGCGATCCCAAAGGTTGGAGAACCCTGCTGTGATGTTTGAAAAGACACATTTGTTTATTCTGAATGAGGTCAGTCCTGAAAGTCTCACTGTATTTTCAGCTGTTGGTCATATTCCTAATTGAGTCTGGTTACTAAAATAAATACAATCTAATTTTCCTCATAAAGATTTGCCACAGCGTGGGTCTCTGAATTGTGAGTAGTCAGCCAAGGACAAAATCAGATATAACATATTTCTCCATTCCAAAAACCAGCAGCATTGCACCTCCTTTATTATAGTATCTTTGTCATCAATAATTATAAGCAAAGTACAGCTCAAACCACATCCCATTGTGGGAGAAACAAACTTTAATTTTATCCAGCTGTTGTGTTGAAGAGTTGCACAGAAGTGAAGTGGCTTTGTGTTTTTCTGTGAAGATAGCATGTCTCATTCTGTTCAGGTTCTATATTTATATAATTCCATTTCTTTGAGTTAAATTACCCTGCCTTTACACTAGAGTAAGTGAAATTAGGAAAAAGTGCAATTGATGGGAATTAAAAAGAATTCTATTTGAGAAAGTTTGTTTATTACGCAATATTCTACTTGGTATTTTGTTGTGAAGTTTTCTTTCTCTTTTATATTTCCTTACAATTCAGCTATAGGAATCAAATTCTCTAGAGCAGGTATAATAATTAGTGCTGTAGTATCAGTAATATGAAGAGTTAAATCTCTTTACTAGAAGTAAATTGGTATTGAGGATTTTCTTTGATGTGGCAAGTAGAACAAAATCTATTTGAGGAACAAAGTTTATAATTGCACTTTGACAATAGAAAGAAAAGATCTGTGATATTTAATTCTGCTTTCTCCCTCCCTCATTCTCCCCTTATCTTCTGTCCCCTTTCTTTGGTTATAGGTGAGCAAAAAAATATAGATAATGGGCAAAAATTTCCCAAGAAAAAGAGGAAAACCATCTCAATCCATTTTGATTTTGAATGTGACTAATCTGCCTTCTGCCTCAGGAAAGACTGATGGTGTGCTACTTGGGCTTCTGGTATGGAATTTGTGAAAGGACACTACATATCTTGGGTCAGTCTTGAGACGTTGTCCTCATTCTGCAGTGGGACTCAAGTCTGCTTATGCTTATGCTGACCCATTGCGGGATCAGCATTGCAAGTAGCAAGTCTCAAAATTCCTCCATCTCTTGTTATTTATATATAAAATAAAATTCCAGTTGCACAAAATGGTCCTGTTTTTCTCCCCTCATCTTGTCTTCTTTAAACTCGTGTATGTGACATTTGCACAATCTGTGAAAGGTTCTCGAGATGCTGTTGACAATGCCTGTATTTTTAACAGGGAGGAAAAGCTTAAAGTAGCATGATGTTTTGGCTAACGTTAGCTAATAGAATTAGGAATGAGAACAATTACAATGACTCTTGTGTTTTGTCTGAGTTTCCCCCTCCTTTCTATACAAATCTTCTGCCTCATCAGTGCCAGCGGGAGGTATATAATGAAGCATCTGTGAGTTCCTGTCTGGTAGATGGATGGGAATGGAGCTGTTAATGTTTGTTCTTGTTTTTGCTTGAATGCACAGCTCAATGGGAACCAGAACGTTATGGTGGTGGGAACCAGATATAGAATAACTTGACTGTTTCCTTATTCCCAGCCGCAGGAGGAAAAAGTGAAGTGAAGGGAAATACAAAAGGATTTCCAGCATTTTGAAGTCTTTGCACAATAAAACCCTTTCATAGTTTGTTGCCATTTCCATGAATCTCTCTTTTGGGGCGTGATGCTTCACAAGTTACTGTAATCCAAGTAGCTCAAAGCATTTAAAGCTCTATTGCTGAGTCTTAAATGTTGCTACATTAATTAGTGAATATGAGGAATGGAGGAAGGATGGCATTAAATGTGTATTTGTACCGTATATTAACTTCCTAAAAAGAAGAGAGAAGAAAATACATAGTAAATCAGATTCAAAATGCTTTTAAACGTTCTTGTTATTACTTGGTTAGGTATTCTAGCTCAGCATATTCCACATTTTTTTAGAGAAAAACAAACAGATCTTGGCAACGTGAATACTGATCTGTGTAGGCATTGTAAAACAGGCCAGCTCTTTTTTAATACAGATGTAAAGGCATGTGGTTGCCTCAGGCAGAAAAACAGTACCACCCAACATGCTCTTATGATTGTTTTAGGCTGGTAAAGATGGATGTTCATTTAGCAAAGGGAGCGGAGTTCTTCCATGGGGTTTGGGGTGCGTGCATGTTTTGGTTTTTACTGTAAGTCTACCAACATAGTTCAAACAGGCTTGGAAGGATCAAAGTAGGGTTTTTGTCAATAGTGGAGGGGAAGCTTGGGAAATGCCAGTCACAGCTAACTGCTCTGTTACACCAGTCTTGCAATACAAGCATAGATTTGTTTCTTCCCTTCACTTATGTGTTCTAATAGCCTAGATAAAATGACTGAGTTAAGAATACAGATCTAGAGGCCTATTTTTTTTTCAGTAATATTTGTCATGTGCCGCATTAGCATTTAAGAACATAATTACTTGATAATTCAGGTATTTTCACCTATGGACTCCATCAAGATGTGCTTTCCTCATTATTCTTTTTGTTGTTAGCCATTCTGTTTCTTTTTACTGCCTGTGAGAGCAAAGTGAAACTTTCCGTGTCCAATCTTTTTCATTAGCTAATCCTCATTCAAATCCACAGTTTTTACTGGTTTTGTTTACATATTTATCTTTGTGTGTTTTTAAAAAAATCCTGGGTTAAGTAAGTGTCACTTGACTTAAATGCATTTTACTTGATCACATCTTCATACTGCATATTTGCACTGCTGCTCAAAAATGTCCCAAACAATGGACATCAAAACCGAATCTTTTATCCAGCAGGAAATGACTGCCTTTGAGCTCCTGTATACACACATGATGAAGAGATGGCTCCAAAATGTGAGCAAAATAACCCTAACTGAAATCCTTTCCATATGTCTTCTGTTTTTTCACAAGTATAGGAAATTAAAAAAAAAAAAAAAAAATCATGCTGGTAGGAATGCAGGACATCGTAAACACTCGACACACTTGGCACACTTTCCTAATGAGGAACAGGAGAGCAGCTGAGCACTGTTCATATATGTGTGTGTGTGTGTATGTATACATACACAGATGTGTGGTACTAGTTTGTGCAGGTGTGTATTGTCTTTTGCCAGACTTTGCCTATGGGTATTACAATATAAGCTGAAACTGGTATATTCCCACCCAAGTTTCACATCAACAGTTTGGTCATCCTTCCACTCGAAGGATGGATCCTTCCATCCTTTTGACTTGGTGACTGGAGTCTGTGCAACTGAGGACAGAGTGTTCTCATCTCAGCATCCTCAGACATAGTGGCCATTAGCAGATGTGTTTGGGCCAAGTTGCAGTGCTTTTTCTTAAAGATCAGTGGTTTTTAATCTCTGCAGCATGTGAAAATTGTAGAATATTGGCATATGCAGCCCTCAATGCTGGAACAGTTTCTGAGGGAGAGACTGTTCAGTAGGGCCTGTTGTGACAGGAATAGGGGTAACAGTTTTAAAATAGAGGGAGGTAGATTTAGATTAGATATTAGGAAAAAATTTTTTACAGTGAGGGAGGTGGAACACTGGAGCAGGTTGCCCAGAGAGGTGGTGGATGCCCCATCCCTGGAAACATTCAAGGCCAGGTTGGACGGGGCTCTGAGCAACCTGATCTGGTTGGGGATGTCCCTGCTCCTTGCAGGGGGGTTGGACTAGACCTTTAAAGGTCCCTTCCAACCCAAACCATTCTATGATTCTGTGATTCTAATGACAATTCCTGTAGGTAGTTTTAGTTGTCTGAGTTAAAGTGGACAGTGTAGCCTCTCCTTTTGCTAGAAAGAGCATCACCAGTGTGGAATTATCCTATTAGCCCAGGTAAATATGCACAGACTTGCAGCCTTGAATCAAATCATAGTATTTTGCCACATGTATTCATTGCAAAGATCTGGGTTAGAGTCAGTGCTCTAACTGTAGAAGGCCCCAGACACAAACTTACTAGCAGAGGTGGTACCTGAAATGTTCTGGAGCATCCTTCATTGCATGTGTCACTGTCTAAGAGAGCTATAACTGCAGTGCAAGAAAGGGCAAGATTGATAGGGAGGGAATTGTATTTTAGAGCTAGAGAAAAGAATGCCCTGGGGAGTTGAAGGGGCTTGCTACTGCTCTGTTTTATTAGCTCTGGCAGGAAAATCTCAGTGTGAGCACACTTGTTTCAGAACAGATGATGAGCCTCTCCTGCATGTGTTTCTTCTTCCCTTTTGTTTTGTAAAGGTTATTTCCGTACCTTCCCATAAATCCCAAGCTCCTTGTAAAGCCAGTTTTATCAGAATAAACTGCTATTGACAAAGAGCATTTTGGCTCTTCAGGCATGCAGGAGAGGCCTACATGAGTTCCCACTGGACCTTCCTGGATGTAGCATCTCAAAGCAGGATCGGCTGTTGCACCTGGATGGCCTGGCAGCTGCGTAGGTCAACCCCACTGTGGCGTGGTTTTAACAGCTATAAAAGCTGTTTACAAGGAAAACCTTTGATAAAAATATCTTCACTACAAAGCAGAAGATTTCCTGGTTTAGCGGGAAAAAAAAATGTTTCTAATTGTCTAACAACCCCCTATCCTCTTAAGTCTGGACCATTAGCCAATTCTGGTATTTTTTGACTGTGTATGTTAATATGACTGGAGCTGGAAGCTTCCTCAAGGTCGCTCTGGAAGCAATGTTGGTATATTGATATGATTGTGTTGTTTTCTCCTGTTTCATGTCAGTGAGGTTCGTTACTGGCTGTCTCTGGTTAAAGACCAGAGTCTGATCTGGCCTTTCCTCTTGCCTTGAAGTTCTGGATTCTGCCAGAATGCTGCTCTCACTGCTACATTTTCCAGCTGGTGTTACTGGTAGCCGTTGGTGTTGAAAGGTAGAGAAGTCAATGGTGGGCTCAGGATGTCTCACAACTGGTTACCAATCTTCTTCCTCTAAATACACCTTTCTGCATGGCAAATGGAGCTACAATGCCTGTACCAGACTAAGCTGTCAGGCTCTCTTGACTCCTTTTGGTGGTTTTTTGGGGTGCATTTAAAGATCTAAATCTATCAACTAACACACAAAGCCAGTCAGTCATGTGGGCCACATCCAGCTATGGCAGGTAAGCTGGATGCGATGCTTTGTCACCCAGGCCCAGTTACTGAGGTGTGATCTTGTTATGGATGAGCTTTGCTGGATCTTAGAATCATAGAATCATAGAATGGTTAGGGTTGGAAGGGACCTTCAAAGGTCATCTAGTCCAACCCCTCTGCAAGGAGCAGGAACATCCCTGACTAGATCAGGTTGCTCAGAGCCTCATCCAGCCTGGCCTTGAACGTTTCCAGAGATGGGGCCTCCACCACCTCTCTGGGCAACCTGTTCCAGTGTTCTATAACACGCATCGTAAAAAATGTTTTCCTAATTTCTAATCTAAATCTACCCCCCTTTATTTTAAAACCATTACCTCTCGTCCTATCGCAACAGGCCCTACTAAACAGCCTTTCCCCATCTTTCTTGTAGGCCCCCTTGAGGTACTGGAAGACTGCTATCAGGTCTCCCCGGAGCCTCCTCTTCTGCAGGCTGAACAGCCCCAACTCTCTCAGCCTGTCCTCATAAGAGAGGTGCTCCAGCCCTTTTATCATCTTCGTGGCCCTCCTCTGGACCTTCTCCAACAGGTCCATGTCCTTCTTGTGCTGGGGGCTCCAGAACTGGACACAGTACTCCAGGTGGGGTCTCACCAGGGCAGAGTAGAGGGGAAGAATCACCTCCCTCGACCTGCTGGCCACGCTTCTCTTGATGCAGCCCAGGATGCGGTTGGCCTTCTGGGCCGCAAGGGCGCATTGCCTGCTCATGTTAAGCTTCTCATCCACCAGCGCTCCCAAGTCCTTCTCCTCAGGGCTGCTCTCAATCCATTCTCCGCCCAGCCTGTATTTGTGCCTGGGGTTGCCATGACCCAGGTGCAGGACCTTGCACTTGGCCTGGTTGAACTTCATGAGGTTGGCACGGGCCCACCTCTCCAGCCTGTCAAGGTCCCTCTGGATGGCATCCCTCCCCTCCAGCGTGTTGACGGCACCACACAACTTGGTGTTGTCGGCGAACTTGCTGAGGGTGCACTCTATCCCACTGTCCATGTTGCCGACAAAGATGTTGAACAGGGCTGGGCCCAGCACGGACCCCTGAGGGACGCCACTCGTGACCGGTCTCCACATGGACACTGAGCCGTTGACCACCACTCTCTGAGTGTGGCCATCCAGCCAACTCCTTATCCACCGAGTGGTCCGTCCATCAAACCCATGTCTCTCTAGTTTAGAGAGAAGGATGTCGTGTGGGACAGTGTCAAAAGCTTTGCACAAGTCCAGGTAGATGATGACAGTTGCTCGTCCCTTGTCCACTGATGCAGTCACCCCGTCACAGAAGGCCACCAAATTGGTCAGGCACGATCTGCCCTTGGTGAAGCCATGTTGGCTGTCACCAACCACCTCCTTGCTCTCCATGTGCTTTAGCATGGTTTCCAGGAGAATCTGCTCCATGACCTTGCCAGGCACAGAGGTGAGGCTGACCGGCCTGTAGTTACCTGGGTCTTCCTTATTCCCCTTTTTAAAAATTGGGGTTATGTTCCCTCTCTTCCAGTCATCGGGGACCTCACCAGACTGTCACGACTTCTCAAATACGATAGCCAGTGGCTTGGCAACTTCATCCGCCAGTTCCCTCAGGACCTGTGGATGGATCTCATCAGGTCCCATGGACTTGTGCACCTTCAGGTTCCTCAGATGATCCCGAACCTGCTCTTCGAGTACAATGGGCAGTTATCTTCTGGGGAGGAAGATAAATCCTGGATGACTTGCTACTGTGTGCCTGGGATTAGCCGTGCAGCAGCCTGAGCTGTGCTTGAAATTACAAGCCCAGAGTCTTTGTGACCACCGTGGAAACAGCAGTGCGGGCAATGGGACAAGTTGGTCAGGGAATTTCTATTTTTGTTTGTAGTGTGAATGCAAAGCCTGCGCAAGACTCAAAAATTTAATTTGATAGACACTAAAGCTAAAGGATGTGCTTTACATGTAGTCTGTCCGGATCTTGGTCAGCGGCACTAACCTAAAGGTCATAAGACAGCACCATGATATAACAAGATGAGTCGCTTGCTACACCCTTTCTGACAGTGAGAGCAGATGCTGTGTGGGAAAGGCTGTTGCTGCTGTCCTTTACTCCTTTGGGTTCCTCAGTTCTCCCTGAGGAAGGTAGCTTGCAGCCCTGAGACCTCTGTGGAGATGAGTGCTGGAGGGCGGTGTGCGAGCACCTTGTCTTGCCTCAGGGGCTTGCTCAGTGTGCATTTTGAAGTAGCAGTGAGATCAGCAACTACATGCCTGGATAAAAGAGTCACCTCAAGAGGAGAACCTAATTTCTGCCTTATTTGGCCATTATAGGGTGAAGACCACTGAACCATACCACTTCCACTACTGAAAGAATTCAGAATACAGCGCTCTCAGTCCTACTGCATCTGAATCTCCCAACACTGAGTCTTAACCTGAAGTACTTCCACTCAACTCCAGGGTGCCGCGCCCGTGCCTTTGAGGAAGTAACCAGTTTCTTTGAACTGAAAGTGAGCCACAGCTAGTGCTTGGCCGGAAGCGCTGGGGTGCCCTGTGAGCGCACTGAGCCCCTGCTCCACACAGGCTGGGGAGGAAGGAAGGATGCCTCAAACAGAGGTTTGCAGAGATGCTCCCTGTATGCCAACTCACTGGTCTACTTTAGGGGCATAGAAAAATCTCTCCCATTTTCCCAGTGATGGGGGCAGGGACACTGAAGCATGAATCCAGAAGAGTCTTCATGGCAGCATGCACAGACCAGCTAAGGGTCGTAGACAGGCAGCTACGGAGGCAGCACTCATCACCACAGTTTTAACTCCTTTACTTTTGTTTTCTTTTAAAAATTATGTACAGAAACTTGCATAGTTTATCAACCTACAGGGAAAAAAAAAGGGATTCTTCCCTTCCCCCATCCCCTGCCCTAGATGAAGTTCACAAACGTCCTCTATGTAAGTTTAGCAAGCTTCAGACTCACTTCCCTTTGTGAGGAGACCTGAAAGAGCCATTTCCTGAGTTGTACAGCGCTCTTGTATGCACCCACTAAGTGCTCTTTCATGCCGTGAATCATAAAGGTAACCTCAGTTCAAAGCACAGCTCTGATACTTTGGCGTTGTACAAAAAAAAAGAAAGGAGTTTTGTTATTCAGTACAGCATGCTGAAATCATCTTTGCATTTGCTGGGGACCTGTGCCAGTGGGTTTTCTGATCTTGTATCTTAAAACTATCGTTTACAAACTGCCTCAACTAAACTGGGCTGGTAAAAGCACCAAAGCCAGCCCAAAGGAATATGTTTACTATTGTGTGCCAGGCTTGACACATTTTCCATATCCTGCCAGAGATGAGGAATGGCATCAGGAGCTGCGAGTGAGTCACCCTTGGCCCCCGGCGTGGTGCCACGCACGTTGGTTATCTAGCAGCCTTGCCAGCAAGCCCAGGCAGGCTTGGGGCTCTGTGCAACCCTTCGTACACTAAACTGAATGAAGATGCTGGAGAAAACTCAGCTGCCAGCAGCAGCAAAGGACTTATTTTCCTGTCTGTGGTTGGGTGGGAGATCAGTGAGGCACAGTCTGTTGTGTTTATCTCTTCTGCGCTCGCCTCCAGGTTCATCTGACAATGAGAAAGATGAGCTGTTACTGGCTGATGGGAGACGGAAATGCTCGGCTCTCCCCCGTCTCTGCCAAAACAGAGAGCGAGCCAATTCGTACATAATACTGGAGTCCTCTGCCATTTAGCAGCTTTTGCACAGCATCCAACTGTACAAGGATGTGTCTCTGAGGCCAAACAACCTTTGGCTGTACTTTTGCCCTGATGAAGTAAGATCAGTACAATCTATCTTTGTACAAGAGAGCAAAATACACAGATGTTAAAATCAGCAACTGTGTTTTGACAAAGAAGAAAAAAGTAAAGGAGAAGTCTTAGCTTGTGGAAAAAAAAGACGTAACTCAATGTAAACATGAGCACATTCTTTTTTACTGCCATGACTCTTCTCAAACTGTTTAAAAAGCCAGATATTTACTGATTGCTTTTTAGCATTATTTGTTTTCCACTATTTTCCTATTTGTAGGTGATGTTAGCCTGCCAAGGAGAATCTTGTTTGAGGAAAGTTAGAGGAGTAGTGGTGTAAAAACACTCTCAGCCCTGGGCTAGCCGGTGGCTCATGCCCAAAAGTAACAGAACTATGGTAGCGGAAAACATAAGTGATTTTAGGTTCCCAGTGGATAAGCTAAGGCGTGACTTAGATGTGTAGAACTTGTTACATACCTCAGGCCACAAGTCTCTGAGCTAAGAACGTGCTGTACTCAGAGCCTGATTTTTGTCCTGCCATGGCTACAGGGTTAACTACCGTGAATAAACCCATAGCCATCAATTGTAAGTAAACTGCCATAAGTAAAATCATAACCATTAAGGAGTTGTGATGTGGTAATTTTAATTGGTAATCCTGTGGTATTTCCCATAGATTTGTATTTTCCTTGTGGAGTGAAAGGCAGGAGGGGAACAGTTTTATTTGCGCACAAGTTCTCCCCTTTTCCCCTGCAGCTGAAAAACTGCTCTGCCGGCGGGAAGGCTGACTAGTGTGTGAACCACCTGGCTGACCTTCCAGCTCTGGAGGGATGCTCCTGGAGCACAGGAGAGCTCAGCACCGTCCCTTACAGCTGGAAAAGAGGGACCCTTTTCTGCCACGTCTGTGGGAACTCGACAGGTCCCTAGGATCCTGTAACGTTTCCATACTTGATTGTTGACTTAGTTCTCTGCACCAGCCTGTTTTCTCTCGCCTTTCTCCTCTCGCTGTGTTTGTGACCTCTCTCTGATGGACTTTCCCGGCTTTGCCTGAAGTGCCTCCCTGGCCCAGGGGCCCTGCTGATGTCTTCCCAACATTTTTCTCTTGCCTTGGTAGTTTTCTTGAGGAATTCTGACACCTTGTTGGCCTTGTTTTCAAAGTTTCTGATTTATGGATTCCTCTAGTTCATTCTTGTATATGATTGCCACTAGCAGCTTTCATTACTGATTGTGAGACAGTGTTTCCTTAAAACCTAGTCAGTTATTATTTTGAGAGCTGAGAACAATAAGCTCACTCTTTAAAAAATATATATAATTTATTGTAAATGTCAAGGTTTTGGGCCAGGTTAATTTTTAGCAGTAATGACTGTGCTGGCCCCATGGCCTCGCTTGACCCAGTACGGGGGGCCTCGGTACTGTGCCGGTATGTGTGGAGAACTCCTGGTGCCCTTCGAGCTGTTATTCCTAAACACATGGTGCACGGGGCCGTGGCATGCTGCCCGGTGCCAGCGTGGGTGTGTGAAGGTTGTCTCCCCGTACTGGTGCAGCCGCAGCCTCTCCTCCCCTGTGGGACACGCTGCGGATCTGGGCGGCTGTTCCTGGAAGCCTGGCAAGGGCAGCTTCGCAGCGCTTTTGGCACCCTGCAGCCAAAACCATCTGAAAGGGTGTTACAGCATGCCTTGCATAAAAGGGGGGTGTTTGAAGGATATGAGTATTTATTTATTAAGAGGTTGGCATTGCATTTGTT
Source organism: Chlamydotis macqueenii (assembly GCF_036417535.1). NCBI lineage: Eukaryota > Metazoa > Chordata > Aves > Otidiformes > Otididae > Chlamydotis > Chlamydotis macqueenii. Next base: position 130,393,025 of record NC_141556.1, read on the forward strand.
TTCCTAATGCTCAGTTTCCTGCTTGTGTGAAGGCAATTACGTGGGACAGCCGGCCAACAAGGGGCACATGGGGCTCCTCAGACCTGACCTTCCCTCTGCGCTGAGTGCGGGGACGAGAGCAATGACAAACCAGAGAAAAAAGAAATGTCAGAGCAAGGGAGAGCAAAAGTATGTGATGTGATCAGAAAGGACGCAGTGAAAATTGTGCAAGGAAACTGTGATGGATTTTTTTGTATGCGTGCTCTCCATTATTGACTTTCTACCCCCACTAGTAAGACAGCTTTCCTCCCTCCTCTTTCTCCCCTTTCCTATTCCCAGCTCAGCAGTACAGTTGAAGGAGGGCCACGCTCCTCCCCAGGTTGAAGCTTGAGAGGTATTTCGTGGGCGATTTCCAGCCATGTAAGAGAAAAACTTACTTCTCCAGGAAGCGCCGGGCTGGCGATGAACAGGCGGCCAGTGGCACAGCCCTCCCATCCCTGATTTCACTCAAGGTGTTACAGTAGCCCCATAAGTCATCTTACAGTCACTCTTTCCTAATGTATCCTTGTAGTTGCAAGGGATTTTTACATTATTTGTTTTGTGGTAGGGCATAGCAGAGGTCGAGTGCTAATTTGTGTGCAGAGGAGAAACCCTGCCTGCTCATAAATCTGAGAGAGTTTTTATCTCCTCCTTAGGTGTGATTTATTTTTTACTAGAAATAGCAATTCTTCAACAGTGTGTTGATAACAAGCATGAGAATTAGATCAGGTCTTAACTGTTGAAAGGGAATGCTCAAAGATATATTTCATACTGACTTTTCTTCTGATTGTTCTACATAATCTGTAAACATTTTGACTTCAGGAGAAGGAAATAAATATGAGATCTTTAAAAAAATTGTAGAGAACAACTTACTTGCAGTAAGATGTGCAGAAGGGCTACTTGCTTCTCCTGGGGTGGAGATTTAGCTATTGATTTATTAATCTGATCTATTTAATTTGTCCTAAGTAAAAAAAAAGAGAGAGAGAGAAGCAAATTGTGTTTAGAACAAAGGAAAAAACTGTCTGGCCTCTCCAAGCATGCCTGTGTGGTTACAGTGCCCTAATTCTCGTTGTAGATTAACAAGCCTGAGCCATCTATTATCTTACTGAAAACAAAAGCAGACACCCTGAAGTAAAACATCATATCATAATCCCAGTCCGGTGGTGGTTTTGGATTAATAAATGTTATTAAATGCTTTGCTGAAAAGTGCACCAGATGTTTTTCCTGGTGCATGCTTGAAGGTTACAGCTGCAGCTCGTAACCTTTTAGCAGCTGCAGCAGAGGTGAGGATTTCCTGCTGAGCGCCGAGTTGCCTGGGCATCGTTCATCTTCAGATGAGTCAGTGATGTGAGGGGTTGTCAAAGGGCAGGAAAGGATGGATAAAACTGACTAAAAAGAAACTGACAGGTTTTGGATGCCTGATCGGTATTTTTAGCGGTCACTTGCAGGAAGCTGGTATTGCAGGCAGCGCTGGTACAAACCCACAGCATCAGGCTGCGCCGAGGCCTCTCGTGAGGTGACGGCCTGAGGAAGGTGGTGGACACCCTGTGCTCTGCACATCAGGGCAGCCCAGGGAGTCGCTGCAGGGCTCCCTGCCATTTTGCCAAAATGAGAGGCAAGAAAAAAAAGCCCAAATTGCACCCAGCTGTCTCCTGTCCTCCAGGAAAAGGGGAGATGGGCTTGTTGTAAACAAACATGATTGCACTGGAGATGTGGCTTGGCCATTAGTCAGCCCCACCGCGGGGCTCAGCGGGATGTGGGCTCTCCTCCCACTCCAAAAAGCCCTGTAACACCTCCAGGGAGGCAGCTGGCAAGTACCGGCCAGGGCCAGGGTCCTCTGGGGCTGCTGGCCCTCACTGCTCCTCGCCCCACTTGGACACAGCCAGGGCCGCATCGGAGCTGCTGAGTGGAGTGTGTCTTTCTTGGCTGGGCAAAGGACACACAAAACATGGCACTTGGTTGCAGGGGGCAGCAATTCCAAAAGGAGAGTTTATAGGTGGTTACTTGTTACTGGTGGTTGTAAAAGTCTCTTTTTTAATGCTTTAATAGTACAGCTGCTTGTCTCAAGAATAAAACACTTAGAGTAAATTGCTTTATACATAAAGGGAGTGTTTACTGTCTTCAACACACTTTTTGTAGGCTTCTTTGCAATATGGTCATTAGAAGTTCACCTTTACTCCTTTGATGGAAATAACACAAAAATGCATCCTGACCAGGTGCAACTTACGCACTGTTTATGCACTTATCACTTATTTGTCGGGAATCAAGTGAAATTCCACTGTATTTCTGTAGGAATAGTCTCTTAACTATAGCTTCGATGAAGCAAAAGAAGAGGAAGTCACGTACATGAGCTTCGCTGACACATTATGTGAGTCACGCATAGCTACGAGGCTCTGTGATTTAATAAGCTACATTGAAGAAAAGGGGGTTTAGGTGATGGCAGCAGCTCTGCCAGGTGTCCATGGAGGTCGTTGAAGAGTGTTGCGGTGAGGGCTGATTCAAAGGCAGCTCTGAAAATCTTCCTGGCCTTACTTGCCTGGCCCCAGGGATGCCCCAGTGCTCTCCCGAAACATAGGCGTGCAGACACTAACCATTGGCAGCTGCCCGGCCAAGGCGGTGGCTGACTTTGCAGGGTTTTGGTGAAAGAGGCGCTCTGGAAAAAACATTTCTGTTTCATGCCAGCTGTGTTGGAGAAGGCTGTTTTTGGGAACGCCTGCCGTTTCACTCCAGAGTGCTGTATTTCTTCACTTGTAAAACTCGGTGTATGTTCTACCCAGTGTGCTGAGCAGCAGCCCATGAGACAGGTACCCATGCGTGTGTCCATGGCCCCATAGCACGGCCTTTGCATATCATGTTCAAGTCCAAAAGTCTCTTCAGACGAGACACTTCCCTATCTGAAGAAGTGTGAGCTTCCTCTGTCCCATGGTGTGAAATGGCTGCTGGGGGGACCCAACGGCAGAGAAGACCCGCTGCTGGCCCTCCCCTGCCCTCAGCATGCCCAGGCCATACCCACCGGACGGTCGGGTGCCCAAGCACCTGAGGAGGGATGAACCCACGTCTGCTGCCCAGGGCTTCTCTCATTTATCTCAGTGTGTTTCTCCTCTGTTGTGCTCCCACACAGAGGCAAACCTGGTCCTGCCTGGGAGTGAAGCAGGGATGTCTGAGTACATTGAACTGCAGGGTTGAAAAGTGCTTTGGCTTTTAACAGCAGAAAACAGTGGCTTGCTGATGCCAAGCCCAAATGGCAAGAAAAGGAACTGTGAGGTTTTGGCCACTGCACAGCTTCCTCACACAGGCAAGGTTTCCCCTGGGTGTGACTCCCTGCAGGACTTCTGTAATCAAATTTCAGTCAAATCTTGGTGACAGCAAACTCAGCATGGACATGCGGGGTCACTTTATTACTTCCCTGTGCTGAGAAGGTAGTCAACTGGTGCCTATAAAAGCTGAATATTTGTTTATGAAAAGTTGTTTGGTTTTTTTTTTCCTCGGGATTTTTTAACATTGTCCTCACTTCACTGTCATTTAGACCAGCTGTACTTTGTAATGGGGTGGACTTTGATGAGTGTTGTTTACAATCTGCCAGTTTTCAGAGAAATGTATTTACATGAAATGGGAGTGCTTCCTTGCCTGGCTAAGGAACAGCATACATTGACTGCCATTATCCCTCAAATTTTCAACTAGCTTTGTTTAAAACTGGATTAACATAGTGTTATTTCTTTGATGCTAGCACTTGTGGCCTCTTCAGCAACAAATAATTCCTGCTCCTGCACCACTAAATCCAGTGCTTGCTGATCCATTGAGTTATGGCGAATAAGATCAATGGGAGGTAAAATAATCGAGAAAGTATTAATGTGTCCCAGGAATTTACCTCTGAGACTTCTGATTTAGTGGGATAAAAGTCTTCTAGTTTTTTTCTAATTACATTTACCTGGAAAGAATAAAGCCCAAACCATTTCCCTTGACGCTCCTGCCTCCGTGGAGCACGTGGCTCCCTGTGGCCTGTGCCTGGCATCCCTTCAGCACTGCTGACTTCGCCTCCTACCTCTTTTTTCCTTTACATTTGCCTCCCCAATGGCAAAGCTACAGCTCTGTAGAGGTTATTACCTCTAGGAGTGGTGAACACAGATTTTGATCCTTCTCTCCACAGTAACCCTGGGAAAAAAAAAAAAGAAAAAAGAAAAAAAAAGACTCATGTGCCTGCAACTGTAGCTGAAATGTATTCGCGCTGTGTGGTAGGAAATGTTCTTCTACATCTGTGTTAGCCCATAGTAGGAAGTTGGCTGGGGAAAAAAAAAACAAAGTTCTGCCATGTGAGCTGATTGCGAAAGGCATGAGACTGTAGACCAAAACTACTTTCGTTTCCTCCTGTACGAGCTGTGCGGTGTTGTTTCTATGTCAGTAACTGAAATGGGTCAAATATGAAAGTTCAGGGAGATTGTGAAGAGCCCAGAGTGGAGTTTGCTCATCGTGAGACCAAATAGAGGAAGACTGTTCAAAGGTACCTTTGCAGTGGTATCTGCATGCCTAATTATAGTAACTGGCTTTGAAAAATCTCACCCTGCACTTTTACTGGTGTGTTTTGAAAACAGGTTATTTGGGAACACCGATGGGCTTTCATGTGGAAAGCTACCATCTCTGTCATGCTTTTTTCCCTGGGTGGAGGAAGGTTTTTAGTAAGAATTTCAGGAGTTCATGTCCCTTCCCCACACAGTCGGCTTCTGGGAGGTGATTTGGAAGACGTGAAGCCAGCTCATTGTGCTGTATAGCACAGTTTCAGGAGGGACAGATACCTGGTTTCGTCTTCCCAAAGCACAGTCTTTAACCGGTTTTGGTGGAGAAGGGAAACAGAGCTCAAGAAAATGGAGGTGCCTTTTCCTTTTGAGTGAACCTGCCCACCTCACACCTGCTGTGTGACCAACAGAAATACGCAAAGGTCCAAATGCAAATAAACAAAACTGTTTAACTTAGAGAGTTTCTGCAACGAGTGTTTGTTTTTAATACTCATGAGCTGATTGTCCCCTGGGGCTTTTCTTCTCTTGTTTTGGCTTCCAGTAAATCTGTGAAATGAAACCGAAACTGATTTGAAGATGGATTTTTTTTTCCCCCCTCCTTATTTTCAGTAGAGTTGCGTACCTGTTCGTTATTCTGTTATCAACCACAACGAGCGTTTCTTGCAAAAAAGCCAGAACGCGGTCGGGCGAGGCCTGGGCAACAGGACAAGCGCACCTGGCAGTGCTGCACTGGTGTCAGGCTGTGCTCCTACCCCAGAGCCTACATCCACCATCTTCTCCTTTCACCCTCTTCTCCACGAGCTCCCTACGGGTATCAGTCTGAGCTCCTGATGGGCTCTAAAGCCCTCCATCCAGGTTGCACTTACCAAAAACCTGCTTGACAGCAAAAAAGATAGCCAGGTTTTGGGAGGGACGAAGGAGAGTCCTGGGAGGGAGTTGTGCCTGGATGGAGAACTTTCAGCCTGCTTTGAGTTTGCAGTGAGATTAAACATTACTGGCAGCCACGCTAGTCATGTGTTGTTTTGTCAGATAGCAGTGGATGCCTTTCTTTAAATTGCGGCCACTTCTCTGAAACCAGCGTTCCAAAAAAAAAAAAAAAAAAAAAGTAGCAAAACAACTGGGCGAAGAGCTGCGTGCTGCAGGTTTTGCCAGCGCTGCCGTCAGTCGGTACGTGCCCGTGTGTGTGTGTGCGCACGGCTGTGCATGCACTCCTTCCGCTCAGCTCTTGCTTCCCCCAAGGCGTGTGGGGGGAGAGCCCAGGGGAGCCAGCGCTGTGAGGAGGAAACGTGTGCAAGCTGAAGGAAATAAACCTTCTGCTCAACTGAAAGAAAGGGAGGCATGAAGCACATCTCTGGGCTAGCCTCCCGCCCTGGGTAACGCTGTGGAGCCGTGAGTTACACAATGGTGTCCTGAGTCCCTGCTCCGTATGTCGCTGGTGTTTTCCCTGCATCTGTGCCAGCAAGACCTCCGCATTCGGCTGGTCAGGCTCCAGGGTGGCACATCTCCCAAGACAAAATGCAAGAACCCATTAAAGCACCTATGTGCTCTTCGAGGGGAAAGGTTTGTATGAATTACATTGAGAGGAAAGGGTCTTTAAAAGAAGAGAGGAGGGGAAAGGGTTGTTTTTCTCACATATATTATGTTTTAACTCAAATTATGTAGACAAAAAAGCCTCCTTCCATGCCGTTGCTATGGCTACAGCTCGGATCATTGTGTGGGAGCCTGCGAGCAAGAAAACGCCAAGCGGAGAGGGGGCAGCAAGCCCGGTGCTCCTTTGTCTTACAGCTGGGTGTGGGCCTCGGTCCTCTGGCCGCAGGTTTCCCTGAGGCCACCTTTCCATCCCCACCCGATGGGAATGTGGAAATGCTGCAAGTGCAAAGTTTTCTGCTGGCTTGCTCGGGGTGAAGAGGACTTCCCAGGTCATGAGCTTGAGAGTGAGAGCAAGGAGGATCTTTGCACCTCACCTCCCCGGAGATGTTATCAGCGCTGTTGTAACACCTTCCAACTCTTCCCCAGAGGCAGGCACGCTGCAACGAGGAAACAGGGTAATGCAGAAGGCTGACGTACTGGCGGGCCCCTCGCAAGCCCTGTGCCTGTGCTGGGAGGGATTCCCACTGGTGTGATACCAGTGACCAGCTCAAAGCCTACTGGTATTGCTCACACTGCAGCTTGGCGGTGTGATCGCGATCCTGGAAACGAAAAAAGTCAAGCCAGGTGAGGTTTCTCCTGTGTCTAAACCCGTAGGAAATACTCAGCTGTACATCTCAATTGTAGTTAGAGAGTAATTTTGGTCCCCCGGTAGCTTGAGAAAAAGTTACTGAGCTAATTTAAAATCGGTCTTTTCTTGAGCCATGGCATTGCCACATTACTCTGTTGGAGACCCTGTAGCGTAACGGTGAGAATATTTCTGCTGGTTTTAAAAACCGTACCTCTTTTAGTAGGATCTCAGTGAAAGTCACATCTGAAAGATAGTCCTTGTCTTTACTTTCATGTGTGAGTGTTTAAAATTATCACAGTTGGCTAGAAAAGGTCTTCTCATTCAGCGCTGCCCCACTTGTTTTCTGTGTCTCCCTGAGAATCCGTTTCAGCAGATATTCATTCAGAAAATGCAATGGTAAACTGCCTTGGCAGGAGATGAACAAGATAGATACGATAACCACTTTTAAATGGACTGAAAATTTGACTAAGCTGATTACTTTCCTAATTATATCTCCTAATTAGTTAGCTTCTTCCATTCAGTCATGCAGCTTTGATAGCCTTATTGTGCTTCAGAAGTCTGGAGCCTGAGGTTTAAGTAGGTCTGTCCTAGATATCTAACGAACTGTTAACTTGAAAATAAAAACATTCTTAAACTGCTGTGCTAGTAATCACCTTCCGGACTGATACAGGGAGCCAAAAGGACCCGCTTAAAATAACTTCAAACCAGATTCCACTAGGACTGAGGTGCACAAGCAGGTTACTGTAGCTCGCTGGGTTACCAGTGAAGTTATTGCAGCTTCACCAACGAGAAGATGCAACGCTCCGAGGCTCAGGGAGAGCTGCTGGAGGCCATCTCGGCCTTCCCATACCACCTCCAGCGCTGGTTACTGGGCCGGTTCTTCGGGCGGGCTTACTGAATTGCAGAACAGAACAGGGTCAACAGGAAGAAGTGTCAAACACCTCTGCAAGCGCAGGGTGGTTCGTAGCCTAGCAGTTAATCTGCTGTCGAGCGAGAAACAGATTTCTGTTCGCAGGCAGGAGTGGGATTTGAGCCTCAGGCTCCTTCCTGCGTGCGGCATGAGTGCTCTCACAGCGGAGGTGCTGCGCAGGCACACGGAATGTCTGGAAAAGACTGTTTCTTATGTTGACTCTGATCTGCCAAATCAGGGCAATTTACATGACAGGTTCTGGGCTCAGTCCAGCCTGTGTTGGTCCAGACAACCACTTGACGTATGCTACCTCCTGCTCTCTTCCAAGAGCTCCTGTGTTTTTTATTGGCATTCTCACTCCTGAGGCAACAGCTGACAGTCGTATCTCACACCTGGGCAGAGCTGGCACTCTACGACCTACGCCTTAGTTAAAAACAATAACAAACCAGAATAATTTCCTGCTAAATGCCCTGCACAGCCTGCTGTTGGCACTAGGCGGAGGGACATCTTGTTCTTAAAATCAGTTTAGCGTTACTTATGGTTGAAGCAGTTACTGCCCACTACTCCCTAGGATGAGGAGACATTCTTCCAGATGCCACATGATTTATGCAGCAAACAAAGTAAGTATAAAACCTTATTTTATTTAAACCAGTGCACGTTAGAAGGCAGGTAAGTCTCTTATCTTCCTTTGAAGTGAAAGCAGTGCTGGCCAAAAGCAGCTTTTTTACTGCAGGATTACTACAGAGCAAGGGGAGAGCAGCATAAAACTTGCATGCACCTACTTTTACCACCAATTTATGGGAAAGGCAGACACAGCATTGTGAAGCTGGTAAGCTTGTTTCCAAGCTGATGGGCAGCACTGTTTTCACTTAGTGCCGTACAAAGGCTCAAACACACGGGATCTGAATTTTCCACTGCTTAACACAATTCTTAATTTCAGGCAGCTCACCACAGCGAGTGACTACACAGCACCGAAGCACATGCGAAAACTGTGCGCAGTGTCTGAAATCAAGTACCTAAACCCAGATTACCAGCAGCATTCAAGTTTGACAGTTTAAGAATCATGTAAGGGAGGGTTTTTGCAGCTTGTCAAAAGACTTTCTCCTACCCCTGACCAGTCAAACCTATTTTTGCAATTTAGGCTTTGAAATTACAGCTAGAGACATCTTGTCCTGCAAGGTTATGTCGTCCTGATGGAGGTACTCTGCAGTTCACTGGAAGTCCCAAGGATGCATGTCACAAGCCCCAGTTTTTCTAGAGTTGCTTTCCAGAGAGCCAAGACCAGTGGTCTAATTTAGGGGCTCCAGCTGCACCAAGTGTAACTCAAGGGTAGCTCACTTGCACAGAATGCTTGTGAGACACGATGCTCTGCACCACACAGGAAGCAGAGACTGATCTTAAACTGTCCAAACGCTCAGCTTCAGCACAGGTGCTCAGAACCTCACCTCTGGGTGAGTGGTTTGGGGTGGTGGGGTTTTTTTTTTGTGAGCAGGCACACAAGCACACCCCTTCGCTCTCTGGGACTGCAGTGAATCATGCTTCACTCATGAAAATGTTTGGGTGATCTGAGAGTCTTCTACTAATTTGCATGTTATCTAACTGACAACTCTATGCAAGAATTAAAGTCAAAACTACAGCCATGAAGTGAAAACACTATTTATTTTTATAAAAGGCAATAATTAAAACAAACCCTACACCAGTGTGTACATTGTACACATTTGAATGACACTTACAAGAATGAAGTTTCCATATACAAAGATTACAAGCCCACACTGGTAAAGGATGCACACAAGCACGTACTCGGCTTCACAGATGCCTTGACTCTGGATCACAGTACCAATTACTCTATGACCACATCTGCATAGCATTTTCATTATTAGCATCCACACTACTTTATTCCACTACAAACTGTACACAGAAAGCAAGAAGGAGTTTATTCAGAGAACATACATATTCGCAGAAAGCACTTATTTGCTGGAATAATCTCTCACTCTTCTGTTGCCATCTTCAAGAGATATTCTTTGTCGATTTTGAAGAGCCTCCACCCCTCCTCGGTGGACAGATCAGAGGCACCCCTTCTCTTGTAGAACCTGATGGACGGTTCGTTCCACTCTGCAACGAGGAAGTGCATACTGCTGCAGCGGCACTTCACAGCAACCTGCAAAAGTGTGCAACGCAACACATTTCAGACAGCCCCAGATGATAAGCCTTGTAAGAACTGGTAAGACTAGTCAGCAACTGTGTATTATCAGAAGTCATCAAGTTCATTCTGTCGGTCACCTCAGCACTTGTCACTCTTTAACAGACTCCAGACAATGTTTTAAGCTGTCTCGTGTCTTGTCATCTCCTTTAATTTAATTCTGAGTAGTGCTGAAGGAGCAGCTCTCATGCAGTTAGCAGAAGAGCAATACTGCCTTGCCATGTGTCCTCAGTTCTGCTTGTTTAGACTTTGCACGTAGACATACCTGACTCAAGTTCTTCAGAATTTCTGACCCAATGCCAAGTCCTGAAAAAAAAAAAAAAAAAACACCACACAAAAAGAAACTAAGTTTTAATTTTAAAGAAGCCCGACAGGAAGCAACTCATCTAATTCTGTAACACATACCTCTATACTCAGCCATCACATAAAAATCTTCAAGATACAGCAGTTTTCCAATCCATGGATCATAAGTGAAGTAATACATGGCAAAGCCCACAATGCAGTGTCCTGAAACAAAGGGTGTAACTTCAGCTGGTCTGAATTTAAAAGGCAGAAATATCAAGTCTTACATGCATGTTTAAACATACAAATTATTTTTCTGTGACATGCAGACATTTGCTACTAGGCTAGAATTAAGAACAAAGTTTGCAAGTAAGCACACAATTGAAAATACGATTCTGACAAACTTATATCAACCTAACAAAGATTGTCCTTGCCATACCCTGAAATCCTCAAAAGCACTATCATAGCAAGTACTGAACACAAGGCTTTTTTTTTCTACAAAGAAATGCATATCCTACCGATTTATCAGTAATTCCGTTCTGGACTACAAGTAAAAACTTCATACCGCAGTTCACAATCAGATGATTGCCCCAACTCTGCTTCCTTAGCAACCAAAACAGATCTTAATCAGGAACACTCATCTTTCCATGTATATTCCTCAGTAACTGCACTATGCAAGAAGGCATGCTCAGCATCAGGCTGTGTTCTTTACCTTCAGCACCATAATGTCAGGGTAAGTAAAGCTGCAGCTTCAGTTACAATTCTGTGGCTCAACAGGAACTCTTCCAACAGCAACCCACTCAAACCTAAACCTTGAGTACTTTAACTGTATCTGCCATAGCACTCTGCACATACTGAAATAGAAGCGTGCAAACAGATTTCTGATCTACTGTGTCTTTGGTAAAGGTTTGGGAATAGCACTTGTCCCTGTAGACCTTACCTCATATTATGATCATCTACTTTATTGTGTAACGGATCTTTTAGTTACCTCCCCGCCCATCCATGTACACGGAAGGGCCATGTACATGGCGAAGCTAGAGACTGTAACCTGAAGATTGGGGACAAATTAAAGAAAAAAATGTGATTCAACAGGATTACATAAAGGTAAGTCAGGGTCAAACAAGAAAAGCCATTTAGTTAATTGGAGTCAAGTACATTATGTTACACCTGATCTTCCCATGCCTCCAGGATTAGCAACTACTTCAGCAGAGTATCACTACATGTTACTGCAATTAACAGTTAACCTATTCCTCCTACCCCAATTCGCTACTGGAACCTTACATATCATCAATAACATTAAGTATAAGATGCCTCTTGTGTATTTAACATCTAAAACTGAGTATCAGGAAGCCTCACCTTCGGACGACCACTGTTCTTTTGGCACTTCGGCAACCAGACAGTGGTAGAAAGGGTGCTCGCCAAAACCATCCTCAAGCAGTTCTGGAAAAGCAGAATAAATCGGCACCTGAGCAACGGCACCGGTCCCATCGCTAGGCCACCGACCGGGTGAGCAGGTGCCGCTCTTATACCTTTCTCAGTTAGCACCACTTGATCCTCCATGTCCTCGTATTTCGCCAGTTCCTGGAAGAGAAGGACGGGTAGGCCGTGTCAGCGGACTCTCCCCGCAGGTCCCCGCACCCGCTTCCCCATTGGCCGCTCCCCTCTCCCCCCTGCTCCCCCGCCCCGCAGCCTTGCGCAAGAGCTTGTTTTCGCTCAGACGGAAGGGCAAAGGTGCCCCCCCCACCCCCGCCCCAACCCCGGAGGCTGCGGGTCTGTCCCAAACCCGGCCGCCCACTCACCGCGAAGGGACCGGCGCTTGCCGAAATCCCCGGCACCCCTCCTCGGGCAGGGCTGGGGGGCAGGTCACGTAACGGCCAGTCCCAACCGCCGCCTCTCACCTTGATCAGTCGCAGCAGGTCGGGGCAGTCCTCGGGACGCGCGGCGCGGATGCTGAACGAGGCCATTTTCGACGGCGTTTCCCCCTGCGGCCCCCTCGGCTGACGAGTCCCCGATGTGTGAACAGGAGGAGCAGCTGCTTCTTCATTCGTGTCCCGGGCGCGGCGGCCACCTGCGGTCAGTCAGGCTGCGAGCATGTCCCGGCGGCGCTGACCAGAGAGGCGACCTCCTTCCACCTGCCGCTCCGTCCTGGACGCCAACTGTACCGGGCTCCTCCTCCTGCGAGCCTTATTTATAGACGTCCTCGCTCCGCCTCTCCCTACACGACAGCCAATGGCAGCGTCCGTGGTGCTCGCCCTCAGCCAATTATAGCGCCCCTCCCCGGAATCTTGCCGCAGCCTGCCAGCAACAGCTGGTGCGGGGTGTCTCGTGACTCGCCCCCCGCCCCCCCCCCGCCCCCCCCCCCCCCCCGCCAAACCCCCACCGCGCGGTGGCGCCCCCTAGCAGAGCCGGGCGACGCTGCAGGGCCGCCGCGTAAGCCCCGCCCCTTCCCCCTCAGCGGCGCGGGTTGGGGGGCTAGGGGCTGAGGGGACCCTGGGGCTGAGGGGGCTCCGGTCCGGCGCCCCTCGGGGTTGCGGGTTTCTCCCGGCCGCGGCGGCGGCGGCCCCTCCCGGGGCGTCGGGGGTTGTTCCCGGAACAGTGAGGCCTGCGGTGCCCCAGCCGGTGCCTTTGCCTGCGGGGGGGGCCCGCGCCGCGGCACCATCTTAGGGGCCGTGGGGCCGCTTCACCAGCCTGACTGGGGAGGAAGGGGTGGCAGAAGCACAAAAGGACAGGAGGGTTTTAAAAACAAGAGGGGATCTGCCAGGAGTCTGGCAAAAGGGAGGCTGAGACTCCTTTTGGAGTAGGGGTGTCTCTCGGGAGAGAGGTGGCTGTGATGAAGAAATTGAATCTGGATAAATTCCCCAAAATGGCATTACGGTATGGGAGCCAGGAGGGATTGTCCCCGGCCCAGCTCTTTTTCGGAGCAGTAGCTGCAGAGGTAAGTGTGTGCTGCGGAGGGAGAGCTGGCTCCTCACCGCGGCGACCGTGCCTGTCCGTGGGCCGGGCAGCCGGGCCGCCCGCAGGAGAATTACAGAAAGAATTATTTGAGCATACGCATGATTTTCTTATCACTCTCTTCTATAAACTTTGCAACTATCGTGTCCATTCTTAGATGGTGGAAAGGAGCTCTTTATTTTACGTTTAGCTTAATCTGACTTGTTTTGATTTGGGATATGGGAAGCCGCTAAGTCATGCTACTCCTGCAGAATAACAATCCTTAAAACCTGGATTCCCAAACACTCTCACAATGCTTGCGCTCTGTTTTTCAGTGTATCCAACAACCTACAAGGTTCACTTTCATTTGGGCAGAGGGGCCAGCATGGAACATGACACTGCAAGAGAATTGTATAAAGAAGTGTATATTCTGGTGGCTGATGTTAGCCAAGAAAATCCTCTGCCACAGTGGGAAGTGCCTGGAGTCCTGGAAAAGTAATTTAGGATTTATGCAAACACCCTAACTGGCTCGCTTTACCCTCTATTGGAGGAAAAACGGGGATGGCCAAAGAATGGAAGCATTTCCAAAACACAAAGCAACAGCCAATGGCTAGTAGTAGAAAAGTTAAGATTTGTTTCAGAAGGAGTTATGGATCTGTAAACCCTTTAGGACAGGGCTTTTAGTAGGAGGACTGAATCTGAATAAACTGGCAAAGAATAGACCCAGCCTAACTACATATATTTAATGAATATACATTTTTTTTCAATCCCTAGAAATGATCTGACTGGGATAAGAAATGGGGAATACTGTCTCTGTGAAAGGCTTAACAGTGTTTGTGTTGTGTCAGCTCTTTGTTTTGCATTTCACAATGAGGAAGTCATGCTGTCAGGAAACCTACTGTTGTGTAAGAGCAGAAAGTGCCTGGTTTCTTTCATTCTCAAGTCAGGAAAGTCATATGATTTTAGAAGTTGAAGTTTCAGCAAAAAAAAAAAAAAGCATTTTCTACCTTGACTGCTTTTTAAAGTCCTCCTTTAATTTGCTCAAAAATATGCTGATATTGTGTTACCCCAGTAACTGAATACAGTTCATTTGAGTTAGCTTTCAAATACACAAGGCAGAAGAAAAATCTATTTTTAAATCTCCTAAAGTGTAAAAAATAGTTTAATGAAACAATAGGAAATGCAGAGAATTAAAAAAAAAAACCCCGAAGGAAAATGAAAAATATCTAGTTAAGATACTTAGAGACTATGCTGCAATTATTTAGTTTCCTGTTACTAGAGGTATTTTTTTCAGAATAAGTAAGATTAATAAGAAAGGTAAGAATATTTTACAAAGAGGTTCTAAGAGAACTCAGTTTTGTTAATGAATCAGACTGATGAGCCTTGTACTTTACAGCTTCTTCCTTTTGTCTCAGGTCTGTTCGTCTTTGAGCATGTTTTGTGTCATCTTGACGTAGCTGAGGTCTGTGGTGAAATCTCTGATGACTTCCATAGGGCTCAGATTTTACCCTTGAGCCTGTTTATTTGCACTTCTCTCCAAGGGAATGAGTAAGTCTACTGGTAAGTCGGTAGTGGTAAGTCTACTGAAAAGGATCAATTTTTTTTTTCTCAAATTATGCAAATATGTATGCTGGAAAGTCATTAGAAAACCATTGGTTTAGGGGAAACCGATGTTGAAATAACCTGTTATAATGAAATATGCACTGAAGTCTGGATTAGCTTGCCTTTTTTACCAGCCACCAGCTTCTTCCATGCAGAACCTGCTGACTGTGCATCCAAGTGCATTTCTACCAGCAGGGCTGGTATTTCAGTGTCTGAGGGGTAGAATGGTTAGAATTACCTGAAACGGTCATGCGCATTGTTCCTCTTATTCGCATTTTACCTCCTTTCTAGATCTTACTTGTAAGGGGAGAAGTAGAAAATTTTGTGCAAAATAACAAGCAGCACTTTCTTTTTTAGCATGCAACAGGAACTGCTGTTAATAAAAGCACACAGAACGCTACGTATCCGCCCAAGGCAAGTTTTCCCCACATCCTCTCCAGAGCTGGAGGTCTTGTCTAGTCTCAGGCTACAGGAAATAGCCATCCTAATTCCCCAAGATTCTTCCACAGCAATGCAACTGAACAATTTAGTCTGAGAATTATCGGACCTCAGCTGGACTTGTACTGATAGCATATTTTAATTTGCATCTAAATTTCTGAATATCCTCTTTGCTTGGAGGCTGGACGGAAAGGCTCAAAGTGGGCACCAGTTTTCTTTCTTTACTGTTCAACTAATCAAACTCTCTTTAACTTCTCGTATTTTAATCTTTTATTTCCTCCTTCGCTAGGAAAATTCCTTGAATTCCTGTATGAATGCCTCTCTCATGCCTCAAAAGTTCTCTGTTTATAATAAATAAAAGAGGGAAGGAGGAGAACTGCTTATTCCACATTAAAATGCAGGGAGTTAATAATTTTTGATTACACTATTAAATGTTCTCAAGTATTTCAGTCCAAATTGTATCTCAAAATTTTATCTCCTGTCAAATCTCTGGAGCAAAATACAGAAAATGCAATTAATATTAAGTATTGACCTGTAATTTTTCCAGATTATTCTTTGGACAACATTGAGGATTCTTTTAGCTATTTCAACTAAATAATTTCTTCCTAATACTTAGAACTTGCATTGGTATTTATGAGTTCACAGTTGCTTCCAGGTATTTTTTCAAGCAACTTACAATTACCGTTATCAACACTAGGCTGTACATAGAAAAAAACACCTAATTTCTATCAGAACAGTACAGAATAATAAGTAAATACTGCAGTAGCATTGCTCAGAATTCAGAGCAAATGCAACGTTAACAGTTTCACATAATAAAACTGTATGACTTTCCATTTTTTGGAAATAAAGGACCATCATTTTTCATTATTATCTTTGAAGACATATTTTAGGTCATTAGAACTCTGTTCCTGTAAGACAGTACGTCTTATCTGTCATTTGTAATTATGCAATTCCATTAATTTGGGTTCTAGATGTAACTAATTATCTGCCTGCATCCATAAATCATCTATATCATGCATGCAAATTAATTTGAGATATAAAAGTTATAGAAATAAATATTGGGGAAAAAAATCAAGCCAGGCCTCAATTTTACAACTTTATATTTTGGATACAGTAGAATTCCCTTTGCCTCTGATCCTGCAATATACTGAAATCAGTGTTCTGGGGTGCAGTATCTCAGGCTCTAAAAAGAAACCCAGGGAATCTAAATTTTTCCTTAAAACTAATGGGAGTTCCCAAGATGAACCGGTGTTTTTCTTATATGCCATTTTGTCTTTTGGCACAGTCTTATGCACTGTTCAGAGGTGCGTCTTGGTTTTTGAAACCTTCAGCACGCACCCATACTAGGTTTCCACATTTTTTCCTATGACGAGATGAATGAGCAGCTTTGCAATAGTGCTCTCGACTTCTTCCTCTGTAGACGCGCAGAGCTGGTCTACGCGTGGTCACGTAGCAAGAGGCTGGTGTCTACATGGGTTGTAGCTGGGGACAGGACTTGTGCCCAAGATGTTTGGGGGTGGGGGCCAGCTGAGAGGAGCCTTTCTGCCTGCTACCTTGCCTGCTCTTTGCCTGCTCCACGAAGGCAGCTCACCTGCCGGGCTCCTCGCTTGTGCCTGGTTATGTGGCCGTGAAACAGGAGGGAAGTGCTCACACCGCATCCGTAACAGAAAAACTGTGCTGGTAGCAAGGGTCAGTTCTGGGTGGGTTTTGCTCGGTGTACAGGGCAAGCAACTTCTATCTTGGTCTTTCAAAAGGGAAAACTGCGATGTATCACAAGTCTCATACTAAAGAGACACGAATGCTATTTTTCAATTTATGTAGTCTTAGTTTGGTTTGTTTGGAAGTAATTTATCAAAAAGAAGGTGTTAAGAGAAAAAAAAAGACTGATCCGGTGTTACTCTTGCAATATTAACGTACTTTAACTGTTTGCTAGAACATCTCTTTGCTCGTACCTGCATACAGTCTCAGTGCTGTCTTTGGTAAGGCTTTAAGCAAGGTATGTTTAACGACTTCATTGCTAACTCGTATGTCCTACAAGCACCATTTTGCTGGCAAATTTAGATGACCAGCGAGAACCACTTAGTGGCTGATCCTTACGGGCTCTATCGTGTTTCGGTGCAGAGCAGGAGCTGCCCTCAGATCCCCGATTGTCCTCTCTGCTCTAAGGTTCTTCAGTTCCCAGTAATAAAAAGTAATTCTGATGAATTGAATTTGTGGATTATTCGCCTGCGGAAAGCGCGCAGCTTATTTAACACGGTGGTGTTTCCTTAAACCTCTTCTCCCTAGGAAATACCAAGGCTCTCAATTGCCTTCCCGAGCAGTGCCACCAAGTGACCGGCCAGGGGAGGAGGCCGTGTCCCGCCGAGCCCCGGTTGCGCACAGCCCTGCGGGGACCGGACCGCCAGCTGCGGGCCCGCTCGCCTTCGCGGCCCGGGCTGGGGTTGGGGCGGGGGGGCGGCGGGGTCCGGGCCGGGAGCCACGGCGAGGCTCAGCCGTGCGCCCGCGAAGTCTGCTCCTCCTCAAGATACAGAAAAAAAAAAAAAAAAAAAAAAAGAAGAAGGAATATTGAAAAAAACAGTAATATCACGGTAATTATTAAAGGCAAGTCCCGCGCAGCGCCTGGCGGGCAGGGCCTACCCGACGCCTAACGGTCGCCGGCGGCCTCTGAGAGCGGCCCTGCTGCGCGGGAGGACGGAGGGGGAGCGGCGGCCCGCCCCTGTGTGGAAGGCGCGGTCGCTGGCAGGCAGCCGGCCGCGGCCGAGCGGTGCCGGAGCCGCCCCGGGGTGGGGAGGAACCGGCTTGGAGCGGCCCTGCCTGGGGGGAAGCGCACAGAGCCCCTTCTGTGCCAGGCGAGCCGCGAGTCTATGGTGCTGGAGGACTGCGTGCCTGGGGCAGGCGTGGCCCCGCTGACGGCTCCGGCCCCGGTCCCAGCCCCGATCGAGGTCCCGGCCCCGGCGCCGGTGCCCCTGGCGGCGCGGCGAGCACCATGCTGGTCATCCGGTAAGGCTGCCCCCGTGCTGCTTAAGCCCCTACCCGCGGCGGCGGGGCCGGGGGAGAGGCCGCTCCCTGAAGGGAGGAGGCAGCGGTTCCCCCCGGCGGCCCCTGGGCGCGGCGGTGCCGGGGAGGTGGGGCAGGGCCCTGGGCCGCCGCCGCCGCCGCCCTGCCCGGGGGGAGCCGTGCCCCGGCCCCGCGGCCGCCCTGCCCTCTCTCCCGGGACGGGGCTCGGCGTGTCGGTCGGCGGGGCGGTGTGAGGGCGCGGCAGCCGGACGCTTCACTTCCAGCGGGGCGGCTGGGCTCGGAGTGATGGCGTCCGGCCTCGTCTGTGCTAGGGGCGCGGCTGAGGGGCAGCGGGCTTGGTGAGGGTCCCGCGGGGGTGCGGGCTGGGTGCTAAACCTGGTCTTCTCCTCCGTGGCTTAGGTCGTTTGCTGACTGTCCGTGAGACACGAGTTGAGTCCAGGAGCTGTACCAGTTACACCATCACCATTCATGTCATCTCTGGTGCATTGGAGGCTCGGGGTGTTTTTGGCGGTTTTTTGACTCTTTTAACTAATCCTTGTATACCCGCAGACAGAGGAAGCTTGTGTGTGTTATAGTTTATCTGCCCTCTTTGTCCAATTAACTGACAGAGATTGGCCAATTAAAAATTTGGTTTATTAAAGCAAGCGACCAGTAAGCAAAACAGCGCTGGGCGGCCGGGGAGTCTCCTGCTCCGCCAACGGTGCATGCCGAGATAGCAAACCGCCCCATTCTTATACAGTAAAAACAATAAATATTTCGTTGATGCTTATACATATTCATTACCTAAACCCACCTACTCTTGCTTCGTATGTTAATTAGCTTATCAGTCCTTCGCGCTTGCGCAAATTCTCCCAGGAATTGTGGGTGAGGGTCTTCGGGGGTCTTTTGGGAGGTAGGCCGTAGGTCTTCTTCACGGTGTACTTTTCACCTTTGCCTGGAATGTGCTGTTCCCACAAGTTGGCAGTGTCCTTATCAGTCTGAGCCGATTCGTGTCCTTCTTGAACAAGGAGATTTATGTGATGGGTGCCATCCTGTTTTCGAATCCTTGCTCCTTTTAATCACTCCCTCACTCCCTCGAGATAATGTGAGACTGTTTCTTGCTCCAAACCAGACTTCCCCCTCCCACTAATTGCTTCTTCAAACTATATGGTTAGAAAGCTACTGGTTTTATACCCTTCATCTTTATGAGCCCCCCCCCGCTCCCTCCTTTCGCAGTCCTGCATGCCGTTTTTACATAGCCAGGTGCCTGTGGCTGACCTTGTGTATTTAATGTAACTTTCTTGTGGCCGACTCTGTGTATTTCATATAACTCTCCATTGTTCTGACAAGGTTGGATGAACAAACAGCTCACAGTTTATTACAGTGTGTACATGATATATATACAGAAAGATGTATACATGGCCCTACTGTTCTGCTGGTGCCTAGGGACTTGCCTCTTTTTTTTCACTTGAGGTGAAACAGCCGCCTTACCTGGAGAAAATTAAGGGACAGGCAACCCATGTGCCTTGTCAGGGTAACACCATGAACTACCATGAGGAGTTTGACTCCTGCTGATCCTCTGTGTGTTTTTGTGTTACCACAGTTTTACTTGCCTGGAGGAGTCGTACTGGCTAGTGCTTGGCTGAACACTTACTGAATTGCTGGGTGGATTATTTTCTCTGAAGGGCTTCTCTGTTGTCCCTTCTTGCTCAACAGCTAAGCAGATTATGTCCTGCACTTTAGGTTTGTTCTGAGTTGCAGCAATGCTAAGCCACAGAGGAGAAGACCAGGTTTAGCTGAGTGGGTCTGTGCTGGAGGCCTTGTGATATCCTTCCTGGGATATTCCATCTGCCACTGCTATGCACACCAGCCAAGTGCAGAAGTGGATGGTTAGAGTCATGGATGATTTCCTAGATGCATACAGACTGTCTGTATTAGGATGTTTACAGGGTCAAAACTGGTGTTTGGTCTAAGCTGGTTGTCCCAGGGCATCTGAAGAGTCAGTGAAGAGAACAGTTACCGCCAGCGAACCATTCTTCCTTCCTATTTTCAGATAAGGACTGATATCAGTTGGAATTTCAGCTGGATTGAACTGTTGAACAGATTGTATCTGGTTCTAAAAATCAGGCTAAAAATAAGGACGGGGGTTTCTGAAGTAATCAGTGCTATTAAAAAAAAATCCTAAGTTATTTTCATGGCATTAGTTTTAATGACACTGAATTTTTCTGCTCTGCCTACAGATTGTGCACCATGAGGAAGCTTCCTTCTCTTCTGGTTAGGACACTCACTTCCGGGACCAATGGATCCTCAGCGCTTCCAGACATGTCTGAAGGTAAAAAAGTTGGCTATACTTTGGAAAATCTAGAAATGTTTCTGAGGAGTTTATTCTTTCAAGTGGTGGCCCTTCATGTGTTAATATGATTTGGATGATGGACATGCCCTTGACTGTTAGCTCATAGTGTGTTTAGGAACTAGTAGAAAATCACTGTATGTGTCTGGAGATTAATGGCAACAAATATGCATAATCCTTGAAGTTGGAGATTTAGGAGCTCATCTGGTTCTTTAGTCTTGGAAGAACATATGATTCTTTGCTAGAGGGACAACTGCTCCTCAAGTTGGGTCTGGATAGAAAGTCAACGTAGTACAGACAGGTACTATGGTGACTGGAGAGAATGACCAAGAAGTGGAGGAACTGAGTGGAAATTATGTCTTACAGAACTTTTAATGTGTCAGTACTGCTAATTTCATAAACTTTGAGAAATCTTTTAATCAGATCAGCAGCATTGTCTCATTAAAATGCGCTTGTCAATAGAGCTTTGTGTTGAAAGATTGCTTTAGCACTCAAATAAAATAATAATAAACTATAATGTTCCTGTTTCAGAAGCTTTTAAAAAAAGTTTTCTTGCATTCTAATCCCATGTACTGAGAAAAGAGGAATAGGAAAAGGGCTGGAGCCAGATACAAATAGTTCCTTCATGGAGTTCTTGTTTCTGGTACCTTCTTTTCCTCTTTTTTGTCTGAATACAAACCCTAGCTTATGCAGAAAAAGATAAAATGAGGGTTATAGGTTAGAGAGCTTTTTTCATTATTGTTAATAAATGGAAATTAAGGAGATTAAAGGAGAGAAGCAAGGATACTGAATGTGGCATAATTGCAAGTATTACCCTGCTCTTTTATTTGGGTATTTTATAATGATACCACCTAAAAGGCCAGCAAAAATAGTGAAGCAGTGGGCCCATCCTGGCCTTGTCTCTGGTTTGTTTCCAAAGAATACTGATATTTTTTGAACTGTAATAATTGTAAATATTTGAGATTCTGTTCCAAAATCGTAACATTTAAATAACATTACGCAAACTTTTGCTGATACGTAAACTAGTTTCCTTCAATTTGGTATCCATGCTTTCACAAAACACCAAATGCTTATTCTCACTAGCTTTTTACACACTTCCTCCCAACTTTGGGTCCCAGTTGTGAATGCCCTCCCTTCTTCCATGGCTCTGCCAAAAGCACACCAAGCAGGACTTTGTAAGTTTACTCTGAGGTAACTCTCAGCCCGCTTCCTGAAAGATGCCCCAGATATTCTTTCCAAAGTTAGTAGTGTTTGTCAACAGTACATGGTAGCACCGAGTTTGAAAAATGGATTGGAATTGCACTGCAAGCAGGTACTACGCAGAGGCAGTAGACAAAGGAACTGGGAAGCTGGCTTTGAGAGAAAGGACTAACTCAGTTGAAAACACAAAGACACTGATTGTAAGTCAAGCAAGGACAGGTTGCCTGCACTTGCTTACTAAAATTAAGGAGCATGTGTGTAAATGGAACTTAAGCAGATAGAATAATCAGGTAACCCCTTAATAGATGTAACTGGCATTGTTGCTTTTAATTGTTAATCTAACCTGTGTTTTCCCCTCCACAGGACACTTACCCATTCATGTGAATAATGGTGTGTTGTGGTAATCTGTACATATTTTAATATTAGCTATAACACTGAACTTACTCAGCTACTGTTTTTCCTTACTGTAGCATTCATAAAAAATGAAATGCTATTATTCTTTTCTATCAACTTGCTTAAAGCCTCTTTGCCTTCCGTGAATGGCTCTGATCTTACTAGTGGCAATATTGTTGTGCTAGATGTCTGTCAGCACGCTGTATTTCTGGTGGCGTGCTGGATAACACGTTTCTAAGAGGCTCATTTTAGACATTTGAGTCTGTGTCTTTCACAGAAGTCCAGATCAAGCTCTATACCAAAACTGATAGTAGGATACATCGTAGTGGTCTACCTGAACCTGGATACAGCCTGTGGAGGCACCAGCACAGGGGGTCATGGATCTCACTGGCAGAGATGAGACCTTGTCCAGCTGCCCTCGTGTCCTTTGCCACAGCACAGTGCAAATAAACTCAGGCCCTGCTGTTCTGGCATTAATGGTCTTCTGACCACAGTTTAGGAGGTACTGTGAAATAGCAACATGATAGTGATGGTTAAACCTCATTTCCTTTGATTGTTTTGCACATTTAAGACATTTGCCAAATAAGAAAAGAGAAAGTTTATGTATTTTAATGCTTTATTACTTACTTAAATTTCTGTTCTAAGATAACTAATGTCGAGAAGAGCAGTATGGTTTTTCCAGGGAAAAAAAAAAGAGAAAATCTATGTACTTATAAGCCTGTAAAATGAACTAGATTTAGCTTGGCAACATTTTAGAAACACTTCTACACTTTGTAGAAATGTTTCTACATTGTTAAAATAAAAAATGATGTAGTCTCAGCCTGGCAAATGTTTAGTTGTAATTAGAAGCATTAAATGGGACTAACAGAGAATATACATGTTTGCAGGTTTGGACCTGAGATTTTTTTTCAGAGCTTTTTACCTCTTTAGAGTTGAAAAGGAAGATGAACTTAGTTTAAACAAAGAGAAAGTGCTGTTTATTCCTCCTGCGTCGCAGTCTGCACACTGTTGGAAAACTGAGGTTTTGTGTTCTAGAAACTGTAAAGTGTTTCTGCTCACACTGTATTAATCCAATGCATGCTGTGGCAGCTTCACAGGTGGAGTATGAGTAACAGGAACGTAGTACTTATTCTGTAAACAAGCCTGCTGCTTCTTAAGAAAAAAAGAATCAGTCCCTCCCTCCTTCCAGAAAAAAATCAACTCTAAGATTTTCAATCAGTTTCTTTCATTGAAAATTTTCTGTTCCTAGAATTAGTAGTGGAACTCTTGTAATTTCAAAACATGTTTTTATCTTAATTTCCTAAAGAAATGAGGCCTAAGCAATCTGTTTTTGTCTTTGTCTGCCTGTCTTCTTGCCCCCCTCTTCTTCCAGAATCTTTTGTTGCTTGATGTCGGCCAAAATAGATGAGCACAAATCTTGAAGACAACCATATTTCCACAAGCTTTGTGAAAACTGGCTGCTGAATCAGAGGTTCCTTAGGGTGCCAGAGCTAGTGCTGAGGTCAGCCGTGGACCATGGTGTTTGCTGGCAGTTGGTGAGTGACTAGGATCTATGTGCTGGCTGGCAGTCAGCCTTGCGTAGCTCCAGGCTCACCACAGCTCATGCTGGTGCTTGTTTAGAAGCAGGCTTGAGGCGCAGGGATGGAAGTTGAGGGTCTTGCAGGGGAAGGAACAAGAAGGGGAGAGGTTAGGGGTATTGCAGTGGTGGAGCTGTGGGGGACTTGGGCAGGAAGGCAGCAGAAACTGAAGTGACTGGGTGGGGAGGAGGGGGGCAGAGCTGAGAGGATCTGGCTGAGAGAGGGGTATATGATTTAAATACCTAGGAGATCAGGCTCTGCTCACTCCAGGGTTCACAGGACAGCTTGCTGATCACTGTGAGTACTCTGACTGGGCATTTAGCTTGAAAGGTCCAAGCTTGATGATGTCTCATAATCTAAAAGTATAAAGGATCAGCTTGTGAGTCACCAACAGCCCTCTTTCTGTTTCACCTTGAAATTCTGGAGTTTTTCTTAGTAGCCTGTCCTCGATGTGTCCCTAACTATTTTGTCCTAATATTTGAACACCCTTGTATGATCTGCCTAACAGTGGTGGAGGAGTTTGATAGATTTGATGGGACCTTAGCATGCTTAATAGCCTCATCTGAGGAAGGAGTAGAAAAACAGCTTGTGCAGATTATTCTTGAAATTTAGGAAAAACTTGTGCAGAGCTAGTATTAACTCTGATAGTGCAAACCGTGCTGGAAGCATTTTTATAGACTTGCCTTCAGTGTCTTAACACTGTGTTCTTTGAGGCTGCTAAAAATTCAGGTGATCAAACCCTGCCAGTTTGCTGACATTACCGGCCTTTCATGGGTGGGACTAATTAAAAAGTACTTCACTCATTCCCTGTGTTCCAGCTGTACCATTCCTTTTTGTATTCTTTTATGACTTTCTGATCTGTGTTACCTCCACAGTTTGTTTGTGTTTAGGCTGAAATATTTTCACATCAAAATTCCTCAATCTGACATTGATCCACTGTTTCCTTCAGTTGTTAATTAGCTTTGCAGGTGTTTGATTGCATTAGCAAACACTTGAGATGCATTCTTTGTTGACTATACGCAACAAGCTATGGAATCATGTTACTCAACCCATTATTGTGATATGCCTACTAACAGCATCAGTGAATTTGGCCAAACTTTTGTTTCTGGGCTGCTATTTGCATGAATTTCCTTGAATTTCCTGCCTGTCTTTTAGCAGCGGGCAACCTCATGTTTATCACTTGCAAAACTAAGCTTGATTTGCTTTGATTTTTTTTTTTTTTTTTTTCCAGTGCGGAGCAGATTGAGGGATATAGTGGGAGCATCTACCAACTGGAGGTACAGTGTACATTAAATGTATTTTACTTTATCTGTGAAACCCAGAGAGAGCTCAGGGTTGTGGTAGTGGAAATTAACAATGTTAGCTTGCTGACTGGGGAAGAAAAAAGATACAGCTAAAAAGTAATGTGAAGAAGGTTTCTGAATTGTTACTTTGTGGATCACAAACTTCTGAGATTTCTCTGGCAGATCTTTAGCACCAAAGGAACAAAATACATGATCTTGATGCTTACAAGATTCTCCCATTAACTTTGAATCTGATGGACGTTTAAGAGCTGTAGAGTCTGGCTGGAAATGTTATGTTGCTGTTGCCTCTTGACCTATCTGTTGGTGGATGACTCAGATGGTGGATTTGTCCTGTACTGCATTGCGAGGCAACTCAGCTGTTTCAGCATGAAGCAGGCTGCATTATGAATGGCCTGACAGCACCCATGTCACTCTGGAAAATTGCCGGCTTGAGGTCTGTATCTGCTTAGTCAGGAGCATCTCAGGCATGTAACTTAAGCATCTCGTAACTTAATTTTAGATTGATTTATATAAAATTTAAATGACTGCTATTTTGGGTTTACGCAGATTGCCTTCCTCCCCCTCCATTACATTGAATAAGCCAGAGTTGACTGTAATCCTCTGCTGTTAACAATTCTGAATAGGTCAGTGTAGCAATCTGGGGAAGTTACACATTACTGTTTTGTTGTTCCTATGTTTGTTGTATTGATTGTTGATTTTCTTATGGCTGTGTTTGAGCTCTTGTTTCACACTTTGTGCACTGATGGGGAAATGGAGAGACTTGCCTGGATGGGGTTTCTGATGTGTCCAGGCCTTCTGACTAGGTTTGTGTAAACAGGATTATAGGCACGATAAAGAAAATGCCTGAATCTGGGAAGCTGATTTTTGCTTTGTAATACTAGTATCTAAGCATGAGGGGGCTTGAAATGGTTGGTAGGTCGGCTGAAAAGGGCTCTTGAAGTTGATTGTTATAAAAGCCTTTCCTGCAGCCCAGAATGGCTGGGAAGGAACCACACCATATGGAAATGCCATCCGAGGACGGAGATTTTTAGAGGGCTCTGGTCGAATCTGATCTTCCATCCATTTCTTTTCCCCCACTGCACCCACCCTGGAAGAGAAGCAGACTGAAGCCAGGATCACCACAGCAGTGTTTTTCTTAGATTGGTGTGTCTCTTGTGCTGTGTAAAATACAGCAGAAATGGTTTGCAGAGTACTGTATGCCTCAGCTACCATGAGTAAGTAAAAATGGGGAGCCCATAGCTGGGAGTGTTTGAGAATGATGGGTTTAATATGGGGAGGTTTGGAGGACATGGATCACGTAGCCTTTGAGATTCCACTTTTAAAACAGAGTGACAAAGAGATGATACACGTGGAGGCTGAACAGCCAGTGCTTTAGTTGAGTTAGACCACAGAATGACTACAGAGGACAAATATAAGAGAATAGCTTGATAGGAGTCCTAAAACAGGAACTAGGGAAGGACTGATACGCATACATCTGGGCTGCTGGGGGAGGGCAGAGATGCATGTTGAAGGAACGCTGTCAGCTGTTAATTTTGCTAAAAGGAAACTTCAGTTCATGATTTATCTTGTAGACCAGTGGCATTTTGTATTGGAAAGAAATATTTTCTTATATATTTTTTTCTCGTTTTGTACTTAAATTGTAATTAAAACTATTCATCTGTTCATTGCTAATTAGAGTCTAGAGTTGTGGCCATTTCATAAATAATAGTGTCATTTCTCTGAATGTTTTAGGGCAGATATTAGTTAATACTTAGATGAAGTATTGTTACTGTATGACTGGTACTGCAGTGTGTAACAGTATTTATCTGTTGAAAACTGCTATTGCCTTGTGCCCAATATTTCCATATACTGAAGAGTGCATGCTGAAGCTGAAGTCAAGAAGAGTTCTGCTGTTGACCGTGGAGGAGCCAGGATGGGACTGGTGAAAGCAGGATATAGTTGAATTTTTATTGTTTTGTTTCTGTGTGTTTGTAGACGAATTTCTGATTTACTCTCTGATTAATTTCTCTTAAACCTTTCACTGAAAGACCTTGGAAACAAATCTTTTGAAAAGTGTAAAAGTGCATCATCTTGGACATTGCATCTTTCTTTAGTCTTCTAGTATATTCTGGTTTTATGCAGTGGCATAACTTCAAACATGAACCCTCTGCAGGAAGTTCTCTTTCTGTTTTCTCTGAACTCTGCAGTATTCGTGTTGCCCAGATGAAGTAAACTATTTCATATTTTAAAAACAAACAAACAAAGAAACAAACAACCCTCTGAATTTTTCTGCTAGACTTTTACTCTCTTTGATCATGGATTATTCATATTTCCCACAAAATTATTAAACAGAAAAGAGTGAATATAAATATGTTGAAGCATGACTGCTTTGTATGTCTTCTCTCCTAAAAATTAAACTCAAGCCAAAAAAGTCTTCACGTTAAATGGCTAATACTCAGAATTCATCCAAAGTCAAAACTTAAGTCGAATTTTCTTTTTGGTGAAAAGGTTCTTTCTGTTGTTTTCTTTCATTGTTTTTTAAAAATTGATTTTGTTAAACACAACGGCACTCGGATCTTAGCAATGCAGCATGAACTACTGAATGAATGGCACATATCCACGAGTTTAAAATTCAGTTTCGTTTCTTCGTATTTTGTGCCTTCTCTTGCTCTATGAAGTGGATTCATAGCTTTGCATTTTCTTTGGCTTTATGCTGGAACTGTTGCATGTTTAACCCTTAGGTTTTTAATGCTGTGTTGTTGATTCTAGGGATGTTATGAAATACTTGCTTTATTCAGTCAGGTTACACTTTTAAGGGGAGGGAACTTTGGAGGAAAAGGTAAGAGACAGTGTTGAGCAAGGTTGTTCTGTCTCGTAGATACCTGTGCAAGGAACCAACTTGGTAGATCGGAAAAAAAAAAGTGACAACAAGTTGGCGCTTACTCCCTTGTGAGAGTTGCAGCCCCTCTGACTTGGTGATGCTGGAAAAGCAGCTCTTAAGGGATGGTGCTCCCTTTTCTGTATTGTTTCTTTCCATAACTTTCCTATATAGCCATAAGGCAACTGGGTAGAAAGGGAGAGGGAAATAGATAAATTTTCCCTTTCTTTTAGCTTGCTGATCACGTGTATGCTATATGAACTGATGCCATAAAGGGAAAAGTCACCTGTGGACGTTAGCAGATTAGTTCTCTCTGTTGTCAGTAAACCATCTGCTTTACTTCTTGGGAGAGATTGTAAGCTGACAGTCAGTCCTTTAAACTTGGTACTGTAGGCAGAGTTGTGATACAGTAGCTATGGAAGACCTGAATATGCACAAAACCTCATAGGTTAAATAATGTCTGATTTGTTCTTTTCAAGGGAGCCGTTTTGGTAGCATTCAGAATTAGATTTGTAATCTCTTTAGTGCATAATCATGCTTGCCACATGTACACAAAACTATTTAAAACTTTTCTGTAGTAGTCTTGCTTAGCATATCTGATTATGTGCATTTCACTTTCTTTTCAAGGCACACTTACTGTATCTTGCTATTTTTACTATTTTTTAATTTTGATTACCTTCAGTGTGACATCTTCTAGTTAGGGTTGCAGTATTTTTTTTTTTTTTTTTTTTTTACCAGGGATCATGTGCAAGCAATGCAAGAAAGAAAAGCTCTTCATACTTTACTGGTGAAACGGCAGGAAGATCTCCCTCCTAGGAGAATGAAAGATAGCTACTTGGAAGTTATTCTGCCTCTAGGAAGTCAACCTGAAATAAGAGAAAAGTATCTGAATGTACACAACAGTGTAAGGTAACAAAGCAATTGTTACACATACAGGAAAGTGTTAACTTTCATTTACTATGGATGTGAGTAGTTAATTGTCAACCTCCCCCCATATCTTACAGGTTTGGAAGGATACTTGAAGATCTTGACAGTTTAGGAGGTATGTATCTTTGTAAAGAGTGCACAAGTAATGCAGACAAAGTGAGTCAGTACTGTTCAGTGCTGTTGGGTACGATACAGTGTGATCTCAGAAATGGAATTGCATCATGCACTATCTTGAAGGGGAAGGAGAAAAGAAAAGATACTGATGCTGAAAGAGAAAGAAGGACGATAAAGAACAGACAGAAGCAGAATTGTTCAGTTTTAGCTTCTTGCCTCTGCCAATTTTGTAAAGTACCAGCTGCAAGAATAATTTACTGAGAAATGATCCTAGGTTATGAATCTGCATTGAATGTTAAATCAGAAAATTTGCAGAGTGTGCTATTTCAAATTAAAATACACTATTTTTCTCTTAAAAACCCCAGAAAACAGCACACCACACCCAACAGACAGTGAGGGACAAATATTTTAATCTTCCTTTGGGGAGAAGAGAGTATAAGCTGGAGAGAACAGAATATCCTTTGAGAACAAATGGAAAATACTCAGTATAGACTCTTGGATTCTGTCTCTGAATTGATGTTAAGGATAGAAACAACTCAGTTGTTTCATGAGTTAGCTTTCTCTTTTTTTTTTTTTTTTTTTCTCTTTTTCATTTATTCCTGGTTTTTGAAAGTATCAAGATACCTGAATTTTGTTTTGCAGATAAAATAGGTGCTAGGTTGTTAATGTGACTTGGAGATGCTTTTCTCTTAAAATGTCACTAGGTGACTTCCTTCTTTGTCAGAGTTCTGCAGCTGGTTGGGAGCATTTTGATGGAGGTTTTTATCAAAGAATAATTAAGAGGAAGTTCTGAATGGAGCAGTTTATTTGGCAGAAAAGAAAGACCTTCTCTGGGTCCGGATGGGTGAAATCGAGGAAGGCAGAGAAACAAGTGAATGCGTATCACCTATCTATCAAGTATAGATAAAATAGCTAGATGATTTATATTTCTTCCTGGGATATGGAAGAATCTCAGTCTGGGAAGGGCTTCAGTACCTGTCCTGAATTAGAAAATGAAATCTGAAACTATTGGCTGCCCTCCATTGGTAGATGAGATGAACCTGTTTTTCATTTTGTGCCTTGCTTATTTTCCCTGAAAATCTGTGAAGGTCTTGGGTTTTTCCTGTTGCAGCACAGAATGTCTTTGCCGTGTTTGTAGTCATACTGGGCTTCAGTCAGTTCCACTGGGATTGTATTGTTTTGAGTTAATAAAGATTCTGTCCCAATTACACAATATTCAGGATGATGGTCAGCGGTTTTCACAGGAAGTATGTTCTCCAGTATGTTCTGTGATCTCGGCAAATGTACTACATAAAGGTCTGATCAACTTCTAGTTTTTTATCTTTGGCAATAGGATTCTGATAAATCCCATTCAGACTTTTACTAATCCTATTGATGGCATGAGTTGATAGCTGTAACCGTTTTTAGAATTGTGACTTAGGTAATTTTAGGGGAAAAAAAATCTTAGATTACCTGGAAGGACGGAGATCTTCCTTCTCTCTCATCTCACTAAGTACAAACTTTTAATTATGGAAATCTGTGTTGAGTGAACATCATCTGAGTACTAGAAAAAATAAAATCTTTGCAGCCTTGTATTACTCCAAAGAGTCTGTTTACTTGGTTGTGCTCTTGTGAGCAGAGCTAATTAATTTGAATAGTGATTTGGCTAGTATTAATTACAGGGTGATAAATACCTCTGACTATGGTTTTTATGCCTGTAAGGCATAGTTTATCTAATCTGCACCTCTTTAAATGAATCAATATTTGAAAATAAGTCCTCAGATAGCATGTTATCCTTGGACAACCTGCATGAAATCAAAATAGGAGGTAGGAAGGATCTGAGACGGTGGTTTGCAGTGGTAAAGGGAACAGATTAAGTGGGAATGGAAGTAAAGAAGCGATGGGTTGATTTAAAATGCTCAGCTAAATTTCTCTTTGTAGTAAGTAAATATGCATATAGCTGAGACAGCTGCTGAATCACTGTTTTCTCTATAGCAATCCTGTGAGTTACGTACATGAAAATTTGGAAGTTGTGCACACTCCTACAATATGATACTTTAGTTTTGCAGGTGCTCCTCGTGCTTCACAAAGATGGCTTTGATCTGCTCCACTGAAGTTTTTGTTAAAATATAGGAGAACTAAGAACTAACTCCCATTTTTTATCTCTCCGCAGTTCTTATTTGCTACACTCACACCAAGCAGGAAACGCAGCCAAGGTCTCCCTTATCGATAGTTACAGCTCTGGTGGATAAAATCAGTAAGTGGCAATTTGATCAGTAGAAATGGTTTCATCTCGTTGTCTTACTCTTTCAGCAGCTACTGCCTTCCCATGGTTGTTACTGGGGATGCCTTCTTCCCTCTCCTGTTTAGTTCACTTCATCTTGTTTTGGCTTTGAGCTCTGATTACTGTGGCTTTTGTTGAAAGGAGAAGGGAAGAGGTTTTGTAGATGTTTTCCAGCATTTCATATTTCCCTTCCTTTCAAAATATGACTTTCATGCTTCCTGCACTTCTGTGTTTGGTTTATTTTGGAACCTGAGTTTCTTAGCTTCATTATTGAACAGTGTTCGTTCTGATGGAGCTAGACCTTCTTGTGTCACATGTTCTGCTCAACACCTCTGTGTGTCTGCCGTCCGTCTGCTGCTTGTATGCCTACTATCTCCTGTTCTGGCTTTAGAGGTCTGATAAGGCAGAAACCGCAGGCTGGCAGTTTGGTCCCTTGCAACAGCTGTCTTTTCTGGGTTGTTTTTGTGTGTGCTGCCACTT
Organism: Chlamydotis macqueenii; assembly: GCF_036417535.1. Lineage (NCBI taxonomy): Eukaryota > Metazoa > Chordata > Aves > Otidiformes > Otididae > Chlamydotis > Chlamydotis macqueenii. The sequence goes on from NC_141556.1 coordinate 130,424,597, forward strand.
ACAGAACTGAAAAAGGTCTTAGAGAATCTAGTCTTTCTAGTGTTAGATGTTTCCAGTAACTTCTGCTGTTTCTCTTGCAGATTTGTGCAAGAAGATTATATATCCAGACTGTGACATCAAATTCACGGGCAATGTTTCTTGGGTTGGGAAGACCTCAATGGAAGTGAAGATGCACATGCTACAGGTTAGTTCCTGTGACTTCTTTCCGTCCTGTGACAGCCATGAGGTGCTTCACGGTGAATTCTGGATGATGATGTTAACCGTCTAAATTATATTTTACAGAATTAACTGTTTTTGAAGGGCTTGAAACAGCCCTAGCGTTTCAAGACCAAGATGAATTCCAGTAGTCTAGGTGCAGCAAGATACTCTGTTGCTAATCTTTTTTGTCAAGACATGCATTTTTCTTAACCTGCATTTTGTAACTAAACTGGAACACAGTACTCCTACAGAAAAAATAGGTGGCTGTGCTCTACATTTTCTTAAAGAAGTTTTTCCCTGCTTTTGAAAATCTTTATTTTCCTTTTATCTATGCATTTTATGGATTTATACGTTTTAACATTGGTATTCAGATTGTGTCTCTTGTGTTCTTCTTATCTAGTATGTAGCATAATTACTGTAGAAAGTTATTAAATACTAAATACTAGAAAATAATTTAAATGAAAGTGTAACCAGGCTACATTGTGTAGGAAGCAGAAAGAATATTAATAATTCATTCTAAAAATCCTTAACATTTCTATTGAATATTTACATTTAAATGAAACATCAATTCAGTAATTTAATTATTTAGAGTTATGAAGATATGCTATAAACACCTAAGTGGTATTAGTGGCTGTAATTCAGATAAACAAGTAAATATTTTTTTTATTCGGTTTGTCTCCTTAAGTAAAGTCTCTGATATAGAATATAAAGTTGCACGTTTGTTGTCTGGACTCCTCCCAGTGCTGGCATTAGCAGCAATTTGGTTTAGACAACAAATTGTTGTTTTGACGTTTGTCAGAATAAAAGATGAGTCCTTTTACAGTGCCTGTGTTGATTTCCTCCTGCCCCACAGCTGAAACTAGGAGTTAATAAGCATTCCCTGCTTACTGTTTACATTACAGAATTTTATAAACTAAAGTTTTAATTTGTATTTCCTTCTTTGACCAGTTATGAGACATCTTGGTAGGGATGACAGAAAGTGGAAGCAGACAATGTTAAGACTGTGATCACATAGTTGATGTCAACTGAATAGCTTGCTAAGCACATTTACAATTTCAGAGTTTAAAAATATAATTGTTTCCTGTCTCTCTTAGCTACATGATGGTGATTACAGCCCTGTGTTAGATGCAACCTTTGTCATGGTGGCCCGGGATCCAGAAAATAAACGGTAATTTGTGGGACAGGAAAATAGTTTTCAGACTCCTGCTATGGTAAAAATAGCGAACATGGCAGCTTGCTATGTATGTGTAGAAACCATATAGTGTAGGTGATAAGTAAATCACATAGTCAATGTTTTCTGCTGGCAAGTGTTACTTTCCTGGGGCAAGCTTCAGAGCATTGGTTTCAGCAGTGAGATGATACCAGGAATTGCTGGTAGTTTTGGGATCTGACCCTTTTCTTTGAGAGATTTTCCCTGTGTTTGAGTGACTGGCCTGATGAGTATAGAAGTGAATGAGTTGGCTAGAAAACCCACCTGCATTCTACAGTAGTTGTTAGAATAAATTGCTTTCTTACCCTAAAAAAATTAAAAGATTGAGTCTCAATGGTTAAGTAGCCTTTGAGTGAATAATGCCGTTAATTCCATAATAGGCACATGATAGATGTCATCTGAATAACTCAGCCTAAGACTTGATTAAGTAACATGGAACTGATAAGTATTCTCGCAGAACTAAAACAAAATTAACTTTCTTATTTTTCTGATTTCACTCTCTTTGTAATTCCTTAGTCATTAAACTAACAGGCTGCTCAATTTCAGTTTTGGTTTATATGTCTCCAGCTCTAGAAAAAACAGTTGTATTTCTTACCTCTTTCTTGTATAGCCTGCAAAAGTAATAAACAAGTTCCTGTTTTGAACTAGTTTAAATAATTGCCTATATTTAATGAAGAGGGTTATGTTTAATGACAGGGTTTTGCTTGGCGTAATTCTTTAGTCCTGATAATACTATAAGTAGCTATTAGGTTGATTTCCTTCAGATTTATGAGATATTTTTAGAACCCATGAATCTACTATACATTTAAATATGTATGTCCTTTTAAGGACTTATTTTGCGAAAGAATTACATAAAATCTGGTGTAATTATGTACTAGCAGATTGACTAAGGACAAACCTACATGGACATGTGCAGATAGATAAAAACTTCAGTGTCTGTTCTTCAAGCCAGCTGTGTTTTGGAAGTATTCTGTCTGTATAAGCCAGGGTATTTACTCTATGTGAGGTAAAAGCCTTTCAGAGAGGTACAGGGTATGTTAGGCTGGGTATGATGCCACAGAAACATGGTTGTGTGTCTTTTGAATCATAGTAAAATTGCATCTCTGCAGTCTGGGGCTTCGGCAGGAGAGCTGATATAGATGTGTCCTGAGCTCAGGAGATGGAGAATGAGCTCTGCAATGGAGAAGGGGCTGGTGTGTCTCCTAAATCCCATGCTTTAGCAAAGCAGGAAAGAGCCTTTTGTTCCAAGCAAAAAGGTCTGCATGCCTTTTGTCACCAGCTCAAGTAAAGAAATAATTAAATGTTATATACTTAGGTTAGAGTAAACTTATTTGTGCAGTAAAATAAACATACAAGTTTGTAGTCAAGGCAGCCTCATATTATCTTCTTTGATAAGTGCTACATGTGGTAAACAGCTTTTGCCTGTTGATAAGGCTGTCAAGGGAACATGTAGATTATAAGAATGCTTGCTAGCTGTGGCGCTGTGCTCTTTCTGTTCTGGAAGGTTTTTCAAGTTCTGTGTATCTCTTTTAGACTATCCTAGATCATCACCTCTTCATTTGCTGAGTTTCTAAGCAGCTCTCTGCTTAAATAATCTTAATTATAATCTATCAATCAGTACTGTTTCAGCACTTTAAGAAGCATAGATGCATCACTTACTCAGTTATACTAGACGTTGGCTGGATCACTTAACTGCTTCTTCAGAGTTAAAACTAATATGATATTCTTTTGGCAGCTGCCACATAACCTGTGTATACCTTTTTATCTTGTAACGTGTACATTAGCAAACATAGAATATTGTTATAATGTATTCGTAGGACAAATGCTTATAATGTTTGTAACTTAAAAATAATTCCTTTCTGTAGGCCAGCATTTGTTAATCCGCTCGTTCCTGAGACCCCCGAGGAAGAAGAAATCTTCAAGCAAGGGGAATGTATGTCATACCTCCTGGTAGTACGCACATCTGCCTCAGGCTCAACTTAGTAGCTGGAAGGAAGTAGACTTCAGAAGTTCTGCTGCTTAGAAATGCTCCTGATTTGTTTATATTTCAGATTTTTGTTCTGTCTCGTGTGTCAGTAGTGTAAGAGAGTTTAAAAGCGTGCTATCACATTCTTGGAAATGCTTTGGCGTAAACTGACAGACAAGGGCACTCCTGATGTGCTCTGCAACCCCCCTAGACTTCTCTTTTTCCAAGGTGTTCACTCCACTTCAGACCTGAGCGCAGCACAGGCTTCCCTAATGCTCTGGCTGATGGATTGCCCTCATGGTGGGTCTGCTGGGTACATCCCAGCTCCTTGCCTGTCTGGGTGCCCATGTTCCTTTTGGAAAGAAACTCAGAAAAAGAAAGGAAGAGAGCAGGAGGAGGAGTGTGTAGCTCCATCTTTTGTTTCAAGCTGAAATTTTAAAGCAGAGAATTAGAGAAACATTAAAGGCTGATTAAACTGAATGGAAGATCTTTTATGCTAGAATTTCAATATCATTGTTGCCTATGGTAATAAGTTCTATAATAAATTTACATTCTTGTACCATTGGCAAAACCTGAAGAAGATTTGATTGTTCTCCAGGGTTTCTTGTTTGGTATGTTTTTCTGTACTTTGAGGGGAGTACTTGAGTTTTCTGTAGGAGAGGTGAGTGGGTGGATGTCATAGTATATGTAAAAAGGTCTTCATCACAGAAGTAACAGTGAACTTCTGCCTTATTTTTCCTTTGCTGCAGTCAGTTCTGAAAGGCAAATCTCTGTTTGACTCTGTAAGAATGTGAAGTTATAGCTTTTAAGTTAGAGGGAGGAAAATAAAAAAGAAAAGATACAGGTGATTCTGGGTTAAAATCTCCAGAGTCAAGCCAATTTTTTTTTCCCCTTTGAACTCTAATGTATTTTTTGTTTTGGTTTTTTTTGTTTTGTTTTAATGTTTAGTGAACAAGGTGAAGAGGATTGATTTTAGCACTGCCTCCTTACTGAAAGTGGCTCCCACTGCAGAAGAAAGAAACATTGTTCATGACATATTCCTTAATACCTTGGACACAAGGCAAGAAGGAGAGGAGTGGAGGAGAACTGGAGTCTTATGAGAGGGAAAAGTAGTGTGTCTTTTGAGTGGTTGCTCATAAGAGGGTAGTCTGGAATAAACACACGCATTTTGTTTTCCCATTTCGCGATTTAAACTTTCTGGCATTTTATTTGAAACACAGGTACAAAACTTAATAAGGCATCTCCGCCTCTTTTAAGAGTCTTCTGTTGTTCAAGAGTTTTAGCTGTGGTGAAAGTGACAGTGTTAGTACAAAGAGCTTCCAAGCAAGCTGTTATGAATAATCTTGAGGAAAAAGATTAATGATGTTTAACCACATAAGGGAATGGAATGGTTTTGCAGCCATGTGACTTGCACAATCTGAGAGTTTTCTGCCATGATATCTAGAAAAAAAAACTGTCAGGGCAGGAATTTGCCATATTTTGACCACGTAACCTTGCAGTGTGTTTTAAATGTAGTATCTGACAACGTTATTTGAGGAAGACTAGTGTTGGTGTACTTTTCTTACACCTGAGATTTGTGCAAAATTGCCCAGTGCCAATGATGATAGAACAATGCCTAATGACATTAGTGCAGAGTTGTGTTTGTGGATAATTTGTAATTTCTTTAACTTACTAACATTATACAATTATTATTTTCAAAGTTGTTTACCAAAGTGAGACATCCCTTCCCTTAAAATTAGCAGACATATTTTGTACACCTTCTGTCGGGACTTGAAAACCTCAAACCATCTGCATGTTTGATGTTGAATTACTCTGTTAGCTCATTATACGCTTTAATTCATATTATGACTTAAAAAACGGAGTAAGGCTTTTCTGGCAAGGTGTGTGCAGTATGGTTGTGACATATCTTTTCTTTCATGTACCTTTCTCAAGTTTGTTCATGCACATAAGCTTGAACATGCGCAGAAGTTTTTGAAAGATCGGGAGCCTACGTTTATTGCCGTAACAAATCAAAGCATGACTTTAGATAAGGCTTCAAGTTTAGTTGGAACAACTTTTAGTGATAACATTTCTGGTTTTTGGTGGTTGTTTTGTTTTTGTTTGTTTGCTTTAGTGTATGTCTACATTTGCTGTTTGTGCATTTTTGACTTGCTCAATTCTGCTAATGTGGGCTATAAAGTTTATTGTCTCTTCGAAAGGACAGTAAGTTTCCGGAGTCGTAAACTACCACCCAATTCAGTGTGGATGGAAGATGCAAAGCTAAAGGGCCTACAGATTTGCCATCCTCAGGTATTCTGAAAAATATTAATGAATTACAGAAACAGTCACTTATGAATTGTATGGTAAGACTAGTCAATCCTTTGTTTTGTTTTGGTTCTGCAGTCCTCGCAGTGTATTTAGATCTTAGTTTCTTTCGCTGTTTTTCTATTATCTGTATGGATTGCCACTACAAAATAGAATATTTTTAATGACCTTGTTTTCTTACCAGACTATTTGTTTTATGTAAAGAAATTCCTTTGTAAAGTGTTTAAGTTGAGCTTCTAGTTGCTGACACAATTTTGAGCTTTTGTCTTACGCTATCAAATGAGTTGGATGAGCTCCTATTAAGTAACGTTGTTACCGAAATCTGGAATAAAACTCCTTAACAGCAATGAGAAGTTAAGAAGCAGGCACTTTTTTATTGCAGCGCTGGGCACACGGGGGATCGCTCCACCTAGCGTGCGCACCCATTTGATCAACAGCACGGGTTAAATACACATTAATTATACATATTCATTAAATTCCAAGAAATAATATGCATAAACATAAATTTTCTGAGAAACCATTACATCATTTCCCCACCCACTCGCGCATGCCCAGTCTTTTGAGTCGAGGGTCTTTTGGTGGTCTTGGTGGTCGTCAAAACGCCCCCTCCTCGAATTCGCTGGTCAAACTTCTCCTTGAAATCTCCATAGATGGTCTTGAGAACAGGTCGCGATGCTCCTTGATTTTCCTGGCTCCAAAGTGATGGCTCAGGGCCTATTTCTGCAGGTGGTGTTTGGGGGTGTTTGGGACTTACCATTGTATTAAAGATATGCTAGGCTAGCTTCTAACAAATGCGTATTATAATATCTCTAGGGTCCTACTCCCTCTAAGGACAAATAGATTTCGTATAAAATTTAACCTATGTGACTACAGTTCTACAGTTAGCAAGAATCACCTCATATTGATATTTAATTTTCAACATTTATGTCATGTAACAACGTTGCCTCAGCCATTTGCGCTATTGCATGTATATTTCAGTAGTACTTTTTATACATTCAGATGCTGGGAGTTCTGTTAAATACTGTGAACTGAAGTGCAGACTTCAACACAGTGCTTTGAAAAGAATGTGTGTAATATAGCAGTACAGTTTTTGTTTCTACATACAGGAACGGAACATCTTCAATAGGATCTTTGGGGGCTTTCTCATGAGAAAGGCGTTTGAACTGGGATGGGCAAATGCTTGCAGCTGTGGGTGAGTTGTAGACCTGCAATGTTTGTATAATCCAGCGCACTGTGCACGTATACATAGGTTGGGAAGCCAAGCTAACCAACCTAATGGCAATCTGAGTAGAAAAGACCTAGTGTCTAGCAGGAGCTTGCACTATTAGAGCACAGGGCTGTTTTACTTAGAGCATCTCTTGCATTTATGAAGAGATTTGCATCTTGCTCCTTGGAGCTTGGTTTTTAAGCGTTACATCTCCAGATAGAAAATACATACTTTTTCTGTTTTCTTTTATCTTACCAGATGATTGAGATTGACTTTTGAAGATATGTTTTCTTCCTAACTATATGAAATATACATTCTATCGAGTAAATATTGTATCTCTTCATTCCATGCACAAAAGGAATGGTTTCTGAATTTCTTCTAGTAGCTTAGAAAGTGCTTAGAAAGTGCCTGTGCTTTGAAAGTGTGACTGAAGTCATCACCCAGCAAAGGTCTGTGCATAAATTTAATGCATGCACAGCCTGATAGAAAGTGAACTGTTCTATGTCAGGGCTTGGAAACCTGAGGCCTAAGCAGTCGTGGCATGAAGATTGCCGAGCAAGTGTAAGTCGCAAGATACAACAATAATGCAATAATGTATCCTTAGAGAGTGTGTATTTTTAGGCGTGTGAGAGGTTTCCTCCAGTTATTTTTGTCTTGGGTGATGGCATAATTCTTTAGCACTTTCCGTGGCCTGTATTTAGGAGAGATCTATTTTCTAGTAACCCTTCTTTAAAATGCTGACAGTGAAATATTTTATACTTCTCCAAACACCCTCGTTATTCTTGAGAAGAAAGGTCTCTCTTTCTTTCTCAGGGGTTCCAGACCTTTTATTGTATCCGTTGACGACATCATGTTTCAAAGGCCAGTTGAGGTTGGATCCTTATTACTGCTTTCTGGACAGGTAGGAGTTGATTTCTTTTAGAAAAGGAGAAAAACTTGTCTTTGCTGTAGTCACTGTTAATCACTGATAATGAACAGTGCATTATGAGAGTGTGTGACTTTTCTTGTTAAACAGTGCAATGAAGATTGTTAAGGTTTTTCAGCGCCAGTGATAAATTACGAACTATAACTCTTGTCTTAACTGTGTAGGTCTGTTACACAGAAAAAAACTACATCCAGGTTCGAGTACACAGTGAGGTTTATGATCCAGATACCAGGGAGCACCAGACAACCAATATCTTCCATTTTACATTTGTGTCAGAAAACGAGGTCCCACGGGTTGTCCCCAAAACGTATGGAGGCAAGTATCCAATTAATGCAATTGTCATTATAACTCTGTAGACAAGACAGCTTTCTTTCTGTTGGAACATTGGTTGTTTTAATAGATGAACTATTGGCATTTGAATAATTTAGCAGGATTTCACGGCAAATGATGTTTATTTTATGCTTTGATGACAGTGTGGCTTGCTGCTTAATGTTACCATTCTGTGCAGTTGCCCAGTATTGATACTAAGTTACTAATGTGGCCCTCTCTTTTCTCCACCTTATTGCAGAGTCCATGTTGTATTTAGATGGGAAGCGACACTTTTCTGCAGTCATGAAAGAATTCTGACGCACGCTGAATGCTGCACCAGCAGTGTAGCAGCATGCTGGCTGGCAAAGAGTTGTTACCAGAGATCGCTGACAGGTGTTTGCAATACTGAAAAAAACCCCACCCTTAAACGAAACTCCAAACTAAGCCTAAACCCCACATCAAAAAATACCTTTTTAGTGCTATTCATGTATTTGCATGTACTGAGATACCAGAAATCTAGTTTTACATGCCAGTGCTAGGAAGAAAGGCTGGAAAAATTCAATCTTAAGCTTTAAATAGCTTATTTTTGTCTGCTTTGAGATATCTCATTGTGACCTTTGCTGTCTTGTCACCGTCTGCCTTCTTTCCCTTAGTAGCTCTCCTTTGTGTTTCCCTGATAAGGAATAGAAGCTGTATTAGAAAAGTGTGTCCAGTAAGTAAATACACGCAGACAAAGCCATTTACATTCTTATGTAAATTAGGTTTAGAGTCTTATTTTCTTTTAACAAGGACACATGCGTCTGGGCAGCAGCATAAGCTCGGAAGTTACTAGTGTGTGCATGATGTAAAGCAGGTGTTTCCCATCAGCTGGGATTTTAGAAGGTGGTTGCAGCTTCCATTTTGGATGGTTTTATGTTCCCTTGGGAGGAAACTGATTTTTGCAATGAAATTAGGTGGCCAGATGGTCTCTTCTGGCATTCTGTTTGCGTGCAGCCAGTCCTTGTCAGCCTCTTCGAACTTTCTTTTTTTCTTTTTTTTTCTTTTTCTTTTCTTTTTTTTTTTTTTTAATATATGACTGTAAATGAGTTCCTTAGTGAATTATTTCTCATGGCCAATAGAGTAGAGATCTGATCAGTGAGTTTGAGTGGGACTGGGAAATGGCATTCTAGAGCAGGATGTTTTGGTTTGTTAAGGATTGGGAGCAGAAAAGGTAAAAGGCTGCTCAAATGGTAATGGTTATGTTTGATGCTGGAGTTAGGGGTTCAGAGAATCTGTGTTCAGCAGCTCCCAAATCAGCTGATGAATGGTGGGAGGATTTGTATCCCACTGAGAGGTGGTACAGCTAGAGGACAACCTCCTCGCCTAGATTATTTGTCTAGTTCCTTGGTAGACTGTAATGAAGTAGGAGTATTGCACAGCTTTAGAGGTTGTCAAGTTTACCTGTGAAGGACTGAGTAATTCCCCACCATGGAGGGGGCACCATGGTGGACATAGCTGTGGCATATAAATAACAGGAAGAAAGCACTTGATACTGAAGTGCTTCTGACATGGTGGAGAAAGTTTTAATAATCTCCAATATCTGGCAGATGAAGCCCAACATCCTGAAATTAGGAAGGTGAGTGGATGGGAGGCATCAGCTTTTAGCAGTGAGGGTGATTAGTCACAAGCACAAAATTGGGCCTCTGATACTTGCAAATTAAGACTGATACCCTGTCTGATCAAGACACCCAAAGAGAAGTAGTTGGGCTCAATCAATGGTAAGTTAAATGGATGAAATACAATGTCTTATGATACATGAGAGTAGACTACGGCTTCCCTGCAAGGTTTAAAATCTTTTGAAATCAGGAAGCAGTAAGCAGAAATTATGGGAATTGGCACAGATGCATGAAGCAGGTTGATAAAATAAAACAACACGTTGAAATTTTATTTCTGAGTAAGAAACTTTGGGAAATTCACAATTAGAACCAGCTTCCCTTGGTGCTCGGGTAGCGTGAAGTTCATGGCTCCTAACAGCCAACTGCTATTGATGTGTGGAGAGTGAGTGTTGTAATAACCATCATGTTATGCATCAGCCTTTCCTTTCTGAGATTTGGCTGCCCGTACTGATTTCTAAGTTAGCTTTCCAGTGGACACACAGGGGTCCTGATCTGGATTAGATTAATGCATTGCAGTGATAGTGAATGAACATGACGCTCTTGGTTCCTTACATAAAGTTTCTCTCTTCAACCACGCTTCACTGCTGCTTCAGCTGTATGATTTTATGATCTTTTTCTTTAATGGTTATGGCACTGTAGATATATATTGCATTTTCTGGTTTTCTCCTTTTTAAAACTCTTTGGAAGCTGAATGTACTTGACTGACCGCACAATTAAGGAACTCAAATTCTATCCCAGCTTCTTCCCCCCCTTGCTGCAGGTTGGCTACTGAAAAATAAGTAGGAAGGCAGGAAGTGGAGGGATCTGTTTCAGAACTATGTATTACTCCTGACTATCTTCAGGTTTTTATCATTGACCCAATGGTCTTACCTGGGTCTCTTTTGTATAACATTTGTAAATCAAGGAGGTACCAAGTTCTTCCTTTACTGCCCATTCAGCTGTATTTAAATATGAATTTATCATAATTTCAAAATTCAGCCTTCAGGAAGGGATTGGAGAGGAGAAGAAGAGGTAATAGAGTAGGGAACAAGGCGTGACATCAGAAACTCCGGACGCAGAAAATGAATCCCACAAATGAAGATACTTAGAAGAATTAGTATGTTTTCAAAGTTAATGACAACTTAATCATGTATCACAATCAGAGCAGTTGTAGAAATGTATGTACAGCCATGCAGAATGTGTGTGTATATATATACATATGTAAAAGATATAAAATACATATAGTGATAAACAGAAAGGCATGGAATATGTGCTGACATATTTTTTACTCTGAGAAGGTAACTCCAAGTTGTCACCCTCTCTGATAATAGGCTGAATGTATTTTTGTTCAAGGGTATTATTTATGCATGTCGCTGCATACCTTTGGGTGTGAGATAAAATTGTTCTCAGATTCAGAATGAAAATATTTTAACATAGTAATTAATGTTGAATTTATATTGCAACTTAATGACTGACCTGTCACTGCTGTAAGTGACTAACCACTACCACACAAGCCTAAGGGTAGTGGTAGAAAATCTTTTTGCTTATAGTCAACCTATCTGTGTAATTGGCTGTGGCTCTGTAGTGGACAGTAAATGTTGTGCCCATCGCGTCTTGGAATACAGCCGGGAGGAAGAAGTCTGTGGTAGCTGGATTGCCTCCCCTAACCCTCTCATTTCATGGTCATATCAATGGAGATTTCTGTGGGACTGGCTGAGCTCAGTGCCCAAAAAAGCACTTTGTTTTAAATGTTTTTCTTTTTTTTGGTGTTTAAAAAAATATATATTAAAATTACCTACTCAAACTTACTCTAAGAGCTTCTGGTAGCCTTTTTTGAAATACGCACGATTTCTTTGCAGCCGTGTCGAGGCGCACAGCATTCTGGGAAGAAGCTTGCTGCAGCTGGTGCAGCGTGGGCCACCGAGTGAAGGTTTAGTTCAGAAACCCGCTCCAACCTTACTGCACACCTAATTGGTTTTACTGCACGTTCAGTCCAGCCTTTGCTGACAGACTTGTTCAATTGGTGGTCCTCCTCTGAATGCATTTTTAACTAGGTGTGGGAGAGATTATTTCTTCACGGGCTAGGCACTAGCTAACAGGAGAATAAAAGGGTAAATATTCAGCTTTCATGAAAGAGAAACTGGGGACTCCTTTTGTGGAAGGTGTAGATGGGTGATGATACCTGCATAGAAAATATACCGGAGCACTTGCCCTGACAGCAGGGGATCGTCATCCCTGCAGGGCTCCTATCCATGAAGCTGGAGGCACCTTCTGGGCAGAGGCTGTTCCTTACTCTCTTACCTTCCGTTGCATAGCCGAAAGTGGAGATTTCTGGAGGAGGGGAGCATGGCTCTGGGGACTGGTGCTTGGGGCACTCGGAAAGGACAGTGGCATGGGCTGTGGCCCCTGCTTACAGTGTGGCTTTTTTACTGTATTGGGTAAGAGTTCAGCAGAAAACTCAGGTGTGGTCCTGCAGCACAGGGACCAGTCCCTCAGGCCCTCTGTGTCCACCAGGCTGGTGGGAGCCTTATGAGGGGGTCATCTCCAGACTTAAATGCTGCTAAAAGTGAGTTTCTTACAGGCATTGCCAAGTAGGCTAACACCAGGGCTCTGCACTGCAGGAGAGGCAGGGCTGGCTGCCTGGGGAGGCAGAATTTATTTCTATTGAACTACTTTTTTAAAAAAATAATTCCTTAGCCCATTCCTTACCACATGCAGTTAGAGGGTTGGAGCCTTAAAATGTGGCAGAGCTACATTGCTGTGGACCTAAACCTGCACTGTTCAAAGTGTGCAGATAGCCTTAGTTTTCTTCAGTCAGTAAGTGTTCTCAGTCCTAATTTCTTTTCTCTGCTCAGGGTTCGTACAGCTTTCGACATCTGCTTTTGTTTGATGCTCTTGCGTGTGCTGCAGACATGCAACCCGTGGTTTTGTTGCTGTGACTCGCTGCCCACCTGGCTCTGCAAGGAGCCGTGGGCTAGATGGACCGTGTTCGATGTGTGGGTGATAACTCATCTCTGTCTCTGTCAGGTCTCATTTGCTGGCTTAGCACCACAGAGGCTTCTGCTGCTGGGAGAGCATAACTGAGAGCGAGCTGGCTGGAGGGGCAGGCAGAGCCCCTGAAGGAGAGGGCACAAGCACGATATCTGAGGCAGGCACGAGCACTGGGTTCGTTTTGTGCCTTGGGCTGCTTGTGAGTATCCATGTAATAGCTGAACCTGCATTTGTCACACTGCAGTTGCTCCGAGTTATCTGAACATTCTCTGTGTTGATGTTGGTGTTTGAGGGTTGATAAAGGCTGTAAACAAAATCCCAAGTAAGATTCAAGTGGCTGTTTTACAGCCTTGTAATGTGAGAAACTGCCTCCCTACATTCTGCCCTCTGGCCTCCAGATCACGTGGGCTGGAGCAGCACGCTGCCAGCCTTTGGTGTTTGGCAGGGGTCCCGCTGTGCCTCTGTTTACACTTTGGATGGGATCAGGAGGTTGTCCTTTCCCCAGGCCTCGCAGGGACAGGGGGGCTGGGGCTTAGTGGAGTTCTGCTTGCTCTGGCTGTGGTTCCCTCTTCCCACCATGCGCTGAGGTGTTGTTTGTATCAGAGCTGAAGCAAAAGGCAAGCAGCCGCCTCTGTTCTCTGTCTGCAGTGACTAATCCGGTGAGCTGATCGATACGCACCCAAGTCTACAACATCAGGTAGCTTTACAGTAAGAATGCAACTGCTGGTCTAGTTTTGCAGAACTGTACTGAAGCCTCTGTGTCTAAGGAAGGGAATGGCATGGTCCGGTGGGGGAAGGGGAAGCGGGTTCTCAGGAGCGTGGGCTCTAACCAGGAGTAGCAGTGACGCAGGCGTGCTGGACTGGAGCAGGGAGGAAGCCTCCTGTGTGGCCTTTCCAAGGGCGACCCTGGTGAAGAGCTGACACGGACTTCAGGTGCTGTTTTTCCAGTTGCATAGGCTCTAGAACACCGCATTAAAGAGAAGGAGAGGTGGGAAGAAGCAAGAAAAGACGTTCTTTTGAAAGGGTTCTCCAGGATGAAGCATGTCTTACGTGGAGATGTTATTTTCCCTTGAAAGAAGAAGTACACATACACAAGCCACTAAAGTTTCTGATGATCACTGCACGTGTCAATACCAATCTTGGGAAAGACTACAGTTGCTCTCTTAAAACTAGGAGCCACTGTTAACGAGTGGATCAGCACAGCACACTCACCACTATGTACATCGGTTAACAGTGTAGGGCCAGGGGAAAGAAATCAGACCACGTGAAATGGAATCGATCTTATCAGCATATACACTACACATACAAGCATGGAAAAAATTACTGGTTCAGCTCTTGAATCACGTGAACTGGCATAGCCGTGTTTTTTTTTTTTTTCCAGTGCACTTGTACCAATTTATGCAGCATAGGATATGTTCTTAGTAGTTTAAAAATGTTTTCCAGCTTTGGACAGACTGGAAATTTAACTCAGCAACTGTAACTGGTGTCTAGCTTTCAGCTTAGCTGCCATTGCCTCCGGACTACAGACTAACGCACTGTAATCAAGGGGCTCTTTTCTAGCTGTAGCTTCTAGAATGTGACCAAGCAGATAAGTTTTTTTTTTCAGAAATTAAGTAATCTATCAATAGCTAAAGTCATGAATCTAAGCCTGAGATGCTAAGAGAAATAAATTTCGGGAAAAACAAGCATCTAAACAAGACTTTCAGGGAAAACATGTATTTCATAAGAATATTGTCTGATAACTAATGAGGTACCCCTGCTTCACACAGGTTAGATTCCCATTTAAGCAACAAGACCTTTAATGGTCCACTGCAGCTACATATTAGCCAAACTCATGAAAGTAACAAAATTAATGAAACTTTATTGGCAAAAATCAAGTTTGTGCAACCTATGTAATTCAAACAGAAGCGAGCCTCAGTTTAGTTTATCAAAATACTTCAGTTTTCCAGCTGGATCTGGAATTATCTGTGCAAGAAAGAAAATGAAAATGTTTGTTAGTCTAAAAACAAAACCACGTGAACACAACAAACTATAAAACCAGAACAGCATAGTATTTCATAATATGATGCTAAGGCCAACCCAAAAGCAACATCACAGAGTGACTTAGCATCAAGTCAACTGATATGTTAGTCTTTATCTCTAAAGGTATCTAACAGCAGCAGCAGAAAGATTTATCTAGCTGGGGGAAGAGAGAGTGCAGCCTACCAAAGGAAGAATTTTGACAGTTGGGAGCACATACATCTATGCTGCTTGCCCCAAAAGCAAGGTATTTTAATAAATTAATGTATATAATCAAGAGTCTTAGAATTTACTTACAGTTCTTCCCTTGGCCACCACACTCTCATGGCTTCCTCCGGTTTGATCTAATTAAATCAAACACATTGAGAAGGCATGGCTGTATCTTTGGGAAAGTCTTTGTGAACTACTCTGCTATTTAAATTATCCGCATCTTTTGCACAGAGGAGAAAGAGAATGCTTATGTATTGTTTTAGATCTTTCAATTGGTAGTATTGTTACTTAGTGAGTTCACCTCAGCATTGCAGGTGCGTAGGTTTAAAATATTAACATATTTTTAAAAAACATGTTAATATTGTAGTATTTAGGAAATCCATGGTTATGGAGGGCAGAACTTTTCAGTGCCAAAATACATCTGTTAGACCAGCCAGCCCTCTTTCTTTTTACAGTCTTAATATCCACCTCCCCCTACTCTTCTGCTAGCTTGAAAGGGATGGCTCCTAGCCTAGCCTCAAGCCATCCTGGGAAGTTTTCACGTGGTTTAACATTCCCCTGGTTTTACTATCAATTACAACGCTCACTATTCTGCTTAGAGGCTGCTGGGACCTGCTTTTTGTTGAGACAGCTCTTAAACAACAACGCTCTGTTATCACCAGATGGTTCAGAAGAAAGCCACATGCTCAAATAAACGACAGTGATCTCATCTCAACTAGGCAGCTCAGACCTCTAATGAAAGTTTCATTATTCTGCTGAGGCTCGATCCAAGCCCAGAGAACACAAACGAGCTCAATGGGTGTTTATCCGCGCCCTAGCTCTTCTGCTTGTTGTAGGGGTGTAGTAACAAAGGAGGAAGAGCTGTTGTGCAGCAAAGCAGTGCTCTCTGCTGGAGTTCTGACAACGGCACAGTGTCTCCGTCAGCTCCTACAGCAGCCTGGGAACATGTATCTTTCTTTTTTTGGGTAGTGCCTAGAATCCACAGTAAGACTGGACAGAATCAAGAATTGGTCCTTGGACAAGTAACTGAGAAGATAGGACAGACTCAAGAGATTCCAACTTCCTCTCATCAGGTGTTAGCAGGAAACAAAGTTCTTGATCAGGAACTCATTGCTGCTGAAGAGAGTTTTGCTCATACACAGGGAATCTGAAACAACCTGAATATGTCCAGTATGAGGGAAACAAGCTCCTAATGAAATCAGGGCTAATGCAAAAGCTGTAACTATAATGATGGGAGTTTATTCATGCCATCCATTGAAAGTTGCAAAGATTTTGGATTTGGCTTTAGTGGAAATGATAACTGAGTGTTTTTCAGTAGTACATGCATTTAAATATAAACAGTGACTTACTGTTTCACTACCAGGTTTCCAACCAGCAGGGCAAACTGGGAAGAAAAAAAAAAAAAAAAAAAAGGGCAAAGTTAGTAAAAATATTTTTACGCACACTTACCTTTGTGTGCTTAATGTTCTGTTTCTGAACTTGAAAAGGCACATAAATGTCACATGAGTATCTGCAATTATTAAATACACAATTTTCTTTACATGTGTGATGGTGTCTTACCAGTTTATACCACCTACCACTTCTTGTTAATTGGGAACTGCCTATCTCTGGATGAATGTCTAGGCCTTGGTTTAATTCTCGTGCCCCTTTAGACAAAGTACGGGCAAAGTGGTACCTGAGAATGAACACCTGTTCTAGTAGAAACAAAAACTTCATTATAAAATTCAGTTGACTACACAGAGACCTACCTTTCTTTCTTTAAAACAAATACTAGGGGAAATTTTTTAGCACAGAGATCAGTTTGAAGATTCCGCAAGAGACCGAGTGATTTTATTTGAAGTGGTGG
This sequence comes from Chlamydotis macqueenii, assembly GCF_036417535.1. NCBI lineage: Eukaryota > Metazoa > Chordata > Aves > Otidiformes > Otididae > Chlamydotis > Chlamydotis macqueenii. The sequence goes on from NC_141556.1 coordinate 130,441,416, forward strand.
GATTATGGCACATGGTTAACATGCAGTGTGGCCGAGAGCCCCGCAACCACCTGTACAGTTGCATATTGTAGAGTGAAGCTCTCATCTGTTCAGAGCTCTCCCTCTGAGAGAGGAGAGAGACTAACTCACTCATATAGCCCAATGAGTTATGCATGTTACACTGTTTTAAGGCACGCTGTCAGACAAAACACTGCAAATGCAATTAGGAATTGTGGAAAAGTTTTTTCCCCTGTTCTGTGCAAAGAATCCAGTAAGGCGTCTAGGGAGGCTCTGCTCAGCATTCATGCAAAAGCTGGTGAGATTCCACGTACAGCTGGAAAAAAATGTGGTACTCTGGAAACACACTGCAGATCAGTACTCTGTAAGACAGCTCTGTAACTAAGTAAGAGAGGCTAAATTTCCTTAGTCAAATGTGCGTAGCCTAAATATCAGCATTTATCTTTTCAAATCTGTAGAGCAAAGCATAATAATGGTTTGTACCTTCACATAAAGGTACTTTCAAATGCCAGGTGAAACTGAGTTGAAATTGAAGTTAAGCTGCTGAACACGTGTATTAATATTTCAATAAATCTTTAAATAAATGAACGTCTGTATTTAAACATATTATTTAAAGAAATGTGAAAAGTTCACCCTATGCTAGAACTGGATGGATAAGAATTATTGAGAAAAAGTAATGATCTGAAGCCAGTGAAAGCTTCTTTGTCAGGGGAAGATGATCACATAGCGCTTATAAAGAAAACACAATTAATGGTGGTCTAACTTTCACAGTATCACCACGTATCTTGACATGAAGCACTCTCAATTACTTGTCACAGATCCTCAATGAATGACACAGGTCAAGGACGGCCTGCATCTCAGTTACTTTAGTATACCAAAATGTACTGAAATATTGGGCCTGATTTTTCATGGCCTCATATTTTGTACAGATTGATGCTTGTGACAGATGGTACCTAATGCCTTAATTCAGACTATGCTCTGCATTCTCATGGGTGTGAAGCAAAATGTGACTTACTACACTAGAAACAAACTATGGAGGTACCAGGACCACAGCATCTTGTAGCAGGGCAATCAAACCACTTAATTCTCTGCATGAGGCTAGTCTCTCATGCTATCGAGTACCTTTCTTCCCAAAAGCTACAAACACAGCTTCCAGTCTAAGTAAAACAATCTCCAACATGAAAGTATTTAAAAGAGCACCTTCTCCATGTTTGTCTGTGTATTGGAATGCTTGTACTAAACGAAGCGTTTCATCCACTGATCTCCCAACAGGAAGGTCATTCATCGTGATCTGTCGAAGGATCCTCTTATCATCAATAATGAAAAGGCCCCTGTGGAAACATTTGATTTTTGTGTGTTAGGAAACAGAACTAATTATTGTGTTGTGTTTATGCACCGTGTCTGCTGGATGGGACGAGTCTGATATCTGCAAACACCACACAATACCCACCACCTTAGAATACTACGAACCTACTATCCTCATCTGGGGTATCGGATGACATGAGCTGATGGCAAGTTAAAACCAAAAAAGGACAGTTCTTTGCAGAACATAAAGCTAAGCTTTGACGGGCCCTGCCAGGGGATATTGAAGATGCTATGATGTTACAGGAATCTCAAAAGCCACTATCAAGTTTATGGAAGTATTCAAAGTATTTTTTAGACTGAGACAAAATAAATTTCAAGTTTATCCCTTGAGGCCATTAGTTACCCTTAGTCTCAACTCCACTTGGATTTGGGAGGTCCCTGAGCTGCAGTTCTGGGGAATTCTGCATGTTTGCCCTGCCCTAGGTATCTGCGGATTACTCCTGTTAAACAGGATATTAACCTCCATCCCTGTTCTGACTCATTATGGGTACTTTTTTGGGTTCTTCAATTTTTTTTTTTTGTCTCTCGGCATGAATCCCCAAGTAAAAAACTGCTCTCAAAGAAAAATTTCAAATGCTTCTTTAGGTATAAAGTAGCTACCAACCAAAAAAAAAAAAAAAGAAAAAAAAAAAAAAAAAAGAAGAGAACCATAACCAAGTGAAATACCTCAGTGTATGCCCTTGATCTTCCAGATATACTCCATAATCCTTTGAAATTTGGTGTGTCAAATCTGAAAGAAGTGGAATCTTCATAGGTCCGAGTCCTCCTTGTTTTCGAGGAGTATTAATCCTTTGAAAGAAATGAGATACAGATGTACTTTTCATAAAGATTTATATTCCCTATGCAAAGTTAAAAGTCACAAACCAGAACAGTACAGACAAAAGGATTTAGTGTAAGTGACATTTTTTTTTGTTCTGCACATAGGGGAAATGAATACTATTTATGGTTCGAGCAAAATGTTCAGTAGATCTTTGGCAGTTTTTGGCCACATCTATTAATAATGACCTCTTTCTTATCAGTCTTATTTCCTTTATACCAATGTGCTCATGAATTGGGACAGGGTGATGCGTTTGCAGACATTGGCATCCTTATCTCTTCTTTTTTTTTTAATTCAAAGTCTTTTTAGACTGAGATATAATATATCTCAAGCAATACACATTAAATAAACTTCAAAGAAAAAGGTATTTCCACTCACTAGGGTTAAAAATTTTTATCACTGAAAAATACTTTAAAAATTTGTATCAATAGCATCACGCTTTTATCCATTATGATATACCTACAAAGGCTAAAAAATGTTCAGCTAAGATGGGCCCATGCACAGGTTTTAGTGAAAGGCAAGGATAAGATACATACCATGCTAAGTGAGTGAACTTCGAGTCCACAGAACACGCTACTACTTCGGTATTTATTGCTCTGAATTCTTCAATTCTGTCACTGAAGGCGATGATCTCAGTTGGACATACAAATGTGCTAGATAATTTAAAGCAAGATAAAGTCAAAAGTTCATTAAACATCCAGTAAGTTTTGTGTTTAACTGAAAATGGTGGATTTATCATGAATGATTTCAGCTTTTACTTATTTTTTACTGTGTTTTCAAGTACCTAACTGAAATGCTGTCTGACAAGTCTTCCAGCCTTAGACTCTAGTTTAGTTACAAAGGGTTTATTACTGAAGAAGATTATAAACCTACAGTTAGATTACAACCTGGATACAGGTGTTTTTACAGTTACTTTCTTTTAGACTTTATGAACATTAAGTGGCCGAATTAAAGCACAATATGCCATTTTTTTCCAAAGGAACATACTATAATTTGTTGTTACTGTGCACGTCTGCAAATTTTAACTATTTTGACTTGAACTATTTCCACTACAGAAGAAATAAAGTGGTGAAGATCACAACTTCTAGGCCTTGAAGCTAAGGGCCAAGAGCCACATTATTTCCTTTATAATATTAAGGTAGTTATGCACCTCTGTCCTCTTTTCTTTATTTTGTGGAAAAGAATGGGATTGTCTGGTAGAAAGCAGAGATGTTTTCACTCAACCAGTGAAGTTACTGCATTCCAAATAAAGGAGGGTAATGTTAAGTGTTCTTAGGATGTTATGGGATGAACTTAAAGGGAAAGCTCTAGAAAATATAGATGGGATGCTGTCTTCTGTTTGCAGTGATGATATACAGCATAATACAGAATGTAAAGGTTGCCTGACTGGGTACTACAGACTGAAAGTTATTTTTTTGTGTGTGCGGAGACAAAAATTGGTGGACACACTTATTAGGACAAAGACTGTCTTATAATTTTACCAACACATGATGAAAACACAAATGCAAAGGGTGTATTTTCTTCTGTCACTCCTTTCTCCTCCCCAAAACCCTTACCAAACAAAAAACCAAGACCTCGAAAAAAGAGAAAAATCAATGAATTTTTAGTCTAGTGTAGCTGCACTCAGTCTCAGTATGTCTACAGTGGTCTTACTTACAAGTCAAGAGGATAGAAGAAGAAGACAAGATATTTTCCTTCATAATCTGTTAATTTCAGCTCTTTAAACTCTCCATTAATGACTGCTGTTCCTTCCCAGTAAGGTGCTGGCTTGGAGACTGAAATACAAAAGATGAAGCACATGTTCAAAGCTGTTCATTAGCTAGCTGGTGTGCCAGGAGATCTGTTCTTCCTTTTGAGTGAACAACAACCTACTGCACACAGTTAGAAAATGAAACTTTCTTACCACTTTAAAAAGTTCACAGCTGGCAGAGGTTACAGGATGGTGAAGAAATGTAGGGTTTCGGTACACACGGAAACTAAATAATTTGACCAACCTGTGCTTATACATGAGCCCTCTCTGCATCACTGACCGGCAAGGCCACACAAACCTTATCCGGGCACACGGAACAAACCATGTGTGCACAACCACGTGTGCATGGCAGAACATCTGTTAGACTGAAGGAGAAACTTTTTAAGATTTCAGACAACCCTCAGTATTTTGTTAGGATTAACTGTTGTGAACCAGCAGCATAAGATAGTTCAACTTCGCATTGTTACTTTTTAGCCATGAAAAACTACTTGGAATTCAAGTCCACAAAAAAATACATGCTACAGTACGTTTAGAAACAAATTCCTAAAAACGCAGTGTACATTTATTAAATTACAACTCCTAAGCAAACAGGAATTCTTTCTGACCTGATTTCAAGCTCCAGACTTCTAACTTTTTGTTAATTGAGTCTTTGTAGGTATGGGATTGTTTTCAAGTGAGAGCAAGGATTAATCTTCAAGTTACTTTGAGCTGTCCACAAAGTTTCAAACGTTGCTCTTTACAAAACAGTGACACCCCTAATCTAATCTCTTTGCAGCAAAGCATTCTCTTCAACTGACCTTCAGATTACTAGGGAGAAGGAAAAATTAAATAAGATACGTTGAATCTTGACCCGTTTTTAAATGAAGGGGATATTTTTGGTTTAAAAAAAAAAGTTGTCTAAAATGCTGTAATGACTTACATTACAAAGGGAGGAAAAAACAAATGAAATTGGTTACACATATCTTGACTGGTTCTCCTAATATCTGTTTGTAAGGGAAGTTATGCCCTGGCTTGGTAGAGGAAAAGGATTTAAAGCCATACATTCTCACAGCAAAGGTAAATTTTAGGTGACTTCTTTCTCCATTCTAAAAAAAAAAAACAAAAAACCAGGACTTTTGGAGAGCAGCCGAACACTTGAAGACGTGCTCCTGAACCTTGCTGAATGCCTGTGAGACGTTAAACCCGCTGCCAACCTGCCAATTTACCGCCGTCAAAACGTAGGCCTGGACGGGACGCTGGCCCTTCCCGCCGCTCGCCCCGAGGGCCCCCCCGTCCCCGCCTCCCGCACGCTGCTAGGGCCAGAAGCTGCTCTGCCGGAGGGAAGGCGGGCGGGAGCCGCCACCTCCGCAGGGACCCCCGCGGCCAAACCGCCACGGTCACCCCGCGGAGGGACGGGGGCGGCTGCGGGCCGGGGGGCTGCTTCCGGCGCAGGCACAGGTCACCCCCCACCACCGCCGCCGCCGCCCGGCGCGGAGGCCCAGGCGCTCCGCCTGACGTGGCGCTGCCGCCGCTCTCCCGCCCCGCGCACGGGGAGGCCGCCGCCGCCCCCCGCCCGCCCCGCGGCCGTTAGCGGCTCCGCGCGCCGCCGCCGCCTGCCACCGCATCCCCGCCCCCCCCCCCCCCCCGCAACGCGGCGCGAGCGGACGCGCACTGCGGGCACCCCCGCCTTCCTCCCTCAGCGGCAGCGCGACGCGGGGCGGATGCCCGGCGGCATCCCCCGCCTCTCTGCGGTCCCCGCTCCCCCGGCAGCCCCAGCCCCGCCCGGCACCTACTCTTGGCCTGGCTGAGGTGCAGCGAGTGGTCGGAGACGGGCAGGCGAGCCGCCTCCCCGGGGTAGACCTGACCTCCCGCGTAGTAATGGCACTGCTCGTCCCCCCGCGGCCGCGCCGGGCGCGGCTCCTCCGCCTCCGCCTCGACTCCCAGCGCCAACGCCGCCGCCAGCAATAGCAGCAGCGCGGAACGCCGGGCCCGGGCCCCGCCGCCCGCCCGCAGCCGCCGCCGCACTGCCTCCATGTCCCGCCGAGCGGCTGCACGTCCCGCCGGAGGCGGGGAGGAGCTTGGGCGGCCCCCTCGCACACGCTCCCGGCCGCAGGGCCAGCCCCCTCCCGCCCCCGGGGCCGCTGCCCATGCGGCTGCGTGAGGTGGGGGAGGCGCAGGCCCCAGGCCCGCTGCGTTGCGACCCCCGCCCAGCACCGCTGCCCGCAGGCCCGGCCTTTCGGTGGAGCCGGGGCTTCACACGGCAGCCGCTTTCGGCCTGTCCCCTTTGTCAGCCCCGCAGGAATTGGTAAATTACACACATGCCCTGAGAAAAAGAGAAAAATTAAAATGCGTGTGTGCGTGTAGTCCGGTGCGTGCGATTGCAATTGCAGAAGGAAACTCTCTGCCGATATGTGAGATTTCCCGTCTGGTGTCGTGCCTGTCTGTGGCAGCGTGGGTTCTGTGGGCGTTTCGTCACTCGCGGTCGTGCCAGTCCGTGCCAAGTGCAGCTGGTACGTTCTGGCCTGATGAACACACAGAATGTGAAAACGTGCGCTGCCCTAGGTCTGAAATCTGGAATTCCTGCAGCTGGGCAGCAAATAGCGAAGGAGCTTCACATAGTGTATGCGGTGGCTGCGGTAAGAGTGTGGTTAAACAGAAATGAGACTACTAAGTGCATTTGAATTCATAGAATCATAGAATCACAGAATGGTTTGGGTTGGAAGGGACCTTTAAAGGCCATCTAGTCCAACCCCCCTGCAAGGAGCAGGGACATCTCTAACCAGATCAGGTTGCTCAGAGCCTCATCCAGCCTGGCCTTGAATGTTTCCAGGGATGGGGCATCCACCACCTCTCTGGGCAACCTGTTCCAGTGTTCCACCACCCTCAGTGTAAAAAAAAATTGCTTCCTTATATCTAGTCTAAATCTGCCCTATTTTAGTTTAAAACTGTTACCCCTCATCCTATCACTACAGGCCCTGCTAAGAAAGCACATTTTCCCCATCTTTCCTGTACTTTTAGGTACTGGGAGGCCGCTATAAGGTCTCCCCGGAGCCTTCTCTTCTCCAGGCTGAACAGCCCCAACTCAGCCTTTCTTCATAGCAGAGGTGCTCCAGCCCTCTGACCATCTTCGTGGCCCCGATGTCTTGGTTCAATTTTGCCTCATTAGAGGCCATTTTGCTCGGTGCTGAGTAGATTGTGGTTTCCTTATCACAAAATAGTTACGTATTTGTCACATGTAAGCATAGCTGGAAGGTAATTCAGTAGCACATTTGAAGTGGTTTAACCCCAGCCAGCAACTCCCTGCTGGGTTGAGGGAGAGAATTGGAAAAGTAAAAGTGAAAAAAACTCATGAGTTGAGATAAAAACAGTTTGATAAGTAAAGCAAAAGCTGCACACACAAGCAAAGCAAACCAAGAAATTAATTCACTACTTCCCATTGGCAGGAAGGAAAGCAGGGCTCCGTCATGCATAGCTGTTACTTGGGAAGACAAATGCCATCACTCTGAACATCCCCCTTTTCCTCCTTCTTCCCCCAGCTTTATATGCTGAGCATGACACCATATGGTGTGGGATATCCCTTTGGTCAGTTAGGGTCACCTGTCCCAGCTGTGTCCCCTCCCAGCTTCTTGTGTACCACCAGCCTACTCAGTGGTGGGGGGATGTGAGAAGCAGAAAAGGCCTTGATGCTGTGCGGGCACTGCTCAGCAGTAACTAAAACTTCCCAGTGTTATCAATACTGTTTCCAGAACAAATCCAAAACACAGCCTCATACTAGCTACTCTGAAGAAAATTAACTCTACTCCAGCCAAAACCAGGACAGCATTTAATAACAAGCTTTTGAAGACAGTAAGTAGGCTGTGACAAGCAGTAGGAGAGGCTTTGCAGTGCAATGCCTGGTCAAACTAAGTTATGCTAAGCACACCTATTTGACTGGGAGAGTTCAGATCGTCTGTCAAGTGTACCAGTTAACTTGTAACCAGGATTCCTAAAAGTTAAGATGTGAAAGAGCTGGAGCTATCCGTTATCAAAACTGGAGACGCCATTGACTTTTTACACTTGGAGCACGATGGATGCTGTCCTCTGGGAAAACTGGTGGTTCAGTAGAAAGGTTACTCCAGGCTGACAATGTCAGGCTCCTAACAGAGGAACATCGGCATGGCATCCTGTCTCTGCAGATGATTTGTGATAAATGTACCTTCAGCATGGTGTGGTAGCCATGCCAGAAGGGACAGTACAATTTCTCTCTTTTAAAAATGATGCAGAACAGGCACGTAAAGAGCACAGCCAAAAGAAAATGCTGAGGGCCATTTTCAAAGAGTACAGGCTCTGTAAAAGAAGAAAGGGATTAGCAAGTCACCTATCATTATATATTGTGTCTTGAACAAATCCTACTGTTTTTCTGGATTCCTACAACAGAATTCACTCTTCAAAAAGATATTTCACAAAATTAAATTCACAGAAGTGGGAGAAACACGACCTTGCAGGCACACTTGCACTTCTTAACCTGTGATTTTAGTGTTCCTTTCTCCTGAAGCTCTGGCTCCTCTCCAGAGGGAGCCCTTTTCCTCTCCCATCTCTTGACATGTTTTCCTTTAAGTTCCAGTGGAGGTTGTACAAGTTAGGGATCATGCCTGTCAAATGCCGTTTGTACTGATACTGTCACAGCAATAATCTTACTCAGGCATACTTGCCTACCTGGAGAGTTTGAAGATTACTGAAGGTCGGAGGGTAAGGCTCTGGAACAGCATATGATGGGTATGGAAGCAAAATACCTACATAGCTATTGCGCTTGATCAGCGTGTGTGAAATTATAAAAGATTGTACTTAAACGTCTGCCTGCAGGGGAAATGGACTTGATGGCACATGAGATCCCCTTGTCCTGTTTTTTTTCACAGTCTCTGATTATACCTCCTAAAATGTTGGAAACAGGATAAAATCTGATCTTCTTTTCAGTGCTGCTGTTTAAGTTTGACTTCCCTCCTTTATCAAGGGCATGCTGTTAAAGGGAGGATGAGCAAAACCCATTTGCTCTTAAGCACTCTGGCTCTAGTAGAAACAAGCACTTCAACAGTATTTGTACTCCCACTGATTTCAGATTCAGGCGTGCCTTACATTTAAGCTTGCTAAAATGTGTTGCTGCATTACTGTCCTACATGATCCAACTCTAGTAGTACTGAATTTAATAACAAGCTTTCCTCAGTCTCACTGCTTGTAAGGAGAGTGACTGTCATGGTCTCCCTGAGTTCGCAGAGAAAGTTATTTTTGACTGTCCCTGCTCTTCTCTTTTTGCTGGTGTTTTGAGCCACAGGAAATGGCAGTGATTTCAAAAGTAGTCATACAGTAGGGTTGAAAAAAATGAGCAATTGAGAGATATACATTTTGCATAATGTTAACATCCCTCAGTCGAAAGATATTCCCAAATATCTGTAAGTGAGAGAGCAAAGCAGTAAAATCAATGCAGTGAAAATAGAAAAGAATCAGGCCTTTTGTGAGTGGAGAGAATGCTAAAGGACAAAAATGGAGTTTATCTCCAGAATCCAATGTTAGTTAAATAGCACTAATTTGAGGTTCATATGTGATGAAGTATATATAGTTCAAAGAGTTCAGAGTTCAAAAGAGCAACAAGAAAGACTTTCTGGCTGCTGCTGTACTATCAAGACTTCTGCAAGTGATTAAAACATTAAAAATTTCGTAAATGAAATCCAAGATTAAATCCAAATATATATCGCTCTTCAGTGTCTGTTGTGGTTTTGTTTAGTGAGGGGGGGCCTAAGGTGGTAGCTTCTGTAGGAAACTGCTAGAAGTCGCTCCCCTTTGTTCAGTGGACTTGGCTAGGCCTAGGGCGGACCCGCTGCTGGCCAAGGCCGAGCCAATTGGTAGCAGAATGTTCCGTGATAACGCCTCTGCGATAACGTATTTAAGAAGGGGAAAACAGGAAAAAAAGAGAGGAGAGAAGATGTGAAGAAGCTGAGCAGGGGCAGAGGCGCAGAGGGGGAGGCATAGGCCTCATGGGCCTTGCAGGCCTCACCCTCTGGCCTCTCGCCAGGCGGCCGACTGGGCCCGACTCGGCCCGGCCCGGCTGCAAGAGGTAGAGAGGAGATGAGATGGATGATGTGAAGCGATTCTGAGAGGCATCTGCCAGCCTGTTGTGGAGAACTTTTCTTGTGAGAGGAACGGCTGCAGTTGTCAAGGTCAGTTCAGAAGGAGGGGGAGGAGTAATACGGCTCCTGGCCAAGATTCCCCTGCAGCCTGTGGTGACGACCATGGTGGAGCAGGTTGTCCCCTTGCAGTCCATGGAGGTCCATGGAGGAGCAGAGATCCACTTGGCGCCTGTGAAGGACCTCACACTGGGGGAGGTGGATGCCTGAAGGCGGTTGTGGCCTGTGGAGGGCCCGCTGGGACAGCCGTTCTGGAGAGGCTGCACTCCATGGAAGAGATGACGCACTCTGGAGCAGTTTCACAAAGGACTGTGGCGTATGGGTGGGACCCCACAACAGAGCAGGGGAGGAATGTGAGGAGTTCTTCCACCAACCATGAAGCAGTGGTGTGAAACAACCTGTGATGAACTGAGCGCAATCCCCATTCCCTCTTCCCCCCTGTGCCGCTCGGAGGGGGAAGGTAGTAGAGATAATGTTAAGCTTGGGAAGAGGGAGGGGTGGAGGGAGGTTATCTTGTTCTCTGTCTCATTATCCTGCTGTTTGTAATAATAAATGAATAGTTTTCCCTAAGTCGAGTCTGTTTTGCCCATAACAGTAACTTTAAGGATTTTCTCCCTGTCCTTATCTCAAACCTCGAGTGGTTTTACCTTATATTATCTCTCCCTATTCTCTTGGAGGGTGAGGGAAATGAGAGAGAGACTGTGTAGTGTGGTCCTGGTCGGGGCTGAACTACGACAGTATCCGAATGGAGAACACGGGCAGCCGCCTTTCTCTGCCTAGTGATGAAAGGCTTGAACCGAATGCTGCTTTTTGTGTTTAAACTGATGAAATTAAGGGATGTTAATATGTAATAAGAGAAACACTGTGCTACATTCACCCAATTGTACAGCCCTTCTGAAGTTGGTAAGGTTTACCACATGTGAAGGGAAAGCTCTTAGATCCTTCCTTTCCTCCACTGCATTACAGGCTGTGTTCCCGCGTGTCGTGCCATGTTCAGACCCGCAAGGATGGTTCAGTTTTGGCAAAGGGCTCGATTGTGGCAGGGTGTCATTGCTGTGGTGGCACTAGAGTTCGTGAACCAGAGAGTGATTTAGGCTACGAAAGCAGTTAAAAAATGCTTATGGAGGTTCTGTCTGCTCTTGCTTGTAGTAGTAAAATACCTCACTATCATTTCAGTGACCTAATATAAAAACATGGAAAAATGTTGGAAAAATCAGTACAGTATTTTGTAGCAAGATGCCTGTCGCCATTTCCTGGAACAGATGGAGCAGATGTTCAATATCGTGCTGGTGAGACTAGCAGGTGGTGTTATCATCGTCATGGTTTACAGGGACATTTTAACAAGTATATTGCATTGCTTGTCACGCATGGCAGAAAATCTATAGTGTAGAAAACTTTACTGGAGAAAGGAGGGTAGAAAACATCTGTTTCATATGGTCATTGGATCAGAATGACCATAGTTAAAATTACCAATTAGTGAAGTCTTCTCCTTTTTGGCTCTTGGTAAGGCTAGATTGGTGGGATCAGCTGTGTGTGCGCTGGCTGCAAAGGGTCCTGGAAGAAAAAGAGTATCAGGCCAAGAAGTGCTGGGTGGTGCCATTTGCTTTGACGGGGACTTCGTCCTGACTTCTATCTGCTGCTAATATTGTCAGCTCCCTGAAGCAGTATGGCTGAGTAAATATAAGCACAAGCTTCTTAAAATCTGCCACTCGCTAGTGTAGAGGTATCATAGATATATTTATACCCGTAACCTACCTTTGGGGAATGAATACGCTGGTGTTTGGAGATGAATTTATGTTTTTCCTCTGCAAACACACCTGCAATAGGAAAGTTCTGCTTCATTTCTTTCCCTTTCTCCTCCAGCTGGCTCTGCTTCTTGCGGCATCAGTGTCAGAAACCCTGTGGGGCCTGTGTGATAGGAACAGGACCGAGCATGTTATTAATATGCTTGACTGAGCATGGCAAAAAGGGGCGATCAATACTGCGAGTCACTGGGCAATGGGGGACTACGGTTCCTAAAGCACCACCTGTTCCAAGCTTTTTTTCTGCCTCTGCAAGTGCTGACAAAATCTACAAGTTTGTGAATATAAAGAAATATTGTGAAACCACCTTCTTGACCTAATAAATAGTGTAGTCCTTGCGGGGCCCTGTCAGTTTTCCTTTGGCTGTCACCTGGCGGGTGGGTTACAAGTGTATTTATGCTCTATCACATTTTCAGTTCCTTTAACAAGCATGCATTCAAAGAAAGTGCCCAGAATGTCTCTGAGTATTAGCACAGTTTTTGGACAGTCGCACTGACAAGTGAGGACAGAGAAAGTCAATGCTGAACAACACCTGTTAGACACATAGTGTCCTCTACAAGTCAATGGAGTGTGAAGGATAGTTGAGATATTGCACTGGAAAATCAATCCTGGACGTCTGGACCTGCCCTTGGCGGCATTCTGCTGATGTGCCCTGAGACCATCACAGCTAGGAGCTTGCTAGCCAGAATAACCTGGCTGGCTTTGTCTAGTGTTGCTGACCAAGAGAGACCTTCACCCACAGTGTCAAGTGTAGTGGTCTCCATCAGTGTCATGCCCTCGGGGTCCCACCCTTGGTTGTGTCTTCTTGGGTCTGAACTGAGAATAGTGCACTCTGGTTTAAGTCTCAAGCTCAGTCAGCCTTTGGGAAAAGGTGGAAAATTTATCACAACCCTGTGGCAACCTAATCTCTTATTCTCTCAAACCAGAACAGAGATGGATGTTGCTGATGGTTGTTGATGACACCTGGGTATGTCTCTTCTGGGGGTAGTAACTAAAGCCTCACTCAAGCTTATGGGTGTGCTTGCTGCCTTGCATTCTGGCTAAGTGGAGGAAAATGAAATGTTTAGCTGTCATCAAAAAAGTAGACCCTACTACCTGAAGCATGGGTGATCACATCAAGATCTGTGGAGGAGAGGAGGCTGCATTCCCACGATACTGGGATAACATGGTCTTAAAAAATTCCCAGCTCCTCTTGTTATGCCTGCCTGCCTGCTCCTCTCTTGTCTCCTCTTGAAAAGATTTTTGTATTATCTGTTTTGTAGCACTGTTCTGTATCTAAATTTGCCTTTGTTGTGTATTTGGACTTGTAAAAGACAAAAATGGCTTTTGACCAGAAATAGCCATATGCCTTAAACTGTTAGTCGCTTTTACATTCCTCACTAGGTGGCAGTAAGATCCTGTTATACCGATTAAAAAAATTTAAGTCATGTATTCTCCAAGTGCCTGAAATTTCCTAAAATCTGAGGATCTGGTAACAGAAGAGCTTTATTTATTTCTTTATTTATTTTCTAAAATACGAAGTCTACAGGTGTAGGAAATGCAAGATGAAATCTATGTTCAATGATCATGAACAACCCCAGTTCCTGTGAACCTGTTACAAAAATAAAGGTATAATTGTATAATTTTTCAGTAAGAATTTTTCTCAATTATGTCTCTGAGAGGAAAGATGCTGGGGATACTAAAGTAGTCTCTTAAAAAAAGAGGACAAAATAAGAAAAAATAACCATGGAACTCAGTGAAAGAAGTGGAAATTTGTGACAGAAGATAAGTTTTAAGCTGGTCACTGTGGAGTACTGAAACCAATATTGGATTTTTGCTTCTGCTTCCTTTTTTTGCTAGCTACACACATTTTTCTGGGAGTTTAAATAGCAATCCAGAAAGCTATCATCTCTACTTGAACTAAGCTGAGTGGAGTGCACAGAACCTTGTTCTTCTCCGCTGCTGCAGAAATCTCTGTGCTCCATTTAGAATTGCTGTAAATAAATGAAGACTACCATTTTTTATGCTAACATCCTCATCCATTCCAGTTCAATTTTGCATACATTTCGGAGATCCAACTGTTCATCTTTTCCGCTTGGTCTAGTGCAAGGACCTAGAGGTTTTCTTGCAAAGCAAAATTTCTTAGTCATTGGAAGTGACATAGATCTAATATTTGTCTTCCCCAGACCATAGGGTTATGTCTTGAATCTCCTTCAGTTAACTCATATTTTCTCCATAATTTAATTTAGCATTTAAGTTGTGTTGGTAGTGAACTGTGCATTGATTTTGGTCAATACTAACATAATCCCTGCTTGTGTCAAAGCTCCTCTCTGCTTTGGATTGTCAGCTTTCCCAGGGGCCTTGGGAAGCTGTGTCTCAGTGCAAGAGCCAGTATTTGATCTACCACATTTAAACTTGAAATCCAGTGCTGTTATTTTCCCGTAAATAAAGGGAAAAAAGCCTATAGTTTCCAGCTAGGAGTTTTTTTTTTTATTATTGCTTGCTTACTTTGTTATTCTTACAAGTTTAGAAAAATTTGCAAGTTTACAAACCCCTGAGTGAAAGCATAGGGATTTCAAGATACTATATGTATTCAAGATACTACACTTAAAGAGTATTATCTATGTGCAAAGCATGTGCGTGTTTATACCCTACAATCTCATTCACCATTACTGAATTGAAAATGGAGGAAAATGTGTAGAAGATATTAATACTTGCTACAGTTGTGTGCAACTGATTTTCTCCTATCTGCTGCTCTTGAGGCCTAAAATAAAGCATGGTATGCAACTTACACACTTAAATTACAATTTAGTGAAAACTAAAATACTATAGCAGTTTCTTCAGTATAAAGTCTAAAGTGATAAAAAAGACAACAGGTTCATTCATGCCATTGGGTAGCATTAAAATGAAATAGCTGTTCTGCATCGTACTGCTGAGCCCGTGCACAGGTTCTGTTCGTGCTGAGGGCTGCTCCACGTGCGGTTTGAGAGCAAAGCCTGTCCCCAGATACGACGACGGGTAGGTCTGAGCCGCTCCGGAGTTGCAGCCATCTTGTCAAAATTTGTGTCATCTCTGCCATTCACTGGGTGGGAGGCACTGCTAAATAATTCCCCCAATTTAAAAAGAAAAAAAAAATTAAAACTTTACAAGATTTTGAAGATGGTAAATCTTGCTGAGATAAATAATGTGTTGACCTGCTGCACAGCTAGCTGTCGCATGGAATTATTTCTCAGGCCTATGCTTTGCAATAGTTGCTGTGAAAAGTTGGCTGAGTGATCTCAAGTTGCCAGTCAAGAAAGCTGATAACACAGAATAGTTTGTGGGGCAGAGTTACTGTCTCAGGGTTGGCTGTTGATTTCTGAGATCAGATTTCTGCCAGATGGTATTTTTAATGGAAATGAAACAAGCAGCACTTAGGGGAGAAAAAAAAAAAAGGAAAAGTCAGGTTGCATATCTCCTGATCATTCTGCAGGAAAACTGACTTCAAGGTCGTTTGCAACATTTGCTAACATTTTGCAGAGGGCTGACATGACGCTTTTTGTCCTGGTGAGTCTGCAGCCATGTTACCAACAGACTGGAGCCTCTTACTCTTTAGCAAGGAATAATTCATTTTAAAAACACCCTGTTAAAAATGCCTGACATCATCTCTGCGGTGATTTCATTTTCATTACCCGTTAGGTCATTTTACTTACTGGAAAACCACGGATACAGCCAGAAACAGCTGTGGCGAGCTGACATCGATACTGAGCAGGCTTGGCTGTGCCACCGCTCTGTGCTGGGCTCCTCCCCGGGCAGTGGCAGTACGCCTTGCAAATCACCCGCTCGCTCTGCCTAGGCATGTTTCAACAGGTCACTGTAGGTAACTGCTGTTTATATTTACCAAATTAATTGTTAAGGGTCAGTAGCTCGTAATCCCACACCACTTCAAGCTTCAGCGCATCCATGTTCCCATCTCAGTGCTCCTGGGCGCTTCTGGTAACGGCAGGAGAGCGGCTGTGGGGTTGTTATTGTGGGAGGGAGGGAAAAGACTGTCACCAGCAACCCAGAGTATGTCTTTCCTTACCAAGGGGACCTGTTACCTAGACCTGTTTCCATGCTAAGTGGGTGTTTTTCTGAAAAATTACAAATGAAAAAGGCTCCAGGCAACAGAACGTAAAGCCCAGTCAGTAAACGTGCTGAATCCTTCTGCATCCACTCAAAGACAATGCAAGTCTACCCTGTCTGTAGCTACAGGCACTGTCTGTTTTTCAGAAGGTGTAAAGATTTTACTTTTAGCCTGAATGTCTCTGGTGTGAATCCTGCTGTCAGTGAAGAGCACGAGCTTCGCTGGACAGCAGTGCTCTCCTTCTCGACAGACCAGCAAGGACAGTCACTGGACTGAAACTGTCCCCTTTCCCTCACTCTCAGCAGCACGTAACAGCCCTGAGCCTGGAGGAAATGAAATGATGAGCCATGTGCTGTGAGCTTTTGAGCAGTGTTGCCAAATCCAGATGCTAAGAAGTCAGGAAATGGGAAGTGGTAGCAGTAATAGATTTGGAGATCTTCAAACCTGCCTGGCTCCTGGTATGCCTATAGGATTCGTGTGTCTGAGCTTCCACAGAGGCCCAAAATTGTGATTTGTTTTAAATGAAAGATGAGTGTTCATGTAATTGTGAGGCTTTAAAATGAGAGATTTTTGGAAAATAAGCAAATATTGTGATGTTCCTGAAGAACTGCACCCAGCCTTTGGGTCACTGAAGGCAGAAGAGCCTGGAGGAGTCTCCTCCTTTTGCCATGGGTTGGATTTGGTCTTGGCTCTTACACAAGGTAGCTGTGACAGCAGAGTGCACGGGGACCCGTGGAGCCACTTAGCCTTTGCCCTGGCTGCAGACTTGTCCTGCTGTGGGTTGGCTGGAGGAGAGGCCAGCAGCTCCTTCCACCCTCCCTTCCCCAGCAGGCAACTGCCGCTGGGAGATGGAGCAGGGCCAGGGCTCTGCCATTCTCGGAGGCCTATCAGAGAAAAGGGGATTACAGGCATCACCGGCAGGAGTCTGCCGTTACTGCGCTCCCAGTTGGCCCAATGGACCCCGCTGCCCTGGTTAAATACCTGAAACCGGCTGGGCCAGGCCTGGGTTTGGAGGAATGTCATCTCTGAAAGGTTAACTCAGGCACCCGAGGGAGTTAGTGTGGAATAAAGACTTGAGGAAGCTGAACTGAGTCTGGACATCAGCAATGTGTCAAGAGATGCAACTATTGCTAAAATATGATACGGAATAAATGTCAGTGGAAAAACTGAAACATTAGTGAAGCATGTTAGGCTGGAAACATTGCTAAGGCCATTAGGTTTTAATATAGTTGGAAACTGTTTGTTCAAACTGTGCTTCTGTGCAGTGATTCTCCTAATGTGGTTGGGTTTGGGATCTAACTCTGCTGGATTTTCCTTTCTCTGTGAATGATAAGTACTGAAATATTCATTATACATCTGTCCTCCTGGCTTCTAGAGTGCTGCAGAGGGAGATTTTTTTGTCCACTAAATTTTGCAGTAAATGATACCAGTTACTCTCTAGTGGTACTTAAGGTAGCCCCAGTGACATAAATGGTCCTGTCCAAAAGGCATTTCATCTGAAAAGAAACATTTCAGTGAGTTCAGCAAGGGGAAGGTAGTTCCACCTTACCCGTTTCACATTTCAATTTAAAAAGTACTGCAAAGCTCAGAGCATGTGTTTTCACAATGCTCTGTGAGCTCGTGAGGCCATCTTTATGTACACACGCAGACACATACGTGCGGCAGTGAGAGAATTCAAATTAATTATTTTTCTTCCACTGGAAGGTTTTGCCTTTTCAGCGGAGAACACTCCATTAACATTAACATACTTAATAATACTTGTTTTCAGGTACAGGAATGTTTTTAATCCCCAGTCTTGCTTCACATGAGTGGATACAGATCTACCTGTTAACTACAGCATTGGTATCTTGAATTATAACGGCATATTTTTGGCCATCACTGTGTGGTCTGTTTTCTGATTTCTTGTCTGGAAGTCTTTATCTTTGCTGTCTTATCTGTCTAATGCCTTCTGGAAACAATTTTCCCTTTACACTACTTCATAAACTTCTGCATACACTAGACTGGAGGTTCTGGGCCATTTCTCACATTTTGTAATGAATTTTCTGGCTGAATTATTTTACAGATAGCACCTCATAAATGCAAAGCAGTGCCTAAGATCCTGGTGGATTTTATACTGATTGTGTGTATAAAGCTCTAAGAACTTGGGACGTATTCTGAAAAGCTAAGTTGCCACTGAAACGTGCATATTTATATTTTTCAAGGAATTGAATGAAAAATCTGAAAAGGGATAAGAATAAGATAAGAATAAACCCATTAACATAAAAATAAGTAAAATTAAAAAGAACCAAGGTGTATTTGCGTAGTTAAATTTTATTTGGAATAGTCACAATGCTTTGGAATAACTACCAGATCTGTTGATGAACAGCTGGGTGTTATCAGAGGAACTCTGTCCCTGGCATTTGTTTAATTAATGTCTCAGGCTTGAGATGAGTTGCCATAATACTGAGATGACAAACCTAGAATCTTAAAGGGAAGGGGCAGTATAGCTGTGTGGGTTCAAAATTTTCATCACTGTGCAACCCGTATGAATTATAAGTCAGGCTTTTGATAACCCTTTTTAAAAGACAGCTCTATAGCGTAACGTTCATCAGGGTGGCGGAACATGAGGGAGAAAGGCAGGAGCATCGCCCCTGCAAAAGCAGAACCAGCAGCTGAAAAGAAAAAAAAAAAGAGTGTTAGTAGGTGACTTAGGCTGCCCTGGATAGGCTGGGAAAGTGTCGTGATGGGGAGGGAGACTGCCACTGTAAGCAGCATGAGTGATTGCTTGTTGAAGCCGCTAAACAGGGAATCCCTGGGAGAAGAAATGGTGCTTGGCACCATTCGGAAGAGCAAGCGGCACCTCGTTTGCACGATCAGTGCTGGAGGGATTTTTGGTCATTGCAAGCGCAGCATACTCTGATTCAGGCAACTTTCAGTAGCAGAGCAGGAGCACTCGCGCACACACAAAACCTCCCTCAAAATCCACTGTACTAAAGGACTGTGGAAACTCAAAATGGCAATTTGACACCAATTTTTAAAAAGACTCTGGAAAGGTGTCAGTGTGGCTTTTATCAAGAAAAATCTTGTGCCTGAGAGGAAGCCGCTGCTGTTTGTCTGGAGCATTGACATACGTGTGGATTAGGGTGATTTGGTTGGGACAGTGTGCTCAGGTTTTCCAAAAGCTTTTGATAAGCTCCTTGGTTGGAAGATCCTAAAGAAGCAAAACTGTAGCAGGATGACAGGAAAGATCCCCTCAGGGATCTGCACTAAGATCTGTGATGTCTGGCATATTTGTAAGTGGTCTGGAAAACGTGTTAAGTAGTGACATGCTGGATGTTTCTCAAACGGAGTTATTCAGGAAAGGAAAAATAAAAATCTACTTTTGAAAATGTGGAAGAATCTCACAATACTGAGTGGCATTGCAGTAAAATGGCAGCCTGCATTCGGTGCCGATAAGCACAAAATAATGCACATAGGAAAAAATAAACTCGACTGTACGTTGATGAAGATGGGCTTTAAACTACTTCTTACCACTCAGGGAAGAGAGCTCAGAGTGGCTGTCAGTAATTCTAATAAATGCTGGCTGAGGGCAGAGGAATGCCCCCCAAAAAAGCAAATAGATTGTCAGAAATTGCTAGGGAAGACACAGAAAACAAAATAATAATTTTGCTGTGCATTCACCTCTTGATTACTGTGTGCTGTTCTGGTCTCCCCATCTAAGAAAAAGTATAGCAGAGCCTGAAAGGGACAGAGAAACCTGACAAATGTTTTCAGAAATAGAGAATGGCTTCTGAATTGAGATTGATTAAATAGACCCTTTAGATGGGAAAAGAGAAGGTAGAAAGGCATGCGATAGTGGTGTTTAAAACCATGAGTGGCATGGAGAAAATAAGTAGCAAATGATTATTTGTGTTTCTCCCGGAACAAGAAAAAGGGACATCAGGTGGAATTACCGGGTAGTGGCTTAAGCTAACAACAGCAAACAACTTGGTCCTCACAGTGTGTGATTAAACTGGAACCAGTCTCACAGTATCTGACAGGTGTCAAGAGGTTAGATGGGCTCAAAACCAATCAGATGAATTAATGGGAAAAAAAAAAATCCATCAGGGGCTGTTAGGCAGCAAGATGACATTCCTACCTGAGGAGCTGCCTGCCTGACTGGTTGCTGGATATGGGGAGGACAGAATGGAGAAAATGCCTGCACGGTTACCCCTATTTAAAATTGTTTCCCTTGATATCTGCTGCTGGCCCCTGTCAGTGGTGAGATACTGGACTAAATGCACCTTTGATCTGATCTGATATAATTCTTCTGCATAATGTTTTTGTGAAGAATCAGTCTGGGAGAAAGGCACGCAAAATACCCCAGAGACCTACAGGGTCCTGAGGCTTGATCTCTACTTAGAGAATTTAGACCTAGCCTGGATGTCCACTCAGCATCTTGGAAGAGAAGGTATCCAGAAGGTCACACTGCTCCAGCTACCTGAAGAGGAGGGAGCCCTGAGGACTGCTGTAATGAACCAGAGAGACATCCGTGCTTTTGGGTATTGAATTCAGTTCCTTGTGGGATGAGGAAGTAAAATGAATACCGGTGCTGCACCTTGCACACTATGCTGTAATGCATCTTGGTGGGATGAAGAGAGCCACTTGGGTGAATTGTGTTGAGTAATGCATGATGCATGGCTTTCCCCATCTTGTAACTGAATGTTTTGTAGTTCTCTGGAGTTACTGCTCCACCTTTTGCATTGTACAGTGTATTGTTCTAACTGTTTCTGGGCTTGTGTATAGCACAGATGTGCAGGAGCAAGCCAATATATTGTCATTGGTTAGAGAATGCCACTTTAAAATAGTGACAAAATTACCCTATAGCTAGAAGTGCAACCATGAGAACTGCATTTTGGTATGAGGGTAATGTCAAGCTGGAGTTAAATTGAATGTCTGTTTCTTCAGGGAGGGTAAATTAAATCAGGTGCTCAAAATCAAATTAAGGTGGAAATCAGATTGGAAAAACACAAGAATTACAATCCAGCTAATGACCTGAGGTAATACTGGCAAGAAATTTGCTTTTACATTGTAATGTGAAAAATGATTTCTCTAAGAGGGAGCCGCTTGTAGCTTGTGGTTGCCCAGGGTCGTTCAGAGCCCAGCGTTTCCTTGAGAGAACAATTACAGTGTGCCGCCCTTGCACCGCTTACTTCCCCTTCGTGATAGCGATAGCAACAGTTATTATATTGTGATCAGGCCTGTCAGTGTTTCTATCATAATGTTATTTTCTAACTGGACTGTTAAACTGGAAATGTTTTCCCAGCCCAGCCTGAGACAGCCTCTGCAGCTGGTGGCCCATGGGTGATCCATAAGTGTCTTATCTTCTGCAGAAACACAGGCTCTCCTATGGCACGAGTCCTTGTAAGAAACATCTCTACATCGGGGAATAGAAAATGGATCCCGCCTTTGGCTGCAACCTTCCTGCAGATGGATTTGGATTTTAATGTACATGTTATTCTGCATAACGTGGGTGAGTAGAGGGGCTTTATTCAGTGTGGTTGGAATGGGCAAGTTCTTCCCCTGCCGATTTCCTTCCTGTAGAAAGGAAGGAGCTGTGGCTCAGAGGTACTACTGCTACCGCTGTTGTCATCCCTGAAGGTATTCCCTTCTAGTATAAATATTTCTCTCTTATTGATGGAAATTTTGGAGACGGTGGCCGAAAGCTGCAGCTGTGATTCAATAGGATGGGGCAAAGTGCTGCTCTGATACTACCTGGAATTACATTTAACTTAAACCAGCACGGTGCCTTGATCTTCTGTGACCTTTACCCATCAGGAGTTATTAGCTAATTGAATTCAGAAGGTAACTCCCTGTTTTCAAACTAAATTAGCTTGCTTCAAGGGACCAACTTATGTTTGTATTTCCACAGAGATAATGAGTTTAGGCTTCAACAGAAACCTTGCCAGATAATGAGGAAAAAATAAATCAATGACCTCACTCTTATCTGGTCTTAACAGGCAGGCTTTCCTTTGCTAAAAGTGACCCTGAAATGGTCTGGATTGATTCACACAAATACCGAGCTCTGCATCCTGCTAAGCAGAGCCGCCCTGGGGAACGCTTTGCTCCGCAAGGAGATTTAATCCGAACATCAGCAAAAGTGCAAGTATTTGAAACGCGGCTTTTCTTAGAGTCAAAACAAATGCTTCTGAGAAATTCAAATGAGCAGTAAGATAAAGAGTTAAGAAGGAAATTAGCTTCAATACTAATTAGAGGAAAAAAACCCCATTCTCACACTTGCACTTAGGACTGAACAGTCTCCATAGGCATATACTTCGCTGTCTCTCCATAGGCATACGCTTCTCTGATTATTTAATTCTAATTATTTAATTTTCTGGCATTGTTAAACCAGAAATGTTTTCCAGATGTTAACAGGAAATCGTTGCCTGGTGAGAACTGGTGTAGCTGTGTTGGTGGAGATCTTTCCTTTGGTGCCTGCATTAATGGAAAGAATTAGACAGCTCAGCAATGTGCCCCTCCAACAATGCCCCTCCTCCTTACTCTCTGTATGAATCTCTCAAATGAAGGCTGAAATCTTCAGGTAATAAATGTGATTAATAATAATTCAGCAGAATATATGAGGCACTCTATTTGAGTACGCAGAGGTAAGAGGCAGGGGTTTTTGACTACTGGTAAAGAATCTGTAAAAACTACTCTTAAAGCCCAAATAAGAAGATTAAAGAGATTGTAAATTTATAGTAGCAATAGCAGCAGTACTCACAGTAACCATTTTGGTCCACTAGGAAATGTGACATTTTAAGGAGAAATGACATCTTTTTTAAAATCAGTTGATACAGGTTTTATAGTAGCACTTCTGTTAATGTTGAACTTTATAGGAAAAAGTTCCCCTAGGCAAATTCATGCCTTTCTGCTAAAAGACAGGTAAATACTGATATTCTACCCAGAGAGAGACTTTTTCAGTGCTTTTAGGTGACTGACTAATAAAATTGGAACTGCTTCAAGAAGGGGGCATCTGTATCCAAGTGTAGCCAGTTTGCAGATGCTACAAAACTGGGAGCAGTAGCTGATACACCAGATGGTTGTGCTGCTGTTTAGAGGGACCTCAACAGGTTGGACAAATGGGCTGACAAGAACCTCATAAAATTCAGCAAAGAGAAAGGCCAAGTCTTGCTCCTGGGGAGGAATAACCTCAGGCATCAGTATACATACACTGGATGGAAAGAAGGTTTGCAGTAAAGGACCTAGGGATCCTGGTGAACACCAAATTGAACATGAGCCAGAAATGCACCCTTGTGGCAAAGAAGGCCAATGGTGTCCTGTGCACGTTAGACAACATATTGCCCACAGGCTGAGGGAGATGATGCTTCCCCTCTACTCAGCATTGGTGAGACACATCTGGAGTGGTGGGTCCAACTCTGGGCTCCCCAGTACAAGACAGGCATGGACGTACTAGAGAGAGTCAAGTGAGGAGCTGTGAAGATGATTAAGGCACTGGAGAATCTGACATACTAGGAGAGGCTAAGAGAGCTGGGTATGCTCAGCCTAGAGAAGAGAATGCTCAGGATGGACCTTATCAATGTGTCTAAAAACCTGATGGGGGATGTAACAAAGATGGAGCCAGACTCTTCTCATTGGTGCCCAGTGATAGGATGAGAGGCACAACCTGAAATACAGGAAATTCCATTTAAACATAATAATAATTTTTATTTTTATTTTATTCACTATGAGGGTGATGCAACACCAGCAGAGGTTTCCCAAAGAGGTTGTGGAGTCTCCATCCTTGGAGATATTAAAAACCTGACTGGACACAGCCCTGAGCAACTGTGTCTTGCTGACCCTGCTCTGAGCACAATGTTGAGTTGGATGATCTACCTTCCAGCCTCAACCGATCTATGATTTTGTGAACCCAGAATACATTTTTACTCAGTGGTTAGAATCCTCTCATGGGAACAAGAGCAGAGAACAAAGCCCAGCTGTCCTGAGGGGTAGTTGAAGAAGATTCCACAAAGAGTTTAACTCTGTTGAATCAAACTGAGCTCCTCAAGTTCTTTAGCATTTTGCCCTTTTCCTGAAAAAACAAAGTCCCATGCAGCTTTCAGACAACTGTCCTCCTGGGGACTGGCTGTGATTCCAAATTCCAACCCGCCATCCATGGAAACTGTGAAAGATTTGCCTTTGCCATAAGTGACTAGCACTCAGAGCAATCTTCCTTTCTCACATCATTTTGTAAATAATGCCAGCTTTCCATGTCTTTTAAGATCATAGAATTGTAGAATGACTTATGTTGGAAAAGACCTTTAAGATCATTGTGTCCAACTGTTAACCTAACACTGCCAAGTCCACCACTAAACCATGTCCCTATGCACCACATCAACATGTTGTTCTTTTAAATACCTCCAGGGATGGTGACTCCACCACTTTCCTGGGCAGCCTGATCCAATGCTTGACAACTCTTTCAGTGAAGAAATTTTCCCTAATATCCCATGTAAACCTCCCCTGGTGCAACTTGAGACTGTTTCCTCTCATCCTGTCACTTGTTACTTGGGAGAAAAGACCAACACTCCCCTCACTACAGCCTCCTCTCAGGTGGTTGTAGAGAGTGATAAGGTCTCCCCTCAGCCTCCTTTTCTCCAGGCTGAACAACCTCAGTTTCCTCAGCTGCTCCTTATAAGACTTGTTCTCTCAATGTCGCAAGGAGGCAGCAAAACCTTTCCAGCCTCTCTTAATCAGTGCTCATTAGGAAAATTCCTTCTTGGCCAGCATGAAATCCACTGGCTGTCTCTCGGTGGTGGATCACAGGGCTGTCACTCTGCACTTGATGCTGGGTGAAGAAGCTTGGGCTAATCTATCCTGCCCTGGTCCTGAAGCAGGGTGGTGGCTTCCTATGGGAGTGCTTGTGTGATCACCCTTTGCCCTGGGTGTACTTGGCTTTTGTTGTGTCCCTAACCACTGTGGGCTGATTTATCTTCAAGCGGCCCTAATAGCACCACCTGCAAATGGCAAAAGCAATGAGACATGCAAATGGTCAGATGCTGAGGTTTGTAAATCCTGGTGGGAGCCTGAGTTTGAGCTAGTCCCTGTCTGCTTAGCACTGTGTGGACATGCTCAAGGACTGAACTTTAAGAACCAGAGGAGCGTTAAGGCTGAAAATTCAGTTACCTATAGACAGAATGTAGCACTAGACTCTGAATATGTGAGTGAGATCCTCACTTTTTAGTTTTTCAGGGTCTCAGTATTGGACTGAAGTGCCTACAGGGGTCAGTAGAATGCTAATTTCCATTTAATCCCATCACAGATAGTTGGGTTTTTTTTGGGGGGGGGGGGGTGGTTTTTTTTTTTTTTTTTTTTTTTTTTTTTTGGTTTTTCCCACCCCCCCCCCCCCCCCAAGGGAAAGATCTGCCTGTTTTTTTCTGCAAGTGCAGAAATGACGGAGCCAGTGGTTGTCACATTTACCACAGTCAGGGAGTTGTTACAGTAGTGTGAGCACCATGTTTCACCTCACCTGGCTGAAGTGCAGTGCAATACTGTTGTGGCTGCACTGTTTTTGCGGAGCTGATAAGTGTTGCGCTGTCCTGGTTGTGCTGACTCAGCAGTTTCATCACTGTGCCTTGGCATACCAGCAGTGTGGCCAAAAGGATAAATGAACCTCTCTGGGAGGTGGTTTGGTCTAAGCATAAAATTAGTTCATTGTAGCAACATAATGGGATAAAGTAAAGTGGAGAAAACACTCCTATAAAATAAATCAGATACAGAAATTAAATATCATGACTCTAAGACAGAAGCTGAAAATGTTCTATGTAATGCATTTTATTTTCCAAGCATTTGCAGTGGAAATTTTTCCTTTGAAATGGACACACTTTTGAAAATCTTGTGATTAAAGAAATTAAATTAAAGTATCATCTGCCCTACTTAAAAACTTCTATCTTTTTATATTTTATTTCTGTAGATATTAAGATTAAAAGAAGTGTAAGATAAAAAAAGTAGATATTTGAAAAGCTGCTTTGGGTCATTGTCCTCAAGCAGTTGCCACAGCTCCTAAGTGACAACTTAGGCAGAGTGTTGCAGGGGTGTGAGAACTGAGGCTTGAACTTTAGGGGAACTGTAGGAGATTTTGTGCTAAGACAAGTGAAGGCCTGAGTCCCTGCACCTGGTGGAGATGCAGTCAGAGACCACACAGGATGCAACATGCTAACATAAAAAAAAATCAAAACCACTTTCACAGTGAGAAAGTTCATAAGAAATTGGCTGCTATCTGATTCTAAATTTGCTTAAATAGATAATTTTATCAAAGAGTCAAAGCTGATCTATTCAGCTGGATAACATCTCCACAAAGAAGCAGCATATTTGTCTAATATGTGAACTGCAACCGCAACTCCGATTATAAAGCTTTCATCTTAGTTTTGACGGTAATCAAATGCTTCCTTTCCTTTCCTGTAAGCTGTTGCCCTGCCTGTATAATACAGCCCACTCAACAACCAGGGCTCCATCAATTTTATCAATGGTCAATAATTATCAGCAATTGCAGGTGGTAGTTCCCCAGTCTCAGGACAGCTAAAAACACATGAGTAATTTTGTGTGTTATTTGTGGCGTGTTTCCTTCTTGTATGAAGCTTGTGTGAGCTCACAGATGTGCACACTTAGACCCCAAGCACAAACACATCTGGTCCCCTTCTCATTTCAGGTCCTGAAACTAAAAAAGATGGAATTATCCCAAATGATAAGACTGAATGTCAAAACATATGAAAAAGGAAAGTTTGGATTCCCGTGGCTCTGGGCTTTGTGTCTGGATCCTCTGCAGCTTACTAAGGTGTGAGCGCTCAGTGAAGCCTTTCGCCACGCTTAAGATATTCATAACTGCTTACTTTCTATTTCTCGTGTGCAGTGTGGTTTCTAGAGAGGCGGCAGATTGTTCAACAGCCTCTCCCTCACAGGCAGCATTAATGACGTCTTTCTCTTCCGCCCACACCCTGTTTTCTGAAAATGTGTAGGAACTTAATATCTTTAAGACTTCTTGCTTGTCTTACTAGATCGAAAGTGACCAATGGGCTCGCAGAAGATTAGGGAAGAGACACCTAAACAAAAGACAGAGAGGCACAGGTGCAGACCCCAAGATCCTTGTTTCTTTAAGAAATGTTAACATTTTAGCTTTCACTCTTAAAATGAGGACCAAAGCTGACTGAAGGAATGTCTGGAAAGAAATGGTGCTTTTCTGCTCATGCTGTTCTTCAGACCTGGAGACCTGCAGGACAGGTCAGTGACTGGAGAAGTCTGGTTGCTGGTGTCAAGGTCTCCTCTCCCATGCTTCATCAGTTTGGGCAAATCTGAACATCACTCTGTCCCTGCTGACTTGCTGGCTCACAGCAGGGCTCCATGGGTTGCCCCTCACATTTGCAGTCTTTGCTGACTCTCGCTTGATCTACATTTCCTGGTGGACTTGGGTTTAATGTCTTCCAGGGTATCCACTCTGAGCTGAAGGAAGACATCATTAGCATGTGTCAATGTGGAAAATGTTCCTCTAATTCAATCCTTTAACAAAATATTCAGAGTTTTGCTTTCCTCAGCAGCTTGCTTGCAATGATCCTTCTTTCTCCCCTTTCCTGCTCCCAAGTATCAAAAGCCTGAGTAGATGAAACCTCTTGTGAAAGACCTGATATCCAAAGAGTTAAGTGAAACAGACTTCTGTCATTGCTGCTGGTATCGAGCTCTTCCCATGGAGGCTTTAAACTGGGCCATCCTTTACTCTTCCTCTTCCAGCTACTGAGTTTCCAAGTGCAGATGTTCTGTGCCGGGAATAACTCACCGCTTACAGTCACACACCAGAGCTATAACCACTTACTTCTTGTCTAGATGGGTTCTGGATAGTCCCTCAGCCACAGCAGTGTCTTATCGCTGGTGCTTGATGAGCCTTTTGCAGGTACCTTCAACACTGTCCTGTAAAATACTTGCCAGCAAACCTTGGCTCCCTCTTGTCCTTGCCCCGGAGCCCTGCCCAGCTGCTGGGGCTGGCAGGAGGAAAAAGTCCAGTATGGCTCCCACCAAACTGCTGGCCAAAGTGGCAGCCCCAAAGTCTGAGCAGTCTTGTGTCCCAACAGGACTTCTCCTTTTATATAACTGCATGTTTAAAATAACAGCAGCTTGAAATTTTCTCAGAGGGCATAGAAGGATGTATGTTTTGGAAACAGCTGTGCTCATGCAGGTTGTTACTGTGGTGTGGGAAGTCTCAGAGCTTGCGCTCCAAGGTTTCATTTTGATTGAATTGAAACAGTTGAAATGAAATTAAATAGCAGTGCTTAAAATATTTTCTCTAGACTTTTTCCTTTTTTGTGGGGAAAATTAAGAAGAATATTTTAAATTCTAGACCAGAAAGGATATTTCTTTTCAGAATTACCTGAAGATGTGATTTTGGAGCTCTTTGGTCCCAAAGTCAAGATTTCTTGTCTGATAATTCCTAACAGCTCCTTGTGCTATGGAAAGCAGGGGCTGTTAGCTTGAACACAGCAGATGACTACAGATGCTGTAATATTTGACTTTCAGCTATGCTGTTAAAAGAAAAGCAGAGACAGTCTTACAGGTTGTTAGGCGTCAGGTGGTTTAGTGTACCATCAAAATGACATCACAGTAGCTACCTACAACTTAGTGAAGATGGAAAACACCAATTTAATGTGGAGTCATTACTCATAATTATGTTCAAATTCTGCTTTAATAATGTTGTCCATATTTGCAATACTATAAACGTGAAAATGAATTTGACTGAAAGAGTGCCAGTGTGAAGCAGCATATAATTTTGTTTTTGTTTGTGCTGTACTCTGCATAAT
Source organism: Chlamydotis macqueenii (assembly GCF_036417535.1). NCBI lineage: Eukaryota > Metazoa > Chordata > Aves > Otidiformes > Otididae > Chlamydotis > Chlamydotis macqueenii. The sequence goes on from NC_141556.1 coordinate 130,470,162, forward strand.
TACTGTAATTATGCATATGAGGCTGTTCTGTGTAATGGCACCAGAAGGTAGATTATTTTGTCAATAACTGGCTGCAGCAGCTTGTATGCATTTTGCACCATCCACAGAAGTGCTTTGAAGATCATTTAGAACTGCTGATTTGCCCATAATAGGTCAGAAATTATCGCTCCTGTTTCCAGAATGTCTATCTGGAAGAATTGTCTTCCAGAAAAAAATTAGGTGCTACTGAAAAAATCAGAACTTTTTGTCTGAGAAAACAGCAAAAAAAAATGGGCACACATTTTCAAAGAGGGTAAAATCTTTAATTAGCTGATAGGGCTACTATCAGTGTAATACGACAAGGAGCTGCAGCAGCTTTGAAATCCTTAGAGGTGTATTTCAGGTCAGATTATACTTTGTGCAAGAAATTGCAAATATGCTCAATGCCATTTACTTCTTTTTCAACAGAGTAAGTTTATATCAAGATACTTTAATGAACTGACATGAAAACTTAATTTTAAAATGAGACTAAGCGGAAGCACATTGATAATAGGGAAAATAAACGGGGGAGGAAATGCAGGTGAGACTGGCTCTCCTGCAGCTCTGGCTCCATGTGGCCGCTTAGTTGCAACGCGTGAACCTTCCTCAGCACCGAAAAACCTGGCATGGTGGGTCCTGAGGAGCCAAGCCTGTCCCTCTATTTGAGGCGGGGGTTTCTGGGTGGTGGCCTGCAGATGCTGTGACCTGGGAGAGGCTGGTGCATGGATCTGTACGCTGGTCCTGTGCCCTCTGTGAGCAGCGACCTGCTGGGAATAGCCATTTTCACAGCTGTGTTGCTGTCCCTCAGCACGATGGAGATTGCACAAGGCTTTTTTTTTTTTTTTTTTTTCTGCTGAAAGAAACGTGGGTGGATGGGTAGTTACTCATTTGTCAGAAAAGTTTGGAAACCAGTCACTGAAAACAAATGTGTGGAGATGCTGGGGGAGATGAGCAGGGCATGGGGTATAAAGCTGTCGCGATTTGTTTCTGTACGTTATGCTCCACACACTCATCAAATTAGGAGTCGGGAAGGGACGCCTGAGTGACGCTGCTGGTTAGATGCGTTAAAAATGCCCTCAGCCCTGGAGAAGCAGGAATGCTGCTGCTAGATAAGAGCAGTTTCTCTGAGAGGATCTGCTCCTGCTTTATGTCTCCTTGGGTTGAATGGATTCACTCTGAAGTACAAGCCGCGTGAAATATTTCAATGTCATTTTTAGCTCTGCTTCAACAGGCATAGTTTGGCAGGTCTGATTTAAGATAGGCAGTCTGTGTGGGGTACATTGGTATTTATCGTGTATTGACCTGATAATAATAAGCCGTGCTTTCCTGAGATGCAACGCTTGTGACTCCCTTCTTGTTTGGCAAAACTGACCTGCCGCTTGCAATTCATTCAAAATGCAGCAGCACACCTTATTGTGGATTTGAGCTAGCACATCCTGCTCTGCTTTCTTTTTCTTTGCCCAAATCAGAGTAGTTATACATATATATAGCCCTGAAAGGGACTAGCATTGGTTGTATACAAGAGCCTCTGTTTGATAGGAGTCTGCACTCGCATGCTGTGTGGGATTCTGGGTTTTGCCATCATGCTAGAAGTCAGAAAGTAATTACAGTTTTGCTATGGCAGCTCTGGCAAAACATCATTTATTCCCCTCTGAAATTTGGCTAAACTAATTTCCACTCTTAAAAGCAGTCACAGATAAACATATTTTTCCCTGAGTGATTTGAAATGATGATTGTTGCTTTATTGACTGATGTGTTTTTCAGTCAACCCACTGTTATTCTGTTGACTCTGTAGAATATTTAAGTTAATAAAATGTTGCTTTGTGTTTGTTGGTTACCTCAAACATATTTGTGCTCTTCAGATAAAATTGTTATTGCTTTGGTTAGTGTCTAAAAAAAAAATTACAGAAGTTGCATAGCATTGTTTATCAGCACAAAGTCCCAGGGAAGAATGCTGTCATAATTTAAAACTCAAGTCAAATTCTCTCCTTAATAAGCAGGGTCAGGAAGTCCAGTCAAGTGACAGAACATTGGTAAGAAAACATAAAATTAATCTGAAAATTCAGAATTAAATCAGAAAAAAAAGAGAGAGCTCAGCGGCTCACCTGCGCCTCCCCCTGCTAAGTACTGAGCATGGCGTTTATGGCATGGAATACTCTCTTTGGCCAGTTTGAGTCAACTGTTCTGGCTGTATCCTTCCCAGCTTCCTGCACCTGGACATTAGTGAAACCTGGGAATCCAGACAGTGACCTTGGTCTCTTTAACAACAACTAACAACATCAGTGTGTTTATCAATACTCTTCACATATGAAATCCAAAACACATCAGCTACTGAGAGGAAGATTAACTCCATCCTAGACAAAACTGGGACACGAAGGTAGCGGGACTGTCACTGTGAGAATGCTAAAGAACAGAATTTGAGCTCTACAAGTTAATAAGTTTTCTATCAATTTCCAGTCTAATTAGAATTTGTAATAAGTCAACTTGCTTTTTGAATATTTTGCTTTTAAATCACATTTTGCGTTTAAATCACATTGACACCTACTGATACTTCAAATCCAAATTTCAAAGCTACTCTCCCATAAGCAATGAAGACATGAGACTTGGGCAGGAGTGTTGATCTGCTGGAGGGCAGGAAGGCCCTGCAGAGGGATCTGGACAGGCTGGATTGATAGGCTGAGGCCAACTGTATGAGGTTCAACAAGGCCAAGTGCCAGGTCCTGCACTTGGGTCACAACAACCCAATGCAACGCTACAGGCCTGGGGAAGAGTGGCTGGAAAGCTGCCCAGGGGAGAAGGACTTGGGGGTACTGGTTGACAGCTGGCTGAACATGAGCCAGCAGTGTGCCCAGGTGGCCAAGAAGGCCAACAGTATCCTGGCTTGTATCAGGAACAGTGTGGCCAGCAGGAGTAGGGAAGTGATCATCTCCCTGTAGTCAGCACTGGTGAGGCTGCACCTTAAATACTGTGTTCAATTTTGGACCGCTCAGTACAAGACATTGAGGCACTGGACCATGTCCAGATAAGAGCAATGAAGCTGGTGAAGAGTTTGGAGAACAAGTCTTATGAGGAGCAGCTGAGGGAACTGGGTTTGTTCAGCCTGGAGGGGAGAGGAGGAGGGGAGGCTGAGAGGAGACCTCATTGCTCTCTACAGCTGCCTGAAAGGAGGTTGTAGCGAGCTGGGTGTTGATCTCTTCTCCCAAGTAACAAGCAATAGGACAAGAGGAAATGGCCTCAAGTTGCACCAGGGAAGGTTTAGATTGGATATTAGGAAAAATTTCTGTAGCAAAAATGTAGTCAGGCATTGGAGCAGGATGCCTAGGGAAGCAGTTGAGTCACCATCCCTGGAGGTATTTAAAAGACACGTAGATGTGTCACTTAGGGACATGGTTAAGTGGTGGATTTGGCAGTGCTAGGTTAACGCTTGGACTTTATGATCCTAAGAGTCTTTTCCAGCCTAAATGATTCTATGATTCTAAGATGTTCACTGCATAGGTCTGTCCCTTCCCAATGGATTACCTGCACTTGCCTTCACAGGGATTTAAGCATACATTTGCTATCAGCTAGGGTCCAGTCCAGTTTCTTATTTGTAATTTGCAAATGTAGGGTTTAGATTTAGTGTTCAGTGGGCAGAAATCTCTCGGGCACTCCTTCTCCAGGATGAGTGACACCTGCCGTTGGGTACTGGGATGGAAGCTGTATGGCCTTCTCCATGGCCTTCTGGAGTCTCTGGTGGGGCTGGGGCTGGTGTTGTTCAGATTGCCTGAGGTCTGAACACCTTCTTTCCCCAGTAAATTTTTTAGCTGAAGAGTCTCTGCGCTGCTTTCTTCTGATGGCACAGTTTGTAAGCTTTGCTAGCTGCTGCTCTGCTATTAATACTCTTGTTCTGAGAACATCTTAGCCCCAATTTTTAATCTGTGCTTTCATTTCATTCCTGAGATAATTTTTATCATTTGTATAGAAGTGTATAGCAAAGAGGAGGCCAGACAGATGGAAGCATAGCCTCACTCTGTGCTGCACGTCCCTCAGTGATACAAGTAGCTCTCAGAGTGCTTCCTACAAGGTCAAGCAATTCAAGTGTACTTGAAGAGTTTAGACATAGACTTTCACTCTGTTTTTTTTTCAGGAGATCTCAAATGAAAGTCTGTCTTGTTTTGATGCATGAGACTTTAGTGGTGCTGCTTGCCTAAACTAAATTCTCCAGCACAAAATCAATCAGATATTCAAACTAGTATAGTGGAAAGTCTAAATGTCGTTCATTTACTTGCAGGGACATGACAGTCTTTATTGACTTCTTAAAAGTAGTGACTTATTTGCATTCCTTAGAATATCAAAAAAAGGAGAAAAGGGATCTAGGGAAACTGATATGCCTCATTCTTTTTCTGAATTCTGAATATCAAATTATGGTGAGTATTCCTACCTAACGTAAGCAAAGACATACTGTGGCAAGACCAGGGACCACCTAAACAGGTGTCCTGCCTTGTGTCCAGGAGCAGATACTTGAGCAAGAGAGGAAGACCAATGAAAGTACACAGTGATACTTCCCCAAATACTCTCCCAAATGCTAGGGATTTGTGGCTTAGGGTCTGCCTCACTGCAAGCCTAATCCTAAGTCTGTGGTTTGGTACTCTGAAGTCAAAACTCTCTTCAGACCTGCTGCAGAAAAAGCCCTAAGCCTAGAGGAGCACTTGAGATTCTTATATGTCACAGGCCATGCTGGAGACCTCAGCTGCCCATGATGCGGAAAGATCACCTCCAGCTATGTGAGAAATGCTGATCTTGGCCCAGTTGGAGGAGCAATTGGAGCTGTGAGGCAGAGAAGGCCAAATGTTAAACGTTGTAAGCCACACCGCAGATGAGCAATTGTTCTGGTCACCATCCCTGCAGGGAAGTGCATGATCTGCCCTGACACTGATCCGACCCAACTCAACAGTGTAACTGCAGGTGGAAATCCTTACAGCATCTATTCCAGCATGTGGAAGTGGGCCTTCTCACCTCTTTTCATGCACACTTGTTTATTCCTGAAACTGTAACAGTTGTTGTAGAATCACCTGTATAAATAAGTCTGTGCCAATTGTTAAACCTGAATAGTTCCTTCATGTTAATAACGCTAAATGATTATAGCAAAGTTGTCCTTTCTAGAAGAAGTACAGGACAGACTTGCACAAGTTTTTAAAAATAGTTGTGACTCCCAAACTAAGTTATGATTTTTTAGGTACAAGCCCAACAGAGTTCAATTAGTAAAGACTTGACTATTGGCAATGCTTAAATTGTTTTACTTCAGGTAAATAATAATACATGAAATAAGTCATATGCTGAGCAGATCATGAACAAATAAGTTTCTTTCTTAGTTAAATTTGCTAGTGTGTTCCCAAAGAAGGACATTCTAGTTTTTGATAGAAAAGCAGTTTGGTCTGTTTTTGAATGAGTCAGTTAATTTTTTGCTTACTGCAGCTTTGCTTGGAGTGGATGATAATAATTTGAAAATTGGATGAAGTACCATGAATTCTTTTGTTGTCAGTCCTATGGATTATAACTCTGCCTTAATGAAGAAAATCAATATCCCCACACTATCAATATGTGAGAAACATTGGCCTTAAAACCCAATGTGCTCCCAAATAAGATTTACAGGGAAAAGTTTAGACAATTTTTTCAGGAAAAGCACTATGTCTTCTCTTTGTGTTCTTCTTGCTGATGTGATTTCTTTTAATTATATGTTTTGTGTATGTATAGCAGTAATCTATTATGACTTGCTTAATTATTTTCTACACCTTACTTATTTTGCCTTCAGCTATTACATCAGCACATCCTGGGTGATGTCTAAGTGATTTCAAATGTTAAGATCAGTGACTGAATTCTGCTACTTATTTGTGGTCGTAGTGATAGAACCTAAAAGCTAAGAAGTTACTTTGACTTTAATTAGTAGTTTTCGTTTTGCAATGTTTATTAAAACTCAAGTTAATTTTGAACTGACAGAGATCTCCAGATACATGTAGAATGCTGCCATGCATACATGACTACATCAAGCACCTTCTGAACCAGTTCAGCTACCTTACAGTTATAGTTCATTAAAATAGTTAATATTTTCATAAAATATTTTCAGATGCTTTAGTGTGTGTGTCTTCACATTATTTGAAAGCTTTACCTATGCTTTCTTGTAAAGAGCTGGTGCAGTTGTAGGTAGAGATCTGCCATGGAAACCTACCAAGTGCTATATTGTCAGTAAATCTCCACATGAAAAGCGAATTGTCCAAAGGAGTTGTCCACTCCACTTGTCCAATTCCACTGCAGTGACACCGTCCCTTGGGAGATTTCTTAAATCATTTACCAGCAGAATAGGCAGCAGTATTCTAGCTGCGAGTAATTAATAATGTCTTTAATTTATTATATTTATCTGTAAATATAAACACACATACATATATACACACACATGTATAAAATTGAAATTGTCATATGCAATTGTGCACCAGGGATAATTTTTTATGTCCATGCACACAGTTATAAACAGGATTTCCTCACTTCTAATAATGAGTGTCCAAGTTACAGAGTGGATATTCTTTCAGAAAGGGCACTCAGGGAACAGCCTGATGTCCAAAGAAGAAGGCATGTAACTCCACTCATACTGAGACACACAGGGCATTTTGAATGACTAGGCCTTTGGAGGCGTAAATCTTGTTCCATAGTTTGCTAAGCTTTTGTTGTTTTTAAGAGAAATCATTGCTGTCCCTTTCTAGCTTCTGGCAGATAAAAATGGAAATTATATTTAGGAACAGTATACAGGAGTACATACAGTACAGGAATATTTGACTTTCTTAACCTCTTTTTTTTTTCTTTAGAAGGTTACATTCAAGGTTGAGAATGACAGCATGTATTGATGCAAATGATTTACCGGTTCCCTAACAGATTATGTTGAGAAGAAAACAACAAATCCAACAAGGAGAAAAACCAAGAAGAGAATAGATGCAAATGTTTATAGGCTCATGAGTGAATACAGATACAGATAATTCATGTTGCGCTCTATCTTGCAAGAATTTGTATTAGAAAAATTCAGGCAATGTGGAAATACAAGTGCTTTTGAACACTGTAAATGAACTCCCTCTTTTGAGTCCCTGTTGAAAGGAAATTAAGCCTAATGTAAGAGTATCATATTATCATTAAAATAACTTCATAAAATAACATCACTTACATAGCAGAGGGCAAAAGTTGTAGGGAGAGGCCTGCAGATTTACTGAGGTCCATTCAATCATGTACGATGCAGATAACAGCAACTTGAGTTCCTGTTTTTAAATCAGCACAGATAGTCAGATAAAAGAACAGAGAAAGAAATAAAAAGTCTAGACATTTTAAAAAAATGTTAACAGCACTTACCTGATTTCTTATTCTTATTTAATTTTTAAATTTCTAGAATAAGTGTGTGGAATGTCCTGCCACTAACAGGGCAAGGCCATTAAGCCCAAATGGCAGTGCCATTCACACTGGTGATGATCCTGATCCTTCTGACCATTTCTTGAGACATGTGATCCTTTATGGGTTTTGGTTTTCTTTACTACCCACCTGAAGTTCACTGTAGCTTGCTGGAGTGCTTCATGGCTTGCTGTGACTGGGAGGGAGCAGTAGTCCTCCACGGTACCTGTGATTATCGGGGACTGGACTTGAAGTGATCCATAGATAGATTATGTCTCTCCTTGAAGTTACCATCTCCATTTTCTCATCCTATGTCATCTAAGTTCCTCAGTGGCTTTTCTGTCTATTAGCTAGAAAAGGATCTTAAAGTTTGGGAACATTGCCAGGACTGGTTTTAAGGATGAGACCAGACCCAGGAGGGAGAAAGACAGTGGTAGGCGAAGGCTTATCTCAACTGTTGTGTGTGTCAGCTGCAGCTTTGGCTCTGCTAAGAGGTTGGATATTCTTCTCGTCTTGTCCTGCTGTGGCTCTGGATGGAAGAAGCGCGGTTCTCCCTGAAAACTTGCTCCTTCGGTCCCGCACTGCAGCCTCTAGCGAGACTCAAATGCCATGGAGAGTGCTTGTACTTCTCTTCCTTGCATGTTTTATGTGACCTATTGTCAGGCAAAGAGAAGTCTGAAGTCTTGGCCTGATCACATGCATGAGTTACAAATGTCCCACATGGAGTCAAACTTCCCCTTCCAAGGTGTGCATGAGATGCATGGAAATCTAAGCAAAATTTTATCTCTGAGACTGTCTTCTTCAGGCTTGAAAGGTAGGGCAACATTTTTGACTTTGATAACTTTTTTTTTCTGTGAGGAAGATGGGATGAAATGCACTGAAATGATGGATGAGCTGAGACTAGAGAGAGTCCTTGCTGTAGCATGAGGCGGTGCCAGTACAATCATCGCTGGTGCCAGTGCAGGCTCCGAGCTGACAAATGCTGACTTCTGTAACTCTGAAAACTGCAGAGAGAATTGAAGTTATACACAACCATAAATATTTAATTCCTATTATTGCATACTGACAATTGCAGCACTGTCTGCAAAACACTATAAAACATAGCAGCGTAAACCGTATCAGGAATGCAAATTTGCTGTAAATACTGCAGGGAAAACAGAAGTCTAAAATTAACTCTTAAGCTTATTTATAACTATAGATCTCAGGATTCTCTTGTGCATTGTGGTGATATTTTGTAATTATACCAGAGTTCAAAATGACAAATTTTCTCCTGGCATAAAATATGTTGCGATTTAATTAAAGCAGAAAGCTAATTTAAGTGGAATTGAGAAAGACTAAATCAATTATGAAGAATGCTATTATTAGATTTGAGAATCTAGCAAAATTAGTCAAGTTGTATAGCACCACATTTTCTCCTTTTTAATATAAGAAGAGAGATTAGTCCATCACTGTTTCCTATGGTTCAAGGAGGACAATTCACAAAATTTGAGGAGGTAGCATTTTCAATCTTAAAGATGTAATACAATGATCACTTAGACTTCAATAGCAGAAATAAGTACTTCTTTTCATTGAAAACAGAGGTAGTCCAGCCAAAACCTTGCTTTTGTTTTTGGAAGTGCTGTGCCAAATCCTTAAGAAAGCTGTCATTTATTTTCCCCATGCCTCCATTCTCCCCTGTCAGCCATATTTCCCAGAAGCAATGATTTTCATGAGTGAGGGCAAGTGATGTCTTCAGGCATGATGGGACATGCAGTCGGACCACAGAGCTTGGCCTGCAGCAGGGGCAACACAAGTTGCTCAAATTAGAGCTACTAGTTCTGCTTTGACAGCGTTTTTGATGAAAATATATTCATATTTGAAATGTTGTTTTTCTGTAGCAAAAGTCAGAAAGAGTAGTCTGCTTTTCAACTCTCTGTTTTCAATAAATTTTTTTATCAAGTAGTTTTAAAGAATTGTCCTCCATTGCCTTTATCTCCTCTGTTGACCTACACACGCTGTGTATCTGGATTGGTGGTTACTTTTCAAATGCATTTATTATTCCTGAATGTTGTGATGTGCCAGTCTTTCCACATTGCCAGACAAGAACATTGTGTCTTCTCAATGCACATCCTTTCTTCTGCTCTTCTCTGCCCACTCAGTAGCTTGCTTATAGAAACCTAATGAATGCTCAACTGAAATAAAGATACTATCAACTTTTCTAGGTAGGAAAACTCTGCAGGGGGTATTTTATGGGGCTGGAGCTGCTAACAGAAGTTGTACCAGTGTAGCTTCAAAGAAGTCCTATGGCCAGGGAGCTGAGGTCTGGTAGGGTCAGAGGTGCAGGACCGAATCTTTGCTGATCTGTGATTTGGGGGGTGATATTTCTGCCTGTTCAAAGGAGGGATGGAGAATTGACCATAAATCCTGACAAAATGATGCAAGTGGAGCCCTAGGATATATCTTCTCGAGTCATGGCCATAGGCTACTCTAGAAGACACACAGTGTAGTGGAATAGCTTTACTGCCCAGCCCTCCTATGGTATCATCAGACAAATGCAAAATCCCGAATTGAAGTGGTTGAGAAGGTTTTCAGCACAGAAGCTGTGACTGCTTAGCTTGCTTTCAGACTGAAAGTTGTTTACTGAAGCTGTTCAGGGTGTGGGAGTCGTGATTTCTCCCTCAGTATCAGTGCTGTCTCAAGCTGTCTGAGTTGGAGTAATCCAAACCACTGCACTTTATACTAAACTGGACTGAGGAGATGTGCAAAACTGGTCACTACATCTCAGATATAACCTCTCGCTGAGCAGTAGTAATTTCATTGCTTACGGTTGTGTAATATAGCTGTATAAGCTTCTAACACCAAAAAGTTACATTTGGTATTGTTATGTATACTAGGTATATGAATAAAACAAATGAGGTTAGCTAAAGTAATTTTCCAACAGAAGTACTTCTATGCTGTCAGGTCTAAAAATATCATATGTTCTCATTTCTCCTCTCCCTTCTTTCTTCCCACTATGCCCTCCTTGCTCCCTCCTTCCCCATATAAACATAGGAGGTTATTATACTGGCAAATATTCCAAGAGTGGACAGAGTGGACCTTGCCTTAGATAAGGTGACAATAAAACCTCACTACAGGGAAAGAAAACTCCAACAGATATTCCCACTAGGCTGTTTAACTCAAATGTCTGTATGCTTTCACTTTTTGCAGTAAATCTGTGTCAGTCTGACAATGCTTTAACACTAATTCTGGATGTTCTTGCTTCTGATGGACAGTCTCACCTACCAACACCATTCTCCAGCTTCACCATTCAAGAGTTTCTTCCTCCTATCATAGCAAAAAAAAATATCCTAGAAGTTTTAAAATGCTATCTAATGACTGGTCATACAAATTCGTAAGTTAATTTTAAAAACCTGTTCTTGGAAAACTACTGGATCTTCAATGACCATTTAATAGTCCAAGTTTAAGAGAGTGCAACTTCTCGGTATCTTTTATCAGCAAAAAAACCTTTTCAATATTCAGACAAACAGGTTTGCAGCACTCAAGCAAAAAGCCAGCCAAACTGAAGTGAAGTCTTACAATGCTTTAGAAACGAATTTTAGAAATAATAGTGGTAGTAATAAATCTTCTCACAGGAAACAAAAACCTTGCTCATAACGTTATGTATCTTGCTAAGAAGTTGCTTTTTCAAGGCTTGCATGAAATCAGCCAGTGGTGGCCCTGATTTCACTTCAGCAATAATTTACTTCATTTTTTTTTTTTAAATTACTATGAACTGGCTTAATCTAAACTGAGAGAAAATTTAAATAAGACTGTCTACAGATGAGGTTGATTTAATTTAATTGGTACAGCCAGTCCTTTGGGGCCCTCATTGTAGGAGACAGCGAGATGCATTGCTTTTGCACAGCACCCTTGACTTCCATTTCCTGCGACTCATTTGCTACATGTATTTGGGAGGAGGAGTAAGTTTCTCAGCTCAACTCCTGCTCTCCAGCCACTAATCCTTCTGGATCTGTCTGCAATTTTGACTGCAAAAACACCGTCACGGCACCCAAGCCGAACGAGCTGATTTGGCACAGCAAAAAATTTTATTTATATTCTTCTATTATTATTATTATTATTACTATTATTATTATTACTATTATTATTAACTTTGCCCTAAGAGCACACAGCTTCAGGTAGAAACAGCTTTAGTGTGATGGAGGGCAGCACACCTGTGTTGTGGACCCTGCTCTTAGATGTCTTAAACTGCTGTGGTACTTTGGTATGCAGGTGCCTTGCAAAAATGTCCTGTGACAAGGAGGTGTATGAACGTATAATTAAATCTTAGCTGGTATTTAGACTCTTTTATTTACTATAAGGAAGCCTGTAGCGCGCAGCATACTTCTGATGTCCTGAGATTCCTGTTAAATGTTAATTTACCAGCAAGTTCTGAATATACACTCCAGGTAAAAACTTGCACATTTGACATTACAGTTTAAACTGGTGCTTGTTGCAAGTCACCCAGAGATGATGGATTTTTCTCTTTCTTCAGTTTACTTTTTCACAGGAAAAACGGTGAAGTTCTGGCCAGTGGTAAAGACAGGGGATATTTTTCTGTGATTCTGAAAGTTTCCCCCAGGCTCTCCAAGGTTGTCTCTTGGGAGAGTCCTTGTTGCTGGCGATGACAAAATGCTATCACATAGTTAGTCTTAAAAATCAGGGGAATGTATCTACCGTGTGCTCAGAGCTAGCCCTGCTTTAGGCTCTGCCAGGCTGAGAGCTATGGAAGGCACTTTCAAACTGGTGTGAAATCTTTAGTAACAAAATTTATGAGGATGAAAATGAACTATTGTGATTTTCTGTGGTTGGTCCGTTTGTTAACACCGAGAGATGTTCAGGCTGTCGCTGGCTCATGGTCTGCCTGCCAGGATGCTGGCCTGTGCTGGTGCCAGTCAGCTGAACTGGTGCTAGCCCGGTTGCTGGTTTGTGGATTCAGTTTAGGACACAGTACACCCTCTTGCTTTTCCTTCACCCTGCAGTAGGTGAGGAGGCACCTTTTTCTGCTTGTGTTCTGCTGGATCCTTCCTCTCCCTGGGGATGTGGGTCTGGGTTTCAGGCCACGGTGTGCCTTAAGTGCACAGCTGGAGCTGAGGAAGAGGGTCGTGTTCCTGGTTTGCAGAAGAGATGTCGCTGCTCAGATCTTCTAGTCTTCGCTGCTTTTACCTTTTTAGCCTTTTGCTTCCTTGGCCTCTCTTCCTGCTGGTAGCAACTCTCCTGCCAGCCTTAGAATGGTCCTGTTTTTCCGTACAGACTCAGGCTTGTCATCCTTTAGCTTCTGTGCCAACATTCGACCAGCCCGTTATTACTTCCGAAACTTACAGGTGAAAGTCCACAGTAAAATATCAAAGTAGCTAATGTTAAGTTTCCTCCCTGAGAAGTGTTTCCACCTCTTTTGTTTTGAAATATAACGGCCACGCAGCTCCTACATGTTTCCAGTACTAACTGAATGGTTTCAGGATTGCTCTTGTTCCAGGAGAGGATCCAGTACCCAAATCCTTATTTGAGGGCTGAGCTCAAAGTTCAGAATGCTGGCATCTCTCAGTTCACTGATATTAAGGAGATGTTTTCAGAGAGGTCCCCAGCAGCACCCAGTCTTTACCCAGCAACAAGACGCGTGGATGTTTATTCAGGACACTCCCTTTTGGGTCTTATTCTAGCACTACCTTTTATTGCTGTTGTCTCTCTAACTTTTTTTTTTTCTATTTCTTTTCCCTGCTTTTTTCTCTTCTGTTTTTCATCCGCTTCTCTTTAAATTTCCCCTTTTCAGAGGGTTTCACTGAGCACTCGCACTCCTTTCCCCCATGGTGTTCAGCCCCCAGATTGCTGGTGCCGACACTACAGTGTTATAACTAAGCTGGGTTTTGCTAAAACCAAATGAGCAAAATTAAATGTACCTTAGCTCACCCTTTCAGGCTGCCTGTGGACTGCAGCTAACAGCTCCAAATCCATTAGTGTTCAGCCAGCAGTAAAACACTTTTCATCATATCTGGGAAAGCTAGGAACGCATGTTAATAACCATGTGGTTAAAGCTCCTGATGATCCGAATGCCTCCTCCAAGCCTCGTAAATACGTAAAGTTGTCACGTATTTCATGCTCATAATTTGCCATGGACATGAGCTACCAGGTTTTTTTTTGTTATGTAAGTTGAAGCATAAATGAGAACTTTTTAATTTTTTTTTTTTTTTTAAATTTCAAAGTGTTTGTCAGGAAAGAGGATGGAAAGAATGGGAAGAACACTAAGAGAAGGAAGATTTGTGTTTTTTCTTTTTTTTTTCTTTTTAACTTAATTTAACTTAATTTTCCTTCCCAGCTAACCCAGGCAGCATTTATCAGCTAATAGGCTGACTACTCACTTTTATCAGCTGCAATGTCATAGCTAAATACCTCTGCAAGTCAGGGTGGTGACAATTGTTGTGTGATGTCTGCTGTGTTTTGGGGTGCCCTGGGGACCCAGCAGAACAATTTCAGTGCTTACAAGGAATCTGTCATGTCTTGAGGTGGAACATCAAAAGTACATACAGAAACCAGGAAGGAAAGTGTAATATAAGATCACCTGGGGGTTACACTTGACCTAATGTTTCATCCAGTCCTGCATAATGGAATTGAGAGAGAGGTGCTTGATAACACTAATTAGGAACTGGGTATTAAAACTGATATCGCTAAGCAGTGAATACAGTTGCAACAGAGAGGATTAGAGGAACAGACACAGTTCAGAACTGAAATAGTCATCTAATTATTTCCAATTCCAGTTGTGCCCAATGCACACTCTGAATTGAGTGTTCAGCAGCACCTAGTGTGTCTGTTACCCACCGAGCTCCCCCAGCAGCAAAAGTTTTCACTCACTTGAGCGATTGTTTTTTTTAGGAGATCTTAAACTCTGCTGTGAAGCTGCCTATGCTGTAAACCCAGAGATGGAAGAACCCCAAGTGTAAAATAATTTCTATGATAGTTGTGACAAGTGGAGCCCTACAATTTTGAGCTTTAACATTAAAAATCACAAAATCAAAATTGAAACTTTTGTGGACAGGTGATAACCAATACACAGTGTCAGCAAAATAATAATGTTGTCAATAAATATTCAACCAAAAAAGACTAACAGAAAATGTTGCATCTTCCTGGAAGATATACTAATGCAAAAATGGTAAGCAAGTCTTCAGTGTTTTGCATTTCTACTGGGGCTTTATGCAGTTCAACTTTGAAAACTCGTATATACATGAACAAGTTTTGAGAGTTCTATGTTTTACACTACAGGCTTTATGCAAGTATGTTTTTAATATACATACACCCATACTTTGTGAAATACTCTCTAAGGGTGATACAGAGGACCCGGTATAGAAAGAATTAATGTTTTAATTCTGTGATTAGTTAAAAAATAATGAGCCAAATATTAAATAGATGTTAATTTTAGATATTTGAATACGATTAGGAGAGGTTTAAATGTTCTGCAGAAGAGCAGTGGGTTTTTAAATAATAATTTAATAAAAAAAGCTGTGGAATCGTAGAATATTTTGGGTAGGAAGGCACCTTTAAAGGTCACCTAGTCCAACCCCCCTGCAAGAAGCAGGGACATCTCCAGCTAGATCAGGTTGCTCAGAGCCCCGTCCCACCTGGCCTTGAATGTTTCCAGGGATGGGGCATCCACAACCTCTCTGGGAAATCTGACCTTCCAACCTGAAATATTCTATGATTCTGTGATTCTATGATTCTATGTTGCACAGCCCAAATGGACCTGGATTTGACCAAGAGACTGGGATATACCTGAGGGGATTTCCTTTGTTATGTTTTACTCATTTAGATAAAAATGAAAGTGCAACAAATGTAGAAGTCCGTGGAAGCAACCTTCACCTTGGCTGAGTTTGTTGTCTGAGACCTGATTAACCATGAAGAATTACTGCAAGAGTAACCCCTTGTCGTGGAAACGGCGTGTTTCATTGTACCAGTTTGTACATTAGAGCACTAAATGGGGGTGGAGTATATTTAGAGGCAACTCTTGCCTAATGTTTTTGTTTTAATTTAGTCATGCCCCTGGCCCCCACAGCGTGCTGTGACAGTGGGTGGCACAACCCATTTATCCATTTTTCACGGTGAAATTCAGCTTAAGAAGAGAACAGGTTGAAATTCTATGCCTCCCTATGTCAATGAAAACACTCCCATGAAGTTCAAATAGCCTAGTATTTATTCTCCCCTGTCAGGCATCAAAATTTAAAAAGAAATGATAAGTTTTTTTTTCAAATTGCATCTTGCAGAATCATTTCCATATCCTGTAGCTGAGATGTAAATGTGATGGATATGATGGATGTACTGAGCTGACCAGCATGAGCACATTAAGTAGCCATAATGAAACTTGGATTAGTTGCTTGGGTATACTTGTTTGTCTGATTTTTTTTTTTACTTATGATCCTGCCTTACCATAATTGGTGTGCTCCAGAGTTCTTATTCTGCTTTACCTCTGTGGAGGACCTCTGTCCCTGACCCCTTAAAATGGGCGCTCAGTCATACATGCAATTGTATATGTCCTGTGAAGGCTGTTGCTCATACAATGAGCAAAGAGAACAGGAGAAAACAACCTGCAAACCAGAAGCATGTTGAAGACAGGTACAGTAGTTCACATAAATTAAGCTTATTTGGGGAAAGTATCTGTTCTCGGAAATAAAGGTAACCAAGTTGAAGATGAACTTGTACTGCATTCTTTCAGTCCATATTCAGGAGATGAACTAATAGCCCATTTTGAGGACTCAATTCCTATGCTGATCCAGGTTCAACACATTTCACTAAATGCTGGGCAAATGGCAAGTTGTGTAGGAACAGTGGGATGGTGATACCTGAGGCTGGACCCAGATCTAGATATGACTGGTTGTGAACATGTAGAAACATAGATTTACGATGTGTAATATTTTTGCAATGGTCCAAAATGATTTGATAGGGAAATCAATGGATTTAATAACTCTAATGAGAAAAGTGGTAAAGATTACTGATTTTAATGAGTTCTTACAGGATAGACTG
The DNA here is from genome assembly GCF_036417535.1 of Chlamydotis macqueenii. Taxonomy (NCBI): domain Eukaryota; kingdom Metazoa; phylum Chordata; class Aves; order Otidiformes; family Otididae; genus Chlamydotis; species Chlamydotis macqueenii. Next base: position 130,486,605 of record NC_141556.1, read on the forward strand.
GAGGTTTTGACTCTACTATTTGTTCACATATTTTAGAGAACAGGCTGCTGCTTTGCACACACATGTAGCATACTAATAAGGTATTATTTTCTGCCTCTCAGATCTCTTTTGGATTCAAATATATCTATTAGTATCTTTACAGCACAGCTTATGCATATCCCAAGCCTATATGATTAACTATTTCTACTGTACCATTTGGTGGGTGGCATTGCAAATTACAGGAAAATGCAGGGAGACAGAGTTCTCTTCTGTGGGTCTTAACACCCTGGATGGAAAATGCAGGGAGGAGAAAAGAGATTTAAAACCATTTGGACCTGCATTATTGAAGCTGGCAGGGATCCAGGCTTTGTCATTTCAAGGCTGTGTGAATACGGGTCAGGACAGCGGCTGGTGGAGGGAAGCCTTTGACAAGGCTTCTGAAGGCTGTTTCAAGAGCAGGGGTCAGTACCAGTAAGAGTGGTGCTTCATCTGGCAGAGGAAATGTGTGAGTATGGCTGAGAATTGTTACTCAAAGAAAGATGCAAAGAGAGCGCTGGCTTGGGACAGTCAGCAGGGTAGGCATTATATGTTGCTGACTCTGGGCTAAGGTATTTGGCTGTTCCTACTATGGCAAGACGATGGTAGAAGATGGAGACAGACCTTACGTAGGGAACCGTGGGAGGAAGAATAGGAGAAAGATAGGAATAAGAGCTTGTTTTGCTGCTCTTATGAAATTTGTCAAAGTGGTGAGACACTTACCCCACACTAGCCATCAGCCTGCATGCCCCGATGCCACCTTTGAGAGTACCGGTCTGCCTGGCTTTTGAGGGCTCTTGGTGTGGGTAAAAAAGGCAGTGAGCTCATTCTGGTGCTCCTGCTAGTCACTCTTTCTCCATGTGCTTTGTGTTGCGGAGGCTTCAGGCTGTCCTCACCTGGCCTCTGAGCACAGCTCCAATCTCTGAGAGGTCCCGTCGGATTTTACGTTTCCGGGCAACTCTGAAGGCTGCACTCCAGTCCTGGGAGAGCATCAGGGGTCAATCTGTTGAATAAAATGAGAGCTGAATCAAGGTTTTTTTCCTATTATATGCAATTTTTTTTTCTAGCAGCTAAAACTGAAGTGTTGGTTTTTCTGAAAAATACAGCTGATGTGATGAGCTCTGTCAAGAGACCTAGGGCATGGCAATATTGATTATCAACCATTGCGTTTGTTCTCAGGCTGTTTTGTGGTTTGAGGGAGGACTGCATGGATTGCTTCCTCTCAGAGGCATCTCTGGATTGAACATCTTATTCTTCTTGATCGAAATAGGTTAACCGGTTGCCACTCAATCATGGGATGTGTCCACACTGGGGCTGATTGTAAGCAAGCTCAGGTACAGCTGGCAACGTATGTGGTAAGAAGGAACTCAGCACAGACTGCAAAAGCAGGGCAGGTATTTATGCAATCTCACAGAGTCCTGACAACTCTTCTGCTAGTGTTATTTACGCTAGCTGGCTTAAAACTGAGCTGCCTTGATGTTTTACTGCTCTGAAATTTTGGCATTGGGGTCAAAGAGGGGAAGATCAGTCTGACAGGTGGTGGTGCCTGATAAGTCACGGGGTGTGGGTCTGCACCCCTTACTGCAAGGATATAAAAATGGTGCCTTTCCTTACCTCTCTTTGAATTTAGCTCCGGGGTTACACTGTCTTCTGGAGTGGTGACCTGCTCTTCCTCTCGTTTCTGAGGGCTGGCTTGGGCAAACATCTTTCTAAGCCCCATCTCTAAGTGTTGCTGTTCGTTACAGTCCAGATGGGGCAAGAACAATGTGCTCTTCTATGCTTTCTTCCAAATGACTATCCAGAAACTTCAAGGAAGTGTTGACCATGGTTTCTATCTACCTGGGTGGGACAGATGTTGTAAAACATTTGGATTCTGTTCCCAGGTTATGGCATCTTTTTTTTTTTTTAAATACTACTGTGGTTTTCTTTTCTTTTTTTTTTTTTGTCCTGAAACTCCTTGTTGCTGATGAAGCTGCTTGCCTTGGACCTTTTCTAGAGTAGTGCTGTCTTTTCTGTTGTAACATGCTGACTATCTAAAATGTCTGCCTTAGCATTTACAGTAGTGATGCTTAATGGATTTGACAATTAACTGGAGTTGCAACATGAACAACTCTTGCAAGCTAGATAAGCCTGAGAGACTAATTGTTATCCCAAACCCCATTAGCTGAGTTTAGCTTGGATGCTCTTTAGTCACCTTCTGACACAAGATTCTGAAGCCAGTGTCAACATTTTAAAGTATATCCAATTCATGACGTGTCAGATCATAAGAATGGCCCCATTATGCTAGACCAAAGGCCCATCGAGGTCGGTATCCTGTTTCTGACAGTAGCTGATAATTAAGGAAAGGGTGTAACAGCAGGGAAAGTGTTGAGTGATATTTCCCCAATATGCTCTCCCACCCCTCAGCAGTTTATGGCTTAAAGATTTTCTGATCTTTGTGCTTAATAACTCTTTGTGGACTTGCTTCCGTTAATTTGTCAAATCCTACTTATGCTTTCAGCATCTGCAGCATTTTATGGCAATGTGTTTGGCAATTTAATGATTTACTTTGTCAGAAAGTCTTCACTTTTGTTTGTTTTAAAGCCCTGACTGAAGATTTTATGTGATGCACCCATAGTTCTTGCATTTTGAGAAACACAATTCCTTGTTTGTCTCCTTCATGCCACTCATGATTTTATAGAACTCTAATGAGGACCTAAACTAAATGAGTTTCAGTGTATGATTTAAGGCTTTGTATTATGGTTTATGCTTTCTGGCTGTTTATACTCCATTTGCTTTTGCTTTAGGTTTATTTAATCTTTATTTCACTAATTTAATCAGTTTGAGAAGATTATTTGGTCTAATTAAGGTAGAATTAATCCAGGGACAATGATAATTTGAGAGCCAGGATTTGAAGGTAGTTTATTTAATCTATGTGTCTTCAAATCCTTTGGATTCAATTTGCCCAGCTTTCATACTGATGGATGCTGTATTAAATTATTTAAATAGATGAATTAAATTTGGAGCAAACAGAGGCTAATGCATTTCACCCTCAAATAACATGCTGCTGTAGCCAGAGAGCTTTTCTAGAAGAACTGAGAAGACAGTCGTGAGCTGGAAGCACTGTATGCAAAACGGGGGCAAGGGCCGCATGAAAACCCCTTTGATTTATCCTCTACAACTAATTTGCCAATGCTTCGTGGTCAGATTAGCAGAACAGAGCCAAGAAAGAGCCCTCACAGAGATCGACCGTGTGAGATGGAATAATAAGCAGCTGTTGCTCAAGAGAAAGCTCGGACGAGACTTGCCGGAATGTAATTAGCAGCGCATTGACGGAGCTGCTTGCATGCCCGGAGCTTGCGCGATGCCCATCTACTGGGCAGTGGTAATTTTTCATCTCTCTTTCAGTGAGAAAAAAAATCCACCAACTTCCTTCTTGCTAAGAGTCAGGATGGCTGGAAAGGGATGAAAGAGAGTGAGAAGAGCAGAATGTGCTCTTTAGTAGTACTCAGGGACGCTAGATGGGGATATTTGCTCATTTTGCAGCTCTTTGTAGCCTATACAGCTTCGGCCTGGTGCTGGTGGTGCTACTGATGCATTTAGGTGAGCAGCATACTGTGAGGCTGTGGTAACTCCGAATGGAAGTTATCCCAAGGAAGGATAGCGGCATCCCAAGGAAGGGATTGATCAGAAGGGGTCGCACGGGACTCACGGGGCAACATACAGTTTTTGTTGCCATTTTTTTGCTCTTTGGTCTCTGTCTCAAACAGAGCTGGCCTGTATAGCTCAGGACACACTGAGGTCTCTCTTTGGGCTGTGAGACACAGCCCACCGTCACGGGGGAGAGGTTGACCATTGCTCTTCCTCTGCAGCTCAAGGAAAAAGGGACAAATCCTACCTGTGGAAGAGGGAGAGTCGAGACCATGGCATGTTCCATTCATGGACCTAAAGCATTGCTGCTGCAGGTGTCATTGATGTATTCTTGGGGGTGGGGAAGGGTTCTGAAGCTGCTCTTCATACTCTTTTCCTTTCCACACGTTTGGCTTGCTAAGGGGATGTCATTCAAAGCAGGAGACTCCTTCCCTGACTCCAAGGTCTTGGCTGCCCCTGACGTGTGACCCAGGGTGAAGCTGGGCTGCTGAGAAGGCTGGCTCGCAAGGACAGTGCTGTGGCCCTCGTGGAGCTGCTGGGTTAGGGCAGGCTTTGGGAAATCCCAGAGGAGAGCACAGGCACGAGCACAGGGGATCCACATGTCAGTGGTACCCGGGAAAGATTTCAGAGGTGACAATGGGATGCAAGATGGATCTGACATTTTCTGGCTCTGGGGGATGCTGGTGGCAGTGTTGGTTAATGCTGCTCTGCATGTTTTGTGCATGGTCAGGCTGCAAAAAGGGCTCTAAAGAAACTAAGAAAGCCTTGAATTCTCTTGTTAGGCTAACGAGTAGAAAAAGAACAAAACAGGTGTGTTGTTGCTAGTTTTCAATATCCAGAAAGAATAGACTATGGCTCTCAGTAACATCTGTGGGACAGATGTAATAGAGACAACTTGGTTGGATCACATGTCTACATTTAGTGAATTAGGAAGCTCTGTTGATTTTTTGTTTGTTTGTTTTACTTGCTTGCTTAAATGCCTGTAGTATACAATGAGTGGAATAGTATGCAATGTAGTGGAAATACTACAGGAATAGTACCAAGTATTTAACTTACTACCTTATGACTTTATGTAGATTTTAGGAGAGTTGCGTGAGAAATTAAATTAGTGCAGAAGTTTTCTGCTAATATAGAAAACTGAGATCTTTTCCAATTTCCTTTTTATATTCTAGAAATTTTAGAAAGTTTAGGCTTTGGTGTAGTAAAAGGTATAGTTGGTTTTCTAAAGCAACAAATATCCTTTTTTTTTTTCCCCCATGTAGGTGTACTAGCTTCATTCTACTTCTATAAAAGTTTGCGTTGTAGGTTTTGTATGCTGCCTAGCAGTTCAGCATTTGAATCCCTTGTCTGTAAAATTAACAGCTGATATGAAGCCTCTGGCTGAGCTAGTGGAGATATTGGCATGTCTCTTTCCTCAGGATCAGAAGGCTGCCTGAGCTTGATTATTTTCTTGGTTTAGTTTCTGACTCTCTTATTTTTTGCTCTTCTGCTTTTGCTTTGACAGTGGATGTTCAGATTAAAAAAAGGGAGTGGTGGAGGCTTGTGAGTGGCTCCTTTGATGAGGATTTGTGATGTGAAACGTTAATTGATCTCAACACATGCAGAGTTAAGCAACTGCTCTTGTTGAAATAGGATCTCTATCCTTTTTGTATAAGGGTTTTTATTTCTGAAATGGATGGATTTCTTAAGCTTATTTGGTTTGCATTTTTTTTTTAAGTGGAAATAGAGTTTTCTCTTCAACTAACTCGTCTCCAAATCCTGCCTTTGGGTTTGCCTACATTTGGAAATGTACCAAAATAGCTATTCCAGAGTAAGCTCCCAGGAGGGTATTTTAGAACTAGATTAAATTAAAGTGGAAATAGGAACTCTTATTTTGGAATAAGAGTGCCCGCTTTGGGATTTATATTGAAATAAACCATCTCGGAATAACTATGGCTATTTTGGTGTATTTCCAAGAGCAGATAAGAGCTTAGCAATGTTCTGAAATAATTATATTAAAATCTCATGGATGTGATGGATAATGGACAAAAACGTCAATACCGAGTTAGAATAAACTGGAGTGAGTGTGTCTGATGGTGTCATACACTTGTTCTGTGGTTTTTTTTTTTCAGTTTAAGCAAAAGGCCCCACCCTTTGGGCAATGTATATAATTCATTATTAATATTGTAGTAGCAACCCCACTGTGCTAGGAACAGACTTACAGACATGGGTCCCACCTCTGCATAACTTACAGTCTAGAAAGAATCCAGTTACTTTGTAACGCTACAGATGTCAGCAAGCCTGTTTTGCAGATAAAATATAGATTCTTGACTCTTTATAACACTCCTTGTTTATAACACCTGTTTATAACACTCCTTATTCAGGCAAAACGGCTACTTACGATTTTTTGCTAGAGGGAGAACAGAAGAGGACAGTTACAAGATGACAGAAATTATAAAAATCACACGTTTGTTCTGTATTTGTAGTTATCGTGCCACCTCTCTGCTTAGTTTACTATAGATAGCACATGAGTCATTGCTTACAACGGCAAATGCAATGTGCTTCATTACAACCTGTGGCAAGGAACTGGTATAGATGCGAAATGAATGTGTCACCCATATTTACATACACATAATATGTATATAGAGAGAATTTGAAGTAAGACTTTCTCATTTGATAAGGAATGCTCATGGCTAAGAAAGTTTTACTGTCTTTCTGTGTACCTTTTTTTTTTCTCCTCCCTTTGGGCACTTTCATTTGTGCCTTGACTCCCAGTGAGCAACAGTCAGAGGGGCTTTCTCTGCACAAAGAAAAGCTCTGTATTTACCCGCATCCTTCCCCACTTTATTCTTCCATGTACTTTCAACACTGTTTTGGTCCCATCCTGGAGATCTAAAAAAAGATGTAGAAATTCAGTGGCATAATTTCAAGGTTATCCCACAGGCCAGCAAATCCATAATGTGATTTTTTTTCCCCTTTATGGTACATCATAATAAAAGAAGTTGATACAATATGAAAGGGAAAGGCAGTTTCTTCTTATCAAATTATCATATCTAGCATCAAGCTCGTGCTTGAAGGTAATTTCAGCTAATCCTTTTACAGCAATAAATATCTATTACATTTATCACATTGAATTTTTTTCCCCTTCACTTCATCCAATTGCCTTTTCTACAACTGGAAAATATATCAGAGCTGTCTCCACACTTTTAAAATGGATGTTACCTCACTGTTCTCTTCTTGATCTTTCATCAAGATGTGTTTTAATTAAGATGTTCATGTAACTTGTCCAGATTTATCCTTCAGTATCCAGATAATTGTTACGCTTGCTCTGAAAAGTGGAATACAGCAGTCCTAAGAGCTGGGCTAGGGCATAGAAATTCTGTGGGCATAGAAACTTCTACACAGGTAGCTACGATGCCACAGTTTAGGGTGTTGTAGTCAGAGCTCTGCCAGCATTACTATTATAAATCTCTTTATCAGGTGGTTTGCTGTTTGGCTATTAAAATTTGCATAGGAAATATGGATGCAAATAGCCTCAAGCAGCAAACCTTTTTAAATTAAAAAGATACATGGTTTCACAGTGTAAAAAAGCGTTGGTGCTGCTCACCAGATAGATATTTGCCATTTAATAGCTCCATATGGGCGTGACTGTATTAGCTTCTTGGAGAAAACAGATTTTCCCACTGTTTTCCAACAGAGCCTGAGCTGTATGTTCCTCACACAATGGCATCTCAGGAATTCGTGTTTATGAAGGGAGAGCATGTGTGTGCACAGTACAGGGACGGTGGTGCTTCCTCATCAATTTTATGTTGTGTTTTTTGCAGCCCTTTGTCCCCAGACACATGCAAACTATGGCGTTATAGTAAGATGTGTTGGTTGCTTTTATGCATTGTTCATATCCAATACAGGCTTTTTTTAGCTGGGGTGATATGGAGCCAGAAGATGGCTTAAGACAGAACAAACTGAGTGATTCAGAAATCTGTGATCCGTAAAGAGTTGTCATTAAATGGGGGAGTTTTTATTGGACTCTGCAGCCTTGGCTGCTTTCCTCCAAACTACTCACCAATCCTGACAATAACAAATAAATTAAAAAGCCTCGTGGTAGATATCTTGTAGATGTCATGGAGACTTCCTCCTGCTAAGTAGTGGTGAGGAGAGGGCTGCTGGGCAGAGCTATCCAAATGCTTGTCTGTACATGTTGCTTTGCCAGGTGTACACAAAACTATTCAGAAAGCACGTTGGAAGAAGAAAAGAAAAACATCTGGGGCTGTTTTGTCCAAGAAATATTGAAATAAACATCTACAACAACTTACACTGGTGCCAAAAAACTAGCTCCTCCTTAAGAGAGGGAAAGGAGTTGCTGACCAAAGGCTCAACAATCGGAGGGTTGTCAGCCATTGATGTGAAATTTTCCTCTTCCTTAGGGGCAGCCCGAGGAAGCAAGAAAAGGTATAGGAAAAAGAGTAAGTTTACTTGAACCTCTTTATTGCCTCTTTTTCAGTATATGTCCTTTAAAAGAGGTGATCCAGGAGAGTGATTCCTGAGGTTGATGTCCTGAAATGCTTCCTTACTGAAGGTTATTATCCATGTTTGAGGAGACAACAATATCTGCAATCAGTCACAGATTCACAGCGGAAGATGCTGACCTTTTGGAGACTGTGGGGCTCAGGCCCCTGATTTCAACAGAGTCAGGTGTTGCCCAGAATCCTCTTTTTATTTCAACCATTATGGAAATCTCTGAGTCCTTCTCAAAGTGGTTGATCACAACAAAACATTTGCTGCATGAATGCAAGAGAAGGTAAATCCTGAATAAAAAGGGATGCATCTCCATATTCATTCTGAATTTTATTTAGAAATGTTGAGGTTTTAGGCAGATATTGGGAGGTTCTTTCAGCTGGGAGTACTCCAGGTGGTATTCGCTCTGCCCTGGGTTCGTTCGGATCGCTGCACCGTGGAGGAGCTCTGCTGCTCTGGAATTGTCTGCTGCTGGGCAAGAAGAAAAACCACCCTAGGTATGTCTCACAATGCTACAGCCTGAAGGAATATCTGATACCTACTCAAAATACTTATTCCCTTCTGCTCTCGTGATGCTTCATTGGTCCTGTCACCTGTGTATTGTGATCTCAGAGTGGAGAAAAATATTGGGAGTATTCCAGTTTCCTCTTACAGTGGCAGAGTGGTTTGTTACAGGAAAGAAAAGCCCTTGCAGGGATACCAGTTCCTTAACTCGGGAGCATCCACCTGGGAAGAGAGGCCACAGAAACAGACTCACTATGGTAAAAGTCTGTGAAGCTCTGCCATTTATACTGATACGTTTTACAGGAAGATAGATATGGATATGTTAATCCACATTATTGTCATTGCATCAGGCAAAACATGTTCTGAATAATCTAATTTTCATACATGCAGACACCCAGTCCTGCTCTGGGTGAGGGGTGACAGAGTGCTCCGCAGCTGTGAAAGCCAGGCTCCAGGACAGTCAGTGGCACTCTTATGGTCCTGGTTACAAACGACTGCCACTCATACAAGAAGCAAAACCTGCATTCTGGATGCAAAAAGACAGCAGAAAACAAACAAGCCAGACTTTCAGCTCTTAAAGCTGTCTTTAACACACCAAGAAGAAGCAAGCCATCTTTGAACATTTAGAGGCACTAGCAGAGGACGAGTGCTTAAAGCAGTCAAGAGTAAGATAGGGTAATTCAGTCTGCACCTTGTCTTCTTAAACTGCCTTGCCTGTAGAGCATCACACCAATGCAGCCTGCAGTGTCTGAGTCAAATATGTGGCTACTTCAGCTTCAGCATCCTTCACCTTAAAACTACTGAACTGAGCACCTTCACATGGGAATCTGTTTTTCTTCCTCTGGGAGGGCCATGCCACACACTTACTTTGATGTTAGGACACTCAACCATTTTCTTCTGTTACATAAATGGTCAGATTTTAGTTGGAATATATGGAAAATAGTATTTTCATCTTTTCAAATTTTTCATAAACACATGAGATAAGCCACCGCTTGAACTGAGGCCAGGTGTAGAGGATTAATCATTTTGAAGCATTTCATATCAGAAATGTGCAAAATGAAAATTGCATTCAAAGCTTTTTTCCACTCTTTTACCCCCCTCAAAGCCTCGATCAAGGAAATAAGTATGGCTTCAAATGACAACTTTAGTAAGACTCAATTTCAAATTCAGCAGTCACTACCATTATGAATTATCCTTTCTGTGGTAAAGCACAAATGCCTGGTGCTCTCTCTGTCATTCCCTGGCTATAGGCTGCATTCACCACGTACTTTTCCAGAGATTAGAGATAGAGGCACTTTCATAATACTGACTTGGTGCATCTTCCTTGCTCCTTTCTTCCTTGAGGGCAAAAAACAGATCATCTTGTTCTGAGGATATCTGACAGTAACTACTCCATGTCTGGCAGTCACTACAATCTAATTTTACTGGACTTAATTACCATAATGTATTCCCTGTAGATGGTTTCCAAAAATAGATGTAAGTATGATCCTTGCCCTACAAGGCTCACACAAAAGACAGAGAATTAAAAAGACTGGCAGATAGGGGAGAAAAAGTGAAAAAAGCAATGGCTACAGAGAGCACACCGAGAGAGATAAATTAAATCCAAATTACTCCTTTGGTGTGGTAGTGAGACTTAAAAAGCAAGTTTATTAACGTGAAAAAATATAATTCAGCTAAAAGATAGAGATGCATGAATAGTCCTCAGAATAACAGGCAGAATGGCAGCATCCTAATGGTATAAACCCTACCGCACAACTGAAAAGACCTTTTCTGCAGTTCAAATCACTTATTTCTGGTGTTGTCCGGTCTGTGTGATCCAGTAAGTAACTCTGTCCTTTCTTAGTCATCTGTCTCTTTCCCATAGCTGATTTTCAAATGCATCATTATCTCATTTCCTTGTCACATCCCAAATTATCTTTAGAGACTGCCCTGCTCTCCGCAAGCAATGAAGAAGCTCTAAGCACGTGGCCCAGCATCCAGACTCCTCAGCAGGGCTTGGGTTGCACTTTTCCCTCTAGGCTTGGTGCTCTTTTTGCTTGAGGTTAGCCCTTTTGTAAGGCAGGGATGGGGATGCTGCAAACCCCGAACCTGCTGGTTTTTTCGAGGTTTTTGTATCACTTAGTACCTGCTGCTGCAGGTTCGTATGTGCTCCCACAAATATGTGGGAGCCCTGCCCCTGTGATGTGTGGCTCTGCTGTTGTCCCTCCCTGACAGATTGCCAAAAAACTTGGTTGAGGTTTGCAGAGGAAACATGCAGTTGATCAGGCTTGACCCTGGCTCTTCTGTGGTCTCATGTGAGTGCCCGAAATGATGCAGCCTACTTCCTCTCCTTTAGCCTTACCACAAAGCAGTGGCTAAATAATCCAGCAGTTGTTAATATATATAGGGTAGCAATGCCCAGAAATACTTGTGATTGTGTCCCAGAGCTGGCCAGTTTTAGAAAGTGATGTTTACTGGGTCAGCGACTCCACCAGCCTTTAGCTTGGCATGAATTGCCTGGAGAGGATGACATTGCTCATGAAGACTCATTAGACTGTACATAACTGACCCTCTTCCACAACAACCTCTGCAGACCATACAGCCCCTTATGTGAGTGGATTGTGAGATGGGTCTGACCACCCACTGCTGCCATCCTAAGATCATCTCTAACCTGGCAAGCTTTTTTATCCTGGGATTGATGGACCTGACTTGGAGAGGGACGCAGGTGCTGTGTTACAAACAAGTTACTCAAATTAGGGTGCCCCTTAGCAGCGAGTGTCAGGCTCACCGTGGCAGTGCTGGGACTGGAGGACGTTGTCCGCTGTTGTCAGCTCTTGGTGACTGGGCTGGAGGGGAGATCATGCCTGGCTGAAATAGCCATATGGAAGAAGGGAGTAGCACAGTTGTGAAGGTACTCCAGTGGTCACCTAACACTCTTGACCCCTTCAGCTCTGGATGCCATCCCCTAGGCTTTGCTGATTGCTCTTGTGTTTTGCATTTCTACATCCTGAGTGTTTTCTGTTATTTAGGGGATTTCAGGCTTTAGTAATCTTGTTGGTTCCTCCAAAGCTCTGTGGATGTGCCCTTGGTGGTGATACAGCCACCTGCCCACATCACACACAGCAATTTTTAATCTGGTGGGACATCTGGTGTCATCAGTGCAAGGAGGCTTGTTGCCTTCTTTGTCCTTTGGAACAGGCTGATATCAGAGGGAAAGTCTATATCATAAGGAAGCCCCCATGGACAGGGAAAAAGTATCAATAAAATAATTTACAGCTCCAATTCTGAAATTCCTTTGCATCCTGTAACCTAATACATCACTCTGCTTGCAAGTATATTGTCGATTTTCTTGTCCCATAAAGCCATGGAGTTTGCTTCTTTCCTTTGTGCACAGGAATTTCTGGATAATCTGGGGACAGACAAATGGACAGTGCTGATTTTGGTCTTACATCGAATCACTTGATTTATTTAACGCCATTTTTTGTGTGCTGATTTTGGGAGCAGTCTCCAAGCCTCCATATTAAAATGCTGCTCCCAATGCTTTTGTTCTTTGTTGCTTCATGTCTTCCAGGACAGTGAAACATCTGGCCCAAAGGTACAAGCTGCTGCTCCGTAACAAGCGTACGAATGACGGCCATATGGAAATGTGCCACCTTGTCGTTTTCCCTGCACCTGCCCCCAGCACACTTAGGAACGCCCCCTGAATTGCACCTACAGTGTACCCCGTGGCAGTGGGGCGCGAGCTGCTATGTTCGAAAGGCGAACTGAGGGCACTGTGTCCCACGGGTGGCTACCTCGCAGGCGCCGAGCAATGTGAAATAATGCATTCAGCAAATGCATGCTTTCCTCGGCTGTTCACTTAGTGTGTGTGTAGGTGTATGTGCTGTAGGTGTCTCGGGCTTGTTAATAAAGCTAAGTAGGAAAAATACCTGACTGCTATTGCATGATGCTTCTGCCTCTGTAGTTCCTTTGTAGCAGCAGTTTGGTGAGGGAGGGGATGCTATGGATGCATAAAACCTTAATCCTTCTGCCGTCTTTACTTTCATCTTCCATTCTGCTGGAAGTCAAACAATTACAGTGTTTAAATTTGAGGATATTTTGGCTAAAGCCTTTCTTTAAGAAACAAAGAAATCTGTGTGATTAAATAGACACAATTAAGGAATTAAAAAAATAAAATGGCTTTTTGGAGTATGTTCCATTGATGGTAGTGCTGTTCATTACTCAGTTCAAGATTATGTCTTTCTTAAGGTGGCATGTATTTTCTTACACCTTTTATATGCAAGAAAAACGTTCTTTTATTTATCTTTTAGATAAATAGACAAATATTTAGAGAAATAAAATAAGAGAATATTTACATTTGTAGTTTCTTACTGTATGTTTGCCATGATAGAAGACTATGAAACAGCTTTCTGAAGAAAAGAAGACACCAAAAAATAGCTTTTGAGGAAAGTAAAGAGTGAGGAGAAAGGATGCCTTGAGCTAAGACCTCACCAAAAGAAAAAAGCACCAGGTAGATGGATCTGGCTACAAGTACAAAGCACAAACACAAAGCAGTCTGATTAATCAACTAGTCTGCTTCTTAGGTTTATTAAACATGACAAGAAATTTAATAGAGATCAAAATCAAGGTATTTGTAAAACACTAAAGGTGAAGTGGCTGCTGGTTATAGACAGCAATTTTTATGTTGGGTTTCATAAGGATTGCCTGTCTCTGTCCAAAGCAGACCAAAAAAGCATAAAATAAATATAAATGGTGCATTGTGATCACAATCCTAGGCTGTTTATATATATGCTTCAAATAAAGGGTTTGGTGTCATGGAAACAGCTTCTTCATTTGGAAAGCTCTGCGGCAGCGTGAGAAGGAAAAGGCTGGCGAGAGCGAGAGGAAGAGGGAGCGAGGGAGTGCGTGAGTGTGGCCGTGTAGTCTTCCCAACATCACTGGCTCCCTCCTTTCTCCAGAGAAAAAGGACCTAAGAGGAGGGCAGAGCTCCTGGGCTGCTTGCCTTGCCTTGCTCTGGAATAATGGGATTCATTCCCCCTTTGCTGTTTGTCATCTGCGAGAGCGGCTTATTTTGTAATTAATGCAAAGTGCAATTCTAAATAATTCTTAAAGGGAATTTCTCGACTGAAGGAATGAGTGTATGTGGATATGTCATATACTTTTGTATATGGGCTTTATCTAACAGCCCATAGTATTTATCCGCTAAAAGAAATTACTCCAGCATCTATATAAATACTGTTCTGTTCTTTTCTGCATGTGTACATATATGCGTAGTATGTTTTGTATAATTTTAGTGCTAAAAAGACATTTCTTGTTGTTCTGCATCAAAGAAAAGCAGTCATTTGTGTAAAGAGCTTTTAAATTTTACCAGGAGAGAAATCTCTCCAGTGAATACAGGATTACAATAGATGGTTGGGAATTAACACCACTGCTTGCATTGTCCTAGTTTTGATGCCAATTTATGCTCATTTTGTGGGCACAGTTTAGATTACTCAGTAATTGATTACATTAAGCAGTAACACGAGAGCTTTACTGAGACTAAATTAAGGGCACGTACTGTATTTCTGCTGTGTTGCTATCATGCGTATCATGAAAGAGCAGAAACAGACCAATCCTATACAATGGATTTTTTTTTAAAAGCATAATAAACCTGGATCTAAGATCCTGAGGTGGGATCGTGTGAAGCCAGTGGAGACTTTCCCCACTCCTTTGTGAAGCTCAGGTTGCCATCACGGAAAGACGTGGTCAGAGAGCAGTGTGAATCCTTTGCTTCATTCACAGCGGGGCAAAACACGTCCCTTCCTCTGACTTCTAGATGAAAAAGTCACTCTGCTCTCCACCTAACTTTCTAATCTAGCTGGGTGTAAAAAATTCAGCGATGTAGCCAGGACATTTTGTGATGGTGTCCAGCCCCCTAGAGACCTGTTAGACAGGCAGCTTAATGTGAAAACCAGAACTGAGCCATTTCCCCAGGCCAGGAGGAAAGAGCTGCCCACACCACAGCAGGGTTGAGCTTGAGGCCACAGCATCTTCAGAAGCAAACTGCAATTCCCAAGGGAAGAGTCAGTGAGGAGCTGCTTGATGCCTATGCCAGAATTAATGCCCCCAAAGCATCCTCCCTGCAGCATTAACACGGGAAGCCCTGTTCTGGGGCAGGAACTGTGACAAGGGTTGCAGAATTGCAGCAATTCTGGCACAGGAAAAATGAATGTGCAACTTTGGCACTGACGGTCCCTGAAGAAGATTTCGGTGTTGCTGTGAGAGGTGCTCAGCACTGCAGCAGCAGCATCTATTGGAAAGGTGCTTCCTGACAAAATGCAGCTCATTCTTGTCTGCTGTGCAGAAATAGGTGTGTTAAAGAAACTGGAGGTGGAACGGCTAACTTGAGAAAGCTGCTGAATTCTCAGAGAGAAATAAAATGAAAATTGTCTCATTAATGCAGAGGAATTTTTTTTAAAAAAAACTTTAAAATGATAGAAAATATCTGTCTTAGAATAACTGAACAGGTAATGTAGAAGAGTGTGAAATATCTTTCTTTAGAACGGGGCAGTGGAGTGTAGTTTAGTTGAATAGCTCTGCCTCAGACTTTCATTCTCTTTAGTATCAAAGCAACATGAAAGGTGTAAGAGCTTGGGTAAATGAGAAATGACTGTGCAACCTTTCTTCTCCTTGAGTTGTGCCTTTGTGTATGACTTATTTCGGTGTTTTCAAAGGTGTTGAGGAACAGGATGAAGAAGTGCGCATTTACGTTAGTGGTTTTGTTCAGGTCAGGAATGCATTTTGAAACAGCTCTTCCAATGGCCTGCACTAACGTCATTTGGTTTGCGTTACAGGGCAATCACAGAGCTCAGAAACTCAGATCCTCCTGGATGAAAATGAGAGAGGCAGTCCTACCGCTAATGGCCATTCAGTCCATCAGACCAGACTAGAGCTCATCTGAAGTAAATCCCCCTCTCCCTGCCCGCCCTGTTTTTTTTAATAATGTGGGCATTAGGTCCTCAATACCAACTGTTTATCTCCAGATGTATCTTCTAATTGCAATGTAGACATGGCCTTAGGCTATTGAAATGGCTTCAGTTGCTACCCCACAGCTCCCTGTCTGCATCTCTGGAAGATCGGTAGCTTTCCCTCATTCTGAGGACTGATAGTAAGTGCCTGTTAAGTTTTTTTTTTTTGCAGAAGAAAACAGCTGTTTAAATAGCAATTATTATTGGTAAGTGTGTGTGGTACAACCTATTGCTGTCTTTCTCCTGAATAAGCAATGCACAGAATTCCCCTGAGAGGCAGAGTCATTAAGGAGGTATCTAGATACATATGCTTTTGCAAGTCTTTCATCTAACTCAGAGGTGGGAATGCAAATCTGAAACATGGGGACATCCTGTGGCTTTCTAACACTCTCCGGGAGAGGTGCACTCACTGAGATGAATAGATCTCATTCATATTCCTCGTTTCCTCATGTAACATTTATCATATGGATAATGCTCCCCCTTTAATAAGTAATTAATAATAGCTCAGTGTGAGTTACAGATAGAACTTAAAATTACACTTCATTGTACATAACTCGTAGATCAGCTCAGCCTGGCTTTGCAGACCTGTGCAAGGGGTAGAGCAAAGCTGCTCTGCTGCAGTGGGAGCCCAGGGGCTACTGTGCCACAGGCAGATGTGGGCACTGGCCTTCCTTCAGTGTGCAAGCAGGGACAACAGCACAGGTGGGGACTCAGACCTGCCTCATCTCCTGTCCCTGATCTCCCCAGATGCTTTGGTTTGCTCTGGCAGCAGAGCTTCTTTGAGGTCCTGCCTTCCATCTCCTTGTTCCCTTTCTGTGGTCCTGTTTTTGGGTAGGGAGCCAGAAGAAGCTGCTCTAGTGATGTGGAGGGACCACAGCTGGTGGTCCGCAGTACTTGAGGACCACCTCAATGCTTGTACCATGGGCTTCTTGTTCCTACTTTGCAGGAGTCTGACTCCATATTATTCTTGACATGTAGGGATAGATGATTTGCACCTTGGAACATGTGACAGGGTCATTGCTAAAGAACACGTTTCACGCAAGAGGACACAATCAGCTTTCCTGCTGTCGTATCTCAAAAGACACCTCTCCTGTGCTGTGGAAGGAAGTCCCTGCTGCAGCGTGGTGGGAAGGCTCTCTCGAACACAGCTACCCTGGCAGCTTGGGGCCTGGCTCAGGGCAATACATATGTCTATGCTTAAAATGAAGGACTCAGGTCTTGCCCTATTTCTCTCTCAAAGGTCTGCACTACCATCCTTCATCTCAGCAAAGATATACCTTTGTACAGCAATGCTAACAACAAGCATCCTAGTAAATTTTGTGCAGTCCTTGGAGTTTCTTCTTCGCTGGAGCATGAACTCTGCTTCAGGGTAGTGTTTTTTGTACTATAATTTTTCTTCTTTTTTTTTTTTTTTTAAATTTGTCTCAAAGTATTTTCTTTGTCTCTCTGATCAGCACAATTTGGAGGAAGATCATGGCTGCTTCATGTAATAAAAGCCTGTGAAAAGATGTCTTAGCAAGTTTTTTTTGGATATAACAATTTTAATAAGCACTTTTCACAGACATTTTGAGACTCCTGCTTGCTTCAATAGCTGTAGCACAAAGACTCGGAGAAGATGTATCTGAATAGCTGTGGTCATAAAAATAGTTTTTTAAACTATAGAACAAGAGCTTTCTTAAATTACGGTGTGATGTCAGGAAGGAAAACGTGCCAGGGACAGTGAGAGAGGAGAAAGGAAAAAGAAAGTACCAACAATAAAACCAAGCAAGTTCATTTAAGAGCTGCTGCTCAGTCCTTACAGTAGATTTCTCAGTTCATCTCTAGGACTGTCAATATTGTGCATGTAAAATTGATTTACAAAGAAAAATTCAGCCTTGTTCTTCTCGCAACAAAAGGGAACAACTTGGCAAGCTTCATTGCAAGGCCAGTATAAATTGGACAGTAAATATAAGGCAAGTAAATAGAAAAAAAACGTGGACAAGACTTTGAGCAACTGGCTCGGGTCAGGAAGGAGTGAGGAGAAGCTTGGGAGGGGAATCGCATGGTGCTGTTGCTTGGGAAAAGGGCTTTTGGGTTCATCAGTATGCAGTGTTATTAAGACACGCATGGGGAATGCTTCTGACATGACTGAATGTAGCAGTTTGACATATTGCTCTGGCCTTTGTCGTAGCAGAAATACAGGAACATTTTCTATTCTGAACCCAGCTCCTAGAGAAATGAAATCAATCTTTATTTCCAGCTCCTTGAATAGGCATTAGATTTGACCCTAAATATTTTAAATAGCTTTGTGTTGAATTTCAGCATAAGCTTGGTCAAAATGAAAACATTTAACTTGGAAACAGAGAAGAAAGCATGGGTGTGAGCATAAATGTCAGCTGGGGAAAAAAATACCAGTCAACAAGTTATTATTCCCAGCTTCCCTTTCAGTTTTCATCATACATCACCTGATACCTAGGAGGGATCAGTTTGCTGTTGGGAACTGTAGGTACCACCTCGAAACAAAGGAAAATAGTTATGAAATGCAAAACCCTCTAGCACAAGTTCAAGATCTCGCTGTAGCTGTAGCATTTATTTTTTTCTGTAAGTGGCTTGGATGATGACACTGTTGTCAAATGCAGAATCTCAAGGTCTGTACACTACAGTAAATAAAGAAAAGGATGATGCAGACAACTGTAGGCACTTAGGTAATCTACATTTTAGCCACTTAGGTCAAAAAGCGTTCAAGGAAGACATTTCAGCAGAAAAAAAGCCCAGTGTGATGCAACAAAATATATCATTCCAAAAGCATAACTCAGTATCTTAAAAGACGAGCTGTTTTCTAGACTAAAGAGGCACTGATTAGCCTGTTGTACAGGGAAATTACCACATCCAGTCAGAGTTAATAAGGGTAGCTCTCATTGTTGCCCCAAAATAATAGAAGCATATTTGGAAAATGTAAATAATCTGTTGATTTAAGAAAATTAAATGTTTCCCTCAATTCTAATTTCAGTTGCTCCTATTCAAATGCAAAAAGCAACTTAAGTCAATATATGCATATGAAAAAGGAAGGAAGTAGTTCAGAATAATGATGCTGGAAAAACTCAGATTCAGCTTGACTGTAGATCACAAAATGCCTAAAAAAGAGTAGTTCCTACTGTACGTTGAATGCATAGAAAACTTATTGAGGGAAGGGCTTGATGTGATGTGCATTTTTCAGATCAAACTGAAAAGATGACAAAATAATGAAAGAACTTTACTGTGCTATGGTAGATTTTTTCTAAAAATTGGCATTGTGTGGTTTTAAATCTGTGTTTTAATTTCGAGGGTGCTTTGTCAGACTGTGTGTGTGCATATAAATTACAGAGAGAAGGAACTTCCAGTGCCTAGAGTTGGCAAGCTTAGTTTAGGTTTCTTAAAACTCTCGGTGCTGGTGGTGACGGTAGTAGTTCTCTTTCTGTATACTCTTTCTATCATGATTCATTTGTTTGTGGTTAAAAATTTAAAAAGTCACTTCCAGCATCCTGTGAGGATTTCCTGCAAATCCCTGTGTTTGTGTCAACGGGCCCATATGCCATTTTAGCTCAAAAAATACCTTTGGAAATCTGGCTCCTGGTCTTAATAAAAAATGAGATCATGGCCAAAATTTGCCTCCTCTGTCATTGCTGCTGTAAATAGGAGGCTAGCTTGTATTCTCAAAGCAGAACTTGGCCTTTAATTGGTGTTGACTCATGCTATGTGACCATGAAACATTACAGTAACACATGGGGTTTTATTGTCATTCCTTCGCAATGGGCATGCTTGCTTTTTTTTCTTCCCTGTAGACTGCTGTTTACCAACTCCACTCAAAGAGGAATACCATTTATTCTGTCATAGAATCATAGAATCATAGAATGGTTAGGGTTGAAAGGCACCATCAAAGGTCATGTAGTCCAACCCCCCTGCAAGGAGCAGGGACATCTTCGACTAGATCAGGTTGCTCAGAGCCCCATACAACCTGGCCTTGAATGTTTCCAGGGATGGGGCATCCACCACCTCTCTCGGCAACCTGTTTCAGTGTTCTACCACCCTCACTGTAAAAAATTTTTTCCTAATATCTAATCTAAATCTACCTCCCTCTATTTTGAAACCATTATCCCTAGTCCTGTTGATAACTCTTTATCTAACCTGATCAGTGGACACATCAAGATTTGCTAGTTCATGTTTATCTCAGCTAAACATTACTTGGTGAAACACTGGAAACAATTCTGCTAAACCCAGCCTCTCTATCCATAGTTTGTGTTGCCTTTCTCTCCATAGGGCAATCTGAGATTTTTTTCTATGCATTTTAAAGGTTTTCATTAAATCTTTTCCTTATAGCATTTCTAATACAAATCTGTCACTCCTCAGCCAAACCAACCAATTATGTTCATGACCTTGCTCTTTTGAAGGATGTGGAGATCTGAAGAGGTGAATTTTAGTCATCTGCTTTTTGCCTACAGGTCCTTTGTGGGACTCTACAGAGGAGGTCTTTTTGGTATGTAATTCACACTACTAAGAGTGTTAAAAAGGGGCTGGTGTATTTGCAGTATGAATGAGGATTAATTGGTCTTTTAGGGAGGCTGAAGGGAAGACTGGGAAGTCACAGGGGATAAGAGATAGTTTGACAGAAACTTCTGTCTGCTTCTTATCTGTGGTTATGTGGTCTATCTTAATTTCACATCTGGTTCTGTTTTTGGAGTCTGAGGTTAAAAGGCTGTTCTAGAGTGGAAGTGTTTAAGAACGAATTCCTCCCATTTTAAATTTTATTTGTTCATTGTACAATAGTTGTGTGTGTTAATTTAGGACGAAGATCATGCTACCATGACTATGCTGAATTTTCTCAAGGGTAAACTGCTGCGTATACTCCACCTGAAGCCACATTGAAAATCAATGTGGAAATCAAAATCAGGACAAGGCAATTTGCTTTATGAGCAGGGTGATTCACTAGGACCAAATGAAAGATCCAGGGGAATCAGTCTGATGTCAGCAGAAGATTAGTAACACATGAGAATTTCTCATAAAAATCCAGTTCTGGCTGAATATTTTTATTGTAAACAACTGCTGCTGAAATAATACACAACAAGAGATGCCCGACTTCATTACAATGTTTGGAGTCTTTCTCTTTTTACAATATAAATGCACCGATTTTCTTTGGCTTTTATAGCTCTGGCAGATAAAGTGCAGAGGGTAGCTTGAAGGGTCATCTAGTTCAACCTTTATTAGCACATGAATGCACGAAACAGTATTAAATAGAAAATAGAAACACCTCAACATCATTTCAAGTGTTCAGTTTGTATTTACAGGTCAGGCTGTGATTTGTGAAGATACTGAATGACACATCTTTGTTTCCCTCACTGTTAAATAGAAGAGGTGTGAATTCCAGAGGCAATAAAGCTAAATAAAATCCTCTATTTCATTGTCTTGATTTCTTTACTTTTTTCTTAACTGTATTTAACAGTTTCTCTCTCTCCTGGAATAAAAATTTGTGAATCCTAAATGTGTCATTTGGCTTTCATGACATTTTATTCAGTGACAGAATGTGACAATGCTCCTTTGTTTTTACCCATCAACACAATAAATATGAAGCTGTTAATTATATAAATCTTTTTCCAGAGATGCTGTTGAATTAAAACCCTATTCTAATTTTCCTTAAAATAGAAAGTTTAATTGGAAGCAAGCTGAACACTGTGACAACATGCAGTAAATATATGTATTTTTTTTCCATTCATAGGTTGAATACTCTGGACTTTTGAAGTCAACATGTTGGTTTGCGTACGTATTCTTTCTACTGAGATTTGACTGGTGTGGGCAGGTTCTATGAACAAATTCCAGTTATTTTGTAAAATGTACTGGTAAGCTTTTTCCTTCCCCTAATAACCCTGAAAGGCAGATGTCTAACAGTACAAAGAGTTCCCCTGTCAGCCCAAAGCGTATCCATCTGTAACTCACGTGTAATTCAGAGATAACTTTGCAGAGGCAATAGCTGCCTCTGCAGCACAGATGAGTTTCTGTGCCAAACCAGATTAAAACACTTTTAATCCATATTCTGCTGCAATTTGATATCTACATTCTCCTGCTCCATCAGAGTTGCTATATTCTTTGCCCTTGCGTTTTCTTCCTTGTTTTCCTGCTGCAGGGCTCAGGTTGGTGAGCTGTGAAGCCTCCTGCTGTTGCCAATTCCAGTGCAACGCGTGGGAGTGCCTTGTGTTGGAGTGGGGAGGTGGATGGGGGGGGTCTCAGTGTGGGGAAGGGTAAAGGGGACAGAGCAGAACTGGGAGGACTGGGGCTTCTGGGGGTCCCCGTCAGGACGAACAGTATTTTTGAAAGGATTATGGTATTATGTCCTTACCACATACCATAATTTTCTAAGTGGGTCCATCTAATCGTAACAGTCACTTACTCAGTTAGATGGAAAACTTTGGGATTTTTTTTTCCCCAACATCTGATTTTCCTCATAGAGCCATATAGTTCATAGCAGACCTTTCTGTTTTGTGTAAAAAAGTGTCTTTGGTTTTGTTAGGTCTTCTCCTGCTCATTGAGCTTTCTAGCAGGGTGACACGGGTGAGGTTGTGTTTTGGTGGGTTTGCTTTGTGTTGTGGCAGGAAGGGAGGCAGCCCGGGGGGATGGCGGTGGTGGGAACCAAGGCCGGAAGGAGGGGGCTGGACTGCTGGTAGCAGGTGGTAACCTCTGGGACTTCGCCCTCAGCGAGCTGAGCTCTCTGTCCTCTCAAGACTGCTCAGATGAAAAACGCTTTAGTGGGAACTTGACCTTTTCTTCCCTGGTCACCAGGAGTCTGGGAAAAACAATAAACTTCTATCAAAATTGTTATTTTCTCACGTAAAGGTCACTATATTTTTTTTAAAGGGGATATTTGTGTTTGTTTTTATTGGCTGGTTTTATTGTTTAGTTATTTCCGGAGGGGAGTACAAAGAACCCAGTTGTTTCAAGGCACAAGTCAAGGTGCTGTAAACCAAAGGGATATGGGGGGTGGGCTGGGCATTCTGCAGGAATCATAAGCTTTGACGAATGAACAGATTTCTTAGTTTTCCTTAAACCCATTGCTAGCCAGTTCAGATCTTCCACCTTGTCTTCAACAAATCGGCAGCAAATGCCCCTCCCCGCCCCCCCCCCCCATTTTTTTATATTAAAAAGAAAAGCCTAGCAGAGGTTCTTTTCATCTCCTTGGTTTTGGAGGCAAGGAGCATTAGTGAGGCTCCTGTGTGAGCAGTTGCATCATACTTCTCTCTTGATCTGGTTAAGATGGTTTCTCATGTTGAAGAATAGGAAAAACTGCCAGAAATTTTGTTTTCTGTTGAGTGACTGCTGAAAGTCTTCATTTTGAAGGCTGCTGTTAGTGAGTAAAATAAGCCCAGAGCCATTGAGAAGCCACCAAAGTTCAATATTTGCATGCTTGCTCTTTCTGTTTTGTCCTTGTCAATGTAGAAGGGCTTCAAGCAATCACAAAACTCAAAACATGGGCTTTTTTTTTTGCACTAATTTTTAATTACTTAGCACTTAAAGCCTAAATTACTGTTTTTCTTGAAACACCTCATAAATGTAAAATTTTAAAATGGGAGTACGTGGTAAACATTTGAGGGTGATACCGCGTGTTTCGCATGTTAAACAACACGATAAAACGTAATGTAGCTTAACTGTGGCATGGCAACAGGTCTTCCATAATTAACTCTGCTAGTTGCACATGAGTCTCACTGATTTATTTCAAAGTAGGCTGGAGCATGAACGTTTCTTAACCAAAGCCCAGAGAGCAGAACAACTCATATGTACATTATAAATATGCAAGAAAAACACAGGATGCTAAGAGATTTTGGGTTTTTTTTTTTTTTGCTTTTTCACAGTTTTTCTTCTCTCAAGTTGTCTATTGACAACCATGTGGCTGCTTAGATGAGCGTTTAGTCTCATCAGAGGGATCTTTACCAACAGGAATGCCAGTTCACAAGCAGTACCAAACAGCTGCAGAGCACTGATGTTATTCAAATGTTTGTAACAACTTCCCGGTTTTATGAGTGAATATAGTGAATCCTGTAGATGAAAAATGAATTGGAAAGTGACCAAGCAAATCCAAAGTCAGATATATCTTCTCAATGCAGAGCCATCTTGTATTGCTTACGGTTCTTATGTACATAAACCCTTCTATGCTTATGGACTAATGCCATGTGGTAGTAGGGCTGCAATAACACCCGTGCTTCCACGGGGATGAGTAGCACAGGCAGCCCAAAGCATCTAATGGCATCAGTGTTTCCTGTAAATTAAGTGTGCAGCATTACATTTTATTGACACGAAATAGTTAATTTGTCTCAAGGCATCTGGATCTTGATTTTATTAATCTGCAGGATGCCTAAACGAGAAGCATATATATATAACATTATGTCAAAAAGGTAAGTATTTTCAGAAAGGCATCACTTACATATGAAACACTCTAGTGTTTCATATAACAAGCAATGGAATAATTGTCAATGCTGTACTTAATCATAGAGTCATAGGATCATAGAACAGTTTAGGTTGGAATGGACCTTTAAGGGTCATCTAGTCCAACACCCTGCAAGGAGCAGGGACATCTCCAACCAGATCAGGTTGCTCAGAGCCCTGTCCAGCCTAGCCTGGAATGTTTGCAAGGATGGGGCATCTGCAACTTCTCCCTGAGCTGAGCAGGCAGTCATGAATCTTAGGAGAGCATTGGCAGCTCCAGATGCCTGCTCTCAACCCTCTGCTGCTGTCAGGGTTGGGAGAGGCTGCCTGCACCGAAACCTCATGCTCCCAGCCAGTTTACGTCTTGGGCACGGCTCATCTTGGGCTTTGCTACTGTGATTGTGACAAGTCCTTCCCCTCCCCACCGTCCTCAGAAATGTGGCAGAGCCAGGGCTGGCCAGCCTTAGGGGATGTGTATTTGTTGCATACAGTAAGCACAGATGAGGTATCATTATTTCCATTATTGGTTAGCTTGGCTGCTAACCCTGTATATTCAGGGGAATATACACTGCAATTTTGCCCTGAATTCAGGAGCAAGCTCCAGACTTCACAGTTGTTTTCCCATTGAGACTGCCAGCCCAAGCTCCTGCTGGACCACCCCCCTCGGTGACACACGAGGAGTTTGAAATCTCTCCTTAAATATTGTGCCTGCAGTGCTGGGGCAGTAACCATCAACTGTGAATGAACATGGGGCACAGGCACTGGCGTTTGAAAGAGCTCAAAGCTGTTTAGGGATTTTGAGCTGTTTCAGCGATGGTCATGGTGTCCCAGCTGAGTGAGAGGGAGCTCCTTGTTGAGACAGCAACTCCTTCAACTCCTTACAGGTTATTTTGCGAAGGAACGTCTGCCCACCTTGAAGTGTTTTCCAAAGCTTCCCTTGTGCTGCTGGAGGCAACCTGAAGCTGCAGGCACACGGGGTCCAGTGACAGCATCGGCTCGTCTTAAGCTGGGTGGGTGCTGATTACTTTGGACGTCACAGCAGCATGGGAGGTCGGGAGCCTTGTCAGGCTGGTTTCTGGTCCCAGACCTCAGGCTTAGGCCTAAATGGTAATCTAGATGTGCTGTGGAAAGTCGAGGCTGTCTGCATTTGAAAGGTGATGCTGCAACCCCGTTGGCGTGGGACCGTAAGCCATGATCCGGCAGCGCGGCTACCTGGCACTTTGTATCCAGCTGCAGTAATGGAGTCACTTGGGATTAGTATGACATCCTTTCTTCATGTGATTGATTTGACAGATCTGACAAAACTCCTTCTAAAAATACACAGAGTACGCCCACATGAATCTCCTCCCCTCCCCAAGGCTAACCGTGATCTCTGTAGCACCCGTGGTATCAGGACGGCACCAGGCAGTCTATACTTGCCCCCTACTTCTGTATACACCTAAATCTATAGTTGAGCTAACAGATTATAAATCGATGATGCAAATAAAGAAATATAAACAGTATATAATTTATTATTCTATGATATTATTCTGATATATTATTTCTTAATCACAAATAATTAAATACATACACATAAAACATTATGTAAACAAAGAGTATACAGTTGGGTTAACATTATAAAAATGATGCTTGACAGTCAGCCGTAATCACTTTTAGGTGTGGATAGCAGGTATGATGTTTGCAGAACAGACACTGCTTAGGTTGAGTGAAGCTGTCTGTAAGTCTCTCCGCAGTACAGATGGGCACAATCATCTGATTCACTTGGGATTAGGTCCGTGTAATTTAGTACTGTAGAGAGAGATGAAAAGATTTTGGAGAGGGTGCTGCCTGTTAGTGGAAAGGATAAACTGGAAGTGCAGCTAAAAAGCTTTGGGTCTTACTTTTGGATACAGAGAAAGGACACTACAGAGAGAATTTATCCTGCAATCTCTGACTAGCAGAGGATTGGCCACCTGACAGTGAAAATTACACTAAATAGTGGCGTCATTTAGTTACTGTTTTGTTAGCTGAGGTTATCTGGTTATCCAACACCCACATACATATTCTTCTGTTTGCAAAAGCTTTCCTTAAATAATGTAGCCAAGTAATCAAGCCTCACTCTAAAATAGAGCAATATTCATATAATTGTTTTTCTATGTTTTGTAACTTTGTCTAAATTTAGACATTTCTATTTAAAACTTTCACTTTCAAAATGAGGTTCAACAAGGCCAAGTGCAAAGTCCTGCACCTGGGTCAGGGCAGCCTCCAGTATAAATAAAGGCTGGCAGATGAAGGGATTGAGGGCATCCCTGAGGAGAAGGACTTGGGGATACTGATGGACGAGAAGCTCAACATGAGCCACCAATGCATGCTTGCAGCCCAGAAAGCCAACCGCATCCTGGCCTGCATCAAAAGGAGCATGGCTAGCAGGTCAAGGGAGGTGATTCTGCCCCTCTACTCCACTCTCCTGAGACCCCACCTGGAGCACCGCTCTGGAGCCCTCAGCACAGGAAAGACATGAACCTGTTGCAGTGGGTCCAGAGGAGGGCCACCAAGATGATCAGAGGGCTGGAGCACCTCTCATATGAGGACAGGCTGAGAGAGTTGGAGCTGTTCACCCTGGAGAAGAGAAGGCTCCAGGGAGACCTTATAGTGGCCTTCCCGTACCTAAAGGGGGCTTGTAAGAAAGATGAGGAGAAAATCTTTAGTAGGGCCTGTTGTGACAGGATGAGGGGCAATGTTTTTAAACTAAAAGAGGGTAGATTTACACTAGACATAAGGAATATTTTTTTTTACAATGCGAGTTGTAGAACACTGGAACAGGTTGCCCAGAGAGGTGGTGGATGCCCCATTCCTGGAAACATTCAAGGCCAGGTTGGATGAGGCTCTGAACAAGCTGATCTAGTCGAAGATGTCCCCGCTTCTTGCAGGTGGGTTGGACTAGATCACCTTTGAAGGTCCCTTCCAACCTAAACCATTCTATAATTCTATGATGAAAATGTGTGCATAATTTCTATTTTCTGAAACAACTTGGCTGTTTGCAAGAAAGAGATGCTCAAGTGAAAAATCTCCAAACATTTTAATACAGGTAGAGCTCTAGAGCGGGGCTGGGAAACTGGGTGAGAAACGGGGCTGGTGTCAGGGTTTGTCCCTTACTCTCCCTGTGAAAATACCCCTGAAAGACTGTGGTTTCTGCTGTCTTATTTCATTCTGCGTGCATGGGGCTGTGCATGCTCACTGTGTCTGAATGTCCATGGTGGAGAGGGACAAGGGAGAGGGTAAGGGGTGGGTGGGAATGAGGAGGCAGGAGCAGGAGGCAGGACTGAGGGATGGGGAGGTGGCTCAAGTATGACTGAGCCAGAGGCATCAGGTTACAAAAGCTGCTAGGAGAGTTGAACCTGACCCAAAGAATAGAAGAGGTCAGGGTAAGTGGTACAAGAGTAAAAATACACTTACTGCCATTGCAGAGTGTAGCTCCTTTTGCTAAGAAATCAGAGTGGACATTTCCCATTGGCAT
Organism: Chlamydotis macqueenii; assembly: GCF_036417535.1. NCBI lineage: Eukaryota > Metazoa > Chordata > Aves > Otidiformes > Otididae > Chlamydotis > Chlamydotis macqueenii. Next base: position 130,514,154 of record NC_141556.1, read on the forward strand.
CTTTGTGGCACCCGAGCAGGGGATTATTCCTGCCTCATCGGGCAGTTTGGGGCTTCAAGCATGCAACCTGGGAACTTCCTAGCCCCTTCCTCACTTGTTGTCAGAGGTTGCTTACAGCACCAGAAGGAGATACGGGGCAAGAAAGAATATAAGTTTTCAAGTTGCCTGTGCAAACCTGACTTTACTATTCCGAATGGTCGCAAGTGCAATCTCAGGTTACCTGCTCATACACAACACAGACTTGCAAATAGTTCAGGGTATGTGGGCCGGGGGATGTGTCACAGCTATGGGAAGAAAGAGGTTGTCACTTCCAGGACCTCTGCATTATTTACTGCAGGAACTGGGAAAGTGTGCAGTGAAAAAGATGGAGCAAGGGGAAGTCTCCTGACACAGGCTGTTAAATACTGCCCTGGAGAACTTGATTTTCTTCCTCATGCTGTCAAAATTCCACCGGGATTTAAATCACATCACTTCACTGACATTTTTCACAGGTGATGTCTGTGTGTTCTTCAATTTCTGGATTTCTTATCTGAGCCCTTCAGTCTGACTTGTTGAAATGAACACTTGGAGTTTCCAGTGGAGACCAGGAGAGCTCTGCTTTGCTCTGGAGAAATATAGTGCAATAAAATGCCAGGTTCCCTAAAAAAGTCAAACTGTAAATGTTTCAAATGACTTAGCCCTGTTGACATTAATGTCTTTGTGCTGCAAGCCACTATTTGTAAAATGGACATAAGGAAGTCTCCTTATCTCGCAGGACATTTGGGAGAACAAAGTCATTGTTTTTGGGAAAATGCCCATGTGTATGTCAGGAGATGGATAATTCTGTCTCTGCAGCAGAATTTAAGTAACTTGCAATAAGGGACACATTGGTGGAGCACTGAACAAAGATGGACACAATAGAGGGAATTAACTCCAACAGCCATGGATGCTCCTTCGCCATTCCCCCAGTGAGGAGTATCAGGTGAGCAGTTATGCCCCGTCTATTCTGCATAAAAAAAGGAAGGACAGGAGTGTTGCAAGGAGGATAGTGTATGACCAGGCAGTTAAAGGGTACCACAACACACACATGATGGAGCTAAGCCAGGTCTGCGAGGCCTTGCCTCGGGAGCCTGGTGCTCAGCACTGCCAGCTGCTCCTTGGGTTATGGGTGTGCTGCACGATGCAGAGCCGAGTGAAAGGCATCCAAGGAAAGCACAAGGAGGGTGACCCACAAAACGCCATGCAGCAGTGCTCACTTGCTTCTGCCAAGCGGTGCCATGTGTCCTCACCCTTGGGTGCTCTCTGCACTGAAACACATTTGCCCAAAGGTGCTCGTGCACCTTGGAGATAGCAGCCAGTGAGAGCCCAGGGTAGCGGTAGGGACGCACATATGCGACAGGGCTGAGCTGGAGAACTAATTTGCAATTCAAATGTAGTTACTGAGGTAGATAAATTTAATTATTTAGAGACATTCAAGCCAGATTTCTGAGTGCCACACTCATGTGTATTTGTCAAAAACGATCATTTGCTTCATTTACTCTGCAATGATTTTCATATTTTGAATTGTCACCTCAGCTCTTAAAGTTGTGATGTATGGCTGGCACTGAAATATCTGAGGAACTCCAGACAAAGAGTAAATGCTTGGGAATGTGGCCGAGGCTGTTCCTGCTCCACTATGACAACAAGCAGGCTTTATTGCTTAGCGCTTGCCTTCAGAGCTAATACACACCACCATCTGGCAGGTGTGCGTGAAGAGAAAGCCGTGCATCAAAAAGTCAGATTATCATCGTGCCTCGGTGCATAACCACGTGGAGGAGGCCAGGAGCAGAAGATGTAGGTTGCAGAGAATGAAACCGCAGCAGATGAATTCCCCGTGAGGTAATGGGAAAATCTTGTTTGCCTTATTGACCTTGGTGATTTCGCTGAGGTGAACTTGCATCAGAAAGGCAGATGGGACCTGTGCAGGTCTAGTGAAAGATACAGGAGGAGCACGCTTAAGACAGAAATTGAAATTGTAGTGCTTCGGTAGGGCAGAAATGGCAAGAAATTGGGAGTAGATGTGTAGCAAATTTTCCAAGAGCATACAACTAATTTTACTCTTTTCAAATGTAATATCATGAACAGCACATAATTTTCAGCCCAAGCAGGTCTGGCATGAACATATTTTAGAGTTTTTTAATGTGGACAGGCACAGTGCAGCTCCAGGCCCTCCCCTCCTCATGATTAATGTATCCTGCTTTCTGTGAATGAGAAACCTCGAGATGTGCAGATACACAACGGCCACACAAACGGGAAGAATTCAGAAAGGCTTTTTCTCACAACTCCAGTGACTGAAAAATCCAGACAATTTTGCTTATTCATTTCACCTGACCTCGTAGCTTTGGTGAACTCTATCCCTCTCTGAATAAGAAACCTGCTTGTTCTGCTTTTTGATGGATGATTCTGCTTTACTACTTGGCATTTTACAACTAATGCAGTATTTCTGGAAAGGCTCATATTGTGCAAATCAAAGATATGCTTTTGCATCATAACCTAAAATATTATGCAACAGTGTCCTTAAAAAGAATCTTTATTCAGTATTTTTATTCTGTCAAATTTGTTTTCTTGCCCTACCTACTGTACATCATTGTGACACATTCTTTTGCTAAAAGACTTCTAGATGGAAATATTAAGTTATCTTTCCTTCAATATTATGTGCTTGGGGACCTTGATTTTTAAAAGAGAGACAAATCCTCCTCCTGTTTTAGGGCCTAGATATAGATATGTTGGATTGTGTAGGCCACTCAGGAACATATCTGAATTTGTTCCCTTGCTTAGCTGTGGTCAGAATTCGAAGCACACAGTACTGTGATTGTAAGTCACTCCTTCTGGCTAAGTAACATGATTGTATATGATCTATCTTCCCATCCCAAATGAGACATATAGAGAAGCCCACAGGCCTGATGGCTCCCTATGGATTGTCATGGGTCTGGTATCTAGACTAACGTTAAAATGAAGAATCATTAGGCTTTGTGCACTGACAAGATGGCCCTGAAGACCCAAGCCCATCACATTTTAGTGTGTGCTTAAAAACATTAGTGTTTCTCGCTGATGCTAATGCATGGAGTGTCATGTGCTGATGTCCTTGTGTGCCAGCAGGCAGGCAGGGCAACCGAGCAGCCTGCCAGTAGCAATGCCCGCAGTGCCTCTGCCTGTCCCCTTTTTGACATGGAGCACCTAAGTTGATTTGGTGGAAATCGTATATCTGGGATGAAGTGTGGGTCCCCTCTGGCATCTGCACCATTGGGATAGGGCAGTGCAAGGGCAGCCTGGCAGCCCAGCCCCCTCCACCATAGGGCGTGGGTTGAGGACCTCAAGGGAGCAGGGCTGGGGGGCTGGTGCTGTGCCGAGCCGCTACTATAGACCAGAACCCCTCTAGAGAGATAAAATAAGCTGGGAGATTGTGCACTCGCATCTGCAAGGTCAATGGGAAGGTGGGAAATGGGCATGCCCACAAACTCCAGAAACCCTATGGTGACCTGCCAGCCCCTCCAGATTGCCACAGATCTCATCGGCTCCCTGCCCATAGCCCCCACGACCCTGTGTCCTGCTGTGCTTACCCACAGCCCTCCACCACCAAAACTGAAAGGAGACCTACTTGCTCATTTGCTCTTATGATAGTGACATTCAGGTTTTGTCCAAACTGCCATGAAATCTTTGAACGGGTGCCACCACTAAGCATTTCTCTAACTTGTGACACGACTCCTACCTTGTCTGGCCCCTCTTTGCAGGTTGTCTTGTCAGACCCATCAGGTGGATGGATGGAAACATCAATGGTCCAAGAAATGTGGTCTCAGTGTGATGATTCAAGCGTTTGAATACTCACTTTATGTGGATGTTGTAAGTCTGAAGAGGATGAAATGACTGAGTAAGTTTTTTGACTACTCATAAATTTTTCAGTGTCCTTTGCAAAGGGGCTGGGGGAGGCTAGGCAGGCCTGGGTAGCAGTTAAAAGGAACAGCAAAAGAAGAACTATTGATGGGTAGTGGAGAGGTGTCAGTTCACTCATTTATTTGATTTTCCTGTACCGCTTCCTGGCTAGTTCGCATTAGGCCCAGTGTGGATTCATGAAATTTGAATGAGTTTACAATATTTTTCAGATAAGAGCAGTCCTTGTGCAGAAAAAAAAAAAGGTAAGCTGTAGTATTCAATTATGCAAGAACAGGGAGAAAGTACAGAGCAGCTGACTCAAGGCAAATAGACTAAGTGCTGGGGAATGCTGCGGTGCTGCCGATCTATCTTTTAATGATTATTTATTAAGAACAGACAATATGTGAGCTCTCCCTTTCTGGCTTCTCTTCAGCTGGATGCCATCAATAGAGGAAGGCTAGCAACAATGGTTTTGGGATAGACATATATTAGAAGTGCATTAGAGGCTACAAAGAGAAGGAAAAATGGTGCAGGTGTGGAAAGAGTATTGTGTTTAGATTTTCTGCAATGAAAACAACATAGATTTGAATGCTGCTCTTGCTATTGATTCTCATTGACTTCATTGAAAAATATGTGCAGTCAGAGATGTGGAGTTTGATTTTATGTAGCTAAACATTTAAGCAAAGCTGTCAGTGGCTTTTCAAGGCAAAAATTCAATTATTAGGTTTTTTACATCACTTCCTATTTTCTCAGAATTATTTTAAGATCTGGTGTCATCTCTGCATTTTCCCAATATCCTTTTTTTTTTTTTCTTCACTGTTTTTTCCTTTCTACTGAGCATCAGTAAGGTATATTTTGCCTTCTTTTTCTGCTTTATTTCTCATTCCACTTATTTCTTTGCCTCTCTTTACCCCTCTTCTGTTAATCTCCTTTCTTGGATGCTTTCTGTTCTTTCATTTGCCCCTTTTTATCTCCACCATGCAAGCTTTCCCACTTTTACATTAATAGATCAATCACAAACAGTCAGCAGTTTTAGATGGTCTGTCTTCTGCAGTAAAGAAAATGAACCTTTCCATTTGCTTGATAACTTTGAATGACTTTGTCTAGCCATTTGAAATGGTGAAAGAGGAAGTCTGAGGTGGGCTTGTGAGTAAGACCATTCTGCAAAGGCAAATGATGTGCTGTATATGACATTCTCCATTCTGAAAAAGTTAAAGACTACATGCTTAAAGAAGGCATTTGATGGAGCTGGGTGCATTAAACATCTAAAACAGTGGGTCTTGCTATCAAGTGCTGCTTGTAACACAAATACATCATAGCATTCTGTTACTGAACCCCTTGATTGTCTCCACTGAAGTCACAGGCAAATTTACAGAACTACCTCCATTTAATGTGATTATTGAAAGATCTGAGTACATCTGGAAAAACAAATGTAGTCCTGTTTAAGCTTTCCTTCCTCTTCAAAATTCGCTTGCTGAAGGACCTTGCCAGTTCTTTGCCATTGTTTGGCATCCTCATTGTGTTATACAACAGGAACAATGCCTGCTGTGTTAGCTGGTCTGTCTGGCATACCTAAATTTCATGACAGAGGTGAATTGAAAGTTCCCCACACAAACATTTGCTCCACACAAACTTCTGCTCTTTGTTCCAAAGAGCAGGAAGAGAGTTCCTCCTGTTGGTCTGTGTACTGTACCTTACCATCCTCTTTGACCTGAAGTGGAGGAGACTCCCAGTACGGTGGTAGTTTCCTTTGGGTAGGGACTGTTAAAATGAGATTTGAGAATAAGTTCATAATCTTTTTCCTAACATTTCTCTGCAAACTGAGTGTAAGCATATGCAGAATACACAGTTGGACTCAATGATCTTAAAGGTCTTTTCCAACCTAAATGATTCTATGATAATGGTGAATGAGAACAGCTCAGTCAAAACTATGGAAGATATGGGGGACATAAAGGGCAGAAACGGGATGCCTGGAGGAGTTCTTCTTCTGTTTCCCTGGTTAATCTTGCTTTTCTTCAGCTAGCTAATTTGGAAAATGGGAGCCCAAGAGGGTCCCCAGTTTGGCACCGCAGAAATTCCCACTAGCCAATTTGATCCAGATGCCTGCATCTAATTCAGATGCTGAAGTTAGGAGGTTAGTGCCCTCCACTGCACCAGGGGAGAGGGAGATCCTGCAGAGCTTGTTGAAAGCAAGGAATCTTTGCATTGAGGATAAAAGGAATCTGGTGGGACGCTTGCCTCAGGTAGGTGGTACTCAACTGTGGAGCAAAGCAAGTGCAGCAAAAAAGCCCTCACCTAAAGCTATGCTAACCTAATTTTGAATAATAAATGTGTGAGAGGAAACCAATTTGCTTTTAGATATCCTACAAACAGGAAAAAAAATCGTGAGATAAATTATTCATCGTGAATTATTTGCATAGGCCTATAGGATCTCATTAAACACCTCAAGACTGATTTGGAAGAAGAAATGGAGAAAGTCTTTAGTCTGGTACTTCTCTTCTCCTGAACTTGCAATAATTGTCTCTCCAGCAATTGAATTTGTCTCTTTCTTCTGCTGTTATTCTCTGCTTCCTGGACCACCCTTATAGAATGTTTTATGGCAGAGTTTTCCTGTGAGCCAAAGAGCTTGAATTTCACAGCTACATATTAAAGTGCATCAGAAAACAGTAGAAGACATCATATTTTCTCCAATTACTTGTGGCTAAATTGCGACAAATTTTTAAATTGCCATACTTAAAAGTATTAGCTACAGATACATAAATCTCCCATTTTTTTCAAACACATCCCAGCCTCTACAAGCCAAGAATCCAGCTTTTACATTAAGTAATATGACAAGCAATTCTAGGTGCCTCTGTTTCTGAATACCCAATCTGAGCCAATTTAAAGTGACATATCTTGGGCCAATCTAAATCGCTATATGATATTCAAGCTGAAAAATACTGGATTCTTGTAAAAAAAGGGCTGAATCAGTATATAGGTTGTTTCAAGCAGTTTTTTGTATAACCTGTTCTTCAACCCTGCTGAAGATGGTTCCACAGCCAGCCTAGGCAGCGTATTCCCAGTACATGCCTATTCTTGGAATTAGGATATGCAAATTGAATTATATTTGCTGCAAATTAAGCTGATTTTGTCTTGTCCCACCTTCAGGGGACACAAGAAACATTTGATACCTGTCCTTCTTGTATATCCTTTTCATACAGAAAAGTGTTACTGTGGTTCTGCTCAAATTCATCTCTCCTAGACTAAGCAGGCTTTCCTGCAGAAGGTGTATTTTCCCGACCCCTCATTCTCATTCCATTCTGTACTCTTTCCAAGTGTCATGCCCACAGTGTTCAGCTGAAGACTCACCAGCTCCAAAGTCAACAGCAAAAAACTGTCTTCCCCCATCCCTGCAAACATTCAAGGCCAGGTTGGATGGGGCTCTGAGCAACCTGATCTGGTTGGAGACCTCCCTGCTCCTTGCAGGGGGGTTGGACTAGATGACCTTTAAAGGTCCCTTCCAACCCAAACCATTCTATGATTCTGTGATTCTATCTGTGTGTTATTTTTTTAATACATTGGGTAAGGATTAGATGTGGTGGCTTTGTAATGTTGCCATAGTTTATACTCGTGGTGAAGCAGTGACCATGTGCAACCTCAGATGCTCTTCTGCAGAACTGCTGTTTGAACAGTTTTTCCACATCTTGTGTTTGCACCACTGATTTCTCTTTCCCTTGTGAATTGGCCTTTTCTGAATTTCTTATTGTTGATTTCACATCATTCTTCCAATGGGTCAAGTGCATTTTGACTTCTGTTCTCAGTCTTTGAAATTCTGCAGTCCTTCCTGACTTAGACAGACAATACATTATTAATATACTCTCCCTTCCACTATCCATACTGGTGGTAGTGAAAACGTTGAATAAAGCTGGCCCTGGACAGCCCATGTGGGATCTCCCTTTCATGTATCTGCTAAGGGTAACATTGAGTGCGCAAAATATATGTATACACACACATACAGTACCAATGTGTAGCGATAGAGTACCGAGATGGAATTGAAATTTAACATGATAATTCCTATTGTGCCACAATAACTCTGGAATTTGAACATAATTAAAATTCAGTCACTTTTTTTTTCCCAAATAGTGCCATTTGACAGTGTAATTGCTTTGTAGTCGAAGTACAGATCAAAAATGCTACCACAAAAAATACTATGATTCCATAACCATTGTCAAAAATAATACGGCCTCTCCATATAGGATTTAATTCTAGCAGTCATTGTACTTACACTAGACTCACAGTACATTTTTTGGTAAAATATACTACCATGCTTGCCCCTTGCTCTCTCAGCAGTATTTTGGATATTAGTCATTAGATCATCTTTCCCCATTTCTGTGGTTCAGTGAGGAAAGCAGAAAGTTGTTCATTTTGCCAGAATTACCGATTGCTTTCCTTTGCCAATGGAAGTTGTGTTGGCTTAAGCTGGAGGGGAATGGGCTGAGATCACCCTTTTGTATTGGAATATCTAAGGTGAGCGTGTGAGATAAATGAGGATGAGAATAGATGAGGAGAGAAGAGTAAGACGGCAGTGTGGGAGGGCAAGGTGCCAGAAAAATCTCTCTCTAAAGAAAGACAGAGCTGTCTGGAAATGTGCATCGTCACTCCCACAGGAGAGAGGGACAGTCCTGCTGGAGGTCTGCAAAGCAGTGCCTTTGCATGTCGTGGAGACTTGGTGGGACAATAAGTGGATCCTTGGGCAAACTGGCAGGAACCTGGCTTTCTGCAGAGCTGTATGTCACTTCCCTGTTTTAGGGCACGCTGGAGATTTACATGTTCTCCAACTACATCTGGAGGACTTTTTTCCCTTTTCCTTTTCCCATGGGCTTTGTGGCCCAGGAGAGAGCCCAGTCATTAGAAACTCCTTGGTGTTTCACTACTGGCAAAACGGGCCGCAAACACATTGCTGGAAGAATGCAGTCCTTTACGTAGTGACCTAGTTACGGCTTCTATGTCTGCAGAAATTTGATTTTACCACTGAGGCAGCTCCTAGCTAACCACTGGTAAGCTGTTCCTTTTCTCTTCCGCTCTCTCTGGAAGGCTGTAGCTTTCTCTTTGCAGGTGTAATTCCATCGAACAGGCATTGCATATTCCTCCCTAGCCATCACCTAGCTCCCCAGGCACTGACCCAGTCACTGCCGACCCATCAGCCTCACCGGAAAGTTGCACAGTGCTGCAGAGACACAATGGAGAAAGGGATATTTTTAAATGTGTGCTTTATTTTTTTTTAAACCTGTATAAATAAATACAAAATGACAAAGAGGTTCATGTTTACTAAACATTGCATTTGATTGTATGACATTACACAGTGTGTGTCACAATAGTTCACCTTGTAATTGTGTCCTTTTAGCTGTTGGTGCATAATTCTATAACTCATAGGATACAATTAGTCCTGAAGCTGCATCCAGCCACCCTTTTAGTGGAACCCCTGAGTGCTTACAATTGCAAGAGTGGATTAGGGGAGGGCTCGAGCCAATTGGCCGAAATTGGGGAATCATAAGAGAGGTTTGGCATAGCAAAAGAAGAAGCTAGTGGGAGGGGTAAGATAGATTCTCGAGAAAATGAAAAGTGTTAAATCTTTGGAACATTTTTATTTCCAATTTTCTTCACCTTAGCGTTTAACAGAAATATATCTGAAGTAATCAAAGTCAGCAGAGATCACAGGTTCATTTAGGAATATGATTTTTTTCACGCCCGCTGAGAGCAGGCAAACAGGCAAACATTGCATGATCAGTTTTTACCTGAAGAGCCGGTTCGTATTTTGATAAGGGTAAAAATATACTCAATCACTTGATGAAATGCTGATTCTCCAAACCACTTACCATCCTCACCCAGTGAAGGTCAACTGCCAAGGTTTTAGAGACATACTCGGGTCATTTGCTTGCTTGCTTCTTTAAACCGCACTCCACGTGCTTTTTCACATTCATTCTCTCTAATTCTCTTCAGCAGGCTGGAATAGAGCTACTTTACCTTCACATCTAGAGCTTATATAAGTATTTGCCGGAAACAATTTTTGCATTCTGTTTGGCATGTTTAAAACAAATTGTTGTTTTCAGGTAAATTAGAATTTTATGTAGATTTTTTCCCATTATTCTGTGAAATACATATATTTCATATGTATTCTAGGAATGGGGATAGCTGAAAGGATGACCGTTGACTACTTGGGATCTATGACTGGCCACTTAAGTATGGTTTATATTTGCTCACTGGCTGACAATATCTACTAATGGGAACTATAGCTAAGGAAACAATTATGGATTTGATTGGTGTGTGAGCACCAGAGAACCGGTGACATTACACATAAACTGTAACAAGAAGTTAAAAACCATGGAGAGGTTTTGGACTTCGATGATCTTTCCCTGGCTTTATTTTTCCTGCATAAGGGGATTTTTTGGTAACATTTAGCTGATTCTGCATTCAAATCTGTGTTTCCATACAAGTACCAAGTTTGCTATTGTTTGCATTTGCTATTGCGTTCCTGTGAAGTGCTACTCGCTTGCGGTTCATCTGCCCCTCTTCCTCAGGCTGTGGAGTTAGAGCTCAATACCTGCCTTTCCTTCAGCAGTATTTTGAAACAAGTTTGGTGAGTATCTGCCTTACTGGGGAACTACTTAACACTTTATTGTTCCGTAAAACGATAGTATCCAAACACAGATACCCCACTGCTTTGATATTGGACAGACTGCTGCTACCTGGGTCTGTGACAAGGTTGAGACACCACAGTAGCAAGTCAGAAAAGATAACACATTTTCTCAGCTCACCTTCTGCCTCTCCCCTCCTGCACAGGAGTTTTTGTAAATTATTTTATATCCTTCGAATTTGTCAGACTCAGTAAGACCTTCCTATCAGAACAAAGGCAAAAATATGAACTTCTTTTTAGAAAAGAAAAACTAATATTTTCTGCTGAAAATCTCAAATCCAGCAACTCTGTCCTCCTCTCCTCCCCTTTCCAATGTCTTATTTCCACCAGGCAACATGTTTTGAAGCCAGTTGTTATACTCTGCTTGGAGTATACTGAAAATCCATAGGTCTTCCTGGCTTAGGGGTGGAATTTTGAGCACCATTTGAAAATTTGGTAGTGGAAAAAGGAAGCTCTCAAAATCACTGGTAATTGAACCTTATAAAATCAGCTGCAACTTAGCAAAAATAGTGGGACTTTTACTTGCTTTCTAATTCTCTCCTTCCTGCTGTGGCCATCTTTGTTTCCAAATGTACTAAGAGAGAATAGAGATGGCAGGTGTGGAAACCCTTCTGAGGTGAATAAAACAGTTCATATTTTAAAAAAGATTTGCTTGATCTAAACAAAGTCTCTTTCACCAAACAGTTATATCAATAAAACCTGCAATACGAATCTCAGATGGGCTGCATGGCATGAAGCCAAAGGCTGAGGGCTACCAAGCACTGGAAAAGTGCAAGCATAAATATGCCTGGATGGCATCCATAGCACATCTACATCTTAGTGCATCTACAGAGTACCACAGAGGCCAATTTTTCTTATAAGCTTTTAAAGAATATTAAAAATATGAATGCCCTCTTTTCCACATTTCTCTGGTGAAGGAGTAATAAAGCTCTGCCCCGCAGTGGCTCAGGTATGGATTGTTTCCCATTACACTCATACTGGTGCGTGCACACCTCTGTGTCCCAAGTCCTCGCTCACTTGGGCAGTGTCAGAGGGACCATCTGCCTTAGAAAGTGGACTGACAAAATGAAACTCAGCCTTTGCCTTCAAGGAGAAGAGGAAAACAATTGTCTGGAATATGATGGGCCATGCTTTAAACAAGTATTATTAGCTATAACGTCTATGAAATCTATGGAGAGGTGTTGATGCACACAAAGAGTACCTCAGCAAAATATTTTTTCCACTGTTTTTTTTTTTCCATTTCTCCCTTACGCATATTCCACATTTTAAAGCTCTGTTGGTTGCAGCTGTCAATAATTTAAAAATCTTACCTTACTTTAAGGTTCGTGCTGGAATAGACCACCTGAAGAGGTCTCCAGGGCTGTGAGTACTTTGGGGAGTTTTTCTGTGTAGGTTTTTATGGAGTCCTCTCTACAATAAATTTAGGCATTTCTCATCTCAGCTGACTTTTTGTCTCCCTTGACTTTCCCATTTCCAATATGTATTTGCATTTCTACCTATGAAACTTATTCTCCATAAACTTATTATTTTCTTCTCTCTTCAAACATTTTGTATTCTGAGATCTTGGCTTTCGAAGCATGCACTGGGCAAAACGAGGAACTCACTGATGCTAGCAATACTTTCTGTAATTCTGAAGTCACATGTCTCAGCTCCAAATGTCCTCTTTCTAAGCCCAATTCTTTTAATCTTTTCTTGTAAATTAGAGTCTTCAGGCTTGATGTCACCACTGACTGCGAGGCAATAACTTTTCCTTTGATGGAGATCTTTGGAGAGTGCCAAATGAGTAGTTTAAATGATGTTCTCTCTCTCTCTCTCTTTACTGTCCCCATTTCTGCAACTTCCATATTATAAACCTCCTGTCCAGCATCCACGCAGATGGTGATAGTAAATACAATATGATATTCTGACACTGAGTTTTGAATGTTTCTCCTTTCTAGATCTAATCATACATGTAACTTGTATATATCAGAGGTGTGTCAGAGCAGCAAAATGTTGTTGGCTTTCCTGTGATAGCTGCTGTAGCCACCCTTCCACTAAGACCCAAGCTATTGGCAGAAATGGCTCCCAACAGAACGGTTAATGAGCAGAAATAATCCTGAAGTTATAATGCGGACACTGCCTCTGGAGCCAACACCAGAAGAGACTCGGCAGAATCCCACTCACTTTGTCCAGAAAGAAAATTTATCGCATCTTCAAAAGAAAAAAAATCCCTCCAACACATTTTATTTATTTATTTTATCAGGAAGGTATGGCTATTTCAGAAACATTAAAAGTCAGCTGCTCTTCTCTAAGAACTGTAGTGAAAAGAGAGTGAGGGTCCATTTGTTATTTTTCAGTAAGTTATGAGCCAGAATCTATTTGACCGATCTCTTTTTCTGCATGGTATTGTAAATATATCATGCTAAAGTCTCCAGCTCTGGGCTCCAGATTAGATTATGAATGATATCTACCTTTTATTCCGAAGCAATGAGGTATGGAATCTATATTTGAATTAATATAATTAGGCAGCTGTGAATTTTTATTTTCCATACATGGACAGACCCTATCTTTCATTAGACAGAATTAATATACATTACAGCTTCAAATCTTACATATGCTCATATAATTTTGCTCACTCTTCATTCTACCTTAAACCTTCCTTTCCTTTGCAACTCAATTTTATATATCTTTTCTCTCCCACTCACCTGACAAAATAAAACCTGAGTATTTTCCATTCCCAATAGGTCTGCATTTCTGCAGCTAATTTCTTTGTTCGTAAACTCCTTACCAACTTCTTTATTGCTTCCCTCCTGATGACTCATTACTAATTTCAGGACAACTAAACCATCCTTCCTATCAGCTTTCAACTGCATTTCTGGGTTGGCTTTTCCTCCTCTTTATATGGAGCCAACTTGAGTTGGGTGTATAAAAATAAATAACTGGTATGGGGGTGTATGCACTATATATATATTACTGGGGCATCTTATTTTTCTGAATATATTTGATAAATATAAAATCATTTTTACTTGTAGCATCAGTGAACAGATTGCTTATTATGAAATATCATCAGTATGTGAAAGTGTATTTTTTTTTGCAAATTGTGTTTTCTGGCATCAACCTCTATACATTTAAAATTTTGCTTCCAGCAAATTTCACCTGCACAACTCAGTAAATTCTAGGAAAATAGGTGTCAGTCTTGCTCAAAAGTAGGTATGTCTGTTCACAGAATAGATCATATTTAAGGGGACTGAATGTGCTGAGGAGAATCAGAATAGAATATTCTGCATTCATTTACAACATACTCTATGGTACATAGTCCAGACACCCAGCTACTAGGGTCTTTAACATGATTCTTGCATATCTACAAATTTTCTTCTTGCATATCTACAAATTTTCTTCTTGCATATCTACAAATTTTCAAGTAGACTTTTATTTCTGCTGATGGACTGTTAGATGTCTTATTCCCTGGTTCTTTCTAGCTAGGTGCTTGGCATATATTTCAGTTATTCTTTGCCAGTAAACTGAAATCAGCAAAATAAATCCAGTTCTCCTTAGTAAGTTCTATATTGCCATTAAGCTTTATATGTTTAAGTGATGTTTACAGGACAAATGTAAATGTCAGCACACTTCACTGTTTTGACTCCATAATCCTGCCAAGTTCTGTGTGCAGATTAGTTGTACTATACGGAAATGTTATATTTTGGAATGACAATATTCTGATTTGTAGGCAGCAGTGCAAGAATTGCAGGTGGAATTGATGTGCCATTCGTGAATATTTGTTGGGCTTAGCTGTATTCCTTGATAACCTGAAAATCAGACATAACATGCCTCTATTCTGAAGGTATACACATAGATGAATTTTCAGAATAAAACGTACTGATTACAAATTTGAAAAGCCTGATTTTCCTAAATTAGGTCTATGGAGAATTGCATGAACAGCTCTTGCTAACATAGACAAATGAGGTGCACCAGCCCCGTATGGGAGTTTTGTTCTTTGAGTTCCTATGCGATGCTTAGACGTAGCTTCTCTTACATTAGACTAGCAAGTAGAAAATTGATACAATTTGATTTTCTGTTTCAGCCAGAATTTCTGCCAGCAGTGCTAGGGGATCCTGAATTTAAGGCAACGTGAGAAAGTACGATTGGAAGGGACAAGACCAGGAGCCATAACAGGTGACAGAAGTCACCTTTAAATTGCAGACCCAAACTTCTCATTAAACTAAAGTGGCCGAAAGCCCTTGGCAGCCAAAAGCCCAGCAGCTCTCAGGCCTGATGCTGTTTGCAGTGACCCAGGCTTGAGTCTGGCTCGCCTGCTTTTTAGAGTAAATTGATTTTTATCTCATTGCTGCAACCAGGTGTGACAGAGCAGCCATAACTATCAATCACCCTTGTCACTCGGTGCAGTGGTTTGCTTCTCCATCTAACCTATTGGTCCAGGTGGGCCTGTAGGGTGCTGTTCCCCTTCCCCAAAATACTGGAAAAAGGTGTAAATAGGTGGTGTACTTGAGTGTGGGAAAAGGATGACAGACCACAGTCACTGGAAGATCCTGGGGCAGTGGCTGTGGTTCTGCTGGGGAGCAGGAGAGGTGGATCTCTCAGTGATGATGGGGCTTCCTAACTGTGGATTCTAAGGTGTTATTAATAAAATTTTAATAGTAATAATTCTGTTCAATAGTAATACTTCAGGTCTACCTACCAGATCTTGGTAGGTCTAGTTCTTGTCTGAGCAGGTAACACTAGTTTTTGGTCAAATCAATTTGAGATTTTTTCCTTAACTGTTGCTTTTCCTGCTTGGGCTGGGATTCTGCTGCTGGATTAACTAGGAACGCCACCCAAAAAAGACTTGGATCTCAATAACATGGAAATGAATAGATGTGAAGTGAATGAATTTTCCTTGTGCTTGCAACTGCAGCCTGGGAGAAGAGGGGCTACTGGGGAAGCAGTGTGTGTCTTTGGGACGTTGCTGGCTTCGTGCTGCAGCTGAAGCTTCGTGCCCCTGAACTGCTTCAGCACTCCTCTGTGATAGGAACTGGGGAGCACACACAGCCTGATTATTTGGGTTAGGCCAGGTAAATTGGTTTGTTAGGTTGGTGATGGCACGGGACTTCTGTAGCAGTTTGGGAGCACAGGAAGCAAAGAGAGAGACAGCCATTTTATTTTAGGCTTATT
Source organism: Chlamydotis macqueenii (assembly GCF_036417535.1). Lineage (NCBI taxonomy): Eukaryota > Metazoa > Chordata > Aves > Otidiformes > Otididae > Chlamydotis > Chlamydotis macqueenii. Next base: position 130,529,863 of record NC_141556.1, read on the forward strand.
CTATACATTGAGATTCATTTTACAATTTTTTTTCCCTAAATTAATACAAAAATAGTAAAAATAGGTTAAAAAAAGCCCAAACAAAAACCCCTGACATCTTGCAAGCCATTTATTTGACACACAGATTAAGACTTCTTGGAGCTTAAATAACCTAGAATTATTTACGCTGACCTTTTTTTTTTTTTTTTCCCAAATTAAAAAAAAGGTGATGACTTGCAGAATGCCAACTACATCAGACTGATTTGTGCCTGAGAAGCAGCTGCCCCAGGCAGCCGCAGGTGATGCTGAGGTGCCCTCTCTCCAGGCAGGAAGCTGTGCCAGGACCACGATGGGGCGAATGGTGGCACGTTGAGGCATGCCACTCTGTCCCAACCTATGTGCCATAGGGTAGGAATATATCTTTGAATCGCCTCCTGGGATGTCTTTGCCATATTTCTTTCTCTCAAAAAAAAACCAACCCAAATCCAAACCAGAAGTTCTCCCTTGCGCTTTCCTGGTAGCAGATGTGTTTTGCAAGTACTCCCTCGGGGCCCATCCTTGCTACAATTTGGAGCTAAAGCTCCTCCCTGTTCTCTAACAAGGTTGGGGAGAAGGTGAGGGGGGATAAGATTTCCTCTGCCTCTGCAGTGGGCTGGGGGCCCTGGAGGTGCCTGTGGCAATGGTGTGGTGCCTGGACATGGGTGGAAGCTGCTGCCCACCTTTGAGGAGGGGAAGGGGCTCTCTCTCTCCTCCATGTCCCTTCTCATCAGACCTGTGTGTACCCCAGGAAGGCTTACTTATTTAAAAATATTTATAAGAAAATAAATGGCAAGTAGTTTCAGTGATAAATGTAGGGATAAAGCCACGGAAGAAATACTTTGCCCCTATGTAGCTAACTGTACAATCTGATTTGTATGGATTGGGGTTTTAACACCTGTGAAGGCAGGGGAGGAAAAGGCTCTGGGTAATCCGTTCTGACCAGGGTCTTCCAAAAAGCGGCTTCCCATGGGGCTCGTGCCTTACCACGCAAGCTCTGGTTCAGCAAAACCCAGCAGCGCTGTCATAATATGAGGCACGTGTGGAGCTAGCTGTGCGCGCACAGGAGCTCATGCACGCTGCGGGCTGCGCATGTCCCCGGGAGCCACCGGACCGGGCTGTGGGCCAGGGACATGGGCAATGACCCCACCGCAGGGCTTGGTCTGGCACCGTCACCACCCACACAGCAGAGCCGTCCCTTCCCTGGATCTTCTTGAACACACTATCTGCTTCCAAAGTTAACAAATAGGAGAAACACCAATTTGCTAAGTTTTGAACCAAGCAGTTCTTCTCCCACAAAAACCACTTGCTAAAGAGCTGTTTCTGGTTTTCTCACTGTTTTGGAGAGAAATCATGGTCTTCCTTCTGACTCTCCTGAACCTTGCCCAGTCATGCTGCCACTCTCTTTTGTTTTCTCTTTGAATAAAAATAAACAGGGTGTTGGTTGAGGTGGGATTTGGTGGCTAGCAAGGAGGACAGTTAGCCTAGAGACAAGCATTTAAAAGGACACCTTTCGGTTTACAGTACACATTTTACCTGAATTCAGCGCTGGCTCAGAACGCTTCTGAGAAGCAGATGCGAATCCTCACGTGGCGCAACGTAACCTCAGGCCACTTTGGTACTGTTTTCCCTCCAGGTCCATGCAGTTGACCATGGTAAGTGTGTTTGCTTCTCTTTGGAAAAGAAGCTCCTTTTCTTTGCCAGACTGGTTTTTCTCAGTCTTCACAGCTCTAATTTTAATCTAACTAGAACATTTTCACTTAAAGCTTTGGGCAGAAAACTCTGGCTTCATCAATCAATTTTTATAGTGAAGTTATTCCAGCTATACCAACTTTTCTCTCTTCATTTTTTCCCTCCAATTAGAGCACTCATAAATTGAAAGTGAACTTGTGCTAAGACAACGTTGGGAATTATGTTACAAGAAAACTGGACTGATCTCGATGGTCGTATGCACTTAGGTTGGTTCTTCTTCCCCATGCTTACCCCATAGTAAAAATATACTGTACACCATACCTTACTGTATAGAAATTTTAATGTTTGTAGAAGATATATGTGCTCAGTGAGTCACAGTCCTATATATTTTTGTTAGCCTTGGTTAAAATTTTTGCTGTTAAATTTTAGTGAGTGCCTGACAGCGTATAATACTCTGTTACTCACTGAATTTATACAAAAATTGGGTCATCTATATTGCAAACAAAACCACAGTGATAACTGGGCTAAAAAGCCACCAGATTATGACAAAAAACTGCTTAAGCCTAGGTAGTCTTCCAAAATGGAGGTTCACCAGTAAGGATAAAATCTTACACACAGTTAGCCACCGGGAGTGCTTTGGACTGAGAACAGAGCACAGCATCTGCACCTCTCATCAATCGGCACAGTGAGGACCAATTGACTTCGGTGAAGATAATTGCTCCAGAGGAAGAAGTCAAAGGGGAGGAAGGCCAAAGTGGGTTAGCATAGTCTGAAACCTTGAGAACACGCCATTTCTGGTTCATGTTGAGGTATTCATGCTACCTGTAGTGAAGGATTATTTGGTGCATCTCTCAGACTCACTAGGATTCAGGCAGAAATCTCATGAACCTGGGCTGAGTACACCTTGGACGTTTTCATGGCTTTATCTTGCCAAGCCTAGAAGTGGGGAGCAGAGTGATGGCTTGAGGTGAAACATGGTGAGAAATGTACGTTAGTAATTTTCGGCTCTGTTTCAGGTTTCTGAGGGGGTGGGGAGGCTTCCCCAGAAGACTGTCTCCTGCCTGTGCAGAAAGGGGCATGGCACCTCTTCCCGCTCCCAGTCCCATGCGGCCAGCAAGAGTTACTTGTTACTGGTGGGGTAACATGGCACTGGAGGGAACTGCTAGGGGAGGAATCTGCCCTTGAAAAGATTCTTAAGAACGAGCTGGATAAAAACCTTTCAGAAATTATTTAAATGTCGCTGGCTCTGCCTTGGGGCAAAGAGGTAGGCTGCAGGACTTCTCACCCTGTCGTCTATGGACACCCAAGCACAAACTGTGGCACTTCGCCATAGAAGTGCTTCCACATCCATTTTCTGACAGGTTTGGAGACAGAGGAGCAGTTTTATCACTGGTTTTATCACCTTTCTTGAAGATCTCTGAAGGCCTCACATGCTGAGATTTAATGAGAGACCTGTGAAACTACAAGCTTGTCTCTGGACATCTCTTTAAAGATGCTCCTATCTATGCATTTCAATTAGATGTGAAGAGTTTTATGGCAGCCATCCTTGCATCTGGTGTTTGCAAGTGACAGCATCAGGGATAGCAGAGGTGTAAAATCAGTGTTCGCCGTGTATTCCTCTCCGCAGTGTACAACCAACCTCTTTCACACATCTCCCATTTCCAGGTGTCTCACAAGCCAGTAGACTGCTGCTGCCAAACGTGGTTTGCAATTCCTCAGTAACTCTCAACTAATTTGCTAATACCCTCAGAAGTTTAAAAGCCACTGCAGCTGCCTGTTGAACAGCCAGGAGATGGAGTGATTGTTATTTAAACGACATAATGACCATCACAGAAAATCTACAGCGAAAGTATACTTAAGGAATGATTTTTGGCTGGAAACCCCCAAGCCTGAGTCAAAAGAAAACAGGGGAAACAGATCTTTCCCCTCACCTCGCATTCATTTGGCTGTCTTCAAGGTGTCCGCCTGACTTCTGCCAAGGCTGAAGTTGTTGTTACAGCTTCCCAGCTGCTGCCGCAGCAAATGATGTTTGTTCAAGCAAAGGGCCTGTGCATTCCCAGACAAGCTTCCTTTTCTTCTGGTCAGAGAAGGGACTTATCTGGGGGAAAGCAAATGTTGCCAGCTGCACTGCCGACTTGTTTTGCTAGTCAGTATGTAACATTTTGCTTCAGGGCAAAAATATCTCGTTCTCTTATTTTCTGCTAGTGAGGAGGATTCAGAAGTATCTCTTTGCTAGAAAATGAATATTCACTAGGCGGCATTTGCAGGTTTTGCACAGGGCATTTGGGGGGTCACTGGGACTGGATGCTAAGAGAGAGGTTTCATGCAATGAAGCATACCCTGGGTTTGTGACCACAGATGTCCTCATCACCCTATGGGTAATGCAGGCAGCCTCCCAGGGGTCCAAGCCCCACGGCTCCTGCAATTTCTCTTTGCCTTCCAGATAGCATGACTGGGGCAAACACTGTGCCAACTGCCGAAAACTTTTCAAGTACTCTTACTCTCCAGACAAGCTGTAAAAAGGAGTTCGGTTGCAATACATTCACCTTGCACCACAAAGCAACAGTTCATATATTCGTGAGACCACCCGACACACCAGCCAGCTTCCTGCACCTGGGTTTTTGCAGGCAATGTACAGTCGGATCACTCTCAGCAAAACCTACAGAATTGGCTTAGGTATCCCCACTTGGGTTCAACCGCATGATAAAACCTTATAGTAATGAGCCTGTGGCTCTTAAGGGTGGAGGGGGTGGAGGAGGAAAGAGAAGATTCCTTATCTGCATTACTCCACATCACAGATGCTGACAGAATTATTGATTTAGAACTCACAGCTCCAAAAGGACTCAGTAATGTAATCTTTTTAAGTATTTTTTTTTTCCTTCTTTCAGATGTGATGTTTTCAATAGGCCCCTTAGATATGGGCTCTTTGGGGATGTCGTTAAACTTCCTGCTGCTAAACCGCAGTCCCAACCTTCGGTTTGTTTCATACAGCTCTCACTGTCTCTTGGAAGAGCCCATAGCTGCAAGGTCTATTGCTTAACAGATACTCTAGGAAGATTCAGGGATTAAGTTATACATTACGTAAAACTACCCACTAATCCTCTTAGTGTGCATTACCAGTGAATGGCCTGAAATAGACTCTCACTAAAAGAGCCCCAACATTCACTTTCTTGATGACAGTTTAGTACTTGAGGTTTGTGTCATGGATTTTGGTGCTGAAATATTCAGTACACCATCTTCTGTCTGCTGCTAGATCCACTCGCACGTGTTAGTAGAGTGCTAACAAAATTACAGTTGGTAAAGCAGATTACGTGTTTAACTAGTAGCGAGACATGTATAAAACAGAATTATATATTTTCTAGAGTGACAGAGTCACTGGGATTTTTTTTGTCCTTTTTTTTTGTTCTTTTTTTTTTATAAGAAAAAGAAACAGCTATAAAACCATGATTAAAAATGTTACAAGGGATGATTTACATTTTAAAATGATATTTTTAGAAAAAAAAAAGTGATTTATAACATAAAACTGTTTGGAAAGCGTTTGGTTGCTATGTACTGCCTTCTTTCCCAGTACAGTTTGCTATTTGTTATACAGTCTTGCATAAATGTTTAGATTAGGGGAGAAAAGAAAAATTAAATGTGATGGCTAAGACCTGTAAGAGCTGACTCACTGACTTGAGTTATTGCTGTGCAGAAAGTTTGTAAAGCCTTTACATCCAGCGAACATTTAGTGCTACTTCAGCCTTGACAGTTGACCTTTCAATCTGATCGGGTTTAGCCACAATAACTGCAGCATCTGCAGTACAGGCGATGCAGATGGCTGCTTAGGAACCCAACTTCTCTCATTAGATCTTACTTCACGCGTCTAAAATTCAACCCCTCCTTGCACGTGTGTGCAAATTCTCTCATAATACCTGTTATAGGAGCTGAGCAAGGCACAATTCCCCAGCTCTTTTTACAAATTTATTTTTAATTTATCCCATCATTTTGAATATTCCTGGATTTAGATTAGAGGGGGGAGGGAAAACCTCCAAACCCCTTCCTCTCCCCAGGTATTTAGTCAGTACTGGTTTCTTTTTTTTTTTTCCTCAGTAAGACCTAGTGTAAAAAAGCAACAAACAAACAAGTTAGACTGTTGTAATTTGGTCAACCACTCGGGTGCTATCCATATCCACCATTTCAACACACTCGATTTCCTCACGGTTTTCAGGATTCTTCTTCTCTTTCCTCTTCTTCTTGGATGGTGGCAGGAAAGTCAGTATCACAGGTAAAATGGCAAAGCAGTGAAAGAAGGTGACTAATGCTATTAAAAACAAGCACCTGAACAGTGTACGGGTCAGATTTGAAGGCACAGCTGCAAGAGGAATCAGACCAACAATATAGCAGAGGTAGCTCTGCAAAATAGCTACCCCATGCACTTCCAGGGCATTTTTCACCCATTTAGTTCTTGTGAACTCTTTGCCCAGGACAAAGGTTGATAACAGTGGAGCACAGTTGTCAATTGTATAATTAATTCCGTAAATTAAGCACAACACAGAAATACAATCTAGTTCCACTTTCCACAAGGTCATAAAACCTATAACTCCAAACTCAACTGAGGCAACAGTTAGAGTGAGCCAGACATTGATCAGAGAGTCTGCCACCAGGAATGCAGAGAAGAAGAGCAGAAATAAAGCACTAATGCAGGAGTTTTGTAAGGGGGCTCCCACTGAAGAGGCATAACGATCCATGTACACAAATGATGGATTGAAAACGATGAATTTCACCTTGGAGGTGAGAGAGAGCTTCCTCAGGGTCTCCAGGAGGTCATAAAGTTCTTCCCTCTTGGTTTCCATTGTCTTTGCCACCAAGAACATCCTGGAGGCCACAACATCGACTTCGTTGTTGTATTTCTTGGAAAAGATGATATCCTCTGAAAAATGGGCAAACTGAGGGGCCTTCAGGAATGAGTTCCTCAACATATCAGTGAAGTTTTTCTTGGGCAATCCGGTAGATATGTTGAGTTTCCTAAGGTAATTTAAGTAGCTTTCAAACCAAGATATCCTCACAAAGCCCTTGGTATACTCCAGCACGTCCTCCTGGACACTGGTGTTCCAGTACTCGATTGACTCGTAGATGTAGAACCCAATCACCGGGCTGTAGTTACTGAAATACTTCTGCTGGGCAGTCGTATACTCAATGGTCCGTGTCGCGGTCGCTACGATGTTGCTCAGGTCTGACCCTTCACTGACCTGCAGGTAGCCCATTAAGGCAAAGGAAATATAAACAAGGTAAAAGAGAACTACAAAAGGCTTGACGTAAGTGTTTGTTATCCAGTCACAATAATAGCGTTTAAGGAACCACACCAAAAGATGACTCTCGTAAGTGTTCGTTTCCTCTGAATCTGCTGTGTCCTCGCTGAATTTGGCTGTCAGAAGAAACCTATACCATGCAGGCTTCTCTTGCAATACCTCTGGCTTTGGTACCTTTCTGCAGAAGATACTATGCTGGTAGTTGTTTTCTATGTAGCCAGTAAACACCAGGCTGGAACCATAAAAGGAGAGTACATAGAGGTAGTTGAACAAAATTGCAATACAGGAATTGCAGCAGAAAATCCTGGCTGCTTCAATGTTAGTGAAAGGACTGGCACCTATTCCAAAAGTGACCAGGTACATGGCAGTGGTGAGAGAAAACGAGAGCATGGAGTCTGCAAATACGGCTGCAGTCCTCTCTTTAACATGTTGGTCTTCTCTAGTTTTTCTCCAGGAGGACAACATTTCAAAAGTCCCATACAACCCATGACCTACAATAGAGAACAAAGCGAGTGTTTAAAGTACTCAAATCAACATGTGGAAAAACGCAACGTGGGCATGCTAAAAGGCTCAAAGGAGACATAGCTTGCTGTTATCAATGGTTGAAGTAAATGTCCTGCAGAAGAGAGAAATTATTACGGTGGTCTAAGCCACAGGAGTGCATTCGCTACCTGACTAGCAAACCTTACTCCCAGAGCTTGAGGAGAGTTCTGCATCGCTGGCGCAGGGCTGATGGGTTAAAGAAAAAGGATTTCTTTCTGGTTGGCTGTTTTGTTTCATTATTTTGGAGTGCCTGTGATGGAAGATGCTTTGAAATTAGTTTTTCCTCGTGATGGGATCTGACCTGTGGTGAAAACAAAGAAATACGACCTTGAAGTGTCTGTGCTGGAAGCAGAGCATTGGTTGGCTGCTTTGTAGAACATCTGTAAAAAAAAATGCAACCTTCATATAAACTGAACATTTTCAAGTAAATCAGTCACTGATTTCTCCAATTGCTATATAAATTTTCCATCAGGGAAAAGAAATCCTAGAAACGGAACAAACAAAACCAGCACAAATAAATTTCAGAGATGCAGAATAGTAGAACTGATATGGAACTACTTAAGGCATTGGTCTTCTTACTTTAATACGTCTAAGGGCTTGTAAAACCAAATACAGCTCTATTTTTCCAGCGTTTTGTAATGTATTTCATTAACTCTTAAAGTGGATATAGCATTCATGAAAGGAGATAAAGACCTGCAGACCTAAAATCCTGTGTTTAACCCCCAAGTGCAGGTAAACCAGGAAAAATGCATAGTTTTATCTTAATCCCTGCTTGGTCATCTTCCTCTTATGGTTTCTCTTTCGTGATTGACACCAAGACACATTTAGAGGACACAGACCTCTGCTCCCTCATGGTGGACATGAGCTGGGAACGCAGCCATCAACTAGCTATCAGATGAGAGTGGCTGAGATAAAAGTAGGTTGGCGTTTTACACATAGATGAACATAAAAATATAGTCCTTGTATCACACCTAAAATGTAAGACTTGAATATTTTCTCAAAATAATTTCTATCATCATGTTCATCTTTACTTAACAGACCCTTTCCATCTAATCCCACCCTCTTTGCTGCCTTTTGATTACTCCTCTTACTCCTTCTTTTGCTGGTTTTGCTGTCCCCTGTCTACCTCTCTGGTCCTCTTGCATTATCTCTAGAAATTCCCAAAAGCCAGTCCACAGTGTTTTGCTCTCACCCATTCCCTGATAACATTATGTGTTGGGTTTTGGTGGTGGGGGCTACAGGGGTGGCCTCTGTGAGAAGCTGCTAGAAGATTCCCATTTGTCTGGTGGACCCGGAAGGCTCCAGGGTGGACCCACTGCTGGTCAGGGCCGAGCCAATCGGGGACAGTGACAATGCCTCTGTGATAACGTATTTAAGAAGGGGAAAATAAAACTGAAGTGTAGGCATACAGGGGAAGGTGCGAGCCTCGGGCCTTGGCCCTGGCCTCCTGCTGGGCAGTTGTCTGTGTTGGGCCTGGACCAGCCTGATGGTGGGGGGAGAAGAGGGACAATATGTGAGAGGAACAACTCTGCAGACCCCAAGGTCAGTGAAGGATAGGGAGGAGTAAAGTCGCTCCTGGCAGAGATTCCCTTGCAGCTTGTGGTGAAGCAGGCTGTCCCCCCTGCAGCCCATGGAGGCCCACAGAGGAGCAGAGATCCACCTGCAGCCCGTGAAGGACCCCATGCTGGAGCAGGTGGATGCGCCCTGAAAGAAGCTGTGGCCCCATGGGGGATCCACACTGGAGCAGCCTGTTCCTGAGACACTGCACTCTGTGGAAAAGGACTCACACTGGAGCAGTTTGTGAAGAACTGCAGCCCATGGGGAAGGACTCGCACTGGATAAGTTCACGAAAAACTGTCTCCTATGGGAGGGACCTCACGCTGAAGCAGGGGAAGAGTGTGAGGAGTCGCCCCTCGAGGAGGAAGGAGCAGCAGAGACAATGTGTGATGAACTGACCACAACACCCATTCCCCCTTTCCCCCTACCCCTGCGCTGCTTAGGGGGAGAGAAATGGAGAGTGAAGTTAAGCCTGGGAAGAAGGTAGGCATCGAGGTAAGGTGTTTTAAGATTGGTTTTATCTCTCAGTATTCTACTCTGGTTTGATTATTAATAACTTGAATTAGTTTTCCCAAGTCTTTTTTTACCCATGATGATAACTGCTGAATGATTTCTCCCTGTCCTTATCTCAACCCAGGAGCTTTTGGCTGTAGTTTCTCTCCCCCTTCAGGGAGGGTGAGCAAGCAGCTACGTAGTATTTTGCTCTCAGCTAAGGCTAAACCACAACACATTAGATAAAACAATCAGGGCTGAATTAGTTGAATTAGTTGCTGATGACACTGAAGTGCAATCATTGGACTTCTGAAGCTGATGCTCCAGTCAAGCAGGCCAAGGTAATTCAGAGATCTTTGTTAGAATTTCAGGCTGGCTGCAGAGTACCACAATTGCTGTATCAGCTCTGTTCTCTCCACCTGCAGATGATTATCACTTTTGCTACAAGGGCTATGAATATTGGTCAAGAAACCCCCAAACAAATGAGGTATTCTGAAGAACCAGAAAACCAGAAAATGGAACTAGATAATCTTTAAGGTCACTTTCAACTGAAACCACTCTATGATTCTATGATTATGTTTATTCTTAAATGCCTCATGTAAGCTAAATATTTAATTAACTTGACAAAATAACCCTTTCGCGGTCAGTACCTTTTACTGTAGGGGCAGTTGTAGTTGATTCAGTCCACCCTTCCTGCAAGGAATATCCTATCTACATTTCAACAGATGGCAGAGCTGATCACTCTGTTAATGCTGAAAAGAATAGGTATGGGCTATTTTATAAAGAGTTCAAAATACAGATCTCATAAGATGAGATAATAGGACAGCTAGTGTATCTCCTTATCATGGTCACCTGGTATTTCGAGTAACAAAGTCCGTGCTCTCATGTATATCAGATATCTTACCCACATTGTTATTTGGAGTTGCAGCATGGACCATAACTGTCCAATCTGTAGCAATATTACGCTCCTGGTTTTGGTACGGCGTTTGGCATTCATCTTAATTTTGCCAAAAATTTTTTTACAGCTGCTTTCAGAGGCCAGGTCAAGACTGTCAATTTGATAACCAGCACTGTGCCTCCTCTTAAAGCTAATGGGGAATACTGGAACTCCCCAGATGTAAAATCAAGCAAAAAGCACAATCAGTGACTGGCATCCTGTTGCTAATTATGCTTCAAATAGTTATGTCCTAGGCTCAGTAGGGAAAGCTATTAAGCTTGCTTTCAGCGTGTTCTTTGTAAAGACAGACTGACCTTTATTTAAATGTAACTGATCACTTGCCAAAGCAGGGAGTGAAACGTAGTTTAATCCATTTATGACTCCCATAAGTCCTGCCGACAGGCTTGTCTGAGAATTTCACATGGCATCATATGCATTAGCTTTGAGTGAGCAAAACAGTATAAAATGAGGTCATTGAATATTACAAATTACTTCCATCATGAGCTTTAGCTATAGCATGTTTTTGTAAAAAAGCATTTCAGCATTAACAGGCTCTTGCCCAAAAATACTCAAATAGCTGCATTAATTTAGAAAGCCTTTGACTTAGCAATGAATAAAATAATTTAGAGCTAATTAAATATGATGCTGAGCATGACTTTTTAACAGGTATAAGATTTCAGCAATGTCTGATAACATGACTCCTGATAGAACGTATTTTCTTTAAATAGGAAGCAAAAACAATTAAATAATTTGCTCTTACATAATCTTCGAGACTACCCTAAAATGGAATTTGTTTTAGAGAACGGCTCAAGTAAATGCACGAAGAGGCGTCACCGCATGCACTCCACAAAGCCAACAGAAAAAACATTTAGATACTCTTCTATTTTAGGATAGGTTCCTTTTGTTGTTTGCTACACAATCTGTGTGCTACGGATTGGTATTTTTCTTCAATTGAACAATTTGTGATTCCTCTGTCCATCTGTATAACAGCCACAAAATTTTCATTCACCTTTAGGAAGACAAGCCTAAATGACAAACTTGCACACTTTTTGCATCAGTGGCACTACTGACCTGATCCTGCATCCTCTGAGTAAAAGATTAAGCCCAAACTCGTGTACAAATTAGGCATGACAGTCCAAAGATTAGCCTTATTTAGCTAGAATGGAATTTACCTCACCTAATTTGCTCCTCTAAATACTGACTGGAAGCGCAACTTGGGGTGACAATCTCCAACATTGTGTAACTCACTGATGCTTGTATGAATCTAACCCACAGAGATTAGGGCAGATAGCTCCATGGAAGCATTTTGTGAGAATTTCTTTCACTATTCTGTCATTTCAGAGTTCCAATTTTTTTGTACTCTTAACTGATTTGGGTCGATTATTTCTCTTGCTGGTGCTATGTCATCCCAACATAATACTAATGAGAAGAAGGCAAATTTTTCCTTGCCAATAAATTCTGTAATTGCTTTAACCAATTTTCCCTTTTTACTAGAGATTTAGCTACAAATCTGTAATGATTTAGAGCAATTTGTTCATTATTCACAGTCATTCAGTAAATAATAAATATGAACTCAAACAGCTAATGGGCTACCGGAGATCTTTTCCTATTGACATTTGCTATTATGATTCACTGGTCGTGCCCTACAGTTAGGCTGCACAACCATCAGCTAAGAAGAAGGAGTACATGGAAAGACAAGACTTTTTTTCAGGAAAAGATGTTCTGAATGGGCAAAGGAAAATTTTAAGAGAACAGGAGAAAGGTATTGGCGAAAATTGGGACTGAAAGATTTTTTTCCTTATTCTCTTTTTCTACTACTTTGCATTGTGGGAGATACTCCTACCACACGTCTTGGATGACTGAGGACAGAAATTCTGGCTTTTGTAGCCAAAGAAAATGAAGAAGATAGTCACTGTTATTTCTGAGGAGCTTAAATTTTATGGGCTGAGGTAGGCTATCTTTAATTTTGGGAGATAATAACAATACCAGCAATAAATCCAATAAATTATGATTAGCTTAAATAGAGCGCTTTTATGAGTAGCCTGAAAATGCTATTAAAAAGTTTCATTTGCCTCCTTCAGAATCAAGTCTTGCAATTACACATGCTCTGCAAAATCAATGCAAAGCATGCACGAGAGAAAAAAAAGCACGTGCAGGAAGTTGTGAAAAGTAAGGCAAAATTTTCTGTCACTTAAAATTATCAAATTATTTACCTCATTTTAAACACTACTTGTGTGCAGGCACTGAAATTGTTATTTTTTGTACCATTTTAGAATCTCAAAAAAGAAATACATCCTTTCCACTGCGAAGTGGTTGTTCAAGCAATAGGCCTTAATGAATGGGCACCAGCAGCCTAGGCTTAAAGTTAGCTCTGCTTCTGCCTGGCAAATGGCAGGACTGAAGCAGAGAGGGGTGAAGGGATTTAGAGCAGCCCCAGAGCCAGTGGGAGGGCAGCGAAGTGACCTCCTGGTCAGCGGAGTCACAGACCAGCTCTCCATTCGCTTGGCTTAATTACTTCCCTAAAACAAAGGCTGCTGCCTGCTTTTATTGTTTAAAGATTAAGGTATACGTGCAATTTTGCACTAAAATCAAGTGAGGTTTCAGTCTTAGCGTGATAAGAAGAGGTCAAGATATTCAAATAGGCTACTTCTGTAAGAGAAAGGAAGGGGAATGACTGAGAACAAGGTTTTGGTTCCTCTTCTTGCAGTTTTACTCATCTGTGAAAGCAGAGAAGAACAGTACACTGTGGCTCTCATTTTTTTGTTCTTACTGTTTTGAAGGTGTTGTGTCTGTGTTTGGTATCTGAGTACAATCTCTCAGAATGAAGTCTCACTTAGAGGTTGTGAAGTTCCAGCCTTCTGTGTGGAAGGTCACGTTTCAGGGATAATTAATTTCATTCATCCCATTTTAACGCAGTGGCACACAAAACAGTAATAATGATTGATTTCCACCTCAGTGAGGCTGAATGCTGCAACAGTATGTATGTTGCCCATTAACTGGCAGAATTAAGACTAATAAAGCACTAAACTCTCTTCCTAAGGGGGCAGACTCCTCTAGCAGCAGAGCTGGGCTAAGAGGTGTTTCCCCCTTCTCAGGCACTGCTTCCCCTCCCCTACCAAAGTTTGCTGCTCCCTCATTGCTACTAATTCACCTGTTTCTAGCCTAAATTTGACTACAGGAATGGTCAAGATTAGAAACAGCAACATTTTTTTTCTGAGGGTTATTTGTTAATCTGAAATATTGGACTGATGCTGATGGCATGAAAGACCGGCTGAAATTGTGAATGACTCATGGCAGGATGTATGGGAGCCTTATAAACTGGGTAGGCAAAAACCTGAAGCGGAAGTATGCTCTGACAGTTACTGAGGTTAAGTCTGGATTTTGATTTAAGGTTTTTGCTTGTATTGTAATGGCCGCATCCTTGTAACACTATCCGTTCAGCTGGACCGATGCTGTCTCACTTAGGTTGATTTAAGCCTGAAATCATCCCACTGAATAGGAGCACTTGTCTGCAAGAGGAATTTAGTGTGCTATGAAAAAGTGTGTGAATTTACAGAGGACTAACTATGTTGCACCAGCTTTCCTTGTGGAAATCTGTGAAGAACAGCTTGATTCACATTTAAAGTGGAGTGAAATACCATCCACAGAGACAAACACTGGGTGAATTAACATGAAATAGCTAGGATGCTATGAATTCATATCCCAGCTTGTTGCCAATGTAGGCAACATCTCAAGAACTGCACTTGTGCAAAATTAGTACATGGGAGATCAGCACCACGCTGCAGGAATTGCCCTTTCCAAAAGGATACCTGTAATAACACATGATATAATGAAGGCGCAATGAGTTTTCCTAGCTGACAGTATTAAAAATAACAATGTACACTGCTCAACTCTGGGATTGCTTTCCATGGTAATGTCAACAAAGAGGCTGAGGTAATTTCTCCCTGCTGACTTATTTTTTCCAGCTAGATCAGTGAGCTCATCAGCTCCCATCTTCTGAAAAGCCAAGTGAAACTGCTAATCCGGACTCCCTTTGTCACAGGAGTTGCAATCAACCAGTTGACTAAATATGCGACCCGCCTCATGCGGCCTCTCCCAGCAGGCACAATTGTAACTCAGAACATATAACTGGTTCAAAGTGCTACTGAATATGCAAGCAGAGCAAGAGAATTTGCATCCTGTTGAAGCAAACATCTGGCTTCATACTCTCTTCTCCCTAAAATAATAAAATACTGCAGACAGAATTAGCACCAAGCCTAACTTACACAACAGTTCTCACTGAGTTTATCAGAATTTAGTTACAAGGGTTGAGCCAAACAGTTAAATCATCGTTAGTATGCTGTTAGCTGTCAGTTTGTTAGCTAATAAGCTGTGGGCTACTTTAACCAATGTTTACCTTTCTGGTCTATAAATGGTGCTGCAATGCTACAGTTTTGCTGTGTGAATGTCAGACCTCAAAGATGGTGCATAGCATCGGCCATCACATCATGCGCAGACTTGCCCGTCCCAAACATTTCTGCTGAGCAAAGAAGACGCACTGCAAACCCTATTTGCTTTTCCTACACTTGCCTGAATATTTCTGGGGACCCAGTTCACAGTGTAGAGTAAAATCCTACAGGAGACTAACATACTATAAGGTACTCAGCTGATCAACTCCAGGCAGCAGTGTTCGTCTCGGGAGAATTCTGGGAAGGGGACTGAGGGCTGTAGGCAGTTGAGCAGTCTTAAGTTGTCCTCATTTGCAAAGTGAGGGAAGTCCCAGGCACAGCCTGATTTCATTTCATACCTCCAAGCACAGGTTCAAAGGGCAAGTAAGCATGAAGGCTACATGGAGGAGTGGTACCTCGACGAAGAAGGACACAGGAAGTGAGACACAGGGTGGGATGCATCGGTATAAGCACAGGCTGTACCCATTGCAACACCTTCTTTACCTCCTGTCACACACAGCCTTACATGTCTGTACTGTAAATGGATCACAGGTATGACAACACACCTCAAAAATATGACAATGCTGTTGGGTTTAGTATTTGCAATTATTGCTTTAAAGATTACTAAATTTTACATGTATATCAATCAGATGTACTATGCTTGCAGATGTTAATATCTGACTTGGGATCTTCCCAGAAGTGAAACATGCTGAAATTAGGTATGTCAGTCTGTGAGCCATCTAGGCATGATACCAGCAGATCAATCTCTGGGATTGCTTTACATCTGAATATTAGCCATTCATTCTCAATTGTCAGGCTGATCTCTCCAACTCTGCTTACAACAGCACCGGTCATCCCGGTCAGAAAGCCCCAGGCGTGTCCATGTATTCCTTAACTTACTACTGGGATCAAAACCATAAGCCTCTTGGTGCATCCACACCAGATAAAAATCTGCCTCAGTCTCCGGAGAGAGAGTTGTGTTTTGTGCTGTATCTACTTGGCAACAAAATAAGAGAAACTGAAATGTTTAATAATATGCTCCCAGTATCTGCTGTGTTTCACAGCTGTGGGTGGCTGTGCCCACAGAAGCACACCGAAGAAGAGAAAGTGTCCCCGTACAACACACCGCATTGGTTGGTGCATGCAGAGAAGAAACCTTCAACTGGTGCTCAGCGCTTCATGCTGTGAGCCCACAACGTTATTTTTAGCTGCAGATCCTGCAGAAAGACTTGCTGGGCTGTTAAGCCTGCGCTCAAACTGCTCAATGCACAGCCTGGGAAACAGGGTGCCTCTGGAAATCCCGCACAAGGTTTATGCCTCATTTAGGTCTGCTGTAGTGCCGCCAAGCACAGCTTAACAGGGGGACAGGTTGCTCATAAGACTCATATGGATCTGCTGCACCAGAGTAATTTTGATCCCAGTCTGCTGGCAATGCATGTCTGCCATAATATCCTACCTTTTCTACATTTCTCCTACCTTTTCTATGTTTCTAAGCTTAACCTTTGGAAAAGCAGCATAGGATTAGCTCTCTGTTCTCCTGTGAAAGTCTGTTTTGGTCAGGCGTAGCCCTCTCTGAGTTATACTAAAAAGTACACATTTGCACAGAGAATGCTCTGACAAAAACAAATCACCCTCATGCCCTCAGTCTCACCCTAAATGGTCGGGACACAGTCAGCGATGTTTGGGGTATCTGATGCATCCCAATTATAAACTCCCCAGTACTAACCTCTATTGGGGCGAACAAGCAACACTGAGCTGATGTTTCCGAAAACGGTACAAATCACAAGCTAATTTTAAGAGCGTGATCTACATATTACTATTGAAGTGAAAATCATTCTACATATAAATCTCTAGCTCTGAAGAAATACATACATAAGATGCATGTAGACATTCCTGTCATTTTTCTACCTGTATAAGAAGTACTGATTTAGGCTTTGGGAAAATGCTGGGTTTTTGCTTGGATCACCCTTTTGTATTATTGAACCAATGTAATAGTTGAAGTTTTGTTGTTATAGTGATAGCAAGAATGTCAGATAAGCACATTTTAAAAACAGAAAGGGCTCTGATTTCAAGAAAGGCAAAGCAAGTTACAGTTCAAAATCTACTTTTATATATAAAATGAATATTTAATTCCACTTAAGAATTGGTAAAGGCTTGTTTTGGCATTTAAATAGCAGGCTGTCAACTCTGTTTAAACATGTGACTTGCTTTCCTCTGCTTTCATGAAAGACCTGGCAAAAGTTAAAAGTCGTATTTCGTTCAGCGCAACAGAAGGAGCTGAGTGTTAGCAAAATCTGGTTTTAGCTGCTGGAATATTTATGTCTGCACGGTGTGCTCATCTCCTTACAAGCCAGACCTTGTGCAGATCCGAACTGAAACCCTTTGAGCCAAACCTACGCCGTGTGTGTAAGCCTCCAGTTCTGGGGGAAACAGCAGGAGAGCATCTAAGTCCTGTTGGCCTTCAAAGGGTCTCCTTGCCCGAGAGTCCTTTGCTTCTCCCAGTAACGCCTCTTTGCCATTTTTTACTCGGAAACACCTGAAAATGTCCCAGTGCCCTGCCTAAGCTGTTATTTGAAGAGATAAGGAGAAAGGTTTAGTTTTGTGGCATGGAGGACCACGAGAGGAGGAGGGCACATGGCTGCAGCTGCCCACCACCACTGCTGGCGTGGGGCCTGGAGTGAGCCAGGACCACCCTCTGCACCAGGGGAGTCACATAGGATGGCAAACTCTGATGCCAGGATAGTAAAGGAATAACAGATGTGGCTGGCAAGACAAATTTCCCCTGTGATGTATGTACCTCAAGCCTCACTAGCCAAGGAGGTGGTTAGATGTAGAGTTGTATATTCAGTACTACTGGGCTTGTCTCGCATATGACATGCTTAGATTCACATCAGCAGAAAAAACTGCAAAGTGATTTTCCCCACAAAGTGAGTTTGTGACAGATTTTATGTAGGCTGTATAAAAAAAATTACTTAAAGGTAAATGAAAGCTACCTGCAACCATCTGTGCAAGGTTAATGTTTACCATGGTACAGAATAGCCGAATGACATATAGTACATGACAGTTCCTGAAGACAGAGTGAGACACAGTGAGTATATCTGGGGCAAAATCATGTTTTGAATCTGTTTAAAATTTCTAAGCTCACAGCCAAAGTATCAATAGCTTCTAGGAGTGTTTTCCTAGTGGAATATGGATTAGTTTACCACACTTCAGGCTCCCCTTCTCTGGTGAGAAAGCTGCAACCAAAACATCTCAGGCATACCCTTAAATTCTCCTGTTTAAGCAACGCTTGTCATTACTCCTACTCATAATATATAGATCAACCATATGTGAATCACAATGTTCAAAAAGTTGCAAAACTTCAGTTAAAACACATAAGGCCTATTATGTTTACTGACCAAAAAAAAAAAAAAAAGAAACAAGAAAAATCATTGCAAGTTTGGAACTCAGCTTGGGCTTTTTACCAAGCACCCAGATTTTACTTATTCCAATTTAATTTAATCCATCTCTGCCAGTGTCCTCTGCCAGAATGCAGCAGTCTCATGACCTGAAAATGGCAGGCCCCCTCCCTGCCACACGGGCCTCTTGGCTAATGCCTGTTTGGGGGATGTCATTTATTAGATGCACAAAACGTGCACCATCTCTCTCACAGAAGACCTAAAATGAAAAGTCACATCAGTTCCTACTGACCGTCCCCAGGTCTTCATTGACCATCTGAGTCCAGTAGGCACATACCACAAACATATCTATATATACACAAGTATATATATTTCCTACATGTATATATAAAGATAGTAAAAGGTTTCTTTTCTCTAACCTGTGAACTTCCAATATATTTTCATATATGTGGAAGTTTCTCTTGAGGGACTTGACTATTTGAAGAAAACCAGGACGTCAGAGCCTTTGACTGAGAATTCTCTTGACGAGCCCTTCCATTAAACCATCGCACGCACTGACTTCTCTGCAGCTAAAAGAATGCAGACAACAAAACTATAATACCTTTCTGCTACTGTTTGCATAAATGAATGCTTAGTAAATGTACTGCATCACCCGTAACGCACTCTTCATATGAAATAAGTGCCTATTGGAGCATCACCAGTCAAGAGGCAATGCCTGATTCTACTCAATTATTGTACAGTATTTGGTTTCAATATTAAACTCTTCTCTGGACTGACTTCCTATAGATACAGCTCCTCTTTTTCAAAAAGCATTATATTTACTGAGTCATCAAGACTTCTGAAACCAAGAAGCACGTATGTGTGCAAGGACTTCACTGGGGTTTATGGTGGTGAGGGGGGAACACAGACACATGTTAGCTGTGTTGCCATCACACATGACCGGCTGCACGCTCTACTTGCTGCTTTTGCACTGCACGGGCAAGGACTGCTACAGATGTCTAAAATACTCTGCCACCATTTGTATTTTAGGTCTAATTCCTTCTCAGGCATTAGGGGCTTCTTGGTGTTTGGGTTCCTCATTGGTTTTGGGGCATCATCCTTCAGGAGAATTGGAGAGAGGGAGACCAGCAGGTGGAGGAGGTGGTCAATGATCTTGCCTTTGGGTAGAAAACACTGACTTTAGTGAAGAGACTTGTTGGTACATTGAGTGAGAAGGGGTGGCCTGGGGGCCTACTTCTGCTCTTCCCTGTGAGGAACAGAAATGCCAGGTGATGCCTGAGGGACTGCAGAAGAGGCATGGCTGCTTAGAGAGCTCAGGAAGACTGAGGGACTGACAAAAGAAAAAGGAGAGGAAAAAGGAACGACTAGGAAAATAACATGCCTGGCATTCTGCTCAGGGTAGATAAAACCACAGAATTTTATTTATTTCTTAGAAGGGGAATGAAAGAAACAAAACACTAATGTTTTAGGAGTGTAATTGAGCTGTGTTGAGTTGAACTGGGAAAGCTGAGCAGATGGAGTGACAAAAAACGAACTGTACTTCCAGGGCACTTTTGGAGTCCTTTGGCAGCATGGAAAAAAGCAAAGGATGAATGGTGGAAATCACTGGGAAATGTGAAGCAGCTGAGATACAACTGCAGGGTATGGTGGTGATCTGTTCAGGAGCCAAAGAAGTTATCCAAGAATATAGGGAGAAGGGTAGGAGCAATGGGCCCAGCTGTGGCAGATGAGAGGGGAGGATAGGAGAGATGAGAAACAAAAAAAAAAAGCCAACAAAATGGCAAAAGGGACATGCTAGCATGAGTGGGCAAAACAGAAGAAAAGATGAAGGAAGCTCAGGGAGACCAAAAGATGCTGAGAGCTGCGCAGGCATCAGGAAGGAGATGCCGTGGCCTGGAGTAGGGAGATGGGTGAGACCTGATGGAGGAGGCTGCCAGAGATTGCAAACAAGATGGATGAGATGGGAGAAAGGGGCAGCAGGGCAGCCAGCTGAAGGAGAACACACTTCTCAGCACGAAGAGATGGCAGAGGGGCGGCCAGATAGGGAGAGCGAGAAAGTTTAGCTCAGTGAATAAAAACAATAGACACTCAGTAAACTTCACGTTTTTATTAACTGACAACAGGAAAATGGGTGGGAAAGTACTATATAAAGTCAAACATTCATGTGTGTGTTGTCTTTATGTGTGGACTGAAGGACACTGGGGAGACCTGTGCAGGGGCTGTTTCTCTCTCTTTGAAACTCTCTCTTTATAACCAGTGTTGACACTTCAGGTTTATTGAATATAGCAAACACTTGGGTGCTTGATAGGGAGTTTAATGAATGCTTTTAGGGTGTACAAATCTGGCATATGTGACAATTCCCTACCAGCATGTTCTTCCAGAAATCTGAAGAAGGAGCTGGGCTGGGTGCCTTACCAGCACTGAGGCACAGCTCCAGCAAGCCACAGGTGCTGGCATGTGCTGGCCCAAGCACCCTCGTCCTCTCAGGGTTTTCACTGTGGTTGTTAACTGCCCTGCTTGGTTTAGCTACCTGTTGCCTTCATGGTCCCTAACCTTCAGCAATCCTCTCATTGCCCTCCTGTGCTTTTCAGCCCCGTCATCAAAAATGGTGACCTCCCCTCTTCTTCTTTTTCCTAACGTTTTCCTTCTGACCTTCTTCCCCAACTGTCTCTGACCTCAAATCCCACCTTCGTCACTCCAACTTTCTGTATCCATAAAGTCCCTGTGCTGACATCTCAGCTCACTCCTCCACCAGCATGACTCTCCCCCAGACAAGCCATGTGGAAGGTGTGCATCAAACAAACTTGTGTTTCTGAGATGCAATCGGCACTTCCCTGCATCTGAGAGGTGCTCCTATGAGCCCTGGTACCTCTGCGTACCTCCCAAAGCATTTTCCACCTCTCCTGCTCCTGTGCCCCTTCCTGCCAGATGCAGTCCTGCACAGTTTCTTCCTCCCCCAGACTTTCCTCCCCCATGACTGAACCTCAGCAGGACCCTGCCTGGGTCCTGCCTGACACTTCCACCTGCTCCTTCCCAGTTGTCCCTCCCTGGATTTACTCTGTTGACCGTTTTCTCCTTCTTTCTTCCCAGAAAGGGGATACCAACAGGGCGGGACGTGACGGGAGGAGGGAGAAGAGGTATTTGCATTTGTCCCTGTTTTGCTGAGTTTCACACAAGGCTGGCTATCGTTTCTGTTTACAGCAAGCTGCAAGCTCAAGCCGCTCTCTTAACTGCTAACTGGTTTTCCCCTGCCAGCATCGGAGGCTAAATATAAGCCCGTGGAGCCGGCCCTGCGTCCCTGCCCGTATCTGGCAGCGCCTGGCATTCCACCGCGATTTCACAGAGCCGATGCTTTTCACGAACTTGGCAGCTGAAGAGAGCCGCCTCTCCCTGAACAAGCTGTAGGAGTTTCTAGAGGAATAGGAAACAGATTGCTAGTTTTCTCTTCAGCGTAAAGCGCAATATTGCAATTTTCTTCTGAGTCTCCAAGTTAAATGCTGCGCTCCACCTCTGGGAGATAAAAAAAGTCACGCCAAAAACTTGTTCAGCCAGCTTGTTGTCCAATGGTTTGTTTGGTAACACTGTGGTTTTTTTGAGGAAACTGCTATTTTTACAGGACTGGCAGTTATTAAACAGCATTCAATGCGTAAGGGAAACTTATGATGAATACGTAAGCATCTGTGCCAGACCAAACATCTGTAGTTTTTAGTGGAGCAGGCAATAGAAAATCAGAATTTTAATTCTGCTTTCCAGCTGACACTATAAATCAGCTATTTTAAATTCAGCCAAATTGAAGAATTTAATTTTTTGGTTCTTAGGGTAAAAAATGAATAGCCTTAATTCAGCAAAGTATTCCACATGAACTAGGCATGTGAGTAATCTTGTCCTTAAATTACTTGCTTACACACTGATAAATCCAGATGATAGTTTTAAGAAACCACGGAGGCATATGCTAAATCAAAACATGCCCAGATGAGTGGTGGGAGCCTGCCAAGTTTCACAGGTTTTAGGCTCCATTTTCACGTTAGAAGTACCTGTATAAATCCAGAGGTCAAGAAGAAAAGTTGCCAGTTTGACTTGACAACACATCCCTAGAGAAGAGAGCGGCTGCAGTCGGCCCGCCCTCTGCTAGCTCACCCGCAGTGCAGCCCCTCCGCAGGGGCTCAGACCAGCCCCAGGCACAGCCTCCCACCCCACCACATCCTCACAGCTGGACCTCCAGTGACCAAAGGGGACCCCTGCTATTTTGGTGGTACCTGCTGGGGAAGGACATCTCTGGCAACATCTCTCCTGGCTTCAATTTTTGCCATTCAGTTAGCAACCAGTGAGGGCTAAAAAGAAACCTGCCACAACATGAAAATCATCACAGTAGTGATGCACTCAGGCTATGTACAGTCATCAACGACAGAGTTATTCTGACTTAATGAGTTACCTTTTGTGAGCTGAGTTACAGTAACCTGCCTTAATTAAAGAGTAAAATAAATTAGAATAAACTACCAGGAAGATGAGTAGACTCAAAGCACGAAGCGTTAAAACCAGTATGTCAGATTTAACAGGTAGGGTAGGCAAAAGATGTTCCCTCCTACACTTACACAGTCTGAGCTTAGGAGTGCAACTTGGCAAGCCACGGTAATTTAATAACTCAAAATTGTTCTACGGATGCAAAAGCTATGGATTCAACACCTACAGAGGCTGGTACCCTTCATGATAGCTTTTTTGTTCTTGGAAATGGCTGATGCAGAGGAGACGTCACAGAAAACAGGGTGAATGAAATACAGTATTACGGAGCATGCTGAACGGAGTATTTTGCAGACATATTGCCTAAATTATTAGAATGGGCTTGTGACTGGACAAACTACTTACACTATTCAGAAGGGAATTCTTGAAAATATGAAAAAGGCGTTAATTACAAAACATTGCTGATCAACTTCAGTTCATGCACCTTGGAAGGGCAGTGATGGTCTGAAGATGAACTTAATGAAGAGGAGCAATGGTGTCAGATAAGCAAGCCGTAATTCAGGAAGGACAAGGGCAAACTTCTACACGTTGGTTGGAATAACTGATTGTGCAAACAGGGTAGAAAGTGACACGAAGGATCTGTGAATTACCATGTGCCACCCATCAAATGCCAACCATTTCATACTGCTGGGGAAAAAAAATGAATGTCATATGGGGATGTACAAAGAGAATTGCCATATGCAAGATGTGTGAAATCATCCTCCTACTCTAGTTGCTGCTGAAAACCTCAGCCTGAATCCTGCGCCTGGATTTACGCACCACACTCCATGGAAGATGTGGAGTGGCCCAAAGCAAGAAGATTGCTTGAAGTCTGGTAAGCATAGTCTGAGAAAACCCGGGATGAAAGGGAAGAGGACCGGGCAAGTTAGAATGGTCTTAAATATGCAGAGAATAAGAAAATAAATTATTTTCCAGATGCAGCTGAGTTGCAAATGGGGAATTCAGGTTAGATATGATGCAAACGCCACAGCGGTAGCGCAGTGAAACACAGGGGCAAGTGGCCCAGGGAGGAGACGAAGTGCAGGACAAGAAGTATCTGTTAGGAAAGACATAATCTTGTCCTGTGGCAGAGGGCAGATGATGTCTGCAGAGCGTGCTCCCCACCCCCGGCTCTGCAATGCTGATGGAAAGTTAAAAACCTTCAGCTGCTATAAACCGGGGAAACTTCATTAATGATTTATACTAGTAAAGGGGCCTTCCCTGAAATGCGTCCAGTGTAATCAATTTTTCTATCTAATTTTTGCTTTTAGCCATGAGATTATGAGTAATAGCTACGGGGCTACACTGTTAGCCAGAAATCCTTTAGCTTTCTAAAGGTCAGTTAATCTATGATCTAATCGGATGGTCACCGAAATTAAGTGGAAGTAGTTCAGCGGGCTATAATGGAAGATGGTTTGTGTCTCTAGCCTTCAGTTACCTTGAGTTAAAGCATCCTTTATAAGCAAAACACCATCTAGGAATGAGATAAATTTTGAAATGCATGCTGACTCTTTCTTTTGTACTGCAGGGAAAAAAGGAAACTCTGCCTTTCTAGCTTTCTGCT
Source organism: Chlamydotis macqueenii (assembly GCF_036417535.1). Classification (NCBI taxonomy): domain Eukaryota; kingdom Metazoa; phylum Chordata; class Aves; order Otidiformes; family Otididae; genus Chlamydotis; species Chlamydotis macqueenii. The sequence continues at coordinate 130,554,273 of NC_141556.1, forward strand.
GGTTTAAAACAGTTCTCATTAAAAGCTCCAGAATGTCTTCAGTGCCTTCTGTTCACCTGTTGGTATTCCTGTCCCTTGGGAGATTTTATGCAGCTGGGGAAGCAGGCAAGATTCAAACGAATTTGGCTGCTCTATCTTGACTTGTTCACAGCGAGAGCTGAGCTGCATATTTGAAACTTACTCCTTTCAAGAGTGGAATACTTCAAGTAAGCAAGACCAAAAAAAAAACAACCCAGGGGAAAAAAAAAGGAAAAAAAAAGTGAAGTTGGCTATACAGCTCGGCAGTTAAAGAAGCACTAAAATAGAAGTGTGAAACTTTTCATAGTTATCTGTAAGTCTTCAAGGATTTCAAGTCTCAGCATAGTCACTATTGGTGAATTAAAGATCTGAAAGGTTGTCCCAGCGAGCAGATGCTTTGATCCCTAAACAGAGCTAATATTTCATATTTTTAAGTCGCTTTCCCCAGGTACTTTCATTTCATATGGCTGGACTTTAGACTGCTTTATTACTGTTCTTGCAACACATCTGGAAATCCCCTCCTAAGTAATACTATATATAATATACTCTACTTAGTTTGAGGAGTTGACTTTTATAATATATGCACAGCCATAAAAACCCACAAAAGATACCAAAGACTCAGGTAGCCTTCTTTTGACTCTTTCTCATGCTGCATTTCCACTAGATTATGATACAGTTTAATTTTAATGGATGTCATCCGAAAATGAGAGCCGATATAATGTAGCTGAATTCTCTTTGTCACTGAATATATTCTGTACATTAACTGGGAGTGCGATGCACCGAAGCATAGTCTTTAATTAAAGTGCAACAATACCACAGCTACAGCGCGGGCACTGCATAGGAACCTGGCGCCGGATATAAAAATAGCTGTGCTGAAATGTGTCACATCACTACACGATGTGACTAAGTCAGTGGAGACACTCTTACACTTGAAACCTGAACTATTAGTGAGCACTGATTTTCAGCTGGGGAAGCTGCGATCAAATGCATGTATTATTCTCCACAAATGAATAATGGCACGACTGAGGACACATTAAACACTTACAGCACACAAAGCTTTTCACACTGCTTATGAACCAAACACAAACAAAGAGCTCTCGTTTTGTCTCCTGTGAAGTCCTCCTGCCTGTTTGGATACCACATGCGGCATCCCCACAAGCACCCTGGTGCCGACAGGAGAGGGTACTGATTTCAGGCTGAGAGCAAGCTGACCACCCTTCTCTCCTCCTCTTTCCTACCCTCGAGGAAAACAAAACAAAATGAAACCACCCCATACCCCACGGTGAGTGAAGGTGGTACGAAAACCACGGATATGAAGACGCCTCTGCTGGCACCAGAGCCAGGGAGCGGCCGATGCGGCTTTCTCCGTAGCCCTGTGCCATGAGATGCGCTGGCACTAACCGGACGAGTCCGTCCCTGACTGGGGAGGCAAAGCTCTCCACTCCAGGGCTGTGAAATCCTCCTTACCCTCGCTCAGCCAACACTGGGGCTTCAGGAGAAATGCAACCCAGAACTGAACACTGCCCTTATACCCTAGACAAGCCCCTGCTGATCCAGGACAGCACTGCTCTGCTCTCTGAAGGAGCCCACGCTCTCTAAATGCCCAACGCATGCAGACCCTTTGATCTGCCGGCCCAGCTGACGCTGTCATTGCAGCAGGGGGACCTCTGCAAAGGTTTCCCTCCAACGTCAGCCACCAAAACTAGAATCAAATATCCACAGAAAAGCAGCAGCTGGGTCTGCCCCTCTGTGCAAGGCACAGCATTTGCGCATCCTTGTTCCTCGCTACCATGCAGGCACCGCATCCTACGGCAGGGCACTATGCCACATCGGAGCCTCAGGCAGGATTTTAATGCAGTACAAACAGTTCAGGCAAAGAGGCCGTGTGGATTTGGCACGGGGCAGCGTTGCAGGGAGGGGGCACTGGGAGCCATGCAGTGACGCTTCTCTGCTTGCTGGGAAATGCGTCAGGGAGGCACAAACACACAAAAGAGAGAGGAGATAGGAGATAGTTACCTAACATGACGAAGGGGATTCCCAGGAAGGTGGAATTGTATTTCCCACCAGTGAGATTGATGATCCCAGCTGCAGTCAGGGTGGCAAGGGTCACGGTCAGCAATCCCAGCAGGCCAAGCCAGGGTTTGCTGCGGACACAATCCTGCATGGAGCAGCAGAGAATGGCCAAGGTGACCACAAGGACCAAGCTTGTGATCAGGTAGCGTTCTGACACCCTGCTCGTCTTCTGGAAATCCTCCTTCAGCGAAGAAGAAGTGAAAGGATACATTTTCACTTTCCTGTTGGATTTCTGGAAAAGTTCAACAGTGTCACAAAAAATGGATTCCCACTTCTCTGCCACCATGTCATTCAAGGAGTTGATTGCCTGCAAGTAGTAGGTGAGCTGAATGGCTTCTGCAGACTTCACCCGGTCTTTGCTGTGCACAGTAACCCCACCAAGCTGATGCCCGTTATACACTTCCCTGCCATCCTTTAAGTGAGTAATCGGATAAGTGATTGCAAAATTAGTTCGATTAGAAGAACGAGCAGCCTTTAATTCCTCCAGTACATGCACTATGTCGTCCACTATGCATGTCTTGTCATTGTTCAGGATACATATATGGGCAAACGTGTAATTGAAACCAGGTCTTTGAACTTGGATCCTGGTCACAGCAGAGTGCAACTACAAGGGAAAGAGAAATCACACACGTTATTCATCAGTTCATCTTGCACAGTAGCAGCCAGAACAACAGTGGCTCCTCACCTCCGTCCCTTTCCTAGTTGATCTAAGCAACAATAAAAGTGTGACTGCAATATTAATAGCACACTCATTGCAAGAAAAAAAGGAAACATGCATTAAAATAGCAGTATTATTCCCCTACGTCCTTTGCTGGTAACTCAGGGATGTTGCGACCCGCATCCGTGCCGTGCGCATCTGCTGTTCGGCCTCTCTGAATAAGCAAACTCGGAAGGCCCGGACCTCCACTTGCAAGTGATCTGGACAAACATAAAAGGGACCATGTCCGGGGACACCATCGTGCTCGGGATTGCCAAATTACTCTTTCGACAGATGAACATCAGGTACAGAAGGATGAAGGGCAACGTGACTGGAGGTGCCACCCGTGTGGGATGCGCCGGCAGCGGCAGGGGACTAGCGCTCGCTCCCAGAAAAGGACAGGCCACAGCTGCACGTTCCAAGGGTAGAGACTGTCGGCATAGCGGGAATAAGATAGCTGGCATTAATTAACTTGTCCTCTTTTCCCCTCCCTCTTACCCCCATCAAATCCTCAGCAAGTGTGAGAGTGGGAAGCGATGGCGGAGACTGACACTGTTTTTCTCTTTCTCTCTCCAAGAGGTTCTGTTAATGAGGGAAGGCCCTAATTTTAGGGCCTGCAAGTTATTACCGCTTATTGGTTGGTCCAGCAGCTTTCAGGGCAGCCTCCTTTCTAAGTTGTCTTGCATCCTTCTGAAATTCCCCATGCCTGAGCTCTCACCCAAAGGGCATTCGGTTATTTTTGAGTATCAGAAGGGCAGAAAAATTACCCTCTCTTCTTGAAAAAATAGAGAAAACTCTTGCAACCTTTTATGAATCTGTTTCAGTCAACACAGCAAGAAATCTAAAAGATGGTAAGGGAACAGCCCCAACAGGCTGAGGATACAATGTTTTTCAAAAGTAGAATACTGAATTTTCTAATGTTGGGAGCCTTTGAAAAGTGCAAGTTGTTTTTTTGCACATGTTCCTTGCAAAATGTGCAGGCCTCACCCACCGCCATCACCATTTAACTCCTGTGCCGCTCTAGTTGTGCAGAGAGTACCAAGACCATCTGTAAGGATGCTGCTGAGGCCAAGCGATGTTACCCACTGCCAGAAGTCTGAGCAGACTTCCCCTGCAGCTGTGATGTCCCTCATCGTGGGTAGCCATGAAGTTCAGGAAGGGGCTTCTTCGCCAACTGGCACAGGAGATACCTGACATCCCACATACTGGAGGACCCTGCACGCTGCGGCATATGTGCTTTGTGATTTCCTTGAGCGATCACGAGGTGCCAGCAGGAACGATGCTGAGGGGTATGCGCCCTCATGCTGTCTGGTCCCAGGGACCCTGTAGATGTGGGAGTCCACATAGCTGGGTCGCATGGGTGGCCATGTCTGCTGCCATGGGGAGAGGAAATCATCAGATCCACTCTGAGGAACCACATGGATTTATCCCTCAAGTGCTTTTACACTGAGGGAAATGGTTGTAGGTTCAAAGGTTTGGCGACACAACCAGGGCTGAGAGAAAGAGAAGCCCTCCTTCACCTGCAAAGCGGGGAGACCACAGCTTTATCAGGGAGCTGAAGAGCCAAATTAAGAATGACTATAATTTATTTTCCTTAAAGGGGGAATAGCTATTTTCTGCCTTCAGATTTTGAGGAAGACAATGAAGAGTGCCTACGGCGAGATGATTCCTTTTTTTCCTACTTGCATATGCTGTTTTCCACTGCAATGCAAAGAGGGCAGGAGGCTCTTATGTCCAGTAAAGAAGATGGGATTAGGTGATATTTAATGGAACTGGCTTCTTCTGAGGACAAACACTGATTAAAAAATTTAAGATACAGTACCCAAGAGCAGTAGAGCTTATATACTCATCTGGTGGCAACGGACAAAATATCTAATAATCATGGCTAAAATCCTGCATCTGTTGAAGTTAAATAGTCATAGTGACTTTTGTGTGGTATTTCAGACCTACTTCCAGACAAAAAACACATTTACACAATACTATGAATCTGATTGTTTTGTGATTATATTGCATAATCTGTGATGGGTATAAATTTAGTTACACTGCCTCCGTTCCTCAGGATGATATGACATCATATAGAAAAAGGTTACGGAATTCCTATATTCTCAACTTGTTTCTCCAGAAGCTTTGGGGTGTATTTTTCTACATTTGAGTAGTTTTTATTTTTGACAGAACAACAGTTCAATATTGACATTAGCAAGACAGGTTTGAGAAACGAACTGAACTAACAGATCTTTTCACAGTACTGTGAAAACACAATACCTGGCCATGGTGAGAAGCAAAATTCTCCATTGTGGTGGGAGAACAAATAACTCTGTGCAACAGATTACGGGCTTTTGCACAACTTTCTTCTAAAATGAAACAAACTAAAAGATTTACAGGAACATGCCAAATAAATTAGCTTTTATGGGGAATCCTTCCCATCCTTCCTGTTTGCTTCTGCAAAGCTCCACTGTTTTGGGGTACAAACTCAAATGTATGTCATTATAGTTTGGGGAAAATGCCCTGATTTACTGATTTAAAGACAGATACCTGATTTTATTTTTTTTTTACAACGGCAGCCACTGTATGGTTTTCATTGACAATGGTTGTAAAATCAGACATCACATAAAGAAGCGCAGCTGAGGACAACTAGAAGGAATAGAAGGAATTGCCTGCCTGTATTAGATTCACAATACAACCCCTTCAGAGAGGACCCATTGACTGACACAACACAGCAGACACTCAACTGTCATGAAACTTTTATCAAACAATGTGTGTTGCTATTTGCCTACCCTGCCTCAGTGCTGCATTTCCTTCTACATCTGAAGTGCTTGCTTTTAATATTTAGGTTATAAAATAACCTCATCTGTCACAGCCGCTACTTCATCTTTAACGAAAGGCTAGAAGCTAAATGTCATACCTAAAATACTCATTTCTTCTTGGAAACGATCATTGCAGACTCAGGAGCCTGTTCTGCAGTGGTGGCCCAGTGCTTCCTGTGAGGCCGTGCTGGGCTGAACCGGGCGCCACATGGTGGGGACCTGCCCATCGCACCTCCCAGCACTGGGGCTTCCGGGAGGAGAGGGGAGCAGGCAGCCAGCTCCATGTTCTGTTGCATCCCAGCAGCCGAGCAGCCCTCAGAGCCTGCTGCATTGTGCAGTTTAGAGCAGCTCTGAGATATATTCTGAGCTTTGCCCGTGGCCACGCCATTTGGTCTCAGGGTGGAGGCAAACAATCAAAGTGGAGGAAAACCTGCCATTCCCTCCATCTTTTCGAAGGATGCCAAGCACTGCCCCAGTACACTGAAGGATTCAGCTCTGGGAAGCCTGATTCAGACTTCCATCCTCAAGACAAACACATCACTTTACCTACACTTTGTTTTTTTCAGACCCTAGGAAAAAAAAAATTCAGTTGCCTCAGTGCCAGGCAGGGGTGCGCTGCAGCATGGCTGCAGGCTGTCTCTCTCCCTTTGCTTGTCCATGGCAGCCCGTGCGCTGCGGGGCTGCTGCCTCTTCCCCGCTGAGAGCTGCAGTCCCACGGCACTCTCTGTTCTGCTGCCCTGCTAGGGGCTCAACTGCGGCCATGCGGGTTTTTCCACTTGCATCCAGAGCCCAGACCCGTGGCTCCGGGTGACTGGCTTCTGCAGAAAACAGAAGGTCCAAGAGATTACAAGGGCATGTCCTACAAGTTCAAGGGATTACATGGTCTGCAATTTGGCTTGCCCATGGTACACCAGAAAGTCCCCCAGGAAACTTCAGTTTTGTTAATAGTAGACAGTAAAAATGGTTGTGTGATGGGGACAACATTAGCAATACGCTAATACCTAATGCATATTGTACTCCTCAGTGCAGTAGATTTTAATAGCAAGTAACCACATTCTGAATAAACCTGTCACCTAGTACTGGGACAAATGACTGACCACCAGATTCTCATTTATGCAGCTGTTTTCTTATCCTTCCCGATCCTATCAGGAGAAAGGGAGATTTAAAGGAATAACAAAAGCTGAATGAATGTTTTTTCTTGAAGGGAGACATGCACTGCTTGCTCATTGCTCACAGCTTTTTCAGCTAGCTAACAGTGCAAGGAACCAAAAAGCAGTTTTCTGCCGAGATGCCAGAGCACTGCAGCATGAGAGCTGCACAGCATCGCCTAAGCTCCCTTGCCACGGTGGCATACCGTCCCTGAAAGCGCTCAGGCACGAAATAGTAACTTCCACCTCCCCCTTTCATCCTTGTTTAAACATTGACTACCACTTGCAATTCTCCTCTCCCTTCCGAAAATGGTGTTTATGTGTGTCCTGTACCACAGGAGAGATTTCCAGAACAGTTTTCTCCTCCTCCAGCCTTTAGCCATTCACATTTGGTAACATCTTGGTCTTGGTCTTTGTTTATTCTAAGTAAGTCCCATTCTTGCTCAGTTATTTATTTTAGACAGAGAGGAAAGATAGCTTCAACTGGGAGACAAATCCCTTTCTGCAAACATGTCTAGGTGAGGGCTGTACCGGTCTCACATCTCCACACCAAGCCACATTTCAGCCCATGGCACAGCTGACAGAGGAGACGTGGCGAAATCGCACTGCCCTGCCAGCTGGTTTTGCCCACGGGCCCAGGAAGCAAAACCTAAAATCCCTTCACTTATCCTAGGCTAAAGCATTTGCTCCAGGGTCTCAGAGTGCCACGGCTGCAAAGATTTCTTCAAGCTGTTTTTGGCTGCTGGTCCACCTACCTCTGCCATTGGCAGAGGAAGGCAGGTGCAGGGAAGCAGAGCCCCCCAGTAGGCTCAGTTTGGCTCTCCTGGGATGGCCAAGCCCCATACAGGGCTCTGCGAGACGGCTCTTCCCCGTACAGAGCTTGGCACAACTTTTCAGCAGTGGCAGCAAAGCTGAACCTGAAGGCAAAGGGGTTGTATGCAGAGATGTACACTCAGGCCTGAAAGGAAAGCTTAATTTTATTCTTAAGTCCATGCAAAAGATGCAGGGAGCTAGAAGAAGGGGTGAAGAAAACCTCTAGCCCCTTTGCTTTGTTGAGAAGTCCTTTCTTTAATTCCAAAAGTGAGCAGGTATTACCGGAATTCTGTCAATTTAATCAGGTAACAAAAAAGTCTGCAGCCTTTCTGCGAAGCAAACAGATCCCATCCCAGCAGGGAGGGGTTGGGAACTTCTGATTCATCTGCAAAATGGTCCAATCCCAGAAATCCCTTAAGCCCACATCACACAGCCACCATTTGCAATATTAAGGATGTGTACAACTACTTTCTGCTTATCATAGCACTGCAAAAAATGTGTTTGGTTTTGCTGCTAAGCGGTGACGTGCGGTGTTTTATAGGGGACATTACTCATCGTAAGGACTTGACTATGCTTTGTTACTTGACATATAGCCGATGAATGGCCAGCTTGACAAAACTACCTAGATATACGGATGTCCTCCTGTACTGCAAATGATCTGGTAGAGAGACGTGTTTTACTCACAGGAGTAAGATCTTTGCAATTCCATATTTTTATTGTTGTTGTTGTTGCTATTATTTGACCCTATTTAGTCTTTCAGTCTACATCTGATGGTTCAAATTAAAAATAAGCTTCACTCTACTCGGTGTTGCCAACTCTTACATTTTTTTTTACTGTCATTTTCACCAAGTCTGTTTTTCCTCTGAGCTCTAGAGCCTGAACTATTGTGATTTAAAAAAAAAAATCTCAGCTTTCATTAAAACAAAAAGAAATGTCTGATTGGAGGAAAGTCTAAGAAGTCTCAAAGAAGTCTAAGAAGACTCAAAAATGAAGTGAAGAATGACCTCATTATCTATTGCTGCATCAGAAGTAGTGTGGGCAGCAGATTGAGGGAGGTGATTCTGTCCCTCTCTTCCACTCTTGTGAGACCCCACCTGGAGTACCGCGTCCAGCTCTAGAGCCCCCAACACAAGAAGGACGTTGGACCTGTTGGACAGGGTCCAGAGGAGGGCCACAAAGATGATAAGAGAGCTGGAGCACCTCTCCTATGAGGACAGGCTGAAAAGTTGGGGCTGTTCAGCCTGCAGAAGAGAAGGCTCCAGGGAGACCTTGTAGCAGCCTTCCAGTACCTAAAGGGGGCCTACAGGAAAGACAGAGACTGACTTTTGACAAGGGAATAAAGTGATAAGACAAGGGGTAATGGCTTTAAACTGAAAGACACCAGTTTTAGATTAGATAAAAGGAAGAAATTCTTCACTGTGAGAGTGGTGGGGCACTGGAATAGGTTGCCCAGAGAGGTGGTGGATGCCTGGAAACATTCAAGGCCAGGCTGGACGGGGCTCTGAGCGACCTGATCTGGTTGGAGATGTCCCTGCTTCTTGCAGGGGGGTTGGAACTAGATGGCCTTTAAAGGTCCCTTCCAACCCAAACCATTCTATCATTCTATGATTCTACTTAACATCTCATCACTGTTTTGGGCTCAAGACTGAAAAACTAGAAAGCAGGACCAAGACGATTTTAAATATAGGCTTCATTTTCATGTGAAGCTGGTTTACTCTTTCGGTAATTTTTACAGGTAACTTGTGCCAAGGAAAATGAAGAGGAGAAAAAGCCTTTAATGGATTGCTATAAATTTCTCCACTTTTTCTATGATCTCAGTAATCTCTGGCATTTCCCATCTTTGCAGAGTGCTTTTTTATTCACTTCAGGAGATGGCCTCAGTCAAAATGTAAAAGGGTTATGAGAGGGAAAAGACTTGCACAGCTCCCAGCTTAATTCACAAAAGAAAACACCGTGAGCTCTGCAGTCACAGGCAGAATTAAACTACTAACTGTGTATTTTCACCAGAAGAAGGTGCAGAGAAGGAAGGCAAGGGCATTCCCAAAGAGGGCTGTGTCCTGCTGTCAGTTTGAGACCATGGGCCCACGGCTGAGGTTCAAAGCAGGGGCTAGTGGTCAGCAGTGTCCTGACCAAGCCATTCCAGCCGACGGGTGGAGAGCATGCACACGGCCGATGGAGGACGCCAGCAGATCCTAATGGCTCAGGATAAACATTAGAAGTCGCAGCTGGAGAGCATGCAGCGAGGAATGCCATGGGTAGCTGGGCTCTTTTTCTAGCAGTCCTACAATCAGGTTTCCTGAAGAGACACTAAGATAGTAATTATGCAGGCTATGTATTTTTCTAACTAATTTTTTCAGCTGTCCAAAACATAGTGAATTATATTTTCCCCAAACAATAAAATCAAAAAATTATTCAAACTACAAGTCATCAACTGAGGGACAACTATTAGTGCTCAAAGTGGCAGATGTGCGTGCATTTACATTTCCATCTGCCTTCTTGGTAGCTACAGAAAATTGCTAGATACGATTTTTCTTTTCTAATGTGAAGTGGAGAAGCTTTATAATCAATATGGTCTTAATTCTGACAATTGCCCTGGCAATTCTGCCTGAATTTGTCCCACCGAGAGAAGCCCATTCTGGTTTTCAGGCTAACCACTGCTGGAGGACAGGACTGCTGGCACACGGCTCCAAGACTGATTTTTCACGATGGGGAAAAAGATGAAAACTTTGCTCGTGTGGCTAATCTCCACGTGCCCCAGACCTCTCCATAAACACCCCTCCGTCCTTACGGCACTTCTCAGTGAGCTGGAGACACAGTGCAGGCTTTTAGGAAAGACTCCTCCAGCAGAAGTGTGACCAATGGTCCCTTCCTGCAGAAACCCTCAACAGCTGCAACTTCGCAGCCCACTGTGTTAATTGACATCTTGGCTCCTCCTCCCTTCCAACAGGAGAAAGGGGGTTCTCCTGCTCCAAACCCCAGCTTAAAGGCAGGGCCCAGTCACAGCTTTCGGGAAGCCCAAATGTGGTTGCTGGGGAGCCCTGGCAGCTCTCCTCAAGCCATGCAGCACTGCCTGGGGCACCAGTGGCCCTGACCTCCAACACCTGCCCTGCCTGCTTGCTGCGCTTTCCCGGGGGCTGACATCCCCCATCACACATGCCCAGCTATCTATTGAGAAAATCTGTCCCCTGTGCACTCCGTTAAGATGCGAGGTGAGGTCTCACCTTCCAAGGCAAGCAAGACGATGTAACACAGGACACTGGGCGTCCCCGGCATGGGCTGCCCGGCTGGCAGTAGTTCGGGGCGCAGGGGAGCATCGCACCATGATGTGAGGCAGGAGGGAGAGCGGAGGGGCCCTATCCTGGCCAAGGTGGCTGGCACTGCCGGAGCAGGGCAGGGAGAGTGGCGGGGACCAGTGGGATGTGGTTGTCCTCCCAAGCACGGGCAACTTCAGGAATTCTGCTCCGGCCACCGGTCAACACTGCAGGACAGACGAAACCCTCTCGCCCACAGGAACCACGCTGAGGAGCTGCTGCTGCTGACATCGGGAGCTCAGGGGGGTTTCTGCACACGCTTCCACGCTGTCCTTGCAGCGTGCCGTTTATCTTCCCTGGCTGTGCCCAGATCTTACCTGCGTATCTTAATTCTCATCTGTTTTCGCATAAGATACATTTTAGCCCTGCAGCATTGTGCTGCTATGACAACAGGCTTGCACTTCTCCTGATTTCACACTCTTGTTTTTCTTGTATTAGGACTCTTCCCCTCATCTTACAGCCTTGCTCTAAAGACATGACTTCATCCTTTAAATCTGTTAGCAGAATGCACTATTTGTTCTGTTGACTGTTTCCCTATAAGTGTTTTTAGTGCCGGAGCTACCTAGAGAAGGTGGAGAACTGCTATACCCATTGCTAGATCCACAAATGACCGCCTGTGTCCTGGCATGCAGAAGTAGCCAAAGTTTTAAAATAAAGGGTGCCTTGCGTTGGCCAGGATCGAGACAGACTCAGCTTTCAGCTCTGCTGAACAGCCAGAACCCACTTCCACTGACTGTGAAAATAATGGCTTAAACCTGTCGTGTTCGTACAGCAAAGCAATTGGAAATACCACAGAACACGGGAACATAAATACGGTCATCTCCTCCAGGAGTTTCCTCACATATAGAAAATGAGTGAGGAAATCTGGGAAGACCATAGACAGAGCGTGCAGGCACACACGTTAACAGGGACATAATAATCAAGGAGCAGAGAGAGGAAATAAAACCCCAACAAGTATGAGGTCTACACAATTTTGAAGTTAAATTGTCTTGTTCTGCAGTAATCAGAAGTTATGCAGTTCTTAAATAAAGGTGTCCTTCAACAGAAATACCTAATTTTACTATTTGCTTGCATGTACAAATAGATACTTAATCGGTTATCTAGATCCATTGATGGTCAGTTTATATGAGAGGGGTGATGTATAAGCACTGTCTGAAAATACATAGTCAGGAGAGGTTTCTTTAAAAAAAATAAACGCTCATCTACAGATTTTCATGGAGGCAAACTGCAAATGCAGTCCCCTTCGGTAAGGTATGTTACATTTCATTCCATTTTCATCTTTGCATCTTGTCATCTTAAGGAGAGTTTTTGCCAAAAAAAAAAATTAGTACTGCATTATTGTTATAAAGACAATAAGGTAAGTGGAAGAGAGGCTATCCTTCTGCAAAAAAAAACCCAAAACCTTTTTTTTTATTTTTATTAAAAAAAAAGTATTTTGTAATATAACACAGTTCACTCACTCAAAGTATGGAGGAATGAACAGGCTCAAAAGGATGGTTGTCTCCAATTCTGGCTAAATCAGAATATATTTTGTGGGACTAAAAAAATCTGGCTAGGCCTGTATGCCTTCAACCTACCAAGTTTCTAGCTGCAAGTGGAAATACCGCCATGAAATGGTAGGGGGCTGCTCTTATGCTATTTTTAGGTGGGATTCTAGGCTTAGACGATTTGGACAGGCTTTACATAATCATTGAACTTCTGCACGACGGTCCAAATCAATTATCCCAATTTCTCCAAGCACTTTTTCGAAATACAGGAGTAAAAGCACACTTTCTTCTCTTTCTTTTGAAAGAGTGAAATCTTGAGGGAGAAACGTCCTGCACACTAACAGCACAGGATGCCAGTGCCCTGTGCTCTACTATAGAGCAGGTGCAGAAGTAAGAAAAATTTCATTATTGCCCTCCCACAGTATCTCAGTCTCAAGATGCACCTCTTGCATATCCCAGACTCTACTGAGGGTTTTTGTTGGAACATCTATTCAAAGTCAGAGATCCAGGATACGTTTAGGCTTCTCTCTTTCTTCTGCAAATGACTCTGCTAGCTGGAAATGCAACATGGGGATGGCAGGCCCTGAATGGTTTAAGCATTTATGGGGAGTTACAGCAACTACGGATGGAGATTTATACAATATTTTTTTTAAAAAAGTCTACTTGGCATCATCTCCAAGTCAAAACTATTATACGAGACGGTCGTGTGCCTCCCTGCTAATGAGCAGGAGAGACCTTGTGTAGAGCAGCTTGTACATTCAGCAAGACCTGCCACTGTCATGTGAGCAGCCAACGTCGAGCTGGCATGTGTATGCTGTCAGTGGGGAGTCCTACGGCAGCTCTGGGAGCACCGCTTGAGGTCTCAGTCGAGACAGTTGTGAGGCTGAGCCCTTCCCTAAGTCTCTTCCCAGTTAACAGGGCATTGTGCAGTAGTGGTAATTGCAAGTTTCTCAGGCTGATAATGTGCCCACGAGGAATTGCACTAAGCCAACCAGAGCATTTTAGAGATGCCACCAAAGAAGTTATTTCATTAACTAATTAATTGATTACGATGTTAGAGTGATTAACTTTTGACAGTACCAGCTATGCTTCAATTTCAACTGCTCAAACTCCAAAACTTTGTATCCCTTTACTAAGGGGACAATAATGGAAGCTGACTTCTTCTCTTGCCGAAACTACAGGACATCTTCTCCTTCCCTTGCTATGTGACTAGGGCAGCTGTAGCAGTTCAAGGCTCATTCCCTTCCCTTCCCTCCTTGATGGATGACGCGGGATACAGCAGGTAAGAAAATCGAGAAAAGGTGCTGCAAGAGCAGTCGGTGCCTGTCTGGGGCAACCATCCTCCTAGGCCTCCCATCCTCCTGCTAGAGGGTGGAGGTGCAGCAACAACCACGCAGGAGGAGCCAGTGTCCAACCCAACACCTCTTGCAAAGCAAAACCTCTGCCCCTGGGGAGGTCATCCTTCTCCAGAAACAGAAAGATAAGCAAAAGCTGCCGTGTAGGTCCTCTACCCTGATCATCCCTACACGGCAGCATTTTCAGGAATGCAGGTGGGATTACTCCATGGTTTCACCCACGACACTTGTTTACCAGCACAGCATTTGGAGTTGGTTGGCTCTGGAGTGGGGCCGGGGGGGGACTTCAGATGCCTTTGCTCTCTTCTCCCCTCCACACAACTGGACACATATAGGAAAACCTTGATGGCCACCTTTCCCTTTCCCCTTCCCTTGACGAGTCTGGTTGACACAAAATGATGTAGCCCTGCATCACCACGGATATAAGAATATCGGGAGCTGGGAGCCCTGCCTCCTGGTTTTCTGCGCTTTGACCCGCGGGGCCGTCCATAGTGCTGGAGAGGCAGCTGCCTGAGCCTGGCTCTGCCCACAAACAGAAGAACAATTAGGACAAAGGATGTAATCTAGTCTGTACAAGATATACTGGAATTAATTAGATAAGTAAAGAGTTGGAAATAATGCATCACATATGCCTGACAATGTCAGAATAACAGTAAGAGTAAACAGTCAAAAGGCAATGGTGTTCATTATCTCACTAAATGAAAAATAATCATTTTGTTGGCAAATGCTGTCTATTAAAAATGAGGCAGCTTTAAATACTGACAGAACTTTTAAAGTTATAGCGCTTTTGCTGATGTGATAAATCTTATGCAGAAGTTTGCTTGCGGAAAGATCCCGAGTACCATTTATTTGCGTGTCACTATGCTATTGATAAAAGTATAGTTCTCTAGAGAAAGCAGTACAGAGAAAAAAAACCATTATCATTATTATCCTATGACTGAGTAGATGTGCACATACTGGATGTGAATGCAGTTCCTGGTACAAGAAAATGAAGGAATGAAAATCGTCTCTGGAGTTTTCTCGTTTGCCAGTAACGTTCCTGTTACTGTACTTGGTGAGTCGACGCTCATTAAATCCATTTGCTGATTACCTTTGGGTGATATGTCAACAGCAAAAAAAGGAAAACATAACATACTGAGTGGCTCTCTACCATAGTTGTGTATGTGGCTACAGTGGAAATAAAACATAAATAAATCCACCGTAACAGTTATTTCCTTGTTCAGTAAAGAGAGAGGTCTCCTCAAATACAATAGGTATTTGCATCTCTTTTCTCATTTTAGAAGAGACACTCCCTGAAGCTATTAAAAACAATTAACATTGACTTTTGTACGGGCTACCAGTTTGACACTCAAGGAGAAGTGAAAAAAAAAAAAAGCGATGCTGAGTCTCCGGGGTTTCCACACAGCAACGGTGAAAACGTGCAGGACTGAGCTAGCCACACCTCTGGTTATTCGTAAAGGTTCCTTTCCTTTTTCTTGCGTGAACTTGACTCTCCTAACACATAGGTTTTGCATCCGTCCTCCCTGGTTTTCCTTCCAAGATTACTCAGAACTACCGGGGTGTAAACTAGAGTACCAGCTTCAACAAATGCAGATTTCCGACATGTTATGACAGATAGTAGGGTGAGATGTCCTGCTAGATTGCGACTCGCACGCTCCGTGCTGCTCAAGTGACAGGCAAAGATGCTGCCCGCTCTAACTTGAACCGGCAGCACAGGCTGCACCATACCTGCAACCGACAGCTGAGCTGGATTTTTTCTTCATCTATGAAACCAGCATTTTCTGTGATGGTGGGTTGGGAGCGGAGGGGAAAAACAAATACTACCCGCTACAAATAATCAGCGGAGCGATGTTGTTTGTCTTCGCGAGCTGTGAGAAGGAGGTTTTGTGCTACCCCTCTCCAGGCAGAAGTGCAGTCCAGGCACAGCAGCAGCCCCTAAAAGCATTCTCGGCAGCTTGGCAGATTGCTCCCTAAACTGTTTTTGAAGTTTGAGTTTATCAAACCCCGAGTCGCCTGTAACTCGGGAGCACGACTGCAAGGCGAGTACGGTGGCACCGAAAAACGATGGAGGCAAGCAGCCTGCCCTTCTCGCTCACCCGAAGCAAATAAAACCAAGCCCGGCAAAAAAAAAAGAAAAAGCGGAAAAATAAAAGTGCAGGGGGGAGGAGGCAGGGGAGCCGGCGGTGCTGGCATCCCAACTGTTGCAGGGCGGTGACCGGTCGGCCGCGGCGGCAGCGCCCGGGGCGGGCAGGAACCGGGGCGCACGGGTGGGTCCCTGCGGGCGGAGGGGTGCGGGGCAGCGGGGCGGAAGGCGAGGGAGCCGAAGCCAGGCGGGGTTGGCGGCCCCGCCGGGGTTACCTTGAGGATGAGATCGGTGTGGTGCTGGTCCAGCATGTTGGCCTTGCGGAAGGAGGTGATGATCACCCTGCCGTACCTCCCCGGCGTCTGCAGGTCGGAGTAGAGCCGGTGCTTGGAGCGGTTGACCGGGAAGAGGCTGTCCACCAGGTTCCTCTCGATCTTGGCCAGGCTGTGCGTGGGGGCCAGGAGGTGCTCCACGCTCTCCTCCACCTGGTAGCGGCTGAAGCTGGCGCCCAGCAGGATGGAGATGAGGACGGGCGCCGAGGCGAAGAACACCGGGTGGCTGGCGACGAAGTGGCCGAGCCGGGAGAAGGACGTCCCCAGCCCCCTGTGCAAGACCTGCCGCAACATCCTAGTGCGGAGGGCGCGCAGGAGGGCGAGCGCCGCGCCGGGGCCCCCGCAGCTCCCCCACGGCCCCCGCAAGACCATGGGGCAGCCCCGCCGGGCGCCGCCTCCCCGCCGGCCGCGGCTGCGGGGGGCCGGGGGCCGCCGCCGCCACGCGTGTCTGTGTGCGTGTGCGTGCGGGCTCTCTGTGTGTGTGTCTGTGTGCGCGCCTGTGTGCGTGCGCGGGGCGCTCGCCCTCCCGCAACGCCGCCGTGCCCGAGAGGAGTTTCCCGGCGCCTCGTCCCCTGACTTGCCAACCCGCCGCCCCTCGCCGCGGCCGCGGACCGGACCGCCGCGGGGGGGGGGGGGGGGGGCGGAGGAGAGGGGGAGCGCAACCCCACCGCCCCTCGCCGCGGGAAGGGGCAGGCGCCGCTCAGCCGCTCCCCGCCCCCGGCGCGGAGTTTGCGCGGGAGCGGGGCTGCCCGCAGACTGCTGACTAATCCCCTGGTCGCGGCAGGCGGGGCGGGCGCGGAAACCCCTCCGCGGCGGCGCCCCCGCCGCCGCCCTCCGCCCAGGGGCGCGGGGCCACGCCGGGCGGCGCCTACCACGGGGCGGCGGGGCGCAGCGCCGCGCCTCCCGCCGGGGCCGCCCCGCGGGCCGCGCTCGGGACGCCGCGGCGCGCCCCGCCCCGCCCGGCTGCCGGTCGGCTCCGCCCGCCGCCGCCGGCACCGCCGCGCCGCCACATCCCCGCCCCGCCCCGCCCGAGCCACCGCCCCCCGGGGGCGGCCCGTAGCGCGGGCTGCCCGCGCCCTCGACGGGCGTGTGCGAGGGCGCGGAGCGGACGCCCCCTCTTCCCTCCCTTTTCGGCGGAGTGGGAGCTGGGCGGATTTCGCGGTGGGGGGCTTTGGCCGCCAAAAACGTCTGGGGCGGGCTGCGTCCCGGGGTGCCCGACGGCGCGCCCCGCGCTCCCGCCGCGCAACACTACCGCGGCAGCGCCGCTAGCGCGGCCCGGCCCGGCCCCGCGCCGCCCGAGTGGGCATGTGCGGCGCCGCTCGCACATGCCCATTAGTGAAACCGGTCGCCGGCGGCGAGCCTATTCCTGCCCCTGTCCGCCCTGCCCTCCCCGGGCACCCGGCGTTGTCCCCGGAGCCGCCCCGGCAGCGCCTCGCGCGGGGAGCCCCGGCCGCCCGCCTGCCGGTACCACCGCACCGCACCGCGCCGCGCCGCGCCGAGGATGCGCGCTGCCGCCCCCCGAACCGCAAGCCGGCAACCCTGGCAAGTGGCTGTCCGGCAGCCAGAGGCTGAGCACGCTGCCCGCCTGTGCGTAGGTACAGCCCTGTCCCCCCGAGGGGGGCGATCGGGGGGCACGGCCGCGTTTATAAACGCGAATTGCGATGAAATAACAGAAATGGGAGGAACGCTCGTGTGGGTCGCGGCAGCCCTGGCAGCTGGGGCGCGCTGGTTCCTGCCGTTACCCCTGGCAGCTATTTCTCGAACCGAAGGTGTTTGGTGTGCGGTCACTACCCAGTCCGGTGGTTTTACAAATCGGCGAAAGGGAAGTTTCTGTTTGACAGCTGTTACACCTGTTGCTGCATGAAACCGCAGCAGGTCCCTGTTTTGGTTATTGACGGGCTGACAGTCATTCTTCCTTTTACATTTTGGTAGTGTCTGACCTAAGCTAATGTTTTGTCACGGACGCTTCGTGCAGAAAACCTCCTTGACATCATTCCCGTCTCTTCACTCACAGCCAGGTCACGCAGCTTGAATGCTAAACTCATTTTTTCCATGTTTGAATGCTAAACTGTTTCCATGTTTCCACCGCTTCTCCTGTGGTGACCGAGAGCTGTGCCGAGTTACGGCCGGTAAGGTCCCCGCATTCCCTGGTTCTTCTGGGGTTTGTGCCCAGGTCTAGGAAAAGCTCCAGGCAGTGCCTGCAGGGCCAGTGCGGCTGCATCTGGACTGCCCACTCCCGGGATGCTGGGGTTTGCGATACCATCGTGCTGCTGCTCGCTTCCGCTGCCACGGAGGTGGATCCCCACTGCTCCTATTGGTCCTATGTCAGTTTAAGAAAAAACAAAAAATAATTTGAGAAAACCCCAAAGATAGAGATAAAAGCAGAAGCACCAACATGGGTGAGGCTTGGGCCTGAGTTTGGGTGAAGTTCGGTATCTTGTCTCCAGTCCAGCGCTCTCCCCTCGCTGGCCATTTCCAGCCGTACGCAGATCGTAGCGTAGGCTTAGTCACATTATTGTGTGTGACACATCG
Organism: Chlamydotis macqueenii; assembly: GCF_036417535.1. Classification (NCBI taxonomy): domain Eukaryota; kingdom Metazoa; phylum Chordata; class Aves; order Otidiformes; family Otididae; genus Chlamydotis; species Chlamydotis macqueenii. The sequence continues at coordinate 130,572,926 of NC_141556.1, forward strand.
GGATGTGCCTAGTGCTTTGTGTCGTTAGCAACAAGCAAAGAGCTTTTGTCATTGCTGCTGACAGTATCATCTCTGCTGATATGTTTTGTTTTGGTTTTTTTTTTTTTGGTCTCCATTAAGAATCTTTTATCGTTATTAAAAATGAAGGGGATTATTAATTATTTCAGTAACCGTCCAGTGGCTGATTTGCGGTTCTCCAGAGTACCTCAGGAAACCTAGTTTGAGGAACTAACATCCAGCCCAGTTGCCAGCACGTTGACTTTGGGTAAGCTGTAGGTCACCCCAGGAAGAATATAGCCATTTCGCGGGGTCAGAGAGGAACACTGATGTATTAGCAGTTCTGCTGAACGTTCCTGTCTTCCCAGACCACTGTCTGTTTTATTGCCTCTTGCAACCAGCATCAGACTGTTAGCTGCAGTGCAAATGTCTTTCCACAGGTAGTTGTAGCTTTTCACCCCACAAAATTCTGCCTCCCCTTGTTCCAGGGAATTGGCCTGCCTTTGACAGGGGGTTGCCCGTGGGGGAGGGACACAGCAGTGGAATGTGAGGCAGCTTGACTTGTGCTGCTGCTGGAAACACAGCTCAGCCGCGTGCGCTGAAACCGTGCTGAGTGAGAATGTTACAGCCCGGCAAGCATCCTGTAGATATTACCAAACCAGAGGGGAAACCTGCCTACTCCTAACTCTGCAGATAGTGAAATCACCTTGTTACTGATCGTCACGGCCCTGGCACTCCAAAAATTGCCATCAAAATGTGTTCACAGCACTCTGTGAGGAGCAAAGCAGGGTTGAGCTCTCACCTCTGTGGTTGAGCTCTCGCCTCTGTTCTAGGGGAAACCTCCGGTAACCGGAGCTCTTGCTGATAACATGTGCGGGGCCGTGCACATTAACCTGCTACGCGTTAACCTGCTCCGCCTGTGTTTTGGAGGAAATGGAAGGGTAGGATTTCTGTCACGTATACCTGCTACTCTGCTACAGCTCTGAATGGCGCTTCACAAAATAGATAATGATGCCTTATTGCTCTAGAGAGTTTCCAAACTAAATTAAGAAGAGAATGATTGGAAGAGATGACCATACAATGAGGTGCAGATGCTGGGAAGAGGTATAATGAGGGGGAGGACAATACGATTACGTCCTTTCAAAGCAAACGCCTCAGGGCAGCTACTTTTGGGGACAGAATGTAAAAGGGAGATGGGGGGGACATGACTCATAAAGACATCTGCACAGGGTTCAAGGCTGCTCTCAAAAGCAGACCTGTCCCCTGTGGAACCTTTGTTGACTCTCAGACCTGTGCAAAGAGACTGCCTCAACCCATGCTCAAGAGCTCTCAAGGCCAAACAGGTCCGGTGGCTTAGCATGAGGCCATGCAGTTCCTGAGTTCCTGAGTTCTGCAAGGCCTGGATGGGTCAAACACCCCACAGCCCAGGCCAGAGGGCTTTAGCCCTTTGTGAGCACAAAGCAGGATGCTTTCAACATCCCGAAACGAGCATCTCTCTATGCATCTGCTCAAATCTTGTTGCGATGGCAAGTTTTAAAACTAATGTGAGAGGAAGAAGTGGACAAGGTTTTATTTAAAATAACCTCTTCCTCCTACCTCCCCAAAAGGGGTCCAACAAAAGAAACAGCTGAGAGAAGCGTTGGAGGAGGGGATTCCTGATGAGTAACTTCAGAGTGAAGAGGGCCTAGGGGAAAGCAAAGGTAGCAGGAGCAGCTGGGATGGCTGTGGGAGGTATGCAGAGAATCAGGATTTTGCGTTGTTTAGTTAGGCATAAAGAACCAGAGAAGATATTTTAGGAGTGCGTGCAGGGGATTTAGTGCTGCAAATGGGGAATGATTTTTGCAACAGAGCACTGAGCAATGTGTGATGCAGGTTCCAGCTGGAGCTTGGAGAGAATGAGGTTACCCACAGTGAGGAGATGGGTAACAAAGATTTTTTTTTTAAAGGGAACTGAAAACAAAATTGTCAAGGAGAGTTTAATAATTACGGCTAGATTCTTATGGGATGCAAAACCTTTTTCACTGAAGTTCTCTGTGTTACGCTCATCTATACCCACTGAAAGTCCGGCTGGTGACGTGCAAAGACATTGTCCTTTGTGCCAAGGGATCAAAACGACATGTAGCCAGGCCAGGATGGCTGGGGAGAGCAGTAGCTCTCATCGCATCGCCCGACCGAGCTCTGCTCTGTATTTCTTGGCCTTAGGCCTGGGACCCGGGCCAATGCCAATTAAACTGGTGAGGGCAAAGACAAGGTTAACGATAAAGTTAATCTCCCATTGCTGATTGGTGAGGGAACCTCACAACTTGTAGCTTTTGTCCGTTTGCAGTTAACAGAAAAGCAAAGCAGAAGGAAGCTTCCTCCTTATTTCCAGCCTGGGTCCCATCACAGCAGGAAGATTACCCCAAAGTGTCACTCTTTTCACTGATACATGCAGCACTTCTCCAACAAGGATGGCAATGTGCTTATACTGAAAAGGACTTTCTAGAAGCAACCATGGGAAACTGTAAGCCAATCTCAGTGTAGTTAATAGTTTGTATTTAATCAATTAAACTGTTCACTTTTCTCTTTTCGTCTCCTCAGTGTCACCTTCTCTCAGCTGGCACCAGAGAGTGAGGCATCATGGGCATGAACAGCATGATCACAGTTTGAGAACCCTAAAACTAAGGTGATATTTTAAACTCTGCAACCAGAGAAAGCAGAAATGAAATAGAGGATCAAAGCAGAATTTTTAGCATGTGTGATCTCTCTCAGAACAAGTCCTTTGGGGCGTGAAAGATGGAGCTATCTGAACAATGGCTGCCTTCTTAAACCCAACGTACAAACCATGAAGCAATACACTACCAAGAGATGGCCACACATCTTGCAGTCTGCATCCACAGATTTCATTGCCAGAATTCAAGATGGCTGATTTTTTACCTCCTGGAACAGGCTACTGACAAAATCAATGGTGTTGAAATTTCTCCTTCAGCATGCATAAGCCCCTAGCATTCACCAAACAGAATGGAAGAGAGAGGTAAAGATGAAGAAAAGCTATGGCTGTGCACGCATTTTGGCATTGCATTCCCCAGTGCCCTGATGTTCTGCCTCCTGTGACAGGACATACATACCCTAATTGGACTTGCTAATGCAGATCCTGGGAGAAGTCACAGGAATTGGATTTTTTTAAATTTTTTTTTTTTGCATCAGCTAAAAGGAAAGAAATCCTCCCTCCCGGTCCTGCATGACTACATCTCCTTTTTTCAGCCTGTCCTGTAAAATGCAAATACATAAATGCTCCTTGCTGGCCTGTTTCTCCTACTGGATACAGAGATAAATAAAAAGAATGTAAATCATCAAGAAATACTTTGACAGCTGGCACCTGATCCTTTCCCGAGTGCCCTGATGGTCACTCTTTGGCAGCTCTTTGCTGATTCATGAGGACTGCTAAGAGAAAGCGTGTGTGACTTATCTTTTATAGAGTGCAATAAAAAGAGGGAAGTGCCCTGTATGGCTGGAACTGCAGTTCTGTGGTCTGTCTCTGAGATGCTCCATTAGCCTGCTGCTGGCAGTGATGACAGAAAAAATTGGAGATCCCCGAATGTACCGTTAACATGAACAGATTGAAAAAAACCAAACTGAAATGTAACAGGGAGCCTGTGCTTTCTTTTTTTTTTTTTTTCTGCTTGTATGAAAACTCAGTAGAGGAGAAGGATGGTTCTGTTCCCTTGCATATTGGCATGGGCTGCACAAAAGCACAGCTCTGCTTTTGTTAGGGTTCTCCCATATTATGTTAGATCTAGATTTACTTCTTAAGCTGAAGCCTTTGAACCATCACTCTCTGGCTGTATTTTTGGCTGGGCTATCGGATATTGTGATTGATCAGGTTATTAATCACGTCCTCTAACCTGTTTATTTTAAAACAGTGGCTGCTGACACTTCTGTCAGCCCTAGGGAAGGGTCTTTCCTTCCCCATAAACAATAGTGGCCTGGAAAAAAATCCTTCCTTGCAGAAAGATGGATTTAGTTCTTATTTTGAAATGCAGTCTAAATGGTCCTGATGCACTGAAATGTTACAGCTAATATAAGCAGACGAGTCAATTTGCAGCTTTCATACCACATTTTAAGAAACAAAACAAGCAGACAAGACAGCACAATAAATCTGCCTGGTGTCCGAGTCTAGTTCTTAATTGAACGCAGTTGTATCAGGTAACTAGATGATGCAGCTTCCTCAAAAAATGGGAAATGCATTAATTTTGCCAAGATCCTGAATTTGTCCAAAGAAGTAGAGGGCAGACTTAAACAACATGTTATTTGGGAAAAATGTCTGTAAGCCAGTGAAGAAGCATAGCTGTGGATGTGCTATCATGTGTACACTATACAAAGTTCATGTTAGAATAACCCTGACGATACTAGAAAAACAATGATATTATTTGGGATTCGAGGGAGCAAAAAAAAAAAAAAAGATGTATCATTTGTGGATAAATTATTTTAGAAAAATAGGAATTGATAATTTAGCTATCACAGTTAAGTGTATAAAATGTATGGCTCCTTTGCTTTAAGAGTAAAGCACTGCTTTAAGAGACAAACAACTTTTAGTATAAAGCAAAACATTAACTGGGAGTTTAGTAAATATATCTGGAGACACTGGGATTTTGGCAGAGTGTAACTCCTAGAATAGTGTGAATGTTTTTTTTTCTGTTTATGTGTCTTCATACAAAACTGGGCAAAACAAGTAATTTGCAAGTGAAAGCAGAAGAAAACACATGGAGCTGTTGAAATAGGTCAGCATCTGATTTCAAACATAGGAATAAATGCATACATATGCACACATATATATGTGTATGCGCACACACATGGCATGTGTATGTACACCATGTGGCACATATGTAAATGCTTTTTAATATATATATATTTACATAGACAGGCTTAAATGAAAGAAAGGGACATTTGAGTCAGATACCAGCAAAACTTTCTTTCTTATAGTAATGTGGAGCACTAGGGTTACCTGGGAAGGGTGTAGGTTTTCCAATATCGGAGGGTTTTAAAAGCAAGCTGGGTAAAAGTGTCAGGTGTGATGTAAATATTGCAAATCCCACTTTGGGGTAGAAAAATGGTCCTTGAGGTCTCTGTCAGCCAGCACTACTTCCCTGTGACTCTAGGATATAGCCAAAGGATGGGTTAGGTGTTACACATCCACATCTGATGAAGGAGAGGAAAAATAGCCTGTGATTTGCAGAAGCAGGGACATTTGCCACTGAGCACAGAGGACAGATCCTCCCTGGCTCCCCTACAAGAGCAGAAAACATGGGCTTGGTGGTAGTCCCTGGCACAGCAGCCAAACTGTACAGACAGGGCTGATCAGCCTATTTCTTCCCTGCCTTACTGCTTCACATTCTGACTTATGTCCCCTTTATAGCCTTTGGCTAGGCTTTGTGTCTCTAAAGCTGTTAGTAAAGACAATTATCTAAATATAAATTACAGATGTACAGCTTTGGGACAGCACGCTCTGACTCAGAATCGTCTTCATATTGCTCTGTCACGTTCTTCCACCTGCATCTAGATTGCGTATTGAGTCATATTGACACTGTAGTTGGCTGTAAAGTAAAAGACCTTCAGTAAAGGACATTAAAAAAAAAATCTTAATTTTTCTCCAGTCTTTGAGAATACGTGTATGAACTGGTATCAGATTAACTAGATTTTATACAATATCACAGAGGTTTTGCATCATTTACAGGATGCAGCACAGGTGATGGAACAAGGACTGAAAGCTGCAGGAATAAGGTTCTGCCCCTGCTGTATGGTCACAACCAATCCACTGTTAATTTCCCCTTGCCTCAGTTTCCCCATCTTTAAAACTGGAATAAGAAAGGTTGTCTGCCTCTCACAGAGTGTGGAATGAGCATAATTAACAATTTAACAGCACTTAGGAAATACAGTATGATATACCAATGTGGGGTTGTAGAATATTCAGACCAGAGAACTCTTATTTGTAAGATCATTCTTAACGTTTTGCATTGTTATGCTTTATCAATTGCTATCAAATGTCAAAATGAGTCAAGTAAAACAATGAAAAGTAAAGGAGAAGTGAGCTTTAATTGCTCTTCAACCAGCCCATTTTCAGCTTCCCACAAAAATATAGATCCCATATGGCCATTGTCACAGCCCTGCCCCAGTGCTTTCTGAACATACACGAAGCAATTGCAACAGGTACGTGCTTGACAAGAGTTTGGATGTACCTCCATGCTGTTTCTCTGCTGTGCCTTGAGCTGCTGCTGTCCTTTCTGTCTGTCACAAACATGTCTTTCCTCTGCATTGCTGTAAGTACCCATGAATAAAGTCAGAGACTGGCTGCAATTAGGAGAAGATAGTAGAAGAGGACCAATTAGGACCTTTAAGTAGCAAAACAAACAAACAAAACAAAACAGCCACATTATTTTAAAGCAGGGAATTGGCCATTCATACATCCCTTATGTTACACATGATCACTGAAAAAGTACCACAGCCATATTTGAGTAGCCCTTAAAAATGTCCCGTTACTTGCTTACGCCATGTTGCCATGTAAAGAACATGCAGGACAGCAGCCAAAGATTTATTTGAGGACTGTGTTTAGGGCAAGACAACAACCTGCCTGGTTTTATTTTTAAGCAGTAGAAGTCTCCCATGACAAAGCACGGAATGTACAGTGCTGTAAGAAACCCACTGCAGTAAGTCACAGGTGTACATTTTATGAGCAGGTGAAATGCATACAGCATTTGATAGAGAGCACTTACTCTTAAGGCGTACATTTTCAGTTCAGAAGCATTAGATATTTAAGCAGGTGTATATTCAAAGTAAGAAAACATTGGATTCCTTTTTCTCTTACATGCTTTTCATAGGAATGGCTTGATTTTCCGATTGTTCCTGATGTTCCTGAGATAAAACAAGAAGCAGAGAATTATCCTACTGTACGACGTATATTTGGTCTCCATAGGGTTTTGGGGTTTGCTTTCTATGAAAGCTGCATTCCAAACAGCGCTTTCTGCTCATGAATATAGAATTATATTATTACTGTAAATGTAACATGTTATTTTACATTTTAATCGAGGAGCTGGTGTTCTACCCGGGTAAGTGCCCATCAGCATTAGATGATACACAATTAAAGCGGAGTGTCAAAACCTAATTTTCTAAGGCAAATGTTTAAAATCGCATATGTACCTATTTTTGGATCAAAAACCCTTATCGAGCTGTACACTGGCTTTCCTAGCAAATATGAACATGCAGACCACGGCAGTATGAATCATCAGCTTGCCTCTGATCAGAATTCAGGTTATATTCTGGTTTGTGTGTAATACTAATTGAGTTTGGCTTTGCACCTGAAAGCACACACTTTATTTCGACTGCATGGGAACATGATACAAGGAAAGACTGTTTTATATTTCAATGAAATTTACCGTATGTTTGAAGAAATCATTAAGACTATTTTTTTTTTCCTCAAGGCTGCTGCAAGCATACATTTTGGTTCATGGGGGATGAATGTTACTCCTAAGACTAAAACCAGTATTTCATTATTCTGTAATATTTATGTCACAGAGGTACTTAGAGCCTCCTCTTGCTGTTCCTGTAAGTCTTCCCAAATTCACTAAATCATAATAATCTCCAAAGTCACTATTTGCACATGCTTAGCAGATGGTTCCTAAGAGATGGCTGCTTAAACCACATTGTATTTAGCATGCTCAGTTTGGGGCTTTGCAATTACTTTTTTTGGAAGCCAGGGGCTGCTCTGGTCCCTGGCAATTTTGCTAAGTTCAGGGAGACTGTTTTCCTGGGTTTTTTGTTTTTTTTTTTTGTTTTTTTTGTTTTTTTTTTTTTTATGCGTCCCCCTCTGATATCAGTCTGACTGGAATGGAGAGGAAGAGAGGTGCATGGAGATACAGAAATCTTAGAAAGCTGATGGGGAGTAATGGTGCAGAGAGGAACTGGGACCAGCAGGTGGGATACAACAGTACGAGAGCGAATCCCAGGCCTGCGGAACACATTACTTACAGGAGTGGAAAATTAATAGGGAGATGTGCCTGTAATCACCACCATACATCCCCCTTTTTGTATTCCCCGGTCTCTTCTGTTGCCAGAGGAGAGTAGTGACAATCACAGTTAAGGGAGTGTTTCATCCTCCCTTGGAAAGTTTCCCTCTAGGCTTGTGAGGTCTAAGTCTGTATATTCAGATCTGCCTATGGGTCCTCTGAGACAATACTGCACGCAGGGATTCATGTGGGGGAGGGGAAGCCATTTGCTTTAAAATCCCACCCCTGCCCCATCCCAGAATTTAGATACAGGTATATATTTAAAGAGCATTCAGGTTGCAGAGTCAAGCACTGAAATGTTCAGAAACACATAATTTGAAATGCAAGTACTACCTTAACTTGGCCTCAGTGTGCACACAGATTTTACTTACATTGTAACACATTAGCTTTTATTTTTTTAGGATTAAGCCCTTCCTTTATAGGTGTCCAGGATCAATTAGGAAAGGAGTCAGAGTTGTATATGGAATGAGTCTGTTCCCTGGAGGCCAGACCCTGCGTCACTTGCTGTAGGTGCTGGAAGGAAGCTGCGACTGGAAAGAAGAGGAAAGAGGAAAAGAAGAGGAAAGATTAATGAGTTACGTAGCTGCATACCCTCCTGCAAATCAGATTTTGTCCTTGCTTCTCACTGCTGTGTCTGACTGCCTGAGGACTCTGATACTTGAGAGCTGGGAAGCATGATTTTGGGTAAAAGTACGGGAGGAAAGGGCTTGTTGAGTGGTGAAAAGCTGCAGTAAGGTGGGTGAACTCAGCCTTAGCTTCTGAAATTTGTTATCTGTCTTCTTGTCATAGCCAGGAGATCCTCTGAGTGAAAGAGAAAATCAAGATAAGTGACACTAATCTCTGGGTCACTGATCTGTAGCCAGAGGTCCAGGTGGCTTGGAATGTCCTGGACAGAGGTGAAACTGGCTGCAGCTCAAGAGAGGAGGAAAGGGAGATGGCTGTGAGGAATGGCCAGGCTCTGGCACAATCAAGTTCACAGATGTGAGAAAAAAGGTAATGAGAAAGGTAAATCTTCAGTAAGGTGGAGTTCAGGGTTGAGAGAGATCGCTAAGCTCCAGGGTCTCTTGGCAAAGTTTCATAATTTCTTCCCATTTGCCATTGCTGAGGCTCTGCTGCTTTCAGCAGTCACTGGGGATGCCACCAGCCCGCCGATGCATCAGCCGCCACAGGCTGTAAACACAGAGGATTACCTGGAGAAAAAGGTCGATTAGCTTTTGTAAAGAAAACAGCGCCTTCCATGCACATTGACTGCATGTGGTAGATGCTTTGCAAAGAGCCTGTGAAGCAGCTCGCTGGCGCACTGGTGAGCTGCTCCGCCAAATCCCAGCGCTGCGGCAAGGCAACATCCTCACCTCTGCCGGGTTGGTGCACAAGGCGTTGTCGTGCCCTATTTCCACATCAGATCCTGAGCTTTCTGCTCTTCCTTGTTCTCCTTGACTTTGTCCTCGGTTTCCCTCTCTTCCTCCCCACACTTCCTGCCTTCAAACCCCGCTACGGGCTCCCACCGCCCGGGGCCGCCGCGGGCCCTGTCCGCTTTCCCCACAGGCAGCGGGGAGCCCGGCGCGTTTCCCTTCGGGGGAGAGATAAACAGCCAAAAAAGGAGGGGTAGGAAGGGAAGGCGAGGAGGCCGCGGAGGGCGGCCGGGCGGCGGCGGCCACGGGGCGGCGGTGTTGCGCAGCGCTCCCGCCGGCTTAGCGGGGCCCGGCGGAGGCCGGGGCTGCGGCCCGGGCCGGTGGCCGCCGCGTTATCTGGCAGAGGGGCCGGCCCTGAGGGTCCTGCCTGCACACCTTGCCCCGCCGGTGGACGGCACCGCCGAGGGGCCTGTACCTGGAGGCCTGACGGGGCCCAGGTGCCATTTCGTGGGCGCGGGGTCGAGTGGCGTCTCCTGTGGTGGCCTGGGCCAAGCTGGGTGGCTCAGGTCAGCCGTGCTCCCACTGTGGCCTCCCACTTTGCATTCACGGGCATGGAAGTTATTCCCGATGCAGACAGCGCTGAGGAGCGCTGGGTGCCGGACGATGCCTTCCCACTTGCAAACGGACAGGCCGTGGGAGATGGGCTGGGGAGCAAGCGTGGCCTCAGCAACAGGCTGCAGCCCGGGCATGGCTGTAGGACTTCTTGTGTCGTTCTGGGAAAACAAATCAAAATCTCTGAATTGGACGCTTCAGCTCCTTAGCTGAAAAAGCAGCTGGTGTTGCATCAAGCGTGTGAGTGTTACCCAGTCAGCATATCAAATACAAAGCAATGCCAATATTTCTACCCCAAATAAATGATCAGACTCTATTCTTCAGGTTGTTTTTTTTTTTTTTTTTTCACCTTCCAGGTACAGGTGGATACCACTGCAGAGAAGGGAGGCAAATCCAATGCCATAGAAAAGCAAGGCAGAAGGTATAAGGAGCTAGGGACAGCCCTGGTATGGCACTGAGGTGTAGGAAGTCAAAGCATTTCTCAGCAGCAGCAGCAGCAGCGGCAGCAGCAGCAGAGTGTCTCTGAGCAAGTGTCAGAGTGTCTTGGCAACAGTACAAGATGTCTGCAACTTTCCTTCACTTATGCAGAAAACACGTCATGTAGGCAGTGCAGTGGTGCGTGAACACAGCAGCGTAGGCTTGGTTTTGAAATATTTGCATCGAGAGCAAAGGCTTGTTTGGTTGGTGTAGGGAGACTGAAAATTTTGTGACAGAGGCTATGGCATTTCTCTCTCTGGCCATTAATTGGTTGTTACAAATCTGCAGTGCAGTCATGTTTTTTTTTTTTTTTCTTCCTCCCTCCTTTCCTCTCCTTCAAATTATTTATTCTAATAGTAATATTAGTTTTAAGTGGTGTGGAACATGAACTAGTTTCTTTGGTAACCAAGTCGGTTACACACCCACACAAAGTTAGAATCTTCTAGGTGCAGACATTTTCCCTTTTAGAAAAGATGTGGGTTTTGAAAACCACAGCATTAGGGCAGCAGTATTTGTTCTCAGGGAGTCATTCCAGAAAAAGTTCCATATACCACATGCAGATTTATATCAAAGTTCTGATCTTTTGTTTATACATACATATGGAACTTGAATATATTACCTATATATTGATTTCTCCAGTGGTTTCAGGATTATATACTTCTTTCTCATCCCAGTATTTCATCCTTCCCACTTTCCCCCTCACTCCTCCCCACTTGTAGAGAATAGGTGGCTGCGAAAGAGCATGCAGTAGGAACACAGTGCAGGTGAATAAGCTTGCAAATACATGCTGCATTGCCTCTTATTTTATTTGGTGTAAGTAAAAATTTGTACTGTTCCTTAATTTGTCCCCTGAAATTATAGAGGTGAACTGTGGTGACTTTTGTAGATAACTGATATTTCAGGATTTAAATATAAAAGTGGACTTCGTGTTCTTGGTAGTTTTTTGAATGCAAATAGGTACATGAAGGATTAAAATTAATTTGTGAATATTAATTGTAACAATTAATATGACTAATCTTCCCTGTCATATTGTCTTGATCACGATCAGTGGTTTAGTCTATAGCAGAAGCCTGGAGACTTTTATTGCACTTTCTCTAGCGACCCGTCAAATCCCTACAGAAGTAAAACATGTAAATTTTTCAACATACTTCCCTTGTTCCTGTGTATGAGGCAAGATGGCACTAGTACCTAGAACTGAAAGGCAGCCATAGACAGACGCTGAGCCTGACAAGGCCATTTCATTGTTCTTGTCTGAATGAAATGTTAAAAAGGAAACAAACAATAAATAAGGAAGAGTGAATGAGAAAGTTTTACTTTCTTTCCTTTCCTGTTCTGAATCATCAGTCATAAAACAGAATAGTAGGCATGTTTTTAGTTAAGTATGGGGTTTTTTTTATGCTAATGAGGTGTATTTTAACTGCAGTTCTTCCAGAGTGGGAAAAGCCTGACACAATTACGGAGGGCACCTGAAAGTACTCTTATGCAGTACTTGTTATTTTGTAACATGCCTTCCTGCACTACAACAAAGTAGGTAACATTTACTAGTTTACAGGAGCCTGATTAAGATTGAGCTGGGTGATGTGCAGTAAGCACTTTTTATAGTACTGCATAGTTAAAATTTAATCCATTATAAAAAAAAGGTAATGAAAACATTAGTTGGAAGAAAAGCCTGACTTGAAGAAAACAGACACGTATTGCTATCCTCCTCTGGGTCACTTATGTCATCCGATGGCCACATCACTTTCTTAAGCCTGTAGGGAACATTTCCCTCTGGGCTTCTGCACATTCTGCTGTCTCCTCCTGGTGCCAGACACAGTCTTTTCTACAGCATCTTTCTCAGGCACTTCCTGTCTCCCATTGCCATAGAGACAGCGTGTGCCTATTAGAGGCACCGCAGAGATGTGCTCAGTCGAACCCAGGGATGGCTGAAGAAGGCAGACCATGAGCAGACCTGTAGGCTTAAGGTACAGTGGAGAGGATTTGGTGGCCAGGTTCTGGTCTGCGTAGCTGTTTCAGTACAGAAGGGCAACAGGCTCCGGAAATCCTCAGCAGGTGAAGTGAGTTCATGGGGTGCAGCCAAAAGGCTTAACGAACTCATTGCCAATACCTGGCTTATCTGAACCATGGCCTAACACTATTTCAATTAAAGATGATGCACAACATCATTTCATGTTCTCAAAATACTGGAAGGCAGCAAGCAGGAAGGCTGGGCTTGTAATACAAGAGCTAAGCAAGGACTCAAGTCAGCCTTGGTTCCCCACTCTGGTCCAGTGTTTCTGTGTGGTCCTGACCAAATTGTCTCCCTTAGTTTCTTCTCTTCAGAATATGGATATTATTTTATTGCCCCCCCCCCCCCCCCCCCCCCCTTTGTAGGATAAGTGGGACCCTATGGCCATCAGCCAACCTAATCTCCATGCACATCCACACTGGCCACTTGCTTTCACATTTGCTCCAGAACAGGCCTATTGCAGCCCCTGAGCAAGTCAGCAAGCTTGAGCACCTCTGGTGCCTGGCCGAGGACGTGTAGTCTGCTGAATCCAGTTTGGAGAGGCAGGCTCCAGGCAAGGTGCCTCGAAGCACGGTCTGCTACCAGGTATCCTAAGTCCTACTTGTGCTGAGTAAGGTTGGCACTTTCGGTCTAAACTGCAGTTGGAGTAGCAGGAGTGTAGGTGCAGAATACATGGTGACAATATTCACCGGGTGTAAACCTGTGCTTAGTCCCAAGTTTGAAACAGCACTATTGTAATAGGAGTGTATGTGGTTACTCTTACGGTGAGCAGCAGCTGTAGAACGTTGTTTCTGCTGAGCTGGTGCCTGCCCTCTCCCATGCTTGCAGGTGAGAGTAGTGGGAAATAAATGGTGGACAGAATGAATCATGCCTGACCGCTGCACTGGGGGAGCTGGGGCAGCACACTGCATCAGGGACAGACCCAGAACACGTGGCACGTCTGTGAGCAGGTGCCTGGTGCAAAGACCCTTGGTCCTGTGCTGGCCAAGCAGTGTCCCTGGATGGTAAGGCAAGGTTAACAAACGTGCGCTCAGGCTAATAAAGCTTGACTCTCAGTGGGGCTAATTAGCTTCTATACAGCAACACGGCAAAATGAGTGGCAGCTCTGCAGCTAAATCACTGGGCACAGTCCCGTGCAGAGCTGTTCTACTTTCCTTGTCTGCTTGAGAGATTCTTCTACTCGTGCAGCAATGGTAAAGCCGCAAGGACAAGGAAATGCAGCTGCCAGTAAGGAGTCAAGGTACAAAGGTGGTATCCATCCTTGCTGTTGTTTCTATGATGATAGCTAAAAATAGCAAAGGCCATCATTTACAGATACAGTTTTGCACTGATATTCTAATACTTTCAGCCCTGTTTTTTTCAGCCCATTTTTCCTGCTCTTTCTTCTTCTTCTCTCTGTCTCTTCAAGAAACACATCTTAGTCCACAGCAGCCCTTAAAAATGTATAAGAATGTGTTAGCGTGTGGGCTGCAGTAAGCACTACTGTTACCAACTGTGAAGAGAAACCAGCTTGTAAGAAAGCTTGGTGTCAGCTGTACAAAGAAGCTCAAGAGAACCTATGTCTACAAGGAGAATGAGTATGCAAACTGCCTGAGGGTCTCTGGGGAGGGAATAAGTTGCCCAAAGAAGGAGGTGATGGGGGACAGTTCCCCAGTTTTTATGCTCCCAGACTTCCGTTGTGAATTAGCAACTGAAACTCATCATATGGCCCTCATTTAGAAAAGCTCCAGTGTGAGCATTTATTACTTTTGGGTTTGCATGTATGTGCTTACGTTTGCTTATTTACTCAAGCCACAGCTGTTGTCCCCACCCCTCATGGAAGGGATGGAGGACGTGGCTCAGCTGCTCGCAGCGTGTGGAAATCCTTCTGCATGTCTGATCCCTGGGTCAGGTCTGGGTTTCCTTCTCATTGGAGTCTCTCTGTGTTTAGGTTGCCAAACACCACCAGCTCTGAATTAAAGGTGCATAATGTCGCAAAGGCCTTATAAGAACTTTACATTGCTTTAATCGAAACTTGGATTAAGCTCATAATAATGGCCTTCCTGTGCTGCAAATACATTAACACACTTCTCTGAGACAGAGCCTGCTTCCATTACGCTGGTTCCTGTGGCACACAGGAATTATTGCCTACCAGAGAAGTGTTAAGTGAAATGTCGCCAGGGGATTATCACCTCCCTTTCCTGCTTGGTTTTGCTAAACTGAGCAGGAGAAGAGGAGCTCTTGCCACCCTGATAGGAAGGCTTGAGGAGCAACCCTGTTTTGTGCTTTGTTTTAAAAGTTTTGGTTTTTTTTTTTTCAATAGGGGGGGAAGAAACATTGTTTTGCTGTATGTTTTCCTGGTATGAAGACTTGTCCCTCCACAGCTCATTCCCAACACTTCTAGCTGCCTTTGTGGAAAATATGGCATAGCCCAGAAAGATTCACCTAATGTGAAGCTCTCCCTCTCCCTATTTCCCTGCGTGCTCCAAACACACCTCTGATGGGGTTTTACTGTCTGTACAGTTCTTACAAGAACCACTGTAAGTTTAGATGCTTGTACGTTTTGAGTTAATTGTATTCGTCGTCTGCCAGCCTTTGCTGCCAGCGCAAGCAAAGGTTTTTTGACCTTAGTGTCTTTTCCTTACCCTGGTCACTCTCATCTTCCCCAAGATGAGTGTGCCGTACTGTGAACTCTGGTTGTTATTCACTGTGATTATTGCCTAATTGTGATTTATGCAAACTGGTGTCACCTCAGACGAGGGGTATGTACTCTCTAGCTTGTGTACACGTGCAGTGGATGGCAAGATGAAAATTGCTTGACATGTTGATATTTTATGATGTTAGATGGGTACATCCTGGAATGTATTTCAGTTGTGTAATGCTGTAGAAGCAGGCGATCGTAAGACATTTTCTACAGCAAATATAATGCCTGGGACAAAGATACATGGATTTAGGCAGTGATAGATTAAAAACTAATTGTGGTGCGATGCTGATGCCAGTTTAAAAGGTTAAACATTGCAAGCAGCATTTGAGGTTTTCAAGCTTCTGTCATAGCGGTGATATCTTTGCCAAGCTGAAGGGCTTGCCTCCTCTTTATTTTGCATTTTTCCATGTGCTCCCAAACACCTAAGGCACCTGATGTGCAGAAGCAAAGGTGCAGCCCCTGCCTGGGGAGGGCCCTGGGCAGGGCACAGGGTGAACACTCATTATGCAGGGCCAGGGAGAGGACTGTAAGCCACTGCAAGCCACTGCACCACTCATGCCTGCCAAACACGGTCCCTCTTCTTGCTTTGAGAAAGTATTATCTAATCTTTGTGAGAGAAATAAAAATCATAAGCAGGCAAATAGAAGCAAGGGAGGAGAGAAAGGGAAGTGGGGAAGGTAAGGATAACACCATTCCTTACTGTAGCATGAACATATCTCGGGGTCCATTTAATTGCAGCCTTTCCTCCTCCCTGTCTTTACCCTTCCGCCCCCTCTCCAGACAACTTGTGTGGGAACTGGAGTGAGAGGAAGGAGATGCTTGGGAAGTGAACTGAATATAAAGAAGCATGTGGAGCAAAATACAAGAGCTGGGGAAGAGGCACCAGGTGTAGGAACACAAACAGGCAGATGTCCTGTGGTGGCTTGGCAGCTGAAGGTGACTTTCAAGTAAAGCATGTACAATCCTCAATCCAAACCTTTCCAGAATTGTGGCCAGGCATACTTTATTGAGGAAAAAATAAGGGTATTTAGGTTGGAGGTGTTGACAAAGCAGTGATGGTGGGGGCTGCACAAAAAGTCACAGAGGCAGAAAGGAGGTGATGTGTGGGACCCACATTGCTGAAGGTACAGTTGGGGAATTTGAACTTGGCATCCACAGGGTGGACAAAATCGCCTGCTTGTGGAGTTGCAGAACCAACACCTAGAAAACTTTGGCTTCTTGTAAGGCTTCCTGTGAGAGACGTTATTTTCTGTGACTCAGCTTCCATAACTGCTAAACAGAACAACAGTGTATTTGTCAATGTCATGGGAGTCAGCGCATCAGTTCTGGAAAATTCCTGTGAGGTCTTTGGATGGACAGTACCATGAAAAGCACTTTAGGCAAAGAATCATCATAAAAACACTTAGCCTGGTGTTTTACCATTTCTATTTTAAAACAGATATTCTTAATACCGTGCTCTGCAGAATGAGCTAGTGTTGCTGTTAATTTAAAAGTGACTTGCAATGTTATTTCTGGTTTTGTGATTTAAAAAATGCCTGCTTTGTTTTGCTTGCTGGCTCCTTTTTTTTTTAAAAAAAAAAAAATAGAATAATATGTCTGTCTTTTTTTTTTAATTTCATGTTTGGGAGATGTAAGTTTAGAGCTGAATGAAAATTGGTGTGTTTTTTCCTGATATTAACTTTTATCCAGCCAAGAAAAAAACCCGTTGAATTATCAAAATGTAAAAAAAATAAATTCTGATGGGGAAACAATTAAATGGGCATATAGAACAATTTATGAATTACAGTTTTTCTAAATTTTGTAGGCTATTGAAAATGTTTCTGTCATTATTTTGCCCCAGTCAGAGCCAAATGTAGGTCTTGCAAGGAGTGGCAGAAGGCTGCTTTATAACAGGGGAGATGAGTCTGCTCAGGAAAACTGGCCCAACAAAAGGTGGGGCATGGAGCTATAGCTCACAGCAGGAAAATGTACCATTACAGTGAAATCCAACCAAACTGCTCTGGCACATAAGCATTTAGTGTTAAATGAAATATTTACACCTGAGTGGGACTACCTAAACCAAGACACTTTTAAAAGTTTTTGTGGTTAGTGAAAGCAGAAAGTAACATCAGATATCCCCCTTCTCACCAGTATTTTATTATGTGAAATTTGCACTATCTGCTGAAAAATCTCTCCAATATAAAGTTTCTACTCCAATTCTACGCAGGATGAATCCAAATACAGAGTGACTGCCTCTTAACTCCTCCCATACTTTAACGTGTTTGTTAGTCGCTACTGAGATGAAGAGTATTCTAAAACATTAGCTATCTGAGAACAGGGAGGGATAATGTTATGAGAAGCGTTTTGCTGAATTAGTGACTTTGTATTTCGGTGAGAAGTATTTTAATATGTTGCCTTACTGTTTCTATAATTTGTTCAAAGTAAGTTGGATTTAATACTGTCTGGCTTGATATAGCTGTCAAGTTAGGCATATACAGCAAGACCTGAGAGTTCAGATACAGATGTATGTGAGGTACTCCTATATTTAAGAGAATTCTGTTAAATTTAAGACCCAGATTTTAGCCACCTGCTATGATAAAACACATTAAAAAAAAAAATCTGAATTCTAATTCTACTTATCTGTTGTTGCTGAAAAACCAGAAGGAAAAAGTGGTGTGGCACCTAGAGTACACCTGTAAGGATTTCCTTTGCTACAGAGTCATCTATCAGCAAAATGATAACGAGCCAACCCTTTTGTCAACAGAGCACTATTAAATTTATCATTTAGATTGGTAGGTAAACAAGAGAGTTAATGAACCAGAGACAAGTTGGTCATGATGGACAAGAAATATAGAGATTCTGCATTGCCGTCTCCCTTGTTCATCCTTTCATACCTGTGCTATTTTGATTTGGCACCAATTTTACTCCTGTTTTACACTTGTCTTGCACTGCAGTAAATTATTACACAAAGATGAAGACAACTGCAAATCAGGCTTGACATATTTCACAGAGCAAATTGCAGGAACCATAGTTAGGAGTCCTTTGGTGCTTGCCTTGGTTTTGCAAATCACTTGCTATGTGACCTTGGACAATTAACCTTTCTGTGTTTCTGTTTATTTAACGGTACTTACCTCCTGGGGTGTTATTAGGCTTAATTTATCAATCACTCAGTAAGCTCTTATAAAATATTTTGAAATCTTTGCTGAAAGAGACCAGGTAAGTGGAGAATAGTATTTAGAAGAATAATTCATCTATTAAACTTTGTTTATAGCTAGTTTGATTTATTGGGTTTTATCAACAGGATTTGATCCAAAATATCTAGTAAGAAGAGGTGGAGAAAACCAGGAGAGGGTTATCAAGATGATGGAGCTTTAAAAAGATGAAAAATTTCAATAAGTGCTTAAGGAGTCTCTTTAGGCATGATATGACACTGAGTCTTTTAAACAAGCTTAAATAAATTAATATGTGATTAATATGCATTACTCAGCAAAGTATTCTCAATGTTTTAGCTTGCAAGCCAATAATGAAAAAGCATGAAGATTTTTTTTAAAAAAATCTGTAAATAAAGCTAGTCAGAAAAGAAAATTTCCAGGATTTTTTCTTGTCTTTTAAATGAAAATTTGAGTTACCTCAGAAAGAAGCAGAATTTGCAAGGTGCTTGTCTGAGCTCATGCATCCCTGTGACTGTAAGGTTTAAGATTGCAAGTCCACACTTGAAGTAGGCAGAAAAGCTTTTTTTTTTTTTTTTTTTTTCCCCCCAGAAATCTCTTCTTGGACGTAGGAAATCACCTTCATATAGTCAAATTTTCTAATGATGATGATTATAAACTCTGTCTGAAGTTTCATCCACTGGAGACTATCTTTTGCTCTCCTTACACCAGCACAAACCAAGAGGGTTTGGCAACGGCTCCTTCAAGTTTTACACCAGAGGAAGTGGGAGCAGCTGGAAAACTAACCCCAAATTTATAGGTGCCAAGGGAAAGCACAACAGAAACTGGAACCACAATGGAAGTATGAAGCAAGGTGCAGGTGTAAATGTTGATTTTTCTGTTTACAGGAAGAGTACCCCAGCATTCGCAGGGAGGGAATGAGCAGGGCACTTTGCAGATAGCCTGTTGGACACATGGCATTGTAAGCAAATAACGCGGAAGGAGAAATGGATATGCAGCCATCAGGGAAGGCAGCTGTAGAAGTTGAAGGAGCTACTATTTTATATTGAAGGAAAGTTTGGAAATGTATGTATTGTACATAAAATTATTCAAGATGTGATGTTAAGACTGCATATAATTTCATTTAGAAATCAATCCTGTGTGCTAAATAGCTGTGATAACATCATTTCTTTCGTGATTAACAGGGCATTTTTCCCTCTTCTAAAGGCTCAGGACTGAAAAAATTCCCTTATTTTGCTTATTGCAATATATATTCAAAGATTTGGAGAACTTACTTCTCCATCAGGGAGAATAGCCGGGAGCCCAGCTCGATGCCAGGCTCAGGCTGCTGACTTAGCTTTTCTTCAGTGAGCACTGCAGCCCTTTTGCCTCCTACTCCCATCCCGAGCTGCAAACTAATAAGGTTTTTTTTTCTCCTGCTAGCTGCAAAGAAAGCAAGCAGTTGAAAGAATGTCATACCTAGGCTGAAATACTTTGGATAGGGCTGGCATATTATGGGATATGAGGGTCATAACAGCATAGATATCAGAGGATAATTAAAGTGATGTGAGAGTGATTTTTGCAGTTTGAACATTCTCAGGCTGAAGGCAATTTATCTTTATCTTTACATCTGTTGTGGAAGCACTGTGGTTTATTCATCTTTAGCAGGAGCTTAATTTTGTCTGATTTAAAGTTAATGTTTTGAAGCCCAGCAGATGAAGTGCCACAACAGGTCTGGTTCTCCACCGCTTTGTGCTCTGAGTGGTCATTCAGATTTGCAGAAAGCATCCCTCTGTGCTGCCTAATCAGACCCCACTGTTCATATTTGTAGGCAGCATTTCTAGCTGGAGTATGTGCACCATCTTGTTTTTCATTCTGCAAGGCAAAGGAGGCTCAACCTACGGGGCAGGGCTTACAGTTATGTTCTTGCTCTGTCCTCAGTATGGCATATCTTGACGTTTTTCATCTTTTTCCTCTAAGCTGAGCGAAAAGCGGTTCAACTTTATGTGAACTTCTGTTGAACCATCACTAAGTCTGGTTTTGGGGGTACTGGTTGTCTGGTTCTGGGTTTAAAGTCTCTCAGGCTTTCTTTGGGTGTGCAAGCTTATTAAGTGATGGGCACCGATAAAGAGATTTTATTTTCCTTACAAATTAGAAGCTTCTGAGTGTTGTTGCTACTGGGCTGCCATATTTATCTTCTTAGAGTGCCTGGCGGTATCACACCTGGGTTACTGATTATCATATCTTAAGTGATTTACGTATCTTGAGTGGTTGAACACAGACAATTTCTTTTATTATATGGACGTTCAATAGAGGAGATAGTGGAGGCCTGAATTTCCACAGACTGAATGCACTTTAACCTCTATTAGCAGACTCAGAACGAGATAACTTTGCTGGTAGAACAGTGGTGTCCGGGAGCAGAGTGTCAGGCGTAATGAGTCACCCTGCTCTTGCTAAGTGGCTTGTGCACCTTTTCGGGATCCCTTACGCATGGTTAACAACACCTGCATGGGGGAGGTTGCTTTCTTGCTGACTAACACTCCACTTTCTATTCAGGACTCAGCTCATTGTTATGCCAGTGTTTTTTTTTTTGTCAGCCAAGAAGTTGTAGGAAGCAAAACCCTTCGAAAAACAAAAATTATTCATCAATAGTTTATACATTGGTTGTTGAATTAAATTATTTGTGAGCATCACTGCACTGCTCTATGTGGAAGAGTTATAAGCCCCTGGTTTTGCTTACTAACTCCTGACCAAGCTTTCCTTGGTTGTTTCCACTCTCTCCGGCATTTCCTTTTTCCATTGCTTTATTCATAAGGTGGTGATTTTTATCGCTCTCTGCTCAGTAATAATGTGGTTCCTATCCTTCCTGCAAGAAGAAATTTCTTATTCTTTTTATTACGTATAATCATTCTTTCCTTAATTTATAGCATGTCATGTATTATTCAGTGACATCTCTTGGCTCTGATTACAGGTTCTATATAATCTTACACACTTCAAAAATGATTGTTTAAATTACAATAAAATAATATCCAGCTCATTTATCTGGTGAATTTGTCTTTCATTTGCAGTTATCTGGGCCAATGTTTTATACAAAAGAACTTTCTTCAGGAGCCTTGCAGAGAGGTGGAGCTAATGTTCTGGCATTCCTTGAGAAAGAAACAGCCTTGGGGAGTACTACCTGCCTCGGGGGAAAGATGTTGAGGTTTGGAGAGAAATGGCACAGAATCTGTGAATCACTGGAGGCCTGAACCAGAGTGCACTGAAGACGGTGAAAGCAATGTCAACTGATGGCAAATTATGGTCTCAGCATGTTTTAAAATTCTTCCAATGGTGGAAAACTGAATAAAGCTTTCTTGTCCTCCTCACCACCTAAAGACAAACTCTGAGCTCATCGTAAGGGACATGCGAACACCGGGAGCCGTGTGCCTCCATCCCTATGCTGTTCTCTGGTGGCCTGAGCCAGCTAGAGCCAAGTGTGGTTTGATTTGGTTTGAGTTGAGATGAGAAGAAGACTCGTACAGGAGATAAGGTCAATGGAAGAGACATGCTTTTAGGAAGTGGAGAAATGAGGAGAGGCTTGAAAAGCTGCTCTTCCTTGTCCCTGATGAAATTAATTTTCACACAGTTTCTCAAGATCAATGAAATCACCTGTGTTGTGGTATTTTCCTATCAATCCAGATACAAATTACTTCTATTAATAGTTAAATATTGTGGTAGTGTTATGCAAACTCTGTTGGAAGTTTGGCTTCTGTTGTTTTTAGCAGTGGACACATACAAAGGACAGCACACCTGCTCATTTTAACTGCTAGTTTCAGCCAAAACTTGCCGGTCCTTCTATTTACCCTTTCCCCATGCATTTAGAATATGTCTGGTCCTCTCCTGGATCCCAGCTACCTGTTTCTGTCTGAGAAAGAGAAAATTTCCTGCTGTGCTGTTGAACAAACAATAAACTGCAGTTTAGCCTGGGCTAAATCCTGTAATAAAGCTACTAGAAGTATCCAGGCTTTTCCCTGGCTTTGTGGAGACCCAGTGACTCAAGGGAGGAGACCTTTGAGTGGGTTTTCAGCCTGCTGTTAGGACTGAGTGCTGTTGATGTGAGTTATGGGTCTAAGCTGGCTACCCCTTCGGCTCCCTGCTCCTTATGAAATAATGCAAAAGCTCTTATGAACTCACCTGATTTCCCAGGAAGATCTATTGTTTTCTTGCTCCTTCAGTCTACCTCCACTTCAGAAGAGGCTGCTGGATGCTCCTATAGCTGGTGCAGCTCCTCTGGCCACCTCTATGTTTGGCAGGAGCCATTTCATAGCAAAATCACTCCTTCATGCCTCAGTTCTCTTCCCAACCAGCTCAAAGTCCAGATGTCTTGAAGGGAACACAAATCCTGCCCAGGAATTTATTTTGTCTAACTTCTAATCTTCTCAAGCTAGTGACACATCTAGGTCCCGACCCACTGGGCAGGCCAAATTGATATCAAGATTATGGATCTTGGGCCCATTTCTAACCCATGTTGTAAAAGCAGAATGGCACACACCAAGGAGCGGGCATGTCTTTTCCAGAGTTACTACAAAGATACTGCTGCTGCGTGATTTTTTGGCCAGATGTCTGTATTTCAACTTCAGCTTTCTCACTTTTGAGGGAGAGGGAAGGTGCTGGGTATCTGTGCCCGTTCTGAGCCCCTTAATTTATCCTTTTTGCTCTCACTTGGATTAGATGCAGGATGAGCTGCAGTGGGTGACTTCTCCCCAGCAAGCATTCCCAGGATGGCACCGAAACCACTTCTAACATGAAATCAGTTCCTATTAACAAAACTGCTCACTGGAAGCTTTCATTTACACTCCCAATGCCAGGAAAAATAACATATTTCTTACTCCTCTCACACAGACAGTTCCTACAAGCTCTTTCTTCAAATAAAAGCAAGGGAGGTTTTTTTGTTGTTGCTTTTTGTTGAAGATCCCTGACTAAAAACCCGCAGTACCCACTCTTCTCTCTGGTTAGGATCCAGCACTGCAGAAACTCATTTTCACTATAGTTCAGCTGAAAACTTTAAAGACTGCGGACAGGAGTTGGAGCAGTCTCTGGGTGCTGATTCTTGTCAGGTTTATAGATGTTTTCCTAAGCAAGTCGTTTCTGTTCTCTGCAGGATGTTGCTTCTATCTCTAAGGGCTAGGTTATGTAAAAATAATGGCAGAAGCCTGCCTTAACCTGGCAAAAGCTGGGAATCCTGACTGTTCAGTGAAAAGCTGCCTTTTCAGTCAATCCTCCCCCCTAATTAGCGCTGCACGGTGGACCTGATCTTTTAATAATAATTACAGAAAAGCACAATTAGGTTGATGATTGATGGGAGAAAACCTGAATACGTTGTTAAAAGTGCCAATCAGCTGTATCTAGAGGGGGTTTAATAAAGAATGTATTTGACAAAAGTCATGAGATAGATTTTTCAATGTGAATCACTTGAGTGGCTCCCCCATGTTGGTGTTATATCTAATGCAGTCTGGTGTGACTCGAGGGGACAGAGGCTGCCATCACCAGCTTTACTTCACGCACTAGGAAAAGTTACCCTTGACCTCAGCAGGCCTTACTGGAAAAAATGCATTTCACTGGGGTAGGCTGAGTGTGCAGAAGAACAGAGCGGGCCAAGTCAGCCACGAGATGTGGTTTTACAACACTAGGAATGAAGACAAAGCTGAGTTGATACACCTTAATAGAAAGGCTGATTGTGGCTAATAATTGCATTTTGGTCTGACACTGTTCTGTTTTCATCAGTTCCATCTTGAGGATCAGTACTAACGAGTCTGAAATTGTAGGCCTAAAATGTTATGCTAGCTTGATGTGGGAAGTATTTGCTGGGTTAAAAATCTCTTACTTTACTGCGAGATTAACTCAAGCAAATAGCATGAAGGGATATGATCTTTTGCTACTCACCTGCATTTGAGGAAACAGAGCTAATAAAACTCATGGACTTATATCCCACAGGCCTCAGTATGCAAATACACCGGAAGCCAGAAAAATAAATTCCTTTCATCTAGAAGGAAAAGGGAAGAACAATCAGAAAGGCTTTTCTTAGGTGGTTAAATTGCCTCAGTCTCATAATGGAAACAAAACATTACTGAAAATGCCCTACAAATGTATGAACTTATGCTCTCTTGTAGCTCCTCCTAGTATAACCTCCCCCGTTACGTGGCATTAAGGGTTCCCTGAAAAGCCCCAAACTGAGCCTGTGAAGTCCCTTACCCAGCTCTCGTTGCTGTGGTATCACCTGGCCAGTTAGTGGTAGCAACTGGGATGCTGGGAGTGAAGATCAAAAGGAAACGGATCTGAACCGTGCTATTTGGAATAGGACTGCATTAAAGCCAGAAACTTTCCTATGCCTTTTCTCAGGCACAAAGGGCTAGTGGATGTTGGTTGTGTGCTATTCTTTTGCCTGCCAGTTTGGAGGTATTGACTCCATCCAGCTTTAACTATATTAACACCAGTACACAAGTGAGGGGGTCAGACTCCCTACTGAAGACATACTCCTTCACTGGGCAATCCAGCATGCCCAAGTTAAACTCTGAATTACCCTCTGGGGGAGCTTACATCTCTCCATGGACAATATAAGGAGGCTAGCCTCCCATTTAGGTAGCTGAGTTAGTTGATGCAAATACCTGCGTAGTGGTGTGTATGTAATCTCACATCAGAGCCGTGGTTCCTCTCAGTGTGAGCCAGGGCAGAAGCTAACTGATTGCAACCAAGCTTTAAAAAGAAATGTAATTAGATGTAAGTCACCATTTCAGAGCAGTTGTGCTGACAGCTAGGGGATTAATTCTGCTCTTACTTATTAAGCATATGCTCCAGATTTTTGATATAATTTAAGTTGAAGAGAATATTACATGACAGGCATCCCTTTAAACTTTTACAGCTTCTTGGATCTCCTTCCAGCGTTAATTGTAATCCCAAGCGATGAGCCTACCCATTTATTACAAACTCAGTAACGTTTTCTGCCTCTGGTGAAGTGGCTGCTGGGTGTGGGGTGTCATTCTCCTGCTCCTGGCCATGCACCCAGCCAAGGCTGGTTCAGGGGCTCAGTCCTGCAGTGGCTGGCATAAGCTCTCTAGGCACAAAGAAAACAAAACTTCCCATTTTGTAAACTGCCTGGTCTTACCCTCGGCTCTGCTCCATTGTCCTCCATTTATTGTGGAAGAAACTTTGGCTCTTCCTCATCGCCTGAGGCTGTGGCACCCATCACTGTGGGTACCACATCACAGACTGTACTTACAACTGTAACAAAGAAAGATGTCTCAGCTAGACAAGCAAGTATTAATGCTGCTTGCAACACTAGGAGTACTGCAAGCCCTTAGGCATGGGTTTTCAAAGGGCTGGACAAGCCTGAGAGACCCAGAAAACTCATGTAAGAAGCAAAGGATAATCTGTAGTGCTCATGGGACCAGGACAGGCTAGGCTAGAGAGGGGGGCAAGAACATGGGGTTTTCACTGGGTGGTTTTGGAGTTGGAGCCTCTTTTTCTCTTCAAGATATAAGAACATAGGTGTTAGGTACCCTGCTGAGGGAGACTGGGGGGTCACAGGTGGCACCCAAACCACCACCCTCAGTGAAGCACTGGAGGTTGTGCGATGCTAGCAGTGTCAGAGCAAGCATGGGTGAGCAGTCACCCTTCTGTGGGCAGAGCCGTCTCTCCTGTGAGCACCTCTGTGATGATTTCCCCAATCAGGCAGCTGTACCACATTTGTAAATAGTCAGAAAGGATAGTCATCCTGCTAGCTGAGGGAGGTATAATAAGCAATCTGAAGCAGGCAAGAAAACTGCATTAGGAAAAGAAGCCTTGGCTTTCTCCCTCAGCAAAATGCTTAGCTAGTTAATGCTAGTGTAGCTGAATCTGAGCTGTGTCACCCACCTCGATATTGTATTTTTAATTCTATAACAATTGTGTTGCTATTCTGTACCACGGATGGGGATTTTAACTATTGCATTAGCTCAGTGGGAATGGTACACAGAAACAGTTTAATTCTGTAGGATTATACTGAGTCACAGCACTCAAAGGAGCAAATTCCAGGATACTAGAATAAATTTGGACACCGCCAGCCTCCTCACAACACAGACTTCAGCTAAGATCGCTCTGACTAAAATATGCAGCTAAGGCACAGCTGAACGTGACTCATAGGAAATAGCACGCTGACCTGAATATGCATGCTGAGTACATGCTGTGGGTGGGCAGCTTAAATGCTTTGTAAAACCATTTCTTAGTCCTGTTTTCCCCCCTCCTGATCAATGGTGAAAACCAAACTTTAATAATCTGAGTTTTCCCTTTGCCCTGCAAAAGCCATAAATAGGCTATCCCCACCCTCCCGACATCAGGGACTCCTCTGTCACAGATTTATGTAGAAAAGCTTCTGACAAATGTGGCACAAGGCTTGCTGATGAGTAGTCAGGAGGGTTTGCAGCTGGGAGAGATGTCAGAGGCAGTGTGAGGCGAAGGAGTGGGTTTGGGGGAAGCACTGGGCTGCCAGGGTGGATCTGCAGGGACTGCTACAGCTAGGTGGAGGTGCGACTGAGTCCCTGCATGGACACACACGCTGCCCTGGCTGGACGCTGGGTTTCCGTGTGTCGTCTAAGGTGGTGCTCAATGAAGGCACTTACCAGTGCAAAAATACAAATGCTGATACGATTATAATGCCTGTTAGTTTACAATGGAAAAAGGGTCCACAATTCCTAATCCCAGCCTTGAGCTGGAAAAAGGGCAGTGATGAAACTTCTTTTCTTCGTCCACTCAGGTCTCAAGCAGCAGGAGGATTAGGCAGCCAGAGCGGTTGCAGCCTCACGTAGCAATCCCCACAGGCTGCGTTTGGGCACACGTTCCGCTACAGGCACAACCTGCCGCTGTAAGGGGAGTTCAGGGAAAAAGAGGAGCTTATGTTTTCTTGACGTTAATGAGAAGGATCTGGCATTAAGTGAGAGTAATTGACAACATCAGGGCAATGATAAAGGGCTGGTCTTGTTGCCAGAAAGACAGATTAGAGGGAGAGACATTTTTTGAGTCCAAGAATTATTCCAGAGGAAAGGAAGGGCATCCTCTCAAAATCCACAGGGATATATAATGGATCTACTTAAATTTTCATATTGCTGCATAAAAACTTTCAGTCTTTGAAACAGCGAACCCATCCCCCCCCCGTGGAAAAATATAGATCAGGATTATACTGGTCTATTGGTATCCATTCCACGGTCTGCAGCTTTTGCTAGAGAAAGTGAATCCATGAACATGTTACCATGACACTGTAAGTTACTGTGTGCCGGCTGAAATGCACTAACGGTGAGAGAAGATTCCACCAATGCATGAAACATTCAATTTTTTCAGATTTTTTTTCTTTCATGTGCTTTTGTGCTAAATATTTACAGGGGATGACAGTACTGTGTGAACTGTAGTTCACTGGTGTTCACCGGCACCAGCGTTTCCGCTGTGTTGGGGCATTCAATTAGATGACCTTTAAAGTTCCCTTCCAACCCAAACAATTCTAGGATTCTATGATTCTGTGACTGAACAATCCTAAATGTACACAGGACTGCAGATAACTGGGTGCCTTAAGACTAGAGCAGAACTACGCAGCTGGGACTTCATAACTATTTAAGTATGGAGTGTGTGTATAGCAACTGGTCTGCTGGAATGGATACCTTAATTTAGAAAATACTTATGCCTGTGGAAATGATGTAGCTCAGGTAAAGACATCATGTTCATAGCTGTTCTCTTTCTTACAAATAGGAGTGAGACATTTAAACAGCTTTAGAATATAATATGCTTTGTACCACCTAGCTCAACTTTGAACTTTTGAGTCACCGAAAGTGTGTGACTGATTTTGACAAAGTGGATTAGAAAAAAATAAGGAAAATATGCAAAATTATGTACAGAAAAAATATTGATCTAACTGTAGTCTTTTTGGCATCAGTATCAAAACCCACACCGACTTCAGTGCAAGTGGAATTTAGATCAGTATCAGTGACTGTTTTGGAACAAAGAGACAAAATCAACATCAGCGAGTCACTGGGATGAGATGATACTCACCCCAGCACCCCGGAGGAACAGCAGGATAAAGCAGCTGAGCTACTAGCTGTGGTGCAAAGCCTCTCTCACAAGATTCCTTGTTTTCTATGGTTTGTAAGGAAGTAAACAGGATGCTGTTTTTTAAGGGGACTAGGGAAAATGTCATGAGAGACAGACATCTGTACTGAGCAGATCTGTTGAAACAGTAGTGTAGAATCTGTGGAAAGAAGGATGACTGTTATGTATGGAGGAGTCGCTACGTCTTTTGTAGCAGGAAAGCGTGCCTCCTGTTGATCTTCTTTTCATGTAGCTGCAGCAGACCTGGTGATACCATCCACATAAATTTCCAAGTCTTTTGACAAAATATAGAATAGAATAGAAGATAACTTAGAACAAAATAGCTGAGCTGGAAGGGACCTCCAATGATGATCTAGTCCAACTGCATGACCAATTCAGGGCTGACCAAATGTTAAAGCATGTTATTAAGGGCTTTGTCCAAATGCCTCTTAATCACTGACAGGTTTGGGGCATTGACCACCTCTCTAGGAAACCTGTTCCAGTGTTTGACAACCCTCTCAGTAAAGAAATGTGTCCTAATGTCAAGTCTGAACCTTTGCTGGTACAGCTTTGAGCCATTCCCATGCATCCCGTCACTGGATACCAGGGAGAAGAGACCAGCACGTCCCTTTGTTGAGTTCCTCCCCAAAAGGTTCCTTTAGGAAACTAGGCAGCCAGGAATAAGAGGGAAGGCCCTCGTAAGGGTAAGTAGTTGTTTAAAAGATAGGTAACATAGGGTAAAAATAGTCAGTTCTCCCAGAGGAGCGAGGTTACTAATAAAGGTCCAGGATGCTTTGTGCTGAGATCTGTGCAATTCAACCTATGAAGTTATGAATTCATTTATGAATAATCCTCTGTAAAATGGGGTGAATACAGACTATTGATAAACTGGTACTGATGATACTAAATTCTTCAGAGCAGTAAAGATGAAAGCTGATTGTGCAGAACTGCAGAAAGATATTTCATGGCTGAGGAACCGGGCAGTAAAATAGGAAAAAAGGAAACTGAATCTAAAATTGTGCGTATTGGAAATCAACAGTCCTGACTTTGTACATAAGAATGATGGACTGACCTGGTCATTAGCACTCAGAAATCTATGGAGATTACTGACTACACAGAAAGCACTTCAGGCTCAGAAAGTTCCTGAGCTGCAAATTGGTGGAGGCGGGAGGAGAATTCAGGGTAAGTAGCTTATGTGCCTCCCTGTTACACTCTGCTTTAGCTGCCTGCTTCTGGCTGCTGTTGAAGACAGGATCCTAGCATCACTGGACTGTCGGTCAGAGACAGGACTGTATTCTTACTTTCTTAGGCTTTCAAAAATCTCTCTCTTTGTAGCGTTTACTGACTGAGCCACTGAGAAATACTTCTCCGTTTGGACAAAGAGTTTGTAAGAAACAGAAAAAATATCTCCAAAAGTATTGACTAAATCCAGAACATTTAATGGGTTTTCTTCACGTGTGTTTAGAGAAAAAGAGAAATGAGATATATTGAACCTGTGATACTTAGGAAAGTACCACTGTTCTGAACAAGTTAATGCATCCTGAGGTCAAGAGACATGAAAGTGAGTTATGGGTTTATTATAATTTATCTGTGGAAACAAAAAGATTTATTTTTGATTACTTTCTTGAACTAGCCAGCATAATGCTTGCTTCTATTTTTATCTTCTGTTATTTTAGAGGTATAGTCATGTACGAACATATATTCAGACTTAGCAGTTTTGGAGGAAAAGATATTCTTATTTTAGGGGAAAATGGCATTCTGTATCTCAGCATCAATAAAAGGAAATGGCTTTTGCCTAATATTATTTCCCATTTTGATGACAGAGAACACAGTTAAAATAGTAAAAAGAAATTTTAGAGCCTGCATACTGCTTAAGACCTAGGATTTTCTGTCTATGCAAATGAGAACATCCATATGCAAATGTTACCAGAAAATGCCTTGACAAAGTCTGCCAAAAATTTATGTGCATTTAAATCCTTGTATAGAGAGAATCATGCAATCATAGAATTATGCAGGCTGAAAGGGACTTCTGGAGATTGTCTGATGTCACCCTCCCCAGTCTCCCCTCAAATGTCCTGTCCTGAGGCCCTCTGACCATCATGGTGGCCCGCTATTAGATTTGATCCAGTATGTCAGGCTGTTTCTTCCACCCAAGCTACAACTCTCCCCATCACCCCACCTAGAAAACCACTGGACATGAAAACCTCAGGATAAGCTGAAACAGGTGTTTCATGACAAATATAGTGAGTACCAATCTACAATAGCAAGCCCTGAAACGTTTGACCTGTTTACCTTGACATGTGCCATTTTTAGCACATAGGCACCAGCTGAAAGATGGGCACAGATTATATTTGTGAATATAGTTTTAACACAAGAACACATGACTATTGTGGAAAGAATATCTGGTCACCTAAAAGCAATAGTCAAAAAAAGTGCATGGGTGTGGCATATTTTCAAACCAGTTTGGTGTCCGTGTGGCCACCTTTTCAGAACTGCCTGTGGTAATGCTTTAACTGTTGCAATACGGAGCTGACTTCCAAGCCCTTTTGAAAAACTAGTCCTCTTTCATGCCCTGCATTGGGACACAATCTGTTTTTTAGTCCCAAAATACAGAAACTAATGAGGGCTTTCTTTGAACATTTATTTCCCAAATCTCTTTTGTTGCTATTTGCTTGTGTGATAAAATTGCTTGAACAATCAACCCTGGGCTTACTGAGGTACTTAAACATATGCCTAATGTAGAAGGTATCCTACTGAAGCCATCTACTTAAAGTCAGGAATGTGTTTGTACTCTGGGAAGAACTGGTCTTCATACTTCATATTTAATGTGAATAGGGATGTGTACAGAGAAGACAGCCCTTTGCTTTTAAAATATTTGCGCTTTTGGTCCCTTGATATAGTCATTTCCTCAGTCTTAGCAGGATATTCCCTTCCAGAAGTAAATTGTGGCATATTTTTTTTGCACTAATATTCAAGCAAGATTTCTTGTTTTAAATGTCATTTAATTTGTCAACTTTATTGCAGAATAGGGAAATGGTGCTGAATGCAGCTGTCACCCTCAGAGCTTGGCCTTGGCAGGTTTTCCAGCAAGAATGAATCTTACAGCTTGTCTACCCTCCAGCCTTTAGTTAGCTGGAACTATTTTACCATTATAGCTGCTCAGCTGCAATTAAGAGGGCATCTGAGTATTTGGGAATTCCTTGGACCATTAGCTTGAACAACTCTAATTACTTTAGGAAAGTTTTTTTTTTTTTTAATTCTGTCCTTTTAATTACCTAGAAATAGTTTATCTGAGAGGAAACTATCTGGATTGTTGAGAAATTTGCTATTTTTTAAACCCAGTCTTTCGGCGATACAACTGTAGCTTTTACCTAGAGCTGTCCAAAACCTGTCAGTTTAGTTTCAGTGGACCATTTATGAGAATTTCCACCATTTCATGCAACTCTTAACGTTTCTCTGTTTTTGCTTTTTTTTTTAGTTATTTATTTAGAGTTACCACAAAATACCTGTATTTACACCAAATACAGGCAGACAAACACACACCCACAAAGCCAAGGATGCCTGTAACCCAGCTGTGTGTACCTGAAGCTTGCTGCTTTTGCTCATCTGCATCCAGCCCAAAACTGTGTGGCTTGCCACAGGCTCCACCTCTCCTCACCGATCCAAGGCTACACAACTTGAAAGGAAATTCCTGCTGTTCAGAAAAGACCATCTTGCTTTTGATATTTATTACATGGTTTTTGTATTCTGCCAAGCTGTTTCTCTCCAAAGGCAAGACTTTCCCTTTGATTCTGATGACTGCAAAGAGTTTCTAAGCCTCCAAAAGACTACTTAGAGGAGCCTTCCCATTGACATCAAATAGCTTTAGATCCAGGGAGGCTCATTCTGAAGACGCTGAAAACAATTCTGAATTTTTTTCAAACTCTACATTGTAATATCAATGTTTGCAACTTATCTGCTCCTTCCAAACCAGTTTTCCTCCATTGAATTTAGAATTACTGCATTCTTCAGCTATAATATATATATATATAGTATCTATTTAAAAAATTGATGTTTAGAATCACTTGTGGGAAAATTTTGTCTCAATATGCTTAATAGCTGTAAATGTTGTAAATTTTTTTTTGTAGATAATCATACTGAGACCATTTAGCATGCATTTGTCTTGAGTCCTATTTGTTGTAAGTTCTGAGTCTTAAAATCACAGTTTCTATTAGGAGTCATTAGCTTCTTTGTAGAATGGCTTTTTCTGACAGCAGAATTTCCTGCAAGTCCTGAGTCATTTGTCACCACTTCAGTGATAATGGAATTTGCAAAAACAGTTCATTCTGTGCTTTTTCGATGTACAGGTGTCAGCCAAATGTCATCTGAACAAAGTGCTGAGTAAGCAGTATTACAAAAAAGAAGAAAGAAAACTTTGACAGCAAATACAAGCAGCCTCTGCTTATCGGTCTGGTTGCAGAAGGCAGTCTGCATCCACAGCCACTGCCCAGCCACTGAGTATCCAAACCAGTGAAAAAACACCGGGGCTGGGAAAAGGAAGGCCAGATAGCTTTTCTCACTGTACCTGGGGCAGCTTTTCATTAGTCCTGTCCTTAGTCTGTCCTCCTTGACGTGGCTAACCTCTGTGGCAGTGCACGAGCAGAGATGAGGGTTTCTAACTTGAAACTGGAATGCAGTGATTTAGGAGGGATGTTTGCATGCTGTTCTCAGAGTCAACAGCCTTTTAAATCAACAGCAGGATCCCACAAAAAGAAATTTGTGCTCTCCCACCTCCAGAATGAATGTTTGAAATATTCCCGTAATTTAAGGGGTTCCATATATCTGGATAGTTGGCTGTGGCCAACGAGACGGGCTGTGCAGCAGCAAGAACAATGAAGAATACAAGAGGATCTCCACCTTTACTATAGGGACAGCCTTAGCGCTTGGTAGTGATAGAGGATGTGAAAGACAGTTTATCAGTAAAATTGCCTCTATAATGCTGGCATAGATGTCAGGGAAACTCATGTTATGGATACGCTGCGGGTGGAAGAGATGGGAGTTAGCTCCCCTTTCTGCCTAATTGGCAAGTGAGAAGATAGACAGAAATCTGGCATATTGCATCTCAGTAACAGGTCAGTTGGACTTGTTCCCCAAAAGAGAAAGCCTGCATTGCTCAGCTTTTGAAGTGTGAAGGAAAAGTCCTGAGTCATGGTTGTGTTGGCAAAAAAAAAAAATCTGAAATGCACCTTCTTTCCTAGGTCAGGAAGCTCATGTCTGTGTGGTCATCAGTGAAACAGTGTACCATAACCAGATGATCTGGATATATCCATGGTCCATCTCATGGGCTGCAGCATGTGACTGCCTTACATCTCTGACATTAG
The DNA here is from genome assembly GCF_036417535.1 of Chlamydotis macqueenii. Classification (NCBI taxonomy): domain Eukaryota; kingdom Metazoa; phylum Chordata; class Aves; order Otidiformes; family Otididae; genus Chlamydotis; species Chlamydotis macqueenii. The sequence continues at coordinate 130,606,668 of NC_141556.1, forward strand.
AATCACCCTAACCTGTGCAGTGCATGGTGCTGACCAGTTACTTTAGCCCCTGCGCAAAGCACTGAGTGTCAAACTTCTAATGAAGCCAGGTCTTTGCTTGAAAAATATTTTTTTTTCCAGATAATTTGTATTGCTAAATTTAAACCATTGCAAAGCTAGATGTGTAATCTAAATGAGGCATTTAGGGAGTCATTTCATGTATTTCCATCATCTGTTTCAGGACAAAATGCGTTGCCCTCTGGAGCACGCCCATCTATCTCAGTTGACTACACAGGAACAAAACCCACAGAGTTTAGCCTGGACTCTTAGACAGCTTCGTGTGATGAATCTTGCCCTTAGTGTACTAGCTCTCAGTTTGAAGAAAATCATGATATGCAGGCAGGGGCAGGAAAATGTGTAATATCTACTAGGTTCGTCCACAACCTAACACATAAAAACTATTATCTCCACGACCTTTTCCTTTTTGAGAAAGACTTACTCTTGCGGAGAGTTAACTCTCCCCAGTTGCTGAATGCTTTCAGCAGCAGTTGGAGTTTCTGTGCAGCTGATGGGGGGTACGCAGATCTTTCCAGCACTAGAGCTTTGGTGGTCTCATGCTGCTTCTGACAGCTCAAACTATCCTTTACAATGAAGGGGCAGAAAAGTCTGGAACTGGTGTAGGAGCAGGCGGAGCGTGTAGGCACACTTCTGAGAGCAAGGCCTGTTGTTATGGCTGTAAACTAGCTGATTAAATGTTAATCCTAGCCATATGGGACCTGGCTCACCAGAGGTGTAATTATTTAATCTGGAAATGTAATGGCTTTGGATACGTAAGGAACCATGCATTTAGTTATAGAAAGATTATGCAAACTACAATGATGAATTTACGCTGTGAGCATACCCTGTGTAACGTGAGTCCCACTACAATGCACCAGTTATTTGTACATCTTGCATTTCCCCCTACTAAATTGCACGTGTGTTCTTAAAGTTAAGCAGAGTAAAACAGTAATACACATCTATGAAGCTGAATAACATGACCTCTAAATGCCATCTGCAAACTGGGGCAACAATACCAAAAACCTATTCAGTTAACTACAACCTGTCAAAGAATGGGAAAACTTTTTGTGATGAAAATGGGCCCCTTTTTTTTTGTGGGAACAGGTGAATTTTGCATTTGTCAGCAAGCTCTTTCAGTTTCTGCTCAGAAATATAACTTCTTCTGGCCTTTTATAACTATGCTATAGAACTTATAACTTAATTCATTTGCAGAAAGAGGAGAAATCGGCTTAATTTCTTCCTTGCATTGTAGCTTGACCACTCTCTTCTGGATTAAAAAAAAAAAAAGTAAGGAGGGTGGTCTGTCAATAGGAATGGGTTCTATTCTTCTGTTTTATTTAGGGCAATTTTTTTTAAGCTCTCTCTCTTTCTCTCTTTGCCTTCTAGATTTAACTTACTTTTGCCTATCTTAATCAACTCAGTGACACCAGTATTAATCTACAGGCAGTTTTGTTCTATCTAAGTCTGTGATTTTTTTCCTGCATAGGTAACCACACCATTTGAATCATGAGCAGAGGAGAGAAACTGGATGGGGAAGAGGGCAGCAAACTTCAGAGGCACAAAAGGCTACTGCAGAAAGCAAGGGAGCGGTCTCTTTTCCAAGTGTGTGGTAGACATGACAAGAAGTAATGAGCTTAGCTTGCAAGAAGACAGTAAGAAGCATTTCTAAACATAGACAAAGTGAAAGACTGGAATACATTGTCTGAGGATGACACTATTGGACATCTGTAAGAAGAAGTTATCTGGACACCTGTTAACGATGAGGTAGGGGTGGTTAATTGAACACTGGGGGCTGAGGTCCCTTCCAGCTCAATTATTTGGGTTCTGTGATGTAAAGCTTCTTTCTTGCCATAAAATCATTACTAGGTGGATAAGGCCAAATGAATGAAACCTATTGATTGGCCTTTCCTCTGCGGTACAGCGACCTGTTTGGGAACAGACAATAGAAACTAGGATGATGGAGATATGCTGGACAGCCCATTGGCGTTGCAGGAGGAGTTTGCTCCGTGTGTGCTCTCACAGCTCCAGCTGTGGCTGCAGCCTCTCTTGGTCTCTACAGCACCTTCTCAGCCCTTTGCCCGAGGGAATGAGGAATTACGTGTTACTGTACAGGCAAGTCCCCATTTATCAAGCAGAGCATTTACTGGCTATCAGTGAGCAGATCACAAAAATGTTTATTTTTCTGAGGTGACCTGCTTCTGAATTTTCTGCAGCTTAGACCTTATATTGCTCAATCAGCAGATCTGATAGAGGAAATCTGCACAATTAAGGTGATTAATTTTCCATGACACCTGTCTTAAAGTGTATAAAGTATACCTGTTCTGCCATGAATGATTACCAGAGATGATGAATCAGCAAGGATGGGCTCATGTTTAACACTTTGGTTTGTGATTTTTGTTATAATCTCTGACATGACTGATTATGCCATGGCCTGGAGCAATTTATTGAATTAATGAATTACTTACTAATACATGAGTGTGATTAATTGAGATGCCTGTTTGGATCCTATTCTGTGTAATGAAGCTTGAGCACTGACAGGTGCAGCCTGTGGGCCTGATTCTGTCTTCCAGGAAGGAAATGATGGGGAGTCATGGAGATAATCCACACCACCAAAGGCTGCAGGACTGTGTTGAGTAAACTCCTGTGCAGAAGGTAACAGGCACCTCTTAATTTAGCGACCTGGAAGATTTACAGCCATGCAGTTCCCATGAGTAAAAGCACGCTGTCCCTTCCTACCAGGTTCTCTGCCTTTTCCTCCTTCAGCTCTTACTTTTGTATCTACTTCCTGTGATCTATTTGCACCACCTGCAATGGCAAATCAAGAGTGGCAGGAGCTGGTTTGCCTCTGGAAAGCTGGTGTGAAATTAGGAGCTGCTTTCCTGAAGATTAGGTGCAGAAAAGCAAGATCTTGTAGTGCCTGGTTGAGTTGATATGAATGCTCATTTAGGGTTTGTCCTTGAGTGTGGGTATTTTCAAGGTTTGATACATTAATCTTACGAGTATAAACAGCACCCGGTCATCTGTTGGATGGTGACTTCTTCTGAGATAAGTTTGGGTAGTGACCAGCAGAAACTGAACATCCAAATATCTAACCCTCTGCTCACCTCTGACAGCAGGCAGCAGAGGAAAGGAAATCTCAGTTGTGTCAGTTATGGTGTTTTTGTCCGTAATATCATTTGCCCTGAGTGTGCAGCAGAAGACCTGGTGACTGGACAGGCAGAGAGGATGGCAAGGCAGTACGTCGCAGGATGGTCTCCACCACGTTCCTCCTTCTCAGCCTGATCTGCCGAGCCTAGACTTGTCACGGTGTGGGTGGCAGCTGGCTGTGAATGAGAAGCCTTTGCCCAGCTAAATTGCTTCCTGCATTGTTCGGTTGAACTGTGGAGAGGCTAATCTGAGAAGGTCAGCAAACTGGGCTGTACGATAGGAAAATTGCAGGCTTGATACCTTGCCTCTCAGAGGGGTAATTTAGGCCTGCCTTGGTTGAAGTGAGTGGTGTAAAGCTGCTTGAAGGAGGAATAAGTTGTCTGCATGCTTTGCTTGTGTGGCTTCTGAGAACTGGAGAAAGGGGGACAAAAACCTCCCTGTCCTAATTTTTGTGCCAGTGAGGAGCATGTGTATGGATCACTGCTGTTTTGCTAAGGAGCCGAGTGCTGACAATGACTAGAAAGTCACAGCTTACTGCTCCACAGAGCAGTGTACCTTTTTCTACAAAATGGGCTATTAGCACTTGTGGCATGATAAGATGACTGTCTTTTCTAGTCCCTCATTACAATGGCTTAACTTCAGTTTTACTCTTTTCAGAGCTAGGAAGCTAACTCTAGTAGATGTCCCTGCTCCTTGCAGGGGGGTTGGACTAGATGACCTTTAAAGGTCCCTTCCAACCCAAACCATTCTGTGATTCTATGAAAGGATACCAGTAGGGCTGCTGGAGAGGCCAATCAGAGTGAGGCTGGTGGTAACACAGCAAGGCATATTTGGGTCATAACAGTTGTTGCACCGGGCAAGTGGGTTTTGATTTAAATTGAGAAAGCTTATCTTCTACTGAATCCATTTTCTCAGGGTGCTTCTGGTGATTCATTTCCTTGGCAGAGCCATTTTAAGCCTTCTAGAGGCTGTTGGCTTGGTGCTTCAGTCGTAGCTCTTGGGTGTAGTAGTGCCTGTTTTGCTGTGTTGGCCACACAGACCCACAAATACACCATGTCATACCTGAGCAGTGGGTCTGACACATTTTGTCATTACAGCTTATATGAAGCAGTTGTGAAGGCCCTTTCAGACTAGGACTCCAAAGCTAAGCATAGTTCCCAGTGAATGACACCAGGGGTTTCTTCTCAGCACCTCCTTTCTCCGATGCTGACCAAATCTGAAGCCAGAACTCTGTTTGAACAGCCTCCCAGTTCATCTGGCCTTTGAAGGAGAAGCACTGTGAAATGCGATTGGAAATGTCAGGGACAACATGCAGAGTAGCTCAGTGAGGAGCCCTCCGAACAGCCCCCTGGGGCAGCTGGGATTCACTGAGGATAATGTAAGCTTGAGACATCAGCATGACTCATAGTGGCTGTTCGGGTTCCTGTCTGGACATCAGGACCGAAAAATTCAGACTGTGCAGCTGTTAATGAAATGATCTCTTGAGAGCAGCTCTGCATGTGAGGGATGCTTATTTTGTGTGTGTAATTTGTAAGGCTGTCATTAGCTTTTTTCTTGACCCCTATTCCCAGGATGGTGAAAAACAATTCCATTTGAAAATAGTAGATTTCAAGGTCTATGATTTGAAAAATCTTTTTGAGATGGTAATGCAAATACTGTGCACTGTCTCTGCGTCTCAGGGCTTGCACAGTAGCTTTCTTATTGTATTAGTGCCTTTGAGTATTTTCCTCTTGTACTGATTCCCTGCAATAGAGATATTGAGAGAAGGATCCCTTTGAGTCTTAAGTTTGCCCGACTGTGGGAAAGAGTAAAGAAATATATTTGGAGAAGAAGAGTGGGAATAATTCTTTTTTTCTATTGGTGCATGTATTGAACAACAGAACTTTTTCACTCTTATCCATGCGAAATAGACATTCTGTAAATTTTTGGGCTCAGTATTGGTGACACAAGGTCTTGGTCAAAAAAAGTTCAAACTCCTAATTAAACTTCCCATTAAATCATACAATATTTCAAAATTTTGCCAAGCTCAAGCATAGATGAGATTTGTGGGATGGAGTTCAGGAGACAAACTATATGGGTACAATATGAAAAAAGAAAAAAGAAAAGAGTGTTTAGACAACAAATAGTTGTCTAAACTTTATTTACACCTAAAAGACCTGTCCATGAAGCATGGTTGGGCCTGAGATTTGAAGTCTGCATTGGCTGGAAGGAGCCATTTTGGGATTTCTGGGAGGAAGCTGTTGGATGAGGAGTATGGAGTTGGTCTGAGTGAAGACTGTGATTTCTAGATTATGTTTCTGAAGAACAGTTGCAGTAGGATCTAGGCTGTACTAGGACAGTTTCAAAATTCCCTGTGCACCTGAAATTCTGAAAAATTAATGTTTCAGAAACCAGGTGCTTCTAAGATGAGTAAAATTCAGTCATGCTGTCAGCTGCTCAGAGCAGGTGACATCCGGAAATCCTTGTCAGGCTTATTGCTGTCACCCAATAGCTGTAGCCCATGTAAGTGCCATGTTACCAGCTTCTGAAGAGCATTCAGTGCTTGATGCCATTGTGAAGCCTGAGCGCCACATAAAAGGTGTATGAGACAAAAGCTTTTGATTTCTACTGCTTGGTCATGGAAAAACACTGAAGTACACGATTAAGAAGATACGAATGATAATTTCTGGTGCAATAGCTGTCGTTCTGATGCATGTCTCACATATTAGGCACAGAGGCAAAGTAAGCATAGCGCTACAGTTTGCGCTAGTACTTGTTGGATCCTCATCCCACTGAAACAGCTGATAAACCACAGAAAAGCCACCAAAACATATGACTTGACTTACCTTGGATAAAGTCAGCAAAAATGGCAAGAGAGGAACAGCTGGGACCTCTCTGAAGGTGACTCCTAGGTTCTGATCTCTCTGCTCTCCTGGGGCTTTCTCCAGCACTGTGCTATTTTGCAAGGCCTGAAGTGCAGCCATGCCTTAAAAGCCCTATAGAGCTGGAGGCATTTTTTTTTTACCTTGCTTTTATTATTTTACTTGGCATACTAATGTTGCTTTGCAGAAAGAAGTCCTCTGTTGTGCCCTGTATTGGAAGGGGGAGCGAAAGCCAGTGTCAGCCGCAGCAACTGGACTGAGCACTCAAGAATCACATTTGCTTTGCTTTCATGAGCAGTCTTGCTGTGTGGGCAAGTGGGATGTATTACTCCCAATGGTCTCTGGTTACACACACCAGAGTAATGGCACAGAGAAACTGTGAAATAGCTTTCCGTATGATCAAATACTGTTAAAGATCAGAAAAACCAATGGAAACTAGGATGTTGAGGCTCACAGTCAGATTTCTTCTTTCAACCGTGCCTGCCCCCTGTGGCATTCAAAAGCCTAACGGATCTCTGAATAGCAAAATGCTTCCTCCCCTTTCCCCCTTTTACTCTGGTTGTGTGATGTGTAATGTGGTGGGTTGTGGGTGTCTCTCGGTTCAAGCTCTGCATGCTCCCCGCCTCAGCAGGGAGAGTCAATCACGGACCCCCTCACTGCCTGAGAGAGGACCCTTCCCTGCAGGCCAGGGGAGAACACCTGGCTGAGGTAGTGAACAATGTACATTTATCATCTACACTGTGACATTTATTCATAGAGCTCAGGATACCTTACTGAGAGAAATTCAAGCCCAGATCTGCCAACACCATCGGTCTTGCATAAGGCTGTGTCCTCTCAGAGATTCATGGCATAAGAAGAGAGCATCTCATCACAGCACCTGATTGTGCTGCATAATGACAATATCCTGTGCTGCAGGGAGCTCCCTTCTTCCAAAATCTCTGCAAATGGCTCACGGAACTCAAAGGGTTGTATTACAATCAGCTGGGGATCACTGCTGTCTAATAGCTTTGTAGCATCTGCTCTGATTTTCTGTAGCACCCTTGATCTCTGCAGGTAAGCATGGAAAGAGAGTGAGAAACCTTGAGGAGAGGAAACAACCTTAGCAGAAGAGGCAGCTTTCTGTGCTGAAGTGTATAACCCACATGTGAAGAGTAAGGAGGCAGGGGGAGCTGAGACTTTTTCTTTTCTCCTCCTAGACAGGCCATGTTTCAGGGGTGGGATGTGATCCCTCAGCTAAGGGATGGTGCAAACCTGTCTATGTTGGCTGAAAATATGCTGTGGAATAATGCACAGCACCCTTGAGTGCTGGCTTTCTGTTTGCCCATGCTGCTTAAATACCAGCACATTCCCTGACTTGTTTGGCCTGTGCCAGTTAATGCTCTCTGAGATGCTGCCCAGTCAGTTTGTGAGACAGCTGGTAGCAGTCGCCAAGCCCAAAAATCAGTAAGGCTGTGATTGTACCAAGGTTGTCTCTCTGCACTTCAAGAAGTCCTCCACTGCTATTCCAGAGTGCTTTGAACCTTCAGACACTGTGCTATGCCCTTGCACTGACCCCCAGGCAGGCAGGGAATGCTTTTGGCTTCATGGCATAGGAGGAGCACTCTGATTTCACACCAAACTTCACACCCACTGGTCCACAGGTTATGGACTGGTCTCTCTGTGTTCCTAGTGCACTGCTCTGGCTTTAATTATTCTCATCCCAGTTTCCATTTGTTTCCAGAGTCATGATGGTCCAATTCAGTTGTTTGCCCTCTTACAGACCAGCGTTTAGAAACTGGAAAAAGTGGAGCAGTTTTGAACGGGTGGATGGTAGTCTTCTCATACTTGAGTCTTTTAATCCTAGAGAGCTTTCACTCCACCTTTGCCAGAGCAAATGAAACATTGAGGTGGTGGATGCTCCATCCCTGGAAACATTCAAGGCCAGGTTGGACCAGGCTCTGAGCAATCTGATCTGGTTGGAGAGGTCCCTGCTCCTTGCAGGGACTAGATGACCTTTAAAGGTCCCCTCCAACCCTAACTATTCTGTGATTCTGTGATCTACTTTTTCCTCTACTAGTGTCAAGTAAGCACAGTACCCCTTACTGAATCTATAACCTGGGCAAGGAAAAGGAAACTAGCTATTGTACAATTCATGGCATCCTTGCAGTAGTTCTCTGTGTGTGTAATACTTTTCTCACACTTACACTGAAGATTTTCTTGGGGTCTTCTTTCTGGTGCTATTACAGGTAATGGGTAAGTAAAGTGCCATTGCAGAACATAAGCACAGCACATAAAATGGTGATGAGTTTTTCTAGTCACTTCTTTCAGAGGTCACACTCTGAACTCCTCACCAAGTACAGAGGAACCCAGAAATACAAGTATTCTCTTGAGTGTGGTTTCTTTAAATTTAGTTTATAGTCTTCATTTCCTATTGTCATTATTCCAGGCTTATGGGGCAACGCAAGAAAAGGGAGACCTTTCTCGATGGCCAGCTCTCATGTTTACTTGTGAAACTCCTGTCCTCTCTTGCTGGCAGCGCTGTAGAGAAACATGTGGTACTCCAGGACCTTGTCTGAGGCAGCCACCGCTGTGTCCTGCTGGCTCTGTCTCTGCAAGGTACCTGACCTTCTATGGTGACAGCAGCAGGCCCTGGCGCTCTGTGTGGCCCCCTTCCTGCTGGGTCTGAGGGGCTAATTCAACATCTGACTCATGAATTTCCTTTTATGCTGAGAGAGAGTTTGACTTGCAAGTATAATTTATTGAGAAGGGACCGATGAGTGTTAGCCATCCATAAACGGCAAGAACCGTTTTGCTATTTGATTTCTGTTCTTTAAAAAGAACTCACAGGATAGTTTCTGTGTGGCAGAGCCCCATGTGCCATTCTCTTCTTCCAGAGAACAGCTTGTTTTTGGAAAGATGTATCCACAAGGACTAGTAAATCAGTCCACAATGCACCTGCTGCTTTACTGATTAGTTGCAGCACCAGGAGGATGTCTTGCAGCATCTCCACCCAAAGTGAGCTCAGCTTGTTGCCCGCTCCTCCCTCACTTGGAGTTATCTGTCTGACCTTTCTATCACCTTTACTAACAGACATTTGGCTGCTTGCTGCTGACTCAGAAGCTGCTGTCTCTGCTGAGAATACCCTGCTTTGTGAGTCATGCACCGTCTCTACAGGCAAACTGCTTAAAGGGCATGGTTGAATGTTGGCTGTTTCTGCATTCCTTGAGCACCGTGCTGCCGAGCGGGCTGGAAAGCATCAGCAAATGTTGCATGTAGATAATTATTTTCCTGAATATCCTTCTAAAGCCACTCTAGCTCCATATATCAATTAACATTACTGTGATTCTAGTTCATATACGGGGTTGATGTGGAGGTGGGGAAGTCCTTCTCCCCAGCTGATCTTGCGACAGGGACCACTGATATGTCAGAGAGTGAATCATCAAAAATTTGCTTGGCTTTGTTAGGTTAGGCTGCATTTTTCTAAGGCCTCCAAGTGGCCATAGCTGCCTCCTTGAGCGATTGACTTCAGAGAAATGTCAAGATCCATAAATAGGCATTGCAGATGAGCAGCACATAAGTAATGCCTGCCTATTCTGTGTGTTAAGATCTACGTTCTGCTACTCATTAGCAGTCAAAAAGTAATGACATGCAGTAATGGGAAAGGTCACATCTCTGTCAAACTGTTAGTGGAAAAATTTTTATCTAGAAATATATACCTATGTATAAAATATGTATGTGTGTGTATATATAATTTTTTTTTCTGTTATGATAAAATGGTGTCCTGGGTATATCAATCCTAAACATTCATGGCAAGGGTAGATATTGCAGCTACCAAGCTGAAATAAGAAATATTTTGGAAAGTCTGATAAAGCAAACTGCTTATAACCCAGTGATGCAATTTTCCAAAACTATGTAGAGGAAACAGTGAGGCATCATATCATCAAAGGAACGTGTGCTTCTTGGAGTCGGCTCCTGTAGAATAAGATGCAGTTTCTTCTATCTTGTAATTGCCAGACACCTAATTTTTCAACACTTCATGTTTAATTATAAAAATTAGTGTGCTGTAACCTTTGTGTACAAGTAAAGTGATTAGTCTGACGTCAGTCACGGTGGTCTTTGTTATAGAACTATGCATGACAGAATTCATACCTAAAATGTTTTGTGTTTCTGCTAAGAAACATTGGCTCTTACTTCAGGATGTGATCTGCTAAACCAGATTTCACAGAGGTCTGGTTGTGAATCTAGCTGTGCATTGTTTTCTGGTTTGGTAAAATTTTTAAGTCTGTTGTTTTTTTCTGGAGAAGGATTTATTTTTTGGTTTTGTTTTTTTTTTTTTTGCAAATGTGTCCAAAATTATGACAGTTCATTTCTTGCTTTTCAAAGAGAAATTGGCAATATCTGTTGGCAACAGCAAGTGTTAACAGCACAGAAAAAAGGCAAATATTTGTAAAGATGTTTAAGGTATTACTGTTCTTTAAAAAATGTGAAGGATTTGTAGGAAGTATTACCACTGAAGACACGTAAGGCTACTTTCCACAGTGGTACCTGAAAGAGGTCATCTGTCTTTTCTTCTGAGTTTATTTGGGACCTAGTTGGTTTTTGCTATTCCATCAAATATTCCTGGTAAGAAAATATGCCTTTGTATGAAATAAACTCCTCTCTCCTAGAGCAGAAGCAACTAGAAAGTAGCAATGTCTTCTTTAACTGTATGATCGAAGCCACTAAAATGGATGCGCTTCCCTACTGATGAAGGGAACCTGGCCCAAAGCCGGTCGAGGAGCAGAGTGCGGGTTCAGGAGGACTTGCCTGGTGACTCTCCGGTGCTCTGTGAGCCGGTGTGAGTCTGGAGGGAGAGTGGGGAGAGGGGTCCAGCTGCTGTGCCGGCTTGTTGCTTTCCTCCAGTGCCTCTCTGCACCTCCAAGGAGGGAGCAGGGTAGGGAGGGGAAGGCTGCAGCATAGGAATGGCTTGCTGTTTTTCTGATTGTGAGGTTATCTTCTGTTTGGTGGCCTTTAAACTTGGTTACAAATGACCCTAGCCATGCAAAGTGTCTGTTCAGAGCATGGAGGCTTGGCCCCTGCTGTACGTTACCCTCTGGAGAAGACTCACTGCTTCCTTTGGCTGTAAAGGCTAGGCATATCTAAGATTAGAGGGTATGAATATCATAGAATATATCCTCCAGAGATTTTTAAGCCTGGGTAGTGCATCATGGTTATTAAGTCTGTATCATGCAGTAGAGGCAGAGCAACAGGCCTTGGTCAATAATCCTGCACGGGGCCCCTGACTCTTGTTTGGGACCTGCCATGTCTTCTTTTAAAATGAAACCCAGCATCTATTTAAAGACTGCAAGTGATGGAGAATACTCCACATCCCTGAGTAAGGTCTTTCAATGATTAATTACCTGCTCCATTAAAAATTCACACCTCATTTCTAATCTGAATCTGTCTAGCTTTGGCTTCCCAGCGTTAGTTCTTTAATAGCTGGGAGAAAAAAAAGACGTGAGATCCATCTGTGTCTCTGTGTAGCCCCTTGTAAATTGTGATCAAGCTACCTTTTAACCTTCTGTTCAATGAACTGCACATATAAAGATGCCTTTCACTGCAAGGAAATATATTTCTTTTTTTTTTTTTTCATAGCTCCAGTCATTTTTGAGGTTCTTTTCTGGGTTATTATCTCCAGCAAGGTGATTTGGATATATAGAGCGGCTCTGCACACTATTCCTGGATCCTTGGTATTCCTGGAATCCCTCCCTGAAGGAGTGGGAGCTAGGTTCCTGCAAGATCCCTTTGAGATCAAGGAGCCTGGCCGCAGAGGGCTTGTGACTCCCTAGAAAAATGGCTGAGACCTGGGCATTTCCATGGAGATGGAGATAAACAGTTTTTCCATGTGGGAATGAATAATGTTTCCCTTTTTTCCCCCCAGAATAGCTTTTCATGGAGAGTTTATTAAATAATGTTGTTCCATTTCAGAACAGAAAACATTTGCGACACAGCTGGCTTTGATGGATTCATGCAGACATTTTCTCCACTGTGTTCTTTACTTACAGGTGGGAGAAACAATCTCAAAGGTTTTCTGGACAGTGAAAAAATATTGATAAGGTCCTTAATGTGCTCTTCAAAAATGTGTATGATGTGGAGAGACAAATGGAGTAACTGGGGAAAATGGGAACATTAATCCTTTTCACATACAGGCTTATCAAGTAATTGAACGTCCTCAAGCAGACACCATCAATGTAAAAATGCAAATTACCTTTGTTTTGGTCTGACAGACATTTAGGTGGGGTGATAGCCTCCCCTGGGGTTTGATGACTGTGACTGTAGTTGAAAAGAGACAGATGGTAATTTTATCTAATACCTTTTGGCTAGAGCACAATAGAATATTGTAGGCAATTGTGGTGGTTGTCCTGTGTTACAAGGCTATGCAGGTCTAGATGCTGGCACCATGTGTGGGTTTGCACTGTTCTTCACTTGGGCTTTGCCAGCAATGGCCTAGAAGAAGGAAGATGTTATTCAGGCTTCAGTCATCACATGTTTATCCTGGACTGTGAAAGGATGAGGGGTAATGGTTTTAAAATAGAGGGAGGTAGATTCAGATTAGATATTAGGAAGAAAGTTTTTACAATGAGGATGGTGGAACACTGGAACAGGTTGCCCAGAGAGGTGGTGGATGCCCCACCCCTGGAAACATTCAAGGCCAGGTTAGACGAGGCTCTGCGCAACCTGATCTGGTTGGAGATGTCCCTGCTCCTTGCAGGGGGGTTGGACTAGGTGACCTTGGAAGGTCCCTTCGAATCCTAACCATTCTGTCATTCTATGAATCTATGGCTGTGCACGGCCACGTCAGGCTGCATTTTTAATGCAGTTTTGACCTGAGCTCAGTAGCTCCAAGGCGGCTGGGGCACGGCTGCAGGCTCCCCACGGGTCTGCAGATAGCACACACGTGTCTCATGCAGAAAATGCACTCTGCTGAGTGGCACTGCTGTGCCATTTTGGAGCCATCTCCTGGGTGAAATACATATAGTGGACAGGATATGCACTGATGTTACCACTTCTTTGACTCTTGGGAGTAGTAGATATATGGCTGCCATGTTGCCCTCAGCTTCATGTCACTGATTATGCAAATTGTGCCTGAGTTAGCTCACATTTGGCAAGTAATTTGCACAGATTGATGAACTTTAGGTGAGAGGCCCGTGTGCTTTAGTGCAGGTAGAAAGCTGCCAGCTTCACTGAACATCTTTGTACAGCTGGGTTTTTCCCAGGTTCTGCTACTTGGCATGCCCCAATCTCAATGGCTGCTGTGCTTTGAGTAAGCCAGGTAATGCTTTACCCATCCCTTCCCGCTTGCATCATGGCCTTTCTAGTTTATTGCTCATTGCCAAGTGTCTTGATGGAAATAGGAAAGAGATAAGGCTGATCAAACTCGTTTCATATTAGGGCTCCAAACATACACTATTTGGAAAGTGGTGGGATTTAAGTCAGTGATTTGTAACTGTTAAGCTGGTTGACTTACTGGCTGTGTTCTGATGTAAGAGGTGCTTAGCTCTGCTTGTAAATACTTGGATTTGAGTTGTGGGTTTTTTTTTTTTTAAACCTGAAGTACCCAGCCTTCCAGTAAGTGCTACTTAAAAGTGGATTATTAGCACAGCTCTATTTTGCAGGAATAAGTAACCTGTAGGCAAAAGCAGCCACTACCGATTGACCTATTACTTGTCATACCAGTGAGTTCCAGAGGACTTTTAAAAAGCGCATTCGATATTGGCCCCGATTTCTCTCGATTTGTTGAGCAGGCTGTGAGTGAAGCATTGATTTTATATAGCGGAGCCAACCACAGGCTGAATTCTTTCATTCTGAAAGTCATTGTGACAGAGAGCATAAGATTCGACCTGCCACGATGAAGCCCTGGCTTCTCTTCCCAGGCAGGTGTGAAAAGCCCTCTGGTAATGCTTGCAAATTGCAAAATATCAAGAGCTGCTTGGGGAAGAGGCGAATGCTACAGTCATGTTCTCCTGACTGGCAATTTGGTACCTAAGCCAAACGGTTTTCATTCCCTTTTCAGTGCGTGAGATTGTATCTGAGCCTTGTGGAGAGGTGACACGCCTGTCAAATGCGCAAATCACGAAAGGTATGTGAAGTCTGACAGCCCTGTGAGGCCTGCCCGCTTAGAGGACCTGGAGCTGATCACATAATTGCCAAAATTCACCCTGGGGTGAGGGAGGAGGGACCCCTTAGGATGTTTGGCCAGAGCTCTGCTGTAGTTTGTTAACATCGTGCCTTAGCATCAGCGCACTGCACATAGCTGTTTTCTGCAAATCCCCTTGGGTCTCCTTTACAAGTGGAAACCAAATGAACAGGCTGGTCTTTTTATCAGAATTTCACTGAATTGATTTTTTGTGTTGACTGCAAACTGGGCCATGCAAACAGCACATTTTGTGTGCTATGATGAAATGGTTTTATCTAAACATGTTCAGATGCATGTAGAGACACGGTAAATTTAGTTTTGGACTACTTATCTAGAAAATGGTGTTTTTACCTGGAGAAACAGGTTCCTAAATGGCACTGTGAAGTCCACAATGAACAAAAAGCAAGGATTTAGGATATCCCTCCTTTCCACAGCTTACCTCTTGGCCCCCATTCCCTACGGCATGTCAAGCTTCCTTCTTTGCTCAGATCCACCGATGCCCAGCACAGGGTCCAACACTTCAAAGATCAGAGGTCTGAGTGTGTTCTAGAGGAGATTTATGGGGTTGAGACCCAACTGCAGAATATAGGTACTTGGGTTGCTTAAGTTTGCTGCTGAACACTTCAGAGCTGGATGAAGGCACCACAGAGTCATCTCAAGGGGAGATGTGTTTACACCAAAAAGGCTGATTGTGAAAGTAGTGGTATTATGGGAATGAGGCAAGGTTGGAGTCCTTCAGAACACGTCCTCTGCCTTGCTCTGCAGTGCTCAAGGGGGCATTCCTGTCAGCTCAGGTGAGACACCTCACTGCTGTCCTATGCAGCTTTCTGCTTGCCTGATGCACCTTCTCACTAGCTCCACACAGCGGGTAAATCCCTGCTGCAGGCCTTTGGCTCTGAGCTCACCGTTCTGCTTTGCATATTCCTATCAGTGTGTCTCCAGCGTCTCCTCTTGGCTCAGCGAGGTGTCTGCCATGACGTATGGTAGTGTCTCAGTTTTGAGATGATATTATTGCCACAGTCCCTCTGGCCTGAATGTGAGGAGGGTGTCTTGTTTAACGGAGCCAAAATGCTAAGTGGTTGAAGGAGCTGTTCTTGTATGCATCTTTGCTCTGTTGCCCATTATGTTTGGGTGTCTTTTTATTTTTTATTTTTTGAAGCTGAGCCTCATGGGTGGCTCCAAAAGTAAGCAGCAGGAAAGAAAAACAAGCACATCCTTTTTTAACCTTTTCTGGTAGTCACGTAAAAGAAGGGAGGTGGTATCGACTACAACTAGTAAGGTTTTGACTTGATGAGAGTGAAGAGACTGCCAATGATTGAGAAGGCAATGTTAGCCATGCCCATTTCAAATGCTTCATTCATTTCACATCCATTTCATCCTGTTGACCAATGTCTGCTGCCGATGGAGAACAAATTGGTTAAAGGCTCAGTGCTGCCACCTCTTCCCTCTGGTGTAGGGTATCTGCAATGGTTCTCATCCTGAACTGCTCTGGCAGAACTAGGACCACACTTATTCCTCATCCCCTCTTCTTACCCTGTTGCTCCTAAAATGGTTTCAAGCCTTCATTGGTCATCAAGAAGAAGGGCATACACTCATGCTGTTGTGAGGTGAGAGATTAAAAGAAAGGAAGGAAATACCTTTCCGAGCTGTCTGTGGTGAGAGCTGAGTGGCAGCCAGCAACACAGAGCAGAGGAGGTGTATTTTGGTCAGCTAAGCCGTTTTTCTGTGAATCACCTTCCCTTTTTCATTCAGTCCCATTCTGCTCCAAGAAGCCATCAACAAACTCAATAACTCAACAAAAACAAACCGTATATCTGCTCGGGAACAGACCATTAATTCTGTAGCATCCCGCTTGCAAGCTGTATAGCTATGGATTGGTTCCATATAGTTAGGGACCCTGCCAAAGACTTTTCAGAAGTGACTAATGATTCTGTGTGCATCAGTTTTTGGCACCTGAACACCCGCCCCCTGAAAGTCTCATCCATTATACATGCTGTTATAGAACAGGCAGCCTAGTCCTGCCTCATCAGGGCAGCACTCTGGTTTCCAAGGGGAACAGATTAAGCCTTTAGGCTTTTCCCTCCTTGTGTTTGCCGAGAGTATGCCATAAATGGCATCACTCTGATGTACGAACCCTCAAAATTCATCTGGGTATCTGTATAGCCCTTATGGTAAATTCAATGTTAGGATCATGCAGAATTAGAACAGACCTTTTTTTTTTTTTTCCGCAGCAGAACTGGCAAAATTTTATCTAAATGCCATTTCATTTTAAAAATATCCCTTCATCTGAGTTGTTTGTTACATATTTCTCTGGGTTGTTTGCATAAATTTAGCTATTAAGAATAAAGCAGAGTGGGTTGGAGAAAACCAAAACAATATTCCTTACTCATCCCTCTGTCACCAGCAAGCCAATGTTGTTTTGTACGGCCCTTTGCCGCATGTTTTTCTAAATACCAGCACTGCTGGAACAATTAGGAGATCCACCATTGTGCTCAGCAGAGCCAGGAACACACCTCAGGTGCTTTGAACACACTTCTGCAGAGGCAGATACACTGGCATGACAGAAATGAAGATGAGTCTGACCCATATTCCTCTGTAGTAGCTTTACTACCAGCCCCAGGTGTAGGTCTAGAAAGCTGGTGACTTCAGTAGACCGCTCTGCATGCCGGGAAGCCCATGGCTTGGGGTTCCTGCTGGCCAGCCGGGCTGCTGTCAGTGCTGCTGTTGCGGACAGGGCCCGTGGGCGTGCGAGGGAAGCCATTCCCTCCCAGCAGCATCCGTATCGACACCGAAAACCATTGCTGCCCAGTGATCTGCAAACCTCAGCTCTCAGGGCCCTCTGCCTGGCTTACAGCCACATCTTACCTCCTAGACTTCCCTTGGCAGGAGCGAACTGGCGGCACATCCTTTTTCCCTGGGGTGGTGTAATGCAGCTTTGCCCATACCGGTGAGAAGCCCTGAGCCTGCTCTACGTGGTATGAAACTGTGGAGCCTCAAAGTCACGGTCCATTTTGCAGCAAAGTCTGTCTTTTGCTGCAAGAATACTGTTACACTGAGCAAAAGATCATCAGACATCTCAGAGTGGACTTTGCTAGTTAGATCTCTTATATAAATTTAATGAGGAATGGCCAGTGTTTTTGCAAAGCCAGTTGATAATTATCAGCTGAGCCTGACATTTATGCTAATGGATTAATACAATTTATTGTACTGTGGAGGGGACCTTCTGTGTAGAGAAGCCAATTTCACTTTCAGACCAGGTGCAAGATAATATCCAGCATTATTTCTAGAGACATCTTCATTTAAAGTCAAAGATAATTTCAAATACAATTCAAATTCTTGCAAATCTTTGGTCTTCTGCCTGGTCAAAAATATAGTTATTTACTTAACTCTGCAATTAAGCTGAAATCATCTCTTCTTCTCTGTAGAATAGTTGTTGCCTTTTAGGGAGATAAGGTTTGAGTTCTAACTGTCATTAATTCTTTTTATAAACTCCCTTCAATGAAATACATTTGAGAAATACACATGTTGCACTTTTTCCTAGCCACAAATCCTGCCTGCTCTTGTCTGCAGCTCATATCTGGTCTCTCGTCTTCCTTATGTAATTGTGGTGTTTGGCTGATAGCTTAATTCTGATCCACCCCCCTCCAGTACTGGGAACAGAAGGAAACTCTTCTGAAAGGTTAGATTATTGCCATAGAATGGGTTTTTGGTTTGGTTTTTTTTTTCCTTTTTCTTTTTTTTTTTATTGTTGTTGTTGTTGGTGGTTTTTTTTTTGGTTACTGTTAATGATATTCAGAAATGATGGCTGATCATTTGATCCCTGATGGCTACAAGAGAATTTTAAAGTTCAACTTAAGCAAAATAAATGTTTCAGTGGGAGGAATGTTTTGATCAGAAGTGGAGGAAAACCTATCAGATAATTATGTAAAAAATGACTGTTCTATGCTTTTGCTAAGCTACTATCCTTTCATACCAACTGGTGAACTGCCCTTGCTGGCGTCTCAAGGCTATTAAAAAGCAAAGCCCAAGAAGTCTTGGCAGAGCATTAGGTATACGGTTGTTCTTATAATATTTGTAATGAAAGTAATAAAGTTTTTAAAAACTCAATTGACTTTTGATACTCCAAGACATCTTTACTAGACAGTTAACAATAAAACATTTTTCTATGTTTGGCTAGTTAGTTACTTTCGCGTGAGTTTTCATTGCTGCCAGGTTCAAGCACTGTAGTTGACTTTTAAAAATACAATTATTTCCTTGAAATTCCTGCTGGCCCAAACTCTTATAAGCTTTGTTGCACAACATTTATGCATAAGAATGAATTTGATTTATAATCCTTTCAAGCAAAATAAGCAGTCTTTTTCTATTCACATAGTGGTTGTTACTGCCTGAGTATGTCTACTAAATGGGCAGATTTACTTGACGTTCCATGAAAGAAGGCAACTGGGCAGAAAATGGCATTCTTGGCTCTACATGGAAAAAAAACATTTTCTTTTTTGTCTTGAAATTCCTACAAAGCAAAGATTTAAACCAAACCTCTTGCCTTTTTGTGTGTGAGGACACATCTTTGACTGTGGCTGGGCACTTTTGGCTCCCCATGTGAAGCTCGTTGAGGAAGCAGCACTGTCTCTTTTTGATTGTCAGGTACATAATACAGTTGCACAATGTTGGCAGAAGATTGATCCAAAAGAATATGCTCATATCATTCAAATTAATGTTCTCATCCAGATGTGGCTAGTTGGTCAGATCTCAAACTGCTTGCTGTTTGTCCAAGAGAATCTATCTTTTTTGTAAGACTTTTTGTCACAGAATCATCCTGAAAGTCTAGCTTCCATGAGTACAATTTCATATTTCTGAGGGTGACAGGTTATAAGGAACTCAGATGTGAAGCCCATTTTTTTTTTTTTCAGTTATGAGGATTAGCTAGAGGAATCAATGACCAAAGGGAATGATGGATTTACCATCCCTTGATATCTTCATAGCCAGTCGGAGCACTTTCTGCATGCTAATCAAAGATGGATTGGTTCCAGGGGTAACGGGATGACACGACGGATTGCATTATGAATGGGCTGAGCACAGTTGTTCCAAGTGCTTCTTCTGGCCCTGAGATGCAGGAGCAAAGGAGAAGCCTTCATAGGCAGGACAGTGCCCAGCTGTTGGGGACAGCTCTGGAGGCTCTTGGGCCCAGGAAGAGCCAAAGGGCCTTGTGCAGCTGTGACTGGCTTCTTCTGCCCTGTGTGGATGAGTTGGCTCCCTCCATGTCTGAGAAGCTGTGCCACCTTATCTTCATTCTCTGCCTACCCTTATTATGGTCTTTGTTCCACTCTGTCCCTGTCAGCTCCTTTTGACTACTGAGTGTTTTCCATTCTCTCCTAAATTGTCCCTCTCTCCCAACTTACAGGCTTTTCCCTTCCCCCACGTATCACACGCCACTCGTGTGCCCCACCACCTCCCTTCTCCTGTTTCTGTCTTACCTACCTAGACTGTAAACTCCCTGGGGTCTTGCTACCCTGTGGGTATTTGGTAGGGTTGGCCTTTAGGTCAGTGCCATAGGGATACACAGAAATATGCATTATCTGACCTGTTTGTTCCAGCATAAACCATGACGAGGTACGTGCTTGAAGTAGAGGTAGGTAGATCCCATTTGTCTACATTAATGCTCGGCTACATGCTCATTAATCCTTGGTGCCGTAGGTTCCACTGTAGAAAGTGTGATTAATAACAGCAACAATAATAATTTGCAAAGATTTTTATTTTAGGGGGAAAAAGCAGAGAGAGTCTAAAATTGATAAAAGTTATTGTTCGGATCATAAGGCTGAAAGTTACACTGAAATTAAGGTTGTGTTGAAAAGTTTTTAATTCTGTATTGTTCTGTCTTTGCCTTTGAACAAAGACTTGTTTCTGAGGTCGCGGTTTACACCTGAAGCCACCACCACCAGAGGACTGTTCTTCTCAGGGCCATCCGCTGGCCTCCTCATCTAGCAACGGGTAAGAAAACGATTTTGAATATGACATTACATCCTGCAGAATTTCCTTGCTGGATCAGCAGGAGATATCAAGTACTACAGCACTGCAAGCTGGGGATCCAGCACTCATTTTCTTTACAGTAGCCTGACCATGCTATCTCCATCCAGTGGACAGAGAAAGCAAAACAGCATCACCAGAGCTCAGCGATCTGGTCTCACCCCTGCCAGTCTTGGGACAGAGGGATCTTGAAATGTTTTCTGAAGCACGTTAGTGTTTCCCTACCACAGACTTTGGGAAGAGAAGCAGCCAGGGTCACTCTGGTGTGCAGGGCTGAGAGAGGGGAGGGAGATAAAATCAGATGTGCCTGCAACAGTGACTACGTTTCCTTTTCCTGCTAATGTCCCTGAACAATTGCAATATTTAAATGTCAGCTGCTCCTTCAGGGGCTTTTGGTTTTTTTTTTTGACCTTAATATTTTTCAAGATGAGGATCAGAGCCAGAAGATTTCTATTGTTTCTGAGCTGAGTCTCTCTAAAGAGTTAGGGCATGCACCTCCACTGCATGGACCCCTTCCCACCCACCTCCCCTTGGTGCGAGCAGGTTGTCACGCTGCACATTATCTCCCACCGGCGGGATGAGGGACTTGCTCTAGTCAGTCTGGAAAAATAATCGACTTTGGGCTGATGATTGACACTGTGACGATCATGTTTGCTGATCGAAACATTGACTTTCCCTAGCAGGAAATGAACAGTGTAGAAGTGATGTGGAAGTGTTATTTTTTAAAGCATTTTGAAATGTGGGCTAGAGAGAGAAAGAAAAAGGGTTGCAACAAAAAAAAAAAAAGGAAAGAAAATTACTACCCTCAAAATATATCTATTTTCCATTGTAATGTTTGCAATGTACTTTGGAAGCTGAGAAATTACTTTTCTTTTTCTAATGCTGTTTGCCAGAGTGACACAAATTGTGCCTGTCTTTTCTCCTGTGTTTCAGTGGCACAGGAGCCAGTGTAGCCCGGTTCCTTAGCGCTTGCTGTGCATGCAGCATCTTTGATAATATTAGGACTGATGTGTGCAACTCTGGAATACTATTTAACTGCGGCAGGTAGGAGAGCACATGTCTTCTGGGAGAACCCAAATGCTGCTTTGTTTTTGTGGGGTTTTTTTTTGGGCAAAGTTCTTATCTCAGTGTAGTGTTAAATATATGATTTTTTTTTAAGTGGATTTTTTTTTTTAAAGTGGATGTGGTTCAGATTCCCAGCCAAATGTGGTTCTGACCCTGCAGATGTTTAAAGACATGTGTAGTGCATGAGACATTAACAAACATTTTGAGATCTTTAAAAATATTTTCAGACTGTGCTCCTGAAGTCAGTGAAACTTTCTGTGTGCATGCAATTGCAAATTGGGTAAACTGGTTTTGATCCTCAGAAGATTTTTGATGCATCCATCCTATTTTTAAACCTAAATGCAAGCAGGCTATATAAACCGTACAGAAAACAGGGGTACTCACCAGCTAACTATAATCACCTATATTCAGACAGACTTGTCTCTCTAGGGTCTCTCTATAGTCATATAAGAGAGACATATTATCCCAGAGATGATTCAAAGCATTTACTTAGTTTAGGCATTTCGGGAGACTAGTCTTCTAATCCAGGTGCAAAATACCAGGTGATGTGAATAGCTCTCCCTGCTCTAATTCCTGGATGCAAGTCAACCAGCAAATGGTTGTTGCCATATAAATAAATGATGGGAGTACTAACAGCACCAGTGGCTCTGAGAAGGACTTCCTGAGCCCCCCGGCAAGCTAATTAACCTCCCTGTTGCCATCCCACGACATGAGAGCGATGGGCTCTGCACGGCTTTCCTGAGCCGCGCTCATGAATATTGCCAGCAGACGCACAGACCCTTGGAGGAAAGGTGGAAGAGGAGAGGAAATATTTTTACAGCAGACAGCCACTTGATTTCTCCCCTATGATGGGAGCTAGTGAGTGCAATTTGTGAGCGCCGGGCGGGAGGAGCGATGTGTGTAAGCTCAGCCAGCGCTCACCTCCCTGCAAGCAGGCAGAACCTTGACTCTGGGAGGTGGTCTGTACAGCTGTCCTGTGCGAGGCTTTCCTCTGAAAAGAGTAAGAAAACACAACTTGAGCACCCCACCTTACCCCGGCAAACCAGGCAAAACCTGTCAGTGAGTCCCTGTCGCACACGGCTGCTGGGCACTGGCTGTGTCCTGCACGCAAGAGGTCCCAAGGGAAGAGATGACTTTGCTCCACAGTGGCATCTCTCATCTGCACAGGGACAATGCTAATGAGTTTGGTGTCTCTGCTACAGCCTCTAGCGTGAATTTTGTCCATAGCAGAAAAAGATGGTGGCTGCTTTTGAGCTGCAGCGGCACCGGCGCTGGGGACTGAAACATGCTGGGTGTGGGGCATGCTGAAATTTGTCTTTTAGTGCCACAGACTTGCAAATTAAGTCTTTTACTGCTGGAAGTCCCCTGAGCAGAACAGACAGGACTCTGTGCCCAGCAGCAATCCTTGCTGCAGAGCAGAAGGTTAGTTGTATTTTTTTTGCTGTTTTCAGCTTCCCAAAGTTTCATTTTTGTCAACTGACTGTGAAAGGTGTTGGTTGTCTCTGAAGCAGCATGGGCAGACTCACACTGAAAGACTTTGCTCTCCTATGAAAGGATGAGTGGGAGGACTGGCACAGAGCTGAGCTTGATTAGTATTGAGCGTAAGTTTTTCCTTGACAAGTCTTTGGCACATTTCTGATTGCTTACCTCTTCTCTGTGCCAAGTCCTTGCAAGACATGTACTGAATGTCCAGTGCCAAACAATCTTTTTAAATATTAATCACTAAGAAAGCACATAAATTCTATGGTTCAAAAACTGTGTGTGTGTCATTTGATCTAAACCAAAACAGCTTTGGGCCACGCTTGGTTTCATTTTCTTGTTTTCTGTGTTTTAGAGTTTTTTCTCCCTATACACCACTTATCCATGCAGACCAGATTATGGCTGGCCCTTGCTTGTGTGTAAACAGGTGCAATTCTGTCCTTAACCTTGTGCTACGGTCAGCTTAATTCCCAGTCTTGGTGCTAGGGTGGATGGTCAGAATGAGTGGAGCTTGAAAAGCCTCAGGGCTTTCATGTGTGACACAGTGTCTGCACCATGGGTAACTTCGTGCTCCCACTCTACCCCAGATGACAAAGGTGCATAAGGCCCTTTCTTTGCAGTGGTATCTAAATGGAAGCAAGGATGGCAGGAATGTGCAGTCTTTATTTTGGTTTTGCTCTTCTTAGCTGTGAAGTTTGATCTGATATTGAGCTTGAGAAGAGGTTTGCAAGTGGCCGAAGGTATAGGACCTATTTTGTCCTTTCCTTTCTCAAACAAGCAGCCTTCCAGGCTTCAGAGAGGCCCTGACTCTCACCTGGCCTGTTGGTGCATTGATTTGGCTTCCTATACTGGGTTATGGGAAAAAAAAAGGAAAAGATGTTTTCTACTGATTTTTTGTGTGAGGGAAGAGTCGTCTTGTGAAATCTCACCATGAGCCTTTAAACTGAGCAAGGTGTACTCTGGTGAGGTTGCACCGTATGTTCTTCCAGTCTTCAAGTCAAGCCTGGGGAAACAGTTCAGAAAGAATCTCAATTTTGTAACAAAAGAGATAAAAGATTGAAACAGGTGAGACAATCCTTCCTTCACTGGAAGGGAATGCATTCACTGGACATGGCCCGTAAATAGAGACACCAATATTTTTACTTTCTCCTCTTTTCATTCAGATCAGTCAGCTTTGACCTTCTGGTACTCCTTGATGATGAGATCTGAAGGCAGGAGTTCCACCTGACCTGAAGCACTTGCAGCCATACCGGAGTAGGAGGGGAAATCTGCAAGTAACTGGCCCAATTTGGAGAGTAACTGAGCTAGAGCTCCCTGTCATGAGCCATTAGAAACAGGGCCAGTTATTCTGGTGCCTTCTCAGAGTCAGGTGGCCGGCACTAGGCTTGAAGTTTTGGGGCCTTGATGTGCTATCCACCCAGATACTGAGCAGAGCAATGTAGATCAGTGGTTTTCACATCACTTTTCATGTCTTCCCATTCTTCCTTTTTCAAAGATAATATCCAAATGTATTTCAAAAAGTTCTGCACTCTCTTTGATCCCTCAGATCCAGTTCCTCTGAGGACATAACAGAAATCTCTAGCCTATTCCCTTTATTTCTGCTCTCTGGGATTCTTCTGCCCATAAAAATTAAGTTTTTTGGTTTCTTTGTGTGGGCAATGCCTCTCATGAGATGTGAAGCCATTTCAGCCTAGTTTTGCAAGCCAAGTGCAAATTATGTCACTGAAAAAGAGAATATGGATTCCCCTGCATTTGTCATCTGACAGTGTCTGAAATCTGTCAAAAAGTCTCAGAACTTCCCTTTAAGTTGGAGTCATCGTGATTAAAACTTGCCTTTGGCCTGCAAGACCTTATGCTCTCTGAATCTCACTTCAGTTCACACTGGTGACGTAGAATAAGCTACTGCTTTCAGGGAGAGCATCTTGCTATCAACTTTCAAAATGAGCAGATTTTGAAATTCATTTTTGTTTGGCCTCAGAATAAAATCCAGCTTTTTCCAAATATCACCTTTCAAAAATTTTTGGGTGGGGCAAAGTTTCTAAAATTTTAATTTCAAAGCCCAGAAATGTGTTTTTCTCTTTAGTATTTTCACTTGTATTTTGTTCTGATAATTTTCATTATTTTATGATCTGCCAATAGTGGTATTCAAGTAATTTGTACTGATCCTGTTAATTTATTGTAATGTAATAGAAATATTTTATTTTTTACTTTTGGCCTAGGGATAACTTATTACAGAGATAGCTATGTGGGACTGAAAATGTATAATAAACTTTTCAACTATAATTTGAAATGTTTAACTTTAAAATATTACATGGAAATACAAATAAAAATGAACATATTTTATGTAATGTCAATTTTAAAACAATGCCATTTGTGACCAGAGAACGTTGCGATCTGAAATTTTTGTGAAGCTTACCTCCTGGGTCTCTCTTTAAAAGTTGCAGTTCAAAGACATAAGAAAGTCCTCTCATACTTTAGAAGTTGATAAGTTTTTTTGTTCTAAGCACTTCTTAGTTTTGCTTAAAGATCACTGATGCAGCCAAAGAAAAGGGCAGATAAGCAGAGATAATGCATATCTATTTTGAGCAAAGATTTGACTGGCTCTTTGCAGCCAACGCCTGCGAAATAGGTGACTACACACTTTTTACTTAGCTCTGTACCACTACTAAAGCTGCTACAATAGCAAGGTGATTCTTTTAAAATGTGGTTACTGTGGTGGGTTGAGAATCCCAAAACAATTCATTGTGGAAGTGCAGTGGTCCTATTTGTTGCCAATAAATGTATCTGGATTTCTGTGTTTACGTTGAGTGAGGTCAGCTCACATTCAAGTTTTAAGGCAAACTTCAGACTGTCGAGGGTGATGGAGTCAACTAACACTGTGGTTCAGCTGTGGGATATGGCCGTTCACTTTAAGTGGAAACCTGGGAGCATATCATGGGTCTGCAGACCTGTGCTTTTCTTTGGGACTAACTCTGCCACAGTGCATGAATGGAATAATCATTAAAAAAAAATTCAGGGAGCCTTGCTGAGACTAAGGAGCATGACTTTCTAGCTAAAATTAGCTGTGTTTGAGGGTATGAAGCAGGGAGGGGAGAAAGGAGCGGAATTAGTCACTGTAATGTCAGTTTTGGGTCAAATCCAAGTGAAATCTAGTGAAGCATTTCTGTAGCTTTCTGTTTTCCAAGGGCTGTACGTTGCTGCTTTGGACAAATTAAGTGCTGCAATTCTTTGACATCTCCAAGATCCACAATTAAGTTTAAAGGATTCAGCGTCCACTCATCTCCCCTGCTCAGCTGAAGACATTTCCCTCTCTGACATCCTTCCCGCAGCTTGACCCTGCGCTGTGCTGGAGCAGGAGCTGATTACAGATCGAGTCACTTGCCTGGGAGGAGCGGTGGCATTTCAAAGCCCCTGGCAGGAGGAGAGGAGCTGGAAGACTTGGGAGTGATTCTCAGTCTCTACCTTCATGCCATGTGCTGGGGCTGGCCATGGCTTTCAGAGGGCTGAAGGTGCCTGGGTTGGTGCTCACAGGTGCACAGGCGCACATCCCCAGCCAGAGACGTCGGTGGGATGCCCCTGCCTCAAAGAGCCCAAAGCTGGAGGGAGAGCCTGCGGTTCCAGCTCCTGAAAGCTGGGATCCCCTTCGGGCTCAGAAAGCTTCTCACTTTACCCAGCAACATGATGGCAGGGAAGAGATAAACACCTCCCCCCCCCCCCCCCTCCGCCCCCTCCAAGTAGGCTAAATGCTGATCTCTTTCATGTCTCTGATGCCTTATCATATTTCAGATGCTGTCACTACACCCAGCTGGGAGATTTTCAGTGGAAATACCTAAGGAGAAATGAGAACAGTTTTGGTAAAAATAAATATCCAGCCCTCAGCCTCCTTTGCATTGCAATGTGATGGGATTCGGGAAGAGTAAAAAGACGTGTGAAAGAGGGAGCTTGTTTATGCAGGAAGCTGCTGTGAAGCAGGACAAACCAGGCTTCACAGCTTTGTGCCGCCATGCCAGGTTGTTTCCAGTGTCAGAGTTAGTCGTTTGAAAACAACTCGCAGTGTAAAAACCATCTTTTCTACTGGGGCTTTCTCTGCAAACCTCCCACGGTGCTGTCGTGAGACAGGTAGGCAGCACCATTCCCTAGCCGCTCTGTGTCGTAGTGCAGACTTTCTCACCCCTTTAGCCAACGCCTACTTCAGTCAATTAAAAATTATTTGTGCCTTGCTGTACGATGTGGTTGGAGTGCAAGTGTGTGCACATACTTTGCATGTCATTTGCAGCTTATAGTGCCTCATAGACTGAGGATGCTGCTGTATATCTGAAAAACAGGAATATAGTCCCTGATGAACATGGGAGATGGAGTTAGGGCTCAGACAGGTGGAAGCTTGATTGCACCTATTGCTGCGCCTGTGTGCCTCAGAAGTGACCTCCTGTTGAAGAGGGTCTGCCATAAAGGCCATGTTGGCTGTTCGCAGGAGTGGGCTCCCGAGAAGTATATACACTGCAGAGTATACAGGGGCTTCCTTCAGTCTCTGGAAAGCTCTAGGGCTTTTGCACCTGCTTTTCCTGGTTCTTCAGAGCCTTGCAAAAATGAGTGCTGGCTATTTAAATAGATGCTTGATAGAATATATTCTCTCCATAGATGACTCTTCCATTTGCACGCTGCTTTTCAACAGACTTCCCGTTACCTTTGTGGTGGTAATGGGCACCGTGTGATGAGCAATATGCGTGCTCTTACCCTTGTAAACTAACTTACCTTTTCTGAACACGGAGGCATATCTCCCCTTTGCCACAGGGGAAGACTCTTTGCATGGGCAGTTACCCTAAAGCACTCAAAATGCTCTAAAATTACACTATAGTCTACCTGGAAGCAGTTGATGTTCACTGAAGAAGTGAGGCTCTGTGATCAACTTGCAGTGGCAAAGGGATGGTGAGCCCAGCCATGCCAGCTGCTCTGGTACTGCACGTCAGCATCCTCCCAAATCGCTCTTTCAGACACCGGTTATTAAGCTACCACTTTGAGAGATGCCAGCCAGGAGATTCTTACACCAGAGAGCTCGTACACATCAGTGGGATCAAGGACACCCTCTTCGGAAAGAGAGAGCAGCTGAATACATAATATATGTTTCTTTTTTATAAAATTGCTTTCCTTCTTCAGGAGGTGGAGTGTCTTTCAGGGTGCAAACCAGAGAAGCCTTGGCCTTTGACTAAGCCCTGGAAACATGGTAGGAAACAAAACAAAACAAAACATTACATCGTACCCCAGAAGCAAAGGAGCAGCAGCACTGGTATCTCTCCTCCTACTGCAGCAGTTTCTGTAGGAAGCTAAATAATATTTACCAGATTTGTACGAGTGTCTCTAAGGAACTCTGAAAACGCTTTTAGAAATACCTGTCCCTGTTTCAATTATCTCTGTTCAGCAAGTAGCACTATTGCTACTCAGTGGGGTCTGAAACATTAATGACATTTCCCAGTAGGGGCCCAGATGGATGCGGCAAAGTAGAAAGAATTGGTTTAGCCATGGAAAAAAGCATTGAAATCAGAAATCTCAAAGTTATGCTAAGTTTTGTAATTTTATTAGTTAATTTAACAGTTCATTTAGCAACTCTTAATCAGTTTTTTAAAAAATAATTCTTCTCTCTAATTAGAAACACATAATATTATATTGGCATTCTTATTTAAATCTCATGGTTATCTTTCAGTTGTGAAAATTGTAAATTTAACCCTTAATATTGAACTAAGATCCTCAACATTTTGAATGCAGTTTTATAATATGGCTATTAGATGTGCTGTGCAATTAATATTCTTAAATGAACACATCCTCAGATTTATCTGTGAGCCCAAAGAAACTCTTTCAGATATGTGCAGTTGAGAAAAATTACTCACCCCAAATTTTTTGAACTGGAGTGAGCTTTCTAATAGACTTCCCAAAGTTTCAGATAATGTTAATCATCTACAACTTTGTAAGGGAAGATAATTATCTGCTTTCTCAATAGGAAATTATTCTACCCTACCCTACCCTCTCTTGCACTACCGTATCTCCTTGTGTCAGGAAGTAATAACGGAGTGTTTTCCAGAAGTATGTTGAATGTTTACTAACACTGACCTAACACTTGTCACTGGGAGTTTGCTCTTGCTCTTATCCTCTCTCCCCACGGGGAGGATTGTTTGAGCTGTTCAGTTTCTACATGACAGTAGGCTTTTTCTACTTTCATTCTAAATGTACTTGGCACTTGGTGTTTATTTAGGGAAAGGAAAAACGTCAATTGCAACATTGCACCGTGCAGTAGAGGCCTAATTTGCTGAGGTTTGCAAAGGTTGAAGGTCTTGAAGCTCTTACTTGCACATCAAACCAAACTGAAAAAAACTTTCATTTCCCACACAAGTCAGTCTTTGTCCTTGTGCCACAAACTTCTGCTGTGCCTAGGACCTGAATTTCCTATCCCAACGGGAGTAACCAAATCTTTGAGAATCCAAGTGTACAAAATGCTGATTGTCCTAAGCTTGTCGGGAAGAGGGGGAGATGTAGATGCTCAGTGTTTAGCAGGGTGTATTCCATCTGCCTTAAATTCAGCTGCCTGTGTGGTTGGAGTTTTTTTCCCCAGTAGATTTTAAGGCTTTCTATCTCAGTATTTCATAAATATATTATTAATAAGTCAGGTACAGGCTCTGCACTGAATTCTGCTGAATTGCTGCGGAGAACAAAACATACAGCTTTACTGCTCCTGCACAGAGCTGCGGGTCCGCAGCTCACTTCCTCAAAAAGGGGTAAGAAAGCAGAGGTGGGAGTAAAGACTCCTGCAGTTCTATCCAAAGCAAGGGAGACTGGAGAAAGGGAGCATCTGGCAGCACTCACCTGAGATGGGCAGAGGCATTGCTTGCTGGCTCGTTCATTCTTATCTAAAGAATAAACCACTCTTGAAATTACTTAGGCTTGGCACTGAATTGTTCATGAGCTTGTTGACTGTTAAAATGAAGTTAAAAAGATTTGAAAAGACAACATACGGACTAAGAGATGTTAAGGACAGGATGCCTCTCGCTCACAGAAACACCAGGTGAGAGTTATAACACTCAGAGATGATACAGAATTCCTTGAAAGCATGCCCTGTCTTTTTACCACCAGCTTCTCTGCAAGAGGGGGCTCAGGGTAGTAGCTCCAAGGGAGATCGCTCCTTCCATCCTGCTGTTTCACCGTAACAACTCACAGAGGGAAGGTGGTTGGAAACAGTCCAACTTCTGGAAGTCCCAAAGTTGTCTGGACTCCTAGCTGTCTGGAAGACTGCTTTGCTTAGGTGTGTGATCTCCATGGAAGTAAAAACACCCTGGTTTTTTTTTTTTAGAATCATCTGACTCACTTTGAGCACTAGACATGCTTTCAGAGAAAAATTAGTAAAGCAAAGTGCTAAGTTCTCGATTATTTACTGGTAACAAAATTACAATACGGAAATATGAAAAAAGTGCAACCTTCAAATATACCTCACAGCTACAGATTGCTCCATCTGTAGGATTTCTTTGTGGAAGCCAAGGAGACATTTCTGTCTCTGAGCCCTGTTTCAAAACTGCACCTCAACTGGGGTTTCCTTGTGTCCCTTATCCTTTATACTGCAGGCAAAATTGTTTGTCTCTGCTGCTGAATACAGGTCAGGGGGTAAATAATTTTCTAAAAAATTCTAATCCTCATCCATCCTCTATTTTTTTTTCCTTCTGATCTACCTTTTAGCTTAGTCTGGTCTGCATTTAACATACAAAGAGAATCTTTGCAGTGCTTGTCTTTCATACTTTCTTCTTCCTCAATTGCAATGTGGCTATGCACCTATAAGGTAACATTTGTCATAGGGCTTGTCATAAACACTTTTTTTTTGGAAAAAAAGTTTAGATTACAATTTTGTTTGCTAACCTTTTATGAATACTAGGTATAACACAGATGCAAGGGGTATAGGACATGGAACAATTACCTCTCTCCAATTATGTTAATTTTAGGGGACATATTTTATTCAAATCTAAAGTGGTCCAATCATATATACGCATGCCTTGATGCCATTTGGAGCTTGCAGGTAAGCTTTATGTTTTATGACGATGCTGGATCCTAGCACCTTTATGGCGTTAGCCTAGCTTAGCTGACATTTATTGCCAAAAAAGTATCTTTAGGATTTCACTCTGGACCTTTTAGGAAACAAAAATATTGTTCCAAATGTAAGCCAGAAATTCTGATCACCAATAGAGCTTTTATCTGGTTTTCTTGCCTATGCCTACATGGCTTCCTACAGTACTATATCTCTACTAGATCCCTAGTTCTGTAAATAGAAAGTTACCAATGATGCCACTATAACTTTGCTAATTAATATATATTCACACCATATTTAAGAGCTGCTAGTAAATTTTGAGTCTTCCAGAACAGAAACCTGCCACATGCTATGTAGTCAGTTTCCAAAATGGGAGAGACATCTCACTTACAACTCACTTACAATCACCCTTCCAGGCTAGCTAAGGTAAGAAGTTTCAAGATATGATTCATCATGATATATATGAGATTATGTTTTCAAATTTATCCTTGGCTCTGTCTCTTAACATTTTCACTAATTGCTGAGCTGACAACTGGTGTCAATACACAAGCTTTGCATTTTGCGTAACTGTTATAAGACTTTGCAAGATCTTTGCATTAGTAGTAGTGTTTTCCGTAACAAATAACTACAAAAAAAATAGTGTTGTATGAGGGAAGGTGCTGGAAAAATAGTATGTTCCTGAGAGGTCAAAAATTAATGTTAGTAGAAAGAGAGTCTGATGTGCTACACAGACTGTTCTGTACAAATTAGCTGTTACTTATCTGTCAGAAATAATTCTATACATTGCCTAATGAAGCCATGATTTGGGAAAAGGGGGAGAGACAGATTATCTGATTAGGTAGTTAAGTATATTATTCCTTGCCGCAGAAAGTACTAAGCAAGTTTTAATACACATGTGCTCTCAGAACTTTGACCCTGATAATAACATGTTAAAAAATTGAGACAAATAGGAAAAGTAAAAAAAAAAAAAATTGAGACAAAATACCTCTTAGAATAGCAGTTCTATTATTATTAATAAGTGATTACATCTTGGCGAGCAACAAATATATGGAAAAATCAATGCTAATTCATTTGGATCACTCAACAACATTAAATATGATGGATCGTAAGTCCGTGCTGGGTTCCTGGTGGCTCTGCTAGGGGGTAGATATTTCTATTCTTTGGTTACTCCATTTCTTCCTTGAAACCTTGCAAAAAATTATCTGAAACAAACGGGCTTTTTGACCTGAATTTTTTATTTGCTATTCCTACGTATTTGAAGGCTGGTAGAGATGGCAAAGTTCTCTGTGCTCTGTCTGGCAGATATATTTCTCACCTTTTCTGACTTTGGCATGGTTCTGTATGACACTGCAATGGGTAGAAGTTCATCACATCATTAGGGATGTCGATAGATTCCTAGAAGCAATAAGGGACATAGAAAGGAGAGAAGATTTCTGGTCTTTCTGTTGATGTGTTTTGGAGCCCTCCTCTCCCTATGGGACTGTTTGCTGTTCCCAGACACAGTCAGAGGATGTTGCAAGTCTCCCTGCTTATGCATGGACTCACAAGTGTTTTTATTTTCTAGGCTGTCTTTTCGATATTTAGCCATACATTGGTAATCTTCCAAAAAATCGGACAACACCATTGTTAGCACTGAAGAAAGCTTAGAAGATTTGACTAAGTAGGATGTGGATGGTAGACTTATGTGAGTACTGCTCAAATTGATTCAGAACAGATTTGACATCTGCATTTCCTCGTGGATTAGTTGGGAGAATAACTTTGACTTGTGAGGTTGTTTAGGAATGCTTTACTTTAAAAAATTGCACTGGATGCTTAGGTCATATGACAACATTTTTGTCATGGGATTATTGAGATCTTGGTGGTTTAAAAGGTATGAAATGAAAGCCCTGTGAAACAGCTAACAACATATTGAGCTCAGTAAATCCTTATGAAAAAGACCTGTGCATCATGTAAGTTTTACTCAAAAGACTGGCAGATCTATCCTTGGCATCAATTGTCGTAATTCTACTGACGCCAATGTTGTTATGTTATTCTATGTAATCTGAAGATCTACCCTTCAGAATAAGACTGACATGGTGAGTTTTCTCCTTTTCCTAAGCATAGTTTTTCTGTTGTGAACACAGAATTGTCTGTATGTATTTTCAGTTAAATATTAATTTGTAGCAAAGCCTGTGAGAACCCTAGAGTTTCAGTTGCTGATGCTGCTGACACTTAGTCATAGGCCAAGACACACTCTGCTAGGTATTGCACAAACTTGTAAGAAGGAGCTTGCAACTGGAAGAAGGAGTTTACAATCCAAGGCTAAGACAGGAGTCAACTGATGCCAATATCATATAAAGGAACACATGGAAACAGAGAGGCAAATTATCTCAGTGTGATGCAGTGGTCTCAGTACATCAAGAGCTCAACTGTTGACATGTTTTGCAGACATCAGACAAGAGAGGGCTTCAAGGAGGGATATGTGGGATGTCTATTGTGGGCTTTTTTTTTTCCTAGCAGCAATAGAAAGCCTAGAAGGTGCTTACTTGAAAATCTAAGTGGAAAATAAAACTACTATCTTGGACTGGGTGGTAGTAAGATATGGCTACAGGTGCAAGAGGTAGTAGGGAAGGAGTAAGCTGCAAAGGGCTTTGAATTTCTATTGGATTTGAGAAGGCTGCTGTTTAGTAAGACGTAGAAATAGTAGCTAGCTGAACTCAAGGATTAACTATGTGAATACATTTATGAATCATATTTGTTGAAATCCAGCTAGCTCTGTTTAGTGATAAGAGTCAGGTAGTAACTTTTTGCATTGATTCTGCTTAGAGAACATCCCTTCCAGATAACTTTAAGACATAATTCAATGTAGTGATTTGATGCTGAACATGATTAGAATATTGGTGCTTGTAGAGGAGGCCTCTCTCCCTTTATCCCAATTTAATGGATGTAATAAGGGACATTTCAGCTCAGGCTGGAAGGCTGGGATTCAGGGTTTGAAGTGTCAGTGGAATACAGCTCTTACTGTAGGAAGCTCTTGCTGTGCTCTGACAGACCTCAGATCTCATTCTTAAGGCATAAGGCAAAGTCTGCTCCCTTGACTTTCTTCATGTTCCAAGTGTAGGCTGATTGAACTCTTGCAAATACTTTCCGTATCTTGTTGGTGTATGTCAAGTTGTTCTGGAAATGCTCTGAGTACATACTTATCACAAACAAAACAGCAATGAGAATTTTTAAAATAAATGACTGAATGAGTGCTTTATGAGGGCCGTTCACATTAGACAAGTACTGACTGATCTTATGCCAAAGAACTCTCTTTTGGACTATTAGCAAAATAAAAGGTACATATGTTTCAGCATCTATGGTCCAGTTAAAGATATCACACTGAAGTATGCTGGAGTTAGATATAGCCATAATATTTTCATATGGGATCCATCAGTCAGAAAGTGCATGGGCCTCAGGAAATGAAATAACAAGTTTAGTAATGGTGGAAGCTTAGAGGGAGAATATGGTTAATGTAATTAGAAATTCTAGAGTTTCAATCAAGGAACAAGTTCATCTTACAAGTGTTCTTCCACAGAGAAAGCACTTTCCATGAATGACTTTTGCTGCCCTGGCTTCTTGATCTTCATGCAAAATTAACTAAGACTCATCAAAATTTCATGGCCTATAAACTAAGCCACTTCAGTTTAGTGTCACTCAGGTGAAATATTGAAGTGTGACCATAGCATTTGGTCATAAACTATCATTTAAAAAGAATGGATGGGAAGACCTGTGGTGCTGAGGAAATAAAAAGCAATTAAAAACTATATATAAAAGAGGAATCACAAGAAGGAATTAAGCTTCCAAGGAATGACAGAGAAACTCAAGGGAAAAACTGAAGGAAGAAATGTCATTCTAACCTTTTAAAGTATTAAAAAATTAATATACCTGAAATATCATCAAAAACCAATCCTGTAAACAAATCTGTATTCATAGGCCTTCATGTCTGTCTTCAGGGTGCTCTTTAAACACACAAAGCATTGATCTGGTGGCCTAAGGAGGACCTGAGAGATGATGTGAGATCAAGTCACAACCACAGGAAGAAGAATGCTGGAATTTCCAGATCCTTTTTTCCTTCTGGATTACACTTTGGATTACATAAAATTTATAACCTAGGATAACACCTGGGAAATCCTTCAATAAATTATACTCTGAAAAGCCTGCTTATAGCTGACATAAATCTATTTAGCAGGCATATTTATCAGATTTACTTATGTTCTTGCGCAACTGAAAGATGTTGATAGATGTAATACGGCTGCTAAGCTCTAAAAAGCTGCTTGTTGCTCTTGTAGCATGCATGGATGCTAGCTGGTAAAATGTAAATGAATGATTGATTTAATATCAGCTTTTTTTTTTTTTTTTTAATGTGAGTATTTATGAATATATCACCCCATCTCTCTTTGGGATCATCTTTGAACAATGGTCCCAAACCCTCAAATACTGCTGATGCTCCACCTCGGTCATTTGGCAACTTGCAGGTGAATTCTATTGAAAACCCACTGAAAAGCAAGTTATAAATCCCTAGCTGATGCTGTTAAATGTCATGTGGCATTTACAGTAGTTATGGATGTAAATCATTCATAATCCAATATCAAACTGAAAAGAGCAAATGAGTTTGTCTCTGTGGTTAAAAAGAAGAAGGTATTGATTACCATAACAAATTAACAACTTGAAACCTGATATATGTCCTCTGAGTGCTGAGAGCTGTGAACCGGAGCAGTCATGTGTTATACATTAGCCTCATGAGATTTAAAAGCAATTGCACTACAAGAACAGCTAGTTATTAGAAGAGTTCTGTAAAAATGATTTTAATGGCATTTACTGCAGGGCTGGAACAATTACCGACCTGCAATCAAACTAATAGCTTTTCATTAATTAAGATAGTTGAGCAAGACCATGTCTTCATTGTTTTGTTGTGGGAAATGGAGCTGGGCGAATGTTCAACAGCAGGCAGATGGGTGATGTGAACTATTGCAGGATGGTGGAGAGACCTAAAAAGCACTCGACACTTCCAGGGACTTCTGCATTGGGATGGTGGGACGTTGGCTTTTGATGGGACAGGGTTTGCTCTACGGAATGGAAACTTACAGGGAAAATGAACCTAGAAAATCTGAGTGCATGTCGGGTGGACGAGGTTAGGTAAAATCCCTACTGGTAAACCTTTAAGGATCCTTCTATCTGCTTTGTATTTTCTCTCCTTTCCTCCCCCATGAGTGAGATTTCACCAGCTAATATAACAAGATGACAATGTGAAAGTGCACTAGTTTGAATCAATATTCATCTCTAGCCAGCAAGCTGCTTTCAGAATAGTACCTACAGTAGTGCTGAACTGATAGGACCCTGGAAACTGCAAGGGAATGGGGTGAATATTCATTGACATTTTTGAGGAACGTCTCTTTGACTGTACTCACACTCGCTGTCTTGTTTATGTAAATGTTTTTGTAAAGTG
The DNA here is from genome assembly GCF_036417535.1 of Chlamydotis macqueenii. Classification (NCBI taxonomy): domain Eukaryota; kingdom Metazoa; phylum Chordata; class Aves; order Otidiformes; family Otididae; genus Chlamydotis; species Chlamydotis macqueenii. Next base: position 130,642,958 of record NC_141556.1, read on the forward strand.
GTTTGTTGGCAATAATATTCACAGAAATTGAAAAACATAGCAAATACTGCAAATGATGATAGATTTCTTTTTTTCAGATCCACAACAGGGCTTGCAAGGAGAGCCATGAATTACATTCATAGTCACAGAACATATCGTTTGATTGTGCTTTTAGTTGAAGATGCTCAAAACTTGCAAGGTACATTTTGCGGATCAGCTAGAGAGCAAAATTCTCCGCAGAGGCTATTGTGACTACTTTACACTGCAGATATTTTGGTATGCTGCTGGTCAACTTGAAAATAGAAAATAGCAGGTATGTTTGTGAGGAGCTGTTTAGCTGGCCTTATGAGTGATACAATTTATCACTTTTGTTTGACTGGGTATTGAAAGAAACACCTGATAGACCTATGAAATAGGGAACCTCCCAGAAGCCAAAGGAGAGGCTTTTTGGGTTTACAGATTACATGAAACCCATTTTGCCCCTCCTTTCACCCAAGGTCAGCTTTCACCAGGAGGAGGGAGGTGGCTCAAGGAGCTTAAGGCAAAAAATGAGGTTAGTAGTTAATCCACGAGGAACAAATTAATGTACTGCTGCAATTGGCAAAACTGAGTTTTGTGGTGAGTTCTGGGGGAAAGCAGGACATGATGGGGCTGGGAAAGCTTTGGGATCCTCGGTTGGGTGGAATACCTCTCTTTCCCCTTGACAAATCTCCTGAACTCCTCATCTGGTCTGATCTTGCTTGGGTTGAAAGTCTAATGCTAGAGGAAATTGTTGCCATATTGAAGTTGACAATGTGTGTTGGTAATGTTTCATATTATATGAATAAAAAAAGTACACAAAAACTCACTGGGAACCCTCGAACCTGTTGAAGACCACTACAACGATGTGCAGAGATCCAGGAATATCTGTGAAAGCTGCTGCTGTGGTTTTAAGAAACTTAAATGCCCTGAAGTGTTATTTATTTGGTGACATATGACAAATTGTTCTATGAGAGCTAGATGATTGCAGCTTAAAAATAAATTAAAGCCTCTCTCTGGGTGTTCTGCTCAATTTTGATATACAACACTCTAAACAGGAGTTTTGGCTGCCTGGTATGTGCTGCATTTAAAGAACCAATTAAAATTATAAAACTCTGGCAAAGTTTTCCATCACCATTATTGCTTCTTCACTTTGTTACCTTGTATTTGTATAATTCATTGTGCTTTATCTGTTGTAGATCTGTTTCTCATGCTAACTAGAGTAAGCTTAGGTCTTGATATGTGGAAGTGTTTGTTACTGTATCTGCTGGAGGACTGATGTGCCAATGACTCCTGAGGAGAAGGACTTGGGAATGCTGGTGGATGAGAAGCTCAACATGAGCTGGCAATGCGCTCTTGCGGCCCAGAAGGCCAACCGCATCCTGGGCTGCATCAAGAGCAACGTGGCCAGCAGGTCAAGGGAAGTGATTCTTCCCTTCTGCTCTGCCCTGGTGAGACCCCACCTGGAGTACTGTGTCCAGTTCTGGAGCCCCCAACACAAGAAGGACATGGACCAGCTGGAGAAGGTCCAGAGGAGGGCCACGAAGATGATAAGAGGGCTGGAGCACCTCTCTTATGAGGACAGGCTGAGAGAGTTGGGGCTGTTCAGCCTGGAGAAGAGGAGGCTCCGGGGAGACTTACAGCAGTCTTCCAGTACCTCAAGGGGGCCTACAAGAAAGATGGGGAAAGGCTGTTTAGTAGGGCCTGTTGCGATAGGACGAGAGGTAGTGGTTTAAAAATAGAGGGAGGTAGATTTAGATTAGAAATTAGGAAAAAATTTTTTACGATGCGAGTTACAGAACACTGGAACAGGTTGCCCAGAAAGGTGGTGGAGGCCCCATCTCTGGAAACATTCAAGGCCAGGCTGGATGAGGCTCTGAGCAACCTGATCTAGTCAGGGATGTTCCAGCTGCTTGCAGGTGGGTTGGACTAGATGGCCTTTGAAGGTCCCTTCCAACCCTAACCATTCTATGATTCTATGATTCCATGACTCTGCTCCATCCTTCTCTTCTTGGCTGGGCCACCACATCAGGGGTACAAGCGATGAACAGGAAATGGCTTCTGCCCTGCGAGCTTGCATCCATAGATGGTCCAGTCCCACTTCAGACTGCAGGAACATTTTCAGCTGACTTCAGATGGATTTACTTCTGCCCCTGCATGGCTAGCATCATGTGCCATCCCGGTGCATAGAGAAATAACTAATATCATTGTCTCACTTTCCTGTGGCTAATCCTCAGTCAAGAAAGTTGCTGAAAGTGGATAAAATGTTATTTTTTTGCTATTGGCTGCAATAGGAAATAGGGGTTTGAACAGATCTGTTCAGTGGAAGCGCTTCTTTTACACTCAGAATTGATTTGGAATGACAATTTAAGCAAGAGAAATTTTGGCACAGTAATGTTCACATTCATACCAATCTCATAAGCTACAAAGGGAAAAGCCTGGGGTGTGTGTGGGGTTTTTTTGTTTGGTGTTTTTTTTTTTTTTAGGAGATCACCTTGCTTTATTTTCTTAATACAACCTGGGGCTACTGCAGAGTGGATGAGGCTTTGGCTGTAACATTAATATCCACACAGCGTAACGATCCAGTTGTGCACGGTGAATCCCTCATTTGGTGCTGCAGCCTTTGTAGATTATGCTGCTGGTTGGTGGACTTGCCTTCCCTGTGGTAATAAAAACACCCACTCATTTCCACTTCTGGCGAGCAAATTAATATCCTATTCATGTAGCTGTATATTGCTTTTAATTGGTTTAGTATTAAACTATAAACTGAATGAAATGTTGTGGAGAAGTTCATTTCTAGAAGGTAGTTTGTCTCTGGACAATTACAGTGTTTATTTCCATGTTATTGAATCACAGGAGGAATATCTCACGTAGCAAACTGTATTTTGAGAGACATTAATGACTCTTTAATGAAACAATGATCATTTTTTCTTAAATAAGATGGCTGACAAAAACAGTACCACCAGCTTGGATGATAATTCATCTGCCCAATAAAGTGCGTAAATATTTAGGAATTGCACATCAGGAGCAATCAGTGAGAAATGGCAGCCTAAAACATATGAATAATATTTTTTAACTTTATCAGCCCCTTTATCAACTTCTTAGAAAAGAGGCTTTTTGGGATCGGAAGCCCTTGGAGGTTGGGGTCCCTCCTTGTATCAAGTTCAGAGACATCAGCCAGCTCTCTTCCCCTGAACATCGGGCTGAAGGGCCAAATGGAAATGGCTATGCCAGCTGCTGTGGAGCTGCGCTGGGAGGGGGGTGGCTTCTGTTGTCCTTACCTAATGACAGCGTTGATCTGGAAGTGCCACATCTGTATGCTTGGTGAGGTCTGCAGCTGACAGTCTGGATGGGGCACGAAGGTGTTGCAATACCATGAGTGATGATGAAAAATCCAGCTCTCTCCCAGGATTTTTCCTCTCAGTACTTCTTTTCCTTCTGCCCTCCACTCAGAAGGGGAATATCTCATTTTCCTCAAACATGGAATAATAAAAAGGATAAAGTGACTTTCATGGCACCTTGTCCAAGATCTCATGAAGTAGGCAGATGCCTGGTATAACTGGCATGTTGCTGGATCAGACTGTTCCACGAATTTCTCTGGTGCTGCAGTAAATGATATTAGGAATTCAGTCGATTATATTCTGGTCAGAGACAGTATAATACTTGTCCCTCAGCATGATATCAGGATACGGTGATGATGAACAAGGTGTAAAGCTGCTGCTCAGACCATCTATAGATATCGGAGATCCCATGACTTGTTTTGTAAAATGTGGAATACCTTGTAATCCTTGCCACATTTCCACGTATCTACGTACATCCAAGGAAACTAAATCTGTCTACAGTGTTTCTAATTCTGTCAAAGAAGAAATCCATGAATGTTATGTATTTAGAAGGGAACCTGCCAAAACCTGTTGAGATGACTGGGACTCACAGGTCGATGTATCTTACCTCGATACTCCTATAGTTATCCCAGGAATGTGCATTTGGCTAAATCATGTCTGCAGAAAAGCATCCAGTCTTGATTTAAAGACCTCTAGAAATGGAGGATCTGGCACATCCCCACCCTGCCTTGTCCCACTGGTTAATATCTTCACTATTAAAACCGTGTACCTAATTCCTGTTCAGCCTCAGCTCCCAGCCATTATTCCTTGACCTGTTTTTCTTTGGTAGATTAAACAGTTCTCTCCCACCTGGAAAAGCTTCCCCCAGAGGACCTTAGATCCTGTAATCCAGTGATATCCGAGTCTTCTTCCTGGCAAGCTTTCAAAATGCCTTGTGGTGCAGTGTTATCTCCAGCCCTGGAATAATTTTTGCAATTCTTTTCTCAGCCTTCTGCATTTTCAAAATCCATTTTAAAGACTTTGCAGGCTTGGTGTGATATATAGTGGGGGGAGAGTCATACATAAACACGTACTATACAAGTGATATGTTTCATCTTAACTACTACATCAAATAAAATGTAGATGCAGCCTTTCACACATTACATCATATCCCAAAATAAATTCTCTACCCTTGCATCCAAAACAAGTGCTATACCTGTATGACTTGAAAAGGTGCACTTCATCAGGAAAAAATGTTAATGGATTTTTTTTTTATTTTCATAACCAACCCCCCAAATACGGAGAAGTTCTTGTGGTCTGACTCAAAACACATTTATTTTTCTTTTTGGCAACATCTATTAAAGGAAACTCTTTCAGGTTGACCGTGAAATTTTATGAAGCAAACAGTTTTGTTTAGCAAATGCTAATGTAATTTTACACTTCTACAGTTTTTTTTTTTTTCCTCCAGTTTCTACTGCAACTAATTGCAGGGCTGGACTGAGTAATTTGTAAATGGACATGCACATCAGTTGATAAGATTTCATATAGTAAACAAAGGAAGTTTATGCAACTGAATACATAGCCTGCTATGTAAGGCTGCTGTGAAGCCACAGCTTCCCTAAGGGAGGGTGTAGACAGGCTCCCGCCGTATTAAGGGGAGGCATCTCCCACTGCTCCGTCCAAGGAGGGCAAAAGGAGCTCTCTTCGGTTTGAGTCTGAAGACAATGAAAGCTAGCAAGGAAGGAGCGAAAGAGACTGGAAATGAAAAAAGGAGGAAGAAAAGGGAAGGGAAAAAAAAAAAAACCTGAGAAGCTCAGCAAAAAGAAAAGGTTAAAACAACATCATCCAGAGCCTCGAAGGCTGGAGATGGAGTAGGGGCGGGGGCTGGGAGTGTTTGTTCAGCAAAAGGGGAGACAGAGACTCACCAGACTTCAGTACCAGGTGGCTTTGAGAAGACTTTGGGTGGGCATGGGGCTTTGGTGGGGCTCAGGAGGGGACAGACCCTGGGAAAGGGGAGGGAGGGAGCTCCAATCAGGGCCTGGGCTGTGTGGGGATACAATAACTGATGGGAAAGGCAGACTGGGAGGGGTGGGAGATGAAGGCAAAGAACTGAAAGGGGAGTTTAGATTCAATGGGAGTCTGGTAAGAGTGGCACTGGTGATCAGGCAGGCTGGCATGTAGGGAAGGAGTCAGAGTCTGGCTGCAGAAAAGAAATCACAGATCTGCATGAATTCATTGTGGCAAATACATGACTGTTATGAACACCTAGCTGCCAGCACGTGCTCTGTGGATCAATACCACTGGCTTCAGCTGTGGCACTTGCATGTGTGAGGCCTGGGGGTGCCATGTCACACCAGCACGGGGAGAAAAAGAAACACCTTTAGGGAGAATGCAAACCAGTGTAAGTGACTTGCCTAATTCTGTGTCAAAACTCTGCAATGTAAGTGGATGCTGACAAATAACATTCCTCTCTGGCCAGGCTTGTATGCACTCAACCATGTCAGTGAGGTCTACACTGAGGAGAAAGCTCATCTTAGATTCTGGGATCACTAAAGACCCCATCACTATGCTGGAGGTGCTTCTTGGGCACTGACTGACTGGTGAACGCCTCTGCCACAGCATTTTATGTCATCCTCTTGCTCTCCTTCTCCCATGGATTTTGTAGATCCAGTCATTATTCTCTTATTTCCTAGGCAGAGTGTAGGTTGCATAGCAAAAGACTGCTTCTTCAACTGCACTTTGCCCTGGGTATAATAGGCTGGCACTGAATCCTGGTGGGAAGCGGGGGTAGAGTGATTTAGAGAATTGCCATCCAGAAAGAAACCAGTGATTGCATTATTCCCCTTCAAACCACACTCCACACCCCCCAGCCAGCTGCTGTTGCCTAACTGGGTCCAGATGGTTTCAGCTCAGCTTGGTGTTTTTTTCCCTAGCGTGCATTTATAATGCCATCAGCCCATGCAGCAGCCAACTGTTGTGACTGGGCAATGCTACTGTCACTACTGTCTTCTGCTTGGCATGTGTGGTGGTTATGTTTTGTCTCAAGTTAAATTGTACACTTCTTAGGGTTTTTTTCCTGTGCACATATATCGGGGTCATTGAAATCCTGCTCCATTTCTACAGCCTGTTTGCCCATAAAACAAAGCCTAGGGCAGGAAGCCGTAGTGGGAGAGACATGACAGGGAGCAAGTTAATTCTGGATTTGGTGTGCTGCCCACTCCCTGGAGAGCAGGGGCTCCTGGTTCAAGCTGCAGCAAGCAGGAGGTGACTGAGAAAGGAGGAACCACCTGCAAGTTGAGGTGGAGAAGGGATTGTTTCATTTGAGTTTTGGAAAAGATATGTGCTTTGCAGCTTTAATCCTAACCATCTCCCTTCTGATCCAAACCATTTTATGACAATGGTGATGACGATGTCTTCCTTCCACTAAAGGGGTCTCTTGCTGATACACCTGTGATTGTACATGGGTGAGCTTAGTCTTGCACACACCATCTAAGATTGGATCAGGAACTCCTCCCTCTCATCTGCCTTCTCCCTCTGGGGGAGCAATGAGAAGTCAGATTTCTTCTATAACACAGATGTGAAAATGTGAGTCTGCCCTCCTCCTTTTGAGCAACCAGTGGAAGAACGTGCTGGGAATTACAGCACGCTGTTTATCTGACTCGAAGCCTTTCTGCTGCGGTGATCTGAAATCAAGGAACACATTGTCTTGATTATGGCCTTGTTAATTCCTTATTTGGCATTTGTTAAAACTCTAAATCGTGCTTAGAAAATACCCAGTGATTAACGATCACTCATTAGGGACCAAGCAAGCGTGTGGGATGGTTTAGTTACTGTTGGCAGAAGTAGCAGAGGTTTGCCTTTTCACCAGTGTCCCAATGCGAACAGCAAGACCTTATTTTGGAACACATGAGGTTTATCTCAGGTAAGAAATTTTAGGGTGAGGGTGTGAAGCCCATGGCTACCCCCATGGCTGCTCCCACTTTCCACACAGACGGTGCAACCATATCATCAAGGGTTGCCTGAGCAATCCAGATCCCTTTAGCAAGTCACTGCAGCTACTTCTGTGGCTTAGTCCTGCCTTGTACCGCACAGGTAGAGAGCGTACGCCATGCCATCAGCATTGTAATACTTCTGTTACTCAAGCTGAGGCCCTTTAGTGTGCATAGATGGGAGAGATCCCTGCTAGATAGTACTTATAAGGTGCTCTGCCACAGGAACGTGCTGCTGCTTCTCAGAGAATTAAGTGGGCTGCTGATTTTGTTTGTGTCACCCTGCTGAGTGCTGGCAAGATAGCTATTGTGTCACCCCTTGTTCCCTTCACCCTGTCCCTTCCCTGAAGAAGGGCAGAGATGAGCTTGTTTTGAATGCAGATGTGTGCAAAAGCATTGCCAGGGAAATAGTTTTCAAAGTTAGACAGGAAAATTAAAAGTGAGACAGGATAGCTATACTGACATATCTTGGTTGCACTAAAATGAGTGAGAAAACGCTCAGCATCTCGGAAAACTGCAGTATTAGACTTCATTTCCAAATAAAGGTGTGCCATGTGTACGTGTATTTGTTGTATGTGTTTTGGGACCACAGTGGTACAAGTTGAACTCTGCTAAAAAAAATTAACATTTCTCTACAGCACCCCAAACTGTAGCATTGTCCCCTACCATAGAGAATATTGCATGGAGGAGTAGGCATTCCTTTGAGCATCGCTTAGAAAGAAAAGTTCTGTAAAAGAAAATACAAAGAAAAGGAAAAACCTGTTCTGCCTCAATCTTCTTATAGGTAGCCAATAAACCAGCCTTCAAAGAGACTTCTGAGACTGGCTGACAAGAGGTCGCCTGCGGGCACGGTATCTGAACAAAGCTGGCTCCTGATTGTAGCAGGTATCCATTGGAAATAGGTACTTTGCTTCCTGCGTGGGCAAGAGAGAGGAGTGGAAAACCAGTGTGCTCATCCTTGGGAGTGCTGAGCTACGCAGGGTTTAGGAGGCTGGAGAAAGCTAGGGATAAGCTTGGTGTCTGGCGTATTTAGAGTATCTCTCAGAATCGCACCCTGCAATAGCTGCAGAGCACCGTTCCCACTCCCAGGGTAGCTGTGGGTTGGTAGAGGGTGGTCTGCCACCGCATAGCATGTCTAGCATCCCCAGTCCCCACAACCCTGGGGGTGAAAGGGGATGGGGTATGCTAGCTCAGTGTCATCTGGGGGGTTTTTGTGTCCTCTTTTTCTTTAGTGTTGTGACATCAAAGGCACAAGTCAGGTCTCTTCCCTTGATCACTGAGGCCTATTAATGCCAGACACTTGGCAGGCTTGTAGATTGGTTGTGATGACTCTGCTCTAGCTGTACAAGGAGAAAGTCTCTAAATCTCACCCAAGATGAGCCACGTATCTATAATGCAGAGATACACACATGGTAGGATTTCTTTTCACCAAAGTGAAAGCCCTTCTCTCATTCATGTTATCTTCTAGCACCTTTTCTTACAAGTCTGTGGTTGCTGCAGCACTATGTTTGGTCTAACCAGTGAAGATAGACAGAGCTGAATCGATGCTACATGGTGCAACTTTGATGTTTATGCTCCTCAGCACTCCCATCTCCCACTTAACAAATGCCATATTGATTGAGGGCTTCAGATCAATTGTGATCAATAATGAGAACCAAAATTTTCTTGCTGTCATCCCATTCCTGACTGATGAGAGCCTGACAGAGCTGAGGCCTAAGTCTACATTTGCAACATGTATAAGGAAGTGGTGCTAGCTTTTTGATTTTTTGAGACTAGTATGTTTGCTATGACTTGTGCTAGAGGTTTAGAGTTCTTGAGGCATTTGCTTGTTTGCAGGACGGTCTGCAATTCTGTGTGGCACAGCTGAGAGAGGACGCTTGCTGGGAAAACTCCTAGCAAACACTGTCTTACAGATGTTGCATCTGCTTGCACATGCCTTGTTGTTTCCAGTAGCTCAATGCAGGGTAAAGGCCCTTGACATGGATCAGCAAATAGCAGGTGGGCCTCTCTCAGCCAGCAGAGGTGAAACAAAAAAGGGCAATCTTCCCAGCTCCTGACTCCTATAGGAATCCAAATTCAGTAGGACTGGTTTACTTGGAGGCAATATAGCATCCATGAGTTAGCCGTAGCATCTTCCCTCTTTGAGGAAAAGCCTTTCCTAGCTCGTATTTTATACTCACCAAGGCTGTGCCACACTGAAGTGCTGTAAACCACTGGACTACTGGATTAAAGCAGGCAGAGGCATCACTTACTCCACTTTCTGTGAAGGCTACTGGTGTGCTCTGAGGCAAGACGTGACAGCCCATGGTTGACTATAGTACTCCAGACAAGGTAGACATTAACCCATCAAGACATTTGTGTGCCAACATTGACAGACAAATCCTGAGAGTACTTCACTACTAGATCCTCCTGGGTCTGAAGTTTGACCCCTGGGAGTGGGGACTTGGTGGACCTGAACTTTGGTCTTAGATGTTCATCTTGTTGTAAGCACTTGGCCCCACGATGATCATAGTCCCTGAAGGAGCAATTTTCCACAGAATATCATGGCTGTGGGAGCTTTTCAGGCTGTGAGGGTGCACGTAATTTTTACAGAAGCGCTCCAGTACCAGTCTCTTTGCTCAGCTAAGGATTGTATTGTGTTTGTATAGCCAGCAACTTCAGTAGGGTCTAATGAAGTTGGAACCGCCTTTTAATTTTCTTCACTAGTCGGGCTTAGAGTTACGATAGTAATTTGGACCTGATTCTGAAAAGAATCTGAGGTCTTTGTGATCAGGCACATGATTTAATTCAGTTTAATTTAATTTTGACACTGGCAAGATTCTCATTTAAAGTGCACATTTCCAAGTGTATAAATCTATAGGAATGACACTGGCTCAGAACCTTTACCAGGCAGACTGTCATAACTAACGCTTATTAGTTAAATTAATGTAACAACGTGCACTTTCAGTGATTGGGAAAGAATCTGCTCCTCAGATATAAACCACAAAGACCTGCAAATGGCTATTTAATTAAACTATTTTTTTTTTCTTTCCAGATACTTTCTCTAAAATGTCTTTCTTTCCTCGGGTGAAGTGTTCTTAGAGGAGAATGTGAATTTAAAATGCTAAAATCAAGGAAAGGCCAAGTTATGGTATAATGAGTATATTAAAGCTTATTCAATACTCTGTTCTAAGTGAATTTCTATTTCCAGTATAAAATACAGAGGAAATTGAATTAGTTTGAAAATGTTTCTGTGGTAAAAGGCGAACACAAAAGTCTTCTCTGGGAGCTGATGTATGTGCGTAGCGCGTGGGAAACGTGTTCTTGCAATACTTTCTGAATTACCTGGAAGTTTTGTGAATTACTGTGTCATGTCAGAGCATCTTAGCTTTCATTTCATTTTTTGAAATCTTTCCATTTTGCTTCACAGTGGTCTTCAAATGCGCTTTCTTTTTAACTAGTTAAGAGAGGCCCAGAAAATGCAGGAAAGCTGGGATATATCTGGAGCTCATGCATCTTCGGTCACTGGAGCACAGTGGACAGCTTTTGGTCTGTGTCACTTTAAATCCTGAGGTATAACAACAGGAGCTCTATACTTCCATGCCATGATCTTGTTTGAAGAGCAGTGTCTGGAGCTAACCACAGTACTATTTGATGATTAATGAAAAAATGCTTTTACCAGAGAAATATCAGAGTGGATACATCTACTGTAGACTTTTAGTGCTCTGGGTTATTAATAGACAACTAGCAGCAAGTATTTAACACGTTTAATAAAGGCTGCCATAGACCCTTTTCCATGTCATCAAAACAACAGAAAATGGTTATTTACATAAAAGATTGGAAGATCCACTTTGGACAAGAAACAGAAATTCGTAACCACAAATAAATATGCAGTGTGTCCATTGTAGGCTTTACAAATGTGCTAAGTACATCGAGTTAATTGGTAATTAACTCAGGGTAAAGTCTACAGATAGTCTAAACATATTGATTGCCAACTATTCCTTTTCCTGGAACAGAATCACTGTGCAATGCTGAGCTGAATTAAACTAAAAGATCACTACAGAATATAATTTCTGCTGCAGACGGAAGACATTTTTATGGTGTGGCATGCTACTGGAATAGGGCAGTAGTCATCAACCAGTGTTTAGATGCATGCAGCACATTTTGTGCTCTAGAAATCACAAAGATCTATAGGAAATACACGTAATTAAAGAAGATAGGGTCACCGTAAAACTGTGATTTTATTATAATTATAAATGGTCATGACTAGAATAGATACTCCACATCTCTTAAAGGATTGATTTTCAGAAAGAAAAAGAAACAAACTAGCTACAGGAGCACACACACTTTGAACGTTGGAGCTCCAAGCTGGGGCATGAGGAAGTGCAAAGAGGGAACAATGCATGCTCTGGGGAACCCCAAATGCACACAGATGCATGTTCTGGGATCCTACAAATGCCAGAGGATGCATAAAGGGGTGCTCCAAGAAGTCATACATTATCCTGTGCGTTGTTCAGGAAGAGTGGGTATCTGGCATTTTCCTTCTAAGTGGACTTGGAACTATTTGTGGCACAGCTCAATACAAAGTAGGCTGATGAAAATTATAGTTTATTTAATTAATTGTATATGAAAGTGATTGTATCCTTCATTGCATTCGCATTGAATCATATACAAGTCTAATGCAATTCAGTCACAAAAGGTGAGATTCGCCTCACTTAATTTTATGTGTCCACAAAGCAGAAGTCTACATCTGAACTGGTTGTCTGGCCTCCTTTATGACTGTGGAGACAACAGAGAGTCTGGAGATGCTTCTAGAGAATGATTCATCTGCTCTATTTGAGACATCTGAGGAGGAGAGGAATTATGCCCCAGGAGCACCTATTTCTCCTTGACTATAAAGAGAGTTAGGCAACTAGCTCAGATAAAGATGTCTGTGCTATAATTGTCTAAGATCAAGCAAAACGAATCCCATGTGAGGTGACACAAATTAACGCCGCATGCACCCTTGCCATGGCACACTTCCAAAAGCCTTTCACTCTGCAGCTCCAGCACATATGCTTGCATACTCAGCTGGGACTCCCCTTCCCATAGCACCAGTGGCAAGGTTTCCTCACTTTCAGCTGCAGGTTTGAAATGCAAACCTGCGGGACCACCCATGACCATAAGGTTGCTGGTGTAAGGAGGTCCAGCCCACTCCTGAAGGTCCCAGGAACCCTTCCAACCTGCAGTTGAAAGAGGAAGGGCCTTCCTGCACCTCTTCAGGTGGTGGTTAAACCGCTATGGATACTGCAAAGTGCTTTTGGGTTGCCACAATGTTAAGAGCTATCTGCTGGCCCAAATGGTCCCATCCTGAGAAGCTGTGGCCATTCTCAAACAGCATCTGCAAAGTGTTTCGACAGAGTAGGCTTTTGGAAAGATCTGTGGGCAACAGCAAATAAAATAACAAGTAAAACAGACTTTTAAAAGCATCCTGCTAAGACATATGAAATATTGTCTCTTGCACAGACTTGCTCCTCTGAGAGATCCAAAAAGGAGTTCATTTTCCTACTTGGTGTGTACTTTTGCTGCTTGAGATATTTCTTTCTGCTTCCCATTAATGGTGTTTTCAGTCCCACTGGGAGAGTGCTAGGTAAAGTGACCAAGAAAAGCTTTCTTGATGCTCTTCCCAACTTCATGAAATATTAATGCTTATTGTATTTGAGCCTTTTGTTTATTTAATATTTGCCCAGGGACAGTATAAGCTGTCCATATTGCTTTCCATCAGAATTACCACTGCAGGAAAAGGGATCACTGTAACTTGACATCTTCCTTATTAATATTTTTAATACAACAACAAGACAAACACAAATAATCCAGTCTTGCTATATATCATTCTTCTTTATATGTGCACTGAAGATGAAAGGGGTGAATATTGTTCAATACAGGTTTGATTTTTGTGGCCACTGGAAGCTGTGGACAATATTTTTTAAAGATAAATCCTGAAGTTAAGTGCCTACAATGAAAGGGCTGAAATAGCTTTCTGATTACATGGTCCTTCCTCCATGTGAAAGAGCAAGTGGGAGAATACTCCACAGTGTCCTGACTCCTCTATATGCATTATCACAGACAGTGTGATGCTCAGGGAATTAGTTTGGCATTGAGTTCTGTGAAAAGCCCCCGGCAGAAACACCAGGGTTTCAGCTCCAGCTCTGGTTTCCGTTTCTTGATGAGGATGGAAGATGTCAAGAAAGTCAGACTTCTGGAAATGTTGCTGGAGTCCTGGAAAAGTTGATGCCTGTACTTTTCCCTGCGTACACTGATACTAACAATGAGTGTCCCCCAAGTATATGTTGGATTGGTCTACTCAGGCCAGGAAAAAGCCTGATCCCTTCTTCCATGAGTGGGGAGCACCTTTAGAAAATGCAAGGCCAAGGACAAGGTGGTGTCATGGACGCTTGTCCCTCCATCAAATGTCTCTTGTAGGTGAAGATGGGAACAGAGGTGGATGAGAGCAATCGGTGGCAATTAAGTAGCCTGATTTTTTAGAAATCATAGGCAATCTTTGGAGTCATTGGAAAGAATGCTTTTCAGTACTATCAGTACTGAAAAGCCAGTTCAACTTATCTGGAAGTCAACATTACAGTTAGATGCCTACTTTTAGTGGATATAATGTTTTCTACTACCTTCTTTTGTTCCAGTGTTACGCACATCCCAACCTACGGCACCTGGAAAAAGGTCTGTCATAGAAGAAATTTTTTGAATTAATTTTGAATGAATGCAATGGTTGAGATTTCCGAATCTGGTCACTTCTTAGCCCTAATCATGCTTCTGGGCAACTGCTTTTATTCTATATACGTAACTTCGAAGCCTACCGTGCTTTGGGTGTTGTAATACTGATGTTATTATTAGTAATGACAACAACAATAATGAAGTAATACTGTCCGAGCTAAGTATGTCACTGAGAGTGAGGCTTTTTATTATTTTTATGATGTAAATTCATACTTAGTCCTCAGCTATTTTCCCCAAATATATGCTGAGCTTGAATAAGAGGGGCACCAAACTTGCACAGTTTCTCCAGCTGCCTTAGCAAAAATATTACCTGTGGGAGCCAATGAAACATTTATTACATGTTACTCCTACTGTGCCCACAACGACATTTCTCCAAATGTGGCTGTGCAGAGATTAAAGATATACTTATTAGTTTAGTTTGTCACGGTATTATTATAAATTAGATTATCTTGTTCTATATGAAGTATGATAGAGTCTGGTAAGTATTTAATTCTTGAAAAGGTACTGCATAATGTATATTTGCATTTTAATTGCTGACTGGGGCCGGGACTGTCTTTCTTGTCTGTGTCTCTATAGCATATTGTGAATTGCCTGGCATCCGCAGGCTTAGCTTTCCTGTCAAGAGAAGCAACAGTGATTTTTGGTGTGTCTGCTCTCTGTAATAGTAATTTTTAAAAAATCCTGCTATAAAAGTATGCTGAACATTTTCAAAATTTATCTTCATCGCACAGGACAAGAGGGAAATACCTGCTCTAGAGCTTTTTTTTTTGTAGGTAATAAAGATGAGGAACAATTTAAAAATACAATTAATTGCTAGGGCCAGATAGTATTCATCCAGAGTTTTGAAAGAATGTAAGAGTGGTTCATCTGTCAGCAAAAGTACATGAACTATCATTAAAGCCAGCTACCATAAAGAAGGACTGGAATGTTGCCAAAGTCACAGTTCCCTTATTAAAAAGAAAAAAAAAAAGCAACTTTACCTCATTACTAGTTAAATTAGTAAGGAAAACAATTAGGGACATGTACGATGCTTAAATGAACACCACAGGCAAAATCTGTCTTCTTCCAAATTACTTAGGGGAATTGACGACGTGGTAGGTAAGGGCGAGGTGGCGCACATGGACTTTGGAGTAGCCACTGATAAAATGCCGCACTGAGAGGTGAGAGGCCAAGTCTGTTATAATGTAAAAACTAATTACAGTAAAGTAAATAGGCAGAGTAGGAACAATCCTCAGGTCTGCAACTGAAAGGCATCGGACCGACTCAGCTCCAACCTGACTGAGTAGCCTGCCTCAACTGAAAACTGGGGGGGCTAAACAGTTAGCATGTCCACTGTGTTCCTGTTAATGAAAAGGTGCCTACATGCCTTCAGGAGTTTTAAATAATTTTCATTGTCCACCTGAAAATTTACCCCTGAAAAGTAAAAATCAGGGGGAAATACATGTCTCTGAACACATATTGGATTTTGGGCTGCAGTTTAGATTTTTGATTAGAAATATTCACGCAGCCTCAGGTCTTTTGCACAGCAGGAGATGTTGCTTGCCAAAATTTTCCTCCTCTTCTCCCCTTGCTTTAGTCTCCCTCCAAAGCTTTTGATGCAGAGTGTGTGGAGGAAATCAGGGGCTCCTTCTCTTGAATGCTGCCTCTCAGGTAAGCTACACTTTCTCTGACGCGTTTCCAGTTCCCTAGGAGCTCGCCTGCAAGTGATAGACCTGTGCCTCCTCTTCCTGTTGGAGCCAATCCTGAGATCCAGCCTATTTTTGACTGAGGCTTTGGCTGTACTTGCTAGACACCAGTTGTTTTTTCCTGTAGGCTGAGCAGGCTTGGTACTTGCCTACATTTCTGTAGGGAATCTGCAGAGAGCAAAACCCATCAGTGACAGAGAAGCAGCCTCATTATGTACCAGCCAGAAATATCCACTGAATTCCTTCCTCGGGGCTATTGTGACAATTCCTTATGTACTTATTTTCAGTTCTGACACCACAGATTTTCAGCCCTTGAACTATGCCATAAGGGTTAGGACAAAAGAGTTGCCTCATGTTTTGCCTGCTCTGTTTTGTTCCCCCAGCATCATCGCTTTGGTGGGATATAGGAGATTCTGTGGCAGCGCCGCATTCACAAATAACTCTTTGGATACTTTCCATTTTCTGGACAACTACTCCCTCACCGGTAAAAGAGGGAGGAGAAGTTGCAAAGCATCTCACTTCCATTTAAAGCACCTCTCTGACAGATATCAGTAGAGCTCTGTGTTTGGATTCACTGTCCATGCTCTGAGGGATGGGGAGAGCACAGATGGCAGTGAGGTGGAGGGCTCTGGCAGAGTCTGTACAGGCTGTCTCAGCATGGTCTGCGGTGCGTGTCTTCCAGATGGTTTGGTCCTCCATGTGCTCTTCTAGACCAGCTTGCCCTGTGCCTCTGGTCTTACATGCAACTATCTCTCTGCCTACACATGCCAAGGAGCAAGGGCCTGGCTTATTGAAGGAGGGTAGTCAGAGGCATGGCGAGATGCTGTGTTGCCTCAGGTCTGTCCTCTGCTGATGTCCCCAGGCTCCTGCTGACCTCTGCTGCTGTGTCCCTTTCCATGGGCAGCCACAGCAGAGGATGACCGCATCTAGCACCCCTCTTCATGCTCATCTCCAACGAGATACCTGAGGCCAGAGCCGCTTTTGCTTGATCCGAGCCATGGTTCTGGAGGACGTTGCTTACTTGGGTTGCCATCACTTTTTCAAGGACAAGGGAACAGGCTGGCATAGCTCTATGCAGAGTGCAGACCAGGGTGATGCTCCACTCTGCATAGACCTTGTTGAGCAAGTGAAACAGTGCACAGGCTTCCTCAAAATGTTTTGATTACAGACTGCCTTTTAGGGGTGCAGAACAGTAAACAGGCCAGAATCCTTTTGCTGGTTATTGTATATGTTTCTCTAACAGGCTATGAAAATTAGTGCCTACAAACCATGATTATTGTTGTTTGAGCATTCTGGAAATTTTGCTGTCGCAGAGACAGGCCTCTGTATGCATTTGAGCCTGACTGTTTGTCCATGTCCTAATTACACGTTCTAATTATAAGTAATTCCAGGCTCAGGCATAAGCTGTTTTTTTGCTGTAGATGTTCCAACAAGATTCAGACATATTGTGAACATGTTTTAGCAGTTTAATTGTAGATCTGGAAAGTAAAGAGTCATGAGCTTTATTCTTAGTCCTGGCACGTTCCTTGCACCCCCCTCACCCGGCTGTAGCTGTGCAAAGGCAGGGGGTCCAACCCAAGCTTGTCACCAAGGCTCCCTCCACAGCCCGGGAAGAGAGGTGGGTGCCCTCTGCACTGCAGGTCAAAGGAGTCTGGATGCCTGGCTCAGACAAGGTGCTGAGCTTTTAGGTAGGCAGACTGAGTGGGATTTATGTCCCCCTTGCACCCACGGGTCTGGAGCAATACTGCTGTGCCTGACTTGTGCATCACTGCTGCCTACCTGCTTGTGCGTTTTGGTGGTGCTTCCTGATGTGTCTCAGCTGAGATCTGCTCCCCAGGCAATGGACTTAAAGTCTCCTTGACACTAATGGCCTCTCATGTAGCCCCTGAGGACACCCCACAGCACTCTCGACTCTGTCCTATGGATAGTTTTCTGAACTCAAAAGAGGTATTTACAAAAAGAGGAAGAGCCTTTAAATTACTCTCACTGCTGATGTGCTTCACTAAATGTAAAAATGGCATGACAGAATATTTATTCTGAGCAAGAAATATGGAAAAAATGTTTTCTGGTTTTGTCAGTAGGAGTCTAGTGGAGTCTCCTGCGCTCTGCTTTGCTAGCGACTGGCACACAGTGCTGTAGTCCCAAAAGGATCTTCCTTCTTCCTCAGTTCAAATTTTTGAAGTTCATTTTCATATACTTTCAAAATACATTTGTGTCATGGTACGGCTGACATCTTGCATTAACAGCAAGGTGTTCTTTTTGTTTCATTTTGGATTTTGGAGAGCTTAGTTTTGCTCTCTTACTGCTTTGTCACAAGTCATCGTAGCAAACCTGCCCCTACCAAAATCATGGATGGCATAGGCACAGGAGCTGCTTTTGTTGTGTTTGTTTATCAACCCCCCAAAAATCCTTGTTAATCTCTACAAGATCACAGCTCCTGTGGTACTTATGAGCTTTTCTACCAACATGCCCTACAAAAGGCTCTGAGACGTATAAATTATGCAGACTGCTATGATCATGTAGCTGAAATAAAAGGCAACAATTTCTGAAAAAAAAGCTGCACAAAACTGCACTGTGCCAGTTTTGCAACAGCATAGTAAGATTTAGCGGTAATTAATTAATATTTCATGCATGGCTTTCCAAACCTTGATGAAACATTTCATACTGAACTGAAGGACACAAGTTCACTGCACGACACTCTCTTGCCGTCCAGAAACACATTGGGCACACCGCAGTGTGAACTCCTCCGTTAAAGTTTGGTCTTCTAAGTCTGTAGTACTTTTTCTTTCTGTCTTCATAAGATCAGTAAATGTTTTGCTGCAGAAGAGAGGGCAACGCAGCTGTATGGAGGTTACACACTGAATCCAAATGGGAGGGTGAGATATAGAGTATATATAATGCATTGTGTACGCAGAAAGTAATAAAGTACGTAGTCGTTGTGGGCAAAGAGACAATTCCAGCTCTTACTGGGCAGACATTAAGTGCTGAACACCTGCCTATTGCATCTATAAATAAAATCTCTGCGGTTTTTCCTTTCAGCCTGAGCAGCCTGAGCATGTGTTTTCTGGAGCAGCTGTCTGTTCAGGGAAAAGAGCAGAGAGTCACCCTGCAGTGGTAACTGTTTAATTTACATCGGTAACGACAGCTCTAGCTCGGGCTGTCCTCCTCGCCAGCTCCCAGCGTGGCGGCAAGGGAATTCAGCTACTAAAGCTGGAGGGAAGAGATTCCTCCTTTGCTTCCTGCGATGTCCTGCCGTGCTGAGGAGAGGGTGCTGGCGCTGGCTGCAACCCGTTGCTCCTTGCTGTGTGCTCCTGCTCCCTGGAGCAGTTCATCCTAGCTGAGAAGACATGTTTGCTGGGTCTCTGACCCAAGGAGTTCCCCATAGCCATGTGGTCAAAGTCCCTAGGCATCCACCCTGACAGGTGAGGGGAGCCTGAAGCACGTTTTTTCTTCGTATAAATAGCTCTTTGCTATTTTACTTTACAGCTCCGTGTCTCCAAATCCAGCATGAAGCTCTTCTTTCCCCACTACCTTGACAGTGCAATGCTGGAAAATCTCTGTGGCTAGCAAGGAGAACAATTTAATTTCCTTGTCTTTCTTTTTGTCAGACACCTCTGGGAGGGCACTAAGGAAATATCAGTTTCTAAATTAGTCTTGTTCATTTGGAACAGTACATATACCTATATCTATACCAATACCGACACTCATACCTATACCAATACCTGAGTCTATATTGTCTCTAGGGTTTCTTTCCACAGCCTGTCAGGGAAATAGAAGCTCCAGTTTCCAGCTTCCAACACCGTGCCTAAACATGGGAGCTTACAGAAGACAGGAATACCCTGTCCATACCCTGTCAGCTCCATGCACGCCTGTGCATAGAGCTGACAAAATCTGAGGTCACATTTATCGGATCTGTTCTCATACCAGAATGGTATGAGAGTGTGGTATGGAGGAGTCATTAAAATTGTCTGTGACTATCAAAAATAAATACATTTGACAGTTCTAACTCTCCATCATTTGTTACCTGTTCTTCCTCTCATTCAAATTGGATGTCATCCAACCGAGTAACAAAATCTATCTCATCTGACTCAGATGGCCACTTATGAAACACCAGGATTATCAATAACTAGGGGAGGTGAGCAAATTTAGAGAAGCTCTGAATATCGTTGTTGACTTTTTGGACAGCAAGTTATCAATAACATAATATTTTATGATAATCGAGATTCATGAGTGTATAATTACTAGTCAAAAACAGGACTGGAATTTGTGAGGAATGTGAAGTTTTAAATAATTTATTTTGCCGCAGGTATTAAAAGTGTTTTTCCTCCCATATGTCTAAATTGGAAAAGATGTGAATTGAATTGAATTTGCCCTTTAGAAACAAGAAGCACAACAGAACTGATTCCAAAGTTTGTTGTTTTGTTAATTTTACCTAAAATACTACCTTAATAAATATAGGGCAGTTCTAAAAAATACAAGCCATGTCATATAAAATCGAATAAGCCATTGCTGTTATAGGATTATAGAGGCTTACTAAATTCAAGTTGTGTTACTCTGTCTTTGAGTGTTACACATACAAATAAGTGCATGATAACCCTCCACCATTTTAGAAGAAGAATTAGCTACCAAATTAATTCAAATATTACTTTTTTTTGTTTTCTTCACAGAGAAAAATCTACCTTCTGTGGTATACAACTTCATTCTCTTTTTCTTCAGATCTGTTTTCTGAGGGATGTTCACTAGCCTGTAGGAAAAAAAAAAATCACATATTTTTCTATGAGAAATGGTAGTTTCATCAAAACAGAAATTTACCACAGGAAAAAAGACTTTGATGAAATTGTGTCCGTAAAAACCAATGGCTGTTTCTCCCTGTGGCTGAGTCAGTGTGATACATCATGGGATGCTCCTAGGTCTCTGCTCTGTGGAGAAGCCATGGGAAACACAGTCTGGCTGTGGAACAGTGCCCATCTAGGAGAAAAAGAGGATGAGGGGAGGCTTTTTGGCAGCTGGAATGGACACAGAGATTAACGTTGACTCAGATCAAAACAAAAAGTTTCATTTCAAGCTAGTGAATCAAAGATAAAAGCTTTGGTTTTGGAATGTCAAGACACGCTTCAATTTAATCCAAAAGTTCCAAAATACCTGAATCACAGTAGTGCAAAACTTCTGTTTCTTCCGTTCACACATTCTACTTTTCTATGTCATTTTTTTTTGCAGGCAACAAATCCAGAACGATCAGCATCTCCTGCAGCATGGAAATCCTGTGTCTTTGTCCTAGTTCCTCTGTTGCTAAAGAAGTTTAATGAAAGCACCTGAAGCATTTTCATTTCTTAAAGTGGAAGGTATGAAAAATATGAAAAGTTGACAGCTCATATTATTTTCTTCCTCAAGTCAGAATATGTTCTGTTACTCTGGGATGCACAAAATTCACATTCTCAAGGCTGATAATGTAAATTTGCTGCCTTCTTGTGTCATAGATGAGCTATGGAGCAGTTAAAAACTTACAAGTGAATCAGAAACAGTCTTTTCTCCTCCATTTACCTGCTTATGTCTTCAGGCACAGGTTTCCAGAACCTGCACACGAAGCTTTATACACACACAAAATAACTGATTGTCCTCTCAGGCAGACCATGTATAAAAGATTGAAGATTCAACTGATTTTCTTGGACTCTTCTGCTTGAGTGGATAGAGAGGTCTCTGATATGCTGGATCTAAAAGACATGGAGAGGTCTGCTGGACACTATCCACACAGCTAAGCTGGGCAATTACGCTCCATAGCAAATGTATAGCCATGCGCTACAAATTGAGCGTGCCCTAGAGGTAAGGCATGTTTGCCAACAGCTGACCCCATTCTAGCTCCAGCAAGGGTATTTTAGTCTCCTTTATCCAGCTAAGGTGGGGATATCAAGGTACTAAGCAATTTTCAAACTGTATCTGTTTAAGAATATCTATGGGAGACTTTGGTACCGCTTCCACACATATTGCTTGCATGGGTGCGTAAGATCAGAAGGACTTTCACACTCCACAGAGTAAAGGATGCTATTTCATCTAGCGTGCCTTGCATCACACTGAGAAAAAAATCCAAGAAAGATCCCTTGTGTCAGAAGAAAGACCAACTAATAGGACAGCAGATATATTAGGGGAAATATAGATCCATCATCTGGCTTAATACAAGGTGCTACATCTTCATACAGACTTTGTAGGAAGGCTGTAGGACTTTCACATCCTTCAGCTACCATGGCAACAACCACCAAAATCTTTATTTCAGTGTTTCAGGTAATGATACCATGTCCCTTCATACCTTCCTAGATTGTTTTGGGAGCAGACTGCTATCTGAAGAAACTTCCAGCTCCATGGGTCCTGGTCTATGGAGCTGCCTTCTTCATTAGGTATCTCAGACCAGTGGAGGGATTTACAGGTTATGCCTGTACTGCTAACATGGCAGGGAATCAAACTCTGACCTCAGGATTAAGGGGTACAAACTGCCTATTTAAGGCAAGCTCCCTCCAGAGCAGACTGGCTGTATTTGCATTGCACAGCCTGTGGCCTTCGGGTAAGCCTGTAGCCTTACACTATTGGTGTTATTCCACGTGCTTCATTTCAAAATGTCCGAGAGCTGATCTCCTCTGTAAGGTTTGTGCTGCAGGCCAGCTGAGCAGTTGTTTCACGGCATGAAATGTGGCTGTATGCGTCCAATGGCATGCACGGTGCATGAAGGCATGTGGTGGTCCCTGTAGATCCAAAGCCTGCTGAGAGCGTGTAAAGTCAACGCTGGTGTAGTCTTGTCCACGCTCTCTTTGGGACCAGTCCTTGGCATAGGCATCCCCAGTACCTTTCCCAGGCATGGTGGTAGGAGCTAGTGGAAAGATCCACCTGAGCCAGGATGGGTTCAGCACTTAATGTCTGTTCCTCTTTTGTATAGGGCAAAGGTGTGCAGTGTAGACATCGGTAGTGTTTCAGATGCTCCCAACCATCTGCTATGATTTCTCCTCCCAGAGGATGATTGTTGTCAGTGCTGGAGGGCCAACCTCAAACTGGGAATGGCATATGAACAAATACCAGCCAGCACCCCTGTGCCCAGCTGGGGAAGCCAGTACTTTACAGCCTTTATGTTAAAAGATGGTTTTGAAATACTTTTTTTTTTTTTTTTTGTGATAAAAACATAAGCTATATGTTTTTTGCTTCTCACCCTGAATATGAAGTTTGAGGGTTTTTTTTTTTTATGGGGGGAGGAGGGTTAAAGATCCAGGTGTACCCACTGCCTGCCCAAGTCCTATATTGAACAAAAGCTTGTGTAGGCTTCCTTGAAATTCTCATTGCATTCATTGTGGAAAATTAGATTATTCTCATATCAGTGAGTTTCAGCTGCAGATTTCTATTTAGTTCATTAATTTGCCTTGAAGTTGGATGGAATCGGGAATATATTTCTCACTTTGATTGAGTAGTTAGGGTTGATACTTCCGTGCTTTCATGCTACTCCTTTTAAAAGTCTTTCAGCTGTGTTTTTGAAAATAAAGTGAGTGAATTTATCATATTTAGACTTCAGCAAGCACCACATGGCAGAGACAGTTACTCTGGAATCCTAACGGGCTCTCAAGAATTATCCTCTGTGATTATCTCCACGTCTGAAGGACCATATGTCACAGGCTCTGCAAATGGCATCTGGTTATATCGCACAAAGAGGTTTCTCCTATCTATTTTGCAAGCAGCTCAACCCAAACTGGTGAACAAATCCCGAATATATCGAAAGGAGCTGGATTCCTTTGAAGTGTGTTATTGAAACTGATGCATTCTGTGAGCTGCCTATTTTCCCTAAAGACAATCTAACTCTCCTATTATTTCATGTTGTGTCAGAAACGACACGTGATAAATCAAATGAGTAGCTAAGCCAGTATACCAGAAAAATAATTATGAATGACCTTTTTCTCTTCTAGCTACAAATGTTATCCAGAAAGGGTATAATCCTTTCAGCTCCAAGATAGACCAGAGTACCTCTAATCTATCAGGAGAGAAATCTTGCAATGGGAAATGAATGCCACTTCAGCAAACAATACCATAATTACTCAAACAATTACTATATTGATCTGAAATTTCAAAGGTCAAGTGGATAGCCTGTCTTTGGGTGATGTGGGACAGAGATTCTTTTTGAAAGCTCCTGCTTGACTCAGTTCAGGTAACTCCACGGACCTTCCCGAGATGTCCTGTAGCATGTGCATTCCCCACCAGGTTTGTGCTCTGATCTACGGCCCTGCCTACACGTATCATCAGGTGAAAAGTGCGGTGATCTAATCACAAAACTCAAATGATATAAAAATCCCCTCAAACTCTCATTAGGAAATACCTTATTTCACATCCTCTTTGATGAAAGCAGCACATGCAGCAGTTCCTCGTTTCCTATCTGTACGGCTTTTCTGCAGGCTTCCAGTCATTGTGACAGTTACTCTGGTAAAATCCAATATTTTGGCCTGCACAGAAGCACATTCACTGTTTTCCAGATGAAAATGATCAGCAGAGTGGGTCTGACTCACTTCTCATGCTCAGGTACATTAGTAGGAACTCAGTGCAGGATCAGCGCCAGGATGCCAATATTCTATGTATGCATTTAAAGGTGGAGAGGATGCAATGTTGTAAATCTCTGTCTACAACAAACAAGGCTTCATGAAAAGATGCCAGAGGACCACTGGAAAAAAAACTGTCACTGTGTTAAATTTATGGCATGGTTTCTCTCTTCAGTGGCTCTCTGAAATGGAGTTTGAGGGACACACCTATCAGTCCTATCCTACCATGCTTTGTCTTTTTTATTGTCCAGGGAAAACTGGAGATCTGGAGACTTCCAGCAGGAAACATTAGGTGCCCTGATGACATGGACAGGCTTTGCCATGTCCTCTCCAAACCTGATGGTTTGGCTGCTGTTCTTGAGGTCACCTCTGATACTGGGCCATCCAATCTGGGGTCTCACTGCTTGGAAAGTAGTGACACGGCCAGAAGGAGCTGTGGGAAGATTCATCCCTGGGATTGGGGGATGCATTTCATCTCCAGCCCTCATGCTGTGTCCTGCCTGAGCTATGCTGCAGCTGTACTTCCGTTCAGCTGTACCCTGTTCATCTTTCTTGCTGATCCCACCCTTGCCTCCCTGACTTGACCCCAGAGGTGCCCTGTCCCCATGGGCATCCTCAGCCTGGCTCTACTGGTCACCTCTGGGTGTGGGAGACAGGGATGCTGGGGGAGGTCCGTGTCCCAGGCTGCCCCACTGCCCCGCTGCTGCCTACCTTGCCCTCGCTGTCCCCTGGCAATAGATATTTAGGGGTAACTGAAGCCAGACGAAATTGGTTTGAAACATAGTGAATGACATCCCAAATTAACTGGGTAAATCCGAAAGCTGAACACTGCTTCTTAGGAGCTATAGTGTCTGTGCAAGGCAACAGCTATGGGGTTTTTAAATAAACCTACAGTCCCAGTAGAGAGATTTTGAAATGAGGAAGAGTATTGTAGCATTTAAAATGATGTACTCGTGGAGATGTATATATTTCCACAGCTGTTTCCTACTAGCAATATATACATATACGTGTATATACGTACATACTCCAGGGTGGAAATGTCTATTTTGCTCATTATTGTGAACACCTCACCAGTCTTCTATCTGTCACTCTATCTAGCAGAATGCTGTACTTAACAGTAATTGGTTTTTTTTAATCAATATTAATCTGTACTATGCTTCTTACACTTAATATTAGGCTTCTGTGACTCACTGGTACCGATACATGATCTACAGTTGTATAAATAGCTTGTGTAATATACAGCCTGTCAGCTCTAATACATTTTGAAGCATTTTTCTGTGTTTTGGTATTTTGGGGATTATATCTGGTTTTACAGACAAATGGCCTAATTCTCAGTGCTTCGTCATTTATTTGTATTTCCTGCCAATTTTTTGCACAGATCTAAATTAAAGGAAGGAAAAAATATACTGCAGAACCTCAATGCCTCACAATAAAAGGCTGAATCCAGCCCTCATAACTCTCATTTCAATCAGTCACAAAGGGAAATGTTCAGACCATTCATTTAAAAATATTTGTCTTTTTCTCCCTCCTAGTAATTTCCTAGTGATTTCTTACTGTCATGAGGAAATTTCTACTACACATATATATTTTTTTCTCCAGTATATACAGTCCCTTTTGTACAAGAGGTTGAAATCTGTCAGTGTTTACTGATAACTGGTCAAGCCCATCATACATCAACCCTCTGAAGGGAACTTGGGAAATTCTGGCCTTGCACTATGATCACCTTTTAGTATAAGGAGCTTAGAGAACCCATTCAGAAGTTATCTCAGAGGGGCCAGAAAAGAAGATTAAACAGCTTTCAAGCTTCAGGAAAGTGCCTCCTGTGGTGGGCCCAGGCTCAGACTGTGGGGGATGTATGTAATAAATTATGTGGATAACTTTTGAATTGAAATATTCAATAGAGCTATGTGGAATATAAGGACTATTGTATGCTAATAAGAGTTTTTACTTGAGGGCTTCAAGTTTTAGACATACCTGGGAATTATTTTTTTTCTCCTTTTCCCCCACTGGCAATTGATTATGGATCTTGAAATTAGCTGTGTGTGAATGTGTGTGGGTGCATTTGCAAGCATATAGGGTATTTATATATGGGCATGTATGTTTGTGCAAGAACTGTGATGTCACGATGTACAGTAAGAAAGGGTGGCCCTTAGGTTTAATTTGCCCCTGAGAATCATGTGGTAGCTGTTTGATACTCTTCATGTGCAAACTTTGTTCTCTCACATTCCCCTTCACTACCATGTGGGCAACTTTCAATTTCCAACCCTGCTGTGAGAAAATATCTAGTGTGAACGTGCTGGGCTCCTGTTACCGGGCTTCCTTGGTCCTCAATATTCCTCAGCCAACTGCTGCTGGGATCTGGTCTGCCCTCTTTTGCCACTGGCGGCCAAAAGCCGATTACTTGAATCTTGGCTGGCATAAAGGGTAGGATGTGTAGAGGAACGACAGTCACTGGATATCGATTTCTGACAGATATTCATTGTGCTGTCATCACTGGATGGTAGTTAAAAACCCCAGTATACCTTAAAAGAACTGTCTTCCGTTTTCAAAGCCACTTCTTGATAGTGCAAAATCTGCAATTAAAATTCATATTCATGGCACAACATGACAATGAGAGGTGAACATAGTATTAAAGACTCTGCAACCCATGAGTCCTTCTAGAAAGTCTTTATAGAGAGGAAAAATTAGCTCAAAATTTATCAACTGAGAAAAACAGTTGAAATATGGCTGGGAATTCTGATGCATTCAGTATATTGATAATATATGGGTTACATGGCTGACAAATTCAATACGTTGGGTACTTACATACACACACACACACACACGGTCTCCCATGGCTCTCAAGTGTGCACATACATAGTTCCCATTCTGGCAGATTTACACAGAAACTTTATTTTTGCTGACTCTGGAAAATGCATGTATGTTGTTGAAGTAAGTCTTGCCAAATTAGACAGCATTGCTTGGGGAAAAATAAAATTTCCAGTTCAAACACAGAATTGAAGGCCTTTCAGATGTTGCACTGCCCATCTCCCCAAGTCTGCATGCATCCAAGAATCAGTCAACAAGCTCAGCTAGATGAAGGTTTGAAGTAACACCATCTGATGAATATGATCTGCAGGGGTCAAGAGTCCAGATAATAGACCCTGAGCCATTCAGTCAAGCCCTCCTGTAAGTAGAGCCTTTAAAAGAGGAGTTCAAGAGCGTAGCTGCCTCAGGACCAAACTGTACAAGCAGCACAGCTTCTGTTGGCATTTGCAGCAACAACAAGGAGATTATCAACACTGTGCTTGTAGGCTCATCGCTGTTCATTCTGTCAAGGGTCAAGACACAATACCGCACATTGAGGAACTCAATGCTAAATCCAGAGCATGTGAGCGGAAACCTTCTGTGTCACTCCGTATATCACCAGTCTGTTGCCATCAGCCTACTTTGATGCTTACAATCTTATTGGGAAGGAAAAATCCTATGAGGTGTTGGGTGGGGCTGAGCCTATTTAAGGTCAGGCTGTTCTGTCTTCAGCTCAAATCACCTCTGCTGAGGGTCTCCCTTTCTGCTTCTTACTTTTCTTCTTTCAGAGAGGTGGATCAGAGCCAGAGTGTCTCTAAGGCCGGATAGGAAGTGATATATTCCTGGAAAATGTAAAATTTGTCCTAGTTCACAACAGATCGGTATTTTGATTAAGTCCAAAAAGGCAGTTAAAATATATGAAATATAAGGCATAATAGAGTTATGACTAATTCTGAAGAGTTCCTATTTAGGGTAATAGGAGACCAAAAATGGTTTGCTTTTGCATTAAGTGATAAATCCAATAACACTGGGAAGGGTGATCTAGTCTTATCTGTTTTCTCTTTCTTTTAAGCTGATTATGCATCGTCTCTGGAGAAGACTGATGAAAACTTTCAGCTAAGATTCTATAACGTCAATAAAACCATCCAGGAAAAATTGTTTCAGAGTAAGCTCCCCATTTTCTAGAAAGCTTTTCATTTAAATAAGGATGGAAAAATTAGTTTTTCAGACGCATCATGGGAAGGGCAAGTCAGCAAAACAGTCATTCAAGACTCCACAATATGGCATGATTGGGCAATCCAGATGCCTAATTTAAAAAAAAATTAGAAAAAATTGTAATTCAAATATTAATAGTGGATGCTTCCACTTGCACTAAGCAGATCTGTTTTTAATGGCTCAATAGGAAATGCCTATTCTTTTTTTAACTCACCAACTGCATGGCATTTAGCATGAATAAATTCAGGCTATGCATCTTGGCCTATGAATACGATATCATTTTAAGAGCTTTATTTGTGAGTCAAGACTCTTCTTCAGATACATTCCCAAGCTCCCTGGTAAAATCATGACTACCATCAAGTTATGGAATTAGTCACTCAAAATCTCTTGCTTGGTTATGATGGGTTGCTCTGTTTTTTTCCAATGCACTTTTAATATTTAGATTTCCATGCTGTTTTTATCCAAACTTTTCTCTCTAAGAACGTCTCACTAAATGACTTCTGAGTGAAACAGACATCTCTGCAGTACATTCCTTTCCTTTTCTGCCAAAGTAAATCTAGATTAACACCACAGAATTTGGTGAAATTGTTATGTCTTTAGGAAGGAATGGAGACTCAAAATCCAGGTAGTGACTGTAGCATATGGTATAATGCTGTATGATTCACTTTCAGCTGGTATAGGAATATATGCATCGGTGCGTGATACTCATATGTTTTGAATATTGCAGCTGAAATGGAATGAATTATAATTGACATACTTGGGGTAGTGGTGCTAGCTTGGTTGCTTGCTTGCTATTTTTATTAACCAATCTTTCCCTGTTTTTTCTCTTCCTAAGGAGAAGATTGATGCTTCCTTGGAAAAAAAACATTATGAACCTGGCCCAGTCTTTGTGTGTTGAATTATGCATGGAGCCACCGTAATTGCAGGTATCAGTCAATCCCTGCAGAAAAATGCAAGGCTAGGCAAGTAGCGGTTGTAGGTAAACACACATTTAGTCATATGATGGTTACGGTAACGGAGTGTGCATTTTGTATGCACAGTTGGATGAATGTTGTTATGACAGCTTTCACAGCTGAGTTCAGAGCAGTACTGGGTAGCACAAGAATATTGTTTTTCTTCTGGGATTGGCCAAAAAGGAAAATTGCTCTTTGATTTTGTCCTAATACTTAAAGACATATTTTGTCTCAGAGAATCACAGACAACCAGAACCCTCAGAAACTGCCAGCGGTCTGTCTCCTCCCAGACATACTTATACAAGTCCTGACAAATGTTTACTCAGTTCTCCAAAATCTCCAGCAACAGAGGGTCCACAGTCTCCTGAATTACCACTGTAGTGCCTTATGAGCCTTACTATTAGAATAGTTTTGCTGCTGTTATCCAGTCCAAATTTTGCTTGCTGTAGTTTTAGCCTATGTGATCTTTCCGTAGGCACTATGAACACTGAGAACAGCTGAATTAACCCTCTTTGCAACAAAGCAATGTGCTAGTTAGTGTGGCAGACATGGTGGGAACCTCTGAAGTCAACAGAATAACACTCAAACTCCTAACTTTAGTAGAAAAGTGTAAACATTACTACTTAAGATACCACTTTGTCAGGAGATGGTAGTCCTTTTCAAATGTCTTTAACCTTTTAAGATATTAAATTGTCACTCTAGAAATATAGCAGGTAAAAACATTTACATAGACCTTCTTTCTGCAAAGTGTGTAACTACACAGCTCAAAGCTGTATCAGAGGCTTCCTGGATGCTGGCTTATATCCATCTTGAAAAACACTTCATAAGTTCAATGAGGCCAAATGCAAGGTCCTGCATATGGGTTGGGGCAACCCCAAGAACAAATAAGAGGCTGAGTGGGGAATGGACTGCAAGCAGCTCTGAGGAGAAGGACTTGGAGCTACTAGTGGGCAAGAAGCTCACCATGAGCCAACAATGCACGCCTGCAGCCCAGAAAGCCAACCACATCCTGGACTGCATCAAAAGAAGTGTGACCAGCTGAGGTTGAGAGAGGTGATTCTCCACTTCTGCTCTGCTCTTATGAGACCCCACCTGGAGTACTGTGTGGAGGCCCCAACACAAGAAGGACATAGACTTGTTGGAGCGAGTCCAGAGGAGGGCGATGAAGATGATAAGAGGGCTGAAGCACCCCTCCCATGAGGATAGGCAGAGAGAGTTGGGGCTGTTCAGCCTGAAGAAGCGGAGGCTCCAGGGAGACTTCGTAGCAGCCTTCCAGCACCTAAAGGGGGCTTATAAGAAAGATGGGGAGAAATTATTTAGCAGGGCCTGTTGTGATAGGACAAGGGGTAATGATTTTAAAATAGAGGGAAGTAGATTCAGACTGGACATCAGGAAGAAATTTTTTACAATGAGTGTAATGAAGCACTGATGCACGTCGCCCAGAGAGGTGCCAGCCTCTGTCTTGTTACCTCTTTGTGCCGAGTGTGCCAGCCACGCTGCTTACAGATGGCACTGTCAGCAGGTTAGAGGCTTGGTTCAGAGGAGTGTGGTGGCAAGAGGAGATGCATCTGAGTTTGTCTGATCTCAGGGGGGGTGGGGAAGGGGCGGGGAGGGGGTTGTGGGAGCCCAAAAGGATTGGAAAAGGGAAGTGCCAGAGTGGAAAAGTGGGGTCAGGCAATACTGCTGTGGGGTGAGAGACAGTAGATGTGCTTTCACTGGCTACACAACAGAAATGTGGCAGAGCAGGATTAAAATCTCTGCTAGTAAGTAGCTCTAAGATTGCAATAAGGGAACACCGAATGCTTATATATGGTGGGTAAAGGTGTACCAAGAATGGGAGGAACAGATACAAGTCTGTGGGCAAAAAGCCTAGAAGGACAAAATATAAGACATCTGTCTACAAAATCTTGTCATTCATGAAATGGAATATACGGTTGTTCATGAAGCCTGTTCTCAAGGAGAAAGATTTTTAAAAATTTATTTCTGCTTGAAGCATTACGTTATGCTTTTCATAGCTACTGTGAATATAAATATCAGATGAAGGACATTTATGGTCATTCTTATTACTGAATACATTAGGAGGATGGGGATTGCCTAATTTCACACTTGTGGTCTCCACTCGTTCAGACAACTTTTGCAAATCCCACCCTCAAGTGATTTGCTGCATGCTGTATGTCAAGTCATTCACAGAGGTGGGAACACCACCCTTGCTCCCAGATGTGTTTCTTTAATCATCAGAGTGTATTTCTTCCCAAAGCAATGAGTTACCACATAATATATTTGTTGCCACATGGAATATTAACATTGTAATCATGTCTGTTTCCTTAGGGGACTTGTATTTTATGGCAGCAATTCAATACTGTTCACTATTTGGAGTCAAAAGAAATACAAGAGTTGAAGATTTTAAATGTCTCTTCTAAAAACTAGGCAGAAAAGTACACCAGAAATCACCTCCTCAATTCAGAAAAAAAATACATAAAGAAAAATATCGTTTATGATCACAAAAAAACATGAACTATTGTTCATGATCATTGTTTTTTTTAAAAAACACTGTTGCAGTTTATCCCTTCTTGCAACCAAGCTACGCAGTCTCTCACTCACTCTCCCCACCCTCCAAGGGAATGGGGGAGAGATAATATAATGTTTAACTTTATTTCAAATTAGCTCTACCTCCTTCCCTCCCCCGAGTGGCACAGGGGGGAATAGGGAATGGGGGTTATGGTCAGTTCATCACATGTTGCTTTCAACCTCTCCTTCCTCCTTGGAGGAAGAACTCCTCCCTTCACTTCCTGCAGCTGGCCCGGGCCAAGTCAGGCCCAGACGGCTGCCCGGCAGGAAGCCAGTGGGTGAGGGCTGCAAGACCCACAAAGCCTTGCCCTCTCTGCCCGTGCTTCAGCTTCTTCTTCTTTTTTTTTTTTTTTTAAATTTTTCTCCACCTTAAATACGTTATCACAGAGGCATTATCACAGAACATTCTGTCACCAGCTGGCTCAGTCCTGGCCAGTGGCAGATCTGCCCTAGGCCCAGCCGAGTCCACCGAACAAAGGGGAAACTTCTAGCAGCTTCTAGCAGAAGCTGCTACTGTAGCCTCTCCTGCTAAAAAAAAAACCCAACACAAACACTCAGGAAAAAGTGCCTTCTAAAGTGTACAAAATATTTTGATTTTCTGACAGTGTCCTGAATAAACCACACAACCCAAAAGGGTTTTGAGATGTGTGCCCAAGGCCAGCACTGCAGGGTGCAGCGGAGTAACCCTGCCTGAGCTCAGGGGCAGAGCTGTGTGAGAAAGGGCTGCAGGAAACTTTGTTGGAGCAGGGATGCCTCCACGGGCTCAAGCTGCATTTCAGCTCCAGCCCTCAGCCCTGATCCCTGCCCGAGCTACCCTGCAGCTCTGCCCACGTCTGCCCACATCTTTTGCCAATCCTGAGCCCCAGCTTGGCCTTGGAGCTGCTCCATCTCCATGGCTGTGGTCACAGTCCCCAGCCCAGCTCTGCTTGCTGCCTCTGGAGCAGTGGGATGAGGTCATTGGTCCCTGCCCAAACCTGTCCCACTGGCACTGCACCCTGATCCTTTCTTCTGAAAGCTAAGGCACTGCTAGCATGAAGAGGCATTCACAACAGCTGTACAAAAAAAAAAAGCTTGCAGTTAATTTTATTCCATTTCTGACTGTAAAAATAATTCTCAGTCAGAGAGGAAGAGAAAAAACATATTTGTAACCATTAGTTTAATCGTTGGCATGGCAGCATTTCTATGGATCCATGGTATATTTAAGGCTTAATTCTGTAAATACTTACACATCTGCACATCATACAAGTGATCCAACCGCATGGATGTAAGAATATTTGTGTGCGTGTGTGTGTGTATATGTCTGTCTTTGCAGGAAGTGGTTGTGTGGACCATGGGGAATATATGGCCTAAATGGTCCCAGGCTAATCTGTGTAGATATTTTAAACTCATTTTGCTTGATGGCAGATGGAGACAAACAGCTTATGTTATTAATTTTTTTTATTGGATATCATCTGACAAAATCCCCAGTTACTTTAGTCTCGCATGAACCATTATTCTTTTGTAGATATGTGCCTAATAAGCTTAAACTCTGAAAATGAATGTTTGCACTTACTAATATCAAGGGAGAGTTAAAATCAAACATGCTGCACAGTCTTCTGGGAAAGTCAGCAGTAAGACACTGTTTTCAATAATCAATAAGTCAACCAAGCAAATCTCTAGACTGTTGTTATGAGGGGATCTGTCATCATGCAAAGCAAAGATTTGTCTGAGAAACCGCTAAGTAAATGCTTTTGCCACTTAGTAGTGGTGGTTTTTGTTGTTTTGTTTGGGGTTTTTTTTTTGGTTTTTTTTTGTTTTTTTTTTTTTGTATTGTGAGCTGCAGATTACAGTGCAGGCATGCACAGATTTGTTTTGCATTCCAGAGACAGTGCCTGGACCAAAGCACTCATTCGTAGTCCTCACCAACTTAGGTTGGTTTAAGTACGAGAAGATACCCTCTATATTCCCTGTCTCAAACTCTTGTACTGCTCCCTCTACATTTTCCTTGTGTCTTCTGCATCTTGTATCTCTCAGCATTAAAATACCAGGAAAAATTTACTTGACACTTTTACAGGCCATCAGACAAATAAATGGTCTTATACCTCACTGATCTGTATCCACCTGTGACAATTAATACCCCCCAAAAGGGATTTCGCTCCCCAATAAATGTCCAAATGCATAGCAAGAAACTATCTACTTGCAACAATATCATTGTCTTACTAAACGAATCAGAAAACACTTACAAGAAAATAATAACCTCTTAGTATAATATGACGCTGAGCTTCATTGCTACAAAAAAAAATGCATTCTGTGCTGCACTGTTTTTTGCTTTTATGGCTATGCTTGCTCATTTCCTAATTTGGTTTCAATATAAGCTTAAGGATTTGGACCTAAAATCCTTGGTAGCCAGGTAACTGTCCCAAAGGGTCATGTTTGGAGGCTCAAACATGCATGTTACAGTTCCTTCCAACCCCTCTCCATTGGCATTTATGTTCCTTTCTACTGCCGCTGAGATTTGCTGTCTCAGAGGGTATATGAATGACTCATTGTTTATCAATAAAAAAATCCTTTTCCATTCTGTAAATCATGTCTCTCTTTTTGGACACTCTTCCCAGCAAACGTGGCAGGCGCTGCAGGGAGACAATGCAGATGCAGACAGGCTGCTAATGGGAGAGTCCCCTTCTGCGGGCTGCTTACACTTGTTGGACACATCCACAAAATAATCAGATGAGCAGGGTAGACCCCAGTGGCAAACATAAACTCTAGGATAAAAACTCGGTTTTATGCAGTCGAGTTGGACCTGTGAGTAGTTGAAAACAGAGCTTGTATTTGTGACAAATACTATACATAGGACAGTAGTATAAGCACACAGAGTCTACGGATATTGTGGCACAGAAGAAACAGACTCAAAGACGTAGGTAGTCTTTCCCTTCCCAGGAGATACAGGGGATCCAAGTTTGGGCAACAGCACCCCCATCACTACCAGACCCCATTGACACATAGCAGTGTAATGCCTCTTGTGATGGTGCTGGCCTGAAATGTTTTTGCTTGACGTTGGAGCCTGTCCTTTTCCCCACTCATCATCTAGCCTTACCTGATGGCTTTGTAGTGTTGGCATTCAGTGTCTACTTGTTCTCCCTTTCCATTCAGCTTTATCTAATCTCTGTACAGGAGATACAAGTCCTCCTTTCTATGACCTTTGCCTTTCCCTTGTCTTATACCCATTAACAACTAGCTACCCTCATCAGAAGAGGCTAATTCCTCTATATTGGAAAGGCCAGGGCCTCATGAAATCAAAGGTGAAACTCCCATTGGCTTCAGCTAAAGCAAAAGTGGCTCAGTTTAATCAAAGAACTTGAGGAGAGAAGCAAAACAGAAGGCAGAGACAGTAAGTTCAGCCTACAAAAAAATCCAAAATGATCAAAAGCTTGCAAAGAGCTCAAACCTTCCTAGATATTCATGCAACATCCAGGACAACATGGCTACTTTCAGGACTGAAGCCTGTTATAGCTACCACCCACCTCAATAAATACTGATTATCTAATTATAACACTTCCTTCAAAGCCAGAGTGTGTGGGCAGTGGGCTAGTTAGCTGCTGGTTGTAATATAATTTTATTTTCAGTGAAAGGTATTCATTGGTTGCTGTAGGAATTTCCTTCTAAAGCCATAATTTCTGAAATGTGGCACTTTTCATTAAGATGACAAATGTTGGCATTTGGCGAGATGTGATATTGATCACATCAAGCTCTGCAATGACGGTCGGCAGCAGAACAACGCAGGAGCCAGCTGTGCCCGGCTGGATCAGGTGGCTTCCCTAGGGTTTGTTTTCATCCTGCAGTATAGTTCTGACTTAGAGTGAAAAAAAAATCACTTAAGAGGTAACATGCTGATTTGCTGAACCATCTATCAAGAGAACTGTTCAAAGCAGAGATAGGGCCAACTGACATAAATAAGGTGCGTACCGCTCTGAATGGCAGAGGTAATTCTCCACTTGTGAGAGTTTTATTACCTACTGCTGCACAAACGGGTTCAAGTGCTGAGTAGTTTCCACTGGATGAATGAAAGAGTTTGGGGGCCTTTTTGCAAGCACGCACTATGGAGAAACATCACATTTTACAATCCTGACTTTTTCTTGCTAGTGTATCTGGATGTTATTTTTTAATTCCTCATAGTTCTTTTAAATATCAGGCCCTGATGAAGAATTCAGACAGCCAGCAACCCTCTGGTATACTAGTCCCTGCAAAAACTCTGCATTAGAGTCCACTTTTTTGTGGAGGAAATGAGAGATCTCCTTCTGTGCTCTAAGATATTTAACATCACAGAAGACGTGAACAATTAGACTGCCTTCTGCTCCGGACGACTAGAATGGTTAAGGAAGAGAAACTGTTGTGGCGTCTCATATGAGGCCAGTAGCCAATTTATTTCCTTGCCTAGCTGTTTTTCATCCAACTTTTCCTTGCTACTTCCTAATAAATGAGTGTAAGGTGTGTATATATATATATGCATGTATGTGTATATATATATATATATGCTCAAAAGGCAGAAAATACTGCTAGGAAAAAAAAAAATCCATTACTGTTCTTAATTAACAAAATTGTTATTTTTAATAAAAGCTTTCCACAGTGCTGTAGAGGAGATTTCAGAAAATAAATCCTTTTAGAGGAGATGTATCACCTTGTGGATTGAACTTCTAAATGGTATTTTTTATACTATTGAAAATAACTAGTCTTTGTCCTCATCTAATGAGAGTGACCTCCTATACAAAGCTCTTTCAGATCTATTTATGAAGAGTGTCACAAGAGAAACTGATATTGATTTTTATTTATTAACTTTATGTATTTCTGGCAGTTACATCTCTTTTATTACCTTTAGATTGAATGACTAGACCTCTTAATATATTGCCATAGGACTTGTTTTCCAAACATCTCTTATTTTTGTTGCTCTCCTCTGAATTTTTGTCATTTTCCTCCTTTTTTTTTCTTTCATTTTCTTTTAAAGCATGCAGCGCTCTGAGACTTAAAAAGGTCTTCTGTAGAATAAGGTAATTATCTTGCCTAGAAGGAGATCAACACAAAGTTTGAGAATGAAAATTTGAGGAAAATAAAATGTGAAGGCAAAAAACATTCACAACTCTGAAACTGTGGAACTGCCCTTTACCAAACATTTAACTAATTCTCAGTGACTGATGATTTACTTCTCTACAATTTCCACTTGTGTTGTTACTGATTAAAACACTACCAGAAGAGCTTGCGGAGCCAAATGCTGATGTTTTAAGCATCATAAACCACATCTAAGAAATGATGGAGAGAGTGATTTGCCTCTGTAAGAAAGCACCTATTCTGAGTATGGTGCCCTCCCAGCATAGGCAATAACTTTTCCCAGGAGGATTTGTTTGGGTCTCTCCCTTCTCTTAAGTTTTGATGGCTGAGGCAGGTGGCCACAGAGGTATGTGGCACCCAGAACCCTGGCACCATCCCTAGCAGGAAAGGCACTCGCAGTGGGTGGCAGAGGGGAAGCAGCTCTGCGCGGTTCTGCTCTCCTGGCAGCTGGAAACATTCCAAAGTGGGGAGAGGACTAGTGAAGTAAACAAATTGCAGGACAAAAACATCCCTTCAAAACACAATCCTTAACCTGTGGTGACACTGAGTCACTCTATGTCATTCAAGGATGAAAAAAAAGAGGGGGAAAGGGGAGGGAAATTTGCTTTTGAGATATGTATTTAGTGAAAAACTTCAAACCAGAAAGACTTCTTTTCAAACTCTGAAATTAAAAAACTTTCTAAATATTTCACGGATCTAAATATCTTTTAAGCTAATTTCTTGTTAAAAAAAGCAAATCTGTGAATACAGCAACTGGGAATACCCATATGAAAATACGACTTCTGTGTTCCACACCAGCCAGTGAACAGGTATTGCATAGCCATTTCTACCCCTTTCTCCTTATGGCTCCCCAGGAACAAAAGCTAATGGTAAGGAGGTACAGATCTACTTCTCAGTTGGTCTAGATTGGCCTTCCAGGGCCATCCATGATGGACCAGTGCCTGTATCCCAGTCTCCACACAAATGTGCTCTCCACACATGCCATGGCATTGCTGACAGAAACATTTGCATGGGGGAGCTGGTTTCAAAATTTCAAATATTGACTTTTTGCCACCTTAAATCATAGAATTATAGAATCGTTAGGGTTGGAAGGGACCTTTAAAGGTCATCTAGCCCTATGTGAAATGAATGTGAAATAGTAATTCCAATGTTCTTTTTGTCCCTGCTTAAAAGCTACGCCCTGCTGACAAGCCCTGCACTGACTGCATGGCACACTGACCACTGAGGGTGGTTACAGCAGTACTTTTCAACAAACAGTTACCATTCCTACTTTGAGTAGTGATGGGCATATGCTTGATTTCAGACTGATTCTGGAGTCTTGGCTACTAAGCTGCAATGAAACTGCTATGCAAAGACAACATTCTTCCATTGAAATAGGTCAGTTCTCCAACATGATCAGCAGCCTGCTTAACTCCCAGACACTGAGCTAATCGGATTGTCCAGATACAAGATACAACTATCTTTTGTATTCTTAGAAATAATTGTGGAATTACAGCTTTCCTGTAGATTTAGCAGTACTCTCCACCCTCTCTCTCCATTAGAATAATTCAATCCTATTTTAGAAGATAACCTTGAGAGAATGAGAAAGGTATATGCTTTGCCTCTATCTTAATAAAAGTCTGATATGAAGGTTTAATTAAGAGAGAGAAAATAACCAGGAATTAGCACAGGGTTTAAAGCAAAATAGACCTTGTATAAATGAAGTAAGAATCACAAATGTGATTCAAAATGTCCCCCTGCAGAGACAGTTGCATTTCTCACTGAAGCCTGAGGTAAGATCTACCATAGCTGTTTTCCATTTTCCTGCTGTGATGGCAATTCTTATCCACACTTTTTCCTTCTTCTGTCTTGGCTTACAAGACTAAAATAAATTTTTTTCCAGTTTGTCTCTTCTTTGGATTTAGTACATTTTCCTTCTTTCCTTGCGGTTTTTGTGGTGCTAAGGTTTTGCTGTTGGGGATTTTTTTTTAAGGGTTTTAAACACCTGTCATTCCCACTAGTTCATCTCATATCACTTTTGCTGCATTAAAGTAAGCAACGGAGAAGCTGCTACATCTGCTGTATTACCCTTCCATGTTCTGCTAGGGACAAAAATATTTTCTCTAAACTGTCATACCGAAGCAAAAAGTGGAGAAAAGTAAAGAATGGAGAAACTTAAATTGCCTAGTCTGCCAATACCTGTCTTCTGTGAGGACTTTAGAGTGTGCTTGTTTCTTTATGCATGCGTGTATTAAACCTCTTCCACCCCAATAAGTTCAACTGTACGAATCTCTGAAAAAAAAAGTTTTTGTAAGCATATTATACTCAAGATATTTCAGATCTCAGAAAATGAAATCCAGCTATCTTTTTTATTCATAAATGCATCCTTCAATTGAGCTTCTACGGTTTTGGCAGTAGGGCTTACTGAGGGAGTCCTAGGAAACAATTGTGTCTCACTTCATGCGGCAGGTGTGACATTGAAAACACACTGCTTTTCATGGAGATGGTCTTGAAGGTATACATATATAATTGTATGCTTAGTCTACTATTAGTTATTCTTTCCGGAGTTTTACATTCAGGCTTATAAAATCTCATGATGTTAGAATACGTTTTAATTTGAATCTAACAGCACTATAGTCACATCTTTGTCTGTACAGTACTGAAGATAATGAGAAGCTATTATTGGGATTCCTACATGCTGCTACAATAATGCAAATATATTGTTGGGATTCCTAGATGTAGCTACAATAGAAACAAATGCTAAAAAAATGTTTTAAATTCATCTTTGGCTGACAGACTAGTTTAAAAATGTGGCTGGCCACTGAAGGGGATGTTTTTCCCAAGCTAGATTTATCTGTTTTAAGGGAGAAGTTCTAAAAGCCAGTGAAATATTCCCAGGATAATTCACACACAGCTGACTGAATAATTCATAATGAATAATGCATTTAGATTTTGCCTGTCTCTTCATAAGGAGATTAGGATATTCTCAGATA
Source organism: Chlamydotis macqueenii (assembly GCF_036417535.1). Classification (NCBI taxonomy): domain Eukaryota; kingdom Metazoa; phylum Chordata; class Aves; order Otidiformes; family Otididae; genus Chlamydotis; species Chlamydotis macqueenii. The sequence goes on from NC_141556.1 coordinate 130,682,828, forward strand.
CATTCATTATTCAAACTAATACTGGGTTTCCTCACCCCCTCCATGGGCTTGATTCTGTCACCTTTACTCAAGCTGAGTAACGTTTTCTGTGGGGAATCATGTTGATTTTAGTGGCAGTTCCCGCACAGCGTGGTACAGGAGAGAGCATCTGGACGCAAGTGAATAGGTTACAAGCACTTGTGAATATTTGATGGCTGTACTTTGAAGCTCCTCCTGTATAGGATTGCTATGCAAATCCTAGGAGGTACTTTTGTTAGCTCTTGTAATTAACCATCGCAACCCCAATTTATTAAACATACAATTCAAATTTTGATTGCAGCTGAGAGGCAAGCCAACATCTTGTTTTCCATGAGCAGTGGAGCTTAGCTTTGAATACTTTGCTGTTTACAAAAGGTGAATATAAAAGATCAAAAGTGAAGGCTAAAAGAAATGTGTTCAAGTGTACAGTCATTCAGAATTTCTCTTGTTACTGGCGTTGCTTCTGGAGAGTGCCCACAGGAGCTTGTTCAGCACTAAGAAAACTCATTAATTACTTCTGTGCCTTCCTGTTCCCTGTGACTGCAGTTCTTTCTGGGAAATATTTTTAATACGGACCTGGCCTTTGATTGGGAGAAAGAAGCTTCCTTCTCAACTTCCAGCAGCAGTGCCTAAAGGCAGAGGTCTCAATGTAGATCAGGGTACACCTCCAGTATGTCTTGCTAGGGGCTCTGTGGCCACCAGTGCCACCCTGCTGTGCAGAAGAAACTTCAGCGTGGTAGCTCAGTAGGCTGGTGTTTCCCACTCTTTGGCTAGCTGTGCTCCTGAGTCGCCTCCTGTTCCTCCCACCCAACTAAGGCTCTGGGAGAAATCTGGCCTGGTTCTTCCTTGCTACCCTTGCTGACTTGCATTCTCCAGTCCTCTGAGTAGCCTGAGGGAATTCTCATTTGAGCTGGTGTGACTCATTCCATCCAAAGTAGGACAGGGTGGTGGCTCCCTGCCTCCTCTGCAGCAGCCACTGCCTCCTCTGCAGGTCTCTGTCGAGGAATCAGAGTTATGCAGGACTTTTCTGTCAGACAGGGGTGAAGGGGAAATGAAGGACCTTTGAACACCCGCCTCAGCAACCATGTTTTGGTTGACAGTTTTGTGTTTTACAGCTAGCTGTGGTGGGCTGAACTGAAAATCATACCATCTCTTCCAATGATTGGGTCAGAACATCTCTCTTTCAAAACTCTGCCAAGATTTCTCATTCTTCCTGTGTCAAAAACAAGAGGTATCTCAGAGGGGAAGATTTTGGACTAAATATAGTCAGTATTTTTACATAAAAATGTAAGATGTTTTATGTAAGAAGATTATCTAATATTTTATACACCTACATTTTCTCAATACGGGCAAAATGAGCTACCTGAAATGTTCTGCCAATGTGAAGTATAAAACCTGCAACAAAGCCTTTAGAGCAAAGTGCCATGCCTCCAACATGGGGATTGCAATCTCCCATATGATGGAGAAAAGGCATCTTATCAATACACCTATTTGCAACAAATACGCTTGCAGTGTCTGCACTAAAAAGTGGTTGCCTGGTTCTATTAAAGTTCAAGCCAGCCTGGAGTTGGCAGGTTGAGAGTACTTTGAGACAGGTCCAACACTTAATTTGATGGACAGTGTTGGAATAAAGCAGTTTAGTCTATGACAGTAAAGCAAATACAAATAGTCTCCTGGCTCTCTGATGGTGTTTACAAGAGCATTAAAATGATTTCCTGCTAATAATACACAGTTGTAGGGATTGCAGCGCTATATCATGAGGGTAATGCTGCTGCCACTCTGTTGTGGATCTGGAGAGATCCAAAACAAAATGCCAGCAGAGGAATTGGACAATGTACTATAGGAGGAATGACAATCCAGCAAAACAGAGTTGAAGTGTTGCTGCTGTACTTTTAAAAAGAGAGAAGATAATTGCAGGAAGTGTGCTTTCACATTGGCTTTGCTTGAAGCTTTAGTGATGTATTTGTTATTATTTACCTGGTATAGATAGGTCTGGTTTTAAATGCATCTCCTCTTTGCATGGTCTAAGGACCTTACTCCAAATCAGGTTCTTCACTTCTTGTATTAATGCATAGCATGCCTTCTGTATAAAAGACCTCTTATGACACACATTTAGGTTCAGGAGGACATTACAGAGCACTTGCAGATTTACTAATTTAGTCTTGATACTCTGATTTATTTTCAAAGAAAGTTTGAAGCTTGCTTTTTTGTAACCACTACATTTTTCCTTAAATGAAAGACAATAAAACAATGTTCAGAAAGTGCTTTTGCATACATACATTCTGCATAAATACTGCCCCAGAAAGCAGAGAATTTTATATTTATCTTCTGGACCTTTTCTCTACTCTAATGCAAGTTCTCGTGTGACAGCAGTGCCCTCTCTGCTTTCAGACACCAGCACTCATCTGGTTCAGTGGGAACACAGAAGCCCTCGATTTCTTTTTGTTCAGAACAGAAGTTGTGTTAACCTTGCAAATGCAGTGAATGTCAAATCGGTAAACATCTGACTTGCCTAGCATCTGTCTTTTCAGCCTATTTATGCCATAGCTGTATGTTAAAAAGCACCATAAACCACTTATGATTTGACCCATTCTGTGCAAACGAAGCAAAATCTGCAGATAACACAAACTGTAATTCCAGATGTCAGTAGGTTGCAGATTGCTCCCTTAGTATTTTTAATGAAAGATGAACAATAAAGACTCTTTTATCTTATTAATAATCTCCATATTATTCATATTAATAGAACTGGGCCCTACAAACTCATAAATATCAGTAGATGTTGTGATGCTGGCCTTGCTGGGAGTGCTTTATGGCTTATAAATTAAATTATCATTAGGCACAGGTTTCAGTGGAGCTGCACTGAAAAGCCCTCGCTCCTTCCTAGTTTTTAAAGGCATCACAAGGCTATACTGATGCTGAGAACTGATTAGCAGCTGTAAAATTGGAATTGATGTGTGACTTGGAAGCTCACATTTTGCGGTGTTTCCTGTTGTGCCTTATGCAGGAATTTGCTGGTTTTCTTGTTTCAGATTTTTAGTGTGATTTTAGGGGTTTACTTTTGCCGGAAGAGTGAATTTTTGAGAACCTTTGCAAACATGGTTGCTATGGAGGCTGTGGAGAGGAGGTGAGGAGTCGGGGAAACATTTCAACTGCAGTTACTAGAGCTCGTTTGTGTACCTGATCCATTCACTTCCCAAAACAGATGATTTGATCACTGATGCCCCTATGACAAACCAGCAAGGCAAAAATTAAAGTATCACATTGTTAAAAAATTGTATAAAGCTAAGGCATTCATAGAGCTTAGAAGAAGATAAAAGTTAGATTGGCCAGGAATAGGAGATTTCAGTATTTAGGATTCCCTTTGTCTTCCACTTCACTGCTTTTGGATTTGTAATGAGTGAGCTGAACGTAACTATACTTAGGTTCATCACAAAAGGGAAAAATGCTGACAGGGATGATTAGTCATACAGTCAGTGGAGTTACAGGAAATTTGGCAACCAAGAAAATAGGAAAAAAAGTAAGGTTTTAACAGATGAATTTCTCTTTGTGCTAATCTAAAGCTTTTTTTTTACAGTGATATCACCCATCAAGAGACTATTTCTCCCACTGCTTTTCTCTTGGGCAGGCTGCCACGTGCCAGCACTCGGTGGCTTCACCGGGCTTTTCATGCTGTTCTAATCATTGTCCCCTGTGCACAAGAGGAGGCAGCCAATAGCTCATGACGACACCTGCGTTCTGGGGCCAGCAGCAGAAAGGAGAATTAACTCTGCAACAACTTGGATGTTGTTATTTTGAAATCCCAACTTTGGATGCATTAATTAAATTTCCACTCGGAGAAAAATAAAGTCTCTTATTACTTAGGGTGCAATCTTGGATTCTGTTCTTTCTCAGTGCTTGTAACTGTCAGGATTAAGAATGGGTCCCAGATTCCAGCTCCTCTGTCTGCTCCAGTTTGTTCCCAGGATTCACATTGCGCTAAGTTGCTGCAGCTTGTATTCCCCTTGCTCTGTTCCCTCCCCATACATTAACGGATCACTAGGATTAATGCATTCCTGAAAGGTAAGGAGCCTGTCTCCTTGACAGTGAGGGACAAACTCATAATAAATACATAAAAATAAACATAAATAGTTAGAGCCAGCAGCAGATTTTGATGGCAGTAAAGAAGGGTTTGCTTGATGCTTTATGGACACGAAAGCTTTGTCTTCTGCCTTCACTGCCATCGTTATGAGAGCCCTGTTAATCTGCTCTCTGAACTTGATTATAATTTCTATAAACATAAAATATGCTGCTTTAGCTCTCAGTCCCGTCCCCCAGCTTAGTGTCATTGAAAGCAATTGCAATTAAAATAAGGGGCTGCCTAGGCAGAGTGCAGATTAAGATAACAATGGAGCATAAGTTCAGCAGCTGGTATGACACAGGGAGGAATATAGTTTCTAACAGCCTTTCTCCAGACCAGTTGCTCTTCCCTTGGCATCTGGCTGGTGACAGAAGCTACATCATAGGTGGCCATCCAGGGTGGAAAAATTATTTCGAATAGGTCCTACCGGCCTATGGGTCCTACCATCCTATAGGACTTGACAGAGGTGACTGACCTGAAACTGGCAGAGGCTCAGTGCAGCAGTATAACACAGTACATGAATTATTGCAATATGGATTAAGTACTATATACAGATATAAAATGACTGACTGACTGACTGTGATTGTTCATCTAGGAATAAAATAACTAGAATGCTGTGTGCTAAGTTTCATTTCACTGTCTTAAATTATACATCCATACAGCACAGCAGCAAACCCAACATAACAGCAATATCGTCCAATGGGCTATCCATCTCCAGGAACTTGCCGAACCTTATCATGGTAATGTCCAGCTGTCTTCTGTGCTAGATAAAATTATTTTCTGATCCCAAGTAAGCTCTTGAGGGACTACTGGGAGCTTCTGACTTCTTTGAAGCAGAACATTTAGAAACTATGAATGAAAGTTTTGTGCTTGTAGACATTGTGCTAGCCTTGCTCTTGGTTTGTAAGTGTCAGACTCAGCAGTCAGGCTCCCCATGAGCTTTTCATGCCTCTCTTACAGCAGGGAAGAGAGTAATGCTGGTGTAACTGGCTTCCTACCAGCTTCTTCTCCATGGCAAAGTGGAATCCTGCTCATGTGGGTCTGCAGGAGCAGTTTTCTGTTCCCATGAAAGCACGCTAGTGTGAGGAACATACTGGAGAGGAAGAGGCTTCCTGGAATAATTAGCTGTCCATACCTGCTAGGCCAGCTTCTTAACATGGTAGGAAACTGGATAGCCTCTAAGATCTGACCACTTCTGGAATAAAAGGAGTGCAGAGCCTGAACGAGGCAAAGTGAGGAATAAACCCATCTTTTCTTGACTTTCCCTACCCCTACAATTACCGTGGGAACACCTAACAAATGGTAGCAGTTTTAATTACAGATTTAGCTTTTTACCTGTTTACAAACTGCCTTACAGATAATTTCAAACTAGGTGCTCTGTCATTTTATACTTGTGGTCTGCTATAGAGCTTATGGTAGAGATTGCACTGAGTAACTGAATAATCTTTCCTTTTTGCCATCTTACAGCTTTGCTCTGTGAACTGTTCTTTTTAGATAGATCATTCATTTGAGAGAAGAGGCTGCAGAAGTTTACTTTCCTCTGATGCTCCAGTTCCACTGTTAAGTGGCCAAATAATTTTTATAAAGCCTTTGTTTATGTAAAGAATAGATATTCAGACCACTTTTACCACAGTTCCGGCCTGGCTTTCACCCTAACTACCCTGTTATTTGAAAGACCTGCTTTCAAGGTAAGCAATACAAAATATAATGGGCTGGCCTGTGACTGTCTTCAGAGGATGGAGGTTAAGACAATGTCATAGGTGTACAAGGGGAAATACAATCTTGTCTTACTTTCTCTTTCTCCTGTTGTTTCAGATTGCCAAATTTTTGGTCCTGTTTTTATTGGTATGTTATTCCCCTTGCTTTCCAGAATTAGTGAGATTGCACTAAAGAAGCTTTGAGGCAGAGACACAAGCAGAAATTTGCCTGTGTCTCTTCTAAAGCCAGTGCAGGAGCAAACCTCCTGAGGTGGGCTGTAATAAGTTTCTACAGAGAGCAAGGAAGACTTGGTAACTACCTGGTCCTTTCTTTGCTCCAGGAATAGTACAACTACACGCTGTCCCTTCCCTTGGGCAGATGGCGATTTGGATGATAATCTTGCAGTGAATCCCTCCTGCTTAGCTTGTTCACACTGTAACTAGAAAGTGTTTTCTATGCGCTTGCGCAGCGCTGATTTCGAAAGCTATGGAAAGAAGGGCTGTATCGAGGTGAGCCATTCAAATTTCATCTAAAAACTTATAAATAGCACCAGGAAGATAAACCTAGAATAGCTCTCCCTGTCTAATGTGTACTTTGCCGAGCACTTCCTTTCACCCTGCAGCCCAGCCCATCACTCCCATGTGGTGTTACCGTTGCCATAGCATATGTTAGTTACTGGACCAGTGCCATTAGTTTCCAGTGAAGCAACACATAGTTTTTGCATATAGCCCTTCTGATAAAATTCTGCATGGTTTCTTTGCTGTGACTCAGTAAATTGAATCCTTCTTCTAGGAGAAAGATGAAAGAGTGCATGAGATAAACGACTAAAATTCCTAAAACTTCTGATGTTCTGCAGGTACCTTGATTAAAAATACTTCAGACTCGGTGCTTTTGTTGTATGTGAGACAAAATGGCAGGTACAAATCTTTATCACTGGGTAGATTTTATAAGGTCACCTGTCATCTGAACACCAGCCACAAAATAATTAGCATCTTAAAAAACTACCATGAATTCTTTTCATACCTCTTTTAATGTTCATTTTAGTCCTGGCCTTATACTGTGCATTCAGGCAAGGTGACAAACTGGGACCTTAAAAATGCAGCATCTCTCTGGCATTTCATGAACACCTCAAGTTTCATGAACTTTACAAGAATCATGACCAAAAAGTTTTTAAAAAAAACTCCAAAGTTCATCCTGTCCTTTGTATTCTTTAGAATTAAGCTATGCCAGGTATTTCTGCAAGCAGAGAGCACCCATTGCAATTTCACTGAACTAAGAGAAAACTTTTGGCTCTATTTTTATTGCCCCGTTGCATTTTTTTTTAAGAAGAAAAAACAACCAGTAGTAAATCACAAACGAGGACAGGTAGTCTTATTTTCTGGAAAGATAATCATGACAGCAATATAAAAAGCTCCCCTTTTTGGCACAGTAACTCAAATACTTGGAGAAGACGGGTTGTAGTTGCCCTCAAGCTCAGTGGAAGACCCTTCACTTTCTCAGGGGTGCTTATTAAACTGTAGATCCAGCTCTCACATCGTATGTGAGAGAGAGGTGAAGTAATTATGCAAAAAAATGAGGGGAAAGGAATTACTGATACTTTACCATTGCATATGCAACACACAGCATACATCTTTCTCATTTATGCCTTTAGTCCTGCTGAAACAGGGAAAAATAGAAGAACTTACCTTGCAGGTCAGTGTGCAGGGGCCCTGAAGAACTAATAGACTCTGAAAAATACTACCTGTGGCTTATCTCAACATAGAAACACTGGAGCAAGTGCACAGCACAGGTACTCAGTTCCCTGTTCTTCACTTGATGGCTTTGATGTTTTCTGACAGTTTTTAATGCTGATGAGGCAAAACAACCTCAGAATGTGCAAAACCATAGCAACTGCCGCAGGAGGATGCATCTGGAGACAAATTGGCCTTACCTCTTCTAATTTTACTGCATTTCTTCCCCTCTAAGCAAATGATGGTTGTCCCTCCATGAATGGGTTTTGTGTTGGGCTAGGATTGGGTTAGAGTTTCCGAAGAGACTCGAGCCCAGTGACATGTGTAAGTGAGCACACGTGCTGAAACCTGAAGTGATTTTGCTGAGATAAGGAAGTGTTACCCAGTGTCTGTTGATTATTTATTGGATTAAAAGGTCTGTGAGGGAGAAACTCCTATTGTTCAGACTTTTCTGGGCCCTCCCCACTTCTGTTGGCAGAAGGACGTGTGATAGCACGTGGAGGGATGGTGGCCTATGTGGGGGCTATGCTGGTTTCTCTCTCTTGAACAAAAGCTGGAGTCAGATCTAAGGGGTCTTTCTGACAAAAATTCTCCTGGAAACTGGTGTGTTTCTGTGGAAACTTTTGGTTTAACAAAGCAGGCTTTTCTGAAGGAGAGAAATATCTGCTCTGACGTTTCTCAACTGCTTTAGTTGGAAGCGGTGCAAATAAAGGTTTGTAAGTCATTGTTGTCAGCAGGTCTTGATATATTATATTGAATAAAATTATACAAATTTCTTGCTTAGTAACACCTTCAAAATAGATATGGTCATGCCTATTTTTTTTTTGCTTTTTGAAACAGGAAATATACAAAATAACTTCAAACTTCTCAGTAGGTAGGAAAAGTTCATTTTCAGTTATTAAAAGAAAATTCATTGTGACAAATATATGGTCAGAAATTGTAATTAATTTTTACTTTTATTGAAAACCACTATTTTAGTGTACACCCTGAGTACTACAGGATTTGGGAAATAAAGCAGTCCCACAGGGATCCAGATGGAGAGACCCATCCTTTCCGGTGTCCCTGTCCATGGCAGGTAACTAGGTGATCTTTAAGGCCTCTTCCAACCCAAACCGTACTATGATTCTATGGTTCCGCTGCAAACGAGAAGACTTCAGTCAAAGACAGGCAGGACCAGCATGAGGAGATCGGTGTTAAGGTGAGCAGGCGCTGCCAAGCCCAGCTAGCTGTACAGTGACTTTAATACAGAGCCTCCATCAAATCCCTGGAATTGATTGCTTGTTATCTCCAAGGAAAATAGTTGTGTAGCTGAAGGGAATGGAGGCAATTTTTGAGTGGCATTGTAATTTCTCCTGTGATCTTTTCCAGACTCCGGTGTGCCCTTTTGCTATGGATGGGAGAATTGCAGCCGAGTTACTCAATGCAACGCCACCGCTCTCCGTCATCTGAAAGCCTGTATTAGCAGACAAAGAAAATCCCTACAGAAAGCCAGATCGTGTTATCCACTTGTCCGAGTAAAATCTGCTCATGATTTTTCCACCTGCCTCGCAGGGTCTCGCATAGGAAAGCCCGGACACACCGGTCTCTTTTGGCTTCTTGTGTGGAGCAGGTTGCAGGGGCTGGCAGTTCCCTCCTGAATCACAATTCGTTTTGTTTTGAAACAGTTCCCAGCTTAATAAATTAGAGGGGTTTATTGTGCTTAAAACTGGGATAAATCTCGCCAAAGATACCCCCCTCCCCCCCCCCCCCAAAAAAAAACCCAAAACCAAAACGCTAATAGAAAACGCTGCGTGGTAGATTTCCATCCCTCCCCACCCGGCCCCGGCAGCTGCGGGCACCGCCACCCCCGCGCACCCCTCACACCCTCCCCTCTGCCGCCTCCCCTCCGCCGCTGCCGCCCCTGGGGTCCCGCCGGCGCCGCGGGAGCGAGCGGGGCTGCCGCCCGCCGCCCGCCGGGGAAGGCCGCGCCTGAGGAGACACCTGGGTTTCCCTGGCAACAGGTGGGCGCCCGCCGCGGCGGCCGGGGTAGCCGGGGTTTCCCCGCTACGCGCCGTGCTGCGCCGTTGGCGGGGCCCGGGGAACGCCTCGCCCGCCGGGGGCGGCCCGGTAGGGTCAGGCCGGGGTCCGGCAGCCACCTCCGCCACCGGGCAGCCCCCGGGCCAGGCCTGCCGCCCCCTCGCAGAAGGAGCAGGGAGGGGGGCCAGCGACCCACGGCCGCAGCGGGAAGGTAAGGGGGTCCTGCCCGGGGCGGGGGCTGGGGCGGCGGAGGGGGCCTGGGAGAGCGCTCAGAGTCGGGTACGGGGCTGACCCCGGCCCGTGGCGTGTCGCACCTGCCCGTGGCCCGAGGAATGGAGGGTAGGGTGCAGCTCCTCAGTCTGGAGAAAGACCCCATCTCCCCGGGGCCAGGGCCCTCAGGCTTCCCCTTGCCTCTGCCACCCTGCTTTGCCCGACTGGGGCTTCTCCCCATCCTGGCCTCCGCCATCCCCCTTGGCTTCACCACCGGCCTCGTCCTCGTGCCTGGGTGGCTTTTTCCAGCAGGTGCCTCTTCCCCGCTGCCTCCCACCACCGCCCAGCCACCTGCCCGTGCCTCTGCTCTCCAAGCCCGCTTGGCTTTTGCATGGGCCTGGGCCCAGTGAGCCGGCATCTCCCCTTTCATCTCCTCCAGCCAGCAAAGGCTTGCCTGCTTCCCTCTTAATTTCCTTCTTGTTTACATTTATCCTCAGTGAAGGCTGGCAAGCCACCGGCCTCGCTGATGCCTTTTCCCCTCATCATCAACATGGGAGCACTCAGCACCTCACCTGCCAAGGTGTCCAGTCCGCATGCTCCATCTTAGCACCCACCAGCCTTTCTGCCTGGTGTCCTGGGGAACGTGTGTATGGATACCTGCAGGTTAGTCTCAGCTGCTTCTGCCGGGCACAGACGCATCAGGTTGGGCACAGGTTTGCTGTAATGAGGCTATGTGGCTCCTGGATGGGAGCTGGCTCCTGCATGGGCGGTGAGCTCATGTCTGTCTGCGTGTGCCCCCGTAGACAGACGTGCCCGCAATCCAAAGCTCTGTTCCCTCGGCAGGTTGCGGCTCCCCTACCAGAAGGGATGCCTTGGGCACATCCCGGGATGCATGAGAGGAAACGACTTCTCAGCGCCAGGCATCACCTCTGATATTCGCTGCTGGGTGAGGTCAGACAGAGATGGACAGTACTATCAGACTTGCCATGTTGTGGCCAAGTAATGCCTTTCCTACCACCTCATTTTCTTCTTTCCCTGAATCTCAAACTTAGAGCACAGGGAAGGGCAAAAGAGAACAATGGATGTGCTGGTACAGATTCTTAAAAAAAACCCCTCTTTACAAAAAGTAAAATAATAAAAAAATCTTTAAGAAATCTTCTTAAAAAAATTATCCCCACTTTAAATTTGCCTATTTGTTTTATAACAGTAATGCTTCAGTAGTGCTTGCTGCTGAAGTTAAATGTTAAATAGTCTTCCCATAAAACTTATCAAGAAAATGGGGCTGATTGATGACCTCAGGCACTAATACAACACTAGCAAATAGGCCATAGCATCACGGACAAAGATACGAGTTGACCTTGAATGTCAATTTACAGAAGGCTTTATCCACAGTTTTTTAGTGCACACAGGATCTCTGGATTCTGCTGTGTCCCTATGTTTCCTTTGTGTTGTGTTTGTAGAAAGAGAAAAGGAGCACAAAGCTCCATTTATTTTAGTAAAACCAGAAGTTGTTTATAATTGTGGCCGGTGTGATATTTCCTGATAATGTAAAAACTCAATTCAAAAAGGAAATAATCTGTTACCTTGCATTGTTCCCCCAAATAACTTCGAGGGAGATAACTTGATAAAAACATGCTATCACACCCTCTGGTTAGTTAAGTATAGTTGTTATGTTTCCAAAAATAGATAGTCCCCGAGCGTGCCTGAAATCTGCAACATGGAGGTCAGTTCTGTGTCTTGCGTAGCCTTTTCTGCCACAGCCATTCTGCCTTAAAATCGTCACAGACTTCTCCCTTGCCTTTTTCTTTAATGCACTCATAGTTTTGCATCGTTCTACAGAGTAGATGCATGCTTGTAATCAGAGAGAGACAAGTTTGTAATCAGAAAGTAGCCAACAATAATTGTTTGATGTCAGAAAAATAAAAAACATTCAGAGGTTTGAAATGAGGGAAATTATCACTTTTTATGGCTTCTGGCAAAACTCTGTGACTAATTTTTATAAGAAATATATCTACTAAATAATGAATAATGAACCAATATCTCTTTAAACTCTCCACAGAATTGCTTGTCTTATTTTTCAATGACTTAAAATGCTTTGGCTTTCCTAGCATTATTGATATTAAATCAGCTTGCTGACTGTGGGGATGCCATTGCAAAGAGAGTGGCCAGAAATTGTGCAAAGCCCGGGAGGAGCATGCTGAGCTGGGAGATCAGGGCCTTTCCAGAAGGAGTGGGATGCTTTTCCTTGTACTTAGCCTCAGGCGTAGACATGGCTTACTCCTTCCCTCACTAAAAAAAAGGAACTTCAGAGGCTTAAACATGCACTCGGACAGCTGCTAATGAGACTGTTCTGTCTCTTCATACATTTCAAAATCTACGTGCCATATTTTAGTCTTGGGCCTTCTGGGCATTTGTGTCTAATTAGGCTGGAGGGCCTCCAGTTCGAGATTACCTATTCTGCTTGATGCCCAATTTCTTTATTTGAATTTGGCAATAAAGCAGATTACTGTGCATTTATGTGCAAGCAAATTAGGGACAGATGTAAGCATTCTTGTAAGCCCTATTCCTGCTTTCTTTGCACTGATTGAATTCCACCATCATCTGGTTCTTTTTACATGAAATGACAAGTGTGTTGATTATAGTGTATTTCTAACTAGGGGTGCTCTGTAAGACACAAGGCTTTTAAATACTTCATCTTCTCTTGCTTGTTTTTTTTTTTTTTTTTTCCCAAGGAAGAAACAATACTGCTTCAATAAAAGCTTCCCAGTTCCAGATTCAAATAATGGAAAAGAGGAAGGGACTTTGGGCTGAGCTATACATAGCACAGCAGCAAATGTTTTGGGTTTGTTTATGTTTTTGTAACAGCTTAGAGTAGAATGGAGAAAACACAATACATAGCATGTGAATTGGCATTTAGCTCTGTGAAGTAATATTCCATTGGTTAAGACTCCTATTTATTACTACTTTAGAAAAAAAGGTCCCTCTGCGTTATTGGAGGTATATGGAAAGACTGCTATGGCTGTCTCCTCAGCCATCATGGAACAGATAAAGCAGATCTTAATTATCCAGATTTTTGTCCACTTTATGACCACTAGATGCACTCTTGGGATATTATCCCTGGTTTTGTCAAGCCAAAGCTTGACAATTCCAGTGAACTAAATGACAAAATTTACTGAATTGTTTCATCTTGGATATCAGGAAAACTGGATACATATTCAAAGGCATGCACCACCTTAAATGAACCTTTAAAATGTTTGGAAATATGGGTTAAAATGTGATTTGTGAAATGCTGGGTGACAGGGATATAGCCCAAATATTAAAGTACTCTTCTAAATGAATAAACCATTTTTTTCAGAATGATAGTGAATACTTACAAATCTTCCAGTACTTGGCATCTTGCAGTCTTACATAACTGAATAAAGATTTGAAGTGCCTAACTTCAGATGCTGGTAGGTGAATATTTTAGATTAGTAACTACAAAAATAATGCACTCCAGAAAACATTAGATTCTTCATATTTATAACTTTGAATATTAGACTTACAGCTCAGAAATACTATGTTTGAAAACAAAATTCTTCGTGACCTCATTAGGAAGACCTAAGAATAACTGTCTTCTGACATCCAAACTCCTGTTTAAATATAAATCTTAGGGATCCTTACCTCAGGTCCCCCTGTGACAGCTGTATGGAAATGTTCTGACCGTGAGATCGTGAGGAACAGTGCATCATGAAAAGTGAGTGTCTTCTGCCTGTCAGGGTCCCATGTATTTTTTCTGATTGTGCAATTGATAGAGTCAATTATATTATTTGAAGAAAAAAGATTACAGGTGAAACAGTGATACCAAATTCTTAGTTTTAAATCATATGACATTAATTAAGCAGTTCCACATTTTAGAATGCTCTAAAAAAAATCAACACCTCATTTTTGCAGGACTTGGGGTCATAATAAACTCATTATTCCTAACATTGCATATAATATGAGAAAGAAAAAAGGCTGCCTCCATGTCAAATAGTGTCAAATGTGTACATCCAGCAGAAATACCATGCAGCCACACTTTTATAGGCAGCTTTTATATTAAAGGAATTTCCTTCCTTTATGAAGTGCTGAGAGAAGTGGGACAGGCAATCACATCTGAAATGTCTCTGCTTTCCTCTCTGGAATATGGAGGCGTCAGCAGCGAGGGGGCATTGTCTGGTGGCAAGAGCAGCCAGAGAGGCTTGGTTCTGAATGCCGGGAAATGGGCACAAATGTCCTGTTGAAGGTCCTATGCCCTATCCCCTACCTTCCCAAACCATGGTGAGGGACTACCTTGCAATGCCTTTGAAATCTGTGCCTGAACTTGGTGGCATGAGCCTCTGTGTATTTAGGAATACAGTAGTGCACCTTGACGTATTGTATAGCCATTCATTTTCATAGAAAGCAAAGTGACTGCTCAATAATAGGATGTGCCTTCAGAAGAAGCTGAGCTACTTTTAATGGGAAAACTAATACTTTAAACCACCTTTTTCATCCCGTAACATTCCAGATATCAATGTATATCTGCAAGTGTTAACCTTGAAAAGGAAACTGATACTTTGCCTTGAAGGAGGAAATGTAGGTGTTCCTGTGTCAGAGAGCAAACTTAGGAGACCTCAGAAACTACAAACCTGAGTCCCCTGGTCTTCCTCAAAATAGTTCTCTGTTACAGTGGAGGGCTTCAGACATATTTTTAGGTAAATCAGATATGTTTCCCAGTGTTTCAAATGTAAAGGAGACAATAAATGCCTCAGTAAGTTAGGAAGGCAGTAGCCTCATTTATCAAAAAGATAAAGGGAACTCAGATGACAGAATTATCAATATTTTGCAGAGTAAAAAGCTTATGGTAGGATGAAGCAGTGTACTTCAGTGGGTTAGTGGCTTTGTATCTCGGTCTCAGAACACCAACCTGAACTCTGAAAAAGCATTTGGTGAAGAAATATTATTAGAGACCCAGCCTGAACTTTGTGTGATGTTACAAATGGAATGCAAATGGCATTTTGGAGGTGTGTATAAAATTGGAGTAGGGCTCTGTGGCTTGGGTAGTTCTACTTTTTTTTCAGCACTTTCTGAAGTCACTGTAGTTGCAGCCTGGCTGTCATGTTCTTCCTTTAATTGGAAGCTGGCCAAAGGGATGGTTGGCAAGCCTGTTTTTTGGAATTCTGGACATTTTCTTCCTAGTTTGGGGCCTCTGCAGCATTAATAAACCATGAATAAACTTCTTGGCATTTATTTAATGACATTATGGTTAAAGACCAATCAGTTTAAGCCTTCAGAGAATAGCTGTTGCAGAAGAAGAGAAACACAGTCCACTGACACCTAGCAAATGACTCTTTTCTTTGCTAAAGTAAAAAGGCTTGTTGGATCCTTGTACGGCAGAAAGAATAGTCCTGAGACATGGTGTAAATAATAAACTACCACTAATAAATACAGCCCTTCCACTGTAGAGTCTTATGCATACTGGTTAAGAATCTCTTTTACTCACTTGATCTGCATGTTATATTCATTGACTTTTGTGTCCTGAACTTGAATTGATGTTTTGGGATCTTATCTTTAAAATGCCAATCAAGCTGCTATCTAGTGTGTATCTCAGCTGGCCAGAGCCTTGAATGTATGCCTAGATTCTGTGGGGATCTACTGAACTTACCTTGGACAGGGGGCCACAGGCAGTGGCTCTGCTGTGTATGTGGAGGACTATTAAAAAGCATTTTCTGTAGAAAACTGCCATGTAGGGATGCTGCAGGGTGAGCCAGGAGTCCATCTGGTCCGTGCTGCCTCTGCTCTGAGGAACTGAGTGGCGTGGTCAGCAAGAAGCCCCCATCTGTGTCATGAGCCTTTGGTCAGCAGCATCTTGCAGGTGAATTTTTCAACAGCAAAGAAGGGGACTCTGGGGGATGCATGTAAGGATTTTCCTTGACGATATAGTTCTGTATTGAGTGTAGTGCTAGCTGTAGTCAGTAATACCACAGCTTTTCCTCTCCTACAGTGTATCTCTGTGTGACATGCAAATCACTAATGAGTAGCTAATTAGGCATAAGTGATCATGATTTTATTCTGTTTTCTTGCAATAAATATATTCAAGTCCCTATTCTCACTGGTTTATGAAAGTGACCAATTTCGTAATGCTGAAAAGAAATTTCAAGACAAAAAATGGTAGAACATTTTATTTTTCTGTCTAACAATATTAAACCTGATGACCAAAAAGACAAAGAAAACCCAACAAAGAATAATTATGACTATGGAAATCCCCAGGTGAGTAGCAGGAATGTGAAGGTTTTATAAAATAAAAGTTAACAACTTCGGGAAATTAATAAAGGCACACAAAAATCTCAATAGCAAATAGAATTGTCGATGAAATATCTTTTTCTTTTTTTTTTTATTTGAAAGAAGCATAGTAAGGAAAAAAGTAGTCTGCACAAGAGAATGGGCCATTACTTGGTGAAAAATGTCCATTAGAATTAGAACAAAGTATTAGTTGAATGACTTCTTTTCTTCATGTGTCAGTAAAGGACAGGCATCTCTGCTGATGGTGATCATGAAGTACATAACACCCTCCTCCACCTTTGCCGTGCTGCTGTGTGAACTACTGTTGCGCTCCTGTCTGAACTATTACTATTAGGCTTATTTAAACATCTGAACCTGACAACTAATACACAGAAGTTTTTAAGGAATTCACTGGAGAGCTCTGGGTTATGAAGCTTGAATTTTTCAATATGCTTTGAAACACAGAGAAATTACAGAGAACTTGGGAATTTGTCACCAATGCTTTGAAAAGGAATCTTCTGGATAATTGCAAGCCTATCAATTTGGCTCTGGTCCTGGAAAAAGTAAAAGAAATTCTCCTACTGGACTACATTTAAACTTCCTATCATTCTTTAAGACTAGTCACCCGTGATTTTTGGAAAATAGGTTTTATCAGGCTGGCTCTTTATTCCTGTCTTTATTCTCTTATTTGAGAGATAACAAATACAGTTTGATCAATGCCACTGTGTTGAAGTAATATATAATAGGCTTCTGTGAGGCATGATTTTTTGATCAAGTAACGAGACTGAAATGAAATCAATGCAATGCTGCTTAAATGGACTAAAAGCTGGCAGACAGGCTATGAAACATGACTATAAATGGGGAATCCTCACTGAATATGTGCCTTTCTGTTGGATCCTATAAGAACTAGTTATTATCAGTAACTATTTAGCACTTTAATTGATCACCGAGATGGTAACAATATCAATTTTCCACAGGACTACATGAAATTTAAGACGGAGGATAGCTATCTGATGCAAAGAGATCTTTCAGTGTTAGTAAAGTGGGTGCAAGCTGTAGTGTAGCATGAATGAGGTTTTAGTGCAGTAGTGTGGCTTTTGGAAGCATGCTTGGCAGTACTGAGTAAGGGTAAAGAAATATTTTGTTCCTATAGAATCTTGTTCCTACAGATAAGTATGATTTTACAGAACAGAAAGGGATCCAGCAGTGTCATGATGATAAAGGACAAGCAAAAATTGGACTCCAAGGTCACTGTCTTGTGGATTTATCAAAGAGGGATGGCTCAGTGTCGCTTGCTCCATTTATGTACCAGTTCTGTTCATCCTACGGGTAACGGCATTCTTCAGCATAGCCAACAAAGGCGTAGCAAAATGTGGTGTCTGGAAATTCGCTTTCCAGACGCTGGACCCGAGCAAGGTTTGCACTTGTAACAGTTAGGTAAACTGGCCATCGGAATATTAATATCATGACCAAGATTATTGAAAAAGAGATTCTAGTTAAAAAAAGGCTGTGGTTCTGGGAAGTCTTGTGTTTTTCAGATCTGAACTCTAAGAAGGCTCCTGTCACCTAAGAAATATTACCTAAATTCAATCTCTTTTGTGCTTAATACAGACATTTCCAAGAGAAGCACGGATCTCTCTCTCCAAGGCTTTAATTGTTTAGAGAACTTTGAAGCTTTATTCAGGCCTCTGAACACAGAGGAAACTTAATTTAGTCTCTTGCTCTGCTCAGAATTTATATTAAATAATTGACTTTATGTTAATTTTTTTATTTTCAGGAATGGAAGCAGGGAATGTCCTGTATTTATTTTAGAATCTGGCAGGTATCTGTATGCCTCATTTCTCTGTCCTGTTGCTCTTTTATCCTGTTGCTTGAGACTTCCTACATTACTAGGACAAAGAGAATGGGAATTTGACTTACATATTCCCTCTGTTCTCTGATGCATCTGGTTTTGGCCTGTAACTAGAGCAGCTGAATGTAGTGCTCAGCTCAGGCAACTTTTCTGAGTTGGCCAAATGTAATAAGGCGCTAAGATGAAATTTTTACTTTGAGCTGATGAAATTCTGGACTGCTCTTGACAGAGGTTTCACCAAAACTCTGGTAGAGATTTTGCTTGTGATGGTGTTTATGTTAGTGCCCCTTGAGAGAATTTTGTGACTCTCGGCAGGGCAGTGATTGCTTGAGATTATACTGAAATTTCCTAATGTTGAAGTGGTGTGTGACAGAAAGCAGAGTCAACTTACAGCTTTTGTATTACAGCTTAGATGTCTTGGTTAGCCCAAGGGATCTCAGATGTACAGAGACAAGTTCTGCTCTGCTCCGTGTTCTCAAGAATCAGTAAAATTCAGAAATTTGATCTTTAGAAAGTCTATTGTGTTTAAGTACAGCCCTGATTATCTGTCCATTTTCTACTTAGGCTGTTCACTACTGACAAGTCTCTGGAAATAATGCCTGAAAAAGTCTTCCACCTGGAACAACTAATGTTTACCTGCATGTTTTTCACCTTTTTGCTAATTAAAACACAGCAATGAAAAATGCTATTCAGTTGAATCAAGGTATTTCATTCACAATTAGTAAAGTTAGTAATTATACCTACCTTTTCTCTATCACTTTTGCTGACTGGAACAATTTATCCTTCCATCGTACTAAAATTGAAAATAATGAAGCTGGCTTGTTTTACAGAGGACTTTGAAATGACATGCCCAAATCACGTAAAAACAGAGCCAGGACTAGTATCTGTGTATCCCAAGCTGCTTTTGTATCCACTGGACCATGCTGATGACACCTCTAAATACAGAATTTGGAAAGCACCCAAGTGCAAATGCATAACCAAATTTTAGGTCTTGCTTTAGGAATATACTAAGAATGTTTTAAAAACTGTGATGATAAGTTCTTTTTCAAATATAATTTCTTTTTAAATTTATAAAACTGTAAACAGAAAATGGGACCCTCCATGCTTGTTCTTAAGAACAAATGTACATTTTTTTCCTATGACCATAAAAATACTTGCATTTTTTTCCTATTGCAGTTACTGCATTGGAAGCTTACCCTTTGTTCATGTTCAATATCTTCAGTTTACCCGTGACAGCAGCCTACAGCATGCATAGTCTATATTCTCCAGCAATTGCAGCAACACTTATGTGTAGGAGCTGTTTGTAACATCAGTAGAAGTATCTCTTTCTCCTCTTTGAAGTCGTGCCTTAAAATGATCCTTTCTCTGCAATTTTTGGCACCAATTTAATTTCTTGTAAGAGCTGATCATTTCCCGGCAGGCTTGAAAAGAACATCCAGTTACTTTCTCTTGCTCCCCCCAGTTTGTGCTGAGCTGTGTGTCCTCCTGTTTTACAATTGGACTGGAGGTGCCTCTGTCTATTGTTCAAATGGAACTTAGTATAATGATCTCTCAGTCTTGTGTCCGGGTCTTTAAGTGTTACAGTCTACAAATTACCATCCTTATCTCTCTTTGTTTTGCTCTGTCTTGCCAAAAGAATGAATGTGGATGTCTCAGTCATAACCAGGACTATCAGTTTCCTCACTGAGAAGATAGAGGATTCCTGCTGTACATGTCTATATTCCAGTGACCTGCCTGATGGTAGACATTGCAAACTCACCTGAGTGGGCATCTGTTCACCTGTCTGACATCTGTGCTCTGAAGATTCTGGTTCTTGAAGCATCTGTGTGAAGATACTGGCTTAGGTTAGCCTTATGTTTGTTTGCTGAGGTTTGTAAATCTAGTTGTGAATCTGGTTTCCACAATCACTGGTATCTTTCCAAAGACAGAAGTAGCATTCAATGAATATTTACCATTAACTGTTCTGTTAAATATTATCCCATTTCATTAACACTAAGCTTAATTAGAACCCTGGAAAGGACAGTCTAATCTCTGTTTGAATAACTGCACCAACCTGCCATAATGTAAATCAAAGTTTTAGCAGGGTAATTCAACAACCTTGCCTTGTTAGTTAAATGATTAAACATCTGCTCTGATGAAGAGAGAAACACGTTTCATCTTACACCTGCAGCTCATCCAATACTAGAAATTAAAGCTGTTGACTATCAGTGACTAATAGCTTGAAGTCTTGTTTCTGTGGCACACTGCATTTGGCAGTCTGTCTGCTTCAAGGTTCCAGGGAAAAGTGTGATACTTTCTGGGAAAAAAAAAAAAAAAAAAAAGCCAAAATACTTCTGTCTTTCACTTATTGCTCTGACTTCTATGCATATAGAAATACAGCCAATATAAACTTAGAAATATTATTGTATATTTAAACTTAGAAGTTAAAAACAACATGAGATTTATTTTAAAGCTTGCAACCAATACTGTAAAAAACACAAAACTGATCAGACTTATCATCTGTTTTGTTAAATGTTGATCAAACCCAAGCAAGGTTTGGGTTTTTTTAAATGTTGAAACAGGAGCATACCATGTAATCTGCACTGTGTGGTGCTGCAGTAACTAAATTGTACCAGCAATGTACATTATTCCCATGCAGTGGTTTAAACCCTGCTGGCTTCCCCCACTGGTGCACCCCTTTTTCCCTGCCCTTGGATGCAGCAGAGGGGTAGGAGTTTTGGAGAAGCTGGCTGGCTGTCCCTGGCTGGCAGCCCCATCTGCTTGCAGTGTACCTGCTGCAGATTTGACTGCTGAATAACCAGCCTCGATGGAGAAGAAATACGTGCCAATGGCATGGACATATGTGCCAAGAGAGAAGTACTAATTAGGAGCTTTCTGCTTGTGGTCTAGCATCCAGCCGTAGGTACATGAGTAATTTGTACGACCAGTAGCTATTTATGGATGACTCCTAAACACAGGCACCGGAAGGATTAGCAAGATGTACAGTATGTGATACTTTGCCCTTTCCACAAACATCAGGGTCACAGCACTAAAGAATTGCAATGAGGTCATAAAAATATTATTTTTTTCCAAGCTTTAAAGATCAGCACTATTTGTCATAGAGCAAAATGGCTTGGAAGTTCTGTTCCCACAATTGTATTTAAGAAATGGTCATGAATCTTGACAGACTTATGAGTGATTATAAGCAGCTGAATGAAAACAATAGGCCTGCAATAGCCATGGGACATGGGTGGGCCCCAACGTCAGTGTATCTACGCTGATGAGGTCTTGCATGGTAGGTAGGCTCTATCAGGGCAGAGCCCTGGGAGCTCAGGCAGCCACACTGCAACACATTTGAGCTTCAGTTCCAGCTACTCCTCAGCTCCTTAAACTCTGTATCTGAGGAAATGTGTTAAATAAAATGCATTTTGTGTGCTTTTTTTTAAAGAGACCGAACTGTGTCTTCCCATGATGCAAACTCACATCTAAGAACACGCTGGCTGTCATAGCTTTAACCCCAACCCACTCGACTCCCCAACCCAGTTTGGGGAGGCATATGTTGCTAGCTCAAGGCTGGCTCAGAGAGAGGTAAATACAGATGGGTCCGTGTGTATGTGTGTTCATATATATGTTTATAGCTAAATGTTGTATTAACATGAACATAATTAACTGAGGAAAAGATAATTCCTGGAGAAGTTGTCTAGGACTGAAAATCTTATTGTGGCCAAGAGCGGAAAAGCTTGCAAAGGGATGAATTTTCTTGATGCCTAGAGCTTACTTCTTAAAAGATGGAAAGAAGATACCGAAAGAGAGAAGCAGGATTTAAAGAAGCAAAGTGATGAGATTGTTGATTGTGATAACTGGGGAGAAGATTGTGATAAAGGGGAGAAGTTGCTTGTGATTTACTGCCCACTTAGAAATTACAGAGGGAAAGAAATAGCTATTCCGCACAACCTAATATGATAGAGGCCCTTTTCCATCCGTAACTAACTAAAAATCTACTGCTATTTTGTAATTCCGTGTAACTGAATCAGAAGCGGTAAAACACTTTGCTTCTTTATTTTAAATGTAGTTGCCTTTGGGTAGAAAATGTTTCCTAATGTCTCCTAAACTCTTTAAGTGGTGTTTCTGTGAGTATATGAAGATCTATTCTGCACAAAGAAATACTGTATTCTGGAATCTGTATTTTGGAATCATGTCGAATACATTTCTTTATAAGACACAAGAAGCTAAATAGTGAATTGCATTGAAAAAGCTTTAAGTTTAAAGATTATTACAATATTAAATTACATATGTATAATTTTAAAGGAAATAGGGTATTGGTCTGTAGAAAGTAGAACACAAAAAACATTTCTGGAAATATATTACTTACAGCTAAAAAACTGTTTATATAGAAAATCTTTCATATCCCACATATATTAAATGCAGTGTACTCTGTCTATAAAGATCTTTTGCGGCTTACTGTTTGATCTGAGCACCATATAATGAAGAGTTCTGCTTGTGATGGAATTTTGTGTAATTGAAAGCCCAAATGAAGAAAATGCCTAGTAGGGAAGGAATAAAATGCACAAGCTATAAGTAAATGGACACCGTGGAGTTAGTATATGAGGTGCTTTTGATTTCTACAACCCAGAATGCTAATTTCAAACAAGAAACTGTGAAAGATGGAAAGCCTCAAAAGGTCTGTGTGACAAAAGGCAGGTGAAAAAAAGGATGAGATCACATAAGAAATATTGCTGCAAGAAAAAAAAAGAGGCTTTTACCAGGCTATAAATAAAACCAAAACACAGTGAAGAATTAGAAACTAGGTACTTTAAACAAGCGAAGGGGATTCCATAGTCCAACAGTACTACAAAGGTGGGAAAGATTGTATCCTACTTATTGCATTTTAATTTCTGTATCTGTCAAGGTACATTGTTTTCAGAAAAAGAGATGTGATCTGATTATCTGGTAATTCAGACAACCCATTAGCATGTTTAATTTGCGAATGTTCATGACCTAGAACATTTCACTAAGCAGCTGATAGCGTGAGGAAGAGTTAAAGCTGTCAGTTCAGCCTCCTGCTGTGCAGGGAGTGTGTTGGGAGAAGTAGCTGCAAAGGAACAAGACAAGCAAGTCAGGTTCCTGCTACATCGGCTTGGAGTAGAATCGATACGTGGATGAGGCGGGATTTTTGTCCTCCGTGTTCTTCAAGGAGATACACACATAGCAAGGATTTGATGAGTGGAATTGTTAGACTATCTGAGCAGTGCCACAGGGACATAATACTTTGTATCCTCAAATCTCCAGGGAGAACTACAAGACAACAGGATTAACCATCAGAGTGGATTCGCTCTGTAGACAGAAACTCATGTCTACATGATGGGAATAGATAATTGATGGAAGAACAGATAGTGCAGACTTCTGGAGCAAATTAGCCTTGCACTTTTCTTTTTCTCATTACAGCCTTTGTCATGAAAATGGATATACTTTGTGCCGTTTTCTGTTCTCCTTACAGTCATTACACTGGAAATGTTATCACTTTTGATTTTTCCAATTTTTACTTTCCTAAGGCCTGGTATAATTATTTCCTCATAATATATTCTTTGTTTCAACATCTTTATGAAAAAATTAGCATTGGTGGAGTTTGGTAGGAAATTATACTCTTTCCTGACTAGCTAAAGATGGTATTGTTTAAAGGAATACTTAATTATCTTAAGAAGCCATTTTCAGTAAGACCTAATTTTAATAGCTGGTTAAGCATAAGAAGAAGTGGCAATGAGGACTTTCCGTAGACACTAAGAAGGGAGAGCGCTGTATTCCTCTAGTCTGACTTCCAGCATGAAAGAGGTAAGGGATTGTTGCATCTGGCTCTCTTTATTGCTCGAAAGCCTTCTAGCCTTGATCTGCCAGGGGCAAATGATGGAAAATCTAATACAAGCTTTTGGAGAGCAATCCAGTGACTACTTATTCTAGTGAAAACCAGTGAAATTGAAAATAATTGGAATAACTTTCTATTTGTGTGATGAATTGTCTGTCACAGGCATGCAACCTTAAAAAATAGTTTAATAAGTTTAACTCTTTAGAAAGGGATACTAGCTTTGAAGAACAACTATTTGACAGATATCGTTTGGCTTCTGCTATACTGGACTTCTCATTTCATAAACTCTCACTGTTCAAACCATATTCCTTATTTCTAAACTGAAACAATCTAGTTTCAGTTTCTAAATTCTGCATTTTTTATAATCTTTTTGTCTTTTACATTATTCAACATCAAAAGAATGAGCAGGGATGTCTGTTTTTGGTGTCTGCATGGTTTGTAGGAAGCACAGATTTGGTTCAGTTAGGTTACTCAGCACCTTCAGTTCCCACCCCATTCAGGGTCAGAGGGATTAAAAGCCACACAGAATTCTTAATTGCCTGTAATTGCTAAAGTATGTTAATAGGATAAAGTTGTACACCAAAGATGAGCAACACTTCTGTACCTCAGGTACTTGATGATAGCAAATTCTAAAGATTGTGTCCGTATTGTCCTTGAAATGAAGCTAGAGTGTGAGAAATACAGCAAGAGATACATAGCTGATTGGAATGGTATTTCTTAGAATTGTGTATTGGTACATGTATGTTCCTGGAGCTTACTGGTATCCCACTGATTAGATGTTGCTGAGTTATATAATACCTACGTATAATATATCTCCCATTTTTGTAATAAGGTTTTCTGTACAGAATGCGTTCTCACCTGCAGTGATATTACTTTTCCACATCGGTCTTCTAACAGGCTGGCTTATACTTTCATTTTCATGCCCATTAAAGACAAGCCTCAAAATGGCTTAAAATGGGCTGCCCCCTTTTGGAGACAATCAGAGTTTGTTTCAATGTTTTTTAAAAGCAATCCTGAGGAGAAATACCAATAATCTAAACAGAGAATCCTAAGAGGAGCAAGATACTGCAGTGTAGAACATAATTCTTAGAAAGCCTTTGACCATAGCATTTTTGATGATTCATTCTCCTGACTCAAATGGCAGAGAGAACCAGGCATAGGAATAGTGTATTTTTGCAATAAAAGAATGAGAGATGCAAGGGCACACTTGTTGTGATGACCGTGGAAGTGATAGCGGGTTATACTGGTGTCTGTTCTGGGCTGGGTCGTGATGGGTGAGGGAGAAAGAGTGAGTCAGTAAATGTATGAATACAATATAAATTAGTGAAGGATTTGGGGAAAATGTCTAATGAAGTATAGCTGGTAACTTTTTAAATAAGTTTGGCTGGTAAAGACAATTTCAATTGCTGTAGGGCATGCAGTATTGTGTGACATCCTATTTTTTTTCATAAATTGTGCTGTGAGATGAGGTCCACCTGAAGCTTTATGCACTGCTGAGCTGCAATAAAATCTCTCTGCCCCATGAGCACTCCAGTATATGACATTGTGGTTGTTTTAATGGGATTATTTTTTCTTGTACAGGGGTGCTGATTTGGGCCTCCCTTGTCAGCCTGGCCACGTCTGTCATGGAATTTGTTGGATTTTGGTAGCTTGGTGACGCCTGCCCCTTCGTCAAATTTAGCCTGTACGTTTAAAAGCATGGGAACAAAAGTGCCAGTGTTCAGACAATCCTGTTTCTCAAGGAAGCCATCTTAAAATGAAGAGCACAGAATTAGTGTAGTTCTTGGTAACTGGGTTAAAACTACCTACCTTCAAAAGAATTACGATGCAGTGCAGTCTTCCTGTCCCTATCTCGGAACTTTTCAACTTGAATTGGGGTAGGAGGGAAAACCAGGTACCCTGTGCCTGCGGTGTGCAAATCTCACACCATATGTGGACCCGGCAGATGTGCCTGACAGCCCTTGGCGCACGGCAAGTATAGACGTAGTGACAGGTTGAGTTGGAGACTGTAAGTATCCCAGAAAGAGAAGGATCCCTTTTGCAGGGCAGTCATGGCCACATTGATAATCCTGTTAGAAACCTTTTCCCTGCTGCCGAGGAGACCTTCAGTGAGAGAGTGGCCAGATGTGGAACATACAAGCTGCTGTGGTAGCGGTGCCCAGGGACTGGGCAAGAAATGGTCAGAGGTGCTATGTGAGAAATTTTCCATTTTCCACTCTTCAGGCAGAGTGTGAAGTATTGATGTTTTTGCTGGCTACTGCCCTTTGGTGCTGGCCTTCAGAGGATGGTTCAGGTTTATTTTTGACCAATGAAGCACAGGAAGGTCCTTGAAACCCAGGGAGGGTGGAGGGAGTTGGGGCGATACAGATTCCTCCGCATCTTTAATTTTGTTGCCTTCACTGCTGCCTCTATGCATTTATGCAGGCTAACTTCATAAATGCATGGCAGTCTGTAAACTTTACATCGTCTTTCCTTCAAAATTGGTTTATCCTGACCGGGGAGTCTTCCGCAAGACTATATGAGTCACAAAAAGTAGCAATATGCTAAGTTAAATACAGTAAATGATTTATCTCCTCTCCCTCTGGTTTGTGTTTTGAAATGTACGCTGCACGGTTTGATAGCTTCCTACCACTGCTGCCAGGCCACCTGTCCCGCACCACGTCCAAGTCTTTGTCTCCAAAAATACCACTGCAGCTCAGACAAACAGCTTGGCAGCCATGCCTAGGGAAGACCTTTAAAATGACGATCTCGTACTGCCGCAGTGGGAGAGAAAGGTACATTACACATCTGACCTGACACTTCAGAACTACAGAGCTGGAAGTACCACGCCATGTCTAAAACACATGTAATGAGTTGATCAGCCTCTGGAAAAAGGCATTGTTGACTTCACAGTAGTTAACATAGTGATACTGCTTTCCGTGATACAGTGATTTTTTGGTCTGGTTTTTTTAGTTGTTTTTTTTTAATCAGTAACTCAAGGTGTCAGCATTGGTAAATTAGGCTTTTATCCCTTGCCACAAACCCAGTGCTTTTTCTCTGCTTACTCTTTCTTTTCTGCCTGTTAGTGAAGCTGTTCTAAGCACATAATGCCACACGGCGGCTGCGGACAGACACTTGAAGTTTTCAAAGAAAGTAGGTTAAATGTATACAGATGATTAAGTGTGTGACCCACTGAGATTTAGGTCTCCAGAAGCAGTAGGGTTGCCTCTATGCTTTTTTTGCTGTTGGTCTGGTTAATACAGACTTTGCTCATATGTTTCCATACCCAAGCCAGCTAGCAGCAGCCCGGAAGCCAGCGTGGAGCCCAGCGCCGGCGGCACTCTCACTGGACAGGAGGGTTATACTCAGTGCCAAGCCCTTGGCTGCTGTGGCTGGATTTCAGAGCTAGGTGGTGGCCCTGACACTGGCCCATGTGAGCTGGCACCACAGTCACTGGGACTGCAGACGCTCATCTTGTGCTGGACTTCAAAGAGAGAGCTAGAGAATGGAGTTGCAGTCGCTTGGGATTTATTTGTTGTATGGACAGATGTAACTGAACTTTTTTTCTGCAGAGCTGCAGGGTGAAAAAACTCCAATGGGATGCAGATCCTGCAAAGTGTCCTTGTCACTGGCAACAGCATCCTCTGGTGCACAGCAGTGGGGCTCCAAGGATGACACATCCTCGCCGCTGGGCTCTGCAGAAGGCGCGGTTTCACAAGCCATCACGACAGGCTGCCTGCTAGCCTCTGGGTCAAGGCCAATATTGATTGTGAGATGTGGCAAAACCACTTTGTAAGCGCACAGCGTTCAAGGGGATGACGTGAGGGAGGCGAAATGTCTCAAGTTTTTGCCTACGTGCAGATAGAATAAGAAAGCACGTCTGTTAAAACAAAAGGTCCGTGTTGCTTGTTTGGTTTTAAGAAACTTTCCATCCTCCCATTGAAAGAAGCCCTTGGGGTGAAAGGAGTGCAGTTGCGAGGGTTTAATGTTTTTGGCATTTGTTTCTACCAAGGTTACATAATTGCTGTTTTCCTGGAAAATGAAATAATGGAAATGAAAAACTGAAGCCACCAGAGCATAAGCAGGCACAACTTTGATTTCAGGCACCTGTCTGTGCCAGTGTTTAATTTGGCACAGGAAATGTAGCGTCAAAACGAATATAAACAAGTAGCACAGGAATAATGGCACAACTGGCATTCAGACACTGAGATGAGAGAACAAACACATCCCTCCCCAGCATGGGAAACTTCACAGTGTATCGTGTGTGAGGGGGACACGAGGCCAATGTCAGCAGTAGGCAAGGAGAGTCCTGTGCAGCAGGAATGGGAGGGAGGGTTTGGGAAATGCGCTTACAGAAAGCCAAAAACCCACACCTTAAATGACTTGGAAGGAGAGAAGGGCAAGCTGCAACCAAAGAAGAGAAGCTGGAAGGCTGTAAGGCCTTTCCTCTGTCTCGCTTTAGTAATTATCTCTTGTTTGCAGAGCTTCCATTAATTGGAATGCATTTCCTAATGAAATTAGGCTGCCAGCCAGTATTCAAGTCTTTTTACTGCTAGGGAAAATTTGTTCTTTGAGCAACTCAGCCATTGATTTTTGTTTGTGTTTTCATTCATCATGAGAGTGTTACGTGCCAAAAATTCCACGTTCCGTCATATTGCCTTGGACAGTCTGAGTTATTTGATTTATTTCCTTGCTCTCGTGTCTTGAAAACTGAATTCTACAGCAATGCCCCGATTTGTAGTTACTTTGTTGTATGGTTTACACTGCCTGCCCTCCCCCACTTAAAAAAACCCAACAAAACAATTGGCCTTTCTTTCAAATACCTGTCTGTTATGACAGCATGGAATGCAGGGCATTGCAAAGACACGAAGAATCCCAAGGTAAAAAATAATAAGGCTTAAAAAAATTGGTTGGACTGACATTTGCATTGTGGGATTTCTAAATTTAAAAGGATTCTCAAGCTTGCCTGGTTTATAGGGACCATGGGAGCTAGACTGTATCAGTACAGAACGGCACAGGTCCTTATTTTTATTCTGAAGAGAGATCTTTGACAAAGCAAAACTGGTAACAGGTGAG
Organism: Chlamydotis macqueenii; assembly: GCF_036417535.1. NCBI lineage: Eukaryota > Metazoa > Chordata > Aves > Otidiformes > Otididae > Chlamydotis > Chlamydotis macqueenii. The sequence continues at coordinate 130,711,642 of NC_141556.1, forward strand.
CTGGAAAGGGTCAAAATCCTGCTCAGATCTCAGACAGTCTTTGAACTGTGCTTTGCTTTATCTCTTTGAAGAAAGGTAGGACTGGAGATAGCAATTATAGCATTATTTGGATGTGGTGTCGTCTTTGCTTCTTCAGCTAGATCGGGACTAGGTATTGCTCGTGGGTGTGCAAGCAGCCTTGTCTATCTTACTCTGCAGGATATGGTTTGATATATTGGCAGTATCTAGATACATACCTTATCCATCAGGCTGAATTACTTTCAAGAATTAATCTTTCTGCTACATCCCCACTACATGATATGTCTGTACTGATCATGCTCCATAACAAATATGAATCTTATAAAATGCAGGTGGCCATTTTACAACAGACTTTAAATAATTGATCCACCCTGTCTCCTTTCTCGTTCAGCACATGGGAAGGATACGGCACAAGGCTGAAGGTTAGATGAAGAGAGAATAATTTGAGTTATCTCCAGCTTAGAATGATCAAAAATATAAGACTGGCTTTAAAATTAGTTTTTGAAAAGCAATATGCTTAAGGTTCATCTTAGTTTCTTTGATGTTTGAGACTCAAATGAATGCACTCAATTTACCTTTACAGATTTGTCTCAATACATGCTAGCATAAATTGGTTGTGAATTAAATCTTAGTCATCATCTACAGCAGCTGGAAGGACAAGGACAAAATCAGTATTATAGGACCTATGACTGAAATCAGGAGAGAAAAAAAACAATGGAATTCTGTACTTTTAAAGACTATACTGCAGTTTCTGGGACAGTGACATTCTTTTCTTCAACTGACCAAAGCCTCCCACTGCCTCCGTATATTAGACTGTATATATGCGTGGAAACTCACACAATTGGTGCTACTTACTTAAACAAAAATAGTTTTCTCAGGTGTATTTTAACTCTTTCTCCTTATGATTCAAATAGGTTTATTTCCTATCCAGAAAGCAAATAGTGCAGTAGTAGCCACCTTCAAGAGACAGGCTGTTACTGTGAGAAGTCACATTGAGAAATTAAGGTGAGAACTCCCAGACACCATGCATAATATGGATAATGTGAGGAATTGAGTGGTGTTGCCAACACATGCTTATGGTGAGAAAGTCAGCCACTTCCCTGAGCTGCTGGGCTGAGAGTGTGGCCACTTTGCCACAGCTGAAAAAACGACAAGATTGTGTGGACAGAGGGTATGTGCTTCAAGAAGGACTAGTGGACTAGTTTAATGGGATGTTCAATCGGAACAGGTCACAAAGAGAGGCAGTCCACAGATAAAGGTAAAGATGCTTCTGAGATTACTGGAATGAACAAAAGAGACTAGGGATGTCTTTCACTGGAAAATGATAGGGGGAGAAAAAGAAATGTTACAGAAGGTGGTCTTGTAAAAGGAAAGAAGGAAGAGAAGGAATATATGCAGAACAGCGTATACACCAGAGCTGATCAAACTCTCCATTGCAGTTCCCTGGCACTTCTGTGAAATTTGTAAATAAATGTCTGAGTCAACCACTTCCTCAGGTTATTGATTACTTACCAGCAAATAGTCCTCAGCACGCCTCCCATCTATAATGAAGAAGGTCTTCTAGATATTTCTTAGCATTATTCACTTCCTTCTGGTCTTGGGCTGTTGCAGAAAATCTAGCACGCTGTAACTTATAGTTTTAGTCTTTTCCTGCATGTTACAAAACAAACTGGCCACCTAACTCCTCTTCCTAACATTGCAGCAACCGGATCAGAAAGTGACACAAGGCTTTCAGGCATTGTTTCCCTCTTGATGTATAGCTGGTACCTGACTGTCTTTCCATTGACAATGAAATGGCTACAGAAAACAAGATGTACAGATGCAGAAGAAAATGACTGTGGGAAGAACATGTAGTATCTTAGTGATGCTAGGAATACATTGCCACTGGGAATGTGTGGGTTTATGGTATTGAAATGATCAACTTTCTCTTAAGGGTCTGAAATTTCATGACTGCTGATGTGTTTACAAGAGCAATTTCTGCTTTCTTCTGTGACTGCATTGTCCCTGTCTTAAATATGTTATGAATAAATATGGGAGAAGAGAGAAGTACAGGTGCACACAACATGCAAGTGTCTGAGACTGCATTGTGAGACTCAACTAGCGTACAAACACAGCACCAGAATAAGATTATGTTTGACTGCTGGAACATTTACTTTTCCCAGCAAAGCATTTATTTGCTTTTCATTATTCTTAATAAATGGAGAAAGGACATAGATTTATGTTTTGCCTGCCTGTCTTTCCCACGAGGTGTTTATCTTCTATAAATAATCTGACAAAATAAACCAAAGACAGTATTTCGACAGTGTGCCTGATTGTGAGAACACAAAGTTTCAGCTAAGAAGATTCCTGCAGGATTTTGAACACTAGGCAGTCCTGAGGAGGAGCTGCTGCCACTTTCCTTTGCAGAGCAGAGTACAGGAATGCCCCAAGGTATCTCAGGGAATGGCAGGGGTCCTGTGTGATCATCTGCAGCAAAGGATGGGTCACACAGGGCTTGGCATCAAGCTCAACTTTTCTTTTTGGGGGCTGTGTCCTGATGCTGTTATGGAAATGCCTCATCTATTGGTTCTCCCAACCTGAGAGGTAAATAGTTAATTTTAAAATAGTTGATAGTTCCTGTGCCTTTTTCTTCATTTTTGTCTTAAATCAACTGTCTCTACTTGCAGTACTTTCCCACCAACAATAGTTAAGCAAGGCATGGTAGTGGTGTGGTGTGTGGACCAGATGACCTCCTTTCCAATCTGAATTAGTCTACATTTTGGGAAAGAATACTAGTATGGACTATCAGGGGAGTAGCAGACTCATATGTGCTGAGGGAGAAAGTGTGACGACAGCGCTGGAAGCCACTTCTGGGTTGAAGACAGGAGCCTGGTTGAATAGAAAATGGAGACTTGAGACATGCCCCAGGACACCTACAAAGCATTAACAGTGGCTAGGCTGTTGGTATTGATCCGTGTCACAGGCAGCAGTTGCAACGTATCTATCATCCATGGGGTCTCCGTAGGCTGACCAGAGACTGTGCGCTGCACGGTGACCATGTATCTTCTTCACTTATTAGCATCCAGCACAGCTGTGATGTGTGCCAAGCAGCACTCTCCCAAACAGCTTGAGCTAGGAAGCAGGAGCAAATATCTGAGAAATAAATTTGTCAATAGATAGGCCTGGTGACACCTATGTTAAAAATGAAAGTATTTCTTACTATGGGAATTCTTCCCAAATCCTTCAGGCTAATGATGATATAATGGTGTTTTCACTGGAGACAAGACATGATATGCAGGAAATGTTTCCAAATGTTTCCTCTTGGCTCCAGACTTCTCCAAGTGGTGCTCACTGGAGAAAACAGCCACTCTTTAGGTATTACTGAGACCTGTAAGGTCGCTGGTGAACTGCTTCATGCTGCAGCTCCGTGACACCTGTGAAGGTTACTTGTTTTCACTGTGATTGCAGCCCGCCCTTCTCCCACACGAGTGTATCTGTGTCTGAAACAGCCACTGTGGCTCACATACAGAGTGGTTTTTTGAAACTTTACTAATTAAGAAGCAGTGAAGGTTTTGAGTGAACAGAAAGATATGGTGAGGACTGAAATTCATTTTGCATTGAGACGCGCCCCCCTTCCATTGCTGTGACCTTTGCATGCCTGGGGTTCAGGCCATCCAGACAGCAGCCCCTTCTAATTTTTCTTGCTCCAACATTTTAATTTGTAATAGTTTCAGAAGTTTAAAAATATGGGGGTTTATGCTTGCACTGAGAGGGCAACGTGGTTTGCATGTCTCCAGAGAATGTATGTACGGACTTGCAGATCTGGGGTATACTTAAGAAGAATACTGAGCAGCATAGAAATGTGGGAAGCCAGAAGTATGTTCAGACACACTTTTATGGTTTTTCTAAGTGTCCCCTGTGGGACAGGATCCAAGGGTTTTTGAGACTTAGGCAGACGTTGTTTTGATACTGCAGCACAGAAGGGCTGGGTCTGCCGCATGTGCTTATGTGTGCCTGGGTGTACAGCTTGTGCCAGGGCCTACAGGCACTGTCTTTTAAACCCAGCCATGAATAATGAAATACTCTTTGAGGTTTTGCTGCAGTCCTGCAGCAGGGAATTACTACTTCTATAACCTTTATTTCTTTTCCTGGAAGGAATTGTGTGCAGCATCCAGTGTAATGCTCTGTCATCAGGATTACATGCTGATATTGCCTTGATAGCTTTCTGGGTTGATTTTTTGTTTGGTTTTTGTTTGGCTTCTTTTTTGTGGTGTTTTTTTTGTTGTGTTTTTTTTTTTTTTTTTAGAAGATGGAAGCTACAGCTTTTAGCAGCTGATGTGCCCCTCTTGTCCACTGATTTACCGCCTTCTCTGTGTCTTCCCCCATCACCACCCGATTTCCGAAGCATGGGTAGGCTAAACCCTTTCAGAGCAGAAGAGTCATGACAAAAGCTGTGGTCAGGCAGAAGGTTGTAACTGGCATCTAGATGCTTTCTGCTGGTGTTTTTGAAGGTGTTTCCTCTGGGCTTCTGGGAAGGCTGCATGCCTCGCTGGCAGGGTTTTCCCCACAGGGGAGCAAGGGGAGTTGGGGCAGGCAGGCGCAGAGGGTTGCTGCACTGCAGCTTTCTTTCCAAGCCGAGCAGCAAGGTTTTAGTACCTGTGGAGCAGTGAACAAGACTGAGCAGCATATAATTTTTTCTGTAATTCATTCATATGCAGGCTGTGGAGAGGCTGAGTTGTGTCTCTCAGGGATGTGCTGTGAGCGTGCCACGGTAGGAGCTGTGCAGTTTCACTGGTAATGAAGTCAATGTCAGAAGCATCTCTGTCTTTCCCTGTGCTCAAGTAAGTCATGGGGTAATAAAACAAATTCCTGCCAGTGCTTTTCCCCAGATAGCACACAGCTATGGGCAGTGATTGCTTTGTGTTCCACATCTCTCATCCTGAATACTTTTCATTTCATAGGCTGGATTACACCTGAGCCTCTACCCTTTTCTTCACTGGTCCTCCACGAAGTTCAAAGGTCCTGTCTGGTTTTCTGTGGAAGGAAGGAAAGAACTGCTGTCCCACAGACCCACTTGCTTGCTTGTTTGTCCCACAGGTGCAGACGAGTTGGAAGGAGCTGCTCTCATTCCCTCTTCATCTTCCTGTCTCAGCTGGAAGAATTATACAGGAGCTCAAGCAAGCTCCGCAATACATACTACAGATCTGATCCTGGCATTGCATTTCTTGCTGCCAGGAGACCTTCCAGTGATGTGATGTGAAACAGAAATACGTAAGATGCATCATCAGTAATGCACAACTAGGCATTATGGCAGCCCAGTCAGTAGGTAAACTGGGATTGTTTGTGAATTATGTCGAGGGATAGTTAGTTGGAGTGGTGATCCTGACACCAAAGTGTATCTTTTTAGAGATCTGGGTAGTGTGAGTGAGACGAAACTGGAGGAGAAGAGAAGGAGTGTTTTCTTTCTGGGGAGAGATGAGCACTGTTGAAGAGAGCTGGGCAATCTCTACTGGTGCTTCCTAGTTCTCATATAATGCTAGGACATCCACTAATCGTATTCTTGCCACTTCAAGATGGTCATTCATTTTTTGTTAGCCTAACAGTGTTCTTGGGGTCTGATTTTAAAAACTACAGATCACTTATGGCTGCAATTACAGTGCATAATTTTTTTGCTGTCAGCGCAATAGCAGTGAGAATGCTAAGTATTCTCAAAAAATGAAGTGGGTAGTATCTCAACTGGGATATCCAAAATCAGGGGAAAATTTTGACCTTACATATTCTGTGCCATGTACGTAGGCTATGGTAATCCTATTTTGCCTGAAGTGTTCTTATTGCAGCAATGAGCTCTATTGGAAAGGATAAGGGCACTATTAGTTTTGCATTCACGGTAAAGGGATGTGGAAGATGGGAAACTGATCCATATGTGAGATGGCAAGCAGTAGATACTAACTTCTACAGTGGATCAGGAAAGAAGCTAGAAAATGCACCATATACTGACACAAAAATTGAATTTTCACAAATGTGCTATTATTACTTGTCATGCAATGTCTTTTACCATTACATTTTTATAAAACATGTATGTGAAAGTATGCCTCAGAAAGAAATTTCATGTGAGGAAAAACCTGAAATACTAGAAGTTAGTTTGCAATCCCTTCCATGTTGCAATAATCTTTGGCCCCCATTGATTAGGGCTGGGAAAAGAGAAATCTTGTCTGGCAGTTTGTGATCCCACCTGCCTTGAGCTTTTCTCAGTTTGGCTTCAGCATGAAAGACTGACCAGGAAAAGATCATTCACCTTCAGCTGCTGCAAGAAACAAACCCATAATTGTTAAACTCAGTGTGTCTTGGTTTGCAGTGCAGTCTTAAAGTGTAAACTGTTGTAAATATAAAGATATGTTTTCATATAAGTAAGATTTTTCTTGTAATTGTTGCAACATTAATGGCAGCTGAGATGCACTGAAGAACAAACTATTGAATGAGTGGGTATGGCATGAAAATGACACGGGTTTTGCTGGAGTAAGGGAACAGCAAAGGACTTCTCCCTTCAGATAAGGAATATAAAATTTGCCTGAGCGCTGGTAAGAGACTGGTCTCAACAGTCATGGAAATGTCACCAAGCTGGCTTTGTCCAGTATAGTTTTATTGAGGTATTTATTCTGCTTTCTCTTCAGGTGTATAGAGTTGGTTGTAAATCACCACTTGAGCTTGTGCCATGTCCTACAGCAGGGCCTCTTGCTGTCTGAGGACAGTTTACCTTTTCTGTACCTCCCTGCAGTCATCTCTTTGGTTCACTGGAGAGGGACAGATATGCTCCTGGTTGACTGGCTGCTGGGGAAACGCCTACCTTTCATTGGGTAGGTGCAGACAAGTGGTGAGAGATGATGATTTGACCCCCCATAATGCTGTTCCTCAGCCTGTGGTGTACCACTTCCTCCATGTGCTGGGCAGGGGAAGACCAGCACCCCCTTGCTACTTGGCTCAGAGGGGGTCCCCAGGGACCGAGGCAGATCCTCACCTTTATGGTAAACCTGGGGACCCTTGTCTGGGTCTTGTTGGTAGCAGCAACCCAATAGGCAAGCCAGATGATGTCCCATTGCTGTATGTCACGCTCCCTTCCCTGCAGCAGATCTGGTAGATTCCTGAGCTCCAAAAGCCAGCCAGCTCTCACAGACTTCTGTGAAAGGTCACAAATCTCAGCTTTTGTTCAAAACTCAGTCTAAAACAATAGCTGAATGTCTTCTGAAAGTCTTGAAACTGAGGGCAATGTGTGTCAGCTCTCCTCTTAGGACTTGTTTTGTAACAAACTCCTCTTTTGTTTGTTAAGTGTAAGGGGAGGAAAATAAAACCCAAAGTTTGATTTAACTTTATCAGTGCACTAATACCTGTGTTTTTTGGCAGTTGATATTGGCTGTATTTTCCACAATGGCCAAGATGGAAACAAAATCAACAGCACACCTGATTTCTATGGTTTTTTTTTATTTGGATTTGCAAAAGAGCTTGAAATCCAAAAAGCAAACCCATTGGCTGAAATCAGTCTTACTTGAATGTTGTATTGACTTTACTGTTAGTGATAATATTGAATCATGTAGAATTTTGGTCAGAATTTGTCGAAGATTGTACTGATTAGTCTTTTCTGTTCTCCTACATATACGTCTCAATGTTTTGGAACTAGAGGAACAGAGAATGTTGTCTTCACTGAAATGAGGTTTTTACTCATTTGTGGAAAAAGTACTTTTTCCTGTGAATTCAGACTTTTTACTTTATTGATAATAAAAATGCAATTTTCCTGTGCTGATGCTGTCTGTGCAATATAGTTTTACAGTGCTGCTGCCGTCCTGTTCTGAATACTCTGGGGAAATGGTGACATACTTGTTCAGAAGCCTGTGGGATTTGCAAATCTGTTTTCTGTTTTGTTATGTTTTGTTTGTGTGCTTCCTGTTATTAAATTTATGCTGAAGGGGCATTGCAAACCAAACTCTGTATCCAAACCGGTTCCAAAGCAGGAAATTATCTTTGCTAGCCAAAGTCCTCTCATCCAGTGGAAATCTGAGACTTTTGGTCAGCTCTAATCCAGACACCTTTGAAGCACGGGTCAAAAATCTGTGTGTGGTATTGCTACCTCCTTTGGCCCATGAAAGCGTAGTTTTCAAGGTAGCCTAGATGTATATAATTTCTCATTTCTCACTCTCCCTTTGGCATTGCAGAACAGCCTTTTCTCTACCTCTGCTTAAAAACCAAACCAAGTAATTGATTTGTATTTTCTGTTCCAGGTATACAGGCGTGTATCTGTCTTCTAGTTTGGGTCCAAGTTGTTTGGTTCCTGGGCTGTTTTCTTTTTGCTCTCCTCCCAGGGGTTTGTAGCTGCATTTCCTACAGAAGCAGAAGACTGAAAACCCTGTAATAAAAAAAAAAAAAAAAAGCTGTCTTCTTTTCTCTTGTTGCAGCAGTATTTTAATGAAAGGTCTTCAGCACAATGAGCTTGTGGGCCACTTTCCAACATGAAAAGAAATGTCTAATTTGGCCTTTCATATAGCCTCCTATTTACCCTCTGGCTACTTTCCTCCCCACTTCTCCCCTGGAAAGCTGGGTTAAATTGTGTCCTAATACTTTTGTGTGAATTTCTAAGTCACAGAAGTGTATATTCTTGCTGAAATAATCTATTTTTTAATTTTAAATCCTTGGCTTGGCGTTGCCATATTACCATATGGAACAAGTTCTAATAACCAGCCAAGATATAAATTCAGCAAGAACATTAAGAGAAAAAAAAAAAAAAAAAAATCCCTAATCTTCCAAACAGCCAGTCAGGCACTGCTTTCATTCCAATGGGGAAAAGAAATGTAGCTGGAAGAACAAATGTCTGCATTTTAATTGCAATTAAAATGACAGCTTTCAAAGTTACATATGTGAGATGGACTCTGACAGAAGATGTTTCCCCCACCACGTCTCCAAAATTGTTTCCTGTGCTCTTACCTTGGCTGTCCCACTGTTCATAGGACTAGCTGTACAAGAGATGAAGCAGCACTCTGACAGTTCAGCCTGCTTTTTGAGTGCCGTTGCTTGCGTTTTCTGTGCACGGGGCTGTGATTCCTCATTTCATACATCACTGACAAAATGCAGTGGCTCCCGAAAGCCACAGCAGATCATACCTAAGCATGCATATAGTGACAGATTTTCCACTGATGTTCAAAATTTTGGGAACATAGGGTTCATATGGTGATATATGCGGGTTTATTTTTGACTGCTTCTCCAGAGCTGAAGAATGAATAATGCTTGATACTACAGTCCAATGACTAGCGTGTGTTATTCGAGTGCAACATTGAAGGATTTTGTTCAAAGGTAGCAGGATTAGAGCTGGAAAGCCATCTTTGATTTAAAACCAAAGCTCTTCAGATTTCAGCTACATCTTGACCCAATTCTAGCTCTGTTTTTTGAAGGTGTATGTGAGCTGACTCTGTGCTACAGCAGTAACATGGTGAAAGGCTTTTCTTCTGCTATTTTTAGCTAAAAGCAAGGATTACCCTAAATCTTCTGAGAATTTGTGTGTGTGAGATTCCACAACGGAGTTACACCATCCTAAAAAAATCCTCTGAATGATCACTATTGTGAAGCAGTTAGAAAACAGGTTGTGATTAATAGTGGTAGCTAAGTTGCAGGGTCAGGCTTACCTGCTCTATAGTGAGGCTGCTGCCAATGTTTCTGTGGAAATGGTGAAGGCTGCCAAAAAATAACGCGTGAATGAACAGTTCAGAGGCCCATCAGATCTGTGGAGTTCACAGCAAAGCATCGTTTTCTGTCTAGACAGTGGCAAGTTCAAAGTAGCTGGTTCCCATTTCCACACATCATGGCACACATCCCAAGGTTTTCGGGACTCTGGTGCTTCCAACGGTGTTTTTGTTAGTGTAAGTGTTTGTAATTTTCATAATTTCTCGAAACAATATCTGTATTGCTGGAAAGAAATCTAGCTGAAAGCAGGGTTCTGTTGATTTCCCCCCCGCCCCGCCCCCCCCAGGCTAATACAAAGCTGCTGCTGCTGCTGCATCTTCCTCTGAGTGGCCTCAGCACAACACCCTTGGAAATAAGAATGACTCATCTTGATGGGGGTCCTCCTGTTGGGATACTGGAAATAAACACAGTTACGGCAGGGAACTTAAAGTACAGTTATTTGGATGATGAAACTTGAGGCGTTGCTGGGTGAGGAGAGGCTGCAATCAGAAAGCTGTCAGAGGCAGCAGAGAAGCCCTGGGGGAAGAGAGGAGCAGAGTAATAAGATATGTCCAGAATGTTTTGCCGTTAACCTAAAATATTGTGGAAATAGAATATTGGCTCTCAGTTAAATCATGCAGAGACTTGGAAAAGGACTTTGAGAAACACACAGGCATTGTGCAGGATTGCTGCAACAGCCATGCCAAGTGCTGCAGCTTAGTGAAGGTCCTCGACAGCCCTACAGCAGTAAGCACCCTGCATGGCTCACTCTGTCCTGTGGATACAGTAGCTGTATGCTTCAGGTGTGGTTGTCGGCAAATTAAATAGCAGGACTGCTCTGAACAGTCAGGCCTAACTTCCTGCGTTGAAACTTCATCTCTTCCCTTCCTTTGCCCTGGCCTTGTGAGACAGAAGTCAATCCTTATGAATTCCCTTCTGGAAATATGTTTATATGTACCAGGTAGCACATGTGAGGCAGATCTGTGCTCGTGTGATGGTCATTTATTCATTATTTAGGAGTTTCAATCAGTCATTTAGAGCCGCTGCTCATATGAGCTACTGAATATTCAGGATCATTAGATGAAAAGATGATATCAGATTTTTGTTTTTCCATGCATACATTTTGCTGTTTTTTAGTCTTACACAGAGCTATTGGTAGTTTGGGGAAACTGTGACTTTACAAACAAACATTTCTGATGGCTATAGGAGTCCGTTACGTGAAGCTCTCCTCTGCTCAGCTTGATGCCTTCTTCTGCTTGTTTGTCTTTTTTTCAGTTTTTACAGCAACTCCAGTTCCCCACTTGCCTGCCTAGCCCTATCTGTGGGCTCTGAGCTGTGGAACCATGCCTGGGGAGGGGCAGAATGTGTGAGACAATACACAGGGCAGTAGGCTGTTCTGCATCACCAGAACAAGCTCTCAAACTTGATCTTGTGAGGAAGGTCTTTGCAGAAGATGCAAATATTCAACTGTTTTTTTTTTTTTTTCCCAGGATGAGAACAAAAAAATCTTGGAATGCTTTCTTGACTTCTGAAGGCTGACTTCGGGATGTTGAACCATAAAAGAAATGGCACAAATCAAACCCTGGGAAAATATTTTCTGTGTACGTTGTAAAAGTGCACTCCCAAATCATGGCACTAGGCCTTCTTAATGCATACAATAGCTGGAAGATCATTATGTAAAATCAAATTAGATTTTTTATAATGGTCTTAGTCTTTGACTACTGGTCTCCTCCTTCCATAATGATGTGCTAGAAGAAACTTGTGGCAGATGTATGCAATAAAGGGTGCTGCTGTTTCCCAGCAGGATGCCTCTGTTAAGCCTGTTGCTTGGTCTCATCGTCAGGCATTACTTTGAGGAATTGACCAGCATCAAGGGGAGTTAAAATCTAGAAGTGAAGAGAAAATGCTTAGGCTTTGTAATTTATAAAACCAATGTACAACTTAGTGCTGATTCTGAAATAACCTTGTGCTGTAATGCTAGGACCTTGTCTGTCTGGGGAGAAGAGGGGTACAGTGATGCAGTAAAATCCACAAAAATCAAGATGAATTTCCAGTGTGCTGTATGCCAGGATGCACATGCTGCTCGTACTGTTAATATATGCACAATATAATGAGCATTATTACTATCATTAATCATTTTAATGATAATTAATGTAGCTACAGTATGACCCTATTGAAAAATAAGAGTTAAATAAAGAAAAGAATAGGGATTACAGTCATTGTATCTTAACAAAGCCCAGTGCCATGGAATTTTACCTACCCTGCAACAGAAATAACTGTAATGTCAGCCAGCAAGTGCCGTTACATGGTCACAAAGTTAAATACTACTCTGTACTTCTATATTAATCACAGAATGGCTGGGGAAACTCAGACATAACTCATAAAAAGTTTGACAAATTGACAAGTAAAACATGTAAGTGGTGCTTCGTAGTCCCCCAGCAGTTTCTTTAGGTAAGATTTTACGTCTTTTTTAAACTCGTATAAATACATGAGGATACATGTCTCTCTCAAAGATCTGTTTGGTTTGTGCCTAACAATGTGATTCTTGCTCTTTTCTCTGTAAATGTTCCTGCATCATGCTGTCATTAAATAAAAATGCACTCTACCACACAAGTTGGGTGCTTATAATACGACATTATTTGTGAAGTTTTGTTCCTTAAATACTTCATAGATGCTTCTATTTGAAATCTACCTCACTGTAATTTATGTTTTAGGCATTAAGAGTTATCGTACAGTGTGGAATTCCAATTTACATTCATCAGAAATTCTGAGGAGAAAACCTTTGTAACAATGCGATTTCATATCACGTCTCTATTGATTGTGGGGATGAATTTTTTCATGGAAAAATCTTTGAGAGCTTGTATAACACAAGCTTCCTTTCTCTCTGGCGTAATTAATTTTATGGCAAGAAGCGAAAGATGCATTTCATTTAGTGTGCTCAGAAGTACTGCACTATTAAGGTTTTTCATGCTAACCTTTTCCATTGCTGACACTTGAAAAAGGTGCTGAGAAAGACCAAAAACACCTCCTGAATTTCAGATTAATTATACTCCAAAGTAAATGAAAATTTGACCAATAATGTTCCTTCCCAATTCAAAGGCAAAAGTTCAGTTTAACTTCCTTTAGAGAAGTATGGAGAATTTGTTGTATTTTTAGTCACCATTTAAAGCAGGAACATCTTCAGTTGTCTTCTTCAAAGAGGGGAAAAGAGGAATAGTGTTGTAGTACAGGATAAAATATTACTTCTCTGAGGTGTAGATGCTATACAGGCCATTAAGAGAAAACACTGCACATGAAAAACAAATGGATCTGAAGAACCCAAAGGAGCACAACAGCAATGTTGTATCTCTGAGTCCCTTCCAGCTCATTCATCCAGTGCAACTCTAAGAACAGTAGCACACTGGGTAATTGGTATTGGCAAGTGAGCGGCATTTCTGTGCCTACATCTTCCTGATTCTCTCAAACTACTGCATCCCAGGAGGACTAGGAGAACAACATAGGAAGGGGTTAAAATAATCAGGTTTTAATATAAAATACTTATTTTCACTATCTGAAAGGAAGAAAAAAATACAAAAGAGGACTTAATTTCTTCCATTTTTATTGAAAAGACATGCAGCAGAGGACCTGATTTCAGATCTCTTGAACTAAGTCCTGAAATACTGTACCTCCAGGCATTGTGGGCTCTACCTGCTCAATTACTTTTTTTTTTCTCACAATATAAATCACTGAAATGAAGAAGATGCATGGACCCTTTGGGATCTCAGACTGTAAGCACCATTTACACTCTGTGCCCATTTCATCAGTATGACACTGGACAGGCTGTAAGCAGAAATAAGTGTTTTGTTACCTGGATTTGTATGCTTTTAAGTTGTTCTTAGGGGTTTTTTTTTTTCTAAATCCCAATGACAGAATGTACTGTAATTACTAATGTCTACAGAGAAATGAAGATCAACTGCAGTAATAGTTATTGAGTTCCCCCAGTATCTAGTAAGTAGTTCCTAAGCAACAGGTTGGGCATAACTGTTATTGCTTGCCAAAATCAAATGAGGAACAGGAAACTCTCTGAAATAAGCAAGGTGAAATTGGTAGGGATAGTAACAAGGAACAGATGCTCGTACTGCTGTCCGTGTTAAAGTTGGTCACAATAGTCCTAATCTATCTGATAAAGGAGAAATTGGCCTTTTGGTTGGTTTATCTAGTGAACATAAGGGTGGATGTGATTTAAGTCTACTATGCCAATGTTGCCACAATGGAAAATAGTAAGTTACTTTATATACCTTGACCCTTACATAAACAAAAGAAACGACCGTTTGTGTGTGTGTGTGTGTGTGTGTATGTGTGTGCATGTAAGACTTTCATGGTAAAAACTGTAAGGATACAGAAAAAAAAATATTTCCAACAACTTTCATATGTTATCACCAGCTTGAGTGCAGTACCCCTGACTTGCATTAGTGTCATAACGCAAACACTGAAGTGTTCACTTACATTTTTCCAGTCCTGTCTCTAAGTTATACAGAAAGAAGGGAAGCAAATACTAAAATACTGAAAAGAGAAAAGGCTGCTAGTTTAAAACAAGAAGGAAAGCGATTTGCGAAAGTGTAACTTTCCACTAGAGATGTTTCAAATAAAACAAATTCATCTGGAGTTCTAAATGCCTGAAGATTTGAAGTGAAGCAGTATGAATAGTCTCATACAGTACTCAGAAAGGTTCATCTTGAGTGAAGAAGTTTGCCAAAACTTATTTTCAATTTTTCTTCAAACTCACAGTGTTCTCCTACCGAGCCTGATGGAAAGGTGAAGAGGAAATAGGCAAAAACAAGACTTCTGAAAATTTGTGCCATGTTTTTCTGAGAGTCTCTCATCTCTCCTCAGAGTGGGTGGGATTCATTTTGGCAAACTTTACTACAGCCTGGAGGTGCCTACCTCTGAGCTATTCTAGGTTCCCTGTGTGATCTGCAGAGAAAAGTAGGCTCTTTTAAGGAATGACTCACACAAACTATTTCAAACACCTACTCTCAGATAAGATGTCCATATAGGAGCCAAGGGTGTCTGGCTCAGATGTATATGTCTACGCTTGGCCAGATGAATTCTACCCAGTATGTCTATGCTGCAGGCTGCCAAGAAACAAGATAAATTTAGCTGCATAGAGCTCAGTGCTGTCACAGCAGAGCTTTTAAAATCTAGCTCAGGTATTTCTGACTCTACAATGTAGTTTTCCGTAGGACTGTGTCCACCTGAGATATCAGAGTGCCTCATGGTACTTGTAACTCAGATGTTTCAGACCCATATTTTCCACGGCTGCCATCCCTAACTGGGCATTGTGGTACATAGCCATCGCGGTCAGAAAACTGTGGAAACCACCTATGTGTGGTGTGGGACTAAGGAAACCAGGGCTAACTGCATATCTATGATGAAGAAATATTTGGTAGGAGTTAGGGGGATGATAACGACTTCCGTGCTGGTGAAACTGCTGCTGGGGTCCAAGTCCAATTGTGGTGCTGATGTTTTAAATGCCTCTGAAATCCTTCCAGCACAGTCAGAGGTCTGGACATGCTGCCTGTCAGTAAGAGTGAGGAAGCTCAAATATTTTTGTTTTGCCAAAGAGAAGGCTAGCACATTACTTTATCATGGTTTAAGAGTTGCTACACAGTGACATTTCTGATACAAGATGACAATTTAATCCAGCAAATGACAATGAAAAGCTACTCAATCTCTGAAGTAAAACCAGATTAATTCAGGCTACAAAAAGGAGCATATTTTTTTTACAGCAAGGCTAAATAACTTGCTGGAATAACTTTATCTAGGAGTTTTATAGATTCTTCTTTTCCTTGAAAATCCTTTTTAATCTAGATATGATACAGCACAATGAACTCATGGCTTTAATGAAGGAATTAAACTGTGAAATGCTATAGCCTGTGAAGTGAGACTCTGAAGATATCTCCTCCAGCCTAAAAAGCTGTTTAATGGGCCAAACACGGCATCGGATCCCAATGTCTCACAGTCCTGGGAAACCTGCATTTCAGAAAGGTCTGTCCAGCCTTTCCCATTTCCAGTACAATCACTGTCAATTACCTGGTCCCCTCTTCCACACATTCTGTTCCTTTAATAAGGTTTTTGATCTGGAAATGTGCTCAGTGAACTAGCTTTCAGTGAGCTGAACTCGTTATATAGAAACGTAGATAAGAGAGCTGTAGGGGCAGAGCGTGCTGGAGCTGAAGGTTGTGACTACGAGGTATGTAACAGGGAGGTTCTACATCCCGGGCTCAGGTTTGAGGTATTTTACTATTGATTCTCTGCTGGATTTTTTTTCACTGTTATGTACCAGAATACCTTTGGTAGGCCAAATATAAATCTCCCATTTAATTTTGACAGAAGAAAGTGAATATCCCTCTAACTGCAGACATCAGATATACGTCCCTGTGTTAGGAATCTAGTCTGTCTTCACTTCTTTTAGTTGAAGAAAATTGAATTCTTGTTTTGCCTCACTCTCTGGAGGATGCTCTGGTGATGGCTAAAATTATAGAATATGAATATTTGCCAAAACTTTGTTATTAAATGGTAGGTACACCTGTATATCTCATTCTTTCTGCTTTCTTCCCAAAGCCTATCTCTGCATCTTCAGTGCCAGTGCTTATGTGAATTTGTTTCTCCTTCCCTCTCTTTCTTGCTCAGACTTTATCTAGGCTGAGTAAGATCTTGGCCACACCTGAATTTCTCACCCCATCAGCTAAATATGTTTCTCCTTTGAATATTTTTGGCATAGGCAGAACTATACTGTTTCTGTTAAAAAGCAGAGAATTGTAATTGCATATGGTCCACTTTGTTTTGTAGGTATTCCTGTTCGGAGTATGTTCTCCTCCCTTCTCTGGTCAAAGCATGCAGGGCACACATCTGAGATGACCTGTGAAAGCTTCCTGTAATGTGTTCCCCAACCGTTACCAAGAGGCTAAAAAATGGAATACATCTTGCAAGCTGTATTGCAGCCAGAGTGCACAGCCCCTGGAGAAATGTGGAAGCACTGATCATATGAACTAGTTTCTGAAACTGAAATTTATTTTAAAGCACAAACATCTTTTGGTTTTTGCACAATTGGATTTTCTACTCTGTAATTAAATAAAAGCACCTTCACAGAAAGCAGAAGCAGCTTAAAGAAATGATGCATTTTATAGAAGAAAAAACCCCATCATAGTTAAGATTTAAATTTTTTTTGCTGATACCATTCATTTCTTTTTGACAGAGTGGCAGTATCAGTCAGCCACTGCTGTAGCAGCACTCTGATCTGCACAATTGAGAGGTTTTGGAAAACATCAATCTAGAAATCAGACCTTTTGCATAAAGGCTTTCAGATGGCACTGCATCTTACAGCTGTGTCTTCAGGAATGACTGCTTCCACACAGGAGGAAAGGTACCACTCTTCCTCTTTCTCTTCCCTTCCAGACTCACTCACTCTGTGTTCCTGTTTGCGTTAGTCTGGTCCAGTCTATCACACCTCCTGGCTGCTTGAGTGCAAGCCCAGGTTTCAGTTCACTTCCTGCCTCCTTCTATTCAGAAGCAAGGAGACAGATAAATTCTTAACTAAGATCCTTTTCTTATAGTTTCTGTTCCTAGGGGTCCTCTTTTTCCTTGCCAAAAAGCCTTTTGATCTGCCTTTCCGAGCCAAAACATTCATGAAATGTGCATGACCCCCAATGCTCTTACTCCTTGCTGTCAGCTTTGAAAAAGACAGCGATACTGATAACTGAAATCTGCTGTGATGTTACTGTGGTATGAATAACACTAGAGCTTAGGCTTCGGAGTGGTTTTCTAATAGAGTAGGACTTACGTTTCTGCACTTCATGAGTATAATATTGGCAAAACATATGAAATAATGATGTGCAATTGGGAATAAAATTAGAAGATGTCATATGTTCCTTTTATAATCACACATAGGAATTTCATAGGGGATACACATGAAGTAAGAGGATAGAGTTAAGGCATCCACTGTGATAAGAAAGCAGTTAAACTTCGCAGAGTCTGTTGGCTTTAAACTCTTGAATGAAACATATATTGTACATTTTAGACTGTACTTTAAAAGTGTAATGGCTACATATTAGCTTTGGAGAGTGATGCAAATTGCACCATTAAATACCATATTTTAATTTAGATTTGTAACTATTTGTTGTTCTGTCAAAACATAACTGCATTTTTACTCCTGCTTGCTTTATAGAACCAATTTGAATTTAGGAGAGGAACTTAGCTTGTCTGTTTAGCTTGCATATTGTTAGCAAACATTACTAGTAACATGGGAGTCATCTACCCTAAGTTTGGTGTCTAAGCCTAAATAAGTCCCCCTAGGCTCCGTTTGTAGGCAATGAAGTGAATAGACAACTCCAGAAGGTGATGCCTCTCACGCTAAGTCAGCTCAGATAAGGGAGATTAATTGCTCTTTAGAGGTACCTTTTTCGATTGTCAGCTAGGACAAAGGACTAGCCTAGGCTTAGGTCTTTCTTTGTTTCTTTATTTGTCTTTGTTAGGCATCTCAAGTTTTTGAACAAACCCATATTTTGTCACGGATCAATGGAACAGCTTTCAGGTCATGTTAATTTTTATAAGATAAGGTTAATTTGTATCATTGCAACTCTTTGTGGTAATATGTATACTTGGCAAAAGAAGGTGTACAGGGAATGAAAAGAAAAGGAGCAAAACCTTGAAGTGACCTAATGTAGGGTTTCCCAGTTTGTCTGGATATCCCTCACAGTAGCAGTAGCAGCCCTTTAGATACAGAAGAGAGTCCAGCAGTGGGTCATCAAGATGCTCAGGGGCCGAAAGCACCTGTGCTGCAGTGAGCAAGGGATAATATGGCAAGGGATAAATGGCCACGCTGAGGCCTGAAGGGCTCAAACCAGATGTTAGGAGAGGCCGTGTCACTGGGAGGGTGGTGCAGCCCTGGGACAGGTTTCCCAGAGCAGTAGTGCAGTCTCTGCCCTTCAGGTGTTCAAGACTGAGCTAGATACAGCTACGGCAGAGCTGATCTGGTGCTGGCAGCACTCCTGCTTTGAGCAGGAGGGTGGTCTGGGTGACCACCAGAGAAGCCTTCTACAGGCAGGTGGCTGCAGCAGATCTTGCCAAAGCATCTATGCAATATGGGGGTACACTGATGCTGTTCCCAGCTCAGGGGCCAGTTACAAATTGCTCCTAATATCAGTATATCATTCCATTTTAGGGCACTGCCCCATGACACCACTGTTCAAATCTCTACTATGCTCAATACCAATGAAGCATCTAAAATTAGATTTCCTGTAGCTTTAACAATTGACCTGTTGTGTTTTCTGGGAAAAAATCAGAAACAAACAGTCTTTAAATGCCTTCTAAGGGTCTCAGTTTTCCCCAGCTGGGAAGATGGTTTATAGGATGGGGACAGCTAATGCTTTCTTAGCTCTAGGTGCAAACCGTGATTGCAGAATCTTAATTTCCTACCACTAGACAATATCTCTTTTAAAAAATAAACTGCTTTGCAAGCCTGGTCATTTTGAAACCGTAACTACTTACAAACCTGGAGAATTCTGGGGGAAAAATAGTGAAAGGTGAGAAATACGGAACTGGAAGGTGCTATTTTAGCATTGCTCTTCAGCATGAAAGGCCACCTTAAAATCTTCCATAGCTTGCATTAAGTCATCTTGATATTTCCTTCTGTCTCATTAATCCCCACCTATTTTAGGTGATATAAACAAATGCCACTTCTTTTGAATGTTATCACTTTAATCCCTCTTCACCTTGAGTTCACTCCAGGAAATGATATTCTTTCCTATTGAAAAGATTGTAAAATGAGCACAGCTTTTTGATAGTTGAATCAAATTATTTATTTATTTTGTTATATTAGTGGTATCATCTCTCTTGATTTCCAGGCTAAGCATAGTACAATGTATATTTTTAAATACCAATTTATTACAGCTTGAAGGATTGGAGAACTTTACTGAAAGAGCTCTCGAGTCTTTTTCTTCAACGGTCCATCAACCTTGTATGCTGTTCTGGTTCTTTGCCCTCAGAGAAGTTATTTTATATTTGTTCAATTTTAAATTTCATTTTTTATTTTATTGATCTATCCAGTGACTATACAACTTGCAGATCTCTAGCACCGTGGTGGGGTACCGAACATTATGCTTTGTTTCCAGTAAATAAAACCAGTAAAAATTTATGTACCTTAAAGGGAAATAGGAATCTTGCATTTTGTGTATGTGCTTAAAACACAAGAATACTGAAAGTTTTCATCTTCAGTTCCTTTTTCTGAGCTTCATCATGCTTTATCAATGCAGTCTCACAGGAATACGTCTCTGTCACACATACTTTCTTATCTCACTTTGTAATAATCT
The DNA here is from genome assembly GCF_036417535.1 of Chlamydotis macqueenii. NCBI lineage: Eukaryota > Metazoa > Chordata > Aves > Otidiformes > Otididae > Chlamydotis > Chlamydotis macqueenii. The sequence continues at coordinate 130,731,690 of NC_141556.1, forward strand.
CCCTTGTATGGGATCATTTAGGCTTTGGAAAGAGACAAAAAGAAGCAAAGGTGGGACTTTTTTTCCGTTTGAAATTCCTGGAAGGATGCATTGAAGGATGGTAAAAGAAGCCAGAGCCCTCCCTGGATGACACCAGACTGGGGGAAGTGTTGATAGACTGGAGGACAGGGCTGCTATTCAGAGGCACCCCGGCAGGCTGGACAAAACGGCAAAGTCGAGCACCTGGGACGGGATAACCCCATATGGCAGTATAGGCTGGGGCAGCTTTTCAGAAGACAAGTGTGGGTCCTCATGGACAGCACAGCAGTGTCTCTGGTAGCCATGGAGGCCACCACAAACTGGGAGGTATTAGTACAAGGCTTGTGAGTCTTCATTTGGAGTCCTGTGTCTGTGGGTGCTCCAAACCAGCTGAAAGTATGTTCCAGGGAGCTCTATAAACTCCACGCTTTAGTGCAGCAGCATGGGTATGAGCAATACCTGCTATGTCTGCAGAATGGCACCTACTGGGGCATGCTCATAAGCCACAGGAATCCTCAGTGGTCATTATAGGAGAATAACAGAGCAGGCAAGACAGCAAGCTGTGCAAGTTGATTAGAGAGGGTAAGTTCTAGTTGTTTTGGTGTCTAAAGCAGATTTTCCTGAGCAGCCTGACTCCTACAGCTCACAGATGTAAGGGTGATGTAGTCAGGAGATTTCTTTTAAAAGGGAAGGGAATACTAAAGACATGAAGTGCTAGTAGGCAGTTGAGATCTGGGGTTCAGATCCGGCTGATTTCCCTCAGAGGTCTTGATATTTCTCTGTGAACTACAGATGGTGTGTAGGACAAGAGCTTCTAAATGGGGTGTCCCATCAACGTTTAAAAAACTAGGCAAGATGAATCTGGGTCAGTTCTGGGCTGAGTTTGTCAGTGATACTGCAATCAGGATTAAAGCTCCAGAGAGCTTACATTTGCATTTCACTGTGTTCTCAACTGCACCCTTTTGGCACAGCCTGGATTTCAATCTGACTCACCACTACACTTTTAAATGTCAGTCCCTGACTTGTTAAATCACATCCCTAACTCTTAAGCAAGGAAACTAATTTATTTTAAATAATTAGGCTTCAAATTTAGTCTTTCCTTCCTCTTAAAACTGGAATGCAGCAGTCCAAGAAAGACTAGGTTTGTACCAGTTAATTGTGGCAAGTGCGCAGTCCGTACGTGCTGAAGAGGACATCAGTAGCAGTAGCAAAGGTCATTCATCATGCAAGATGGGGCCAGATTTGCCTATGAAAATAAGCTGAGGATGTGAGGACAGCTACATCAGCTATCAGCTACACCAGAGGTTCAAGATCACTGTTTCAGAGCCATATTGTTACCTGTCTGGCACACTTTGACAGAGCTGCAGTGAGGTCCTGTCTTGCTTGTCACTTGCTGCTGCTTTTTACTTTATTCTGGGGTCATGTGTCCTGTTTCCTGTCTCCAGGGCCACACAAGTGGTGGAAGGTTATCTTTCTGAAGGGCTCTTACCTGCTAACACTGAGCTGCTGCTCTGCCAGCAGAGCACGGGAGATTTGGCACCTTGGGCTCTTCCAAGTGCATTTGGGCTGCAGCTGAGCTGCCCGTTGTCCTGGACACTGTCTGGGAGGGTGTTTGGGCTGACAGATCTTGCATCTTGTCAGCACGGAGAAGCCATGTTGTTGGAGCACTAGGAGTTGTAATCACTACTACAGCCAGAATGTGGTGGTAGGCAGAGCTAAGCAAGGGCAGACCAGCACCCCAGGTGTGTCCTGACTGAGCTGTCCTGTTCCTCCCAACCTGCATAACAAAGCTCTCCTTTCCTCCTCCACTTCTCTTTTAGTGTCAGCAGGGTTTAGATTTAAAGAAATGGAGCAGCACCCCAGGGTGCTTGTTTTTAGCTGTCCCCAGACTTGGGCAGGCACTGGCTGGGCTGCAAGTTCTCACGATTTTCACTGAAGTTTTTCAGAATCAGTTACTTTTTGTGTTTTTCTACCCCCTGAAGTTCTGATGCCTGGTTTGTTGTGAGTGTCCAAGAATCCTAGCTTTTGCTGGAAAATTATTAGCTACTGCTGAACTGTGATGAAACTTTTGAAACCGTGACCCAGCTACATGTATTATCTGCCAAACTGGAAGAAGATGACAGATAATTCATAAAATGTATTCTATTTCTCTCAATATTTAAAAATAAAACACAGATTATTCTGCATTGAGCATCTGAGACAAGAAACAACTTATTAAGTGCTGAAACATGTGTTGTTCTTCTCAAAGCGACAAGTCTGTCCAGATCCTTTGCCTTAGAGTGCGAAGGATTGTAGCAGGCATACATACTGAGAGAAGGGTAGGCTTTTCTAGATCTGCTGTATGAGTTAGAATCATCCACACAGGAAAACATGTCACAGTGTCTCTGTGACCTCCTGCTCCGCCATGCTGAGGGCTATGGCAGAACTGGTAGAAGCAGACTCGGCAGAGCTGGTGGTATAACGCACGTGTGTTTGCTAGAGAGACTTGCAACAGAGCACCCACCGTGGGAATAGGGATCTTCAGGGAGCCCATCCTTGGGGAGACTCCCTGTTGCATGTGTTGTCCTTGGGGCTTACTGTCACAAATGTTTCCTGAACAGATGAGGATGGAAAGCATAACTGGTTCCTGGTGTGGAGTGGCTTTTCTTCCTCTTTTCCCATACTATGTTTTTACTGTAAGGGTGTCCACCTGATGAAGAGGGACATGGAGCTCTGAGGGCTGCCCAGGCTGGAAGGTCTCCCTGTGTTCCCACCCAAGTGCCTCACTCATACATTGAGATTGATGCTGTCTGGCCAGTATTCTGGAATTGTACATGGCATATATGCAGAATTCAGGAGAGGTCTAAGTGAGGGTAACAGTGGGTGCAGCATAGTTGGCCATACAGTGGCCAGTCCTGATTCAGTGCCTGAAGGTGTGCAGTGTGCACTTGGACAAGGTGTTCCTGCCTGCAACCCTGTACAGAGAAGCCTTTGGGTCATGTACTGCTGGCCAAGAAGCAGCATCAAGTGACGTAGGGCTTGGTGTGGCACAGCAGTGGGTTTAGGTAGCTTTTGCAAGACCCAGTTAGGAGTATAGTTTTCCACATCCTGCAGGACTACAGCCTGGAGAACAGAAAACACCTGTCAAACTCCATTTTGTATTACATATTCATAACTTGTTAGAGCAGGTCCTGCTCTGTCACAGTAATGACCTTTGTGTGTTATACATCTATTGTTCTTTGCTGCACAAAGTCAGCACTGCCAGCTGCTATAGTCCCTAACACAGCTGTAGCTGTAGGAGGTTATGTTTTAGCCCCAAAAGTAAAGAAAGACCTGACTGTTAAACATAAAAGAATGTGTGTTATTGTCAGCCTTGCTGTGTAGTCTGAGTAGCCATGGAATAGCACTGAAGGATCTGTTCTGCCAGGAAGAGTTGCCGCAAAGGCTACATTTTTCCTAGAAGTGGAAGTCAGTTGAACACACTTCTGTTGACCGAGGAAAGCTTTTGCAAATGTCTGCCCCATTTTGGCAAAAATTTACAGCCTTTAAAATGGCTAGCTTTCTGGAGCCTCAGAGGCTTAGAGTGGTAAAGTCATTGGAATAACTGCTAATGAGCTAATTACAGTGGATTCATTAGTTAAAATTGCTGCCAGAGACTTGACTGTTGCAGATAACTCTGCTGGCAAGTGGCTTATGCTGCTGAGCAGAACTTTGCCTGATTTATGACTCTCCACAATCAAATGGACTTCTTGCCTGATTATCCTGAAATTCAGTTCTGGTTTTATCTTGTTTATAAAAGTTAATTTTTGGTTCCGAAGAGACATTTTACGCGCTGCAAGTGTGTTATGAACCACTATCACAAAGAGCTATTCTGTGATTCTTGTCTGAAGGGTGTCTTCCTGCATGGCAACTCTTCCTCTGAAGTGTAGGCAGCTATTCATCACCCATGAAATCTGAGGCATTGAGAGGCTTCCAAAGAAAAATGCAGCTAATCTATATCCTCTGAAGGTAATTTTTGTGTGAAATAAAAAGGATTTTGCCAACAAAACAAAAATTTGTTGTGTAAATCAATAGTTGAACTCTTTGTTTGTGGGCATCTATTTAAAAGTACTTGATACTTCAAATACATGTTTAGAAGTGATCTTTCTTGGCTTTTTATATAAAGTTACAGAGATTGCTCAGAAAATTTAAGCATTTACAATCAAACCTCAGAAACCACCAAAAGCAGTTAAGAGGTCAGGTTTCAATCTTTCCTCAAATATTTTTCCCCAGCAGAAACTGCAGCTGTGGGTGTTGAGCCCTTTGCAGGCATCCTCAGGTTTCCCAGACTCCTCCAGTAAAGCCTCTAGCTCTTGTGACAGGTTTCGTTTAAATACTTTCGATTAACTTTTTGATTAAGCTCAATGAATATCTTCTTTCCACCTTGGCTCAGCAAGAATAACATTTCAATTTCTCTCCCATCCAGATAGTTGTACCCTTGACCCCAGGGTTTAATAGTTATTCAGGGTCTTACAAGCTTTTTCATTAGGAGATGGAACTGATACAGAGTCTGCTTTTTCTTCACTGCAGATGTGTTATTTCAAACACCTACAAAATCCCATTTCTCTGAACAGAGTAGGAGTCTAGTTTGGCTCGTAGTTCCACACCTCTTTCCAGCCTAAACTACATCTGTAAAAGTTTCTTTTATACTTAAGATTACACTAACTACATTTCCACTGCAGACATTTTGATGGGCTTTCATTGCCTCTCTCCCATGTGTGTGCACAGGCACGTCTGCAGCAAGAAGTACTGAGTTGCTTATAGCATTCAATCCCCGAGCAAACCTGTCTGTCCCATCTTCCTTCCAGCAGCTTCAATTAGCTGTGTCGCAGTGTAAGTCTGTAATTCTGAATGCCAGAGGGTGGTAGAACACTGGAACAGGTTGCCCAGAGAGGTGGTGGAAGCCCCATCCCTGGAAACATTCAAGGCCAGGTTGGATGAGGCTCTGAGCAACCTGATCTGGTTGGAGATGTCCCTGCTCCTTGCAGGGGGGTTAGACTAGATGACCTTTGAAGGTCCCTTCCAACCCTAACCATTCTATGATTCTGTGATTCTATGATTCTAGTTCATATGCTGAGCTACTAAAATTCTACTTGACTTTGACGCTTTGCTGCTGCGTAGAGAAATACTTCAGGCAATGGTGAATTGGAGAGAAGTGCGTACTTGTCTTCAGAAGGCATTTAATCATGCCAGTCCCAATGAATCATGGTTTCTTTGTGTGTTTAGTTCTGCTTCTTCTACAATAGACATTTTATTGTGGATTCTGTAGCAGGCTTCAGAAAGCCATGTGATACTTGCTTGAAGTGCTTGAAGTGTTTCAATCCCAAAGATAAACTAAAAAGACTTGTAAAGCTAAACTAAATAGTGAATTGTGAGATTGTTCTATAAATTGCTTGTCTCTTAAACATGTGAAAAAAAAAGGGATCAACAATTAAAAGCAATAGTCTCTGCACAGTGAGAATGGCTATAGAATGGCTTCCATACACAACTTCCACCTGAATAGTTTGCTTATGTAAAAGTTTGCTACTCTTCCCTGAGAATGACAAAAGATTAGATATAGGAATAAAAGAATACCTTCAGCATAGTGCCCCAGAATACTTGAAAAAGTTCTTCTCCTCAAACTATCTTTCTGATGCTGCTTTTACACTCCTTGCTGGATGGCTGAGTAGTTTCCAAGTTCTAGAAATGCTGGGCATTAAGGAGGAAAAACTTTCTCCCTCTGCTACATGTTATGTTTTTGTTGTTACATATTGTTCTGGCAAGTAGTGACTAAAAGTGATGAAATGAACCTCATCCTGAAGATAAGGCAACTGTTTGCAGCCTAGTACTGAGTTTCTCCTCCAAACTGGGTTTTCATGGATTGTTTCCCATTTAAGAACAGTTTTTCCTACTACATGCCTTCCTGAACTTAATCAAGTTTTCATCAAGAAATGACAAGCTTTGCATTCTCTTTTGGTACATGAGACCTGATGGGTTGTGCCCACAAATGTTGAGGGAGCTGGCTGATGTCACTGTAAGGCTGCTCTTGGTTGTCTTTGAAAGGTCATGGCAAGCAGGGGAGGTTCTTGAGGACTAGAAGAAAGCAAATGTCACCCCTATTTTCAAGAAGGAAGGTCCAAGAACTTCAGCTTGGTCACCGTTATCTTGATAGTGGGAAAGATGATGGAGCAAATAAACCTGGAAACTATTTCTAAACATGTTAAGGGCAAGGTGATTGAGAGTAGTCAGGATAAATTTAGGAAATTCACAAATCCATGGGAGATCACGCCTGACCCATCTGATAGACATCTGTGATGAGGTGACTGGCTTGGTGGATGAGTGGAGAGCAGTGGATATAGTTTGACTTGAGCAAGGCTTTTGATGCTGGCTCTCATAACATCTTCATACACAAAACTGGTGAAATATGGACTATATAAAAGGACAGTCATGTGGGATAAAAGCTGGCTGAACTGCCAGGGTTGTGATCACTGGCATGAAGCCGAGCTGGAGGCCATTCATGGCCAATGATTACCCAGGGGTCAATATTTAACATCTTCATTAATGACCTGGATGATGACACTGAGTGCACCCTCAACAAGTTTCCAGGTGATAAAAAATGGAGAGGAGTGGCTGATACACCAGGTGGGTGTACCACCATTTAGAGGGACCTTGACAGGCTGGAGAAGTGGACATAAAAGAATCTCCTGAAATTCAGCAAAGGTAAATGCTAGGTCCTGCATCTGAGGAGGAATAACCCCTTGCACCTGCACAGGTTTGGGAAGACCAACTGGAAAGCAGCTGTGCATAAAAACCTGGGCTTCTTGTGAACACATAGTTGAACATAAGTGAGCGATGTATCCTTGCAGCAAAGGTGGCTAACAGCACCTTGGGCTGCAGCAGGCAGGGTGTCACCACGTTGATGGAGGTGATCCTTGCCCTTCACTCAGCACTGGTGAGAAACATGTGGAGTGCTTGGTCCAGTGCTGGACTCCCCAGCACAGGAGAGACATGGATGTACTGTAACAAGTCCAGTTAAGGGCTACAAAGAAGATTAAGAGACTGGAGAATCTGACATACGAGGAGAGATTGAGAGAGCTGGGACTCTTCAGCCTGGAGAAGAAAAGAGTCAGAGGGATCTTACCCATCTGCATAAATAACTAAATGGGTTGGGGTGGGGGGGAGTAAAGACAACAGAGCCAAACTGTGGTGCCCAGTGACAGGACAAGAGGCAAAGGGCACAATTTGAAATACAGGAAATCTCACTTAAATGTTTACTCTAAGGCTGATCAAACACTGGCACTTGTTGCCCAGAGAGGCTGTGATGTCTCCATGTTTGGAGATACTCAAAATGCCGCTGGACGTGGCCCTGGGCAACCAGCTCTCACTGACCCTGCTCTGAGCAGGGGTTTGGACTAGATGATCTCCAGAGCTGCCTTTCTGCCTCAGCTGGTATATGATTCTGTGATAAAATAGTAAGCTCTGTTTTGTTTTGTTTTGTTTCTTTGCAAACATGATGTTGCAACCCAAGCATATATACCAGTGAGAGTTCAGCTGCAGTTGATGTTTTTGACATTTTGTAGTTCAGTCCAGCAGCTGCAATATCCACACTCATGTTGACCTGACAAGATTGAAAGGTATCTGCCTTCTGAAAAGGTCATTTTTGGTATGTTTTCACTTGTGCCATAAAAATAAAGCCAATCTCTAACTAGGATGTCTTAGCTTCAACTTTGTGTGTGTGTTTGTGTTTTTTTCCCCCGTTCTCTGTCTGTGTGTTTTTCTGTCAAGTGCCAGTTTGTGAACTCAGGAGAAATGTATACCATAGCTTGGCTGAGCTATTCTCATTTATCTTTTTGGAAAAACAATGGGGCTGTCTGCCACTGTCTCATTACCAATGTGTTAGGACATTCTGGCAATAATAAAGCAAAATCCATTTGCACATTTGCTAATAATTCTTCCGCAGCCACTGCTGCTGTTTTCTTGATAAACCTCAGTAAATTAGCAGGATGGCAACTGTTTTGCCATTTCCTTGCAGTTGACCAGTAGTGCTCTTGTATAATGCTTGGGTGGAAGCAGCGAGGAAGCAGCACGTTATCGTAGGAACCACCATCCCCGACGTTGTATTGCCGTATCTGTGGTTGCCTCCCTGCAGTCAGTGATGCATTGTTCATCAGCTCGGTCCCAGAGTTGCACTCACTACTGATTCAACTCCACTATCATCACAAATATTATTTTTTGTGACAATATTATGAGGCAGTGTCTGTAGCGGGGGCTATAAAAGTGTTAAGGAGGGAAAGAGGAAGATGATTTATTGGCTTGAGCTCAGGGCTGTATGACGGGACTGCAAAGTAAACCTGTGCTGGTCCAGCTGGGATTCATACTGGAGCTGGCTGGCATCTCTCTGTGTCAGGTTTGCAATGTAAGCTCAAGCGCTGGGACTCGCTCCCCTGGGCGGGATGCTGGTGGAGCAGAGCTGTGGGCTGTGGGCCTCCAGTCTCCGGTCTTCCCAGCAGCTGCCTTCCTGAAAGGAAAGATGGAAGCATGGCAGCCCAAGGTGTCACAGTCTTCTCTAGAGCATGTTGCATGCCTTCCAGCGAATGGATAGCTGGTAACTGGCTGATGGCTTCATGCGCCTGACTCAGTAAATATGCTGCCCGGTGCAGACTCTACCGCTTTCATTGCAAGGGACTGTGCTCTGCACCCTATAGCAGGGAAAGGGCTTAACATTTTCAGTTGGACCCACTCATCTTTGCATGACAAAACTTCAAAATGTCCAGGCTCTTAGTCCTTACTGATAATTTTCGGGCATTTCAAGCCTCCCCCTGGGAAAGGCTGCATGCCTACCGCTCCCTGCAGAACCCATATGGCCGGAGGGACATAGCACTTGTGGAAGTTAGACTGGGTGGGAACGGTTGGGCTTTCCTTCCATCAGTAGATCCTGCAGTGATCCCTGTGAACATAAAAGGCTACCACAATGCTATTGGAGAAGATTTTCAAAGGTGAAACTGCTTCCAGTGGAAATAAAATGAACTTCAGCTTTGTAGAACAGAGTCTGCAATATGGGATTTTTCTTACAGAGTTATTTTCTGCCTCAGTCTGGTAGTCTGAAATGTTACAGATTTCATTTCAGGGAAACATTCATTAAGCAGTTGTAGCTGGATATCTGTTAGGTGGTTGGTGAAACAAAGTTTATTAACTGATCCATATCCAGAAATGTTATTAAAAGCCAAGAGTTTTGTGTAGTACTGTATTGCTTAGATACCAGATAGTGCTATGCCCAAGCACTGTAATGCAGGCCAGGTCTCCGAAGATCATGGTTATTCTTTTAAGTGCAAATTGCTGTAAACATGGTCAGCAGCAGCTGTGAAAATAGAAATCTGTGATTTTTGATTAGAAAAAAAAAAAAGTTAATCCACCTCTGGCATTTCAGGAATTAGATATTTCCCCAGATGTTTTTTTCCCATTTTGCATCTTCTTATGCTAGCTTCCTGTTACACAATGAATTATTAGCTTGAGGATATAAGAAGAAATTGGTAGTATCACCTGTGCTGCTGCTGGAAATCAAGAGTTCAGGAGCGACAGCCAGTAACCCCACTGAAGTGCAGGAGGACAAAGAAATTTGCTGAAATATTGCTTTGGACCTTTCGTGACCACAAGCCCCTGTACAAAGCCAAGTACTGAATATTAGTCGACTCTGTCCTTTGTGAAGGTCACTTAAAAGAAATTGCAGGAAGTGCAGAATCAAGCATCAACATTTACAATTTAAAAATCTGCTAGTAAAGTGAATAAGAACATATATCTGTACTGCAGAAGTGCCTTGACTTGCAAGTGGGTCCACTCAGCTGCTCGCATGAATCCAGCAATGGATCTCAGTTTCAGAGTTTCTTATGAAGCCTCCATTAGGCCTAAGAAGGGCTTTGAAACCTTATTTTTAGACACTAAAGGACAGAAGGGATCAGCAGAACGATGGAGTCTGACCTCCTGCATAATCCTGCACCTCCTCCACAGCAGGACATGAGCTGCTTTTTGTAATGAGATGAAGTGAAGCCAAAATTTGGAGCACTGATTGCTGTGTCTGTTTGAGTCACCATGTTGTGCATATGCCTCCCTGGATTTGGAAAATGACCCTGCAGAACTCAGGAGCAGCTAGACACATTGCATTTCTCTCCTAGGACAGCATAATAAACATTTCAAAGCCTGACACACTCTGTGTAACACAGGGGAATACCCATGTTTAGATTTGTTGCAGACCTTACCACTGGGTCTCAGAACAGTTGTGGTGGGTGAGGGAGGATCTTTGGCCAGGGACTGTACAAATACAGGCACTGAGAAGCCTGTGATCTAAAGGCAGGCAGAGGCACAATGTTGAGACACACAAAATAACTTTAGAATAGCTGGATCAGACACTGAAGTAATAGAAATACTGCTGGAGCCCTGAGCTGAGCAGCTGCTGTTTTATATTACTGCTAAATGTGAAAGAGCACTAAAACATTTCAGGAGTTGGTATAGAGACAAAAATATATATATATAGCACGTTGTTAAGTAAAGGGTGAAAACAGAAAGTAAAATGATTTCCCCTTTTGCCATAGCTTAGTCACAAACCTACACTTAAGGAAGTGTCCTTAATGAGACGTCAGCTTCCAGAAGGACCTGGGCTCCAGCCAACAGCCAGAGAGAGATCACGGGGAAGGTTTGGAGATCAGTCTAGAGGGAGCAACCGGAATTTGCTGAGGAAAGGAAATCAATCCAGGCTGGCACTTAGGGAGAGATGAACAGAGCTTCTGTATGGGAACATCATTAAGGATACAAACCACCAGAATGAAGGACACCAGAGGCAGATAACTTACCATCTCTAGAAAGGAAGGCAGTTCGTAAAAATTACACACATATACACGTATCTGGTGTGAAACAACAGTGATAGTTTCTTAAGTGCATTAAGAGGAAACCCCACAACTGATGCTATCAGCAAAGGTGGACATGCCTTAAGGAGGAATTCATCGTGCCCCCTCCAGATTTCAGGGTGATGGAAGTTCTATTAGCCACCGGCAGCAGCATGTTTGAGATGGCCCGCTCCCAGAACTGGCAGACATCGTACACACACATTCACAGGGAGAAAACGAGGGAGACTGCTGCTCCCTGATGCTGCCACAGATTACAGGAGTGGGTGCAGCTGCAGTAGCGGAGGCAGAGTCACACTCTGCAGCTTCTCTCCCCTAAGGTGTCAGGGAGGAGTCTGTGCTTCCAGACATGCTAAGGAAAGGACAGAATCTACAGGAAATTGGTTAAACGCTCCTGTAGTCTATTCCTCGGCAAATTAAAAAAATTGACTTCTTGCCTCCATAGATTTTACAAGTTCACTGTTTTGGAGCTCATTCATATTAACTGTACGTATTGATGTTGTGGAGTGAATAGATCTAATAGGGACAGTTTCCTTACTATCATATATTACACAGCTGTAGAGAGAAGGAAAAAAGCAACATATGAAAGAATTATAATGAACCAATTCATGAAAACTTTTTGGTTTTGCACTAAAACTGAAGCAAATTCTGGGTGTCAGTCTGCTCTACTAAAAACATTCTCAAAGCCTCACTATGCACCTAAACTGAAAATCAGCATTTGACTTCAGATTTCTTGAGAGGCCAGTTTCCTTCAATGCTATAGAGAAAGAAAGGATCTTCTTGATTCTTGTGCTGATTTCACTTGTGACTCTGTTGCTTTGCTTCTCTTCACTCTGTGGTGGATTGCTTCTTCGGCGTATCCTTCAGAGGAATCCTTTCTCCTTCCCACTCTCTGCCTGTTCCCTTCTAAGTTTCCAAGAGATGTCCTGGGACTTTCTCCTCTATCCTTTTGTTTTTCCATTCTCAATGAACTAATTATTTCAAAGCAACAGACAAATTTGGCATGATCATAGCTTTAATAGTCTGTGTTTTTCCAAACTCGCAGGCAGAATTAATTTATAGTACTGAAGGAGAACCTAGTAAATATCCTGTAGCAACTTTTTTTTTAAAAAAGATTAATGAATGTCTCCACAGTTTTACACCTTTGCTATTAAAGTTATGCTAGTAATTAAGGAACAGTGATTGTTTGTGCAAATTATTTATGTAACAAAATTAGCAAACTGAGGTTACTCTATAGTTACTGAGATTAAAATTGCTGGTTTCTGGATATAGTGTTTAATCCTATGAGCAGTCATTTTGATTTCATTATTGCCTGTACCAGTCCCTTAAGCTAGATTTGAGGTACATATTTTGTCTTGAATTTACATGTCCTTAACTCATAAAGATACTATTGTAAGTGATGACAAGTGTTGAGATATTCATGTAACTTCCAGTTAGGTTTTGAATTATGGCAATACATGAACAGGGAAATTTTTCATTGGCTAAGCTGTCATTGAAAACACACTTGTACCATCAATGTGACGCTTAAGAAGACGTTATACTGTTGACCTGATGTCAGCTCTTGTGGGTTTAGGCTTTTTTTTTTCCCATGAGAGTCTTGAGAGGATGGACTATAAATCCATTTTAAAGATGAAATTGCTAGTTCAGCTGTGGCATTCAGCAGTGATTTCCTGTGCTTGGGCTGCTTTTAAAATCCTGTTATTTCAAAGAATCTAAATTAGAATTCACTCAATAGCTTTTTTAAAGAGCAAATGAAGGGCCAAGTCAGAGATGAGAGACTTAAAGAAATAAATCATGTGAGTCACTCAGGCTGTGAAGCATTTTCCACAGAAGCAACTGCAATGTATGGAGCAACACAGTGGGGAAAGCTTCCCATGCCTCTGGGGTGGCAGTGTCAGAGCCTAGAGCACAATCCCATGCCCCTCCCAGAAGTTTGGCCATCTGCACTCAAGGTGGTCAGAAAGAGCTATTTGAGAAACCCTGGCTGGTCTTGGAGCTCTTTGAGCAAAAGCTGGAAGAAGGTTCTCCAGAGGCTTCCCACTGCTGCTTGGGAATGAGTTTGGTCCCCACCTGGGACGCACCACAGAAGTGTTGCAGCTGTGCTTGTGCCTGGCAACACACCAGATCCTGGCCCGGACTTGTGGACTGATTTCTTGACCTCAGGCCTGATGCCTTATAAAGGACTTGCCTGGTGGTGTGGACTCTCACCTCACCCAGTGCGTTGGGACTGGGCTCTTGCGGGCGATAGCATTGCCTTCGCTGGCCTTGTCGCCATGTTTGGCTCCCAGCTCCCTTTTCTCCATGGAGCAGCCCACTCTTGCTGCTTCCTGACATGCAGGACCAGAAAGCACCATAGCACATCCAGATAGGACAAATTACGAAAACACCTCCCTCCAAAAACCCCATGAGTGAGGCTGACAGATACCGGAATTTGCATTCTCTGAAAGCAGCTCATTGATAGTGCTACTCAAGGCTGAAAAGCAGATGAGGGAAATAAGAGATCCTATCCTTTGAAAAATGTTGCAAAGACCAAACCAAAATGTTAATTTACTTCTGGCTTGCTCAGGCAGTCTTTGATTTTTGCTTGCTGGCTTCCATTACTGGCTGGTCCTCCAGTGACTGTTTTTCAAGTCTGCATTTGGAAGTCTTTGTCACAGCATGCTCTGGAAACAAAAAAAAATACAAATTGCTTCAAAAAGGTTACAAAAAAAAAAAAAAAGAAAGATGCATAGGCTCATCTAAGGAAATCATGGAGTCCCCTGTGGTAGATGTGGGAAAGTATAACAGGAAAAAGGTAATTCTGGACTTACCCAGCTTCTTAAATGTTTTCCCTGTTCAGCCATCATGGACCATCCAATGTTAGAAACAGACTACTAACCTTTGACCTCACTGAACTAATCTGTTGTAATGCTGTTATCATGCAGTATTCTTTGATGTGGGTAATATTCTGTGACGCTAGAATGATACTCTTCTACTTGTGAATTCTGGTGGCACTGACACAGGCCACAGGAGCCGTTGCCTTTGCAAGTCTTCTGGCTTTGTTTCTCTCTTAAGTGATTTGATGCCACTTACATACTTAGTTGCTGAGACCAACGCAGAGATGCTGTTGGCTCTTTCCTCACCTGAGTTTTTGCAAGAAGTCACCAGACCCTGTCAGGTTCTCCTGGGGAACAGCAGGGGATTAGGTAAGTATGTACTCACCAGAACTTACTTGCTTCTTTAGGCATGCAGGCACTATGTAAAAGGTTGCTACCTTCTTGTCCATGAGATGTTTAGAACACAGTGTAGCCCACTTCTGTTACTCACCCTGCTAGGAAACCCATAACTTCTGGTCACAAGAGCTCTATGTGTGTGTTCCTTTCCTCCATGTGGTGTGTGAGGAGGGACTGGAGAGTAGGGGGATCAGAACGTAAAGATGGCTCTTTTATCGTTGTTTTCATTTTTATAACAGTATATGAAGATGATAGACTGGCAAGCAACAGCTAAGTTGCAAGCGTGGCACTGAAGTCCCATGAATGTCAAAAGAAAACTGTGAGGCAAGCACCACTGAAGTAGAAATGTTGCAAGGTTCAGTCATCATGCATGTCATGGGTCATGTTGTGTACCCCTCAACCACACTCCTCAGTTACTGCAAAAGCCACTGGTATCCTCCCTTGCATTTTTAAACTATTTTTTGTAATGTAGAAAATACATTGAGGTTCGTGTGAGATACTGCTATGGCTTGGTGCCTTATGTAGTAGCCATAAAAAAGGACATTCAAGGATCGAATCCTTGCTGGGAGCTAAAAGTCATGATCCATCAAATTAGAAATGTGCTGGCAAAGCATCTTATTTACTTGGTGTATGTGACAGGGCCATAGTCAGTTGCTTAATAAGAACGTAAGAGCATGAAAACAGTGCTGAAGATGTACCCAGTGTTGTTTTGGCTGAGAAATATGGCTCCTGCTTTCAGGTGTATCCTTCTCTGTTGCAACATAGAATCATAGAATCATAGAATCACATGGTTGGATGGGACCTATAAGATCATCTAGTCCAACCGTCTTCCCACTACCATTGCTGCCACAGCTACTAAACCATATCCTGTAGCTTCTCATCAAGCCGCCTCTTGAACACTGCCAGGGACGGAGACTCCACCACCTCCCTGGGCAGGCCGTTCCAGTGCCTTACCACTCTTTGAGAGAAAAAGTTTTTCCTCAAGTCCAATCTAAACCTCCTCTGGTACAACTTGTGGCCATTTCCTCGGGTCCTGCTTGTTGCCTGGAAGAAGAGGCCAAACCCCTGTTCATCACAACCTGCCTTCAGGAAGCTATAGAGTGCAATGAGGTCTCCCCTGAGCCTCCTCTTCTTCAGACTAAACAATCCCAACTCTCTCAGCCGCTCCTCATAAGACTTGTGCTCCAGACCCCTCACCAGCTTTGTTGCCCTTCTCTGGACACGTTCCAGGGCTTCAATGTCTTTCTTGTAGTGAGGGGCCCAAAACTGAACACAATACTCGAGGTGCGGCCTCACCAGTGCCGAATACAGGGGGATGATTACCTCCCTGCTCCTGCTGGCCACACTATTTCTAATGCAGGCCAGGATGCCGTTGGCCCTCTTGGCCACCTGGGCACACTGTCAACTCATGTTCAGCTGAGCATCAACCAACACCCCCAGGTCCCTTTCCTCTTCACAGTCCTCCAGCCACTCAGCTCCAAGCCTATAGCGCTGCATGGGGTTATTGTGGCCAAAGTGCAGGACCCGACACTTGGCCTTGTTGAACCTCATGCCATTCAGCTCAGCCCAGTGATCCAGCCTATCCAGATCCCTCTGAAGGGCCTCCCTACCCTCAGGCAGATCAACACCGCCACCCAACTTGGTGTCATCTGCAAACTTACTGAGGGTACACTCAATCCCCTCGTCTAGGTCATCAATAAAGATATTGAACAAGATGGGCCCAAGTACCGACCCCTGGAGGACACCACTTGTAACAGGCTGCCAGCTGGACTTGACTCCATTAACCACCACCCGCTGGGCACGGCCCCCTAGCCAATTCTTTATCCAAAGAAGGGTATACCTACCCAGTCCACAGGCAGCCAGTTTCCCTAGGAGAATACTGTGAGAGACCGTGTCAAAGGCCTTGCTGAAGTCCAGGTAGACCACATCAACAGCCTTTCCCTCATCCACCAGTCTGGTCACCCAGTCGTAAAAGGAAATGAGGTTGGTCAAGCACAACCTGCCTTTCGTGAACCCGTGCTGGCTGGGCCTGATCCCCTGGATGCCACTCATATGCCGAGTGATCTCACCCAAGATGATTTGCTCCATAACTTTCCCAGGTACTGAGGTCAGGCTGACAGGCCTGTAGTTCCCCGGATCCTCCTTACGGCCCTTCTTGTAGATGGGAGTCACATCGGCAAGCCCCCAGTCCTCCGGGACCTCCCCAGATAACCAGCAGCTCTGGTAGATGGCCGAGAGCGGCTCGGCAATCACCCCCACCAACTCCCTTAGCACCCTAGGATGGAGCCCGTCCGGTCCCATGGACTTGTGGCAGTCCAGATGGAGAAGGAGCTCTCTAACTGTCTCCACCTGTACCACAGGGGGTGTATTCGGCCTGGCATCCCAGACTTCCAGATTAGGACATAAAGTGCCCTGAGGATAACTGATCTGCCTATTAAAGGCAGAAGTAAAGAAGGCGTTGAGGACCTCAGCCTTCTCCTTATCCTCAGTGGTCACATTCCCCGCTGCATCAAGTAAAGGGTGTAAATTCTCCTTATTTCTTCTCTTACCACTGACATATTTGTAAAAGGATTTCTTGTTCTCTTTTACTGCAGTGGCCAATCTGAGTTCATGCTGAGCTTTTGCCTTCCTAACTTCCTCCCTGCATACCTTAGAAACTTCTTTGTAATCTCCCCAGATCTCATGTACAGCATCTTTGCTGTATAAAGTTACAATGTTTGCTTTGCAGTAGAATACAACATTTATTAGAGCATATCCTTTTTCTGGCTTGATTTTCACTGATTATTTTAAGGGTTTTGTGAAAAAGCACATCAAATGGAAGCCATGTCACTTTTGCTGTCCCTCTCTCTGCAGCTAATTAAAGTAGGTTGGAAAGAATCAAAGGCCTCAATCAAAATGTAAATAACTGGGGCTGCCCGGAATAGTTGTTGCAGTACATGTTAGGCACCAGGAACAGGTATTGTTATTTGAATATCTCAATTGCCTTACCGGACATTATAAGGCCATTAAAGGCACTCTATCAACTCTCGGAATGATTGTTTGTTGTTTGGGTTTGTGTTTTATTTGGTTGGTTTTTAAATTACTGATCTCCTATCTTCTTACCATGTAATAGAATTAAAACCTATATATATATAAGATTTGAAAGCTACATATCTTAAAAACACAGACTGGATTTTAAACTGTTATTATCTAGTAAGTCTTACTAAAGTGAATATAGCTATGCTCATCTACCACAGGCATAAAGCTGGAGGAGGAAGCTTAGTCTTGTTTTGTTCTTTTTTTCCTATGTAAAAATCTACTTTTGTTAAATGACTTGTTGAGTTCAGACTTAGTCTATTGGCTGCTAGGTTTAAAAGCAATAATACTAACATATGCATGAAGCTGGTTATATAAGCTAGTACTGCTTTTATCCTACAGACATTAGTCTTTCTCGTGGTTTGCTCAATTCTCTACATAGATTTATAAAGATCTATGAAGATCATCTCACAGACGTGAGAGTATTTATGAGTGCAGTCAGCCTTATTCTTGAAGTCACAAAGGGGAAGAGTAGCAGTGCAGTACCGATCTGTAGTTCTTAGTCTTAAATCACAAATGGCAGTGTTGTGCTCATTGATATATACTTGGTCAGGGAATTTTGTTTCCATTAAAAATTCCTGTTAAAAGCAGCCTACTTCAGTCTGCCTGGGGAACCACAGGAAAAAAACCTTGTCACTGTGAGGGCAACCAAGTACTGGCACAGGTTGCCCAGGGAGGTTGTTGGGTCTCCGTCCTTGGAGATAGTCAAAAGCTGTCTGGACAATTTCCTGGGCAGCCAGCTCTGAATGATCCTGCTTGAGGAGAGAGGGTTGGGCAAGATAACCTCCAGAGATCCCTTCCTACCTCAGCCATTATGTGATTCTGTGGTTCTGTAACCTCGGGGTGGGGGGTGGGGAGGGAGGAAGGCTTTGTTGGTTTTTTTCCACTTCAAATTGACATTTGGAAATGTGTGGGTATTTGTAGTGTGAAAGTTCAATGTCAGCAATACTGTTTGCCAGGTTTTAGAAAGGAGCCAGAGAATTTGCTCAGCCATATAGTGAGATTTAGTTCCAGGTTAAGAAGCCTACATGTAATGTATATGTGAGGAAGATGTCTAAACTCTGGTCAGCATAGTCAACGTACAGTCAACAGGATCAGTTGGTAGCACCTCAAGAGTGATTCAGGCCTCCCTAAAGCAGAAGTGGGGCAGTGAGCTGAGTCCCTCTGTAGACTTCATTCAGCAGGAGCACAGATACCTGCCACACCTAGATTCTTATGTTTTAATCTCTAGCTAAGTCCCACTCAAAACACCTCATTAACACTAGAGAGCAAGCAGGTTGGAGAATGTATCTACTCAAAGTGGAATTTAGCTAAAATAGGAAGGGTAGCAGGAAGGGTCTTAATGTAAAAGATATATAATGACCGATCATTTTTGATTAGTCAAAGGACTATATTTTTACCTTTTCAGAGAGACTGAAACTTTAGCAGCAAATTGTACTCTGTGCATTACTTGGACATAGATTTGCACAAACAAATGGGTTTACTTGCTCCAACTACTGATGTGAGTAACAAGAGAAGATGTCTCTGCTTTGGGTGAGCTCTCAATCTTTTACTGCATTTTTTTTTTAAACAAAAATGCATAATTATTATATGTGTTGGATAACTTTCAGGTATCCAGAATCCTGTACCTCCTGATTCTGTTTATTTGTCAGCCTCACTCCCTTAAATCCAGCATGAAAAATGGACATTTCTAACTGTGTGGCCTTGCAGTCATTAAAACCAGGGAGAAATCCTCCTCCGTACCATGTAACTCTAAGGAGTTCTACCTAGTTTTAAATACTTAAAATCCAACTCACCATTGAATCTTGGACTTCAGAAAGATATATGATGGCCTACTAGAAAATCTGACTTATGTATACACAAAATACAGGGAGAGGATTTCCATTGCTTTTGGGATGACTGAAAGTTTAGACTCAATGCCGTGTGCTAGACACACTGAGGTGAGTTCTGCATATATTTGTTTTATTGTTTGGATGTTCAGACTGAAAGGATTGTGATTGCACTGCCATTTTCCTACTGGAGCAGGAGGTAGTGGGAAAAAAACATGCTTTTCATTATCCATCATCTAGCAAGTTACCAATCTGATGGTTTGCTTTTACTGAAGCACATTGATCTTACTTCCTTGTCTCTTGACTAGGTGATACCTACTCAGCTATGAGGAGATCCCTTCAGCTGCATGAGGAATAAACTTCAATTCTTTAATATTGTAGCAGAATAGAAAAATGTTAATGTTTTCCTCCACCACCAAGGAGGTGTTTTCTGCATTAAAACTCTCATATGTTACACTGTGCTAATTATATTACAAGATTTTGAATGGGTTCTCTTACTTTTTGTCTTCTGTTGATAAGTCATCTTTGTACTAAAAGCCCTATCATAATAATATGTTCCCTCAGTGACAGCATGCTGACATCCACTGCCAGCAGTGCAAACAATTAACATCAGGCTGGGATACTGAGCTTTACAATATGTAAAGAAGCACTTTGTGAGTCAGTACACAGAGTTTTTCATAAGCTGAACACAATTACTATATGATGTAGGAAGAGAACACATCCTCCCAAGTCTGATTTAATACTACACCATTATTTTCAGTTGATGTTCGATAGACCGTAACTACTTAAAAGCAGGGTATTGAATAGTAAGTCTCACTGTTACAGTCCTTGAAGAATGCAGGTCTGTTATACATGTGAACATGATGAACTAGTGAGAGTCGTGTCAAGAATTGACGTATAAAAAAAGTATTTTCTTTCAAAGGAGGGGAAGCATATCTGTTTACTGAGCAGTTTCACAAAAATGTAAAAGGAGTTGAATTTGGAATAAGCTGGTCACCTGCAGGAAGATGGTTCCAGGTTATAAAGAAGTAAGTCTGAGTAGAAGTACCCTGGCTTTCCCTGACTGCTTTAAGTGAGGAAAGCAAGATGTGGGATGTGCATATTTATCTCTCTAGTGAGAGATAAATATGATATGTGCAGAAAATGGACTGTAGTGGTCCAAGATGGAATTGAGGAGAACTTGAGAACAGATAGCAACTATAATGAGAATTTAATATAGCACCAGAGCAAAGAGCCTCTGCTAATCTGGTCACCAGCTCACAACTTGTTTGTTGTTGCCTGTTCCAACCATCTCAGAGAGACAACTGTCATATGGGCTGCTAGTCTTCTCTAAGTTAGAGATTATTTCTCTGTGTGGGTTTTGAAAACTAAACAGATGCGGTGTATACTCCATCTGGACAGACAAGCTTCTTGATGACAAAATCATGCACTTATCAATAATCTGGGTTGGTAAAAATGGTCTATTTCCCTTAGTCCTTCATTCAGGAAGTGTTTTGTATTCTTACATTTATTTATTTTTTTTTACAAGATCGGGAGATGGGGAGCAAGGTGGGGGCAGAACGGAAGGAAGGAAAGGTGGCCCTAGAAAGTGCTTGAATATTCCAGGAAATCAGTAGGCTGGACTTGTTAATGCTTGTGAAATGATTTTTGACACAGCCTTTCAAATGAAAAAATGAGATATTAGAAGGATGATAGTCTTTTTATCTGCTGAGGAAGATGGATGGGTATGACTTAAGATGTCATGTATATGAATGGGTGCTATAAAGGGATCGTTCTAATGACATGCTGTAAAAGACAACTGTCAGGAATA
Source organism: Chlamydotis macqueenii (assembly GCF_036417535.1). Taxonomy (NCBI): domain Eukaryota; kingdom Metazoa; phylum Chordata; class Aves; order Otidiformes; family Otididae; genus Chlamydotis; species Chlamydotis macqueenii. Next base: position 130,752,526 of record NC_141556.1, read on the forward strand.
AATTCTTCTTCTCTTCTGATGGTAGTGATGATAACATACTCAAATTCCCCACAACGCATTTCCCTACCTAAAGTTAAAAGCTTTTCCTAAAATGTTTAATGGGCGCAAAGGTTTTTGGTGTGCATTTCCAACTCCGTGAAAAACATCGAGTAGTGGCATACATAAGAGCAATTTTGCCTGCAATTTGTGTGTTTGCAAACAAGTACACAGGCTTTGATTAAGCAAAGGCAGGCACTTAAGCGCATGTGTAAGTACCTTTCAGTGATGAAGTAATGAAACTGAAATATGAAAGAAGAAAGCACGACTTCAAAAGTAACAGAGCTGATAAGAGGAGCAGTTCTGAGCAGCTGATCAGTTCAAGGCTGCGGTGTGAATGGAGATGAACTATACGTAGCTGTCTCCAGAGGTAGCTCTGCAAAAGTGACATCCCGCCTGTGCGGCCCGAGACCGGTACTACACTTTGCTTGTTCTGAAGGAGCAGCACCGGGAACAGAGGGAAAAAAAAGACAAAGAGTCAAAAGCCACTATGGGGGCAGGCAGGAACAGGTCCTGACCATCAGCTGCAGAGCTGGCTGAAGAGCCCTAGAGGTGAGGGCCCTCAGGCTGAAGGGAAGCTGACCATATTGCATTGCACTGTTGCCAACCACTCCACCCTGGATTGCCTGTGACTCTCACATTCGAAGTGCGTGGCTTCCTGCTTACAAATGGCTCAGTGCTGTCAGGCTACAGGGGGAATGCCACGTCTACAGGCCGGCACCAGTTTTTTTGTAGATGTTATCAAACCTGCATGCTTGAACATGCCTGAGGGACCATGGTGGTGGGTGACCCATGCTGGGGCAAGGACATGCCTGAGGAATTGTGGCCATGGTTGACCCGTGATGGGACAGGGACATCCCTGAGGGACTGTGGCTCATGGATGACCCACATTGGGAAAGGGAAAGTACAGAACAGCATGGCAGGAAGCCATTAATCATAGAATGTTAGAAAGACGCTGTAATTCACATTATTTCAGCCTCCTATATGCCCGTTGCCTCGCTAGAGGAATTTTGGTGCACTGAGATTAAAATAAAGCAAAAATAAGGGTACCTGAGAGCAGGAAGGGGAAGGACAGGTGTTTAAGTTTTTGCACAGTGGTTTCTGTCTTTTTTTTACCTCACTACCCGAATGAGTGATTGTAGGTTTGTGCTGGTTGGCAGTAAATTAAGTCAAGCAAAATTCCCTGACTTGATGCTGTTTTGCCTTCGACAGACTGGTACAAGAAGTGATGGGCTAAATTGCAATAAGGGAAACGTAGCTGGAGCATTTGGAGAAGTTTTCTAATGGTAAAGGAGGCTGATCACAGACTGGATTGCTGAGGGAGGCCGTGGAGCCGCTGGAGGATTTAAGAGCAGATTAAATGAACTTCTGTCAAGAACAATTTAGAAGAAGTTGATCCTGCCTTTGGGACGAACAGGCAAATTAGATGACCCTCTTGAGGTGCTGCTGAGCCCTGTCGCCTTTGATTTCTATGACACTGACGTGTTCTTGTGTACCCCTGGGAGAAAAGAGGATACCGAGCTTAATTATCGAAAGGCGGTTTCAGTCAGCGGGAGGTGTTTTCTGAGGAGAGATGGCCTGAGATGGAAGGCTGAGGATGTTAAAGAGGTGAAGGGTGCAATTAAATGAGATTATATAATGCTGTATTTGTAATGAAGTTGACAGAAAAGTGAATCTTTTTTCATTTGACCTGGTACTGACCACGCGTCTCAGAATAGTCTTCCTTAATTCAATCTATATTAAAAAATTGGAGCCTCAAGTGCTGTTTATATCTCTCTGTGGGCAGGGAGGTGCTGGCCTGGGTGGTCCTTAAGAATTAAGGAGCCATTGTGGATGCACTAACAGGCTCCTCAGGCTGTAGCTGCTTTAGCTGGAATGATTACCAACTCCAGCTTCAGCTTGACTGTATATCCTCAGTCCCAAGCACCTTGCAGCACTCCTGTCAAGGACGAGCACAATTTCATCCTTCTGCCTACATTACTGTGGATCGCTATTTTGAGGTTAAGGCCATGTTGGCTTTGAACTGCAGCCGGTAATGAACACCTGTATGGAGTTCTGCTTTGTTTGCAGGTGATTGAGGTATTAATTATTAAACCATTTCTTGTAATATTTAATTATTTCTCACTATTTTGTGATGAGTAAGCATTGCCATTATTGCCTGTAACTGAATAACCATCCCCATTTATCATACTAATTGTGGCTTAATGAGGAAGGACCTGGGACTGGGGGAGTTGTCTACCCTGAACGATTTTGGAGTGTAGCTTCCTATGGTAATGAATACAGGCTGTAATAATTAACTCTCCTAGGTGCTATATTTGTCATGAAGCTTAAATGCAATAAAAATTCATTATATGGGGGTAGGCTTACAAAACGCAATGAATTGCCATAGTAAATAGAGAAATATGAAAATAGAGTGTGGACAGATATAAGATTACTTCCTCTTGCATGGCTTTGCCACAGAAGGGGGTAGCTCCTTTTCACTCCATTGTGCATGAAACTGGAAGAAAATAATGGCAGAGATGCGGTATTGAATTGCATATGGCTTTGGGAGGAAGGCTGGGTTTTGCTTGCTTGTGCTTCCCTCCTGGTTCCTTCCCTGGCCTAGCAATATTCCACTGGATGTGTTTCTGCAGAGCCCTTGGATCTGCACTGTGCCCTTGATAGTCTGTGGTGTTTATTAGAAGGGAGCAGAATACTGGACTATGGGGTAACGTTAGAAGGGATGCACGTACGCTGGAGGGGCGGTCCGTGGCGACTCACGCACTGGACGCGGATGAATCCACGAGTGCAGGGGTCAGGTGTGTCCATGTACGTGGTGGGCACGGATAAGTCCATGAGTGCAGGGGGCAGGTGCGTCCATGTACGTGGTGGGCACGGATAAGTCCATGAATGTAGGGGTAGGTGCGTGGCGGGCATGGATGGGTCCATGGGTGCAGGGGGGTGGGTGCGTTCGCGTGCGTAGCGGGTGTACGGGTATTTAACCCTGTATTGCGCAACATTAAATTGAAGGCTTGGCTTGACGGTATCCGTGGGATGCCCTGCTTTCCCCGGAGCGGGGCTTCGGTGTGTGTGGGGTAGGTGAGCCGGCAAGAGAAGCCGGCACTGGACCTGAGATCTGACTTACAGATTGAAAGGAAAAAATGTAATCTGCTACAAACCGACTGCCTGTCTGCAGATAATTACGTTACAGATAAATAAATCATACCTTTTTTCTCCTATTTTTACATTTTGTCATGAAATTATTTCACAAAGGTTTTAACACAGTGATGTCTGTACAACAGGGAAAGCCCATCTGAATATTCTGGTGACAATATCTGCTTTAGTTTAACACAGTGGCTAGTCCACTCAAGGTTTTATTGGAATAGTCAGTAAATATACATGTGACTACAGCTTGTTTTTGAAGTCCACCTCATGAGAGAACAGCAACCTATAACCTGTGCAATCAGAAACAATGAGAAGCTGAACTTTTTTTTTTTCTCCGTGCTTGGTAATTTCTACAGTAGCTCTTAAAATTATGTAGTATTAACTATTCAGTATCAATATTGACAGTAGTATTTATTGGAAGAATAAAATGAAAACTACATTAGCATTTCAAAGCTATTATTATAGCATTTGCTTGCTTGTTTGTTTGTTTGATTTTTACAGGTAATATGGCCAGAGGAGAGAGAAAGAAATATATTTTAAATATTAATAGCTAGCTTGGAAGTTGCAAAGGGGACATTTGGTGAGCAAAGCAGCCACGCTACTCAAAAGCAGCAGTAATGTTGATAATTGCAGTCTGGATTAATAATATAGGCATTAGTCTGTACATAGCTGCAGGTGAATTCACCTCATTAACGTGAATAGATGAATTCAGTCCAGTGTTTAGGTGTTGGGAATAAAGAGAAAGAAACACCTTTGTCTAGCATGAAAGCTGGATGATATTGGGGAATGAGCAGGGCACAGGTAAGACTATCTTTCTATTACTCCTTTCTTACGATGGTGCCTTCAGTGAGCTTCAGTAGGCTTTTCATCATCTCTTTCGTTTGCAGATGCAGTCACCCACAAGTTGGAATAACTAGCTGGAATCCCACCTATCCCTGCTGGTCTTGATTGCAGATTTACATTTCCACCTTCTCTCTCACCTCCTTGCAGTGCTGCTGTTGCTTTGGCATGGCACCGACCCAAAACACACTCGTGAGCTCCTGAAGTGTGCCTGCCTTGGTTTTAATCACAGATATTGCGTGCAATGTAAAAAAGGACATAAGTTCTGGGGACTGTACTCTCCTCAGTGCTGGCTGACTGGGAGGAGAAGAGCTTAGTTTAGCGTGCGCACACCCATCTCCAGTGTGACGGGTTGTCATTCCATTTCAATTCTGGTCCAGCCTACAGGTTGCTCTTTTTCCCCCCCTTATAGTAGTTGAAATATGGCATCATTGCAAGAGGGAACCACAGAAAAAAATGTAACCAGACTGATTCTTGTGAAAAGGTGACTTCAGTGTCCATACAGAAAATGTTTGACCTTGCTTTGTTTAGCTCAGGATTTCATGGCTGGTGTGACAAGCCCAGGAGTCCTGTGGGTGCTCATGCGGGTGGCCATGCAAAATGTCTTCAGAGTCTGGAGCTGAGTAGAAAGTGGTGTGCTGGTCGGCCCTTTTCCCACTTCAGCAGAGGAAATAACTTTTGTTTTGGGACACAAAGCCTATTGAGGTGATCCTTTTGAAAGCAAGTGAAACCTGTTTGATTTCAGGGAACACTGAGGGGAACACTGATCAGTTCGCAGAGTTAGGCTCTCAGTAACACAAGGAGACATTTTTGTCTTCATGTTTCAATAGATTTATCGTTCAGTGTCCTTGTTCACAGCTTCAGCCTCACTGTGCCGTTTTGACAATGCGTGGTACATAGGTGAAGCCACACATGTGATGATGGTAAAGGTTCTGTTATGTGCATGACTGACTACAATGTGAAGTTTTGAAACACTAGGCTATGGTTGTGAGTACATGAAGAAAGCTCTCTTTCTCTTGTGTTGTCACAGCAGTCTGAGTCATTACTTGTTAGGAACTGGGACTGGCCCCTCAATTAAGAACTTTTGTTTGCCATATGATTGTGAAAGTGATCCAAAACCCTGGGGACATGAGGAACACATTTCTGTTCCTGAACCTTGGAAGAAATGGGATGATCAGTAATAACTCTCACATGGCTGAGAGAGATTCCGTGGCTGAGTCCAAATGTTTTGGACATGGATAGCTATTTTCCTGCTAGCTAGAGGTTGACAAATGTAATACTCTGCTTTAATCTGGATAAAGGTCTGAGAATATTCTGGATATTGAAGCTGCATGATCCTATCATTTTCAAGGTGGCAATCAGATGAAAGTATACAACATCTGCACTGCATGTGCTGCTGGTTTCTGCTTGTAACACCTTAGACGAGCCATGTCCTTCTAGCAAAATGGGCTGTGTGTTTCTGTTTGCACATGGAAAGCTATGGTTAGCTCTCTGTCGATGGATGTATTAATTTGACATCAATTTTAGAAAAGATGTGCATGTAGATCACAGTGAGAGGTACTTTGTAATGCTTATCTACCATGATTCAGTATTAGACTTTAGATTTGGAGCATTATCTCTAAATATTTTGTTTAAAGTTCTTTGGAGCCTTCTTCTAAAAGTTGTGTTACCATTCTCGGGCGTTACTATCCTCTCTCAATCTGGAGAGATGGTAATCAATCAAGGTCCTTAAAATGGTACAGTATAGCAACACACTAGCAGCCTAAGATTCTATTGATTCAATAAAGACACTCAGGTCATTTGTTTGCTTCTTTCTTACTAGATTTTTGGTTTCTTTGACCTTTGGTAGTGAATATCATGATTTATTTGGCATCCCCTCACCTCCAGTCCTGATCATGCTGTAAAACGTGCATCTTTCATCAGCCCTGACGGGAACTCCAGTTCTTGGCCAGGATCCATAATCCCAAGATCAGGAGGCGTATTGGTAGTGAATATCATGATTTATTTGGCATCCCCTCACCTCCAGTCCTGATCATGCTGTAAAATGTGCATCTTTCATCAGCCCTGACAGGAACTCCAGTTCTTGGCCAGGATCCATAATCCCAAGATCAGAGAAGGCGTATTTACTGCATTTACTCTTCAGCGTGTTTTTTGTGCTCAGAGGAGTGCATGTTGTCATTCTTGGAAAGTTTTTAGACGAGCGTCACCCTCCTCCGTGAGGGTGAAATATGGAGCTGTATATAGCTGCTGTAGAGGACTAAGAGAGAGTGATCAGAAAGGTTTCAGGCTGGCAGCATGGCAAAGGCTTCTGTTTCCCAGAGGATGTGCTGCCTGGCCATGTGCTTCTGCCCTGACTGGGAGGTCAATAGCCATGCCAATTCAATCAGGGGGATTTCCTCCGGGGCTGCACAGCTGCTGTTTGTTACCATCCTGTCTCCTCCTCTGCTTCTTGCACTCTCCTCTTGTGTTTGCTGTGGTTTTGGATTTCTTTTCTTTTCTTTTCTTTTCTTTTCTTTTCTTTTCTTTTCTTTTCTTTTCTTTTCTTTTCTTTTCTTTTCTTTTCTTTTCTTTTCTTTCCTTTTCTTTTCCTTTTCTCTTCTCTTCTCTTCTCTTCTCTTCTCTTCTCTTCTCTTCTCTTCTCTTCTCTTCTCTTCTCTTCTCTTCTCTTCTCTTCTCTTCTCTTCTCTTCTCTTCTCTTCTCTTCTCTTCTCTTCTCTTCTCTTCTCCTCACTGCTCTTCAAGTACTGTCAAGAAGGGAAAGAAAATGTTTAGTGATTTGAATTTTACTAGTTTAGTTACATAAAAACAGAAGTGTTGTATCGTTTTCTCTTTCCTTCACATAGTCAGCAAATGCACAAATTCAAATGTCAGTACCCAGAGGGAAGAGCAACTGCCTGGAAATGTGGCAGCATATGTGAGCAGCATTGTTGGTAAGCAGCCTCTGCTCAAATTGAACACCACTGCAATTTTGCAATGCAGTCAGGAGTGCTGAAAGAAATGCCTGAAGAGCTCTCCAAACCATTCAGGTTCAGCAGCTCTAGGAGTGTTACAGAAGAAATGGGAGACACAATAAAAGCTAATGTTCTGCCTGCATGTTGTAAATTAACAAGCTGCACTGGGTAGCTTTAAATTGGTTAGCTTTTTATCAGTTCTCAACACATCATGAAAAGACTGATAACAATCAATATAAGCTGTAATCCCTTCATTCTACTGAATGTTATTCAACATGGTTTTGTAATAAACAGTTCATTTATTTATTTGATATCAGCTTTAATTAAATTACAAATCTGTTTGATAAAGGCAACACTGTTGTCACAGACTCCAGTGAAACATTTGACTTTTGGCAGAACAACATTCTGATTAGAAAAATAATTACCTCCAAGTGAAATCAATATAGCATATATTAAGTGAATTAAAATGTAATAATTAAGATGTTTTAATGAGCAAGTTCTGATACTCAGTTTGAAATGGCTGTGCTTGTCCTTAGCAAGGGTGGGAGATGAAATGGTAGGGTAAGGAAGCCCACATTCTCATCTGCAAATTTTTTAAAAAATTTTTACCACAAAATAATTGCTGATGAAGTTTCAAAGAACAAGAAGTTAAGGAAGAGTTAAGCAAAGGCAGAAGAGTTATTTAGAAGTATCAGGGTCATCATGGGGGAAACTGGGCTCCCCAAACTGATGTATGAACTTGCCAGTCTGCCTGGTGTGGCTGGGCAGACGCAGGGGCAATAGCTCAGGGTCTCGGGAAGCACAGTGACTGCGAGGTCGAATGGAGCTTCCATTACGGGGTGGTGCCAGAAACTACAAATGAGATCCTAGCAAATTTCAGTGGGCTACATATTGAATTAATAGATAGCAATGCTCTTACTGTTTTGGCATTTTTTGAAAGTACAGCCTGAACACTCTGTGCAATTATGTTGTCCACATACTTTAACAAGCATATTGGCCTGCTGGAAGATTTCAGAGAAAGCTGCAAGGCTCTTCTGCCACTTCATTGTAGTCTGTGTTGCAAGGAGAGAGAAAAGAGAAATCCAGTACACTGTAGAGGATATTTAAAAGTAGACATAGTGCCTATGTAGCAAGAAGCTGTCTCACAGTAGAAGTCTGATAATTAGGAGATACATTGGGAGTGGAGGATTGGAAGATGAAGCTTGGGAACTGTAGACTGAAGTGCAATTTTCTAGCAGTGAGGGCATCAGCTCGAGTAACATCTTATTGGTCCTTTAAAAAAAATATGCATTTTCATAGAAAAGGCTTCCAGACTTCAACTTTAGTTATGAAATCATCCAGCAGTTCTCATCCTGAAATTGTTTTTTTTTTTTCCCCAAGTAAAGCCTGCAGTCCCTATTTTAGAATCATAGAGTCACAGAATGATTTGGGTTGGAAGGGACCTTTAAAGGTCATCTAGACCAAGCCCCCTGCAAGGAGCAGGGACATCTCCAACCAGATCAGGCTGCTCAGAGCCCCGTCCAACCTGACCTTGAATGTTTCCAGGGATGGGGCATCCACCACCTCTCTGGGCAACCTGTTCCAGTGTTCCACCTGCCCATTACCTTGAAAGGATGTAAAAAAGTCGTACACTCTTCTTGATTTGTGATAACTTCACATGCTTTTTTGGAAATTTTGCAAATTATTTATTCAGGTGTCTTGTACGAGTGCATAACTCATCTGTCTAATAGCAGAAGTAATTTAAAGCTAATACAGTTAACATCTTTTCTTATTCTCTGTTGATTACAAACCTAAACTTTTCTAATTTGTTTTCAATTTAGTGACTCTGTGAAGAAAATGGTAATAATTAATTTGTGTTCACCAAAGTGGTTTAATTGCCATGGTTTTCATTGTAAGGGTAATTGCCATGGAATTTCTATTTTCAAACTGCTCAGACACATGGTAACCTTCATGTTGTTTCCTTGCCTCTTTGTGTTCTGCTATGGTTTTTCAACAGCATAATGGGGATACTATTTTAAAAGTAAATCTTAGGAGAAAGTTCATGTATGTGCAACAGCTTCTCCTTTTTACTGGTTAAAGGCTCAGCGTGTTGCCACCTTCTGCTGTATGAAGAGGATAAGAAGTAATTCCATGAAGGACTTGTTGGTAGCTGTTGCTAGTGGTTGGATCCACGTGCTTTGCGTGAGTGACACTGTACTCACGTAATTTAAAGCCTGGGAGAAGAGAGTCTCACATTCAAGTATGCGGTGATTCATGCCCAAATGAGAACATATTTCTCAGGGAAGAAAGTGATGCCCTCTTCCATTATTTCATGGCAGTTTTGCAACATTTTTTTTACCATCTTTAAAACATTGCTGGCACAAAGCTTATCTGCCAACAATTTTCAGTCCCTGACCCTGTTGTTTATCTCTCAGATTTACTGCAAGTTTTCTGTGATTAGTATTCCCAGCCTCTGCCTGCTAATGTGACGTCCAGAGTTCCACAAGCTCCAGCATTAGCATTTTTTATGAAACTGTGGAACTCTGCAATAAACTTGTCCCTTCTGTCTTATCACAAATATTTATCCCAATTCTCTTCATTAAAATTCTGAGTCATCTGTAGTTCTGTGCTTATAAAAATTCCACTAGAAAAACACACACATAAACCAACTAAACAAAAAAATCCCTTCCAGAGTGTTTATAGGAGACATATTTCTTTGTAACTAAAAATCAATGTATTTATGCATAACACACTTATTTAATTAAATTATTAATAATGGCAATTATGTACTTGAGGGGAAAAAGCAACTACATAACCTAACAGTTTTGAAATATTGCTTGTATAGTTCTTCACCATTGTTACTAGTCTTTGCTTGTGCCCCTCTGATGTACCAGAAGCATGCAATATACTTTTGCAATCATTGGTGTATGGTAAGTACCCTCTTTTTTTCAGAAGAACTGACCCAGCTCCTTGTTAGGCTGTTAGACTTTGTCTAAATCAGGGATATAACCAGGGATTTTTCTCTTGGCTTCCTTGATTTGCAGTGCTTGGAAATCTGCAGTGAGAAGTTGTACAGATCCTGCTGATTCACTCTGGCAGATGCTAATCGTTAACTGCATCCTGTCTGCAAGGGTGTGGGATGGTCTCAGCAGGATGCAAGCAAAATTAAATTAGATGTGGCCAAGCATGGACAAAGGGACCCTTTTTTACTAGTATTTTAAACACCAGAAGAAGCACAACAAATATGAAGGCTTTTTATATTAAATATGTTAAGGGCAGGTTCAGTAGGACACGTGTTGGTGAGACTCTTTATAGATAAATTAAAAAAAAAAAAAAAGTAAGGTTATCCTGATCCCATTGAAGACAATACTACTGCATCCATTAAAGCCAGCATTTTAGCCTTATGCTCAATAGGAGGATCCATGAATTGTTGTGCATCTTCTGGTAATGATCAGCAGAAAGAACATTATCTACTAATTCAGTGACTGGTAATATCAGTGCAGTTGGCAGCAACTGCCATGGTGTTATACAAGACTGGCTATATAAGAAGCCAAATCAGAACATCAGATCTCAGTGTTCTTTCCCATTGGAGCTCGTGGTGGAACTTTTAAATATTTATTATTCTTAATAGACACAAAAGTCTGCAGATGAACTAGGTTTTGGCCCAGATACCAGATCACTGCATAGCAGCCCCTGCCCAGCTTCTCTGCGTCGTGCTTCTGTGCTGCACTGGCAGGAATTTTTAAATGTGATGTTTGCAATTCAATATTGAGGCTGCCAACCTGTGAAAAATGTAATGGTAAGGAAGCAAAATTTCCTGTGACTTCTTGTGAATTCTGGGGTTTAAATCACTTTACATTTACGATCTTGAGCTCTGATGATGGAGTGCTTGACTTGTCGATCAGCATGAAAGAAAAAATATATATGCCTCTCAAAATATCCTTTCCATGCACTTGAGTTTAAAATTCAGTGTGCTGTTGCTCAGTGATGATTTCATCTTTATTGCAGGGAAACTAAGTGAAGTCGTCTTATCCAATTTAGCTATGGCCTTTTTTTCCCAAGTGGGTCATGAAAACAACTCTACAGAAGCAGCTACTGGAAAATATTATCTCTTTTCCCCACCCCAAAATCTTACAGAGGATTTACTGGGTAGTTTTATTTGCTTCAGCAAATACCTGCTGCACTTAAGTCATAAGGCGCTGAAGAAATACTGCGGTAGAGCCATTTTTATATCACCAACAATGTAACTGCATTGCCAGTTACTCCTGAAACAGTGCTGGGGAGTTTATGGGAGAGTAGCGAATCATACTGGAATCACTGTTTTGGGATTACTTTCTCTTCTAAATCCCAACAGGGAAGGATTTTCATATACCAAAAAGGTATTAAAATGTGTTACACTCTTTTGTGGTGCAATGAGAAAAGAATTAATTTCCAAAGGAGTTACTGCTGATTTTCTGGAGAATGTCCGTGCAAGTGCTGCAAATGTTTGATGTGATGCTACACAGCCAACAGTGGATTTTGGAATAGCTTTGATCCTTTTGCTGTATCTCTGGGCCTGGAGAGTAGGGTTTGCTAGATGATAGCACTCCTGTACTTTGAAATAGCCTGAATTTTTGAAATAGTTCAGAATGTATTTTCTTCCCAGCATGGATCAGAAGAGAGCTACCTGTAACTCAGTGGTTAGCACACTCGGGAGCGTTTGGAGATATCTGTGTTCCAGGCCCTGTTCTGAATCATGTCCCTGTGTGACTGGCTACTGTGAAATCTTTTTCTCTCTTCCTTTAAGTTCACAAGAAAAGAATGTATCATTTGGGGAAAAACCACTTCAATGAAACTGATGTTTTACTGTTAGCAGTGAGGCTTTTTAAGGAGTTACCATTTTTTTTAATAGAAGAAATTCCAGCCCACTCTAGCTAAAACAAATTTTGCAAGTTGTTTTCATAGAGCCTGATTATTTGCTCTGTCCCTTGAAATGCAGCCGCATTCTAAAGCAAAATCTTGTAATAAAGGCCATGTGTGGGAGGAGGAGGATCGTTTTCAGTGATCTTTTTGGTTTTTTCTTTGTTTTGTTGTCACCTTCTCTTCTGCTATAGCAACAGTGCTGAGTGTTGATGCCGTAGCATTTTGAAGAAACATTCTGGACATCAACTTTGGTTCGATCCATCTTCATTTTCTGTAGAAAATGGATTGTTACCTGAGAATACTTTTGTAGCCTACTCTACATTTTGTCTATACGTCTTACCTGTAGGTGGTATATTTATCATAAAATTTTAATTCATGTGCAGCTAGCTCTCATCTTCTGTTTTCAGATGCCTCTCATTAATGTTTCAGGTGCAAAAGGTCCCTCTGGGTTGGAATACGTCCCACTTGGCTGAGGAAAAGGGGTGTCGCATCTTTCATGAAAGTCTCTCAGCCATTCTTTCCTGGGATAGTCCGCCCAGTCAGAAGCGGTGGACCCTGCTGTTTCAACCTATCATTTCTTTTGTTTCCTTATTAAACAACCTGTCTTTACCTAATAAATTGCAACATATCTATATTTCCATCATGGATAATGGCCCTGATGTGGCCTGGGAGAGTGAAATATTGCCCTCCCCCCCCCAGTTTTGACTCTGTCATCAAGTTTGCATTATATCAGGTCATCCTGGAGCTACTGCAGTAATCCTTCATTCTTATTCTAGCTGTCCACTAGTGGCCTCTTATGTTTCATCCAGTGAAACATTGAAATAAGAAAGTGTGCGTATTTGTAGCCTCACTGTTGATTAAGTATAGTAGCTAGTTTGTGAAGTAGCTGTTGGGAAATAGGATCTTAAATCAAAGCTCATTTTCCCCTTTCAGCTAGGATGACAAAGGAAATGAGATATTCCTAGAAGTGTTGTCCACAACTGGATATAATAAGGAACAGAAGGAACAGCTATATGACTGCATTAATTATCTCTTCTTCAGAGCTACACATCTGCCAGCTGGTAACTGCAGCAGCTTCTCAACTTCATTAAGAAAGTATCTTTAAGTAGCATATTTCTTTTTTTTTTTTTGTTGGTTTCGTTTTTGTACCAACCATTCACATGAAATTATACTTAGCAAAATGACTTCTTATTGATCTGTGAAATTGTAATCTAACACCCCCCAAACCAAACAAATAAGAAAAATCAACAGAAAAACCCTCAGAGCCTTTGCTACCAGTAAAGACAGAGTGCACTGTAAAAGGAAATTTTAGAAGGTAGCAGTCATCAGACTGGACAACACCTCTGTCTCCTTCATTTGGAGGTACATCTGTATTGTTCATAAACTGTCTTTTGCCCTCAGTTTCTCAGTTCATTATCTAAAAGTCCAGCTAAGATCAATGGATATTGCAGAAGCTAAAATGCCCTTGTGAATTCTTCGATGGGGCCATAAGCTTACAGCCACGAAACATCATTGACGTTCCTTGAGACCCAGAGCCGGTGCTGATAGTGTGCCCCTTCTGACATTAGAGTGTGTTGTAACTCTAGGGAGGATTACCTAGTTGCTGCCTCCCAGTATGGGGATTTGAGGTGAAATGCCCAGCATATTCCCTTCTCTCTGGTAAGCTGGTGTGATGATGGCCCCAGGGTGCTTCTCAGAGGGTTTCCTGGACCATCTCTCCATCTCTGCTCAAGGAGAAGGTGCTCAGTTCCATTTGTTTTTTATTGATCACTTACATTAATATTACATCTCTTGCCTCTCTAATGAAAACTCAGGTTTCCAGAAGCTATTCTTTATTTTTATTTTTTTTTTTTACCTGAAGGCTATTTGCACCTTGCTGAGAAGAGTAACTTGACCATGGAAGGCCATTTCCCAATAGGGGCTACAACAGTGATCTCTCCGATCACTCTGCAGTCTCATTTCAGACCTCGGTAGAGCATTAGTTGTCCTTGTTTATTGTTTTTCCAGTTTGCATTTTCTGTCACTCCTTTTTATTATCATGATGCTTGTGGTAAATGCGAGCCTGAGGCAGGAGTGGGTGGCTTTTCATTTTTCATCTCTGAAGGAATACTCAGCATTGCTGGTGGGTGATTATATACCCCTCTCCAAAGGTCTCTCTTGGTTTAGGTCTTACCTACTTCAGATTACAGTTTTCTTTCTGTATGTCTCAAGAGATTTTGAGGGAAGGCATCTAATATGGCTTTACCTTTTTGTCTTTTCTTTCTGTTTGTGATGAGAAACAAGAAGTGATCACCTCATTATAAGAAAACAGGAGGTCCTGATTTAATCTGTTTGGCACATATTGTGTGTTTAGTTATTGCATGATCGTTGTGTGACAGCAGTGTAGGAGTAAGATGGCCACACATTACTGCTCCAGGCTCCCTTTTTCATGGTCTCTCAGAAACAGATCACCAGCCACTTCTCCAGCCCTCCTTTCTGCTAGCAGGTTCAAAACCTGCCCTGCCCTGAAACGTGTAGCATGACCAGTCCACTGCAGATCTAAGAGCACTTGATTCAGTTCCCAGAGCTCTAGTAATAAACAGGCAACCTCTTCATTTAGTTCTCAAGTTTTGAAACTTTTTGTTTACTCTCCAGGAGACTTTATTTAATACTCTTGTTAAATACAAACTAAACCTGAGGAGTGCTTGAACCACTTTTTGAGAGTGTTGTTTTCAGTATTGGTTACCTTGGCCTGCCTAACATTTCACTGCAATTGAAACATTTCTACTCTCTTACTGCTCTAGCAACTTGGTGTTATGTTTGTTTTTAATATACAGGATGTAAAACCTCTTTGCATGGGACAAATAGTTTTCAAGGCCAGTCTTCTCTGTTGTTGGACTTTCTTTTTTTCTGATGAACAAATACTATTTGTTTCAGATTGAAGCTCATCAACCTGAAGATCCGGAAGCCTGAGATGAAGTGAGCATTCCTGAGAACTGGTTAAGTATTGTAACAAATGCAAATGAAATTTCTGCTATAAACATTGCTTAAATTACTGTAAATCCTCATTTGATTAACTGCTGTGCTACAGGTACATACTTTCTTGTAAGTGAATTTGAATATGTTAGAATTTTCACCATCTAAAATCAGTTGCTTATAGCTGATATATATATTTTTAATGGAAGTAAAATTAGACCGTTATTCCCAGTAATGAATAGGAGACACTGGAGAAAGTGCTGCCATGATTGTTCCCATGTTCAGTCAGATTGTGTAAGTATTTCATAGGAAAAGAGTTGACTAGAAGGTTGTAGAAGAAACATCCTGTGAATCATAAGCTCTTAAGGATATAGCATGAGAAGAACAAAAGGAAATGAATGCAATCTAAAGGGGCAAAAGAAGGTGAGGGTTTTATGTCAGCACTACAAGTTGGACAACAAGTAAATGCAAAAGGACTAAAGTGAATGCTCACATCAGTTCAAAGTGACAAAATATGAACTGAGGCTGAAAATGAGGCAATATTCAACATGTTTTGGGGCCATATGTTTATTGATGGACTGAGCACAGGGTATTCTTTTCTTAAAATTATGACCCAAAAGATGGTGTTTCTTCTCCTCTCTTCCAAATAGTAATGTGCTGATACTGAGCTCTTCATAGGATAGATTTTTTTAATGTGTTATCTCTCAGTAATAACAATTACTCTCCCTCTTTGTTTCAGTATATAATCTGAGTCATTGTCAGTGTACTTGGGCTTTGACTTCTCTTACCTTCATTAGAATTGTCTTGTTCAGCAAAGATGAGACAAATACTGTTTAAGGAAGGGCAGAAAAAACAGAGGAGAAAGAAGAAACACCTCTGTGTTAACAGGATATTTTAAAAGGGATCTGGGAAAGCTGCTGCCATAGGAATGCAGGTTGTGGTCTCATTACAGAGGGCAAAATTACTGTGTAGTGGTGAGGTTTCTGATGTTTGTTGTTTCACTCTAATCAGTCATAAGCTGATTCACTGTGTCTAGGGCAAAAGCAGAAATAGTGAAGTAAAGATCTATCAACAGACCAAAATATGACACTTGGTTGAGACAAATATATCTGATTTTGGAATGACTCCTTTAATTGTCTTTTGACTAATCGTAGAAAAAAACCTTTCCCTTTTCCTTATTTTTTTTAAAAAGTAAGTATATATATAGACTTTCTATTAAAATTAATTAACTGTAGTATCAGCTTTCCTTTTATCCTCTCAGCCACATTAATAAGATTTGGCGCATATTGCAGAACAATAACACTGTTGTCTGGTCAAAACCACCTTTTACATCTTCTTGGAGGAAGTGATCCTTATGTAAATAAGCTAGTTGTGCTGTTCTGTCATTGGGAGTTTGCTCATGTGCTGAACAATCAAGATTCCTAGCTGATTGTTATCTTTCTCTCAAAAAAAAAATCATTTACATTGGTAAACAACTTTCAATATGTAACTATATCCCACGTATGTCTATTGCCACAAGATTGGCCAGGAGACACATCTTTTCACAGCCCAGCTCATAAAGAAATGTCAGTGGTAGGTCATAGTAGACATGGTAGTCATTACAGTTAATTAAAAAAATAAGTAATAAAGAACTTTCTGGAGCTGAGCTCCTTCCCATTGAGTCTCTCTGTCCAAATGTGGGATAGTAACACCTGCAAAGTCTTCTGTGCAAAGGGAGGCAGTAAAGAGGAGAAAAGAAGTGGTAACAGTTTCCGGAAATAACTCCTGTTTCAGCTTGAAACTGTCATGCTAGGAGGATCTTTTAAGAACTTAGCAGCCATTAAGGCAGAAAATGTGAACTTGTAACTCCTTCACACAAGACTTGTGAAACAGTTTGATGGAGTTCATAAACATTGCTGGAGATATGGACTGTAATGAACATCTCCAACCATGACAACCATTAAGTCATGTTCTCACACATAATGGATGTTTGTCCTGCTGACTCTTGTGTGGCCCAATACGAGGAAAGAGCCTATGCCCAAGAGAAGGAATGGTGCTGCTCTCCTTCCTCCATATTTGCATGCATTGGTCCAGCTTAGAAGTGGTTGTAACGCAATTCATGTAATCATGACTTGCATATGACTTGCTTCAGTGTGCCTATTTAGATAAAGAAAACTTGAGCTACAGAGTAGGAATTACTGCAGATAAGAAGAAAAACATCTTATGTGAAGACTGGACATTGTTTAGATGTTGGGTCTGAATTAATTACCTTGACTTGTGCTCCTACTATAGACTTTTTGGATCACCTTGGATAATGAAACTCCCTATGTCTGTACTCCCATCTGCTAATAAACCTTCCCTTATCCTCCTGCTATCTTATCTATTCAGATTAGAAACCCTGGGAACAAGTCTGTCACTTAAAATAATAAGTATGTTCAGGACCCAGTTTGTAGGTGGAGCCTCTATGCCTTGGTAGTGACAGTGATAAAGGGATTTAAGTGCCTGTTGCCCACTGATGTCAATGAGAAGTACGTTTGTGGGTCTTTCTCCTAGATAATATAAATACACAGTAAGTATCAGAAAAAAACTTGCAAGATTATTTAAAGGACTATGTTGGAAAGGAAAAAGAGATGGCAGGAAGAAAGATGGCAAAAACCTTGAAAGAATGAATAATTTAAAATAACAATATGTACGTTCTTAAGATTTATACATTAAAGATCAAAGAGGCCATGACGTAACTTACAAAGTAGGTGATGCTTAAACTGCATTAAAGGTTAAGAAGCTAGTGGAATTGTTTCATTCATTTATTTGCTTCTTTCTTTTGTGATGAAGAGCACTATGATCTGTGTTATTCTAGGATGAGAAGATGATCCAGGCTATGGACTGTAAGTGGAGCATTGGTATGAGGAGGCTTTCTCCTCCTCCTCTGTTAGCTTTGGGGCGAAACCTAAGCCCAGATCTTAATCAAGTGCAGTGATTATGATCTTGCTAACAAGTGGGTAGATTATGTAGAAAATCTCAGGCTTCAAGTTTGAGCAGGATACTGAACAGGATGGTGCAGAAGATAGTAGGGAGCATGGAATTTCTCTTTTAAAGGTTTGTGTCATTGATGTGACTGAATCAGCAATGGGCAAATGCACTCTGATAAGGCAAAATTCTTTATAGCTAGAAAGGATCAGACTGAACTCTATGTACATTCAGTGTTCTCTAGCATCACTATTGCTGTGAATGGGGAAGTAAAGGGAGGGCACACTCAAGGGAAATACATTGCCAAGCTGCTGTTTGGAGGAGCTGAGGAGGAGCGACTCAAATCTGTTGACAGTACCTGTCTCTGATGCCTTGCCTCTTGCTGAATATCATGGAGAAGGAGATGGCAGGACGAAGCCTGAGTGCATGGCCCTCTCCTCCCCGAGTCCTATAGCCCTATGCACAGTTCAGCCCTGCAACTGAAACCCAGTTCATGCCTGGAAAGGAAGGAAAGGAGCTGTTCTGCTCCCCTGGGGATAGACTCCAATGAGTATAGATTAACATGTGAGGCCTTTTGAATGTGAAGACAACCATGTTATTGCTTGTGGGATTTGATCCCTAATACTCTGGGGAGGAGAGGGAGACTAGTGAAATCAGCTGCTGCAGGACTTTGTGTGCAATACATTGACATGGAGTTTAAACCAGAAACCTCGGGAGAGACGTACAGTTATTTTGCTGTCAGCCAAGATTCTGCAGACTGATTTCTGGCCCTGTTCTCTCTAGCTGGATTTTGTTTGTTTGTTACTTACTGCCACTGCCCTCACCTTTTGGTTAAAGAGTAAGAATTTAAAAGGATGTCTTGGTGATAAGAAGGCATACATTTAAGTTCAAACATTCTCATGGGGAATTAGAAATAGAAATTTCATTGTCTTCCATGAGAATTTATATTTCTATGTGAAACCTAAAAGCCACTTTTCCTCCCATCACTGCAAGGCTAGATCTGAATTTTTCTTTGAAGAAAATTGCCTTGCCAGCTGTTCAAAACCCATGTAAAACCAAGCAAAGAAATAGCTGTTGTGCTGTAGCTGTATTGGAAACAAAAGCACTTCTCTCATTTTGTTTAACACTGTGGATAAGCAAAGAGAGAATTCAAGGTATTCTTGTGGCTATTTAATTTTTGTCCCAAGAGACATTTCATCAAATTAATGTTTTATTAAATAATATTGAATGAAAAATACCAAGGGATTGTTTGCATTGTTTAACCATTCAGGTCTGGAAATCCTATTGAAGCACCTTTGAAGTCAAACCGAAGCATTGTAGAAGCAGACCCTACACAGAAAGTATCAGGTAGCAAGGCAGTTCTGCATTTTCTCAGGTGACAATTCAGCACTGAAAAATACCATTGTGATAAAAATACAAGTAGAAACTTGCCACCATAATCTCTTCAGTATCTACTTCCCTTTCTGTGATTAGGGTAAATATCTGTTTGGTTCTCTTTCTGATCTATTGGGAAATTATTGCTATGCTGCACTGGTGTAGTTCAACAAAACTGTGACTGAAGTGCATAGTGTCCCTTGCTTAATTACTTTCATACAACACATCATGGCTATAGAAATTTGACACTGGTGAATAATAGTAGCATAAGGGAACAATCTTTATTTCAAAATGTGTAGTAAAAAAATGTCACATTTGGAGATAAAGTGAGCATTCCTATCTATGCAGGCAGAACCAATTTTCTTCCTCCACATAAATATCAGAGTTCCTTGGGAAACTGTCTTTTATTGATGTATCTAAAAATAGCCTCCCTAAACCTTTCAGTCAGGATGGTCTGATGTCAGATCTATAAAAGTTATGGTGCCTAAATTATAAGCTTGATTTACTTTTTGGATGTACGAATTCAAATGTGTTCTTTGCAAATCCTAGCAATTTTGGTGTAATCAGAAGAGATTACATGCAATTTCATTGTCACTGGAACGGACATCCACAACCCTGCGAAGCACAGACAAGACTGTGTTATGTTCTGTAGGAATAATAGCCCACTGTCTGAAATAGATGTAAGATTTCTGTGATATGTTGGCCTCTCCAGTGGTGCCTCAGGTAACATCAGTTTTATTTGTGCAACTGAGGTTCAAAATCTTTTTCACTGGATTTTTTTCAATTTCTCTCAATTTCTGATTTTCCTCCATTAACTAATCTCTTTCTGGTTCTGCTTTCATCTTTGCTGGGAATCCAGTTAAGGAATCAGTTCAGATCCCATTCCGCTGGGACATTCTATAAAAGAATAATTTCAGCAGTGATGAAATATGATTAAATATTAAAAGTATTTTATTTTAATTATGTGCTTTTAGAAACTTGCTTTGCAGTTACTGCATTTTGCAGAAATTCATAGTCTTTTTTTTCTATCTCAGTGTAACAGGCTCCAAAGCATCAAAGGAGAATGACAACAGATTTTTTAATCCCAAAATATTTTTGTGACTTATAAAATGCAGTTTTGGGTCTTCTGATTTGCTTTGCTATTCTGCATTATTTTGTTGCACACGAATCTTTGAAAGGTGATTGTGCATTTTTAAATTTTTGTGTGTGGGTGGAACAGTATGTGCAAAAATGGCTGAAAGTGATGCTGGAAATAAGTATTACAAGGGGATGGTGCTGGAGTTTTTTTCCCACCTGAGTAGAAGCACTTATTTGGTGAGACAAATCTAAGAATGGGAGGGTCTGGTTTTGGTAATACAACTGAAACGTGATTCTCTGTCAAAGCAAATAGTAGCAAATAGAGCTACTAGTTGAAGAATGCAAGATAAAATGACTTCACCTTATCCACAGCTCAGATTTCCCAGTCTCCAGAAATCTTCCAAGACCATTCTGGTAGAGCAAATGTTTCTTTTAATGACTTCAAAGCAAGTGGTATTGGATTCCTTTAGAGCAGTCAGCCCCTGGGTCTGGGATTCTGCCTCACTGGATCCCCCCCTCCACGTGGTGAATGCCATATCAATACCAGCTCAGTGCTTTGCTGTCTGAATAGACAAAGTGTAACTTTCAGTGCTGTTTAATCCCCAAAACCAAAAAAAAGGGAACATTTCCATGTCTATCCTTACAAGTATATGCTTCTATGAAATACCGCAGTGCTTATAGTTGTGTGTGAAAACTGACATTACTGTCCTTGGAAATCTAAATGAACTCATTTTCTGAAAGTTTAATGCTGACATTGAATGTGTGTATATTTTGCAAGGCTTTTT
Organism: Chlamydotis macqueenii; assembly: GCF_036417535.1. NCBI lineage: Eukaryota > Metazoa > Chordata > Aves > Otidiformes > Otididae > Chlamydotis > Chlamydotis macqueenii. Next base: position 130,773,515 of record NC_141556.1, read on the forward strand.
GATGCAAATTCCCAAATATACACCACGTACATAGACTCAAATCCTCTTGAAAAGTTGATGGTGCTTGCTAAAGAAATTGTTGTCCACAATAATTTTAAGTAAGTTACTTACTTTCCTTTAAAATGTTCAAAAGATACTACCAACTGAACTCTAAAGTTTTATCTTTATTAAGTTCTCTAAGAATATGTAAAAAGAGGAGTCATTCAAACTATTTCCGATGAGTCTCTAGTTTATGATAAAACCTAAGCATGTAATTTGAGCTTCACCCAGCTTCTAAATGCTGCGAGAAATTCCTTTCTCGTATTGCAAAACCTGCTGTCAAGACTGAAGAGGCTGCAGCGAAGAGCTGTGTAAGTGCTTAGGACTGTGAGGATATGAGTTATGAAGACAGATTAGACAGACCTAGCTATAGGCTGTAGTATATTAGACAGCATAGATAAATTGAGGCTAAGAGGGCATCTTGCAGTGGGATGAAATATACTGAAGGAATGCTATAGATTGATACCTCTCCATGGTTTAAGACCAGTTGCTTCAAAAATGTGCAGTCATATACCATGAAGTTGACAAGTCGACTTGGAAACTGGTAGACAGGCCACTGAAGTGGAGCATTTGTGTTCAGATAAGGAGACACTATGTAACAAACTCTGCACATCAGCAATAAATGGAAATTGTTTCAAGGGGAAATTGGATTAAACAATTAGATATTAGGAAAAATTTTTTTACAATGAGGGTTGTAGAGCACTGGAACAGGTTGCCCAAAGAGGTAGTGGATTCCCCATCCCTGGAAGCGTTCAAGGCCAGGTTGGATGAGACTCTGAGCAACCTGATCTAGTTGGGGATGTCCCTGCTCCTTGCAGGAGGGTTGGACTAGATGACCTTTGAAGGTCCCTTCCAACCCTAACCATTCTATGATTCTATGATTCTAAACTGAAAAAAAAAAGAGAAATAGAAACATGGTTTCAGGTGAAGAAGAGTGAAAGGGCTGGGATAAAATAATCTAGATATAAACAAAACCTTTCTTTAAGAAAATACATTTTATTTCCCAATAGTTAGGATAGATCTGCCTTCCACCTTGTCTTGCTGACCTTGTACAGTTTCTGTTCGTGTTTCAATCAATTTGGATGTGTTTTCTGCTGTTAAAGCTTAGGGCTTCCCCAAGGTATGTAAAGTAACTCAAAAGGATTGCGGGTTTTAAAGGTTTTTGAAGTATTTTTATTTTTAATTTACTACGGTGGAGTAGTGGCATGTATGCACATCTTAAACGCAAACTGCACTGTACACTGTACACTGTACCCTTTTGTCTGTTTACTAAGGTTGGTTTACATATCTGCAAGTAGAGGACTTCATCTTCCCCATTTGATGCTTTATGGAATTTCAAATTATAGTTATTTGTAGAAAAAGCTGTTTCTATGATAATGCAATAGTTCTTCCATATCCCACTAACTTTGTTAAAACAAGCATTAGATCTTACCCTCCTGCTGTACTGATCTCTGTGTGGTTTCAAAAAGTTCATCTCATCAGTGGTACTCATAGTGCAAAAGCAAAAAGCAGTTGCTTCTTTATAATAAGGTGCATTTTTATTTCCCCAGAGGTGCCCAGCCGTAGAATGGCTTGTGCTGCTTGCTGTTACCTTGACCTGCATCAGCAGGGTCAGACCTACCTGTGGTGTGACATGGTGCAGGCTGAGAGGTGGCAGCAAGAGGTGTTCTTTGGTTCCTCTACCCTGACTCTGGTGGGTTATAATGCCTTGGCCAGCAGCCGGGTGCCCACCCAGCCACTTGCTTGCTCCCTCTGCTTAACAGAAAGGAGAAGAAAATGAGGTGTAAAAACTCATGGGTGGGCATAAAGACAGGGAGATTGCTTACTACATCCTGTCACAGCCAAAACAAACTTGACTGGAGGAAAATTAATTTGATTTATTGGCAATTGAAATAGATTTGGGTAGTAAGAAACAAATACAAAAATTAAAAAACACCTGCCCCCTCCCCACCTTTTTCCAGGCTCAGTTTCACTTCCTTCGTTCCCAACTCATCTACCCACCTCCCCTCCCTACCCCAAGCAGTGCAGGGAGCTGGGGAATGGGGCTTGCGGTCGGCCCATAATCTTGATGTCTGCAGGGCTCTTTCTCTCCTCACTCCTCACATTGCCATCTGGCATTTTGCCCTTTCTTAAATACTTTTTCCCAGAGATGCCACCGTCTGGGCTGAGGGGCTCAGCTGTGCCCTGCGGTGGGTCTAATGGAGCTGGCTGGAATGGCTGTGTCTGGCATGGGGCAGCCCTGACTGCCCCTGCCAGCGCCTGGGTACCTGCACCCAGGGGCCTGCGATGGATTGGATATGTCAGTCTTTCCATCGGATCACTGGAGGAAGAGAATGGCCCATCTACTCCCAGCCTGTTGTGATCCAAAGGTTCAACAGCATTTTCGTCTCCTGGGCATGCCACGTGGTAATGCACATGTGGCTGTGTTCCCACTGCCTTCGTTTTTGTAGAGGAAGCTTGAAAAGTATTTTTGACAATATTTTTGCTTTTTCTTTTATGCAGTCTGTTTTCTGAGGCATTCCTTTATTTCCATTAGGATTCAACCACAGTTGAAGTTTTGATGTAACTTAACTCAAAAATAAATCCTTTTTTTCTGTCGAAACATTCTTTTTAAAAGTTAAATGAGTCTTAAAGACTTTAGTTTTGAATACTCATTAAAGAAAATATTGCTAATACTTTTCTTGTTTCATTGGAGAGGTGACCCTAGTCAATCTGGCTTTAAAAAAAAAATAAAATTGGTTGCTTAAGCACTGCCAGATATCTAATTAAGTTCCCAATTATTATAAATATTCTATCCTCAGATGGCTTCTATATTAGTAAATAGTTCTCACAAGGTCATTGGTTCCACCTGGCATAGAAAAACTTTACCGTTTTTTGAAGCAATGATAGTAGGAAATTGGAGTATTACACTGTGTTCTTGCATTTAGATTTTTAAAAATCCCTTTAAGTATCCCGAAGAAAACCATAGCGGTCACACTGCCCACGTGGCCATCTGAACAATATGATCACACTGGAGAATAATCCCACTGGCTATTCACCTATGACAAATTTTACAGCTCGCCCAAAATCATGCCCAGAAAGGAAACTGTCTTTCCATCCTTTAAGAATACAATCCTCAGAATACAGTAAAAACAAAGTAGAATTTTTTTTTTATATTGAAATTACAAAGCCAAAATTTGCCACAGGTCTTGTAACACAACCTTCTTATTTTATCGTATCCTGTTAAGATGCTGTACCCATGTTTTTCCCAGAAAGAAGCATTTAATTTCTTTTATTTTGGCTAAGCCTAGAGTGCACAGCGCAATGGCTTGGGGTCCAAAGAGAGTACAGTTACAGGTGTGTCTTTTGCAAATGTGGAAAAAGAAGTTCAGCCAAAGATGTTTCTTTCTATTACTTTACAGCTCGTTACTCTATTAATGGGAACAGCCTCCCAGTTTCTCTTCTATTTTGTTTTACCATAGGGTATGTAAATACTGAACAAAATATAGAGACTCTCTCCAAATGACCAGCATTCTTCTCATGTGCATATCCTCTCATATAAATATCAGTTCCCTTGTTCATCTCTTGGCAGAATATTAGCATTAACACTTGTGTTTTCACTTGCACATCCAACACCTTCGTCTCAATGGCCAGCCACAGCTTCAGAGTAGCAATCTTTGCTCCGCAGAAGTAATTTTTTTCAGTTTCTACAGGTGTGATCTCTTTTTGCTTGTATATAGGATGCGATTAGAGATGAAAAAAGAATATATAAGGAACATAGAGCTACAAAGAAATCAATAGGGCATTTGAGCAAATATGGAAAATATAGCTCATTATGCTTTTTAACAGGGGGGATTTGAGAGATACTAATGGTTCTTTTAGGAAAAATACTGCAAAGACAGCTTTCCAAATTCTTTTTGTGCGACTGTGACAAATGATAGGCTTTTTGCTGTAATACAGTATGGAAATTTGCAACTGCATCAACATAGTATCTAGAAAAAATTGCATACCCCTTCAACCATACATAGCCGCTATCCATTCCTCACACTGCTTGATATTTAGCGTTTTAAGTGAGGTCTGAATTTTTGAAGAGGGTGTGACACAAACGTTTAGGTTATGAATGAAGTAGAACTCTCAATTTGTTGTTTGTCAAACGTGTATATTTAGTATAAAAGTCAGGGGCCAAAATTCTCCAGCTTGGCTGCCTAACAACATGCCCTGCTTTTCAAAACTGTCTAATTTCAGCCCAGCTTTGCGTGGTTTCCAGCTTTCCTCAGATTGAAGCAGAAGAGAGTTTGTGATGATGGAGCCCAAACTAGGGGTACATTTTTTTTAGCTGAGTGCAATCTGTGGGATGAAACCAAGCCTCTGCATGAAAACTGATGATTTTTCCCCAAAGTGAGAAACTTAGCCAGAATACCTCTGAGCAATGACGACAGCTGTGACTGATAACGTTGCTCAGCACCTTAAAGTGTAGGTCTTCTGTATGACTGGCTACATGCTGCATGTGTTGTTTCTTCTTTTGTAGTTATGCAGTTATATGCATATCAAAGCTCTTCTTGTTTTCTCTTCTGTAATTCAGACTTTCTTTATTTTCCAGTCAGGAGCCCAAGTCCCCTTTGAGTCAGAATAACTTGTTTAACTGGAAAAAAGACCACATTTGTTTTGAATATGAGCATGATTTTCATTGTTCCTTGGTAAAATAATATGGTTTAAAAAAATCAAACCATCAACAAATAAAACAAAAACAACAAACCACTTACAGTTTCCTTTGCAAAGCCTAAACAGCCCCTGGCTGGAAGGCAGAATTTAGGGTCCTGGTTTATAAATTGCTGTAGCTAAGACAATAATACTTCATTCTCTGCTATCATATAGCACAGACAAATCAGATAATGCAGCTAAAAGCTCCTTTCTACAGCTTAAAGTGAGTGAAAAGCAGAGATAAATTGGAATTCCAAGATCATTCTTAGTGGCATTACAAACTAGATAGGAACCTCCTACTAAGACGAATATAATTGCATCTTGATTTCAAAGGCTTCTAAACTTGTAATTCCTGGAAAAATTAAACAACAGGTTTGACTTGAAGCTATTTTTAGCTATTTTTAGTGTCTCCAGGTATATTTTGGTGATGGTAGCAACTGTTGATACATCAAAGGTAATTTTTGATGGTGAGATATAGAAGGAAAGCACCAAATTGTATATATTATCACATTTGATGATGAGCAGCTGTAAGCACAAGCTAACATAAATTAAATGTGTATCACATTTTTCTGCACCCTGGGGAAGTGCAGAGCAAAGTCATGCAGTGATTACACTTCCACCAGCATGCCATTAACAACTCCAGATGGCAGCACTTTAACTGCAAACATTTCCAGGTGTAATGAGAAGGCTAAAAATAACTAAACAGCAAGGCATGACCTAGTGACAGTCTAATTTGCAAAAGGAATGAAGAGACAACAGGACTGTTTAGCTGAAGGCACGTGAGAGAAATGGCTTAAGCCATGAACAAATTCTTGTAATATAATCTTTTCTTAAGAAAGGAGATATGCACAATCTGTCTTTTCTTTCTATGTAATTCATAATGAAGATGAAAAGTGTGTGTTCACACATGTTATATGTATAACCTGGTAGGAAAACACTAAGTTCCTCTCAAAAAAGATGAACCTTCTTCATTTGAGACTTACTGTCAACATGATAGGAAAGCAAAGGAATTTGTGTCTGCCTTTCAGCAGACTTATTCTCCAGCTGCTTGGTTGGTTTATTTGTTTTAAGGCAAGATACTGGAATTTCAGTGTATGCATATGCAAGATAAGCAAGGATATTTTCCTTTTTTTTTTTTTTGCTTATTGCCCACAAAGTGCCTTGGGATGTCTTGAATAATTACCATCCATTTAAGACTGAATTTTACAGGATAGTTTTATTTACTCTGTCACTTAGGTCCTAACAATCCTTGTACCCATGGGCATGAAGTGGATGAACTGCTGTTGGTTTTAAATAAAAGTAATGGTTTCTGTCAAATACATTTTGCATCATTTTCAGGAAAGTTACCAAGCCTAGAACAGAGGTGAGGGTGCAGAGTGCTATCAGTGTGGAAGTGAATGACAGATGTAAAGCTCTTTCAGTGAGAAACTGTTGTATAAACTTCAGGAAAAAAAATCAGAAGTAATTGCTTCCCAGTTGTCCTTCACCAGTGGATGTAGTTGTATAGTGAAGAGCTCCTTGTAAGGAAAAAGTAGTATCTTGAAAACAATTGTATTGTTTTCTAATAGTCTGTAAATTTCCAGTCTATTTTCATGCTGACATAAACCCCTACAAACTTAGGTGGACAGATTTCTTTTTACTGCAGCTGATAAAGCTGGAGTGTCTTTAAATTGTCAGTGGTGACTTTATTACTGTATTTCAGTTCAGAACTGTTCACTGTCTACAAGGATCATACTTGCACATTATAATGGAAACAGTCTTGAATGTCTCTGGGAACAAACAGGGAAAAAAAGTTATTGTTATTGCAGGAACACTGAGTGTGGTTCAGATGAGTCTGGTTAAACCACAGCCTGAAACTACAGCCAGCTCCGGAGCTATGTGTTGCCAGTTGCCCCCAGTACGCTGTAGTGGTGCTGCAGTCCTGTCTCTTGTGAATTTTGCCTTTATCATTTTGCTTACACTGCTTCCTGCTGTTGCAGTCATCCCTTCCTCTCGCACATGTCCCAGAAGGAGTATCTTCCTTCTTCTTTCTCTCAGGACCAGACCTAAAAGTCATCATCCCAACGCTGAAGGGATCAGTTCCTGCTGTGCCCTGCCCACCCTTCTTGTGACTCCCCAAACTTAGATGACAGCAATGACAGCATGCTCATGATAAAATACCAGTATGCCTCATGGTCAGCATCCTTATGTTGGTTGAGAGAAGGAAGAGAAACTTATGTCAGTAACCTGAGGTATATGAGATTAACTGTTTGAGACAATGGGGAACAATCATTGTAAAACATTCAGAAGATGAGGTTAGCAGTTCATCTTCCTTGTGCATCTCTAGATTGCAGCTTTCAAAATAAGCAGGCAGAAGAAAGGTCATTCACAATACCATCATTCCAAAAATTAAAAAAGCTCATTAAAAATGTGATTTTCTCTCCTGAACACTGGCATGGTGGAAAAGTGTCTTCTGCTGATAAAAACATCTTAGACAAAAAATCCAGTCTTGCAAGGCTGGTACATCTCCTGCTTGGGGTACGAGGATGTCATGAACTCTCATTCATTTCTGTGCGAGCTAAGAAATCAGGAAAACCCTGCTAAATTAAGCAAAATTTCACGCTTATGAGGCTTATGGTTCAGACTCAAGAGATAAATCAGGCAAACACCAACACTTTGACTGCTGATCCAAATTAACCCTCGTACCTTCTGAAATTTGTGCATGGCTCATTTTCCCAATGCAAGAAGGGAAGTTAATGAGAGAATTGCTTATATTAATCTCACTTCAAGTTTGACATATGTGGATAGCTAATATAATTTTAAAGATGCAATAGTTCAAGCACACTGTTGTGAGAGGCAAATATTTATACATAATCATATAATTATATTAAGTAGTTTATTATTCAAATACCTTCTGCCTTTTGGGATGTAATATTTTTTTTAAATATCCAAAAGCAAAATCAAAAGTGATGGCTTTTAAAGGTTCTTTCTGTGAATGAATATTTCACTGCCAGAAAAAATTGTGGTTTTTTGGGATTTATTTCTCATTACGAACTTGTGTCTTTACTGGGTATTGAATATCTTCATGTCTGCAGAGGCATTTCTGTTTGGAGTTCCAGCCATGCCTGCCTTCCCTTTCACAGCCACAAGTCTAAATATAGGAAGATGTTTATAATTTTACATTCAAAAATTAGTATTCCAGTCCCCCTGCAGTGCATATAAAATGCTGGAGTTTCACTAAATTAGAAATGATTGTACCAAGGGAAAAATGTCTCTCAATCAGTTTTGAAGTGGATGCCTCAGGGATGGGGGCATCATCTTTTCTTGCACACAGTCACTATTCTTATATCAACACCAATTATGAGGTAAGGTTCAAAGCTTGCCTATGAGTTTGTTCATATTCAAGCCTGCTGAGAACAACCTGTCCCTTCCTCTCAGCAGACTCTCTTCGCACGCTAGAACTCCCTTTCCTTTTCGTATGTGTGTAAAATATAGAGAAACTCTCTCTTTTGACCAAGGGCTTTGAAAAGACACAAGTTCTGGTTAGTTCTAAATATCCTTTTGAGGTATTCCTCTGAAAATAACCTTCTGTGTCTTTTCGATTAGGCTCTAGACTCTTTGGAGTTTATGCACCGCCATGCAAAATTTTGGATGGGGAACACTGGGTTGTTACGCAATGTGCATAAGAATCAGGGGGAAAGCTCTTACATGCAATAGCTTGTCTCTCTCTAGGAAAAGTGGGAGTGGATTAAAAATTTACTCTGAGTATCTGAGTGAGAACTAACATTGCTGGAACTATCTTAATGTCTATCCCCTGTCCTCTCTGATAAAGATGTTTAGGAGGATGCCTCCATTTAGGGCCTCTTTGGTTAAGGTCATTTTAATTTACAAATGATAATGTGCAGCAGGTTACACTGAAGAGAAATAAGGCTAATTGTCAACGCAGGCTTGTGTTTTCTGGCTGTACGAGGGTAATCTGTTTGTGCAGGAAACAAAATAAGTCTCTGTTGCAGCACAAGCAGTTTCGATCAGCAGATTTGTTTCTTGATGCCCTCAGTTAATCTCAGTTGCTTTTCTGTGCTGCTTTGCCTTGAGTTCATCCTGTTAGGAATTTCCTGGTGACCTTCTGGGATAAAAGCAATCCCACATTCATTAACAGCTGCCTAATTTTGTGCAGATAGTTGCACATTGCCATGAAACCGTGTGTCTAGGAACCTTCCTGGGAACCTCAGAAGGAGAGAGGTCTCTGGAAGACTGTCATGGTGCACTGCTTTGTTGTAGTTCAGCAAAAATATATAAAAAGTTGGATACTTATATGTGGAAAACTTATTTTGTTTTTTGCAGAATTCACCCAGATCTTTAGCAATCAGAAAAGATTCTTAAAATAGCCACTTGCTTTGTTTCTAATTCAGTGGCTTTAATATAAAATTAGTATAACAAACCAAACCAAACTGAAAAAGTGCTGTCCTTCTCCACTTCTGATTTCTGTACTGGTATTGATCTACATTATTCTACAGCTCTAGTGTTTGGCAGAATCGCAAGGTGACACACCTATCTGACAAAATGTGCCCACAGCTGTACAGTTTCATTCATTCAGGAAAAAAAACCCCAACCCTGAATGCCTTGAAATTCCATCAGGCTTAAAAGAAAAACTAGAAGGTTGAGAGTGAGAGTAAATTCAATGGAGTTCAGCTGGTTTCAAAAGTTGGCTAGACTTCTTGAACTTTTAACATCAGAATAAAAATTTAACCGAGGCATAAGGGAACATCTTCCCCCTTTGAGTTGCATGTAAACTCTCTTACAGCACATGAGGAGACACTGCATCCCTTGCTTGACACCTCTATTGTATTTGTTTTCATGCTTACAAACATGATTTCACAGGACCTGAGGACAGAGGATATGTTCAAGACCCAGTAGATGTTGTACTGAAAAATAAATGCAAAGCTAGCACTTAAGTTGCTTAAGGCATCAATGTTTCTTTGATTTTCCTGGCTCTTTTCTTTTTATTCCTTCTATGAAAGTTCAAACTTAGTCGTTTCTTCAGAATCTACCCAGTTGGATAAACTTCTGTCTTGTGGGGGAGCTAACCTGCTCCACATTTTGACTTCTTAACAATGGACCAGAAAAAGGGAAATAGTTATTGTATTCAAGCTGCATACATTGTGAAAATCTCATATTACTTGAAATTTCAATATTGTGTATTTAAATGATTCAAACCTTGCAGAAGAACAAATTGAGGAAAATATATTATTATACAGACACTACAAATAGTATAAAGGTACAAATTCAGTGTGATAAAAAGCAAAACTGTTCATTGAAAACACATTTAACCCTAACATAATATACTTCAAGACATTATTTCTCTGAGGAAAGCTGCAGCTCTCCTCTATTTGGGATAAAAATAGCATGTTTATAATGTCTATGAACTATTTGACAGGCAATTTCTTTCTACTGCTCTTCATTGCCTGAATTTATGACTGAGCTTTTTGGTTTAATTTTTCTCCCTACCACAGTGAGTATGCAAATATACCAGTGAATATATTAATTCAAAACATTAAAATACTTAAAAATTATTTTAAAAAACTCTTCCAACTCTGTTTTTGACACTTTTTTACCTTAACTGCTAAGATGCAGAAAAATCCATGAAATTGTCTAGTTCCACTTGGCATAGCTGTCAAAAGACTGTGTTGAATATTTGTCTCAACATTGTCGAAACATCAAACCACCACCTGAGCAATGGCTTCCCTTATCTTGCAAACCAACTCCTGTTGTCTTGTGAACCTGAATGCAGAGCTGATTCTGAGAAATTTAGCCGCCCCCTCGCCCCCACCTCCCCCCGCTTCCATCAACATCGATGGAATCAACATCAAGGGAACCAACATCCATGGAACCAACATCGAAACGACCAACACTGGACGGATTGTTCCCCCACCGAGTGAACTGGACTATCAGGACGCCGCAGGTCCGTGGTGGTAGCTATTGCAACTTTTTTCCCTCTTTCCTTTCTTTCTCTCCTTTCTCTTGCATTTACAAACTTCTTGTCGGGTTAATAAAGTTACCTGGCGCTTGACTCCATTTTGAGTCTTAATTCTGTTCCCAAGAATACGAGCAAAACCACACTCCGGTGTGTGAGAGGTTGGTCTAGCTGCCCCTAGTCTCCCAGACTCGTCTGAGGTGGGCTAGAATGCAAGGGGGCCTTCGTCTCATTCGAAATCGGAACGTGACAATAGCAAATTGTTTACATTTCTCATTACAGTTAAGGCAGTTTAAGAGTTCTCATTTTACTCTGCCTCTTACTTCACTATTAATTCATTTTCCATGGGGCATGGGAAGGTAATGGAAGGGTAATACTAGACTGGAGTTCAGACAAAAGTGATTGCTAAGTTTACACTGCCACTGAACAAGTAATCTCAACAAGTTTCACATCTATAAATAAAAAAAAAGATAAAAGCAAATGCAAAATATTGATTTTTACTTTTTTTCCTATACGTAGTAAAATAGAGCCATTTATCTGAAAAAGTGGATTTTCACAGTTTCAGTAAAATACCTTCTTATAAGAAGAATAGTACAGTTTTGTCTTTGTACTGTACAACAAAATCCTACAGGGTAAAAACTCTCAGAGGTTTAGAGACATTCCAATGTGTGGAGTTTAAGCTAAAAGAGAATTTTTACAAACTACTGATGAAGAAAAGGGTAACATTACCCTACTGCAGGAAGCATTTAGGCTGGTAGAATGCAATTACTTAACATAGGTTTTCAGAAAATATTTTCACAGTTTCAATTTCCCTTTATTCTCCAGGTGAAAACCAAATGACTAGAAATTATATCGGCCTTGGAGAGCATTTTCTCTGCAAAATTAATTGGGGTGACCAATGTTGAGATGGCCTTGTTTGGGGAGAGTAGCACCTTGCAAATTACCACCTTGGGTATAAATAATCCCCTAGTGAAGTGCACTCAGTTTAATGCAGTGTAGTATCACATTTGAGGTAGGGGGATTTGGGCTAGAACTGAATAAGGACAGGAGAAGGGTGTCAGGAAATCTCCTCTTTGGTCTACTACTGTAATGTTGTTGGGTTTTTTTTCCTGTGAAAAAAATAGACGTTGCTAACGGATTACCTTTAGGGGTACATTTCTATTAGCATTTTTTGTTGGTTGAAGAGTGACGTTTTCAAGCACGTCCCCACTTACTGCTCACTGATTAATATTAGTGCTCTATGTTACAGTACGCAGACTGGGTTCCCTTAACATAAAAGTCACTAAAAGGTGGGCTGCAGGCACGTGCTTAATGCTTGTCAGCAAATGAGCTTTAAGTCCTTGGTACCAGCCTATAGTTAGTTTGAAATAAAATCTGCAAATATGTATTGCCTAGGCATCAGGTCCTCAGCAACATCTGTTTCTCTCTGTAGATCCACTGCTGTTACATCGCGCTACTTACTGAGGTCAACATTTTAACAATCTGTAGGAGAACCTAAGTTCTGCAGCAATTCAAACACCTTCACACTTCACCAGGAAACCAGGTTAAAGAGTAAGCTTTGCAGTTCTGAGGAGACCAAGCCAGAGCCAGAACTGAATCTGTGCCAGGCAGCACCTACCGCTTACAGGGACCCATCATTGGAAGTGTTCAAGGCCAGGTTGGATGGGGCTTTGAGCAACCTGATCTGGTTGGAGATGTTCCTGCTTATGGCAAGGAGGTTGGGACTAGATGATCTTCAAAGGTCCCTTCCAATCCTAACCATTCTGTGATTCTCTGATTCCATGATCTTGGCTGGAAAGCAAAGAGGGAAAGCCCTGGCAAGCTGGGCTTTGCTGCTGTGATGTCAGGGAAAGTATATTCTTGGAGGTCTTAGGAGTGCTGCTCTTAGGAGGATCTCCTCTGCCTTACTGCCCGCCCTTCCCCAGCAATAGCTGCTTTCCTGTGCATATCTTTGTCAGACTCAACAGCCAGCCTATAAGGCCATGTGTTTGCTGGCTGTAGCAATCTGCTCCCTCAGATACATTAGACACTAGAAACACTGTTTCCATGCCTAGAGCTGGCCCTGTCATCAGTGCAGTAGTTAGAAAGGAAGTCTGTGCAAAAGAGAAAATATTAAATCAGCCTTACTCAGTACCAGCACTCTTCAAAAACAGCCCAAATGTTCAACAATAAATCTTATTTGGAGACATTGCTTCAAGTTGATTAGCATCAAAGCAGAAAACGCTCAACTGTGGAGAAAGCCAGATTACACTTTACTATCCAACACTTGGCCTAAAGCTATGTAAGTAATCTCCCATGCCATGAGGGACCTGGAGGCACCACCAGGCTTGCCCATGTCTGCCCAGACACTCAAGGCTTCCTCCATTCTGCCCATGGCCCAGGACCCCATGTCAGCCCCCAGGGCCATCAGCCTCTGCCCAGCGATGCTGTAGCAGGACTAGTCTCCAGCTCCCCACAGCTCTGCCTAGTCATGGGCCCTGCCCAGCCAGGCCCACCAACAGGTCAACGTCCCAGCCCAGCCTCAGCCCATTCCTGTCCCCATCCCCAGAGAGATGCCTGATGCGTGGGGCTGGGGTTGCCTTGATGCCCCTGGCTGCCCTGCTCCTGACTGGGACGGGCCCTGGCTGCCAGGCTCTGCCCTGCTACCCTCAACGTGAGGAACTACTAATGGTCCTGGCCTGCTGGGAGCCACTGGTGCCCATGGGGCTCTGACATAGGCAATTGACAGAGCTCTCCCACAAGTAAATATTGAGATACCATGAGATTTTTACCATGTTCCTTAAAGAAACAAAGGTAAATGCATGGCATGGCAGCATGGCAGGTACGCTTGGCAGTAGACACTTCCAGTAGGAGTGGCCTTTGAACATGGGGACTCTTTGAATGCAAGGGACACCTCAATCAGTGGCAGTACCTGCAGCATCCAATCCCTTGAAAGTGCATGAGGTTTCCCAGGTTAAGAAAATACTACAGCTGACATCAGTAACAGCAGAAAGTGTATTTTCACCATCTGTATTACTATGGTTGTATGACCCTTGTGATCAGTGAGGTTTATGATGTGATTTACAGCTTCTTACAGTGTGAGCTGAGGTAGTGAGAATGGGAAATGCACATTTTTTTAGGTATCGGAGGAGAAGTGTTGACCAAGCTGTATGCTTGGTAAGAGATAAATGCTGTCTATTTTACATCAGTGGGAAACTCAAAGTTTTGTCTGTTGTGTAAAATCCTGTGTAGGGGATGCTGTAGCCCATTGCTTATTTCTTGGTGGAGAATGCAGTATGAAAAGGTATGACAGCAAATGATGGCTTAAATAATTCAAGATACTTGTAAAACTTAGAGGTAATGCTTGCTTTGGAATGATAAATGATCGTATTCCTTATTCCTTCAAGTAATGGAATCACCACGCAACTTCCCAAGTTTCGCCCTTCTAGCTTTTCAAGACTTCGGTGGATTACATTCCCCAATTCTGCAACAAGAATCTCATAGCAGAGAACCTGTCTCCCCTGACCACTTCCAGACCCCAAGGAGATGTGCATCAGGCCTGACCAGTGCCAGGCAGCAGGAAGACTCTAAGGAATATTTTAGGAAGAATATGAACTGAGGAACAGTAACACTGCCAAAAGAGCAGAATCTCCTGTAAAATGAAGATTTGGTTGCATAAATATAGTTGAGCATATCTTCAGCTGCCTAGCCTTATTGCTGTACAATAAAAAAAGGACTAGGTGACAAAATATTTTTTAAATCATAATTGTGAGTGGGAAAGGGAGGAGATTAAGTCTGTGAGAGAGAAAGGTAGGTGTGGTGTCCAGTGGATAGTGAAATGTACATTCTAAACATTATAAAATTTTCTTTAAAATATTAAAACAAATAAATAAATAAATAAAATATATCGCCACTCAGAAATTTACGCCTGAGACTTCTTGATTTTACTTTGTGATCACTTCCCTACTGCTTACACAAACAGCCTGAAGGTTTGCTTTTAATATTTTACCTCATGGTCATGTTTAGAAGCTGCCCATCAAAGCAAGATTTTATTATTTTTAGAAGTTTATGAAGCAAAGAATTGGAATAGCTTGAGACATGCTAAATATTCTAACTCAGTAGTTCAATTACAAACCTGAAATATGTAAAGTAATAATAGGACTGACATTTACCACTCGAAAAAGTATCTGCTATGCAAATCAGATTTTCTACAGGAAAGAAAAATTTAAAATGAAACAAAAGTACCCCCTGGGACCTCCCCAGGCAAAATTCAAATAGCCTCTGAGATCATCATTGTAGGTGAAGCCACTGAAGAGCAATCAATAGAAGATAATCCCAGGCAATCTTAAAAATGCATAATTTTCAGCAAACAATTGAGGAAATATCAGCATATAACTTTGCTATTTCATTCTCATATGTGTATAACTAGTTGTGTTGCTACTGTTTATTTGCTATTGCTGTTTGAAAGAATTCCTGGAGCCAAATATCAATTTATTTTTCTGTTGGAGTTTAAGAGGATCCCAAATGGGAGCAATTTATGTCCAGCTGAAGTCAATTTTATATTTTCTCAATGGTATAAAGATTGGTCAACTAGAAATGAATTTAAATTATTTGAAATATGCTTATTGATCTGAAGGCATCTTCCTTAGAGAGAAGCTTCATATGCACAATCATGTAATTTTATATATCTCTATATGCTTGTATATAGTATTTTAAGTATGTAACATTCATACTGCTTAGTGTTTTGTCTTAGTTTTGATTGTGGTGTAATATAACTACGGTAACAGGTAGCTGGATACCGCAGCACGGGGACATCTGCGTAACCTGAGTGCTGATCAGATCAGGTCTGCTAGTGGGTGGGGAGACAGGAAGCTTCTTGCCCCTCAAGCCTATTTCAAGGGGTGGGTTCCTCAGCAAAGCTGAATTGCAGCTCATGACACAGTGCCGACTGGCCCTCTATCTTAGTCCCCAGGAGCGTACAGGGGTTGCTGAGCTCCCATGCCATGCAAAGCGTGCGCCTGTTTTGCTCTTTGCCTTCCCGCAGCACTTTAGGGTTTAACTGCAGGTCCCTTGAACTCCTCCACAGAAATGTTGATGGTTCATCAGATGTGTTGATTTTGCTGGGAGTCAAACTGAGACTGCCTTCCAGATTTAACAGTTTTGGATGACTCACTCTTTCAGAGAAGCAGCTGCAGGATATTCAGGAGTGCGCAAAAATGGTAAGCCAATGACAAATGTTCTGGCGGTGACATCGGTTGCTAAGTATGGTGCAGCACCTGACAGGTGAAAGAGGCAGTGAGCCAATAACTTTAAAATACTTGGGAATCTTCTTGCAATTGCTAGTATTCCTGGCAAAAAAGATCTGACCCTAGAACTTTATATATAATAATTACCCTATTGCACTTGGGACATAAGTCTAAATGTGTCTATTGTTGTCATTACCTAAGGTATTTCAGTCTTTAATTTGAGCTTGGGATCAGTTGTGTCCTTAAAGGTGAAGTATTCTTTTGGGGTGGCACTCTGGACTTCAGTAGGGATGTGCCAGCTACTGACGTAGCCTTTCAGTGCATAAATTGCTGAAAGAAATGGCCTCTGCTGTTTCTTTAGGATGTGAACTAGTGGAGTCAACTTGCCTGCATGCCACCCTGCCATTTCTGTCATCTCTACTGTGCTGCTGTTATTCAGAGGAATGGGACCAAAAAAACAGGCACTGAACTTCTCCAGCCATATTTACAGAACAAAAACAAAACTCAGAAACCTTATTTTTCTCATGTTAAGGTTCTGTTGTCCTAAGAGACTGCCTTCTTATGGGTTGATGGTATCTGGGGTATACTGAGATTTCTGGCTTGGTATATGAGAAGACATTAAACCTTCCACTCAGCCAGTGACATCAAGTTATGTGGGCTCTACTGGAATAAATTCAGAGACTTGTAGCCTGTTGCCATTTTTAGTGAGTAGCCCCAAGCTCCCAGTGAATTATGTTTCCCCAGTAATCTCTAGTTTGTTGTGGAATTTCCTTTTCTTGCCATATCTCTGTTTCAGATACGCAAAATCACCCCTGCATGAGAGACAAGGGTCTTGTTTTGGGGATGATGTATTGCAGTAGAAGCTCCAGCTGGGAGCCAGGGCAAACAATTTGTGCCTTGTTCTACACAAACTTTAAATAACACAGATGTAGATGTATAAGATTTAGTATCCAGGTAAGTACACACAGAGAGGAGTGGACAAGTTTTCTAATATGATGAGAAAGCCTCTGTGATTTGAAGCCCCTTGAGACAGTGATTTGATCTCCTTCAGTCCCATCCTCTTCCTTCTCCTTTCTCACAGAAGTGTTTCTCACAAGTCTAGAATGAGGAGATACCCAGTGAAAGCTGTTTAAAATATACCACACCAAGCATTCATCCATAAACTTAAGCCTGAGTTTGTCAGTGCACAAAACATAATTGGATTTAAAAGCAGTTCAAGAGATTTGTGGCAAGAAGGTGTTTCACAACCTATTAAACAAGATGAGAGGGATGTAACATCCTAGTTTGGTGGCTCCTCAACTGCCAGAAGTGAGGAGGGCATGTGAGAGGGAAGCATGGTGGTGTGCCACCTTTGTCCTTACACTCCCACACAATATCTGCTAATGGCTGTCCTCAGAAATAAGACGTTGGTTTGGGAAGTCCTATTGATGCCACCTAGTCCGTATAAGCTTTTTGGCAGTCTTAAGCAGAGGGTTAGGGAGTGCAAACAGCACTGAAAGTAAATAGTCTTTTCTTCCTTGGAAACTTTCTCTGTCTTTGAGGCTTGTGGAAAAAAATGTTGGCTTTCCTTTGCTGTATTATTCCTCTTTTGTAGATAGTAACCTACCTCTCAGGTACCAGCCTGGATGCTTTCCTGGACACAAATGGAATTTTTCTTTGATACAGTGCCCACTGCATGACACAAAGGACTACAGTTAATCTAAAGCAGGTAGCAAGAGCATCTGTTCAAGATTCTTGATTTCAGCATATGAATTGAGACATACTGGTAAAGTGAGAATAATTTAGTGCAAACCTGTTCTTAAAGAAAGAATTATATTGATATTTTCATATAATACGAACATAAACCTCAATGATCTACTAAACTATATAACTAAATATTTCTAAAGTTTTCTAAGACAGAACCTTGTACATTCTGTGTGAATTTCTACTGCTATAACTGGGTTGAATCCTTTCGTTTTAGACTCCTTTCCTTTCTTGGTTCTTATTGCATAACATAATATCTTAAATAAGAGGCAGACTTTAAAGCAATGAGGGCTTTTCCCCCACACCCACACTAGTATCTATAAATACTTTTAAAATTATTCAGCAGTCAAACTTTTTTTGGTGAAGTTCCTCAGATACATTGTGTTTTGCTTTTAGAGGAGCGAGTCAGCTTCTCATACTCCGCAACGCATTCAGTTTGGGAGTACTGCTTTAATTTTTACAGTTGTGGAGCATTGCAAACAGCTGCCTGCTTATGATTTGGTCAATATAACTTGGCTGTAATGCTAGACTTTGGGGAGGGAGTATGTTTGATCATAAGAGCTGAAAGGCATACCCTATGCAATACATGAATAAGTCAAGAAATATAACAGTTAAGTTCCTGCTAATTAAGTAGGTCATGACTGACCAAGAATCAGTCATGGTAATCTGTGATGGTACCATTAAAAATGCATTGTAATTAGGTACCGCAGCTTGAATATAAATCATCAATATTCAACAGATGTATGCCTCTTTGTTGGTTCCAAGTATCAAACAGATTTTCACTGAAGTGGAAAATGAAGTAATAACAAAAACAAAAAAGGAAAATAAATTGATACAGTGGTCCAATATTTAAATATTTGATTTTTTTAAGAAATATTTAAGAAATAAATATTTTTATTTGTTACTTATTATTCCATCCTTCTTTTAAGGATGACTAAAATACTGTTTCAAACATTATACTTAATTTTAGGAAAGAATGTTTAACACCAAAATATTTTTCCTGGAAAGTTGCCTGTCTTTTTGTCTCTTCTGTAAGGGAGAATCTATGGAAATATCCAAATGTGTATGAAACTAATTCACCTCCAACCCACACCCCTCCTGAAACTGTCACCTGTGAGCTACAAAAAACATGACAAGAATTACATGCCTAGTATATAGGCTTACGATAATGATCAGAAGCATTTTCATGGGTACAATATGCTGGAATTGTCTGTCTATATGTCACAGTTACTTTTATATTACTTGTCCCTCTTACATTGCTGTAAAATTGTGCTGTAAAATTGTAATACTGGAAAATCTGCAAATATCCATTTGCTCAAATGTCCACTGCGGTTAAAGCAATTCCTATCTGAAAAGTTTGTTTTCCCAGCTTACTGGCTGTGATGTGGTCGGCACTAGCAATGTATGTACGGTGTGCACTGTTGTATGTCTAAATTAGCAGGTGGAGATCGTCCTGCAGAGGTAAGCAGAGAAGGCAACCTGACCTAGTCAGGGATGTCCCTGCTCCTTGCAGGGGGGTTGGACTAGATGACCTTTGAAGGTCCCTTCCAACCCTAACCATTCTATGATTCTATGATTCTAATGCAGGAGACCCAGCTTCCCCACGAACACCTTCTTAGAGATACACTTCTGTCTGGCTGAAGGAAGGCCCATGAGCAGAGGGAGCACGCTCAGTGCACCCCAGTTCAGTTTAGTCCCAGATGAATGCAGTCTGCGTGCTCTGAGGTTGCCCCGCAGTGAAAAGGAAAATGAAGTAAAGGGGAATGCTCAGGAGAGTCTCTTCAAAAGCGCACTCTTGACCCCAGTAAAAATACTAGCGGAGATGCATCTGTTGAAGCTGAGAATGTTGAGCTGAGGTAAAGAGAATCCCCAAGGGCTGTATTCAGGCACTTGGAAAACAGTGTTTCTCAACAGTGATGGACTGCTGCATCGTTCATTTACTCGAGCTGGAACAGAAGGACTGTATTTTGAATTCTACAGTAGAGTCCAAGGTTTTGGTTAAAATGCTTTTAGGTCTTAATATACCACTGAAGTACAAGACCCAGTGAAGTTGCATTAAAAAAAATCTCTCCAGCTTCAGCTTTCAGCCCTATCCTGCCATTTTAATAGGAAAGCTAACTATCCTACCCGGCAGTATAGGCTTGAAGTGCTGGAGATAAGGCTGCCCAGAACCAGAATAAATATGTTTTCTACACATCATTCCAGTCCTGATATGGTGCTGGGAAAGGGCTTGCATCTCTCTTACGATATGACTTTGTATAGGGCCAAGTGGGTTATGTGCTTTGCCTGCTGCGTTTCACTGGGTGTTAGATCCCCAATTCTCTTGCGTCCCTCAAGTTGAAATACTCATTTTCATTTCATTACTATAGCTCTCTAGCCTCCTGCTGATTCAAGCCTTTCCTCCTGCAGTAAGAAATGTCATGTGGATGCAGTCATTTTAAACATATCTTTGTTCAGACTTTGTTATAATTTATTATTAGCTGTATTAAGTCTCTCGTATGTAAGTCTTGTGTGGCTTGCCTGTCAGTATGGTGTCAGAGTGAGCAGCTGGAAAAGTATCTCAGTCATTTCTTTCTCTCATCTAATATTAAAATTATTGCAATTCATTCATGGCACACACATTTGTTCATTAGCAACATACCTTTCACATCTCCTTCTTTGGTGAAATATTCTTACTACCTGCTTTAATCAGAGAAATGAGTAGCTAATCACTTACCTCTTCGTTGTAGTAGAAATGAGTAAAATGATCAGTTTGGCAACTGCTGTTACACATGCATGTAAGTGATGCATAACATTATAGTTATACTGATAGAAATAAGACATTCCCAGACAAAAAAAAAAACCCACACATTTGTGGTTACTATGAATAAATTAAAAGACAGCTGTTATG
The DNA here is from genome assembly GCF_036417535.1 of Chlamydotis macqueenii. Taxonomy (NCBI): domain Eukaryota; kingdom Metazoa; phylum Chordata; class Aves; order Otidiformes; family Otididae; genus Chlamydotis; species Chlamydotis macqueenii. The sequence continues at coordinate 130,794,045 of NC_141556.1, forward strand.
CCACAACCATGTCATAAACTTACTTTTTATTGTATGAGTATTTTTTAAGCCCAAAATCTTATGTAAGTGGCACAGTTTTAAACATATGCTTGATTTAAAAATGAATTTTAGATTTGGATTTCTTTTACTATTATGGGAGTTTTGTGCATGTGTTTTTATTTTAAAATAGTTTATTGCTCTATGGGGATCTCAACTTCTCAGCACTTCAGGCTGAAATTCTTTTCTACATGGAATACCTAATTGGGTCAGTATTAAACTCTGAGTTCAGCAATCGTAAAAGTTCATAGAAGGTCAATCTGAAAAACAGTAGAAATTTAATTTCAGTAGAACTTAGTTGTGTGTCTTTTTATCTTGAGCATTATTTTGGGGTTGGTAGACCTTCAGAACAGGCTCTTCGTTTTGGCTATATATAATATCTGCACGTACAATATAAAAGGCATGCCACAGGGCCTCCCTATTTCTCAGCAAGATCATCTCTCCGCAAGTTATGTCTGTCAGCAGGCTATACATTAATAATTGCATTATTGATACATCCCAAATAATTTGTTTGGTAGAAACACTGAACATGCTATAGAGCTTCAGCTGAAGAGATCTAAACACAGTTGAGGCTGTCCATGACAAAAGTGAAAATTGCAGGTACAGTATAGTAACCTAGCCACTTCTGTCACTTGTAATTAACTTAATATACTGCTCTATGTGTGAGTGTGAATAATAAGACTGCAGATATTTGTATTTGTTTCCTTCTACGTGTTTGTCGAAAAGTAACCTGGAAAGCACACATCCAACTTTTTTTTTCAGATAGTTTTGCAGAGGAATCTCTTCTGGACTGTGAATAAAATTATCCCTGTGGAAAGTGGGGAGGGAGCAATCAGGCGGGCCTTGGGGAGGTGAGCACCCAGCTCCCATCATACCATCATGTGGTCTGGGCATGTCACTGAAGTCCCTTTGAAAGACTGAACTGTGGGATTAGATCAGAAAAAGCTTCACTCAATGCTATAATTCACTTCCCTGCCATGCAGGAGAGAAGACCCAAAGGTGTATCTCAATCAGCGTTGGCTGTGTGGCAGCAGGGTCAGAGACCCAGTCACAAGCCAGGCAGTAGCATCCCATTGTGCTAGGTTTTGGACATGCGTAAGTGAAGAAGCTGATGGCCCTTCCACAGTTCATGACTTGCTTGGCGACAGATCTATTTCCTGCTTTCCTTTTCTTATTTTTCAGGCAAACACTACATCATGTATTATGGAAACATCAAGGATACTGTCTTGCTTGTGCTGTTTAGTAAATGGCACAGTGCTTCTTGGTAGAATATAGATGTCAACATGCATATTGAAAATGTCTAAGGGTGTCATAAGTCCTTGGATGCAGGGGAGAGATGGCATGCTATTAATGATCCTTTCTTCCACAAGCAAATTCCAGTCATCTTTCTTATATAAAGCTGGGACAGAAATAAAAATAGCCCTTCATTAAAAGCAGCCTTGTCTGCTCTACCTATGGTGTATTAGACTTACTTAACTAACATTGTGAATTGTTGGGGAAAAAAGAACCCGGAGATGCAGCTATTATTTCTGCTGTAGTGTGGCAAGGGCTTTGCTGCTGTGAATAATAACAGCCATGTTGATGGGTAGACCTAAATTAAAAGTGAAAGAGTTTATTCATTCAGTGCAAAAATCCATCTTAATGTGAGGATGAGGGAGTTTGGGGAGTTTTTTTATTTCTATTTTTGCTTTTAGGACTACTTTATACTATTCAGGGCCTTTTAAAAGTTGGAAAATTGTTGATAATAATATCACAGATCGGCAAAGTTTTGAATTATTTCTTTGAGCTCCTTTTTGAATTCTCCTCTTCTACTAGGCAACTGCAAACTCAGTGGGGGTTTTCCTTGGTGCAAAGTGCCATATCTGAAGCCTAAAAGAAAGTGGTGACTTTTTTCTTCACTTTTTTTTTTTGCATATATTGGTCAACATTCATCAAAACATTCCCTTGCTGTAACATCTGAGTCCTTATGTATTTGGAATTAGGAAATATCTTTGCTATTTGAGAGACTAAAATGCTAACCGATGACAAGCATCAACTGATACCGGGACTTAAGGGAGTATAAGCAGCATATTTGAATGGGCAGGACTTGGTGGTGAGTGTGGGTCAGCAGAACAAAGTGGTGTCCTGAGCTGTTCTGTTTGCTTTGGATGGTTTCATGGCTTCAGGGACTACTCTGGTACTGGTGCTCTGTGCACTCCTTGTGGCCCACGGATGGATCTCTGATCTACTACTTGTTTGGAGTTCCCCCTGCCCGCAGCCACAGGAATGGGCCACGCTTAAAAAATCTTTCTCAGTTTGCTACAGGCAGGAGGTTTAAAAGCCCCCCTGCTGCCATGTAGCCTTCCCATGCTTGCAAAGATGTACCTGCATACTGAGCAACTTCATCAACTCTTAACTGAGGGACATAGCTAAGAGGAAGATACATTTATTAAACTCCGATTTTCCCTTCCTGCCTTTTCAGTGAAGATGGCATTCCCATGACAGATCAAAAGAAAGATTGCTGAGGAACTAGCTTATGATTTGGGTGGCTTGAGTTTCTGTTGTGGCACAGGGGGCTTCCTAGGTGACAGAAGACCCTAGGCACGTATCTGTGAACAACCTCTGGAGTCCTGTAGCCACAGTAACATATGCTGTGCCTGAGGTGGCTGTCTACCTAAATACCTTATTATTTGATTATTTAAATCAAACACCCTGGTGCATGAACAAGTGTAGAAAAGTTTTCCACTCTACCTACCAAGATGTAATAGTATGACTGACCGCAGGTGTAAAGAGGGAGTGATTTGCCACTGCTATAAGGTGTAAGGAGAAAAGAATTTGCTTCCATCTTGAATTAAGTAGAAAGTTAATAAATGAAGCCAACCTCCAAAATTGGCTGATTTTCCCGCCTGAAGATATTATTCCGAAGACAAATAATGGAGAATGGTTCCTGCAACATCCTTGAAATTAGGCTCTATAAAAAGCCCTTTTTCTTTCTTTTTTTTTTTTTCCTTTGGAAAAAAAGTAATGTTCTCTTTTCTGTACATGAGTGCGTACATGTGCATTCTATGGTCCTGAAAGGTTTACTTTGCTTTCATTGATGTCATTTCCTGAGGAGGGGAATATGAATTTTTAACCCATTTTGAACTTTATGTGTTGGTAATTTACTCAAGAAGCTGGACCGTTAGAAAACTTTCATCTTCCATCATTATGGGTCCTTGAAGCTAGGAGTCTTCATAGCAACTTGCTGAGAATGTCAGAAGGATTCTGTCCTTTAATCCTTCTCCTGGATGAATAGCTGTGGTGTTCAGGAAAATGCAATCTGAAATCTGGCTAAAGAAATGAAAAAGCAAACAAGTAGGAACCTTTTTTTAAATTATTTTTTTTATTTTTTTTTTTATTTTTTTAAGGAGGAGTGGTACTTGGAACACTTAAGGACCTGTAACAAGAAAGAGAAATAAGTCTAATATTTCAAAGTGGTAAGATTTTGCATTGGCGTTCAAATAAATAAATAAAAAAAAGCTGAAATTCAATAATGTAATCCTAACACGTCAAGAAGAACAAATACTCTGGGCTTCATTGTATCTGGTTTCAGATCTAGCCTCTAAACATCGAACTAGAAGGTAGACTGTCAGTACCAAGCACCTGTAAATAAGATCAGACTTTTCTCTTAAGAAAAATTGCCCAGTGTCTTATGGCTGTGAGGTACATAGTCTTTCCACCTGACTATTTTAGGTATAACGAAGCCAGTATTTCTAATGGGCAGGAACATTGCTAGGCACTCTGGAGTTTTGTAATCACATTTGTATTCCCTACAGAAGAGGTAAGTGAAACCTACACTTTCCCCATGCTGGGCAGTGATTCTGAAGGGGAGAAGTGAGGACACTGTGCAGGAAGCTTCAGGTGACTGTGTGACAGGAAAAGCATTTAACATTTTCTGTGAATTACAGTTAAAAAGTCGGTTGGAACAAAATGGAGTGCATGCTGGATTGAAAGTTAAGGATGCAGTGAGGGCACTGCCAAGTTATGTTAATCAGGTTGAACATGTATTATTGAATGCGTTTTATCCTTCCTTGTCTTCATCCCAGCTGAATGTTCCTTAGAGACCCCTGGTGCCTGAAAGTCAGTCAATGTGCAAAATCACAGAAGTAGATTTAGATCTCTCCAGTAGCATAAAGTAACTGGATTGCAATGAGAAATGCAGGCTGATGTGATACTTTGGTGAGTTCAGACCTACTGCAACACCTTCAGGCTGGGGTCTTCTGACACACAAGGAGATTTGAACTCAAGTGCACCAGGGGGAAATCTGTAAGTGAGGCGGCAGCAGTCTGCAAATCTCAGCAGATCTGAGATTTGCTGACAAACCTTTGCTGCTGCATGGCAACATGAACAGAAGAAAGATCTGGGTTTTTTTCCTGGGTCAAATTAATTTCCAACAAGTTGATATGAACCAATTTGCACCTACCTGATAGATATGTATTTCACCATTTGTATTTTTGAAATATTGACAGTGAATTTTAGCTAGTGAATGATCTGTGAATGTACTTTGACAGTCCATGAATGTGTCATAACTATTATTCAATAAGAGGCTTGTATTTAAGCCTGCTAATTACTCAAGCACTAAAGGCCACAATTATTTCTTCCGTAATTCAGGACTGATTGACTAGATAAATTGTGTGGTACTGTTTCTACTCCAGGATTAGATGTCTTCCAGATCTACAGACAGTGTTATCAATTGATGCATCAACATTTCTGCCATAGTCATAAAAAAGTGATGGCAGGCATATGCAAAATATTTTTCTTCTCATAGCCATTCCTGGAATAAAATATTGTTTGCAAATTAAACTGTAGAGTTGTTTTGGAATTTTAATTTACAGGCAAGCAATTCCAGTAACTTTAAAAAGGCTGGAAGGGTTAAAAACCTGAGTTATTGCTTCACCTTTAAGTGATTACACAGAAGCCTGTGTTTCTGTAACTAATGGTGATGATTTCTGTGGTGTGTGAACTTCTGCTGACAAATGGGGTGCTTGCATGTGAATGCCTACACAGTCATCGATTGTGACATCATTGCAGAGACGATATAGTTCAGCGACAGCTAGGTATCTGGAAACAAGAGTCTCAAAGATGAGGCTTTGATACCAATGACAGAAGGATGTCAGTGGTTTCTAAGCAGTCCCGCAAGACTTGTCAGACATGCCACATTAAAATTAAAATGTAGTGAATGAGGATAAAACTTTAATGTAGCTTCAGTGCCCTGACCTAGATAAAGTTGTTAATTTTTGATTTATAACTGCACACGGAATTTTAATCTGAATTAAAAAGAGAATTTTTTCCATTTCTTTGAAAATAAGGGCTTTCTTTAAAAACTGAGAATCTTAGACCAAACTCTTGTAATGTGACATAATAGCACCAAACCTGTTATACCTCAGCACTCAGTTCAGTATTTTATATATCCACTGGACTCTGCCCGTGCAAAATTTGGTTGTTTGCTCTCTCTCTGGGCAAAACTGATTCTGAATATGTGTGGTTTCAGATGTCTAACAACCACTATAGCTTTTGGTCTTCAATGGGATTCTTGCTTGCTTATATAATGACTCAATTTTTTTTCCTCAAGCTCTTGCTTCTCTTCTATTCTTGCCTATTCCGTACTACAGTATTTCCATGCCAGGAGGTCCAGTTATATACAGATGTCCCCTGACCTAGCTAACAGTCTTCCAGTTACACACCAAACATTACACGTTTTGCAAAATCCTGCATCTCTCTGTTTAACTGAATAGATTATTTCAAAGCTGTGTCTTACCCTAGATTGAGAATGAGGTTCAAGTCTCATTTACACTGCAGAGTGGAGCCTCATCCGGTTTGTGCGACACCACAGGCCCAATGTCTAGAGGTCAGTGTGGCTGGTTCATAGCTGACTGTTGGCAGAGCTAAGGGGCTGCCCAATGCAACTGGAGCACACCTGGGAGCATGGGGCTCATTGAGAAAACAGGCTAGACGGGCTGCAAGGGGAAGGAGACGGAGGGAATGGGACAGCTACAGTGTTGCATTGCCCTCTAGTGACAGACTGCCTCATTAGGTGGTTTCTCACCACACCTTTTCAAGTTGGGCTGAACGTTGCCTCCATTGGGTTCTAGACGTCCGGGCAGGGATAGCACAGCATTATGGAGTAGTGACGTGGCCTCAAAGCTGAGGTTTGGCTCTGTAAAGCCACTGGAAAAACTCAAGCCCATCAAAAGCTTCATGTTGTTTGTTTCAAGACAAAAGAAAAATCAATTTCCTATTTGCCAACATCACAAATTCGATCTGCCAGAAATAAAAGGATTTGCCTCCTCTGTGCCCATCCCACTATTAACATATATTGTTGAAAGCAAAAATGTTTTTCCTGTTAAAGCCTGTCCAACAGCAGTGGGAACTCTGTTCTCACCTGCAGAGTAGTAGTTAATGAAAATAATACATTTTGGTGGTATGGCCAATAAAAACTACTTTTTTTTTTTTTAATTTTTGATAATTAAAAATGAGGAAGTTGGATCTGACATCACTAGTGATTCACAAACATCTAGTAGCAAGAAGGGATTTATAGTTCCACGTATGGAGGAAAATGGCAATTTAAAGTGGCCATCAAACCAAGGTTTTTACAAAATCAGTCTGGTTACATTAAGAAAATTTACCATGTTTTTTGCTTACTTTCACAATGTCTGTGAATTTTTGGCATTTCTTGACATCTTTTTAAGCTATATGATGTATTTGCAGACAATTAGAGAGTTGGTCAAAGGAAAAAAAGATTGATTTTTGTGATGACTTTTTGAAGATTTATACATCTATTTTTATTCCATACTAGGACAAAGTCACAACCTTATAATTCAGTTATGTGAAAATGTTTGAATCAGAAAGTCAGTTTGCAAATTGAGAAAGGGAGTGTTTTGATTTCTTTTTCTCTTCCTTGCTTTCCTGTTGAAATTGGCATGGACCCTCTTTAAAATGTCATTGAAAGGAATGCTTCTCTGCAAAATATTGTAAACTTACCAAAAAAATGGTCTGACTTACTTTAATCGACATGGCTATTTCTCTCTTCAAAAATTCTGCTAAACAAAATGCTCATTTTATAATCTCTGTTTACATTTTCTGACTTGTGGCTAGTTTTTTTTCTCTCACTCTTTCCAGATTTGTGCCTGGAGTTTCAAAAACAGTCCTCCACACTTTGGGAGTAACACAAACACACAATGAAACCATAGTCCCTTTGCAGTGAGTGGCAAATCTGTGCTTCATTGGATCACTAATTTCAGCAGTAATGCCATCCCAAAAAGCATTAAATCTTTGGTGCATTATTTGTACTTGATTGATGTTGTCCTGAACTTGTCCTGCAGATTATTTTAGCTTATCTTCTCTTAAGAGCAGGGCAGCTCAATAAGACCTTGTTTCTTTCTTAGTAATGAACTTCCCAGGGTGTCAAGCTGGAACTTCTTGCCTTCAGACAAACTACCTGGAGAAATAACCTCTACATAAGAGTTAAAATTTTTATTTGTCCATCCTTGCAGTATCATTACTAGAAGAAGGACTTTTTCAGGTGCTCTGCTTATGACTGAGATGAAAAGGAGTAAGCATGTCAGGAGCCTTAGGTAAGAAATAAGCAAACTGAGGATCTGGAGCAATTCAGTTGCACAAAAAAAGCAAGAAAAGAATAATACCCATGTGCCAGCTCTACCTTTCACCTTTGGCTTTATCTATTCTTTCTACTTCCACTGATTGTGGAAAGTGCTCCTCTGAGCATGCAGAGGTGATACTCAATTGTTTCAAACTGAAGTTATGGGCAACCATTTGGTTTTATGTTTTAATTATGAAGACACATATAATTTTAAAACTATTTCTGTTGCTTATCTATTTCTGCTTGGTCATTATTTTCCTAACTTCAAAGTAATACATTTAATTGTATGAAATCATTACTCTGGCCAGATGTGCATGTGACATATTTTTATGTGTCTGTGGTACTCTAAAGATAAGTAGAAAAATACCCAAGGTTGGGAAAATTCTACCTAGGCTACTTTCAGTAGGCTTCAGTTTTTCATTAGAAGGCTACTGGGACACTGAGAGCATTTCGCATATGTTCACATTTAGCTCCATCTGAAGTATTCTTTTAAAGGACTTGTCTTTCCAGGCATTGTCTTTCCAATAATTTCTTTAATCTGTTGCTTTTTACCTGCATGCTATGGTTCTCCATTGACAGCACTGAAAAATAGTCAGTCTCTTTTCCTAATATGAAGCTCAAAATACTCACAGAAACTACTGCTTTTTTTTTGTGGTTAAATTCTTCTTTTAACATGCAAGGATTAAGCTTTGTAAAGTCAAAATCAGAATGAGGAGAAGTTTGCCACGTGTATGGTGACTGTGGATATTGTTATGTCACTGATGGGCACATACAATACATTTGAATTGGACCACTCTCTTTGCAGCACTTGGAGAAAAGAGGCTGGTGTCTGAAAACCAGAGATGTCCATCAAGCAGCACCACAGGTCATAAAGGGAGTGCAGTGGTGGGTAGTGAATATATTATGCTGAGACTGTGTGACTTGCTTTTCATTTTAAGCAGCAGGTAGTTTAAAGCTACCTCAGGTTAGCTCATGACACAGCCAAAACCCTGGTGACTGCAAAGTATCCGTACCCTTAGTGGGATTCTGGTCAGAAAGGTGGAAAAAATGCATGAGGAGCTGCAATCCTAATGCCTAAACAATATAGGCTAATAAACTATAGGTTGACACCTATACAGAAGTAGTTAGTGCCTATACCCGTACTACCTCTTCTGTGAAGTTCTTATTCTGTGTTCATTTGGTCCTTACCAGAACCTTTAAAGCTTTGCTTGACTCTAAGGGTTGGGTAAGGGCAGTCTCAGCTCTCCTGGCTTCCAACCAAGCACTTCTTTTTTCCTCCATCAGTGCGAAAACTCAGCTTATTAGGCAGGTCTCTCTTTCAGCAGTGTCTGAATGTATAAATTTGCTCACAATCACAGCTGGAGTGGCTTATAGTGGAGACAGGTCATGCTGGGATCTTTCACATTGGCACCAATTAAATTCTTCTCTGAAAGCAGAGGAGGAAATATGAGTTTGAGGTTTAAAGTCAATAGAAGCTGCAGAGCACAGAGCAACTTGTCTTTTCGTATGCTGTTCTTTGTAGATACAATATTGTTAAGAAGTCAAACTCCTGCCTAGCCCTAGGGCTTAGTTGCCTATCTGTACTGTCAAATCTGTCCAACTAAGAGAAAATCATCTGGAAATAAGGCCCAAGAATATTTGGAAGAAAGTGCTATTAGGGTAAGCTGTGGCAAGTCTTTGCAATGATCAAACTGGAACCTCTTAATATGAGATGTTTTCAAACAGTAAAATGAGATGTGCTTCATGGGCAGCAACCTTGCTGCTAAAGGTAATTCAGAGAACATACTGGACCTCAGTGAGCTTTGGCATAATGACCCTCAAAACTTCCAAGAAATGTTAGAAATACAGTGATATAGATATACTAATGAGTTGATGGTGACCTTGCTCAAGGATTTGGCTATTTAGGATATATGCTTTCTTAGAGCTTTCGTAGCATGTCCCAAAACTTTAATTATAAAACATGACATTGGAATCAGTATGGACTCAGAACAGCTAATCTGTTAATTTTTTTTTCCCAGAGGTAATAGACACTGAAACCTGGTTTATAGTTTCCCTTCCTTTTGCCCACAAGCACAGGTAAAATTTCACTGCTTTGAATTATTACGATCATTCTAAATCTCAAGAAAAGCTGGAAATTTAGTTGAAGAACAAGAATCCCATTAAGACAGATCTACAATAAAAGCTTAATGTTTTTTGCATGCTTGACAATTTGTGGTATTGTACTAGACTATTCTAGCTACCACTTAATTTTCTGCAGTGACATGGAAAAATGTGATTTTAAAAATAGTTTTGCTACCAAATTAGTCACTATTTCAGATCGAGAGAAGAAACCTGATTATTCGTCTGAAGGTTTCACAGAAATTTGCCTTGTTTGCCTTTTACTGTTAGCAAATGTTGCTTCAAGAGAAAGTACAGGCAGTGTCATACATAGCTGAGTGGCATTTTGGCTGGATTAGATTTTGGTTAGTTAAGACTTTTCCTGCCACGGAGTATGAATGTGAAGCGTGAGCTCATATGTGTGATATTTACAGCACCTGAAGTCAGCATTAGGGGATATTTGAACTAGAGGGAGTTCCCAACGGAGAATGGACAGAACAACGTATCACTCATTTGATCAATCACAGCTAGCCAATACAACTAAAACAATAAATATTGAACACTTCATAGAATAGCTCACGATGCATCTGGAGATAATGTCCCTCCTAGATAACTGTTTGGATAATTGTGCTGTATAATTGTTTTGAGTAATTATCTGAGTAATGAACGTATTTAGAGAAACCGTAGTCTTATCTTACTGTATAATGAACATAAAAGTTACCAATTAATGTGGTAATCTACTGGTTTTGGTCAGTGAGTCATTTATTTTCAATTGCAGTGGAGGAAAAGAGTGCTAATTCTCTTTTTTAATTAAGCTGATGTAGCAAATTCGGTGCACAAGCACTCACATTTGAACCCCTGCTGCTCTGTTTTCCTTGTTTCTTTAATTTTCCATGGAGGAGTTCAAGGCAAATGGGCAGTTGTGCTTTATGGTTAAATGGCAGTGCAATCTCTGCAGTCATGTCAGCTTATAGAGGCGTGTGCTCAGCAGAGGTCCAGACTTCGTGCTTTGTCTCTCCTTTGTGTGAGGATTTTGATTTTGCTGTAATTGTTTTGGAATTAGATTGTGCTGTGGAATGAGTCATCTCCACAGACCATAGACCATGGGCATCTTTGCAGTTTCTTTTCTCAAATAATAGCCTCACTGTTTGCCTTTTTTAGCTTGTATTGATCATTGCTGTGGGGTGATAAGAGGTAAAGTTTCTGTGTGGTGCTGCTGCCAGTTACCCTGGAGGAGCAGAGGAGGAGGGAAAAGTAGAAGCCTCTGTTCTGAGACATACACTGGGGTCCCCTCAAAGCTCTGCTCAGTCCAGTTTATTGGGTTAAAAACAAAGTCAATGGAACCTCAGCTGAATAAAAATAAACATGGGAAAAAGCCGTAGGGTTGACTTTGAAAAAGCCTTCAGTGTTTAGTTTAAAATCTCTCTCTGCCACATATATACAAGAAATATGAAAGAAAGTAGCTGGGCAACTGTCCTGGTTTTGCACAGCTTAGAAGACATGGTGTCTATCTAAATCTCCAATTTACTAGCAGTGGGGAGACTTCTCTGCAGTGGTTCTACTGAAGTGGGTTCCTTTTCTGGCATTATGAAGCCTGCTGATCCATGGTTTGTGCAGTCCAACTAGTCAACACCACTTGGTTCATTTGAGATAAAAAACCACTGTTCTATGATTCTATGATTCTATCAGCGGAAGCTCCTGGTGCTGTGACAGCTGGCGATTCATGAAAATCTCCATCTTGAAGTGCAAGGAGCAGGATGCATCCAGCCTTGGCTCAGGAGGACAGGAGATGGGATAACTTCTGCTGCCTTTCCCCTTTGCTTTGTGCCAGGGATGGTACATGCCTGGCACAAGAGCGACAGATGCTGAAAGAAACGAGCACCCTCTGGCTGCTGCCTCCTTCATGAAACATGCGGTGTTGCTGTTTCACTAGCACAGTGCCAGGTTTTGTCACCAACGGTGTCACTGAGCTCCCCTATGGCTGGGTGGCAGAGTGGCACGTCGCTTTGCACCACAAAGGCACAACGTGAGTTAGCTGGGTATACGCGTACCTAGAGATTTGGCATGTTTGGATGGTAGCTGTTTCCTGGCTTAGTTCAAAAAATAAGAAGAGGCAATCTTATGGCACCGTGTGTGCTGAAGCACTAAACACAACCATTATTTCCAGTAATGTGAATAACTAAATTACTATTGCCATGTATTTATTTACTGTTCTTTATGCTCTCTGAACAGCGAAGTTTCTCCAGAAGAAAAGGTTTTAACAGAGAAGGTAATCTGTGCACTGTGAAAAATAATTATAATCTTCTGTGTTACTGCTAAGCTAAGCAGCCTTTAATTGTGTTTGGCTCTTTTAAATTTGCAATGTATTGAGAGTATTGATTCCCTCTTTTTGTAGGTATATATTTACATGTGGGTGTTGATACACTCACCCAGTAGATGTTTAGTTGCCAAACAAGCTAAAATCAACCTGTGAATTCATGGAAGTTTAGTACATTTACAATTTAATTCAGTTAACAGGCAGAGTCCCTCCTGCTTTGATCCCTGCTGGCATCATCCATTTCTAATAGCAGAGCAGTTGAGTGAGCTGTTGATGAATGATGGGCATGGTGGGACATCTGAGGATTTGTGTATAAAAATCCCTGCTCTGGTTGCTGGCTCAGTTCTTAACAGGGTTGTTAGACATCTCAGAAAGTGAATACAATTTTCAACCAATGGAAGCCTGTTAATGCTTGAGCCTCAGAAAAGAGTTGAGGAAACACAACTACCAGAGTGGAAAGCAAGAGAGTAAAGTACCAAAAAGCTTTCTAGTGCATATTTTAGAGGAAAATGTGAGTATCCAGAGATATGAAAGAGGAATGCTGAGAGAAAGGAGACACATCCATGTAATGCCTATTTTAAAATATCTAGCATTCACATAACTATGGAACTGTAACTGAAGTACAGTACTCTCTGTAATACTGCTTTGGACGTTGTTCCAAGGTGCCGGGGAAAATGTTGAAAATTATTGGACAGAAGGACTAGGGACCAGTGTTCTGGCCTTTCCCCTGAAAGCAGAGGTGTCCCAGTAAGCAGCCACACCTCCACACCCAGGTATCTTCACTTCTGACAGGGCTTCAGAGCCCAACTGAGGCAAGAAAACAGGTGGGCTCTTACAGAGTTTCTTCCAAGGAGACCTCAGAAATTTGCTGTTATGTGAGGCAGAGGCTAGACTAACTTGTTTGGATTCCAGCTCTGTGTTGTGGATACTGAGGAGTATCCTGTATGGCTGTGTGTCCACTCGATAGCTGTTTCAGAGGGAACCAGCGCCTCTGGAAATGTGACAGTGACACTAAAAGCTGGTGGTTACTGAAAGGGCTGAAAAGCTTTGACAAAAGTGGCTTTCTTCAAGTTCTAGAGAACTGGTATGGAATTCCCAAAGATGACAGCTCCCTTCTTCTTACCCCAAGGAAGGCAAATCATGTGCTTGACCCTTCCTCTCCTTGCAAAAAGTACACAGAATAATAATTGGATTGCCAGTGTGGTATTCCTTCCTTCCTGTGCTGATAGGATAAAAGGAAACCCTCAGAAGCATTCTGATAACATTCACTAGAGCTAATTTAATAGTCATTGAATTCTTGAAAGTTCTCATTAGGATGCTAAAAGCAAGCAGCTGTGTAATGTGAGTATGGTCAGCTTCACAGTGAAGCACGGGAACTGATGTTGAAGCTGCCTGTTCTTCATACAAACAAGACTGTAGTTATTTAGCTTCTTAGTGACTTAATGCAAATATATTTGGAAAGGTTGCACTGGGGGAAAGAAGAGAGAGAGAAAAAAAATATTCACATTGTTTTCTCTGCCAGAAATCTAATATGCAGCTGTATATATTCTCAGTCATATACTGGGCTGATCAAAAGGTATTGTACTCCCTCTAGCTTAAGTTCAGCTGCTTTATGTTGTGCTGCTGGTATTGTTCCAGTTCATCATATGCTTAGATGACTCACAGTGCATGCATTGTGGTATTTAACATAATACGTTTTCCTCTTTTTGAATTAGTCTGCAGTGTATGATGTGAAGTACAATTCACAATTAGCATTTCAACACTATTCAATCCAGCTTGAAGTGTTTTGATGGAAACAGCATTCTTCAGATTTCCCTAAACAAAGCAAGTGTATCAATAGCTAATAGTGTATATTATATGGTATTAACTGGTGTCTTTCAGATACAATAATATTTAAGAATTGCTCTTTCATAAGCCACTAGCAGTCAAAGAACCCAGTTTCACCTCTTTCAACAGTATTGAATTATAGTGGGTTTGATTTCCTCTTGGTTTATCCCCATCACTTCTGTCAAGTGCCAAGAAGTGGGGCTGTATCACTGTCTGGAGATGCTTGGTCATAACCCACCACAATCAGGCAACAGAAAATGAAGTGGGCTGACAGATGTGATGCCGGATTGTTTTTGTAAGTGAGTTAGCCAGAGCTGTTGGCACGTCCGTGTTGATTGTGAAGCCCTTCCATGTATGACATTTAAAGTGATAATCTCTGACGAGGCCTCAGGGGCAGAGGAAACCCCAGCTGCAAGAGCTGAAGAGAAAGCTAATAGCACATGTACACATTTTAAATGGATGCAGACTGTGTTGAAAAAAGGAGGCATGCCTCTGAAAAATGCTACAAATAGAAGGAATGGAGGAGGCAGATGGGATAGGAAAACAACACAAAAATGAAGCAGAGGGAGGGTCAGGTGAAACAGAAAGAGGAAAAGAGCAATAACTTGGTTGACCATCCCTCAAAAGCAACAAGAAAGTCAGATGGAGAGGACACTGGAGGGTCATCAAATGAAAGACAGAGGTTAGCGGGACATTGTTCTCTCTCATTAGCACCACTGTGTGCAGTGATGTTACTGGAGCAATGTGTCTAAGCAGTAGTGCTGACAGGGCTGTCTGATGATCATGCATCCCATATAGAAAGTGTCTCTCCCATCTAAGATTAGCTATGTGTACACAATAGGTGTGATGCCTTGTGGAAATTTTGGACTAGTCAAGCCTATGTGGATCTGGTAGAATTTGCAAAGTATTAAAACCTAGTATATCTTTTTGTCATCTGCTGACCAAAAAATATGGGACATAACAGGCAGACGGCAGGCTATTCCATTGAGCTATGTCTGCCATCTGGACTGGGGTTTCTTTGTTCCAAGCCAAGATCCCTCTACCTATGACGCTTCTGATGGTTTCAATCAAACAGTGCCTAAAACTGTGCTGATAGAGTTTTCATTACCCTCCAGAAAACATTATTCTACTGGCTTAACCAACACCAAAAACTTCCCAAAGTCCTTTACTGCAATCTAGACTCTTAATATTTTCTCTAATTCATAAAGAACATTATTTTCTTTTGTGCCTTGCAAGTGTTCCTCTCCAGAAAAAAACAATTCCAATCCTTTCAATTTTTCTTCAGAGATAAAATCTCTTTGACTTTACTCAGCATTCTCCTCTGGGTTCCTTTTTGCTAGTCTACGTCTTTCCTGGAAGGTGATACCCAACACTTGACATATCAGACCTGCTGAGACTGGTGAAAAAAGTGGGGAAGAGGATTATTTCATACCTCTTAGAAATTATATTCTTGTTTGTATGTCACAGTATAAGGAGCACTAATTTCCACAGCAGTAGACCATTGCTGAGTAATTTTATGTTTGCATCCCCCAAATCTTTTCCAGCATGGTTGCTGCCATAGTTGGTTGTTTCCCATATTGTGTTTGTGTTCACTAACCTAGAGCTAGAATTTACACTTATTGGATTGCATTTTTCCAGACTATTTCTCCAGTTTGTCAAGAACATATTGCATATTAATGCCTCCCAGTATTTGCAGTCCTACACATCCTGTTGTCATCTAATGAAGTATGACCTCTGTTACAATGCTTGGGTTATCAAGAAAATGTTGAATGTACAAGGCCCCAGTAGTACTGACCAGAGAGGAGCCGTAGTTGGAATTTAATTCACTTGCTCTGAGACCTCTCTGAACCAGAGAACCAGTGAAACAGAGCAAGTCAAAAGGGAGAGAGAGAAGATTCACTTTTGATCCTAATTAAAGCACTAGTGTAATTGCCTCAGAGAAAATTGTAAGAAAGGGAAGAAGATAAGAAGAAAGTGGAAATTATTGTCTGAGTGGTAGGATGTAGTTTTGCTTTCCAGTAGTTTTAGCAGCAAAAAGGGGTTGTGACTCCATCCTCTGTCTTTTCTTCATTTGCTTTTAATTTTGTCCTTATAATTCCTTTTGGCTGTAATGTTCCATATTTCCTATCAAGCAGTTCAGTCAGAAGGAATTGGCAGACTTAGGGATTCTGTAACAAAATCTGTTTCCTAGCTGTATCTTTCAATTAATAATGGAGGAGCCCTGAACAGGATCTTCAGATCTTCAAATGATCATGAAGGTCTTCACTTATTAGGAACTTGAATTTCTGTAAAGTATTTTTTTATATCTTGCAACCAGGTAAATGCAGTAAGAGAGCTCATTTAATCCATTTATGAGATTGACTTGGAGCCAGAATTCAGTAAAAAGACAACACGACACATGAGTTACCACAATTAGTATGACAATTAAAACCCTATGATGACTCAAACATAAAGTATCAAAAGTAGATACCACAGCCTTGAAGCAGAGAAAAGGTCAAATTGCTCAGAAAGCAGACAATAAATTAAAATTGATGCCATTGCCTGGAAGAGCTGGCTATACTAAGTGGTATATGAACAAAGAGTGAATGTTCTTTATCTCCATTGTGTAAGTCACACATTGTGTAAGTAATTCAGAACATCTTTGAGGTATATGGGCTCCCTACTCTTCCCCCATTTGCTTTTGCTTTAGATCCAGCCCCTTCAGAGGATTCTTGTAGTCTGTTTAATGTATTATGGATGCTTTCCTCTTTATGGCTAAATCCTGTGTCTAGCTCCCTGCGGACTGGGAACCTCCAAGGGTCTGGCTGAGGAAAGAATTTGCCCTTTCTGTTGTATGGCTGTACAGTCCGATACAACGGAAAGCATATGAAAACTCTCAGTTTAAAAATAATTGTTTGTTGTTAGTAGTAGTAAATAATATCAGTTTACTAGTAGCATAAATAGGATGAGGCAGTTCTGTATGTCTCCAAACCAGAAATATGTAAACAAATTGAAAAGCAAACAATCAGCAAATTTGCATTACTGTTCCAGTCACCTTGTCCTTCCACCCTTATTATCCTCTGATAATGTCCTGTGAAGCTTTTCTTCCTTGTCCTTCTCCTGCAGAGTAGATAGTCTTTTGGGTAGGATCTCTCTAAGTGCTCCGAGCCTTCAAAAAATCAGGTGCTTTAGTCCATGCTAATGATTTGGCCTCCGTTTATCACTGCGAAGAGAGAATGGCACCTCTGCAGGGCAATTTAAAGGCCAATAAGATGAATGAATTGCTGCCTGGAGGTGCATGTGGCTTTCCCATCCCCTTCTCCGGGTTAGGAGAGATGGAGTCTGCCCTTGCTGCACGCCTCTGATCTCCACCTCAGCCTGCAAGCTGTTTGCCTTTCTCTGGTCAGTAGCTCTCAGCATTCATGTTAGCTGATTCTGAGATCCAAAGCTTGAAATCCAAACCTTTCTTGCTTTGAAAAGCTGCCAAATGATTGCATTATCCTCACACTGAAAAACAGGGGAGAAAAAACCCAAAGAAATTATGCCCCTCATACTGCAAAAGTCTTACACGTCTGACTATATATGTATATATAGAAACAGCATAGTAAACAATATATATGAAGTTAGAATAAAAAGACTAAAGTGTGAAATGTGTTCCCTCAGCTCTGGGGCTGCATTTCATTTGGGACATTAATTTTCTGGAATTATCGGAGCTGATACTTACACCGTCATTTGCGAAATGGCTTTGCTATTACAGTAATTTCAGTGGAGAGAGGCATTAGTCGGTCTCATAATCTGCATACTCTGTGTGTGTGAGCATTGCAGAGCACGTAGGTGAATAGGGGAGCTATTAAATATTATTTCTGATATAAATAAAATAAAAATTAAAACCTGAGATAAGAGTGTTTCTCTGCCTGAGCACTCCAGGTCTCAGGGGCTGAGTGCCTCTGGTTGTATTGTTTCATGCTGGAACTTGACTTGGGAAATCTTTGTTTCCTAGCTTAGCAATCCTTTGTCTCCTAAATGAGGCATCCCACTGACCAGTAGGCATCAGGCATGTTTTATATCCATCCTCCAAAGCTGCAAGGTTGTCAGGGTCTGTCACGCAACAGGTAAAGAAAAGACTTGCTTATTGTGAATCCTTTGGAGCAAACCCCTTTGCCCTCTCCACCCCTGCAGCAACCACAAGTCCACTCCCCTTAGCTTCCTCACCTGTGATCTCCTTTATCATGATGTTAACCAACATATTGTCTGACAGCTCTGACTGCTCCAAGCAGTGTTTTGTGACAATCTGTGGTATGACCAGTTCCTTTGTTTCACTGGACTGCAATTTTAAATATTGGTTGAGTAAGTGCACATTATACAGTGCATAATAAATACTCTAATTTTGAGATTTATCAGCTTCATCACTCATTTTTTTTGGACTTACTTTTAGTGTTTGGACTAATTCTGCATGTATGAATAAAGGCTAAGTGGATGGTCTTTATTTTTTGAGCCATTGCTTGGTTTAATCCCTTGCTGAAAGTGGTGTTTTTTTCCTAGTTTTGCTAGTTGATACAAAACTGAGCATAACCAAGGACTCTGCAGACTTTTAGTTCCCCAAACGGATTTCTGAACAAAGACCTATCTGCAAGATATAAACCATCTTGACTGCTTTTTCTTCCTGTTTTGCCTGTTTCATAATGGTCGCACTTAAAGTCTTGGTGCATACTCTGACTTTTTCCTTCCCAGAATGTACTGCTGCAAAAGCCTCTGACTAAAAGCATCTTTTTTTGTTCACCTTATAGCATATTTGCATGAATGTTCCTTCATTGCTTCCACTTCTTGATGACCTAAGTGCATTCATTGCCTTTCTATATCTGCTTCCCTTGACATTTAATGCTCTTCATTCTGTGATATTATCTTCTCTGCTTACGGGGTTTTCAATGTATGTGGTGTACAGCACACACAGTTTGCACTTAATTTCTGGCTTGTCTCTAGTATCTACACTTTTAACAATCTGTCAGCTCCAACAAGTTTTTTTTTGCCTATGTGGGTTTTGGTTTGATTTGGTTCTGATGACATTCTCAACCCTTTGAAAACTGTACTATGGACTCATAATGGACTATGTAATGTACTATGGACTCACATTATTTTCTCAGTTGTGGAAGTAAGAACTGGAGACTTTTTGGAAAGAAAAGTTTCTCATTGGAAAAAGCATTTATATTTATAAACAGTAAAACTTTGTGTAAAACATCACTTTCAATAAAATCCAGTTAGGGAAAAATGCTGAAAATGTCTTTTTCACTCGTATCTGTAGTGAAATGTTGTGGTTTCTTATGTAAAAATGCTTCTCATTTTCACAGTCTCTTGTCTAACTGAACATAGTATTAAATCAAAATCTGAACAAATATATTCTTTTTTTTTTGAAGTGGAACATTATCAAATTATTTTAGTTTCATTAAATTTCCTTACAAAATTAAATTCAACTTTTTCTTTTGTCCCTATTCATAATGAAAACAAATCTGGTGTTTTCCAGTAGAACGGAAAGTCTATGCTGAGACCTGTATGCACTGACTGTATTTGCTTAGAATTGTAGGTTAATTTTATCTATCAAGCTATATGGAGTAGATTCAACATTAAAATGGTCACTGTTTTTAGATACATATGTCAGCATTTGGAAGGAGGAAGAAATTCTGCCCATAGCTATAGTCTTCTGGGTTAGTACCTCCTGACTTTGCGGTTAGCTTGAGTCCCTCAAGTGTATTGAATGTTACTTTTATGATCTCTTGCTACTCATTATGTTCAATATACTGCTTCTTATATTTATATGTTCATAGCTTACATAGTTGCATGAAAGACAGTTTTTATTCAGCTCTCTGTTGTTTTTTCTGTAACTGATTAGGGAAAGAAATTTATAAGTGATCAAATTTCCATTTGAATTCAGAATTACTGATCTCCTTCGTGAAAAAGAAATTAACAATAGAGGAGATATGTGATGAGAACAGAGAAGGTAATGTGCAGCTTGACAAAAAAAAACAACACTGATTTTTGGAGACGTAATTAAAAATTACATATTTGGAGGGTCTGAAAATGGAAGAAAAAGGGGATCTGTTCAGTAGATGATTCTGTCTTCCATTCTTAGTAATTAAAGGCCTAGCCCATTGAAACCATTTTTTCTAAGCCTACATATTACAGTAGGGGGGCAGTCAGCCGTGACATTATGGGAGATGTTTTGACATGTCAAAAAGAAACTGGGGCTCTTAGTGATGTATGTGATGATGCCTCATGTTTGTCCTCACAATTTCCTATTTTTCAATTTTACGTATCCCCTTGAAATTTACATTATCATTTTTATGTAAGTCTTGCATGTAATAAAGGATTGAAGACTTTCAGTGAAAAGTAGGAATCTAGTGCTGGCCAAAATAAAGCTGACATCGAATGCACTGTCTGTCTTCTCTACATCTGGAGTTTACTTGTAATACTAGAAAGTCAGATATCAATCAAATGCAGTGAACGCAGATGACCGTGAATCTAATAAAGGAAAAATTGTAAACCCTTCATTGGAAAGATGTAAACCTAGCCTGAGAAAGGATGAAGAAAACTACCCTTGAAAGAATGCTCCTGTATGAACCTAAAGACCTATAATAACTTTTATTTTCGTTGCTACTTTCCAAAACTATTGTTGTTTTACACGTTGGGAGCCTAGTGCTGCCATTTGAATCACTGCACCAGAGCCTGTCCCTTCTACACCTCTACACTCCTAGTATCATTATGAATTGCTCATTTTACTTGCTTGTATTGAAAACATCTTGCACATTTCCACCAGAATCCACAGTTTGGTGGAAGTCAAGGTTTAGTTGGTTTGGGATTTGTTATTAGCTAACAAATTGAAAACCCTCACTATAAGGCATAAAAGTATCAGAGATTTTGCTAAAGTTCATCCTTACAAAACACCGTCTGTTACGATGCTCTACTTAATCTCTCCAGGCTATTTCCCACGGATGTTCTTAGACTGATGCCTGAAAAATGAGTGTGCAAACTGAAACAAGAATATTTATCTTGAGCTTCTGCTTTATCTTTTTATTATATCCCTCTGGTAGTGTGCTTCGTGAAGCTATCCAGGGAAATGTTCTTTTCCACTTTGTTTTTTTTTCTCATTAATATCTTCAGTTGTGAAAACTGCTAATTCCCGGAGTGCATGGTTTTTAAAAATAGAGTGGCACTGAGGTAACTGGAAGCCATCCAGAGAAGTCTGGCCACGCTGCAATTGCATGGCTGTGCAAAGTGTGGATTGACAGGAAAGTAATGCTTGCTAAAGGATACTCTGGTCTTCAAAGAGAATTATGTTTACTCAGATAAACACGATTTTCAGAAGCAAGAGCAATCAAAAGCCTTTCATTTTGAACATTTATTGTGGAGATATTCTTCATGGTTATTATTCCATTGTATATTTTGTTAAACAGTTGGTGTCTTTAACAAACGACATTTTCTGTCTTGCTTTCTTGTTTTCATGCCTAGACATTTAATACAGGCCCTGCATCATAGATTTCAAAAAATCTGCCATTGTTATGACACAAATCATATTTTATGGGACAAAATAGCTATGACTTGACTGCAAAGAACAAGGAATGAGGCAGTCTTTTGAAAACACACTGCTTTCTTTGTAACCTGCACCATTAAAACCCATGCCCAGAAAGATATTTCATGACTTTTTGCTTAGATTCCTTTAGCAAAGAAGAAATTGATCAGATTCTGTGCAAAGATTTAACTATTCCAGTACTTGTTGACTCAGTGGTGCCATTTGCATAAATTAGCATTCAGGAGCATAGGATGGCATTTTTCTTCCCATGAAGTAGTATAGATTTTCTCCTCTGTTAATATTATCCTTAGCCTAGTATTCATCAGGCATTTTCTCTGTGAGGTTCGCCAAATCCTTTGCTTGTGTCCTCAGTGGTGGCATTGAAGTTTTAGCAACCTATAATTTGTCTGAGCCGGCTATTTCAATGCCAACATGATGTCTCACATGTCAGTTCTTACCTTCCTGGCTCAGTGTTTGTCTGCATTCCTAGCCAAATTTCTTCAAAATCAGAATGTGGAAAAGTTACACACTTGAAAGAGGCTGTTCTTTAACAGGTTATATTTTTCTCTAATTTTTGAAATTCAGGAAGTCAAAAAGAGCTGCAGAGATTCCTATAAGTAGTGTTGGGATCTGACAAGGAAAGAACCAGCATCCTGGGGAAGGATAGAGGAAATTTACTACATTTCTACATACGTTGACTATTTTACTCCTCAGGAACTTTGCATGGTAAAATTGTAAAAAGAGCATCTAGTTAGAGACACAGCACCATAGGGAGTATTTGAGTGGCACGTGCAAATCAAACACGATGTAAAAACATAAATTACAAGGTTTCTTTTGTTTGTTTTTCTTTTCTTTCTTAGAGAAATGGGCAAATACTTTAAAATATTATTCTTCATTTCAGATTTTGCTAGGGCATCAGCAGAGAGGCAACAAATGGAAAGCCAGCCTAACCCTTTGGTTAGAGGAAGGTGTGAGTTTGTCTCCTTTCACACATCTGTGGATTGTGTAGCAAACTATAGGGCTTGAAGGGAAAAATGAAGAATCTTTGAAAAATTTGGAAACTCTATTTTTAGACTTCAGCTAGTGGTGGTGTTTGCTTACCTCTGTACTGGTGCAATCTCTAACAATGCATCTCTAGTGATGCAGGCAAGGTGGTGGCCCTGACTTATCCATCTTTCCTAGACATACAGTGGACCTCATACTGATAAAGCAGAGCACCTGATGATGATTATGAAGTTAATGAGAGTGAAAACCTCTTGGGAATGAGGTTTGAGACAAACTGCAGACACTGAAGGCTGTCCAGCAGGACACTGCAGATTAGATATGATTTGTGCTGTGTAAATGTGTGCCTGCACATACTTATACATATGATTTCATTCTGTACCAAAGTACTGAATTCAATTTAATCTAGATTATATTTTACTCATGCCTTACATATATACCTAAGAAATGCTGTCCTGAGAGCTGAGCCTAATTCTAAGGCAATTCCGCTTGTCTTATTTACTGGAGCTGCACTTGGAGTTGAACTGGCTGTAGAAAATTTTTTTCTGAAACAGAAGTATTTTCCTTGTAATTCTGCAAAAAAATTTCCATTAGACAGTGATCTCTTTCTTGACTTTTTGCTCTCTTTCACCTGTGTGGTTATTTATCAGTACTGCACTGCATAAATATTTTACATTTTTCTGTTTCTGATTGTATTGTTCTTTGCTTATTATTAGCCAGAATTTACTGTAAGGAGCAGACAGCAGAAACTTACGTTTTGTGCCATCATTAATATAATATTGAGAGGCTGAAGATCTACTGCTGATCTCTGTCACAATCCCTTATAAATTCTTTTCCTCTTGAAATTCACTTCCTCTCTTTGTCCAATTTGCAGCCCAGTGAGCCAACTTTTCACTTATTGCGTGTTTCTGGGCTTTAACCTTTGATGAAGTGCTTGGCGAAATGCTTTTTGAAGATGTGGGTACTTCACTCAATTGCTGCTGAATCCTGTAGGATTGAAAACTCTGCAGAGCAAGTCAGGCTGTTTTTAACCTTTCAATAGTTTTTATTTTTATTTATATATAGATGCTTTTCTCAAACGAAAATAATATTAAGGACTTTTGTATCTATCACAAACAAAATTAAACTAGAATTAAATGTCAGGATTAATTCTTGGGCCAAGAAAACCTTGTGGAGACAAAAAAAAAGCTCCAACTTCACTTTTCTTCTGCAGGAAAAGAAGGGGAAGAACACAACACAGCCAAGGTGCAGAGGAGGGCACAGCTAGGTTTTGCTGGAGAGGCAGTGTGATACCCATTGCCTGCTGCCAGGCCAAGGTCACTGGTCCCTGATGCGGAGTCTGGAGTGGGGGGCTGTTGGCCTCTGGCTGCTGCCACAGTCTAAATATTTAGTGGTAGCGGTGGCCACAGGGGCGAAGCCCCGCCGGGCGCAACACACTGGTTGCAGTGTGAGTTCACGGGGTGTTTGCTTCCTGTCCCGTGTGGAGCAACTTCCAGTAGCAGTGATTTCTAGTGACAGGTTTCCAAATAGCTGGGAGATAATGTCAGGACTCTTTTTATGCAGAGTTGATGAATTTGATGGGAGATTTTCTGTGGCAGGCTCTCCATGTGGCTACGGCAGACTACAGACCTGTTTTGGAGGGCAGGTCTGGCTCTACTGTGTGTTCCTGACTCATCTGGGGCTCAGCTGGCACAAGGCAATAGCATAGAGCTAGGAAGAGTGGGAGACTACTGGGTTTGAGGGGGAGGCGTTCTCATTCCCAAACTGTGTTAAAGAGCTCTGGGACATGGAGAGCCCAATGATAATCACAGCTTTTAAGTTACCTTTGACACATTTAAAATCCTATTAGTTTAAAACTGAACTTATTTATTAATGAATATCTTTCATCCTAAGCCTACCTGAGGCGCATCTTGCCTGTTTCCCCAAATGCCAGACATCAGCCTGGCAGATCAATGATCAATCAGGAGGCAAAGCTGCTGAATTGCAGATGAGAAGGATAATGTGACAAGTCTGGGCCGTGCTCCCTAAAGCCTAGAGACAGTAGGGCTGTCACCATCACCAGTTCAGGTGCTGCTCTCCAAGCCTGACCATGCAAGAGTTGCAATGGGCTAACAAGTCGCCCCCATGCTTAATGTTATGTCCATGCTTCCTGTTGCTATTCTGAAACTTAAACACGTGCCAAAGGCATGTGCTTCCTTGTATTCATGAACTGGGCTCCAGCTTCTGGAAAGAAATGTTTTGCACACTGCTGTCAGGAGGCTATAAGCCATCTAAAAATTATTTTGTCCTGGATCCATGTATTTTGTTCTGAAAGTGATACTCAAATACCTACCCATCAGTCCCCTGCTTAGAGCACCCTAACTCTCAGTTGTATTTGTTCTTTAATAAAGTTTATTTTCTCATGATACATCTCATACTTTTTTTCACCAAAGTTTGTATGTGGGAATGAAGAAAGGAAGGATGGGGAGGGATTGGTGCAAAGGCTCTGCCACTTTTACTGTGAGATTTCTTGTCATCCACACAGCTGTACCTCTGTCACACAACTTGGAATATATTCAGCTTCGTTTTCCTGTGGTATGTACTTTCCTATATTTTCTGTGTCAGACAGCTTACTCTTTGGAGGGATATTTGCTCCCAGGAAGGACACTTTTGTCTGAGATCCAGGATGCAATTGCTAAAGCAACTGCATGACTTGACCCACTGGGAGTTGTGGGAACTGAACTGCAGTCCTCAGCAGCACTTCATGAGGACACTGCCCCAGTCTCAGCTTGTGTGTTTTAAACCAGGTCTTTGTTCTGAAAACCAGTGTGACTTGACTTCAGAATATACGTTCAAGGTTTTTGGAATGACTTATCTTTCTTTCCGGAAAGAAGCTACGTCCCACCTTCCCTGAAAACATCCTAATTCAACTCTTTTGGTGAAGGATCATGGTCACGGTGGCTATCAAAGCTCATGTCTGAAGCATATTCAGTGCCTTGCATCCCAAGACAGAACTGGAGGGATGCCAGCAGCAGGAGGGCTGGTGGGAGGGAGAGGGGGAAGGAGGCAAAGACGAGAAAACTGCGATGGAATAGAAGTAGCAGTATTTTAAGGAGATGATATAAAATATTTAAAATTTTGCTGAATCTCATGGAAAAATAAAGATTGTGAAAAGAAATGACAAATCACTATGTTTTCATTATTTGCTGTTGGTCCCGCTGGATTTGTTGAAAGTAAATATTCACAGTTAATTTTGGTACAGCCTTCAAACAATATCTTACAGCAAGCATTGTTCCTATTACAAAATTTAGAGTGTTTATGAAAACGAATCAATTAGTCAGCTAGCAGAATTGAATTTCAAATGTGAAATGAGCTACCCACGTTAGGTATAGCCATACATAGAAATTATGTGCACTCTGCCATAAATTACGCAGGCGTTCAATGCTGAAATGCTGAAACACGATTCATTGCATTTGGAAGATTTGAAACTCCTTTCATTTGCATACTTTGAAATACGGCTAATAATTCAGACCTATTCCATGGAAAACATGGCTAGAAAGAAATGTATAAATGCCCTAACGAGGCAGCTTTTGTCACTGTTTCACTATTGTTAAACAAGATAAAAGTTTATCATGAGAAGACCCATGCAGGTCTTCACTCTGGTAAAGGCATCTCTAGATAGGTAAACACATCAACCTAATACTTATCAAATTCTGTGGACTAATGATGGATTTTAGACCTCATTATTTCAGAGAACTCTATTTAATTTTATTTTCAGTGAAAATATTCTGTAGTCAGTAATCCCTTGCAGTACTGATTCCCCAGCAGTGACCTTAATTCCCTCATGCATTTGTCCATTTCCCTTCTTCCTCCTACTTTCTATTTGAACATATAACTCTCAATAAAATAAAAAATCAGTTTCCTGAACAAAACTTCATCTCATCAAGAAAAAAAACAGACTTGTGCCCACATCTGCCGTGAAAAAAAAAGTGTAATTTTTCTTGGGTCGATACAGAAGAACCTCCTATATCACATAGCTGAAAATTAACGTGCTGATATATGCAGAAGAGGGAGTGCATTTTTGACAGGTTGTGGTTCAGTCAAGAGCAGAGAAGTAGGCAGCAGTATATAGAGCGGAAAGCAGTTCATGGCAGCATAGGAAACCATGGTGATCTCTTAGGGTGATATCTCTTGCCGTCCTTGCTGTCTCAGCATATAATCTGTCATGGTTCATGAGGCAACATTTTAAAACCAGGAAGGTATCTTCCCATTATTGTTTCCACTGACACCTCTTCTAGAACCTCCCCGGCTTGACTGTTGGAAAGCTTCTTCCATCTTCAGGCCTGAATACATAAGGAACATAACATAATGTAAGGATATGAGCTCCTGGTCAGCCTAGAGCTCTTCCTAGCCAAGCAGTCTGTTTCTGCTGCAGCCAGAGGCAGGTGGCTTTTCTACAGGAGCACTAGAGGAAAGAAAACAAAAACTGATGTTTCCTTGGTGTATTCTCTCCACTATTCTTCTTTTTGCCCCTAGAGAAAGACATTGGCTTGGGCAGAGACATCTTGCAGACTGAATCCAGCCTGTGGTCCAATATTTGGACAATATAGTCCTGTGTAATAAGAAATTGTCCTTCTTAGACTATACCACATAGCCTTTCCTTTCCCAGAGGCCAGATGGTGATTTGCTTGCTGACACAGACTGCTGTCTTACTTCTAGCAGGGTACCACTGAGATCACTAGCAAGTCGTATAGGTAAGGGAACCTCACATGTGAATTTTACACTCCAAGTTTAGAATTTATTTCACTCAGCATGTTGTAGCCTCTCATCTTTCTAAACAGGGTCCCACTTTTTATGCCACCCTGTGAGGATAATTATTCTCAATTTATTTGCACAGCCCTGCATTTGCCATCTATTATTCCTGAAATATAAAATGATCTAAACTTCTTTTTTTATATCTGGCTGCACTACCTAATTATTCCTCATTTGTTTATATTCTCTTCCAATTTAGTATCTTCTGCAAGTTGGAAATCATGTTTTCATATCATAATTAGACCTCTAAGAACCTAAGAAAACTGCTTAGTGAATAAGCATGCAAAGGGCTTGTTTTTTTCCCCCCTTCCTATTCTCATTTTAATGGAGATTTAAAGCTAGACAATAAATTAGAAATGCATGAAATTATGAGCTAAAAAAGGTTCAAGTTTTTTGCCTGTGGGCCATAACGTTGCAGCAACCAGAAGTGATATGCTGAAGTAGTTATGATAAGAAAGTTGGTTAGGAGTGACTGATAAAGACGTAGAAGCTGAGCTGATGCATGCCCAACTCCTCACCAACCATGCTGCATTAGAAGATGTACTTATTTGGGCAGCGTAGCTGCATTGCTGGTGTCAGGAGCGTAAAAGTTCCCTTCCTTTTCTGCCCTATCTACATATAGCAAATGTGCAGAGGGAAGTCGATCAGCAGCTGTGACTTTGATCCAGACATAATTTTCTATCTCGAGCAAGTCGTTCTCTACCCCCAACATTAAAGATTATCCCACCTTTAAAGTATGGCTTATAGTATTTCTTGCACACCTTTACAATACGAGTTATAGTATTTCCTGCATCTCGGAGATACACATCTCACACCTGAATAACAGAGAAGATATTAGCACACTTACAGTATGACAGAAGAGGGCTTCTTTAATTATGTTGCTTAGCATACTGCAGCAGAAATCAGCCAATTTGACATTTTCTGAGACTAGCAAGGCAGAGCAACTCAATAGCCTTTGCTCCAAACATACGTGTATCTGGCAGTCTCTATGAGTGCCGTATAGAATCACAGAATCATAGAATAGTTTGAGTTGGAAGGGACCTTTAAAGGTCATCTAGTCCAACCCTCCTTCAAGTAGCAGGGACATCTCCAACCAGATCAGGTTGCTCAGGGCCCCGTCCAACCTGGCCTTGAGTGTTTCCAGGGATGGGGCATCCAGCACCTTTCTGGGCAACCTGTTCCAGTGTTCTACCACCCTCATTGTAAAAAATTTTCCCTTATGTCCAGTTTGAATCTGCTTCCTTCTATTTTAAAACCCCTCGTCCTATCACAACAGGCCCTACTGCAGAGTTTCTCCCAGTCCAGTAAAGGATCAGCCCTGAAGCCACAGACTCTGTTCAGACCATGGATTGCTCTTCCTCCTCATCTCCAGGTGGAAGAGATAATGTTATGCTTCTTGCACTATACAGGCATGTAACCATCCTCAGATGATTTCCAGCAGGGAATCACAGAGCATTCTCTGTGTATGTTCAGACAGGGGCAGACTTTGCATTTGCGCCAGTGAGTTTGTGTTGGCCACGATACCCACCTCTTTCCCGTTCAGACACGCCTCAGAACAGGGCATCTGCATTAAATTGCCCCCTTGTGCTGGTCCATGCCTTGGCTCCATTGTGAGAAATGATAAAACTAGGGGACAGGCTGTGGGAGGTCAGCTACACGTTGATGTTGGCTTCTTTGTTGCTCTTGAGAAACCAGGCATGGAGAGTGAAGCTCGTTTTCCAAAGACACTGCCACTGGCAGTGGATGCAACAGATGCAGTTGGGAATGAGGCTGGGCAAGCCATCACACTTGTGGAATCCACCTGATGGTCTGAGTATCTCTGAACCTGATTCTGACTGCCCCAATGGTGTCAGTCAAGAACAGCCCCTTCAAGTTCAGAATAGTTGCACTAGTGACAGTATTGTCATATAGCACAAGAGATCAGAGTCATGTTAGATCTGCCAGAAGGGATAGATTTTTTTAATTGCAGCATGTGGGGTTTTTGGCACCCACTTTGTAGGCACATTCAATTACAGGCGCAACTTAAGTCATTTATATGTCTTGCTGACTGACAGATATATTGGTTAATGTCCTACCTGCAAAATTATGCCCACAGGTATGTGCAGCTGTTGTTCTGAGTGAGCAGAAGGAATGCATAGGTATGGTACTTAGCAACTTTATCTCTTCTCTGTAGGATGCCAAAAAAAAGGAACACTTTTTTTTTCTTTTTTTTTTGTTAAAAAAATCCAATTGATCCTAATAGGATAGGATGTTTAAATATAGTTGTTAAATATCATCTGTGCAGGGCAAGGTTAAGGGCATTTATGTAGTGTAACTTCATATTTTTCCCTAGATCTATCAGACATTTCTCTTAATTGTAGCTTCAACTATAAATTTAAAGGTTTGGAGTAGCTTGATTTTAGATGATGATATTCCTGCAAAACCTGTGATGTTGCTGGGCGATTGAGTCATTTATCTTGGAAAGTAAAAATGTTCATGAAATGGTTGCAACAAATCTTTTAAAGCCTGACTCTGTTTCTGTAGAGATCACCTTGAATATGGATTAAATTGTTCTTTGAGTAGATGGTTAGTCTCCTAAATCTATCTTAGACTTTCTATTCCTTCATGAGATAATTCAAAGATTTTGAAAGGAGTTAATTAATTACAAATTATGGATTTTAAGAAAAATGCTCTTTAACATTAACATGCATCTAATATTCTTTTATTCTTTTTTTTTTTTTTTTAAGACAAGGACACTTCCAAACATGCCCAGCATTTCTGTAAATATGAAGAATAACTGACAATGAAACCCAATACATTACAGCAATCTGGATGTTATTCATATGCCATTAAACAGCTAAGGCAACTGTAAGAGTTTAAGACTTGATATACAAAAGAAAAAAAAGGAAGAAGGACAAAGACACCTGCAAATATTATCTGAATTATATAATTTTTAAGCTTGAAAATAGGAGCTGTGATTTTTATGGTTGGAGACCACATCTGAATAAAGAATTGTCAGCAGAGTTCTCTGTTTTAATTTTTACCATTATTCTATAGCCTATTGCTTTTCCAGTTTCCTACAGCCCATACTTGCAGGTATTTCTGAGACAACGCTGAAAAGTGGATAAGGCAAGCACTGATGTACCCAATGCCATTTTTTAAAAGAATCAGCACACCGTCATTTCCCTTATACATTAACTTATGATAGCATAAATGTTTCCTTAAAGTCCACGCTCCATAAACTTCTTGTAAAAATCAACTTTGACATGGTAAAAAACTGAGTTCAAAAGGAAAGCCTGAGACGAGATCCCTCCTTAAATCCAGTATGCCGTAACTGCGAAAATCTTCCAATGTTGGCTTGGCCCTATTGAGTCCTAAATGTCTCATTTCCCTCCTTCCCGTGTCTCATTGAGACAAAACAACCGGGTGAGGCCTCCTTGTCACTGTGAGTGATGTGGCTCCCGCACCGTACCTGAGGTGGTCACAGTGCTGACCACAACCCTTCTGAACCTGCGGAGGAGCTGAACATCTGTGGGCTCTTGTACCCCATGCTTTCCTATCAAGATCAGTGCAGATACCTCAGTACGCAGTATCTGGCAAAAAGCTAGCAGAGAGATATTTTTTCTAGCAATTATTGATCCAAAAATTCCAGTCACCTCTTTGCCTGTATTCCTCCAGTCCCCTCTATCCAGCACTATCAAAAATGTAAAGTGCTGTAGAGAGCCCTGAATCTCTACCTTTCTACAAATTTTATCTGCAAACGGCATTAAAGGTAATTAAATAGGAATTATATCAAATTTCCACATTACAGCTGGATTCAGCAGGGAAGGCTGTGGAGGAGTTTTGAAGAAATTGTGTTCTTGGGCTCTTTGTGATGCAAGTTCCTTCAGATTTCATGGCTTTGTCACGCTTGAGATTGTGTGTACTCCGTTGATCAGCCATAAAACTATCCTTTATTTGAAATTAAATGTGGAGAAGTTTAAATTGTTCTCTGTGTATACAGACATAAGTAGCTCATCTTTGGCAGTGCTCAGATTATTTATACTGCAGCTGCAGTAAATTTGAGTTGCACCAAATGTAGCTCTCTAAATGTTAGCTTGATTTTCTCAAGACCTACTTTTCACTTGTTATAAATATTACTTGTTACAGATGCTAAAACTCTTCAAAAGAGGAATGTCAATTTTGGTCCAGTCAAAGGGTTCAAAAGTAATATGGATCATGACAGGACATTTATTGTTTTATAACTAGTTAACAAAGTGATCTTTGTATGCATTTAAGGATTTTTGAATTGGGGGAATTCACTTTCTCCATAGGGAGCTACATACAACTTTTCCATAACTTCTGATGACTGCAGTTAGTGTTAATGTAAAAGTTTGGTACATATGTATGGGAAGTTTGGTACATATGTATGGAGGCAAATCCAACATGATCATCTTTTCTAAAACTGAATTAATGCAATCACGTTCAGGAAATGTTCATTTAAAAGTTGACAAAGGGAAAAAACCACAAAATATGAATCTCAATTTATATAGAATTTTTACTGATTATGTTCATGTTTAATTATCTCCAAAAGTTGTTGTCCTGGTTTTGGCAGGGATGGAGTTAATTTTTCCTCTCAGTAGCTGGTATGTTTTGGATTTCGAGTGTGAAGAATGTTCATAAACACCCTGATGATACGAGTTGTTGTGAATGAGACCAAGGACACCGTCCTGCTTTCCAAGTCTCGCTAATTTGCAGATGCAGGAAGCTGGGAGAAAGACAGACAGCATAATTGACCCAAACTGGCCAAAGAGAGTATTCCATGCCATAAACGTCATGCTCAGTATATAAGTGGGGGCAGGCGAGGGTGGGTATCTGCCTTCCTGGCATCCATCCTTCCTGCTTGTTTTTGCTGGCATCGTTCCCCCTACCTTGCTGGCTCCCTTTTGCTCCTTTGCTTGCTGCTCGGTTTTGTTTCCGTGGTCGCTGCTCGGGACGGGCTGTATCGGTCATTGGGACATCGGGTGGTGAGAAAACACATATTGTTCACTTTGTATATTTTTAATATCCTTATATTCTGTTATTATTGTAGTTTTCCCTTTTATTTTAGTAAATTGTCTTCATCTCAACCCACGAGTTCTCCTTCCTTCCCAATTCTCTCCCCCATCCCCCTGGGGAGGGGGAGAGTGAGCGAGAAACTGTGTGGTGATTTGGGCTAAACCATCACAGTTGTCTACATTCTTTTTTTTTATATACACATATAACAAAAGCAAGAAAATAATTCAGTGTTTATCATTTAAGACCTTCAGTTGCTGCCAGGCAATTAGGTGGTCCATCATTCACAGGTTAAACTGAAAAGGAAAATCCTTCATCCTTTCCAGATATTCAGAAAATGCTGAGCTCAGGCTCAGTTGAAATTTTTATTCATTGAGACAAATAAAAGGTTCATTGCTACATACACATCTGATCAGGCACTGGAGGAGGCTGCTACAGGAAGTGGTGAAGTCACCACTCCTGGAGGTGTTCAAAAAAATGTATAGATGTGGCACTTTGGGATATGATTTAGTGGTCATGGTGGTGTTAGGTTGATGGTTGCACTTGGTAATCTTGGAGGTCTCTTCCAATCTTAAAGATTCTATGAGTCTGTGATATAAGAGCTGGATTACAGTAATATTGATTGTCATTTTCTTGATTGAACAGAGGGATTATTTTCTGGTTTTACATCAAGTGACAAAACAGAAATGAATAGAATTTGTGTGCACTTGTGACAGATCAGCCACATTTGGAAGAAAAATGAACTATCTTAGAAGACAGCTTTTATGTAGACAGGTAACTCTTAAACTTCAAAGGCTGTCCTGTCTCCAGTTATGCAATTATAGTCAAATATTTTTGCTTGGATCGGGTGGAAAAAAATATGTGTTCCTAACTGTAGAGTTTTTAAGACCCCCATTTTCTTGCTTATTATTGCGGATGTTAATTCATCGATGGGGCAGCTGCAGTGTGACAGATCTTGCCCTTCTGCAGCCTTGACTGTCAGATTGCATTGATCCTAGTCACTGTTTGTTACTGTTTTCTTTTCTAACCAGTCACCTTTAATTACTCAAAGTCTTAGCTTCACTTAATTGTAAGTCAAGAAGCTAAGTTTCTAGAGTGAAAAGAGTTATTGGGTTGAGTTATTTCATCGGGTTTTCACTAGTTGCCTTGTTTGTCTAAACCAGGAACTGTTGGAATGGGATGGTATAATGAGAAGAAATGTGAGTTTGGGCAAAGCTCCACAGAAATTGCCTTATCTATACGTCTTTTTTTTCCTGCTTCACATATTCATTTCTGAAATATTTCCAAATCATTTTATTTACTATCTTAAGAGTCTATTTTTTATTGATCTCACAGATCACTCATTGCAATTTTCACCAGAGTTACATCACCACGTCATCTTATTGCCATGGTTTTATTATTATTATAACTTCAGTTATGCTTCATTACTAGCTAAAAATAAATTCTAGCAAGATAATAAATAGTATAACTTAACAAAATTAATGCCAGTGGAGTTCTTTTGAGAGAATATTAAGAGGAGGAGCGTCATGCAGGTGCTCTGAATCCATTTCTGGAGGAACACTTATTTTCCCACTGACTGTAAAGGGAGCCTTAGAACTGCAGTTCCCTTGGTTTTGTGACTCTTCTTGGCCATCCTCAGACTCTGGAGGAGTCAATGGTGACCGCCTGCAGGGCTTCCTGGAGGGGTGATGCAGAGTGGTACTGAGCCCATGAAATACCCTTGGGCACATTCTAGGGGCCAGATTCTGTTCCACGTAGTCTGGGGTGAATTTGTAGTTATTGATATAGTTAGCAAAGGTATCTGTAAAAATTAAAGCAGAAATTGTTTTTGCTTTAGGTCTAATCACAGAAAAGAAAATTCACTTTAATTTTTAGCAAACATTCTGATTTAATTTCTGAGAATCTGGGAAGCTTATCACGTATTTAGCAGTACCAGTCCTTTTACCTGTGCAGAGCTTAGACATAGGAACCTAAAAATAGATGGGAAGACTATATATGGGGTAGAAAAGAGAGCGAAAAAGAAATCAATTCAACTAGAATATTCCAAAACAAATTCATGTTCTGCTGGAAGAACAAGTACAAGGACTTTGAATGTTTGGGTTATGTGGGGGACATAATCTGAAATAGATCCACCTGAAAGGGTGAAAAAGCATCACCGCTCTATACAGCAATGCCACAAGTCTTCAGCTTTTATGGTTGTTGTTATTAATGTGGCATTTTGCTTTCAATAATGAATGTTTACATTTCCATTCTAGCTTCCAGCTTGAGCTCACAATTCACATTTTTTTGTAAGAGTTAAGTTCCGTTGCAGTGAAGCTCAGTTTAATTTTCCATCTTGAGTTTGCCATGTAAACTTGATTTCTTAAGTGTATTTTCCAGCTCTCGTATTCTCTTATTAGACTCAGGATATTATGACATTTTCAAAATGCTTTCTATTTATAACTTAACATTACACAATGTCAAAAATAATGAAAAGCATAAAGAGATGATGGAGAAAAATCCCATTTTTATGATTTTTCTGGGTCACATTTCTGAGTTTCACTTAGAGTGCATGTGTTAGGAGCTAAAATTACCTTTTTAGCAAGTGAAAGATGCAAACACAAGTTAACAGAAAATGGGCATGATCACTCAATAACTTTGTTAGCCCAGGTTGTCAAAGTTCAGAGCTAGGTGGTTCCATCAAAGATGTTCCAGGACCAGTGTGCCTGACTTTTTCCGTGTATGAGGAGGTAACACCAGTTAACAGTTTTTTTTCTGTTAGGCCCCATTTTCTCTCAATACTTTTTTGTTTGGTCTTCATTTTTGTTGCCCTGGGAGCAAAGTACAACTGTAACTTTAGTATTTCTTTACTCTGTGTGTCTTTATTTAAACTGTGCTTTTGAAAGAATATTACCTTCAGAAATCTGACTAATTCCTATCATTTTGAGACAATGACTTTATGACAGACTTTATGATTAAATATTTCTGCCATTTGTATATATATGTATCATCTTTAAAAATATCCTATTTTTATTTCCATCAACTGATTGCTTTATTGTCTTTAGCTTTAGGATTAGGGGTTCATTAAGCTTCAGCTTCTCAACTTTTTGCATAAAGCCAGGCTACTTGACAGATAAATGTTGAATCAGGTGATGGCAGTGCCTGTTTGCACTCAGGTTGGTGATACTGTTTGAATCTTTCATGATGCTGATGCAATGAAAGCAAAAGTTGTGAATAAACTGTTAGGGCCTTGGGGCAAAGCTTCTCTGGGGTTTTGAGGAGCTGTGGAAGGGGAAGAGTTATCATCTCACTCTGTCTTGCTGACTATGGAGCTGATGGTGCCTCTGGCTAGGAAGAGGAGAAAGAGACTTCTAAATAAGTACAAGTCTCTTAAGACTTCTTCCCAACACAAGAAGGACGTGGACCTGTTGGAGCGAGTCCAGAGGAGGGCCATGAAGATGGCCATAATAGAAGGCTGGAGCATCTCTACTATGAGGACAGGCTGAGAGAGTTGGGGCTGTTCAGCTGTGATGGTTTAGCCCAAATTACCACAGAGTTTCTTGCTCACCCTCCCGCTCCCCAGTGGGATGGGGGAGAGAACTGGGAAGGAAGGAGAACTCGTGGGTTGAGATGAAGACAATTTACTAAAATAACAAGGGAAAACTACAATGATAACAGAATATAAGGATATTAAAATATACAAAGTGAACAATGTATGTTTTCTCACCACTCGATGTTCCAATGACCGATACAGCCCGTCCTGAGCAGTGATCATGGAAACGAAACCGAGCAGCAAGCAAAGGAGCAAAAGGGAGCCAGCAAGGTAGAAGTAACGATGCCAGCAAAACAAGGGAGAAAGATGGATGCCAGGAAGGCAGATACCCGCCCTGGCCAACCCCCACTTATATACCAAGCATAATGTTTATGGCATGGAATACTCTCTTTGGCCAGTTTGGGTCAATTATGCTGTCTGTCTTTCTCCCAGCTTCCTGCATCTGCAAATTAGCGAGACTTGGAAAGCAGGATGGTGTCCTTGGTCTCATTCACAACAACTCGTATCATCAGGGTGTTTATGAACATTCTTCACACACAAAATCCAAAACACACCAGCTACTGAGAAGAAATTAACTCCATCCCTGCCAAAACCAGGACATCAGCCTGGAGAAGAGAAGGCTCTGGGGAGACCTTATAGAGTGGCCTTCCAGTACCTAAAGGGGGCTTATAAGAAAGATGGGGAGAAACTCTTCAACAGGGCCTGTTGTGACAGGACGAGGGATAATGGTTTCAAATTAGAAGGAGGTAGATTCAGACTAGACATCAGGAAAAAAATTTCACTAGGAGGGTGGTGGAACACTGGAACAGGTTGCCCAGAGACGTGGTGGATGTCCCAACCCTGGAAACATTCAAGGTGAGGTTGGATAGGACTCTGAGCAACCTGATCTGTGTCCCTGCTTCTTGCTGAGGGGTTGGACTAGATGACTTTTAAAGGTCCCTTCCAACCCAAATTATTCTATGATTCTATGATTCTAAATCATATTGCAAGTTGCAGCATAAACATGCCAGGAACCTGGAAACCTTCCTCTTTTCTCCACTCCTTCTGAAATATAGGTCCTGTACAATGTACTCTTCTTGCAGCAACTTCTGACCATCCTTGTGTAGCCAGCAGCTCTCCTCTGCTCCTTTCCCCTGCCCTCTCCTACAGCAGTGAGATCATGCAAATAGCACTAGTCTGGCTGTGGTGAGGGAGAGCAGTGAATGAGAAGACAAATTCAGAGCTATAGCAAGGCCATGAAACATGGAACAGATCGAGGCATGACTTATGATTGTCATACATGGGATGGTAAGGCACAAGAGCAGTAAGGTAAAGCACACGTCAATGGTGTCAGCACCTGTTAAGTTTGGTGCTCTTTGATACGTGAAGGATTTCAATACACTACATCAATATGTTGCCTAG
This sequence comes from Chlamydotis macqueenii, assembly GCF_036417535.1. Classification (NCBI taxonomy): domain Eukaryota; kingdom Metazoa; phylum Chordata; class Aves; order Otidiformes; family Otididae; genus Chlamydotis; species Chlamydotis macqueenii. The sequence goes on from NC_141556.1 coordinate 130,831,219, forward strand.
CAATGCTGGTATGCATACACGTTCATGTATATCATGATCTGTTCCAAGTGCTGAAATGTATCATGTGTCTGGATGTTCGAAAGCATACGGTGTTATATGTGTAAAAGAAGTAAATAAGTTTTGTTTATAATGTAAAGACATTTAAGCTTTGGTCAAACAAGGACTTTGATACTACTTAATATTTGGAGACTCATAGTGGAATCTGTAGCCTTGAACTGGAGTCATAGGTTTCCTATATAATGTAAAAAGAAAGATTGTGTGATTCATAATGGTATGCACTACCCTAAGCAGTGAGCCATCTGAGGCCACAGTAGCACAGCCCTGAGGACTTACTCATGTTTTAAATCCCCACCCTCTCAGAGGGTTAGGTGCCTAACTGTGTGTTTCTCTCCATGCATGATTTACAGCTGTGAAAGTAGGCGCTTAATCCTCTTCTTCACAGAAAAACAGATAGAACAAGAATCAATCTTGTATTTTAGAAGAAAACCAGAGGAGAAGTAGGTGGTGATTACTCTCACCTCCTCCTCAGCTCCTTTTCAAGAGGACATTTCATTTCAATCCATTCTTCTGCTAGTACAAGCTCATCTGACCTGGAAATTTCCCCAGTATATAGGCTACTGGAGAGGATAAGTACTTTCAAACTCTGCCCTGGAAGATATGGCAGATTGTATAGAAGATTTAAAGATTCAGTGAGCTAGGGAATAGGAGTAAAGAGTAACCCTGGTTTTGCAGTGTAATGATTAGGCCACTTAATAGAATCAAAGAATCATAGAATCGTTATGGTTGGAAAAGACCTCTAAGATCATCAAGTCCAACCGTCAACCCAGCACCGCTATGCCTACTAAATCATGTCCTGAAGTGCCATGTCTACACGTTTTTTGAACACCTCCAGGGATGGTGACTCCACCACTTCCTTGGGCAGCCTGTTCCAGTGCCTGACCACTCCTTCAGTATCCAACCTAAACCTCCCCTGCTGCAACTTGAGGCCATTTCCTCTTGTCCTATAGCGAGTTATTTGGGAGAAGAGACCAACGTCTGCCTCCCTACAACCTCCTTTCAGGTAGTTGTAGAGAGCAATGAGTTCTCCCCTCAGCCTCCTGTTCTCCAGACTAAACAATCCAGGTTCCCTCAGCTGCTCCTCATAAGACTTGTTCTCCAGATCCTTCACCAGCTTTGTTGCCCTTCTCTGGACATGCTGCAGTAACTCAGCATCCTTCTTGTACTGAGAGGCCCAAAACTGAACACAGTATTCGAGATGCAGCCTCATCAGTGCTGAGTACAGGGGGACAATCACTTCCCTCCTCCTGCTGGCCACACTGTTTCTGATACAAGCTGGGATACTGTTGGCCCTCTTGGCCACCTGGGCACACTGCTGGCTCATGTTCAGCCAGCTATCAGCCAGTACCTCCAGGTCCTTTTCCACTGGACAGCTTTCCAGCTGCTCTTCCCCAAGCCTGTAGTGTTGCATGGGGTTGTTGTGACTGAAGTGCAGGACACAGCACTTGGGCTTGTTAAACCTCATACAGTTCACCTCAGCCCATCGATCCAGCTTGTCCAGATCCCTCTGCAGACCCTTACTACCATCGAGCAGATCGACACTCCTGCCCAACTTAGTGTTGTCTGCAAACTTACTGAGGGAATGCTCAATCGCCTTGTCCAGATCGTTGATACAGACATTAAACAAGACTGGTCCCAAATCTGAGCCCTGGGGAACACTGCTTGTGACTGGCCACCAACTGGATTTAACTCTGTTCAGCACAACTCTCTGGGCTTGGTCATCCAGCCAGTTTTTTACCCAGTAAAGAGAAAACCTCTCTAAGCTATGAGCTGTCAGCTTCTCTAAGAGAGTGCTGTGGGACTCTTAGGCTTTGCTGAAGTCCAGGTAGACAACATCCACAGCCTTTCCTTAATCTGCTAGGCGGGTCACCTGTTCATAGAAGGTGATCAGCTTGGTCAAGGAGGGCCTGCCTTTCATGAACCCATGCTGGCTGGGCCTGATCCCCTGGTTGTCCTGCACATGGCTGGTGAGCACACTTAAGATGAACTGCTCCATAATCTTCCCCAGTACCGACATGAGGCTGTCAGGCCTGTAGTTCCCCGGATCCTACATCCCTTCTTGTAGATGGGCATCACACTGGCAAGCCTGCAGTCATCTGGGACCTCCCCTGTTAATGAGGACTGCTAATAAATGATGCAGAGTGGCTTGGTAAGCTCCTCTGGCAGCTCTCTCTGTACTCTTGAGTGGATCCCATCTGATCTCATAGACTTGTGCGTGTCCAGATGGCGTAGCAGGTCGATAACTGCTTCCTCCTGTTATGGGGAGTTCGTTCTGCTCTCTGTCCCTGTCTTACAGCTCAGGGGGCTGAATACTCTGAGGATAACTGGTCTGACTATTAAAGTCTGAAACAGAGAAGACTTTAAGTACCTCAGCTTTTTCCTCATCCCTGGTGGCAATGTTCCACCCTGCATTCAGCAAAGGATGGAGATTCTCCTTGTCTCTCTTTTTTTTGTTAATGTATTTGTAATAACATTTTTTGTTATCTCTTACAACAGTGGCCAGATTAAGTTCTAGCTGGGCTTTTGCCTTTCTAATTTTCTCTCTACATGACCTAATGAGATCCCTGTACTCTTCTTGAGTTGCCTGCCCCTTCTTCCAAAAGTGGTAACCTCTCCTTTTTTTCCTGAGTCCTAGCAAAAGCTTCCTGTTCAGCCAGGTCACTCGTCTCCCCCACTGGTTCGTCTTACTTCCATGGGTATGGAAGGCTCTAGTCTATGCTTCAAGGACAATTCAGTTATTTCCTATTACACTGACAGTGGATAATGTATGCCAACCGTTGTTGCAGCAGTTACCAATATTAAGGACTCTTCATTTGGAAACAGTTCCCCTAGCCAGCTGCTCTACAGAGCCAAACTTGCTTCTCTGTCTCTGTCTCAATAAATGCAAAAAAGCTCCAAAATTACCTAAATGAATTACTGAAGAAAATTATAATACAAACTTATGCATTATGCATTTCCTTTAGAAAATTTTGGAATTTGTTCAAAATAATTTAATTGCTTATTTCATTGTGAAAAAGCTTTTAAGAGCAAATTAGACAAAGTAAATGGGGAGAGCTGCAAGCTTGAGTATAAAAGCAATAAAGTGAAATATTATTCTAAGGAAAAAGATGGGGATGACGGTACATGAAGTGTCCTGTAGATGGAAGGCACAATAGCGGGAAAAGACACACAAGGGGAGTGATAGCATGAACTGATGGGGAGTGCAAGTGGGATCAGCGCAAACTGGCGTAGGCTTACTGAATTGCCCTGTTTGGAAAGAACAAGCCTGCATTGCAGCAGTCTTAAACAAGGACCTGCTACTGCTCAGATGATGATCTAACTGTGGAGAAAGCCATACAAAGATAGTTACTAACATATACATAAATATATAAATGTGTATGTATTTTAATTTGAATAGTCAAATGTTTGCCATGTGCTGTGATGTGTCATGCTGTAAGACTTTCACTTTCACTGCCTCCTTGTGTATTTGGACAGTATCTAATTATCGTTGGTAGTGTAGTTAGTTTCTCCAACCCCTGTACACCACATAGATATATATATACAGCTGCCTTCTCTTTTTCTGCATATGCAGAAAACATTCGTCAGGGAACATTTGGGGAAATTATACAGAACTAATAAAACAGGATCTATCAACAGGCTGTAACCTATGTTGGGGAGCACCAGACAGGTGCTTGGTACCTGGGCAGCGTATAAAAAACGTGAATTGAAATGTTGAGGTTTTTTCATGTGTCTAATATCATACATATATAGAATATATATGTAGAATATATATATATAGAATCATAGAATGGTTAGGGTTGGAAGGGACCTTCAAAGGTCATCTAGTCCAACCCTCCTGCAAGTAGCAGGGACATCTCCAACCAGATCAGGTTGCTCAGGGCCCCGTCCAACCTGGCCTTGAGTGTTTCCAGGGATGGGGCATCCAGCACCTTTCTGGGCAACCTGCTCCAGTATTCTACAACCCTCATTATAAAAAAAAAATTCCTAATATCTAATCTAAATCTGCCTTCCTCTGTTTTAAAACCATTACGCCTTGTCCTGTCACAACAGGACCTACTAAAGAGTTTTTCCCCATCTGTCCTGAAGGCCCCCTATACACATTGGCTCTGACAGGATCTTCAATGTGTGTCTACATGTAAAGAGTGTGTCTACAGTAAAGAGTTTCACAGCTGTCAGTTGCACTACATGAATGAACAGACTGAGCAGTGCATGTATGCTATGCATCCACTTACTCCAGTGCTCTGCACTGCTAGCAGCACTGCTTGGAAGTGCTACTAGGCCTGCAAACTGTTGCCTCCATCTTATAATACCCAGTATCAGAGGCACAAGTCTGGTACTGTGAATCAAATTTAGAATTTCCCCCTTTCTGTATGTGTCATTACGGATGGCTACAGATGGTTCTGTTCTGAACAACAGTCTGTTGCAGAAGGTAAGAGCTATGAAAGTGTACGCTTACATATGTGAAAAGTATGTGAATACCAAGTGTAAGCTAGATTGGTTGGACCAGATAACCCAGAGTTTACTTCAGGTTCAATAAAATTACTTACAGAGGAAGAAAATGCTGCACATGAAAAAGGGAGAGCTCTTGTAGCCACAAGGAAGGCTGAAGATATTGATGATGAATTGACGGTAAGCAAAATTTAGACTTTAATGTTGGTAATAGTAACGGTAATTAATGACATTAATATGGTAAAAAGAAATGGCTTTAAAAGCATGTAATATGTATACAGTTATCTGTCAAATCTAACTTGCAAGGCCATAAAGCTACATGAATGAGAGCTATTGTTAGTAGAGAATTTATTTCAGAGAACTCATTGTGTTTTCTCTTCCATAGTATAGACATTTCTGAAAATAAACTGAAGGTCACATCTGGAAGACGAGAATATATTTTCCCACAGAAGATATTAAAGGCTTTATGATTATGCCAGAGCACACAGTTAAGTATATGAAACCATTAAAGTCTGACAAGGCATCTGATCTAGATGAATAACATTCTCAAATTTCAAAGGAATCATTAACGTAAAGTAAGAAAAGCCTTTATAATATCTTTTTTTTCACATCTTGTGAACAGCTAGGGAAACGTCAAAAGATAGAAAGAGGGTAGTGGTGTTTCCATATTTTTAGGAGAAGTTTGAAGAGAGAAGTCTACAAAATGTGTGGTATGGAAAGACAGTCACTGCTGTTTAAAGCACATGCAATCAAACTTGATGAAAGAGTAAGATTTCTTTGTGGACGTCCTGAATAGCTAGAGAAAAGTAAACTAAAGGACATATTTTGCCTGGACATAAGAGCCTCTTGAAACTATGTCACATATAGACATGCACAAAATAGATTGCTCTAAAAAGTTAGACTGAGATAAACATGGAGGGCTGATGAAATAAGTTTAAACTTAATTTAGGAGAAAAAAACAAAGCATGTAAGCTGAAGGGAAATACTTTATAGGAAGAGATTAAACAAATGAGGCAGAACTAGTGGTCAAAGCTGAACACCGCTCTTTGGTATACAAGAGGGGGTTTCCTTGAGAGAGAGCTGATTTTGTAAAAAAAAAATGAATGGAATGAAGGCAAAATATGGCTGTGTAAAGACAAAATAATGGTTTTAATACTATGCTGCTAGGAAAGCATGACTGATTTATTTTAAAGTAGTAGAGGAATGTGATTAACCTCATCCCCACTAGCAGAACACTGAATGTCAATCAATAATACAAGCAGGACATACAGATAATAAACTATCTGTGCAATGCTTACCAAGTTTAATAAAATAAAATACTTAATTTCTACATATAAACATCATATATATCTGCAGATAATACAGTTATTCTTGTAAGTGCTAAATACATACAAGATAGATTGATGGCAAAAGATGGACCATGCTGGGTAGAGCTCTAAAGATTTTAATGTGCTGTGCAGAGTATCCATCTATCTATCTGTTTTATTTTGCTGAGAATCATTCATCCTCCTAGCGTCTCTGTCAAGTTCCTATTCTTTGAACAAATAATCTTCAGGTACAACTTGACAGTTCTTTAATGCAGCTGTAGTTTATTTTTGAGGTTAATCTATGTCAAGCTTATACTGCTCCTTTGGTTTTTGAATGGTAGCTTTAGGTTATGGGAAGAATCAGGAAAGCACAAATGGTGAATCAAGCAGTGAGTAATGCAGGTCAGTCCAAGTGAAGTAACAATAAAACCTTTAAACCATATCATATTTTCATCTTCATGCTACATATGTCACAGATAAATGATTTTAAGAATATACAAGAGAATTTTACTGTGTATTTTGGTGTGCGTATCTTTTTGCTTGGAAAGCCTCATACTTCCGTACTGTAAGATCTATTGTGCTGAGTGAGTTATCCCTGTGAAGAGGGAAAGAGACATAAAGCTCTCTAAAATTAAGTAGAAGACCAGCTTCTCTCTCATAAAGATGTCAGACTTTTAAGTGCCAGTTTCTCACAGATCTGCAAGGTCAGAAAAAGATGTGAAGTCCTAGATGGGAGCTGGGAATCAACTCTGGTGAATATTGTCATGTGAAGCCGTACTCGCTCTCCCTGAAGGACTATGTATTATTGAACTTCACAGCTGTGGTGGTTTGGGGTATAGGAGGGATGCTGGATATGAAGTGAAAGCTTCTTACAGCCTCTGTTCAGAAGTAATTTCAAGGAAAGAAATACATACTTTGGTGGCTGCCACTTTTATAAGTTTTTAAGATTGTTTAAAGCTGAGTCTCTGGCTTGGAATGTTAAGTAAATCCCAGGTAATGAGAAGTGGGCAGAAGAAAATAATATCTATTTTGAGCTGTAAATGTGGTTTGCAATACCCACATTTGCTGATGTATCCACAGGTTTAAATTCTCTTCAGTGAACTTATTACATAGCTCATAGAAGTTTTAAATATTCTTTATTAAAATTACTGGCCAGAAAAAAAAAAAATCCCTTCTTTGTGGGCTCAGGCAGTCTGCTTGCCTACTGCATTGTCTTTACATTTTAACACGTTTATTTATAGCAACACAATGTTTAAAAGCACCCACAACAAACAATATTATGCTCCCCAGGCAAAAATGCATGAGATGGGCTAGAATCTCCATTTGTCTGCACTGTGCATGCTCATTTAGATTATGGTAAAGTGTGTATAAAACACTACTGGAACACAATGCAAATGATGTATGCCTCTTTGCAATGAGATAAACGATTATATGTGGTATTAGAGCCGTAATTTTATGCTTGTTAGTCATCCAATTTTGATTAAGGGATCATTTATTTTAAGAATAAGTCTGCATCACTGTTCAGGCTTTCTCTTTCTACATCAAGTTGTAGGTTAAAGAACAGGAGAAAAATCAACCCAAGACTAGGACAGCTGGGACTGATGTGGTGGAAGTAGCACAGCACAGAGCTGAATGCTCCTCTTCCCACTAGAAGAGGTACAAAATGGAACCATTGGTTTCTGGCTTCAAAGGTAATTTGGATTTAAAGGTACTTAGGCCCTCAGAGAAAACACTGGGAATTTCCACATTGCTCATAACATGCTAAAACCAACACAGAATGTTTTCCTTCCAAACAAGAAAACCTTTTCAGATTAATACCACAATTGTACATATCATGGGGTTTTGGAGAGCTCCTAAAATATTTCTAGAGTTACAGACAAGACAGATACTCTTGAACCAAGTCAAAATCAAATGAAAAGGAGAGAGAGCTTTTAGCCAGGTTCACATGGGAAAGAGATTCAAAGTTTTACTTCTACCTCCTAAATCTCTCTTGTGCTAGTGTTATGAGTAAAACCAGGAAATTTTGTTTTTCCCTTTCTAGATAATTGAGTTGAGGTAATATAGAGGAGCAATTATCCCTTCTGACAGGTAGGATGGGTGACTCAATGCCAGAAGAAAGCAGTTCTTAGATATATTATGATTAGAGGAGTGTCAAGATGAGTGCAGTATTCATTGCTATTTGGATTCCATCTGCCTGATGGAAGATGTAGGGGGGATCTCCTCTAAGGCCTGCATCCAAATATGTGTTCACTTCATTTGCAGTGGACTAGGTGATTCCTAGTGCTTCCTGGTCATAAGCTCTTATATGCATTAGAAAAAAAAAGTCTTCCACACATCCATATTTAAAGCTTTGGTTCAAACACTGGGGGAATGAAGGGTCTCAAAATACAAGCCATCAGCTAAACTTTCTTTATATTGTATCTTAAGCAATCTGTTTGCTCCTCTTATATACAGGCCAGCAGAACGGGGTGCAAAATTCTTATGCTGACTTACAAAGGAAATAGCCTGCCATAATTCAGATATTTCAAATCATCTGTCATTTGAAGTATGACACAACTCTTTGTGATATACCTAAATTCCCAGCTCGTGCATCAGTTGCTGTTGAACCGTTGCAGACGGTCAGTCCACAGGCAGGGGGATGCACTCCAAGCCCTGTGCTGCTATGGTGCCCTGCAATGGGGAGCCTGGCTGGAGTGCAAGCTCAGACCTGCCTTGAGCCCCTTCTGCAAGCAGGACTTAAGCCTTTGACGTGTGAGATACTACCTGGAAGATGTGGCTTCTCACTGAAAGGGAGTGGAGTCCCCTGCCACCTACTTGGTGGGTACTGATTGCAGGGAGATTTATTATGCCAGAGTTTTCAGTTCTGGCACTGTGACTTAATATATATTTAAGCCTGTCTTAGCCAGGATATATTTCGTATCGTGGTTTTCCTTTCCTCTAGTTGTTGCCACTGTTTCAGTGAGCCTGCAGGGCACATTTCCCTGAAAGACAGATTTGCTTTTTCATGTAACACCCCATTAAGTAAAGCACTTCAGCAAGGACAAAGAGCCTCTGAAGATCCTCTCCTGGCAGAGAATGTTTACAGGCTGAAACACGAAACCTGCTGTTTCATTAAAAAAGAAAAAAAGTCCAAAAGTTCCCAGTTAATCTGCTGATTGCCCCATTGATTTTTCCATGGCTACACTTACTGAAATGTTATCTTTGTTTCTGTTTGATATTTCACAAGAAAGTTCCTGCCGATGATTCTTCTTTAACCTCTTTATAATGGCTTTGTCAATGCCTTTCAAGCATTTGTTTTTGTGTCAAAGTTGCATACCTCAGATAAGTGTAAATGACAAAGGTGTTGGAAAAGAAAAGGGGATCCAGGCTGCTGTAGATGTGGAAGGCTCTGAGAGCTGCAGAACGAGTGAACTGCAGGTGTGGAATAGTTGTCCTGAGCTGGATTTTGCCTCCGGCTGTGGAAATTGAGGGAAATATGCACACAGCTGGAGTGCACATACAGTACTGTGCAATGTCAGGTAAATCTTTTCTAGATAATGGCAATTTGGGGTAAAGGTATGGTCTTAGTGCAGTGGAGTGGTTTCATGAGCCTTGACTCTCGGCTTGCATAAGTGGGTTAGTAAAGGGCAGCAGAAGCAGTCAAAAAAGTGAGACTGACATGTTCAATGTATTGCATGGCTGTGGAGCTATTCAAAACAATTTGTACGTGTGGAACCGGTGGCCATGGGAGATCAATATCTTCCTGAGGGATGTGTTCCATGTTCTTAGCTTCAGATCAGCCTTAAACAGATTTTTTTTTTTCTAATTTTTCTCTGCCTGCCAAAGTGTGTGCTGTTCACAACTTCAATAGAATTTATTTTTTTCCACCTACCATGCATAGGAAAATTGACTTACAAAGATGAGATGCAAATATTATGCAAGGTTGACCTTTTCATTTACAGGGTAACTAATTAGCTTGACAAGTAACACGTTTAGTAAAACGTATATGTCATTAGATAATCCTGCCTACCTCTTTATGGTTGGTCCCTAAAATACATCTTACTTTTGTTGCAATTCACTGCAGGCTTGCTATTGATTTCAAGATGAGCAGGTCTACAGACCTATACCAAATGCAAAGTAACTTAATACCCAGTCTCTGGTCTGGCAGCCTTGTGGTTACTTATAGAATCCTAGAGTTGTTAGGGTTGGAAAGGACTTTTGAAGGCCATCTAGTTCCAACCCCCCTGCAAGAAGCAGGGACATCTTCAACTAGATCTGGTTGCTCAGAGCCTCATCCAACCTTCTTTAGTCATGCTTTGGCACCATGGTGTAGTGCTGACTGCGTACCTTTCCCAGTTCTGCTTTTTGCTATAGGACAGAAGTGAGGTGGCCTAAACAAAAGTGGCAGTCTGGACGTGTCTTTAAAGTGAACCTGTGCAACTGACTGGACAGCTTCCTTTAGATAAGCTGTGCTGAGCTCTGCAGTGTAGTTGTGATTTATATTGTTACTTCACCCATCAGCAGCTAAGCAAAGAAAGAGGCTGTCGTGTTCATTATTTACTGTGGGTGGCATTCTGGTATTCGAAAGGTCTGAGGAGAGGTAGCTGTGTCCTTCATTGAAGGAAGGGGACCAGAGAGGTGGTTACGTAGATGCAAGGGGTCGAAAGAAATGGCCAAGAGCTTGACCCAGGTCTTCCAGGCCAGCAGAAGGAGATTGACCATGCCCAAAACACAAAGCCCACCCTGGATTCCATTTGGGAGTCATTTATGGCCATGAAAAGATGTTCTCAGCCACAATGAACCTTGAATCCCACGTGGTTTGGGGTCTGATGTAGGATGATTAGCATTCCTTAGCTCTGGATTGCAGTGTCTGGCTTTTGGTGCCACCTCACAGTATGGTGTGGCAACAGAGATGAATGGTATCCTGCTGCAAATGGTAAGCAGCGATACTTTGCAATTCTAATGAACCCATCCTGTGCTCTTCAGTGTCCTCTAAACCCTGACAATTAGCAAGAGTAAAGAAGGGGGAAGAGTTTTACGGGCTGGCAGGTAACAGGGAAGCAGAGCCTGTAACTGCCTGCAGCAAAAAGTGCACATTAATTTCATACTGATATTTTTGATTGTTTTCTTTTTAGATTTGTTTTGGAAGATGTTTATATTTTTGTTATAAAGTACATCAGTTAACTGCTTCACTGTTTTAGATGCATTTTTTCTGGTCCAGGACTGAGCCTCATGTTGCCATTAAATCATCTGCTTTGTACTTCTTTATTATTACATTGTTCCTTGTCAATTTATTGCCTCTTTGCCTTCAATGAAGCAGAGGTGGCAGCTTTACAGATGGGGAGCTAAATCATAGAGAAACTACGTGACTTTTTATGTGACCTATGCACAGAAAATTAATAATCACTCATATTGACAGATGCAGGCACTACATGCAAGCGTTGTAAGTAGTTTAGCGATGTTGGCAGTGCTGATTTGTGAAAAGTTCAGTTTTGTGAGAGAATGTATGAGATATTAGTGCAAATTTTATTTTCTTCCTTACATTTTTACTCATGGTGCACCCATTCAGTGAAGGCTTTATGGACTTCTAGGCCCTCTCCTAGTTACCATTGGGTCAGATTTCTCTCCTCTGTTACTAAAGTGCCATTGCTAAACTGCACTGGTTTTGGCTTTTGGCATGGTCCCTGAGCAGAACTGCTTCTTCATGGAGGTCTCTTTGTCCTCCATGCTTGTTTTTCTTTTCCTTTATGTTGGCTTGCTTTCATCCTTTATGGCCTTTTCTCATACTCTTCCTTTCTCAGTGTTTTTCATTTGAAGTTTAGAGCACATCTTCCCTTTCTGTTGAAACATTTCATTCTCTTCTGCCATTCACTTTGTTCTTTCCCTCTCCCAGGAGCAGGTACCAGCTAATGCTGGCATCCTTCCCCCCTAGAAATGCAGTAGATTATTTTGCTAATTCCTACAACAGAGAAGTTTGGGGTTTTTTTGGGTTTTTTTGGTTTTTTTTTTGTTTTTTTTTTTTTTGCTTTTGCTTTTGCTTTTTCTTTCCATTTTGACCTTTCTGCATTGGGCTGATCATTCTCTGGTGAGCTCAGCACAGTCACTGGGGTCATTGGCAGGCTTGTGTAGAAGCATATCCTAGATGATCCATATGAGGCATACAACAAAATCTGTAATGTTTATTGCAAAATCCAAGAACTTGTAAATATCAGAACTTCAGCTGAGGCCTTGTTATTGTTAATTGTCAAAACTGGGGGGCTGCTTACCATATTTTACCTATGTAGCTGTGCCAGGGCTTACATGCATGCAGAAGTTGTCCTTGGGCAGATCATAATGCTACTTAGCTATGTAAGACAAAGGGGTCAGGCTTGAAAGGAGCTTATGGGAGGTAGCCTGGCAAAGTAAGACATTTTTAAATCTGGTGGCCTGTATGGATGGCGTTGCTGGATTTTTAACTCTGGGATGATGATGTCTGAAAGCCTTGTTAGCAGATATCTTTGAGCAGTGAGGAGGATGGTGAGGTGCCACTAGGTGAAAGAAAGAAGGGCAAATATCTTTTAAGATGCAGGAAAAGAAAGAGCAAAGAACATACAGATTTGCCAGCTTCTTCAACACCCAGATGAATGATAATTTATGCTAGAGGCAAAATCATAGTATATATCCTGTCCAGTGGTAAATTCTAGACTCAGGTATTGCTTGTGTAGTAGTTGGGTTCCCTCAATAGTTTTGGAGGTGATGATGCCAGATGAGGTTCTCACTCTGAATAAAGCTCTGCAGGAGCCTATCTCTAGTCCCTAACTATATGGAATCCAGGGAAAGTAAACCTTCAAATTTAGGTTGTATTAATACCCTGCGGTGAGACTAAGTCAATCGGAAAATAATGACTGTATTCTGTATGCTTTTCTATAAAGGTTTCAATGTTAATCATAGTGACTTGCTTTACTAAACTTTGTTGTCATGATTCCTCAATAATCAAAATTATTTGCCATATCTTGGGAGGAAAGAGATTAGAAGAGCAACCCAACCAAAATCTCTAAGTAATAAGTTATTTTGAAGCAAGTAAGTGATTAATTTATTATTATTTTTTAAACTATAGGTATATATTTATATATTATTATATTAATGTACAATAAGTCTTAGAGTATATCTTTCTATATTAAAATGTAGTCATGTATTTATTATGACAGTCATCTTATGTAGATGTAAATTAAGCTGTTTTTTTTTTATACAGATATGAGTATTAGAATTATTCCTCTGAAACTTCTTTTTCTCCAGCGTAGATTTCATGCCTATAAAGATGCATGCGTGTCTGATGTTCATAGGAGAGTGAATAAGAAACAGAAAATGTTACTAAAAGACTTCCTAAGATGTCCTTAGTGCATCCCTTTTCCCTGACTCTGTGTACGTTATTCCTCAGAAATGTTTGTCTGTTCTTAAACCAGTCCCTCTATTATAAATTTATACCTTTAATATGGTCTTAGGTAATTTGCAGTTACATTGATGCTAATCATTAATAACAGAAAATACTTTAAAAAAAATTTTTTTTTCTTGTAGCAGCATGGGTCATGTGGTATTTATTTTGTGGGGATGTAAAAAGTTTTTCCACCAAGTGTGAGTTAAAGGTTAAATTAAAGTCTGACTGACATATACTTCTCACCAAATATACCATATAGCTCAAAAGGCTAGAAAGATCTTGGGACAGCAAGAGGGCATACAAATGAGATGGGAAGTGCAAAACAGACCAGAGCTTTCACCTGTAAACTGAAATCCACATACCTTTTTTTTCCCCCAGAGGAAAAGCCTTCCTTTACTCGTATGTTCATTGCAATGCCTAGCATCTAAGCTTGCAATGGCAATGCCTTTTCTGTGCACCAAAGTGCTTAAACTAAAATTTAACCTAGGTTCTTGGAGATGAGAATTTACTAATCAGCAAATGTACTGCTTTGCAGATGTGGCTAATTGTGTGCTAAAGCACCATTTTGAGAGTGTGAATCAATTTGATAGAGCATCTCTCATTTTCCCTCATAAAAGCCGTCAATGGAAGAAGCATCTTAGGGCCTATGATAGCCATGAAGCAGCTATATCATCACCATTGGACAAGTTTTCTCTGAGACTAGCCTACAAACCTTAAATTGGTAGGTATCCACATACTGGCATCTTTCTTTCTTACATGTCAATAGTCTCCATCAATGAACCACTCCCACCAAAGGAAAAACTCCTGTTTGGAGAAGAGCTAAAGTCTTAGTCTTATACCCCTGCTACAGGTTGAACAAATCACCCTGAATTTTTGATACAATCAGAGTGACAGCTGGGAAAAGCAATTTGTTAAAGACAGTTGCATTATACCAAAGAACTGCTGTCCAAAATAAAACAAAAGATTCCGTGCAGAAAGAAAAGAACCTAAAATAGAGATGGAATAGGTTGTCTTTTTCAGATCAAATGTTAATATTATTTGTAGCACTGCTTTTAGGAGGTCTGCAGTGCTCTGGCTAAGCACCACCGCTTACTCATCTCATACTCTACAGCACCAGGGGGAAGCCAGTTCCCCAGGGACCACCCTTACCTCCACCTCATACCCATGGGGCAGATGGAGTGCCTGGGGCCTTGATACTGCTCCTGCAGAGTCAATTTTAGTGAAAGAGAAAACTGGAGAAGTATCTAACCCTACTGGCTTTAAATTTTTACATTTTGCACCATCTGCAGAACAGGAGGAATGGCAAATTAAGAGTCCTTCACTTCCAGTCCTTGAATAGGAATCCCAAGGTCATGCAACAATATCCTGTGTATTAACCTGGGCAGGTGATAATGGTATAGGCTGACCCTAGTGTCGTAAGTGTTATATCTGATGTGCTTTTTTAGAAGAGTGAGAGACAGTAGATTTATTGTTCTAAGGTAAATGTATGGTAGCCTATACAATGCATTATGCATGTAGTTGTTTCTGCATACATCAAGCATTTCCTAAAGTGATGGCAGATGTTGAAAATCTCTGCTGGGTTGCAAAATACTGATATGTGGCATTTAGGTACTGGAGGAAATTAGACCATGTTTAAGTTCCAGAGTTCCCTTTACACAGTCATATAACAGCATGGCTAATTGTGTATAACACATGACAAATTGTGTGCCAATCTCTACCAAGTAGACTCTGCTACACAAAATATGTCCAACACCAACACTGGGAAAGAAGGGATGGCCTTTGTATTGTATCGCCTGCTCTTCCTCACTCCTACACGGATCAGAGATTTGGTCACGGTATAATTAACTCACTTTTTCCTGCTTTGTGGCTAAAATAGCTGGACCCTTTGGATAGTCATGTGATCAATCTATTGGTAACTTTTCTGTTGCCTTTCTAAAGTAATTTGGCTAACGTGCAGAGATGAACTTCCAAACAAGTCTGAAAGGCTTTAAGGCTTTTTTTTTTCCCCAGTTTAGAAAATGCAACTGTTCCCTATGTGCAGCAATACTTTTTTTTTTTTTTTTTTTCCACAGAAGAGAGTAAAATGGCTCTACTAGAATAGCTTCTGTTTTTTGGATACCTCTCTTGGGTACTTTTACACAGAAAATGGCCACATTGAAGTACTTATGAAAGGGAAACCCTTTTACTTGGTTTGAAGTAGACACGGTGTGTGTTAGGTAGGTCTGGATGCCTGTGCATTGTCTGCCTTTGCAGTGCCCTCCTTTGTAGGACAGAATAGCGTTCAGGACCATTAAAGGTATACCTGCCTCATCGTTACACCTGTACTAGCTTTGATCCTCAGCTTCTGAAGATGAAAAACTAGTTGGTGTCAGCTACCACAGTGACTTTTTGCTAATTGCCAGGCTGGATCAAAGAGTGGAGCGTTTTCATGGGGATTGCATTAGGACATTGCCTCACGCAAGTGGGATGGAGGCAGGCTGGGCGCCTAAGGAATGGCTTTGCCCCAGTCTGCTGAGGCTCTCTGTAACAGACGATGGCAGGAGCAGACTGTTAGGGTAGAAGTTGGGGAGGAGCAAGTAGCATTAAGGCAGCAGATAAGAGGCTACATGCAGCATCTGATTCAAGCTGGCATGTCGGTCTGGGCTGCAAGACACCCAGCCTTGGTACCACCACGCGTAGCGCATGTAGAGATGGCTGCCGAGGGGCAGGGTTATCTAAGAAACTGCAAGGCTGGTGCAGCGATGATTGAAATATTTTCCATAAATATTCCTTAAACATAAATAGTGGTGATGAAATCATAAAAGTAATTGGCTCTTGTAACTCCTTCTTTTTTGGAAACAAATTACACCTAAAACCATGTAGAGATGTCTTTCATTTCCAGAATATTATTGAAAATTAATAGACCATCTGCGTCTGCAGTATCGTAAAGTCTGTGTCCATTTTTTCACATACCTGCAGATTCATCTCCAGCAGCTCTCCATCTGTTTGCAGGCTGTTTTCTAAACCAGTGTGATGCCTCAGGTGCAGAAGAGAGAGACAATAATTAACAATGTGGCCTATAGCATCTTGGGGTCTAGTTCATTTTAGTGAATGGATGGGAGAGGAAGAAGAGGAAAGGTAAGCTTTGAACATTTTTCTGCTAGTGCACGCACGGCTGTGCATGTTGGATAGATGTACGTACAGATACGTATGTATCTCCCAAGAAGATTATTTTCAGCATTCAGGCTTTCACTCTTTTGCAATGGCTGTTATGCACAGAAACTACTTGAAAAAGACAGTGCCATCTGTGCTGAGGAGATTAGGGGGTGTCAAGGAATATTCTTTTTCATTTCTCACATTCCTGCTTTTCTCCACTCTGTCCCTGGAAAAATCCCAGCTTTTAACCTGTCAAAACAGTTTTAAAGCTGGTCTCTGATGTATAGAAACCTGTGAGACAGAACCATGACAGCTACGTACTATCAAAGGAGTATGACTGCATAAAAAATAAAACCTCAATACTACTGAATAGAAGAATAGGGAAATGTATGAGGCTGCACTAGCATGTGGAGTAGTTCTTTCATGCATATTTATGCACATACACTGATCAGGGAATACTGAATTTATGTAGAGGAAGATCATTTCACTGTTTTTATATACACAGCACTGAAAATTATAAGATCTGCACATCTACAGAGAGGTTAAAAATGAAAACTATATGATCAGTTAGACTTTTTTTTCCCCACCAAATTGACGTCCTGAAATCAGAAAACTAAATCCATTTATAAGCTCTTAAACGCAAGTGGCCTCATTTCGGATATGCAGAGCAACTGCTGCATCTGCTGGCTTCTGTTATTTAGACTGGCTGCGTTTCTGAAAAGCAGCTGTCAGGAAGGAGATCCTATAGGATCTCCTCTGACGTCTCTAGCTAGCAAACAGCCAAGCATGACTGCAGTACCTGCGTGGAAATACAGAGAAGTGGTGCTGAGCTTTCTGCCTGGCTATGTAATCTTCAGGGAGGAATCCAGCAGAGATGCTGAAGAGAAACCCCACTACACACTAATTAAGTGTTTTTTCTGCTTCGACTTCTTTATTCCTTTTTCACATCCCTCTATCCGTTCTCCTTCACACACTGGTGCCCATGCTGAATGCAGAGACTGTGTGAACCCGCAGAAGCAGCTCTCGCTGTGTTAGTTGTGAGAGTGGGATGTCACAGATGTGACTGCTTACTTCTGGGCACCATACAGGCAAACTAGGTTATTTCCAAACTGGTTCATCTCACAAGTGCATGGTTGGATTTGGCAAATGGTTATGTTAATAAAGGGCACCTGAAAGCTTAATTGTGAGCCCAAGTACGGTGATTTCCAAACCTTTGACTTTATTTTGCAATTTGGTAGTTGCACAATTGTGAGTGCTGCAAAGAGAAAATAGAGTGCCCCGCTGGAAAGCCAGTAGTGCATTCAGCCCTTCAGAGAACAAACTCGTTTGCCCTTTTCTTTTTCTGTCTGCTTATTCAAACAATTAAATGAATTAAAAACAAGAAAATGCTCTGCTCTAAACCAGTCTGAAATGTTTTCAGGCAGTAAAATAAATGAGAAGCAGTAATCTAATGCAAAACTGATTTGAGCATGTTTACATGTTATTAGGAAGCTAAAAGGTTTATTCATGCCTCTGGTTCTCAGTTGATGAAAAAAATATGTACTATGTTTGTAGAAAGTCCTGTATGTATAAGCTGCTGTTGGCAGGCTGCTCTATGTGCAAAAAAAAAAAAAAAAAATACTCGGGCATTTGTATTTTTCTTCTCCAAGTATCCAGGCTGTGACAACAGGGAAGACTCCAGACTGCCTTTTAGGACATCAAAGCTGTAATTTATGTGTTCAAGAGAGGATTGTGCTATGGAGGTAGAAGTACTTTTCTATAAGGAAATGACATGCTGGGAAAGAATGTAAACTTCTCTGAAGTGTGAGGAGTAGGTTATGTTAATATCTGCGTATCAACTTTGCCTTGTTGATTCACTTCACGCTACATCAATTTTACTGTAACTTTTCAAAGTGCTGTCTGCAAGTAGCTACAGCCAAAGGTTAGCTGCAACCAAAGTTTGGAAAAATGTTATATTTTAAAATTTGATTGCTTGCTCACCAGGAAAGCAACAAGAAGTGAAAAAAAAAAACCCAACAAAAAAGACTTTTACCTGATCCTGTAATGAAATGGAATTCTTTTTATTTTCACTTCTAAATGCAATTAAAAAAATCTGAAAATTCCATGTAATATTCTAATCACTACACCTTTAGCATCTTTGAATCCTCCAGTTTTGACAATATTCAAAATTGCAAAGTGAAGTATAATTTTGATTATTATATGTGCATGATAGCGCATAGAACTATAGATACATATTACACAGAGTATTCTATATTAAAAAAGAAAACCTGAATGCTTTACTTTACGAAAATGCAGCATTCCACTCTCGTAATAGTTTATGCAAAACCAGTTTTATATGGGGAGGTTTCATAAAAATCAACACATTCATGTGAATTTTCTTGTACTGCTCAAGCAGCTAACTCCAGTGGAAGCTGTTCAGCTTAAAAAATTTTCAACCTGTCATAGGTTCCAAAGGCTTATTTTGGTTTAAAATGTAGTATTTTATGTCTTGATTTGTGTTACTCTTTTTTTTTTTTTTTTCATTGTGAATGGAAATGAATTTATGACCTGAAAAAGAAAGCAAATTGTAGTGTAGGGAGCTATTTCATAATGAAGAGAGTGCAGAGCAGACAAAGCAACTCCCAATATGGGAGGTTTGCACAGCTGTAACTTCTGTAATTCAGTGATATTTCATTTCTTACAGTTCTTGGTCAAATGGCTACTGAACATAAAGAGTGAGATACTCTTAACTCATACTTTTAAAACACTTGTTAGCAAAACTACTCTTTCTCTTTCATATGAATAGAGGTTAATGTTGTTGCCTGAAAGAATATCAGTCTTTCATGCTCCAAGAAAAGTTTCCCCACTGCTAAGCACTCACTTGTATGATTAAGGGCAAAGTACGTGCTGACTTTCTGATGTTAAGGGTAACACAGGAGCCATATAATTTACACCAATAAGTAAAGGGTAAGAGGGGAAAAAAAGGTAGAGTGGGAAGGACATCCTCAAAAGATTTACTTGGAAAAAAATGCTTACTGGGAAAATCTTGTCATCGTTAGTATTCAACAAAGAAGTTAACAGAAAGAAAATTGTACAAATGTGGCTGTTGAAAAATTAACATTGGAAGATAGAGGATAATAGTATGGGAAGAATTGTCCTAGGCACAAATTCTGTGCTGCTGGAGAGCATAGTTGGAGCCTCTGTCCTCCCTGGTTAGCTGTGATCTACCTAAACAGGGAAATGATGCCAAGGCAAGGTGTATTCCTCCTGAGAGGTGAGAGTTGTTTGCCTGTTTTCAGATCTTTCTGCATTTTCCCTGAAGACGTGATAGAAAAAAAACAAACAAACAAACTGAGATGAGAGGTGGAATTCTCATGCTCAGAAGTTGTGATTTTATTTCATTGAAAAGGTACGAGTCCAAGGAAGTCCAAGGCTGTTTGGTCCTGTGATAACAAGGCATAGAAAGAAGAACCTGTAGCAATACTGGAAAGGTTCATAAATTATTTTGAAGATGCCCTGTTGAAATCTTTCTTCGTTTCAGAGAGAACTGGTTCCTTAGCCCAGTGTAATGATGAGCCTGGCCTAGAGCAGTAAGAGAGGAGAGGAGGCAATCAAATGAATTATAAAACAGAATTCAAAGTGCACTGGTAGGGAGAGAACTTTTTTGTCAGTGCTTGTCTCTTTCCTGCTGCTGGCAGTCCATGATGATACAGTAAAGCTACCCACCATGTACCAAGCAAAAACTGAAGCAAAAGAATATTAATATGATAATGAATTCTTCCTCCTCCCCGTTTCCTGTCAATGAGGGAGCTCTTCGTTTACACCTGTAAGAATTGCTGGCAGTTACTGTACTCCCTGCCTCCTGACCTACAGTTGTTCCCTAGCCATGCTATGCATATTTTAGCTCATTTAATCTTTCCTTTGAAGTCATTCCCTCCAGCTCTTTGTCATTTATCTTGCTTTTGTCTGAACTCCTTCTAATTCATTCTGGCCTGAAGGTAGCCAGATCAGTGTATTTGGGATGTGCTTTCAGGAATATGCTGTCAGGAAGGACCACCCAACCCTTTCCATCTCCCAGGTCACCTTGGTAAGCTCAAGGGACCACTGGTGGCCCTCTTGCCTCCGTGCTCTCTAACTCTATTTTACAGACTGCACACTGTGGAACATCTAATAAAAGAGCTGCAAATTGCCCTGGCTATTGGTTTTGGTTTATTTTTTTGTTGTTACTGAATGCCACAATCCCGGTTCTGATCCCTTTTCCTGTACATATTCCTTAAATCTTTTTCAGCACTGCTACCTTTCTGTTGTCTTTCTCCCACAGAATATTTATGCTGCAGTATATGATTCATCAGATACGTTCTTCTGCATTTTTCCAATATGTGTCTCCTTCAGTTTTTCTAAGCAGTATCACCAGAGTCCTTAGTGCATTGCCTTAGGTATTTTTTTCTCCTCAATGGGCTCCTCCCATGAACTAAGAAATCGATTATTGTCTGGACTTTTTGAGGTCAAGTCACATAGTGATCCCCACATTATAAACAGCAGATTTGGCTGTTTGCTGCCCTTTTTCAATTTCCCAAGTCTCTCTCCAGAGCCTTAGTCAAGAAGATAGGCTATGTGTTTTCTCAACAGGTTTCCCTGCTATGCTCCTCATTTGGAACTGAAGTTAATTAATAATTCTTTCCAGCACTTGCTGACCTTCACTGATGCTTGAACAGTGGGTTCTGTAGCCTTGAGAGCGAGACTGTAAATAATGGAGATCTTTCAGGTCAGTTTTTAGAAGAAGAGATTGCTGTCCTATCCCCAAGCAAAAATGTTATTATTCTTTGTAAAACTAAAATCCCCCCGCCTCATTTTCCCAAATGTGAAGACAGTGTCGAAGGGAAGGGTAGTGGAAATACCAGATCGGTTGTCTCAATGTGATATTACAGGTTGATAAAGCATGGTACCCTGAGTGTGTCCAATCAATTCATGTAAGAATATTTCAAAATGATTCATGTTTAAAATCCAAGTTTTGTATTTATATCCTGTTCCATCAACCATGTAGTTTATAGTTCACAAAAAAAAAAGCTATCAAGATGCTATGTATTACTTATTCATTAGTATTTCATGATTCTTACAGCATATTCATCTGGATGTTTGTTTGCTTGATTCTGTACTGTGCATGCTGCTGATTTCCTGTACAGCAACACTTGGATAAACCTGTATTTTGTTCTGAGGATTCTTGCTACTTTGGAAGGTGTACCTGCTTGCTACTTTTGCTCTGTTTCACCACAGTTTTTAAAAAACAGCTGTTAATATGGTTCTCCAAATGCTAATTTTGTAGTTCCCCATTGTGTACAATCTCAATCTACTGAATCTGAAACATACAATGAGACAGCAGACGAAGAGGAAAAGTCATCACTATCAGTGATGTCCATGGGCAGCCAGAAGAGTAGTAAAGCACAGACTAGAAAATCATTTGCTATAGAGATCTGAAAAGTTTAAAAAAAAATCATGTAGGTGAGGGGTACGGAGAGAGTTTTCAGAGAAGAGATGGAGACCCACCTGGATAGATATATAGCAAAGCAATCGTTTGCAGATGTCAGTAGATCAATGTTTAGAAAGAAAGAGTGTGTGTGTATGTGTGTGTGTGTATGCAAGTGTACACACACACATACATACATATATATGTATTTGTGAGCGTACGGCCACATCTTCAGATTTGTAAGTAGTAAAGGAGAATCCAGAAGCAACATGAGTGTCAAATATCTTTGAGTGACAAAGAGGTGGGCTATTTGAAGGCCAAATTAACCCTCTGAAAAGAATGCAATATGTATCAACACTGAATGGGATCACATTACTTGAAGGAGAAAAGTGGTAATTTAGAATCACATAGATCCAGGCGTGTGGGGATACGCAGTGCACACACAGAGAAATAAAGAAACAGGGAAATTAAGGTATTTGAAGGAAACCTGGAATGGAACTGAAATCAGAAGATGTCAGCAGAAGATCAAGACTGGGAACTCAGCATGCATTCAGCCATGGTACCATAACACAGATTCCACTAAGATCTAGGATTCAAAAAGTAAGAGTTCATTTGGGAGTATTTTTAAAACTGCTAGCATTGCTACCATAAAAAGGTTTCCTTTTGATTGCCGGGAGTTGTCATCCTGGATCAGAGCAGTGATTCATCTTGTCTAGTATCTTTTCTGTGACAGAGTCTAGGACAAGATATGTTGAAGGAGTAGCTGAAATTCCATAATAGAAATCATCACATATCCTGCTCACCATAATGCTTTGTCCTGTCCCCACCAGTTAGGTAGCATAATATATGGTATTTTACACAGTATGAATAAAAAAATAAATAAAGGGGGTAATCTTCTACATATGCAAGTAATCAAGAAAAGTAATCTCATGGTTTGGACAGCAGCTTGTTGTGAGGGACCCATGTGTCTGCTTTTGGGAAGGATTGGTAAGTCATCCTCACACCCAGTTTAATTCCCTGACTGAAAAATAGGACTAAAAGCCCTTTCAAACCTACCATGTATTTTGACAGAAAACTATTCATGAAGGATGGCTTCATATTAAAAGATGCTATAGAAGTATTTCAGACAGACAATGTGTATAAATACTCTTTTGGGCAAATTGTTTGCAATGTTGGATGCTGCTAAAACATGAAGGGGTTTCTGCTGATGTAAGGATCTAGCGCTCTAGCTCTCTGAGCCTCCATCTACTTTAGCAAATTCTGAAGCTCAACAGGACTGGGTCTGTAGAGGGATCTATTTGGTGCTGAAGATCTGATGTACACATTGTACCTGATTCCAGATTAATTTAACCTAAGACTAGCTCTGCTCTGATCCCGGGTACTGCAGGCACATTGGGAGTTGGGGAGCAGTGGGTGCATTCCTGAAGCTCATCTTCCAATTTAGTTTCACCTGAAGGGAATCCGATCCATGTATCCTGAGACTGATCCCCAGTGCAAACCAAGGCATGGTAACTGGGAAAAACTGGGAGATTTGGCTTCAGAAATGCATTCCTGATCTGAACTAAAACCCTAATGGGCATGCATGTGGAGAGGTCATGTATAAAACAAGTGTACTCATAAATACAAATAAATTGTGTGCAAAGACAGATTTATTTAGGGTTTTTATTAAAGTCAAAGAGCATTATTTGTATGCGCATGTAAGGACAAAACTATGCTATATATTTATAGAACAGATACAGAAAGTTATTTTAGATAGTCAAAATAATTTCTGCATCTTCTTTTTCCGTTTCTTTTTTTTTAAAATGTAGTTTATTCAATAGCTGTTTAGAACAAAATATGTAAGGCGGAGGCAGAATGTAACTGTAGCAATTAAATGCTAACTTAATAATTTACTAAATAGAATTAGGTAATTTTAAAATGGTGTTACTGAGGAACAGTATCAGAAATCAGTTGTTATCATATGAAAATTGGTGAAAGATTAGAGATAAAAAATGAACTATAATACAAACACTGCCTGTGTCGCCCGTCTTTCATAGCCACGCCTCTCCCAAGGATGGGATTAAGACACCTGAGCTTCAGTGTCCATATGTGAGCAAGCATGCGAGAGTCTAAACTCTCCTTCCTGATGAAGGAGATCCAGTCAACCTAGCCTAAGGGCCAGGACATCTGCAAGGCCATTAAGGACAGTCATCAATTGCCCACAGGTAGCTCTGAGGGAGATGCCCAAGGTGCCCCAGATGTCTGCCTGGGGCTGGCCAGTGTCAGAGGGGGCCAGGAGGCATTCTGCACTGCCTGGAGCATGAGCTATGCGCCGAGCTAGGGGCTCCACCGCACCCCAACAACGTAGGGTGCCTATGTTTAGGTATCTGAATCCCAGGCAGGTGTCCAAGTGAGCTCTTCCTGAGGAGCTCCTTAGTATCCACTAACTAAAAATAAAGTTTAGACATTTACATGTGAATGCCTAAGTGTAAATGTTTTACCAAACAGAATCCTTCCCTTGATGTCAAATGTCTAACTTGATATGAATTATCAAGACAAGGTAGAAAAAAATATGATCACATCCAAAGTAATTCTGTTTCATTTTGTACATTTTTTCCTTGTTCAGATACCTGCAATTAATTGCCTCCAATTAATTAGTTTCATCATTGTTCCTTTACAGACTTTGAGCAAGCAAAGATAACTAAACAATGTTTGATATCATCTCTTGTTCCACACCTGGTATTATGTGCAATACTGTGTCCCCAATGAGCAGATCGTGCGATACATCTGTTGTGTTGCGATTTGGCAGAGGTCAGTTTTCTGAGGAGCGGGGCACAGAGCTAAGCGGAATGGGGAGTTACGGGAATAGCGCCACCACTGTTAGAAAACTCACTATTTCAGTAGTCCCTGATCACGCGCTGCTGGAGCCATATCCTACGGGTCTATAGCCATACCCTATATGACTGTAGAGATCAATTTTCTTATAATAGCGATAATGAGGCTGATTAATGTAAAGCCAGTTGGAGACCAGTCTATTTCTGTAATGCCAAGATAGAGCCTTTTTAAATAAAATGAGCTCCTGCTTCTGACTGAATACTGCTAAGCCTCAAGAAATATGTAGAGTTTTATGAACTTGAGGATCATCTATCCTTTCTCCCTGTCTTCCTATCGCTTATTCCCCATCTGCCCCTCAATTTCACTCTGCCTGTGTGCCCTCTCCTTTCCTTCCCTATCTAGCCTGAAGGGTGCAGTCCTCGTCCATCTCTGACCTGACCTGCCACCTTTATTTGTGCTGTAATGCCAGTATTTTTGTCCTCTTTGGCCAGTCAACTCTTGCATACTGAAACAACACAAGATTTTAAACCAGCTGTCGCCAGGTGTTTACTGGAGATATGCTGGGGCCTGTGATTTTGAAAGGACACTGCAGTTAAAAGGATTAATGAAAACCTGTTACATATGGAAAAGACTTTTCATATCTAACAACAGAGGCAAAAATCACTCAAAAGCAGAAGGTCAGTACAAGGGGAATAAATCATCTAACTGCAGCTTGTGAAACTAAGATAAAGATTTGTGGTGGCTTTCTATACAGGGATAAATTTCATCGGAATAGAGGAAAACTGGGCAGGTCTTCTCAGGTGCTGTTAGGGCTGATAGGAATGAGGCAGCTTCAGCCCTTGCACTGGGTTCCTGTGTGGTCACTGTAGCCATGCCCACGCCTGCCCATCACCCTAGCTGATCCTGCTCTTGCCCCCCTGTCTTGGCTCCGGAGCCATCCCATCCTCATGGCCTCGCCTGGCTGTTTCAGGGCTGCAGGAGGCCATGGTTGCCCTTCCTGGCCCAGCTCTGCTTGCCACCTCTGGCTGCAGTGGGATGGTGTTGTAGGGGGAGGTCCCTGCCCCATCTTGCCCCACTGCCCCAACACTCCCTGCCTTCACCTTGCAGTCTGCTCTTGCTGCTGTCTGACAGAGATGGCTGGTGCTGTGAGCATGTTGTAGTCTCCCCGTAGTTCCAAGCTAGAGGTACATGTTTAAAGACATGGACTCCTTGAGATTTTAAAAAAGAGGGAGGTAGATTCAGACTGGATGCAAGAAAGACATTTTTTACAATGAGGGTGGTGGAACACTGGAACAGGTTGCCCGGAGAGGTGGTGGATGCCCCATCCCTGGAAACGTTCAAGGCCAGGTTGGACGGGGTTCTCAGCAACCAGGACTAGATGACCTTTAAAAGTCCCTTCCTATTTTATGATTCTGTGATCACTTGGAGCTTACCACACAAGGGCACTAAATGAGACTGTCCTGTGGAGCTTTTTAACTGCAGGACAGAGGAACCTCTTTTGCAGAAGAGGTTACTCAAAGGGAACTAAAGAGCAGCGTGGCTGTGGAATAAGCCCTGAGGCAACTGTGAAACCACTGAAAAAGAAACAGTGAAGGATCTAGCTGTAATGCGAATGCAGGCCCCTATTGGAAAGATATGCTCCAGTTCCAGGCTTTGTGAATGACAGTTTAATTGTTGGTTCTCTGGGTTTGTGCTTCATCTACTACAAAGAAGAAAATAAATGGGAAGAGAAATATGGGAATAGACATGCTGGTAGTAACTAAGCTGTACTGAAATGCCATGTAAAAGCCGATGGTTTTATAACAGGCACATCTGCCCACCTTACAAAACCATTACAAAAATTGGCAGGATTTGCAGCATCTACTGGGAATGTTTCAGTTTCAGAACAGCAAAAGGTGTTGAAAGTTGGAGTTTTTGAGTTTAGCTACACAGGTCTTGATATTCCTAGTTTCTTCTTGTGCTCTGTGAATGAGCACTAAATCTTGACCTTAGCAGGCACATTTTCTCTTGCCTTTTTCTGGATCCCCAATGAGATGTCAATTTTTTCCCCTACTACTGAAAGCTGGCTTTGAGCCTGTTATGGTTTCCTTGTGTAAATCAGACTCTCCTTACACTTCATCCGCTTCACAGAACTAATGAGTTTAACAGACATTCCCATGAACCTCTCATTCTTTTTCTAGAAGTTCTAGTGGTTTTGGCATTACATCTCTCAAAAGATGTCAAGTATTCCATGCAAAGCTTCTTTACACAGATTATATCACATTCTTTCATAGTATAGTGCTAAACTGGTCTAAGCTTTCACTCTTCCTGTCGATAATGTACATCTTGGAGCCTTCTATTACCTTGGGAACATTATGCACTCTTTCAAAAAATGTGTATTCCTCATTACAGGAGTCTTCTCTCTAACATGAACATGACCAATTCCTCTCATGGGATACGGCCATTTGGCTGCCTCACACAGCTACTTATTTCAGCCTTACCTCCCAACCAGTCCTAAAGTTCTTCAGCAATTCCATCTGCCTCTCATAAGCAACTTCATATGCTCCCTGCTTCTGCACCACTAGACTTGAAACTACTCCTGCTTTACCACCAGCAGGCTTTCTTCATCAGAAAACCAAAAGTTCAGCCAGTTGTCCCAGGCTGGAGTGAACTCTGTACCTGCCTCTCAGCAATAACATACTAGCTATGTTCCGAGTTCTCCGAGGAGTTTCTCAATGCCATCACTGCTTCTGTGTAAGCAGATTTCTGATGTCTACATATTTGTATACCTGACTGGCCCATCAGGCTCTGTTTAGTTTGTTTTCCATAGTGTCGTTCTGTTCATGCTTCTGTAATGCTACCCTGTCTTTTACCAATAAAAGGTTTTCCTATTTCAGTCACTTGCTCTCTGCCTTGGGAAGATTTCTTCTGAAAATTTTCTTTTTTTCTACTCTCATTTATATTCTCCAAATAAAGACAAAGCAAACAAAGTAAATGTACAATGAATCTCCAAAGCATTTCAAATTGGTCTTGTGTTGTCAGGGAACAACCATTATTTGAGTTTAATGACAGACAGGCAGAAGTCCTGCCTCAGCTTTGCTGTTCTTAAGAACTCCTGGAGGACCTTCAATGCTCAGGCATACCATTTGCTTTACACCTTCTTACAACTTCCCAGGGTTAGTCCTATGCTGCTGACCAGTGAAAGACACCTCTTCCACACAGGCTCTCGCATTACAGTGTCATTATGGGCCCTGCAGTAAAAGGGAACGCACCTTGCTGCTTTACATGTATCCTGAAAGAATGTACTGCTTTCAGTGGGCTTTGTTAGAGCACTCCTGTGTCCTCCTCCTGAAGCTTGCTATGCTAGTAGGAGTGGCATGACACAAATAAAAGGAAAGCGAAGTATACATTTGCAATGGCAAAACTAAGTAACACAGTCACAGAGCTTTATAAAAATGTAGGCATCGGGAACAGAGGAAACCCAAGGCTGGGTTTTTCCTTGTATCAAATCCAGGAAATCCTGTGGAACTCCTTCTGTTGGCAAGGTATGAAAGTGGATCTACTATGTGTGTGTGCCCTGGTTTTGGCAGGGATATTGTCAATTTTCCTCTCAGTAGCCAGTGTGTTTTGGATTTTGTATGTGAAGAATGTTGATAAACACCCTGATGATATGAGTTGTTGCTAACGACACCAACGACACTGTCTGGCTTTCCAGATCTTGCTAATGTGCAAGTGCAGGAAGCTGGGAGGAATACAGACAGAATAATTGACCCAGACTGGCCAAAGAGTATTCCATGCCATAAACATCATGCTCAGTATATAAGTGGGTGTTGGCCAGGGGGGCCATGGCTCTCTATCTCTTTCCCTCTTTCTCCTTTGCTTGCTGCTCGGTTTTGTTTCTGTGATCGCTGTTGGGACGTGCTGTATCGGTCATTGGGACATCTGGTGATGAGAAATCGTGCATTGTTCATTTTGTATATTTTAGTATCCTAATATTTTGTTATTATTGTAGTTTTCCTTTGCTATCTTAGTAAATTGTCTTCATCTCAACCCATGAGTTTTCCTTTCTTCCCAATTCTCTCCCCGATCCCACTGCGGAGGGGGAGGGTGAGTGAGAAACTGTGTGGTAACTCAGGCTAAACCATCACAGCGGGTAAGGACTCAAATATGGTCTAAGTAGCATGTCCTCAAAGTCTTGCCTGGTAGAAACTTTCTGACCCTGATATGCCAGGCTCTCCTTCTGCTTCCATTTAGAATCAAAGACTTTCCCATTCAGCCCATGGATTTCCTAATCCCTCCCAGCATATCACTCACTACTTTGGAAATTATGATGTTCCTTGCAGAGCCAGGTGCAATTATTGCCTATCTGGATGATAAACAGTATCAGATAATGGCTGCTTTGGTGTTTGGTTAGGCATCCAAATTTAGCTCCTATAAAGGCAGGAAACCCTTTCCCACAAGACTTGGTAGTAATATTTTTTGTTATGGATGACATATTTCATGCAAGTGTCATTTGCTGCTCAAGCCTTGCACAATTACATAATTATGTAATTTGAGTGTGCTATATACTACTGGCACTTGTTTGAGTCTACATTAACAACTAAACTTCCCTGAGGAGGTACTGAGTTAAGGGGTGACACTCACCCGAACTCTGTCCTTGGGAGCACTCATCAGTACCTGGCTGTACGAAAATGAGCTGCAATTCCTGTTGTTTATGTCCACAAACAAAGTAAAGACAATCACAAAATGATATAGATAAGTCTAATGTCACAGAAGCAGAGCTTATACTTGACGTAAAATATGTAGTTCAACGTCTATGATTTGATTTAAAATTTAAAATGCAAACAAATATTTTAACAACTCTAGATACTTGACGTTGAAGTAATGCTGTGCTGTATTGTGGGAGGTTTTGTATTACTAAGGCCAACTGTCCTTGCAAGGCACGTCAGTAACTGTGCATAACTTAACTAGAGATGAAAGTCCATAATTACCCAATGTGTGGACCAGCACGCTTAGTTTTCAGGAAACAAATCCAGAGGGAGATGATGTTGCTGAATTGATTAACAGCAGCAAATACAAGTCATAAACAAGATGGCGATTTCCATTCTTCTTGTATCACAGTGCTGTGATCCCTAAGCCACTGACCTTATGGTCTAAAATAAAGACAAAAGGTAAATATCTATTTCTAGGAGTTTTCATGTAAGCCAATGAATATGCTGTTACACAGGCAATGGTCTCCTAAAGACATACCCCAGCCTGATTGGAAATGTCATTGGTGGTTCTGTAGGATAATTTTAGGTTAATTCCTATTTGGGAAAGATCAGGTTAAACCTCTCTACATACTTTTAGTATGGTTTAGTATTTAGATAATTTATGATCTCATTCATACATCGGAAACTCAAAAGCACTTGCTTGGGAAACCCAGAGTTCACTGTGGTTGTGCTTTTGTTTCCTTGTGAAGAGAGAAAATGAGGTTTTGGTACTTACTGTAGGTCTCTGAAGGCTATGCCTACACATGTAAGAAGTCCAGTGCCATAGGAAGAGATCCAGCTGATGTAGGCAAGTTATCCCCAGTTCATGTAACCTTTACATCAACCTAGCTCTGGTTTGGTCCAAAGGACAGAATGGTCATAGCAGCTTGAGGACAGTACCTGCGTTCCTCAATCCCATCTTCCAGTTTGTTTTAATTTGGAAAGAATCTGGTTCATATCTTCCAAGAACTTTCCATCATATGAATCAAGGCATGCTAAGTGGCAACAATTGGGAGATTTGCCTTCACAAGCACGTTCGTGATCAGAACTAAAGTACAAACATAGGCACAGTCTGTGTGAAAATAAACACAGCTGCGCTAAAAGGATTCGTTTTATGCTGGAGTCCCGTACTTTGGGGTTTGGCTGTGAACTCCTTGGTAAGCCTGAATGTTGCAACTTGCCCCTTAGCCATTTCTGTATAAATGCCTGGATTTATTATTTCATTGTTTTTAATGTTTTGCAGATTGCTGAAAAAGAAACTCAGAACACTCTGATCTAATTTACTAACTGGCTTAAAAATCACCTCTAATAAATTATGTCATTATACAGGGAAATAGTGATTTCAGTCCAAACCTATTATTCTGTATGTGTAAGTCTTTTTTCTGTGATGTTCACATTCAGATGCTGCTGAGGTTTTATAGCGTGCTGTATGTTTACTAAACTACCTGCTCACTGAGCATTAGGAATATTTGTGTGTATGCAACATTTAAGGAAATATGAATTCATTTTGGCTGATTTTTGTCGAATAAGCAAATTAATTCAGCTTACTCTTGGATGACACTGGCAGTTTAATATCCTTTTTGACTTAATATAACTAGCTTGCAATAAAAAAATAAATAGTTTAAAGCTAACAGATTTTTTCCCCCTAATCTTTCATTGCAGTTTCTATAAATCAATGTAAAAGCAGAATGATAAAAATTATCATTAGCTAGAAATTACCTTGACTGAAATCTGAGGCATGTAGCTCAGCTAGAGGTGCTGGAACCAGAGCAGTCAAATGTAGTTCCAATTAAAAATTATAAATTAGAGCTACAGGAATGCGGGACCGCCTGCCTGGTGAACGATCTTACTTTCATATATATATATAAAGAGGTCACTGAGTTCCTGAACTCATAGAGATAAAAGCAAATAGACTCTGTCTCATGTAGTCTCTAGAGAAAAATAAGCTCTTTGAAACTACTCTCCTTAGGATGTAATACTGTGGCTGAATTTCCTATCACAGGAAAGTTTACCCTTTCATTTGCGGATATGAGAAGGAAAGAATAGCTAACCAGTTAGGAAACTAATGGTCTCAGAAGAGCCAATTAGTTAAGAAAGTTTGTCAGTGTGAAGGAGTCATAAGTTCAAGCTCCCCTTCTCCTGATAAGGACTAGTTGTCTGCATGGCAGTTTTCTTGGGGGATTGCGCTCTTCTGCCTTGGGTCTTCCATACTCGATCAGCCCAGCCCAGTCCAGGAAATAATTTAAACTCTTATTTTCAAGAGGGGATTTCTGTCTGGTCCCCAGACTGCCCTGAATCTTAGAAACCATCCCTAAAGCTGGTAGGTTTCTATGAAAGGCAGTGTTGATGGAACAATATATTCCTGTGAGAACACTCTTTGCCAAGCCAACTGTACTTGGGCTTTTATCTTTCACCTCTCAGATACATTATTGCAAGCTGTCTGATGAGTTGAAGCAGACTTTCCCATGTAAGGTCAAATTCCTCAGCAGCAATGGTTTCAGGGTTACTTTTCACTTAAATGAACATCCAGTTTCTGAGATACAGCTAGAAACCAACTTTAATGAAGAATTTGCCGTTGTGCAGTCAATAACCAAGCTATCTGAGTACTTTTTATCTGGAACATAAGGTTACCTGATGTTTTTGTTAGAAGGGACATATGTGATGATGTCAGACTTTTTCAAAGCAGCGGATTCTCTCAGCTTGAGGCTGTGTGTCAGAAACCACCAAATAATCCCTCCTCATGAAACTTTTCTCTCTGTATCTAGCACATCACTGTGACCCCACGGATTCCCAGACTTGTCTCAGTTTGCATACGGCTTGTCTGCAACGTTATTCAAATGTGCTAAATTCCTAATCCTGATGTACTCCAACTTTGTCAAAATACTGTGGCTAGACAAACTTAAAATCAAAATAGGAAAGCAAAGAGAAAAGCTCATGATTATGGAGATGGAGCTGCTGCTATGAAAGCATCAAATCAAGCACGGTAAACTTGTGTCAAAAAGTAATCTGTTCCCCAGGCTGTATAAGTGAGCACTTTGTGGGAAGCTGCCTTGGTAGCTGTAGCTGAGGATTAGCTCTGCAGGCTCTGCTGAAGTGGTGTCCCCTGGAGTGGACGCCCCTGCTCCACATCGCCTCATGCCTACAATACCTGTGCAGTGCGAGCAGGGCCCTGCATGCCAATGAGTCTTTGAAGCACTTGCTAGCAGGATCTGCTTTCCCCTCCTTCTGGCTAATCAATTTAGGGAAGCTTATCGTAGTGCACTGCACTGTTGTGTAAATGGAGCCTTGTTTGAGCTTGTCTGTGACTGGCAGACAAAGTCCTTTTGATGTGTTCATTTTCCATACCCTGCTCATCCTTCTCTTTCAGAAGCTCTTTGCATTGCAATCTTCCTGACTCCTCCCTTCCTGGACGCAGAGCTTGTGCCGTGAATCTTTTCGTGGTGCCACAGCAATTTCCAAGGGGTTGCATATAGGATGTTCCTGATGGTCTTGCAGCGTATGATAAATTGCTGCATTTATACAGAGGTTGCATGAGGCATATTAAGAATACTGATATCAATGTGGCATTTTGCTCGCTGCCCACCTTTCCAATTTTTTTGAACTCCTACCAATCCTAATATAGTCTTCTGTCTACCCTTCCAAGCCATGTCTGTATATCTGTATCTCTCTCTCTGCCTCCTTGTAATCAAATACATGTATATCCATATATACAGGTTCAAATAAAGCAAGGTATTAAGTGGGAAGACCAGAGAGACAAATACTATTCCTTTAACTAGGCCTGAAACTTAGATATAGGGTGTGCTCAGGAGGGATGTGCCATGGGAGCATTTCCCTGAAATATTGGGAAGAAGATTTAAACTGTGAAGTAACGATTTTGAAAGGTGAAAGGGTGTAATAATGAATAACATATATTGCCCATAACTAGAAGGTTGTGTAATGGTGGTAGCTGTATAGAGTTGAAGGTTTTTTGGTTGAAAGGTAGGTAGATGGATAGATAGATAATGGGGAATGGACCCTAAATCAGATTTCCAGGCATTTTGACTCTCTGCTGCTATTTAACAGCACAATTGATAGTTCTGAAAAGGGAAAGGCATTTGCAGTGCTAATTGCAATTCATGAGTGGGGGTGTACTGAGTGGGTGGAAGAGTTAGCTGTTTGCTTGCTGAGGGACATTTCTGAGCTACTGAAGTTCTGATACTCATAATTCTTTTTATAAAACAATTATCTGCTGATCCCTTGGTTGACTAGAGCACAGGAATAATCTCAAAATCAAAGAAATCAAGGAGGATGGTACTTCCTCAGGTAGTGATTTTCTGGTGGGTTTAGCTGATTGTCTCAGTGCTCACAGTGAGAGGAGAGATGCGATGGAGAGCTGCTGACCAGGGAGCTTGCGGGACTGACAGTGTTAGCTAGCCTTTA
Source organism: Chlamydotis macqueenii (assembly GCF_036417535.1). Classification (NCBI taxonomy): domain Eukaryota; kingdom Metazoa; phylum Chordata; class Aves; order Otidiformes; family Otididae; genus Chlamydotis; species Chlamydotis macqueenii. Next base: position 130,864,966 of record NC_141556.1, read on the forward strand.
GAGGTTTACCAGGCCTGTCTCTTCATCCAGGGTTTTGTCAAATATGTCCTGTCTTTCCCTATTTTCTGGTGTCTACTTTTTTTTTTTTGATTTCTGAATAATAAATGGATATTTTACCTGTGGCATGACCTGAATCTGCCAACCTCATTTCCCCTGATTAGTGCACTGCTCTTTGCATGCAGCTTTGTTGGCCCCAGTGGAAGTACTTGCAGAATAAAGTACAAATCAGTGTGCTCGAAGATGACAAAAATGAACTCTTTCCTCCTGTCTCCCTTTGTAATCCAGGGTGAGTGTTCCCTGGACTCCACAAACTAACTCCACAGAGTGAAAACATATGTTTGTATGCACAAGACCAGAGTGCAAAATCATTTGGGGGAAGAAGAGGAAGGAAAATAACGTTCTGATGCCAAGCCTCATTAATGCCAGTTCTCAAAAGTACCATTGATCTCTGAGCCTGTGGGAGCAAGGACTAGCAAAGGCATCTATCTCCTGGCACTCTGCAGTCTGCTGCTGACCTCTCAGTGTCCCCTGGGCTGTTCGGGTGCAATGTGGGGTCAGATGCGGTGTTGAGGGGATGTTACCTCCTGCACTCAGATGCAATTCTTCCTTGGGTCTAGGTGAGAATTTCTGCATTACACAGGGTAAAATTTAAATGTCTGTGGCACTTAGATGTCACAGACATACAGTTTAAAATACCTGAACTAGGAATTATAAAATAAGATCAAACAGTATTACTTGAGTTCTTGTTTATTATTTTTTTTCTTTAACAACTGACAGAGGAGTGGCTACTATTCTTATATGTGCATTTATTATTAAGAAATTGAAATAGCAAATTTCCTTTCTCAGTCAATTCTGAATCAGAGTGAAATTTTTCCTAAAACAAAACATTTTTTTTATACAAAAAGAAGCCCCAAACTGACACTCCTTGTTAACTTCCTCCATATTCAACAAATAACTATTGGCCAAAAAAGAAGGAGAACCTTGAAAAGGTAATATATTTTCTCTTTCCATTACAGTACAGTGTTCTGAAGCTAATTTTAGCACCGTCAACTTTTCAAACCAATTAAAAAAAAAGTCATAAAATAAATCAAATAATTCATTTCAAAGCATTTTTATAATCTCCAGCTTTGCCTTGGAAAATCCTATCATCTCTTTAGTCACAGTAAAATGTATTTATTACCTGCACCAGTGTGTGAACATGATAACTCTGTGAAGCAGATATCTATTACTGTGATCTTACAATGTCCCCATTGCCTTGCACCAACATGCTGCATAGAGGTGGGTCCCTTTCTCTAATATCCAGGTAAAGCTGGAATAATGCAATTGATTTCAGTGGGGTTACTGAGAATATGTCCCGGAGCAGCTGCTAACACAACCCAGCCGTAGACCAACACCAGAAAACCTGGCAGTTGACAACAAAGCACAGAACAAGGACTGAGGATGACTGCGTGATAGTATGTGGAGGTGTAATGCTGTGAACAGAGTCATTCTTTGCTTCCCTTTCATATGCTTTCAAGAGTCATGCTGTTAATATTATTTATTTGTGTTGCAGTATCGTTCAGTATCCCTCAGGAGTACTGAGACTGGATGTTCTGGCCATGAAAATAGGGTGGTGAGAAGAGGGACCAGGCAAATGGGAGCCACAGGGACAACCTAGCACAGGGACGGTTCGGTTCCTGCACTTCAAAGGGCCACCTGCCCTTGTGGTTTTTGAAAAAGAGGGCTTTCTCTTGGATATTTAATATGGAACTGAGGTGTTTTCAAAGTATTTGTCCTGCATACTGACCCACAGCTGATAAATCTCTGGCTATGAGCGCTTCTGAAACCGTTTGGAGACTTTCTGGTTTAGTTTGTAACGAAATAAATAAACTCCAAGCACTTAAAGAACTATTAGTGGATCATTACATCCTGTGTAAATATTGGAAAAAGTCAACAAATAAATACAATGGGTGGCAGTTTAAAAAAAAATCAACATTGATGAATTGCAACAGGTACTGAAGCAGCAGTAAGATTCCTGTTTTAGGAAATATTCCAAATGAGCTCTAATAAGGTGTGCCTTACTGTCTGTAATACATGACAATGTGAGATTGCTTTAAAAGACTCATCAGTGAGGGCTCATCTGTTTTCTCGAGGCAGATCCAACCAAAATGGCGGCAGCTCGGTCTGGAGGCAGCGTGCCTGGATTGCGAGGAGCCGGCTGTGCCACGCGGGTGTGGGCAGGCTTGCTGGGACCAGAGGGCCAGGTAGCTGCGTTCATGTGATACAGAGCTCAAGTTAATGAGCTGACAAGGCTTGTAGCTTGGATGTGGTGCAGATGTGGTACTCCTGCCTCTGGACAAGAGTCTGGTCTGGCGTGGAGTGCTTGAACGCCAAATGAACTTTCTGAGTCAAACCTCCTGGGCACAAAACGATATTTTTGTTTCCTCTGAAAATTTCCAACCAATTATTCCAGCCTCCGGTTAGTTTAAGCATGTGAAAATGTTTCTGTGAGAAGATATTATTTCAGTGGCTAGCCAGCCACCTCAGGCTGAGGTTTGGTATGATCTCCTTATTTGCATTTAATCTTAACTTCATTATTTCTAACAGATCCTTTGAAAGTTATAGTTTATATGAAATGAAAGATCTGTGAAACTCATGACAAGATTATAAGGTTAATCTGCACACTAGCACAGAGATTCTTCTTTATAAAAACCCTGATTATTTCTTATGTTTTTCACAGTCATCCAAGTATTACTGGGGGTGTGACTAATGCTCCTCCTGGCTAAACCTAAAGGCCAGTAATGTCCCTCAACTATCCTTAGCTGTATGTCTACTTTTAAATAAAGCAAATTCACCCTTTTGACAGACAGATATTAATATTTTGTTTAAAAAAACATTAAGGTTGTGATGTAAAATCCAGGCAGTGTTAAAACGAGGTTGACACCACCTCCTTCAATTACATGGTTTTGTGTCCTGGCACACACTTGGCATACATTTTCAGGTTAACTGAGGTAGGATTTATAATTTCATGGACTTCAGTGCTTCATCTCTCACCTTTAGCAAATCTGATGATCTCTTCCACCATGGAGCTGCTCACCAGGGTAGTAGTCTCTTGTGACAGTATAAAAAACCCTTACCAAACATGTGTACACCAGGTGGAATAACATGTCAAAGTGACTTTGAGGAGTATAGCACATGCAGATCTTCACTTCTGGCTACTTTCTGTCATGAGTTGGAAGAAAACTGGGAAAACAGATTCAAATTTATATATAAATATAAAAATTGCATGGAAAATGTAAGAAGCTGAGTGAGATTTGAACCTTGGAGAATAAAAGCATGCAGAAATACTTTTAACATTCAGATATTAAAAAGAGAAGTAAAACTGTTCTGCTTTATTTTCTTCAAATAAATATGTCAGCTTTTTAAGAGCTAAGCCATTACCTTAAAAAGAAAACAATCTCTAAACTAGCTCAGATTCAACTTGAATCTGAAACTGGAAGTATCTTCAGAATAAGAATAAGAAGAGAGTGACAGCAGCTTCTTTTGTTTCTTTAGAGATGAAGAAACTAAAAATTTGTTGCATTATGTTACAAAAGAAGAAGCAAGCTCAAAGTCTTCTGACATAATTATATTTTGCAGTCCCTGTTTAGCAGGCATAGTTATAATTTGAAAATGAGAAGGACTAAGTTTTTTTTTCTAATATATTGAAAATTGCTTAGCACAGTGAAAGCTGGATAAGTGTGAGGGATCTTAGTATTTTTGGTTCTGGAATGGGGTTTTACAGGACGTTGGGTAGTGGCTAACACAACAGAGTCAAAATCTTATGCTTCAGGTGTTGTCCCATACAATGCATAACACTAGGAGCTGGTCCTGACAACCAGCATTTGAAGCAGTATTCTTTTACCCTGTGTGAACATATGTCTGGTGGAGAGGCTGTGAGACGCCCTCCCCAAGCAGCAGAACTGCAACCTGCAACTGAGTGTGCCAGAGATGCTACGTTCAACCTAAGGGCTTGCAGGATGCCTCAAGTCACAGAGACTCTCTGTTCAATTTAATTTGCCCAGATCATCTTTCCAAATACTTTCCTCCGTGTGCTACTCCCTTAATGCTTGCCTCTGCATTTTGGCCTCTGTCTTGCAAAAACTTTGATGTGGCTGCATTGCAGCACATGAATGGATTCTCTGAGAATTCTGAGCAGCCCTGCGTGCCACACAGAGCTCATGGGCAACTCGGGGCACTTTGATCCACCTCTGGCATCTGACGTCTGTGTATCAAACTCAAGCACTGCTGAACGGACTGTTGAACCTGCACAATTCTGTGTCAGCACCTCTCTATTCCACTTTGCCTGACTCACAAATTGAACATTTCATTCTTGAGCATCACAAGAGGCTCCCTCAGCGGCTGACATATTTGACAGACGCACTGCACTCCAAAGAACTTCACAGGGTTGTTAGCAGTAGCAGGAATTTTTGTCAAGTTGTATTTTTAGCACAAAGTCTGAAAGAATGAGTTGACATACAGTACAGTGATTATAACCTTATTCTGAGCATGATAGGCTGCTTAATCTATGACTTGTTTTGGAAGAAATAAAATCAGCATAGAATATTTAGCAACATCAAAGTTTCTGTATAAGAAACACGGAACAGCAAAAACATTGGGTGAGCATTTATTAAAAGTAGCTTTGATTGCTTTTTCCATTCCATAATATGATTGATGCCCTAGTTTTCCCTCCATTGTTTATTTCATGGATTTTTGGCTGCTATCATTACGGGCAGAGATATAGCATTATAGTGAAAATATACTAGCAGACTGGTTTAAACTAAATATTTTCTGTAATATTTGGACCAAAGGAAGAATTTTCTGTTCTGGAACATTCGTTATCTGAAATAATTTCCAGAGAGAAATGACAATATGTTAAATCTCTCTGTCTGTTGTGTGCCCATGTGTCTCTTTGACTCATCCAGGCATGTGGCCAATGAAGAGTATTTCTGAAGGAAAAAAAGTATGTTTTAAAAATCTGACAGACTATATCAAGGTCAGTGAATTGGCAACAGTTGTTCGACCTTCTCTTGATTATCTCCCTTCCCTTTCTTACTTCCCTCATTCTTTCCTTTTAATTCACCTATTTCTGCCACCGAGTATCATCCATCCTTTCTAACTACTTAATTCAGTGAGAAATAGGAAACTGAAGCAAGTAGAACACAAGCTTGCTCTTGTACTAAGTCACTGGCTGGCATGGTATTGCATACAGACATCTTCTCAGCTTCCTTTTTCTTCTTCTTTTTTAAAGCATTTTCTTGTTTAGATGTGGCTGACCCACTGTGTTACCTAAAAGATGGGAATTGACTTTGTGTGATAAACCTGTTGTTTTTTTTGGCCTTCTCTAGATTGATGTTCACAGCTCTGGTGTAGTTTGAGTGAACTCACTGTAAATTTACTCAGTCAATACCACCGCAAATGCGTGTCTAGACACTTGGCAAGTGTTGGTGGTGTGTATTCAGGCTCATTCAAGTATGAGCAGTGAGGATGTACGTCATGGAACGAAACTTTCAGGCTACCATTTATATGGTGATGTTTGAGAGGCGCTAACTGTTCTGTGCATCCCCTTGGTGGAGGCAGTGCCGCTGCTGGACCTCTGCTTTCTGCAGCGTGCTCTGTGCGGTGGTACATCCTCAGGCCTTGGAAGTGTCACCATCATAGGTAAGAGGATGTATCTGATGCTTCTAGAAAAAGACATTCAGTTGATTTCTGTTGATTAAAACAGGCTAACACGAAATAAGCCTACTGAAAATTCAAACGCTGCAGTAGACAATTTCTAGAGAGAAGCATTTTTTCTATGTGAAGCTTCCTAGGGATGCTGAATGAGTGTTGTAATGTCTTATTTTTCCTTACACTGTGCATATTTGTCAGCACTGCTTCCAGCCCTAGAAAGGGGTAGGTAAATGTTATTTCTCTTTACTACATCCCCTTAAATTTAGTTTTCTGCACTACTATGAATGTGAAAAATTAATTTCAGGAACACTAATTTGTTCATTTCAGTCCGTATACCTAATGGATTTCATATATCTCTTTTTCTTTTTCTTTGTGTTTTACATAAAAAGTTGTACAGAGTCTTTTTATCTATTTTTATGGTTTACCCTAGACACATGCAAACACATTTCTAAAACCTGAACAGAAGTATATAAACAGTGTTCAATTATTTCTATGGATTTATCCACTGTGTTTTATGTTAAACTGAGGGATTCGTTTGTATTACTTATTCTTCCATTTGTCTACAGGACAGAAAACATCAAAAGAAATGTTTTTATTTTTTTAAGGAATTATTGTGAGATTTTTTTCCTTTCCTTTTGGAAAGGATATGAAACAATGAAAATCCACAAAGATTAAAAACTGTTAATATGAATAATATAGTCTCTCGAAAATCTAGGTAGCATTTTCTTGCATCTAAATCCATATTCTATTCACTTTCAATGTTACATAAATTCGTAACTGCCGAGATGGGGAGTGGGACAGAAAGCCACAGAGAGCAGCAGCTGTCTGTTATCTTTCCTGATTTCTGTCATAATACTGATGGAAGAAAACCTCTTTTAGAATTCTTTTATTCTTATTTGTGTTTTTTTTTTTCTGACTACCTTGTCATGTATAAAACCCTCAGGTCAACTTAAAACAAAGAAAGAAACAGAACAGACCCTGTAGGTGAGCAGTGGTGCAGGTTGCAGGTGTGTAGGCATCAGAGAGCATTTTCCTTTCCACGCCTGCCTGACTCTCACCCTTCTGCAGCCTCTGCAGCCTCTCTCCATCGCCTTCCTACCCAACATGTCTCTCAGCTTACGACTCTCCTATTTTGTGATGTTTATCTCAGACTGTAGGTAGTGGAGACCTTATTTTCCAATCCTGTCACCTTGAAAAAGGTGAGTTGCCAGGGTTACAGATTACTCTGTGGAAAGATGGTGCTTACGCAACGACCTTCTGGGCTCCCAGATAACTACTGGATACAAGTTTTTCTTTCCTTTATCCCATTCTTACAAGCCTTACATGTCTTTTGGCACGTCATTCACCTCTCTAGGTGAAAGTGGACCTTTGCTAACCATGCTAACATGTCCACCTTAATTACAATCTTCTTAGTATGCATATTTTTAAAGACCATGGGTTGTTTTTTATCTACTGGTTTAGAAGGCTCAGTGACTGTGCTCCTGATTTGTACTGTGCTAATTGAGACTGTTGTAAGAAACATCTCTGTGTGCATCTGGGGAAGCGGTTAAGTTAGAAGGGTAAAAAGTTTCCTCTGCTGCTGAGTGCTGGTAACTGAAGGCACACTGTGAGTCTGTAATGTGGTTGCTTAACCATTTTCCCTGGCCAGTGAGGGAGGCAGGGAGGCAGTGGCTTCAGCTTGTACATTTGACTTAGCAGTTAGGCCAGAGGGATCTATTTTCAGTTTGCATAAGTGAATCCAATTCGTCAGCATAGAGGGTGATAGGGAGCATGTTCAGATGATGAAAACTGATTGCCATGGTCCATTTTGGGCTCCTCAGCATGCCCACACCTGGGAGGGCAGTGCAGACACCAGCTCGAGATCAGCTGATGTCTGAAACATCTTGTTAGCCTGGGCCACGTACCATCCCGACTTGATACATGTTCTCCAAATGGTCTCTGAAAACAGTGCAGCCTCATTGGTCTGGCACTGTACGTGAGCGAGCAAAGCCCTCCAGACTCGAACCTATGCCATTGGACATGGGACCAGCTCGGGTCACTCTCCACTGCTGTCAGAGCAGCTGTGGGTTGAGTTATCCACCCCTGCAGTTCTTTCTAATTCATTCTTTGTTCATAATATGACACCGAACCTGAAGGATGCTAGTATGAAAGCTGCTGAGTTGTTGTGCCAGTAGTTAGTTGGGAGGGAAATGTGTTTGAATTTTTTTTTAATGATATAGAGGTGTATTTGGTGAGCTGGGATTTGGATTCTGTAGGTGATGAGGAAACCACGGACAGTTTATAATGAAGGACACTGGTGCCTTGAGGTGGGCCCATAGACATATTAGCTGCAGTGTAGTCCCTCACTAGTGATGACCTTGACTTGCAGGCTTTGATGGAGAAAGAGATTTGTGCAATCTCTCAGTATCTGTCCTTAAATATGATGTTTGATCTTGTTATTTGTTGTGAGAAATGACCAAAATTTGTTGAGCAAAATACAGCAAACAGAAAACTCTCCCTTTGAATCAAGTAAACAAGAAGAATTTAAACCCGCTGGGCTAGTAATATTTACGTTCTCAAGCTTTCCCCAGGTATTATAAAAAACTCTGCCTAAGTTCAAAACCAACCAAAAATCATATAGATCATCATAATGGAGGAAAACATTATTTTTCATGATGGGGGTTGTAACTTTGCACCTTGATTGAATATTAATAAATCAAGTAAAGAGTATTAACTAAAAACTAAGTCAAAGTTTTAATTAAATCCACAGCAGTTTCTATTTTTCAATGTACATGGGAAGAGGCAGGGTATGATATATTCCCACGACTAAAGAATTTTCAAGTTCCAGCTGGACAGCACTTTAATTAACTTCATTTTCTCCCTTTTCTCAGCTGAGGTCCCACTCCATTACAATTCCGAATCAATCTTAAAAGTAATGTTTTGGAAAAGATGGCTTTCTCACTGGGTGACTGCTAAACATTTTTTTTTCAGGAGGCTGAAAACCTGCAAATGTGATACTCTAAAAGTTGTGGTGGCGAGGGGGATGTGGGGAAGCTAGGGTGAAGATGACGAACGTGGGAAGTGTGTCCTGTTCAAAGGCTGGTGCGCAGTGCATGCATGCTTTTAATGGAGACACTTCTATTTCTGCTGTTTGCCAGCTGTAGTGTGACACTGGGGATCTGCTCGGTAAAATGATAACACTAGCACAACAAACTGTTTGTCCCTGGCTGGTTGACAAACTGAGAGTGGTGGTATCATTACTGAACGAGAGCCCAGAGTCTCCTCCTTGTCGTTCTCTCACACTGAGCTAATTGCTAACTGAAGAAAGACAGTGTCTGTTTCACAGGTTAAAGTTGAGAGAATTTGTAGAAGTACTTGAGAGGTCAAGTTGAGTTTTTCCTCAAGTCTGACTTAATGGGTGTGGGTAAATCTTCACGAGGGCTTTGCACAACTCAGACAAAACGCTGGAGGAAGAGACCTGTCAGTAGTGGCAGCCAATGCCAATCCTTCTTTCCCAACCAGTTGTTGGAAATGTATTTTATAGCACATTTCAGTGAACAAAATATGTCAGGTGTTATGCATGTAGTAACAATAATTTATCTTCTCAAACACTTTGAGTTTCAAGAGAATGGTACCAGTCACATGGGGTGGGTCTTCGTACACTGGTTGTTCAGGAAGGCTCTGTTGGAAGGACAAGTGCAATGCATGGGTACCTACACCATGTTTTATAGCCATGACTTTATTTTTACCTATAAATGGCAGAATTAAGAGACACAGGGTGTCAGCAGACTAATAACATCTAAATCACAGAGTTGTCTGTGAGTTTGGCAGAGCAGAGAAGCCATGACACAGCATGTCACGTGTAATGTTGGGGAACATGATGCTTCAGTTATTAGACCAAGCTTGAAACTTAAAGATTGTATTTTTTTTTTTGTTTAGTAAGTTTCCTTTTTCTTCTCTTGTCAGTATTATGTATAGGATAGCTTGGGTCTCAGTGGCTTTTGTGAAAGCTTCTCCTGGGTCTTCAAGTGATCAAATTTATTGAGATTATTGCAGTTAGAGTTACTGAGATACCAGAGGCAATACTACTGACAGGTTTTTTTTTTTAATTTATTTTTTTTAATGCTGCTTGTAGTGTTACCACTAGGACAAAAGAACAAGAGGAAGCTTTAAGCGGCAGTGTAGTTGTTTAGCTCTGTATCTTCCTTGTTGAGACAGAGTATGGGGATGCTGCAGTGCAGAGATACTCAAGCTGACATTATACTAATTACAGTGAGTACTGGAAGCATGCTTGTTACAGCAGAGTGGAGTCCAGTATGTTCTGGTTTTCCCTGCCAAAAAGCTTAGCAGCTTGGGCAGCAATGAACCAATAACAATAAACAGCAGTGTCTGGATAGGATTTTATGGGGGAGTTTGTTGTTCTGAAATTTTTCATATTCCCTACACTCCTACCTCTCCTGCTTCCATAGTCTTTTATCTCTCTTTCTTTACTTCAAAGGAAAAAATGAAGCAAACAAGGATGACAGGATGCAGAAGCTGTGGGCCATACATCATCCAACAGCAGATACCTGACTGCAGTTATTTCTCACATAAAGGGTCCATGCAATAATTCCTGTGTCAGGCAAAGCCCAACCCTTACACAGAAAATAGTTAGGAGTTGAGCTGAATGAGAAGATGGGATGGATTGTAATGGTCAGGCACAGGGCTCAAGTATACTGACCAGAAACTCAGCTGGCCCTTTTTGTCCCCCCCTCCTCCATTTCCCATGCTTTTTCTCCCATTCACCTTGATCACCTCTCTTTCTCCACCATTGTCTCCTCTCAAATAAAAATCCACCCTGATTTCTTTTTCCCTGCAGGTCTCACTTTTGCTCAACTTCGTGTTTCTGATATGTTGTTCTGGTCACCTGCATTTAAGGAAAACATACTGTAGGAGCTGTAATCAGATAGATTGTCCATTCCCTTTTCTTTTTAGGAGTTTAAAAAAGCTTGAGTTCCTCAGTCCGGCCAAAGAGGTGCTGAAGGACACATGCTTGCTGCCCATAATCTAACCACAAAGTAATAAGAAGAAAATGTTGACACAAGAACAAATAGGGATAAATTTGGCACAAATATGTTTAGACTGGATGTGAAGGGCATTTCTAATCAAGGGAGGGGTGACTGTCTGAAATGTGCTCCCAAAAAGTGTTTTGGGCAAAACAATCCCTAGTAACAGTTAATGAGGTTTACAAGACAGTTTGATCAAGAGTAAGTGAATGTGGTTGCAAGTCTGTGTTCAACTTACCTTGTGATTTGCCTGGGATTTGGTACCTAATGGTATCAAAACAGAGCATCAGAATTCAACAATAGAGCATTTGTAAAGTGGCTCTTTTCTTCATAAATTATAATAATAGCAAATGCAGAGCAGAAAATAAAATGCGGTTTCATTACAAACTACTGTTTGTTTTCTGTTATTTTCATAACACTTTTAGTTTTGTTTTGTTTTTTTTTAATTTAATTTTGAGTGTTTGAAACGTAGAAGGAAAGAAAAATTTCCCTAAAACTTTGAAGTTTCAATCCTTTTTTACTGTTTACAAATAAAGACCAAACTTGAAAAGTGCTGGCAAGAAGGAACAGTGAGAAAAAAAACAACTTTACTTTTTCCCGAACTGCCACTCCCTTTACTTCCTCTAAACACCACCAACGGAAAACCTAATAGCCTGCTGTACTTGCCCGAAGTATGGAGACCTTGACATAAGTTTTAATTCCTACAGAAAGGAGACTTGACTGGAGTTTTCTGTGACTAAACGTGTGTCTTAGGCATTCAACCATTTTACTGTTCTCATGATTTTGCTTTCACCAGAAATTGCATCCAATATCAGATAAATGTGTTTAGTGAACGATGTTGTTTTCGGCAGTGGAAGAAGAAATGGTATTTTAATAAATTTTTTTTTAAAAAAAGATAGGAGGCTGTGGACAGAAATTCTTTGCAGGATAGCACGCAGTACGTACAAACTTTAAAACTACCTACCTTAGCACTGAAAACTTAAACCTGAGTGAAATGGAAGACATTCATATTTAGCCCAAGCTGTGGACTATGGAGGAGAGTGGAGTCCTGAGAAACATAAAGCATTCAAAAAACTTTACTAGTACTTAAAAAAATTCCCAAGCACATCTGAGTTTTAAACTTTTCCTGTGTTCTCAGCAGAAAAAATTGAGAGAACTATAAAAAATGGATATGCAGAAATTTAAAACTCCTGTGTTAAACAGTTTGATTAAAAATTTTAAGATAACATTTAGAACTTTGGCATTTAAAAGTCCAGCTCCTTCTGGCATCCTTTGCAGAAGGAAGTGCTGGATATGGGTATAAAATGCGGATAAAATATGATATTAATTTGCACTGAAGTAGCAAATATTTTACAGTAGTTTCAGGTCATTAATCTATCTTCCTGCTAAGGGAACTACATTAATAGCTTATGGGATTTACAGGGCAAGCATCAATTTAATGGTTCACCCTAAGTTTGGGGAAAATAGGAAAGGGCAGGATACTAGAGGATAGATTATATCTTGGTGCATTAAAATCAATGGCAAAACTTTCTTGGCCCGAAATGGCCTCTAGATAGTTTCTAATTCCAGTGCTGCTGCTGCTGAACTTTAATTTCCTGTCTGCAAAATGGAAGGAACCATATTTGCCTGCCAAGTGTTAAAATCAACTCTTCCCCTCATAGCTCTGTGTTGATAGGAAAATCATGTGAATTAGTGTTAAGTTGTGCTTGTGTCTTTGGAGACAGATGGGGGGGAGTTGGTTTTCTTAAGTGTGGCCTCAGTCTAGGAAAGGAAGTGTATCTGCAATGATGTAACAGAAGATACCTGCAGGGTCACACAGTTTCACTGTATTTTCTGAGTAGTTGTCGTCACTGGAGTCCTGCCTGTGATTTGTCACTAGTCACTATGTCCTTTACACTGTAATATTTCCCTCTGCTCTGATGATAGGTGAGAAATTCTTTTTTGTTCTTTGCTGTTGGAGATGGGGGATACCTTTGTAAATGGCAATCGAAGTGCATTACGCCTTTTGAATCTTATTCATGAGAAGGCTCAGAACAAGAACTGGGAAATAATGTCGTAGCTTAGTAGCTGAAATACTGTCTTCACAGGGAGAGTCATGCTAGTACAGCACCTATAAATCGGGGTTGATGCACTGCATCATCAGATATGCAACCTTTTTTAAGGAGATAATTCCCATAATTTTGGTATTGACCTTGCTCTATATTGTGCAGACTTGTAATCTGTGTTTTTTTGAATGATCCCCACAGGTGGGACATTTCTAATGTGAAATCATGCTGTGAGACACCTCTGAGTGTGCTGGGAAGATAGAAGTATAAATATTCATTGCTTTTGCAACCTTGGGCTATGAATGTTTCAAATTTTATAAGCTAAGCGGAACTGGTCCTAGTCAGAGAATTAAAAAAAAAAAACCCTCAGAACTTTGGTAAATCCGGGTGATAAATAAAGTGGAATGGGTAAGAAAATGAGAGTTTTTCTGCTAGGTTGATTTTGAACCAACATGCCAATTTGATTGGGAGAAGTGCATAAGCACAATGTAAAATCTAATTATTTATGACAAAATCATAGGCTAGATTTCCCCGTGCTTGGAAAAACAATAACTCCTTTGTGATCCAGTTTCATCACTGAAGATCAAAACACCATCAGCTATAGATTTGCTCATTTCGCAATTTACCTCCTAGGTCTGAGGAATAAGTGTGGATGTGGCTGCTGACAGGCTCCCTCATGCTGTCCCAACCCTTCCCATGGTGGGACTTTGACCGTTGGCTTTGGGAAATATGATCAGAGCAACAACCACATAAGAAGCCTGGAGAAATGTCAGGCTTGAATTCTGTGTAATGCCACTAGCAGTTTCTTTCAACCACACATCTGACAAGCAAGGGCTGAAGGGCAGTAGGAGCTCATTTCATTCCTTTCCTACTTAATTTGTTTGGGTACAGAAGAAGGACTCATTGATGCTTGGTGTCTGCCTGTGCTCTGCAATGAGATATGACCAAGCTCAGTCCTCAAGCCTTCCTCCTGTGACCAGGTACAAACGTGTTTGGGTTTTTTTATTTCTTAAAGGGTAGCTTTGAAGATAAATCATCTCAATGGAAACTATAATCTTATATTCCTCCCTCTGACCACTGATGTATTCCTCAGGTTAATGTGGCAGAACTTCAACATGAACCCCTGCTGCCACTGCGTTTGTGCAATCACCTCTCTGGAGTCCGAAAGTCATAACCCTGCGCAACTCAGAGCATGATGATTTTCCCACCGGGTTGATTGTCGTGCAGTGTCCTTTGTGTCACAAGTGAATCTCCAAATGTCTACACTGCTGACTATTGAGGGCCCTTCCCCCTCATCCTATCTCTTTTTCTCTCTCTTTTTGTTGTTGTTGTTGTTTTTTTTTTTTTTTAAACCAGGAAAGACTCTAATATCAAAAGATGATGTTCAGTGATGATGAAATCAATGTTTTCCAGTCAGCCCTGGTGTTCGTCTTTAAAGTGCAAAAAAAAAACCCCAGAGCTCAACCACCTTAAAGCCTCTCCTTGTTTGTGTTTTTTTAGGCAGTATGAATTCAGTGGAGAAATCAGGGATGGCTGCCTCAAGGGTGACTGGCAGAAGGGAACAGTGGAACATGGTACCATGAGACATAAAAATGGGTTCCAAATGTAGATCCACCTCTATGCAGAGTTTGCTGCTAATGCCTTTTGTTCCTCTCCACATAAGAGCTTGGTGTTGCTGGGGAAAAACAAGAACATAATTTTGCAATTAATTTTACAATCTCTGATGACCTATTTTGTTATAAGATTATGGGATTTTTGTAAATCAGTGTATATTTCATGATGACTAGAGCATGAGTGCTTAGATATATATATAGCCAGGACAGCCAAGGCAGAAGCTGAGTCTGGGACTCCTCCCTCTATCTCTCTTTCTTGCTATTTCTTTTAGAGAAACATAATTTTATTGGAGTCTCCTGGAGTGCATCCTACTGTCACCTGCAGTTCAAGTTCCTTAACTGTTACAAGGACTTACCCCCTGGCCCAGTGGCACCCTTCCAGAGGTGGGATCCTTGGGGATATCAGTGTGAGACGCAGGGCGTAGTTATTCTATTTTTGCCACTACACCAATTTTCTATTTTTTCCTAGTGTGCCAATGGAGCTATTTATGAAGCTGCACTGGAAAACAAATCAGTGAAATGTTGCAAATTACGAACATTATCCTTTTAACAATTTTTATTATTCTAATTAACCTAAATGGCAGTTGGACTAGATGGTTGTTGTAAGTCCCTTCCAATTGAAATATTCTATTCTAGTCTCATCTAGTCTAGTCTAGTCTAAAATGAGAGGGTAAAGGGGGAAAAGTTTTAAACTACTTTCCCTGCTGGACAGACAATGATGCTGGACCATCTCCTTTTTGATGTGATAAGCCCAAAGCATAACATGTCTCTCAGATATTTTCCTGGTGCTGATGGCTCTTCCACAGGGCTTAGGGACATCTTCTTCCGAAGAAAAAAAAATACTGCATTACTCAAAGTACAAAGCAAGTGGAGAAATGGCTAAAGTCACAAAAATCTTTTCCCTCAGGATGTAGCTGGCAGCTTTTCCCCTCCCTAAGCTTATGGGGTGACCCATACGCAGTTATGTTCCCCACATCCCATGGCATTCACGTGGCATCTGCTGCTACACGTTTGTTGCAGGATCTTGTCTTTGAATAGCTGGTGACAACTCACTTCCTCTTGCTTTCTTCAGCAGAGATTTTTCAACTGTTTCTTGTTGTTTTGATGTCAGATCCACTGCTGGAAAAACAAGCCCATTTACCCTGATTAGAACCAGCCATTTAAGCACTTGCCAATCAACAATCCATTTATTACTCTTCTAAGGATCCTTCTAGGGACATACTTTCCCTTTCTCTCCTTTCACTTTCTCTCCTTTCCCTTTCTTCAGATGTGATTCCACATGAGCAGAACAAAATCAAGCCCTTTTTACATACAATGGTATTAATATTTCCCTTGTTCTCCCTCTCTCTTTTGTCCTGCAGAGCTGGAGATGAAGGGATCCTTTGCTTTCTTCAAGCTAATCATAATTAGCTTGATGTGGTGATAATCACACTGTCTCCTTAAACATAGAGAAACTGCCAGTAATGATGAGCCTTATAGACATGACCTTTGGAAAAGCAAACAGAGAACATTATGCTCACATTAGAAACAATGATACAAAAAGTGATTAATTGTAGTTGTTTGGTGCCAATTCTACTAACAGGCATTAAGAAAAATAGTTTAACATGCATATGTTTTTAGCAAAATTGGAGACAGTCTGGTCTATAATAGTCTAGTGCATTCAGTGAAACAGGATCCTGATTTTATCTCAACTATCTCTATGAAATCATACACTGTATTTTTATACTTTTGGAAAAAGTATGTACTAAAAATTGAGCTTAATGCTTAGCTAGTAATTTTTCTTTTTGTCTTCTCATTCAACACATCTAGATTTCCTTGCCAGGGACCACTTTTATTATGTAAATATTTTAAGGAAGTACTAAACTTTCAAGTGAGATGATCTTATTTCCATTTTTTACAATATCATTGCTTATCTCAGACAACTCCAGTAGCAGTTACTTGAGAAACTGCGTATAATCCTACCAGACCTGAAGGCAATAAAGGTAAGGGCTCTTCTGTTTTAAAATGCTTCTTGTGTTTACTACTGCTTTGATGGCTATACCACTCTGCAGGAATTTTCCAAGGGTTTTTTTTTCCCCCTTTTCATAATTCAAGTTGAAGTTACAATCTGTATTGTTTAGACTGTACTGTACTGTTTATTCCCATAAGTAATGCCTGCTCATATCTTCACCTATAATTCACCCATCCTTTAAAACATAAGTATACTTGTGGGACATGGCTATTTTTGTGTTCTGCATCTCTGTGCAGAGGTGTCTCTGACAAGCAATGCATACTCTGAGTTGAGTTTTCCGTTGTAAATGCCACAGGGTGCCTGACTGCAGAGGAAGGGGTTTTCTTGGAGGATCACACTTGCTTCCTACCATTGTTGTATATGCTGCTTTGCCCTCTCTAATACACAGTTCTTTGGGTCCTGAATTTACATACTGAATAAGCACATATATTTACTGAATAGATGCCAAATTTGTTTTTTGTTTCTTGTGGGAAGGAGGATTTCAGATAATTTTGCTGCTCAGGGGAAACTGAAAACAGGACCTATTTTTGGTTCTCATTTGACTTCCCAAGATGGATCAGTTGAAACCTGTTACAACACTAATTTACTTGAGGATGTATTATGTGCACTTTGCTAAAACACTGAGGGAAATAAGCTTTGGTTTTGCAGTTGTTTGGCCTGAAGCCCCAATTCCCCATGAAGCTGCATGAAGAAGCCAGAAGAGAATTATCCACATATTTTTATGCATACAACTTTGTTGAACAGAGTGGCTTGTGAACTTCTGCCCTTCTTAAAATATATCTTAAAACACAGGGGTTACAAATGGGCTGAAGGTGTACTCTTTCTCTGTAGCTGTGCAAATCAAGGACTGATGTGAAGCATTTGGATGAATCCGCTCCCTCGACCTGACATCAAAACAAAATGTCGCTGCCTTATAGCCAGAGACTAAAGGTTTCTCATTCCCTGAAATGCAGTGCAAGTGCAAAGAGAGATGCCAAAAGCCACAATGTTCATTTTTTTTTCTTTGTAACAAACCGTAAAGGTTAGTTACACATAACTGTTAGATGATTCTTACTATATTAGCTGTAATTTCCACTTGAGCACACCTTCGGTCCGTGGTGCTCTACAGCCGAATGCATAACATCTCTGGGTCCCTGGGGCAGTATTGGTAACAATTTACAGTGTGGCAACCTGTGTTATGGCTGCTCTGTGACTAGCAGGGTCATTTGTCATGTATTTGAAAAGACTGCCTGTTCAACATAGCTGATGACAAATTTTAGAATGGAATAGATTTGTCCTCTAGGTCACTGACGGGCTCTTTTTTCCCCTGCAGTGTTGTTCACTGCAGGCTAACCCTTACATGCACTTTCCATTCTCTGAGAGGAGATAGATCTGCAGATAATTGGATATTCAACGCCTGTGTTTCAATTATCATATTATTTGAAGAATCTGGTGCTTCACTTAATGTTCCTCAAGTAGTTCTCTTGATTATTTACTATTGCAGAGCTGGGGTAAACTTGTTTGCTTCTCCTTTTCTCTCTGCCTGAATTTGATTTCAGAAAGTAATCTCAGATAGACAGAGATTGCAGAGCCCTAATCCCATGCTGCTGTTGTTGGCTCTGTTGCTGCAAGTGGCAAGAGAGAGTATGCTTTACCTTACACTATATGAAATGCCATGAGCAGAATACATTCTTTTTATTGTGATGAGGGGTTTTTTTGGTGAGTTTTTCCCGAACAGGCATATCTGAAAGCCACGATAGTTTTATTCAGCAAGGATTTATGTATAATATTTAATTACAAGAGTTCTGCATACATTTATGTAATATATTGGAGGGCTTTGCTGTGAGAAAACAGCTCAGGGCACATACGACAGTATCTCACTTCTTTCTCTCTCTTCTGTCCATTACCCTTTGGTCATCCCACTTGCTTAAGCTTCAGGTCAATAAAACAAATTGCAAAGCAAAATCTGGTCTGTGTTGAGACACTAACTTCATTGTGTGCCTATAAAAAACCCATATTTTTTCATCATCCTTTTCTCCTAATGTGATTTTTATTCTGATTTTATTCTAGAGAGGGATCCTAATGCACATTCAATGTGGTTTCATTCAAAGAATTTATTCACCTCCTCAGTTTCTGTCAGCATGCGCTTTATTTCTCTGTGTGTAATTCTGAGGAAGAATGATTAGTTTCATTTTTACAATTTGCAAAAATCATCAGGTCCAGAAGCAGCAAAGTTTATGACAGAAAAATGATAAGGTGGATAGGCTCTTGTTATGCAGAATAATAGTAAATATTTTGTCATGTGTTCCGGAGCTTACAGAACACTTTATTTTACTGTTAGTTTCAGTAACACTATGGGTTGCTGTGTGTCCTAAACAGTGTCGGTTATTATGAAATTGAAAATTTCCATCCCTTTACATATTTGGTTTTGATGCAAAATCAGGCAAAATGTTGAAACGTCAGAGTTCCACTAAATTAGAACAGAAATCTTTGACATTTTCAATAAAAATAAAATAGTTTTACATTCCTGAAATGGAAGATAATTTCTATAGCCTAAAGAGAGTTATAGTACTGGTCCTTATTCTATTTCAGGGTTCCCATCCTGCTACTGCATTTCCCTTGTTGAACCATAGGATTTTTATACTACGCCACATGGAAGAAATACATCCTGAGAGGTACGGTGCATTACAGCTGGAGTCCTTTAGAGATCCTTGCCCCCAAAAAAGTAGGAGCTAGAATTTAAAAGTAAACAATGCAATGTAAATACAGGGAGTTGTAGGGAAACACAGTGTAAAATACAAGCACTTGGATTTTCCATGTTTTCCAGTATATTTCGGATGAGTGTTTCTACTACAGTCTACTCATTACTCTATTTCCAAGCATGTGGAATATTATATTGTATGTAACAGTTACTCTGCTATAGATAAGAACTTCAAGAGATCACAATTTTTTTCCTTATTTTAGAGAATACCACACTAGAGAAGGCTACAGTAGGTGTACGAACTTTCATTCCACAATTACGATTTCCGAATGTGCGGAGCAATAGTTTAGTACAGATTTTAGGGAGAAACACAAGACATCACAGTGGCCCATTGCAGAAAAACATGCTGACCAAAAACTAGTGAAATCATTCAATGACAAATTGTCCTGAGTGCAGAGGTGGGTTTGCAGGTAGGCAGGCAGGCAGGCAGGGTAGTTGTCCAGGTTTTCCACAGGCTAGATCAAGTAATGCTGCAACTTATCCTTTGCAGGGTAAGAGATGAGAAGGAGCCCAGGCTTGAGCCTTAGCCTTTTTTTGAGAAACCTCCTGGGTCTAATGCCGTCCCTGTGCACAGTCAGTAGTTCCCAAGAGAGTACGTACAGAATTAATGGAATCATTTAAGTTGGAAAAGGCCTTTAAGATCATCAAGTCCAACTGTATTTGGACTCTGGATACCATATAACCATATTTGGTACTGGATATTATACTTTCCATTTTTTTTAGGAACTGGTTTCATTTTAACTACATCTACAATGGTGGCTGCCAGATATAAGGTAAAAGAAAAAAAAAGCAGGAGAATGAGAATAAATGAAGAGAGAGTTAGATGTTCCTTATTGTTTCTCTATGGATATCCCAGATAAAATATACCATAAAACACACCCAAAACCTTCATCTGACACATGAAGAAAAGATAATGCCAGGTCTTCTATTTTTCTTGATTTTCTTTTTTTTTTTTTTTCTCCCAGATAATTTTCTTACTTTTCAGAAACATGAAAGAGAAGCTAAGTAGGCCTCAGTTTCTGTTAGCCAAAACTGTTTTGAATCCTTCAAAGGAAAGCATACATTTGGACACAAGAAGGCACAGATGCCATTTCATTTTCTTCTTTGAACATACTCTGGTGAAAGGCCTTTTCTGAAAGATGGCTTCCTGAGAATATGGTGAATTTCCTTTCTGTTCTTCCCTCTTGGTGGAGATCAGTCTGTCTTCTGTTTATAGAGAGTAAATCATCCACATCATAACTCCATGGATTCAAGAACCCAACTAGCCCTTTATCTCTTTGACTTTTTCTCCTCCACCATCATACGCTTTGATGGGCAAATCTACCCATCAAAGCCAAGGACTAGACATCTGTATGTACTTAGGATTGTAATCATATGGCAAACTATTTTATAGATGCATGTAAAGTGACAGGAAAAATCATCTGATGAATTGTATAATATCAAGAACAATTTATCAGGTAAAACTAGGACCTTCTGGGAATTCAGATACATACAAAAAGTTGGAGTATAGATTTCATGTTTATTCAGAGCTTTGTCTATTTCTTCATAGATAAGTATGCACACAATTTTGTTGTGAGCATTAAAAGGTAATGATCTGATCTTTCACTCCCCATATTGCTATTTGTTCCACGTCAGTAGCCTCATAACAGATTCACTGGCCCCTAAGCAGCAGCTTGTCACAAGCAAGAGACAAATGCTTAGAGTGCTTTCCCTCTGTTTGATCCTTGTAATCAACTTTATTTCCTCTACTGAATTCCAATTATTACATTAAACAATGAGTCAGGATGCTTATATTGATACAGGTGTCTTAATTGGTTAATTTATACTCATGCCAGCCCCAGCTAGGAATTCATTTCCCTGGGGCCTCCTTCGATAACCATAGTTCCTCCTAAGCCGTAATGGTAATTCCTAGCAGGCCTAGTACTTGAGCACAACATTTAGACCTATGCACAAGCACCCCTCACCACACACTGATCCTTATTTAGCCAAACGTTTACATGCTGTTGAGCTTTCATTTGCTTCTACCTTATAATTTCTAACGTATTTAGTTTTAATTATAAGACTACGATTATACAACACTGACCGTATGCTTTTAAAACCAATTTGCAAGAAAAAAAAAGTCATAATAATGTTGCTTTTTTTAGTAGCACTCCAAAGCAATTAAACACTTATTAGATGCCAGCAAATTCAGCTGCAGTCTATCATATACACATTTATTTGCATATGCTGTCTGGTGAGTGGCATCTTTTTCATTATTGACTTAGGAGGATGGAAATAATAGACAGATTATTTACTGAACTCTGCATCAACCAAAATAGCTAATTAAATGAGTAACAACTTCCACTGACACAAGCTAGGAGATTTAAAAATCAAGGTGAAGAGAAGGACAAGTGCTAGTCTGTGGTCTAGAAGACTCATTCTCACCATGGCAAGAAAATAGGATATCTAGTCTTGTAAATCATCATGGAAACCAGAGAGAACTACAAATAGATTTTAAAAAAATAATTTCCCAGGAAATTATTTTTCAGGACCAGACAAACCTGTTAGTGAACTTCCAGGATTATTATTTTTCCAAACTTACATCCTGATGAATGTAATGAGCAGAAACTCCTACCGTAGTCCCTAGAAGGAATTTTCCGAAGGAGCTAAGGATTAAGTGCCTCACTCAAGAGACTGTAATAATTGTTTCTTAACTTCATTTCCAGTTTAGCTTACTTCACCTATTTAATCTATTTCCCTCTGCTGATGTAAATTAAGAACTCACCTTCTCCCCTCCTTATTCTGCTATATTTACTGGTGGCTTGCAGGCAGGAACAGCTGTAGAAGGCATCAGTCATCTCTAATTCATAGATGTAGTACTGTACTTGCCAAAGGCAGCAGTTTGCAGAGAGCAAGCAACTTAACCTGCATCTTTTGAGTTGCAGACTGACATCCAGAATGTGGGCTGATTCTGATTTTCTGTTCATTGGAATGTATCTCTGTTTATCCTTTCAGAAGATACATTAAGTTCACATAAAGTAAATTAAACAAGCAGTTTCTGCCAATAGTCACATACAATACCTGTTTTCCATTCTCTCTGTCGTGTCTCAACTGTATGACCTGATACCTCCTTGAAATGTGCTAAAAGCTTCACATGCAGATAATTTTAAATGATAAAAAAGTAATGTAGTTTGACTGGAAAACCCCCATTCACTCCAACAAGATAGTGGTATCTGCAGATGATTCATTCCAATAAAGCATCTTTTTATACACACAAGCTAACAGGAAAAAAATTGTCAGTGGTTTAGTCACCATTCAGCTGAATCACCAATCTCTTTTGAAAAATGGCCTGGTTGCAGGGCGGGTGTTCATCCCCCCTATAGTAAATGAGATTAAATGCAATACAACAGGTACTCTGCAGAGGTATATTTCAGGATAGGAAAGAAATATTTTTCTCCTTGTGAGTATTGGCTAGTATTTTGTATTGCTTGAGTAGCATCGTTGATAGACTGGGGTGCCAATTGCTGCTATGCAGCAGTATGAAGTAATGTCTTCTCCAAATGTGCCATCTTCAGGGACACTGCTTCTGGAAATGATCACAAAAACAGTGAGGCTTCTCCTCCCAGGTGTAAGTGAACTGTATAAAACAAGTCCTTGTCCATGAAAAGCTTAATCTCCACAAGACAATAATACCTGCTTTCAGAATACTTGCCTTAGAGGAGGAAGCACCTAAGGTGGTAACTTAGTCCCCAGACTAAGCTGCTCTTTTGCCTAGGCTTCCCAAAAACAGCAGCTGGAGCACCCAGATTCTGGAGTACAAAGCCATTCCTAGAGGACACAAATACATTTTGCAATTCTGCTTCCTAAGAAATTCAGCCAGGATCCATTCAGTTTTTCCAAAAGATCTACTGAGGTGCTAATTCTGTATTTCTGTAGATCTGTGTGGTAGTATATGGTATTTTGATTCCTTACATACAGTATGTACCTTTAATGTCTTTCATGAAAATTTTTTTAAGAAAGAGGGTAGAGGAAAAAAGATTAACCAGTCTGGGTTACTGGATAATCTATCCAAGCTTTCATCTCAAAGCCAAAATGCAGCAGTTCTGAAAGTCGGAGCCCAGTAAATTCCAGCAGGTCCAGCATATTCACGAGGAATATCAGAATTCATGATTTATTGTCTCTCCTCACTGATTCTGTTTGAGAATATGAAAAAAAAAATTGACAGAAGTTTTTCCTGTCTTTGGGACTTATATCAAGTTTCTTCCCTGGTTTCTCTGATATCTACAAAAATATGAATGCAGACTGAGGTTTTTTTTCCCTCATGTGGGATGCTTCTTGGATCTCTCTGCTCTGTCTGGCCACTGTTTTCATAAGAGATGGAGCAATTTTATTTCTGCTCAATTCTAAAGATGCTTTTTTTTTTTCCTTCAATATCCATCTTCATTTTCTACTGTCAGGAGCAGCCCTCAAGATACCATGAACTGGCTCTATGGCATCACAGGCTTGAATTGCTGACTTTGCAATGACAGTGCTTGTGAGACTTCAAGATAGGTTTTATGCCATCAGGAAACTGATTGCTGTGAAAAAGTTTCCAAATATTTGAGTCTTCATTGAAAGCAACTTCAAATCTTCTTGAAGTTTACTAACTAATTGCTAGAATTTGCTTTGTAGCATCTACAGCTAGGAAGAAACACCCAAGATGTGCTGGGAATTTGAGTTCGTTCAGCTTGCAAAAGCCATGGAAACAATTTTATACTTCTATGTAACTGTTATTGCTACATAGGTTCTGTCAGAACTGGAATAAAGCCAATATGGGCATGCACTTCCCAGATAAGAAGGGGATGTCCTTTAATATTAGCACAAGGATACCCACTGGCCATAAAAGGTTTTCTGTATTTAGACAAGTGATTTCCAGAGCTGAGGGTTTTTGTAAAGGAGTCTATGGTGGAAAACAGTGGGGAGTCTGCAGCAAAGAAGAAGGGAGATGGAGAATTCTTAGATAATCATAAACTAAACCTATCCTTTATTTTTATTAGATTTAGGTTGGGTCTGTTCCAAGATACCCGTTATAAGCAGATAGGGCAGGTGAACAAGCATGCTGCTGGATGGGGAGCACCGGCGAGAGAGCGTGTGGCAGGAATGTGGTAGAGAGAGGCTGGGTTGCAATGGCAGGGGTGGTAACACTGCTGTGTTTCCTGAACAACATATAGAGCTTAATTTTCAGGGTCTGAATAGTTTTAAACACTTCCATTGTATGGAACATTACATCTCTTTTATTCAACTGTTTTAATGGCTCTATTAGCACTTGCCAAATTTTGTACGTTGTTCATCTTAAATATTTGCATCCCACCCTAATGACTCTTACAGCTACTGTAATACATGCTGGGCGTGTATCATTGCCAGCTATCCATTGAAATTACAGGTGATCACATTATGTGCATTATTTGAAATGTATCATCATCACACGTGCCATAAATTATGAGCTTTGGATGCATACTTTAGCAAGAGTGGGATTATTGGCAGAATATGGTGTGGAATAATCATAAATATTCATGCAGAGACTGCACTTCCTCTGTTTGTGAATTGTTTTCAATCTCAAGGACTCCATCAGTTTGTCAGGGATGGGAACTACACAGAGAACTCCCTGGACAGTTAATTATTTGTTCATTTTGCATAAGGAATCTTCAGACTCAGTTTGATTCAATGTTTAAAATGGTAAACTGAGAAAGCCTTTCCTTCTGCTGGGAATGAAGAGCATATAAAAAGCTTCCTGGAAGACTGCAAATGCTTTCCACATGTTCTGAGCAATGTGGATGAACAGGGTTTGTACCAGCAGTGGGAAACAGTCACCACAGCAGAATTATCAACTCACTGCTCTCCATGGTTGTGACCTCAGTAGAAATGTCACAAATAAAAGTAAAATAGGTTTGTGAAGGTCTGAATGGACTGACGTTTACCTTCTGGGACCGTGAAGAGGAATGGTACGTCTGTCACCAAGCCCATGCAGGAAGGAAGCTGGCTGACACGAAGGAAGAGTCTCTTCCATGCTCCAGCTGTCCCACAGTGCAATCACTGAATTGTAGGGGACCCTCACTGTGTTGTCCAAAATCTGGGATCTTTTACCTGATGTGCAGTACGCCAATCTTACACACAGAGCAGAGGTACCTATTTATTCATTTCTGCACGGAGATGGGTGCTAGGTAGTAAATCCACAAAGCTAGCACACCTGGTTATAACAGCATTTTATTTTTATACTATTCAGAATAATTGTTCCGCCTTTCAGTCACACCTATTTAACTACCATTGGTTAGTTCTTTCCCTACATTAGTTTAAAGATACAATACTACTTAAATAGTAAATTTATTCCATGAGTAGGGGTGTTTATCTGAGGAGGGAGTGATTTTAGCACTATAGGTGCGGTTTTCATATTATAATGAGAGAGTTCACTTTGAGGACACTAATTAGTGGAATTTTGCTGACCATTCACAACCTTTATCAACGTTATGCACCTGCAATGATATGCATCCCCTTGGTTTAAGAAATGTTTTCATGCTCCAGATCCCTCCTTATCTGCTTGAGCTTCTCCAGCAGATCTGCTCTTCTTGAGCCTATCTTGGTGTTTCTTTGTCCTGGCAGATTTACCGCACCATCCCACTCTTTCAGGGCCATGTCTGCCGTGTTACTCTTTGCTTATCTTGGTTCTCCCTTTCCCATGCAGATCCTTACTTATTTCATAGTCCTTTGACAATTATCCAGCCTGCAGCACCTTCTGGGGCAGGATGTTTCCTTTTTTAAGTTTCTCTTCAAGGGTACAGTTGTTAGCAGGGTCTGCATTGTTTATACAAAGTAACTTGGCTTGCTCAAGCCAGATTCTGTTTCACAACATACTCATTATCCTTGCCTAATAGAAAATTTTGTAAAAACTAATTCATGTATATCAGCAGTGACCAGCTGAGGGTCAGCCCTACCAAGGCAGCTCCTTATGGGTCTGACTGCCACACATGCAGGGGTATTAGACCTAAACCAGCACAGCAGTCCTGGGCTTCAGCAAGTTTGAGGTTTTGCTTCTCTTTTGGCCCACAGTGTCTAACAAGAATCTAGTAGTCAATGGTCTTTTAAGTGGCCATAAAAAGCTGCAAATAACTGTTAGTGTGCCCAGAACATCTGTCAGAAGATGCAAGCAAGGAAAGCACTGATGTTTTGAGGCTGAATTAGTAGTGATTTCTGGAGCAAACCAGTGTATAATTCATATGATTTTTTTTTTCCTATGCAAAAAGTCATGAAAAGACATAATGAAAGATTTCTAGTGGGTATAATTTCCACTTCAAATGCTTTAGGCAGTACAAAAGGCAAAGATAAGACTGTCCAGAATCTGCCTAAACGGTTTCATTATCTCTGAGTCTGAATAGCCATAGGAGAGATTTATCTGTCAGCTACCCTGCTGTGAATAAAGTTTTGATAGTAGGCTAAGATTTCTACATATCTTTTAGGCACCCTGCACCAAAACAGGGGATCCAAATCCTTGAGGTAAGTGTGATGTGCTCGTCGGAGCCCAGCCTGTTAGGAGTCACAAAACTTTCAGTCCCTGGGTGGTCAGAAGGAGGTGAGGAGAACAGGGTGGACAAACTCCAAAATCTGGACATCTGTTTCTTCTACTTGAATTTGACTAGCATGGAGATCACTTTTGGCTAAGGTGCGTGACCCATAGGTCCAACAGATAATTAAGAACTGGACACAAATGGCCAAGGCATCAGGAGCTGCCTGCCTGTTCCTGGCCTGCATCCATGCTCTCGTGGCTCAATGGGGTGAGCAAAGATGCAGCTGGGGAAGCTCTGTGCTGGAGGGGTTCTTTCAGTAAGGATACACCTTCAGGCTAGGGCTGCACTGGTTTGGTTCACCAGGCCAAGCTAGCTGGAAAAGGGCCTTGTCTGAATGTGCAGCAGTAGCAAAGCAGCTAATCAAGGACAGGGAGAGAGGACACTCCCTGGAGAATCAGGGCTGGCAGGTATGGTTATTGTAACCCCTTGTTAATCAAGCTACCAATGCTTCAAATGGCAAAGGGAAAAAGAGACTCAGGCAGAGCGGCAGGAAACCAGAGGACAAATACATCTCCAACCTTTTCCTGCTCTCTCAGTAGATGGCTTTGATCCTTTCACAGAAAACATTGGGGGAAAAAAAATTACATCAGAGAAGCAGAAAATCCATTTCATCCTTCTTTTTCCTCTTTTCTAATGTGCTCTCCAAAACACATACAGCAAAGATACAGAACAACAGCAGAAGAAAATAGTGATTGAGAGGAAACAGATAGTGATTGAGAGGAAAAGGGAATGCAGTAAGTGCTACCTATTCTCCACCCCTCTTCAGATAGAAAGTAGTGGGTTTCACTGCACATATTTTGTCTCAGCAATTCAAGTTTTAAGTTGAAATCTGTGATTTCACTAAAAATTTGGGATAAGTTTAAGGAAAGGCATTTAGAGAGAGGAGAAACAAGCAGGGACTAATCAAGGACTAATCAATTTCTTTCAAAGGCTGTTCTATCCAAATATCACAGAGAAGTACCTTAACAAAAGAGATGTTCTATCAAAGGGAAGTCAATGTGAGATCATAAAATGGAAGATGAAAAATGTCTTTATAGAAGATTAATAGAAACATAATTATTCTCAAATTTGCTAGAGAAACAAGGGAAAGAACCTCAGATGAGACACTTAACAGGAAGAAAAATTGTTCCTAGTAATCTTGAAAAAATGGTAACTGTAGTTATGTCAGTGCAAGACAGCTAACTCCAAGTTAAAACTTTTCTGTCCATTCTTTCTCCCACTCTACTTTGGGGTTGTCATCACACAGTCCCTAGCTGCCATTGATACAATAGCTGCTCAGAGGCTTTGCCAGTACTGGTGATGCATTGAAACTTCTTTCACAAAGGGTGAGGTCCACACCACCCAAAACATCCTCCTTGAACTCTGAGCTTAGACAAACCCTATGGCTCACAGGAATCAAAAACAGCAGCACAGAGTTTTGAGGAGGAATAGGTGTGGTGGAGACGACTACATGAGTCATAGACTATAGGGTGGCTATATGTCAACCTGCAGTTTATCAGCAGCTTCCTCAAAAGTCCAGGAGCTGCTGGTTCATCTGCAGTATGTTTCTCTAAGGGCATCTGATGAGTTTTTCTTACATTTCAGTTTAATTACAAAGTCTTTTGCTCATCTCTACGAGGCTTCAGGCATCTCGGATTAAAACCGGTGCATGCTCACCATTGCGGAGTGCTCCTGAGACAGTGATGTGCTTCAGCATTTTAGCATTTTGCTGTGCTTAACTAGAAGTCCCACTTCATTAGAGTTTTAAGTAGAACCAGGTGGTAGTTTTCTATCATATATTCTTTAATGGATAATGCTAAATATGCCATACAAGTTAGATGCCTCTGAAAAACAAAAAGGGGTAGACTTTCTAATCTTTGAAATCATTACAGTAGCCAGCTCCTAGAATGTGTCACTTAGCTGCTAGATTTGGTTTTTTTCTTGTGTATGTGTACAGATTTATAGTACTTCCATTCTACATATCAATTATGTAGAGGAATCCTACTCTAAAGTACATCAGGAGAACAGTGGAGTATACAAAGGACTCACAACTTTTACACATCTGGGTTCCAATTTTGTGAAACTTTATTCAACTCCAATAACGAGCACTAGTACTAAGGCCCAATCCAAAGTCCACTTGAGGCCATTAGAAAGGTGCTTGTTGGGCAACTCTTTGTTGTGCTTTTTTTTTTGTTGTTACTAAAGATCGCTCTGGAACATACTGCTT
This sequence comes from Chlamydotis macqueenii, assembly GCF_036417535.1. NCBI lineage: Eukaryota > Metazoa > Chordata > Aves > Otidiformes > Otididae > Chlamydotis > Chlamydotis macqueenii. The sequence goes on from NC_141556.1 coordinate 130,893,873, forward strand.
TAAAGAATGACCTCACATCCATGTATTTAGCTTTGTCAGTTGGAAGGGATATATAAGGATTGCAGACAGAGAAGCCACGAAAGTAGCTCCGTGTGTGCTAAACCCAGGGCTGAAAGCACCAGGAACCCAAGCAGACCTGGAAGCAGCACAGTGACGAGAAGCAGGATTTACTAATTCAGCCAGTGTCACACCAGCAGGGCTCTGCTGTTTCTGACCCCAGCAGATAATTTTACATGGCACCAAGCTGCAGTGGTTGGACTTGGGCCAAAAACTTTCAAGTATGGGGGATTTTTGACACCTCTTGTTGTGCTTTAGAACAAAGATCTGCTAAAAGATCTGTTGTATTTCTTTAGTAAGTCAGTATTTATTTTCTTATTGAGCTAATAATGTATGATCGAACTAGACAAGCTGTCGTAGTTCAGCCCTGATCGGACCAGACTACGCAGTCTCTCTCTCACTCCCCCCACCTTCTGAGAGAACAGGGAGAAAAAAAATAAGGAAAAACGGCTCGAGGTTTGAGATAAGGACAGGGAGAAATCCTTAAAGTTACCGTCACGGGCAAAACAGACTCGACTTGGGGAAAACTATTCATTTATTACTACAAACAGCAGGATAATGAGACAGAGAACAAGATAACCTCCATCCACCCCTCCCTCTTCCCGAGCTTAACATTATCTCTACTACCTTCCCCTCCCGAGCGGCACAGGGGAAAGAGGGAATGGGGGTTGTGGTCAGTTCATCACGCGTTGTTTTACGCTGCTGCTTCATGGTCGAGGGAAGAACTCCTCACATTCCTCCCCTGCTCCATCGTGGGGTCCCTCCCACGGGCCACAGTCCTTTGTGGAACTGCTCTGGCGTGGGTGATCTCTTCCATGGAGTTCAGTCTCTCCAGAACAGCTGTCCCAGCGGGCCCTCCATGGGCCACAGCTGCCTTCAGGCATCCACCTCCCCCGGTATGGGGTCCTTCACGGGCTCCAAGTGGATCTCTGCTCCTCCGTGGACCTCCATGGGCTGCAGGGGGACAACCTGCTCCACCATGGTCGTCACCACAGGCTGCAGGGGAATCTTGGCCAGGAGCCACATTACTCCTCCCCCTCCTTCTGAACTGACCTTGGCGTCTGCAGCCGTTCCTCACAACAGGCTGGTAGATGTCTCTCAGGATCTTTTTTTACATCTTATTCACTTCTCATCTCCTTTCCACTTCTTGCAGCTGGGCTGGACCGAGTTGGGCCCAGTCGGCTGCCTGGCAAGAGGCCAGAGGGTGAGGCCTGCAAGGCCCATGAGGCCTGCGCCTCCCCCTCTGCCCCTCTGCCCCCGCTCAGCTTCTTCACATCTTCTCTTCTCTCTCTTTTTTTTTCTGTTTTCCCATTCTTAAATACGTTATCGCAGAGGCGTTATCACGAGACATTCTGCTACCAATCGGCTCGGCCTTGGCCAGCAGTGGGTCCGCCCTAGGCCTGGCCAAGTCCCCTGAACAAAGGGGAGCGACTTCTAGCAGTTTCCTACAGAAGCTACCACCTTAGGCCCCCCCCTACTAAACAAAACCACGACACAAGCCTACATAAAGTTTACTTCAAATACTGTATGGACACAAATACATAATGTGAAAATCACAAAGATGTATTTTTCAACAAAAGTGTTGCTTGGGCTTTTTTTTTGTTGTTGTTTTGCAATGTTGTTTTTTCCTAGCGAATGTTCTCCGTAGTCCCTCTCAATGGTGATAACTGGTTACATTCATTTACACATGTCAAAAGCAAAGACATGGGGGGTATTTTTAGTCAGCTGTACAAAGGTACCTGCTGCTGGTCTTGATTTGATAATTGAGATAAAAGAAACACAATACTAGATAGCCACAGGAAGCTAAAGAAGCTATGAAGTTCATTGAAACAAAATACCCTGATCTGAGAAGCAGGATGTAATATTAGCTAGAGAGGTCTTGAGTGTGTGTGAATCAATATTAGGCCGCCATGGACAGCAGCTACATGCTGATTTATATTGTCCCAAGACCTAGCTCCTTGCTGATAGTGAAAGAATATATAATTCTGACATCCCTTTTCTCTAACCAAACCAGAGCCTCAACCCTGACCACTTGCCTAACATTTCACCAAACAAATCCCCGTATTCTCATCTTCTTCCCCTCACTCATCCCAGTCATTCATCCTGCCAAGCCTTTCTCCCTCCCTTACCCCCAGCTCATTACACTCTAGCACCTCCAAGGATACTGTAGCCCTGCAATGTTTTGCTCCAGTCTTTACCTTCCCTGTTGCTCAAGGTCCCTGTTGGACGCCTGCAGCAGCATCACCACAGCTCAGGGAGAGGATGTGGCTCCATCGCAGGGACCCCAAAACAAAATGTTTGACTGTTCCTCTCTTTTCTCATGACCCTTCCTGCACTTTCTGTCTCAGGTAAAAGACAAGGAAGTTCAATGCTTTTTCTGATTTCAACAGATAAGTTCAAATAGCGGTAAGCTTATGGACTTGGGCTGGTGTGTTTACTATGCCAGAGTTCAGCAATACCCCTGGTATTACAAAAATATTACTGAGAACCACTGGGATGGAGCTGGAGCAACATTTGTCTTTTAAAAATAAGCTTTCAAGCTAGTGGGCTTCACTCCCTCCCTCTGTTCCAAATAACCTGTGCTTTTTGGGTGAATAACGAGCCTGCAAAGCCTTCTTGAGTATGGGACCCCAAGGCCGCACAGGCGTTTTATATGTCAAAGCCCAACATCTGAAACTCAGTGCCACTTTGGTACCATAGACAGCTGATACGATTTACAGTTGCTCTTGTCTTAGGGCTCAAGGCCGGATAACTTCATTACCAAGGTGCCAGAGCCAGACTCACAACTAACATCTCACACTTCCCACACCAGTGGTCCTTGGCTTGAGGGAAAAACTGCGCTGTGAATAACAAGATATCAGAATAATTGGTGACTCACTGAAAGTCCATCGTCCAAGACATTGATAGTCTGCCAAGCATTTTATGGTAGTTGTCACTGAGGGGCAAAATAAGAACGAAACCACAGTGTTGTTGATTTTTAAAGGTCAGCATACTTATGGTTCAAAGTCACTGCAGGTAGAATCTTCTGGATTTTCTCAGAGATTTCACTGAGAAACAGGGCAAATAAAAAATGTGGATTACCTGCTCTTAATATAAAATAGCTATAAATTAGTGTCTGAGTACAGGTAAAACTAGTCTATCAGTGGTCCAAACCTAACTATACATTCTTATTTGTATTTCCAGTTTTTAATTAACTTGAAATTCTAAACATTTTTCATCAAAGGAATGCCCAATTTATAGAAGTATTTGCTTGCATATTTTATTGTCTCTCACCCCAAAGGTGATGTCAGATAAGTTTGTGCAATGGGATTGCCAGGAAGCAACCAAAGAACCACATGTGCCTGTAGTTCATCAACTGTGTTAAAGAAGGTGGGAGAGCTCCAAGAGTTAACAGTTATGTCTGAAAAGCTTTACTTCTTTTTATTTCCAGTCTGGGCAGATGATAGGTTTCACCTTGCTGTCCTACTGATCTTTTCCAAATTGACACAATGACATTCAACTGGTTAAAAAATGCTATTCATTGTATACATTAATACAGATAATACCCCTGAGGTTTTCATTTGACACAAACCAGATTTAACAAAAAAAAATCAGATTATCCTCAATAAAAATGAGTTACACTATGTTCACAGTGTTGCAACTCACAGAAGAAATGGAAGATTACAGACCAGGTAAAAAAAGTCAGAGCCCATGGGAGATCTAAGTCCCTGAGCTTGAGATGATTAGATGGAGTAACTTATCCTTCAGGCGAGTCCTTCCATCTCTGACAGTGACTGTCTCATTTGTTATTCCTCTGCCCCCTACTATATATGGCTCACAGATGTTATCCTCACCACCCTTTTTTTCTGAGCTTTTGAACACAGTATTAGGATTTTTCCCTTTCTAGGTCTTGTTCTGTTGAGTTACTCAGTCAAGAACAGTTATTAATCAACCATGTCTCCTACTTTTTTCTCCATAGATTTAAATATTAATTTTTACTTAAGACACTGTCTCTTTGAAGAGTAACACAAATAGTAGAAATATGCTCCATTTTAGGTGAGTAGCCCAACTGATCTATTAGATGTCTCTACACTGTTCCTATCTTGCTTTTCTTTTCAGACTTGAAGCAGGATCCTTAACAGCATTTTCTAGAACATGGGCAAAAAGAAAAATAGATACTGAGTCTATATAGACATAAGGCACTAATTTGCCTATAGTCAGAAATTCCTCACCTTCTGCAGAAAGTTTTGCAGCTCCTTTGGCACACGAGACTTGAGCTTAAAACTCAAGCCTCCCTCGTTGTCATTGTGTCATGCAGAATATCTGCTCATCGCAGTTGTGAAGCTGCTTTCTGGAAAGGTGAGAAAAAGCTATTGTTCATCTTCATACTTCCATGCATTGAATAAATCCCTGGCATTGAGACCACGATAAAGAAAAGTAATGTGCAAACTTCCACTGTGCTGCTGAGAGGACCACTCTAGTACATTCACTGCGTTTCTTTCTTTATGTTTCTTTTAGACCTTTATGATTTCCCTACATCTTCACTACCTTGCATAAATAGTATTTTATCAGCAGAATAACTGATGAAGAGCTATTCTAGGGTTATCCTGACTTAACTTAACAAAAAGTGGCTGTATCTATTGTTCAGGAGAAACTCAGCATCCCTGAAATACATTTTTCTATAGCTGTCTAATTTATGGCAAACCTAATTTCAAAGTTACCAGAATATTCCATTCTTACTGGCTTTTATAGTGTGTAGAATTTTTTTTTTTAGTGTTAAAATTTTTAGAATTACTTTTCTTTCTTGGGAACTGGTAATGCTAAAACTCAAAGTGAAGGATCATTTAGCCAGATGGTCTAACTAAAACGGCAACATTGCTTATTAGAATATGCTGCACAGACTTGTTGCTTTGCCTTGCCTTTAGCTATCTTTTTTTTTATCCTCATGACCCTGAAGATGAAGAGTGGAAAATTTAGGAAAAGAAAAGTATTTTTCTGTTTTTCTCTTTCAAAGCACCTAGGACTTTTTAGGAAAATGCACAGTAATTAAATGTGATATAAAATTTCCTAGAAAATTCTGTTTTTATGTGACTCTCAAAGAGGACTCCTTGTCTTGCATCACTTCCTCATGATTAAGTAAGTAACTGTATGCCATAGAAAGTACATCTCAAAGGATTGTCTTAGCCTGGTTTCCTGAAGGAAAGGGTTTATGCTGTAGCGGTTCATATGCACATGTCCTGTCCATCCTTGGTAACTTTGCAGTCTCTAGTCACTCTCAGTGACATCTGAAAGAGCACTGGAGTACTTGGAGAGATTAATTTTGACAAACTTAATGAAGGTCCACATGAGAGAGACCTGTTTTGAGGGAAAGAACTTGAGATGTCCAGTAAAGATGGAGAATTTGGGGAGAGGGTTGTCAGGCACTTTAATGCATGTCTCCTCCTTCTTACCCTCTCCTCTGCCTGTCCTCTCCTCCAGTAATAGATCTTCTTGTGTCTACTAAGTGGTTATAGGTCTAATAAGCTCACACTTCAGCCTTAACATAACACAACTGAGATCTTTGAGCACCACAAGATACAAAGCAATTGAAACCCAGGTTTCCTGACTTCGAGCACTGACAAAGATCTTGGCATCTGACTGGAGACATGGAGTCTTCAGAATGTCTCAGCAAATTTAATGTTTTTGATGTCCTGCTAATTAAACCATTTATTTTATATATATTAAGTCAAAATTTAAAAAATAACCAAGCCCTTCAGGGATGTTTAACTGAAAAGACAATCATTTTTAGATGGTAGTGTTCATATTTCTTTGAGAAAACTTAATGGCATCAGGCAATCCAAGTCTGGTTGTTTTTTCAAGACCCTATGATTAAAAATTTGCCTTACTGTTTTTTTTTTTATTTTGTGGATTTTTTTTTTGTTTGCTGGTTTGGTTTTTGTCCTGGCCTTTCTGTGTTTATGGCATTTTCCTCTTTAATCCTTCTTAGTTTTAAGATTAACACTCAATCCCCGCACTAGGTGAAAAAGTTTACTTAATCTGTTGTTGCATGGATTCCTGAAGAGATTTCTATTTTATTACTGAATGCTTAAGAATTACTGAAACTTCAGTGGAGACTGTTAATGAGAAGCTGTAAGTCCACTGATTAATTAATATATTGTGGTCTTTTTCACTTGGTATTTTCACTGCCTGGGGGGACATATCTCTTAGGTTGTCTGGCAGCAGTTTCATTTTTCACAAAAATGGGAAAGAACTTCTTCAAATAAAATCTTTTCATTGAACTTAAAGGAGCTTTTAACTTTGAGCTCTTTATTTAGCTTCATAACTATATTTTGTGTCATTGTTATAACAGTGGGACCCTGAGGTCTACTCTAAATGGTCCTGCCACTTTGTGCTATGCATCATTAGGACTTGCAGGTCCAGTAAACTTGGGTCAGGAACTACACAGCTGTGAAACTCTAAAACAATAGCTAATATTGAAGTTTAAGTGGATGGCGTTCCTCCCTAGCAATCACAGAGTAAAAGCACGCAATGCCATTTTGATTCTGGATGGGGTAGCTTTCAGATATCTTTCACAAAAACCACAATTCTAATTTATAACCTACAGTCACTAGAGGTCAGACCCATAGGCACTTCTAGATATCCAGTTTACACCAAGAACTTCCCCTTGAAATCAGTAAGATAATCGATGCTCAAATGAGACTCAGTGGTTAGTTTGTTATGGTGTCTGATGTACAAAAATTCACCAAAAACTACCAGTTAGGATCTTCTGGACATAGGAATAGCTGTGGGGATGCTAACTCTGGAGACCAACCCTGAGTCCGAGAGCTACATTCTGTATAATTGAGTCCCGTTTTAGTTTCAGGAATGGAAGGACTCGCTCTATATTTTGTGAAACTATCCCGATTTTTAAAAAATATAAATTATTCAGTGTAATGTGAATTTGTGAGTTCATATTTTTAGGAGAACATTCTCTGGAGAATAAACTAAATGTTGAAAATTTGTGAATCCTGTATGTAATAGTGTTGAGTCATGTTATGTAGCAGTCAGCTGAAAGACCTTGACAACATGCAATGATAATTATGATGTAAGAAGAATAGGACAGGATAGGATAGGACAGAACAGGACAGGACAGGGCAGGATGAACAGAAGAGGTATTCAAACATGTTGGTCGATGTCCTGAAAGAATGCAGTCTTCATAGGGCTGAAATGTATATTCACACCAGCTGGTAGAACAGGTATACTATATGACCACATTCATTCAAATAACTGTTCACATTTCTGAGGGATGTGAAAATTGCTATAGGTTATTCAGCAAGATGACGTTATTCCATCTGTCTTATCAGTTCTTTATTTTCTTCTTGCTTATTTCCCCAGTAATTTTCACCTCTGCTGCTTCACATTAGGATGTCTTTGTCTTTGCAGTTATTGACTTTTGGAACCGTTTGTTCCCCACAGTGTAAATGGTACTTTTGTACATTTGTACTTCTGTGCCATCATTTTGCACATGCCTCCTGTGATCTGGAGAAATCATACCACATATACCAGAATTTTTTATATTGGTTATTCTTACTAAGACATTTAAGAAACAAAGAGAAAAACAAGTTAAAAGACCTTTAGTTGCTTGACCCAGAAGCTTTCATTGTAAGTGCCCCACAGTAGACTGTGTGTGCCTCTGATGCATAAACACATATTAGCAGTCAGTGGCATCAAAGGCTGGCTTTGACACATTCCTCTATAAACAGGTACTTCTCACTAGGGTATTTGACGATTCCTCATGTTATGATTTGAATTTTATATTTCTAGGACCTAAAAATAGCTCAGGTATGATCTACAGAATCAATTTTAGAGTGTTTAGGAAAGGAAAATTGTGTCAATGCTCAGAAAATGATGAAAAATTCTCCAGTTTCCTGCGTAACTCTAGAATTTGTTGCTCCCACTGTTCTCTGTATGAAGAGAATACATATACATATAATTCCTCCAATAACTTTCAAGCTGCTTTGCTGAATTTGACATGGAGCTAGCGGACTTAGATACACCATTTTCTAACAGGTTTGAAGTTGAAAAGTGACTGGGTGAAACAGGGGCACCAGTAAGGGACAGATTGATATGAGCTCATCCTCAATTGCACTAGGCTGGCCACATGTGAAATTGGTGTTTTGACCATTTCCACCAAGGGAAAAGCATTGGTCAGAGCCTAGTTTGTTAGCAAATTCAGCCATAATTCATCTGTAATAAATCAGGCTTTGCTACTTCTACAGCTCCCAGAACTGTTTGTTATATGTTTATTTTAGGGCTCTGTACTTGCCATAAATTTGGGGCTGTTTTTCAAGCAGTGACAGTGATATATTGGTATGACTATGCTGGCTGCCAGAAGTGGGACTGTAGCCGTGCTGAACAAACAGAAGTTCATGTTTCCTTTTTTTAAAAAAAAATCACCTCTCATGAAATTCATCTGTGGTCAGAGTCCATAAACATAGTTTACTGTTGACCACAGGGGCTATAAAAGAGCTCACTCAAAAACATTTGCTGCAGGATTAATTTCAATTTGCTGCTTCAGATGAATTTCTTTTTTTTTCCTAATGATCTAACTTAAATAGTATGAGAATTTTCTGAGCCACATGGGGCTGGATTGGATCTTCAAGGCATGCCATCAATGCAAGGATGGATGACCCTAAGAGCAGCCTTTTCCTTTCAAGACCTTTTCTCTATTTCCACTGAAGTGAGAGAGCTGTTTCCAATAATAAAATTAAGGAAAATGTATTTTGTTTGCCCTGAAAGTGTGGTGTCAGAAGAGTACCCATGATTGGTACTGAAAATGGAGGCAGGGTCAGTAAAGTAGTTCAGAAATGGGGAGCTCTCAGAGACTGGTGCTTCTGATGTGGGCCAGGAGGATTTTTGTGTGCAAGCAAGTCTTAGCAATCAGAAAGTGAGAAGAAGAGGCACAGCACAGGACAGAGATACCAGGATGGGGAGAGCAGGGGAAGACCTGCAGCACCTTAGTTAGGTAGGATGATAGCGAAAACGTGAGCCAGGGCAGGCTGGGGCCTGGGGCAGAGGGAGGGGTCAGGTGCCAGGGCAGATGTACAAGGAAGACGAGAAAATGAGTAATCTGGTGTTGTAGTTCAGCCCCGATCGGGACCAGACTACGCAGTCTCTCTCTCACTCCCCCCACCCTCCAAGAGAATAGGGAGAGATAATATAAGGAAAAACGTCTCGAGGTTTGAGATAAGGACAGGGAGAAAATCCTTAAAGTTACCATCACGGGCAAAACAGACTCGACTTGGGGAAAACTATTCATTTATTACTACAAACAGCAGGATAATGAGACAGAGAACAAGATAACCTCCCTCCACCCCTCCCTCTTCCCAAACTTAACATTATCTCTACTACCTTCCCCCCTCGAGCGGCACAGGGGGGAAGAGGGAATGGGGGTTGCGGTCAGTTCATCACGCGTTGTTTTACGCCGCTGCTTCATGGTCAGGGAAAGAACTCCTCACATTCCTCCCCTGCTCTGTCGTGGGGTCCCACCCATACGCCACAGTCCTTCCTGAAACTGCTCCGGCATGGGTCATCTCTTCCACGGAATGCAGTCTCTCCAGAACGGCTGTCCCAGTGGGCCCTCCACCAGCCACAGCCGCCTTCAGTCATCCACCTCCCCCGGTGTGGGGTCCTTCACAGGCTCCAAGTGGATCTCTGCTCCTCCGTGGACCTCCATGGGCTGCAGGGGGACAACCTGCTCCACCATGATCGTCACCACGGGCTGCAGGGGAATCTTGGCCAGGAGCTGCATTACTCCTCCCCCTCCTTCTGAACTGACCTTGGCGTCTGCAGCCGTTCCTCTCACAAGAAAAGTTCTTCATGACAGGCTGGCAGATGCCTCTCAGAATCTCTTCACATCATCCAGCTCATCTCCTCTCCACTTCTTGGAGCCAGGCCGGGCCGAGTCGGGCCCAGTTGGCTGCCTGGCAAGAGGCCAGAGGGTGAGGCCTGCAAGACCCATGAGGCCTGCGCCTCCCCCTCTGCGCCTCTCCCCCCCCGCTCAGCTTCTTCACATCTTCTCTTCTCTCTCTTTTTTTTTCCTGTTTTCCCCTTCTTAAATACGTTATTGCAGAGGCGTTATCACGGAACATTCTGCTACCAATTGGCACGGCCTTGGCCAGCAGCAGGTCTGCCCTAGGCCCGGCCAAGTCCCCTGAACAAAGGGGAGCGACTTCTAGCAGTTTCCTACAGAAGCTACCACCTTAGGCCCCCCCCTCACTAAACAAAACCACAACATCTGGAAAGCAGTGAGAGGGTGAATGGCAGAGACCTGAGGGTATTGAACACCACATGCCCAGAGGAATGGAGGACAACGGTGTACGCACGTTTCTCTGTTGCCAGCAAACACTTGCAAAGCCCTATAGCTGACCACATTTCTTGTCCCTGGAAGTAGCTGGTCCATGTAGAATATAGACACTGGTTGCTTTTTAGCCAGGGTGGCTCTGAAAGGTGTTGCTTCAGTTCTATGCCCATTGATACCAATTTTTGATGACAGCCTGAATTTTGGTGTTCCCGTGCATTTGAGTAGCTGACTTTGTAAACCTAACCTTGTGTTCTTCTAATAATGTGTCTGTGTCTATTAATAGAGATATAAGATTCAGGGGAAATTGCCAGAAAACCAAGCCTAAATATAAACAATGCAGCTGGCACAAATCTTGAACTGAGATAGATAGGTACAAGGTTGTTGCTACCTGTTCCTCTCATCCTTCTCTACCCGCAGCCGGATGAAATGGGATGTTTTCCTAAACTGGTACAGATTATGTTTGCTGGCAAGGCTAATGGAGAACAGAAACTTAAGGATAGCTTTTATGTTGCACCTGCTGTTTAAATGGACCAACAACTTAGAGTTATAAATACAGCTGTAGTCTTTTCATTCACCACAAATTACTTTTTAAACTGTGAAATGTGCATTTGGAAAAAAATGAGGGGAAGAAATGGTTGTGAATGCTGCTTATATTTTTATGATGATGCTCTGAAGTAAAGCTAGAACACTGAAGCTCTAAACACTACAGTGAGAAAACTTGGACTGAAACAGCTTAAAATCTCCTTCTCCGGACCCCTTTACATCCTCCCTTGTCTATGATAACAACGAGCTCTGTGATGTCCCTTCAAGCTATACGCACAAAGATTCCTAAAGCCATCTTTTTTTTTTTTTTCCTTTTGACCTGATTATGACACTTCCAGCTTTGAAACATTATTTATGCTATCTTCTCCTCTCCGCTCTTTTCTTCTCTGGGCTATTTTCTTCAAAGACCCACACAATTCTCTTATTCCTTATTTAATCCCCCTGACATGCTTCTAAATGCCCTCACTCCTCTGCAGGTGCTTCCCAATCTTTTCTGACAGCTTAGACAAGAATTGGCTCCTATAGTTCCAATTATTTGCAAGATTTTGCAGTGTTTGGGGATCATATCTGGACGAGCAGAGAAAATGTCTGGCATTGCATAATCTTTTTTTTTTTTTAGGAAGATTTCTCTAAATCTTCCTGTGAACCTTTTTGCTTCACAAAAAGGAAAATATAGAAACAAAATAGAAACATATGTGAGTTCTTGTGCTGATTGTGGAAAGGTCGAGTAGCAGCCCCTTGGAGAGAGACAGTCCTGGGACACACATAAACATTGCCTTTGCCTGGAATGTGTCTTTTGAGGTTTGTTTGGCATCAAGTACATTTTGAACAAAACAAATGCCAAAATTATCATCCTGCACTTACCTTCATATCATCATCATCTCAAGAAAAGGTTTTTCTACCACATGTAAAAACAAACCATAGCTGATTTGAGAGAAAGAATACCTAGCAAAACTGGGATAGCTGTTTCTTCCAGAAACCCCTTCTTCTCAAACTGTTAGGTGCACTATGGATGCAATGGTGTTATACTATGTCTTTTAATACAGTGGAGAATTACAAAAAAAAATTAAAAGAGGAAAAAAGGTTTTCGAACTTGCATTAAACTTTGTCTATGTATCACCAGGACTTTTCTTTTTTCTACTGGCCAAACATGAAATGAAGGGCTTTGCTTTAAGGGATCAGATTCACAGGCATCCTACTGGTAAGGTAGAAGGTATGCACCTAAGTCAGTGGTCTGGATCCCAGCTTTTTCACTGCAGATCATATCATACCTGACCGATTCCCTTCAGTGGCATGGTTCTGCAGGGAAGACAAATGTTTCTGGAATGACAGTAAGCTGACTTCCCCAGACACACATGATCTCAAAGTGTGCCTGCTTTGGCAAAGTGGAAAAGTTTTGATTAATAGTAATAGCACTAGACTTTAAGCTGCACTTTGTTTTGTTGATGAACTTTGAGGTGTGTCCTGTAATAATGGTTTTGTAAACTGTAATCGTTAACATTGCTTATTCAGGATTTACAAGTGAGACTAACGCCTATTTTTTCAGGCTGCTACAAGGATAAATAGCTGATGTTGAAGAAGCAGATCAGGATCTCAGACGGGAAAAAAAAAAGAATGTTGTGTGTGTTTTATAGAATAATAAAATCATAGAAGAGTTAGGATTGGAAGGGACCTTTAAAGGTCATCTAGTCCAACTGCCCTGCAAGGAGCAGGGACATCTCCAACCAGATCAGGTTGCTCAGAGCCCCATCAACCCTGGCCTTGAATGTTTCCAGGGATGGGGCATCAACCACCTCTCTAGACAACCTGTTACAGTGTTCCACTACCCTCTGTCGTAGTTCAGCCCGGATCGGACCAGACTACGCAGTCTCTCTCTCACTCCCCCCACCTTCCGAGAGAACAGGGAGAGAAAATATAAGGAAAAACGGCTCAAGGTTTGAGATAAGGACAGGGAGAAATCCTTAAAGTTACCGTCACGGGCAAAACAGACTCAACTTGGGGAAAACTATTCATTTATTACTACAAACAGCAGGAGAATGAGACCGAAAACAAGATAACCTCCCCCCACCCCTCCCTCTTCCCAAGCTTAACATTATCTCTACTACCTTCCCCGCCCCGAGCGGCACAGGGGGGAAGAGGGAATGGGGGTTGCAGTCAGTTCATCGTATGTTGTTTTACGCCGCTGCTTCATGGTCGGGGGAAGAACTCCTCACATTCCTCCCCTGCTCCATCGTGGGGTCCCTCCCACGGGCCACAGTCCTTCGTGGAACTGCTCCGGCGTGGGTCATCTCTTCCACGGGTGCAGTCTCTCCAGAACAGCTGTCCCAGCGGGCCCTCCACGGGCCACAGCTGCCTTCAGGCATCCACCTCCCCCGGTACGGGGTCCTTCATGGGCTCCAAGTGGATCTCTGCTCCTCCGTGGACCTCCATGGGCTGCAGGGGGACAACCTGCTCCACCATGATCGTCACCACAGGCTGCAGGGGAATCTTGGCCAGGAGCCGCATTACTCCTCCCCCTCCTTCAGAACTGACCTTGGCGTCTGCAGCTGTTCCTCACAACAGGCTGGTAGGTGTCTCTCAGGATCTTTTTTACATCTCATTCACTTCTCATTTCCTCTCCACTTCTTGCAGCCGGGCTGGACCGAGTCGGGCCCAGTCGGCTGCCTGGCGAGAGGCCAGAGGGTGAGGCCTGCAAGGCCCATGAGGCCTGCGCCTCCCCCTCTGCGCCTCTGCCCCCGCTCAGCTCCTTCACATCTTCTCTCCTCTCTCTTTTTTTTCTGTTTTCCCATTCTTAAATACGTTATCGCAGAGGCGTCATCACGAGACATTCTGCTACCAATCGGCTCGGCCTTGGCCAGCAGCAGGTCCGCCCTAGGCCTGGCCAAGTCCCCTGAACAAAGGGGAGCGACTTCTAGCAGTTTCCTACAGAAGCTACCACCTTAGGCCCCCCCTACTAAACAAAACCACAACACCCTCATTGTAAAAATTTTTTTCCTGATGTCCAGTCTGAATCTACCTCCTTCTATTTTAAAATCGTTACCCCTCATCCTATCACAACAGGCGCTGCTGAAGAGTTTTTCCCTGTCTTCCCTGTAGGCTCCCTTTAGGTACTGGAAGGCTGCTATAAGGTCTCCCCGGAGCCTTCTCTTCTCCACGCTGAACAGGCCCAACTCTCTCAGCCTGTCCTTATAGGAGAGGTGCTCCAGCAAGGCATTTTTCTGAGGTGCCTGTAAAAATATGTGGTGTAATGTGACTGTTTTGTAAAAGAGGAAAGGGTGATGTGTGGGTTCCATTACATAATGTGGTTGCAGAGCTTAATCAGCAAAGGGACACAAGGGAAAAAGGATATAATGGAAATCAATTCACATCATACACCACTTAGAAAATTCAAAAATTAAAGTGTTTGCTCAAAACCTCCTCTATAACAGGATTAACTGCCAAGGAAATTAAAAGTTATGTAAGAGGAAAAGCTGAAGAGATAATCCAGGATGATCCAAAGGATTTTGCAGATATCTCTGGACTGTTAACAATCTTGTCATTAAATCTATCAATTTAATGAGCTACATTCTCCATTGGTACAATTAGGTATAGTTCCATGTACACACTTAATGAGTTTTTTACTTTGACATAGATCTAAGCATGATATACTTGTTTTAGTGTATCATGTTATGCATTAGTATGTGTATATTTAGCAGTGTACTCCTGTTGAAGGCAGTATATCTGTTGTGATTAAAAAGCCAAGGATGTGGTTCATAAACCATTACTTTCAGGAATGTCTGAAACAAGTGCTTGCAATCCTGCTTTGTACTCACAGTGATGTGTAGCACTGTCTTGTATCTGTGGTTTCATCTCTCAGTTGGTGTTTGGTGTTGTCAGACATTTTGGCACATTCTACCTCTTTTATTGGCTGAAAAACAATGTAGTAGTAAATAAGAATAAAATGAGCCTGTTGTCTTCACAAGAAAAACACTTTAGGAAAGGTGCTGTGGTTTTCTCAATGGTTAGATTGTGCCTGTTGAATTTGCATGAATATCCTTGTGGAGTTAGGTGACTGCTTGTATGAATGTAATGAAGACAATTTGGGTCCATCTTCAAGTCGCAGGTCACACTAGGAGCAGCGTGTGACAAGAGCTGATCCTTGACTAGCGTCTTATCACGTGCTCTGTTACAGCTGGAGTGTGTTACAAAAGCCAATTAGTGGTTGTTGCCCTTCCCTCTCCTGTCTTTTCGTGCTTTTTATTACCTCCTTCTCCTGGAGCTTTCTTGAAGCAAATTCAGTTCTACCCTTATTGTCTCTCCTTGAAGTCTGTTGCTCCAATCAATCTCTTCTTCCCACAAATAATCCCCATTTTCTTTTTTAAAATATAATTTGTCCTTCACTTTGGGCTTGTCTTGCTTCAGCCAGTTCTCTTCACAGTGCAGCACGTCTCTTCTTCTGAACATGAAACATGTACGGATCAACTCAATGTTTTATAATGTCTTAATTACTATACTCAGAGGTTGCTGGGTTATAATAGAACGCCAGAGGGTCAATGAACCTTTTAAGTAAAATGAGAAGATGCATCTTCATGGGACCTAATTAGAAGGTGAAGTTAATAAAGACAGAAGGGAAAAAAAAAAGCCATTAAGAAAGTCAGATGCCTTGAAAAGCTGTTGAAGGAAATAATCTACTGGAGTCTTTCTTATTACTAACTGGGCTTTGCCAAAAGGTGCAGTGTGAGAGCCCCTTGGTGACAGCTGGAAGTTCCCAAGTGGCAGTTCCCTGGGGAAACCAAGGATCTACAGATGTGTGTGCTTGTGACACCTCCCAACAGGAGGGACAGGAGGAGCCAGAGGAACAGCAAGAATCTTGAATGGCTGATAGTATCGTGTTTGTAGGCTAAGCAGAGGCTGAGAAAGCAGGAGAATTATGTTTGCTGACTCCTTCTCCATTAATGCCACCTGGGAACCATGTGCCAGAGCAGGGGAGCCTACCTATTGACATGCCTGTGCTGGAGGGCTGGAAGTAGAGACAACTTCTAGGGCAAATAAACCTGGAAAGCTTTTGTTGGAGAGAGCATGGAAGCTGTTAGATCATAAACTTTTACTGATGCCATGTACAGTACACTGTGTACATATACAGTTTTACAGGGGTTTTCTGTTGGGATTTTGAAACATTTTTGTGAAGGAAAAATAATTGCTCCAAGACTGAGTATTTCTGAATCATTTAATTATAATGGTGGTTTTTTTTAGAATTGTACATGGAATGAGATAGATGTTGTCCTCTCCCCTGCAGCCTTGGACAGGAAAATTTGTGATGAGTTTGGAATGGTGTTTGTTGAGCCCACTGAATTGTATTTGAAAAACAAATTGCACTGCACTGATTTCCTTCCATATTAGTGATTCAGTACTAAGAATAGAAATCTATTACTCCTATTATTCTGTGTTCACATTCCTCATTGGAGTTTATGTAAGCAGGTTCCCATGTATATGTGTAGAAACCTGCTGAATTCTGTGTGAACTAAGTATTGAGATGCATTTTTCCCACAAGTGCAGTTTGCTTGAAAGGGCAAGACTCTGGCTTTGACTTTCATGCATAAATCTAATTTCCCACTTTAGATATGTTCATTTTATTCACAGATTCTTTCATCCTTTTGTCAACCGTGCATAGCTCCTAGATCCCCCCTGGACCCTAAACACCGATAGGGTTCCTGTTTAGTATGTAAACATACATACTCCATAATATTTGGGTGTTTGCTAAGCACAAATATAATCTTTTAAATTTATGAAATTATTTGTATATGAACTTTACTTTCCTGATCTTTTTTACTGTGTGGGTTTTTTGATTATTTTTTTTTAAGAAGAATAGGAATTGGTAGAACTTCTGTGATTTAATTTTCATCTCTTGTTGGCCCCAAAAATACACAGAGGAAAGTGTGCATATTCTTTTGGGAAAATTAATCTCTTAGAAAAATTTTTATCTGTTATATCTTTGTGGACTGTGCATCATAAAAGGAATGACCAGATAAGTTCATGGCACTGTGTCAGGCTACGCCAACAAAATTATTACTGCTTTGCCTAGTACATGAGCCTGATACCTTAATGCTTTGAAAGCATGGGCTCCTTTCTGGGGTGGGTCACCCACAGAGAGAAGAGCAACCATGATGCTCTGAGAATACCAGATGGACCTACAGCCTTCAGATAACCATCACGAAACTCTGGGTGCTCAAGGAATTTAGCAAAAAAATGCAGCCTGTAGGCACCAACACTACCCTAAATTTGGGCATTGCTACAGGTGGTTCACCTCAGCTGGCCTCCCAGCAGCAGCACTTTTGTTGACTTCTGCTGGCAAGCAAGGAGTGCAGAGAGGAGCATGCCGCGTTGAATTCCCTTGTTACTTTGCTGTGACTCAGCATTGCTGTGAAAAAGCAATTCCCTACCAGAACCAAGGAGCAGTTCTGAACGTAAGGTGAACAGAAGTCAAAATATAAAGGTCAGTATTAAAAGAAAGAGTTTTACTTATAATGTGACTATAATATTCAGAATCATGTAGAGAAACGTTTGGGCAGCCAAATTTGCCCAACAGAGCTGGGATTGAGGGGTTGCCTTAGGTGAATAACACTGCCCTAAAATAGTTGATGATAGGGCTGTACAAGTAGATGATCGGGCACCATGGGTTTTCTCTTGATTTGGGTTTTGTTTTTTTTTTTTGTTTGCTTGTTTGTTTTGGGGTTGGTTTTTTTTTTAGTTTGTTTTTTTTTTTTATGGGAAGGAGTAGGAGAGACTCCTAGACGCAAGTATTTCCTCCCCGAATCCTATGCATGGCTGAACTCTTTCTAATGGAGCTGAAGCACTTCAGGGCCTGCTGTGAGATGACATAGCCCAGTAGAGCAGCAAGCACAGCTGGTAGGAATGACTGTTTACAGAAAATTAAGATAAATCTAGATCTATAAGATTTGTCCTTTAGCAAGATACTTGAGATACCATTTGTGAGAAACTATGGGGAAATGGCAGAGTGAGAATGAAGAGGACTTAGGAAATGATGCCAGGCTTCCAGGAAATAGGGATGGTTTCTATGGATATCATGTGTGTCAGTGTCCTTGAAGCAGCCTGCCATCATTAATCAGATCAATTCCTACTCAGGAGATGCAAAAAAAATTCCATAGATCTAAAAGAGGGAAGTTGATTTTTTTTTCTTGTTCTAATCGATGGGAAAGAATTTGGGTATAGGTTGAACAAAAGCAATTGTCTCCTGTGTGTGGAACTGACCTATAGAAGCAAAGTACTCAGCTGAAGAACAGAGTCAAAACACAACACAGCATCCCTTCATAAAGCAGTTTTCTGTAGATTTGATGAAATATGTTTTTATATTGCTGAAATATAAATTATACTACTGTAAGACTTGCACAGCTGAGATGTCTGTGCTGTTTCATGTTTATCTTTCCTACGCTTTTGCTAGAGTTTTACCAGTCTTCTGTACAGCAGCGCTGTTATTGGGCTGGCTTACAGAGTTCGTAAGGCTATATTTATTGCCCATTTTATAATAAAGCAAAGAGGCCCAGTCTCATCATTCTGTTTTCCAGCTGTTGATGTAGCTCGACTAAAATTGTTATTTGAATTAAGTTTGTAAAAAAATTAAGAGCTGAACTTCCACTTATAGGGGAATAATGTGTAATAGTTTGTGTATCTTCAATGAGTTTTCTAAATTTATTGAAGCACTGAATTTGACCTCTGAGATGAAAAAGATGCTCTTTTAAAGTTATTTGGGAATTTGGCCATTCGTTTCTGTGGACCTCCAGTTTCAGCCCAAATACAGACTTGATTCCTCAAAAGCTTGTCCCTTTAAGCTGTCACTGTTTGTGTTATCTGTACCAATATTTTCATGGCATGCATTTCTCCATATATTACTAACTTCATTTTCTTAATAAAGCAAGGCCAGCTCAATCTTTAAGATTTTGTAGACAGAGGAGATGGAAGACTAGTTAGCCAACAGTGAATGCTAACCTACGACTGTACTGAACTCTTTAAAAAGTCCTATTAGTTGATACTTAATGCTTAGCCTTAATGAAATGATGGTGTCTGTCATTATAGTGTCTGAACAGCTCCCAAGGCTTAATAGCTGTACAGGGGAGAGTTACTACCACATCTGTTTCGCTAGGGAAGGAAGATAAGAAATGAGGTTGTCCTTCAGAAAGCATGATTTGTCCAGAGGAAATTTGTAGGAAGGCTGGGAATTGAGTTTACCTTGAGGGCCAGGCCAGCATTTTAGCAGAAAGACCAGTGGTATTGCAATTGCACAGTCAGAGGAATAAAATGAAATCAAAAAGGTTCTAATTCGTGAAGGTCATATCAAACAGATAGCTAACCTAAACCTTCCAGAGTCATTCTAGGCAAAACATCTTATTCTGCTCCACAATTCTGCTTTTCCAAATTGCAGACAAGTTATCTGTCCCTAAGTCAAATGGCCCTAACAATGTGTGGGCTGATGGTCTGAAATAAAAATCAATTCCACTGGTTAATTATCAGTTAATCAGTTACAGTTCTTTCAAAAGTGCACTAATGAAGTTGCTCTGATTAGAAATATATGGATATTGCATCCCTGGGATTTCCAAAGTGCCAGATCTTTCCATTCCCTTAGTCATAGAAGTCCTTTAAATTCCCTTGCTAAGGTTACTCAAGACAGTTTACTGAAATGAGCCCTCTATTTTGAGCTAGAGGCAAATTAATGCCAAATTATGTGCTTTCTCTGTGCTTAGCTGATGGATAATATTTTAAAATATCGTTTTGAAAAGACTCTAATTGTCACAACAAATCTTTTTTTTGGTAAACAGAATCTTCACATTTCCTTTATTGCTTTATGTTCAGGCAATGCATGCTATTGAAATGCATGAGAGGAAATTAAATGCCTGTCATTTAGTAAAATGTTCACTTAAGGAACCAGTGGTTTTGCTTTTAGCATTTTATAACAATTAGAATGTTTCTGGGTTCCAGTCAAGACAGTATATGCTTGTTCCATACACCTGGAATTTTCTTAAGTTTAATGTATCTTGTTCTCCCTTTCCAGATTGGCACAATACCTGGATAATTTCTGTTTTCTTTCTTTATTTTTTTTTTCTTTTTCCTTTTATTTTGGCATAGCTTCTCTAAGCTTCTGTCAAGAAGAAAGTATTACTATTCTATAATATGCATGATTAGGGCATTCTGCAGAAAGCCTGTAAGGTACAACAAAGTTTTGCAGGTGTAGGACAAGGAGAGAGGAAACAAGTGATATGAGAGAAAATTAGGAGAAAAAGAAAAAATGTTATTTCTGGGAAGTCAAGTGTTTCCTTGTTGCTTTTAGCTTGAGCTAGAAAATCAAATCAACATGAAAAATTCCAAAGACATGTAAATTATGTGGGTTCGGAATGTTTAATCTTTACATCTGCAATGGAAATGACCATATGAATGCTTCATATGGCTTCAGTGACACCTCCTGCAGTGCCCTGGAGCCTCTGGCTGTAGTCAGGTCACTGCTGTGAATCACACAGCTCCTCAGACTGACAGCTGTGGCCCACACAGTGTATCTCCAGAGGTGTCCTCTCCTGGGGAAACAGGAGCCAGGGGAGTCTTGAGGGACTAGTGTTTCCATAAATTGAGCCGAAGCTTTACTAGCAGATTGGCTAACGTCAGCTTGGTCTGAGTCTGCATGCTGGATTTTTTCCCAGTGGAAAATTCTCCCTTATCTCTATGTTCCCCAAAAGCAAAATAACAAGCGAAATAATAATTATTGAGCAATCTTCAGATTATGCTATGAATAAGCGTAGTTCCAAAACCCAATTTGCTTTAGTTATCACTGCCAGAGCACACACAAGGCTGAAACACAGAGTTAAGTGACTTGGCCTAGACTGCATAAAAGCCAACAGGGCAATCGTTGAGCCTACCCATCTTGAAGGTCTTGCCTGTGCAAACCCTTAGTTTGGTCTAAAAGTTGAAACTCATATGATGCCACCTCCAGCAAGATGCATGGAAAATGATTTTGTAGTTGTACAGCCTCTCTTGGGCTTGAGAGAGAAAAAGAATCCTGACTAGAACAAGAAAACACTTTTTTTTCCTTATCTCTTCATTTTCCTTTCACCTTCTTTTCCCCTTCCCTTTGTTCTTTTCAGATGCAGCCAGGCTAGGGAGTATTTACAGTCTCTTTATTAGCAAGGGTTATCCCCCCTCTCCACTAATACATTTAGCGAAGGCAAGTTTACATAATTTCTGCCAAGAGATTTCATATTGGACAGAGGATACTGTTAAACTTTATAGATGCCAGTGATCATTTCCAAAGGGAATTTACTACCTTGGCTTGATTTTGTGTTTCTGAAACTCTCATTACAGCTGTGCCAGGCTGTATATGGCAGTCCTGGAAAACCAAAAGGCTCAGTGGGGATTTCAGTGTTCCCAGCTTAATTGTTTTTGTTAACAAAAAGCAAAAGCAAAGACAGCAATCAGAGATGAGGTTGGAGAGCTGCAAGGAGTCTAATGGGATACTGACGGTGGGGATTATTTGGGTTGGCTTGCTCCCCATGGTAACACAGGACGTTTGGAAGTCTTGCTGCTGGCTGTGCTGCTGGTGAGCGCAGGTGTGGAGGGCTATGGGGCAGAGCTATGGGGCAGGCAGGGGGAGAAGAAAGCACCTCTAGCAGGGTCTGCACAGGGACAGCCGGGACCACCAGCTAAGGCCAAGTCTTAAAAGAGATGTAAGTGAAGCTTGCACATAAATTATAGTTATCTTGTGAAGGAGTCCTCCTAAAATAAATGTTCAGGTTCTCAAGTTTAAGCAGAGGGACAGCTGGGCACATTTTGAAGGCCAGCAGAGAGAAATCCTGGCTGCCTGTATTTTAGGCACTTGAGTTGACTTCCTGGTTCCCTGCAGCTGGATCTACAACACTCTCCTCTTCAGGCTTTAAGCTAGACTGAATGGAAAACAGGCACGGCTGAAGGAGGCAGAAGAAATAAATTCTCCCAGCTGTAGGAAGTGCCTGGTACAAGTACTAACTGAGGAGGCAAGAGTCCTAGGCTCTCGTGCCTGGTTGCAGGATTATATCTCCTCTTTTGTCTGTTGGGTTGCAATCCACAATGACTTTTTGGTGTAAAACACATAGCCAGTTTAAGGGCCCAGATGCAGATTTCCATCTCCCAGGAATGTCCCCCAACCTTGTAACTATCCGTGTGAACAAACCTGTGAAATGTGGCTGAGCAGAGAGCTTTCATTAACCACATTTGTCATCCCCAGGCTTCAGGAGTTTTAAGCGTATTCCAGAATGAACCACTAAAAACCAATTATGCGCATTCCTTACATCTAAATTGTCCTTGTGATAGCCATGGCAACCATTATAGCTAAAAAAACTAAGTGGAGAAAATGCACAGTTGTTTTAAATTAACAGATGGAAACTAGAATAGGAAAATGTAGTTAAAAGAGCCTAAAGCAAGTAACTGTTCCTGCTTATGATCACTTTGGTGTTTAATAGAATCTTCTTTCTTCATTGACTTTTATTTATACTTATATATTTCTGTACTTTCCAGCTAATTTTCTGCTAGTATGTCAGAATACTGGAGTCATTTTTGTGGTCTGCTTTCTTTAACTGAAAAAAATCCAGATGTAGTCTAATAAAGAGGCTCCAATTTCTGATCTGATTCATGCGCAAGAGCCCAGACTCTGAAAGCTACAGAATGAGATATATATATGTAATTCCACATGGCTTTCAAGGGGTGGAGGATCAGAAAGATGCCTATATATCCTTCAGGAGGTAGTCCTAGCACAAACAAAGTTCAATTAGTTGTAAGGAGATTTATGCTTTAATGGAGCAGGTTTTAAAGGTATATAGAAACCCGCCAATGTAGGTACACATTGAGGAGTGTGTATCAAAACAGTTAAGCAGGCTAAGTACCTAACTTGTGTAGTTTCTGTGGAAGTTAGGCACCTAACCTTTTGAGCCAAGTTAATAAATCTCCCTAGCTGCTACCTGTGCCTTGAGATGTCTAACATGCCTGTATACTTAGAGTTTCAGCCTTAAATGCTAATATCGCCTGTGAAAACAATATTTATTCATGATTGCAAACTCTAGCCATACTGCATAGTATTTACCATGGAAATGATCGATAAAATTAGGGGCAAAACTATGGCATTGTCACTGAAGTGAAAATACCTTGTATAGCTGTAGGTGTAAACTACCATTTAGGGTTATTTCGGCAGCGGTGACTCACTAGAAATCCTTGCCAGTGACTATGCAGTGGTGAGGGATAAGTCTACTTGTTCTGGCAAGACCTCACAAATACTGTTCTGCAGGAAGGAGCTTTTCGCCCCAGCAAGCCTTTTGACCACAGCTGGCTGAGAGGAAATCATAGCCAACGCTTGGAGAGAAGACTACAATTTGTGCATCTCTGAGTCCCCAAGAAAGGCACTGGCAAAGGCAGGAGGGTAGGCAAAAAATGAAGCAGAAGAGCTGAATCGAAATACTTTACCAGCAGGCTATTGCCTTTAAAATATTCACGGTTTCATTTCATTAAAATTTTCCTACTTCTAATTAGAATTGGAGGGCCAAGTTATGTAAGAATTATTTTGGTATAAAAAGCTGTTTCTCCATCAGCATGTTACTGCATGGGAGTTGCGTAAGTCTCCATTCTCTCACATGGTCTGGGCTCACCAGGAGAGACAATAAGATCATTTGGCTTCTCAATAGAGCAGTGTACCATGAAGGAGAAACACAGTTTGGGGCTCAACTGAATTTAACTAGTGTTTGAGGAATATTCAATAAACAGAATGAATCTTTTTTCTTTTTTTTCAACCTGAGAAATACTCTGTCAACATAAAACCTTTCAACACTCTTGTTTGGTTTTTTTTCTCAGTATTTCTGTTGAGCAGTAACCAAAGAAATTCTTCTCACTACAGTGTTAAAGAAAGAGATAGATTTCAATATCCCCATGGATGGTGATTCTGATAATACAAACTCCTGAATCACTGAAGAAAAAAGACCCCTTCCCCAACCAGGCCACGCACTGAAAGCATCCCATGTGCTACGAGCCCTTCTGCTCTTCTGCAAAGGGAGAGCTCTGGGCGAGCGGCTCAGTGGCCCCAGCCAGGAACACATCAGCGCAGGCTCAACAATAGCAATGCTTTCTTTGCTTTTTCTGCAAATGAAACCTAGGAATTTTGTTCCTGGGTAGCTGCACAAGCAAATAAATCTAAGTCTTGTGATTTTTAGTTGCCAAATCTCATAAAACATAAAGGCACATGAAGTGTACCATTAATCCAGACACTGTAATGAGAATATAGGCCAGCTGAAGAATCAGCCTTTCACTTCTTTGTAAAACTTTAGCTTTCCCAAAAAATATTTGAATAGAACTATTCTAGATAAACTTATTATCTGATCATAATTTGCCTAAAAAGTCTAGTTGCATATTCAGGATACTTGCATCCATAGATGCAACATTTTTGTATAAATGTTTTAAATATTTTTGTCAGGTAATGAATAGACTCAAAAAAATTACAAATTGTTTTTATAAATGATAAAGATAAAAGAGGTTAAATGCATATAATGTGTTCCCTAGAAATTGTATATCACTATATATACCACTATATCTTCCTTTCCATATGTCAGTGATGGTGAAAATTACTGAATTGAAACTCTTGCAAAAGATTTTCACCAGAATTAAGATTAAGGCAAAGTCACCAAAGGGAAATGAAATAGCCGCTCCTTTATATCTCTTTCTCTGCAGCACAATTACATTTCAGTAATTTTGTTTAGCATGTTTTTTATATATTGCTCATTTGGGGCCTTCTGAATAATTACATGGGAAATACTGTGCCGTTACTAGAAGAAGTTTCTTGCAATTGCAAACAGCAGGAAAACATAGTTATTAAAAACTGATAAAATATTAGTATTTTTACTGCAAAATAACTAGTAGCTATTATTGGTACTGCTTAGAATTCATTTAATTTCCTTTGCTTTCAATTAGGGTTGTGCATACAGAAAAGTTTGCTTTGGGTTTTGCTGCTAGCTGAAAAAAAGTGAGAGATACAGCACTTCAATGCAATATTTATGGAAAAAAACAGCACATATTACTTCTGGAGCTAGTAAAACTGCCTATGGCTAAGGTTGCTTAATATTTGCCATTAGCCTTATTTTCATCAGTTTATCGCTACACAGAATTGCTCAAGCTGAAATTTGCTATGATTGCCTCTGGCTTAGGTAGCGCTTTTTGAAATATTTCAACAATGATTCCTCAGCTGTTTCCAAGAATGAATTTAGGAAGAATAAGTAATGTTTAAGTCTTTTTTGCTTCTCTTGGGCAGTGCTAAAGATTAACAAAGGGCTAACATTTGAACTGTGTTACCTCTAGGGAAATGCTACTCATTAGCCTCTCTCAGGAGAGCGTGTTGTAACACATCTGTCTCTCTGGAGGCCACGTCAGGATCTATAGGGTCTGGTGAGGATGGGGTGCACTTTGGCAGGACCAAACGGACAGAGGGTGTGGACCCAGCTGCCACTGGAAGTTCAGATTCAGTTGGGTGGAGGGGGGCTGGCAGGAGAAGAGGAGGGAGGCCAGGGTGATCTCCCCTTCCTCCCCTGTATAAAGTGGCCGGGACCTCCATCTTTCTGTCATGTATCCTGGGGAGTCACCAGCATGGATTCCTGATCAAGGGGCCACACGATGGCACTGGGTTCCCCCGACCACTCGGCAGCGTGGTTAGTAACAGAAGATTGCTTTAACAAGTCAATCGAAACAAATGGCGTGGTTATCCTCAGCAGAGTGATTTCAGCTGCTGCATAAATACGAACCAAGCACTCAGTCCCACAAGCAGTCACTGGCTTCTCAGGGTTACTGCCACAGCTCTTCACGCCAGGATGCCCATCACTTAGAGTGAGTCACTAGCCCTGGAAACCATTGGTATTCAGACCCATTTGCTGGCATCCTCCTTGAAAGCTGATGCTACATATTCACTTGTCATTCCTGGCAAGACTCTCCTCAGCAGCAAGAAGCTGTTTTTGACCTCTCTCTGCTCCTGGCACGTGGCCTGCCTCCAGGTGACACAGCGGTTTGAGGTTAGAGGCCCCTGGCCTCTGCTCCTGCCTGTGGACAGTTCCTTGAATGAGATTCCAGGATTACGGTAGTGGAGGCATCATTAGTCCCTCTTCTCTGACCATTTAACATAGCCAGTGAGCACACTGCGGTGGGCCAACATCTGGCTAAATGGTCAGTCTCTGAAAAACCTTGATCAGGTCCAGTTTTTAATGCTTCTCTAAATCATCTTAATACAAGCATGTTCCTCTGTCTCTTGGCTCTTTCTGCAGGCTGCACAAAGTTGAAATGTTGCGTGGGACTGAGCACAGCATTAAGGCAAAGTAAGGCAGTGAAATGCTCACTGGGTCCACTGCTTGTTGCTACCGCTGGTGAAATTAGCAGCTTTGTATCTGTCTCTCAAGCAACTGAGGACTCCTACTTTTTTGACAGATGGATAATGGAAGAGGCTGCAGACAGTCAACTCTGACAGGGTTAGGGATATGACCTGATGCCACTGTTACCCTATTAAGCCCACTGCCTTTCAGAATAAATTTGTCAGGGCTGAAGTTGTTTATAACCTTTCCAGCATGTAGAAAAAAACCTCATTAATTCACAGTCTGGTAGCAAATAGTTGTGTAAATCACTGGCAAGCCATGAGGTGTTTCTCCTGTCTAGTAGTTTGTCCACCTCACCTGTAATGCCCATGACCAGTTTTTCTCGTTGGACCAGGAGTCATCCCAACTGCTAGTTAAAGTTCCTCTTTGCATGACATCTTGGGACTTCGTGTTATTTCATTTCCATAAAAATACTTTGTTCCTTTGCAGCAGAGAAAAGGAATGTTCTTAGAAAGTCTAATGACTAATTCATATATGCCTTTAATCACCTCTCTTTTTGAATTTATCTAATTACTTTGAGCAAAAGCTTGATCCTATTACCAGTCCTCAGAGTTCAGGCTATTTCTACAGTTAAAGATGATTTTTCTGCAATTAAAACTGACTTTAAAAGGTGGCCTAGTGTGTTTTTAATTTTATTATTTCCTTCTCTGAAGAATTTTCTTGTCTGTGAGTGAAAAAAAGAACTGCACACAAAACTAAACAGTGCTTTTATTATTACCTTACTTTTTCTTCCTTGGAACAAAAAACCTCATTTCATATTGTTCTCTTTTTTTACCTCTTTCATAATTTCAAACCTATTTGTAAAAACATCCAGCCTTGATATATTGTTGCTCTTGTGAATCTCAACTTAATGCAGGAAGTCTATATTCAAAAAGTATCTTAAGCTAGTGTAAGCTGAAGTCCAGCAGACAAGCTCTGACGAGTTTTTCTCCAGCTCTTTAGGATATTACTAACCCAGACAGAGTCACGGGACCCATCAGAGGTTATTATCCTTATTTTAGGGGCTTCAGAGGGAACAGGCTTTCTGCATCTCACCTGCAGACTTCCACTTGCAGCTTTGAGCACAGCAGCAAATCCCATGTGAAATCCCCTGGGTCTGGAGTGATCTGACTGGGACTGAGAGCTCCCTCCTCACCGACTGGCACCGAGCTGCAGAAGGCAAACCCCAGCCAGCACCTCTTTGCATCACCTCAGCGCCTGGGCAGACATTTAGACTGATGCAGTTGAAATCCAGTTGAGTTTCTGGGTGATGGGGATAATTAAATGTTGTCCTTACAGCATATGTCTAGACAAAAAGAGCTATTTTTAATACCTCGGATGCTGAAGGCTAATCCCATCTGTCCCTACAACCGGTTGGAAAAGAACTGAGAGATTTAGCAACCCACCTAAAGCGTGGGGATCCCTATGCAGTGTCCCACATGCAAGATTCCTAACTCTTCCTGGAAAAACAACTTTAGAAAGATTAGTTCACTTCACAGTTATCTTAAGCATGTCTTCAGTATTTAGTGTATCCCTCAAATGTATTTTTTTCACCAGCTTCTTGCATTGCACAGATAAAATAGTTCGTTTGCTAATCATATGCCAATTCAAATGATTTCCATTTGGTGCAGTTTAATATTAGCATGCTCTGATAATTGCTAGAATTTAATTTATTTCAATCTGTATCTGCATGTTTCACAGGTGATAATCAGTGGTCTTTTTCTTTCTCTGTCCCACGGGAGACAATGACCTTATCACTTCTTTCCTTGCTAAAATCCTGCTCTGTTCCCCAGGTACCAATTGCATTTCCTTTCAGATTTGTCTAATTGATTGATGGAATTAAACTAAACTCACAGCAATTCCTCTCAACCTTTATATAGCAACTGGGTTGTTGCTTCTATTTCAAACCTGAAGAGGAGCCGGTTTTCCCAAGAGAAGGGCTGTTGTGCCAAAAGCTTGCCTACTTTTTCCAAGGACTAGTTCTCCTTCTTCCCCAGAAGCCTTGCTTCACATATGCTCTCAGACTGTTGGAGCTACAATACTACCCCTCTAGAATCTCTGCCATTCTACACAGAATCTACTTCCTATCGATTTGTACTAAGAAAAACGTTTTTTGAAGATTGGAGTCTCCTGAATGCTAGCCAAAACTGTCTGAGTCCCATCAGTATGCCACAGCATAATGTAAAAGCTTCAAAAAGGACTAACATATAATGTCAACACACATTATTATATTATGTTAAGTTCATAGCATCAGTCTAATTATTAAAAGCATAGCAACAGTTTAATATTAAAACAGCTCTATCTATCTTATGCTTTAAAATCGGCCTGCCTCCAGAAAGTGAGGTAGGATTTCACTGTGTGTTTTTGCGGGAACTTGGTTCAGATTCACCTGCTAGCAAAACATGCCTTTTAGAGCTGATTAATTTATTTCTTGTACTACAGTGGCTGTACTGCAGATAATACTGGGATGATACTTCAGTAATCAAACCCATGAACTTTTTAAAGTCATGCTATTTCACTTCATTGCATGAAGATGCAGTTCCCTTTACAAGCTCAAAGATGCTGCCAGTATCTGAATCGTACAGGGAGGTATTGCCTTGGGAATCTCAATTATCCAGATGCAGAAGAACCTTAAAATATTTAAGGAAAGGAGAAAAATAGATGACATTTCAATATTGCTTGTTATGTACAGGGTTCAAACCTTGCTGTTCATCACTCTCCCTTTAGTGTTTAAAAGGGAGACACAGCCTCTCTTGGGCTCTCTTCTGAAAAAAATGAGTGTTTCCTCCTATAAGCTGCCTCCTCCAAGGTCAGGATTAGCTTCTGTTGTAGTCCATCAGTTTTATGATATCAGGGAGTTGTATTTCAGTTTGGAAGGGAAAAAAAAAAGGGAAATCTTTATTGGCACACTCAAGAATGTAGAGGAAATAATTCCAGAAAGATTGTAAAAGCTCAGACACCTCAATAAATTAAGGTTGGAAACATCCTTCAGTTGGCACTCAACTTCAAAATTACAGCTTAAAAGCCAAATACAGCTATTGGCTGCACAATTTGACTTTTCAGTGATATATATCTGCAGTCAAAACATCTGTACTTGTCCTGCACTTACTTTCCTTAAAGGGTTAAAAAGAATTTAGACTTTCATGTTGAGGCTGTTTTAAAAGAAGTGTCACCTATCTCAGTTGAAAGAATCTGTCTATGCCCTTTGAGAGCCCTTCTAATTATAGATGTTGAGGTGTCCTTGAGCTTTGAAGCAAATGCTGTTATCCAGTTCAATATATTGTACATTACAGACAATTGTTTTATCTTTCCATCCAAAAGTACATTTTCAGCTTTTGGTCACAGGTTAACTTTAATTACATTACCCCTCCTAGAGATGAAGGCTCTATAAGCACCTAAAAAGACAGGCATAATTCATTCACAAGTAGATATGCAATGAATTTTCTCCTTTTAAAAGTGACTTTTCCCAAGCAATGGGTTCCTATCTTGCAGTATTGTACTCACTTGAGTATGGACTTCATGAGAACCCTGTGGTGATGGAGTTACTGTTTTGTACTTGCTGAAAAATGACTATAGGAATGTCTTTCCTAAAGAGGTCCTAGTTACATACTTCTTTGGCATGACAGTTTAAACAAACTCTTCATTGTGTTGGTTATTTTCTCTGTGTTGTGGTGTATGTAGTTCTATGAGTGTGGAAATCATCAGGAAGAAATATGGGTACTAGGAAAACAAGCCAAATTCACAAATGTACCAGAAAGAATTATTTTAACATGGCTGTAAAACAGGTAAAAAAGATTTGTAAAGAGAAATTATATTGATCAGGCTTTCTAGCGCAAATGTTCTACTTTCAGTCTGAAACAGAAGCAGAAATCTTTCCGCTAAGTAGGGTGGAGAACTTACTTAATTATGTTGTTCAATTAATTAGTAACTGCTGGATTCCTGGAGCATATAGGTGACCTCCCGATGATCATCAGGACTGAATGTCTGGTTTCACTCATTGACTTCAACATAAAGCCATTAATCACCACTCGTTCCTCTTATACCAGCACCAGCCTTCTAGACACCACAGTGAAAATAAGCAACAATAACCTAGCAATTATCAAGCTCCCATGGGCTGACACAATTACTTCCACAAATCAGCCATCAACCACAAGCCACCAAAAAGTCAATGGTGCAGATCCAGGCCCTCAGGTGCTGCGGTGATTGCTCTTTGCAGAGCAGTTGTGGTCCTCAGCAGTGAAAAGGGACCTCTTCCTAGGGAGGACTTTCCTCTGGGGTGAGAAATTATACTGCCTTTTCCAACAGCTAAGATAATGCGTGTACTGCTCCCTGCACACTTTCCTCACTTGCGTTGTTGGACCATCACAGATATAATGACGCCGTTACCACTTATTTAGCTGGTCAGAGTATTTTACTGAGTTCTTAAACTATTCACCGAGGACACCGTGGTAAATTGTGCTGATGGAATTTATTGTTCATGAAATACACCTTTTCAATTTTAATGTGCATGTATTTTCTGTGCTTGTCAGTACTATCTGCAAGAAAACATACCATGATTTTAAATGAAGAAATACAGAATTCATCAGGATATTTTAAATCTTATCTATCCGTTCCAGAGGGATATAATTTATGCATAGTGCTCCCTTTAACAGTGTTAATTACTTTTTTATTTGATTTTAGCACTTTTGAAAAATACCAGACTCCTAACAATAGAACTACACTAAACTTTATGTGCAGGTCTCCTTCTTAAGTCATTGGGAGATTATATTCTATAAATAAATTGAAACAACCTGAACATTACAGAAATCTTACATATCAGGACCAAGAGTGTGTTGTACAAGAGTATTTTAGGCATGACATAGCAAGATAAGCACTCTGATAGCTGCACTGGCTGAGCTCCTAAAACCCCATTCCAGCAGAAATGTTGGTAGCACGTACAGTGAGCCGTGGCTCAGAACGCCGAAGGCAGCTTATTCCACATGCTCTGTTTGACCACAGATTAAATTGAATGTGAAGAATAAAATATTCAAAGAGAGCTTCTTTGTGTTTTCCTAAGAAAGTGACTCATCCCAATTCTGGCGGAATCACCTCTTTCAGCATAAATTAATATCACAGTTCTCAAAATTTCCTATGTTATTAAAGTGATTATATATTCCACATGCATTAATTCTACAGAGAGGCATAGGTTTCATCTTCTGTGGCCACCGAACACCCAGGCCTGTTACAAAAACATAACAACATGCAAATGAGATGTTTCAGTTTCGTATCAGACAATGTATACTGGATATATGCACTGCTTAACAAATTGCCTCATCACTGCATCTATACCTGGAGCAATTAATTTTGATTTTGTTACTGATTTATAGGACAGAATGCCACCATATCACTGTCATATTACAAAATCAAATTCCACCTCTCAAGTATTTTAGTGGCTTTCCCTGGTTGCTATTGTGTACTACCACTCAGGACATGCAGGCTGACTGCCACTACTATGCTTGGTGATAACAAGGTAAACTGCAAGTCTTCTAGGCTTTTTCCCATCTGTTTTATGGTTTTCCAAACAGGACTAGATACTCTAAGTCATTTATCTGGAAGAAGATTCCCAAATAATTTTTTTAAAGAGAAAGGTTTTACTTTTTCAGCAAGTAAAATACCCCAAAGGCTGAAAACTAGGAAAGAAACAAGCTAAAACATAATATATGTGGCCTTTTATATAGAGAACATGTAGTGTCAATGTGTTTATTCTCACTTTTCTTTGTGTTGTTGAATATCACACAAGCCAAACAAAGCATAGCTAGCCAGGATTTGCTTATTGGTATTACTGATCATAGAATTATAGAATCATTTAGGTTGGAAAAGATCTTTAAGATCATCGAGGCCAACCTTTAACCTAACACTGCCAGGTCCACCACTAAAGCATGTCCTTAAGTGCCACATCTACACGTCTTTTAAATAACTCCAGGGGTGGTGACTCAACCACTTCCCTGGGAAGCCTGCTCCAGTGCTTGAAAACCCTTTTGCTGAAGAAATTTTTCCTAATATTCAATCTAAACCTCCCTTGGTGCAACCTGAGGCAATTTCCTCTTGTCCTATTGCTTATTACTCAGGTAACAAGCTTGATAATCAGGTCCCTGATTTACAAAAAAAAATATTGATCCTTCACAAAAAGGCACAGAGATCAATTTAGTTAGCAGATACTAAGGTATCATTGTATCTCTTCCCATTAATTTCAGTCAGTAAATGACACATTTATAAAATGTTTTTCTCAGAGACCTTATGACTAGCAACAACCAAAAGGTAGGCTGTGTTTATGTGTGCGTTCTTCACCTGATAGTTTGATTGTGCAGTTCTACTCAAAAACACTATTAAAAAGAAGGTCAGACATCAGTTTCAAAATTCATTTGAAGAGAAAGAAGAAAATAATAATTACATTGTCATTATATTCTCTAGACTATTGTTGTGGCATAAACATGAAACATAGGTGTTTATTTGGAAGATGAGTCTAAGCCACTATCTAAGATCTAAATCTTTTTGTCAAATGATGATAAATTAAATTCTTACAAGTGCAAAGATCCTTCTCTGAGAGTCAAAAAAGCCAGCATACTGAACATTAAGCCTCTTTAACTTATTTCAAGTTGCTCATTTGACTCAGTTTATGGTCTTCATTTTCCAAAAGAAAAGGAACTGTCAAAAATTGAGGGTCACTTTTGAAATCTCGATCTATTGATATAGAGTACATGATTAGGAATGTGTATTTTGATTAAGAAGAAAAATAACTTTTCTGTATTGGCAATTTCCAATTTAATAGAATTAAGGAGTGTTAACTGCAGTACTTAGGTACAGAGTTCTTCTTGGCAATTAACCAAGTGCGTTAATCACTGAAAATAATCCTGCAACAGTAGGCAGCACAAACACACCATACAATTTGTTTCTAATTCTCAAGCATTCTAGATTTGCATTAACCCTATATTGCTTTAAGCTCATCCGCACAGCAGTCAGTTTTTTAGCTTTCTAACAATTTGACAGCTAGTTGAGATTCATAGCGGTTATTGTTACACCCATTCCATTGTTATAATTTTTATATTGCATTCCCGCCACTTGCTGGCCATTTAGGCTTATCAAAGTGCACACTGTCTCTGTCTCTAGCAGTCATACTGGGAAGCCAATGAGAAGAGACAGACTCTTGATGTCTCAGGACTTCTTCAATGGGTTTCCACATCAATGTGATGAGAGTGAGTGAAAATCTGTTCTCCATTGTTAAAGATCTTATGAGCCCATCCTGGAGACAAAATCTTGGAAGCTAACAATTTTGAAAAATGATTGTCAAGTGTCTGAAAACCAAAGACCAGAAAGAACCAGGGTAGTCTGGAAGACCCCTAGAAGCATAGTTATAAAATTCATTTCAGTAGTGGTTTCAATGGATGACTTGCATGTTAACATGATGTTTTTAGAACACCCTTAGCACAGTGTGCCCCAGTGAGGCGTGCCATGGAAAGCAGTCCCAGGGTTTTGAAGCACTGCAGCTTCCCCAGAAGGACAGAAATCAATGTTGGAAGGTGGACCACAAGACCTCAACACAAGACGCTTAAAGCACTTTTGAAGTTTGAAACCAGATTAAATTGTCTGTAAAAGCAACCAAGAAAAGTTGTCATCTAAATTGAAGATATGCTAATGTGTTCTCACAGATTTGACAAGAATAAATGCACTGTCATAGAAATACAAGACATTCTGTGTTGTCTCTAGGTTATTGGGATTTCTTTCCATCTAAACAGTCCTGACTTTTAGTTCTCATGTGCAAAAGAAATCCAATGGTAGCATAAACCTACGTTTTTCTGCATGCTGTGACAGACTCCCTGGTAATTAAATGGCAGAAATTTGAAAAGAAAAGAAAAATTGAAGCTGACAAATACATTGAAAGAGAGAGATGTAATAATCTCAAGGTAATATCATTCAATTTTACATTCTGCAACCCCTTAATAGATACTGTTATTCTAGAAATCATGCCCATTATTTTTCAAAACCTGTTAAAAAAATCTTAGACAATGTTATTAAGAAGCAGTATAAGCCATATACCATAAGGATGGTAGAAGTGCAGCAAACCTGTAAAAAAAAAATGAAAGCACTTTCTCCAAGATGCTCAAGTTCTCTGCAAGTCTCTTTCCATTCCAGCAATTAACCTTGCTATACATTATCCTATCACATTTGGGGGCCTTTTTTCAGCACTCCTTTGATTTTGTTAAATTGAGAAATATGTCTGGATGAAGAGGAAACATGGTCTAGTGACATCCTTGGAATGACATTATTAGTAGGGTTGAAGAGTAAGGCAGTTTGTGAATGATAACTAGGCATTATGCAGAAAGAATTTAAGTAACAAAACTAGGAAAGACATTCTGAAGAACACTGAAACAAAGATATTACATTTATAAGTAGCCTAATAGCCTAGATTTCATTTGCCATTGTGTAGTCCTTCAAAGATTTCAATACCATAAAGATATGTTCCAGTGGATCCTTTCACATAAAAGCTTTACTGATTTCTCTACAAATTCAGACTGGATTTTCATTTTCATTAACGACTTTCACATCACGTTTTGAGGTCCCAGGTTAAATACTTTCTTGGAATTTCTTAATTAAGAATAAAAGTAGTGTACTTTCTGAGTATACTCTGCCAGATTTCCAGAGAGATTGAGGCAGTCTCAGAGGCAAATCGGTGCTTCACAAACAGCTGGAACAGTTAAAGACTTTGTTGAGTCCAGTAATTGTTGAGTCCAGTAATTATTGATTCCAGACTGCTACTTGCAACCCATTGCCAAAATCTGTGCTTGCCACTGCAGGGGAGGGATTAGAGCATCCCCCAGCCTCTGCAGCACAACTTAGCTCTATGTGTCTGTTGGACAGGGAGGAGGAGCAACACGGCTGCCTACCTGGTGCTGCAGGTACAGGTGTGCTCACGTTTTCTCCTCCAGCACTAAGCACTGGGGCAGATAAATTATCTGACTTGCACAGCCTGGCATTTTGTTTCCAAGTGAGCGAAATAGTGTTCTACCAAACATCTGGACTTTTCTGCCTGGCTGCCTGAGATCTCAATTTGATTCCCACATGGTCAAAGACTACTCTGTGTTGTGCCAGGCCGCTAAAAAGCATTTCCTACACACATTTGGGGACCTTTTTGGAAGTAAAAAGACTGAAAAATCTTTGTCACAGATTTAAAGGACTGTAATTGATTGGTTAGGTTTCTCTTTCTCTTTCTCTTTCTCTTTCTCTTTCTCTTTCTCTTTCTCTTCCTCTTCCTCTTCCTCTTCCTCTTTCTTTCTCTTTCTCTTTCTCCTTTCTCTTTCCATTTATTTTTCTCCTCCCCCCTCCTCTTCTTTTTCTTTTTATTCTCCTTCTCCTTCTCCTTTTTTTTTTTTTCCTTAATGTATTATATTTTAGGAATACAAATCCTAGTTCTTAACAAAACTGATGAGCCACTGAAGCTAGCAGCAGGATTTTCTAGCCACCCTTGCTCCCCGCACACTGGAATCCAAGGTAAAGGTCTTGATGACCTTTGGAGGCCAAAGTAAGAAACTTTTCAAATTCAATTCTTACCATGTGTTTCTGCAGGAAAACGGTAGAGCTGCAACCAGTATTGACCAGTGCTCTCCATTGCCGTTAATTAGGATATCCCATTAAGGATCTGTTTGAAGATATAGAAAAGGATTGAAGATGGAGGAATTTGGAAAAGCTGCATTTTGGTTTAATCAAAGACCAAATGTGCCTGATATAGACAGAAAGACAATATCTGTGGCTCTGCCACAAGATACATTGAATATATTATGAGACATATTCAAACAGCATAATTTTAAGTATGATTTTTCAGGTTTTCTCTTGCTTTTTCATGCTACAGAGATTCAAGTAAGTTCACAAGACCTGTTTTCCAAGTCTGACCTCCTGCCATTATACGCGTCATATTTGATTGCTTTGTCAAAACTCTGTTTTAATAATTTCTTTGCCACAGAGAGGTTCAAATTGCTGTAAACATGGGATTCAGTTTGGTTCTCCTTTCCTTAAAGACAATGAAAATCAGTCATAACCAGTGTCAAATCATAAATTGCGCAGAAGGTGCACTCCAATATTCAAAAGGGAAATTTCACAGCCTTAGATATTGAGGTGAAACTTTGATTAAGCTAATCCTGGATTTAGAGTTTAACCTTAAAGAGGTGCTTAAATTCTATTGAAACATGGAGGACTTAAACACCGACATAAAGTCAAAACCATGCTTAAGAGCTTTGCAGCAGTATTTACCCAAGATGGTGTAATTCCCAGTATTGTCTCTATAATTTACATGCTTTAAACATCCTCTAATACTTGCTTTAGACATTTATCCTTCTGATACTTATCTTTTGTCTTGCCAGGCTTTAGTGTTTAAGATTAGAGGGGAATCTGTGAACAAGCAGTCTGACTATCTGCACACAAAGCCTTGATATTGGCCTCCTTATCCCTGCCTGGAGACCAGTTACTCTTGGTTAACTTAAGCGCAGCTTCCAGAAAGCCACTTAATCCTAACTTGTGCTCATCAAATTTATTCTTCTGATGCCTTGCTCCAGTGATTGAGGCCTGTCTTTGTTAGAAGGTTATGCCTTATTTCTCATCTAGCTGTGGCTGGCCTCAATATTCAACCATTGATTCTTGATGTGATGATCTTTGCTAAAGTTAAGAGTCCTTTTGCATCTTTCCCCAGGAAGACACTCAGCTCATCATTTCCCAGTCCTCTCTTTGACAAGCCAAATAGACTGTCTTATTTTTTCGCTGTGAGAAACTGTAAAATAATTTGAATGTAATAATTTTCATAATTTTAATATTTTTTGTTGTCCCAAATAATTTGACTTTCTTATTAAAATGTAGGCAGCAGAACTGTTACCTTTTGTAGTAATATTCAGTTTCTCATTTAAGATACTTAAATCTTTTTCAAAGTTCCTTGTGCTGCGACAGAGGGTTTTAATCTCTTTGCATGGCCTGCATCCCATCTTCCTACACATACAGCTTTTGTTTTGGCTCTGTTAAAATGATTTGGACTCAACTTACGGTCTATTGAGAGCATTCTCTGTTGGTGCCCTGCCCTCATCACTGTAGACATCATTAGATGCGTTCCTGTATGTAGACTTAAACCAGTCAAATTGTATTAGGAATGATTTTGTATTTGCTTCCAGACCAAACAGAAATGATGAAGAGTATCACTTAGCACTAATTTTGGTGAAAACAACTTAAGAGCTGCCCTCATGGATTGCCCTTTGAGATCTTAAAACAATTTAGTATAAAGTTATTGATATTGCACAGCACCAATTTCTCAACCAGCGAGTGTGTGTGTGTGATGATACCGAATCAAAAATACATCCATTACATAGAACCACAGAATGGTTAGGGATGGAAGGGGCCTTTAAAGGTCATCTAGACCAACCCGCCTGCAAGAAGCAGGGACATCTCCAACCAGATCAGGTTGCTCAGAGCCCTGTCCAACCTGGCTTTGAATGTTTCCAGGGATGGGGCATTCAGCACCTCTCTGGGCAACCTGTTCCAGTGTTCCACCACCCTCACTGTAAAAAAAATTTTTCCTTACATCTAGTCTGAATCTTCCTCCCTCTGTTTTAAAACCATTGCCCCTTGTCCTATCACAACAGGCCTTGCTAAAGAGTTTCTCCCCATCTTTCTTATAAGCCCCCTTTAGGTACCTTTAGGTACCTCTTTAGGCTGCTCCAAGTTCTCCCCGGAGCCTTCTCTTCTCCAGGCTGAACAGCCTATTATGTAGATATAGTACAGCAATCAGCCAGTGAAAAAATGAAACCAGGTTTGTTTTGACAAGTCTTGTTGCAACTAAATTATGTCAAATGACTTTCATTAGTCCGATTGTTGTTAGGTCATTTTTATATTTGCCTGGGGTTGAAGCCAGAATAACTACAGTCTACAGCTGCTTGCAACAGGCTGCTGGTCAGATCTGAGCACTTATTTTGGGAATTTTGTTAAGCACTATGAGTTAACAGCAATGAAGGTATGTGCATCAGTGAGAGGTCTCCTTGCCTAGGTCTTTTATGCTGATGGTTACGCAGGCCAGCTAGTTTAAAAATAGCTGGGAGATGACAATAACAATAAATATTTTTTGGTGCTTTTTTAATAATAAACACATCTTCTCCTTTCCTCATGAATTAGTGAACTATACTGCTTCTTTCCAAACAAAAAAGAATTATTATTTATTGAAAACTCCACTGTTTTCCTTCATTAGTAGGTGTGCTATCGCTCTTCTGTCTCATGACAGGTATATTTAGTATCACTAAGATTTCTCTTGCTCCTAATATAATTGGTTTAATTCCATATGACCGTTCACACTGCCACCCAATAATATTTTTTCCATTTTTGTTCTGTTTTGATTTCCATAATAATTTTTCTATGCTCCAAAAGCTTACACTAGGTTTACACTGGCTGTTGCCTACTCCTCTCTTTCCTCTTTGAACATTTGTTGCTTAACTTATGATCTTCATTTTGCTAGTGAAATAAAAGGAGCTTTTAGCTTTGACACCTTTTCATCTATACATCCATGGCTTTTTAATCACCTAATGTAAGTTTTTAAAGAGCTTTCTGAGAAGTCAGAAAAATGAGACTGCAAGGCAGAAAATAATCACTTCTTCTCATAATTTCCCTCAGCTTGAGAAAACTAACCCTTATTCTCTGTTTTTCCACACTGAATGTAATCAGATTGTGATCACTGATCTCCAAGCTTTGCCAGCTTCCTCTCGAGTGACTAAATTTTTTTTTTAAGCCAACACAACAAAGCCTGCAGCAGAATTGTTTTGTGTTGGACACAATATTGCTGCTGTGAGAATGCACCATCTACTGCTTCGGAACTGTGGTGTTTTACTACAGGCACCCTGGGTGAATCATATAATCCCTCCAACATTTTTTTCTTCTTCCTCTGTGTTGGCAACAAGTGCTCAGAAAGATAGCCATGCTGCTCTCCCCTGCTATTCATGCTGTATCCTTTAGCAGCCACCCCTGCCCATCTCCCACCTGTCAGCTTCCCCTCCTGGATTTTGTCTGGCACGCATTAGAGGCTGTAATTCTGTGTTTCTCTCACTGGAGCAGCTCCAGGTCTATAACTATCTGCATTGGTGGCTGGGTCAGGAGGAAGGAATGAGCAGCGAGCGCTGGGCTCTCCAGCTTGGCAGATTGGAGTCCCACAGGGTGTGGGAGAACTCAGCTCAAGTCTGAGCTCCCCTAAACACGCAGCAACGCAAAACTATTGCCACTGCTGCGAAGTCCGCCTTTGGGGTTACACCAGCTGGATACCCCAGCATTTTCTGGGGTGGCATAACACCAAGCTGAAGTCCTCAGCTGAGGCTGGATTGAACTATCTCCCCTGAGCAGCAAGGTGAGGAGAAACAGTACCTGACTTTCTTCCTTCTGTAGGCACACCTCCAAGAAACCTGCCCAAGCTTAGTGTCAAATATACTCCGCACTTAATGAGTCATTTGGAAGTTCAAAAAAAATCTAGACATGGGAAATGAAACCAGAGCAAAAAGATAGTAGAGAAATGCTGGAAATATTTGAATAGAAGCACCATAAGGGCATTTCTTCACAGCACTGTGAAAATCCACTGTTATCAATGTACTTGAAGTCTCTACCATTTTTGTTTGAAATAATGTTATGTGGGGTTTTTTTTCCTTTGATGCTTTCTCATTTTTAATTATCTTTTGCTTCCTAATAAATTTAGAAAACTTCAATTGAAAGCAGCTATGACCCACAGCCCCCACTCAATGTCAGAAATCTGTATGCAGTCGCACTCAGTATTTCAGTTTGCATAACTTATTTGTGACTTGTTATTAAAGCTGCTTGCATAATAAAATCAAATGCAGTTTACATTTCGTAATGTGTCTGTTCACTTGCCTGTAATCAAACTGACAGCTTTTCCTTTAAACAGTCAATCAAGTCTCCAGTTCTTTCTGGCTCTGTTTGTTTGATTGGAGTTGAGATGTCATAAAACAGAATGGAATATTTTACAAGTTCTGATTACACGCTTTGACTTTTTTAGGACTGCAATTTCTTTCATTCATAAAACTCGCCCTGAATTATTAAAAAACCTCTGATTTTAATTTCACAGTTGATGCTACAGTTGCCAAAAACACAATCTGAATTATAAATGTTTTTTTCTCTATCAAAACTGTCTAAAAAGCCTACACATTAAGATCTTGATTGGTTAGAATATAACAACAGTTTCACAAATAAGGCAGAATTTTTCCAGGCTATATCCTCTGAATAGAGCTGTATTTAAAGATAAGGCAAAATGATTCTGCTACGGAATAAAAGTTAGGAACGGAATGATAAGTCTGCAGCTGGAATACTGGGTAGTTATCTGAAGTAAAAAATATTACCTAAAATTTTTTATTACTTAGAAATGAAGAACATCTCCTAAGTGTCTTGAAAGGAAAGGAAAATTAGCAATGAACATGAAACACCATAAAAGTTTATATCTAATTCATTAAAAGGTAGACTCTTGCTAATGTGTAGGAAAAACTCCCAAACATTATATTTCAGATCAATCCTCAGTTTCAATTTGTAATATTTGGCAGACTGCATGAGCATCAAACACAGCCGTATTTTTGTTCTTTTCATCTTACCCTTTGATCTTTTCACATATTATACTCAGATACTTAATGGTCTTACTGCTACAGGCCTCATGGGATCCTACATTCAAAATGTCTCTCTGAAACATATATTTGAAACAACCATTTGAAATACTTATGAAAGCAGTATGATCAAATTAGCTTTTTATATATAACCTGATATAACCACAAAAAAAAAAAACTAGGACAAGTTTTTCCTTCTTTGAGGTGTCGCTGTTCTGTAGTCCCAAGGGACTCAGTTTCAAGAAGCGATCGGTACTTTTAAGTTATCACTGTTTGAGAATCAAAAAGTTAGACTGCAGCATTACCAAGACATGACTTCTAATAAAGATAAATAAACTAAGAATCCAACCCAGTGATTTACTATACATGTATTGGGAATGCATGTAATTTATAAATCTCTTCAAATACACTTCTTTAACTGTATGACATGAACCTTGGAAAAAAATTATAGCACCAGTTTACGATACCCTTGCTCCATGAACAGTTTAAACGGGACATATTACCAATATGAATGGTAGCCCTACTAGTATGCTTATGCCTATCTTTGTAGGTATATGACCTGTAGAAGCAATGTCTTGAAGCAGTCTTCCACAGGGAAGACGGGCACAGTGCATGAAAATCTTAGAAGCATAAATCAGAATTGTGTCCTTTACTTTGAAGTCTCATGAATTAAATTTGCATCATGTGATTGATGCTCTTTTCCAAAGGTTTAGCTGTGTATAATTGACATATTATGTCTTAATATGACTAGAAATGAACAAAATGAAGAGAATACCCTGTACCCTGCAAAAACAGCTGCACTGATCCCAAGAGATGAAGGTGCAAGTCCTTGTTGCCTAACTTCAGCTACCTAAAAGTGAGGCACCTGGGCTAAACTAGGGAGCTCTGCTCCCTGCCTGTAAGGCAATACCTAGTTTCAGGGTCTCTCTGAAGACAGAATAATCACCTTCTCTCTTCCTAGTAGCTACAAAGACAGTCCAGGTCACTACAAAGAGTTAATATATGGATTTTGCAGGACTACATTTATGTAGGAGAAATCTGACCTGGACATAAAGACTGGTTGATTATTGTACTATTAATTAACTATCACTACAGTTTTAGCAGCTCCATAAAAATGAAAATCTTCTGAATATCTCATTGAGTATAATAATTAAACTCTACATTATAGATATAACATTAGTAGAAATCCAATCTGAAATATTAAGCCTGAAGGGATTCTTATCCCTGGTCCAAGCTTGATGGATTCCTATAATTCTTCCATATTTTAGGATACTGAAAAAATTAAAAGAAAATTACCATGTACTTTCTCCCTGTACTCTGTAAATGCAACTCATAAATAAAATGACTGCAGACATTAAAGGAGTTCTATCCAAATTATTAGAATTCAAATTAATATGATCTATAGACATAAAAATTTACAATTTAGAAGGTCAAGAAGAGTATTCATCCATATTAGAAAGGAAAAAAAAAAAACAGAATAGAAGAAGAGACACTTCTAAATGCATCAGCAGTCTTCCAAACCATTTTGAGAAGAAATCTTGATAATTATAGATTTTTTGAATGTATGGGAAAACAAAATCATATAGCAGACTGAAGTACATTTCAATAGTTCTCCCACCATTATGAGACTGTTTAGCCACTAGAAGAAAAATCTAACAGTCTAATTTAGTCAGTTCCTGTTTGTGGAAATTGAAAGTAATATAAAATTGTTTGGGCTAGTTTTTTA
Source organism: Chlamydotis macqueenii (assembly GCF_036417535.1). NCBI lineage: Eukaryota > Metazoa > Chordata > Aves > Otidiformes > Otididae > Chlamydotis > Chlamydotis macqueenii. The sequence continues at coordinate 130,936,554 of NC_141556.1, forward strand.
CATCCATCTTCTGTTTTCTGCTGGAGCACTTGCAGCTCCTGGAAACTAAATATATGAGGTTATAACAAACCAGACATGGAAAGAGGGGCAAATTTCTGTATCTTGATGATGAAAAAGCTTATTTAACTTCTTTTAGAGGCTTATAAGAATTCCTAGTAAATAATGCAATGAGCAGGACTCTGAGACTATTGGTCTCAGAGAGACATTAATAGAGGTTTCTATGTCTTTTTCAATTTTATGTCCAAATATTTCCATATGGGTATCTGCAAAAGAGCCCATTCTCTATATCGGGCAAGACTTGAAGATGAGTTTACCCATGGGTTTCCTTCCCTACACCCTCCACTTGGCAGGGCAGCAGCCACCTAGGAAGGAGACAGGAGAGGACCAGTCAACAGCAGCTGAGTGCTGGTACAGCCAAGATGCAGAAGCACCAGTGCAGTACAGAGCTCAATGGGGCAGCTCGGTCCAGCTTACAGGTGTGAAGACCGTCAAGCCCTGAGCTTTGCTTGCAGACCTCCCGAAAGGCTGGCAGGTCTGCTGGTGAAAAGCTGTGGTGATTGGTGGCAGCAGCTGTGCTTTACCTCGCTCCATTCACACTGTGGTTTTTCACCAAACGTAAATAAAGCTCTTGAATCATGGTCATTAGGGCACTGTAAAAGCACTTGGTATTTCCCCCTGCTGTGCTTTTGCTTTAAGTGCAAATAACTGACAGCAACAATTTTGTTTCTCAGCACAGCACTAACTTGATATAGAGTCCCTTGGACTATTATCTCATTGCTACTCCCTGCACATTACAGAAAGAGAAGTCTTTATTGTATGTTTTATGGCACTTTGCCTTTAGCTGAGCTTCTATGTGTCTCTTATGGAGACTGCCGAAAGAGGCCGTCTAAAATCCTTAGCAACTTTGCAGTTACTTTGCAGTGGAGCCACAGCTTCAATGTTTTACGTACAGGGGCCTAATAGGAGCACAGAAGTAAAACGGGAGATCCCCTCCTCACTAAAGCAAGAACAACCCTGGAGACAGCCTCTTTGCAAGAGGCTTTCCCCAGCCTTTGGAGAGAATATACTTCAAAGCTGGCAGTCAGTTTTTCCCAATCACAAAGCTGCTTGCTGATTCTCAGATTTTCAAAGTGCTCACTCCAGATCTAAAGCAGCCCTTCAGCATGCTCTGACATGTGGCACACATGCCATGGACCCCAGTACAAGGGATAAAATTATATCCTCCGAACAGTCGCCTTCTGTTGTATAGCCTGGAATTGCAGCTCTTCCCTCCCATGTGCTCCCATTCGGTTGCATTTCCAGCACACTAAAATATTGGGCTACTGCATTTTAGGACTCTCAAATAGCAAAGCTCTCCCCAGCAAGTGCTGGCAATGTTCAGATGTCTTCATTGCAGCTGTGATTTACAGACAAGTCCTGCTTACCTCTGCTGACCAACTGCTAGGAAAGGGCTTACCAAACTAAAAGAACAATTGGTTTCTGCCTGTCTAAGATTACTTTCTACTCTGTTCTCCTAAGGTATCTACATTGCATTGGTCATTTTTGAATGTACTTTTGAATTGCTGGTCAACCACTGCTGCACCTGTTTCAAGCAGAGAGGGGGTATTTGAGAACCGCAGGAACAAGCAATTCATTTGCTTCTTGTGTTGGTGCTGAGTATCGGCATGTTACTGGAGTCAGTGTCATTAATAGTCTCCTGAAATGTATGAGTTCACTTTTGCTTCATGAGCAAAGCCTTCCACATGCTTCTAGCCTGTAGCACAGCCAGGCTTTGGGCACCCCGCTGCCCCTGTAGCACCCTCTGTACAGCTGTATCCTAATGGTGAGTCCCCTTGCCCAGGAGCAGATGGGCCTAAGATTGTCTCTTTCCGTCAGATTCCACTACCATTTGATAAAATAGAAATTGCCTCTCCTCACCACAGCTTGGCCTGTAGCCTGGTGGTGCAGAGCTGAGGTGGTGCAGAGCTGAGGAGATACCCTCAGCCTGGGGAGGGTTTGGGATCAAGGTACTTCATTTTCTCAGGTAGTGCTCTAACTTTCATTTTACACATTTACCAATGTGTAAAATGCAGGAACCAGTGGCCCTGGTTGCTATATTTGTGCTGGGCTCAATGCTGCCACAAGCTTCAAAGGTACCCCTCAAGGAATGCAAGTAGAACCTGCCCACAGCTCTGCTTCAGTTGCTGGTAGCCAAAGTAGTAGCAATTTCATATATACTATCTGAAATCTGGAAGAGATGGGGCTAGAAATATCTCCAGGCTATATTTCCCACAGCACTGTTCAGGATAGCTTTTGTTTTTGTGACTGGGGAGGAAAAATTTCCCTGCATATTGTTTGTATGATGTGTACCTTCTTTAGAGGTTATGAGATTAAAATGTCAGGCCAGAAATATTTTGAAAGATGTCAATCAAATGCACGCCTTCCTCAGTGTTATCAAAGCATCCAAGGAATACTTTATCTTAAATACTTCATTATGTATCCTGGCATGAAGAGCTGCAGGAGGAAAAAAAATTGAAGTATTACTATTCATGGGTCCATTTATCATAAGTAAGATGAATTTACATGTTCTCAGGGTACCCATTCTGAGCAGTATGCGAGACACCATTTAAATAGACTTCTACTAGTTTTCAAAAAATTGAAACTGCTGTCTGTGAGATGAAAGGTCTTATTCATAAACACAGCTTCCGACATTAAAAATGAAAATGCCAGGCTGATATGTCATCTTAAATTAAGCAGCAGTAATGTTCAGACATGGCCAATCCATCTAATTTGAAGCCAAAGAAGAATTATTTTAATTTTCAAGCTCGTTCAGATTGTATCTAAACCAGAAATGTTTATTTTTCAAAGGGTATGAAGTATGTTACACTAATACCACTAGACTCATTACCTGGAGGAAGGAATAAAACTTTTGGTCATTAGGCAAAGTAACATTTCTTTTTGGCATTTTAGCAGTTTTCTAGGTTTGAATTCAGGACAGTGACCACATTTTAATTTTTCTGGATAGCAGATAGTAAGTGAAGTTATCTCACATCTTTTATTATACAGTGGGCTTATTACCTTATATAGGTAGGAGACTGGTCTGGTTTAAAAATGGCTCCTTTCAAAATCATCTGGTGATCATCAGACTGGGTTGGATCTGTTTTATTATTATTTTATTAACAGTAGCAGTAGTAGTAGCTGTAGTAGTATTATAAGAATGAAAGATGACCTGGTTTTCTATGTGTTTAATTTAGAGCATAAACCCTTGCGTGCTGTCTCTGTGTTCTTGAGGCACGTAGAGGTCACACCACTGTCACAGCCTCTGTCAGAGTTCAAGTTGAAGGAAATCCAGCACAGGAGCAGTTTCTGTTCAACTTTCCTCCCCCTAGACACACCTTTTTTTTTTCTGCTGTTGAAGTATTTCCAGTGCTTTCATTAATGTTTCATTTTCTGTCCCCAGGAAACACCTGTTTCAGGCACATTTGCCTCCTGATGCCTGGCAAAAACTGTGACAGGGGAATAATTTTGGCATCCAGCGAGCGCCACCTCATTTGTCACTGTGCTGCCTGTGTTGCCCTCCATGGCTCCTTCTCCCTCACCCTCTCTGTCCTCCAGCTCTTTATGCATTTGTAAAGAAGGGAGTTTTGTCTTTGCGGCTTTTGCAATTCTCTTTATTTTTTATGTTTATTTTTGAGATGAGGCCATCTGTTCTGTGTAGAAGGAAGGGCTTAAGGAGAAAGGCAGATATGTATGCCTTTACAAAATACTTCCTTTAGCTTTTTCAGTTTATTTGACTGATGATTCCTGCTCTTTCTGTCTCTCATGATTTGCCTTCATTAAATGCTCTGATCCATGCTTAAAAACATACCTACATCAGTGGCACTTCCTTACTTCCTTCTTCCTCTCCAAACATTGCGTCGCTCGACACTAAATCAAGGCAGAAGACAAAAGATTCCTAAGGCACACTGTGAGGAGAGTGTGCAGTGCAAACCCAGACAGAGGAAAGGATTAATTCAAGCCTGAAAGATCTTTGTAAGCTGGGAAGGTGTTCAGCACAGATAAGGATAAGACACCCAGGGATGAAGTTAGTTTTTCTGGAGAATTTGGTGAAAAAGATGCCAGACATAATAGTAAGAAAGGATTCAACTGGGCAATGCAGTATCTGGTAGAGAGGCATTAAAGAGGAGCCCTGGCCCTGGAAGCGCAGGGAAGCTGGAGAGGAGATGAGGAGAGATGGAGACAGTCACAACAGTGCCTGCAAAGAGCAGGGAGGTACTGAGACCATGAGAAAAGTTGGGCTGTAGGTCCAGTTTGTTGCTCCATCAGCAGGCAGTGGAACAAGCATTAATTACATCAAAACTTAGAAATTTTTGTGTTCCTCTGCCCTCTCCCCAAATAGAGTCCTCTGTTTGCACTTGAATGCACTGATGGACAGGATTTGTTAAAAACCAGGAATGAAAAACTAATTTGAAAATTCAGATTCTGTCTCGAAAACTCTTCTGAAAGAAATGAAGACGTTGAAAAGGTAGAAGAATGAGCAGAAAATCTTGCTGTTTCTACCCAGACTGAAGAAAGACTGTCTGGAAGCTTCCTTCTCAGGCTATTTTTGCAATTTTCTTAGAAGCCCTTAGGGTCGCAAACTGCAGCTTTATGTAAGAGAAAGTAAAAAAAAATATATCTGAATATATCTGCCATAAAAACAATGAGAATGTAGGGGGAAAAAAGTGCCTCTGGCTAAGAATCTGGAGAAATTGATGATGAAGGCTACAGGGAGCTCTTTGAAACGGTTGGTGCTGGTGGTCTATGGAGCCCTGGGAGATTGAGCACTATATAGCTCTGAAAGGAAACAAAGAGAATCACACATGTTGTGAACAGACTTAAATATACTGTACAGAGAACCATACCTCCATTTTAAGACTCTAACAGAAAAAAAAAAAAAGAGAGAGAGAGGGAAAAAAAAATGAAAACCATGAGTACTCAAGACTTTGTTTCAATGTGAATTTTAAGTCTTTTTTTTAATTATTATTGCCATAGTAACTTGCAAAGGGGTTTTGTTCTTTGTTAGAATAGCATTCAGAACTCATCATCTTTGGGCTCTCTCCAGTACAGATCTTCTCCGTGCTAGAGCAAAACTTTTAAGGTGAGATCCAAAATAACTATTGCCACATCAAGTGCAACTTAGAGGTAAAGCACCAAGCTCCAACAGCATGATCCAAGAAAATCCTGCTCACTCTTGCTAAGGTGTTTAAGAGATGGTAGTCTCCTAATTTTCCATAGCAAGCTCATTTAATTGGAGTTTTACTATTGCATACACCTACAAATTTCACCATCTTAGGTACACTGAACTCACACTCCACCTACCTATTTGGCAGATGCCCCTACCACAGTCTCCTGAAGAGTCTGGCTTGTTTGGCATGCTCGAATAACACCTAAACAGCACCAATAGCCCTCCATTCACCCAGGGGAAGGAGAAGGAGAGCAGAGGCAGTGGAGCCTGGTGTTGTATTAGGTTGCTGCAAAGGCACTTTCTCAGAAAGCAGGTGATACAAATTCTTATTTATCCTGGCTCTGAAAAGAATTGCAGCCTACACTTGTGGTATCTAATTTGGCACTGGTACAGATATGCTCCTATGAGGGAAAGAAAAGACCACTCCCTCCTCCTCGTATAAAAAAGTTAAGGATGCTGCAGAGGAACAAGAAAACAGAGCAGATCTGCTCTTGTATGCTTAGGATCTGTGTGAATGAGGCAATTTCTGGCCTTCCAGCCTGGCAGAGGCACCTGCGCCTGGGAGGCAGGAGAATGTCCACCTATTGCAGTGGTGGTCCTGAGCCTACCTTCACATGTTAGCATAAGACAGTCCTCAAGACAGTGCCCATATTTAAAAATCAGTCTCACGGTTTCTGGCAGCACCCTTCTTTTAGTTTTCTCTTTGGACTGGTTTAAATATCTCCTTGCTTGGTAAGCTGGGTGTTGTGGATCCCGTGAGAAGCTTCTTAACTCTGAGCACTAAGCGAGTAGGAAGCACACACTGAGACAGGCTGAAACAGCATCACCTACTCCTGATCTGGAGTATAGTAAGTTTAAGGCTTTGCAGCATTGAGTATCACAGTGCAGAGGCCCTTTTTGCAACTGTTTTAAATCTGTGTTAAGCAACCGTGGATACATACTGGGCATAAACTTACATGCTTCTATTGCCTCAGGTTCTTCAGAAGTATTATCATGAAACACAGTCTGACTGAGAGGCACATTTGCCTAGTAGTTTAACAACAATAAGTAAAAGATAATCAGGATATCTCAAACTGCTATAATTTGCTTAGTGATATATCCCTATATTGTTTGCTCAGCTTCTATATTAGTTTAATTTCAAATTGACATTTGGCCTTTTGTCTCTTCGTGGCAAAGCAACCAGAATAATATTTAATTACAATTTTTCTCTTTAGTCTATCATTTTAAAAATAGACCAGACTTGAGTTCTGCAGTACTTTTAAAATAAAAGAATGCTTTCACAAAAATCATGTTAGCTTGAAGAAAATATTCATATCATCATCTCAGTGTTTCCTCAGTGACATAATTAGGTTTCCTGAAACTGCTATGATTAATTCAGATCCCCTCCCATTACGTGCCCAGTAGATCAATGTTGTTTGCATTCCTGTTTCTCTCCAAACGGAGTATTAGGGGCTTTTTTGGGGTGGTAGGAGGAATAAAATATTCATAAATTGGGTGAGGAAATTATTTCATTTCTGCAGTAAGTATGTCCTTAGATTTATCCCTTTCTCAGACCAACTTCCTACAAAGAGACCAAAAGCTCTCTTAGATGCAAACAGCGTTTTTCACACGAACTATTTCTGGAGTCCCATTTTAATGCCTTTTGGAAGCCTATTGCTACACTGGTAATGGGTTTTCTCACTCTGCTAAGTTATCTGACAGCTAGTTGATAGCCAGTGATAAGCTAACATACATATGCTAGACAGGTGCCTGCGTGTGATTGAATTAGTATTATCTGCATGTAAGCTCTGGTTTTCGCACCCTGAAAGGACACAATGAGGAAGCAATCAGCAATTACAGAACCTGAGATATGAACTGCTACAATGGATTCTCCTTGCCAAGATCTTCCTGAGCCAGCAGCGTATTTTGGTTGTCTAGGTTAATAAATATGGAAATTCAGCTGCCTGATTTCAGGTGACTCAACAGGTGCTGTGTCTTTGATGCTTTGCAGTCTCAAGTCTCTAGTTTCTCCCTAGATGCTAGCTGTTCAGATAGTTTGGGGTGCAAGAAAGTATACTGTCAATGTCACAATGTATTGCTGAAAAATTTAATGATTTTCAGAAAAAATGTTCATTTGGCAATTCAACACAGCAACTCAAGCCCCTTAAAATCACAGGTTTCATTGTTTTGTCCATTTCAGGTGATCCTCATAGAGGGCTTTTCCTTACCCATTCCTGTTCTCTTCTGCCACAGCCCACTTCTGGAAAACATTGTTCCTGGCCATGAAAAAAATACATTTCCAGAAAATTCCTAGGTCTTCCTATCTCAGAAAGCACTATACCAGGTTGCCAAAAGGGCTCAGACCCTCAGGCCAACAAAAAAAAAAAAAAAGCTTTAATAAAAAAATGCTGTGGGAAAGGAAAACATTTGGAATATCAACATCAGAGCCTGTGCTGTTACAGCCATCCTTCTCATGCCTTACCAAAGATCCTTGTCTCCCTTCAGCTTAGCCACCATACATGTCCAAGATCCACTGTTCTAAAGACATTTCTGAGGAAGCATGAAGGGTCTTGTCATTTCCTCACTGATGATTGTTGGTCAACTGCTCCAGTTATTCACAATGTGAATTCATCAGAGAGGCTTTTAGAACATTTTTATGTGTTATGCTTCTTTGTTTATCTTAATTTGTCTTGCCTTTTGTGCCTTTTCCCCACCATTTTCTTTCCTGTCACTTGCCCGTATGTAAAGCTGTTTCCATCACTCAGTAACATATTTATCTGATGCAGTGATAAAAGGATATGCTGCCATCCTTTCAAACTGTCATCTGCTTCAAAGAAATGTCAACAGTGCCAAAATCTGTGATGCTCATCACATTGACACTTCAGGGGTACAATTAAATGGCTAGGTTAAGACCCACGTGGGTCAATTTTTTCGTGCATTACAGCTAAATGCAGTTGAGTGTTGCAAATGGAAAATGCCTCTTACTAAGCAGTTAACATAATCTCTTTCTGTTACCTTAGACACCTACAGAGAGCACATATCTGGCATTAGCTCGCTGAAGTGCACTCTAAAGGTCCAGGAAAATGTTAGATAAAAGGGCCACTGGATGGGTTTTCCTAACAGTCCATAGAGGCAATTCTCAGCATAGCTGTGGTGGGAAGACCTGGGGAAGGATGAAGGTGGATTAAAGAAGTCAGGAGAGGAACACCTCAAGGTTCTGTTCAGAACCCAAACTCTGCCTCCTCAGCCCAGGTACTCTTCTAGCGAGCAATTCACATAAAGCCCCACAGAAGACTGGTGAGAGAAATAAGATCTTGCTCACCTGTGAAAATCTGTTGGACTGAGATATTTATGCAAATACCGCAACAAAGTTGTGGTTGTAGCTCTGTCATTTATAGCATTCTGGTTCATTCTTTTAGTATTGAACATGCATAATTTCCAAACATGTTTCTTTTCCAGGTTAGATAAGGTGGCCCGTACACCTACATAGGGCTGGTATGTTAATGTTGATGGGTTGAAATAATGAGTATATGATTCCCTTTTCACATCCTATGTACAATCCTTCCTACAAGATTTGCATGGGCCTTATTCCCAGGTCATTAACAACCCCATAAATATAGTTTATTTACAGTCAAAGTAAGTAATACAGTAGCCCATGGAGCTTGCAAATATATGGGCAATGTTCACTGACATTAACAGAGCTCTCCAAGAAAAGCCCAGCCACATTTTTCTGTTGGGTCTTTGGATGTTCCACCAGTCCTGAGATTCTTCCTGTCTGGTTACTGTAACATGGAAACATTGGATCCCTGTCGAGGGCCTTGTTGTGGTTTTGTTTAGTGAGGGGGGGCCTAAGGTGGTAGCTTCTGTAGGAAACAGCTAGAAGTCCCTCCCCTTTTGTTCAGTGGACTCGGCTGGGCCTAGGGTGGACCTGCTGCTGGCCAAGGCCGAGCTGATTGGTAGCAGAATGTTCTGTGATAACGCCTCTGCGATAACATATTTAAGAAGGGGAAAACAGAAGAAAAAAAAAAAAGAGAAGATGTGAAGAAGCTGAGTGGGGGCAGAGGCGCAGAGGGGGAGGAGCAGGCCTCATGGGCCTTGCAGGCCTCACCCTCTGGCCTCTTGCCAGGCAGCCAACTGGGCCCGACTCAGCCCGGCACGGCTGCAAGAAGTGGAGAGGAGATGAGCTGGATGATGTGAAGAGATTCTGAGAGGCATCTGCCAGCCTGTTGTGAAGAACTTTTCTTGTGAGAGGAACGGCTGCAGATGCCAAGGTCCGTTCAGAAGGAGGGGGAGGAGTAATGCGGCTCCTGGCCAAGATTCCCCTGCAGCCTGTGGTGACGACCATGGTGGAGCAGGTTGTCCCCCTGCAGCCCATGATGTCCACAGAGGAGCAGAGATCCACTTGGAGCCTGTGAAGGATCCCACACCGGGGGAGGTGGATGACTGAAGGCGGCTGTGGCTGGTGGAGGGCCCACTGGGGCAGCTGTTCTGGAGAGACTGCACTCTGTGGAAGAGATGACCCACGCCGGAGCAGTTTCAGGAAGGACTGTGGCATATGGGTGGGACCTCACAACGGAGCAGGGGAGGAATGTGAGGAGTTCTTCCCCCGACTGTGAAGCAGTGGCGTAAAACAACGCGTGATGAACTGACCGCAACGCCCATTCCCTCTTCCCCCCTGTGCTGCTTGGGGGGGAAGGTAGTAGAGATAATGTTAAGCTTGGGAAGAGGGAGGGGTGGAGGGAGGTTATCTTGTTCTCTGTCTCATTATCCTGCTGTTTGTAGTAATAAATGAATAGTTTTCCCCAAGTCGAGTCTGTTTTGCCCGTGATGGTAACTTTAAGGATTTTCTCCCTGTTCTTATCTCAAACCTCGAGCTGTTTTTCTTACGTTATCTCCCCCTATTCTATCGGAGGGTGGGGGGAGTGAGAGAGAAACTGCGTAGTCTGGTCCCGATCGGGGCTGAACTAAAACAGGCCTTAACAACTGGAGCATGACTGACTGGAGTTTCCCCTCACGCTGCCCAATGCAATTTGAGGAAACTGGCTGAGGATGAGGAGAGAAGACACTGCTCCCTGTAACCTGGCCAATCAGTCACTCCTGGAGGAAGGATGACATGGTTTCAGTCCAACATATTGCCAGTTTATAAACTCCATTCCTGCAAAATCCATTTCTTCTTTCTCTGGTCCACTGCAACCTGTGGTACCTGTGAACACAGCATCACAACACAAGTCAATGTCGTACATAATGTAGGGGGCAGACAAAAGCCAGTCAAGCCACTCCCTGAACACCTGCCTGACTCCGAGTTGCACCACCCATGGGCACAGGGCCACGATCCATATGATCAATTGCCAACATTTTGTTTCACCTGGAAAAGAACTATTGAGTGGTCAGTGAAGCCAGCCAATAGGGCTGGAGGAAGTATCCATAACTCAACACCGGGGTAGAGGCGAAGGTGGTTACCACAAAAGGCATCCAGCAGAACCACGAGGAGGTGTAGCCTCTGCAGCAAAGCCCAGCTAGTAACTATGGTCCTGTCGTAAGAGTCATAGTTACTCCTGCCAATCAACGTACAGATTTCAGGTTTCCAGTCTGCATACAGATTTCTATATATGACAATGCAAGTGGCAGGAGGGAAAAGGGAGTGGGATCTTGCTGTACCTAAAGCAGTGAACAGTTATGGCAGTTGCAAGAAATGGTGGCTCAAAGCCAGCAAGAGGAAAGACAAGGGAGTTGGCAAACATCAGCTGAAACTATTGTGGAAATTAACCTGTGTCTTCTCCAGAAGCTTTAAAACAATATGCCTGAGATTCAAAAATCTGCCTTTTCAGAAAAAAAAAAAAGGGAAAGGGAAAAGTAAGCAAGCATACAGGGTTCCTCTTAGAGAAAGTGACTTTAATTTAGATCTCTCAGTCAGAGAAAACTGAGACCCCTTTCCTGCCAGAAGTGATTTTGTTTTCCCCCCACACACACCCCGTTTTGTATCTCAAACTGATTTTTTGTCCTAATTAAAGGTGCTACACTGACAGCCCAGAGCAAAAAAAATACAATCCCTCTGCCTTCAATGACAGAACAAATCCAGCACAAACAGCGATATTCTTTGTATCGGTCTATCACTGTGTCTCAAGTCTATTCAGAGTGATGACTCCTAGGGCAAGAGGTTATACAGTTATGTTACATTGTGCAGTGCAGCCATCAGCATCAATTCTTTATCCGTCAGCTGGGCACAAGCTGTGGCAGTGCTGCACTGCTGCTTTGGCAACCCCAGAAGCCCAGGGCTCTGTCTGCAAAACTGTGCCTGTTGGTAGCTCCCAAACTAAATGGATATGCACTGGGCTGTGCCAGCCTGCTCCGTGGGCTATGCGTTCTTGTGGATAGCCAAAAGTCAGCCTAGTGGAACAGAGTTTTTTAGCACAGGATTTCCTCTGCTAAATCAGTGTTGCTCCCTGGAAGGAAGAAGGAAAAGGGTGGAGAAGCAGACCCAAAATGCATGTCTCTGTTTTTCAGTCCAACAAATTACCTTTTCCAGCTCAGTATGGACACATCATTCTTGCCAGACCATGGGAAAAAAAAGCACAAGAAAGTAATTCCCTTGTTTTCTGAAGGCATCTAGCATCAAGAGCTCATTGAGTCCATGTCCCAGAGTTTGTGCCTATCAATTGCTTTGAATCAGAGCATGACATTCTCTACATACCTTTGCTATTACTTGATCTTCACTTGATTCTGCAAGAACATGGAGAGGGAGACAGGCATAGCAGAGCTAGAAAGTTGTGATGCTAGTAAGAAGAGCATGCCAATATGAAACATTCTTCAAAATCACTGCTATGACTCCTTTCCATGAGGGGCAACCAATTAGCTAAACATGCAAATTATTCAATATCACAGAGCTAATGTTGTAAGAAACCACTATTTTGACAGCTGTTTGATCACTTGCTAATCTGTGGGGAAGTGGATCATCTGCATTTTCATGTAACCTGACACACTGTGTGATTTTGAAATTTTGACCCCAAGTAGAAGGCCAAAGACTTTTGAAATTTCTGGTTATAATATCTGGATAAACAGGAATAAAATCAAAATTAAGGTGCAGTAAAATACTTCACCTGTGATCAGTAGAACTCAAACACTTGGATGTTAACTTCTATTTTAGGAATTGATGCTAGATTTTCTTAAGTATTCCTGGAGAATAGTTCCTCTCATTTTTCATTTTCTAAAAGAAAAAAAAATAGGAGAAGTGAAAATATTAAATCAGATCCAGATATAAAAAAAAAATGGAAGAAGGAGTAAATTACCTATAGGAGAAGAACACACTCTCTAGATTATATCTGAATTATAAAACAGAGGTAAATAATGGTGTATAATAATTCCTGCTTGTCCAACTTAAGGCCTACTTATGCTGCGACATCCATTTGGCTCAGCTGATCATGTTTCTACCACAGAAACCAGGATACAGAGCTTGGGGATGGATATCTTCCCGACATCAACAAGCATCACTCATCAGGATCCTTTCTCTTGCAGTTTAGCGATGGCATACCGAGAGTGCACTCCACATTTTTCAGTCCTATTCTCTCTGGAGTCCCCTTATTAAATTTCGAGCATGCATAGAGGCACTTGCTATTTTAATTTTGAGAAGGAAAAAGAAAAAAAACCTCTCATCCAGTAAGTAATTAATGGATTTACCAGGAAGTTGGCATGCTAGGATGTACCGAGAGTAAGAAACACTTACAAAAAGAAGGCTGGTCAATGAGAAACAGGGGACTGGGTATGCAAAGTGGTTGTGCATGTTGAGATGGATGTGCACCCCTGACTACACTGGTGCATTTAGCTGTTTCTGCAGGAATACATCATCCCCGTAGGTGGATGCTCTCCTCAGAGATGTAGGTGGAAGTCCCACTCCACAGTGAAGATAATTCATCCTTAGCTCCACCTCAAAGGACAGATCAGTCTGTGCAAAGTGCAGACATATTTTTCCCATCCCCTCTTCCCTTGCTAGGCTGAGGTCACTTAGAGCATGGCCACCAGGCAGGGCCTTGGGCCCAGGAGGAGCAGAGAAACACTCGATGAGTGCTTTTGGGCTTTAAGCCTGTGTTTGGTGCCAAGTGCCCCTGCCTGTCCCGGGGTCCCATGGTCTGCCTGCCCAGACAGCAAAAATATAGAAGGATAGAGGTCAAAGATGGCACCAAGAGTTTTAGCTATCTGAAGAGCGAGCAACTGAGGAGCCTTGAGGGTGATGGGGTGCCAGTGGCACCTACGTCAAGTCTTGTGCCCAAATGCCATCATGAATTTAGGGTCTACTTACAAGCAGTTGTACCACTAGCATACGGGGCAGGGGTAGCACTCAACAGATCTCAACTCTTGCATTAATCCAGAGCCCAGGGGAGGCAGGGAAGGCCAGAATAACACCTGGCTATTTTGTCATTGCATCTTCATGCTCTGTTTTTTGTGGGTGAAAAAGAAGACCTCTTATTGCTCTGCACTGACTACTGACAGGCAAGAAACATTACTTCCTTGGGGTCTTGTTATATAAGAAACACATCAGCAGAAATTAAGTTGCTCCTTGACAAAATCCGTGGTGCTGTGTGTCACTTCTGACAGAACAACAGCCGTCTCCATAAGCTCCATTTGAAAATGACAGGAAACGATTGTGTGGGGATGGCAGGGTGTTCCAGCTGCTGCAGATTAGACCAGTCACCTTCAGCACGCTCTGTATGCCAATGTGAATGGGTGGAAAAAAGAAAGGGGATGATGAAGCACTGCTAATTTGCAAAACACTTAACCTGTACGCAATTATCATATATAGTGCCTCTAGCAGATCAGCTCTGCCGGTTTCCTCTCTTAAAAAACAGCAGACCCATGCTGGGGATCACCACAGGACTATAGCTTCATGCAACTGGATTAAAATGCAGGATGCTGTGTAATTTTCCGCAAACCTGCTTATTTAATCGGTGCTGGCAGAAAAGCCAGTGCTCCTCATTTCCTGAAGAAGTTAGAGAAGCACAAAACAAAATAAAAGAGCATTTCCTTTCTAGGCAAAGACGATTTGTGCAAATATTAGGGGTGAACGGGTGGCACTGAATTTTTGCTGTAGTTTTTATCACAGCAGGCACCTAAGGTCGTTAAATACAGATGGAATACACTTCCTATTGCACAGCCAAGATTACTAATAAATCAAAAGCTGCAAGGGTTCAAAAAGTTGTAACGAATAGACTTTTTTCTAAAACTGTTCTCTGAAGTGGCTGCTTTATGGAAGAACAAGTGGGCTACCTGAACCACAAATCAATGTTTTTTATTTAGTGTTTGAATTAAAACAAATTGGATGGAAATTAGATAGTAGTTCTTTTCCTGCTTTTACAGGGAGGTTAAAGAGTGCACCCTCTGATATTTCTCTTGCATTTCTGTTTTCTGAAATGCCCTGTTTTTCAGCTGAAGTGCTTTATCTATAGAGTGTTCTTCATCATGTATTCTAAAAATATGTAAGTGGATGACACTTGTCTTAGCTCTAAGTCTCTGATCTGGGGATTTTTCTGAATTACAGAAGACCTAGAAATGAGCTTCAGGTCTGAGTTATGTTTTTACAAACAGGAGACTTTTATTAGAGTTATCCTTTCCTTTTTGCTGCCCATCTCAACTGCCTACAGGCCTTTCTTCTCTCCTGCCCATCAATGGCCGTTCTGGGACAGCTAAGTAAATTACAGGTGCAGTTTTGGTTCAGCTGCAATAGAAAATGCCACCTTTGTAAACTCTGACAAATGTCAGGAGCAGTATTAACTAACTCCTTTGCAGGGGCTCCTTCTGAAGCGAGCACCTCCCATGCTGGGAGCCCCGAGGAGCACGGTGCAGGTGATACCCATTTCCATGTTTCCCTGGAGGAAGGGGACATATTTCCAGAGGCCATTATGTTACGTGGAGTCGAGCTTGAGGGAACTGCAGCCCTGGGGACTATTTTCTGAGGTTTCATCCACCAGCAGCAAGTCACACTGTCTCTGTTAAAAGGACACAGGGGAAATCTGTCACAAAATAAAAGGAGTTTAGGCTCATAATTTGTTTTGCCACCAAAGGCTGTGGCCAGGCCTGGGAAGACGCGGCTGCATGCCAGCCCCGTAGCTGAGATCTACTCGTCCCACATGTTAACGTAATGGGTTGTGCAGAGCCCACTGAGCAGTAAATCTGAGGATCTGACCAGAGTAGGCAGGCCCGTAGCCATCATGGATTTAACCAACATCCCCTGGCTCTGCAATTCATCACACAGGCCACTGTCTGCTCCTCACACTTCAGGATTGTCCTCTATTTTACATTTTTAATATCTCAAATTCTGTTGCTCCAAATGTTTCTTAAATGTAGTGCAAATGGCCTCAGACTTGACACAATAAAAATTGTTTTCTATATGGTGATAAAGTGATGCCCCTAAGGGAAATATGGAGATATTGCACCTCCTTCTGTCAAAACAGATTCTGGGCAGACGGTATATCCCTTACATCAAGAATAAAAACCTCTGCAAGTGGAATTACCAGAAATGTCATTTATACCAGGGAGGATACCCTGCAGCTGTTCAGGTTTCCTGCATGAATCTTTCATTTGTTTGTGCTTGTTCCTCTTTGTAGTGATGAGACACACATATTTGAGCCTTGCAGGCTGAAGGGCCTGGGTATCACCATTAAGCAGGCATATGAAGAAACGGTACATGTGCCAGGTAATCACGCTTGGGCTGAGCCTGGAAATCCCACTGCAACTATTTAACATACACAAGAATCTGGAAAAAGACTCACAGGGTTTCATCTGTGGACTTTTGCCGCTTGAGCCGTATGAAGCTACGTGTGCCTCTGTGATAATTAATCTTCTATTCTCTTTTGTATGCTTGAATGTTCATGTATTTATTCTCTTTCATAAGCTCCTTTGACTGGCACATGAAACTGAGGAAAAGAGGGGGAATAGTTCATTCCCACAGCCCAGACAGGGAACTGAAGCTGATGGGTGCTTTTTTGAGGAGGTACAGCAAGTTCAGCGTCAGCTCTTAAATGTGAACACCTTGTAGGAGAACAGGACCCCTGTCTGCTTCAAGGTGTTACGTGTAAAGTGGCTTTTTCCCCCTCCCCTGTCTTTTAAGCACTGCTTGTAGTATTTGTTTTTATTCCCGTCAGATAGTTTATGAATTTTGGAGTCTTCAAACAGCAGAAAGTTAGCTCTTCTGCCAGTTTTGCCATTCTGCTTCCTCCACCCGAACCAGACCATGTCTATGCCTCACAGCCGGAAGTGTGGGTGTGAGTCTAGCGACAGCTCCTGGCCCATGTGAGAGTTATCACTCGCTGCAGCTTTCGGGACTAACCAGGCCAACGAACAACTCCTCCGTTGTTGGACAAGTCCCTCCCTGCTATGCCACTTGGCACTGCTGTGTGCCTGGCTAGACCACTTGTGCTTGAGATCATGGATCAACTCAACGGGCTTCAGCACAGCCCTCCCTGTGGCTTGTCTGCAGCTCTCTGTGTTTGAGGACCAAGCTAGAATAAGGGTCCATGTCTTCAGATTTTCTTTTGTGCTTTCCAAATAATCTTCTGGAGCACTAATTGTATCATGTAGTGGGAAGCCTTCCTGCTAGGTAAAGGGCTGATGTCCAGAGCAGGAAGCTCTGGACATATAATCTCTAGTCTAGCAGATGATTCTCTAGAAGAAGACAAAAATGTGGACTGTAGCAGGTGTCTAGTAGAATAAGAGGTACTGCTATTACAACCTCAAAAAACATGCCAGACTTGCCATGACTGCTTGGCAGCCTCTCCAAGCCAGGTCTAGTGCTGCAGCCAGCCTGTGATATGGTTAGCTCTGGTCCCTGAGAGCTGGGAAGGCGCACAGTGGTATTTCTTCTGGTGTTGACTTTGGTAGCTAGAAAGTGACTGTTCAACATCACACTCTGAGGGTGTTATCTAAGTGCCAAAAGCAGAAAGGATATTACACGCATTGCATGGCAAAAGAGATCCACCTGTTTTGTCATGAGCTTCCCTCATGATAAAGATCCTCACAAATTCAACTAACATTACAGGAAGGTGTGAGCACAAGCAGAAGTGAAGCAAAAGTATTTGACATGAGGAGACATACTGGGCAGACCAAAAGATAGCTATAACTGAGGAACACCAGTCAGCTGGAATAATGAGTCAGAAAAATTTACAAAGTCAAAATCAATAGAGAGCAATGAGTCAATCAACTGATACCAGAGACGACGATGTAGGACTGAGAGAGTGATGGCCAGTAAGAATGTCCCTTCAATAGTTTTATCCAAAGACTCTTATTCTCCACTTTTGGCCTTCTTTCTGTCGCTTTTTTTTTTCAGTCAAATACAAAGAAGACCGCAGGTAACTCTTTATATTTATATTAATTTATCTCTTGTCCATGAATCTAGTCAGCTTCCTAGCAGCTTGCAGTTTTGATGGCCCTAAGGCAGAGGAAACACTTCCCTCGGTCTTCTGATACGCTCTGAACTCTAGCATGAGTCTGCAGTATCTCCCCGCCTATGTTAACATTCAGATTTTATCACAGTAGCACCATATAACAGTGCTATAAACATTTACTCTGATTTTGCAGCCAAGAAAGAGCAATGGTAATTTGCCACTACAATAATGTTTGCAAAGCATTCCTGAAAAAAATGACAGGCAGGGAAACAAGAATAATTGGAGCTAATGGAGACAAAAATCCACAGTTATAAAGATATATGACACTTTAGAAAATTGATTTAGTACCTCTAGCCAAAAGCAAAAGGGAGAGCGCATGACATCCAGTCATTCACAATCTACTTATCGTGACTCTTCCTGATTGAATTAGTATCAGTATAAATCAAGAAAATAATATAATTGGTGCCAATGACACTCCACTGGTACAAAGTCACTGTGAGATCAGAATCAGTTTGAAGATCTGGATTTGAGTTACCTTGTTCCATGCTACTTGGTGACACATAAAATATTACCACACAGTTTTTAAATCTACACGTGAATTAAATCAAGTTAGGATGTGCAGCATTTTGCAGCTCTGGTATCAGGACTGGATAAACCAGAAAAGTTTCTTTAGTATTTTCTGTGAGAAAAAGAATCACACTTGCCAGGATACCAGTTTGTTTTCTTCTGGAAAGGGTTTTGTGCCTAGCATTTGCCAAGAATCACTTGTCCATATGTATTTTTTTTCAAAAGAGGAAAATATCTTGGCACTTAATTTCAGAAGGAAAAACTGAATTTCTTGACACACAATAGAAATTTTGAAAATATTCAATGTGAGTGTTGATGTTTAGGCATCTAATTAAGGCATAAAATATAATATAGTTTGAGAGCTTATGTGATACATGGCTACTTGACGTAGTGTGTTGAATTCACTCTACACTCTTCTCTCTAGACAGATTTTGCTAATAGGAGCAGGATGCATCATGCCATTTCTGCATGTTATAAAGTTATAAAATTAGATGCCTAAATAAATGTAGTTGTTTTATTTCAACATACTTTGACATTATGACTATTCTGCCTTTTAACCATTTTTTCTTAGTCTGACTGTTGCTAAATATTATATATATATGTGCACAATTTTATATTTACCCTGTGATCATTGACTTAATTTATGTAACATATGGCTAAATTAGACAGCTATTTTCCAAGCAAGGCCTCCCATATGCTGCAATGGCCAGGAGGTTGGTAATTCAAGCAGTTTTCATTACATTGAGGCATTCCCTCTGTCAGAATAGCTCTCCATTCTTTTACTGAAATTCCCTGAGGAGTAACAAGTGGATTTATTGGCTGGTAATAATGAATATCATGACTGGTACCCCTTAAGCGTTCAAAAGCTGACACACACAACAAATTTCCTCCACTCAGAAAAAGAAAACAGTTTTGCCTAAGCACATTCACTTTGTACGCATGTATGAATTTGGGGCATGCCCTTGTCATCTTTTTGAGCAGGAGCAGAGAACGTTGTTCAACAAGAAATGTTTGCATGTATACATTGCTTCTCCCATGGAGTTTTCAAAAAGAGTAATTGCCTTTGGTAATTTGCAACAGGATTGTTTGTTTCCTTCTTCAAATGTCTCTCAGAAGATGTTTTTCTGTGTCATCCTTCTTGCAAGAGCAATACATCTGAAACAAAAAATGCCTCACAGGGAGATTTGCCATCTCTAATGGCTTGTCTTCCACTGTCAGTGACAGTAAAAAGCAATGAAAAGAAACTGGGGAGGAAGACAGTGTTTAGGTTTTTTCCAGCCTAAATGATTCTATGATTCTTTAATCAGGACATGGACCTTAGTGTCAAGAGGCCTTTGCATATCTCCCCCCATGTCAGTATTCATCCTGGTTTTTCCTCTCAGTTTTAATAAGAAACTATAGAGCATAAAATTGCAGTAGTCTGTGTATACCTACTTGGATTTTTTAAACTTCCTTAATAAGATAACAGTTTTTTCCAGTGTAATCATTAGCTGATTTTCCTCCATTGGCCATCAGTGCTGATAGAGGAAATTGGTTTTTTTTTTGCATTAGCACTTTTAAGCAATACCCAAACAATGTCTTCCCATTATGACTCAAGTACCCCAAAACCATTTCTTTCACAAGATTTTGGAGATTTTAGAAGAGAACCATAGGTCAGTAGGTGATTTAAAACCCATTTGTGCAACATTAAACTGTATGGAAACTTAAAAATTAATAAATTAATGGCATTCACAGGTCAACATTTAAACAGAAATTGGTATTAACCTGTTCCCATGGTCATTGACTGTGCATACAAGGAAGGATAACAGGTGCAATAGCACTTGAAGAATGAAAGAATATTTATCTCTTTATGTAATACAAATACAATAACTTGCACAATATGATTGATTAGAATGATGGAGCTCAGAGTGGGTGTCTAATAGATGATGGATATGCAATATATAAAACTGAGAACAATTTTCATGTTCATTTAACTTCTTTAAAGTGTTTTAAATGAGTATTAGAAACTAAATCAAGGAGAATTGTTAGGATTTGGTTGAATGAAGTTTGCTAAACACAGATTATCTGTCACTGGACTACAGGTTATTTGTTGAACTAATGATCTAAAACATGAGCTAATCGAAAATAATATAAAACCAAAAGTGATCATAAAAGAAGCTGATAGCAGTATGACAGACAAATCATTCTGTGGGAACAAAATAAGCATGACCTATGCGTACTAGGCATTGCCAGGGGGGTAGGGGGTTGCCAGCATGATTTGTCATTGGATTTCCGTTTCTCACAGATATTCGTAATTAATGGTAAGCCATTTTCTGCTCCCTGAGTCTCCAGATAGCAACTAAAACCTCAGATAAAATCTTCAAAATAAATAGAATTTGATTTAGCCACTACAAATCAGATTGAAGAGGATGTCATCATTGTTGCTGTGTTCTCGTTACAGTTGGTGATGCCACTGAAGCAGCAAAAGTGCCAGTAGGATATAGCAGGGACATAAACCAATGCAGAGAAAGCAATCACTTCTCCAAGCCTCCCGTTGCATGTACCATAAACCAGCAGTCTGCTTCTACTGCTCCCCTTAATCTGTGTGCCTTTCCAAGGATCCTGGCATGGCCATGCTTTGAAATGTAGGAAAGGTAAGATTTTCCTTGGCATGGGAGAGGGGAAGATAAGGGTAAGAGCTGAGGTCTCAGGAGCAGACAGACAGCCACTATTTCTGTAATATAGTAAAGATTTCCCACTCCTTCTCAAGGCTGAGGTGAGGCACTGGAGTCTCGGGGATTTTAAGCAACCTAGATTTAAGATTCTAGCAACATTGACCTTGAGATGCAGCTCCAAAAAGAAATCACTCAAGGCTTACTGTGTATGTCAGAAAAACTAAGCAAATGGCATCTCAGAATAGCGTAGGAGGCTGCAAATCTTCCTTTATCTGAGGTAAATCCTGATAAACTAGAATAGAATAGAATAGAATAGAATAGAATAGAATAGAATAGAATAGAATAGAATAGAATAGAATAGAACAGGACAGAATAATTAAGGTTGGAAAAGACCTCTGAGATCATCAAGCCCAACCGTCAACCGAACACCATCATGCCTACCACCATGTCCCAAAGTGCCATGTCTACACGTTTTTTGAACACCTCCAGGGATGGTGACTCCACCACTTCCCTGGGTAGCCTCTTCCAGTGCTTGGCCAGTCTTTCAGTAAAGAAGTGTTTCCTAATATCCAATCTAAACCTCTCCTGAAGGGGGAAGGTTGCTAGGTAAGCCCCAGCAACCAATAATACTCACAGGACACTTGCAAAGGACTTTGTTGAACAGGTCTGTAATGCATAGTTGAATAGATCAATTATCTTTTCTTGTTTCACCTTTTGTGGCACAATTCATTATTTTGTAATGGATACTTTGGTTTTTTTTTTCATAAAATTTCTGAAAATTTTTACCTGGCTGCAGAAAGAACATAAAATGTCTGCTTTTCTGGAAAAACAGCTCTAGAAAATAACTTTTTTTGAAGATGAAGAGAAATAAAACTAAATACTTCAATAGCTTTTGAAGTTCATTTTCATGCCTTTTTCACTTTAAATTTGTTTTTACTGTTTTTTAATCATGTTTATGTCATCACTTTGACAAGAATCTCAATAAAAACAGCAGCTTATAATTTGGTTTTCGAAGGCAATACTTTTCCAAAACCTCTCTGTCAGATGGAGTCCTTAATTGGTAGAAAGGATAGATATCAGAGTAGTTCTAAAAGCATTTGACCTAATATTATTTGCTTAAAATAGTAACATTATATGAAATAAAATGTAGCCCTTCATAAATGGATTGTAAACTGACTGAACACTATGTCTCAAATTACAGGATTAACTGAAAAAATTGCCATCTGAAAGGATTGTTATCAGTGAACTCACCCAGAGATCTGGTTTTGGCTCAGTACTGTTCAATATTCTCATCTATAACATGGAAGAAAATATGAATCATTGCTGGTACTGTTTTCAGATGGCACAAATTTTAAAAGATTGGGAAATAATTATAAGCAGAGGTCAATTCTACAAGATTATTTGTATCTCTTGGTATTCTGAGGCCACATAAGTGGAAGTCTTCCATAAGGAAGAGTTGAAGGCCTATGGAAACATCTATGGGGCCACAAAATTAGGTATCAAAGCCATAGAAAAGCTGTGAGGACGTGCATAAATCTGTCTTGAAAGTAAGACTGTATGGTGTGCAATAAATAAAGTGTGGAATATACACCGAACAATAAAGAGAAAACAAAATGCTGAATAACTGCCCATAAGTGAGCACAGTCTATTTTAATCCACTGAATGAGACAGAGATCCTGCAAAAAAACTGGTTTGTTCCTTTACCGTAACTTTTCAGTTTAAACCTATCAGTTACAGTAAATTATGAAAGAGTTAATGTGTGCATATCCTCATGAACAAGACCCCACCTGTCTCCGACTAAAAAGGCTTAAAATATTGATTAATCACAAGTATTTGTACCACTGTCATGGGCTAGTAACTATGTCTCTGTTGTCTAATTTTCCACATTGCAGGTATTGATTCAAATCTGATACCTGAAGTTCATTATTCTTTATAGTTCTGTTTAAAACATTTCGATCTTTTACTCATAAAAAGGAAGCCACTGCATTTAACATAGATAACTAGCCTCAGCATGCAAAGCAAATCAGTCGTGAACAATGCATCCTCTGAAAGTTACTGGCTGAATTAGTAGGTGGATGTTTACAACAATGGTATTGATTCAAGCAAAGCATGCCTGGTTTCAAAATGATTCATTAACCAACAACTGTGATGAAAATGTAAACTATAAATAAAAATATTATCTAATAGAAGTGTCTGCTGGCATATCTGTAGATTTCTTTCTGCATTCAGCCTCTTGCTTCTTCAGTAGGCAGAAATTATTTTAATTGAAACAGTACAACACATCATAATCAATTTCTGAATTCTATGAATCATAAGGAAGTACTAGTGAAAGCTACTCGGAGGTTTCAAGGAGAGAGAAAGAATGAAAATTACCTAAGTCCTTTTAACAGCAGCAAAATAAAGGTGCTAACACTGAAAGATTTGATTCATCTTTCTTTTTAGATGAATCTTGCATTTAGATCTCTCTTCATGGAATACTATTGCCAGAAAAGAGTAACATCATAAAGCAGAAAGAAGTTACCCTTATTGAATTGTAATGAGTTTCAGGGACTGAAGATGATAAGCAAATAAATAGAAATATGCCAACAAGTTAAGCTGAGAAACTTAGATGATCTCTGTGTATTCTCTTGGATCTCCAAAGTACATAAGGCAGGTGATTGATCTCGTGAAGATATTTGAAATGTAAGGGTCAGTCATAGCATGATCTGGGCTGCTAATTTTTTATCTCTCTCTGCCCTATTCCTTTGCAAAACAACCAAGAGTAAGATGGGCTTGCATTTGTACAACACCAAAGATGTTCTCATGCTGGACACCACATAGGAAAGTAAACAGATGAAAACCCAGGGAGGATGAGGTGACGAGTGGCATTCCTCAGCTGTTGGTATTAGGCCTGTCCTTGTTTAATATCTTTGTCAGTGACATGGACAGTGGGATAGAGTGCACCTTCAGCAAGTTCACTGATGACATCAAGCTGTGTGGTGCAGTCGACACACTGGAGAGAAAGGATGCCATCCAGAGCAACCTTGACAGGCTGGAGAAGCGTGCCAATGCAAACCTCATGAAGTTCAGCCAGGCCAAGTGCAAGGTCTGTAGGTGGGTCACGGCAATCCCAGGCACAAATACAAGCTGAGTGGAGAATGGATGGAGAGTAGCCCTGAGGAGAAGGACGTGGGAGTGTTGATGGACAAGAAGCTAAACATGAGCCAGCAACGTGCGTTTGCAGACCAGAAAGCCAACCGCATCCTGGGCTGCATCAAAAGAAGCGTGGCCAGCATGTCAAGGGAGGTGATTTTCCCCCTCTTCTCCGTTCTTGTGAGACCCCACCTGCAGTACTATGTCCACCTCTGAAGCCCCCAACATAAGGACGTGGACCTGTTGGAGCAAAGGCCACGAAGATGATGAGAGGGCTGGAGCATCTATCCTATGACGACAGGCTGAGAGAGTTGGGGCTGTTCAGCCTGGAGAAGAGAAGGCTCTGGGGAGACCTTGTAGCAGCCTTCCAGTACCTAAAGGGTGCTTATAGGAAAGATGGGGAGAAACTCTTCAGCAGGGCCTGTTGTGATAGGACTGTTACCAAAATATGGAATAAAACTCCTTAACAGCAATGAGAAGTTAAGAAGCAGGCACTCCTTTATTGCAGCGCTGGGTGCATGGGGGATCGCTCCACCTAGCGTGTGCACCTAGGTGTTCGATCCAACAGTGCAGGTTAAATACACACCTGCTATACATATTCACTAGATTTCCAAGAAATATTATACATAAACATTAATCTTCCTAGAAATCATTATAATATTCCCCACCCACTTGTGCATGCTCAGTCTTTTGAGTTGAGGTTCTTCTGGTGGTCTTGGGGGTCATCGGAACGGCCCCTCCTCAAATTCGCTGGTCAAATCCCTCCTTAAAATCTCCATATATGGTCTTGAGAACAGGTCGCGTTGCTCCTTGATTTTTCTGGCTCCAAAGTGATGGCTCAGGGCCTATTTTCACATCTGGTGTTTGAGGCCTACCTTTGTTCTGCCACCTTTCTTAATTACTCCAGACATGCTAGGCTGACTTCTAACAAACAAGATTTTGTAACAGTCCTAAGATGCCCCGTTCCCTCTAGGACAAATAGATTTCATACAAAATTTAACCTATATGACTACAGTTCTATAGTTAGCAAGAATCACCTCATATTGATATTTAATTATCAAAAATCATGTTATTCTTATATTAAAGCAATCATTGGTTAACCTCACTTAGCTCTACTGATTGGAATCCTCACTACCCAGATTGAGATGGGAAGGATAAAGGGTTTCCTAGCAGCAAACTGGTGTCCATAACGGTTTCCTTGGTTTCCTAAAACACAATGCTACAAGTCAATTCATTTTTATCAAAATCTCCGTGGTTAACTGATTTTAAACAAAACTTAAACTTCTGTGGTTACAATTCCCATAACTACAATTGACTCTTAAGATTCCTATGTTCTACAATTTTCTTTTGATCAGAGCTGGCTCGCTTTATTTCATAATCAGGTTTTTAACTTTTATCATAATGTTTGCAACAGGACAAGGGGTAATGGTTTTAAAGTAGAAGGAGGCAGATTCAGACTTGATATAAGGAAAAAATTTTTTACAATGAGGGTGGTGGAACACTGGAACAGGTTGCCCAGAGAGGTGGTGGATGCCCCATCCCTGGAAACATTCAAGGCCAGGTTGGACGGGGCTCTGAGCAACCTGATCTGGTTGGAGATGTCCCTGCTCCTTGCAGAGGGGTTGGACTAGATGACCTTTAAAGGTCCCTTCCAACCCAAGCTGTTCTGTGATTTTATGAGTCTATGATTTGACTTCCTTCAGCTCCCAAAACTACAGGGATAAAAAAAAAAATGAAGCCATTATTATACTTATGGTTGTCAAATGCAAAAAAAAAAAAACCAACAAAAAAATCCACAGAAAACCCACAGAAAACTCATGTAGACGACTCTGGTTTGTGAAACTGTGGCACAAATGACTCTGCCTCTGCCCATTGGCAGCAGAGTGGGACATCTCCATGAGATGCACAGTGTTCCTGAAGAGCTCTTAGGCTATTGGTAAAGGTTCAGTTAGAAAGTTTGTGCTCATAATGGATTTGAAATCTGTTATTACATAAACACTTACTGATCATTGCCAGCTTTGTTAAATTTGGTTGGAAAATGAGGGCTGAGAAAACTGCCTCTGGCAGGTGCTGGTTAGGGAAAGCAAAGGTATATGCTGGAAGCAGAAGTAATGTGAGCTGAAACGACGAACACAGCAGATTACTGTCGCATAGTTTGACTAAGAGCCATCACAGAGCTCCATAAATGCTATTAAAAATTTAACTCAATGTGTCTAAGCCATTTTAAAATGTTCCACAGTCACTCAAGATCTCTAGAAAATATTACTCTATATTTGAGGGATTTTTGTGTTTGTGGAGTGTTGTTAAAATCATATCCTGGAAGCAAGCTTAAGCCAGCCATGCTGGTAAACAAGGGTTTAGAAAATCTCTGTATGGAATTGAAATCACTCCCTGAGGAAAGGCACAGTACACAGCAAGGAAGTGCTTCAGTGTCGTTACCACGCAGGTCTGCTCAACTCCTTAGACAAGCATTGCGGTATGTGTGTTTTCTTCCTCTCTGTTGACTGCATCAAAATCAGGTTGAAGTGTCATGTTTTGCCAAACAAGCTCAGCAGAACAGGAGATGATTGCCCTTTGTACAACATAAAATTATAGACATCAGATGCTGTAAATATTGGAATGCCACAGTAAAGCTACCAGCACCAGGTGGTGAGGATACTTTTAATCCTTATAAAACTAGGGAGAGCAAGTTCAGCTCTTTAACAGTAAAGAGAAATGTGAGAGTTGTGTCATAAGATATATATATTTATAAAATATCAGGAGGGTAATGACAATTTATCTCAAATTTTGTATTCCTTGCCGTTTTTCTTTAGTGTATTCGTCTATGGCATTGGGCAGTAAAGAGAAACAACATTCATTACGCCCGTCAAAGTTATGACACTGTATAATAAATTGACCTATAAAACTCTCCTTATCCCTTTATATTGATTATTATATTTTCTTCTGTGAATGATGAACAACATGTTAGTAATCTATTCATTTTCACCATCAAAGGGCAAGCAAATATTATTTGCTTTTGTATATATATATATGCAGTGCTATTTTGAAATATGCTGTCAGAATAAATATTGCCTAGGGTTTAAGATTACTCTTATCCTATTTTTTTTTCTTTGAAAATGTCCTGATCCGATTTGAACAAGGGTTTGTTTCTATCCCCCCACAAAAATAAAAGAAAAAAAAAAAGAAAAATTCTGGAGAAAGAAAACATCTGATATAAAATGCCATAGCTTTTCTTGCAATGAACCATTACTTAATAAACTCCACAGAGTCATGGCAAGTCTTAAAACATGTATGAATATTCCATTGCTCATATTGGATTTAGCTGTGATGTGAAACATGGGATGCGAAACATCCTTCCACTTCCTCCTACCACTGGCCATTAGGTAGTAGGGTTAAAATGTTGTTGCTGACGCTCTTGTTTCCATTTGAAGCACTCAGACCTTTGAGAGTGCAGGGAGCTGTTTCCCTGAGCTCTGGACATGCTTATATATTATATCAGATGACATGATGACATCACTATAGACTGCAAATTTACTTGTAAATCCTAATTTAGTATTTCATGTTAATGGCAAAAAGGAAACCTCAGTCCAGGACCAGGCAAACCTGCTGGGGCACATTCAACCAGGAAGGATTTTTCTTAAAATGGAAAAGACATTTGACTGCAAATTCACAAAAGGTGCTAAAGTATTTATGACCAGTTCTACCACAGCATTTCCCATAGAGAGTAATTTAGACATGAAGAATATGCATAACACAAATATATTTTTCCTTTTTATGTGGGCCTTCCCACTTACTAAGGTTAGAAGACAAGACTTATGCCCTTTCGTGCAGCAGAAACTATTACTGCAACTTTTCAGTGTGAGTACTGCAGTATTTTCTGACCATGAAGTCACCCGAATCCCTTGGTTTTCTCTACTTGGTTCTTAGATTAATCACGTGGATTGCTTGGACTGTGGAAGAGCAGAGAGTAGAGACAGATCCAGGCTGCAAAATATCTGTAATCTGGGTTCAAATGTGAAAGCTAAGGGATGGTTAAACCTAAAATTTGTAACCGGTCAAATTTTCTAGAACTATTTCTAGTGCTATTTCAATTTGTATTGGGTTTGTGTGGCAAGGTTTTGGTAGTGGGGGGGAGGACTACAGGGATGACTTCTGTGACAAGCTGCTAGAAGGTTCCCTCATGTTTGACAGAACCCATGCCACCAGCTCCAAGATGGACCTGCTGCTGGCCAACGCCAAGCCCTTCAGCGACGATGGTAGTGCCTCTGGGATAACATAGTTAAGAAGGGGGAGAAAAAACCTATGCAAGAGAAAACTGCTGCCAGAGAGAGGAGTGAGAATATATGAGAGAAACAACCCTGCGGACACCGAGGTCAGTGAAGTAGGAGGAGGAGGACGTGCT
This sequence comes from Chlamydotis macqueenii, assembly GCF_036417535.1. Lineage (NCBI taxonomy): Eukaryota > Metazoa > Chordata > Aves > Otidiformes > Otididae > Chlamydotis > Chlamydotis macqueenii. The sequence goes on from NC_141556.1 coordinate 130,964,865, forward strand.
CCAGGCACTGGAGCAGAGAGATTCCCCTGCAGCCCATGGTGCAGCCCATGGTGAGGCAGGCTGTCCCCCTAAAGCCCATGGAGGCCCACAGAGGAGCAAAGATCCACCTGCAGCCCATGGAGGACCCCACGTCAGGGCAGGTGGATGCCTGAAGGAACCTGTGGCCCATGGAGGGCCCGCTGGGGCAGCCAGTTCTAGAGGGACATGGAAAAGAACTCACACTGAAGAAGTGAGTGAAGGACTGCAGCCCATGTGAGGATCCCCATGCTGGAGCAGGGGAAGAGTGTGAGGAGTCATCCTCCTTAGCAGGAAGGAGCAGCAGAGGCAATGTGTGATGAACTGACCACAACCCCTGTTCCCCATCCCCCTGCACCACTCGAGGGGAGGAGGTAGAGAAAGGGGGAGTGAAGTTAAGCCTGGGAAGAAGAGAGGGGTGGGAGGAAGGTGTTATTAAGATTTGGTTTTTATTTTCTCATTATCCTATTCTGATTTTGATTGGTAATAAATTAAACTGATTTCCCCAAGTCGAGTCTGTTTTGCCTGTGACTCGTGATCTCTCCCTGTCCTTATCTCGAACCAAAAGCCTTTCATTATATTTTCCCTCTGCTGTCCAGCTGAGGAAGGGGAGTGATAGACTGCCTTTGGTGGGCACCTGGTATCCAGCCAGGGTCAACACATCACACATTTTTTTAATACTATCATATTTCCCTTGCTGCACAGCAACTTTGAGGAGGAAACACAGAACAACTATTTAATTTTCTAAGGAGCATCCACACTCAGAATTATAAATAGCCATCATCCACCAAGATAAATCAAAGCAAGCTGCCCCGTTATTTGTAAGATAAGAAGCAAAATATGCAATTTAGGCACTATACAGTTCCATTCACCTAAACTCATGTTTCTCTGCATATGCCACAGAGACTAAGCTTAGCATTAGCATTTCATACCTGTGTGAGAAAAGAAGTCCGTATTTTTTTCAAGTCTTGAAGTTGATAGTTGAATAAAGGGCAGGGACTTAATGACAGACTAAATTCTGCTCAGAGGTTATGAAGCTCAATACCAGTCCCTTCACGTTCAAATAACCTTCTAGGCCTGGCTAAAAGTTTGAACATTTGAGGATCTCTGCATATACATAGGTCCTAGTAGCTGTTTGACGGTGTATTAGACGTACAACATGGTACCGATCCATTTTCTAATAGATCATAGCTCAGAAACCATGAATATGGTTTTAAGCATAGAACATGCTTGTCTTAAAATCAGCAGATCAAACTGTGTCCTCCCCTTCTGCCACCATGGAGACCCAGAGCCTGGACAGCCTCATCTAACGCACATGTGGGTGCATTGCCTGCTTGCAGCATACTAGATTCATTCTTCCATAGCCTTCAGAAAGGATCTGATGTCTGTCATGATGAAATGCAATGGAAAAGATACATTTTGTCAAATGTATGAAATGGAAAATAAGTGAAGAAAAACTTGCACAACATGTCCTTTTCTTTTGTCAATGCTTTTTCAGAGTAAAGAGATTCAGTAACAGGGGAAAAAAAAAACAACAGTATTTTGCATATGTTGTTCATACCAAAGGATTAGATTCTGATATTCATCTTGGTTACCACATGAATGCTTCTGCTGAAGCTGAGCTAAGGAGGCAACAATCACTAAAGGCTCTGTCATAGCTGTATGAACACCAAGTGTGTGCTTTCCCAGCAATTTGAGCTGATGTAACCTGAGAGAACCACAGTGGTACTTAATTCCTTGTCTGAGTTGAAGTTCACCCAGTTGGGTGACGAGATGTTCAGGATGTTCTTCTGGCCTCAGACTGAGCACTGCTTCATTTTGTAGGTCTCAGCTGGATGCTTTCCTGGTACCAGCCTGTGCGAGGTAAAAGAAGAGGAAAATGGCCCCAGTTGACAGTTAGTATGATTTACACTGCTGTGGCAATCACTCACAGCCTCACTTAGAAGGGAGGAGACCTTTTCTCAGTTCACCTTGCCAGGTGGTTCAAGTGAGCTTACACTAAACAACAACAACAAAATAAATCCAGAGAATGGCAGCTGAAACCCACTGTTCCACACCATCTCCTTAGCCCTTCTTTCTCTCAGAAATACTAAAATTTTATATCTCCAGCTTGGACAAGACTCCTCAAAACAATCCAAATTGATACACATAGCTTTCCAGGAATTTAAATTACTAACTTTGGTGTTGCAGAAGAGCAGATTGTTCTCATCATTGGGCAGAAATCAACATAGTTTCATCTCATTTGGGGATTAAGTGAAAAAATCCCGATAAGTGAAATCTCAGCCCTATTGTAGTCCTTGGGATTATAGCTGTTGATGAAGTTGAGACTGCAGCAGGAAGACTTGCTCCATCAGACTGCTGAAGGAAATGGCATAACGGGGCCAGTTCCTAAATCCTCGCAGAGTTCCTTTTACATACTCTACATAGGACTTCAGAATTTCTTCCATCAATGACGATAAAAAGGCAACCTGGATTAAGCACCATTAATTCTATGTTTAAGAGCTATTCTGTTTATTACTCAGTCTTCTCACACCAAAAATAATAAACATTGAAGTGGCATTTTTTTCCAAGATTTAAACTAATGAAAAGAAAATAAGTATATGATCTTCTGAAGGACAATAAATACTGTTGGCTTCCAAAGTATTCTAAATAAATGTGTGTATTTACTGTGTTTAAATCAATGTAAATAAATCAGCAATCCAGAAAAATGGATTACTTATTCATTTTTCCATTGTGTATTTAAGCCCCCAGGAAGATCCATTTTTTGTGTTCAGACCTCATTGGCTCTTTGCAACTCTTTTTCTAATTTCCTTAAGACTGTGTTTCCACAGACATGGAGCTATTCTGTAAAAATGATAAATCGGCCTGTTAGAAATATTCCAAAACTCTATTCTTCATGTCTATCTATAGCATCGCAGTGCATGCTTCTTGGAAGCATTAATAGCTGCATTTCATTTTACTATATAAATATTTAAGGTTTGTAATTTCTCTATTGCTGACACCGCCAGTGCCAATGCAACGCAATGTTTCATTATCTGTTCCTAGTATACACATAATCTTGTCAGACTTTGTCTCCAATAAATATAGCATGATATATTTTTGAATATTAGAATAGCTGAGTGCATTCATATTGCTTTCAGTCATGACCGGCTTACAAATTCCCAGCTAAGAAGTACAGCCACATGGAACAATAATCTGCAAGTATTGTGCCAATATATTTTCATTAGTCAGTGACACTTAGCTACAGAAAAAAAAATTAAACTGCATCCTTCAGAAAAAAAAAAATCAGCTTGGCTCCTGGATCCCCACATTAGGATGAGCCACATCTAGGACCCATACTGTTATTATTTCAAAGTTGTAAGAGGGTAGTTCAAATTTAATCTGCCCATATCCATTCCTTCTTCAGTGATTTGTCAATCTCTTTCTGCATCTTTTGAGAGTTTCCTTGTGTGTGGATATCCAGAAGGAATGGTAACCCTCTTAGTTGCTCTGAGAAATCTGTCTCAGAACAGGTATTTATTAATGGTTTCTGATTTTGAAGTGGCTGTGAATTTTGTATTATTCTGCACCCTTCTGAAAGTTGCAAGATGTTTTATAAAAAGTGAAGATAATTTGGGGGAAGTCTCTCCTTTCATGCTACATTACAGAAAATGTAATTTTAGGTAATATGGGAGCACTTTGTGAGACTTCCACTACTGCATAAGTACATTCAGATCTACTGAATGATTGTGGAGTAGTACAATATTGTGTGGAATATACCCAGGCTCTAACACAGAGGAAAGGAGACAAGGGCACAGGTGAAAACTGAATTTGCTGTCCTCTAGATAAAGCATCCTAAACTGTGATAAATGAGAGCCCTGTCTGATGTCACAAAACAGAGGTCCAAAAGCCAACTGCCTCCTGAGTCAGTCCCAGCCAGCCTAGAGACTCTTCCCTTGTTTTCCGTTTCACACCAGGTATCAACATCATGGATCCTCAGTTGACTGCTGGTGCATTTCTGGACCTCTTAATCTGGAGCTGATTAATGCATTTCTTAATTTTGGTTCTTGGAACTGAGTGATGGATGATAAGGGGACACTGTCTGTCAATGAAAAAGGCTTCTGGCTCACACCACGTCGAGGCTGTGAGGGACAACAATTAAGAAACATGACTTATATGTATCCTATAAGCTCAGACTTCCAGCAGGAAAAAAAAATAAATCTGAATGCTATTGTTAATTTTAAGGACTTTAATCCTGAACTCAGAAGTGTTGAAGCCAAATTTGCACTTTTTAAATGCTTCAGATTTTGGCAGAACTGCTCTTTATAACCAGGTCCTCTTTTTGAGAGCTCATGGCCGATAGCTTCATTATTGCCTGATATTTTCTTCATTCATTAATTTTTTAAAATTTCTTTTTTTTTTTTTTTTTTTTTTTTTTTTTTTGTGCCTGGCAATTTTGTCTATGTGTGTAATTTTTATGGAGTTTGTGGACGTCAGAAGCCTAGGCAGAGTTACCCTACAGTGACTCTGTCTGGCCATCCTGGACTCCTGCAGTCCAGTCTGACAGTTTCAGAAAACTGGACTTACTGCTTGGGCAGGATCCAGTGGTGACTGCCTGTTGCCCTGTAGCAGATCTGGTAAGCACATACATCTCACTCACATAACTTGTTCACTGGGAATCCAACAGTTCAAGAAGGCATCCATCCCCTTCTGTGTCTGAGCTACACTGCCCAGTCATGCACAGAAAATATGAGTCACTGGCAATATTAGAGGCCTGTGAAAATGGATATTTGTAGATCTGGCCCCTAGACACTGAGGAAAACATCTCAGTGCCTGAACTGTCCCTCCATGCAGTCCTCTCAGACTTCTGTCTACCTGCTAACCATGTGCTTTGGCCTCCAGTAGTACTGGTTAGTTTCTGCTTGTTCTTTTCTGCCATTTTAAATAGTGCTGGACTATGGAAAATGCAAGGGTTAGTTACACAAGAAAACAACAACAAAAAAAGATATTTGGTTATCAAACAGAAAAATTAAGACAAGAATTACATCCTGCTCAGTCGTCCTGTGGACTCAGGTAGGGACATTTCCCACCAGCATGAACATCTTCCACTTTACATGCACGCAACAAGCCATGTCCCAGGAGATGGGTTATAAACTAGGCTTTCTTTAGTGACAGTTGTATTGGAGCCACTACAGCATCAGGCCCTGCTGGAAATACAGGGTCATCAGATTTTCCCTCTGCCCAGTGGCTCATGGTTCATGGTCAGAGACCAACTAAGACTGGGATGTGGGATACCCAGACCCAAATCCCTCTTACTTCTCTGGAGTTGAGACTGAATTCTGTATATTTCACAGATGAACTGAAACTCCATTTTCTTAGGTGAAATCTCTAACCACCAGTATCTCCTCTTTGCTGCTGGATTTTGTGCTAGAAAGGAACTATCTAGAGTTGGTACTAGGTCTTCGGAGAGAATCCATGGCTGCATATACCCAGAAGGAAATAAACAGGCTCCCCAGTGCTGTAGAAGTCCTTTTAAGAGCAGAAATTTCTAAGCTCAGTATTTCATAGAATCATAGAATGGTTAGAGTTGGAAGGGACCTTCAAAGGTTATATAGTCCAACCCCCCTGCAAGGAACAGGGACATCCCCGACTAGATCAGGTTGCTCAGAGCCTCATCCAGCCTGGCCTTGAACGTTTCCAGGGATGGGGCATCCACCACCTGTGGGGTGGGGCATCGCACCTCTGTGCAACCTGTTCCAGTGTTCTACAACTCACATTGTAAAAAATTTTTCCTAATATCCAGTCTAAATCTACCTCCCTGTATTTTAAAACCATTACCCCCAGTGCTATCACAACAGGCCCTACTGAACAGCCTCTCCCCATCATTTTTCTAGGCCCCTTTGAGGTACTGGAAGACAGCTATCAGGTCTCCCCAGAGCCAGGGAGAGACAGCCCCAACTCTCTCAGCCTGTCCTCACAGGAAAGGTGCTCCAGCCCTTTTATCATCTTTGTGGCCCTCCTCTGGACCTTCTCCGGTGGTCCATGTCCTTCTTATGTTGGGGGCTCCAGAACTGGACACAGTACTCCAGGTGGGGTCTCACCAGGGCAGAGTAGAGGGGGAGAATCACCTCCCTTGACATGCTGGCCACGCTCCTCTTGATGCAGCCCAGGATGTGGTTGGCCTTCTGGGCCGCAAGGGCACATTGCCAGCTCATGTTGAGCTTCTCGTCCACCAGCACTCCCAAGCCCTTCTCCTCAGGGCTGCTCTCAATCCATTCCCCGCCCAGCCTGTATTTGTGCCTGGGATTGCCATGACCCAGGTGCAGGACCTTGCACTTGGCCTGGTTGAACTTCATGAGGTTGGCACAAGCCCACCTCTCCAGCCTGTCAAGGTCCCTCTGGATGGTATCCCTCCCCTCCAGCGTGTCGATGGCACCACACAGCTTGGTGTCATCGGCGAACTTGCTGAGGGTGCACTCTATCCCACTGTCCATGTCGCCGACAAAGATGTTGAACAGGGCCAGGCCCAACACGGACCCCTGAGGGACGCCACTCGTGACCGGTCTCAACTTGGACTTTGATCCGTTAACCACTACTCTATGAGTGCGGCCATCCAGCCAACTCCTTATCCACCGAGTGGTCCGTCCATCAAACCCATGTCTCTCTAGTTTAGAGAGAAGGATGTTGTGTGGGACAGTGTCAAAAGCTTTCTTAAGTACCTCACTCTCTTTTATCACTGAAGGAGGAATCAGTCCAAGATATTAGGTTTCCAGTCAAGTTCACAGTGCTAAGCAATACCATGTGAAAATACCCCCAAAGTTCTATAATACACAAGCAATATTAAAAAAACCCCCAAACTTTATGTTGCAGAAACATATGAAAATCAGCAAGACTGTAGAGTGTCTTACTGAGAGCAGACTAAAAAGTGGAAAACACCTCTTTTGTGCCACACAGGTAAACAGGCAACACGCGCAGCTGCACAAAGAACATCATTTGCCCCTCAGAGCTCTCCTCCACTGGTTGGACCACAATTTGGACCTTGCAGCTTGCTATTCAGCTCAGCTCCTCTCTCCTTGGAAGGCAACTGATCTCTTACAATGATATTTAAATGGGTGTTCTGGGCTTTACTGGGCCGGCTGGTGAATAGCCACATAGCAAGTGACAACCTCTTCTCTCAAGGGTCATATGAGAATTCCATTTAGATCCACTACAATGGAAGGAGAAGCCGATCATAACCATATTAACATGTTTTGAATTTTGTTTTTTTTTTGTTAAAGCCCAGATTAGTCAGTTGTCCTCCAAATGCCATATGCTTTAAAAGGTTCTGTTTTCTTTATTCTCTCTTTGGAGAAAAAAAATGTGCGCATGTATCTCCTATCCAAAGAGAGATATAGCTTTCTGTCCCAAGGAGCAGACTAAGGGCTTGACCTCTTGCTGGATGAATGCAAATGCAGCCAATTATGAATTAGGCATGGTGCACATATGAGAGGAAATAGAGATGGTGTGGAGAATAAAAGATGTGGAAGTATCAGAAAGGCAATTTAACAAGAACTAGTGTGCAATATGGTGAGGAAAGGAGCAGGGGGCTTATTTTCAGCCTAGGTTAGGTTTTTTATTTTCACTTGCCAAAAATTTTAGTTGGATTTAATATTTATTTGCTATAGCATTTAATTCAAGATATTTTTCTGCTATCCAAGGAAATGACACACAAAAAAAGAGCTAAGTAAACCTAACCTTTATGCATTTAAAAAGCCATCCTTGAACTCCTTTATAGCTAATGGAGGAAGTAACTTTTCCTTCAGAAATCCTGATGGTGTTTGCATAAACCATGTGTGGTGAAGCAGTGCCTCACACAGCAGGTGCCACAGCTCAGAGGCATTATCTCAATCCACCCTGAATCAAGTGAATAACTCATGCAAAAAAAAAAGCCATAATAAGAAAATGTGACATGGGGGTGGACTCAGCCATTGGACTGGCTTCAAATGCTTCATAGCCTTCAGGTTTAGTACCAGAGAGATCACCATGACACTGAAGTGGTTTTTTTTTTTTGTTAAATCTACCCAACACAGTGCATAAATTGTGCCAGGAGATGTTGTTGTGGCTGACAGCTGAGCTCAGGGAATGGTGTCACTGCTTGCTTTACTGTGCCCCACACAGAAACATTTATCATTGCTCTCTGCAGCCCCAGGGTGGTGGGTTCTCCCACAGTCAGCTGAGCTCTTCCTATTTCTTCATCCAGGACTGTAATGGTGCATTTCAAATCACCAAGTGCTCCCTGGCCTGGATGTATATAATCCAAATCTGCATTTTCATAGACTCAAGGAAGTTCTGCTCCACCAGGAAAGAAATGTACCCTTGAGCGTGAGCCTGATTCAGGTTTAAACCTTTCCCCGATTACTTCAAAGCTTAGCTCAAGGGGTGGCCTTAGGTGCAGATGTAGCACATATACCTCCCTGCAGAATAGGAGAAGTTATCAGTTGAAGGACAACAGAGCTCTGTTTTAACAAGTACCATTTCAACGGTACGAAATATCTCTTTTTGAGTAAAGCTGTCTGTAAAGTGCTGATGAGACAGCCTAGGACAGATCTGATCATTACTGGGAAATGCTGTAGCAAGCACTAATCAACGTAATTAACATGGTTATTTAAACTTTTTGCTTACAAAATAATTGTCAGGATAATAAAAAATAAGATTGTGAGAAAATTAGCCACCTATCCTATAACACTGTTTATTTTGCTCCATTATTTTTAGTCTTCTTATTGCCTCAACAAAACTTTACTAAGGCATGGGCCATAGTATGTGTGTTGGTAATGTTCCAGGTCACATTTTTCACAATAACAGTTTTCCTTTTTATTATTAAATATCTGGCATAGCAATAGTGCCTAGGAAAAAAAAAAAAAAAATAAAAAGGCAAATAAAAGCAAACTGCATTCTTCTTATGATATAAAATTTCAGAACTAATGGTTTCTTTAAAATAAAAACTGTTTCTTCGATTAGCTTATTTTTATAGAGGTTATAAAATGTAGCACCTAGATCAAAAATGGTAATGGTCACAGGGGTTTTTGAGGTTTGCTTCTCAACAAACAGTCTAAAAACCAAACAAAGTTGATCTCAAATTTTTGGTTAAAGAATAGGGTGTATAAAATAATTTTCGCTGCAGTATTTAAACGTTGATTTCCTCGTAATGCAAATATAAATAAAATGTTTTCTTCAGCAGGGTAAAGAAAAATGTTTTGTTATTAAACCATTCTATGTGAGATGGTGAGTGGAAGATATTTTTTCCCCAAATACAGCTTTTTATTGCTTCCAAGAATCATTCTGCATCACTGAAGTGGAAAACTTATGCATGCTCTTCTGAACTGGTAAGGTTTCCCTGCTCCACTCCCACTGGTCCCTCCAAAACCTGTGCAAGGCTGTGTGGAAATGACGGGCTGATCTGGCCCTACACACCCCATCTCGGCACTCTGGAAATGGTGCTACTTTATGCAGGGAATTCAAAAGATTACAGTAGGTAAATTATGAAATGAAGAAAGGATGTTTTCAGGACAAAACCCACTTATTAACTGCTAGAAAGCACGGGATAAAAAAGACAAGCTGCAAGTTTTTTTTTGGCATTAAACTCTACAGATTGTACCTGCTGTGTAGATGCTCTTCAAATTAATGGCAAGTCAAAAATAATCCATTTTTTAAAGGTGGCTTTTTAAAGGACCCCTCGATTCAAAACATGATTTCAACTTGTATGTGCAGTTTACTTGACAGTGCAGGTTTTTCACACAGGTTTGTGTTAATAATTTATGTCGACACAAACTCTTACATGCCTTATAAAAATGAAGCACAGCTGGATTTGTGCGTTTACAATCTATCCTCTATATACAACTCAGAGTGAAGAAGCTTTGTGTGCTGAAGTAGAAAACATAGGGAAGCCTGTCCATAAATTTAGCGCTTGTTGTGAAGAATCTGAATGCACGCTGAAGTGAGATACGGGTAGCATTCACATTTATTTTTTTGGGATTTTTTTTTGCCTTAAATCCCTGTGGAAGAGCGTAAGGAGCTCTACATCATCTTGTATCCTGTAAACATCCACAGAAGCACCATTTTAATGGTCTCTGTGAATGTATGTGGTTTATTTAATGGGGAAAAAAAAATTCTATAGCCATGCCAGCCTTCCAGGTGCAGCCTGAAAGGAGTAAAGGAGGATTGACTCTTTTTGCCACTTAGCAGACCATTGGATGTGGTTATTATGATACTCTAGTGTCAACTCTGGGGAATCACAGCTGCTCATCGTAACATACCTAATGAAGTGCAGATGGGAATATTTACATGACAGTCTTAATCAAAGCAGAAAAAAAGAAACTAAAATTTCCAGTATTAATTTGTTAGTCACGCTGATATGGAACTGCTATGCAGTCTGGGGATGAGCTTTTCCAGCATGGAGTTTATAGCTACTGGGGCTGATCCAAAGCCCTTTGCGGTGAATGGTAGTCTCTGAATTACATGGGATTGCCTTCACTGACTTAAATGGTCTTTGGACCAAGTCTGTAATGAATTATTGCTTAATACAGTCCACAACCTTGATTAAAAGTGATAGGTAAAACCCCAAGGAAGAAAAGGAGGTATATTGCAAACTTCTGTAACTTGATTTTCCATTACAAAATTCCGTATTTAATATGTACCATTGAATCAGATTGCAATAAATCACAGCCTGATCAAATCTCTCATTCATAAAACCAGCTCTTTTCATGACACTCTGCATCACCTGGGTTCCATTTTTATGGGGCAGTGGTAATGGTGTGGTGCACTCAAGACTGCTGGAATTGATCAGGTTACGGGGACCCTCCTAGCCCTATATCATCACAGTAATCTCCTGTACTTAATATACCGAAGTGAGTGGCTAAAGCTCTGACTAAAACAGAAGCTATGTCCAAACTCCAAAGGAGCTCATTAGTCAATAGATTTTATCTGACTTAATTAATAACATCTCCTGTGTGAGGATAAAGGTTTCTCATTTTTCTATTTCTTTCAAGTTAATAGGAGTAATGTGACATCCATATGATGTCCAAACCTGTCTGAAAACATATGAATATGGACTCTCATGTGATTCTAATTCACCTGAAGTGTCAGTTAGTAGACAATAAAAGACAATAAAAGACAGACCATAGTCAATGTATCTAACAATAACAGTGCATCAGGCTACTGAAATAAGCTTCTCAGGAACTTTTAAATTCCTGTATTTAACATTCTGGCACTGAAGAAATTCTCACCGGCTCCTAAATTTCTATAGTGTGAATTCAAACACACAGTTAGGTGGGTCCTAAAAATTCTGGGCTGGTGCCTGACATGTGTGGTATGTATTGTATGTATTGTATGTATTGTGTTGCTTGTATTGCATTGTATTGTTTTGCTTGTATTTCTTATTGTGTGTATGATATCGTATTGCAGGTATCATGGTATGGTGTTGTACTGTATATATTGTACGGTATGGAAAGTATAGTATTATATTTTATTTTATATTGCATTTTCTGTAATGAATTTTGTATTACATTTGGTATTACATTGTGTATTATAGTGTGTATGGCATTTTGTGGTTTTTATTGTATGTAGTGTATTCTCTGTATTGCATGGTATGTTATTTATTGTATTGTACCTTGTAATGGATTTTGTATTGTATTTTTGTTATATTTTGTGTTGTCTTTAATTTTCTGATGTGTTTTGTAGTTTATGTTGTATTGCAATGTATTTGTATTGTACTATATTTTGTAGTATAATTTGTATTGTATTGTAATTTGTAATCTATAGTATATCTTATTGTATTTTATGTATCGTATGGCTTGTAATGTACTGCACTGCAGTATGTTTTGTATAGTACTGTAGTATTGCACTGCGCCCCACCCAGCGCAGCTCCGGCGCCCTCCAACACCTCCTCCCAGCAGGCTCTGGCACACAGCACTTTTTGGGAGCCAACTCCACTGAGTGCAGGGGGATGCCTGGCTGGCCTAGCTGCTGCTCCGGACCCACAATGGCATGGTGGAGCTGCGAACCCTCAGCAGCTTCCTCTGTTGCCTCCAGGTAGTGTGTGTGTGGAAAAAGTTCCTATTATGTAGTTTGTAATGTGTTGTGGTTTGTATCGTATGATAATGTGCATGGCATGGTATCATATAAATTGTGTCATATTGTATTTATTGTATTCCTTCTATTAATTGTATTGTATTCTGGGATGTATTATGGTATGTATTGTATTGTATGTATTGTATGGTATGGTACGAATGGTATGGTACATATCGTATGTATGGATTCATATTATATTATATGTATTTTCTTGTGTTTGTTGCATTTCATTTATTGTATATATTGTTTTGTACGTATTGTATTTTTTATGTATTTAAAAGACTGGTAGCTGTGACGCTTAGGGACATGGTTTAGTGGTGGACTTGGCAGTGTTAGGTTAACGGTTGGTCTCGATGATCTTAAAGGTCTTTTCCAACCTAGGTGTTTCTATGATTCTATGGTAACCTAACATCCCATCCACGGTCACAAAATAGGCATACCTGCAAAAATCTCACTGTGAAAGGAAAAGACCTTGCTGCTCTGAGCAGATATTATTGGCAAGTAGGCATTAAAGTAACAGCTACAGTGGAGTCCTTTTTTCTCCCTTTCTTGCCTCCCCTTCTCCCAGCCAGAACGAGTATTTAGCCAGCAACAGGGCTGAAGGTTGAGCAGCCCAGTGCTGCTCAGGATGGCCTCCAGCCACTTCTTGAAAGGGCTGCCACCACCTTGGTCTTTAAAAAAGAAAACTATGTGCAAGAGGATACAGATATTCAGAGTCCCAGTTGATAACAGGCACTTTCTGGTTGACTTGAAGTAACTCTAAACCTATCTCTGGAAGATAAAACGTAGAAAACTTGGTTCCTCAGCCTTCTGCTAACCAGGAAAGGCAATTTTCCCCACAGTGTGCCAGCTGCTGTGAAATGTGTGTTGTGGTGCCCAGCCCTCTTGCCTGGTGTGTGTAAGACAAGGTACCTAGTCAGGTACAGCAGCTGTGAATTCAATGAGGCTTCAATGTTGAGTGTTGCTGTTCCGAATATCGCATTACTTAATTCCTCCTTTAGGAATGCATGTCTAAAAGCGAGGAATTTTAACTTCTGTGGTCTCGAAGGTGACATACAGACCATTTTCACCTCCTCTTCACAGTGATTGAATAGGTGGGGAAAGCTCAAGTAATAGATCTTTACACTGACCCGATGATGTCCTTTTAGCTTATGAAAGCATTTTGCAGTGAGCTGTGCATCACTTACCAGGACTTTTTGCTTGAATTTTGCTAGTGCCTAAGAAGTAGCTTGAAAATGACATTCTTTCTTTATAAGTACTCTGCATCTGTTGAGTCAAATTGCAAATGGAAGTATCTTGTTTTTTCCCCACTGCCACTGTTGTTAGTTTAGCTGTGGATCTGAATATCAAGCAGTTATTTTGTTCCTTGTGGACCATTGACAATAATACTGGTTCTCTGTTCACAAGTTTGTTAACAAAGCTATTGATGGATATGAGTCAGCACAGTAGTCAGCTCTTTCCCAATTAGCTGATTTGTTCCATAGGTTTTATTAAAAAAAGGGGCAGAGGGAAGCAAAAGCCCCTTAGTAAATGGAAGTAACAGGACACAGGCACTAAACAGCAAGTGCTCCAGGGGAGAAGGGGTTTTTCAACCTTGAATACCAAACAAAACTCAAAAAAGTACCCTAGACCCAGAAAAGTGTTATCAAAGGTTATAAAATCGGCGTGCTGTTGTAGGTTGACCCTGGCTGGATGCCAGGTGCCCACCAAAGCTGCTCTATCACTCCCCCTCCTCAACTGGACAGGGGAGAGATGAGGACAGGAAGATCACTCACAAGTTACCATCACGGGCAAACTGGACTTGACTTGGGGAAATTAATTTAATTTATTACCAGTCAAAATCAGAGTGGGATAATGAGAAAATAAAAATTAAATCTTAAAACACCTTCCTCCTGCTCCTCTTTTCTTCCTGGGCTTAACTTTACTGCTGAATTCTCTATGTCCTCCCTGCTGAGTGGAGCAGGGGGACAGGAAATGGGTGTTGCAGGCAGTTCATCACATGTTGTCTCTGCTGCTCCTTCCTCCTCAGAGGAAGAACTCCTCACACTCTTCCCTGCTCCAGCGTGGGGTCCCTCCCATGGGAGACAGTTCTTCACAAACTGCTCCAGCATGGGGTCCTTCTATGGAGTGCAGTCCCTCAGGAACAGGCTCCTCCAGCGTGGATCCCCTGCAGGGTCACAAGTCCTGCCAGAAGCCTACTCCAACATGGGCTTCCCACAGTGTCACAGCCTCCTTCGGGCATTCACCTGCTCCATCTTGGGGTCCTCCACAGGCTGCAGGGGAATCTCTGCTCTGGTGCCTGGGGCACCTCCTCCCCCTCCTTCTTCATAGACTTTGGTGTCCACAGGGCTGTTTCTCTCACATATTCTCACTCCTCTCTCCAGCTGCAGTTGTTGTTGCACAGCAACTTTTTCCCCTTCTTAGATAAATTATCACAGAGGTGCTACCACTCTTGCTGATGGGCTTGGCCTTGGCCAGTGGCGGGTCCATCTTGGAGCCACTGGCATTGGCTGTATTGCATATAGGGGAAGCTTCAAGTAGCTTCTTACAGAAGCCACCCCAGTAGCATCCCTGCTACTGAAACCTTGCCATGCAAACTCAGTACATTCCTTAAGGCAGGGCTGCCCCTGTCTGTCAGTGATGGGTTTATCATCTCATGTCAAAGCCTTCAGCAGGGAACAGATACTGTCCTAATCCTCAGCTGGAACAAACTGGCATATGCACATACTGATGCTACCTGAAAAGCTGCTTTTTGAGAAAACAAATTTACCCTGCTTTTTGAGAAAACACAGTTTCTTATGTGTATTTAAGTACATTAAATATCTCTTTACTTGAACCTAACAAATTTTAGACTTGGGATAGTATCCAAATTTAACATAAGGACAACCATATAAAAAAAATGATGTGTTTCTGCCAATTTCCTGAACATGAATGGCTGACCCAGAAAGAGAGAGGCACTCAAAATGACCCCGTGGGTGCAAAGGCTGCAGAATGCACTGCCCACAGGTAACAGAGGAATCACACTAGAGAGGCGTGTTTGGAGGGCTCCAATTGCCTCCAAACATGCAAAGCCTCATTCTGCTCTCAGAGTCTATTAAATATTAGAGCATTTGACTGCAGATACAAAGCTGAAGAACCCAGGCCCTGCTACTGCTGCTGCTCAGGGTAGCTGGTGGTAACTTTTGGGATTATGAACGAAAACTTGAAAAGCCTGGAGCAAAAGACCTGAGAGGTTTGACTTTTCTTCTTCATCTCCTTCAACTGTTAATCCTGAAATCTAAAAGTGACAAATTAATTACCAATGTTAATGATTTCACTGCAAACAGTTTTTGTCAAAACATAGTGATTTGCTTCTCTGAAGATCTCCAACTGCTTTATCCTTCTGCACATTTTATTGTTGCCAAAAACCTGACAACTTCCCAAAACTTCTAGCTCCCCCATCTTCCATCACCCACAGCCTACTTGAATATGCAGGTATAGATTAAAATATTTCAAATTTAAAATCAATATGAATAGCCTAGAGTGACTGTGATGACTGCTGCATTCATTGGCTTTTCAGTCTGCCACACCAGAGCACAGCAGAACTGGTCCCAACCATGGGACACACAAAACTTTCACTATGAGATACTTCTCAAGGCAGTTTGTTAAGAACTTTTTGCCATCTTCAGGCAAAGAGCCTAGAATTTCATTTTAACCAGTATGGGATTTATAGTCTGTTAGGAATTTGCCTTTTGTTTTAATCTCAAATTACTGTTTCCAACAGACATATAAACACATACGTACTCCCACACATGTCTGATTAAATTTGTCATATCATTCTCACAATGAAGAATTGTTTACTTCGAAAGATTTTTTGAAAAAAAAAATTGCAATAGTATTCCCAGGATTCTGTATTGCCAGCAATGGCTAGAATGGGAATCCATCAAATAGACAGATGCATCATAATTTTCCCCAAACACTATCAAGTATGATCATCCCATCAACCTTTTCTTCATCATCACTCAGAAACTGAGATTTACTCCAAATCCAGCCTTTTCCCATAAAATATGAATTATTTGCCCCTGTCAAATTGACTGTGGGAACATTAAAGCTGTTAGTATTTTCCTCCCTTAAACTCAATGCCTGTGACTTTACTTCAGGATATGACCCAGTATCTCAGACAGAAATATGCTTCATCTTCATTAAGAAGAAATTAGTTAAGTTCAAAGTTAAAACAGTGGTTTCTTCAGTGTAATTCTGTGATGATGTTAATTTTGGCCTGAATGGAATGTCGTTTATCACCATTAAAACAGAAAATGGAAACACACAAGCTAATTAGTTTTCTGTAAAAATATTGTTATTGAACAAGTAAAGTTAAAATGTTTTACTGTCACTGTGTGCCCATTTAAAATGAAGGTGAAATCAGTGCTTATGATAACTTGAAGAACATTATCATTGTATTTGGAGCCACTGGGAAAATGTCTTGTTTTGGAATATTTCTTCAACATGCTCTTGTTAATGCAGAAATGGTTGAGTGTGCTGGAGTTATGGGATGTCAAGGAGTAACAGGGTGATACACTCCTTTCTGATCAACAAAGAGCAGGTTTGTCTATTAAAAGCAGAAAAAAAATGCTAATTTAACACATATTCCTGTGAATAAATGAATTTCACCCTAGACTGAGACTTTTCCTCAGGTTCAGACAAATTCAGATGACACACTGCCCCATCACTTTCAGTTGTTATATGTCTCAACACCTTCAGATCACAGAGTTCTGGGAATTTCAGAAGCAAGCCAATCATGATTTCCACTGCAGAAAAGCAGCTTGGGTCATTTACTCTAACCCAAACAAAATCTCCCACCTCAGTTTATGACTGCTTCTGTTTGTTTGCCTTTTAATACTCCTGGCTGAGTTCCACTGAAGCCAGCATCCTACCATATCCTAAGATCAGACCTCACACACACTTGATGGTAATCCCTCTGAATGAATTGATGGATGCATGAGTCTCCTTCCTTGTCAGCAAATAGCAGATATTACTATCAGTCTGCACAATTATCTATATAAAGTTGTTTTATCTCTATACTATTTCAGTCACTAACCCTGCTTATTACGTATATGGGTGACATGGCAGGGTAAGGAGATGTCTACAAGAGCTCTGTTAAAGCCAATATAGCAATGTTGGTTCATGCCAACTGCTAACCTTCTCCCTTTCTGCCTTTCTCTTTCTCCTCCTTTCCCACACATGTGCATCCATAGAATGACTGAAACTCACTGCTCATTGAATCTATTCTTATGCACTAAATCTGACAAAGCTTAGCACTTCCTCAAAAATCTTTGCTACTGGTAATCCCCAGTTCCAGTCACTCTGACAAGTCTGTAGTAGCCAGCCAGAGGAGACAGAAACAGTCAAAGGGATTTGCCCTTCACTTGCTAACATTTCTCTAGCAAGTCATTTTATTAAAATATTATTTTACTGTCTATTACAAGTGTGAAAACCTATCTTCCCACAGGCTGCATTCAGCCTGTGTCTCTATTACAAATTATCTGAACCATGTTACTTTTGTTTTGTTCCTTGCCCCTTCTTACTGTCTTCTGAACATTTGCTGTTTATTACTATTTTCCCTAAACGAGGGGTTGCTGGAAGCTGAGAAAATACATAATGTAAAATCCTCACAGTATATTTCTCATTTCTTACAACCTTTTCTTGGGCTTATTCAGAAAGAGCTGAATAGTCTTTTGGTCTTACCCAGCATGTCCATTCTCACACCACTGAAGTATGTGCTAGTCTGTAACCCAGAAAAGGTCTTCCTGGTCTGCAACAAGGGAAGAGCTCCTCCTTCCCGGCTCTAGAGGTGTCACCAGACATGTGTCTATGTGTAATGTAATACGTAACTCTTCCTTGGGCAAAAATGGCAAGCTGGTGTCAGAAGAGCGTTTTGCAGCCAATCTGTACACTCTGCATGTGTTGGGAAAAAGAATATATGAATGACATTTTGAATGATCAATTTGTTTCACATGGAAAGTGAACAAATAGAGTAACTATGAAGATGGCAGTCGAGCAGCAATGACAGATTAAACTGAGTGTACCAATGTATATGACAAGAACCATCACCAGATGCAAGGCAAGACATTGAATAAGAGGAGAAACTTGTGGAATTAGGAGAGCCAGGTGACAAATGTCCTTCCAAACAGAGCATGGCAAAAAGCTGCAGACAGCCTTAGCCTGAGAGAGCCTGAGCCTTAGTCAGAGATATTATAGGAAAGGAGAGATGACCTGGTAAAAGCTTATAAGCAATCAGATTTTCCTACTTTGGCTGGCAATCACAGCTCACATACTGTTCTGCTGCTGTGCTGTGACGCCTTGTGCAAAGTTACGGAATGAAATGAAAGAGAAACCTCATTAGCACTCTTGATAGAGCGTGTGCTGGAGTGGGTCTGTGCCAGTTTAACCCAGCAGAGTCTCTGCATGGGGCTCTTTGAGGGCTCCTTTTTAAGCTCTTCTCTAGAAAGGGGATTCCCACTGTCACTGCGTTTGGATAGTAACTGCTGAAATTTAAATGACCTTCACAAGCACAAAGGAATCTCCACTTACAGCTAAACTCATTGCCCATGTATGTAGAGAGTTCATTTGTTCCTGTGATGGCTTCAGAACCTCCCAGTAGATCCAGAAATGGACACATTCAACCGGGTCTTCATTGCAAAGACTGAGTCTGGAGGTGAAAGGGAGTTGCCTGCAAGGGGTCATATCTGCCAATGTGGATAACAGGGACTATTCATATTGCAGTTCCCATCTGAAGAAATCTCCTCTAAAGTCTCTGTCTCCTTAGAGCATCTACACCACTCATTGCTCAGTTAGTCCATGGCCCAAAGATCATCTGTTTGCCTGACATACTCAGAAACACAGTGTCAAATTATAATTTTGGCAAAAATAGTTTAAAGAAAAAGTCAAGCACTCCTCTAAAGTCCAGGAGGTAGAGGCTCTTGGACTAACAGAAGCAATTATAGGACAAGTCCATAACATCATGCTGTCACTTGCATATTTATCCAAGGTGAACGATATGGTTTCATAGGAGCAGTCACTGGCCTTGGAAGAGGACCCTAGTTCTAGTGCAGAGAAAGCTCTGGCTGGATTTTGGCTCTGATACCAGCACAGAGATCACAAGGAGTGTAACCCCATGGCAGTGCACCTTGGACTAGAACACTTCAGTGACTACCCGCTGCAATCAAAGAGCTTTGGCATCCTGCAGGGAAATGACAGCAACAGATTCAGAAGACAATAGATAAATAAACCCCCATAGCTGAATGAATAATCTCCCTATTCTGTTTAGCACTGGGAAGATCTTGGCTGAAGTTAGTGTCACTGATACTCAGCATACATCTGTAAACCTGTGAGTTCTCTTGGGAGAGTTTATTGAGCACTGGATGTGGGTGCTGTATATGAGATGCTTGGGTTTATTTCTTTCAAAAAAGAAAAGGCTGAAAAGATAATTGATAACTATTTTTGGCTGTATGACCAAGATACAGAATCAAAGCAAAAAGCAATTTTTTTTCCCTGTCCCTAACAGGGCTACAACAAGCAGCAGTGGGCTTAAACAGCAGTGAGGGAAATTTAGGATAGACCTAAGGAACGTTTCCTGATGAAAAGGACAGATAGCTATTCCACCACTGAAGGACTATAAAGAGTAGGTTGGACAAATTAATCATGAAAGACCCAAGATCCTGCCAGGATAAAAGACAGAGTAGATCTTCCAGCCCTGTTTTCTGAATTTCTAAGAAGTTTTGTGAATCCTTCTGTCAGATTGGTTTTAGCTGCTTGAAAATGTCTTCCTTGGCAAGCCACAAAGCAAAATTCCAGTGAAAATGTTAACTAAGAGACTATTTGCATGGTTGTAGAATATAGACATTGTGCTAGAAGACAACCGAATCTTTGGGACTTTACAGCAAAGGAATTGACAGAAAAAAAAAAAAGGTCCTGGGATTTAAAAACTTAACTTTTGAGTCTCAATTTTTTCAAACAGTACCTCAATATTTCATTTTCTATTACATTCTATGTACAACTATAACACCTGAAAAAAGTCAGCAAGCAAACAGAAAGAGTGCTTCTGAGCAGCAAAGAGATACGCTTTATAGCATTATTGTGTTTGCACTCATGGGAAATGCAAGATGCTATAGTGATTGCAGTGTTGGATGGAAAAGGGCATTTGTTCTGAAATTACAAAAGTCACCTATCCTTGTCCCTCTTTTTCCAGGAAATCAGTATTGTACCTGGCATTACACATAACACTAGAGTTTTAGCTAGCTTTGACGTCTAGTTATTGTCAGCTCGTATTGAAGCATTCACTAGTTCCAGTTTTCGCTGGGTTTTTGTACAGAACCTTTTTTATTTTCAGGTTTTCTCATAATGAAAATGGTTTGCTGATTCACCAGGTAGCTTTCTGACAGTTCTTGTGAAAGAAGTAGCTTATCTCCTCCTTATTGACAATATCACCTTGACTTCAACATGTTTCCAAACTGCTGTGCTTTGTTTTCTATACGCTTTCAATTATAGCTCTTGTTCTTTTGGAAGAGTGAGTTTTGCTTTCCTCTCTCACAGGGGCTGTTCTGTTTGCCCTAAAGCTTTTATTCTCTTCACTTCTCCTCTTGCTATCTCGGTATTACTGTCTGATTCTGTCACCTCTCATTCTTTAATGACACCATTTCTCTATCATCTTAGAAAGGTGTTTTGAGGATTTGGGCTATACCTATGCAGATGTTTTGGAGCAGGGTTAGCACCATGTTCAGATCCCCAGATACTGCGTCCCCCCCATGGCGCAGGTAGGCCCATCATAGCCTTGCTCCACAGGTGTCAGGTGCCTCTAGAGCTGGACCAAAGACAAAGAGAAGCTTGAACAACCTTAATTTAACAATTAGTTTAGTAGTGAGGGCCAGGAACAGCCCAAGGTCTTTTAGCAGCTCTAGCTGTTGGTAAGTGATATGCCTTAAGGGCCAGGAGAGCAAGGATGGGCTGGAGGGTGGGTGCTTTGTCTCTCCTCATCCCCTTCCTTTTAGAAGCATTTTCTTGCCATGCTTCCTCAGAGAAAAAGTTAATATGTCCTTACTAAACATATAGTTACCACTGGACGATGTTTCCTAGGCAACATTCCTATGGAAAAGCAGACTACTGACCGTTCTCACCTTGCTCTTGTGAAGTCAAGCAGTAATTTCATTTATTATTCTTCAGAAGCGTAGTGGCCGCTTTGCAGGTGAAAAAGAAGACAAAGTAGTCACTGGTGTTTAAGAAGAGCCACAAGCTGGTCTTTATACACAGCTCTTCAAACAGTAGAGCTGGCAAAGTGCTCCGTAGGCTCATAGTCATTCCTATGAAAACTAGCATCCGTTACTGGATCTGGGTGTTCCACAACTGAATAAACCATAACTAATGTTCTTATTTAAAGTGGCTGTAAAATCCATGCCAGCTGCTCTAGATGGAGGTGACGATAGTGTCCAAGCTCTGTTGCACGAGTCTTGTGCTGATCACTGAGGTCAAAGTTACACACTTCAAATGCACACAGCACTGCATAGATGTTAAGGGTTGTTATTGCAGTCCTCCCTTTTTCACCATGTTTGTCTCTAGGGCACCATGAAATTCATATTTTTGTAAGATAATTGAACACTTCTTCCCTTTAAGCCTAAGTTTTCTTTTATTTTTTGAGGAGGAGGAAGGAAGGAAGTAGCTAAGGAAATATCACACACTGATGTAATCAAGCACAGGAGAGAAAAACAAAACCTCTCTGTCAACAGGTGACACCTAAATGAATGGTGAACAAGGCAGTTAGTCTATACACTGGTCCTGTGCTTCCTGGGCTGTCTGTCTTTTCTCAGATTCTTAACTTGATGGACCGTTGACTGCCCATTTTTCTCAAGAGACAGCACTAAAGCCTGTCAGAGGAACTTGCTGTGTCTATTCTTAGCCTCCAGATCTATTGCGGGAGAAGAGAGGTGGGGTTATCGGCTATAGCCGAGACAAAAAAAGATCCAGCTGCCTGCGGGCTGATAAAAGCAAAGCTGCAATTTCCATTTATTTTTCAGTTTCATATACGTGGCGTTGGGCTGCTTCAGCTCCCTGTCACTGCAAGATTTGGCGTATATTAGCAGAGCTCACGTTGCAGGGAGGAGCAGTAAGTAACAGGAGAGCTACTGCCACTTTCTTTTTAGATCACTCCTAAGTAAGAAATAATCCTCTCCTCGCAGTCACAGCAATTGTATGCCAGAAGCATACAAAAGAATAAAACAGTTGGCATGTTTCAGATGGTTCAGACATGGACATGACACTAAACTGAGATTGTTGTTTTATACCGGGGAGACGGGGATTACCTTTTTTCTACTTCATCCTGAACATGCTATGGGAGAACATGGGCTGCAGAGGGGGAAGGTGCTGGCCTTTCAGGGAATCCCCCAGGGATTTTCTACTTTGTCTCCCCTAACCTAGCAGCATTTATTATCGCTGTAAAAATAGGCAAACAGCTCTAGAGCAGGGTAGATCTGTGCAACCCAGAAGCAGTGATGGTGCAATTCTGAGTACTTGCATTCATTTCGGTCACTTGTGGGTCTCACGCACAGATTATGAGATGATATAGTTGTTTTTATGGGTCTTGACTATGACCCTGTGCATTCAACAATCAGGAGGAAAAACTCCCTCCCCTCCACACTCCCAGAGGACTGATGCAGGTCGCACATGAATGAAGGCAGTTATTTCACACTTGGCTTGCAGAGAGCATAGTGTGCACATCCGAGTAGCAAGGAGAAGAGGGAACAGGGGAATGAGGAGGAGGAGGAGAAAGGAAAACAATGCAATGGGACCTGAGTCTGTCCTTGAATAATTAACAACACTGGTTGGATCTTAATAAAATTAATTGGAGAGGCATTGTTTGGGTTTTTTCTTTTTTTGTGTGTGTGTGTTTTTATCTTTATAACTTGTCAAAGAAAGATTGGAGCTTTATTACTTTTCGGGTTTTTCAGAGTTCTTTGTCCTCTCTCTTTGGCTCAGTGTAGCCTGAAACTGCCTAGTTTATTTCCTAGTCCTAGGAAATACCACAGGCTGCCTTCTTAATGCCTTCTAAAGTTTTTAAGTCACTCATTAGATACACTGGAAAGGTACAAACTAGATTCATTTAGCGATGACCACCAAAGGTATAGCTGGCAGACCAAACCCAGTGTAGATTTTGAAGAGATGCACCTACTTCAGCTCACACATGATATCCCTGGTTCTGCTGTACAGATCTCTAGGCCAGTAAAAGATTAAATTTATCCCAAGATCACCTCAGATAGTGGGGAAGTGATGAGGATAATTGTTCACGTCTCTCAGTAAGCATGTTTACAAGCCGTGATGCTTACATGAAACCAGAGAGATGCAAAGCAGGCTGGGTAAGTGAAAACTGTCTGTTAGAGGTATTATATTTAGATACATTTGCAGCTCAGGTTCTTAAAACGTTCCAGAAAGAAACAAAAAAAAATGTTCAAGTCTTGCTGAGGGAACAACCTTTGAATTAAATACTCTAAAAAGTTTTCCCACAATCACTTTTTTTTGAGAACAGATTATATTAGGAGAGGTGGAATAACATTCTTTAAAAGTGAGCAAAGGCAGTAAATGGATGCAGATGCATAGTTTTATTCCTTTTCTGCTTTGGGCTCAAGTACAGGGTTTAGTGTGAGTCTACTCAATCGTTGAGAATGGTCACTTGGGGATACAGAGCTCCCGAATGCGGCTTTTTAAACAGGTTATGGTCACTGTCTTGAGAATTGGTCACAGAATGGTTTCCCTCTCATTCTGGCATAGGAAAAATAGATTTGGGGTGGTAAAGTTACTGAGACATATTTGGCATGGGTGGCACTAGGAACTTTCTTCTTCTCAGGACCCATCTTACACTCCCTGCAGAGGCTGGCATCCCTGCTTACATCAGGCACACCCCGACTAGGACATGGGACATGTATCTGTCCCTGCAATGCTGTACTTACAGCTTAATGTATCAAAGCCAGCTCACATTAATTTTAATTCCTGTGACTATGCCAAGCTGTAAATTGATGTGGTTCATGAATCATTCAGCTGGGGAGGCAGCTTCCAGGAGTGAGGCAAGGCAGATGGTTCTGACAGCTAAACCTCCCCAGCTATCCCAGGTTTAACTTACTCCTCTAGGGCAGTATTCTTATTTACTCTGCCTGCTGCAGTCCCACAAAGACAAAATATTACCGCTCCCCTGCAGCTTATTCAGCTTTCCTCCTCCCAGGAGCCATTCAGAGCTGTCAGCTCTCCCGTATTTGTCCCTAACCAGCTCCAGATGAAACGAGAAAGGAAAGCCGAGCAGCTTTAGCTGTAGCTTGCTGGTAAGAAAGCCCTGTTTGAACTGCAAGGGAGGAGAGCTTGTCTCAGCACCTCAGGCAGTAGTTCAGAGGGACAGGGATAAGCAAGGGCAGGGCATAAGCAGCTGGGTTTTCCCTGGGAAACCTGGCCAGGGTAGTACTAGCAAGAGATTATCCCAGAAGCTGGTGAGGAAGGCCTTGTCCCTAACTTTCTCAGTCAAGAAGTAGTGTAGAGAAGAACTAGAACTCTCCCTGCTTTGGGAGGCAGGAGAAAATGTGGGCCAAAGATGGGACGTTGCCTCATCATTGTATTGTGTGGCTCACAAGCTAACTCCTTGCCTCTGCGAAGGGGCAGTTCTGAGCTGCTTTGTAAAGATTTTCTTTAAGAAATCTCCTTTGAGAAGTCACAGCCCCTCATTTCTCTGTCCACCAAATACAAGGCTTTCCATCTCCCTCTGTATCTGAGAGAAGGAGGGCAGCTTCTTCCCGAGCTGTGATGCATAGTGCATGACAATTCAGGTGGGGCTTTTGGGGAGCCCTCCTACTCCTTGAGTAACTCATCCCTTGCCTATCTCCTCATCCCAGAGAGGTAAAGCACAGACACTCACACAGCTACAGCTCTGAGAAATGCTTTTGCCATGGGGGATCCAAAAGCTGATCAGTGGTACCACGGTCCAGCTCTCTGGTAGTTCTCTGAAGCTCAGTAGCCCAGAGCTGTCCTTGGACTCTCCTTGGTCTCCTAAAGTTCAAGCAAAATGTGAGGCATAGATATGTACCTAAAGAATGCCTCAAACTGAGTGCCTGACAACGATGTGCTACTTCTGAATCAGCTCTACAGTACAACAGGAATCTTTTAAAGCCAGTCAACTGAAAAGCTGAGGGAAACCTCGGAATTTACTTAATTTGTATTGTATCAGTTTTGTAAATACCTCAGAAGGGATATAGCCAGAAATGTTGTTTCTGCCGTTAGATAGCACTGGCTTTGCATAGTAATGAGCAAAAAGTGAAGGAAATTAGAAAACAATGTTCTACAGTTGTGTCATGTCTCCTGCAGTTCAACCAAAATACTCCCTGTTTTGAGCCCATGAACATTTGCTGTCCATATATTTTATGGGTTTTGGATAACTCTTCTCAGTCAAAGGATTTTTTTTCAGCACATATGAGTTTCCAAATATAGTGAAACCAATTTGCTTTGAAAAGCAGTATATCTGCTAAAGGGCAGTTATATTTTCCTTTAGATAATGCACATCTTTTATGCACAGCAGGATCCTGAAACACAAAGCCCACCAATCAGGAGCAGGGAGAGACAGTGTACTAAAACTTGTTAAAAACTCTGTGACATATTTTAAAACCTCAGAGGATCCTGACCTCAAACCTTTTATAGCAGCTATTCCCAACTATTCAAGCTCTTGCCAGCACTTTAGCAAGAATGAGCAATTGCTATTTTAATAACTGTGTGTCTATTAAACAAACAAAAATAAATGTTTATACATTTGAAGGATCATTTGTAGACATTTCACTGAGAACACATTTGACAGTGATTAAAGAAAAGCAAGTCTACCAAGAGGTTTGCTTAGTAAAACAATGAGACCTCTTCCATCACACCTTGTACACTAGCCCATTCATCCCTGCCCCACACTTCAAGTTCTGCTCTTGTAAATAACTGAAACTTGTTTTTTTTTCTCTTGCTGCTGTAACTCCGGAAGCTAAAGCCAAAACCTGGAGTTCAGAGACATCTGGGGTCTAGGTGCTATGTTCGGCCAGCTAGGATCCTAGGAGCCAAAAACCTACAGTCTGAGAGGGAAGTTGCCAAGAGTTGGCCAGTGGAAAACACTAGATGTGAGATCTTGATGGCAGGGTGTGATACCTAAAGCTGTGTGGTATGTGTGGTGTCAAGATGTGAACAACATGCCCAGACCCTAATTGTAAGCAGTGGGGAGCCATGTTCCAGTTCAGTTTCCCAGCATCACCTCTTGGTGCCATTTGAGACACCAAAGGATAGCCAAGACACCCCCACGGCTGGCTGTTCCGATGTGGGGCTTAGGGAAGACCTCAGCCTCCTGGAGTGAGGCAGGACATAACACCAGAATAATGCTGCATTTAAGCAACTGAACCTTGTCCCTGTTCAGTCCAGTCAGATGCCAACATTTGGCCTGATCAATAGTCCTCCTGGCTCAACTAACTGTATTGACAGTATGGTCCACTGACCATAATGAGAGCATGGCTACCGGGTTGTTATGTAGACAGCTACATTTTGATGTGTTAAATAGGAGCTGAATCTCACTCTGAACATAGTAAGACATCCAAATTCCTACTCACCTCTGGAGTCCACATGTGCCCATTCACATGGGACTGGAGCAGATGCCCTCTGCAGAATGTAGGTAAGCAGCTGAATGAGGTCTAGTCTCCTTAAACAGCTGATGAGGCTGGTAAAAGTGGTTGCCATGCACAGCCAAGCATGGAAAGGCAATGGGACAGAAAGGCCCTTATGGTAGATGAATATGGTGAGCACTCCCATGGGAACAAGGATCTGGTTCCTGATCCTGAATTGTGGGGCTTGGGATTTTTTTTTATTTAGTTAGTTTGTTTGTTTTGCAGAGGAGAGGGGCAGTTAACTGTGGATTGCAAAAATGCATCATCAGATCCTGTAACTGGAAGCAGCATCTTAGTCTTTTTCACCCCGGGGGACTGTCTGAGTAAATCACAGGGCTAGAGAGCTCAGTTCCCACTAGAGAGCTCAGTTCCCACTTCCCTCCTCTTGCCTTGTGTCATCAGTATCCCTAGCTTCATTATGCTGCAGCAGAAAAAGAAGTTTTGAAGGCTACTCCTTTCCTGACCTCACTGCAACCTGGTCTCCTGAGTCTCACATTCACAGTTACACAGTGAGGAGGAAAAATTGAAAGGGCTCCTTGCTGCATAGTGTCGTGGTTTTGTTTAGTGGGGGGGGCCTAAGGTGGTAGCTTCTGTAGGAAACTGCTAGAAGTTGCTCCCCTTTGTTCAGGGGACTTGGCCAAGCCTAGGACAGACTCACTGCTGGCCGATTGGTAGCAGAATGTCTCGTGATAGCGCCTCTGTGATAACGTATTTAAGAATGGGAAAACAGAAAACAAAAGAGAGAGGAGAGAAGATGTGAAGAAGCTGAGCGGGGGCAGAGGGGCAGAGGGGGAGGCGCAGGCCTCATGGGCCTTGCAGGCCTCACCCTCTGGCCTCTCGCCAGGCAGCCGACTGGGCCCGACTCGGCCCGGCCCAGCTGCAAGAAGTGGAAAGGAGATGAGAAGTGAATAAGATGTAAAAAAAAAGATCCTGAGAGACATCTACCAGCCTGTTGTGAGGAACGGCTGCAGACGCCAAGGTCAGTTCAGAAGGAGGGGGAGGAGTAACGTGGCTCCTGGCCAAGATTCCCCTGCAGCCTGTGGTGACGACCATGGTGGAGCAGGTTGTCCCCCTGCAGCCCATGGAGGTCCACAGAGGAGCAGAGATCCACTTGGAGCCCGTGAAGGACCCCGTACTGGGGGAGGTGGATGCCTGAAGGCAGCTGTGGCCCGTGGAGGGCCCGCTGGGACAGCTGTTCTAGAGGGACTGCGCCTGTGGAAGAGATGACCCACGCCGGAGCAGTTCCACGAAGGACTGTGGCGTAGGGGTGGGACCCCACAACGGAGCAGGGGAGGAATGCGAGGAGTTCTTCCCCCAACCATGAAGCAGCGGCGTAAAACAACGCGTGATGAACTGACCGCGACCCCCATTCCCTTTTCCCCCCTCTGTGCCGCTCGGGAGGGGAAGGTAGTAGAGATAATGTTAAGCTTGGGAAGAGGGAGGGGTGGATGGAGGTTATCTTGTTCTCTGTCTCATTATCCTGCTATTTGTAGTAATAAATGAATAGTTTTCCCCAAGTCGAGTCTGTTTTGCCCGTGACGGTAACTTTAAGGATTTCTTCCTGTCCTTATCTCAAACCTCGAGCCGTTTTTCCTTATATTTTCTCTCCCTGTTCTCTCAGAAGGTAGGGGGAGTGAGAGAGAGACTGCGTAGTCTGGTCCGATCGGGGCTGAACTACGACACATAGGCATCCCTGTTTGAAGAGACTACCAGGATAAGGAAGATGTATATTTGCTGGTGAAGGGATTCCCCAACCAAGAAACATGAGCAGTGCCCTAGTCCATATGAGGACACAGTACCCACTGTTATAAATGCAACACAACCTGCAAACAGGGTCCACAGAGTGATATTACGCCAAAATGTCCTGCGGGGATATTGGAATATTAAAATTATTATATTCTGAGAACCTCTCTATAGCATCTGGAAGAACTTCTTCCCCAAAGAGTGCATCATTCTGGGCCTCAAAGATAGCTTTTATAGCTGCAGACAGTGCTGACAAAATGGCACCCACTCCCTCTGCAGTGGCTCCACAGCTAGGGCTTGTGCAATCTCCAGCTGGGACAAATTTGCTTGAATTGCTTCCAGGACATTAGAAAGCTGTTAAATTTCAACAATAGCTCGTCTTCCACAGTATTTGAACCTGTCCTCATTGTGGGAGAAAAGGTATTTTATTACTATTCAATAGCTGCCACAATAAATCAAACTCCATATATTAACAAGAGGTTCAGAGTAAGTTAAATATCAATGGATTAATAAAATATGATGGATAATGATTTCTAGCTAATACAGACATTTGTCATTTTATTGCATGTTTTAATAAACAGTCCTCAAATTAATTTGTGAGGATGGTGTGTATTCTGAATGCATGTTTTCTGCCTTCCCTTCTCTGCCTGGCTTCAAAAAGCATTATCCAGTGTTGTTGTGTAGTGGTGAGCTCCTCTGCATATGGAAGCAGGTCCTCCTCGGTTATCACAGACTGACATTCAGCAGCTTCGCTGATGTGTAGATAATGTCAGCCTGGAAAGGTGGCAGGCAGCATCTTGTCCAGCCTTCCCTGTGGTAAGGAAAGATAAGCATCTCCAGCTGTCAAAAACCTCCTTCCTTCTGTATGCAAAACTTACATCCCATTTGTGGCAGCTGAGAATGAGAGATATGCCCTTGGTTTAACATGCTTTGCAGTTAATCCTCTCCAAAGTGTATTCTAAAGCCAACTGCAGTAACTCAGTATATTAAGGGATTTGGTCAGTGACCATATTTTAATGGCCATCAGATTGATGGTGCACCTCTTTATATCGTAATTCTCTTGTGATACTTACATATGCAGCGCATGTACAAGCAAAAAGGGAGGAGGGAATTTAGTAAATCCCAGGGCCTGAGAGAAACGCAACCCTGTCCAGGACCGAAATGTGCAGCATTTCATTAATTTTTGTATCACTAACTATCTCAATTTGCAGAAACAAGCTGCTTATAATTGTAATGAAGAGATTGATGTGTGATGGTTAATATTTTAAGCACTTTACTTTAAATAGCACATGATGATATAAGCTGGAACTCTTGTAGTTGCCCTAGACCAGTAGCTTGACACAATGTGGTAAAGAGGGGTGTTGCAAATCCAGAAAAAAAAACCCCAGGTATAGGTACTATAAGATACTACAGGGAAACATTCTTAATCCTGGTTTATGTGATTGCACCAAGTGTGCCTGTGTCTTTGTTTGTCTCTGAAACCTGTTGAATTAGTAGCCAATTTTGACCAACTTTAATCGGCTCCCAAGGTTATCCTACTCTTGCCAGCTCTGTGAACACAGGGTGTCTAAGAAGAGTTAAGAGAGACTCATTTAATACCCTGACAATGGAAGACAGGGAGGGAAAAAAAAAAAAAAGGAAAGGAAAATCAAAAAGGGAAGAAGAGAAGGAGAAAATTTATTGTCTTACTAGACGCTTGCTGTCAGACACGGACCTTGATGTGTTTGCTGTTGGCCTTGCCTTGCCACCTGGCAGTACGTAACCCAGCCTGCACAGAGCAGCTGAAAAGCAGCAGCTGGACTTTAAGCCCTGCCAAGCACAGTTATACTCAACAGTGTAAGCACACCTGGACGTACTGCTCTGGAGTTCCCTGTGCTCCACTCTGGCGTGTGGGCCTCCATGAGCTGAGGGAGAAACAAATCCATGGAAAATCAGAGAGCTGGAAGAAATATCCACAGTTATCCATGTTCTGTACAGATTACCTTTGATAGCTCTGCTCTTGGCACTTTAGGCCCCATAGATTCTTTCTGTCAGACCAAACCCCTCCTGTGCACTGCACAAAGGACCCAGGCACCACGCTCGGATGACACGGGTTCCTCCAGCAAGTAGTGCCCTGTACTCACGGCCCCATGCTAACACAGCCCTGTTCACGAGGTAGCGATCCTGCAGCTGAAGAACAGCCTTCCCAGTCCTGCAGGCTGGCTGAGGTGGGAAGACACTTCTGGAGATGGTCAAGTTCAACCCCCAGCACCCCAGATGTGTCTCACCAGAGCTGAGTCACCTCCTTTGGCTTGCTGGCGACACTCTGCCTAAAGCAGCCCGAGGTGCTGTTGGCCTTCTTTGTGAGTAGAACACATTGCTGTCTGATGTCCAACCTGATGTCCACCAGGACCCCCTCATCCTTCTCTGCAAAGCTGCTTCTGAGCCAGGCATCCCCCAACACGTACTGATGCATGGGGTTGTTCCTTCCCAGGTGCAGGACTTTGCGCGTCCTCTTGCTGAACTTCATGAGGTTCCTGTTAGCCCATTTCCTCAGCCTGTGGAGGTCCCTTTGGACGGCAGCATGACCTGCTGGTGCACTGACCACTCCTCCCAGTTTTGTACTAGCTGCAAAGTCTTATGCTTTCCCGCAGCGAGTGCAGTACTATAGGACGACACTGTGCTTCAGTGCAAGCTGACTGCATGGCCTCAGCACTTCCAGCTGAGGCTGAGCCTCTTGCGTGGGGTGATGTGGACACCAAGAAACCAGGGCAGGAATGTAGTCTATCTTCTACTCTAAAAGTAAACTTTCAGTTCTAGGCAACTTCCAGCTGAACACCTAAGGTCTGAAACACCTCAGGTGTGCAAGCACAGGGACCAAGCCCTGAGCCTCTTTTATGTAGCTCACCTTAGGCTGTTAATGTTTGCTCTGTAACTACTTGTCTGAAACGGTATTTCAGCTGCACTGTGTTGTGCAGGACCTAACCAGTATTTTGCTGTGAGACATGTTAGATACAGCAGAAACCACATTTCTACCTCCAACACAAATGCTTGCCCCCCCCATCCTTATGTTTGCTAAGGCCTAACAATAAGTCATCTGTCTTACATTGCTTTTCCTAGTGGTAGCCACCAAAAATCAGTATGAAAAAAAGAAAAAAGTGGAAAAACCTCAGAATCCAAAAATTTTAGGGCAGTGCTACTAGAAATATGGGTGTATTTTTAAGGCAGCTACATTTGGCTAGGTTAATGCAACCAAAAAGGAAAGTAAATGAAAATACAGTTATTTTGTTGGCATTGTGACTGTCTGTTTTACCTTTCCACAAGCAATAACAGGTTCCAAAATGGTTTTTGCCTGAATACATAGGATTTCAAATGTACTTCTACTGCAGGCTGCATAAACAGAAATAATGACAGGTAAATAAAATTGCAAATGTGGCTGAAGGGAAAGGTAGGGAGGATGCTGAATCTATAATCACACCTCTGTCAGCCTGGCTGCTCCCGGCTTGGATGGCAGGGCAGTGCTCTCTAGGTATAATGGAGATCTATAAATAGCTGCATCATTATATAACCCAGCGACAGTCTCATTCCCTTTCTAAATATAGGCTGTGCCGCAAAGGACAGTCTGGTGATGTGTTGCTGCTGATACCGATTAATAGCGTGACTCACACTGCCCGGCTAATAAAAATGAAATGTGTGCCTTGGAGGTACCGCACTGGATAGGGGATATTTATAGGAAGGAAAAAAAAAAAAAAAGCTAAACATGTTAGATTTGGTTTTGTAACTAGTGGAGGAGAAACTGAAATCTAAGCAATTTCGTAATGCAGGGCAATATTACATTATGTTTCCCTGGTCATAATGACTTCAAAGAAATGTGAAGCTGTCATTAATGAAATGTTTAATGTCTTGTGTTCTGTTCATAAAAAAATTGCTTATTGCCCTTGAATAATTACAGCAAACACATTTGGGTGCTTATAATAATCTCACATTTCCTAAGTTAACCTGACTGGCGTGCATGGGGTGGGAGTTCGAAGCGGGGTCCTGTTCACTCAGGATACACGTGCAGAGCTGACAATGTCAACCAGGGTTGCACATGCGGAAGTGAGGGACAGTTTTCTGTTAACACATAAATGCTCTTTATGTAGAGAGCTTTGAGATCAATGCAGCAAATTGCATTTAACACACACTTTGCCCTTCAAGCTTTAATTATCATAAACAAAGAGGCATGTATACACTTGTTCCGTCATAATGCCTGTGTGCTCCCTCACATCCCGTCTGTGCAATCAATATTGCCATTTCCCATACAAGGATTTTACATCCACTTTTTGTGTTTCCAGTTAGGGTGCTGTCTCTGGTGAAGCCTTTGCTGATGTCTCTAGTTCATTACTCGGGGAAGGCAAATGTCTCACTCTAGGCTGTGAATTTAACTTTGATGAAAAGCACCGCAGTGGAGTCCCCTTATAGCTCAGGACGTTGGTCTTTACTCAGGAGCGAAAGACAACCTTCTGCAGTGAAGTGCAGCATCATTCTGTACCACCATCTCCACCAATTTGTCCAGACTTTCATGTCTGTCTTTAGA
The DNA here is from genome assembly GCF_036417535.1 of Chlamydotis macqueenii. NCBI lineage: Eukaryota > Metazoa > Chordata > Aves > Otidiformes > Otididae > Chlamydotis > Chlamydotis macqueenii. The sequence goes on from NC_141556.1 coordinate 130,997,949, forward strand.
AATGGTTCGATTGTCTTCCTTGTGCAGTAAAGCAGCTCTCAACAGGAGTAAAGGTGCTGAATTGGTGTGACATCTGTTACTAGAAATAATTTGCTTGGGGAATTGAGGTAACCCCCTCCACCCTTTGCATTAGCTGAGGATGCAGTGCAGGGAGCTGAGCTCAGGTCTCCCATTTCTGTAGGGCAGCTCCTGTTGCTGCAGCCAGGGCTCTCGCACTTCCCTTGTGCAGCTGCTGCTCCTGGCAGTGACAGAAACAGTGACTGGGGGTGAGTGTCTCTCTGCACGCAGGTGAGAGCAGTGCCCTGAAGTCACCTTGCCCTCCTGCCCAGCAGAGATGAGACCCCTTTGCCCTCCTCTTTTCTCAGTATATGAGACTGGAGAATAATTACAGCCCCTGACACAGCAGGTACCCAAGTGCTTCAGCCATTGCATGAAGCAGCCCCAAGGATGCTTGGGTCCTCCGGGAGGTGTCTGTTGGAGCAGCTGGGAAATTAGAGATACCCATGTACCTGAATGCAAATGGCAAAGATCCTGGTGTTAAATAAGGGGACTCTCAGAAGCTCAGGCATTCCAGCACCTTCCTGCCGCCAGCCCCTCGGCTTCCCCACCTCCCCATCCAGCGAGTAGCTGCAGAGCCTGGCCCTTCACTACACCTGAGGAGAGAGACACAGCGGTCCTGGCTTTGCTCAGCCTCTAGCGTGAACATTGTTGTGACATGTGCAGTGCTTTCGTGCTCATCTCCTCTGAATTAATCTCTGTGGTACTTCACATCATCATCTGATTTCATCTTGTGAGTTAAGAGGTGGATGGACGGACCCATTGGTATCTGATGTCAGGAAAAATACCGGATCTGGCTAATGCACCAGTTCGGGATATCTCTGCACCCTGACATGGACGTACTCCAGCCCAGAATCTTCTTGTTGTCCTTGGGCAAGTGAGGTAGTGCTTGCTCACCGCTGAGGCAGATGTTGCTGTTGTGTGATCTGAAATTTGAGGCTTGACTTTGTTCTCTGATATATTTTATCCACTGCCTCTTCAAAATCCAGCCCTACGGTTCAACAGTAAATTGACCATTTCCTTGCAGAACTGCATGGTATTTTGACGAGGAAAATCTTATTAGGTTAGCAAGAATCAGAGAAGAGGGAGTGTTATGATCTTTTTTGCCCAACTTCTCTGACTTTTCCCACTCTCTTGTTTCAAGCAGGTAGGTGTTCAATTTGCACCTCCAGCACCCACAGTCTCAGTAATTCCTAATTTAAATGATTTAGCTGAGTTTCCTACCAAAACAACATTTTTTTTCTGCTTTTCCTCAGGGTGTAGAGCTCTGCTCCAGCTGCTTCCCTTTGACAGATTTATGGTAATAAAAAAAATAAAATAAAAAACCTCTGCTTTTGCTCTCAAACACAAATGTTTTTTGACAGATTAGACATGGAGGGATAACCTACCCAGCTAGAAGAGTCAGGTATTTATCTGCAGGAGTGCACAGCAATATTCAGCAGAGACGTGGTACCAGCAGCTTGATCTTGGTCATGTGAATAACCTTAAAACCTTTAAAACCTAGGGAAATCGTAAAGATATACTCAAAGAGAATTTGCACAGAAGTGACAAGACTCATCCATCAGGAAGTCTTCTGCACTGAAAGTCTGCTACGTGGCCCTTCCGGTCCCCACCACTTCCAAGCTCCTGTGCTCAGCCGAGGCTTTGCACCATGAGACCAGCAGCTAGCCCATGGCTGCCCCATGCCCCGCAGGACAACCCAAATCGCCAAAATACATCTTTTGGGGGCTTCCAAGCACAAGAGCTGTTATGAACCCAACAGCTACCATATAGTGGAAAATTCAAACCCCAAAAAGGAAAGCCAGGCACTGAAGGTACCACTCTGACAAAAAGTCACATACATAAAGATTTGCAGTGAAACAACAACTTACACTGGTGACATCTCCATATGGGACAGCAGGAGGGCACTGTAACTAGGTATTTCTATCAGATTTGAATGGGCCTGAAGAGTTGTTAACCCTAATGGACATCCAGGCAGAAGGTGGCTTCCCATCAGACTCTGCTGTGAGTATCAATCTGTAAGGCATTTTTAGAGCAAACATGAAATGTATGGACACTTTTGGCTTTACGGTAAAGTACAGTGGTGCACTGCTGCTTGCATTTAAAATAGGAAGAGGCATGGATCATGAACTTTCCTGGAAAAGCCAGACTGCTTCTTCAGGAGAGTGCAGATCCTGAGGGAAGGCCCTGGGATAGGCATTCTCCAATGCACAGGGCACACCAAACCCTGTGCAGCAAGGAAATCTGAGTAATTAGGTCTGAAGGCACATGCAAAAGGGAGCCTGATGGCAACACGGTGATTAAGTCAGTCACGGTGCAAACACCAGGAGGGCAGGGATGCTATTCTCTGCTTTGTTCTGTACCATGAAGTGCTCGCGGGTTCTCCTCCTCTGGACGTGTGACGAGGCCATCCTGCTGCCCCTTGCAGATTGCCTCATGGGCAGGGTTTAAATCTCACCCGACTCTGGCATTTCCCCGGCAGCTAGCTCCCGGCAGCTGGGTGCCCAGCCTGCTGCGGCCACGGGCAGCACCCTGCCCAGGCTGTTCACCTGATCCTCCCGAACCCTCGCAGAGTCCCCTCACCCTGTCTGTACAACTGCCTGTCATCTGCATCCACACCTTCTCGGTGAAGCCACTGTGATCAATTTACAGTCTCTTCTCTGATTAATTATTTTGGCATGGGTAACAAATCATTAAAACCCAGGCGTTTTATTGATAACTTGCAAATGGGAGCAATGGTTCGATTCTTAGAATTGATCATTCATTACAACCTCTTCTCCACAACTATACAGAACATGGCATTTTTTGCTTGGATCATGCAGGTTAAAATTGCATCTAGAAAGAAAATATGCCTCCCTGTGGCATGCTGCAAAGGCAACTTGTCTTTTACAAAACAGCTGCAGGATGAAAGGAAAAGAAGCAATATGCTGCTTAAAAAATAATGTTCGTGCTCCTGTGGAGAACAGAAAGGCTTTGTTTTATTATCCTCAGGAAAAAAGTTAAGGTGCAGGACAGCATAGCGATTCAAACCTAACAAGCATGGACCGGAATTTGTTGAATCTTCCAATTTAATACACAAACAGCCAGGCCAAAGTAAAAAGATCTACAAAGCTAGAAATAATTTCTGACTTAATAAAAGTTAATTTACTAGAGCTGGGAACTGAATATCCACCCTGCCCATCCCTCTGTTCTGCTGAAAGAACCATAGAGGTCCTGCCTGTGTCCATGTATGTCCCCAGGACACCTCCCAGGTGTGAAACCCTCTCCCATCCTCTCCAACAGCTTACAGCAAGACGTGCCATGAGCTTGCCTGACCCAGAGAAGCACAGAGGGGTTTAATACAATGAGCCAACAGACAATATAGTCAGGCTACACTTTCCAGTGGCAGAAATCCCAGACAGAATATCAGCTTGAGCAATGGAGTAGGAAAGTGTGGAAGAGAAGAAGTCAGGGGAAACAAACATTAGAGTTGGTTGCAAAGATGTCTGAAAGGCTCTGGGCAAAGTGACACTTCCAAACCATGTTACCTGTGTAGCTAAAGCAGGTCAAAGCGTTTTCACAATCTCTCTGATGTGCACAGTCCCTCATGCTGTGGTGATGGCAGTGTCCGACTCGGGGCCATTGCACCTCCTTGCACCTTCCTGCCGATGCCTCTCACCACGAAGTGCCTGCCACTGTCACGTCCCTGCAGTGGGACAGGCCACACTGCTGCTCGCTGGATGTGTTCACACTGCAAAACAGGTACCCTTCACCCAGCATATCCCCCTGTAACCCACTAGTGGAGGAAAATCCCCTGCAAAATCCCAGTTCCAGTGGGGTGCGAAATGGTGCTAAACGTGAGCGAGACTAAGTGACGTCATGCAATTCAAAGCAATAGCTTTGAACATTAGATTTTCTTTCTGTGTTTAGAAATATAATTTCTCCTTTTTGGCAAAGAAAAGCCAAGACCCTCCATGCTTTGCACAGCCAAAATTGATGCAGCAGAGACCATGTGCTAAAATGCTCTAACCCGACAAGCAACCTTAGAAAGGTAAAACTTTAACATTTTGCCCTTCGTGAGCAAAATGCTATCACAGATCATTTGAATGCTAGAACTGTTTAAAACCTGATGTATATTAATCCAAAAGTAACTCTAAAGAGATGGCTCATTTAGCAGCTATATGCTGTGTTGAAGCCCCTGCTAAATCTAAAATAGAGTTTATTTTATTTTAACAATAACAACAAAACCAGAAACTGTAGCCTACATTTGGTGTTTGAATGTACTAATGCTATAAAAATAATACACTATGAGATGGTCCTATACCATGCAGATTGTGCCTTGAAGAGACAGGAAGAAAGGAATAACAAGGCAGAGAATTATCACCTTTGTTATATAGCCAAGGAACAGAGGCACTGAGTGATTAGCTGTCTTCTTCATAATACCAGCTGAAGGCTATCGCTGAGCCTAACCAAACCTAATAGGGTCTGGGTGTCCCAGACAGTATGCTCTCACCACACTGCCGTCTTTCTTCACTGATGTAAATGGCTTATTTTAAAATTAGATTTTCATTGGCATCAATGTGGTTAACAGACACCCAAGTTCCCATGGCTGAATCATTCATTAAAGCTGAATAACCCTTCTTCCTATGCCACAGATAACTATTATGGACAGCTGTAGTTACAGGCACTCTAGTGTTACAATATAAGAAATACATTAATTTTAGTTAAAAACAAAAAAAAATCACTAAGGCTTCAGGACCTGAAAAGAACATTAAGAAAAGATCTTATTGTCATTACCTCTATGTATTCTAATACTTTCAAGTGACAGGTGTGTGACTCTGTACAATACTGCTGTAAAAAGCACAAGATTAAAAGCATCAGTAATCTCCCTGACATACAACAGAAATACAAAACCTGGGGCACACTGTTCAAAATCCATCCAGGTGACTACAGTCAGAAGTGCACACTGTGTAAATGTTGCATTTGTTCCTTGGTCTTTTCCCTTCGCTGAGGAATTTTCTTTCATTGATGTGGACAGAGCTCCCACTGCATTCTCGATTTAATCAAGCAAAATGCATGTGATAACAGATTGTAGCAGGATAAATCTTCCATTGTGCCAGCTGTTTTGTTTGTATAGCCCTGTGCTAACATTTCTAGCACTTATGTATTTTATCAGAATATTTAATTGGAAATCTAACATTGGGTGCAGGGATTACAAATAAAGTAATTGTGCATTAATTGTAATTTTTTTTTGCCTAAGTTGCATCCAGGCTTCCAAGTGATAATCTAGCAAAATTGAGAGGGAAATGAGAAAATGTGAATCACTGGAATTTACAAGCAGCTGTTAAGGAAAGGAGTGATGGCTGGGCGCTGAGAATAAAGCAGTGGAAGAGCAGACCTGATGCTCTGGGTGTTCTGTGTTCCTATAAACCCCTGTAAAGGGGAAAGCAACCACATCTCTGCAGCTCCCTGGGAACTGACTCAGAAAAACACACACTCAGACCTGATTTTGTGTTGCGAACAGAGTTTTTCTCCCTGGAAAGTGGCTTTCCCTGAAATCTTCTCCTCTCTAAAGCCTATCCATACAGATTTCACTAATAACTGTTACTTTTCTGATGACCGAGGGCCAAACCACGGCTGACACCAAAGTTCCTGTCAAGGCTCTATTGCTTTTCCTCAGTGCCAGATTTTCCTCCTGTGCTTCTGCTTTTGCTCTCAATGTGCTCATAAACTGCAGGAGCTGTATCTGTTACTGATGCCTCACAGCTGACTGACAGTGGATGGGCATGGTAATGGTTTCTTCTCGTCTCACAGCATTTTTACCCTACCTTTACTTTCTCCCATTAGCTAGCTACGTTATTTGTGAAATAAAATTAATGGCCCAGGTGCAAATCTATTTCAAGTCTTACCTAGACAGCTGATTTTGGCAGCACTTGATCTGAGCATCAGGGGTGCTGCTAACCAGTTTTCAGCTTCTAGTCCTCATCAGGAAGAGGTGAGCCACTGTTGTCTTGTTGTATATATGCATTCCTCCCATATACATTGGCAGCTAGAGACCCCAGTCAGGTCAAAAGGCATTTCTTCATCTCAGAGACAATACATCTATGGATTCAGAAAAAAGGCACAAGTGATAGATGAAATGAATGTGGAGAGGACAAAGACAAGGCAAGGAGAGAGCAGAACTTAAAATTTCTTCCATTTTCCAAGCGGTTGCAAGGGCCAGCTGTGACCTCTCTGCAGCACTCATCGCACTGCAAGCAGTGAGTTCAGAGGCACCACTTGTCTTTAGAATGTTATTCAGTTGAGAAAGGGTGTAATATTCTTGTCCTAACTTTCCCAGCCAATCTACCTTTCGCAGCAGACATCTATGGTTTCACGAAATTACTTTTCTTTTTCCTCTCTTACTAGTCATAATTGTACATAAATCTTTATCACGGAAGTTTGCTACTCTAGTGAGATGACTTTCTGCAATTTGAAGAGCTGAGAAACACATTACGTTGCTAGTCAAAAGGGCAGGAGAAAAAAAGATTTGAGATTTCTAACTTAATTTGAGCTATTCTGTGCTTGTGTTGTGCGATAACATTAAAAGTAAAGTGTGGGCAGACGCTGGTTTTGTAGTGCATAACCTCTTCAGCTCCTCTTCCCAACAACACTACAATAATTCACTTAATGTGTAAGCTACCATGTAGAGAATGACGTTACATCCTAAACCTGTGGAAAAAAAACCCAAAACATAGTTAATAAGGAAATATGTTTTCTTTCTGTGCATGTCAAGGCTTGAAGGCCAATCGATTTTTCAGAAAAGTCAAAAGTATCTCTTCAGCATTTCGAAATCTAGGTTCACTGATACTTTTTCTTTGTAACTGTGGGCAAACTTTCAGGGTTTTTAGGACATTTTTCCTCTGTTGCAAGTCATTATTTCTAGTTGGAAAAAATAGTTTCTGGGGGAGTTGGGCAACTGGAGAAAGATCAGATGGCAACATTTCTCTAAGTAAGTGCAGCACAAAAAACAACCTAATCATTCACATTTACAGAAGGCTGGATTTCTAGATTAACATGTACATTCGGAGAGGAACACAGTGACCCTGTAGTGGGAGAATAGTGCAGCTCCTTACAAGGTAATGCAGATGAAGTAGAGACAAAAACTTCATACCAAAACTTCTCCTTTTCAGATTTAATTTGGATTCCCCACAGTACCTGAGTATTTCCTTTTTGTAATACACTGTAAAGCTTGGGCCAAAGCCATGGTGTCTGGGTCTCTGATAGGATAAAGCTAATGCAAATTTTTAAGCTAGAATTCCCAGCATGGGCAGTTTGCTGTCTGCCTTTGCAGACTGTTGCCATTTTACATCAGACTGCCGGAAGGGAGTGTGTGTGAATATTAATTGTAGCTAAAACAGAAAGTCGCCTACTTGCTCTTTCAATTGTGTGCATTGGAGAAGTGCACTCCAGATTTCAGTGCCTTCTGAAAGGGTGTAAATTCAAGGTTATACTTTGGATTATCCATGTCTTCTTTTTTTTTCTTCTTTCTTTTTTCCTCTTTTCCAGCTAGGTGGCATGCCAGGGCCCATAAACTTCTTAATATTCTAGCTTTACCACACAGCTTTTACAAACAAGGTCACACAGAACAGAGGAAAAACATATAATTAATAATTATCAAGACCTGCTGCTGTGTGGACTGCAAGTCCCTGCTCAGAAATTAGAATCAAATGATTTCAGGCTTTTTAAAAGGCAGTTAAAATATCCCACTTGCTTAAATTAACTCCTGTGAGAGAGTACACCAGCTCCATTAGCTCCCTGCATGTGTTTTGCTCCATGCTAATCCGTACCACACGCCTCAAATCACAGTAGCCAAGTTCCTTCCCATTGTGTTTGCCTCGCTCTCCACGGTCCCTGAAACATCTTTCCAGTTCCCTATGCCTTGCCTCCTTCACTCTCTCTGTTAATGCCAGCTGATCTGGGCCAAAGACATAGATTGTTAGGCAACACAAGTAAAAAAAGGGAAAAGGTTTCAGGCAAAACTGCATGCTAGGCTGCATCAAGAGAAGCGTGGCCAGCAGGTCAAGGGAGGTGATTCTCCCCCTCTACTCTGCCCTGGTGAGACCCCACCTGGAGTACTGCATCCAGCTCCGGAGCCCCCAACATAAGAAGAACGTGAACCAGTTGGAGAGGGTCCAGAGGAGGGCCATGAAGATGATCAGAGGGCTGGAGCACCTCTCCTATGAGGACAGGTTGAGAGAGGTGGGGCTGTTCAGTCTGAAGAAGAGAAGGCTCCGGGGAGACCTTGTAGCAGCCTTCCGGTACCTAAAGGGCGCTTGTGAGAAAGAGAGGGAGAAACTCTTTAGCAGGGCCTGTTGTGATAGGACAAGGGGTAATAGTTTTGAAATATAAGGAGGTAGATTCAGACCAGACATAAGGAAAAAATGTTTACAATGAGGGTGGTGAAGCACTGGAACAGGTTGCGCAGAGAGGTGGTGGATGGATTCCTGGAAACATTCAAGGCCAGGACGGATGGGGTTCTGAGCAACCTGATCTCGTTGGAGATGTCCCTGCTCCTTGGAGGGGGTTTGGACTAGATGAGCTTTAAAGGTCCTTTCCAACTCAAACTTTTCTAACTATTCTAAATAACTGCAAAAATATGTAGCACAATCCTAGTCCCTTTAGGAGTCCTCCAGGTTTGTTTCAGTCACTGGTGGAACGGGAGGGAACTACCAAGCAATGTAAAGCATTGTAAAACATGATCTAGAGTATTTCTGAATAACTTCATTGAAACAGTATATGGTGGCATTCATTATCAGAGTCTGAAAGCTAGCCAGTGAATTGTTAAGGTTGCATAGATTTTAAGACTAGGAGGCACAAGTAGGTTACCTAATATGACCATGTGCATAATCGTTGATATTGAATTTGTCCCATGTTCCCCTGGGAAATTCAGTAGTTTGTTATTCTGTAAGGAATTATTTTCTAGGCAAAAGTGTTTATATAACAATTTAAGACTTGTTAATTTACCAGTAATTTCCAGAAATAAATTTACTGGGGTTTTGGAATCTTGAAAAATTGAGTATACATCTCCATAAGGGACATTTGGAAGGGGTGGACCAACACACTACTAAAGAAGCACTCCCTGATGAGGTCTATCTTCTTCATGGAGAGGAGCCCTCATGTCTCAGGTTTTGTATATTCCCTCATCAAACATCATGCTTGTCCTTTGCCCAGAGACAAGGTCTGTGGTTAGTCAAATAGTACTTCAAAGGCATCTACTTTCTCCTAGTAAAATAATAGATTAGTCACTCTTAAATTGTGCTATGAACACTTTCATCTAGAAAATAATTACTTATGTTCTTCTGACAAATAATAAAAGGGAATCAGATTAAGAGCATTTATTTCATCAATAAAAAGTAAGATTGTATCCAAACATCTGTCACCAAACTAAATGTTTCTGCAGCCCAAATTCATTTGTTAATTGTCTCCTCTCTGACTGGAATGCTGCTGTTTAAGTAATTTCTGAAGCAACTTCTCTGTCATTGACAGACATCTGTGCAGGATCAGTGATGTGCAGAAAATATTCTATTTATAGAGAGGCAATCATTCCTTTCTCTTCTTCCCTCCTCGCACTCACATCTCTTTGCAGTGATATCAAGGGAGTTCCAATTCTGGTATTAATTTCTTTTCAGCTGAAATGCACCCACAAACTTTAGGCAAGAGAAAGTGAGTAAAGGAAAGTGAAGATCCTTTTTTTTATGCTGAGAAATATTTTTAGATGCAAACCATGGAGATTTCTTAATGTTAGAAAAGGGCAAAATCTGCTGAAATAGAAAGACAAGAAAAATAGCATTCAACAAATAGAATAGCATCTATTATTTATTGCAGCACTCTGTGGGTGAACGCTCAAAGTAAAATATGTGACTTTGAAGATGAAACAAAGAAAAGGTGGCAATTATTACAAAAACTTTTTGTGGTTATTTTGTGAAAATATTTTATTGAAACATAACTTTTACCTAAAACAGTCTTGCTGAAAAAAATGCTTCAGTTCTTTCCTAATGCTCAGGCTTTTAAAATTAAAAAAAAAAAAAATCTGTAAAATGTTTCATAGATAAAAAGCATTTTGTGAAGATACCAGTTCTACGTAGTTATCTGTGGGTTTCTATGGAGCTAGGATGCTCTTATTCCACCACAAGCACACTGCATCATAACCTTATCACACAGCCATTCTCGTGTTCAAGCCCCAGAATAGCTGGATTTGACTGAGTACTCTGTAGGAAAAAGAATAGGAAAGCTCTTGAGAAACTTTGTAATGAAACTTACACTAATTATAGTATTATTTAAGAGTAAAACGTTTCAAAGTGTACTTTATTTTACAGTTTGAGGGACTATTCAAATATTGAAGATCATATATTATTCACTTAGGAAGAAAATGAGTTATTACTCTAAAATGGAACATACACAGTGGGGCAGACAACTCTGTCATGACATTCTTCTTTATCTCCCGCTCTCACCCACAGAAGAATGAGTTGTGAATTTTGAGACATTCTAGCTAGTAATTGCTCTGTTTCCAAGAAACTTGTGCTCAACAGCAGATTTTACATAAGGACTGTTTAAGTAAAAAATACTTATATGAAATGCCTTTAACGCCAAACAAATGACTACATAGGTCCAACGTGAAGGGCAGTTAATTGGGTTTCTGCTTACCATTGTCTTCAGAAAATAGTATTTTTACTCAAATTTCTACATTACCTGCAGTAAGAAAATCCCATACTCTAGCTTTCACCTCTCTGGTCAGAATAGCAAGGGATCTAATTTGCTAACTCCACCAAGACCCTACATAAACCCACAAAAGAGAGTGGTGATTCGTTTTTTGCAACTCTGGTAAGCCATCGGGCAGCCTGGTCTTTTTTTCCCCCAAGCTAAAATATACAAGAGCCCAATGTGACTTCTTGGGTGCAATATAGGCTAAGCACTAAAAAGTTTAGGCACAGCTTTGTGAAGTCTAAAGAGAAACCCTGACAAGTGCAGCATTCACAAGTACTTGCGCTGATGGGAGAGACAAACAGAGAGCCTGACCAGACACCTGCCAGTTGAAAAGCCCAGATTGTAGAGCACATCACAGGGGCACTCCTGAGTCCCAAAGTAGTACTGCTCTAGCAAAAAGAATGCCAGGAAAACATCTAGCAGAGAACAGCTTGAGGGTAAACTCTTTGTTAATTTGCTTCCATACTTCTATCTTTTCCGTTTACCGAAGGCTTTTACAACCACTATGTTTGTCAATGCCAGACACAGATAAAAAGCAAGGCGGTCTGGTCGGAGATTAGTGGAAAGTTGGCAAAGGGTTGGTCCCTAGATTCAGTCAAGTCCTTGCGTCTTGGAGCATGACAGCTTAAATTTTTAAAAGCAGTTATGTAAAACTGAGACTGCAGTCATGTCACCTGCAGCAGTAGGTGCCTCTGCCCTCTGCCCTGGCCAGGAAGGCTCATCTTTCTGGCAGGGAGCAGAGAGAATGTAATTTAAATAAGCTCCTTGGCTGCCCATGAAGATCTGCTCTGCAGCACGCTGGGAAAGGGCCGCACTACTTCTGAAGACCACACCACCTACTCAAGATGAAGGACAAAAAAAATGCAGTTTAATGCATTGTCCATGTGAGTGGTGCTCTCTGGGCTTCATGTCTTTCCTCCTAAATGATAAGGCCACAGGTGTATTTGAAAACTAGGGGACAGATAAATGAATTTGCTCTTTCCCTTTTTTTTTTTTTAAGTTTGTGTCAATTTTACTTTATTTTTCCAACAACCTCAAGAGGAAGTTTACTACCTGACCTTTCTTAGATGTGTTGTCACATGTCTGGAAATAAATCAGTAGAGTATCTGTTGTCCTTTTTTTTTTTTTTTTTTTCCTGTAGCACTTTGAAATGTGGGAGCTGGAGAGAGATAAGCGCTATAGGTTTACTGGACTGGCACAAATGTAACAGGGTCACAATTTATGACTCAGCTCATTCATGGTAGATTGTATGTTCTTGAGATGCTGGATGATTTATAATGGATGTAAATTCTGATACTCACTGTGCCATTAGCACAGCCATTATCTCTGTCGTGAGCACTTAGGATCAATATATGTCAGCAGAGACAGAAATAGTATTGTGAGCTTGCCGATACAAACGAGTTTGTGGAGAAGCATTCTAGGATGCCATTTAACACAGCCTTTGAGACTTCGAGAGCAGCAATTTTATTAATGAAAATCCTGAAGTCAGGTATCTATGTCCTTTGCAATTATTAGATATTTAACAACCGCCAGAATGCATTAGTGCCCTCTGTCAAAAAAGAATTTAGCAAGTTGCAAGAAATCTGTTTACTTAAGAAGCTGGCCTGCAACATGATGCTGGCAGCCTTCTTCTGGAGAGTAACTAAGAGTATGCCGAGATATCATTTGGGATCATGAAAATGAGTTCTCAGAATTAATTAAATTTTATTCTGCAATCAAAGAAAATACATTTTTGTGGAGAAATGCGGTCCTAATTAGAGCCTCCTATCAAAGAAGACGGTCAGCACCATACATTCATATCACTGAGCAGAGACTGTGTATCCTACTGGATAAACAAACATCTGAGCTAAAGCTATGATAAGCAAGCCACTGACTAAGTCAGTTCACAATAAATAGCCACGCAAACTATTTATTCAGAGTCAGTTTAAAAATCATTGTGCTTCAACTGACAACTCTAAAGATCAACTTCATCAGGTTGTTCACCTTGCTGGTTTTTTCAGAAACGACTATTAAGACAAGAGCACAGATGAAAGCACCACCTGCCCTTCCTCAAAGATATTGGTTAGGTCTAGAGTTGAACTTCTTTCAAAGGTCTCAACCATTTGATATGGCATTGTGGTCCAGCTCACTCTGGAAACAGTTATCAACCAACAGTTATCACCCCCTCTCTAACGAAGGGTGCTCAGATTGCTCACTCATAATTTTATGTTCATGGCATTCACAAGCATGTTGCTATTCAGGATTCTCCATAAGGCCCTTGATAGCATCGCAGTACACTGTGTTTGGCCCCTGCATCAGTTCCTTTCCCTACCTCTTGCGAGAATGGCTCGCCTCATCAAATAAATCACAAAGTGCTCTTGCATCTGTCTACCGTTGCAACTGAAAAATAGTCAGCATTTCCATACCTAAATTGGCTAACCAAAACAGTTGCTCTGATGGTGGTCTCTAATCCACCATCTTCTAGTTACACAGAGTATTCCTGTTATAGGACTACTGTTGCCAGAGAATCACAGAGTAATTCAGGTTGGAAGAGACCTCTGGCAATCTCCAGTCCACTTGCCACACAAAGCAAGACCAGCTAGAGCAGGTTGCCTAGGTTGCATCCAGCTGAAGTCTGGGTAGGATGGAGATTCCATAACCTCCCTGGGCATTTGTACCAATGTCTGACCTCTCTCACACTGAAGAATTTTTATCCTACTACTTATTTGCAATCACCCTTATAGCTATTTCTCTCTGTTGCCTCTTATCACTGCACACCTCTGAGCAGAGTTTGGCTCTGTTTTCTCTACACTCTCCCATTAGATAGATGTGGACAGCAATAAGATCTCCCCTTCACCTTATCTTCTCCAGGCTGAAAAAAAAAAACAAACAATTTCCACAGTCTTTCCTTTATGTCTTATGCTCCAGCCTCATGACCTTCTTGGTGATTGCAGTTGGACTTGCTCCAGAAAGTCCATATCTTTCTTGCAGGGGGAAGCCCAAAAATGGATGCAGAACTTTCAGTGCAGCCTCACAAGTGCCAAATAGAGGGGAACAGTCACTTCTCTGGACCTGCTGGCTATGTTTTTGCTAAAACAGTGCAGGATGTGATTGGCTTTCTTTGACACAAGGATTCAAGATCCCTAGCTCCTTTTCTGCAAGGTTGCCTGCTAACCACTCAGTCCCTGGCCCATGCCATCGCAGTGATTCTCTGTTCCCGGGTGTAGAACTTTGCATTTCCCTTTGTTGAACTTTGTGAGGGTCCTATCAATGCATTGCTCCAGTCTAGCAAGATTTCCCTCAACCAAACTTGGTGTCAACTGTGAACTTTCTGAGAGTGCACATTGTCCTATCATCCAAGTAATTAAAAAATACATTAAACAGTCCTGTCTCAAATATCAATCCTCGAAAACCATCACTAGTGATCACAAACTAGATACACATCATAGCATTGATTACAATCCTTTAAGATCAGCAGTCCAGGTAATATTCCATTCACCTTATTGCTTATTGTCCACCTAGCCAGACCATATCTCACCATCTCGTTAGGCACAATATGCTGTTGGTAACTCCATGCTGGCTGTTTCCAATCACCTTTTTGACATTCAAGCACCCGGACAGGACCTCCAAGAGAACTTGCTCCATAAACTTTATCACATCCTTCCAAAGCTGCTATAGAACAGCCACATGCAGGCCCTCTCCCCTGCTGCTGCTACAGACTTCCCATGTGGTCCATCTGGCTTGTATATGTCCAACTTGCTTGAGTGCTTCCTTACTCTGTCTTCCTCTCCTCTCCATATCGCTACATGCCCCCCAAACTCTGCAACCAGGTTCAAGGGTGTGAGATGCCTGAAGGCCGTCTTCAGTAGCAAAGCAGGCAAAAAGGCACTGACTACCTCTTCCTTTTCCATGTCCTTTGTCCCTGAATCTTTAGCTGTACTCAGCAGCAGGTTCACAGTTTTTCTTAGTTTTCCTTTTGCAATTCTGTTACAGAAGCCTTTCTTGTTGTCCTTCACATCCCTTGCCAATTTAAACTCCAGCTGCTTTTCTGGTATCTCTATGTTTTCTTATGTTAAAGTAAATTAGTTAAATTCATCTCACTGGTAGGAAGAAAAACTCTAAGGAAGAACTCACAGAAGCCATTTACACAAGGGAATTAGCCAAATGCATCTAAATCTTTCAAGACTTGGAAGCAGTGCCCAGATGGAAAAGGATCATATCCAGATGTCAACCCTCCATGGAAGATTTCAAATCCTCAAAGAAAACAGCTCATAGAAAATTCATCTTATAAGAGACATCAGAGAAAGAGAGAAAATTCATTGTTCTGTTTTGTTATTGTGCATCTCAAATCCTTTCCCAAACTCTGACTTTTACTCTATATTTTTTATCTCACAATGCACATTAATTAATAATTGTATTTTAACATTCTGCCCGCACATTATATGTATTTTCACTTGGAAAACTTTTGTTTTTTCCCCATGGGGCATTAAGATAAGCACTTTACTAATTAAACCACTTGGAACTGGATTCAGATGATTGGGAGTGCTACCACTTCTGTCAAGTGTGAGACATCATTTTTTGGAAAGATGAAAGACAGCTTTGGAAAAAAAAAAATTAAAAATCCATGGTTGAGCACACACTCAGGGGACAAAGCATTGTGTCCTTCAAATCCTTTCTCCCTAAGGCCTTCCTAGGAGAATCTTGGTACAAACAACATTTTTGAAAACAATAAGGGTTATATTCCCATGAAAGACGACAGTGTTTCTAACATGTAAATAGAAAAACCTTAGGAAAAGATAAAATGTGATCTTGATCTTTTCTTTAAAGATTCTAGTTTGCTGCCAGGCAATTAAGATTATTAATATCTTCATATTTCATGTGAACTATGCTTTAACTCACAGAGGGTTCAACACATTTACTGTCTTTGCTACCAGAAATTTGTGACATTTTCTCATGAAATACATCAGATGTGAAAACGGTAGGAAGCGAAAACCATGACTATCAAAGGAGGTGCTGCCTGGACTCCTGTCTTGTTTTCAAGTGACTTTCCAGCCTGAGGTTGTCACTGTAAAGCTAAGAGAAGAACTGATATCAGCGATCTTGCCAAAATTATCTCCTCTTGCCTTTTGTGGCAAATGTTTTCTCTCTTTTTCTTCTTAACTTTTTGCAGTGATGCGTAAGGGAAGAGTCCCAGTTTCACTTAATTTTCCACTAAAACAAAGTGCACACTTAGTCACACATTTACTTCTCCTACTTGCCATATTAACACCCAGAGCCTGCCTGGCTCCTTCTTTAGCCCTTGCCTTCAGGCACACTGCTCTTTCCATGGTAGGGACCTGGGGAAGTAGGTCTCCAATTGTATTCCAACTTAAAATGGCAAAATAGTACATTACTTTGAAGTTGTCCATTTATACATCAGCTCATGCCCTATTTTCCATTACCCCTATGAAAGACTCTTCTGGGGTGATATGACTGTTACCAACTTCATTTCCTATACTGTGCATGTATTTTTAGCTCTTGCAGCCTCTTCCCACATGAGGTTGAGAATCACCTTTCTCTTTCTCATTTCATGCAATATTTTGGCTGATGCCCTCCTGGTTAATGACTGTCTAATCACCCCAGTCTAGGCCTGGGAGCCTTGCCTGGCAAATGAAAAGGCTTTCATCAGGGGTTCATTTTAGATCTTATTGTATTCTTGCTGCATATTTTGTCCCAAATCTCACCCAAGACTTGCTTTCTTAACCCTCTCTCCTTTTGTCCAGCTATCAAGAACAGCTTTTAAACCCTTGCTTTAAAACATTAATGATCTCTGTCATAGATTCACTTCTCTGTTGTACTCCACTTAAAATCCTACCTCTTGTGTGTCGTCTTAACATAGAGAGTAGAGCTTTTACAGTTCC
Organism: Chlamydotis macqueenii; assembly: GCF_036417535.1. Classification (NCBI taxonomy): domain Eukaryota; kingdom Metazoa; phylum Chordata; class Aves; order Otidiformes; family Otididae; genus Chlamydotis; species Chlamydotis macqueenii. Next base: position 131,014,610 of record NC_141556.1, read on the forward strand.
GGTACTACATAGTCATAGTTAGTTAATTCCTGTCAGAATTATCTGAAAATTATTTTTAAAATCACATATATCAAGCACATCTATTTTCAGGACTGAATGTTCCTTCTAAATAGTTGAATTTATTGGTAATATCCATCCTCTGCAGAAGCATAATCAAGCAAGTCTTGGGCACTCTTCAGATACCTTCTGAACTCCTGTGAAATTTGGCATTGATGAGGAGGTATTGAGTGTTTCTGTTCTTTCATTTGAGGCCTGTCCCACTGTACTCTCAACACCAAGGATATTTCATTCAATCACCCCAAGAGAAGGACCTGGACAGAAACCTGTTACCTTCAATTCCACCTGATCTGTCCTGAGCTGTTGCCTGATATAACATTGGTCCAACAAACTGATCTGGAAATGCTTTGAAATTAAAGTCCTCCACAGCAGGCATCAAACCCAGATCAGTCATTTCGTAAGCCTATATCTTCACACGTGAAATCATCCCTCTCCAGCTAAAACATCCCTCATGCACTCCCCTTGCCCTCCCAGCTGGTTAGTAGGCAGGTGCTTTGGTGCTGTCCTATCTGCTGCCAGTGACCTGCCTGCAATGCTGGGGTTGGCAGAAGACAAACTGTATAATTGTGGTCCCCGTGCTGACATAGGTTTGCCCCTACCCAAGCTAAGCGTTCCTCCTGGGGACTTCCCATGCCTTTGACAATGTAAGCATTTGAATAACATTGCGAACACCAGTCCACTAGAAGTAGGGCTATGAAAAGTTTTGACGCTGGGAGAGAGCTGATGAAAAGAAAAGTACCTAATTTTCTAAACATACTTGGGTCCAAGTTGTTTTGGCAGAAATGTTATTTTCTGAGAAAAAAAGAAAATCAAATTTTTCAGAGGCATAGAATTTCATAGGCAAAATGATTCCCCAAAGGATAAGAAAAGGCACAACAGGAATTATTCTTTGGTTCATTGATTTTAAGGCCATAAGGGACCATTATGAATACCATTATGAATACTAAGCATCTAAATAAGGCAAGCCTCCGAATTTTCCACATTAATTCCTCCATTAAGGCCATACTTTCTAGTTGAACAAAGGAACAGGTTTTAGACTGGCATCCAATTAAATCCATCAGCAAATGCCACTTCTCTCTCTAACTCCCTTAGTAATTTTTTTTTTTAATGTATACACTTACTTAAAGTAATTTGAAATCTTCTAAAATTAATGTTCAACTTCAGGTCCCATCAGAGCTGGACCATTTATACCTCCTAGAAGAGACCATTCGCTGTGAAGAGCATGAGTGCTCAGACTTGGGAAGCAGGTGATTGAGAAACCTGTCCTGCTGAGAACAAAACCTCCTCACTTCCAGCTGAACACAGGGTAACCTGGGAGAGTAGGATATAAATTAGGGAACCATTACTATTGTCAGAAATGATGGTGCCAAATTTCAAACTAGAGCTCTCCATCTAACACAGAGTACAGCAAAAGTGCAATGTACAGGGACAACTCTGGATTCCAGACAGAAGGCACAAATTTCTCTGTGTTTATGGTCAATACTCCTACATCTGTAAAAGTGGGCAGAAAGCAAGGCTTGACCCGGGCAGCCCAAGGCAGCACATGAAGTCTCACCTTTCTGCAGGTACCTGTGATCCTTTCCTCACAGAGATGTACCTGAGGGCTGTTTACTCATCTGTGCCCCACAGGAAGGTCACCCTGTCTGTGTTTGCACCATGGTGGAAGGTCCTGCTTGTAGGGGTTCTGTGGGAAGTGCTGTGCGAGCCACCAGTGCTGGTGGGGTAACGCACGACGCAGGGCTAGAGGACAGGAGAGGAAACAAGCCTCAGACCTTTGGGTGGGATGTGCAGAAGGTGGCTGCTGAGGCAGGGAAAATGCTGCAGGTGCTTGGCTTTCCAGCTTTGATATGCACACCATCAGGGAGAGGGCGTAGGTGGGAGCAGGATGTTGGGCAAGTCCATCTAAAAGCTTTTAGGAGTGACAAGTAGCTAACTCCCACTCTGCACATGCCTTTCTTTTTTTAAGGAATAGTGTAGTGGTTTACCCAGCCACCAGTGTCTGGCTCCCGACGACATAGAGAGGCGGTCTTTCACAGTGACGCAACTCCACGCTCCTTCCCTTTGCCATGCACGTATAGCCCAACTCAAAAGGCGGCACTGGAGAGATGCTTCACAGCAGTGACAGTAAGTACACAAGGAGCAAGATAAGAACATCGGACCCTGAAATTTAGAGGAAGACTGCAGCAGAGCTCCTAATCCCGCTTGAAAGGATGGGCCCATGTCCTATTACAGGTTTTTTCCAACCCACTGGGAAAGCCATCACACTGATGGCAATCGGATTGGTGCAGCCGTGGCAATCTTGAAAGCACTTACGATATCTTTGATCAAATGATATAGTGGACAAAGACTGAAATTGCTTCTCTAGCAATAACCCAGCATGGCTAGTTTTTTTTTTAATTAAAATGAGCTAATGTGGCACTTTTATTTGTAAAATCGCACGAAAGAGAAAATAAAACTGAGGGATACGAGAGAGGGAAAACATCCCTTTGTTTTCTCTTCTGGCTGATTATCGCCGCACTGTTTTAAAAATCCCTTTGTTTCTCTGTGTAATCAGGTTGATTAAAAACCTCTAAAGAAATAAAACAGCTGCACAGACCTCCAAAATCACACTCTTGTCTACTGCGTGTGCAATGTATTCTTTTCAACAGCTTTGTTTTCAAATTATTCTTTTCCCTTCATTGCCTCTGAAAGCCTATTACTGGATTTATTAAAACAAAGCCGAATAAGCATGCTGAATACAGACACAGTGATTGCCTCAACACATGTTGTTCTTGCAAGGAGTACTGCGCTAGCAGGTCTGAACTGCCGGCTGACTGAACTGAGAGCAGAACAAAGGAAAACCCAGCTGAACAAATGAAAGTGTTCACTAAAGGAAGGCTCCACATTTTGCCCTTCTATCACGCACTGAGAGCTAAAATAATAATTATTAAACTGAAGTCAGACAGTGACATTTTACTTCCACTCAGGCTATGAGGAGAAATGTTCCCACATTGTCTTGAGGATGACCTGATCCTTCCCGCTGTCCCAGGCTGGGACCAGGTAGTGCTGCTACCTGCGGCTGCTGCAAGCTGTGCCTTCCAGCAGATTAGCCCGGCTGGGGAGGCTTGGGAAGGAGCCATGCTGCTTCCTTCCTCCACTCCTGCTCGGCCTTGTTTTGCCTAGCTGCAGGAGGGAGAGGGGATGAGGAGAAGCTGGTGGGCAGGCTGGAAGAAGAGCACACTGCACACGCGCACGGCACGTGCATGCTGCACACCGTATGTACACGTGGTGCACTCATGCAATGCACAGACACACCGCGCATGCACACTGTGCACCCTCTTCCCTGTTGGCAGGGCCCAGCTCCAGCTGCACAATTGCCACCGCTGTGGGCAAGCAGAATGGGGTGGTCACCATCTGTGGTGGGGAGGGAGGCAAACCACATGAACCCTGGCAGCTGGGTAGGTGGCACCAGCCCTTGCACCAGCCCTCGTGTGAACCAAGGTGTGCCAACTGCTAAGACAGATCTCTCTGTCCCCAGCCTCTTCCACCTCCCATGTTCATTTGTGTTTTCATGGCGGGCTTCCCTAAAGAAGCAGGAGGTTTAACCAAACGGGGTTTAACCTGACTCTATGAGGTGCATTGCACCTACTGCTGAAGTGGTAACTGGTGCTGGAGCTGCTGGTATCTCCTGTCTGGGCAGCACAGGGGATGCTTTGTTTCTTACTGAGCCCTCCTTCGGCACTGCTCTCTCTGTGGTGGGGAGCTTTGTGCCTTGTGCATCCTGGCCAGCCTTTCATTGTCTCTCATAATGAAGGGAAAGGCATACCTGCAGGCAGAGGTAGTTTGGCAGATGCCCACAGCTGCAACCCCGCTGCAGCCTGCACAAGCAAGGCGTGGGTGCTTTTATTACTGCCTTCAGTCAGTATGATGGCTTGAGTTTTCCAACCTTTTTGATTTTCACAAGAAATTTACTTTAATTTCTTCATCAGGACAATAGATGTCTTTGTTTTGCTAGGCGGTACCATTTCAATGTCTTGAATGCAGTGCAAGGTGCACAAGGCAAGCATTCCCTGCCTTCTTGCCCAGCAGCTTTTCCTGCCTGTGGCAGACCACACACCTCCTTCCCACCACCCTGCACCTGGGAGGAGAGGATGCTGCACTGTTCCTGCCATGGTCACCCCCGGGTTTCCCTGTCACTCCAGTAACACAAAACTTTTCTGTCTCATCACGGAAACAAAAGCCTCAGTGGCATAAATAAACCTACACTTAGCTCAATAGGAAATATTGTGTTTACTTTAATGGTTAATAGGGCCTTATCTGGGAAAGTCAAGTTGAAAAAACTACTTTGCAATTCTGAAACAGTGATAAGGTAACTCTTAAATTGTTTAAAAAAGATGAAAATGCAATACTTGCTAGATAAGAGTAAACAGAGTCAGTCTTATGCAAATGACAGAGGATAGGGCAGCTTTTGAAAATTCCAAAGGCTATATTTTTTTTTTTTTATGGCTAGAAGAAAATGTATGTCCCAAATAGTTTTAAACCAGTAAAATCTATGTGCAGTTATTCAGATGGCGTAAAATGCTGGCCCCACAGTTAATCACCCAATGAAGCCAGTGGGGTCAGAGTTTTACCCTGAGGCTCTATTTATTTAAAAATTATTCCTATTTCTGACATTTTTATATACACTTGCATAGCACAGAGTTACAGGCTCTCTGGGCTGTACCTATATATATATTATCTTTTATAGCACTACTTGTACTAATGCTTTGTAAAATCTTTTAATGATTTACAACACTAAATTGAAGAGTTTCTAATTTCTCTTTATCATCCCATTCAGAGGTCACTCTGTATGTTGCTTTCCTCTCTCCAATGCAAACCACTGAAGTCCCATTCGAGCAGAATGACATGACATTAAGTATCTGAATAAGAGCAGTCCTAATCCACAAAACATGTAGGTGTCTAAGATGCAGTGGTACTGCATTGTTTTGCAGCATAGACCTATAAACAAACCACTTTTTTCCTTTAAAATGCCATGATATGGAGATCGGTTGTTTGATATGACTGTTGTGCTTGGAGGAAAAGAACCAAAAAGATACATAAAACCAGGTGTCAGTGGCAAAATTGCAGACAAAGCCTTCTTGGAGGCTCTGGACATCCTCGATAAGGCAGATAGCCCCTCCAGTCCCCTGGCTGATGAGATGAGCTCTGAGCAGGCACAGTGCTGGGATGCCTACAGAGGACTGAGCTGTAACACCCACACACTTCTCAGTGAGTTACAAAGGCAGATGGGTCTGCTGCGTTGACGTTTTTCTCCCAGCAGAAATGATCTGGCAAGTTTGTGAACCATTCCCCTGGCCCAGTTTGGCACCTGCATCTTCTACAAGAGCATTTTTTAATTGCATATCATGGCATACATTCATGTTTCCTTCATAGTTGTATTTGAGAGGAAAATGATGGGTTTTTTTCTGGTTTTACCCAAATGTTTTCCTGTTGTTGAAGTAACAGAGTGTGACATCATATTTTTTCAGATTCCTGTACTGAAATCTTTACTACTCACATTTCAGAAGGGGAGCTTGTATTACCCATGTAAAACAACAAGCACTGTCATTGTTCAAAGCAGCTCTGGTATTTTAAGTAAACTTTGTGGTAGAAAAAGCTTTAAAATCCCTTGTGAAGCCTTTCCCCAAGCTTTGAACAGGTGACTTCTTCACCAGTTCAAACAGCAGGTACAGACGTGACAAAATTTTTAGAGATATTTTTTAAAATCCACATCTAAGTTCACACCCAGAGTTAATGTATGCATCTGTGTATGTGTCTAACCTCATACACAAAGCTCTTTCAGCTGTGGTGCTTATGGATGATTAAAATTATATCATTATATCTCTTTCTTTGATCACAAATTAGTGTAACACATTATCTTGATTCTCAGTAACTTCCAACTTTGATGTTATATTTAATAAAACATAATGCTGTGTTGGATAATCCCTCGGGAATCTTTAATTTCTTTTCTTTTTTTAAATATATATTACATTTTAAATGGGATTAAATTGTCTGATTAGTGAAGCAGGCTCTTGCTGTAGCAGATAAACCCTAAATTCCTCAGGGCAATCTACAGCCATTGTTAAAGCATCTTTCCAAGATACGGGCAAGCTCAGCAAACCCCATGAGAGTTAAGCAAAACATTTTCCTCATGCTGAGGCTAGTTTCATGCTCCAACCCTAATTTCTGCTTTGTTCATTCATCTTCCTCCATGTGAACCTTTGCTTTTGGCCCTAGAAATGTTGGTAAGGCTGCGCTGTGAAGCAGGTGACAAAGCCGATACAGGCTTTCAAAGACAAAATTTCCCTCCCTCCCCAGACTCTAAACCTATGAGTGCAGAGAGCTGCCTGCACAAGGTTATGGGCCTTGAGAGGCTGTGTTGCCACAGAGTATCATTCGAAATTTATGGGAAGGCCAACTTCAGCGGTCATCCTCAACAGGTACATTTGTTTCTCACTGCTCACAGGATTCGTGGTGCCTTGAGGTGGGCCAGCACCACTGCTTGTGGGAACCCAGGCAGTGTCAGAAAATGGTCAGAGCCCAAGAAATAGGATACTTAGCCCAGAAGAGTCATGTTGGTAAGGCCTTGGCACAGTCCCTGTGCCTGAATAGCCCTTGAACAAATGCTTCGTCAGGCTCATGAAGTACACAGTGAGGAACAGCAGCAAGCTACCCAAAGTCACACCTCAGCCTGGAAAGGCAGGGAAACCACACCTTTGTGCTGGATGGGAAGAGACACTGCTGAGCTGTGGTTTAAACTTAGGCATGGTGCTAGGCTTGTCCTATTAAAAACACTTCTGGAAAATGCTTAAAAGCATTTGAAAAGCAGGTGAGGCTACAGAGGGTGGGTTGACATAGGAACAGCCCAGGGCAAGAGAAACGTGAGGCTGACAGGCAGATGGGTCTTCTTCCACAGCTTCTTGTCCTCTGGTGGCTTCTGGTTGGGACAGTTCTGCTGACTGCCCTCCTGCAATTTCTGCAGGCTCCAGCCATCATCCACAGTAGTTTGTCCTATGTTTTAATTGCCTCCATCAGATTACTGAAGGCAAGTGGAGCTTAATAAACTCTGGCTGAAGATGGCTAGACAACGCTGAGAGAGGAGGTTGAGCAGTACTGTTAAGCAGTAGTAGTAGCCTTGAGAACCTGGGGCCATGTCATTGTGCTTTATTACACTTTACAAAGACAACATATTACAGAAGTAACATTGTAGAGTTCAACAGTGACAGGCCAAGCAGCTTTTGCCATACAACAACATAGAAAAATTCTTGATCACTTTGGCTTTTATTGGCACAATTGTCTTTAAAAGAGTCAAACAATATATTATGCAAGAATAAAAATTTAAAAGTGCAATAGACCGATTAGGAAAAAAAATCCAAATTAAAAAGACATAAATACAAAAGACCTTTTAACTCATTATGGTTCTGCCTCTTGAGTCATCAGGCTTTTGATATTTCTTTGGAGACAGAGATATATATATAGCATTGCAGTGAGATATACTTCTAAGCATGTAATTTGTTGAATAATACTTAATGAAAAGTTATACATAAAGTAATCTGATTATTTTATAAATAATTCAAAAATTTAGTGTCATGATAGTGCTCCTGTCTAAAGAATGTTGAAGTCCCTCTGCACAGGACATGAAGCAGAGCTTTACAATGCAGTTGGGTTTTCTGGTCCTTCAGCATCAAGACTTAGCTTGGACATCACTTAATATACCTAAACAGTTTACACAGGGGAATAGCAGAGCCATCTTTTCAGAGAGCTACTCATGTGTAAAGCGATCAGCAGACATACTCACAGTGTATAAGGTGGTGTTTTAGTGTTTTCAGGGCTGGACCAAAAAATGAAGGAATGAAGAGGGAAGAGGGAAGAGGGAAGAGGGAAGAGGGAAGAGGGAAGAGGGAAGAGGGAGAGGGAGAGGGAGAGGGGGGAGAGGGGGGAGAGGGAGAGGAGGGAGAGGGAGAGGGAGACGGAGAGGAAAAGGCAAGGCAAGAAAAATAGTTTCTATATTTTCAGGACCCAAAGAAAGGAACATGGGACAGGAGTAGGTTTTTTATTGTTTATGTCTACACAGTAGAAAAACACCTTTTCAAATTTACACAGTTAAAAAATCTTTTGTTCATAGATGATCCTTCCCCTCCTGATCACTGGAAGAGATGATTGCCAAGCCATCAGGAAGAAACATTTCACAATATGCTTAAAGGAAAAAGAGTGTTGGCATAATTACTGGCAATTTAAAAAATACCAACTTAAAAGCTCTGGGAGAAGAATATGTATGATGAAGGATCTGCTTGCATAGATGTAATAAGTGAGCCTGATAGCAACACAGCAAGGCATTGCTAGCGTAGACCCAGGAGGCACCATGTGAAAGCAAAGCAGGGCCAGGGAGTCTGATAGAACAGAGGTAACAGGAAAAGCCCTCAAAAAGTGTCGCTGTACTTTAGTTATATTTGGTGATCAAGTTTTAAGAATGCATTTAACTATCTTCTGCTTTGCTACTGATACCTAAATAGCTGACTCCAAAGTGAACAGTAAATTGCATCATCAGCTGTTTGGTTTGAGGTAAAAATGCAGGCAGGTAAGGGCATATGCAAGACCTAAGCCCAAGGCACTGAAAATCTACATCAACAGCAAGGATTCTCCACACTTGGACACTACTGATGAACATGCTGATCAGCAGCAAGGACTTCTGTCCTTCCTGGCAGAGTGTAGGCTCCATCTCAACTGCTAACAATCAGGGTCCAAAATTTGGCCGTGCTCTCTCTTCCTCCCTCCTAGTGCATTGCCTCCAAACCCTCCAGCTCCCTACCAGCCCGGGACCTAGCCCTCTGTCTGCTGTAGAAGATGGGTGCTCACCCTAGAAAGGATGAGACAATTTTGCAGTGGTTCCTGTGCTGTTGGGAGTATGCAATACCACAGTTCAAAAATCCTTGGTATTAAACATAAAAGACCTGAGCCCAGCAAGGAGCAGCCAGAGTGACATTTAAGGCAATGAACATAAGGCGTTTTAGAAGAAATCATCATGCAGTACAAAGAAACAACCCATAAACCACAAAATGACAAATCTGTCCCACTGGAAAATGGCCATGAGAGAGGAGCTCTCGGAAATGCATTTCTGACCTGAGAGATAAAATTAGAAAACTCAAAGCCGACTATTGTGAAATCAGCTTTGCATAGTCCAGTAATTTAGAAAAGTTTAGATAAGTATTTAAGTTGTTTTCCTGACTTCTCTGAGGACAACGACCATATTGGTACTACCTTTAATGGGGCCAGGGTGTCGCCCCTGAACCTTGTGCTGTTGATCCAAAGCAGCCAACATCAAGTCATGTCAGTGCTCATATGAGCACAGGAATTAATTCAATACGATACTCAGTTTGCTAAGGAACTTTCCCATTAGTTGGCAAACAGTATAACTTTGTTCAAGATCCACACCTGCTTGTTTGAGGAAACAGTCTATGAAAATACTGCCATCTAAACAGTTTATGTGAAAAATATCTTCAGGAAAAAATTTAGTAGTGGCAATTCAAATGACAAAATGCAATCCATGGAAGTCAGGAACAGAACTGGCTTGAAGGAAGCAAAAATACTTTTCCTCTTAAGAAAACTTTGACTTTTTCATGGAAAAACTGAAAAAAAAAAAGAAAGTCCTGGTCCCAAAACATAATATTTTGTTTCTAAGAAATGGCAACAATGCCTTGAGTTCAGGCGTCTCAGCTTCCTTCTCTCTGGAAGGTAGCTTGAGAGCCTGTCTTTCCATAAATTATGTTGCCATGATGTCCTCCTTCTTTATAAAGAAACACAGGAATATAAACCCATTTGCAAAAACTTAGCTTTGGTTGAAACTTCCCCCACCTCGATTGTTGGAAATTATTTGACCAATCCTTGAAAAAAAGTTTATCTTACTAACACTTCTATGCTGATAAAATAAAATTTAAGCAAATAGAAGAATTAATATATTTTTGTATATATATCAAAAAAGTATATACACAGAGTCCTATATAGATTTGCAGTAATTAAATCAGTCTAAAGAACCGCTCTCTCCATTTGAAACAATTCCACGATGTAAAAATGAATTAATGCACAAGGTTTAAATAAATACCAGTTAAATATGTATTTTTCTGTTCAGGAAGAAAGGGCTGTTCTGGTTTTTTTTTTTTTTATGTGTTAAAGTTTTCCTGCTACAGTAAAGTATGTTTTTTAATGAATATTGGCAGAAATCAAATTAAAAACTCAACTGGCCTGTGTGTATACTGTATTTAAAAGTCCTCTACTCCTGAATTGCTCTTTTTATCCAGACAAGTCAAATGCTGCTGGTATTCTGTTTTTCAGTCACATATTCTTCTTTCCTTAAAATCACAAGTCACCCTGCTCTGTCCAGAACATGAGGACAAACATGCACACTACTTACATTCCTCTGTAAGACCCAGACACTAAGAAATCCCTAAATTAAAGCTGGTATAGCATTTCAGGCTTAAAAAATAAATGTAGGTGAAGCTACCTTCAGCACAAGGTAAAAATAATCCCTTGGGAAAAAAAAAAACTGCCCAGACTGTAAACAGGAATAAGTGCTGTAATATTTCAGAGTATCATGGTGCTGGGAATTCCCTCTGCAGGCCTCGAATTTCCACAATACATTGATTTTTATCATAAGCTGTTCTAAAATTAGAAAAGGCCAGGATCTCACAAGTATCCTTTCTGTTCAGTCCTAGCAGATGGAAGCCATGAGGTACTTTCTCAGCTTGAAACTGTTCCAAAACCTAAGGCACTAATCTGACATATTAAACCAAATTTATATAAAGTCTTGTGTCTTTACATCATGCAACATCATTTATGGCATGCTGGGCAGTGACAGTTTAAGTTATGAAAATACTGTATCACACAGTAGATCAGAGCTGGCTTTATAACAGGTCTCATGAATTTCTTCATCTAGAAAGAATAAATATTGTGTGGCAGCTTTCTGCATAGCACCCCTGCAGAGCAATAGATTAAAACTGGATTTTAGCTTTTACCTCTTGCTCAACTATAAATCAGGAATTAGAATTGGTAATGGCAATTATCCATCAGCAGCAATGCAACTGCAGATGAACAGGAGTAGCTTTATGGATAAAAGACGTTCCTTCTTGTTATTAAAGAAAACCTCTCCTCTTCTCCCGTTTCAAAAGTTTCTAGGCTCTGGATAGAGAGTGATTAGATCCACGCAGGTTGTTAGGATGGATAAGGAAGATGCATTTGAACACCTCTCCAGACTGCAGGACATTATTCCAAAACTCTAGCAGTGGGCTTGAGCTCAGGTGCAGCAGTCCACATTGCAGATCCCTCTTGACAGATGACGTAGAAGGGACGTCTACCACAGCCGGCAGGATTCTGCCCCTCGGTTCATCGTCGTATTTTTTGGGCAATTGAAAGCTTTACGGAACTCTTCAAAGTTGCTCATGGCACCGATAACTCTGCAAAGGGAAAAGAAAAGTGATCGATGTGCAGATTGTCTTCTGTTAAACACTACAGGCCTGATAAGTGCTCCACTGTGTTCACTTCAGGTTGAATTTTTGGCTTCCCATGTCATTTTTCCACAAATAAGACCAAAAAAGTTCAGGAGAAGCACTCCAGTTAAAAGCTAATGTGAAGACAATCTTTCATTCAGTGCTTTGAGAAGAATCTTGCTTTACTAGAAATTCAACCACAAATATTTGCTTTATGGATACCATGTCTTTTAGAACAAATTTGTAATCTGACCCTTGGCAACAAAGGTGGGAGATCAGTGGTAGCCTTGCGCTGTGGAATTCTTCCAGCACCTTCCAAACCACCACAGTCCAGCAGGCAGGAGCCTGTAGGCACGTGGTTGTGCTGGAATTGACTTGATTTGACTTGTGCCAAACTGATTCTTGTAACAACACCCTCTGCCCATCCGTGTATGCACACACACAGATATACTGGCTCCCTGAGACTTGGCAGCCTGAGGCTGGGAGGGCAGGCAGAGCCTCTCATCCGCTAGCTCAGCCTTATGCCCATGAGCATCCTAACTCTTCTGATATTTTAGAAATCCATTTTCTGAGGCTTCTGCCCTGACCAGCTCCCAGGCTGTCTTGCTTCCTCCACAGATGGTGTGATACTGAAAGAGCAGCACATCCCTGCCTCACACAAGCCAGAGAATGTTTCTGCATCCCAGACTGGCACCTTCAGGCACAGAAGAAGAGCTCGCTCTTTGTATGCAGTCATCCCTGGGTCCTACTTTCATGTCTGTATTATTTCATGCTGTCGCAAAGTATTATTTTACCTTTGCTAGATTGGGATTGTGTTGTTTGCTGAGTTTTTCCTAGGCTTTTAAGCATCTTGGAATTTACTAACTTGAAATTTACAACAGTATTAAAGTAAACAGCATCTTGAGTTAAAAGGAGAAAAGTATCTACTAAGATATTAGTCATATGCCTTTTCACCCTCTTTATTATACAGTGAGAAGGCATTTCTCTTCATTGCAGACAATCAGCTTCTCAGCATAGCTCAGCATGGTGGGAAACATTACATTGATTGGACTTTCTGTGAGTAAGAAAATTTGCAGTCAGCTGGTGCAAAAATGTCTAAAGGTCAGTTTTGTAGGGAGAATTACAAAATTACATTAGGTGTCAAATAAGATATACAGTGTTACTGTAAAAACATTACAAACGCATATTCAGGGACTGGAATTGCAAGATCTGGTCATGCAGAACTGCTGCTGAGGTTGTTGGGAGTTTGGCCGCCATGCTAGGCATTTGACTTGGAATCTGGCATTCAAAAATAGTGAAGACATATGCTAATACTGAAAATCTGCCAATTAAAAATAAGTAAAACCAGAACCTAGCCAGTGAAAGATCTTTATATGTCAATATACATGAACTTTCTACCCATGGTTTGATATTGCCGCACACTGACTGTGGAATCAGAGTGGGCTGTCTGGATTTCATCCCACTGAACTGCAGTAGAGACACATTCCCCTTAATGGGTCACCCTGGGCAGTCAATAGAAAGACTTACTTGCACAGCTTAAGTAATCCAAATTATTTATTTCCAGAACAATAACATATATGAGTATATATACATATACTTTCCAAATATCTATAATTTTGGGACTGTGAAGAAAACCTGGTGTGATTAGCTCAGATGCTCACATCTATGTTCAAGATGTGTGCTTCTCATTTCTGTCAATTTTTATAGTTACTTTTTGTAATTACCTTAAAAGGCCTGTTTGGGCTTTTTGGATAGCAGGAGCTGTCAATGCTGAAACTAGCTATACTGCTGTTATAATCATAATGGTCTTGGGACATAAATGAAGCAAATTTGGGGGAAATAGATTATAGAATTTGTTAGGTCTGTTGATATGATTTGTAAGAAGAGACAAACACCACAATTTCTCTTCAGGTCTGAAACAGAAGTCTATTCTGAGTATCTCACATAAAAACTAAGTTTAGTCTGTATTTTCTAGATCCCGAATTTATCTAATCTTCCCTGGAATTTTCTTTCTTAGCCCGATTCCTTTAGGAGTTTTCCTCATTAATGTTCTATCTCCAAGCTTCTCTGTCTGTTTTGTGATTTGCACCATCTCATGGGAATGTAGCTATGTCATTATTCAAAATATATAAACTTATATATAAGAAAATAAATCTGAGGACTTTATAAGGCAAGAGATGGTTATTTTACCAAGTCTTGACGAGAGTAGGAATTATAAAAAATATGACTTTTTAGGCTGAGGATGGGCCTCATTGTCATTATGTATTTTCAATTGTTGAAAGGCACGCATATTTTCACACCGCACTAGTTTTACCCTAGCTAGCTGGTGTAACGTGTATTGCAAAGGTACAGTAATGCAGGTTTCCTAGCTTATATTAAATTTGTGTCATCACATTTCCAGTTCCATTAATTCTTAACCCATTCAGGTTACAAGTAGCCTAAGGTGTCTTATGTATATCTTGGTTATATCTTGAGCTTTGGGGTTGCTACATCCAGGGAATACATCAGAGTACCTGTGAAGCAGCCTCACAGCTCTCCTGTGAAGGCAGTGTTGCTATTTTTACTTTACCAAGAGAGAACTGAGGCAGAGGGGACTCATATAACCTAAATTTAGCCATGGAGAAGGTGGGATCGCAGTTCCTTCTTTAGTCAACAGAAGGTGGTAGGAATCTCCAGAAGGCAACTAATCTTGTGTGCTGGAGGCGCCTCCACTATGAATCAGCTTGTGGAGTTAGCTTCCTTCTCTCAAATACAGAGGCAATGTAGCACTTGACTGAGGACAAATACACAATTCTTAGTGAGGTAAACACAACTAACATGAATCCCAACAGGAAAAAAAACTTGCTCTTGGTCACACGAACTCTGTGGAGAAGCAGAGAAACAAACTTAGGCTTCCTAATTCTTATGCAGTCTTGAAATCGTCTTCCTTTTCCAGCCTTTCCTTCTTGAGGTTCACGGGTGTCTGTAGTTAAAAAGGCCTGTGGGAGGCTTTTGAGCAAAGACACAGACACACTGTTATGGCTGGACTACCACAGCTCCTTCAAGCAAAGTATCTCTTGAAGGGCAACTGAAGAGTTCAATCTTGAGCTGAACTTACAGGGCATGTTTTGCATTGCACTATCAATATAATTTAAGGTAATTACTTTTAAGCTTTTAATGAACTCAGGCAGATTAAATGACCTTCCTAATATTCACTTTATTTTCTAAACTAGAATTGCATAGAAAATAAAGTGATAGATGAGACATTTTAGATATTCAGGCCGTTACTGTAGAACATCACAGGGATCAGAGTGTGTTCTGGTTCAACTGCTTTTGAAGATAGATGCAAGCCCTGCATTTTTAGAGAAGAGTATTTGTAATAGTGAAAGATACGCTAATAAAAACAGTTCAATTTCAATCTAAGCCAAGAGGACAGTCCAATTTTGTGTTTGCTCTTGAACCTCTCTTAACATGCTAGATTTCTGCACTTGTGTGCTGCGGTGATTGATTCTGTTTGTATACTGAGTACAGACATTATTTGCACTACCTGAACTGAGGAGGGCTGTGAGCTCCAATATATATTTGCTCTCTTGCAGCTTCTGGTCTAAAGGAGTTGCATCTTACCTAATAAAAGATAAAAAGCAGAAATAGGCATGTTATCTCAGATGACTCTGGAAGTAAAGTGGAATGTAATGTCACTGTTCTTAAGATGGCTATGACTTACAGAATGCCCCAAATGGAAAGACATCACAAACTCCTATTTTGTTTCACCTTTGCTAACTTGCAGTTTCCGTTGGTATATTATCTTGTTTTTCAAATCCCTTGATGGAACCAGTCACCATCCACTGTTATTCCTCACCCACTCACTCCCATCATCTAATCATAGCCACTTTACTAGTTCTTCTTTCGAGCTTCTCTACAATGGTAGCTTGCTTTTCAGCTTGTGCTGCAGCACCTGACATCTTAATAACTACTGAGTATACTTCTTGGTCTCAAAGCTTTGTAGTGTGTATAAAAGGTACATGTAATGATGCTTATCATCTCTAGAATTGCAGCTATATTACCTGCCACATTTGTTCCATGTTGGAATATCAGTTTCTTTTGAAATTACACATTTCAGCTTTCCATTAGTGGTCCCCAGTTCACTCTTCCTGATGTGATACTTGACCCAATTATAAATGGCCACAAAACAGGGCAGACAGAATATTTGCACAGCTGAATAATCCCTCTTACACTGTATGCATTGTATGAAAAATCTCATTTAAGTAGCCCCTGCCTTACCTAAGCCCCCATATTGAATGTTTCCTGTTGCCAAAATCCTTAAGACCAGACTGCCCATACAATATGTGGACTTCAGTGCAATTTTTTTTTCTGGCTAGAGACAGCCCTGGCCCTTTGAACAAGTCTGTTGAGTGTCTTGAGCTGTGTGGAAACAGGCTGAGCTCAAGGGTACCTGGCACACACTGCTCTGTGCAAGTGCCTCCCTTCAGAGGGAGGGAAAATATCACTTTATTTTCTATGCAATTCTACACTGGGTGTACAATTCCTGCAGTGGTTCTCCAAGACCCCCAGACCTTCCCTATGGCTTCAAGGTTTTCCTGGGGAAAAAATGACACAGCATGAAACTCAACTCAGCATTAACAACCAAAAAGTGGAGTTTTTTCATTGGTCAATATTGCCAAACTTAAGTGGCCATAAATTCACACACTGCTACACTGACTCTTGGCAAATAAGTGATTAAATGGTTAAAAAACACCATTGGTTGCACTGGGTCCTGTTCCTTCAGTTTTAGATGATTTATTGTTTCAACTGATGGGCAAAGTTTTATAGTCCCATGTTTACTCCTCATATAGGGAGTTTAACCAAATAAATAATTTCTGATTCTCTTCCTTGTTCTGCATGTTTTTCTAAAATAACTCTCATTCCCTATCAAAGGTTTACTGCAGCATATTTAGTGTACAGCAAACAAAGATGTGAAAAAATAAACTTATATTTTCTTCACTGCTGCTTATCTTCCCTGAACAATGTGCTCAATAATGAATGGTGGTGGTATATTTGCAACAGGAGTCAGAAACAGCTGCAAATGGTAAGCACAGAAAACTGGGAAGATAAAATGTAAAAAGGCTAAGGGGTCAATAGATGCAAGAAGACCCTTGCAGTGGAGGGAAGCAGCAAGAGGAAAGGAAGCTGCCATGACAACACTGTACAAAACCAAGAATAATTTCAGCAGCTCTAGCACCATTGCTAGATAGATCAGGACAAAGAGAGAAAGCAAAAAGAAATAATAGCCCTGGGAGAAGAAGTTTCTGCTTATACCCTTAAAAATCTCGGTTTGGTTAGTGTAGATTGTTGAAACAAAGCAGTCTCATCTCTGCAGTGTACATTGTGCAGGTTAATAGACAGGGACTTGAAACACATTGGTACTACTCACATGGGCATAACTCAGAAAGAAAAGCTGGTTGTGTGTGAATTCAAGGCCTGGCAGCAAAGGCTCTTCTTCTCCTCCTCTCTTTTCTGCAATCCATCTCCTGTATGCCTGATAAGAAAGAGACACTGAGTGCCTTTCAACAACTTAGAGACTAACACAGATTTTTCTTTTTGTAAAAAGAATAATACTATGTTTCAGGTATTTTTCATCTACTTACCCTGAAAGCCTCTCTCAAACCTCCATTATCTGCAATGTTTTCTGCCAAAGTCCTCTTGCCTTTCACCTGGCAGAATGAAAGAACATCAGTCATTTGACCCTCTTCTGACCTTCCTTTTTGATCAACTTCAATAAACAGGGGAAAAAATAAAACAAGGCGAGAACGACCTCAGCCAATTTCAACCATCATATCTCTGGTTAAGAAAACTGTGTTTCAATGTGAAAACTGTCAGTAAACAATTCTCTGTGAAGAGTTATCCTGGATCTGGTCCTAGATCTGTAGCACAAAATGTAGTAGATAAAATGCACTCAAGAATCCACTCAGTGATCTTTGTTCTGAGCATCAATAATTTTCCCCTGAAGACTGGTTTTCTCTGGTTACATGTGAGATTCAGTAGCCCCTTTCTTAAACTTTCATTTAGAAGGTTATATTTTTTTTCCCTACATAACTCTTTATATACTATTGGGATGCTAAAATAACTTTTAAGTCACAACCTAACACAGCGTAATTAAAAATAACTGTCAAAGACAGAATTGAAATTGATAGTATATTCAGTGCTCTAAAAATATCTGTGAAGGAGATTCACATTGTTTTTCCCCAGTATTGATTCCAAGAGCAAGAGCAATAGCAACAAGAATATATTGCAAGAAGCAGTGCTATCTAAACTTTCTGAAAAATCCAGTCTCTTGGTATTACCAAGTGCAATATCATTATGAATAAATCCTCATTTCTACCAGTGCAGCACTATCTCTGATCACCCAGCCTACTAGGGTCTTAGTGTTACCAAACTGTATTTGTAATTAAGCAGTTTTACTCTTCACTGTGCCTCAAATGAGCAAGGTAATTGAGCATAGTTTTGAGCAGAGCTCTGAAGGTCAATGTTGTCCTGCAAATCTTCTAAAGACAGGCTCTCCCATTCTGCAGGGATGAGTATAGGTGGGTTGGTGTCAAGACCCAACTTACTTTCAGGATGGTAAAAGATGGGAAAATGAGGGAGAAGAGGTAAAAGGATCTAGGGTATACCCAGGTATGTGTGCCCAGCCCCACCACTCAGTGCAGACAAGCACCCAGATTGGACTCAAGGCATCTTGCTTGATGTCTTAGGTCCAATATTACATCTTAGGGTGTAACAGAGGAGAAATGGGAGAGTAAAGGAAAGGGCATCCCTTTCCTGCAAGCCCTCCCTCCTCTCAGGAGGCTGGAGATGGAAGAGGGGCTTTTAGGAGACATGCACACACATCAGCTAGGGTTTTTTTCTGATCTACCTACTCATGCATTTTTCTTGCAGTGGGCTTACAAAGTAGATAGATTTAGAGCATAAGTTGAGAGTAACCTAGCAGTGGCACTTGGGCCATAGGCCATTTTAACAAGCGGAAGAAGTATTTCCACTGATGTCAGGCAGCTCTGGGTCAGCTTTCTGAGACTGCTGTGTGCAAACAGTTTGTGACAGGGCTCAGGGACCACAATAAGCCTTTTATTTGATCAGATGACTTTATGCGATTACTGCACTCTGACGCTATTTCTATATCCACTTATTCTTTCATTATGCTTCTCTTCTGGAGACATTTTTATTGTAAACCAGATGAGAAAGAAGAAGAGTAAATAGGTTTCTTGATCCATATAAAATATTCATACAGGGCAAAAAATCTGCAGAACGTACAAATATTGATGTAAAAGGCAGGCAAAAAAAAAGCTCTTTGTGTGCATAGCTCTTCATACAGAAGCCATAAAATATAGCAGAAAATATCAAGATTCTTCTTTTATCATCTAAAAATTGCTTTAGGTTATCCCACAGAGATAGAAGGAAAAAGCCTCACAGATGACAAGACTCTGGGTAATACGATCTCTCTAGTAAGTGTATCCTCAGATTGCAAAGGCAATAGCTACACCAGAGGAGAAATTCAGATCCACCCCATCTCGAGAGACACTGTAGAAGACAAAGAGGATGGCCAAGCCAACGGCAGGAGCACAGGAAGGGCTCAGCCACATCCTTGGGGAAGGTTTTCATGACCTTCTTTAAGTGGCATTTTTGTATTGACTGTTTTTGTCCTACAGATATTCAGGAATGAGCATAAGAATTTTTATTCATAAATTAGTTTATATGAAGTACTTCAAGTTTGAGACGTTGGACTTCAGACTGGACTGCAACACAGCCTTGTTATCTCTGAGACTAATACAAACAGCTTGGGGAAAGTGTTAAAATTGTTGCTAAGCATTCAATGTGACCTCTCCATGCTACAGAGGCAAAGACATATTTTTGATTATAAAATATAAGTAGAAGTGGTAGAATTGAGTAGGGGGTGGGGTATGTGTTTTATCTTGAAAATTAAGATTAAAATCATGTCCCAGTCAACATTGGGAATTTTAGCTATTGATTTCTGAGAGTCTGGGATTTATCTTTCATTTTGGACACTTAACATAATGTGTACATTTTCAGGGAAGCCCATAGCTCTGATAGACAACGAAACAAAAACTATTGCCCTACACTTTCTTTCTCAATCCTTTTCTATGAGCTACTGCTATCATACTCCCTTCATTTGAGACACAAATTGGGTCTGCATGCACACGTGGAAGAAATAGCAAGAGTTGAATCTGAAATAAAGTAGGGTTTATGCATCCATTTTATAGCTGTAATAAATAACAGGTGGAATTGCTGAAGGAATCTATAAAACACGCTATTATATTCTTTAAAAAGAGTGGCTGCTCTGTTTTCATTACAGACTTCATCTTCAGAAGACATTTAACATGCTCACAATAATTAGACCAGCCCTGCTGAGTGGCTTCATCCTCTTTCTCTGATTCTAGTGTGATGTGATGGGGAGAAGTGGTTTAACCCTGTCACCAGGGTGTGAGTGGTGGTATTTGACTCGACTAATCAAATCTGACAGACAATTTTTATCACAATTATTCACTTCAAAAAAATGATATCTTGTGAGAAATGAAGTTGGTAGCCTAATATCCCAATATATTGGGAGTTATTAAGATAACTTAAAACCACCCCCCAAAACTTCTAATGCACCACTGCTTTCAATCACTGGTGTTTTACATACATGTAAGCCAGCTCTCTTCCAGTAGTAATTGCTGTATTGATTAATCATGCATTTTGTCTTCTCTTTAAATTTTTCTTCAGAGTCAGTTGTCCACCAGGGGTCTAAATTTCCATTTTTGTCATATTTCCGACCTTAGAAAAGAAAGAAAACAAGTGTTTTTGTAGGAGAAAACCTCATGTTTTTCCAGTTTTGGAATCTATCAACAGCACAGAAATGAGAGATGAATGTACTCATGCAAATGTGTGTACAAAATGGATAAGATCAATGAGCAAAATCTTGACCCCACTCAAGTCAGTAGTGAAAAGCTGGTATTCTATTTATTGTCATAATTTCCATTTTCAGAAAAAAAATAGTAATGACTAATGAGTTCTACAGTACATTTTGTAATTACATAGTGTAAGAGGTATACGAGTTTTCTTGTAAGTATAATTGTGAGTATTTTTCATCCTCAGTCCATATATCTTTGATTCTGCAAACCTGATGATGCTTAGTTTATTATTAATTAATTATATGCTCAACCAGAAGAAGAATCTATTTCATGGAAAATTCTGAAGATTTCATTTTTTTGCCTTGGAGCAAAACCAGAACATTTGAACCCTATTCATGGAAGCAAGGAGAATAGATACATCACATTCCCCAGGCCGATGGTTAGAGCAACAGCTCATAGAAGATTCAGCCTCATGTTTCTGCTCCATCTCATTTGTAGGACAGTATCTAATCTCCATCATGTCTTCAGCCAGTCAGAGAGGAACCTAACATCTGCCTCCCTAAGCAGACCACTACCTCTTGCCCAGGCTCTTGCCTTCCAAATACATAATTAAATATCTCTAGAGAATTTGTCATCTTGAGCAAGAAAACACATAGGGAAAAAAATAACTAAATAAAAGGGTGAAAGAAAACATATTCAGTACTCGGTGTCATGACTACTGGCTGCTCCCTGCCTCTCTTTCTTGCAGTCATAATGAAGGACCAAATCACAGAGCAAGGTTGCATCCACATGGGCCCCTAAACCTGGTCTCAAAAAAAAAAAGTCCTGTCTTGTGTCTACGGTTCTGCAACAAAAGACTATATAAGACATGAGTGCCAGACTTTTAGGAACATTGAAGGCAAAGTCCAGGCCTTCCACATCACACTGCAGATGGAAAAATCAGCCGGTACTCAAGTACTGTAATATCCTCTGTAGCAGGGTGTCTTAACCATGCTATACTTAAATGAAGATTAGTTCCAGAAGCCAAGATTATCAAATCAAACTATCCACTTAAATACATGGATGTACTTGCTACACCATAACGTGTACGACATGGAAGTGGTAGGGCAGATGGGAGTTTGCAAAGAAACATTTTCCCATTCAGGAGTGTTTGCCTACACAAAATGCTGCAGAGCAGTGTTAACAGGATACAAGGTTTTCCTTTTATTTTTTAACAGGTATTCAAAGTAACGCAACATAAGCAATCTAACTTTAGTTAGGCAGTGAGCTAGAAGTCTGCTTTTCCTTAAATTCGCTATATTTTCAGTGGAAAGAGGTTTCTTTAGACAGTAAGTCAGAGTGGGATGTCAGTCAGACACTCAGAATTGCTCCCTGGAGGAGAACGTTCGTATTTCTCTCTCTCTCCCCCTCCTCTCTCAGGAACTTGATTTTAAAAAGTGTTTACTGAAATAGCCAAAGTTAGATGGTGGTAATGCCCCACTCCATGCAGTTTTTCAGGACAATTAGTTTGACATTTTCAGACCATTTCTTTTCTCTCGCTCTCTTTTTTTTTTTTATAATATTTTGCAATACATTTTCTGTTCCAGTGTTGTATTTTAATATTTGTACATAATTTCTTCTGAAAAAAAGTCAAAATTGAAATGAAAAGTTTTCTTGGAAGTAATTTTTATCAATCAGAAGTTGTTCCTTTGCCCTTTCCACCATCCCCCAACCAGGATTTTCTGAATGTTGTTTGTTTAGTTTCCACTCAAAATAAACAGAAAGCATAAAACTTGTATTCCTTGCCAAACAAAATCTGGTTCAAATAAGCAAGATTGTATGTAAAGTAATAAAAAAAATTAGAACTTTATAATTTTTTTCACACAATTCAGTGTTTTTAAAAAGCAAAACAATAAAAAAGCTAAAGCATATACAAGTCAACTTTCTAATCTGTCAGCCAACTCTGTTAAGATAAAAAAAAAAAGTCAACATATGGACAAATACTCACCATTGCTATCAAAGCCATGGGTAAACTCATGGCCAACAATTACTCCTATGGCACCATAGCTTAATGACCTGTAACACAAAGAAGCAATTTCCTCAGAAAGTGTCCACACTCACAAACATCAAAGAACAGAAGAATCAAACAGATTTCTACCTCAGGAAAGATCATTATTTATTTAAATCGAGGGTGGGGAATGGGACTGAAAATTGTACCTGCACAATTTTGACTTAAAGTTGTTGAAAGTCTGAATGTTAAACTCTTACTTGTTTAAAAACAGCCTTTAATATAAAACTTTAAAAAACATTGTGGTGGTTCACTTTTCTAACCAAATCTCTTATTAGCACCATATGAGTTCCAAAATGTCTCCTTCAGTTGATTGCTTCATGTTTATTCTAACCAAGAACAGGACAAACTTATAGGTGAAATTATTCTTTTAGCACCGTCATGAAAAAAGAACAGATCAAAGGCTGGAATGGGCTTCCAAAATGCCAGTTCCAATCATTCTTCTCTGGCATGCAACAAACAGACTTGCAAATGACTGATTAGAGTTTGTGAAGCATTAAACAGATCTCCCTTCTGTTTTAAAAAGAGAGGTCATACAATTTGCCTTCACCTGCACGGGAGTAGGACATGATCTACAGTCAGAATTGGAAAGAAATATTTTCTATTCCTGATTGACAATTAATTATCTTTTCCTCATTATATCCAAACAAGTACGCATCTGGGAGAAATAGAGATGAAAGAGGGAAAGGTTTAGGGCTTTTTTATATAAAATGCAGTGGATATTGTGGGGGGAAAGTGAACTACTAAATACATCTTTCATTTGTTAAGCTGCTTTTTGTGATTTTAATTATCTTGGTTATTGAGATGCCATACTTCAAAGTAGCTTATAGTATTTCTAGCATATTGTGTTGAAATAGAAGAAAGGCAGAGGGTTTTGAAGTAACATGTTATTACTGGACCTAATGATCCATAGCACACTAATTGTTCATCTCAGTCATGCCCAAAAAGTATTATATTATTTAATTCCTGTGCTCCCATGACAATTCTTCACTTTGTTTCTTTCTTTTCTGAAAAGTAACTTGCATGTGATAAAATCTTCCTCACTGTTTTTTTTCCCCCAATACTATTGCAAACCTTCGCTAAAAAAAAAAAATCACTGGTTAAAATTATACATTTCAGCAATGGAAATATCATCCTTCTGTGTGACAAAGTTGTAATCTTGTGTAGCACACAGTGGTAATTATCCATACTAAATGTACTATGCTAGACTTGTTTTTCACATCTGAAGTAAAGTGGTGATACAGGATCTTTTGCAGCTGGAGAAGTATAAAAAGAATGACAGAAAACATGTAAAGAGGTCAAGAACCAATAAGTCCTATTACTAAATACATCTTATTTTTTCCTCTGAGATTCTTGGTCACTATGGATGGCACAGACAAAGAACAGGCTGGTGTCCAGGCACTCATAGAGCTTTCCCTAACTCCAAAAGACGGGGGTGAATTTTGGCATTTGTTTCTGTGAACCCCCTTCAGCATTTTGTCCAGCTCAACAACCTTTTTGCTAGAAGTGCTCACAGCTGTGCTCATGCTCTTCACTTCTGAGGCACAGTTGGACACAGATGGAGGAGATTAGGTGCAGCTCAGCAGGTACCATATTAAAAGGGAAGTTTCTGGGACTATGGAGGCTCAAAGGAAGATACTGACTCGGGAAGCTGGACATCTCTATTTCAATATATCTGGCATTGAAGACTCATAACTATGAAAGATGCTATTTGAATGGTACTCTATTCGATGTACTGAGATGTAAAGTGATAACTAAGCTTCCCTTTATGCAAATAGATGCAGCTGTTTTATAGTGCTTATGCTGGAACTGGACACTAAAAATCCACTAAATATTAAATATTTGCTAAATCAGTTTTCCATCAAGTGCTGATGACTTTTTGATGATTTTTCTGTTCCAGTGCCATGTACTGTTTCTTTTAAGCAGACAGAAAACAGATCCAGAATACTTCAAGGACAAAAGCAATCTGTTGTCTGATATAAAACAGCTACATTTGTTTACTAAATTTCATTTTGATACCTACTCAAGCAAAACCAATTTAAGCTAAGGTAACCTTTAAAGAAGAGAAATGAGCAAAGTATAATTCTTTGAAAGAACCACAATTTCATTGGAAAGAAAGGTCCAATTTCATGGAAGAAGGTCAGGGTACAGAGAAATGTCTTCAGAAAGCAAAGCCAGAAACAGGTCTGCAATAACCACAGCAGAAAATAAGTTCACCTTAATAAGAAAGGATTTTCTTCTATCCCCAATTACCATTTAGAAAGTCACCTGGCTTATAAGAATTCTATTTGAATGCAAATTCATTTGTTCCTAAATTGAATGTGTCTCTCTACATATGTTGCCAAATTTCCTGTTTACAAGGACACATCCAGATTGGAAGATGGTAAACTCAAAATGTTTTAGAAGTTTGATTTTTTTTTTAACAAAAATTTATTAAGGATATGTTTCACGAGTAACTGGCTTTACATAACTGCAGAAACTGCTAAATAACTTTCAGAAACTGCTGTCAGAAACTTTTCATAATCTTATCCTGCCCTAAAATAGAAAGTTATTGAACTGCACAAAAGCAGTGATTTTTCAAAATTAAATATATTTGACCTATAATTACTCTTCCTTAGCTACAGTAGCACATGGCCATGCTCAGGCAATCACTTATGCTCATGGAGATATTCTCATGCACTTCAACAGGTGCAGGTGAAGGCCCACTGTTAATCTTAGATATTAGCAGAAAGTGAATAATAAACTGATAGTAAATGGCTTCTTAGGGTATTCACTTCTGTTCTGGAAGTGTTAGTTGCCTGATTTACAATTCCTTTTAATACCTGCAATGTGCACACTGCTGCCTCTGCATGCAGTAGCATTGGAACACTTCCACTCAGGCGCACTTAATTAGCAATTTCTGTGAGAAATCAGTCATCAGTTTAAGACAACAGCAACACATGCAGCTCCCAAGGGTAAGAAAAATTATCACACAAAGCAGTAGTTTTCAAAGTCTGGTTTTTCAAC
Organism: Chlamydotis macqueenii; assembly: GCF_036417535.1. Taxonomy (NCBI): domain Eukaryota; kingdom Metazoa; phylum Chordata; class Aves; order Otidiformes; family Otididae; genus Chlamydotis; species Chlamydotis macqueenii. The sequence goes on from NC_141556.1 coordinate 131,040,100, forward strand.
AGTAATCGGAGGATGCAGCCGGGAAGAACACAGAACCCCAGGGCAAGCTTTCCCTACAGAAGGATAACGCAGTATTCCTGTGCACTACCAGTTGGTCTTCTTCAGCAGTGTAGCCTTCTTCTCTATGCCCTTTCTTTGTCTACTTGTGTTTCCAATACCTTTCCCTGTTATTCCTCATTTCCAGGAGCACGAGGTTCCCTGGTGCAGCACTTACCTAGGATACTCTGTTCCCCAAAAGAAAGGCTTTTGCAACTCTCCTGCTGGGAATCCTACAATAGCAAAAACAGTAATAGTGAGGTCTCTAGTTCAATGCAGCTGAATAACAGTCACAAGGCCCAAGTGTTTCGATTTTATGACCTTTTTTGTTTAGTTTCAGAAGGTTTTGCTAGAGGAGCTTTCCCTTAAGTGGTAGTTTCAGAATACAGTAGAGAGGATCTTTGAGAAGAAGCAGAGATCTTCCCTCCTTCAGGACCACCATGGCAACAAGATGCTGCACTGCGAGAACTTTGTTTTCTTCCGTGGCTACACGCACATCTGTATGTGTAAGTGCATGTGTTCCTGTGAATAAACACCTAGTGTTTCCTGTGAAAAAGAAGGAAACTATTGGATTGTCCTCAGATTTCCTAACAGATATAGGTAAAATGCAACAAGAACCAGGAAACTGTTAGCTTAGTGAGGCTTTAGTGCCTATTAAGGCTGTAGAGTCAATCTAGCTACAGAAATTACCTGTCTGCTTCTAGTAGACTAACTAGTTGCCAAAAACTTGTCAGTGGAGACAATCTAGCAAGCGATGATCTATTTATATTGCACATAGGAACCAAAATTATTCCTCAAATCCAAAGTCACAGGTCTATTTCTAATGCCTGGATGACATTCCAGTGCCACAATTCTGAAGACAGTGGAGCTGAATGTAGTAACAGTTTAATAGCCCAAAGAATGGCTAAATAAAAGAGACATCTATGGTCAAAGTTTTCAAATGTTTGCAAAAAGTGTCATCTTTCCAGGTACAGATGTGGAATTTGATGTCTCATGTAAGGAGTTCCCATCTATAAAGCACAGGCATACACCTGCTTTGAAGATTACCCCACCTAGGCATCACCTTGTCAATAAGCAACCAGTTTCCTCAGGTGATTCACTTGCTTTCCCAGGAACTTCTGCTTCAGCTTATGAGTGTCTCTTCAAGAAATCACCTGGCCACTCAGATCAAAGCAAAAACCACATTCACTTGATTGATTCTGTCCCTATTTGGTTTTTTTGTTGATAAATAGGGCACAGATTTCTTTATATCTGAGATAAGTTGTCAGGCAAGACTTTTATCCTTTCCTTACAAAGTCTTTAAAGACAATATGCTGAGTGTAATTCACATCAAATGATGAGGCAAGTGGCATGTCCTTCTGGCCTGCCCATCTGCTTTTTTTCTGCTGCTCCTCCCTGGTTGCCTTGACTGCCTATTTGCAATTAGCTTACAAAAAGTGTGGTTTTCAAACTTGTTTTCTGAGTTATTTTCCTCTTACTTCTCTAGATGCTGTTCTGTTGTTTCAAGCATGTTGTAATTTGCTTTTCCAGTGCTACAAAACACAATTGTACCAATGTCAAGGACAAAGTTTTCCTCATCTAAGTCTCGTTGCCTCCCAGGGCACCCAGAAGAGTATTTACTATGTATGTTTTTAAACATCTCACAGCAATGGTACACTCACGGAATCTAAAGAAAATTGCTTGCTGGTACACAAGCTGGAAGTCTAGTCTGAACTACATTGCCTGGTTCCTTCCAAATATTGAACCTCAGGAAAGGTTTCTGGACATGTCAAAGAGACCATTTAATGAAGGAATCATTAGGGTCCACTAACCCTGAATGATCCTCTCCCCCTGCCAGCAGATGAGACAAATTGTGGCCAAAATGAACAAAGGAGCCCATACTGAAGATGGTATGAACCAAGGTAGCACAGTCACTCCACAAACAACATTTAGGGATCACACAATCCTGTGTTTCTATCAGTGCACCAAGACGCTAGCAAGATTTTGTAAGGAGCTGCAACTATTTTGTTCAGGTATAGACTTGTGTAGTGAATTTGCACTTGTCTGTGTGCAAGGTAGAGGTAATATACGTTATTTAAAGTAAACTAGGTGCAAACCTTCACTCAGGCTCATCCATCTAAAAATATTATCTAAAGGTGTCTTCACAGAACCTTGCTGACATATCATCAGATGCGAGTTAAGCCATAAGATAAAATTTTCACTGAACAAGTCATGTGGATGAATGGGAAGAAGCTCCAATGCTGAAACCACACAACAGGTTGATAATTATTTTACTCAAAGTCAGGATCCGTTTTAGGTAAGACATACTTGAGCACAGAACTTATTGAATGAGTGGGTTTTTTTGTCTCTGGGCAGCTGTGTGAAACACCTTTGTAGTCTGATTGCACTAAAGGAAGCTTATGAAGTGTTTTCAGACCAAAGCAGAGTCAGAAGCCAGTAGAATGTAATATATATTTAAGAAAAACTCACGGAACTAGAATGTATTACCAACAATAGATTTTTTTTTTTCTTTTTTAAGCAAAGGTGCCTTATTCTCCACAGATTAGTAGCACTAAATGAAGGAGGGTGCTTGTCCAGTGTTGTCACACTACAAGGAACAGATTCAGAGCTGGCAACACAGGGCATCCCCCTGTATGTAATCTCTCTCTCAGGCATCAACCAGATCACCCTTGAAGGGAAACAAGGATTACAATGCCCTAGACCTAGAATATCCTTGAAATTATAACAGGAGATAGATCACCTGACAGTTTCTTATTTTGTGCTGTTTTGAATCCCCCAATTTAAGCAATTCCCTTGTGAAGTCTGTTTCTTGCTTGCTTGGCATATTGTACCTAAAAGAATTAATGACAAAATTCAGAGAGCTCACAGTAGGCTGTAGAAGCAATAAATACTAATGGGATTATTTATATGCCACTGGAGTTCAAGCAAGCAAAGCTCTGATCTGGAGGAGTAAGTCAGCCAGACTTCAGAGAGTTTCACATCTTGAGGAATGGATACAGGCACTGGGAAGGTACTTTAAGCTAACACTTCACTGTAAATTTAGCCTGCAGTGCATCTTTTCATGTTTCTCCTTCTACACAGCTCCCGAAGAGGGATATGGGCTGAAAGCCTCTCCCTCCTTACACCTTATTGCTAGTGCAGGCTTGGAGCCTACACTCAAGGCCATTACTCACCAACAGCACATGGAAAGAAAACCATATTGTCTTACTGCAGACCTCACACAAACCTATCTGCCATATGTAGGACCTGGACTAGCAGAATCTGCCTTGCCTAGCTTCTTACAACCTAACTACTTTTGGAGCAATGTCATAAGACTGCAGCACCATTCTGAGATAGGCGCCAGTGTCACGTGCCACAAGAGCACTGGAGGTCTGCGGACAGCTGAGTTTAGGCTGTCACAGAACAGTACTGATGTCCTACACCCATGTATCTTAGAGTTGGCAAAGTGGGGCAGCCAGGCTAGGTCATCCTCCAGATGGACTTTGTGCCACTGATCACACTTTAGAGCCCAGTAGTTCTGATCACAGCACTTTAAGACCAGCAGTTCAATCAGTTTTCAGTCCACCTGGCTATCCACTTGTCCAGCCCATTCTTCAGCAGTTTGTATCTGAGAATGTTAGGTAGACAGTGATGAACGTCTTGCTAAACTCAAGACAAATCTCTCCCCTCATCCACCAAGCCAGTCACCTCATCGTAGAAGGCTGGTCAAGGAAACTGTTTTCGGGATTTACTCCATCATGTAAAAAGGGACTGATGTGAGGCTGACCAGCTTGTAGTTCCCTGTCTCTTCCTTCTTGAAGACAGGAGTGACATTTACTTTCTTTTACCAGGGAGACCTTATAGTGGCCTTCCAATATCTAAAGTGGGCCTACAGGAAAGACAAGGAGAAACTCTTCCTTACGGCCTGTTGCAACAGGACAAGAGGTAATGGTTTTAAAATAGAAGGAGGTAGATTTAGATCAGATAGTAGGAAAAAAATTTTTACAATGAGGGTGGTGGAACACTGGCACAGGTTGCCCAGAGAGGTGGTTCATGCACCAACCCTGGAAACATTCAAGGTCAGGTTGGATGAGGCTCTGAGCAACCTGATCTGGTTGGAGATGTCCCTGCTTCCTGCAGGGGGGTTGGACTAGATGACCTTTAAAGGTCCTTTCCAACCCTAACCATTCTATGATACTATGATTCTAAGATTCTATGATTCTTCCAGTCCTCAGAAGTGTCCCTCAGTCACTACAACCTTTCAAATACAATCAAGAATGGCATCATAATGACATCAGCCAGCTCCTCCAGCACTCGTAGGTGCACTCTGTCAGAGCCCATGGACTTGTGTCTGCCCAGTCTGTCTAAACATTCTCTAACCTTCTCCTCCTCCACTGAGGGTAAGCCTCCTTACTCCAGTCTTCCCCTCTGGTCTCAAGGGCTTGGGATTCCTGAAAGCCAGTTCTACCAGTAAAGACTGAAGCAATGAAGGCAATAAGTACCTTGGCCTTTTCCATGTCATTTGTTACCAAGTCCTCTGCCCCTATGCAGCACCAGGACCCCTAGATTTTCTTCTGCTGCTGCTACACTTCCAGAAACATTTCTTGTTGCCCTTCACATCCCTTGTCAGATTCATTCCCAGGTAGGCTTTGGCTTTCCAAAGTCTTATGTCTGGACCCTTGAACAGTGACTTTTTGCTGAACATTCCTCTTACTCACCTTACTGTTCTGGATCATAGAGGTATTTGAAGGAGTGGAGTACAGCTGGCTTACTTCAAATATTTCACTCTGGATTTATGCTGATCTTGAAGCTCTGACAGCACTCTTTACTGGCTAGGACTAGTTTTATCTTACTTGAAGGTTTCTAGCTTCATTTTATCTGTTATAGCATTTTCAGCCTCTCTCCGCGGCAAGGTGCTACAAAGCTTGTTAGAATGTATTTCAAATTTGAAACTTTTTTTTTCAATTTTACAGGGACCTTATTGCCATTAATAAATCCATTTACCAGCTAATACCTTCATGGTATTATTATACACATTTTGTAGATGAACACCCTGAGATTCAGTGTAATATTGTTACTTTACTTAGGAGACACAAGCAATCACATTTCATCTGATAGTTCACTGAAAAAATGCAACTAATAATGGATGAAGTAAACTAAAAACACCTGAGATGGCTCAGCAAATCATGAGGAAATTTGGAGTTCAAATCTAAATATGAATTCAAATTCAATAGCTCAATTACATTATTCAGTTATATTGCATGATATTTTTAACTGAGCAAGACAAGATCTAGCACAGCATTATTCCAAGTCAGTGCAGTTACAACTTCCAATAATTAGTTGGTTCATTTAAAGCAACTTCTGACAGGCTAGTGAATCCAGTATGTAAATAATGGATATGGGAGTCAGCTGTGCTAAATTGTGTGATACACAGGGTACGCACCGGCTGTTGTACTGGTGTTTAAAAGCTGTAAGTTGTTTTTCAAGTGTCATTATGTGATTTTAGATTGAGAGTTTTAAGGGAAGGGATGCCATCCAGAGGGACCTTCACAGGCTGGAGACATGGGCCCATACAAACCTCATGAGGTTCAACAAGGCCAAGTGCGAGGTGCTGCACATGGGTTGGGGCAATCCCAGGCACAAATACAGGATGGGCAGAGAATGGATTGAGAGCAGCCCTAAGGAGAAGGACTTGGAAGTGCTGGTGGATGAGAAGCTCAATATGAGCCGGCAATGTGTGCTTACAGCCCAGAAAGACAACTGCATCCTGGGCCACATCAAAAGAAGCATGGCCAGCAGGTTGAGGGACATGATTCTGTCCCTCTGCTCTGCTCTCATGAGACCCCACCTGGAGTACTGCATCCAGCTCTGGAGCCCCCAGCATAAAAAGGATGTGGATCTGTTGGAGTGGGTCCAGAGGAGGGCCACGAAGATGATCAGAGGGCTGGAGCACCTCTCCTATGAGGACAGGCTGAGAAAGTTGAGGCTGTTCAGCCTGGAGAAGAGAAGGCTCTGGGAAGATCTTATTGTGGCCTTTCAATACTTAAAGGGGGCTTATAAGAAAGATGGAGAGAAACTTTTTACTAGAGCCTGTCACAATAGGACAAGGGGTAATGGTTTTAAAGTAGAGGGAGGTAGATTTAGATTGGACAAAAGGAAGAAATTTTTCACAATGTGGATGGTGGAACACTGGAACAGGTTGCCCAGAGAGGTGGTGGATGCCCATCCCTGGAAACATTCAAGGCCAGGCTGGACAGGCTCTGATCAACCTGATCTGGTTGGAGATGGCCCTGGTCCTTGCAGAGGGGTTGGACTAGATGACCCTTAAAAGTCCCTTCCAACCCACACCATTCTATGATTCTATGATTGCATAAGATAGAGGATAGAAAACATAAATTGTGTAAGGATAGGAAATATAAATTGTGTAAGGCACAGTAACTGTTCTATGCTATGCAGGAATACAAAGCTTAACTTTCCAAGGAGCAGTGAATACATTCATTAACAGAGAAAGAGAAGTGAGAGTCTTAAAGCAGAGGATTCAGCAGTTTCTGGTTCAATTCTTGGCTCAGTTTCTGCATCACCTGACAAGAGGCTCTTTACTGCTCATGAAAAAAGAGAGTATCCAATGTTTCCCAAACTCAGTGGGGCAACTTGAGGAGAAGTGAGACAGTTTGTGAGGGGCCAAGGAATACTATGTGCTAAGGAACTAGGAAACCTATGACAACACCTGTTTTTACAAGGAACTTTAATCTTTAATTCCTAAAGGAAAAAAAAATCAGTACATTCCCCAGGGGGAAAAAAAAAAAAAAAAAAGAAGTTCTCCTATTTTATACATTTATAGATAAGAATTTTAGGAAGAAGAAATATAGAACGGATGAAAGGATCATGCACCATCTCACCTGTGACTGTAACTAAATAAAAGACAATACTAGTCATTAGTAAATATGGAAAATTGAAAATGAGGGCTCACTTAAGAACACTTAAAGCTTACTTAGTAACAGGGCTTAGAAAGTGTTCAGTCCAAATCTTCTATGTTCATTAACCTCCTGGAAACTAACGGTGTACTTGCAACAACTTCATCAATAACCTTCCAATTAGTCTAGTTCTTAAGGGAAGAGAAAGTTCCCCTACACGCAGTCCCCTTGTCCTCCCCCAGCCACAGCACTGTGAGCTGTTTGCCAGCACTTCCCTGACTCCTGGCAAGATAAGAGTTTTTTCCTTGCAACTCACAGCATCAGCAAGCTGCCAGTATCAATATCTACATTGCCGCTTTCTATAAAGATGACACTTATTGGCTAATATGAGCTCTCATCTGGGGTTTTCTCTATGGATGCTAATTTGAACATAATTTTTAAATTCTGTTTTAGATTATATCCTCTTCCTGTAACATGTAATGAAGTTGCTCACTAAAGAGGCCTCTTGACTTTCACTAGAGAACTGCAGTACAAGCACAAATGAATCAGAAGGATCATGGGTATAAACTTAAAAAAATAATATCAACAGTAGTTAATTATCCAATACATCTATATTCAAGCTTACACCACATGAGTGTTTTGCTTATATTGCCTCAGTTGACTGTAAATCTCCCTTTCATTACTGTTCACAACCTACAAATGTTCCTTTTTTGGTATATTTTAAAGGCATACATATTTACACTTGAAAAGAAAATTAAATATATCAAATGTCTAATAAGCAGTTCCCTTCTACTCTTAACATATTCAAGGGCCAATATTCTGGTGATGTAATGAAATAAAAGCTTTTCTTCAACAGAAGCATGCTAGCACATTTTGATCATCACTTGTATCTATTTTCACCACCTATTTGTTGACTGCTTTAGAGCTCATTAATATAAACAGAGCCTTTCAAAAAGTGTTCCAATGATGATAATTAAAAAGATAGTATTCACACTGCTTAGATTATATGAAGTGCACTTAGATGGCTTTTCAGAACCTAAAGGCAATGACATGTACCTGTTGTCCTTGTTAAATACCTATAATTGAGGGGAAATTGATGAGTGAATGCAAAGAGAAATGAAAACTTATCCAAACTAGGATGGAAAAATGATTCACGACCATTATAAACATGCATCTAAAACATTTTAAGTTATGAAAAAGGAGGAAATATATAAATGGAACTCATGTAAAGAGAACATCAGTAGTACACTTGTATAATGAGATAAATTATATGTACCACATTTTTTAACTCTGCTCTTCGCAGCGTATCTTACCTTGATACATCTACTTATTTCTCCTGTGGAGATATTAACAGAATTCTTGGCCATTCAAGTTATTGATAGTTAGTAATGAACATTAAATGAAGCAATAACAAACATAAGGATGTTTGCACTACAGTGCAACAGAATTTGTTGCAACCTAGTGCATATACAAGTTTTGCTGTATTCTCAGAAATCTAATAATATTCTAAATCATCTAGTTTCTACTTTCTATGTTTTCACTTTTAGTGAAGAAAGACCTTTTTCTTTCAAGTAACTGAGTAGTCAAGCAGTCAAGTTAAAAACACTAACAGCTTGCCAATGTATGAAGATTGCATGGAGTGGTACGGAGATCGCAGTGATTTCTTGTTTAATGCTTATGTCAGTGATACAGACTACAGAGGCAGAAGAATTTGTAAGTCTTCCATCAGGAGTGTGTCAGAGACCTCCCTGTCTGAGGGAGCGCACAAAGCAAAAGCATCTTCCTAAAGTTCAGAAGTGACCAGGATCTCCACTTTGTCCTCCACTTCTGCAGGTAACTGGTGACAGTTCCTTTTCAGAATGCATGCTTCAAAGTACTTATGTTGCTTTTTTCTAAACTCTTTCACAAAGCCTTCAATGACTAATTAAGTTTGTATGTCACACAGTACATTTCCGTTTCCAAACTGAATGGTTTTCGTTTTTAGAATCAACTTTGGAACAAAGTATTTTCTAGCTAATGCAGAAGCTGCTTTCCAGAAACAATTTCTATTATGCATCTTAAAATTCTCATTTCTCAAATACTCCTTCTTAGTAAACTCATTTACCCAGAGCAAAAATAGATGGGCCTTGAACACACCAAAATCTAGTTTGCTCACTGAAAAGCAGGAGCACTCAAGCAGATGAAGAGCCTATCTGGTTCATTATCTTATTTCCAGCAGTGATCAGTATTAGATGTGTAGTGAAAGAGTGTCAGGCACCTATCTGTGAGGTGATTCTTCTGCTAGTATGTCTTTCTTCCTTCCAGCAGTCAGTAGCAGAGGAACCTGTCCTCCTGGACCGAGTTTATATCTGTCTGTTATTTTCTTCTGGATATAATGCCCTCTTTTTCAGATCATCTGCTAATACAGTGACCAGCAAAGAACCTCATAAAACACCCCTCCAAATATTTTGAAAACAAATAATTTGCTCCTATCTCCTTTTCTTATCTCTAATCAGCCATTAATTTATGAAAGGACTTTCTTTCTTGTCCCATGACATCTTCCAGTTAATAGTATTGGGAAAGAATCTCATCAAAAGTGTTCTATGGAAATAAACATAGTATATCAAGCATACTTACTTGCTTTCTGAATTTCAAAAAACTCTAACAGACTAAGAAAGCATGAATTTTTCTAAAAGAAAGAGCAAAAATCAAGTCACTTTGACTCTTCCCTATTATATCATATGCTTATTCATTCTCTCCTAGCCATTCATGGTGTAGTCACAACCAGCTTCCTTCATATAAGGGCTAGAATGACTCCAGATCCCTCTGGATTCTCTTTTGCAAAAAAAAAGGATTTGACACTTGCCACACCTATTCTTCTTGTGCTAAGGCCAGTATAAGTGACAAGCTATACATCAAAGTTGGTTGGCAGGCAATTTCTTGTCTAAGTTCCTTTGAAATACCTGAGAGAATATTATCTGATCCTTATATTTGTCATAGTTAATTTTATTAATTTCTTCTAAAGTATCTTCTATTGACACTAAATTTGAAACACTTCCTGGGACTTACCTCCCATTAAAAATAAAAAAGCTCCAGGATAATAACTTCTCAAACTCTTCCAATGCAAAGAATTTTCTTATTTTTTATGCCTTAGAGACTCAAAAATAACCCTCGATTGCAGAACTTTTGCTCTGTTGTTTAACTAGGCCTTTTAAAAGGCCACAGATTTGTAGTGTATCACCAGCCCCTACAGAACTTTGTACAGATTACTACTGAAAACACAGCTGCAAAGCAGTAAGATTTGCAGGAGATTTGCCCAGCAGATACATAACGCGATACGAGGATGCATAGACTCGCAAACATCAGTCTCCTGTAAGGCAGTTCTTTCCCAGCAGCATTAATGGGAACTCAGTAGTGATGTGTCAAATATTTACCAGCACCTTCAGACGCAAGCATGTTCCTCCCACATCTCACGGAGCCTCTTCCCCTGCAAATCGCAACAGCCAGCAGTGGAAGACTGTTTCTACTGTGCCTTTCTTTGAATCTCCCCTCTTTCTGCACATCATTTTTAGGGCATTATTACATTTGTACCTCTCTCTCAGGTAGAAGAGGATTGTGTTTGGAAAGAGCCACCTAAATCCCTTTCCTCTTAGCAACAGTCCTAAAAGAACAGTGAGCAGTACTATCCAAACTTCAAGGTCAGATGTGAGCAGTACAAGAAGGTCAGTAGTTGTGACAGAAAATACAATTGCCTCAACACCCATGACTGATTGGTTACATTTGACAGCTCTCTTCTTCGTGACACCATTAGACACAGCAAGTGTGAAATTTAGCTTCAGTGACTCCAGCCTCTCATTAGAGCTTTCTCTAACGTGCCATGGCAGAGAAGCTGAGAGAGCTGAATGCTGCTGAAACTTGAAAGGAACCAATAAAAAAGAAGACATAACAGCAATCGTTCTCATTTTGTGCTGACCGGGCTTCCTCTCCATTGATAGGATACATCTGAAGCAGCAGTGGTGGCCGGTGCTTAGTTCAGCCGGAACAGCATCTGTCATGCTTCATGTGTACCCCAAAGCTGTGATCAGCTCAGGGCAGTCTGCCTCAAGTGTTCCCTCCGATGAACAGCAAAAATGTGGCTGCTTAATTATGGTAGCCCGCCAATTAAGGTAGAGTGGTCTAAGCCTAGAATTAATTTTAATCAAAAGAACTGACTAATTATCACACATACTTTACAAATCTGCTCACTTAGACCAAAAAAAAGAATTTAAGTGAGTGGTTTGAAGGCAAAAATTGTTTACAGAAATCAGTAGGAACAGATACCAGCAGACCCAGACTGCCAGTCCTCTGCTGTAACCACTTCAGTGTGATACATTCATTTTGTGCATTTCAAAAACTACTTTTCTCTGCAACAAAAAGCGATTCAGGAGAAAAAGGAGGAGTGACTCAGCGACTGGAAACCAACACTACAGAGGTTATGACAGCAACCTTCTGGACCCTGATGGCACAGAACAAGAAGGCTGATGTAACGTGCAAAGATAATAAGAGTGAAGAGAAGTGTCAGGGTAAAGACAACATTGTTGTACACGGAAATACTGGTATAGACTTTCAATGCCAGTTAGAAATTTTCTATGCAAAGTCTCATTATAGCAAACAGGAATGAACATCCAAATCCATACACGTCTTTGAAAAGCTCTACTCTTTTACCTCATATGCTTCAAAACCAGGATTTATGCTCTTTAAAAACAACCAGTTACTAAAATTAGCATAAGACAAGTTGTAGTGTACATACAAGATCATTACATCAAACTATACAGGTAAGAATTTTAAGTTAACTACAGATATGACTCCTTGTCCTTGAAGGTATTGAACAAATCCACTGGACACTACTTCTTAGGCTTTCTGGTCTATATCACAGTCTTCTCTAGTCACATTTATTGCTGCATATTTATTAACGTGACTGTGTTGCTATTACTTAAAGAGTTCCTGTATATTTATGGAGGTATGTGTACACATGCTTTTGCTACAGAAAATAGAAGACAGAAACATTAAGCTTTAATAAAAGTGATTTAAGCTAAGATTTGCAATGGACAGAGTACACAGACAGGGAGCCACTGCAACTCAGCTGACACTGGGTAACTCATTAAGCAACAAACAGTAATTTGTGGGAGGCCTTGCTTTTCCAGAACTAGCCTCTCACTTACGATATCTCACTGCTGAATTACCAGGTTTGAGTGGTCACAGTTACAAATACCCAAACCGTACAGATATTCTCTGAAGCTTGATACATACATTTCCCAAATAAGCACTTTATAAGGAAGCTCAGAAGTCAGATACTTACTGATCTGGTTGGTAGATGCACTATAAAAAGCATTTACAGTAGTTGGGCTTGTAAACCACCTGTAGTAAGAGCAAAAGAAATCAGTTATCAGTACACTTACACATCTTTATGAATAGAATGAGCAAAGATAACAAGTGAACTCAGTGGAAGGAAGAAAAATGTGAAAGACCTAGGATACATTAAAGTTTGAGTATTTCTCCATTTCAACACATTACTCACACTTTTGAGAATATTAAAATCTGTTGTTTAATGGCTTTATTTTAAGTGCATGCAATCAATTAATGTTCAACAGGAGCATCTGTTAAGCTTCCCATCACCTGATCTGTTTTATTTCTAAGTGACCATTGTGCTTGTGAGGTCTGCCATGCTGATGAACCTAAGTTCATTCAACAGAGGCTGCAACACTGACAGCACCTGTGAAAACTCTCTTAGACATCTTTCAACCATGTGTGGAGAAATTCCCTCTGGAAATTAAAGAAGAGCATTTTGAAACATGTGAAGTGGCTTCAGACACTTTGCTGAACAACTACTTGAACAATTAGGATGATGCCAACAACATGGGCAGGTGCTTTCTGGGAACCTAAATTCACAATAAACAGCTTCATGTTCTGTACTCTAGGCAATGAACAGGGCCATCAGGATGCTCATAAACAAATGGACCTCTTGCAAGGCAAAACAAATTTTTAAAGGAATATTAGCATTTCATCTCATAATTAGATTTCTTACACATACTGGAGAGAAACCTAGATTTGAATAGCAAATAGGATTTACAAATCTCCTTAGCCTAAGCTCTTCTATATTAACAGTGATTTCACCCATATGAGTGGAAAATCTCAACTGGCTTTAGCAAGATCGAAGTCCTCTCAGATGAAACTCTGAGTTCAGTGATCTGAGTTCAGTGAGGTCAAGATTTCTCTTTTGACTTTATAAGGAAGAACTGAGAAAAAATAAAAGTAATAAAGATTATGAGAATTAGTGGCTAATTCATAATAAATTAGAAGCAACTCTTGCAAATGTCCAAACAGGAACATGATGTCTTTAGCAACATGTTACTCGGAAGTTTTGTAAAGCCAAATGAATGCAATGCAATTGCTTTGGAAAATTTCTTTCAAAGAGAAGAGATGGGAGCTGCAAAATAAAGAGTGAGACAAAGGAAGATCTATCATAATATGGAAGATGCGAGATGCCAGTGACATTCACATACATGATCTGTGCTTTAAAACAGCACCATCAAATGAGGGAGTTATCTGCAGATCCTGACTGTTTTTCTGGCAACCGACGTTCTCACATAAACCATACAACAAAGGAGAGAGTTTTAGAATGGCAGCATTCTGTCTTTTTATCAATAAATTTATCTGCCTCTCTCATCTTCAAAGCTGAGCAGCTTATTTTACAATGCAGCAACTAGAAAAACTAACCAATGAAAGCAGAGGGTGATGTCACGTAAATATCTTGACCATCCATCGCGTTATAGGCTCTAATTGCCACAGATAACTCTCCCTGTTTTGTTTACTAGGAGATTCTGAAGGGGAGGAGTAGAGGAAAGTTTTTTTCTGATGTGTTTTCTGTTTCCTCTATAATAAAGAGATTAAATGTTAGAGGCAATGAAGTAAGATAACGGAAAAATTAAGAAAGAATGCTTATGGTGAGGGGATAAAGAAAAAAATTAGGGGGCTTAATTAACTACATTTCAATTTCATGTTTGTTCACAGCAGCAATCAGCTGAATTGTTTTGAAGGATGCAAGTCAGCCGCTTGTGCAGTCGGAGTCAAACCTGCTCTCCAGGCTTAGCAGAAGCTCTGGGGGACTCTGTCCCTTTTTTGACAAGAAGAGAACCCATCTGAAAGGGAGTCATCTGAAACACTGAACCCTTTAATTTAGATTTTACTGTAAGTTGGAACAAAGACACATAGTGTTGTGACTTCCACCTCACTCTATTGGCTTGTTCTACTTAGAGCAGCCTTTCTGTTCTCTCAAACAGCAATTTTTTTAGCATGAAAAAGGCTTCTGGGACAACGAATATTCCCTTTTTGCAAATCCTTCTTAGAGTGAGTGTCTTGCCTCTCATTTCCAGACAGAGGATCAAGAGCCTGAGACAGATAAGAGACTTCAAAACAGACTAACGTGCTTTGCTCTTCTCCCCATCCTCTTTGTTGCTGCAGCCCCAGGGGCTCACCACAGCTAGTTCAACATGGGAACCACCACAAGCAGTGGTTAAAGAGCTCTTCACTGACAAGTGACATCTCTCTAACAGTACAAGTTTGCACCTGTTTTCATTGGGTGAGAAACTAACCAGTGATGCATGTAACTTGTCACCACAGGAGCACCTCATTGCCTGAAAGCAACTGCAAATGCTGTTGCCATTTGGTCCACAGCTACAGAGGGAGGACATCACATCACTGCTGGCTATGCTTTCATATCTATGAACTCATAGACTCATAGAACATATACCAGCTGCAAGACCCATCACAACATTCCCATCCTGAGACTGACTCTTTCTTCACCATCCACCACCATAATAACAGAGTCCATCCTGTTGACTGAGCTGAGTACAAGCCAAAGACTGATAGCAGCCTCCATTTCCTTACTGTAAAACTGAACTAAATTATTTCCAAGGAACTTTTTCACAAGAATGACTCCATATGAAGTTTGTTATGTTTTTAAGCAGCTAGGAAGAGGAGACTTATCAGCTGTACTGAGGAGTCAAGAAGAACAAGAGTTCCCTAGTGACAAGCAGAATATACTGATGAATTTCGTATTTGATGTTTAGACACTCAGCAAGGAGCTTATTTACACTCCAGTATTTTGTTGTACCATTCTGAGCCACTCTCAAAAATATTTAGGAAGTATTTTCCACAAAAAGGCAGACATAACCAAGACTGCTTCCTTTCAGACTAGCACAATAACTTCACCTCTCATCCGTCATCCTCTTTCTCTGAGCTCCCTGAAATGACTGAACCTTCAGTGATATACGTTAACTAATAACACATCAATAAGAAGGTCTGTGATAAATAGCTGTTGCTATTAAGGTGAAGAAAATTTAGAAATAGCACTCTCATTCCTGTTTGCAGTCAGGTTGCCTGGGCATTTGCTTTAGGTCTAGTTACAATTCCTGTACATTTACTATTTATTTTTTAGCAGAAAAATAGGGGGAAAAAAAAGACAAGCATAACAAACTCTAAGCTCTTATTAATTATAAATTATATTTTTCAAAAATCTGGAATTGTTTACATTGTTTCCATTTGCTATTAGCACCTGAAAAAGGGACAGTTTTTAATGATGTCCTGTAACATTACTTATCAGCTACTGCAGCAGTAAAAACCTAATGCTACAGACTTGACACTTGTAAATTTGAGATTTCTCTTGTAGAAATAAAATCTGAAACCTTCACTGGGATAACAAGTGGAGCAGATACTCTTAGGTCTGTGTTTCTTTAGGCTACAGTTTTCTCCATGATATCTCCCTTCCTGTGTTAAAAGTATAGTGTGCTACATTGCCAATCATGAAGAGGAGTGACTGGGAACATTTACAACACAGGAAAAAAGCTTATTAATTTATTTATTTGTCTGTAAAGCACAAATTGAATTTGCAATTTGTTCTCTCAAATTTTGAGTTAGAAGAAATTACTCAGGTGGGGAAGAACTTGGTGTTCAACATCCCAGGTAAGATTTTTTTTTTTAAGTAATATAAGTAAAGAAAATGAACTTGTGAATGTACAATGCACTTAAGATGGTTAGAAGTGAAAGGCAGTACAAAGTTGCTAATGAAGCTGGAATCTGGAAAATCTCCTCTCAAGAAAGGACTATAAAGAAAGACTTTTAAAGGAGAGGCAATCTTCAAGGTGACTTTCAAAAGTGTATTTCCTCTTCTCATTGTTAGTCTGTTTTATGCATTTTCCTCTGTAGAAACAGAGGATTAGCCTCCCAGGTCTGGCTGCCATCTGTCTCCCCTGGAGCTGGGCAAAAAAAAAAAAAACAGGATGGTAAGCCTCTAGTGCCACATCACTGCTTAAAATGAGGTTCAAAGACCAGGAAAAGGCTCCCAGAGGCTCCTTTCCAGCCTCTCCTCTCCAGGGCAGGTCCACCCACAGGATTTTTGAGCTCTCCAGCAGCATCTCTCCAATAGACAATAGCCTGCCCAGTGTCTTTCATGGCTGCTTTTCTCTTTTTGTAGAAGGAAGTTTTGCACTGTCCTTAATGGCATCCAAGCCAGCAACTCTCAGAGGTGCCCTTCCCTGCCACAAACACAGAGCCAGGGTTTATAAACAATAGTATGTGGTCAAGAAACTGGAATAGGTCTTGGAGGAGACCCAGAAATCTTCTCATAGTGCACTTCCCTCTGTGTCCTTTTATAGGCCTACTAGACGCTTACATTTCCAGCGCTGAATGTTGAGTGAAATGTGAAGAAATATTTGGCCAGGTCTAAAAATCTTAGAGGAGATAACCTGACTTCAAAGGAGAAAGATTGATAATAATGAAGTGGTATGCTGAAGAAGTCCTCTGATCCTCTGCTATTTCCAAGCATATCTCTGTTATGAAGGACAGATTAAATCACTGTCAAAAACGTGCAAGTGTGTGTTTACACACAGAGACACGTGTGTGTATTTGTGTGTAAGAATGTACATGGTTCCATGGATGGATAAGAAAACACCCCTAAACTCCTGATTTTCCTTTATTTTTCCCTTCCATGTGGCCATCATTTCCACATGCTCGGCCTTTCACCTCCCTCTGCTCTAGGTGCGTCTCACTTGGGTAATTATAATGGTCTTCACATCTGGCCTCCTTCCTCCCACGCTCCCCCTTCCAGCCTCATCTCCTCCATTCAGCCTCTCGATCCAACCTTCACTGTTTCTTGCATTGCATTCCTCAGCTCCTGCCACAAATCCCTTTCATCTATCTCTCTCCTGATACCTGAGCACTTTTTCTCTTGTTTCATAGAGCGAGTGGTGAAGATGACAGCCATCTCCCCAGCCAGCTGGTAAGATCTCAGCTGGCAGCCAAAGCGGGTGTTGCGGACAGCAAGTTGCACCTCCCACAGCTGTGGTGCCCGCAGGGGAATCTGGTGCCCAGGACTGGCAGAGCAGGTGGCTCCAGTGCCCCGTCACAGCTTCTCAGTACCAGTTGGGCCAGGTGCATTCCCCCATCCATGCCCTGAGCAATGCCTTACCTGACTCCCTCTCTGCTCCTTTTTCCTGTAAAGCAAATAACTGCTAGGGAGGGAGGGAGGGAGCAAAACAAAGGACAAAATTTTGATAATTATTTGTACTTTGGGGTTTTTTTTTTCCTCTTTTTAGATTCCAAACTGTTGAATTTCCAGAATAACTTATTTCCACTTTGATATCCACACTCTTCCTTGCTTTATCAAACTCCTTTGTTTTGAATCTCCCAGTTCCTTTGTCTGTTTCCCTGGTGCTTTGAGTGAAACATCATTTTGATTTTCAATTTAGTCAACTATGCTGAGGAAAGTGAATCCAGTTTGAAATAATATTACTGAGAAATCCGGACTGTCTGCTAAATGAATATAGTGTTCTACCTTTTGGGGTTAATATTACTTTACTAGGTGGTAAATTATTCCCTTAAACACTCATTTTCTCATTTATATTTATCAGTCCACAACTTGGACTATCTTATAATATCTGTTTCTGAATATAAATATTATGCTAAAAGCTACTGAACTAGAGAAAAGAAGAAAAGAAGCAAACAGAAACAAAACCCCAAGGGTAATTCTCTGTTAACACAGTGCCAACTTCAGTGTAGACCAAAGATCTGTGGAGTTCTATGAAATATAAAAGCTCAAAAAAAACCAAAAACAGAAAAAGAAAAGAAAGAAAAAGGACAAGTAAAAGCATCACAAAGCAATAGTCTGATAGTTAAAATGTAGCTAGTGCTAATATTTTTCAGCCCAGATGTGACATGCCTCAGACTGGTGGGTGGGAGTTATCAGTTTATCGTAATAAATTTAAAAACAAGTTACTGGAGGCAGCAATGACTCTCCATACCTTGGTACCCCTCAGCAGACACAGCAAAAGCAGGAAGTATAAGGGACATCACTTTCAGAGCCTTTTTCTAACACTGAGCAGGTGCAAAGGCAGAATAATCTCCCAGAAGGAATAATTAGGACCAAGTGCTGAGGTGGGAGTTACCACAGCATACGACTGTGCTGACAAAGGAAAAAGAGCAAAAATCAAACTGGGATCGCCCAGGCCAGAATGTGTCCCACGGGATGACAAGAAAAGCAAGACAAGGGTGATGAGGGGGCTGCTGTTAAGTAGTCCTTGAAATAAGATACTAAAGACAAACATGAGAAAGTATTCAATCTTGTAGTGGGCAATTGTGTAAAGCTTTCATTTTTTAAGCATACCCATGCAACAGTTCTCAGAGTACAGCCCTTGAGGTGTACAGTCAGGGATTATCTGCCAATTAATTTCCTTTCTGGGGAGATTTTCCACCGTGCCAAGAATCTACGTGATCTGCATTAGTGCTGCCCCAATGCTGTTCACGAGAAGGAGGTTGCTGATCACCATTCCTACAGAGCACCAAGTGTTATTTCACTGCTTTCATGGAAACTGTTGGTCTGAAGAGGGTATACTGTTGCAATCTATCCCTGGCATCCAGGGCCGCAGGAAAGGCTGTAAAATCATCCCCTGGGATTAACCATTGCAATGTCAGGGAAAAGGGTGATTGAGAAGGCAACATTCACAATTAAAATTAAGCTATAAACAACCTATAGAAAATATGGGGCCAAATTATGGCACTCTGACCAGTAATAGCCTGTACCTGTCCTGCTGACATCCTCTACCTGCCTTGAGGACAACACAGAGCCACTCCCAGAACAAGGTATGGTTCAGTTTGAGTAGGAATTTCTGGAGCCCTAAGGAAATACCACCACAGGAGCTAAGCAGCAGCACCAACTTCAAAGTCTCTGTATAGAAGGAGTCATTTTTAAGTAGCATGATTAGACTAATTAAGTTCTGTTTAGGTTTTAATTTGCATTTTAAGGATTTGATGACCCACCAGTAAGAAAAAGAGACAGATTCTCTCATGTATTTTATGATAGTATGTGACACAATCTACAGTCTCATGTTTACAAATAAATAAAAATAACGTATGTTTATTCCATATCACTGCTATCGACAGCAGGTAAATAACAATGCTCATTGCTATTACTAATAATGTTATCTCTCACTAATGGTTCAATTCTTAGAAAATTTATTTCATAAATCCCTGCTGAATCATTTGAAATTCTAACTGTGACCAAGAGACATAATCCATTTTTAATTGAGATTCAATTACTCCCTTTTTTCATTAAATTAAGTTTAAGCTGCAAGCATATAACTACTGTGCATCAGAACAGGGATACGTAGAACTTACCAAAAAAGATATCCACAGGAGTTTCTGAATAACTGGGTGTTTGCCCATAGGCTTTTTGTATCATAGTATGTTGCTGCCTATATAATTCTATTAAAACTTTAATTGATCAATTAAATAATATAAATTAAAATATTGTTAGAAGCTTATGTAAATTTGCCTTTTGTCTACTCACTCTGTTTTTGGAACTTCTTTTCTAAGCCAGTAGAAATCAGATTGGGCTGCGTACTTGCGAGTTTGCAACACATTGCCAAAATAGTCACTTTCTGTAAACTTCAGCTGTATAAACAGAGCACAGACATTTTTAAAGCATGTCCAAGGAAACAAAAGCTGACATAAAACAGTCAGAACTTTTATTTTAAACAAGATAATCACCTAATTTTTTTAGCCATTATCAAAGCAAATAAAATAAGTGTTTTGTGAGCTCAGTTAAAAAAAAAACGGTGGCTGAACGGATCTACACAGGGGACTGGAACACTGGAAAATCTCTTCCCTGTGCAGAGAGCAGCAGAGGAAATCAGAAGCACCAACAATGAATTGCAGACTGCACCTTTCTATGGCTATTATTAAGAAGCCTCTTTTCCTGAAGGAAATAGGTCTACTTGTATTTTAAAGGTGCATTTTAAAACAGCTTTCAAAAGTGTAACAAAGCCCCCTTTTTCATTTTGTTTTGCATTTTATTACAAATACATCATACTCTGTGTTCTCTGATAGTTCTGCCACTGCTTTCTTACTGTTTCTCACATTTAATGTTTACAGACATACGGCTCCATGCTTCCATAAACCTCCAAATCTAGTAGCAATCCCTCCCTGGCCCAATCAACCGTGCAAGAAAAAAGGAATGTAATAATTTATAAATCCAGTTGATATCCCTGTCACCAGTTTCAAGCAATCCTAGGGCTTGTGCAGTTGCACTGCAGATGTAAACTATGGCTTTGCAACTGTGATTAACAAGTGTTTATCACTAGACATTACCACTTAACTGGGCAAATAATTGCATACACTGAGTGACTGAGTTGGTCACATCCTCTGTCTCATTATACTGTTTTCACAGCACCATCTCACCCTACTCTTTCCAGGAACAAGGACTAGGCTGGTAGAGTTGGTTCTTCAAAGTTTTCTCAATAAATTATGCCTCCATTTAGTGTTTGTTCATGTTCTCTGGCAAAGATGACGATCACTCTTGTATCTTATTGGTTCAGGACTGAATTTGTGATTCTAATTTGCCTGTGATTTTCAGTAATACAATTCATCACATGCATCCCACAGTTACCCCTTTGAAAAATGGTAAAATATACTATTCTTCATCATCTGTTTTCCTGTTAGGCTGAACAGATTCTGAGTCAGGAAGGAGTCTCCCCACATTGTCCTTATCCAGCAGCCAGTACAGTAGGCCTATACATTGGTTAGGGCCTCTAGGTATGATTATAAGCAAGAATCATAAATAAAATTCATAGCCTGGAGAGATGAAGAGAGCCTATATATGGCATTGAAAATTGTGATATTCCTAGGAAAAATGCAGTAGTGTTTTGAAGACCATTATTTTGAGGAGAAATGCTTTTGGTTTGTTTCATTTTTGTAACTAAATGCAAAATTTATGCCAGTGTATGTTTAACCTTTAAAATGCTTAATAGCAGGAAGGTTTTTTGCACCCAGGTACCTTTTACTAGCAGCAAGCCTCATGGTCATCTTGCTTAGACACACCAGCATTGACAATTTAGACATGAAAGCTACCATAATTAATTAAACATCTAAAAATATCCAGGCAAACAGAACTCCAGATGCGTGCCAAACAAAAGAGGAGCTTTGATTTTAGACAGCAGTGGAACAGAGAAAAGAATGGCTGCAATATGTAAAAGAAGAAAGCTGCAAGTCTAACACTTACTGTTTTGATGTCTTCATTAATATATGTGTCATTCATTATAAACTGAGGATAACCCACTTTTGCCATAACTGCTTTTGCCTTTGAAAAAGAAAAAAAGAAAAAAGAAAAAAAGTGTTGAAAAGTGTTGGCAGATATAACCATTTGTCAGCATACGGCTCTTTTTTTCCCCATTCTATTTCCACTTTGTATTATTATCCCTCCCTGAAGGCATCCTATTTTAACTTCAAACCAACTTGCCTACAAGGTAAACTTGGTGCCACAAATGAGCTTTGCATCACAACGTGGAGGATCCAGGTTCTGTTGTCAGATTATCACAGTGGGTCTGTTGTCACCTGCAGAGCTTTTGCGGACTTACAGCAATGTGTTTGAGTACAAAATCTTAACACTTGGTTTCCCCTACTGGTTTTTGTGTTAATCGTATGGTCAAATGCCTGTTTTTATAATGTTTTCCAAAAGATGACAGGAAATGACCCATTTCAATATGGCGCAGTAGCAGCTACACACCCAACTCTCAAAATAGATTGATACACAGCTATGGACGAACCTGGGTCCCAGCAAGTGCAGACTGGTGGTCACTTCCATTTACACCTGAGGATGAGTACACACTTTTCTGAAGGTCATTGTACTTTCCTAAAATCACAAGGCAAATCTTTGTTTCATTCTCTGCCTTCATCCCGCTACTTTGCAATCTTTGCCCTTTCCCTAATGTCAGTAAAGGTGTTAAAATAATACACTTCCCTTTTCATTAACTTTGGGGATTTTTTTCCTCTTTCGGTCACAACTTGGTCCCAGTGTTTATGCACAATCTGTGTAAAGACTCTGGTCTGAAGTGCTAGTAGCTGTAGATGAGTATTCCCACTTTGTAAATCATGGTGTAAGTATACAAACAGCCTTAGTAACGTCCTCACAAAAACACCAGCAGGCCACCCAGCCACCCAGAATCTCTCTGGAAACAGTGTGTTTCCAGAAGAAAAGCAGAAGGATGTAACAGCATAAGGCTACATATCAAGCGGTGAAATATGAGAAGTCCATAGAACAAATTAAAGCCATGATGGACTGGGGTAGCAAAAAGCTTTCACTTTTGTATGTTTTCAGGATGCTGAGCCTTCTCTTTAAGTCTTTGGAATTTGCCCCACCCCTCAAAAAACACTCTTCTGTAAGTTCATTCTTCAAACTCAAATGCCTAAACTCAAAGAAATATTGCAAGATATGGAATGCAATAAATGGATCGGTACCAATCCTGCACTCTGCTCTCTGCAAGCAGAGCACAGACCTCTCTGGGGGCTCACTGAATTCTACCCCCCTCTTTCTGCACAAGGTGGCTGCTTAGGGGAAGATTCCCCTTACTCCACAACAAAATCCTCGCCCTCTTCTTCCCCTCTACAGTGTCTCAACACAATAGGGCCTCCTATGACAGCAAGAATTAGAAATATCTGTTTATCTGTTCCACAGCTGGAAGAAGGAAGTTCATGGAGGACTGCTTCAGTTTAAACAAAATTATTTTGCCTCTTGAAACTCCTTCAATTTCTCAATCTCATTTCCAGCCCAAAGTCATAATCCTCCATTTGTGACATCACAATTAATTGCAGCTGAGATAATAAGATGTCACAAATAGAAGATTACAATTTCAGGTAGGAAATTAGCAGCAGGAGCAGATGAACTCTTAAGCAAGAAAGATCCCATTGTCATGCAAATATCCCCAGTGATAAAAAAAAACAATGCTGAACAGGAAATACGAAATGAGCCAAATTAACTCTCAACAGAATGTTTTCTCAGTTTTCCAGAAGACAGAGCAGCCTTTCAAGATACGTTAAATGCCTGGGGTGGGGATAAAAAGCACGGGAGGGAAAGCACAATTCATCTGCAAGTTTGTGTATCATCAAGAGCGTCTAATTTTTTTTTCCTGGTGGTGTTGTCAAGTCCAGCTGACTGAACTTTGCAAGGAACTGAAAAACTTCCATCTTCCAGTTTTAATATTTAAATCCTAGTTGTTATACTAGTCTTGAGAAAGCAAAAACTCATCAATTTTAGTTTTTACTAAGGCAGCTGCTTAAACAAGTTCAGTGAATCTCTTATGTTCTTCATGAGTTCCAGGGTAATAATCTGAATTACTTACAGTAGCCTCTGTGTTGAATCTACTTAATTGAGCCCCTTAGCATTTTGATTCAACAAATTTAACTTAAAACTAACTTATACGTGAAGAGTAACTCCTTTAAAAACAATCCATAGTGCAACTTGCAAAAAATAAACATTGGCTTTTAAAGAAAAAGTAAGGATTAACTGTGTCAATATAATGTCATTTCACTAGTGATTCAGCCAGCACAATGTTGATCAAAAATTGTTGATTGTGCTTTGATACATAAAAGAACATTTTGGGGTTTGAGTCTATTACACCTTTTAAAAACATGCTTAATTTCTAGACCGTCTTCCAAATAAAAGCAAATAAATTCACGCCTCCCTGGCTGTAAATGCAGAGGACTATGAAGCCAGCCTAAATCTGGCAGCGCTTCTTTGCTGAAAGAAGCAGGGATGGGCCCTGCCCTCAAACCTATGGTGCTAGTTGCCCGGTTGTGACCACAGTACGACCACCTCCACTTCACTGCATGGACATTTTGGGGTCTTTGTGGAATATCAGCCACATCCATCTCAGTCTCTTCTTCCACAGCAGCTGACTGAGAGCAGCAGCTTGGAACTGCAGATTTTGGCCCTTTTAGACTCTGCTTCTTAATCAGACATCCTTTACTGTTGTCATGGCCCTTCTGTGTTGGGAAAGGAAGATGGGATGAGTTCTCCCAACCAGACTATTTCAGGAGAGCTGGGCTCACTTGTCAGACCACACATACTCTTGCTTTGTGACTTGAACGGTTCATGTCTTGAGCTTAAGATTTCCATGCATGAGGAAAAAATGGTCAGATACTACTGAGACATTTTGTTATAAAGGCTATATAAAACCCTAGTAAATAACAGAGTTTATCTCAAAGAGATTTTTGAAAGTGAACTCAAAAGGTAATGCTGCTTTTAGTACTTTGATGTTTTATCAATGGCTAAAGCTGTCTGTATTTTGTAAGATAGATAAATAGATAAAGAAAATGTTATTTTATTGCATTTATTACTTAGAAGGTCTTATCACAGTATGTGTGGTTTAGAAGTCTGAGCAAATAAGACAGACAACTGTATACTCTGTAATGACCAAAGTCTAAGGCAGACCTTACTAGCACTGTAATGCACCTTCTTAAATGTTCCACTGGTCATGTAGGATAACAAAGATCCAGAAAAGTGCACGATTTGTTGCTACATCACAAAGTTAATTTGCTATTAGAAAATGTAGATACATGCTTAAACACCATTACAAAGCTGCTAGACCATCTGAAACCACAAATAAACATCATTCTTCCGTAGCCTTTTTGAGAACATCTAGAGCAAGAGCTGATGGAGAGCAAACTGGTACAAGGTTGTCACATGCAATCCATGTCTCACTATACAGCTTCTCCCAGAAAAAGAATGTGACTCAAATTAGTCCTTATGGTATCTACAATGCAGCCACAAATTTTGAGGTGTGCCATGCTCCCCTAAGATCCTACTGAGCTAGTGATCCAGGGTCACCTTATCTCTACCACGTAGCACACACTGGTGTGGGAGAAACAGAAGAATAAGCTTGCTTGATCGGAAGGACCAAGTGAATCTCTTTTTTTGAAGGGCTGCCCTCAACATCCTGACTCCAGTCTGGGATGAGGTCCAGGCCCATACAGCCCTTACAGCCACTTAGGGCAGGAAGCATGGGTGCAGGCCAGAAGGCTGTGGCACACCGATAAGTTCTCTGATGCCAATAGGGAAGGACATGTGGCTCCTGGTGAAGGTGACTGTTTTCTACAGGCAAAGTAAAACCCAAGAGAGGACATAGGAAGCCTTCTGAAGTCCTTGGGAATCACTCCAACTGGGATTCCTCCCAGGGGCTTTGCATCAGGTTCAAGCCCGTTCAACTGAGCCCAGTACACAGCCCAATTTATTTATACAACAAACAAGTTAGAAAGCATTGTATTAAGAGCAGGTTTCTAAATTTGCATGCTGGAAGTCTCTTGCTTCTTGGCTCTCTTTTGTGTTCACTTGAGTAATGCTTCACAGCAGTTCAAAGACTCCTTATTCATACAGCACAAGAAAGTGGAAAACATTCTACGACTGGCTTACTCTTGATAATGAAGTCAGTATTTTCCCCTTGATAAGATTAAAAGCATGTTTAAGAGACTAGCCTTCCAGGAGGCATGCACACATACGGGGAAAGCAAATGAATGTGACAAATGTACAGGAACCAACCATGTGGTAATTGCACATGAATCCGCCATAAACGCACCATGCAAAACTTTTTATGGTTTAAAGGCTCATTTATTTCCTGTCTCTAATCTGCATATTAAATAATGATGTGTACATGAAGAAAAGAGCAATGGGGTGTTTCCCCCAGCTACTGTCAAGTACTCAGCCTACCTTAGGCTGTCGGGTAAATCAATAAAACTCATCTCTGCAGGCTTCCTCTCCTGCCACTGAAAGCAAGAGGCTCTTGCACGGGTATTGCAGAGCAGCGGCATGCTTTAGAGTAAGTCATGATAACTGTTTTCTGTCCCAGCAGCCAGAGAGCAGGCTCCGAGACAGAGGACCCAGAGAGGGACTACTCTCCACCACTGATTATGCAAGAAAGTTTCCCCACGGACTTCAGCAAAGTCAGGATTTTATCATCAGTGCATCTTTCTGTCACAATGAGAGCATTGCAAGTCAGTTTACTACAGAGACAAAATCATAAATGACCATTCACTCTCAACAACTTTCCAACGTGGGAATACACACGTGTTTCAGTGCTACAAAACACCTCAGTTTCCAGCCTAGTAAAATTCTCGCTTGACAACCAAACTTGGCATGTTAGCCTTCTGCAAGCCTTTTTTGCCCATCGGAGTACAATTTGGTTATTTTGTAGGCCTGCTAGCACACCAAGTGCTGACATATTGTACTTACTGTAAAACAAAACTATATCTCACCCCCAACAAAGTTTTATGAGTTTGACAGAGATTTTCTGTAAATCAACTTGACTCACAATAACTTTCTGAAGATCATTTTCAAGCTTCTAAAATTATAAAAAATTAACACAATTACAGTTCACTGAAAAATTAGCATGAAATACATTCTGAAAGCTGAAATCCTTCACGGCAAAGTAATGTTCCATTTAATTACAAAGATTAATTCAGCCTTTATGTACGTGCCTGGTCTTTTCATTTTTCATTGAAAACAGATGATTCAAGAGCCATCTGGTAAAGACTGCTGCATAAATATCACTGCATCTATTTAGATTTTACGTATAGAAAAACTAGGAAAAGAGAGTGAAGAGTCTTGGTAAAACACAGAAAATTCCACCACAGAGCTAAAGCCCAGTCCTACAGGTATCATAGAATGGTTAGGGTTGGAAGGACCTTCAAAGGTCATCTAGTCCAACCCTCCTGCAAGGAGCAGGGACATCCCCAACTAGATCAGGTTGCTCAGAGCCTCATCCAGCCTGGCCTTGAATGTTTCCAGGGATGGGGCCTCCACCACCTTTCTGGGCAACCTGTTCCAGTGTTCTATAACAGTATCAGAAGTATCAGTAGGAAGTGACCCATCGACCTGAGTGGGAGATGGACTAGGCCCACCTTAATGATGTATTTTATTTCCTATGCAGGGACCACATGTCAGGGATTTGCACGTCATCAACTGCAATCAAAAGTGAGGTGGCAACTCAAACACAAACACTTGGTCTGAAATTATAATTTTAAAGAGTACTTGATCTGCAATGAACTGGCTATAATCCATACTCCAGAATATAGCTAATCATCCAAATACTTGTTTTTAAACTTCAGCTTTAACTTTCCTTTCATATTTGAATATCACAACACCACAAACTATGTAGACTTTTCAAGATTTTTCAGAGTTACTGTTTCACATACCACCACCTCACACTGCACCACAACCCTCCCCTCCATATTTCAAGAATTGTTTTGAATGTTCTACATTAATCAGTAATGAAGATGGAAAATACAGCTATTGCACCATTCTTATAATAGCTTGAGCCCAAGGGTAAAAAAAAAATCAAGTGACTTATGTGAATAATCACACCTATGAAGCGCACATAAAATTGTTTTCAGTTAAATACACACTTTGGTTTCACAGAATCATAGAATAGTTTAGCCTGGAAGGGACCTTTAAAGGTCCAACGCCCCTGCAAGGAGTGAGGACATCTCCAACCAGATCAGGTTGCTCAGAGCCCCGTCCAACCTGGCCTCGAATGTTTCCCGGGATGGGGCATCTGCCACCGCTCTCGGCAACCTGGTCCGGTGTTCCACCACCCTCACTGTTAAAAAAAAAAAAAAAAAAAAATCTTCCTTTTGTCCAGTCTGAATCCAATTCCCTAAGTAGCTGAGTTCATTTAACAGCTTTGTGCTGCCAAATGAAAAAAAAAAAAAAAAAAAAATGTCCTGGTCCTTGCTCTTCTCCTTTCCTCCTCCCTTCTCTGTCCATACTTCGGCCCATGCAGCCTGCTCCCACAGCCTCCGTGAGCTGCCTTAGCTCCTCGCCACATCTTTTTGGGAGATTGCTTTGTTTTCTAACATAGCAAAAAGCTGCCCAAGTTTTTCCCCAGCTAACTTTCTGCCAGATCAGTGAGTGGAATCACTCACTACATGGAGAGACTCAGCCACTGCTGGAACTAGCACAAGACAAGTGCTGGGAACACAATGTAAGGAAGAGGAAAAGAAATAGCAGAGGGACTACATGTTACATGAGTTTACCCTTTCCTCTGAATCACCTTTATAACCAAAGCCTCACTCAAAGAAAGCTTCCTGACAAGAAAATATTACCTAGTGCACTTCTAAAAGGACCATACTATGCATTACCTTCCCAGGAAAAGGAGGGGGAAAAGGGACAAAAAAAAATTTCTAAGCAAACTGTCAGATGGGATTATATATTCAGCTTTAACATCCACTAGCTGTGAAGATGATATTATTATTACTAACCACAAAGTTGTAAGTCCCACAAAGTTGGGACTGCCATGCACAGACAAGAGTCAGGAAAAGCAACACTGTACATTAGTGCCACTCTTGCCTGTCCTAAATCCCTTTTGCTTCTGGCTCTCTGGAAGACAAAGACTCAATCATCGGTTCAAGCACTGTGACGGTAATTTCACTGAATTAGTTTTTCAGTTAAAATTAAACCTGCAAATTTTTTTTAGCAATAGAACTGAAGTAAATCACAGAAAATCTGAAACAGTCATTGTTACATAAAAATATAAATTCACTGTGATATTTTCACAAGTGTAACTCCTTACTTCAATGCAGCAGTATAAATAATAGACCTACTCATATTTTCTGCAACCAGCTTGATTCCAAACTCATTCTGCTGCCAGCAAAGTTTTAACTTTGCTAAGAAAAATAATTCCTTTGTCCATTTTATTTTAATTCCATTTTCCATTTTTAGTCTCTATATGACAGTTATTGTGATTCCATTATTTTATACATAGAACAGCGTATATGACAGACATAAATGCTGTCTTTCATGAGCAGAACGACAGCTCTGTAAATTAAACACATTTCTTCATGGCACACAGCAAATATCTTCCTCTGTGTTTATATGATACATAAATGCACGTATGCAGCAGACCAGCACAACTGAGCAGCTGCCAAAAAGATGTAACATCTAACCATCACTGTCCAGAGCTCCTCAGTCAGTTTTAAGGGCCTCTGTGTTCTCAGCGGAGCTGGGATGATGCCCGCGGACCAGAAGAAAGGATGGTGCACACATATGCAAATGGTCTCAGCCAATGGTAGGTCCAGCTACGGCATCACGTCACCACCCCAGCAGTGACAGGTCCACTCCAGCATGGGGATTTCTACACTGGATTTCTCTCCACGCACCAGTGGATCACTCAGGGCACAACCACACGGTGTGTGTGCAGACAGCCAGGAGCTCCTCCAGCTGCACTTCAAACAAGCCAGAAGCAAATGTTGTGGTTTGAAGGCACAGATCATCATTAGTATCACACTGGTATGTATATGCTCCGTGGTATATGCTGTTACTTTGCCTTTGACGTGGCTCTAATAGCTCATGCACCTGGGTTAAGCTTAGACACATACTTAGCGCTTTAGAAGACTGTACCTCCTCATGCCTTTATTTTCAGGCAATGCTCTATGTTTTCCAACACAATTGTCTCTTAAAAAAAAAAAAACCAACAAAAAACCCCAAACAACCAAACAAAAAAAACCAACCCACAACTCAAAATTCTCTTTATCTGTCTTTTGCAATTACATTAGATATCCTTGCCTAACAAATTTTGCACCAGAATCCTAGGGATTTGAAATGACACAAAGAAAAATCCACCTTTGATCAGCCTTTTGCACATTTGTGAGCTGCAGAAATTATTATGTTGCATTTTTTGTAGAAACTCCTCCCTGGACTCATTTCACTGCTCACTGCCAGAGCTACTCGTCAGTCGACCCATACTCCCACTGTCATGCCACCTCTTGCTAGTGACACACTCGCCTTGCTGCAAAATCTTTTCTACTGTTTTTATTTTAACTCTGGGAAAATAGTAGGTCTAACAAAAACTACTGCACTGACAAAATAAAAGTCCCCAAGGACCCAGAGAGCCCGATGTGCTGAAGAAATCTCGGGCACCGAATGCTGCAAGACTCTGTGAGGAGGGGCAGCCCGAGCAACCAGGAAAGGGCAAGGAAGCTCTCTCCCCATCACAGACTTATGGGATGTGATTTACCACTGCTTTTCTTTTGGCGGTTTTATGCAAAACTCTGAATAACCTGTTCCAGAGAGGACAACTTCTGACCTTAGCCCCTGCTTGCATCAGTTTATATTCATTTAACATTTTCAAGGTTAACTTTGCTTAGAAAAGGTTGCAGGGCAACTTTAAAAAAAAAAAAAACATAACGAATAGAATGTGAAAAATTCTCTTTTCATTTCAAGTCACAAGTGAGCATCAGACGCAGTCTAGACACAGCTGAGGCCTTGGAGGCTGAGCTATCCAGGACCAGCAGCCTTAGCAGCACTTTAACTTGCTTGGGTATTGCACTAGTCACAGGGGTCTGAAGCAAAGTCGTGAAAAGTTTCAATGGTTTCAGATACTGATATTGCTGGATATTACTTTTAGAGGAACTTTACCACAAAGGGGGTGTCAGGCTCAGGAATTTGCTCCCTTAGTGACCTTTCAGAAGCCAGGATGCTGTGCCTAAGAACAAAGGCTTCCTCAGCTATCCTTGTTCGTGAGGGAGCTCTGAGATGTTCTGTGCTCAGTTTTCTGGGTAAGTGGTAAGTTCCATCAATGTGGAGCGCCTTTGCTACGAGGACAGGCTGAGAGAGTTGGGCTGTTCAGCCTGGAGAAGAGGAGGCTCCGGGGAGACTTATAGCAGTCTTCCAGTACCTCAAGGGGGCCTACAAGAAACATGGGGAGAGGCTGTTCAGTAGGGCCTGTTGTGATAGGACGAGGGGTAATGGTTTTAAAATAGAGGAGGGTAGATTTAGATTGGAAATTAGGAAAAAAAATTTTGCAATGCGGGTTATAGAACACTGGAACAGGTTGCCCAGAAAGGTGGTGGAGGCCCCATCCCTGGAAACATTCAAGGCCAGGCTGGATGAGGCTCTGAGCAACCTGATCTAGTTGGGGATGTCCCTGCTCCTTGCAGGGGGGTTGGACTAGATGACCTTTGAAGGTCCCTTCCAACCCTAACCATTCTATGATTCTATGATTCTATGATACAGAGAATGAGTCTCCCATACCTCAACATCTGTTACTGTTGAGCTGGGGGACTACAATGTCTTTGTAACTGTTCCTCCACAGAAGGTAGTTTTACTTGGTAAAAAGATAAAGACAATGACAGTTAAAGATGAAACCATCCAAGACTGCCAGGGGTGATGGAGGACTTCCTGCCCTGTGGAAGAAATAATCCATCCTTTAGCATACTAATGCTTTCATGTTTTATTTCTGCCACAAAAGCTTCAGATTCACCCCAGTCCCTGAGCATCTGCAGGTGTGTCCATCCATCTGTCTCCCTTCTTCTATTTCAAGCATGAGATTTGTCACAAGTGTTTTGATGTCACATACCCATTGCAGCCTCATGGAGTTATGGCGTATTCTGAAAAATGACAGCTGCAAGATCAGGGTTAAATACAATTTCCTCTCCTTTCACCTGTTTTCCACTATCTATTTGCATGGTGCTTAGGTTATTAATGGAACTGACATCTCTGCACAACTGAGTGAGCAGTAGCAGCAGCCAGTTAACAAGGGAGAAGCTGGCAGCAGTGATCTAACCCCAGAGATAAGAGATAAGCAAACACACCATGGCTCTTAGTTTCAACTCTGGCCAATGGAGAAGAACATCTCCTGTGGTCACTGAACAGGAAAGTCCAGTCCTCCTGAGAAGGTTAAATTAAATTCAGGATGTGAAAAAGACACTTTGAGTTCAAAAGGTAAAATTTGCCATCAGAAATAAACATTTGGCTTTAAAAAAAAAAAAAAAAAAAAAGAAAAAGTGTTGATCTGTTGGAAAGTGAAGACCTATTTTCATTCAGAGGAAAGCATGGAACGCTTCTATGCTAGAAGGAAAATATCTTGTATTCTTTGTATCTTCCAGGTGAAAAATGTTACTCTGAACACGGACATTTTCCAAATAGCTATCTGGAGGATTGAGTGGGAGTGGTAGCCTCAATGACCTGACAAAATTCCAAACTAGGTAAGTAAAGCAAACATTTCAACTCCTGCTGCTGCGCAGCATCTACATCTCTTCCTGCTTCCCATGGAGTTGTCCCCCTCTCTTCACATGTCCATGCACATGGTAGGATAAAGATGAGTTACACCATGAAGAGAAGCTCCTGGTGAGACATTTAACTGCCAAGGGAACTGTAGATGTGTAGGAAAAGAGTTAAAATGTGACTCTGCCTCTTCTGAACTCTAACCCATGTTTCAACTTTATCAGGAGATTTGCTTATTGCTCCCTGCAATTCAACTGCTACAACATAGATAGGACCTTACATTTTTTTAATCCAAGTACTAGTCCAGACAACAACTACCCTAATTTCAGGAAGTTCACTTTGAGAAAGGAAAAATGCGTCCAACGCTCAACTGGCACTAAGCAGATGTATGATTTCCAGTTTAGAAATGACAAGATTGTTTCAAGAAGATCTGAACAAAACTTTCTTGCAAAACCAATAAATTTGGAAGTCAGTAGTCAGTCTCATTGGCTTCTGAAGAGGAATTAAGTGCCTAAATGCAATTAGAGCCTCTGGAAATTTCTCCCTCTTTTCCTAGTTCTTCTGAAGTGAGCCTGGCAGCTTCTGTTAGTGATGTGAAGCAGTCTTACATCTTGTGAAGTTCTCTGAGATCCCTGAAACAAAGATATAAAGTCATCTTAAAAGAACCAGTAAAAGGTGTTTTGGGATCTTTTGTTTTGAAACTCCTTCCTCCTTTTCTACAAAGTGTTGCTCTGTCAGCCTTGTGCTGGCCTTCGTTACAGAAAAAGGCCGCTTGAGATGCAGTAGGTGTTGTGACTCAGAGCTAGTTCCTCTGTTACGTTTTTGCATTATTGCACATTGGATGGGTCCACAGATCCAACAAGGCACAAACAGCACTTTTTTTCTTTTTGCAGAGCACCCAGTGCCCACTCTCAGGATTGGATACTTTGTCATCTTTGTGCGAAATCAGCATGGCTTTAAGCAAGATTAATTTCAGCTCCTGAAGCTGTGATGTCTGGTCTTTTTGTCTGGGTATGCCTCAGATCTTAATGAAAAGTTATTTTTCAGAACTATATCTCGTGTATGCCCTGGACAGTCTACTTGAACAAACGCAGGAGGCCCCATACTTCCTGGATGTATCACTGTGCCAGGGACGTATGTAAGCAAGCGTGGGCATGAGAAAAGAACAGGCAATGACAATTCTCTGGTTTCCCCACTAGAAGAACATAGGAGGAGAAGGCGACATTTTCCAGCCAAGCAAAAGGAAATGCTTTCTCACACAGAGAGAGGCAGTGGAACTCATTGTCATGGGAAGCTGTGGATGACAAAAAAAAGTGGGTTCAAAAAGTTATTAGACTCACAGTAGAAAAATATGAATAAATACAAAGACACCACTTCTGGCTCAGGA
Source organism: Chlamydotis macqueenii (assembly GCF_036417535.1). Taxonomy (NCBI): domain Eukaryota; kingdom Metazoa; phylum Chordata; class Aves; order Otidiformes; family Otididae; genus Chlamydotis; species Chlamydotis macqueenii. The sequence continues at coordinate 131,073,755 of NC_141556.1, forward strand.
AGCAACTGAGCTGCAGATTGTCAAAGGCCAGGAGAGGATAGCAGGAAATGTTTCTCTTTATGCTTGCCCTGTCCTTATGTTCATCTTTAAACATCTGCTACTGTTTGGCCACTGTCCGAGACAGACATTGGACCTCTAGTCTGAGCAGTATGGCTGTCATGTTCATAGTGAAATCACACAAATGTGGAGAGAGAGAGACCACAGAGAACTGGGAAAGATGGCAGGGGCTCAGCTAATTGACTGGAGGGCTGGATATGCCCAGTAAATTCCAGCTGAGAAGCGAATAGCTTCAGAGGGACAACCCATGGACACCTACCTCATTTAAAGTACCTATACTTTGTTGAATTGGGACTTGTACAGATGGCTCTTGATTTCCTAAGGGCTATTGGCCTAAATTACATTGTGTTATCCAGGGAGGTTTGCTGTGGCTCTCTGAAGCAGCAGAACAAACCCTGTAGGCTAAACAAAGGTACCTAACACTGCTTGAGAGAGACACCTATAGCTAGGTATTGTCCCTATGTTTTCCTTTGGTCCTCTTGCCTCAGCCTTCAGACTCAGAGAGATGCGAAGCAAACAAATGTTGCATATACGACTTCCTTAGAGAGAAATAAAGCCAAGCAGCAGGGAAGTTCAGTAGGCAAAAGATGATTGCACAGTGACCTTGGGATTTGTGCTCCATGACCTAAAGAGGTTAATAATGTTAGAGAAAAAAAACTTACTAGAGAAAAACAAGCTTTTTTTTTTTTTTTGGCTTCTCATCCATGCTTTAAAAATAGTATTGCAAAGAAAAAAAACCCAACATCCTACAATACAGGCTATTTTAAAGGAGATCTGCAACCTTTCAGAAAACAGGCTTTTGTGTAAAAGTCTCTTTTTCAAGGCTCCAATTAAATCCAAGCACAAAGGGCATTTCAGGAAGGAAAAAAAAGTTGTTAATAAAATAATGGCTCCTGGCCAGGAAAGGGAATAATTTTACATATCAGTGACGATCTTCCATGGAATTATCCTTTGAAGTGCAGCAGCAAAAAATGACCCTTTTAAAGATGAGAGCCCAGATCACACAAGTCTCGTCAATGGAGTTTCAGTTGCGGGTTCTCCCTTTTCCCTGTGGCCCGCCGTTACAAAACGCAACCATCACTATCATTTGGCCGACACAGCCAGCTGCAATCTGCACCTTCATCGTAAGGGAAACAAAAGGCTCTTCTCTCCCCCCGCTCCTCATCTACCATCCTTCTCCAAGGCTGCAAGGTGGCCCAGAGCTCACGAGGCACCTGGCCAGCCGACGAGGCATCTTCCTGCACGGCTTCTGTAACTCGCAGACCATGTACTTGAAGACTGTTGCCAGACACACCAGTGGAGCTGCCCTTACTTGAATAATTTCTCTATTCTTCAAACGAGGGCAAAATTTAATGACCCTTACAGAGAGAGACTGAAAGGGCAAGAAGAGGAACCTTTTGCTTCTTTTTTTTTAAAAAAAAACCAGAGATCTTCATTCAGAATTCAGGAGGTTAATAGGCATAGTTTAAGCAAATTTCAGATGACAGTCAAATATCAAATACAGAGCACTAAAGCAAGGCTTGCACAGAGCAGAGGAGGAAGGACGGGGCAGAAAACAGAGCATCACCGCGCAGTGCCGAATGCTTCTCTGCGATTCAAAGCTCCTTTGGAAGCAGCATGAGCTCCATCCAGAGAGCTCGGCCAGAACTGCACGTGAAGGTAGACTGAGACACCTAACCCTATCAAAAACTTTCTTTGCAAGATTTGCTTTCAAACGATCTGGTTTAAACCCGTGCTTCGATCACAGAGAGAGAGGAATGGAGGGAGGATAGAAGGAAATTATCAGATGTTATCTCATGATATCACTTAGTTACAGAGGGAAAGTCAAACCTTAACTCCAAAGTACACAAGGGTAAAAGGGTGATTCCCAGAAATCAAGGCTGCAAAACAATTGTTCCCTATGTCACATAGACTAGCTGTTTCAATCCTTTTAATATGGCTTGGGCTCATCAAATTAGTAGTGTCCTCTCTGAGTAACTTAAAACAACAGAACAGATACACAGAGTGTCACAGACAGAGAAATATTTCAGTGATTAGATGAAGCTGACAGGCTGCCTAAAGCAAAATTCAAGCATCGATTCTACCAGAGTGCCTTTTGTAAGTCCTTCAGAGGTCAATGGTCCCTTTGATTGCAAAGCATCAGGCTGACAGCAAGGTATACAAGTTTGGCCTCAGCCAGGCGCACAAGAAAGGTGCAACAGACAGCAGAAAACAGGCAGCAGAAAACACGCAAAACAGTGAGTATCTGAACCAGATAGAGGATTTGTAGCTAATTCTCTTTAAAGCCTGCCAAGTCATTTGCATTACAGTGTTGTCACCTACAGATACAATCACCAAAAGGAACAGAAGAGTAGTCTAAGACGAGATGTTTTTCTAGGAAGGCTCCCTCCATGCTCACAGTCCAGACATCCAGATCCCACATCAATCTTATTCTTCTTTCAGGAAATGAGTAAAAAATTTTTAATGACCCAAATATGCCTGAAGTTAAAGAAAAGACTAATGACAAATTAAACAGATCACATGGAGCAGGCCCAGTAAACAAAACCCACCAGGTTTCTACAGTTCCTTTCTTTCCAGAGCATTCAAAGAATTCAAAAACCTAATGAGATTAAAAATACAGAGGAAAAGCAAAATATATAAATCACAGTCATTTCCATGCAGCATATGGTTCTACCACAGAACTTCAGGGAGGAGCTCTACTCTGCATTGCTATAAGGGACAATGTGACAGGTACTGATAAAAACATAAAAATCCAAGACATTCTTTAACTAATCTTCCTTTCCTTACTGAATTGATAATTAGAATAGAATAGAACATAGAATGTTTCAGTTGGAAGGGACCTACAATGATCACCTAGTCCAACTTCTTGACCACTTCAGGGCTGACCAAAAGTTAAAGCATGTTATCAAGGGCCTTTTCCAAATGCCTCTTAATCACTGACAGGCATGGGGCATCAATCACCTCTCTAGGAAGCCTGTTCCAGTGTTTGGCCACCTTCTCTGAAAAGAAATGTTTCCTAATGTCAAGTCTGAACCTCCCCTGGCACAGCTTTGAACCATTCCCATGCATTGTGTCACTGGATACCAGGGAGAAGAGACCAGCACGTCCCACTCCACTTCCCCTCCTCAGGAAGCTGTAGAGAGCAATGAGGTCACCCCTCAGGCTTCTTTTCTCCAAACTAGACAAGATCAAAGTCCTTAGCTGCTCCGCACAGGACATGCCTTCCAGCCCTTTCACCATCTTTGTTGCCCTCCTCTGGATGCATTCAAGGACTTTCCCATCCTCCTTAAACAGCAGGGCCCAAAATCGCACACAGCACTCACGGTGAGGCCACATTAAATACAGCAGGATAATCACCTCTTTTGACTGGTTGGTGATGCTGTGTTTGATGCACCCGAGCATGTGGTTTGCCCAAACAATCCTCACTCCAAAATTCCCATTGTCTGTGCTGCTTTATTAAAGTGTAAGTATTAAAAAAGTGACAACATAATGTGCTGGGCTCATGAGATTTAATTGGAACAGAGCAGTAGATTTTGAAGGTTCTGTTGTATTATAAATCTTAGATTTTCCCAGTGAATTGTCTGACCGCACATGTAATGAATCTATTTCTTGAAATAAAAACATGTCCACCCAAATGTCCCAGGACAAATCCAATACATATCATTAGCCATAAGTAGTACTTAATAAACATACACAAACTCCATGTCTGGAAATCTGCCAAAATGTCCCTCTACACTCTTTCATTCTAGCCAAGTAGCTGTTTCTGTGAATCTAAACTCAAACTTGCAGTCGTAAGTCTTACCACATAATTGTTGCTGCAATTTCTAAGTCATTATGTAACACTTGTGTCTTACAAGCTTGACCTTGTTCCTGTGTCAGTAAACTACAAAATTGTTGTTCAAGTCAGTGAGAATGGATTTAAACCATTTGCTATGAGTAGAACCATGGTTTGTAGTATTTTTATTGTACTGTTTAAATTTAGTTTGTTATGCATGGTTTGGCCCAGACTCACCCCATTAACTTGAGAAACTTAAAGGAGATGCCTAAATAGCGAGCAAAGTGCCATAAGCTTCCTAAATATGTCAACAGAGGGAAAAAGGCATCTCTACCTACAAAAGACCTAACCTACCTTCTGAACAAAAGTCTCCCTAAACTGGAAAGGGAGAGCTTCTTAGGGAGTTCATTAGTTTGCCGCAATGCTTGTATTGTTTCTCTGCTGAAAAGCAGATAGCAAATTTTGAACAAAATGGTTAAGCAGATTGTTTGCTAGAAAAAAATCAACATCAGACTTGCATATGCACTTAAAGATATATAGAAATATCTCTATTAAAGAAATAATTGGAAAATTTTCCTGCTCTTATTTTACATCAAATTTGTCAAATACCTAAATTAAAGATCACTGTATTTTAAGGGTTTTTCTAATAAAAAAAAAAAACCTCAAGCAAAACAGACAGCAAAAAGTAATAACTGCGGTCCATTTACCATCAGGTTAGCAGGAAATAAATGGCATCTTACTATTGTTCTTTTGCTATAGAGTTTATTGGTGCATTTATGCAGCTCTGTTTCATTTGCACATCTGTGCAAATGAAGAGCACTGCTGTATAAAATGTAAATGGGCTGTATATGGAATTTAAAGCTTTCCAATGATAAAATGTCTCAACAGCCTTTTTATCAGAATTACAAAAAAAAAACTTTGAAGTTTGTGTTTGTTTTTAAACCAAAACATCGCTATTTTTATTCAAGCACAGCGAGCAGAAACAGTTCAGTTGCACTTGCACGTCAGTTTATTCAACGAGGGTATTTACTAATTCACTGATATCCCATTGTCTCAACAAATAAGGAGACAGTCCTACACCTTGCCCTCCACTCTTCTTTGTTTATGCCTCTTCCAACTGCTGCTCTGAGGGCAGACCTCTGCTTTTGGACAAGCTGTACATATCATAGGCTGTAAACGTGGGAATAGAGTGAAAAAGGAGGTTTGAGTACCTCTTGCTGCCTTCACCTTAATCTCTTGCTTTATATTGTCACTCCATTTGAAAGTAATCGGGCCAGTAATGCCATCCTTGATCATAACACTTCATAACTGGCATTATTCTATAGGGAGATGGGTGTTGAGCTGGGATGGTCATTGCGCTCATGGAAGATGGCTGCCAAGGCGGGTGTCCCACCATGACACTGGAGAAAGTATGAGACCTGGACTATTCTTATATCCCCTTCTAGGCTGGATCCTTCATCTTCACACAAAACACCCTCAGCTGTCCCAGATGTTTTAGACACGGTTTTCTCTTTGTAGGTCAGTGTGCCCCTGACATCCCAATCAAGATGAAGACCTTGTCAAGAAAAGTCACTGAACAGGTAAATCTGAAATGAGCTCACTGTCTACATCAGCCAAAGCGAGATGGGAAAGAGGGAAGTAAGGAAGGAAGAATAAGGTAACAAAAATAACTTCAGCAGAGAAGTAGGAGCTCAGACAGCTCAGCTTCTAGCACAACAAATGTGGCACATGTCCCTTCACAAACAAAACAATGGGTAAGTAACTGGAACTGCAAGTAGTCCATGACATTCTATTCTCACTCAAGTCAAAACTTCATCATAACAGGATTTGACCCACTCAACATTTATCTTTGTTACCTTCTCATAAGCTTTTCTTTTTGTTTCAGAGTCCATCCAGTCATTTTCCTTTTCCAGCATATCAATAAAAGCCCAGCGAATTCCTTCAGTCAACTCCTCCATCTGCAAAACAATTAGCAAACCTCTCCCCAATAAAATATGTCATGGCAGAATCATTATAAGAAAAGGTTTGGTGCATGCAGGAGTAATGGATTTGGTTAGACCATTAATTATTCCAAATCAGACAGTATTTGCTGTTCCTTCTTGAAGGCTGATTTCTTCTTTCTCCAGTCCTCAGACACTTCTTCTGAAAATAAATTTCTTTCCATTTTCTTTTCTTTCAGCCGTACCACACAACCTGTTCATTGCTGATCCTTTCATGTCACAATTGTGAGAATGTCTGTCTTGAAATAATAAAAACTACTAGGAGATTTACAGTGATTCAGGGAGATTTCTGTCATGTTGGTTCTAGATCACTAGCCCATGCAGAAGAAGGAGCCAGCTGCAAGGCACTTGCACAAATATTTTTCTGCAGAGAGAGCACCTGTGGCCTTGTTTGGTTTACGTCAGACTGAGACACACCTTATTAATACTGCCAAAGGACTGAATATGGTCTGACAGCACCATGATCCAAAAGCAGTATCCTAATATTTAGCCTGTATTTAGCTGTATACGTGAAGTACTCCTACCCTTTACTTAGTGTAGGGATAGACACCATGGCTCACAACACTGAGCAGCCTTAACTGCTTCTGTGGTCTTGAACCACCAGTGAGAGCTTGCATCTGTGCAGAGTTAGGAAAACCCACAGCCATTTTAGCTTGGCTGCTTCTTTGGACACCTATTCAAAGCCATGAGCACATCACAAAAAAAAAAAAAACAAAACCAGTAATAGGACTGTTTAGTGAGTATGCACACTAAGAAAACCTTGAAATTACAGAAAACAAGAAATCTAATGGCTAAGAGATGCATTATATGAGCCTAAAGAGCAGAAATGTCCTCATGCCTAAGCACCCATCTGGTAGCAGAGACTGGAAAGGTGTACGCAACCAGCTGTTTCTATTTATATCAATAGATGAACCTCATGACAGATAGCCACTGAGAATACTGTGAGAGTGAGACAATTCAGGGGATCCAGCTGTCACTGGAGTCCTTTAGCACAGACCAAACAAGAGTTGAGACAGCACAAGACCTGACAGATAATCATTACATGAAGACTTATTGGATCTTTGTGTTATCAGTTGTGTTACATTTAAAAACAATAAAAATGTCAAATACCAGAGATTTATATAATTTTATTCTGTAGTTCTGGTAGATCTGAAATGTCATTAAGAGTGGGGACTAAACCCTGGAAAGTTGTGTTACATTTAGCTAAATTGTCATTTATGTATTGGCTGTATGTTTTAATCTGGAACTGTTCTTTATTTGTGGTGGAGTCAGACAAAACATAGCAAAGCTGTTTTGATTATTAGTTTTCTTCTACCCTTTAAAAAACTAATTTTCTTATTTTTAGAGACAACATGGGACAACTGGAATAGGTCTAGTATTAAATATGTCTAAACAGTCAACATTCACAGACAACTGCATCCCAGGGAATACAGTAACTTCAAGATATTGATGACAGAGCACTGATTCAATTAACTTAGTGCACTAATGAGGTGAACTCCCTGTATTTGGAGGTTATAAGTTCAAACTCAAGTTCTGCAGCTGGGCCCTGGTGTATACTTAGACTTTATGTAGCAGCTGTAGCTGCAGGGGGTAGGGGGAGAAACCTATTCCTGCTATCAAAGTTATTACTGAAACTGCTCAGGCATAGCTGTAAGAAACACTGCAGGCACTCTGGGTTAGAAACAGTGCTATATTTAGATACAAATAATGTCTTTCTTGATAAAAGGAGAGAAGCATCTAAGGTATGAAATAAAACATGGTGGAAAAAAAAATCCATATTATCCATAAGTCGGGATTTGCTTATCATAGACAGATATCTGCCTTGAGCCAGGAAAAAAAAAATCTGTACAAATAAGTGTGCCTTTCTGAAGTGCTTTCTTACTGCTTAAGAAAGAAAAATAGAACTGAAAATCAGTGAAATGAAAACGATAACACTACAAATTATTAACTTGAAAAGCACACTTCCAAATGTATTGCAACAAATTTCTCCTGCATCTAATTTTAATCTCCATGGGCAGTTAACAATAAGTCTTAATCGTGTGATCTACACTATAAATTTTATATGCATTTCTTACTATGGATGCTATTGTGAATTCAGATAATTTTTCAAAGATTTGGTCTGAGAGTAATTTGCATGCTAAGAAATATTTTAGTTAGGTCACATTTCAACAGAAAACCATTCTCTACTCTATCATCTTCTCTTAATTTTCCCTCAGATATACAAACACGAAAAAAATGCTTGTCTCTACAAAAAGTACATTTCTTACAGTCCTTCTCTTCCCAGTTATCCTATGCAGAGGTCATACTGTTCAATATCCCAGAAATACTTTTGCCACTAAATTGCCAAATAGCACATTACAAACGATCAAGAATCAGGGAACTGAAAAACTGGACCTCAGAGAGGAAACTCCATCTGAAGCCAAGTAGCAAAAGAAATGGAGAACCTGAGGGGGAAATACACATCAAACATTTGGACAAGCCAAATCAGAGTGTTGGTCTGTCCAAAATGGAGTCTTTCCCTGAGAAAACAAACTAGATAAAGTCAAACAGACAAACTCAGGCTACTGAGCCAGGGCTGTGCAGGACTGTCACAGAGCTGTCACTCTCAGTGCAGGATGCTATTTCACATGTTTCCTAGACAGTTGTGCCTCTCCTGCACCGAGAGCTAAGTTTAATGACTGAATTAGTTAATTTTAAACTGATTATTGTTGGAAAATCCATGGCTAAAAAAGCAGGTATTGGAAAACCCTATTAAAAATGAACTGAAAATAATTCATAAATTATTGTGACGGGTAACTAATCATTTGAATATGTTATTAAGGGAAGTGACAATGTAGCTGTGTTTGAAGTTTTAAAATGAGGATGAACGCCCAGCTGAAAGCTATTCTCTGGACTCAGCAGCATGAGTGAAAAAGATTCAAATCACAAGTATAAACTCTCACTATGTGGCTCTAAGCTTCCCTTGATTTGGGCCAGACATCAGTTACCCTTTTCTTGCTTAGACTACAGGCGTAGCACAGTGAGCTTTAAAAATGTAGCCCTGCTGCAGAGAGATCCTGAACAGAGATTTCTTAAACTGGTCAGAAAAACTTTACTATGAAGAGTTACACTAGCTATACTAAACCATTTCTCAACAACACCCCTTACTCTGTTCCTGCACAGCCTGTCTGTCATTATTTACACAAATTCATGGTGTTCAGCCTGTTTTTGATCTGGCTACACATTCGTCAGAAGGGCTGCAGATGGAAGGAATGGGCAGTGCCCAGATGGACAGAAAGGTAATATTTCTTCAAAATTGTTTCATTATCTCCTTGTATTTTTTTTTAAATTCAGTTAAAACATTTTAATGAATCTTTTTTTTTTTTTTAAATTTGGTCTATCATCAGAGGCAATTCTTGAGGAGGAAGCCACCAATTAAAAGTTTCTAGATAGATATCTCAGAGGACTTACCATCTCTTTCTTGTCTTCTTGAAAATGCGCATTCACAAACATCTTGCCCACAACATAAGGGAGCGCACTTTCAACGAGGTCCACACATTTATCCCACTGAGGCAGCAGAGTTGTGGTTCCATGGATCACCTGTGGGCACGTGCATGTACCGGGTCATAACATCATAACAAGTCTGCATCTACCTACAGTATAGTCTAAAGCATATTTTTTAAATAATTACCAAAAGGAACAAATAATGATACTTTACAGTTATTTCTACTTTCATCAAGTGCTATGACAAATCTTTTGAATTCCACGGAATAGCTGTAAGATTTTAGAGTTTGGAACAGTACAATGGTAATGACTTAGAGAGGCTAGACTTAGAGGGTTAATTAAAGGAAGGCATGCCCAAGTGCCAATTTTAGACTAATCTTGGTAGTCTTTCTGTGTTAAGTAGAGAGACACTTTCCTCCCTGCTCTGGGATACCTCCTAAAAAATGTTTTTCTTTCTCCACTGACTGGGTGAGAAGCCTAGGGAGATCATCCTCATCAAAATGAGGTCAGTCCTTATGAAACACCTCCTACAGAGCCCTCCACTGTCATGAACTTACCTGTACTAACTAATAATGGCTAACATTGGTAGGTACGTGTCCACAGCTTTTTGTCATTTACTTGTCTAATTACTCTTACCACAGCCTGTTGCTTTCAGTCCCTTGCCCAAACAGAATATTTTCAGGAGAAAACAAGCATCAAGAACACTGAACACTGAACATATGTTTGTCCCCCAAAAATCTCACTCCATGTTATGGTAGAAAGATGCTGGTAGAACAGCTTGCATATTTTATTAAAGGAATGGTGGTTAAATAGATACTTCCAGGCTCTGATGATGTCCCTGCACCACTGTCACAAGCTTCAAAAGATAAATAGTCAAGAACAGTCAACACACCAATGAGCAAAGCGAAATAGAGCTCAAGCACATTGCTGCCTTGGCTTCTGTTTCTCACGGGAAGAATGTTGTTACTGTGGATGCTTACCCAGTTAACATTATATTTTCTCATCAAGGTACAAGTTCATTTTAAAAAAAAAGTACAGACAACAAAATAGGAGATGTGTCCATGTAAGCAATAGCAGTGCTGATTTAAGAAACTTCTGTTGTTTTCAAGGTTCAAAGAGTTCCCCTTCCACTTAAGGAATTTCCTAAGCTTTTCCACAAAGAACAAGTAAACTCCCAGTCCAGTAGTTAACACCTGTCAGCTACGTAAAAGTAGAATATAGCCAACACCAGACCAGTTCAGGTGGGATAGTATTTTGGCCTCTCACAGATTATACAAGCCTCTTAAGCACTGCTGTAGCAGTTTCTGAGTGTCTTCTTTTCCCCAGCTTTCTCCACCTTTGAGACCAATATTAAATTTCTAGCAAAATTGAAGGGTTTGGATTTGTTGTTTTCCAATAGGAAAAGATTTCACTGGAAAATTCCAGAGTAGCTTAACCCTCAGCTATTGAAGGTCAGATATTTTGGTAGTTCAAAGATTGATTTTCTCCATCATATTGTCTGAAATAAAGCTTAATCAATGACTCATACTTAAATACACCAGTGAATTGTAATTTCAAATGTTTTTATTAATACTGTACGTTGACTAATAGATTTTCAAAAACAGAGAGAACACTGCTTCTGTAAGAAAATGACATTAGGCAAACCAATACATAATAAGGTAATAGTTTCCTAAACAAAGCCAAATTTGAAAATAAACTCATTTTCCAAATTCTTCAACCCTCATATATAGAACAGCACTCAAAAAAAAAAAAAAAAAGAATAAAAAAGGAAGAAGAGAAAAAAGGAGAGAAGAAAATTTCTCTCCAGGCTACAAGCAAAACCACAATGGAGATTTTTCCTGATGCAGAGGAAGAAAGGGAGTCATGGCATTAGTCATCAGAGCCTGAAATTCCTTCCAAAAGCTCTGACTAGGCATCAGCCACAGAAAGAGTCAGGAGACAGAGCTGGCTTTTAGACTGTGACATATTATTATTACAACATAATAATTATCATTACTTTGAGGGAGGCTTGACTGTAAGGAGGACAGAAAGGCAGCACAGGCTGTGAGACCAGTAAAAATAGAGCAGAAAGGAATAGATTATATCTCACAACTGGTTTATTGATATTTATGTTACAACAGTCAGCTAGCACTCCCTCAAAATGGTGCTCCTAATATTAATGTACCACTCTAAAATACAGTGCTCCAGGTAGTAAAAGTGACTATAAATAGCAGGTTTCAAGCCCTCTCAGCCAATTCAGAGCTCCACAACACACATAACTGCTGTCTTCCCCAGGAGCCACTGCACATTTGCTAGGACTCAAAGCGTCACTGCAGACGAGCTGCTGATAGTTGCTGACGTGGTAATCAAAGCACTTTCTCTAGAGTCAGCATGTTTGTCCTATTTCCCAATTTGAAGTTTTTTGAAGTTTCATCAAGTCTTTTTCCCCTCTCTTTGCAAAGAGGTTAAGTGTCTTGATGCCAAGATTTCTACATGTAAGCTGTAAAAGCCACCAATAGAAAATGAGAATCTGGTGAAAAAAATATTATGCTTAGGAAGGGTAAGGCTGACTGGATTAATGAATGAATGAATAAAAGATATGCTTTGCTTTAAGGGTCACTGATTCATCTCATGGTCATGTCGTTTTAGTAGTCATTCAATGTTTTCTTCACTTACCTAGCAAGAGTAAGTGAAGAGGTTGCTGGGTCCTTTTTATGATCCTAAATGACCTGCACGTCTTTAGTCCTTCAGCCTCTGGCAAATCCAGGCAAATCTGTTCAAAGCCTTTTCCTCGGACTCCAATTCTCATGTCCTTTCTGCTGCCTTGTGAAGTCTTTTCCCCTGAGCTATTTACTGCGTTTAACTTTAGCTATTAACTATTAGCTATTGCTGTTTACTGCACTTAACTGACTCTCCATCTCCAGGTCCCAGGGGCAGATAATGGGAATGAGCTGCTGACTCACTGCCCTTACTGTGCTGTTCTTAAGTTTTCACAACTGCTTACTTGAAAGTCTTGATGACATTGGTAATAAGCATTGAATCAACTTGAATTAGATTTTTCCCTAAGCTTCTGCAGAAAGTATCCAGAGAAGTGACAGCAGCTAGTTACCGTATCAAAATACACAGTATCCAAAGCTTAAAGTTGCCTTCCAGGAATTTTTCTGGCCATAATACAACTCAATATAGCGCGGTATTATGCTGCAGACTGGCTGATAGCCACCATCCATCTATTTTACCTGGCTAGCAAGGAATGTCCCAGGAGGGGACACACTAACAAACTTGTCAGTGTGGTTCTGACAGCCAGCTTCTCACATTCTTGCATAAAGAAAATGGCATCTTTAACAAGACTGATTTTAATATGATTTCAGAAGTATAAGAGGCTGTCTTTTCTGTGTAGTTTCCATCAAGCTCTTTGGAGTGTATTTTTGGATATGTTATCAACTCAGAACTATTCCAGTACCACTCAGGAAAGACATTACAAGTGCTTCAATTAGCCACCTGCACATCTCACCAGGGAGGAGAGAGCACCCACACCCTCTGTGCCACATCACTGGCAGCATCATGACAGCCTCCTGTTGTCATGATGTCACCAAGCAGCTAATTTTCATAATGACAAACAAAAAGTTTACTATCTAAACTAAGGTAGCATGGAAACAAGATGACAAAGCACCTTTCAGGTTCATTTTCATTCTTGGTTTACTTAAAGAGCCCTCACACAGTCCACAGAATTATCAGGGTGGCTTTCTATTCAGGGTTCACTTAATCAAATGTATGTTTTACATAAATGTCCATCTTACTTAATACATAATTAGCTCTTCTCTCATAGCTTGGGGCAGTGACTTACTAACCTCTTCTGAGGCTTCTGCAACCCTAAACTAGAAGGTATCTGATCAGCTTCTTTGTGGAAATGGCTGACGTATGTATGTAGTAGAGTTCGTGCAAAGCTGGCACTAGAGAATGAGAGAGGTTTGACCAAGCTTAGAAAAGAAGAAATCTTAGACTTTTGTTTACCAGAGCCATATTCACACATGCATAAACAGTAGGTTTTTTTCAAAAGCTTAGATTTTGGCCAAACTTGTTTGGCCTGCAGGAGTAGCACAGATCACAGCCCTGGCATGTAACTCAAAAACTTTCCAGCTTTCAAGTTTCTCCAAGAAGACTAAGCTTTTTAAGGGGTAGGTCTCAAAACCTCCTTAACATAATCTAAAAGGCTTTTTTTTCCTTAGTGTCACATTCAATAATATGCATGTCTTAATTGTTTTAGAGGGAGTCTTCACCAAAAAAAAAAGTTTATTCCACAAATTTATCCAGCATGGAAAACATTTTGTGTTTTGCAAAGGTGTAAGCAACTATAAGGGAAATCAATGCTGTCCACACTAGTACCATTTTAAATGCTATAAAATACTATCAAAACTCTAACTTACCCGAGAAAATTCCAGCCACCGATACTGAAGACGTCTACTGAGGTTAAATAACCTTGAATAAACCATCCTCCACACCAGGTAGTTTGCAAGAGTCCTGTTAAATCAGACATATTTTTTTATCAGACATCTAAACGCATATAATGTACTGCAAAGCACTCATAGAAATATCTCTGCAAACATTTCCACTAAACAGTGGAAATTTCACCTTGAAAACTAATAAATTATGACCAAATTGATAAATCCTTATTACACAGAAGAATCTGTATGATTGCAGCCAGTTAATACGTAATTGCACTGTGAAAATCATCTTCTAGGGGATATTTATAATGGGTCCATCTCCTAGTATGTCATTTTTGGGTAATGTTTTTTTCAAAAGGCAGTTTTCATTTTCCATAGAAGTGGTAAGAACTGTGTCATAATAATAATGGCATAAAAGTTCTATCCAGAGATAAGAAAATAACTGATTTTTCTTTTGTAAATCAAAGTGAATGTTATCTCTCCTCATTAGTAGGGCACATAAATCATAACTATGAAACAGAATAGATAGCAGTCCATCCCATATATACTATCATTATCTCAAATTTGTGTCTTTCATTAGAAGTTATCAATATGATTTTAGAAGTTCTTACTACCCACAGAGTTTTTAAAGTATTACCACTCTTATTTTGCAGAGGGATAATTGAAATAGCAAAAAAGGGGAAGTTTCAGTAACAAGAATCTCATAAGAACTAAGGCTGGGAGATCCAGGAAGAACTTGTTCAAGCTTCCCAGGAGACCTGACATTCATGCCCCTTTTCTAAAACTTCAAGCAATTGACAGGAGGATTTATCTAGTCTAGATTGAGCTCTCCCCATGCTCAGCAATGGCTGTACGAGGTAGAGGTGCATTGTGAAATAGGCAGTTCAACTTCAAACAGTCTCAAAACAAGGCCAGTAGTGGCCTAAAAGTATTAAATTCACCTTGTCTTATAGATGACATTTTTCAAGGAGAGTCATTGTTCTAAAGCTATGGATATCCAAAAGTCGTTTGCTCTACATTGGGATATACATATCATTTTGAGTAGGCCACAGACTTCTCTATAGCTATCAAAATTGCTCCTTTGCAACAGAAGATGCTGTTATGAACTGTCTGAACAACTCCCCCTTTTCTAAAAATCCCGTTCCTGCAACCTCCCATTGCCATATAGGCGTGGAGCAGCGTAGCTGTTCCTACACTGTCACTCCATCAGCTTTGTTCACAGACCCATCCCATACTGTCCCCTCCTCTGAATCATAACAGGTTATAAACACAGTTTGGGAATGTGTTGTCTTCACTGCAGCATTTGCCTGAGCTGTAACTTGAGTTTTGCCTCCTACCAAGCTCCAGTCCACCTGTACAAAGCCTCCAGCTCAAGGTATGTTTTTACTGGAAGCTTACACTCTTGGTCCCTCAGCTGGGGAGGTGATAGAGGCAATAATTGAGAGTTTTAAGGCAAGCTATAGCTACTTACTGTCTATTAGTGACTGAGCACATGATAACCCAGTAACTCCAGCTGCACGCACACATCCAAGTGGGACACTACACCAAGATGGATGGCTATGCACTATCTGCGAGCTCGCTGAGCTGTGCACTGGGGACCAATCTGGTCAGGCACTGCACAAAGTGGCCAGGGAAGGCAGGTGCTCTGCAGTGTCGCTGGATTTGGCTGTCCCTGCAGGCTGCTCCAGCTGAACTGAAGCTATTGCAAGTGTGCGTACTCATGTGAACCTGCACGGCAGTTGTGCATCTGTGACAGCCTGGGCAAAGCCTGTGCTTCTCGTCAGTTGACTCTGCATATGTTTGTATGTCAGAAATAAGGCCAGCTCATTTCACACAGGGAAACCTAGGATGCAATCTCAAGACAACTGTCTCCTCAAAGACAGGCGCCTGAAACTCACTATTCTACATGGCCAGTGGCAACTTCTACAGGGGAGCAGAGAATTGCTGTGATTTGTAAGTCCTGCCTTTATACTCCTGCTCATCTCTCATACCATGGAGAGAGGCTTTCACAAAGCATTAGTGTAAAGTCTTTCTCCCATTTTATTTCCTAGGCACTCAGGTCTGATTTCATCCCATGCAACTTGGTGTAACTTCAGACATGCCACATAACCGTGGGCATATTCCCTCTTTTAATACACAGATACAGCATATAGTACACATAAAGCCTCACAATAATCATAAACATATCTGCAAAAGCTTTTTAGCATGAATAATGTAGATTTATGACACATTGCATGCCACAAAAGCCAAAACAATTAGCTCGGCTTAGATGATCAAACCATTTTGAGACAATGCTTATGGTCATTAAAAATTCATTCCAACCTGTGAAATACCAGAAAGTATAGATTTTCCCCTTAACACATTTCTGGCAATGTGGATTTTCATCACTCAATGGCAACTCAAGCAGCCTAAAAGTGCTCAGCTCTTGCTGGTTTTGTAAACGACTCCTACTCCACAAGCTTCACATCTGCCATAGGTATTTCAGCAGAGCTGAATAGCATCTATGCTTCTGCAGTGACCCCTCTGTGGATCTAAAACAGTATTTTTGCAAGTCCTACAGATTAAAAGGTTCGGAGATTTAATTTTCATCAGAAATCTTAAGTGAAAAACCTCAACTAAATAGACAGTGATAACAAACCAATTATTTGTTACAATTCAGTACTTAATTGCTACCAAAAAAAAAATCAATTCTCCCTTCTGTGTGCTTCTTGTTCTCATCCAGCAGTGTTTGTCCCTACATTTTTTTTGAGGAACTTCTGTCAAATTGGTAGTGAATGAAAGACTGAATTTTGTAAAGGATGGGTCTCAAAAAGCTGACTTATTCAAAGACACTAGTATCAACAGGAATTCAAAAACTTTTGCATCAGGCATAAGTAATGGAGGCAGGTGTCAATTTCAGGAAATATCCCACAATTAATTGTGGTTTGTTTTAATTTGGGAAGGAAAAGAAGGCTGACACATCCTAAAACCAAGCTGTCTGATCATATTGTAATAATTCCCGATTGTAATCACACTAGAATCCACTGATGCATACGATGCATTAAACAAGAGGAAGGTTTCCCTTCAAAGCCCAAAGGTATGTTTATTTACTAGGGAGTGCAAGAGGGGGAAAGATTGAGGGGTTTTGGTGTTGTTCGTTTGAGAGGTGGTGTTCTTTATTTTGTTTTTCAAAACCAAACAAAATCGTATTTTATCTGAATTCATTTATCTATTTGGGTGATGATCATTTTACCTTTTTGGCTAATTATACAAACTTAAAATCAACCAGTCATCTTAATGTCATTTTAAAAGTGACACTTTTTAGCTATGAAATGCCTCCAGTGCATATCTTGGGATGATTTTCATCCCACATTCACAAATAAACTCAGAGAAGTTAACCTCTTCACATGGAGTAAAATCCAACACACAAATAAAACACATGGATCCTTTCTGTTCTTTCAATAAAACCAGAGCATTTGTTGTTGTAACCTTTCAGAAGAGAACAGTACATAGTCCCCTATTTTAACTTCAAAATTGTGATACACACTTCCAAAGGAAGTGGTAGAGAGCTTGTTTGCTGGGACAGTTAAAATTATACCAGCGCTTACGAATATATTCTAAGGCATGCTCTACCCTGTCTGGGAATAAAGTAGGTTGCTCATGTAAAACTCCGTGACTTCATAATATTTTAATCAATAGACATGGTAGCAATTAAAGAGGATAGATTTAATA
This sequence comes from Chlamydotis macqueenii, assembly GCF_036417535.1. Lineage (NCBI taxonomy): Eukaryota > Metazoa > Chordata > Aves > Otidiformes > Otididae > Chlamydotis > Chlamydotis macqueenii. Next base: position 131,091,202 of record NC_141556.1, read on the forward strand.
TGAGATAGATGGACAAATTAATTGACATTTTAAGAAAAAGATCCCTTTCACAAATTTTGAGATCTGTTTGAAAATTGTCTTAATAATTGAGTCATGAATCAAATTATAAGTACTGGAAAACTTCTGTCTCTATTGCTAGAGGCAGAAGTTCAAGTCAAATTATTGTAACTTTCCTCTCTAACTATTTTTTTAGAGGCAGGCTAAGACCAGAGAGGAGATTTAGTGCCGCATCCCTCTCTAAAGAAAATTCCTCTTGTGCTGTAGAAATTACAGAGTATTTCTCTATTAATTGTCCCATGCTGCAAAGACGAGAGTAAGCTAAGGCTTACTTAAGGAAAGCAGTTATTCATTCAGATATCCATGAGAATGATAAAGCTGCTTCCTTCAACAGCTGCAAAAGTCTCCAACGAGGACACAATTTACTGTATGCTATTTACAGCTCACACACAAAGTACCAGCACACGGGCAATGGAGAAGGGATTTTAAGGGGCTGCCAGCCCCACAACTGCTGCCAGCACAGTCCCATCTCCTCCCTCATATGGCACAGCTGTGTTCGAGCTCTGTCATTGTCTCATTTACACCACAGCTACATCTATGTTTTCAACACACACCTCTTCTTCCTGTAACAGATATAAACTCCACTAAAAATCGGTCAGGACACTAAAAAACTGAAGGAATCCCTGAAGATTTCTTACAAAGAAGGTATGACTTCAGCACTCAACACCTGACATAACTTATGCTAGCTATCCCAGGGCTGATGAAAACCCCTGCAAGGACAGTTATTCAGCTTCTTGGGTAGCTTGCTATAGAAAGCCACACTCCTAGGCTGGATTCACAGCAGTGCCCTGGCTTGAGAATTTCAGACAGACCTCTGAACCACACCACTACACATATTTCAAGCTCCACATGGTAACTTGATTATATGCAGTAAGGTTGTTGAGTAAATATCAGCCTTATTCCACTAAATTCACTCTATACCTTGCCAGTGTGCTATTTTCTAGTAGTTACAGAATATATCTCTGTGTAAGTGTGATCGTACTTAAGGAATAAGTAATTCTCTGTTGCATTGCTACACGTGCATCCTCTAAATCACTGCTTTATCCCCACTGACGTAACTAACTTCAGGAGATACAAAGCATGCACAGCCCAAACCGTTTAGAAGGCTTTCTTCAGCAGATTAAAATTGGTGGCACACTAATGATATTTGTCTGAATTTTATAAAGTAAGGATGTTTAATGATCTGTAAGCAGCTCAATCATTTTTATTTTTCTTATTGTTTGATCTACGTGTTATTTTTACAGGTACTATGAATTAATGCAAGCATTCTGTCACTGGAGACACAGAGCAATAGTGCTTCTGAACTAGTCTTTTCTTCTGAAATGTAAATCTAGTTGTGGCCATACTGTACAATCAGCAAAGAATGCTTTTTGGAGACAACCGCCTAACAATATCTTTTTTTAAGTTTGGCAACACTCCTCAGCCAAGAGCAAATTATCATAGAAATCACTTAGATGTCATCAATAATGACATTTCAAAATGGGATGTCATCTTCACACACACTTTTTCATCATACTGCCCAAAGCTGTCTTTCCTCCCTGTGCAAAACACGTTTAATCTGAGCTACCTGCATTTTACAACTGTTGTACAGGTGTCAATGATTTCACAAGCTACAAGACCCTATACAAGTAAGAGATGTTGAATGTATCTGCAAAAAGCAACTTTACTGCAACCTATGTTTTCAGTAAAAAAAGAAAGGTGTTGAAACTGTAAATTCTCCTGCTACACACAAGCTGATATCTATATCCTCGTTCAGAGAAAACCAAGCAGACCTACTGCCTAGAGACTTGATTCCAAGAATATCTGAAGCACGTGAAAAACCCAGGAAAGCCCAGCACTTGATGTCCCCTCATAAGTGTGGGTGAAACCATAATAGGATCCTTACTTTTTCTTTTCATTTTCTAGTATTCGGAATAAATCTTTGAAGTACTGGGGAACCCGGACAATCACATTTTCTGAAGGACCTATATCTTTCAGCTCTGGATAGAGCCTTGTGTCAATCACCTTCTTGATGTATCCCAGCCAGTCAAACTGCAATAACAAAAAGAAGGCTAGTCAAAGCAGATTATGAACAGATGATTTATTAACAAAGTTGCACTTTTGAGACGAATGGCTTCAAAGCTTTACTTAATTAAAAATTTAGAAACTATTGCACTTTGTCATTACGTGTGTTTTCAAACCATCAGTAAAGTTGTTACTGTATTTTTAAGTACAGTACAGAACATATATTGTAATTGAGTACACACATTGTTAATAATATTCCTTTAACATGTTGCTCTGCGTACTAAAGGCAATTTTAATTCTATAGGTCAGACTTCAAAAGAATTATTTTGTAATTATTATAATAATTACAAATAATTATTATAACCAACCTGTGGAATCATGGCACTAAGCTCTGATATGTTCATTTTATTGTACATCACTTCACTTGTTCGATTTTCATATGGAATCATGATCTGGGGAAAAAGAAAAAAAAAAAAAAAACAACAAAAAAAAACCCAAATAACCATCAAAACAAGGATTATCTTACAGGGATCTGCGGATCTGCTCTTACATCATTACTGTCCATCATAATCACAGTGCAGAAATACCTCACCACCTGTTTTCCAAGAATTCATGGCATTTACTTCCCTTTCTGAGGATGGCATTTAACTAGGACAAATGGAACACGGCTTATTGTCAGTTTAACTCATTACTGGGGAATTTAATGAGCTGCATGTCTTCTTTGAACACATTAGACCAATTTTAGCTCTGATTATACTAAGGAAATGCATGTTGAGTCATAAAAGATAAAAGCACACCTAGGCCATTAATACTTATTCATCCTGTCATGTCAGTTAGAAGCCAGCTCCAAACTGTATGGTTTAAAAGGTCAAATCTGAGATTGGTAGGCTGGAAGTGCATCTCATGTCTTGGATTTGAACATGTTTTTGCTATGGCCTGACTCCATCTGAAGGAAAAGTCAGATAGACGCAAGTTTCTCCTCATTTTACCCCAGCATCCTGATTTCCATAGTGGAAAACATGGGTGTACAGGTCAGACATAAATTAAAGCTTGCTCCAACCAGGCCTCTCATCTGGGTGACCAGAGGAGTCAGACCTCAGGATCCTCTGCAGTGTCAAAGTCCAAGGGCATAGTAAAATAAATCCTAAACATAAAGCAAGTCGTTTTATAACTGACAAGAGACAGTCAGATTCCAAGATAACAGTATGGTTCATAATAGAAAAACAAATTAAGTATAAGATATAGCTCAACATTTTCTCAGTGTTCAAGAGAAACAAGAATTTCCGATGGCAATTCCAGCCCCACTCTAAGCTAAATCCTATACAACAGGCTGTACACTGTGCAGTTTAAAGAGGACAGAGATTGACGCCAGATTAACCAGACAGCTGGCAATTCTCCAACCAGAATTCTCCAGGAAGTGTCTGCGGTTTTACTATTACTCAAGCCATGCAGAAAAAAAAAATATTATGTTCTTCTCCCCTTCTGCAAATTGCACTTATCTGACAAATCTTTAAACTTTCCTTGAACCTGTTTGCTCCCTTCCTCTTAAAACTTTCCATCTTCGTCCAGTAATTCAAATCTATTTGAAATCTTCCTTGTACACAACAAGCTCTCTTGAAGGATGCCACTCCTTCCTATATCCACAGTATCTTCCCTTTATTCTTGCTGTCTCTCTTCCACAAGTTCTCCATTATGCATGTTCACTTAAAACAAATACAGAGGAACACAGGATACAGTAAAAGCCCAAGTAACAAACAGGATTCTCTCCTTTGAAATCAGAGTAAGATGTTTACATAATTCATTGTGCTCATTAGGGATCATGTAACAATCCATGTCTCTGGACTCATGCCTAATATCTGTATATAATTTAGGAGGATTATTCCTACTAAAGGGAAATTAGGTAACCATGAGCAAGTACGACTTGTTGCATAGTAGTATGCATCACTGATCCTGAAGGCTACTACATGATCCCTGCCATCTCACATGGCAACTTCACCAATATACTTTGTGGGTTAAAGCTCTGTAAGACATTCACAAAGTAAAGCACTAAAGCTACCAGAGGTAGCAATGCATCTTCTTATCACATCACCAATAAACAGACGAAACATTTCCTGGTTTTTGACTCTACTAGACCAAAACAAAGTATCTGCTCTTTAGTCCATCCAGGCTAGATAGTTGAAGCTAGATACTGGGCTTTATTTAGAGGTTTGACAAAATTTCATCTCCTCTTTCAGCACAGAGATGGAAACACGGATTTACTACTGTTGTGGATGGCCCTCAATTCTGCAACCAAGCACCATTAAGAAGCATTGCTGCCTTTCCTCCTATAGATGGCAACAGCAGAACCCAGGGAAAAGTCATCTTCTGCAGTATCACCTGCCCTGTACAACAGGCTTCTCTGATAAGAGGACACCCGGCATTTCCCAGGGGATAGTGGAAAAGCCGGTGCAAGCAGCTCAAGAGCTAACTGTGGTGCTACTGTAGTCACTGCCCTCTCACTACCAAGGGCCAACATCCCACCTCAGTCTTGCACTGCTTTGAGACTGTTCCTCAGAGAATCAGCCTGGTCTGCTTCTTAAGTAGATAGTAATGTATTCACAACACAGCTGCACAGCAGGGACTCAAATTGCGATCAAGCTCAAAATCAAGAAATATTAACAATTTAAAGGACAAAGGATATTTGGCTAAGCTCCCTCCTCTGCTTCCTCAAGACTAACATAATCAGTTTAACAATTAGCTAAGGGAGAAAAATCATTCACCCTTTCTTCATCAGGTTCTGCTCCTTTCCTTCTGCTTCCAGAAAGCATTATTGCTAAGACAGTTGGTAAAATGGCTTTCAATTCTGAAACAGGATTGCACTTTTTTTTTAAAAAAAAAGCTAACTTCAATCTCACTTTAAATTACCAACCTCAGCTATTTTAACTTCCAGTCTTAGAACCGACTTCATATCAGATTCAGCTCGTGAAGCATTTGCACCCAGAAGCACTGCTGTATCAACCATGAACTGCAAAAAGGCATCTCGGTACTGTCAAAAAAAAGAGAAAAAAAAAAAAGTGAAATGACCACTGGATTTACACTTGGACACTTTGTACTTTTATGCCTTAGCAACCAAACTTGTATTCTCCTTACCTTGAATGCCTACTGTCCTCAAGGAGAAAAGAAGAAATAACACTGTACGCATACTGTGCACAACAGACAGATACCTGCTATGGTTCACAGAGCATAACTCTGAGGAAATGCAAATGACACCTCTGGATCAGACTGACAACACTTAGAGCTCTTACACTGGGATTAGACAATATGTGTGAGTGTATACCAATATTTAATGTAAACTCATACTGGAATCAGTGTAAGACTGAAGAAGTACTTACATACAAGTGCAAGCTTAGTGGCTGAGAAGATAGGGATATAAAGGGACACTCCACTGAGCTGTCACCTCTATTCCCGCCATAGCACTGCAACACACATACCTGCTACCGCGCTCTGCTTTGCTCTCCCCAGGCTATCCTAGTAAGGCACATTTTAGTCTCAGTGTGTACGCACAAATGTTAGCAAAATACATTGTATGTAACAATATTGCAGCGATTTCTGTGCTACCTTGCCCCCAGTATAATCTTTTGGAGATTTTTGAGGGATCAGATTGCTCCTCATCAACGCCTACCAGCCCACAGTCCAGCAAAAGTGAAAACATATCCCAATGCATTTCCACCTTCAGTTTTTTAGTAGACACAATTCTTTGTATCCTGGCGTCATCTAGTCTGACAGATGTGGCTAAAAAACTTACTGACCTCTCAGAGAACTCAAAAGGGAAGCAAAACTGTAAAACCTTAATCAGTAGCAGTTACTTGTCCCCCCGACAATCCAAGGGGTTGTTTTCTTTGAACTTTGGGCTGCATGTGCTGGATACTGCCCACAGGCTTTCATCAATTGAGTGGGGAAAAGGTGTTGCTGTTGTCCAATATTGATACATTAAAGTCTCTGATAAATGTTATTGGTTCACGACTGCTGTGCATAGAAAAGCAGCAAGAGACAAAGCCGTAGCAGAGAAATCATGAAGAGAGGAGGGGGAAAGAGGAAATGAATCCTTGAAATCCATTGAGGAACTCTTGTTCCCTTCAGTAAATGAATTCAGGTTAACTTGATGATGATAACCTGCAATGGCTCCTGAAATCTGCTCGGCCTTCTGGTCTAATTGAGCCAAAGATGCAGGCCTGGAGGGCAGCTCACCAAGGCAGCCCATGGACACAGCAGCTTCTGGGCTCCACTTTCCTGAAATGGCCTTGAGCTTCTGGGCACTTTGCCCATGATCTGGGAACTCCTCGGTCCCCCTTGAGGGACATAAGGGCTCCCACTGCCACTGGGTCAGGTAAAAGCTAAGGTGAGGGTAGCTCCAGCAGCTGCTAACTCTGGCAGCTGTGCTTGACCAAAGGGTACCCACAGTCTTTCTTCTAGTTGACTCCTGATGAGGGGGACTCGAGCACCCTTTCAGTCCATGCCAGAGAGAAGCCTACAAAAGAGCCAGGCCCAGAGCACAGCTCCCAGAGGCTGTCAACAGATGCAGCAGTTCACAGAGAAAAGGCTAGCAAACATAATCTGGCATATCCATTCTTAGGTATGGTGATCACCCACCACAGGACATGATCCCCAGGTACTGCTGGTCTAACTGTCTCTTTGTTATCAGACTCTTGGACCCAGATGGTGCTTCATAAGGAAGGATGCAGTTCTGCAAGTGTCAGGCTGCAGGGAGCACCTGGAGCCTCCCACTAAAGCTGGGGCACATGGTCTTGTGGCATGCAGGAGGTGTGCAGTTGTTGAGCAGCTATGCTGCCAAGTGAAAGGGCTGAGAGGTCAGCAGACCACACAGCCTCAGAGGAGATGAGAAAGATCAACCAATCCTCCCCTTAGACCCTGCAGCTTCGAAAGCCTGGACTTTCAACTGTAGCAGAAGAGTAGAAGGAGCTTGTGCCTATGAAGCTGGAAAGTGGAAACTCCTATCACAATGAAGGCTGGAAGTGCACTGCCCTTGTAGATAATAAGAACCCAGGAGTGCTATCAACTGGAGCACTCTGGCTGCGCCTGAGCCCCTCAGGACCACAAGGAAGAAGCAGGTAACAGCGGTAAGAGACTCATTACTGCAGGGGATGGAGGCCCCCATCTGCCAACCTGATTTATCATCTAGGCAGGTTTGCTGCTTGCTGAAGGTCTCGCATTCAGGATGCTGTGGAGATGTCCAGCCCTCTATTATTTCCATGCTGGTCTTCCCAGTAGGCACCAATGTCAGCGGTGATCTGGGAAGCATCAAGTGTGACTACAGGGCTACGAGGACAGAGGTCAAGGACATGGGGCCTTGGTGGTGTTCTCCTTGATCCTGCTGGTGAGGAGCAAGGGCCTGAGTGGACATGATGGAACCTGTGGGTTAACACCTGGTTGCCCAGCTGGCATCAGCAGCAGTTGTGGTTGCATCATGTCATTATTAAGGTTTTCAGTATTGCCCTCCTTACCATCCTCAGAGAGAAGCTGAAAAAGTATGAGTAGAGAAGTACACAGTGAGGTGGATTGAAAATGAGCTAAATGACCAGGGTCAGAGGGTTGTGGTCAGCAGCACAAAATCTAGTTGGAGGCCAGTCACTAGCAGTGTACCCCAGAGGCTGGTAGTGGGGCTGATACTGCTCAACATCTTAACTAAAGATCTGGATGCTGGGACAGAGTGCACCTTCAGTATGTCTGCTGTAGTACAACACCGAGAGAAACGACTGATACACCAGACAGTTGTGCTACCATTCAAAGGGACCTTGACAGGTTGGAGAAATGGCCCAACAGGAATGTCATGAAGTTCAATAAGGGGAAGTGCCAAGTCCTGAATCTCGGGAGAGATAACTCCAGGAAAGCACGCAGGCTGGTGGCTGACTGGTTAGGCAGCAGCTTTGCAGAAAAAGCCCTGGGCATGCTGGTGGACACCAAGTTGAACACGAACTAGCAATGTGTCATTGAAGCAAAGAAGGCCAACAGCACCATGGGCTGTATTAGGCAGATTGTTGCCAGCAGGGTGAGGGAGGTGATCCTTTCCCTCTACTCAGCACTGTTATGGCCACAGTTGAGTGCTGGGTCCAGTTCATGGTTCTCAAGTAAAAGAGAGACACGGCTGTACTGGAGCCGGTCTAGCACAAGGCAACAAAGCTGATTACGGGGCCAGAGCATCTTTCATGCACTAAGAGGCTGAGAGAGCTGGGACTGCTCAGCCTGGAGAAGAGAAAGCTCCAGAGGATCTCATTAGTGTGCATCAATACCTGATGTGGGGGGGAGTAAAGAAGCCAGAGAGCCAGACTTCTCAGTGCTGCCCAGTGACAGGACAAGAAGCAATGGCACAAACTGAAACCTACTAAATTCCATGTGAACATAAGAAAACACTTTTTCACTATGGAGGTGGCACAGGTTGCTGTGGAGTCTCCACCTGTGGAGCTATTCAAAACCTGACTGGACACTGCCCTAGGCAACCTGCTGTAGCTAACCCTGCTTGAGCAGGGGGTTGGACTAGATGTACTCCAGAAGCCACTTCCAAGGGGGAAGAAAAGCAGAAGGGACCCCAAGTCTTATAAAAATTTTCATTTAAGAAACTTTGCAAGAGTTTTTGTGGTAGTGGTGCTTCTGGTGATGGTGTTTTCTGATAGAAGATATTCTGAAAAATCTAAATCTAAACAAACCACAACCCTTTCTCAGTTTGGAGCTCAACAAAACAAAAGCAACAATGAAAGAAAACTGAGGGTGAAAATGCTCACTCTGACTTCCGATTAGTAATACTTACAGATTTCGCTTCTGTGGTGTTTTCTAGGTAATCCTCTCGGGATGTGAGAGAGAGGCTTGCTTGATCAAGCTGTTAAAAAATTACAAGAAGCAACACTTAATAGTTAAATTCATCAGAATTCAAGGTACCCCTATAAGCAACCTTGGAAGAGTTCCTGTTTTTCTGGCAATTATGGTAGATGCGTGTAAATACATAATACACTGCAACAGCGTGAGTTCCACAGGATTTCAAAACAACAGAAAAATGCTATATTGGGCTGACAGGCGTTACCTAAATCACATTACTGTGAACTGGGGAGCCTCAGATGGCCCCTGCAATATCTGAGCCATCTGCTACAGCAAAGAATCATCTACTGCAATTTACGTGTTTAAGGGTCCGTTAGCAAGTAGGGCAATGCGATAGGACTGGGTCTACAGGATCCAACAGTTTGTGCTGACAATTATTCATGCTATACATATTTCAGGGGCACAAGATTCAGCTGGAGGAAAACACTAGTCTAGTGTATGGACGAAGCGCCCATTAGGTGTTGGAGCACGTTAGCTGTTGTGTGCCTTAAAAGCATCATTGGCCTTCTTTGACTGGAATTGAAGTTACACTCTTGAGGTTCACCTTAGACCAGCACTGAGTGCTGCATTTGGCTTTTTGAATGGACGTCCTGAAACAGCTGGATACCAGCCACAGAAATTATTGCATGCATGCACAGGAAATTGTTATGCCTCTAGCACATTAGCTGAAGATATCTAGTAGATCCAGGTGGATCTTTGACTTTCACTTACCATTTTGATCTAAACATGGATAAAATCTTTTGGTCCAGTCACCCTAATACTGGAATAAGGTCCTCAAGGTAATTTCTCAACCAGTCTTGAAAACTAATTGAGATCTGCACTTAGTCTTTTGAATGAAATGACTATGTAGGAGTATTTGCATACTGTTTCAAATTCCTAACCAGGCAAAAATCACAGCACAACAGATATCTTACAATTACTACTGGAAACTGAGATTTCCCAAAACACTTCAACATGATCAAATCAGGTTAGGATATGGAAGCTGAAGCCATAATTCAACTAGCTTCCAAATTCATAATAAGATACTGATGGGAGCAGAAACAACAGTTTTGATATTCTAAAATGGTTGTTTTGATGCTGTATTTGTTTTTTAAAAGATTAATTTAGTGAAGAGAGATTGTATTTATTCATAGAATTTCATGTAAGTCTTCTTAAATCTAAATCCTACACCTTTTATATACATTTTCTACATTTATAAAAATGACCTAAATAAATACAACTAGAATCTCAAATGAACAAATAAATATAATCTTTTCCTGTGCTGACTGATGTTCTCAGCCTTTTACATATACCATAAATAAAATAAACCAAATATTCTACTAAAAGGAGACCAGCTGTGATGCTCAGTGCAACTCTGAATCTTTGAAAAACAGTATCACCTTCTTTTTTCAGCATATTGAAGTAAAAATAAAATACCCCTATGCTTTGCATATGTGTGTCCTGGTAATAGTTAACTTCAAATGACTTGGTCTATTTCAATGATGCAACTGTTGCATGAAATGTTCATCCAAATTTTTCTGGCTTAAGAGTTAGATTTGACAACTTGTTGAAACTAAGAAGGCACAAATATGAGAAATAAACAAAAAAGTTAACCAACTTCTTCAGCCCTCAAGAACAAAAAGATCATGCTGAATGCTGAACGAAGTTTTATTTTGAGTTTATCCTTCTTTCTGATCCATTCATGATTTTGCAACGCTGAACAAAAAGAATTTTGCAACGGAGGCATTTTCACAAGCAGATTGAATTACTCCATGGTACATCTGCAACCCTGGGAATTTGTTAAAACATGGACAAAGCACAATAGTGGCTGATGCATTCTGAAGATCAAGTTCTTAATCAAATTAACAACAACAGAATACCCTACGGAACAATACATTATTCATAGCGTATAGTGCTTCAGTTATTTAGATACCTCATTCTTAGGTGCCCCTAACCATACTGCTAAGTATAATTCATTTCCAAGAGACCAGCATTAAGGGTATATCCACCCAGCCCTCGTCTGGCAGGTGGCTTGGACTGAAATACTATGACAGGAAAGAACTAAATATCTCTCCTGATTCTATCTGTTTCCGTTCTTTTAAACAAATCTCCAGCTGAAGCAATCCTGAGAGGATCTGAGCAGCATCTTAGCAGAATTACATCTTTAATACAGTGAAATGTTGATCTGCTGTTGACTTGACTATTCAGGGAATATGTTCCAGAGACGGAGAAAAGTTACCCTTCAATTTCATACCAGTTAAATGCCTCAGTCAAAAGACATCTTAAAGAATTGACTCAGAATTGACATCCACCCCAGCACCAGCAAAGTTAACTGTTGTTTGATCTCCAAATACAATGTATTCTTTGCTATATTCCCACAGCTAGCCAACATGCTGTGGGAATGGCATCATAACTTTCTCCTTTGTCCCTTCATAAATTATATTTTTTGTAGCAGTACTCTGGCTACTCATGTCTACTTCTTAAAAACCAACAATGCATTTGGCCCAGGCGCTCAGTCTTGCCATGGTGACATCTCACAGCAAAACTCTCTGGAGTTTTGTCAGACTACAGTGAGGCAATATTTTTGGGGTCCTTTTCTCAATAATCTAAAATGTTGTGTAATGCTATGCACTGCTAACAAACTGGTAATGCTTTGGTCCAAAAGCAATAGCATTTGAGTAAAAAGGTAAATTCTGTACTTCAAATTTAGAAGTGTTTGGGATACATTTGTGTTGTAAGGTGCTACATAAGCACAAGATAATGTGTTTCCATCTCAAGAAAAATAGCTCAAGTTCAAAATACCTGCCAGTAATGCACCATCTTTCATTTTCACAGGCAAAAAAAAGCATTCTTCATGCAACTGATGAGTCATAAGCAGCACCTAAAACATCTCTAGGAGTGGATATCCACCTCTCTCATTTTCACGCACATAGACCCAGGGCTTTGGCCCAGCGGAAACATCTTTTCCCTTTTTTTTGCCATTTGAAAGGAGAAAATATCCTGTACAGAAACATTTTTCAGCAGCATATGGTTCCTACTCGCTTCTGTGTTCCCATAAATTAGAACCTATGTACATCTGTAAGTCTGTAGATAATAGCAACAATAATCAAGTCTAAACATTTGGCACATAAACATATATATTTTTTTTTAAAAAGCCCACAAAATATAATGCAAAATAACTTATTAGGTATGCTGTATTCTACCTTCAGGATATACCGACTGGAGATTTTGTCATCAGCAGCCACATACAAACGAATGAAGACAGAGTTACTGTATTGACCACGAAGAGTTGCCAAAGCTTGGACTAAGCTAAACTTCCTTTCTGACCACAGTCCTTCAGGTCCAATGTTGGATTCCAGCACAGGCCAGCGGAAAGGTGAATGCCTCAGTATACTTAATAGGGGCTTCACATCGGCTTTTTCAATTTTATCTGAAATGTCAAAGTGCAAAAAGAATTACATCCCAGACAATTCAAATCCAGCAGCAGCCGTTCGAGACACAAAGATTTATTGGTATTGATCAATTTCTAGGCAAGACAAAACACAATAGCTGAAACCCAAAGCCTCTGCTCTGCCTGTGAGCACAGAAGCACAAGAGTCCAACCCAGTTTATCTGAATCAAGAATAACAGAAGCAAACCAGTGCCTTTCAAAAAAGGCTAAGTGCTGGAACTATGCCAATTAAAAAAAAAAAGCATTCCTTGCTTAGGAATTATCATGGAAACTTCACTGGTTCTGAGAGGGGGTTATTGTACATAATCAAAGCAGGGGGGGTCAGCATCTTGGCACCAAGGTTGTGGGGCAGACTGTCTCAGTTGCTGGCAGTCAGTTTCAGGCCATGCTGGAAGAAAACTGCTCAGGAAACAAAGTCTGAAAGAGTCAGAAGAACATACAGCCCTTTGAAGGACAAAGTCCATGCCCTCCCAACTTATCTTTCATACATGCAGCTACATAAAGGTAGTGATGTGTCCCAACCTAGCGTACATCATGTTACAAGAACATTTACAAACTCAGGAAAAGCAGCCTGCAAATGTAGCTATAGGGCTCCCAGTACAAACTTGCTTCACATCCAGATCACTCAAAGCTAAAGAGTCCACAGCCATGTATACCCAGCCCTGTGGAAGGGTTTTGATTAAACAAATTTAGAGAAAGGTAGAAGGCGCTGAGCAACAGGCTCTTGAAAGTGTAAGTATGAGAATTTCATCAGAGGACTCCTCTGATTTACCAGGCACTATCCCCACACCCCCAGGACATGTTTTTGGTTCCTTTTGCACACATAAATATCCCTTCACAGTTCCCTGACAAGCAGAGGTCTCTAAAACTGACTTCTCGTGCCTTGGTGTACCTCAGCCTTGATAGCCAGCTTCAGAAATGTGTAGAAGACCCTCTGCATTCAGTTGAAGCAAAAGCAGTGAAACCTGTGCGTCTGCACAAAGCTTCACAGAGCTCAGCAGAAAGCAAAAAAAAGTCTACTTTTATAAACATGGGTAACACATATGTGTCCCCCTCAAACCAGGCCACTTACTCTCATTCATGCAGGATGCATAAAGGGTTTTAGCCTTCTGTACAGCTTCACTGTCTCGTCTTTTGCTGATGGGTCTCTCAAGCAATGCTGAAAAAAGAAATGACCTTTTTTTTCAATACATTGGAAAATATAGGAACTGTCTGCCTGCCTCAGCATTTGTTTTAAACATAGCATTTGTTTAATTAAGGATGAGGTTCCATATGTATTTTCTTAAGTAGTAACACAGACATAAGAGGTGTTTGCACTTTTTTTTCACCCCCAACAAAGAAGGATTTTTTAAGCAAACTCTTTTAAAGCCAGCTGACAGATACTGTTTGTTACTCATCTCACAAACAGCTGACCTCAGCAAACTGAGGGGACAAGGAATCATAGGGCAAGGGTGGGAACCAGGTTACAGGGCAGAGAGTTAGGAATTCTTCCAAGTGGCTCAGCCTCTGATGCTGGTACTTTGTGAAATCAAGGTCTAATGGAGAAGGTGACAGGATCCCCGGAGCAAGACCACTGGCATTCCCTTTTGCCAGATCTGCTGCTGCTGAAAGCAAGCAGTGGAGAGCTGCCTTGTTGTCTGTCAAACACACACAACCTCCATCCTGTAAATGACATAGAAGGCCAAGTGCCCAACTACTATTTGAAAAGCTGCATTATACAGATCCCTCACACTATAGGTGTCAACCTCCTTGGTGCCTGAAAGCCAAACTAGCTTTTCTAAGCTGTCCTCTCACTGCATTCCTTGCGTTCTTCACATTATGTTATGGAAGTGAAATAGCACGAAAAGTGCATCTGAATCTCAGAAGTCTGCTTTCAGCTGCCTCAAGCCATTTTATCCAAGTCATAAATCAGCCATGATGTAGCTACAGATACACATACTATGGCTAAATGCAGAGGCAGCTTAGCTTCAGCGAGATCTATCAGCTCAGATGCAGCACAGCACGAGCACTTCCATGGCCAAGAGAAGCAGGGTAGTACCTAAGCACAGCATAGAAACAGGGCTAGCAAACCCTATTGGACCTCACCTGGTTTTCTAAGACCCAAACAGGTTGCGCACAGCATTGTCTTATTGTTACTGTGTCCACTGGAGAGAGTGGCTTTGCTGGAACCATCCCCAGTCCCTCCTGTTGTATGCTTAGCCAGAGCCAAAAAGCCTTGAAAAATACACTCCTATTAAAGCCATTGCAATAACTTCTGTTCCTTGCCAGTGAGCTGCACACTCGTGAAATTTTGAAGCTAATAAAATTCAATGGCTAAAGCCTAGCTAAATCTCAGGAGAGATATAGAGGATGAGATCCAATAAAATAAAATCAACTATAGGAATACACCTGCATAAAATCCCGTTAAACTCAGACCTGGTGTTTTCCCATCAAACCATCTCATTATGCAGCAGAACAAAGCTGTAACACTTCCTGCACTATTGTAAAGAATGAGATGGGGTAGATGCTGCCAATTTGCTCAGAATTCATTTCTAAAGAAAATTCTTGGTTCTGATCATGTAAAATCCAGTGATCAAACATGAAAGCCTTAAAAAGATGGCTGAATCATGTGGACACTGAAATAGGAGATGTGACCCATGAGTGCTCTTTAAGCTAGAGAGGTTCCTTAGCCTTAGCCTTATCCTCAAGCGTTCAGAAGATTTAGAAGCTCAAACCTGGAGCACCGGTCACATCCACTTGATTTCTGCATTAGATAGTATAAAATCCAAATACAAGGTTTAGAAATCAGCTTCTTATTTAACTCACAAATACATATGGATTTTACATATCCTTGAATATTTAAATTTTTCTTAAAGAAGAAGAGCAAGGAAAGGCAAGAGTCGATGCATACTAATAAAAAATATGGGAAATCATAGAATCATAGAATGGTTAGGGTTGGAAGGGACCTTCAAAGGTCATCTAGTCCAACAACCCTGCAAGAAGCAGGGACATCTCCAACCAGATCAGGTTGCTCAGAGCCTCATCCAACCTGGCCTTGAACATTTCCAGGGATGGGGCAGCCATCACCTCTCCGGGCAACCTGTTCCAGTGTTCTACCACCTTCACTGTAAAAAATTTTTTCCTAATATCTAATCTACATCTACCTCCCTCTATTTTAAAACCGCTACCCCTTGTCCTGTCACAACAGGCCCTACTGAAGAGTCTCTCCCCATCTTTCATTTAGGTCCCCTTTAGGTACTGGAAGGCCACTACAAGGTCTCCCCGGAGCCTCCTCTTCTCCAGGCTGAACAGCCCCAACTCTTTCAGCCTGTCCTCATAGGAGAGGTGCTCCAGCCCTCTCACCATCTTCGTGGCCCTCGTCTGGACCCTCTCCAACTCCAAATCAATTAGTCTATCTACAGATTGCTGTATCCATTGAAAAAAAGTCACTACTGTGATTGAAATCAATACAGACACATGAAGCTATCTTAAAATTGGCAATGTCAGGTACTGTGAGTAGCCTGGCCATAGTAGCAGGATGTGACAGCCCCCCTCCTGCACTGAGCATATCTAACTGTGTGGGTTGGTGCACACTGAGCTCTGCAGTGCCACGTTTGGAAGGGCTGCAGCTCAGAGTCTCTGCTCTCTGAGGACATCCGCGAGTTGAACCGACCTGCCTCAGGGCTATCCTGCATTCTCACCAGCAAGGAGGGGGACCCTCTGAACAGTGCTCTATCCCTTGACGCACAACGTGGCATTTCAGACTCTCATCCACACTGAGGAAAATGCCAGCTGGTGATCCACAGAGAGCAAAACCAGCCCCTCTGAAAAAATTCAACTCTCAACTAGAGCTGGCTGTGAGGACTGTCTTTCCACGTTGAAAAATTGTAATGGCTTCAGATATTTTCTGTTTGGACATCAGAATGAAAGCAAAGCCTCTGTGGTCTTCCAAGGGATAGGAAAAGAAAGATCACGACAGATCGGTTAATGTTTGGCCTCATGAGATACCAACGGACCTGCTGTTTAGTTCCCTACTCTGCCTTTCCAAGCACCTGCTCTCACCCCTTGCTAGGGGATTGTGAGAAGCTCAGTCTAGTAGGCTTTCCTTAAGTCCAGCAGCTGTAATTAGAAACTGTGGCAGAGTTAGGGAAATTGGAGTTACCAACACTTTGACCAAAGCAGCTCACTCAGCGCTGAAAAGGACATTGAGTTTGTTCTTCCTGCAGCTTTCTTCTTTTTATTTTTTAAACTCAGTTTTCTTTTTTTTTCAAAATGGAAAGCTCTATCTCCCTAAAGCAATTTTCCATTTTAGGATTCCAAACATTAACTGAATTCAACTTGAATCTATAGACAGTTTCCATAGACCAAAAAATATATCCTTCATCTAATTCACTGGTTGTGAAAGAAATTTTATCCAGCTTCCACCAGTATCTTTTAGCTTCATCTTTAAATAAGAATTTTTAGGAACAAATAGCTTTGACCAAACTACTCAGCACTCCAACAGTATTAACAACACACAGTACTCCAATGATGTTAAAAAAACCCACTTGAAATTATAGCTCATTCGTTAGCTCCCAGTTAAATGTTACAGTGCTAGAGATGGAATAGCAATCTAGCTGAAGAGATTAAAAAAAGATCACAATCTAAGTTGATTTACAACCCTCTGAACGAGCACAGGATCACTATTAATGCATTTCTGCTACTTCCTTATATCACTAGCCTGCTGCAAATGCAAAGCGGACTATCATAGCCAAAAGTCACCAGGACAAGCAAAGTGAACCAGCACAGCTTACATCACTGATCATGTTTCCCCAGCCAAATACAAAGTATATGTTTGAATGTTTGTTCTAGCAAGGCAGGTCTTCTTCAGTCACATCTTTTACTTCATTTTCAAATTAATTCCAAAGTCACCCTCTTCAGGATAAAAGGGATCTTGGCCTGTGCTGCCAATCTCTGCACCTCATTGTCCATATTTCTATATGCATAGGATGCCCAGATGCAAAGTTTATGTTTCCTTTCACAGAAAACTCAGTTACAGCAAGTGTCAAAACCTGTTGGTAATTCTGCTCCACAGTGCTGAAATAACATGACATAACTCTTCTCATTAAGCAACTACCACTTGCACAGTCAGAAACTGGCTAAAGGTGTTAACAACATCCTCAACTTTCTGCGGTTGCAAATTGCTTCATCATTCATTTTCTTCTACCAAGGGGCTGAGGCTGGGGAGGTTCCCATTGCAAATCAAAGTTCTCATACTTCTGGCAACCCAGGTCAGATGGGTTTGCATCATTGCTCTCCCTCGCTTTTGTACAAAACACAAAGCCTCAGCATCATCAACAAAACCCATGCCGCAGCTGTGAATGATCCTCAGTTGTCTGAATTGCAGATACTCAGATAGACAGTCAGGGAAAACTAGCCACAGCTGGGAGGGAGCGAGGAGCTGGGGGTGGGAAGGGAAGGAAGGAAGTTTATATTGTGTTGCCTTCAGACAGTTCTTTTTCAGGGCAAGAAGGCTAAAAAAGGCCAGCTTCCTGTGGTTCACTACCCCACAGTAAAAGCAATTACCTGCTGTCAAAAGTGACAGCAAGGCACTTTAGAAAGTAAGCTCTGTGTGTGTGTGTTTATTTCACTGCATTCTATTCTGGAGCTGCTAAGGATAGTCTTGTGGTTAAGTGTTACCTTTAATCTTACTTTCCATTTCTAGCCCTTGTTGATTTTCCAGCCTACTGTCTTGCACAGCTTCACTTTGGTTTTCAACCGCTGTGTTTTATTTATGGGACTGAGAAATCCTATACCTTCTTCTGACTTGGAGTGCATGAAAAAGGGATTGTACAGCCAGATTTGTAGGGAAAAGAAACATGCATACCATTTATCCAGATTAGGAATATCGATTCAATTTATTAGTGACCTGATCTGCAGATTGTGTATATTCTGTATTCTATCAGACAGTTTTATATATATACAGTTGAGTTGCATTCCTGAATGACAGTGATTCCCTAAGCTTATTTCTTATTCTAGAGAGAAAAATGTACATTTTCTCTGCACTTTCCAATCCTAGATATGGAGAACTGTGCTAGTAAAGACAGTAGCTTTTTTTTTCCATTCATTTTTTATCCTTTTAAAAACATTTGCTGTATGCGGAAAATATAAACTGTAGAATTTGCACAGGGATATCTGATGATGACCTGAAATACACTATAATGCTTTGTATCTTGAAGAAAAACAACTGCATGTGCAAATATCCAAGTGGAAATATGCTCAGACTTTAAAAAAAATAAATATGCTATGCAGGAATCCTAAGTGGACATCCCGTTTCCTGGAAAGTTGTAACCCTGGAGGAGTAAAAAGCTAGACGCAGACAAGTAATTCAGCATGAACTCCTAGGGCAATGCTAGAGCAAATAGCAGGGTTGGACTGCAAAAACAGAGAAGTATCAAAGTGGGGAGATTATCTTATTGCTGTACATAGGCTGGGGAGACAGACTGGAACACTATTTGCCCTTCAGCTGTCCACATTTTTAAAACAATGTTGGACATCTGGACAGGGTGCAGAAAAACACAATCATTTGGGTTTTTCTTTAGGTTGAGCATCTTAAGAAATAGAAGTGCGGGGAAAAAGCCATACAGGGAGGGAGCACGATTTGTCTCACAGAAGGTGGTGGAAGGGTGATGAGATTACAGTATGAAAGTACTTCACCATTAGAAAATGCTTGGTTCCAAACAAGTCTTTAGTCTACTAAAAAAAAAGGCACAAAGAAATCCAACAGTTGAAAGATGAAGACAAATTCAGCAGTGACAGTGATTAACCACTGAAGTCAAGCAACCAGAAGAGATAGTGGCTTCTCTGCCCCTTAACATCTTCAAGACTTGATGCGTTTTTGGAAGATAAGCTTTAGCCCAATGTGAATTATGTTTTATCCCAGTGCAAGCTATTGAGCTGCATTAGATGGGTAATGTAATTGTCTGTGATACAAGAAAGGTCATAGGAGATAATCTAATGGTTATTCCTGGCATTGCACTGTATACATTTAGGATAACAATCTCCAAGTGCTCTTAGACATGTGGGACCAAGGAGATACAGCCATTATCCATTGTTGCAGATAAAGAAAGTGAGCCACAGAGGATTAATTCCTCCTTATCAAACTCATGTCAGAGTCCTACTGATAGGAATGGTGCTCCTTTATGAGCATGAAGCTTGCTGAACTTGATCCAAACACTCAAAAAGCTTGAGGTTTGGAGATGGTGAATGCCCCTCCTTCCCTTTAATGTCAGTGACAGTGGGAGTTGCTCTGCATTGCCCAGATCATGCTCAGTACTACAACTGGTAACGCATTTTTTTCAGGAGCAGAACCAGAAAGCAGCCCAAAGACTTCTCAGAAACCCATGCCTACTCATTCACTGGGCCAAAGGCAGAAGATGGTCTCTCCTCAACTACGTCCATTGTAAGGCCCTACCAAAGCCTCATGCAACAGCATGCTCCCCTTTGGTTTGGGTAGCACCAGCTAGCAACCAAATATTTGTTCCATATTGCATGTTTATGAGCTCCAGCTTCTTAGACCAAAACACAGGAACTCTGCTTGTGGAAAGGGAGTTTTGTAAATATCTGAAGACAGACAAGGTGGATTTCTCTTTCAATTGTTGAGCAATAAAGACTCTTTTCTTCATCCTCCCCTCTATGCTGCTCTATAGCTGTAGGGGTCAGGTTTCCAAACTGATGAGAAGAATAATTAAAAGAGCTGTTAACCCATCTCCTTCTGTCAGTCACAAGCTTTGTTTCCTTCCCAGGTTAGCACTATTGTGTGCTACCTCTGTGAAGAAGCAAAACCCAAGTTATGTTTTGGAAATTTGCAGGAGATCGTCTGATGCCAGCAGCAGGATATTTTAAGGATGTCTTATGAGGAACTTCCACTTAAAAGCAGAGAAAAACCTGTTCAAATCTTGGTTTGAATTTGGAAATCAAACCAAACACACACCACTTCTGTGCAGAATGTCCTTCCCTGAGGTCCGTGAGCCATAAGATAATGATGATTAATCTAGTCTCCATTAAGAATGTCTAACCCTTAAATCCTGTATTTTCTTCACACTAAAGAACTACTGCAAAAGAATTTCTGAAAAGCAACTGTAACCCCTAAAACTCAACTGCACTTGTGCCACTAAGGGTACCTAAGGGCTCCAACTGTGTCATGAAGGCACTGCCCTTTCTTCAAATTCCCAGTGCAGTGGATTTAAGAAGTCAAGTTCAGTACAGTTCTCGGGGCAATGATTTGGCCATGATGCCAAAGGGCACACAAAAAAAACTTCAGAACCATGCTGTTGTTACGGAAATCACAGCTAGACAAATGTACAGTCTTAATTACAGTAATTCAATTTTACATGTTCCAAGAGTGATTATTCCAGAATGGTTTGGGGTCAGCTGATGTTCATTTAGAGTATCTGGTTTCCAGTTCCTTTTTTTTTTCAGAGCCCAAAGTTAAGCGAAGGAGAGCTGGCAGTGGTAAGTTTTATGGACAAAGGCCTACGAGGGGCACGATGTTCTACCTCAAAATAAAAGCACTGGCCACAGCATCTAAAATTATGCACAAGACTATTGTGGTCACTTGACCACTGGTAACTTCCCCTTTCTCATCAGTTTAGAAAGTTGACTCCTACAGCTGGAGAGAGGTATAGAGGGGAGGGTGAAGAACATGAATATATATGTACGTTCTAAAAGGAAGCGACAGACTTAACTGACGTATTTCAAAGCTGTGCATAGTTCTTGGGAGCAAGACAAGTATAGTCAAGCCAAGATTATTCTTAGAGTTAAATCCGTTCTCTCAGAGCACTCTCCTAAAAAAGACATGGATATCTCCTGCTGTAGGATGCAACTTTTAATATTTCAGTACAACTTTATCCCTCTTAGCAGGTTTATTAGCACAGGTCAAACTCCCATACTAGTTCACCTGTCCAGCTTCCATTTCAGAGCTGCTTTGCATCTGGAAGCCTCAGGAGAAGAGCAAAGCAAGTTCTTGCCTGCCTGGAAAACACTTCAGAGACAGACCTCAGGGCAGGGCACAGAAGCCTACTTACAGCTCTCTTCCGACACCAGTGTAAGCCAACTCCAAATAGATAATTTCAAGGCCTGGTTAAATTCCTTCATGCCTTTAAAACACAAGTTCTTCCAAGAATTTCTCCTGCTGTACAACTGTAGTGTACAGTACAACCCGTTTCCTCTATTAGGAATTGATAGCAATATTTGGGTTTTTTAAGGATTCCCTAAAATATAAACTAACCTAAATTTATTTATTTTTGTAAACTACCTGTTCTGCTAATTGTTCTACAGTGTTTCTTGCTAGTTCAGATGTCTGGTGCACGGTCCAACACATGCAGCCTGAAGTCTTCATCTTCACCAGACTCTTTACAAAAAGTGAGCTGCAAACGATTTGTTTTCAAATAAAAGTTTGTTTCCAGGATTCCAAAATAAGAAAATACACTGGTTAAAGATGCAATTTTCACTCCCTCACAACCAAAAAGACCAAAATTGAAAAATTTTCTCACCACTGCAGTTAATTTTTTTTTTTTTTTAAATACCAGCACTTTACTAAAATTAAGGCTTTTCTTTTTTTCCCTTGGTGGCTGTAAATACTACTTAGATTCAGAGGAAGAACTGGAAGGGAAGCAGTTAGAGCCTAATGCACTAAAAAAAATTTATTTCAATGTATTTTATAAAGACTTATTTTGAATTTCTAATACATTACGGCCCAGATTTCTCTACTGTTACATATATATGGAAAAACAAACTAGCATTAAAGGCTTGCAAAACTCTCTCTTTGTATGCTTAAAACTATCCTTGACTAAATAAAGCTTTTCCCTTTGAGTATAAAATAAAATAGCAAGTGAATACACTTTTCTAGTGCTTACAATGTAGCTTTTAAACTTTACCAAAGCATATATTATTTCCACTTCCATATGTTTTTGCTTCCCTCTGTAATCAGCCTTCTACTACTTTCTTACCTTTTTTCCTCTCAGTTATCCACTGTAAATAATCAGGTCACCAGAATCATCTTACTGGGGTACATAAGGACTCCACATAATCATTCCAAACAACTTTCATAACAGCAAACTCCTTGTTCACACATGAATATGAAATTATGCAGAGTACTAGACACAACCCAGATTGTCCTATAACCTGCCATATTGTATATTCCCATTCTTTGGAAGGCAGAGCCATCCAGGATGCAAATGAATGAGGCTATTGGTCCCTTTTGAAAGGCCTGGTATTGGCTTAGACAGCCTCACATATGCCTTAAATATAACAGTTTCCATATTTTCAAACCATTAACCTTTTTTTTTTTATTATTTTAATGAAAACCACCAGCGTATTCTGCAGCTCCAGGAGCTCATCCCTCAGAATTGTCCTTGTGGAGCTGATGCCTTAATCTAGGCCTGTCTTGTTTTGACAAACTGCATCTCCCCCACCCCTTGTTTTATTTTGTGGGTTCGGGGAGAAGAGGGCTGTTTGTTTGTTTTGTTGGGTTTTTTTAAAAGACATTTAATGGTGATCAACACACCATTAATCAATTCAAGCACATGTTTCATATTTGATACAATTAATGTCCATCAACCTGTTTCTTGATGGCAGCGTCCATCTCACCATGGTTAGACTACTGACTCTTGAAAATAACCAGCCCGTCATTATTAATTCCTTTGACATTCTGATAGAACATTTAATCATTATGAATTAATTTTGCATTAATGAGGATGTAATTAATATGACGTCCACAGGAATTCATGAAGATTTAGTAATTAATCAGTTCATACAGGTTCTAATTCTCAAGGAACATAAATCAAGTAGATCAAACAAATGTTCTCAAACACCATTTTCATGAAACGACGCTGTATTTACACAAATAAACCCAACTAATATATTGACATTTTAGGGTTGCCCAGCTCAAAAAGAAATTCTCCAATCCTTTCCTTGAATATTTATTTTTGAAATATGGAAGTTCTCATGGAAATGGCAATTCAAACAGCTGTGCTTACATTTACATTAGATAAATGCTTCCTAATGCTGCTCAATGCCCTAATATACAGCACATTTCCTAAACGACAGTGCTGTTTGTTTCTACAGTTTCAGCATTTTGTAAATTCTCTGAGTTTGTATATAAGAAGATAAGCACATCATACGAGTTCCTCTGAAAGTCGACTAACATAACTGTACACGAAGTGCAACAAAACCAAAAATCATCTTATGGGGATGTGAGAGCCTCTGTTCATAAATCTTATTTCAATAATAAATCTTAATTTTTTGACCAATATTTCCCTCTCCCCTTCCCTGCCTACTTTAGCCTCCCAGTATTATGCTGTGGGGGATAAGACATGTCATTATACTATTAGGCACAAGAGTTTAAACTGCATTAAAGCTAGAAGATTGTAAGATCCCCAATTGTTACAGTATAAGTGGAGCTCCATACTAAATGGCAGTACTAAGATTTACTTCATTATATTAATACTTTCAACATGTATGTGTGTATTTTTTTTTTGATAGTCAGAAAATGGGAAATCAGATGTCATTGATTGCTGTGCCTTCCAAGGTACCAATGCCTCTTTCTGCAAAATTACCAGTCCAAAGTACAGTCATACACTAATTTTGAAATTCAATATTTGCAGATATGAACATATCATCCTTCTGCAGGAATCAACCAAAACAGAGGCTTACTGTAAATCCAGGGAGAGTATTGTGCTGCATGTGGAATGGCAGCATGGCGCAGGGCTCACAGGAGGATGCCGCTCTGGTGTCCCGACCAGGGAGATGCTGTGGGAATCCTGTGGCTCAGTGACTATGCGGCCTTAAAACCTCATTTACGAACCAAAATTATCTCCTTTCTGTACTCTTGGTTTCCCAAAATCACCCATTGCAAATACAACTTTCATTCTGAGCTGCCACAAAGCCTGGAAAAAGCCCTGGCTTCTCCACCTTTGACCCAGGTACTTCATTTTACCGAAAAGCTATTAAATTTTTGCCCAAAGAGATTTCCCTGACTTGTGCCACTTATGTTTTTTAGAATTAATATGTCATTATAGGAAAGATCTGGACTACTGAAAAAAAAAAAAAAAAGTCTACAGCACAGAAAAGAGACCCATTTGTAGCAGAAAAGACCAAGCAAAATAGTCTTAAATGCTGTTGCTGTTTGCTGCTATCTTGTTATCCAGGAGCAGTTATCCAACAAGAAGATACTAGAGACAGTAACATAAATATCCTCTGATGTTTGGGGTTTTTTTTAATTACTGCTGCTGTTCTCCCTCTTACTTGGGATAGCTCTCAACCAGTTACCTCTGAAGGAAGAAATCCCAAACAACAGGTCAGCTAATATAGAAACCTAGGCATAATTGTCAGTAGCTGCATTACAGATTTCATGGGCCACATCCAAGCCATCCCAGTGGTCCCAATCAAAGGTGGGAGAAGAGAAACCAGCCATAAAGGGCCCTGTGGCACAGGGTTCTCTGTGTAGGACAGCAGCCATTTGACACTGACAGCAGCCACTCAACGCCAACTTCTGGGATTTGTCTGAAACAACTATCCTACTCCATAACGAGATATTTTACCTTACTAATTTTACTTTAAAAATAATTTGTTTTCTAAAGAAAACAATTGCAGCTTATCTTGGGAAAAGTTACCTCCACTGCCAAGTCATTTTGTTTATTGTCTGTCTCACATTCTTTAAAAACCCACGTCATATCCCTCTAAAAAGCCTCCATTTCTTTCTCTTGCAATATTGGAAATTCTCACTTTAAATCGACTGGCATTCAGAGAACAGCCACGCTAGAACACTTAGTGCAGCAAATTAGTCTGAAGTAGGTGTCTCACTGGGCCAGGATCAGTGTGGAGACTTAATCTGCAAACTGGTTTCCACAGACATAAATTAAATTTAAAAGGCCTGAAAGACACGTTCACAAATTATTCACATAATTTAAATCAGCTCCTTTGCAGTGCTGAGATTTAGGAATGCTTGTGTAACTGTTTGTTTTTTTTTTTTAATTTATTGCTTCCTGCATGGTCACTTAGGAAAAAAAAAAAAAACCAAACCAAAACAAACAAACAAACAAAAAAAAACAAAAAAAACCCCTGTATATTATTGTTCTGCAGTCTTCAGAGAAAGGAAAAGAAACGGCTTGGTTCACAATGAACATTCACCACAGGTAACAGGCACTGATTTCCTTGCCTCAGACTTCCAGTTTTGAATTATTCACAAAAAGCCACTTGCATTTCAATGGTCTGACAATAGTGCTCCTAAACTCTTAATTAAGGCCACTAATCAATATAGAAAAATTCTGCAGGAACACAAATAGCTTTGCAGGAGATTTAATAGTAAGTGAAAAACATTTATTAACTCATAAAGACATTGCAATCTTGATCTGACATAAGGCTGAAAGAGTTGCAGTTTGAGATGCCTTTTGTTCATACAACAAGTGCCACAGTCAAAATATTTGTTCCATTTTGAAGGATTCCAAGAGCTTCCTCAGAGGCCCAGCAGCACTAAAAGAGGTTGTTCTTAACCAATGAGAGCGACTTTTTAACATGCCTGCAGTGTACCTGCAAATGAAAGGTTGGCTTCAAGTCAGGGACAGTCTGGTTCAGCCAGGAATGGTTAACAGGAAGCAGGAGTACCTCTGTCCTCCCTAGGACATATAAGGAACCAACTAATTTTAACCTAAATATTAGATGCCCATTACCTGAATCTGGGCTATAACCAAAACCACAAGTCTCTGCCTTTAACATATCTTTGGCTATCTACAATCATTTTCTGTACATTCCTCCACAACACATGGAATTCTGCTCTTGCTGATGTCCAAGGAAAGACCTACCACTGCTGTCATCAGGTTAGGATTTTATCCATTTTGTATAGCCAGGAGATGAAAGTGAGTTACACATATGATTTGTGGATTACTCTGAAAGCAGAAAAAGAAATCCAAGTGACCTCAAACAAAGGATGGAAAAGAAATGAAAGGGGAAATGTTGATAAAATTTTATCCTTTGATAAAATTTGAATCCCCTAATACAGCTAGAGAAAGCCATGGGAGCACAAAATAGATATAGGTATAGGGATAGGGAAAGGGGTAGATATAGATATATTCCTACCTCATTTAAACCCAAATCTTAAAAAAAAAAAGTAGGATTTTTAACTATCATATTAAGTTTTGTAAATCTAGAAGAGCCCTGAAATGAATATTTATTGTCCTGTTCCTTCAATCAACCAGAGATATTGTCCTGGTTTTGGCAGGGATGGAGTTAATTTTCCTCTCAGTAGCTGGAGTGTTTTGGATTTCATGTGTGAAGAATGTTGATAAACACCCTGATGATAGGAGTTGTTATGAATGAGACCAAGGACACCGTCCTGCTTTCCAAATCTCGCTAATTTGCAGATGCAGGAAGCTGGGAGAAAGATGGACAGAATAACTGACCCAAATTGGCCAAAGAGTGTATTCCATATCATAAACGTCATACTCAGTATATAAGTGGGGGTTGGCCAGGGCGGGTATCTGCCTTCCTGGCATCCATCTTTCTCCCTCGTTTTGCTGGCATCGTTCCCTCTACCTTGCTGGCTCCCTTTTGCTCCTTTGCTTGCTGCTCGGTTTTGTTTCCGTGATCGCTGCTCGGGACAGGCTGTATCAGTCATTGGGATATTGGGTGGTGAGAAAACATACATTGTTCATTTTGTATATATTAGTATCCTTATATTTTCTTATTATTGTAGTTTTCCCTTGTTATTTTAGTAAATTGTCTTAATCTCAACCCACAAGATCTTCTTCCCTCCCTGGGAAGGAAGGGAGCGGGAGGGGGAGCGAGAAACTGTGTGGTAATTCAGGCTAAACCATTACAGATATTCAGGAAAAAAAAAAAATCTATCACCAAGTAGTTCTCAGCTATTTTCCATTGACCCACTGCCATTCCTATCTTTGGAATTCCCTATTAAAGCACCAAAAACCTTGACTGATATAGAAAATGTTCTACCCTTTCTTGAACCTGACACCTGCAAAGTTATGTGTTCTTGTGTCTCTGTAACCTCAAAAAAAAAAAGTAAAAAAAAAAAAAAAAAACAAACTTTGCTCTCAAACACAGCAATAATTAATGCAGGGCTCCATACACTATACAGCTACATCTACCACTTTTTGGTAAGGTAAAACTAATTCTTACACTTGCTACCCATTATCAGCTGGAAGATCTTCTTCCTTAGCAATTGCCCCTGAACAAAAAATGAAGCTTCTAGAAGACTGAAGTTACCCTTGAGTAACCAACAGGTCTTTGCACAAATACCCAAACTCCCTTTCTGCCTAAGGCTCAGGAACATTCAGGGACCAGTAAACAGATTAGATGGTAGAATAATTTATTTTAAGTAACATAATTTTGAATATATTTTCTGAATAAATACTTCAATCTATATCACACCATCAAAGAATATCAAATATGAAAAATGTGGCTTTCTGGCCAAGCCGTGTTATCACTTTAAGATTAATACTTTAATACGATAAATATTTCAGAACATAGAATTTGCTTAATAATCAGTTCTTTAAAGACTGGGGCTTTTTTAATCTATTGAGTGTCAAACAGGGATATTTACAATGAAGTACAAGGTTTCACTAAGAGGTTTTTTTTTCGGAAGGAGAGCTTAAATTGGCTTCCAAGGTCTGGTTAGCCATGAATATGTTTATGCAAGAGTTCTTCATCTTGCTAAAAATTTTGATAGCAAGGTTGTGGGCACCCACAAGTTAATAACTCAGATTGTCAACCTAATTTATTGAAGTAATTCAAGTTAAAACACAATCATACATAGAGCCTGAAGTTGTGCCTTGTTATTTCAGCTACCAATACTGACATCCAACACTTTTTTTTTTCTTTTCCTTTTTCCTTTTCTAATTACCAAGAACATATTTTAGACAGTTAATTAAGTAAAAAGTTAAGGAGGAGATGACAAATATTATATTAAATCAACTCCTCTGCACTATGTATTTCATATCTTTGTCCCTGTACCATGCGAAGGAGCAGTTTAGGCTTCCTATTAAAGTAGTTATCAAGCACTTCATTACACTTATTTTTTGATATGGAGTTTCCATTAAGCAAATACTTCTCATTTAGATGTTTCTTTCTTTGTCTTGTATTTTCCTAGCTAGGGATTAGCAACTTCTAAAGAGAAAAAAAATCTAAAAATGTGGCTTAGCATAATGTCCTTGATTAGGGTCTGTAAAAAGAGGAAATTAAGGATAAGAGTCACAGCTTGCTACTCTATATTCAATTAGAACTTGCTTCTTTGTGACTGTAGTTCACGCAGGAAGTGCAGTTATCTAATACAGCCCAATTCTGGTAGCAGAACTATTAGAATGCAAAACACAACTTAAAACAGGGTCTGGCAATATTTTTTTCCTTTAGTTGCTACATCTTCAGCAGACTTAAACCAGAAGTCATCAGATGATATGCTTGAAATTCCAAACTCATATTCCAAAACCAAATGCAGCTTTTAAAACACTTCAGGATGCGAAAACTGAATACAATATGACAGAAGAAAGCAAGTAGAGAAGGGTTTTGATGCCTGCACGTGCACATATGTACAAAATCTAAGAGGAAAGTAAATGCTATATTTAAGCACGATATCCTAAAACTGGCCTCTGTTCTATGCTGTGCTCAAAACAAGCTCTTGTGTCAACTAATACGTCAACAATGTGCTCAAGTTGTACAATGCTCAAGCACATCGACAACAATAATAAACCTTGCACATGTCCCTTCTTTTGCACGACTCGCTTTTAACAAATATTGTAACAATCTGGCAGGGTTTTCATACCCAGCAATAATCACCACCCTTTCTCCCCAGCTGGTCTGCACAGCTTCCTGATGAGGTGGCCTTGCTGCAGAGTATAGCACAAAGTCAAGTCACATGCAGATTAAAATACCTCTCTTCCCACACGTTTCCACCCTGGGGCTATTTTTTTCCTCCAGACACACATTTCTAAACAGCCTTCTGTTTCACTGATGATAGCTCAGGTACTTCAATAGCAGCTTGAATGGCAACGTGAAGGAAACACAATACCAAAACAACCTCTGTCTCTGGAAGTCTGTAAATTGCCTCCTGTTGAGGGCTATGCAAGTATACTGGAAAATATCTCTCTATTTTTGCCTTACTATATTTTTTTTTCCTGCTTTTGGCTACTGTTAGAGACAGAGTACTGTCCTAGACTGACGTTTGTCTGGATCTAGGACGTTCTTAAATGTGCGTGCTGTGCTCCTGCACTTTGGTCTACTGCAAGAGGGAAAGAGTTATCCTGTCCCCTGGTGTAAGAAGTATCCTTTTGTCCCTCCATTCTTAACTTGTACAGTCACCAGCAGTTGTATTCTTCCTCCCAAATTCTGTTTCTATTATAATTCATTATATCTCAATGTTATTTGCAATAAAAACCAACAAATATATATAAATATACTTAAAATAGAACATCAAGTTGAGCTGTTGGATACTATCCAACCAACAGAAAGGAGCATGGAGTCTTTATTAATTTAAAAACCAGCCAGTTAACAAGCAAAATTGAGAAGCCAAGTAACAACTTTCAGAAATGACATACTTACCCTTTAGTTTGAGGTCCACATTGTGTCGCAGCCAAGGATAAACACCATAGTTTGACATGTCTTCAGGAATAGGGTGATTATATACCCAGCCATCACATGCAAATCGATAAAAGTTCTCACATGGATCTACAGATTGATTTATCTTGCTTAAGATGGCAGCAGCTGTGAAAAAAAAAAAGTCACACAGATTTTGTGGAACACTTCTTCTTAAACAGAGAATGACATGAAGACACAGTCCAGAAACGATGATTACCATTTACCAGATTCTGCAATGTTATGCTGACCTCACTTGCAAGCTAAGTCTTGCTGTTCTAGGACTGATGCATGTCCTGATCTCTGCCATTTGTAAAACAGCAGCAAGAATACCACTTAGCTTCTCTAGTATCTTACAGTGCCTACATGAGAAGCAAAAAAAGACAAAATATTTGCAATGACTGTTCTTGAGTGCTGTACAGCAACAACCACTGAACCTAGCACTACAGAAACATGAACTTCTGCAGCCAGATACCTGAAGACAGGCTCTCCATTGTTGCCATGATGGAATTAATTGTTTGGGGAATTTAGTAGCAATACGTATCAAGCAGATTGTAGTTAGCATTGCAGAAATTATGCACTGTTTACCTTTAGACGAATAGCTGCATAAGAAAACAAATCAAGTTCGGATCTACCATTCATTGGAAAAGATAATTGTAGTGTTTTCAGCTCGATTTTGTGACTCCATCCGCACCAGTTGCTCTTGCAAGTGAGACTGGTGAGAAAGAGATCGATCCGACAAGCCAGAGACTCAATAATTTTTCAGTCTCTAAACAAATGATTGTGCGTTATAGTGACTGTGACATAAATCTACATGGGTCAAGTGACAGAGGATATGTGGATATTTGATATTTTTTGGCTAAATGACCCTGTGTTTTGAGGCTTATCCAAATAACTGACTAAAAATCCTAACAGGAAATCTAATAACTTTTAGAGACTTTATGGTACTATTTCTAGTATCCAGTATTTTTACTTAGAGTAACTCTTTCTATGATATTTTTATGTCCCAGCTCTCAGAAGGGGAAACTCTCAGACTGGCTACATTGGAGATGTTTTGGTCCTTGGTAATTTTCTGTAACTCCTGAAAAGTTGTTGAGCAAGGCAAGGCTCAGGTCTCAAGACACTACGTAGTCACTACACAGCACACTCTGAGATAAAAGTGTCAGGTCATCCAGCTGTCCAAATCTGCTTTGGTACAAAATGTCAGTTTCTGCTGAGCTTACAAAAAAAAAAATTGTTTTATTTTGTGTGCACATGAGAAG
This sequence comes from Chlamydotis macqueenii, assembly GCF_036417535.1. Classification (NCBI taxonomy): domain Eukaryota; kingdom Metazoa; phylum Chordata; class Aves; order Otidiformes; family Otididae; genus Chlamydotis; species Chlamydotis macqueenii. The sequence goes on from NC_141556.1 coordinate 131,122,420, forward strand.
AAGATATTCAATTCAGATTCAAACTTCTTAAGCGACATCTTTTTGTTCTGAAGATCAAGATGAAGCTCCCACACTTTTTTTTGTTGTTGTTGGGGTTTTGAGGGTGGTGGTGTTTTGATGAGTCATCCCATCTTACTTAGATATTTGCAAATATACCTGGGTGGTACCCAGGGTGGCCAAGAGCACTGTCAGTGCAGTGCAGAGCAGAAGCCGAATAGCAAGAAACGTCCTGGTAATACTGAGATCTGCAAATTTTTCAATCTATGGAGTCCCGTATCATCTTGTCAGGACGTCAAATACAAGCCAAACACCTCACAGTATCAGCTTAATATGGTTTAGAATGGAAATACATACTCTTATAAGTTCACACAGTATCCACTTCATTTCCCATAAAACAGCTCTAGGGGGCGATTTCCAGATGTGGTAACTATTGTTTGAACTTTGCTCTTGTTACACTCAATGATAAAATTCTCATTGATTTAGTGCAAGCCAAACTGTCAAAACTGGCTAGTGTAAAGCGGAGTTCTCAGGTCCTATCAAGCCCAAGCCCTTTAATTCGTATCTAATAGTAATAGGTATCCCAGCTCTATGAGGGCTACCACATGTATCTCTGTGTGGAGAAAAGAGCCTGCCAATATGGAAGTAGTTGCAGATTTTGAGTCACAGTCACCATATTACAGTTATGCAAGTCTCTGCAAGACTTGGCCCTAAAGCATCTCTGTGCTTAACAATTCACATGCTAGTTTTGTGACAACTGGGAAAGAAACAACAAAATACACCCAAAAAGCCAAAATTTGGTTTCCATTTAAAAAAAAAAAAACAACATAAACTCTATGGGAAAAGCTGAGTTAATCTGGGTAGAATAGAGTTAAAACCATTTAAAACATGAATTTTAATTGTAGACAATAAACAGGGCTGCAGCAACTTAAACAGTAAGTTTTTTAAAAGGTGGAGATGTTTTTTTTCCCTCATTGTTAATGAAGCTTTCTGAGTAAAATATATAATGGAAAAAAAAAAATTAGACCATATAAAAATCTCATTAACATACTATAATCATGATAAAATAGAGATTATAAAATTGCTGCTTACCAGCTTCAATGCATTCTGAGGTCAAACAGTACTGTTGCTTCGTATGAAACTTTATAAGACCTTGGCTAACTGCAAAATAGAAAACCATAATGAGATCATTTGTAATGAATTTTGACCATTGCAGCCAAATGTTGTGTACTTCATCATTCACGTGTCAGTGCAAGCTCTGGCCCTAATGCATCTCTGACTACATTGATTGAAAACAGCTAGAATGTATATTACGTAAATATTTCAGCTCCTAATATTTTTTTTCCCCTCCTATGCCTGCTTTCTCCTTCCTCTGTCTTTGCTTGTAGGCAGCATGGAGCAAGGGCTGTCTCTAACTCTACCTTTGCACAGTGCCTGGAGTAACAACACTTCAGCTTTACTCACAGACAGTGATTGCCATCATGGTCCTCATGGGGGACTCCAGCCACCCCGATAACTGCTGGAGGGACAACACAGCAGGGCACAGGCAACCCAGGAGGTTCCTGGAATGTGTGGATGATAACTTCCTCCTGCAAGTGACAGAGGACCCAACGAGGAGAGGTGCTATGCTGGACCTTGTTCTCATCAACAAGGAGGGGCTGGTGGGGAATGTGGAGCTCAAGGGCAGGCTTGGCTGCGGTGACCATGAGATGGTGGAGTTCAAGATCCCTGGGGCAGTGAGGAGGGCGTGCAGCAAGCTCTCTACTCTGGACTTCAGGAGAGCAGACTTCGGCCTCTTCAGGGGTCTGATGGGTAAAGTGCCATGGGATACAGCCCTAGAGGGAAGAGGGGCCTAGGGAAGTTGGTTGATGTTCAAGGAGCACCTCCTCCAAGCTCAGGATGCAGGAGAATGCATCCCAACAAAGAAGTTGTTGAGGAAAAACGCCAGGAGGCCTGCATGGATGAACAAGGAGCTTCTGGACGAACTGAAAAGCAAAAAGGAAGTCTGCAGAGGGTGGAAGCAAGGATAGGTAGCCTGGGAGGATTACAGAGAGGTTGTCCGAGCGGTCAGGGATCAGGTAAGGCAGGCTAAAGCTGTGACATAATTAAATCTGGCCAAGGATGTCAAGGGCAACAAGAAAAGCTTCTATAGGTACATCAGGGATAAAAGGAAGTCCAGTGAGAATGTAGGCCCTCTCTGAAAGGAAACAGGAGACCTGGTTACCCAGCACGTGGAGAAGGCTGAGGTACTTAATGACTTTTCTGCCTCAGTCTTCACCAATGAGGGCTCTAGCCACACCACCCAGGTTGTAGAAGGCAAAAGCAGGGACGGGGAGAGTGAAGAACTGCCCACTGTAGGAGAAAAGCAGGTTTGGGAACATCTAAGGAACGTGAAGGTGCACAAGTCCATGGGGCCTGATGAGATGCATCCACGAGTCCTGAGGGAACCTGAGTCCTGAGGTTGCCAAGCCACTGTCCATCACATTTGAGAAGTTGTGGCAGTCTGGTGAGGTCCCCAATGACTGGAAAAAGGGTAACATAACCCCCATTTTTAAAAAGGGGAACAAGAAAGATCTGGGGAACCACAGGTCAGTCAGTCTTACCTCTGTGCCTGGCAAGGTCATGGAGCAGATTATCCTGGAAACCATGCTAGGGCACATGGAGAGCAAGGAGGTGATTGGTGACAGCCAACATGGCTTCATGAAGGGCAAATCATGCCTGACCAATTTGGTGGCCTTGTATGATGGGGTGACAGCATTGGTGGACAAGGGACGAGCAACTGATGTCGTCTACCTGGACTTGTGCAAAGCATTTGACACTGTCCCGCACGACATCCTTGTCTCTAAACTGGAGACAAAGAGATTGGATCACTTGGTGGATACGGAATTGGTTGAATTGCCTCACTCAAAGAGTACTGGTCAATGGCTTGATGAAGTGGAGACTGGTGATGAGTGGCATCCCTCAGGGGTCGGTATTGGGCCCGGCCCTGTTCAACATCTTTGTCGGTGACATGGACAGTGGGATAGAGTGCACCCTCAGCAAGTTCAGGATAGAGTGCACCCTCAGCAAGTTCGCCAGCGACACCAAGCTGTGTGGTGCGGTCAACACACTGGAGGGAAGGGATGCCATCCAGAGGGACCTGGACAGGCTGGAGACGTGGGCTTATACAAACCTCATGGAGCTCAAGGCCAAGTGCAAAGTCCTGTACATGGGTCAGGGCAATCCCAAGCACAAACACAGGCTGGGCGGAGAATGGATTGACAGCAGCCCTGAGGAGAAAGACTTGGGAGTGCTGGTGGATGAGAAGCTCAACATGAGCCAGCAATGTGCGCTTGCAGCCCAGAAAGCCAACCGCATCCTGGGCTGCATCAAAAGAACCGTGGCCAGCATGTCAAGGGAGGTGATTCTTCCTCTCTTCTCTGCTCTCGTGAGACCCCACCTGCAGTACTGTGTTCAGCTCTGAAGCCCCAAACATAAGAAGGATGTGGACCTGTTGGAGCGAGTTCAGAGGAGGGCCATGAAGATGATCAGAGGGCTGGAGCACTTCTCCTATGAGGACAGGCTGAGAGAGCTGGGGCTGTTCAGCCTGGAGAAGAGAAGGCTTCAGGGAGACCTTAGAGCAGCCTTCCAGTACCTCAAGGGGGCTTTTAGGAAAGATGGGGAGAAACTCTTTAGAAGGATCTGTTGTGATAGGTTGAGGGGTAATGATTTTAAAACAGAAGAAGGCAGACTCAGGATAAAAGACTAGACATCAGGAAACAAAATTTACAGTGAAGGTGGTAGAACACTGGAACAGGTTGCCCAGAGAGGTGGTGGATGCCCCATCCCTGGAAATATTCAAGGTTAGCTTGGACAGGGCTCTGAGCGACCTGATCTGGTTGGAGATGTCCCTGCCTCTTGCAAGGGAGTTGGACTAGATGACCTTTAAAGGTCCCTTCCAACCCAAAGTATTCTATGATTCTATGATACAAACAATTAATCATCATTGCTATCATCCTCCAGAGATGCACCTTTCACAGCTGGCAATGAAACATGGAGCTACCTAGCCATCTTCTGCAAGGTTTCCACAGCTTCTCCTGAGCTGTGGGTCTTGTGTTGCCCTGCTGCACCTCCTTCTGCAGCAGCATCACGCTGCCCGCTCCCACAGGCATGACTCAGCATCAACAGGACACTGTGAGGGTCCCCTTATTCCTGCTTGGAATAAACTAGATAACAATGGGCCCAGAGATAGCTGTTGCATATAAGGCACAGCACAGTTTCTATCTGAACTGGCTCCCTAAAGTACTGTAATTGTATTTGCTTCCAAAAACCTTGCTGACAAGAACTATGAAATTGTCAGATAATTTTGCTCATCTTTTAAAAATGCGTATTATAGCTGCCATTGCAACTTAAGCATAGGAATTGCTAATTTCAGACACTGCTGTCAGGCAGCAAACATGCAGACAATTGATACTGTGGATGAGGACGGGAGAATCCCGTGGGATATAGGAATTAAGACTCAGTAGATGTGCTCAGTAGACAAAGAAACATCTCTTTATATCCGTTATCTTAATAACCCAGTCTATGGTAAAAATAAAAAAAGAAAAAAAAACAGACAAAATCTCCAATAATGGAATATATTAAGGTATTGTAGCTTTACCAGTGCTGATGGTTATAAAGCAATTTCTCCTGTAGTTTTATATTGTTCAAAAGGGAAAGGAAAACATGCCTATTTCAGCACAGGAAAATTTTATGATAAAAATCCTGAAGCTAGAATTCAATATAAAGCTTTTTCATCTTTTCCAGTCTCATAGTTTTAATGACAGAAATGGCTGGATTTCAATCAAAGTTTCTTAGAAAATGAGAATGTAAAACTATTTCTGGACAATTTTACCAAAGCTTGCATTGATTCAGTGAAACACAACACCTCAGCAACCTTTGTAAATTAGCCAATAAATATACAAGATTTTGAGGCATACAGAGATTGCAATTGGAATATTGAAGACTAGTAGAAAACAGAGAAGTGCAGGTCTCTAGAATATGATTTTGACCTATGTGGATTACAAATAATGGATAACGTGCCTATTAATTCATTTTGGAAAGTGTTGCACTCCTCATTCACAGAGTTTTGATTCACCTTTTCCTGCTTTAAAGATAGACTTTTAGAACCTGTCCAGGTCTTGAAAGTTTACTAGATTTTTTTTCTTAACAAAGCAGAGAAAGGAGGGAAAATCCCAGACACCATTTAATTCTTTTGCACTTCGGCCAAAATGAGGGAGAATGAAAAAGAATTAGTAAAGAACTTGACGTAGCCTTCATGGTTTTGATACTTATAAGCAAAAGCAAAATATCATTTCAACTGGTTTTGATCCACTTACAACTTCAGCATTAGAGCACGTTAAAAAAATTCCTTGGCAATAACATTTTTCCTTTAATTAACAGCTAATTTTGATTGAAAAACTTTGCCTGGTTTTGTTCTCTTGCCTTTTTGTTGTTGTTAAGAGAACTAACCATTACGTTATTACTTAAAGTTGTGCTTATAACACTCAGTGTCATAGCTTCATCTTTTATAAGCTTGTTTCCAGATTCTTAAGAAAGTATACAACATAATTAAATTCCTCCAAAAAATCTGAAAGAGGAAAAGGCATACAAATACGCAGACGCAGATAATGTGAATGTTTCTATAATCTGAGAAGTCCAAAGGGCTACTAAGTCAGGAGGAGAGGCTACGGACTTGAGGTTCAAAGCTGCCTGACTTTTTGCCCCATGGAACTGGAGAGCGATTTGCTTCCTTTTGCTCCGGCCCTGGCTCCTAAGGAGGAGGCTCCTATCCGGCCACAGCCCACAGCACCCTCCAGAGAACTGCAGGCAGGGCCTTGCTTGATGTCAAGTGACTCCCTTGGTAGCTCCCTGCTGAAGTTGCAGTACACCTACAGCTGGTACAAGCGAGTAACGGTAAATAACAATACATGGTCTTCCCAAATTCCTCTTAGAGTTGTAGGAACTCTGAGAATGAGAAAAAAGAGAAGCAGGAGAAGGCTATGTTCCACTCCTCAGGCTGGAAAATTGAGGGGAAATTGTTTCAGGTCTACTATAAACAGCAAGTTTTGCAGATAAATGAAAACTGAAGAAAAAAGGTAATCTTGAGATGCCTGAAATGTTTCATAAGGCCAGAAATAATGGTCTGCTTTTCTAGTTTAACAAAACTAAAAAAGAGTTAAATTCAAGCTTACAAACAAAACACAGTGTCACAATGAAACATGGAAACATTGCATAGGCAAAATGTTAAAACAAAACAATTTAACTTTTTTCCTTTATTCATTTGGTTGAAAACCTCAGACAATTTCCAAACAAACCCTAAAAACATTTTGTTTGACTCAAGGCCAGCATTTTTGTTTTCTTAGCAGTTACACCAATGAAAATTTTGACACTGAAACTCTGGCTACAAAAATGGCTTCAGCACACTTAAAAAACTGTCTCTAAGAATTAATATATTTGCCTTAATTTTCATGTCTGGTCTATGGTTAAAGCACTCCTACCTCTGACAAGCTATAGCGGTAAATGTCTATTGCTTTTTACAGGCAATAAACAAACAATCTAGTGCTAGAAAAGAAAAATCTCTTCGTTACTCTCTACTGTTTGATATTGTACTTATTTATTTCAATTTTTTTTTTTCATATAGAAACAGTATTTTGCACTACTAAGTTGAGGATTCAATCCTGCCCACATTTATAAAGAGTTTTGTTGAGCTGAGTGGGATTACTCACATACACAGGAGTTACTTGTATGCGCATGTTTAAAAAATTTGCTCTAAAGTAGAAAAACACTAAGCAAGTGCAAGCCTAGTGCTTTAAATATTCTATAGAAGACCTGGAATAATTTTTTCTTTTGTGATTATAAACAAAGCAGACCTTTCAAAGAATATTATAAGATAATAAAGAATCAGAGGGAAGCAAAAGATATGCTTAGAGGCTAAGTTCCCTCCAGTCCAGGGAAATCTGTATTGGTCTAAAGAAATTAAAAGTTGGGCTGAATTATTCCAAAAGAGGATCTGTCTCTGCAGGCTCTTACGGGATACAACACTCCTTTCTTTTCTCTGCCTGGTGGTATCTGGGTATATATATACTTTTCCACATCATTTTATAGGTGCAGGTATATGCCTCCATGTGATATTACAAGAAAATCAATCTAGAGATGATTCCAAATTCCAGAGAGGAAAAACTAATTCCTTCTCTATTGTGTTCATTTACAGCTTCTAAATCTGATCAAAACATTTTAATTTCATCCTGGATGCAACTCTTTATGATTTTTGCAAAGACGACTTTGCAATTCATCATAGAAGAAGAGAAACATTTTTTAAATGTGCAAGCATATGCACTATTAAAGCCTTCTACAGGAATTTTAGTCAAGCCTTAAATGAAAACCAAATGAAGGAAAACCCAAAAGATTCCATAAAATGTGTGCACTACAGATTCGTATTCAGGAAGCAGAGGATGTTAGCCCACATCGGTCACAATCCACGAGTTTGCAATCAGCATAATCTCACGCGCATAATCTCACCCGTTTCTTTCTCCCCATTCTGCAAAAGAACCTAATTCTGGCTAGAACATAATCAACTGAGCATCTAAATTTAAATTCAGCATTCAAAAGTTACACGCGTTCACATTGCAGTTTCCAGTTCTTGTGTTCCCACAACAAATCCCTTTTCTGACATATTTCCATTTCAAGGTAAACATAAAACTGAGGGGGGGGTGGGGGGGGAAGAAGAGACTGAGATTTTTACCAAAACATGTTGTGGAGCCCACACACCCACACCGAGTGGACAAGCTGGGGAGAATTACGTTCAGTTTAGCTTCAACCTCTTTACTTACCCAAGAAAAGTGCGGTGCCAAGCACAACGGTGCCACTGACAAAGACACCAAGGGCGATCCGTGTGGCTTTGCTGGCTGCTCTCCTGGTCTTGGGTACCGTCTCCCCTTCCATCGGGATGGCTTGGGACGTGCTGGCTCTCACAGAAGTCTCGTTTTCCTCTGCTGCTGTTGTATCAGTATTTCAACTGTTCACAAACTGCACCCATGAGCTCTCCTCCTCCTCTCTCCTATTTACAACTCCAGGTTTCTGTCATGAACCATTTCCTAGGCACTTCCTGCTCTCTCCCTCTCAAAGGAAAACCATGCGCAAAATAGTAGCTGTCTCCTACGTTTTCCTCTGACCAGGAGGAGGAAAGGCAAGCGGTGACCACTGCATGTACAGCCCTTGCTGCCTGTAGAGCCTCTATGAGCCAATCGCTCAGCAGTCCCCCTTATCAGGGCTTCCAAACACGAGGATTTCACAACGTTGCTGAACAGATGTTTTAGCTATTCAAACATATAGCTGTAAACCCTTTACAATCAAAGCAGGATTGCTGACAACTTTTACAAAGACGAGACTGATGGAAGGCTTTCTTTTTTCCCCTTGCACTTATTTAAAAAAAAAAAAAACAATTATCTGCTGACTAAAGTTTTCTTCTCTCAAACCATTCCTGCTGCATCATTTGGCTTCACCAGAAGAGATACTCACTCAGTGGGCAAATCCCTTTTTAAAGCTTCCTAAGAGCTCTTAGAATATCATGTAGCATTTTATTTTGGGAATTTGGTATGTGACACTGTGTGCCAAAAATCACAGTCATGCAGCACAAAGCAATAATCAGCACAACCTACAGAATAGTGCTGCTTTGAAAGCTAGATTTTTTTTTTTCCAGGCAAGATATTTCAGTCCTTGCTGATACGCAATGAATCTTAGGAGCAGATCCTATGCTTCCAAGCCAAGTACTGCCATGAGCTTAGTGGATAGTGTCTATTTTTTAAGGGCACTTCAAGTTGATGTGGAATTAAAAAAAAAAAAAAAGAAGAAACTTTATTTATACAGATTTCTCAGTTTCTGGCTTAGACTAGATGATCCCCTCTCCAGGTAGCAAGGTTTCACCATTCATCCAGTAATAAAATTAATCATTTCAGGGTCAATTCTTTGAGCTGTCTGTGACATTCTGCCCTCTGAGGAGCTCTTGCTTCCTCCAGAGCTGGACTCCAATTCAAAACTTAAGGATGTAGGGAGAGGCAGTGCCATGCTCATGCTTCCAGCAACAGTTATGTCTCTGACTTATTTCTGTGATGATTTATGAGTTCTTATCTCAGCCCCCACCCATTCTGATTAAAAACTGCACAATTAGAGGAAAGAAAGCCGTATGTCACAAGGTGCTTGTGATGGCAAATTTCTCAGTTTGAAGACTGAATGTTTTTTCCCTGTGAGTACCTGCATACAAGTTGTCCTGGATCCCACATGGGCATTAAGGGAAAAGCCGCTTCATCCACAAGAAGACATAGAGTTTGAAGGTCCTGAAACCCCTCACTCCTCAATCCCCTCTACAGCCTGCCTGAGGTCCTGCAAACAAAATGCCCTCGTTTCACATTCCTGCCCCTCTGCATGAGCAAGATCCAGGAGGACATTCTCATCTCTGCTTGGCACAGAATAGGAAAAAAAAAGCATTTATGTCTTTTCACTTGCCTATTTCTCCCACATTTAATCCACAATTTTTAACATCCATCAGCTGAGGAGGAAGAAGAGGGAAATGATGCCACAGAACCAGGAAGATCACGTACTTCCTGGTACAGAAGTTTCCATTCATGCATGAATGACTCTATGGATGTGAGCAGATCTCTGATTATAAATGATCCCCAGCACAAGTCTGTTACCAGCACAGGTTTGAGAAGGTATTTAAGTGATATTGGTGCTATTGAGTCTTCACATCAGAAACCACTAGGGCAGGGTGTTGACACAGAAAATATACGCACATGCTGTGATCTCAACACTTAATCAACATTTCCCGTGATTCGAACGCTAAGTAAATCTCAAATGGACACTTTGACAAGCATTTGATATTGGTTGCCTGATTGGTTTTCCGTCTATGTCAATATTGAACCACTGACAGTACAAATGTTGAACAGTTATTAGAACTATGCATACCATTCATCAGCTTTATATTCCCCCAACCAACATTAAACGATCACATCACTACTCAAATTCACCCATACTTTATAATTTTAAAGTTTTGCTCCCTAGAGCAGTACTAGCATGCACTGAATATTACACTCTATCAGTGTTTCACTAACAGTATTTTCTTTTCAATGTATGATCCTTTTCTAGGACAACATCTAGGACAACATCTGGCCTTTTCTAGGCCAGAAACCAAGAACAGCTTTCAGCAGTGCAAAGCAGCAACCACTTATTTACCTTAGGAAAATTGTGGAGGAAAGAAGGAAAATGGAGACAGGGAAGCAGAAAAGAGGGAGGCGACTGAATTGTCCATCCTTTCTTCCAAAGAGCCAAAGAGAAGTTGAGGGCTATGGGAACATGGAGATATCCCAACAAGAACTAGTAAGCTGCAAATACAGGACTCCTCTGTAGAGTCAGCCCCAAGCAGCGCATGACCTTTCTGGCAAGATGATCACAAAGGAGCTCCCAGCATCAGAAAGGCTTCTCTAAGTTTGGGGTTGTGGGGTTATTTACACTCTGACATAGTCTCAGTGTCCTTCCGTCTGGCTGTAGAGCCTGGTTGTAGTCAGTAACTCATCTTGGTTTCTGCAGCATGTACAGAACTATGAAATTAGGGCTAAAACACAAACAGCTGCAGGCAACAGCTGCAGAGGTCCGTTTCTGGCAGTATTTGAAAGGTGCATGGAGCACGTGTGAATCAGCTTCTGATACTGCTGATCAGAAACAGAAGTTGGTGGAATTTGATACGTGCTTCTGATGAGTGTGCTAGGATTTGGTTGCCTTGCTCATCATAACTCCAGCAGTTCTTTGACAGGTACAGGATACATGGCCACGCTTACCGCTGGAATTGCTAGCAGCGCTCCTGGCTATTCCAGCCCAGTAAGGCACTTAATGAGGCTGTGCAAAGACGAGGCTGTTCATAAAACTTTGAACAGACAGAGGGGGAAAAAAGTCATAATTAAATACAACATGCTCTAAATCACTCTTCATTCACTCAGAATTCCCTCTGACCAAGATCCTGCTCAAACAATGTACTTTTAACAATGCAAGGACAATGCACAAACATCTCCACCCAAACCCATATGCAAGAGCTGGCAAATCCTCTGGAACATGCTCTGGGCTGAACCACAGTAAGAGTGTCCCAGCTTCTAGAAAAAGTTTGTCCACGTGTGCATGCACACTCACAAATACAAGCACATGCATATTACCTCGCTGTTGCACAAGCAGATGCAGTTTTGTCTTCCATCAGTTACGCCAGAGTCAGGCAAGAGTGCTTGATCAGAGCTAAAATCAATAGTACTGTATCAGCTTCTCCCCACACAGCTTGGTTCAAGGACATTCCCATTTCTTGAGGTTTGATTCTTCAATAGACACCTCAAATCGCAGGTTTTACCTAGTTTTCACTGGCAACAGTCAAAACCAGAGTTACAAAGGTGTTGCTGAATGTCTGGAACAACAAAACACATGTTCAGCCCAAGCTTGCAATGAGACTGAGCACTGTAAAAATATTCTCTCTTGCGTTTAGGTAACTTCAAAATGTATCAAACCAATTACTGGTACTTTTAATGTGAACAAAAAAAACCCAGTTCAGTTTTAAGTGTAAAAGCCAAAATAATGCATGTGAAACATATTAGGTTACACTAATACGTTAGTTACAGAAGACATTTCCTCAGAAGACACTGTCCTCATGGTGCACGTTGAAGACTTGCCCTATCTGGGAGGCAACTGACAGTTACCTTAGAGGAGTTAGTTAAGCTCGACAGAAGCAGTTCACAATCAAAGCACCACAGCTTTGGTGATGCTTTTGAGTGTTTTCAGCTCTTGATAAAAGGAAGAATATAGCTGCTCCTACACTGTTGGAGGCAGAGCCACCAGACACAGCTTGAGTGGCCTCAGAAAAAAAAGCACAGAAGCACAGCCTGTGAAGTTAAGGCTGTAGCCAGAGGTATATGCTGGCTTTGTTGACAGAGATTAATTAGCATGGGTCAGAGTAATTCATTTAATTTCATTTCAATTCATTTCATTTCAAGTGTTCCACTATGGGGCCTTGGACTGTTTCTTCAAACTATGCAGCTGTTGTAGCCAGAACTGGCCAAATGGGCTTTCAGTACACACGATGTACTTGAGAAAAGCCCAACATGTTGCGTTTGAAGGCAGCTTGACCATTTGTCCTCAGATCTCTGAGTCTTACAAATTATCCTCTCTTGGCTACAAAACTCCCTAAATTTCCATGCTGCAGCCAACAGCAACCACACTCTGGCATAAATGGGTCCTTTATTCATGTGACAGATACAGCTGGAAATAAACAACTCCATTGTTTTCCACTGGTACAGCCACATCACAGAAGGTTTCGGTGCAGCTGTGAGAATGTGGGTCATTAATTATGAACCAACACAGCCAACAAGCCTTGCAGGGCTCTGAACATTGCTGGTGGCAAGCTTTTCCACTAACTATAACCACAACTGTGGAAAGAACAGCCTATAAAGCAGAAAACTTTGTCCTCCAACACTTAATTCCCCAAGTTGAATTTTTTTTCTTTTTTTAATTCCAAGTAGGCTAAGCTATTCTCATTACTCCAAGAAAAACTTGTCTTTGCTATAGGAAACATTGCTTTCTCTGACCAAAACGTGCTTGTATCTAACCCAAACATCAACTAACTATGAAAGCCAACATCTGGGATTACTGAAGTTAAACCACTCAAGTCTGCAAGCTTTTTTAGAGCTGCTTTTGAAAAAGCACTTGAATGAAACAATGTGTATGTTCTTGAGCAGAAAGAAGAACTGCTTTAGGTGTCCTCACAATTTTTCTTCAAGAAGCAGATTAAATTATAGCTAAACAAAACACTACTTCTCCTAAAGAACACATTCACACTGTAACAAGAGTGTGTTTACATACAGCTATCGCATGTGCATACTCCTCATCTGCCATCCCACCGTATAGATTAAACCTGGAGTCTGTGTCCAGTGTACACGCTGACATGGGCTGTGGAAAGACATGTTAGCTTGGGATTAAGAAATATAAAAAATACTCTGGAGTAACTCAGAGTATTTTTTTTTCTTTTTTTTTTTTCATATCTAACTGCAAATATAAGCTGAAAAGGCACTGAAAAGTGTGACATTTCCAACGGCTACAGCACTAGTGTAGACAGGACACAACTATCTGTTGTTTCTTTAAAATACTGCACTAGGGCCACCAGAGCGTTGATCACTTATTTCACTCAGTTCAGTTGTTTGCTAACAGCTGTCAAAGGTTATTTATATGACTAGTGGAAGGAAGGAATCTTGGTTTCCAATGAGTTTGTCTCATGGATGAATTTTCAGGTGTGTAATAAGACATATGTGCACCAACACTTGAAATCAAAAGAAGAGAGCCATCAGATCCACGTGGCTGCTCTCAGCATCTACCAAGGAGATCGCTCTACTGTGCCCTCCTGTCTGAGAAGCACAACTGCCTCTGCAAAAACAATGGCTCCTGCCTACTCTTGCAGTTGGATCTTCAATGGTATTAGCATAGCAGCACAAATCTATCTTTAGAAGCAGCAGAGCTCAGAGGCAGCTGAAGCCAGGAGCAGAGCAATTGCTCCATAGAGCTGACGCTGAACAGGTAACTGTGGGGACCCTGTCACCATGAGAGGGCATCTGTTCACTTGCCTGTGCTGACCTTCGTACAAAACCCACAAAAGTAGACCAAAAACTCCTCTGCATGCTTTAGTACCCAACACAGTAGAGGTCAGCAGTCCCATAAGGTACCAGCTCCGGTGAAAACTCTTCTTGCACAAGGGCCGTTTGGTCACATGCCTCTGCATGATGGATTTTCCCATGCCTACCAAGTGCTGTACTCACACTGAAGCTTTTGTAGCAGAAACAAAAGACCTTTCCACCCAGGCAAAAAGCTGTCAGAACACAATATCCCAAAATCCCCTCTGTCAAATTCGGTTGAAGTTGGCTGATAAGGTCCAGGGTTACCAAGCAAGGCTGGGCAGGAGAGAGGGAGGGCAGAGCTCAGGAAAGCACAACAGCATGGCCTCTGTTTTCAGGGAAGAACAGGCTGGGTTTAAAAAAAACTCTGCTCTTCCAAGGCATTGCTGTAGCCAGCTCAGGATCTTCCTGAAGTTGGTTTTATTTTAAGGCATTTTACTCAAGGGGGTTCTTTTTCTTCTCTCTTACCTCCAAATGACATTACAATTAACTTTGCACACAGTTAAAAGCTAGAAAAATCCCACATTAAATAAGATTTCCTAACTACAGTGCCCCATGACAACATGAGACTTTGTGTCTGTCGTTGAGCAGAGGTATTTCTATGTACTGTCTGTTCTTGTCCCAGTCTTGGTGCTATTCCAGTGATTATGCCCATGTCTAATAAAGATCTACAGCAGCCCCTCAGGAGGGTTTAAATGCATTTGGTCATCAAATTCTTAGGAAAGGGGATGCCAGAATCACTTCAGGTTGAAACCACAGCATGAGGCAGAATTGGACAGACCAAACATTTGCTTTCCTCAAGCCACAGAAATCCTGAAGAATCAAAGAGTTAGGTACTAAAAATAATTATCTTTACAAACCAAATTGCTATGTCTCTGACAGCCCTTCCCTGAAGTTTCCAACATCTCTATTTAAAATAAAGCTTTGTGTGTGTGTTTTTTTTTTCTATTGACACAAGGTTATAAACCAGATTTGCTACTGCCTTACATTTTTATAGATTTATATCCAAATCTGATTAAAAATAAAACAAAACTTTGAGTAAAACTTATGGACATTTGTGTGGACTATTTGCTGTACTCATATATATTTCTCAAAGTCAGTGCTTCAGATTTTTACTAAATTTGAAATGATGAGTGTACTAGCTTCAAGCTTATTACAGTGCTTGGATAGATTTATCTAGGACCAAAGAAAAACATAGTGATTTTCTTCTTTTGTGACTTATCTGTACACACTGAACTAGGAAAGCAGGTGTTCTGGATTACTTGGTTTCAGTTCCTAGTATCACAAAAAAAATTGCATGAGGAAAGCACAAATCTGAAAGGGGCTTAAGCAAAAAATGTCAAACATTTTTTCTGCTCTGAGAAGAATAATTTAAGAAAAACAGTCATGCCTCTGTTTGTCAAAGGCAAAACCAGAACAGAAACCTCACAGTAAAGTTAAAATAACATTAGAAAAGGTGGATGAAGGTGGTAAGGGGATTCAAGGACCCAGGCATGGTACAGTGCTGAAGATGTCCACAGCTTTGCCACCTTAACCATCACAGGCCAAAATCAGTCTAAATGGAAAGGGAAGCTCTGACAAAGAAAGGTGCAAGTCTGCAGCTGCTGAGAGGCCACAGGATGAAAAAGGCAATAGCAATACATTGTTATTCTCTTTATTTATCTTTAAGGAAAAAAAAACCAAAAGGTAAAACAGTCATTAGAATGAGGATTTCTGTACTGAACTTTGTGTCAAATGCACCCAAACTACTTGTTAGATACCAAAAGCTAGGATCACTACGTGGTATTGCTTCCGATACACTTTTGCTAGGACCTAAGAACAAGTTGCTGGACTAGGGACCCTCTGATGAAAATGCCTCAGTATGGCTCTAACTATCTAATCTTAGATACTTAAATAACTCTGCAATGAAATTAGCAATACTGTTAGCGAAGCTAATTACAATGACAAACATTGTCATAATCAAGCATGCTTACAGGCAAGGAAAATCACGCTGACCAAAACAAAATCCCTTTCTAAAGCTTGCAGAAGAACTACACTCTTCTGAAGTTTCCTTAGATTCTTCAATAAGCACTTCTCAAGCAAATGACAGAATCTTACTCCGCTAAAAGATGCTGATGAATTCACAGATCTTCAACAATTTTACGCTATTTCTGTCTATGGGTCTTTAAAGTTACTGCAAACATGATCAATCATTTTCTTCGTTGAACTGTTCAACTGAAATGGGAGATTCATTACTCAATTTTACAACAACTTCAAGTCAAACTTTAATGGAGATTATACTTTTAATAAAAAGTGATAGTCATTATAAGTATCTTGCAATTTGCACTTATAGTTATGATAAGTATCTTGCAATTTGGAATATGAACAGAAATAAGATTGGCCAGGACATACTCATAGCATCTGCTTTACCTAAGCAAAACTCCACAGTCAGGCAATAAATTTCTAAAAATGAACTGGGAGTATCATGGCCTCTAAAGCAGTAATTAATGAGGGAAAATAAGAGCCTGTACAGGCATATTCTATCTCCCCAAGCTGGAGAGAAAGCGCTCTCACTCAGACTACATCTCCACTGAGACTCACGAGAGAATTTCCTACTGGCTTCCCAAGAGCAACTTGACATTGCATGTAGGCACAACCTGCACCCTCATTCAGGGCAGGCAGGGCCACAAGAACACCAGTGCAAGACCTTGATGAGAATCACAGTGTTCAGGGCAGCAGAGAAATCAGGATCCCAGGCAATGCTGGTAGGCAGCATGGATGGATGTTGTCACATAGCCCAGGCTATCAACTATTTTAAGTGAAAGACCTCAATTTCAATTTCCTTGCAGGTCTTTCATACACCTCCTAAAGCCTAAGACCTGTCTCTCTTACATGGGCACTTCCAGACTTGATCTGGTACCAAATCTTACCCTAGAAAAGTGCCATGTTCTATCCTTCCACCCAGTTGCCACCCAGGGTTAATTAATTTCCTTTACAGTGACTACTCACACCTCTCAGAACACTAGAACAGGTTATCAGGAATGATGCAAACACAGCTCAGTCCATTGTGGGTGTGTTGGTTTTGTGTAGTGGGGAGGGCTACAGTGGCAGCTTCTCCAAGAAGCTGATAGAAGTTTCCCCCTTTGCCCAGTGGACTCGGTTGGGCCCAAGGCAGACCCACTGCTGGCCAGAGCCGAACCAATTGGTGACAGAATGTTCCCTGATAATGCCTCTGCAATAATGTATTTAAGAAAGGGAAAAATTAAAAAAAAAAAAAAGAAAAAAAAAAAGAGGTGAAGAAGCAGAAGGGGGGCAAAAAGAGAGAGGCACAAGCCTTGTGGGGCTTGCAGGCCTCACCCTCTGGCCTCCCACCAGGGGGCCGACTGGGCCTAACTCGGCCCAGCCTGGCTGCAAGAAGTGGAGAGGAGATGAGATGTGAAGAGATCCTGAGAGGCATCTGCCTGACCCTGATTGTGAACAATTTCTTGTGAGAAGAACAACTGCAGATGCCAAGGTCAGTGAAGAAGGAGGGGGAGTAAAGCTGCTCCCAGCACAGATTCCCCTGCAGTCTGTGGTGCAGTCCATGGTGAGGCCGGCTGTCCCCCTGCAGCCCATGGAGGCTCACAGAGGAGCAGAGATCCACCTGCAGCCCATGGAGGACCACACTTTGGGGCAGGCAGGTGCCCAAAGGTGGCTGTGGCCCATGGAGGGCCCATGCTGGGGCAGAGGAGGAATGTGAGGAGTTCTTCCCCTGAGGAGGAAGGAGCAGCAGAAAGTGACAAGTGTTAAACTGACCATAACCCCCCATTCCCTCTTTGCCCCTGTGCTGGGGGGGGAAAGGAGGTACAGACAGTTGAAAGGAAGGTAAGCCTGGGAAGAGGGAGGGGTGAGGGGGAAGTTGTTTTTGTTCTCAGTATCCTAGCTTTGTTTTATTAATAAATTGAAATAGTTTTCCCCAAGTCAAGTCTGTTTTGCTAGTAGTGGTAACTTGAATAATCTCTCCCTGTCCCTATGTCAAACCTTGAGCCTTTTTGTTATATTATGTCTCCCCCTTCCCTTGGCGGGCAGGGAGAGTGAGTGAGAAACTGCACAGCTTCGTCCCGAGCAGGGCTAAACTACAACAGTAAGTCAGATAAACTCACAGTTCAATCCAAGCTTTCATGCTGTGATATTGTGACTGCCTTCTTAGCGAATTGCAGCCTTTGGCTGCAGAAAACATGCTTTTAAGAGAAATCTGTGTTTTCAGCTTCATTTCATAAAACCATTTGTGGCTTGCTGTTTTTATTTCAACCATCTATTTTTCTTTACTGTAGCTGAGGACAAAAACTACTATAAAGCACTATTTTAAGTTAAATAAAATACTGAATGAAAAGCACTGTTGCATGAATCTGGAATCACCATAAAACATTTAAAGCTATTACAATGTATTTTGATTGGCATGACATAAAATGTGTTTTAGTGTTTGACGTTCAGGTGTATTTGAGTATCATTTTTCACAACTGAATACTTGAGAAAGGCTAAAACGAAAAATTATTCACCCGCTGCCACCAGGCAGCCAAGAGGAGCCCAAGAAGCCAGTTCACAAGCACTATCCAGACCTAGCCCATGTTATTCTGCTCTCCTGACGACCACAGGTTCAGTATGGAGAATCACTTCTGCTAGATGAAGGAAATCACCTTGGAGTACATCAGTGGCCCACAAAACTTCCAACTGTAGCTCACTGAGCTTACCTGTGTAATAACATACAGTAGTGCTCCTTCTGCACATGGATCTACAACTATGTTGCTGATTTTTGCTTGTAGTGAAAATAAAGTAATAGGCCTTGCATTTCTTTCTTTTTAAGGAACATAGCAAAGTAGATCAACAGCCAGGAAGTGCACAGTGCGTAAAACGGGTGCTGCACATGTATCCTTTAAAACAAACCCCTCATGAGAAAGAGCATTTAAACACTTTTAACCTAACCTCAGAAGACTGAACAAAGTCAGTTTATTTACCTGAAATGAACTGGGAGAGTTAAATTACTAACACAAACAAAAATTTATTTAAGAGTTCTGAAGGTATGGATGGTAACAAACAATTGAAAAATAACACACACCCCTACAAAATCTACATACAAAGTATTGACACAGATAAAGCTCTTAATTTCCATTAGACCAAATTGGCATCTGGTTTCTGCTGCATCACCTTTTAGCTGCTCCCAAAAATTCAAACTATTTGAAGCTTCTGGACAAGTGAAATAATAGAATCACAGAATACCTCAAGTTGGAAGGGACCCATAAATGGTTCAGGAGATGGGATTAGAGGAAAACAATAACAAAAAAAAAAACCGAAAAAAACCAAAGGGGTTACTCCCCTAGCCATTTCTCCCCTATATTTCTAAAGCAGGTATAAATTGATGCTCCAGTCTTTACTTTGAAGATTTTTCCCTTATCCTGTGCCTTCCTCTGATCTGCTCCCCACTATCCCTGGCTCCCATGCCTGCACACCACTCAGGTCTGTCAGCACAATTGCTTGTCTGGCAACATGATGAACCAGACCGGTCCACTTCAAACACAGATCGCTTTCCCCTCCATTCATTTCAGCAGTGTAGCTGAAGTGAGATCAGCTCCCCATGTCCCTTTATTGTCTCTGCTGTCTCATTTTTAACCTAACTGGTCTGCCACATGGTCACAGGAGAGCTGCAGCTCTCACAGCAGAGGAGCTAATGCACAAGAAGAATGAAGAAGTGGGACCACAGAGAAGATAGGTGGGACCATTTACATGGCATAGCTACCAGAAGAAATACCTTCAAAGCAACCCCTTAATGCAAGCTGTAGTATTGAGGAAACTAGGCTGAGTAGATTTTAGAAAACATTCAATTCAGTCAAGAAAGACTGAAATATTTTTGATCTTTGAGAAGTTACAGCTAATTAAATTTTCATACATCTCTGCATATTCATGTGCATTTGTAGCACATCTAGAAACAGAAGTTCAGAGACAGGGGACAAAGGGGACTATCTTTAGTCTCAGCAAACCTAATAGTTAGATTTGTCTTGTGAGCAAGCTCTTACAATAATTTTAGCATGGCCCACAGACTAAAGATATACACTACGTAAGATTTTGGCAGCAGTTCAACTCTATTGTTCTCTTGAGCTAAATCTAATCTCATTATTATGGACAAAATTTCCAAAAGTTGTGTTTTCATGTGTCCAGGCTAAGGAGCTTCAGTTCTAATGAGGCTGTCTCTTCTTCTACTTACCTTGAAGAGCACTTAATTCCTCTCTTGCCTTGTTTGTCGTCTTCTCAGTCACTCACATTCGAAGTATCACTTTTTTTTTTTATTTAAGGTTGAAGGTGTTCTAGGAAGGTGTTCCTGCAGCTCATAGATGGTCCTCCAGAAGAATCCAGGTGACTGGTGCCCACTGTCTCACCCACCCCCTACCAGCAGGGAACCCATACACAGGCTGCACACAGCAGACTTCCCTTGACAGGAGAACAGTGGTCTACCCACAGCCACCAGTCTCATTTTTGTCCCTCTCCCTGTCCTGCAGCTCTCTCTCCCATGTCTTCTGTGCATGCATAATTCACCTAGCACTCCTAGAAGGGAGGCTTCTGGGTGAGCACTGCACCTCATATCTCAGTTGACCCAATACATGCAGTGTTCCCAGAGTGCTCTGGTCTTACTGCCCAGGTGCAAAGAGCATCCACAGCAAGCCTGCCACATAATGCAACAAGAAGGTCTTGGAAGAAAAAGTGCTCAACTGCACGCACATAGGTTGGGGACAGACAAGCACAGTGACTTCCCATTCTACATGCTGACAGATCGTACTCAGAAGCAAGCTCTCCACATCTCTCATATGGTCAGGGCTCTACATCAGCTGTAAGGCACCTCTACATTAAGGCGAGCTAATTTGTCATCAGAACTGGTACAGATCATCAAGGGGGGTGTGCTGGAATGTGACACTACCATCTGATGTTTCCCACTATTAGACATGCAAGTGACAGCCTGGACATGTTGCCTGAAAAAAACTTTAGATATCCTTCCACTCCAAATAATAACCAAACATCAAAAATACCCAAGAGATGCCAATCATTAGGAAGTAATTTCACAGGATGTCCCAGTGTGAAGCTTAAGAGTAGAATCTGGACAAAGATTAGAATAAAATAATTTTAAAAAAGCAAACCCATCAGGTTTGATAATGAACTACGGAAGAGTTAAATAGGGAAGTGTTAGAAAACAGTAGCAGCTACCAAAACAAAAAAAAAAGCTTTGCATAGCTGTATATACTAGTCTTTGTTGTTCTCATTTACTACAACTATTGTTTTAAAATTCCACTGCTGCTTGTCTTTCTATATACAAAGACTACTCATGCTAAGATGTCTCCATTATACATCAATAACATACTTTTGTCTTTGGATCTTTCAAAGTAAATCATACGAATAGTGCTGCATAGGCAATATAGCACACAATGTCTTGTGCGTTCATCACTGAGGCCACGAAACTTATTATCCTCTGAAGTAACATACAGTGAAGTTGGCATGGCTCTTTGAAGTCATATGAAAAACCCAATGATGGCTGTAGCAGTGCGTTTGTTTGTTTTATTTTCATACATTTGCCAGTTCTGATCAGTTTTCCCAATTCCACAAGCTGAAGAAGGCAGAGATGCCATTGATATGCTTCTGTCTTCCATGCTCACAATGGCAACCCACAATAGTTAAATCCCACAGTTTTCTCTCCTTTGGGCTTAGTGAAGTTTGTATTTATTTGCTTGGGTAATCCGTCTACCCTAAATACTCCTTAACCTGAATAGATTCATTTTTGTTCATAATTTCATTTCCAGCAATTAAGTTCTTTTCCTCCTAAAATACTTAGGATCCATCTTGCAATCATTACTCAAAAAAAAAGTAAGTATTTCCAGTCTCTCTTCTTTCTCCCTCTGATACCTACAGAGGACATGCTAGGCAGTTTGACCAGCACTCCTTTTTTATATGTCCAGATATGCTCCCTAAATCTTCATCACATCCATTGTGCTGTCCTGTTTCTGGTTCCCCCTCCTGGCTCATTCCCCCAGTTCCTTTTCATCTTAACTGCTCTTGCATGTTTTCTTCCCTTGACACTGCACAGGAGTACTTGTTATTATGCTTCTAATTATGGAATGCATTTCACCTTCCTCTTTCCTTCCTTTCTACTTTCTCCATTTCTACCTCTGAAGCTCAAGTTCACTAAAATGTATGACACTCCTACGTTGCTCAGTGCTATTAATCACTCCTGCACTTACTTCCTTTCCTACTTCTCTTACTTGCTCCTTCAGCCTCTCCTTTCATGATTCCAACTACTCCTTTTTTCTCTGTGGGCAAGGTTTGTAAACGTCTTATTACCCTCAGGCAACGTAATCTGCGGTCTTCTATTCCTAAATTAAAGTAAGAAATTGAGTACTCTTCTTCTCACTTGTCCCCGCCAGCAAGCTGTCAACACCTCAAACTCTTAAACAGTGAAAATAAAGAAGCAAGTGATACCTATCTTTCCTGTCATGCATGCAGGCGGCTCTAAAATTACTCTTTATCCTATCTTCAAAGTCTATATGTGAGACTTTCTTCCCCATCCAAAAGTTAAGCTTTCCCCCTTCTTTTTTTGCAACTACAAAGCCCTTTACTATCACTGTATGTAGGACAGATAAATACTTCTGCTTTCCACTTAGCTGAAATTTATGTAAATCTTTCTACAATCTCTTTTAGAAGTCACATTTTTTCATTGTCTGACATTAATAATCTTCCTGAATCACAACACAGTAACTTCTTCAATGTGCCTGTCCTGTTCATGCCCTTCTCCCTCTTCCTTAAACTTCTGTGCCAAAGCTTGCATCATTCTTAATGTTTCACTTATTTCTCCCAAGTCAATCTTCTCTGTTCCATGCAATGAGTCACACTGCCAACCAAAGCCAATTTGCTACTTGAACAGAAAAAACTAAAAAACTTACACTTACAGACCTCCAAAAGAACTCACATCTACAGTACTCTACAGAAAATTAACTTTTTCTAGGCAAAGATCACTGAAGCCTCAACTAGTCCTCCCCATTGCAAACATCAGTGTGCTGTTCCATGCTACAGAGCATATATTATATGGAAAATAATGCAATTTATTTGAGACAGAAAAGACACTCAATAAAAGAACCATTAAGTATCCTTCTGCTTGTTAGGTGACAAGGAAAAGAAAAAGAGAGGTACAATGGTAAGCATTATACCCGTTATTTTAACACTGAATCCACACAGTGTATGTAACAATTCAAACACACAAATGATAAGCGTACCTTTATTTTAACATGTGAACTGCATTGAT
This sequence comes from Chlamydotis macqueenii, assembly GCF_036417535.1. Taxonomy (NCBI): domain Eukaryota; kingdom Metazoa; phylum Chordata; class Aves; order Otidiformes; family Otididae; genus Chlamydotis; species Chlamydotis macqueenii. The sequence continues at coordinate 131,145,421 of NC_141556.1, forward strand.
GCAGCAGATACAACACCAGCAGTCTTCTCTTTGCACAAATTACTATCAACTTTTTAAATACTTAGATCACATTTCTAGGTGGAAGCAGCATTTAGTGCTAAGAATAACTAAGAAAACCCTAATGTTAACCATATCTTGGGAACTGTTTGCATATATAGTACAGCAATCATAGCTATTTCCTGACTGGCCTTAAACATGGAAAACTGATCAGCTATAGAAATTTGCATTTAAAAAAAAAATCTAACACAGACTTGTTTTTCCTTTAAAAAAAAAATCTCCACTACAGCAACAAATAAATAAAGACTGACTGTGTATATATTCGCTCAGAATCAATTCAGCAACTTAAAATATGATGTTCAGTGTTTGCTGAATTGCTTTATACTGCATCTATCACTTTAAAAACCTATGTTTCAAAAAAGTTTCAAGAAAGAGTAATTCCTCTAACTCTCTCTATACTGTATCAATTGAAAAGGAAAGACTTGCAAGCACTAATACCTCTCACCTATATGTAATTCAGGTCCTCTGGTCATTTCAGGAACTGATTACAGAACATCCCTGCACACCCAACATCTCTGTGCTCCGGCAGCCTTATGCAGCGATGCTAAAGAAAAGTGCTGGCCTTGCTTGGTACAGCAAACCTATTAAGTCATCCTAAGTTCACAAGTTTCTTTGCTAAAAAATGAACCATTCCCACTTGCTGCGACTGGTTTCTACATCTATTAAGCTCACCCAGGAACATGCATGCTGTAAGCCCCGCCCCAGTGAATGCCTGTGTGCTTAATTTCACCTAAACAAGTAATCATGCCAAGAATCAAAGGGAATATTCATGCGTGCAGAGTTAAAGATACATGTTAGCTCTTTATAGGATATCTGCATTCATTTGCAGCTGCACAATATACTGATTGCAGTCCTGTATCATAAATGAAGTGTCACTGCTAGGTCACAGGCAATAATATGAAGGTATTTTCTGGGATGTATACAACAGTGCTAAAACCCCCAGGGAAATGCAAGACACTTCTCTTCCTGTTTAGAGGGAGGCTCTGCTCTTTGGGAGTATTTAGGGATGCGCAAGCTGTGAGTCAGGGAAGAACAGTACCCTATGTATATTAAGGAATTAACATTAATTGCAATAATTTAAAACAGTAAGACTGAAGAATACTTCTGTTAGCTCTCCAAACTGAAAGCATTTGAACAGCACACCTCTACAATACAAAAATAATTATACAGCAAATGAAGAGGAAATTTTTTGCAAGTTTTCCAGTATCACTCTGGAATTCTACATAGCTACTCAGATTTCATGAACAGTTTATATACGTGGGACACAGTAAAATTCTTTATGTATGATTTAAGAATACAGATCTTACAAGTGCTTTTGTTTTTTTTTTTTCTTTTCATTAACAGTATCTTGAGGAAAGGAAATCAACTCCTTCCAATAAAAGTATGCAAATGTAAATACTAGGTGTTGAAGGAAAAAAATATCATTATGGTTCAGGATGAGAGTGTTCAATGAAATAGTACACTTTTTATTCTATCTTGGAAATGTACAGAAATGCACTGAATGGCTCTATCTTTCCTACCTCCTTTCAAGTGGGATCTTTTAAACACTGGAAGCAACATTTTAGTCAGTACATAGCACATTCTTAGAAAAATATAACTTTCTAGACAACATAAGAAACAGTTAAAGAAAAACGCTTTATCTTTCAGAACAAAACTACAATGCAGCCTAGCTTCCACTGATTTTTACACTGTAAGTGAATCTCATTCAGCAAGAGCCCCACACAACATGGTCGATCTGCAGCAATACAGCCAGGACTCACCCTACTGAAGTACACATATTTGCCTCAAACCATTCAATAGTGGTGCACATGAATCAGTCTAGATCACATCCACATTTCTTTGCCCTCTAAAGCAGCCCTTCCTTCTTCAAGAATCTAGTGCTTCCCATAAGGTTGCGGAGTGTATGCTCAAAAGAACCTTATTACACCCAATTTCTTCCATTGCAGCAGGATGGAAAATCAACTTTGATTTTCATGCTGATAGAATTGAGAGTGCCTCTATAACCTACTGTTAAATCCATATAAAAATCCCAATAAACAATACAGCAGCAGCTGAAGAATTGCATGAGGTGAAAGGCCAAAGATTCTTCTCCTGCAGAAGATATTACAGCAATGACAAATTAAAGTAGAGTAAATAAAAATTTAAGACAAGCCTTCTTCCTTTTGCAATGAAGGATTTGGGGTATCCTTTCAGAAAGTTTTTCCTTTTTTTTTTAATATTTAGTTATGCCCTTGTCTATATGGAAGCACTGCAGTGTTTTATTAAAAAAATAATAATAAAACAAAAAACCCTCCATCCCTAAAAAGCACCATAGACCAATCTTGTAGAAAAACAAAAGAAACTCAAAACAAACTCCATGGACCACCCTTCAGGGATTAAATGCTAGAGATGTCTTTTTTAATCAATCAGTTTGTGAAGATCTACAAAAAAAATAAAAAGGATCACATTCTAAAGGTTCAGTGCATTCAGCAGCTATATAGTTTTGCTGCTTATTCATCTTTAAGTTGACTTTCAAAAAATAACACGCTACCTCATCAAAATATACATTTTCCATTTGCTTTTAAATTAAAATAATAATAAAAACATTTAAAGAATTCACAATCAATAGCATGACTAAGTTTCAGGATCATCTACAGCATATAATTTAAAGGTTCAAGATGCCAATATGCAGCACGTGGCAGGCCTATATGCTCCATGCAGCATGTACATTTAGGATAATCTCAAATAATCTTGATGTTCAGATGTCAGTTTATTTCTTCCAAATAGTGTAGAATACCCATCTGAAGAAAATAATCAGTCAAGGAAAAAAAAAAAAAAAAGCAAAGTTTGTAGTACACAGTTAAAATGCAAGCAGCTCTTTTCACTTTTATTTCAATCCTGAAAACTTCTGGTTGCTCATAAAGATGAAGTAGGTAAAAATCTCAAGGGTGCAATCTCCTTGGATCCTCTTTTTGACTCAGCAGTTCAAAAGACTATCCATTTCCACTGAAACTGAAATCCTTTGCAAACCCATGTTTTCTAATTCCTGCTGCAGGCTTTCAGGTGCTGCAATTTTTTGCATTGCAACCACTGAACAAACTACAGAAGTACTTTGGGAAGTGATCAAAACTGCAATTAGGAGCTTACCAAGCTGGAATCTCTCTTTGCTCATCTTCTCAATTGTAAAGTAGCAAGTTCGATACGAAAAAGACATGCAGCTACTTAATTTGCGAATCCCTAACGCAGACACTATCAGACACAAAATTAATAGTGAGATGTTTAGCAGCTGAACACTAGGTATCCAGGTATCTTACTGGGTAAAGATTTAAATGTCTACTGTCTCTTAACTGCCTCAACAGGCGTTCTGTTGAATGCTTATTCAACAGATACATCTGAATTTTGCCAAGGCTTTTCTCCAAAAGCTTCTGTGGTGTTTGCCTTAGGTACCTCAATACTTTTCAGAAAGCAGACCTTTATGTTGCCCAGATTGACCTAGAAGCAAATACAGAGCAAGTGGCAACCATATTAGTGCTCTTTTTGCTGCTCCTCTGGGGGCAGATGGACCCAGCTTCAGCAGTCATACAGGAGCCATGCTCAAACCACAGTTCTCTGAGGTACTCCTGGCAGGACAGGCAACTGATCCTCAAGAGCTCTCTTGCCAAGCTGGGCACACGAGAGAGGTCCAAGCTATGTAATTCCACGTGCTTCCAGAGAAGCAAGATGGGAGGATGAGACATGAACATCACCTTTTTTTTTTTAGAGCTACAGCCACAGCTGCAGAGTAAGGCATAGATTTCTGGAATTTATATCTTAGTAAAATCATATAAAGATATATGCTCTTCTGTTTACACAGTGAGGTCACACATGCTCCAGGTGGGAGTCTCCATGTTCACCGTAAGGTCCTAGTGGAGGCCTCAGATAGACATATCTTTCCTTAAAATAGAGAGCTGACATGTCAACAGCTACTTGAATTTCAGATTACCCCCACAGCAACACTGGTAAACAACATAATTTCAAGTAACAGTTACACACAATAACAATTCTAGAAGTAGGAAAACAAGTTAACAATAAAAAGTGATAAGCCACCTTAGTACTTTAGCTGCATTCAGGTACCCACGCAGGTCACTTTTCATCAGATTACAAAAGTTCCTATTTTCCTAAGCGAAAAGGTTTGTTCAATTGCTCAAGAGATTTCAAGCACCTAAATGAATGTCACAAATGTGTCACATTCTTCAGAAAGAAAAAACCTCATTTTTTATTACTTGTCACAATTCTACTGTAAATCATCACACCAGTCATCTGTGAAATAACATTTAGGTATAACCTTCCATTCAGATACATACTCCTACATGGAAATCTAAGTTTCAAGAAAGGTGATAACTTGTACCTGAAATGTAGGTAAAGGGCTATCGGAAGTTCAAGGTCAAATTAAAAGTTAGAGTCCGTACTTTGCGCTACTCTGAAGTCATCAAGATGACTTCTCCTTTAACATCCCTGTACCTATATTATTATATCATTGTTAATCCATTCAGAAAAAGCAAACTATTAAAGCCTGCCCCATTTAAGAACTGTACACTTTCAAGCTCCATTAAACCTATTTAATGGCCAGTTTCAATATATTTATTAATAATTTTTTTAGCTTATTAGAAACATTTGAAAAACATTTAAAGGAATGAAGTAGCATTTCCTACTCAATTGATTTATAAATGTTTTCCATACTTCCAAATAAACAATACAGTAAGTGTTTATAAGACTGAGGATGCATATTTCAAATCACATACATGTTGCATTAAGGTCTAGCAGTTGTAAAGGAAAAAAACTTCACCAATTTTTCCAAAATTGTAAGCTTCAAGGGCAAATATCTTTATATCCTCTTTCACTCTTTCTTTTTTGTCTCAAAAATGTTAAAGATCAAATCTAAGTTTCACTGGAGATCTGACAATAATGAGAAACAGGAGCTTGTTACAGTCAGTATGGAGTCCAGGACAGCAGGCTACAGCCTATCACTATCAAGATTAGAGACAGAAGGAATACCAAATGAACACACAGAAGAGAAGAAAGGCTGTGGTAGAGTTTCATGTGCTTAACATTATGAATAAGCAGATGCCAAGAAGGATCTCTCTTGTCAAAGGAGGGACAGCCGCTGTAGGCATTACCCTGTAGAAATATTTCCTGGGAGATCACACTGAAGTGGTAAACACTCAAGGCAAATGCAGCCCACAGAATCACCCTATAGCAGATCAAAATGCCCCTCTAATGGCTTGAAGCCAAAAAATTTAGCTCCTTATACAACTTGCCTGCCACCCACAAAATGAAGAAATTCTGAAGGATTACTTTTAGAAATGGGATATTAACAAGAAATGTATATACCCCTCCACTGGGAATATTTTTTTTCAGTACCACTGATTAGTAGTGATTGTTAGGAATCTACCCCCCCCCCATCCAGTTTAAGCTGTACATTCAAGAAAAGATGCACAAATATTTAAAGATCTAGATCATGCTAATCTGTATGAAGTTAGTTTGGAGGTGGGTTTTTTTGTGAAAGAAAAAAAAAAAAGATACAGCCTTGCCAGAACTCCCAGACAGTATTACCCTCATCATACAGTTTATCCTACATCACATTAACAATACACTTGGAAACATGCAAAAAATATTAACAAAAACATAGCCTGATCTTGAAAGGTGCTGGTCATTTCACCAACTGTGCATTTATGGCACCTTTAAAAATTAATTCCTGCAAGTATCCTCAAAATAAAACTGCAGCAGTTCATTTACTGTGAAAAAAACATTAATAGTGTTTTAAGTCTGAACTACCTTCTTACACTTGAGTTCATTATCTCCAAGTAATTTAGGGTTGCTTGATTTATTACTATACACTCTCCACTCTTTCAGTCTTTAAGGATACAATTCCATGTAGGAGGGAACACACACAGTTTCTTTTGAAAACTCCACAGGACAATAAAGCCTGCTAAGCTGTTCTTCATACAGAGTCAAGGCATCGGTCAGATTGATACAGTTTCCCTGAAGGAAAAAGAAAAAACCCAGTTACAATCAAACAAATAAGCAAAATTGCAAATGAATAATTGACATTAATGCAAGGCTCCCACATATTTCAGAACCAGATACATACTGTTCTTAGTATTTAATATTTATAAGGCAACTACTGAACAGCTTGTCTTCATTCTGCCTACAGCAAACAACATTTTTTATCTTTTCTAGAAAGTTAAGTATGGAGGATTATCTATATTCTCATTAGCAGAAGCAACCATTACATTAGGGCTTCCAGTTAAAACAGACCACCATGTGTTGTTTACCTATAACATCTACTCAGTAAGAATTTTCTTTATGATTGCTTAAAAATGTCAATAAATAGTATTAAAACATCCGCATTTTCTCAATTATTTAACATTGCCTAGGTTTTACAACGTTAACATGCATTATGAAAAACCTCATAACCTATTCACTTTAAACAGATTCTTCCACAGAGCAGTGTGACAAAGTAAATCAGATTATGCAGGAGTTATGTGACTACAGGCTACATTGCCTTGAGTTTGTGTATCACGCTTCTGAAAAGGAAGTGATTCCTATGATATTTTTCGATAAGACATGAGTGCAAGGAAAAAAGTATAAGTAGTATCCTTTCTGAACAAAATAAAAAAAATCAGTGCTTAGATGATTGTTCTCTTAACAGTGTAACTATCAAATATCTGACACATTGAATTCATAGCATTCCTTCCCTGACAAACAAATATTACCCAAACAAATCATTCTTGGAATACAAACACATCAAGGATTACAAATTGTGACGAATTTAAAAAGGAAACTCCTAATTACAAGCACAATCTTGTTCAAAGCTAAGTGTTAACAAGCAGAAGTTAATGCAACATATACCTGGGATGCCCATAGAGAGAAAGCTCTAATTAGGAAAGTGACTACCCATATCCATAACGGGTTAGAAGATTTAGCTGTAACAGTGAGCCCACAGAACACCAGACTGAACAAACACAAACTACCCAAAGCAATAGAAGTCAGTTTTTCAAGCTTAAAAAAACTTGTCAAGTTTCTTTGTTTACATAACTGAGCAGACTAGCTGATGCTTTACAATCTTAAATACAATGACCTTAAGAACACAGCAAATACAAGTTACTTGGATACTAATTTAAAACAGAGAAAAGTTGAATATAGTCACCACTGCATGGTCTAAAAGTTATTCAGCTTTTGTTTTCCAGGTACGAGATGCCAAACAAAAATGCATCAAATATGAATGTACTGTTGCTGTGGCATGGCACAGAGTCAAGACACTGTGCAATTCGGGGACAAGATGTTAATGTTCCATGGCACACAGAGCCAAATGAATTTATTTGTAGTCCTCTACATCCACCACTCTCATCAGGAACCTTTAGTTCAACCTATATGCCCCAAATATGATGCCCAACTGTGCTGCACACTAGTGAACAGATAGCTATGTGATGATGATGATGAATCTAACACTGACCACACAGCATATGTGGGGCAGGATGAGACATCTTCATGAGATATGCATCCCCATCCTGCCCTAATGGCTGGGTTTGCTAGCTTATAGTATTAAATGCCTTTTACCTTGACCTAGCACAGTCTACTTTTTCCAATTTTTATTTGGTAGAAACAGAAGCATTAACTAGCATTTCTCCGGAGTCACTTTTAACATAAGAACTCTCAGCTTCGCACATATTTTCCCACTTCTAGAGGAGGAATGGTAACCACAGAAGACAAAAAAGACCACAAAAAAAGGGAACTTTTATGTTGACAAATACACAGTTCCTAGTGACCTGGCACACGAGCCAAAGTCCACAAAATGATAGCAAAAGACCCAATGCACAAAATTTGCTATTTATTTCAGATCACAAAAACATTAGACTCGATGATACAAGAGGATGCAGTAGACAGAAAAAGGCCTAATTAGATAAAGACATAAGGAAAGAAAGAGTAATTTAGTAATGCAGTCAGGTTCTTTGTTTCTAGGTGATTCTTTCTGTTCATGACTGGACAGGTTAAGACTTCCAGCATAAGCACCTCCCAGCAGAGTACTGCTTTTAATCTTTAAAAACCTTGAACTTTGCAAGAAAGACATGGACAAGAAAGGCTAAAACAGACTCCATCTGCGGAATGGCAGTATCTAACCTCTGCTCCAAATGACTCCTGGAAGTGTTCGTGCACACATAATTTGTGGGGGGGGTTTCAATTACTGAATGAGAGACCTTGTCCCTTCCCACTCTCAGATAATGTGTGTAACTCACATCTGACTGAAAGAATTCAGATGGTTCAACTAAGAAAAAGAGAGCTACATCAAATTAAGAACTATAGCTCTCACAGTCATGGCTTATTCAGTATTTTAAGATTTCTAACCAGAAAAGTCAGGTTCTTTAGGACCCCAGGAACAAAGGATTTATTCGACACTTTCAAAATGTCTGCACTACCTATGTTTCACATGTGTGCATCGCTCTGCTAACACATGGTGAAGCTTTTAACTCCAAGAGAACTGTCTTTAAGAAAGTCACATTTTACTGCTTAACTTCTGCTTCCTAGTGCTCCCAGATTTTTAAAAATGGCCTTAAAATAGTTAAGTGCAGACAGACTCAACTGAAAGTTAGTTTTCCCAAGGCAAGGAAGTAAGATGAATTTGACCAACAAATACTACCCACGCTCTTAAAAACAATGTACAATGGGCACAGGCCGAAGCAAACAGACATCTTACTTGAAATGAGTATGTCTAAACAGCTCCATCTACATTATTTTTTCATGTAACAAAATCAGATAACTGGAAACAAACTATATAATGAATGAACATTCTGACTTTGGGATTTAAACTTCCCCCACCCCCCTTTTTAATCAGTAGGATTTTTTTCCACAATATATTTAAAACATTTATATTTCCATAGAAAGCGGAAAAAAGACTTCATCCTACTGTTCTTCCTCTGAAATTTTTGAATCATGCTTAAGTTTTCATAAGTGGAAAAGAAAACCTTGACTTAGATGACCTCACACACAGTATCTTTTAAGAAGTCATGTTCTTGAAAGTTCTCTATCAAAAGAATTTGTTTAAAACACATGTTTGATTAAATTTTTATTATATTCTAGGAACAAATGTGTATTTGGTTATTTGGTAAAAGAAGATAGCGTCCTTTATATGGAATGTATCATATTTGGGTTTGGGTATCAGAAAACAGAAGATGTTTGTAAAAAGGTAAGAGATGAACACTGAGCACAACAATGAACAGACTACTGTAGTACTTGTTTAGTAACCTGTTATATCCAAGGGACTGTAGCAATTATTCGGTTCAGCCTCTCTTTACCAAACATATAATTTTGTTTTAACATCAGACTGAATGCAAAAGAAAACTAAAAGACAACCTTTATGTGTAATTTCAGTCATAAGCAGAAAACACTGCTAGGTAATTTATGGAGCATACCACTATTACAGAGGAAGTTTAACAGGATACACAATGAGATAAAAGTATCCAGTTTCCCAGCTTGCTGCTTCAGTATTTCATCCTTTCTCCCTTCTCCAGCAACAGACAAATCACTGCAGACAGCATGGAAAGCAAATCACAGGAACAATGAAACATATCAATAAGCAATTTTTACTTTTCAAACTCATAAATCCCCTATCTCTAAATCAAGACATTGAAGGTTCAGACATCCCACCTGGCTTGTCCTATTAACTTCTCCTTCTGGAGACACATCACACGATTTTACTGTTCTGCATAGTTACAGGTTTCGTTTTTTTTTTTTTTAATTATTTGCCTTTACTCAACTAAAAGCTAAGAATTCCAAAAGTCCAATCTACAAGAGTTAGATGAACTTATTTCAATAAAAAGAAAAATTATTAAAAAACCACTCTTAACACCTTTCTGTAACAAGTCACCAGCTTCATCAACTAAGACTACAGTGTTGATAATGATGTTATTCACACTTCAATGTTCTTGTATCACTAAAACATGACACAGGGAATCAAGCCCAGAACACAATACAGTGATCATTCCAATAACCCGCATTCATTTTAACTATTTTCATTAGGTGGAGGGAGTTATGTGGTAGAGCAATACACTTTTCATTCTGAATAGCCACCATATACCCAAACAAGAACTAATATTGAATAGTGTTTATTAAGGTTTAAAGCTGATGACTCACAACTTACACTTTTTCAAAGTGAAATAAGCAAAAATGAGACTTTTTTTAATCTCCCACACTGTTCCAGTTCTCAACATACACAAAAATTCTACCGAACTCCTCTGCCTGCCTCCCCTTAGTTGATCTTTGTTCCATGTCAAACAATACGACAGATAAGAAATGAGGGAATGCTGAAATTTTGTCTTCCTCCTTAACAAGCGTTTCTGTCAACAGTATTTGAGGTAGTTTTAAACTTTGAGATTAATCTGTGTTTATAAGACCTTGTTCAAGACTGACAATTCCTGAACTGTTTCACAGCCTTGGCATTCTGAGTCTGCTCGGTGGTTGCACACACTTGGACAGCTCATGCCTGTCTCCCAGTATTGGTTCTGCTGGGCTTTCATAAGGCACACATCCTGCAGTACTATGGGTTTACTTTTCAGGTTTCTACAGCACAAGGCACAACAAATTTAAACAATAAATACAGTTCTGAGCAGACAATAAAAAACCCATTCCTTAAAATAAGTAGTAAAAAAAGGAATGTTTAAATTAACCCTCTAAGTTCTAGTTAACTTTTACTATAACAAGGATGTGTCCATCAAATGGTTATAGACTGAATTTAGGCCACTATACTTCCTCCAACCTTAGAAAGTAAACTAGTGACTTGAAAGCAGATGAAAGGGTCCTTTTCCATACTTGTTCGTTTCTTACACATCATTCTTGCACATCTTACCCTACATGTCATTGCTCCTGGGCATAACCTTGTCTGTGACCATATACTAGAGAAGTTTAATTTTTATTTTTAACCTAACATGGTCTATTTTTATTTTGTAATGACAAGTGCCAAAGTTGAACACGGCCAAGTTTTGGGTTTTTGTTGTTTTTTGGGTGTTTTTTCCTCCCTGTTATTCACTTCAAAGTGACTAAAAAACAAGAAAATACAGAGCATGAAACACCTAGTATCAAAGCTAGGTTTGAGCTTTTGGTGACACAGATGGCTTTTAAAGAGAAAATGGAGGCAAACCTGACTGAAGGTATCTCCACTGGCCAAATGTTCAATTAACTTAAATGTTAACTCTGAATAATGTAAGGTAAGTGTCTTTCCTTAAAGACTGCTAAACTGCCAAGAAATCACACAGGCTCACATGCAAACATATATCTGTTCTTCCAGCTTCCCTTCACATTGCAGTCAAGAACTCTGCTTCCTCTTTGGAAGTGCTAATTAGAAAACCCACACAGCAGCCAAAAAAAGGAGTTTAACTATGAGCAACATCATGGTGGTCTGGATATTTAGAGGGCAGGGCCATGCTGCATTAGAGAGCGACCAGGAAGCAACAGCTTGGTGAAGGGCCATGTGTGGGAGGCATCTGATCCCTTGCACCAGTGGTTAGTGCTGTTTACTGAAACCCAAACCCGTGAGTGCTCCGAGACAGTTTCTATCCTGTTGGGGTTGGATGACCCAGACTAGAAAGGAGCAAATTCCTGTTCAGAGGTATTTTTAAAGGTTCCACTTCATAAACAGGCTGAAAATGATAGCCTGGTCAACCTCAAAGGATTAGATGAGTAGAGCAAAATCCTTGCACAGAAAAAGGTATTTTCATAGCTACATGTAATCCACTGATATAGACAATCTCACAATCAGTCTCTGCATCTTACAGATCATGGTTTGACAGCTGTGGGACAATCATCACGTGTTACGTGGAAGGCACAGGACACTGATGCTTCAGAAAACTCCACAAACATCACACTAGTATCTGTAAGTACACATACTCCACTGAAGTTGGAAAAAAAAAATCACTTTGGCGTTCTAGAAATCATACTGGCTTTTAGAGGGTCCAATAGCATAAAAGCACTTAACGTCTTCAGGAAGAAGTCACTGGGAAGGCCCATTAGAGATGAAACTGGACCTTGGGGTATGCCAAGTTCTTACCTCCTCACTTGACTCCCACTCCTGTCCCCTGTGATGGCTGGGAGCCTGCACCTGTAACTGGCTGCCCCTGGAGAAGGCAACATTGAGCACTTCACAGACCCAGACTCATATTACATCACTAAACACTTCAAAGCACCAGCTTCAGAAGGAGCAGGAAGAATAGAAATACAGCACGTCGTATGACCCTTAAGCATCAGAGTAGTGGGATTATGTTCAACAGCAAGTTTTCACAAACAAGCCTCAAGTCTTAAAGACACAGACAGGGCTGCAAGTTCTGCAGGTTAAGGGCCCTAAAGCTCACCTCTCTTTGTAGGCTGCAAGACTCTCAATATATAAGAAGCTGCTAAGAAAGCAAGGACATGAAAAGCAAGGCTGCTACTCATACAAATAAGTTTTTATTCTCATTGTGATTACTATTTGTGGATGCATAGAACAAACAGAGGTGCTTCTGCCCCCCATTCCCCAATATACTTAAGCACAAATTTATAGCAGAGAATGAGATCCATCAACCACCCTTTCTACCTTTCCAGGGCTCAAACAAGAAAAAGTTCCTCCTTCATCCTAAAATTGGCCACATATATTTTTGCATCCCCTAGGAATATGAATAAATAGCTTGAAAAACCTTTCACAGGCAGAATCTCTCTATAAAGTTAATAAACTGCTAGGCAAAATTAGTTATCAGGCTCCACCTAGTGGCAAAAGGATACCCTGCATTAGCATTTAGAGTGCTTCGAGGCATCCCGAGAGAGTGACCTGGTGTGCTCAGAGTAGCACGCTCAAAAAAATTCTTTGGATAATCTCAAGTAATAAGCATCCCTAGATAAATTACATTCACCTAGAAAGAAGTAGCTTTTATCTAGCTTGTTTGGTGTGCATAATATACTCCTGTATTTCATAGCTGATTAACAAATCTATGAAAACACTAATCATGACTTGCTCAATACATATCTAGCCAAAAACCCCCACCAAAACCCACCACACCTCCCATTTTTAAGTCTCACTTCTCTTTTATACAGTTATTGAGCCGGACTTTTGCAAAAGTTTAAAAAGTTTCCCCTTTATCTTCTCCATACTGCATAACTTGTTACATTATATAAACTGTTGCTTTCAGAGCTCAGATCTGACATGCTCCTGAAATTATTACAATGGCCTTCAGGAATTTTAGCTGTCTTTGCATCAGAACTTCTCACTGCCTGGCTGTTTCTGGCAAGATCTCAAGAAAAGTAAGGCACACAGGTCTGGGAAAGAAAGCCCGGCATAGCATGTCACCTTTGAATAAGAATTATCATCATCACCAAAACTCAAAGTAATTCATGACCCGTAAATGCTGTAGTACACAGTACAAGCATGTGTGGCTGAGGAGGAAAAAAAGACTATTGACAAGCACAAATACTATTTCAGATGTACAAAAACATGTCTGATTTATGTTCATAAATGAGCTGCAAACAGAAATAATCCAACAAAAAAATGTCATTTCATAATAATGTGTTAAATAGATCAGTCAGTGAAACTAAACTTTTTACTCTCAGCTTGATGTTAGCGTAGCTATACCTACATCAGGATTAATTGTTTTTATTAAGCATTTCTAGGAAGAGTTTTGTTTAAAAAGAGAGAAAAATGCATACAAACACTGAACAGGTAACTACAAATTGCTGGTCCAGGAGCACTTCTCAGCTTTTGCGTGAGGGTGCATGCCTCATCCTTAATCCACTTTGGTCCTCACTGAAATGAAGGACATGAATCAAAGGAAACTATAAACATAAGCAAGTTTTCCTCAGATTTTTTCTTCTGTTGGCAATGCACATACCATCCTAAAAATACACTATCTGCATGAAGGTCTGCAAGATCTAATAAAAATCAAAATGGCCTGCCAATTTTCTTTAGGAAACCCATCAACTGTGCAGCACCTGACAAGAATCAACCAATTACAGCAATGGCACCATTCATTTTGTCATCTCCTGCAGATAAAAAGAGAAGGCATCATGCCATCTGCACAGTGCAATTATGCAAAACCCAGATATTTCTGTGCACTGAAGCTTTGACGAACCCAGATTTTAAGTCAATTAATCAAAAATACCATTATGTAACTAGTAGGATATTAGAAGCATTTTTCTAGTTAATGTGCATGAAATCATTAAACATTAACAACTAAAAGGCATGAAAAAATTCTGAAAGTTCAGAGCTATAGAGTGTCACAATAAAAGTCTTACTTAACTCTCAAATAGGCTGCAAACAGTAAATAGATCTCTACAGGGAAGTATCCTGCATGGGAGCAGAAGAGGTTATATTGCAGCCTAAGGTACATGACTATTTTCTTTTAGCACTGCATGGCCTGCCATTATTATTTGTATTACTTCTATGTTATCAAATTACTAGCAACTGCTTTTATTTCCAGAACATCCCTAACTATTTTCAATACTGTTTTCCAGTCAACACTTCTGGACTCTGGAGCGCTGCAGTTACACAGCTTTAGATCCTGCCTGCTGACAGTAGTCCTGAACAATACTTCAGCAGTTTGCTCCTCATAGTAACAGAAAGGTGTAGTATGCTGTCTACTATAAAACATCTCAAAAATCAATTCATGTGCAGAAGAAAATGTTTTCCAAAACTTGTGCAGAGCTCAATGAAGAGCTGATGAGCATTTCCATTTATTTTTCCCAGCAGTCAGGGAAAAGTCAGGTAGCAATACAGCATGCGAAAGGCTGGTATTTTGTGAACAGAATTCCGCTTTTGGATGAAGCATTTATTGAGCATTGAAACAAGTGACATTCTAACAAGACACAAAGTAACCTCTTCAAGCAGCATTGTCAGAGGACAATCTACAAACTACAGAGGACAGAAGTTTTGAATGTTAGTACAACATAATGCCAAGGGAGAAGAAGCAACTATAGCTACTGGCTAGTAGCCAACAAGACAATGACTCTCTTGTAGTATCTTTCCTATGAGACATTTCCTCTATAGCAAAGGTCAGGCTCTAACAAATCGGTAGACATTCCCCCAGTTGCGTTTCTTTATGATATTTAACATATTTTATGTTTCAGAGAATCAAAACCCACTTTAAGAAAGCCTAGGGGTGGAGGAGGCACACAGAGTCCTGGATTTTAAAATCCAGAACTGCCTCAAAAAGGCATGCAATTCCTTCAGCAAGGAAGCACAGTTTGCTACCTAGCCTAAACTAATCTATGATTCTGTGAGCATCCTGGAAGTAGACAGTTGGAAAAAAAATAACTTCCATTTCCAGCACTAATACACAGAGCTGAAAAACCCTGGCATTTAACAGCTAACACATCAGAACATTACAAAATCACTCCCAATGTGTGACTAAGCTCAGCTATCAGAGTCCATAATGGTAGTGTTTAAACTTCTGTCCATAGTTTAACCCAATCGTTTGGATAACCAGCTTAAATTAGGTTTTGAATTAAACTAATTTAAAGAAAGTTGTAGACAGTTTATTTTATTTAAAGCACCTCTAAGTCTATTCTTCCTATAATCAGATTATCCTTTTTTTTTTTTTTTTGGGAGGGAGGAAGTGGTGCGTGGTCTGTTTTTGTTTAAGTCATGCCCAACTGGGAAGAGACTACAAGGACCATCAAATGGGCTGGACAGAATAAAAATATATAAATATATATTTCTATTTTTATATATATGAATATATATAAATATATATTTCTATTATATATTTATTTATATTTTTATATATGTATCGAAATATAAATAAATATATAAAGAATATATAAATAAGAAAAGATATATAAAAGTATCAAAACCCCTGATAGCTGTTTGCCCCAATATTAATTTTCCTTTTTTAACACCCTCAGGAAGACTAAGTTGCCAGACTACACTGCTTCTATAATCCAGCCCTTTCACTGGCTACCAGTTAGCCACAAGTCCAAATTCAAGCTATTTCCATTTCAATATTGTTTCTTTCCCATCCTGCCATGTCCTACCTTGTTGCTTTGGGACTGTGAAACTGATACTGCAGTTTCACAACAGCTTAAACCCGTCAGGGTTCAGTACTGCTGTCCTCCTTGTGCAAGAGATGCTGGAGAGTTATCTTCTCCCTTCAGGACAGGACAGGCAGCAGGGCTGCACTAGTCTATTTCCACTGATTTCAGCTGACACAAAGACAACCTTCCTGTACCCTGGCTGCAGCATAGCTCCAGCTGTCAGCGGAAGCTTCTTCCCTGAGTCCTTCTGCAAAGTCTGACAGATACCTGTCCACAGACATACATCTACACACGTTCTAATAAAGTCAGCTAGTCTCACTGTGTACGTTACAAGTATGAGAACTACAACACAAATACTTCCTCTGTCCAAAAGATGTAGTGTCCTTTCAATACCAAAGTTTGTCATAAATATTTCCGCTATTAACAGAATGGAAAAGCCATTAAGATTTACAGAGTGATACAACCACAATAGTCATACCTTACATTTAAACTACAAGATAATTTATCTTGCCCATACAATCACAGCATTTTAAAACAAAGCAGCACATTACAGTTGCCAAAAAATTCTATGAGCTTTGCATTTCTTTATAAACTTCTCCAGTTTTACAGTAAACAAGTTTCTGTACACACCTCAGAAACTCCACACTGATAGGCATAAAGTTCAAACACATAATTTCAGCTAGGCTATTTCAGAGCTTAAGATTACTTCAAAATGCTGTACTTAGATGCCCCACACATCAAA
Organism: Chlamydotis macqueenii; assembly: GCF_036417535.1. Lineage (NCBI taxonomy): Eukaryota > Metazoa > Chordata > Aves > Otidiformes > Otididae > Chlamydotis > Chlamydotis macqueenii. The sequence goes on from NC_141556.1 coordinate 131,162,225, forward strand.
AGACTAGTTAAGGTATGGGCATAACAGAAGCAATACAACCTCAGAAACTTGTACTTCACTCCACCGTCTGCTGGGTCTTGTCACGTTTTTGTGCAATTGCATGCAGCTTTGTGGCATTCCAAACTCAGGATTACATACAGAAAGTATCTTCACATGAAAGCTATACCACAATTATATTATCTGTGAGTGGCTATAATGTAGCAAGTATACAAATCTTAAATTATTTATTTTTAGAGTCACATTAAAAACTTCATACACAAGGAAGAAACCTCATTTGTGACTATACAAATTACTTCACAAAATGCCACGCATTGTAACAAAAACATATTCAAGTGTTCAAAATCCATTTTGCAGAAGCCAAAGCAGTGACTTGCATTAGGACTGGATAGAAAGCAAAAAGAGTATTTATTCCCAAATGACTAATTTTCTCATCCCATTGTAAAATTCCTACACCTTTATGAACGACAAATTTTTACGTCTTACACTCTACAACTGGAGACATTAGCTTAAAAGCCATGTATCTGTTTATAAAGTACATCTGTTCTGCTTTTCCAAGAACTGCTTACAGTCGAAATACTCTGTAGTACGCCTAGTTGATTCTTGAAACTATGCTTTTAAATTCAAGGACAATTGCTACAAATTCAGTTGAAATAATGAAAAAAAAAAAAGACAAGTCAGTTAGCAAAACCCAAGTTTCATGCAAAAATCTCTCATGAGTCATTAAAAGCAGAAAAATAGCTTGCTAGTAGATTTTAGTTAGTTGGTTTTGTTTTACCCCTTTCCTTTTCTTGTTACTTGAAAAATGCAGACTGCCACACATATATAGCAATTTTTTTTTTCCCCTTACATCCAGATATTATACCTGTGTGAAGTATTTCCCATCTTGTTTCAGGACTTTCATTGACAGGTCAAGAATCAATCGTAGAAATTCCCATGTTGAATCTGCATATAAAGTATGATTTAAAAACAGAACAGCACATTACGGCCTTGTTCACTATTACATATTCAATACTTGCAACACATCTACCTGTTTAAAAAGTAACTATTCTATACCTTAAAAAAAACCCCAAACAACAAACCAACAAGAAAAAAAGCAGTAAATAAACCCACACAATCAATACACAATGACAATGATGGTGGAAGCATCTCTAATTTGGAAGCACCTGGAAAATTACTAAGAAAAACAGAGTGGGGGGAAAAAAATTTCTGGAGTGTGAACTCCCTGATTACTTCCTCAAGAATTACATGAGTTCATATTATTTTGGAATAAGAGCACAGTTTTTAAGTCCTAGGTACTTGCTAATTTTTCCAACACGCAAAATTCAAAACCAACCAGTGTGTTACTATCGTTCTTTGTCTCAGATTTGCTCTTAAAAAGGCAAGAATAAAAGTATTTTTGCTGCAAACTGTCAACTATTATGCAAGCATAGGGGCAGAAACATGAAGACCCCTCAGAAGTTTAGTAAAATAATTTAGAAGATTAACCTTCTTCTGGAGATGTGGAGATTGGAACAGCTGTCAGGTCGTTAATTACATAATCAAACATCCTTCCTTCTTTAGCATACCTCTTCAGTACAGGAATACAGTCTTCAATTAGAACCTATAAGAATGAAATACTGTAGCTAGTCCTCAAAATACCCTGAAACTGACCAGGTAAGAGGAAAAGTGTGGATTCACAGGAATTAAGAGGAGGGAAAAAATTCAAATCAAATATGCATTTAATTTTAGGCTCCATTTTCAACTTTTTACATCATGCATAAAGTAGGAACAGTTGTAGGAATTATCACAGTGACAACGTAGCGCCACAGGACCAGATTTCCTAGCTCTCTCACTGATTGCTGGGTGACCACTGTTCTACCTACCAAATCATAACAACAGTTATCAGTCCCCCAACAAACAAGTAAAATAAGGTATTTGTATGAAGGGCCACTGACTCAAGCAAAATAGCATGTGACTTCTGTTAACTTCTGACATGCTTTTTCTATTTCACACCTGTAAACTAGCATCTCCAAGAGCCTTAAAGAGTAGTAATGAAAACACAAAGACTTCCAGTGATTACACCTGGGCTAGTTTGTAAGCTCTGTCTTTTTGATGTTCTAGCAGTGTAAGATTTTGCCTGCAAATTAAAAATTTTAGTATGTATTACAAATGTAGATGTTCTTAACAGTACAGGACAATTAAAATACACTTTTCTTTTATCTTTTCATCACTTTAAGGAATGATGTTTAACACTGCATCCTTACTGCTACTTCCTCTTTAAGTTATAGAATCATAGAATGGTTATGGCAATAAAAAATATTCTCCTATTTTGCATTCCTTAAAAAATAATTATATATAGCTTTTAAAGAGTTTGAAGACATGGAGTTAAATATTGATGCTACTTCCAACACAAATCCCACTGCCAGTTATTAAAATTTAGAAGTGCCATAAAAAAGGAATAAAATTCTTCCCAAAATTAAGAAAAAAATTAAAATACTTTTCCCTAAAACTTTACCATAGCAGTCTTCCAGGCTGCATTTGAAATATTACTTCTAATGAAAGAAAAACAAGTTACCTGATAGCACTCTCCTTTCAGATTGTCTAGGACATCTCCACATGTTTTACGCATGTATTTTTTACATCCGTCGATCACCATTTGGTCAATGTTTGAAGCTGGTTAAGGCATTCTACATTCCAGAAATAATACAGGTAACAGTTTCTATTTCTTCAGAAAGAAATTTTCAAAAAGCTGACATTCACAAAGGAATAGTAAGATGTGCATCTTGGTATACATATTGCAATTGCCAACCTTATGTATTCACCTCCAGGTTTACAGAGTGTTTATTTTTGGTTTTAAGTAGTATTGCTGGTACCCAAGGTTACCATTACTACGAAAGCTTGAAATGTGAACAGTAGGACTGTGTATTTAAAAACCTTATAAAACTAAACTAGGTTAAGACTTCAACCTACATTTTTAAAACAATTTTTTTTAGTTTCTAGCAAGGGGATGCCAAAACCTAGGATGATCAACATTTCATATGGGTAACAGTTGTTTACATTACAAACTACTTGAACTACAGAATATTGAAAGCTTGATTTGCATCAGTACTTTTGAGACAGGGCAAGAGTTGGTCATTCCGCCACCAACAAAATTCACCAAGTCCTGGCATTCCTATTGATTAAACTTTTTTGCTTCTAGCGTTTGTTTGGGGTTTTTTTTATACTTTCTTTAGAAAAACAGAAGAACCCAGGAAGGTAGAACTCAGCAAAAACTGCAGACCTGACAGGTCTATCTTCTGTATCAGAGAAGATATCAGTCTGATGACAGAAGTGTTTCTAAGCTGACAAAAAAATTCATTTTAGACCCTATCTCTTCATGCAAATCAGAACCTGATAGGTAATTGTGCTCAGTGCTAAGACCTCAGCAGAAAACACAGGCTGAAAAAAGCTGAAATAAGCAATCAGTCATTTGTCAAAGGATATCTCTACCATAGTAACCATCTTTGGCTTCAGTTTGACTATCTCATATAGTATACCTCCATCACCACCTCCTAGGATTAGCACTTCTTTCCCAGTGTAGTCTTCCTTTCCGCTGCCCATTATGGCTTGAGTATATGCCAGGTCACTCTCTGCCAGATCTGAATGGAAGGAAGAGAGAGTTGGACAAAAACATGATATCTTAAATTCTTCTCATTAGATGGCATTAATTCAAAAGTGATAACAAAACATGGACTAAAGCAAGAGTATCTACAGAAACAACCTAACTCTCAGAGACAGTCCAGGATACAGAGGGCTGGTGATTTACCAAAACTAATGAGATCCTCAGAATCCCACAGAGGATTCCTCTAGTTCTCAATGCAAACCCAGCAATGGGTACCTCAGCATTAGGAAATACTCTGTGTCAAGAGAATCAAAGTTGTAGAGTAAAATAGTCAGTACTTCGGACTTGATATCCACACTCGATACTTCAATGGGTTTTCACTTCAGACTACTGCTGCAAGAGACAAATCAGGAGATTTTTGAAAGCACTCTGGATCCCAACTAACAGCAGCAATCTAGACACACCCCAGTGGATCCCTGCACAGAAGCATAAATATGACCATTAACATCTAACTGCTGAAGGGCCATGAGGAATGCCTTCTGCTGCCTTGTTCACCATTAGCTTTGAAGCAGGCAATAACACTCCTAAGCTCTAATAACAGGTCTGAGCTACAAGGGCAAAGCTTTGTGTAGCAGCACATCATAGCATATCCTATCATTCTGCCTGGGAATCTTGTAACACAAAGCAGTGTTTTAAAATCCCAGGTTAAATAATTAAGTAATGGCATACTTCACTTTCTATGAGATACATTGTGACAACACTCAAATAAAACCTTCTCTCCATACAAAACTGATGAAAATTTCTGGCCACAAGTATGGAATACCTAATTTGGTGATTTCAAATACAATTCTAACTGAATTAGAAAATACCTTGCTAATGAATTCAATAACAATGCTTTTCAGCTGCCATCTGCACTGAAGTCCCCCTGACAGCTGCAGAAAGCTAATTGAACAGTTAGAGGTATTTCTGGTGATTTAAAAAAGCTATCAACAAATTTCTTAATTACTCTACCATTAGACTGAAATTAGGTATTCTATCCCTAGACAGCAATATCCCTCATTTACCTCAGTCACTACTTTTCAACTGAAGTACTGAGAGATTTTACAAAGCATACCCCTTGATGTCTAGGTTTTCTAGCAAATAGCATTCTTATCCAGCTTAAAAAAAAAAAAAGCAGCCCATCTTCTCCCAAATTCACTTTCAAAAATACAAAGATCAGCAGGCTTAGAGTACCACATGTAAAGACCCTCCCATAAAGGTTGTGTCTGATTTAGTTACTAAGAATTCCACTGAGCATTTTGAAGAGAAGAGTCAAAAGATGTTCACCAACAAAGCAGCTAAATGGTTTAAGATACATCTGCTCTGTATCTCACCAACCAGGTAATTCCCTCAGAGAATCAAAGGAACAGGGTTATCCATGCACAATCCCACCAGCTCCTACTTCTTCATATTTCTTTATAATTCTACTACATTTTGAAGACCAAAGTAGACTTTTTTGTACTCTAGATTTCTGATTAAAATACTCTACATATAAGAACAGATATATGTGTACATGCATATATGTAGCTTCCTGCATCAGAAGCATGACCTTTAGTATGACCATTAAAACTAAAAACATAGTAAGACAGAAAATACTTCCTACAATTTCACACAAAAGATCCTCAAATGAGATTATACTTACTAACATCCCCACTGAGGATAAGTATGTTCCCAAACTGTTTTGAATGAAGAATTTTAATATTCTGGAAAGGTGAATCTTCATCATAAACAACTTCATCTATGTCATACTCCACCAGGCGCCCATCAGCTGTGGGCCAGTATCTATCAATGACACCTCCTCTTAAAATGGCTGGCAATCTGGAAAGAAATAAGAAAAAAAATTACAAAACATTTGAGATTTTTTTTTAAAAATAAATCCCTCTAAACATCCTGTAGATACAATAAATAAACAAAACTTACAAGAGGTATCTAAGAAAACTTAGAAGATTTAACACTCAATGGACTTAAACCTATCAGTTACATGTTAAATGTAAGTTACTTGCTAAGGCACAGATAAAATATAAATGGTTCTTTATGCATGTCGTAGTTTAGCCTCACTCAGGACCAGACTACGCAGTCTCTCTCCCCTACCCTCTGAGAGAACAGGGAGGTATAATAAGAAAAAGCTCAAGGTTTAAGATAAAGACAGGAAGAGATCCTTAAAGTTACCATTACAGGCAAAATAGACTTAAGTTGGGGAAAATTATTTGTTTATTATTAAAACCTAAGCAGGCTAATGAGAAAGAGAACAAGATAACTTCCCCTCACCCCTCCCTCTTCCCGGGCTGAATTTATCTCTCTACCTCCTTCCCCTCCCAAGCAGCACAGGGGGAAGAGAGAATGGGGTTTTGGTCAGTTCATCACAAGTCACTTCATGCTGCTCCTTCCTCCTCGGGGGCAGAACTCCTCACATTCCTCCCCTGCTCCAGCGTGGGGTGTCTCCCATGGGCCATAGTCCTTCACAAACTGCTCCACAGGGTGCAGTCCCTCCAGAAGAGCTGCCCCAGCACAGGCCCTCCACGGGCTACAGATGAATCTCTGCTCCTCCATGGGCTGCAGGGGGACAGCCTGCCTCACCACAGGCTGCAGGGGAATCTCTGGCAGAAGCTACATTACTCCTACCCCTCCTTCTTCACTGACCTTGGCGTCTGCAGCCATTCCTCTCAAAAAAATTCTTCATAACTGGCTCAGGCAGGCGCCTCAGGTTCTCTTCACATCTCCTCTCCACTTCTCTCAGTTGAGCTGGGCCGAGTGAGGCCCAGACAGCCGCTCAGAAGGAAGCCAGAGTGTGGGCCACAAGGCCCGCGCCTCCCCCTCTCTGCCCCAGCTCCAGCTTCTTCACATCATCTTTTTCTTATTTTTCCCCTTCTTAAATATGTTATCACAGAGGCATTATCAGGGAACATTCTGCTACCAACTGGCTGGGCCTTGGCCAGCAGCAGATACATCCTAGGCCCAGCCAAGTCCACTGAACAAAGGGGAAACAACTTCTAGCAGCTTCTTACAGAAGCTACCGCTGTAGCCCCCTCTCATTAAAAGCCAGGACAATCTACAACTCCTACAATGTGCATGTGAATCTCTCTCTGCCTTAAAAGAGGGGATTTGCATAGGGGATTTGTGCCAGCCTCTGCAGAAGAATCAGTTCATGACTAGAAATGGATACAATACGAAAAGCAGAATCCAGACAAAATGAAAAGCAGAATCCAGACAAAAACCCATGGCAAAACTTTTTCCCACCTTCAACTCAGCTAAGAAGGCCATTTCTTTTAAATTAGTGGATCTCATCCTTCTAAAGTTGCATTAAGAGACATTTTAAATACATACACTAACACTAAAAGTGATTATAGTGTTTCAAACTGAGCCAGACCACTCTGCAGGTATAAGCACTATCCTTGATATCAGCTGACAGTTTGCATTACTTTTTAAAAGTGGTTCAAGTATCTGCATAGATTGTTCTGGTTTTGTTGTTGGTTTTGGGGTTTTGTTAGTTTTTCTTATACAAAAGAAACTTCACTAGGGCCTGTTGTGATAGGATGAAGGGTAATGGTTTTAAAATAGAGGGAGATGAGATACTCAGATGAGATATTAGAAAAAAAATTTTACACTGAGGGTGGTGGAGCACTGGAACAGGCTGCCCGGAGGGGTGGTGGATGCCCCATCCCTGGAAACATTCAAGGCCAGGTTAACCAGGGCCCTGAGCAACCTGATCTAGGGGGGGGATGTCCCTGCTCCTTGCAGGGGGATTGGACTAGATAGCCTTTAAAGGTCCCTTCCAACCCAAATTATTCAATATGCTATGATTCTATATTTGAAATAGTAATGATCAAAATTATTGCATTTTATTTTAGGCAAAAAGCAGTTTGGTTTGGTTTTGTTCCTCCCTGCTCCCCCACCCCAGAGGAGGGTGTAGCAGAAGATGAGATAGACAAGCTGCTTCTAAGTTCACTAGTGATTCTCAATAAACATTTCAGACACATTTTCTGCCTTCAGTGAGCCGCAAGATGGCAGCACAAGGTGAGAACAAGAGCATCTATATTCACTAAGTCAAGATAACAAAAAGGCAGGAACAACTTTTCCAGCAGCATTAATTCTAGTGGAGCTGCATGTGTGAAGCTAACACTAGGATACAAAACAAATTTAAAAAAGGAAATGTTGAGATGTGTGACAAGACTAATGCTAGATCCACTGCCTTAAGAGGTTCATCTTCTTATATTAAACAAATTAATCTAGATCACTTGAGGCAGGCTTTCCTGACTCGTTTTTAACAGATTCCTATTACAGGTATTCCACAAAATCCCAATATTGTATTTCAGTATTAAAATATCCTCAGAGAGAGCTTCTCCTTCAAATACACATACACAAAGTTACCTGCATTTGCACCCTGTGCACCAGGTGAGGCTTTACCAAAATAAAGTAACTATCTCTGTGTTTTCAATACAACTGTTAAACACACAAAAAAAACCAACATTCAAGGTATACAATCACTTTTGAGATCACTACCACTTTACTTGTGGTCTTGTATAGCCTTCAGATTACTGTCTGTTGTAGTACTGCTTAGCTGATTTTTCCATTCTGTAGTTTGCTCCTTGGCTTTAGTGAATCTTGTTGATTTTACACTGCTTTTTACTTTCTTAAACCATTTCTACTTTGAGAATGTTCTTTAAAGTATCCACTGCCTCTTCCAGCAAGTGCATGTCTGCAGTAAGTGCTCCCTTGCTTCAAGCAGTGACTGCCAGCCAGCTGACACTGACACAAGCTGCACCCTTCCAGAACCCTGGGGAACTCCAGCACGAATGCTGTTTCAGCAGCAAGCAATGAACCACAATTAGCATCCCTATAGTTCAATATATAAATCTGTATTTAAGTAAACCAAAAGTGACAGAAGGCTTGCAAAGCCTCCCTCCCTCAGTTATCTGTTACATTAAAGAAATATTTGCTATAAAACATTATCTTCCTGGCAGGGCCCTAAGCACACAGATTCCCCTGGGTTTTTGCCACCTGTGGCCAAGGCCAGTGCCATGAGGTACAGCAGGGGCAGAGCTGGAAGAGAAAGAGCTGCAGGACACCTTGTTGGGGCAGGGCCTCCTCCATGGGCTTGAGCTTCATTTTAGCTCTAACTGTCACTCTGGTCCCTGCCAAACTATGCTGCAGCTCTGAGCCCATGCCTGCTCAAGTCTTTTGCCAATTCTTGACATCCAGCTTGGTCTCAGAGCTGCCCTGATACTACAGCCCAGTCTGGCAGCCACAGAGCTGGGGCTGACCTGGGTCACCATCACCAGTCCTGCTCACCTTTTCCACCAGCTGTGTAATGTGGCCTGGAGGGTATGGTTCACACTCTGGCCTATCCCCCTGCCACCCTTGGCTCCCCAGCTCTTCCAGAGCAGTCTGCTCTTGCTTCCTGGTTGCAATGTCTCCAGTCATTTGAGGCAACCATTGCAGCAAATTAAAGAAATAATCCTTGCCCAAAGTAACAATACTGAAGATGAAGCTTAACAAAGTGACAAACCTCACAGTACCTTAATTCTGCAATAAAACAATTTTAAAATTCTGGGGAAAACACATATGCATAAGTTCATACTCCATGCTATTCACAGCAATACAGCAAAACGTAATTTGCTTATTCTTTTTAGCAACCATGCAGACAAGCCACATACAGAAGTATATGTACAAACTTACCGTTTCACCTTTTTTATGTTACCATGAAACAATTCTTTCATTCTTTCTTCTACTTTGTTTAGAAGCTGAAAAAATAGTAAACAAGAGAGGTGAAATTTATAGGTGACCATTTAATGTAAAATGTCTGTTAAATTAGACTGCTTAGAGGGCAATAAAAAGTAGCACCTGCACTGAAAAGCTTTGAAATGTAACATTAGAAGGCTATGAATAACTACTGGTCACCTTAGCCTCGTTACTAGCAAAAATGTGCATATTGTAGCAGTTGTCATCACTGCATTTAGCTGTCCCCCAGGATAACATAGTCAGACCTTTCAGGCACAGCTAACAGAGGGAACATGAGAACCCTGTAAGGTTTAATTCCCGCCAAAGTAGTTTCTGCAATATCCAATTACTGGAGCCCCCATACTGTGGAAGATTAACTTATTTTTTTTCTCCATAGGGAAGAAGTTTTGAGTATAGAGGCTCCCCATCTCTGAGATTAGAGAAGGAAAAAAGTCACACACTAATACATGAGGTTGTGGGTTGAGCATTACTTCTCTCCCACTGCCCTGGGTGCCTGAAGAGGCCTGGAACCTGACCAAGGCTGCCACATCTTTACAACTTCTACAACAAAGAACACAAGGCCCAGGACATGCAAGAGAATGTGTGTGTGTGTATGCACACTCATATGTGTATGCAACTGCAACAGGTGTTACTACTCCTCATCTGTAAGCATTCAGGTTTGAACTAAGTTTAATATTTAAAAATCTTTTACTAACATATACTTTGATATCTTGAAGAAAAGGGGCTCCTCATGCAGTTTGATAAGCCTAGTAAGATAAGCATACCTGATCAACTTCCTCTCTTCCTTTTGTATGATCATTGTAGCTCTGCAGATCCACCAACACTAACCCATGAGGGTGAATTCTCAAATTGGCAAAACTACAAAGTAAAAAAAACAGAGTGATGATGATTTTATTACCAAAAATCAGAGTGAGTGAGGAAAGAAAATCTGAAATTAGTTATATTAAATTCAGAATGCATATTTCTTTTTCCAGATGTCTGTAACTGTTGGCAGTGCCAGCTCCGTTCTTCCTCTGTAAGTCACTAAGCAGCAAGCAGAAAGTTGCACAAGCACTCCAGTCACTACATAACTAATAAAATCAGCAGGCAGCAAGGCAGTGAAACGGTGTTTAAGCCAGAACAACTATGGTACAAGGGGAAAATATCCTGCCTGCTAGCCTCAGCTCTTTAAATAAGGCTTGCTTAAACAGGTGTGTTGTGTTGGTTTGTTTGGTTTTGTTTTATTTAATTTAAATTAAGCCTCAAATAAAACAACTGGACACTTTCCTTCTCCTGTATCTTCCTTCTCACTTCTTAGTCGTTTTGGGTTTTTTTGTTTGTTTTTGGGGTTTTGTTTTGTTTTTTTTTAAAAAAAAAAAAACTTTACAGCAACTATTCACAGAGACAGTTTTCACATTCAAAGCTGGATACAGATTTATAAATGAGAAACAATAAGCGTCCTGGAGCAACTATGGCTTTGACTGGCAAAGAAATTAGAGCAGCGAACTCTCATTAATGAATACAGATGCAACACAGAAAACTCCTGCTGTATATTGTGTTTATTACAGAGGCATTTAGAGACCAAAGAACAATGCTTCACCATGCTAGGTGCTGGGTAGACAAATAGAGAACCTTCAAGAACTTGCAACAAAAAAAAACCACCAAGAGATAAACCAGCCCCACATTATCTTAAGATAATTTTTGGAAACCATAAAATGATCAAGTGATGAAACTGACAGAAGTGATTCAAGAATAAAGACACTCTTGCTGGCTTTGGACAGTAGCAATCAGAGAAACCAGTGTGTCACCCACTTCTCTTCAAGAGAAGAGCTGCGAAGTCTCGGGCTTTCCTGAAGCCTTTACACACAGGTTTTGCCTTCAAGAGGAAAGACGTTTCTGTACAACATGCCCACCGTGTTTCTTCCTTTCTAGTACCTCACAATCTTTCAATGACCTTCCCTACACCTCAGCGATTGCCCACTAGGTGTCCTCCTGACAAACGCTTTTGATGAGGGACTAGAAAACGTCCCTACTTCCAGTGGCCGTTAAGCAAAACCACAGAATAGCCTTAGAATAAGCGTTCCCTCTGCACCAAGAAACTACTCCTGCATAAACCAAAACACACCGTTTTACCCTGTTTAATAGAAAATAGTCACGGAGTAAACAGATATGCTAATTAGAAGAATAAGTGTTTTCAGTATTCAAGACATTTCTAAGGCAGCTTTTTGTTTCTCATATACAAGCTACATAGAGTGTTTAGGGAGAACCAGCAAACTTATTCTACTGTACTCCTGCCAAAATCAAAGCAAAGCACAGGAACTTTTGGCAGGTAAACACTATTTACATGTTTTAGGATGTTATGCCCCACTGACTGGTAACTTTTGACACACAGGCAACTTCATATTTTGCACAGTGACCACAACATGTTACAGTGATGGTCCCATCAGTACCACTAAGACAAACAAGACCATTAAACAATAAAAAGAAGAGACGAGGACATACACACTTCCATCCCTCTAGTCTCTACGGGGTTTCAGAGCTTTTGAATACTTCTCTGTGACCTTACAATACCTTGAACCAAAGGGACTCAAATTACTTGTGTGTTTCTCCTAGAGTCTCTTGTTACTCAGCACAGAGGGAACAGCTACTGCAAAGGATAGCTCTGGAGAAAACTCTACCAAGACTCTGTTTATGATTTCCACATCAGCCAGGGCTTATTTTGTAACGGGCCTAACATGCAAGGAAAAAGAAGTCAGGCATAAGCGTAAGAACAAACAGTTTCATCACAAGACTCCAGGATATTATCTCATTAAAAAAAAATTAAGACAAAAGAACAGAGCTCACCAGACAGAAACACTAGTCACTCGAGCAGGCCTGGATGCAACCAGTCACATAGAAAAGGGACTTTTCTGGTGAAGTCAACAGACCTGCTCCAGGCCCTCAGAGCTGTGACACTACAGACAGAAATTAGTATCTGCAGTTCATCAGGCAGCACTGTTATTCTGGCACAGTGCCAGAAATATTTGTAGTGTTAGAAAAACTTATCAGTTTTTTCCCCACATTCCAAGGGTTGCTATTTACATAAATAAGCAACAGATTTATTGTCCCACGACTTGAGTTCCCTTTTGAATTCCCTTCCTGCAAGAATCACATAGCTGTCATAAGATTTGACAGCTGACATTGTCTTCAGTTCCCCTGTGACTGCATGAAATATTTCCTCAGTACATAGTGTTACTGTCTTTGCTTCGGGGTCTTTTTTTTGGGTGAGAAGCAAGGAGAGGCAGAGAGAAGAGTTGCTCTGAAAAGCACAACAACATAACTTCAGACTTATAAGTGATATAATAGCATTAGAATACAGAGACAGTAGCACTGCAGAATCATCATCCGCTTTGTCCAACTGTTACCTCTAACAGAAAGAATGGCAGGATCCTGACACCTGCATGGGGGAGAGAGATGAAAGGTGAGCACCAGGCAGGAACAGTGTAGTGGGGCAAAAATTAAAGTTCCGAGCATTTAGCTGGCAATCTCAAGACAGTTAATTTATGGTAAACAACCTTGAATTAAATTCCAAGTTCTTAAAGAAGCTGATACAGATCCAGATTGGTTCTACTCTGGTTTAAAGTCACTTGGTTGGAAATTAACAACCAAAATAAGCTAAAATGCCTGTAAGGATTTAAACACACAGCTGAGAGTAGAAGTGTACATTCAGGAAAGTAATCAGCCCAGCAGCACTGAGGCAACAGCAGCAGGCCAAGGTTGAACCCACAAAAAACTTACTAGCTCCAATCAGCAGACAGCAAAGGCTATGCTGGCTTTTGTTACTTCACACTTGTCTGCTTGGCAGAATGCACATGAAAACAGGTTTTCAGCAGCAGCTCTTATAATATTTGGGGGAGGGTTTGCAAGAACCACAATAATACAGTTTCTGCTTTCTACCTATGAAAATATATCAGATTACTTTACAATCCAAATGAAGGAAAAAAACTCGAAGAAAACTTCATTTCTTTTTTTTCCAAAGTCTCCCCTCCTTCATCTTGTCTTACTGAAAAATTTAATTCCTGTTTTCAAAATAAAAAACCTGACACTTCTGGCATGTGCTCACATGTACTGTCAACAAAAGCAGTGAGAAAAAAAGGTCAGTGAGGAGGGATCCTCTGCTTTCCATTAGGCAACAAAATCTGCACATGAAAAGTGGCCCCCACTGTAACAAGGCCCCACTTGTTACTGCACCAGCAAACCTGCCTTGTCTTCTAGGGCAGTACTCAAACTTTTTCTGCTTGCGTGCAAAAGAGTCTCAGCTACAGAAACAATTCTGCTGAGCGCTACATCTTGCCACGTGAATAACAGGGAACCTCAGATGTTAAGAAACAAATCCCTATTGCACAAGTCAAAAAAGCAAGTTTGAAACAGAGGTTTCTGATGAGCATCCTCTTTACTTAGAAAGAACCGGAAGCAGAGAGATCAAAACATTTCAAGCCAAAATGTGTATCCTACCTTTGTTCTTTGTACTGAGGAATAAGAAACATTGCAATTTCATGCATTTCAGAAAGGATTTCCCCCACCACCACACCCAGCAAATAAAACTAGATAGACAGGTACCTGCAAGTCCCTCTTCACCTGTCAAAGCTTTTACCTGCTGACAGACTAACTTGGAGTCACTATAGAACAGATAGAATAGTTCAAGTATTTGAAAAATGGCTTGCCAATAAAAGCACCACCTGTCAAATTACTCATAATGAAGGCAGAAACTAAAACCTGCTTATGCTAGGAAATCCCAAAATAAAGAAGTCATCCAAACATTGTTTCAATAAGGCATGGTCTTTTTTTTTCATGCTTTTCATCTTAAATGCAACGTACCTACGGGACCTTAGGGATTCAAGCAACCAGTTTTTGACTATACCATTATTCCCATTCTCTTTTCACAAAATAAGGAAATCCAATCAATGAAAGCTGCAACAGTTCTAAACTGTTGTTGATTCCTACCAACTGCTTCCAACTCTTCAGCCCATTTTCACACTCTAGGTAACTCCATGCATAAACTACATTTTAGCACAAAACAAAGAGCTGAGGAATGTTCATCCTGCTCCTTTGAAATATGCTGAATACCATACAGAATGGCTAGCAGAGGCTGATATAAAAAAAAGTAAAAAAACTCATCCCTCCCTTCATAGTGTTAACATACTCATCATCATCTCAGTTACATTTAAAATAAATTCAACTGGGTAAATCTTGCACTGTTGTGAACAGTGAAGTCAAACGCCAGTACACTGGCATCACTGGAGTTACGCTTCTCTAAACAAGAATTCAGCCACCAAACAGAAGCTAAAAATGGACACGTGTATATGGGAGTCAAAGCTTTTCTGAAAGAGTCTTCTACTGTAGAAATAGTGACTCTAAGTTTCAGGTTTTGTGAGTTTTTAAAGAACTTTGAGATGGAACATAACAAATGAGGAAAAATAAACACACAAAAGTCAGGAAAAACCCTGGTAGCTGTACACAGCATGTAATGAGTACTTGCTCACAAGCACTGATGCTATTAAATCAGATAAGATACACAACAGTTTTCAATTATTAGCTTTAATGACTTTCTCCTTATCCTAGATCTATTAAATAATTTATTTTTAAATCTGTCAAGATATACTGTGCCCTACGACTCTGTACAGAGTACCATATACATTAAATGAGCTAATGTTGGGAATGCAGTCTTTAACTGCCTCGACTAAGCTAGACTAAGTGACACTTCAGTAAAAGACTGTTGCTCAGCAATCTGGAAGTGATCTGAAAATACACACCTCAGGAAAACAAGGCTGCTGGGCCCCCCAAGGTTCAGAGACAGAGCTCCTCTCCTGCACGTGCTACAGTTCCCCAAACAGCATTTGGGCAAGGGGGCTGGAAAAGCCTAGAGTGTATCCATTCCCACCACGACAGACAGGGACTTGAGTGGCTAAAGTGAGCCATTTCCTGCCCAGCTCTAGAGCCTTGTGTTGACAACCCCATTAGTAAATGTTTTCAGCTGAACTTCCCTCAATTAGGTCCTTTGTCAGAGTAAATCACAAAGTAAATGGACCAGGTAGAGTTGCCACATGTGACTTTTGCTTGCTTAACTTCAGACAAAGGAGGATGGGGATCTGTTGCTTTGGTAATAACAATAGGAAAGCATGGCTTAATCCCCACATCAGCTCCAATTCGCTTAACAACCACAGCCCTCCACGGGGCTGTTCACATGGTATCTTTGTCAGAGACAAAGTTTTGTCAACAGCAGCACCCACAACTCAACAATCTGTAGCACGGGGCACCCTGCAAGCTATGGGGGTTATCTCTGCAGACTTTGGAGTGCAGACACTGTTTAGCAACATATTGCTATCTCATCCCAAACATTTTTTTCTTGGGATTAGTACCCAGCTTGTTACATCAGCTACACGTCTTTGTCTTGGAATGGCTCAGTCACCTTTGGCTTGTTAAAAAGGTGTTGGTATGTGCATACTCACAGAACCCCTACTGACATACAGCACCAACTCATGCATCTTTCATCCTGGGGAACGTTTGTGCCCAATAACACCCAGACATCCTTACAAGAAACTGCTCATGATATACTTACCCTCCATCACAATTTTTTTGTCCTGCTATTTTCTACAAGCTACTTCATTTCCAGAAGTATACTGTTTTGCAAGGGAAGTAAAAGTCTTCATACGCTAGCTAATTTCTTCCTAGTTGTGTCAGAAACTTTTTAATTAGCATAAAAATCTTCTGGTATTTTAGGTCTCTGAAATGCAGACATGAAATTGATAGTTTTAAAATAAAGCCTATTTAGTTCATATCAAATCATCTGTATGTTCACTAGTTCATTCTTACTACTCATAAAATGTTTCTGTTTTGCTGGGGTTTTTTTGTTTTTTTTAAAACTGTCCAGTCTATTGTTTTTTAAGTGTTCACTCCCTTATCTGTTTCACTTAATGGAAACTACATCAACTGACATTAACAGAAATATACTGTGGAAGGCTGCCTTAAAAAAGTATATGCTGTTTCTAAGTGAACTCAAGAAAACAAAACTGCTGAGGTCCCAAAACTCACAGGAAGTAGCACATGCTACTGTTCCCCAATTTGGTGCTTAATGGAGCTGGTAAAGCACAGAAAAGTAATTTAACCAACACCACTACAGACAATAAGTTGTCCAGCTAAAGCAAGTAATTTCCAGGGAAGATAAATTCAGTATGCACCAGAGTTCTGATAGCAATGAATATACCCAAAGAAAGCAATAACCATCCTTTATTAGTTTACATTTAACACTGCACTAGAAGAAAACATCCACTTGCAAAATGAATGATCCTCTCAAAATTCAGCTCTTCCATACATTCTTGTTCTTCATTCTTTAGTTTTGAGGCTTTATCACAAACTGCAATTCCTTACTATGTTTAGGATGCTCTCCTGGATAGCTTCTCTTAGAAGCTCAACTGTTTCCAGATCTGTATTATATTAGAACTTTGAGAACTTATTCCATGAGGGTTGAGAGCCTTCATTAGCAAACGTAATTTTGAACTGACAACACTTTTACACGATTCAACATAAAGCTGACAAAAGTAATTTGCTATTAAAACCAAACTCAACTAAAACTCTGCTACTTGACTAAACTGGTTGCACTCAGTCTGGAGGGATCAAGGAGCTGAAGAACAGGCAGGCCACATCCATGTTTACACCACTTATCCCCCAGCTCTCCCTGTGCCCTGAAGACAGTAGGTTTCTCCCTCAACTTACCAGCTGCTATATCAAAGCATCTGAAGTGACAGTCACCAGGGAACCACTTTACATCAAGCTGACCATATGCATTGCATGGAGCATGGCATGAAGGTTGGATGTGAGAAAAGTAAGGCTACTTCATTACTTAATACAACTGCATGACAGCAGCAGCAGCCCAAGTTGTGCAGCCTCACCAACACTGCCTTTTAGGAGAGGGCTCTGGAACAAACCAATCCAAGGCTCTGTCAACTGACAAACCGTTGGTGTAGCCCTAAAGAAGAAATCCAGGAAGCAAGCCAGCAGTCCGCAGCAGTCTAAGTGTCTGAGTAATTGACTGCCCTAGCTCTCCAGCTCTTTCACTTAGCACAGCAAACACTTGCAAGAGGTATCTAGAATCAAGACCAAACATTAACAGATCCTCCTTTCTTTCCATGAAGGAAGGGCACTAGGCCCACCTCCCCATCTTCATCTTCCCACAGCAGTAAGAATACTGTGAACCACACTCTGGTGCAAAAGCTTAAGTTGTATTTAGTAACATAGTGAAAAGCTGCTGATTTAAAGTGTCATGCTGCTGGAAAGCACAAGATCAACAAAAGTAAAAACATACAGGAAATTACCCATTGAGAAATTAGTATGAATGCTCAGCAACTGCTGAAGCTCATCTATTACACATGGCTTTCAGGAAACAGCATCCCGTTCTGCCTACTTCCTCCACCATGCTATCTAATTGAGGATACTTCTGAAAAGCATTAAAAAAAAAAAAACCCTGTCTGGAGGTAGATTTTATTTAAATTACCAAGCCTATACTCAGAGCAACATGGATATCCCCACAGGGGCTCTCTGCTTTACCACATGTGATGGTTTAGCTTGAGTTACAGTTGCTCACTCACCCTCCCCCTCCCCAGCGAGATGAGGGAGAGAATTGGGAACAAAGGAAACTTCTGGGTTGAGATGAAGACAGTTTACTAAAATAAAGGAAAACTACAACAATAACAGAATATAAGGATACTAATATATACAAAGTGAACAATGTATGTTTTCTCACCACCCAATGTCCCAATGACCAATACAGCCCGTCCCAAGCACAGAAACGAAACCGAGCAGCAAGAAAAGGAGCAAAAAGGGAGCGAGCAAGGTAGAGGGAATTATGCCAGCAAACAAGATAGAGGAATGGATGCCAGGATGGCAGATACCTGCCCTGGCCAACCCCCACTTATATACTGAGCATGACGTTTATGGCATGGAATACTCTTTGGCCAGTTTGGGTCAATTATTCTGTCTGTCTTTCTCCCAGCTTCCTGCATCTGCACATGAGAGACTCGGAAAGCAGGACAGCGTCCTTGGTCTCATTAGCAACTCATATCATCAGGGTGTTTTATCAACATTCTTCACAAATGAAATCCAAAACACACCAGCTACTGAGAGGAAAATTAACTCCATCCCTGCTGAAACCAGTACACCATGGAAACTGGCAACTTGATCAACTTGCTTCTGTTACCATGAGTGCACTGTATATAGGTTTTTCTTTCCCATGAATTCCTCCCTATCTATCCTACACAGGCATATCAACTTTTACATGCTTTCTCCTCTTCAAACTTTCATTACTGTTATACTCTAGCACTTGAGGAAGACTGTGGAATTTGCAGCAACAGGTATTTTCAGTTGACAGTGTAGTAAGAAATCAGATTATACACTTTAAAATTTAGAGTTTTGAGGACCTTACTCAGACACCAGTTCAGTTATCTCCTGGAGAAATTATACAACAGAGAATTATTTTCTAGGAAGTTCCTAGAACATGTCAAAAGACAATTTAACTCTGGAAACTGCTCCTTAAGAAGAGGCAGTCTTCTTAATGGGAATGATCAAATGACATTGCAAAGAGGAAAGCCAGTTTGAGAATTCACATCTCATGTCACTTTCAGGCTCAAGGAAATACAGGAAAGCAAAATGAGGCCACGTAATCAAAAGAAAGCCAACCTTTAAGTATTGTACATCCTTTTTACCTTTAGCTATTTTACCTTCTAATCATTCAGAGTGCATGTATTCTTGGTATTACCTTTTTAGGGGGAACTAAATACAAGCTTAACTCAAGACAGAGGAAGGACAGCATCAGAGTATCAGCTTGGCTATCTTTTTACTGACCTCAGAAACAAAGTTATCCAGAACTCAAATCTTGATCAAATTATTCAGAAAGACTATAAAAGCACATGTAACTAGAGACAAAAACTAAGAAACACTGTACAAAAACAACAGACAAGTAACATTTTTCTATGCACTTCAAGTACAAAAAACAAATACTTTTGATCTGAAGAAGCTAGTGTCACATTTGAAAAGCTGACTGAAATATACTAAAAACAGAAGCATGACTAGGAAAGATAATAAATAATAGGACCAGACAGCTTGCCTGTTACCTTAAATCAGGCCACAAGTTTACCAGCACAGCTGGTCTACATTACTTTTATATATAAAGTACATATATATAGAGAGCTGCACATACAAATACATTCATGCACAGTAAACAGAGACAAATTTCAGCAGGCAACACATTCACCTGGGAACACCTTTTTTCCTTCTAGAGATATTAGTTCTGTCTCTCAGTACACAGAGAACTTAAAAATCCTTCGGCAGTTTTCATATGTTAGCAATGTGGCCAAATGAGTTGCTTAACAGGACAGACAGGAGAAGAGAGCCACGAAATTAAAGCTTATTTAGCTTAACACCAGTCATGAAGTACACTGAAGTACACTGATTTCAAGAACACAAACAGTGACTGACACAATAGATGTCAAGAACAAACAACTGAATAACTGGAAACAAATAAAGTGAAGTGCAATAAAAAACTATGGTAGTTACTAATAAATATGCTAGATAAACGTATACAGTAATTACCTAACCCTGACACTGAAAGGCAACTGCAGGAAATAAAGTGAATGTGGTTTTGCTTACCAGCGTACCCGAGCAGCTTCTGCTCATGTGAGTGTCACCAATGACACCAGTGACCCTTGTCATGCTGTTAGTTACTTCAGTAGCTGCTTGAGAAGTGTATGATAGCGTTCAAAAGCACAAACAAGACAGGAAAACTTTTCATCATTCACATGCTAAGGTTAGACTTGAATGTATTTAGGCATATTCAATCCTCAGAAGAATTACAAAAATATTTCACTAGCTTGAGCTGCCCTGCATCTGGAAGGACTGCCCCTCAGATCAAGACACCATACAATGTTACTGCACCAATATAGCCCAGATTTATCAATTCAACTGTTCTGATATCCAAACTGCAAGATAACAGACAAGACGATCAACAGTATTCTGCTTCATTTTAGTCAGTTCATACACAAGGCTGTTAAGAGAACAGTTTGCCCTGCCTGCATCCCAGAAGGAGATCCAATACAGAGAGAAAAAGATTTGTAAGGGAGGACAAAGGGGACAATTTATAGGAAAAGAAAATCCACTCACCTGCCATTTTTCTTAATGTAGGTTGCTAAGTAGCCATGGTCTTCCCAGTTATGAACTGTTTCTGTCACTCCCTGCTCCTGAAAAATGGGCTGTAGAGCTTTAAGAATGGCATTGCAATCAGCTGCAAGATTAAGAGAAAAAAAAATAATTAGTAAGGATTTTCCACTCAAATCAGTTCTGCTTTTATTTTTTTAAAGCCAGAACAGTTTTTGCTGACAGCCTGGAGTACCTTTTCTTTGAGTTCCATGTGAACAGCAACTTTAATGTACCTCCTCACCTTCCCCTCATCCCCAGAGATATTCCTCAGTGCATGGAGATTCAAACAATTTTCTTTTAAATCAGCCTTCACCTCTGTGCACAGAAGTCTATCTACAACAGGTGTAATAAGAGTACTATTATGGCAACTGTTGGTCACCTACACTACCACAATCCAAGTCCTTGATCATGTAATTACTGTTTAAATCACTCAAAAAATACACAAACAACAATGCCAGAAAGAAACCACAGCATTGACAAGAAACTGAGTTACCCTGTCTTACAGCTCAAGATTTTTTCAAAGGCATTGAAAAATAGACAGGGCAGACCATCCTATCCACTCTGCTCTACAGAAGCATCTTTTTTCATAACATCCAGGACAGCTATGGATGCTATGCTATAGAAAAGACCTCTCACTCAGAAAAACACATAAAAATTCACCGGGAAATAAGTAAAGAAGTCACTCTGGTTTTACTCCCTGTCCCCAAATGCATATACCTTGGAAGCCAGTAAGGGCAGCTTGAAGATGTTTTCAGCAGTAGTTTCCAGGATATTATTGATTTGTACAAGCTTCCAACAAATGAACAAAAAAAAATTTATATCAAGCAAATCACAAAGTTCAGCTCATCTGTCATATCTATGCAACTCCACAGTAGACTAAGCTGAAAACCTGATTACTCGAAATGTATGTTTGCCCATCTGTAAAGTCCAGATTCAAGCATCCCTTTATGTTTTAACCGAATGACAGACCAAGCATTCACTTTAATTTTCCTTAACACAAAGTCAAGTGCAACGCAATTCCCCAGTATCTTGCCATGGGTACTTAATAAAAATGGAAATGCCCTACTTCTTAGTGCTCATGCTATTTGATCCTGAATGCATATTCCAAGGTAAATACTTACTCTTCACTTTCTACATCTCACTAACTCCCTATAGTGCAAATTATGGGGAAGCAGAACCAATGAAAAATAAGTTACATTGGACAACAGTGAATGATTCAACTGCTGGCCCATTCTCAGTTGATAGTACTGCTGATGGATTGTTACCCTCACTGACGAAACACCCCACACAAAGTCCACTATCACTATGAAGCTTTTTTCCTTCCATACCCTCCTATCAAAGTTACATAATTTGTACCAGGAACTAACATCAGTCAGGTACCACCATGATGTAAGGAATACTTAACACTCAGAGTACACAGTTTATCTGCCCCTAACTATTGTTACAGCAGTAGGTAAGTGGGTCAACAATCAAGCCAACATGTTTCTGGGACATTAAAAGCATAAGAGAAATCGGGCCATAATTAGAGCCACAGTTCTTAAACTGGTTCAGTCTCTGCAGCTTTGCACTGAGATGGGAACCTCGCACTGCTCACTTTAAACTTGCAGCTTCTGGCATGCTTCAGCACTCTTTTTGGGGAGGATAGGAGCAACTGCCCCAAAGCCAGCATATTCACAGAAAATTTTTGTCACTTCAGATGTGGTCCCCTCTTCTTGCTTTGCATTTACTTCCTTGCCCCACTCCTTACTTTCTGCCTTATGTTTTACAAAACCCAGGCTCCTTTCCTTCTCTTACTTTTTATGTCACCACCACCACAACATTACACAAGAACTCAGTTTAAGAATACATGCCATCCCCTTCCAGACCAGTATATTAGCAAGAAACTCAAACTGAACTTGTATGCAACTAACCCCCAGACCACTTCACTTCTGCAGCTCCAGCAAGATACTGAAGTAGTAAGATGGAGAATAGACTCTGGAAGAAACTAAGTGCTCATACCACATCTAGCCTACCTGCTGCTTTCAACAGCTTCAAGGGTTCCTGCTAGGTGCATCTTGTCAAAGACTAGGACAAATCACAGATATTTTTCTGCTACATGAACATACTAATCCTTCACAAGCTGCTCATCATTCAGCAGTATTACTTTGCTAAGCAGCCAGGCACAAGCTTGACTGAGTTGTTCTTATTATGCAATTAACTTTAGGAAATTAAAACAACAAAAATATGCTCTTTCATCAGGTCTCCTTTTGGTTGCACCACACAAGATTTGCCTTGGAGGGCTAATTAATTCTCCAAAGTTGGAGACTCTTTTTTAAAGTGTTTGAGGCATCAGCGGTTGCCTGAAGGCATCAGGAAGTTTCAGGAATCTCAGGATCTCTCACCCAAATCCTCTTGCCACCACCTCACTCCAAGCTCAGATATGCTACACCAAGCATTGACAAGCAAAAAGAACAATGGTGATTACAGCAGTATGAATACCTTTGAATCTACATCAAAGTGTTAATTCAAGTAGTCATTAATTTGTTTTGCTATTCAGGAACAAAGGAAACAAACTCTGGTTACAAAGCATGAAACTGTTGTAAAGTATTCTATAATTATTTGCCAGAAGGAATTAAAAGGCCCAAAGTTTCAACTCTACACAGAACAGAAACAAAACTACTGTTTAAGATTTGAGAGATACATATTTCTCAAGAGAGTTAATGCTCAGTTAAGTCAGAGAGTTTTTGAATCCCAGTACAGCTGAAGAGACGATTTGCAGCAGTTGCAAAGGTTCCTCTCAAGTTTTAGCAGCAAGAAGGCATTATTTGACAGTGATCTGTGAACAGGAGCACAGCTCACAGTTCAGTTACTCTAAGTATTCAGTCTGGCCTCATGCATAACAGTGGCTAGTTTTACCCAGATACTCCAACACTGAGCTCAGTCTGGCTCAACAGCAGATTACTATCTCTAAAAATATTCTGGTTTAAGACTTCCTCATAACAGAGGATTGACAAAATCTTAGTAAGCTATGGGAACAGTTTAGCTCTCATTTGAAAATATTCACCTGATTTCTGACTTGCAGTTTTTCTTACTCTGATTTTGAATCATTTCCTCTAGCAAGCAAGAGTGTAACACAACCAAAACAAAAGGACACATGAAATTGCTTAGATAAGCTTCCGCATCTCTGATGTACTATTCCCTTGGTAGCTACAGTTTCAATAGAGAAATGTGAAGGAAAAAAAAAAATCAAGTTAACTGCTTTATTAAGAATACATTAAAGAGTTAGTGTAAACTAGAAGACAAATGCAGAATACGCTAATAGTAAACAGCAACCTGAATGACTAGCACATCATTTCAATTTGGAGCTGTATAAATTAATCATTGCAATATTAGTCATTGTTTTGTGCAAGTCTGAAGTTCTCACACATGGGCACTCTCCCTGTCAATTCCAATTCTTCAAAAACCTCACAGGAAAAGAAAACATCCAGAGCCAAAGTGGGAAGGTGTCAGGTAGAAGTGATGAAGGGAACACACCTGAGAAGAGAGATTAATTTCTAGCCAGGTGAAGTCCCAGGGGCGGTTGAAGAGCAGGGCAGCAAGAGGATGGGCCTTCAACCTGCTGCAGTGACACACCTGACTGCTCTGGCAGCAAGCCCATAGGTGTACAGAGGTTCCTCTCCTGGTCTGAGGCATTTTTCCACAGTGCCAATGTTGTATCTCAATCCTGATCATGAAAAAACTCCAGAACTTGGAGCATGCTGCAGAAATACTTAGCAAGCAAAGTGTTCGTAAGTTTTAAAATCCAGAGCAAGGAGAAAGTTCAGGCTCTAGTGTATGTATTTCACAGGCCCTAGATTTTCTTTAGGCACTTTTTTTCCCTTTAGTCCCAGGACAAAGGAGCTAGCTTTTGCCTGACATGTTAACAGATGTAAATGAAAAACAGCTGGCTTTTAGCAATGAGGCTTAAGCATGAGGCTTAAAAAAAAGGGCAGCAGGTAGAAATAGTCATCTACTATTCACCCATCCATGAGAAAACAGGTCACCAAGTTTCCCTGTGCACTTACTCCACTTTATTATTCTGTATTACAGAAGGTTAAGAGTAGAAGGCTGCTTTTTCCTAAAAAGTTTCCACATAATTTGTCCCCCACACACCTACTCTGAGGACTTCCAGTTACACAGTGAATCCAGGAAAATCAAGCTATGCTGTGCCACAACAGGAAAATGTGTGAACTTACCAACACATTCATGTAATCACCACAGTCAATATAAATCACTCAGTGCATCCAAGTGTCCTTTTAGAAATTACAGATAAAACAATCATGAATCAAAGTATTAAAGATACTCGGCTACCAACAGGAGAACACAACCCTCTTCTTCCCCTGCGCTACCACCACCTTTATATCAGTTCAGATTGCCAAGAGAAACACACACACACAAACACATCCACATGAGATAACAAATCTCTGCCAGACACTAGAAGTGTTTAATGCCGTATTTGCAGCACTCCTGAAAGCGTAGTAGTTTTTCCCCTTATATGCAGCTAAATACTCTATATTCCTCTTTCAATAATCACCCCTCATGTCTTCCAGTTCTGCACAAGTTAAATACAATCCACCTTTTCCCTGTCCCTTCTCACACACTCCACAGCTACCAGTCACCTTTTCCCCTGAATTATCAGACTGGAGACTGAACTCCAGATGTTTTCCTGTGTTGACCAATGCCAAGCTAAAACTGTGCTGCCACCAGAGAACTTCCATCCCGATTCCTGCATTTTCCTTTACACTCACACACTAGGGGAGGGGCAGGGGGTGGTGTGGGAAGCACCCAAAGCCAACTTGCAACATGTATTTTAAGCACTAGAGCTGACATAAAAAGGAGGGAGAGGGAAGGGCGAAAAAGTGTTTAAGTCAATGATGTGACCATATCCCCCAAGCAAGCTCGTAGTTCATCTGAGGTTTGATTTTTCTACATAAAGTCAATTTTGTGATCATCCCTCTGGCACAGCCTGGTAAGGCAGGTAACAAAGAACAGCAGAGGTTGGAAGGGACCTCTGGAGATTGTCTCATCCAACATCCTTCTTAGAGAAGGCTCAATGAGAACAGGTTGCTTAGGGCCACAAGCAGTAAGGTCTTTGCTGTCTCCACAGACTGAGACTCCGCTGCTTCTGTGAGTAATCTGTTCCAGTGTTCAAGCATCATCACAATGACAAGTGTTTTCTTATGTTCAGACAAAGTTTCATATGGTTCAGCTTGCGCCCACTGCCTCCGGACCTGTCACAGAAGGCACCGAGTGAAGTCTAGCTCCATCTTCTCCACTTTCCCCATCAGGTATTTTATTTATATTTATATATATATATATATATATATATATATTATTTGGCATAGCATTTATCAGGGACATGGTTTAGTGGTGGACTCAGTAGTGTTACATCAACAGTTGCACTAGATCTTAAGGTTCTTTTCCAACCTAAATGATTCTATGATTCTATACAGGTAAGAACCCCTGAGCTTTCTTTACTCCAGGCTGAGCAGTCCCAGCTCATCCAGCCTCTCTTTGTATGACAGATGCTCCAGTCCTTTAATGAGGCTCACAGCCCTACGTTGGGCCCACTCCAGTAGGATCAACACGCACTGGGGAGCCCAGCACTAGACCCAGCACTTCAGATATGCCTCACTGAGGCCGAGTTGAAGGGAAGGATCACCAAGCTGAAAGCAAAGCTGTTCTTAGCCTGTACTTGTGCACAGGGTCATTTTTTCCCAAACATAAGGCCTGGTAGTTCTTTTAGGTGAACTTCTTCGGGTTCCTGTAGCCCAGGAGTGCCTACAGTGCAATCACTCCTCCTAGTCTTGTGTCATCTGCAAGCCTGCTGAGGATGTGCTCCGTTCCAATGTCCAGGTCACTAACAGAGATATTAAAAGTGCATCACCCCCACTATCTACCCCTCCTTGAGTATACTACCACTGACTGGCCTCCAGGTGGACTTTTTGTTGCTGATCACAATTGCTTAGGCTCAGTAGTTCAGTCTTCAATCTACTTCACTGGATTTCTCTACTCTATACTTCACCACTTTCCCCATGAAGATGTTACTGGAAACAGTGTTGAAAGCCTACAGGTTTGCAAATAGTTTCCAAGATTATTTACTCCACGACTTTCCCAAGTATCAAGATAAAGTTGACTGGCCTATAGCTCCCTGGATCTTCCTTCTTTCTCTTTTGAAGATAGGAGCAATAACCGATTTCCTTTCGGTCTCAGATTCTTCACTCAGGTGCCCCGAGAGAATCACTACAGTCTCACACATCTACAAGGAACCTGGTCCTGTGTAGAGTACCATACACCTTCCACACTTGACACCTACCTTCTTCCCTCATCTCCCCCCCACACAGGAGTCTCCCAAACTTGACTTATCTTCCCTCTGCCACTCATCAGAACGAGGTCTGTGGAAGAAGAGATTCAAAGGAATGCAAGGGGAGAAAAGAACAGATATTTCAATTTTCCTAATACCATCTTTAAAAAGCAGAACTTTTCCTTGCAGTTTCAAGAACACTACTATAACTTTAGTAGTAACAGTGACTAAAGTAACACAAAATAGATGGGGACTTCTCACGTTTGTTTTTTTTTTTTTAAAGGTAGCTCATAAAGTCATGTCTCACATTTATGGAGTAATAAATACCTTAAAGCTTACTCCAAATCCCCAACATTAACGTAAAGAGAAAAGAGCAACATAGCCCCTTTTTCCTTCCTATACAACAATAAAAATTGAGTTTTGAGGTACACAATCAGTAAGTTATTACTTAAAACATTAAGCAAGAATTCAGTCAAAAGCAACTGTATGGACAGTGAACAGGAATAGTTGTGCTTCAACTTCTGCAAGCAGTTCAAAGGGAATGTGAAAACAAAAACATCATTCCCAGAGATACAGTCTGCTTACACCTTATGTTATTAAGAAGTCAGTAACATAAAATCACCTTTTCCCACTATCTCCTTTGAGTTTTGACACAGAGATTTTTCTTTTTCAGTTCTTTCACAAAAGCAGACTAAGGACTTATTACCTTTAAGGGAAAACTCTACATAAAACCTTAAGTTTTCAGCTATAGGTCTATCAGCTCCATCCCCTTCTATAATGGAAAAAAAATAGATTAAATAAGTTACTCCTTCACCTTTCCTCTATTTAATTTCTTGTATTGGGACAATCAAAAATTTCGTTTACTGTACATATAAAACCAGAAGTGATCTTGTGTATTGAATATCACATGTTTTGTGAATCTGAAGTTCCTGAAGTTTTCTGTAACCTCAACCTCAATAAAAATAAGCTCCAACATCAGTGAGGCTTAAGCCTTACCGTTTGCGCTTCAAGGAGACATAAAATTTCAGTTACTGGATTATGACGTTTAAAACACCTATTACCAAATTGTAGAATAATGGTACAATCACATCTCAGAGTACCATCAGTAAGCACATACACAGAGTAAGGCTCATCTGAAACAGTGTTACATACAACAGCCATGATCTTAACTACAAGGTCAATTTTGTAAGGTATCTTATAATTTGAAATTCAACACATGAGAACAGCAGCAGGTTCGGCTCCATGCTACAGCAGAAGTGATGTGGTATTGGCTTTTAAATGCTGACAGTGAAAGCCTTCCATTTAATTTCTATCTCATCTTTAAGACAAAAAACTTATTTTTGTAAAGGTTAAATAGTGAATTCTACAAGGACAGATAATGCAGTTACAAGAATTGATTATTTTAGTACATTCAAAACACCACAACATGGAGTGTAATTGAAATCAGTGAGAGCAGAACATAAGGTTTATTACACTACATCACAGCATTCCGACTCTATCTCAGTCTCCCATGAATTTTCAAACACTTCATTTAAACGAGGAAGCAAAGAATGGTAACAAGGTTGGCAGTTTTATTCCTCATCACATAGGATCTCTCGTACAAATGCTTTAAGAAATAAAAATCCTTTATTAAGGAGCTTTTCTTACTCTAACATGACATCTTCTGCACATCAAACCTCAGCAAAAGCAGAGCACTATTACTGTAAAAGGGGTTCAAGTATACAACTACTTTTTTGTCATTCTTTCTCTAAGTGAATGCCACATTCCTGGCAGTATTGGTCATTCTATATCCATTTCACAGTTGTGTGTTAATAACCATGCTGTTCAGTACTTTTGGAATACAGCAGAGGAATGTAACCTTGGTAGAGAGTACAGCAGAGAATAAAGGGGGAAAAAGAGCAGACTAAGAAACAGATTGTACCAGTTGCACAAAACACTTCTCTGTTTTACTCTCCTCCCCTTACCAGGACAGCAACCCTTCAGGTGAGCCAAATTGCAAAGTGAAACATCAATATAATTACGCTTTAATGTAAAGCTGGTCACTAAGCCAACATAGGTGTTATCTAAATTAATAATTTGCTTGCTTGAATAAAGCAAGTACATTGCACATATGAAGTTAGGGAGACTAGCAAGTCTTTTCAAGCACAAATGAAGACTCATCACCACAAGATACATAATGAAAGAACCAGCAGAAGCATTTGCTACCAATTTAGAGCTCATTTACGCTTGAAGACAAACTTTAGTTTAGTTGTGAACATTAAAGTGTTTATTAGTAAATTTTACAACCATGGACCACATTTCCCCCTGCCCCACCCCTGTCAGCTCACAGACTGACTTCTCAATTAATATATTCTTGACTTCTGGGAGAAGATGAGAGCCTTACTGAAGGCATTTTGTATTTTAAGAGAACTCAGAAAGGAAAAATTCTACTGATGGGTTGCAGACTTAAGTCTGTCTGGGGGACTGTTACACGTACAGCCACGCACTCGTGTACAGATGATTTTATTCTGTTACGACGACAGATGAAAGAAGCCTTGAAACAGATTACTTAAATGAAGCAGCTCAGCTTTATTATTACACTTTTACTACATGTAGTAGTAGTAAAAAAGTAGTAGTAAAAGTATTTACGAGTCTTCAAAATTCTGCCACCCAGAATCCCTACTCATTTGTTAGACAAGGAGCACCAGCCAGGATTCAGCAGGACAGCAGGTATAGGTCGCTTCTGCATTATGCCGTATCTCCTGCAGAGTTATTACCTGAAGAAGCCAGAATGCATCATTCACAGAACTATCTCTGAAAATCCATACCAGTGCAAACATGTAAGCAAACATGGCAACTGGCCCTACAAGAGAGCTCAATTATTATGAGTATCATTAATAAGATACCCAGAGACAGGAAAAGAAACCTTTCACTCTAACTGTAGCTGACTACAGCAGAGCCAGCAAAGTCAAGGTTAAAACACTTGCGGCATGTCTGAATCTAAAACTACTTGAAAGGAAAGAATGAAGACAAAGGATCACCTTCCAGAATCTACCTTGATTTTATTTGCATAAGTATTTGATTATCATCTCTGATATGACTAAGGAGTTGCTTAGGAAATCAAGCACTGCAAGTAAACTTTCTGGCTTATTTACTGTACAAATAGTGCTCTTGCCTGTGGATTCTTCAGCACCTGAAGGCTTACTCCTGATGACTCCTGCATCACAACACTAGTGAAGCTTAAAAAGAACACATCATAGGGACCTATAGAGGGTTTTTTTCCTTGTAATCTTTTGGCAAAACTTTTAGAAGCCACTCATTGCTGCTGGGAGCACTTGAGGGTCCATTTTCAACCGGCTATTAGAGGAATGTTTTACACTTACCTTGGGTGAGTCCTACAAGAACACTGCACAAGACAAAAGAAAAAAGATGACATCAAGCATGCCAAATTCTGATAGCCAGGACTACTCTGAAGGAGAAGGTATATAAGTACACTACTCCCTCAGAAACAAAGGCAGAAAGAGGATAAACGCAGCGAACTGTCAGGTTACAATACCTTTCACAGTAATCACATGCAGAGTTAAAGAATGTTTTAAAAGTCTCCCCCATTCACTTTGACATTTACAAATTATTTATTTCTACATTTTTACAACATATGCTTTGAAAGTTTATTTCTTATATGTGGCATCTAATTGTAGCTAGTTATGATGTGACACCCTATTATGGTTAACAACAACTTTTTAAATGCAGATCTTCCGGTGAGCTGTTGTGCACCATTCCAGAAGTCCTGCCACTTTCCAATAACTCTGGAAGAAGAAAAACCATTTATAGGTCTCCACAACTAACAGTGGCTGACATTCTGTAAGTCACATTGCCATTTAATGATCACATAAAAGTTTAGTTAAGAAAAAAATCCTTTTAAACTTTTTTCCTTTCCCTAATTGCTCCCTCCCCTCTAAGATTATTATAGGTTTTCCACATCATACAAATACACTGTTTAATACAGCAGCAATATTTGCTTATTTCACATGTCAGTGAAATATTTGCCACACTGCTCTGGACAACCTACAGTTATCCTTTACATTTTAAACATCTAAGTCCTACAACAGACTCTTCCAGACTTGCTGCTTGGTCAAGTCTAATTTTGCTATGGAAAGAGCACTTCACTTATCTGTTGGGATGAAGTGTTGCAAGAAGTTAGAGTTGAGCAGTAGACAAAGAGGTAAACCAAAGGCATTTGCAAATGAACATTCTCACCACCTCTACACAGAGTATTTATGTACTCGGAAAACTTACTTCAAAAATGTGCAGCTTGAGCCTTAACATAACAAACGTGGTTTTGATGCCTCAGCTCCACTAACTTAATTTGTCTCTCCTAGCAATGCATAAACTGAAGTCCATCAACTGGCTTGTAAGGACTGTTCACATTTTAAATACTATAACCTATTGAAACATCTGTAACCCTTCTATCAAAAAAAAAAAAAAAAAAAAGAAAATTACTCTGTAATAGAACTTCAGCATGCCCAAATAATACCAGCTCTCCTGTTCACTTACATCTCTCAAGCCACTTTCATCACCTGGTACCTGACCATCTTCTAGAAACGTATTAAGCAAAGTGATTAGTATTTGTCACATGTACTTTTCTCTCCTTCCAAGGATTTTGCTATTAAAAGGCACAGTCAGAGAAGTGTACACAAAATGGGAAATACCAATGTGTCAAAAGTAGTCTATTTCCTGTAGCAATTTGTTCCATAGCCTCAAACCAGACCCTTATGGAAAACATCTCCCACACTGTTAACCTCCACTTTTGCAGGCAACAGTTCCTTCATGTCTGAGCAAGCAGTCATTGAGCACTTGACATCACAGCGGATAACCAGATAATTATATTTTCAGAGTACCATCCATAAAGCATTTTAATCTTCAAAACTGGAAACCAACAAAAGCAGGGAAGGAGTTCACAAGAGTCTTTACTGCTAAAAATGGAAAGCTATTAATTCCTGTATTAACACCTCCTGACAAGCCCCATTTGTGCTCTGACACATAGCAAACCAGTTCTTGGTCCAGGCCTGTCAGAACTAGACTGCAAGACCTGCAGGGCTCAGCTCAAAACAGCCCTGCCAAGAGCACAGGCTGAACCCACTCCACTCAGAGGCTGCTAAGAGAGCACAACTAATACAGACCCATTCCTGAACTGCAGCTGCAAGCTACCTGCAAACACACCTTTAGCCAAAGTTGATAACAGCTTTGCAAGCTCCAGAGGTATTTACTTGAGTCTTGTTTAATCATTATTTATATGGTCTTCACATACAGATCACAGTCAAGGAGTTAGCAAATTTTTATAACATACCATAAATCCATATGTTAAAGAAAATAAATAAGCATATCATCCATGTTATCACTGTAATCATACGTTTCAGCACTTCAGACAACCCAATACTTGACAGAACCAGTCAAATTGAGCTACAAGGCTTAGAGATTACATTCTCCCCACAATAAGTTCAAATATACTTAATGTGTTTTTACTGCTAACTGCAGACAGCTCTAGTGATAGAAGCAGAATCTGTCTCAAGAAAAACAAAACCCTAACATCTCTAGTACATTAGGCAACAAAAACACCCATTGCAGAGAATATTAATTTTAAAATAACTCTATATACAGCCAAGTGCTCAGAAGTTTTATTGATGAGTTTTTAATTTATCATCTTAAACTGACAAACATTTAGTATTAGTTTAAGCCTCTCCTTCATACACAAGATTCTGACTTGTGGAAAAACTCTGCAAGAGATACCAGTTTTTTAATGCCAGTCACCTCCTCCTGCTTTCTCTGGTACTTCCCACACAGTGTGGGATGAACCATGACTCAACAGCTAAAACTACCGATTATCTGCTTATTAAACCAAATCAGCACCCATTCCAAGCTGTCTTCACTACAGCAGAATGCAGCTTAAACAAAAGCAAGCAGCTGAACTGTAGAGTTTTCATGGGTAGAAATTCAGATAGAGGTTTCAGAGATGGTAGAGAGGAATAGCCAGCCATTACAGCACCCCTCCTCATCATTTAGTGCTCTTAAACACCTCCTTTTTCAGAATTGCATTTTTTTAATTAGTCCTTAAAAGTAAGCAAACTCATCTACAAGGCTCCAAAGGGATGCACAACTAAACAAAGCCTCGCCAACTCTTTTTGTCCTCCAAAAGTTTAGATCAGCACAGTCAAGAACAAGTACATGAAACTATGGTCCTACTCTGAAAAGCATTAAGACTTCCAATCAAAACAAAGCCATGAATGAAAATATTAGCTTAACTGCATGCAATTCAAATATTTAACAATTTGATAGCCTAAGTAAAAACTTCAATACTGAAAGAACATTTAGTAGAGTAACTGAGAATATCTTACAATCAAGACTCTTTCAGAACACAACATGTATGACCAGTTAGTTATTACTCCAGTGATGTAAGTAACAAAAAAAAAAAGTGATGTGAGAGTTATTTACATCTTTACACCCTTGACTGTATACTAAAGCTTCACCTGACAGCATGCCTGTCTGCCTAAAAATGTGTCAGGAGCCTAAGATACAAGATTGCCAGTAGAGTTAATAGCACTTTCTTGCATTGTAATGGATGCTTCAGAGACATTTTAACTAACTTCTAAAGAGGTTAACACCTCCCCTTGAGAAAACTTCCAAAAAAAAAATTTTGTAAATCAACTTTATCTCCAGTAAGTGCAGTTATGCAGCAAAACGTTAACCAAAGTAGAACACACTTTTTGCAAGTCAAATCCAATATATGACTCCAGTTAGATTTCTTTCACATGATTTATTAGTAAAGAATCTCTCTTAATGTATCGTCTACAACCAACAGTTAGACATAAGTACTGCAGCCTTTAGCCATTTTTTATTTACATATTCCTACTGATGACACGCTTGATTTTCTCACCAAGTTTTTCCCTCACATGCCGTGTCAGAATTGAGCAGTGGCCCCTGCAGACAAGAACAAAGCCACTGACAAAGGGCTTAAAGAGGAGGCTCAGCCTCATTTATTTGAAGTTCAGACCATGTGCATGTCCACATACTCTTTTCCTTAAAAACAGCCCTGGCATTCCCATTGTGTGCTTAATTCTAATTCACACAACAGTTTGATAAAAATTTCTGTTACTGTGTTAAGTTCAGGTAATCACTGCTCGCCTCCTCCAGCTCACTCATTTGTGCCCTGGCCCCGAATACTGACAGTACAACTGTTTGCACAGCTGTACTATGAACTGTGTAATTCCCCCCAGCAACAATCCAAACTGTAAACTTTAAAACAGTTAAAACTAGTTTTCCAACAAGTTCTTACCTTTCCAAAGCAACTTTCTGAAGCAAGCAGACAACCAAATCTCAAGAGAGGCCCCATATTATCTCCACATGCACCATTAAAGAAATTCTAAGAACATTAATCATTTCAATACTCAATAACCAAGAAAACTAAGCTTATATGAAAAGACTGATGCATGGATGGAAACACTTATGTATGAGCAGATTTACAACATACAGTAATCTGAACTCAATTCTGTAAAGGTATAAGGCATCAAGTATCTACATACTTCCATAATAAAGTATTTAAACTAAATAACTTGAGGAGTTTCAAATTCCTAATTTTTGATTGACTAATAAAAAAAGTCATTAGCTCAGAAGTAAGAGGCATTACTAAAACCTCGTATGCCTCGACCAAGGAAGGTGAGCAATCTGTGTCCATTTTCACAAATAAAGGTTTTATTAAAGCACTATTCTTGTATTTTAGGATAGGGAACACTATGCTGCCTGCCTGCTGAAGTTGCCTGTTTTATCTCATAGGTCACAGACAAGCAAGACATTCCTGCTCAAAGGACTGAGCTCTACAGTTGCTACTTTAATCAGCTCTTAAGGAGATTCTCACAGAAAGTCAGGTTACGTTATTCAGCTATCAAAGATTCAGCACTGCTGATATCTGCCTATTATTTTTAAAAACTGACAGAAGATGCCTATCTAGAGGAGGTACAGTTATGAAGACAGACAAAAGAGCCGTTTTTCTTTTGACTAATTTTTAGATTTTGTAGTACTTTGGAAAAATTGGAAAGTTTGACAACAACTGACAGCTTTTAGTAGAGGTACCTGGTTTTACTGATCCCACACAGCCCCATTCCCATGATAGTGT
This sequence comes from Chlamydotis macqueenii, assembly GCF_036417535.1. Lineage (NCBI taxonomy): Eukaryota > Metazoa > Chordata > Aves > Otidiformes > Otididae > Chlamydotis > Chlamydotis macqueenii. Next base: position 131,197,256 of record NC_141556.1, read on the forward strand.
TGTGTTCCCTGCCCCTCCCCTTATCTCAAGCCAACAGAAAAGGACTAGTTTTCTCTTCTTTAAACTCCCTACACTCATGTTTTCCCTGACACTGCTGGCATCTCTCAATACCTCCAAACATCAACCTTACAGAAGCAATCCTCAAGAGACTGAGGATGAAGACAAGCCACACACAATCAGAGCTCAAAGAAACAAGCAGATCCCAGAAAAATGTTAACATCTTAGAAACACTATCCCATCCTTTACAGCCACATTCAGTCTTGATTCTGGACAATAACAGTGAAGCCTTTCCTCCCTTCAGCATTAGGAGAACATTGGATAGCTACTGTGTTAAACATGGACACTGAGAATCATATTCAAATTATTTAATCAACCATGTATAACAACTCTCATATATAAGCAGTTTCTTAAAGAAATAGACACTATAATCATGTACGTTATTGCAAGATACATTGCAATGAAACACAAACTATTGAACAGATTTGCTTTCTTAATCTGAAGTCTTGCCTTCCTATAAGCTGGCAAATTTAACAGCTATATTAATACCTGCCAAAAATGCATATTTGTCAAAAATTGAAGACACAACTTATGTTTTGAAAAATAACAAATGTGCATTTACCAAGAAGTCAACAGATTTTGCGTTCTCCAGAATAAAAACAAAGACGCAACAGTTTCAGGTGAGATGTAGAGCCATTCTGTTATCTTCACAAGATCAGAAGGTCCAAAACTACATTCAGAAGTTCTGTTGTCCATGTAACTTACAGTAAAAACCTCAACTAATTGATGATCCATGATTCAGCATTAAACTTTAATCCCTTTAACACAAGCTACAAACACAGAGTCACCAATTTTCCTTCTATAGAGAGCTCTATGCTTTGGGCCATAAGCACTAGTTGAGGGGAAAAACTCCAAATGAAAAGTACAAGCCGACTTCAGAGCTGTCATGGGTGGAAAAAAGTTCTTCACATCTCACTAAAGATGTCTCCAGTGCCGAAATGAACGAGTGAAAAAATGCTTCTTCCCTCCTTTGATCTACACAGCAACATTTCCACAGTTGGTTCATCCCCCCCACCCCCATTTAGGCACATCCATCCTAACTGGAGAAAGATCCAAACATTGCCTTTGAAAGTAAGAGGAAATGGAATAGAAAACCTGCCTCAAAGCAAGACAATACTTCAGATCTTTATCACAGTATTCAACTAACGGCATAGTTTTTATACCATAGAGCAGATAAAGTAACTGTAGTTTATTTTCAATAATACTTTCTTTCCTGTCAAATCTGACTCTTCTACAGAAGTCAGTTACCTTCAACCCATGATAGGGGATCTAATCAGGCAAAGAGGTTATTGCAGTGGCTGTGTGGTATCCACAAAAAAAAAAAAAAAAAACACCTGCTTTTGGACTGGTTTAGCTCCCCGATTCTGCTCATGCTAGATCAGTCAAGCACAAGGTGCAAGGAAAATGGCAGGACTACCTCGTTCGCCATTAGGTCACCGTCAAGAGCGGCTAAGCTGCACCATAAAAATCTAACTGTAAAATGGAAACTGGAAAACTTTCACTGTGAAACACAGCAGAATATCCTGGAGCACACTGTTTGGGAACAACTCCACTGATACCTTCACCCTTCTCCGCTCCTGGCTCTCCGATGTGCAAACACAGCAACGTCACAAAGGGCACAGCACGCAGCAGAGCCCCTAGGGTCAGGAACCTCTCTCTCAAATCAAGCTACTGATAGATTTTTTATCTGTAGACGCGGGAAACTGCCTTCACAGCTCCTTTCCTCCAAAAGAAAATAAAAAGGGGACGACACAGGGGGTCAGAAGGACCCCGGGAAGGGCCTGCCCCAGGGGCGGGTGCCGTGGAGCGGGAAAGCCAGCCCGAGCTGGAGGCCTTCCTCAGCCTCCACCGATATCGCCGCTCGGCCCCGCCGCCCACGGCAGCTCCCCCCCCCATTAAACCTTTTCACCCATCTTGGCCGTTGAGAAGCGTGGTTGTTCCTGGCTCGAACGTGCCCCCTACAGATAACTACGGAGCACAGCCCTGAAACAGCCGGCGGCTCATCGAAGGCCGAGTTTCATCACTAATCACTTCCTTCACGCTTTCACGACGAGGTCAGGGAACCACTGAAGCGACGAGACGCTCACGCGCTGTACCCGCACCCTGCTCTGCGGGAATTACGCGCCCGCTTCATCGCCCCCGCCCGAAGCGCGGTCCGAGGGGCTTCGCGGGGAGACCCGATCCGGCCGCTCGGAAACAGCCGGGCCCGCCAGTCCTCCCCTAGGGCCCGCGGTGCAGTACCTCCAGCCCGACGCGCCCCCCCGCCCCCCGCCGTCGTGCGGGAAAAAATCCGGAGCCCGCCGCCATCACCGGCCGGGCCGGGGGCACCTGCACGGCTCCCCGCTTCCCACCCCGAGCCGGGCTGTCCCCTGCGCGGCGCAGCGGGCTGAGGGCAGGAGGCCGCAGTGGGCCGCCCCCCTGCTCCCTAGCACCGGGGAGCACGGGGGCACCTGCCCGCCGGCAGCGGCGGATACCGGCGGGGGGGAAACAGGATGGGACACGCACGCGGACGGGCGGGCGGGCAGCGGCGACAGAGGGAGGCCGGGAGCAGGGGGGCGCCCGCGCGGGGCCTGGCGGGCGGGCGGCCGCGCCGCTTCCTCTGTGGCGGCAGCGGGGGCGAGGGGAGGCGGGGCGCGCCAGACGTCCAAAAATGGGGGGGGGGGGGGGGGGAAAGAAGGGACGGGACGAGACGCGACCCCCCCCCCCCCGCCGCCGCCGCCGCCGCTTCTCTTTTCTGCCGCGGCGGTTACCTGTGGCGCCGAGCAGGAAGTCCAGGGTGCTGTGCCGCGCTGCTGCCATAGTGAGGTAGAGCCCTGTGCCATGCCTGGAGGAGGCGGCGGCGGCGGCGCGGGGAGTGCGGCGGTGGAGCCTATATGCGCGCGGGGGCTGCGGCGGCGCCGCGGGGGCGGGCGCGCGCCGGGCGGGGCGGGGCCCCAGCCGGTGGGACGGGGCGGGGCGGGGCTGGGCCATGGCGGCCGGGGCTGGGGGGGTGGTGGGGAGCGTGAGGCGGCGGTTTGCGGTCTGGCGCGGCCCGCGGGAGGGTTGGGGGCTGGCAGCGCGGGGAGGGAGCAGCGGGCGTCGCACGTGGGGGCGTTCGGCTGCGGGGGATGGCGCCGGCCTGGCTCGGCGGAACGCCGCGCCGCCGGCGGGAGCGCTGCGGGGCGCGGATCGCGGCCGCCGCCGCGGTGCAGCCGCCCCTCCCCGATGGCTGCGGCGCCTCAGGGCGGCGGTTGGTGCCTGCGGCTGGCGGGCCGCCAGCTCTCGCCTGAGGCCCCCGCGGCCGCGGCTGCCCAGTACGCCCCCAAAATCCCCTATTGAGGCCGAATTTGCTCTCAGATTCAATTCTCACCCCCGCCCCCACACCGGTGAAAGCCGTTAATGGGGCCACGGATCATCGCCCAGCAGCGATGGTGGCCTCGGCGCTGGGGCGGAGTGGCGGGGTTGTGTGGCGAGGGTGCTCCCTTTTCCCGCCGCGTCAGAGGGACCGTCCCCAGGGAGTCCGTAAAGCCTTTTATTGAGCCATTTTTTTTCTTATATAAAGGATAACAGTAAGAGAGTGTGCTGAAGCCACAAATGACATAAGCCAGGTGTGATTACAAACCCAGAAAAACACCATGGAGAAGTAGTTAACGATGCTTCGCTTTGTCGGTTACTGCAAGTTTTGCCAGCTCTTGGTTCCTTTGCAGGATTGAGATCAAATTTGCACAATGCTACAGCATCAGTGATTTCCTGTGACTCTACAGTCAGAGGTAATCATTATTGTATAATCTACTGTGCTACCATGGTTATTTCTGTACGTTGCAATAACATTTTTTCAGTGCAAGTTTACAGCACCCTTGTTTTGAACTGTACAGCTCCACGTGTGCATCCTGAGCAAAGATGAAGCATTCACTGGAGATATGCATCAAAAGAGGCGTAGATGTCTGCGGGTCTGTAATAACTACAGTTTTGTCAGCTGGTGTTCATTTGACACAGCGGATCCATGAGAGGCTTTTTCTTTTATAATTAATTAGCCAAAGCATAGGACTTTGCAAGTTTCCATTAAACATCTTTGATCCCAGCCTGGATACTACAGAGCATTACATAGTCCTGTTCAGGCAAACTGGGTCTCCTTGTTGCCATTTCACCAGGAATTCGGCTTTTATTACTGCCGTGCCTTCTTTTTTTTTTTTTTTTTTTTTTTACCAAAATCAATGCTTCCTTGCAGCCATCTCTGATCTCTCTGCTCTTTTTTCAGGCACATAGCTGCCACAAGACTGCGAGGAAAATCCCTGTACTTTATGATCTCTTATGTCTCTCACCTTTGCTTACAGCAGCTGCAGTTGTTTTAGTTACCTTGTTACATAAAAGAGCTTACTGGATTGGTTTTTGCTGTCTTAAACTTCAACGGCAGCAAGGAATTAACCGATGCCTTTTGTTCAGTTCAACTTATTACATTATCTTTCCATTGTGGAATAGTCGGAAGAAGGTAATAGTGATGTTGTCACCTAAGTACCTTCAATTGTATTTGTTCGTATGTGCCAGGTGCCTAGCTAAATTATGCCCTTACATACACATGAGCAGCTTCGCTGGGTTTACAGGGAAAAAAAAGAACACCAGTTTGTCATGCAAATCTTTTCCTGGCATTAATTTTGCTACTTAAGGCCGACCATTCCAGACTGGCACTTGTAGAGGGGTGGAGTACCATCTTTTTAATTAAATTTGCTACAGACATAAGAACCAGAACAAACTTGTCATCTTACCATGTCTTTCTATATGTGGATGGGAAATTTATGGATTAGTTATGGACTTCAACTGAAGAGCTGAAAAGGCTAATGAATTACTTCAGAGAACAGTATAAAGTCTTTCTTAAACACTGACTTAAAGGACAGTTATTAACCATAAATGGCTTTCACAGCTGTTCGTTACGTTAGGTGGAGCTGGGAAAGCTGGCTAAACAGCATGAACACATTCAAAAAAAGGAATATGAGTGGAAAAGAAGAGGTTCATCTTGGAAACATTGGTAGAGCTGTAGGAAAACATTCAACAAGAGGAAGAAGTCTGCAATATCAACATGTAGGAGTGAAAGTGGACAGTAAATTATGTATGGTCTTACAAAACAACGTATAACAAAGCCCACAGAATTTAAGCCTCCATTGTGAAGGATCCCATCACTGAGGAAGGAACTATTAGACTTTCTCTTCCGCTTCTTTGGCATGACTACCCTGTGCATACTACTTAACTAGGTAATGCCTGATCTTCCTGTTAGAAAATTACACTGAAGGGAATTTAAAGAAGAGCAATTAAAATAATTAAAGAGATGGAAGGATTGATTTATGGGGACAAGATCAAAAGAGCTGGAATATTAAAACATGTTTCACAAATGCTCTGGAGTTTGGATGACATCATATTGTTAAGATTAGCACAGGCTATATGGAAAGAGTTTATTCAGTGTAAGATTATGTGCATATTTTGAAACCAGTAGAGACTGCAAAAGTGGGTGCAACGGTAACAAAAAGGGTGAGACATTGGTATTTGCCGAGTTACAGAGAGCTTTGTGCTGAAAAGCAAGGGCAGAGGCCCTACCCTTTACAGGTAGATTGTACAGATTAGATAAAAGACACAGGCTGATGGGAACAATCTTGCACCGGAAAAAAGTTGGGACAAAGGCCTGGCATGGTGTGCAGTAACTTGCACCAGAGGTGCGTTTTAGCCATCTTCACCTCTGTTCTCCCATACAGGTCCATGGTGAACTGAAGTACCAAGTGTTCCAAGTCTCAAGGTTTTTCAAGCAGAGTGTAACAGCATTTTTAACCACAGGCTCCCAGTTCGTATTTCCTGGCTACATCCACCTGTGTGCTTTGGTCTGAAAATATTTCAGCTACAAGTGCCACAATTCAAAGTTCGCCGCAGGAATTAAAGTTAAAACCAACTTTTTATCGTAGGCAGCTAAGAGAGGTCCTTTAACAAGAAGATTTTTTTTTTTCTCATGTTTGTGACCTTTTCAACAAACTTCAGGTCTTTTTGAGGCCTAGTTAGGGTGTGCTAGGATTGCTTGACATTATTAACTTTTTTTTTTTTCCCCCTGAATGGCTAACAAGCTTCTTAAAGTGATGACACATTTGAGACAGGAGTTCACAAAGGTTGTGTTAGCACTTGTTTAGGAATACCTGTATGTCTATCTCATGGCTTTGTCACTCGTGAATAATGTGGTCATCTCACAATGCTGATTAAAACCTTGACATCAAATATACCTATGTAAAATATATACACACACACATTCTCTCCCCATGCCTCATTCTGTATTTTCAAAGTATTGTTAAACATAATCAATTTTTGCTAAGCAGAGGCATTTATACAGTTCAATTCAATAAGCAGCATAGCATGTGCAAACATGTAGCTCTATGCCGAAGTGACTGCTAGAAGATAGTACCAAAATTGGAAAAGCAGGGGCTGCAAACAAAAGAGGGTTAGAGTTTGATGCAGAAACTTGGAAGTCATTTCATCACCTTCCCTGTTTATGCATCATATTGGGTTAGTTTTTTTTCCCAAGCATCTTTTTGGTTTTTTTAAACACAGCTCTAGTCCTTAGTGTTTCCTTATAATTGATAGAAGTCATGGTAAATCTGGAGGAGTAGGAGGGGGAAGATAATACTTCATTTTAGAAAAGTAGTATGGGGGAAAAAAGGGTCTTGTAGGTTAGCGGTTGTTCTTAGAAAATGGTTTGAAGTAAGAATGTGATACCATGATAATGACCAAAGATGAAGTTCACCTCTTTGCAAAACAGTATGTCTTATTATATATGAAAAAAATCAGTGTTTTCTAGAGGTGAACATCTGTTTAATACAGCTAAGAAAACTGGAACTCAGTATTCTAATGAAATTACTTCTTTCATTCTTGTTTCTACTTTTATGTCTGAGCATGTTACTGTTTACTAAAACAAATACAATTTATCTCCCCCTCCTTGGACGCTCACAATCAAATATGTAGACTTGCTAGAGCATTGCTCTGGAGACTTAAAAAAAAAGATAGCAAACTGTCTCTTTGCAATTAAATTTAGGCAGTGTGGAGCCCACATCTTACTGGAAACCATAAAAAAAATCTCTTGCTTTAAAAACAAGCATATTGAGTTCAACAAGGAAACGCATTCAAGTAGATTACAAGATGAGTAAGGATTTTTTTTTTTTTTAGTTCTGCAAACAAGGACTCTGGAGAGTCAAATTATATCATAGGATGTAAGGCTTCTCACAGAACAAGGGAACACTTTCAGGAAGTTTTAGCCAACTCAGATAAGAGTTAATTGCTTAAATAAGTGCTACCATAAATTATAGCAGCTATTATACTCTCTGCTTTTTGAGAGCCCTCTGCTGGATTTCAGCCAGAGTGCTGTGTTTGAACCCTTACGATGGGATTTCCTTTGATCCAAATAGACTCCAGTCTGTCTCTTTTGAGCGGAGGTTATTTACCACGGAGGCGAGACCTCAGGTCCAGTGGCCCCAGGATCCTGGTCACCCTGCACACCTTCTTCAGGGACACCCTACTTGTGTTAGCACACTCAGTAGTCGGGTTTCAAGCGTGACAGAAACTAACAAATTATTTTGGTAACACTGAGAAGTAGCTATGGAACCCCCTGACAGACTGTTCCTTACCTTTACTTCCCCATCATATCCTCTAAGCTTAGCCCAGGGTTGTACCTCTAACCTGCACATAGTGAGGGGTTTGGGGTTTTTTCCTAACTGCCAAAACACAACAGGCCTGACAGAGTTTCTTTCTATGTTTCTCTATAGATGTTTGACCATACAACAAAATTCCCCAACTAATCCCAACTAATATTTCCTCGCCCCCAAATCAAATACAAGGAAAGGCTGGGAGAAAACTGCTTTCCCACCCTACCCACAGTCTTGCCCGTGAAACCATCACATGGCGCAGCAAAACAGGGTCAAGCTTTTCCTTAACATCTGTGTCATCTCTCAGAACAGCTACATCCTATAAGCAGTCCCTTTTGGTGTTTGAAAATAGCCCCTGAGAAACCTTTTAATAACTTTTATCAGATGACCTCCTCGACTCCCTTTTCATCCACAGTCATCATCTTATCCCATGGCCAGCTCATCAGGTGATCCCAAACATCAGATGATCAGTGTCTGGGGTAGCAACCGAAGGGCTTGTCTGGCTGGTCCACCTTTTTTATCGTGCCTGTCACATAGTCTGGCTATACCTCTTCAGGCATCGGTAGGGGTTGCTATCCTTTATGCTATCCTTTATGACCTGAGCTATGGAAGTTATGTTTGATAGTTGCATCAGCTTGTTAGAATATCTTAACCACTTCCAACTGGTGACTTACAGACCCAGCTACAGGACAGGACCTGTGGTTCACAATCAAAAAGAACATAAAAGAAAAAAAAATGGATTCTGATGCCTTGATCCCTTGTATGGAAAGCAGAAAGATGGCAAGCTCAGAAAGCCAGTGCTGGAGGGGGCTATGTGCGATATGGTTGGGACTTTAGGATAGCCCTCTCCTTGTTTCCATCAGTAGTAGAACAAAGTCATTTTTCTACTACAATAAGCTATTTTTTTTCTGTTCTCTTTCTGCTTTGTCCTCTATTTCCTGATAGTTGCAGTCACAAAACCAGTAATGCACAGTCCTTTTCCCAATCCAGCCAAGTCGCAACATGTTGTCTAGTGATTGATCATTTTCAATGTTATGCAGGTGACTTCAGAAAGAGGTTTGCCCCTGAATATCAATAAACCACACTGAACAGGTGACTGCCCTGTGTTTTTCATCATGGCACTCTGTATCCAGTGGACAGCATTCTCCTTTCTTTTGATCAAGGTGAGCAGTTACAGTTGAAATAATGTAAAAACGAAATCATGGAATCATAGAATAGTTAGGGTTGGAAAAGACCTCCAAAGGTCATCCAGTCCAACCCCCTGCAAGGAGCAGGGACATCTCCAACGTGATCAGCAAGAAGCAGGGACATCTTCAACACGATCAGGTTGCTCAGAGTCCCGTCCCACCTGGCCTTGAATGTTTCCAGGGATGGGGCATCCACCACCTCTCTGGGCAACCTGTTCCAGTGTTCTACCCAAGAAATCCTAAAAAAAAAAACCCAAAACCCTGGTCAAGGAGAGAGGATTTCTTGTTATATCTTTTGAAAGTGTAAATTAGAGGAAAATATACATGGGTTGATAATTTGTAAACCTAGCCTCATATAACATGAAGGAAATACTATTCTTTCTGATTGAAGTGTTTATAGGAGGGAGGGAAGTCCTGCACAGAGAAGAATGGATGGTAAATTGGTTAAAATTAGTTCATCAAGGCAGCATGAGGAGGCAGTAAAACAGATGACCGAAAGAGAGGCAGTGTAAAAAAAGACAGTGAAAAAGACATTCTACCTGAAGTAGGGACCAGTAACACTTACCTTACCTTATATGCATGTTGTACAAGACTGTTGCTCATGAAGTTGTTCTTCTGAGTTCTTTTCTAATTCCTTCTTGAGTGATGTTGCCTCAGTGTGCACTCTGTAAGAAATGCTGATAAATGATAATGTGAATTTTTTTTCTCATGTCTATATTGTGCATTGGATTCAGGGCTTCTTAGGTGAAATGCTGTACCCACCAAAGTCAAAGATGGACTGCTGACTTCAAGGGAGCCAGAACTTCAGTCTTTGATGCACTGCAGACAAGATTAGGTTAACACTGTTTGTTACATGGTCATTTGACTTTCCAGGCAGAATTGTATGTAAATGCATTCAAAATATGAAACCAAGAAGAATGAACAAAATGCTTAAATATATGCCAATAAATCATACTAACCACAATTAAGTCGCACACATGCTGCCATAACTCTGTTAGGGGTATTAGTTGATGTTCACTAGATTAGCTTTGTTTATTATCAGCAGAGGTATTACCATCTTGCCTGTCATGAGTAAACCTTTTGGTTGCAAGAGCAATACAAATTTGAGATAAAAAGATGGTCTCTTTCTCAAAGGGATTTCCAGATTAAGTAAAGGTGCCTCTGTAAAAGGCCAAAGTGTCAGTGCAGAACAGCTGTTCCACATCAGACACTTCTGTGAGCCCTGTGCATGAAGCTCATCTCATCTAATTTCAGATGTCTACAATCCAGAAGTCTGTATTTTATCTGGTTGTCTTAACTGCCTTCACAACCAGCAGAGAGCCATTTTTAAGATGCGATTCATCTCACCCTGAGGTAGATGTCTAAAACAGATCAGATAGATAAATTGTGCTCTGCTTCTCTCTCTTGACCTTAAACAGTACAGGTGAATTCTACTCTGGCATTCCACATCAATGGAGTGCTTTACAAAGACCCAATTAATTTCCTTCTATGCAGAGATACTCTCAACATGGAGTAACAGATGCCATGTGGGGAGTTAGAGCAAGGATTACTCTTTAAAAGTTTGCTCCCTAGCAGAAACTTGCACAAACTTCTCCAATCATTTTCTGTTGTAAATGAGAAACAACATGTGCTTAGGAAAGAGAGATACGTTTTCCAAGGGAAAAAACATTACAGTAAGATAATACTGATCCGCTCAGGAGGCCATGATCTCATTTTATTGGCTGCCAGACCATTTTTGAGTTTATTAAAGGCATCACAGAAAAAAGTTGGAAGGTCTTTGTGAAAGATTATTCCAGGCAGTTCCTCTAAGATGTTGTCAGGTAACATCTAATTATAAATCTGTATTTTTTAAATGCAAGGTAATTAAATCAAAAGATAGAGTCAACAATATAACTCCAGGTGATTGATCTATAGCTCACCTAAATACTTGCACAATTAGAGCTATGATGAATAGATGAAATCTGGAGAAACAGACACAAATTTAGTTAATCCTCCAAAACTTACATAAAAAATACTAAACCTCTTGATAACCTGAAAGATGAATGTAAAATGTCTTTTGTAGCCTGATACCAAAACTTTACCAGAATGCGATAAAATAATAGTTTGCACTAATTACAGCAAAGTGACTTTTGGAATTGACATAAAAATTTTCAACCTAAACCAGCCTGTTGTCTTAAGCATCAGAAAGCTTATGTGTCTTTGCAACCTAGAAGTTTGTCAAATAACATGTACTTGATTGTGGAGTTTGGTCCTCACTGGTGCTAGCTCAGTCTTTACTAAAATGTCTAAAGTTGATACTTAAAGAGACAGAAATGTCTTCTAATTAGAGCAGTAGGTTGAGAGTCAGGAGATCAGTGTTTTAATTCTTAAGCTGCTACTAATTATTCCCCCTTGAATGAGTTAGAACCTATCTTAAAAGTGGTGATAACAGTACTTGCTTTCTCTATTTGTTTGTAAGCCCATGAGGACAGAAACTGTTTCAGCTGTGACATTTTTAAAAATACAAATTCAACAGCTAACTATAAATTTCCCTTGTGAGCAAGGTATTTGATATTCTACATAAATTTTGCATAATGCTTCTTTATTATGTGCCTTATGTTATCTGAATAATTCCTCAGACAGTCTTTATTATATTCTCCAGTTATTTAACTATTAGGTCAAGAAATTTCTTTTTCTTTTTCTTTTTCTTTTTCTTTTTCTTTTTCTTTTTCTTTTTCTTTTTCTTTTTCTTTTTCTTTTTCTCTTTTTTTTTTAGTTATTCTACATTACTCTCATAGTTAATTTTGAACTGAAAGAACTGATGAACACAATATGTGTCGCTATTGTTGATGATCGAGCAGTTATTCAAAAGATAACAAGTAGTTTGCTTAGAAGTTTTGGCTGCAACACTTAGAGAATGACTACTGTTGCCAGCAATGTTAACATAGAATGCAAGAAAATCAGAAAATTAATCAGATATGAATACTTACCATATGCAGAGTTCAAATGAAAATCTTTTTTTTTTTCTTCCCAACATCAGAATTCTAGAAGGTTTTCTTCAAAGAGGTGAGAGGTGAAAATCTGGAAAGGCAAGATATTAAAATACTTAAAGGAGTTTCTGATGGAAACTACAGCTACATTATCCTGGTACCACCCGAGTATAATTTGCAAAGGCAGAGCTTCTGAGTACCCTTTCTATTTTGACTTTTAGGCTGAAAATGGTGAGAGAAATACAGACTTCCAGAAAGAGACAGAGCGAAAGAATTTCTTACACAAAAATCAAAGCCTCTTTCATTTCCTCTGTCTCGACAAAATTAGAAGAAAAAACTCCCTTCATGAGAGTTGTGTCAAAGCATAGGCAATGAAGATGTCAGTTGCTTCGATAAACAAAGGTGTAAGATTGCTCGGCTATATAAAGAAAAGCTATTTGTACAGAGTTCTGTAATTTAAGGACTTCAAATATCTTACTCAATAGCATACAATTATATTATCTTTTTTAAAGTTCATTAATTCAGAGTCTTACATTTTGAGTCTATTAATCCTGAAAAGAGCAAGTAGCTATTTTATTTCTTGTAAGTCCCCAATCCCAACTTTACTAGCATGTCATGCAAAATTACAAATGTCTATGAAGAGGCAGTCTCTTTAGAATTTCTGGTTTGGAAACATATTCATTTTTCAGTTATACTTGATAGAAAGGTTACTTTTATGACTTAGAGCAAATGGCAGGTAATTTAATTTGGTCTGGCTCCTATGCTTGCAGAGATTTGTTGGAATTGTTACGATGCAGGGGTTTGGTTGTAAGAAGAAAAGAATGTATTGTCATACCTGCAGGGTATTAGAAATCTTGCTTAGGTTTCTCTTCTGATCTACGCAGTGATATGGTGGCATTGAGTTTGTATTCTGATGAATTCAAGCAACAAGCTGCTCTGTTCTGAGTATTCGCTTCTTCTTTACTTCTTCTTTTTTCTGTTTTGCCCTGTTTTCAAGGGCTACATCTATCATAGTCTACAATACTGTGTCTCATTGTGCCAAAAGAGCTCAAGTTGGTGTCTTGCCCATGCCAGAAGGCGTTGACTCAAGAAGACATTTGAGAATGCTGAAATGAAACTTCTGGATTATATTTTCTTCTTGATTCCTGTTTTAAAGTATACACTATTGAAACTTCTGGATTATATTTTCTTCTTGATTCCTGTTTTAAAGTATACACTATTGTGTTTCTCTTCATTACATACTCAAACTAACACAGCTCCACGTGACAATAAACAATACTGAACTGCCAGCCTTTAACTTTTACTGTTTGCTTAGGGAGTGTGTGAGAGCTAATATGAAAGCATATTAATTTATTTTTTGACCAATGTATGATGAATTTTGCAATAAGGAAAAGACAAGATACATTTTCTGTGTGACAGCCACTTTTGATTATGTCAAACAAAGGCATAAAACTTAACTTTAGCCAATATGTCATGCAGAGTTTTTGGAACAACATTATGCAGTTGCCTGACTCCATTCTTTCAGAAATCTTTTCCACAGATTTTATTACACTCTGACATGGTTTCACTATGCAACTGAGAGCTGCTGACACAAGGAGCCCAGGGCTCTCCTGGAAGATGAGACCTATTGTCCTTTGTGTTGGGGACAGTTATGGCAGCCAGACTTAACAGCGGAGCCTTTGCTGGCTCCAGCACCGTAAGAGTGTAGAAGCAGTGTAGAGTTCTGCTTTCCCACACACTGTCCTGCACTGAAACTATTCAGCTGGATTACAAGACCTGGCCCTCCCTAAGAGATAAAAGCTTATCCTGTCATAAACCAGACATGAGTAATGATGTCAGAGTGCCTCACGCCTATCTGGTCTTCAGAAACGTTATTTTGCTGCAGCACTTTCTAATGCTATTGAAACAAGCTCCATAGGATCATGCTGGGAGGAGCTGCAATAGAGTTGCAGGAGAAAGGCAAGACGGTCAGAGGAAATACCAGTGAGCGCTCTACTCTTTAGGTATTCGGCTTCCCTGAAAATATGTTCTTGTCAGCAATCCTACTGTGGTATCCCTCCTTCCAGTTATGAGACCACATGATTATGATTTTGCAAGGCAAACCTAAGGGACTCTTTTAGTTTCTTAAATTTCTTGATGAGAGGAGGGCCATGAAGATGATCAGGGGGCTGGAGAACCTCTCCTATGAGGACAGCCTGAGAGAGAGTTGGGGCTGTTCAGCCTGGAGAAGAGGAGGCTCCAGGGAGACCTTATAGTGGCTTTCCAGTACCTAAAGGGGGCCTGTAAGAAAGATGGGGAGAAACTATTCAGCAGGGCCTGTTGTGATAGGATATGGGGTAATGGTTTCAAAATAGAGGGAGGTAGATTCAGACTAGATATTAGGAAAAAAAAATTTTTACTGTGAGGGTGGTGGAACACTGGAACAGGTTGCCCAGAGGTGGTGGATGCCGCATCACTGGCAACGTTCAAGGCCAGGTTGGACGGGGCTCTGAGCAACCTGATCTGGTTGGAGATGCCCCTGCTCCTTGCAAGGGGAGTGGACTAGGTGACCTTTAATGGTCCCTTCCAACCTGAACCATTCTATGATTCTAGGATCACCAAGCATATAGGACTGTTTAGACTGCTGACCACTTGGCAACAAATTTGCTTTACTTTCAATGAGCTTTATTTTCCTATTATTTTTCTTTCTCATTCATGGATAATATCAAGCTGAAATACATTAAAAGTTTTCTGTTAGTGGCCCTCACTTCTATCTTTGTAATAATTAATAGAGCCTGACTTAAAGGGATAGAACATGTGTTACTGGCAGACTAGTCCTATTCATATGATGTACATCATCCATGCCATATTTCATTGCCTGGATTATATGCAGTCTATCTGAATGGTGACCTCAAGTAACACATTTACAGTATATCCTTCTGTAGCGCACAACTGTTCAGAGCTCTATTTATAAACTTTTTAGGAGCTAAATGTCTTGTAAATGTTCCTGTCCATAAAAGCACGAGTTCCCACTTCCAATGTATTAGTGAAATGCCCACATTTATTTGCAAATTAGTCTCTGGACTGGTTTTATCAATTCTAAAACCCAGCTGAATCAATGAAATTTTCTCTCTTCAGCTGGCTTTCAGTCAAGCCCACAATCACTTTCTCTGTGTGCCTTGAGTGTTTAATCAGTAAACACTGCAGGGAAATATTTAACTAGAAACAAAAATCTATCATCACTGTTATGTCATAAACACATAGGGAAATTCCTGTTTAATTTTCTGAAATTGCTTGCTTACAGCACTAAATATGTGGGATTAAACTGATATTAAGAAAATGCAAACTGAGAAGCAGTAAGATGCTTTTGGCCTTGTGCTACTTCTGTAGGATTTGCAAAGATGCTATCGTACAGCATTTCAGTCGTGGCAGGAATGAACTGGAAGTTGCTTGAGAAGACGTGGTGGGTAGGTAAAAGGTTGCTATAAAACGTTAAACCTCCCCTAAGGTCATATTGCAAGCTGCTTGAAATAACAAATCTTAAAAACAAGTAATGCAACTGTAGTGTAAATAAAAAAGTGCTGTCTAACTAAAAAGACAGGGAGATAAAAAGACAAAAAAGATGAGGTACCTCTGAATGAAGGAGAAGCAATGGCTATATGTATGATCTTCCGTTGATCCTTATGTCCCATCTGCAGTTTCAAGCCCCAGTTGTCTCCCCCATTCCTCCTCTGAGCATCCCATCTTCTCAGTTCCTTCTTTTGGGTGATCATCCCTTAGCACCTTTGCTTACTGGAGGCCTCCTTCTTTAGTGCTTTCCCAATTACTTCCCCTCTGTCAGTTTGGTTTTTCATTTGCCGCATGCTACTCCAACCCTGCTTCTATCTGTAGCCCTTTGATACCTAGTTCACCTTATTATCTTTCATTCATTTTAGCATCTTTATCTGTTATTTAGAGATCAGTGGAGCTTTCTCTGTCTTCCCATTCAAACTGCACAGTCACTTGGCCAACCTGTTCTGAATGAAGCCTTGTTTGTTCTCAGATCTTTCTTCCTTTCCTAAGCCACACTTTATTCTGTTTGATAGTAGTCATTTGCATCCCCTGCTGCTGCGAGGCCTTTGTATGATATTTGTTCCATCACTTCCTGATTTCTGTGCTGTTTACAACCTTTTTTTTCTTGCTCTGACTGCACTTTTGCCAACTTCTTGACTGAATTTTTTTTTCAAAATGCATACTGCTGTTTGGGTTTTGACTGTGTGACAGAGATCATGTTTAAGAGCTAGTATCTCTTTTCTGGAAGCCAGTCTTTCCAGCTCACACTACTCTCAAACCATCTCTGTATCAATACATGGAGGCCCCCCTCTCCAAACAATTTCATCCTCACATCACTGCACTCAGAAAAGGGAGTTTCTACCCAGAGAATTTATGATCCAAATACTGAAAATAAAAGGGATCAGCAAAACATCAAAACATTATTGCTCCTGTTTTACAGTGGCTTGGCTGAGAGTTAAATTCAGACCTTGTAAAACTTAGTCTGATTTGTTCACGGTGGAAATATTCTGCGACTTGGACTGTCATCTCCCTGGTTGTAGAAGCCAAACCAAGCCTGGGCAGATGTGGCGATTTTCTCAGCATCTAGTTACTTGGTGTCACAATTAATGCCACTTTGGATGACAGTTGTATTGCAGACTTCATTGTGAAGTGCAATCAACCAGTAGAAACTGGTTCAAGGGCACTAAAACAGACTGCTGTTATTTCAGCTGTCCAGGAAACCAGTGCGATGGTATGTAACAATATGATCAGTGCCCTTACTGGCAACTGTCTTCAGGTTTTCCAACCATTTTCTTTTTTCTTTCAGTGAGAAGTAAATCACAAACATTCACAGATATAAACACAAATGTTAGTGTGTGGTAAGCAATGCTTCTGCTGTGCAAGTTGGCTCTTTTTAAAGGTCTTGATTTTCTGCTCGGTTGCATTGGAAAAGTAAATCCTTTAGAATTGGAATCTTAAAAATGTACCCAGATTCAGGACACATCTTTCCAGAATCTTGGACACGTGTTTATATGATGCGTGTAATACTTATTCACTGTAAAAATCTCTTTCTTCCTAATCCTTCAACATGAATCCAGGTTTTACCCTAACATCTCTAATGCCCTCAAGGCAGATAAAGTATTAAGCAATGAATTGTATGAAAGTGTATAACCTGGTACATATAAGCTGCTAATAATCCCTGGGCAGAAGTGCAGCCTTTCAAATAGATGCCACAGCTGGCAAACTGAGCATAATTAGGTAGGGAGTCATAATTCTATAAACAGTCCTTCTCAATCATATCACCACAGTAGTTTCTTTTAAAGAGATGTAAAGAACAAAAAGGTTGACAAATATCTTTGCTAATTAAGTCCTCAGCTAAATCCAGAGTAAAACACACAGATGCCTTCCTCCTCCTTTTCGTCCTCCTGTCTGCATAGGAATGACTTGCTGAGAAATTCTCACTTTTTCATTTAAAAAACATTTTTACCGATAAAATCAAGGCAGGCAGATACTAATAACTCTGCAAAGTGGTTCCAGATTTGTTCATGAGAAGGTGAAGTCAAGATGGGGAGATGGGGGAAGTGCTGGGAAAGGCAGCTTTTTATTCATTGACGTGCTATGGACTAAAGAAGGAAAGAAGAAATAAGGCAGTGTAATACTGCTTGGTTTCAAGTTACATGTTTTTTTTTGTTGGGTACTGTTTTATCCCATTACACTGTATACTGCCTGTCTAGGTGCTCTGAGCAATCCTATTTATTAATGTGTTCCTTCTTCAACACGGCTGTGGAGCAGGCTGTAGCTAGGCTGCGTGCCTAGGCTGCACCTATAGCGTGTTTGGTGAGAAGCAGCCCCACAGCATGATCGCTCCTCAGATGGCTATCTGTGGTGGTATCTCTTTCTTTATTGACTCTGGAGAGAGAAAAAGATGACTATCCAAATGCCTAAAACAAGTGACTCAAGCTAGGCGGGTTGAATCCCTGAATTCCTCCCCTCAGAGCAGCACCCTGTTCAATCGACCAGCAACCTTGAAAGCTTCTAACAGTCCAAAGCAGAGAAAACTTCCAAATTCCATTTGATTGCTACATCCTTGTGCTTAAAGAAAAAATAACTTTTACAAGATGTGCTTAGAAGAATAGGCCTATGTCTAACACTATGCAAGTAAGGGGCTTTGCAAAATGCATTAACTGTAGCAAGGGAAAACCCTTACTTCATTCTATAGGTCAAAGAATATGGGGCAAGGAAACTGTTCTCCTACCTCAGCTCCAGTTGTCATTGTTTCTTAGGCAATGTCACCTTATTCCACTATTACTTCAATACTTGATATTCCACTCCATTTAGGGATGGGCTGTTTCCCACTGATGTCAGTGTAGCCAGATCATGTCTGTGGTGAATAAGGATGGAAGAAAGGAGTCCTTTGTATTTTCATATTGATAAAAGCCTTATTACTCATGAATAATTTGGCTCTGTTTTCATGTGAACATCATATTCAAGGATTACTTCATGGGCTCAGTTTAATATGGACCTACAATTTTCTGATACCAGGTCTAATTGTCTTGCTGCAGTGTTAGATTTCATAGGACAGCATTGCAAAGCCTGGGCTACATCAGCAGAAATTTCTTAATTTCAAAATCCCAACTGGTTAATTATTTAAGCTGTTCTCAAGACAGATGTGTTTCCTTAGGGCTGGAGAACAACAAGCTTTTCTCAGCAACAAGCTTGCCACAGTTTCTTCTCAATGATACATCAAGGTCAAATATTTGGAGCCATTGAAGAGGAGATAGCGCGTTTCAAAGCTCCTTTGTTCATAAGCTTCCATGGCCAAAGCTCTACACTCCTTAGGCTGTAAAGAAAGTTAGATTTATGTTTTCTTAAACATAAAAAAAAAAGGTATTTCAGCAAATACTGTAGAAAAGCAGAACAACTATTCAAAAATATTAAAGCACTTTTATTCTTTAAAGTAATAATCTGTTTTTTCCCAAAGCTTAAAGTTGACAGTATCTCTTTAACATTCCTCTCCGACAAGAAAACACCTAATTCTTGCATCGTTTGTACACATCTGTAGAGGAAGCATCCCCACACAGGCTGCTGCATGATATTAATGGCCCTAGATACCAAACTCCTTGTGATCCAAAACAAATACAGCAAAGATTAAAAAACCCCAACAGCCAAAAGACGCAATTTAAAACATTCCTGGGAATATCATGGCTCTGTCCTGGAGATTGTAAGTAGGTCGTGGCCAAGACCTCAAATTCACCTACAGTATTACATAAACAGTCTGGACAGAGGTTCACTAAACAGACAGGGGATTGCATCCAGACTGTTTCCCATCTGCCGTATCCTGCTCCCACCCATGCACACAGCATTTTCAAAGACAGAACTAACGCCTGCTGCATTTTATGGGATGCTTGATTTAAAACTTCCATGCTGAGACCAAGTGCTGGACTGAGCCTCTTGGGCAAGAGGAATGGTGTGTGGCATTGCCAAATCCAGCCTGAACGTCGTGCGTGAGCTCTTCTGCTGTGTCACAGCTGGGCACATGCAGAAGATGACTTCAGGGCTGTTCTGAGGAAAAATCTGAGCTAGGTCTGGAGGCCTGTTGACCTCAGGGTCCTAACTGTAGTGCTTAGTCGGCTCCACTGGCCCAGGTCCCTCCTCAGGACTGTAGGTCCCTTCCTGAGTCAGGCCTAGCAGCCTCCTGCGGGTCGCGCAGGGAGGGGGTAGAAGCACAGCGGGTGATCCATCCCGCTGGGTGGTCTCACATCCTAGGCCCACATGCAGCTGCTGAACCACATTTCTTCACTATAAGCTCTCATTTCTGGATCTGACAATGCCATTTCACCTTCCTTTGCTGCAGCCACAGCCTATATGTTTCACAGCTTTCTAAGGCCACTAACAATCATTATTTTTATCTAAACTAATGATAGTTCAGGTCAGTGGAATTTAACCGAGCGCTTATTGAACTAGCGTCTGTGTGTTTACACAAACCCATGGCAGAAGAAAATAGTTTATTTTGTATTTCAAAACACACTTTTAATCTATATGAGTGCCTTCATTTAAGGGACATTCTTTCAAGTTATTAACTTATTTATTTGTAATTAATAATTTTTTTTTAAACCCACATGACCATTCATTTTCTGGATTCTTTTTGCTATTTTATATCAGAGCATGACAAGTTTGGTTTAATGAGTCCTTAATCAGTTACATTCACTATCTAGAATTTTCTTTCCTTGTTATTATGATGAACTAAGTTCACCAAACCTGGACTCCTGGTATGGCTGCAACCTTAATGTCTTCAGGTACACTATACAGCTATAAAAGCTCATTGCACTTGCATTTGACTTAATACAGAGCATGGGAAACAAACTGGAGAATCACATATATGAAAACAGAGTGATTTATCACATTTAGTACTTTAATACCACATTGTTAAATGATAGAGTTTAATTTTTACACCATCATTTGCACATGCTAAAAGCAAGCCCCTCTACACAACCCTGTCAGTGAAAGCTGGGATGTTTTCTTTAGATTTGCTTTTGGTATTTTCATATTAAGATGAAAAATAAAGATTAAAAAAATTGTGCAGCTTCCAGTTAGGTAAAGCCTCAAGTGAACAATGGTTTCTGCATGGCTATGAAGAAATACTGCTTGATAATATGCTAAAGTTTGCACAACTATTTCAGTAATATTTTAACTTCTTGTTCAGTTACATTTAACTGCAGTTAAAGTGCTATGTAGAGCCCAGTTAGGTTAACTATTGAAGTGCTCTCCCTAGAAGTAACTTTGAAGATAAATGCTGGAAAAATAACCAGGGCCTTCATATATGACAAAATAGTAACTTAGCTGCACTGGTGCAGTCAATGAAACAGTGAATTTTGTCTACTTTTAAAAAGCATACTATACAAGTTTGTTCTGCCCATTTTTTCCTTCAGCGCTTAAGCACATTAAGCATTGCAAATGCCTCGCAGAATATTTCCAGGGAACACATTCAATAAAGAGTGGTAAACAGTCAGAGTGAAAAAAAAAAAAACAAACAAAAAAAAGTTTGTTGGTATAACCAGTGGTAAGTACCTAGGAATTTGTGGTTTATAATGCACGTTCATAATCTGGCTTTGTTGATTTTGCAGCGATGATAGAGATACAGGTGGTTTGGCCTTGTTTCTGCTAGTTATTCAAACAGCTGCAGGAATGAAAACAGAGCCAAGGGGCAAAACGTTATAAAAATGGATTGATTAATTTTTCTTGGTAATTGCACCTGTAAGGTCAACTCATGTTAAAGAGGGAATGTGGAAACCGGAGAAAAATTCTGACTTTGCATCCAGACTCGCTGAAAGCAAGATCGGGCCTGATCCTTAAACAGGGAGAGGGATATGACTCTGAGGTCTCAATGCCCTGAACTGCTGTCTAGAAGGACAGGCTTTTATTGTCTCTCTCATCTTACCACATGGGATGTTTCTACCAATGAGGGAAGTTTGTTAGTTTTATTTGCAAGTCAACTCTAAGTGCTTCAAGGGAAAAAAAAAAAGTAGTAAAAATGCTTATCGTGGAGTTATTAAACAGCACTTTTATCTCCGTTCGTAAAGTAAACATGTTTCTTTCTGATTTAAAGATTCTGTACATGAACAAACCACCTCTCTCCATCACGCGCCTTCACTGATTTTATCCCATTCCTAACTGTAAGTCTCACCACTTCTTTTCTCCTGCAAGGGGAAAAAAGAGGCAAGTACACAATTGTGGCAGTGGGCCAAGATGATCACAGTCCGCTCACACAGCCTCGTCTCCACCTGGTGCCCCTCGATCGCGTCCTGTCAGTCTGTACACTGCTGCTACCACCGCTCCACATCTGGAGACAGATGTTATTTTCCTTATAAAATAAACCTTCCTTTTTCTTGCTGTAGATAAGGCAGCTGTACTCATTTCTGCTACTTCCAGACCCAAACAGGAAGAGAATGCACGTATTCTGCTAGCCTAACTTTTATAAAACAGCCTGTATAGCACTATTATGCACAAACAGAAAAGCTTAGATGTATTTTTATGTCAAATAAAATGCACTCAAAAAGCCACATATTCCACTTTAATTCATGAGTCAAAAAGAGAAGAAATGCAAGGAAAGAAAAGGAGCCCTTTTGGCTTGATTTGCTGCCCACGTATAAGCATCTGGCATGATACAAAATGCCCTTAGGTACCCCTCCTAGTATCCAGCTGCTGGTCCAGAATGTCTTTGATCTCCTATAGGGCCTCACCCACATCTGCCAGCCCCGTGTGTAGGTCTTAGAAACCCTAGGACCTAAACCAACAGGAGACAAAAGGAGACAAGTAGGGGATGAGTTTCAAAGTGAATTTTGTTGTTCCAAGTGAGGTTATTAACCTAAGAACACCTTAGGATATCTCAAGGCCACACCAGATGCCTATGTGGGTAACAATCAAATTCAGTAGGCTTGGAGGAATTTACACTTTAAAAAATATCTGGTAATATTTTAAGAGATCCTTACAGAGCTGTGAAAGGGGAAAAATACGGAGACTTTTATAATATAATAGCAAGTAAAAAGGATGACATTAACAAAAAAAAAAAAAAAAAAGATATTCCTTTTTGGTTTGAAAGATTCTTTTCAGGGGTAATTAAAAAGGATGTACGATCATGCGTTTCCACGACTGTCAGAAGTGGCAGTTACACAGTATTCAGCCACTACTGTATTTGCAAAGAACTAAAAAGAGGTAGAATTAATCAGAAATGTAGAGAATAAGATACATAATTGATAAAACCATCCATTTCTGTTTCAACAACACTGGAGCCTTAAAAGCATCAAATTAAACACCAGACCCACATCTGTCTGAGATAAAGGGGAAAAAAGTTAGTAGAAGTTTGGGTGACTGCTGCTTGGACCTCATGAATTTGTGGATTCTCCCAACTTACCACCAAAAGATTAGAATCAAACTTTAAACTGTATTTCATTGGGTAGTTCCCATCAAAAGCTCATAAAAATCTTAAAAGAGATTTAATAAGTTCAGTGCATACAGATCTACTAAAGATGTTTACGAATGCTTCTGCTTGGTGATTCAAACAGGTATGATCAGAGGAAGATTTATATTAAGCCTTCTTTATAAAGTTGCCATCAGTAAGATCATAGCTACAGTATTTCTTTTAAAATCTTATCCTGAAATTCCATTAGTGATTAAGGCAACTTTCCTCAAGATGACATTAAGACATCACTGATTTTATTCTAGACTATGCAACATACATTATCAGAATAAGGGATAACATTTTCAAAATCAACTGAAAAACCTCAGGAGCCTCTTAGAAGCTTAAATGCTTCAGAAAAAAAAAAAAAGTAAACTATTGTCTCTACCTTTAATATGGGTAAGAGAAAGAGAAAAAAAACTAGCCATCTCTTCATGGAAGTATTCAGAAAATTGCATAGTGACCTATCTGGGAAATCCTGCCAGTGTGTCCAATCTGTGCTTTGTGCCGATTTCTCATGGTAATCTTCTATCTGGGAACAAAGCCATGCTTGCTGAAACAGCTCTGCATGTATAAAGTAACAGCTTGTCCAGTAAGCAACAAAGGACAATGTAGTTCTCAGTACAAATAACCTGGCTAACTCTAATGAGCTTGCTCAAGAAGCAGAGCGATAAAGCTTCATTCTCAAATAAAGCTGAACAACCTGGTTACACCATGCTAACGCAGTCCCAGATAGCATCGGGGATAGTTTACCAAAGTAAACTTGTTCAGAACTAGCCAGGATGTGTGCCCAGCTCTGGGCTGGCCTGTGTATACGAATCAAAGGTGTGGTACATGACATCACCTGAAAGTCATTCAAGATCTGACTTTTTCAGTTCTTCACAGAGGACTGGCCTTAGCACCCACAGAAGCCTCAAGTACTGCATCCTGTGTCAAATGTTTCACTACAAACCAAGCTAACAGAAGTCCGTAACTCTGTAAGAGAAGAATTACACAGGAACAAAGCCAAGAGAAAGGCTTTTGCTCCTATAAGGCAGTCACTATACACCTTGGTCACATTAAAATGAAGCTAGCTTTACTCCAGAACAACATGTAGGTGTCTGTCTGGATGTACTTCTATATACCTCAAACTATTACTGTGATAAGCTGGTAAATAAGGGAAAGTAAAGTGATAATTATTATTTTTAGGAGGCGGTCAGATACTGAAAAAGATCATGGTACTTTGTGGTACCTTGTCAGTACCCAGAGAGAGAACATAAACGACATATGAAGAGTATGAGAATATATGAGAGAATATGGTAATTGTCAGAAAGAAGGAATTACATCGCTCTTACCATATTTTTAAAAACAGATTTAAGCACATTAACAATCAAACAATTATTTTATTTGCAGGATACATTTATCATACATAGAAAACAATACTTATTGTTTGGTTGATTAAATAGAGGAAAAAAGCAAAACAAAACCACAATACATTATTCAAAGTGTTCCATATATTTGTTAGCTGACATTTTCAAAATGAAGCTTTCTTTTTTTTTTTTCTTTTAAAAAAAAAAAAACCCACGATCATTAACAATGCATAGTGGGAACAAAGGGTCTAGAAATCTAACATTCCACAGCTGTGAGTCAGTGTGAAAAATAAGGCCATGTAGAGGAAAAAAAACCCCACAGTCAGTTTCAAAACAATACATATTCCAGTGACAGGCTTCAGATAAGATCATCTGAGCATATGAAATCTAAAAGCAAAGTTATGTAAGGAAAAGAGGAATTTAAAATATTAACAAACAACTTGGGAAGGAAGAAACTAGACTTCTCTACTGATGGCTTGGAAATAGCCTCCAAGCTTTCAACCTAGTATCAAGTGAAGGTCAATTACACTATGATGCTGCAAAAACCAACCCACGATGAACATCTAGAGGTAAGAAATATCCAAGTCCATTTCACTAAATAAGCTACAGCTATGCATACCACTTATTCAGCACATATTTACCAATGGAATGACAAAGTGTTTAAAAAAAAAAAAGTTTGATCACCAGTCACTGAATGATTCAGTGAAGGGCTGGAAAAAACATATCTGCATGCTCTGAAATGTTAATTACAACTTCTTTTCACATTTCATGCTGATGTAAATGGAATGAATAGAATTGCAGTGTCATATCCTGCTCTTTGTTCCTGTCCTTTCACACTGGGTCAGCAGTGTGAAGGTTTCATAAAGCTGCCATAACAACTGAGGTTCTTCGCTGCCCTTCACTGCTGCCATCTGCTCTTCACATGATCGTAGTGGATGAGTCCAAGGAACAAGAAAGAGTCACAGAGCTGCCATTTTCTGGCAGTCCTTAGTGCAATGCTTCCCAAATGCTGCATTAAATACAGGATGTGTACCGCAGATAACTTAGCCACATTAAATAACTAATCTCTATATAGCGTTACATGAAATTCAGGATAAAGAGGATATAAAATAACTGCTAATATTGGATCTTACCTGAGTTAGATTCAGCTTGTTTACTCACAAGGTCACAAGAACAAAGTTGAGGCAAGACTGGATGTGGGAATTGGTCTGAATGCAGGTGCAAGAATGCATATTTTACAAATAACTATTTATTTCTAGAGTTTAACTCACATCTTTTCAGAACAATTAAATACAGACTAGACTACATAAACCTTTATAACCCTTCTTCATCTGTCATAAATGATATCCAGACACAAATTCAGATCTTTCAGACAGAAGACATACAGAATTTACTTTAAAAAAAATATTTGCTACAAGTCACCTTTTGCCATCACGTAAAATGTATAGGAAACTACTGGGAAAACTTGGATTGTTGATGTTCTAAACCAAACAAAAATATATGCTTATTTCAAGAAAGCTGAAACACCTTGACTGCCATGGGGAGGTCTTTCCTGAAAACCTTATTTCTTCAGTACTCTGCACAGTCTCACTCATCACAGTTACCATTCAGAACAGCATAAACAGCAGCATTTAGAGAGTGATGGATTCTAAAGGTTGACCTCTTCCAGTTGCCCTGAAAAATCTGTGTTTACCATGCTTGTAGGTGAGGCCTCAAAGAAAGCAAGAAACCTTTTAAACATCAGCTGAACAAAACTTATGCAGCTGTGGTTACATTATGTCCATCCATGTTTTTTATGAAGAAAAACATTGTTGCATTCAAAATCCAGATAAAGCCATGGAATTCATAGAGAAAAAGAAAAAGGAAAACAAACCTGCATTGCAGAGTAGGGAGGACTGCAGTAAGTTATCCCTAGAAAAGCAGCAATACAGGCTGTGGCTCTGTATGTATCTGTTATATGTATGCATGCATGTATACACACACACATACACAAACGCAGAATCATCATCACTGAAAAAAATAACTGTCAATACAGTTGGTTGTTTTACTCTAAATAAAAACGATGAGTTAACAGATTTTCCACTGTGGCTTATAAATTTGGGCTGACTAATCTGCAAGTTTGTCTCTACTTTCTCTAGTGGAGTCTCTTTCATTTAACTCATACGGAAGCAAGATGGTTTTAATTTCCTAAGTTAGCAAAGAGCGTGTAACATCCCACATGCTAAGAAGTTAGGAAGTTAGCTGCTTTCATGTAATTTCATGCATTATCAGAACATGCTATGGAAGTCTTTGCTGATAGAAAAAAAATTATTATAAAAAACAAATCAGAACAATGACCGAATATAATTACAGAATTCTTCCGGCAATTTTCAAGTAAAAGCTACATATAATACTTCCCAATGTTGGACATTACCTTTTCCATCTGATACAGATTTAAAATGCATAGGAGATACAAAAATAGAAGTATCCATCCAATCTTTAAGAGTGTTCTGCTTTATACTCTAGTCAATACGCCCTATAATTGTATTGATGGATTCTGTGTTAAATATGTTACATTCTGAGGGGCTAGTTAGAATGAGAAGTGGAAATATTTCATTTTAAGGAAAGGCTTCCTTTCAATTTTTACAAAAACAGAAATAGAAGACACACAACAAACATTCTGTGTTCTTCTGTGTTCTCTCTTGCTAAACAAAAAAACCAAAAAACCAGAAACCTCCATCCCAACAACTGTATGTATGGCACTTGCTTATCAGAATGTAATCCATACATTATGATTATAGGAGAATGAAATTGATCCACTGAACAATTTTTCTCCAGAGAGTGGTCTGACTTAACTATTACCTTTGTCCACAGGTAATCTAAGATGTGCTGGGTCACCATTCATACCCAGTTTGCTTAACATCTTGATTCAAAGTACCTCTACACACCTAAATCCCTTATTCAGTAGAATTCCAGCACACGAAGATATGGGCCCATGAACTATTTTTAAACACTTCTACTACTCTCTCCCCCATATAAAACAACCAGGGTCTTTACCGCATACTAGTGTGTCTGTTTTTCTAAAACAATGACCGATGTCTGCTCCACTCTCTTTTTTATTATGAGGTCAAACACAGACTGAAGTTCTACTTAGTATAACTGTGGCTTTCAGTGATTGTGTAAAGTAAAATAAACTGGATTTAGTTTCCTTTGATAAAATATCATGTTTTGGTAGCACATTAAATAACCAGGAGCAACCCGCCAGCCTCATTATAGCAGATGTAACTTGTGTGTGTTAATTCAGAAACTTTGTTTTTTTAAATCTCTTGCCTGCATCTCCAGGAAGGGTGCTATGCTAAAAGATTGTCCCAAGCAGTTGTAGCCAACATGAGACATAAAGTATCAAACTTGAAATGTTTTTCACAGAATATTTTTGAAATCACCATAGAGGCATTTGTTGTTGCTTTAGATATTAAGACAGCACTGCAACTCTGATATACAAATAGCAGCCATTTTGAAAAGTAAATATCCCGTCTTACTAAATTGCATTAAAACTCATAAGTGCAAATTAATTTTGTGCACCGTGGACTGGACAGGACACAGAGACAGAGTAAAGTGGCAGAAAGCCACTGAAAGGAAGAGCTCAGATTAGTAAGCAGCCACTTAGGTGAGTGAGCAGGCTTCTGGAGCATAGCCTCAGAGCCAGGCTTTGGGCAAGAACAAAGCTGCTTCCATGCCTCCTGTCCACAGAAAGATGGCAAGAGTGGCCCATCAGAACTGCTACCCCGAAACCTCTGTATGTTTCCAGGAGTGATGATGAGTTAGACTTTCAAGGTGTTTTAGAGAAGCCTGCCGGCAGTTTCTGATCATTTGGTTTTCCTTTCGTGCACTTTGTGTGACTTTTAATAGTCCCCAAAGGGACCAACTCACACTGGATTGACTGAAGGATTTACTCTCTCTTACCAGGACCTGTGCCAACATGCCTGGGTTAAAATTATGGAAAATGGGAGGCATGGGCCTGCCACCCCACAGGAGTGAACTTCAAGAGGCCTACCCAGCCTGTGACAGCACTGGCGAGGTAAGTAAACTAACACAACAACAAATAAACAAACATGCTCTCTCATTACTGTTTGCATCATCTTAAGAAAAGAACACATTTAAAGTAAGTGTGAAGGCTACTGTGCAAAAATACAGCAACACATCAGTAGGCAAATGCAAACATCATAGTTATGAATCCATGCAGTAGCACCAGCAATTGAGCTCAACTCCACTTTTAAAATTACCCAGGCTTTTATCTCTTGTGCCAAGAGAATCTGTGTTAACTGGTCATGAATGTATCAGTACTCCCTGCAGGCCAGTATCCGTGAGCTTAGCTTCCTCTTCAGTTCCTGATGGAAAGGCCATTTCTGTAAAGGAACTCTGAGCTGTAGCAGCTCCTATGGGGAGCACTGTACAAGCCAGAAGTTGCAGGGTATTTTTCAAAATTTTCCTATTTCAAACATTTAGGCTTCCAAACTAGAGCATTTTTTTTTTTTAACATCAGGCTATATTGAGGCAAGGCTCTGATTGAACCCAATTTATATAATCTAGGCAATATATCAGAGAGGACATGACAGTCAATATATAATCCTACTGGGTACAAAATATTACAGACTTAAAGAGCTTCAAAGTTTGTCCGACATAGTTCAGTCAGCAAAACACTGAGTGTTCTTCCACTCTTCATTTAAGAACAAGGATATGGTCCTGTATTCATTTCAGAAAGCAAAGCCAAATGATTAAATAGTTCAATTCACAATCATATTCTTCCTCTAAACAATTCTGATCCAAGACCAGCTTCACCTAAACATCTTTGTTACCCATCTTTGAACAGAATGAATCCTAGCAAAGGAAAACAACCCTTTGAAAGACAGAAAACCATCAGTGAGTTACTGTACAGATTACATGCATAGCATCAGAAGATTGACACCATAAAAACAACAGGTTTCACTTTTAACTGTAAACAGGCATAATACAGTATTATTTTCTGAGTAAAACAACACAAACATTACTTATCACTTAGGAATAATTGTGCACAGCATACTTCATCACTCAGAAACTAAATTTCAGTTATCTTGTAGCTATTGCTGACAAATATTGCCTTTAAAAAATCTTCAGCTGCGTGTGATAATATACAACTGAATGTGTAAGGAGCACAGACATGTGGGCTTTGTTATCCTCCCACATCCCTCATTCTTAACAGACATTGGCACTTCTCATCTTCGTCCTGAGGACAACATCCTTCCAGTCATTTTGGCCAGCTGAAAAGGAAAGACACTTACTGATAGGGCCTCTCTCTCCTCACTAACACATGTTAAGCATTTACTTTGCTTTTCACCATTCTGAGATCAGACTGTAGGGCTTCTTAGACTCCAGTGTGGTAGAATACCAGATTAAAAAAATAAAACAAGACACTCCAGACTATGCTGACTGAGAAATTATCAGAGCCCATACAGATTTTCTGACAATTACTCAACTTATAAAATAAAACTTAAGTGTTTTATTTCTCCTACTTTACAAATGTTTGAGGCCAAATAATTCCCTTATTTTGAGATCTGAATTAATGAACTCTTAGGCTTTTTCCTGTAAAACTTTACAATGCAATTTCTCCAATATTAGTATCATGCTTAAAGAGCACATAAAAAGGTTCCTACTTCTTTCTATTAGACTTCTCATGACCATAGGCACAACATTGTATAGTCTTAAATGAAAACACCAGCCACCAGTGATTGTTCTTTCAGTGTCATTTTAAGGGAATTATTTCAATCTCAGTACCAAACAAGTTTTAAAAGGCAATGGATTCATTATTTCTGTGTACTTTGAGAACTGATGGAAGTGCATCCAATGTTCTATCGTGCTGTCACCATCCAAAGTCCCAGTGCAACATTGGCAGCCAAAAGTGCACTACCAGCAAGCAAAATTAAAAAGCCAACAAGCTCTCTGTGTTGTTTTTCTACAATCAGGGAGCTCAGAGTAGCTTCCAGGAATGAATTTAATATCCACTGACCATCCAAAGCGAAGCAGGGTACAGCATTGATAACTGCAAGTGCTCCTGACAGTGAAATTAAGTACCTGGTTGATATTAGTTAAGGTTCATGAATAATAAACAAGAAAATGTAAAAATTAATACAAAACATATTTTTTATTTCTAGTATGTAGAGAGAAACATGAGGGATATTTTTTTAGCTGCCATTCATTTTCACAGAAATTATATGAGCACAATGAGTTTTACACCATAACAAACCAGCTCAGAGAACTGCCTTTAGAGAGTAATTTGTATTTAAGCACTAGGTTTGGATACTTAAACAACCTGCACTTTTCACAACTCGGATGAAAGCAGGAGATAGCAAAACCACACAATACTGCCTGTCTTCCTCCCTTGCTTTGTGTGGTTTGGGAGGAAGGTTATAGCTCTGACACCATGCCTGAAGTAAGAAGGTACTCTAGACCTATGACCTAAGTATGAAATAATGATTAGGAATGTTTTCCGAAACACTCCCTTGCAGGAGTAACTAAATGGCTAGAATATAATTGGAAATCTGGCCTCTCTCCCCTACTTACCTTTTAGCCAAAAAAGTTGCATGGATTTCTGTACGTGCATGTGCATGTGAGAATGAGGCAAAGGTAGATAATTTTTATTGTTGGTAAGGGCTTGCTAACTGGAATACCTACCTCCATCCTATAATGGTTGGACAATAAGACATATGACTCAGAAAGCAGCTAGGTCAGCGTGAACCTTGATGTGTTCCAAGAAAGGGGGAGCTTAGGTAGCATCTTTACTTTTGTGGACTACACTGTTTAATTATTCTGTAGCTATGCATAAACATTTCAGTTTCTAAGGCTAAGCGTTCTTAGATTAGCCATATTCAAGCCTACTAACCTGTACGTATGCATATGTATATAATCCCATTCATTAATAAACATGTTTTAACTGAATTATCACTCTGCTTTTTGAATAGGCCAAGTTTTCTTTCCTGTTGAAGAAAAAAAAAAAAGAACATACTCTGCTATTTAATTCAGTATAATGACTCAAAAATGATAAAACTCTGACATACCAAATCTTGCAATATAATCTCATTTGTCCTGCTGTAAATGCAAGTTTGACTTTCTCATCACAGCTGTTAAGATTCATCCTTAAGGAAGAGTAAAAAAAAACACTGACCAAAACCATCCTGCTAAGCACAAGAAAGTGAGATATTTCATTTTGAGCTTGGCACGTGGACAATAATCAATGCAGAGATGGGATAAAGATGTCAAAACTCTACAGAAATGTTTCAGAGTATCCTGTCTAAAATTATATCCAACTGAAATTTTGCTGGGTCACCAAGTCTTAAACAGTTCCCTTCTTGCCTTAAAAGAACAAACATACTTCAAAGGATACTTGCAAAACGTCTCTATCACCACAGGCAGATCAATGCTTAGAAAGTTTTGTCGTGGTACAAAACTGCTGAGACTTACTGAAATGAAATATAAAGGTAAACAAAACATGAATAGTCATTCCAGGATTATAACATTATCAATTTTAGATCATAATTTTGCAGAAAAATCAGATCTGAAATGACATTTCTTCAAGGATGAATAACCAATCTAAATACAGTTTTGCTTGGTTTTTATTTTTAAAAGAATGCAGCCATTAAATCTCTTAAACATGCTCACTATCATAGTAAAGTCACTCCACAAATTATAACTAGCATATTTCAGTAAAAGTAGATCTAAGATACATATTTTCAGAGGCAACTTGACATCTGTAGTCATAAAGACCGCATTGAATAATTTAAGTCCTTTTAAAAAAAAAAAACAACCAAACATAAAAAGAGATTATAGTTACCAGACTTTTTCAACATATGCAGTCCACATGTATACATTCATACTGTGGGCGCACACATGTACTTTCTCTGAAGGCCAGAAAATTATTCTCTTGCAGTACCTGCAGAAGATCCCCTCAACCTGAAGCTGAACTCATGGTGTACAGGAGCGGAGCTGATAGGGAGCAGAGTTCTGAAGCCACTCTGAGAAAGCACAGGCTAGGAGATGATGCACAGCTGCATTATACATCTTAACACCAGTTTGCCTGTACATGAGTACCTTCTTTTTCTGTCTTCAGATGGTACCGTAAGTGACTTCAAGATGTAACTTAGTGCAACTTAAAAACCTAGGAGGTGGAACTCTGCGTCCTTCCTATAAGTGACTGGAAAATTGCAATGTCAAGCACCAAAGAAACACTTTAGTACTGTAACTTCTTTGAAGGTGTACATGAAGCTTCAGCTGACTGTATGCCAAATATTTATGAGAGACTCCTTAATGAAAACTGACGTAGACTGAGACCTCCCAGAGTGCACTCTGTTAGTACAGGGATGCTCCATCTAGGTTGTCTCATTAAAAGTCTTGACGCAGTCTTTCAAAGGAAACAGCAATCTCAGTCTGCCAGCCTGAGGGACCATTTGAAAGCCTTAGTTTTGTGACAACTGGAAGAAAGATACCTTTCTTATTAGAAGGTTCCAGTGATAGCTTAGCAGAGTCTTATCCCCAGAAGGAAGAGGTTTAGGTAAATTAAGGCAGAATTAGAAAATCACCTTAAGAATGAGCTTGCACAGTATCAACAATAGTCACACTTGGTCCCTAAAGAACAACTTTGGATGCGCGTTGAGGCCATCCACAATGACCTGAATTTTCCTTGCCAACCTGGGAAAAAGTTATAGCCATAAGAAATACCATCTCCACAGAGATATGTGAAAGCAAGAGTTCAAATCCCACTCAATACAAACATCTCTTGGGAAAGGAACAATTTAACCCACCCTTTGAGAAGTTTTAAAACCACAGGCTAAGAGAACACTGGGAACCTCACAGCACTAGTATATAACATACCAGAAGAGCTAAGTATATCTTAGTTAAGAGTGAGATCAGATTTCTTCAGGTTCAATAAACAATTCAAGGACACCAGAACAAAGATGATGGGAAAATAGTTCAAAGGCAAATGAGGCAGAGAACTGGTCTGCTCAGTCACATAAACACATTTTCTTCTGTTAATAGAGGCCCTTTTGATGAGTCAGAGTGATAATTAGTCCAACCAGCAAGCATACCATGGGATGGAGAGATCTGGATAGCAAGGAGTCCTAAAAAAAGAATGGGCTTGCTGTGGCAACAAGCAGAGAACTTTCCAATACCAAAACTGCCACAGCTGTGCCAAGACAGCTTGAAAATCCTGTTCTCTCTTATCTTTGCTTAAGAAAGACCTTTGATTTAGGGGAACTAAGAGAAAATAAAAAAAAAAAAAAATCCGTTGGACTACTGAGTGAAGAACATAACAGACAGAAATCCTGGACACCACCCAGCTCAAAGTCAGAGGCATCCAAGTCAAGTGATATCCAAAGCAAACAATTCATCAAGCTGAAGGCTGGTATCAGATCTGATCAGATCTCTTGTTCATGAGCCAAAATAGCAAAATGGTTGAGGCAGCCAGCGTATTCAAAGGTTTCAAAAGACATACACTACAATATACTGTAACTTCAAAATCTGACTGCCTCTTGACAAACACCTAATGGACAGTAACAAGTCACCATCCTGAACCTGAACTTGTGCCTACACTGAGAATGGATCACTAATCTCCTTCTCTCTTTGTTACAACAAAGTGTCTCTTGTCCCTGACAGCCACTAGACACGGATCTAAACTCCAAACCTTGCTGCTGAAGCAATCTCCAAAACAAAAGGAAACTTCAGGAAGTTGCTGGACTGAGCTCTGTACACTGTAATACGAGGCAATAAATTTTAGTGGCTGTAATGGATCAGACCTAATGGCAACTGGCAAATCTGTCCTTCAAGGAATAACAGAAGAATTACAGAAATAATATTCTCCGGACTTATCTTCAAAAGACACTGTTAGGAAGAGGTGAACAGCAATGAGGCTGGGTGAGAGAAAATGGTCATTGTTTTACCACTCTAAACAATTCTTTGACCTAGAATTAGCATTTATTTTGTTGGCTAATGCTAGATGGTGTTGGCAAATATTGAGAAGAAAGCACAACGGACACAATTTTAGTTAGCAGTGATTTGGAGACTAGCTTGACCAAAGAGCTTTCCAAAACCTCTTCATGGGGGAAAGGACACGTGTGCTATGGAGAAGAGGGACAGTACAGCATAAGATATTTCTGTGTAGTCTCCAGAAGAACTATACATGTAACCCTTTAAATATGGGTTGAAAGCAAAGAAGGATCATCCTCAGTAATAAGAGGAAACAAGCATGGAAATACCAAGAAACCAGACTGTACCAGGCCTTCATCAGGAATTATGGCTGTTGTTGCCCAAAAAACTCCCAAAAGCTAGAAAGTGGCTTTTTTTAAAAAAAAAAAAAAAAAAAAAAAGACTTAGATACAACAGGAGACTGGTCCAGTTTGGGGAAATTATCTTCTAGGTAAGTTCCATCTTCTTTTCATGAAGGAAATCTCACAGTCTTTG
Source organism: Chlamydotis macqueenii (assembly GCF_036417535.1). Taxonomy (NCBI): domain Eukaryota; kingdom Metazoa; phylum Chordata; class Aves; order Otidiformes; family Otididae; genus Chlamydotis; species Chlamydotis macqueenii. The sequence goes on from NC_141556.1 coordinate 131,231,897, forward strand.
ATCCCTGACGGGCAATGCAAATACAGTAATATTCAGGGATATGTTCTTCCCTCAAGCAGTGTGAATTCCAAATGTGAATGTTAGTCACTAGGTTCTTCCCAATCAAAAAGGGCCAGAGAAGGAAGATAAGATTTTGCAATACCAGAAATGACATGAAGGAATAAAAAACCACAAACAACATAAAGAAGAAACACTGCAAAGTTGCATGGCAATAATGACAGGGCCCTCCACTTCAACCTTATATATCATCTGTCCAACACAGGGAGAGCCTCTAGGGCATAACTGGCCTACAATAAGAAAAGTCTAAAAGTCTTCAGTAGTACCACATGAATTAAACCCACAGTATGAATTTATATTGGATTACATTAGACACTTTTTACAGAGAGAATGCTAATTAAAACAATTAATCAATTTGTCCCTCCTAAACAACACACATTCCTAATCATTCCTTCTGTTTTAGTTTTGCCAAAATCTCCAGCACTGTAAGGTCACTTAGGATTATTATTCTTTACAGGTTGGTTTTTTTTTACTGGAAACAAGAGCTATACATAGCATCCACATCAACATAAAATATTTTTGCTAGGATATTTTACTTTGAGGAAACAGAAATATTTTATATAAATAAGCTGGATAACCTATGTCTTGTAAATAGCTAATATGGATATAAATTTTAAAAAATATTGTATCTGGAAGACAGCTCCAACTGAAAATATGAAATAATTACTGCTTCTTCATAAATCAGGACTATCATGACAATAATACAAGCCTAAGTAGAAAATAATGCATGCATAATCTTAGAATGTTTTTCAAACATTATTTTAGTGACATTTCTAGGAAGAGCAAAGTCATAGCACACACTAGTGCAACTCCTATATCAGGTTGTGTGTTAAATACAGCACCACTCTAAAAAGTGGTGTTTCCTGCAGGCAGAAAGATCACACGAAAGAATAAAGCATTTCACTAAAACATATGGTTATCACATTATGATCTGTAAAAAAATGGTTATCATATTATGATCAGTCACATTTGGAAAAAGAAAATCAAACCTGTTGGCCCCAAACCAGTATTGTACAGTGCAGAGTTAAGTGTGAAATATTTACAAGTTGTTTCATTAGAACGCATGGAACTCTACAATGGTACAGAGGTTGCATTTGCAGCAAAGTTTGTAACAAAGTCAAGCTTTTACCTTTCAAATTAACACATTCAATGTGTAATTCCCAGGGTACAGTAAACCACTTTAGAATTATATTCCTGTAAATACATTGTAAATTGCATTTTCACACACTAACTTCTTAAAAGCAGAACTTCTGCAATAACATTATTTTCTGACTTCTGAACAAGGGACAGATTTGATTGTTTTGCAGAATTACTGTTCAGTGGGAAACACTGTCTAAAACTCCTCTGCTCCAACATACTGGAAAAGGGAACAATATAAATCGTTCTAGAGTACCTACAGTTTGTATTGTTAGAGATCAAGAAAGGGAACTTAAAATAATTATCAAACTCTGTTCTTAAAAGTTGTTGCTGCATTTGGAATCGATGTCATCAAATACAAAACTGTGTGTTGATATCACACAGGTGAACAATGTTTTCCTCCAAAATGGCAAGAGGGCAGAAATAATAAGTGAAGAGATCATATTTTAGGCTTAAATGTGGGTTTACTGTAAACAAGTAGAAATAAATAATTTGTCATGGAGCCTCAAAATATGACCAGCACAAAAAAGAACAACATATTAACTAAAAATAAGTTGATGCAAGAACACTAATGGATTTACACTACCAGATTTCACCTCTGTTTCTAAAGATCTTTTGTACCTAATTCTAGTGTTTATTCACGAAAGTACAATGCCTTGCTAAGGAGGTACTGCAACATGTCTGAAGTAAAATCTCCCCCTGTGAGGTACAGCTGTTTGTGAGGAATTGACAGGTTACTCACAGGAAGGGACACTAGTTTAACACTTCATACTTTTCTAAGTCCATCTGAAGCTAATTTTCCCAGTGCCACTCAAGCTACTAAGTAGGAATGTTGATGAGTTTGTTCATTCTTTCCATACTTGCTCCAAGAGCAGAACTGTTTTTTATTTGTATACCTGGCTCAAGGATATAAGCTTGCCTAAAGGAGAGCCATAGTCCATTTCAAAGCAAGGAACTAAACTGTTGTATGTAATTTAAATTAGGGCACTCAAATTAAAAAAAAAAAAAAAAAAAAAATCAGGAAAAAACTACATTGTGATTGTACTTGCAGCTCAGCAGTCACTGGAATCTGTCACAGATACTCGGATATTATGTGTGATTTAAGCAGGTATGCTAATATTCCAGGCAAGGTGTTATGAGCAAGATGCCCCAGAGATTTTTCAATAGCATTTTGAGAAGTTTATGTATTAGGAAAATGCAGGTGCCTGGTTCCCATGACTAACTCGAGTGATATCTGTTATAGAAATAGCCCTTTCATACTTTTCTGAAAAAACAACCATCTCATATCATATATGGTTTCTATTACCTTCATAACTCATTGCACTGTGCACATTTCATTTTAGGCCTGAGTAGTCCATGTCTCTCCACTGGCTGTAACAAGAAATGGATTCTGCATTAAACAAGTTAACTGATAAGCGTTCTAAGACCTTGTTCAAGCATCCAGGCAATGTAAATCATATTAGAAATCTTCTTGGTTAAGCTGTTTTAATAAATAATACCAACCTGTGTACTGGAGATGCATGGGGTGTCCTACAAACAGCATGTCAATATGGGGTGGATGTTTTACCCTGATTAGCCTTGTTTGGTTCTCTAAAGAAGGAGTCACACAAAAGCTTGGAACAGAGTCCTTCTGGCAGTCCATGTTGGTTCGACAAATTTTGCTGGCCTCAATAACTTTTCGTGCTGGCAGACAGGCATACTGCAAAAAGCATTTGAAATTATTATCAAATTTAAAGATACTTCCCAACAGATCAGAATAAAGGTACTATATATTCCTTTTTATAGCAAAGGAACTGCCTCACTGATATACTACCAGCTCATGAAAAGCTAAAATCTGATTTTGTTGGGTTTTTTTTGTCAAATCCCGCAGAACCTCTACCTGATATCTACTCAACCTGTCATTCTACTTTTCGTGGAATGCGGAAGAGACAGTGTGCACATGTATCAAAATAAAAGCTACCTATTTTTAAAAAGGTACACACATGAACAACTAAAAATCAAGGCATCTAAACACAAGTCAGTGATGTCTAATCAATAGAGCCTGCATCAACATACTAGTGACTTACCTGTTTCAGAAGTTTCAGTCTTCATTGATCTAAAACCTCACTTGGCTGAACAAAACCCCATGTTCAGTGAACAAACCAACAAACCTACCGGCTGTCTGGTAGCTAAGAAACCATTCTCAACTAAGATCAACTCAGGACTTAATGCAGTGCTGTGTCTCAAGGCCTACCTATAACACTCTCTCACTCCAGAGTCTGAAAGACCAGATCTTTCTTGCTCCCCACAGGCCAATGAGAGTACAGCAGAAAGGAACGGGAAATTGGTTTTCCCCCTCTTGTCTCTCGTAAAAACTTAGTGATAATTTTCCTTTTGTTCTTAAACATAAGCAAGGAAAGTTCTTTGTCTACTGTTTGCCTTGGGGGGAGGGGGGAAGGATTTTCTTGCTTCTTGGCCTGATAGTTACACTTCCCATAGATGCATGAGGGTCAGACACTCTCCATTAACCTCAATGCAAGCTCTTTCTATTCTAATGAGGGAGAGAAGGCAGACTTTCAAATACTGCTTGGCGCTGCAAAAACTATTTAAAATAATTGTTCAAAAACTCACAGCCAATCTAAGGACACTTGAAGGTCACAGACTTCTGGATGCTTTTATTTCTTCTCTGTTCCTAAGTAGCAGCTATGAGTTTGAGAGTGTCAAAGCTCAGTGGGGTAGTGATTTATCAAATCTTGCTGAAATCCAGGATGTTACCAGCCACTGTCATATTTCAAATGAAATGCTGGTCTGTGCTCAATTCTTTGTGGCTAAATACTACAAAAACACCCTGGAGTGGGAAGTTTACCATCACAGAAACTGTAAACATAGCAGATGTAGGAACAGACTTCCATTTTTTTAGGTATTTATCACTAGAAATCTGAACAATAACCAACTGGCATACACAGAGAAGTTCACAAGAAGTTCACTAATAACTGTGTAAAGAGAACTGTTAGAAATATTCCGTCACCATCAATATGGATCACATATTTTAATGAACATTTCTGTCTTTTTAAGAGAGTAAGGCAAAATCCTGCTGAGAAACTTTAAGTTTCCACACGTTACAAGAAAATCAAGATGGTGAAAAAGGAATCAAACAAAGGCCCTGATTTTGAGAAAGGGGGCAATCTCTAGGACCTTCTCTTGCATGCTTTTTAGTTTAACCTAGCAAGTAGAACTGCTGGCTTCAGATAAAATAACTGATCAGGCTGTCCAATGCATTGCTTTGCCTGTCGTGCTCAGTACCTTTAAAGACTGAAGCACCAAAATAAGCAATTTCATCTTGTTTTTGAAAGTTGTTTTTTCTCACCAATATTCTCATCCAGTGGTGAAAATGAGGCAGGTATCCTTCTGCCTAAAGGAATGAGGGGTATAAAATCTTTTCTGGTTCTTCCAGAGACTGCATGATTGATCATGGAAAAAATAATAACTAACACTTCTTAAAGCTGTAAATGGGGAAAATTACAACTACAATTTATAAAAAATTGTATTATAAAAATAACAATAATTGTTATAATTATAACAATTCAATTTATAACAAGTTGTAGGTATTCATAAGCACGCATAAATGTTGGTAAATATTACTAATTAAAATAATTTCAGATTCACCAAACAGAATTAGCAGTTTAAGTAACTTACCAGGTGGCTGTCCAAGTTACTGCTATATGAAAAGCAAATGTCTGTGAGGCTGTTGTTACTACAACATTCAACTGTGCCATCGAGTCTTCTATAGACTAAAGAACATAGGCATAGAGCAAATGATTAGTATTATAGTAACTTCCTGAAAAGAAATTAGTCTCTGAATAAAGTAACACAATCATTCTGTAGCCTTCAAGAACTGAAGTAATTCACAAAGCCTAGTTGTGGTTTATGTCACAACTGAAAATAAGCTTGACCACTTTAACAATGTCACCTGATTTCAATCATGTCACATACTGATTTTTTCATCTTAATAAATTGCCTTGAGATACTGGGGATCTACCACTACAATGTTCCGAGCATTACAAGTTACAAAATATTTTATCCGTTGCCCCTAACCTGCTTTAAGGTTTAGCACAGAAATTTGTTACCTGCTACTGTACTAATTTCACTGCCTGGCTATGGAAATGACCAAGACTCAAAATGTCCTCTTTAAAATGTCAAAGCCTTTACAAGACTCAAGTTTTGAAAGTTTTACAAGCCTTGAAGGCTGCAGCAGTGATTAAATGATGTTTTAAACCATGATTTAACCAGTCTGGTACAGAATCTTTGTATGGATATTCTTTAAATGAATTAAACCTAAGTTACTCTACAACAACAGCTTTAAAAGAAAACCACAAAAGAATGGTCACTGTAAGAATCTGTGTCACAGCCACACTGCAGTACCTTTCTTAGGCAGATCAAGCCTGCAATACTAGTTGCTGATTTATCACTGCATAACCTGCAGTTGCCTAACATGGAGCTTTATGCCTGGGGCTTACAGGTGCAAGCACTGTACCATACAATTCTTTTTCTAAGTACCCTGAGGCTAAGCAACCACATACATTTTTGAATAGTGAATGACCATGAAATTAGTCTTCTTATAAACTACATTGAAAATACATTTTTAAATTTCAAGAAGGTCCTTGGGGCATTGTTTCCTGTCTAGCTTTATACTCAAATAGTTTACTCTCCATTTGTTTTATGGTCAAGTAGATAGGGTCCATTTGCTAGAGACATTTTTACTGATACTCTGTATTTATGTCAAGTTGTGAACTGTCAAGATTTTGACAAATGACAGCTGCTAGAGACTGAGCAGAGTTCATTTAATTTCAGAGGAATATTTCCCACTGCTGGAGGCTTATGGTTCTGAAAATGCAGACAGGCTGGTCTGATTAGAATAGAGCCGTAGGACAACGGGCTGCTAACACAATACAGCAACCAACCTTGGAAGCAATACTGAGTCTCTAGTATTAAGTCTCTAGTCTTTCAATCTAAATAGAACCGGTTCAGTTGCAGAATATGCAGTTTTATTATCCATGACTCTGAAATTGCATTTCAGAGAACAGCAGAATCTAAGCATATATACCTACAGCACCTAAGAACTGGTTCTTACTTGCCATCCCGGCCCAGCTGAAAGCATGTGCCAAAGTTGCCCTCCTCTTCAGAGGGATAATCCAAACTGTTAGATTTCTGAAAGCAGGATCTTACCCATAATCTGCTAGTTTCCAGTTTAAATATTTATCTTAGTTCCAGCTGCAAGATTACTTTCCTTACATACTAAAAAAAAAAAATTACATTTTCAGTCTCAGAAGAGAACATTAATGCATCCAAAAATACCAGTAGTTGAGCTGCCTGACCTCCTGTTTACTTCCAGTATGACGGAAAAATGCAGTGACAATTTTAAAGCTCTGAATAGCATCATATAGGTTTTGCTGAGTGGCAGCCCCTTACCTTTCGAATTCAGCCTCCATGGATGCTTGCATGAAACAAACTCTAGAGAGCTTTACGGCACAAGACATTCAGCCAATTTAACTTGACTGCTCTTTTTTGTTCTACTTAATTTTTGTTCATTGTTCTAGTTTAGTTCAATTCACTTTTTTTTGTTTTGCTTCTCAGGGGTCAGCTGTTACAGCTACAAGCACTCCAATGTATAAATGAAAACAGAAGGAAATAGACTGACTTATAGAAGCAGTATGTGCAATCCACACAAAACTGAGTTTATGGGCAATGGCACTGTGAGGCTGAAGAAGCAAATGAAACATAAAACCCATATAGCGAGACACATCAGAAGATGTGGCCATAAGAAAGCACATCACTAGGTTAAGCCATATAATTTGTAATGTCATGCTGATCAAAGCAGTAAGGTAATGTGTGGAATTTACATCTGGAAAAGATCACTGAGTTTATCCATATAATGGAACTAAAAATAGAGGAGATAATTGTATTACTGCTAAAAACCAAGTTACGCAATATCCTGAAGAGGCAACTTTCATTATTGAGATGATACTGGATATTTGTATAGGATGACTAGAAGATCAGAGAAATTGTTCTATCTTCTATCTACCTCTTCCTCACTTTCAGATTTCAGAAAAATGAATGGCATATCGGTCACTGCGTAATACAGGACAGCAGTCTCGACTTGTAAGAAATCTGTCCCCATCCACAAATCCTGAATCCCAAACAGTCTTTAAGACACGATAAAATTACAATATAAAATAATGAAGAGAGCACCTAAAGTCCTACCTCTAGTTGGAAAGCTTAATTGCTGTAGAGTGGCTGCACTTAGACAATAGCCAACCTGTGACTTGTCTGAAATGTCTCCCAGACAGGAATTCCAGTCTTCCACACCATAAACTGGGCAGTCTTGTAGGTTAGTGACAAGGTCTCCCACAAAAAGACCTCTTGGTCCATTGGCAGGAGAATCCTGAGAAGAAACAGTGAAGTCAGCCATGTTAATATAGTTAAAAGTACAAGGATTTGTTTACAGTTCTGCCAAACAGCCATGAAATCTTTAGGTTAAGATGCTATTTCCAGAGAAACAGAAAATCTTAGGCACCACTAGAACTGATTTTTTTTCAGCTTATGATAGAGCATTACAAAAATTACATCCTGTACAAAGAAACATTTATTGCAAAGAAAAAGAAAAGGACAAGCCTCCAAGTGTTCCAGGGGACCTCTTCAAATTTGAGTAATTATTTTCATACAAGTTAGTATGTTGTGTTTTTTCCATTTTAAGTTCAAGAAGCTTAAATTAATACCCTGAATCTTTCAACAAAGCAGAGTGTACCTATACCTTTGAAGGTGCAAAGCATAATAAATGTTACTCTCCTCCTGAGTTATATCAGTTCACTTTTAGATCCAAGAAAGACTGAAACCTTTCAGCTCTGCTGTTCAACTGTGCTGTATTTTATTAAGTCAGAAAAAAATCAGTCCTTTCCAGAAACTCAGCAGTCTATCTCTACTTTGCTTCCAGCTGACCAAACAAGCCAGGAAATCAGCTCAAAATAATCTTTAACATTAAAACCAGATAGCAATAACTAGAGTGATAATGTAGTTTCCAGTAGATTTACTTGGTGCCAATATTGAAAAGTTGTTTAAAAAAACCTCAGAAATAAGCCTGCAAACTAATCTCAAATGTCTAAACAGTTTTATAGTATGCCGAATAGTCTATAATTATTCATGCCATGTTCCTTCATTTACTAACACTAAAAAACATGAGACTGAGAAGGAAATGTTAAGCAGACAAAAAGTGCAATGTATTAGCTTCGGCAGAGTGCTGCGCTGACCAAATCTGACTGTGAGAATAGGAGACACAGGTACATTTCAGGTCACAAAGCATATAATATGAAAACAGTAAAGATCTTTTCTTACCTCTGCAACCTCAGTGACAAGTGCCCCAACACCCGTGTAGTAGAAAGGGAAAAGAATGGCTGGCAGCAGAAACAAAACCATGAAACTTGCAACACCAAGAACAAAATTATGCCACACTCCTAGAAAGAAGGAAAAAAAATCCTGTTTCTAAATAAACTCTTAATAACAAAAAGTGTTTTTGAAAAGCAGGATTCTACAGTTACCTTCTAATTAACTTTACTGAAATATTAACTGTAAGAATGGATGAAAAGTTAATATATGAACATATGCATGAAAAAAAAATATGTATATTACGTTACAAACTTAAGTTTCTATGATGTCACTTCGTAGAGGAGTTTTAGAGAAGCCTCTGAACTCCTGAGAACTATACTATCAGAAAAGACAGGGAAGTGGTAAGTCCATTTTTAAGGTGTTATTCTACCATACTGACATTTCATCACATAACACTACTTTTCTACATAGTACGTAGTGGGCAGAGTATCTAGGCTTCAGAATCAATTCTTAAACTACAGTTTCTATCTAGAGAGTCATTATCAATCATAAATATTTTAAAAATATTGGAATGAAATGTATCACTTGTCACTTTCTACCACAACAAACTGTTGAATTTAAAAATCTTAATCAATGGGCTTATAAGTGAATAAATACTAGTGTATGTGTGTCCTAGTCAGCAAGCTGAATGAAATTTAGTTGTAATTCAGTATTTTTCATGCTTACCTACACTGTATCAATGACGATAACTATATGTATATGTGCCAAACAAGTTTAGAAAATTATTTGGGAAAAAAGCTTATTTTACAGGAAAATCTGGACCTAAAACCACATCAAGAAACTAAGTTGTGCAGTCATCATTTCCTGACGCGTTATTTTAGGCAACATATTTTCAATTACAATCTTTATAGTATGCTGTTCTCCACAGGAAGAAATTAATCACTATCATAAGACACACTTGGCTTCCTTCAACATCCAGCACTACACCAATTTTCTCATTTCATTTGTGTTCTTGGACAAACATTTTGTATGACCAATGCAGGAAAACATTTGAATGTTGAAGACTCCTTATTTCCTTTTCACAGTTCTTGTTCTTGTTAGGAGAGGTTTAATCCAATTCTATATTTACAGTACAGTTACAGGACAGGAACTGAAGTAAATATATTTAAAAACATATTAAACCTATCCTTCTTGTATTGTATATAACACAGGAATCATAACAAAACTGTTATTTCTCCTGGCTACCTTTACATATCACCTGGTCTTCTTTTACAATGTTTCTGATGCTGCAGAAATGAGAGATGTTTTTGGAGCACTTTAACTAAGGGTTTTTCACCATTTCCTCTAGTAGATGCTTCTTAAACTGATTTCTCTTTCTGTAAGTTTTTCATCATCTAATTGAAAGGCAATCAGATAGATGAAATGTCTCAGCATTCAATTCTCTTCATCTCACACATATACATACATACACACCCACAAGTGGAACAACACCAAAAGTATTAAGTAAATATTTAACTTAATTATTTTAACCTTTTTATCTTAAAAAATAAACTTTATTTTTTTCCAGCTTAAGAAAGGATCAAAATCTAAGACAGAAACAAAATTATTTTGTAACAGTATGGCTGCTAGAGAGAGTAAACTGGAAAAAAAAAAAAAATTAAAAAAAAAGGTGATGGAACTGCTGGAGGGTGACAAGGAATACCTTCAAACAGCTAGGAAAACATGGGCCTTAATACCATAACCTACACAGTTTGCTGTGTGGAATACAGCAAAAAAGTCTACAATAGAAAGGTTTCAAATTCATCCCAGGCAATCCATAGAAAAATAAACAGGCTCAAAATGAGAATACCTGCAGAGGCACACTGCTGAGTATACCATCAATTTCATTTTGCTAAAACAGCCTCATCCTTGGGTACCTCATTCTTTATATTTAAAAAGGGACACTTTACACAACCCTTAAAAGACCTTGAAATAATGTTTTAAAAATCTTTAACTCCTTTTTCTGTTAAAGGCAAGACAAAATGTTCTAAAAAGGATCCAAAAAAATATTTGAACTAATTATAAGAAAATGCTGCACAGAAGCACTTTTTATCTACTAGGCAAAGAATAAATGCTAAAAATATCACAAGTCTTACAAGAACGCTCATTCACTATTCTTGAACTTGTGATGCCATCTGCTGTACAACAAATATACTCTTTAATCTCCAGAGTATAGGTGGGCTAGAAAAGGAATATTTGGTGTCATTCTCTACTCTAGTTCTTTTGCTTAGCTGCCATACAAAAATCTGAAAGCATGTCTCTGTAAACTCAGATCTTCAGAACACTGAGAACAGGTTCATTCAACTGCTCTGACAATTAAGAAAAACTGAGTCAAGTTTATTGAATATCACATTTTATCATTATCAAATATCCAAGCTCTAAAATATACCTATCATTAGCTGTAAAAAAAATGTGTATATTTGTTATACCTGACAGATAACAAGCCATTGATGCTTACCAGACTTCCAACATGCTTGTTCCTACCTTGTATTTTCCTACTTCAGGTTTCTTAAGAAACCTGAAAAATTATTATAGACATTTGCTTGTCATCAAAAACATGCAAGCAATTATTTTCTATTACAGCTTATAATCTTATTTTTCTAGATGATTTCTCAGGAATGTATATAAGCAACCCATTTTGAAAATCAGTACGACTTCTCTTTCAGTGCTGTTCACAGTAGCTGGAAATTGAAATTGATTAATTTGAGAAATAGGGCTTCGTAAAAGTTAGCCTACTGCAGTGAATTATTTTGGTTCATGAGGGTATTTGGAACATAGATATATTTACTTACCTAACATTTATCATCATTTACTGATTTATGAAACTTGAAAATATGCTTTGCTAAAGGCTTCTGTGTGCCTAACCTAAACCCCTCCATATGATGTTTTAGTTACAATATTCAAGAAACAATGTTAATATCTAAACATTGCAACTGGTGGGCTGCTATCCAACTATCCTCTGCAACAGAAAATCATCAGTATCAACAAGTAAACCAAGATGCTAACTTTTCTATCTTTACTTTAGTAGTTTGTGAATCATCTTTGTCTCTAGAAATCAATACTACAAGTGGTTCAGGTAGCGTAACACAGTCTCAGTCTAACTTTCCACAGCAACAGGGCTCTACTTCCCAGTAGCCAGAGATTTCAAAAAAACACTAAATCAAAAACATTTGGAGGTTATTTGGAGCCATAAACTGTGCTTCTCTTTGGATGTTTGTGTTTTAGCCTTTATTTCCTCCTGATAGCAATATCAAAACACAGTGACCTGTATAATAACATAACTCACACATCACTGAAAGTCACTCACAATACTACAGAAAAAATCACATAATAGATTGCTCCTGTTGCAGAAAATGGCAGTGACTTGCTCAAGGGTGTTCACCTGTGACAGCAAGTCACATTCTCATATCATCAGTCTGCCGGCTGATGTGTGCTCCAAGATTTTGCTACTTAGGCCATACAACATGGAAAAAAAAAAATTAAAAAAAAAAAACACAAAGAAACTTCTGCATCTGAGCTGATGCGAGAGCTTTTTCTAATAAGAGAGGAAGGTCAAAAACCACATTTTTTTCCCCAACCACAAAACTGGAATTTCTTATGCACAACTATTCCGAATCAGATTTTGGATATAATAACATTTTTCATGACAGAAAAATCAGTACTCAGTTAAGCTCCCAGAAATTGACATCTCTTCTCCAGAAAACAGCATAATATGGACAGTAATGATCAAACGATTTTCCGGAATCGTAATTTAAGTTCAGAACAGAAGGATCACCTTTAGGTAAAGGGAAGCTTTTGTACTTCTTCATTTTAAATCTTCAATCCTCCATCAAAGATTCACAAATGATGCCTGTAGAATACGTAACTGTACTAAGCGAAGATTTAATAAAAAAGCACAAACTATTACCTGCACAAAATATCCTTAATTGCTGGACTGGAGATATCAGTTGCAAGTGGGTTGTGAAGAGGTCAACAAATGCTCCAGGATAGACAATGAAGATAAAAATCCCAAATCCATTAAATCGTACTTGTTCTCTTAAAAATAAAATAAAAATGGTGTTACTGCAAACAAACAAATGAAAAACTGAGAGATTCTACACGGCATATATATTTCTAACAATGAGAATAATTAAAATTATAAAACTAACTCATTTTTCATAATATGAATAATTGGAATTGTAATTAAACTAAAGGATGTTTTCTGCAGCAGTTACCACTTTTAAGCAGGACGCATTTGTGAGCCTGGTAAAAAACAGAGGATAAGTTTATGTTCTTTTCCATCTCCTGGTAACAGTAACACATAAAATACTTAAAAAAAAAAAAAAGCTACTTTTTCAAGTCAACATATATTTTAACATTTGGGGGAGTTTTTTTTTTAAGTAAAAAAATGGCAGCCTGTAGGATCTAGTTCCAAATTAACCTATGAAAAACTATCTGGAAGAAGTGATCACTTTCCTTTTAAAGAAACACTTATAGATTTCTGGAATGTATCACTTCTCTGTTTTTCCTACTTGAAATTTAGAGTAAAATGTAAACTAACAAAAATGAGGGAAATTACTTGTTTTCAATTTTTCAGATGACGAGGTTAAAAGGGCAAATGCTATTTAAATACATTAGCAGCTGACACTGTCATACAGATAATATATATATTTTTCAGAGGTTTTACAATTGCTTTTAAACGGCACTTTTAGGAATAACTACATAAAAGTTTTATGAAGCTAGAAATTCCATAAGGGACTTACAGAGGCATGACAATCATGTTCCAAAACAATTACATCCCAATTATTATTCCAAGACAATCATGTTCCGAGACAAACCAGGCCTTGATCAGCTAATCCTGTATCTTTACTGAGACAGTACACTGGGCATAGCATTTTATTCATTCACATTTATTTATTTATTATGCATTATACAACAAAAGAAGACATAGAATTATACTAAATTAATCAGGATGAAGGAATACATTAGTTCCCTGGAGTAAACTCATCAGACCTACCCATACTACCAATAGTAATAGGCAGTCTAATGCCTACGCATGATTTAATAACTTGGGTAGGCAGACACAGATGGAAGAAGAAAAAGGCTTTTTTGGCACAAGCCTTGATTAAGCTAAGGCTCAAATATTTTAAGCTCTTATAGTTCACAGCCGATACTATCTTGAACTGAAGTTGGCCAAAGTGTATTAGATTTCAGAGAGTCAAAGTGATTTGCCAGAATAATAAAATTTGCCCACAGCACAGCTATTTAGTGAAGTCTAAACCCTGAGGATTGACCCTAACAGCACTATAGACCCAACCTGTGCTAGAAGGGGGAAAAAAAAAACAAAAAAAAAACTCAAGGAGAAAGCAGCAGCAGCAGCAGCAATGCACATTGGACAAACTAATTTTTTCCCTGAAAATAGTTAGGAATCAATTTTTTGAAAAAAAAAAATAACCCAAATTTGAATATTCAGAGCCTTTGGTCCAGATCTTGAATGAAGTCATCACACCACTAAGGCATAAAAATCATTCATTCTCGTTAAAAAGAGCTCTATAGTTACCCCTGGCTTCTAGAAGAAATTTTTTACAATGAGGGTTGTGAATCCCTGGAAAAGGTTGCCCAGAGAGGTGGTGGATGCCCCATCCCTGGAAACATTCAAGGCCGGGTTGGACGGGGCTCTGAGCAACCTGATCTGGTTGGAGATGTCCCTGCTCCTTGCAGGGGGATTGGACCAGATGGCCTTTAAATGTCCCTTCCAACTCAAACTAGTTTATGATTTCACTATTTGACTGAGTTGCTGCCTGTTTGTATGCTAGTTCTCAAGCTATGTTTAAACAAATCAATTAAAAATCTATTTTAAAGTACCATTGTGCAGTAGCGCATGGGTCCGCTTCATGTGCCATAGCTGCAGAAATGCAATTGTGTGAAAAACAGGAACATTTAAAAGAAGTATTATTTTAAACCTGATGCAGCGTGGTATATTTCCAAAGCAGAACTCCTTTCTCATGATCTGTAGAACAGACACTGTATTAAAACTCTGTCCTAAATTGTATACCCTTCCAAACTTAAAATCTAAGGAAGCTATGAAATACAGAATAAACAGACTCTCTAGATAAACCGAAAAAGTGATAACAACATTCACCGGTAAGTAAACGCTCTGGAATATTAGGCTTTGTTGCCACACAGTAAGAGAAAAAGAATCTGTATTACCGAATAGCTGCCACCCCATGGCCAACTTCATGTATCACACCACTGATGAGGATCGCAGAGAAGAAATAGGTCAGCTGGCTGACAGGCAAATTTACACCAGGCACCTGTTGATGTGGACATGACAACGAAACAAAACACACTAGGAAATCAAGAGATACAAAGACAAATCCTTCTGCCCCTAAACTTGCTGTTCTGACTCAGCCTCTTCAGACCCACAACAGAACAGGGGTGGTCCTCATGCAGCACTATCAGTTTGTACCTCTTCTCCCAGTTTAGTCAACATATTTTAAAATATATTAAATATATATTCTTTTGTGAAAGGTTGAAAAGCTCTTCAGGTGCAAAAGCCTTCTCCTTGCCTACTTCTTATAGCCCTAACTGAATGTGTCCTACACTATATTAAGCTCACAAAATTTACAAAAATGTACACAGACTCCCACTCAAATAAGATAGGCTTGGCAATGGTGAGCATTAGTTTACAATTTCCTGCAGCCAGTCATGTAGCTATAGAAAAGATCCATCCTTCAAAAATAAATTTAAAATAAAATTTTATGGCACTTTGAGCCCTAAAAGATGAAAAAAAAAAAAAAAGCCTACAACTGGAACTGTCAGTCTTCCTTCTCTCTGCCTATCCAATCATGACACTATCCCAAATTTGTAAGATCAAAAGAGGGTAACTTTTTTTGTCTATTGTTCAAGTTCTGGCAGTCTACATATCGTAATTTTACCTTTAAAAAAAAAAGCACTTGAAATTAGTATATTATTTTAATTTATGTAAGACATAATACACAGGCCCCTGACATTCCTCCTGTTGCTGTGGATTGCCACCACTCCCCAAGTTCTTCATTGCACTAGTCATGAGACGCCAACTGCTTCCAGACAGGCTTCAAAGTGATCATGAGTCAAAGAAGGAGGAACCATCCCTTCTTTCCTCCTGATGGACTTTCCTCCTGCTTGGTTCCCATCCTCTCAGCAGCTGTGCTACAGTGGGATGATAAGGCCACTTCTGCTTCTTTCTCTGGGACAGTTCTCCTGTCTGCTCCACAGCTCTCCCTGTTTCAGGCAGAACACGTTCCACTACAATCACTAAGAGCTGATGTGATCACAACTTGAATCGCAATCCAGTGGCAGAAAAGAGATGCTATGGGCAAAAATTCCTAGCCTGTCTATAGGACTCTCCAGCAACTACCCTCCTGGGACACAAAAGGCTGCAGATCCAACTGAACAGATCCCACTTGATCCTACCTTCTTTCAGTCCTGAACATTCCTCAATTATATGCATTCATCTACCCATGCAGCAGGACTCTACAATAGGTTGGTGAGACAATCTACCTAAAATAAATCCTTCAAAAGACTCTGTTCAATAATGTTAAACTGAATCATTTCACAAATTCTGTACAGACTGTCATCATGACTAAGATATTTATATTAACTGGCACGACTACTGTACCTCACTGTATGAAGACAGCTGCTCTTCATTTGTTAAGTATCCATTGCTTGTATTACAGCATCAGCTCGTGGCACTAATGCATCAGTGAACCGGCGTTGCCAGTGGCTCTCTGCTCCGAGCACATGAGAGGACAGAGAGCAACAGCAAAAGCTGCCATCTTAATACCACCATGACTATAGCATGCTAAAACACAGCACTGGATGCTTTCAGACTTCACATCAAAGAAGCTAGTTTAAGACTCATCTAAAAGGGAAGCCAACTCTCATGAAGGGTTCTGAAATCAATAGCAGTAGTTTCTTAATATGCATTGTCATCTTACAGTTTACGGTCTTCTGGAAATGCCTTTAGTAAAAGATCTTTTGCTAGTAACTGATCTGCCTCTTCCCCACTTTATCAGAAGGCAAGCAACACAAGAGGGGGCAACTAAAGAAAAACAGCCCAGCTACCTACAGATAGGTATTTTTTTAAAAGTACAGGACCGAAAAAATGAGGAAGGGTATAAAAATCTTACTCAATAAAACATAAGCAGAACTAAATCTCCCCCTCTCCACAGACAAAGGGTAAAGGCTAAACAGATTTCTCGCACAGGCTAAAGTTGAGTTTAAAAAAAAAGTTGTTCGTTTTTAAAAACTAACTCAATCCCCTCCAGGCAGCAAATAAAAAACACAGAATCATAGAACAGTTAGAGTTGGAAGGGACCTTTAAAGGTCATCTAGTCCAGCCCCCCCTGCAGGAAGCAGGGATGTCTCCAACCAGATCAGGTTGCTCAGAGCCCCCTCCAACCTGGCCTTGAATGTTTCCAGGGATGGGGCATCCACCACCTCTCTGGGTAACCTGTTCCAGTGTTCCACTACCCTCATTGTAAAAAACTTCTTCCTTATATCTAGTCTAAATCTACCCTCTTTTAGTTTAAAACCATTACTCCTTGTCCTACTGGAACCGGCCCTACTAAAAACGTTTGTTCACTTCTTTCTTATAGGGACCCTTTAGGTACCGGAAGGCTGCAATAAGGTCTCCCTAGAGCATTCTCCAGGCTGAACAACAATAACTAATTTAATTTAAATTACAAGAGGTCCTCCTGACTTGTTCTTAGAACTCTTTGCAACCACATATGGGTCACTTTTGTGTGTCAACTTATACTAGCACATTCCCCTCAAAAAGAATACTGAAACTCTTTAAAGGCAGAATTATACAACTATGACCATTCAGAAATGAAAGAATAAGGTAGGAAAGAAAGAGAACCACAAGTCAGCTTATGAGAAGTAACCTTATCCTCATACATGACATTACATTATGCCTACACACTATATCTTGTTCAGTGCCAGTCTGTTCTTGGTTTTAATGCAGTGGTATTGCCCATAGGCACTCACTGAGGAATCAATTCCACACTGAAAGGTGAACATTATCCTAGATTTCTGCTTTCATAGTTCAAATTCACACTGGATTAATTCCAAAGGCTCGCCTTTACTCTGCGTGCCTCTATGTTATTTTGTCAAACGAGCAATGTATTGCAAATGACCACTTTACTCTGGTGTCACAAAAGTGGATAAACCCATACAAAGATCTCAGAAAATCAAGATGTAAGGGAGGCTTTTCTTACTCCAGAATGTAACAAACATGCTTAGGACAGACTCTTTTGGCACATAAATTAAAAATTGTCTGTCCCCTGTTCAACTTGTGCTCTACTGGATGCACAGATTGCCCACTCCTGTCTGCTTCTGGAGATAATTTGGGAGCAGCCTGTGGACCAGGTGACTGCAGTGGCAGTATCAGCAGTTCTCTCTCAGGTCTCATTGCCTGCTTTTGCCAACACATACTGCATTTGCTATATTCACCCTGCATGAGTCAAACAGACCCAAACCAACACACCAGTGTCTCTATACTGCACAGCTCAGAGAAGGCAAATTCTTAACTCTGTTTTGTATTCTTAGTACTATGATAATTTAGGGCTTTTCAAAATTACTATCCAGTTCTCACATCTGATAATTTTAAATAAAAGCTCTTCCACATGTTTGTCTTCATTTGTCTTCCCGTCTTTTACTACCTCCACTCCGCATTTTTAAGGCTGATAACAAACCAGAAAATTTTTATGTAGATGAGTATCAGGAGTTAGGTTATTCTTGCATGGGAGGATTTAAGCATCACATACCCCATTACGAAGCTGGTTAAGACCAATTTATAACTCTCAAATAAAGACCAGATGAGAGAACACTTACCACAACTTGCAGCATACGATCATTCTGGGCTTTCGGTGCCTCAGTGAGCATCTGTGTCAGTGTTTGCATCAGTGTCTTCCCGAGAAGAATAACAGAGCCAAACATGGCAACTATACCAAACAGCATTCCTACGCTGAACCTACAAAGAGAAGCAAATATTTTAGCAATGCATAGCTGCAAGAAGATAGGGTATATTGTCCAGATATGTAACTGCTTTAGCACACCCAACTCATAGGACGAAACTTATCTGATGCTACTACCATTCATGTATCAACAATGCAGTACAAAAATATTAGCTAAAGGAAGCTAATAACAATAATAACATTGAGTAATAACATAAAATATTTTCCTTGCTTAATAAATGTTTTATATCCAAACCACATTGTGATTAATTTTCAAATACTTTTATGTTGTTCTTACACATGCTAATTTTATTCAGTTACTCAATACATGTAACTTGCCATTAGCTATGAATATAAAAACATAACTAACAATGTATAATTTACTGTGTTGTACCACACCATCACATATTTAGAGACCTGGATCAAATGATGGGGTAGCATACATATTTATTTATATAAGCTTTTTCAATGGATTTTGCATCTTCCTCACAAACAATAAAAAGTGCTGAAGAACAATAAATGAGTCTCGGCCCTTTTTAAAGAACAACAATGAAAAGGTACAACTGCAAGACCAGATTAAAATCAACTATGTAGAACACATTGTTCTTCTCACCAAGTTATTCTTAATGAAAATCAGTGTTGAAAATTATTTCAATTTATATCAGTCCACGTCGTGATGAATTTTTACTCAACATTATTATTATTTTACACTGTCCAATAGTTAAAGGATGTGATAAATTTTATTTTCTAGCTAAAACACTTCAATTCACTACCAGTCCTTCTTCCTCTCACAAGAGCATAATTATTCTCTTACCATCCTTAATGGAGCTCACTGGGAATTAGTAGATTTATTTTAAGCAGCATGTACTTGTAATTTTAATTAAAGAGACTAGTGGAAACATTATACTGTAATAAACTATACACATTAAAAATTGTGATTGATACAGAACTATTTCAGACTGAAATAGTAAAATCATTACATATAAGAGAAACTAGCATGAAGCAGACCTCTCTTTTATTACTATCTCACTGAGAGCAGCAATACAGGAAATGAAAAGAAATTCAAATCTTACTCAATTTTATACTTTCAGAGCACATATAAAGGCAACTGAGCAATAATTTTCTAAACTAGTCCAGGAGCACTCATACTAACCACCCTGCTTATTTACCCGTTCCCAGTACCCTGTGCAATCTTAGCAGGGAAAGGCGCAGGCAGACAAAAGACAGAAGGTGAGCAATGTGCTTCTGAGCAGGGATAGCTGCTGAATGTCTGGACAATGATTGACAACAGGGACACAACTGTCTTTGAATACTCTGTAAACTCTAGTGACCAGGGAGAGAGCTCAGTGTACAGTAGTGGACAGATCTGGGGTATAACACGCTGCTTTCAGACATACTTCTGTATGCAGTATTACACGTAACAGCTGTATTCTTAAGAACTATGTGTAGTTCAAACCATAGGTAAAAATAGTTTACAGATTTCTAGTTTTTTAGTGTCTCAATATCCAACCTGTATTACACCTATGTTATTTTGTAGCAGAGGAGAAACACTTTTACTGGCACAGTACAACAATGGCAACCAGGCTAGTTTGGTTTTATCATCACCTAGTGAAATAACAGTGTCTACCCACTGCACTTTTAAGGCTGAAATGCACAGATGTGGCTAAGTTGTTGACACTGTATTTGACAGAAGGAAAAAAAATTCTGAATTTATACCATAAATACAGAAATCTGGGTTTCCATCTCCCCCAGTTGTAGAACTGGCGGTTGAAGAGAGCTGTTTGCCATCGCATGTGAAAAGGAGAGACGCTCAACCCGTATGTCAGCAGCCAGTCTTCATAAGATGCCTTCAAAGAGTTGGATGACTGCAAAACAGTGGAAAATTAGTTTAACTGAAAATAACTGGGAAGATTTTGCACTATGTGGCCAAGCAGTAAATGTGATCTGCTTATATAAAAAGGGATGTATAACTTCAGGTAAATGTCCTGTATATTACTTATATTTTGACATATAGGTAGGTATAATGTAATATGGACATGTAATAGGAAAAAGTTATGCTACCATTTTGATGTAAATTGCAACAATTCTAGGATTGCGAGAGAAATCAGGTATCCAGTGTTATTTGTCACACAAGATCTTACATCATCTTTCCTAGTGTTAAATCACTTTAGGAGTTTTTAACTGTCTGGTTAGAAGGCTAAAGACTGAACTTTTAATGCCATTTTTCAATGTGCTATTACATTCCAGTAAACATTTTTAAAAATATAACAAAACAAAACAAACAAAAAAAATGCTTCTTTTGGCTTCAGGTGAAAAAGCTGTTTCTAATATTAGTGAGATATGAATTAGTACTGTGGATACTCTTTAGTAAGGGTAAAAATTAGGTCTACTTTTCAAACACAAAGTCTATGCCTAAAGAGACTCTGAAATATTTTATCATACTAACAAAAAGCCAGAAGGAATTTAAAATTATCAACCTGTATTGCAACAGCGATTTCACTATGACAAATTCCTGGCATTTCAAGATACTGTTAGAATGCCTTCCTAGTAGTTCCAAGGATTTCTCTTTATGAGAAATGTGACCTATAACCTATGAAATTCATATGTATCTACAGCATTATCTCACATTACAGACCAATAGACATAGTTTTGCAATTGCTACTTTAGGGTGCTTGTTTTCTTAATAGGGTTTACTCAGGCTGCTTCATGGAAGCTAGTATCAGAAACCCAGCTGACGGAACGCTTTCCTTCGAGGTGAAAGAGGAACTTATAGCTCAGGAAAAGTGTACCAGAGCTTTGAGCCTTCTGACTTTGAGCAGTTCTCAAGGCAGGAGTGACTCTGACACAATCCAGACAAGTCTTCAGAGCTGTCTGACCTGTAGCATTGTTCCTGAGTTTTCCTATGAGCAGCAGCAGCACCTACTGTAGACATCAGGAATGCATCGTTCACAACAGGCTCCGCTTTCCTCCCTAAGAGGAACTTCACAAGTTTCTGGCTGTTGTCCGTGGTTCTTTAAACAAATTTAGAACTTGCCAAGTTCCACACATTCCTCCTGTCCTGCCACGGTGGTGCTGGGGATAAGGATCTCATCTTGCACAACTATATTCATGGCTTTTCTCATTTTGTTGAATTAAATAAATTTGAACACTAAAAATTTATTTTCCTAAGACACGAGACCCGTTTACCCAGGTCATTGCTCATTTATCACCTATTGGACCATGTATCCTTTCTGCCTATATATTCCTGTGTAATTTCCTCCTTCTTCATCCTACTGATCTCAGTCACATTTTTGTTCAGTCAGCTGAGGACACCTACAGAAATTTTCATTGTAATGTATTACCTAATCAACACTAGTCACTCCCCATCACACCACTAAGTTTAGCGCCAAAAACCTGATCAGCACTTGCAACTTTAATAGAAGAGACCACAAAGATGAGTACACTTTTACAAATAATAATACATAAGCTAAAGAAACAAAGAAAAAGACCTCCTCACATAATCTATCAGATAATTAAGAACAAAAATACGTATGACATTAAGTACCTCTGACATGAGAAACTGTCTTTTTGGGAACTAAGTAAACACATCCTATACAGTTCACACAGACTCAAAAAATACCCCAACCAACCACATGCTACTATAGTAAAGTTAATTGCATATATTGATTTGGCACTTTAAAAAGGTGTTCCTTTTATTACATGCAAAAAAACCACTTTTCCTCTAGAAAAGTCACAAATTTGTCCCTTCAAACTTGTTCCAACCACATCATAGCCCAACTGTAGCAGCAAGACATCAATAAATACGAAGTTTTCAATAAGAAATACGGGATTACTGACCATACATTTGCCAAATAGGGAAAAATATTAAAAGGCATCAAAACTCCTTTTCCTTTTGTGTTTTCCTCACAAGTTATGTAAATGGTATTATCGATTACTAAATGACCGCATCCCTTTGCAAAGTATATTAAAAAGCTCTGTGCAAACATTGCTCCTTCTGTCCTGAGTCCAGTAGGATCACATTACCATGTGCACCCTCACGCCCTGCTATGAGGTATGCTGGTATGCTATGCTTCATTTTAAACTTCCTTCACGCAGGCCTTGGCTCTGTTTCTTTAAGTTGAGTTCTAAGTGATCTTTGTTATACTAATTTTACTATAAAAACAATACCTCTTTTATTTATGCAACCTTCAAAGTAATGAACATCTGCTAAATACTCCAGGAGCTCCATAAATATCTGCCAGCAAGCAGGAGTCCTTAACATTCTTCTTTGCTGACAAAATCTGTTCAGGAGCTCTGAACCATTTCAATTTCCTGACCTTAAAAGCTGAAGGCTAACCTTGACTGAATGCATCTAATGCATCCTTTATGTCTCATAGCAGAAGGAAGGACAACCTTCTACCCTTTGCCCACTCCTGATTCTTCAGGCAGAATGAAATAGGATGATTTAGGATGCTGGGGAGCAGGCATTTAGGGGTCTGCCTGAGTGATTCCCTTTTGTAGGATCCAAGGAAACTTTTGTGGCAGTGGTTCAATGAAGAGCAACAAGAGGGACTTAAAGTTCCAAGTCCCAGCTTGATTCAGCCTATTTTTAGTTTGCCAGCACAAATGCATCTTGCAAGGTAACTCTAGCAATATATGTGAATTTATTTGTGCAAAAATGTGTTTATGCATACAGTTATGCCTTCTATATTGTAGACTTTCTAAAAGTCAGACAGCCTAACAAAATGTTTGAAATCTGAACAAAACCAGTAAGGGAACAAACTGAGCAAGAGACATGGCACACTGAACAAGTTTACAGAATAAATGTCAACTGTAACCTACAGCACACATCCTTCTCTTGCCAAAAATATCGACAGGATCACGCATGGAAAAGTACGCCTGTATTATTTTTCACTCACACTCTGTATGTCCCTTCAGTGTAATTAAATTGCAGGTGATTTGAGGTCTAAGCAGGGATGGCTTTTTGCTACAGTTGCTAGCAGCCTCAGGTTATGAATGTGGTGGGAGATTTACAGTACCAGCAATAAAACAAGCAACCCTGAGTTTCCTAACTATATGGTTATTTAATCCAAATTCTCTTTTGGTTCTGGTGCTCACAGTGAAACTTATCATTGAGATGTACATACAAGAGATCTACCACTAAGTTCACTAAAACCCAACAGCTCACATATACTTCCTGACGATTAATAATCTTTGTCAACTTTTAGTTAAAAGATCAAAGTTAAATTTTAACTCCTGAGCTCTCTTGCTCACTATAGCTTTCCAGGCATTCCCCCTTCTTTTTCAACATAAATCAGGCACTAAGTTGGCTCCAGACAATGTGGGTTTTTTTTCCTCCCTTACTGCCGCTAAGGTCTACCAGAGGTTCTAACAAGAAAAGCAGTGGCTATTCTTACTGACAAAAGAGAATGATTTTAAGGTCTAATGCTGAAAAGAGATCTTCAGAATCTCAGAGATACAAATGAGTCTCAGCATCGTGGCACAACAGGTCCGCTACCTGAATTCAGCTCTGGCTTTGCACTCATCAGACACAAAGTTACTGTCAAAAGAAAATCAGCCTGTTGGCTGACCTTTCGGGTGTGTCTTGGTGTGTCTCACTACAGTCAGGAGCATGTTTTTCTGTCATTCAGCCAATCTTCTAATGTTTTTCAAAACAACGCCAGGTTTGTTTCCAAATACCTAATAAAGACTTGATGTAATAAAATTTTGAAAATCTTCAGATAAGTTACTGTATTTTTTCCTGCCACTGTGTACAGACTAATATTTAGCAATTAATAGCTCTCATCATTTACTGAGCCACATTTGCTCTCCAACAATTAGCAGCAGGGGGAGCCACTCATTTTTCCAAGTTTTCTCATCACCTAACATTTCTTCCATTTCTTACTATAGTTTACAGGAGTGACAAAATGAGTGTTTTTTACTTTGACATTGCTAGGCCCTATCTGCACTTGGCTGGACAGATGCAGCTCCTGGACTCTCATGTCAACATCAGAAACCAATAAAATTACAGATCAAACCTTTCATTTCATTTTTTTGTCATATTTAACTAGTATACATCCTATTTAACATACACACTTTGCAATTTCACTCATGTCTCAGAAATCTACCTCTTGAGCTTTAAAAAAAGCCACTTAATGAAACTTGTGCAATGCACAAATGCCTCCCTAGATATAATGAATGATGTCTTGTTAGGGTATTTCTCTTTCAAATCTTCCTCTCTCCATCAGGAGGAAAAAGTTTATTTCTTTAAAAAGCAGTTGCATTGAGCTCTGTCTCAAGTTGGGTTTTTTTTCCAGTAAAGCTAAGGGGATTCAAAATTAAAAAAAAAAAAAAGTGCATTAGTTTTTATGTATAACTTTAGAAAAATCATTCTAAACAGTAAGGTCATTCTAAACTAAGGTTGCTTTTTCAAAGAGATAATAAAACTTCAAACTCCAGAAAGCACATTAAAGTGCCACAGAACTATTTAAACAGCCGGCTAAAAGCTGGCTTCCCTCACGTTTCACAGCCTCCGTCCTTTAAACTCGGACCCGAAATCTCTGCAGCCGGCGACGGGCGGAAGCACAGCACCACTGCTTCCCTGGCCGCCGCCGAGGCTGCCTGCAGGGCCCCGTTTTTTGGGAGGAGGAGGAGAGGAAGGAAGGCCTCAGCCGCCTGAGGCTGAGGGGTGCGGGGCGCGGAGGGGCAGGCACCACCCGGGGGCTGCCCGAGCCTCGCGCCGGCCGTTAAATTCGAGTGGCAGAGGGGCCGGGCGCTGCCAGCTCGGGCCTGCAGGCTCGGGCAGGGGAGCGGCACCTGGGCCGGCCTGTGAGGGAAGAGAAGGGGGAGTGGTGGCCAGCCTTGGTGTTTCGCAGGGCGGGCGCGGTGGGGCCCCGGTGGCGACTCCAGGCCCCGCCCGGGTTGGGGGGATGGGGCTGCCGGTGCCCTTTCTCCGGCCCCGGTGCGAGGCGTAAAGCGGCGCTCCTGCCCCGGCGTGCGCGGGGCCCAGGGCTCCCCCTTTGGCTCCGCGTCCACAGCCCTCACCTTGAGCAGCGTATCCGCCAGGTAGATGGCGCACCAGCCCCCCAGCACACAAACCACCACCGAGATCGGGATCATCGTTGCAGCCGAGGCGGTGGCGGCGGCGGCCGCCGTTCATACGGAGGAGGCCCCGGAACTAATTTTGTCCCGGAACCTTTCTCCATCAGCTATGGCTACCCGGTCGGACGGTTCCGGGCACCGCGTCGAGCGAGGGCAGGTGCCGGAGTGACGTCACAGCCCAGCGCGCAGGGGAACCGGAGGTCGTTACCGCGACCCTGGGGGGCTGCGCTTGCGCGGCGCGGCTGGAGCGGGTGGGTCGAGCGTGCTATTTGTGGCGAAAGGCGCCAAACAAGTCCTGAGTGGGTTCCTCCTCCTCTTACTAAATTTACCTCAGATATTTATGTGTCCGTACGTCGTGAAGAGGGGTAACGGCGTACACGCGCGGTCTTTTTATGTTCCTTGTTGAATGACAGAGGCAGTCGCAGGCGAGCCCCGCCCCCCCCCCCCCCGGTGGAGCTCACGGGCCGCTCCCTGTTAGGCCGCGGCAGGGCCCGTGGGGCTGCCGGTGGAAGAGCTGGAGACCTCTGGAGCGGCTGCGCTAAAAAGGATCAGGAAAAACACGCCGGAGAATAAAACTCATTCGCAGTGGTGGGATTGCAGTGGAGTGTTGAAGTGCTTTAGTGATGAGGGAGTAACAGGATTCCCTCTAACTCCTACCATTCTTTCAGAAATTCAACACTGAGTTCATGACAACGAAGTCATTTCTTGAGGCTCGTTGTAAGAGGGACTTTCAGGCAAGTGCTTTCCAGGCCACTGTGATTCTTTCCCATTCCGCTGTCACACTAATTCTCTGGTTTTATGCCTGTCTTGGTCTCTCCCACTCCTGGGCACGTTTTTCACTGCTACTGAAAGTCATATGTGCCGTGAGACCACTAATCTTAAGAGTTGATTTCTCAGGGACTTTCCGAGTTTAAAAACTGTCACTCAGAGCTTGAACACTGAGAGCAAACAAGCACAAACTTTGGCAGAGGTTAAGGGAAGGTATTTATTTGCCTACACAAGCTATGCAAATTGAGCTGCCCCTCCCTTCCATTCTGACGTGCGGAAAACAGACCCCACAATCTGTAAGATTGTAAAGTAGGTATGTTTATTCAGCGCTGGGCAGCATGGTGGGGGGGGGCGGGGGGGAAGTCCCCCCAAAACCGTACGCACCTGACGCGGCAACTCACTTGGAATTTATACAAGCAGGTGTTGCATATACATGAAGTTTCACAACACAGCTATGCATATGCATAACCTATCCCCGCTTCGTATTAAAATTAGTCCCAAGGGGTCATTTCCATAAACTCCTCCCATTTGCGTTTGCGCAGTGCCTCGTGGTGGTGCTCGTCGAGGGTCGTGGGGATGAAGATAGGTGACTCCTCTTCGTCACCGCTAGTAACCTTTTGTTCTCGCGCAGGCGCAGTTATATCTTGGCTTTTATTCAAGCTGTAGGGTCGGTTTTAGCTGGTTCTTGAAGGAGGCCCCTAGTCCTTATCAGGAACTGTCTTTTCATGAAGAATTGCAAAACTCCCCGTGAAAGATCTAGCAAATCGTTAAGCAAGTGATTCAAGCACTATTTATCACCTTAGTATTCACAGCAATAATTAATCAAGGCCATATCCACTAACATTTCTTTTAACCCCTTCTCTCATTTCTCCCATGAAAAGAGTCACTATTGTGTCTTCAGTTTTCTCATTGCTTCTAAAGATTTTTCAGGAATCAAGACAGCAGTAGTGGGAGAGCCTTCTGTCTGCGATTTCCAGTCCGCCTTTTCCTGTGTGCTCCAGATAAATTTTCCTTGGCCTTGGTTTGTTAGAAATTACTCAGAAGGACATTGCTCTCCTGAAAATGCTTGTTCCATCCGTCCTTCAGCTCTGATGTGTTAGTCTGTGGGTTCACAGATTGTTCTGTGGAAGAGCTGGGACTGCCATTAGGAGATAAGTTTGCAAAACCAACCACAGCCTGTCTTTTTCACACAGGAAGCTTGGTAGAAGTCGTGTTTTTAAAGAGATAGAGCCATGTCTCTCATTTGAATCAAAAAATGCATCAAGGCCTCCATTTGCTAGGATTTAAGTGGTTTTAATGCTGATTTTCAGTCACATTTTCAGATTTTTCAGCTCTTTCTTTGTTCCGTATATACTGCTGCTTCCTGTCCTTCCCAAAATGGGTGCTGCGAGCCTTCCTTATGCTACCAGCAGGAAAAACATCTCAGCTCTGAACTCCTTGGCTCTTTTCAGCTCCCTTTCTTTTCACTGATAACGTGGCATTGCTGAGGGGAAGTGGCAGTAAGGGGCTGTACCCTGGGAGATGGTTAGATCAGCAAGCAAGTAAGGGGAGACAGCCCTGGCCAGTCTCTCATTGTTGACCGTTGTAGAGGCAGAACGGGAAGTGAGAACTGGTAATGCATACCTGCTTACTCTTATTCTCCGTTTGGTGAATTTCTCTGTCTTTCATTTCAAGTCAGGGATGTTTTTCCCCCAAGTTTAGATTTTCCATCATCCTTAAAGCCCTGCCCTTGGTGGAAGCCGTTCATGTTAACAGAAGCCTTGTGAGAGCTTCAGAATTTCGTTGCAACATAAAAGCTGAAGAGTTACAGGAAATGTATCCAGCCCTGCATGCAATCAAATTTGAGTTTGTACACTGACATAGACAACTTTGAGATGTCCCCAGCATCAAAAGAAATCATAAACAGAGTCCCAGGATAATCACATCTGACTACGGCTTTTCTGCAGTGGTTCCCAGACTAGCAAGTTCGATTGCGAATCATTGAGAAATGATACAAATATGGTGAATTCTACACCTTATTGTTTAAAAACTCAAGTTATTCTATATACCAGCGTACATTTAATATAAATATACAAAATTTATTCTAGCAGTCTTTGGAAGCTGTAGAGGGCAATCATATTCAAATAGTTAAGAACATGAGTACTTTTACTAGCAGCGTAGCCTCACTGAAATCAAGCATAGTAAAATGAGTGTGTTTAAATGATCTAGTTGATAAAGAGCTTTTGTAACATTATTATATTTTTCTTCTATGCTAACTTAATACATTGTATAAAATACAGACCTGAGTTTTATTGAGCTGGCATAGAAATTGGCAATGCAAATAAAAAGGGAGTGCAACTAGAATATAGAGTCTATATTTTACTGCTGGAAAGTTTATCACATGAAAACAAACAAAAATGAGAATTTTCTAGAATGTGGAAGACCAATATTCTGAGTGAACTGCCAGCCCCACAGTTTTTACTTGCGTAACTCGAGCGGGTATTTTGCCCCTGGCAGAAAGGCAGAGTTAGTCCTTGCTCTCATGGAATGAAGCTGCTGCACACTGTGAAGTGTTTCAGGGAGATTGCACACTGCATTTTGAAAGTTAAGGTATTCAGAATTAAAGATTTCCACTTTAAAATGGTTCCAGAGGTAGTACAGATGTCGATACACTTTTTACCACTGCTTAGTTTTCTTTACAGCCAGATATTAAGCTAAAGTAGTGACTAAAGCAAAATGCCGTGCAGTAATCAGGCTGGTGCACAATATCCGTACGCTGGTACGAAGCAATGCAACAGAGTTTTAGAAGTCACAGCTGCGGTGCACATTAATGGGAGGGCATGGGTGGACCTCAAAAGGGCAAGTATGAAAGAATGTTAGAAAAGGATCTGTATCAGTCATCATGCAAGAGTATCCATGCAAAAACTCTTTAGAAAAAGAATAATCTCTTAAGCATAATAATACAGATTAAATGTAATGTGGCACGTAAATACCAAACAGAATGTGTTAATAATACATTAATTAAGATATTATCAAATTCATTTAGTGGCTTAGTATCATAGGCATCTTTTTCTATACATAGTAAATGTATTTATCTTAAAATTAATTATCAACATATCTACTAATTAATCTCTTCAACTTTGATCTATTATTGAAGTAGATATACAATTATTCAGGTATTAGCATAGAAGACACATTGCAAAATGTAAGTAAAACCAGTCTTAACACTTTCAAAAGCTCTGATGTTAGAGGGATTTGCAGGGCTTCAGGGAAATTGTACGTGCTCACAGGTCATTACAGGCTCAGACCTAAAACCAGCTAAGATGTGGATTTTGGCACGGGGAGGTTGTAAATTTTGCCAGTTTGAAGACAATACAATCAGAACATAACTTGGTTGGATATGTATTTGAGCCTTGAAGAGAGGAAATGGGTTTTTAGGTGTCTTCTGAGTAGTATTTGTTACTAGCTTGCAGAGTATTGATCTAAACAGATGAAAGGAAGACTGGAATAAAACATGATTGTGCAAACATTTATGTTGCAGCATAACTTGAAATGAAGGGATACTTTCATGCAGTAGAATCATAGAATGGTTTGGATTGGAAAGGACCTTAAAGGCCATCTAGTCCAGCCGCCCTGCAAGAAACAGTGACATCTCCAATTAGATTAGGGTGCTCAGAGCCCCGTCTATCCTGGCCTTGAATGTTTTCAGGAACGGGGCATCTGCCATCTCTCTAGGCAACCTGTTCCAGTGTTCACCACCCTCATCATAAAAAAGTTTCTTCCTAATACCTAGTCTGAATCTACTCTCTTTTTGTTTAAAGCCATTACACCTTGTCCAACCACAACAGACCCTACTAAAAAGTCTGTCCCTATCTTTCTTGTAAGACCTCTTATAAGTACTGAAAGGCCACAATAAGGTTTCCCGGGAGCCTCCTCTTCTCCAGGCTGAACAATCCCAACTCTCTCAGCCTGTCTTCATAGGAGAGGTGCTCCAGCACTCTGATAATTTTTGTGGCCTCCTCTGGAATCATTTCAACAGATCCACATCCTTCTTATGTTGGGGGCTCCAGAGCTGGACGCAGTACTCCAGATGGGGTCTCAGGAGAGCAGAGCAGAGGGGCAGAATCCCCTCCCTCGACCTGCTGGTCACACTTCTTTTGATGCAGCCCGGGATACAGTTGGCCTTCTGGTCTGCGAGCGCACATTGCTGGCCCATGTCCAGCTTTTCATCCACCAGTACCCTGAAGTCATTCTTGGTAGGGCTACTCTCAACCCCTACATCTCCCAGCCTCTATTGATACCAAGAATTGCCTCAACCCATGTGCAGGACCTTGCACTTGGCCTTGTTGAACCTCACAAGGTTTGCATGGGCTTACTTCTCAAGCTTGTCCAGCTCCCTCTGGATGGCATCCTGTCCCTCAGGCATGTTAACCGCACCATTCAGCTTGGTGTCGTCAGCAAACTTGCTGAGGGTGCACTTAATCCCACTGTCTATGTCATTGATGAAGATATTAAACCGTACTGGTTCCAGTACGGACCCCTGAGGGACACTTGTCATTGGTCTCCATTGGGATATTGAGCCGTTGACCCCTACACTTTGGATGTGACCATTCAACCACTTCCTGATCCACTGAACTGTCCTTCCATCAAATCCGTATCTCTCCAATTTAGAGAGAAGGATGTTGTGGGGCATCCTGTTAAAGGCCTTGCAGAAGTCCAGATAGATGACATTCGTAGATCTTCCCTTGTCCGCTAATGTTCTCACTCCATCATAGAAGGCCACTCAGTTGGTCAGGCAAAACTTGCCCTTGGTGAAGTCATGCCGGCTGTCTCAAATCACCTCCCTGTTCTCCATGTGCCTTAGTGTAGCTTCTAGGAGAATCTGTTCCGTGATCTTTCCAGGCATAGAGGTGAGTTCCCTCAGCTGCTCCTCATAAGATGTGTTCTCTAGGCCCTTCACCAGCTTTGTTGTTCTTCTTTGGACGCACTCCAGCACCTCAGTGTCTTGTAGTGAGGAGCCCCAAACTGAAGACAGTATTTGAGGTGTGGCCTCACAAATGCCAAGTACCGGGGGATGATCACTTCCTTAGTCTTGCTGGCCACACTATTTCTGATAAAGCCAGGATGCTGTTGGCCTTGGCCACCTAGGCACACTGCTAGCTCATGTTCAGCCAGCTGTCAACCAGCACCCTGAGGTCGTTTTTCACCAGGCAGCTTTCCAGCCACTCTTCCCCAAGCCTGTAGCGTTGCATGGGGTTGTTGTGACCCAAGTGCAGGACCCAGCACTTGGCCTTGTTGAATCTCATACAAGGATGCATGAAAGAAGAAATAGATGGGTAATGATTAAGTAGATGGTCCATTTAAGCACTTATGCAGGCTAGGAGATTGCTTCTGGAGGGAATAAAAAGATCAGAGCAAAGAAGAAATCTGAGACACAAGAGAACTGCAGAGACTGGCATGCTACAGAAATGTATATAGCATTGACTGTAAATGTTTCAAGGACAAATATGTTTTCTTTTACCTTACTACTGTTATTATGTAAAAATTTTAGCATATGGGAGAAATTCAGGTAATGGAAATTATGGAGATGTATAATGTGTCTTATGTATGTAAGAAAAGAAAAAAAACTTTGATCCTTGCTGTGCCTAGAAAACAGAAGAGCAGAATGTTCTGAATGTTATGCAATTTTCTTCAGTTTTTTAATGTTCCAATTACAGTACAAAACAGTCTTGCTTTATTTAAATAGGAATTAGGTCAAAGTATTTTGTTAGGGTTCAGGATTTGTTTGCAGTATTTAACCTGATTACCAAAAATACATACTGAAAACATGAGATTTTGACTCCTGAAACAAAATAAATTTGTTCTTAAGTCACTGTTCATATGAACAATGTAAGTAAAGAAAAAGTACAAGTGTTCATAGAAACGTGCCTCTACTAAGCTAATCTGCTACAGAGTAGTTGTACATGCTTTTTCAGCATTTGTTAATTGCTGGTGCTGATGTATAACAAAAAAAAATACAAGATTTTCTTAATTGCTATCAATTTTCAGCATTTAGCTGTCTGTCGTAATTGTGTTAGGTACTTCGTGATTGGAATTACGTCTAAGAAAAGGTCCTCCAAAGCTGTTGCACTCCAAGGAGAAATGGGTGTCAGACTGTAAAGAAAAACAAAGGAAAAGGATAAACTTGAGACGTGTGGCTCGAATATTATTTTACAATCCAGTTCTGTAAGAACATTAGTTTGGAGCTTCAGCTACTCATTTTAGCTGACAGTCTTGCTTGCTAACCTGTTGTGCTTTGCCTCCTCTGCAATCGTTTAGAAGTTATAGGTGAGAAAAAGCATGGAATATCTGCTGCAGAGTAGTTATTCAGCATTAGCTCCTATGTTGGTATCCCTTTACAACTTTGAGTGTCTGTCCTTTAAAATGAGTTTACCTAAACTGCAGAAAAAAAAAAGATTCTGTAAGTGATGGAGGAGAGCACATAAGGGAAGCTAATGCCAAACAGTTATTGTGCCTTTTTTGTTTGTTTGTTTTAGATTACCTTTGGAATCCCTATGGACACAATCTCCTATTCCACTGCAGAATGCAAAATAAATATAGGATAGTTTCAGTCTCACAGATGTTGTTTCATGCTCACTGTAACCTGAAGTAAATGCACATGGTAGCATTAGACTTATCAGGTTTGAACCCCGAAAGCTGTAGAATAGCCTTGAACTCTAGGGAAAGAAGCACGCTTTGCTTAAGTCAAAGTGGGATAACACTTTGGAAAAGACAAAGTAGTTTGTAGTTCATTGTTTAGCAGACTGTTAAAGCTGTAGCACTTCTATTCACCCATGCACATATGGTACGTAGCTGTTCTGAATAATAGGAACCTCTTGCACAGGACAAACTGATGAGTATATCACCATAGCTGTCCACCTCAACTGTACAAATGGTTGAAGTAGCTCCTGAATTGCTTCATCATACAGCACAGCACTCAGTTAAACCAGCGCTGATTTTGTTCTGCCTCAAGGACCAGGCGGTAAGGAGCTGCTTCGTGATCACATAGCCCTCCACACGGCTGATAAACTGTAATTTCGACCGGTGTCCCAGTACTGCAAATCCCCTCTGCCCTTAGTCAGAGGACCTGTGAACTACCCATGACAAAACAATGGTTTTGCCTTGCAGAGATCAGTTTATGTCAGGAACGTGAGCCAAGAACATCTCCTTTTTTTTTTCCTAATTAAAAAAAAAAAATCATCAATTTGCGAGTTGGCTGCAATAAAGCTGTGAACATATTCATGGATACTGTAGTCGGAGTATAAAGATTATGGCCTAGCACCTCACTGATAGTTGTCAGGCACAGGAAACCCAGAGCAGCCTGCTGTTCTCAAAAATAATTTCCAGGATAGATGATTTTGAAGCACCACCTTTAGCTCCAGTTCTTGAGAACTGAACCGTACTTCAAAGGGCTACCCTCTATGTGCAGAGCCTGATGTGATTGAATGAAGCAGCTTAATATTTACAGTTTCTTTTTTCAGGTTTGTTATTATGCTTGGATAGAAGATATTGCAAGTCCACAACCCTACCTCATATGGCTGTAAAGTAAGATATGAAGATTTTAAAAACTTCTTTGTGTAATTCCTAAGAGAAAATGTTTATACTGTTTTTAACACTTGAGATTTGATATTGTTTTGGGAAATATCTTTTAGAAATTAGCAGCTGGAGGACTTTACTGGTCTTCCTGTGGCAACAAACACTGATTTCTTTTTGCAATTTCTTTCTGAACAGGTACAATATTTGTATCACAGGTGACCACAGATGATTCAAAAATGTTCCTGTAGCAGATCTGATTCAATAAAAGTAACATTTGATATAGATCATGTTTGACTATTTGATAGATGGGTATGACTAGTAGACTTATTCATATCTTCACCATGGAAAGCATTCATTCTTAATTGTCTTATTTTTTTAGAATGTTAGAGGTGTGAAAAGCTAAGGATTTTTTCCTCATGACTCATAGGAACTAAGATAAGTGTCCTGATATTGATTCAAACTTTAAAAATCTTCACACCCACATTTTATCAATCTTCATCTTTTATTTTCTGTTCAGGAGAAACAAACCAAAGATAGCAACTGATCAATCACATATGATTCAGCAAGTTGGTGCAGTTGTCCTTGAATTTGGTCATTTGTTATCTAACGGCATTCATTTCTTTACAATGTCCTTGATATTCTGCTTCCTCCAGCCTGTTGCCTGATCACCCTTGTTCTGGGTCCATCTTTTCACTTCTATTTTTCATGAGATTTCTCCTGTCCCAACCATGTCTTCATTCCTCTTAATATGCCATTTACATGAGGAATCATCAGAAATTAGACTTTGTTCTCTTTGTTAGACTGCGGATGATTGCTCTACTTAAGTCTACTACATTTGCTCTCACAGCGGGATCATATCTGTGTGTGAGCTCATTACATGCACAGCTGCAATTTTATTTCATGCTTTATTACAAGAGATAAGTACATTGCTTTGTGTGATGCTGAGTCTCCAGGTCTTCTGGTATATCTGTACCTAGTTCTCGTACATCTTTGGGTCAGATGGGTACAACGGCAAAATTCCTTACTGTACATCACATGAGGTCTTAATCTGACCAATTGAAGACAAGAGCTAATAGTGTTCAGCAGATGTAATCAACTGACAGGGATGGCCTTCATCAAAATAAATCTCTTATGGAATTGAAAAAGATAGTAGATGCCTATTTGAATTATCCTGATTTGTGAAAATGATGAGTAGTCTTTCTGTTCAAAATTTCACCAATGATTCAGTCAGTTCCTATTTTGTCAAACTTGTTTGCCTAGAACAGTATCAGATGGTGCAATGTCACATCTTTTGTTTCTTTTCCAAACGATGCTGAATCATTATAGTAAACAGGATGTTTACAAAATCAGCATATCATTTAAAATTCATGTTCACTTTAAAATCTGCCAGTACCCTTGCTCTTTCTTACAGTGTCAGCTTCGCCAGATATAGGGGCTAAAATTTCCCAAGAGAAAAGTGGAAACAAATTTGTTGCTTGTACGTCATCATCACATTTCAGTTACTCAAAGCATTTTGGTAAGTAAGAATTTTGCAGGATACAAAGCAACAGAGAATATGGCTTTTGGGTAATTTAGTGGCCAAAGCTGTTTCATTCTAGCATGTGTGTGGGTTTTGTTCGTAATGCAGTTTTTAGAACTTAATACAAATTCTTAGATGATATTAACAATGCTATTAAAAGATGCTGGAACTCTGAAATTTAGAACAAGGTCACTGGCTGCCTCTAATGAGACCATCTTCTTAATACAAGGCTAATTATTTCTTGATGGAACAGTGTGTGATAATAATCACCAAGCTTTTATATGGAAAGAAAGAGAGCACGCAGGAGTTGAATTAATATTTAGCAGCTCTGAAAAGTCACAGAAACAAAATCAGCTAATTTAGATATGTTTGTTGATTTTCTGTCCACTAGATAACAGCAAATATTTTTGCATACTATTTTATGTCATTCATTATTTAAATAGCCTCATGTTACTGTTGTTGGCATAGCTGTACAAGTAGAACTCAAGTAAAAGTGCTTGATTTTATTCTTGATATTAAGAAACATATAGATTGGGGAAAACTGGGAGAACCAATTGAACAGTAGATGACACTTCCTCAAACATTTCTCATAAGAGCTGAGGTCTGATATTCTTTCTGCAGTCTAGGATTCAATATTATCTTAAGTTCAAAGCAAGAGTCAGAATGGGCTGTGATGCCTGGTAATTGCTAGATCCACTGTATTTTTAATTTTTGTGGTTCTGTCTAACCTCATATGCCTAGGTACCATTGCTGAAAGTCTCTGTCTTTCATCAAGCCTATGTGACAAGTCATTGTTACATGGAGTAGATGCATCTTTACCAAGGGAGAAGAGCTCAAAAGTACAAATAAAATATCTGTGAGTCAGAAAATTGATGGTGGGATTTTTTTTTCCAGGATCCTCTGTGTTAGACCTCTGGTAAATCTGTCAGATAGCAGGTTTCTTATTTTTAAATCTTAGTCAATAACTTAGGTGTGTTGAATGAAGAGAATAGTTTATCTTGCACTACAACTTTAGTTTTTATATTCTTCACCAAACAGTTCAAATGAAGGTAGTGATAGCAATTAATTAACCAAATACTTAATATCCTGGGCCCACGATTCTTACTTGGTAATAAACTATAATTTATAAAGCTAAAATTAAGACAGGAAAGCAAAGTTTTGCGTTGCCAGAGATTGTTGCTACTACTTGGGAATCTAAAGCAAAACTCCAAGAATGTATTTTTTAACTTTTTCTTTAAAGAAGTCTTATTTCAAGTGAGCTGAGGTTGTGGCTGCTCCTTTGTTGACTTGCATTTTCAATTGTATTACATTGTTTGCATTACACTGAAACATTTTGGACTATAATAGGGAAAATATTTTTCTTTTGGGAGCCTCAGGGAAGTTCTGTCTGTGCTCATGAGGTTTCTCAAAAAGCAAAACATTTAAGTAAGCATATTAAGTAGTGACAGTTTAAAGAAACAATTCTGATATTATACAGTGAAATATCTCAGTCAAGAAGGAAGGTACATACACGTTTCTGTTAACCATCAACTTAGTTTTCAAAACTAATAAGCTGTTCCAGGAAGCATGTTAATTAGACAAGCTTCTAGGACTGTAACAAAACGATATTTTGAACTATATTGGGATTTTCATACTTCAAATAAATACATTGTTACTATGTCTTTTGTATCTCTGTACAGGAGACATAAGGATTTTATGCAGTGTGTGTCAATGACCTGGCACTAACTTGCCAGGCATTAAATCCATCATCTGGAATGCACGTTTGCCTCGTTATTTACTTACTAAATCATCTGCTGCATGCATTTAGCAGATGAATCTGCAAGTCATGGGGCTGTGCATTCCAGTGGTTATTCAAAGGCAATGGTACTCTGTAAAATAATGGTAAAAGTGTCTGTTTACTCAGATCTACATTTTCTGATATTAGTGATAAAATTTGGGTTTACTCCTTTTATCCCAACAACTGAGTACAGTTTAGGTGTGATAGTTTATGGGTGTTAGGTATGTGACAGCAGTAGATTCTTTTCCAATTTACACATCACTAAGACTATCTATTAAATTACTTGTCACTCCTGGGAAAACCTGTTGAAGGAAACAATGTTGAGCTGGTATCTCTTAGGCATATTTGCAAGATGATGGGATTATAAAATGTAAACAATGGTCTACCTTTGCTAAATTAATGACACATGGAAGAAAGAACTGTGTATCCCAGAGCTGGTTTGTAATATAATTGTTGTAATAAAAGTTGAAATAAATTCATGTCCGAGACCATGTTACAAAAATGTATTGCCTCTTTCATTGCCGTCTAATACTTTTGTTGTAAATATGAACCTTCACAAGGGGTTATATAAAGTTAGTTGTCTGACTCCAGCTTTGCTTTAAATATGGTCTCAACCTCAGCATTGTGGAAGGCAAGACCTTAGACTGTAACAGAGCAAACTCCTCCATTCTAGGCAAAAGACAGGTCTGTGAGCCCTGTTGTGGACTCTGCCATGTTTCAAGTGCAATAGTCTTCTCATCCCTCAAAATATTTTATTTGACAACGGCCATGCTCAGCCTTTCTGAGGAAATATGCGAAGGGGTCTCCATGGAAGGAGCTGATGCTCTATGAACCTCCGTCAGTCTCAGCCTAACACACATGCACGTGCCTGTGGCATGCCAAGTTGTGTGTCCATCTTGTCATGGCTCCTTGGGAAGGGGGTGGCTATGATTAGTCTGCAAGCTGCTAGAACACATCATCAGCTTTATCGGCTGCTTCCAGATGACAGCACATTTGGGAAAGAGGGCTGCAGAGGGTGAGCCACAAGCTTAATGAAGTGGTCTGGGAGGTCATCTTCCTCTTTGAGATACATGAAATGAAAAGAGTGATTGGTCAAATAAGGTAAAGTCCAGGGAAATCCTCTCTGAAATCACTATTCCAACCACTATATGTTATAAATATCTTTGGCACTAATTTTGAAAATTGTTGATCTTATCCTAAAAGTTGCCTGTCCTCCAGCAGCAAGTGGCCAGTACAGTATCTCCCATAATGACAGTGCTGTTGTCAATGTTAATGTTGTGGGTCAGGTGGAGGGCAGGCATGACAGAGGAGCGATGAAGAGGAAAGTGCGTCCTTCCCCGTGAGCACGGCTGTCCTGCACGTAGGAACGCTACGCCAAGACCCTGAGGCAGCTGCTGTGTGAGTTCACTCCCAACCCAGCAGCGACAGAGTCACGTTGGTGTGGCATTCACCTCCCCTAGTTAGTCCCTTCGAGGGGAGTTCTTCATAATTATGTCTCCATAATTATTTCCGTCTCCAGTGTGGCAGCAGGGAGGCACATGCTGCCCCAAACACTGCGGGAGGAGTTGTGTGTTACCTTCTGCCACCATATGTCTGGCGCTTGTGAAAAGCCCAGAATGACAGGGAGAGGGAGGGCAGGAAAAGGACCCAAAGGTGTGTTCCTTCAACACCTCCTGCTTGGCACTTGAGCCCTGGTTTTACGGTGGTCAAGTGTCACAGGGGACCGAGTTACAGGGTGAATCAAACTCTATATTTAG
Source organism: Chlamydotis macqueenii (assembly GCF_036417535.1). Taxonomy (NCBI): domain Eukaryota; kingdom Metazoa; phylum Chordata; class Aves; order Otidiformes; family Otididae; genus Chlamydotis; species Chlamydotis macqueenii. The sequence continues at coordinate 131,270,921 of NC_141556.1, forward strand.
GAAGAACAACTGGAAGCTATGACAGGAATTCCCTTTTACACTTCACTGCTCAGCCGAGTCCCACTCCAGGCTGGAGCAGCTCTCAGTGCCGTCCGGGCTGAAAGCATCGGAGCTATTTCAGACACATTAAAAGGATCACAGTGAATACCTCAGCTGGTAGAAGAAGGTACCTCTTTCAGCATCAAAAGGAGGTGCACATACTCACTTGACGGTTTGGAACTTTTCTTATATAAGTAAATAAGTAAGCTAATCTTGAAGGGGTCAATTAAAAACTTGAACGACCCCAAGGAGAACTCTTTAATAACTGCTGCGAGGTGACTGCAATCATTGTGGGTTTCTGCTTATTTTAATGTCTTGTGCAGCGTATCAGTGTATTCAGAGCAGATTGTTACAATTATTGCTTCATAGTCTGTGGGGATCTTTAAAGATTTAAAACAGAAAGTCACTTAAATACCTAGTGACTCGTAAGAAACATGACTCTGTATTAACTCAAATGCTGCAGTACATAGGTACATGCTTATTGTTTTCTATAGGTTTGTTATAGCTTGTGAATTATTATGTGGGGGTTTTGGTGGTAAGAGAGGTGTTCTTTCACCGTAAGCTTAACAGGTAACTGTACTGGAGACAACTGCATTACAGAAAATGTTATCATGTTTGCCTAGAGCCTGTAGTAAGTGTAACAGGCTGGAAGCTGCAAAGTGGGGGTTTCTCTTCTTTCTTGGTACTAGCTGGGTCTCACAGTAGTGTAGTTCCTGTCAAAACCTTTTAATAGATAATGCACTCCAGTCCTGTGTCCAAAGTACCTGTTTGGCTTGATGCTGTGGGTGCGGCGGGGGAGAGAGGACAGCTTCCAGCTGGGGTGGGGGGAGGGCTCTTTCTGTTGTCTGTGTGCTACTGTACATCTCTTGTGTGGGTTACAAAAGATGGCATTATGATATCTCATGGTATTTAAAGCAAATCGAATAAGTCAGCTTAGTATCTTGCTTCAGCCCTGTCAGAAACTATTTTTAGCAGAGGGGCAGAAGATAGGTCCTTTGTTTTACAAAGGTTCTTTTCAAAACCCTGATTTATTTCACTGTAGTAGCCCTGTATTTCACAAGTAGTCCTGTTCATGAGTACTTTCACTGCGGAGCAAGGGAATTTGCAGGGGAAGTCTGGCATAAACCAGCCCCAAACTGAACTAACGTTGCTGCTGCTTTCTAACTTTGGCTGAGCATGCAGCCCAAAAAAGGTAAAAGGTAAGGTGTGGGGAGGCCGAAAAGACACCGGGGAATACAGGCTGCGTGTGTCTGCGTTTCGCTGGGCGCGTACATGTGAAATCCTGTGGTAGAAATGAGGGTGAAGAGTGATTTTTTTCAAGTTTACAGAGCTGATTGGAATGCCAGAAATTACTTAATACAATCAGTGCAGCACTCTTGACACTCTCTCTCTTTGAGACATGTGGCAAAAGAACAAAGGAATTTATAAAAATGAACTAATAACTATAGTAATAAATGCATCTGTAATCTAAGGTTTATTTTCCCGTGACTGATGGTCAGCATTGCTCTGGAGGGAAACTCAGAGAAGGGAGGGAAGGGGAGGGAGCCGGAGAAGATTGTCTATTTTTACTCAGTAGCGTGCTGTTGTCCTGATTTCTTGGGCGGTAATGAGGACAGCATGAACTGGTAGGAAAATCACCTCCTCCAAAAGCAGTCCTACACAATTGTATCATGCATCCATCTTTAGGAACCAGTGTCTGATTGCAATCGTTTCGAACGTAGACTTCTTGTGAACCCAGAGCACCTCACTGAGGAGCAGAATTGCTGTGCTTGTTTTTTAAAGTCGAGATTCAGTGTAAATCCTTGCCCATTTAGCTCTAGGTGGCCCAAGAAGTGTGTATAAGTGTTTTTGCAACACGCGGGCATGCAAGATGAAGGAGTACATCCTAGCTTGATTTTTTTTTTGTGATAGCATTTACAAAGTAGCTCCACAGTGTTTTAAAATGTTTTATACGTTAATTTCCTGTGCTTTTGTTTCCATTTTTCATTCTGATTACAAAGAGGAGAAGATGATAAGAAAAATTAATTAAACTTTTCTGTATTATGAGTCCTATCTTTCCAATAAACTGGAGGATTATTTTGTGTTTGTCTTTGGAATACAACCTCTGGTTAACAGCACAGTTATTTCTATGCATAGTAAAGATTTTCAAAAAGGAAAAAGAGAGAGTGAAGTAAATCCTTTTGGCTATTTGAAATCTGTGCAGATTTTGTCGCGAACTTCAGTGGCCAAGATTTCACTCCCCAAAGAAAATTCTGAAGTTTTTAAAGCTACTTCTGATTTTAATATTGTAAATGTAAATGTAAAACCACAATATAAAACTCACTGGAAGCATGCTAGTTCTGTATTTCATAGTGGGATATTTTTTCTGGTTTACTAATTTAGCAGAAGGAATTTAAACCTGAAGCAATCTATGAAGACGACGTGCTCTGACTTACAGCTGTGCGTTGTTTTGGACAGCACTCTTTGCAGCTGAGAGTGCGATCAGAGAGGGACCTCTAATGGCAGGTCATCTTTCCTTTATGTTCTGCTCAGCATTATGCGCAGATTTCAAGCCAATGTGAGAATATGCGAGAGCAAGTCTTCCACGCAGCTCCAGTGATAACAATTTCAGGCTGATATTTCAGGATGAAGCCAACCTACAACCGATCTGTACTTTCCTTTGGGGTACCGCCTCCACGTGACAGTTATACTCTATGGAGTACCAAAGTCTTTGACCCAGTTCTGATTTCTCAGTATATTTCTGCTGTTCTCTCCTACCTCATTTATTACTTTTCTCAATATTTCCTTTCTCATCTCAGGTTAAATATTGTGGCCAAAATATGCTGTAGTTTGTGATCAATTAGTTCTCTGGTGAACTAATTTCTCACCTTTTAGTATTACTATCATATTTTGCCATATAATGAGATAGGTTAAATAACCAGACTTTGATGAAGGTCTAGTCCAGTTAAAATCTTAATTCTCAGTGAAAGAATAAAATGCCAAGATAATATTTCAAAATTTAAAATCTATTTCTTGCTTTTTTTTTTTAATCTTTACAGAATCTTTTTAATTCATAGAATCATAGAATCATATAATCATAGAATGGTTAGGGTTGGAAGGGACCTTCAAAGATCATCTAGTCCAACCCCCCTGCAAGGAGCAGGGACATCCCCAACTAGATCAGGTTGCTCAGAGCCTCATCCAGCCTGGCCTTGAACGTTTCCAGGGATGGGGCTTCCACCACCTTTCTGGGCAAGCTGTTCCTGTGTTCTATAACTCGCATTGTAAAAAAATTTTTCCTAATTTCCAATCTAAATCTACCCCCCACTGTAGACGCGGAAGTAACGGACACTGCTGACGACCAATATGATCAAGCAAATGCCAATTTATTGTTGATACATCCCGGTTAATATAGCCCTTCTAATTCCGTATCATGCGCAAGCTCTCTACTAATTGGTTAACTATATCATGCACGCGCTCCTAGCTAAAATATGATTCGTTAAGTCTCTATGTTCACGCGCACGGCCCTCTCCACCTGCACCCTGCTTCACATTCAGCCCCCAGTCACGTATGCCAGCTGTTTTCCTTCTTCTCAAGGTTGCTTCGTTTACTTTCTCACAGGAAGCTTCATTACTTTCTCACAGGCGGCCTCATTATTTTCTCACAGGTGGCTTCAGTACTTTCTTACAGGCAGCTTCAGTACTTTCTCACAAGCGGCTTCAGTGATGTCCTTGAGGCCTGCTGCTCACAAACATAACAATTCCATTCGGTCTGGATTGTTCACTAAGTGCCCCTGGTACTCCAGGTATCCAACAAATCCCCCTTTTTGTTTTGAACAATCCAGACCCACTTTCATCATACGTTCCATAGCTTTCACAAAGCATTTTTAAATATACCCCAAAATCATCAGTGTCAACAGCAAACCCGTCAATAATACCAACCCATAAACTATCAAATCTTTTAGCCAGCCTGTGACCCCCAAGGATTTCAACCAGTCTGTTAACCTGCTTTCCACTTGTATTGCATGCATGTTGCATCATAACTCTGCCAACTGATAGCGTATCGACTTAGAGTGATCAGAAACATTCATGCAACACATACCTTCAAAATCTTCATGTCCATGCGCTAATAACAAAAAATCAATGGCTGCTAGATTCTGCAAAAATATCATGACGCATGCTATCCATGTCTTCTAATAATCCTGATAACATGCTAGAGGTTAAATTCATTTGCTTTTGTGCCCAACAAGCTAATTTATTTAAGTTAGCTAAAGTTTTTGCAGTTGCTGCCCAAGGAACAAATAAAGATAATGCTATCCGCTCAGCTGTACCCAACAGGGTTAAATTGCCGTCACAATGGGGAGTCAATACTTTTAGCGATCTTCTTGCTCGCGTATGATACCGTAATGTTCTCATAGGTGGAGCAAACACTATCAATTTTCCAAAATAACATGGTCCTCCTATGGCCCTTTTTGGTACTCCTGACCTTATTTTACTACAATATCAACTAGGTTCATGTAGGCCTCTACTGAATCTCCCCTTTTTTTTTTTTTTTTTTTTTTTTTTTTTTTTTTTTTTTTTTTTTTATTAGCCAGATTGTCTGTATTGAGTTGTTAATCATTTTTTGCAAGCATGGTATGTTAATGATTATGCCTAGTATGATGCCTAGTATCACAATTCCGATTTTAACCAAGGACAGCAACCACCCAATTATGCCACACACAAGCTTAGTTAATAAAATTACTGATCACACGTTATACATATTCATGATTATGAAGCAAAGCTAAGTTTCACTACCTTCTAGTAATTTTCTACTATAACATTCTTCTACTATTATAGATATAACAACTCCAGTAACTTATCTATAAGAGCAATGACTAGTTTTCTGCAGGCCTCTGTTGAAACAAGCCATAAATTCTGCTAACAATGTTTTGTATCTTAAAGCTTCCCTTCTCATTCCATGGCTTTCTTCCTGAGAGCATGATTGCATTCCTCCCTCAAGGTCGGTGTGCTTTCACTGATACCATACTGGCTCAGCGGAATACCACATCTCCCCCTTCTTTTTTTATGAGAAGAGGCTTGTTTCAACGCTTTATCTGTTAAAGTCTGCACACATTTTAAGACACAGAATATAGATCAAAATACATATATAAAAGGAATGAATAAGCATCCCACAACTATTAGTAACAAGCTTATATCAAGTCACCAAAAGATTTCTGAATATCAAAACCATCACTTTGTTGCTGTTTTTGTACTCCTTTTTGCAAGTTTTGAATACTTTTGTGAATAGATTCCGAATGATCAGACAGATTCATGCAGCAAAGCCCATCAAAATCCTGACAGTCATGATTTTGTGCTAATAATAATAAAAAAATCTATTGCTGATCTATTCTGTTACTAACCCAACTATGCGAAAGACACCGCTGAGCAAGAGGCTGTTTATCAGCCGGGTCAGAGCAGAGAAGGGAGACAGGCGCAGCACCTTCAGGGCGTCCCCTGTTGTAAATAAAGTGTGCTCTGGGTCTGTCCTCTCCCCTCCGCTCCGAGCCACCTCTGTTTATCCCCTCAGCAGATTCAGTGAAAGAGTACTGACTAGGTGTTGCTGCATGCATGGCCAGTGCATACAACAAGGCCTGTCAAATATGTGCTCTGCAGGCTAACAGCGATTCTGTTTTATAAAGTAGCATAGTATATAGAATCTACATCAGTTAACAGCGTTAATAGTGCCGATGCAGTTGTATTTATTTGCTTAGCAAGCCAACAGTCCAATTTATTTAGCATAGTTAATGCCTAGGCACTTGCCACACCAGGTGTAAAGACTGAAGCAGCAATAATTTTACTTAGTTTCCAAAACTCTGTATTGTCTTGGCAATCAGATTCAATGCTATGTATGCTTCGTTTAGGTCTTTTATGCTGTCTAGATTTTGATATGTGCTCGCATGATTACGTCATGCTGTGTCGTTGCAATGTGTAGATCTTAAAGCATTTACAGTCATTACCCCTCTAGAAACATTAGTTCTTGAATAGTTAAAAAATAGACAGAAGTCCATCTTTACTGATCCCAAAAAGTTCCATCTTTTGTAGTTTTAGCACTCAGCACTCGTGGTTGCTGCTGTTTTACACAGAGTTGCTGTCCGACCGGTATCTGGCAGGTCAATCAAACATGTTCTGAAATACCCGCAGATGAGACAGACAGGGATCCACTTGTTTACTGCTCCTGTAAAGACATGAGCGTATCCCTTCCCCCATGTTATAAGAGGGAACGGTCCTTCCACTTATACAAAGCTCGACTCAGACAGGAGTATCTGTTAACCACGTCAGGGGCGGGGGGGTGGGGGCGCCTGGCGGCGGCTGTGGCCCCGGGCATATAGGAGGAAAGAAAACTAAAACCCGAGGTTTAAGACAAGAATAGGGAGGGATCCTTAAAGCCACCGCTACAGGCAAAAAACAGACCATCACTAAAACCAAAGCAGGACAATGAAAAAAGGAACAAGACAACCTCCCCCCACCCCTCCCTCCTCCCAGGCCCAACACCATCTCCACCTCCCTCCCCTGACCCCTGAGCGGGACAGGGATGGGGGGCGGGAAGAGGGAATGGGGGTTACAGACAGTTAATCACGCACTGCTTTATTGATATCAACGGTTTAACGGCTGCACCTACAGCAGCAACCATGACCGGAGCCTTTTCTTGTTCTAACATTCGCTCGACAGCTTCCAGCAGTTGCCCTGTACTAGATCCTTTTGGCAGCACACTAAGGGCTCTTAAGGGCTCTCTTAGGCTTTTTTTTTTTTTTTTTTTTTTTTTTTTTTTTTTTTTTTTTTTTTTTTTTGTTAGCATTATTAAAGGCAAGCATATCTAAGAACTTTGCTTTCATGTCATCATCCAGATCAGGGTGAGCCATAATTGCGGTGTGCAACCGATCAATACATTTCCCATATGGTTCTGTGGGACCTTGCCTTACTGACGTAACGGCAGGTCCGGACTTTTCATCATACACCCTAGCAAGCGCTCTATAAGCCAAATCTTGGCCCAGTTGTAACACTTCGGTAGCAAATTGCGCTTGCCAATCAGATCGTGTGTAGGGTCCCACTCCCATCAGCATTTGAGTTTGCACCCCGAATAATGGATCACCCTGTTGTCGAGGCGTTGCAGGTGCCCTATCACAAGCAGCCTGCCAGTACTGAAAGAACTGCAGCTGCTGTGACAGTAGCAAAAGCATCTGGACAATCATTCTAATATCATAAGGAGTTAAAAACTGTGACAAAAAAAAAAATATGCTGCAACACAGATTGAGTATATGATGATTTTAGCCCATACTGAGTAACTGCACTTTTAGCTTCCTTCAATATTTTCCAGTCTAATGCTTGCCACACACTTCTCCCAGTATTATTGGTCACAACTGGAAATGCCATGGGCAAAGGCTCTCCTTCTATCAAAGCACCTCGAATCACCTCTTTCCACTGCACTATCGGATTCAAAACCCCGGCCCCTCCCGCCGGCGTCCCTTGCAAAGGTGCAAAAAGACTGATCTCACCCGATGCTCCGTTCGGAACGAATAGGTTGGATGCTGACAGGTCTCGATGTGGCACAGGCGAAGGAGTTGACAAGTTTCCCAGCGACGCTTCTAGGCGAACCTCTAGGGCTTCTAGCCTTTTTAGTGTCTCTTGCAGCTGTGCATCCTTCAAGCCGGATGAATGTTCATCCCCCTCTTCCTCATGCCGTGGTGGCAGGGAAGAAGGTGGTAACGGGGGATAAACCGGAGCTGCTGGCGCCGGCGAAAAGGCTCGTGACTCTGAGCCTGCACTGGCGCAGTGTGGCGGGGTGCCTGGTGGTGGTACATCTGATGGTGAAAGGCTTTCGGCAGTTTTTCCTTCTGGTGCTTGTATATCTATAGTTATAGGGGCTGTGGCTGCAGCTCCTGCAGTCCTTGCTGGGACTCGAACCCCCCCACCCTCAGCACGAGCCGGGGCGGCGGCAGGGCTCGTTAAACCCGAGAACGGCATGCTAGTAGCGGAGGTGGACCTGCCGGCTGGAGTTAAGGCCACAAAAGCAGATGTGGCAACTGAACGTTCGGCTTTCATGCTTATCAATGTTTCGTTAATTAGCCTCCACACGGTGGAGAGTTTGCTCGCCTCCTTTGATCCTTTACTTTTTTCATCCCACAGCTCTTTTCCTATCTTCTCCCATGTCGGGAGTTCAAAAGCATCATCAACTGTGGAGATTAATTCCCTTTTCTTTGCCCACTGCAGCAAAGCTTCTAGGACGGCCGAGTCATAACTCAGTCCTCTCATAGAGAGCATATGTTGGAGGAGCTTAACCACTGCTGACTCCTCTTTGGTCAGTGTGGACCCCATCTCCTCCCCGGCCGCTCGCCTGGCCAAGACGAGATTCCCTCCGTACCTTTTGTACCTTTTTGCGCTATAGCGACTTCCCGAGTGCCGGGGCAGCACTCGCCTTCGACCGGCTTCCGCCCCCTCTTCTTTTCCTATTTCGGTTCCGTCGGGATGACCAACGCCGATCTGAGGGTCCCTGTTCGGGCGCCACCTGTTCACGCGGAAGTAACGGACACTGCTGACGACCAATATGATCAAGCAAATGCCAATTTATTGTTGATACATCCCGGTTAATATAGCCCTTCTAATTCCGTATCATGCGCAAGCTCTCTACTAATTGGTTAACTATATCATGCACGCGCTCCTAGCTAAAATATGATTCGTTAAGTCTCTATGTTCACGCGCACGGCCCTCTCCACCTGCACCCTGCTTCACATTCAGCCCCCAGTCACGTATGCCAGCTGTTTTCCTTCTTCTCAAGGTTGCTTCGTTTACTTTCTCACAGGAAGCTTCATTACTTTCTCACAGGCGGCCTCATTATTTTCTCACAGGTGGCTTCAGTACTTTCTTACAGGCAGCTTCAGTACTTTCTCACAAGCGGCTTCAGTGATGTCCTTGAGGCCTGCTGCTCACAAACATAACAATTCCATTCGGTCTGGATTGTTCACTAAGTGCCCCTGGTACTCCAGGTATCCAACACCCCACTATTTTAAAACCATTACTCCTTGTCCTATTGCAACAGGCCCTACTGAACAGCCTATCCCCATCTTTCTTGTAGGCCCCCTTGAGGTACTGGAAGACCACTATAAGGTCTCCCTGAAGCCTTCTCTTCTCCAGGCTGAACAGCCCCAACTCTCTCAGCCTGTCCTCATAAGAGAGGTGCTCCAGCCCTCTGACCATCTTCGTCGCCTTCCTCTGGACCTTCTCCAACTGGTCCATGTCCTTCTTTTGTTGGGGGCTCCAGAACTGGACACAGTACTCCAGGTGGGGTCTCACCAGGGCAGAGTAGAGGGGGAGAATCACCTCCCTTGACATGCTGGCCATGCTTCTCTTGATGCAACCCAGGATGCGGTTGGCCTTCTGGGCCGCAAGGGCGCATTGGCTGCTCATGTTGAGCTTCTCGTCCACCAGCACTCCCAAGTCCTTCTTCTCAGGGCTGCTGTCAATCCATTCCCTGCCCAGCCTGTATTTGTGCCTGGGATTGCCATGACCCAGGTGCAGGACCTTGCACTTGGCCTGGCTGAACTTCATGAGGTTGGCACGGGCCCACTCTCCAGCCTGTCAAGGTCCCTCTGGATGGCATCCCTCCCTTCCAGTGTGTCGATGGCACCACACAGCTTGGTGTCATCAGCGAACTTGCTGAGGGTGCACTCTATCCCACTGTCCATGTCGCCGACAAAGATGTTGAACAGGGCCGGGCCCAACACGGACCCCTGAGGGACGCCACTCGGGACCGGTCTCCACATGGACATTGAGCCGTTAACCACCACTCTCTGAGTGCGGCCATCCAGCCAACTCCTTATCCTCCGAGTGGTCCGTCCATCAAACCCATGTCTCTCTAGTTCAGAGAGAAGGATGCGGGACAGTGTCAAATGCTTTGCACAAGTCCAGGTAGATGATATCCGTTGCTTGTCTCTTGTCCACCGATGCTGTCACCCCGTCATACAAGGCCACCAAATTGGTCAAGCATGATCTGCCCTTGGTGAAGCCATGTTGGCTGTCACCAACCACCTCCTTGCTCTTTATGTGCCTTAGCATGGTTTCCAGGAGAATCTGCTCCATGACCTTGCCAGGCACAGAGGTGAGGCTGACCGGCCTGTAGTTACCCGGGTCTTCCTTATTCCCCTTTTTAAAAAATGGGGTTATGTTCCCTCTCCTCCAGTCATCGGGTACCTCACCCGATGTATTTCCCTTTCTTATTGTATATTAATACTTTAAGAGTCGATATTTCTATGCATACATAAATGCATAGAAATGCATAGTCGATATTTCTATGCATACATAAAATTATATTGAAACCTCTATTTTTTTTTATCTTATTACTAAAGAAAATCAATGAATCTATATGATCTAAAACTTTGAAGAAAGGCTACTTTGTGCCCTAGCAGTTGTCAAACAGAACTTTACATTTTAACCATCTTGTTAATTTCCAGTCTCTAGGTGTTAAAGGTTTGCAAGGACTTGTGACTCAGAAAAATGGTCATGTCTGCATTTCTTAATGTTTTGTAGCAAGTAATGCTTTATTTGAAAGAAGGTTTAAACTGAGAGTTCTAATGATTCCCACATACATACTGTGACAGAAATAATTATACATTGTTTATCCTCAAATGCTTCCCTTAATTCTTACTCATTTTACAACGCTATTAAGGTTTGAGGGATTCCTTATCTCTACTCATTATTGTTTTTAATGTGAAAGAGATATAGCTCCATTTGTGGCTATGAAAGATTAATAGGAGAAGCTCAGGTGTTCTGTCTCCTTCTGATATTCAGAAGGAATAACTAAGCAACTCTGAAACTTGAGACAGAAACAGGAGGTGGGCAGATGAAATGGATGCCTGTCAAGAGGAAGCATGGGTTACGTTCTAGCTTATCTTCCCGGCTATCAGAATGTCAGAGCCTCTAACACTTTCCCATTTTGCTTGCAGGGATAAGCCTCTGTCTTAAAAATGTCAAAACAGCCAGCGTCACATGTCAAAGCCATTCAGGTAAGAGACACTATTTATGTTTCTAATATAATAAAATAATAAATTTCAACCTCCCTTGCTTGGCAAACTGCATTTTCCTCATACAAAACACCACAGAAGTGCTGACTGAGGAATATTCTTTTAAAGTGAAAAGCTTGTTAGATATACAAGCACTGAAAAAGTTTGATCTGAAGAGCATCTTATGATCTGAGCTGATAAAAACTGGATCAGGTAGGTTGGTTGATCGCTTGCTTGCATGCTCCTTCCAGTGTTAGGTTATATCTATTGGTGGATCAGCTAAGAAAACATGGTGATACATCTGCATAACTGATCGGCTTTATGAGTAAAACTAATTCTTGCAACTATTAGATTTTCCACAGAGTTAATATAATGATGGAAGAATTCTAGGCTGAAAAGATGGCACAGGTATTTAAGTTTTTCATGTCTGCATTCCTTTAGGAAAAAACCCACGCTGCCAATATTTGTTTAAGAAACATTTTATTTAACAGCCAAAGTAAAATGAGAGAAATGTTGATGTTTTCATTTAAAAAATTCTTATATGTCACATACCTCTGCAAATGGCATATGCTCATAAGGATGAAGTTGGTCGTTACATACTTGTAAAAGAAACAGCTGGAGAATTATCCCAACGTCATCATGAAGTAGCATCATGAAGATTGTATTTAGCTCATGCTATCATTGATTCTTGTCAAAAGACCAAAATGCCTTCCGAATTTTACAGAATTTTCATGTACTTTGTAAAATGCACTTGCAATCAAATTTTCCCATGAGTTCGGATTCTCTTAAAGTTATGTAAGAAACACAAAAAGGAATTTCTAAAGTCTGAGCTGTCTTCTGTTTCTCCAAGGTAATACTAATTCAGTGGACTGGAGTTTCAAGAAGATTAATTACCCGGTGGCTAGACAGTGTACTGCAGTTGCAAAGCTCTGCAAAAATGCTAGTTCTCTTTATCATCATCAACTCCACTGGAACAGGCATGCAAACTACTGTACTCTAATTCAGTTGAAATTAGCAGAAGCTTGCCATTGATTTCACTCAGTGCAAATTTTCATCCCTCTTTTACAGTGACTATGGAAATACTTGTATGATTAATGAAAAAATGTAGATAATTTATAGCTCAAAAGTACTCACATTTTACATTTAAACTCCATAGGCACATGCAAACATTTTTAAGGAATTAATTTGGCTTACTGTTTTCCTTAAAGTGAAGGAGTAGTTATAGACTCCTTTTCAGTTGATTACTTTCCGACTTCTAAATGTAAAAAAATCCTTCTAGTTTGTCCATTAAAAAAGTACATTAAGTTTAAGCACCAAGTTTAATATTTTAAGAAAATTTCATTTTTGCAAAGGTAATTTGAATGATGAGAAAAGTTACAGCACAAACTTTAAAATAAATCTATTAAACATTGTGTCAAAGGTTGCTCCAGCGGGGACACTTGGACTTGAATTGATGCCTGTTACACTTTGAGCACTCTAAGAACCATGACTCAAAATGTCACATTACTTTTATATGTTGTGATTCATATATTATGATCTTTTGCTGTTACGTGCTGTTATAGTAGGACTGACATCTCCTGGAGAATATACATTGTCCTTCAGTGATGTAATGACACTTTACGAACTGAAGCATTCATGGTACTCCATATGAGAAGTGGCTTCTGTCTGACTGTACGATATGTACGCTAAAACCATCCCTTGCCAACAGCCACTAAGTACAGATGTGGAAGAGTTAAAGGTATTCCCAAGAGTAGTTTGGGGCAATAAAGGACCAAAGTACTGTTAATTCATGGTAACATTCATTGCTGGCCTCTCTCTCAGTGTGTAAAAGGCTGTGTACAGCTCTGGCTGAAAATTAATCTACCTATAAACATCACTCTTGGCTTTCCCCAGAGGTAAGGGTGAGGGATTTCCTTTTTTTTTTATTTTTTTTTTTTCCTGAATTGCATTCAGCTTTCTCTGTAGTTCCTTTATTATTTTTTTTTAACTTGAATATGTTTATACTGAAGTGACTTTTCAGCTTGCTCAGTTATCTTTCTGGACAGCTAGGAGTGGCTGTAATGCTATGGAAAACTTAGCCATAGCAGTCCTCAAATCCTGCAGGGCTGCTGCTAACTCAAGACCTAACAGTTCCTGATCTGGATAATTTGATCTGGTAAACAGAAAGAAGAACACAAATGTGTCTCTAAATACCAGTTTAATCAAGTCAAACCAGCAATATATGTTGTATGCCATGCTTACAGATATTTTTCCTTCAGTCTGTTCAGGAAGACCCTAGTCCAGTGCATCAGTGCATACTTACTCAGTATGAAAACTGCAATGGCATCTGAAGTATGGTAGGCACTTTACAAAAACGAAGGAAGATGTGAACCCCATAGTTTTGACAATTAGCATGCTTAAAAAGAATAATCACACCTAGAAAGTCTGTCTGAAGTAATTATAATTTAGGATTTCAGAAGTATGGAACAAAAAAAAATCCTGTTTATCATTTCACTGGATGGGGAACAAGTGAGGAAGAGGCTTGTATCTCTGTCTCAGCAGACACGTGACGAGAGCCCTGAAATGTGTTTTAAAAACAAAATAGCAAACTCATGCTGATTGCAGCACAACACAGTCCTTGCAGAGCTACGTTGGTGTACAGAATTTCCACTGTTCATCCATTATACAGCTGCTCATCCACAGAAGGGGACTGGCATTGGGTTAAAAGGGAGATTTACAATTCAGGACTCTGGTACCTCTGGTTGGGAACTACTTCGAAATCAGTCATACATTCATAGAATCATAGAATGATTTGGCTTGGAAGGGACCGTAAAGATCATCTAGTTCCAGCTCCCCTGCCCTGGGCAGGGACACCTTCCACTAGACCAGGTCACTCAAAGCCTGGCCTTGAACACTTCTAGGGATGGAGCATCTACCACCTCTATGGGCAATCTGTTCCAGTGCCTCATTGCCCTCATAGTAAAGAATTTCGTCCCTATATCTAGTCTAAACCTACCCTCTTCCAGTTTAAAGCCATTACCTCTTGTCCTATCACTACATGCCCTTGTGAAAAGTCTTCTTGTAGGCCCCTTTTAGTTACTGGAAGGCTGCTACAAGGTCTCCGTAGAGCCTTCTCTTCTCCAGGCTGAACAGCCCCAACTGTCTCAGCCATTGTTCATAAGAGAGGTGCTCCAGCCCTCCGATCATCTTCATGGCCATGGCCTTCCTCTGGACTCACTCCAACAGGTCCACGTCCTTCTTATGCTGGGGGCTCCAGAACTGGATGCAGTACTCCAGGTGGGGTCTCACGAGAGCAGAGCAGAGGGGCAGAATCACCTCCCTTGACCTGCTGGCCACGCTTCTTTTGATGCAGCCTAGGATGTGGTTGGCCTTCTGGTCTGCAAGCACATATTGCTGGCTCATTTCATACTAGAAATATTTTAATTTATAGTATGTGTTAGCAGATCCAGACAGTGTTAAACTATGTCCTAAAGGCTGCTCCTTTTACCAAGTCAATGTTTCCTGTCTGTGTATGTCTTGTCCAAATTCTGATGTGAATGCACTTATTGCAGATAAATAGTTCAAACTGCTTTCATGTGACACAGATTACTGTGAAAAATGCTGAAGCAGACCAAAGAGCAGGTTATTTAATTTAATTATCAGTCTGGAACTTAGTAGTTCATTTTTGTTTATTGAACCATTTTTAGTCACAGTTGATCTGTCAGTCACAGTAGGAAATGCAAGGGCCAGGTACCACCATTACCATGTTGCGGTATGTGCTGGGTTGCCATGGGAAGCTTCTGCTTTTACTGACTCCAAGGGGAAGGAATGCCCGAGTTCAAAATGAGCACCAAGAGGAGAGATAACTCTTAATGTTTGAACTCTGCAAACTTGTGTGACCATGCCAGCTGTTAAGTGCAAAGAAGTTTCATATTCCAAAAAAAGAAGCTGCCTGGAGGTATTGGAGCCTGGCAGGGGAGATGCTTAAAATTAAAAATAGCAAAGCTTTTTTTTCCACTCCTAAATGAAACAGTGAGTTAAATACTGTGAGGCTGAAAATGCCCTGTCTCCTGGGAACTTAGGAAGTGCAGATGAAAGGTTTCACAACAGCTAAACTAATGCTTAGTGAAAAAGCATTACAAAATAAATACCCAGTTGTCTATAAAATACATGGCCCTGCAGACATTTGCCAGCCCCACTGATACAGCAGCATCACCTTGGATAAATAAAAAAAACCCCCAGAAATAGATAAACAGAATACAGGGAAAGGTGCTTATTTCTTGGCAAATGGATTCTTAATTTGCTTGACGTTTGATGGCAACTGTCGGAACAGTTGTTGCTACTGAAAACAGTGGGCTGTTTTCCTGTGGTTGCCCCACCTGGGGCACGATCTGAAAGACTGTGATTTGAGCAGAAGGATGAGATTATTCATCTTCATTTAATGCAAATCAGTCAGATGGGAAACTACAATAGCACAGCTTGCTCTTGGAAGGTTCTCCGTTTCCGCTCTGTAACATTACAGATTCACCCGCTGGTTTTACCAGTGGGAGTCATGATATTTTGATGACATTTCCTAGGAGCAGCTTCTCTTCTGAGATCACAAGATAAGAGTAGGTATAAATTGTGCATTTAGTTGATCGTACCATTTGACTTTTAAAATAATCCAGATTGGACCACATTGGGAAATAGATACATTTTAGCTGCTCTTTCATAAGCGGTATTTTTTTATCAAAAATGTTTACTTTTAAGGTGTCTGTTGTAAGCCCCATTTATGCTATGGCTACTGGCTTTCTGCCACAGCTAAAGAATCAGACTGATGCAGTTGTGTAGTGGCATTCTGGAGGGGGTTTGCTAAAGCCAGGGGTAGTGGTCTGTCCAGTACTGGAGCCAGCTCAGCCTGCTCCGACCCCTGAGCCTCCGCTGCAGATTGGGCTGGGGTGGCTGGGCAAAACCCAGCAGGGGCTGGAGGGTCAAAAAGCCCTCCTGCCTTTTCCCACAGATCCTTTTTGCAACCGGGAGGCGTATTTCTAGGACTAAGGCATTACATTTGCAGTTTGTAGCACCTATGGGTAAATTTTGTCGGTAAAATCACATTTTAAACACTTAAGTTGGCTTAAGTTGGCTTAGGGTGGGCTTTCCTTCCTAACTACCTGTAGTTAAATAAGGTGAGAACTGGTGCCACTGGGAGAGGGAGAGTGGTCCAATGATTGGGTTGTTACTGTAAGATTTGGGTGATTTGCACTTAAATTCTGATTCTGGCACTCACTTTCTGTTTGACCTTGACCAAACTGAAGCAGACCCAGATGCCTAAAGACAATTTGGTGTCTAGTACTCATTTGATTTAAGTCCAGTGAAATCAGGGAGCTTTAAACTAAAATGCAGGACTTGAAAAGCTTTCTAGGTAGCTTTGTTTTTTCACTTTCCATCTTTAAAATGGAGTTGAAAGCACTTCTCTTTCCCACAGGAGCGGTGCGGTCATGCGTACATTGAAGACGTAACTGCTCGGAAGCCATGATAATATCTATACACTTGTCCCACCCCTTTTGAGTTTTGCTGTTTACCAACTGTGTGTTTATTTATCAGTCATTATTCTATGTATCATCATTTCCTTGTCACAGGCTAATATTAACATACCAATGGGAGCATTTCGACCTGGTGCAGGCCACCCTCATAAAAGAAAAGAACTTACACCTGAAGAAGTGGAGGAGGTAAGAAAAAAAAGGATTTGGGATTTTTTTTCCAGGAGAATCCCTGCCATTGATGGAAGAAGGCCTTTTAATCAACCTTGTAGCACTGCATACCAATCTTAGGTACCACAGCTGAATTTGTGCTGATCATTCATCGAAATAAATGGCCACCTACTAAACACTTGATACATACATAGTTCTGCGTTTGATGCCAAGGCGCCTATAGGAATTTAAACTATTTCAAAGGTGCGTAGCTCTGCTTCAACAGCAGAGGAAAGAGAGCCAGCATTTCACCAGTGGTATTTATCTAGATGGGAGTTGATGGGATACAGCAAGAAAAGTTATAGCAAGGCTTTGGAAGAATATGCTACTACCTGCTGTCCCATGGTGTGATTTATGGTTACACCTTAACAATATTGGAACAGATTTTCAAATCTGACACATTTTGGAATATTTATCAACAAGGAGAAATTGAATGGGAAGACACTAGCAAATTAAAAATAGAAATTGTGAGCCTACTTACCTGCATAGAGGGGGAAAATACTCAATTTTAGATTGAAATCTGTGGTTTCATGCTTATATTTTACAGGGAGGATTTAACACTGAGTTTTGAATATAAATTCCAATTTATACTTTAGCCAACATTGATCAGAAAGGTTATGATTGAACATGGATGTCATCTTTCTGAATGATGTTAAAACATCTTATTTAGCATGAGCTATTATAATAAATAAGAACTAAAATCAACAATGGAGGAAAAGCTAGTGGTAGATACTCAAAAAAAAGATAAAAACTCAACTAAAGGTGGATGCTTATGGCTTCCTGGCCAGTTGATTTAGTTTGGATTTATAATCTCCAGACGAGAACTGGTCCTGCTGGGCCACAGCTGACGGTGCTCCTCAGAGCCAAGGGCAGGAAAGGCTCAAATTGACCCCATAGAGCCAGGCTGCCTCTGGCAGGACTCGACTGGGTGGACTTGCTGCCATGTGGGCGAAGCAACGGTGGTGTGGCTGGAGGGAGTCTTGCCCTCTTGCAGAGCAGAGCCGTGAGGACCAGGAGGGAGGTGGATAGCCACTTCTCTCCAGGCATGCAGTGGTACTGCTGGGGATTCAGCCCCAAACAAGAAGCAGCCAGATTAAATTTGGATGAATCATTGGCTCCTCTGACCTGGTACAGGCACTTAAAATGGTCAGGTTTAGTGATGTAGGAACTAATTCTTCCCTTTCTGTCTAAATCAGACAGATTTTTTTTTTTTTTTTCTGGATTTCAACATATTTGACATAAATAGTCCTCTGTTTTCAGAGAACTTTTCTGAAAAAACAAACCTAGGCTGACTTAACTCTTCTTAAGAAGATTTAAAGAAAACAAAACCAAATGTACAAAGTGACCTTGAAGACATATTGAGGCTTTCTCCCCTGGAAAGACATCAAAGCATATTCTCTCTGCAGTAATTAAACTGGTGAAATAATGCATGTTATTAAGCAGAAACTAACATAGCATGTGTGAATTCTGGTGGTATTTGAGAAATAAAATAAATGACAATTGCTGATAATTAGATTTGGTTGGGTAATTGAATATTGCTTTGCTTCTCAGTTAAGAGACAGACATTACAGAAAGAAACTTCTTGGCCTTAGTTTTATAGCCAATGTGCAACCAAAGCAATGGGAGCAAAGACTACAGAAACAGCTCTTGTAATAGGAATAGAATAAAAATGCTATCAGTGGACTTATCTTTTCAGCTTTCTCATCTCATTAAGTTTTGCAATACAGCTTATGGTTCCTTAGATCAGCTTTAGACAAATACAACTTTTGCTAACAGTGCTTAGCATTTTTCACTGTATTTTAAAACCTTGGCAAAGGAGATGAGGGAAATATGGATCTTACTCAAAGGGATGGTGGAGTCAGAAGGGAATGCGTATTTCTGAAGGTCAACAGAGCGGATATGTTAATATGCAAAAGAAAAGGGGGTAGGAATTTCAGAAAATAACTCTTCTTCAGTCAGAGCATTTCCATGCATGAATTTGTTAGCTCGTGTCGTATATCTAAGTCCTTCTTCAGACTTCCTTCAATAAAACTGAAGGGCAAGGTCTTATCTCAGCTGTGCACTGCACGCAGAGTGGGTGATATAGGGAGGGGTACAGTCATAAATAGCACACAACTGAGATGAGAAGGAAAGCTAACATCATTCGATGGAGTGCAAAGTCTCCAAAATATGATCAAAGTTTGCGCCATTTGTACTACAAGAAGGAATGATGTTGTAGATGACTTTAAACAGTATTTTTAACACAGTGTCTGCTATGGGGGTTTGAGGGATGGTAGTTTTCCCTGATTATTCAGATTAGCTAGCTGTGCAAGAAAAGGGTCAAAGGAAACAATAGAAGTTCATGGCATCTTTGCTTACTGATAAAATTTTGTGCAACCCTTCAATCATCTTCTGCATCAATTTACTACTTTTCCTGCTGTGCTTCCAGGGTGTTAGATCATTAAGTTAGGTGTTAGACAGTATACATAGTAGCTGGGGCTCGACTACTGACTGGGATTTTAAATAGTCAAGCCAGAAACAATAGTATGATGTTATTAGTATTATCTTGTGTTAACTAATAGAGTATTAGCTACAAAGTGAGAAGATGTAATACAACTTTACTAAGACAAGCAGTATAATTGTTGCTTCAGTTTTCTTTTATATGGTGATCTCTAGAAAATTTGTAAAGGTCAGATAAGAGGAAAATGTCAGTTTTCTAAAATTCCTTGCTTTTTTTGCTACTTGACCTTGCAAAAAGTCTGCTTCCTGATTAGCATGTAGTCCATTAGTCAACGGGAAAAAAATAGGGGTTTGTTGACCATTAATGTTTGACAGATAATTTTTGCATTTTAAAAATGAGGACAAATATTAAGAAATGACTGTTCACAGTAAATACACCTTTCAAAAAAGGATGGCTAATAAGTCTGAATACTGAATTAACTCCGAAAAGCACATCCCAAGAGGACATTCACAGAGTAATCAAAAAAGAAAAAATAATTTCACTGTGAAAGTATTTGCAGTAAAATATTAATTAATTGCTAAACCTACATGATTCTCCCTACATGCCGGCTTTATAAACTACAGAACAGACTGGAACAACCTTGAACTCCCTACTGAAAAACTACTCCTTCAAAACATTGCTCAGTCTAGAATAGAAATTGTCTAAAATACATGCTCTACCTTACCTAGGAGCAATAGTACAGCCAAGGAAGTACCAAGGGCTGAAATACTGTGGTACATTGGGAATTTGGCTGAGATGCTCGCTAATATATAAGTGCTATTATTTAGCCTGTGTTTTTACAGTCTCAGCAAAGTAGCCATCAGACACTACCCCAATTCAAACATAAAATGACAAAAAAACATTCTGGTCTTACAATTGAGGTTAAGAAAAATTAATCATCAGCTCAAGCTGAGCTTGGATGCAGCTTTTGGTGTCCATAACCTACTATCATAGCTCTTCTCCGGAGCTGCAGAAGTGCTTGATGGTTTGCTTCTCCAACTGGCCAGCAACTGTGAGACTCTGAAATAAATTAGATTATAAAAATAGTTTTCCACTTTTTTTCCCCCCCTAAAATATGAAGAATCTATGAGTTGTCTTCAATGCTTCACTCAGTTAATTTTCTGGTAATGGTCTGACGCTGTAAATTCTTACTCATTTACCAAAAGATCCACGTTCCTCTGCACTGAGCATCTTGTAATTTTTTTTTCAGAATGGTTTTAGGCATTTTAGACAACAACCAACAGAATGAATTATCTTCCTTCCCTGCCCCCAGTTTCTGTTTGGATTGTATTTACTATAAAAACATCCTTTCCTGTATCTCAAATAACTGACCTATGCTTATGCTCAAGAAATTGCTATGGCGGCAGCAAAGGTCACTGGTATCCTTTTGTGCAGAGTGCTCCTGCTTCGACAGAGGAGGAGAAAGACAAGAAACATCTCCCAGGAGCTAAGAAACTTCCAGGTCCTGCTGTCAACTTGTCAGAGATTCAGAACATAAAGAGCGAGCTGAAATTTGTTCCCAAAGCTGAACAGTAGCTGGAACAAGCAGGTGAGTAAAAGAGAAGTTCTTTGTGTGGCTCTGGGAGAAGCAGGCTGATCCAGAAATCTCTTTGTGTCAAAAGACAGCATTCCAGTTGCTTCAGATGACCTGGAATCACACTCCGTATTTCAAAATGTAAGAAGAAAAGATCCTAATCCTTGGAATTATCTGTTATTTCAAATGCAGGTCATATGGGAGACTATATCTGATGATATATGGCACCCATTAACCGGCCTAACAAAAACTGTGTTCAGCTGTTAGGAGTATTGAAGCCAGCTTCTTGGCTCGCAAGTACAAGTTCCAGTTTTACAGGATACAGGACTTGTATTTGTACACACTAATTACAAATAAATGTATTGCAATGCAAATAAACTTGTTGCAATGATGGACAAATAAGTCAGTATTTTTAAAAAGCTCTTTTGAACCATAGATATTTGATAATATTTTATTTCTGTAATTTAAAACTGATATGCTAGTGGCTTCATGGATTTGATCACACAAAAGTAGCTACTTGTGGCACCCAAGGACTTACCATATGTCTGTGGGGGCTTGGAAATATGATTGTTGTAGTTTATCCCCACTCAGGACCAAGCTACGCAGTCTTACTCACTCCCCCCACCCTCTGATGCAATAGGGAGAGATAATATAAGAGAAAAGGCTCAGAGTTTGAGATAAGGACAGGGGAAGATCCTTGAAGTTAATGGGCAAAACAGACTCAACTTGGGGAAAACTGTTTATTTATTATTATTATTATTATTATTGAAGCCTAAGCAGGATAATGACAAAGAAAACAAAACAACTTCCCCCCACACCTCTCCATCTTCCCAGGCAATTATTTCTACCTCTTTCCCCCTCCCGAGTAGCACAGGGGGGAAGAGGGAGTGGGGGTTATGGTCAGTCCATCACAAGTCGTATTACGCCGCTTCTTCCTCCTCGGAGGAAGAACTCCTTACATTCCTCCCCTGCTCCAGTGTGGGGTCCCTTGCATGGGCTACAGTCCTTCATGAACTGCTCTGACATGGGTCATTTTTCCACGGGGTGCAGTCCCTCAGGAATGGTTCCCTGACGTGGGGTCCTCCACGGGCTGCAGGTGGATCTCTGCTCCTCCATGGGCCTCCATGGGCTGCAGGGGGACAGCCGGCCTCACCATGGGCTGCACCACAGGCTGCCGGGGAATCTCTGCTGGGAGCAACATTACTCCTACCCTGCCTTCTTCACTGACCTCGGCGTCTGCAGCCATTCCTCTCACAAAAAATTCTTCACAATCAGCTCAGGCAGACACCTCTCAGGTTCTCTTCACATCTCTTTTCGCTTCTCTTGGCTGGGCCAGGCTGAGTCGGGCCCAGTCGGCCACCCAGTGGGAGGCCAGAGGGTTGGGGGCCACAAGGCCCACAGGGCTCCTGCCTCCCCCTCTCTGTCCCCACTTCACCTTCTTCACTTCTTCCTTTTTTAAATTTTTCCCCTTCTTAAATACGTTATCGCAGAGATGTTATCAGGGAACATTCTGTCACCACGTGGCTCAGCCCTGGCCAGCAGCAGGTCCGCCCTAGGTCTGGCTGAGTCCACTGGACAAAGGGGAAAGTTCTGTCAGCTTCTTGCAGAAGCTGCCACTGTAGCCCCCTCCACTAAACAGAACCAACACAATGGTAGAGGATCCTGGGGAGATCTGTGCTCCTCTGGAGTGAGAGCTGGAGACCAGGCAGCGACCCTCAGGCAGTGCAGGCAGCACCAGACACATATGGGGTGAGCCACTGGTCTATGATTAACACCACAACTCATACTTCATCTTATTTTATTTAAAAGGAAATACTCGGCACGTCAATACAGATTTCAGAATTATTTCTGTCTGGTTTCAAACAAGAGCTGTAAGCCTCTGTTGTACATTCTGAGCCTTGAAGAAATCAACGAACATTTCTGTCCATGAAGTTATCCTCTGATTTTCCTTGAAAACCCTGAGCCAGTAAAAATGCCTCAAGCAGTTACAAGGAAAATTCAGCTGTACAGAGAAGTCTCAATACAAAAAAAAAAACGGCTGCAGTAAAAAAAAGATAGTTGTGTCACATAGTAGTAATCTGAATTGCCAGTTGTGCCTATTGAGACGAGTCCTTTTAACACGAAGAGAAGCAGAGGAGCTAAGCTGAGCAGAAGAACATAATCTGGAATTTACTGCACCAAAACATAAATGAAGAACAGAAAAAAAACCAGAAAGCAGTGCAAGAGGGTTCTGGGGACGCAGAAGTGCTATGGACCAGGAATTTTGAAGGAAATGGCATATAATCTGAGTGAATTGCCTCAATACACTATGCAACATTAACTTATTTTTATGTGTAGCATAAATATGCCATTTAGAAGGAAAAAGTGTTTAGTTTTCTTCTTGCTTTTACCCTGCTGTGTTGTAACATTCCTGTTATTTTAAAGAAACAACAGAGTCTTTGTCTTCAGAAAACTTGGGAAAAGGAAAATTAAGATTTTGTAAAATGAAACATTGTAGTCATCTCACCAAAGCAGTGCCCAGGGAAATATGAATTTTTAATGTTGAGGATTTAAAGGGTTTTTTTTTCTCTGTGAGAGATATTTAGACATAAATTTAACCCCATATTTATTCTCAGATGATCACTATTTTCAATGTTTAAAACAGTTTTTTAGTAATTAGTTTACTGAGAGTCTGACAGAAGTATTTAGGGTGTGTATGGAGATTCACTCTAAAGAAAACATTTCTACGGAAAGGTCGGTAAAGTAAAGAGCATCTTGAAAGCTCTGAGGTCATTATGAAGTCATTTCTATCTCTGTCCTTCTTTCAATATTGTATTGATTATCGGATTCTGACAGTGACACAGTTTTCTAGATTTTGGTTAGGACAGTCACAGATCGTATCTGAAAACTTAGCTTCTAGAAGTGCTGAAGACACAGTACTTACTGGAGACTAGGAGTTTGGGTTTGGTTGCAGCATATGTGCATAAATTCTGCATAAAATTGAGATGTAAATCAGTCACTTGCCGCATCCACAACCTTGAATGGTACTAAATCTAGGGACTGTCCCCTATAGAGGACTTCAATCAGTTCAGTTGTTTTAGGTATGACCTGCAACTTTGTACAAAATGTGATCTACTCAGTGAATTGTTTTATGATTGACCATGCCAGGCCAGTGAAGATTATATTTATTTGCAAGAAATCTGCCTTCTCATATGCCTTATACTTTGCTTCATCTCTAAGAAGGGGTTACTGATCGTCCTTTGGATGTGATGCTCTCTAAAGAATGGTAAACTCACTGGTCAATAGAATATGCCCGTGCAGAGTGTGTACTGATAAATGGGGGCGTTCTTTGGTTTTCACAATTTGGAAATGAATTCTTTGTCACATCAGTACAAAACCTCTTCAGATATTCACTGTTGATGGATTTCCCTTTGTTAATGTTTTTATATTTCTTGTGGTGCTCTGTAGAAAATGCCCATGGAAACTGGTAGAATAACCACAAATTCTCTGGATAATTTCCATTATGCTGTGATCCTATAACATGATCTAATAAAAATATCAAATATACATAAATATGTCAGGAAACACCAGAAGTTTTAGAACCACAACAATTATTTCTAACACTTTCTCTTAGTATTGTCATTCTTCATTGGACTGTTTCAGTAAATTGCAAGTCAGCAGGATCAATTTTGTTTTAATTTTGATCAGTGTTTTCTTGCTCAGTTTTACAGAGTGCAAATATATCAGCAAAAATAAGGAACCTGCAAAACAGTAGGTTGGTTCATTATTTACAAATCCATTCCTACATAATTTGCACTTTAGAGTAACTTCTGTTAAATATCTTTGGTCTTGCTCTTTCACCAAATTAGGAAACATTAATAGACTTGCTAAGATCATAGCTGTGAGTCTAACAGTTTGTGGGAGGGATGTAATTAGTGAGATGTCATGAAGCTGGATCCACTGAAGGTCATAAAGTGCTTATCAGTTAAGATATTCCTGTAGTCATCCCCTGCTGCTGGTCTGTCACCTATAATTAACTAATTAGCATACTCTTCTTTGTCTTAAAGAATTTTTTTTGCTTCCACAGACTTGTAGATAATGTTTTTGATGCAGCTAGTTTTAATATACAACCAGAGTTGTGATTTGTTTTCCTTTTCTCCATCTACAATTTTTTTTTTTTGCTGCTCCTTTTGCCTGCACAAGAGCAAAACATATGCAAAATAAAATAGTAACAAAATAGCACATACTAATCAGCTAAATATATGTCCTATTGCACAAGTAATTATAGGACAAATGGAGCCTGCTATGACTGAGATTTATTGCTGGTTGTTGTGATATCTTATATGATAACTGGTATGGTGAATGTACCTGAAAATGGGCCTGAGCACAAACTGGCACTTCACCTGAGAATGTACATAATTGCAACCAGTTACTGCTGCAACTCATGTTTGGGTTCTTTCTTTATTCTGTACCCCTTCACATTTTGTGTCCTGAAGTGTGGGCGTTTGTGTAACAAGACTTTTTACAATGAGCATGGAGCCTGAATGTTGGACTTCAGTTTTAAAGGACCTAAACCTTCAGCTAGTGTGGTCTAGTCTTTTCTTCTTGAAGGAGACTTTCATACTCACTGAAAGAACTTCTAAAAAGGCAAAAAAAAAAAAAAGGGAAATTTACTGCCTGAAGTAACAAAACAAAGTCTGTCGTAAACATACAGGCAGCACTCCTGGCACTGCATTCTGGTCATGTTTGGAGAAAGTGCTTGCCAGGATGTTCTACTCAGAATATGGTCAGACAAGGTTGCTGAGCCGTACCTGGGCTGTTCCTGACAGGGCACCTCTCTTGTTCAAAATGTGAGAAACCATGCAACTGGTACTTGTAGATAATCTGTTTTCTTTACTTGGAACTCTACTAGGGAGGGTGGTTTAATTGCAGAAGCTGTGTGGTAGTTCTGTTGTCAGGTTACAGAAGCAAGGGGGTTGTATTTCGAGGGCAGAAGATTAAACAGCTAGCAAAAGCTTCCCAGGGCAGCTTAGACTTTGTATTACTTGCAGCATTACCTCTTCTATAACATATTGTGAATCCTGCCTCACAAAAAAAATGAGGAATCTTGTCAGTAGAGCAACCTCTGAGATTGGCATCACTTGGGGAAGAAAGAATAAGAAAGAAAAAGAAAAAAGAAGTCCTTTAGGGAATAGAGCTCTTATATCCATAATTATAAGATGTTCCTTGGTGTTGCTATTTATTTACAAAAAAAAATGTCAATTACCCTGGGCTAAAAATACACATTATAACTTTGTCCACTGAGTACTGCAGATTTTAATTACAGTTTCCTGCTGTATACTGCTCTTAAGCTGCATCTCAGCCATCTGCCTCTCCTGATGTCACTGTTCTGACGCGCTCTTCAATGATTATGTTATTCCTGTGCTCACATGGACAAGAGGGATACAGTTAAACTGCTGTATAGCAACAAGCAAAGTTACTGTCATTTTGTCCAGCAAACACATCTAGAGCCTTGCTAGTAGAGGGACTCTGACATGCTGTGAGCTCTTGAAATAGCCCTCCAGTTTTAAGAAAATGTGGGGTTTTTTTTTTGTTTAAGCCTAAGTAGCCAGCCCCCACATGAGAGAAGGGAATTTCGTGTCCAGAGGATGCCTGGGTAGGTCAGGAGCTCAGATCTCCTTAACTGGAGTGGGAACAACAGGGTGAAGAGGGAGGGTGTGCTGCAAGAATTTCTGCAGGACCCTTCTGCCAAAGTCAGAGGAGGCCTGGGGTATGTCAGCAATCTGTACCTGAATGGAGGGTGCAAAGAGGACGGAGGCAGGCTCTTTTCAGTGGTGTCCAGGGATGGGCCATTCCTGAACCCACTCACTGTTTGGCCTGTGTTAATTTCAAAGTACTTCTTGTGTTTTTCTGTCCTTGGTTTCCTACCATCCTGTTGTCTTTGCTTCAGAGTTCCCAGATTAGTGGCACTTGAGGATTTCACGGCCAGCCATCAATTTTGCCAGGTCACTTCTGTTTGTAAAATTGTCCTAAGAAACTAGATAGTGGAGGGGTTTTAGGATTTTTTAACAGCATGTTTAAGGTTCTTTTGGTTTGCCTTCCAGGTTTTCTGAGTCTACTTATGTCATGCTTTCAGACTTTAAAACAGAAGAGCTAGAAATTTCGTTTCAAAGAGAAAACTGGAATCCCCAGGACATAATTTAATATCAGAGGAACCTTCGCAATCGTGTTGTCTTCTGGAGCAAAAAAAAACGTTATTCATGTTTTGCTTTCCAGAGTTTCTGGGTTCAGAAATAAAAATGTCGTTCCTTGTCTCTAACATGGCCTGCAGCTGTCTGTCACAAACTGAGAGTCTCTCCTCTACCACCGACAAAATGCCTTGGTAAGCCCCCAGCATGTCATTCCTCGGGCCTTTGCGAGTCAAGGAGAGATTTCCTTCACGTTCTCTTGTTAAATGTACGAAGTGAGGAGGAAAGTAGACTGGAGAGACTCGGCTTTCTAGATGTCTAAGAAAGGTTGAAGGTATGTGTTAGGAAGTTGATTTTACCAAGTGAAGAAGAGGGCTTATTCTTGTGAACAACAAATGCTTCTACATAAACTCGTTAGGAAAAGACTGTGTTTTGTGGTTTGGAAAACTGACGAATAACTTCAAAACAAATACTGAAAAATCGCAAACATTTGGCTGCAAAGTCAACTACAAGAATGGATACTTGTATTTTTTCAAACAAAAATATGAAAAAAAAAATTCTTTCTAAACTGTATCTTCAAGCAGAGCATTTATATTACTGGAAGAGACAAGCACAAAGTAATAACTTGAAGAACTCTCTACTGATTTTTAGAACATGAGCATGTTATTTACTCCTCAACCTTCACCATACTCAAGAGAGTTTGCAGACATGTAGAGATGAATAAGCCTCTACACACAGACAGAATAAATTTCTTTATTGACCCTCTTACTTTGAAACATTAATGCCCTTAAAGTAACAAAATACTTCATGTGCTAGCAATGTTTCCCACAAATCTCTGCTCCATTCTTGAGTGAGAACTGTCAGTTTCTGGGAGAAAGAAATATTTTGTTTGAAAGCTGAAAATTCTCCTTCTTAAAAATTAAGACATGATTTGCTGCTGTTTAATAACTGCTTTCTCTGTTGATTACTTAGTCCTGAACTTTTAATGTCAGACTCTTTTATATAGAAACCCCTATGTTCCCATCAGTGCTCTTTATGACATATTTTTGTAATAACTAAACTTTTTAGTCAATTCCCTGGATTGGATGCAATTTCTGGGGTGGCCTCCCTCAAATGAAACTCAGAAAGGCAGGAGGCCTCCTGAAGATACCAGACATGGAGTGATCGGTGAAGTAGGAAGGTGGGATACAGTCAGTAGACTTTTTCTTGCTTCTCTCTGCTATGTGTGTTAACAGGTATTATGAATGAACTGCAGCATTAAACAGTAAGTACCACTGGAATGTAGTCCTCTTGGAAATCTCAGAACAGGATATCAGGAATCCCTAAAACTTCAGCTGTTTGCTGTGTGAACAGATCCTGGTATTTAGAGAAGATCCTGTGACTTAAATGGCGCTTACCCTGAGGCACGTGCGTATAAACCCACGCAGAAAAAATTGTAACCGGGGAACCACAGGCATTAGAAATTGTTTGGAGAGTGGGAAAGAGATAGTACTGGCCACTATTAAGGAGATATGAGTGAGAGGAGAGCCATGCTATTTCTCTGTACGCAGGAACTGTCCCGACAGCATTAGGTGTGCCTGGAGCACTCAGACTCTGTAATGACAGGTGTCATCAGGAACCCAAAATAATAAGTAATTCCAGACTCTCTAACCTTACGCAGTTCAAAATGTGTTTAGCACAAAGGTTTTCAAGTGCCTACATCAGAGTAAAAAAGCTAACTGCTTTTGAATACATGGAGTGCAACTTCCTATGTTATTAACAGCTCAGATAGTTTTATCAAATCTACATAAATTGTAACCAATTAAGTTGACAGTATGATCTGAAATATCACGGCTCTGATGTGATAAGCAAATGAATTTTCTTCTAAATTTAGTGCCTCGTCATTTTGTTTTATAGTTTTTATTCATTTCATTTGATAAAAGACTACCTAATTATGCTTTCACAGCCTTGTGCTCAAGAACCAGATAAATTACTGCATCACTGTACTTTATCATCTCTTGCAGAGGTGGCTTGGTATTGCATGAGACTTGTAATCCCTGTCTGAGAGCAGGGCATCTACAAGTTTCATGAACCCTACTCTGTACTTAGGATTAGGCCTGCTTCAGCCCCCGAATTGCTCCTTGTATGCCTTGTTTTGAAAAGCGTAGCTCTTTTTAATGTCGAGGCTACTTCTATTGCACACTTGGTTGCAAATTCCTTCTGAAAATAAATAACACCATATAATGGTGTAGCTCACTGTATATAGATAGAAGATCATGTATAGGTAGAGCTCACCATTACAGTGATCCCAACATCTGTTGCCCAGTTGGCAACACTACTGAGGAAATATTATGCTGCAGATGTTATTGGTTTTTCCTGTTGCTATCTCCTGCCATTTTAACCTCCTATTCCCCTTTGACTTGCAGCAGCAGTCTCAAATACAGTGTATTTCCATGCACTAAGAGAACAAAGGACGCAGCATAAATAAGCGTTTCTTTGGTCGTACTTTATTTTTCACATTTGATTTGCTGCAGGTTGTAGCTAGTTGAAAGGAAACTCAGATGAACTAACCTTTACTTGAACTTGGGAACAAGTATAAGGTCTGTTTTTCTCTCCCTGCATTTAGTGGTTATATTACTATGGCTGTATTTGTTTCTGACCACAAATGCCTGAGCTCCATGTACAGACATGGATTTAATAAAAGCAGAATAAAACCGTCAGACTTGGTGCTCAGAACTTACTCCTCCACTTTGGTAAAGTTGCCAGAACATTGCTTTTAATTTAATAATTCAGTTATTCAACTGATAAAAAAATAAATTGAGTCCTTCAGCTTTTAGATCCCCTGGGTCTTTGTTCCTGTTTGTTGCCTTGGAGCGAACCTCGTCTTAAAATTGCTGTTACTCCTGTGCGGCCTTACAGAGCCTTTCACTGTACAGAAATGTAATCTTGGAGCAAACAATAGCTGCGGCCGCAAATGCTCTTAGGGAACAAGAGGGCGAGGGCCGTGCTCGCCTTGTTTCCCAGCAAATGAACCACAGGAGAAGCAGGCTAACCAGCCCATGTCCGCTGCCGTGTTAGTGCATTTTAACATGATGGTGGTAGCAGCAAGGAGAGAGCAGGACTGGCAAAATTGCTTTTACTGAGGAAACATCAAAGAACAGAAAAACTTCCCCCAAAGCCAAACTGCTGCTACTCTGAGGGAAGGACTTGATGACAATAACTAGATGATGTTATTTGAAGGCTTTGAATGGTGCAACCTTTATATTAAAGATGAAACCAACACAAAGTGTGTACTGAAATGGAAGAAAATATAAATCTGAAGACAGAATCAAATATTTGAGCTGAAATAGGCAGAATACAAGGAGGAAGAAACCTCCAGTTGTTTCTGTGTTTGCAAATCATGCTGTTCTTGAGTGCAGTATTCTTCCCAAAGACTGTCACAGACCAGGACAGAGTATGTCCTCTGCTGTATGCAGCATTTAATTAAGGATCTCAGATGTTTAACTTTTGAATTTCTCAATTTCCTTGGTTTTGTGGTTTTGTATGAAAATAGTTGAATTGATCTGTCTCTTCAGGCTCTGGATAGAAGCTTTTGTTTTGAAAAAAAAAAGTAATCTTTCTTCCTTTTAGTTCTCAAGACAAGAAGAGCGCTCTCTGTGAAGACAAGAGGCATACTTTCAGTTTTCAGTCCATTTTGCTGAAAGTAAAGTGAATTCAGATGGGCATATCTCACATGTACCCTTTTTTTTTTTTTAGTTTAAGCCCTAAATTCAAAAAGTACCAAATTAGGCAATGATGTAGTATTGCAGTCCTTTCCACTCTTTATATGCTTTTCTTATTTTTCTTCTTAAGTTAGGTATGTCTTGGAATAGATTTGCTATTACACGTTCAAACAATTACTTCTGGGGAGAATCAAAGCTGCTTTTTTAAGGAAGAGATAAGCGTTGTCTGTCAAGTTACTTGAGTTTAACACATTAGTAGACGACACCTGAGTCTCTGTTGAGCATGTTGATGCTTCAAAATCTTTGACAAGCCAGTAGAAACCTCAATGAAGATGTTCATGTTCTGCTTCACATGTGTAGAGAGTAAGAGGCTGAACCTGGCCAAACACCACAGCTCAGCTGACAAGGGGTAACCTGGGGCATGTCCAAGTGTGAAGTTTTTTGCAGTTTGGTTAAAATTAAAGAAATCTCTTTCCCTAAGGGAGGATGAGAAGTAGAGCAATTAGCTCCAACTCTTTAAATGCCTTACTTTAATAGACACTATGGAAATGACTGGAGCCTGACTCTCAGAGAAGCTTGTGCTGATTTGAGGCTAAAGACCTCATTCTTGAGCTGAAGATTGACCATCCTTCAGCAAAGGAAAGTCCTTGGGATCTCACTTGTAGTGAGAGTTTTGGCATCTAACCATTTCCATCAAGGCAAGCCTCTGGCGTGAAAATCATGTGCAATGGCATTAGGGTGCCTTGAGGCAATGGAGCGTTCCTTGACATCCCTCACCAGTGGCTGGGATTTTATTAATAGCACAGGCATCAGATACATTTTGGGCAGAATGATGCAGGTAGCCGTTTCTGGTAGCTGTGGAGGATGGCAGAACAATGCATTGCACCGCTGTGTACTCATTTGTCCCAGAGAGGCACTACAAGCTCTGTGCCTCCCAAAGTCTCTCTTTACCATGGAAGTGATCCTCTTGCATGATCTACCAGTGGGTACAACTGCCTGGATTCTGCCTTCTGTTAAACACCTACTGACTGGCTGGCTTCACCATTGAAGAGGGGAGCTGAAGTGCCCCAAACCTGAGGGATAGGCAGACAGGAGTGGAGAATTGATGGTCCAGACCCTATGGCACCACCTCTGCCTTGATTGCCATGTCCCAAGGGCTAGATGAAGGCCAGCATTGTTTTCTGCTGCTAGTGCCAGGCTGCACTAGCATTGCTTGGGGACAAGTCCTCATCCTTCTCAAGATGAAACTGGCTGTGAGGAGACATATGAATTTATGGAGAGAGGAAAGGGAGGTTGAGACCCCTGTCTCAACACATAGTGCCCAGTATCTCTGATCACACAGGTCCATTTAGAAACCTTCTGCCCTGCAAAACTCTGCTCTTCTGGTATCCCAAGAAGATGGCACTGCATACGCTGTTAAGAAACCTTGAGCCACTTCTGCAAGCAGCATTGTGAAGCTTGTGTGGAGAGCTGGTTAGATATAGTTAATAGAAAAAAAATTAAAACAATCAGATTTTCTTCTCTGGGGCTTCAGCAATGTCCTGAGCCAGGAGCCATTTCCCCTCGCAGTATGAACCATCTCCTCCAGATTCGCACCTGAGGACTTTTTTAAAAAACAAGAAGAACAATTTGAAAACATGCAAAGAAGGAATGTGCCAGTGGTTCCTCCTTTCTGCCTGGGCTCAGTGATTATCACACAGACCCAGCCAGGATGCCTGAATAAAGCCACTCAACTCCTTCTTCTACTCAAAAGGATTAAAATCCGCATTTCTTGCCCCACTGGAGGCTGCAGGCTGCCTTGGCAGGGGGAGACTCTTTCTAGACTTTGAGCTAAAGCTAGGCTGCTGTACAGAAAGGAATTAAAATTAATCCGTAGACAACTGAGCCTGATGGCAGCTTAGCACTGTGGAGTTCAGCTGGCACCGGGGAAACCTGCTCCCATGTGCCTTAGCCTGTGGATTGCTGCGTACCTTGTCTAAACGGTGATTTGTGTAACAGCAGTTTCCTCAAGCTGTGCTTTAAAAGAAATCAGGGTAGCTGCTGCTGTGGTTTTGTACAAAGCCTGATGCAATTAGGTAGGTGCTGAGGAGGGATGTCTCTGTGGAAACCCACCGAGCTTCTGGGTGCTGCTCAGGGTTACGTGTCTCAGGTACTCCACTGAGTAAGCTTGTCAAAACTCATATCTGTAGATGGGCGTGAGCACAGTTTGAGGTTACAGTGTAGCTGGGCCTTGATTTTGAGGATCACAGTTTTGGAGTTAAGCACCTATGTCCCACTAGCACCTTAGGCATCTAAATTGCTGGGACTCTTCCCTCAGTACTAAGGCACACAATGCCATCGCCACTCAGTGGGAACTATGCTCCTAAATTGCTTAAGTGCTTCTCAAAATCCCACTCCAAATTTGAATACGCAAATTACATGTTGTTCATTGTTCAGAGTGAATGGGCCTCTGTGTCTTTTTGCAGTCAGATCCAGGACTCATACGGATACAGCTGTGGGAGTGCTCCAACAGAAGCTGCTACATGTAAATTCAGAGAGATGCCTTTCTGCAGATCTGAGCAAAATAAGTCTTTTCCACAGATACTGTAAACTATGTTGGTGGAAATTCAAAACAGGAAAATAATTGGTCTTGGATGCGTGTTTTTTTAGCAGCAGGTGATTCCACTTACCTTTTCCTTCTATTTCTCTGTGGGAAGCATACATTTTTCTTTTTTTTTTTTTTTCTTTTCAGTTTCTTTGGTCAAAAAACTATTTTGTGTTGTTAAACAAGGTGTCATGGGGAAGTTTACTTCTCCCGTATATCTTCCACTCAATCCTAATACCTTGTATCTAAATGCTAGCCTGTCACAGGTTGCAAAATCAAGTATTAACAGTACAGTCTTGTACAGACAACATGCTGTAATGCCTGCATTTGTGTTTTGGGGAAATCTGTTTATTCCAGGAAAAAAAAATAGGCTTACATTTGAAGCTCTAATAAATGACAAAACCCTATAAACACAACATATATATATATACTGGTTACTGGTGTGAAATAACTTCTTGTGTACTGTAGCTGTATGTACAAAATACTAAATGACAATAAGCTTTCCAAAAAAAGAGACAATTACAACACTACCTGCAGTAGCTTTGAAGAAGCAAGATAATGCGAAGAAATAAGCATATCCTGCATGGGCAAGATGTCAGAATACACAGTTTTCTAATACAGTCGGTTACATGTCAAGTTAAATTAGCAGCCTAAGTATGATGTCTTGCCTTTATGCTTATCCATCTCTGAAGAGATCCTCTGGGTTATGTACAAGACAGCTGTCAAATTTCCCAAGCTAATTAAGACCTCTTGCTTTTCCATGGCAAGGAGACCACGAAATCCAGGACAAGAGTGTTTATTATTCAGAAGAGGCTGCAGAGAATGTGGGTTGGGGACAGACTATGTTGGGTTTTGGCAGTTCACATTCATTTTCTTATCACCCTTTCTTTTCCTCCTGTGTGCCGTATTTTTTCAATGTGTTTTGCTTCATATGAAGTGCTAAGCATTTCAGGAAAAGTATTTGCAAAGTGCACAGAGATCTTTCAGTCTCAATTTGAATATTTTTAAAATAAAGCCATAGCCAATTTCGATCTCTTCTGTAACTATATTTGCAAGGATGTGACCGTTGTCCCAGGCCGTCTCTTTTTATTGCACATGCCAAAATTATATTGAAAGAAGACAAGTGGATGAATAGTACTGTGATTAATCACAGTTCAATCGTGCTATGATGTTGTCTGTAGGCATATCAGATGTACACTATATTTATATGTAACAACACTCACTCATACATTATGAATTCTGTTGAGAAGAAGCCATATGACCAGGAGAAAGTAGCATTTTTAGAAATAGTAACTAGCACAGAAAGTCAAATGTGGGCTATTTGCAGTACAGCCTGGGTAAGGTGGCAGAAGAGGCAGAACTGAGGATGAATAAATTGGATATCACTGCCCAAATAGAGGCGGCTGAGATTTCTATTTTCTTGCTCGGAGAGGAGCCCCTTCTTAGCATCTCCAAGATCACAGAGCTTGCTGCCAATGCATTAAAAGCAAAGAAATCAATGTGAGAGAGCTTGGGGATGGGTATTGCTTCAGGAGTGGCAGCCCTTGGTTTGCCCCAGCCCTATCACTCCTGTACTCCCCATCTTTGTTCCTGCAACACAGCTGTACTAGAGCAGCAAGCCACATGGAAATAACCTCCCCTGCCTTGGCACCTCAACAGGGACCACTCAACGATACTTCAGCTGACTGGGATCTCTGGGCACATCTTCTCTTTTAGTTGAAGAACAGTGCAGAGCAGTGCCCTTTGCCTTGCAGAGCTTCAAACTACCTGAGTGCTGGCAAAATCCCTGCAAAAATCCAAAAAGAGCTGAAATGATGACAGAGCTACATCCCATTGCCAAGACATTCGAACAAACCCACGGGCCCGGCAAAGCTCTCACTAGAGTTTAGCTCCGGGCAGCTGCTGAAGTGAAGCGGGGCAGTTCTCTTTGTAACTTTAATTGTGGTTTGGTTCTGGGGTGGGGAGCACAGCGGGCAGCAGAGGAGGGCATGGGAGGAGGGAGAGGCACCATGGCGAGCAAAGATTGCTTGGGTTTTAAGTGCCAAAGTGCCTTTGTCTTTACGGCAAAGGCATCAGGGCATCATCTCCTTCTGTATGAAAAGGATCTGTAGAAGTTACACTGTTGTATTTTCTTCCCTTTCACTGTAATAGCAGAAGCAGGCACTTTGCGCTGCGACCCTTTTGGGTTTCCGTGGCTACCACAGAAATTGTGCTTTTTTACTTCCCTCACCCTCTTCTCAATAATAACATAAAGGAACAGTGTGTCCTGTGGCTCCTTCAGCCATGCAAACTGCTAAAATGCGAAAGACTCTTTTCTGACAGTCATTTCTCTTCTTGTGCTCCCTGGGTTTGTCATTAATAAAGGCTTTTTCCCCCCAAAGCATTAATTTTCAAATGAAATTGTGGTTTTACCATCTCTGCTTATATCATGATTCTAGCATAGAACATCACCCGAAGGGCTGATGCTGAATCTAGTTTCTAGTTCAAAATCTGTGGGGTTTTGGTGGGGTTTTGTGGGGTTTGGGAATTATTTTTTTTTTGTGTAAAAGAGGGGGAAATCATTGTTACAGTGAGATGAATGACAGTCAAAAGATACCTGTAAATATATATGGGGTTTATAGAGAGAGAAAGTTATTGTGACAGTAACTCTTAAGGGAAACTAGAGGGCAGGCTTCTAAAATACTTGAAGCTCTGTAAAGATGCAGCTAGGTACCACGTCAGCTTCCCAAAAAAAAAAATGTTAAGTCCCTAACTCCTAGGGGTTTTGGATGTTTAACCAGCTAAATGCTTTCAAAATACTATCCTGAGATGGCTTGGGAAGCCTATTGCATAAAAATAATAGTTATTGCTATGTATCAGCAGCCAAGCAACTTCTATTGTAAGTCTGCTAATTATTATACCCAATATAACTGAGCCGCTATTTCCTTATCCCTCCCTTCCTCTCAAGGTTGCTGTGTCATGAATTGTGTCCCATTGTATACCAGGAATCACTTTGGACTGGATAGGGGTTTTTTAATTATTATTACATACGCGAGTATTGCTTAGCATCTGCATGGGGCTTGGCTTCTGATCAGTTCATTGCGGGATGTTTACAAGGACCCTTGCAGTGGCAGAGAAAAATTGAGAGAAGCAAACTGTCATGGTCAAATTGGCGAAGAAGAAGTGAAATTAATAGAAAATGTTTTTTTTTTTTAACTTCTCATGGTCCAGTCTTCGAATCTGGGGGAGATGGGGCATACAGTATAATTTTTAGGGCTTGGAGTTGTCAAAATTAATCTTGAAGGACAGCATTAAAGTGTTTGGCATCACACACCTGAATGAAGATGCAGATCAAGGCAGCAGGAGACTCAGATGAGGCAGAGGCTGTGGAACCAGTTTGGACATACTCATTTTATGTTATACTGCAGAGCTGGCCCCTGCCCTCAGCTGGACCACAAAGATGCAGGAATAGCTGGGGTTAAACCGTACTATTTAGGGTTTAAAAATGCTGAATATTTCTCCCCTGATTAGAGAAACTAGCTTTGTTCAGCAACTTCTGGACAGTAGGAGTGTTGAGCAGGAATTAGCGTTTCCAAGTCTGGCAGACATGAAGTTGTCGGCCCTTGGAAGCCCCCATCAAGGAGGTGGACCAGCCTCTTGGCAGACCGATGAGGAGCCAGCATGGGGGCTGATAAGAAACTGTCCAGATCAGTCATGCTCAATGTTCCATGTTGCATCTGGAGAATTACTGAATGCAAGATATTTCCATAAGAAGTTATACTTTCAAAGCATAAAACTTTCCCAGTGGAGAAATGTTCCATCAGAAAATGTTGGACCAGTATGACTCTTGGCATATGCTAAGGTACAAAAGCTCATTGCATTTTAAATAAACTTCAGCAGCCTCAGTCCACGCCAACTCTCAAACAACAAATCAAGCAAACGCGACTTTTTCTCCCATAATTATCCAACCTAATAATTCTCTTGTCATTTTCCCCTTTTGCTTCACTGAAGGAAGAAAGGTTGTGTTTGCAGTACACCAAGACGCTGTTTATTTCTAGTTTCACTGCCCTGGAATTTAAAATTCATAAACAGTCATGATATAACTATATATAGCTTTAATCCCAAATTATGTATGTACAAACAACACCAAAATTCAATTACCTTCAGGACACACATGGTCAGACTTGATTTTATAAAACATTTTTTTGACATAGTCCTTTCTAAAACCAGCATGAAATGCACATTTTCTTTAGGGACAAATGAAAGACCAAGTTTGCCTTGCCAAGGTTTGAACACATGGCTTTTAAAAGTCTAACAAATTAACACCTAATGCTTAGACCTTTCCCCTCAAACATTAAAGTTGCATGAGAGATGGAGAGCATTTGCACTGAAAAATGAATGGCAGAACTAGCATCCTGGAGGATATGTGCATTCTGAAGAATAATGAAATAAAAATGTTCAGACAATGTTGAAGAGAGGTAGGAACTGAAAAATCAGGCAATAAGGGGGGGAGTGTTTATGTGTTCATCGGTGCAGATGAATTAACTGTACAGCCTGCGTTATGTAGTGTTACCTGAAAACTATGATTTATAAAAGTTTTCTCCTGACCATCTCGTATCTGCAATATTATGTATGGTTACAAAACTAATACAGTAATTTTGATTCACCTTTTGTACATACCAGTATGTCTCTGATGTAACTTATCTCACTTTAAGTATAACGGAAAGAAAATTTGGTACCTATGTCTTAACTTTTGGATATGAATAAGCACTATTTGGCTACGTGTTCAGTCTTAACTGATTAACTAATACTTGCGTATCAGTTAATAATTTATCAATGATATAATTTTGATATGTGCTTTTTGTCATTTAGTTCCTCAACTTTTTCTGAAAATGAAAAAAAAAATCAACTCCAAAAATGTCGGTAGGCAACAAAGAGCCATGGCACATTAGAAATGCCATTAGTGAGGGCATGTACTTGTGGGCTCCATAGGAGTCAGCAGCATGGCAGGTATTTCACTTTCCGCAGCCTTTGCCCCTGCAACTCTACTTTCTCCCGTGAAATAAAAATTCAGAGTCTCTTGCTTACAATTTTTAGTGTAAAAATTACAAATAATTTTTTTTTAACCCTTCTCAGTATATGAAAAACATGCGGATACCAAGCAGTGTTGATTAGAACTGGGCATGCACCTCTGGAAAAAATGCCAGCTTATCAGGAGTAATAAGTGGCAGCCAGCATGACAATGACAAAAAACATGAGCATTCGGGTGTGAAATCAGAGAACCTTTCCAGCAGCAGCATTTTGCTCTGTGAGATGTTGCATTTAGATTTGTGAGAAAGTTTCCTACATAATTTAGAGTAAAGCTTTAATATTTGATTGAAGATCTAGCACCAAATGAAGTGCCAGCATAAAGGAAGTCTGAGGCTAATGCCTTCCTCCAGAATCTCTTTCGTGTAGTAAAACAACTTAATTGAGAGTCATTGTTCATCATTTAATTATGTAGCACAGTTACGCATTTTAGGT
The DNA here is from genome assembly GCF_036417535.1 of Chlamydotis macqueenii. Classification (NCBI taxonomy): domain Eukaryota; kingdom Metazoa; phylum Chordata; class Aves; order Otidiformes; family Otididae; genus Chlamydotis; species Chlamydotis macqueenii. The sequence goes on from NC_141556.1 coordinate 131,309,649, forward strand.
TCATATGGCATGAAGCAGCATGATCTTGAGGGTGATAGCCCACTCCTACAAAGGCTTTTACTGCACTGTTTGAGGGACTACAATAAGACTGCTGAAAGGATGCAACTGGAGGGGTCTTTACCTTACCATAAAAAAATCAGTAAAAATCCAATTTCTCCAAATTTCAGCCTCCCCAAATCAACTGTTTTTCTAGAAAAACAAAACTGGATTGCCTGAATTTTCACAGAAAAGCACAAAACATCTGGGGTTTTTCAATTTCCTGAGAAAGAATCAAAATTTTTAAACTGAAGCAGACACTTTTTGCAAGAAGCTTTGTTTTGTTAGATTTTGAGCTTCCTGTCCTCCCTAAATAACAAATAACATTTCTGAGTACTGCCAGCACCTGTTGTTCAACAGCTTCAAACTGTTGATGCTAAGAGTCTGGTGCAGACACAGGCCATTAAGATGATTGTTACAAAATTTTATAGTCCAAGTTACTGACTGAGGGTTTACAAGGCTGCAGGATGCCACACCAAACATCCTCCTTCGCCTCTGGGCACAGTTCCTGGGGGTGACTGGCTCATGCAGCTGCCTGTGGGTCGCTCTGAGCCGAGTGCCTGGCTGAGGCACGTGCGAGGCTGGTGGGGTGAAGCTTCCGCTGGAGTGAGTGGGACTGCCATGAGAGCAGGCAGGAAGGTTTTGAGAAGTGCAAAATGCCTTTGGTTGCCCAGCTTGTGCTGCCCTACGTGGGATGTGAGAGGGTGTGACTTTTTGGAGCTGTCATGCTTGTGATGGGTTAGCTCATAATCCAACCCAAAGGCTGTGGCCCCCACGCTCAGAAGTGAAACAATCCAGAAATTCTGGTTTTTAGCTTTATAATAATTTGACCATATTTTATCCAGGTTACACAGCACAACACCAGTCATTGTGTTCTTACCTCTTGTACTTTAGCTGCAGACACCTGTGAGGCATTTCACCCCCAGTTATCTCTGTGGTGGGCTACCAAGTGCTGACTGTAGGTAGTCTCTGCGACAAGAGCACTAACTGCCATATACATTTTCTCCTAGCTGGAAACTTTGCTTTCAGAGACACATCCTTGTGGAGAAACCTCAATCATGCAATTAATTCTCAGCAGGTGCATTTCATATGGCATCAATGATTACCTCCTTACAGAGCCTTCATCATTCTCAGTACAACAAAGATGTCCCATTGTTTCAAATGTCACAGGTTTGTTTTTTTTTTTACTTCTAGTGGTTGATTTTTATTGCTGCTTTTTTTCTGTACTGAACATTTTATCAATCATTATTTTATTTCTAATAGCGCTTAGTCTGGCCCCTTCTTTATATATCTTTGTCCTGTAGGCATCACAATTACCAGTCTGGGTGGTTTTTTCATAAGGGGCCCTAGCAACATCTTTTCATTTTCAGTGCACCATCACTAAGGTGCATTTCTACCGGCTATTTTTTGCCCTGGGCCTGCAAGCTGCTAAGTGGTTTTGGTTATCGTTGGAAAAATCAATAGGATTTGTAGCACCTCGAAAGAGGTAATAAGCACTTTGCAGGATCAGATCTCAGGCCTTGGCTTCCTTGCTGATGAATTTGCTACATCAATGATTCCTGAAGTTTCACCCTCTCTGTTAGCTTTTGCCTTGAGAATCTGAGTTGCTATTATGGGGAATGAAAATGAAATAAAACTAAACTGTCCTGGATATCCCTTTCCAATCTCTGTGCCATGTTTTTTTTTTTTAAATGCTTAAGCGTTTTGAGTCGTGTGGCTTCAATAACTGACTATTTGGGCATACTTGCCAATATGATCAGGATGATACCTTAAAAAGAGGACCAAGCCCTTGAGTGGTGCCTACACTGAGAATCCAAACGCTTTTCAAAGCAGAGGTGGTACAGGTGAATGAGAATAGCTTAACATGAACTCAGTGAACAATTTTACCCCCATATTGATTAATATGCACACACCTGCATGAACTTAGCAGGACTTAGTAAAGTGCCACAGGAAAAACTTTTTTTTCATAGAATCATAGAATTGTTAGGGTTGGAAGGGACCTTTAAAGGTCATCTAGTCCAACCCCCCTGCAAGGAGCAGGGACATCTCCAACTAGATCAGGTTTCTCAGAGCCTCATCCAGCCTGGCCTTGAACGTTTCCAGGGATGGGGCATCAACCACCTCTCTGGGCAACCTGTTCCAGTGTTCCACCACCCTCTTCAGAAGGCAGTAATTTCAAAGGTAGTAAGCACCACAGCATAGTTCTCAGTAACAGAGGTAGAAGGAGCCACTGCAGCTCCACATCAACAACTTTAATCACAACATTTGGTATATACTGCTCTGTCTTGGCTTCCCATTGCGAATCACAAATGACCTCATACGCTCCCAAAGCAATTGAAGATGGGCCTATGAAACCTTTTTATAGGGACGACACTTTAGGTTATGAGAAGTCGGAAGGAAAACATTAATAAAAAGATGAAAATTGAAATGAAAACTTGAATTTAATATGAGGTAAACATATATTACAGCCACTGTGCTTTAAGACATGTAAACTGTGAAGAGAAAATGATAAGAGTAGCTTCAGAAAAAGTCACAGCAGCAGTAGCAATACCAATAACAGAATGTATATCAGAGTTTGTATTGTTTTTTTGCAATACCGCTTTGAAGTATTACGAGTCCTTAAAAATTCAATCTCTTAATGAACTGTTCAGATATTATAACCTTCAAGATAGGCTTTTCCAGCTTTAAGAAACTGTTGATTTTTATCCCTATAAACAACATATTTATACCAACTTCTGTAATGAATCCATAAGCTAAAAAAAAAAGTGCTCATTTTGGTGCTACTTCATCTAAATGACAGCTAGCAGCCCATCACATATTGTTTTAGGCAACTTTCTGATCTCAGCCAAGAGATGCCCAAACAAAAGGAAAAAAAAATTACTAATAAGACTGAGGAGATAGAAAAGTTCAGAACACATTTCCATGCTCTAGAGAGTGTAATGTTTGTAACAAGTTACAAATCCTAAACCTTTGGAGTTAGTACTAGTCAGGAAGTAGAGGCGTTTGTTATGGGAAGAAGTTATTTCTTTTTCATTGGAAATGCTGAAATCTGGTGGGGGTTGCAACATCTTGAACTCTCAGGAACCACATATGATAGCATTTGGGTTATCTACATCTGGGTTCCACTTACCAAGAAAAATGAAAGACAGTATAACTCATGTCAAGTATCATGGCTTTATGAACATTAGGTCTTTTCAGAGAACAAAAATGTAGAATTGATGTTCTTTATGAAATTTTGAAAAAAGACTGATTGATAAAGAAAATGCGAGGTTTTTCTTCTCAAGAGAAAGAAATTCTCGGGAGAAATAATTTAGAAAAAAAGAGAAATATTTCAGTATGATATTTACTGAGTATTTCAGCAGCCTTTACTCTTGGGAGCTCTCCTGGGAGGTGATGGCAAACTGAGGACTTGCCAGGTGTGTGGTGCCTGCCCCAAAGCTTCCCACTCTGAACATGGAGCCCAGGACCTCTAAGGACTCCAGCTCCATCTAAGGTTTGTAAGGCTGCCTGACCCCTTACTGCAAATCCACAGCTAGAAGCTTGGAGATACCAGACCCCAGGGTCAGTCCAAAATTTCTAGGGCTTTCAAAGCCTCTCCTTAGAAGTCAGAACCCTGAAGTACCTAGACAGATGGAGAACTCCCACAGGTTCCCAACTGTTTGACTGTAGAACATTGCTTGGACACCCTCTAAGAGCTGCCACCTCTGCTTGGCTCTCTGGTCCGTGGCAGTGAAGGATGTTTGAGGGAAGGAAAAAAGTCTACCTTGAGAAAAACTTCAAGATGTTATACCCTGAGTGAGCCAACTGCACTGTTGTCTTCTCAAGATGAGAAGATAACTGCAGCTGCTGAGTCAGTGAAGAAGAAGTCTTTACAATGGAATTTTTCCTTTTGCATAACAACTGTCCTAGAGACCAGCTGATCCATCCAAATCATTGGATTTTACTGTTGTTACATGGTTAATCCAATGGCAACTAATGGGAAATACTGGGTCCTTCAGGGAACTGATAGACTTCTGTGCTTACACAATTCTTAGTCATTTGCTTTAGAAAGTTAAAAAAAAAAAAGTCTGATATATAGAATAGAAAGAAGCTAAGCTGCTGCATCCACTGGCTTCAATCAGGATTCCGTGCAAAACCTCACCATGAATAATATTCACATGTATGATTTGTTGGTGCCCTCTCTTGTTCCCGCTTTTTAACTCCCTGGGAACCACTTGCATAAATCAGCTGCTGTGCCCCAAGTAGTTGCAATCTCCAAATAACTAGGGGACCAACCTAGCAACCATGCACAGTTTAATGCTACTGCACTGAGCCAAAAATCCTCCAAAGAGCTTCGGGCACATGCTGGTATCTAATCTGGTTTTTTACCGCTTAAACTCTTATGGCAGCAATTAGGTCAGTGCAACTCCATTCTTTTTAATTGCATTATACCAGCTAAGTCCCCAATGTATAACTTTCAAAAATGCCACAGATTTGTTTGTTATTTGTCAGGAAAGAAATCTGCTGCCATGTCATATTGATCTGAAAGACCTCCATTCGATAGCTGTCACTTCAGAGCCACTGGGCTAAATTGTGTCTCTTTTGCAAGTTCCTTTGCTGACAAAGCTTTGTGTCAGTGTAGGTAACAAGAAATTTTGACAACAGTATAACACGAGGAATGTTTTCACTTGATTGTTTTTTTTTGTCTTAAATGAAAAAGTCTGTTGTGGTTGATTAGACACGCTGTTCCACAGTACTTTGCTGCAGATCCCTTGTGCACGCACTGCCGAACCACAAACAGTGGAAAGGGTCAAAGCTATCCTTGATTCCCCATGTCATACTTTTGGAAGACACATGTAAATTAATTTGAGGAACAACATATGTATGAGAAAGTGAGCATATGGCTTTCAATAATTTCTTCATGGTGAAGATGGGCAAAGTTAATTATCAAAAAGATTATTTTTGTATTTTAGTGGAAAAGACTTTCTTTTTATCTAACGTTCTTTATCAGACAAATTTAAAGAATAAAAGTTATGACTCTTTTTTGTTTTGAAATTTTGTGTGTATGTGTATGCGCAACCTGAATCACCATTTTTAGCTCCTTCCTCACATATTTCGACTGACTGTAGGTGAAGTGCAAAAAATATGAGATATTATTTAATCTTCCCATTATTTCACAGAATCACAGAATGATTGATGTTGGAAGGGACCTCTGGAGGTCATCTGGTCCAACCTCTCTGCTCAAAAAGGGCTACCTAGCGCAGGCTGTCCAGAACCATGCCCAGAAAATATAAATGAGAGCAAATATATTTTAAAAGATATATGAGAGATGCTCAGACGTAAAAAAGTCACTGTTATCATCCTGACAGAAATGTAACAAATGTGTTGAAATAACTTGCAAAAAGCATGCAAGAAATTGTATTTTAATTTAAAGTAGGCTTTTTCATTTAGTCAATCAGCTACCACTGGGAGAGAGTCAAAGGATGATCTCCCCTTTGCCACTGAAATCCTCTCTGATTTCTCATCGTAGTATTAATATGTTAACCTGGAGCGGATTTGACTTCCTACTGCTTCTTCCACCATCTGTATGGACAGTGATTCCAGTTAAGATATAAATGTTAAAGAACTTGGACAGGAGAAGATGATCTTAGCAGGTGATGCTCACTGAAGGGAAGTGAGGGCAGACAAATTAAAGCAGATCCCTTGGCACTTTAGATTGCAGTCTCAGGAAGAACAAGGCTTTTACCAGATATGCAGGAGAATTATGGAGTCAAAGGAGATAGTCCAGCTTTATTTCACATTCTCAATTCACTAAAGCAATTTCCTCGCATTTATCTTTTTCCCAAGATTTTCCTCATAAAGATCAGTGTGTTTGTAATTCTAGGCTAGTTTTGCTGCAGACAAACAAAAGTTCATGAACTCTGTCCCCTTCTTACCTTACTGAAACTGATACCCTTTTCATTCCCAGGATGCTTTTTGCTAGGAATGCCCAGATGTCATTTAGAAGTTGTGGGAACAAAACTCTTTCCTGGGTCTCCTAACTCCATAGGAAGTCATTACCTTCATTTCCCACTTGTACTTTTGCAGAGGCTTTTTTTTTACCATTTTAATAAAATTTTTCTGATCGGTGCAAAATTTTGTGCAAGCAGCTATGCCTGTTGTCCATGTGCAATGCCCACGGTGTGTAATGAATGTTTTCAGTTGATTATAATCTTCAGAGCTTGCATGATTTAAATCACGCTTCACAGCTCGGTTAAACGGTATTGTAAAGAAAAGACCCAGTTCTCCAACTGTAACCCTTGCTGTCCTCTCCCAAGTAGAGGGCTTCTTGTTGCCTTTTCTTAAATGTTGCATGTATGACTGTGATAGTGGTGAGTAAGAGATCTATAAATGGGTTCTGGTGAGGAGTAAACATCATGTGGTCATTCACTTTGGAAGCTTGTCGAGTGGGAGGCATTTACTGAACCTTGGTGCGCTTGCTATAATCGCTGACTTTCTGTGAAGTTCTAATGGAATATGTCTGTTTTCTCCTTTGTAAAGTTACTTCTTACAAAACAGGCTGCCTTAACAGAATCTTGGAGTTAAATATATAAGGCTGGAAACTGTAAACAAACTTTATTTAGCCCTCAGGTGATTTATGCACGGTCTTTAATTATACAATATTAGCAGATCTGGAGATACAGTCAATTCTGGTTTCATTTAATGTTTCATCCTATTTCAGCTAACATGTTGTATAAGAACAGAATATAGCAACAGTTTGAATGATGACTGCTGTTTTTTTTTAGAGTAAATCTTTTATCTGCTTGCTGTTAGCCAGTTTGGGCATATTTTCAGGGAATGAAAGGGAGATGCAACATTGACAACTGTAATTTTGAAGAAAAAAAATGAGGTTTCACAATTCAGTAATTTATTTAGACTTATTTTTGAAATAGCATCTGTATTGAATAGCACGAAAATTAAATTATTTTTAACATTAAAATAGCCATTGCTTTTTCCTGTGGTTAGAAAGCTCAAGGACTCTGTCTTTTTTGCTCCAGAAGCTGACACTGGCATCTCGCTGACTGCAATCACAGCCCTGCAGATTCTTAAACAGGGAACGAAGGAAGTCTTGAGGGCTGAAAAAACCCCTAATTCCAGGATTCAAAAAAAGCTCCTAAGCATGTGCTTATGTCCATTCTGAATTAGGACAACATTTAAGCATTTGCTGTCAAGTACATCCTTTTCTGTTTTCTTTAAAATGGCAGTGTTGTTCAATAGAATGAGGTTGATTGGAGTGACAAGAGAGGCGCTGGTAGATAAGCTGCAGCAGCTGAAAGAATAACCAGGGAACATAACTGTGAGGATTATTAACGTACCATAAGCAACCTATTTTTGAGTTTACAGACTCCCATTGATCTCTGGAGGAGTTTGAACTCTAAAAATAACATGCATTTGGGAGCTGGGAGAGAGAGAATTGGAGCCGGCCAGAGGGAGGTCTGAGTGGATTGTGGCATCATGGGGAGATAATAGAGGGTCTGCTGACTGCAAAGGGGGTTCAGGTAGCAATTATAAGCAACCAGAGAGCAGAGAGTACACCTGAGAGAAAGATAATATTAGGAGGTGTTAAAATAGCACTGCTTGCGAGCAGTGTGCTTTACACAAAATTTGAGAACAGTGGGCTTAATTTTTCTCGGCACCTGAGCACTGAAACAAGGCTCATCATCATGACAATTTGGTTGCTCCTGCATTTAGGTGGCAAGTGACAAGATTCTTGGTGCTGTAGGTTTGGGTTTTTTTTTCCCCTTCCTGTTAATTAAATAGTTCTCCAGGTATATGCCCTTCTAGCAGACTGAGTTTCCTTTGACTAGAGTTGCTATGGCTCAGTTGTGCCTGGGAGAACTGGAGACAGCAGACCTTTTGGTGGGTCTACTGTCTAGTGAGAGACCTGTGCCATGGGAGGAGGGAGAAGAGAGGTGCTTGCTCAGATGGATGGGATATGATGCCAGCTGGGACCTTTCAGCCCTGAGGTCATAAAGGCATTAAGTGATATTAATATAGATTGTAGTGGGAGCTGGTTTTCAAAGATCTGATATCTATGAGGAAATGAAGGAAGGACAAAGGAGTATTTGAAGAAATGGAGCATATGGCTAAAAGTAATCCCAGCAGCCAGATTACTTGGATTATTAGCAACACAGTAGTATGGTATATAACACCTTGTTTTAGTTTGTAAACTCACTGACAATTCCACAGCAAAGCAGGGGGAAGGAGGGACCTTGCACCTGGCTCGTGAATCCACCCTGGCCCTCATGAGTGGAGGACAGCTTTCCTTGAGACTAACAAAGTTTCTTCCCAGACATAGACTGGCGGAAGCTTGAGAGCACCTCTGGGGATGGTCCAGTCCAACCTTCTGCTCAGGACAGAGTCATTGCTCAGGGTCATGTCCAGTCAGGTTTTTAGTATCTCCAAGGATTATATCTCCATAGCCTCTCTGGACAGCCTGTTCCAGTCTTTGACTGCCCTGACAGTAAAAGAAGTTTTGTTTCCCACTTACATGAAATTCTCTGTATTTCAATTTGTGTCTGTTGCCTCCTGTCCTGTCACTGGGCACCACTGGGGAAAGTATGGCTCCATCGTCTTTGTACCCTTATCACCAAGATCCCTGGGGACTTGGTGTGTGCAACACAGGACAGCTGGTATTAGGAGCTCAGGGAATAAGGAAAGGCTAAAACTACTTATGTGGGGGAAGATGAGCATGGAGGTCCCTGCAAGGCAGATGTCTCCTCCAAGATGACACCTGCAGGAAACACAGCCTTACCATCTAAGATGCTGAATCTGCTAGAAAGGTATAAAAAATACCATGTAATCCTAAAAACTGGAATACTAATTTACAGCTGTCCTTCACGCCACAAACCTGCCCATAATGCATTTGGAGCCAGAACCTGATCTTGACCTCTTTCAGCAGAAGGATCAGAAAACACTTGTGACACTGAGGACCACATTACGCTCGGGTGTGCCTGCTGCGCTCTGCACACACTCTCTTCTGATCCTGGGCTTGAGCATTTGGGTTTAATTACAGCCAGCAATGTTTTATCCGCCCACCACCAGAAAGCAGTCACCTTATGATATTCAGGAACTGGCACAGAACAGTTTGAAAGAGAAAGGAGAATACTTGACTGAAACACAAGGAGAGCGTGGGTAGGCAGGCGGTAATTATATAGGACAGGATTACACGTGCCTGTGTGTCCTGGGGAGCCATCAAATGCAGCCTTAAAGTTGGATTTTTTTTTTTTGAGAACAGAAAGATAAGTACCTAAAATTACCTGACTGGAAGGAAATTTCAGCTGAAACAAAATAGCACATGGCCCTACTGAATCAGGTGATGAGACAGTTACGTCGTTTGATTGCTAATGGCCACAAAGTGCATTAGTAGCACTACATGTGGTTTTATGACCTCTTTCCTGTGGACAATGACACCCCCTCACTTTTTTTTTCAAGTCAAGTTAATTAACTCTTGACTTCTTTATTCGAAAGTCACCAGCCCTTTCAGGCAGTTAGTGTAAGCCATGCAGGGTTTCTCTTAGTAGCACCTCTTTTCTCCAGGGAAGTTTTTCTTCTCAAAGCAAGGCAATTCCAGCCTTTAGAATGTCCCTCCAAAATTTATTCGGATGTGTACAGCCTACACACGTTCAGGAGCACAGCAAAACCTCACTTTATGTAATACAGTCATGAAACATAGAAGGTTGTCATTTTTTTTCCTCTGTCCTGTGGCTTTTTCTCTGCTTTCTGAACATATGTTAAAGGTTCATGAGTTCTATAAAATTTACCAAAAATAGAGATATTCCTCCTCCCCAAATACTTACATCTTAGGTGATTAAATGTATATGCTGAGAAAGTTAATGTCTTGAACTTTTCAAAGTTAATTGCAAAACCTATTTTTCTCAGTATTGAGCTGTCTGGAACCATGGATATCAACAGCAACCACTGATATCTCTTAACTTCAAAGAGAACAGGAATAGACCCTATGCTGGGCTTCAAATTAGCTGCGGCTGTGGAGGAAAGAGTCACTGTAGACAGGTCAATGGAAATTGCTCGTCATTCCCCAGGCAGCCGCTAAACACCCCCCCACCTTGCGTTACATAAGTAAATAAGTTAACTCCCATGGGATTTATACAAATAGCACAGAAAATGGTGTGCTACCATGTCTAGAATACTGTCTTCAGTGCTGGTCAGTCATGAATATTAAAGCAGAAATAGGGGAGGAGTGGAGTTGTGACAAAAATAATTACAGGAACAGATATACTTCCAGAAGGAGAGGGGCTTAAAATCCATGAGACTGTTCAGTTTGGACAGGAGACAACGAAGGAGACTCACTACCAATAAGGGCTCTGATAGGCAGAACAGAGAAAGCAAGAGAAGAGGATAATCAAAGCAGCTGAAAAAAAATATTAAAAAATAATATAGATACGTATACAAGTACAGTATACCAATAAATAGTATTAATTGTTAAAATTAAATACTGTCTTGATTTTTACCCAGCTGATGCACCCCTACTACCTGCAGCACGGCCATGCTGCTGTGCCGTGTGGTTGGATTTGCCGCCCGTGCCTGCTGAAGCAGTGCTGGGGCTTTCCGGGGGATTAGTCCCAAGGTCTGTGTAGGGTTGGACCCTGCTTGCCCGAGGGCAGGGGCAACCCAGGAGCCCCCGGGCCCTGACGGGCAGCTGGCAGCAGCTGGGCAGTGGGATGGGGCAGGGGTACTGTAGTGTGCCCCTGTACTGAGGGCAAAACTCAAGGCTTTGAAGGCCTGAGCTCTGAACAGAGTCATGAAGTTTCATCAGAGAGACGTTTGGAGAGTGGGTGAAAAACCTGAATCAAAAAGATTTGTTTCGCACCCACTCTGTATTCCCCGGGCTTGGCTGTAAACAAGTACACTCATATAAAGCAAAATTGCAGGTGCGGGGAACATACTCCCCCTCACAACTTACAGGTGCTTGTCTGCATGCTCTCAAAATACCTGTGAGTGCACCAACAACTGATTAATTTCTGATCTTGTGTTTGTCACACAGGTCTGACAAGAGAAACTGAATGGATTCCAGTGAATGGAGATAATTTGAAATATTTTATATATTTGTATGAAGACTGTGAACTTCCTAACTGTGTAATACCCCATAGGAAGCATCTTCTTTGTACATTTATATCAACACTTCCTTGTTCATTTTGTTTAACATAGGAGAGTAACTGCTGAAATAGAACAGAACATGGCAACTAGCAATGAATGTGTATATATTCGGGAATAATTTTGACCTGAGAATGGGGAATAGTGTAATTTGAAGTTTGAGCAAAAGTAGAATAAATACTTTTTTTAAAAAGTATTTAAAAAAATAATTATTTGCATTTAATTTGGTTTCTTTCCTTTTGAAAAAAAATCAGTATGAACAGAAGAGTTTTAAAATTATTTGATATAATGCAGAATAAGTGAGGAATGTAACGTGTAATTTCCTGTTGTGTATTCCTGGTTATAGGACAGGAATCATGTATCATGTGTAATAAAGGAAATTAAAATATTTAAAGGGATGGTCTTTCTGATCAGTTTAGATAAATTCTTCTTTTGTTGTAGAGACAAAGTATTTATTTTCCTTGAAATATCTAAAATGCACTGGTGTTCTGATATTTATACATCACCTTTACTTTATACAATGAAAATACAAGATGTGAGCTAGTGGATAGAAAACTTGCAACCTTTACTCAAATAAACAGGTCAACCAGCCTTGATGGCGCACACACCTGCGTATAGGTCGAAGGATCATGGTCTTCAAAAGCCTAAATAAAAAGGTGACACTGAAATACTGATGCTGAGCAAAAATCACATAGGATCACAACAACGCTTACATACCATGATTAATCCCTGACACTTGTTTTATAAGGGCTGTACATAAATAAAGACTGTTTGATGCATAGTGTATTTTTGGAAATGAGATCTTATTGTTAGAGAAAATTAATACAGTGTCTCCTTGATCTCTCTTGTGTTGTGTACAGTGAAGGGATAAGAGGAGCTGTTTTGTCGTAATATTCTTCTACCATTGATTGAAAACTGTTCTACATGCTCTGAAACTCTCTGCCTGGCTCTTATTTATTCAATTACAATAAAGATAATTTTTCTAGTTAGAAAACAGATTTCAAGTTGAATATTATTAACAATGACATCCATTTAATTCTTGTTTGATACATCAAACAATTGAAAAGCTAACTGGCAATATTTTGTGTTTTAAGTTATTACATATATTTGCATGGCTTTGTACAGGAAATTAGAAAGGAGCTCTGTTTTCTGCAGCTCAATTAAAAGGACATTCTTGTATTTTTTTACTTTCAATATGCAATATCAACATTGCTTACTATCCTGCTTCATCTTTATACGCTCATGGCTTATTTCCCTTAATGCATTCCTTAGAGGTGAACATCCCCAAAAGATGGGTTGGAATGAAAGTGTCAAGAGGCAGAATGCATCAGAAGCACCTTTCATTTACATACCGATGAGATTAATGTGTCTGTTCAATCGAAAATGAACAATTCTCCCCTGCACTGCGTTATCAGTCGCTGATATTGGACTGCATTGTTCCTGCCAATATGGGAGTGATAAATAGAGGAGAAAACACAATCCCCTGAGCCAAAAGCACGTTGAAGGCGAGATGAGTCAGGGCCCCAGCTTTTATTACTCTTTACCCCCTTTAAAAATACTAATTTTGGAGAACTGTGGAAAGGTAAAGCCACATTTTTTTCCCCTCCTTTCACAGTTAGGAAACTTCATAGTGGAAATTTCAGGGGATGGGGAGAGCTAGGACCACATCCCAGTCATCATGTCTGAATGTGTAAGGGAAAGAAAAAAAAAACCGTCCCTGACACAGACATGTGCTTCTTTTGCCAAATTTCAACTCCTTGCTACAAGGTGGAAGGGTACCACCAGTCACTACTGAAACACCTTAATGGTGGGGAGGGGCTAAGTAGAAGCAAATAATATTTTTTTTCTTAGCTTTATTTTTGTTTTAAATGAAATTTGAAAATATATATAATTTTAAACCATCTCAAAGCTGACAGCTATGGGACGTGGGGATCAGTGAGGACTCCAAGCTAAGTCTTAGCACTACAAGGAATCTTTATTAAGCATAAAATCAGCAACTAAATACTAGGGAAAAAAAGGAGATTATGAAGGCTCTCTGTGTCTCAGCTAGCAAACTATCAAGAATTGGTCTGAACCATCATGTGCTAGTGGTATTACTTTTCATTTAAGTCTTTATGAAAGGGTCTGACTGTAGGGAACACAAAGACCAGTGAAAGATGCCCCAAGCAATTCTGCAGTCTATTACTTCTGGCATGGAAAATTTTGCCTCCCAGATGTTCCATTTTGGCACAAATTTAGGGAAAGATTGAGATCTTACAATGATGGATGAGCACAGAAATACATAACAGATCATGCTGAAACCATGCCTGCTTCATGTGGTTATGTGCCAACCTTTGTCAGTATGAACCAAACTCACTAACAGGTATATATTGACACCCTGCTAATGAGATTATACGTGACCACCCCTCGGCCTTGAAGCCGAAGGAGTGGTTGCAGGAAAAGAAATAGTTATCACAACCGAACCACAGAGAGATAAACCCCCCTCCACTTCACAACACCTAACCTGCTCAATGAGGAACCCATGAAATAAGGCAAAACAGTTGGATTTCAACGTCATCCCTATGCTCTGGTCTCCGCATGGTGCTGGTGTGACAGTGACTCAAAGGGACAGTATTGCCCTGCTCTCACTAAGCTCTGTGGACATAAGGTGGAGGAAGAGTTTCCTTTGTTAACTCCCTACCCAGTTCTCTGCACTGTATTTTTTTTTTTGTCCCAATGCTGAGACAGAGACTTCTTTAATCTAAGGGAACATATTTTTTTTTTCTGAGAAATTGCTCAACAATGCGGTGAAGATGTGTTCTGTTAGAAAAAAGAAATAGTTGTTGTGCTGTGCCTGCAGCAAAGGGTTTAGTCTAATGAGACACCAAGACCCCAGCACATTTGGGGAGAGACATTTAATTGTTGGCCACTGAACAAAAACATGCTCTAATGATTTCTCTGATCATCTGCACAGAAAAATCCAAGCACATTTAACTTAGAGGTAAAGGAAAAGGTAGAGATAAAATAAAAATTACTGTTACCTGGAAAATTTTGGTGACTTTGAATGTATTTCAACTGGTGACACTGGTTTAATCACTGTCAATTAAAAGATAATAATGCTTCTGCATTTCTAAGACAAGTGGTGTTACTTGCCTTACAACTCTGGAGGCTTGGCTTTATGCATAACTCCTATTATCGAACTAAATTGGCAGCTTTGCATTTTCTCTGATGGTGCAAGCTGTTATTTTTAGTAGTAAAAGAAAGGCCCCACTGTACTACTTTACTTACTTTACCAGCAAAACATCTGTAATCACATGCAACTGTGTTTATGGACATGAATTCCCAAAATCAAAGTCTTGAGATGCAGTTCATTGAGTTCAGTGGCATCTTACCAGGACTGTGCTCAGTGCAATCACCAGGGTCATAAAGATTGCCCTCTTATTTATCTCTTGTTCCATGCTGTCTGTAAATTATTTATGGGTAGATGTAATAAAAATCCAGCACTTTGGCCATTTTGTATTATGAAAAATTGATGTTGAGAGAAGAGAATCGGAAAAGGCTGGCCAAGGAAAGTAGTTGTATTTTTCTTGGTAATAGCTTTAGGGCCAAAATGTTGAAACAATTTTCTTTTGCCCCTGTGACTAAGTCCTGATTTCTCTAGTGTGTACATATTTAATTTGAATAAGTTTTTGCTTTATAAGTGAAGAAGATTAAGTAATGCACTTGGCAAAAAAAATCCTAGTTTTGGTGTATGAACTGCCTAGTACTACTGATGCATGAATAATTACAAAGGGAACTCCCCATAAAGCCCGTTTTTCAGCTCTCAAAAAGTACTGCAGCTTTGCTCCTTGCTTTATTCCTCAAGACAAAGCAGTTCTCTAGAGACAAAAACGAAGAGGTCGATATGAGATCAGTCAAACTTAGTAAAAAACAGTTTTCCAGTGTCTTTGGAAGCAGTCTAAAGCCATTTATAAAATAAACACATCTATTCATGTGTTATACTCACTTCCCACTACATTACTTTGCAGTAACTATGAAATGGATTTTTTCAAAGATGTCCTACTGGGGGCGAACTGCAAGTGCAATAGCAAAGTCACAGTGTTCTGGCCCTGTTACCAGCTGTGGGTTTCGTATGTACTGGTGGTTGGTAAATCTTGTCTGGTAATTAATTAAATTTGATTTTGTCTGGATGTCATACTGTGAAAAGTGACCTAACCCTTTACTGTATTTGTGGTGAAACTGGAATTTGATTTGTCTTTCTTACAGATGCTGCATAGTTAGTAAATGTTTTTTTACAGGTAGTCCAATAGTTCCTATTGAGACCATTCTCCATCTAATACAGTGGTTCTTCACTTAATACTTACAACTTTCCTAGCTGATCATCTGCAGGGTCAGAATGGGTCTTAACAGATCTCCCTTCTATAAGGAGACTGATAAAATAAATCCTGACCTGAACAGAAATTAAGTCATCAACACGTGGCTGAACTGGACATTGTAGTGACACACCATGCAGTATTTTCTGTCCTTCTTAGAACAGAGGTACTGACCATGTGAAGCAAGTTTGGACACAAGGGGCAGGATTAACACACCTACCTGGACACAAGGAGGATCCATATGAGCAGATGGACCCATCAGATGCAGGGGAAGAGTGCAAGTGGCGTGGACACATAGACCCTGAAGTGGGGAAGGCAGGCAGGGCTGAGAGGCAGAAGAGGGCATAAGTGTAGGTTTATGCTTTGAGAAACAAGTCAGGGAGCAAGAGTGATTTCGGGACTACCAAGATCCCTGCTGCCATACCACTTCTTTCCTCCTGCTCAAAGTTTCTAGCAGGTAGGGCAGCAGGAACAGTGAAGCAGGTCCAGCAGGTTGGAGAAATGTATGTGCTGGGCTGACAGATGAATGCTCAGAGGAAGGCCAAAGACTTCCGGAGACATCTCAAGGCCCTTTGGATCCTTACTGTTACTGAACTCAGGAAAACCACCTTGCTTCTTGCTCCCTGCCAACGGTCCTGATGTGTGCTGAGGTGCTGACTGGGAGATGCAGGGTGAACAATGGAAGAAGCTGAGGACGGGGTTGAATAATCAGGGCTCTATTTCTGAGTGTTGCTGGTTGCTGTCACAGTTGCTGCCAAGGCTGACCCTGGCCTGGTGGCTGTATCTAGAATTAGGAGGATCAGGAGAATATCCAAATGTGTGGTTTCCTACAGAAACTAGGAAAGGAGCACAAATTCTTAACTGTCTTATTGTACAATCGAGTAGCAAATGAACACACACACGAAAAATCAAATAAGCACTCTGCCCTGTGAAACACAGTGTCCTCCACAGTGTCATGGCTCTCTTGCCATGACAGCCATGTGTCACCGGAGCCGGGGTATGGTTTACCAGCCTGCTGGCTTTCACAGTGTTCTTGGCACTTCTCGCATACTTCCTGCGTGCACATCCGTGCGCTCATCCTCCTTTTTTATTGCTGAAGGTTAGTAAGGATAAATGAAAGCCTCCAATGCCACTTTCTATGGCCAGTTTAGCGCTCTCAGATAATCTCCCGTGAGGTCACCAACCTCTTCTAAATGTCACGCATGCATGTGATCTGAAAGCCTTCACAGACTGGCCTGAATGACATCCCAATGACTCAGGCACTAATGCCTCTGAATGAGGTCATGACTTAATTCCCGGCTTTGACTGTTTCTCCAATAAAATGCCGCTGACCATCCTTGCACTGAGAGCTATCAAGAGGGGCAGTGCGAGGGTGGAGAGCTTTGAGAAGAAGGGGAAAATTACACTGGACAGCACCACACAGTTGAGAAAATTCAGTCAGCATCAAATTCATGTAGTTGTTGTGACATAAATGGGACATCTGGGCTTTTCCCTAGCCCTTGACAAGAGAGGAATGCTTTCTGCCTATGCTGCGTGTTCGGCAAGGCAAGCAAAAGCTGCATGTGCTACAGTCATGTTGCTGACCTAAAACCAAGGTCCAGGTCATCCACTGGTGCAGCGTGGTGCCTCGCCATCTGCGGCACTGAAGCGCGGTCACTCTTGCCTGCAGCCTCAGAGAATCAGACGGAGAGAGAGACACTTGGAAGAGCATAGGCTGCAAGAGAGGAAAACCACAAACAATATCCTTCACTGTGTGGGAGGGTAAGCTTCATTTTCTGGGTTGGTATTTCATGTAAAAAGCCCATGGCTCACCAGCATTCACCTGGAGAAGGGTGTCAGCAGATCCTGGGCTCTGGAGGAGCCTGGGGAAAAGCATGATTCAGAAAGGCATCAGATGGGACAGCAGCGTCCCGAAGCCCATCCTGCTAGGGTGGTGGCAGGAGGGGAGGACCAAGGGGCCTCCTCTTCCCTCCCCTTCCCTCCACTTCCTCACAGTGGGAGCCGGGCTCTGCCAGCCTGGTCTCCCCCATCCAGCTCACTTGGTCAGGGCTTTGTGCCCTGATGTCCTCTGTGGTCCTCACACCTGTGGGGAAGCAGCGCAGGTGCACAGGATTTCTGGTCCTTCCCCACAAAGCAGGGACTATTGCAGCCCTCCAAAAGCTTCTTTAGTTTTGCTGTGTTTTCCACTGCAAAGTCATTCTGGCCTGCTTGAGCAACAAGTGATCCAGCACACTGGGGAAGTGATTTTTCATTGCAGGATGGTGCGGTTATTGCAGGAAATAGACGTGTATGTCAATGTGGAGCCATTATTTCTCCAAAATTTGGCTTGTTGTGCCCCAGCATTCCCACTGGTGTTGCATTACCAGCAAATCTTTACCAAGAGCAGCTCCCAACTCTGCAAGGGAGTCTCTCTTCTGCACCTGTATCAACTTGGTACAGGACAGAATGAATCCAATATAAGAACATGGTCGTTGTTAAATTCTTGCTTATTGATTTTTTTGCCTTATTCATATTTTACATGCCTTGGTCCTTCTCTTCAAAGAAAAAACAACCAAAGGAAAGGCACATCCAGAAACGCAGTTTCCAAATATCCAGAAGAAGAACTATTTCTACGCTTCAAATTTCAAATAAGATAGAAAAGTACCCGCTTTATTTATCATTATGTGAGGCAGGGGAAAAAAACTAAAAAAAACCCCAAAACTCTAATGTCAGTGGTGGTGGAGTTCATTTCCGTACTACTCCAGTCAGTTGTAAAAAATGCGTTCTTTACGGACTGATCTCAGCAGAAGTGCTCAAGTTGTGACATCTCCGCGGAGCAGCTTTTTAAACAGCACTGATGTTGGGCAATGACCTTCCAATGGCTCTTCCCGTGAAGAGAGGCAGTGCTTTCAGGCAGACACTTTGCTTGCCCTTTGTCCTGTACATTTTCAGCTTACTGACATGCTTGGTAAATTTTCCAAACAGAGCAATCATGATGTCTCCAAAGCACCACACACCAGCATGCATCCCAAGCTCTTTCCTATTTAAGACTTTTGTTTTTCAGCAAAGCATCTCTATTTAGAAAATCACTTGTGTGAATCACCAGGGCCTGATACGACACATGCCTCATGGTTCAGACAACTTTGTTATTGAAGGCTTATCAAGAGCAAAAGATCATAGAGTACAGCCCTCAGAGGGAATCACAAGACCATCTAATCCACCTCCTTGCCTCCAAGCCCAAGCACCAATACTTGTGTAATTCCAGTCAGATTTCTAGGGGATATAGTCTCTACTGCATCTTTAAAGATCCATCCATGATGGCAACCCTACATCTCCCTAGGCAATCTATCCCAGCATTTTGTTATCATTACTCTTAGAATATGCTCCCTAATTAAAAGCTGATATTATTGGCCTGCATAAACGTAACATATATGTGTGATACTACATGTGATGCCTGTGCAGGAAACAAACAACACTGAGTAGAGCCGTCAAATTTGAAAATTATGCCAATCCTATGAATTTGCATCCTAGGGGCGAGAAAATGAACCGTTTATTTCCCAAGGCATGATTAACCTGCACGCAAGGAGCTCTTAAATGGAGGCCTTGATCTCTTCTATGACGAGAATTATGAGTCTTAAAAGAAGGTGAGCTGGTTCTTGCTGAACCCAAGCAAAAGCTAAATGAAGAAGAACTAGTAGCTGCCAGTCAGGTGAAGCTTCACCTTCTCCAACGCCTATACAGACCAAAACCAAAAAAAAAGGCAGAAAAGGAAGAGGAGAAATCACTGAAAGTTTGAAAGTCAACCCCCAAACCACTGCACTGGGCAGAGGGTGTAGCTTGGCACACAGTTTGTTGCCTTCACATGCAAGTAGCTCAGATGAGTATGCAGGTGATTGGTGTTATTAGGGATTGTGGAATTCGGGGCACAAAATCTGATAATAGCTTCCCCAGCAATTCTCCTGGTTTGGATTTTTGGTCACAACGAAGTAAAAGTTAGGTATAAGAAATAATTGCCAGAGAGCATTTCTTGTCTGAATAATCTTAGGAAGTTGAGATGAGGCCAGTAGCTAAGATGAGCTGAAGCTTTTCTAGAGCTACAGGTTACTACATATAGTTGTGTAGCGGACGTAGAAGGGCTATAAGAGTTTTGGTAAACCTGGACCTTTTTTCTTTCTTAATACAAAATTTCACCACTAATAACAATCCCAAGAAAAATAATTTTTCTCTCCCCTCCATCCAGATCTATTATATGAGAAAGTAATTCTAACTTCCCAGCAGACTATTAGCATCCAACACATCAAGCCTATCCAAAAGCATAAGCAGAATGAAGGCACTCATTTTGCATAAACTTTTAAAAATAACGTGCTGAAATGGGCCAAGAGGAGAAGAACTTACACATAAGTCCCATAGCGATGCCTGCATTTATGGCAGCGCAGGCTTACACAGGAAGCCAACATTAAATAGTTTCAGGTTGAATAGTTTGGCTCCCCTTGGAGATCGCATCTGTGACCTTTAGAAGATCGTGCAAAGCAGAAGCTGGTAAATATTTGTTTCTAAGAGAAACCCAAACAATTAAGAGCAACAAGATTTATTGACAGCAGTGACTTATGGCAGTGGCTTCACGGGAGAGCAGTTGCCAGCAATTTCTGAGTGTTTCTAAAGTGCCCATTGCACACAACACTGTCCTAAACAAAATTGGACAGTTTGGTGTCACCTTGATAACAGAATCACTTCATTTTAGTAGGCAGGAAGGACATTGCCGTGAGGGGCAGTGGCCATTAGAATTGTTTAGCTGTCTGAAGGGACTCTGCCTTCTAACTGCTCTTTCTGCCTTTGAAAATGCCCTGAATGCTTTTGTTCCTGATGTGTTAGCGATGCCTATTTATTCTCTCTGTTTGTAGCTGAGAATTTCAAAGTGTGAGAAACCACAAATGACCTATAGGAACGTAAGTTCTCTGCAGGACTTCTTTTCTGGAGGTTGTGGTAATGTGTTGTAGTTCTGGAGGGAAATGTGGTATTTTCTCCAGTAACTCTTTTCTGAAAATATGAGGAAGATCAGGAGAAGACCCTACCTGCCTAACGGTGAAAAAAAAAAAAAAAAGAAAAATTAAAAAAAATCAACTTTTTAATGACATAATGAAATTTCCAGAAGACAGTAGGAAACAATCTTACAGTCCTGCAAGCCTATCTGCTTCTGAAGTAATCCAAGTGAAATCAGGTAGCGACAGCCAGGGCAGCCATGCAATGCTGGTGGCTGAAGACTCTGCTCTCCGAAGCGTTGGTGAAGGCCGCAGCATGGGAGTGCCTGAGCAAAGATAATTGCTGCTCTTCCCCTGCCTTGCTCACTAGGGCCTGCTCACCCCATACAGACCACTGATGCAATGTCTACACATCAAGAGTTAACACATTAAAAATAACATGCTATACATAGAAATTAATCAGGCCCTGTTCTATAGCAGATAAGGGGCTCAATTGTAAAAGGTCTGATCTTTAACACAACCTTGAGTCAAACACGATCATTGGGAGCCGAATATACCCTGTGTATCAGGTGAGAAAGCTGGTATATAAAGCTGAAAAATTAAGCTAAAACAGGTATTTTGCCCCTCCAAACTTCTCTATGCTAAGAACATTGCACTTCTGCTTGTACCAGAGTTGATGGCAAAATTCCTGTTGGCTTAAAAGGAATCAAATCCAGCCTCTATTTCCATACAACTCTGTAAACTTTGAACTGGACAATACTTATTAGATCACAAAGCTCATTTGAAGAAAATTGCAAACTCCCTGTAGAAGATCTGTTAGACTTTTAACAGCTGTTTTGTTTTGTCAGAGGCAAACAAACCCACTTGGGGAACAATTGCCAGGTGATTTGTATGATGATGATTGCTTTCATTTTCTTTTTATTATTTCTGCTTACAGTCTCTTAACCATAGTTGGGAGTAGTAGAAATATCAGGGTGTGCAGCTTGTTTACATAGATTGCTTGTTATTTTACACGTACAGCTGGTGGGTGCCAGAAATGAATGGATATGGCTATTTCAAGGCATCTTCTGAATTTGAGTGTTTTCAAGGGAGTGTAATTATCCAGCCCTGAAAATTATGTTAGGGTGCTATTGGTGGGAAGTACTGGAGAATATACTTAATCCAATCTGTCTTTTTAAAAGCCTTAGCTTAGCTAGTGTAATGGAGATGCTCTACTAGGAGCGCACAGTAGCTCCTTGCATAGTGGTGGGTGGAAGTCTGCCTCAGGCCTAGTTTGTGAAGCTAATAGATTGGTTTTGACTTTTTTTTTTTTTAACCAGTGCCATAGGCACACTCATACCTTACTGTGAGCTAAATGAAGTTGTAGACACAGAGATTGTCTACTCCTCTGCATATATATGTTTATCCTACTTACCTTTTTAAACCAGGTTTTCTCTGACAGAATTTGTCATTTCCATAATGCAAATTAAGGAAATTTTCTTTGCGGTAACTTGCTTGTTGGACCACAGTTCAGCAAAGAGGAAGACCAGAAGAGGCCAAAAGGTAGGTAAGCCATGGTTGTACCCTGTCAAGATGGTCAATGTTGACCCAAACTACTGTATTGCTGTCATTGCATGACCTCCAGAAAGTACTAGTAATGTTATTACTTGCAATTTGAAAGAACTTGAAGTATGTGCATTTATTTTTAATCTCCTCTCCCTTTCAATGGTAGAATATCAAATTTACACCATTGTATGGTAGCTGCATTTAACCACATTGCTCATGTGACTACAGCTCTTGTTTGCATCCTCCCCTTTGCCATGACAGCTGTCAGGATCAGAGGAGGCTCCTAGACATCAGTGCTGCCTCCTCGAATGGGGGAGGAAGATACAGCTGGACTGGTTTTGTGTGTGTGAGGACTCTGGATTTTCTGGAAGGAGCGTGGCATCCTGCTGAAGCATGTTCCCCCCCCCCCCACCCCAAAAAAGCACTGCCTCTTTACTGCAGGAGGAGTTTTGCCAGTCTACCTGAGAGGGCATCTCTGGCTGACCCCTGTCCCTCAGGAGATTATGTGCTTACGCCAGCTGCATTGGTTGGTACGTCAGCAAGGCTGGAGTGGCGCATCCAAGGGCTGCTGACTTCTAATGTCAAACAAATTTCATGGTTCTGCTGAGAGACACCTAGTGCCCTTGAGAGATGGGCCACCTGGGAGACCAATGGACAAATAGGTCTTTGCAGTATTAGGAAGGTGGTTTACTCTTAGGTGTTTCAAACTTTATGTTTCCCTCTAAAGGGTTTCAAGTCCATCTGCCTTATGCTTTTCTCTTTACCTGTCTACAATTTCATTTCTTTGGTGCGACAAAAGAGCTAACATACAACAATGACTTTTCCACTTCAGGTAAAATCCAAAGGTCTCCTGAAAACTCTGCCATTGTACCAAGAAAATGATGCTGCACTATCATGCCAAGCACACGCTGCCGGAACTCAGAGCATGGGCTATCTGTGTTCACTCCTTTTGAGTGTCACTTGTGTCAATCTTTGATCTAGGCAGATGAGACTGAAATAAACTTGCTGGAAAAACAGTCAGTATCTCTACAGCCTTTCAAGCTGGTTCCAGTAGACTATGTGTTTTTTTTTTCCTGGGCAGACAAACCCTTGCACTTCCATGAGGAGTCAATATTGCTTCTAGCACAAGAACTCTAAAGTAAAAATTAATAAAAATAAGCTCATAGTACATTAGTTCTTGGAGAGTGCCTTTGGGATGGGGGGTTTGGCTGACTGCTATCCACAGCTTATATGCATGCCCAGTATCCATCCAGCTCATACGGGGGAAGAGGGGAGATGACTGAAGCCATGGTGTGCCAGGACTCTGTCCTGGAGAAGAAAACTTGACATATGTAATCCAGTTTCTATAACTGTCTTTTTAGAAATTTATTCCAGGAGTGGAATTCAGAAACTGTGGAGGGAGATGTCTCTCTGGTGAGTAGGGCCACCAGTACCTTGTACCACTGTGGACTGGCTCTGAGCTCAGCCTGACATGTAACCAGTGAGGCTTGCTAGTCACTCATGAAGATTAGGAGGGTGAATAAAACACATCCCATCAATGCCTTTGCCACACTCCAGCATGGCTTTATTCAGTCAGAAGTCATTAAGACAAAAAGCCCTCTACAAACTTTGTGGTGTTCTGTTCATCATCCATTCTTCAGCATGTGCAGTTCATTCCAGCTGCACTCCACCCAGTGCGAGGGCTTGGGTGCTCTCTCTTAGCTGTCCCTTCCACTCTCAAATCTGAGAAAATAGGATGAAGTAGGATTAGCAAGTGCAGGTGCAACCCTTCCTGTCCCGAGGGTAAGCCTGAGAGTTGCAGATGATGGAGGGACCAAGTCCAGATTCAGCAGGTAACATGCTGCTGCTGCTAACAATGGTGATGACAATGATGAAATAGTGTGCAGGTTGTAGGAACACATTTAGTGATCAATTGAGTGTGGCCGTCAGGCTCTCATTATCTCATAGAGTAACAGCACTAACAGCAGCCGATTACACTGTAACCTTTACTTTGCTAAGCAACAGTCTGTGTCTTAGAGAGCATTTGCTTGAATGTGAATTAGGGAATGGAAGAGGATGGAAAAGCTGAATCCCAACCAGCTTGTGTGAAAAGCCCCTTGACTTCAGAGACCTCTGCAGTCTGCATCAAACTCCATGAAGGCTCTTGGTGTTACTTCATCTATATGGTGTCCTAATAGAGGAAAATGTCATTTGTGTTTTCTCCTCTGTGGTTCCAGAACATTGTTTTTTCATTACATTTCTATCTCTATTAAAAAAAAAAAATCACAATTCTAATTACAAGTAAATGCATTAGCAGACCATTGTGATACGGGGAGCCAGTCTCCATTCCCCTATCATTTTTTTAAACCTGAAGTGTGGATCCCTGTTATACTGGTTTTGTACTGGGTACATGTGTCATTAGGCACACAGAAACCACATCACGGTGGACTCTGCAGTGGGGGCAGAGCTGGGAGCTGCTGGCTGTATCCAGCCACAGACAGAAGGGCAAGACCCAGCTGTCCTGACCTTAGTGGTCACACAGCCCGAAACCACAGCTTTTGATACTGGATGTTCCCAAGTAAATAAAGTTTGTGAACCCAGTTTGATCAGCCATGAGATCTTTGGGAGGTAGGATTGTTTCACAGGGGTCAGAAATGTTCCTTGTTTAGCAAGGGGGCCTCCACATATGCAGAAGTGACCTGTGAGCAGAGCAGCTTGGGCTAGAGCTAGGCATGTCCTCACCATGCAAACTCTGCAGCCACCACGGTCTCTGAGCAGCCCTGAGCTGGATGCAGAGTGAAGGCCTCCCTGGTCCCTCTCTGCCTCAGCTGCAGCACAGGCAGCGCTGGCTGCCCGAGAGGGAAAAGCAAGGGCTCCGTGCAGAGTGCCTTGGTGCCACTAGACCATCATGGGAGCAGATGGACCCCAAGCAGCCAGTGAAAACTGCCCTCCCCTGTGAAGCGCTGTGAAGGCCATTAGTACATCTGCTCTGAAATGGGCTCATTAAGATACATATTCACCCTCATTAGCTGCATTGCCTGACTCATCCCACTGCAGTTGCTCTGAAATGGGAACCCAAGTTAAAAATTTTCTTAACTTGTTTTTTATTCACTGGGGAATCATAGAATCACAGAATGGTTTGGGTTGGAAGGGACCTTTAAAGGCCATCTAGTCCAATCCCTCTGCAAGAAGCAGGGACATCTCCAACCAGATCAGGTTGCTCAGAGCCCCATCCAACCTGGCCTTGAATGTTTCCAGGGATGGGGCATCCACCACCTCTCTGGGCAACCTGTTCCAGAAGCTCACATTTAATCCACTGGGAGAGCAATAGAAGCCATAACGACATCCATCTTCATGGGAGGCAAATGAAATCGAACCTGAAAAAAGGGAGAGGAAACAAATGAGGCACAGACTGATTGAAAGAGTTTCATTTTGTATTTCACAGTTTGACACACAATGCTTTCTCACATCAGAGTAGTTAGCGCTAGCATAACCCAATTTTGATATATCCTCAACCCAAGTATGCCAAAGATATTCCCTCCTTTCCTCCTCTTTTTTCCACAACACCACAGAAAACTGCCATGTAGCCATCGCTTAGCAGACACGGCCTTGCAGCAGTTTTTGACTGGGATCCCCGCTGTGACTGCTGATCACACTAAAACTCTTCTCCCTGGTGCCAGATGGAGGCTTGCACTCAGCCAAAAAGTTTCTTCTCAGTATCGTCCCTGCACACAGACCCCTTCTAGGTGGCACGTGAATGGATATGGTGTGCCAAGGGTTTGGAGACTCCTCTGACGGCTGGGGATGCACTGCCCTGCACTGACTTCCTGCTCCCTCAGCTCAGAGGGGCAGAGGGTCCCGTGGGCACCTCCGTCTCCTTCACACAGATAGTGCTTAAAGTCACATGTGTCCCCAGCCTCCCCCTGCCAAAATGGAAACCTCACAGCCTTGGCCTACCTCATCCAAGCTGGTAACGTTCTCCTGTGCTTTTATACACAGACATGATCTCACCATACATTGCTTTTAGCTGCAAGACAATTTCTCCTTCTTGCTGTTTTGTTCCTAAAGACTGCTTTCCTGGGCTAAACATCCTTTGCTTTAAATAGACGGGGTGACCCAAATACTATTGTGAATGATTATTCAAGGATGAAGAACAGACTCCAGTTCAATGATTTTTACAAGAGAACTTAAGTCAATATGATCATTCTGATTAGTAGTTTCTAGAAAGCCTATTTGCTACATCGTCCCTATTACATTCATCATTTGGCTCACTTCTGCTGTATTTGTTCATGCGGTACATTATCAAGCATCTGAAGCATTTGCTCTGTTGTTCTCTGGACTGCACAGATTTCTTCTGGAACAAAATGTAGCTTAGAAATCCTCCGCTGTGGATTTTTGTAATGAATATTTTTCAGTAAGTCGCTTGTTATTAATGAGCCTAATTTCAGTTGTACAACTCTTTTTATAACCTTTAGTCTTAAAAATAATTGGGAAAATTTACAGTGGTAATTGAAGTTTTTATTAACTGATAGCCTACTTGCAAGCTTAAACTGAACATGGCATTGCAATTTGGGCCATGTTTCAGCTTTGTATAGGAAAAAAATAACTGCAAGCACAGAAGCCAATATTTTTCCCAGAACATCGCTGAATATTCTGTTTTATTGCAGACTGTATACTGTAGTATAGCAATGATTTCAACAGAAAATGTACTAAAAGCCTGAAATCTAAATCTAATTTAAAGTCTAAATGATGTGCATGATTGAAAATATGCTATCTATTCCCAGCAAATCACATATCGTTGAAACACTACTATTTCCCTAATTTTAAGCACCATCTAGTGACTCAAACATTAGATCTGATCTTCCAAATTACAGATGAGAAAAGTAAGATCATGGCTTGACTGCATCCGACCTAGAGCTAGGTCTCTTCCTGAAACTAATAAATTGGCTGTTTAGTCACTGTCTGTTCTCTTGCTAATAGAACTTCAATATTCCTGCAAAGGTGCCGAAAACCCAAGTTGCCGTCTAGAAATAATTTGTCTGTTGACAAAGGATGGTACTGGCTAAGTAGGCTCCATAGATAAACAAAGCTAACTGCCTAAAAGTGGAGCAGGGAGAAACCTCATTTTGATAATGACGATCTTTTTTTTTGTGTGTGTCTCCAGAGCAAGAGACTGGAAAGGGATTGGCTTCATTTCAATTATAAGTGAAAGAAAAAAATCTCCTGGCAAATAAACAGCTTTATAAGGATGATGATTCTTACCATTTGTATTAGCCAGCTTGTCATGAAGATGAAGTAGGTCTGAGAGGGAATCGCAAAGCAAATCTGCATACATTTATAGGACCTGCTTATCTGGCGCTGGTGTTGAACCAGTTCAGTTAAATGAGCACCGGCTCCTGTGGCAACGCACTGTAATCAGCTGGCAACTGACCTGCATAAACCGTAGCCCGGGCACAGGATTCATTTGGAGAGCAAGTGATGCGTAACCAGTTTGGTTGGCATGGCATCACTCTGGGCACAGGCATGGGCCTTCAACCTGCGCTTCATTTGGCCTCTCTGACGTTACAGTGCTTGCAGTCGGTGCCGTGCTGGTACTTTATACGTGCCTGGTGCAAGCTTGGCAGCACCTGCGCCTTGCTGAGGGAGATGAAAAGGCACCTTGCCTTTGCCTGGGGAGTGCATCGCTTGATGGCGGAAGCATGATTTGGCTGCTGCTGGCAATATCCACAGCTGCCCAAGCCACATCTCTGACCCCTTCTGGGTATGTCTGGATCCAGGGGAAGTAGGATTTAATTAATTATGTGTCCTCAGCACCAGCTTCTCTGGCTTACCATCGTGTATGAAGCACTTTACCAGTGCTGGGGAGGCTGTTGGCCATGGCTCAACAACAGAAGATCAGTCTCATTCCTGTGTGTCGGGCGAGGGTCCTGTGCCAAGGGTCTCGCCCAGTGGCAGGTCCCCAGCTGCTTGCCCAGCCAGTTACTCACTCCTGACTTCTGCTGTGCTCTGGGTTGGGCACCACATCTGCTTGGGAGGTCACAGAGCAAGGGAGCCTGAGGTCCTGACCCAGGCTACAGAGACCTCTCTGCTGTCATATTTCTGGGTTTCCCCTTGCTTCTCTACAAGCATCAGTTCCCAGCCCCCTGCCTCAGAGCAACCACAGCAGCACAGGCAAAGGGCTGATGGAGGACAAGGACTGTTGGTGAAGTGCCAGTGGAGGTGGTGCCAGGACTTGCTTACGCCAGGACTGCTGCAGAAAAGCTCCTCAAATTCAAGCCTGTGCTGAAGGTGCAGGCCCATGCTCCCCTGTGCTCATTGCTTGGTCTCCTGGGGAAAGTGCAACGGCCCAGCTTGCTGCTTCGAAACAGTGAGGGTGTATCTGCACCTCCTGTTACTGAAATCTGGTACCTTATGGGGTTAAACTGGGGAAAACAGCATCTGAGGGAGCGGCAGTATTTAAGGCCTGGTCCCTCATCACCAGCATGCATAACTGCTGAGGGGTGACAGAGCTGCCCTGTCACTGGTCTGTGCAAAACAGGAAAAGCATCAGACCAGCAGCTTGGACTCAACTGCCCAACTTTGTAAGCAACATCTGAGATACTTTAGAGTTGTCCCAGTGTGGACATAGGCAAAGCCACTGGGAAAGAGAAACAAGGCATCCCTTTCCTCCTTCATCCCCACTGCCTGTGCATGCCATTTTACTAGCAAGGGAGAAGATTTTTTAGCAAGATCCTGATTTTTCATCTATAATGACATGATGGAAAGTGGATTCAAGCTGGAAATCCATTTTCAGAGCTATACAGTGAGGAAGAAAAATGTTTTTGGAGGAGTTCTCCACAGAGCAGAGCATATGTAGGTATCTGCTGAGCAAGAGAGCTGAAGCTCACTGGAACAGTAGCACGGCATGTATGACCCACATCAGGATCCAGTCGCCCAAACACCGCTCAATCACAGGGATGAGCCAAAATTTCATGACATCACATAAATAAATATAAACAAATACAGTAAAAAGACTTTACCTTTGGCTTGAGTAAAAGATTACGTTTTTCAGTCCTGTGGGATCTTCCTCTGTCCCCAAGTCTGCTGGCTCATGATGCAGCAAAATGGTCTGGCATTTGTCTGCTTCGTCACTTTGCAAGTCCTCAGCATGTTTGTCCTGGAAAGAAAGGTGTCAGGAGGAGATTTCTGAACACCTCCACCCAGAGTTATGCAGGGAAAAAAAAAGGAGAAAAAAAAGCAAGCTCTAAGAAGTCAGAATGTGTAGCCTGCCCAGAGCTACTATTCCTGGTAGAAATTAGACCCTGAAAGGCTTGGGTGAAAATCGGAGATAATCCCCTTATACGTGCTTCTAATTGGGACAAACTGAAAGTGAGAAAGCTGAGCGAGTCAGCTCCTGCCCATCCCAGGGGGCTCCGGGTTTGTTCCCAGCTGGTAACCGAGAGCACAATTATGCAAAGCCTCCTCTCTAAACAGATTTCGGATTATTACGGCCGAACTGGGGGAATCTATTTTTGTCCCCGCTTTGTGTGAATGTGTTACCCTTGTGATTGCCAGTCAAGTCATTCCAAGTCAGCTGCTTTGGCCGTGGCTGTTGGTGGAAGCTCCTCCGTCCGCCCGGTCCCTGGCCCCTCTGCTTGCCTGCCTGGGATCAGCTCCTGAGCAGGCGGGACGAGGGGATGTGCCCGTGGCTATTCTGGTAGCTGTGAGTTATGGCAGTGTCATGTGAAGCAAATGGACCAGAAATGCATGTCAAATCGAACCAGTGACTAATCATGATATTTTTGTTGTCTTAGTGCCTACCGGGCAAAGATTTACGGGCTTAGAAAATCTTGACGTAACAATCCCTGGGCGCTGATTTGCTCTTCAGCAGAGGCTTCCTAAGAGAGTGCGAAAAAAGGACGGAAAGAGGGCCACTGTCCCAGGAACGGCAAGGTCTAAACTTGTCTGAGTTTGAAATATAAACAAGAGAGGAGAAAAGCTAGCACTCCCTTCTCATCTGTGTCTGCTCAGAGCCATGAGCTGGCAGCCAGAGAGGATCTATTTGATCTGCCTGCGGAGCAAGAAGGGTCGAGGGCGACGGCTGAGCAGACACAAAGTGCTATTTGTTGGCATTGTCATCTAGCTCCCTCATCTGTCACCTGATGGCCAGCCAAGCAAGTGCTCAGCACAACCGTGGACCATTCATCCCTGCACAAGCGACGGAGGAGAGAAAAGTAAGCATCCTACAGCTGCTACGACATTCAGCTGTTTTTTCTATAAAGGAATGCATTGAATTCACTACAAATCTACTAACTGTCCCCATATGCGAGGCAAGAGACTGATTTTTTTTTTTTTTTTTGGTTGGGCTTTTCTCTAACAGCTGGAAATCTGCTGGGCATTCAAGCAATGGCTGTTGAGTAGGGCAGCTGTTTCAATATCTAATTGCATTTTTGCTTTAATAACTCAAGGGGAAGCGTTGCATTGCCTACCATGAGCTACTTCCTGTCCTACTGCAAAGCGCACTGCACCGCCGTGCTCGCCCAGTACCAGACCCTAAGATCAGAGGGCTTTCTGTGTGATATTTTGCTGAAAGTGAAGGAAAATGAGTTTCCTGCACACAAGTCCTTGTTGGCATGCTCCAGCGACTATTTCCGAGCCATGTTCAAAAGTTATACCCAAGAATCTAAAGCCAATGTAATTCACCTGCAAGTTGTCTCACCCACTGGTCTCCAGCACGTCCTGGATTTCATTTACACTTCCTTGTTGCCTCTTTCCTTTGAAAGCCTGGAGGATACCTTGGAAGCTGCAAGCTACTTGCAAGTGACTGATGCTATTGGCTTGTGCAATCAGTACTTAGTTAACAATCTCGCCTTGGAAAACTGCTGCTTCTCTGCCAACGTGGCCAGGAGGTTCTACCTGCCGGATGCCTTAGCAGCAACAGAAAAATACATTATCAATAATCTTTGGAAACTGCTGGACTTGGATTTGTCAGGACTGCTCGAGCTGAACTTCA
Source organism: Chlamydotis macqueenii (assembly GCF_036417535.1). Classification (NCBI taxonomy): domain Eukaryota; kingdom Metazoa; phylum Chordata; class Aves; order Otidiformes; family Otididae; genus Chlamydotis; species Chlamydotis macqueenii. Next base: position 131,340,644 of record NC_141556.1, read on the forward strand.
GGTCTTTGCTAGCAGTGGTTGAATCACCAGATCTCCCCATGGTGAAAGAAACGTGCCTGTTGAATCTTGTGCTGCTGTGGCTGAAGCAGGATAAATCCAGGCTGGCTCATGCTAGCGGCCTTTTAGAGCACATAAGATACGGTCTCATCCCAGTGGAAGAGCTGAGAAAAACCTACACACAGTCAGAAGTGCCCCTCTCCGCAGGTATTAAGTGCTTGATCATTAAAGCAATAAATTACCATGCATCTGTTTTCAAGCAGCCTGTCCTGCAGGATAAGTCCACCACGCTGAGGAACCAGAAAACTCGGGTCATTCTGCTGGGGGGAGTGACAGCAAGCGAGGGGCTCGTCACTGATGTGGTGGCCTTCGACGTTTACAATCACAAATGGCGAGCTCTCACGCAGCTGCGGGACAGGGTGCAGAACCACAGCGTGTGTGTGGTGGGGAACTTCCTGTACGTCTTGGGTGGGGAAATAGAAAGTAGTGCCCTGGGTGATGCTAAAACTGAAAAGATCTTATCGGTTACAAACAAAGTCCATCGTTACGATCCCAGATTTAACATGTGGACCCAAATCACGAGCATGCTGGAAAAAAGATGCCAGTTTTCTTGTTGTGTCCTGGGCAAGGATATCATTGCCATTGGTGGAAGGGGGGAGGATGGGTCATTGCATTCGTCTGCAGAAGTCTACAACATCAGCAGAGACAGGTGGACGAAGGCCAGGGAATTGCCATGCAAGATGTATGGCCATGCCAGTGCCATTTGCAAGAATACTATATACATCTCTGGTGGCAAGTACTCAGACCCAGCCAACACAAGCAAGGACGTATATTCTCTGAGCTCGCTTGAAGGGCAGTGGGTGAAACAAGCCTCTATGAGCATTGCTCGGTTTGGGCATCAGATGGCAACCATCAGAGAAGCCATATTCACCTTTTTAGGACTATATGAACCATTCTCTGAAATTGAAAGATACGACCCTGATCAAAACCAATGGACTCGGTTAAGACCACTGATTTATGATCGATTTTGCTATGGCCTGGCAGTGGTAGAGGAAACGGCTCTTCTTATCGGGGGAAAGAAATGGCAAAACTCACAGGAAGTCCCCACGCAAGACGTGGTTGGCTATGATATTGACAATGATGGCTGGGAAGAGATCTGCAAAGCCCCCTTGCCTTGGTGCGGGCTGCAGTGTGCGGTGCTGCAACTCTCTGAACTGGTAGATGAGCAGGACAGTGACAGCCAGCAGAAGAGGCCGCCGAACTGCTGAGCTCACATGTGAAGAATAATCGTCCCAGGAGACGAGCCAGTAGGAGGGTCCTGGAGAAGAAGAAAATTGCCATGGCATTGAATGTGACAGGGTGGAGGTTTTGCTTTGATAGGCCAAACACTTGGTGAAAACGGGCAAGAAAGTCAAGCTCCATCATGGGAAAAGGTGCTGGGATTTATAAAGCTGGAAGTCGATCTCACTGAGGAAGGATGTAGCAAGTAGCACGTTTAGAGGTGATAAGCAAGAATTGTAATCCTTGACTTTTGAAGAATAATACCTAGATAGCACTCAATAGGTGTTGCTAATCAGATTTTTCAAATGTAAAAAAAAATATAATCCATCTTTTCTGTTTTCTTAATCAGAGGTAATTTTCCCAGCTGGTAAGTGCTATTGAATTTTTATGCTATGGCTAAGCAAAATGAAAGTGAGACGTATAAAGACCAGAAAATTGATGCCTACGAGAACTAATAATAAGTATTGCCAAGGAAAAGGTATTATTTGATACACTACATACTAGGCAATAATGTCTTAGCTAACCAGCATGAAATTACTGGACAGAAAGCATGGATTTTTTGATATGTAGACTCACTTATGGCCATAAGTTTAAACAGTGACTGTTTCATAGAAGCCGCTTCTCCCTGAGCAGCCTTTGTTGCGGCATGCCTTTCAGGTGCTTATTTTGCGTTATTTTAAAGACGCACACCACCGGTACGTGTATCTGTGTATCCAACCTTGTGTTAAGTTTAGATGGCCAGAACTGAATGGGTGTATTTATTATCAGGCTCTAAGAAACTTGTTACAGGAGTTGTTGTAACTAATGCCTTGATACTTACCTCGATAGCACACACTGCTTTATTGTACCGGGTCATAATGGTAAAATTGTTCATAGCTGTTGAACTAGGACATGAGAGAATCCTGCAGTCAAAAAAGGTTTACTTTCCTCAGAATGTACAAAGGGGAGGGAGGTAACTGGAGATTTTCAGAAGTCTTTATTTAGTGACTGCCTACATGGGAAACAGCAAAAGTCTTACTTCTTTTTGGCCGTGTTGGCAGAGTTCAAAGGCACAGATTATGGGGGTATTTTAAGGTATGTGGACCTGTGAGATGCAGGCAAAATGGTCAGATGCCACAGAATCACTTTGGTATGGAGTAAATTGACTCTTGAGACACAAAGGTTCATTTAAAAGCTAAATTTATTGTACTTCATTTTACAGTGTTCCCTTTCTAAGCTGAGAGTTAATACAATAAAAATATATATAGAAGAACATTTAATAGTCTTAAAAGAAGGCAGCACAATGGATAGGACACATGTTCTTTGTCACCAGACCAGCTTAAAAAACTGTAATGTTTAATTTTCACCTTTAAAGCAATCAAGCTGACTTTACTAATGTAAAGTGCAGGCAGAATAGCTGTTGCATAGCAACAGATCTAAATCTTCTGAACTGCCTTGGCTTTGACAAGGAATCAACTACACAATGTGCATATACATCCATCAGATATAAAGAGTTTTTTATATGAATATATTTACTTTTGGTCCAGTAAAACAATAGCAAGAGAATCTAAATGCTTGGAACGATAGCACAACCCATTTCAAGTCAAGCATTTTTAAAGAGAAATTTACAAAAACCTCACAAATTTAATATACATGTCAGTACCCATGCAGTAAATAAATGTCCAGTTTATACAAACAATATTCTTCTAACGGTACAAATATTACACTGGGTCCAGAATTCTATACAAACGCTAATACATGATTTGTCATCCGTATCGACTTGAATATAGGATTACTGAAAATGGGCTACAGAAAGGCCACTCTTCTGTACAGTTGTGCAAAATCTGCAAAACATTTGCAATCCAAATGCAATAAAACAACAAGAAAGAAAGAGGCGGAGAAAGGGAAAAAGAAAGACAGAAAGGGGAGAAAAAAAGAAAGAGAGGGAGAGAAAGGGACAGGAATAAAGAGAAAAAAACAAAGGAGAGAGAAAATAAATCTGTCCATTCTTTCCTCTATCCCTTCATGGATAGAACTGCCAAAACATCAGAGCTCGTAAAGTTTGAAGTACATTCACTGAGCTGTACAGGCAATAGTCTAAAGTTGGTTAAGAGTACAGCTCACTGGAAAAAGTATAAAGGAGGCTTTTCCCTTTCACATGAGCATTATTAAATCATGTCATGAGTCCTAACTTATGCAGCAAAATACTGAAAAGCAGCAGAAATACTTTGTCATGCCCTGATCACTTTTCAAAAACAAGCCCATAACAAGTAAATATGTGATTTAAGATTTCCCTCCCACTTTCTTATGCCAGGACGTGCCTAACTCTAAGGAGCTATTTCTACTCATATTCACTGGGTTGCCTCCAGTACATCTCAAATCTCATGGAAGTTTAAAACATTTAAATTGGCTTGTGAGCTCAGCAGAACCCAGACCCATCCCTTCCCCTTCAAAAGCAAACCAGAGGCTTTTTAACTTCCCGGTTATTTGTCAGGTTCTGTGCTCAGCTCTGCTCCCATCACACATTTTCCCTGCATACAATACGGCCAGATTTCACAGCTCACAAAACACGTAGGAGACTACTTGAAAAATCCTATTCATTCCTTTTCTATTGTGGGAATTTTCAAAGCCTCTCAGATTCGGAGCATTTTGTTGGGAATCTTTTCCACTGCTGCTTTTCTGGGCAAGAGAAATGCCACTATCAAGGATGTTCAAGGTCTACACTTTCTCTTTTGCAAAATCTGCACATTATACTGATGCTTTCAGTACAAAAGCAGCATAAATGACAGTACCATAATTCATTTTTTTAAAAATCAACCAAATGTGATTAAGAGACAAATAACACATAATTTGGTCTTAATTAGAATACAAACCAGCATCCCTCTGCACTGATGGTAAACCTTAGCAACAGGCTTTAGAAAAGCAAAAGGAAATAAGATCTAACCTTTTGATACTTAAATTCACATATGTCATTTCTGTTTGCTGATTTTCACCCTTTTGTGTGTTTGACAAAACTGAAACACAATCACTGCATTACTCTTTTTCCCTGTTGTTTAAGAAAACTCCTAGAGTTTCTTATTAAATATAAAAATTAGTTTTCTCCCACCACCAAAATGGTACCTGCACTCCAAAAATGCAATGCAATACTGGAATTATATAATATAAAATATCATTGTAAAAGAGACCTTCGATAACAAAACCTTTAGCTTGTGGAACTTCCTTTGTGAAGGCCACAGTCTTCCAAAAAATGCTTTTAAATACTTTTCTTTACCAGCTAAAGCTCATGTTTGTTATTTCACAGAAGGTAAACACAAGCGGAGCGTTGGTAGCGTATAAAATATACAAATTCTCATTAAAGACATGATATCGTTGACCATTGAAGGTTTACTTCACACAGCTGAGTAACATTAAAATATAATTTTACTAGAGCTCCCACATGTTGATATAAAAACTACTTTGTGCACTTAAGGAGAGGGCTGGAGTGTAGCAAATGGACAAAGAGAGACCTTTATACATGCGTTTCAATGTAAGAGTGTGTGCGCGCTAAGGAGGCTATAAGTGCATCGACCTCAGACGAGCCATTAACGGAGTCCCTCGGGGTGCCGCTTTGACAGATGTCCATGAAGAGATCAAGGTACATTTGTTTCCATTCTTGAAAGTCTCTAGACGTCAAAGCTGGATTATCCAGAACTTTATCTATAATGGCTACTTCTCCTTCCCTGGCCTGCGAGAGAAAAGGAACATACAAAGAGTCAATGTGAGGGATGAGTCACTGGCAAAATCAGTCACGTGGGTGGAAGGAGAGAATGCGGGGAGCAAATGCAACTCATGGAGTCCTTAAAAGCAGGGGGACTACCTGACTGCTATGTGATTGCTTGCAAGCAGGAATCCTTCCTACAGGGCATGACACATCGCCCTGCAGGGCTAGGGCTTTCCTCGCCTTGTCCAGCATCCTCAGAAATAGTCCCTATTCCCCCCACTCAGCCCTTGTTCCAGCTCAAGAAAAAGCAAGCCCTGTGCTGTTTACTATCAGCTGCTTGCATTTCTCAAGATGGGTTTCACACAACGAGGTGCCATCTGTTTGCTCTTCTTGATCAGCACAAGAAATACTGCGTGGGTGTGTGGGGTGCAGACAGATGGCCTCCCGCCCGCCAGCAGAGCTAAGCCTTTTTTACCAGGCTTGTCATGGGGACATCCGACTGCTACACAGCAACGGCTTGTGCAAGGACCCCCATGTTAATGACAACTCATCTTCATTAAAGGTCCAGTGTACGCCATGGGCTGGCTGGCTGCAATCTCCTCCTACCACTGCAGTGGCAAGGAGAAGGCAGAAATGGGAAAAATCTAGCATAGCTGCTGGTACCTCACTACTCATCATCGAGGCAGGGGATGTGGCTGTATCATCATTGCTAGCCACTGATTATTTTATCAAGAGATGACAGGCAGCCAGTATGGGTCAGAGAAAGCCTCTGATAAACTCATACCCACTCGTGGTTGTTACAAGCGGCGGAAGCTGGATGCAACAGACTTCAGCCTTGGAAATACCGCTAACACGCAGGTTTCCAGCACCACTCCTCTGCGTAGGTATCGTATGGTCACCAGCAACCTCCCCTCCCTGCCAGATGGGTTTCGTACTCCTCGTTGCTAACTCACACTTTCCATGTCCATAAAGGGAAATATTAAGCTGTGTCAGCCCGTGTTAGTGGGAGTGGAGCTCAAAAGGGTCAGAGACGTCATCCGTAAGCAGTAGGTTGAAAGGTATTTTTCATGCTTTGCAAACAGTAGCTAATTAATGCTGCGTGCTAGAATATTCATTTTCGGAAACAGAGGTGCAAGCTGAGAATGACTAGTGGAAATGAAACCACAGGAACTCCTGATCACCATATCTCTGCTCGAACTACCATAACCGGCAGTTTCTCGCAGATCGTGGTTGGCTGGCACCCACTCTTCTGCACTACCAGCCGGGTAGCTCATACTCACTGGTAGGAGAATGGTTTCATGTTGTGTCACGGGAAAGAGCAGAGGGGTCTTTCATTAAGGACTTAGATGACGGAACAGAGAGTCTAGAAGAGCTAAAAGCAATTTGGAAGGCTGTCTCAGGCTACTGATAATTTGGATAAATTCAAGGAGAGTTCAAAACACCAACTCCAAAATGCCAGTGGAATTTGGCTGCATTCAGGAAGGAAAAATCAAAGGCACTGGCAAAAAGCAAGAATAACTGATTAGGTAACAGCAGTAGCTACCGGTAGATACAACTAGCAGCAGTATGGCAGAGGTGGAGCTCTGGGCTATAATGGAGCTAGAAACTCCTAATGAGTTACCATGATGTCATTGAAAAACAGACATGTGTCACTCTACACTGTTCCTGTACACAAGAAACAGCAATTATCTGTCTTTGGTACTTGCTGCCATTGCATTTTCAATTATTAGTGTCATGTACTTTAAAAATGATTTATACTAATGAAGGCCCAAACAAGAATAGTGATAGAAAATATGACCCATGCACAGAAAATAAACAGATTGTGTTGCTTGGTCCAAAAGAAAGAAGTCCCAGAGAAGCATTGAAATGGGCATCCACTGGGTCAAGGGGGATGTTCTGGTTTTGTAGTTCCCTGGGGGAAAGCAATTCCATTTGCAGGAAGCTGTTGGCATAATGTAGCTCAGGCATCAAGAAAAGCTAAGAAGAAAGACACTTAAGCACGGCAACAAGCTGCCGACACTCAACCACAGGTTTGGTATGAGTGATCCTGCTGTGCTGCAAAAGCACAGATGCAGTGTGAACCTCCTGCCACCCTGACATGTCTGAGAGTGCTCTGATCTTGTTTCAGTTTCTCACGCTTGTAGAAGTCATGTGGTAAACCCATGTATCTTGACTTTGTCTGCCAGCCTCCAATCCTGTAAAGAGTCACATACCCAGATAATACTACAAGTGGTAGTTGCCGTCAATGAGGTGATATGGTGCAGAAAGTTAAGCATGCGTAAGACTTTTTCAGGATGGGAGCCCCGCAGCATGAAAACAATATTGCTTAAATGCTTCTCTAGGTGATGAAAAACTAAATTAATTAATGTTGATAAAGCCCCGTTTGATGAAAGCTGTTACAAAATCCACTGTACAATTATCCAGTGACTTAAAATGTGGTAATTTAATACAGTTAACAGGGTCCCTGGGGAAATCCAGCATATTGTTTGCTGAAATCTCTATCAGGACAGAATTGAAACAGCTGTAACAAAGAAAGAAGCTGACAGGGAGGCTAAATTAGCTGTGGCACATTTAGAATAACCATAAAAATCTTCAAATCTACATTACCACTATCTATTTATTTAATCAATCCTACTGACAAAATACAATGATCCTATCAGCTTACGCGAAAAGCAAGCACACAGTTTCCTCCTGGAGAAGCTCAGCAATCAGAAAATAATCAAGTGTTGCCAAAGGTACTGCTCCCTTCCAAAAGGTTGGCTTTGCTTAACTTCAGACTTCGGCAATTACAGAGTGAGTGCGTTTTGGTAAATGAAAATGCTCAGGGACAAAAAGGGGATTAAGGTCTCCTCTGATAATTTGGTGTCAAATTCTGTTAAACTAGCGAGAGGAGGAGCAGCTGACTGAGATTTTATCTGCGCAGAAATAAAAACTGATCCCCTCACTTCGACTGCTCTCCCAAGGCATTTTTCTCTGCTTTGCGAACAGCGTTTCCCCATGTCTCCCTTCCTTGTTTCGCACACTGGGTTCCGCCTGGACTCCAGCTGCGCACAATTAATCTCCAAATATGATACAGTCTGATCCAACCCTGGGGCAGGATTTTTCCTCCCTCTTTTATCTCACCTTTAAAGTGCTTTTCAGAATTCGCAGCTGGTGCAGTTTTTCATTGACTACTGGATCGCTACATCTCTTTATAAAAGTTTTCTTATACTCCAGCTTAGTGGAAATCCGGTATTCTCCTAAAGGAGACAGGTTGGCCTGCTCCAAGGCTCTGTACAAATCTTGCAAGGAGTCTGCTGTTTTTTCCTCTATAGTTTCAACTGTAATGAGAAAAAAGGAAAAGAAAAGAGGAAAAAATAGAGAAAGGAGCAATGTATCATTAATGTGATTATAGGAAGATCTATCAAAAACCTTTGCAAAATGTTTAACAGGTTTAACTAGACCATAAGGAGAACATTTCACACCTGCTAAGTTCCAGAAAAAAAAGTGCTGCAATTGTAACTGCTCCTTTACATTCCTTTCAAGAATATAAAGTCTTAACCCGCACAGAAAGAATAAAAAAAAAAAAAGAAATAGTGCGAGGTGTAGTAATATTACAGTGACATACTGTCAGAAATCACATCTCTAGTATGGCAGTTAAATACGCTGGTGACTTCCTCATTACAAGGAAAGGAAGCCCTGGCAGCATCCTGCTGAGGAAGGTGATCAGGGATCGGATCTTGGCCCGAGAGCACCAACATGGCACTCAAGATTACGTTTATGATGATGGCCTTGGAATGACATGCTGTTTTCCTTCTTAGAAAATTCCACATCATTTTGTCTCCTATTTTTGACACTCAAGAGCATTGTTCAACAATCAGTAATACTGTCCCCTTTGTGTACTCTGCTATATCCTGAAGGTTCAGCAGCAGATGACAGACTGGAGGTAAGAGCACACTCATGACAGCCTACTCAGCAGCATGGCAAACTAAACCAGAGTTGTTTGCATTATAAGTTTATTTAGTTATTTATTCTGGGTTTTAAAATACATATTTTAACTAGTACTGGGAACATTTTAAAGGAAATAAATAAAAAAGAAAGATTTTGCTTCTCTAAAAACAAAATCAAGCAAAGGCTGGGGATGAAATGTTACTCTGATAACGAGCATTTGAAATGCTTCATTTAGAAACCATCAAAACATTTCAACTTCTCACACACTGTTTCCCCCAGAAGAAACCGTCTGATGACTCTGTGCAAACTTGGGAAGTGCGAGTGAAGTGCCAGGATTAGCTGAGCGGTGACCAGGAGAAGCCAGGGCAGCCCTGGGGGAGAAGCTCCATTCCCGCTGCCCCTCGCACACCGTACACACCTGTACAGGCCACAGCTGGTCACCGACTGCACAAAGTCTCCCAGTTGTCTTCAGAGCCCTTGGGACCCTCCCACCCAGTCCTGGCTTTCACAGTGGTGGATGTTTTCCTGGCCCAGCGTGCCCGTGTCCGCAGGATGCTTTCATGAAAGCTGTTACAGGAAGGCTACAGCTGTTTGGTTTCAAGCATTACTTACATCCTGTGACTGACCCTGCACTGAGACATAGCCACCTCCACTGGCTGAAAGCTGCATGCTGAAGTACCCATAAGTACTGAATCTCTGTTTCCTCACGTATTTAGACAGTTTTTATTGCACCAGCTGGGAGGACAGCTAGTGTTTAGAAGCTCACCGGGAGCTACCAGAGGCAACATCCCATTCAAGCCCATACCGTGCAGTATGGCAGCTACTCACCTCAGGCTCAAGCAAGAACTGCGGAGACCTGTCTCCACACCTCATCACAAAAAGTGTTTGCATTTGTATACATCTTTACACAATCAAAGAATTTTGCAGTCAGCAACAAATCTACCTATATCTCCCATGAGTTTACTCCTTTGCCCTTTTTAGAGGGCAGCTGTTTTTAAAGCTCTCATTTTTTTTTTTGAGATGTGGAAGTGAAGAAGGGTTAGAGGCTTTTTATTGATGGGGGTGGTATGGGTGTGTATAGAGCTCCCTAAATCCGCCCATCGTGTGCTACCCTGCCTGCAGAGCTGAGTTCATATTGTAAGGGGCAGTCAGGACTTAAAGAAAAACAGAAATGAGATGCATTTATCTTTCCTGTCGATTTCTTTCTTACTGAAACATCTAAAGTGTTAAAGGACAAAACATTCAGCAGCTGAGTACTTAAAGATTGGTTAAAATCTCCTGTGGTCTTGATTTTTATGCTTCCTTAAAAAGTCCACGCAGCAATGAGATCAGATGTCTGGGATCTCTCTATCAGTTCCCATCGCTGAACACTGAAATCCACCAGTCTGACAGCTGGGGAACGGGAGTGATTTGCTAAAGGGCAAAGGGAAAAAAAACACCTCGCTCTGACAGGGGAGTATTTTACATCTGTTTCTCTCTTTCTCTTATCCCTTGTTATGCAAGGCAAAAAAAGAACTTTCCTCCGGCACTGCCATGTTGTACCCTCAGGGGATGAGTGGGGGGAACACCTGCTGAAGAAGAGAGCTGGTGCTTTGACTCCACATCATCTTGAGTTTACTTTGCTAGGGTGATCTAGAGCCTCGACCAGCAACCAGCTACCACGTCCAGGCTGGCCATTGAAAACTCATGGCTTCCTGAAACATCAAAGGTCCTCTCCATGGCGAAGGACAATGTTTGGGTTCAACCCTGAAGCACAAGTGCCTTTAATTAACCTGGATGGCAGCACGGCCTGTGGGGGTTCAAACACCAGCCTGGTGGCCTGCACAGCTGGCGCTCCTCAGGGCTCACCTTTTCGGGCAGTCGCTGCTCAGCGTGGACCTCAGAGGGACTTGGGGCAGGGGACTTCTACCCTCGTCCCAAACAAGACTAGCTCTGAGGCTGCATACGAAGAGGCGCAGGGCTACAGGGGGACGATGCAGGCAGTGTTAGGCAGCGGCAGGCTTCGAAACGCATCGGCACATCACCTCCACCCGGCTGGGGCTGCCTGCCCCAGCCTCCGTCACTGCCTTGGTGACAGTAGCTATGAGTGGTGTTTAAAAAAGGGGATGGGATTTGCTATAAAGGAAAGACCAAGGAAGAAAACCAGCAGGTCCCTTCCCTTAAATGTCTTGCTGCTGCTGAGGCGGGTGAAACTCAAACAGGGCAAGACACCACCTTGTTCCACCCACGGTGGGGGAGAGGGCAGCAAGCGTCGTGCTGACACATCCCAAGCCTTTAATATTTTCCACTGAAGGGGGTGGTAACGCTGCTCTCAGTAGGCAGGAATGAGATTACACACAGATCTCCCCTCCCTCACCCTTCTGCTCAAGGCTTTGATTGATTTCCTGTAGGTGTTGGTGAAGCCCTTGGCACCATAAAGCATCTGAGATACTTGATTAGATATACAGTTGAGCTTAAAACATCATTTCTTTTTTTAAACTGGTGGATTTGTACGCGAGTCATGCTATTACAGCAGGGCTGTCCCCTTAAGGAAGAATAAGGCCTCAGGTAATGCCTTATTTAAGTAGAAAACGTGGCCTAATGGGATTTGCAGATGACCTCAGCACAGTAGCCAGTGCAGCAGGTTGGTTTTCACCCTCACTTGGCTGCTGAGTCACGGGTTGCATCTCCCCTGTTTCTCTGAATACAGTGTTGGGTAGCTGTTTCCACACACTGCTAAAAAGGAGGGTCTCTTCTCTGAAGCAATGATTTTGTCCCCTGCCCCACCCAAGCCTGAACAGTGCTGCTCTGTTTTCTCTGGAACAGAAATAAAGCTCCGCAGCACACAGGATCTAAATTGAGAACTGTATCTTCCAAATATAAGAATATACAGGTACTATATTTCGTAACAATGACGCTTCTGCTGTGTCTTCAAGTGAACACAAAGCCATTTGCATTGAATTAATGAGATAAAGAATCCATCAGTCTAGTAAATAACGTGTTATCAATTTTCATTATTCTGCTTTCCACAAGAGTTTCTCAGCTTTTTGTACTTTGCCCTCACTTCTTAAAATGCAGTAAATATTTGTTTCTACTTTTACATTTTCTCAGGAGACAGGGATGGAGATTGTGGCCGGGTAGGTGAAACTCTAAGAGGTCAGAAATGGTTTGGGTTGTTGGCATTCAGGAAAAACTGGTGGGACTTCTTACACTGTGCTGTCATTTGTTGTTGAAAAGAGCATACCCTGAGCTCCACAGCGTACCAAGTGTAACCACCTCCTGGCTCCGCTGGGCTATTCATCTTTCCCTTATTTCCATCTTATAAACCAAGACCCTAAGAGCAATAAATAAGAATATCAGGCACTTGAGTGAAAAGTGACTAGAGAGAAACAGTTAACGTTGGTATTTTCATGGATCAAGAGATGATTGGTTGGTGTAAATGGATGATTCAGGAAGACAGCACTGAATTAGGGCCTTGCAGAAGGTCACCGTTGCAACCCAGCTGGCTAACACATCCTGCTCTGGACACAGAGAATCTCTAGGCACAGATTTCTCATAAATCTGCTCTAAACATATGGAATAACCTCTAGTAATTTTTGGTGGAGGTTCCTGCACTTCTGTGACTCACTCTCCCTGTAAAAGCTCAAGCCACCAGAAGTTTGCATGGTTTTCCTCTTTCAGCGAGGTACCAGAGGAATCAGTGATTGCACCCGGGGCTAGGAGTACACATAACTGCCCATGCAAGGATAGTACAACACCATTAATCATAAATTTTGTCACCCCCTGTGCTGACAAGGGTCAGATTTTTCAAATGTTGAAGCTCTCCTTTGAGGCTCCTTTGTGCTTTGCCAGTACCTCCTACAAACACCCAGGCTCATCATGTTGTCTTTAAACTTCTTGTCCCAACTGATGGACACCACTGCCACCCTGATGGCATTCTCTGTTTTCCCGCGATCCTCTTTGCTGTTTGCTACCTTTACAGCTTAGTGACGCGCGTCCCTCCGCTGTGCAACTCCTCTCATGCACGCCCACTCCTCTGTTTGCCTTTAGCCCTGCATTTGAACAGAACTGCCACACTCTGCAAATCCTGAGAAAGCCAAGCTGCTGCGAAGTCTGTGACGGAGAGTGAACAAGGCACAGTTAGGCTGAAATCCCCCGGCTCCACTGAAATTTAAACTCCCGTTTTCATTCCTTCTGGTGAGCTCACTCTTTCTGGCAGAGGAACCAGCTCAGCCTTCTCAGGATCTTAAGGAGGCGATTGTGTTAGAATAGATCACTAATTACATTATTAAACAACTGCCGTATGTTATTTCCCCTCTACAAATCCCAAAGATTTTATTCCAATTTAGGAGTTACACCTTTCTACTTCACCTTTTGCACAGGGGAGGCATCTACCTGAAGCCTCCCAGAGACTTTCAGCGAGCGTCAGTAAAAAAAAGCTCTGAGAAACGGTCTCAAGCTAGATAAAATGGGCCCTGATGCACAAATCTCTGGGTTTTCTTTGCCTTCTTGATCCTGATGCACTGGGAACAGAGAAGCATGTCTGCCCAAGCTAACCAACAAGTGATATAAACCCAGGACCAGCAAAGCGGTTTGCAATCTTCCTATGCCACAGTCCAACTAACAGGTCTTCCAAAACCTGCCCGGTCCTGCAATGGTTTCACTGCTAGGCAGTGCAGCAGACAGGTGCCTGCTGATCGCTCGAGGAGGGGAGGTCTCCCCCGGGAAGCTCTGGAACCCCAGCTCAGGCTATCTGCTGGCCCAAGCGTGCTGATCGGCAGGCATGGGCAGGGGACGTAATGTGGCCAGAGGGTTCCACAGCCTGGCTGGGCTTGTAAACCCCAGGGAACAGGAGGAAGACAGAAGGGATCTCCCTGTATTTAAGGTGAGAAAGCAAAAGGATGGAGGGAGAATGGACGTGGGTTTTAGCTGTGTTGGAGGGGTGGAGAGAGAAATCTTCCAAATAAGTAGTTGTTGGTTGCTCAGTGCAAAGCTTAAATCCATCTTTGCTGCTGTTCAGGTTAATCATTAGAGTCCAAACTGCACAAGAGGGAGGCATATCCAAATGCTTATGATGCAAAGAAAGAGGAGTTGCAGTCATTTTTTACACTACTTGGGTGGAGGGCAGGCAGACTAAGTTAGGTATTTCCTTTCTCTCCAGACTATAAGCTAAAAGGGACGAAATGGTGAAACCACAGAAAGATAAAGTTTTACAGGGAGACAGTGTCTGCACAGCTGCGTGCTGCATATGAGGTCATCCCTGCGCAGGTATGAGGTGAGCCATGGTGACATGGAAGATCTCCCAGCAGGAGAATGCTACATGTCACATCTCTGATCACTGAGAAAACGAAGAAGCAACAAAGTTTTTAAGCCTGGCATGGTACAGCAGGCAGGAGATGCAGTCAGGTCTACGTGGAAGCTCTGCGTAATAAAGAGCAGATTTCCTTGTTAAAGCACAATCAGAAATCTGTGTCACCTCCTGCTACACATTATGGCAAAATCAAAGCTTGACTGGGCATGCGAGTATGCCTGTGCATCTGCATATACATATACAGATATTAATGAATGCTCTCCATGAGTGAAGAAAAGTTTAAGCAAGCTTAAAAAAAGCCTCAGAAAAGCTGAGGGATTCTCGTGCAGCACCTGCCCTTTGCAACCCTTCTCTCTGTTATTCCTTCCCTTTGCCTGCCTTTTTCTGATTCCTGTAATCCTCCATCCCTTCTGGCCTCGCATACCTGAAAGCGCAGGATTTCCCCCACGTCAAAGAAGGGAGGAGCGGTGTTTAAAAACAAGCTTTAGTACATGAGTTTAGTGAAGCATTAGTGGCTGGAGGATCAGAGAATGAGTATTAAATTTGCATTTTATACCACTCGTTCCTCTAAAGAAGTATTTTTGGGTTACCAGGATAGTTGTACACAGTTTCTATTCTCTCCTATAATGTAAACCTGCAGGCAAAAAAATATATTCTTTAGAGAGGGTGTTCGCTGAAAGCACCAACGCAACAGAGCTCTGCAAGATGCTGGCGTTTTCCACTGGATGGTATGAGGCTGCTTCTCCTCTCACACGCATGAGTATAAATTGGTTTCTTGAAATAAAGTGGACTCTGCAGGCAAGTGGAAAACTCATCTCCCACAGGACAGATTTCCAAAGGTATTTCAGGGATTCTTCCACTACAACCAAGTCCAACTAGAAGCAGTTAGGTACCATAACCACTTCAAAAAGATCTGACCCCCATGCCTTTGTAAGGTCTGAGAGATGCTAAACCCTTGCTGTGGCACCAAAGGTCTAATTGTTTTTGCGAACCATTTATGGCACTAGTGGTTTTCTTTTTGGATCAGTAGATCCCCACGAATCTCTTTTCCTCTGAGGTCACCTTTCTGGTGGTATTTGAATGACAAACTGCCTACACCTTGTCACGGTCTTCTTAGCCACCACTGCCCTGCAGACTGCCGTTTATGAGCTGGCAGGCCGAAGCACGTTCAGCCTCCACGGGACACTTCAAGCTGGTCTTACTAGAAGTCTCATGCCTATGTCAGTCACCTTTCTTCAGCTTTTCACACAACTGGAATTCCTTATAACAAAAAAAGCTGACACCATACTCAGCATTAAAAAAAAACCCTGATCCTCAAGGTTTCTCCCTGCAGGCCTGCATTGTTGTGCTGACAGTAACATTTAGGCATTTTTTCAGCATCCACTTAGCAATGAAGTGCAGGTGCCAGCAAATGGGTTAATGTGTTAGAGAGGAGGGAAACCACAGGCAGGGGGAAGAATTAGCTCGCTCGGTTTGTGCTGCCTCTTGACAGCTCTCACACACTCCAAATGAGCATCAGAAGCAGCTCCTCGTTTGCTCCCAGCCCTGTCGTTTCAGGAGGTTGTATTGGTGGGCTGTGATTTCAGAGAGGGCATAACAATGAAGATGAAATAACTCCAAAGCTTCCCAAAGTAAAAGGGAACTCTGATCAGTGGCAGAACTTTTTGGCAGCGGTGTTATAATTGCATCTTTTGGTATCCGGACACGGTACTCTACTCATTAAGTTGCCTATGAAGGCATCAGTTTAACCTTCGTCTGCTCTGCAGGTTTGAGTGACTCTTTGGGAGAATTTTAACATGCTGAAATAGGATATCCTGACACTTTTTCTGTGCCGCGCATTGGTATGTGCTGTTTAATTTTACCACAAACTACCAATGTTGAAGGGAAATAAACAGAGCAATTACATTTTGATGGTATGTTTCCCCTCAGTCCCTGTAGTTCAGAAACAATGAAAAACAACTCGTATTTATGAGGTAAGCCGGGAGCTGAAGCAAACTGGGTAAACTGCTATATGTCTGGGGATGTTGTGGCTTTTAAATAGGACAAGGAGGTCCCCTACAGATACATCTTGCAGCAATATATGGAAGCAATTACTCCTTCAGGAAAATATTTCTTTCACAAACCTAAGCTGCTACAGCACATGAAGCTGTCAAAGGTTAAGTGACAAATGATCTGGACCCAGCGGTATTACTCACCACTCAGAACCAAGCCACAGCCATGCCTGCGGAACAGCAATGCCTGTCAAGGTTTAAGGACTTGACACCTGAAAGCAAGCCTGAACAGAAGGGTTATGGATCCCTGGTGAGCAACACCCACTGAGACAATGAACTCTGCTTCAGGCTACATCCCAAGTTTGCTTGTTTGTATGAAAATGAAACACCAAGAGTGAATTTTTTGAAAGCAGTTGCATCACTCAGGAATTGCAATCCTACTTTCAACATGAAAGAAACGTGGCAAATTAGTGTGGGCGGGGGCCAGATTAATTTAATAGCTGTCTCAGTTACCTCTGTAATGCACTGCGGTCTGTTGGGGAAGCACCTCCCGAGGCATTTATGAAAGGGGCCTGAAATACTTCTGAAAACGTTATCCCAGAAGATGTCATATTTATTCAGATATTCAGATTTATTATTGGATTTATAATTGCACATGTTGTGATAGCTGCACTGATTAGATTCCAGACTAATTAATCAGCACCCTGATTTACATGTTATTTATGTAGGGCACGACACTGCCAAATATTAAGCACCCCCTTGTCAGCTGCTGAATGCCCATCACACCACCATGGTCAGCACCGCACAGGGTTCAAAGTACCACTGAGAACAAAAGCTATTACTGTGATGAGAGAAATGCAATACCATGTGGCTTTTCTTTACATTACTCATGTCATCAGATGTCATAATGAACTTGTGAACACATATGCACCTTAACATAAAGCTCTCTCTCAAAACTGGCACGAGAGCTGTCGCAGAAGAAAGGCCCATTCCCCACCCACTGGGCAGAACGCGTTTACACACCAAAGAAACGAGAGAAAAGAAATGAACGTCAGCCCTGACAGACGATGGTTACGCAAAGGCAAAACTGAAAATTTGCTGGCTTATTTCCTTTATTAAGCCCAAAATAACACCTTCAAAAAATCCTGGCTTCATGAATAAATCAAATGCTTTCATTAAAGAAACATTTACTGCCATTTTCTATACTTTATTTTAAGGCATACAGAAAAATATTTAACAAATGTGTATGCAATTAAATGCTGAGGACTGCTAATTACAGCCCTTCTGAATGCCTCTGCAAAACAAAGATACTCAATACAACATGTTCGAAAGGGTGGGGAAAAGAAAGAGAGGAGGCTGAAGACGATCTTAGCAATATTAGCGCAGATATATGCTGGCCTTTGGCTACGAGCAGCAAACAAGCCATCAGTGTAACCCCAAATGGCAGTCAAAGGACAGTTTAGAGTCACATCTTTGCTTCTGCTTCTCTAATTCATTTCCAAAACATTCCACCTCTAACTGATTATGGAATTTAATGACAGAATGTAAAGGACCGGCTGGGGTTGCAGGCCATTCCAACAAGGCTTTAATGACATATCTTTCAGGTTGCAGAATCTTTATGTGCTTAGCAGTGATTTATCAGCCCTGGCAGAGGCAGGTACTTCAAAGGCAACCTTATATAAAAAATAAATTCTGCCTTTGCCAAGCGTTGGAAAGAGCACTAAATTAAATTTAAAAATCAATTCCTACAGACAAGAGAGTCATAAAAACTCAGTGGGTTTGTCTATTTGGTCAACAGGCAAAAATTTATGACAATACAGTTTTGTAATCAGTAATAGCAATACAGTGTATGTTTTTGATTGGAAAAAATTAAAGATGCCAAAACAACATTGCTAAATATTTAGGCTGATTTGTGACAGTCCCATTGAGCAGAAACACAAAACATGCATTTTGATGAATTTCCAACTAGTTTATGTCATACTACACTTTTTATTTTTCAAAAAAGACTATTAAAACTATTATAAGCTTTGTCACCTGCTGTAAGGCAGAATGATGTAATTTTATTCACTGCACGTTTCCTGTTTGTGAGGCAAAAAAGCATAATTTACTTCTTTATAAAAGGGAAATATATATAACTATATATATATAATTTTATTGGTATTAACATATTGCAATACCATACATTGAGCAAACAGAAAGAAAACATTTCAAAATACATTTTTTTTAAAAGTATCTCCCCGTAAGATAGTATGAAATATCAAGTAATTAGCATTAACATTATTACAATACACCCTTAGCCAAATATATTAAGGAAAATCCACATTCTAACCACAGAGATAGAGGCAAACATCAACCCATAGGGGACTCAGAACATAATGATAAATACAATATCTGAATCTACTTCGAGTGACATCCAGACAAATACTGGCCCCAAAACAGCCCTCTGGATTCTGGGTGTTAAACGGAGAATACTTTGTGCCTGCTTGGCCAGGCAGCATCACTCACATGTTTAAGTCCCAGAAGATAAAGAGGAACTGAAGAGTTTATCTGCAGAGTCTAATAAATCTCAGCGTGAGGTATCTTCTCCATCATCATCCAAACCAGTGTCAGTGTACCCTCTGGTAATTCATGACAAACCATTAGATAAATGGAAGTCTCCGAAAGGTCTGTACATACCTCCACTTGACAGAATACACTTAGATTAGCATGACACAGTAAGGTGACTTCCTTCACTAATGTGACGTACGCTTAAATGACACGACTCTGTCTGGTTGGCCTGAACAGGTTCACTGGAGTTCAGTACAAGCAACAGGATTTTACAGTTACCATGGCTGAATCCCTCTTTAATTCCTCGAGGTCTGCAGAACAAAACTGAGTGACATCAAAGCCCTTCCCCTGCCAAGACCCTCTTCCCCTTCCGTTCTCCTGTGCGGGGGGCAGTATTTTCTGCAAATGTGCTCCGTGTAGACTGGATCTGACTTTGTGCCTAGTCCCACTGTGGAAAGGGTGTATTCTTCAAAAGACTGGCCATGCCCTTTGACACCTTCCTGGAGGCCTCATATCCAGGCATGTGGTTGTCTAGGCTTTAACAGGTCTGTTCTCTGTTATAAACGTCAAAGTTATTCAAGAAGAACTGACTTTCTGAATGGAGGCCATTAGGTTGCTTGCAAGAGGCTGAAGTTGAGTCTCCGTCGTGCCAATTCTCTAATGATAAGTTTATCAACCTTTGAGTCCAATCGGTTCAGTGCCAAGAGAAGTGGATCCCATTTGACATGGAGAGGTGCTATCAACTCTCGCAGTGTATTAGCCTAATACGATAAAGCAGTGATACAATACGTTGAAAGAACTGTGATGTGCCATTATTTCCATATCATTTTAGTATATTAGAAATACTGTCATGCAAACAAGAGCAAATAGCAAATCTGGCGCACAGTAGCAGCACTACAGAGCTTTTCTCATCTGCATGCAGCTATGCTCATGAGGACAGAGACATGGCACTGTTCTGCTATTACACCTCGCTCCATTAAAATATCCAACTCTGATGCAAAAGAGGTATTTAGGGCAGAAAGTTATATATTCTCTCTTTGTGGATATGCTTTAAAAAAGAAAAGAACAGAACAAAGACCAATTAAAAAAACCACAATAAAACAAGAGAACAATACACATCCTAACCAACTTGCGTTGGTCTCCTCTGTGTTTAAAAGGCATTAGCTCATTGGGAAGCACTGGAAAAGGGTCACATGAACGAGGAGGAAAGAAGCAAACAATGTGTCCCAAATCCACCAAACGTGATACAAACACAGAAAAATATCCTGTTGGCAATTTTTGCATGAACTAGAAAAAGAGGTGGAACAACACAATCTGGCTCCTTTCTTTATCCTAGCTGACAATCTAGCATTGTGCAACGTTGAGTGAAGGAGAAAGTATGGAGCTAGGAAATCATGTGATTTTGAAATCACACTGACATTACATACATCCAAAAGCTAGGGCTTGAGAACTCGAGAATCTTTGTGGACCTGTGTTAGCAAAGAAAAGAGAAAGAGAAAGGTGGAATAAGCAACATACAGCTAAGTTGTTTAGAGTTGTTTAGAGAAACTTAGAGTTTCTGCATGGATACGCAGTCTCTGCACACAGAGCAGTTTCAAAAGCATGGCTACTCTCCGTATATACCCTATTCTATTGTCTGCTACACTTACTTGTAATAAAAAATGAAACTTTCCATGGATCTTGAAATCCATTGTGGTTTTAGATGCCAGATATGGAAAGCTGGGAGATGTTTTGTTGTTCAAAAAAAGACTTTGGGAAAGAGTTCAACCATGCAGAGTATAAAGATGTACAAATTCAAGCCAATTTAACTGGTGAGACTTGTTTATCCCTTGTTAAAAGAGATTTTTTTTTTTAATTTTTCAAAAGACAGGATGAAAAAGGAAGGAAAATATCAAGCATTGCCAGAAAAAGAAATGAAGAAAAGAAAAGAAATGTTGTCTCAGTGACAGAAGGCACAAGGTGGAAGGAATCCCAGATGGAAACATCGGTGCCATTTACACCACCCACAGCAGCAATTGGAAAATGAGTTTCTAGAGAGGCAGAGGGTGAGCAATGCTATATGGAACTCAAACAGAGTTCAGCCTCTCCTCCACTGCTGAGATATCCTGGGGACTCTGTGTGTTAACAGGGAGAGAAGGAAGAAGAAGGGAGAGGAAAACAGTTTATATAACTAAATCCTAAGTATAGCAATCAAGAGAAATTTTTATATAACTTTTGTTTAAAATAAGGAACATTTGATTCTACAACCAAAATGGAAAAAACAAAACCAACCCCCAAAACCAAAACTCAAGCCCCTGACAAACAAAAGGCCAAACCAGTACATTTCAGGACTCCTGGGGTTGAGGGAAGGGAGACTTCAGTAGACTGCAAAAGGGAATGTTTTTCACATTTCATCCCGTTTTATACTACAACAGTCAGAGCATTTAAAATAAGAGTCTTGGATTTGTTTGGAAAAAGGTACTAAGTGAAAGAGGATACTGCTGCCTCATATTGTATCACTTCTGTGGCTTCAAGGAGGTCTTGTTGTCTCATGGATGCTGTTCATATAACTTTATCACTAAAAATTCAGGAAGTTTGGTATCAAAGGTCAGGCTTTGGTGAAAGAAACTTCCCTTTTCGTGAAAGAAGGTGGCTATGAAGTAAAGGAGGGTTATCGAAGTTGGGGCAAGGGCATTACCTAGCCGTCTCTTCCACACACCCTGCTGAGGCTGGCTGCAACACGTCCTCAGTGTCTACAGAAGAATTGTGCTACCTTTGACAGATGGTAGGACAGGGCTTTTTTATGTACCTAAAATCCAACTAAATTTTGCATTAGAAGATGATTATTTCTGAAAAAACCCTGATAATAAGACACACTTTTGAAAAGGCTATTCAGTAATATGGCTAAGGCCATTACAGGCCTGTCATCAACCACTGGTAATTCTTCACTGTCCCAGTTTGGATTAGTCACAACGCGCATGAAAAGCCTTTCATTAGGACCTCTTAAGACAAGTGGTAGCATATACTGTCCTATTTGTCTGAAGGCGAATATAATTAACAGGCACTTGTCGGGCTTTTCCAAATAGATTTTCTTTTTATTTTGCTGTATCATTCTTACTGATAGTAATCAACTGTACAGTATTTCCTATTAGTGTAGATGCACATTAAGAGTTTAGAAATTCTGCTTTTTGGTAGCAAAACTATTTTTCCTTATCATTACAAAAAACCACGTTTTTATTTCTGTATCACTAGAATTAGCAAAATTACCTATGTAAAAAATCTCCAGCATATAGTTCCCTTTCTAGTTAAGGTTTTCTAACTTTGTTTTAAAGGAGAACAAATACAAATAACAAAGAACAAGTAACGTGCTTTTGGACAGATACTTATCGACACTACAATTTATGAAACTCATGAGACTTGCAAACATTTTGAAAAATAAACCAATTGCCATTCTTATACAAAAATGAATGTGACCCTATGAAAATAATGAAATGAACGTACTGCACTTATCAACCAAACTATCTTTGCATTATGAGAAGAGCTTTACGGCAAATGACTTCCCCAGAGAGGTTACAAAAACAAAACTGCCTGCTATAAATCTCTGCCTATTTCTTCAGCTAATGCGGTCATGTAAGATGTAAGGAATTTTATGTCTGAGCACACTTGTAGGAGTGGGAGGTACTCTACCCATTAAAAAGTAGCGGTGACAGAATGCATCAGGGCTGAGACCAATTCGCCAAGCAAGAGCACAGGAATGCTCTGCAGACCTTTTCTGGGCATGCCAACTTGTCCCAAAAAACTATAAAAATGTAAGCAAAGGGGAGGAGAAAGTTCTCACCTGAGAGAAGTGTTTGAGAGTCACAATCAATAAGGTCTCAAAATGGCTCTTATACAAGAAGTCCTATGTAAGGGAAGGGCCATGGAAGGTGAATCAACTATTTCTTTTTCTCTTTGAGATCTATTTATAAATAATGAATGCACACCAGCAGTCACTAAAGAGAGGTAATTTAATTTTCACTTTGATGTGTTTTGTTTTTTTAATAAAATGCATAACATTTTATTGCTGCCACTTGAGAGTACACTTTCTTATGGATTTTCACATTATACATTTTGCCTAAACAGACTACAAGATGCCTGATCATGAAATGGCATGTTTACGGTAAATTTGCTTTTCAGAGAAGGGGTAGGTTGAATAACAGCAAGTTAAGAAACTTACTTTTGAAATAAGTACTTAAGTTTTAGAAAAGGAAGTTTCAGACTTCCCTTCTATAGTGGCAATCAGTAAAACTGTATCCACCTTTTGAATCTCTGTCCTTTCCTTCATTTGTATCCTGTTTTGAGGACACATTTCTACATCTGTCTATATATCCATGAGAGATTCTGAAGAACTTTGACTAGAAGCTCTTACCTATTATGTAGTCCGATAATGAAACATCTCTAGTTATGTATATTCCCCTAAAGGAAAATACTACACACGAGTAATCAGGCTTTGAACAAGAACAAATGCAAACACAGGGGAAAAGAAATCCTTCCCCGTGTACCACAAACTGCTACCTGGCTGTTTCTCTTACAAGTCCAGAAAAATCTCCCTCCTTACTAGGGAAATGCCTCAATGCTGTTTGACATGGAGTCCTCGGGAGGAATGCTGGCAGATCTATAAACTGTCCATTGCTCAATGGTGGGAAGCTCCACCATCTTCAGGACTGCTCAGGTCTCAGATAGATGCCACGCAGAGATGAAAAGGAGCTGGTATAGAGCCTGGCAATGAGAGTGTCTGAGGAAAGAGGGCTTTGATGACACATCCAGTGCAGCCCCCTGACACTGTACATCAAAAAGCAGCATCTCTGCCAGTTACCCTGTAAGAAGCCAGTTAGACATGGAAGCAGTAGCAGGAGTCACTCAGTACTCCTCTGGAGACTGAGTGATTGCAGTGAAGGGCACTACACCAAACAATGATAATGCAGGAATCTGCTATCTATAAATAGCACATTCCAGTTTTCTCAACACTACAGTATGTGCTTTAGTGTCCCTCATGCCCTCACTGAGCTAAAAGTGACAACAAAGGAACACCGAGAGCACAAAATGTTATATGAGAAGGCACCACAATGAGGAAGGTGAATGAGGAGGACAGGTGGTTGTGGCAGACCAGGTATAACCTCCAGCATCTGCTCCTGCACAAGTGCTGCACTTAGCCCCATGAGAAGAACAAGGCATGGGGAAATTACGGGGCTCTGATCCACTGGGATTTTTCCTTGCACTTACCACGGTATTTCTAAACCTGCAAATGTACCCCAGCTCTCCCATTATGTGCTTCATATAGTACAGTCATTGCTGTAGTCAGTACTAAAAACCCCAAACAACCAAGTAAGCAAACCCCCGACTAGAGTCACAATAAAAAGCACCTGGACAACTCAAAATTCATAGTTCAAGTTGTCTTACACAGTCCAGCACCACACCACTAGCATATTTATCAGCACACAGAATAATATTATTCTCTGTATGATGCTGTCTTAAGCTGTGTACATGTACGCTGAATCATATCTAGCTCACCTCAGGGTGAGGTCACAGGGAAGAACTGTAAGCCCTATAAACGCATTATTTTTTTCCCCAGACTTTTGCTTAACCTTGCTGCCATGGTGCCTGACACCGCTTTGTTCCTAGGCGCAAATGCAGACATCACACTGGCGGTGCGTGCTGCAATGACGGTCATTCAAAGCACTCTTACTGCTCCCTGAAAGCCACCTCAGAAGAAAACAACCATGGACTTGGAAGCTTGTGGAGACAGACCTCTGAAACATTTCTAACCCATCTTTCTGCACTATCTTCTGCTAAAGTAATATCTCACACAGGAATGTCAAGGAAAAAGTTTACATAAAGAATATGTATTTGCTTCCAGCTTACTTGACAAATATGGAGGATACCAGTATCAGTACCTAAATACGTAATGAAGGAGTGACATCTGTAAGGACCCCACTTTTGGCTCCTCTCTGGTGTCTGTGGTTTTGCTTTTTTTTAAATGTAGCATGTTAAATAATGAAATTACTAGTTCTTACTATCTATTTCATATTCTTACTAGTTCTACCCATAATATGCCCCTCCATATTAGATACAACTCATGGGTCTTACTGGAGTGATGGTCCACTGCACCAAGACGGAGCAGTTTTGAGTTGTGGCTCTATCAGAAATCCACAGTTATTTTTCTAGAGTAGTTTGTTTCGTAACCATTGTAAACTAATATAAAGAGTTGCTCCCAGACACAGGAGGTCCTCTAATTTTGGCCATAAACAGAGAGACTGGATAAAATCTGAAAAAAATCTACGTTACTGGTACAAAATTATTATTATTATTATGCTTACATTGAGATATTTTAATCTAATTGCATTATTACTCCATTAAGTGAAATGTTGACAACTCCCCTGGCTGGCTGTGCTACATATAACAAAGGTATCTCCTCCTCTCTTCTCATGTACTAGCACGTGTTTGATCTGTTAATCCAGCTTGCCTTGACTGTTCCCAGGCAAGTCGTATGGTTCTGCTCACTTTATTTTTGATTTAGTCAGGTCTCTTCCAGGCTTGAGGAGGACCACATCTAGGAATAAAAATGCTACCAGACCTGAAACCCCTCCATCAGATCATCAAACTAAAATACATTGCACAAAATTAGCATTTAAAGAAACTACTTTTAGAAACCTTGCTTCTAATTAATTTGGTTTCCAGAAAAAAAAGACAGACATCATCTTTCCTGTTTTAAAACAATGATTCAGGTGCTTTCTTAGGTGTCTACAGTGTTCTGAAAGCCCATCAAACCAATATAGCAATGAGCTCCTTGTTTTGCTGCAGTGAATTCATTGCCTACTTAGGAATATAAAATGGAGAATTAATGATAAAATGTTTCAAACCTGGTAGATACTGAAAGCATATATTTTAATCTGGTGAATTTAACTTTTATTTTTTATAATAACAATTATCTCTACTTAAAAAGCTTGCACAGAAAAGTTTTGTGTAAGGTATCCTTCTGGCAAGCCAAACACTGCTACATTTTTTTGCTTATAATTGTGCTTGTACATTTTTAACATGCAAGAGCTGTTTTCAGAATTTTTCATTAAAAGTATATCCTAAGCCTATAATATGCCAAACAATGCTCTCACCAATGTAATAACAGAAAATCAAAGTTGCATAGGGACTTCATTTAGCTAAAGGCTCCTCTTACAGGAGTGAAATGCTGAAAATGTCAGAAGTTCCCCGGTGTATTTCAACTTCAAAGATAGCAACAAAACAACAAATTTTAAATTATTTCAAATCCCTGAGCATGTCAGAGTGAATATGAGCTCTTTAATTGGATAGTATCTCTTCAAGCCTGCTAAACAAGTACTTCTATACACAATTTAGGAGGGGAAAAACCCAGCAAACTAATAAAAGGAGTCATGTATTCAAGCTCCTGGTTAAATTCAGAAAACCACAAGGAAAGGAATGGTAAAACGCATTTGTCAGACTGGTCAGGAAGCCCAGACAAAGCCTAAGGATGACATGCCAGGGTTTCACAGCCATGTGATGCCCTGCTGTGGGGGAGCCCTCAGCCCTGCTGCCCAGCCTTCCTCTGAAATCCAGGCACCCATCAAAGGCCCGCTTGGCAAGAGAGGATGTGGTACGCTCAGTGGTTTTCAAGCACGCACCATCAGAGTTGTGTTGGAGACAGACACTTCTCAAAACCTTTTGAGATTTCAAAAATGTTCCTTTTTTTTTTTTAAGGAGAATGAAAATAGGATCTCAGTGACTTTCAACGGGAAATGAGAAAGCATGACTGTACTTGCTAGCTGTTGCTATCCCATCTGGGGTTTTAGATCGCAAATGGAAAAAAATCTCTTTAGTTTCCTCAAAATCAACCATATCAAGGAAAAGAGAAGACTATCAAAAGCTAGGGGAGCCCTTCCCCAAAGGACGGCCTCAGCTCTGGGAGCAGCCAGGTAGCACTAGTACTGCTGGTATGAGATGGCAGCTGGGCAGACTGAGCCCGTTATTTTTTGCAAGGAAATGGAGCAGGAAGAAGGCTGGTGCCAGGTGGGAGGGAGCTGAATCCAGCAGGCAGAGCAGCTCCACCAATGCCACTTTACCTCAGCGTTGCTGTAGCAATCTCCCAGGAAGTGGGGGATGCATTTCAGACAGAACTAATATTAAAAGACCCTTTTGATCTGGGTATTGGTATGAGGGCCCAGCCTGCCCTCGCAGCAGCCTCCAGGCGTGCAAGTGGTGCCAGTGCCCTGAGCCTCCAGATCCTGCCAAGGGCAGCAGAAAGGGTATCAAGAGGCTTGAAGAGGATGTCCCTTATTGTCATCACAACTGGTGGCTGCTGTGAAAATCAAGGAGGATGTAAAAAAGTTCTATATAATTATAAGCACACAGATGCACTAAATAAAGAGAGAAAAGGTTTATCATTGCCTCTTGCAGTAACATGAACATCTGCAAGTTTGGGTGGCAGCTCCAAAACTAACCAAAAGAGATCCTTTTCTCTCCAGCCTGGAGTTAAAATGTGCAAGTCCTTGTTGCCACTTTATACACCTAAAAGTACACCTGAGTTTAAAATCGGTAAAACTATTTTATGGAAGAATGATCCATCAAGGGGTACAAGTAAGACACCTTTCACTCTTCCCTAGAAATACATTTTTAGGCACTGTTCAGGGCAAGCTAACTGGGTTAGCTGGAATGTGCGGCTCAATGCTCTTCAGTGTTCTTCAGTGCAATTACTTGCCCTTGCAGGTTTGTGGGTTTTTTTTGTTGTTGTTGTTTGGTTTTGGGGTTTTTTTTTTTTGTGGTTTTTTTTTTTTTTTTTTAAACACAAATAGCTTAGAGTCTGAGATCTGATATAGAACTACACAAATCAATGTTTTGGACAATTTTTACTAAGCCCACATCTGCTGTGCAGAATGGAAATGTTAGACTGCAGGATGGAAGAGTAAAAACAACAAGCTTAGTGACTTTTTAATTTTGCAAGGATCTGTTTTTTTTTTTCAGAATAAAGTAAACATCCCTCTTAAAGAAGCTGCGTATCTGATGGCAATAAGCTCACTAATTTTCTTGTATGACATCAGGACTTGCTACCAGTACAACTGGATATTCCAAAGAGGCTTTACGACCTTAGACTTGTCACTGATGCTTTCGTAATTTGCAGTGACTTGGATTTATGTTCATCTTCCTCAATGTTTTTTATTCCAGAAATACAGGTGGAGAGGCCAAAGAGAAATTATCCTGGTGCAATGATACGGAATTAGGCTATAAATTTATCTTTGATTTATGTCACATCTTTCATAACTAGAGTAAAAGAAGCATAGAAAACAAGATTGCTTCTGGAAAAGAGACCCAAGGAAAATAATTTTGAAACACACAGAGATCATACTGCCTTTTATAGTGTCTTTGCTTTTATTTGATATAGTAAAGATTTTACTGGGGTTACAAAGTAACCACAAAGTTCAGTGTATATTATATGATAAATACATTTATTCAACAACTCTGTGAAAAATAAGAACTTTCTCTATTTAAGTTTTCTGTGAGAAAGTATACGAGAAGATAGGATGGACAAGAATTCATCTGTTCTGGTTACATTATGGTGCCATAGGCACTGTATCAGCACAACTACTGGTGATGAAAAACATGTTGGTGACCATGATTTACACACTTCTCTGTGAAGTATGAAATACAGCAAGTGCATGGTCAGCTTAAGCTGAAGGTTTTTAAAACAACCCCTTAGCAGCTGTGTGTAGAAACCTTGGGGGGATTTCACAACTGGAAATGCACAGTTACACGCTTCAGTGCAGAAAACAATCTCCCCTGCTCAGCCTGGAACTACTACAACCATTATATTTGCCTTGGAAAGAGGAGACAGACATTAATAAAACCCAGGAGGAAGAGAATGAAGATCTACCTATATACTTCTGGTCATTAATAACAGTGCCAGCTATGGCAACTGCTGAAGACGAGCAACACCAGGCTGAAGAAACGCAAAACATACAAGGACCAAACAAAGAAACAGGTTCATGACTTAGTCTTTTAAATATCTACTCCATTTCAATATGGTACAAATGAGTAAGTCATCCAAAGAAAAAGTCTCACCAGAGGCCTCTGCTAATACTTTTGGCAGACATGAGCTAAGAAGATGCTATGAAAAGGTTTTATTTGTCAGAAATAACTGTCACCTCAGCTAATTATGGACAGAGATACTACAGGGTTTCCAACATAATCATGAGGTTATGCCAGATTCTCCTTCTTGAAGGACAACTTGGGCTGAGGAAACGTTTCTGTGCACTGACACAGTCTGCCATAACATGGCCCCAGCATAAAATATGTCCACTTGGCTCACCTATGCAGCATGCTAAATTGCTTAATTCTGTGAAACACAGGCAAAGGCAGCATGGGTGCACTTACAGTAGGTTATCCTGTAAGAGAAATGTGTGACTATCAAGAAAAAAAATACTTTTTAAACATTTTTTTTTTCTGACTGGGGGAAAGATTTATAACATCATCCTCAATTGTTGCACAGAGCATTAAGGTCGATGGGATTTTCAAAAAACCAGTTACAACTCAAGGAAACTTGTTCCATAGCTTATCATCACCATTATAGATGTATGTCCTATTTCTAGTCTTCCACCTTTTGCTTCTATTTCACCCCATTAGATTTTGCCATCTCTTCCCCAGCCACCTGGGTATTTTCTGTTCCCTACAAGCCTGATAAATGGCTTGTAGAAAGTGTTTTCTTTCTTTTTACGCAGGTAAATTAAGCCTCCACCACCTTAGTGAGGTCTGCTTTCCTCTCTTTGTTCATTGGGTTACTCTTAGCAACCTCCTACTTCCCAACATCCTGGGGAGCAGCGATGCTCGGTAATGCACACAATCTGCTGACAGTTGTGGCAGAAGAGCCAAATCCAGGTGGAATATAAAATCTCACCCCTCCACTCCTGTTTTCCTCTGAGTAGAAACCCAAAGATGACGGGTGTCACGGAGCTCCAAGGGACAGTGGTGGCTGGTTGAGGCCATCTGACCGTGCCCTCGGCCTCCCACATTCAGCCTCCCCTAAAGTTCATGAATAATGAAATCCATCAAGGACCAAGTGCTGTCTTCAAAACTGACTGAAGAGCCTAATTTTTACTTCAAGTGACTTTTGTACTCTGGCTATAAATCCCATAATCTTGTTTAGTGACAACATGTAAAAGCTTTTGGGATGGAGGACAGCAAGAAGAAGGTGGCTGACATCTTTTAGTTTCATTAACTGTAAAAGCCATTTCCAAACTACAAGTCTCCAAGGCAATAATTTTTTCACTTTATGAAAACCCTGAAACTTCCTTCCACCTTCTACCAATAGTTCAAAATGAACTGAACCAAAAATGTCAGCCATACCTTAAACAATTACTCCCAGGAAAACTAACACACATCCTCTTTTCCTCTTCTCTTACTATGGAGACATTTTAGACATATTTACAGACTGTGCAAGACGTTCATAGAATCAAATTTCTCAACTTCTTAGAGTTTGCAGAGATGCAAGGATAGCCTGTGTATGCTGTAAGATTCATGAAGGCCATTATAAGGTGGCCATATCTGCAGGCAGAAATTGTGAACTGGACTGCAGAAGGTTAAAATGGAAATTAAGCAGAGATCTTAGAAACTATCGATTTATTCATGCATAGTGTATTAATGTCAAATGTGCGTTTTCTATTTTTTATTTTATTTTTATTCCTCAGTCTTACCATGTCATAAACCATTGTGAAAATTCTGAGATTTAAATTTTCAATGTGTTGGTATAAAAAATTTATGGTATGGTTAAATTATCCTAGTTCATTAATAAGTATTCCTAACCCCTTTAAGAATCACATAAAACTTTTGAAGCTACATTAGGAAATAAGACATTAAATATCAAGATCATACAGTGACACTGTGGCAAAAAAAAAAAGTCAAAAAAATATTTAGTCTTGGAAAGCTTTAATGGGAGTGTAAAATTTAAATGGAATTTTTCCTGGGCTCTTTATACAACCAGAAATAAAGAGGAGTACTCTCTTCCATCTTCTGAAAAGAAGAAATCAGCTACTCCAGTTTTCCCTAAAACTGTTATATTAAAGTTAAAAAATTAGAAATTTTGTACTGTAAAAGTCTCTGCATGTACTTAGCTTGAATTATAAAAAAAATATTGAAAATAAAATTTATTTTCTTATTTAAAAGTTGAAAACAAATGGCAGGGTATATTCTAGTAGGGAGGAAAGAAAGAGCAGAATTCTCAGAATAATCAGCATCAAGCTTATAGATTAAGTATGATTTTTGTGTTGGATTTCAAGTGTTCACATTAGTACAGTAAAAATATCACTTTAAGCCCAAGTGTAGAGGCTATTAAAATACTGTTGTGTGAATTCTGAAACAGATTTTGCTATTTTTACTACAGGAAGATACTCTCTAATTCTCTAGGGCTTATATTCACCAGTGCTTTACAATGACTGCTTTGCATGTATAGGAAACGCCATATTAGCTGCAAGAAGCCCACTGACACACGTCTCTGGTATCACTAAGCCCACTCAGGTGCTGTCCCAGGAGCTGCACCAGCCATCCCACTGTGCTCGACATCTGAGTTTCATTCAATCCGCAACTAAATGTGCAATGATCCCCAGTTTAGTTATCATAGAACCATAGAATGGTTTGGGTTGGAAGGGACCTTTAAAGGTCATCTGGTCCAACCCCCCTGCAAGGAGCAGGGACATCTCCAACCAGATCAGGTTGGCTCAGAGTCTTGTCCAACCTGGCCTTGAACGTTTCCAGGGATGGGGCATCTACCACCTCTCTGGGCAACCTGTTCCAGTGTTCCACCACCCTCACAGTAAAATTTTTTTTCCTAATATCTAATCTAAATCTACCTCCCTCTATTTTGAAACCATTACCCCTTGTCCTATCACAACAGGCTCTACTGAAGAGTTTCTCCCTGTCTTTCCTGCAGGCCCTCTTGAGGTACTGGAAGACCACTATAAGGTCTCCCTCAAGCCTCCTCTTCTCCAGGCTGAACAGCCCCAACTCTCTCAGCCCGTCCTCATAGCTTTATTAAGTTTTATTACTTATTCTCATTAGTCTTGCTGGGTAAAGTGGTCAGGGTAAACTTCCTCCCCGTTCGTACCCTGTGGCTAGGCCTTGCAGGGCTGCTGCCTGATCTCCGTCCACCCCTGAATTTACAGCCAGGAGAAATCTCCCAAGTGAGGTTTCCTTAATTTCACCTCCTGCTTGATGCCTGTAAATCTTCATGTGATTAAATCAACATTTCAAAAAGTGGCTGAAAAGTGGTTTTAAATCGAAGGTTTTTGGCAGCCTCTCTCCTGACTCTCTAATTGTGGTAACAACTCAAATGCTTTTAAACAAATCAGTGGTGATATTTTATATTTCTAAAGGCCAAAGCTCATCCTTTTGGTATCCAGAAGAGAAGAAATAATTAGCTGCTATTATTTCATGCCAGCAGTACTCAAAATGTGGAGCCAGAAAGTGACCATCCTACTTAAAATGCAGACATTTTCTTCATGTAAATACAATAAGATCCCACAGAGAACTTGTTTCACCCTTTGTCCATGAAATCATACTATTTAATAGCACCACATTAGGTACAACGTTGTGGGAGTGTGAACTATCATCATCAAGATCCAAACCTCGCAAATGTGGGCCACAAAAGGAGACAAACAGTATGTATCTTCTAGCTTTTGAACCACAAAAACAAAGCTAGAAACCTATATTTTATTATTAATGAGATCCTTAAAAAATTGCCTAATTACAGGGCTTTTTCTTTTTTCTTTTTTTTTTTTTTAATAAAGTACCATATCATCATATTGTTTCATAAGAACTGTCAATGCTTGATATTGAAAAACAACAAAAGAGCTTAGAAATAATACCCACATGGGCAGCATAAACACTGAGCATTAAGCTCTTTTGAGGGACTGATGAAATCCCATGTGAAAAAAGGATAGGCCTTCAGGTCCCCAGCCGTCTCCAGGTAACATCTCCCTTGGCTCTTTAGATGCAGAATGGATGTGAGACACAGCACAATCTTTTCCTCCTAGAAGTTCAGCTCCCAGAAGAGAGCAACATTAGCCACCTCTGATATCCAAGGTGTCCTCTGCTAAGAAAAGCCAAGCCCAGATGGAGGAGACACCAGAGGCTCGCTGGTAACAGGGGAGGCTGCACTATGTGAGGTTCTCCTGAGGCTCCCCTGCATCCAAATACAGTCTTAGGCTGCACTAATGACCTGGATGGTGGAAGAGGATAAACCTATTAAAATTCACAAGCACGAAAGTGGGAGGAAACATCTCCCAGACTGCTAGAGGACAGTCTCAGAAGTTGGAATGATTTGGAGGGATGAAATCCCTTGCCAGGTTTCATATAACAATATGGTAAGTGCTCTGCTAACAGACACAGAGCTTGGCAAACACCAGCTTAGTCTGCAAGGTGCTTTTTTTTTGTCTAGTCAGGCTGTTGGTTTTACAAAATGTCCTATTTGTTTCTTGGTTGGTTGGCTTTAGCCCAGTTAATTAGACATTTAAAATCACCTGAGGTTTTTACTAACATGAGCTACTTAACATGGATGTGTGAGAGGCACAGGAATAATCAGCTCAACTACGATTAGAAAAATAACAATTAAGTAGAAAAGCATCTGGGATACTGTACAGCATGAATTGAAATGGGCAGTACAGTATGGCTGTAAAAAAAATATTTATCACAGTACAGTGCATAAAACACCCAGAGCAAAGAACCCTTCCTGGTGCTGCACCCGGCTTGGGCGCTGCCATCCCAGAAGAGGTGGGAGGCAGCTGGAAAACCCAGGGAAGCTCAGCAAGAGGAGTCAGAAGCCTAGAAAACACTATGTGTGAGAAAAATTAAATCAACCTTCAGAACAACCTTCCAGCCTGAAAAAAAAGAGCTGCTGTAATGGAGTAGTTTTGTTTTCTATGCCACAACAGAAAGGAAATGCTAGGCTTAAATTGCAGAGGGGGCGATTCAATATCCATTAGGAAGAAAAAAAAAAATTCCTTTCCAATACAGGAAAGAGGAAAAGCACTGTACAGAGGGAATGAGGAACGCTCACCGCTGGGGTTGCTTAATGACAGATTTGGTAGGCAGCAGCTGGGACAGAGGTGCCTACACAAGAAATGGAAAAATTAAAGGCAAATCAGATTGTTTACATAACACTTAGTAAGAGAATTAATGCAGAACATAGGTTGGAGTAAGTCCAGAGGAGGCCACAGAGATGATCAGAGGGCTGGAGCACCTCTCCTATGAGGACAGGCTGAGAGAGTTGGGGCTGTTCAGCCTGGAGAAGAGATGGCTCCAGGGAGACCTTATAGCGGCCTTCCAGTACCTTATAATGAGGCTTATAAGAAAGATGCAGAGAAACTCTTTAGCAGGGTCTGTTTTCATAGGATGAGGAGTAGTAGTTTTAAAATAGAGGGATTTAGATCCAGATTAGATATTAGGAAGAAAGTTTTTACAAGGAGGGTGGTGGAACACAAACACGTTGCCCAGAGAGGTGGTGGATGCCCCATCCCTGGAAACATTCAAGGCCAGGTTGGATGGGGCTCTAAACAACCTGATCTGGTTAGAGATGTTCCTGCTCCTTGCAGGGGGGTTGGACTAGATGACCTTTAAAGGTCCCTTCCAACTCAAACTATTCTATGATTCTGTGATTCTACAAAAACCAGAAATATATTCTCATATCTGTAGATTCCTTGCTCCACCATCTAACCTGAAGGTGTCTCTGGTAGCACAGTTCCATTGACAGCCACCAACCTAGTAATAGAATTGAGGATACTTTGCAAGAAAAGTAATTTATAAGAATGGCCATGTAAGAAATTCTCTTGAGCATTTCTTTTGCTTCTAAAAAGATAATTTAATCCATTTATTTCAGGCAAATGGTGTCATTGCATTGCTGGCAATGACACCCAAAGCTATTACAACCAAAATAAGAGTAAGAATTCACCCCTCTCTTGCATTTTTAGCAGCACGGGCAATGGAAATCAATTAAAATTTTAAATGTGACAACAGCATATTTGTTGGTAAAATGTATTCATATGTAAAACCAGTAACAGGCATGAAATTAAACTACTTTTATTTTTGTTGACAGCCCATATTGCTTTCTGAATTGCTACTCAGTAAATAATTCAATATTTGGCTTTCAAACACTGCAGGCAATTTTTTTCCCCTTGAACTGAAATTTAAAGTCAGAATATGGGGTTTTTATATCGCATAATTTTTATTTAGAATACAAACACACTTCTGTAATGGAGTTTCTTTGGCATATGAGAATTGGAAAAGCTTTATTTTATAAAGTTTAAATTTTGCATTAAAGAACACGCTCAGAAAGAAAGATACCTACTCCCAGTACTTGTGTGTCCAAGTTAGTCTTCATGTCAAATTTTTTTTTTAATATAATAAATAATCTAAACCAGGTTTTTATATATGCAGCTGAACATACACATATATATGGCATCTAGAAGATAACTAAGCAACTCTTATTTCGGATGACAATTTTCCCAGATATGCAGTTGCTTCTGGAAGCTTATAGAAATTCCTATTCAGATAAACATGTATCTTAAAATTTAACAAAGATAAAGTTTAGCCTGACATAAAACCTAGATTACCAATAATGCTGCCCCCCATCCATTCATTTTCAAATGTAACAGCTCTCATAGGATCTCACTAGATCTTCTGACAAATGAAGCACTAAATGGTTTAGTTAAAAAAGAAAAGAGTATGCCATTCCACCAGACATTTTGTACAGCATTTGCTTTGAAAAGCAGACCAGGTGATAACGGCAGCCACTGTCTTGTCCTGCTTTTCCACGGTTCCTTCCTCCCTTAAACTGTGAGCCACTGATGAAAATTTCTTTGTAAATATATTAAATATCCATAGCAAAGCAGTCTAGGCTAGCCATTTACCCTATAAATCAACAGGCTTGACATCATATTTTTGAACATAGCTCGGCAGTAGTTTTAGGCAAGCTCATTCTGAGTTAGCAGCAAAGTCAGCACCTTGGAGGCAGTGAGAGGGAGGGAGGCCTCCTCCCAGCAGACGGTTCCAGCATGGAACGCTGACGGTCCTCCGCCCACAGGATTGCAAATGCCCAGACAGGTGCTACTGGAAGGCTTAAATGGGAAATCAAACTGC
The DNA here is from genome assembly GCF_036417535.1 of Chlamydotis macqueenii. Lineage (NCBI taxonomy): Eukaryota > Metazoa > Chordata > Aves > Otidiformes > Otididae > Chlamydotis > Chlamydotis macqueenii. Next base: position 131,376,504 of record NC_141556.1, read on the forward strand.
AAAATCAGATCATGAAAACAAAGCTCAGAAAAAGGAGCCATTTCATTAGCCGATTTCAGTGTCCGAGCATGCTCGGGCTGTACTGCCCAGAAGGATGTCAAGCTAAAAAACCCAATCCTGGCAAATGTTCTGATTTGTACAGGACTGATAATGGATGTAGTAAGTTAGAACAACATCCTCCCTAGTGTCCTAGCGGGTGCTGCACTTCGTACTATTCACCAGCCTCATAAGGAATATTTCTAATGTGAAACATTACCTGTCATTTCTCATAGCTCCGCTTATTTAAGACACTACCAGGCATACACACCTTCACTAACCTGAGTAATTCCAGAGGGGAAGATATGGTATCTTAATGGCCTCTCCCTTGCCTCTTGGTGCAGATAAAACTAACTATGTGGTCAGATGACAGAACACCACTAATGTTATCTTCTCTAAAATGGAAAGCGGCTGTCAGAAAAGCAAACCCGCCTTATTAATTTCAGACACACATCCCCATCAACTCCAGTGTGTGCAATCCAGGCTTTACGCGTTATTCATCCTGACTCCCACATTTCAGCTAAACCCTGCCAAAGTGAAAAGCTACCCTATCCAAAAGGAAAAGAAGCAAATCCTAGAAGTGGTACAGAGTGTACCACTTCATAATGTAGTGTTTAATTAGCAAACATGGATCTTTCTGAGAGATACCATTTGCACTGCACAGTACAGTCCTCTCATTAAAAAGAGGCAAGTCTTCCTGGACTTGTATTTCAAAATTTGAAATATCTGACCTTATTCAGAGTATTTTTTTCACTAGTGCAAACTCCTTCTTGAGGTCAAATGGTGCCTAGGATGTCTCATAGATATACCTTCTTGGGCACAGTGCGTGAAACTCTACTTGTTGCTAGTCGTGGGACTCCTTAAACCCATCTGTCCTATTTTGTAAAGGCACTGTAAAGTTTAATTTCTGTGACCTGGTAGGCAGGGTGGGAGAAGATGCTCTCCATCCCTCTTACTATCTTCTTGCTGGTTCCTAATTTTTTTACTAGGCAAAAAAGAAAAAAGTCTCAGGCTTGGTAGCTCAGCACAAGCAGTCATTTGACATCTCTTTCAGTGACTAGCTCACACTGACATCAAAGGGAGCTTTCATGAAATCCTTTACAGGGTCTGGATGTCTCTCTGAGGTGCAAAAATGCCAGCACCAGCTCCTGCTCTGGCTTTGGCAAGTGTCTTCAGTGGTTTAAGGGAAAAAGCCAAGTTTCAGAGGCTGGAGCATGAGGCTATTGCATTCCTCTGGGACAGTGCTCACTAGACTGTGTGGGACTAAGCATGGGATGCTGGGAGATGTTGCAAACCTGAATATGGGCTTATGGTGATGGAGCAAAGTGCCAGGGAATACGTGTGAGTGTACCCAGGCTTAAGAAACGTTACAAAATCTTTTCAAGGTGACACAAGTCACACACGGAAGATTGCTGCATCTCATAAACACTTCTGGGGGGACAATCAATGCAGCAAACAAATGGCCCCCACCCTTCAATTGCCCCAAAAGGACAGCCATTGATTTACTGAAATCTATTTAAGACTTTGTTATAGTTGTTCACCCTATATAGAAGATACTCCAAAATTACGATGATGGGGTAGCAACAAAAAAATCCTGAAACGTATGTGAGCAGGAATTACAGTACTTAAGAGTGCAGGAAAAGGACAGAAAACTTGCAGAAGCAAGTGAACAAAGAGGTGAGGGATGATGCAGAAGGAAATGGGGCTGAACAGCGAGAAGTCTAAGGGATTCCTTCCTCCTCTAAACACCTTTTCAAACTCAGACATAGACATCATTGCTTTTCTGTCCATATTCGTGAAGAAATCTTACAGAGCCTGCACAGTGGAAAGCTCCCTTGCACGCTGTTGCAGGTCCCCGGTGTGAGTTCGCTGGAAGGCGTGCCAACACCGCTCTGGCCAGGCCCGCAGCATGTGGAGCCAGCAGCAGAGCTCCTGTCTCAGCACTGTCTGGGCAAGTGACAGCACCAGAGACTCTAATGGATGCTACTGCTCTCCAAAGACTTTTTCAGGGAGTATGGAAAAAAGGTGCAGGTTTTTCTGTGGCTAAGGGGGCGAGATCTATAGCCAGTTACATTCTGTAGAGATCTAGTATCTGCTTCTCTTAAATGTGAACCCTTACTCATTTCTGTTACTTTCTCACAAACCAAAGTAATATTTGAAAATGAAGGAACCACCATCAAAAATACTTTCAAAAAATAAACCAAAAAATGAAGCAAGCTTTCCTGGGACAAAACCCAGAATTAGTCTCCCAAGAAAATCCTAGAAGTGTTCTTTGGCATTAAGTGATGAAATTCGTCCAAACACAGAGAGCGCAGATAGTGGTGGAGCCGGCGTGGAAGAGGATGACAGTGCCATGCTGCACAGCTGTCTCCTTCTATTACCTCCCACTAGCGGAAGACAAACCTGAAAAGGTCCAACTTGTCCTTCACTACTGAATCACAGAAACGCAACGCACTGTGGCACAGCCATTGACCTGCTTTCTGTGTGCAGGCTGCCTCTGAACAACACAGCAAGAGGGATGCTTGGTGCCACAGGTCTGAATGTTGTTTGCCGTTTTCACAGCCTCAGAAGCAAACACAATGACAAACACAAATATCCCACAAGAGAATCCTCCTCAATTGCAAAGCAAGGGACCATCACAGGACAGTGTCAATATGGAACATCTAAATGATTTACACAAAAGTTATTTTAATTAGGGAAATAAAACAATCCATTAAAGATCAGCAGTGCCATGTTCATGTGATATAACAAGACAAAAAGAAGCAACTGAACACACAACAAAGTTAGATCCTAATGGATAAACACAGGAAAGGAAAACCCATATTTTCAGTTTACCATGACATATCTAGGCATTACAGCAGAGCTGATAACACAAAACTATTTGCAGTGTCAGTCAAATCTTGCAATATCTATTTAAGGCATAAAGCAATGATTAACAGAGAGAAGATTCTTAGTTGTTGCAAATCAGTGTAGTTTTAGTAGACAGTCAACAGAACTACGTTAAATTGTAGCAGCTGAGGACAGCATCTGAAAAAAGCCTGGAGCTCCTAATTTGTGGTGTGGTTATTTGAAAACAACTCTGCAAAAGAAGTTGGAAGAAACAGGACTGCATTTTAATATTTGATTTAAACTCAGGAGGTTTTAAAAGTGGGAATGTAAAACCAAAAAGCTGAGAAAACAAACTTTTGGCAATGACATTTGACTTCTACCAGCAACAGCTGCAAAGGAGCTGCATTCCTTGTCCCGCACAAAAAGCAATAGGAATGATTAAGCTTTAAAACACATACATGTACACACAAGAACACATATAATCATCCAAGAGCTCAGAACTATGCCAGGATCACAAATGTGTAAGGCAAATAAATACATTTAAAAGGTTCATCTGATACCACGTCAGGGAAGGTTGAAGGTGACACTAAAACATTTCTAAAAGGGAGAGGATTCCCTTTCTCCAGCCAGTTGCAATGTTTCACTTTCCCAGAGCAATGGAGGTGAGGGGGACAACGATGTAGCACGCACAAAGGCACCCATCTTGTTAGCGAACTTAGCAGTTATAAGCAAATCTCTCAGCTCGGAACCTGGGATTTTGCACTTAAGAACACCACTTGCATGAAATCCCTCCTGCCTTTTACTGGTAAGGGCCCTGGAAAAAGCCAGCATTGCAAACAGAACATTGCAGCCATAGCAACAAGCCATTCAACACTTAAACTCTTCAACAGACTAAACAGTATTTTCTTTCTGGTTTTGTAATTTCATGGTGAATAATTCAGCATGAGCACTTTACTTGTCTAGCTGGTCATTAATGTCTCAAAACCAATCTCTTGTTAAAGCTACAACCAAGAAAACCTCCTCACCCAAACTAAGATAAAAGTATGTGTATACAGGGAGATCACTTCAAGAATTAATTTTTTTCCTCCCTTTTTGGAAATTGGTATAGAAAGATGGACAAGAGCCCAAGTTCTGCCCCATTAAATCAAGCACTAGCCCTTCATTCGTGTTGTACGGTATAAAATGTCACAACCAGGAACCCAAAAGTCTTAAAACTGAGATTTAAAACACCTTAACAACTTAGGCCCTGCAACAGCATCTCTGAGTAATGCCCAAACAGCACAGGAACTCCAGTGGGAATCTCCTCGACCCTTTTTGTTGACTGTGAGGATTTTTTTTTTAATTGTTATCAGTAAAAACACATTTGAAAACCAAAATTGAAGGCTAAAAATAGGATAAAACATTCTGCTTGGTGGATGAAATTTAACCCTGTTAATTAGACAGCTTCATTTCACAGTCAGTAAGAGTCTAATATTACCTTAATATATGTATGGTTTTTTTTGGAAAGTGTCATGCATGAACGCAATTGAAATTGTGCCTTTTGAAACTTTTAATGGCACCAAATTAAATATCTGCAAAAGAAATCACTGTTTTCTCAGAGGCAATAATTTCAGATGTTTTAAACCTATTGACAAAAGCATAAGGTCAATGGAAAACTGTTGATCTCTCCCAGGCAGACTAAATAATGTCCATATGAATTTTAATGGTCAACAAAGATGCTAACCTTAAGTAATTAACTTAGGTAGGTAGTTAATTATCCAAAGCTTCCATTACCCTTTCCTATCTCTCTACCATTTTTATACTTCCTTACTGCAGTGAAAAAACTGAATTTGAAGAAATCAGACAGCACAGACTTTTTGAGAACTTCAGGGGTCATCCTGCCTTCCTTGCCACTACAGGTAACTTAATCGCAGCAGACCCTACAACTCCAGTGTGAACTCAACTTTGCTAGCAACACATGCTGAGAAGCTCCATAAATGACAGTGAAGGACAGAGCATGAAACAGACACAGAAATGTGTTTATATGTTCAGGAGGAGCTGGGACCTTCTATAATCCCTGTTTATTTGGATTGTTTTTGACAAATAGTACTAACATCTATGGAGTTAATGTGCCATGTAAGAGACAATTACTCAGTGTTATGATTTTTTTTTTTTAAGGTCCATAGTTGTTCTCTGTTAAGTTTTTCACTTGTTTGAAATGTTTCTTTAACTTCTCTCTCTACTAATCACAAGGTGAGGAACTGGGGAAAATATATTCTCTTTTTCAACTTCTTACATTATCTGGGCTCTCTTGTGACCTGCCCGTATGGGTACTACACAATCACAGCCTGACCTTGCACCCCAGGCTTTACTGAGTGTTTTTTACAACCTAAATTGGGTTGGCTAGAAATATTACCAGGTATGTCCTGAGTCATACGTATGTCAGTGAGGGAGGATACTGTGCAAGTAGAATTGTGAAGAACGCATGGAAGTAAAATCCATTTATAACTGAGAAATACTAGTAGGAGGTGACTGGTGACCAGGCTATGGGGAAGTGTCTGGTGATCGTGAGAGGTCATGCAGCACACTGTCTGATTATTAAGCCCTGTACACAAGGCAGATCAAAGAGATGTGCGACAAGGGGGACCTGGTAAAACATGGGGGATGTTGAAAGACTGTTGGGGTTTTTTGATAGGAAAAAGGAAAAACAATTTCTATGTTACACAAACAGGACTCTTGAAAAGCCACAGAAATATCCCATACTTACTTTTATCTTCCTGGTTTTCTTCTGCTGCTTTGCCCTCCTCTTCCTCCTCCTCTTCCACCTCCTTCTGCTGTGCTTCTTCATGGTGATCGGCGGCACCGACTGAAAGGCTCTGGCAGCAGTGGTTGAAGCCGCTATCCCGAGGCAGAGTGAAACTTCGGGGCTTTCCCCCATTCCCATTCAGCACTTGCATCCGCTCACCCTCCACAAGGGGGAAGGGGCCGTAGTGGTCTTGCAGGTGGCACTTCTGGGTGGGCAAGGTTGACTGCCGCCGGTGCTCGGGGGAGACCACAGCTGCCTCGGAGAACACAGAGTCCTCCAGCGGCAGTGTCTGCAGGTAGTGGAGTCCTGAGCTGGTCAGTGGCGTCTCTATGAGGTCCTGCCAGGAGCGGCGCTGGCTCGCCGTCTTGCGCACTGGCGAGTCGGTGGCGCTCCCCGCTGCCTCCGGGCGAAACTCCTCGTGCGATGATTGCGACTGGGAGGTCTCCGTGGACGAGAGTCGGCTGTGTTTTGGCTCCACATAAGGGCTTGTGCAGCTCATCTACAATGTCAGCAATGAAGCGATCTTCAGATCAATGTAGACTGAGACCTACTGCTAGTAATAATCATGCACTTTTCATTGTCACTGATGGCACCCGGTTTAGTAAGAAGGGCATAAACTTACCTGATTAATCTGCCCTTATTCAAACTTTAAGGCATGCACACATCTACACATGTCACATCTGTGGGCCAAATACTGAAACTTAGTCATAATAACTATCCTTATTATGCCCCTTAGTCTATAAAATAAGCCAACACAATTATTTGCAGAAAACTTTGCAGAATATAGCACTATGGAAGACACAGAAGAGGTGTGCCTGGTCCATTAAAAATCTTAAGACTATCATACAAGTGTCTGTTGCTTCCTATCCTATCTTGCTAAAAAATTATCTGGCATCATCTTTGCAGTGCTTCAGTGCAGTTCAAAGATCTATGATTTTGGAAGATAAAGTATTGCATTCAAATTAATCATCACGAACACTCTTTTTCCCCAGACTTTCCCAATCAATCAAAATTTTTGCATATATTAGTTAACATTGTCTGAGTACATGGACATGAAAATTAAAATTGCCAGTGCAGAATAAGTTAGAAGTCCATGCTGTGGTTTTACACCAACAGCTGTTTCAAGAAGAAAATAAACAACAAATCCCTTATTGTCCTAATTTATAGAGAAATCTACTTTTTCACAACAGCAGAACAACTGGTATCACTGTTTGGGATAGAAGAGAGAACATTTTAACGTTAGCATTTCTGTGGAAATTCAAGTGTAATTTGTTACTGTAAAGCTTCACACCACAACTGTTGTGCCTAGGAGAAGAGTCTGTGTTGTTACTGATGTAACAGCACTTTGTCAGAGAAGATAGTAAGGGGGTGGTGAGAAACTGTATGGATGAGTAGGGGTCCATCATGAATGAAGAATAGGAAGAAAGAATTTTGTAACTTAATCCATTTCGTACAGCAATTGGGATTATAAATTCACGTTCTCTATGCACCAGTGGAAACAGCAACGATGGCTGTTGAAGTTAGTGATGCACGTTACTTACAAATGCCTTAACTCAAGTACTGACTCAAAAAATATACTGGAGAGTGCCCTAATGTGCGCATGCACATGCTTTCAAGCAGGACTGTAGGTAAAAGTGACCCTTTATGCAGTCATTCCTGTAGACAGTTGCAGGTGACTTACCGAAGGAGGTCGTGGGTATGTGTCGTATGGGGGTGGAGGGCTGTCTTGTTTGGGGGTCGATGGAGTGTCGGCTTCCTCTTTATCACTCTCACTCCAGTAATCTACAAGTTACATACAGATCAGATGAAAAACTACCAACATATTTTGATACTCAAAGACTCACTTTCACAAAAGCAACAGGAAACTCCATCCTTAGTATTACTGAGTATTAAATATGAGTCAGTGCTGACTCTGTAGATGTTAGCTGTTGTAATTTAGACTTGCTTTAATCTAAAGAGTGAAAATTCAAAACAACCTGCAAAAGAGTCACAAATTTAACTCTTGTACACACCTTATAAATACAACATGTATACAGAATACTCCTAATGCAAGTATGAGATTTTCAAATATTTACACACCATTAAAATAATTATAATTGGGCATACATTGACTGGAAAATACTGAAAGTATTTTTTTAATAGAAAAGACAAAAATATAACTTGCAAAAGTCTTGTTGACTGCAAATAACATTAACAAATGTAATTAACACCAACTGGCAAATCAAACAAGTAGTGGTTATTGCACACGACTAAACAACGTTACTTCTCTACCCATTTTCTCCATTGTATACTACCAGATACCCAAGCTTTTCAATTCAATTTCTAGTAACAAACAGCTGCATTTAAGTAAGGCAGAAAAACTTCATATCGTATATCTGCTTCATAAAACAGCTGCTGCCCTGTTACCCATGCAAGAACATAAGGGTGATATGGTAAGGAAAAACATGACAATGATATTTAAGCAAGGAGTTCCAAAAGATGGATGAGAAAATAAGGGCACAGAGCTTGTGAGCTAAATTTAATGGGATATGAGGTTTCATTTTTTCAGTAAATCAAGTCTTGGCCAAGCACATTTCATATGTTTGGTGACTTGGTCAAAAGGGAAAAGACATGGAAGAATGCACCATATGGGAATTAACGATTATTCTGTTGGAAATATTTTTGAAGTAGAACACCATCTAACTAAATGGACACCAGACCTTAATATTCCTTACAAAAGAAAACTACTTAACTGCCTACTCAGCTCAAGATGCATAACTTTAATGTTTCTTTCTACAAATTGTAAGAATTATGCAAACATTTCTGTTGTCACTTTGTTTCTGACTGTATTACCTTCTATTATTTGGACAAATCATTGCACTTTAGCTCAGACTATTCACTGACTAATCACAGGCAATTTTCACTTTGCCTAGTAAGCGTTCAATGAACCGCATGACTTACTTTCTCTTTAATAGATGAGGAGAATAAGATTGATTGTTGCTTCATAAATGATTTAAACCAAAAATCCAAGTTGGTACAACATGTAATTTTGGCTTTAATGATTTCTTGTTATCACGATGATTACTGTATTGTATGATGAATGATCTCCCATACCTAATCTTATTCAAGATTTAAAACAAATGCTTACCTTAAAATGACATCATCTTGACACATTTGTCCCTAAAATGCTGATTATTTTTAGATTGTGGTAATGGTGGGGCCAGTCTTATTTATAGATTTATTTTTTCCAAGCAGTAACAACTCTGTTTTAACTCTGGGTCTCTTGATTTGCTTCCTACAAGCTCATAGATGAGAAATTATCTTCAAATGGTATAATAAATAGTATTAATAAAGTTTTCATTACAATAAAATAAATTTTTTTTAAAAAAATTGTCTCTAGAAATCTGCAAATAATGAATCTTTGGTGAATGAAAGACTAAATCAGAGAAAATTCTTTTTAAAGTCACTCCTATTTTTAATAAAATTTGTTTCCAGCAACTCAGAACACCTGAAAATATTGGCATATAAGCATGTTTGTTCCTATTACAGCAAAGCCTAATGGCGCAACGTGTGGTGAGAAGCCTGTCAGAATTGCATCACTCGGTGAGATTTCTGCAGACTTGTAGCTCAATTGTTTATTCTGAAAGTAATATTTAGCAGCCTCGGTGCAGGTTCCAATTTTGGCTAAAAATACAAAGATGTTCTTGCTGTCAAATCCACAAACAATTAAACACTGTATGATCATTCTTTCGCACACCTTGCCTCAGACAGGGAATTCTGTTGGCAACCTGTGGCTTATCTAGAAAAATTCTGTAGTCATAGGGGTCAACTTCCAGATGAAATGTATGAAAATAGCATCCCATCAGTATTTTAAGATGTTCTGCTTTTGTCAACAGACTCATTAGATTCTAAAATGTGTATAATGCTATTGAACAGTTGCCATGTTTCTCTCTGCAGATTTTTGTCAAATTAAGATGGACAAGCTCAATCCACCAGGCATATCTTGAAAGCCTTCTGAACAAGCAGTAGACTGCATATACTATATATAAACTAACACTGACCTGCCATTTGCTGATTAAATATTTTCTATTTATATGAGCAATTTTTTTTTTCTCTGATTTCATATGACTGGAAAGTATGTAACTTCTCCATCCAAGGAGGTCCCTTGCCATATTGCTAACATTCATGGTATTAATATGGAAAGTTGATGGCATTTTTGCAAAACCGTTCTGTACAGAATGTGACATTTTATTCAGCAGTACACCCACAATTCGGTGATTCGTGCATCTCTGAAGCACTTGAAATGCATTTATGCACTTTAGATTCAGAACCATTCAATTCTTAATTGAAACAGGTTTGACAACTACTGTTGAATTGTTTCAGAGGTATTACAAAGCTTTGCTGCAAAGGGCTGAACTTAACAGAAATAAAAGACCTTTTGTAAAATCAAATCTGTAGATGGCAATTGGTATAGTCACTGAATATAGAAAATTCTAGCATCTCAGTTTTTTCTAATTGCAAAAATGCTTCAAGTGATAGAGATGTTTTACTTTGCTAACTTGATGCCTCTGCTAATTAGGGACACTACTGAGCTGTTTAATAGCCCTTGTGCTGGAAGCCAAGGATAATTACTAGAGGCATAAAAACACTGTACGGCAGTGAGGGGTGAACGTGATACTGATTCCCACACTGAACGCACTAAGCAACACAAAGAGGATATAGTTTTACCTATCTGTATGTGATAAATCAATTTGAGTGAATGGCATTAGAGCAGTAATAAAGAGCTCCGTCAGTGCCTGGGATATAATTTCCATAATAAGTGGGGTCTTGCTGATTATCTTCAATAGGGAGATATTTTCATAATAGGTAACATGAGGCCTGAATGCACATGATCTCATGTCTAGAAGCTGGATCATCTGCTATTTTATTACTCAGTAACTGCTTGGTAGCAAAAATATTTCTCCACATGCATCTGGATTTTGAAAGGTGTATCACATCTGCAATTGTGCACTTGGACAGTGTTAGCATAACCATTCATACACCTTTTCCCTTACTGCCCCACATGTTATTGTAATTCTAGTGCCAATCTGCTGTCAATAAAAGTTTGAATTTGGCTTTGAATGCTAACACAGAGGATTCCCTAGAAGACTCCAAGATTCATAGTTTGTTCACAGCCTCTTCAAGCAATGACAGATGGTATACAGGTTCCTCCAAAATGGTTGCTGTAGTGTTGCCTGGGGAGTACAGATTCCCAAACTGATTCTGAAGTCTGGTAAGGCACTGAGAACATGACTGGAGGAACGGTGAGCATCGTGCTGCTACCCTAGGCTGTGTGAATGGGGAGGGCCTGGTATTACAAACGACATGATGTGCCAAGGACCATACCAGATTAAAACAGGGTGTGGGCACACTCCCAGGATAAGCAGCTGCACTTACTGGAAGACATGATTAGAAACGAGGCAATGGCAGTTACAATTCAGTTATGTGTGAGAACAACAGAACGCCCAAAAACTTCCCACGCATGTTGCTACCACCAAATTACAGCAATATGCTGTAAGCCATTTCTCCTCAACTGCAGGCTGATCCCTCTAGGATGCTCTGTGGTGAGGCAGTCAGGATACGAATCAAGGCAGACACAATTTTCTGATGTTGTCTTTTAATCTTCTACCATTACAAAATATCCTACTCTCTTGATGTTTCTACCTGGCTGTGAAAGTCACCCTTGCTTCTCACCGGGGAAAGGAGTTTTTTTGCACAGTGTTTCCCAGGAAAATGGCACCGCAGCAACTCATTGCAAAGAGACAGACCATGCATATCTTCCTCCTCACAGATTCAGACCACAAGGCCAGGGCTAAGGCTGCTGTCACATAGGCTGGTACAGAACTATGACTTTGGGAGGCAAGGAGGACACCATGTAGCAAATTTTCAAACCTAGTGATAGCCTTTTGAACACAACTGTCCCTGAAAACTGGTTAGAAATATAGGCTTTGTAAAGAAAAGACTAGATGAAATATATTGCTGCTGCAGCTCAGAGCTGGAAGCTTTTCAGGCCACAAGACAGAAGCTTATTGGTGAAGGCGGCAGAGCCACAGAATTAAAAAGTGAGATTTTGACTTAGTAGGCAGCAGGCAGACAGGCATCTGGATAAGCTCTGGATCATCATGACCACTGCAATTTTCTTGTGCCTGCTGCCAGGTACATCTGTTAAAAAGAGCATGCATTCAAAAGCCAGATGCTTGCCAAAAAAGATAGTTGGACAGGAACACTTCTGTGGATCCATGTCAATGGCAACTCTAGGAAACAACTTCCCCAATACAACAAAGCAACTCATTATTTTATATATGCTGCTTTTTAAAATGCATGAAATATCAGACATTAAAACTAAACAGATGTAAAGTGCAGTAAACAAAATGCAGCTCCAAATGAAATGCCAACAGGGCTTTAGCACACATCTCAATATTGCAAAACCAGTAGAAATCACAAAAACTTAAATGGCCTTAAAATTAAAGTCTTTAGGGGAAATCCAATTATGCCAACAGACTTTAGAAGAATGGTTTTGTTCCCAAGACCAATTTCATGCATTCCTGCTCCCTGTGAATTCAAACACTAAATGCAATGTTTAAATTTTTTTTTTTGTTTGCAGACTCTTAAGCTTCTTCTGATAGAGGACACAGACTGCTTGGTACCATGTACCAGAGCTTACTGGCAGTATGTTTGCTGCTTTTAGCTACCTTCTGCAGCCTTCTCAGAAACAATCCAGTGTCTGTGGACCAGAATCTGAAGGTGCTAATCAAAATCCCTGGGAGAGAAGGAATTCTCTAAAGCAACAACAGTGACAGCCATATGTGAATTTCTCTCAGATGACAAGAACGAGGCCTGATGCACAGCATGGAAAAAAGAACAGATGAACTTATGATAAGAGCTGACAGAAGAAACCAAAGTAACATCACATTACCTTGCTCTTGTTTGATCCTCTCTCTTTCTGCATAGCCAGCAGCAAGCATGTTAATTCTGTTTAGCCATCTGAAATTATATTAAAAAAAGCAGTGATACCAATCAAATATCTTAATTTTTGGGTGCATTTCTACAAAAAAAACAAAGTTAGAAGCATCTGAAGGAGATTCAGGACAATGTTATTTTTCATATTTGATAGTTGTTTTCTTTGATATTCTTACTCAGAGTATCTCCAAAGATCTGTGATTTTGCTGTTGAACAAATTGTTTTCACAGCAAAGATTTCATTTCAAATGGAAAGCCATGTATGATGCTAAATATCTCTAAAATAAAGGATTTGGAGATAATCAAAGAGCTACTAAGTCTGCTGCTCACAGATATGCCATCAAACCAATACTCCTGCTGTTTTGATTTCTTAAGAATAAACACCACTTTTCAGAGATTTGAGCAACATTTAAGGTCTGAATTGGCAACTTAGCAGAGGAAAAGAACAGAAACCAGCAGTCAAAAGAACAAGTTCACTCCCAAACAGACAGTGAGGTTTAATTATGGCATTATGTGTTTTAGAGCTTACCTACAGTGCCAAGTACAAAGAGAAGGAGGCACATCAGAATTCACTTTTGTGTTCATGTCAGAGAAGCAGGGGGAGAAAAGACAGTTGCCTCAATGCAATTCACATCTAAGGCTTTAACCTCAACTTGAAAAAATGTTTCCATAAGCTGCTCAAATTGAAAAAAACAAACTATTGCTATTCTTTTCTAGTGGGGCTGTCATTACCAAGCATACGCTCAACTGCCTGTAGTAATGCACTGCTTAAGCCTACCCTCTTCCCCTGTGGGGCTCTCAGTGTACTCATTATCCAAATGCTTACACTAAATAAGCTCCTCCACCAACAAGGCTTTAAACCACCATGGCAATCTCCCATGGTTGTCCATTCCATGGCAAACCTGGAATTACTTGCTTCAGTCACCCCATAGTCAGGATTTGATAGGCCTGGTTTGCCAAGCCACTGGCTTGTAATGTTACTGCTAGGGTATACAGAAGGACAACTGCAGTCAGGTTTGCGTTTTCTTCAGGAATGTGAAACTCCTGGTTCAGAAAACTATGCCTGATGGGTTTCATTTGCATAGTGTAGGTACGAAAACAGGATGTAGCATTGTCTCAGCAAGGGAGGCACCTTTGTCATCACTCCTGCAAGCCAGCCTTCAAGACATTTCAGTGCAGGGTAAGCAGGCAGCAGATCATAAAAAACAAAAATTAACTCCTGTCACTGTCCTTCTGCAAATGGTGACCACATGTATGATCTGTAAATCATGTTAATGGTCCATAAATATTGTACCTTGGGAAGAAAGCTAGAGATTTACTTCTGAAGTGATTACAGAATACTTCATATGAGCATACAATCAAAATTTCTGCCAGAAGAACAGGGAAGCTGAAGAAGATACTTAAAAATTCAGCTGTAATTCTTAGGAAGTGCCATACACTTATAAAAACAACTGACACACAGGAAAAGAAATCCAAAAATCGTGTCTCAGATAATGATTTCACATCTTCACAGCAGAAAGGTGACCCACTGCAAAGCTATATTTTAGGCTCACGTTCCTGATATGTGAAGGCTTTCTTTGGGGAATAAAGCTCAGCTCTGCCAGCCCAAATCAGAGGCACTGAGGCAGGAACCCTGTCCAAAGCATTCCAGCCCCATGCTGCCAAGGGACCACCAGAGGCCACAGACTTGTGGTAAAGCAGCACAAGTACCTGCACTGTCAAATGGCATAGCATACAGCGGAGGTGGCCCTTTGCTTGCCTCTCACCTATTTTGGATTTCACATTCCCAATTCAGCTCATGGCTTACCGCCCTCCAGCGCAGTCAGCAGGGAACAGCCACCTACTGACCCTCTTTGGACAGGGCTGCTGACCACAAAACATTAGATGATATATCTGTAAAGGTTCTCCGGTTGGAAAACTTCATTCTGACTTACCAATGACATAGTATTTTGTGTTAAGTGTGCATGAGAGTGAGGTAACCAATTAAATTAACAAACACTTAATTGACAGTCAATTGATACTGCTTACAGCTTTGGTAGATGATTTTTCCCAGAAAAAAAATGTTATTTCCTGAAAAGGATAATCTAATGATAACATACGAAATGTATACCAGTCTGAGAGACAGACAGCAGACTGACTTCACTTTAATGACTTGGGCAGGTCATGATCTGTGTCATTGTTTGGAATATCGCCTGCAATGCTTGCGGGGTGAATGAGAAGGTAGTGATGTGGTTGTAAACTGTTACCCATGGCTTTTGGGCAGTTTGCTAGTTTAGAAATTGAAAGAATGGTATTGACGACTTCTGTATATTTTCTGATACGTTTATGCTCCTAAAGTGTCTTTAGATAGGGTTAAAATGGGTATGGTTAGAGAATTAATATTATTTTAATAAAGCACAGCTAAGAGTTATGAAGTTAGAATTGTATGAGAAATCCAACGCACTGGGCTTGTATCACAGGGAAATGTAAAGATCTCCTGCAGAATGGAAGAGGAGTAAAATATGCCCACTAGGGACAAAAGTTCCAAGCATACAGTTATACAAAAATTCCTTACTATGAACATTAAAAGATACAAAGCTTTAGGACATGGAAGATTTGAATCTTTCTTCTCTGCGGTGTGCTGTGTCCTGGTAACCACTGTAACTTTTAGAAGGCAAGTGGCCAAGAAAATATTCCTTCCTTACTGCAAATGCAGCTTTGTTTTCCTGTGCAATTATAAGATCTATTTGTTAGCTATGACAATAAATATGGTAGTACTGGTAGTTGCAGCAGCCATCTAAGTTTTCTTTTTTTTTTTTCTTTTTTCTTGTCACTATTTAAATAAAACTATTTTATGACACACAGAACAGGATTTTTAAAAAATAATATTTGTAGACCTGTAATTTCTGTAAAGAACAATGCACAGTAATGGCACCCCCGCAGAACAGTAGGAGACATTTTTCTGTCTTATCTCACGCTCCAGGTAGATGCAATGCTTTTAGTCAAAGCAGGGTGTCAAATTGTCCTTAATCATAAAGCTTGAGGACAAACTTGCTATATAGTAATATGGATGCCTTACAGTGTCTATAAGGACCCAACTGCAGTTTAACCAGAATGAACAAGCCTGTAGAGGCCATCTTCATTGAAATCTTCCAGAGACATTCTGATATGCTAATACTACAAGCTAACTTGTCATCTTTGCTTTTGATCATAGAGCTACACTGAGGAAGAAAACTCTAACAAATGTCAATAATCCATGTCACAAAAAGAGAAAGAGGACAGCTCAGTTACAGCAGGTCAGGGAAGTTCTCAGACAAATATGCCACACAAAGTTACTGACTGTATTTCCCTGCTTAGAAGATACAATTTTGGCAGCCATATATGTCATCACTTAAAAGATGGACAGTTTGGAATAAAAAGGAAGAATAAGAGTATTGTAAGTATTTAAACCAGCCAACTCTGAAAAGGCTGTATTTGCTTTTGAGCTGATGATCAGGATTTTTGATTAAAGAACAAATAATTAGTCCCTAAAGCAGTAGGCGCAGTTACCACGGAAAATCAAAATAAAGTTATGCAATGCATCATCAAGTAGAAATATATGGACTGCCATCAGAATATTTTCTTGGAATGGGAATAACAATGAATTTCCGAGCAAGTTGTTTCTGTGACTATACAGTTAAGTTAGCAAAACAGTACTTTGCATCAGTAAAGTATATTCTGTCCCTCTTCTCACTCAGACTAAGCATGTTATATGGGTAGAAAGAGCACTTCTGCTGGTGCAACCATGCAGATGAAAGGAACTTCAGACAGCACAACAATAAATTTCAGTGGTCATAGTTCTACAGCCTCCTTACCAGCACAATGGTGTGGCACAGTCATAAAAGGAGTAGGAAAATTTGAATAGCAACAGAGTTACCCGAGACTAAAATACCCATTTTATGTGAGTAGGTACACACAAACAAAAACTTCATCTCCTGCATACACTATTATAAAAAACAAGATCAATTTATATAAGGGATGAAGGAATTGAACCATTTCAAACTTTCATTTAGACTATGTATTAGCAGTTCTCTACTTTTGTTTCTTCTGCTTCGAAGTATAAACAGAACTGAAATGACTGCATGATACATAATTAAAATCTATGTCAGAAATATGACCAAAAATAACATAAATTGATCAAAACAGTCTTAATTTAACTTAATACCTTGATTCTGTGTTTGGCTTCGGCTAGGCTACAAAATGCTTTTAGAGAGGAAGAATTTTATTATCTCTCCATTTGAAAGATTATTTTTCAGTAACCCACTTTTTTTTCCAATATATTGAGTTAATTTGATGTTTGTGAAAGTGAACTACTTTTTCTTATACATTAAACAAAGAGTCAAAAATAAAATTATTTGATGAGATTCTGATGGCAACTCAGATATAAGGATTTCAAGTAATTCCATAGACCTTGATAAGAGTTGCTTTAAATTTATATGTATAGAACTCAGATCAAAATTTGGTCAAGCTCATCCTAAATGAATTAATAAGCACTTACTTCAAAATATGATAAAAAGACTATTTGCACTGGGAAGTTAAAAACTTTTTAGTTCTTGGGTTTTAAAATTGTGCAATATATTTTTTAAGAATTGATGCATTTTGGCTGCTGCATTCTGATTACTGAACAGTTATATAAATTTTTATCCTTAGAAACAAGGTGCCTTGTCATATTGACTGAGGACCTGCTGACAGAAATGATTTATCTACTGCTGTAGTTCAGGATATGCCGAATAGACCATGCCATTATTCTGTTTGCTCTGCAGCAAACTGCATTTTGAGTGACTGGCTTGACGGAATTATCAAGGAAAGGCAAGCCTAAAATTTTACAAACAAATACAAAGGTTTTAAGTTTTCTAACTGATGAGATACTTTTGACAGGAGCCTTAGTCATGCATGAACTTTTGAAAAAATGTTAACAGACAGCTAAAGTATTGGCATACTTCTCCAGTCAAATATTATCAGTAAAAAACTGGCAGTACCCTGGAGGTGCTCTGCCAGGTAGCTGAATCTAGTACACACAGGAGAGATTAAACCATGATTATAGCACTTACTAACAGTTTTATGGATTGAGTTTTATCTCCTTTTTCCTCTGTTTTAAAAGCAATTTTGCTCAGCGAGGATGTCCACAGACATTACCTAAGACAGAACAATTCTCAGGTTGCAATAATAGATTTTTGTTTGTGTCCTCTGTCATATGATGAAATTGGTGTATTATTTTGATCTTAATTAATTTCAGTTTATGTTGTGAAAATAAATTAAATAAAACCACAAACACTTGAATAGACATGAGAGCCATGTTTTTATTTTACCATTCAAATGAATTAAGAGGAAATGTATTTATTTTGTGCTGAAGTCTCAATCATTTTTCTGAAAAAAATCACACAAGTGGCCTAAAATAGGTACAGTAAAGCTCAACATCCAAAGAACTAAGACTTAAGTCCTTGTTCTTTTTGAGTTGCTGAGATTTTCCCCACTAAATTTCATACAAAAAAAAAAATTGCACTTCAACATGTAAGTTAAATCCATGGCAGTAGAGAGAATCTGCAAGATTCATTCCTTGTAATCCCTACGTCCTTTTTTAAGACTCGCAGAAGAAAAAAATCAGTGACTGCTTTAAATCTTTCTCCAACTTTTCTCCCCTTCCCTCAAGGGCCAGAAATAGAAGCATCCCCAGAGTAAGCATCACATGACTTTGGGAGTATGTTATGAAGCAGAGTTGGAGATAATGCACCTTTGCAGGTGCTACACAGCCAAAAGCAGCTTTACAGAAACCTGGAATTCTAAAATTCTGTTTGGATGTTGTTTCACATATTATATTTATTTCTTTTTAGAAAGAGGTAATCTTGTTTCTAAAAATCTTCAAACTTTCATTTAAAAAAAAGTAATTTTTGCATGAATTGAAAATTTAGCATATGCAGCCACTCAGAAACAATGCTATTCTGCACTTATTTTCTTAGCTATTAAACTAAATGTTTTAGATTAACACGTAATTTGTTATTACTGTGCTATTACTAGCTTCAAGAAGTGTCACATTTAAGGAATGGTCCCTTGAACTATGCTAGATTTTCTTACCTGTTCATATCATCTAGATGTTCAGCAGCAAAATAAAAACTTTTGATCTTAGGATGGCAGGCTTTGAATGCACTGTAGAGGAAAAACATAATTACAAAAATGTAATGACACCACTCTTTTTTTTTTTTTTTAAATGTAAGATAGCATGGTCACCAAGGAATGGGATGAGTTCAGATTTTCTGAGTTGTTGGATGCCCCCAGACAGTATATAAACAGACAGCTTTTAGGATTGTGCCAGATTTCACCAAGTAAAGTGATCTTCAGCTACCCCTTTCTAAATAATGCTTGATTCATATGTGCATAAATATTGTTCAACAATCACCTGCAGTGTATTATATTTGGATGAAGTTAACCAGTTAAGGATATAATTGTATGTATCAGGTAATTTTGCTGATATACCTATAGGTGTCACTTTTTTCTGAACAGAAAATTGACTGGACAATTTATTCAATACAACGGAAAACTCTCAGTCCTGGTGATTTCTCACATCCCAGTGACCTTGACATTACCTTTAGCTCTAATGACTGCATTTCAAACAGAAAAATGTGATGCGCTGATTGACTTCTAAAAAGCTGTTATAAATCAACACTGTGTTCTTGAGGTCATTCTAAGCAATGGGCAATTACATCTCATCTTCTTTCCACCAAAGTAATCAACATGACTGGACGAAGAGAATTACTGCGTTTCATACATAATATGAAATAAATTACTAGAAAGAATTTTTTATCTATGTTGGATAAAGATTATGGTGAAGTACTTGAAGATCCAGAAAACGCATCTGAAAGTAATTAATAATTTACAGTATAGAAGAAGCATTTTTGAGAATAGCCTGAAGGTCTCTCTTAAAATAAGAACAAAAAATGCACAACAGTCCCAAAGAAAATAAAAACTGCAAACATGATACATGAAGAACATCATCACCATTGTTCTGAGACACTGTCACGGTTTAACCCCAGCTGGCAACTAGGCACCATACAGCTACTTGCTCACTCCCCCCTGGTGGGATGCAGGAGAGAATCGGAAGAGTAAAAGTGAGAAAACTCGTGGGTTGAGATAAAGACCGTTTAATAAGTAAAGCAAAAGCTGTGCATGCAAGGAAAGCAAAACAAGGAATTCTTTCACTACTCCCCATTGGCAGGCAAGTCTTCAGCCATCTCTAGGAAAGCAGGGCTCCATCATGCGTAACGGTTACTTAGGGAGACAAATGCCATCACTCTGAACGTCCTCCCCTTCCTTCTTCTTCCCCCAGCTTTATATGCTGAGCATGAGGTCATATGGTATGGAATATTCCTTTGGTCAGTTGGAGCCACCTGTACCAGTTGTGTCGCTTCCCAAATTCTTGTGCACCACCAATCTACTTGGTGGTGTAGTGGTGTGAGAAGCAGAAAAGGCCTTGACTCCATGTAAGCACTGCTCAGCAGTAACTAAAACACCTCTGTATTATCAACACTGTTTCCAGAACAAATCCAAAACATAACCTCATACTAGCTACTATGAAGAAAATGAACTCTATCGCAGCCAAAACCAGCACAGAAACAATGGATTATATATATATATATATAAAAAGATATATATAAATATGATAATTCTTACTCTCTCTAATCCATTGTGTCTCAGAAAAATGGTAATTATGTCCTTCGTGTGTACCGTGCTTGCAGTTTTCAATACATCTGTGTGTGTGTAAATATATGTAAATACATTAAAATAGGTTTCAAGAAACCAGGAATATGAAATTGATATCCAGGAAAGTTACTGCTACTGAAGGTAACATAAAATTGAGACAAAAAAAGAATTCCTCTAATGCATTAGAGCATGACACAATGTTATGCAAGTGAAACAAGATGTATAGTGACATCTGCTCAGTTTAGAAAGACATGATCGAGTTACTGAGACCCAAAACTTGACTTCTTAAAATTGTTACACCATCTGTCGTCTGGACTCTTTGAGGGTTTTTTTTTGTTTATCTGCCACCCAAGGAAGGCATTTTAATAGCCACATTTTACATTCTACTATCCAGCAGATACCAAATAAAGTAAAAAAAATAATTTTAGTAGAGTGCAATTCTGAGAAATGAGTTGACATCATGTTGCTGCCCCAACAGAAAAGAAAAAATGTAGCCCAAGGACACAAGACAATAAGCCCAAACTGATGTATCTTTTTTTTTTTTTTGTTAAATGAAGTTTTCATTTTTTGCCCTTTGAGATCATAATGAAGAGCAGAGTTCATCCTTAAGAGATATGTAGACCAACTGATACAAGGTCAGTGTCTCCTTTAGAACTGTATGTACTACAAATCATACCATTTTACTTTTGCAATTGCTTTCCTGTACAATTTTCAGTGATTCCAAAGTCTTGATAAGCTTAAAGAAACGGTAAACACCATTAGAAGAAAAGGCAAAAAGTTTTCAACAATAATGACTCTAAAAATACCCCTGTGGGAGTATGCATCTGTCACATTGCTACATATGCTTGAATTTGCATCTAAATAAGAAACTGATCTGTGCAATGGCACAAATCTGGACAGCAGCACACACAGCTAGGTGAGAAGAAAAGTTATTTGAGACCTTTAGGTCATACCTCAAAAGTACAGCAAATCACTGTCATTCTCTTTTTTGACTCTGCCTCAGGACTGATACACTGTGTCAGCAAACTTTGAGATTATGCTAAATAATTTACAGAATCATAGAATAGTTTGGGTTGGAAGGGACCTTCACAGGTCATCTAGTCCAACCCCCCTGCAGGGAGCAGGGACATCTCCAACCAGATCAGGTTGCTCAGAGCCCCGTCCAACCTGGCCTTGAATGTTTCCAGGGATGGGGCATCCACCACCTCTCTGGGCAACCTGTTCCAGTGTTCCACCACCCTCACAGTAAAAAAAAAAAAAAAAAAAAAAAAAAAAAAAAAAAAAATTCTTTCTTTTGTCTAATCTATATCTACCCTTTTTTAATTTAAAACCATTACACTGCATCCTATCACAACAGGCCCTGGTAAAATTTAGAATTACATTAAAGATCAATGTCTGGCCATGAACTTGCAGACTTTTTTATTTGGATGGTCTCTTTACTATGCTTAAAACTCTTTATTGAGCTTAAAAGTATCACACACATACTCTAATCCTCAACAATCAACCAAACTCCCTCAAAAACCAAAAAGGAATGAAAAGGAGAAAGGAAAACCAGCAAAATAAAGGGACAGAAGCAGTCAAGCAGTCTTCTTGCTCTTAATTAATGTTGCCCTAGTCAAGTACTGTGACTCAAGACAAAGTAAGAAAACCTTCTTCAGGAAAGAGAGTAACAGAAACCACACTGAATTTGCCTGTTCTGTATGAGCTTATTCTGTGATACAACCAAATGATCACTGTAACAAAGTCCATTATGTAATTTTTTAAGGGAAAAAATCTCGTCCTTTGTTCCACTTTTTCTTGCGTATTGCATTATTTTTGAGTGTACTTACTATTTCTTCCGACATTCACTGGCTCTGTCAATTTTAAATTCAGGTAGACTGATGAATCCTTCCGCTTTTTCATCCTGCAAAAATAGTTCTAGATATTACTATTGTTAAGGTGTCAGAAATAAAACCCCACCACATGGAAAACTTAAAGATATTTTCACTTGCCTGCTTCTTACATAAGGAATACTAATGTATATTCTGCTCTGGCAAACATCCCACAAAAGTCACTGGGACTTTTGCCAAAGTAGTAAGACAGATCCCTTGGTGTAAAATAAAACTTTAAACACTCATTTTTCTCAAACAATTTTACAGCTGAACCATCATTCGAAAATACACAAAATGACCAGATGTATTCAGGCGATTAGTTATTGTAATTAGTTAGTTTTGGTGGAAGATGGACTAATTGGTAAGAAGAAATGAAATCTGCTGTAAAGAAATAGGGGAAAAAAGCAATTTAAATGCGTGCTTTTTACCATTTTTATAGGATATCACAGCTAAGAGGCATATCCATTTAGCTACTTTTGTCTTTCTCCAACACTCACAGGGAAGGCATCTGACCTTCCTCCTCTCTCCTCTAAAGACTTGCACAGTTTATTTTACCAGATATTCAATCTCCCTTTACTTTTCACAATTTGAAAGCATTACTTACTTTAAGCCACTAATAAATCAATAACACAGACAATCTTATTTAACTGCTCATACCTTTGCATGAGAAATTAATATGGGACCATGCAAGTGAAGCTGCAGAAGCTTCTGCCTACTCGGGGAAAAGTTGTGAATCACAGTATTTTAAAAACGTTTTGTAGAAATGCCTGCAGTGATTAAAACAACAAGTCCAGGACTGAGTGCAACTACAATGATTTTATCTCAGGATATTTACTAATGAGACTAACAGCGTTTAAAATTAAGGTTTCCTAACTCACTGGTAAAAAGCTTTTTTTTTCTGAAGTTGATATAAATAAATGTGTACTAATGGAAAACGTTTTGCACAGTCAAAGCTGTAAATAATTCAGTTGGGCTGCTCTGGTGCTCTTAAGCTCAGCATATATGAGCACTGAAAGTGCATCAAAAGCTACAAAGAAGGAACAACAGGAGAATGCAACTGAGAAAACACAAGCATCTTCCTTAATTGCCAGAGGTTTTGTTGATTTCACTGGCACAGATAAACAAGAAACACTAGGCAGCACATCACTAAAGTTTACACTCCCATGGCTAAGCTTGAATGACAGGATTCAATAACTACCTTTTCCCTTTCAAGGGTTTGAGGACAGATTTATTCTAAACTGGTAAGAGCAGGACAGAGGAAAGCGTGCTATTTCTCCTTCCAGTAAAAGGTGAAATTGAAGGGCCAAATATCTCCAGACCTTAAAGGTAACTTAGTCAGGCGGTTAATTTCAGTAGGATTATTTGGGTGAATAACGTTATTTGGATATATAAGCACTCAAAGCACTGGCTTTCCACTAAATTATGACAATAGCACTACACAGGGTATTTGATAAGACAGTAAGCACAGATGCTTACCTCTTCATTGATATACCAATACAGAGATGTATCCTTCAGGACAAACCAATACTTTTTCCATTTCTGGGAGAAGTAACTCTTGGCATCTTTCTTTTTCCAAAGCCAGCCTTCACAGTCCCCTCGACCAAGATCTTTACATGAGATCCGTCTTTTGCTTTTACCAGGAATAGGAGCTGAAAATAAAAACAAGTTGATGTGAAAGCTTTTGACTTGTCCCCTAAATCAACAAGACAGCTAGCCAGAAAGCACTATATATTTGTTTAAGAAAATTAATTAAAAATTTCAACCTCAATTTGCCATTAATACATTACTACAAACCTGTATTTCAACCACAAAGTCTGTGTAAGTCACCATAAATTAAAAGCCAAAACAAATAATGTTCAGCACCTCACAGAGCTCACAGCCTATGGATAAAGCAAAAAAAAAAAAAAAGCAACACAGAAAGAGAAGACATTCTAGAGAAAAGAAAGGCAAGATATTTTTAAAATATGAAAAATATTTACTTATGATTTTCAACAAATTAGTATTTCACATCAGATTAAAGCACACAGCATATACATTATTCTACTTTCATACTGGCTGCCAATTGTTTAATATTTTTGTGAAATACAACAATGTAAGTACTTCACAGGTATTCAGAAACCTCTCTCTGCAGCTCCTTTTGCAACTAAACAGTTCCTAAGGCCTTTGTACTTCTAAATCAAAGGAGGACAATTTACTGCAAAATAAATTACCTGACAGCTTAGGTAATGAGCAAGGGCTGCAGTAAGGCAGCCCTGGCCCCAAAGAGGCTAGAATCTAAGTACTAGAAAAAAAAAGACAATAGGAGATACATGCAGGTAGAGGAGCATTAAGGAAACTATGAGACATCAGTAATGGACTAACACCTTCTTAGCCTCATCAACTGAACTAAACATTGGATTAGAGCTAACAAGTTCTACTTCCTCAGACACTGCAATACCATAAACATTAATGTTGGCAATTCCCTTCCTACCGATATATGAAAATAAATTTAATTTTTACCTTTGTTCTTCTTTTTACTTTTCTGCTGTAGAGAAGACTGCTGAAATGTCTACAAGAAAATAAAAACAGAAGAAGTGAAAATACAGTGTTTATATTCAACCAAATACTTATAAAAGAAGTGTAACATTGCAAACACTGAAGTCATCTACCAGGTAACACCTTCAGCCAACAGACTGCTAGGCCTAGGAAAAAAGGTAATTTTAGTTCATATGTTCATAATGTTGTAAAGCAGAAGCACAGTGAAACATCTTAAAATAGACCACAAATTAGTCTGCCAAAACAACTGAAGTTTCTTTATAGAATAGTTGCTCTTCTCTTGTTCTGTTAATAAGGAAGGGATGTCTCCCTTTGGTTAGTATGATAGTGAAGCCACATAACTCTTGCATTTCTAATAGATGGTCTAATTAAGGTCTTCCTGACATAAATATGCAAATATGCAAATTATCACACTGCCTAATGCAGGTATGAAGGCCTTTAGAACACCAGACAATTTCCTCAGAAATAGGCCTAATATTTTTAAAAACAACAATAAAATTCTGTTAAATCGCAACTGGGTAAAAGTCTCCCAAATAAATATTCTGAAACAGAAAACACTTTATTTTTTACCAAGTTTTGACTGGAAGTATTTCCCTCCAGTTGGTCCAGTCCCATGAACCAACCCATTGCCTTGACAATGAGACAGGATGGAAATTATTCCTTTACTTAAGAACCCAGCTTATTAAAAATACATATTAACACATTTTACAGTCGTTTTCTGTTAAAAAACTTTAACTGAGATAATCACCATCACACCAAAGAATTAAAAAAAAAAAAAATGTAATTTTTAATCACTTCAGACTTTCAAAGGCATGATTTTAGTTGTTTTGAATTTTAGTTTTCTGTAAAGACAGATAAATGCTGAAACTAGGAAAAGGTGACATTAGAGTGAGAGTATTAAAACCTCTGATTTCAGCTTACCATGAATCAATACAAAAATCAAAGGTTTTGTGCTCCTTGAGAAAATAAATCTAAGCAAAAGCGCTGACAGCCCTATGAGCCCAAATCTTGTTCCTAGCTGCTAAGACAAACCCTCACCCCACCTTACAAGACTCCTTTTTCAACTCAAAGAGCTGCTTTTCATTTTCTCCTCCCCGCTTCTTGCACACCTGAGCTCAGGGCCAGGAGGCTGAGGCTCCACTTCCAAGGAACATTCTCAACTTCCAAGGACATTCTCAAGCAGCAAATATTAATATGTTCATGTGGATAAATGACCAGCAATACAACAATAATTAGACGTAGTATCACAAATTAACTGACTCGGTAGACATGTTGATCCCTTGTAGGCTGCATCTGAAGAAAGCTACTCTAATGTATTGCCACCTTAGATGGCCAAAATAGGGAGGCGGGAAGAAAACAGGGGCCAATTTGTTTTGATTCCCTGGCTCTTGTCCTTTTCTTATTCCACTGGTATCAATTCACTCAGCACCAGCTCTCAGCGAATTGAGACTGCAATGCCGTCCAACTTACATCATGTGAAATATTTCTACCTGTGCAGGGCTAAGACAGATCTTTATGGCTCAGGAATAACAGAGTCACTGGGCAGAAGTGTGTAAATAGCTTCCTCTTGGATGCTTTGAAAATCTTACTGAATTCAAAGTCGTTGAAAAAACACACACACAAACCAAAAACTTTATCACTTCTCAGTTAAAAAACGAGACCATTTCAATCTGCTGCTTGACTTTTCTGCACTAATATTTTCACAGTGCCAAAATAGAAAATGAAAACCTTTGCTTGCTTTTCTTGTAAGTGATTCTGAAAGCATATGAGAATATGAAAAGCTTTATCTTTAAATGTTTCATCTGTACATTGAACTTGCAAAAGTGAGCTTGCACCTCTCAACTTCTGAGTCAGTTTTGGGGAAGAAATGTTAATGAAGGGGTATCATTTTTAAATAGGAAGACAGCATGTAATTTAGACATCTAGCCATTTCTCTATACATTATGTCATATTGCATAATAGAATGGTTTTATAAAATTCAGTAATTATTCTAAATTAGCTTATTAAATTAAGTTATAATTAAGGACACAATCTACAACTGAGTGAAGTTTCTGGGCACTGTTCAACTGTCTGCCATGATTTTAGCTAATGCTTTAGATTATTTTACATAGACTTCAGGCTTCAAGTTGGCTTATCCTGTGCAAAACCAGCACCAGCTACTTAGTTTTTACTCAGAGGATATATAAGCAGTATGCATTAGTCAATGCCATTCAGTTTCAAACCCACATGATATGCAATATCAAAAAAACCCCAAGTGACAATGAAATCTAAAAACACTTCTTCAGTTGCTTTTTTTAGGAAACCATAAAATGCAATCTGCAGCCTCTTCTCAGGTGTTAGATAACACTTGATGCCATGTTCTCAATGCTGTTTAGAATCACAGAATGATGAAGCAGGTCATGTCCTACCTCCTGCTTAGAGCACGGCTTGCTTTCAAGCCACTGCTGGATCACATTCTTCAGAGTCATCTCCAGCCTAGATCCAACTGTCTCCAAGGAAGAAGATTCCACAACCTCTTTAAGCAACCTGTCCTAATGTTGGCCACCATAATGTTTGCCCTTTTATAGCTTAATTCTGTGATGTGGCAAATATGGAAATAACACAAAGACTTCTTTTTAATGTCACGAACCCTAAAAATATGGATTCACAACTAAGCCAGAAATTCAGTTGTACTAAAGCAAGTTTGCTGCAAGATAGTGTCTAATCACCCACCCACGAAGCTGGATTTCAACATATGTTCAGTGCATTTTTATTCTGATACATCTTGAGCTGTAAGCAACTGCTTTCACATACATCTTGCCCCAGTTTCCAGGAAATTATCTCTCCTACTAATCTTAGAGCAAGCATGAAATTAAGTGAAAACAGCATTCTATCACAAAGTTGTTTAGTAACTCAAAATAATAAATAAAATGGAAACAAAACTGCCACTGAAAAGATTAAATACATGAATATCTTAACCCAAATGGAAATTGTCACTCCTGAATAAAATTTGCAACTGTTTAATTGTATTCTGAACGATATGCTTTCCAGTTGCCCAAAACACAATTAGCAACTCTTTCCATTATCCAGATTCAAGGCATCACTTGATGTTTAACATATATTAAAAAAAATCCCTTGAATACTTTGAGCCTCAGTTATTTGAATGCAGTCATTTTCTCCTGTAATATGTGGTATTCAAGCTTGTCGTATTTAGTAATATACCTAGACTAAAGCCTCTGACAAATGCACATCTATGTAGAATATCAAAGAAACATTTTAGGTATATATACGTCTGCCGTTGCTACCAGCAACCTTCAAAGCACATGTATTTGTAGAGGGACAGAATATCATTTATTATAGAGATTTTTACTATGTTTCTTTTTTTTCTTTTTTTTTTTTTTAAACAAGTGCTAGCCTGCCTCCAGTCCTGCCTTTCTGCACATCCCATCAGCCAATGGAGATTTCATTGTGCACAGAAGAGTCATTACAGTTCCTCTCTTCCTGCAACTGTTCATTACTTGCTATGTGGGTTATATTTACTTTCACACTCTTCAAAATGATTGACAGCTCTGAAAGCCCATCAGAAGACTGCACAGCTGTAAATAGCAATCTGCCCTAGGCTATGCCTTTCCATGCTTTTAGGATTATAGCACAGTAATACAGTTACACAGTAAAAATTTCCAGGTGGAGGTTCACACTAACAAAAGAGGTCACCAACAACCTACAACTGCATTTGCTCTTTTAGCAAGAAAATAATCACATATAGATGGTATGATCAACAATATCTGCATGCACACAATCATCAGCATCTTCGTATGTACAACACAAAATTTTCAAGAAATGAAACTATCAGGTTTTTCTGTCATCCTCAGAGTTATCCAGGTTTCTGTCTGCTTTCAGCTCTTGAGATAAAGTAGTCATTCTTGGTTAGTACCACCTCTTCTGTGTATTTTCTCAGATGAGAAGTGAGATTGAAAGTTAGTCATTAACATTCAGAAGTCTGAAAATGTGAGTATCTATTATGAACTACTTAGCAGTAATTCGATAGCTCTCTATTTGGAAAAAATGTAGTTAAATGAAGGTGTTAAATAATTTAAGTTTCAATTAATTTACTTGTTTCATGCCAAATAGGAAACTTAATAAACTGATCTTCCAATACCAATATTAAACTGGAGTGAAACTGCTGTCAAGAAAAATGAATATTTGATAAAACTCATGTTATGATGAAAGTTAGAAAATTTTACTCCAGTTGACACCTCAAATAAAAGTAGAAGAAAAGTAGACTGGTTATCAAAACTATTGATTTGGGAGGACTGGTTACTTTGCCAAACTTCAAGACCCTGACGAGGATGTCTAAAGATTTGGGGTCAAACTATTACTATATAAGAGCTTCTCTAAGATCTATTATAAATTCCATGTGTGACCAACAGAACATGACATCCATGTCCAAAGACCAGATATATTCAAATAGCTACATGAACCCCTCATGGTTACAGAACTTGTAGGTCTACCAGAAAAAAAAAAAAAAAAAAGATCATAACTGGAGCTCTTATGAAGAACTGGATTAGCCATAACAATTAGTACTAAATTTGACAGGTCCTAAAATCTTCTTTCAAGTGCTTATTTTTTTTCTTCAGTTTTCGTCGGAGATTTTTGACTCGCTCATTTTTGGAAAGCTGGAAGAGAGAACCAGGTTATGGAAATAATAATCTCAAATTCTTTTACCTGAATTTGAGCTCAGTCTGATTGAGAAGGAAAATAGCACATATCTTTATAGTTTTTTTGAGAGTTCAAGTCAAATCCCATTTTTCTCAAGCTGCAAGTTTAGACACTAAGGAACTATTTACAGTCAGACAGTTCCCCTCTGTCACTGTAAGATAACATTCTTTACTTTCAGCAGAGTAGCCTGTAACATTTCCGATTACTGGAACTTTCTGTTGCAGATGGAAAAGCCAATATCAGAAAAAATTGAAAGCTGGTGCTGCCAATTATTTAATTGATCACTTGCACTCAGAATTTTTAGAATATATACCACGTATACACGTTTCTCTGCATTTGGTGTGTTGAGATCCAAACTTTCAGAGCTAAAAGAAGAGTGAAAAGGAGGGAAAAATCAAAGCTATTTATATAACAACGTCACACTGTCACTATTAACAACTCATGCTTAAGGGTACTCCTAGAAGAGCATTTTGCCAAAATCTTTTTTGTTTACCATCTTGTTTAGTCTCCATTAAGAGCTAATAATAATATGAATTATTTTCACAGGTATTAGTGTAAAATATAGTTTTCAAGTACTATGTTACAAAGGTATGATGTGATAAGACCTTTGGCAGCTCAGAAACTTTGAAAAATGGGCCCCTGCCAGTCAACACCAGAATTCATTCACAACAGATAACTGTTTTTTTTTTTTTTACAGCAGGAGCAGGTATTGACCTGCTATTATGTATGTTTAGCCCTCAAAATACGCAAAAAAAAATCTGTTTATAGTCAGCTAGGTATTAAAGCTAGCTGAGTCCAAACAGGGCATCTGCAAGGCAGTTTTTGGAACAAGAGCTGAAGCAGGGCCACACAGGACTTTATTACCATAGGAGAGAAGAGATAAGGCATGACTTGATGCTCTGAAGGAATCAGTTACCAGGGCTAAGGGTCAAATGAAGCATCTATGGGTGAAATTACACTCAAAAGGGAACCTTCTAAAAAGTGGGATAAGGAAAGACTATGCTTTAAGTTATGATCCTATCTAGGAAGGCAAAGACTTCACTGACTTGTTTGAATAGGTTTGTGTGTTGACTGGGGTTCAGACACTGCTAACAGAATGAGTATCTGAAAAAATCTCATGCTTGGCATATCTGATTTATCAGGTCACGTAGGGTGTTTTAGGAAAGCCTCTTGTTCCTGTAATCACGAACTCTAAGAATATTCCAAATCTATTACCTTTTCTTTTTATATTTTGCTGAATAATTGTTCATTTCTTTATTTACTTCTGGTTTTTGAACTTCTCATACATTCAATATTCTTTGATTTATCTGTGACTACAACTATTTAGTTGCCCCAAAATGGTACCAAATGGCACTACGTTGTGAATAAAATATTTTTAATATGCTGCAACAGCTCTTCTTTACACAACCCTTTTAAAAGTGGGGCTTCACTCTGGATAGATAAAATGCAAATACAGTAAATGAGATCACCCATGTACGAGAAAATCTCTTACAAAAGCACAGCAGTGAATTTATGAAAGCAGATCCAGAAATATTTCCAACACTAAAGTCACAGGCTGATGACAAAACAGTCACCATATGTGAGTAATACATAAATCCATGGTGAGTTGCAATGAAAAATGATTTACAGACAAAGGACGTCACAGTTGATTTTAACAATGCCCTGAAACCCTCAGTTTTGCCTCCCGAAAGAAAAATTTATTGAATCAAATCTTGATCCTCTGGTATTTTGATAGCAGGTAATTCACCTCTCCCTGCACAGCTCTCTCTGCGCTTGAGCAGACTTTGTAATAAAAATACCATAGCTGGGTTTAAAAGGACAGCATTCACTAAGGTTCTAGCTAAGATGTTTAATACAAAAACACAGTATGCACATTATATATGAAAAGACTTCTAAAAGTGAGCTTTCATAGTACAAACAAAATAATGTCAACAAATAAGACAGAATCATTATACTAGATATCCTGTGGCTATTTCTCTTTTAAATGGCAGGTACCTCAGACAGAGACAAGCATGAATCACTGGTTCTATCTAATGGGTTGTGAGAAGCACAGACATATTAACAGTCACTGGAAGAACAGATCCCAGAATTCATGGCTGGTATGTCATCTTATACACTATATTCCTCCTCCTTTCTTAGTTTTGCTTTTTCAGGACTGCAAAAAGGTGTTTCAATACTAAGGCCAAACAAATGTGCATTTGCAAAAGTTGGCAAAGCAATAGTTTTCTTGGCAGCAGCCAAAAAGTCCATTTCAGACAAGATAATTTTCTTCATTTACCTGTCAACCGATGGCCCTGTTCCTGTTCCTACTCATTCACTTCTTCCCCCATAGTCGCTTTATGAAAGGCTTCTAGGAACTACCAGATCTACAGTACATGGCTATGCCATCTATCACGCATGGTCACAACTCTAACTGGGTTCCTGTATTTCTGGAGCTCTGACCATGAATTCACAATGCGGGCATTTTGTTAGTAACCACAAGGATAAAGAAACAGTATGTGTCTTAAGAGGAATATGCTAAGAGTTTTTTACTGTAAAAAAATGTAGCCTGAGACCTTGAAGTTGCTAAATTTCTAGCTGCCTCTGTTGTAGGCAATGGCTACATCACCTGTGCAGGATGATCTCCTTATTATGTAGTCTACAAAGGCTGACAATATCAAAGATGTCTAATCTTTTCATATGACTGTTCCTATAGCCACTTATCCAAGAAGTGGCTGTCCTAGGGCTGCCCTATCTGTCCTAGCTAAGGACAGAACTGTGGTTGCCTGAAATCTGATAGCAAGCACAGCTTGTTTGTTCAGAGACTTTTATTCAATCTCCCATCCCTAAACTATTTAATGTAATTTTGGGGTGGCTCTGTGGCAAATGTTGCATTAGCTGGATGGAAATTTGCAGTTGCACAAGCCAGTGCAAATTGTTTATGCAAGTTTGTTAGCGTAATGCATGCAAAACTTAGAAAAATTAAAACATTTTTTAAATCTTCAGGCCATGTTGAGAAAATGATATACAGTGGTCCTGCTTTCCACCACCAGTGAAAGACTTACCTTCTTAGCTATTAAGCCACAAGACTCTTTAATTGAAATATTGAAGCAATAAAACTTCTGGACAATATCAAATTTAAATGAGAGTTCTCATATTCCTGCACTGTCTTTTCGACTGACAGAACAAGGACTGCAGCACTGTCATAGCTGCCTAAAGAGAATGAGGATAAAAAGTTAAACTAGACAAGTGCTGTTTATTAGAATAATTTATTCTGAGATCATTCTTCTGCTCTCCGTCTACTCTGAAACATGTAATTTTAGTACCTCCCACACTGCTTTTATTGACAGTAAGTAATCTAAGAGAGAACGGGAAGGTTCGAAAACTATATGTATTTTTAATGGCAAAACTCCAAGATGCATCAGTTGTTCCATCACTGTGTATATTTCAACTGCATCTCTAAGAAAGAAAAAGAAACTTTATTATTACCCATTACAAAATAGTATTTAACCCTTTATTTTTATTTCTATCCCAGAGCAATTCCCAGTTTCATCACTTACTGGAGAATGGACCAGTCAGAGAACCACAGAATGGCTGAGACAGGAAGGCATCTCTGGAGATCATCTTATCCAACCCTATTGCTCAAAGCAGGGTCAACTAGAGCAGGTTGTTCAGGATCGTGTCCAGTTGGGTTTTTAATATCTCCAAAGATGGAGACTCCTCAAACTCCATGGACAACCTGCTCCAGTTAAAGCGTCTTCACAGGAGAAGTATTTTTTTTCTTATGTTTACATGGAATTTCCTATATTTCAATTTATGTCCATTGCCTTTTCTCCTTTCACAAAGTATCACTGACACAAGTCACCCTGTACGCACTCCAGAAGCCTCGTGGATTGCTTGTGCCCTGCTGGGTCTCCCCTCCAGCAGACATCAGTCAGTCAAACAAATTTCTTTCAAACGATGCCATTTGCTCCAGGAAAAAATCTGGTTTTGCTTAGAAAATTTCTGTCTTATTCATGGGAAAAGTAGATTTTCCTCTTTATGTTTATCCAAACATTTAAACAACAAAACTATCCAAGCAGATCTAAGAAACTTATTCTGCAAGTGATCTAGTTAGTTAGAGACGTGGTCTGTGGCATGGCATGGAATGGATCTTGAACCCTCTGGGGCGGAAACTTAAACTACTGTAAAATGCCACAGAAGTTGACCTCAGGGCAATAACAAAATCTTTCATCAGGCCCATGGTCTTCTAGATGAAAAATCACTATTTTAAAATAAAGGTCCCATGCTCCCCTACAACACCTAGGTGCTTGGCTTGTGATGCAAGGAGTACATACACAGCTCTTTCTGTAGGAGCGGTGCGCAACAGTTCTGATTGTGTCCCTTGGCACGATGTCTTTCATATTGCTCAGTCTGACTGTGTGACAGAGCAAAGTGCAGGGAATGTAGGTGCTCTCGAATGGATGAGGCAGAACTGAGAAAAAAGAGATTTTTGCTTTAAGGAAGATATACCCTTGCAAGCTATTCTCTGTTAGCACTTGGACATAATATTCCTTCAGTGAAAGAAACAGAAAACTCATTCTGGCTTTGAAAAATATTACTTTTTTGGTGAAAAAAATCAATAAAACAGAAAATTGTACTTTTCCGGAGCTAGGGAGTTGACAAAGGCTTTGGCGAAATAGGAAATTAGTGCACAGTTGTATGTGAAAGAAGGAGTCTTAGCAAAGGAGAGGCACAAGACAAATTACAGCCACCCAAATGTTTTCCTTGCTCATCTCTGGAAGATAAAACATAAAAACCCCAATTTTTTCCTTTTAAGCAGTACTGTTCATCAGGAGAAAACCTCATCAACTGGTTACATTACTGTTAGGGAAATGTCCTTACAATAATTTCAAAGCCTTGGAGATTTCTTGGCATTTGTACCCATCAGGACTAAAATGACATTTCCAGAACGTAGTGCTCTGTGCCTCTTTATCATAGCACCATGCTACCAGGAAAAGCTTGCAGCAATAGCTGCAGTAATAGTTACACATCAGGGCTGAATTCGGGTGGCTCTTGACTATAGGAAATAACAGGATCTCTAAGAGAGGGAACGTTTCCATGTGGAAATAAGGGAAAGAGTGTTTGTACCTCCACCATTATACATTCTGTTAGAATTCATAACAAACACGTCCATCACACCTATGACTTAAGGTAGAAAAAGGACAGTTCATTCCAGGATAAAAGCCACATTACTTGCTGGTATTCAGTGAAAGTTTCTCTAAGCATAAGATGAAACAGCACTTCTCAGAAGGTGAGGAAAGATAACATTAGGTCTTTTTAATTTTGAGCTGGCTACGGTGACCATATGGGTACAAACCAGCTTACAAAATTAGTTTTACACTTCCTTCTAAAGTCAGAATTCTGTAGTGTTAGAAATATTATCTGCTTGGGTTAATCTGAAAGCAAATGGATATATTTGAGAAACGGACAAAAAGCAGTTATCACTATAAGAAAAATGTGAAGTTTTTTTCCTCCACAGTACAGTAGCAGAGATGGATTGGCTGACTCAGAGATCAGGCGCTAAGCAACAAGCACTTTTTTTTTTTTCCAGTAAAATAGAAACACCTAATAAAACACCTTCTGTTCAGCAGCTGCACTGCTGCAAAGAGCCATTTTCCTTCCAGGTGCAACCATACAATCTCCCACATGACGTGTCAGCAACAGGCTCAAGGGGCCACTGCCATGTAAGCAAGGCAGAGGAATGGGGCAGAGACTCCTGCGGAGTCCAAACCATTACTTTAAAAATATAACTTGTTCAGAAACAGTTGTGTTGTTTGTCAAAGCCTTTTAATAAAACAGTACTCTGAAATGGGCATCTGCACCCTTTTAATTCAAACATTTTCACCACTCAGTACAAGTTTTTGAGAATGCCAAAATTCATGATGCATGCCAGCCAGTGGCCATGGTTCACTGCTTTCATAGTCCTGATACCTTCCTTTTCCTTGTGCAGAAAGGAGTACGGAGAGGAGCCAGTTGAGAAGTCAGGAGCTAGATCTAAGATCTCATAGATGTGACACTCCCCACCATATTGCAATGACAACTCACGCTAAGTCCCCTCTGTGCAATGCCTGACACACACTTCTCTGCCACAATATGCTGTGCTTAATATCTTCTTTATCAAAGGGGATTAACTGAGGCACTAAATAAATTATTCTATTTAAAAAAAAAAAAAAAAATCTCTCGGCTATGCTATTGTGGTTGTACGAGGTACAGGTAATGTAGCTTACTGGTGCACAAACAATGTTAGTATCTACAAAAGCAAAAGTCCTCTCTCAGGTAATAAAAGCAGCATACAATCAGGAATGATTAACTGAAACAGATAACAGAAAAAATAGAGAATGGGAATGTGAAAGGAAATTAGGAAATGTTCTGAGCTGGGAGATTTATTAGTCTATAGATCTACATCTCTTGACAATGTAAAATTACACTTTGTGAGCATTATATCATATGCAGTAGGGAATAAATCTACACTGGCAGGACGGGACTAGATGACCTTTACAGTAACTCTCTCATTTTTAAGGAATTCCCCAGCTTCGTCATGGAAAGAAATTATAGCAGGCCATTTTTTCCCTCATGGTCAGATGTGAAAGAAGGTAATAGAGAAAGTTTAAAACAAAATTTTTCCACAAAAAACTCCCAACTGTGCTTCATGATGGCCTATAAAACAATTTCGTCTCATCTCTAGAGCATTTTGCTTTGCTGCAATACTTAACTCTGGATTTTAATAAAAATGACAGAGTATATAGAAATAGATGCAAAATCTTCCACATTCAATAACTTCAAATTTCATTTCGGCTACTGCTTCCCCAATAAGAGAAAATTCATGGTATTAACTGCTTCTTTCAAAGGGAAGTGATGTAGATGTGAAAATATTCTCTTATTTGTGATAGGAATAATATTCCCTATGAACAATGCAGGTATTATTCCATATAGTTAAAAAAACCTAGCACTCCTTCCTGAGAAAACAAAATATTACTATTGTGCAGAATGTACGCTTAACCAGAACACAAGTATAAATCTGCATGTGCACATCCACTCTCTGCAGTCTTGAGTTCAAAGGATCGAGAGTCTAGAACTGGCAGAACAAATGTGAGATTACTGAGGCACTTTCACAAGATGATTTTAGCTAAACAGCAGTGATATAACAGAAACAGGCAACAGGCAAGTTGCTATCCTCTCAGTTACTGCTGAAACCTCTGTTTTATCGTTCACCTTCAACATTTTGCCATGAGGACAGCCAAGCACTGCAGCAGGTTGGCCATGAGTTTGTGCAGCTTCCATCTCAGGAGGTTTCCAACACCGGACTGTGCAAAGCCCTGAGAAGCCTTGTCTGACCTTAGAGCTGGCCTTGCTCTGAGCCAAAGACCAGAGTAGAGACCTCCCGGGGTCCCTCCCAGTCTGAATTATCCTATTATCCCGTGCACTTTATGCTGTTTCTGAGGCATTTGGATTTTTTCTGTAGCAAATTCATTACAAGTGATGCCTTTCTCTTGCTGACAGTCTAATCACAATTTTGTTCTCTTTCCTCCCGTCTGTCTAACATTTTTCTTGGAATCACAACTGGCCATCTATTCACCCAGTTTACCTCCTTTTACTGGTCGCATCATTAGCAACAGCAATTCATACCATGTTTGAATGTGGAATTTAATACATATCTGAATAGGATTAAATGAAGGTGATTAACTGCAATAGCAGAGGACTAGACCCAGGAGGCCTCTCTATTCATCTATGTTGATTGCACTAGTCTAAAAATAATACAATGCCATCTTCCATTAGCAAGGAATTTCCATGCTGTTTCTCTCTTGCCTTTTCTCTTAGAAATGCAGAAGATTTATTTCAGACTAGATTTTTACCAAACCAGATGGACTACCCAGATTTACCTTTTAGCACAACAATCTTACAGCTATCCCAGTTACTCCCAATTGCCACAAGTACCTTATGGAGCAAGGTGTACTTTGCTTACCAGTTAACTATTTCACAATTTTGTTTGTTTTATATGCTACTCTGCTCACTTACGGCCTAGATGAAGTTCCTACACTGATTTTAACAATATAACTTTAAATATAATAAATTTTTATTACTTGTTTTGTGCTTGTTAAATTTGTAAAGTGCCGCATGGGAAGGAAGGAATACATATAGTATCATTTAGATGGTTTCTTTTTGGAGCGAAGAAGTTGGCCAAGGGCTGGAACCACTATTCCAGCTTGAACGTGAGAGATGCTGCTCTTCTGTCTGAATTATATACATAAAACCATGAGTCTCCAACTGAAAGAAACCCAACATGTGCCAATGTGTAGGCATTTAAAGCTGCCTGTGGCCAATGAGATGATTGTGGTTGTGGGACATGACAGTGTTTCAGACTCACAAAGGCACTAGATAAGAATTTTCCATTATGTTTCCTCCTCTTACCCATCTTCCCTTTACTGAATTTTTAAATGGTTATTCTTTCCAGTTGTCTCTCAGAGCAAAATACCTTCTATAACTGAACTGTACTAGAAAGCTGACAAGAGAAATGAATACAAGATAGGTACTCATGATACCTTCATAGCAAAATTGGGTATTCTCCTCTGCATTGCATTAGATGAAACATTTCACCAGCACTTTTGCCTCTGAATAGACTTTGAGCCTTTTAAAAGAACTCCAAATTAGATTATTCTATAACTTCATAAGCCTGTTAAGCTGTTTCTACTGCAGAATGGTGAGATCCTTCCAATTCCACACACATGGACCTAGATATCGTCACAGCCTTATTTCCTTGCTACATGCTAATTGATAGAAAAATGAACAAGGAATTGAAGTTATAGAACAGGCCAAAGTGCTCTCCTATATCCCCATAAGGCTAAAAAAACCTAAGGTGACATATGACCACTGTAATCTACAGAATAAAGGAATGTAAATGTCATAAATGCTGCAGTCACCTCCAGAGAGGGACACTCCAGTGATTGTTTTTACCACAGCCAAGCTATGCTGGACCTTCATAAACACACAAGTACTTGTGAAGAAACTAGGGCATCACAGCAGTTCAGACTATTGGACCTGTTCTCCTGAGGCGCCCGGGAACATACTTGGAGTCCAATCTGAGACAGCTATTTTTGAAAAGGCTAGACATCGTGAAGAATGACAAATTTTTCACTTGTGAAATTTCAACAGCATATGCTCTACTTTCAGTTGAGGTTTGTGTTTTCCTGTCTTTATAGTGGAAGCTATAGCGTGCACAATTATATCTAGACTATAAAGGGCTAATTTGCAACAAAGCAGCAGAGAAAGGAGCTTTTTAATCCTTTCTTACTGTGGTAATAGATAGACGGAAATTTTTCACAATTATGAAATATTTCAAAAACTATTCATAATGTTCATTTAATTTCTGGACAGTTATTTGAAATCCAGTGCAGTTTCTCAGCTGAGAATATAAAAATACCAATGCTTTTTAACTTTAACACAAGTATAATTTTCTAAATCAAGTACTTAAGCATTATCTAGTTGAAGATGTCCCTGCTCCTTGCAGGGAGGTTGAACTAGATGACCTGTGAAGCTCCCTTCTAACCCAAACCATTCTATGAATTCTTACAAGCACATATCCAAGAAGGAGTTTAAAAATTTCTTTGCTGATGATTGAAGCCTGTAATCCTGTAATTATTTTGCAATCTTCAGTATTATTTTAATACAAATATTTAAATGCAGATGAAAGACTATAGAGAAGATGCAATACTAATTCAAATATTAACAAAAATAATGGAAATACTTATGGAAAATATTTTTCATTATGCACTTAGATGAAACCGGACTTTGATATCCCCTGCTAGACTTTTATTCTATAGTAATTACAAGACTAACTATAGACAATTTTGAAAACAGGGAGGAGAAAAAGCAAAAGAGAATACTGATATTTAACTACTGCCAGAGTTGGACTTCAAACAATTTGATGAAGAAAATGTACCAAATTCATCTGTTGTAATGATATAATGACATTCTAGATTTCAGACACCTACTTAAAATCTGTGCAACTGATTTTCAATTTTTTTCTCTACAAACTTATTTTTGTTTAATTACAAATATCCATAACAAAATTTCACCAAACGAACATTCTTGAAATACTGTGATACTTACAATTATAATAAACTGTTAGTTTTCCTGTGGGGGTGGTTTGGAGGTTTTTTTTGGTAAATAATTTTCCACTATATAGTGCTTATTAGATGCCATTTTTATGCAAAGATTTTTGCAACAAATTGATGGGTAGCTTGTGCACAAGCTTATTAGGAAACTAATACGCACATGTTCTGCACTTTCTTAAGTGCTAGCTACTGAGTACTACAACTAAAAGGTTTCATAAATACATGCCTATTCAATTCAAGAATTTTCATTTAAAATGTAGGTACTTTATGTTCAATAACTTTCGCTTTTTCCTTCCTTTCAGCAGAGAGGAATAGGAGGAGTAAGAGAAAATAAACCACTTAAGTAGAGTTAGACTTTAAAGTTTTCAAAATCATGAGCTTTTGGTAAATTCTCTGTATTGAGAACACCAAAACACATACATTATGAATTGAACTTTTAAAAAGCATTTCCCTGTATTTTTCTCTGGAGGGATGGAAGGCAAGAAACATCTGGAAATATGCATAATTTAAGAAGAAAAGTTATCTTATCAGCTAAAAATTTATTGTTGCAATAGGGCCATAAGCAAATCTTCTTCACCTACAGTATGTTCAACAAGATCTCTGTTAACAACCAATTGAACTTTGCACGCCCAGACTGGTGAGGACGCACCAGCTCTGCTGAGCAAACCCACTGAGCTGAACTGGTACAGCAACCTCACAAAGACTTGTGGAGAGAGACAACTGAAATTATAACCTTGGCCAAATCCCTCTTCATCATTGTGTCAGTGTCCTCACTGGCAGAGTAGAAAGGAGAGTGCTTTGCTCTCTGTAGGTGCTCATTGCAGCAAGCACTGAAATTAATTATGTGAGTTAAGAGTCACTGAGCTGCACTCCAACCACATGGATAGTTACACATTGCTAAAAGAGGAAAAAATTAACTTTGCTAAAGGTGCACTAACTTAATTCAATTTGCAGAAAAAAAAAACCCCAGCTGATAGCTTTTATTTAAATCCTCCTTTATTTAAAGTAAAACTGGGACATTAAAAATAGTGCATATGTACACATTTACACATGTAGCTTCAGCAAAACCCCTACAGAACAAGTCCTTAGTTTCTTTCCTGCATCCACGCCTGAGCCATCTGTTACAAATGCATGAATTTTAAAAGGTACATCTTGCTGCTAAACTTACTTTATTTGCAAATACAATTAAAATGACCAAGAAAATGACTGTAATTAATTAAACAATTTTGAACAGGCTAGCTATCAGCAAAGCAAGAAGCTGTTACTTTTTTGCCACTTTTCCTATGACAAGCAAGTCATTAGGTATTGCTAAACACATATGAACAAGTGAGCATACACCGGAAAAGGCAAAGGCGTAGGAGGCAGGAAGGGAAAAGGAACAAGGTCAATAATATAAGTTTATAGGTGTAGGTTTGGAAACAGTTTGTAAGCAAGGTTGCTTTTTCTTATGTAATTCCCTAGCATCTACAATAGGCTGCAACCTTTTCTTCCTACAGCAATGCTGTTTCTAGACTAAGGGAAAGTTGTATTGATCCAGATAGGAGCAGATTATTATTAACCTGATGCGGAACTTCATTTGACTCATGACACTATGTCCCTCCTAAATAACCACATTACTTTCCTGCAAGGAAAACAAAGCACAACGTACCAAAGAAATTCCTATACAGAATACCGTAATGAACTTAAAAAACCATAATCATGTGTCAGAACTTTTGTTTCTTGTCCCCCAAAGGTCCAAGACAATTTTAACTGCACCATTTTATATCTACAGTAATAGATCACATTGACTGCACACTAGATTAGCAACAGCTCAAACAGTTTGCCTTGGCTTAATAAAAACATTAACACTCTGTGTTGGTATTTCTTTTGCAATACTGAGGAAGAAAAATAGAACGCAAAAAAACAACTTGGCTAGAAATCAATGTACGCTGGAAACACTTTCTGGAATGGGAAACAAAACAAAGCAAAGTGGTGAAGAGACATTGTATGTGGGCATAAAAAAATACCCTAAGTGGATACAAGAGACAATTACTTCACAGACATAAGACAAATTAGTTTTTTTTTCTTTTGCTATTATATTAGCTATCACATCAGTTATGTTCAGTGGAAACAAGTAAACACTGTTTACTTTTCAAGGCCATAACTGAAATGCTCCTTTGACCACACAGTTTTTGATTGTAATGGCAGGTCAATGACACAAAAAAAAAATCCTTAAAAACAGTGATTTTATGCAAATTTACTATGCTGACAGTCATGAAAATGCTAGACTGCCAGATTCTTGTGATCACTTCAGAATATAACAATTTGAATCTAATGGCATTTTTCAAAACAATTTTTAGCAAAACCAACAACTTTTTAGCAAAACAACAACCACGCACTTCTGAATTACCATGGTAATTTTTTAATGCCGTCCACTTTGTTTATAGGACAAAACTATACCATTTCTGTGGTGGTAATTTAATTTATCAGTGTAGCTTTTTGATCAAAGACTTTTTTATTTCTATGGAGACATGTATGAAAGCATTAGAAGCAAGGAGTTGAAGGCACCATAATTGTAAAAGTTGCTTTTCTGCAGAAAGCCTCCACAGTAAAAAGGTAATCAACCTACACATATCAATGGCTGCAAAATTCGAAAAGAAAGAGGCCTAGAATTGTAAGGGAATTCATCATTAACCACTGGGATGCATTCTTAGTAGAAAATTATTTAACATTTATATCAATGGACTCAAAAAAGAATGAAAACATCATTGAATAAAGGTAATACAGAATCAAGGACCAGTGAATGACATAGATGAGACCTGAATGCTGAGTGAGCAACATGGTTTCTATTCAAGAGAGTCCAGAAAAAAGGGAAAAGAAAATAGAGGAAAAAATAAAGAAATTAAATGTACAGTTGTTGGGTTTTTTAAAAAAATTTCACAGAATATGCATATTAAAAAGATAATTTCAAAACAAGGGTTTCCTTAAGTTCCATTTCACAGCAGACCTCAGATTCCTGGAGCCTCTATACTCCATGTTATGAACTTGGGAATCAGAGAGGCCTAATTTGAGGGCCCAGAGCCCTTATTCTGTAGTACTTCCTACTCAGGGTTGCTTCAGAGTCATAGATTATTCAGCAAGCATACCCAAGAGGTAGCGTGTTTCAACATGGCCAATTATAAACAATGTTATATATTTAAAAACAAAGAATGCAAGATGTAAATTATTAGATTGAGAACACCAGTCTTGCAAATCAGTGATTTGGAAAATTGACATTACAGAAAAACTAAAATCAAAACTGAGTAACAAACATACTCACACTCCAAGTCTATGGTTAAAATGGGTAAATAGTCCTTTAAATATTTAAACAGAGAGGTAGTGAATAGGAATAGAAAGTTTAGATTACCTTTCTATCCAGCTCCTGGAAATTTATGTTCTGTTCTGGCATATGTACTTCAAGAAGGATGTTTAGGATACTTAAGATTCTTTAGGATGAAACAGGAGGAGTTGAAAGAATTATGAGAATGATGAAAGAATATGAAAACACACTCTGATAACGAACCTGAGATGCTCACTCTATTTCTTTTCAGCAACAGAAGGCTAAAAAGTTATTTGATTATAACCTGTACATTCCTATATTGGGAGATAAAATTTGCTAACAAAAGACCTCTAAAACTAGGGGATAAAGGTACATTTATAACTAAGGATGGACACAGAAACCAGATAAACACAGGCTAACAAGAGAAAACTTTAACAACAAGAGCAACCAGGGATTGGAACTACTTAACAAGCCTGGCAGAGTATTCTTTAGTACTGGGACCTAATACAAATGATTGAGGCACTACAGATACAAGTTCAGCTACAGCCACCTGCTAGGAGCCGCACTTCAGGAAAATCCATTGGCTTGTGGTATGCAGCGCAGAGAGTCACAGTATTCTCTCTTCATCTGGTATTCTAGTATGGTGAGCATTGACTTCTTAAAAAAAACCAACTAAGCCAAACAAAAACCTCTAGTCTCTTTCACTACATTAGTACAGTTTTTGGAGTTATCACCATTCCTCTGCACTGAACTCATGCTCATTCAGAGGCTCCCATTTACAGATAATCCAAAGTCTTTGTGAAAACTAAGTGGCTGATGCTTGTAAAAAATATTTTCTAATAGGACAGCCACTTTTTAGTGATCTTTAAGATGCAATTTGAAATTAAGCATCAAGTATATTTTCATTTTCCTATTTGTTATCTATTGTTTAATAACATTGTACCGCATTCAGATAAGAGTTCCTTGTGTTTTATCTGTATTCCCCTGTGCTTTATCTGCTCACTGCACTGTTTATCTAAGATTTTAAGAAAAGTTCTGTCCAATTTATCACAAAACCTCTGGCTCTGTTATGTGGCAAAGGCATATAGCCCCATCTGCAAACAACACTAGGGTTTCATAAGCCAGTATGCCTGGGTGCCATCACAACAAAAAGGGAACTGTATTGTACTGCATGGTGGGAGCCGGGTGGCTTCCAGTGACAGGACCAGCAATAATCAGCTGCAGAGGGCTGTGAATGCTTTGTGAAGGGCTCCTTCTCATTTCCCTGGGGACAAATCAATGGCCTAAGCTTCCTCTTTCTGTTTATTTCATGCATTTTGCTTCACAGCTAGTTAGTAGATCAATACTGATTCATACTTTGAAGAATGAATAACCTTTATTTATGTTTATCAATAAATAAGGCCCCACTAAACTTTCAAAAAGATGCTGAAGATTATAGAGAGAGACATCCTTT
Source organism: Chlamydotis macqueenii (assembly GCF_036417535.1). Taxonomy (NCBI): domain Eukaryota; kingdom Metazoa; phylum Chordata; class Aves; order Otidiformes; family Otididae; genus Chlamydotis; species Chlamydotis macqueenii. The sequence continues at coordinate 131,420,832 of NC_141556.1, forward strand.
AATGGTAATGATGCACAAAAAGGATTAGCAGACACTGGTAGAATTTGTAGTGTTAACAGTTCAGGTGTTTTGTGGACAAGTATCCAAAGGACATGAAAAATGATGATTGTCAATTCTAAGTTTGCTATTGTTCATTAACTTCTGCATCAGAATTTTGAAAAATCTTCCTGTGTACATCATTTATTTTTGAACACAATTTGGAAACTAGACAAAATGAGCAGTAGAAGAAACCAAGGAAAAATAAAGGTGGCACCTTAAAAACAAAAGCTTTTTTACTGCATAGTGTCAGGAATTTAAAGTATACTAACAAAGAAATGTTATTGAGACAGGAGTTTTTTCTCAATACATGGAAAGTGTTGCAAATTTATTATACTGTTCTGTACAGAACAGAAAGTCCTCTGTTATACAAATAACTTTCATTTTTTTTTTTTTTCTGTAAATATTTGATTTCAAGGGCTCTTGCACTGATTAAATTCCTTCTAGGAAAGATTGCAGACATTATGAAGAGGACAGTTTGGGGACACTTGCAATCTCATTTACTTCATGTATTAGGGAAACACTGTATATCAGTCTGCCTTTGCAAACTGAAATCTCCCAACTATCAGATTTCCAACTTACAAAAGAGTGTAAGACTGAAGTTTGAAATAATAATTTAAGAAAAAAATGTTTATCATCATACCTAAATTACTACAAATGAAAAAGAAAGGGAATAGCGGTTCTTGCATCTGGAAACCTGATTTAATTAAAGTGCACCACAAGCACTTTTAATGATAATGACAACTCTGAAGTTTATCAGATTCACCTATACACTGCAGCACATTAAGGAGTTCTAGAAGCCAGTGGACTAACCACTCAGATGGTGTAAAAGGACGCTAAGGCTCCCTTAGTTTCAATTAATCTACACCAATTACAATACAATAATCCGTAGTGATGTTTTGCAACATAAATACAAGTTACTTATCTCTTACAGGTTCAGTGAAGCTCCACCCATCAGATTTTCACAGTAGACTTCCTGACAAGCCCACAGTGCCATCTCCTTTAGACACTGTCAATCTAAATTACATACTCTTTGTTAGTATATGAAGATAATTTCAATTATATCTATTGTTTTGCTGTACAGTTACTCTCTGTATATTCCTCTACAATGACGTCTTTTACTAGGATGTAAAATGTAAATACTTTCATGGGGTGATCGTGATATAATACCTAAAATATGTTCTAATATGATCTTCTAATGCCATTTTCTTGACACATTTAAAAACGAGCAAGTTACTGCAATTTTCCTTTTACATCCTATTCAGTAGAATCCCTTCCTTCACATTTACTTGAATTATTGAGAGCTGTATGTTAAAAACAGTTACATTCATTAGGGCTCCCCTTACCTCAAAGGAAAAACAAATGCCTCCCACAAGTTTTCCTGCCATTATCAGGCCTTTCAAATACCTGCAATGAAGTGATTGTCTGATAAGACTTAGCATATTGCAGTGACATACATGTCGGAAAGAAGGTTTCTAGTCACTCTGGAAACAGCTGCTTCTTCCCTTTCCATCAGTAGTAAGTAAGTCAAGGCAGAGACACCACACTCCATTTCAAACATGACATCTTCTAGTTAAAGGAGATAAAACATTGGTGTCCATCCCACATTTGTAATAGCAAAATAAAGAATTCTAAAATATTTCTTTGAGATCTGGTTATTGTCTGAAGAACAGGAATCAGTGCAACAGCAGCAATTCAAAAAAGGTTTCAACATCCCTGTAAAGACAGTCTCTCATCACAAGCGCAGAGCAACAACTCTTGTTAATGTTATTTTTACTCACGTGGTACAAAGCAGTTTCTGGTCCAGGTGTGCCCATGACTTCTTGTCTCAATGAGTCCATTTGTAAACTAGGCAACAGTGAGTAATGACTTGGACTACTACACTTGTCTCCCTTCTTTTTGGACTTTTTTCCAGTATCCTTTTTGCTATTCCTTTGAAACATGTAGTCTTCTTGACCTATTTTCTCATTGCTCATATAGCGAAGCAAGGAATTTTCTGTTGAAAGAAAAGTAATGCAAAACATAATTGTGAATTGTTCTATGTATGTTAATCCAGCTTCCAAAATACATAATATTCTTGCTAAGATCTATGGTCAATTTAAACTCTTCAAGACTATTTCATTAACAAAACTCATTTGCTTCTTTGGTCTAGATATAATAAGAAAGCAATCTTTTGGTACAGAAAATTCATAATTCTTGCAGTTTTCTGGTATCTTTGACAATAAAAGGAACAGAATATAAAAGAAGCCCCACATCAACAAATTTTGTCTTGGAGTTTTTTTAAAAAAACGAGTAATGTTACACTTATGATCATATCTGTAATATTTTTTAAACAAGATCCTGATGAATACAAATGACTGGTGCCATACATTAAAAGTAATTTGCTTTGAACCTTCATTAGAGATCATTCACCGTATCATCCATATTTCCTCAAACACTCTTCCAGCATATACTAGCCTGTAGTTGAGGGACATCTTTAGCCAGAAGCAATGTTTGTGAATTTAGGAAATCTCAGCAGATTTGTCTTTCACGAACTTGTCTGGGCTTTCCTTGTATTAATGTGAACTTTTAGTATCCACAGCCTCCAGTGGCAAGAGGTTCCTTAGCTTGAACTCAGACTGCATGAGAAGCCAGCTCTTTTTATTTTTAACCAGCACTCAGTGGAGACATTTGATGTCTCTCAGGTCTTGTTTTGGAAAAAAAAAAAAACAGTGACAAACCTATTTCCTTACTTCATTCCACACAAGATTTTATAAACCTTTATTATGTCCTGCCTAATTCTCCCAAACTGATGATGACCAGCCTACTGAATTGACCCTGGTTTGGAAGCTACTCCATACATTCGATCATTTTTGTTGTCTCCTAACTTCTACTGTATTTTTCTTAAGAGATGAAGAGACCAGAACTCCACAAATACCCAACATGAGCAAGAACTCACACAGCAGTATAAGAATACTTCTTAATTTGTCTTGTATTCTTTTCCTAATAATTCCTAGCAGTGTTTCCTTTTTGGATCCCTTCTGAACATTTAATTAATATTTTTAAGGAAATATCTATCATCACTGTAACATTTTGCTCCTGTACAATAATAGGTATCTCAGAGGTTATAATTTTGTATGTGAAATTACGTATCTGAACCTCACAAACCAGAATTTTGAAGAATGTATTCTCGATGATTTTGAGATAAACCTCATGCTGCTCTAGAATGTTTTCCATCCAAAACAAAAGCCCTCATAAAAACAGAGAAATGTGACATATAATTCTCATCTAAGCATAACAATATTTATCAATAATAATGATACATTTATCCTGTAGTATTGTAAAATTAAGTCCAGTTTCAAAATAGACTGGATAATACAGCTGAATCAATGAAATGCCAATATAAAGTTAAGCCAAACTGCAGAGCTTTGCAGTCATGGTTTTCTTTTGCCTGGCTGAGCAACTTCCTCAATCCTAATAGAGACTCTGCAAAAAAATCAAGTGTATATAATGAAAGAACCTAAAACAGGTTCACAAAACATATCTGAGCAAGCAGCAAAATGAAGCTGAAATACATAGCTTAAAGCATAATAAAACCCATAACGCCTTGTGCAAGATGTGTGTTCAGACCACTTACCTCTCCTACTATCTCTTTTTATTTTATTAGGGTCTTCATAATCCCCCACCCAGTTATATTCTACTGGCATAGAAATAGGCCTTAGTTTCCCTGGAAACAGAGGAAAAAATTGAGATCATGCAGCATAAGGCAGCATTAAACTAACATTCTTTAGAAGAAAGAACAAATCATGTGCTAAGCTGCTATTCTACAGCATTGCTTACGAAAGAGGATCCACCATAGCCTCTGAACAAGAGGTTAAGATAGGAGCTCTGTTTTCTTTAACAGACAAGAAGTAGCTAAGTATTTAACGGATTTTTTTAAGTTTAGAAAATAAATCCAGTGCCCTACAAAATGGCATTTGACGCATTCAAATTACTTTAGTTTTCACTGAACAGTATCTATTTATTATTCTGGAAGCCCCTGGCGCACAGATGGGGAGAACTGTTTTAAAGCTTATGTGAATTGTTGGTAATAGAAACGTGACCACATCACTAAAGTACCTTCACAAATAGCATCTTTGCTAGTGGGCTTAAAAGATCCATCAGTGACTGAGTAAGAAAGGAAGCAGAAAACCTATACATATAATTTCTTTTGTAGCATTTCATCCACAGAAAGCAAAGTCCGTTATGACTGATAAATTCACTTTTATTTCAGACAGCAAGAGAGAGAAAGCTGAAGACTATTATAGATTTTAAATTTCATTTTGGAAGCTGCTGAATTTATTTTAAAAAATATTATGAACTATTATTTCTGTTTAAGGATTCCACAAATATAGTTGGCAATTCAGTGAAAATGTGCTATGCAACTTAGTGGGGTTACTTAAAGTGGTCTGAAGTTTTTAGCAAGTTAAATGGTATATTGAAACAAAACATAGAGCAAGATAGCATATGGCACAATATCTGACAGACTGAAACCAAAATGTTTTCACAATAAGGTCAGTCTTTGCTCTTTTTTTAATCAATCTACTGGTCACAAAACCAAAAAGTGGGAAAATGATTTGTTTTTAAAAGTAGCAGAGATTAAAGTAAAAACTTCATAAGTTTTGTTAATTATTTTAGTAAAAAACATCTACACAAAGGTTATTGGTCTTATTCCACATTTTTTTAGGTTAAATTCATGATACACTGAAAAAAAAAGACACTTTTATAATGAAAACAATTATTCAAACATGTCTATCTACCTATTGAAGTATGGTGTCCATGGGAAATACACCAATACCATGGAGGCAGCAAAATGGTAAAAGGTTGTATTGTCTTTTTTAAAAATTGTCAAAAAAAGGTGTACGTTCTGTACAGACTACAGGATCAGGTCACACATACATCATTGCTCAGGAAATACAACATACATACTTAGCTTTTATTTATAATTTGTTTTACTGTTTGTGGCACATATTTAAGCTTAATTGAAGCCAGTGAGATTTAAAGCACACAGTTAAGAAGTCATTTCCTGAGTGGGGATGGGTGTATTTGGCTCATGTTTGTTTGACTAGAAGTAACTTTCTCTAGAAATATAACTTTCTGTTCTCTGTGAGGCTGAATACTTAAAAAGATACAAAAGCTACAAAATCATGTGAAATCTGAGTGTGATCAAAAATTATAGCCATAACAATTTTTCTACAAAATCTCCAGCTGTTCAAAGTGCATGGGTTTTTTTTTTGTTTCTGGCAGTAAAACTACAATGACCAAATTTGTTTCTTTCATTAAACTCAAGTTTCATTTGCCTGCTACCTTTGCTAGTCTCCTTGTTAACCCCCACGGATTCCCTAAATTTCCTTTCCCTGGTGACTACACTCAGGAAAATTTCTTCCTTGGGATGTGAACAGAAGCTTTCTGAGCCCAATTAGCAACTATTATACAACTGGAAGCCAGTAAGAGCATGAAAGAGAAATCTCTTTGTTAACATTGTCAAAAAATGTCAAAAGATTCCAATAAAGAATTTATGGAGGGCCCTATTAACCTCTCACCACCACATAATTAATGATGAGTACATGTTGAAAATGATTATTTCTCTAGGCCTTGGAACTCTCTTTGACCTTCTTTAATGGGTCACTATAAGCGAGAAGACTGTTATTGTCATTTTCCAGATTTCGGTGAAACCCTAAGGTCACGCCTAGCCACAAATCTTATGCTAACAAATGCCATGTGGGAAACTTTAGAATTTAATACTGAAATGGTAATACTTTTAGAAAATACACTTAAATGAAAACGGACTCGATGGTGTGAATTCATTAAAAAATAAGTGAGATCAAAAGTGAAAGGCTGTATAACAAATGTGTTAAATAATGACTGCTTCTCAGTGCAGTCTTTGATCCATGTATTTATAACCCTTTCTGCTAATAGAAAAAGGCTAAAAAAGCTATCCTGTAACAAAATAATGGATTCAACAGTCCTTGAAGAAATGTGTTCTTCTTCACTCTAGACCACCAGCATTAAAATTTAACATCTGGAACAGAGAGTACATCTCTGTTAATGGAACTGACTGCATCCACCAACTGTAACAGTTGAAATACTGGAGTAATAAAATGGATATATCCACTTTGAAAACTTAGCAGTTATTTTGTACACAATGGGCATGGTTAGAAAACACCTGAAAACACTTTGAAATCAAAAGGATACTGAGGATTTTGCAGCAGGATTGTGTAGTTGTATAGAAAGGGTGCATTTTATGAAAACGCACCCTTTACTGTTGTGCAAGCACATTGCTCCAGGTCCTGAGGATACTTTACACAGCTCAAGCTCAATTTATATCAAGGTTCCAAGGTGATTTTGGAGCTTGGACGCATGATGTACTAAACCTATGCTTCCTCATAAATCAAGTCTATCTTCTTCTCACAAAGGCATATGATGTCACCATGACTATAACAACTCCAATATACAGTTTGTGCTCTGTCTAAAAATTGAAATAACATAGCAAGTAGAGTGAAAAAATATTCAAGTGTGTGCTCAGCTAATACCATAGTCATCAAAATATCTTTTCTAAACAAGAGATTTCCTCTTCATTTTCTTCTACATCCTAACAACTCTATGACTGCACAATTTTATACTTGGCAACAGAAAACCAATTCTCCCAGTTCAAAGCTGGAACAAGTTACAATACTAGCTAAAGGAAGAGTTCCAACAGATTCAAACAGAAAATAACCTGGAGCATAAAAGTTTGAGAGGCAAAACTCTCGTGAGAAATTGTTTCTGAGTTTTCACCCCAAATAAGTCAAAAGCCAAGATGTGGAAGTAGCATGAATACACATGCATGTTTACATATAAAATTATTTCTTAGACAGCATGTAAGCTCAAATAAAGAGAAACTGCTATGTACAGGAAGTTACAGGAGGTTAATACAGTATTACAAAAAAGCATACTATCATCAGTCATACTTAATTTCTGGGACTAAAGAAAAATTAAACAGTTTTATAAAATGAGATTATCTGGAAAATTAAGCTGATAACAAAAATTATAGAACTTATATTCTGAAAAATCAATATAAAACTGGACTTGCCGTCCCCATCGTAGTAAATAATTCATTTTTTTCTTGCACAGCATAAGCTCTTAGGTTGAAATTTGACAAAAGTACTACAGAATTCTTACCAAAATAAATGGCAACTGAAAATATTTTCATGCTTAAAAACAAAAGCAGATGCACGAAAATCCTAAAATCAACAAATGATGATTATCCTTATTAGATCAATGCCATACCATATGTTGGTGTGCTCTCTCTCCTTCCAGGACCACTTGTTCTTCCTTTCTCATATTCATAGCAATATAAAACTGCATCTTCTTCAACGACATTAAAGCGTTTCCGATATTCCTGGTCAAGAAATGAGTTTGGAGATTCGGATCCTGTATGAACCGGCTTGCCTACTATATGTCTGCCAACATCATCGCATGGGAGATTTCCCTTTTCATCCCTTTAGTAAACAAGAGAGGTTTTTAATATATTGGGGTAAGATATTGATTTTTTTTACTGTGAACATTTCAATAAACATGGGACTATGTCGATATTTCAAACAAGTAGGAAACAGATGCCATCGACCAATATCAGGATCGCACATCATACCTGCATGTGTATGCATGTATGTGCCAGTTACCTCACACATCTCTGCTTATTCAATTCTTTTACAGTCTGTATCCATTTTACCGGTTTCTCTTGAAAAGAAAATAAAGCTGACATGCAGACACTCTTTTTTTCTTTACCTAGCATTTTGTGATTCAGGCCAGAGAAATAATATTGACCTGACTTTGTTATACTTGCATTTTTAAATACATCAGATCATTTTAAGACATGGCTATATGGCAAGCGTGGACAAATTCAATCTGTTTCCTTAAAAACTAACCCCAGAGCAACAAGAACAAGGGACTGATGATGTACAGACATTTGACACAGTCTTGCACAATCAATCCAGGCCTAGAAGTTCTATAGGTACATCCATGCAGTACCAATTAGGGTGTTTAGCACCTGATCATGAGCTTTTATCCCAGGACAGCAATGCATTGCAAGGCATGCACTTTGCAGTTTGTGTACAGATCCCCAAAAATTATTGCTTTTTCCCTCCCCACACCCCTGCCCCACTCTCTGAAAATGCAAACTACTCAAAGGTATGCAACAAGACAGCAAGCTGTGCCTGGGGTCAGAGCCTTCTCCTTGCAGGGCTCAGTAAACCTGCTGGTAGGACTGCTCCTAGAGATGGCTGCAAAAGACCTAATCAGAGAGTAACTTCTGGGCAGCAAAATGCACGGGAGGCAGCCAAGAGAGAAGCTGGGGCCTCATGCTCTTGTAGGAGCACTTCTGCCCCTCTGGAATGCCATATGAGTTTGAAGCTGGCCAACATGCTGACCCATACTTTCCTTGGCGCCCTGAGACTCCATCTGAGGACGAAGCAAAGCCTCGTGGGATCCAGGCAGCCACAGAGGATGAGAAAGGGCCATCCTGCCTTGGCTGCAACAGTGCAGCACCACAAACCCCCACTGAGCACTACTCTCGCTTTGCCAGGTTGCTTTCTCAGAGCAGGGATGGTGCTGGCTTAGCGAGGGGGGCTGGTGCAGCCCCACCAGGGCCGCGAGCTCATTTCCAGTGACAGTGCTGGAAGACTCTGCAGGTAACAGGATGAAGACTGACAGAAAACAGCCAGATGCTAATCGGTGCTGCAGCTACCATGGGGAGTTGGCATGAGGAAGACTCCACAATAAGGAGGGTAGCCTGACCTGGAGGGATCTTTACTGCAATCACGGAGAGAAGTGCAGAGCCACTAGGCAAACACCCTTTGCCATAGCCCTCTGGAGATGAGGGCTTCAGTTCTTACTCTCAAAGATATTTGACAAATTTGAGCAGGTACTAACTTATGATCAGCACTTTTAAGTAACCGGCACATGGAAAGTGTTGGTCTCTCTTTCTCATCCCATCCATGTGCAGTTATGTCAGCAGCTGTACTGTCTGTGGGTATCCTTACCAAAGTGGCATGGCTTCAGGGTTTTACAACTTACATAAAAATACCAAGTCGTTTACTGTCTTTTTCCAATAAGAAAAGGAGGGTTTGTTTGGTTGTTTTTTTCCTTGGAATGGCAACAACAAACAGAAACAGATGCTGAACAGTTTGACAATACCCGAAATAAAGATATGCTTAAATGTAGTTAAACATGGACAGAAAAATTCTGATGAAATGCCAAAACAGATTATTCAGCAACAATGTGAAATCAAGTGTAGTCCATTAGGATTAAGCTGATAAAAAAAATTCAAATGTACATAGCTTAATCCCTCTGTAAGATTACAGCTTGTACTAATACAAGATTTAATCAGAATTGGTCCAAACTACTGCATTATCATCATGATTTAAGAAATGTTATTAATAAGTAATCAAAATGTATTTTTTCCTCGAGTAGAACTCAAAAAAGGCTGAGCAGCAAAGGTTCACTAAAAATACTTCAAAAAAGGAGGATGGATGCATTTCTTATCAAATAATACTTATTTTCGTGGTGGTAAACATGATCAGTTGCAGTACACAGGCACTACTTCTTTCAAGGTAGTACAGTTTCAGTTTCAGGAGCAACAGGTCTTTACCATCTAACTACTGCATTCAAAGGGAAACCTAAGACTGTTTTGGTTGGGGTTTCTTTTTGCAGTTTTTTTAGGTTCATGGGTTAGAATTAAATACTTGATTTATATCTGCGGATTTTCTGAAAACCATGCCTCTAAAATATTTACATAGACATAACAAAATACTGTTATCAGAGAGACAAAAGACATATTCAATCCCTATGAACAATTCAAGTGTCATGACTGACAGTGGTTTTATGCAATTAGAAGAAAAAAAAAAGTGAACTAGACAATGTATTCTGTTTGTTTCTTTGTCACTTTAAGACAGATACTAGAGCAATTGTGTTAGCAAGTTCAACTCTGTTATACGTGTCACATTTGAAATAAAATGGCAGTATTTTTTTTCCAAGAAATAAAAAACAAGCCGAGTAACAGATGAGGCAGGGATGAGGAAGGAACATGGGACTCAGCTTATGGCTTCACAAAAGGCTTGTGACATCATCTAAATCATGAAGTGGAAAGTCACTCTTTTGCCCTGGAAGGTTTTTCATATCTCTGAAGAGTGAGAATTTATCATAGAATCACAACTTATCCTTCCCACTAGGCAATTTAATTTGCCATATACCTTACTCTTGGACAACCCTCAGGAAAGTCTTGTCAGTATCGGGTCATACATCTTATTAATTGGCTAGAAGAGTTACTGATAAGAAAGTCTAGGAAAAACTCAGCTACAAGGAAGGACATACTGCCCTTACAACTTTTCCAAGGAAGTTAACTAAAAGAAAAGCAAGAAGCAATTTAAAAATACATTAACTGGATATATGATAGGCTGTGCCTATGAATATGGAAGCTTTTAAAAATACTCATTCCTCTTAAATACATTCCTAGACCTCTGAGTAGCTACTACTTCTGTATTATCTATGGGCCATAATTCTCTCAGAATTTCAGAAAAGCAACATCTGTGTACGTTATGGAATTATACTGAATCATTTGAGGTCATATGAGGGTAGGGTGATGAATCTGCAAGAAGGATCTGCCGCTTTTCTGGCGCAGCAAACCCAGAGATCTGGGAGAGATTAAAATGCCTGTTTCAGGTGGCAGATCAGAGTAGCAGATATATTTACAGGGAATAGCATGGTCACTGCAGAATCTAGCAGAGTGGCCACGCTAAAATGCGATCCTGAAATTTGCTCTAACACTATCAAATCAAATATATCTCAAAAATAAAACAGTACGGCAGAACAAAACAGTGCTCTTGTTGAAGTTGAAAGTTTCTTGCTTTTAGCTCAGCCTCCCTTGTTGCATCATGATTTTCAGGCAAGGCGACAGATACAAAACTCTTTTCCTAGTTACAGATTCAGGGTTTCTAGTGATAGGGCAAGGGGTAATGCCTTTAAACTGAAAGACGTTCAATTTGGACTAGATATAGGGAAGAAATTTTTTACCGTGATGGGGCAGAGGCACTGAAACAGGTTGCCCTATCCCTGGAAGAGCTCAAGGCCAGGCTGGATGGGGCTTTGAGTGACTTGGTCTAGTGGAAGGTGTCCCTGCCCATCGCAGAGGGGCTGGAACTAGATGATCTTTAAGGTTCTTCCAACCTAAACCATTCTATCATTCTATGATCATTGTGAGTCTGATTTAGTGTATCTACCCTCAATAACGTGCAAAATAAAATATTATCAGCCTAGTCCCAGAGGGTAGCCTGATAAACAGGTAGGAACAAAATGGTCAGCTACTTTACAAATATTTTTTCATTGAATTACACCTGAAATGATCTTTTTTACCTTGGAACATAAGGTTCTGTTGGAGGAGGAGGTATGTAGAGATCCTGAAGGGCGGAGCTGTCTCTTTTTGTAGGTGTGCTGATAGTGCTGGATGGCGTAGCAACACTGCTTGTAGGACTTCTAGGAATAAGAGGCTGATTCAAAACAGAGAGAAATAATCAAGATTATCCTTATATATTATACATTTTATTTTAAAAAGCTATAAACATTCCACGGTTCAGAAAGTTAAAGAAATATTTAACAGTTCTAATCTTCTGTGTGCTTTTTAACTTACTGAAAAAGACAGTTATACTAAGGAGACAGATCTACGAATGGACATGTATTGTGCTTATAAAATTGACTGCTCTGATTACATCTTTTTACCTTTTGCACAGCAAGATTACTGCCAATGCCCATTAAAATAGTAATCAGTAGTCACTGGTGAAATCTTAATGAGCAAATAACATACAGAATCCAGTGAATTCCTTAATTAAACTAATATTGTAAAGAAAAAGTCTAGTGTTTATAGTAAAAGGTGCATAAGTAGGCATTAAATTGAATGTCATCTCCCCCCATCTGCTCTGCAGCTTAAGAATTAACTGTAAAAGCTTCAGTTTACGTCTGCAGATGCTGTAAAATCAGGTACTGTATCCTCAGAGCATAGCACTATGAGACAGAATAAACTAGATTATTATTATTCTTCACTCCCCTGGGCAGACTCCTCACAAAGTAACATTTACTCACAGGTAAATAAATTGTACACTCCTTGCAGAATAATCATGCATTCTAGCTATCATTCCAGTCCAAATAGGATCCTTCCTCTTAATCACATCTCTCTCTCTCTCTCATGTGAATTAGGCATCCCTTTTTTTCTCCTGAGCCTACTATCTTGGCTAGCTAAATAATGACCAACCATTTGAAGACTTTATTAAATCACTGGAGGGCTGGAAATTGTAGCAAGATCTTCTAACAGTCTCTATACAGATGCAGAAAAATGAAATGGGAAGAAAACTTTGATTGCTTTCCTCTACTTAATAACACATCTGCCTAATAACAAAAGCCTTATGTTGCTTGGCTTGTGTAATAGCTAAACTCAAGCAGAAGAAAAAGAAAAATGGCAAAACAGCAAGTACAACAGTATCTTCATAAACCCTAAAACTAATCAAATATTAAACAAATGCTGAGTTTTACTTTGAAAGAGATCTTTCCCCTTCATCTTTTTGGAAGTGAACTCCTTGAAAAGAGATGTGTCGGGATAAGGAGAGTTCCTCAAACTACAATTTCTGACTCAAATAACTACTGAAGGACACAAACATTGCACATTGTATTGATGGCAGAGAAGCTCTAAATACCGACTGAATGGGCGTGTAGAAAGATCCTTCTGCCATAAAGAATACTTTATGACAGGCCAACGGGGCATTCCTGTGAAGAATAATCAGTTCTCATTTCCCGGATATTAATCTTGACACCATAGCATTGTGCCTACACTGCAGAAAACTCCAAGAGTTCAACCCCAGGAACTTTTTCAAAATGTTGGCCTTTCATAAGCTAGCGATGACCTATTTCAATTTGTGCTTATCAAGCAAAGCCCCCAACATTGTGTTACTTTTTTTTGAATCTGCATGCAAGAATAATGCACACCACCTAGGAAATCTCACCCTTTAGCCAATTACTGCCTTGTTTTAGGAACAGAGCTGTGTTAGATGTTATTTGTCTCAAACATAATAAAATGTATGCCTAAAATTTTCTTGTTAAAAATTTGCAAGTCCACCTTTAGAGCAACAGCTATAAACTGACACAAGTTTTCTCTTTTTGAATGTTAGAAAACCATCTCCTGTAAACAATGATACTACTAAATTCTTTCCTTGCTTATTAGAGTTAATGAGAATATTCTGTAGCTAGGTCAATGAAAGACTGCCAGTATTTACAGGAAGAGAGGGAGAAAGACACACACACAAACCAGACAGGTAAAAGACTTTACAACCACTGAAAACAAGAAGACAGAAGCCTACAGAAATAACAATAAAGTTGGCAGCAAAACTGGGTAAAAAAATCAAAAAACTAAAAAAGCCCACTAAACTCTATTTCAGATAAATGAAAATCTTATCCTTTAGATTTTAATCTGTGACACTGTAGGCATAGATGACTTGAATCACTTACTGTTATTGCCTTTCTGATACCTTGTACTCCCAGGACAAGTACACTTTGTGGCTTGCTGAGTAGCTTGTAGAATTAATTTTCATTGTAAGCCAAAGAATTTTGTGACCAAGACCCTGTTTACACTTGTTAAACCCAGGCTGTTGTTGTTCATGACTCATACTGGCAGGAGTACTGAGAGGAAGACAAGCTGGGTAGTTGGATTTGCTCTTCTCCACTTTGAGGAAGAAGACAGTCTTTCACTTGTATGAATAGGTAGATAAGAGGAAAGAGGGCCCTAGAGACTAGACTGGTGGCAGTCAATAGGAGTTTATTGTTTATGTCACACAGGGAAAACCATGCTCAAGCATAACAGTGATCTGGACTTACAATGGGTTGATGAGCCTCTGGTAGTCATGACTGGCTGCTGGAGGGCTAAAGGACACAGGCAGAGAATTTCCCTTGTGTTGCTGCTTGGAACATCTGCCTTTAACTATTTAAATTTATATGGGCTTAATTTCTGAAAAGAAACCAGATTTTGCTGAAGTCTGAGGATTCTATTGGGTAACTTCACACTTCACTGGGCCCTGCTAACACACAGCTCAGACATTCAGGTCGGTTTGTACTCCAGGACAGTTTGCTGGAAGATGGTGAAAATCAGTTGGGGTTTGTACATCTTTGAGAAATGCATATTTTGGTTCATCTTCTGGCTCAGCAAGGTGGTTAAAACAGTAAGTGCAATAGGAAGAAACAATATTCGGTCTACCATAGAAAAACAGAAGTTATGCAGCTGCCTGAAGGTAAAAGGCTTCCCTCAAACTGTTCCTGTGTCAGACACTTTCATAGGTGAAATTACAATGTAATTGGTGAGTCTGAATGACTATGGTATCTCACAGGATGGCAATGTGGGTACACCTTCCCAGGGCACTCAGAGCTCCCAAGAGGATGGAAACTGTAATACAATCGAGTACAAGTAGAAGCACAATCCTGTAGGATTGTCTCAAAACATACTAAGATGTCTCATATCTTTTTCACATTTGAGTCATATTGCCAAAGTCAACTCTCCAGTTTATTTCCATAAAACCAGAAAAGCTATGTAACCAGGAAAAAAAGGGAGAAATCCAAATTTAAAAATAGGTAGGTCACCACTTTTTAAAAAATATATATTTATCAACACTGCACCAGTAAACCAGTTTTTCAGTAATAAATGCTACATGGTAAACACATTCAAATGGGTTCTCCTGGTAGTTGCTCAACACACTGAGAGCACTGCTGTAACTACCACCTTGTGCTGCAGGAGTTCAGCTTTTATTTTATAAATAATTAAAAGTCTTCAGGCCCTCCTGGTTAAAAAGAGAGCCCTTCAGAACATTTGCCTGCAGGTATGGTGCATCTACACAGCATTTTGCATCGCAATTTAGAGAGATCTCAACCATTCAGTTTGAGTTTATCTGTGCACCTGCAAGTAAATCAGCTCACGTAAGCTCTCTAGTTCAATGGCAGCCATTCAGCGGATCATATGCTGGCACATTGAACCGAAAAACACATGGAAGTCCAGTCAGGTATTTCTGAATTGAATGCCTTGGAGGTCTGTGTTATTGCCGAGTTAATTCTCTTCCAAGAACTAGAGCTTTTTCCTGCTGCAGTCCCTTTTGGTAGGCTGGCCAGGGCAAGTGGGATTGTTGAATCAGCAATAAAACAAACATTTTCAGGTCCAAAGAGTTAAATACTCAACCCATGAGAGTAGTTTGACAGAGAAAGTTTAGCAGTTACATATTTAAACTGGAATAGCCTCAAAAACACCCCCCAAAAACTCCGCATCAATGTTAACTCACAATGACACACACAAAATACATATTTCAATACATTTTGGAGTACTATTTCTCAAACATTTTGGATGCACCATCCTCCTTCAGGATCATTAGTCTTTATGGACCCTTTCCCACAGGTTGGCCAAGGAACAGAAAACCCACTGTCTTTACTTGCAGCAGCTCCGTTTCCCCAGCACAGAGAAATAACAAGTCCCTCTAAGTAGTGACTGATAGCACATAGACACTTACTCTCCTCTCCTCCCAGAGCTGCTCTGGCCCTGGTTAGCTAAGCCCTGCGGTCCCTACTTCCCTCTTGCTACCAGGACCTATCGCTTCTTTTCCCAACCCCAATCCTGAAGGAACTGAGAGGGTGCCCTCAGTAACTCAGCATATTATTTTTGCCTTTTTTTTCCTCCAAATAATTAATGTAATTAATATTTAATAAATACTATCTAAAATTCTTTTAAATGTTTTTTAAAACTCTTTGAACCTTTCATTAACTCCCTTGGAAGCTGCACTATATAGTTTGAGAAACATTGCTCCAGAAAAAGACATACAATTTTTAAAAGCATAAGCAAAACCAATACAAAATGTTAAGTGGTAATGTCTTTATACAATATTTGCATCAGTAAACGGATTTTACTGCTAAAATATTTTTCATATTGGATCAAGGTTACGACAAGTTATTGAACAGAATGTTTCCAATAAAACAAACTTTTTATAAGACCAACCATGACATGAAGTAATGAAATACTAGAACTAATTCATACTCTGTAGGAAAACCCAGCCAGAACTCATTTAACATTGCTGCAAAGAATGTCCAGTTCCCATGTAGTTAAAAGACAACTAAGCAATTGAAGAGCCAACAAGTTAGTATTTTATTCAAATTTAATGATTAAAAAGTGTAATGTCACTAATGTTAATCATTAATGATGAAAACAAAATATGACATTGTCTCTAGATGAATGAAGGAGGTAATATAATCAAGTAAGAAAAAAACTAAATAAAAATAATTTTCTCTCAGACCAAGGACTGCTGTTACCATTGCTGTTGCTTTTTAGGAGGCTGAAAAGCTGAATAGATCATAGTAGACATAGGATGCATATCATAGTGGAGATACAATGCATATCTAATCCAAAATAAAATCTGTTTAAAAAACTACAGATACTGAGCTGTGGTGATTTTATAACGGTACAATTTAATCACATACAAAACAGTACAGTGAACTACTTTAAATATACAAAAGGTGGCATTTAAATAAGCTTGATGAGGAGTGTGACAGAGTGTTTAAAAGGGGTGAGAAGGCTTTTTTTCCAAGTCATCACACAAGATATGACTGGCAGCTGGACCTGCCCTCAACCTCACTAACATGAGTAAGAGCCTTTTCACTGACATTGGCAGGGTGTAGTCCAAATTAGTTGAAGCATGGCAACATGTTGCTCTATCATTCCTTTTCTGTAGTATAAAGAGGATGAAGGGTTTTCCACACTGTAGTCAGTCTAGTTTCTTTTGACTAATGAACAACGCATTTTCCAGAAGGCAAAGGAGGACTTTGCAGCTAGCTTCTTGCTCGTGTGATGATAGCAACTTACATAAGATTTCATATGCTCTGAGAATCTTATCTATTGAACCTTCTGCCTTTTTCAAACAGCACTTTGAGGCCCTTCCCTTTGAAACCTCCCCAAAATAACACAAATTAGAAAGGAGAAATAAAACAGACAATCTAGAGTAGAGGATGTTTATTTAAGTTAGGTTTTGAACCAGACAAAAATTTGGAGAGTTTAAAGATGATTAAGTCACCTTTATGTCAAGTAAGAAAAATTTAAAAATTAAAGGTTAAACTCACTTGGTTTGTTCACCACATTCAGTATTAGTCAGAAACACAAACATTGCAATCTGAAACATCATTCTGGGCTTGCACACAACAGATCAGAGTACCAGAAAAAGTAACTGAGAGGCAAATTTAGTAAGATTTTTCTTGCTGGCATAACATCTTAATATTTATGGTACAATATCATGTCAACGAATACCTTCAATTGCAAAGGCAAACACAAAATTCCCCAAGCCACAGCTGCCTAATTCAAATGTTATAAAAGCTATAACAAAAAACACAGGTTGAAAAATCCCTTGACTTCACAAATTTGGATGTGATTCCAGAATGAATGAAGGGAGAACTTTTGATTATCTGTGAGAAGTTGGATACTGATCGATATTAAAACAGACAATCATCAAGTGACTGAAAACTAAAAAAAAAAACCAACAACCAGCACTTCCTTTAATTAAGACACAAGGGGAAGAAAAAAAAAGGATGTTTTTCTTTCTAGTACTAATTGACCTTAGAGCTGGAATTAATGCACTTGTAAACACAAACTCATTATGTAATGGTGCATAGTAGAGTCATAGGCTGATTGTATTATTTTACAGTTCATCAAGCCATTCAGTATCAGTTTCAGGACTGCTACACAGGATACATAATTCTTCTTCTTTCTTTCGTACCTTCCTTCTACCTTTCGTATTTATTCTAAGGATAAGACTATTTGCTAAAAGAATGAATATTCCACATATTTGCTAAAAGGAAAAAAACCCAAAAGAATTAATCAACAAATATGTAGACTGGATTTAAACCATAATTCATGGCAAGACTGCGATGTGAAAGCAGAGGTGTTCAAAGCAAACCACTGAACGTTCTAAGAAATATTTATGCCAATCAGTAACCAGTTAATATCTGAATGATCTAAAAGCATTTTCCCCACTCAGAGACCGTGAACATTTGGCTGGCACTTGGCTAATCTAGATCACTAACAGTGGACAGCAAGCTCTTAAAAAATTTGTTATCAGAATGTGTCATTTAATTACCAGGATGCCCTGACACTCACACACCAAGCTGCTTGATACACTGGTAGTACCTGCACAGTGCCTGAACTGGAAGACTCATCTAGCACTTTCCCAGCTTACAGGCATACTTAGTATCTTTCCACTAAATCTATTTTTTTTTAATGCAGCGGCAAATGGCAAACTTGTTCTTACACAGAACTACTGACTAAACAAGCAGAATGCAATTTACCAATAATGCCTCAGCATTACTCACTTTCAGCTAAAATTAAGTTTTGAAGGCTCTCAATTAAAACATCCCAATGTAAATCTCAATGTAAATGAGTCACTTAATTTAATTCACTGAAATATTTACCTTCCACATTTGCTGTAACAGCTGTTAAACATATTCATTGATGGGGTGTATACAAAAACTCAAGTCTCTGCTTTTGTGTCAGCCTCCTTACGTTAGGGCAAACTTTCACCTTCTCACCTCACTCATTGCAATTTGATTTGGATGTGACACCACATTTTCCCTCTGTTCACTCCATTTGCAGAACCAAAAAAAACCACAGCAGCCAGTTTGCAGATCCTAATTCTCATTTTATCAGTACTTCATCCCCCTATCTTCTTCTAGAGTCTTTTGAATGTTTTGCTTATATTTTGTACTTTAACAGAGTTATTACTGAGTCATAATTTCCTTATAGCTTCTGTCTGTTGAATAATGCATATGGTTCAATTAACTTAGTTCTGGAATAACAGCACAGTTGCAATATTGTCAATTATTTCATGACATCCTGATATGGGAAAACAAGTTATCATAATTTCCCCTGTTTCCAAAGATGATGCTATTTCCTATCACTTTCCTCCTCTCCTCTCATCAGAGACATAAGAAATTTCAGAAGAGCCAAAGGGCAAACTGCAGTTAAAAAACTTAGTTTTTCTGAAGATTTGCTCAGAAATTTTTTAATTAAATTATTTTAAATAAATATAATTTTTCGATATTTTTAATAGCTATAAAATTACACTGCATTCTTGACTGCTTTTGCTGCTTGTTATTAATCAAACATACAGTACCGATTTCACACTTAGGCTACATTTAATCTCTAACATCAGCGGACTTTAACATCTGCTCACCTCTGATCTGCATAAATTAACAACAGAAATCTCCACATTATGCAGCTTCTGAAGTTTGTCTTCACTTCACCCTGGAGCTTTTTCGATACTCAGTCTACTTAAGAAAACTGTTGTTTCTTAGAACAAAATCACAAATTACAACGGACACACATATGCACACTTCACACATAAGTGCTGAATGAGGTTCTGGCCTTTTCCTGGTGTCATGCTTGATAAGATCAGAACAGTATCATTGTGGTACCAGAATTATATCTCTAATGTTTAACAGTATCTTTCTTTGTACTCATATTAGCCTTCAAAATACTCATATTTTCCATGCTATCAACAAAAAAAAAAAAAAAAACCTGCACCAAAACCAACACTCCCTTTATGCCCCCATCCCCAAACCTGTAAGATTACAGAAAACCTCTATCTAGGGTCAATCTCATACTATCTAATACAGATACTTTACATTCAAGCTAGCTGTACAGACTCACTTTATCATCAAATAGAGAGAAAGATGCACGTGCAGGGTCCAATTCACCTCATCCTAAGGCAGATCAGTCTAAATTAGGTGAAGATGAATGAACCAGTAACTGTTATGTATGTCTGCTGGCCAAAGGGAGTGAAAATGAGAAACCTGAATGGTATATAGATATATACCTAGTTGACAGCTAAAGTTAGAACAGTTGAATAACACCTTAGTTTCTGTATTGAACTAAGGATGCTGAGATGTAAATCAGAAACAAATAAAACACACTAAAAGATGACTGGTTTTTTGCTTCTGGAAGTGGGTGGGGAGTTACAAGCACGCTCACAATTTTAGCTCATGACTTCATTCACTGTAAAAGGACAACAGGAATCTTCACTTTCCTACTGGACTTAGTTTAAATGGTGGAAATTGGTTTTTATCAAATTTCTTCTCACCCTTTTGGAGTACCCTGTCTTGAATTAATTGCTTATTTGCTATTGTTTGCATCAATGGCCCATGTCAGAAACTTCTGTTGTGGGGTATTCAGCGTAATTATTCTAGTGCCAAGTGATAAAGTGAAGCAAAAAGGAATATTTAGGAGAATGACTCAATTCACTCAAAGAAATGCCACCCAAAGAGGATTTAGACTGAAAGCATTTGACCCCAATCAAAGCAATGACGTGCATTTTTCATTTGTATTTATATTCTCACTAACGCCATGATAAAAGTGCAGCCTTCAAGTATAGACATTCATGCACTTTTATCATGCATACAGATTTGCAATTTTATGTTCAGACACTAATAAGATATTTTTGGTTGAAACTTTTTGTTACATGTCTAGTCAGTTCTTTATATCTGAAAGATCAATGCATCTCAATCATTTAAAACCTTACTCAGCTTCAAAGACAATGATGCATTTAACCATTACAAAATAATTTATACATATGTATACATATGTGAAAGAACTTCTTCATGGCATTAGTACGTTTTATGAATCTCTTATTATATTAAATGGAAAAGACCACAGCTACTGGCAGTGGCATTTCTGCATCTCATTTTCTTTTTGCCCGAACTTTGAAGAAGTCTTTTCTCCCTCAAAAGTACTTAATTTTAAATTAGACCTTTTATTGTGATAATAAAAATGTCCCAAAGAATGTATTCCTTTTGCAATGAAAATAAATTTCTAAACATTGCTCTATCTGAACTGAATGAAAAAAGGGATTATTTGTCAGTTCCATCTGTTGGTTACATGCTTTCATCAGTCCAGACATAACTTTTATTTCCTAGAGTAATCCATCGCAGTGACATTTTATCCTACAGTGAAACACAAAAGCTTTAATGAAACCATTCCATGGTTTTCAGCACATTGCAGGCTTACGAAAATTAAAGGCCAAGCCAGACATCCTGTGCTACACCTGCTTATATGCGAGGGTTCAATTTCAAGGACAACTTTGACATGAACATGTCTTTTATTTACATGAGGAAATTTTGATGGTCAAGTGGTTTATTGAATCACCTTATAAATTTTACGGTAACTCCATGACTGATCAAACTGAGAATTCAAGATCTTTTCCTCCCCTCTTTCTTTGAGGTTACACTGTACTGAGAACTTAACAAGGGCTCAAAGTAAAATTTATCAGTTTCTGAAGTATGCTTGCTTCCTCTTGGCTAGAAAAGTTATCTAGGGCTACTTTTCTGCATTGTAAAACACTGGGATGATTACTTCTTAAGTTCTAATAACAGGTGTAATTTCAATTGAGCCTATGAGAACAAACTGTAGAGAAATAATTTCAGAAACAATTTTTCACAGTATACAAGAGTAAATCCATATGCTGCTGAGATGAAGCACAATAAAGCATCATTGAGATATTCTACAGTTAAAATGATGGTGTATGACTTATGATTAAGCTTCATTACCTGCAGAGCAAGGGGCTTCCATCTCATATTTTTCAGTAAAGCTGGTGCTGAGGTAAGCATGCTCTGAGGTCGCTTTTTCAAAGTTAAGATAACACCACTCGGATCCTCTCGTAGTGCATTCACCAAATTTTTCAACTGCCACCCCACCTGGTAACCAGTAAAATCATTACAATAAAATTGAGGTACAGTATTCAATATGTAATGTTCCCTTTTTAAATAAGATTAGTAAAATAACATAATAGGAGTGTATATATATATATATATATTTTAAAGGAGATTAACTCTAGAAATGTCAAAACAAATTACTGCATAAAAATCATGTCAACTAAAATAATTATTATAATGCATTAAGATGGATATACATAATTTCTGGCTTTAAAATTAATAAACTACTGTTACTCCACTGTAAATGCACAATTAAATCTCATAGCTGTGGTACATAGACTTTAGAGACTAGAAAGTTAAAAAGCTCTGGCTCCTGCACCAACAGTTCAATTCAAAACTGAGCATTTTATACTCCATGGTTACTATTTGAAGTCCACTAATCACATATAGCCATACTACTTCTACTCCAAGCACAAACCAGTTCAGGAAAATCTTCTACTCTTCACACTGCTATAAAAATAAAATCAGAATCACAAGGTGTCACGGCCCTGTTTTTTAAAAATAGTACTTCTTTCATGATGATTTCAGAAACAAATACAGTAAATTAATGACAGAAATGTAGTCTAGCCCCTACTTGAGTAGTCGCCCAAAGTAAAACAGCTTTTCTGCCTTTTTCTCTCTCCACCCTTAAACACACAAGCAAACTTTCCTGATGTTTAAAGGATCACAGTTACAAATACTGTCTCCTGCTTTCACAACTTGTACAAGAACAACATTAAGAAGAAAATTATCCAACTGAGAAGTTAAATTCTTACTGAAAAACACCTAGAACTCTGAAATGATAAAGTAACGTCATCATAAAAAGGTTACTTTATATCACATCAATATAGCTGACAAAAATAAATAGGCAATGTGAAAAAAGAGAATGCAGATGTTCCTTATAATTGGTATAATGCAATATGACACAAATATATATTTGTCACCCATGTTTAAGCAAGGTATTCACACATAGGTTGTTGTTACTTATTTTTTACCTTATTCCCTGTTACCAAAACTCATGTTTGCTTAATATCTGTTATTTTAAGAGCTGACACTCCCATATAAGCATGCCACTTAAGCCAACACTAATGCTTGCCAACAATCCTGAATCACAGACGTGGTTCAAACCTCACCACTCTTCCTCCACTACTGTGAACATACCTGTCCTTTTTTTTCACCACAGCAAAGTTCATTATATCCAGGATGCACTTCTACAGTAATACTATTGTAAACAAAAAAATAGGGTGTTGACAACATGCACCTTCATGGAATATTTTCCATCTTCCACAAAAGACTTCCAAGCATGCTGGGATTCTTATTTTCAGTCCAATATACTAGGCATATGGCTACTATATTTTGAATAAAATGAAACATGAATGTAATCAACTTCAAGCTCAATTCCCACATCCTGGTGAAGTCTCCATTCTTTTTCAACAGTATCTAAACCAAGTCTCCGTAAGTCAAAGCTTTGTGTCTTAATATTACAATTTTATAAAAAAATACTTTGCTATTTACAATGCTGTTTTCCTACTTGGAGAAACTTCCACCACTGCTTAGAAACAATATATTCCCCCTAGTTCCATAATGTCACCTTGGGCATAGGCAAGGTTTCATTTGCTACCCAAAAAGAAGGAATTAAAGGTCTTTTACTTCAGCATTTAATTTACAGCTCATGTGAAGTACCTCTGTACTTAAGCTACTGTACACTTTAATTCCCCAGTGTAACAAGTGAACACAGTTATCTGGATAGAAATTCTTCTGCTGAACAAAGCAGCACAAGGGGCCTTGCGGAGAACATGATGTGGCCTCAGTTATGGAGTCAGGATGTAAAATTCTTGCCATGTAAGTTGGTAGGACACTGTATGCAAAAGCTGTGCTTTAAAGCCATTTGTTTCTCACTGAAATAGCTAGAGGAATATAAATAAAATTGGGGCTTTTTCGTTACGCTAGCAGTTTGAAAATTATTTAAAATGCACTTCTATACTTTGTAGAGATAAACTGTATCACGTGTTTCAACTACGCCTTACATTGCAATAAATGGAAGATTATCTAGTCGTTTTATGAGAGTTAGGGGGATTAAAGAAGAAAGTCACTTCAAAGCACTAAATCTGATGCATTTAATTTAGAAACTCATGAATATAAACAATTTAAGTTAGTTTTTCAGAGGAAAATTCTGAGTTTACTATAAATTTCAAATTAAGTTCTTCCACTGCTTTTACTTAGCTCCCTAACAGGAGTTTTCTGGTTGGTTCAGACAGTCCTTGGTTGCTTCTCATCTTTTGAAGAAAAACAACTAAATTGGCCTGAAAGGAACAAGTCACACAAGAGACTGCCAACAATAAATTGAAGGAAATTGATGTCCAGGTAGGAGGCATGCTTTTCAGTTCCCACATAGTGTAGATCCCATCAAAATTCACATTGACACAGACTAAACCGAAGCAATCTTACTTGAGGAGGTAAGGTTGGAAATAGAAAAAGGCAGTGAATATATCTGGAACTGAAAACTGCTTCCCAGAAATCCACTTTAGTGACATGCAATCTATACTTTCTTTTAAGTGTAACTTGAATTTACTCTCTAATCTCTCCTCAGGATCTTCCCCTTTCTCATTACCACCACGGTTATCAATTCTCAATTTCTAATGAAGTTTTTGGGCAGAGCTTTCAAAGTCCCTACCATATCATTTATCCTGCCCACGTAATGCAAAACCGGACAGTAATAAGAAAGTTTCATTACTGGTTTGAAAATTCAATAGATAAATAAAAGGACTATTTTAGCAGACAAGTTTACTTGCATTAAAACAACCTGAGTAATTGATTTTTAAATCAGTGCACTAACCTGACCAGGTACCTATTTTTAAGAACCAAGCAGGTTACTGTTGCTTGCTTTAAAATAAATTTACATGTTAAACCAAGTGCCATCAACAAGGGGTAGTCAGGAGAGGTTTCCTTAGGGGCAGCCTAAGGCCAGCATTGGGGTTTGCAGTGCAGTGCCTGAATCATGGCCAAGTGCTGGGAGAGCCAAGGGCAGACAAGGGCAGCCTGTGGGTCGGGTACTGTGCACAGGAACAATGCAGCTGGTCCCTGGGTAATACTGGGAGCCCCGAAGTGGGTAGAAGCATGCCCAATGCATGGGTGCAGGTTTGGGTGGCCAAGGGAACCCAAGGGTGTTCACCTTGTGGAAAGGTGGAGTATGGGGCAGGACATGCCACAGGGATTTTTGGGAAAGGATGAAGAGGAACATGGGCTCAAGGAGCAGCAAGGGAATGTAAGCATGATATACAAAGACAGGGGAAATAGGGGAAGAAGGAGAGGAGAGTGAGGGAGCACCTAGCAGATTACAGCACCTTTGCTAGAGGAGTCTACTGCCAAGGTAAAGGAGGGATAGAAATGGTAGCCCATGCCCATGCCCATGCCACCTGAGGAGCAATACCCCAAAGCCAGATGAACAGTGGTGCTGGGGGAAGGAGGGAGAAGAGGAAGGTAACATTCTGCATCAGGAGAAGCAAACCTGCGGGCAGGGTGCCTGCAACATCACTTCAGGCCACCTCCATATTTCTCATCTCATCCTGCCAGTATATGCCCAGAGGTTGTGGCCAGGCTAGGAAGCTTCACCCGTGTGTTCCAGAGACACTTAGGGCCACCCAGGTTGCTTCAGTGGGGTAGGACGGGCACATGGAAGCCTTGTGAACTGCATCCAGCTCTGGACATATCCTACTCATCTCCTCTGCTGCTCCCCCTTGCTTTCCACCAGCTTCTCTACAACCTGGAATATCCTAGCACCCATTATCACAAACAGCAGGGTGTGGTTACAGATGTCTGCTCCCCCAGCCACCATCTGGGAAAAGAAGATGAGCAAATTAGACATTTTTAAAGACCCTGATTTTCTTTGGCTTGCAGCAAGCACATCTGGTTGGCAACATTAAAATGGTCTGAAATGGAACTTTTATTTTGAATTCTTATTCTAAGTTGCCAAGAACTTCAACATTTTTAACTATTAAAAAGTTGTTCTTAAACTAATGACCTTTTTTTCCCAGATGAACATATTGCCTCCTTTGTGACAAGATTGGCAAATTGGTAGCAATCTTCCCTTTTGCTGAAAGTAAGCATGAGCATTCACTGAATCTTTTTTACACAGCCGCACCCATGACAGTACTCCCAAACTCCTGTGCTCATTCATTATTTCTGTGAGTACTGCCATATACTATAAGCCAGAAAAGAGCTCTGTAAAATATTAAAATGCAGAAAGTTCAAATACAATTGGATGGACCTAAATCAAGTATTTTTAGGATGCTACAAATCTAGTCTGAAAAATCCAGAACATGTATCCCAATGAAACCATGGAACAGCTGCATCATTTAAAAGCAGTGTGAAAATCTAATACTCCCTGAAACTACATCATCTAGAGGGTGGAATCATAGTCAAATGATAAATAGGACAGAGTACATATTTTCACAGGTGTATTCCTGTTCAAAGGGTCACCAGAGTCCCACGAAAGTTAATGAGAGCTTTCTGCTTCCACGAAGAGAATTTTTTTTCCCCCACAGTTACAGTAATTCATTCCTGACTTGCAGATTTGTAAAAGGGAAAACTAGTAATATCTTTACACTTCTGAAGGAAAAGTAATATTCCTGCTAAATATAAACTGCTGAGCCATATGCTATTTTTTTGCTAAGCATATATGCAAAATCCACTCCGGTGTTTAATTTTTAAGAGTTACTGGAATGGAGAGATAATAAAAATTCTTATTCTTTCAATGTTGCCTGTTATAAGCGAAATGCAGCCAGAGCTCTTTGACTTATCAAACATTTCAAGCTTCAATCTTTTACTTATTTTTAAGCTTAAAAACCAGAATTTCTAGGAGGAAAGTGTATTCACCTTAAGAAATGGGTGCTTTTTTAAGAACTTGCATATCTATCAGTCATCTTGCATTTTATAAATAACAACTAGTGCATAAGAAAAAAAAAACAACCCAGAACAACACTGCACTTTAAAGCACTGTCTATCAAACCTAGCATGCTGTTAAGTACATCAGAATCTGACAGGAATCAGAATCTGGCATCATGGTGTTAAATTAACAGATTGATTTCCATGAACACTGGCCAGAAATAAGGATGGTCAGCTGGCAGCCCTGTGAAACAAATATGTTAGTACCACACATCTCCTTCCCTTGCCCCAGCTGAAAATGCCTGAAAAGGCTAAAAAATAATGGAAGGCCATAGGTCTTCCGCCTCCAGAAAATATTATTGGGTGAGGAAACCACAGACAGATGTTTACAACATGCACTACCGCAGAGATGAAAGCTGTATCTGCACGCAGTAGGAGAAGCAGTGTTAGGAGAGCAGCAGATGCCTTCAAGGGATTTATCCAGCTTCTTAGGCTAGCACGATAATGAACGTCCACGCTTACGTAACAGTTTTCTCCCAAAGAGGAGAGGTTAATAGTATTGCGATTGCATACGCTGCAATCCCAATTAAAGGGTATCTTGGCTATATTATTTAAATAAATGCAATTTTAATCCAATGTTAAAGAAGTCAGTTCTGTGCATCCTTAGAATGTCACTGATCACATCGCACTGTATCATTGTCCAAAGTTACAACACCACAGTTTATATACAAAGTACATTGAAGAAAATCACATCTGTTACTTGAGCAAAACCTGATGTTTCACCAAAATGTTGCTTCCTACCACTAGACTATGAAAGAAGTAATTTTTATGTTAATTTTTGGCTACATAAACTAAAGCTCACAATTAAGAGAATAAACTAAGTTAGGACCCAAATTGAGAGATGAATACAGAATACACTGCCTCTCATTAAGCTGCTCTAATCACATTTCCTCGTCAAAAATGCTATCTGATCTGGAGCGTCACTTCTGATTGATTTTATTACCTTGCCCTTTTTAGGTATTTGCATAGTTCAGTTCCACCATAATTCAACAAATTTCATGAATGTTGGTAACATGACTATAGAGCACCACAGTAGTGGTGACAAGCATCTGTTTTACCCATGCAGGAACTGAAAATTGAATTATCCAAAGACACTGAATCAGTTCTGCATTGAAGCTTGGACACTTTAACAGCAATGCTTACCTTTCACTCTTCACTGACACAATCAACCTCCAGTTCAGAGCTACCTCACTGTTTTGCTTTTGAGTTGTTGCTAGCAACACCCCAGAAGAAGTAAATCAGTGTATTTTCTGGGAACAGCAGAGATTCTGACTTTATAGGTTTGATAATATCCTATTTTACAGAAGTAAGGTCAGTGACTAGGTACCATTTTTGAG
This sequence comes from Chlamydotis macqueenii, assembly GCF_036417535.1. Taxonomy (NCBI): domain Eukaryota; kingdom Metazoa; phylum Chordata; class Aves; order Otidiformes; family Otididae; genus Chlamydotis; species Chlamydotis macqueenii. The sequence continues at coordinate 131,448,941 of NC_141556.1, forward strand.
AAAAAAGGGTCTCATTTCTCTATTTCAGGGTATGGCTCTAAAAAATGGGGTTGATTTCAGTTCGCTCAGTTTTGGTGTACCTCTGAAATCTGAAGCATCTTCCCTCGCTTAGGTACCTACTCTTCTCCACAGTGACTGGTTGCCTCCAGTGTGATAACTCTAAGGCATCTCTCTCCTCAACAGAGTACAGATAACCAGAAGAGACAGACACTGGCAATTTGGAAGGTTTTCATCCAGTCTTAGCTTTCCGTCCACTTGTGGAATGTGGATCTCAGCATTATTTAGCCTCAGAGGGACTAAACTCAGTCTTTCAAACCCTAGAGGGGTGTCTCAAGCACCAAAATGTGCCTAATTTCAGGTTAAAGACCATCCATGAAGGCAAAGCCCTGTGCTTATGGGAATAGCTGAGTATGAAGCCCAGTCATACAACAGGCAAGAAACCATCAGGTCCCTGCATTGGGAACAAGAAAACAAGGGTTCTGGTCCCAATTCCCAGAGACCACTTTTTTTTTGTGTAACGTAACTGCAATACAAACTACACATATACTGCAGGGAAGAGCATCTGAAAGCCACATTGTGACAAGCAGGCCCTACACATTCTTCAGCAAGGGCACAGACATTTAACTATTATGAATAAAGGTGCTGCACCAGAGTCCTCATCTGGGAGAGCCCAGATGCCTACCTCCATTTCAGCAGGGCTCTTGGCATGGGACAGACCTCCACTACCTGAGAAGAGACATTTCAGCATCCCTGGGTGGCCACAGGTGAGCGTTAAAGAAACTTTAAGGCTGAGTAGGGAAGTGCTGATAAATGTCTAAGCAGGCACAGGGAGTTGGTGGTACGAGCTGAAGGCTCAGGCAGGATTTAAGCAGACCAGATTGCACCCCAGTTTCTCACAGATTAAGCCGCAGTGTGGATCATCATTGTTCCTGGGGGGAAGGGAACAGCCAAGTTCTACATATTTCATACAGCATAAGGAACATGCTCCTCGGGAGTGACCCTGCAGTATTAACCCACCACAGCCACGTTTGCCTTACAAGAACTCGTTTGTGCTGCTCTGTGCTTACATCCCACAATGGGAATTTGAGGCGTGTGTTTGTGTGCATTGCATAATCTCATATTCAAATTCCCAAAATGGTTGTCTTGGAATCAAAATAATAAATATATATAAACATACATGCATACACACACATATATAAATAATTTTGTTTCAGATTAAATTTACACTCTCACAACTTAATACTTTAGAATTATTCAAGTAAGTCAGTAATTCCAAGTCTTTGATTTCCCACTCTTTTGCATGTATAACTAAACTACATGAGATCCCCAGCTGCCCTGCTGCTAAATAGTGCTGCTATCCTTAAAACAGATGTTTCTTGAGACTGAATTCATATATTGAAAATAAATTAACATGTGTACAAAGAAATTGTAAAAAAAGTCCTTAAAGGTAACTAATAACCAAGCAAACAAAAAAAAAAAAACCAAACGCAAAAGCCTTGAATTGAGCTGAAAACTTATGTAGCATCACTTAGCTAAAGGAAAGACAGGGATAGGAAGTTAAAAGAAACTGTCATAATAGATCAGTAATTATTTAGCCATAAGAATTCTTTTCTTTTTCGTTCCATTTCACTGCTATTATCAGCCATAGACTATAGTGTGCAAGCCAATCAGGTGTTCTAAGCCAGTACTGAGATTTTTTTTAAATAAAAATTTACATATTCAGAGTACATCTATCCAAATCGGGCATAGAACTTTCCTTCTCTAATTTTTGCGCCCCCATGACACAGCATTAACTTGCTTTTCTTACTGTTTTGATCTACTTTTACAACAACTATCACCATCTTATACTTCCTCACAATTACCTCCTGACTTCGTCAGTATAAGATAATTAATTATGCAACAGAAGATCAGGCCAGCTAGAACCTGGAGATCAGCTATGTAATTTACACAGCTACTACCTGCACAAAGCACAGAGGTATTCAAAACTATTGAATCCTAACTTGTATGTGGTCCAGGCTGCTAACAACTGTAGTATCAGCCAATTAATTTGCACAACTTTGAAGACATCTCTCCTGACCTTTCATCTCCTTCCCTACAGTGTAATGCAATTTTCAGCAATCTCAGTTAAAAGCAACATTATTAGCAGTAGAATAATACCTGCCTTCCTTTCCAAACGCACACACCTGAACTTACACTAACAGTAAGCCTTTTAACCTGTTCTTAAGAGACAAAAAGAGTAATATAATCTGTATTCTGTTCTAAGGGCATGACATAGTTAACAATAGAAAACTCCAATTCTACTTATTATCTGCTACCTAGGCATAAAACATACGCTCTAATCTTCTATTTCACACATCAGACTAAGAAATTTTAAAAGAATTATTTTCACTGCAGAATTTACAGCATTCATATCAAGAACATACCATAAACACTGTAATTTAATTTGCCTACAAATACAAGTTGTACCAAAATTAGTAGTCTGTAGCAACTACTATGACAGTATGAAAATTATTTTCATCAGGAATTGATGTAAAAAGTTTTTGGCAGAACACTGTCTTTCAATATTTCTGTTGGAAATATTAATATCATTTACAGCACCTCTTAGAGGACTATTTGATTTCTATAGAAACACTACCATATGGAGTAAAAAAGCGAAACATAAAACAACTGTACAAAATAAATAAATTGAGATGCATCATCTCCTAGTATGTTCTGTGCAGAAAGATGAAATTAACAACTAGGTCACAAGAATACTCCACAAAATACTGTAGCAGTTTTGAGCAGACACCTTCAGGAGTATGATGATAAGTATAGTTTGTATAAAAATACAATGGCTACGGACTTAGTAACTTGGCTATCCCCAGCGGTGAAACTACGAAGGATGACATCCACAGAAAAAGTCAACTGGTACTGCAGCAGAATTCTTACTACAATTACACTGCTTCTAAAAGAGACATCAGTACTTCAAAAGTCAGTCCAGGTGCCTATTCCCAAACTGTAGTCAGTGCCATACAGAGTAGTCAATGTCATTAATTACAAGAGAGACCTTTTTTTTTTTTTTTCCCCGAAGCAAAATAATGGAAGAACTCCATAGTCTGCTGAATGGTTATTCATATATGTTCACCTAATAACGAGTAAACTACCAGGGTTCAATGATAACAGAGTTGTCCATTCTGGGGTACAGCCAGGACAGAAAAAAATCTACGGTTTTGAGCAAATGGCGGTAGGTGACCAAGACCACAAGCAGCTGGCAAGGAATACTTCTAGAAATACAGTGTATGGCCACTGAATCCACGTCCCAGTCATATGAGAAGATGGGCATCTCCTGTTGCATCAGTTTCTTCTATTACTTCCTGAAAGGACTCCTATAGTAACCTGAACCTCTCAGTGCTTGATTGTTGCACAGCTCCATTAACAGCATACCAGTTCCATAGATGAGGCTTAATATGCCCAGCATATATTCTTAAGTACTGTAGTGCACCATAATTGCAGCAGAGGGTCAGGATCAGGCCCTGTGGAGCACAGATCAAAGAGCACACTGAATATGAGATGGTGCCCAGGCCACAGGACCAAATCTGCCACTCACAAGGCTTGAGGCAGTAAGAAGCAGTTTCCACAATTACTTGTGACTTATGAGTGACCCTGCCGGTGTTCTATTTCAATTTTGGAGCACAGTCAACCAAGTTTAATGCTTTCAGCTAAGCAGGTTGACTTTAAAGTAAGGTAGAAGTGCTCACACAATTAGGCTCTGTTATCATCGAGGAGCCAGGTAGCTGCTAAAAGGCAGCACAGCATGGCTTTCTGTTGCAACCAAAATAATTCCACTGGCTGGTGACACAGGTGTGTAGTTAAGTGCAGAAATTTCATGTGGAATGAACAAAGTGAAATAATTTAAAGTTTGGCAGAAACATGAAGCAGGATGGGCTGGCCAAGCTTATGCTGCTCTAACACAGATGCAACAATGACTTGCTTGGTAGCTGATTTGTCCTGCCAGAGTTAGAAGTGCGAGTGGATGCCCACACTGACACAACACACTATTTACATTAAAATGAGCCTGTGCTCATCAAAGTGGTGCGTGTCTCACACACCAACTCTGAACAAGCACCAAGGATCAATGGAAAACAGGTTCACTGGACAAGAGCATCCAGTATTTGTACTGCAGAACTGGCAGGAAAGTCCTCGCCTATTCAAACTCCATCAATCCGAAAACAAGCGTGGGGCAGTTCTCAAAGCAGAGATATTTTATCCGTGGAGCTGCTGCCAATGACCTCCATTAATTTTATTTTCCCAAATATTTACTTCATTTGAAAAACATTTCTGGAAAACTAAATGAAATCTATCTACATACACACACATGCGCACTTTCCTAACTCCTTAAAAGACTAACTCCTACTTCCTCTTCAGTACCTGAGAATCCTTTCTCCCTGGAGAATATTTCTTGGAAAGCACAACATATTTCATCTGCATTTGTCAAGTTGTTTCTCTTTTTCACTGAAACTCATGTAAAAACATTTATACTCACCATGGGGAAACAAAAGATCATCTTCCCTCACACATTTCATTTCTGCAATATCACACTTCCCTGACATACAGGATATAAAGTAATACACTTCTGTATATATTTGCACATCTATGTAGAAAAGAGATCATAGATAACAACATATATTCTCAACACAAATTCCACATTAAAGGGAATTGCAAATTCATACAAAGATTTTTCCTTTTGAGAGGATCATAACAATTTATCTCCTTTATCAGTATTACACAATACTTATGGAGACTGTACGGAAAGAATAAAGAATTAAACCGAAATCTTGAGAGGGGATTTGAAGGACAGAACACATTTGCCAAAATCAAAGTACAGTCCTCATAACCTGACAAATGGTAGAGAGTTCAGGACAGAGCCCTGTAGAGAACTTGGTTACTTCCATAAAGACTTCCACTAACATTTCTGAATAGACCTAAAAAGCTTTCAGATGTAAATCCTATCTATTTTTAAAATTAAATACTTGTGTCAACTTTTACCAAACCATTATAAACGCAGTAAGTCCAAGGATCTGGAAAGAATGAATATCATTATTTGGGAGCTACTATTGATAGAGTTGGCTCCAAGCTAATGAATAATGTGTTCCATCACTCTACCTCCTCTTCCATAAAAGCACACACATGACAGCAACAGAAGGAAGCTGAGCACAAGGCATATTTCTTTTGAACTTTTATGATCTTGCTGCACTGTTTTGTTGTTCATATCAAGCATCATAAGAGAATAAAAATATAATTTTAAATGAAAGATGTTGTTAATAGAAGTTGTATAAGGTGTCAAACATCTAATGTCAAAATCTTGGACTGACACTGCTGCCCCCTCCCTTACACTCTTCCAGTCCACTTCCCCAAGGAGTCTCTCTAGAAATACTGTTTCTTTCAAAGTCAAGTTAATAAGGCTTTAAATGAAATACCTGTGTTCAAACAAACATAGCTTGGATCTGAAACAGATCCTGCTAAACAATGCAGAAAAATGGAACAAATATTTGCAACATCATTTTTCTGTTAATAGGCACTTTGTTTTGTTTTTCCCCAAATAAGAAGACATCTACTGCAAACTCCATTTTGCATCTATACACTCCAGACATTCATACCCACCCCAAGTCCAGCATTTCCTGCCAGCTGGAATTTGCCAGCTTCCCACAAAGCCTGAGAGGTTCTGTGGAAGTTGAACTCTTCTCACTAGTTTTATGGTGAATCTTGAAAACCTGTTCCTTACTTTTTCTAAGCAAAGATTAAGTTATGGTAAGGATCTAGAAAGGTATCATACCCTTCTTAAGTGCTTACTCTTGCAGAAAAGCAAGGTATGATCCTGCAAATGTATCCATCATGTTTCAGAGGAATTATAGCAAAATCTCCTCAAAGTTTTTGTACTGTAAATACAAAAAGAATTCCAGTTACTCACTTCTGTGGACTTCAAAATTGTGGGCTTGGCTCACAAGAGCTCGCAGGAGTTTCCACAGTAAGGAACATGGCATATAAAAGCAACATGTTATCTACGTACTACATAATTCCAGAAAATCCCATTTCAACAATAACCTATAGGTGTTAAAGACATTGAACATACCAGCTTTTACACGAAACAGATTGATAACTGATCATATTTGGCTATTTTGCCAAATTAAATATCATCTCTATTCCATCATCTATATTTACCTATGTTCTGATGAGGGTTAGCTAACAAACACAAACTTTGGGAATCCACATGTCTATCACATCTCACATCATGTATTAAATCCATAAGTCATATCATACTTGTATTAGAAGTATATGCAACATGCAAAAAAATTGCCTCCAAAATAAAGAAACTTACGCTCAGGAGATTACACAAGAACGGCCTGCTATTCAAGAATCCTACACCCTCCTGAGTCCATACCTGCCTGTTTTCTGCTTGGAGTATTTTCTCTACAGCTTTATCACTGATGCAACCAGAAAGAGTCCTCTAAAGAGTAATAATTCATGTAAGCAATAATATTGTTTCCTGCACTTTCAATTGGTTAAAAGGAAGACTATTTTAGGGCAAAATACACTCTTGAACTATATATGGGCAGAAACATGAGTACTGAGGTACAGTGCAAACTCTGAATTGTCTGAATGACTTTTTTTCTTGTTTACACTGGAAATATTTTAGATAGACAGGCTTTTTAGGGGAGATTAAGGATGGAATTTACAGGGAAGTTTAAGGGAAGACAGTGCCTAAATACTTTGAATTTTAATGAGGGTGTCATGCCTCTTAGTTATACAGCTATTTAAAAAAAAAAAATCTATTCTGTAAGACATAACTGACACAGAAGATTCACATAGCTATCTAACCTCAATAAACCACAATTTAAAGGACAATTTTCCAAACATTAACTTTTCACTGACTTTAGACTTAATCTTATTACTTTTGTATTTCAAAAACTCAGAAGACATTTACATTCCAGACATTGTGCCAGCAACAAGTGGAAAATATCCTGTTCTGCATGTTTTCTATTAACATAACAAAAGATCAGGGCAATAACTTGAAATACTTTGATTTCACTGCCAAACAAAATAGTATGAAGATTAGAGCACCACTACAAGCAAAGAGAGGATGTCAATAGAGAACTTAAAACTATTTGACACCCAGTATTAGGATATATACAATAAAAATCAATATAAGTCACTTGACTATTCTCCTACTTTGTCATGCTGCTTAACTGAAAGCCAGTGGGCTTTCTGAAAGAACAGCCTTTTCATAATTATTCAATTTTCTTTTTGTAAAAAGTGTTAGCTAACAAGTTGGATTTTTAAAATAATTGTGTGGAACTTATCTTTCCCATATTTATATTCATTCTTTGAAATATATAGTACTGAAAGCCAGGTATTATGGCTTTGATGAACAGAATCCACTGATATAAATGAACAAAATACAGGGGGAAAAAAAAGTTTTAACTCTAAAATAAATTTAAATTTAAATTTTTCTAGATTTTGATTCTCCAGTTACGAGACATCACTCAAGTAACAGTTACATGTGAACAATATTTCCCTATAGTTTTAGACTTAGATCTTTAAAAAATTTAGTTGTAGTTATTTCTGTAGTAAATATGAGCAATAACGTAGGATGTTACAAGGAGCAAGTTGAAAAACAGATCCTGTGTTTTCAACTGCTGAGCAGTATATGAAGTGTGAAAAAATTCAATAAAAAGAAAAGGCAAAATTAATGTCTTCAGAATCCTTTATCTCCTAAGTAAGAATCACTGCAAGTAAGAACACCTCTTCTCCCCAGAAAAAAACCAGATTCCTAGAACTGGACAGTAAATTCCTTATGACAGGGGCCAGAGGGCAAAAGGGTTGACTTCAACTCTTGCCAAAAAAAAAAAAAGAAAAATGTTGCAATACCTACAAACAAGATCAAATATTTGGGCTCTATAAATCGGAAAGTGAATTAAATGCATCCTTGCAAAGTTAACATGGGAGGTGAAATCACATTCTTAAGAGAATGCTAGATGACTTCCACTGTGGAAAAGTGAAACTACAATACAAGGAAGTTACTTGTATACAATATCAAAGATGTCAATTATTTTAATTATATTGTTGATACAACAAAGCAAGAGCATATGTAAATATGTGATTTAGTCTATCACTATACATATCCTCCACACCAAATACTACCGCTGAAAAATTAAATTTTGTCTCAGCTCCCTATGGTCCTTTTCCCTAGAAGTACAATCAATTCTTTTTCTTGTACATCTCAAAATACCTACTTTCACTGATGCAAAAGCCAAAACACCCAAATCCCACATTCAAAATTCCATCCAACTAGGTAAGAAAGCTCATTTTAAGGCTTGTCAAAATGTTATTTTAATTAGTGTTAGGAGTAAGAATCTAATCTTTCCATCAAATAAATGCAGTGTAGGCATGCCAAGAAAACAAGAGTAAATATCTAGTTGATTGGAAATTTTCAAGCTGACAAGGCAGCTTCGCTATATAACACCATCAGAATTTGTTGGAAAAACTACTTAGCATAAGGACTGAATGCTTGTTGATGTGTTTCTTCAGATGTATATACATTTTGATAGCCAAAATAATGATGTTCTAAAATGTTTTTCATATTAAATTGATGTAATAAGCTTTCTTAGTGTAGAAAAATAACAAAATTAGTCATCAACTGTAAATGTAAGTAATCACGGGATATAATACTTGTGAAAGATCTATATGGTCAAAAAGAAGTATTAAAATTCACTCTGATGTGCTCAGATTTATCGGATTACACTGCATAGGTCAAAAGATAGCTTCTCATCAGTTAAGCTCCATATATGTACAGTGTATTTGATATCAAACCTAGCTGAAGGGTATACAGAAATATTACACTAATTTGTGCAGAGGAGCTGACATGATGTACAATGGCCTAAAGCTAGACGTGGAATCCCACGGGGAATGATGAAACATACTTTTAACAAATGACTGCTGTATTAATAATGGCAATCTAGGGTATCTGTTTGTCAGTTAAATTGCTTGCAAGGACACATGTAATTAATACCATATATTGACTTTCAGTACTCTTAAGAAACCTTATACTTTGGAAGAAGAATAGTTGCTTTCTATACTGACAGTCCGCTCCTTTCTGTTACCAAGCCTTACCTTAGAAAAGGTAATTTTATTTTAACAGTTCACCAGTCCTAAATAAAATCATCAGGAGCTAACATGCATCTGTTCACACAAAGAGCAATTTGCATAGTATAAGTTTTCTTCCTTATCATATCTGAAAGACCTGTTTCATTTAAATTGCCACATTTAAAAATCTGTATTTAAATTAAGCTAAACACCGTAGGCACACTATGGGAATTTTATGTACTTTGTTCTCAAAAACCATGTTCTACACATTTCAGTAAGTTTGGAAAGTATTAAGTTTTCCAGCTTCCAGAAAGTAATCTTGTTCTTAAACCCACAAGGGCACAACAGTTCCAACTCCCCACATCCCTTCGATCCAAACTTTCTATTACACTAAAACTAAGGCAGAAAACACCCTAACACATGTGCCAAGCCACAGCTATTTAGCCTAACTCGATACCTGCAGTGATACTCAGAGGATCAGGGCTTAACTTATGAACTAAAGAACTGTGTGGTTTCAGAAGGGAAAAGGAAAATTTAGATGTTAGAATAAATAACTATTTCTAAAAACACATTTTTCTACACATTTCTTCTCTACACATGCTGATGTGCCATGACACCTCTATCTCCAATTGACACAGAATATAGTTATACATACCACAGTTTGGTGGTTAACTTGAATCACTTCATCCCCAGCATGGATTTTCTTGCACCGATCTGCAGGTGACTGAATTTAAAATAAAAGAGATGATAAAGAATACAGTTCTTACTGGTCATCATCTCTCTTTCAGCAGTATGATTACTAAGCTACGTAAATCAGGTTAGATTGATAATTACATTCTACTGTGAAATAAAGAATTAAAGAAATATTTAATAAATCAATTCATTGTTGTTGGAGAAAAATAATCTGCACTATTGCACACAATACAATCAAATGTTAAGAAAGGTATGAATACTTTTTTATTAAAGGGTAATCAAGTTCTTAGGATTTCTTTTTAACTTCCTTCTGCCAAAAGAATGCTTTAATTTCCCTTCTTGACATCTCTTAGGCCTTGAAAGCCAATCTCTGTCTGAATTTTGAACCTATTAAGACTAATTGTCAATTCCTCATAAGCAAATTTCACAATGTTGCCTTTTTCTTCTACAGTGTTTCAATATCTTGCAGAGAACTTCAGTAAATTACTGTTCTTCAAAGAGCACACAGGGAGAGAGCGGTTTAGGTTAGGTACCAGCTAGGAAGATCTTATCAGGTACATGGTAACTTAATTTCTGGGTCATCATTAGGGTGAAAGAAACGCAACCAGCACCAAAATCCTACAAATATCACACTTTCAAAAAGGAAAGTAGTTTTGTTCTTTGCTTTTGCCTCAAAAAACCCAACTCAACAACATGAAAAAAATCCAAACAAAAAAAACCCACAACAAAAAAAACCCAACCCTCCTCCTAAAGTGACACCCCCCCCAAAACTTTATCTTCTGTCTTCTATATTTACATTAGACCAACCGTTTCTGAGGAAAACAGTCTTATGTTTAGAGGAAAATAAGTTCCTTCAGCTTTTCATAGAGTGACAACACTTTGATTTTTCTCTCAATACTGTGGCAGCCAGCCTATGAAGGCACTTAACCAACTTAAAGGTAGAAGATGAGACTGACAGTTTGCAAAATGCTTTAAATTATCATTATTATTACAGACAGTTATTACTGTCTGTAATAATGTATGTACTACATCCTCATTCAAAATATATGTACCATAGCTAGGCCATGACTCTCTAGTACAACTGCACATAATTCATGGCCTAAGTTAAGGACAGTGTTTGAATGGAAGATATCCAAGAGAAGCATAAGGCTGAAAGAAGGGTCATTCATGACTCAGTGCTAGGAGACATTGCTCAGAACATCCTAGATCAAGCTGGGCTGGTAAAAGTGTAATTTTACTTATCTAAAGAACAGCAGCCTTGACTTTTTGGCACCGTTTCAGCACTGATGTTGGCTGAGTGACTTGGGGAAATATTTTAACACTGGTGATTATGTTCTAAAGATCTATCTTCTGCCTGCCATTTCACTACTCACACTTACTCGTTCATACCTCTACTGATCTTTACAATCCTCCTGTGTAATACTGCTATTTTAGCTCAGTTACACCTAAGACTTTTGAAATGTCAATGCAAGTGTCATTACCCCTGAACTCTACAGGACATTATTATGATACAAACTTTCCCCTGTATTGATTTCGGCACTTGCAGCTTAAATCTTGACGAAACAGGTATTTTGTGTAGCAGTTTGCCAAGCCAGTAAAATATGGTCTAAGAATCTTCAAATTGAAAAAGGCTACTTTAAAAAAAACTCACTGCAATTATATCTCAGACACATTGCAAGGTGAGATAAAATTAATTTATAAAGGAGTCTCAAGGCTGTGGTCTTATGAAGAAGTTGCAACTCTTGTTCCTTATTGCTTTTTCCTCCCAAGTAAAGAATACAGACCTTGCTGTAAAGAAATAGTATCTTTTATCATCACTATTTAAGGAAAACAGAGGAGAACTGATAAGCTCTTGCCTTTTTTTAGATGTATATGCTGATCATTAAGCAAAAGATTCATTCATGAAGTCCTACTAGGAGGAACAAAGTGTGTCACATCACAGCTGTATCTTCATTAGCTGGTAATTCTGTTCAACAGGGAGTTGAACAACGGATGGAAGTACCTGTCGCTGAGGCTCACCCATTGACACCATAAAAGTCTTCAGAATTTGCTTGGAATTTATTCTTCAGAATAGGTTTAGTTTTGTCCTTTAGGTTAAACGTTGTCTTTGTTCCATTCCTCCAATATACCCACACTCTCTGAAAGACTAGTTTAGACTGCTTGGAGCACATTTGTTGCATATCCAGAGTGGAGATTTTGATGTTATTTCTTCTGAAAGGCCTCTCTTCCCTAAGATCTAAAGGCACTCCGCAAACTCAACCAGTGCACAGCAAGTGGGACACTGGGAGCATGCCCTTCAAAGTTACAATCCTGTTGGAGATGCACTGCATGCTATTACTTTAGAACATACTCTTTTCTACTGGAAAACCAAATCACAAAATGGCCTTATTATAAGAATACATTTGTTTTGTGAATTAAAAGAATCTCTCCAACATGGTCTAAAAGGGCTACTCAACAAGAAAGCTGTAATCTCTTTCTGGACCAATACACCCTTTAGAACTGTTACTTCCAAACAAAAGACAGAAGATGTGAATCAGAAAGCTCAGCTTGTTCTAATGCTACAGGACCACCATAGAGAAGCTCTTACAGGGCAGCGACTTGTGAGGGAACCCTGCTCTCTCACTGTTCAAGCTTCAGAGCTCAGCTGCTTTGAACTGCAGGCCTGATGTGTTGGGAGAGATGACTCCCAATGCTGAACAGCAAGATCCAAACTCTAATGGGATTTGTAGCTGGACATTAAACACCTCAAATGGAAAATGGAAAAAGCAGAACAGTGGTTACAAAAACTGCTACGTTACATTAATGCTGCTAGCACTGCCATGCTACTGTGCTTATTAAAAAGACAAGTGCTTCTCTGTGATCTTTCAGGGAAGTGTCAGACAAATAGTTGTGCCAATGTGTCACTTGGAAGAGCAGAATTGGGAAGAAAAAGGAGGAAAAGGTCACAAAATTTTGTTCAAAGGGAAAAGAATTTGGATTCTTACTGATTCCTAGAAGTTAAATTGTATTACAAATAGTAAACACGTCAACATCAACAGGTCAGATCACATCTCCACTATCATGGTCTTGCTCTGGCCATGCTGCTTAGATGTTTCTCCTCCCATCTATCAGAATCATACCTTTTTTTTTGCTTACAGGAAGCAGATAGTAAGTGTGTGTTTAAAAGCAGGAGATACCTTACTTTCTCTAAGGTGTTACTCATTTTCACAACTGCTTTAACACACAAGAGGTTTTTCCCTAGGTAGCAGACTACAGTTTCTTGGTCTGCTGTGAGCACCTCCAAGGCGTTACAGTCAGTGAAAGAGTCAGTAACGAAAGCAGAAAAATCATCATGACTGAATCTTTCAGATATGGCTTTAAATTATATTCATGAACCACAAAAGATAGGAGTTTTGAGGGAATGCATTAAGATTTGATTTTTATCTTTGCCCCTGGGAAATTAAAACCAATATTAGTAAGTCATGCAGAGAAATGGTTCCTTTTTAATCTGAGAGAAATTCAACTGTAAAAACCATCCCCTTTCTTTCATATGTTTTCTGGATTAAGCTCAACTATGATTCTGTTGTTTTTGTTTAGTTTTGCTAATTTCACTGATGACATCTGTAGCTGTAGGTCTGACTTCCTATAATTTTGATTTCAAGGTTGAATTTCCTCACACTTTCCTTATTCTGAGACAGGTGGCATTCACAGAAGTTCTACAGTAGATATTATGTACTGGGTATAACCCATGGATATCCTGCCCACAGCAGAAGAAAAAAGAAAGAACAAAGGCTATCAGATTGCAGTTCCTACGAAGGGATGAAAACAATACTCCTGTTTTACTGAGATGTTAACAGGACCTCACTGCAGATCAGATGCAGCAGCTGTAAATACCACGTAGGTAGTTTGCACTTTCCACAGGATGACACAGTAGCAGGATAAAACAAATATTTCCGACACCTTTATTTTAAGAAAATACCATCAAAATCTTTCAAAGGAATTGCCTAAACCATTACAGAACAGTTCAGTGTCGTTTAGTGGCTTGTTCCATGTTCACTGAAGATTATGGATAAAATCCTTTCCCCCTAAAATGATCACTTTGCTTACTCCCTAACAGACAGCCAGTTCTCTAAATACGGTGCACAAGGAAAGGAGGTTGTATTTCAAAGGCACTTGAAAAGAAGTCTATTATGTTTTACTTGCTGTTTAATATCTTCAGTAAGAACTGGTACACTAGTAATAAGTGTTCCTTTCTATAAGCATTACTCAGAAGTTCATGCAGAAATACATGGTTATTTGTCAATGTGAAGGGATGTCCTCATTTTCATGCATTTATTTATTACAAAATAAAGCTTGATAGATGGAAAATAGAAAAGCTGTTTGTCTAATACTGCAGCAAACTCCAGCATATCAGCCTATACATAATAAAGGCATTTATCTTTTATTCACAGAGCAAGGTAACCTCAAGACAGCTACTTCCTATCTTGATCAACTGCAGCATTTTAGGTGTCTTGCAAGAACAAATGAAAACTGATTCCCCTGGTCCTCAACTGGGAACAACTCTTTCAATTCCGAGGTAAACAAGCACAAGTGTTTCTGCTCTCCAACATGCTATTGGTCCTCAACAGCCAACTAGCACATTTTTGCAAGCAAAATGTAGTCTACAGCAAAGGGAAAGCATAAACCACAGGTAAGGTCAAAAAGGCTTCCAGGCCTGAACATACAGTGTTAACAATACTTACATTTTCTGTTGTTCCAGTAATTACATGGAGACCATCATATGTTGATTTAATGTACATACCCTAAGAAAAAGACATCATGGGAAAGAATTTTTAAAGTGTGTCACAAACCATCACCATCCAAACATAACTTGCATATCTCTAAAAGAAAAGTATTTTTTTTTTTAAGATTTGTGGACTTTCAATACATGCCATGAGGAATTTGACTCTTGATAGGAAAGTGCTTTTTGATACACTTCAAGACAGTCCAAATACACTACACAACAGTCCAAATGATTCTGGCCCTAATTAGCAATAACAAACTATAACTTTTACCACAGTCATCTTCATAAATACTTCCCTTTTTTTTTTTTTTAACACACTCCTTCAACTACAAATATAGCAACACTTGATTACAAAAAAAAACCCCTCCAGAATTAAAAATTGCCTTAGGATGATCAATACTTCCATTTTGCCTTGGAAGCTACAGAAAGCTTCAAAAGATCTGGAGTCTCTGGTAGGCAGAGCTGCAAACTTAACTTTCAAATTGATAACCAATGCTCTGACGTGTTCCTGCTCTAAGACCTTCTGATAGCCTCACTCATCTCAGTGAACAGGTCAGCTATAAAACTCGATGATGAAAAATGAAATGTCAACTTTGTTAGTTGTCTCATTTCTTGGAAAAATACGTAAAAGGAGGGATAGCTTATGAACAGACAGAAGTTCCTGCACAGGTAGACTGAGACAGTGTCTCATATCTGTTTTTTCATCAAGTCAGAATTCAAACATTTTAACCACATCCACTGAGACATTGAGAGAAAGAAAAAGGAGAGATAACTGGCATACACTGAGCATTCAACAACTTTTGAGAAATCTCCTTTCCCACAAACTGTTCACAGAAAGCAGGTAAATATTGAGCGCTTCAGTAAACATTACCTCCATAACCTACTTTTTCTCCTTTTAATCCTAGTGCCACAAATAAGTCTGTTCCTAGCTGAGTAACAGGGTGCACTCGCTGGTGATTAAGTATGGTAAGGAGGCAAAGAAGATGTATCAGGTTGGATTAACCTAACTTGGGACCAGAACTCACGCACATTTTGGTAGTGAGGACAGAGAAGTACCCCCCACTTAAAATGGATTATATCCCCAGTAAAAAAAAAACAAAAAAACAAAGAGACTTTATGAGTTTCTCAGAAGAGAGGGCTCAACACTAAACTCCTGTTTTGCTCTGCACAATATACAGCAATATTAGCATCAAATCCAGTTCTCATGTTGGGCTGCCATAGCTAGGAGAGAACAGAGCAAGCAAGAATCCGCTTGTTACTACACAGATAGTAAGCCCACAGCATAATCCTTCAACTTCCAGCTCCTCTACGCACCTTCACCAATTTTTCCATTGATTGGCTCCACGCACATAGTTTCCCACTTAACTCAGTTATCTCAAAGACAGAATGGCAATTTCTTACACATCTATCCTCACAACACCCCTGTGAGGTAGGGAAACACTAATATACACACATGTTACAGATAGGATAATGAGCCACGCAAGAAGTTAAGATACATTGGTATCTGTTATTTGGTACTCATATCTTTCCCAAACCAACAAAAAGCAGGGCTTAAATCTCTCTCAGGATCTGGATCTAAGTGATCTGACCATACACCCTGTGACATGACAAGAGCTGAAATCGTGGTGACTTCACAGTGAGAGGAAGTGAATCAGGTCTCCATACAGAGTAATTTCTGAAGAAAGTCACATCTTTGTTTTCATTGACAGTGAGTTACTGCTTTTAACTTAAAACATCAGGGTGAAAGCAAAGGATAAAGTCTCACACTTAACGGTTACACAGTGTTTAGTTTTGTGCAAAGCATTATTCTGGAGGATAGTAAGGTCATCCAAGTATGCTACCGTGGCAAACTGCAATTCATATCTAATAAAGTCTTTTCTAGAAATTCAAAAGACTTTGAAGAAGAAAAAGAGAAGGAAGAATTTTTGCAGAATTTTCTTTAAAGGCCAAGATCAAGATTTTGCATTTATTGGAAAAGAGAGAGAAAAGGGAAGTAGTAAAAGAAAAAAAGAAAAAAAGAAGATTCTTTTTATTTCACACGTGCAGATTGTACCTTTTTCCCCCCTTTCTTTTCTTTCTATTTTTTTAAAAGAATGAAAACAGAGTCTGATATAGTTTTAACATATTTTACACAATGCTGGATGGAAAAGAAAAGAAGATATTAGTTCCTTTTTATCACACATATAACTGAATTTTTACTCTTTCACTGTGACATCATCTTTATGGAGTCCTCCAAAGGTGCACGTGCCTCTTTAACCCCAAACAGCTACCAGAACCCAGAACTCTGTTGATATTTTTTCCCAACTCCTCCAATATTTAAAGCCAAATAACTCTGAAGAAATATTAGGAACAGTAGCACACTAGATTCACACTAGATTCCTGGAAAATACTTTCTAGGTGGGCAGCCAGCAGTGCACCTTTAACCACCTGCCACACTCCGCTGTAACTACAACTTTCATTTTCTGAGTGCTTTTTCACACAACAGGCTCATTTTGTGTTTGTTTCAGCAGGCAAAGAGGAACACAGAACAGTCAGTCTCATGTTCTGGTGGATTCACCTTTGCATTTCTGAATCTAGCAAGCTGGGTGAACAGCTGTTACTTGGAAGCGTATCATAGCCCCTGAACTGACTAGGCTTAAAATGATAATATGAACAGAAGAAATTGTAATTCAGGACTAAGGCTTGCCACAGTTCTCTGATATTCTGTTCTATATTAAAAAAAAAAAAAAAAGTGGAAAGGGACTGTTGAAGAAAAACCTCTTAAGGAAAAGTGGCAGCTATAACTTGGTTACCTGCTTTTGTCTAACAAAAGGCATACAGTATTGTGCTTCTTTACTAAAATACACTCATTGTTTTCAGTCAAACAGTAATATTTTTAAGTCTGCTTCCTGGCAGAAGATACTACCTAAGCTAGTCGGTTTTCTCTCTTTCTAGAACATGAACAGTGTAAAAACACACAAAATTAAATTCTGCTTATTGATACAGATAAAACAACTTCCAAGACCTCAAAAAAAAAAAAAAAGGAAAAAAAAAAAAAAAAAAAAGAAGAGATTACTCATGGGAGCACGCTGGTGATCGCAAAGCTGACCACATTAATCCATTTCAGATTTTTTCAGAATTTTCTGCTCTGACAACTCCCTTTTCACCCTTTTTTCACAACCACTGCGGGCTGTATCTCTTCCTGCAGCAACACTCACTGGAGAACACGTGTATGCAGCCAGTCACACAACCACAACAAAACCCACCCACCTATAATGTTGCTTTACCCAGTACACAAGCGTTTCCCCACCTCATACCCTAACAACATTTTCTGCTTGACAGGTTATTTATTCAGCTTGTCTGACAGCTGTTAACGAGTTTTAAAATCTGTAAGACATTGTAAACACAATTACCTTTTCCTTCTGCATTAAGGTATTTGTCTGACAATTTACATTTACCTCAAACTGATACTTACGTTTCCATATAAAAAAGGTCAAACACAGTGAAGGAAGTATTTGTGCTGATTAAAACATCCTGATAGTGCTCCAATGTGTTTTAAGTTGTAAAAACTCCAACCATTTTCTCAATTCCATCTTGTATTTACCATGTGAGTCTAGGGAAAGAGCATTATTTTCCAAACTACTTATTTCCTTCTCTTCTCCTTTCTTTTTTCTCTCCCCGATCTACTTTAGCTTCTCAGATATTAAATTCAAAACATGTTAGATATTCTGTTTATGCTAGGTGACAAAAGAAAATCTTCCCAGTTAGCAGCCATCCTTGTCCTTTTGCTTCTACTTGAAGTCTTTCCATCTTCATAGAAGATTTTATTTAGTGATCAGCAGAGTCAGTACCAGAATTATCATGTGGGTCAAAAATCTAGAAGAAAGTTGACAATAATCCATTTTTCCACCTCCACTGTTGCACAAATCCTGGAAGAAGGTCCAGAAGTTATCAAGCTTCACATTCATCCAAACGCTTCTGATGTACAGAGGACATTCACAATTCCAAGTTCCACCATCAGTTCTTAAACTGACATACTTAGCACTCAACAGGGCAGTACTGATATGCATTTGCTGTATGTTAATTGAAAGATTTAGTTTAGAAAACAAAAAAAACCCAAACAAACAGCCCAACAATCCAAAAGTAAAGCTTTCATACAGAGCACCAAGAGTAACCTGACAAGGATGACGTGTTAGTAAGACTGGCACTGTAACAAACTGAAAGGTATGACATTTACCCTCCTGGCGCAAATACATCATCCTTAGTTCCTGCTCTAGAGAGCTCACAATCTAGACACAGCGCAATACAGAGGCAACAGAATAGTGACATACAGGCAAAGATGAAGGGGAAAAAAAGATCACCATATCAAAATAGTATTGTATCCTTCAAAGGATTGTATACTGCAGAGTTGGTATTTTCCATTCTTAAAAAACAGATATAATATTTTTTATGACAATGGCATGGTAGTCCTCAGTCAGCATGAAGATCCTACTCAGCTGGTTCACAAATACATATTAAAAGAAAAAACATGCCTTAAGAGCTTCCAGTTTAAACAGACAAGACAGACAGAGGGTATAAAACAGAGGCACAGAGCAGGAAGAGACTCTATCTGATCAGCTACCCAGCAGGAACAGACTCACAAGACACATTCTTATTTACAAAATACCGCTCAACATTTTCCAGTCACTGGGGGTTAATACCACCCTAGAGAAAAACTTTAATGAGGAAAAAAAAAAACAAACACCAAACAAAATAACAGTCACAAGACAGAAAGGAAAATAAAAGCTCAGATAAAAACGGACAGAACGCCAAAGAAGGTGATTGAGGGAAAGAGGAAAAACATTTCCTCATTACAGCAGAAGACAGTATTTTGAAAGGTTGACTGCAGTGAGCTGGTGGAAGAGATAAAATTACAGGAGAAAGAGAGGGAGGAGAGAATCCATGAAAAGCTGAAATCCTGGAGGACTAGTCTGAAATGGATTCAGAGATAAAAAAGAAAGCTAGTGGAGGAAAGCAAAACAAATAGCAGACTAAAACAAAGGAGGGGCAATACTTATCCAAATATTTGTGTTTTTTCTCATATTTTAATTGTGATTTGCCAAAAGAGTGGAAAATTAATTCAGTGTGTAATTGCTCTAAATACCTTGGCATACCAAACTTGTCAAAAAGCAAACCAAACCAAACTCCAAAACCCAACAAACAGACAAACTTTACAAACCAAAATATTCTCCAAAACTACACCATCCAAACAACTTCAAAAATCTGCTGCAAAGAGCACAGCAATAGTCCTTCTTATTCAAGAAAATGAAATGAGAATAAACTTTATCAGAAATTGCAAAAGCTATTTAATTAGGCAAAAAATGGTTAATTGTGTTCTGATCATCTTCTATTACCTCCAAGGATTGTGGGAAGAGATACTATCAGTGGTGTAAAGTTGTAGAGCTGTAATTGTTATCAGTGTTGGGTTTTTTTCCATATAGCAGGTGTTGGATACTTGAGTAAACAAAAGATCAATGATCAGCTCTTGATCAGAAAACATAGAATGGCTGCATTGAGCTTTTGCAAGCACCTGATTAAGCATGCAGAGCTCTTGCAATAAAATTAAATAAGGTACTTCTCAGCAGTGCTGTAAAGTCCTTGAATAACTTATAAAATAGCTTTATATCCCACAGATACTATGAAGCATATTGCAGAATTTGACAGGTTTTGTGCATAAGCCCACGCAAACTTCTTGGTTGAGTTGATCTTAGTAATTTAAATCCCTTCAGACTTCAAGATCCTAGAACAATCTGAACCATTTTTCAGAAGCTGGTATAAATGGCAAGAACTTCTCACTCATTTCTTCCTGTTCACTAAGCTCTTTGCGTACATTGATCAGCCTTACAAAATACTTCCTTTTTGGCCCAGCTGCATGAGAAACCAAACTACCGTGAGACTAGACTTTAAAATAAAAAAGGCTATTCCTTTCCATATATACAACTTATTTTTTTTAAATTCACTTTCTCATCCTGGATGATGGGTTTGATTAACTGCGTACTTCTTACCAGCCCTTCACTTGGCTTGATGTTTGTAAGCTGGATCACTTCAAGGTGAGCAGACTGGGAAACCAGTGGATCAGAAGAGAGTGAGATAATGTGATCACAGACGCCAGAGAGAGTTTTACACTAGAAGAAAAAAAAAAAAAAAGTTACAATAAGCATACCATTGCTAACTATTTGCATACCAACCTACAATTGAAAGTATTGCATTTTTAAAGTACATACTAAATCACATTGCTGAATCTACAAGGCAGAGGGAATGAAGGAGGAGGGGCAAAAGCCTCAGTCAGTAGTACAGTACAAAATTTGTCTTCTGTGATGACCCCGAACTGACACGGTGTCAGAGAAAAAGGGCCTGCGTGAGCTGCTCCCATGCGCTCTTAGGGTCAAGTGCCCTGCCTCTGAGCTGTGCTCAGGCATGCAGGGAGCACATGGTGAGCTCCAAGCCCCTTCTCTGCCCACATCTTTTGCAAAGACATTAATTGCCCCCAAACTTCACTAAATTCGGTTGAACATGCAGATGTTCAGCACAGATGAAAATCAGGCTCTTAACGATGATAGGTAACTCCCATTAACTCTGAAGTTTATTCTATACTAATAAAACATGCTAATTGACTTTGGACCGAGTTGCTCATGTTCTACTGCTGCCAAGCATGATTTACTATTGCAGGCGTGAAGACTACAGTAAATAACCACCTCATGACGGGGTAATTCTTAAACCCGTGATCCTTGGCAGCATCTTCACAGCAAGACAGAAATTAAAAAGTTTGTAAAAAGGCTGAGACTGTCAAATGTGTACTCACTCCCTGAACACCCTCTTGTCAGAAGCAGAGAAGCTGTGATTTTTTCCTATCATTCTCTCATGTTTCTGTAAGCAAGTGATTTTGAGAGTTTCAGTAATTTCCATGAAGTCACCTTTCAGCAACTAAAACCAATTTCTCAGTTCAAGTTTCCAAATGCAAGCTTTGTCAGCAAATTCAGGGATTAGGACATTTTTCTGGTCCCAAAACTGTGGGTACCTCCGAAATCAATTAAGACCCAGCTTAATAGCTCTCAAATTCAAAAGATGAAAGCTAACCAGCCTCCTCAAATGATTTAAACACAACTGCACATGACTGCTGCACCAACCACTCTTCCAGGATTGCAAAGCATACTTCTTAAAGTAAAAAATATTTACAGCAGTGCTATGGTAAAATAATACAAAACTAGATATAACCTCCCTGCCAAATAACCATTATAATTCCAAATGCCAAACAACAAATATCTTAGGTAACGAGAAAAGTAAAAAAGTTAAGGATAAAAGCAAAAAAAAAAAACCAAACATAAAAATCCAGGAACAGTGAAATCTTAATCCTCTTACAGACCATTACATTGGGATCTTCTTCTCTTTAGATTATTTACAAACAGTCGGAAGTTTAGGTTTATACATAATGGCTTACTTTATCAAACAACAATGTTTCAGAATGAATAAACAAATCGGAATCAAATGAAAAATGTATCAAAATTTGTATTACCAACATTACTTTCTTCCAGAGATAATACTACCCTCAAGCATAGACACACCTACACCCCACTTCCCCTTCTGCTTTGTTTGTATTTCACAATGCAGAATCATTACTGGAAAAAGGAAGTCAAGAAATACATAAAATGGAGTTAAGAATGCTTTGTATTTTACCTGAATTAGGAAGAAGTGAAAAAGTGAACTTTATTGCAAAATTGGGTTTTTTATGGCTTTTTGGATACATGAAAATTGCTTTAAGCTGACATTTTAAAAAGGCAAAAATGACATAAAATTCCATTATAAAAATGAAAGCTTAGATTTCCTGTTTATTTGTTTGGGTTTTTTTTTAATACAATGCAGGCATATTATTTGTATCTTCAATTCTCTTGTAATCACATTGGCAATTATTGAAAAATTACTTTTAGAAAACTACAGAACACTCAGCTCTCCAAATGCAAAGTGAATAGAACTACATTATAAATCATTCTTTGGAGGTGAAAACTGAATTTTTCATACAGCTTTAGACTCATGTTCATCCACCCATTCTTCCTACTAATCTCTTCTAAAACCACAAAATTTATTGGGTCCTTAGCAGTTTCAGAGAAACTTCTATTTACAATGAATTAATGTATGATTTTTTTTTTCTCTTATTCCCAACTGCTGCATTGCAGAGAGATGCCAAAATGCGCAGAAAAGGAGTGCTCCTACCACCTAACACAATCCATGCCGTTACAATTTCACAGATGTGGCCCCTCATTCAAATAAAGTCCTCGGCTGCCTTGACAGATGATGGGGAAAGGAGGGGAGTGAGGCAAGTCCAGGATGTGGTACGGAACAGAAGCCTAAGCTGAGATGCATTAAATAGCTCCCTGGAGCAGCTGCTCTCCCTCTGCCTCTCCGTGACAGGGGTACAAACAGTCGATACAGTAAGCCTACTGAGATCAGCATCCCAATATGGTTATATTGGTTGCAATCCTAAAACAAGGTGGTATGAATATTCTCCAAGATGAGCTCTGGGAATACTGGATGCCAAAATCACCAAGTTACTACGATAAAGAAATCTGCCATATACTTCTATGCATTTCTAGCAGATTATTGTCTTTCGAGTCTTGTGGCATTCTTTCCAACTTAGATATTCATACCACTGTCCAAGAGCATGATACCGTGCCCATTCTCATTCATAAGCCACAGCAAAGACGCTAGAGAAGATCCCACAATTAGAGGATGCTCTTTCAGATTAACACTTCAAATTCTATGACCTTTCCAAAATGTAAACACTCGTTCAACAGGTGGGGATGCATACATAACTGTCTTCCTAGAAAAATGATACTTAGGGGCAAAACTCTGCTGCGTTATTATAAATTCTTTACTACTTCATGAGTACCCAGATCTCACCAAGTTTTTGAAGAGAAAAGTTGAAGACAGAGAACTTTTAAAGCTCCATTAAATGTTATCAGGTTTATTACCATATATTAGTAGGAGAGGTGACTGGAAACAGCAAAAGAAAACAGAAGGTACAGAAAAGTAAAAACAAAGGTTCTGGAATTACTTTTCTCAGTCTACGGCCAACAGAATTAGCTCTTTTATTCTAATAGAGCACTAGTGGACCTGAGTGATTCCGTAAGACAAGCAGCCATGAACTAACTGCACCCATAAAGAGAGTTTCTCAAGAAACAGTCACTCCAGATAATGAGACATAATCACAACAGTGTCTGTTCAGTAATTTTGGAATAGTTCTGTCCAGCAAACTAATTCCATTAAAATAGGTTTTGCTTTGCTTGTGAGAATTGTCCTTTCCTTTGGAGGGAGAAGGATGTTTGTTGTAGGAGGATTCTGAATTTAAGGCTCACCACTATTGCATACCAAACTGGCATATTCACGTTGCCCAGACGTCTAAGGAATGACTAGCTGATTTGTTTTTAATTAAACTGCTCATCTAATTTCAGAATACTGTGCATTTTATTTCTGTTTTCTTATTCCAGTATAATTTCAAGACCTTGGGAACAAAATGCAATGTTTTTAAAAGATGGGTCTGGGTTCTACCCAACCATTCAAAATTTTCAGCTGCTACAAGAAAACATTTAACAACTCCTTTAGTTTTCTTCTAGAAGTATAAGAACCCTGTTTGTGTTAGAATAATTACAGAATCATACAAGTCTCCCTCAACTATTATATATTTAAATAATTTTACTTAAACACTCCTTGGTTAAAGAGTTGTTCTGTAAGTAGGATCCTTGCCCAGAGCCAGGACAGCAAAGGGCCCCACTCTTACACACCAGATGTCCTCTCTCCATTGCAAAGGCAGAGTAGATGGACTGTCACTGGAAACACATTCAGAGGCTGACAGCCCCAGGAACATATTGGTGCTTGGATGGCTCTAGGACAAATTCATACGGTATAGCCATGTCAGTTTACAACAGTTTAACCAGTGCCTCTGAACATAGTTACTGTCCAGGTCCTGCCCAGATTACTGCTGTTGACTTCACTGGCCAAGGCATTTTAATATACCGATCAGCATAAACCAGCATACAGACACAACATCCTTTTCACCAGGAGCATCCTTCCTCCCCATTTAAGCCTCTTCATGGAAAAAGACCTTGGACCTATTCAGTGGATCAGGACTTTCCATGGCAAAGATGCTGTCACATGGCACAGGAACAATGTTAATTTAATGGAGGCAACATGCTATTCTATTTAGAAAGTTCCCAAGTAAACCGCCTTTGACTTGTCTATGCTCCTCTTCCTAAACGGTTCACACTGTGGCTCACCAGTTCATTGCATATTCATTCAAGCAACCTCCTGACCTAAATCTAAAGTTACGTTTGAAGCTACTTTACTTCTAGCTTGACTAAATTTTTCCTAAGCTCCTCAGGCTTCACTGGAGCTTTCACCTTGGCAGATGCAAAGCCACTTTGATAAATTATGTCAGTGCAATGAATACAGGGGGGTTTATTATTATATTATTATTATTTAGTTATAAGAAGTTTAAAAATTATTATTTTATTTGATGGAAAGTAATGGACTGACAGTATATTTTGCATATAGGCTACTCAATTAGAGCGGAAGAAAAGCACACAGTGCATTTTTGCTACTCATTCTGTTCCAAACAATTTATGAATGCTTTGTTTTTCAGCATAACTATTCAGCACAAGCTGTATCATAGATGTGTATGTTAGTTTCACTAAAATTGGATGACAGTACAACTCATCTTTTCTCTCAAATGGTAGTTACCTTTTGTTATTTTGTAAAACTACATTTCTGTTTATTAAAACATTGTTAATGGGATCAGGATCCTTCATCTTTTGTAACTGCTGATTCCCTGCTGCAATGCAGCACTAGCCACAGTAAGACACACAGGAAGATGAGCATCCAATTGCTCCTGAGAAAAGCAGTCATTAAAAACACCCAGCCTTTCTCAAGCTGCACTCAGCTTCCAGTGTGCAAGGCATCTGAATAAAGGAAAAGGACCGGGCCAGGCCAAAAAAAAAAGAAGCAAGTTACAAAAGATTAACTGAGAGAAATCAACAGATGATTACATTTTCTCCTTTCGTCATGCAGTCTCTGTTCTCACTATAAGCCTTACAGCGATGACTTCAGTTCTCTGTTGCAGTAACTCCACAGCTACATCACAGCCTCTATGTACAAAGCTAAATGATTTAAAGCTGGATGAAATGTGATCACTACACAGCATCTACTTGTTGGATAGAAATTCAAGGGGAAACTTTTTCTTTCACTCAGTAGGCAACTAGTTTATGCCTCAGAGCATGAAGAATGAAAGATAATACTTAGTTTCTACCTGTATTTTTGGACTGTAGTGTATCAATTTCTAAAATATTTTCCACAATTGCTCCTTCTTTTAGCCAGGGGGATGAGGACGTAAAGATGACTAAATTAGATTTGCATCTGTTCTCATTCCCTATGGCTGCTTCAATTTGTGCTGGGAAAGTGTGTCTCCCACAGCAGAGTGGAAGTACTTAGAGACACGGCTAGCTTCAGAGGCCTCCACATGCCATGGCCTTTCCTCAAAGGGTTCTTCTGTTATCAGTTCAATTCAGACAGCTCTAGGGTCACAAAGCATTTCTGCTCAAGCAAATCAACTTGTGTTGGTTCCTGTCCTTCATTTTACCTAGGCTAGTGGCCAAGCTTAAATCTATCTTGTCAAGTATTTGCAATACTGAAGCATCCTGGCTTAAACACATTCCCAGGGCCGAGGGCAAGAAAAGTAACAACCTCCCCCATCAACTCTCTCACCTCTCTCACCTATGTCATTTGAATGAAGGATAGGATGCCAATAAGACATACAGACATTCAGGGCTAAAAGTAAGAAAAAATGTATTGGTAATGTTAAGTTTAATATGTTTGGGAAAAAAAAAAAAAGCTCAGTTAGTTGGAACTCACAAAGCAACTTGCTACATGACGAAGTCTAACTAGTTAGCTTAAGCCAAATCAAATAATTATTAACAATTAAGTTCAGTCCAAAACATTTGTTGTACTGTAGGGAATACATCAGGAAACTCCAGCAATCTTAGAACCAACTGGGCCCGGACTTGTATTTGTATATTCATGAAGTTTAAACAGTGAACTAAATCTTACAACCAAAAAGACAGGCTTCTATTTGAGTGAAGTTTGCTGAGCCCAATTTGCAAGGTATAGACTTTTGAAAGGAAGCTGGTATTTACTTTTTGTTTGTTTTTTTTTTTTCTTTAATAAGACTACAAAAATTATATCTTTGACAATGCATTTTTAGTCAACTATAGTTCTATAACAAATATTCAGATACAATGGGCAGGAGAGAATTATCGTCACTGTGGTTTCTGCAAGGCTCTTAGTGAAAAGAGAACATTCTGAACAATTCCATTACTTGTTCTTTTCTTTTTCAGATTAGTAGCTCTTTTTTAATTTAAACAGTTCATTTGTTTTTCAAAAACTTCTGAATATTAATTTCACTCTGCGGTTCTACTTTCTACAGTTTTTCAACTCAATAAAACATTATTTGTTTTTGGAGGAAAAGCAACATAATTTTAAGAAAGTGAAATTCCTTAGAAAAACATTCTGATTTTTTATAGAATTAAACTAAAAAGAAAATTCATTTAAAACTTATTATTAATCTGACTGGAGCCTGGCTTCTACTTTCTATAATTAGTCCTTCTTGCTTTGCTCTCACTATTTAATACTCCACTGCATCACATGGATTAATCTGAACTAGATATTTCCATCTTATGCAGCCTTGAACAGCTGGATGGAATCAATGAATTATTCTTCAAAGATTTTAAACCTCCATTCAAACTTTTGCAATTATTAACATATAACACCCTAAATAAGCAGAACTGATAGCCTTTTAAGCTGAGCAGTTTTCCATACATTTTATCATCTCAAGTTAAATCAATATGAAGATTCTAAACATAAACTAGCAAGGGCATACTAATTTCCAATTTTGAAGCAAACACCACACCTATGGCTTATCCTTTCATATTTAGGCCCACTGTATTTTAAAACTGTTCTTCTCAAGTTAATATTTTCTATTGCCATCTACTTCTGTTGGTATTATTTTCTGGTTATATTTACTTTCTGTTTATGTTAATAAATTATTAAAATTATTATCATTTAATTATTTATTTATTGCAACGCTCACTGAGCAAAAGGTAACCTGGAGAAAACACAACGAGAAATGAAGTGGCTGAAATATGAAGCATTTCTCTGCATTCATTATTATTTTAGAAGTATCAACATTTTAATGAGCAAAACCCAACACATTATTCCTGTGTGGTTTTATGCTGCTTATTCCACAGAAACCAAGTGTTTTCTGTGTTTTCTGTGAACAAATTCATAGCAAAACAACTTTAAGAAATATAGTAATCTTTAAAATTATTGTTTCAACACATGTGCAATTCTAGGGCACAAAATTATAGAAGAGACAATGCTTCCCAGCTTCCCACTTTGCAACTCCGTTTAGAAGAAATAAAAAAGTTGAAGCAGGTAATTTCTTCTTAAAACTTCATCAGTTTTCCACAAGACCTTTTTCCCTTAGATACATTTTATGTTTTTAGCTGAATAACAAAGATTAGTTTACTACTTAACCTAATATTGTGAGTGACAATCAAAATGCTTTTATATATTTGAAACTCAAATTGCTTGGAGTAAACAAAAATATTTCTTTCTCGAACATAAACCGAATCTATACTGTTCTGTCCCCATAGAATATAATTTATTACATTTGTTAGTGATATTTTAAAAGCTAACATCAGAATAAGTTTACTGGCATTAAAATGTGTTATCTACGGACAAGGCGATTCAGCAGTCTCTCCACATGAACAGCCACACTGCCATCCCTGAAAGAAAGAGGGCATTAATTTGCTTTTCAAAATAAATTAGTACCATTAGAATATGAGCACATTCACTATTTCTTGGCCCTACCTAATTAAAGCAAATCAATCGGTTATTTAATTGAGGATCTTGCCTTTGGTGAAGGATGTTGCCTACTCTACCATGCTTTAGAGGAAAACATGAAGACTCAGTGATGGGTTAACTTTGGAGGTACCCATGCATGCACTTCAACAGCAGCAGAGTGGTCTCACATTCCCTGCCTGTGCCCACACATCCTCTTGCCCTGATTTGGTACAAAGTAGGCTCCGTCCAGGGGGAATGGGGCAGCAAACCCACAGGAGATGTGTGCTTACAGAGCTCCAGCCCCTGAACCACAGTACATGAGTCCAAAACAACATTTTGAGTCATGTGAACAATGGAGATGTTCAATCCAGAATATAGGTTTGACCTGAAGTAAAGCACTGGACCACCAATAAGTAACATGGACAAAAATCAACTACTCCGATCCAATGATCTGCTCCTAAGGTGGTAAGTTTATTGGTGTCCTAAAGAATAAGAGTACATAACTGCCACTTAATTTATTTGCATTTCTGTAGCTGTAGTTCTTTTTTACTTAGGTAAGAAGGATCTCTTAAAATTTTACTTCAGTTCTCAGTGGGAAAAATATCTTGCAACAAAGATTTCCTTAGGCTAATTGCATTAATTGCTAATTAGCTGTAAGTCATTGTTTCTCACTTTTGTGAGGAATCCTCTTTCCTTGTGTCATGAAGAGAACATGGCATGTGAAATCACACGGGATGAGTCCACAGTTTTGAATTCAGTTTCCTCTCTAAGTCATCCCAGTGAACACAGCTATATGTTGTTATCTGATCATTCAAAGGTAGCGGGATGTGATGCTGGCCAGACATCACTTCTGTTCCCTCCAGAGTTTGCACAGTTTGCGTATGGGAAATGTACTCAGAAAATGAACTTGCAATGGCTTGGTCTTTGAATTTAAGAAGAGAGCATCTACTTTCTGTCTATACCGTATGTGTGTACATGTTCTCTCCTCCAAGTCATTCCCAGTTCTCCCAGTATTTCTCATTCAAGACTCTCTATGCCTTTGCCAAAATCAGAGAACCTTCTTTTTAACTTCCACCTCTAAATTTATTGGATGCACAGTCTATAACAGGAGACTGAAATTCTTAATCCCTCTCTAGAACATATTTAATCTAGTTTGTACTCGTGCAGTCAAATGTTGTTATCTCATAAGATATCTAATATCCTCTCTTCTTTGACACTGGCATAAAAATACCATGCACTCTCTCAAGATCTTGACATCAGTAGGCTTTTCCTCTCTTTTTTTTTTAATCTATCTGTTAGACTGCCCCTCCTCAGATTGTCTAGTGGGCTAAAGCCACAACACCTTTCACTGTCTTCCAAGGAGAGGGGTTACAGGGAACTATGACTGCTTTCAATTCCAATTCTATCATCAACCTTTTCAGCTGAACTTGTAAAATACTCCCTTTCAAATTCAAAATAGTATTTTAAATTCCATGTTTTACTTATTCAATACAGATTTATCTCCTTCCTTGATTGCTTTTGGTCAGCTTTCGTCCCATGAAATCTCATCCATCAGGTAAAATGCAACATGGTCATGTTACATGTAATACATGCAGTCATTTTTAATCCTAAGCTTCAGGAAAACATTCAACTCTCTGTTCATGTTTCCTTGCAAGCTTGGGCACTAATCGTAGAAGCTAATTAAGCTCTCCATAGTAATACATATGTCCACCTGCCACCACATTGAAGTTACTGTGGATTAAAAAAATAAGCTTGTGTGAGTCTGAATGATGTAAGATAATATAACTTTTAAAACCTGTCTCAAATTTGTGCACTCACATATGTTAAATGAATCCCTCTCAGTTTCCTCCAAATTGTCTCTTGAAGACTACATTAACTGATGCTTCATGAGCTCTAAACACTGCCAGCTCCCTTTATAATCCTTTTTGCTAATTTGTAAAAGATATATACTATATATAGCAGATGTCAGAACTCTTGGCTCTTACAGCAGAAGACAAGCATGTATCGAAAAATCAGGCTACGTATAATGGTTTCAAACTTACAGCACTTCAACTTCTGCCAAGATTATGCAATTAAAAACCTTGTTACTTAAATACTTGCAGAGATCAGCCTAGCAAAGATTACGATGTCAGCCTCACTAAAATTGCTAATTCTTTGTGTTTCACAGGGGAAAAATGTCAGTGAAACTTTTTATTCCATATCACTGTGAAATCAAAGCATCAAAAGCTCATAGAATTCAGCTTGCCAAGCATTTGATATGGGAGCACTGGGGGGGGGGGGGGGGAAGTATAGCAAAATTTACTGGGAAGCTCACCTTTTAAAATAAAGAAACACAGTATTTTCTTGCTTAAGCTGTAGTAATAAGAAAAGTAAGATATCAAAACCTACCTAAATGTGAAATATAGAGAATAAATTAAAGCAACTCTCTACTCACCCTTAGGAAGAATATTTTCATATCTAACGTTTAGAAACAAGCTCTGAGTTAACTTAATACTCACTAAATTACAGTAACAACATGATACACAATTTAATATCTAAAACTTAGGGACAGTTTTCAGACAAAGTTTCCTCAAGCTTTCGACTCTCCATCCACCAAAGTACCAGCCTTTCAAACTCATCCTGTGTTCTGATGCCCTGATGACTTTCATCTGCTTTATTTGTTATTAGTACTACTACAGATTCTGGGAACAGACCATCATATTTATGGTGAGAATTCAAAAGGAAAGAATTGCATTAATTTTCCTATCACTAGGCTAGTTCCATGCTCCTGTGAGGAATAAAACTGTATAAACGAAGCTATATCACTAAGATAAATATACATAATTTCATAGAAGCCTAGCAACCAGCTCTCCTGGGGAAAAAAAAAAAAAAAAAGCCATTTTTCAAAATCATTCCTCTGACCATGGTTTATAAACAGTAGATGGGCCTGAGCCAGACAAACACAAGCCCTTGAAAAGTTGCTGGCTTCTCATATGCCAAGATCAGCTTCCATAACATCATTCCCTATTCACAAGTAGTTCCCTACATTCACTTAGTCATATCCAGATTCGTTCGTTATCACACTGGCACTGCATAGAAAAAGCACAAAACACACAGATCTATAATTCTATGTAATCTATACAAATATATTTACTAATAGAAAGCCAAACACTACTCACCACATGAAGAATTTTATTTTCTGTTTCATATACTGTGCAATCCTGAAAAAGTAAAGCGGAAAAGGCAGGTTAAATTGATCCAGTCATTCACCCTTCCTAGATTTATCCTTAAAAATAATTAAACCAAATGGAAAAGTCTTTAGGACGAAACAAAATATCTCAAAGTCTCAAACAGAATGTAACCAAAGTGTGAAGCCACCACAGAAAGGAAATACTGGTAAACGTTTATATCTGTTCACTAGCAGTCCCTGACCATGGACAAAAATGACTTCTAGCGCTAACACTGAAAAACAGAGGTACCAGCATTAGTCTTAAATAACTAAGAAAAAAAACCTAAGCTGAACAATCCCTGCTGAGCTGAGCTAAACTGACATGTTTGCACACCTTGCCAAAGAAGAGAAGAAACACCCTGGGAGAAGGAAGAGGAAAGAAAGGGAACCACTGGTTGTTTATAACACTCCATGCAACGGGAAGGAAGACAAACATGGAATACAAAATGCACAGGAAACTTGAGTCGGACCATATTACATACAGCCTGCTGGGGACTGCGTGCACACTACACCTTATGCAGTATGTGAGGCAGTTTCCCTAAGTAAGACTAACAGATGGGAGGCTGGGGGCTGTGAAAGTTTTTCTGACAGGCCAAAATCTCAGTTGGATATAGAGAAATGGAATTAGTAAGGCAGGGAGCACATGGAATGCAACAACCATTGGTGAAAGAGCAAGTTCATCAGATGCTGTAGCTTAATGGTTCAAGCTCTGTTTCGAACAGAAGCTTTATATTCTACCTGATAACCCACATGAAATTTGTGACTAAGTTTTCAGGTTTTAAGTCTCATTTTAAAATCAGTTTATACAGTTAGAAAAAACAATTTTGTTACATGCAACTGTTTTTTTAAAAAATGAACTTTTAATCCATGAAATGCTTCTAGGGTTACTCAGGTAAGAAAAGCCAGTGTGTTCTTAAGCTTTATACAAAGCAACTTATGCAGAAGCAGCAGGTTGACCAGGGAGTAATTTCCTAATAACAGCTGTTGGCATTCAGGAAACATTTGGCAGTAAGTACGGCCGGAAAGAAAATCTAACACGTTTAATTATATGCAGACATCAATGAAGTATTTGCAATCTTAGTAGCAAAACACACATTTCATTGTTAGGTGTGGGAGGGCATGTAACATTTTAAATCTGGATACATCTATGTTCTGCATGGTTTCTCATGAATCATTTTGCAAAAATAGCAGGAAGGGATTGCAACTTTTATATTGAAGGAAAAAAAAAAAAAGCAAGTGCTTTTAAGCAGACATAATTATTTCATTGGTAATAGGAAGAGTTTACTACATGTTTAAACATTCAACTTAAAGAGGATACTGTTTGAGAAGTCTCAAAGGCAAGAAGGACTCTGGGTTCCTGAATGCTGTAGGGGTTTACTACAACCAAGAAACCAGTGAATAACAGAGAAACACTGCTACATCCTTGAAGTGAAACTCTTCTACACTATAATGAAGGAAGTTAAAGAAATATGCTTATTTCTGACCATCCAAGAGTGTGTATATACATATAAAAAACATATCACTCAATATACAAAAGACCGTAAAGCAAGTGGAAAACTTCTCATGCATGCAGTGAATGTCTAGGGGCAGGTGGCCTCACCCTTAAATTCTGTCCTCAACACACAATTCCATACAAATCCTGGGTCTGGGAAAAGAAATTGCTAAATGAGTTCATCACACAGTGGACAGCTGATTGTTGATGCTATGTCTTCATATTCAGGGAAGAGAAAAACTAACAGTTCAGTAAACCATAAAATACAGAAAAACTAGAGGAGAGCAAATGCAATGCTTAAGTAAAAAAAAAAAAAAAAAAGACAAATCCAAAATATACTTTATCCATACATGAATGACATCCAGCTAAACATAATTCAAGCATGAACTCAGAGAAATGTGCAGGAATGCAAAGATCCATGCCGGCATAGCCCAGAGCAGCCCTGAAGTCTAGGATTCAAAGAAACGTAGAAAAGGTCACCAAGCTGATCCCTGCATCGTAGCAAGCTCATTTTAACTTCCTGCAGCCATCCCCAGAGATGAAGGCTGAAATGGCTTCTGAATGTTCCCAAGAGCAAAACCTACACGTCACTTTCTTTTATAGTGAACAGTTTACTTCCCCTTAGAATTTTTAAGTCACTCCACTGCTTTGTGCTTTGTCTTTAAGCAAAAGCTAAGGATAACTGTGCCTAGCCTCTTCAAACATCCCTTAGGTAGAATGACAAGCTAAATGCTTATTACTGGGAGCCTGTACCATTTACAATCATTGCTTTTTCATACCCATTTCATTTCAGCTAAAAGGGCTTCAAGCACTTTAGAACTATAAAGAGTTGCTAACTATGCAATTAGAAATTAATTTGCATTCTTAATAGCATACCACCCACAGCTGGAGAACATCTCTTTCTTCCATACCTATTCTGTAAGACCATATCTTACTCCTGAAAGAGCTTAAATATCTGTTTAACCACAGTATCAAAACATTGCAATTAAAGCAAGAAATAGATCATATACAAGTTTAACATCAACTTTTTTTTCTACTTTAGAAAAGCAAGAACACACAAAAAATTTGCAACCAAGCTTTACTCCTACCAAGCTAACAACTTGCTGTTCACTCAGTGAAACAATCTTGTGATTACCCCTGAACTGAAAGACACAGATACAGCAAGGACCAGATATTTTACTTTTACCTGTTTATCCTCTGAACTTCACATAGACATTCACTGACAAATTATAACTAAAGCTAGGCTATATGATCTTCATCTAACCAATCAAACAGAACTTCAGCTGAAACAGCATAAGGTTATCTTCTAAATGTGCATTATTTTCTTAAAAATTAATTATGCAGGTTGCTAATAAAGCAACAAAAACAGTTCAGTGTTAATTTACACTTCCTGTAAATGTAGTCAAATATTAGGCATTAGCAGTTTTGAAGAGGAAAATGGGACAGTACTATCTGCAAAGAAAGAGAAATAAAAGGGGAATATGATGGAACAACTTAATTACTAATACCAGATTTTCATGGCCAGTCTTTCCAGCTCTGCCTTATGCATCAACAATGGCAAAAGTGATCTTTATGGAGGCAGATGAACTAGGCTAAGATCCTAGAAAAAGGGAAATATGAGATACAACACTGGAAGGAAAAGAAAAAAAATGTAGTAGGGGAGGAAGACAAGAAGAGCAAGAACAAACCACAACAATCAGGTAGAGGGTTATTCTGCACTTTCAATTCTAGTATAGTTTTAAAATCTGTTTTTACAACTAGCAAGACCTATGCTACACTGCAACTGAGAGGCATCATTTATACTTCTTCCAGAACTCCTGACCTTCATAACCATAATTCCACATTATTTCTACAAAAACGACAAGCTTTATGCAGAACGATCCAATCATAATGTCATAAGTAATAATTGCTAAAGACACTTAAACTAAACCCGCTGAATTAGACAGCACTGACTGGCGATAGCGCCGCCAAATGTACACATCTCACTCCACTCTGCCCCAGACATCGCTAGAAAAAAATCACACATGAGGTAAAAAACAAAATAGAAATATTTGTGGATTTTATTTTTCAAAAGCAATGTTTCTGATGCTTTATTCTTCCATTTTATTTTCTTCTCCCTCACTAATATTGCCCTCTTTCTAAGCATTTGTCTTATTATGTCACAGCAGTGAGGAATGGGGTCACCTAATTACATCAGCACTTTTCTTACTCTTTAGTCTGTTTCTTTGCACCCAAGTTGATTAAATCCCACCTCAAAATGTGAAGTACTGAGATCTAGAAGACCTGCGAACTCATCCTACTGCTCATATATCTCACAGGGACAGCATTTTCACACAGTTCTCCAGTACTATAACTATGGGATAATATTTAGCAGGAAACACTTTTTTTTTCTGGCATACATATGATCTGGTTTCCAAGTCCGAGTCGACAACCAGTCAAATTACTTATTGCAATTACCTGTCAAACACTTCTCCTCTCCGGGTTCTTGCAGGTAATAATCTTGAAACTATTACTACTACTACTACTATTATTATTACTACTATTATTATTTGTGGGTTTGCCACAGCAGCAGCTGCTGCACTGCACTTTTCTTGGCACTCTTAAGTTCCTGTCAACTCCATGACTTAATTTCAGAAAATAAAATATATACAAAAATAGTATGTATATACTATGTATAGTATATGGTATGTATGTACAAATAGCATGTATATACTATATATATAGTAGATACTCCCTACAGAAAAGGGAGAATTGTAGAAATACGTTTATTAGTTCTTTCGGTAACAAATCAGCAACATTTCAGCATTTCTAGTAATCCTTAGGTCAGAGTGCTCAAGAGAAGGCATGGACTTCTTTCACTGTATTTTCTTGCTCATGTATATTTAGTCATCCTAATTTGTTTTTTCCTCCAAGGCAAGGAAATTTCCTGGGCGGAACTGATACAGAAGCAGATTACACGACTGCCAAAACCAAACCCCAAATCTCCTGATTCTAAGATAACATGTTAGCCCAAAAATGTCCTTTGTGAATTCATATGATAGCAGCATTGCTCAAAAGTAGTTGTGTGGTGCTACAGAGGTGGAGTCAACTGGAGTAACTCATGAAGAACAAGAAAAGCTTGCCATGAGACAGCTACAGTGTCTCCAGGTAGCTGTCAAGCTGCTTCTGGTGAGCTTCTTCACTGTTTTTTTTTTTTCATTTGTTTAAATGTGCATTCCAACTGAATTTAGAAGAAGGCAATTTACATGTGTGTGTTTGTGTATATTGCACTGTTTTTACCAGTATTTCACTGATAAAATGTAGGCAAGGTCAGGAACGTAATTTTAAAAGTGCTAGTGAAATCGCCTGGGAAAGGTATCTTCCATGAGCAATCCCAAATTTCTTCCATGTCTACTTTTAAGATGGCAACAGCTAAATTTTAAGTACTGCTTAAAAACAGATGTCTGATAGAAGTGCTGTCACCATTATTTTGAAGACATGCAAAATGTTCTAAACTATGTAATTCCAGTTCTCTATTTGTAACAAAAATAATGAATTACATGATTGCTAAAAGAGGGTTCAGATTCTCATGCACTGCCAAACCTTTGGCATAAAATCTCTCTTGAGCAACACAGCCATTGGTTGGAGTTAAGCCAAGTCATCCTTTAAATCCCTTTGCTTCTCAAATTGATTAAAACTACAACTGAATCCTTTAATACCAGTATATGTCAAATGGATGGTCTGTCAGTCTTGCTACTTAGCAACAATAAAAACTAATTAACTTGAGAATGCTCAGATCATAACTCACAGTTCCTTCACCCTCTGCACCACATCATAAAAAAAAATAAGCTGTTCTGGCTTCAAGGAGCCCACTCTGAGCCTGTTCAAGTGTCACTAGCTCAAGGGAATTTATGCCACTGGCTCTAGAAAGGCTCATTTGCTTTGAATTCTGCCCACTTCAACTATGGCAAAAGAGCCAAAAGACTGAGGATTGTTGGTGTCGTCACTGAAGATTCTCACAAAAGTTCTCACCAACAATGATGACAAAGTCAAAAGCTTTACCAACATATGAAAAAGGCAGAAGTTCTGTAGCTTTCATAATACCCTTCATTGCTTTTCTTGGACCAAGGCAGTGGTACATAATTTCCAAACAGTTACAAGGGTAAGACAAGTTGAGTTAATTTAGCCTTTCACTACTTAGAAAATGCATGGAAAATATATCTAATGCAGCTGACGGCAGGATTAAACAATGATAGCTTTGAAACTATAAACCTGATCGATATAATATAGGCTACAGCAAAATGCTGTGTTCTATAGAACATGATGATTAGAAAACTGAAGGATATTAGGGAACTCTCCTTAGACTGGGATTTACAGGTATGTCTGGGTAATTACAGGAACAATAAAATACAAATTGGCAGATATACAGCTCTGTCCAGCCCTCCTTCACAAAAACAAGAAACAAAAAAACCTCTTAAATACCCTCAAAGCTACAGAAGCTGGCAAGCAGGTAATGTTCTCCTCTGGCAATGGGCAAAAAATTAAGATCGTGACACAGGCAGAGGTTTCCTGAGGTTCTTTACCACATCTTAGATTTTAACAGGTCTAGCAGGACTTTTTATACAAAAGCTGTGGGCCTTGAGGACACTGACAATTACAAATGAACAGAGAGAGGGGAAGAAGAAATACCTTTTTCCTGCCTCACTACCTAAAATGCTTCTCTTAATACAAGCTCCTCTTAAGCTATGCAACAACCCAGTGCTTGCATAGGTAATCCTTGGCTGCTGCCATACAAAATTAACGTTTAAAATTACACAGCCATTGTAAAAACCTATAAAGTATTTCTAAATGGACATCCTAAAATACTTGCTTTCCCTGACATTCTTCCCACAGAGCTGCTCCAAAAGAGTCTCCTATCATGGCTGTTCCTCCTCCTTCCAACTGTTACAGTCCCAGGGAGCTCTATCCTCAACTTTCCCCTTTTCTTCATTCTCTTCCCTATTGCTCAGCAGCCTCCTAAAATCATGCTGCTTTAATTATCATCTCTGTGTGTATGAGTCACAGATCTCTCGTCCCTTCTGTTCACATTCACAGTTCAGAATCTCCTTCTGGGTATTTGCCACCAGCCTTAACACAGTATGCTGAAAAGCTGAAATCACGTTTCTTCCCAAACCCTCCCAGCTTCCCTCTTCTTTCCCTATCTCTGTCAACAACTCCACCACCTTATGTCCCACAAGCTCACAACCTGGGTGCCATTTTCAACTCCTCTTCGCATCCCACACAAGTCCTGTCTATTTTCTTCTCACTGCTGTTCAGAAATACTTGCTTTCTTTCCCACCTATGCTACAATTATTCAGTCCCTGCAGTTTCTTGCCACTGGGTCCACAGCATCCTCACTCTTTTATTATTCCCTGTCCCTCAACACTGAAGCCAGAACCCATCTGTATCTGCAGCAACCCATTCTGTCCTCCCCCATTGGAAACATGCATAAGAACTGACAGAGATGGGAGAAAACAGAATGGTGAGCATACACCATTTGAGATACTACAGGAAGAAGATAAAAATCTCCATTGTGAAGAATATCAAGCGAGCTATTAAATAAATGCTACACAAAAGGACACTTCCTATGCAACCTACACAAACGCTTCTAAAAGTCTAGGGCCTTTCCCTGAATATTTAATGAACCTGCAGTTCTCTAAGTTCATAACCCTTGTGTACAAACTAACAGCAATTACCCAGCTTACTGAGTACAAAGAATTGCCTTAATTTTATTTAAACAATCTGCATGGAGTGGCACCTATCACCATGGAAACAGAATACTTTGTGTAAAAATTTAACACAACTTCTATAAATCGCCCACAAATCAAGCAACTACTGGGAAAAATTGCTCGCTGGATTAAGAGAGCTGCAATGTGTACATGAAGCTCTTTTCTTCTATCTTTCTAAAGTAATTTTCCATTTCCAATTATTTCTATCCTCCTTTCTGCAAAAGGCATCGTCTTTTTTTTCTTTTGGGATATGGTCACATACGAGTTCTTAATTTGCATATAGAGAGTAACACTTCTTCCTTCTATGTCGTTTCTAAAATGAGCTGGTATACCATTAGGTCAGAAACCATAGCAAGAATTTTAGCACCAACTAAAATCACATTGATATTTGCTCATATATCCTGCCAGAATGCAAGTGCTTACGTGGTCTAAATTGAATTTCAGCTCTTCGGGTGATTTCTCTATGCAGCGACATTCTCAGTAGGTAAAAATAAAATCCAATGAAACTATCAATGGATGAGAGGTTGGAAATGAGGCAAAAATGTTCCATCCAAAGAAGAAAAAGCAAAGTCAAAACACCCTTTTTTCCACACCTCTAATTCAGAGGAATAAGTGTCATGCATTCAAAACTAAATCTTTTATTACTGACATGCAAAATAGAGTTCATAGCATGATGCGTTGTGTAGTTCTTAAGCTTTCAATGCCACTTCCAAGACCATTTAGAGGTCAATAACTTCTTAATTTTTCAGTTCTGCTTCTATTCTAGTACAGTAATGAAAAAGCATTCTGGTTTATAAAACACAATTGCAGTAAAATGTTTTATGTTTCATATAGTGCCTAGGTGGTTATTCTGCCAACAGAGGAAATAAAATTAATCAAACTTGAGAAAAAGTAATGATATTTAGGTAGATTGCATTTCAGGCTCAGCTGTAACTTGATTGTTTCATATTGGATCATCTGAAATTCTTGATGTATTTTTAATGGATTTAAGCAGACACACACGTACTTCATATTATATTCCTGAAATAAAAATTGACCCTACACTTTTTCACAACCAAGGCTTCTACTAGCTACCTGGCAACACATAGTTTCTGTAATTCACTATACTGAAGTGAAATCTTGCTTCACTGCACCTTGTTACAGAGACTATACTGTCCCTGGAAAGGGAAATCAGTTTCCAAAGTAAAAAATAATGCAGTCTCAGTCTTCACTTCTACTGATATAGCCAACATAATCTTTATCTATCATTATTAATGATTAAATTTAGCATTTATAAAGAATCACACAGGAAGCATGGCATATCCTCTGTCTGCCTCTATTCAAATAGAAACTGTGATACACTCAACATGCACTGACACAGTGCCCACAACAATCAGACTAAGAAAAAAGCTTTTATTTAAAGGAAACATATGAGACACTAAAACACATTTTTTCCCTTCTGTCTACACTTTCTCTCAGTTTCTACCAACTTTCTGCTACTTTGTGCAAGTGCTTCCACGACTGCATGAATTAACTCAACAGTCCCTGACTCTTTCACCATCTCCTCGACCTATTCAGGCTCATTTTCTTGGAAAAATTTAACGGCTGCATTAGTTTACCAGCATACACCCAATCAAAAAGACGACTCTTTTTTCCACAAATTATTCTGTTTTGTGTTTCATTTTTCCCCATGTTCAGAGACTGTCAGTCATTAATGTGGAAGAAAAGCAACGAACAAAAAAAAAAAAAAAAAAAAACAAAAAAAAAAAACCCCACAAACAAGCCAACATCAACCCTCTTTTGGAGGGTTTTGGTTTTGTTTGTTTGCTTTTGTTTGGTTTGGTTTGATTTGGTTTTCTTCTTCCATCCATGAGGAAAAGAAACTACTCTACCTAAGAATAGAAAAGAAAACACAGCTAGCAAGTTCACAGGACTTTACAGAGTAGGTTTTTATTAAAGCATGCAGTGGCTTCATAAGGTACTTTGAAAATGCCACATCGTAGACTACACAGCTTTAGGAAAAAACCCTCTTTAGAGCATATATCTCAATGACAATTAATGAAGCACCAAATTATTTCTAGTAGTGGTTCATATCCCTATAGACTATTAGTGATGTTTTAACCCTTAAGTTACTCCGTGCCTAATTCCACTTCAAAAAAGATTTCAAAACTTAAATCAAAAGACAACAATATATCTACAAGTAAGCCATTTCAAGGTGGGGGGAAAAAAAAAAAAGTATAATAGAATAGTAGAAATAAACTACCATAATCAGAAAAAGGCATGAATGTTAAGCACTTTAGGTATTTTTAACATTACATTAAATTACATCTGAAATTTTCCATATAAGTGCTATAGAGAAATAAGCTACTCTACCAGGAAAAAAACATTGCTAAAGAGCATAAATTGAAATTACTTTGATATAGCTTCTTGTAAACAAAAAACAGTTTCATTTTTCCGACAATCTTTTAAATTCTATTTTACCTTATACATTATACATTGACTTCTAAATGTGAAGAAAACAACTGCACAGGATAATACGTATCCTGAAACACCACCACATCTGAGCACTGCTTTGAACCTTATGCAATAGAAAATCTTGCATAAGAGCAGCACTTGAAGGATACAAGGTGAGTCTAAATTTCTGCCAGCATTACTTGCAATGAGTTCTAACACTCTCATATGAATACTATTTGGATTCCATGTACTACAGGCAGATACTGCCTGGGTATTGTTTTCAAGGGGGGCTTTTTTGTTCTGTTTTTAACTTTTCACCACATCTATTTAGCTACCCACTTGTACACTTACCCTTCTAATTGTACACTTACTAGAAATTAGGCATTCTGCATAAACAGTGTACTATGCATATATATTATTATTATTATATTACTTTTTAAATCCCAAGAATGTGGTCTCCTCATCATGAAATATTTTTACTAAAAAAGGGAGGAGGGAGGGGATTATTGCCAGAGTAGGCTAAGAAAGACTTTCCTGCAAGCATTTGATAACAACGTTGAGGTGGAAGGAATAACCATGAAAATTTTGAAGTTTTGTATTTAAATTTAATACGTAAGTGTTTGCATCAAACACGTTGCTTTGAAAATCCCAACAATCTGGAAGCACAAAGCAGCTTTAATAAGGAATCAATCAAACAGTCACACCACTAAATTATTAAAGCTAGTTTATTAGCTAAAGATACCTGACATAATTAGTTACCTGGTATGACCTAAAATTCAAAATTTTTAAGCTATATTTAACAAGTCCTTAAAGTCCTTAATAACAAGGACTCAAAAACAAAAATGAAGAATTGTGATAGAAAAGATTATATGAGAGAAACTTTGTAACAATAGTACTAAGGATATTAATTATTCTTCTCTATTCACCTATTTGATATTGTTCTAACAAAGCTAATAGAACTTTTATATAATAATATTTGGATTCTGAGTAGGGGCAGGGGGCTAGGAAAGTAAATTCCTTTCTTATCGTTTAAAGTGTAAAACAAGCCTGCATTTAGTTTCTCAGTGTGTCTTAATATTTGAAATATTAGTCATGTAAGTTACAGCCATTTGAGTATTAAAAAAATGCATACAAAAATGGTGCATTAATGATCCTTTTCAGTATCTTTTATCTGAAAGACAGCAATGGCTAGAAGCCCAAGAAAGACTACCCCTCTAGCATGGGAAGTGAGTTTGTCAGGGCACGGACACTCACTTTGTCAAGTCTCAGACACCTTCAAATGGGGAATAAGCTCCAACTGACTCAGCTGAAGCAGCGCACAGGGCACTTCTGTATGTGTTCTGTATTAGGGCATTTAGCTCAAAATCCCAGGTGCCTGCGATGGAGCATTTATGGATGGTTGTCTTGATCTTTCCTAGCTATCTTCCATCCTGGCTGCCACCTCGCAAATTGCATCACTCAGGCTCTCACTCCATGTCATCCAAAATCTGAGTATACCTCCAAATGTTGCTATGAGACAGGTAATCTCAGAAGTATGTTCTCTGACAACAGCACAAGCTAGGTCCATGTCAGCCAAGTGACTGTTCTCCATTTCCATCCCTGTTACACAGAATCGCTTCTACCACAGTCTCTCTTCAAAAAGGTGTTTACGTAGAGAAGTAACTGCAGTGAAGCTTTTATAAAGGAATATTTACAGGCCTACAGCTATGCCTCTACTGAAGGATCCTGCCAAGCAAATCCCATAAGACGTTAAAGTTGCGAGATAAACATCAGTGGTTTTAAAATTAAATAGACACAGCAAATCATTGTGAAAGCTAATTAAGAAAAGTAAAAAACACGTGACGAGTGCTACTAATGATCAGTACTGAACAGTAACAGTAAGAACTAGGATGTTCAGCAGTAAACTTTTCTTTAGATATCTGATAACTTACAAAGTCAATATAAAATTAAACTTTTCAGATATTTCCAAGATTTCCAGGATTTTAACTCTAAAGAAGAAATCTTCTTTAGCAAAACCTTAATGGGTTCCTGAGGAATAGCAGCATTGAGAGTGATAATAAAAGCTGCCTACAAATTGCCTAAGAAAGCAATAAATCTTCTATTCTTTACAGTTATCATTGTAGCTACTGCTACCTTTCTAAAACAAAACAAGCACACTTAAAAGGACCAGTTCCTGGCACTCTCTGAAGCTGAACACCCTAACTAAGTCAATAGCAAGACTTTCATGAACATCATAAAGACAAGGAGTCACTCATGTTCGTCCTTATACGCATTTGTAACTGGAACAATTCTGCCAACACAAATCTAAATTCATGAATGATTCAAAAGGGAAAAAAGCACAGCCCAAAACATCTCCCTCAACGTGTACACCCAAATCACTTTAACACCTATTTTATACCATCGAGAAAGAATAGGCCTTTTTTACTTGCTGCAGTGTAAACAGAGAGTACAGATAACACTCAGCCTCTAATTCCTACGGGGCGGCAGATAGGTGTAGGTGAGAAAGGCAGAGAGTGCAAGGGAAAGGTAGCAAAAATCATGATAGTCTCATGAATTTGTTTGTTATTTAAATCCTTTTTTTTCCTGCAGTGTTCTGCTGCAAGGGAAGAGTTGATTATAAAAATGAAAGAAGAATGCAAGCCCTCAATTAAATAAGCCATGAGCAAGGCGGGCGGTATTAAGAGTGAAAATCTGCAGGAAGTGCCTAGGAAACAATACCCTGAAGTCCTAAGGGGGAGAAAAAAAATCCCTAAGCCAAAATAAAACAGCTGCATAGAAGCACATGATTAGTGGCAATGCAAAGCAGGTTCCAACAATAACTTGCAGTGCTCTGAGGGACCTGCTTCCACTGGCAAATATCCACTGCACACTGGCCTGTTAATCAGGTCCTGGGCAATATGCTGCATACGTAGAAAATGAAATGGTTAAAACAAGCATGTGCCATTCTGCATTTTATTATAAAGTCTGTCTCTAAGTAGGTATTGCAACGTTAACTTTTCTAATTATTTAAAGGTTAATCTCAATAGATTTTCTAGACTTCATACTTATAAGAGAGAGTCTTAATTCTGCCTTTTTTTTTCTTCATTATCCATTTAGCACTGCTAAGAGGAGTGTGGGGAAACCCA
The DNA here is from genome assembly GCF_036417535.1 of Chlamydotis macqueenii. Classification (NCBI taxonomy): domain Eukaryota; kingdom Metazoa; phylum Chordata; class Aves; order Otidiformes; family Otididae; genus Chlamydotis; species Chlamydotis macqueenii. The sequence goes on from NC_141556.1 coordinate 131,493,426, forward strand.
ACAACACTTAGCTCTATGAAGAAACATAGATATAACAATTAGCCTCAAAAAGTGCAAAATAATTCAGGCAAGCCAGCTTAATTTTAGCTTTTTTCCTCCACCTTGACAAAAGAATAATTTTTGGTTAATTAATCTGAATGCTGGCTGTACCTTAAACAACAACAAAAATACAGTTTTCAGTTCTGCTGGCACTTAGTTAGTGAGGTGAATACTGGAGTTCTAATTTTAAATTGTATGAATGTCTTAAAAAAAATCAAAGGTGTAAAGAAAATATACAGACTGCATTTTTTAATAAACAATTAAGCTTTATAAAAATCTGTTGTTAGCTACTGTTACAAGAACAACGCTAACATTGCCTTCTGTAGGTTTTTCACAAACAAAAAAAAATATTTTTAATTAAATTATTAATTATTGCAAGTTAGTGAAGTACTGTAAAGTACTTCGCATACAAAAGAAAATGGATTCTGAGACAGAAAAAACATCTGATAAGGTGATATTGAAACATTAAATTTACAGCCTTAAGAAAGCACAATGAGGATTCTCCATGTGTTCAGTGATCATATAAATGAAAAGCTCAGCGAAGACATTTCAAAATGCTAGGTTGGAATGCATTTGTTTTAAGTAGAGATCAAACCACATGTGTTTGGGACTAGTAATGGAATTTTTCATTATCATTCTTCTGACTACACTCCAATTCCATTTCAGAGCATGCTTAAATTTAGGCACACAAATGCTCCTTTTGACTTCAAAGTATGGATTCATGTATTGAACTGCTTCCTGATTAGGGGATCATGTCAGTTTTGGAGAAGATAAAAATCACTGCTCTTCAAAGGTATTAAATAGTAACATTTGCTTTCATTCCCACTGAAAAATTTACATAGGGAAATATTTACCTACACCATAGTGAATCAGCAGTATCACGGATAGGGATGAATTTATAAGAAAATTAACTGACACTGAGCTAATTCCTGGGAAATACTGCAGTGGTTTATATTCTACCCACTTTCTCACTAACAGGGGACACATGAAAACGGACCAGGTGGCTCTTCCCCTCAATTAAAAAACTAGACAGTGATGCACAGCTACTTCTGTGGAAAACGAGCAGTTTAGCCAAGGGGAAGGTATTTCCTCTGTGCCTCCTTTTCTCAGAATACTGGCCTCCTCTCACAACTCAATAAGGGCACAACAAGCCACAAGACAACAGATAAAACACACTTGTAATGCCAAAGGCAGCCGAGAAAACAAAGGCCTGGACTTTTCTTCCACAGCCACCATCACTGGCATCCCTGTCCCAGTTTGCGGCAGGGTGACATTGGGAAGCCTGGTGGGGAGCATGGGGTGGCTGAAGGATGGGATTGGCAGGGCATCCCTTGGCCCTCCAAGGGGGGGGGCCCTTGTGGGGGGCAAGCAGCCCATGCTCCATTTCCAGATCAAAAACGCCACACATAATTGAGGGAAAACTATTATTATATTATAAAAATAATAACATAGAACAGTGAGAAATTCATTTCCCAAGCTACAGCACACGAGACTAACAATACCACTCTTCTCCAACTCAGGTCAAGGGAAACTCAACTAATCACCAGTGTTGCACACATTTATGAAAGTGTCAGAGAAAAACACATTTCTTTGATAAAAGGGAGAATATTATCATATAAAGTCAGGCCAAAAGGCCATAGGAGAAGTTTAGCTTTGCTCAGTCTGGAGTGATGCTTCTGAAAACCAGAAGAAGTCTCCTCAGTGCTCCTACCTAGCCCACTCTCTCCCCGTTTCTCCACTTCACCTTCTCTAGTGCAAAAACTCCCTTGAACTTCTGCTTGGCAGCAGTAGTCCCTTCTTTCTGCTGTTGCTGAACTGGACCCTTTTCCCTGTGCATGACGGGCACTGCCACACTGCACGGTCAACTGATGGTATAAGATGGTACCAGGCCCTTCACAGTCAGCAGCAGCAGACTGGTTTCAGAAATTCATGCATCAGGGTAAATGATGCTCAGGTGAGTAGAACTACTTTAACTTCCTAGGCTATTTTAAAATAATTTAGTATCAAAATTAATTTGAACTCGCAGCAAAAGAGACTTCTCGGTTTCAGCAAAACAACAGGCAAAGATAGGGAAAGACCTAAACCACACACAGAAAAACCACAGAAGGGTGGGGAAGGTTGTCTAGATTGCACTCCCAAATGAAGCCCGTTAAGCAAGTGCTTCTCAGTACCTACTTCTGGATTTCCTGAAGGCAGGATGTACAAAAATGTATTCAAAATATTCTAGCCTCATGGGGACATGTGTCATTTTAACAGGTATCTAGATGATATAAATTGTACGAAAGAGTAGATGACTAAAGTCCAATACAAAAAGATCTTTTGAACCAGATAGTTAATTAAAAATTAAAGACAAAATAGAAGAAAATAAATATGCAAATTATCAAGTAGATTTTGTAAATCTATAGTGATGATATTAGACTAGAGAACCCAAGATGTATCTTGCTACCGAGATATGCAGAGGCAAATACACAGGACAACCCAAACTAGTACTATAAAACAAGAATTTTTATAAAGTATTTACTAAGTACTAGTATTCCATTATTTTTGTTAGACAATGATATAGACAGAGTAACACAAAACTGTGTGAAGGAGGTAATGGCTATTTACAATTTAGAAAAAAAATAAATTGCTAAGCATAAGGTCTCATACCTGTTGTACTATTGTTGTTAGTTCCAGACAGAGCTGTATGACATTATTTCTTGTTACTGAGTAATCTGTGACAGCAGCAAAAGGTGATCTAAAAAAAAATAAGAGAAAAAATGTTGAATTGCACTAGCATATATCCACTTGTTTCACTGGTGCACGAAGTGCTTAATACACATTGTTTCTACAGATACTAAAATCACACAGAATACCCAAAATGTACTACTAAAACTGTAAAATACAGGATATCTATCCATTGAAAATGTTCATCTCTCCTTGGTTTTCCATTTTTTAAGTTCCTCTTTAAGAAATTCCATTTATAAAAGTATTATTTCTTACAGGCTTCCAGTTTACTTCTGGACTGCCTTTACTCCCCTAGAAAAAGCCCACCTTGCCTTCCGTATTTGTTTGGGAACACTCTCGTAAAGACAACTTGAGGCATCACTTCCACCTGTAATATGAATGGTGTCCAGATGTGCATCAGATTAGAAAATATTTGGCTGATTCCCTGGGATACTTAGGATCCAATCTACTATCTGGTAAAAGTACTGGAGGGACTCAGAAGAAGTAAAATCTTTATCGAAAGGGAAGGATATAATTTAGAGCCAGACATGCATCAATGCTCAGAAGCAGCTGCAAAGGCTAAACTCAAGGCACAACCTAACATCCTCCCACACTGTACTACAATCAGAAGTGCATAGTGAAATGAAAAGTGTAATCCAGCATTTTGAGATGTCACCTACATGTATCCTATACTTTAAAACTTAATGTTAGAATGTTTACAATATTTGCCCACCTAAAAGCCTGCTTGCTTTCTAGCAGCACTGCTAAAATGTATTTCGTCAGTGAGGCTGGCAGTCATCTGATCTCCGTACAAGTTTGTGTTAAACTATAAACTCAACTTGATCTATTTTCTATATTCAAGGAACAGCCAAACACTAGACAGGACTAGTATTTTTTTTTTTCTCCAAGAGGATTCAAGATTTTGACTTAATCAGTTTTGCAAATATGGTTTTCATGAGCATTATTAGTATTTTAAAGATGGCATTTCTCCCTAATATAATGCTTCAAACATTTAAAACAAAAAAAAAGGTGCCAAAGAACCATAAGGACTGTAATGTCTGAATAAATTAACAATAGATTATGCAATGTGCCAAGATCTCCAAACAATACTTTAAGTGTGGTTGCCTTTAAATTAAGCTGGGTGAGTAGTCCCTTCCCCAACTGCCTTCTTTTATCACTTCTTAGAGCATATATATTCCTTGTATAGCTTTAAGAGTTTTACAGAGCTGGCTGATGTTACGTCTTCCTCATTTAAGTCAAGTTTCCACTACAAGCATGCCCAGATGATAACTACATAGTTCCACTGGTTCTTAATAGGTGTCTGAATTTCTTTTCCATATGCAGAATTACTGACCTTCTAGTGTAGGCAGATTTGGAACTGTCCACTAATAAACTCATGTGAACTCCCCTATCTCTGCCTGCTTCTTCTAATGGCCTCTTTCTTTTCCAGGGCTCCCAATCCAGCCCTGATGGTTCATAAGACAGAATGACCTTTGGAGGTGCATACTCAATTCTAGCAGCTTTAACTTGATGTAATACATCATACAGCAACGTATACTTTCTGCTCGTATTTTCTAGGGAGAAAACCAGTACATTCTTTTTAAAACAAAATTACAGAAATTGGAAGCTAGGCAGAGTTGAAGAAACATAAAAGCAACAAGAGAGTGAGGACTTAGTAGACAGCATGTGGTTAAGTTCCAAAAGGTGCCTTACAAAAGCTATTTGCCACAGATGTACAATCACAACTCAAAGTCCAAGTTTTATGCAGTATAGGGCAGCTGTACAGTAGGTACACATTACAGCAGGCTTGCCCACAGACACACAAACAGATCTTTACTGAAGTTGAGGTGACATGTGAGCGTATTAAAGGATAAAATGAAACTGAACACAATAATGGTGTTTTAAAAAGTACATTAGCCAAAATGTACAAAAACGCTGATATTTTTCCTTTCAAAACTGTAACTGTTGAGGTTCTTAAATCTACCTGAAACCTTGATTTTAAAAGCTCATGTTCATTTATGAACTCACTTTTATTTAAGATGAATGGAATCAAGCCAACAAATGGTATTATTTTACTTTAAGTATGGATGTTAATACAATTTGATCCTAAAATTACACAACTGTAATCTATTTGACATTTCAAAGCCTCCAGCATTTCTCTAAACAAAATTGCATGGTAGGCTTTGGCTTCTAATACTGCATCATCTTCCCTCATACTTTTACAATGTAGTTTGGTTTCATGGTTGATGAGGAAAATAATGACATTTTTACCATCATTGCTCTTAGTGAAGACCGTTAGAAAGGCCCCAAATAAACTTTGTTGGCATTAAAGAACAGGCAAAGAGACTGAGACTTTACTCATTTTTTTTACACTAAAGTTTACACAGTGAAGATTTACGGAAAACAGCATGTGAAGCAAGTGGCAAGGGTGCCAGTAAGAGGGAAAAGACTGCTAAAATCAGTAACTAATACGTAATGTTTTGAAAAGTGCTTCATGACTTGGAAGGATAAGGAGACAGGTCAATGTTATATGGACTTCGCTCTTGCAGAAAATGTAAGAGGTCCTCAAGCTGCCTCCTCTATAGCTGTCTGTAGCTTACAAACCAACTCCCTCTAATCAGTTTCTGCCAATGCCTCTCTGCAGTACTGCTGCAAATTGGACCAGTAAAATTGAAATTCCGTTTCCCCCATCTCCCATTCAGAGCACTTCCCTGGAGGCAATCTGCACACACAACTACACTGTACAAGCAGCTGGGAAAGTGGTAAGGACAAAAGCCTCTTTAAATATTTACTATCAAAGAAAATGTATTTTAGTATTACATCCCAAGCCTCAGTTTCAATAGTCGAAGTTCAGCAAGACTTAGTATAACAACATGCCAGTAGTTTCAATCAAAATATAAACAGAAACTTCATTGTAGGATCACTGATTGGATTTCAGAAAAGACAAAGTGTGAAACACCAATCTGACAAAAAAAAAATACCTCTCCCATGATAATATATCCACTGATTGTAATTTTAATGCAGAATAATAGTATTGACTTGCAACATGTGAAACAATATGTATAAATGCAAATAAATCTACATAGACTATAACTTTTCAACTGGCTGCTAAAACATTTTCCTTCTCAAGGCATCAGAAACACACCAAGTAAAAAGATTTCCTTGTTTAATTAGATCACTTCTTTCTACTTTATAAAAATTATTTCCTTGGCTTGGCTGAGCCATTTCTATCAACTTCTAATTTCTACTTTTTCTTTCAAAGTCATATTTTTCACAGACCCTTGGACCTTAAAGTCTCGGGTACCTCCTACGGTTCCAGTAAAGCAAAATCCCTGAGAACTGTCGTTTTCAACATGTGTCCTGTTGAATTCAGTGCTCTTTACGTCAAACAACTAACGTGGGCCTTATGTTGCCCCACTCCCTGCTGTGACACTGACCAAAATGTCCCATTGTCTTACTCCTCTCTCAGTAATTTCCAAGACCTTTTTCCACAAATTTTCCCTTATTCGTGGAACCTTTTTTACTCATTTTCTCTTGTAATTCATTTGTTCTCCCTTCAAAACCTCTTTGTGATTCTCTTCCTTTGCAACACCTGCATAAAACACCTTTGGAGCTCCACAGAGCACCTACCTGACTACATGCCCTTTCCATTAATTTAAACTTCCAGATCTCTGCTGGTTTCTCCTTTCCATTCTTTGTCTACCCCTTCTACACTCGATATCTCAAAGAAAGGACATTTATGCAATCACACCAATGCTTCTGCACACCCTATTTTGTGCAGGGTGTTTTTGTCGCTGTTCTTGCCTTTTCTCACGCCTTCTTCTTTCCAACATCCGAAGCCATTAGCCATTTTCAAACCACTTTCACAAAGGTTTGAGACTCCTCAGGTAACATGTTTCAAGGATAATTTAAGTTCATACATGTTTTATGATGATACATGCAGCTGGAAAAGTGGGAGCCTCTTAATTTTTCCACTGTACAGACCCACATTGTGAGCCTGCACCTTATTAGACACCATAGATTCCAGAGAGAAGAGCTTCTAAATACCTCATTTACGGGGGGGGGGGGGGGGGGGGTAACTTACAGTTGGTGCTTACTTTTTTTTTTACATTAAAGTCAATCAACTTCAAGACCCTAATCTATAGGAAATAAAGTTCCCCTAACACCAGGCATGACAGAGCTACTGGTTCTTTTAATGATTTTCAAATCAGTGCTTGAGAGAAGTAATAAAACAACTCTGAAACATGAATGCAGGCTGTAACACACATGCACATATGTATATACTTTCACAAACTGAGACCTAAATAAAATCTTTAGCACTATCAGCATCTTTCAGAATGAAATAAAATTATATTATCTACCACTAATTAATTAAGCCACCCTGAAGGACTGGTAAAAGGCCAGCTACATCAATATAGCACAGCTAATTCCCTCACAGAATTAAGAAATAATAAGATTCAACAGCTGTTGATACTAACAATTACTGATTGCATATGAAGGAAAATCCTTCCTAAACAATTAAAAAAAAAAATGTATATGGAGAAGGAGATGCATACACTTGGTATTTCTGCATTATCAACATTTTCAGCCTTATATGATGCTTTAGCCTCATTTGTCTTCTTCATATAACATTTGGTTAGGGGAAAATCATATATAGAAACAACTATTTCACTTTTAAAAGTTGCTATTTGGACAAATCAGACTGTTGTTAGTAAAAGCATGGCCTCAAAATAAAAGTTTCAACATTAGTTATAGTACTGAGCTATTTTATAACAATAGACATTGTAAGGGGTTTAAAACCAATATGATACTTATTTTAGCATCCCAACAAGGGAAAACATCCTCAGCAGTTTGATTTAACATACTAGTCCAAAATCTTTTAAAGAGAGAGGTAACCAAATCAGTAATATAACTCAGTCTTAAAAGGTAACACATTAAGCTCAAATAAAAATCTGAATGTACAATATTGTTGCATATGTATTTGTGCCAAATCCGTCTAAGATTCATAGTTCTAGGGTTTCATGAAACAAACATTTTATTTGTATTTCTAATGGAACTGCTTTATGTAGAATCAGGGAGGAATGCAGTAAAATTCACAGGGGATAAAGGAATTTTTTACATGAGTGCTCTGTTAAACATTTACAGCTGTTCCAGTAGCACAATATAGTTAAGTACCATGGCATTCTCAGGCAGCACTTCCTGACAAGTATGGCATACCATTCAAACAAGCATAAAGGGAAATGCATAAAGGAAACATAAGATTCACAGATTTAAGACTGAAAGCCAATTAACAGAAAGTGCATTATTTGTGTGGGGAGTAAAGAATCGCAGTTTCTTTTTGTTTGAGTTTTCATTTGTTTCCCTCCACCATCTTGTGTGCAAACCAGATCTACCCTGTCAGGACAAGCAATAACCAAGCACAGCTAATAGGACTGTATGAAGTCTCTTATAAAGGAGACGCTAAACCAGTAACATTTTTTTTTGTAACTAAGAAGTTATTGGCTTGCAAACATTCAAGGATAATTTTCCCAATGAATGCTCCTCTTTACTTAAAACTACAAAACAGTCACACCATAAACATCACCAAGGCTCATGCACTGAAAACAATGACATAAAGAAATCCAGCTGAACACCTTTTACCTACACTGGAAGAAAATGCATGCATTGTGTATGTCACCATGGTGAAAAGAGGGAGATTCATTTTTGAGTGGGTAATGTGTTCTGCTACCACAGTGCTTTCATACAAAGCAGGCTTAAAGGGTGCCCTGAAGCTGAACACCTAGAATTGCTCATATACAAACAAGAGTGTTTACATCACTGCAGGCTGCAATTCTCTGTAGGCAATGGAAAATCACCCAAAAAAGTTTACACAGCCCACAGTGAGGCTTGGAGGTACTGTTCTGCTGTCCAGACTTCCATGTCCTTAACTGTAGGCACATATTTTAGCCTTACTTAATAAGATCTATTGTTGTGGTTTTGTTTAGTGAGGGGGAGCCTAAGGTGGCAGCTTCTGTAGGAAACTGCTAGAAGTTGCTCCCCTTTGTTCAGTGGACTCGGCCGGGCCTAGGGCAGACCCGCTGCTGGCCAAGGCAGAGCCGATTGGTAGCAGAATGTCCCGTGATAACGCCTCTGCGATAACATATTTAAGAAGGGGAAAACAGGAAAAAAAAAAAAAAAAAAAAAGAGAGAAGAGAAGATGTGAAGAAGCTGAGTGGGGGCAGAGGGGGAGGTGCAGGCCTCATGGGCCTTGCCGGCCTCACCCTCTGGCCTCTCACCAGGCTGCCGACTGGGCCTGACTCAGCCCGGCACGGCTGCAAGAAGTGGAGAGGAGATGCACTGGATGATGTGAAGAGATTCTGAGAGGCGTCTGCCAGCCTGTCATGAAGAACTTTTCTTGTGAGAGGAACGGCTGCAGACGCCAAGGTCAGTTCAGAAGGAGGGGGAGGAGTAATGCGGCTCCTGGCCAAGATTCCCCTGCAGCCTGTGGTGACGACCATGGTGGAGCAGGTTGTCCCCCTGCAGCCCATGGAGGTCCATGGAGGAGCAGAGATCCACTTGGAGCCTGTGAAGGATCCCACACCGGGGGAGGTGGATGCCTGAAGGAGGCTGTGGCCTGTGGAGGGCCCGCTGGGACAGCCATTCTGGAGAGACTGCACTCTGTGGAAGAGATGACCCACGCTGGAGCAGTTTCAGGAAGGACTGTGGCATATCGGTGGGACCCCACAAAGGAGCAGGGGAGGAATGTGAGGAGTTCTTCTCCTGATGATGAAGCAGCGGCGTAAAACATCGCGTGAGGAACTGACCGCAACCCCCATTCCCTCTTCCCCCCTGTGCCGCTCGGGGGGGAAGGTAGTAGAGATAATGTTAAGCTCAGGAAGAGGGAGGGGTGAGGGAAGGTTATCTCATCCTCTGTCTCATTATCCTGCTAGTTTTAGTAATAAATGAATAGTTTTCCCCAAGTCGAGTCTGTTTTGTCTGTAACGGTAACTTTAAGGATTTCTCCCTGTCCTTATCTCAAGCCTCGAGCCGTTTTTCTTATATCATCTCCCCATATTCTCTCGGAGGGTGGGGGGAGTGAGAGAGAGACTGCGTAGTCTGGTCCCGATCAGGGCTGAACTACGACATGTAAGTGTGTGTGTATAGATAAATATATATATGGCAGAATATTAGCACATTTAAGCCCATGCCAAAATGAGCTGCCCACCTGGGATTAGAAGTCAAAGGATTACACCCCATCACTGAGTGAATGGTGCTAAAAGCAGACCTAGACCTTTTATTCTGAAATTTCACATTTTGTTACTATTGTCAGCAATTTGACCCTTATCTTTTATATGACCAACAAATTCTATTTACAGTTGGGCTTTTTGTTCATCTCCTTGTTCCATTTTGTTCATGTATCATGTATCCAGACAGCAGTGGTAAATTAGTCAGACTGGTGCACATTTGTCAGCCTGCTACCTTTTCTCTGGGCACAAGACTGAAAGTCTGGAATACAAAAATCTATCTCCACAAGACCTCTTTGTTCCTACTACTTAGACGTCAATGTAATCTACAGTAGTAGTTTAAGTTTTTTATTTCCAAAAGGGGGATAGTGCTAGGGTGAAAAACAAGGGATACAGGAGAGCTGCTGTGAAAGACATCTTGAATCACTGCCCACACAGATGGATGAGTCAAACAGTACACTAAAAAAATCCAGCATTCCCTGACAAATCTGAATTCAGGACCATTAAAATCTGTGACACAACTGACGCAAAATGTTGTAGTAGTTAACTCATGGGAAAGTGATTATATTTTCTTAAATTCTCAACTGAAAAATAAACTACTGCATTATCTTTGTTGTGTCTTTAATGGATAATCAATTAAAGCCCGAAGAAAAACCATCCCTTTGTCACCACTAGTCTCTAAGTCCACGTTTATATTTTATACAGATCCAAAACATTCTTCTTGATGCTGCACAAGTTATGTGGTATGAGAAGTCATTACATCAGATAATGTGGCTCAAGCACTACATAGAGTAGGAAGGAGCAGGAAGCCCAGCAGCATAGCTAAGAAATTTTTCTTGCTTAGTGCAGTCAGCAGGAAATACAGATTTCCAGACTGCTTGGTTGGCAAGGAAGATAGAAGTATGGTGGAGGTGAATGAAGACAACGTATCAAACAAACCAAGACCAACATGGAAGATGGCACCACAGAAGCAAGGGATGCAAACAAGCTGTGTGCTGGCAGAGCAAGGAGACAAGATGGGAACAGACAGAACTCATGCAGCTGCCTGCTGCATTTAGTAAATGTCACCCCAGCTCAGGTTCCCTCAGGATCCTTCCGCTTCCACACAGAACATTACAGTTCTTTCCAGTTAAGACTATAGTAATGAGCTCTACTGGTTAAATATAGCTGTCTCATGAAAGAAAAACGTATGATGTACAGTGGGACTTGAAGGGGGGGAAATGGTGTGCTTAAAAGATGCTTTTGCTCCCAAGGCTGCCTTCACTTTGCAGCAGCCTCTGACTCCTCAGGAGACAAACTCAACACTCAATGTTGTGCCAGCTTCTGATAAAAATGCAACCTTCTGTCTGTCTGTCAGATGGTTTGCTAAGTTCTGGGAGAAAAGGTGTTGGATGAATCTGAGCACCCTTCACTCAGGACTCATCACAATTTCAGTAGTACAGCCAAAAGGTAGTAGCAAATTAGTAGAAAAGGAATGAGATGTGAGTACAGTACAAGAGCTGGCTGTGTTTTAACCAAAGAGAAAGTGATATGTACTGCTCAATGCTCTAAACTTGGAGCTCAGAAGAATTTTCTGAGATGCCTATAATATCATTGCTTTTCAGTTCATATTTGCCTCTAGAGAAAAACTGGGAAGTGTTCACTGGTGTCACTGAAGACACAAGTAACATGGTAAAATCCTAACATAATTTTGCTAAGGATGAAAAGTGTAGTTTCATCTTCAAAATCCTCTGTGAGTTCAAGGTGCTTTTAGAGCAAGAAAGCCATGGATGGATGATGTGTATTTAATTCAGAAATCACACAGAGGCAGTGAACACCAACATATCCAGACACAAATTAATACTTTTAACAAAGTGGTTCACAGGTGGACTGTTAATGCGTGCTGTAAGAACAAAATCTTACCTAGGATTAACAGAAATAAATGTCTACTTTCAATTTCAATTAAATGTGCAGATACTACTGGACATACTATTGTACAGAAAAAAAAAATACTTTTATAAGGTTAGAGATAGCTTTATGCCTCAAAATTGCAATGCATTCATGTTGCAGATCCACAGTTGTGAACTCATAATAGTAATCCTACATTTAAAAAAATTCTCTCTGTTATACCTTATGTTTAGCTTGAGGGACATAAAATTTATCTCAATTTTTATTTTTAGATCAGCTGCACACATTTTTCAATTGTGTTTTTTCATCATTTACTCTAACGGTTTTCTTTAACTATTCAGTTTATCTTCAACTACATTTTTTGATTGTCAGCATTTCAGTTGTCCTAGATCTTTGACTATCTATTTTACATTTTCAAACACTGTATAAAAAAAAAAAAAAAAAAAAGATGGAGATCTGTACTCATTGTATTTGCCACTTGGCTTCCAGACTGTAGCATACTTTGTGGTCAGAAGTATAAAGCAGAGAGTTTTCCTTGCTTGACCAGAGTGCTGCTTAACAGTATTTTATCTCCCTCCTGCTTTGCTAACAAACAGTAAATTTGCATAAAATGATTTGCCCAAAATTTGAAGGCAAGGTTGTGTGTGTTTTCACTGTAACTGAAAAGAAACATTGAGAAATACATTTATCAGAACCGTTACACATAATCTTAGCAAAGGAGAGACATTGCGCAAAAGGCACCAAGGTTTCCTCCCCAGGATGGAGTGTGTCAGCCCTGTAAAAGGCAGGAGAATTTCCAGGAACCTGACACATCAGAGAAGGAGGATTCAGAAAGATGGCTTAGATTACTATTCCAAAGGATACAATTTTCATGAATTACAGGAATAAAGACTGAAAATAACACTAATGATCTAACTGGAAGTCTAGAACACCTGGATGACTGTATATATTATTCTCTAATTCCTCAGAAGTATCACTGGAGACATTTTGATGCCAAGTTGCTTTGGATATCAGATAAGTAGTTTGTTGTGATAGCCTAAAGTGTGGTTTTCTGTCAGCCTAATAGCCAAGTTAATTATCAGATGGAAATGCATCATACTTTCACAAAAGACTCATCGCTTTTCAAGAAAGCGCCAATCTCATCAGCAAATTGGCTTGGGAAAATGTGAAGATTAGGGAAAGAGTATAAAATAAAACATTCTAAAAACTTTTTTTTAAGCCTTCTGGAAGAGAAGATACATGTTGCGGGCTGAGAAAGTAACAGGAAGTTAAAATTAGTCTAAAAATTTAAGGACAATCTATTAGTGTGATGACAGGATTTACAGGACATTATTGAAGAGCTATTTCATGGTCCTCAGAATCAACAGCCAAGGTCTTTTGAAAATAGCTAGAATACTCTACTAAGTTTTCCAGTTCTTAAATGAAACTAAACCAGAAGACTCTTAAAGCTTGGCAATAAATGCTACCCTAATTTTCATTAAAACTCAGTCTCTGACATACATCTGGAAGTAGGACTGCTCCAGGCAGAGACGTGGAACAAAGCATCCCTGGATTGGCCCTACACAGGGGCACTACAAGAGCCACAGTGAAAATAATGCAGCAAAACCACAACTCTTGCACTCCATTTGATAATTGTGCCTGGACTAACAAGGTCCTTATAGATTGTAAGTGTCTTACAGAAACATCGTAAAAAGGGAGTTCGCAAGAGGAGCAAGTGAAGCACAAGTTGTATGGAGTCATCACCATTCCTTACACGTAAAAAACGCATCATTGCATTTCCATGCAAGTTGGAGCTGCTGCTAGTTGCTTTTTCCAGATGTGATCTGAAAAACACTGCATAGGGACAGCCTAGTATGGATCTTTCAATGGGGTAGATAACCCTAATAGTCACTTTATTCCTCCTAATTGTTTGCTCTCCCCTCTCTCGCACCACAGAGATGGGACTGGTGTTAGAAATCAATCTAAAAACAAAGATTTAGGGCCCAGATTTAACACTAACAGCTGTGCAGAATAAAATGAAATCCATGTTCCTGACTTCAAATACTTTATTTTAAAAATCTTTCTATCTCCCCCTAGTGGACCCAATAGCTTCTTCGAAGGAATATAATAAGCAGAATCCTATTGATCTCCAGATGTTCCCACTTTCTGAGAAAAATGCAATCATTGGCCTGCCTTCATCCTAATTTGGGGGCTTCACAAAGGAAGAGCAAATCTAACCGAAATACCCACATGCTCATAAATCAGACAAGTCTTAAAATGTTACAGAAAACATTTACTAGAACCAGGTGTTTAAGCTATGCACATCTTCAAAAGGACTTTTCCAGAAATCTGAATTAAATTAAAATACAACTTCTAGGAAGCCTTATTTGGACACTAAAGATAGCATTGCTAAAAGCGAGCTACCACCATGGCTGCCCGTTTTTAACTTCTTGGAACTCCTGGGTCTGATCAGCTATAATTTCAGATAAATGCAAAAGTAATTTTGCATTTTACTGGGAGTAGAATTGATACGCAGCTTTTTAGAAATCAGTTCAGAGATCTTCCCCCACCACACTAAAGCCTGCTAACAGAATTATCTCTGACAAATACAGTATAGCTGCCTTTATAAACATGATTTTACTAAGAGGTAATTATCATCACACTTCTGAGCTACAAACAAATTTTACAGACTGGATTTGTCTTTTAATACTAAAAGTGCACAATTTGGGCACAGTTCACAGTACTACAGTGACACATTAGTGCTGAGATGCAGATATTTCCTAGGATCAACAAGGGCTTTCTTCCTAAAGTTCAACTACTAAATTCATATCAAGATGCCAAAACCACATTGTTTTTCAATGTGCTAAATGTATATACATGTGAAAATTTACTTTTTAATACCAGACTATTTTATGAAGAAAAAAAAAAAAAAAAAAAAAAAAAAAAGAAAAAGAAAAAGAAAAAAAAAAAACCCTCAACATTGTAACTAAGGGTCTTTATCCAGTCGCCACAATTTCAATGAGAAAAAAATCAAGGTTATTTTGCAATAGAAAGAAGTGGCAAACACTGATCTGTCTATGCAAATGAACATGGTTTTCTACTGTTCCTGTTTTTTTAAAGCCTGGAATGATACACTGTTCTCTGCCAAAAGTGATTTGCAGGGAGAAAAAGTGAAGCCTACAGGTCTTTCAAGTAACAAAACAGGCTAGAGGCAGAGCTAAAAATATATTTCCAATCTTTCAAGTCTCAATACTAAACTCTTTCCATGAGATCGTATTGCTTCTCTGTGCATCTAATGTTAAACATCTAAATAGAAACTTAGGAGTGCAGCTTTAGGTACTCTAGTTCTGAAACTTGGAGAAAAGCTAGAAAGGAAGGAGAAAAGAAGCAGCAGTGGTGGTTGCAGTCTATTGAATAGAAGAAAGAGTTTGCAGTTCAGCTTAAGAAATGGAAAAGATTTGTGCCTCACCTAAACCTTTCATATTGAAATAATTTATGGGACAGAAGCCAGTTTTCCACAGGAAAATTAAACACAACTAAACTCATGGTCCAAATAATTCTATTGGATTTTAAGAATTACGCAAAGATTATACTCTGAACAAAACTTCAGCTGCTGGATACAAAATAAGATATACCCTTAAATCAAGATAAGCATTTTATTTTTGCTGATAAAAATGCAGTGTGATGCATTTTATAAAGACATATAGATAGACTTTTAAGCGCTTCATGAGTTTCAATGATCATCTGAAATACTGTGTATTACTCTTGTTATCATTAGAAAAATGCCACTACAGATACAGTAAAGGAGAGCACTTAAGTCTTGGTCCCACATACTTCCTAGGTAATAGAGGTAAAAGTATCAGACAGTTCTAATTGCATCTACAGTTTCAGAAGTATTTCACTGCCATTAAAAAAAACAAAATGCAACATGCATGTTTAGACACACATAGAGAGGAAGTATATATTGACATCTATATAATGAAAAATATTATCACAGTTTTGTGAATTTTGTACTATCAGAGCAAAGAATATAAGTTATGCAGGTAGAATATATATTCTATTAATATATTCTATATTAATAACAAAATACATATAACCTAATGATGTAACCTCATTGCTATATTGTATTTCCAGATATGTGTAGTATTGCAGTGCATTCAGAAGTATTGTACTGCAATGCTATCTGAATTGTGTGCTGTCTTAACAAGAAAAAATTGCTACAAACATCCTCTCAGAATTTGTAAATGAATTCTGCTTCCCTTTCAATGTCTACATTACATTTTGCAAAGAAGCTGGGGTTTGTGTGTGTGCATGATCTGGTTACCTGTTACACATTTGGGAGACTTTACCTGTCCAACCAAGCCAGTAGACTTTTAGCTGCTCCAATCAGATCCACTACCGATGTCAGAAAATCATTCGGTAATTTGCGGCTGGTCCTTCCATCATAGTGACCACTCCTCCTCCTCCCAGTGATGAAGTTCTGCAGATTTTTGGCAGATGCATTCAGTTTGTGAGAAAGGGTTTTTAGATTTTCTGTTTCCAAACCATAGTTCTGCAGTGAAAAGAAAAGACAAAGAAAAGAAAGTTAGCTTTTCAGCTGAACATGAAGTACGGAGAATAACAAGACTGCTCTTCGGCTTCAAAACTTAACCATTCCTAATAATTAAGGTAGAAATACACCCACTCATTAGTTTTTAAATGTATGGCATGTTCTGTTTCTCAAGTGCATAAAAATAGAACAAAAGAAGAGCAAAATTGTGAGTGATCTTTTAGCTGGTTTTAAGTGCGCTGAGAAAAACAAAATTAAGAAAAAACTAGTCTGGAAGATTGATTTTCAAAGCAGTGAATCACTCCAGTAGACCAGACGGTTCTCTCAGTACATCTGATAGTTAGGGATCAGTCCCTTGTGTCAGTACTCACACTGATTCCTAAGATCACATTAGACAAGAGGGCTTCCAGCTCGTAGAATTACACAGTATGGACACAGTGTGACACAAAATAGATTTTGTTGGTTTCAGTGAAGGAAGGGCATTCATTACCTTATTTTCATTCTTGTTAGCAGTAAAGGACCACCAGAATCACAGACCAGAGAATACAGGGCTCCTGGGCTCAATGTCTATGTTGCCCTTTTAAAGTCAAGGTGTAAACTTCTCTTCTATTTAAGAGTCAATTCTTTAAATTTAAGCTACATTCCTCAACTGTGCAGTACAGACAGAAATAATTATGCAAAAATACTAACAAATAGTACTTGAAAATCCTTCAAATATACAAATGTTTCTGAAACAGCACTAGAGAATGCCCTTATTTAACGTTCATTTACAATATAGTATAGTAACATCAGTGATTTGTTATTTCTATAATGGATTTGCTTTCCTCACAAATGCAAAGAATACTAGAGTTATTTCTAAAGAGATCTTATTTTGCTTTTGTAAAAGAATAAGCAATCACATAGACTTGAGCTTATTATTCCCGTAAAAGAAAGATGAGATTTCTGAAGGCGCTCCTTGCCTTAACCACATCACAGGGTTATAACATTGGATGCTCACAATTTGTTCAATTGAGGATGGAAAGAGTTACTTACTATCGAAGGTGGACCATTTCCTACCACAAATTATGAAGTAGGATGCAGAAAGCCCCTCAGCTGCACACAGAAAAATCTACCTCCTAACAACACCCCCTGTCCTCACCAGCTCTCTTGCCAGACCCCCTGTTCTGGTCCCCATGCTAACCAGTCCACAAGGAGAAGGGATGGGAGAAAGGTTACATTTGCCAATACTAATTTAAGACTGCTGAAGCTTATTTACCTTAGTCTTTTTTTCTATAGGAAATGGGGGGAGGTAAGGGGTGGGGGTGTGTGTGATTATTTACAGCAGTTGTCATGCTCCTAATCCAAACCATCTACTAAATGAACTTAATCTCCTCTTTAATTACACAGGGACTGCAGGAAGATTACTCTGAAGCTAGCCTCAGTGAGCCTCCAGCCCTTCCACAACATCCACTCCCAAGCAAATGGGAGATCATCATGGAAAGGAGAGACTTTAGGACACAGTTTGTCTGCTGTCTCCCAGCCAGCCCCTCTTCATGCTTGTAAACCAAACACACTTCATGAGGGAGCAGCTATAATGACAGCCATCTTCCGCAGCAGAGGATGCACTTTGGGACGCGAGTTAAGGGGGAAGTGACCACACACTAACGTTGTGCTTTAAAAATGGCTACTGTAACTTCTGTGAATATCCATATTTTGGGCAAAGAAGGCTTTGCGAGCATGTTTCTCAACTGCACAGTTTTTGCACAGGCTCCTCCGCCACCACATTCTGTTCCCAATTAGACAAATTACATGTTTGGGCAGTGACTTTTCCACCATGCAAATATTCAATAGCAATTATACAATAGATAGAGTTAGGTTATAAATAAAAAATTACAAGATGAAAACAATAAATTGGCATGGAAAAGTAAAACATACTTTATTATGCAGCTAAACAGCTCATAACTAATAACTTATTAAAGAGATAAACATCAGATAAAAATAAATCTGGTTTTGCTATGGTTTTCTGTGGTTGCTGTGGCTGAAAGAGCATGATGGAGACTGAGGACTGGGTAAAAAGTAAGTTGGAAAAAAATACCAGGTTTGTTCTTATTTCATCCTGCTTCTTGACCATCTAGTTCATTTTGGCAAAAATTAATGGGGGAAGAAACAAATGAAAGATATTTTGGATGAAAGATATGTCACACAAAATGTGTTACAGATCTGCCAAACAAAAACCCCACCACAAGAGAGCCCCATGATACCCACGCAACATGGCGCTCACCTCCCCCAAACACAGGGGGAACGACCACAAACCACAGGCTGGCCACAGGGCTCCTCACAGGGTTTCCCTCTTCCTGACACACTGGACTGTTGAACTTCTTAATTCCAGGTGCTGTTCCTAAGAATCTGAGTGCGATTATCTGAATACCGTGCTCACCTTCAAACCACGTGAGGTCAGCTATGGTGGGGTGGGTGCAGGGAAGTAGCCGGCCGGGCCTGAGCATCTGCTCACCTCCCCAGCCAGGCCGCATGCAGGGCCCATGGCTGAGGGAGACCATGCTGAGGCCCAGACCAGATCCCAGTGCTCCTCCTCGACAACTCCAAATTATTTCACCTCCCTCTCTTTCTCCATCCCCTGTTTTGTCACCTTGTCTGAACCTCATCAGCCTAGTAAGGCGGGTGTTAGGTACCAGCTGGTGCTGGTGTGCCATGCCCACCACAGGGGGAACCCTGACAGGCAACATGCAGGCCTCCAGTCCCACCAGAAAGTAGAGCACCAGCAAAAAGAAAACTTGCAATATTGAACACTGTGAGCCAAGCAAAACAATACTCAGAAATTGATTCCATGACAAGAAAATTGCATTTATGTATATACTTCTTTAGAAAATCAACTCCTATCAAAGTTTAGTGGCCTCTTGTTAACATTTCAAGGGATGGCCACCTACAGCCACACTCTTTTTCAGATGTCTATTTTCACCATCAGATATGTGGAAAGGAAGAGACTATGTTAACAGATACAAAGTCTATTTTCACACATATTCATCAAATGTATATGTGTTCTTTAACATAAAAAACTGAAGGACAAAATGTAACACCTAAGCTACATAAGAAGTTCAGTCTTAAATGAGGAAAGGTACCAATTTCGGTGTCTCCACCTGCAATATGAGACAGATAAAGCCACGGATGAAAAATAGAGATAAATTTCAGGCAGAATATATTTTTGGACAGCTGTGTTTATTGAAGCCTTCAAGTAGCAGGATCCTAAAACTGCAACCAAGCTAACAAAATCCCCACTTTGTTTATCACTAATATTTTTGGCCCACATTAAAAATTAACAAAGATTTGCATGTTCTAGTATTGGAAAAAAGCTTGCTTATATAATAACTGCCAAGTTTAATCATACTTTATCTGTGATAATATACTATTAACAATATGGTTTTCTTAGAAATGCACTGATTTTATTTTCAAGCAACATAAGATAATTGCAGGCAAAGGAGACAATTCTTTGTCTTCTCCTACTTTGCATTTAGCCAGCACTAATACAAGTTATGCTTTCATTAGCCGAAATAAATTTACAGTTACTGAAAGAACCACAAAGAAACCTCTGCATGCTTGTAGAGATTACGAGAAGCAAAGTAAGTCTACACATCCACTTTCTCAACGAGAGGCCACAGAGCAAGAGTCTCTTCAGAGACACCCCGCCTCAACAGAAAAGGCTCTAATGGAGACTCTTCTGGCAATCACAAAACAAGAACTTGATGAAGCTAAACTACACAGAGTAATAGCTTGTCAGCAGGTGTTCGAACTAAAGGTGGTGGGAGCTATTAATAGACATTTTACCTGCTAATTACTCTTCTGTAGCTTCACATGACAGTGTGAGTGATGAATTGTAGCTCTTTTCGTCACACACTGACAAGCAGCAGCTCTAATCATGCTGACGAGTTTTGGCTTTTTTTTTTTTTGGTGAGAGGAGCCAGGCTAGTTCCTCTGCCAGCTCATCCTTGCCAGCAGCACCACAGGGTAGAAACAGAGTTCAGGAACCAAACTTTGGAAGTAAAGTTAATTTTTTTTTTTAATTAGCTTGATCAGTGCTTATTAGTTGTGCCCACCCCCACCCCTCATTTGAAAATAAAATAAAATAAAATATCAGAGCTCATTTCACCTCTTTCCTGTGTTAAATTCACTTAACCCTTGCTGGCAGGGAAGTGAACCTCACACTGCCAGCACAGGCTAAAAAGTGAAGTGTCCCTAACTATCTCTGCTGGCTCATACAGGGCATCTAGAAGCTGCTGAGACACTTAGTTTAGGGTGTTTTTATGTTGTCTGTTGCAAGGGCAAAGACATCTCAGCTAAGTAAAAAGCCAAGCTGAGATACCAAAAGAAGTCCAGATCTAAACACACCGCAATATGCAATATAGACATAGCCACAGTCCCATTAACAAATCCAGAAATCCCTTAGAACAGATGTCTTGATCACAACTTTTATGTAACCACAAATGTCCATACATCCCCAAGCACAAAGGCCACATTAAGTTCAAGGACATCTTTTGACTCATAGAAATAACTCAAGATAGATAAATGAGCATATGGCCCCTCTGTCTATCTCCCTAAATAACCATTTCTTCTCTTTCAGCCCAGAAAGCTGCTGGAAACCATGTGGAGCAGAAGGCATGCAGCAACCAGTGCTAACTCTTACTGAAGGGACACAAGATGGGAACCAAAGACACTACTGTAACACTGGTGCCTGGGGGCAAAAGGAAAATAAAACCAGTTTTTCCCGGCAGGCAGAGCAGATAGCAGTGCTTACATCGATTAATTTCTGCTGCCCCTCTGCAGAAGGCAACCATAACTGTATAAATTACAGAAGGCAAAGGTTTATTTTTCTTTGGCAAATATTTGTTGCCACACACACAAACATTATTTTTTAAACAAGTTAAAAAATGGCAGCATTTTGAAAAGACAAATATTATAGTCTAGATCACTGTACTGTGTAATAAATAATGTGCAATGTATAATAAATTATGTCTAAAGAAATGTATCTTCTCTGTTACACCTGATAGATCTCAGTAACATGGATAATAAGGATTGACAATAAGGATGAAATCATAAGTTTTCTCTCAAAGGCAACTTTTAAAAAAGTCTTTTTCCACTTATTCACAAACTGAACACAGGAGTCTTAGGTAAGAATAGCATATGACTGCTAAGAAATGGACTTAAGGTAACCTCAGGCAAGCTTAATTCTGCTCCTCTGTATTTCTCAGTGCTTTCTTATTTCACATTTAATTCTTGAGCATCATTTCTGCATGTAATATTTATTGCTTTTAAACAAGCAACTTGAAAACTATAAAGTTCATGGAGTCCTCAGTTCTCAGGAAGCCTGGGGAAGTTTTAAAATGAATAATCAAAACAAGAACACATGGATACTACAGCACATGGCAGCCATTTCAACACCATCCCTCAAAATTTGGGGCGGCCAAAAATTCGCCAGGAAAAATTCCAACCTTTATTGCCAAACTTGTTTTTAAAAACTAACAAAATGCATCCAAACTTCTTTCTTCAATACACTTAGCTGAATGCATCCCATAAAGTATGAGACAGATAGCTTACCAGCCCAAACTTGCGAGCAACTGAGAGCACAGCTTGTCATATGGAAGGTGCCTTATGTAACTTCATACCTCACCAGATCTGCCTACGATATATATTTCTAACAACCCTTCTTCCAGCGTCATGAAATGCCAACACTAAGGGTTATCTCTCCTTCAAATAGCACTGACATATGGGGTAATTTAGAAGTGCGCAAGACGTAATCCTTACACATCTGTTTCATAAACACAGAATCAGAGTAAGTAGATAAGGAGAAAAAGCCAGATAGGTCAAATGACACTTACCATTTAATGCAATTATTAAACATATACTGATTAAAAGGCAAATTATTTCAAACAGAATAAATATCTGTCCTAAATGTTTGCAGTCAGAAAAAACTCAGGTGCATGATACTTCTAGCCCTACAGAACCCACAAAAGATTCATAATCATCGTCATCATCCCCTTTCCTGAAAAATGCTATTCTTTTCCCACAGCACAATCAAGCAACACATCAAAAAGCCAAGACCTGGTTATGCTTTGTAGCACTAATAGAGCAATTATATAACTATTCTTCTTACTCTTATTCAATCAGCAGATTCTGCAAGACCAAGTGCTTATTATTTTTTTTTGTTTTTCTGCTTTCTTATGTCATTTTGTCCCTAGCGAGCCAAGTGCTCTTATTTCTCTAGACTTCAAACTACCACTCAATTCAGTTACATGCATTTCACAAATTCTTAACGAGCTAATCAACAGGTTTTTTTTTTAAAAAAAAAAGGCAATAAGTAGATTGTTATGAATACCCTACCTCTTTAAAACATTTTACATTGTTAACACCACTTTTTACCCAGTCTGCTTTTAACTGCAGAGTTGGAGTAGATGATCTTTACATGTCCCTCCCAAACCAAATCATGCAATGATTGTATGAACCAGGGCATATATTTTGCACTTATCCTAAACTCCAAACAGTCTAAAGAAAAAGTAACTAAGAAAAGTATCTAGGATCCGTAAGTGATTCTTGAGGCAGATAGGAGGAAGGACATTCACCCATTGCATATAGGCATTTACTGTCTTTGGCATACCACAGGGTTTACTGCAGTTCTGTATAAAAGATCTACTAACAACAGCAACAAACATGTTCAACACGATCTATATGAGCTATCAGAAACCCTTTATCTCCTCAGCTTTATTGATCTCGTGATGGACTTCAGGATTTCCTTCTCTGGAGTTGCATTAGCTGAAGACAGGAAGGCAGATGATATATATAGGCAGAACTTTAACTTGGAAAGGGCAATAGTAAAATGGGTAAGTCATTTTTCTGTTAAGAGCATGCAGAATATTAACAATAAATGCCAACTTCAGTACACACAAATCTCCATTCTGAAATGAACCCTTCCTCATTTAGCACTACAGTGATTAAGTCTAATATTCTCTATTACTGACAAAAATAGTTTTAAGATCTGACTAGTGATAAGAGCAAAGGAAGGAATTTCTGTGTAAGAAATGGCAAGAAGATGAAATGAAGATAAAAGGCATAATTCTTAAGAGGAATCAAATCATTCATGGGTAAAGTAGATCTATTTTTTACATTCATTTGCATATAAATGTTTTGTGTTAGTGGTAAATGATAAGTAATTTCACGCTGTTAGTGCACACCAATGTTTTCTCTGCCAAACAATAATGCTATTTCATCTGCTGCAATCTTCTAGCTTTACAGATTCAAATATACAGTGTATAATAAATTCCTGTGCAGGCACAGCAGATTTAAGTTACTAGCATTAAACCAGTATGTTGTACAAAGCAAGAACTGTTTTGTTTTGGTTTTTAACCAAATTCTATTCTACAGAAATACAGATTCCCTGAAGAAGTAGTTTACAAATTCACAGGGATTTTACTAAGTTCTTTGTTTAAGGAAAACTTTAAAGCATCTAAAAGTTATTTGTGAAGTTTTCTGAAAATTCTTATCTTCCCAGAACAAAATATTTCCTACTTCAAGGTCTCCTTTTAAAAAATACTTGAAAATCAAATTCAAATTCAAAATCAAATGAAACTGATTTAATCTTCATTTGAACAAAATGTACATGATATTTTGGAGAAGTAAAGCAAAAAATAAATCCTCATGCATCAAGGCATTGTGATGATATGTCAGGCAAACTAGATCATTTTCTTAAAGATGAAAGAAGAAATCTTTGGCTGTGCAGTCTGCAGTCTTTGTATTCTCCCAACAGCGAGGCAAAGGGTAGCATTCTCTGGGAAAAATATGATACTGAGGAGATATAAAATTTAGAGTCCATGGACACTCAGCAAAATATGGTCATACCAAGTTTTGATAAATGAAACACTATCTCCTGACAAAAAGATGATGGAAAAAGAATTCTGGGCCTTTCTTCGCCTTTTGCAGCACAGTTAGATATTTTAGGAGCTACAAAATCTCCAGATGCACTCCAGACCTGAAGTGCATTATTTAAGTAATCTGCTTTTCGGTATGTATTTTGTCTTTTCATAAGCATCACCTCCGTCTTTCCTCAATTTACTTTCGGTTGGTATTGTTCATACACATCCAGTTCTTAAAGCAACCATCAGAGAAACAAGGCTCATCACATCTTATGTGTGGATGAATGTCTGCTACACTATTGTTTGTTTATTGATGAGATTGCTTACACTTTCACTGCCATACATGTACGGAAAAGGATAGTGTTGAGGCTGGATCTGGGTGGTAATTTTTATAACTGATGAACAAGTGTATGTAGCCTGGAGAAAAAGTACCATGGTACTTAACTCAGTACAGTCTCTCCCATACCTCTAGAGCAGGACATGCAGTTTCTTAGTTCACCATTTTTCAACCAGTTTTGAGATGTCACTTATTTTTTGAGATTCTGTCGGTATGAATAAACATGCATATCCACTTCAAGGAGGAATCTACCTGTTGGTGCCACCATTTTTATCTCTGTTTCATGTCCCAGTTTGAACAGAAAGGGAAGGACAAGAGACGTGCCTTGCTGGAAACAGAACAACTCTACAGTTGTTATCTCCATATGGTGGTTTCTCAGGGACTGATCAAAAAATCACACAACAATGAAACAGCATCACAGACTATTTCTTTCTTTTAAGCACAGAGAATGTTTCATTTATCTTGCCCTTTCTGACATACAGATTTTATAAAACACAAGACCACACCGAAGCAAGATAATCTACTGAATGTGCTCGTACCTTCACAGACTGAAGAAGAGAGTGAAGAAACAAACC
This sequence comes from Chlamydotis macqueenii, assembly GCF_036417535.1. Classification (NCBI taxonomy): domain Eukaryota; kingdom Metazoa; phylum Chordata; class Aves; order Otidiformes; family Otididae; genus Chlamydotis; species Chlamydotis macqueenii. The sequence goes on from NC_141556.1 coordinate 131,518,616, forward strand.
ACATTAGTTACATTGCCCGCTCTCTCCTGGAGCACGTTCAGCTTCAGTGCTGGTATGCGTTATGTACGCCCCCACCATTATCAGCAAGCATGACCTATAACAGCAGTAGCAGCTGGGCAAAATCTTTATTCCTCCTTCTTTGAAGCACCACAGGAAAAGAAAACTTGTGAATCTCACCCCCAGGATGCTTGCTTTCCTGTCAAGAGCACAGTATGGCAGGCTGGCAGCCAAGAGAGACTCTACTAAGACGGATAGCACAGGCCACCATTTGCTCTCTGATTAGCTAACGAACGCTGAAGGATCCGTTTGTTTCAAGTGCTTATGACAGGAGGGGAATACTGTGAGAGACCACAGCCACCCACCCACCTTCTGTCAAAAGTCAATAAAGAGCATCCTTTGAATAGTGCTATCAATCATAACTGGTTCCTAACTACTACTGCAGCAAGTAGTTTGTCTGTTTAGTGATGTTCAATAGCCTCTGCCTGGGTTAGGTTCCCATGCCAGCCAAACATACTTGTTCAGGCTCTCCACTCTGCTCCAGGAAGAAAATGTTGCCCCATTGTTGACCTACAGGCATGCAACACAAGCAGCTGGTTTGCCATTTGCCATATCCACAGCTGACAGAGCAGAAACCGCAAGTAGCAGTTTACCCAAAAAAAAAAAAAAATTGGGAAGAAGGACAGGAAGAAAGCAGCTTCTAAAATACATCAGCTATCAGCATTGCAGAAGCTTTCCTCATTGGTGGCAACTCTGCCATGGAAACTCTCCCATACAGAGTGGGAGCAGGAATGAACAGTGGGAGGTGGTTCTGTCCCCCTCAATTGTCCTCAATGCCAAAAACTGTTTAGGTGGTCACTCACTACCTGGGAGAAAATGGGGAGGAGAATCAGAAGTTACAATCCTTTTATTTTTATGATTAGTTTAAAATCAATCAGAGATTACGCTTGCAAGGTAAAATTAACATTACTATTCCTACCCCATTATGCTAACCATCATCTCCAGCCTCCAAACAGATCTTAAATCATTTGGATCATACACTTGTAACTCATGTCAAATTCTATCATGAAACTTCTGTCAAACTCCAACGAAACAGAAAAAATAATCAGATAATTTTCATTTTAAAAAACCTTGCACAGTGACTATCTGCACTAGCAGTTATCCTGTGTTGGAGAGTCATAGGCTTGAAGTTCTCCTAACAATACAGTCAACATTAGAGGCTACTCGGAAGAATGGGCAAGCACTAACCAGGAGAGATACTTACTGATGCAATAAAAAAAGGAAAGCCTGTAAGTATAGGACCAGTATAGCCAAAAGTATTGCCTCTGAATTAAATTTCCTAAGAGGTTTATCTGATTGGTGAACAATAAGTTCAAATTAACTCCACTAAAATCAATATAACAATCACATTTTGCATCCCTGAGGAGCCACCAGGAGCCAACTGTGAGACTGGAAAATCCTCAGCTTAAATTAGAAGTTGTGATCTGAATGCATGCTATTGTGTTTCAGTGATTAAGTTTTCTTTCAGACAAACTCTGAAAAGCAGACAACAATATATGCAAAACAAGGACCAGGAAGGTAGATATTTGATGCATGAATTAAAGATGCAGTGTTAGCTTTTGCTACAAATTCCTTATTTTATATTCAACTTCGTTCCACACACTTGTGCCTAAGATAAGGGAGCTACAAAGACAAGTTGTGTTTGCTTGTCTAAAGATAACATCTGTAATTACATATCCAGGAAAAAAAAAAATCAGCTAATAAACAATGTTCTTTCAGTGAAAATAGGTTATTTTTGAAAAAGCTACAGTCTGTCTCCCTGTGTGCCTGGGAAGAACGGTCATTCGTGTTCACCCTAAGTTAGATTTTGTTTCAGTTTATTATTTACTTTCTTGTTTCCTTTCGCACTGTCTGACAAAAAGAGTACTTTGTGAATAACTCTCTTTATGTTCCCTTGTATATCAGTAGCAATTTTTTTTTCAGGATTGCATCCTTTTCACTATTTACAAAACAAATAGATGAGTTAACTTATTGCACTGAGCCACTCTGCAGCATTATTAGAAATACTGCACTAAAGAGGAGAATCTAAAACGTGTTTAAAACCAAATGTCTTCCTCTTTTCCTTTTGCATTTTTTGTTCTTCTTCACTTTCTCCTCTTCACTGTCCCTCACATCTATCTCCTAAAGATGCAACAACAGGATAGTCAGAAAAGCTGCTACGTATTGAGAATCCACACACCCTTCTTGAAGAGCCTTTCAGCCTACCATCTTTGATTGTCTCTACTGGGATTCAGCTTTCTTAAAGCTGCTTTTGAGGCTTGGAAAAGTAGTACGCATTTAAAAATCCACAAAACACCACTTCAGGCAGTCAAGTATATCTTAGCAGAGCTGTTCAGAATCCTTCCCACAGTGGAGAATGCAGACAGTGTGTCCAATCCATCACTAATCTTTACAGGCATACACAAAAAGTTCGTAAAAATGGTGAAGTCAGCACCACACCCCTCACCGAGGGGATAATCCCAGTTTTGCATGATGAGACCTGAGCAAAAAGACCATTACCAAAACCCCTCTGTATACTCCAAAGATGTATGTATTATTTACACATAAGATAATTATTTCAGTATTTAATCCTTCCTACTGTGAAATACTGCAGCTATGTTTCAGCAAGCTTGAATAATCATCTAAAACATAATTTGCATGAAAGGATCCAGGAAAAATGACAGGGTTAACATCAGAACGTTTTGTTTATAAAGGGCAACTGGCACTCAATTACTGCATTCACATATATACACCTGTTTTACATGCCAAACCAAACTCAGTCTAGCCTTTTTGTGATATCAGTTAAGCTTTTCTCTACAATGACAGATATGCAAGCCTTAAATCTCCAACACTAATTTATTTAACAAGCACCATCCTATCAGTAGATATTGCTTGTTTATCTGGCCTCTGGTTTAAAATACTAAATTGTTCATACATGTCAAGAGTTCCTTGTACTACTCAGGTAGTCTTTAGGACTAGAAATTTGCACACACAAACTGGGAATATGCAAACACTGTTCAATCCCCTCCTTTTTGCCCCAAGAAGTTTACCAGTGCGCAGAGCAAGTCTACTGCTTCCAAGATAAGCTCCTGATGGCCAATTCGTGTGACTCCAAGATCTTCCAGTTCTTGATGGGTAATACGTAGTAGCTGGTCACCACTAATCTTCTCTCTCTCAAAGTTCTTTATGTATTGCTGCAGGCAGTCATCCAGACCTGCGGAAACAGGATGGAAGAAGGGAAGACAAAAGTTAGCAACATTTTGTGCTGTTGCACAGCTGGAAGCAAAAATCAAGCCAATGGAGGATACTTGCTGTATCTTTAAGATAAATATTCCAACATCACTAATAATTTTAGGCTACCCAGAAATCTTAAGATTTGGAGAGGTATAGCAGCTATGGCTTTTCCACCTGTGGACAATACCAGCCATTCCTGAACCTCAAACAGAGCTCTGAATTCCTGCAGTATACTCTACTATGAATGCATAACTGACAGTCACTAATAACAAGTATGTTAGCAATGCCTCTATTACATCTGCAAGCAGAGAGGAGAGGGAACAAGGGAAGGGAGAAAGACTTACCCCTGCTCGGAGTGCAGCATACCAACAGATGCTGTTAGTTATTACAGCACTGTAAGAGATTGAAACAAGGGAAAGCATTTGTGCCAGAGACAAATTCTAAGGGAATAATGGGAGCATGAATATGCTTAATGACATACATCCAGGAGCGATTAGCTACCAGTGCCTCTTAACCTCCCTCACAGCATACCTCTGCCATGGTAGGTTGCATGACGAGGAGGGGCTGCTGGAGATGCCTTAAGCTAGGAACCCATCTCTTCACACAACACTTGACTACAGTGCCCCAGGAAGCAACAGACAAAACGGCAGTGCCACATCATAGCACCTCTCCTACTCCAACACCATTTGTAACTTGCTGAGCTCCCTGACACTTCACAGATTATGCCAACTCCTAAAACAAGCTGCAAAGAGCTCTAGAGAACAAGGCAGGCAGTAGCACTATGAATGCGTAAACTGGGCCCCAATTGCAGCAGCAGATCCAGCTCAATCTACCTCTGTTCAGAAGCTCTATGGAGTCACTCATGGCACATAAATGCTTACTGAGCATGAAAACCCACTAAAATCAAGATCTGGGTGTGCTCCCCAGAACAGAGTAATCAAGGACTGGAAACAGACCCGCCGGGCTAAAAAAGATCCTAGAAGTGCATGCGACACATTTGCTCAGGACATGGATGAGTGCAGGGTTGTACAGGATCAGGTCCAGCTTTGGAAGCCACCTCTATTCTAGCTATTTAGTTTGATTATCAGTCTAATGACATGTAGCTGACGACACATTTTTGCCTAAAGCAAAAAGCACTGCAGAACTTGAGGTAATCCATCATGCATCTCTTCCCTATCAATCTTTGCCTAAGAGGGCCAGACCAGTACAGGCAAGCTCTGCAGCGTGTGCATCCCTATTGTAAGGGGGATAAGGAAGACTCTTGGGTATTTGGTGGTCCATCTAAAATTTGTGTCTGAATACCTTCTGATGGATCACCATGACTGCTACCAAGTAGCAGGATTTGACAAAACCCGAATGCATTAATTTAGCTGCTTCTTGAGAGATACCACCTTTCTGATTGTCTTCAAACAATCCCTACTATTGAAAAGACATCTGCTCGTTAGTTTACAAGGAAGTGAGAGTATTTTTACTTGCTAATCAAGATGTCTGAAAAATCTGAAAATACACAGAGGAAAAAAGATTGATCTGACTGTTGAGCCCCAGCTATCTCATAAGAGCCCCCACTTATAGCATAAAGCTTCTCTGAAACCGGTTTTGTTGCATTTTTGGTTCTTATTCACCTCTTTTAGGGTGTAGCCACACCTCCAGAGACTCACAGGAGGAACATGTTGGTACTGAAGGCAGGGATGCCCCAGTGCCAGGCCAGCCTGCCATTCCTGGCTCAGCGCTTGGGCAAGCATCACCCACGCTCTGTCTCTACTACAACACACCAGTGCAATCTTCACATAGCTTTAAAGTCTAGAATTCACACACCAAAACTAAACCACACACAAACACACTGTACTTCAGGCCCAAGACACAATTCCAGCAGCCTCCACCACATCCTTCCAGAGCCTGTTGCCTGATTTCCTGCCTCTGAAACAAAGCCACTTAAAGGTCTTGGTTAATCAAGCATTTGGAGCTATGCCTTCCATTTATTTCCCTTTCTAATCAAAGAGTTGCTCAAATCAGTCATACACTTAATTACAACATATTAACAGAGAACAAAAATGGTGGTCCTGGGCTGATCACGTATCGCATCTTGCCACATAGCCTGATTCTCAGATGTGCTTGACTGGCTTGTGAGGAGCTAAAAATTGTTCCCTAATTCTCCAACAAAGAAAACACAAATGGTTAAACTTTCAGTTAGAGTAATGATCTACTAAAGCTTTTGTTCTGCTAGGTTTCATTCCCCTACAGCAAAGGAAATTGAATTATCAGAAGCACCAAGACTGATCCATAGAATGACTTGGTTGCCACACATATATATGGAAAAGGAGAAAGGAACACTTACTAAAGTCAAAACAATACAGCCTGCTGCTTTGTGGGATGCCCTGCTGTATTTTTTATATTTTTTCCCTTTGTACTTAAATAATGAATACTCTGCCTTTGGCCTTAGAACTGCTTGTTAATCAAAAGTAATGTTTCACTGGAAAACAACACAATACATGCATGTGTCAGTGTGATGTACAAGGGGAAGATCTTAATTTCTCTCTTTCTTAGACATCATTGCTTCAGAATATGTCAAAGAGCACAAGTCCTGCACATTCCCAAAACATTTCAATGGGAGCCCTGAATGCATCCAAATGCTGCCATCTCTCTCTTACATTCTAGGCAATGCTCATCATTATTAGCAAACAGACAAGCAGCAATAAAAATCAGATCTTCTTCTCTGCCTGACACCTGAAAGTAAGGCCATTTACCAAGTTCCAGTGCTATCAGAACTCATTTAGACGCTTAAATTTAGGTTGCAAAAGGATATAATTTTTCTCAAATCTTCTGGAATCCACTTTACCTGTTCACACACTCACAAGGTTCCATTATATTGAATTATCTAATGTGAGTCTTCATTTATCCATATTTGTACATATTTTTTCCCAAAGCCGTTCTTAGTCCAGGTTTTCCATCTGATATATAAATTGCATGAACTGTTTTACAAGCATATGTATAATGGCACTTATTTTTTAAAGAAATCAAATATTCTTGACAATACATAAAACATTTTGTCTAAAAATGTATTAAAAATAGGCCACAGATGTCCTTTTGCTAAAGGACTAAAAAAGAAGGCATTAAGTACTTCTGCTATTCCTGAACTCAAGTCTCATACTGCTTACATAGACTGCTGAATGAGAATAATAACATTAACATGTTCAGCGTCATAAGGTATCAAAAAATGAATTCCCAGCTAAGAGACCAGCAACATAAAACCAGAGTAAGACATGACAGATGCACTTAACAAACACTTACTGACAGTTAATTCTAAATAAAGCCATTACTCTTCCTCCTCCTGCTATCCATGTATTTTTGTCATTCAGACGTAATCTAGACGGATGCATGTAGTTCATACAGGGTAAGAAAAAATTTAGGACAACAAAAATAATACTGACAATTGCTTGACTCACCAATTTCATAAAAACTACAGCCAGGAAGGAACAAAATAATTTAACCGTAGATTGCGTGACATTTTCAGAATAGCTTGCCACAATTACTTCCTCTCATTCCCTAAACAGAACATACTTTTAAAGCAATTTATTTCTGTCATTATATTTCTTAATTAAAGAGTAGCAATTCTTTTTGTAAACAAAACTGTGCACGGATAGGAAATAATAATAATACAAAAAGGTCCATAGCATTCCTCACCCACACCTTTTGTCCCCAGAGCCACAGCAGACAGCCCTGTTTGCCAGCAAGCAGCCAGCAAGCCACTGCTGCGTTCAGAGAAACAGGAGGGGAGCTGCAGGGAACCAGCGTTCCTGGCTGATAATGCCATTTAACTTGGGACAGGACAAGATGTACCAAAAAAACATCAGGTGCCTGGGGTCCATGGAAACATCCTGGAAGCTAAGGGGGAGAGCACAGCTTTCTTAAGAGCACTGTCTTTTACGATATTGCTGCAAGTCCAACATCCACTCAACTTCAATATAGTAAGAAATATTTCTAGCTGTCAAGGTCTGCTCCATTTCTACCTCCAGATGCCCTCATATCAGAGGATGTCACACAACACACCTACCACAGGAATCCCAGTAAATAACTCAATTTGATATACTGTTCCCTGTTCCTGGCCATGGGTGCAATTAAGGTTGCCAAGCATCTAACTGTCCTAGATACATGAAGAACAGTGGTCTCTGTCCACAAATCAGGTTCATTAATCTATTCTGGATGCATAAGGCCCTATAGTATATCAAACAGGTTTTGTGATGTCAATACACAAGTAACAGTCCCATGCTCAACAACTCTGCTCCTCACTCAAAATAACTCCAAGATTTTTTGGGTATATGTAAAGGCACAGATGTTCCAATAATAAAAGAGTTCCAAGCAAAACTGTATGATGGTACTCCTCTTCCTTTTAGACATACTCTTTGAAGAAAACACTACATAATGTAACTTTTTATTTCTTTTTTTTTCTTGAAAGATTCCTCGTCTTGTGCTCCAGAAGTAACACAGACCTCCAAGGATGCTAACTACTCAAGAAGCACTCTCCTGCCCCACACGCTTTCCCACTGAGCTTATCAACCATGGAGTCCGGCAATACTGTCCAGATCTCACTATATACTCACTACCTAGGTGGTTTGATTGGGGCCTAGAAGAGCACTTAAGATGTTAAATTAATACATTGCACATCCTTGCCAGCTGGCATACCCCTGAGGTGTTACGTACACAGATGGACCGTTCTGTGCATTAAAGAGAAAAGGAGTAACTCTTTTCATTAAGTTTAAAGCAAGCTCTACCTCATCTGTGGGAGTAAACAAATAAAAACAATAGCAAAAGTAAAGAAAGCTCCTCTAAAATAAACTTCTCAGAAGAGTCAGTGGTTTTAATATTTAAAAATATTTCTCTAGAAAAGTTTTTCTTGCAAGTAGAACATGTGGGAGCTGGGTTTTTTCCCCTACTCCGTCACTGAGTTCTACCTCGTGTGGGCCAAGTGAGAGTTCATCAAATCATCAAAAATTTTTAATGGCTCACAGATGCAAAAATGGGCAGATTTCTATGCAATTAATTCCTTTTATTACAACGGTACAGCAGAAACTGATCAAGAAATATTTAATTTCATTTTTTTAACTCGTATGATTTTCTGGAATAAGATTGCAAGATGCAGCACTACTCTCCAGGGAAATCTTCCACGCTTGCAATCTCCTAACTAATAACACAACTGCACACTTCATGATCTCTCTGGAGATACTGTCTTATTTTGATGTGTGTAACAGGTTATCTTTTGAAACAAGCAAACAGACAAATCACCCTGTAATTCAGTGTCAGAACAGTGTATGCACATCTGTGGTATGCCCCTCTCCATCAAATATATCCTGAGGTTCTGATTCCACCGTCTGCTCCTCCTCTGCAAGCAGTTCAGTCTTTCCTCTCACCTCAAAGAGACTAAAAAGTATTAAAACAGACTTTTTCTATGGCTAGATCTGAACTAAAATTTGTAAAAAAAAAAAAAAAAAAAAAAAAAGCTGTTCAGCTACATGAGAAAATACAGTTCTAAAAATAGTGGCAACTTGGTAGAACGTTCTTCCCTAAATTGGTGGCAAAATAGTATTTCCTTAAGACTGAAAAACTACAGTGAAAATAATAGAGCTCGTGTCCTTATGAGTCTTCTTTTCAGTTTGGGGTTCAGGGAAAGATGATGAACACTACAGGGTTAACTATCATACCCGAAACTTTGACAAGGGAGTGTATTTTTATGCTCCCCTGGTAAATCAGAATGAGGATGCAAACTGACAACCTCCCTCAGCAAGTCCTGGTTCTGTAAACCCAGCATTTACTTAAAAGCAATATCATACAGACCATACATGGAATAATTTTGCATGGGAGCAAAAGACACATAGCTTTCTCAAAAAACAAATTACAGGTTTGAGGTTTTCCTTTTTCTTTAAATATCAGAATCTGAACAGAAAGAGTATGCCCTACCTGAACTCCATCAGTTTTACACCTTAACAAATACAAATTCAAGCAATGGACTGTAACACAGAATTTAACAAGTAATTTTAAAAAATCTAAACTAGAGTTTAATATAAGCTGGGCATTTATGTAGCACTATCCAATGCCTTTTCAGATTGTAAACTGATTTGCAATTTTTTTATCTAAACCAGCATGAAGTAAGGGACTACTAAAACATTAAATGCTAAGAAAAAAAATATGTTTTTTTTCCCCCTGCTCACCACTAAGTATGCATTAAATTTAAGCCAACTGTTCTTACAGACGGACCACCTTTGAAACTGCACATAAATGCTCAACTCAGCTCCTGATCAGTTAAAACACTGTGCTATGACTGATGCATTTTTACCCAGGCTTTATTAATCCAGAGCTGGTAGGCTACTAACCTATTCACTTTAATTATACAAAAATCCAAGCTTTGTTCATCTCAAAGAGCAAGACAACCAACAAAACTTCTCCCTCTCTTCAACCTCAACCAGAGAGCTGCTCCTGGCTACAGACACTGCGGGCAGCCCAGAGCGAGCAATTCTCCTCGCCACATCAGCTCCTATTTGAGGTAGACACTCACATGTCCTCCCTAGGAGAACTGGAGCGCAAGAGGAGAGACTAGGAAAGGCAGGTTTCCCCACAATCTGTACGTGGGAGATGGGCATTTGGAAACTCTCCATGTCCCTCAGCCTGAATGTCACCACAGAAACCGGGAGCAAGCCAAGCCAGCCACTTCCCCACCGGAGAGGCAAAGACAGTTCTCCCCTGCCCACGTAAGAAATGCTCACGTAAGGGATGCTCACTGCTTCGGGGTCTTCAGCACCTCCTGGGCTTCACATGTGATGAACAGATGTCACAGTTATCAGTGCCAAAAGACGGTGCAAAGAACAGAATGTTTTAAGTGCAGAAGATGGCAAATGCCTACTGTAGACAGGATGGCCCCATCCCAGAGGAGCACCGCAGGTAGGATGGCAAAAGAAACACCAGAAGTAGCTTTAATTACAGATTGGGAAAACATTACAATATATTTAAAACCGGTGGAAAAAAAATTAATTGCAGACCCTGGACTTATGAATGGGTACAGGATTAATGAAAAAAAGAATTGCCAAATGCATGGATTACAGCAGTATTTGCAAAAGAGCAGGACAATCCCTTTGTACACTGATTATCTGCAATTTCAGGCAAAAGCCCTCTAACTACGTAACATTTTGTCCTTCATTCTATAGAATTATTCTCTCTCTCTCTCTCTCTCACTCCCTCTCCCCCTTTCTGAATCAAAGAAAATTCCAAAAGCAATAAAAGCGAACATTAAAAATGACTGAGATGATCCAAATGATTCTTTCTTGTGGTGTAACATCTGTATTCATAGAATATAGTACACAACTACATGTTTTCCATGTGCAGTTTATGGTAGATGTACTTTTTTCCTAGGAACCTTCAACTGTTCATAGTTAAAACATTAGCTGAGATGTACTACTAACTAAAACCTACATTTTTAAACAATGAAAGAGAAACACAATACAGACGCCAAACCACTTGATATCCACTGGCTATATACTAACTAGTACATCCAGAAAAGCATATTCAAAAGACAAAATACGTGAACATGAGAAGCGGCAACATAATCCAAATCCAGCTCCTCCTGAAGGTATTATAAATGCTGAGACCCTGGCTACTAGACCAGAGGTACCAGGTACTGCAGTGAGGTAAATAAGGAAGGTGCCACACTGGGCTCCTGAAGAGATGCACAAAATGAGGAACTGAAATAGAAGCATATTTTTTAAGGTCCTTGCCAGGAGAGGGGTTTGCGGTTGGTCAAAGGAAAAGCCACCAGAGAATGAGGAGATGACATTATGCCAGGTGAGAACCTAGGGGTCGAAGAGCGTACTTGCAACAGCAGTGGGTTGAAACAGATGTCTGAGGTGAAAGAAGTGCTGTCTCAAGTCACTACGAATTCTGTAATAAAAAAAATCAAATCCTGTTTGAGGAATGTAACTCTGACATGTCTGCTGTTTCAGTGCCTACAAATACACTCTCTTTTCATGATCGTGAACTCTCACAAGACCTAGATATATGAATTGTATGACCACGTTGGCAATAAACGGCAATTTTGTTGCCCGTACAATTGGAGAAACATCAAGATTAAGTGGATTATACAGGGCTTATCAACGCCTCTCCTTTACAAAGAGTTTCACACTGACCAAATTTTAAAAGGGTTTTCTTGAAAAGAAGAAAATGAAATTTTAAAAAGGAGACAGAGAGACAGAAAGGATACACATAGTCTAGCTACAAGCATGATTTAAAGATATACAAGATCAAACTGGGTGCAGTGTCTAATAGGACACATTTTCAATAAAATCAGTCCTTGCTGTTAGACTACTTATATGAGGGCTTATTATGGCAAGTTAGACTCGTTAATTACAAGAAAAATATCCAATGTGTTCTTGTTAGCTGCTGATAAATGTAATCATTCATATTTCTCTGAGTGCTTTTTGTTTCCATTATGTCCATCTGTATAGCAAAGCCAAATCTTTACACAGGCACATACAAGTTCTGCAAAGCATCTGAAATCTTTAAAAGTGGATAACACTGCAACGACCAGTGTCAAGCTCTACTTCTACAAAATTCAGGGATTACTATCTCTGATTATCAATATTGTTCTGAACATAAGAGGTTATAATTATTGTTATATTTAGGACGCTTATTGTTGGACTACAATGACCACATTGTTCAAATACAGCTGTGGTCTTTGCACATGAGAAATGCTGAAGCGTGCTGAAAAGTTAGTGTGGCTGATAATAGCAGCGGAAATCTCTTTGCTAGTGGAAGGGAGAGGAGCCAAACAACCCACAGCATCATTAAATATCAGGAATCCCTCAAATGAAGTTAATCAAAGGAATGCATCCATTTACTCCTGATAAACACTACTACACCCAACTGCAGGGGCCTAGGGCAGCCGCAATGGGGATGGGATGAGAAAATGTGCATTCACTCTCATAAGTCAATGTATAAAATGACAGATTTTAAGCTCAGGGTTAGAAGTTCAGCACAATTTGGGAGGCTTCTAGAGATAAACTAGAAATATCTGAACTGTAATGATATTTTTCTTTACTTTTTTTTTCCTTTTTTTCACCCCCCTCCCCAAGGAATCCTACATGCATTCTGAACAAAGACCAGATAGGCTAATGGAGGTGGGGCGGTGTTCGTTTAAATATCATATTCTACCAAAACCAGAAGTTCTCCAATAAGGTGTCCACATATTATCAAGATAATAGGACTATAAATACTGAATTAAATACTCCCCTAAAATGTCAAAGATGAAATGCCATTATTGTCTTATTTTTTTTTCCTACTTAAATCTATGCCCTCATGACTTTTGAAGCAGCTTTGAGGACATGGAATGTACCATCAAAGCTTTGCAAAAAGCAAGAGGAGAAAGTGTCATTATCACTTTACATGAAATAATGTATTTTTGTGATACACAAGAATCCAGCCAGCCTAGTCTTATTCAGGGCCCTGTGATGCCAGGATCTGTACAAAGTAATATACAAGGAGACATGGCCCAGATCCAAGACATTTGATCAACTTCTTCTCCGTGAAAATCAGGCTGGCTAGCTAATAAAGGCAAAACCCGCAACAGCTATTTTTATTTCTACTCTGTTTTGCTTTGCCATTTTCACACTCTCACAATCATTCTCCTTCCCATTTTTCACGTGTACTCCAGTTTGCAGAGTACCTCAGGAGAGGGAAGTTTTCCTGGGTCCAATCAGTGTCTAACTTCTTCCTCAAAGTACTACATTTCTGCTCCAATTATCACATGTAAACTAGAATATATTGCAGCTACCTTAGCATACAGGCATTTTTCAATCAACATTACAAAATTAGAGTTCTAAATACCATTAACTAACATCTATTTGATTTGTGTTTAATCAGATAATTTTTTAAAATTTCAAACGCTACCATTTTTCTCCTCTAAAATGATTGATTCCTTGTACAATATCTGTCTGCATCACTGCCACTGTAGGGATTTCATGTTTCCTAAGAACTTGCCACTATACAGCAGACTATAAGGAGTAACTTTATTACTAATTGGTAGTTTATCGCTAAATATACAAGATTAAAACTCAGCTGATCATCAAACATACAATATTCTGGCATCTGCAAGCAAAAAGGCTATACCACTGGTTTACATGGGGAGAACAACTGTCCATCTAACAACAGCACGTGATTTTATTACTTCTCCAACACATCTCTCAAGTAAGCAGTGAGCACTAATGATATTCAAAGAGGCTGAAGTGAGTACCATCAGGTTCAAGCACACCACCAAAAAAACAGTGCCAGAGCTGCAAAGGGATAGCGAGGGCGCAGTCCACCCAAAGCAAACCAGCCCTCCATCAGTCCCAGTCCTGGAGCTAAGGCTACGCATCTCCGACTGACTGCAACTGCACTCACGTGGAGCACCTGCCCTCTGAACAGTTTTGCACCGTGCAACAATGATGAGCTACCAAATTCCCAAATATGACTGTAAGCATTGAAACACAACCACCATATACCCTAAGGGTGGGAGGGTTTGTCTAAATATGTGTGGTATTGTGGCTTCTTCGACAGTTTAGAAAGGACTGTAAGGCTGAAACACTCCCACCGGACTTAAGATACGAAAGTCTTCATTTTCCATAGCGTTTCACTGTCTCCCATGATTATTTGCAGCTGTGCTTCACACTAGCATGTGTGACTACAGGAAGTGCAAAGCCATCAAATGTCCAAGCCTACAGCAGGCAGGCAGGAGGGAAAGTTTTTTCAAACTCTGAGTGAACTCCCTCCCGTTCATTCTTCCTTCTTTCAACGCCCATGCAATTCCCAAGCTTGAAGCTCTCTTTAGCATAAGTTCACACAATTCGGCATAGTGTGAGATTTGGGACGGTTTTAGAGTTGTGGGCAGAAAAAGCTGTACAACCCCCTCCACATGACAAAGAAACATCTGTAACTTAAAATCACTAGTGAAATACTTTGATATATGTAGGAGTGTCTTGAAGAAGAAAGGGAAAGCTGTGCTTCTAATATTCATCACTTCCATCACTTCACATACGATATCTCAGTACCTATCCCACCCCTCTGCAAAATACAAATGAATCATATATTAAAGGGAAAAACCAAGCACAATATGTAAAACAGTCAGAAGATGTTTATGTAAGCCAAGCACACCCCTGACATTAACCAAGTAAGTAAATAAGTACTGGTTGTTCTTTCAAATGCCTTCCCATGTTTGCATTTTCACAGCGAGCTCCACAGCAGCCACATTAAACACACTGTTGCTGTCACAAGAAGGGTCCTCCTCTTCTCCCTCCCTCACATGGGCTAATTTATGCTATTACGCAAAATAGTCAAATAAGCTGTGCCACAGTCTTTATTATAGTTTTTCACCCAAAAAAAAAAACACCACCAAAAAAAACCAACCAGCTTTGATGCCAAGAATTTATTATGTCAGAAGGTATCCTTTCAGAGCAAGCTGGAACATCATGTTCCCGAATAAATAATACAACAGTTGTCAAAGCTTTCCTTTACCTCAGTACTTTACACTGTCTCCCAGCACTGGAGAAATCTGTTAATGGGTCAGATAAGACTTCAAGATTTATTTAGTGATGCCATGACACGGGGTCTGTGGATTTCATGCAGCCCCGCGGCATGGTTAAAAGCCATGCAACTCATTTTGCAACACAAGCAATTCCTCAGTTTTGCTATGCTTACATTTAACCTCTCTCTGGAGCAACAGTGGACAAGATGCTAGGCTTGGTTGGAAATGCTTCTACAATGACTTCCATCCATGCTCCAAATTATTCTTCCTTCCTCTACATTTGATTTTGCTTCTAATACCAGCAAAATCATCCAGCATTCACCAGCTACACCTGCTTCTTCTCAGGAAGGATTTCATAATTAAGAGAGGATCCTAATGATATCACCCATAATTGGACAGAATATGATCAAATAACTTTACCAACAGTCCTACAAATACAGCTTTATTATATTCTGATATGCACAGATCCAGTGTATGTTAAGAAGTCAAAAAAAAAAAAATCAGTTTTAAGCTTCTTGGCTAAGACAATCTGCTTCAAATTATATTCAAAGTAGAGAGCTTTACATAAGAGCAAGGACAACTTCACATGTCTGCTCTTCGCCACTCTCCCTCTTGCTCGTTAAAAAAGAAGAACACATTCCATCATGTAAAATCTACAATATGAACCGTAAGCCTGTAAAGTGGGAGTGCAACCCACACAACTGGATCATGGCAAAATACATGTGTTATTTTTTTTCTTTTCTTTGGCAATATACTTTTTAAAATAATGTTGTCAGCTTTGCATAAGTTGTAAATACATTTAAAAAAATTTTAAAATCTGCTGAAGTGACAACCTAAGTTACACTTTAGCTAGTTTCTCATTTTGCATAATCACTTCCTCATACAATTTATCCATATGAGCAAAAAGCAGTAACTAGGAATTAGACCCTTCAAAGACTGAATTAATCTACAGCGACATATTAGTCTCTTTCAAGTCTTGTCAATGTTATATCCTCAGGAAAGAGAAATGAACATTCACATGGAAAGTAATGTGTGCACGCGTCACACAAAATTAGTAACAAATTGCTTTAACTATTAACTGCATAGCACTAAATTAACGGTATGAAACCTGTCCCTGAAGCTCTTTTCCAAAGAGAGGATGAGGAATTTCATTAAATATTAGTATTACACACTATACACGTTTGTGCAAAATGCTGCAGGATAGTGCTACTAACGTTTTATAATGCACCCATATACACACGTTTACTTAACCAATTAGGAGGACTAATGCTGGGAAGCCCAAAGAAAAACCTGATATTCCCACACGTTGCCACTGTTGCAGGCAACATGGAGAATTGTCAGTAGGGAGGTGGAAGACGCTCACTTACAAACAGCATTGCCCCAAGTCAGGTGGAAGGCATGGCAAATTAAACCAGAGCCGAGATTTAACCAAGGCTGCAGTTCCACAAGCTCTAGTATATTGTTGCCATAGCTTATCAGAAAAAAAAAAAGGAAAAAAAAAATACATACAAAGTTTTACCACTGAACTAGTTTTGAGCCCTTTGTGTGATCTTCATCCTTTATTCCACAATATCCCTGGCTGGTAGAACTAAATACTTCTATTAGTCAGTGTGAGATAAAGTGTCCCAATTATGGATATTCCTACCTATTTCCACAAGACATTACCAGGAGGTAAATGCTGTTTAATACTTTCTGTGCTAGCTGTATATAGTCAACTGCAATATACTTCTTGGTCTTGCTCCATTGTCTCATGCCCATTTAGGCATTTTTTACTTTATATTGAAAAGTGATGGAGATGGTGTATCAGTATAACAATATTAAGTATTTCAGTTAGCTTAGCATTAGAAAATATTAAGTATTTCTACTATTAGGTCATCCAGACCTAATCAAAAGCCGGAAAAAAAATAAATCCAAAAAGTACAAGAAAATATCTGAATTTTAATTCTGCAGAGTTTAAGAAGACTTGTTAATGAATTAATAATAATTACTCTTTTGATCATAATAATTCTGGATGACCTTGCATGCATTCCTCCTTGTCGCTAAAGACTGAAGAAAAAGACTGTCCTTGTTACCTGCCACAATCTCCTTTGGTCTCATTAAAAATAAACTTTCTGAAACAGAGTGAGACTTAAAGAGTGCGTTTTTCTAAAAGATGGAGACAGAAAAACATCTTTACTTCCAAGATGACAGAAAGACATCTTTATTTCCAAGTACCTGCTCTAAGGTATCAAGAGCATCATTTCCACTATCATTTGCAAATGCCAACCAGTCTGTTAAACACGTATTTATCAGCTGTATTCTGATCTTGCACTGTATCACATGCATCCCAGTGCTTATGTATTATTTCAGCCTTCTGTTAAGAAACAGTAATACCTTAACACTCTCCAGTTCTTTCAGAATCTTTTTGCTAACTTGAACTATTTCAGAAATAACAGGGCTTTTAACAATAAAGCAGACATGAAGTTAAGCACTGGTAGATAGGAAATGGCAATTCTAATGCCTATAAAGATAAGGCGCAATTGTCATTCTCACAAGTTCTGCTCTGCTAGAGTCCTGTTTGGAGCTGGTTCTCTGCATAATGGCCAGTTTCACAATTATAACAGGGAGAAAAGTGGAAAATGGAAAACAATTCTGAAGCTTTAACACTGATAGTTTAGTATTAAAATTTCAGGAAGTTGTTGGTATATTTTTTTAAAAGAAAAATAACACAAAATAACAATATAGGACATGGAGATTTCTGGAACAGTACTTTTTAACAAGCAAATGAACACCAAATTTGGGGGTGAAAATTATGGGCAGAAGGAGCTTCTGGAGACTTTTGACTGGAGTGATTTTGCTACACACTGGCCCATCACCTCAGTCAGCCTATCCTGCAGCCAGACGACAGGACTTCTCCCTGAAGACCATCGTCTTCTGCCCAGCTGTCCTAGGCTCCTTCAGCTGAAACTGCAGCATTCCCATCTGCAGCCCACTACCACGAAACAGAAGTACTATAGTTTCTGCCCAGCAGCAAGAATTTAGTTGGCAACATCTGAGCACCAGTGATCCAATCCTTAATAAATGAAAACCTGTAACATGGCTTAAAACACCCTGCCATGACAGTGTGGCTGTAAGACTATGTGGCCAACTTGTGGTTACAATCAGATAAGAAAATCTTAATCATGGGCAAGATTTTTTACGAGAAAGCTAACCACCATCTTCAGCAGATTAGCAGGGAAATCCCATTAGGATTCCCCTTGGAGAACCCATCTTACCACCAAACTAGAGGCTGCATAAAGACCAGGTAAGCTTGACCTATACCGATGTCACTCTCATTTATTAAATTCCCAGCAGCACCAGCAAAAATTTTCCTCAGCACATCTGTTACTCTACCAGTCCAATCCACTCCTTCTCTTCTTTATCTCCTCCTTATTCACTTTGCACCTAAACAGGAATGGGAAAACCATTTTATTCTAGCATCTGTTTTTCATCCTCCTCTCTCTCCCCGAACAACTCGAAGGTCAGCATTCCCTGCAGCACGCCGCTTTCCTAAGTGGCAGGAGCCGTACAGCAGACTGACAAGGGCCACAGTGATTCAGCTGCTGCATGAGAGCTGCTGCTAACATCAGTGAAGCCACCCAGAAAGAGCATTACTAGTTGCACCTTACTGCTGGTACTTGGAAAACCTGTGACCAGCAACAGAGGTATCAAAGTCATCCCCCAAATATCAGGCTGGCAATATTACGGTGTGCCAGAACCAGAAAGAAAATTACGTTTCTTCTACATAAAAATTCAAACTCTGAGCAGCTTGCAGAGATCCTCCCTCTTTATCAGGAGAACTGCATCTCCGCCATTCGCAGAGAGAATTTTATTATAACCTGTTCACATTACAAGCCAGTCTTTGTCAGACAGAGCAGTGCTTTGACTTCCAAGCATTTAACAGGAGATCCTATTAACGAAACACTTTTAACCCGCATCATTCAGGTAGGGAGCAATTCCCTAACATGTGTCTCACAAAGTCTGAGCACCCCATGAGTGTTTGGCCCATCTTCTCTGACACAACTTGACACTTCAGTCATATGTTAAGCTCTGAAGCATCTGTTCCATAATGAACCGTTATACGCTTGCCAAGAACCTAAGCACTGCCTTTTGGATGAATATTGCTAAGTTGCAAGCCATAATTTAATACTCGTCTGACATTGATGGTGACCCAACATTTAATGGAGCTTAATGCTCTTCTGATGCCACTGATTAAATTATTGCTCAGTAGTCCAGTTTCATAATCTACAATTTGCAAGGAAGCAAGACAGATCTACAGGCACCGTCTCCTCTCACATCAGTTGAATCAGTTCACTGGCAGGGAATGGCTCCCTAATTGAAGTTATAGGTAAGCACACCACAGTGCATCATTCGTCAATACAGAATGTTGTTCAGACGCTTTAAGCCAATTATATTATTATGAAAAAGCAAAGTATGAACTATTCCCAAGGGCAAGAGGAAAATACGGGTAAAAGCCTTGACCCAGCATGTGCAATGACTTCATAACACCCTGAGCAGTGTCCAGGAAACTCAGTCCCCTGGCCAACAGGAGTTTCTATTCATTTTCCCCCCGCTAGGTTATTTAACAGTTTGGTCACTGCTTAGACACAGCTGTGCAAACAATCTTTCAATGTTTGGCCTGATGCTATTGAACTCCATCCCAAAATGTCTCTCCCCTCTTTTCTGCACATAGGATAAGGAAGGCTAATTTGGACGCAGTGGGTTAGAGGCTTTATCAGCCCCACTTAAATGATTAGATCCTAACATGTTTGAGTTTTGAAAGAATTTTACTAAGTAAACTAGCAAGTTTAAATTTATATCTAAGACAGCTGGTAGTAACAGTACTTTCTAAATCATCTCAAAAAGCCCTATTCCCATATTGAGGAAAAGAATGTCCCGTGAATGCCCAAACCTTTTAAAACAATTAAAAGCAATTAAACGAAAGCAATGAGAAAGTAATGTTTTAAAAATGCCTTGGATGAGAACAACTAGCAATATTTTCTGACGGTACAGACATAAAAATCAACACCTGCTTTTTTTAGCTTTGCAGAAAGTAAACCTTTCATCCCAGATAAAACAAAGGAACAGTGTCAGTACACAAGTACTTTTGCAGGACTATTCACTATTACATTATTTTCACAGCTACTGGCAACCCAAAAACATACCACTCTCAGTAAAGTAACTAACGACTAACTACATGCAAATTGAATGCTAGCTGCTAGCACGAATGCAATATTAATGCTGCAGAACTAAAAAAAAAAGTCAAAATCAGAAAATTCCCAGAGTAAGGTTTCTGAGGTATTTGTACCTCAGCTACACTGGAGCTCTCAAATATGAGCCTCATTTCTGAGATCATCAGTGATTTTAAGTTCGAGCATGTGAATACTCGTACCAAAACTAGAGCAGATCACACTGGTGCTTTATGTAAGTGTGAGCTTACACATCTTGTTAGGTGACAAAGCTTTAGTTCCAGTAGAAAGTTGCCGAGTTACTCATGTACAAATGTCAGACCTAAGAATGTCCTTTACAGTCTCTCTCAGAAATTAATGTAATTACCTTAGAATATTGTGAAGATCTCAAAAACTTTAGTATTTGGAGATAAAGAAAAAGCTTTCCCATGAAACACATAGTATTAGCCAGTGTAATGTATAGAACATATTCCAAAATTAATTCTAATACAGTTTTATACAACAATAAGGCCTACTGATTTCTTCCTTAGTTTTTGTTTTTTATCAAGAAATGCTTCAATATTGGTAGTGTAACACGATTCCCATTTTCTCTGAATTTGGTCAACAATTTCCCATGCTATGTATTATGAAAAAAAAACACACCAAATCATCAAGTGTTTTGAACATGCTAGTGATCAAATTTCAAGGAGTTGATCTCTGCGCAGAACCTCAAAACCCAACCCTCTGCTCAAACCCTGCAGTGAAATCTCAAGAAGCCAGGTCCCAGATATCTCCTTATGAGGTGCTTGTAACATCGTATGGTTTCTGAAACCTTAAGACTCTTTGCCAAGGATAAACATATTTTTAGGATTCAACAAACTGTGAAGTATATACAATCCTCTTCCCTTTTTTAAAGAAATACTTTCTGTACTGTCAAGCCCACAAAAATATATTTAGTTCTAGCAATAACAGACCTTTTTCTGTTTGCATCTTACTCTTCAATTTCACCTTCCCCACTGTTTACCATCAAGGTTACACTTCAGCCAGGCCTGCAGAGAGGTTATTTTTTCACCTCTCTGTATGAAAGAAGCTAAGCTCCAGAGAGAGGTAGAAGATTTTCTTCTGCAAACTCAAGCCTCATCACTCAGCATCCTCTAAATGCCAATAGGAAAATCTACCCCATTGGCATGCAGGAAAAACATTACATGGTATTGTTTTTCTTGGTCAGGTTTTCACAGTTACTTCTGAAAGAAAACTTTACCCTTCACCATTTGAGGAAACAAGTCTATTTTCCTGCATCTCAGTTCTTCCCAAGACCTTTGACTGCAGCAGTCATCACCTGCTGTGGCCCACTGTCTTTCTCCACGAGTGGCTGAAGTGAGGAGAAAGAAGTGTGTCTCAGCCCGGTCCCAGCTCATCAATGCAAGTGGGAACAACAGCCACCCATAAACCGCAAAAGTCATCTCTCTCTCATCCCTAATTCCCACATACAAATCCACCGGTATTCCTCCCCACCCACTCCTGGCAGTGTGGGCCCCTCACTGCATCCATTCCAGTTTGGAAAGACTTAGGTCCAGCTACCCCTCTACCTATACCAAGACCCATCCGACCTCTGCTCAGAGCTCCCCCAGACGGACAGATGGACAGCCAATGACCCACTCCCCACAAGGCTGGGGAAGAAGCTATGAGAAGTCATGGCCCCTCATCTTGTTGCTCCCACTCAACATTTGAGCATGCCTCCTCCTCTCCCTGCGGGACAGGATGCCATGTGCCACCTCTCCACGTATCGTCAGAGCATTGCCATGGGGACAGAGCTGCCTGCGCACTCGTGATTAGCAAAGCTGGCAGAATTCCTCACAGCATGAATTCATCACGAAGACTTCTCCCACCACAGCTTGGGGCAGGCCTTGGCCATTTAGAATAGCAAAGGGAAGGACAGGAGTTGATTAGCAAACTGTCACTGATTTTCCATGGCATTCCCTCCAGAGTTCCCTGGAATATGCTATCAAAAATGAGTGTTTGCTTTTAATCTTATCACATTTTATATTTTTAGAATACAAAGTTACGTGAAAATTATTTTTTTAAATGCCAATTTTGTGCAGAGGAATAGATCTTTATTTAAGAAAAAGGTCCTACACTTATGGACACCTGAAGGAATTAACTGTTTTATTCCTATGAATATCAGGCTGAAAACATAATAAAAGACTGCATTTCAGTATTTGAGGATTTCTGAGGCTTATAAATTTTCCTTTACTTTAAAATTGACAGAGCTTTTTTAAAGTTAGTCAGAAGTCTATTCGAAGCAGCTTTTTAAATAGCTAACTAGTATTAGAGAAGAAAAAAGCAATTTGATGCATGTGTCACTGTGACAGAATCAATGTTATATCACGCTTATAATATTTCATTAAATAGCAGACCTTTAGAAAATGAGAAATCATTAGTTTCAGTCATGAGTAAAAGTATTCACCTTTGCACCAAACGCTAAAAATGCCCAAATATTTAGAGGCAGTAAGAGGATCTTCCAGGCTTCTGTATGACATTTAAAATTATTTTATTACTATTTCAAGATTTCAAGAGTTTAAAAACATTATTTCAGGTAGAAGAAAATGTAGTTTGCTTAGGTCAGTAATCTCAACACTTGAAACTGCTGCATCTCAAGTAAAATTGTTAAAGTACAATTTTTTCACTTACTTACAATTATTTTTTAAAAAGCATTGCACTAGTGACTACTGCTAACAAGAAAAGACATGGTGATTAAACGTTTCATGTCCTTTAATAGCTAATCAGAAGTGCTAATGAGTGTCCAAAACATGACAAAAACGTCAATTGTTGCAAAGCTTCTCGCTACACTGTCGAGCGATGAATAAACCTGACTTTTTTTGTTTTGCTTGAGTCAGAATCAGAACATGTCAGACCTGGTAGCTTAAGCACTGGTTACACAGAGTTACTTTCTATAGGACTTTCTCAGAGGACTTCACAGATGTCTCAGCTCACGCCCACCTACTAAGGAGGCTTTGCTGATTTCCCTCTGCTCCACACAGTCCACACTTTTGTACAAGGGCAGCGATCAACTTCAGAAAGTTGAACTTTGATTAAACTCTGATTAAAAATATTAAATCCCCTTTTGCCTTCTACAGATTAACCAACCTAAAAGAGGTTTCTTTGTTAGCCGTGAGAGTTCACTGCGCACTTTCTTTGGACGCAGGCCTGTCTCACGTGCCAGGTAGTTTCACTCCCGGTGAGCGCATTAATAATCCACGAATGGTGCAGGGAGGTGCAGGACTACGTCAAGAGGTGATGCCTGCTCCGTCATTCAGCAGCTCCGCACCAGTGCCACCTCGGCATGGCCGCAGAACCGCCAGCAGTGACCCTGGTGCCGGTACATCAGGAGCTCGGAGCCCACACCAGTAACTGCATGAGAAACAGGCGAAGCGAGAGCTAGGGAAAATCTTTTTTTTTTTTTTTTTCAGTTCCTCTACCAAAAGTATAAAAGCATCTCCACCTGCTCTTCCCTGTGATCCGCCTTGGCATATGGTAAATGCCATAAGCATTTGTCATAATATTTTACCATTATGAAATAAAACAGAAAAAAAAAACAACAGTGCACACTTTATTCAAGACACATTAAATTAGTTACTTTGGTTTTCTATAATTTCTATGTTACGCTTCTTTTCCTACCAGTCTTGATATTTTAATATCACCAATTTTTTATGCAAACTCAGAAACAGAAATGGCTTAGCCTCAAACTGTAAGATGATCTCATTTCAAATTTTCCGTGAGAAAGTCCATAAATATCCATGAAAATGTTCCTTTAAAAGCCATCACAAATACTGATGCAAATAAAAGCTAGAGCTTACGAGAATGTCAGCGTTAATAATGAGTACTCACTCTTCAGGACCTCAACTGAGATTTTGAGCTTGTTTTAACACATGAATGTACTACATAGACTCACTAAATGATCTAGTAGTCTTATCTGTAAAGCACTTTTAAAAATCCTTTAAGTCCTATTGTGACCTGACTCATAACTGGTAACCTACTCAGCAATACCTAGTGAAGCCCCTCCCGCCCTTGTAAGAAACAGGATGCAGCTCCAGCACATATCCACAGCAACACCCTATATCAGTATTTTGCCAAAGCTCTGCTATTTCTCATACAGCTTCAAGGAGTCTCAGAAACAGGTTCTGATGGTGGTTTTGTTTATTTCTCATCAGCACAAGCTTGTTGCATAGAGTCTCACTTATCATTGTAACAGTGATAAGCACTGTGCAAGATCAAAGCAGATCTACGGTTTATAGCAGGCAGGAATTTTACACCGAAGGGCTTCCTCCTGCTCAAAATCATTTAATCAGATAATCTGTATGAAACAAACAAAAAAAAAAACTTGCAGTACTCTTCTTTCTCCTTCTATTCATACATTGCCTCTCTCCTTTCACATATGACAAACTAGGTTATACAGGGCCTACATTTTTCAGAGGCTAGGACAAGAGGCACCCATCTGATTGGTTTCTGGCACCAAGCCTCTCCCAAAATACTGCGTTATGAATTACACATACGCTCTCCCCTCCTACATTCAGTGACAATAATGCTGAACCAGATGGCAAACTGTGATGGCTTCTACTGCTCAGCCAGAAGTGAGCACAATTGTTGTTTGGTTACCAGATCTATCCCTCCAAATAACCTATGCAATCGTTCACTTCACCTTTTCTGTCGTGTCACTTGGGCTGTAATGTCCTTGGTGCATGACTCTCCACTTAGGGATGAAGAAAGGTGCCCACACCAGCCCCTCTCTATCCCTTCCTTTTGGGAAGGTGGGAGTGGTTGATCTTCATTTTCAAGACTCTTGTATTTGCAAAAAGAAACCAACTTGATGAGTCAACAGGCTCTGCAACAACATACTGAATAGAAACCTCATTTGTGAAATTTTAAGCCCATAATAATTAATTTTTCCCTTTGTAATGTGCTGCAGAATCTGCACCCAACATGAACACCAAAGATTTGTTAAGGGACTGCTTGACAGCTGGGACAAAACTTAATTGGATTGCTCATCCTCAGTCCACCCCACAGCTTTTGGCATGAGAAAAAGATAGGAGGAAAAGCAGAGTATGCACGATTTGTTTAGAAGGTGGCTCCATCTCAACAGCCAAGCTGGCTTCCCAGCTGGGTGAAGTTCCTCAGACCTCCAGCTCTCAAATCAGGAGTGACAGGTGGGATGGCAGCCTTCAAGTCCCACCTGTGCACACTCAGATCTGCATGGAAGAAATCAAGGCACTGCAATGAGGAGACCACTGGAAAAAATACAGAAAGCTTCATATAATCTGAAGGGCATCAACCAACAGCAAGAGCCTAGAAAAAAAGGCATTCTTTCTGCCTGATAGCTCTTAAAAAGGTTGCTAGCAAAGGCATACCGTGTGTTGTAATGATTTATTTAAAACACATTCCCATGTATCAACCTAATTGTCCCTCAACTCAATCTTGCTATAAAGCTGAGGCATTTACACGCACAGAACAAACTCTATCTTATGATGCTAAACAAGACTGAAAATGCTTCCTGTATTAATGATGAACAAATCTTTATATTTTCCAGTATATAAAATGCCTTAATGCCTTATTATTTCTAAGTTATACAAGTCCAAGACAGGAGCATCCTACAAAACCAACATCAACAAGAAATGAATCTGTCAAAGAGCAAACAATTTCTGCCTACCAAACAGGATACATGGAGAGTAATATAATGGAGTGGGTTTAATTAGCTGGGCATATAAAGCTGTTACAAGACAAATTTCTTTCATTAAAAAAAAAAAAAAAAAAAAAGCAGCCAGTCAGTTAGAAATGCTTCAGTGCACTTCAAGTAAAAGACAACACAAGCCATTTAACCTCCTCCCTCCTCTGTAATGAGGAGGAGCCAGAGGACTTGGGACAGAGCGGGTGATGAGCAGCCTCTTCACCTGCCGCTGAAATACTGGTAACTCCCAAGGAATGTAAGCAATACAGAGAGTCCAGCAATATGGGAGGGTAGGAAAAATCAGCGGCATAAAGAACCATTCCCTGTAATTTTGTTCAGACACGTGGGATAAGAGTTTTTTACAAAATGAAATCTAAGATTTTTTAAAGCCTTCCAGTACCAAATGCAGAAGTTTTGCATTTTAGCAAAAAGTGGTGCTTCCAGCAGCATGGTACCCACAGCGATATGCTGTTACTTTGCCTAATGGCTATTTAGTTTCGGCACCAGATACTACAGGTTTTGGTTACTCAGTATCCATCCCAGTATTACCTAAGGGGAATTTTCTTCCTTACTTGTTTGGTTTTGTTTTTCTTTTACTAGTCTAAGTGAAATACCTGCTCGTTAGCAAAGGCAATTTCTTTTTCCCAGGGTAACATCTCATACCACGTGGCTCCTGAGTCAAGCACATATTTTATACACACAGTTTCAAAAATGCTACGGATACAACTTCAAATAAGCAAAAGGAATTGAACGTAAACCAAAAGTGACTGAAAATATGTCTGTATGCATAGCATCCCTTTTTTCTCTTCTCCACTTAAATTACTGTGCTTTCCACATCATACACATCTATCCCAACATTATGTTCCCACTTCCCCCTTTCTGGAGGCAAGAGGTACACCCCAAAGCAGGGCTATGTCAGCTCCCTCTTCTCCTGCAGGGGCCAGGGGACACATCAGAAACATCGATGAAAAACCCACAGCACAGATTATTAGCAGAGGAGTTACTCTGCCCAGACCCACGGAGAGACTCATGCACTCAAATACAGAAATTAGATGCCTGAATTTAAGACCACAGTCATCAAAAGGTGCTCTTAATTTTTCAGGACATGACTGCAGACAGTTTTGTCTGATCAAATTAGGATGAATACAGACACATCCTTGTCTCCAAATCTTGTTCTTGCCAATGCCACCCTGGGCACACCAGCCACATGCACACACACACCAGCCAGGATGCTCAAGGTATTTAAGAGCACAGGGAACCTTATGCTCCAAGCCCTTGTTCCCAGGATTTTTAAAAGATTCCAGATAAAACGAAGACCAAAATATAGACAAAGTCCTGAACGCAAAGCTGGGAATCCAAGACTCCCCCTTGCAGCTAAATGAGGATTCGTTGGACAGCAGTTTCTTATTTTTAACATGGTTTTGGGAACAGAGATTATTGTATGAATGTCGGATTGCTCCTCTTTAGTTCAAAACAAGTAATTGTTCTGGGATGGGCAACTGTGGTTTCTCAAAAGACAAACATCCCTTCTTGCTCGTTTCACTAAACCACCAAAAGAAAATTTAATTCAAATTAAGAAAACTCATATTCAAACAGATCCACTGGAGAAAAACAATTGATATTTATGTGCTGTTGCCACTTTGCACTCATTACAGGGGCTAATGTTTTGCAAGACACATCTTTTAAACCTTACTAAGCTTATTATTTACTATCTCCTGACAAGCATGACTTCATTTCAAGAGCTGGCACATATCCCATTGTGAGAATCTAATCTTTAATAACATGTCCTAATTAAATATGCACATTTAATGCTAAAAACAAAAGCTAAAATTCAAAACAAAACAAAAAAAAACCCACATTAATTTGACTAAACAAAGCAATTGGATTAGAGCACATGGAGCAAACTTAAATAAAGTCACATATGCCACAGCAAAAAGTCATTAAGGGAAGAGGGGAAAAAAAGGGTAAAAAAACACAAGCAGACAACTCTTTATAGCTGCCCTTATCCGACCTCTCTGAACTCCTAGCTAGTTTACCTCCCATCTGTCATACGATAATAACTTTAAAGTGAGCACATTTAAGAACTCATCAGAAGTTCACTCAAGTCAATTGTTCTTATGGTGCTTGATTACATGCAAGAAGGATGTGTTCTTCTAGAGGAGCTACACAGATTTGTTTTTTCTCAACACTGATGGTTGATTTTTACCATTAAGCTATTTACAATTTGCCATTTAGTGCTGTTCCACAGTGACACAAAAAATCTAAAATAGTAAGCAGTAAACATAAACAAATGACCTCTTGAGATTTAAGTACCTAATCATGCCACTAGGAAGCTATCTATCTATTCGCTTATTTATAAATTACGCTAATCTGGAAGCCATTTTCTTTCTAGGGAGTAAAGTCGTAACATTTGACATTACTGAGATGCTTTGAACTCAAAAACTTTGAGCTACAACTTTGTAAACTGCCATAGAGCTTTTAAAGATTCTATCAAAAGAAAAGTAAATTAGATAGATCTGTAATTTTAGAAACAGTTTTATCATCAATTGAAACTAAATCCTGATACACATCAATCTTTTCATTCAGAGGTCTT
Source organism: Chlamydotis macqueenii (assembly GCF_036417535.1). Lineage (NCBI taxonomy): Eukaryota > Metazoa > Chordata > Aves > Otidiformes > Otididae > Chlamydotis > Chlamydotis macqueenii. Next base: position 131,546,926 of record NC_141556.1, read on the forward strand.
GAGATGAATTTTCATTTAGTAAGATTTATCAAAACAGTACTCTGCAGGAAACTCCTTACAGTATTTGAGAGCACTAAACAAGATGGTACAGTTTAAGATTTACAGTTTTAATTCTTAGGATAAATAGCAGTCAATTACCTTGTATGAGGTAGATCACATTACTGAACATATACAAAGTGAGAAAACCTAATGAAATGACAGGACAACACTACAATTCCTAGATGCTATTTAATTCTGCCTGCTAGTTGAATTAATTTCATATATATGCAACTGAGGTGCTATGAGCACGTTCATTTTTCCTTTGGATCTCAAATGTCAACATTCTTACTGCAGCCTGCAATGTATTATCAACTGAAAAACAAACATTTTCTAAAATAAGGGTCTTTTAAATATTTTTTTTTTTTGTTTACCAAGGGACTAGGCAGCAAAGTTTTTATTCAGCTTTATCTTCTTTTCAGGTAGAAAACAAATTTTTGGTTAATTTGGGGTTGTGTTTTTTTTTTTAAGGAACGCATCACATCTCATTCTGTTACACAGACAGCACTCACTCCTCTAAACAGGAGTCTGTGCAGATCTGCAGAGGTGAAATCATTCAGGTCACGGTGTCCTGCAAACTTAAGCCCCCGTTCCACAATCTCTGGCATCCGGATGCCCAGCCAGCAACCTACACCACTGCACCCTGCTTCGGAAAGCCATGGTTTCAGAAAGATGGATAACACCCTATGATCTGATAACACCGTTGGAGGCAGGAACAGGTGGACAACACCATTGTCCAGTCTGTTCAGGTTTACTCATTCATATCTCATTAGCATTAGTTATCTCCAGTTCATAATTGAATAGTCCAGTGTGGCTTACAGTGAGATGAGGGACAATGGTTAGGATAGAAGAGAGACACTAGATGGTGTCCAAATATGTTACAGAAAAGAGGTTTATTGACCAAGACAGAACAAGCAAAGAACCACTGAGGTCCTAGTATATAAACTTTGAAAACATTAGCCTTCCACAACAAATTTCATCTTTCATTCATCTAGTGAATACTACATAGTACATGGGGTATATTTTCATAGAAAAGTGATTTGTTTTTGTCTTGCCCCAAGTGTTTTGTTTTTCCCAAGACCTTGGGTTGGTAAGCCGGTAAGTATTTTCGAACAGTGACATTTCCATCAGGGAAATGGCTCGCACTCCTTCATTAGCTTTGCCATGACTCTTCAGCTGCCTTATTCAAGCCAAGGTGGTTACCAGAAACATCAAGTCCTTTATTCAAAAGGAAAAAAAAAAAAACCAAAACAAAAAAAAACCACACAAGGAAACACACTAATCTTAGGAATGCTGAAGTTTCATGATTGCATATGCACCATTTTACTTTCTGTAGTTGCTAAGGGCAGCTTCATCACAACTCACGCAGGCATTCAAATGCTATGCCAGTAATGTAATTTGCTAAAGTAGACATTTAAAACAATCCTTTGAAGGTTATGAAACATCCAGTCCTTCTGAAAAAAAAAAAAAAAAAAAAAAAAAATCAGTTTAGTTGCTCTCAGGGAGTCCTGTCGTGTACGTAACTTTCTTATTTTTCTAATGATGAACTATCCTCCTTCCTTCAAACATTCAGATTGACACTTATATAGAAATTCCTTATGTGCAATGATAACACTTCCAGGCTGAACCTCCCTCTCTCTCAAATCCACATGCAGAGCATGACAAATCATTCACACTACACTGTGCTCTTGGACTCAATTATCAGGGCTCCAGAAATAGGCTTTTGACTACAGACTACATTAAACAGCTAAGATCCACATGGTTTAAAACTTAAACAGCTAAAGTAATGATAACTACATCTGATTTTGAGTCCAGTACCCAACAACAAAATTACTGATCACAGGTATTTTCAAGAGGACTTGGGGGCACAACACTTAAGACTATACTAAAAAACATACAGAGAAATTTAAGAAACAAGAAGCCTCCCCACTCTAGGTTAAACTAGCATATGGTTAGTTTTATTTGAAAATATTCAAAGACCGCAATATTTCAAAAGGGCAATAAACACCCCTCTGAAAAGCAATTATGACCACTTCATCAATGTGCCCTTACAGAAAGTTTTAGAAACAAGTAGAAGCAGACTACAAAAATAAAAACACACTAACAGATGCACAGTTTTTTCCTATTAGCAGTAATAAAACAAAGTCTACCAAAAAGAGCTGTGCTTGACCTCTGAAGAGAAATGGAGACAAAGGGCACATGGCTTTGTTCATGACCATTAAAAAGGCAATAAACAAGCCAACCAGAAGTCAACCAGTGCTGGACACTCAACAAGGTACTTTTTGAATATTTCACTTCATACTTCAGTCACACTTTAATCAGAAAAAGACAAGAAGAAAATGGTTATTTGTTTGGTGTTTAAAAGCGTGTACACAAAGCAGGACAAGTGAAAATTCACAATAGTTGATGCTACACAACACAAAGTAAGTTATTTTTTCACAGAGCAGCTCCTCCTTTGCATTTAACAGGTCCCTCAAGGACTATTTTTTGAAAATCTGAAACAAAATGAGGACAGGAACGGCACTGCACCTTGTAATTCAAAATATCAACTGTATGAAAGCAACCAACAAAACTATAAAGCAATTAAAGAAAGTAAGGAAGGCACATCTCAGTCAGGGATATAAATGAGAGGAGTTTAGTTACAAAGATTTTAATTATTAACATGGAATTTAATCAGGGTGCTAGAGTTAACTTTCTCGCTATTACAAAGAACGCCAGCGAGCCTTCAACAACCACATCTGGCCAAGACTACAGGTTCACGTCTCACCAAAAACACTGAGGTCTCTTGTCATTCCCATGAACAGTTTCAGCGTTGACTCAGAGGGAAGAATGCCATCTAGTGAATTACTCAGACAGCACTGGCATGTCCCACCTATATTTACCTGGCCTCACTATGCAGACTAAGGTTTTCTTCACCTTCTTACTGACACGAAGATTATCAGGAGAGAACGGAAAGAGAAAAGGAAGAGAGGCCAAGGAAGAAGAATCTATTTTAAAATAGGTCATTTATAGCTGTAGCTACTGGTAACTGGTGGATGAGGCCAAACTAAAAATAATTTCTGCACTTTAACAAAAAAAAACCAATATTATAAACTTCCACACAGCCAATGATCATCCTCTGTGTGAGGGAAGAGCCCTTTATTGGCGACCTAGCAGCTGCTCAGCAGTATTCACGGGAATGCTCATCCCTCGAAATACAAGAGGGTCAAGGAGGAGGTCCCAGCATCACCACCACTCATGTACATCCACCTCAACACTCCTCCAGACCATTTTGGCCAGCTCACACGGGAAGATTCCATTCCACTGGTGGTACTAGACGCAGGCATGCCCCCATCAGCAATATCAGAAGTTATGTGAAAATGGCTCATGTGCTTGCGCAGCTCAGCTGGACATCCACTGACCACCCACGGCAGACACCAGTAAAATCCTAGCAGAGAAGTCTCCACAGCACTCACAATCAAAAATTCAGCATTACCAAACAGAGACACTGTTCCACTTAAATCAATAGATGTTTGATGCTGATGCGAGTCTTAAACTGTTTATTTAAAAAAGCTACTTGAACCCTTAATTTAAAGGCTCAGTTAATTCTCATCAACTTTTTGCCTTCTTCTTCACACCACAGAAAAGGTATAATACAAAAGCAGAGCACTTTGCATCCCACTATATTAAAATAATACACTTCAGATTAATATAGTTTAATTACGGCTTACTTTGGTACACTCATATATTAATTAACAGTTTACTTGGAAACTCCCGCCATATGGTACTGTAGCAGATGTTAATCATGTAAGGCCAAACACTTCGAAATTACTGTTGTAGGCAATTTATCTGAGGTACCAAGTGCCCTAAATTTCTACTTAAAGGATAAACTGGAAATGCCAAGCACCCTACAAGATCACACTCACTGCTATTTTCTCAAAGATATTATTATTTGGCAGATAAACAGAGCCTCCAGTGCTTTAAAATGACTTGATATGCTGAATTGCCTGCACTGAAAACCTCAAGGAAAAATTAGTTTCCACCTACCAGACACCTGCTAACCCCCGTATACGGTGAGAGTGAAACATGCGTATGAGTGGATGCTCATGTAGCATTCCAGATCTTCAGTGCACCAGACCGATGGACTTGTCTCTTCCAGCCCTACAACCTCCAGTTGCAGGAAAGGAGCATTATGAGGAGCAGCAGATGCTTGCTCTTGGACAGTCAGCTATTTTAAATTGAAGAGCAAATGTCCTGCTAGGCCCAACTGTCCTCAAGAAGAAATTAATCTCCTTGCACAGGGCTGCAAGTAGGTTCATGTGGCAGTTGCTTTCCTCAGCATTTTGACTATAATACGGGGCTAATAGTGGGCCCCCAAAATTTTTCTTCTTGAACAATACAACTCATCTCTCTCTGCTTCACCTTTTCAGAAAAAGTGGGTGTGTTTGAAAAGCTGGAAGAGACAAATGAAGAAACACAGTCCTTCCAGAACTGGATTTTTTTTTTTAGTAAAGTATTTGGGAACCCTTACCCTACAGCATTTGTCTTGATAATTATTCAGCTTCTAAACTGAAGGTTTAAAGGTTTCATTAAGCAAATGCTTTATTTAAGCAGCAAGTGTAACAGTTTTGTTTTATTTGGATCTAGAAATCTAAAGCAAAGTTATCCTGCTAAAGGTAAGTGCTTGCTACAGGTGATCATTGATATAATTATCCCATCATTTAATGAGGCAATGGTAAGCTCTTGGGGAAAAAAAAAAAAAAAAAAAAAAAAAAGAACCAAAAACACTCACAACACAAAAACCCAGCATCTACATAGCTCGTTCCTCGGGCTTCCTTGCTTTCTCTTTCTCCTGGTTGCATACCTCTGAATAGAAGCCTATACATGAAGAATTTTCTCAGGAAACGGCTTTTCCCTATTCCTCTCGAAATTGGTAACAAGTATTACTACTTGACTCTGAGAAATACAGTACAATCAAATGCTACAGCAACTTTACTGAGATTAAATGCTTATCTACACTTTTCAGGATCAGCCAGACAGGTTAGACCATTTGCCAATTTGGGTTTTACAAGATAAAACTGCCTGTTTTATTATTGTTGGAGCGCTAAAAAACAACTACTTGCAAAGATTCTAAAAATACGTTTGTATACACATTTCAAAACTCTCATCTGAAAAGTGATCTGGTTTATATCGCTGCCTTACAAAATTCTTGACACCCGCTAACCAGAAAAGGCATTTGTAAATTGCTTCGTTTAATACTGCAGTGTGCAAATAAATCTGAATAAGATCAGAATGTAGAGCTTGCTGAACTGTTGCAAAAAAAAAAAAAAACCACTTGAGAAAACATATTGTGAGGCCATATTTAAACTAACAGATGTTTCAGAAACAGAACAATATGTTCAAACAAAATAAAGGTGTAAACGGGCAGTGTTAAAAGAGCTTCACAACTAGCACATTAATTTTGGTAGCGAGTGAGATGACCTCATCCAGGAAAGCTCCTTCTCGAAAAGATCATTAATTTAGAAATGAATTCTCATGTTATGCCTAAAATTTGGCTGCATGAATTATTTGCAGAGTGGCTGCTTATGTAACATTGCCTTTGCTATGGCAACACTGGGGCTGTTAGGCTTTGTCACATCCCAGTTGCAATTGCAGTTTCATTTTCTGCTGATAAACAATGGCAGGAGAGGTCTTCTAATCACAAACCAAGATGCTCTAAAACACATCGCTGTGACTGATGTGGTGGCCACTGATACTGCTAAAACTCCCCATGTCAGAAGGACAAGCAAAAAGTGAGAGATCCACTGGAAAAATAAACAAGCTGAAGAGAGAGATCTTCCAGCCCTGCTTTTAGGACAGGTTTAAAGCTGGAGTCCTTAAAACTAAAGTTTAGAATAGCGCAGTTTGACTCTTGACTGTTAGTCTTTGTACAAACTCCCCTCTCCAAAATGACCCCCAACTTGTCTTACTAAGATTCTTATTACTTTCTCACAAATGGAGTAACTATCTATAAATCAAAAAGTTCAGGAGTTCATCCTAATTGTGCTCCAACTATGGCACTATTTCATGTTTTTCTACAGCTTTTCTTGCTAGGCATTACAGTAAAAGTCATAACTCCATTTAACAGCATCACTTCAAAGCTAATGGAGTACTATATGTACCCTCCAATACTGCAAAGTTTCAGTTTGCTTTTCTTGGGAGAAAAACCCAAAAGTTTTAATGCTGACAAATTGTAAAACACCTGATCTATTCCACATATGGCACTTAGCAATGACTATTCAAGTTGATGACTATTCTGCAGCCCATCAGTCATCTGCACAAGCTTCACAAGGAACTAAAGTTTCAGAATGCAAGCATTTTTCATACCCTTAAAAATCCAGCTTTTGTCTCCCTAAGACAAGTCATCCTTTTCCATATTATTTCTAATGCTCACATTTGTTAGGGGTGCTACCAAAAGTAATATGAACGGAAGTAGCATAAGAAAGCACCCTTAATTCGATAAACCATTGAAAACCTAGAAGATGGACAAAATTGAAAGATCGAAATGAGGCAGGTTCATATGTGCAAGCACACCCCCTCTCCACCATAAAGGCCCACAGGCCTGTATGGCACTCTAGTCCAGCCTACGCTCCAGAAAAAGCACTCTTCTAAAGCCTGTCCAGAACATAGGCTTCTTCAGAGAAAGCCAAGGCAAAAAAAATGAGCTTTTCATGTAGTTCTGGTAGAGACCCTGAATATAGGAGTCATCCTTACCGTCTGTAAAGCCTAAAGCCATTTTCTAGAACCCAGCGCTGCGAGAGGGTTTGCGCCTTCACCGATGACCTTCCCTGCTGCTACCTGATGGTTCAGAAAACACAGTAGGACCTGGGTGTTGGAAGTTCTGGGGCTTTGCACGTGTAGGAACAGCAGTAAAAGGATCCCCACAGCAACTTTTTTTTTTTTAATCATTATTAACTGTTAGAGTCTTTCATTTCAGAGCATTCCCAAACTCTTGCATATTCTTGATGAGTAACACATAATTCCCATTTATACCAAGGGGAGCACAGTCATCTGCAGCCCACGACGGCTCCATGCAAACACACACACTACTGAAAATGGACATAAACCTCTGTACGTGAAGAGCAGACAGAAACTCAGTTCTTAAATCCTTGTAATATTAAATCATCCAAATGTGGAACTTTGGAACTCTGCTTTCATTTTGCCAGCCCATTCCTGTTTCTCCTTCTTTTCCCCTAGTCCTTCTAAATATTCACATCCTTCTAAAGGCTGGCAGAGCAGACTTCAGAGAGGTAACAAGCCCCCATTCCTTAGCACAGGAAGCCTTAGGGCAACTCAGATGTCAGTTTCTTGAGCATGACTACCATTACAACAGTTTAAGCTGTACAAGCTTAGTAAAAGCTCTATGAGCAGTCATTCAGCAAACAAAAAATAAATATTTAAGCTTTGATAGATAAAGTAATATCGATTTTTCCAGGTGGATTGCCTTTTTGAACAGATTCTGCCATTGAGAGCTTGGTACTGAATTAAAACTAGAATATTGTCAAAAGCAGCAAGTCCTCATCAAACTACAACCATTATAAACAACCTCAGGCAAAAGAAGTTAAATTACAAGACCCAGTTAAAAACATCCTGACGTTTGGAAAATAATTGCGTGTCTTTTGAGTTTTCTCAGCACCTCAGAAATCTAAAACACATCTGACATGTTCCCTTCCTGAGCCAGTGAAAGCCATGACGCTCAACGGCACTCGCCTATGCAACGTGTCAACGTCTTGCCACGCGGCAGTGGAATCCACACACATCCTCCAAAGGGAAGGCAGAGGAGGTGATTGACACAGTTTCAGCTCACTGATCCATGCAGGGTCTTTAAAATTAGTTCTAAATAGATGAAAAGCAAAATAATACAGAGTTTGAATCAATTTAAATATTCATTTTATCCTCCACATACAATATGACATCCTGTGGGAGAGATGAGCTAATCCATCTGCTCTTTTTCCAGCTCTATGACGGTTAATCTTCTGCTGGTGGGTTCATTTTAAACCGTACAAAAACTCATATACTGACACGGGCTCTGCTCCTTTTGTCCTTTTTATTTGCAAAGTTTTAACTGGTACTTTGATTCACAACTTCTCAATGCACATATTTTTATAGGTCGAAACTTAAGTAGTCGCCTGTCTGCACAACCAATTCCAGGTACAACTCTCTATCTCAGCAGTGTTAGAGTCCACAGGCCATCAAAGCATCCATAGATTAACCGTGTATAGCAAGGAGTTAAAAAACAAGAGGACACTGGAGAGATTGTATTTATGCTGTCAATACCCACAGTCTCGAGCCTGCTCCCTATCCAGCCATCCAGCCCGGAGCTCGGCACTTTTATGCAACACTTTCAAGTGGGAATACTTTCCCTGTCTTCATTTCTCAGATCTTTAATATTTGGCCCGATGCTTTATCACTGCCCTGAACAAAATGCCACTGAGGCAATGGCTCTTTTGCCTAAATAAAGAATTCCAGACAGGGCTTTTTATTGCAAACGTTCAGGTCATACCAGCAAGACCATCACAAAAACACTGAGAGCAATAAAATCTAAAGTGTTTCATTTCCCCTTACTTTCAGATAACTGTAAACAATGTTAAACAGTGGTTTTTTCCTTTTTGAGGAAAGGTTTTGCTTTGAACATTGAAATCTATTTTGAAGAACAGAGCTCCTCTAAGCAGGCATATTACATAGCAGGGCACTTACTTAAAGGAAGAGGTTAAAACCCAGTTCAGCATCTATAATTCTGTAAAATAACCCCAGTAAGTCAGCAAAACATTCTTGCGTCTTGAACTTCAATGTAACTTATGCAAACCAGACCTGACTGCCACTAATGCAAAGACCGCTGATGCAGTCACTCCAAAGACACTTTCATGTTTTACTCATTGAACTGTCCTGGGTACCTCTTAAAACATAGAGACTTTCAGAAATGTAATTTCTTGGAGACAGGGCGTTTAAAGCAGTAGAAGAACATATTGTCACCCAGATTTCAATAATGATGTTTGCAACACGACAAATGATAGGTGAGGAAAACGAAGCTGTGGCAGCCAAGACTACTTGCCCTTATCCACCACTGTCCTTCCTCCAAACTCTGCAAGCTGTGACCCATCAGCTAGGACCAGGCCTGCCCACGGCTGCTGGTCTTACTCATTTCCAGGCTCAACTTCTGAAACTAGAGGGGCTACCCAGGTGGTTTTCCTCTAACAGTGCCAGTCAAAGGCATGTGCTTCATCTCTTTGCACCTCTCTCTAAATGAAGGTTCATCTGCAATTCAGACTACAAAATGAAGACATGAAAGCTTCAAGCAACATCTATGTGTTTGCTCAGTAGAAATGAAAGAACTCCAGAGAAACAGTTGAGCAGCCACACCAAAATAAACAGGTTAAACACTAAAAAGCAAGCTTCACAATCCATAAAGTAGGCACGATTGCAGTAACCGCCTTTTTTTGGTAAAGTTCACATAATTAATTTTAAAAACAGATCTGCAGCTCTGTGTGTTAGTCACTGGTTTCTAACCACAAACCTTTATCCAGCCTCACAATCTTTACTGTTATCATTTAGTCAGCCTGCTGTTTTTAAATAACTGATTTTTAAATAACTGATGCAACACAGAAGCAGAGTATGCAATGTACTTCACCTGTCATTTATGAAAAGTATTACATTTTTGAAGTGTTTTTAAAACGCAGTATCTGCAAATTCATTATTTTTTCTGCATTCCCAAAATATGAGGGAGGTATCTCAGACATTGATTTGAAAAAACTCCTACACAATTTTTTTTTTTTTGAGAAGTAAAAATGTTGGAAGCTAAATAGCTGCAATAAAACACTTTGAAGTTGAAAGGTTTGCTTTTAATACTGATCATCTGCAGCTCCTTCAAGTTTTTTAATCATATTTACTAATATCTTAAGATCTGAAGTATCACATTATTGTTTTTTAATTCTTGTTATTCCATGGATTGAGAATGCTTCAGAAACACCAAACCTACGTATGTTACTGAATGTAATTAGAACTCAACAGCTATAAATGCCAGGATTGAATAACTGAAAACATATGCTATATGCCTGAAATTTTAAGGATGATGAAACTGTCACATTAGTAGCACGCAGCATGTTATAAAGAACTCCCACAATGTAGCAGTTGTTCAAAAGTTGTACCCATCCGGTCATTCTATCTTTATAAAAAGATACATAACACTCGATGGTAATTTATTCAAAACACAGCTGCAGGCTAAGTTAAAGGTAATAACAAAAAAAAAAAAAAACCCACACCACAAAAAGACCTTTCTAAATGACAGTATTAAAGCCATATCGGTGCACGCCGAATAACAGAAGAGCGTTTCCAGAAAGTGCAAATTTTATTCTTCAGGCTTTATTTCGGGGCAGGACAGGTGAGGGACCGGGAGAGGCAGAGCAGCAGCACAAACCCAGGTCAGCCCAGCCGACTCCTCCCGGTTACTGTGAACGACGGATCTTTAAATGTCGCCCCGGGGGACGGGGACCGCGACCCCTCCACGCGTGGGTGCCCTCGGCCCGGCCGGAGGAGGGGGCTGGCGCCCGCTCAGGCGCTTTCACGGCGGCGGGGGCGGGGCGGGGGAGGGGGGGGCGCGGCAGCCCCGACGCTCCCGAGGGCGCGGACGGACCCACCGACCCCACGACCGGTGGACCCCTCCCGTCTTGCCCACCCCTCCCCCGGCCCCAGCCGTTAGATCCAACTTTTTATTTCAAGAATCGTTTCGCACCGCATCCGCCGGGCGCGGCCGGCCCCGCTCCTCGCATCCCCTTGCTGCTGGGGCGGGGGGGTGCGGCAGCCCCATCGCCCGGTAGCATCCCGGGATCCCCTGGACACAGCCTTCCCTGTCCCTCCCACTCGGCTCTATGAGCGGCCGGGGGTCACCGACCATCCCCCGTTCCGCGCCCGGGGGCGGAGCGGGAAGCGTAGCCCCGGGGTCCCCAGCCTCCGCGCCGCTCCCTCGCCCCGGCAGCGTGGCCCCGACGGCCTTCCTCCTCCCTTCCCACCCCCTCAGCCGAAACGTGGGGGGAGCCGGCGGTGCGGGGAGGCGGGACCCCGCCGCGGGGGAAGCCGCGGAGCTCCCCGCACCTGCGGGGATGGGGTTGGCGGCGGGGGAGGGGGTGATGGGAGAGGGGCACCGCGCAGCCCCGGCGCCGCTCCTCACCTTTCATCCAGTCGACGACTTGGCTGGGCGACCACTTACTGACGGGCTCCATGATGAGGGCCATGGGGGGGCTGGGGGGCGCGGGGCTCGGGCGGCCTCCGCCCTCTGCGAGCGCGGGGCTCGGCCGTGTGGGGCGGCAGGAGGAGGATGAGGAGGAGGAGGAGAGAGCCGCTGAACCCCCTCTTCCCTCCGCTCCGTTCCGCTCGCTCGCCGCCTCTGTGCCTCTCTGGAGATTTCAGTTCATGTTGCCGGCTCGGCGGGGAGGAGGAGGAGGAGGAGGAGGAGGAAGGGGGAGGAGGCGGCCGCACGCTCCGACGCCTCCCGCCCCCGCGAACCCGCGGGCAGCGGCGGCGGCTCCCGGCCCCGGCGAGGGGTCGGTCCCCGGAGCGGCGAGCGAGGAGAGGGGTGTGAATGGGGAGGGTGGGTCAGTTCGGCGGTGCCCGGCGGCTCCGCTCCTCTCCGCGGCTGCGGCTCCCGCGCCGGTGCCTTTTTCTCCCGGCGGAAATGACGAGGCGCCTCCCGCCACCCGAAATATCTCCCAGCGAAATGGGAAGCGGCACCCGACGGCCGCCCGGGGCGGGGGAACGGGATGGGGGGGAGGGGGAGGCCGGGATGACTCGCAAGGTGCCGCTGGGCCGGGGGGGTGGGGGGGCAGCGCCGAGCACCTGCTCCCGCCGAGCCGGGGGCGGGGGCTGGGGGGGGCTGCGGGGGAGGGCGGCCAGCGGCACCGAGCTGCTGTTTGGGGCTGGGTTTTTTTTTTTTCCTTGAAAAAAAAGCATCGCTGCGTGGGCAGGAAAGGTTTTTGGGGTTTTGGGGGGTTTTTTTGGGTTTTTTTTGTTTTTTTTTTTTTTGAGGAAAGCCCGACTGTAAGATGGCTGTGATGGACAGTGTCGCCCCGAGGGTGCGGTAACGGGGCAAAACGGAGTGCGGCGGACCGGCAGAATTGGGATGGGCACTGGGCAACCGACCCTGCTCGCGCTGCCCCCTGAGTTGCACCACCCGGGGCCGGGCTGCGGGTGGAAAAATCCCCCGTCCCTACCGGGGAGCATCACCGCGGGAGCTGTTCCGTCTTCTCCTGGCTCTGTGTCACACCCCCCCGCCCCTCCCCGGCTGTGTTGTCCCCCAAGGGGTCCGTTCCCACAGCCCCTCTGCCACAGTGCCTCTTCGGAGGAGTCCCTCCCACGCGCCGAGCGATTCCTCCCGTGACGGCCGTGGGTGCTTTTCAGGCGCCCTTCCTAGGAGCCTCTGCTTCGAGGAGGTGGCGAGCCCCCCCTCCCTCTCCCCCCTCCTCCCCTCCCCCTCCCGCCCCCCCATTGGAGCTGCAGGCAGAGGATAAACACCGGAGGATAAATAAACACCGCCACAGGGTGTTTTCCCGCTGGTGAGCTGGCCGGTCACAACTCTGCCTGCGCTGGCATTCGCCTCGCTTCTCCCGCCAAAGCTGAGGCTGAAGAGAGGGCCATGGAGATGCGTTCCCTCTGACGGCGTCGGCTGCTGAACACCAGCTGCTGGCCGTGACATTTAATATCTGCCTGTACGTGAGGAAAAAAAAAAAAAAAAAGAGGATTCCCTCAGCCCCGAAGCGGCAATGACAAAGGAATCCCTTTTGCACGGCACGGGCTGGCACAAAGGCTCTCCCATTTCGGTACATGGAGTTGAAGCACTGGCCATGAGGGCCAGTACGGCAGTTCCAGGGTTGGTGACACCTCTTGTTGGAGACCCAAGAAGAGTCTCCCTGACAACATTAGCTAGCCTTGCCCCTCACTTTAAAGGTTGTACTTATCCTCAAGAAGAAACTTCTATTTACTGAAAACTGGGGCTTTCACACCATAACTTTCCCCAAGTTTGTCTCTGGAGGTGTGTCTCCTGTGTCACATTCCTGCCAGCGCACTGACGAAGCAGTCTGCCTCTGAAGAGGCTGCGTTACCTGAAGCCACTGAAACAATAAACCTCACTTGCAAGTTAAGGCTGACTTCTTTTCCTCATGAAAGGTTTGAAAGGTATGCAGGATCCTTGCATACTGGGTTATTGTTGTTGAAAGAGCGTGTCATAATTTTAATTAGAAACCAGTCGTTTGAAAGCTTCGGAAGTAAATACCCAAGATCAGACTGAGACCTGGCATGTAATTTGTAACACCATTGTGTAATTCTCATTGTGCTGGAAAGTTCTTCACGGGTGAGGAGAGGGCAAGTAAGTTCTCAGTATATTTGTATGAAGTCCTAGAGTTCATAATTACAGAAGGCACTGGGATCCCTATGGCTCGCCAGGGTAATTTGCAGCTAGAACAAGTTTTTCCATAAAGCATCTGTGACCCAGCACTGTCCCAGTGCTCGATATCTATTACTTTTAAAGCCCCTTCATAGTGGTTTTAGCAAATTACAGAATGGTAAAAGGGAGCTTACTTCCCCACTTCAGTCAACAGATGATGTGTGGAGCATGGGATCCCATTTTCTTTATTGTTCTTCTCATAGAGCGTAGCCATCTCATAAATACTGGGGTAAATCCCACTATTTTACTCCGGTATATATTCTCCTTTCAGTCTCACTGAAGAGCTTTGGCTTGGCTATGGCAGGGAGGATTTAGCTTGCTATGAGTGATGATAAAATTATCCAGCCATGATATTTAACTTGGTGACCTATTACAGAAATGAGTTCTATAGTCAGGACATGTGCTACATAGAAGTATTTTTTTTTTAATTTGCTCTAAATTTATTGCTGCCTGATTTTATTATTGTTCTCTCTTTCTAGGGTAAGAAGTCAAAAGGAGAGCTGAATGACTTTTCATGCTGACCTTCTTAAACTAAATTGTCTCAGTCAAAATGCCTTAACCAAAGTCTGTTGGCTGTTTTCATCTTCCAGTTTAGTGGCCCTCATCTTGCTGTCACACCTGCATGAGTCAGGCCTTTTATGTAAAGCGTATGGGACAGGCTTCTGCACAGATGCCGAGCTGCAGAATTATGCCCTAACTCATCTTTTATAATTACTCTGATCCATACAGTGCATTAAAAATACTGTGTTTAAAAAATATGTATCTAAACATACATGTCCTTGTTAGGTAAGTCTCCATTTATTAGGTCGTAAATGTAAAGTAAGTACACAATAAAATTCATTATTGAGAGAAAAATAAAAAGAACAGGGATGAGATTACAACTGAAGTACAAGCCTGAACCCAGCAGTGTAGAATATATACCTACTTAAATATCCATTCTCCAAACATCCATGGACATGGATGGACAGCCCCAGCAGATAAGTTTGGGCATGTGCACCTCCTGGATCAGCACATCAGCCTGCAAGCTCACAGGAGAAGCTGTTGCCTTTTTATCCTGGTACCTTTTCAAATCCAAAACTCCCTAGAGTTCAACTGGCCACCCTAGCTGCTACACCAATACAAATTGTAAATAATACCACTAAATAGTTAAAGTATGTCTAATAATATCCTTAGACGGAGTTGGAGACCCAAGCCAACTCAGAGGGATGCACTGCCCTGACCACTTGTCCCTGGCATTGGAGCAGCGGGGAGGTGTGAAGGCCCTGGTGTGGGGAGGAGGTCCATCTGGGCTGAGAGGAGCAGGTGTCCCTCCTGCCTGTGCCGTTCCGGGCTGCGTGACCCGCAGCCTCTACCCATCCGACAAAGAGGCCAAAAAGATGATGACACCCAATGAATTTGGGAGCTACACTGAGACCTCACTGTTTCCTCATTTCTCACCGCTCATCTCCCTCAACCAGCCTGAAAGCAGAAGTGTTTTAAAATGGTATTTCAAAGCTAAATATCTTGCCCTTAATGTATATGCTTTGCATTCCCAATGGTTTAATTTGAAATAAATAGAGGTGGGGGGCGGTTGTGCTACTGATATTGTTTTTGTATAATCAGAAATACAAATCATAATCCCCCAAAGATGCTTAATAATTTAGAGTATTCAGAACTCAATTAAGGCTATTATGGTATTAGAAATTAGATTAAAGGTGGCTAAAGGGTAAAAATTCAAGGACTTCAAACACCTTTTGTAATACAAAGGCTCTTAAAAAATGAACAGGCTGAGAATTTCCCCAGGAAATTCCTAACATTTTAATTAGGTTTCTTCATTTAAAATAAAGAAAGAAACCACTCCGTACACAATTTGAGTTCCACTGCCTTTCTTGAACAGTGGACTCAACTAATTGCCTGCTGAGACCTCCCAGTTCCCCAGGTTTGTGGGGAAGTGCAAAGGCTTAATAGATTTTTAAGATCAGGAGGGACCACCCGGACCATCTGATGTGTCTTCCTACATTGACGCCCGCCAAAGAATTTCACTCAGCCTTTCCCACAGTGAGGGGTTATATCTTTCCTCTGATCGTATCTCTTCTCCGCACCAAATTGTATCCATTTCTCATTTCCTCCCATATGGAGTCAAGCGGCTGGTTCATTCCATCACCGAAAAGAACAGGAATCCCTGGCAATGCAAAGGTCTCTTCTCTTCCTGCATCCCACGGCTGCTCCCGGCCGAGGCTCTGGGTGCAGCTTCAGCTCAGTGCGATGCTGCTGTGGGGAAGGTGCGAGGCGGCAGTGGAGGTGCAGTGGACGTGTCCCTGCAGATGCAGAAGGCTTTTCAGGAGTGTTAGCCAGGTTGGAGGTGTGGGAGGAGCTGCCATCTCAAAAGAACAGTTTTCTGTTCCTTTGTGAAAATAAATACACATAGGTGGTATTACGTTTTCTTTTTTTAGGCACGAGCTTGAGGAGGCTGTTTGTTTGTTCAGCTAGGCTAAGGCTGCATTTATGCTACCACAACATAAATGCCCCGCTTGAAACAATAAGAAATCCAAGGGAAGTGTGCTTCTGTGCTAAAATTATTAGGAAAAAAATTATAAAAGAAAACTGCTACTAATTATTAACATCAGATTCCCACTCATTATTAGCATCACAAATGTAAAATGGCTGCCAACAAGAGTCAGCTCAGAAATCTCATTAGAAAGAAATGTCACAGTTTATTCCTGGTTATAAATGCTATTTTATTACTTTCAGAATCGTTGGGTGGCTTGGCTAAACGCAATAGGTGGCTTCCCTCGAGGTATGTATTTTTACTGATGAATTTGTATTAGCGAAAGAATAATAAATATCTGATAATTTTCTAAGCAATCCTGAAAATAAAACAACATTCTAGAATTGCCGATGAGTATAGTCATCTAAATTGCACACTGGTGCACGAAAGAAAAAAAATAATGATATGGTAATATAAAAAGGGCAAAATCATAATGAGAAGGGACATTAGTCAGTATACTCAGAAAAGCACAATCTGTCTCCCTGGTAATTTGGTGGAGTACAGAAAGTATTAACATGCCATATTACAAGTATTACATTTTATTTCTGACTTCAGGAAGCGTTACCATATGTCTTCAAAGTCAGACATGGCCTCGTAAATGTAGCGTGTTCCTTGTTCGCGCTGTGCAGGCTCCATCCCGCGTAGATGGCATTTATTCCGAATGAATTGAAGAGAGTATAAATCTTCCAGTGCCACAAGACTTCGTATCAGCCAACTTTTGTGGATGAAGTGGGCAGGAGCAATTTGGCTCCTAATGATCAGGAAAACCTGGCAGCTTTGCTTTATTTCTCAGGTCTGACAACTTTCTCGAGAAGCTATTGTTATGGAAATGGTCACGAATTTTCCGGCCTTAAGAAGCATTTACTACTTTCAAGAATATTTCATGGGAAAAGGAAAAAAGACACATATTTTCAAATATTCCTGGTATAAAGCAGTATTATCTGTGTTACAGTTACATATGCCCTGATGTACTCTGATATTACTGTGGCTAGAAGTTATTTGAGATTTCACACATTTACATGAAGCATCGTGTTTACAGCTTGAGAAATTAGTGACCGAAGATCCTGCTCCTTTGCGTCCCCCTTCCCAGTGCCCACATTCTCCCTCGAGCTGTACTGGGACTGTACGTAGACCTAAAGGTCCGTCCGTATGGTGTCACATTGGAATCACAGGGAGACTAGGGAGGCTGATGGTCAAATCAAAGGACGCCTGCTGATCATTATTAACCAGAGTACATGTTAGACTAAATTAAATACGTAAAGTGTCCAGATATCACAGCAGTGCCATAGTTTGGACTTTTCTATGCCACCATGTCATTAATGTTCTTCTTGTTTTGCTGTTTACAGCTAGACCTGGTTAAAGCACAAGAAACACGGACACGGCAAAGGAATATTGTTTTATGAAAGGGAAACATGAGAAGTATTTTTGCAAGGAACTGCTCTTGTGTTCAAGAACAGTAATAATGAAGGAAAAGAATCAGTACAGAAAGAAATGATGGATCAAGGTGAAAAGGTGGCATAAAAAGGAGTAAAGTGGAACAACAGAGAATACAGGAAGCAATACAATATCAGAAGAAAATATTACAAGGCATTGGGAAAACCAAGGAGAGTAAGGGGAAATGAAAGGAAATGTATGTATGGATCAATCTGGAGGTACAGTTGGAATTAAGGGTGGGGAGGGTTAAAAAGAGGGAGAAAGCAGTGAAGTGAGAAGATAAGGAAAAGTATTGAAATTGAGAGGGGAAGAAAGGAGAAAATGTAAGTATATTATCATCAAAGCCAAGAGATCCAAAACATGGACAGGTTTTAGAGGAAAAGGATTTTAAGAAGGCAAGTAAATTGAAGAAGGTGGGTTTCAAACACTGAAAATGACTCAGCAGGAATTCAGCCACAGGGAAAGAGTCAAAATAACTTTAATTAATCAGAGAAGCAAGAAAGTTTCTCACAAAACATAGCAAGATCAAGTGCTAAACAAAAGCTTTTTCATTTTTATTTTTCTTGTTCCTTGGTGGACTAGAGGTAACAAATTGAACTCTGCTGAGTTAAACGTGCCTGGCTCATTCTCTAGCACTGGCCTCAGGTACTGCAGAACGGCTCATGTCTGTAGCATTAAATAGCCTTCACCTCCAAAGCTAAGCGGCTACATGTAGGCTGCTTATTTTAAATGGTTCCCGGCTGTGCTAACACCCAAACAACCTTTGGGACTTGTCTGGGAGGTGTTTGCTGGCGTAGCCCAAAGCTGTGCTGGGGAACATTTGAGCAGTTTGGTAGCACAAGCGTTCTCATGCCTGGGAATATTCCAAGGCCTTGATTGATTTACTGCTGGGGACCTAAGGACGGAGCCTACATTCATACCACACATGAACCAGATCTAGGTTCATGCTCTGCTGTGCTCTGACTTGAGTGGCAGTGTCAGACCAGAGCAGGGAGCACCTGTTCCCCACAAAGGTGAAGCCAGGGCTGGACAGGGGCCTTGACAGTCTCCAGCTGGTCACCCAATCCCTGTTCTTTGGGAACCAACACTTGAGGGTGTCCTGGAGGTGTCATAAATCCCAAAGGAGAGCCCAGGGGCATCCTGGAGGTGACCTGAGGAGGTGATCTAAGCATGGTCTCAAGGGAACGGTTTATAATCAACTGGAAGGATCACAACAGCTTACTTTCCCACAAGGCACCCCCCAAAACCAGTCCTTGACAAAGTAGGAGAATAAGGCCAAATAGTAAATACCACACTACAGATTAAAAAATTTTCTCCCATTTGTTAGCTCACTCTAACTTCACAGCCTCAAAGTCCCACCTGAAAGCTGGCCATCCTCCTACCTAGACAGTCTAATGTTATTCATAGAATCATAGAATCTTTAAAGTTGGAAAATACTTCCAAGATCATCAAGTCCAACTGTCAACCTAACACCACCATGCCTACTAAACCATGTTCTGAAAAACATGGTTTAGTAGTTTTTCAACATGAAAAACATAATCACGAGTGCTGCCCCAACCCTGTGATCTCCTGAAGCTTTCGTTTCTGTAGTTGGCAAAGATGAGCGCTGGGAAGTCAGGAAATAGTCACATACCAGAAACTTTGACAAAGCTCTCAGTTGCTGTTTGAATAATTGCTCAGCAAAAATGCAAGCCACAAACTCCCTTCATAGTCATCTAACCATCTCTGTTTTAAAAACTCTATAAATCCCAGTGACAGCCAGGTTTCACACCTATCTAATCTAATCTTCCAAGGCATTCCCATTGTGCTCTTCTCTGTAGTATTCTGAGCATTTTAGAGAATTAAATGAGTCTACTACATAATCTAATTAATATCGATCTTTGGTTCTCTTCTTGCTCAACATGGGCAGGAGGAGAAGGCACATAATTCATCTAGTTTAATTATTAAAGTTATTACAGTGGGAAAGCAATGATTGAAAGGAGTCCTGCATTTTAGCCAGAGGGCATCAATATCTGTGGCTCTTCCAGTCTCTCAGAGGAGGGAGTCCCAGAGAGAAATTTCCTCTCATGGTATTGAACAGCACTGGAGAGCTTTGCACTAGCACATCCAGATTTGTTCAAATAGCTTTTCAGTTGCAAGTATGTGGCATAGGTGCATACTAGTGTTTGCGCTGCTACACGGTACATGGTTGCATCCCCAACTGGAACGGCATCAGATTTAAGACCTGCCTTGCATCTGTGCATGCATCTGTGTCAGAGCTTGCATAATGCATGACACTGATGTGAATTCCTATTGTGCAAATGTGGTCATATGGCTTTTTAGAAATAAGTCATCTTGCAAAAAGAGTCTGGAATGAGTCTGTTGGGACTGCTGAAGGTCAGGTCAGAGTCTGGAGGCACCACAATGATTTATTTGTACACTTTCCCTTTCTTTGCGGATCAGCTGCTGTCTCTTGAACTACCCTGAATTTTACCTTTTCCTCTCAAGAGCTGAGGTTATTTCTAAGTTGACTGGATTGCATCTGTCCATTCTGGAACCAAGTTGGCATATGGTAGCCAAGGACTGGGTCTCCTACCATCCCCAGATGAAAAATACTTTTCTACCAATCTTAACTACTGGAAAATCCAATAGCAATGAAAAGTCCATGATGATTCCATAGCTAAAAACCCTCCCTGAAACCCTTGCCTAAAGATAACATTTCAGGACCATGTGCAGTCTACCTACAAAAGCTCCAAGGCCATCTGACCAGATCTGTTCATTTGACATGGGTGACACACTGTGCCAGCTGGTGATACTAGGAGGGACAAAAGCCTTTGTAATCCTTGCTTGCCCACTAAAACCCCCTTGTTTTGTATCCACTCACTATGTGCCACCTTCACACTGCAGGTACTTAGACCCAGCCTGCGGCTGTAGCATGCTAGCAGTTATACTTGGGTGTCAAACAGAAGAGGAAAGCTGCCTCTATAACTTCACAGGCAAAGTCTGTAGAGAAGGAGGTTCAAGTGCTTTTCCAGCCTTCAGAGATAAATTTAGGATGACGTGAATCATCATCATGGTCTGAGTGAACATGATGCATCTTTGTTTTGGTGAAAGAACTTAGGCAGCCAGCAGTAGTATTTGCAAACCAAGAGCATGCATTATGCCTTACACAATCAGAAGTATGGTCTTTGTCCGTAGTTCATATCAAGAGGAAATGTACTCCCTGCTGGCAGTGCTAGCAATGACTCTAAGATGAACTCAATGTGATGTATTTGAAAAATTACCAATCACCCATTTTTCCCTTTCATTCCAGGAGAGAAAAAATAACAGCTCAACAGGGGAAAATGTTGAGCAGGTTTTACATCTGACATGTCCTTCTATGCTCTACAGAAAATTACCATCACCATCTCCAGTAATTATAGGCTAAATTCTTCACGAATGTATAAAGTGACATGAATGTATCCCAATTTCCATGGCACCTGTCTTATTGTTAGTGTAAGAAATCTTTCTTATAGCTGCCAATAATCATGGAGAAACTCAATCGAGTTTCAACACAGCGATCAACACAGCGATCATTTGCTGAAGAAGGAAATGAGTCAGTATGTGAAAGATAAAACCTTGCTGGTTAATATGCATGTATTTGAAGGATATAAAAGTCTTAGGGATGAATTTTATTTGGGGCACTTTATATGGGCTTGCATACTGTGCTGTAAATGTAATTACTATGCAAATACACACAGTAGCCATGGAAGGAATTTAGGGTATAGCTCATGGCATCGTTCTTGGTTTGAGATCATAAAAATTGCTTCAACCAACTGAACCAATGATACTGTGAGAAGCTAGAATTGATGTCATCTTTTAACTTGGAGAGCGATGTTTAAAGAACATGCAATAAAATGTATTTTCTGGATCTATTTTTTTAGTGCAATTGCATGTACAAATTCAAGGCGTCAAATACGACTAATTCTGATCTCTGTAACCGTTATCCCACATCTGCTCAGACCTGTGCTAACCACTTAGTTCTCTTTTGTTCATCCTACCTCATACACATCACTTTTTTGATGAAGAACCGAGGAGATATTTGATTGGAACCAGTGGAGAGCGGTGCTGAGTGCCTTCCCATCACAGCTTGTGATACAGCTGCCAATTCAAAAAAGTGGGCAAGTTTCCTCTGCATCACCCTCCTGTCCTCCTTTCTTTCTAAGAGGTCCTTTTCCTCCATGCTGTTAATCTCTCTGACCAGCAATGCAGACCTGCTTCCAAAGCCTTTTATATTAGTGCTCATTCTAGTGGGTCCAAATTTCCTCTGAGTTAAACCCAATTAACTCCAGAATAACTCCATTATCTTCAAAGCACTGAGCAAGTGAGTATGAAGTGTATGGAAGATGGAATTTAGTGTACTGACTTCGGTAACGTTGCTTTCCCCAGAGCACCCTTGCAACGTGAGGAGAGAGCAGGAACCTCATCATTCATCACTGCCTATTAATATCGAGTATCTAGAGGTTTGTTTTAGTCTCATCTTTGTCACAAGCTTGTCAAAGAGAAGAGCAATGGATTTTTTTCATATTTTTGAAAGTTGTATCATTTTTCAATTTTGTTACTTTGTCATCATGACCTTTCTGCCCAGAAAAAGATATATAGTACTAGGATAAATTGTTCTGCTCTTTCTCTCCTAAAAGCCAATTTGTTTCGTCATAATGCGTCAGAAGACTCTTGTCAGTCACATCAGCTCTTTCTAAAGTAATAGCTGCAACAGAAAAACATATATCAAAACACTGTGCAAATACAGTGGTATAGCCATAATGTTACTTATTATTATCTTATTTTCTTTTCAGAGAGTAAAACGAGGAAAGAGAGCATTTATGATGAGAAAACACTGATTTTTTTCAAAGATTAATTTTCCACTGATATTGATGCAGTATGTGCACTGCTCACACTTTGAATAAATGTCGTAGTTCAGCCCCGATCGGGACCAGACTACGCAGTCTCTCTTTCACTCCCCCCATCCTCTGAGAGAATAGGGAGAGATAATATAAGAAAAAACGGCTCGAGGTTTGAGATAAGGACAGGGAGAAAATCCTTAAAGTTGCCGTTACAGGCAAAACAGACTCGACTTGGGGAAAACTATTCATTTATTACTAAAACTAGCAGGATAATGAGACAGAGGATGAGATAACCTTCCCTCACCCCTCCCTCTTCCTGAGCTTAACATTATCTCAACTACCTTCCCCCCCAAGCAGCACAGGGGGGAAGAGAGAATGGGGGTTGCGGTCAGTTCCTCACGCGATGTTTTACGCCACTGCTTCATCGTCAGGGGAAGAACTCCTCACATTCCTCCCCTGCTCCATTGTGGGGTCCCACCCATATGCCACAGTCCTTCCTGAAACTGCTCCAGCGTGGGTCATCTCTTCCACAGAGTGCAGTCTCTCCAGAACGGCTGTCCCAGCGGGCCCTCCACCGGCCACAGCCTCCTTCAGGCATCCACCTCCCCCGGTGTGGGGTCCTTCACAGGCTCCAAGTGGATCTCTGCTCCTCCATGGACCTCCATGGGCTGCAGGGGGACAACCTGCTCCACCATGGTCATCACCACAGGCTGCAGGGGAATCTCTGCCAGGAGCTGCATTACTCCTCCCCCTGCTTCTTCACTGACCTTGGCATCTGCAGCCGTTCCTCTCACAAGAAAAGTTCTTCACAACAGGCTGGCAGACGCCTCTCAGAATCTCTTCACATCATCCAGCTCATCTCCTCTCCACTTCTTGCAGCCGGGCTGGGCTGTCGGGCTCAGCCGGCAGCCTGGCTAGAGGCCAGAGGGTGAGACCTGCAAGGCCCACGAGGCCCGTGCCTCCCCCTCTGCGCCTCTGCCCCCACTCAGCTTCTTCACATCTGCTCTTCTCTTTTTTTTTTTTTTTCTTTTCTGTTTTCCCCTTCTTAAATATGTTATCGCAGAGGCGTTATCACAGAACATTCTGCTACCAATCGGCTCAGTCTTGGCCAGCAGCGGGTCCGCCCTAGGCCCGGCCGAGTCCACTGAACAAAGGGGAGCAACTTCTAGCAGTTTCCTACAGAAGCTACCACCTTAGGCTCCCCCTCACTAAACAAAACCACAACAATAAAACTTCAAAATATCTCAAGCTAGTTACTCTTTATATATGAAAAGTCAAGTGTGTTACAATTTGTAGTCAAGTGTCTACTTAGAGGAGCTTAAAGTGTCAGAGAAAATTATGTCCAGCTGTCACAAAGGATTGTGTACATTTGCACACAATTCAAGACACTCATAGGAGTTTACAAGAGCTAAAAAATTCATTAAATTAGCATCTGTCAATCACATATTCAATAGGAAGTTGGTACTGGAGGAAGGGTAATTTTTTTAAAATGCTATCTTGGGGAAGGTTCAACCAGTGAATTAACATTCCTGTACTCCAGAAGTATTTTTCCATAAGTAAGTATCCAAATTTATGCAGCAGATTTTTTAACATGACATTTGAATGCAGAGAGCATGTAGTTTATGTTTCTGCCACAGAACGGAGCAGGCAGACTCAATTAAGTGTTTCGAGTCTTTATTGCTTCATGGTATTCATATGGGTAACTCTGTTAAATCCCACCAACTGTCAAGGAGTATGTTGAAGTCTTGAACAAGCTGAGATTTTATTTTCCTGCGTGCACACACTTGTGCATATTTGGGATTAGCCTTTAAAAGCTTTTCCACTCTGTCCTGGTGCTTGACACCTGTTATTGCCTTCATATTTATATAGCATCTCTCATTTCAGGGGTCTCAGGCAGTACAAGTATTAATACAAGAAAATGTATTATGTTCCTCTGAAATATTTATAATCCTCTTCTTGCAGAGGTGGAAAACACAGCACACAAAGGCTAAGCAACCTGTGGGGTACACAGAGCTGGCAGCCCCAAAGTCCTGGCTCCCAGCCTCATAACCGCAAGGCTGTTTTCCCTTTTGGACATTTCAGAAAGAATGCAAGTAACTCAGAGACATTCCCAGAAGAGTGTCCCACAACACTCCAGAGATTTTTATCTCACAGGATTTGGTACAGTGAGAACCCTAACAAAATGCTGATATCCCCAGGAGGATGCCCTGGCTTACTGGTGGACAGAGAGGGCAAGTGAGGGGGCAAGGCTGCTGCCTGCCGGCGTGCTCAGGGCAGAAAGCCTCCTGCAACGAGGGATGCAGGAGCAAGCATCTGCTGAGCAGCCCCCTTACACCCCATCAACGTCTCTCTGGCGGAAGGGGAACCAGGAGTCGGGAGGGAGGTGCATGCAGTTGCATCTACTCAGGGTGAAATGCAGATGTGGTCACGTAGTGCCCCCCAGAAATTTTGATTCTGTCACAAATTAAGTGTATGCGTTCAATCAATATATCAGTTAGAGTATGCAGCAAGTATGTTTTCAAATAATCTTAGCTTTTATAAGTTTTCCAGATTCTCATAAGTGCAAATAAATCTAAAAATGAAGAAGTAAGAGAAGCAACAATTCTCAACACTCACAGGTCATTACTTTTTCCAACTATTTGGTATCACTACTAGTATTTTTTAACTCTTCATGTTCTGTCCCGGCTCCCCTCCTCTTTTTTTACATTTTTGCCTTTGCCAGCCTTTTGATTATAAAATGTTCAGAAAGTGGGTGCTTCCTATTTTGTGTAAGTTCCCTGCATATTTGTATTTCCTTAGAGGTTGAATTTGAGGTCACCCACAACATCTTGGCACAGTTTAGGATGTTTTATGTGTTCATATTAAATAATCTAAACTTACTATGAGATATAATGTTTAATAACGAAACCTAGGGGATTATTTAGGAAAAGTGAAGCCACTCTGTGCTTTTCCTGGTGTAATTCTAATATTCTATAATTTTCTTAATATAATTCTAGAGTTTCCAAAAAAGTCAGATTTTCTCATCAAAGATCTGTTTCTGTAGGGAGCCTAGAGTCCAGCTACTGAGTCATGAAGATGTATTATAGCAACAGTATCCATGGAGTTTAGACTTTTCCATCCTAAGGAAACAGATTTGAATTTTTTTTCCCCTCTAGGTTACACAGCAAATGTAAAACTTTCTTAAAGACAGTGAAAATATCGAGCTGTATAGCAGAGTCATATAGAGGTATAGATTTTATCATTCACCTGTACATTATTTTCTAAGCATTCATGGAAAGGCACTCTGAAATCATTGCTGTATGGTAGGACTGCTCACATCCAGATTGGGCAGGCATCACTGATGGTGACACCGAATATTGACTCTGGCCCTGGTGTCCGCCTCCTCTCCTACCATGTACGCTCACACTGGGGCATCAGCCCTACCGCCCACCCTCCCAACACCTCGATCTCTCAAAACACAAGTGTCTGCAAGTAGGGTGAGCAGTGGTGACGGCTGGGATCTGTCAGGGCACGCAGGCGGTAATTGCCTGAGCTGAGCCATGGGGTGGATGCCTGCATAAACAGCTAGTAACAGCCTTGGAGCAGGAGGTTCCTCAACAATTCAACTGAGCATCCATATAGGAAGAGGGAGGCTGCCTGTCTACAAGGCTGGAAGTGGTTTGTGCGATGCCAGCGGCACTCCTGCCGCAAGTGGGGAACCACGGCTGATGTCAGTCCGCACCAAAATAGATCAAGGCAGTATTACCTTTGTGCTCCGTAGAACAAGACCTGCAATGAGTGAATTATTTAGCGATGATGCACATCCCCTGAATATTCTTGCCCTATTTAGGAGTACACAAATGAAATAGCTGTTACGAGATTTTTCTCATCATCCTGTACATCAAACGCATGCCAGACAGTTTGGGCAATAGGCTGGTACCTCGGCTATGAGTCAGTTTGTGTTTATTGCTGTTCCTTTTTTTTTTTCCCCCTCTCTTTATTACTTGCCATATTTTTAAATAGTAAGAAATATGACACAATGCTAAACATTAAAATTAAATCATAAGCAGTGTACCAAGAAGTATTTATCCTCTGAATGTTGAAGGTCATTTTGTAGGTAAAATGCAAAAGAAGTTGTAGCTTGTCTTCTTGAGGAATTCGGTAGAGGTGAGGGCCAGAAAGCAGCACTCTTACTAATGCTCAACATCAGCTTTAGTCTGCCACAGTCTTTTTTGATATACATTGCCATTCTTGCATCTTTTTCCTGCAAGAGAAAGAAGTGGGTCCGGTGCCCTTGGGACAAATTCAGAAAAAGTGCACAGAAAGGGGCCAGATTTCTTTGAACTCTTTCAGTTAGATCCCTTTCTGTCTTTGGGAGTGTAACTTCTTAAAACACATGCAAACATGGGAGAAAGCACCCATTAGAAGAGCCCCACATGGCTGATGTGCAGCTGGCATGGAGTACTCTGTTACGCTTGCTTAGACACTTCGCTTGTAAGTAGGACTAATAACTTGTTTTAATGGCAAGTTTGGGTGGGGAGACTTGGGAAAGTTATGGATAATCAAGTGGTGAAGTTAACAGGCCTAAGTTCAAGCATGTTAAACTCCTTGGACATGTGTTTTCACTCAGAATAAAGAGGCTGGAGTTTGCAGCAATTTAAACAGAATTAAACTACAGAAAATGAAAGCCATTTTATTCCTGCATAAGAGCACCCATATGGCGTTTATCAACCTGCAGTTTAGGCATATTTACATTCCACCTTTACTTGATTAACTTTCCTGCATGCCTTCATAGCAGGCATGGTCTACGATTTTTCAGTTAGTTCAGGTAGTCTAAAGTATGCTACTTTTACAAATACCATTCCTTGTTTATAAACTAATATGGAATCCATCACTAACCATAATTGCACTAAAACTGCTGTAACAGTTGCTTAATAAATATACAAGATTAAATACTTCTATTTTAAAGTGAAAAAGAAAAAGAAAAGGGACTATACTTGGACAAGCTCTTCAACAGAAATGAGATTTTGTATGTGGGTGAATAAGTAATTTTTTTCTCAAAATGTACTAACTTCATCCGGTACATCTATGCTATCAAATAACCTAACCCCCCAGGTCATTTTGAGGTTCTGTCCTTTAATCATCTGTATTAGTCCAGTCTCATACTCGAATGGACCAGACTTGGCTGCCTCTGCATTATACAGGGTATGTCTGTTAGCAGTGTTGAAATACTAAAAGTTAAAGTTAAACTTACTAGATCTATGGAAGTTTGGGAACTAAGGTTTAAAACAATGTGCCATTTCCTGATATGCAGGAGGTACCTGTCTAAAAGCAAAAAGCGTAAATGATAAAATGCTAGCTCCATCAGCAACCCGTGAAGAACTGCTTAGGTTTGTCAAACTACTGAAGAAACTAGGGGAAAAGTAATTCTGGCAGGAGGTACCGCGACCACTGACTCAGAGACCTTCTACCCAAATCATACCACCAACTCAAAAGAAGTAGGTGGAATAACAGAACTAAGCATGTGTACTAATTTACATGCTAGGTAGAGAGACTCTGACCAATCATTTAAGAAAATAACAATGAATATGTATTAGAATCATAGAATCATAGAATAGTTTGAGTTGGAAGGGAGCTTTAAAGGTCATCTAGTTCAACCCTGCTGCAAGGAACAGGGACATCTCCAACCAGATCAGGTTGCTCAGAGCCCAGTCCAACCTGGCCTTGAATGTTTCCAGGGATGGGGCATCCACCACCCCTCTGGGCAGCCTGTTCCAGTGTTCCACCACCCTCATTGTAAAACATTTTTTCCGAATGTCTAATCTGAATCTACCTTCCTCTATTTTAAAACCATTACCCCTCCTCCTGTCACAACAGGCCCTGTTGAAGAGTTTCTCCCCATCTTTCCTTTAGACTCCATTAGGTACTGGAAGTCCACTATAAGGTCTTCCTGGAGCCTTCTCTTCTCCAGGCTGAACAGCCCCAATTCTCTCAGCCTGTGCTCATAGGAGAGATGATCCAGCCCTCTGATCATTCTCATGGCCTCCTTTGGATTCGCTCCAACAAGTTCACATCCTTCTTATGTTGGGGACTCCAGAACTGGACACAGTACTCCAGGTGGGGTCTCACAAGAGCAGAGAGACAGAATCACCTCCCTTGGTGATTTCCCTTAGAAAGCTGAATATGTTAATATTTTGTGTATAAATAACGGTAAATTTGAAGACTTGGTGTGTGCTGTCTTGGGGCAGACACCCATGCCTGAGCACATATGTAATAAAAGAAAATACCTCCACCCTGTGTGTTGATTGGATCTTTGCACACCAGGTGAGGGACCCAGATTTGGGACAACAGTAGTGCGGTGTGTCGGTGTGCTCACTGCAGAGAGAGTCCTTTTGAATTGGGGTAGGCCACATACACTACAGATATTTTATATTTTATTTGAACTAACTCTAACATT
The DNA here is from genome assembly GCF_036417535.1 of Chlamydotis macqueenii. Classification (NCBI taxonomy): domain Eukaryota; kingdom Metazoa; phylum Chordata; class Aves; order Otidiformes; family Otididae; genus Chlamydotis; species Chlamydotis macqueenii. The sequence continues at coordinate 131,575,671 of NC_141556.1, forward strand.
AGGAATGCATTAAATGTGCTCCTGTGTACCAAATGCCATGCTCTCTCACTAGGTTTTTTTTCTGTTTAAAATTAGAGACCATCTTCTATTTTAATTTCTTCTGATTAAAGGTACATCTACAACCACATTTATGTCCATAGCAAGAGTGCAGTGTTCAAGTGGGTCTCCTTGTTGTCCTAGCTTACAGTGCTCTGATTCTTATTGGAGATGAGTCTTTGAGCATGAAACCTGGATTTCTTTTGGATAAAAATACCCAAGAAGAGAGGGTCCAGTGGCATGACTGATGCCCTCCAGCTACAGGTAAATTTGCAGCCCAGGGATCAGACCAGAGATGCTTTGTGGTAAAGAAACCCACAAATGCTTGTGTCTACTTCCAGATGTAAACTTTGGGTTTGGTAGCAGGCGTTGCACCTTTTTAAATTGCTAGCTTCCCGCTACTGTCAAGTCATTTTGTAGACATGACTGGATACCAAGAGAAACTGTGATCCCAAGGTGCACTTGAATTTGCAGTGTCAGTATATGGTCAAATTGAAGTCCAAGAGCTAGCCTTGGGTACATTGGTTTGAAAGGCCAGCAATAGCAAGGAAGGAAAAAAATGCAGATTTTGGAAATGCAGAAGCAGAATTACAACTGAGGAAATAATAAGAAGAAATAAATGAGGAAAAAGAGGGGAAAGAGCTTCTCCACCATCCTTACTCTAGTGTATGCGTCTCTATTAATCCAGTGTCTCCCAGCTTAGTGAAGCAGGTACCATGGCAATGTGTCAATGCTTTCTGCTTGTTTGGAGAGTTGCTCCCAGTGGTTTCATTTATTTGGAATTCATTTGGTATGTGTTTATGGGCTTATGTGATTAAAGGCTTGTCTCCCCACGCACGAAGGAACACAGAGGCACACAGACAGGCATGAGGTGGGGGCAGTAACCTCACCAGAGAAAGGGGCCCTAGTCCCCACTCCTCCACAGGCCGTCACAAGAGATAACTGACCCCATGGTCCAGTGGACATCCCTCACCATGGGACAAGGGAGAGGCTCCCCAGAGCTTTGTGCAGGCTGAGGGGGCACTACCTGTGGTGGGATAGCACTCATTGTGGGATGCAGAGGAAGAACGTTTGGGGATTGTGCATGACCTATGGGATGTTCATGGGAGGATCCAAAAGTGGGAAAGGGAGGGGTCGTGGTTTGAGGAGGAACAAACATGGGAAAGTAGAGAGAAAAGGAATAAATGGGGCCAGTTGGAAGTCAACAAGGGTGATTAGTGCAGTCTGGCCTTTCTCTTTATTAAACTCAATTTCTGACCATTTTTCTGGGTGATGGGCACTCTATTCTGTGTGCAAGTGTATGTATGGGGGATCAGAGACCTAGCGTCTGGAGCAGGACCATGTGGAACCATGTGCCTGTGCCACTGCAAGTAGAGGACGTGAGGTTGCGTGTCTCACTGTGTGAGTGCTAGTAAACATCAAGATGGACTAGCCGATGGGTCAGCCAAAGACTTGGGAGCCAAGTACAGGAGCAGCCATGGGTCTGAGTTGGATACTGGAGAGACCAGAGGGTCTGTGTGTTGGCTACTGCAGAGGCCAGGGAGTCCGAGTTGGTTACTGGAGAGACAGTGAGGTGTTGGGAGTTGACTACTGCTAAGTTCTAAATCTGGACCAGCTACCAGAAAGATCAGTTTGCATGTGTGTGTGTGTGTCTGGGCATGAGCCAATGGGGGGACCAGCTGCTGGGTGCACTGGATATCTAGGGCCCATTACTGAAGGGATCCATAGTGCATACGTGTGTCTTTGTGTGCCTGTGTGTTTGTGTATATCCGAGTACTAGAAAGATCCCTATGTGTAGAACTTTTCCCCTGAGGGGCTTTCGTCAGCCAGAGAGGGGACCAGGATGAGGTCATTGGTGCTCTTTGCATTTGCGCGAGTGCTGAGCATTTCAGTCCAGGCTGGGCTGCCTGTTTGTCCGTGTTCGTATGTATGCGTGCTGTGTGTGTTGTATATACGTGTACGCCTGTACCTGCTGGGATCACCCGCTCTGCCTGGCTGCTGGACAGACCTGGCGTTCAGCAGCTCCTAAGGCTGCTCGTTGCATTCCCATTGTGCACAAAGATGACCCTGATATCTCTTCCTCCATTTACTGCTGCAACAACCTCTCCTCTGACGGGAGAGCCAGAGCTGTAATCTCCTCCAAGGCGGATGCAGTCGGTGTGAAGTGGATGGGCTGTCAAAGGGGCCGGCATCCTTCCCTCCGGGGACCAAACGTGTCACCTCTGAGATTTTCCATCTGGCAGGGAAGCAGCAGGCCTGAGGTTACTTCTGAGCTCTGCTTCCCTGTCCTGAACTGCTCCATTAAAATGAGCTTCCCAATCAGAGATGCTGATGTATTGCCACTGTGTTAAGCTCACTGTTGCATTTAAAGATGGTTTTAATACATTTAGCTTAGTGATGGGCATCATCCCATGGCTGATGCAACGGACTCCATAGTAAATTCAAAAATGAATGAGTGTTAAAAACATGCTAATAAAATGTTATTAGAATGACCATTTGCAAAGTTTATGTCCCTTCTATGCTTATCATAGTACAACTAATTAGATTTTTAAAAATTATGAAGGCATTCATATGTTCATTTGAAAACTAAAAGGCAATTTAAAAATAATTCAATGGAAATCAATATAGTGATTTAAAATTCTAATTGATCATAGAGATCTGTTTTCCACTGAAAGGCTCAGATGCTAGAGGGGTTTTTTAATATTATGTGTGAAATGGCTCTAACATATCATATACCTTGTTTAGAATTTAATTTCTTATAATTATCACACAAATGCTTTTTAAAATTTGAAAATTTTCACAGAAAATTGAAAGTTTGTAATGAAAAATCATTCAGAACATGAGTCTTCTGTGAAAAAAAAAAGTCTTAGTTTCCCAAATCATTATCTGACTTCAGTGATCGGTCTATAAAATTCAAAACTTAATAGATATGGAATGCCCAACAGTCCAATCACACCCATCTGTACAGTTGTACACAGCACATGATATTGTTTTACAGCACCCTGATTAGATACAGGCAAGAACTGACAAATGTTGTGGGCCTCCACTACAGACTCTGAGAGGGTTGCATCTTGCTTAGCCTCAAGTAAGCAAACTTTTAGACCTCTCAGTCTGAACTGATCACCTTCAAAGCCCAGTTGAGCAGGCATTTCTAGAGGATGATTTATCTTAAAGATCTATCTCAGAGGAAGAGGAATTGCCCTCTGGAAATAACTGTGCCTTTCAGCAGTCTGTGAAATGATCCAAAAGTGAATAATTCAGACCCAGATATTTAATTTCTCAGAAAATCTAAGCTTGAGTAGATGGAGTCCATACTTTATGTGCATAAACACAAAAACCTAAAAGCTAATGTGACAAAGCAACAAAAGTAATGCTGGGCATGTGTGTGCTTGAGCAGAAGTGAGGACAGCACTGCATGGAGCCGCATACTTTGGGCATCAAAATCACCAGTTATCCCCAGAACAACCTGAGAACTTTCCCTGGGTGGATACAGTGTACCTAGTTTGAGGACATCATCCATATTCCCTTCATTCTTGGTTTATAAACTTAGATCTTTACATGATGTAACTTGACTGAAATAAGTCAGCAACCTTCCCCATATATTTTCTATGGGAACTAAAAGATTGTGTTTATGGTCAACAATTAAGTGTCCTCATAGAATCATAGAATGGCTTGGGTTGCAAGGGACGTTTAAAGGTCATCTAGTCCAACCTCCCTGCAAGAAGCAGGAACATCTCCAACCAGATCAGGTTGCTCAGAGCCTCATCCAGCCTGGCCTTCAATGTTTCCAGGGATGGGTCATCCACCACCTCTCTGGGCAACCTGTTCTACCTGAGAGTGTTCTACCACTCTCATTGTAAAAAATTTTTTCCTTATATCCAGTATGAATCTATCTCCCTCTATTTTGAGATTGTTATCCGTTGTCCTATTGCAACATACCCTGCTGAAGAGTTTGTCTTCGTCTTCCCTGTAGGCCCCCTTTAGGTACTGGAAGACCGCTATAAGGTCTCTCTGGAGCCTCCTCTTCTCCAGGCTGAACAGGCCCAACTCTCTCAGCCTGTTCTCATAGGGAAGGTGCTCCAGCCCTCTGATCATCTTCATGGACTCACTCTTCATGGATCCTCCCCTGGACTTGCTCCAGCAGGTCCATGTCCTTCTTATATTTGGGGCTCCAGAGCTGGACACAATATGTGTATATATATACAATATATGTGTACTCATACATACACGTTTTAACCTGAAGCTTAATTAGAAGTTAGTCCTGCATATCACACAATCTAAAGGAAATGAATGAGAGATGTGTAAGTGTACATACCTACCTAGTAGATTTTTTTCTGCTGTGGTACAGCTATCCATACGTTCTCTTCCATGCATTCCAGTTAGTCATAACTCGAATAATGTTATTTCGGAGCATAAAAACTAACTTTCCTTCATCACAGTTGCGTGTGATACATTCCTCTCGCTGTTTGTTTTGTTGCTTGGTTGGGTTTTTTGTTTGGTTTGTTGTTTTGGCTTTTTTGTTTGTTTTTCTGTTTATAATGTGCTGTCATGGTTTAACCATGACACAAAGGACTGTTGTGCTTTAAACCCAGTCAGCAACTGAATGCCACACAGCTGCCTGCTCACCCTCCCCGTCCCCAGCGAGATGGAGGAGAGGATAGGGAAAAAAAGGAAAACTTGTGAGTTGAGAAGACAATTTACTAGGATAGCAAAGGAAGATTATAATAATAACAAAGTATAGGAATAATAAAATATACAAAATGAACAATGCACAATTTCAAACAACCCAGCAACCTGACAACCAATACAGCCTTGTACAAGCAGCAATCATGGAACGAAATCAAAAGTGATCCCAGAACGATCCCGGGCAGTGATAGAAAGAGCAAGAGAGCTGCCCAACAGCCAATCCCTACTTATATACTGAGCATGATGTCTATGGCATGGAATATTTCCTGTGGCCATTTTGGGTCAACTGTACTGGCTATACCCCTCCCAGCTTCCTGCACCTGCACATTAGGAAAACTTGGGAAGCTGGAAAAAGTCCCTGGTCTCTTTAGCAACAACTAATAACACCAGAGTATTACCAACATTCTTCACATACCAAATTAATACTAAATCCAAAAGACAACAGTTACTGGGAAAAAAAAATTAGCTACATCCCAGCCAAAATGAGGACACACGCTTTATAGCATCAGCTGATCTAATGTGCTCATATGCATCTCCATACCACAGCTGGAAAATCCCACAGACAACTGCTCCGGCTTACTGTGTATGTGGTGGTTTAGCCCAGATCACCACACAGTTTCTCGCTCACTCTCCCCCTACCCAGCAGGACGGGGGAAAGAAATTGGGAAGAAAGGAAAACTCATGGGTTGAGATAAAAACAGTTTACTAAAAATACTAAAAACTACAAAGCTAACAGAATATAAGGATATTAATATATACAAAATATACAAAATGAACAATATATAATTTCTCACCACCCGATGTCCAAATGACCGACGCAGCCTGTCCTGAACAGCAGTCACGGAAATGACACCGAGCAGCAAGCAAAGTGGGAAGAGCAAGCTAGCAAGGTAGAGGGAGCAATGCCAGCAAGCAAGAGAGAAAAGGGTGCCAAGGGTGCCCCAAAGGATACCCGAATGGAATGGATGCCAGAAAAGAATGCCTCCTCCCATGGGCAACCCCCGCTTATATGCTGAGCATGACATTTATGGCATGGGATACTCTCTTTGGCCAGTTTGGATCAATTACTCTGTCTGTCTTTCACCCAGCTTCCTGCATCTGCACATTAACGAGACTTGGAAAGCCACTCAGTGTCCTTGGTCTCATTAACAACAACTTGTATCATCAGAGTGTTTTTATCAACATTCTTCACACATGAAATCCAAAACACACCGGCTACTGAGAAGAAAATTAACTCCATCCCCGCTGAAACCAGGACAGTGTGTTACCATAATACTTTTGTGGCCTGTGTCAATGCTTTCACTTCCAGCAGTGAAAGACTTTCAGGTCTTTTTTTGGGTGAAGGGCTTGGTTTGGGGTGAAATTTCCTTGGATGAGTGAGTGGCGAAATTCCTACTGACTTCAGAGGAAGCAGGATTTTCCCGTTAGGGTAAGTGTTATTGTCCTTCCAGACTGTAGGTTTTCGAGGAAGCTGTGTGTCCCAGAACCAGAGCCTGAAATCAGGGCTCCACTTTTTCCATGCAATCAAAAAGTAAACCCAGCTTACACGGTCTGAAAATTTCTATTTCCTTTCAGTTTTGTGAAATGCAGATGAAACTTGAGTTTTAGGTCAAAAGTTGCGAGAGTGTTCATTTTTTTTCTTATTAAACTAACTGTCTTGCTAATGAGTAGCATTTTTACAGCTCAACTTAAAGTTAGTGAAGCTAGATGTTATGCTTAATGTCTTGTTTCATGGAGGATACAACTTGTATATAAAGACAGGAATTTATTGACAGTATAATTGAAACTTTAGCAGTCTAATCCAAGAATCATTATTACTCCAGATAAAATTATTACAGAAAAGGAAAGAATATGTCTATGCAGAAAAAGTTTCAATTGTGGTAGTAATAATAATACACACCCCTTCTCCTGGTGTCATGCTCCCCTTCCCCGGCTGCTGCTTTTGTGCGGGAATTGGAGTTGGGGGAGTTATGGGGCATTGCTGGCATTTGTAGTCCTTCACCAGGAGGGATCCGATTTTCACATTGACAGTTCCTTCTTCCTCACTCTAGGATCTATTTGGGTTCATTTTTACTTGTTAGCTAACATGCTTTTACATCTTTGCTCTTTCTTAATTGGCCTGAGCTCCACATGAGATCCGAATTTGCTAAGTACAGAGACTTTTACAAACACTAGATACCGTTTCTTTGTTCTTCTTTGTCCAGCTCCCAGTCTATGTTTCTTTTGCTGGCACTGGTGAGTTGTTTATAGCTGTGGGGTCTCCAGTGCCAAACCCGTGCCTCATCTCCTTCACCCGGTGCCGGGACTACCCTATGCCGCACCCGACATCTGCAACTCCCGGAGCCTCTGCTATCCCACCGAGGCAATATTTCTCCTATTGCATCGCTACTGTGCAGTCACAAAACTGCAGTGGTACTGTACAATGATGAGGAAAGTAAAACAAATTAGCCATAGACACCTGGTCAGAAGAAAAACTGTAGTTACAGCTAAAGCAAGTTACAGTGAAGCTGCAGGCAGGTCAGAGCGAGCAAGCTGGACAGGCTTCAGACTTGAAGTCTGGCAAGCCCAGCACAAAACCCATGGCCAGATACTGGTACCAACAATGCCGTGTTGCAGGGATGTGCAGGCACAGAGTTCAAATCTTGCTGTTGAAGAGCGTTGCTATCTCAGTATACCAAAGACAGCAGGTGAAAAGGAAATCTATGGAAGAAATTGATTTCCAGCGCATCTTGGAAATGAATTTTTTTAGCACTAGAGAAGTTAGAAGAAAGTTCTGCAATGTTCTCTGAAGTCTAGATGAAGGGAGGAAGTTTATATCAAACTTATGGAAAGATGTTGAGGATAGATGTTGGAAGGACTTCATTTCTTTAAGGGCAGGAATTAAGACTGAAATATATGTTCACTAACCTTCCAATTTTTTCATGCAGAAAGCTTCTTCGAAGATTTTTTGCCTGATGCACCACAGCTATATTTATTTCTATATTCTAGATACTGTAGGTACAGAAGATGTTAAAAAGGCATACCCCATATTTTCATGGCTTTTCTTTTCTCAGGCTTCTTTCTCTTGCACCGTCAGACTTCTCCCCGAATAATTAGTCTGGTTATTTATGCTGCTCAGTTCACCAAGAATAAAGCTATAATTTCACACAGACCTAAAACTGACTGAGCTCATAAAATACTTCCCACTCTGATCTGTGTGTGTGGCGGAGGCAGTTCTTCATATTTTTTAGCGTATGTCTAAGAGAGGACTTTTACATCATTAAAAATCTTATTTAAATTTGTTTTAGGACTAAATTGACAGAAGCAATCCGACAGAGACTCCTTTCCTAGCAGACCCTGCTTCTGCCACTGAGTCTGACAGATTAAATAATAAACAGAAAGAGGAAAGATGACTGGAGCTGCTTTATTAAAAGAGATCAAATTAACTGCAGGGCCATCCTGCTGCAACTGTCGCTCACTGAAGAGCCAGTCTGCAGGACAGCCTCACGCATCCGTCTGGATGGGGTTCACAGCCTGACTGTGCTGTGGCACAGAAGGATGCATGGGATTTCTTTGAAGCAAGGTGCTGAATCAGCTAGGGAGAGCCCAACGGGAGCTCACAGGCTCCCATGGAGATAGCCTGCATTTCGGGTCGTCGGGGCACAGAGCCCATTTCTTTCGCTGCTGAAGATGCTCACCTTGAGCATGCAGAGGTCTCTAGGTTAGGTGGGGGTGGAGTCTAACTACTGACATGTTTGGGGTGGGGGATTTTTGCTTCCCATGAAGCTCAGGTAGGAGAAAGGGAAGGGCTTTCCGGCGTGACTGCTTCAGTGCTCACCTTAGGGCAAGCCTGACTTCCCCTTCAGTGCAAGCCCTGTTTAAATCCCCACCATAAATCACTACAAACCCAAGCCCCCAGGGTACATCCAACTTCAGACTTTTTTTTTTACCAGAAATACAGGGTGACGTGGATCTCCCTGGAGGCAGGAGCCACGAGCTAAACCAACCTGAAGTGGTTTAAGCCTGTGTAGGTCCCCAGGCAGGGACAGAGCAATGCTCGCCGAAAGGCTGCCGGGGAAAAGGTCCAGCAGTGGTTGGGCAGCAGCTGTCTGGGAGCTTCAGGACCACGCTACTGCTCTTAAGTATTTAACTTGCATTGTAATCTCATTTCAAGTCCCCGAAACTTCGGTGAATGTAATCCTGAAGCGCAGTAATTCAGTGAATGTTACACATGAATGCTAACACCTTTAAACTTGTTAAAAGTGTTATCTGAAAGGTCAGCATCTTAAATGAGAATATTTCAAAAAGATTTTGCTATCAGCGTTCTGTGCGGAAATATCACTTCTAGAAAAAAACAGGAAAATATTTTTATAATGTTTGACATTTTGATGTTGAAATAATGGCAAATACTTCTGTTCCCTCATTCTCCTCACCTCCCCTCCCCAGCTTGAAATGTGAATGAAAGGCAGAACTCTTTGCGTACATAAAACCAACATTTAAAATCTTTAAATATTTTCTTTTTCTATCACTAACAACAAGCATATGCTAAAACCCTAAAATGGAAGTTAACTTTTTTCTAATAAGAAGTGAGGAAAAGCCTTCCTCCTTCTCCTCCTCTTCCTCTTCTAATTTTGATTTTTTCACTTACTCCAGGGACAGGAAGGGCAAGGAGTGTGAGACAAATAAAAAATGAGAGAGGGATTCATAGAATGAAGCAATGACTCTAAATGTCTTTTAATTTTGAAATTTTTCTTAAGTCTAATATATAGAATTTAAAATATTTTATTTCTTTGAACTCCGGAGTTGTTATAACTTCTACAGAATGAACTGTTTAATGTTTTTGTATATAAGTGTTCACTTCAGGAAACTTACTTTTCTAGAAATGGCCAAATTTTTGAGTATTCACTTCTCCCAGTATTTTCAGATGAAACAGTGCATATGCTTACCACTTTCTGAATATTGGCCTTTTTGAAAACTGGCTCAAACTAAACACCTGCAACATTTGAGTGTATTTTTTAATGTTGTATTGACTAAAGATGAAAGCAAGCATTTCAATACAGAATAAACATCTGAGCATGTCTCATGGGGGCAAAGCACATAACACGTTTTTGACAGAAAGCAGAAGAACATTACAGCCTTCTAGCAATTATATAATACATTGCTGTAGAAATGACCCTAAATTTTAACATTTGGAAAACATTTTCTTAGATTGCAATCAACAAGGAGAAACTCATGTGAATATCAAGCCTCACTAGGTTTAGACGTTTATCCTACCTCCCCCAGCTATATGTTTTCTCTTTGCCTATCTTCATTTTCTTCTCTCTCCGCCGTCTTCCTGCCCCTATCCATTAGATAGCAGAATATCAGAGATAATTTATGGGAAAGTAAATTTACTGCTGGCTAGTACAAGATGCCCTGGTTTCTTACCGTGGAATTTACAGGCTAATTTAAGTATAGCAGATCTGGGAGATTTGTGGTTACCTGTGTTATACATATGCTTGTGGAAGGAAAAATAGTCAAAGTAGTAGAGTCTTTCTTTAATGTTCTTTTGTTTGTTGGACAGTTTAATTTTTCACATGAATTATTTACTTTCCTTTGGTGGATTTTGAGAGAAACCAGTTCTCATAAAATTTTTAGATGAGCATTTTCCAGCCTGTTGAGGTGAGTATTAAGCTTCCTAGCTTCTTAAAAATAATCCCCATTATTCATGTTACATACAGGCTAACCACATTTTGTTTGCCCTTTTTATCTTTTACAGGTTAACTGAATAATTAAGGAGTCCACTTAAGTGAATATTGTAGAATAGGAAGGCCAACAAGCCCATCATCAGAGCCACTCAGGACTCTTGGCTTAATGACTAACAAAGAACACTGTCCAAAAAATATTGTGTTCTACAGAGTGATTTGGTTCTCATGCAAATATGTAATTACAAAAATGACCCAGATTGTTTATCCCAGAAAGCATCTGTTCTGGTTTTCTGGAGTTGTTTAGTTTGGCAACTTACTACCAAAAGCAATTTGTAGCTGGTATAATGAGCTGACCAGTCTGATAATTAGGTTGGGCATTCTGAACAAAGTATTTTAAAACCTTGTTAGAAAGTTTGTACCATATGCGCCTTGAATATTCCACCTTAAATATTCAGTCATACAGTTAAATTTTTGAAAGAGAATAAGGAATGAATTTATAAATTTATTAATAAATTCTCCCTTTTTGGTTACCTGTTACCCACATTTCAACTCACTGTATAATATCATAATATATATCATAATGGATCTCTGTAAATAAATATGTATGTACCTTATTGCCAAGCTGTATTGCTGCTTCTGCACTTCAGGTGTTTTTCTTCTGACTTAAATGTCGTCACATCAAGCTCCTTCTTACTGATTTCTTTGCTTTGGTTTTTATGAACTCAGTCACTTGGAATAAGAAAACCTGGTAAATCTGAGAAAGACTTTAATAATATTTTGACACATTACCAGTACTTTTCTTCCAAGCAAAGTCTTTCTCTACTCTCTGTGAGATATATAAAACAATAAACAAACCTGCTTACTAAGGATGCTGGCATTTGACACAGTCTTTGGCTAAACAACACTGAAATATGATCGACTCTTTCTAAAATAAGATCACATTTATTTATCCTACATTAAACAGCATGACCTTTTCAGTACCACTTTACATGTCTCAGATTTGCTAAAAAAGACTCCATGGTATGATTAATGAACCATTCCACTTGTGGTAATGGAATCTCCAAAGTCAGTCTGTTGTTGTCCCTCCCCAGATGCCCCAAAGAAGCCAAAGGGAACTTATTGTTGATAAATTTGGGAATAATGCAACACAGCATTTCTGTTTTATTATCCTGATATGGTCCCTTCCCCAGAGTCTCCACATGTAATTCTCTTTGATATCCTTCTGGGAGGAGACTACCAGAGGAATTAGAAACCAGCAAAACAAACTCTACACTGCTGCCCCAAGCACAGCACATCTGGAGTACCAGGGATGCATCCACCCAGGAGACAAAAGAAGCTCATTTAGGGTAGTCTTACCCAGGATGGGCTCTCCCACACTGAGGATGTGTTTGCGAATGGTGACGCTGTAGCCCCAGCTGTGCGGATCTGCTCCGCTTCCCCTGCTGCTCGGTGTGCTCCCGCAGCTCCAGGGGCTGCTGCTCAGCTACAGCCACAGTCCTTCAAGTGTAACATTAAACCCAAGGAGAGGTTTTGGCCCAGAGAAAGGCAGTGCTGAAAGATCCATTTTCAGCAGAATCTGGATTTCACCCCCAGCTTCTATCTTTCCAAAGATGTACTGTTATTTTGCATAGACTTATATAAAACTATTCTGTCATGGCCAGATTCCAATTTGGAGATGTCCAGTTTTCACCAGTTAAATGTACAAGGAACTTCAGGATTATTTGTGATGAGAAGTTATTAATTTTTTTTTTTGCTACTGTTCAGTATGTGCCTATCTAGATATTTTTGCCCTTTGCAAATGAATTCTCTATTCTCATATCACAGAGGGCTCTCATTGCTAGGTAACACACAACACACCTGTGTTCTCTTATCTCCTCTTGCTGCTTCCTATTTAAACTCGCATTTCATTCCCAAAGTGCAGTCACATTGTCTGCCAGCTTCAAATAACAATTTTCTCTCCTTCCTATCTGACTCAATTTGCACAATTTAATTTTGGTTAACCTCTCATCTTCAGAACTTGAAAGACATGAATGTGCAACACCTGGCACAGATTCTTGCATGGAAGCACAGGACAGGGAGGGATAGCAACTCTCTTGCAATGGGAATGAGCAGAGGTTATGGCCCCGATCTGGAAAAACACTGAAACATCCACTTGTTGTAAATCATGAGAAATATTTGAATATATAACTTTGAGCACATGCATAGCTGTACTGCTGGATTGCTGCCACCGTTTTTAAGAATAGACCACATGCTTTATGTTCTGATACTTACTCATAATGTAAGACACTGGTACTTCATCTCACAGCATTTTTTCTGTGTGTAACCCAGGAGGTAATTCAGGAGCTCTAGGCATATTTGCAATTTGTTTCCCTGTCACTGACTGCTATGCAGAAGGAATGCATTCTCTCAAACATCACACACAGTTTCCATTTCTTAAACGTCCATAGGTATTCTGTCTCAGAAGTAAAAATAATATCAGATCTTTGCAAGAAACAAGAACTAGCACTTTTAAGGAAGTTTTGTGTTTTAGAAATTTTTAGATGTGGCCTTGCACTATTTCTGTACACTCTTATAAAGAAAAAAAATGTAAAGGCTAGCTTTTAATCTACCAATCCTGAAACTAGAGCTTGACAATCTGTATTTTTAACTCAGGAAAATGTGAAAAACAAACTGCTTGATAAACACTTTTATTCTTTGCTAAAACAGCAAGCAAACCTCTGCAGTCTATGGCTTTTACATGCTGGTACAGAACGTTCTGTTCACCCACTCATTAAAGAAAAATAAAGCACTCTATGAAATAGTGGAAAATAATTTTCCAGAAGAATATGTAGGCTTTTCTTTGAAGTATGAAGAGGTAGCTGTGATGACCAGACAGAATTACCTTTGCTTGGTCAAATAATTAACAACAAGGTACAGAGGAATCAGAAGGACAGAGTATTCAAAAACAGTGGGAGGAAGATTAATGGTGATCTGCCAAAGATTAACAGGACACATTTTTCAGTAGTTTGTTTGCTAGTCTGGACACAGGGAACATCTCTGATTCTTCAGACATACATGTGCAGTACTGTGCAAATGTGTGTGTCAGAGCTTACTCAGGGAATCTCTGGAGGAGGTGTATCCTCTTATGAGGGTGTCCTTTTTGAAACACTTAACACGTACAGTTTCAGCTATGGAAAACAAAGAAAACTACAATTGAAGTTTTAGAGTCAGAAACATCACTCTTTAGGGTCCCATTCATCAAAACTGTGCGCTCTGCGTGCATCTGTTATTTATTTATTCAGACAGAAATGTTATATGCTGATTATTCTATGTAAATACAATGAATATGATTTTGTTCAGTGCAGAGCATGATATGGGTCCAATGGGGCATATTATCAAGGTAATGACTACAAGATACCAGGAAACCAAAGGACATGAACAAAATGACAGACAACCCCAGTTCCACACAGGTGCATTTATATCTCTCAGCAGGTGTAAGGTACAAAAGGATCCATTTATGTAATTGCTCCGCATATAGAAAATTACATTACCAGACTAAGCCAACATTTCCATAGCCTCTAATATGTCTCTTTAACATTACAAAATACTATCTTTCAGTCCCTGTCCTGCAATTTTACTGCATTTTAATCAAGGCTCCAAAAGTTATTGGCTGAATATAGGCTCTGGCTTCATGTGTGAATCAAGTTTTTAAGATCTCGGCTTGATTCTAAGTGAGAAATCTAATTATTTTCTTTACCAGCAGACCATTCTCTGATGGCCTGCAGGTTTTCTTAGTCCTTCTGATGGCACAGAGGGTGGATGGGTAGCCCCTTAGACTCCTTTTGTGGTCATCAGGGAAATAAATTGTCCTTTGGAGAGTCACTTTTCATCTGGAAATAGCATTTTGAGACAGATGAGTTAAATTGCCCTCCAAACATCCCTCTTTCTTCATTGTCTGCAGAGACAGGCTTGGGCTCGGTGTCCGGCTGACACAGCCAGCCAGTGTTGGATGAGGTGGATCCCATCCTACAGGTAAATGTAAGGTGCTTTGCAGCCAGAAGACACCGAGGCATCGGCAGCCTTGTGGCTGCCCCAGTACCCAGTCTTCTACCACCAGAGACAAAGGGATGCTCTGTATTTGGTGACTACAGGCCCTTGGAGCAATAGACCATGTACATTTATATAATAAAATGCTAATCTTCAGGTGTTTTTTAACTGCAAGCAGTTAAGAACAACAACGATAATGCAGGAATCAGTAAAAAGGTAAAATTAAGTTTCTCGCCAGTTCTGGTCAGCACGAATCTCAAGACATTTTAAATAGTCAGGTATTTGAAATACCATGCACTTCACATGCAATTCATGGCAAATGCAATTAAGCTAAGTTTTCTGGACTAATTTCAGAGCACATAATTACTTCTACTCTACCTAACAAAGTCTCCCTAGCAGGATATATTACTTTATGCTTCCTCATGCACGTTATTGCAGCGGACAAACAATTGCACTAAATTGCTCCTGGGCCTGTGTGCATCCCACGGCACCACTCTTCCTCGATTTGGGGTCCTGGAGGACTTTGCAGATTCTGCTGCAGCCTGGCTGGTCCAGAGGACAGCCCAATGGCTGTGTCTGCCCTCCACCTGCAGAAAGACACTGCCCAGGCATATTTTACAGCTGGAGACCACTGCATCACGCACGTTATCTGACTTTGATGCGATGTTGTGAAGATGAGCGGGTGGCTGCTAAAAAAGTATTGGGAGGGCCTGATCCTACACCTACTGGTACCAGTGGGGGTCTGCATCAGAACGAAGATGGAGTGCAAGGATCTGTTGTAGTTGAAGGAAGGATTTCCTCCATTTAAAGTCTCTTTGCAGTAATGCATCTTTATAAGACTTTGCTCATTTGTTAAATATGCTCACCTCATTCTACTGTCCGTCACACTGGCCCAGCTGCACTGGCAAACAAGATGGTCTTTAAAAGAAATGTTACATGGAGTAAGGTGCTAAGTTTTAGCTGCATGTTCATACACTTCCACAACAAAGCACTGTATCCCCCTCAGTCCTGGTTCTCACCTGCCTGCCTGGACTGTCTTGCTCAAGTTTGATGTGTACAGGCATTAGAATAGGGTCTTGAGAAAATTTTTGTGTTTTAAATACCTTGAGTACCTGAACCACTGTGTTTGTCTGAACAGTACTCTGTTAAATGGAGTTATTCCAGGTTTTCATCGTGTGATGCACGACATTTGTTTTCCCATATAAATGTATCATTTTCATGATGTTGCCCTTCTGTCTGTATCGTTCTCTATTGTCTTATTAGGGTGCTTCCTGTGGTAAAACAAGTTTATAGGGTTATGAGGGTGGTGGAACACTGGAACAGGTTGCCCAGAGAAGCTGCAGATGCCCCATCCCTGGAAGAGTTCAAGGCCAGGTTGGAGGGGGCTTTGAGTGACCTGGTCTAGTGGAAGGTGTCCCTGCCCAAGGTAGGGGCTTGGAACTAGGTGATCTTTAAGGTCCTTTCCAACCCAAAGCATTCTATGATTTCCATGATTTCTATGCCTAGTAACTGGGTACATGCTCCATATTTGGAATTTGTCTCCTAGCATAGCACACATGATTTATAATCTGAAATGAATCTTCACTATATTAATGAGCACTGTATGGTTGTATGGATATTTGCTTTGGTGTTAGCATAAATTCAGAGTAGGATGGACATAAGGTCACCACGCAAGCAAGGAACACAACATCTTGGTAAGGAGCTTCCCTAAAATTGCTCAGACCTAGTAGCTTAGATGAGAGCTGTGCAGAATCCATGCCTTGCGCTCAGCTCCGTGAGGAGTTGTTTTTCCAAGCTGGAGACCAAAAAGCAGCAGTGAGCCAGAAGATATGCCCTGGAGAAAGTGGGGCAGGGAGGAAGTTACCAGTGGATAACTTGGCTGCCATGGGCTAGTGGAAAGGCAACATGTGTAGCCCTCGTGCCCTGACTTGTTTCCTTGAAGCGGGGAAGGGAGAAGTTGCAGCTACTGAGGGACTTCAGGAGGATAATAAGCATAGGCCAGGCTGTATGAATATATCTGTTCACAGTAATAAACTGATTTCTAACCAACAAACCATAAGCAGACATTCAGATAATTCAGTATTACAACAGGCACTGATATGTGAAAGAGTAAGTGGATGGCACTTAGAGAACACTGTGGAAACATAACTTCTCACTTGGAAGAGGCTCATGCTGGAGGCTTGTCTTCGTTCTGGCTAGGATAGAGTTAATATTCACCTGAGCTGGGTGGAGAACTGAAGCTGGTAGCCCCTATGGCTGGGATAATTAACTAATTAGCTAACAGCTGGGGTTAATTTAACCAAATTAGCTGAAGGGCTAATTCCATCCCATCTGACATCATGCTCAGTATATAAGTGAGGAGGGTCGTGAGGGGAGCCTCCTGCTACTTATAAGAAACTAGGATCCAACTCCTATGCAGAGATTGTGGCATACAGAGTAGTCTTAAAAGCTGGTATTTTTTATTTGAAGTGTGGTGAAAGAGAACTGGAGAAAAGTCAAGGCTATTTTGAGGAAAATACTGACTTAGATGCTGTTTTCTCTTTAGGTGGCTTGTGTGTGTTAGGTATCTTTGAGTATTGCTTATTGACTCTCTAATAGAGATGCTGGGATGTTACATCTGTTATGACTAGAGGAAATTCTAGTCACATAGACTGAAACCTTTATTCTCGAGAAACCTTTATTCACAAGATGGAAAATAAAAATAGTTGACAATAAAGCCAACTGAAGACTAGAAATCAGTCATCCTGTTCCCATAGCATGTGGTGGTGAAGTCCAGTCTCTTTGATTTTTCAAATTTATCGAGAAAAGTGTTCAGATTCATGCTGACAAGTTGATGACAATTCCCATATTCCACAAAGCCCCCAAAATTGATGCTTTCATAATATTTTACAC
The DNA here is from genome assembly GCF_036417535.1 of Chlamydotis macqueenii. Lineage (NCBI taxonomy): Eukaryota > Metazoa > Chordata > Aves > Otidiformes > Otididae > Chlamydotis > Chlamydotis macqueenii. The sequence goes on from NC_141556.1 coordinate 131,592,977, forward strand.
TCTTAAAAAAACAAAATAGAGTTGTCCAACACAGAAAAAAAATTAAATTGCTACCTTTTGAAAGCAATAAATAACTGTTTGCATAAATATTATTTCTATTGCCAAAATTCTACCTTCTATTTTAGTAAGGTAGCCCATCTCGTAGTTGAATTCCTGTTAACGTTATTTGGCTGACTCAATACAAAATGTCATTTGCAGCTGGAGATTTCTGGGTGCTGGATTGTTCTTACCTCTTTTCCCCTTTTTGCTGCGCAAGCTGGTAAGGACTCTTCTTGGAGAGGCTCTGTTGCAAGAAGCACAGGTAGGCAAGGGAGTTTCTCATTTATGCCCATCTACTTTCACACTAGCTGGGGCGCCTGTCAAAAAATCACCATGTAAACCTCATGTGTTTGGAAGAAAAAGGAGTTTGTGATGGTTGGGGCATGACTTTCCACTACTGCTGTCTGCAGCTTCTTCCTGTGTGACAGGGATGCCACTCACCTTCTCTGGAGTACTGCTCCCCAGCTGCTGGCTGATGATGATCATTCCCTACTCTGAAAGGGTACTGTGAAACAATCACATTTCTAAGAAAATGTCAGTCTGTGCAAGCTTGTCGATAAATTATTGTTGAATATTAACATAATATAAAAGGAGTGAGAAAGGAAGATCATTGCTTCAATTTTATCCTGTCCTATGCTGTCTCTGTCTGAGATTGCTTCTAGCACACCTGCAAAATTCAGAAAAACATTTGAGCTGTACCCTCTGGAACGGATGCTTTTGGGCAGAAAAGCCAGTGAAAAACAGCTATACTCAGAGTTGACATCCTAAAAATATTCAAAGTATCCTGTGTTCTCATCAAAACTACAGGAACCCCTTAGGAAATGACAACATGCTGTAGTGCTTAGGGATGATGGTGATCATATATATGTATCTATATATACATATAAAAATAATCTAGTGATTATATAGATACAGAGACAAATAGACATAGAGATACAGAGATACCATCTGATGCCGCTAAACCTATTAAAATGACAAAAGAGCGATTGGCTGAAGCTGAGCCCAGACAAGATTCAGGTGATGCTGGTCAGAAACAGATGTCTTTAAAGACCAAAGCTTTCTTTCCAGTTTCTGCTAAGGGCATTGGATCCTCGCTTGGCCAACTGGTGCAGGGCTCTGGGTTCTGGATCCCCTCAGAGTGGGTGATAAGGTTGAACGAGTTGGCAAAAATGCCTTCTTGAATCTCCTCTTTGCTGCTAATCTTGACAAGGGCTTGGCCATGGCATTTGTCTCCTCTGTGCTGGCACACAGTAACTTGCTGAAGCCAAAACCGACCCACAGGCTGCCTCCAGCTGGGAGCCTGACTGGCCACTCTCCTCGTGCCATGGCTGCTCGGAGCTCCCCAACCTGGCTCCAGTTTCGGCTGGCATCCAGCACCAGGAAGATGCCTTGGCTTCAGTTTTCAAATCCGTTAATGAGTGTATCAATCCCCAGCTATGCCAAAATTTGTGACAGCAGCTCTGACCCTGGGGGATAGTGGGAATAAGAGGGCCTGAGAGATAGTGTGGGAAAAGTCCCAGTCTTGTGGAAGACCATTTGCCCCTGAAGAAACACCTCAGCACTGGGAGCGAAGCCTGACACTAGGAAGCTGTCCTTCAAGGGAAAGCCTCTGCTCCAATTGTGGTACTAACAAATAAAATGGCCCATTTAGTCCTCAGCTCCTTTCACTCCTCCCAGGATGAAAGAGAGTGAAGTCACCAGTCAAAGTAGCTTTCTCAGGCAGAGATCTGACTTTAAAACACACGAGACTCCCTGAAGTCCGCTGGGGAATTTGCTGTTGCTATTGATTTTGCATTGAGCACTTTCATATGTCACAGCCACAAGTGACAGAAGAAAGGTCTAAGAGAGGAGAAATTCATAGCTGTCTTTAAAGGACAATAAAGTGAAAAGGACCCATTTACAGATAGTTGAATAAACATCAGCTAAATAGGATCAACTTTCCTCAGCCCTGACAGAGACAGGGTTCATTTTCAACAGCCATAAGCACTGAGTGTTAACAGCAGCATCTTGAGGGGTAACCCACTATGTTACCTACACAGATTCACACCTCCCTCCTCCCACGAGGATATTGGGGAACACCTGATAATGTTAGCTGTGGCATTTTATAAATATCGTTCAGAAATTGTTTTGAAAAACCCCCACCCTTTCCAAGGAAATTTCTAAGCTATCAGTTTGCTGGGCTGAACACGGAAGGCAATCCTGTGAGGAGCAGCTCAGAGTGATGGTCGGTGGGTCTGCTGTTTCCATCACTGACACAGTGCTGTGTAGTCTGGAATCATTCCCAGAGCCAACGCCGAGATAAATATTCAGCATTTCCCCTCACTCCACATGTCTCTCTCCTCTTTTACCAGACTGTTTGCTTCCCAGTTGACCCATCTGACATTCCTGCTGATGACAGACAGCTCTCCTTAGAAGGACAAGAGAAAGAAAGAAAAAAAGTTGAAGCTGTGATACAGGGCTTAATGTACCAAGCATTGCCAAAATAAATCCTACACTCAGCAATAGCTTTATCCCATAGTACTGCCAGTCCCATACTTCAAGGACAGATTTCCCTCTGTCAGGACAGGTATTTTACCATTTCCCTTCAAAAATAGCTTCTCAACCTAAAATGAATTCAGAGTTGGGATCATCCCATTGTAGATGCATTGTCAGGCAATATAGACACAAAACAAAGGTTTCTTCACCACATTCTTCCTTGCAGCTATGGCAAGTCACAGCCCCAGCAGCCTTCACTTGATGGCAAACCCCAGGGAACCAGACACAGCTCACAGAAAAGCGATGTTAAGTCTGACTTGTCACTGAGGGCTGGCCTAATGGGCAGATTCAAGGCAAAGAGAGGACAATCTAAACTCATCAACACTTTTGCAGGGATTTGCAGAACTGTTCTTCCCAGTGGCTTGTGTGCTTGCCTCCATCACGAGCCAGACTGGGCTATTCTTGGCCTCCTGTGCTGCCACAGCTCATGTGCTGGTGCTCTCATGTGCATGAGAACCAAGGCTAGCTGGCAATGCTAGACTGCATCAGGTGAAAATGCTCCTTCAGCTCAATACTTGCCTACCAGAACCAGCTCGGCCTACCTTATCTTGGAGATCATTGGTTTCCTAATGAAGTCAAGAGCTGGGGAAAAATAACAACAGTCTTTTTCCTGTTAGTGCCATGATCCCATATTTTCCAGCTGTTTGAATTCATTTGCCACCATGCCAGTAGATTCTTCTTTTCCATTCATTTGACCTGAAATAACAAGGGCCTGCCTGTACAGTGGGCTTCCTTGGTCTTATGCTGAGAATTCGGGGATTAAAGCATGCCAAATCCAGCCGTGGCAAAAAGTCCTCCGGAGCCACAGACTACAAAAAAGGTGTTACTGTATGGCAAAATTTCCTTTCAATTCAAGTGGTTCTGATGGTGTCAAACCATCTGTGAGGACAACCCTGCCAATATCCTCTAATGTGGCTAAACAGGACCTCTGCTCTGCTCCGCTGGGGAGGGGGCTAATGCCCCGGGAGCCGCTGAGCTGTCCTGAAATGCGCCATCAGGACAGTTGTCTCTCCTCATCTCAAGCTCCTGCCGGAGTTGGCAACCCTTACTAAATCCACTAGAAGGGCACTTGAAGGTGGTCTGACAGGGGAATGTGGGTAGCAGAGAAATTTATGTCACTCCTAAAGGTGTTCTAGAGAAAATACGACTTCTTCCTGTGAGGCAAGTTTCATTAAATACGTTTGAAATCTACATATTTTTCAAAAAGAAAGAGTACACAGAATCCCGTATGTCAACTGGAGGAGTGTGAGAAAGTATTTTTTTGTGTGTGTATGTTGTCCATAATAAGTGATAACATTACTGATATTGTTATATCTTCTTAGCAAATAACACTGCCTGGTTTCAGTTGCTTGCTGGGTTTAATTCATCGTGGCTGTCGTATCACTACAGCTTTTTGCTGGTTGTCAGTATTGTGGTAATATGTGTAACACCACCCGATTTGTACATCGGAGGTTGATATTCCGACTGCAGTTTAATTTGCATTGCAGAGGTATGTTCACAGGAGCTGATTTCACTGTCTTGATAGAGGAAATTAATGGTAGAAAGGATAACAAATTGTCAAATTACAGTTCTGAATATTAAGAATCAAAAGTAAAGGGTGTGTAAGAAGCAACATTATGGTAATTTCTGTGAGAAGAGTGCTACCTCCTAAACTGCAATGTTCACGCATACCAGGCAAAGAATTTGTGTGGGTGCACTCCAGCTCTATAGCATGCCCAAGGTGCAGTAATAATTTTATTCTCTAAGTATCCTAGACTGCCATAGCACTGCTTTTCAAAACGTACTTCAAATAGGGAGGATTTCACAAACCCTTCAGAAGATATGAAGTGTAGATTCATAAAAGCCTGATTAAAACATAAGAAACAAGTGTCGCTCGCTGGAAGCTTGGTTTATGTTCCTGAATGAGATACTTCAGAGAGCCAATGGCTTTGATTTTATTATTTACACATTGTGTCACAATACAATTTTCTCTTTCTCATGAAGGAAGAAACAGCATGATAGTTTTCTTTATCTTTCCTTCAGCAGTATTGGACGTTGTCACAGGAAGGATGAGTTACATCATTAGACTCCCAGTGATAATGAATTCACTGATGTTCCAGTGTCACTCTACACAGTGAAGACAGGCATATTTGCACTAAATATGCAAATTCAAAATATTAAGTGAATCCCTCATTTTTCGTCATTGTGGCTATCACTGTATTGAGTGTGTTAATTTCCACAGCTCAGCTTATTGCTGCCTCCCTGTATCTGGACTTTTGCATCTATTATACAACAGTTTAAAGGTATCCTCTCTCTTGCAGATAGAGCCGTGTTAAGCATCACATAAATGCCTGCATTTCACAACAGTGACATAACTTGTCTTTATGCTCCACATATGGATGTCAGAAAACACCATGCACATAAATGACTATGATGTTTCCATAGAAACTAATGTACTTCAGGCAGAAAAATGGAAGGAGATTTATAAAATTTACTTAAAAAAACAGCAAAAGGTTGAAAAAATAAGGAAGGACACCAAATCTCACATTTTTGTTAAAATACTCAAAAGATGTTCAATCTTGCCCCTTATAAAGTATCTTTTAAAAAGCATAATTGATTGATGGTAATGACACTGTCCTGGACAACTAGACTGTTAGCTTATGTATTTTACTTTGTATCTGTCTCCAATAATGTAACCTGGACAGTGTTTTGCTTCCTGGCATCTTTACAGAAGGTACTGAGCACAGTGCAAAGGTGCCCCTGGGATGCCCATATGCCCCACACGTTTTCTTTGAGGGCCTGACATAGCTCCCTTCAGGGGGCTAAATGTCACACTTCAGCTTATGGGTGGTTTGTTGCTAAAAAGAAAAGCAGAACCAGTTGAGGAGGAGGCAGTGCTACAGCCTTTCCTTCAGGAATTTTACAGGAAAAAATTGGGAGAGGCAGAGTAGGCGCTACCTCTCTGCTCTCCCAGAGCGATTACTCTGCTCAGAGCTGCAACGACTGGACCGAACAGGGACCTTTTCTACCCGAGCTCTGCCGACCTCGGAGCTGGGATGGCAGCATCCCTGCAGCCACGCAGTTTCTGGCACTCACAGTACGTCCCATCTGTTCCCATGCTCACCGACCACTGTTTCAGCACGGGGCTTTGCTGCTCGCCCCGTGTCGGAAATATTTCACAGTGACAGGAGAGCAGCTTCCCTCTTTTCGGTACCAGGCTGCCTGCTCCTTGGCAACTACGTGCTGGCTGTCTCAGCTCCCGGTCCAGCTGAATCAGCAGTGCTGGTGGGGCTGCCTCCTTTGAATTTTTAAGACCTGCAAAAATATATAGGCAAAGTCTGAAAGCATTACTGCAGCAAAACAAGAGGAAGAGCAAGTGGCATTTTTATGTATTTTTTTTTCTTTGAGGGGTAGAGAATTTTTTTTTTTTTTTCTCCTGGCATGTCACCAAACAGGTTTCCCAGCTCTGCCTCAAGTCTGATACAGACACAAGACAGATGTTGCTATACATTTTTCAGTAATTTTCCTCTCCAAATCTCTTGGTCTTCCCTGTATGATTCCTGCATAATTCAGGTTGCTTACAGTGGTTTGATGTTTCTCTTTGAGTTTCTTCTTGTTTGTTTGCCCTCCCCTTTGCCAGCGACTAAAATCATAATGCTTTACCACCAGTCTGGGGACTGCTACACCCACACATCAGCAGCACGTTCCCAGGGCCCCTCAGCAGTCCCAGGCCTGGCAAGGAAGCTCTCCCTCCTCCGGGTCTTCAGTGAGGCATGCCAGACTCCCTAGACAGCACCTTTCACAACAAAAAGTAAAGAACGGTTTCAGCAAACTGCTATCAGTACGGTGTTTTTTTTCTAGGCTATCGCCCATTAAGGGTGGGGGTTTTGCGTCATTTAGTAAGTGATACTACTGCTTAGAAAGTGTGTATATCTGAGCTGTTTGGGGAGAGGAAAAGTGATTAACTACATAGTTCTGAGGTGACTGGGTATCTAAGAGGACAGGGTAGTGGACAATAGAAGCTGTTATGAATCAGTCATCTCTTTAAACTGACTCAGGTTCAACACAGGCAAAAACAGTTTCTACCTGTCAGATGGCAAATGCAACTCCAACTAGCACAGCACAAACTACAAAAATCACCGCTGCCACCCTCTCTTGGTGGGCTCAGCAGTGAGAGACTTGACACAAAGATTGAATTATTGCCTTATTTTGGCAGCAGTTAGTCCAGGTGAGGACTGAAACACACAACTGGATTTGTAGCAAAAAACCAAAGCCAGTTACATCAGGGCTGGATCCATCCATAAAGGATGTAGTCACTGAAGCATGTAATTTTGTAAATTCTGGTGTCTCCAGTGTCTTCTGAACCCTATTTTAGGTGCCAAGACCCTCAGCATCTTAGCAGTGAGCCCTCTGGACGCACTTGCCCTGCCCTGCACTGTGGAGGGAACAAAGGTGCCACAGAGGGATTCCTGGTTTCTGGATAAGGGTGGTGTCACAGCATCTGTCCTGATGTGTGTTATCCCTCCCATGGAGCCAGTCTAAGGTGCAAATAAGCATGACTTTCCATGTGTTAAAGCTAGGCATCTTTAAGGTTATTCCATCCTCCAAATCAGTCTCCATATTGACACAAATGCCTTGTTGCCCTAACTTTGCATGCTTCATCTCCATTCACAGACAACTGCCACAGCAACAGCAGCTCTGGCTGCACCTTCCTACTGCACAGGCAGTGGTAGGATGTGTCTGAGCAATACCAGCCATCTCCTAGCCTATCTCATCAGCAGCTCTTGTGAGGCTTGATCTAGCAAAATATTTCACTCTGTATTGACTTTAAGTATGTGCTACTCTTCCTTGACTTCAACAGAATTACTTATGTGTTCACAAGTATGCACAAACTTAAGCACTTGGTTAGATTAAATCTCTTTCTTTTGGAAAATGATGGATTCGATTAAATAAAAGAAGAGTAAGAAATGCTTGCTGCAGTCTATTTAGCAGCAGGAGTGAGAAAAAGTCTCCAAGTGGGTAAGATACAATAGCAGGATAACATACATAGTTCAAACTGACAAAAGAGGAGTTGGTGCTTGGATTGTTCTGCTCGTTGGGACCCATTTTGAACATCTTTGTAAGTCTGTATTCTCAGAAATCGAAAGTGAACAACCCTTAAGAAACTGGGCTCTTTCCAGGCATTAAAATGGAGTATCTTTAATCTCCAGACAATTCTGAAAACTTCCCTATCTCCTCTTTGAGGAGCACTGCAGATAGCAATTCCATGTAACCTGTCTGCATTAGTCCCTGAAACACTATTAAACTTGCACTCAAATAAAAGTTCTTGTCTCCTCCATTAGCTGCTTTTGGCAGGGACTCTTTTGCCATACGTACACAAGAAGGTTTCAGAATACATTGGGTTCTGATATAGCCTACACTAAAAACTATCCAAACAGTCATTGTTGCAAAATCCCCATATGCAACTAAACAGGCACATATCAAAAACCAGAGAAGTGACAGAGTTAACAGCTAGGACAGAACAGAGATCCTCTAGGAAGGGCATCTGCACCCAATGAAGTTAGACATCACAGATCTCTGTCAGAAAAGCTGGTAAGATAAAATGCTTGCACCATATCTAATTAAATCTCACAGTTCCTAGTAAACACATATAAATACAGAAAGGTGTGTTTCAGTGGCAAAGCTTACCATTTTATTAGAATGTACTATTACTGCAGCAGGAGAGCAGCTTATACTATCCATAGATAGCAGCTGACTGTGAAATTGGCAGATTGGGCACTACCCGTTGGCCAACATTTTTCTTCCAGCGCAGAGTTAGAAGCCCTCAACAATATCCTGTTGTATTGCAGAGGCTGCAGAGCTGAGCTTTTGTTGCTGAGAATTTTCAGGCATTTTTCTGCTGGTTCTGAAGAAGATTTTGCTGGCTGAGTTCATGCTGAGTAGCAGCCCAGAGCCACATATGGTCTCAGCAAGGATAATACGGCAACTCAGGCAGTAAGGTATCTCATCCCAGCCTCTTCTTGTGACAAGACATGGTGTTGTCCAAAGAGGGCAATGAACCTGCTTTCACAAACAACATTAGATGTCTGTTGGTAATTCACACTATAAAAACTTGCTTTTCAGTTGCCGAGGTCTTGATCTGAGTTCCCTGTTTGTGTGCAGTCATGTTATAATTATGTCTCTCCAGCAGAGTCTATGAACTTGTTAACAGCCATCTACATCCTTCAGTGGTGCTGAACTCCCTTTCTGTGATTTTCCCATAAGCATCCATTTTTCTCTGGTCTTTTGGCTCCCTCACATCTGCTCATCTGCTAACATGGCAGGAAGCTGCTTCCAGATTGGGCCCTTGCTCCAGCAAAGGTCCTGGGAGAAGTTAAGTTATGCAAGGAGCCTGTTTAACATGGTGTCGCCAGTGAAAAGGTCTTCCCTTGTGCCAGCTCTGAGGAATTTTCAACCTGTGTCTCTTTATGCTTGGTTCATATTACAAAACTGTTGTGCGGTTCCTCCAATACCCAGCATTGTCTGGGCCAGATGGCCCTCTTTGTTGCTCAGCTGGAAAAGATCTGAGGTGATTCCTATAAACAGCCTGGAGATCCCCAATCTGGGGATTAAGGATGCAGGAGTTCAAGTACGTCCTGTAGCCAGTGCATAAAAAGCCCTTGCTTCCATATTCTTGTACCTGCTGAAAGGGCAAAAGAACGACTTTAGGGTTGATGCTTGTTGCTTTGAAAACTTTGTGTCCAAGTTAATACACCATTAATTTGTCTGAACTTCCGAGGTAACAATCTGAAAGAGACTTGCATTTGGCAGATTTTTTTTTCCCAGGAAGATGACTTTTCTTGCATAAAAAGTAGACAGTTCATAACCAGAAGAATATATTTATTAGCAGAAAAGAAGGTAAAAGTGAATGAGGTCAAAAGACCTTGTAGTGACTAATATCTTGTTACTCACTGGACCATAAAAATCACTTGAGCTGCTGAGAGTTTGCATTCGTTCTGTGCAAATATCATGCTGGGAATGACTGCTAATACTTTGGGACAAAACTAAACAGCAGAACCAGAAGTGCTTGTTTACTCTAAGAAAGCAAACATCTTAAGTTGTACAGCCTTCCTTAAAACTAGCAATGTGTTATAGTGCTTGCTCTTCATGAAACTGAAGAAAAATATTCACATGTGTAGTTCTTCATTAAAATGGCTCTTCAAACTGTAAGACGTAGGTTAAACAAGAATGCTTATGCACAGAAAGGTCACAAAATCTTAGTGCATTCACTGGAATGTACAAGATCTAGAAAGTATTTCTTTTTCTTTCACCAAAAAGGCAAAATTCAATAGAAGCAAAGCTACAACTCTTGTTAGTTGCCAAAAGGCCAACTGTCCTTGCTAAAACTCATTGACATAGATTGCAATAAATGGGACTGTTTGCTACAGTAGCAGCTAATTGGAGTGTTTGATGATGACCTCTTTTTTTTTTTTTTTTTTATTAACAGTCACCAAAGAGGCACTAGATTGTGAGAGTCTATCTTCATATACACTTAGATGTTGGACGGAAGCAAGAGGAAATAAAATCCACATAGGAAAGAAACTGGAGTGCTGCAGCCTGTGTTTCTTTAGTAGAGCTCCCATGTAGGGCTGCATAGAAATTCCCTCCCATTTCTCAGTTCAGAATACGATGAACTACTCAAAATCCCTCCCCAGGTGGGAAGCGCTTCCCTATACCATGCAGGAGAGGTGTATTTGGAGCCCCTGAAGTTGATCAATATGATACAGAGCTGCACAGAGGAGCCAGCTCAGTGCTTAAGGTTTATTTCTTGTGAGCAGAGCTGGGCTAATGCTGTTGTGCTACTTCTGGAGCTTGTTCAGTTGGTATTAGCTATGCTTAGTCTTAGCTCTATTATCTGTGCTGTCTGCTACCTAGTACAATTATGCCTTGAGAGAAATAAATCGATCCCAAGGAACAAACACTGCTGCCTCTGCTATGGCACATCCTCACCTCTGCTGACTCTCAGAGTGGCCACGTTCAGAAATGTTTGATAGAAGGAAAGAGGAGTCACTAGCCTGCCTAAGGAAGGGCGAAGTTGCAGAGAAATGGAGCTGGGAAGAGAGGGCATGGGCATGGATGGGGGTTAACGGGAAGACGGGAACAATTCAATGTTAGGCGATTTCCCAGGAATGCCTGGAATCTTTATTGCCAGTGAATAAATCTCACCAGAGCTGACAGCTGCAGGGAAGCTTGGAGAGTTGATCTAAGGTACAAAATGAGGCATAAAAAAAGGAGACTTGTCCAAATTGTCATCTCTATGCTGCTGCCATATCATCAGTTCTGACACAAATATAATTGAGGAAAGATTTATAGTGTGCAGTCATTTGAATTCTTTAGATAATTGGACCCTAAATACACGCAGAGCTCATCTTCCAGGTATTTGAAGTCCGTCCAAATTAGGTAGTAGCTCTTTTGGAACTAAAGATTTCAGTAGCCTGCCCAAACATGCATCTCTTCCTCATCGATGGTGGACCTCAAATACTTTAGCCTTAGTATTTCTTTGAACAATTCCTGGGCAAATGACAGGTGTTAATTTTATTTCCTTGTGGTAGTTTATTAGAGTTTTTTTTTTACATTCAGGCTTATCAAGAAGATCAAAGTTTTATCCACATCCTAAAAACTATTATCATCTGTTACAGCCAGCCAATTAGTTTGGTGAAAACCTGTCCAGCCCAGATTGCAATCAGTCACAAAATCAGCAGCAGCAGTTACCCTTCCCTCACTGTCCAGATCAGCAACATATTGGACTGGGCTGGACGGTGCCTTGAACTATGCTGAGCTCTCTGTGACTCAGGGATCCAAATTCCTGCCCCCAGGAAGCAAAAGCCCATGCATACCAAGGGGTTCTCCCCCTGCATGAAGAGTAACGATCATAGCGAACTATAAAATGGGCAGACTGAAGCAAACCTTAGGATTAAAAGAAAAGGGAAGGAGAGAGCAAAAGGCAATGGGAAAAGATAAAGAATGAGACCTTGTTAGCAAGCCTAAATGAGATCACACGGCATTGTCCTGGGGAACAACCGAGGGGAGTGGCAGTGTGAGTCAGTACGGATGAGGGGGCTGATCTGAGTGGAAATAAAGAGCAGCACTACTGATGAGGGTCTGAAAAGATTGGCAGAAGAAAGGCTCAGCCTCGATGTGCTTTTCAGAAGAACATGACTTCAAGAGCTCTGTCCGAAGAGACACTGTACTCTGGAGCCAGCCTTTCATGACATCCTTCCCCAGGTGCTGCCCCTTACCGAGGCAGGCTGGTGGTGAACTGCAGAGCCCTTTGTACGGACCCAGCTTTGTCTGACCAGCACAGGAGAGCTGGAGCTCACCACTCCCTTTTGTCCTGCTGTGCTTGTGTAGGCACAACCGCTCCAAGGGGAGCATTTTAGAAATTCAGCAGATAACGACGTTGTATAATCACTTTAGGCCAAACAAGGATCCCAGGGCTGAGAGGATGCTATTGCAAGCAGATGTCTTATCTAAATCGCAGCTCCTTGGATCAGGCGGTCATGTTGTCTCCATGGGAAAGCCATGATTGCTTTGAGAAACTGTGGATTCAGAGAGGAGATAGAAAATAATCGTCCTCCTCTCATTATCTGTGATATTTCTTTCATCTTTTCCCCCATTTGCTTATTGAATAATTTCAAACGCGCCCTTGTTTCTTTGCCCCTGGCCCTTCCTTTTCTGTCTCCAAATCATCTTTCAGGCATTTAAAAGCTTTTTCTCCTCCTCTCTCATTTTATCATCAATTAGATTTTTTTTTCCTTACAGAAATCTGAGGCTGAGAGCCCCAGCAGGAGTCAGTTGGCACTGCTTTGCTGGCGGCACTGGAGCTCTGCCGACTTCTTCTAGACAAGGATCTGGCTCAAAGATTTTAGAAGTGCCTGCCTTGCTGATGCTGCCACTTTACAGGGCCCTTGCTGTGCATATTGGTATCTTCAGTGGCCACTTCAGATGCCAGTTCATACAGGAGGTACTAACAACACAAAGAGGCAAGGCGAGAGAGTTTTTAACACCATAAGGTGACAAAGCTGTAGGTGTCTGTATGCAGGTTTCTGGTCAAGTAGAAGGAGGAGAGTGAATTTCCTAGATCCCACTCTGCTGATTTGTAATCTACCTCAATCTGCCCTCCAGTGCCTGTGTGGGGTTTGCTTTCTGCCTTCAGCTGCAGATTGGAGTTCAATCGCTCTGCACTCGTTCTTGTGCAGTGGGTGAAAACTCTTGACCCACATATTACTAATCTGAATCAACACGTGAAGCCACTGTCAAAGACAAGTGACTAATCTACAAGGAACAATGTAACTATATGGAATACATTCTGTCTACTTTTCTGTTAGCTCATTGTCCTCCAGTATCTCCTCATAGTTCTCCAGGAGAGAGGAGATTTCTCAAATGTGTTCATTTTGCAGATTTCTTTCCTTGGAGATCAGCTAGAGACATATCTTTGGGAATATGCACAATTTGTTATTCATAAGTCACGCTCTGTTGCTTAGTCATATCCCTGCTTCTCTGTTCCCGGCTGGAAGAATTACATAATATCTGTGCTCTGCATAAGGGTGGTAGCGGGTCAGGCTTCACATACACATGTACATACATATACATTCATATATACACATATATTTATGTGTGTATATTCTCAAATATTTATAGAGATAAATCAATCTTAATAATGTAGTTTCTGCTTCCAGCTCTGTGGGCAGACTATCACAGAGCAAAAGCTCTGGAAATGTGAGCCTGTGCAAGGTAGAGCAAAAGAAAATCCCTTATTCTTATTCTCTTGGCAGAGTAAGTGAAGCAAATGCATCTGCAGAGCCCAGTGCTGAGAATCAGCATGTGGTGCAAGAAACAATAACTTGTGCCTTGCAATGATCTTATGGCTTCCACAGCTCCAGCCAGGGCAACCCAAAGACTTCTGCAACCCATCTTGGCAGATGAGACTGAAAGCGTGTCTAGAAGTCACTGCAATTTTAAGGGAGTCATGGCAGCAATATGGACAGGACAAATAGAGAATACAGTATCTGGCTACAGCTCACAGGCCAAATTGTGGAATGATGTTCCCTTTTAAAATAAAAGAAGTATCACTGCCCACCTGTCCTTATATGCCAGCCATGTCCAGGCTGTGTAATTTACCCAGATAATTAAGTCAGGGCATGGTTCACTGAGAAGGCAGAATTGCTTCCCTTTTCTACGGCTGAGTGCATACATCCAGGTGAAAGCAGCACAATTTCCCATGAACAAGGTGAAAAATAAATACACACGAGAAAAGAAACTTTGAATAAAACTAAACAAGCTGGAAAATAGGGCTTCTGCCTTTTAAGTTAGATCCAATGGTTTTTACCACCACTGCTCATATACCTGCAGTAACACAGTGCCCCCTACACCTCAGCACAGATTTATTTCAGAATCAGCTGTGTGCAAGTGACACCACAGCAAGACCATCATTTGCCAGAACACCTGGTTCTCCCCTAGAGGTTTCAGATCCAAAAGCTGAGATCTGACAGGTTTTTCATGGGGTGATTACAGACATGTAAATTGGAGGCAGCCAATTTCATTTTGCTCACAAGCTTAAGAAATGTAAATCTGGGGCTCTGAAATATTCTAATTACTTCTCTCTCGATGGATCTTTGTGGCTTCAATAGCTCTAAAATTGCATGACATTCCACCCCCAGAAAATACATAATTCATTTCTGCAATCCAGCATCTGTATAAGCTCTGTTCAACTTCAGGGAGAACATTAATTTCAGAATGAGGGAATCCCTTATTTCTTTATAGGGGTAAAAATTTCCATGTTGACTGCAATTTCCATGTTAGTCATCCACAGGCAAGCGAGGGCTGTGCTGGTGGCGTGCGCTGCACGTAGCCGGCAGTTCACGCGTGCTGTAGGAAATATGTTCTGCTTGATCAACATCACATTGGCATCTCAGACTGATTGTGGCAAGGCCTTCACTCTGTCACCAAAACTGACACAGTGGCACTGAGACAGGTGACTGCAGCAGGGGGGCAGCTCACTGGGCACCAGCAGGAACAGAAAGTGGTGGCATTTACGTTGGTTAGTGGAGAATAAGAAGACATTCCCAGTTGCCAGATAAGTGCAGATCAAAAGATCTCTCTAAACTGCTTTGGTTTCATAACGATCAGCTTACAGGTTAGAAGCAGAGGTAGCTCATGGGCCCACAACATACATTGCGTTTTCTGGCAGTCAAAAATCTGGAGTTTTCCGTAAATGCACAAAAGGAAGCTGGGAATCAAGCAGGACGCTCTAATAACATGTGTGAAGCGTGCACGAGATGGAGACGTGATGAAAATGTGTTTGTTCATATCACTTCTGCGCAGCATCCTCACTTTAACTTTGTATTTATTGTATTCCTTTGAAATGTAGCTGCTTTATAAGTATAATTAAGAACGGGCGCCCTGCACTTTGCAAACATGGGGATGCTGCCATGGCAACAGCAGGGGAACGCAGAGAAGCAGCTCTCTCTGATTAATGTAATTACATAGCAAGCATGTATAATGCCTTTAAATACAGTTTACTTTTGCATGAAGGAGGCGTAAAAGGGATATTATAAGTTTTATATGTGTTAATGTTTCAGAAACGCTCTTTGTACATGTTGCGAGATCAGCATTTGTAGCAGATTACCCACGTCATGAGGGACCGACCATTACACAGCAATGAGGTCGGGAGTGAGGGATTAGGGGGTTTTGACTTCTCTCCAGCTCAAAGTGAGGTTGTGCTCTACTTGGTTTATTTCTATTACATTTCAGGCTTATATTTCAAAGTAAGGTCTTGTAAATGCAGTTGATTTTACTGCTTTAGGGTTAGAAGCTTCAAGTCCTTACACATGTGACTAAGCTTATTGAAGTTTGGAGTCCTACTTGGGTAAGAGGTGAATTTTCAGGTAAATAAAATTCCTCATTATGCCTAAGTACCAGTTGTGTCGAGCCTCAGGAAAATTGGTGTGCACATGCAGCTCCCCTGAGTAACTAATTGCCGCAACCATTAATCCCGGTCCTGCATTCCTCAAACATTAACCCCCAATGCCCTCTTCTTTCCAGGGAAGCATTTTCAGCACAGAGGGAACAAAGGAGAGCCTGGGGATGTTCCTCCGTGAGGCAGGGTGATGACCTGCCCTCTCAGTCCCTGTGTTTGAATGGCTCCTTGGGTACCGCTCCGGCCAGCTCAGTCAGAAGCCTTCAATAAAGGAATGGAAAGGGAGTTTTTTGGGATGGGAAAGCATAATTTT
The DNA here is from genome assembly GCF_036417535.1 of Chlamydotis macqueenii. Taxonomy (NCBI): domain Eukaryota; kingdom Metazoa; phylum Chordata; class Aves; order Otidiformes; family Otididae; genus Chlamydotis; species Chlamydotis macqueenii. Next base: position 131,608,801 of record NC_141556.1, read on the forward strand.
TCCTTCCAGGGCACGCCTTGGACCTGAAAATACATGCGAAGTGGTGGCAATTGTAGGAAGCTATGTAATATGTAGCTCATACTGGTGGAAAAATGGAAGGAAGCTTTGGGGCCAAGGATCCTTTCATGAGGCCAAGAGGCAGGAAAGCTTGGCATGGCTCTTGCCAGATATCAGTATGGATTTTTTGGAAACTGAACAGCAGCTTCCAAATCATAGGTAGTATTTTTGCAGATAAAAAGAGAGCGCATCTGTCTAGAGACTGAAATCTTGGGATCCAGAAAATAATCCTTTGTGGACTGAGAAAATTATATTAGGTTGAGATGCCCCCATGAATTGTGTGATATATTATGGAAGGTTCAGGAATGGAGCTCCCCCAGGAATTGTGTGATGTATTACAAAAAGCCTGTACATTTGCAATAACACAATTTCCTGTTAGCACCAAGATATTGAAGACAACTGTTTTGTGGTAACCACATGTGCTCTTGCTTTGAGTATTGTCATTTAAAAGCCTGTCAATACAAATTATTGATACTATGTTCTTTAACTGCTTTCCAAAAACTTAAGAGCCATATCCTTTGCAGACACGAATCAAAACAAATCAGTAGAGATGTGATGATTTTCGCTAGCTGAAGATTTTATCCTGGATGTTCTTCTCTGAAAATCGAGGCGCCAGACCTTGAGTCTAACCAATCTATATTGGGTATGGGATCAAAGAGAGGCACAAAGCACTTCAGGCCATGCTCTCCAGCTGATCACTTTTATGATCCTCACACATTTTTCTGTATTCGAGGCCTCAAGAAGTAAGCACAGGAATCCATGTTAGAAGACAGCTCTGAGGTGGATTACAAACATCCCAAGGTCCCATCCCCCCAGCTCCTTACCTGATTCTTCTTTAACTATAAGTATTTGCATAGATTGTTGCCACTTCTGTAAGTCTTCCCAACACAACTGTTTAATCAGAATAGCCTGACACTTTGTATTCTGGATTGTGGAGACTGATTAGAGCTCACTGATTTTGCCAGGATGAAGAATTCGTTAAAGAACTACATCTTGACAACATGTTTTGCTGGAGAATGTGGGTTGTTTTCTTTTATATTGAAGATCTTCAGCATTAGAATTTGAAAAAGTATTTCATGTTTTCATTTTAAATTGTGATTAAATTCTCTTACACTATTTTTTTTCTTACTTTGTCTCACACTGGAGAAAGAGAGAATAAAACCAAATTAAAAGAAAAAAAAAATCCACTGTCACTCCAGGTATTTCACTGAGAGAAAAAATAGAAAATTAAATTTTAAAAATGGTTCTGAAATTTTAATAAATTTTGAAAGAAATGAAAACTTTCAAATTAAAACTTATTTGCATAACAGGCTTACCTCTTATTAATGCTGCTATTTACCTGCACATTTTCCATTTGTTCATTATAAGCTCTCTTAAACGGACAGTTTATCGTAGATTCCCATCAAGAACTCCTCTGCATGAACAAATCTGCCAACAAAAGCCAAGAAATAACCAGGAAGTGACTTCTGTGAAAGCTCAGCAGTGTTCTTAATTGCTGAGTACTAGAGCATCTAACGTCTGGGAACAGAAGGACTTTCCTCAAAATCGAAAATAAAGCTGACTTGTGAGCTTGCATCTCGCACAGTGACTCAGAGCCAGACTCCTGAGTAAGAGAATTTCATTGTTCATTCCACAGAATATTATTAAATTACAAATTAGCAAAAGTGCTAGTCTGTACTCTCAGGCTGACATATGAATATGCATTATTCATTGCATTCTCATTATTTCCCTTTCTTTCATAAAGCAGGAAATGAAAGACTAAAGAATTCAGCGTGAGGTGAGCTGAAACTATTGATGCAATCAGTTTTAGCCATATGTCCATTTTTATGTATTTAACCCCCACTTTTCCCTTTTTTCTCTCTCCCTTCTTCCATTATGTCTTGTCATCTGTTCCATCTATGTTTACAGCAGCACTGGAAGACTAAATACTCCAGCCTCCCGCTATTACAGCAGTATAATTATCAAGAATACTTGAATCCCTTTTAACACAAATTGCCATCACTGTGTTTCCCCTGTTAATCAGATTTTAGCACTTAGAGAAAACGTTGCCTTTTTTTGTTTTGTTTTTTTTTTTTATTTAAGGCAGTTTTAATAAAGTGTCCAGTTACAAGGTTTATATTGCAGTCTTCTGATTTTTAACTTTTGCATACACGTGAGTAGTAATCCATTTGATTTCTCCCCTTCTTGTTCCTCCTGGTAAAAGCATTCTCCAGTTAATAATCCACTGCATCACAGAAACTTTCTGAATTTTCCTTTTGAATTTCATTGTAAATGAGTAGTGAAACAAGTGTAAGACAAGTATAAGATGTCAGATTTTGAAAGAGATTTTAAAAGACATTCTTTCTTACCTTCTCAAAAGCCCCAAAGGAATGAGTGACCGAATGTGCACCAAACACCTACAATTTACCTGGCGATACAGACCAGCTAATTGGGATCAGGGCTAAATGAAAGCATATATTTTGCTTTGAAGTCTATACACACAGTTATAATTTTTCATGACACACTATGGAAAGTGTTTGAGCTGCAAATGTCAAGGCAATGAAAATTAAAATAAAGTTATGCTTTTTCCTCTTTGGATATCCTCTTTAATAAGTTTGTTTGCATACTGAATTAAAAGTTGAGCTCAAAACTATGCAGTACAATTATAAACTCTCTTCAAGGGCTGCTTTTACAACTCATTCTGTAGCAGCTCTGAAAATGAAGATTTCAGCTCATGATAAATCTCTCAGTGCTTAAATTTAAACACCCCACACAATAAACCAAGACCAAAACAGACCCTGTGCATTGATGACTGGCTCCCATCCATGGGAACCGGCTAAAGAAAGCAGCCTCTGATTTGTGAAGAGGTTTCCTCTACCAGCTGAAGGAAACAGGGGTAGGTCGTGTTTAAATTGCTGGGCTTCAGTGCCCGGTGTCCTGCTCAACACGCCATCCCTCCTGGGCCACCTCACTCCAGGGGGACACTGGTGTGCAACGGGTGGGCTGGGATGGAGCAAACACCTTTCAGCTTGCGATGTGTTCAGGATGCAATCACCACACGCACTGAAGCCCACAAGTACAAAAAGAGACTGTGAGAAATTTTGTCACAGGATGAGATCTTACCTGTAATGAAACTCTGTCATATGATTGGCTTGGCTGAGAAGCAGCATCTGACAAGTCACTTATGCTTTCTGAGCATCAGCGAACGTCTGAGGCTGCTGTATTGAAACTAATAGCAGCCTCACCACTGACTTCAGTGGGAAAAGCTGGACTTCTGACTTCCATCCTCTTTAATTACTATTTTTTTCCACGTTTCCACCCATGAAATCTCTACAATTTCAAGGATGTGGTGAACATATAGAATGTCTGTATGATTCAGTCTAGTAGATCAGTGGATGTCATTACACAAATAAATTAAGAAACTTCAAATTCTGTCATATATTAATGAAGATATATTAATTTTGTCTGCATGACTTTCCAATGCAAAGGAGCACATGCTCACATTCTGAGGTTTCCTTGCTGATCCTTGATAATCTATTTTCCGATTGTTCATGTGCTAGAAATTACGCTGCCTGTGCTTTGCTGGCACAGACTTACTAGACAAAAGCACAGTATTTCAGGGTACAAGGGAAGCCTTCCAGCATGCTCCACTGGGCAGAATAAACACCAGCCCTTCTTTAAACACTTCTGCATTCTGTATTCAATGTCTTCAGCATATTTTAATCAGAAAATAGCAATCATGCAGAGGATAGCTTTCCTCCATGAAGCAAATGAACTGTTGATTAAAGAGGTTAATGTTGGCAAGTATGCTGCTGCTGGAACTGCCTGATTCATTAATCTGAAACAAATGACCTCATGAACATGTCACTGAAGAGATGTGTTCATGTGAAGTCTTAGATTTTGCATGAATTTGTTTTCTGTGTGGAATTGATTAGCCAAAGTGAATCAGTTTGAGAGTACTTGTTTGCCTCTGTTCACTTCAAATATTTATTTATTTTCTAATTAAAAGAAGGAAATAACTTAATCAGTAATTTTATAAACAAGAAGATATCTTTTCTTTTTCATATACTTCACATTCATACTTTGGAATTTCAGGTCAGTGGCACAGATGGGGCTGGAAAAGGATGGGTCCCAGCAGTACATTTTTCTTGTGAACTGTCTCAGCTTGCCCTTGGCCCAGCCCCTGCGGCCTGACAGTGCTCTGTAGTAGGACAGGAAATTAGGGTAATGTTAAATTGCAGAATGCCACATCATCTGGAGACACCTGAGCTAACACCATGGGAATATCTAGAATTCAGGCTAACACACTTACACCAGGCAGGAGAGCATATTCTGTGGGCAGAGCCTGAAAACATAGGTAGATATAAGCACATTTAGGAGATATCCAAGTATCTGCTAAGAAGAAAATCTGCCACAATGTATCTTTTTCCTTTGAATCATCAAAGCAAGACCAAGGATCATTGGAAAAAAACCTGTTTGTACTGTGACTTTGAAGGAGCAAAGTGTTTTGGAAGTACTGTCCAGCAAAACGTAAGGAATAGCTGTCCAAAGCAAAGAAAGATTTGCACGACGGGCACTGACTGATGTTACTGTTCAGGGAACTGTTCCTCCGAGCTCCACTGTCATAGTTTAGCCCTGATCAGGACCAGACTACACAGTCTCTCTTTCACTCCCACTACCCTCCAGTGGGACAGAAAGGAGAATTTGTAAACAAAAGGCAGCAAAAATGCCTGGGTTAAGATGAAACAAACAAACAAATTTAAAAGCATTAACAGCAAAAAAAAAAAACACACCCACAAAATGGTGATGGAAAAGAAATAGAGTACAATGGCTTACAACAAATCTCCACACCCAGTTTCTTCTCACATAGCAAGAGGCTCTCCTTACCACCCTCCTCACTTATATACTGAGAACGATGTCACATGGGACAGAACAGCCCTTTGGCTAATTTGGGTAAACTTACCCCAGCTGTTAGTTAATTAGTAAACTATCCCAGCTGGGTGCCCCAGCCATAGGGGCCACCAGCTCTGGTTCTCCTCCCAGCTCAGGTGAATATTAACTCTATCCTAGCCAGAACCAGGACATCCACCTTTTGTGCCAGGCTTCACCCCTGTAAACTACAAAAGCTTAATTGTGCCAAGCCACTTATGGTAAAGTTTTGGTTTTGGTTGGAGCTCTGTACAATTGTGGGGTTTTTTCAGTTTTCCACTAAATGCACCCTTTTGTTTGGAATGGCAAATGTAGATGTTGGAGTGGGTTTGTCTAACTTCCTGTCAAATCAGTGTTTATTCACAGAGATGTCTTTTGTTGGTGTGTCACAGAAAGTTACATAGCATAGTTCACCGTGGAGATTTAGCTAATCTGTTTCAGCATGAAGCGCTTGCCGGATTTGCAAGCAATGGGACTTCTTGTTAGACAGTGGGTTCCAAGACCTTGTTTTACTTTTAGGGGGCTTAGACTCTTAACAGGGTAAGGATTTTGTCTTCTCCTGCATACCGCCTATTGCCTACCATAGGAAAAATGGAAGGGGCTTAATCTCTCTTTTTTTCAGAGACATCCAAATATAAAATTTGCTTGGGAAATGGACTTAAAGGATGATGTGGATGACAGTTTCCAGAACTTAACTCTGGTGTCAGTAAACACATACTGATGAAGTCAGCTGATTTCCTCTGCTCAAAAAATCAACGGAAAAACAATGAAAGTTTCTTCCTATTTCTTCACTAAAAGTTAGATTAGGGCATACTGGCAGCAGCGTGACGAAAGGGGGATTTCCTGTTTGGGTTTGGCACTTATTTATTAGTTTTGTTGAGTGGCAGGTGTAAGACAGACAGAAGAAGGTAACTGCATATCAAAATAAGTAAAAGGAATTAGAGTAGCACATTTATGCATGTGCACTAAGCTTTGACCCTTTGTTCTGACAGTCAGCATTTAGCAAAAGCCTTTAGTGCGTATTTAAGTGAAAACGGAAAATAGGTGGTTTTGTAATAAAAACACCGATGTTGGCATCTTTGACGATAGGTAACAACTGGAAATATCTTTTGGGTTTCCCCAGTTATAACTGATACTGCACTTGCCCTAACTTAATGAGAAATTATTAATCTCTGTTGTATAAAGCCTTTAATTAAGTTCTTCTGTGTGGATGTGTAACAAAGCTGGAGCCTGGCACATGAGAACCTTTTAACGCATTACTGAACTGCTTTTCTCCAGGAAAGAGAGTGTTACAGCTTACTAGACTGCTTAAACTGAAAGTGGGCTTGTTTTGTGAATTATTTGTTTCCCAGTGGCAATTAAGGGATTACATGACTATCTGAGTCTCACTTGTGCCAGGAACTGGACAGAGACTTAAAGGAAGGTGCTTCACATCTTGAAGAGCTGTTGTTACACTAAATTCAGAGGCCAGGGCAGAGAGAGGGGGGAAGAGGGAGGAATAGAATCCCAGCAGCATTACATGTTTTCGTCTCACTAAGAGCTGCTCAGCAGTAGAGCCAGAGATACACCACATCATCCCTGGCCCTCTGTCTGGAGCTCTGTGCACCAAGATTAAACCTTTCCCACAAAATGCCCTAATAGTGCTACCTGCCTGCTGATGAGAGGACTGGAGAAACCCCTGGGATGGGACCCAAAGGCAGCTGGAGCTCAGTGGTCACTGAGTCTAAATCTGTCCTTACGAACATGCATGCACACTTCATCATAAACCAGGGAGCTGGGAAAACTTTACATGGCTTTCATAGCTTTAAGTTCTTTAATAATTACTACAGTGATCAATTTAAATGGAACAAAATAGAGTGAGGTTTGGTCCTTTTTTAATCAGTGGGAATTTTGCCACTGATTACCATGGAGCTCAGATTTAATCTTTTAAGTTTTTGCGAAGTGGGAAAACGATGTTCTGCTGACCTAGCTACAGAATAAAGTTGTATTTGTGCATGAAATGTACAATCACCTGGCCAGTAAAAAGAGCTGAATGCTCGTGTGTTTAGTTTAATCAAAACTACTTTGAAGCAATTCTGCCCATTATTAAAATCTGTAATTCCTTTCTACAGGTGTGCAATCACTAGTCATCTAGTTTATCATCTTTTGGTCAGTTTTCTTTAAAAGTTGCAGCTAATAATTAGTGAATATGAAAAATCCATGTAGTCACAGCCTTTGATTTCATTAGAGCACAAAGGCAGGCTTAACAGTGATCAGACACTTTGCTTTTAACTTCGGTATCTGAGTGTGCCTCATACTTCTTAAATTGATTTTTTTTAATCTATTTATGATCCGATCTTCATATTTCTCATTTTATATTTGTAGCTACTTTGGTCATTTGGTCTGTCAAACTTTGTTCTGTTTTTGCCAATTCTGGTCTCAGCATAGTGGGATTTCTGATCATCTTTGGGTGAATCTCAACTCTAGGTACCTCCATGGGGCTCTGTGTCAGTGGAAATTTTCCAGGGATATATGAAAGAGCTGGGTCTTCAAATTTTGGGCTGATGTGGCTTGATTGTATTTGCTTGTAGTTGAGATCATACGATGTGATCAACTTCAAGGGACATTGCATCAAGTGTCTTTTGAGAGAACTGTTATACTAACAGGCAAGTCTACTTCGAACCATCTGTATTTCTCTCCAGACAAATTTTTTAATGAAGTCACTTATCTTTTCTGTCTTGGTAACAGAAAAAATAAATCTTGTCTTTCTACTTTTCTGATGGCCTTCTAACTTATGTGGGGGGAGGGAGAACATCTCTCTCTTTTCTCCTTTTGTCAAGAGGCCTTTCAAGAAGGAGGAAAAAGAAAAAATAAAATAAAACCTGGACTCAGTAATGACGAAGCATCTAATTGTTCAACTAACAGAAGGAAATGAAATCAATGGAAAAAAAAAAGTGGATTGCCGTTTTGATATTAACATAATCGTGACTGTCAAATGTGCACTCCTGAAAATTAAAAAATCTTCTTACGCACAAAGGTTGATAAAATGAAAATAAATTATCCTTACAAAAAAAACCTCATTTCTTTCAGCTTTTTATTTCCTTACTATTGCCTTTGATGTTGTCTGTATTTTAGTAGTAATTTGCCTAGGGTTTTGGTTTATTTCCTGGGTTCAATCCAAATCCTGTTGGGTGCGCTTGAGGAATATCACCATTCTGCAGCCAGTTGTATCTGATCCAGAGCCTAAAATGGTTATTGATGCTTTTGTTACCTCCAGATTAGACTATTCAAACTCCTTGCTGGTTGGTTTCCCTGATAATGTCTTCTATGAACTCCTACTGTTACAAAATATGTTTGCTGAAGTGATGCACTGCCTGCAAAGTCACTATAGTAGCTATTGATTAACTGCTGCTTTTATTAAATTTAGATTATTCCATGAACCTACAAAAAAAACATGAACAGCCACAGTATACCATGTTCCTGAAAATTTTGTCAGTACAGGGACAGAGTGTTTTTTGTCTGCTTCAGTAACACCTTCATTTAAGAATTGTCTCTGTGGTCTTCAGTGGGACACTATGGACTAAGGTCAGTAAAAAGAAACATGGCAGAGATGGCCCATAACGAGGTAAATCTGTCAGATGTCACAGAGGTAGCTTTCATTAATTATATAAAGCACTAATTTTAATAGTGTTTTATACTAATTTCAGCTGTTGTAAGCCCACAGGTGGCTTTTAACCACTTGCTCTAATACAGCAGAATCCATTCTTCCTTTTAGCATTCAGTGTAGTTTCCCTTAGCCCCTTTATACAAACAAAATGGAGCAAAACAGCACAAACCTTAGCATAGACACTTTTCTAGTTTAATAACAACATAAAAAGGGATCTGAAAAAAAACCTCTTACATTCACAGAGCTTCTATCTCTGCATGCATGCATGTGTGTGCGCGTACAAGAGACAAGGAGGCAGAGGAAGAAATAAATGCAAGGAAGGGGAGTCCTGAGACATAGCCTCAGACCAAAAAACTTAAGTGTCATCCAGACTTAAGCCTGTCAGAAATACAAATTTACATTCTGATCCAGCCAAATACCTAGTGAATTGGATGTTACAGATATGATTAGATGAAAAAATCCCAATGTCCATTTTTATTTAACTTCTTCTCTTCTGGTTACAGGATGTTCAGACACCGCCTCACTTCAAACTGTTGACCCACCACTGTATCATAACATCCATTCTCACCCTGACCCCAGTGCCACAAAACAACCAATGCTGCACTGGCAGGTCCATCTTTTGTGGGCTGAAATCTGCCCTCTCTGCTCACAGTATGAGAGGCTGCACGATGTCCCTTGATCTGTCACCCAAGTATGAACAGCTGCACAAGTAACCTGATTTTTTTTAAGGCATCACAAGCTAAAGGAGCAGAAAACTTTCAGAGAGGTCTTTTGCACAGCACATGTGGAACTGTGCTTTCCCTAGCTGCCATCATCAGAGAGAACTTCTCTTAACACAGAAAAGTAGGAAAGCACCCCTTGCAGTAAAAATTAGCAATGTCACCTTATATGCTAATTAAGGGCTTTTAAATTGTGTACGGAGCTGTATTCTTCTGAACTGTGCAAACGGGGATAAAATCAAATCCGTTTTCACCTTTTACATCATCAGAAGTTACTTGTATAGTATTGCCAGGGTATAAATGCTTTTATGCAATGTGCTTTATGCACGTGTACGAAAAATTAAAGGAGATTGAGTAAATTCATCGAAACCATAGAAAGTCCACTACTCTTTCCACAGTGAACACTCCAAAGCAAAAGCCTGAATGAATAACAGAGATTTAAAATGTGCCCTGAAGGTTGAAGGTCAAAAGACTCTGGCTTGGACAGAACAATGAAGGGATCAAGTTTCAAAGGACAGTGGCCTCCCCTGAGCCCTTCTGGCCTCTGGTCCCCCTGACCATACAATGCAAGGGATTATTCACAAAAATACCTCAGCTGATCTCTATTTTTTGTGTGGTTTACAGAGAAAGAAGCCTGAACCCTGACGATGTGGGACTACACTAGCTAAATCAACACCTCTCAGAACCAGGTGGGCAGCAAAAGTCTGAAAAGCAATCTTGATATTCTCCCCATTATTGTGGCCAATTAAAAAAACAAACAAACAAACAAACAAAACCCCCAAAAAACCCCCAAAAATCACTAACAACCAGAACAAGAAGGCGGTTGAGCTTTCTGTAAAGGGTGTATTTGAATGTCAGAGGTGATTCTCATGAGAAGTGGAGAATTAGGATGCTGTAAATGACTGTGCTGAGAAACTGCTGCTGAAGATGAAACATGGGTATAGCTCTAAAAGCTGTTTCTAGCTGATAGTGCCAAGTAGGACTTGTGACAAGTGGAAGTTCTGGGGACCCAAAATTAAGTCCAGACTGGGCAACTTCTTGGCCAAAGATGTTCCTTATCCCATTCCCTCTTGGCATGCTATTTCTATTATGATTTAAATATATCTCGGCACATTTAATCCTGTCATAAACCTGCCCTCCTGCCAAGGTACAATAAATAAAAATTACAAAAATAGGTTTACCAGAAATTGTAAATCTAGGAAATACAACATTCTATGGGAATTATTCATATGAATAAATAGTCAGCTTTCAGTGATAACAACCCTTACTAGCTAAAAGAAGAAAAAATGCAGATATCAAATGTATCTTTGGATATTGTTGGGAACAAAGGGATAGACTTGGGAACATTTTTAGTAGAATGGGTCTCACTAGAGATCTAACCCTAACTAGGGAAAGAGGTAAGAGGAAGATTATCTCTTCTGTGCATCAGTAAAACAGGGTAATGGTCCCAACAACTTTACAATAGTTTGGACCAAGCTTCTTTTCTGTCTTTTTTAAGAGAGGCCTTAGATTACCGAGGCAACAAGTAATGGCTGAGTGACCTGAGCCATCCCAATTGGGACAATAAAATCTCATTTCTCATTCAGCAATGTCAAAAGGCTGCTTGAAAAAAAAAACAAAACCATAGTTTCTTACATATCCGTCCACATAATCTGCAAGGCATGTGTTTGAAGCTATCCAAACTAACAGAAGCTGGCTGAAGTTGTTTAAATTTTTTTTGTTAGTAATCCAAAGTTGAAGATGGAGAGATTAAGTTAGTCAAAGAAAAAAAAAGGCAACTGATACAGTCCAAGCACTATGCTGAATGTAAATATAAGAAGTGTGACATCAATGGGCAAAACTAGTGTGCAGTAAGCAAGGTCTAATTAGTAAACAAAATAAGGAGACAATAGACCTTGTTCAAACCCTGTCCCTGTGACTTGTCAAAAAAGGGCCAAATAAGTTAAATATGTAGCAATATCTGATCCTATAGAAGTATGCGCATAATTTAAACAGCAGCATGGTGATGCTTCATGAGGATTTGATGTTTCATCCTTGGTCAACTGTATCATATTTGTGTAAATTAACACAGAGGAGATTATATTCTGAAGTTATTGGCAGTGTATTAGGTACTTAAACTTCTTAATTTTGTCTTGTTCAGAAACCAGAGCAATATGCTTTATTTCTTGTCTAAGAAAATCAGCAAAGATGACTATGTCATCAACATGTTCTGGATTCCCAAGAAAAATAGCCCTCCTCAAGCTAATGGCATCTGCAAATGTATTTTCCCCCCTTAGCAATCAACCAAGAAGAATTAGTGTTGAAAAAATGGTAGTGTGGTGCAGTGTGGCTGCAGAAACAAGAGGAAACCATGCTGCGAACCTTCCTTTAACTCACATAAAACTTCCTGTCCCATTGAAAAGTTTTCTGCCAATAATACCAGCCTCCCTGGGTGGATGGCAGTCACTGGAGGCAGCCAGCGCTTGATGAGTGCACTGCATGAAAGGACTGATGGAAGACAATGCACAGTATTGTGCCCAGCTTATTAAATCTTGCCAATCTCCTCAAAAAAAAAAAAAAAAAAAAAAAAAAGCTGACTCAAGGCAAAGATCTGGCTGACAGCTGAACACGAGTCAGAAGTTTCACTAGGCATCTTGGACTTTGTCATGAATTCACTGAGAGAAACTCACTCTCCTCTAGCAACGTCTTTGGGATTTTTGGACATAGTACAATTTCCCTCATGTTTGCTTAAAGTCTGGTGGGGTTATATTGCCTGGCTGTAGACTGAGATTCCCTAAATATATCTGAAACCTAAAACATTTAATTCCCCTACTTATTTACTGTGTATATACAGATTTTGGAAATGTGGTTATTTCTAGATTTTAAAATAGCTTGTATTTTCAGTTAATGTAGGCACAAATCTAAAAAGATGGAATGAGGTTTGCAAATTGCATTTACAGCAAAACATTTATTTGAGGGCTGTTTAGGGTACTTTGAAAGTATCTCTTCGGCTGACACATAGCCTACCTGCACTGACTCTAAGAATAAACAAAGCAGAGAGAAGACTCAGCTATTGCTTTACACCTCCTAGGGAAAAAAAAAAAAAAAAGAACTACGGACTCTATAAAAAGGCCAGCACATTGATCAAGGATGGGACTTAAAATCATCTAGATGTTGACTAAGTGAACTGCAATATTGAATTTATGGAGAAACAATGTTCCTAAGATGGGCACAGGTACTTTCTGAAGCACCGTCTTGAGTTGCCAACTTAGCCAGGACACATACATCAGAAATGAAGTCAGGGAAATCATGCTGAAAATGAGTGAACGCAATGAGTAAGCGATAGCTAAGTTCACTTAACGAATAAGTGAAAATAAGTAATTGTAAATGAGACAAACAATTGAGTTACTGAGGTGGGTTATTGAGTCAGTGATCTTGAGGTAAGGCTGTTGTATAAGAATGCCTTTGATTCTTTTTAATGGTGTGCATTGGGTAAGTCAGAAACTAAGTATGTCAGAAAATGCTTGCAGCTATGCAGAAAAGAGAACATGCTGGTGTAGAAGCATGCCCCATTGTGACATACAGAAGTGCTCTGCTGCTGCACATATCTTCAAATGAGATTTCAAACACAGATTTTACTTCTCTAACCATTCTCTACTATTACTCTTCACCATTCTATAATAAAGAAATAAAATACTTGATACAGGGCTTTTTTGGTCAAATGGATTTGAGGGCTGCAGACATTTCAAAAGAGGCAGAGAAAACAATAGGATCTTCTCTTAATCCAGAGTATTAGCATTTGGCAAAGATGAGTCTGCTTTTCTTGGCAGCAAATGTAGCATTAGTTTTGAGGAATTTGGAAACAATCTAAGAGAACACTATGGAAACCTCTTTGGTTAAACTTCATGGTAATATAAAAGGAAAGTCAAACTGACTTTAACAAACTTCCTGGAAAGACTGTTTTTTAAAACCTACGTGCTTAAATGCAGAGGGAAGATACATCCAGGCACATGTGCAAAACATCACTTAAAGAAGACAGAATCCCTAAAAACTGCCAAAGCATGGAATCATAGAATAATTTAGGTTGGAAAAGACCTTTAAGATCATTGAGTCCAACCATAAACGTAACACTGCCAAGTCCACCACTAAACCACGTCCCTAAGTGCAATATCTACCGTATTTTAAATACCTCCAGGGATGGTAACTCAATGATTTCTCTGGGCAGCCTGTTCCAGTGCTTGATAACCTTTTCAGTGATGAAAATTTTCTTAATATCCAATCTAAACCTCCCTCATCCAGATCATTGATCAAGATATTAAACAGGATTGGCTCCAATGCTGGGCTCTGGAGAACACCACTTATGACCAGCTGCCAACTGGATTTAACTTCATTCACCACTACCCTTTGAACACAGCCATCCGGCCAGATTTTATCCAGCAAAGAGTACGCCTGTCCAAGCCATGAACAGCCAGTTTCTCCAGGAGAATGCTATGGGAAATGGTGTCAAAGGCATTACTAAAGTCCAGGTAAACAACATCTTTTTACTAGAATATACTGAAGTAATTTCTATCATAATATGCAGAGGCACACTGAGGGATTCATCTCCCTTGATCACCAATATCATATATAAAATTGGCACACAGGTTTTATTTCTGCAGAAATGAAGGTGCAAAGAAGCAGAGGGACAGAAAGAAGGCTGGCACATCCCTAAGTCTCTGCCCTCTCAATTACTTGTACAGAGTTGCAATATGCAGTGTGACCTGGGGATCCAGAAGCACCCAGAGTCTCCCAAGTCAAGTCAAGTAACAAACTAAACCTCATTTGTCAAACAGAAAAAGATGCTCATAAAGTTGTCTTTGGAAATTCTCCTTTCCACGTGCTCTGTCTGTACAGAGGAGAGATCCTCTTTGGGCTGAGAGAAAAATAAAAAGGCTACTGGCCTGCCTGTGGTCCTTCAACTCCAGTTAGTAACAGGAGGAAGAGTCTCAAACAGCCCACATGAATGGGAGACAGGTTAGGTGACATTTTTCCAAATTCATAAGAAAATTCCTAGGATGTGGAACCCTTGTGTACAGCTGAAGCTGTGTGTTATTTGGAGGGGTCCTATTTATTCAGGAGATGAGAAGACTGGGTTTGCCTGCTTACAACAGCATTGCATGGGGACAACAACAAACTTGGGGTTGCGTATGGCAACTTGTGTCAAACACCATTTACTGCAACAGCAATGTTGTAGTACAGAAGACTTAGTACATATGCCTTGTCTCCCCAGCAGTAAAATAATAACTTCCTGTGAAATTTAGTTTAGAATACAAACTACATGGGGCAAGGTTTGCCTCATTTTGCAGCTCTTACCTGGCCTACAAAGGGGAGCATACAGATACATCGTAGACTTTCTCCAATGAGTCATTGGATTTTTCTTGTTTGTGGCATGACAGCCGACTCTGACTCAGAGCATTGCGCTAAAATGTCATGACTTTAATGCCTAGGACCTCAGAAAAAAAATAATATTTTTTTTGGTAGATTCCTGCAGGTTTTCCTTCTGTAAATCCACTGATCTACAATCAGCTCCCATGTTGAAGGTTTTTGACTCAGGCTGCATGCTGGGCTGTAAAGAGCGACAGAGTCCCAAGGACAATCAGTCAGCATCGGGAAGAATGTGACACAAAGAAAGGTGGACTCCTGGGTTTTGTTGTTGTTGTTCTATTGGTTTTTTTCTGGGATGAGTATGGTTATTGTGGAAGGGCACAAAAGCAGTTTTCAGCAGTCGATATTCAAAGAAGCAGGATCACCTGTGATTAATCTATTGACTGCGCTGTGTTGGAAGAATTTGCCTATGTGCTATTTAATTTTTAAGCTAAATTTGAACTAGGCTATAGGGGATATAATTACGTTTAGATCAATAGAGTAGCAGCATTAGCATTGGCATGAAACAAACATTTTGTTTTAGTCAAGCAGCGTCTTACTTTGCTTCATCTTCTGCAATAATATACTGCCTGGTGCTGCTGCCTTTGAAGCCAATGGGAAAACCACCCACTAGCCTCTGTGGAAACAATACTGTGTCTTCTATTTCTAGGATCCTAACCACATTAAGATGTTCCTGAGACTATGTGTGAATCAAATAATTCTGAAAGTTTTATCAGTTTGTATCAAAAATAAAGTGGTTTTTTTTTCCTCTAGCCTTCTACTTTAACATAGTCACTTAAACACCTTAAGTGTAGACAAACGAGCATGCCTGAAACAGTTCAAAGAATATTTTTTGTATATGCTTCTTGATTTTAACTTTGAGGTTGAATTTTGTAAATATTTTGTCTTTTAATTTATTGATGTAAAAATATCAGAATTTGCCAAGTTGTTGTTGTTGTTGCTATTATTATTATTATTATTATTATTATTATTAAGGAGAAAAAGAAGAAGATTATTTCTTTGCCAAATTAAAAAATAAATCCCACAAGCGTTTTAGAGAGACTTCTTCAATTTTACACCATTCGGTTTCTCAGTTCAAAGAATGAGGACAGCCTCACGGTTAGAAGCCAGGACTCAAATTTCGGCTTTAACTTTGTTACACGCTTCTTATGCAGGTTTGATCACTCCATGTAGTGATTCCGTTGTTTCTGTATTAGAAGGTGAAAAAAGAAATTCCTTTTTTCATCCTACCAAACAAACTCTTTCAGTCAAAGGCTGTTACTTGCCCATTATTTGTACAACACATAACACAGTGAGGCCCCTGTTTTGGTTGGAATTTAGTAAACAACTGAACATTAACATTTGAATCTGAAACAAAACTATTTTTAGTACTTTCATTGCTTTGTGTCTTGCATAATTGTCTTCTTCCTAGAAAGCATTAAACAGCTCATCCAGCATTTCCAGGAGAATCTTCACAGCATAATAGCTGCTGACATCTGCTTAAATATGGTAATAATTTGCTCCTTATACAACAAGTATGAGCCATAAAATGTGTTGTATGTGTCAGACAAGGAAATGCAGCTTTTTCCAGGGCATATAAATGCAAGATTCATTTTTTGTCTCACTCTGAAAACTGAAGAAAAAAGATGAAACAAGAATAAAATAATTTAATGCATTTTTTTTTGGTGGAGTCATTGCCATGATCAAAGATTTTCATATGCTATTATGGTTTAATGATTCATAATATCATTTGCAATAACACCTGGGTAGCCCTGGGTAACTTTCACTAAACAGTTTTCCTTCTTTAAATGCCCAAAACTACCTGACAAGCTTGGTCCCTGATGACTTCACATGCTGGGTGGTCTAAATTGCACTTTCCAGATCTATCTCACCATTTCTATCCAGAAAAGCAGTAAAGATACACATAGGTGAAATACCTGTTGTTAAGTCCAAGTCAGTAAATTTCAAATACGTTTTCATGTATTTAGTCCACTGTCTCTGAAGCTACAGGACCAGCAAATGGCTTTTAACATTCAAGTTGTCTTGCAGGCTACTAGATACAGAGAATCAACTAAATACATTTTATACTCCACTATGATTATTGTGGTTACATTACACCAGTGATCTGCAGACCTAATATCTATAACTACTGGTTTAAAGCAAGCATTCAGTTGTACATTCAGTCAACTCACCTTGCCTTGCCTTACCTTGCCTGTTGTTCTTCTCTTTTCCCTTCTCTGTGGAAAGTAGATGTGGGTCTGAAATCTGCAACTGTGTGATCCAGTATTCCTCCGCACATAGGAATATGTGATCCAACCAGCACCACTTATAGGCAATGACAAACATCACTCTGATTCAGTTTTAACAAAAAGAGGGACAAAAGATACTATGAGGTAGTTCCAAAATGCACTGAAACCAATGGTAATTTTTCCACTAACATCAGGCTGTGGGTTGAAGTCTGTGTGTTCTAACCACTATGAACACAATCTAGAATTCAAACTATCCTGTATCATTTTCTGTTAGTTGTTACCTATGGATGGTATGATGGTCAAAAAAAAGTCTTATAAAGGAACCTGCTTTTTATCGCCTTTAAAACAAAAAAAATGTAATTTGAAAATCAATTTTTGTATATTTACATCGAAATGGTATTTTTTAACTAAGATTTGAGTTTAAGCTTTCCAATATCCTACTTACGGTGTTGATCAGTGTATATTCAATATTATTCTCCTTAAGCTTTTAACCAAAGAAACATAGAGTCAAGCACCTAAATAATTCCCCATTTAGCTCATTGGAGTTTCAAGATACTGGCAAGTGCTCCAGAAGTCATTTTATGGCTCCTCATCACACCAACGTTTAGCTTATTAATCAGTGACCATATTACTGAGTAGGATCTAATTATATTCAGAATGGTTGTCTTTTTTTTTTTTTTCCCCAAATGTGAACACACTATCAAATTGATTTTCTTTACAGGGTTTATTTCTTCAGTTAGTGTTAATTAAACTCAGCTCTTCTGGACAAAACATTCCTAGATATAGAGCCCTTTAGCCAAAAATTTGCACTTTTTAGTTGAATATATTTACCAACTGGCTATGTTTTCTGTTGTGCTTGCTACAATTGATGCTATTTGTATGTACAAACAGCTCTTTTTGTGGCACGGCTCAGCTCAGAAGATTTTAGTTTGATACTTCAGAGCACAAAGTCTGGGAATTTGTTTAAATAAAGATAAGGATAACATGAAGTGTGTCTGGCATACCAATCCTTTTACAAGCTGCTCTGCAAAGAAAAATGCCTTTGAATATTCAAGATACAGTTTCAAAAAAATGGTTGCTTGAAAGTCATGCATTAAATTGTACTTTTCAAATGAGTGCACTTCCCATTGAATGCTCTGCTTCTTATTTAGCAAGCCTGAAACAGATTTCAAGGCTAGGTACTCAGTTTGCAGAACCGTCCCCATTCCCTTTGATTTGCAATGTGTACCCCCCACTTCATTCAATGCTATGCCTATTTACACCTAACTTTCATTTATAAGTTGATATCCATCAGTATTTTCCTAGAGGGGAAGAACTGTGGTTTTAACTATACTCCCATAAATTATTTACATGGAGCCTTTTCTTGACTTCTCTAAAGTATAAGTATTTTGAAGATGCAGAGTGAATAAGTTGTTTTACACCTCTGTGGCCATTAGAGGTGGAGGTTACAACATTTGTCATGCACAACATCCGTCTGATAAATTTGAGGATGAGTGAAGACTCTTGCTTTGTCCAGCCAAATCTTGGGAATCTTAACAACTGAGCTGGATATACTTGAAAAAGAAGTTTCTTACAAGATTATTTTAACTTCTTGCTTTCTTCCAGTTTCACCAGGAAAAAAAAAAAAGTCATAATTCTAACAACTAGTTTGCTTACTTTGAAAAAAGAAGTCACACCAGCAGCTTTGAAAATTAAGGCTACAGGCTCTATCAAAGGAAAGAAAATTCTTCTCAGCTTCAACTACTTGAGAGAGAATATTAGTCTCTTGTGTCACCAATGAGCTGTTGATAGAAACACAGAAGGGCTCATATATCCTCCATGGAAAGGAGGAAAAGAAGATTTTGCAACCTAATGAGACATTCAACTTCTCCACATGATACTTACCATAACAGGAGCACTCTGTGGAGATGAGCAATTTGGGGTGCAACCGGACATCATCAATGGGTTCCCAAAACATGCTGATCTTGACAATGGCTATGCATAAGCCACTACTTAATTTAGTTTAGGTTTTGCAGGATGGTTCAGAAACCTTGCTAATGATAACTAACCAAATTCACATGTTCCTGTTTCCAAGGAGAAGCAATTCTGAAAACAAGCCTTTGATTTATCTCACTGTAAAGTCAGGTTGCTCAGGCTATGGCAGGCTATACATATATACATATATATTATACATGCCTATGGGTATACATGTACATGTATACACATGTGTCTGTGTGCTGCCGTCTGCCTACGCCAGTTTCAGAAACAAAGCATTCCTGTCTGCCTTCCATGTACAGGAAGCCTGTGGTGCAGCAAGGCGCAGAGTCACTGTTCTAGTGACAGAGTTGCCAGAATCTCATCACAATTCATTTGTCTGAAAATTTTGGTCTTGCTGAGCCTTCTGAGACTTGTGGAGTTGAAGGTAGGCTGCTGTTGAGCCAGCCTTATTCTCCTTTCCCATTTGCACACATTCTAAATTGCTCAGATTATTTTATTTCACGTATTGTTATTTTTAGTTCTTTGTATCACAACAGCATTTGGCTGTTCACAAGAATAAGGATCTCCTTGTTGAAAGAGCTTATTCTGTTTACGTTTGCCTTATCACTACTTTTTCCCCTTTTCGTATGGAGTTTCTCAAAGATTTTCATTGAAAGCCTGAATTATTTACTTGCATTATGCACTTAAACTTGCTACTCTTCCAGAGGACCTCTGGTATCTTAGAAATGTTGCAGAGGCTTTGATCAACTGATAGCAGTGTTCAGCATATATGGCCCCTCCCAACAATGTCAGCTATTCCTAACATGTTTTGTGTTGCATAACTCTGCCATGAAATTTAAATAATTCTTTTTATTTAGAGAAGTGAAGAAAGATTTTTGGCAAGTTGTGAAACTTTGAAATGGAATATCTTTCTTATTGATGTTATTTGACAGCTTTGAATTACTGGAGGGTATAGTTATGTTTGGGAAATACTTGTAAATTTAATTATTTTCAAAAATACTACTATTTAGAATCATAGAATGGTTCGGGTTGGAAGGGACCTTAAAGATCATCTAGTTCCAACCCCCCTGCCATGGTCAGGGACACCTTCCACTGGACCAGGTTGCTCAAAGCCCCACACAACCTGGCCTTCAACGTTTCCAGGAATGAGCTCCATATATATCAACTCTCTATAGATAAACATGAGCTTTCATACAGACTGGACATATTATCCCAGATCATGGACTTCCAACATCTATTAGACTTTGCAATAATTATTATCTCTGAGCATATAAAATGAAAAATATTGAAATCAGTAAAAAAATAATTTAAATCAGCAACATTCACATGCAGCAGTCTTTGACTTGTGGCACAACACAGATTTGGAGACGACATTTCAGAAGAGGGACCAGAGAAACTTACTCAAAGTCATTCTGTGAAGCCCAGGTAGTTTGCAAACCTGGATGAATTCTTCCATGTTTTGAACACTGGGGTAGAGGACATCATCCATGTTCAATCAAATAGTTTCCTTCTAACTCGATCAAATCGCACCTGAAAACCAGTCAGGTTTTAGCATTGCCATTGCAAGGCTGCTCCAGAGCAGGACAGCTGCAGATACAGAATTCAGATGGATAATTCCCACACAGAATTTATCCACCCCCCTGCCAATGTGGCTTGAAGCAGTTCTTTTCCCTCCCTCTTGGATCCACAAACAACACACATATTCCCTCACGTCCTTCATCTTGCTGGGCTAAATGCACAGAGGTCTTTAATCCTTTCTTACAGGATAGCCTTCCAAAGAAAAGACATGTTCTCTCTGATAGCTTTCTGTGATACTTTCATTCAAAAGTGTTTTCCTGAGGTAGATAGTATACTGTTTGCACACAAGATTCTCCTATTTCTTTAGTATTTATTTGTGAAAACGTGAAAGATGGATGTCTGTTCAATATAGTGCATTGTTTTACTGATTTTCTGGTAAGATTTTCTGTTTGTTTATGTGATAGTAGGAATCTCTTCCATCATACTTACTATCTCCATACAGTCTGTTTTTTGTGTAACCTGCTGTGTGCCTCACACGTTCCTGCACACAACTAGTGAGGAATGCCATGGTCTTTATTAAAAGCCAAATAATGCACATGAACTAGGAGATCTTCCACATTTAAGTGCTTTAATAAAGTCCCTAAGGTAAAGGAAGCTGACCTCTGAAATTTGTCTCTATGTTACAGCTTTGCCTTCTGATCTAGTAGATGCTTGACCTTCTAATTTAAGCTTCCTTTCTTTAGGAGAAAGAAAAGCAATCCAACAGAACGGCTTTTTATTCTCAATCTTATGCACAAAGAGGATAGTGAATCCCTACCTGTATGACTAGCAGAAATCCCTGATGCAATGTATACTAGCAGCCCAAGGACAAGGAGATCACTAATGGTGTTTTTTCCATACTTGAGTATGCTAACAGCTGTTTTCAGCTACAGTGTATTTCTAATATCAAAGACAGGAGTAAATCAAATTGAGCATTCACATTTATAACACACTTTTTTTTTCTATGGGGTTGTATGCATACTTCCTTTGAAGTATTTCTACTCTTCTGATAGATTTTTCAGTACATTTTGATGTGACAGGGGAGTTGACAGGATACTGAGAGTTTAAGGGTTTAAAACCTGACCAAAAGCCCACAGAAGTCTGTAGGAGTCTTTCCATTGCCTTCCGTGGGCTCTAAATCTGTTCCTGAATAAATTTCCTTGGTGAGACCTGGGATTTGTGTACCCCCTGCTCATGGGTACTTCTGGGTCTTTTTCATTTCATTTCTCTATTACATTTTGTCAGATAAAATTTCTGTCAGACACCTCCATGTTTTCTCGTTTTATGATGTGAAATATCTCCTGTAGTTTCTGAAGCAGAGGCATACACGTCTCTTGTACATTGACAAGCGATGGGTAAAAGTTGCTGCAGAGGTGAGGACGTGTAGAACTAGTAAATAGATTAATGCTAAATTACTGAAGTCTTGCATGTGGTCCAACTGGTTTAATAGTCAAGCCAAAAAAAACATGCCATAAACTTCTTAAACATAGCACAAGAGGACTCCTTGGTCAGGACTCCTGTTATAAGCAGTTTTCCAGGGTAGGCTGAGGTCTGGATAACAAGAACCTGATCTCACAGGTGCATGGCAGGTTTGCACTCAGGAGACTTCCCTTCTTGGATGTGTCCCTTGATTCGCCACACTTCCATCTCAGCTCTGTCCTGTCTGCCCAGACCGTCTTGACTAGGGGGGCAGTAGCCCTTGCTGGAGGCCTGCTTGAGCCCCCAAGGGCTCCTGGGTAGTCCTCCCTGCAAAGAGCTGACCTGAGAATGATTTGGTACAAACTTTCCATCTCCATACTTGAGGAGGAAATAAAAAAAAACTGACTTGGTTTAGGTTGTAATTGCAACAAGTCTGGTGCACTTGTATGTGTATGTATACAGGCATGCATTTATGCAGACAGCTATTGCTTTCCTTATTTCTTTCTTTCTCATGAAAGGTTCTGGATATTTGATTTTCTTTCCATTGTTTTGAAAATCAAAACAGAGAAAGTGTGATGAAAGCTATTCCTCTTTCTTTGTACCAATAGTACAGATTAAATACTGTGAAGAAACTGAAGAAACCAGAAAATAAAAAGGTCACTTAATCATTTCAGTTTAAAATATGTGAAGTCAGAAAAGATAGCTAAACAAAGTACAGGAAAGGAAAGGTCTTCAGTAGTCTCAAAAAATTCACAGTCTGGATTTGTGCAGACTGTGTTCTGTACTCTCTCGGTTGCCATCTGAAACGTCCTACTGTTTTACCAGTGAAACACATGACTGGCAGGAAAAGGCAGTGACTGCTGTGGAGTCTCCATCCTTGGAGATACTCAAAAGCTGCCTGGATAGAGTCCTGGGCAATCAGCTCTAGGTGGCCTGCTTGATTGAGGGTGGTTGGACCAGATAACGTCCAGAGGTCCCTCCTCACCTCAGCTGTTCTGTAACTCTGAATATCTAAAAGAAAAGCAAAAGAGCAGTAGGCACTGCTCCCAGAGGAGGTACCAGAGCAGAGCACTTCTGTATTTTCACTAGGGGTGCTACCAAAACCCATAGTAGTAGCTCTGAAGAGCTGGGAATGTTCCTCTTCAGCCACAGTACAATGAAGCACAGCATCAAGGCAGGGAATAAGGGACCCTTGTTTCCACATCCACCTCCACTAGTTACTTTCTGCACAATCTTATAACTTTTAACTTTTTTGCCCTCCACTTCCCTCATCTGTAATGAGTGCTGGCTGACTTGAGAAGTGCTTTAAAATCCACAGCTGAAAAATACTATTACTGCTATACTTACTATTATTACTCGTACAGTGTATCTGACAGGTGTCCTGGGCAAATCAGAAGACTCTGCAATAAAGGAGACAATTAGAGAAAGCATGGCAAAATTGTTTTCTACAGCAGAAGAGCCCGTATGGCTTTGTGAAGGGAAGTCATGTCGCACAAACCTGTTAAATCTCTTTAAAGGAATGAGTGACTGTGACAGAGGTATAATCTTGTCAAGATACATCCTTGTATTTTTAAAGAGCTTTTGGCAAGGTTCCCCATTGAAGGTTCTTAAGCTAATTTGACATTGATTAATAACCGATTAGAGGTAGAGACAGAAGGGTGGGACTAGTGTCCAGCCTTACAGTGGTCAAGGTCACAGGTGTGATGCTACAGTGATATGCAGTAAGATCAGTGCTTTGCAATATAATCCTGAGAAACCTGAAAGCATGGGCAGCTAGTGAATTGACAAATGTATGCTAGTGTTATAAAATTAAGCAGGATGATAAAAACTAAAGCTCATTGTGAAGAATTAAAGCAAGACTTCACTAGTGAGCAATAAAATGGTTAGTAAAATTCCATGTTGATAAATCTGAAGTGATGTACCTGAGAAAAATAACTTCACTTGCATAATTATGAACTCTAAATGAGCAATTACAGCTCCAACAGGAGAGGGGCAAATCACCGCAGTCAGCTCTATGAAAATGTCAGCTTGATAGTCAGCAGGAGTCAAAATCAGAATAGAACTGTAGGGGAAAAGGAATTGAGGGAAAAAGCTAGAAATTATGTCCCTGTGTGCCTCCAGTGGCACCCACGTCTTCGAAGCCATGTGCAATTTGCATCCTTCTAGCTATACCCAGGCATAGTAAAAGTGATGTTCCCATTTCACAAGGGGTGGAAAACGTTCCTTCCCTGGGCAAGATGTCATTCTGTGGATTTAATACAGTGAAAGATAGTCAGATGTGATGATAGGTAAAAAAAAAAAAAAAAAAAAAGACTCTTCCATTCACTTCCATTCAAAAGAGAGAGGACTGTATATGGAGGAGGAGGCTGTAATAGCTGTATGCATGTGAATGATACAGAGAAGGTGAAAGCAGATGATTGTGAAGTATTTCTCACAGAACAAGAATTGAAATCATCAGACCACAACTTTAAAACAAAACAAAATATTTCTCCCATGCACACACTCCTCAAAGGGCCTAATTAAACTGCAGAAACTCATTCCCACAGGATCATGCAGGGGTCAAATGAAGAATATCCATCATAAATATTAAGAGCCCTAACTTGAGTACATTCTCTAGTACTGAAATCCTGAAGACACTGATTGCAGGAGTCTGGATCACTCTATTTCCCGTTCTCATACATTTACCCATCATATCCGATACCAGCCTCCGTCAGTAGGAAAACCTTTAACCAAAGCTTTAACGCTTGTGTTTCCTACAAAACCTTGACTGATAGTCCTTAGGTGTGTTTTTCTAGACAGATAATTGGACCCTGTACTCAGGTTAATTACAAGGCTATTTCCAAGTCCTCGTACAAGTGATCTTTTTATGTAGAACCAACATTTTGTCAGTACATACTGAAGAAACATGAACTCCATGCTTCCAGCTGCCAAAAAAACCCCTTGCCATTATGTTCAGACAGCTACTGCATCCATCTGAAAGATAGTAAAGCTGTTAAAGAGCAAATGAGCTCGTCTGTGTTGGGCTGTTTTTTTAACGCAAGAAAACAACATTCTCTAGGAAGTCCTGCCCATGTCCATGGGCTTCATAGGCCTACAAAACAGGGCCCTGCTTGGGACTCCTGCCCTCAGGCAGATTTCTTTTTCACTGTTGGGTTTCAAAAAAGCAACCACATACTGCCTGTTAGGAGAGATGTTGCTTAACAATTTTAAAGATAAGTACGGTATTACTATTTCAGAAGTAATCCTGGTACAGGAAGTATCATGAGAGTGGAAAATACCTTTGGCTACAGCAACTGCAGTAAGATCAGAAACTAAATGAATAAATGGTTCTTTTTAATGTGGCTACGTGTACAGATTGCTTCCACATTAGCCAAATCATTGAGAAATAAGCTATGCGTTAGTAAGTAGCTCATGAATGAATTTCATCATCAATCTAAACTCCCAAAGATTATTTTTTCACCTTTATCCAATCTACTGAATGATCTCATGAGTGAAGGTGAAGAAACAATCTGCAGACAATAGGGTATTTAGATAACTTCGTTATTCCATTTCCTCACCTTCTCCCAGACTCTGACTTTTAATATCTTCTGCTGAATTAAATGATGCAGAAGACTTCTAAACTACTCTTAGCTTCGCAACTGTTCATGGGCTGTGGCCACTACTGTATTAGATGTTTTCATTATACTGTATGATTGGTCACCCTGACCAGGTCAGGCTGCTTGTATGTGACCAGAGACATATAAAAAGAGTAAAGCTGAGTTATTGGTGCATGAGTTTTCTTGAAGACAAGGAGCCGAATTTGTGGAGCTGGAGAAGTAGATCCCTGGATTTTATCGAGTATGTAAAAGCTTTCCTTTTCTAGTAAAGCCTTTTACAAAATATCATAATTATGAGGAAAAAAAAAGCAGCTATTATTATTGTATTAGAACAAGCTGGAATCAGATTAAAATTTAATTATTGTCATATCCCATTCCCATAAGGTAATCACAAATGGCATGTGCATGCAAAATCCTAGCTGCGTGAAGAGCAAGGTAGAGCCATTACCCATTCCTGCAGGAAAAAGTTACAGACAAAAGGTTCGATGTTCAGATAAAAAAAACACTACATTTTTTTTTCCAAGGAAAAAGGATAAAGAAAATGGAATGAGCTCAGATTAACTAATGTGAGCAAGAAAAGGTGAAAGACTTCCCTTGAGCCAGAAGGGCCAGAAGTGTTAAAATGGCATTCATGATGATCACATCTGCCACAAGGCTTTTGCCAAATCACATAAATTGTAGAACAGCTCAGTCTTTCCATATAAAATGAGCGGTCCATACACTTCTAGAAGAACCTGCAATTCACTGAGATGTCCTTCACTGCACTCTTCAAGGCAAAACATGAGACCCAGGCCCTTCATCATTACAGTATGTGGTAAAGTAATGAATCAAGATTCTCTTTTTACCTGACTTTTTAACCTTCGAAACAGGCCAAATCCCTTTCTGTACCAGTCCCACCTAGTAGCCCTCCCTTCTCTCCAAACCAGTCACCCCCTTCCCTGAACCAAAGAGCAGTTCAATCAACTATATCACATATACACAAAAAAAAACCCCATTGGTTAGCATGCCATTCAAACACACAAACAAAATAAAGGTAAATTACTGTTCCCTCCCATGAAACATTCAATAAAGAGAAACAACTAGTGCATATCATCAAAACGGGTCCTCGGTCCTGATATGAACAAAATCCTAGTTTCAGAGGTGGAAGATGGGCTAATGGCACACACTTCACAGAAGGCAGGACTTTACCATGTTCTTAAAAGGCACATGTCCATATATGGGCTGAGATTTTTGTAGCTTTTATTTTCAGAAAATGAACATTTTTATAATGAGTAGTTTCTGAGTATCCACATTGAGACACCAGAAAGAGGTCTGATTTTGAGAATAGAAATGCTTTTATGCGCCTTTCTAATTGTGCTTTTGTCCTTTCTTCCCCCTCCCTGCAAATAACAAGTACCTCTCTGCAAGTATTCCCACATCTAACTAGTTATTACTGGCACTATTTTTAAGAATTTCATAAAATGTAAATGCAATTCAAAAGCCCTAGATTGTATTGTTCCATATGAATCATTTAGGCCCTCCATCATATCCTTAATTTCACACATGTCCTTTGAAACGAAAATACTTTGAGAAGATAGAAATCAACTAATATTGGACATTAAGGGAGGCACAATAATCCCAATTTGTCACTTGAACCTGACAAACAAAGGCATTGCTTTTTCTATCAGGCAGATGCACCAGGTTTTTCCTCTGCAGCAGGACATCCTTGTGCTGACTGAACAGACGAGTGGGGAGGGTTCACCCCACTGGATGTTGCTTCTTGGCCAGTGACAGTCCCATTGCAGAAACAGAGGCAGGACTGTGTAGAGCAAGGCTCCGATGGACAAGCGTAACCACTGGTTCAGAATGGGGAAGGTAGAAACTGGCCATTTGTTTTCTGCGTCTGGCTTAAAGAGATACTTACAGAAAAGTAAAACCTACTCTGCATTTTAAAACCTCTTTTTAATAAACCTCATACTTTGTGGAAATGGTTTGCATTGGGAATTTAAAAAAAAAAAGATTGCTTTTCATATACTCACAGTATAGTCCTTAGATTCATCAATTCACTAAATGGTGTCACCAATGAGTTTTCCAATACCTCATCTATATCATATTTCTTTGCTTTCTGGCTTTAATAGTAACTGAAAAATTCTCAGTTTCTTAACAGTTTTATTGTCTCTGTTCATTAAAAAAACAACAAGAGAAAAACTATTAAGATATTTATCCCTTTGCTTCCTTTTGCCTGAAGTGCCTTTTCACTTTCAATGTAATTCCTGGAGAACGCTGACTCTTTAGTGCAGAAAGACTGTCATTTCAGCTACAGTACTATATTTGCACTTAAAAAGGAATTTGTACAACAAAATTTTCTGGGTGAGGCCATGACCTCCAGAATTTAAAAACCTCCTTTGTAAATTTAATTTGAATTAAAATAATAGATGTGAAGGATTTTTGTGTGACACTTTTGTGATCTACTGGGTAGTTCATTACAGAAGTTGGTTATAGTGAAAACTATGTTCTTAAAAGAGACACACAGAGAGTGTTTCCACCTTCTTGATTTCCCCTCCCTCTCCTGTTCTTTAAAAAGCATGAAGGTTAGTGGAGAAAGCTCATTAAAATTTCCAACGTGGATAGTCAGTAAATCATACAATACTAATCCTTTCAAAAGTAATATTTTCATACTTTTATTTTAGAACGTATTCCTTCTTCAGCCTTTCTCAGCACTCTTTTATTTTTTGCTGGGACAGGTCCAGAAGAACAGAAATGAAGAGAAGGACCAGTTCACCTCCTCCCCCTCCTTCCCTCTCCCCACTGGTCTTGTCTGGGATCATCGCAGCCCCATCCAGCCATCCCCACCAGCCGCACAATTGTTCCCGTCTCTGTGGAAGCACCAGCCTCCCAGGGCAGCAGCTGTACTACCTAGGCTGCCACCTCCTCCACCCTTGTGTAGGCATAACCTTCTTTACCCAGGTTCCTCCAAGCAGTTAAGATTTATTTTTTTTTGTCAGAGCCCTGCCAGCCCTCTGCATCTTCTCTGTTCATATAGGTACATGAAGATGCCCACTCCCAATGTTAAAGAGCAGTTTGTGGAAGGAAGAATGGAGAACACAGCAGTCCCACTTGGCTGCTTGCTTACAAAACTAAGAGTTTGTTCTATCATCCATATCCCTTCCACTTATTTGGTTTTTTACTTAGGTGTGTTTGGATGAAGACATGCTGCAAAGCAAAAGATTTGCTCTTAGTGCTGTTGCAGGGAGAGCTGCCTTGTGAATTTTATTATTTGCTAAAATATGACCTGTAACCTGAGAAAATAAGACTTGTAGAAAATATCTATACAGTCTGGTCTAACTTTGAAGACCGATCACAAGGAAAGAAAGAAAGAAAAAAATCCATACTGGTGAAGATATTTCTCCGCAAGTTTGAAAGAAATTGAAAGAGGCTACAGACTTGGACAGCACTGCATTCAGCTTCTTCGGTCTTGCATGTGTATATGAAAGTGGCAAAATTTTACAGATGTTCTTTACATTAAAATGGAATAAGTAAGTTTCAGATGCCTGCAAAATACCACTAGGCAATATACCATGTTTCGATATTTTCTCAGAAAGATTATATTTTATTAAAAATAAATTTAAAAATACTCCTAGTCCTTATAGTAGGAAAGCAGAGCTTCTGAACAAAGCCAAGTGCAATGCTCTTTCCCTGTATCCCAGGCAGAAGTCAGATAAAATATAAGCTTGAGGATGGAGATTGATTGTAACAACATGTGTTTACTCTGGAACATAGTACTGCCAATTGCCTTTTAGAGTATTTCACAACTCCTAGTTTCAGCAATTTCTTCCAGCTCAGGTTGGGCTTTGGTGACAAACCAGCACCCTGCCCTAACCTGATACCTGACTGCAACAAGAAAGTGAACAGAAACTCAGTAAAACAATTTATCTCCCTTTTTCATCCATTGTTTCCTCTATTTGTTTGTCATCATTCCTATTTCTGTAGAAATATATAACTTAGTGTCACTAACGCAATGTTTTCCCACCTGTCCTCCAGTGTTTGGTGAGAGTCCATATAACAGGGAAAAAACCAAACCAACAGATATTCTTTTAGATATTCCTAAAAGTTGACTGTTATTCGCCAGCAGATGAAAAGCAACCTTATCTTTTACTATGATTATTTCCAGTTTTATCAGTGAGTATTTACCATTTTGGCACCGTTCCCCTATCCTGTCAAATTACAAAGGCTTCTTCTAAAAAAAAGAAGCCCTTCAAAGAGAACAGGCTGAAAACACCAGCCTACAGGCAAATCAGAATATAAACTCCAGGGTGGCAGATGACTTACTTACAAATATGATAATAAATGACAGGTCTAAGCATAAAAAGTTTATCATCCAGATTTAAGCACCTGTTTTCCCCACCACTTAGCATCTTCCAATATGACAGACGGTCTACGTTTCCTCTTCTGTCACAGATAGAGATGATAAATTGTTTTATTGCTCCACCTTTTCTAGAGAGCATTAAAGAAATCAAAGCAAAACCTTTGCAATTAATCAAACCCTTAAATGGCAGCAGTTACAGTGGAAGGGTCAGGCATGAGAGTCAATATGCTTTTCACTTATGTAAGCATTTAACGTACTGTGAAAATTAGCTTGTTAGGAGATTTTATGTTGCCATTTTCACCAATGTGTTGCAACTCCAGAATGAAAACCAAGAATAGGCCAAGCTCTAAATTGTAGAGTACGGCACTGTTAAACGTTTATCTACTCCTGTAACTACCTTACACCTTTCCATTACGCAAAAGGTGGGTTGAATCACAATAAAACCGAATGAAGCCTGACTGTTCTCGTGCTTGCCCACTCACCACAGCACTGGACTTAAAGAAATCTTAATTTATTTAATGAGACCTTGGAAAATTCTCACCTGTGATCAAACTTGTTTCCTTCAAAAGCCCTAAAAGCTGTATATTTAAGAAGCACTCAGTTAAGGGAATTTGTACTTTACGTCACAAAGCAACCTTACTAGCTTTGGTTCTTCATCCTGTCACTCCTGTGCCTGTGAAGCTCTGTAAATGTATATTAAAATGAGAAAACTAAAACATGCTGTAATCTCTCCCCCAGTGGAAGAAATCTTCTGATTCCCGTTTCAGCCAAGAATGTGTAATTTGATCTCTACAAGGAAAACCCAGAAGCCACTCAGCCGTTCATTAGCAGAGACGGTCCTTAACCCTGTGACATGTGCCTGGTCTCAGAAACACTTTGCCAGATGATTTTGTGAACTCTGTCCTCTGAACTGCAAGGAATAATTAACAGTTCATCGAAGTGTGAAGGAAATATGGCATAAAAGACTGCCTCTGTCACAAGTCACATATCAGTATTCAGTGGCCATTAAAACATTTTAAAATAGCATTTATGCTGAAAGAGAATGGCTAAAAGTATGGAAAAGCACCATGGCCACACTGATGCCTCAGCCTCATTTTCTGGTGGGATGAAGACCTGTACATACCTGAATCTCTTTGGAGGTCATAAAGCAACCCCCATTCAGACTGGAAAGCAGAAACTTAGTGAAGCCTAAATCTGGGATGCCTTGGAAAGCTGCTATAAGTGGAAAACTAACCTCCCTGTTGCACTGAGACAGACAGGATGGAAGGATGCAGAGAGTCATCTGGGGAAGAAGCAATGGGATATGTGGAGGACAATCAGGATTTTGCAAGACAGCTTAGAGCACTGTGGTCTTGCTTGTTCTTCTGCCCAAGATCATGCTGCTGTCACCCAGTGACACCAGAAATGTCCTAACAACGGGCATCAGCGATATCAGTAATCCCCAGCCCTGCTGTGGAAAGGTTATCTTATCTATCGATCACTGTCAACTAATATGAGAGTGGGAAAAATTAAGTTCAAAAGGGACATTTTGTTTTAGCATCTTATTTATGGGGTAGTACCTGCTGTTGCAATAAGGTAAATAATTAAAAGCACTAGCAAAATGAAATTCCCAGATTCTGAAGTGTTTTTCTGAGTTTTTCTGTGTCTGTGAGT
The DNA here is from genome assembly GCF_036417535.1 of Chlamydotis macqueenii. Taxonomy (NCBI): domain Eukaryota; kingdom Metazoa; phylum Chordata; class Aves; order Otidiformes; family Otididae; genus Chlamydotis; species Chlamydotis macqueenii. The sequence goes on from NC_141556.1 coordinate 131,640,309, forward strand.
AGATGACTGCTTTTATTCTCAGTCACTTGGACAGCATGTTTTTAAAGGCACAGGAAATGTGTGGATACGGACTAGGGGAAAGGATTAACTGTTCCCAGATCTGGTACTTGAAACTTTGTTTATTTAGTTTGGATGTTGTGACAGGTAATTACTTACTGTTAAGATGGGGCACAGTGTCCAATATGAAAGCATTGGAGAAAAGTTACAGATACTTCTGTTGGTTAAATCCTTTAAAAATGCTTTTGAGAATATGTTAATGAAGTCAAAACACTCCAATATTTGTAAAATGATTTTTTTTTGCCTTGTTTATCTTTTGCAAATGAAGCAAAGGCACATTATGATCACATATTAACTGTTACCCATGCAGAGTTTAAGTAAAAGCATGTGCTTGTGTTGTTTTCTCATCTGCAAATATTGGACTAATGAGCAGATTTCATTATACTGCAGTGAAATCATTGAGAAGATTAATCATGCACTTGCTCTGATTTTGAGATAGATTAAGTTTGAGCTGTAGCGGAAGCAAAGCTGAAATTCATGAAATACATGCTATAACTGTGTGAAAGGCTCGAGGAGCAGTTGCAGAAACCTAGTTGTCCAAAAAATCTATAAGCCAGAACCTGGAAAGTTGTAAGTCTCGGCAACTCGGCAGAGTTCCTGCAGCCTTAGCAGTGCAGAGCAGTGCACCCTGGCTTTAAAAATGGGTCACTCTTCCTAGTTTGACAGACTTCTTCGGGAACTGCATGGAGCCTGTAGCCAAAGTAGCACCAATATTGACAGAAAGTGCTAAATACTGCTTCTACAACTTCCCTTTTATTAGGAAAAAAAATGATATTTGGCTTTGAACACCTGTTGTTGATGGAAGTGACAGTACAAAGAAAGGTGGTATTGAGCCAACCTATGGGAGTCTTCCTGGATCATGTTAAGAACAAGACCAAGGTGTAGGTGGGAAACAAGCAGGCTGAAAGCAGCTTTGATTCCCACAGTTATTTATTTGGGGAGAAAAAAAGGAGATACTCCACAGGCTTTTAAAGTCAGTGCTGGGTTTTCTAGGTACTTTTCTGACACACACATAAAACAACTGGAAGAAAACAGTCATGCTTATGACAGCCAGAAGAGCTTTGGTTCTCTTAGCTGAAATCCTCCAGAAAAACAGATGACTTGAAAAGGTTGGATCTACATCAGCTGGCAGCTGTGTTTTGTTAATAATAACAGTATTTTCGTACCTGTGTGCTATATACAGCTTGCAGTCGCAAGGTTATTTCTGCTTCTGAACACCATACTTGGAAGACTGCTGATGTTTTGGGCATTCTTGCTGGCAGAGGTCTTCAGCTACTGTGTGAAACAGCTGCCCATTTCAATGTTTAGTCAGTATTATCAAGTATATAAATTCTTTCTGAGGTCCGCCACGCAACACTCAACGTATGGTGGACCTCATATAGAGAAGAACAATTTCCCTGTTTTCTCATAGAAGACACTTTCTACTTTTCAGATATTTTACTAGAAAAAATAACATTTTTAAAGGAATATGGAATATACATATATTTCTTAAAGAGAACATTCCCTCAATGATCTTTCCTTACGTGTTTTACCTTTTTTTTTTTAGTAGCTATAGCAAGTCACAGTCTGATCAGGGTATTCCTCAGCACTTTTAGTCTACAGTTTAGTTCATTGAGCAGTTAAGTTTGACTTAATACTAGTAACTAAAAAGCAAAATATTTAATGCCACTTGAACTAGCAATGACAAGATACACAAAATTATTTAATTGATGTGACTGTCACTTTGAATTCCTGTTTTGTGCAGACTTCCTGCAGCACAGGAATGCAGTCAGCCGACTGGAGAGCCCCTCACTCTTGCTGTCTCATTCCTGGTTCACATTTGCAGCTACAAGATTCACCACAGGGCTGAGGAGTGAGATACTGTAATGGATGTGGACGCTGCAGTGAATTTCTCCATCTCCAGCCACAAAGTTACATTTGGTTAAAAATAATGAAAAACGGCTACCTCCCAAATCATTAAAATCCCCCAAACCAAACCAAACCAAACCAAACCAAAACCCAAAGCAAACCAGCTTTCAGTGTGTAAAACCCATCAAGAATTAAGATCAATATATTATGATACAGTTTATAATATCTAGATGTCAAAGGATTTACCACACATTGACATCTACGGCAACTTACAGGTGGAAGTAGCTTCTTTTCTTGTGTCACCACCAACCATGATGCAAGAGATGAGAAACTTATTTTCAGCTAGAACTGTTGTAGGCAAAGCAGGTTTGTGGAGTACATAACTTGTAATTTGCAGCTTTAAGCAAGGGATAATTTATACTACTAGCCAAACTGTAACTGTTATGGGAGAAAACAGTAAGAAAAGGCCAGAGAAGAACTTTTTGAAGTCAGCAAGTTATGAAATTAAAATACGGTTGATCACACACTACATACTTTTGTTGTTAAAGGTAATTGAAGTGACAGTGCTGACAACTGGTATGAAAAAGTTTCCAGTTAACACAGACTTAATACTCTGACCAATGCATTACGTCAGTGGGATAAAAACATCTGCTGGATATCCAAGACACACTTTGGGATAGACTTGGGGTCTAAAGCTTCATAGGCTTTAGGTTGCTGATCTCTGAAGAGCTTGTCCAAGGGCTCTGTGACTGATGTAAGTCTGCCTTTTCCTTCAATTGCAGGAGCGTATTGGTCCAAATGAGCAGGAGCAGAAAATGGGGGCCATAACACTGATGAGATGAAAACTATTTGCCTAAACAATGAAGACCCTGAAAGCTGATCTCCTACAGTAGAGAAGATGAAGAAGTCTATGGAGTCACTTTCCTGATCTCCTCTATGATCTTTGCAGACACATATGAATGAAGATTTGGTCTATCCTCTGTCAGATTGTACAACACACTTCATTTGAATAAGGAATTGTGACATGCAGCTCTCATTGGTAGAGAAATGAAGATAAAGTCCTGGAGCTCCAGACAGAGACATCATGCAGCATTAGAAGCTGGTCAGATGCAGAGAAATTAGCTTTTATCTAGCCACACTTCTGATAATGTCCTTGTTTTCAGCACTGACATGTAAACACTTCTTATTAAACCAGTGTACCACATGGCATAAATATATATTAAAAAATAAATACTTACCAGTCCATCCCTCCAGAAATGTAGCTGGCAGAATTAAAGATATGTTACACTGGTGGGAAGGGTGGGTGGGATTTTTAATCACACATGAAAAGGAGAGTTATTGTCAAGTAAACTACGTTTATGCATATGAAGAAGAAAATTGTTCTTTAAAATGGCATAGTTTAATGACTCTGTGTATTTGATGTTGCTGGCAAGGTTTTGGCAGCAGAGACACCGCAGTGGTGGCCTCCAAGGGAAGAGATCAGGGGCTGCACTGTGCTGGACACAGACAGTTCCCACTGCCTTTCCATGGGCTGGCAACGGATCTCCCTGTCTTCATCTCAATCCAGGAGCTTTTTCATCTTATTTTCTCCCCCTGTCCTGTTAAGGAGTGGAAGTGGGACTGAGGGAACAGCTGGGTGGGCATCTGGCAGCCAGCCAAGCTCAACCCACCACACTCTAGTATCAGAAAGTAAAGTGATAAATATTGCAAAAATAAGGTACATTCTTATTTTGTTTAGTACTTAGATAATGTTGTAGGGAAACTTAATTAAAATGCTGCAGCATTATACTTCCATTCCTTCCCCAGAGCCCACTCCTCTCCCTTCTACTGCTCTCAGCAGTACCTTTCCCTGTGAGTGCTTTATTTTCAAGTCTCTCTGGAAAGTTGATGGCAGTTGTACTGACATGATATACATCACAATGATCATGGCAAGCCCCAAACCAATATTATTTGCTCACCATCTGAATGCTAGCCTGTCAATTTGTAGCTGGGTCTTTAGGCTCTTCAGTCTGCTGGGACGTGCTGTTAGATCCACTGCTGCCAGTCTTTTTGCAGCATCACTAGCAATCCCACAATTGCTTAATGCACAGTAGCATTCCTACATAAAGCTATTTTTTGAATTGAGGAGGGGAGGAGATTCATTGTTATTTTTACACCCAATGGATGAGCCCAAGGAATGGAGAAAGCCAACAAGCTTGTGAGAGGCATCATGACTAGGTTCAGAGAGGAGCATATGTGGCAGCTGACAAAAACGGCAAGAACTAAACCAACCATACAGCCATTTCTCAGCCTTCCTCAGCAGCCATGATTCACTATCAACCACCAAGGCTGACAAAACTGTAGATTTCCAGACACATTGCAGAAAGCATCATGTAACGATGTCTCTGGACACTTCAGGCTACTGAGATGACCATAGATGAGTGACACGAGCATCTCATCTTTCAGATAGCGTAGCACCATCTGCTTTTTTTACTGTGTATTTAGCAGCCATAATTTTCATTATAACCTATTAAAACAGGTGAACACTGAATGGGTTAAAATCCTAGCTATGGCCAGGGAGTTAGTGCTGCCGGGATTGACAGCCAGGCTAGTCTGCCTGCCTTCCTGGCAAACCGAACGCACAGGCTGCCATAGCATTTCATCAGACTGAGCCAGTAGCAGAGTGTCTGGGATACAACCCCCACTGTCAAGTAAAGCAGTTTTCCGTTGGGGGACCCCTGATGGCTGCCACTTTCTGCACACCCACCAACCGACCAGTAAGAAAATCATTGCAAGTTAGGCAACTGCACTTTGCTATAATCCCATTTCATCTCTACAGCCTAAGATGCTCTCCAAGACATAAGGATTTTTGTGCTTGTAGGATAAATAGTAGGGTGGGATTTTTTCACAGATGTATAAATATTTTTGTTTTCAGAAAGACATAGGTAGTTCCTGAATTTACAAGTCCTCATTAAAAGTCATTTTCCTGGCAAGCTACAAGTTTACTTTAATATCCCCTCTTATATTCAGAACAAGATTCAAACCAAGATACAAGATTCTAAAAGTGCTTGTCTAAAATTATGCCATTTATTCCCTGCTAGGCACTCAAATAACTGCTTTAATTTTCTAAAGCACTAAATACCTATCAGCTCAAATGAAGCAAATAGCATCAACTTGGTTGCTAAAATGCTAGCAAGTGTTTTGAAAAAGAGATTTCTTTGGAAGTGTCTGCCTCCAAACACACATATTTTTCAGCTCAGCCAGTCCATATTTTTGTAACGGAGACAATTACGGATGTGTTGGCTGGATATGCAGTTAAATGAGAAGAACGTATGCTTAGCAGAAAAAAAAAAAAAAGAGTTTTTAATCTTAAATTCTCAAACTGACACATGCTGACTGCTATATGAGACTGAGTATATGAGTATTTATATACGACTGTTATATGAGAATGAGTATATGAGTGTGTGTATATATATATGACTTATATGAGACTCTCATATAACTGTTGTATGAGACTTATATGAGACTGTTATATGAAACTGAATTAGGCAGTTAATAGCTCCAATAAAATTTCAAGGACCCTAGTATACCAACAAAACCAATTATCTGATAGAAGTATCTGTTTTCTTTCCAGAGACTTCCTCAGCAATTACAGTTTTAAATTACTTCCTTTTCCTCCTCAGTGATTAAAAAGCATCACTAACTCTACAAAACATACCTTTTAGCTATAATTATTTGAACATTGAACCAGTCTCATTCCTGACTCACCCAGTAATTTCTATCCTTTGGAAATACAATAACAACATACATATGTGTTGTATCCCTAACTGCCTCCAGACATCTGGGCAAGGACTTGGACTTCAGCAGACCAATAGGGTCGTCATGCTGAGGTTAGATAGTAGGGCCTCACGAACACCAAATGAATAACTTTATTGTAATGCAAATAAGGATTAGAGTTAAAGTTGCTATGGAAACCCTGGCTTTAATTTTTCTGAGTTTGGAAGAATTCAAATGAAGGCACCTGAAAACATGAGGGAAAGGATATGTCCAAAAAAGAAGGAGAAATCATGTGGGAACAAGCTGTAAAGAACGGAAACCATTATTTAAAGTGGTTGGACAGCATAAGTGAAACCTGTGGAGAACGTAAAACTCACCATATTTGGCCAGTGCACAACTATGAACATGATGCTGCACTGCTCCCTTACAGGTCTCTTAGTGGAAGGTTGTTGTGCCATAAGGTGGAACCACAACAGAAAGGTTTCTGATGGAGCTGTGTGGCTGGAGTGCCTTCTCCAGTGTCCAACAGGGTCCAGAGGCTCCATGGGCTCCATCTTCTATTGCATCGCTGCCACAATTTTCTTCTTGTACATCTTGTTTTGTAGGTAAGGGCTTGAGATATGAGTATGTGAAGGACTGCAGCCTTTCCTTCTGAAGGGTCACTGCTCCCTCCTCTCTGTTATTGCACTCATTAACAAGTTATGTGAACTTGGCCTCTTTGCAATGCCAGACTTGTAAAAAGCCAACCAGTGGATTCAAATGGAGGAAGAGCGAGGTACCCACGGGAGTGTGCATGTGTGCACATCCACTGAGTACAATCTCAGAAACCTCTTTTCCTTAAGCATCTGCAGGTTACTGTCAGTCAGCCAAACTCAAGTCTCCTTTTTCCCTTCCCTGACAGTTCGAAGAAACAGGTATAGAGGGATCCTGGGTTGCAGCTTTGCACCACATGCTGACGATGCTCGGACAGGAGTGAGAACAAAGCCACAGGGAGGGAGGTGGTGTTCATAAACCCTCTGCACGTTCTTCAGCAGTGGAACCTGAAAATTAGATAATATCACCCTGACTCAGGGCTGCTTTCCAGTCTGACATCCCAAAGAGGCAGATCTATCTGGTATGTTTCCATAAAAAATCTGTGACATGCAAAGGTTAGACACTGAGCACACCAGGATACCTGTTTAGGATTGGGATCTTTCCTTTTATCCTTTCAGGCACTCTTCATAACTATGCTCTTTTTTTATCAGTATGATTCCCCTTCCTTTCTTCAGATACTTTCTTTGTGTGGACTATATATGTTTTTTCTATTATGTAAGGTTATTTTCTTTCCCCTTCCACCTTCCATCTGTAGCAGCTGGCAAAACATCGTATATCATTTGTAAAAGTCCTTTCTCCACTTTAATCACAATTTAAAAAGTTGTATATCTGGTTTGATTTTTAAAAATATTGCTTCTAGGCTGCAAGATCCATCTTTCTCCTTCAACTTGCCCTTCGCATCTCCATCTCCTCTTGCTTGCTTTGCAACTACAAAGGAAGGCTGAAAGCCCCTTCAGAAGATAAGAGTAAGCCTGTGTATCAGAAGCACTCACCTTTGGAGGCCCATTCATCACTTGGATTTTGAGACAGACAACAAAATACAGTTTATCAACCAAAAGTCACATTTTTCCCAGTCAGAGGAAGGTATGGGTCAAGAAAATGCCATGAACATGATCACATCCAAGCTTAGACTTGGTTTCATTGAAACCATAGCTCCTGAAGGCACCTGGTCTACAGGGCTCTCACTTTTTCAGGTAGGTTTCTAGGTCTCAGATTTGTGGGGAAAACCTTAAAGACATAACCTAATTAAATGACACAACTTCAGAAAACAGGTAAACCTCCTTTTCTTTTTAGTCTGGTTTTAAGTATGCAGTGACCTCATGTTATGAGTCCCCATGGTATAAATCCCAGTCCCACTCAGCCCAGCTGCAAGTGAGTAGCTGTAAATGAATAAATGGACATTCGAACTGGGGGGTGCAAATGTGGCCAAGCAGGAATTTTACCTACCTCCCCCTTGTGCCACTAGTTTTGTAGACCTGACAAAAGAACTGCCAGCTGAGGAGAGGCTGCGTGATCCAACAATTGCTCAACACTTGAGGTAGGAACAGCACTTGTGTCATCAAAAATGCTGCAGTGCAAGGACAACATGAACAGTACCATAGACAATACAGTTCTTTCAAAACAATCTGTATTTAAACATTTTATAATTGCAGTACTGTTTGGATTAGATCAGGTCTGAATTTACTTTCTCCATTACTTTTAGCCTCAAAATTTACTTCACCTTTTTCAGTGGAATATTTCCATTAATGGCATAAACCAGGGAAACAAAAAATGGTTTGTGCAAGTTTATACAAATTCCTGTCAGATATGATGAATTCAGCAACAATAAATGTTTTTCCCTTTCAAAAAAGATAAGGTTTTAAGGGAAGCATGTAGCAAAATACATCAGATCTTTCCTGCATGAAACTGTAAAACGCAGTTTCTCACACTGAACTGCAGAAGTCTCATTTATGGTCTCTACTGTGAAAATAAGGAGAACAGCTTGCCTGCACTTAATCATAAACGGCACCAAGGACAAAAAGTGTGCATGTACATCTGTCTGCTTCTTTCCATACCTAGGAACTTTTATGCAGAAATGCGTTCTCCATCAAAAGTGGAGAAAGAAGGCCCTTCCTTTTCGAGTTTGCAACCTGAGTAAAAGAAGTCTCTTAAGCTAAGCAATTATGCATTTTTTTGTTACTCATCTTTAGAATAAACAAAAAAAAAAAAAAAAGCCACAGCACAACCATGTGCCATCAGGACTAACAGTCAGAACCACCATGACTTTTCCCTCTCTCCTCCCTTTCATACCCTGCCCTGACCCATCCCCTCCATCTTCCCCAGCACCAAGAGGTCTCACCACAGGCTTACTGACTTCTCAGATACCCGTGTGCCATCCACTGGGGCTGCTCACTCTGTGTTGAACCTTTTGCTAGGAAATAGTGACTTTCTCCTCCTCCTCCTCCTCCCTGCCCACCCATAAACCCCGCCTCTGCCTGTAGTCAGGCTGTTGCTGGTAAGAACTGCAAGATCTCCTGTGACCCTACCCAAGGTGCTGTGCCTGCTATCCAAGCCAAGTGCCCAAGGAAAGTTTGAATTACTGTTAGAATTAGTAAGAGTTTATGTGGGCAAAGGAGCAATGATGTGTCAGTTCAGCTGCAGCCTTATTACTGATGTCTCACAGTAGAAATTCATATCTGATTAGCTGCCCATTAACTTTAACTTCTCCTTTGTCATTACGGCTGCAAAACTCCAATCTCCCTTTGCACTGACTATCCTTGTTTGTGATTACTTTCACCCAGACACATTTGCATTCCTGTAGTGAAACTGAATTTCATTTTGTTGCATTCTGGAAGTACCATCTAATCTCTGATCTCACTGCTGCAGCATTTTGAGACCATGGCAGGCCTCTGCAGCAGTGTTTGACTTACTACCTTCCTGGAATTTAATTATCACACCATTTACCACTATCTTTGCTAGAGATGACTAGAATAATCAAAACGTGGAATAGCTGAATATTTTTGTTTTCCTGTCTCACTGCCAATAGAAGGTTTCATCAGTCCATGCATTACCCCCAGTAACGGCAGTTACACAAAGGGCAATGGTCATAGGGGGGTTGGGTGGGAACAGTGTCACAGTGATCTGAACTGAGACCCCTCTACTGCCTTGGAGCAATTGGAAAAAGAAATATTGGGGAAATTGGTAGATGCCTTGCTCTGTTGTTGTCTTTCTCCTCATCCATGTTATCTTAGCTTGTATCACTCGAACATGTGTGTGTTCAGCCCTTTAAAACACCTATCACATTTATCAATAAAGTATCAATAAGGAATATGACATGAGTAATGGTTATTTGACCCTTGATCATATGTTCAACATGAATCATGGGAATGATACTTTATTTGAATCATTTACAAGAGGGACTCCTGCAAGGCACGGCCTTGATACTTTCTCTTTCTCTTGTTTTCTGATGGATATACATACCATATACACATTCTGTAATAGTTAATGCACCAGCGCTCAGAAATGAAAATGAAAAGCTCAGATGAGGGAGAAGTTTTGGGGATGGAGCTTTTGAAAGAGCAATGTATTTTTGTACTGAAACACAAAATAGAAAAGAGAAGAGCAGGGCTTCAAGGCAAAAGAGAGCTAGTGTGTTTATGACCTAGTTACAACGTGATACCTTTCTCTTCTGCTAAGTGCATTGATTTCTTGGTCACACTCTTGTAACGCAAATAGGGCAGCTGCAGATAAACCATTTGTCTCCTCAGCTACAAGCAGGCTTTCACAAAATCAGGAAGAAGAAAGAAAATGCAATTCGCATCTGGGCGGTCTATGAGTTTGCTTGTTTGATTGGGTTTTCCCTGCCCTCCCCAAAAGAAGCTCTTGTATGCCTCTAAGTTTAATAGGATATAGGGACACAAAATTCAAGGCGGTAATTTTCATGGATTGTAGCTTTCTTTTATGCATTGAGATCTGTTTGTTTTTTTTTTTTTAAGCGTATAAATGTGGGAGCCCTAGTATTTCTTATGTCTGGAAGGCAAAGGATTCTTAGCTGCTGTTGGCACTTTCATATACAAAACAGCAACCTGCAGAAAGATGGCTCCTTTAGGAAATTCAGCTTTATCAAAGCAGACAGCTGTCAGCTTCTTACCCACAGCACACATGAGGAGCAGTGCCCCAGCCCCCTCACGCTGCAGCGGGGATTATCCCAGGGTTGCTAGCCGCCCTCCATCCTTCCCTCCCACAACGCAGAAACATGAGGGGCAGCTGGCAAAGGCCCCTCCGCTGCTTTTTAAGGCTTAGCCAGCCTTTGCAGGACGGGGACTGTCCTAGCCTCATCCCTCACCACCTCTGGCTCCACTGCTCAGAGGCTTTCGTGCCTCAGAGACCCATGAGCTTGCAGGGGCCCACCAGCACCCTCAGGATGGGGCTTGGCCTCCTGCCCACCCTGGGGGTCTCCACAGGCAGAGTGTATGTGTTGTGGTTCTTCAGCTCCAGCTCATGGGAAAAGGGGCCGAGGCAGCGGTGACCGTGGTAGCCCCCCAAGCAGGTGTCCCGGTCCCCTGCCCTCCCAAGCACAGTACAGACGCTTGGGTCCAAGTCACAGCGGGAGCACTGCTGGCTCCTCACCCTCAGCACAGAGGCAGAGCCTTGATGTCCCTCTCCGTCTGAGGTATGGCCATACGTGGGATCAAGGACTAGGCTGCCTCATGGAAATGCAATGGCATCAAAATGGTTCATGGTAAAACAGATGGCCATGGCAAAGAGTGTAGAGTGAACCTGGGAGTGAAATCCTGCCTAGGTGAAAGTCAGGCTTTCATGGACATTGTTAACCTCATAGGTCCTCTGTTTCTTTTGTTCGGGCACTAAAGGAATCAGAGTTTTGGTATGGAAAAAAAAAAAAAGAAAAAAAGAAAAAAAGGTTTTTTTTCTTTTTTTTTTTTTGCTGTTGTTCCCCTCTCCCTGCTTACAGCCTTCCCTATCCCTCAGTGATCCCCCTATGGTGAGACTGAATTGTTAATCAGCTGCTTTCCAAAGCATAGCCTGAAAGTAGCCACTCTGTTGACACGCCAGACTTCCCCTAGAACTGATTGGCGTCTGCTCATCTTCCCCCATGGACACCAAGGATAGCAAGAAGGCACTCTCCTGCTGCTTGGGATCCACAGGCACAATTCAAACACCACAACTGCAATCTGCACCGGGCACTGGCTTGATAAAACGAGAGAGAGCCATGAGACAGCAGTTTCCCTTCCCCTGTGCTTTGCTGTTTCCTTTGCACATGATATTTAAAGAGCATTACGGGATCCTGTGCACTTAATAACTGCTCCCTCAGAAGGATTTAGTTGCTGAATACAAATAAGTAGCTATGTGATTAGGTTTTATGTATTTTGGTGCATTTTATTACATTTTCCATTATCTTTTTTTTTTTTTTTTTTTTAAGAAAGAAGATAATTCAAGCAGGGGAGGAATGCTTTCTCTGCCAAGAGTTTTGTTGCCAACCTCATATCTTGCAAACTCCCAGGGTAATTCTTGTCCCTCAAGATGTGTGGCTGATTTTTAAATTGCAAAGAGTTATATTTCATAAGTGTAGTAATATTTGAGGAAGCCTGCCACCATCATCTCCAATTATATCAGGTTGAAAAGTCAGATGCCTAAGCAGATACTGACTACTCAGATGTTGGTAGTGTTTTATTTCTGCTTACAGCTAGGAGGAGAAAACCGTCACTCTTTACCTCCCTGCTCTGCTCCCTTAACTGACAGCCTCCCTCCACCCAAACTGCTTGCTCCCTCAGCTTCTCCTCTTCTCTACCCAATCTTCTAATCTTGCTCCTTCTCCCATGCTGCCTTTTCTCTATCACTTGCATGAAGGCTTTTCTTACCTTGCCCTCATCATCTCCTTTCCATCCTGTCATGTTTCCATGATCCCATCTCATGTTCCACTCTTTTGTCTTGCTCCCTCTCTGCTCTGAGCTCCCTGGACCCTCTCCCACTCTCCCATCCTTGCTCACCTTTCCGACTTACCCCTACCCACACCTGCCCTCCTGCTCCAGTTGCCCTTCTGCTGCCACCCCCATTCTCTTCCTTGCCTCACTGCCTTCCACTTCTGTTCTGGTTGATCCGTTGTTTGAGGAAAATATTACCATGGCAGTGTAATCACCGAGGAAGCAAGCAGACGTTTCTGCTGCAGAGAATCTGCCTGCATAGCACACATACTACATCTCAGGCGTGGGTGCTTCATATCCATCAGTACATCTGCAGTCTGAAATTAGAAATCTGAAATCTTAATTGCATGCTTGGTAATGGGGGGGCAAAATGTTGCCATGGTGAAATAACAAGAGGAAGGATCAATGATAAGACATTGAAAAAAATGAGATTTCACAGGGGCATAATGTCCCACATGAAAAAAAAAAAAAAAAGCTCAGACCACACCTGTACTATAGTGTCTTTTATTTTGACCAAAATAAAGGAGGTTTTGTTCCCATGTCATCAGATTAGCTTCAGCTTTTGGGACTGAGGTGATCCAGAATAGGAGCATCTGCAGTGTTTTTTCACCAGCCTAGGGAGCTTTGTGCCTCTGTTTTACCTCGACTCCATGCTCAGCGCTCCTCCTGACAGCGCGCCTGGCAGATACCATTGGGGTTGGCAGCTGTACCCAGCCCCAATTGCTCTTCATATCTGCTGGGACTAAGACGGAAAGTAGTGGGCTAAAATTACAGAACAGAAAGTTTTGACTATTCCTGAGGAAAATTAAAGTTGACGAAGTGAAGCAGTCAATTGCTGGGGAATCCCAAAGAGACACCAGCATGCAAGGGCTTTGCGAAGAGGCCAGACTAACATCTTTTGGAACAGATTTTTGTAGAGATCCTGCCCTGGGGCATGGGATGCTCTGGATGAGCTCCTGGGCTTTGACAGGCCTATTTTCTGCGAACCTGCTTGAGGGTTTTCTGTGGTCATTTCTGTGGCTGTGCAAAATGTCAAGAAGGAGTTCCATTCTACTTATTTTTGCCTAACTCTCCACCTTCCTTTAAAAGCACATGTATTATAATGTGACTGTGTATGTTTTCAGAATTGCTTAGTTTTCATTGTGAAATATTTATTTATAACTATTAAAGCTCACTTAGTTGAATATCTGGATTATTTCTATTTTACATCTTATCAAGAAGCTGGATATTTTCTGTCATCCCTCCCACAAAGCTGGATTTTGCATGGAACCTCAGAAATGCATTAATTTCACTATAACATCTTTAAATTTTTAATGTTCTAGTCAGCTTATGTGCCTGATAGCTTAATTACTCCTTCACTCTTCCCAACAGGCTGCAATAAAGTACAGCTTCTGACTATTTCCTGACCTTTCCTTTTTTTCCTAATTAATCCCAGTTAAACTGGGGTATTTTTTTCTGAAATTTTACACCGCATGCAAACGGACATTGTAATTTATTTATTTTTTTTCTTCTAATTATATGTTACAACTCTCTTTTTTTTTTCTTTCTAAAAGGTAGACAGAGTTTTTAGACCCTTGCTCAAAAACTATTTCAGTGTCTTTTCAGCAGAAGCCCTGTTGAGCTCTCCCTTACAGAGAGCCAGAGAGCCTTTGTGGACACATGCATATCAAAATACGTTAGCTATAGAAATAGTGAGAGATGTTTTCCTTCACATTCTGGTCTGTGCTGTTGCAGGCTGGATTCCCTCACTGGGCCACAAGGTCCATAAGGGTCAGGAAAGTCTATCGGGTACACTGGCCGTATGAGGTATACGGGAGAAGCAAGGCTATAAGGGGGTGATGAATAAGCCTGGCTGCCTGGCTGGGGCTGGCACTTATACCGTCACACCCAAAATGTTTGTACACACATATTCAAATGCAAGCATGCTCTTAAAGTGTCCTTTTGTAAAGTCCTTTTAGAAGAGAGTAAGACGGTAGGAAAGAGGTAGGAGGTTTTCATGAAGACAGACAATTTCAGACTGGTCTCTTTTCCTTTCTTGATGGGGTAAGAGGCCAAACCAAAGTGCAAATGTGATATTGAAATTGTTAAAGCATTTTGACTGTCTCATGCAATATCTCCATAAGAATATTGGAGAATATGGTCAAGATAATAGTGTTTTAAAATGGATACAGGAGTAGTTGAAAACCCTCCTGAAAGAGTAGTTATGAATGTTCCACTGTCAATATGGGAGGGCATTTCCTGTGGGGTCAGTCCTGAATATGAGTCTACAAAATATTTCCAATGACAGCCTGCATGATAAAATAGACTGTATGCTTATAAAATCTGAGCATGCTACCAAGCTAGCAGGGGTTGTAAGTACCTCAAAGGACAGGATAAGAATTCAAAATTATCTTGATAAATTGAAAGAACTGAAATCAATAAGATGAAATTCAATAAAGACAAGTGCAAAGTGATACACTTAGCAAGGAGAAATCAAATGCACAAATACAAAATGAGGAATAACTGGTGAAGCAGCAACTCTGCCAGAAGAGGCCCTGGGGGCATTGTATACCGTGACCTGAATATAAACTAGCAATATGATCCTGCCTTAAGAATGGCTGATGACATTCCCAGATATATTAATATATGTTGTTACAGGAAGTAGTTGCTCTCATTTACTTGGTAGTGGTTAGGTCACTGACAGACTGCTGCGTCCCGCTCTGGACAGCAAATTTGGTGAAAGAGCAAAACAGTCCAGAAGAAAGAAACAATAAAGATTAGAGAACTGCAGAATGTAACCTATAAAGCAAGACTGAAAAAAATCTTCTGTTTTTAGTGAGAACCAAGATGATTTTTCAAATATATAAAAAAGTCCTTTGCAAAAACCTTAATCAAATGAATTGTTTTGCCAAATGAAGGAGACAGGAAAAGCTGCTGTTGGTTTAATTTGCAGAAAGAGATAATAATATTTGATACTAATAGAAACAAAGGGACAATAGTTCAGCACTGCATTGTAGAATATCCTCATTGAGGTAGGTGGTATTGTAGAAAACTCTAAAGACTGACTGGAGAATTAACCTCTAGTGCTGGCCTAGATATACCTATCTTGCTTCACAACAGGAAAAATAATTGAATAACAGATCTTTTGTTCTTTAACACTATCTGAGGTAGCACTGTAGAACTCTAGCTCCATTTTCAGTTCTTGTTTTAGTAGTTGTCTTGCTCAGCTATTAATGTCAACAAAAAAAATCCTGGAGATAAGGGATGGACTGAAAGTGCCCTTTTTAGAATTGCGTTGATAAGATGCTGACACGAGGGTCAATTACTTTCTGAGCACACATCGCAGTACCAGACAAACACAGAATAAAGCCATAATTTCTAACCTGTTGGATCTATAATTTAAGATGAGAGAGCAAATGAATGCAGGTAGGTGGATGTGCAGAAGGACTTCAGGAGACAATATTCATCAGCACTGGCAGTGATAAAAGCACAGGAGCAGTGTACTCGTCAATTTTTGTAGGTATTGCAGCCAAGGAGAATGTTGAAGTAGAATCTGAAGGGGAATAACAAAGTACCTTTGCAGGGTAGTCTTTTTCCAAGCACTAGATAGGGAAAAAAGTAAAATATTTTTTTGAAAATGTGAAAGGCTGGTGACAGAGATTGGTATTGGGGTCAGTCAGAGGAGTGTTTCCTCTTTTAGAGGATGGGAAGTGATAGATCACAGAAAGAAACCCTGAGAAGAAAGCAGATGCTGATACACTAGGGAATTAACATGGACTTAGAAAGACAAGGGTACTATTGTTAATGTGGCAGGTTGGGAAAATCAGATGTACAGCATTATTCTGGATGGATGACAGTTAGAAAGGCTGCTTTTGTTTGAGATGTGAAGATACAGCCTAGACCCTGCACATGAATTTCAGTTGCTTGGATAGATAAGAATGGCTGCAGGTTGTGTGGAAGAATCTTGCATAGTCTTGATGTGAGACCTGAGAGAGAATTCAGGTAACACCCAGCTAACAAGGCTAAGTGACGGGCAGGATAATTGAACTGCTGGAAGCAAGGGAGAAAGCAGCAATGAAGAGGAGTTAGTAAGAGAGCTAAGAAATCTTCTTTTAAAGTATTGAGCCTGGATTGTCAGTGAAAAATCCAAAACAGGATGCCAGGAAAACAGGTCAGATGTAGGACAGAGAATCACATTTCTAGGTCATACCCCTAACCTCCCTAATGTACAAACCTTTCCATCCGTCCACACAACCAAGACAATTCTTCATCAACAGGAACATTTCTGGAGACCATGATGCAGACAGAAAGTTCAGAGACATCCCCTATATAGGAGCTGGAGGGAACATAAAACAATCCCCTGGAGAGTACAGAGAAATAGTAATAGGAAGGGGAAAGGAAAGATTCAAAGCAGCCAGATGAAATCAAGCAAGGTGTCACAAGGTATATGGCAAGTGAAATTAGCTACCACTCAGTACTATTTCTTAGAAAGGACAAGAAATAGACAGCCCTCTTCCCAGAAACCAAAGCCATAACCTGCTGGAACCATGAACTTCTTGTCATCCAAACTGAATAAGGGCATTTCAGATTCTTTTCTCCAGGCTGGAGGAGGCTTTATAAATCTTTAAAATGGCCATCAGTTAGTGAATGTTGTAATTTTTTGCACATCTTAGTCAGGTCTGTACACAGCCTCTTTCACACTTAACCAGTGCATAAACTCTGTAATGTATTTCTGGTTCTCCTCAGCTCATGACAAATGATGTTTGCCTCGGGATGTCAGCTCCTGTACTCTCCAGGACTATCTCACTAATGAAAACCATCGCCTGTCACTGAGCACACCCCTATCCTGTAGCTGTTGGGTGAGGTCCGGGACATGAATTTTATGCAAAGCCCCAGTGCTGGAGTCTGAGCAAGGGTTTCTGCTACCACCTGAGCCAATGTCCCTGTTGCTCGGCGGTGGATGCACCTTGGCTGTACATAACCTTGTGTGATCAGGTGGGAATGACAAGAAGATACCGACCCACAAAGCTCCTTATCTAAGCATGGAAAATGCTAATGAGGGAAAGAAGACTGGCTGTGACAAAACCTCCAGAGACAACATGGTGAAGTTAAGCACAGGTCATTTGTGTTATGTGACTTTTTTTTTAACTGCCTTTATTATTTTCAGAGTACTACTTAACATTTCCCAAGGGAAAGACTAATATTTATTAGCTGAAGTATTATGAAATTATCCTAATTTTATGGCTTGAACAATAAAGATGTACGGTGGGTAACATTTGCTTTCTCAGAGAGACCTGGAATTAATCTGTAAAATAACTGTTGTCTTTCTCCATTGTTAATAGACTGCTGTTATTCCTCGTCTTTTTAAGATTATCTGATTTTTTTTTTATTGAAAATCTACTTTTTTAAAAATTTCTTTTGTTAATCTCAGATGTCTTTTGCTATGAATAATGAAAAATTAAACAGTGTGACTGTAGCAAGAGGACATTTACAGCAGGAAGATAAGCTGAGTCATGGGGAGTGCGTGGCCTTCTTCCTCTGTCGTGCTTTCCTCAAGGCCTCCCAGCATCACTGGCCCTGGCTCCACTCCACAGAGGAGAATGCAGCATAGCAACTGCCTACATGCAGATAGAGATCTTACATGGTACAAGGTCTCTCCTTTTTATACCAGGAAAATACTTCTACTTTTAGAGTTGCCTCTATGCTTTAAAATCTTTTAAAATGGTCTTGCCATCTATACTAAAATGCTGCTACAAATTGATGTCCAAGTCATGAAATGAGATGACTACTGGAAAGGGAACCAAGAACTGTCTGTTCCAGATTGAGAGTCTCTTTTCTAGGTGTAATTTTCTCTATTTCATTACTTATCATTCGAAGATCATAAAATATCTTTTCATGACCCTTCTGTAATGCGCTCTCTTGCACTGAATTTAAAAATTGAGATTATAAATATAGAATAAGGGGAAAGAAAGAGATTCAATTTCAGCTCTAGTGAACAGGCTTTATTTCCTCTCACTTCTAGCTGCTTTTATTCACCAGTCTAGCTCCAATGACACTGTAGATTTATATCTGCCACCATGGCAGAATTGGCCTGGGCACTGAGGGAGAGGAATACTTCAGAAACAATGGACAAATAGTTCAAAAACCTCACCACCATTTCTTTTGCCATGGCTGTAGGGGATTTGCATTCCCTTCATGAACAAACTGCATGGAAATATACCTAATGTGTATTTGAGAAATATCAGCTAATATCAGCCAATATTTGCAGCTTCTCAGAAGTTTAAGAGTAAAATGAAAAAAAAAAGCTCTATATTCTTGGTCTTGGAAAAATGTCACCAGAGCTTTAAACACAGCGTTAGACTACCTACCTCTTTATGTTTTGGGCTAGAACTAATTTAAGGATCAGTGCATATGTCAGGGAAAAAAAAGTACACAAGCCTATCCTTTTTCTATGCCATTGATGCATCCCTAGGAAGCAAACAAAAGCATGTTACAACAGCCAGTGCAGCAGCCCTGTCACAGGATGCCCCTCATCACCCAGACACTTCCACGTCTAAATGATTCAAGCTTGTTGAGGTGCCTATTTTTGCTGCAATTTTCCTATTTCTCACTCTGTGGATGTGTTTTGGATCCCAGGTGGAAACAGGGTTGCACTATGTTAAAAAGAGGTGAAAAGCAGAAGCCGTCACAGTAGGACCTGAGCCTCGTGAAAAGTATCTGCAGTAACAAATACCTTGGCACAGATCAGAAGGGATGAGGCTTGCAGAGCAGTTCCCTGCACTTGGCACCTCTCCTTATGGAAATGTCAGACCCATAAAGAAAGGAGGAGGGCGCAAAAGCCCCAGCATCCACCATGTGGTTTGCACGTTGCCAGGCTGTTGTCAGCCCCACGGACACAAGCACAATGGTTAGGATCCTCCAAGTGCTCTTTTATTCCTAATCTCAGACAGGAGTGAGAGAGAATATGTAAAATGTGAATGAAATAAGGTGCAATTCATTAATCACAAAGCTGGGTTACTAAGCAAATTGCTATTAATTGCCTATGCTAGGAGAGAATTAGAATCACAACCTTCGAGTCATTTTACATGAAGCCAGAAAATACTCTACGTTTATGCTCATTCTGGAGTTTGTAAAAAAACTTTGAGGTGCAAGTGAGGTGCAAGTCATCTTTATTTTTTTTTCCTATTAGTCAAAGTTCCAAGACTTATGATAACAATCTGTCCAGCATAGTTTTATCTTAGGTATAAAATTCTCAAGATCATTTTAAAAAGTCCTGTCTTTTATAGAAAGTAATTTGTAGGAGCTTTAATGATACTAACTTTTTAAGTAGATGTGTGACACTATACGGTAAGCATTAATGAAATAAACATCAGTAAGATGCTAAATTCTTAGGCAACATTGATTCTGAAAACAAAATTAAAATTTTTAAAATAAAAATGAGACTGAAAGAAAAATCCATTACTGGGAAAGAAAATGCTGTTGTGTGGGATCTTGCATGTATAAAAACATAGCTGTATATTGTTCATATAGAAGGGAGATAAGAGTTTGTACTGAGACATATAGATAAACGCTAGACACACATTCTGTATCAATGGTATTTTGCAATGTACTCTTTGACTTACTCTGGTATTTGAACACTATCAAAATTGCATAAATGCCAACAATTTACATAAAAAGGAGCATTTTACGTCATTCTTACCATTAGTAAAGGCAGTTACCACTACTTTTTTTCACTACCTGGAGCGCAGCTTTCACAGATATTTTTTAAATTTTTTTTTCTCTCATTATAAATATGCAAGTCTTGAAGCATTAAGATCCAGTCAGAATCTATTCCTCACCCTGTTAAGCAAGAAAACAAGGACAGAAAGAGAAATCAAAGATCTCAGTTGTCACTCCAGCACATTTCTAGCCTTCTCCCAGCCTCCTGTTTCCATGGCTATCTGAAGCTGCAAGTGCTGCTGTGGTGCTTTGCACCCCCTAAGAGTGTCTTCAGATAAATAAAAACAAAGTCATAATCTTTCAGTACTGAAAATAGGTCAAAAACGGGATCAGATAATTCGTAAATACACACTTTTCTGGCCTTGACCCTGGGAGGGGGGAGGTAAACAGCAGGACCAGCTTTTCTGGTTCAGATCCAGCAGAAAACACAGATATAGCTTGTCAGATTTTCTTCAGTGACAAATCCAGGACTTAAACCCTTAAATTACCATTTGGATTTAACTTCACTTTTAACCAAAAGCTAGACCTGATGCATGTACAGCCAGTTTCTTCTTCAGCTGCAGGGCTACAGCCTCAAAATGTGAAAGGAGATTAATGGGCACAAAAGGAAGCCCCCAAAATTCCCCCTAGGCAATAGAGTAACTTCAGACTTCTGGACTGAAAGCAAAACACCTGTCATTTCAGTGGGGCAGCAGGAAGAGAATACCAGGTTGACTTTCCTACTAGGAGCAACATACCTGAATTTCTGACTCTTCACCTTGGAGACCTCATCCCTGGAGTCAAATGTCACCTAGAGGCTAGCAGGGACTGCTCTCCTCTTTCCTACTGCCTCTGTCCTGGAGAAGTGGGTTACTCAATAGAGGTAAACTCATAAGCTTCATAATTAGTTTTGACTACTCATCATAAATGTGCCTACACATTGCAGAAAAATTCCAAATTACAGTAGCACAAGCCAGCCTTTAATTAAGGGTTTGACTTGACCTCATAACATGAGTGACTGACATTAATGTCATTTTTCTACTACAAGTGTAGCAAAGAAGGTTGTTTGTACCTATGTTTAAAAAGCAAGGAGACTCTAAATCTTCTGATATAATTGAGACAGGGAAGCACAGTCCAGACCCCGAAGTCCACATGCTAGCTTGAGTTTGGCAAAATCCTCACAGGCTGCAACAGAAAGTTAGCATGCAAAGGGGACCTGGGCCCTTGCTGGACAGCTTTTACAATGGGACTCAGCCTTGCAAGACCAGTTTTTCCAGTCCTGGCACCTTCATGGATGCAGAACACATTCATTCTAAACTTTCATCATCTTTCAGTCACAAAAACAGGAGATGAGATTTGGTCCATCTCCTTTCTCTGTTCTAATCCTACCCATTTTCAAGGCAAAAATGCACCCTGACTTTTGAACCAAACTCAGTCCTTACCAGATTTGGGTTGATGATAGGGTCCGCCTCATCTGCCTTCATTTAGTGCAGTTCCTAAGTCCTGTCTTCTAATAATCCTAAATATCCATTAATGAGGCATTGGACTGTGGCACAAAGCTCATTCAAAGACTAATAAATTTCCCGTCTCTCCTATGCTTTATAAAATAAATAATCTTAAAGCAAAACTAAGCCCTTTCCCCGTCAAAGCCTGGTTATCCCCATGGCTGATGTGCCGAAGGGTCTGGCCACACCATGTCCTGGGCTACCCCTCTGAGTGGGAAGGGTGTCAGTCACTTTGCTGAGGCTGTTCTTTCCCCACACCTCCCTGAGTTAGGACACAGGGAGCATCCGTGGCAGTGCAACAAAAAAAGCGCCTTACGCGACATGGGTGAACTGCGTTGTCTCAAACAGACAGTCATGCTTAATGTGAACCAAACAGGGAAAGGGGTTCTCCGTAATTCAGCTTGAATGACAAATCGTTACCTATCAAAGCCCAGAAAACAAGGAAACATAAGTGAAAACCAAGCCAAATCAAAATACCTGGGAATATGTTTTAGAAATATTTCCCCATTACTTGTAAATAGTCAGAAGATAATTGTTAGGCTTACAGAAGTGCTTATTCCTCTAAACAGAAATATCTACCCTGTGAGCATCTACCTCTGAGCTAGCTGATGGGACTTCCTTATGGCCCATGGAGAGTGATAGGTCTGAAATACATCAGATGGATCCTGCAGCTGAAGTGCCCATTTCTTTCTACTGACTCTAATGGGAGACCTACACAGTGAGGTCAGATTAGTGGCCTACAACGTAGACATCTCTGTTTGTACAGATAAATCCTCCATCAAGAAAAATGCTGGCTTTTTTTCTGTTAAAACAAATTTGAGTCCTCCACCCCTCTGTCTCCCTCTTGACAAAAGGAACAGCTTGTCAAAGGAAAGGTTAAGTTAGTAGGTAAAAACACGAGTGGAAAGGATTAGTATGACTTCAGGATAGTGGCATAAAATTAGTCTTTCCAGCATACCACTAAATACAGTATTTTTCATACGCATCTGAAATATGCTACTGATTTTTCTGATGACTACCATAGATTTTGTCTGGCTTTTCCATTTCGTAAGCACGACTCCTTGACTTGTTTTATGTTCTGCCATTGCTCAGATATTAATGCAACCCTAGTGGCAAGTGTTCAGTAGCCCAGATGAGATGCCAAAGGTTAGTAATGACTTTTGAACAAACACTCCTGAAGTGGCAGCACATACTTGAAAAGGCACAATTTTCCCCAGCAGTTCAATATTGTATTTTAACTTTGTACACAGTTAGCCTGTGGGTGTCTTTTCCATTTGTCAACAGCACGCAACAGAGCACTGCCATTTTGCACTCTGGTGGGAAAGTGTTACTTCAACTTAATTGACTCTTTTTGCTGGATGGAAATTATTTACCTAGAAATACTACAGTAGAGGGCCAAATTGGTTTCAGAAAAAAAAAAAAAAAACTTACTTAGGATTTTTATAGGATGAAGACATTGCACTGTGGCAGTAGCTACCTCTATTGCTAAGGCTAAAATGATGCTGCACTGAACAAACTCTTCTTGGGCTGTTACTTCCTCTTGGTTGTTGAGTTTGTAGGGCAAGGCAGGAGGGCTGTTCACTAAAGGAGGAAGAAGGGGATGCTTGTTCAAATATTGGTCCATTTATCTGTATTTGGATTATGTTCCAATCAAATGGGCTGAGGAATGAAAACTACACAAGTACTTTTGAAAAAATTAAGTTTATTTTGCATATTGTCCTGACATTTACAAGCTAAGCTGGAAGGCTGAAGCTGTGATACCCTTACTGTAATTTTAGGAATACATGAGAGGGCAGATCAGATACTACACAACCACAGAAAAGGAGAAACTAGGACTTAGCTCTAAACCAGGGGGAAAAAAAAGAGGACTGAAAAGTTTCACAGACAAATTCGTTTAGCATCAAATCCCAGAAATATGGTGATACAAATCATCGATCAAGTTGTTTGTAAACAACTAGAAAACAGCAAAGAGGTAAACAACAGTTAAGGTGAGTTTATGAGGAGCAAATTACAAACCAACTTCTCTTCCATGGTTACAAGGCAGGTCTCATGGTTACAGGAAAAGACATACAGGATTTATATTTGGCTTCCACTACCCTTTTGACTCTACCAAATGATATTTTTGTGACCAAGCTTGGGGAACTTGGAGATGATGGAACCACAATAAGCAACAAAACTAGTTGGAACACAATACTGTGAAAACAGTTGTTGGCAGCTCATGTCAAACCAGAGGGTATTTGGAGGGGAGCTTGGCAATGTCCTGTCTGGAGTCTAGTGCTGCACAGAATTTGTGTGCAGGAAGAGGGAATAAAACTCCCTATTTATGGTCCTCAAAGACAATGGGGAACTCAGAGGAGCTGCTGAACAGAAACAGAGAAGCATTATGTGTGGGATGGTGATGTGGCATTGTAAACAGGAATGTCTAGTATAAGGCACATAAATAAACCTTCCACTTTTGTCAACCCCAATGAGGCTTCAGCAGGGATAGCATGCCCAGAAAGCTCTGTTCTTCAAGACAAATTAAGAAAAATGCAATCCATGATTGGACAATTGGAAACATTCACTTAGGAAAAATCTGAGGAGAGGCATATTATAATGCCTTTTTACTTTTGTAATGGGTGGCTGCTAACAGGAGGGGAACAAATAGTCCTCCACACCAACCCATGAGGGGCATGAGGAAGCAGTGAACTAAAATTGCAACAAAGATTTAGATTAAATAGGAAAGCTATTAGTGAAAAAATTAGAAAGCAGCTGATAGAGAACTGAGAAGTCCTCCGCTTTAAGGCAATATCAGCTGTACTTAATTAATTTCTGACAAACGTTTCTAATTTTTTCACTATTTTTTTTGTTATTTCTATACATCTCTATAGCAAAATCTTGTATTCTTCTGAGAGAGAGAATGAGCTGGAATATTAAAAATGAACAATCTTGAAAAGATGCTTTACAATAAGGAATTCAATGTTGGCTCTTAGTGAACCTAATCCTCTAAAATAGTTTGGGCAAAACACTCATGTAATTTACAGGCTGTGACAGGACCAAATGATACAGTGAATGAATTTGTGATCTTGATTTCTAAATAGAACAGGCCTTATTTGATCCTCACACGTGTGCAATCTGCAACAGTTCATTGAATCTATGAAAATGGAGGGCTGAGGATTTAAAATCTGGTCTATTTGTAATTTGTACTCTTAAGTACATGCTGTTAAATGAAAGGAGGCCAAAGAGGAGACTTGAGTGTTGGGTCTCTGCTCCTTCATTTACTACCTGGATTTTCTCAAAGGCCACCAGCTATTTCTCTCTGGGTCACCACCCAAGCATAGTTTGGGCAAGAGGTCACTCAAACCTCTTTCAAGAGGCAGTGTGGATGTGGCTGTGCCTGGCTCAGCTCTCTGCCAGACTCGTCTCCCAAAAGTCCCCCCTCAGCCCTTGCACTTTCAAGAACCTCCTCCTATCTCTCCCAAAGAAATGCCATGTGGGGCTCACTGTCCGGCAATATGGAAACTCCTGTGGTGGACCACCCACAGCACAGCTTTCACAGTGTCCTGGAGATCCAAGCTGGAAAAATGTAGAGAAATGACACAGAAACACCACCAGACCCTCACAGAAGGCTCTGAGGACACCACTCAGAGCCCAGGGCTATATTAGCCTTAGGGACCTCTACACCACGTGACCAGTGATCAATACATGGATGTCTCCTGTTTAGCAATGTGACCACGAGCTGTCTCTCTCCAAGCTGCCTTGCACAGAAGTATGATTGACTCTGCAGGTTTATTTACGTTTTCAGAATGGAAATGCCTGAAAACCAGCAGTTTCATAGTTAAAATTGGATACCTAAAACCCCTTCCTTATTTCCTATGCAAAATCTCGAGACACTTGGGCTATGACTTCATACCTACAATGTAGACTTAATAGTTCATTTCGTCATGTGATGGATATATTTTTAAAAAGCAGTTTTCCCTCCTTAAACTTTTTCAGTTATTTATTTCATACACTAAGAAAATATTTTAAATATTTTTAAATATTTTTAAATATTTAATACACCTAGAAATATTTTAAAAAATTAAGTTCAAACACTTTCACAATTCTCATCTGAAACTTCTAAGTATTTGGAGGACATTGCAATGTGTGGTGGAAAAAGCTGTCTCCTTCCTAGCAGTCATTTCTAATTGAGGCATCAGTGAAGATGCCTTTGTTCTTATCAGCAGCCACTCCAGCAAAAAAACCCCAGAACTGTTTTCAAGTTGTAAGTGGCAGGCAACTACTTTTTTTTCTGAATATTTTCTGTATTTTTTTTTTAATGAACAAGAGAAATGCAGCTAATAATTGCCTGGATTTTATGTTGTTAATGCATCACTAGCAACAAATTAAGGCTGCTGCCAAGTATTTTAAGTTTATGTAGAAATAGAAGAATTCTGATGTTTTGTGAAAATGATGAAGTGTCATTCCTCATAAATATGAAAAGTAGTGTTTTTATGAACAACAGGGGAAAAGGAAGTGAGATTTCAAAGCAAGAAGAGTGGAGGATTGAATGTGGGTTCCTGATAAACTTGCTTGAAACATCCACTAGATATTATCAAGATACCAGCTCTTTTCAGTGGAATTTCTATCTTCAGGCAATAAAAAGTTTGTCACATAGATATCTGTGAAAGATTTTAGTTTCAACAAATCAGAGCATTTTGAAGAAAATAAATTAAAAAGCATTCCTAATCACTTCTAAGGCTGGGACACCTACGCATAACAGTTGTTAATTTATAGCATATTCTGTTTTGAAAATAGTCTGGAAAATGGAAGCTGATGTCCTTGTTTTGTGGCTGGATAAGCTTCATGACAGTTATAATTCATTCTTTTGGTACATTGCATTCTCCATGGTCCTCACTTACAATTTCCTTTTCTAATTAAGACTTCTTTATAAGTCCATATAGTGTTTGTCCTTTTTTGGCCCATAAATGCCATTATTCTAAGCTCATTTTAGGGTCATACTCCCTTTACTCATCAGTTGGCAATTAGTCAAAATATTATGAGCTCAATTAATTCCTAATCTAACTCCACTGACCTCTTTACACTTAGTTAAGAAACAGCATGGGGCCTTTTCTGGCTTTATCAACTATTTGCATGATTATAGAAAATAACAAGCATAAATGCGATTAGATTTGCCCTGGTCCTTATATAATGCACACTTCCCTTGCAGCTTGCTGTTGCATTAATTCCCATGAGCTGATCCTCCCGTATGAACAACCTCAACTGTGAACCAGGAATCCTCCAGCTGCTCATCGCATGAGCTGATGATGACAGGAGCAAATGTGTCTGTTTTTTTGGGCTAGTTGAAACCTGATGAGACTCTTTCCTCTCATTCTGTAAGGAGCAGACAGAACATTTTAATTGCTTTATACCCTTAAGAATTTGTGCTCCCAGGGTGTGTGAAGGTCAATGAAGAAGACAGCTAGCAAAAATACAGAGAGCAGTATCTGCACGAGGGGAGCACTCTTCCTCTGTGCAGACTACTGGTCCCATAAGAAGGGCAGCAGGATGATTTTTGTGCATCTTTCTCATTCACTATGTGCCAGACTGCAATGAAAATCTCACAGCGTGGTGGGTCATGCCATGTCCTTAGCCATTGGGCCAAGGACCATTCTCGACCCTGTTACTGTGAACATGGCTTGTGTGACAGGTAGCTGAGTGAGTTGCTCATTCGTTATCAGTGCCTTGGGTGACATTTATCACCAAGTCTTTGTCTTTTGCGGGCACATTGCTGTGCCACCTTCCAGCTGGACTGAATCCTTTGGTAAAGCGCTCAGGAATCTAAACACAGCTGGCCAGCGTGGGTTTAGTGGCTTTTGAAGGATTTCCTTTATATTAAAAAAAAAAAAGCAAATTCATCAAAATGGAAGTGCTTTTTAGGACTGCTGTAAATTCTAAAAAAATTTCCTTTGCTAATTGGTGAAAATGCACATATACAGTGACTAAGCAAATGCTTGGAGCTTGGCATAGCTGGAATAGCTGTTTGAGTGACACTCAAATAAGTGACAATTTGGAATTCTCTGCTTTATTTTGAATAAGGTACTATTCAGTTGCAAATCTGCACATCTAGGCATATAACTACATTACCATAAAAACATATGAATATAGAGAACATTTTGTGCATTTTCATTTGTGTCTTTGATTGACAGGTGGCTACAAGTGAAACCAAAAAGGAATGAAACTGATATTTCATTTCAGTTAGTCTTTGATATTGAATAAGGTAAAATCATCACCTCTTTCGATATTAGTATGGTGTCTGAGCTTACAGTCTGTTACCCAGAGTGTGCTTAGAAGGAGTCCTAAAATAGGATGCTCTTTTCTTCCTTGCTTGAGATTGTAAACACTTGTTGTAAAATAGACTAGGATTGCATAGCCTTTATTTGTGCTCAATTCTCTCCAGTGGATTTGACCCATTCCAAAATATAAAATGCATTCGACTGCTTACGACAGAATGCGACGGTATATCACATTCCTCAGTAAGGAGAGGACCCCAAACCATCCCATGTGCAGCTGAAATGAAACGGCAGTCTTACACAAACTTTTGGCAAGGGGACAGGTCAGGGCTCGGTTACCACAAGGGCACACAGCATTCTCCCAGGTCGATTTTAATCCAGGAGACAGGCACACAAGCTCCATGTGACTTTTCAGCTTCTTTAATATCATTTTCTATACCTCTCTACTGAGTACTCATAAATCAGCTCCTTCAGTCTGGAGCTCCTTTTCTTAGACTGAATCAACATTTCAGCCTGCCTCTGAAATGTCTGAGCTTAATGGCCTGGAAACTAACCTCTGTTTTTCCACCCGCCACTCTCTCCTGTAGACAACCTTTCTGCTGTGATGACAACATCACCTCTCCTCCTGGTGTCTGACTAAACACCTCTCTCAATCTGCCATAATACCCAGCCATTTTCTAATCTTGCTCTCTTTTTCTTTCCCAGTGAAGTTCCAGCTATTTTCTTCCATCTCAGAACAAAAAAAAAGCTCAGGGCCCTTTCTCAGTCAGCTCCCATTTTGATAACTGCAATTTCCTCTGCTGTAGTTTCCGTGAGACTCACCTCCCCGTCCCACAGACTGCTTCCTCCGAAACTGATCTGACTGTTTCCAACTCAGATATCTCTGTCCTCGACTTTCAAGAACATGTTCACACCAGATTTTAACTGCTTGCCCTTGCATTTGTACCTCTTTGCCTAATTGCATAGGTGAAGAAAGGTAGGAGAATTTCAACCCTGCTACAAGTGGGTTGAAAATTGTCCATCTCTAGCAGGGAAGCCATTGACTAACACTAGGATGGGATTCTGCCTGTGCTAAAAGCAGAGTCACATTACATTTATTTATTTATACGTATCACCTTGGTAATGCACCTTACAGAGTTCATAAGGTTTTGCACCCACTTGCATCTCTTCATACAGACACAAGCTTAGTTTTACACTACTGCTGCCTTTCTCAGTCAAGTATGTCACGACAGAGCCATTTGTCCATCTGAGTGACGCAAGTAGACGTAGGCCAAGAAGGAAGTTTAAATATACCTATTATGGTGCAGGGTCAGTAATAGAGCATATTTTATGCTTCATTTGTCAGTAACACTTCTGGAGATCCTATCTGCTCCAGAAAGTTAACATGAATCCAGCTGCAGAAGGTGGAGCTTCAGTTTACGTGCCAGCAAATGGAGTCACAGGAAGGATTTAGTAGGTGTAAACGCCATCATACCAAAGTGTCACATAAGTTTCTCTGTGTTGCTAACAAATGTTCACCTTTTGCTCAAAGTGATTTCATTGAATTGCCATCAGTGATGAACTAAAGCTAACTTTCCCCCAAGGGGTAATGATTCAACGTGCTTCATAAAACAAAGTGTGAAGCCTGAAATAAAAATATGAGACAATATACTCCATTCCTGAGAAATGCATAAAGAAGGAATTACTCCTCAAAGTAATACTATTCCATCTCTGCATGAAACTCAATGCTCCTGCTGATCTATTTCATCTGGAGAAGGCGTTTCCCTCTTTCAGGTAGGCTCTATTATGCAGATTTGTTGGGGAATTGGGCCAGTTTTCTTCTAAGCCCCTCTTTAAGAGAAGTATTTGCTGTGGCCTTTTATGGCCAGGCATGTACATTCAGGGTTGCAAGAATATCTACTGTATTTTGTAAAGGAAATAAAGGAAATTAAAATTATGCTACATTTGTGGTTTTTTTTAAAAAAAAACAAAACCAACAAAATGAAAAAGAACAGGTGAAAGGAAACTAGGGACATCAGACTGAATGTGAAAAGAGGTGCAGCATGTTAACTGAAAAGACTTTTTCTCCAAGACAATCAAGTTAAAGGACAACACGTCTTTGAAGACCATGGGCCTACTATCAAGTAACAACTTACTCTTCAGCAGCTTGTGACTCCTGCCACCATGGAAGCTATTATGCATATGTATGTTCCATATTTTCTGATCCTTCCTTCTTTCATATTTAAGCCTCATATTCACAGAAAACAAATTTGAAGTCTGTGGCTGGTTATGGAAATATGAAGAGTAAAAGCTAATGACCAAAGGAGCAAAGATCTTTTTATGCAAGTGTTCTTAATAATTAGAAGCAGAGCATAAGATATACATATTTTTACGAAAAGAACTTACATAATTGGTCTCTAAACTGTCTGTTTTCCAAACATATTTATGAGACATCTGTAGGTCATAAAAAGCCCTCTCCAACATCTGGTCTGACATATTCTCACTCAAAGTGAATTACTGTTTATAGTTTTTGTTATAGCTTGAGTGGTAGTTTAAAGTTTCACAACTTTAGAGATTTGGAGAAAGACAAACTTTTAAATATTGTTTGAACAAGGTATGTTATATGAAAGTTAGTATGATGTTGAGATGTAAAAGTGGTTGTGCCTCCCATAAAACTTTGTTTCGATACAGCAAAACATCCCAGCAGAGAGAAGCCAATAGGAGGGGAGCCTATAGGGTCCCCTTCACAGGACTTGTCCTGTTAGGACAAGCTGAGAGAGCTGGAGTTGTTCAACCTGGGGAAAAGAAGACTCAGGGGAGTTGGTTGGAAGAGGCTCTGAGCAACCTGATCTAGTCTGGGATGTCCCTGCTCCTTGCAGGGGGGTTGGACTAGATGACCTTTGAAGGTCCCTTCCAACCCAAACCATTCTATGATTCTATGATTCTATGACTCATAGCATTTGAGTTTCTTCTACTAGCTCCGCTAATGGCCGACTGAGAAAATCACTCTCTTCTACCATGGAAGTGTGGGAATGTCATTTAGCTATCTTCTGAAATGATCTGAGGTAAATCCACACATAGCTGCTACGTGTAATTACAGGCCTGCCCTGTTTTTTTTCCTTGGACAGTATTGAACTTCATGCATAAGCAAAGAATGTACATCAGAACTATGAATGTTGAAATACAATCTGTATTTGTATTAGTGTGTTTTACCACAAACAATTCATCAGTAATTCAAGAACTCCAACAAAGTGCTGCAAATTTGTTTTCCTAAAAGAAGACTTTGACTGTTGGCAGTATTTGGGGTGGAAGAGTGGAAGAGAGAGGATCTTTACCATCAACACTACAAGAGGAGAACCAGTAGATTTTGTGCTTGGCTGGACACATTTTCATAACAGCAAATTTTCACTGGTTACTGGGCTTCAGCTTTTCCTATTCAATTCCCAAACCACAGCTTTTTAAAGGCCTGCTTGCAGTAATTCTTTTGGAGTTACATAAACTTGTGGCTATTGTTATCTTAGTTTCAGTGTTTCTCTGCTAATCCACAGAATCACAGAATCACAGAATTATTATCAAGATTGGAAAAGACCTAAAAGATCATCCAGTCCAACCATCACCAATACTTCTCAGCTAAATCATATCCCTCAACACAACATCCAAACATTTCTTGAACACCCCCATAGTCGGTGACTCCACCACCTCCCTGGGCAGTGCATTCCAGTGCCTGACTACCCTTTCTGAGAAGTAATATTTCCTGATGTCCAGCCTGAATCTCCCCTGGCGCAGCTTGAAACCATTGCCTCTAGTTCTATCACTGTCTACACGAGAGAAAAGGCCGACCCCTAGCTCACTACAACCTCCCTTCAGGAAGTTGTAGAGAGCTATAAGGTCTCCCCTGAGCCTCCTCTTCTCCAGACTGAACAATCCCAGCTCCCTCAGCCGCTCCTCATAAGGCCTGTGCTCCAGACCCCTCACCAGCTTTGTAGCCCTCCTCTGAACGCGTTCCAGGCCCTCAATGTCTTTCTTGCAGTGAGGGGCCCAAAACTGAACACAGAACTCGAGGTGCGGCCTCACCAGTGCCGAGTACAGGGGGACAATTACCTCCCTGTTCCTGCTAGTAACACTGTTTTTGATGCAAGCCAGGATGCCGTTGGCCTTCTTGGCCACCCGGGCACACTGTCGGCTCATGCTCAGCCGAGCATCAGTCAGTACCCGCAGGTCCGTTTCCTCCACACAGTCCTCCAGCCACTCCGCCCCAAGCCTATAGCGCTGCCTGGGGTTGTTGTGGCCGAAGTGCAGGACTCGGCATTTGGTCTTGTTGAACCTCATCCCATTGGCTTCAGCCCAGCTCTCCAGCCTGTCCAGATCCCTCTGTAGGGCCTCGCTACCCCCAGGCAGATCCACACTCCGAGCCAATTTGGTGTCATCTGCGAACTTACTGAGGGTGCACTCAATGCCCTCATCCAGATCATCAATAAAGATATTGAAGAGGACAGGCCCCAGCACCGACCCCTGGGGAACACCACTTGTGACCGGTAGCCAGCTGGATTTAACTCCATTCACCACCACTCTCTGAGCCCGGCCCTCCAGCCAGCTCCTTACCCAGCCAAGAGTGTACCCATCCAAGCCATGGGCTGCCAGCTTCTGCAGGAGAATACCGTGGGAGACAGTGTCAAAGGCTTTGCTGAAGTCTAGGTAGACCACATCAACAGCCTTTCCCTCATCCAGCAGATGGGTCACTTGATCATAAAAGGAGATCAGGTTGGTCAAACAGGACCTGCCCTTCATGAACCCATGCTGGCTAGGCCTGATCCCCCGGCCATCCCGCACATGCCGCATGATCTCCCTCAAGACTATCTGTTCCATAACCTTCCCTGTAACCGAGGTCAGGCTAACAGGCCTGTAGTTCCCCGGATCCTCCTTACAACCTTTCTTGTAAATGGGAGTCACGTTGGCAATCCTCCAGTCTTCCGGGACCTCACCAGTCAACAAGGAGCGCTGATAGATGATGGAAAGCGGCTCGGCTATCACCTCCGCCAGTTCCCTCAGCACTCTTGGGTGGATCTCATCCGGCCCCATGGACTTGTGGCAGTCCAGTTGGAGTAGTAAGTCTCTGACCGTTTCTTCCAGAATCACACGGGGGTTGGAAGGAACCTCTGGGGGTCATCTGGTCCAACCCTCCTACTTAAGCAGGGCCAACTACAGCCAGTTGCCCCGGACCATGGCCAGACACCTTTTGAATACAGAATCATAGAATCATAGAATAGTTTGAGTTGGCAGGGACATTTAAAGGTCATCTAGTCCAACACCTCTGAAAGGAGCAGGGACATCTCCAACCAGATCAGATTGCTCAGAGCCCAGTCCAACCTGACCTTGAATGTTTCCAGGGATAGGGCATCTACCACCTCTCTGGGCAACCTGCTCCAGTGTTCCACCACCCTCACTGTAAAATTTTTTTTTCCTGATATCTAATCTGAATCTACCTCCTTCTACTTTAAAACTATTATCCCTCATGCTTTCACAACAGGCCCTACTGAAGAGTCTCTCCCTGTCTTTCCTGTAGGCCCCCTTGAGGTACTGGAAGACTGCTGTCAGGTCTCCCCGGAGCCTTCTCTTCTCCAGGCTGAACAATCCCAACTCTCTCAGCCTGTCCTCATAGGAGAGGGGCTCCAGCCCTCTGATCATCTTTGTGGCCTCCTCTGGACTCACTCCAACAGGTCCACATCCTTTTTATGTTGGGGACTCTAGAGCTGGATGCAGTACTCCAGGTGGGATCTCAGGAAAGCAGAGCAGAGGGGCAGAATCCCATCCCTCAACCTGCTGGCCATGTTCCTTTTGATGTAGCCCAGGATGCTGTTGGCTTTCAGGGCTGTAAGTGTGCATTGCCGGCTCATGTTGAGCTTCTTGTCCACCAGACAAGAATATCTCCACCAGAATACCTCCAAGGATGGAGACTCTACAGTCCCCCTGGGCAACCTGTGCCAGGGCTTGGTCACCCTCACAGTGAAAAAGTGTTTCCTGATGTTCAGAGGGAACCTCCTGTGTTTTAGTTTGTGCACATTGCCTCTGATCCTGTCACTGGGCATCACTGAAAAGAGCCTGGCTGTGTTCTCTTTGCACCCTCCCTCTCTGTATTTAAATACATTGATGAGATCTCCCCTGAGCCTTCTCTAGGCTAAACTCAGGTCTCAGCCTTTCATTATAGAAGAGATGTGCCAGTCCCTTCATCATCTTAATGAGATTCTCTCTAATATGTCCATGTCTCTCTTGTACTGGAAAACCCAGAGCTGGACCCAGCACTCTAGGTGTGGCCTCACCAGTGCTGAGTAGAGGGGAAGGGTCCCCTCCATCAACCTGCCAGCAACACTTAGCCTAACACAGCACAAATCATTGCTGTTGACCAGAATGCTTCAAAGACATACTTGGTAGATGCTGCTGACCTCTCCTTGATCCTTTCTCAAATCTGATACCATAGTTTCCTAATCATAAGCGCTTTTCCTCTTGAATGCTGTTGACTGTGATTTTGTAGATAGAAATGAAGTGACTTAGCATTCACATACGAGTTATGTGAGCAAAAGGCACAAGCACATGTAAATGAGATGTAGCATTGAGCTGCATTCATACAATACAGAATAAGGTGCAAGTAATCCAGTCAAAGAAAAATTATGTCAACAGTAGCTCAAATTTTAAAGAGATGATAATTTTATGAAAATGTATTTGGCTTTAAGACTCAAATGCAGAGCAAGACTACAGCTGGAGAAAAAAAATCATGTTAAGAGGCACAATGCTTTTCTAAGACAAAGTATCGAATCCACTTTTTTTTGTTACCCAGCCAAATATTCTTCCCATTCCAAAGTATGGGAAAGTAGAGTTTGCAATAATGAGGTTTGTCGGTCACCAATTATTTAGGATTTTTTTTTCCCTTTTGTGCAGCTCCTAGTGCAAGATGGCATCTCATCCACTGCCTTAAATCTTACTCATACAGTGTACATATAGATGAGCTCCTTAATTTTAAGCACCTCAAACTGAAAAACATTAGCTTCAGAATGATTACTTTCCTAACACCAATAGCTATTGTCTCCAGCAAGAAGCCTTGACTTAAAAGGCCAGAGTAGCACAAATATCTGGAAGCTTACCTGACCAAGTGTAAGGTCAAGCAAGACATTCTGCTGTATCTTTGGGCTCCCAAATGGGAAATGACAGAAAAAGTCCTGGATGTACCAAGTAACCACCAATAATTATGATTCACTGAGGCAACCAACCAACAAAGAATGAACATCAACCTCTAGGCATAACATATGTGATGTTTTCAGTGGAAACAGGAAAATACCAAGACCGCTCTAAAAAAAGGTAGAAAATCCCCCTAGAAGACTGTATCAAATTCTGGCCAGTTGAGACCAAGAGAGATTAACAGAAATCTAACACTGCAAGTATGTTCAGGGCTATGGAAAGATGGGAGAATACGACAGAAGGACTTCACTTAAATGTAGGTGCCATTCTTTTTCCAGGAGGTAGTCATGTGTCATAGTTCAGCCCCGATCAGGACCAGACTATGCAGTCTTTCTTTCACTCCTCCCACCCTCTGAGAGAATAGGGAGAGATAATATAAGAAAAAACAGCTCGAGGTTTGAGATAAGGACAGGGAGAAAATCCTTAAAGTTACTGTCATGGGCAAAACAGACTCGACTTGGGGAAAACTATTCATTTATTACTAAAAACAGCAGGAGAATGAGACAGAGAACAAGATAACCTCCTTCCACCCCTCCCTCTTCCTGAGCTTAACATTATCTCTACTACCTTCCCTACCCCGAGCGGCATAGGGGGGAAGAGGGAATGAGGATTGCGATCAGTTCATCACGCTATGTTTTATGCCACTGCTTCATCATCAGGGGAAGAACTCCTCACATTCCTCCCCTGCTCCATTGTGGGGTCCCACCCATACGCCACAGTCCTTCCTGAAACTGCTCTGGCGTGGGTCATCTCTTCCATGGGGTGCAGTCCCTCCAGAACGGCTGTCCCAGCAGGCCCTCCACGGGCCACGGCTGCCTTCAGGCCTCCACCTCCCCCGGTGTTGGGTCCTTCACAGGCTCCAAGTGGATCTCTGCTCCTCCATGGACCTCCATGGGCTGCAGGGGGACAACCTGCTCCACCATGGTCGTCACCACAGGCTGCAGGGGAATCTTGGCCAGGAGCCGCGTTACTCCTCCCCCTGCTTCTTCACTGACCTTGGCATCTGCAGCCGTTCCTCTCACAAGAAAAGTTCTTCACAACAGGCTGGCAGACGCCTCTCAGAATCTCTTCACATCATCCAGCTCATCTCCTCTCCACTTCTTGCAGCTGGGCTGGGCCGAGTCGGGCCCAGTCGGCAGCCTGGCAAGAGGCCAGAGGGTGAGGC
The DNA here is from genome assembly GCF_036417535.1 of Chlamydotis macqueenii. NCBI lineage: Eukaryota > Metazoa > Chordata > Aves > Otidiformes > Otididae > Chlamydotis > Chlamydotis macqueenii. Next base: position 131,676,292 of record NC_141556.1, read on the forward strand.
TTGCAAGGCCTATGAGGCCTGCTCCTCGCCCTTTGCACCTCTGCTCCTGCTCAGCTTCTTCACATCTTCTCTTCTCTCTTTTTTTCTGTTTTTCCCTTCTTAAATATGTTATCCCAGAGGCGTTATCACGGAACATTCTGCTACCAATTGGCTCGGCCTTGGCCAGCAGCGGGTCCGCCCTAGGCCCGGCCGAGTCCACTGAACAAAGGGGAGCGACTTCTAGCAGTTTCCTGCAGAAGCTGCCACCTTAGGCCCTCCCTCACTAAACAAAACCACAACATCATGTAACCCAAATTTGCTTCCCATCCTTCCTTTAAACAGCAAAATGAAGAAAACTGCTGGCGTGTAATTGCTGTTTATTAAATATATATGGGAGAAGAGAGAGGGGGCTTACGGGAATGAAAAAAAAAACTCGCCAAGTCTGAGAATAATTTGAGGGTACTGGCACAATAACAGATTGCTGGAAATTAGAAATAGGATTCTAATGTCAAAGGTATTTGAATAACCTTCCAGTAATAGCAAAAGCACTACTTCTGTTTTTGAACGTAATCTCTTAGGTGCATGAAAGGGTCAAAATAGCTCTCCATAAAAGCAAATGATCCAGGAAGTCTCTTCCAGGTCTGTATCCTCCATGGCTACACCTAAATTCCAGTACTGCTCTGAGTGAGTAATCGTATAATGGCTGAAATAGCTCATGAAGTGCTAGATGAGATATATCTGTAGCAATTTGGCTTCCTCCTAAGCTGGTAGCAGTTCCATTCTTAGCATGAACAGATTTTTATTTCTGGGTTGCAAGTGTTTCAACTAGCTAGATAGCTGCTAACTACCTCTATGTGCCAACAGCAGCTCAGCTTCACCAGTGTGAACAAATGGGTGTCAGTACTTGCAGCCAGTCATCCCAGCCAGTTCCCACCACCCTGCCTTGGTGATGAGCCACTACCAGCAAAAAGGGGTGAACAGGCATGAGCCAAAAGAAGGTTACATTTCCAAAATGCTTGAGAAGTATCACCCTGGAAAGATAGATTGAAACAAGATGTTAACCAACTTATCCTCACCACTTCACTGCCTAGTGACATAAACTCCCTATCTGACATCATAGGCAAACTGTAGGGAGAAACCGGCTTTCCTCCCTCATCAGCTAGTACAGTGGAAGAATTATTTCAGGAGGCTTTCAGCATATTTGTGTTTCAGCTTGCAGCACTGATAACAGCACTGTCCCTGCGATTGCTTAAATCTAGCTGAGCAAGAAATGAAGAACTTCTGTGCTCAGTTCCATTATAAGTTACACTTACATTTCCAAACACTCCATTCAAAGATATACTAATAAATGATGACCTAATGTGACAGGTATGCTGTGCCCATACTTTTTCTCCCCTTATCTGGCAGCGCTTTTTAAAGGTAGTCATTTTCTGACTGCTCTTCTAACCGCTATGTTCCTCACACCTTGTGCCACGGCTGATTTCATTGTCAAGCTACATTTAGTCTGGCATGTATCTGTGTGTGGTTTAACCATAGGCTTATTGAAGTGATCATGGTCATTATATCTTCTTTTCCTTGAATGCATATCATCTCGCACAGAACTCTAGTATTATCCCTGATACGAGCATATCTTAGGAGGGTAATTTTAAAGACTAATTCATAACATCACCTAGTATTTCCTTTAATGGCACAAAACTGATTTACAGTTCTACAGGAAAGTTATTTGCACTGTTATATAGCATGGTTAATAGCTAAGGTCCATAAAGACTGCAATCAAGATATTCCATCACATTTTATATCTGCCTGCCTTTTATTGATAGGTTTCTTCTTCACTATATATGCCCTTTTACATGAAATAGCTCTTCATTCCTAGTGAGTTAATTCACCCTATCTCTATTGTTATAGCTACCAGCAGACTGTTCACATGTTTAATATAGGGTGGTGTAATTTTTTCCAAACACCATATTTCCCTTCTTATTTCCATAAATGTGAAAATTTTAGTTATGTATTTGCTGTAATATTAAACTGAAATAAATAAATGAGATTTGACAAGATGGAGATGACAGTCTTAAGCCATGCCATCTGGGAACAGTGGGATTTGTTTACAGTTTCATTTCTCACTCCAAATCCTACCGTGTCCTAGACTGTAAAGATCTGTTAAGGAGCAGTGCCATCAGCTAAAATATGTTGGACACCCTAGTGTGGCCAGCAGAACTGGACAGCGGGCCGCAGCAGTGTTTAAAAAACTACAGTAGGTGTACAAGCTCTCAGAGAGCCTGGAGCTGGAATTGCCATGACTCACATTGATTCTGCATCCTTTTAATGTGACAGCAATGTCAAATGAAGAGTGGTGTAATTTTTGCTTCAAAATTCAAAACTTCAGAAAAACTCAACTTCTTGCAGTCCTGCAATAAAAAAGGGCTTCAGTTTATACGCTTCCATGTAAAGGAAGAAGAACAGGATGTCGATAAGCAGGAAGACCACATGAAAGAACAAGGATGGGTGGGGGTCAACTCCTGGCTTAAGAACTGATTCCTGATGCTGGGCAAATCGTTTGACTTCTCTATGTACAACAAAGATGATAATGTCTCCTGGAGTGGAGACAGCTTTTTAAAGCATATTTTATCTTTCTCTTCTTGTATATACAAAGCCTAGCAACAAGGGGCCATGACTTTAGTGGGGCCATGACTTTGATGGGGCCATCTACACACTCCTAGAAGGAGATGGTATTTGCATGGAGTTTGCTTTGAAAGAAAATCGTGTCCTAATAGCTTTAGTCCTGTCATTCTGCTCTTCCTTGAGCTATGCCAAAGCTCTGAATTTCCTTTGAATCCTTGAAAAGCCTCTCATTTAGTTATTTAATTTAGTAATTTATATAATGCTTATGATCTTGGCAGTTGGATGTTTTGCACGAAAGGAAAAATTTAACATTACATAAGCCGCCCACAACAGGTAACAGAAGTTAAATTACTGCTGTTGGTGCTATTGAAAACCTTGACAGTCAAATTAACCAGAATTAAAAAAAAAAATTAAAAAAAAGACAAAACAAAAACTGAATCCATCAAAAGCTAAACACAACACATCAAGTTTGCATTATACTCTCCAAGCCACAAAACTCAGAGACTGAATGGATTCAAGTGCCAAACTGGAAACTCCTTCTGCTGGAAAAAGCCCTGCCCCGCTCCTCCTCGCACCTAGGACCAGACTGGCTGGGGGAGACCCCTCACTGCCAGGCAGCAGGGGTGACGGATACAGACCTGCCTCCCAGTTTTGCTATTTGCTTTTGAACAGTAAAAGCATTTTCCTTCTCTGGAATGTGAAAGTGATGTTGCTACCCTCCATTTCAAGGAAGAAGGGGGTACAGTTCAGTGACCCCAGGAAAATGGACAGAAGTCACACAGAACCATGAGCCTGCACTAAGGCAGGCTGCAATTTCCCTGCTCAAATACAAGATATATGCCCTTCCTTACTCAGTTTCACATGGGCCATGTGGCTCTACGGTTCCTCAATGCTGGTTTTATGTAATTAGAAAAACCTCTGGGATGTAAGGGATTTTCAGCACTTGTCTGTGTGCAGAGAACAGTATGTTAATTGATTTAACTAAGCTTGTGTTCAGAACTCTTTAGGATAATAAAATCTTGCTTTGAGAGGTAATGTTATCCTACAAATTAACACTGGGATGAGAAGTAATTCATTCAACAGACTGTTCCTGAAATGTCACATGTACCTGGCCCACATTGGCAAAACCAGAAGCTTCAATGAGATGCAACCTGTCACCCCACCTCAAACACTCTTCCCTCCCAATTAGCCAGCTAGGTGGGTGGCCTGACTGTCAGAGATGCTGAGCATCTGCAACTTGCTCTGACTTCCACATCTAAAAAACAAATTCTGTGGGAAGTGTGGATGACTATTTTCTTTGAAAATCAAGCCTTTTGGGTAAAAAGGTAGTGATTTCATGCTCTTTTTTTTTTTTTTTTAGGTTCTGGCTGCATTACGCTTTGGTTTTTCCATTTCAGAGATTGCAATAATTTTATCAGCTTCATAGGAGTATAGTGTTGGTTACTTAGGAAAACACTAAATAAATGCCAGATGTTATTAATTTCTCATTACTTCTGCAATTAACATATTTCTGACAGGTGCTGGAGCCAGAAAGCAGTAAGTGAGCTTAGCTTCAGAGGATGGTCTGAGGGCAGAGGTTCCTACCCTGCAGCCAGGTGCCACTGCAGCCCAGGGGCTGTGCGGCACTACCTCAGGCAAAGAGGTGGCTCTGGAATGTGCATGTTCCTATGCACATTAAACCCAAATAACACAGGCAGCAATCACAGGAGCCCACAAGTCCAGCAGTGATTCATAAATAACTCAGTTTAGGAGCTCAGTCTGCACTACAGACATGGAGCTGAAATGCAGGAATATCATTAACATAGAGGTCTGACCATTTTTTGTGAATGTTGCAGAAGTAGTATAGCCATGATGGTCTAAGAGCAGAAGTAAAACAAAGTTTGCAGGGAGAAGTGAAATATTTTATTAGACTAGTTTGCTAAAGCTGGAAACAACAGAGAAGTGGTTGGACACACAAGCCCCTCTTCAGGTCTGAAATAGAAACAGCAGCTGCAAAAGCTGAAATTAACCCTGACTGTCTGAAATAAAAAAGTAGTAAGCACCTGTGGAGACAATAAGCTTGTTACTCTGGAAAAGAGTGAGAAATACATTTATTCTTCTTCAAAGCTAAAGAAGTTAGCTTGGAGTGGAGGGTATTAAATGAAAATACGCCTCAAAAGAGGCTTTAATCTCTTAGCATTTCTAAAAGACAGGATTTCTAGTACCTGTATTAGAGTAACACCAGAAAACTCAGAGATGGTGTGACTGCATTGAGAGAATTATCTCCCACTGGAAAATGGGTGTTTCTGTCTGTCATTGGCTGCGTGAGCTCATCCTGGCGCATCACAGCTATTGTGTCCAGGAGGGCATATGGGCATATGCAGTGGATGGGCTGCAGAGATGCCTTGTAAAATCTCCAAGGATGATTGCTGTGGTGAGAAGATGTGTTGCCAAATTCAATGTTTCCTGCTCAAATACAATCTCAATCTCTTTGGTACATACTAGCTGTGAGTATTTGTTTTTCAGGCTGAAGTTAGTGAGGTTGGAGCTATACGAAGGGTAGGAGTTCTGATTCTGATAATATTTCTTTTGGTTTAGGAGCTTGTAAGTTGTTAATGATTGTTTATATAGGTCTCAGATTAGGCTGGTAATGATAGTGCTTGACAGTATTGCTGTCTTTTTAACTCATGGATGCCATCCACCTGCCCAGGAGAGCACACCTGTCCAGTAAAGGACATCTAAATGATTTAAAGTGATCTCAATGAGTGATTTCTTCAGAACAAATGAGGCAGGGTCTAAAAAGCCCTGATCTTTTGAATAGTGGCTGATTTTCTCCAGGCAAGCATATTTATCTGTGATTCTCTTATCACAATTGGTAAATTGTAGTTTGATACTGATCACGTTATCTAAGGTGATTTCAGTGCAGTGATATTCAAGAGAGTTTGATGGAGGGACAATTGTTATTCAATTTGATAAAAATCAATGAGGAAATTCATGTTTTCAGTGTAAATTAAAAAGCTTTCACTTAAGCATATAAGATAGAGCACAGGCTTAGTGATAGAATATCTTTTTATTTTCCTTTACGTTTTCCCTATTCTTTTTTTTTTAGTAGCTCATGATAAAGTCAAAACTTTATAGAATTATCTTTATGCTTATACTGTGCCTATTGTCTGAAGAAAATTGACTGAGATTAAGCTGTACAGGGTGAGGATGGACTACAAGATTTTTTGGTTTATAAAGGCTGGAGCACAGAAGGTTTATATTCATCTTGAGGACACACTGAGGACAAACTGGGATGCTCTCAGAGAGTGGAACATGGTGGACAGGCTGGGGACATTCCCAGTGGACAGACAGTACTACAGTGGGGAGGTAGTTATGGTCAATAACTGGTTCTTTATGGAGAAAACATGTTGTTTTCTGCACAGAGTCTTCCTTGACTTCATTAGTCATAGTGCCAGCTAGTTGCACATTTGCGCTACTTCTGATTTAGAATAGTCTTCCTCTGTGAGACAGGAAAAAATTGTAATGAAGGCTGGTTTGTTATTTCACTTCTGGCTCTTTTCCTGAAGTAGTCAATATAATGATCCAAGAGACATTTTTGTCTTGATTCTTCAAACCCAAAATGTTTCCTTGTCTTCTTCCTGAAGTAGCCATAGGAAGAGTGGTACTGGAGTTAACTTCTGGCTCGTTAAGGAAGAAATATGAAGGAAAGAGCAAAGTAATTCTAATTCCCCATACACAAATATGTCATCTGATTGTTCCTCTAGGGAAAGATTTTGGCTTTTGGAGCAGACAGTTCACCTTAGATTAGCAGAGTTTTCATTGGCTCTTTGAATGGTTCTTTGTCAGCTAGAGGCTAGGGCAGCTGTTGTTGTGTTAGCCGGTCTTTGTGTTCAGTGCCTACCATGGTTATTTTTATGGCATTTTGGAGTCTTGCAAAGCAGTTGGGGAAACTTCAGAAGCACTTCATTTTAGTCTGCTTATTTTCGTTCATCATTTTGGAGTGATTAGATAAAGGAAATTCTTTTTCAAGTTTTGTAGCATTCTAATACCTAACACCTACAGCATATTTGGAATGGTGAATCTTAGTCAAATAGTTAGTGATGGTCACGTGCTCTAGGAGTTAACTATGCTCCTGTAATAACCTGATAAAGTAGAATTCTTTTTTTTTTTTGAGCTAACAGTTTATCACCCCTCCCTCCGCTAACACATTGCCTCCATTTCACAGATACCAGCTGCCTTTTCTTTTCAGTAATCATCTAACTTGCTAACATAAAGAAATTAAGTTCAGAGTAATTGCTCTCTACCGGCATTTATCTTTGAAGTTTGCAGCTTTCATTTCAGACCTGCACAAGGCCTTGCATTCCTGAAAGCTATCTATTTTCTCCAACCACAGTAATTGGACCAATAAAAAAATATTACCTCTGCCTACAAAGCCACCACAGCTCCTGCTTGAAGTGCAATGGCATGCTTCCAGGCTCTCAGCTGAGGCAGAAGGTCAAAAGGATTATAAACAATTAAAAACATCTTAATCCCCATTAAGTGGTGGTGAGTCACTGAGGAATGCCCAGGGCAGATCAAAAGTTATTGCAAGAAGACAAGCTGATAGGGGGAGAGTTTGTGGGAAAACCCAGAGGGAGCAGGTCCTTCTAAGGTCCCCATGCAGGGGGCGGACAGGCACCTTAAAAACAGACATGATTTATTTTGGTTTTAAAAAGACATTCTTTGCCAGTAGTGATTTTGCCCTGAAAAATGAGACTTTAAAGAGACTGCCTATTCATTGCATTATTCACTACCCTCACCCTCAGAGGGAATGGTACTTCAGGATGGGAGCCACCATCCAGCATGCAGAAGACCCCACAGTTAATAGCTGAGAACTACAAGCCAGGAACAACAATTTCATGTAGTTGTGTCCCACCCAGATTACGCCTGCGTGTGGGAAAGTGTACGGTTAGCATCTGAGAAAATGGCTAAGACCTAGGAGGATGAGGAAGAGAAACCTATTTACAAGGTTGCTTTACAAAGGATGTTTTTCATATGTCAGCTATGATAACACCCATGAAGTAGGCATTTAGAGGTGTTTCCAGAGTTCAAAAAGATTTTAAAGAGGAACTGATGTGTTTATGCATCATGGAAACATTCAGAACTCTCTTATTCAGGAGAAAACAAAACAATAGTGCTTTGGCAGGACTGTGGTCTTGATGTGCCATCCCACGAGCTAGGCTTACCCATTAGGCAAAAACCTTATGAAACCCTCGAGGGTGGATCGTCTCTCAACTGCAGTCTTTTTAAGTTTCCTTAGAATGCTTGATAACTAGCAACTGCCAGACAAAAGATGTTAAGAGTAGCTGGCCTGTTGTTTTAATATGAGAATAAATCTTCCAGTCCCCAGAATCTATGATTGCCTGAAAGAAATGAGAATGTAATGCCCTCGAAATGCTTAGCAAATGAAGTGAGGAAAACCATTGTTTCAAATTGAATCTTTAGCCTACAATTCTGTCATAGGTAGGTATAAAAGAACATCTTTTATTCTGCCTATGGCTATCATAAAATCACATTATTTTTTGTTGTCCAAGCTTTGTTTCAAATCAAGTAGTAAAGGAAGAAAATGATGGGACTGGGGAAGAACTTGTGCATCTTTTCTTTCCCAAGCTCTCTGATGAATCATAGTCACACATGTCTGAGTAATCGATTTCACTAGTACATTTCCTAAACTCCCCAGCTGTAACTACGACAACGCGGTTCGAGATTGAAAATGTCTTAAAAAAAAAGAAAAGAACTTAATTCACCCAGCTCCTTTATACCCTGTTAAGAGTAATTAAGTGCCTTTTAATCAAGGTAGGAGTAGATAACCTTCCAGCACCGCAGTGACTCCTGTGAAGTAGACATGAGGGCACAGGGGCAAGCCACGCGTTCTCTCTCCAGCCTGTTGCTTTATGATCAGTCTATAGTTATGGAATGCTGTCAAAAGTGATATGTTACAGTGTCATTCAAGACAGCACTACAGCATAAATATAAACACACATATGTGTATATAGACAGGTGGATAGCACGCTTATGTGCACATAAGATATCTAATTGTGCTGGTTTAAGATCCCTTAATTCTGGCATTTCCTCACTTCAGAGTGCCTGCTTTGGCAACTGTTCCGGTTTTGCTTTTATCTTATTTATGTCACACAAAGGAGACAACCAGGTTGCAGCAGGTCTGTACGCCCTGAGCGATAGGTGATGGGAGAGGAAAACACAGAGCCGACAGCCAGGGAATTTCACTCTGCTGCTGACTCCACCACCACTTTCTGCTGCGACCTGGGGTCACATCACCTCTCTCCTGGCGAATCCACCTCTAAAAGAAAGGCAGCAAAGATTGCATCTAGCCAGACTGGTGTGAAACATTTTGGCCTTGGAGGGTGCCGCTCTCCTTCGAGCACATGCCCAGTGCCCTCTGTTAATCTGGGGAGAAGTGTCTAGGCCTGCCAGTGAATAATGCAGTCTGAAAATAGGAAACAGAAAATGAGGCAGTAGAATACTCAGTTTTGAATTAGAAGAGGGGAAAAACAGCAGAGAACTTAGTTTGCTTTTGTACATAAATAAGTCTAGAAAATATGAGAAAGGTCTATATTAGACTGAATGTATTAAAGTATACTACCCGTGTTTATTGACTTCTATTGTTTGCTGGAAGTTATCCATAGCTGCTGCGGATAGTTAGCGGCTGTTACTTAACATTTTCTGCCAGACAGAGAATTATTCATAGGAGCCAAGCTAATGCAGGCACTAACAGACCTGATTCTTTGTGACTGGCCCTCTCCTGAACTCCTAGTCAATCACTTAACCATGTATCTCAAGTAAAACACTGAACTCACATTAAATGTATCAAGCAGAAAGCTGATTAAATGCTTACCAGTACCAAGCTGACATTTTGCTACAGCAACAAATGATTTTACACATCACTATCTTTGGGTTAGGAGAATTTAAGCCTTATATGGTTATTAACCAATTTATTTTTCCTGTTTCTCTTGACTATAAATTTACTATTGTGACAACTAACAACCACCAATGTTTTCTATTACATTTTGCAAGAGTTTTGGTACAATAATCCTTATTTGCGAAAAAAAATAAAATAAATAAATACTTTGCTAAACAGATACAGCTTCTTCCTTTTTCTCCAGTAAATAACAGATAAAATTATTTTTTTTTTCTGTATGGCAAATATTTTTACTGTTATACTGACCAGTCAAAATCTCTTCTCAGAAAGTTTTTTGTCAATCCAGAATTATTTTGGTGGCTCCTATGATTTCTTTTGGAGAATGTAGGTTGCGTTGGGGAAGGAAAAATCTTATTTGACTGGAGACCATTTAAGCCAAAAGATATATCTGGATATCCAGTAGCATTTGAATCAATTTATCCCTCTTTTAACTGCAGTTATATCTTCATCTTGATCCTGGAGAGAGATCATTAATTTAGCACGCTCAGAGAAAGGAACACAATGCATGGTTGTGTGTGAATATCTGCATGCTCCTCTTTATACACCTCTCTGTCTCAACTGTCTCTACCAGAACAGAATGAAGTACATGACAGGTAGCAGAATTTATCACTGATATTGTCTTCTGTTACTAATTATGTCAGGTAATAACTTTGACAGCAAGAATATAATTGTTTTCAGAAATGAAAAAAGGGAATCTTTTTTTTCTCTTAGGAGTCCTTTTATCAACTACTCCAGCAAAAAGACATATTGCACAATGTTTTTTTCCATTCAAGTTTTTAAATGGGGAACACTCGTTTGTCTTCTTTACAGAACTCTATACAGAATGGGTTTAAAGCCCACAAAAGCCAGGGAAAGAAAGCAACTGCTTAGAGAGTTTTGCGTCAAGATTAGACTTAAAATACTGAATTTTATCTAATTTTTTTTTTTGCCAAGACACTTCTATACACCTTTTCTGTAACAGATACAAAAAGGAACTTTATGACAGAGCCATTATAAACTTCACATAGGTAAAGACAAGATAAAAAATGAGGAAGAATAACCTACTTCAGAAATAGAGATATCGCGTTAGATACGCAATACACCATTCTCATTATCACCATTATTCATAAGGATGACTCACATCAACAACTGATGTGTGTTTATTTGAAATCCTTTTCCATCTATTGTTCTCTATAGAATCAGAGGTGATGAGGTGACAGTATGTCTGCTTTGTTTTATACATTGATTAAAAAAGGAAAAAAGAATCTGCCTTATTTCTGTGAGCAAGTAAGCATAAATGCTTGTCTGTATTTCTTATGCACTAAAGAATCTGCACAAGGTCATGAGCAGTCAGCATTTACCCAAGCCCACCGATGTATGGGTGTTTCCAGAAGAACTCCCATTAACTTTATGGTAAATTATAGACACAAATCTCTGTGCATGCTCGGTAGAAGACTGGGCACCTACTCTCAAAGAGTGAATAAAAATCTGACCAAATCATACCAGACATAGACTTTATTTGGTTGTACTTTAAAAGGATATTCTGTTCAATAAACCAAAATCACTCTTACTTTCAAACATTGGGATGATTTGTGCTTCTTTGTTCCTCACTTCGTATTATAACAATTCAAGACTAATTCAGCTAATAGCATAGTGTCAGAAAGGGAAAAACTACTACAGTTTGTTTGCATTTTATTCACATGTGTTCAGTGATTTTTTTGTTATTTAAATTATAAATAGTCATTTTATGCATCTGACTGCTTGCCACAGATCAGGAATTTTCATACAGAACTGGGACTTTGCATGCGCCCCCACCCTTCATTAAAGGAGGTCTGTACTTCAGGTGGTAATGGAGGTCTGATTCATGTGGAAGAGAGGTTTTTTCTGTTATTTCCCCTAGACAGAAGACCAGAGGTCAAGTCCCAGATTCCCACATACATGTTGGACTTACCTAGAAACTGTCCCAAATTCCTGCATACGTTTTGAATTTACCTAGAAATTACATCAGTTCTCCGCATCCAATGAGTTTGATTGCATTTCTGTTTTTTTTTTCCTAATGCACTGTCAATCTGGCACTCAAATCCATCTTGTAAGAAGTTGGCATCATATTGCGACTATTCCATGAGAATTAAAAAGAGGTAAAGCATCCAAGATGCTTTTGTTCAGTCATTAGCTGAATGACAATTCAGCTAATTGATATTACAGGGAAACAGAAGCCCTAGTCTAGCACAGACAACTCCATCCTCAACACCGCCACTTTTCAGTAAGCCATTTGTTGTCTTTCCTCATGCACTATAGAAGGAACATAATGTTAGGGCTCCGGACACCACTCTGAGGGCTGGCCACTGAAAAGGTCTCTGCTAGGATGTTTACACTGCATTGGCTAAATACTCTATGGGATCTAGCTCTTGGATTGGTGGTTTACACTCAGATTTGCAAAGAAGCTGGTAGAAATAAATGTGATGGTGAAATGAAGTTCATAGACTTTTGAATTCCTGTTGACCAAAAGTGTGTATATGGACACCTAACAGGGGTCCTGTGATGCAGGGTAACCTGTTAAGCTGAACTAAATCTTGTGTCTGAGTCCTAAAGAAGGATTAAAACAGACAGTTATCAAAATAGGTTAGTAAATCATTGAGTTACAATTCAGTTAGTCATTGCTTAGTCCAGTCATGAGGTAGACATGATAGAAAATTAATCTATACAAGTCCTAAAATAAGACTGAAAATCAGCAGTTCACTATTTAGTTAATAGTAATTGATGCTTATATAAATACAGGTTACAATTTTCATGCCCAGTTTGAAAACTCTGTGTGGGGCAGGGAAATTATCTATGTCATCAGAATATTTTTCTTTGTAAATCAAGTTATTCTGTACTCAAAAGACACAGCCTGAAAGCTATTAAGATCCCATCATTCAGATTGCTATTTTCTGTGGTGGCCAGTCTCCCCTCTTCATTCCCATGTCCCATCCTGAACATAGATGAGAACTCAGCAGAAACATTCAAATGAGGCACAGCATTTGGGTGGTGGCTCAGCCTCTCTGGAGTCTTTCAGAAAACAGGGAACTGACCATTCAATAGTTTTGCAGGACAGAGTTTAGGCTCAATGTAGCTTTGGGTCTTTATTCTTCCAATATATTTTCACATGCTTTCATGTACTCATGCATACATACACATATTTTTTTTTTCACACTCTACAATAATGAAAGTATTCCCACATCCCTGTGGGAATACAAAGATAAAACACAAAAGAGATGATTCTTTGAAGGGTTTGAATTCCTTAACACATTTTTGTCTCAGTTTGATAGGGGTTAGGAATGGACCTCTGCAATCAGATGATAAACTCACAGCAAAACCCAGTGTTTCAAGCCAGCAGGTATCTATAAATGCAAGAAAACTACAAATGCTGGCATGAATTGCATTTATATTGTGAATCCTGTTCTCAGAGGGAGTCAATTGCTGGATCTTAGGACCTTACTCTTTTTGAGACAGCTTGCTGAGCTGAAAGGCAAGACCCATATCCTTCCTCTCACCTCCAGAGCTGAAAATTTCAGCCTGCTCCACCTGGGAGGAGCTGTCTTTCTGGTTAATCAGTATAGCTGATGTATATTGATATATCTCCTCAGTCTATCAAGTCTCCCTGCCAGTATCTTCAGGATAACATTAATTTAGGAAATTCCTACCTGAAGTCCTAGCATTTTCTTAAATACCAGCTATTATATGTAATCTGAACACACAATGTTAAAAATCTGAAGTGATTGTAGATTTCTAGAGAATGGTAGTCATGCATCCATCAGCATCTTAAACCACGTTTCACATCTCAGGATAAAAACAAATGTCACATCTTTATCTTTTCAAACTGAGTTGAACAATTTGGTACAACCTAACTGAATAAAGGCTCATAGGTTTATCTTTTCAATAAATCAGAGCAGAAAGGTACTTTCTAACTTTATTGTGAAACTGAAGTCTACCGTGAAACTCAAGTCTATCCTAGCCTGTATTTTCATGCAAACTTTTTCTTCCAGAAAGTCTCCTTGTAGCCACAGACCTCTACAGCATCTGTTTTACAAAAATCACTTCCTTCATCATGTGAAGACTTCATTCATTCAGTGAGTGATTTCAGTAGGAACTAGAAAAAAAAAGAGTAAGAGTCCATAGTGATTTATATTTATAAATAACTATGAAAGTGTTCATAATACAGTAGTTCAGAAAATTCTCTTGTTGGTGAAAGAGCAAGCACTTAGCCTCACTTATATAGGCATCTGTTTGCTATCTGAAGATTGTGATGAGCTACAGTCACCTTAGACCACTACCTACCACAGTTTTTTTTTCCCACATCTAAATTAAATCATTTGATGTATTTATCTGCCCTAGCTATGACATGAGTAATATCTTCCCAGAAGTTTTCCAAGACAGATTTTCTTTAAGTTTTATAGGTGTGGTATGGGTTTTAGGACAGGCAGAGTCCAGCATGAGAAAGTAATGGTAGAATCAGGGGTTATATATTTGAGAAGTTATCTAATGGTATGTTTTCTCAAGTCAACAGAGGATGAAGGAGTAAGTCATTGCTAGGTAGGTTGGTAAGTGTAGTGTATCAGTTACCTAGTTGACAGGCAATTTTGGCTGGGAAGCAGAGGACACGCTGTAGATTCACTGCTATTTTCTCTTCCATTCCTCCACTTCTATCCTCCTTGCTCCAGGCTAGATACAACTCATGAAATGGATCTTCTTTCCCATGGCATGGCATTACAAATAGATGGCTCCATTCATGGCTATGCAGATAAAAATGAATGTGTGCACTTTTGTGAAAAGCCTCGCCATGTAAACTGCTTCTTTTTCTTTGAGTTGCCACTGATTGCCTCCAGCAATAATTAATCTGATTACTCACAGCAGCTTGATGTTACTTTTTCCGCAGCTCTCTTTTCTCACCATTAAGAGCAAGGCTTGCCCATGTGTAATGAGGAGACAATCTGAATTGCACAGCTTCGTACTTGTGAGGATGTACTAAGCCCCAGTTTGATTCCCTGCTTGAATTCCCAGAGCTGGCAAATAGAACTTAAAAGGAAAAAGATGTGAAAATAAGCATAATTTCTATTAAGAAAAAAAAAAGTTCTATACTGTGTTCTTTTCCTACTCTTATCAACATCAGAACAGAGCATCTTCCATTATGAATAAAGTAAAAAATTCGTACCTGTCACTTGTAGTTTGATAATCATCCCAAGGTAGACAATAAGCATCAAATCCCACAGTATCTATTTTTTAGTTACTCCTCAGGGAAGAAGCTGTTTTTTAAAAAAAAGTCATTAAAGTCACTACTATATGCATTGCTTGAAGTATCAACAAATATGAGCCACAGGCCAACCACACAAGAAATGCAACATAATTAATCCTATTTAATTATTGGTGGGGAGAGTGCCACTTCCTAGCATTCAAAGCACCTGAACCTATTCTAAATTTTTTGAATACAGTTTAACTTTAGTCATCTGTGCTGAAACTTTCTAAGCTGCCTATCTACTGTGGGCTGGTTTTGTGGGAGTGTAGTTTTAAGATTTCAGCCAAAAACAAGTTCAAGCATTTCTGAGAGTGAAAGTAGGGGAAAATACATTGTTTTGCTGTGCCAGAAAATTAAGGTGGTAAGGTTTTTTTGACACCTGCCCTACACTTTTGAGGCAGACACCTCAGGCTTGGAGAGGGAGGGCAGCTTACAAAAGCAGTCCAGCTCTTTCCCCAGTTGACATCCTCTTCTTCCTCCATCCATCTGTATACAATGAGGCCTTATTTCCTTAGACACTGGACTAGTTTGAATTTTAGCTCTTAGCCACTTGCGCATTTTATCACTCACTCACATCTGACATGCAATTGGATTGTGACCCATGCTCAACCTGCACCTGGCTTATTGGTTTGCTGACACTGATGCCCGTTTACTAGCAGCCTCACTTATCTGAATTAAAACCATTAGCTGTATAGTGCTGCTTTCACAAGCAGCCTTTTAACGTTTGCTACAGCTGTGTTTAACATCAGATTGCATCGCTGTGGAGACTTGCTGGATCTCAGTCTTTCCCCTGGTGACATTTGTCTGTCACTGCTAGAGAAGATTTGCGGCTACAGCTTGACAGCTGCTTTCATAAGCGACCAATTTTACATCACCCCAAATGGCTGCAACGGCCTTTAGAGCTACAGAATGATGCTGACCAGCGCGAAGGAAAGAGTGAGGGTGGGTGGGTGGAGGGATGTGCCAAAAGACGAAGCTGGCTAGAAGTCAAGCCTCACAGTGAAGTGGTATATTACAGCAAAACAATATCTGTAGCAGTTTTCCTTAATTACAAAAATGCTTTATCATAGCAATTTTATTTTTAGTGGCAGTCTATCTTTTATAAGTGTAGGATATGTTACCGCTTTATATGATTGCTGAACTTAATTCAAATACTGAAACACACAGCTTCTCATTTGGCAAATTACCAAGTACAATGGGTAATGCTTCCAAAACTTATTCAGAAATTCAAGTATTTAATAATATTTTGTTGACAAGAAAACCTAAAACAGATTCCTTCCCAATTTTATATTTAACTGAATTAAAAATTCACATTTGTATGTTAATGCCGGTAAACGTTTGACTCCGCTAATACTTCAAGTTTTCTCGTGTTGAAGTTCAAATAGAGTTCCCACCACCTTCAAAAAGCCTGGACCCACCAGAAACAGTATATAGCCAGCCTTGATCTCCTCATTTCCTAACATGAATACACTAAATTATCCAGCATGATTTCTTTCTGTATCTTTCTCTATATCCTATTAAATAGAGGCATGAATTTTATTAAAAAGTAAACGTTCTTAAAGTGTTAAAAGTTTGGCTATTCATCTTCTTTTCAAATGTACCCTAACTACACAATACAAATTTTTCTCTAAGAAAAGAGAGGAAAAAACTTTTTTATTAAGCAATACAGGAAGGACTTAGTCGTTATTTGCAAACTTGAAATTTAACTTTTGACTTAGCTTCCCATTATAATGTGATGATGGACATACCGCAAGAACTTATGTTGAACAAAAGAGAATTATTAGATGTGAAATATTCTTTGCATAGTAATTCTTATTAATCTTCTGCCTTCCACTTCCTCAGTCTGTCTTTGTCCTTCTCTGACTAATCAATATTTTTTAAAAGATTCTTTATTACCATGGCTGCAGGGAAAAGACCATTATATTTGTTTGTAATATGACATCAACAATAACTGCTGGTTTTCAGACATAGTACAAAATTGGAATTTCTTTTTTTTTTTTTTCAGCCAGTGTCCTTCAATAACATGCAAGTTAAGTCATCTGCTCTGTTATGATGGAGTGCTCTCACAGTCCTTAAGTGCCCCTGCTCCTCTGTCTTCATCTGGTAGTTTTGTGAGTCATTTCAGGCTCTGGAACTCCTGAAATCAGAGCTGACACCCATTTTTTTTTTTCATGTTGTTTCCAAGAAAAACGCAGGCCTTCGGTTAATCTATTATTTAAACAATGAAAAGCACAAGACTTTTCAATAGAGGAACAGCTTCACCCGAGGCCAAAATTTCAAATTTAAGGCATTTTCCTTTCAGATACCGACTTATTTTTCTACAGAGGCACAAAAAAATAATTTAAAAAAAAAACCAAACAAGAACAAAAAAGAGAGAGAAGAAGAAGAAAGAAAGATCTCCTTGTTTGGCTAGAATCTCCGGAAAAAAAAGACTTTGAGATACTTGACTCATACGTAATGCATCACAAGCTCTGAATGTTTTAAGTGTTAAAAGTAGGAATATTTGAATTATGTGCAACCTCAAGAATCACTCAAACTTGAAACAGGGAGATTGGGGCTTCTTGGGAAAATTAATGGAGGAAAAAAATCCGTGCTTCATTGATTATGACAAATACAATCTTCCAAGTTACTTCATCAGCAAAAGAAGAGCCATGCTAAGGCTTTAATGTAACTGAGGTCAGTCTGAACCCACTATAGCTTCACTTGAAATACAGTAAGGCTGTCAGTGCAGCAAGTGCTATCAGAAACCGGTTGAGGGGCAGTGGATTTTTTTAGGATGCTTTTGTGATATTTCAAAAACATTTAGTCAAAACCGTCTGCCTTAAAGTTTGCCTCCTTCAGGAAGGTACGGGAGCAAGAGTGGAGATGAAGCATTTAAAATGTTGCAATCCTTTTGCATATCACCTTTTAGCTACTAGTTTGAGAATCATAGGATCACAGAATCATAGAATAGTTAGGGTTGGAAGGGACCTTTAAAGGTCATCTAGTCCAACTGCCCTGCAAGGAGCAGGGACATCTCCAACCAGATCAGGTTGCTCAGAGCCCCATCCAACGTGGACTTGAATGTTTCTGCCCTCAAGGCTAAGACAGGTGGCAAGGCCCTACACGGGCTGGCATGAGAACTTGGACTGTGCGTTTTCTATCTCATTTTCTGCCATTAACGGTGGTGATGGCTGTGAGCAGATATGGTCACCCTGCAGGAACCTTTCAGGGCTTGACTGAGTCATCACTTTGCTCAGCATGACTGCTGGTGCATGATATGTTGAAGCAACTCACCTCCAGGTGCTAACAAAAGCCCCCAGCAAAAAAATAAACAAATAAATGGTGTGATCATTTCTGACAAAACTGCTGTCCATATTTGTGCTACATTACTAGATGCAGGAGATGTTAGAAATCAAAAGGAAGCATTTGTACATGATTTGCCAGGCATCAGTGATGCTAGAGAAAGGGAGAGCAAGATCTGTTCAAAGGCTATTCGTGTTAGAGATCATAAACTGATCAGATTTTGCCTTCAGTGAAAAAAAAAGAAATTAAAAAATCCCTCTGCTGCCAAAGAGCCTATAAGCAAAGCCAAAAAGCTTACACTGTTTTGAGCCAAAGGAGAGTTTGGCAATTCTTCAAAATGCAAAATAATTTCTTAAAATGCCCACTCAAAATAAGAATCTCATTGTTATCTATGCAATTTATCTTTAATACCTTGATAAGAAGGTGGTGTGCAGTGACTTAGCTTTGTGGCCTCCACGTGGCATTTTAATCTTAATGACTGCCATTGTGCCAAACATTCATCCACCTCCACAGATTGCAGTGGATTTCAAATTGACTTCAGGTCAAGCTCCATGTCTAACAAGGCCTAAATACACAGAGCTTCTTCAGAGTCATCTAAGGGAACATACAGGAGGAGCTAGCGAGTGACAAATCCAAATCTTTCAGCAAAGATTAAGCTGCCTTACAGAGAAGGTGAGGAAAGGACGATATCGCACAGGACAGTTTGGATTATCAGCCCCAAATCCCCATGGCATGTGTGGCTGAATGCTTGGAGGGTGATTTAGGGTATTCTTATTAAAATGCTTCAGAGTGTTTGCATTTTTATTGCCTAGTTTGTTTTAATCTATAGTAATTTCCACCACGTTCTGATCTGTCAACTTCAGCGTATATTTGCGAACACTCTCCACTCGAGTGGCTCTGCTATGGAGCTGAAGTGCAGACAGTCTTGTTGATAGGCCCTTGAAATCAGCTTAATTATTAAATTCTCTTCAAACGTTCCTTACATTCACAACAGTTAATGTAACCAGCACTGTGAATCTAATTTTCCTTCAATGCAGTGTAGAAATAAGGATCTCCTTGTGCAAAGAGACTTTCTGCTTCAGAGCATGATACTCCCTCATTTTGCTACAAAAGGGCTTAAACATACCACCTGAGCAATCAGCTACCCAGTCACCCCAATAAGAGAGGGCCCTTTCATGAGTCCATGTCTTTCCTCCACCAGGAGAAAGCTGAGTAAGCGGTGGCAAGCAGATGAGAGGAAGAGGAGGGAGGGGAAGCTGGTCACGCCCCAGCTCTCCTTCCAGTCAGCGGTGCTGGTTATTTCAGCCACACTGTTACAGGCAGTCAAGAAGGCTCCCAGGACAAGATTGCTTGCTCGTTGTCTGTGCTCTGAACCTCTATGCCACCACTGACTTTTGCCCACAGAGCAGAGCAGCCTTAGCCGGGCCCTGCATCCCTTTGCCATCAGCAAGGCAGCACGTGCAGCAGCAGCGGGGAGATAAAGTGACACAAGCTTGCATCTGGGCTGGCATCCAGTGCAGGGACCCCGCAGATCCCTGTGTCCTGAGTAGTGCGAAATCCTGAACAAAGCCTGTGCCATTGCATCTGCACTTGTTATTATTGCTTGTGCTACCTACTCTCAGCCAGTGAAGCTTGCTGACATATGCTGGATGCACCTTGGAGACAATCCCTGGACGTTTGTGATGTGCCCATTACCACAATATCTGGTCACTTACAAAACTGTGCCCATTACAATATCTGGACGCTTGCAAAATTGTGCAGAACTTGAAGAACTGTTGATGCAGGAGTGAGAAATTGTTTGATTTTTCCTTATTCTAGAAGGTATTCTTCTCTTAGAGGACAACAACGTGGATAATAGGAATTCCACTGCAGTAGTCTTTAATGGGGTAAAGGAGAACATAATTAGGCATTAGAAGACTTGATAAAATTTTTCGCACTCAAAATCTTCAACCTGTTAGAGGATGCCTTTTTAAAAGGTATGTGTTAACTTAACCTGGTGTTACCTGACCTGACAAAGGACTGCAGGGTTATGTTCTGCAGCTTGTGCTGTCTGAGAGTTCACACAGCTGAATGGCTGGTTATTATAGTCCCTCTCCTGAAAATTATTAATCTGTTCTCAACACTTGCTTGAGCTCAAGAAAAGAATTCTATTATTTCACTGGAGTTTATTGTGATAAAGATTAAAAAGCTGCAGTGCAGAATGTTGTTATTCAGCTGACTGTCCTGGATAAGATGTTAATGCAGCTCCCATCCTTTGAATATCAGCCAAAAAATTGAAATCTTGGTGATGTTTTCAATTTGACAAATTGGAGATGCCCAGAGGAGGTAACACTTGTTACGGAGAACAGTTTCTGCGAAGTAAAAGCTATTCAAATGAAAAAAGCTTGGAGGACTTGCACACAGCCATGCCATGTGGCTCTGTCTCTCGAGCTCTTACACTCCCATGCACTTTCTATGCACATAATTGCGTTTTCCAAAAGACTAGTGATTTTCGACTCTCAATTTCAAATGCATGCCAATGTGTTTTTATCTTTAGATATAAGTAGATTTTTTTTTTGTTTTGAGGTAAAGAAGACATGGAGTGTTATGTTTCTGCATATAACACCCATACAGCTTTAGATTTTGTCATAAGGCCAAATGTTTAGGAGCTGCGGGGGTTGAGCCATCTGGAAGAGAAGTCTGTCTGTCTCTAACTATGCAGCTACATCTAGGGGGGCCCCTATTTGACCATTGTTGCTGCAATATCTCAGTGCACCTAGAGAAAAATAGAAATAACTAAATATTTCTCATGGCCTAACTCTTCCTTTCCTGTTACTGAGAGGAGTATGTAATTTGTTACAAGAAGGCTTTTTATTTCTGATGTGTGCATGTAAGAGGGGAGGATATTAAAGGAATATCCTTTATATTGGTCATTTCTATGGTCAATAATATTTTCAATGAGAATCTGTAGGCTAGATCTATATACTCAGTAAGAATCTATAGACTAGACCAGCTCCAGGACAAATCAAGTTCCATACACATGCATCTTTCCTGTTGGTCCACAAAAAAAAAATTGCCAAAAACTTTAGTCAGAGAAATCAAACTTCAAGAAAAGTACTGTAGAACATTTGTAGTTCAAAGGCTTTTCCTTTTAAAAATGGCATCTATGTTTTTATGAGTCTACACAAAGTTTCTACTAAATGGCTTTCATTTGTGGCCTGCGCAGGATACAGGACCCATTGGATTTTACCAGTTTTAGAAGGAGTTCAAAAAAAGACATTTCTGCTAGGTCTTTGGCGCAGATAGAGCTTTTGCCATTCAAGTGGGATAAAATCTAGAATAGATGTGATACAACTAGCCGCAAAAGAAACCCATGGAATAGCCTGGAAGGTCTGTGGCACACTTACTCTACTCTTACTAGGTATCCAAGAACAGCAGAAAATTTGGCTTTCTACAATGTCCCCAAACACTAGGTACAGCAGGGTTACAACATGCATCTGCTTATAAGTCAGTAATGACTCAGTTCCCTGCCAGGCTAAATCTTAGAATGAGAAAGGCTTTACTTCATCTTCCCCTGCCTCTAAAAAATTATAGCCACTCATTGGGAAACACATTATGAAGTGTTTTTATGGAAGCTGTGAGTTTGCCAGAGAATTCCATATTGTCTTCAAGAATACTCTGATAGGTAAGGTCAGGTTCCGTACTTCCCTTCACATGAAGCACAACTACATTCACCGACATAAACAGCTGTTAAAATGAAATACATTCTGTTCAGTATA
The DNA here is from genome assembly GCF_036417535.1 of Chlamydotis macqueenii. Taxonomy (NCBI): domain Eukaryota; kingdom Metazoa; phylum Chordata; class Aves; order Otidiformes; family Otididae; genus Chlamydotis; species Chlamydotis macqueenii. Next base: position 131,698,145 of record NC_141556.1, read on the forward strand.
CTCTATGTACATAAATACACAAAGTAGAGTTAAATTTTATTTTGAATTATTTAATTCCAAAGCCTAAATACATGCAAACAATATTCAAAATATATGTAAGAGATCTCTAGCTGCTGAAAAACAGTACAATAGCCAAATTACAAAATTATCTGTAATAGAATACCACAGTAGCAGGGTGCTTTACCTGAGTTGATGCTGCCTGCTTCTCAGCAGAACTCATTAGCCTTGATGGAGCTCTCGGCTAAAGTAGTTACACAGCAGCTGGTACCCGGGCTAATTTGTTTAGAGCTGCTTTGGGTAACCCTGCACCAGACACGCTCTTTCAGTGTAGAGTTACTACACAATGAACATTTCAATTCAATTTACAAGGAAAACTCCACGGCTTGTGCATCCAAAAGGTCATATTATCTCATTGTAATAGTACTTCTGAGTATACTATCTGTAACTAAAATTATCATTACTATTTCACTTGCTTTTAAGGAAATACCAAAGGCCTGGGAAAAAAAGTGCTTATTAAGTGATCTATTTCATAAAAAAAAAGGTTTAAAGTTCTGCAAAGACAATGGGCATACTTCAAAATCAGTTTGTAGTATAAGTTTTGAGGATTTTTGGATGATGCTGTCATTGGACTTTTTATTTTCCATTGCACTACATCTCTTATAGTAAATTATGCAAAGTGGATGTAATACATTACAACTCTTACCTGGAAGGATTTAATTTTGCTTGCTAAAAATGGTAGAGAGGACATACAGGGATCTGTAACTCTCTCAATGGTCTAATTTATAGTTGAGATGACATTTAGAAATCTTAGGAATCTTGTAATAACCAGGAGACTGAGAATAATAGCTAGAGCTAGACAGAACACATTTCTCTTGCTGGTCTACCAGCTCTGCTCCTGTAAATCCATGCCATGTCATCATCAAGCCTTTCTGCAGCAGATGAGCATTTGTTCTAGTTATGTATTTGTGAGAAAAAGACACACTCGGGACAACAGCAGGTAGTCACAGTTATGTTGATTATATGTACAATAAGAGTAAGATTTCTGATACTAAACCATTAGAGACTTAATATTATTCTCCACATTTCCTGCCGGATAAGATGGTTTTGTAAAGTTCAGTCAGATAAAAGACTGCAGCAAGGCAATGTTGTGTCTAAGAACTAACATCAGAGGCTTGGCTCTCAAGCTCAGCTGAGACCTTGATGCAACTAAATCATCCCCATTACGCCTTTAGTACTGAGATGGGCTAGTCTGACCCTCACTCTAAAATGTACTATCTTAAAGATCCTCCTAATTTATGCCTGCCTATGCTGATCCCTAAGGATCTTTTTGAGAGGTAGTATTCCTCCAGGTATGTCTCTTCTTCCACTACAGGACTGGAAAGGGGGAGAGAAGGCAGGGACCAAATGTAAATAGTGGGTAATATCCAGCAGATAACAGACACAATGCAATAAAGAATAAGGTTAAAATGCTCAGTTTCTATACGGGAGCTGCTTTTTTTCCACTCCTTTTCTCTTCTTAAGTCTTCCTTCTTAATGTAAGGTCTACAGGTAAGTATGAAAAGGCATCCAAGTGTAACAAAAACACAATACAATGGCACGAAGTCTAGTTGGAAGCCAGCAACTAGCAATGTACCCCAGGGGACAACACTCGCTCTGAATCTGTTGAAAATCTTTATTAACGGTCTGGATGATGAGGCAGAGTGCATTCGCTGATGACATAAAACTAGGAGGGGTGGCTGATACATTAGAGGGTTGTGCTGCCATCCAGAGGGACCTCAACAGGCAGGAGAAGTGGGCTGACAGAAACCTCATGAAGTCCAGCAAAGGAAAGTGCAAAGTCCTACAACTGGGGAGGAACAAGCACAGGCACCAGTACATTCTGGAGGCAACCCAGCTGGAAAGCAGCTTGTCAGAAAAGGACTTGGAATGTCCTGGTGGACATAAAGTTGAACATGAACCAGCAATGAGCCCTTGTTGTAAAAAAAAGGTGGCTCACATCAGGAAACACTTTCATTACTTTGAGGGTGAGAGTACCTTGGAGATATTCAAAAGCTGCCTGAACATGGTCTTGGACAACCTGAGTGGCCCTGCTTGAAACAGGGTCTTGGACCAGAGGACCTCCAGAGATCCCTTCCAATCTCAACTGTTCAGTGACACTGTGATACCACAGGACAAGAGAGTATACAGTGTTGGAGGGATACACCACATTGATATGACCCAATTTATGTTGTTTCCCACATCATGAGAAAATGAAGGAAGAATACCAGAAGATTCACACATATCCATCTCCAAAATCCTTCAGTAGTTGCCATTTTACTCCAATCTTTAGGTGAAGAATCCAGAAAAGGGATAACAGAAAGTCTTTGAAAGTAGAGAAGCTAAATGTATGCAAAGTTTAGTTCCATAGGATTGCCTCTCAATCTTTTCACTCATTAAGCTCCCTTCTCAAAACTCTCCATTTCTACAGTGGATACTGAGAACTAAAAAACTGCATTCATTCCCTTTTATGGCCTATAAACAAGGCACTGAAGTAAGACTTGAGAGTTGGTCTCTTTTCCAAATACTCTTCTATTGCATGGTCTTGAAAGACTAGATTGTTTTACTTCCCTCTGCTTCTTTGTCCATCTGTATTATAGGGATAATAGTTCTGACTTCATTTGTATTAGTGTTGGGATTTACAGATAAAAAATATGATGTGGGCTCTGTCTTTACATGCATGTAAAAACAAGGCTCTTTATCTCTACTGGCAGTTTGTACATACATCATGTGTAGTAGTCTTACTGCTCGTACTAATCAAGTCCTGTTCTTTAATTACCCCTGGATGTGGAAGCACCTGGAACACGTGTGGACACTCATTCTGCTCTTTTATCTCCCTCCAGAGTGGAGGCAGACAGTGAAGAATAGTGATGAACATTGCCTTGAAGACTTACGATGCTACACATTTGGGATAAGAGAATGAGTTTGTCTGCTGTGGTCTGCGTGAGATGCCTTTCACAGCTCTGAAACAGAATTTTTCCCTGAGTCATTACTGTAATATGTAACCATAGTGTCCTGCAGTGGCTCCTGATGTTCTGTTTCACAGTTGTACGGCTGCAAACAGGTCTGTGTCCAGACATAATCAGGTATGAATTTGTCTCCTGTAGTTGCAAGAGACACATTTCTGGTCATGTAATAGGGAAGTTGCTGTGATGTTGCTAGACCCCTCTTTCTCTTTTTCCCTGGAAACAGTATGTCTGTCTCCAGCATTGCTCACCAGGCGTATTCCAGGACCCTTGTTCAAATTTCAAAGCAAAGCAGATTTTTAAAATAACTCTTAGATCTCTGGCTTTGCAACCACTTCATTGTGCCTTTTTACCATATGAGAAATTCATTCTTTCCCTTGAGTGAAGTACATTGAACTTTCCATTTTACAGCACCTTCTGGTTTCACTCTCTCATGCATGCTAACTTTCACAGCCTGACACCAGCAAAGTAAAGAAAAATAATTATTCAGCAACTCAAAATCTCTAGAAGCAAGAAGAGCACTCCTGTGAACTTGGTGTGCTGTATGGCTGAATCTGACCCGTGCTTCTTAAACCATAAGCCATCTGTTCTTGAGCCATCTGGATTTGCTTTGATTCTTGATGGCCAGATAGCATCACTGAAAGGAAGCATGTGTTAAAACAGAGCAAAATAAATGTCACCAGTCACCGATGTGGAGATTTAAACAAAGAGATTAAATGTAAGACACTGCAGGCTGCAAAGTTCCTCTTTTTTTTCTGGATAATGAGGGATTTCTATTATTTTTCAAAGACAGATCTTTTCACAATAAACCAAACTTACACAAAGTGTTCCTTTTAACAATTCCGTGTAACAGCCAGGCATTTTTCAGCACAACAGATTGACCGTCTATCTTTATTACAGCAAAACCTGACAAGGGAAACATACAGCAGTAACCCTTTGATCTTTTATCATGCCACTAATAAGGAAGGAGTTTACAGTGAATTGATGTCGGCCTTTGTATGAATTGAATGTTTCTTCCTCACCATTCATTCAGTAAAAACAGGTTTGATTTTATCCCTAGAGGAATATACATTAGTTACATTAGTTAATCAAGCCCAGAACAGCACCTAAAACTCAAAAACTCTGAGATTTGAGACCTTTTAGATGCAAACACAGCGTCTGTAAGACAGGCACATCTTTAAGCACAGTTTCCCTTTGTGGCTATTGTGGAGGCTATACAGCCCATACAAGCGCCTACTGCTCCTCACCACCAGCACTCTGTAGCAAAGCTCAGAAGATGCTTGGGGTCATTTCACAGTATACTTTGATTCAATACTGAAAACGTTTTTTTTTCACATCCTCTGTGAAAAAAACAAAACAAAACAAAACACTCTATTTGCAGCTGGATATGCACAGTAATTTACACTGCACGCATAGCTTCCCAAGAAACAGCAAGTAGAAGGACTGCAAAGCTTCACGCCTATAACCTGCCCATAGCCAGATATTTGCCCTTCACGTTCAGCCATTGCAGGTGACCGTTGGACATATCTGAACGTCCCTTTGACAAGGGCAGACTCGCAAGCCACGTGCCATGAATGACTCGTTGGATGCAAAGAGGAGCTGATACAACTTCAATGTGGGAACTTTGTGTTATTCAAACAGCCACTTCCATTTCATAAATCGCACATCTTAAATCATAGAAATAGTTGAAAGACAGATTTCGGATTGTAAACAAAGTCCTAAGTTTCTGTGTCCTGGTTTGGCTTTCCCAGAATTTGTCTTTGTCCTCATACCGTGTAACATTTTTATTGATGACTCAATATGAAAGTGTTACTGATCAAGTTTGTGGGCGTACAGACACCAGAGGAATTTCAAATGAAACAGGGAATAGATCATGTACAAAAGGCTGCAAAAAAAGCATGAAGGCACAACTTGTTCAATTTAAAATGGCCTCATGTAGAAACAGGACAAAAAGCCGGATGAGGCTCTGAGCAACCTGGAGATGTCGCTGCCCCTTGCAAGGGGTTAGACTAGATGACGTTTAAAGGTCCCTTCCAACCCCAAACCATTCTATCATTCTATGTCATCCTTTGAGGATATGAAACTACATCTTAGAAAATGATAATTCTGAAATCAATTTGCAAACCATAGTGGATAATCTGTTGAATATAAGCTACAGTAAAGTGTTGTAGCCAAGAGGAATAACACACTGGGGAAGCTCTATCACCTGCATAATTGGCACTGGGATACAGTCCACTGCCAGTATCCACATTTTGACAAGGAATCAGACCAGAACCATGAAAAATATTAAAGGATTGGAAAACACATCCTATAATGAGTGACTCAAAGACGTGACATAATTAAGCTTATTAAAAAAAAAAAAAAGCCTAAGAGCTGAACTGAACACAGTCTTTAATGTATCTATAACGGGAAAAAAAGTGGAAAATGGAGAGGCATCTGAACCCATAGATAAAGGTTTGGAAAGATGCTACATCTGGAAGCTCAGACTCAAGTTACTTAGGGAAAAAAAATGCCAGATGCTTATTTTTAACACCCTTAATTCAGGTTTGGGTAGTTTTCAAAAGGTATGGTCTAGTTCTTGAACAAATTAACCTAGCAAAGTTCCATCTCCTTCCTGTAGAGGAGGTCATAGTTTATCACAGTGTTCATCTCTGGCTACAAATTACAACTGGTACAGGAAGAATTAAGTGTCTGTAGAATGAAAAATATTCAGACGAAATTCTAGCCCTGTCCCTCTGGAAGAAAAAAATGTCAATGAGCAGATGGAATATGGCCTGTACATTACAGTGGGGTTTACCTTTCCTAACTTAATTGCCAGAGGGTAGCCTAAACTAGCTGGGTAATCCTTGTTTCTCTATTGTCACTTGAAAAAAGATAAATGTCCCCAGAGGAGCATTCATCCCATCTATCTCTTTCCTTGATTATAGAGTAAGCATAGATAACCAGAAAACTAAAGCAGATAAAATAAGAAAAAAAAGAGTCCCACCATAAAAGCAAAGGAACAATAGGTCACGTGAATTATTGTTATTTCCTGTTAAATTTAATATTACAAAACTGCATTGCATGAAATTATTCATAAAGGCCAAAATAACTGAATAGGTTGAAAATAATCTTCATTCATAGACTGAGAATTTTTAGAGTGACCATTTGCCATTAATTACATCACTTTATAGTCTTTTATCTGCTTTATGTTCATGTTATTAAACAGTGCTGAAAGAGTGTCCACAAGACTTTGATATCACTCAAAATTTAATGAAAAGAAAAAAAGCTGTTTAAACGGTTTTGTAATTTAGCCTCAGTTCAGTCACAAGGAATAACAGCAATGCTCATTGTTATGGCAACAGCGATCTTTGCTCACATCCTATAACTTCACCTACATAAGTGGTTTGAGACTCTTTTAGCCTACGGGCCAAGCCTTTGGGTAACGTAAAGCAGCAAAGCTCTGCTGAAATCTCTCCTATTTCATGCAAGATCATAGGATGATTAATACAATTAAAAACCAGTTAATAAATAGAGTTTTGTGGGCATATTTATTTTATATATATTTTAATGCATGTTTATTTATATATACATTCATAGTATATGTGTATTATATATTTATATATTTTATATTAAAATATATTTATATAATAATAATAATTTTAAACAAAAATGCTTTATCAAATGAAAATGACTTCAAATATGTATGACACTAATTCAGTACAAACTGTTAGTATGGTATTTCCCTGCATTTTTATTTGCAACAGTGCCAAGTCAAGGCCAAAGCCCCAGGTCTGAAGGAATTTTGACTTAGCCCTGGATACCATCTTACATCCGTAGAACAAGAATTAGAGTAATGGGCTAGGAGCCAAACCTGCAGGAGTTTTCGGCTGCAAAGTGAGTGCTATTAGGAATTATCAGCTGTAATACATGTGTCATTAATAGTGCATGAACTATTTTGAGGAATACACTAGCTGACACAGAGCCAGATCTGTCCTTACCATTACTCATACTGCTGTTCCCAATAATTGCCACCCTCACTACCATGGTTTTGTCCTATAAAAAATAGTCTGCAAATCTCTGCTTTAAATTATTTATGCTGTGTTCATTACAAGCAGACGGGTGTGGGAACTAAAGAACTTGTCCAGGAGTGGTCATAAATCAGGGATACCCCAACTGCACCGTGATGCACACTGATGTTCAGAGCCCCGAAAGGCCACTGAAGCAAACAAGGACAGCTGAATCTCCCCAAACCACTAGCCATTTCCATGCTCCACAGGCTTCCTCCTGCAGAACGAGTCTTCAGGGAGCTGCATCTAATGATTTTCCTTCCGGCTTGTACCAGCAGAGCAGTTCAAGTCAGCCATAAAGTAGCACTTGGCACCAGATCCAATCACTCAGCCCTTTGACAAAGTTCAGATCTGAATCCCAGTTACAATGCCCAGGATCATTTCTACCTTTAAAATCACGTTCTAGTTAAATGAGCCTTTTCTACAAATTTAGGAGGGGAAGTATAATTTAGAGGAGTGGAAAGTATTATTTTAAGGTTGATTAATTGAGTATGGACCGTGCTGAACACACTTCCAGAGGCAAGGGGTGTGCGGTGTTACCAAAGGATTATTTAATGACTCATAATCCCTGTGCATGAGGTGCCACTCCTGAGGAATTAGTTTTAAATAGGGTAGTGGTGTCGACTCAAGATGTGGAGTTTGATGTCAAGTCATTGTAACAGCTACATTTTTGCATCAGCCAACACTGAATTTCAGCAGTTTGTAGCTGGATGCACTCATGCATACACCCGCCACTGGACTGATTCGTGACTGCAGAGTAAGGAAAATTATTTTTAAAAAAAGCTTTTGGTGCCAAGTATTATACTTCGATAAATTAAAATTTGAACCAAAATATTTGTATTCCTGCTTTTGAATATCCAGTTCAATTTAGCTCTTGCCAATTAAGTTGGCTAGCTGCCCTCCTGTAATTGTTATCCAATTGCTACCTACATGTAAAACACATGCAGTAGCTCACAGCAGAATATTGTTCATTGATTTTACCAAAAACATGAAAAAATGGAAGAGGTCCAGAGGCAGCAAATTTTATGTGCCAGATTCGCACGATTCGTCGTTTCATCTTGCTTCGACAACGTATTTCACAGATTATCTGATGCAAACTTCTATAGAAAAAAAAGAAAATTACAAAACAATGTTTCCTTCTAAGAAAACCAGCCATTGAACTGCTCTGTTTGTATTTACTAAATAAGAACTGTAGACATGAGCAGGTCCATGTGGTCTGTGTAAAATACATTTCAATGTCCTGATTTAGAAAAGTACTTGAGAATATATGAATGGTTGTGCTGGGTCACATCAAAAATCCAGCTAGACCCAGTGACATTTTTCTGACAGATGCTAACAAAATTGTGAATAAATGTGGTCAACTGAACTTAACCATGGGTTTAAAATACACACTGCTAGACAGAGAAGGGGTGAGTGACTTGAACTAGTGTCTACTTCTGAGATCATAAATATGCTGCCTATCATTATACTGCCATGCAGAACCAAAATAATCATCGACTGGTACACAGACAGTTCAATATCTGCCTTGTGTAGATTTAGTAATCTTGATCTAAAGTTGTAGTCAACAGGCAAAGGAAAAAGCCACCATTTCTGAGGAAAGCATTTTGCATATGTTAAATTAACAGATTAAGTAATAGTCAACATTTATTTTAAACTGACTGAATAAGACATATAGAATGGCACAAAGTGTTTGATAAACATAGAAGAATAAAATGTATTATGTCTAGCCACTGATAGCTCCTTGTTTATTTCTAGAACGTAGAAATACTGATTCATATGTGCTAATGAATTAAGGTACTGAAATCTGAATCTTTGGGACCATCATAAGCTCCACAAAGCCTCTGAGATCAGTACAGGCTTAAAGCCTTATGATAACATTATTTTACCTAATGATAACAATCCAGAATTAGACATTTTGTTGGTTTTACATAGAAAGACACAGGTACTCAGGGCGAATTCAGTGTTTAAGGCAGGTGGTGTACATTGTGCATTTGAACCGTTTTTCACCTTTGCTTCCACTGTCTGTAGGGGCAATCTAGCATAGACACCTCCCTTTTAAATGGCTGAAGTTAACTAAAACGAGCACCATGGAATGATCAATGGAAGAATTAAAACTACATTTTTTTTTCCTTTTCACCACGGATTAAAGTTTACCTCTTCCACCCCTAATCTGAAGAATCACAGTGCTTACCATTTCCAGAGGACAAACCATCTGTACTAGTTACAATTAACTTCTTTAAGATAGCATGGATAAAATATTTCCAAAGATTATCTGACAAAGAAAATAGATGAACTTAGAGAGGTGAAGGAAATGTTTTTACAGAGAAGAAAACATTTTGGGCTAAACAAAGATGTTCTGAACTGATCAAAGTTGTGGGGCAAAAAAGCACAAAAGACAAACAGTTCATCCTTTCTTGCTATTGTCATTTAAAGAACAAATGATATTTTACATCGGTCAGTAAATGTATATAAATATGCTACTGAAAATTAATGTGTGTATTTACCTGATTAATAGCATCGTGTCCTGACCTTTCATGTTCAGAGAAGTGTGACCTGGAATGTTCTTCAAAAACATGTACATGGTTCTGCTAATTTCATCCCACAATTTCCTCAAGTAATGCATTATACATGCTCCTTTCACATGGATCATTGCCATGGCATGTGGTTTTCACTGTCTCCTTTAAAATCAGATCCCTAATTTGTACAATAAATGTTAATGGTTGTGTTACTGTATTATCATTCATAAAGGCAGATGGAGGACTGCTCAAAGCCACAAAGAGCCTAAAGAGGAGCTTCATGAGCACTGATAAGCTCTGCTTCACTTCTAACAGTATACACAGAGGCTAAGAGGAGTGGCGAGCAGGGCTTGCTTTCTAAGATTTGGGTCAAACATGGGTGCATGTCACAACTAAGCACCTAAAGAAGCAGCGTGATCTTTCAAGATGCTGAGCTTTCTTCACTCCTGCTGACTTCACTGATCACTGAAGAAATTGTTTTCAACAGAACTAACAAGGGACGAGACCACAGGAACACACTGTCGTACATTTAGAAGGCTGGAGGAGATCAGAGAGCTCTTTCCATTTGTTATCTTTTACAGCTGCTAATTAGACAGGCCATTTTGGATGAATATGTAATGTGTTCATCACTCAGTATCTAATGTACTATATGGGATGTAGATTTTAAGAGATTTGTAGCAAACTGCTTTAAAGATGTATTCCCAGTTGTTCAGATTAAAGAACCCAATACAAAAAGGTATTTAGGCAAGATGATGTGCAGTGTCTTTACTCTTTCTGTCAGGGTATCAAATCCAGGAGGAGTGTATCTGAAAAACCAAATTAGGCAGCTAAGCATGTTACATCATCAGTGGGGAAAGATACCTAAAAATTAAAATCAAACCAGGATATGGACAGAAATCCAAACAGATGGAGTTCTATGAAAATCTGTCAGTCCTCTGGTTAGGGATATATATTTGCAGCCTTAAGATGTAAGACTCAGACACTGAGGTGAAAATAATAGTCTAAACTGAGATGTTTTAGATGTCCATTTCAGGAGACTTCCAAAAGTGATGGTGACTCCCTTCCTAGTGGGTAGTGACCTACTGGCTGAACCACTCACCTGGTACTTCTGAAACTTAGGTCCAATTAGTCTTCAGATTAAGGGCATTCAAACCCACAGCTCCTGTAGAATAATCCAGACAGGAACCACCTTTCAAAGCTTCTTTTAAGATGTGCATTCAAGAATGTAAAATTCATTAAACCCCTGGTTTTGAATGCCTCATCCCCTGGGTATCGGTGCTGTGACAGTAATAGGCAGCTAGACTTTATCTCTGGGACATGAGTTTTGGGCCATCAGTGTTGTTATGATAACATTAAATTTTTGGGGGAAGGGGGGGTCATATCACAGGTTAGGCTGCTCAAAGGGCTTAGGGATACTTACAGTTCGCAAATCCCACCTGGGACTCACGTGTAAGTCAGCGGAGGAGGTGCACGTGCAGTAGCAGAACTGCAGGTTCTGAGGCTAAAGGTTCTCTGAAGCCTACGTTGTTTAGCCCATTTGTTTGTGAATTATGGTATGTATGTGAATTATGAATTCCACTTCAATTGTTCAGAAATTCTTTTTTTGGACCTCACCCTATGTTCCTAAATAGCCAGCCAGGTATGAAGAGTACAAATGGTGCTGCTTGCAAAAGCAGGGATAAATCAAATGAAAGAGAAGCAAAAGGATCCCATTAAGCCATATCTCATCTGCTTTTAGTGGTTTTGCTGTACAAATTTGTTAAAAGAAAATACCCAGTCCTCAGTATATTGAAATTGTTGCTTAGTGCATCAACTCTTTCCTACATGAATTACACCCTCAGTTCTTGAGTGCAGTTCAATGTCCATCACTGACGCAGAACAGGATCTCCTTTCTCTTAAAAAATATTTGTCAGTTGGAGTATGTATCTAGGTCATTCCTCTCGGGTACAGCTCTCTATCTCATCAGATTAGAAAGAGAAACAACCTACCACTATACCAGAAATCATTCAGTTGGCATTATTATTCCAAATATCCCGTCCGTGTTTTGTTGTTTCCTAACTGCTTATAAAAAGTATTCGCAGAATAAAAACTTGTCAGGCCAGCGAGCAGGTTTCATAGCTGATCTCTGAATATTAACAATGGGCCTTAAAAGCAAAGCCTCAGAAATGTAGTCCTCCCTTTAAACCTTCAGGTTTGTATTACGAAAGATAGGCCTCATAAAAACAAATTGTTCTTTATTTATAATCTTGTAGATACTTTTAGGATCTCAAGATACTCAATATTTAACTAGAAGGAGCCAAAGGGTCAAATTAGGCTGCAGAAATAATAACAATGACTGTAACAACAACAATAATAACGATGATAACAATAATAAACAAGCAGATTGTGCATAGTTTTTCATCCATAAATCACAAAGGCATTAAGTATCATTTAGAGCCATTTTCGAGATGAAACAAAGAAGAGAGATTACTTGCCTGAGGTGACCAAACAAATTATAACATTCAGTCACTTCTGCTGACATCTTACACCAGCATCTGTGGTCTGGCTTTGCACAGCAGCATGCAAGTCACTAAATGCTCTGGGTTCTGGACCTTAACATTAAGCTGGTTCTGTGGGCACAAAATCCTGGAAAGAAGCAACAGGCGACTAGGGAAATGTGTGTGTGAGAGAGAAAATAGAAACAGAAAATAAACAGTGATTTCTTTTATTCATAAAGGGGCACCATGACATGAAGGAAGAGAGGAACAAAAAACCTGAGAATCTAAGCATGTATTTTCCAGAATTAAAAAATAGGAAAAAGGAGATAACAGTTGGAAAAGAGTATAAAACCCACAGGTTTCAGGAGGAAGAAGTGGAACAAGAAAGTCAAAGAACAGAGGAAGAACAACAGGGGTAGAAACAACAGGACTTTCTTCACTAGAAAAAGCAGGATCATTTGCATTGGGATGAGTTGAGCTATCCATGGGCAGAAAGCCAGAAAGAACCCAATGGAGAATATTCGTCACCTGCAACTTCAGGTTGTCACCTGTGAGCCACCAATCTACGAGCTGCTCTAACATACTGGCAAGCCATGTCTTGCTCAACAGCATGGGCCCCAAGGTGTTCAGCAGTGCCTGGGTTCACTCAGCCGTGTGCTGAACAGGCTTGTCACTGGCACAAAGTGGAGATCCCAGTGCAAAGGCACCTGGTGGGATTCCCAGTCTCAAGACAAATGGGAGGACTTCGCAGCGAGTAGGTGATGCTGAAAACAGATTCCTTCATCATATTGGAAGGAAGCAGTAAATCAGCTAGAAGGCAGCCTGTTTTCCTTCAAATATCCATGTGCTCTTTTGAAAATAAAAGACCAAAAACCAAGGGGCACACATTTTTTCAGCTGTTTAAGGCCCAGGGGAAGTAGTGACTCAGCTTGTATTTTACCTGCAGTTCTAGGACTGAGTAAGTGGCATGCGGCATACAGATTTGAGAACACGTCTATAAAACTTCGCAAGGGAATAAAAAAATATAGATAACCTTAAAATGTGTCTCAAGCAGGAGGAAACAGTCATTTTCAAGGAGGATGCTTGTGGATGAGTAGAATAAAATTTATTTACCTTGACTGACTTGTTTTTTGAGTGACAAATAGATAAAAAGTTTCACCTGTGAATCACTGGCAGAAGTATGCAACTGCCCCAAGCCACATTACACTAAGATACCAGTTCACTGCATAGATGTCCATATAATTCCAAAATGGCTGAATTTAAAATTACTAAAACTGTGCCATACTCAGGCATTCCCAACAGAAAATTTTTCCAGGCTTCTTCAGAAAATAAATAAACCAAGCTGAGCTATAGTTGACAGTAAAATAGTATTTGGTGAATACCAAGCATGACATTTCTGCTAAGTGACAGTGCTCTTTGTGTGACTCCAAGAGGCTAGAACAGCATAAAGTCACTGACAGAAATTTCCACAGTGGATTTGTCAAATTCTTTCAGCACAAAATTCTAGGCACATACATGCATTTCATTCACATAACACAACACATCTAATACTCCTTTTCTCTTTCTATTTACTTTTCCCTCTTTATATTTCTTTTCTTGAATAACATGAAAATTAAATGTCAAAATTTACCACAGTTCAAGAGTAAGATTGTTCTAAATATTCAAAAGTTAGAGCATTTGGCTCACCCCCATAAGCATATGTGCACATGGTAGGAGTCTAAAAAATTCAAAAGCCTCTGAGAAGGTTTGATTTTACATTTAATGAGTCATTGAGAGTTTAAGAGTCTAATCTGCATGAATATGATTCTGAAGCTGAGATTTCCTCAAAACACAGAATTTCATTGCTCCCATTGAAGTCAATGGGAGTTTTATCAGTATAATACATAAGTAGATGTTAGAATATGGGATAAAATTTATGTTTGGAAGTATCTGTCAGATTCTTTCATGAAATTGTTTCAAGCACAGAGGAATGATAATCTAAGTACTTCTTGGAACAGACCAAAAGAAAGGCCATAAATAATTCATTCTTAACATCTTACATACAGTAATTTACCATAAATATATACTAGGGGACAAACTGAAGACTTTGCAAGTTTAGTATAAGAAATGAAAATAGAATTGTCCTTATTGCAGTTTGGGCCATTCTTGTATTTATAATGATTCCTGTCTTTGAGAAAGCTCAAAATTACAGTCTTGTCTGATTTTTGGATCAATCTGGAAGAATATTATCTTCATGGTAACCACCTTCTTTCCAGGTTGGATCTGATCCAGAAAGCTCTTGATGGACAAGGCAGGGAGCATGCATTCCTCACGTAAGTGAGGACCCAGATGCCTTCCTTAGGCATTGTCAATGTTCTTAAGGCACCTTCTGCTGCCTCATTGTCAATCTTATTCATTCTGTATGTTACTTAGCACAGAGATCCCTATTTCACCCGTTTCTCATTTGACCTCTTTCTGCTTCCAGGACTGAACAGAAGAATCACATCATCCTTTAGTACAAAAAAAAAAAAACTTATTGTTGTGTACAGGCTTTGGTTGTAGGTAAGCAATCTTAAAATTACAGAGGAAAGTGAAGCACAAAACCTTTTCATTCTTTTCAGTTTTTCAGAGAGGTCTGCTCCACCCTCTGATTTGAGTTTGGCTCAAAATAAAGTACATAATTCCCTGAAGTCTTTTATGGCAGAGGCAGTGCACCACTAGAAGCACAAATTCTTATCTCAACTGATGAGTTGGTGTGGAAACGATCTGTAGTCTTGTGATGTTGACTGTCAAATCTACAGAGCAAGAACATCTGTTATCGCCTGCACTGTTGAGTCCAGAGTTTGAAAGAACAGAAGATACTAAAGTAGGATTTGTGTATAACTTGCTTAACTGAAAGAGATTTTTCTATATCAGTTGATGTTCCCCAACTATTTTACCATGTGTAATAACTATTTCCTTACAGGTGTCACCAGCCAGGTCACATGGAAGATCTGAAGACTGACATGCAAATCTGTTAAGGCTGCTTACATCCCATGCATGCTTAGTCTGAGCATTCCTTGCTACTTGTCATTATTTTTCAATCAACAGCTTACTTAGCACAATCATTTTTCGAGGAAGTTTTAGCATAATAAAATATTCCTTTGCACATTGTGGATAATTGTCCTGTATCTGTTAGCTCTTCTTTCTTCAATTTGTTCCAGGATTCTTTCTTCATGTTGTTTTGCTGTAATCCTTATTAGTATCAATCAAAGAACAATCAACTGCAAAAGTTGCTCACAGCCCATGAAATTATTTACAACTGCTCAGTTGCTCACCACAGTATCCTTTACGTGTGTTGCTCTTCCATCCTTTTCTTGTCATCCTCACCATTATAGCTTCTTACCAGAATGCAAGATTGTTATTTTTTGTGTGCCTGCACCTCATCCAGCAGTCTCAGACTTCATGGTGCTTTGTAACACAAGTTGATAAAGTTAGTTAGTGTTGTTGTCTCAGCATCCTTGTTTGTGATGGTTTTATATAGAGAAAGGCCGATGTACAACAAAGATTCAAGGTCACAGCCCTATGAATGAATGATTTATTTTCATGAAAGTATGCAATATAAGTATGATAGAACTGCCTTTATGGGTGTTTGTGTGTGCATATATGTGTTACATATATGTTTTTAATTCTCTCCCTAACAAACTAGTTAAATGAATGTATATAGTTTGCCACTGAAGCCTTCCTCTATGTGCCTTGCACTCTTCCCAAAGTCTGACTCAGAAAGACTTCATATTCTTCTCCAGCTGAAATTATCTTCTCAGGATAGCGTACAGATGAATTCTGTGGACTTGCATGAGTGTATGATAGCAGGAATTGTTTTCTTGAATAGATACACTGGGTAGCACCTAGTTGATACACTGGATGTTCTAGTTATAGAACAACCAATACAAACTTCAAATAAATACCACTTTTTCCCTCTCAAATGTCTCTGCAAAAGAATACTGCGATGCTTACTAAGAAACTTACACTGACTGAAATTACACAAGACATTTGCATCAGCCTTCAAAGAAACAAAAAATGAGTTTCATTCACTTGTTTAAGAGAAAAAAAACTCAAGTAAAATAAAAGTTTTCAAACAACTTAACATCATGCGAATCATTGGAAATAAATCTCATGCCAAAAAAGTGGGAGAAATGGCATTTAAATCCCAGATGATATAGCAGGCTCAGACACAGAAGCAGAAGAAAGACATCTACTCATCTTTTTTTTCCACAAAGAGTGCTCTTCAGCTGGTTTAAGAGCAATATGACTAATACTATGAAGCTCACAACCAATCAGTTCATCGCTATTTTGCTTATGAATCATTTTTAATCCAGCAAAACAAAATCTTTCTACACATAATCAATTTACTTAACTCTTCATTAGTGTTGCTTGTCTAATTATTTATAATGAACTAAGTAACAAGGCATTAAGGAATGTGTAGGTAATAAATTAAATAAACGTAAAGCATTGTAGATCATCTGTTAGATGAAGGTATTCTCATCACTGGAATGTATAAGGAGTAAGTTAAAGAGTGTTCTAGTTTTATCCCTACCCATGGAATGTAGATCATTACCTCAAATATTTTCCTTCTATCATTCTAATACCTTTGCGCACTTCTGAACCTGTGATGTTATGCTGTTACCACTTATAGTGAAATATCCCTTTGTAGATGATCTATTTGAATAGGCTTCTTTTGTAACAATGAATTCCTAGTTTTGGAATTCTAGTTGATGAGCATCAATGTCCACTAGAGGAGATAAAGCAAAAAGTGCTCCTTGCATTGATATTGCAATCCAATTACTCATGACTAAATCCTTACATTTGATTACAAACTTAAAGGAAGATATGTATGCATTTTAATCTTGTTTCTCTAACTTCTGGTACATTTTCTGTTTTGATTGTTTGAGGTGAGTGATAAGTGAAATCTTGGATCCACTAAATTTACTAGGAGTTTTGCTAAGGATCTAATGGATTCAAGACAGTATCAGTGTGGATAGCATCAAAAGTGTTGTAAGCAAAATCAACAAATATTATTTTATGCTGTTTTTTAAAACATTAAACCAATTGTTTTTCCTTTATTTTATTCTTGCAGTGTTTTACAGATACAAATGCCTAGATGCTGTTGTTATAGGTAATAATCTGCACTGGAAGTGCTAGTACTACTGTAGTAGTACTAGCACTTCTTTGTTAGACCCTGTAGACAAAAATACAATAAAGTCAGTTTTTACAGTCAGAGAATTGAAAACCAATGCTTTTTCAAGACAGAAAGAGAGATAACAAGAAAAGTGATGGCATCATGGCAGGGAGATGAGAGGAAGGCTTAATTCACTTAAGCTATCATATGAATAGAACAGAATAAAACTGTGGCTGTAAGTTCTCTTAAAATGGAAGCTGACTAGAATGTACCTATCTTAAGAAACGGAGATGTACCATGGTAGCTTTTGTACAGATACAGGAAAGCATCGGACTTCTTCCTAGAACACCAAAAGGCCTTCAGAAACTCCTTCAGACATGTGGGCTTTGCATATGCTGTCCTGGTGTAATGCCTCCTAAAGTACTTTAGTGACTGACCTCTTTATTTTTCCCTGCTGTCTAGCTTCTGAAGTCCCCCAAGGGGAACCACAAGTATGTCCAAGAGCAATAGAAGCACCTTCAGAATCATCACAGACTTTCTTGGTCCTCCAGCAACCCTTCAACTCTGCACCTAAGCATAGTGCTATTTGGGCAGCCCTCATTTACTATCAGGTTCCCCAAGTACAGATGGTGGGTCACAGTTGTGCCTCCTCTTTGCACTAAGTAGCACAGCATGCCTCTTAAAAACCCCATACAGGAATACAGTCCTTTCACTTATAGCATGGCTCCATCACACATCCACCAAACCTGAGTCTGTTATCAGAGGACAACATGAAGTCAAGCACCATCCCCATACACACCACTGTGAAAGCCCTGTTACAGAACAATCATTTTGGAAATGTCAACCTTAGCAACTACGTCCAGGCAAAGATGAGCAGAGGGCCAATTGAAGGACCTTGAGATTTGAGTCAAGGACAGAAAAGCTAAAGAACATTTGCAGCAAGAACAAACACCTCAGGTACAGAGAATCATTCTTGACAGATATTTAATGTGAAGGGTTATTGATGCAGAACATCACTTTGCCTCCCTAGAGTCACCTAACGATTAAGAGGCTAAAAGTGATGCCTCATGCAAACAAGAAATGTCTTTGTCAAAGAAGCAGACATTCTTTCTTAGCTAGATGAAACTTAGCAGATTTTGTGGTCAATGGGAAGCAGCTCAATAATGACTTGTTCACGTACTTTTAAGAAATGAAGTTTACATAATACACAGTTATGCCTGAGACACTGTACAGGTGTAACTCCTGGGTGTACTGAAAAAAGAAAGAGATCTTGTACCTTCTCTTTAACTGTGTTGGTCTTAGTATATTTATGAAGTATTCAAAATCTTCTCCTGAAGCTGGAAACATTCAATAAAATACCATTTCTTTTATCTAATCTTAAGATAATTTCTAACTTGTCAAAATTCTTCAGGACCAGAAGCAGCCTTAAATTTTAGATTTGCAACAACCTCTGACTCACTCTTAAGGCAACTACAGTATGGATAAAAAAGCTTTACTGCTTTCTGTTGCTTCCAATTTCAGGTCTACCTTAAAAACACACACAAGAATGAACTTACCCTGAAATTTTTGCTAACAAACACATCACCTTTACAACACATCTCTTCCAGATAGATTTTCTTTCCTTTCCAATTTCTGAATAGCACTTATTTGACAGCAACTTTAGCCTTATTCAATACAGAGGTTTTGTTTGTTTGTTTGTTGTTCATTATTTTCTATTCCAGAATAGTGGTAGGAAAAAAAATTCTTGGCATTTGAGACCTATTTCCTTTGTCTCCCAGCTTGCACACACACATTTGAAAACAATATTCTGGCAGCAGTATTTTTTTTTCACTAGTGTCTTGGTTACTTACTTGGTATATCGCATCATTCTGTGTGTGATTTTTTTTCAGGATAACATTCTCACAACATTCAGTTAGGGGCTTTTTTTTTGTGCACTCCTAGACTGTTGCAGATGCAAATAAAAAATCAATTAGGCTTGTCAAAGTTCATGTTGACCCTAAAATGAAAGCATTGAGAGGTCAAGATGAAACTTTACAGTTGTTCACAAAGAGAGCTTTCAGAGAAGTTAGGCGAACCATCAGTAAGCTTGCTTATAACATTTTTACTGCAAAATCTTTTAAACATATCCCAAATGACATCTACATCATTTCACTTTGCAAATATCTAACCTCTACCTGCCAAAGAAAAACAAGCTTCCTGAGTCAAACAGGAACAGAAACTTCAAGCAGCCCTCCTAGTCAACGGCCGTGAGCCTGCAGCACACGGATCCTTGAGGATGTAGGAATTTCATCTCAATGGCTAGTGAGGAGTAACTTAAAGTAAAGCAAGTTCCTATTTGCAATGCAAGAACCTACAAATGTTCCTGTTTTCAGGAATTTATCGTTGTCTGTTATTGTCTGAAAATTGCTCTAGGCATTATGGTGAATGGTGACAATGTGAAACCACAGGCAAATTTAGCACAGCTAAAGTACCCAGTTGCAAACAGAAGCATAAATCCCATAATTACAAAAGGAGTTGGTTCTTTGAGAAAGTACCTTAGTCACAGGTACATTTGATAAATATTTTAGAAGTGAGTTGATAAGTCTTTGCTTGTCCTCAGCTGCTGGATAAATCAGCTGTCTTTCATAAATTGTTTCTAAAGTAATCCACAACCAGGCAAACAACTCAGCACTGCACATGGCTGCTGTTTGGACCACTAATCTAGCTGTGAACTATTACAAATACAGTCTGTATGGATAATGAAGAATAAATTTAGTCCTTGGATTCCTCAGCTTCATATGAACAACAGTATAGCTGTACAAATATTTACGGCCGCCTTGGTATGTGTTAAGGACATAAAATCTGCACTGCCACCACAGCATGGAAAACATCTGCTATTATGGTAATTCAAATAATAAATGACAATATGCTTTATAGTTAAATCTACATAAAATTTGCATTTTCTAATGAGAACTTTAAAAAATACACAAATACATTTTAGAAAGCAATGCAAATGCTAAGATTTTACAGTAAAATATTAGGGGCCATGTTCTGAGCACCTTACATTGTCATGCCTCAGACCTTGTTCATGTCACAAAAGTACATGAGATTCTCACCTCACCAAGGGTTAGATAACAGCTGAGGATCTGTCTCCCCTACCCTCCCCTTACAATGATACACTGTGGAGTTCTGTTTTAACCGCCTGTGATAATGACTAGGGAGGAGCAGCACCAGCCTCTCACATAAGTGGCCCGTCTGATGGCCCTCCCTGAAGCTCTCGGGCATTCAGACTGCCATTTACTCTAAGTCCAGTGACACCTCCATGCCACACTTCCACTTAAATTGAGGTTCCTAGACGAGAAGGCCCTGCACTCTCATTGCATTGTATTAATGAAGTCCATGAGTTTAGAGGCAGCAAGAAAATTAGTACTTGCTTGTTCCTAACCTTACTTTACCATCAGTCGGTGCAAACTCACTGTGTTCAAATCCACAACCTTGCACAGTACTTATTGAGGAGCCAAAGTACTGGGACAATGCCACACATCTTCCATTCTGAGGCACACATGGAGGAGAGGAATGGATCCTACATGGAGGTTTTGAGGAAGCCCACAGACCACAGAAGGTCCCCAAGGTTTAGCATCTTACACTTACTGAAATCAGAGTCTCTGCCTAGCCCAGAGAACTAGGTGAAAAAAAAGCCTGATGATTACTTTGATTTAGATCCTACTTGACTCTTAGCCACAACTCCCTGTACATAACAGCACACCAGGAAATTCTTCACTCAAGTGAAGTCCAGTGGGGGAGTATGTAATTAGATCTCAGCAGAAATTAAGACAAGTCAGTCGGTCTGATACCGTTAATACACAATTGCTTCTTCATTTAACTAATCCCAATTAAAAAATAAAAACATTTTGCAATAAAATATGCTTGAAAATAAACCCACAGAAAATATCATCCTGTATTATACACATGAGTGTAATATTTTCTACCTTGTCTTTGACATAGACTTAATTTTCTGCACACAGGTATTTTTATGTTTTAAACTATGTCTCCCACTGGTGGAATTCCAGATAGTCCTGTGAGGAGATATTTTCCAATAGGAGATACCATCTTCATATTTTTAGAACCTTCACTGTCTTTGCTCAGCCTGTGCCCTGTGCCATGTACCTAGGACCAAGCATATTCTATTTTCGGTCATTTCTGCTGTAAGACAGCAGACATCTTGATATCCTTTACAACTGGCAGAGCCTGTGTGTCATCAAATACCCCATGCACGGAGTGGTATTTGGCCATATGTATTTGATCGTGACTGGGCCAGGCTTACAGGTCTATCATGTTACAAGCAGACTGTGTACTGCCGTAAGGAGACGCAGGGTCAGTCCTGCCTCACCCCAGCATCACACACCATCACATCACCCTGTTCATTTTGGCATTGCTTGCTATCCTCAGAAGACTGCATGGGTTTGTATGTAGGAGAAAAGGAGAGAATGTGCAGAAAACCCTGACGAATTTCCCTACTATTTCTGGAAGGCAGCACAGTGAAACTGTGATCTCCCCCACGCAGAAAAAGGGCATGCTTCCCTACCTGCGGGATGAACATGTTTCAGCTGAAACCCCACGAAGAGCAGCTGCTGAGAAGAACTGTTGTTATATTTATCAGGAATATATTTCATAACATAACATGTAACAAGATGGCTTGTGCAATATCAGCATGCAGGGGCCAGGCTCTCTGTCAAAGCTTTATTCAGACGTTAGACTGTCTTGACTAATCCTTTTTAATCCTATCATCAGCTGCCATCATGTCAAGATACGTCAGCCTTAAAAATGAGGACATATCTTAAGGAAATGATGCCTTGCAAGGAATAATGCTGAATTTGGATTTAGTAGGAAGATATTGACTTATCTTTTGTTGAAGAGCAATCTTATGCAACTGGTACTAGTTCCCAAACGCATTCTTTGTTTCTAACAGCTGCTCAGGAACGTTTAAAAAATTTTTTTTAAAAGTATTTTACCTATGATGTTTCAACTAAATTGTGTTTCAGGATTTAAAAAAAAAAACAACAAACCTGCAATGGAGATCCAGCAGAGGTAATTGACTTGCAGGTGAATCTCCTGAGGTCTGGGAGCTGATTGCAAATGAAACACAAGCTTGTGTGTGAATGTGTACTCTCTTGGACTGGTAATATATTGTATCAGACAAATTTGATCTGCAGCTGCCTTACAGTGCAAGGATTGGTATGCTGGAGTCACTGCTTATTAGCAGTGCTGATTGTCATGGTAATCACTCTGTTTTACCGTACTGGTTCTGAAAATAGGAACGATTTCAAATAATTGGTGCAAGTTGATTGCAACATGTAAAAAACAGTTCTCCCAGAGAACTATGAGAAGATTGTTTACATTCCACTTCAGAGAGCTATTGCTGAACAATTATTCATTTGAAAGTAAAGCTAAATAAATATTAACATCAAAACCCACAGGGTGAAATCATGGAACCAACCTCACCAGCCTCAGCAGCCCCTGCATCATAACACCACCAAAGAGAAAGGACTTTGCTTTTCTGTAGATGGAGTTTATTTCTCCAGGAAGATTAAGAACTTAAACAGTAATGTTAATTTTGCTCAAAGATCTTTGGTATATTGATGCTCAGAACTAATAAATGCCCATGTCAACAATACTTCCACCTCCACATTACCACAGAGAAGTAGGGAAACCCAGGTTGAAGAGAGGAGACAACCTATAACTACGTACTCCCATAATTCTTTCTCTGCTTATTTAGTGAAACACTTCAAATTGTCTTTCATTCCATTCCTTCATGTTTTATTTACCAAAACAGCTAAAAATACTACAATTCCTCTATGAACTCTACACCTCTTTTCAGAAAAATAGTATGTGGTATTTTGCCTGTTGTAAATTGCCTTTCTCTCCATTAAGTGTTTTGTCCATGAAGTGTTTAAGTCCATAAGAGTAAAGAAAAGCTTTGCCTCTTTACCCTCCTAACTTTTGTGCATCTCTATGCAAAGAGAAGCAAATGGTTATGTCCTAGCTGCTAGCTCTCCAAGACTGTAATATGTGAATCACCTTCAATCTCAGAGTTGTTCAGGCACATTAGTGCGTGATTGTCCTTGCCACTAACTCTTATCTCTCATGTTAGTCAGCGTATTGGTCCTGTGTGACTCCACCAAGGATATCTCAGAAGAAAATAATCTCTCATTAGATGCTTCGTAATTCACAGGGTCATGTATGAATTTGGAAGGATAGAAAGGTTTATGGAAGGAAGAAAAGGTTTAGCCAGTTTGTACTTTGGACTTGTTGTTAATTTCTTATTCAAAATTTAAAAATGGATGAAAAATGCCAAAGTAAAGATATCTCCAGCCTTTTCATTTCAACCCATTATTTTTAATTCGGGAGAGAAACTTGGATGCAGTCCTAATTTTCACTGAATGAACTTACATAAAGTTGTAACTGAGTACAGAGGTGAATTTCTTTAGGTAGGTAGAGAAAATTTTGACCAAGAAGGCAGAGGATGGCATCAAGAACAGATCTCAGTGAGTTAGAAAACATCAGAGTGGCAATTTAGAAATACTTATAAGGCAAAGGGGGACCAAGGGGAGGAAAGGGTTTATACCATATAAATACATTAATAACTGAAAAAAAGACCCCAACTGTTTTTTTCCCCTTAACAGTAGGCCGTCATTACCTGACAGATTAAGGATATTCTCTGACTTGAACACTACTAGCTTACTTGACTGTTTTGTAACATTCAAAATGGCAAAAAGGAAAACTTAGCAATATTTCCTCTTATATGCCTCCAAATATATTCTTTGAGCTGCTTTATGTCTGAAAATTAATCAACATCTGTATTTGTTATCAAGTGCAGTACACACTACAGGTAGTCTTCAGCACAAAAGATTGATGGGAGCCATGGTAGGAAATTCAATTAGATATCAGATAATTTGTTCCAAGATAATTAGTTTACTGTAACTTGCTTCGACTCCTGGGGCATTTTGCTAAAGATCTTAAATGCTACAGACTTTTTCTGCACACATCACAAATCTGATTATCTGTTTCTCTGCCCTTTGTACAGGCATATTCTCTCTTGCCAGTCCCAAGCATATGAAAATCATGAGTCAATCCTAAGCCATCAAATTATGGGTTTAAATGGAGAAAAGAAATCGCAGTATTTTAAAAGAATAAGTGCAGAGATTCTTATCTTGTTTCCAATAAGATCAGTTTTACAATGTCAAGACAACAATTAGATAAAACAAATACTATCTTTACTGTTTGGTGTCAGAATTATTTGGAAAAAGAATAAAGAAAGTTATATAATTCATTCAAAGCCATGAAGAAGTAAAGATATCGAGACATGGAGGGCTCATATGCTCACACCAGCAGGTGTCAGATGGGGAAGGACAGAACAGAAGATGCTGTAGACCTGTTGTCATCTTGCTCAGCCTAAACATTATCAAGAGGAACCTCTCTAATTGCCCTGAAATGGGTTGGAGTGCAGTGGAACACAGATAGGAATAAATAACAGTAATAACAGCAACAACAAAGCTAAACAGGCTGTAAACTCCCATAATTGAATTCATAAATCTGAATCTTTTAGAAAGTTAGCACTAGGACTAATGCAGCTTGGCCTGGAGTGATTGTTGATGATGCACCCACTATAAGTTTCCTACCAACGTGCAGTGAGGGGGAAAATAAATAAATAAATCAACAAGACTCTCAGGACCACTTTAGGAATAACCCTCTCTGTCTGCCTTAGTTATCATTCAGCCTGCAGCATCTCGGCGCTGGCTGGCTAGAGACAGCAATCTAATCATCGCACTGCAGCAAGCCAGGAAAACACCACCCCAGCTGCTGAAACAGAGGAAATACTTCACAGACAGCGGGCAGCTGATCATTGCTGATGTCAAACAA
Source organism: Chlamydotis macqueenii (assembly GCF_036417535.1). Taxonomy (NCBI): domain Eukaryota; kingdom Metazoa; phylum Chordata; class Aves; order Otidiformes; family Otididae; genus Chlamydotis; species Chlamydotis macqueenii. The sequence goes on from NC_141556.1 coordinate 131,723,225, forward strand.
GCTTATTAAGTGGAAGGATCCCATCCCCTCCACTAAACCCTCCCAGCAGCTCAACAATGTGACAGTGCTCCCCGCAGTGATCTGAGACACCGCAGCTGACAATGCTGTTGCCAGCCTGAGGCTTGGTCCTGCAAAGCACCAGCAAGGCTCTCACCCTCACCAGCCTCACTCGCTGTTCACCATTCTGCTCCCTGAGAGACACCACCCTCAGTCATAAAGTTTGCCTTGGGAAGGGTTGGCATTGTGTAAGCCCTTGTTCTGCAGAGTGCTTTCTACACAGCGGTCACATCCTACTCTATTTGCCTTTACTTTCTTCTTGCCTGAATTATTTTTAGGGGATATAATACACCGCATTGCTGTTAAATGCATCTTCAGGGCATAATCTTTCTGAAAGTCATACTGCTTTTTAACAGTAGCTACCTGACAAAAAGTAGCTCATTATGCAGTCTCTACAAATAACATCAACAATAATAATGATAGCATTTTGATGGCTTTATTAACATACAGTCATATCACATCTTGTAAAATAAGCATGCAGCACCTTTGATTCTCTGTAATGCGACAATGTAACATCCCCTTTGGCTGGCCAATAGCCTACGAGTTTGGGTGATTATTCAACATCATCTCCATGAAATTAGAACAAGGGGTAAAAACTAGTCCATCTCTCAGTATTCTCAGCTTTAGCCATGATTCTTCATGTTATTGCTCAAGCATCTTTCCAGAGGTCTAGGCTGGAACCACCACTGAGAACACCTGTGTACAGATCTCTGAGCATCTCTGGATGGTTTTTCTTCCTTTCTTACAGCCATAATGTTGGAAAACATCAACTCTAGTTTCTCTCCAACTGAAGACAACATGATCCGGACAGTGTCCATTTTCTGTGCTGTGCCTTCACATAATTCTTTAAATTTCCAATAAACCTTTTGGGGTAAGTAGGTGTCCTGGTTTCAGCAGGGATGGAGTTTTGAAATCTATTTAACATTCCTTTTTAATCAGATCAGAGTATGCTTTATACGTCAGAATAATCTTTCAAATCTTTCACAAATTCAGTTTACACATAGTTCCACAGCAAAAAAAAAAAACTTCACAACTTCACAAATGCTTAAGAATTGTTCAATAGTTCATTCAAGAGATTCCCCACAGAAGATAAAGGACATTTTTTTACCCATTTCCCATGGCAGCACATAGCGCAAAGTTAGTTTAGTATTTACGAAGTGTATTAAATGGCTTTTCCTAATACTAATAGCATTCATAGGGAGTTCCATAACACTTAGTTATTCATTGGTTGGATGCACTTTTTTTTCTTATGCTCTGATTGTAGTCTGTCACCTTCATACTTCTATGTCCATTTCTCACACAACCCCCATAAAAACTATTTCCAGAGTTACCAAATCCTCTTTCTTAATGCAACTTTTCATCACCTCATTAAAATACTGTATTAATGTAAGAATTTATGCACCAAATTTGAGTTTTAGATTTTTTTAACCTCTCACTTGGAAAGCTCTCAATTTTAACTCATTGAAGTTCTGAGTTACCTCCTGGATAGCGGTTTCTTACTCAGCTACAGTTACGTCAGTTTTGCTTTTGTCTTTTTTTCCTGGAAATGCTTAGTACATCAAACGTTAACCCAAGCACCTTAAACTCCAGAGACAGAGACAACACAAAAGGCAAATCAGTCATGACTTTGGGAATCATGCAAAACATGTATCTGATGAGCAAAATAATACAAGAAAAAAAAGAGAGAAATAAGATAGGAAGTACAAGGTACGTTCTGAAAGCAGCCTTGTCACTAGTAGGAGGCCAAATAGTCATGTGTCTTTCTTGGAGAATCATCATTGCTAAATACCAGAGAGAAAGGGTACAAATTATTTTTATATTATGTGTTATACAAAATGTTTATAAAAAAGGTATTGTTTAAAAGAGGAGGCAGAAATGCCAAAACCACTCAGCTATTACTTCCACCAACTCAACCTTGACATACTTGCAAGGGGCCTTATACTCAGACTCAAAACTTCCTCCAACTTACATGATTAATCTACAATGAACAATTTGTGCAGGTCTAGTATCTGTTACTGAATCAATCAATACTGCACAAGACCGGATGCCAAACACCACTCTAGTTCAGTGTCAGCTTTTAGAAAGTTCTTAGACAATATTTTCCTTTAACTTTAAGCTATGGTTTCGACTTTGGTTGTGTCTGTCTTAGGCTCACAAACAGGTTAGATGGCTGTTGTTTCTCTCACCGTATAAGAGGTACCTGTAGATGTTTCTCCGCAGATACAACTCAGATGAAAGTGCTGTCAGCAGTAATAAAAGAATCTCTACAATAAACTTACTAGAAATAAGCTGCGCGGTTGCTGCACAAGTAATAAGTTGGTATGCCAAAGATGGTGTCATCACAAACTTTATTGTGTGTAACACTGGAGGTCATTTTGACACATGGGGAAAAGATCCATTTCTAGTCTCCATGGGAATGTTTTGGCCTACAAATAATTTATAAATGAGAGGATGTGGTACAATGAAAGTTGGTTTATTTGCTTTTACAAGTGAACTGTCAGAGGGCCTGGGTTTAGAAATGCTAGGCAGTACTGAGAGTTTTGGCAAAAATTAAAAGCAGATGGTGCACAGCCAGTTTTGCTCTATGGACCACTTCTGTGTATACATAAAATGTTGATTAGTTTCTTTTCTAAATGTCTTTTTTTTTTAATTTCACAGACAGGGTTTCACTTCTGATCTCTTGGTCTACAACAGCCATGGCAATATCTCATCATTATCCTTTCTCTGTAGCAAAACTTCAATTTTGCCATGTGAAGAGGCAAAGAAGAAAACAAGAGACTTTCTCTCTGTGGCTGTTCACAGAACACTCCATGAGTTCTCTGTTAAGGAGATGCTCAGAGCAAACATTTCTCAAAAGAAGGAAGGAGACTCCTATGATCATGGGTTCCTACTGTCTAACAAGGTTTGAAACAGTTCCTCTGCTTTGTACAGGTCCAGTTCTACTAAGAACTCCCAGATCCTGCAATGCTACATCACCCAAATCCATGGATTGGAACTAGATATCATAAGTTTACACATCTCCTTTCTAGTGGTCGCTAATCAGCTGTAACTATCAGATCTGTGTGTTAAGTATGAGATGCATTTAGCCATGCCAATTAGCGCAGTAATTCGTAGCGTGCAAAGATGAGTATGTGAAGGACTCCCAAGTGAGCTAGAGCTTTGAGGAGGATCTACGTAGATCATCTGCTGAAAATGAACTCCCCAAAACAGATTAAAAGACTTTTCAGCTAGAAAAAGAAAATTAAAAAAAATAAAGTTGCATTTTTTTAGAGCAGAAATATGAGGGTTTTTAACAGGAAAATCCTCAAAGCCACTATCTCGGAATGCCAATGAAAGTTTATAATCCAGTCTCTCCCTGACCATAGAATCTGTGCTTACAGGACCAGTTTCAGCAAACACAGTGACTCTCTGAGATGTCTCAAACACCACACAGCCCCTCCATCCCCAGAAAGTTTCCTTTCCATTATTTCTGAGATCTATCTGCTCGTTACACCTCTCCACCACGCTGGCCTCCCTGCGGGAGCTTGGCCCTGGGCTCTGACCAGTTGGCTGCCAGCCCTCCTCTTTCCTTCCCCAAGCAGCCTCCCCCCAACCCTCTCCCCACTTTTCAGGAGGTTCCACAGAAAGCCAGTCATCTTATTTAAGCATTAAAAACGAACATCAAAAAGTGTGAAGAAATGCATCAAGTACATTGTCTGTCACAAATCCATATCTCCCTTCAAAGGAATCCAGGAAAGATAAGGAAAACACATCTATTTTCAGTCAGAGCTTCACTGTCAACTGGGAGTCCGCACTTCCACAGGAAAACAGCTGGGGGTAGTAGATCAGAAAGAGAAAACCACTTCCCAAAGATTACTAACACACAATGACAGGATGATGTTATCATGGTTTCTGCTTTATTCTTCATCCTAGGTATGCCTTATAACCCTGCTCTGGTCTTCTGTGGACAACATTCAAGTTTAGTTTCCTTATCTCTCCACACTCAGCAGTCAAAAAAAAATACATTCCTGTATTAAAGTCATCACTTGGGCTTCGTATAAGATACAGTAAGCAATAGAAATCAGTTAAAATTTTTGACCAAATAATAGAAATCAGTTAAGTATTTCCATCAAATAACTCTGCCTTACTCAGGAAACATTCTGTTAAAAATATAGGAGGGATGAACAGACTCACCTTTTTTCCCTTTCTCCTTTCTCCCCCCCCGCCCTTTTTTTTTGTTACAGTACCCTCAGACTCACTTAAAGCACCAGGCAAATTAAATTATGAGTTTTATTTAGAACTATAAAAACCTTACACTGAACTATTCATCACAGAAAAAATTGAATGTTTGAATTTATTTGTCTGACATTTATATGTACCATGTATCCTCTGGAAACCGTGAAGCTGTCAATCTATTATTTATGGAAACAAGAGACCAGAAATAGGTTCACATGGTTTCAGACAAATCTAGTGGCCTGCGCAAACACTCATTTCCTCCCTCAGTCTGTTTAAAACCTCTCTATTATTGAAAAATTGATGCTTATTGCATTGAATACTACATAATGATGCAAAATTATGATATTCCAAAGGTTTGGAAATTAATACTTTGGCTCTAACACAGATAGAGTGCTAATGTTGATGTCAAACCCCTATATTTCATGCAAAGCAGCAGTATTCTATGATTCTATGACTCTATTTCCTCTCAGGGATGTCAGCATTTCTAAGATCATAATACTTGTGATACCAAGACAGTTACTGTATCATCTTTTCAGTTAACCCTTTTCTTTATTTAATTTTGCAAGCTAGAAATTGCAGAGGGTTCTGAATTTTCCTGTCTTTCAGAAGAGATGAGAGAATGGTTTGCAACAAGCAGCTTTTCACTGCATCCCCATTTCTTTTTTTAAATTGTAGATATACCTGTAGGTAAAGTGTGTGGTTTCTTCCCAAATGCATTTATAGTAAGCCACCAATTGCCAAAAAATGCTTCTATAAATCATATCAATCTGCTGGGTGTTGTCTGTAAGATTACACTATTTTGGGCCACAAATGAGTCAATAAGTTAAGGGTGGGTCTGCCATCGCCTGTGTGTGGCACACAGTGGTGCGTGCCCTCATAGCCTGGATCTCAGTTTAGGTAAGCTACGTTCTGCTCCCCAGCAGATTCATGCAGGTCTGCTGTGTTCCACTCAGGTTCAAAGCAAGCAGGAATGGCTCTGTCAGGGGAGAGGGGATTCCATGTATGAATTAACAGTTTTGAGACATGACTCCTAAGACCAGCCAAATCTGACCCAAAATGTCATCTATTACCCTTAAAAGAACCAGAGCCACATAGAAGAACACTGTAGCCTTACATTTAGACAAGAGTCTAAGAGCATCTTGCAGGTTCTTGTCCCATCTGGACACAGTTAAAACAACCAACTGGGAAACTTTCTGTATTTACACTGGCCTAGAATGAATTTACATGTGTTGGAGTAAGCCTTGCAGCTATCTCTCCGAGATGGGACAAGTCTGGCTTGCCTCCTCAGCAGCAGGGAAGCAAAACCTAACAGAGATGTACCAACAGACCAATGCAAGTTATAGAAACATAAGCAAGTCGAGCAGGAGCCCATCCACCCTGGCCCTAACAACAGCCTGTGCAAAGTCCTTAAGCAAGAAGTCTAAGGAGAGACAGAGTGACTTCCTCCACGTCCTGCTCCCGGCTCAGGGTGCAGTTATAGGGCAGATTAAGCGAATATAAACCAGAAAACCAGAACTCCCCAACCACATGGTCCTGCCCACCCCTTTGTCCAGGCATTGGCACATACCAGCCTCTGCAGTGAACCACTTCAGCACACAGAGATGACAGAAAAGTAATCCTACAACTCAGAGATTGTTGTCTTCTATTTCAGAGACCTGAAACAGTTCATCACAGCATCAGATCTATGTCAATGCCAGCACAACAGGGTTGTGGAGGGGAAGGATACATCTGGCTTTGAACCGCAGCACTGCTGGTCATGGAGTTATACTGCTGTGGGACTGTGGGGGTTTACCTTTTCCCAGCCAGAGGCTGTAGCCGCAGCTGCTGACTGACCTGTCTCCACAAACCTGTTTTGCTATCACTATTTGAACTTATCTACACTTTTGGACTCCACAGATATCTCTGAGTTCCAAGACAAATTCTGCCCTGAATGAAGAAATGCATGTCTGAAACCTCCTGCCTGATTCCATCTCTGTTCTCTCAACCCACTCCTTGTTTTTTGTAATTATATTACACTCTTTTTAAAATGCAGGGAGTGATGCTCAGACCTCCATAAATGTACTCCAGATGTAGATGAACTGCAATTATTCACAGCGACAAAGAAGGCAAAACAGTAATATCACATTTTTTCCCCCATTAATAGTTCCTAACGTTCTGAATGCTTTTTTGAACAGTGCTAAGCACTGAGCCAGTGTGTTTACAGAACAATCTCCAGTGACTCCAGGCTCTCAGACTTGCATGGTAATGTAATGCTGATTTAGGTCCTCTCACTGTGGTCATATAGCTAGGATAGATTTTCCTCTGGGCTTCACTTTGCATTTATAGATACAGAATATAAATTTCATGTCCTGTTCTCAGCTGTATATTAAAATATAAATATGAATACACATATATGGATATTATATATGCACACATACACATACTTTCATTATATAATGCATAATTATTTCATAGAATCATAGAATAGTTAGGGTTGGAAGGGACCTTTAAAGGTCATCCAGTCCAACCCCCCTCCAAGGAGTGAGGACATCTCCAACCAGATCAGGTTGCTCAGAGCCCCATCCAACCTGGCCTTGAATGTTTCCAGGGATGGGGCATCCACCACCTCTCTGGGCAACCTGTTCCCTTCACCACTCTCGTTGTAACAAATCTTTTCTTATATCCAGTCTGAATCTACCTCCCTCTATTTTAAAATCATTACTTCTTGTCCTATCACAACAGGGCCTGCTGAAGAGTTTCTCCCCGTGTTTCTTACAAGCCCCCTTTAGATACTAGAAGGCTGCCATAAGGTCTCCCTGGAGCCTTCTCTTCTCCAGGCTGAACAACCCCAACTCTTTTAGCTTGTCCTCACAGGAGAGATACTCCAGCCCTCTGATCATCTTCGTGGCCCTCATCTGGACTCACTCCAACAGGTCCACGTCCTTCTTGTGCTGGGGGCTCCAGAGCTGGACACAGTACTCCAGGTGGGATCTCACCAGAGCAGAGGGGTAGAATCACCTCCCTCAACCTGCTGGCCATGCTTCTTTTGATGCAGCCCAGGATGTGGTTGGCTTTCTGGTCTGCAAGGGCACATTGTTGGCTCTTGTTGATCTTCTTGTCCACCAGTATCCCCAAGTCCTTATCCTCAGGACTGCTCTCAGTCAGCCTGCCCAGCCTGTATTTGTGCTTGGGATTGCCCAGACCAACGTGCAGGACCTTGCACTTGGCCTGGTTGAACTTCATGAGGTTTGCACAGGCCCACCTCTCCAGCCTATCAAGGTCCCTCTGGATGGCATCCCTTCCCTCCAGCATGTCGGCAGCACCACACAGCTTGTTGTCATCGGTGAACTTGCTGAGGGTGCTCTCTATCCCACTGTCCATGTCACCAACAAAGATGTTGAACAGGGCTGGGCCCAATACAGACCCCTGAGGAACACAACTCATCACCAATCTCCACTTGGACATTGAGCCATTGACCACCACTCTTTGAGTGCGGCCATCCAGTCAATTTCTTGTCCACTGAGTGGGCCATTCATCAAATCAATGTCTTTCCAATTTAGAGACAAAGATGTCATGCAGGATAGTGTCAAATGCTTTGCACAAGTCCAGGTAGATGACGTCAGTTGTCCCTTATCCACCAATGCTGTAACCCCATTGTAGAAAGTCACCAAACTGGTCAGTTACAATTTGCCCTCAGTGAAGCTGTGTTGGCTGTCACCAGTCACCTCCTTATTTTCCATGTGCCTTAGCATGGTTTCCAGGAGAATCTGTTCCATGACCTTGCCAGGCACAGAGGTGAGACTGACCTGCCTGTAGTTCCCCAGGTCTTTCTTGTTCCCCTTTTTAAAAATTGAGGTTATGATGCTTCCTGTTTTCCAGTATATTCAAGAATAAAGGCCTCAGCATAGATGCCTAAGAAATTCCATTGTCACTCTCCTCCCTTGTGAAATGTGATGATTTATTCCCACTTTCAATTTCCTACCTTTTAAATAGTTATTAATATGCAGAGGACCTTCTCCCCTATCCTACCGTAACTTAATTTCTTTAAAAGACTTCAGCAAAGGACCTTGTCAAAAAGCTTTTTGGCAGAGTATCAACTGGATCACTTCTGTATATTAAGTGACGATCAAACTGCTCTAATAGATTTGCAAGGTGCTAATCCCCTTTCAAAAGCTGTGTTGATTCTTCCTCATTATATTGTACTTACCCCTGTGTCTATTAGTTCTAGAATGGCTTCTAACAGTTCACACGCTACCAAATTTATAGATTGTCTTAAACTTTCTGAATTGCCTGTTCTACTTAAATGCTTTTTAAAAGATGAATTTATATCTGCCATTTCATCTCATCTTGTACCACAACTGATTTAATCAATAGACGCCATAGCATAGCTGAAAGTTTCCATTTTCATATTCATGTTCCCTTAGGGCTCCCTGCAAATAGCACCTGGTTCTGGTAATTTGTCTGCATTCACTCCATCTATTTCTTCTAAATCTTATTCTTTTGACACCTTTGTTTGAGAAAGTACTGTTTAAAACTCCAATCCATGTAACACAATGCTCTCTGGTTTCAATGTCTTCTTGGTGGTGACACTCACTGAGAATTAGTTTCATTTTTCCATGTTTTTGCCCTGTGAGAACTCCTATTAAACCATGAACATGTATTGGCCCCACAGTCTTTCTGGCAGGCTTCCTAATATGTTTGACAAATAAGTATATTTTTAATTTTTATGCCTTTAGAAAATTGTTCCCCAAAGCCTTTTTTTAATTTTTTTTTCCTGCCTTATTCATTTTACATTTAACTTGTTTATGTTCTTTTTCCATTTGAATACGATGTTCATTTTAGGTCTTTTAACTCATAGTAATCCCCCTTAGTCTGCTGTTTAACTTTGAAGAGTTATTTGGAGTTCTTTTCCAAGTTTTCTTTTTCCATAAATGAAACATATATATTCTGAGCTTCCACCATATTATATTTAAGCAATCTCCATATTATGCCACAAGTATTCTTTTCTTCTTTTGTTTTTCCTTTTCATTTCTTGTCATTAGTTTCTTCATTTTTATGTTCTGTATTATTGCGGGGAAAGGGCTAAATCTAAGTGCATTGTCATAATTATCGTATCGTGGCTATTTAGCAGAAACATTCTGAACTCAGTCCTGGATCAGGATAATTCAAGACTTGTTTCTCCTGATGTTCCAATGATTGTTATAAGAAGCCGTCATTTTCAGGGCATAAAAACTATTCTCTGCAGCACACATCCCATCATGACATTCACCCTTCCCTCTTGGGGCTATACATGATGCTCGTCTTTTCTGTCAGTGTGATCTCTGCCATCTCCATGAGGATATCTTTGTCTCTGTCACAAAACAGCACAAAATTCAGAGGAGAATTTCAATACATAGAGACTTTGTGTTAATTCTCAATTTACTTAACTTGTTCACCTTATTGCATTATAAGTAGTCTAGAGCCAGAACTAAATCTTCTAATTCCAAGCTTTTTATTTAGTCAGCATGTTTCTGTTCTTATTCATTTCTGTCCCTAACAATTTGGATTTTCAACAGCAGTACACAGAAGAATAATCAGCACTATGAATTTCATGTTCAGCTGCAGAGGTTCCCTGCCAGCAAGTGGGATTTCAGGGGCAGAAGAGAGCTTTACCAATCTTGTGGCTGCTTCCTAGAAATGGTCCTAAACCATTTCATGTTGACAAAATCCTTGCAAAGCAATGAAGCGGGCAAGACTTCCATGGTGTAAACTTCAGCCATCATTTCAGTGCTGGTTTCAGGTCCTAGTCCTCCAGGCTGAAGGACCATGGGGATCAGACATCTGAGATGACACTTTCTAGTGTAAAGCTTAGTCCTTTCTTTTGACCGCAGCATGGTGCGGAAGTGTCCGGCCTTACCCCATGCTGCTTTCATGCCTTGGCCTCTGCAAGGCAGCTGTGCTGTATCAGCCCTGGGGTTCTCCAGAGACCAGAGTCCTGACGCCTACTCCAGCCTTGCATGGAAAGAAGGAAGGAGAGAAGGAAGCTAGGAAGTTTTGTTCCTTACTTTTTCAGACATGAGAGGGGAGCACAAAGTGGGGGGCCTGTCTTCCCTGCAAGAGTTAGCTTGTCATGTTTGCACTGCAGAGTAGCACTCAGAGAGCTGAGCCCATACAAGGCACAAGCACTGGTTGGCACAAAGATTTCTAAAGGGATAACACACAACTTTCTTTGCTGCAATAAGCTAAGCTACAACTTTTTATTTTCTGAGAACGAATTGTGGGAGGTACTGTCTGTCTTCCTTTGTTGTATGGGGAAGGGGGGAATTGCAGGAAACCAATATATGATTTGCAACACCAAAAGAGATGCACTCCATATTCACACAGTCTAATAAGCTGTACTAACTTGAGGTAAGATCAGTTTGGGTGATCCAGACTAACAGTTCAACGTAGGAGTACTAACACGCATTCAGGCTAAGGCATTTTCCTTCTGTATGGGATTAGAGCTATAAATAGAGCTAACATCACAGAGAGAATAAGCCCTGGGCCATTTTCGTATGAAACAACGAAAAATGTAAAAAATGTGGAAAAAGAACTTCAAGTAACGGTTATTTCACTCCAGCACCTGCATAGCCATGCTATGCACTGAACGTTGCTGATTAATTAATGAAGTCCATCTGATGATGTCTCCCTGTGAAGGACGTACAATCTATATTTCAAATTACTTTTGGAAATTTAATCATCAGAAAGTAGAATTTGCTCATTAGTTAGTAATAATATATTAAGTTCCTCTATCTGTCCCCAGATAGGATGGATAAAGACTAATTAATTAAAGGCATGCCACAGAATATGTGGAGTCTCACTGGCAGGATCAAAAGTAGCGAAGGAAGCTATAAATCCTGGAAATGTTAGATGTGCAGCAATGTGTTAGTGATGGACAGCTCATCACTAACACAAATACTCATACAAAATAAGAAGAAATTGCTTCAAAATGTACAGTCTAAATACAGATGTTCCTCATCCTAACTCCAACTTGAAATTTCCCTTTGATATGTTTTTTTTTCTAGAATAGTACAGCAGTTGAGTCCTTAAAACCTTTGAAAGAGGTATTTCTGTTCTCACCCTGCAACCAGTTAAGGCAATTTTTACTGGGCAACAGAAAAATCTCATGAAAAGTACAACATATTTTGCATTGCCCACAAACATCTGTAGAAATATCCTAACTGGAATCATCGCTCTAGCTGTAGCTGTCACCATCTGCCTGGCAAATGTACACAGCGCTTTCTCAGGAACAGACGGTGGCATTTAGCCACAAACTGCAACAAGCATCGTCGTCACATGGTCTGGCAGGAGGGAGTAGAAGCGCGCTTCTGTCTCACCTGACTTCTCACTTGTCCTGGAAGTGATGTCTATGTCCTTGACTCTTGAAGGAGGAGGAAGTCAAGCCTGCCCTATTCAAATGCCCAGCTTGTTGAAAACAGGGCGCTGCCATCTCAGTGACTTGCTGCTAGGAAGATGCATAGCCCTTGTAACCCTGAGGACTGTCCCATCACAGAATATATGAGTCTCTGTTCCACTCTGCAGAAGGATAAAGGCTAACCGTGATCCAAATTACCCTTAATTAACCTATGCTGAACACCCATGCTTTATGTAATTCATTTATCATGTCACAAAAGACATTTACATATATTTGCTTAAAGTTCCTCAACATAAATCCAGTTAGTAGTGCCGAAAAAAAATATATTTTCCAATATTTATACTTTTTGAGATATTTGAAAGCAATCATTCAATTTGACTTTACAGCATTTCATATTTGGCAAACTTACAGGGCAGCATAATAAATTCAGATTATCAAGGAAATATATCTAAATTCTAGTAGGAACCAATAGCATTTATGTGAATAGTTATAATACATAGAGCAGAAAATTAAAAGGCAATCTTTTTCTACTATGATTTATTCTGTCACTTGAATTCTGACATCTATAGAATGTACTGAGGCTACAGATACTTTATACTAAGCTTATTTTATTCATAGACCTGTATCATATATGCTAGTCCAAAGACAAAAATTCTTCCATTTTTTCTTTTTATATTCATATCGTGCCTCATTCCTCTTCAAAAACCATAATATACACATTTCTTCTTCCTTTGTGCTTTTTACACATTTTCTGTCAGCTATACCTATCACAGAGATCAGAATACCTTTCCTTCCCAGCCACAGTATGGGATTTTTAATCATAATTGATCCTTATTTCATTCTTATCTTCTGACACGAAACACATGTAATTTAATTTGCATATTAAAATCAATGTCATAGTCAATCATTACATGTTTAATAAACTCATAATAGTTGACATGGGTATTTTTCTGTCTCCTGACTGCTGTGTAACATAAATTATCTTAAAAACATCCCATTTGCTCTTCATAGCATATCGTCTTCCTGCAGAGCAATTTAACTGCATTTTAAGGAAGCAGGCCCCAAAAAAGGCTGATTTCCAAAGAAAGACAGAAAAGTGCATCTAAAACGCATCTACAGGAGTAGGTGGATGTCAGTCAAGTCATGATAGAGTTCTCCCTGACTCCCACACAGTTCTGTGTCTTCTTTGCTTTTCAAGGTCAAAGACAGTTGCATGCTGACTAATCTTCTCCCAGAGTTCAGTAATGAGCAGTCATTTCTCTTTCTCCATAGTAATATTTTTTAACAAACAAGATTTTCCCCCCATCATTTGGCTCTGAATGTCAAAATATATTTACCAAACACAGCAAGAATACAATCAAGTCCAGGAGCAGCTTTAAATTCACAGGTCTCAAAAATCTCCAGCAACAGTGTCGTGGTTTTGTTTAGTGAGGGGGGGCCTAAGGTGGTAGCTTCTGTAGGAAACTGCGAGAAGTCACTCCCCTTTGTTCAGTGGACTTGGCCGGGCCTAGAGCGGACCCGCTGCTGGTCAAGGCCGAGCTGATTGGTAGCAGAATGTCCTGTGATAACGCCTCTGCAATAACGTATTTAAGAGGAGGAAAACAGAAAAAAAAAAAAAGGAGAGAAGAGAAGATGTGAAGAAGCTGACCGGGGGCAGAGGCGCAGAGGGGGAGGCGCAGGCCTCAAGGGCCTTGCAGGCCTCACCCTCTGGCCTCTCGCCAGGTGGCTGACTGGGCCAGACTCAGTTCGGCCCAGCTGCAAGAAGTGGAGAGGAGATGAGAAGTGAATAAGATGTAAAAAGGATCCTGAGAGGCGTCTGCCAGCCTGTTGTGAGGAACGGCTGCAGACGCCAAGGTCAGTGAAGAAGGAGGGGGAGGAGTAATGCGGCTCCTGGCAGAGATTCCCCTGCAGCCTGCGGTGATGACCATGGTGGAGCAGGTTGTCCCCCTGCAGCCCATGGAGGTCCACGGAGGAGCAGAGATCCACCTGCAGCCCGTGGAGGACCCCACACTGGGGGAGGTGGATGCCTGAAGGTGGCTGTGGCCCGTGGAGGGCTGGCTGGGGCAACTGTTCTGGAGAGACTGCACTCCGTGGAAGAGATGACCCACACCGGAGCAGTTCCATGAAGGACTGTGGCGTATGGGTGGGACCCCACAACGGAGCAGTTCCATGAAGGACTGTGGCGTATGGGTGGGACCCCACAACGGAGCAGTTCCATGAAGGACTGTGGCGTATGGGTGGGACCCCACAACGGAGCAGGGGAGGAATGTGAGGAGTTCTTCCCCCAACAATGAAGCAGCGGTGTGAAACAATGTATGATGAACTGACCGCGACCCCCATTCCCTCTTCCCCCCTGTGCCACTTGGGAGGGGAAGGCAGTAGAGATAATGTTAAGCTTGGGAAGAGGGAGGGGTGGAGGGGGGTTATCTTGTTCTCTGTCTCATTATCCTGCTGTTTGTAGTAATAAATGAATAGTTTTCCCCAAGTCGAGTCTGTTTTGCCCGTAATGGTAACTTTAAGGATTTTCTCCCTGTCCTTATCTCAAACCTCGAGCCGTTTTTCCTTACATTATCTCTCCCTAGTCTCTTGGAGGGTGGGGGGAGTGAGAGAGAGACTGCGTAGTCTGATCCCGATCGGGGCTGAACTACGACATACAGTCATGCTCACTTCACTATTGTGCTCCTTCATTAAAATTCCTCCTTAGAATCATAGAATCATAGAATGGTTAGAGTTGGAAGGGACCTTCAAAGGTCATCTATTCCAAACCCCATGTAAGGAGCAGGGACATATCCGACTAGATCAGGTTGCTCAGAGCCTCATCCAGCCTGGCCTTGAATGTTTCCAGGGATGGGGCATCTACCACCTGTCTAGGCAACCTGTTCCAGTGTACTACAACCCTCACTGTAAAAAATTTTTTCCTAATATCCAATCTAAATCTACCTCCCTCTATTTTAAAACCATTACCCCTCGTCCTATCACAACAGGCCCTACTGAACAGCCTCTCCCCATCTTTCTTGTAGGCCCCCTTGAGGTACTGGAAGACCTCAACTCTCTCAGCCTGTCCTCATAGGAAAGGTGTTCCAGCCCTCTGATCATCTTCGTGGCCCTCCTCTGGCCCTTCTCCAACTGGTCCATGTCCTTTTTATGTTGGCAGCTCCAGAACTGGACACAGTACTCCAGGTGGGGTCTCACCAGGGCAGAGCAGAGGGGAAGAATCACCTCCCTCGACCTGCTGGCCACGTTCCTCTTGATGCAGCCCAGGATGCTGTTGGCCTTCTGGGCCACAGGAGCACATTGCCGGCTCCTTTTGAAAATGCAGTGTGATTTTGAAACTTCTCTCTTTGATACAGTTTTGTTATCATCATTTGCTATTTTTCTGTGAAAATTCACTTTTTTTTTTTAAATTTTAATCATAAAATATTTATCAGTTTTTTATTTGTGTTAACTTACATACTTATATCAATATTTCTTTCTAAAACCTTTTATAATAAAAATGTTAATATCCAAAATTATGAAAGAGACATCAATTTTGACCTCTTTCAGTGATTATTAGCCTTATATGTAGCCAGGTAAGGGGCATACAGCTTTAATCTCACTCTCAGAACTGCCTACATGAAATTCTTTTCAAGATTCACAGAGATTTTCTACTATGGTGAACTGATTTTAAATATAGGATAGAGAAGATATCTGCAGGTATTCATTAGTTGACACTGCCTGATTCATTTCTTTGGAACAACTACTTAGAGTTCCTACATTTTCTAATAGACTAGTGCTTAGGAACCGAGTACCTGCTTTTCTTTCCTGTACCTAGCGTCCAAAAAAATTACTACTTTATTTTGTGATTTTGTTGTTTCAATCTCAAATGATGCCTCTTTTTCACTTTCTATTTGATTAACAGAGACAGTGCTAAGTAACACTACATACATTCTATTTCATGATTTGTTGTGACTTCTTTTGCTGATTCTCTGGGCTGGAAAACCTGATATTTTTTGGCTGCCCTTACAACAAGACTGCTGCACACACCTCTCCTGACTCCTTTCTGAACACATCAGTGTACTGTTAGAGGGCCAAACATAGAAGGTATCAACTCACCCTCTAACAACATGCATGCAATACTCCAAATGCAAAGACTTCTTACTGGCAAAATAGGGTTGCGTGAGAACAAGCTCCACTTGCCAGGATGAGTTCTGCAGCTTCACTTGATCCCTCTGTAACTACTGCTTCCAGTGAACGAGCTTTCCTCCGCTCACTGCTCCCATAGCACGATCTACTCCCACTCTCTTGCCTGCCCGTTAAAAACAGAAAGGTAAAGAATAACTGCTTTTACCAAAGAAAAGGAATATGCCACATAACAGAAAATTAATTACAAGATCCATTTCTTTTAATAAAAATACTTCCAAAAGCACTTACCACAATCACCCCAGCTTATCTAGCATGGCCTATTGTCAGTATTCATACTGTTACTGGTCTAATTTAAATAGTAAATTTTGTAAAGCAGAAAATGTTTCTTCTAATATATCTGTGTGAATAAATATCAGCTACTTCTGCTATACTGTGGGCTAGCTTGTGCTTGGCTCCTACGAACACCTGAACAGAGGGCAGTAAAAGGCCAGTTCGCTATCATGCTTCTCCAAATTCTGTGTGAAATGGTCTACTTTGGGGTTTTTCTGGCACAGTACAAGCTCCTAAGTAAAAGGAGAGACCTGGCCAATTACCATATGGCTGAGGGGAATACTCGGTGTCATGTAATGAGATATCACAGTTTTCAGTGTTTTTTCGTGTAATCAGATTATTTTGTGAGGCATCAGCCAAAGTGATGCCACCACAAGAGCAGATAGTGCAGTGAGTCTGAGTCCCTCCAGTACCCCAAGGACCAAACTATTTTTCAGCATTTTCAAAACATCAATGATCACAGAGCTGTAATATTTACACAATGTTTTCATAAAAATAAGAACTAAATAAAAAGTACAGGCATGATTTAAACTAACAAAATGAAACAGCAGAGAAACTGTTTTATCTCACATGTAGCATGGGCCAATACAGGCTGGGCGGGGAATGGATTGAGAGCAGCCCTGAGGAGAAGGACTTGGGAGTGCTGGTGGACGAGAAGCTCAACATGAGCAGGCAATGCACCCTTGCAGCCCAGAAGGCCAACCGCATCCTGGGCTGCATTAAGAGGAGCGTGGCCAGCAGGTCGAGGGAGGTGATTCTCCCCCTCTACTCTGCCCTGGTGAGACCCCACCTGGAGTACTGTGTCCAGTTCTGGAGCCCCCAACACAAGAAGGACATCGATGAGTTGGAGAAGGTCCAGAGGGGGGCCACAAAGATGATAAAAGGGCTGGAGCACCTCTCTTATGAGGACAGGCTGAGAGAATTGGGGCTGTTCAGCCTGGAGAAGAGAAGGCTCCGGGGAGACCTGATAGCGGTCTTCCAGTACCTCAAGGGGGCCTACAAGAAAGATGGGGACAGGCTGTTTAGTAGGGCCTGTTGCAATAGGACAAGGAGTAATGGTTTTAAAATAGTGGGGGGTAGACTGGAAATTATGAAAAAATTTTTTACAATGCGAGTTATAGAACACTGGAACAGGTTGCCCAGAAAGGTGGTGGAAGCCCCATCCCTGGAAACGTTCAAGGTCAGGCTGGATGAGGCTCTGAGCAACCTGATCTAGTTGGGGATATCCCTGCTCCTTGCATGGGGGTTGGACTAGATGACCTTTGAAGGTCCCTTCCAACCCTAACCATTCTATGATTCTATGATTCTATACGCTTACTGGCGCAGGTTACCTTATTGCCTTCACTGTAACTGCACTGGGGATTTGGTGTGAGGTGGCCAGCTCGTAAGGGTTTTATCAAGCAGCTGCAGAGTCCTGCTTGGCTGCACAGAGGACGCAGATATTCAAGATTCCAAAAGGTACTTAAATCCCCATTTCCCAAAACTGACTGGAAGAAATTCCTCACTTGTCTCAGAGGTCGCAGCCCCATCCTCAGGTGGCAGGCTGTAGAGCTTGGCTGACCAAGCAGGCATGACACCATTCCTGCTGGCCTGAACGTTTTGACAGGTACCTGACTCTCCAAGTCCCTGGAAGGCAGGAAATAGAGGAAAACAGCTTTCTGCAACTTCTCTTGCAATTCTCCCTATGTGGAGGTGTCAAGAATTTTCTTGCAATGAAAAACATCAGCCTTGTGGAATTGGTGAGCGGTTTTAGTTTTAGGGTTTTTTTTTAAATCAATGAACCATAAACAATCAATCAATACTTCTCTTGGAACTAAAAATCCTTTTCCAGTCAGTTCTATTTTCAAATTCTTACATGATTTTCAAAAATGTGGGTTTTCTTTCTAGGGCAGTAATTTGCTTTTGAAAACTACAGGAAATAAAGAGAATCCACCCAGCTAGCCACTTCTCTGATAAAGGCAAATTAACATACCAGAACACATGAAAGAAGAAAAGGTGGTAGAACAGTACTCTTTTCCTCCCATTTCTCTGCTTGCTAAAGCACTTGAAGTAAAACATCTATTAATCTTTAAAAAACATTGAATTCAATTACCCTGACTAACGTTAGCTTGTACCAAATGCTACAGATATGTTTTCCTTCATACAGTACAGAATGTTCTTCTAATTTTAAGTTTGTGTAAGTAAACTCTAGTCCTTTGAGCAATTTCCTAGCTAATTTCCACTGTCAACTAACATTAAAGCAGCTTCTCTGCAGTCATCCAATCACCCAGTTCACTTTTCTTCACCAAAACAAGTGTATGAAATGCAGTAGTCTGATGCTTCTCTTTTAAAATCTGACAGAATTACAGTCATTTGTATCAAATTCCATTAGATCACTACAGTTTTTATTAGAAACTTCACAAAATGTGCTTTTCCTCACTAACAATCTGGATCTGACTTGCCTTATATTTTCAGGTGATCAATACTGGCTGTGGAAGGGCTGCAGAGTACAATACTTCTGTTCTGATAAGGTGTCGTAGGGTTCAGCTGTAGGCAAGTTGAGCTGTCACATAGGGTAACACATAGGATGTAGAAGGTGAAAATGGATCATGGTTGGCTCTATGTTGCCTCCAGCAGAGCTCTAGAAAGCCAGACTGGCTGCTCTTTCTGCCACCAAGGGTTGACTGGTAAATACTGGGTTGCAACTAGACCCAAAGAAGCGCTTTGTGAAAGGACATCATCATTCAGAAACAGTACTCTCCATCCTGACCCTTTCTATTCCTCTGTCAATAGTGGCAGAATAAGCATCATCTCCCGGGGCTCTCCTCGGACCCTCCTATTCCCTCAAGTCCCCATTGCACACCAGTGTAAGTTAAGCTGGACTGCAAAGCAGAACCAACAGCTGTTTCCTGACAGAAGTAGAAGAACAAAATGTTTTCTACTATGTAAGCTCTAAGCAAAAAGAACAAACATACCTACATATATGTACACGTACACACACCTGTAATGCTTTAATATTATTATTTCAAAAGGGTAAGAGAAAGAAAATTCAAAGCACATTCAAACCCAGCAGTTACAGGGAATAGGGAAAAAAAAAAAAAGGATAAAAACTTAAATCAGCTTGCACAGCTAAGTATGACTATGTGAATCATTAAACTGTTTTGAAGTGGAGATGCAGGCAAAGTGGAAGGGATAAAGATTGTTGCTTTGTACAATCTTGGCCCTATGATACCAAGTCCAACTGGGATTCCGCGGCTGTTCTATGGAGGGTCGACACATTTTCTTCTTAAAGAACATGAAAGTCCTTTTAATCCAGTGGTGAGATATGGAATGCAAAATGTTAATGAAGTCTCTGGTTCATTAAATGTGTCTTTGATCCAGTCTGAATTATGATTATTCTGTAGCAACTGTTGCAAACCACAAAACATAAATGAAGTCAAATATTGCTGTTAGCTTCCCCTCCATACTAAGATGTGATCGCTACCACCCATTACAAAGAAAACCCACATTGCCAAGAAAAGTCTAAAATTCTTCAGTCATTATCTCCTGGGCACTTACCTGTTTGCTGATGTACATCCATTAGCTTTTTTTTCAGCAATAAGCTTCCCTGCTTGCTCAGTGAAGCAATGTCATTTTATAGTATTTCTATCTTCCATTTGGTATTTATTTCTTTTTAATGGACTTAATAGACCATTCTTAACTGCAGCTCAAAACTGTTGATTATATACCCTGAAAGTATTACTAAACTCTGGCTTAGCATTGCTGGATTCAGACACACAAAGAGCTTGAAAAAGAGTCACAGGAAAGGGAGAAGATTACCTTTCTCAAAAATGCCGTGATAATCTGCCAAGAACTATTATAGGTATAAATAAACCCAATAGAAAATAAATACAAAAGATTAAGATTCATACTTATTCATGCAAAATGCATGACAGCCACAAAGAGAGAGGGAAAAGCACATCTTCTTACTAGAATTAAGAGGAATCACTTCATGTTTGGATGAGAAATTTTTGTTCAAGTAGCAATTACTCATCACCACTATATGCTGTTTCCAGGAGCATCCGGTAGAACTAGTAGAGAAGGACGCAGAGAAGAGCAACATCACTCAAGGCAGAGACAGCATCTGGACAAGAAAACAGGAAACAGACCAGAAGTCTTCAGCCTGAAAGAACAAAATCAAAGGAGGATTTGATAGAGGACTACAAAATCATAATTTTAAAAGTTGAGGTATCAAATTAAAGGTCCAGAGGACAGGTCCAAGAAAAAGGAGGTCAGTTTTGAGTGATAAGTAGTTCAACTTCAGAACTTACTGTGTCTAGGTGTTGTACACAGAAAGTTTACATGAATTCAAGAAAGTTTTAGACACTTTTTTGGATGGAAAAAAATCCACAAAGGTTTACTAGGCATTAAAAGACACTCTTACTCAATAAATGCCTAAATCATTACAGTCTGGAAGCTCAACAGGAATAGCTAGAGGAATATGCTTGGTTTTTGCTCTTTCTCTATTTTCTATTGATTGGTGTTAAAGACAGA
The DNA here is from genome assembly GCF_036417535.1 of Chlamydotis macqueenii. Taxonomy (NCBI): domain Eukaryota; kingdom Metazoa; phylum Chordata; class Aves; order Otidiformes; family Otididae; genus Chlamydotis; species Chlamydotis macqueenii. The sequence goes on from NC_141556.1 coordinate 131,743,833, forward strand.
CGGCTTGGCTAGGTGGACCTCTGGTACGAATCGGTAAGACCATTCTTGCACTCAAATTACTTTATGCACTTCATGCATCAAAGAACTAAACACTTACCTGTCTGAGCCTGTTGCTCAGACCTGAATACCCAGCTCTTATTTTCTACAAGTTTTAACATTGTATAACTGTCAAAATATTGGATTAATGATATTTCCACATTATATCTATAAAAAAAGAATATTCAGTATTGTGTTTTACAAAGAGAAAGACATTGTTGCCCAATTCAGTATAGACTTCAGCCAGCTTTTAAAGATTTAAATCCACTGGTGGAACAAGTAAGATCTTGGGATTTCTAAAAATACTCTTAGCTTCTTTGGTGGATTAGCAACTGAAGGATTTTTCACATGTTGAGGAAACAGATTTCAGAGATGAATTAATTGGCATGCAGGAAAGAGAGAAGATGATAAGCACCATCCATAGCTAGGATAAGGGACGCACAGACAAGATTCAGAAATGCTACACCATTACCACAGACAGGGTAAGGATTTTGGAGGCCATAAGCACGCCTACCTGTAGGGCCAGCCCCAGCCACACAGCAAGAACCTGCTTTTAAAAAGAGGCTTCACACTCCTTGCTCAGTGAGCGAGGCCAGTCAGATACATGGCAATGTCACAGGAAAACACCGCACAAGTGCAAACCAGCTGCCCAGGCATGAAACCTTAATATGTAACCCGTGTTTTTCCAACATGCAGGCAGCCTCAGCAGCTCAGCCTCTATACAGGAGATGACCGAAGTTGAGCTTGAGGGGAAAAAATGTGACATTCCATATGCTTTTCACTCAGGAATATGTCATGCAATGTCATACCGCGTAAGATATTTGGCAATGCTTTCACTGGCTGCTACTGGAGGTCCTCTCAACCTGGAGGACTGAAGCCCCTGCCTTGAGTGTAGTATTGCATACTCATATCCATACATGTACGAGTACAATGTGCTATCAACAGAATGTCTCTGACAACATACTGTTAAGTGACTGTGACGGAAACTCTGATTGCCGCCTGCACGAAGAAACAAGGAGGAAAATCATGTAGAAGAAACTTCTGACCCTGCACAGAAACCTGTTAGCTTATAAAAGTCCAGTTCTCTTCTGAAGGTATTAGAGGAGGTGGAAAATGAAGATAAAAATCTAAAATAACTAGAAGAATCTGAAATAGTGAGGCAGAATTAGAGGACATCTGAAATCTAGCACTTATGAAAGTTAGAAGAGTGAATAATAACAACATCAATATGGAAAAATAAAATTAAAAATGCAAAGCAAAGTGGATGTTAAAAACATGCAAGAGAAAAGAAGAATGAAGATGATCCATCATTCTTTCCTGACACAAAAGACAGCACAAAATGATTATACCAGACATCTTAAAATATATAGCTTCTCATCTTTGCTTCTTTTCACATTTGCATGGAAACATAAATATATTTCAGCATAAAGACATGGTTTAAGTAAACACACTAACTTGCTTACCATTAACATTTTCCACTCTTCATCCCAGTCAGTTACAGGTGGCCTGTTACCAGCTACTTCGATGAAATGTGACATCTCAGTACTGCCAGGCACACACTGTGCGACAGAATAGGAACTGATTAGGCCTTAATATGTACATGAGGTCCAGTATAATTTTCAGAAGAAACTACCAGTCTCCAGCACATGAAAGGATACAGTTAGCAACTTTAGAGATACACTTTAATGTAAGCATTTTCTGCCTCTACAGGAAGTTTATTTTGCTTTTGCTAATTTTCCTAAGAGCCTTCTGCAAACTGCCTAAACCTCACTGAGATTTTACTTCCCATTAGTTGCTACAAACTAGCCAAATTTTTTTTTTTCCCTCTGATTAAAATGGGGTTGGAGAGGGCTACCTTCCCATTTCCTGTGCAAGTTCCTGGTGGTAGCAAACGTGCTGTAAGGGATCATTGGGTTTAATCTCACGGGTTTGTCTTGAACCTCAGTCATTCCCACGCTGTGGGACAAGTGTTCCAGCATCCTCAAAGCCCTGTGTTCGCTCTGGGGACACCCAGCCTGTGCCTCACAACCAGCCTCACCCAAGCTCACTCGTGCCCTTCCTCGTGCCTCAGGCAGATGCTCCTGCCTCTGTGCTCAGGACCCCAACAGTCACGTGTGTGCCCAGCCACACGCACGTCCTCAGACGCACACAGGCAGCGTCACTGTTGTAAGACCTGACAGTAACAGACATGCAGATCGCAATGAATATGCCGACAGCATGCAGGGTGCCCTTCTCAGGCAGCGGCGTAAGCCGAAGCCAACTGGCAACTGGTTTATTCAATGATTAAATTAACTAAACAAAAACAAGCTCTACATTGTGATAAACACAATCCCAGAGACACTGAGCTAAAAACCATAATGACAGCTTGTTGTTAACCAACCCACCTGACCTCTCTAACAGTTCCTGTAAAAATTTCCTTTATCCTCCAGTTTAGGCTTCATACTATGGGCTTCATCACGACAATGTGTTCCTTATTCCTTAAACAAAACATTGGAAGCTGAAAGAAAAAGCCAAGAACCTTTTAAAGAGCTCAGAAGCATTGAGTTGTGCTGTCTTTATTCTTAAAATGCCTAAACTGAACAAAAATTATGTGCTTTAAATTGTCACATGAATGAAAGAAGTGCTTCCACTTACGAAAATGAATAGCTATTGCAATATGTTTGGCTTTTAAATCTGGGGAAATCAGATGCTTTCAGTTTCTAAAGAACACAACCTTTCTCTTCATTGCTGCACACAATCATCCAAAATTATGCCCTCAGCATGGGGCCGACTTACAATAAGATGTCACTCTAATTTATTAAGGCAGTCTATCAAGTCGTTGAGGTGGGGTACACCGTCCCAAACAAACCTTTCCAGTAGTTGGGCACAAGCAGAAGCTGGTTATTGTATGACCATGCTCCTTTGCTCATAGGACCATCCCGTGGCACGTAAGCCGGCAGCAGGGCCGTGTAAAACTGCCCGATTAGATTTGTCACCATGAGACTTCTCCTTGGGAAGGGAACTTCTGGTGGTCAGGTAAAGTGGTTGTATAGGTCCTTTATACCATCAGGCTGGTCATTGTAGAGAGAGTATTAAGGAAACCCAGTCACCAGAGACTAACAGGCTTTTAAATTGCTGCAGGACACCAACCTGCTCTGGGCTAACAGTGGACCTGCCCTGTACAGGTCCAATTTTACTAGGTGGGCTGAAGGGGCTCTAGCCCCCTCCCTGTGAGCCCTGTTTAGAGAACATGATACAAAAGCTGTCATTGCCCACAGCTGCCCCCCTTCACCAGGTTGCAGCTGGCCACACCCACCCTTGTCCCATCCACCCAGCTGCTGTCATTAATGCAATTTCAATTATTGCTACCAGCTGCTATTTAAGATCCAAGGGTGAAGTCTAATGCAAGCAAGAATTCACTATCTTACAACCTATCACAAGCAAATAACGAGTCCTTGCATGGATTTTTTCTACCTTGCAGGACGAGGAGGGTGTTGTTTAACATACCAAAGGATCTATGTTCCCGTTTCTTCTGTAGGAAAGAATTTGACTCGCATGCCATGGAACAGACAGGGAACTTGAGGTATGTCATGCAAATTTATGCAGAGCCAACTTAAAAGAATAGAAACAGAATTTCTATATATATGCACGCCAATTACACCGTATGATTCCATTTTTATTTCCTCTGCTGTGTCACTCTCCCTTCAGTTGCCTGCTTATCATTTCACACAAGCACACATGGGGAACCACACCTTCCACTTGCACAAACAAAACAAAACAAAAATTAGCTATTTTTAAGAATCCATCAGCAACTATTCATTCAAAAACCATTCAAAGCACTCATCTGAGGTTTCTAGGTGACAAACTAAGTATTCACCTATCTCCTTATTAGCAAAAGCAGAGAATTTAGCAAGAAGTTAGAGTAAAGGACACCACTGATTTAAATACTGTCCATGCAAAGCATGTCAAGACTGCAGGAACTCAGGCTGCTGACTTGCTCATACTTCAGTGAAACTTTATCCTCCTCAGCTGCAGGGAACTACAAGTGTCAATTAGACAGAAGCTCCATCACACTTCTGAAAATGTTTATTCATTATCCTGATTTGGAGTCTAAATATTTGGTTGTAAGTGACACTGCTTAAATGAGAAGTGTCAGTTAATAACTTGCAGTTGCAAATGCTTTTTCTTTTCTTTCTTTTTTTTTTTTCTTTTGGCAAATTCATTGTTGTTGCCAATACCGTGATTATGAAAACATGAATGAATGTGAATGACTGCAAGACTGGTAGCCTGCAGGAATGCAGCAGTGCTGCGTGTCATGGATCTATAAGTAAAGCAGCCAGACCACTGCCAGGGAGACCCATTAAAAAAGTGCACCACTATATGACAGATCTTACCGGACATTCAATCACCTTAAACTTCATTATATATGTCCTACACATTTCACAATCTTGTAGCATCCACCCAATTTGGTGCTTAATGTCCTAAAATATCTTGATAGCTAGCAAACAACCACAGGTGTTTCATTACGCTTTTATGAGGCTCACTTTCAAGGCTGCAAGGTGCTACTACAAAAACACAGATGATCTGAGGATGGTTCACTTAATAACTAGAAAAGACAGGCGAGATAATGAGCAAAAGGTAATGGAACTGTACAGCAGAACAGTCATCAGTCATCCAAAACTCTCAGTGCACCCAGTGAAATCACCCAGTTAACTCCTCAACACCGAGCCTGTCACCTGAGCTGCTCTCCTTTTTCACGGTGAAATGTTCACCGAGGTGTTGTACAAGATACAGCACCATATTCATGTACCTTCCTTTCTTCTAGGCCCGCGTGATGCTAACTACTAAAATAGCAAAGAACGCAATGTGCAGTACATGTTTCTGTATGCAAACAAACCAGGTATGCTCACACCACTGTTATTTGTTGCTGGAATAAAAAGCTTGAAAATGAACAACCCACGAACCGCCCAACCCATTGCTTTCCATGTAAGGGCTCTGCAGAGCTAATACAAATTCAAGGACAGATTTGGTGTGTTTGTTTGCGAATGACTGCAGGTCAGAGGCTGTGGGTGTACCAGGCAGGAGAGGAGAAAGGGAGAAACAGCTGTTCTCGCTCTCTCTGGACTGCAGGTAATAGTTGCCTCTACATTTGGGGGCAACTGGCAACTTAAGGAGAGTGGGAGGGAAAGGGATGCTGGCCTCCATCCCATTTGCCCAGGAGGACACTTCTGCATCAGCACCAGGTTGTAATGAAGTGTGTGCTTCCATGCACCCCAGGGGTACGTTTAGAGGCATTCTTCAAGTGTGGGTATTGGAAAATCACTAAACAGAAACAAAATAAATAATTAAAATCTAAATATTGGTCACTCTTTTCTCTCACCTTACCCCATTCCTAAAAGTAGGTTTTCAAAACCATGTGTGTATTTACTCTATGGATTGTGCTCCCACTCCTTCCACCCACTGAACACAGTTTTACTTAAGCTCTTTGACAAGCTCTGATTTAATAAATACCTTCATAAAATAATTTATCTTCTTCCTTGCTCTGCTTCTCCTCTCACATGCAGACTTCTGTGATGGCACTCCTTCATTTCTCTGTTAAAGTCATGTCATTGAGAATTCCAAATATTTGATTGTTGCGGTCTTCTAAAATTAAACTGTGTTAAGTTAGGTTAGGTTTGGTTTGATTTGGTTCAGTTTTGTTTTCAGAAAATCCTCAGATTCAATGTCTCCTAATAGAGAATATTACTGGTCTCAGTGCATAGCCTGGCTGAATCAGAAAACTCAGCACAGAAAACCAAGCAAGCAAGATGTCAAAATGCTCAGCCTGAAAGAAAAACAGCAGCATCAACCATCGATTTTCATGCGTCACATCTTCCTGCTCACTGACATATTCTGATTAAAGGCTTACAAGTATAAACCCAGAATGACTTCATTGACTCTGGCAGAATAACTTCGAATTTACACTGCTGAAATCAAGATCTCAGTCCAATCTTCATTCTGTAGAAAACAGCTCAATATATAGCTTTTCCTAGCTAGAAGTACAATTTATGAGCACAAAACAAAAACAAACAAACAAAGAAACAAACAAAACCCTAGGAAGTAATACACTTTGGGGCCTGTACCCACCCTTGTACAGTTCTTTTTCATAGCATCAGGGATGAATTTGTCCTTTCATGTTGGCTGCAGTAGCTCATGGTGTTATTTTACATCGCTACATTTCTTTTTTTGTTTTCGTTCATGCCAACAAGACCATGAGTAGGCGTCATATAAGATAAATCTCACTAATTTTAAAAAAGAAAAGCTAGTGAACAGGAGGTGATAAATGCTGTGCTGCCTACTCAGATTCTGTCACATAAGATGTCACTTCTTTATTTTAATTATATTTTCTGCCAACTCACAAAAGCAAGCAATTTGTACTTCATGTGATCCTACCTTTTGCTATGGAATATTTCTGCATAGCCAATTGCAAAATGCATCTACTTGTTTCTGTCCCAGTTTTTTCCCATATTAGCTTTTATGGCTGCTTCCTGATGTTCTATAGAAATTGTCTCTTCAGGAAATGTTAATACATAAATAACAGCTTGTTCATTGCAAAATGAGTCAGATTATTTGCACATGGAATTTGTTTTTTTCAAGCATTTATAAAATACATAGGGAGCATTAAAAAAAAATCTACATTTTGTATACAGTTTTGCTAATGCACGCTTACAGCTAGCTAGTTTTGATGAAAAATTCTACTGGATTAAAAAACTGAAAGCTAAAAAATTCTGGGATCTAGAATGCACTAACAGCAAATTCTCGTCTGTCTGCATGGCAGGCAAGAATTCTTGTCATCCTAGAGGGGGAACTAAAATGATCTTCTAGCAACACCAGCTGTTTGATCGACTGTTGACATGGGCAGATGCTTTGAGCGGAAGGGCTACCTGTGGCAGAACTGGGCTGATGAATGCATGTCACCAAAACAGCTTCATGCGTAGACAATCCACAGTGATAAAATCCCACACTTCACCAAAATAAAATTCGCTTTGCAAATGGGAAGGTTTTTTTTAAAAAAAAAACCACAAAACCTTGCTAAAATAAATGAAACCGAAGCCTGAGTAGCATGAACCAGAACTCAAGCATAACAACTACGTCCTGGAAGAGTTTTTAACACAAGGTTTACATGGAATTTAGTGAAGGAGGTGGAACAGTAGCTTTGACCAATTTTATCGAAGTAAAACATCTCAAGAATTATTTTCAGTCACAGAATGAGAAGCAATGAAGGAAAATGTTTATTATTACCCTGCTAAACTGGAAATCATGAACAGAAATGAAAGTGAATTGTAGGATGGAAGCTACTCTAATTAAGAGTAGAAAAAGAAAGAACAGCACAAGATCGGGTAGCCTAACCACACACATGGGGGCAATCAGATAGCTGAATTATGCTGCAGACATCTTCAGAACCAAGCTTGGGTAGTTCAACCAAATCAAAACCAGTCAGATTGCAGTCTGAATACAAAATTACATTTCTGAAGTAATCAATGTTGTGATTTTTGTACTATAACTGTCCAGTCAGATTGGTAGTATTTCTGATCATGTCTAATCTTGAACAAAGAAAGCACATACTGCTTTTTCACTTGACCATTAATTTTTCATCAATTACAATATCCTTATTATGCAAAAAAAAAGGAGATTGAATCAGAGATTGAACATAAAATTTAATTAAGTGTCAAGTAAAAAATATAGATTCCCTAATAATTTATCCTTGTCAAATGAAACAACCACCAATTCAATGATCTCTTCTCTGTGATGGACCTTCTAGGGACCCTCTGCTCAAGGATAAGTGATGTTCTCCACCTCTTAAGTGCCTGGAGCAGTTCTCTGTAGAAATACTGCTCAACTCAAACTCCAGCACTGCATAGCAGGGAAGCTTTGGGTGTTCAAAACCACAACTTGACTTGTTTTCCTGGATCCATCTCTACTGCCAGATCCAGCACAGTACTACTTGTACACCTGCTGAGATAATGTTAGCTTAGCAAAAAATTACTAAGGAACCTCAGCATTTGCTTTCTTGACACCTCAAGCCTCTTCATGGGGAGGGAGCATCTACTTCACCTGACTATAAACCCAGTCTTTTTGCCTTCCTTTGGAAAAAAAATTCTATTTGACTATCACGTACCTCACAGGACTCTCTAAATAAAGTTAGCTTATATTTAGAACAGGCATTTTCTTATGTCCTTGTTTACACTTATATATTTTAAAAAATAAACACATCACCCACATTATCTATGTAAAATCTACATTTGCTGTTTACAGTATAGCATGCAAGCACTAAGTAAACAATATTTTCACAAATAGTTCATATTTCCCAGAAGAAAACTTACCTTTTACTGTGGACTTACACTCAGGCTTTTCTAAGTATAAATCAATCTTGGGCTGTAGGTTCTCTGTTTGCATGAGACAAACACTGGGACTATGCACAACTGTGAGCTGTTTTGCAGATGCATCTTCTCACCAGAGGGTATTTGGTTTCTTTGTCCCCCAAGAATCTTGCATTTGGGAACATACAGACCCTTTATTTTCCCCTTCTCTGTTTGGATTTGGAGGCCCTTTCTAGCCTTTTTGGCTCACAGTGTGGCAAGTAGCTGGGGGGATTTTCCTGACTTTACAGCTCTTGTGCTCACAGTTCTATGCTATTATTCTTCACTGTAAATGGCCATCCTGCAGTTCACACTGCCACAATATTCTGCAAAGCTGTATATATCACAGGGAATATGCTGTATGCTCATCTTACCCAACACGCAATCTCTGTTTCATTTTGGTTCTCAGGAGTGATTCCTGCTGAGGCAATACGATGGATGACAGGCATGCTATCAGAGAGCTTTGAGTACCCTTCATCAGTTTAAAAGTTTTATATATAGTTTAACTGTACATAGCTCTCTGCTGCTGTAAGAACTCATTACACAAATGTCAGCATTGTGTGCAATGTGAAGATGATCTTTATATCAGGATCTGTAGAAGCTTCAGGAAGTCAATGTGAAGTTGAATCATATCTACTTTTATGTGCTAGGAAACCACCACAGTTCTTGGCACAAACCAAGAGTTTCATGGTATGTCAAAAAGTCTGCATGAAGTACATATTTTCCAGTTTGCTACCACTTACTTGGTGCATGACTTTGAAATGGCTCACTCCCTGCGAAAAGCATTTGTAAGGTATAAAAACTATCTATACTTTCTACAAGTTAGACTCTTCAACATGTCAAGTCCTTTTAGAGAGAAGTATTAATTTCTTTTCACCTTGGAAAGCCTGGCCTTGTGAAACAGCTCTTCTGCAAGTCAGATTGTGGTTACCTTGCTGCTCACAGGACTCAAATTTGGTAGCCCAGGCACTTCCAGCAGCGTCTCAGCAGTAACACAGAGCACAGTACACTTATGAACCCTTCCTGAGCAGATACTCCAGCTCCTGGCTTGCTCTGAGCTCCAACTTTCCTCAACTCCACTGCTAACAGGATACCAGCCAGGTTAACAGCTCTGATTCAACAGACTGACGGTCTTTAAGCTCATAAACTGTCTGTAATGCCGTTACTGAGTTGCCAGGAACTGCAGCCTAGTATACTACAGAATACCAAAATGGTGCCTTTTATTTCAGGCTCTTAATAGCAGCAATGCAGCAAGTGATTCATGAGCAGCTTGATCATCTCACCGGGGACCTGTGGGGAGAAGGTGATGAAGGAAAGGAGACAGCTAGGCTAGGTGGTATTACTGCTTTCTAAAGACAAATCTGTTCTACTCATTAACCAGAAGCCTTGAGCTCCTTGGACTACTTGTCTACATGCATGGCACCACAGACAGGATTTAAACAGTTTCACGTATTGAGGCGATGCTGCTCTGTCTCCATGTTTTGGTTTTTTTAAAGTTTGCAATCAAATAAAGGCCAGAAGGGCCACTGTAAGCTAGACGGGGGTGTACCTTGAGGAAACACGGTTTGTGGCCAGTGTATTATCCTAGTTTATTGTCTTCCACAGTCCTACATGTTAATAAGGACTGGAACTGGGCAAGTGAAAAAAAATTCTCACATAGAATATTTCCCCATCTTTGTATATCAAGACTTCATTATCCCTCCTCCATGCTACCTGCCTATCTTTTTTGTCTGAACTAAAATTAGAGGAGCAAATGGAAGCAGGGTTCTTATGAACTATAACATCTTCAGGACAGAATAGGAGAGACAGTAAAGTGCCCAGCACAAAGACTGCTCAGAAACCAGCACTGCTATATTGCCATTTTGCTGTTCTCATTCCTCTGCCTGTTCTCTTCATTGTCTTGTCTATTTAATGTCACTATAAGCCGTGGACTTGTAGCACATACCTAAAGGAGTTTTCCAAAACCACTTCTTGTGTTTCTTTCTCCTTCTGTTTTACCAATCTGCTAATAAATTCTCATATTGATAAGAGAAAAGTTGAACAGACTGAAATTTACTATATGGTGTCAGATTCTCTTTTATGTAAATTAATACATTTCCCGTCCCAAATGAAAACACTATTTCTAATTAAAATACTGATATAATTTTATTAAAAACAAGTCACTGCGAGTACAATTTTTTTCTATACCTTATTTAGGAGCAGGACATCAGTGTAGAGCTGGGTTTGTTAAGTTAACTAAATGTAGGGAAATAATGGGAAGCTTCCACTTAATCTTCTGATAACTTGGAGAAAGTCACTAAAGGTGGTCCAGGTCCTATTTCCAATCAGTTTCCAGAAGATTTATACCTAATTCTTCTTCAAGTGGTCCATCTAGGACTTCTCAGCTCCTTTTCTATCTGGCATTTCTAAATATTCTTTGGCAATAAAAATTTTAAAAATCACATTTTCTTTTTGTAATGGGTCTTCCTTTAAAAAGAAACATCTGTCAGTAGTTTTGCAGGGGAATTGGGACTTGGAGACTATGGTCCTATTCCTGCTCCTTCCTGCTGCTCACTGGATGACTTTACACAAGTCACAGCATGTCTCTGTTACCTCAGCTACCCCTTTTTGTTTTCCCATACTAAACTGTGCTCTCATTGTGGCAAGGACTGTGATATACAATCCATTTCTATGGTGCCTCACACAATGAGAGTTTGATCACAGCTGGGATCTGTAGACAGAGTGGGGCAACACAAATAACCAAAGACACCCTGAGTACAGGGGAGAAGCAGCGGAACAAAGTGCCCCTAAGTCCTTGGATAGCTTATTATCATTTCCCACTGGAAATACAATAGAAATAGACTTAGAAAAGTGTCAGAGTGTCTTTATCTCAACTCCAAGCAGTGCTTTCTAAGCACGCATCTCCGCCAGATGTACTAAGAAATTTCTGGCTGCATCTGCAATTATTTCACTGAGAATGAAAAGAAGAGCAAGCTCTGAGTTTGCATGAAAGAACCAGGTTCCTCCAGATCACTGTTCCACTTATGTCAAGGACATGAGGAGGAATATCTGAAAACCAGCTCTTAGAGATGGATAATATTTCGTCTGACTTGCCAAAATCATCTGTCAATGTCAATGCAAGCTGGAACAGAGCTATTGACAAATGTTAGTGGGGCCCTATGCACAAGACTTCAGCTGTCCAAGGGATCTCAAGAAGAGGAGAAAGCTGTACAAAAATACACATGCAACGAGTTAACAGCAAGGCAAAAGGAACCATAGAACCATGCTGACATTATCAATAGCAGCAAGGAAGAAACTTCCCATGATTACTGCTTTTCTAAGAAATATTCGATAACACTATACCTGTAGATCATGTGAAACATTACAAGATACAGGAGGTCTCTTAGTGTACATCTGGTCCTGTTTATGGAACAAAGTCTCTGGTAGCCTCACTTCTAGCTCCCACCATGCCTGAAACATTATGAGTGCAAAGTTTTTTCCTTCTAACTTTTGTTTAAATGATCATTCAAACTCGTCGCAAGCCGTTCAGTCTTCATAGATAACAAAGTCAGTTTCAACTGAAGTGAGATAACTGACATGACAAGTAGAGCCCATAGCTATAACACCACCGATAATATGTCCCTTTATATGACTTGAATGATCTTTTGACACATTTAGCTAATTTAAGTACTAAATGTCACATACCTGAAGTAAGTGACCCCTCTATTGCAATTATCTTGCTCTAGAACATAAAAAACCCCGAGTTTAGGAGCTATGCAATGAAACAGATCTGGAAATAATTGTTTTCCCTTGTCACTATTTCCATTATTAGAAATGCTGAAAGTCCCGTATGGGTTTTTTTTTCTGCAAGTGAATCACCTCAGCCATTTCCAAGTGCTGTGAAATATCAGGAGAGGAATAACAATATCACAGTACAGACATGTAACAAAAAAGTTAACCAGCTTTTCTGACGTGAACCCAAGATTCACATGCAGAAATGTACATGTGCTTCAGCATTTCTATTTCTGCACAAAACTATCGCAGTTGTGCACCCACGAGTATTTTAGCTTCACGAACCACAGGAGGCTTACTTTTATAACTATAGACTAACATGTCCTAATGTGAATGTATTTTCTACCAAAATCAGATCTATTTCTTTATAATTTGACTGCACAAACCACAATAACATTTTTCTGAGCTAAAAGTAAAGCTACTTCCCAGAAATCCAGTCATTTTTCAAAATTTCCTCCATTATACACTGGTATATTGTATAAAGTAAAAAGCATAGAACAATGCATTACTGTTTCACGTATCAGTGTTTCACTGCAACTATAAAGAGATAAGTATTTGCTTAAGATACTCATACTACTTCTTTCCTAGCTGAAAGAATTATCTAAACCAAAGAAAATACAAACATCTTTGCTTAGAGAGAAGGCTTCTATTTTTATTTGCCATATACATGGAGAAGCAGCCCAGCAATCGTGATAGTCATTGAATTTAAGGCCTTGTTTGTGAAGCAGTGAACATAGGCAACTTCATTTCACACCTTTAGTTAATTGCAGTGTACTTAAAATATTTTAAAACACTTCCATATGTGTAACTGTTGGTAAACATTTTTATCGAGAGGTCCCCCTTAAATTACAACGTAACCACAATTTTTTTTGCTTTTAATTGACAGCAAGATATCAGTGGCTTTAAAAACACAATGGAAGATCTCCAATAATGAAACCTTTGAAAATAAGCTTTAGCAATCTGGAAGGAACAAGCTGGATCTGTCAGTATGCAAGCCTGTGCTATTCCAGCTGCAGGCAGTCCTATCTTACCATTCAGCTAGAATTAGGATTCCAAAGAGGGGATGTATATCCCATCTGTGGCAAAAAAAAAAAAAAGACCCTCCCAGAGACCCATCCTTTCTTCTTTTCCCTATAATGTAAAGGAAAAGACTCCTCTGTCTGTATTGAGCTTTCCATGCAGCCCAGCGGAGGTACTGCTGCCTGCATTTCCTCAAAAGATGAAGATACAGGAGTTGGAAGACCCTTTCTTCCTGAGATCATGCACACTGTGTCCTCCCCACAAGGATTTCTCTCTGTATATGTATGCTCTCTCCAGTATAATTCTCTCTCTCTGAAGATGGTGCCTAAATAAGCCAAGCTAAGCTTGAGAGCTCCTTTTTATAGATATATTTTGTACATATTTGTAGAAAACAAATATATACTTTTTCAATGGAACAGATAATTTTAATGGGTTTCCAGATGGGACAATGGGGTTCAGTCTACCAACACCAAAGAACAGAGCTCCCACCTCTTGCACACCTCTTTCCCTCACCACTTAGATAAAATGCACACCCATTACCACAAAGAAGGGGAAAAGTTGTTATGAGAAAGAGACCAAACTGGCACCTGCTCCTCCCTGGAGACGGTTCTGGCTATTTGTCGACCAAGGAGTTCTTCCCTCTCATAAGGTTTGGAGATGTTTCCTGGCCACAACCCCACTGCATCTTGGAGCAAAGCCAGCAAGAATATCAGCTTGTCTTTCTCTGACCACCTCCTCCACACAACCCTCCTGCCCAGGTTTCCCTGTCAAGGAGAAACAAGGATCCAGCTCATGTGGTCAGGCTGTTGATCTGGACAGCAGAAGCTCCAGCACTGCACACCTCATGCTAGCACAGAGCCCCACTGACCCACTACTACCTACTGTTTTCCTCTGTGCTGTGGTATGTTCCCCTTCTCCTCTTCAACATAATTTGGTTTTAAGATTATCTTCTATTCTACACTGGCCAGTGAATCCAGATGGGATAAGCTGCAAACCAGTTAGAACAGCTGGGTTGACGCGCAGGGACTAGTTACAAGGAGTGAAAATTACAGTCTTATGCACAACAGGTAAAGGTTATAGAATATACATATATATAAAATTATAACCTAAAAAGAAGTATTGGAGGAGACCTGAAAGAGAACAGAGATATCCATAGGTAGCAATCACAGGATATTCTAATTTTGCATTTTTGACGGTTTAAATAAATTTGGCAGTTCCTTGCTGAAATCAGAAGAAACTAATTAAAATGTAATGGGAGCAATGACAGGAAGTTAATGTATTGGAGTGTCTGGCTTGGAAATGCAATTTTTGAGTGCATCACCTAAAATATCTCTCATGAATTTGAGTAACCATGCAAAAACATCTGAAAAACAAAGCCTAACTTAGTCACCAAACCACAGCTTTTCAGCAGCCAGGAAAAGGCTTCTCTAAACTGGTATTTTGTGTACATTTCAATGAAAGTCAGACACCCACATGCCAGTATGTGTGCAAGAAGAGATGACAGCATTAAAGGTAACATTAAATCAGCAATACTGTGAATCTTCCTAAACCCTACTAGGAGTTCTGTCACAGTCATACGAGGTGGAACAGGACTAATCCTGGCTGAATAATCCTGGAGGTCCTGCAGACAACAGAATGAAGAAGTGCTACCGGGCATGCAGAGGCAGAGGTGAATGTGGAGGTGAGAGCTCTTCATTCATGAGGGGCACTGTGGTGGGTGATAAATTCAGCTGACTCAGAAACCTTCACTCAGGCAGCCCCCAAACCATTCTGTTTCTTTCTTTCTTTTTTTGACACTGGGAAGACAGACGGCCCCATTCACTTTTAGGACATTTTTTTCCAGTGATGTTCAATGTTAAGGTGGCAATGACTTGACTTTACTTAGGTTCAACACCCTAACATGGTTCCTGCCTAAAATATTAACAGCAGAAAGAGGAGTTAGAAACAGAGCCAGCAACAAGGTTGCAGGAGAGTACACAGACACGCAGCTTTAAAAAAGCTTAGGAATAAAAATCCCAGCTTTGTCTCCCTAGAGCAACATTCCCCACACACAAGCACGTCCTTATGCTCCTTCTGTCTCCACTTAACTGTCTCACACACCGCTAGTGCTATCCAGTACCTTGCATCTGAAATAAACTCTGGTAGTTTTCCACTTCAAGGAAGAAGCTAAGGAAGGGAACTCCATTTGTACACTGAGTTGTTATAGAAACAAACTTTCTTTCGAGTGCCCCTTCCACACTCGAAATCCAACTGCTGTTTCAAACAACAGAATAAAAATAAGGATAAAAACCCACAGAATTTTACTGATTAACAGCCACCTCATTATCACGTGTGTTGGTTTTATCATTTCCATCTTCCAGAGGAAAAAGCACTAAGCACTGGAGTTGTAAAATATCCATAAGTTGTTTCTGTACCAGTAACAAAACATTTGCTATCGATCCAATTTTGTTATGGATTGCAAATTTACAGGCTGGTTTAATAGAAACAGCAGAATGTAACACACAGTGGTGACAGGACCTTCTTTGTCCATGATAGCTCGCACTGCTGCAATCTTGAGTGGTGTGCTATGGTGTTATTTACGTTCTCTTAAGCGGCAATTAGTCTGCCTAGAAATGTGGAACATGCAGACTAGCGTGTTATCAATCCTCTCTCTCAGAGAGGTGATAAAGGCAATCTACAAGCTAATAAGGATGCTATACTAAAACATGCAATGGTCAGATCTGGGAAGCTGTTTAGTAAGTTCAAATACCAGTAGGGAAAGATAAGAGACTGCAAGAAAGCAAGATGGGCAAATGGGTTGTATCATTTGGACAGTAACAAAGGGAGAACGGGGACGGTAGTGCTATGAAGTGAGTTTCAGCACCAATAATAAGGAAACGGTCTCTGGGTAACAGGAAACAAAAATGAGGAGATGAAATTGAAGACAGCAGAAGCAGCACAGCATGGGACATCATATAATTGCAAGATCTTCTACGCAAAGTCCTGTCCTCCTTCTAAGAAAAGGTAATTTTGTTCTGCTGCCCTGTATTTGGAACTTCTATACTGTGTAATAGTGATTTTGTCATGGTGACTAATTAAATGCACCCAATTGCATCTCACATATCCATTCCCTCACTCTCCCGATGCAGGATGACTGTATCAGGTACAGAGAAAATGGCTACCCCCAAAAATGCACTCACTGAGGAAGCTCCTTACCCAGCAACATTCACTACTGGAAAGCCACAAAATGCATCTTCCACTGATTCAGATCCTCCCTACCCACTGTCACTAATGACAGACCAAAGAGCCAGGAAGGAGGAAGCTCTACTTCTAGCCAAAGACACAAGGTTGCAGAGAAATACACTAAAAAGATACCAAAGACCCTTCAAACAAACAATCAAACAAAAACACCCTGATCATATCGCCATATTGGATTACATCAGTGCTGCAGTCCCTTTTGGTATTTCACTTGTGCTCCTTCACTTGTTTGGGTTATGAAGAGGTATCTGCCATTCTACATCTGCATACACGTCGAAGACCTGATTGTCCTGATGGGGCTGCCCCTCTCTTTTCGCACAGTAATTACAGAGGGAGACTGAGGCATCTCAGCTCTGAACGGAAGTGCCTCAGTCAAGTTTTATGGTTTTGGGAGGGATGAACTGGATATTATTTGGGCTATAAACTCCCTTTTTTTATCTCCCCCCCCACCCCCACCCCGCCGTGCCCCGCATATCCCGTGTATCCACAGCCCTGACACAACCAAGGGTTGAACCCTTTTAAGGTCTACCATAGTATGAACAAAAGATGACACTTCTAGAGTCAGCTTTCAGTTAGCTGGGACACAATTGACAATGTAGGTTATATGGTACCTGGGCAGAGATGTGGAGACTGGCATTATTCTGTTACACTCTTTCTGGACTCAAGCCAACCTTAAAGAAATCAAGCCATGCTCATAAACTAGGAAGCTTTGTCCCAGTTGTCATTCTCTGCATGAACTTAATCCACTACCACATGGTAATACAATCTCTACAGTAATACCCAAACAGAAACAAAATCTCATTTCAAAATTTTAGAAGAAACACAACTTTTTCGTAACTCTTCTAAATGTAACTTCTTTTTGTTATTTCTTTCAAAATTCAGTCTCAGCAATGGATCTTTATATTTTTTGAGGTTCTAATGTTTTATTAACAGGTCATATCAGGCAAGAAAACTTTTCCCTGGGAATATGTCCTCTAGTTCTCTGAGTCATTGCAATTTTCCTTATACACTGCAGTGGTATTTAACCATTTACAATTAGCACTATTTTTCTGAACTGACATTTTATATGAAGAACGTATTCTTGCCATCATCTATGCAAGTGCTCATTGGCCTGGGAATAATAATGCAGATACAAAAGCAGTTGTACATGTATTGCCACTCATCTGTGACTTCACATTACTGTATTAATTCTGCTTTTAGTAGAGGAGAATCTCATGGGAGGAAAACACAGTTATTTGCAGGAAACTCATATTTACTTACCAATGCCAAATGAATGTGCTTTCTTGCACTATCCTACATTGTTCTTTCACATTAGAATCAAGGAAACACATATGTAGAATATTCAGTATATTCATGGATCAGTAGTCAGCCGTATCTTTGTCTAAGCTTAAAGAAAAAAACAAGTGTTTGATAGCATCTGAGGAAAAAATTGAAATGCTTCTAAAAAGCCAAGATCTGCTGCTGTTCTACTACTGAATGTATTCATGCAACTTAAAATAGATAGGACACCCACTTTTGGTTGGTGTCCATATCTCCCAGTCATTAGACAGTGCTGTGTATGAAGTCTGCATTATCAGTAGATATAGGGAGAGTTTTAAATGCCTGTCCTAAAAGATCTGCAATTTTCTGTGTGGACACAGAGGATGCAAGTTGCACAGAAGCAACAAGAGATGTCACCAACTCTCCTTATGTCCTTTTTCTACTAGACACTTGGCACACAATGGCAAGACACTCACAAGGAGAGGTCACTAGACTGAGTTTGTCCTAAAGTGAGCTGAGACAATTGCTAACATCATTCATATGGCATGCAAATCTCTCAGTGGACATTGATTTTTCCCCTATTCTGATTGTCTCCCAGTATATAATAAAGATGTCAGGAAGACTCAGATTGAGATCTCAAGACTGCCAAGATCCAGGCATGCTCAAGGTCACGTGAACAGAATAGCCTGAAAATAATTATCAAAGAGTGGTGCATTTTAATAAGTGCATGCTTGTGTGTTTTAAGAAAAAGGGAGAATATTTGTAAGAATAATTGTACATCAAAAGAGAGAAATAATCAAAATAGAGAATATAAATCTTCTCATTGAGTTCAATAAACTTTGTACCAAGTTTTGATGTTCAATTTCAATGGTCATTTTTACATACACTGAAGCCTACCTTACTCCACCAATAGTTTTACAGGATTTGGTAGAATTAGTATATTTCTTATTCTGACTAAGTTCCGAAAATTGACTGCTGTTTGGGAAGACCAGCTTTCTTCCTGAATGTGAAGCTAAATTCAGAAAGACTACTTCAGCTTACCATGCCAGTAAGAGGAGGGACCATATAATACACCATAATTCAAGTTATACTAGCTTTGAACTTTAAACCTTTACTGATCATGAACCTTATCAGAGACAGCCTTCTTGTAGTAATCAAGTCCCTTTGCTTATTTTTATTTTAACTGTCTTTCCTTATTGTCAGTTTATTCATATAAGATGATCTTAGAAAGAGTTGTCACTAAAATGCTAATGAAAAATTTACTCTGCCTTGAGTTTTGGAGGTTATCATAAATGCAAATTACTGTACGGATTGGAGTTTAAATTTTGTGGGGATTTAAATATGACAGACTCAAAGTTCATTGGCTAAAGACAGTTTTTATCACTGATCAAGCAAATACAGAATTAATTTCAAATATTCTACATAGGAAAAAAAAGAGAGAGAATGGAGGAGAAACAGATATGCTCAGCTGTGTGGTAGGTGAAATATATTGAAGCTTTGCCGAGGTCAGGGCATGCTGGCATGAAACATTTGGCATAGCCAATAAAACTGAGTGCAGGAATCCCAATAAATTAGAATTTCAAATTTCATATTTTTATTAAAGGAAATCTTTATTAAAAAAATTAAAATAGCTTATAGAGGTAGACTGAAACATTATAATCACAGCTCATAGAATGTCCTCTTTACTGATAAACATCTCTAAGAGCAGAATTACGCTGAGCTATGCAGCAGAGCACACAGCCAGTGTGTCTGCCTGGTGTTCTAATACATTTGGGGTCTGACGAATCCCACCAGATACAAAAAGGTTGTGGTGCTGCATCCACACTGTTCACATTCCTCTAGGTGCTGCCAGTGCCTTCATTGCAGCAGTTTCCCATGGCCAAAACAGGCTTCCCCAACCAATCAAACCAGAGGAGCAGACACAGCACTTCTGGTTTTCAGTATTAACATACAAAGTCAACAAGATTATTATAGACAGATGGTTTGTTCACTGTTTTTACAGATACTGAACCTGTTCCTTTGAACTCAATAGCGGTTTTACTATCATCTTGAGAAGAAGTAAGTACAAAATAAAGAAGACACAGGCCAGTATGATAATTCGCTGGTCTCATAACTTCTTAGGAAAAGAAGAAACTTATTTAAAGAAGGAATTTAAAAGAGTTTGTGGACAAGAAGTGTAAAAAAATGCAAGATGATCTGCTCATTGATACTGTATTAGGTCTTTAGAGTTAACTACTATGGCTATCAGACATCATGCTTTATCTAATGATAGGAAGCCAGATGGAAAAGAGCTATGATAACAAGTATCTTCTAATTTCATTACAAAGAACAAACCGTCTGTTGAATATTTGTGGTCCTTAGGCAAATGGACTCTCATGAGTCAAATGGGCTCAGAAACAGCAATTGAATGTGATCAAACTTTTCCTTTCCAATTCTCATAGACAGATCATTTTTCAAAGTCTCTTAAAATAAAGCTTTTAGTTCTCAGGAAAGTTCTTGGCAGTAATTTGGGCTGATGATAAACAAGCCTCCACTAACTACATTTTAAGACAGAAAAAAGGTCTTCACATCCTAAATTAGATACGCTTAAATGGGATGAGGCAACATAGCAATAAAAACACAACCACTACACTATTTCTTTCTTACAAGTGGGTTTCCATCACAGTTTCTTTGTATGTAGAAGTTTGTTGTCCTTCTATATAGAAAGTAGTAGGTGAGACAGTTTTTAATTATTTATGAAAGCCTCATCAACAGTTTTGTTTCATTCTAGAGGAAGCTATGCTTGAACTGAATACATACAAGTTGAGAAGAAACACCACAAACATAATTTTTCCTTGACACCTCATTACATTCACATTCAGAATGGCAATAATTAGAACTCTGACTTCTCATTTCACCTGGAAAAAATAATTTATCTCTGCTCTGTTTTTATTGGCAAAAGAAATACCAAGGACAAAACAGTATTTAAGAGACCTTAGATACACAAGAGTCTCCTGTAGAAGAAGGAAAAAAAGTAATGGATCATGTGAAGAAATTCAGTTTACCTATGGGCTTGTTTGAAATCTCACCAGTGTGAAATATTTATAGTTATAAAAATAGATATTTTACTTTCTATGATCTTGCTGAATATCTAAAAAGAATGAAAGTTGACACTACATATGGCAAATGAAACTGTTAATGCAGCATAGCCTTGTTTTAATAGCCAAAGAAAAATAAAAGCTAAATTTTTTTCACCTGAGAAAATCACTATGTGAACAAGACAGGCAAGTTTTATGATGAGGTAAATCAACCAAGGGTAGCCTCAAGCAGAATGCAAGTCGTGAGTTCTATTTGCTTCATGTGCACATGAATTTGAAGAAGATAAAAGAACAGATTGATGAGACTCAGTGAACACACTATTGCCCCCTTCAGACCAATAGCATACAAATTTACATCATGTTTTATTTTAGTCTTAATTGTCACGATCCATAAACTAACAAAGCTTAGTCAACTTTAGCCTCTAGGCTTTAAAGTCTATCACAAATAAAGTCTAGTTGAGACCTTGCAGTCCAGTTTCAAACCCTGCATTCCATGAGGCAATACATTACCCAGTCCTTGGAGACAAAGCCGTGATGACCGCGTATTGACAGAATTGATCCATTTTAGTCTTATGCATAACAAACTTCACTATCATTCTTGGAACCATGATGATACAGCTTAGCTTACAGCCTATCCACAGCTGTTGGCAAAATTTTAATGGAAAATAAAAAATGAATTGGCACTAGCTTCCACCTCATGTTTATACAAAGTCCATGTGTATCTTGTAACATGACTGCTGAAAACATTGTAGGAGTCTCATTCCCAACTTAACCTAGGACAGGCAAGCAAAGCCTTTGTTTATTCTACAAATGCCCAAGCTAAGATGAAAATTTCTAACTCTAAGGAGAATTTTTTTTTTCTGCAGGATTCAGAGGATAATATTCAGAGGATAAATAGGTTGAGACATCTTTTACTTATCACCACAGCTGTCACTTTTAACACAGACTAAACACAAAAAAAATGACGAAGAGTCTCAGAGAAGCCACAGGGTATAAAAGAAATCATGCTCCTCTCTGTGTCAACATACCTCTTTTTCACATTTACCGCTGACCTGTTCTGCAGCAACTACCTTGCACTTGCACCGGTGCTCTGTCACCTAAGTTGACACAGCACAGTGAGAAGTTCACAGATTTCTGACATTTCTTTTGTACCTGTTCTTTGAATAGAGTAGCTGAAATTCTCTATGCCTGAAATCAAGATTCAGATAGCCTGTGTGATTTACAGGTATGCAAAATCCAAGTCACAATCTGGCCCTCAAATAGTATTAAGTGGTCTCTGAAGCAGAGCTCCTTTGTATAAGACATTTAAAATTGAATGAGATGTATCACTGGAGAGCACATTGTAGAACAAACTTATGTCCTAACTGGGTTGGGAAGGAAGGCAGGAAAAGAAGGAAGGAAAGAAAATGAATGTCCCAGTTAGCAAGAATGCACAATGTTTTCAGTTACAAATAAATTTGGCATTTCATGAACAAAAATAAGAAATTCCCAGGGGAACAGAGGGGAGGTACAGATTCAAACAGTGCCCCAGTAGAAAGAAGGCAGTGGCTGTCGCGCAACTTCCATGAAGGGCACACAATACTCCAGTGAATTACAGCATAATGTGCTTTGTTTCTGCTCAGCACATTTCACATGCCCTTCGTGAAAACAAAAAAAAAAGCACTGCTCAGTCCACCACTGGAAGCCAATGAAAACAGGCAAAAGTTGAAGCCTGTCATCCATGTGGAGATGCATTACAACATGACAAGCATCAACAAGCAATAAATTTGTAATGCAAAAGGGAATCATAATTCAAGACCTGCTCCAGCATATTTCAGGTTAGAGCTTGAAACTGTCAGGAAGCCATTGGTTCAAAATTTTTCAACACAGAAAAAAATGATTTTGAAATAGGGTCACAGGTATAGACAGGGCTGAGATGATGTGCAGCTCAGCTGTAAACAACACCTTTCACCTTAGTTTCAGAGATTTAATGGGCATAGAAGATGAAGAGCAAATGCAAGAAGAGGGATCTGCAAATGAAAATAGAAAGAATGAATAAAGGTTAGTTGTGACATTCTTCTCAGGTTAAGGCCTTACTCAAAGACAAAGTAGTGTTGTATCGAACAACACGTTCTGAGCTGAAAGACAGGCAAAATACTGGCTGTGGTTTGCTGTGCAAGCATCATACACAAATCTGCAGCCTCTTTTGATCAATGAAGAGCTAATCTCAAGTGAAATGACTTTCAAAAGAAAATTTCAAAATATAAAGAACACTTCCATAATTCCCCCTCTTATCCATATGAAAACACTAATTATTAACAGGATGGGCATAAAGCACAAAATATAAAGTTCTTCAACAATTTGCAAAACCATTAACATTTTTTCTGATCAGAAATTAGTACAAAAAACCACTAAAAAGTGTAATGGCAAGTTATATAAAAAGAAGAATTGATACAAACCCATCCAGTCTCCCATTAGACACTGCCCTAATAGCAGGGTCACTGAGGTCATCTCCAATTGAACTGAGATTGGAGACTCATAAAAAGTATCTTCTCTAGAGTGATTATTAGTTTTAGAAAGATTTCCATTTTCAGTTCAGATATTATTTTATATATTCATAGTATGATCATTCTGTAAAGAGTTCTTGAAGTTAATCCAATGGTCTGATGACTTTTACTCTGCATGACTAGAAAACGTCCATTGCTTACAGATCTTTTGAGCAACAGAAAAACAAGATGCAAACATAGGACTACAGTGAAGCTGTGATCAATAGAGTTCAGTTTCTCTGTAGAAGAGATTCTAAGAACAATTTTGCAGGTTTCTGTCACGAATCCTGATTTAGGATCCTGCCAACTATGCCAATTTGCTGTGAATGGGCAATTTAGGCCTCTTAAAGAAGCACTGTCAAAAGTATCAGCAAAAGTGGTTTTACTGAAATGTTATTAAAGCGCGATTTACCAACATTCAATGGCAAAGTTAAATCTAATTAGTCTAATGTAAAAAGGATATAACAATGATCCAAAAGTATTAAGACAGAATCAAAGTTACCAAGACAAAATTTTATTGAACTATAACACAAGGTTATGTGCTATATCAGTCACTTACCAGAGGTCTGCAGTGGTAAGTGTCTCCGCCTTGAGGAGCAATATTGAGAGGCATTCCAGATCAACTGGAGATCATCGCCATGCAGCCAGCTGCTTAGTAGCAAGATCTCAAAGAAGGCTCATTTAGTCTGTCATATTTATGGAATAAAATGGTTGGCTCAGAGTCAAATTACATGTGATGGAAAATGTATGCATAAGACTCCTTGTACCTACAACTTACTTTTTGTTCCTTGATAACTGAGTCTTCAAAAAGCCATCCGCTATTCATGTGTTAATTGCATGATTGGTGGTCCAAGCTCATATGCATCAATGCTCACCATGTCGCTCTGCTCTTTTGTGGGTTTTCAGAGAACAGATTGGAACTTGAGAAGTTCTTGGCCCAGCTACAGCTCAGGCCTTTACCTCATTTGGAGCCTGTACCAAACTACTGCTAGTTTGGTTAAGGAGTCAAGTGCATTCGTCACAGTTTCTAAGCTTATTCTTCCAAAACATTCCAGAGCGGGCACAGACCACTCCCTACTGAAGTCATTATGAGTTTCATCATTAAGTTCAGTCATGCAAGAACTTTAATGAAATTATATAGGAAGGAACATTTCCTAATTTTTTGTATTTGATTTCTTGATTATTCAATCTGCCATCTGAAGTAAGTTATTCCTAATATTTAATAAAAAGGAAGGTTCTATAAGACGTATTTCATCACTGTTCTGCTGACAATAGAAGAAGCAAAAAAAGAGCCCAGTTAACTCTCACAGAGACTGGAGTGCTACAGAATGTAAAGTACCAAAAATCTGGGAGTGTGTGTATGTGTGGATAGGAAAGAGTGGGCTACACTAAGGAGGTTCAATTTTGAATGCCCATAAAAGTAATTGGTTGGGTTAAAAAAGCAGTTGATTATTCACAATCACTTTTTCTAGTAGATTATAAAAACTTTTTTTTTCCCTGAAGCTCATGTAAAGTATAGCTGTATTTGAGCATTAGGAAATATACTATACCTGTTAAAAACGATTCTCATATCTACATTCAGATAGAATAATGCTCCTGTCCAGCTGCTATAAGAGGACGCCCTGATGTCAGCTCCAGACTTACTGGAGAACACGTATTACTGAAGCAGTGTATATTTTAATACATACATTAATAACTCCCTGATACAAACCTTTTTACCCACAGCTGGCAAAGTGTTTTGTCCATACTAGGTAAGACCACTTTACCTTCCCTTTGCCCCAGCCCACTGTTTCCCTATCTGTAGAGAGCAGTGACAGAGGGTCAGACCTGCTCTACTGGCACAAGAATCCTCTCGTTTCTTTTCTGATTTTCCTTTCACCATCCTCCTTTCTCCATAATGCCTCTCTCCTTTGTTTTGTTTTCTAAGGGTTCATAGATCTTGAGGAAGATCCAAGAGTGTAACAGGTGATATACAAATGTGAAACAAACCTCTGTCCCCTTCCCTGACCCCAGAGAGCTCACCATACGGCAGAGTTATGAAGGGCAGACTTCAGGAGGGCCAGCCATCACAAAGGAGTGAGTCTGCTGCCTCTTGCCTAGAGGAGAGGATTGAAACCAAGCAGGAAACTATTTGGAAAAGCCACAAATCTGAGGGGGGATGAGGAACTGTAAAGGTGATCCTACATCATGTGCCTGGCCAAGGGAGCTATGGCCCTCTTAACGGCCCTGGCAAAACCATACCCACAGGGTGACAGGAATAGCAGCATATACAGTTGTTCAGCAAATGGTACCAAGAAACCAAAATAGCAATGTAAGACAGCTGGGAAGGTTGTCTGCTTCAAAAAGTTATTCCTTTTGAAGGATATTCTTGGGTAGTGAAGAATGTTTCCCCAACAGATTTCTGGCAGCCTTCAAAGCAAGACTATGTAAGTAGGGCACGGGCTGAAGCACTCCTGCGTCCCAGTAACTCTCAACTGCTAGAAGAGGCCCCTGGGCAATAGGCAGCTGGATCTAGCTTACAACAGATTGAGCCCTCACTTTTCCCTCATACTCAGAAGAACCTGACAAAACCACCGTCACCCTTTCATCCATTAGTCTGCCTATTATTGTCCCCGTAAAGGTACATCTCTTTTTTCCTTTGAAATTATTCCTGCTTATGCCACCCTTTGCCCATGCTTTTTTTTGACAATTTTCTTTAACTGTAAGCCAGAGGAGTAAACTTTATTAGATCAGTGCTAGCTCAGAAAAATATTGACAAAACTTCTCTGGAAAAAGCCCCTTTAAGCAATAACAGCAATATGAAAGTACATGCTTTATAGGCTGTCAATGCACACTGTGAATGGACTGAAGCCTCCAAGCTAAAATATGAATGTGCTTATTTGCTGGATTTAGGTATCAATTGCATTATAAAACATGTCAAAACATCTCATATAAATTTTATTATCATGTTTTAAAGCTTAATTTGTTTAAGCCTTTTGAGAAACAGCATTTCTACCTCACTGAATCTTTCTATTTCTTTAACTTCTTACATGAGAAAATAGCAGCAAAAGCTGTGTCTTACCTAACTCAACATGGACCAACTTCTCTTCAAGGTGGGAATTACTCAACTTACAAATCTTTACAGGCTATGAGGTTCCTTTTCCACTTTGGCACAGGTGGTGAGTTTACCCTCTTTCTTTTCTCCTGAGCTAAGTATCATACCAAATACCTGAGGTTTCCAAGGCAAGGCCATACAGAGGGGTCAGTAGAATTCCTAGATTCACCATATCTCTGAAATTGCCTTGGGGTGCCCTATGAAGAAAAAGCATTGTCATTGTTATTGCCTTGAATCATTCCCATTGTGTGAAATCTTTCGTCTTACAAAAGTGAGAAACTGAGAAAATTTACAATGAAACAGACCGTACAGCTTCGGTACGGTTTCCAGTCACAGAGCTACTGGAGTGAAAAAAAAAAAAAAAAAGCCTTCCAAACAAATAAGTTCTAGGGCTTGCACTGTGTCAGTGATGTACACCACCTGTCCATCAGCCAAAAGTGTAAAAGTAAATTGTGGAAGGAAGTCTTCTGCAAGCTGCCATCCTCTGCTCCTCCTTCAGAGACTTTCCCCCCTAAGCATGGGAAACTCAACACAGTGGCATCACAGGCCTTCATGCAATACTACAGCAGGTCAGCCAGCTGAATGAAACCAGTTTCTCCTCTGTTCTTGAAGACAAAGCTTATGCTATGCCTATGGAACTGAAAAGTGTGCAAGAGCACTGAAAGACAATGAGGTTGCTGTTAATTTTACACAAATAAATTTAAATTTTGTTTCTCTAGTATAGTATAAAATATGAATCATTATGTTACATGAGACAAAAAATAAATTGTAAACAGACAACGAATGGAGCAGGAAGAGAAAGAAAACCATTCCAGAACAATGACACCCCAGAGGAGAATAAATTTCCTTGCATCATTGATCCAGCTGTATAAGATCTTTAACCTTTGAAAGCTTGACCCAGGACTTTGTGACCTAGTCTAGGGCATAAAGGAGGATCTAGAAGGATCCAGAATTAGAGCCTCTGTTCCACACTAGCATTGCTGCATATCAGGGCATAATACCAATAAGGGAAAGGATGATCCTGTGGCTAAAGTACAAGACTAGGAGTGAAAAACATTGAAACTTCCCAGCTCTGATGCAAACTTAGCAATGTGGCTTCAGACAGAGAATATAGTCTCCATATTGCCACTTTCCACCTCCATGAAAAGGCGATAACATACCTCCTCTCCCTTTGAAGTTAAATACACACACAGCTTTATTCACCTAAGGGCTCCATCAGGTCTGTAATGTGCTAGTGTTCACATCAGTTACTCAGAAATGCAAGATGTCTTTTAAATAAATGAATATTATTTACCACACGTTGATTTTTGTCAAAAGTTTACTGTTTTGCTGCAAAAACTGAGATGTGATTTCTTCCCGTTGACATCTCCTTGACTGAATGGATAGAGCGCGACTCTCACAGAGCCAGGGAGTCATAGACTCTCTCTCTGACCCATTGACTGTTTACTCACGTATTTCACGCAAAATGCAACGAAGCAAACTCGAGTGAGTGAGGGGGATCCATGTCAATATATCTTATGATTAGGGAGAGAAAAAGTACTCTGCTTTTTACATCAATTTTGACCAAAACAGCACTTTAAAACTAGATCTAAGAAGCAGGGAAGGGAAGAGAAGCAGAAAAAGGAAAGAAAAAGAGCAGCATAGGAGGGGTGTATGAGTAGTTGAATTCTGGAGGAAGAGAGGAGAAAGAGTAAAACAAACAATTCAATGCCGTCTGAATTTGCTGTTCTGGTACTGCAATTGAAGCTTGGAACACTGAAGAATCAAGAAGCTAGTGAACCACTATTAGAAAACCTGTCTATGTTTCCACAAGTGCTTGGACCCACATGGCTTTTCCATACGCAGTTTTTCCCTCCTCCAGTTAACAACTGCCAAGTGACACTGTGAAGGACAACAAAATTCCTGCTATAGTACTGTTCAAACAGGCTTTTTTTAAGAATAAAAGTAACACAGCTACCTAAACGAACTCAGAAACACTGCAATGACCCTAAGCTGGGACTGCTTCACCCTTTCACTGACAGTCTTGTACTTAGCTAAAAAAGGAAGAGGAGAAACAAATACATTCAAATGCACACCTTTATTTTTAGCATGTATTTTCACTACTTGCTTGCAGTAGCCTCTTGTTGTCTCCGTCTTGTACTTTGATTGTAAGTTCTCCATGTCAGGAACCATTTTCCTTCCCTGCCTAGCACAATGAAGTGCTCTCCATGTCAGTTGCAGTAGTCAAGTGCTACAGTACATGTAAATAGCAAACAGGTATTGAGGATTGGTCATTATAATCACATTCATGCTCAGAACTGTCATTATGTCTTTGCACATGCTACTTCCGCCATGCTACTTGGTATAAAGCCTTCACTGAGAAGTGTCATGCAAGCCCTGGTATTGCATAGTGAGGCACCACTTCTGAGAACAACATATGAGGAAGATGAAGGAGTAAGGAGGTGATTAACTTTACAGTAGGAAGACATTAGTCCACAGAGAGCCTACACCCAACAACACGACTGCACATGGCAGCCTGGAAGTGTTAAAGAGCTTCAAGTTTCAGCCCAGTCTTAGGCTGAAACTTGGCAGTTCCAGAGGGAAACCAGGACATGGCCAGATGGGAAGAGAGGTGAGACAGAGCCAGAAGTCCAGAGAGAGGGGAGCTGGCAGCCAGGAAACAAAACCTTGGTTTAACTACATAAAAAGCACCCTGCAATGATTCCATCTGTCTTCCACACTATTTTGTAATTTTTCCACATTAATCATTCCACCCAGAACAGGGCAACACTGTACCTCAGAGCTGAAGTCTGGTGTTCAGCATTCCCGTGGAGAACCAAAGAAAAGAGCCTAGGGGATTGACGACTTGGGTATGGTTTAGCAACAGTAGAAAGATCACAGCTTAATTCAGTTTCCATTTCCCTGAAAAAAAAAAAGATTTTTAAAACCACAAAAAATCCACTTTGGGTGTTTACCTCTGCACCCGAGTGTTCTATCCCTTCTTATTTCATATATTTCAGTTTGTTCCCAGGCTTTTTCTGGATTGAGCTTACTAGTCCCCTCCAAGTTGCAAGCCAGTGTTGGTTCACTCTAGCTAGGGGCCACGCTATCTGGACAGTACACATAATATTTTCTAACACTTTGGTTTACCACCAAATGCTCATCAAACACTACAAGTATGGGAGTCAGTCACAGCCAGCAGAGGCAATTTGAAGTGAGGGAAAAAATTCTTATGTCTAAAGATGATTCAGCCCCTTTACCCCATTCAGAAGACAATCTAGTCATGGCCAATGCTATAAGAAGGGGCCTAGTTGGTCCTAGAAAAAACCTACCACAAGCAATATGGGTGCAGTCTATTCTACTTTC
Organism: Chlamydotis macqueenii; assembly: GCF_036417535.1. Classification (NCBI taxonomy): domain Eukaryota; kingdom Metazoa; phylum Chordata; class Aves; order Otidiformes; family Otididae; genus Chlamydotis; species Chlamydotis macqueenii. Next base: position 131,773,576 of record NC_141556.1, read on the forward strand.
CCGTTTGTCAGTACAGATACAGCTACAGACGCATTAGTTAAGCTCCTGCTATCAGTTGTCATCTGGAGGAGCCTCTCACTCCACTGATTTATTATAGAGGGAGTTTAAGGAGACCAGTCTCCTAACTTAATCATCTGACTGAACTGCCTGAAGAACAACACTGCGAATACTTCGTCTATGTGACTAAACTCATGGCATTTATTCAATTGAAATAAACACAAGAAATCCAGACAGGATTTTGCGTTGGGATGCAACCAGGACATTACCTGCAAGAACAGCTGAAAAAAAACATGTTGTAGAATTATGGTATCTTTTCTTTATGTTGGACATCATTAACCACAAGCTTCATGCAGGACTTTCCACTGTAGAATCTACAAGTGTTTAGGAAAAAAACCTGTGAACATTTGATAGTTGAGGATAGTACTATTGCTGTACCTAGCACATGGCAAATCAAAGAGTGCTAAGCACATTTCAGGCTACATGGAGAATGAGTCCTAATTCTCCTGATTTCCAAACGTGCTGTTTGGGTACGAAGCCTAATTTCTGTCTGATGAGCAAAACCAATGTGAAATGTGAAACAGGTAACATATGTTCTTCTCTCTATCAAAAGATTCATGGGTAAATGAAGAGCCTTTAACACACAGCTTTTAGAAGGAAAAAAAAAAGCTTCCTGGTAAATTAAAAAATTTTAAACATCATATCTTGGCTTAATCAAGGTTGTATTAGGAGAACATGTCTAGCAAATTTCAACAGTCACTTATGCAGTTCTGGAAATATTTCTGAAGAACAGATTTTTTTAATTTTTTTTTTTCAAAAAGATTCTTCATCCTGTGGAATGGCACTAATTATTTTAGAAGTGATTAGACAGAGATGTATTTAGTTTAATACAGGAGAGCTGGAAAAAAAGAAACAAAACAACACTGTAGTTCACTGAGTATAACGACTCATATAGTTTACACTTCACCCTGGGGATATCTGTCAGCATACAGACTTTGCAAGTGTCACTGTTAGACCAAAACATTATGATCAGTTGTCTCAAGAACAGTGTTGAAGAGAGTTTCTGGGACCAGAGAGAGTAAGGAAGGCTAAGTAGAGGAAAGGTACAGAAAGAGAATGAAGGCATAACAGAACCACAAGAATGCAACATTTTGGAAGGACCCAAATCTGGTAGACAGTCATCAGAACCAGAATAACATACAGCTTTACAGAGCTTGATGGAAAGACAGGAATAAAACTCTGAAATAAAAACTAAAAGGAAAATGGCCATTTTGGAAGAGTGCAAGTGCTCTGAAACAGATGGTCCTTGGAAAGAGAGACAAGACTAGGAAAAAAGAGGATGAGCAGATGTTATCAATGCTTCATCTGAATGACTGGTAGTACTAAATTCTACATCAAAACTAGGATTGATGGGAAAAATTACATCATTCCCAAGGAAAGGTATGCATCATTACCAGAGCACACTCACACGTCTAGACATGCGCTTGGATAGCCAGAGCCAAAGACAAATTTGGAAGTCAGAGGGAATGCAGAGGAGTCAAAATAAATGAAGCAGAACCAGCCATATGAAAGCAGATGGTTCGAGATGCTGCTGGACAGACCTGACTCCTGCCTCAATGTCACTGCAAGAATAGTGCCATGGGGATGCAGAAACTGACTAATTGGAATACTTCTCTGCAAGTAGATTTTCTGACCTTCCTTGATGTTTCATTTTCAGTAGGAACAGTAAGTCTTAAGCACATGGTTGGGGATCACTGTAAGGAGTTTTCAAGAAAAGGAGGTGTTTTAGTCCTCTTCATTTCAAACTGACACACACAGTGAAATCTTAATTCTGCCAGGGACTAGACACTGAGAATTCCATTCTCCTTTATTTTATTTTTCAGGTCCTTCTCTCCTCAGCTTGCACCTTTCCAAAGACCCAACCGCTCTGAAAGCTTTAGTGACCAATTCAGCACTGAATTAGATGCTATTGAAAGTTCAACTGCAAACACGTCCAGTGCTCTTGAAGTGACAAACACAAGTGGGACTGTCAGAAACTGTCATGTCTGGAACATCCCTACTCTTTTTTAAGCTTAATGAGCTGCGCTATCCCAAAGAATTACTGACTGAACTCCCTGACCTTCATCCCTTACTCTCCTTCTGGCCATGAAAAACAGCATGCGAAGCACACACAGACTTTCAGTCCAATAAGATTCCATAAGAAGAAAACCCACATTAGCAGAATCGACCTCCTCTTTTCTGGTTTGAGTTCAGGTCACAACTATGAGCCTGGAAACATGTGTGCTCTGTAATTCTTGTTCTCTTTGACAAGCCTGTTATCTCTGCACAGAGGCTTCAATTGGTTAAAGCAGAAAGTTTTTTTTATTCCTCCAGAGAATTTTTCGATTAGTCAGTCCCTGAAATCAACACACTTCTCATATTAATCTTTTGTTAACTAAGGAAAAATGTCAATATGTCTCCAAAAGGTACACAACAATAGTTTCCACCCACATTAGAATTTTTTTCACAGCCTATGTTCATTCTTTTTAAATTTGAATCCTGCTTACAGAGGGCTAGAATTGCTAGAACCCTTGGGAAATAACAGCTACACACCCTGGCTGGATTTTTTAGGCTGTAACAGTATTCACAGTAAGGCAGAGAGCAGCAAAACCTCCATTTTTAAGATAACTTCTCCAATCACTTCTTTTTTTTTTCAGAGCCTGATCTCAAGGATCTGTACCCCACAGCGGCTATCTTTACTTGCCAAGAACATTTGCTGCAGGACCAGGACATCACCTTGTGACTATGCACTATTCAGGTCTGCCCTTCAAGTTCCTACCACTCTTTAGCAAAAGGACCTGCAAAAAAAACCAAGAAGGCAGCAGCCCTGTTATGAAAGAGCACTATACCAAACCTTACATGACATCACATGACTGGTCCTAATGTCATCGTCCTGGGACAGAGGAAAGCAGATACAAATGACTGGTGGTTAGAGTAGGTGAGTACAGCAGCAGATCACATACACGTCTGTGCATGTTGTTAGCAGTCATATCACTGTTTCAATTGAACTAACATTTTTAAGAGACAAGTTACTATTTGACTAGTTGATACTCACAACAGGCTGCAAGGTAGACCAGTGCTCAACACTGACTGTGTATAAATGTGGGTTAAAAAGCCCTCTCACACTCTGCTTGTAGTAGGGCTGGAACATCAAAACTTGCCTCTCCTATCTGAGAAGAATTGCTCCCAGAGAATTTCCTAGTCTTGTGGGACATTTTTAATGACTGTGATGTTCTTCTGCTTGAAAACATCAGAAAGAAGAGTAAATGATTAAAAATGCTCAGAGAGATATCTTAGCCCAGCTAAAGGCAATGGGAGCTTCACAGTGGCCTTCAAATAAGGGCAGGATTCCATCTTGAAAATTTTTTCATTCTTTATTTTGACTGGAGGAAGAGGAAAATAACAGACAGTTAGCTAAGAGACGTGAATTATCCAAATGTATTAAGTTGTCTGTCTACCATAGGAAATCTTGGCTCTTGTAGTCTGCTTATAGGGAGACTTTCACTGCTTGAAATAAAAGCCATGGAACAGAAAAAAGAACCCAGCCTCTCAATGAAATACAGAGGCTTCCAGGGTTTGTTTCCTCAGGTGCGGCATCTAAGCTGCAAGAGAGTAGAAATTATGTTAAACTTCTGCACATTTCTTCAGAATCTTCACTTGAGACAAAAATGATTGATGTGAAATTTACTTTGGATTATAAACACACAGTAAGAAAGAGTAGCACAAGTAAACAGTTTTAAGAAAGAGCAATGTAGTAAGTGTGAGAAAACAAGTTATGCGTTCTCCCAGATGATCTCCTTTCCTTTCCACACACGCACAGAGAGAGAATATAACTCCTAAAAATGTAGCACTTCCATGACAGTACAAATCACAGTCTCTTCAAAAGAGTAGGAGGGTGTACTAGAAGGAAGACAATAATTATTTGGACGAGGAGAGGAGAGGAGAGGAGAGGAGAGGAGAGGAGAGGAGAGGAGAGGAGAGGAGAGGAGAGGAGAGGAGAGGAGAGGAGAGGAAGACTAAAGGCTGGGCTTTTCAGAAGAGGTTAAAATAATTGATGTTTTCAGTCCACACTGAATTTCAGTGACAGGTGTCTCCCTAACTCTCTTACATGCTACTGCATATCCAATCTGAAAAAAAAAAAAAAAAAAAAAAAAACCTCCCAAACACCTAATGGTTTCTATTTTTATCTAAGTCTAAGTAGGAGTCTTTAAATTCTATAAGGGCAGAGATAGGACTCTTCTCTCCTCCTTGTCTTCCCCCAGCTGTATCACTCTGAGAATTTTCATATTAATATTTATAATACTGTTTCACTCACAGTTTGAGAGGGAAGCATGAAAAATAGCAGCATTACTATTTTTAAACATTGCCTTCATGTTGAAATGTTAAGATTTTGAAAATTTTTAATGGTTGTCAGACTGGGACAGCCTTCCTCTGTGTTCTTTTGTAGACCAGCAGCACTATCTGAGAGCAAACTAAACTGCTTTTCAAAAAAAAAAATTGTTTTTGAGTGTCTTTGTGTGACTGTAAATGAAATTCTTCAAGTATGTCTAAGCTTCTCTGAATTCAGAGCCACAATAGAGGTTTATAGTCCTGATAGCAGAGTAGTCAGCTACAAGGACCTTTGAAAACAAATGGGCATGTTAAACAACAGATAAAATGGAATTTTGCTCCAATGTGTAAAACTCTCCCATCTCTACTCTTACATGGGAAACATTACGATTGTCTTGGCTTGCAACACGAGACCTAAAGAACTGACATAACTACAGCTCTGGAAACTGCCTGCCTGGAAACTCACAAATGAGTCAAACTCGAGTTTTAAACTGTATGAGAAAACAGAAATCTTGAGTATGAGCACAAATCTAGAGATTTAAAAAAAAAAAAAGACATTATGTGGCACACTGCTTGAATAACAAACATCTTTACCATAACACTGCAGAAGTACACACATTAAAGCAGTTGGACTCTATAAAGTAATTGGTATTAAGGTGACCTGGCTTATACTATGGAGTGGCATAAATTCAAAAGAAAAGGTTTAACCTTTCAGCATAGATGACTTATACTTCATGTGTGAAAAAAAAAAAGTGGGGAAAGACAAATCTAACTGATAAATTATCAGTTGAAAAGTCTGATGACTCATTAAGAAGATAGCTACATAGACCTTCATCAGGAAAGAGGAACAAATCTTATTGGGTTTTTTTTTTTTTTTTTTTTGTTTGGCTTTTTCTAAATGAGAGGAGAAAGTCATGCAAGGACAGCACTTTGGTTATGAGTTTCAGCTTGCTTAATATGTACTGGGAAAGCTTTCAAGGATGAAGCATAAATAATCCCAAGTGTCAGAATACTGAGTAGGAGGCAAGTGGCAATTTGGAGCTAAAATAACCCATTTTTTAGACACAGTAGGCATATTTCATTGTGGTTCCAAAAAAGAGCTATTGTCGAATACTGACTTTTACTGAGTTGATAGAACTCTTGCTCTTTATCTGAAAGTACAGCATTTGAATGCCATATTGGAGGCCACTGAGTCTCTCTGGCTTAAGCAAAATTTAATTAAAATGAGTGGGACTTTTGAGTTCACTTGCTTACTTCCTTTTTCAGTAAGGAGAAGGCTGTCATGCCCTTGAAACCATCACCTCCTCCAATTTCCATGTATTTTGTGCTATCTCTTTATTGCAAACTGACATTCTGTCTTGGGCATCAGAGGACACAGGAATTCAGGAGTAGAGTAGAGGAACTTTTGGGTCAAGGCATAGAATGTTATGGGATTCATTAGGCTGAAATTATGTAGCATGGGATCCTCAGTTTAAGGCAAGGAAGCTGGCAATGTTAATTGATTATGAAATAATTGAATAGTTTTGCACAGTAGACTAAAATTTTACATACAAACTAAAAAGTGATGCAAATAGTAATAAATTGTGTTTGTTTTGCAATAACAACACAGTACTCTCCTAGGGTTAGGAGCCCACTAGGGAGTTCATGGGGACAGAGCAACTGTCTTCAGGCATGTACCAGCAGTAAAGTGCTTAAAAGATGGAAAGTGAAGTTTACATGAAGAGTTAGCTGCTCAGGTGAGGTCCTGCACCCCGCAGAACCTCTTCTTGTTACTCATCCTTCCCATCATTCATTCACAGTCGTTTCTACCTCTCCAGCTAAGACCGTGAACACAGTACGGCTGGCCACCCATGACTTTGCCATTGCCAGGATCTTGAACAAAGGCTTTCTCAAGGCCTCCACTCTGGACTTTTATAGCTACCAAGATTGGGTGGAGGAAACCCACTGAACCTCCTCTTGAGGCATATGCAAAAATAGAAGACAAAAGAAAACAGGAAAAAAAACCCATACTCATGGATTTACAGGGTTCAGTGGCATGTGAGCCAAACTTACTGCAGTCAGGCTGTGCAGGAACTTTCAGGTGGATCCTTCCTCCTGATGTTACACCAGGAAGGCAAAGCCTGAACACAGCATTTGCAAGAACTATAAAATATGAGATGCATTAACCTCATTTTAACATCATAAAGGATACATGTCTGTTATCAGGTACCATGCACAACCTCAAATACCCTGATTTGGACTAAGTTTTCCTGTTGGCTATGGCACGTGTATTGTGAGCGGCTGAGTTGTGTGCTAAATGCAGGAGTCATCAAGACTAGCCTCATTTCTGTGCTTCCACACACCTCTATCTAAACACGTAGACAAAACATTACACCAATAAGTCCAGACTGAGAGTACGATTAATGGCATGGCTGTGGATAAAGGGGAAAGCTTTTATGCATTTGAATTTTACAAAATGAAAAGAAAAATCATACTGTCTTTAAAAGCCGTTATTATAATGTCTGGAAGCTTCAGGCATGAGTCAAGATTACTTTGTGCAGGTCACCATAAGGTTACTTTAAAAAGTTACTATAACATAAGTCATGTCCCCCGTTTTCTACTTTACCTTTCTGCTACTAGTCACTGACAGTGTTAGAATACTACAGACAACAGCAAAATAGTCTGATCCACCATGGAAAATTTATGTTTCAGTCTCCTAGAGTTCATTACTTAAGGTTTACACGTAGAGTAAAAGCTCTCCGCCTTTAAAATTTGACAACAGATAAACAATAAATAGAAATGCCATTTACTGGCTCAAAATTACAAACACAAAGTTGCTTAGACCTCTTTTGCAAGATCTGCTCAAGCGTGCCTAAATGTCACTGTGTTCTGGATTTAACATGCAACAGATTCTGCAATGGACTGCACTAACCTACATTATACAGCACCAGAAGACATATTCAGGTTAAAACTAAGAGACAAGGTGCAAAGAGAGAGTAATACAACAAAAAGGCTTCCTAATAACTTCCTCAATAGGCAAATTTCCTTAATGCTGTCACTGAATTGGGAAGCTAGATCTTTCTTTTTCACATGAGCAGCCTTTGCACTAGCAATGCTGCAAACTTGCTTCAGTTTTCTCTTGACACAGATGACTAATCGCAGGGAAAAATCTAAAATCCAAAAGACCTGAGGGAGGTAAATAATGGTAGTTTAGGTTACTAGATGAGCAAAGGGAAACAGATAAGCAGAAAAAGCTAAAGGAGAATTAATGGCAGGAGAAATGCAAGCCATTCAGAAAAGCCTGCTGTTTCACCGAGAGCAGTGGCAGAGCCTTGGGGATTCCTGGTATTCAGCAGTGATGATGCAATCTGTAAATGTAAGTCAACTTTATTTTCCACTAATCACACACCCCATTAAAAAAACAGCTAAGGAAAAAAGCCCTGGCAGCAAATTAGATCAGGGTAGGCAGCGATTTTCTGTGGTCCTTTCTGAACTACTAGCATAAATCCTACTCTCCTTCAAAGGAACGGCTACTCTTCTGCCAAATCAGAGGTCCTGGAAATAATAGTTCAATGCCACAGGAGCTGACAGCTCAGTGGAGAATGATTAGAGGACTCAGGACAGCCAGAAACAGCTCACAAAGTGTCACTGTTCCCACTCCAACCTGCCACTCTGCATTTAGATTTGTATGGTCCTTGACACAAAAATAAAAATTCTGGAAAGTTTTCCAAACAGTGTTCTTCCTTGTTATAAATTGTACAAAGAGGTCTTTTCCACCATCCAGTCACTCCTCCTCTCTCACAGTTAGGCTTAAAAATACATTTTCCTTCTGGAAGGATATATGATACAAGCCATTTGCAACAGCACGGAGTTGAACAGTGTTTCTCAGCTTCCTTTAACTTGAGAAATCACTGCCCATCTTGTTCCACAGTGACTCACTGTAGTGTTGCAATGGTTCCTTTATAACCAAGAAAAATCAGAGCAGATTATCAGTGTTCATTCATTCCTTTTATTTTCTCTCACTGCTTTGTAGAGAAATACATGTTTATGTTAAGAAAATAAAGCAATTCCAGTTGTTTCATGGACCACAGCCTATGTCTCAAGGAGCATCTTTGGATCACCAGGTGGGAAGCATTGGTGGAGCAAAGCATAAGCTATTTCTAAACCAGCAGGACAGCCTGATGGAAGCACTATTCCCACAAAAAGCAGAGTTTCTTTATGACCACAGCTAGGCTGTTTCTGCTGCTCTGTCTTAATTACAGCTAGCTTGGCTGTCTCTCCAGTGCAAACACCCTGTCAGAGACCATTAGCAGTGCTTCTTCCCACTAACACCAGTGGGAGACGCACAGCGATAAAGTCAGCTCAGGTAAAGGTCAGAGTATACAACCCCTCTAGCATGCTAGCTGGAAGGAAAACGTTATGCTTCAGTTGGAACTGCTCCCTGTAAAAATCAACCATCTATTCATTTAGAAACTATCTCTCCCCATCTTCTTCAACTACACACACACACATATTTGCATATTTATTGAGAGGGAACTTTCCTCATCAATACACTTGCTCAGCCTGCCTTAAATAACTCTGACTGAAGTCCTAAGTAGCAGTTTGTCATTTCTGCTCACACATATGCTTGGTTCAAATGAAATATCCTCTTTAACCAAGTCCTAAACACAGCTCTACTCCATCAGTCTATTTGAAAACTAAACATATTTGGCACTGTCTTTACTCATTCCTGCATAAGGAATGAAAGCCTATTGTAAGTAAGGATACAGCAACCTTTGCTAAAATTTGCCCTAAAATGCTTAATACTGAGGAACTTTGGATTATTTCTGGATGGAGGGAAGCTGACTAGTTCATTTTTTTTTCTCATGAAGACACAAAGGATCTTTCCTGTAGTGGATGGGAATATGAGCAAATGTATCAAAGTGAGCAGGATCTGAGTACAATGGACAAAGCAAGAGTACGTGATGAGGAGCAACAGCACTATGGAGAAAGTAAGGAGTACATGATGAAGAACAACAGTACAATGCTAGCCAGGAACATAGACGGCGCGTGAACAGTAACCGGATTGGCTAACCAACGCATGATATGACAGTGGATTGAACAGTAGTGAGGTGGTAAAGCTCATGCAAATAGCTGCTCCTTAGGGATGGAAATCATAAGGGAATGAGCATCTGGGTAAAGAGTATAAAGCACTACTTGTAAAATAAACTTTGCCTCACATGCACCATGAGTGAGTCCATGCCATAATATGGCACACTTTCCCTTCAGAAATTTTCTAGCATAGAAAAGAAATATGAGAGATTAGTTTAATATTTTCAAGGATAGTGTTAGATTGCTGCAGAAAAATTACTGGGCTGTAAGTCTGACCAGACCTTGGTCAGGTTTGGTTTAAACCAGAAAACACTTGATAGATCCTCTCCAAACAATACTATAAAGAAATGTTGATCCCTTCTCCAGCTAGTTTTTGAGTTTAAAAAAAATCTGCACTAACTATATGTGCACTAATCCGAGTTTTAAAAATCTGCATTATTTGGGAACTATGTAAAGGTATTAGAATATTTAGGTACTACAGTTACACAAAATAGGTAACTGGACTATTTAATGCAGAATTACATTTAGGATCTCAATATTGTACTGTGTGACATCATGAAACTTTACATCAAGACAGTCATCCTTAGGCTGTCAGTTGAACCGATTAGTAGTGCATACATCGGTTCACAGACCTGCCAGTAAGGACAAAGACTGCCTTCTGGATGGAAAAATTAGAGAGAATACATCCAAACCCAGGACATATTGTACAGGAAACATTTCATTTCAGGTAATTATTTAAATTTGAAAATAAATTAAGAGAACTGGATTATTCATCAAAGCAATGGGATAAACTGTCTCAAGCTGTTGGGGAGGATGGGGAAGAAGATGCATCTGACAAGACGATCCAGTCAAGTTGCAAGGAGTACAAATGGCAACTTCACCTATAACATTCTGGAAAATCCTAACTAATCAAAGGAAAAAAATTTAAGAGACTAGCAAGACAGACAGAAATAACAGCCAAAGACTTGTGATCATGACAATAATCGTTAAAAGACACCGAATTTCAAATATACTGTTAATGTAACATATTCTGCATTTTTGCTTGCTGACAAAGCTCAGCCTAACACAATCAATACTGGGTCTGGTGTTACACAGGGAAGCAGTACTCTCAAGGCATCCATTTCACTTGTCAACTCACCTCCACGGAAGACACTAAATCACATCTACTCTTCCAAACTAGAAATAAGTCTGACAACACTTTAAGACATTGCACATGTGAAACCAAGTTGTAGCTTGCTTTGCTAACATCATTCTTGACACACTGGTCTGTAGAGATTCTTACTCATGGGCATGGTAAGACACAAAGCTCCGTTTTGTGTGAACACTTGCTTCCCAGGCACTACATTTTGTGCAGAGATGTTTTGCTTCCCCCATGTTGGAACAGAACCCTTTCACACATCAGGCAAAATTGTGTGGAAGTATTTCAACCTCCTCTCACTGCATCACGTTATGAGTGATGAGCACTCCCATCTGACTGACCCTGAACACATCTTCCCAAACACTTGGATTTAATCTCCCACTTGAAATGCAATGGTGTTAAAGTTAAAAAGATTCTTCATGTAGACAGAGCTCCAGATGCTCCTATTGTTTTCGTCTTCACCCTAAATTAGAAGGAAAATGAATGTGACTAATGTTGAGCATTCTGCATAGAAAGATGGCAGGCAAACCCAAATCCACTCTGCCCATAGACCATATTGTCTGCAGGCCAGTAAATATTTGCTTGAGCACATGCTCATAAAACTATGTAGGTCCTGGACCATAGCACTAAGAAAATGCTTGTTTCCATCTGCCCAAGGAGATATGTCTCTGGTGATGAAGAGGGGTCAGGATGCAGCTTATTCCAAACGCCCTGAATTCATCTGTAAAATTCCCTTCTGCAAGGTGGCTGACTATGACAGGCTAGGCAGTGAAACTGTGACTGAGAGAGAGGCCTTGTAGCCTGTGCTTATCTATTGACAAAAGGATGCAGCTGTAGTCATGGCAAGAGATCCCTCCACCACATTGGAGAGCCACTGCAAAGCACCTGCAGCTGCCTCCACTACCACAGCCATCTGCCCCTTCCCTGCTCCTTAGCTTTTGCAGCTTTCTCCAGGCACTTATAAACTCTATCACTAGCATCCAGCAACAAGAGGAGGCTCCAAAGAAGGGGAAAGGGAGGTAATTACTCTAAGCAGCTAGAAGAGAATGTGGCATGCAGGAAAGACAGACATTACCTTCAGGAAGTAATAAAGGCTGTAGAGGCAGCGGAGAAGAAGAGCAGGGCAAAATAGAACTGGTGATGGGGGTATATCCTCATCACTCAAGTCTCACTGCAGTTTTGGAAGCAAAGACTTAAAATCTGCTAAAGGCAGCAATATGAAACTGCAAATGTAACATTTTGGCAGTCAGTTTCACCACCACCTGCAAAAGCAAATAATGTGATAAGAAATAGAGCAAATGAGCAGTTCCTAAATGTGTGTGGGATCTTCAGCTCCTGTATTCTCTTGCGACATGAACTGCTCCCACAGCCACAGGGCTGGGAAACTCCAGTTTTCCAGTTCTTCAAGATCCAGGCAGATCCACCAAGAATCTCAGAGCTGTCCAGAATTCCCCTCTAAATTCAGCAAAAGTTCATTGAACTGGAGTTGCTCTGTATGAAACACATTCTTCTTTGCAAAGGAAGAATTTTTATTCTTGACCCAACTTCTCCATCTTTAGTAATTTTCCTACATGGTACTGTCTGTTCTCAGACAAACAGCGAGAGCGGTGAGCAAATTTTTGAGAAACACATGTTGTATTTCACGCTCATTTCTATTCTTTTCCACATCCCTGATTAGGTTTTCTCTCAAGAATTGCTTTAAAACTGTTAACACAGATGACAGGTCCTGAAGTCATCTGAGTGACCTTTTCCATTGTGTTAGCTCAAATAAACTAGGGCAAATTAGCAGAAAATCAGTTGTTCATTTTTTACTTCCCTAAGTGTGCATCACCTGGAGATATGGCTTTCTGTATTGTAACTTTGGTATTAAAGACTGTTTCACTATATGAGTAATCTTTGTTGTTGGTAGTTTTCCTGGCAATTTGTATTTTAAACGGTATTAAAGCTTAAGGCAACGTAATTGCTATTTAACAATTATGGTTAGTGTTAACAGCACATCTGTTTGGTTTGAAAAGGTTGGCTTTGCTTCAGAAAGGCGAGACATCCATTTCATAAACATCTTTGACACCACATAAAACATCAGATGACTAAAAATGAAACCATAAAGTTGCGTGATCACAGCTTAGCAGTCTCCCAGCTCACGTTCATGGCTACTAGGAAGAATGTATGAAACATGAACCAAGCATGCAGGGTGTAAAACACTTCAAAAATAAGAAAACTAGGCAATATTTCTCATTTACAAATGCTTTGATTTTCCAATTCATCAGACAGAGTAATGAAGGCAAAAATCCCCACTGTAGTGCTTTTCCTCCCATGAATGCGATAAGGACTTTCCGTTTTTAAGGCATTGGCAAAGCAGTTTAGGTATCCTCTGGGTTTTTGATGCCAGATCCTCCCTGACATAAAGAGGAACTAATGGCTGCAATCACCTTGTCTGCAGCAGCATCAATGTTTTTAAAATACAAACCTCTGGATTTTTTAAGGATCAGTGAGCTACTATTGGCAAGGAAGCCACTTATTAACAAGGACGGGGGCTTCAGGAGTGGATTGATCTTTCCTATAACTGAAACATTCTTTGCAGTACATTTCATTTCAAATTCATATTAGCAAAAACAATTACTGACACTCTCAGGCTAGAATTGATTAATTTCCTGTCCCCTCTGGCTAAAACCTTACATCACAGAAGACTGCATAGCAGCACACCACCAGCAAGTTAGAATAGTATTTATTTATTTAGTCTCTGGAAAATACAATTTATATACAATTTCAGTGAGGACTGCATCTGTTTTCCTTTTTCCCTTCTGTTCAAAAACTAATGAGTGAACCGCTCCTCCTAATTCTCATGTATGGAATCTTTCCTGGGATGTGGTCTTTCTGCATCACTTTAAGTCTTTAGACTCCCGAAACTGCAAAGGACAGAGCACTCGCTCAAGCCCTATGGCTCTCTGACCTCCGATCATCCTACCTAACTTTGGTATCTATGGTGAGAGTTCAGTTGCCCAAACTCCTTTTTTATTCAGTGAAAGAGACAAGCACTTCCAAATGAGTTGTTCAGATGAGCTCATCAAATCTGCCTATTTCTCATCATTAACTATAAAGGAAACAAAAGGAGTCTATAGCTATGTTCTGTACCACTAACCTAGTCTATATTACTAGACAAAGGTCTGTTTCCCAATTTCCAGAGGCTAGCTATATGACTTAGTTGTCTCATGGTGGGACATGGGATGACCACACATTAGCCCAATTCTGCTCTTCGTCTCACACTATTTTACAGGGAAAGGAAGCCCAGGCCAGAGGTGGGAAGGAGTAGGGAACCATCTACTTCCAAGAGGTCCTCAGCACAATCCTTGGGGAGCACTTGCCTTGTTAAAAGAAAAGCAGCACAACAGGCTCACTTTCACCCAGCTCCTTTCTTTCGTTTAATTTTCTTTCTGTCATGGCATGACATATTCCTGGTACAAAAGATTTGTTCCTGTACTGGAAAAGAGAGATCGAACTGATTGTATTCACCTGCTTGAAGGTTTCAGCAAGGGTGGAAGACAGCTTTGGACCTACATCCTGAAGCTTCATTCAAACCCACAACACAAAGCGTTATGGCACCTCATGTGGTCACAGCCGGGACAGCAGCTTCTGGGAACAATCTCGAGTTCTATCTCAGAGAGTTCAGCGAGATGTGGTCACTATAACACGGAGGTCAGCACAATATTAATTCACAGCCTCCTCCTCTTGGGAGTTTGCTGTCCATACACAATGGTATGCATTTGGGCTGCTTAGGTGAATGTTAGCTCAGATATGCTTCACAAACTGTGTAGACAGTGAAGACTACAGTGTACATAGCTCCTACGCAGAACAACCTTTATTCTCTCTCTTTGTTCAAAGAGGAAGTAAAACCAGCTTGTTCCTTGAAGCAGACTGCGCTTTAACTCGGCCCCAGTTCGAAGCAAACAAACTAGAGTATTGCTCAACTTGTTCATTGAGTGCTGAGATGCTCTTAAAAAAAGGAGCTCCTTAAAACTGTATAAAAAGTAGAGAAAAAATACCCTTGAATATGGTTAAAGATCATGTTAGCTTCCCATAGGCAGAGCTTTAGGAACACTGATTTTTTTTTTCAAGCATGGAATCCTTTCCAAGATAGTCTGAGGACAGTTCCGGAAAACAATTTTCAAGACAACATATTTAAGTTTAAAGAGCTAAAGGAGTTAAGGAGCCCAATTAAACTAAATGGGACTTATATAGATAATAATCTGCACACACTATTCCAGAGGCTCCAAAGCTGATTTCTAGACTGTTCCCGTAAGGAAAAAACAGGATGTCTACTCACACCTATTGCGAAGCATGCTTGCAAATAACACAGAGAGGGGAAAAACTGGCACATGGCAGAAATTTTCTATCCAAAATTTAAAAATGTTTCTTAGTTAACAGAACTGGGCCAGGGGAAGAAGCAAAGGGTATGTAGCCCATGCAGTCACGGTCACAGGCAGAGTTATAGAATGACCCTGCACCCTACCTGGCATTTTCAGCAAACATAAGGCTTCGGGGTCTTTGCAGCTTTTTATCCTCCATCTTAGTTTTAAATCTTTGTTCTCTTGCAATACTGGATTTTTAATGGGTTTGGAAAGCTGTATAATTTATAAATTCCACAGTGGGCAAAAGCACAAACATAACTCTTTGTTTTCAAATACAGCCACATAAAACATTTCTCAAAGGATAAAGCCCAAACTATACTATACATCAAGTCAGTCAATCAATATTCTGCAGCAGAGCCTGCATAATTACTTTTTTCTGTGCTATAATGGGGCCACATTGTGCTTTATGGCCATCATTAATTATTAAAACAGTTTCCTGCACTAGCGTGCATCCATACATAGCATCTGCTATCAGTCGTCTCAGGTCACAGTCTTTCCCACTGACTTGTGTCCATCTCATGGGTATCCATCTAGGCCCTCCAGCATTCCCCTGGGATTGCAGTCAAATGCTGTGCAATGTTTCCCTGACTCACTGTTCAATCCGTCTCAAAAGTCCTTGAGTCTTTCGCAATCAAAACCAACCTGTCTACACTTTATTATAAAGAAATACCAGGGAGTTTCAGACATGTTTATGAATTAATACAGCTTTGCCTTCTTCCAGTTATACAAGGATAGCTGCTGGCACAGAAGTTTTAATACAATGAAGCAACAGGATGCACACAGCTTGTCATCAGTGGGACCCCACTCAAACCAGTCTGTAGCAGTGGGTGCTCCACAAACAGGTATTTGTAAGAATGTTTTAGCTGGTTACCAGGAATATTGTTGAGTGGCCTAAGGCCTCTAGTTTCTTGAGTTCTTAACACCCAAGACATACAAAAATCAAAGCAGAAAATTCTCCCAAGATGAGCAGTCCTTCCTTTTCAATGCTTACAGAATACCAATTCACTTCCCAAATAATGGTAGAAGTATTTTGGCATGTGCTTTTGCTTAATTTTTTAAATATAAACTCATGTCTCTTGTTCTCATTTGTTGTAACTGTTACATCAATTATCTTTCTGTCTGATTTTCTCTTTTTAAGTGCTTTCTCTTTTCAGCTGCAGCCAGGCCTCCTCATATCTACAATGAGAAGAACCGTCTCCATTTTTAACATCTGTTTTTTTCTCATATCAAGCTGTCTGCTTCTTATTTATATTACCTTGCTCGTGATTCTTCATAACAGTAAATACAAGAGACAATATATGGCATTTTTTGTATGGTTAATAAACAGCATCTAGATACTGACTTGTACACAGAAGTTGTAGACAAACATTTGAAGCATTTCAATTTGTATTTACGATTTTCTCACTGCTTAATGCTACCTATCTTGAAGCGTCAAACTCATCTGAGAGACTATTTTCTGAGATTTTGCAATAATTTATAAAAATGACGCTTTTAGTGGGTAATGTTTTCATTATTTCACATTATTATTGTCAGGGGCATCTGTCCATATTAGGTCCTAACTTTCCTTCTTTGCACTTGTGCACCTCATCCCAGCCAAAGAAAAAAGACAGGCAGGGTATCCTGGTAAACCACAAATTAGGCAAGGAATGACTTCTTTGGTAGGTGATATCCCCTGAACATACTCATTTAGTATCTAAACCTGCATCACTTGTCCCTATCCCTTCCTGACGCAACAGTTTTTTATCCCAAAGGAAGAATTTCTGAAAAAGTAATAAGCTAGCGAAAGCAGGGCTCATTTTAAAATTGCAGTTTTATTAGCCACCACTGCTGTTCTGCAGTTATCACTTCCACAATTCCCCACTGGGGTGAAACAGAACAAGCACTTAAGAGTACCTAGCAACAATACACAACACGTTAGGACAGAGAGTAAAGAACAACTGCAAGAGGAATTAAAGTAGGTGGTAAAAAATTACTTCTGATATTTGGTCACAATACAGGATTTAGCACTTCCACTCCTATGCAAAGCACCACAAAGTCTTTCAGCACCCTAATAAGCCTGTCATTAGGTTTTACACCCTCTCAACTCTGACTGACACACTGCTCGGGATGAACCCGCTAATCCGCTCACGCTTGGCAGGTTTACTTGAGGTCTCCCATTACGAAGCAGTTAGGCATGATTCTGCTTCACAAAACGAGACCTCACTGAGAAGAACATGAAGCAGATGGATCACTTCCCAATGTAATACTGTTGAAAAAAAATTGCCTTAATTCCTTTACTAGACCCATCTAAAAAGAAAAAGCACAGTTCCTTTTTCAGTCCAAAGCCCACATGGGTTTAAAGTTCAGTTGCACTGTGACACTGCAGGACACAGTCTGATTCTTCACTGCATCGCCCCTCATGCGCAGTGGTTCACAGCTGTGCAAAAGTGAGTGCAGAACATCTGTGCATACCAGTCAGTGTCCTTTGGGCACATTTTGTACTCTGTAACAGACATCCTGAACTTTGTGAGAGCTGAAACCATGGCAAAGGAGGAGCCAGATGGCATAACAACATATTCTCTCTCTCTTCCTATCTCCTTTTTTGTGTGTGTGTGCGTTTTAGTTTTAATGTAATTAGACTTTGTGATTGCTAGGTTTCCACTTAGGTTACAACAGCTTCAGCAATTCTAAACTCCCCAAAGCCCCAGTAAATGGGCTGGCTGCCTGAAATACTTACGGAAAAGACCTCCCAAATATTGCCCTTTTCCTCTGGGTATTCTAAAGGCTTGCAGATATCTGCATGGAGGAAATTCCTATATTTAGCCAGGCAAATTAAAGACAGACTATTGAAATGATGAACCACTTATGTAACAACTTAAATGAGTGTCGTATGAACCACAACCTGAACCTGCAGTCAAGCACAGTGTATCAAATGCTTTTATGTTCTGTTTTGTAAGACAACTTACCTTGACTTTCTTATTGACTAATGGGCACTAAGAAAAATATAATCTAGTTTACCAGAAGCGTCAGAGATTCTTTTAACCTAATTATTATTCTAATTATCCTTTTGATACTAATCAGTTTAGGCTTTCCAACAATATTATCAAGCTTCTAACAAAATTACATAAAGATACACTAAAAAAATCTGTGGAATATATTTTTTGAATAATTTCTAGTCCCTGCTCAGGAAAAGTCATCACTTGAAAATTCAGTCTACACCTGAGATTTCCAGTCCTCAGGAGTGTGCATATTTCAAAAACTCAGCATGTGCCTATTTCAAAAGCTCCGAACAGTCAGTCTACAAAATTAAGGGCTGTAATGTAAAACCAATCAGCTCAAATCCCATGACACTGCAATCAAAGACAGGAAGTACTCATAGGGTCAAATAATTATAAAAGCTTCAGGTTACCATCTCTAAATTACAGCGACAAAACTCCTGAAGTAAATGAGTTTAGGACATGGCAAAGATACTGTATGCTTGCATTATCTTATTTCACTTGCCATTAATTTGTTTTGAATAATGAACTCAAAATGTCAGTTTGCAGCTACAGGAAGTACTATTTTATACAGAGATTCATACCAGGAAACTTTCTTCCATTCTAAAACACGCTACAGCTTGTAAAACACTCCCCATACTGAAAATAGGGAATATACACTTCTCGAGTATAGCCACTTATTTTTGTATGTGAGCATATTGTAACACTAGTTTCTGTTTCCAACCAGCAGCTGCTACTGTCTAAGTATGTGAAAGGATAAGAAAATGGCTGGCTTTTTAATCTGCAAACTTGCTGGTTATATTCTCTGAGAGTAATACCACTGTTTCTCTGGGTCTCAGGTTCTGCTTCCTTGCTGGGCACCACAGACTCTCTGTGCAGAGCAATACAACAGCACGTGCAAAACCAAGGGACAACCCAGTTGAATTATTCAGACTGAAATACCAGCCACAATTCAGAAGGGAAAATGAGATTCCAGGAAACACTGTTAGTTACTGAGTCACTGGGGGAGTGATGTGTCCTGGTTTCGACAGGGATGCCATTAATTTTCCTCTCAGTAGCTCGTATGTTTTGGATTTCGTACATGAAGGATGTTGGTAAACACATTGATGATATGAGTTGTTGCTGATGAGACCAAGGAGACTGTCCAGCTTTTCAGGTCTCGCTAATGTGCAGATGCAGGAAGCTGGGAGGGATACCGCCAGAATAATTGACCCTAACTGGCCAAAGAGAGTGTTCCATGCCATAAACGTCATGCCCAGGATATAAGTGGGGGTTGGCCAGGGGAGGGGTGGGGCATGGATCTCTCTCCCTTGCTGGCTCCCTTCCTCTCCTTTGCTTGCTGCTCGGTTTCGTTTCCATGGTCACTGCTCAGGACGGGCTGGATCGGTCATTGGGACATCGGGTGGTAAGATATCAATGTCTTCATCTCAGCCCAGGAGATTTCCTTTCTTCCCACTTCTCTCCCCCATCCCACTGGGGAGGGGGAGGGTGAGCGAGAAACTGCGGTGACTAGGGCTAAACCACAAAGTAATGGCAAAAAGTTAGAGCTTTTGACTTCTCTGTCTACAGGAATAGACCTACAATACTGTAGGTGCCCAAAGATGATCCATCCATAGACTGTGTAATTCGGTGAATACTGTACACTGGGAAAAAATTACACTGCAGAATAATAATAATAATTTCTTCTTTTGCAAAAGGAAGGTTTCTTACAAAGCCTGCAGACTTCTTCCAGTCATTCCCAGAGATTTAAAGTGCATGACAGGGGTACACAGTCATCACAAAGCTCAAAACATTAACTTCAGGTATACTAATCCAGGTATACTACTCAGGCCACATTCCCATCATATCCTCAGTTCACTCACAATCTTCAGCATACTGATCATGACAGTGTCTCTAGGAAGAGTGGAAATATGAGTAGCCTTTGTGCACACACATGGGCAACTTCAATCCAACAAGTCAAGGTCACACTTTTCTTAAACTGATTATCAATTTTTAATTCCTTGATTTTTTTGTTTACCCATTTGAGAGATCCAAAACAATTCCATTTTTGAGAAATCAGAGTGGTAAGCGCCATTCCTTGAAAGCTGTTATAGCCCAAATAGAGCAGATCCGCCTGGAAAATATGCTAGGGCACATGGAAAATGGGCACATGGAAAATAAGGAGGTGATTGGGGACAGCCAGCATGGCTTCACTAAGGGCAAATAATGCCTGACCAATTTGATGGCCTTCAACAATGGGGTTACAGCATTGGTGGATAAGGGACAACCACCTGACGTCACCTACCTGGACTTGTACAAAGCATTTGACACTGTCCCACATGACATCCTTCTCTCTAAACTGGAGAGACATGGGTTTGACGGATGGACCACTGAGTAGATAAGGAATTAGCTGGATGATCACACTCAAAGAGTTGCAGTGAACAGCTCGACATCCAAGTGGAGACCGGTGACAAGTGGGTGTTCCTCAGGGGCTGATATTGGGATTGCTGCCGTTTAACATCTTTGTCGGCAATATGGACAGTGGGATAGAGTGCACCCTCAGCAAGTTCGACAACACCACCAACCTGTGTGGTGCAGCTGACACACTGGAGAGAAGGAATGCCATGCAGAGGGTCCACTTGACAGGCTGGAGATGTGGGCCCATGAGAACCACATGAAGTTCAACAAGGACAAGTGCAAGGGCCTGCACATGGATCAGGGCAATCCCAGGCACAAATACAGGCTGGGCAGAGAATGGATTGAGAAGGACTTAGGGATACTAGTGGACGAGAAGATCAACATTAGCTGGCAATGTGTACTTGCAGCCCAGAAGGCCAACCATATCCTGGGTTGCATCAACAGAAGTGTGGCCAGCAGGACAAGGGAGGTGATTCTGCCCCTCTACTCCATTCTCGTGAGACCCCGCCTGGAGTACTGCATCCAACTCTGGAGCCTCCAATGTAAGAAGGACATGGACATGTTGGAGTGAGTCCAGAGGAGGGCCACAAAGATGATGAGAGGGTTGGAGCACCTCTCCTATGAGGACAGGCTGAGAGGGTTGGGGCTGTTCAGTCTGGAGAAGAGAAGGCTCTGGGAATACCATATTGCAGCCTTTTGGTACTTAAAGGGGACTTATAAGAAAGATGGGGACAAACTTTTTAGCAGGTCCTGTTGTGATAGGAAGAGGGGCAATGGTTTTAAACTAAAAGATGGTAGATTTAGACTAGATACTAGGAAAAAAAATTTACAATGAGGGTGGTACAGGTTGCCCAGAGAGGTGGCGGAAGCCCCATCCCTGGAAACATTCAAGGCCAGGTTGGACGGGACTCTGAGCAACTGATCTGGTTGGAGATGTCCCTGCTCCTTGCTGGGGGTGTTGGACTACATTACCTTTAAAGGTCCCTTCCAACCCAAATGACTCTATGATTCTAAATCAGCTCATGACTTGAGAAAAAATCTGGCATAAGTGAAATTGTCCAAAACAACATAAGTCTGTGGGAAAGCAGATCTCCTACAATTCAGGCAAGAGATCTACCTACCACATTCTCATTGCCCTCTGTCTTGCCCTGTGATTTCCTTGGAGTGGCTACACTGCCTGGAACTGAAGAATACACTTCAATTTATAGGTATGAGAAAGCATGGATTCTGGAGATGTTTACAGTCTATGTAGCAGTAAATCATATTTGGACATAGTTTCCATAGTCCTCCTTCTCTTTATTCCTTTCAATCATTTTTACTACCATTTTACTAGCATAAGTCAAATTAAGGTCACACTGAAATTACAGCTGGTTGTTTAACATTTTCTCCTTGTACAATCCTTATAAATTCCAAATATGCCAACACACAATAGTGTGACAGGAATATATGATAAATAAAATGAGTCAGAGAAAGGGTATCACCTGTTTTCTTTATTATAAAATGCCATCAGCTGCATGTGCTAAGTTCTCTGTATAAGATCATTTCTTCAGATATTTAAAGGGCATGTATTATTTACTTTACACAGTTACTACACTGCCCTCACATATTTGGAATTTTTTTAGTAAGAGGTTAAGGAAAGAAACAGTCTTCTTTCAGTTAGTATAATTCTTTTTTTTTTAAGATGCTGAAGTTAGCTATGCTTTTTCTGTTCTTCTTATCAAATGAATAGTTATGAGCTACACAGGAGGTGACAAAAGCCAGGTGGCTTATCTAAAGCGCAGCTCTCTGGAGGTGAACTATCACCTAAACTATGGCTCTAGGAACTTGAAACTTCTCAAAGAGGATATTTAGAAGTTCAGTATTCCCTCCTGATCACTGTGTCATCCATGAAATCACTTGAATGTAATCTCCAGAGACTTACAATGTCAAACATCATTCTGACCTCAAAGCAGTACCGCACAACTACAGGAAAGGTAAATTTGTCATAGTTTGATTTAAAGTGAAAAAAAATTACAAATATAATTTGTCTGGCTTCTCATGCCACTGATGAATGCTGATGCTTTGAATGAAGTCAATAAATTTCTTCACGTTTTTCAGAGTCTTCTTTTGCGCGAAAAATCACCATGACAATACTTTGTGAAGCTCTAATCATTCCCATCTAAACTCTGCTTACATGGTTCAAAGTATACTTTTACAGTTTGGCTAAACACTACAGGTATTTTATAAATACATATATATTTATAAAGATATTTTGCTTTGGCTTAGCTAAAAACACTTCCACTAGATATTTCCTTCCATGGGTCATACTAGGGCAGCAACACAGCAATCTGTGCTAACAATCTCCACTCTCTGAAACTGACTTCAGATAGATTTCTCAAAGGTCACAGATTACTGCTGTGAAATTCTTATCTCCCTTCTAGCTGGCTGCCACAAACAACTGCGCCATATAATCACAGCTGAAAATTAATCAAGTTCCATCCTAAGACAGGGCAAGTCACTGCCACCCTTAGTATCAGTGGCACCTGTTCCTCTGCTCTTTAAAAGGACCTTTCAAAGCACAGAAGGATTCACATGTGTACAGCTGTATAGTCCACTATACTAGACTAAGATACCTGTTGCACTATTTGGGGAGATTATATCTGTATTGTGAAGGAAACAGATTAAAAGATGTAGGGCTGGTTTGGGAGACAGTGTTCAAAAATATCCAGTTTCCTGTTGAGGTTTTTCTCTTTTTTTTTTTTTATGCCATAGTAGAAGGAATCTACCCCGTTCTCCTTCTTCTGCACCACCCTGGACATTAGGTCCTATCCAAATTTAGTAAGAGAGCTCCAAGGCAAGGGACTATTAGCATCAGCCCTGTTTCTCAAAGAAGGCATCTTGGAGGGAAGATTATTGAACAGGTGTTTGATATGTCAGCTGTCAGAGGGAGGGACTTAAACCTGCAGAGAAAGTACACATTATTCCTTCTTCCGCTGCAACTTTCCCCATCCCCAGCTAGACAATGCACTTCCATTCACAATTTAATTAAATCAATGTAGTTCACTGTCTGTGGGTAGCTTTCCCAGGAGATCAATCTGTTGATGAAAAAATTAAGGCATTTGAAGAGATGTTGTGCTTTTAGAGAAGAATGGGATTGCTTTCTGAGACACAGTAGGAGGTTTCTGGAAAAAAAAAAAAAAACAGCTTATAAAATAAATTCTTGTAGCTGTCTATAAAAGGTATGTTTGCAATGCATACGCAAGGCCAGCTATTTTGCAAGTGGATTGTGGTGGCTGATGTCTATTAGGAAAAAAAATATTTATTTTTAGCACAAATGACCTCATCATAGACAAAATAAACATTTAAAAACAGGATAAAGCATATTGTTTTCAACTATGTCAAAGAGTGGAGCACATAGCACCCACGATTCTCCTTCTTACTTCCAAATTCAGGACTATGTAAGGTTTACTCAGGTCTTCTGAATAAAGGCTGTGACCTGATGAGATAAAAAGTCTTTGTAAAACTACAAGATATTTGAAAGACCGTTCTCTCATTTTTGCAACACAAATAACCTCACTCACTTCCCTATCCAATACTGTTAAAATGAAATATGCACTTGACTAAATCACTTAGGATGTCATAAGTAGGTGAAACTGACTATGTCAAAGTGCTTCTGTAAAAGTGAGACCACTTTTATTTAAATATATCTCCACTTATATTAAAAATAAAACTGTGCTTCTCTAAATCATGACATTTAAACTCTGACACTGAAAACAAATTGGCTAAAACATTCGCTTTTCAAAGATGGACTTTGAAGCTGAAATATGCTTTGAAATTCATCAAATGTAAATGTAAAACAATGGTAAAAACTATTTATCATAGATTCCTAACATTTTAATCTGAAAATATACAGAGTTACATCACTTATGTACATTTTTGACAATTACAAGCCTAAAAGTTAATACTGGAACTGAATGTAATACAATTATGTTTGAAAAGGAACATCAAATTAATAAACTTGATAATAGTTTCAGTCTGTAACACGGAGAAGACTACTGATTCAGCACTAACAGATATAGAAAGCTGGGACAATATTAACTCTTGCCATTAGACTCCGTCACTTCACCTATCCCACTGGAAGTCCACCGTCATAATTCCATCTAACAAAACACCCCTTGGGTTTCTTAGTTCAGAAAAGAAAAACAATTTCAGTTGCACTTTTGAAACTTAATTTAAAAGGTTATAGACTATTGGGACTCTAGTGGAGGGCTGTTCAGAACTCAGGATATTAAACAAACTGTCAGTTCAGCAGAGGCATTTTTTAAGATTTTTTTTTTGCCATTAAGTCAGTCACTCTCCCTTCTCTAGCCTTCTATTGCATACTCAAGTGGGTTTTTAGGACTTCATTTGTTCATGGGACACAAAATTTTTCTACTTGAAGTTACTGCAGGACATTGCTCTGCCAGTCCCAAATGCCGTACTGCAGGGATCTGAAGAATCAGGCATGTTTCTCATTCATGAAACTGAGTACATTCTCTGTAGTTCACAGTCTACACAGTTTGTTTAGATTCCCCAAGCTAAATATCATAGAAACCTAGAATCGTAGAATACTTAGGATTGAAAGGGACCTTTAAAGGTCACCTAGTCCAACCACCCTGCAGGGAGCAGGGACATCTCTAACCAGATCAGGTTGCTCAGAGCCTCATCCAACCTGGCCTTGAATGTTTCCAGGGATGAGGCATCCACCACCTCTCTGGGCAACCTGTTCCAGTGTTCTACCACCCTCAGTGTAAATTTTTTTTTTTCTTATATCCAGTCTGAATCTACCGTCTTTCAGTTTAAAACCATTACATCGCGTCCTATCACAATAGATCCTGCTAAAGAGCTTCTCCCCATATTTCCTGTAGGTCCCCTTTAGGTACTGGAAGGCTGCTATAAGGTCTCCCTGGAGCCTTCTCTTCTCCAGGTTGAACAGCCCCAACTCTCTCAGCCTGTTCTCACAGGAGAGGTGCTCCAGCCCTCTCACCATCTTCATGGCCCTCCTCTGGACTCACTCCAACATGTCCACATCCTTCTTACTTTGGAGGCTCCAGAGCTGGACGCACTACTCCACGTTGGGTCTCACCAGAGCAGAGTAGAGGGGTAGAATCACCTCCCTCAACCTGCTGGCCACACTTCTTTTGATGAAGCCCAGGATGCAGTTGGCTTTCTGGGTTACAAGCACACATTGCCGGTCATGTTGGTCTTCTTGTCCACTAGTATCCCCAAGTCCTTCTCCTCAGGTCTGCTGGCAATCCATTCTGTGCCCAGCCTGTATTTGTGCCTGGGATTGCCCTGATCCATGTGCAGGCCCTTGCACTTGGCCTTGTTGAACTACATGAGGTTCTCATGGGCCCACCTCTCCAGCCTGTCAAGAGGGCCCTCTGCATGGCATCACTGCCCTCCAGCATATTGACCAATACCAACCCCTAAAGAATGCCACTCGTCATCCATCTCCACTTGGACATTGACTTTGGTGTATGTTATGAGTCTTCACCTATTTTGTCTCTCACTATAAAACTCTGTGTGGTCCACTTTAACCTTGCACAATGTTCTCGGAGAGAACCGCCAGGTACCATGTGCAATCAGAGGTTGCTACCTGTTAACTTCAATCAATCTACACTTTCTGAAGAGCCTAAGAGAACTAAAGACTTAGCTTCCGTCAAATTTTAGCAGGGTCAGTGCACTTTCCACCAGTGCACATAGCCTCTTTGTAGAACCCTACTGCAGAAATTGTCTCTTTAATACAGGTGTAAAATAATTTAAGTCTGTTTCTGAAAATCTGAGATGCTAGAAAAGGTCTTTAAACAGAAGTAAATCTATCAAAATTCACAGACATCTGTCTACAAGAAGCATTTAGCATTCTGCATTTTCAGAAAGAGGTTATATTATTCCTTCTCCAGCCTGATACCTACAAAATTCCATATTGCACATAATACAGTTGCTAAGGCTAAATTTTAACTGGTCACTTAGAAATGAGACCTTTTCGAGGCAACTTCAACATACTTGCCAGAGTCTATTATATAAATGAATGGAACAAACCTGAAACAACCGTCAGCACATCAGTGAATCCAAACCACCAGGAGACTTGAGCAACTTTGGAAAGTGACTGGATGGGCTGTAGATAATAGAGAATACGACAAAGAATTAACTCATCAAGAGGTTTCTGAGTCAGGAGCCAAGGTGCTTTCTCCTCCATCTTGCAATTCATCAATAACCATAAAACATCATTTTAAACAGGGATTTCAGCACTCTAGAGCTCAGTTGTAAATTAGTTTTAATTATTTTGTTTCCAAGCTTTAAAGCTTTTCCTTCCATGAGCTGTTAGTGTATTGCACTGAATTAATACAAAGAAAATATACTCTGAACAATGTCTTAAGAAATTGTTGATTGACTGCAAATAAAACTCTATTCCACTTCAAGAAACAACTTCCAATAAATTAAGACTTCTATGAATTCTATGTAACTGATTTTCAAAGACAGGGCAAAAACTGATGACCTATACTAATTTAAAGGACCATATTGGATGTTTCCTTATTAATACGAGGGGATTTGATCAGGCTCATAAATATACACCAATCTGTAGCAATGCTTCCTCTAAGATGAGTAGATCTGACCTACGCCTAAAGAAATATCCAGAAGTTGGTACATTGCTGTAGTCTGTATTTATTATTATGCCCCTTTAAACTACTTCCTTACCAGGTATGAACTGTCTTCCATATCATTGGACAATCTGGATATGAAATAATACGCCTGACTAGTCTTGCTTTATATTTATCACAGAAAAATATAGTATCTAGAAAATTCTCAGCTTAAGGAGCTATTGTAGTTTTTAATGCTTTACATACATTTAGTCACATTTAAATATGCACCATCAAAACTTTTACTTAAAAATGTGCCTGAAGTAAGATATATGGATTTACTTAGGTGCAGGCTGTATATTACTAAGGAATAAGCAAGAAGATGATGAAATGGCCTTATAGGTTCTCTCCTATAGGTCTCTCTTTGAAGACAGAAGAAAACCAGAAAATGTTTCTATTCTTTTTCTGCTGACTTCTTTAGTTTACTATTCAGATAGGATTAACTAATGCAGTAGGTTTTGTTCTACTTATGGCATATAGAAAAGCTCTGATTTTATGTAAAATTAGCTTTTTAGTAATAGAAAATTTAAGTTAAAAGCAGACTATGTGTG
Organism: Chlamydotis macqueenii; assembly: GCF_036417535.1. NCBI lineage: Eukaryota > Metazoa > Chordata > Aves > Otidiformes > Otididae > Chlamydotis > Chlamydotis macqueenii. The sequence goes on from NC_141556.1 coordinate 131,801,137, forward strand.
AAGCATTAGCAACAACCACTATGCAGCCAGTAGCTACTACTTTGAAGCTCTCTAGTCGGAGAGAGTCTCTTATAAGACTTTAAACAATTCCTTATCCAATTGAAGTATCATTTTAAGTTTCACTGCCTATTAAAAACCAGATGGTGCACAATCTTAATGCAGATAGGAGCAAAAAGCTTGGTGCAAATCTGAGAAAAGAAACTGATAGGTGACACATGAAGCAGTGGGAGAACTCAGCACTGATTTGACTTGCTGTGATAACGCTCAAAGCTTTCAGTACATGCAACACTAAAACAAATAGTTCAGTCCATACTTCTCCCAGTCTCTGTCAACTCATTCTCCTCCACTAACATCATTTTCAGATGGTATTAGTATCAAAAAAAGACAAGCAGAATTGCCAGTCTACCATTGGAGGCTCCATGGTGTCTCCTGCATCTTTGCCTCCTTTGAGGAATACAGAATAAGACAAAGGGAGCCCTGAGGATGGGCCATGGCTTTGCTTGCCTATCTCTGCAGACAAAACAGAATCTGTATGCCCCTGAGAAGGAACATGACTCCCAGAGTTACCTGTTGATCCCTTCCACGCAAAGCAGCTCCTCACCTTTTTTGTGCTCCTATCACACAATACAGCTCTGACCATCCACAGGAAATTACCTCTTTGGCACCCACCCTCCAGATACATTGACTTATTAGGTGTTCTGGTTTTGTTTAGTGGGGGGGGGGGACCTAAGATGGTAGCTTCTGTAGGAAACTGCTAGAAGTTGCTCCCCTTTGTTCTGTTGACTCAGCCAGGCCTAGGGCGGACCCACTGCTGGCCACGGCCGAGCCAATTGGTAGCAGAATGTCCCGTGATAATGCCTCTGCAATAACGTATTTAAGAAGTGAAAAACAGAAAAAAAAGGGAGAGAAGATGTTAAGCAGCTGAGCAGGGGCAGAGAGGGGGAGGTGCGAGCCTTGTGAGCCTTGCAGGCCTCACCCTCTGGCCTCCCACCAGGCGGCCGACTGGGCCCGACTTGGCCCGGCCCGGCTGCAAGAAGTGGAGAGGAGGTGAGATGTGAATGAGATGTAAAAAGATCCTGAGAGGCGTCTGCCAGCCTGTTGTGAAGAATTTTTCTTGTGAGAGGAACGGCTGCAGACACCAAGGTCAGTGAAGAAGGAGGGGGAGGAGTAATGCAGCTCCTGGCAGAGATTCCCCTGCAGCCTGTGGTGACGACCATGGTGGAGCAGGTTTTCCCCCTGCAGCCCATGGAGGTCCACAGAGGAGCAGAGATTCACCTGCAGCCCATGGAGGACCCCACGTTGGGGCAGGTGGAGGCCTGAAGGCAGCTGTGGCCCATGGAGGGCCCGCTGGGACAGCTGTTCTGGAGGGACTGCACCCCGTGGAAGAGATGACACATGCCAGAGCAGTTTCATGAAGGATTGTGGCCTGTGGGAGGGACCCCACAATGGAGCAGGGGAGGAATGTGAGGAGTTCTTCCCCCGACGATGAGGTAGCAGCGTAAAACAATGCATGATGAACTGACCGCAACCTCCTTTCCCTCTTCCCCCCTGTGCTGCTCGAGGGGGAAGGTAGTAGAGATAATGTTAAGCCCAGGAAGAGGGAGGGGTGGGAGGAAGTTATGTTGTTCCCTGTCTCATTCTCCTGCTAGTTTTAGCAATAAATGAATAGTTTTCCCCAGGTCGAGTCTGTTTTGCCTGTAATGGTAACTTTAAGGATTTCTCCCCGTCCTTATCTCAAACCTCGAGCCATTTTTCTTATATCATCTCCCCCTATTCTCTCAGAGGGTGGGGGGAGTGAGAGAGAAACTGCATAGTCTGGTCCCAATCCAGGCTGAACTACGACATTAGGCCATCAGCTATTCCACCTTAACAGCATCTTTTCCCGATATAGAAAATTGCCTTTTGATCATCACCAAGGATGACTGACTATGAAGGTGCTGTTAATGAACTCTTACTGAGCAGTGACATCTACTATTTATTACCAAAACTGATGTGGACTCTACAGCAGGAACTGACCTCAGCAGTCAGTTTGTATTCATCTCTGATTGCTGGAAATGCAAAAGAAAATTGCTTTTGCTCTTCCTCTTACATGCTGTTTTTTTGCAGTGAGTATTTTTTTTCTATTTGTTTGCTTAGTCTTTGGCTGGTTTTATTGTGTTCTTAATTAAAAAAAACTGTTATTGGTTTCATTACAGCATGAACACTAATAGATTTGTTTTTACAGTGCACTGCTTTTTGCACACAAACTAAGCACTAAGGAGTAAGAATATGTGAGAGAAACAGCCCTTCAGACACCAAAGTCAGTGAAGAAGGAGGGGGACAAGGTGTTCTAGGTGCCAGAGCAGAGATTCCCCTGCAGTCCCTGGAGAAGACCATGGTGAAGCAGGTTGTCCTCCTGCAGCCCATGGAGGGCCACAAAGGAGCAGAGATCCACCTGCAGCCCATGGAGGATCCCATGCTGGGGCAGGTGGATATGCCCTGAAGGATGCTGTGACCTATGGAGAGCTCACACTTGAGCAGGTTCCTGGCAGGAGCTATGGCCCATGGAACAGAGTCCATGTAGCAGTAGGTTTTCTGGCAGGACCTGTGACTCTGAGGGCAACCCACACTAGAGCAGTCCGTTCTTGAAGGACTGCACCTCATGGAAAGGACTCACACTGGAAGTTCATGAAGGACTCACATGGGAGGAACTCCATGCTGGAGCAGAGCAAGAGTGTGAGGAGAAAGGCGAGACAGAGACAAAGTGTTATGAACTGACCACAACCTCCATTCCCCTTTCCCCTGAGCTGCTGTGTGGGGAGGAGGTAGAGAATGTGGGAGTAAAGTTGAGCCTGGGAAGAAGTGGAGGTGGGAGGAAGATGTTTTCAGATTTGTTCTTATTTCTCATTATGCTACTCTGTTATTAATTGGCAATAATTTAAATTAATTTCCCAAAGTCGAGTCTGTTTTGTCCCTGCTGGTAATTGTTGAGTGATCTCCCTGTTCTTATCTAGACCCACGAGGTTTTTCTCATATTTTCTGCCCCTGTTCTATTGAGGAGGGGGAGTAATAGAGCAGCTTGGAGGGCACCTGGCAGCCAGTCAAGGTCAATCCCCGACACAAGATTAACCACAAGAATAAAAAATGCTATCTTCTAGAGTGTGTCCTGGGTTGTTCAGGTAGATGCTTGGCACAGCCATATGATTGAATGCCAGATATACAGGAAAACAGCCAGAGCTGGTCAATGGCTCTTTGAAGGTGAACTTCTCCTCAACCAGTTGCTCTGTTCTCCAGGTCAGATGAAGAGAACCACAGGTATGGTATATGTATCCTATTGTTAAGCAGAATGAAGAAAAGGGAAATCTTGTGTTCAGCTCTACCTGCAGAAATTCAAGAAAATTTCAACCAGTTGACAAAAAAAAAAAAAAAAAAAAAGGAAATGCACCATGAAGCTTCTCTTTCTCCAAAACCAAGTAAACTGGGCATGAAATCTCCAGTAATGTCCCGCTCCCCATTCACATGCTCTCCAAGTTAAGAAGTATTGTTTTTTTCTCTGGATGACATTTTAAGGACAGGCTGCCAAGCCCATCTGTCCCCTCATTTGTAGTTCTTTCTTGTTTGCATGAGCTTTCCACATGCTGTTCAATTTTTCTGGTAGAGAACAGTTCGTTTTCTTTCTGCAATGGGTTTCCTTTCTGAGAATATGCTGCCCTCCCATCACCTGGGGAGCTGCAGCCTTCACAGAAAATTATGAGTGATTAGTATTTCTGAAAAATAACCAAAATGAATACTCAACACACTCGAATACTCAACAAATTGAAAAGTCATGTCTAGCATGCCCATTCAACTGGGCGTCTTGAAACAGAAGCACCAAAGTCAGAGGGTATTTTTGGCCTGTGATCTTCCATGTCATTAATACTGGAGTTTTGTCAACTGCCTAATGAATTCCACCAGCACATTTGCAAACAATACTTCTACTACATGTGATCTGAAAACAATGCCTCATGCCTCAATCCCTAAATAGCTATGTAACAGGTATGGCCACTCACATAGTTCTGATGACACTACCAACCACAAGAGGTGGAGACCTCAGTCCTCCAAATACCATCCTGAGTTATGCTGCTGCATAATTTCAGCTTTAACAACTTTGGTTTTAAAACCTTCTACCATAACAAAATTAAGGTGGTTTTTAGCTACACATTTTTTTTTTTTTAATGCAGACTAATTTTGCTTCACTTAAAAAGCTGAGCCACAGCTTCTTAAGGAAGCCAAAGGAGCAAAAAATCAGACATTATCATACTGGAAAGCCACTCTAACTCCCATAAGAGGAAAATGAATCACTCTGTCTTAGAAATAGCAACATTTGAAAAACATCCTTTAGAATAACAACTAGAATTAATCTTTGTCATCAGATTTTGTAATATTCCTCATTGTTTTCAGTGCAGTGGAATATGCTGCTGTCTCCTTAGGACATGAAATATAATCTAATCATAATAGATCACTAGATTCTCACAATGCATTTCCTTTGATCAGATCTATTAATAATCTATTCTGTACACGGCACAACTCACTGAGGGAATTTCAAGAAATAATTCAGATTTATTATTTTCTGTCCTCCTCCTTTTCTTCTTTTATGATTTTTCTTTTCTTTCTTTTTTTCCCATTTATCTATCGGTATTACACAATAAAAGAGAGAGTTTTATTATACGAAGACCGTCTATGTCAAGTTTCAAACCAGAAGGAATTCCTATAGGCAAACTATTTGCATATTCAAGCTTTTAATTTCCAGCATGTTTACAGTACGATTTTCGGAGGGAAAGAAGGGTGTTTGAATAACAAGAATATTTACTGAAATTAAAGGGAATTAGGTTTGGAAAGTAATACATTGCATTACATAGATCTCACCATAGAACCTGCAGATACTTCATGTTCATGAACTAACATTGACTAATGCACTTGTGGATTAGAGTGTAATTTTCTCCATTATCAGATACATTTCTACTTTACTAATTGCCAAAGAAAGCAGAGTGCTCTCCTTTATCCACTTAACGGCATTCTTTGTATAGCACACTACAGATATTTCTTTACAACCTATGCATTTGTGCTTGTTTTATAGAGTATAAAACGCACTTTGTCCATCTTCAACTTGATAGTTTCTTGGCAGAGCCTTCCACATCTCTCTTTCTCTGTCTCTCTCTCATCCAACATTTCACAGTTAATGATGCTGTTTCCTTGATGGTATACACAAAAGGACAAATTGCATTGGCTATTGCTTAAGGTTTGCTTGATTCTCTGAAAGTTAGGTTACTGTCAGACTAAGCTGACACATATGCTTTTGGAGAAGCAGTTACTTTGAAGTTTGCAGCCTTCAACCTTTTACACTGAGCACCATAAAACCTGAAATAAATTTCATTTTCTTAACTATAAACTATTTTCCTTTGTCTTCTTAAAAGATGCAAATGACAGCTGCTTTCTCATAGCCTAACCACTGAATGCACGGAGACTACGCCTAGAACCTAAAGGAAATGGTCGCTGTTTAAATTTGACTTAATGGACACGAGCCTGGACCAGATGATCTGCCAAGGCCCCCTTCTTGAATCATGCTTCATAGTTCAGTGTTTCATACATACAGTACGAATGTAAAGGGAAATTCTCCACAGTGTTGAGAAATAACTTTGGGTTCATAGGGGAAATAGATAATCTAGCAATTCATGTGGCAAGCATACAAAAAGAGAGATGGTACTCTTCACTACTGAGGGGAGTACAGGATGGCTTCTTTCTGAAACTGGGAAAGTGTTTACCCAAACACATCTTTCAATGTGCAATAACAAGACCAGTAAAATGAGGACACAGTGGTAGAGAAGATGCTCAAAACCAGAACTTGTTTTGATTTCCATTTTGTTTTGGAAGAGGTATGAATTAAGGACTATTCATAAATTCAGCTTGATATTCTTTCTAAATAAAAAGAGGGGTTTATATATATTTGACCTAATTAGAAAGGGAGCTGAGTATCTTCAGGTGCTTCAGACTTCAACTGAAAAATGGAAAAGGGATGAGACTGAAAATCATGGACCTTGAGGAACAAGTAATCTAAAGTTTATACAATTAGAACTTTTTACAAGATTTTAAAATACTAAATATCATTAATTGCGTTTTCTAAATCAGCAAAGCTAACATGGAAAAAGAAATAAGCGTTAACATTGCATAGTGTTTTACCTTAGACTCCAGGTAACAATAAAGTTTATCTATCTCTAAATACTTTTACTTAATCATCTTTCTCTCTTCAGTTTCTGGACTTTGAATTTAGACATTACACTTACTATCCCCAAATGAAAACTATTCAGCCTTCATTGCAAAAAAGGTGACACTTTGTGCTGGTAAGTAGCAATGCTTCCTTGACAGATTATTTTTAGAAATCAAACCTTTTTTTTAAACTTTTTTTTTTAAAAAAGATCCTTGTATTTCATCACTATTTAATGACAAAGATGCACATTAAAGATCTTGTCTAGATTTAGGATAAAAGCTCTCTATTCATACTACAAAATTTGGCTGGTTGGAAGGAAGGAGCATGGCAACTCTCACTAACACAAACAACAGTGCTATTTCACACAGCGGGATCAAGTAGCATGGAGGAGAAGCAATACACTGTACAGCAGTGTGACGGGGAATTAATTAGGTTTTAGCTATGACGTTTACAGCTGTTGTAAAATCCTTTATTGAATAAAGGGAGAGGAGAGGTGGGTGGAACATTGCTACCAGAGATGAGGAAAAGGCTGAGGTACTTAATGCCTTCTTTGCCTCAGTCTTTAATTGTCAGACCAGTTATCCCCAGAGTATTAAACCCACTGAGCTGCAAGACAGGGACATAGAGCAGAATGAACCCCTCATAATCCAGGAGGAAGCAGTTATCGACTTGCCATGCCACCTGGACACACACAAGTCTATGGGTCTGGATGGGATCCACCTGAGAGCACTAAGGGAACTGGCAGAAGTGATCGTACCCCTATACTCAGCACTGGTGAGGCCACACCTCGAATAGTGTGGTCAGTTTTGGGCCCCTCAGCACAAGAAGGACATTGAGTTACTAGAGTGTGTCCAGAGAAGGGCAATGGAGCTGGTAAAGGGTCTGGAGCACAAGTCTTATGAGGAGCAGCTGAGGGAACTGGGGTTGTGTAGTCTGGAGAAGAGGAGGCTGAGGGGAGATCTCATTGCTCTCTACAACTACCTGAAAGGAGGTTGTAGGGAGGCAGGTGTTGGTCTCTTCTCCCAAGTAGTTAGTGATAGGATGAGAGGAAATGGCCTCAAGTTGCATCAAGGAAAGTTTAGATGGGATATTAGGAAAAATTTCTTTCCTGAAAGAGTGGTCAAGCATTGGAACAGACTGCCCAGGGAAGTGGTGGAGTCACCATCCCTGGAGGTATTCGAAAAACATGTAGACATGGCACCTCGGGACATGGTTCAGGTGAAAAACCTCAAGTGGCTTTCAGTTCTACTGTTTGAGGTGGACTGATACTTTACCCAGGGCCAAACCTACTGTTTACAAGTTAGCCAAATATTATCTTCAACCCATGACATAGATATAAATCCAGTAACGGAACAAAACCAGCCACTGGTAAACTAGTAGGCATCTACAGGAAAGGTGTGGGTCCACACAGACTAGACTCTTGTGACCAGGATTAGATGTCTGTATCTGAGGGAGTAACCTAATCTCCTTTGGTCCTATGGAGGGAGGAATTTCTGGAATAAAATTAACTTAATCCTAGAATGGATATCTAATGTACATCAACATGAAACCTGCCCTCAAACTACCTGTTCATTTGCACTGACTATGAAGAGAGGTCAGAGTGATCTAGCTCAGGGCAAAGTTTAATGTTTTAGATGTCTAAGGTTAGGTAAAATGAATCTCACACCACGTGACTTCTGGAAGATGATCTGAAACATTAACTTGTCTTTATTTATAAAGATTCAAAGTCAAAAAAGAAATTCAAGCACAAAACTCATGCTCAGGAGAATTATACCCACTGTAATGAATTCAGGTTACATTCCATTTATGGTACTACTTAAGATACTAAATAATCACAGTTTAGTAAAAAACATGTGCATGGATCACACTGGCACTTTCTGTGGTAATATGATATAACTATAATTGCGTATGAGGGTGATGTCAGTAGAGAAGAGCTGTTCAAATGTTGAAAAGATGCCATTCAGCAAATTTTTTAAAGCTTTGTACAGAACTTTCTGAGACACATCTTAGGTTAAACCTGAGGACCTGCAACCTAGAAGATCCTGTTCTCAGAAAAGTTGCAAACTATTGTAGAGAGTGTGAAAGTCTGTATCACCTTTGATCTCTGTGAGTCCCAGCGATGTCAACAGACACTTCGGTCCAGATTAACAGTAATACACATGGCTCTGGCAAATAGAGCTACCATTTCAACCTTACCTTTAGCAATACTACAATGCTGTTTCTTTTTTTTTCTGCACAGTAGGGAGCAAAGCAGAGAAAAGACCTCTAACAAGAGCCAGGGATCTTCAGCCAAGCTTTCTCATTAGCTTGAATTCTAATGCATAAGCCCTTCAGGGAGCAGCTAACTGATACCTGCTGATTCATTCTGACAGATGATATCAATTCACTGCACATTTTCAAGGAAAGTGACGCAGGGGTAGCTTTAGGCAAGTGGGAATCATAAAAAGTCCTATGTTCAATGGAGCCAGGATGAGTTGCTCTCTCTTAAGTAATCCATTCTTGAACACTCCCCTCTCCTATTTCCCTATCCTAGCCTACATATATATATATGTGTATATCCACCTCACCAGACCATCTTGGCAGGTATGACTCTGTTCTCCATGTGACCCACTTACCCCATTTCAGCATCTTATGTAGAAAGTCAATCTTGCTTTTTGATAACAGGTCAAGTATTAAGTAAACATAACAGTATCCCTTCTCTATAAAAGGCTGAAGCACGGACAATGTCTCTCCAGAGACAGAAAAGACTCTCTAAGGAAAGCCTGGGGGAACTCGAAGCTTTAAAAACAAAATGGATATAGCTATTAGATTTTAGAAGAAAGCTGTAGCTTTCTTGAATATTAAGAATATAAAGACTTTATCTTAATACCAGCACAGAAAGAGAATGCAACTCATCTGTCAATGACTGTGGAAGGATATAGGTAGCAACAATTTAATTGCTGCATTCTATACCTTGTGGATTAAGCATATAAAAAGAAGCATAAATATATAACTCTGGTTAGTGGTGTGTAATGAGTTTTAGCCACCGCATATCATTCCCTTTTCATTTCCTCATGGCACTCATTTCCTCCTTATCTTCCCTTGACTATGGAAGAGAAATGTCCATAGTTAGGACTGATTCAGAGGTCCTGCTCAATCACCTGCTTCACAGACAATAATATTGAAAAAAACACCTCACCACAGTTTCTCATGTACCTGGAAAGAGAGCAGGGCACAGTGTGGAAAAAAAAAAACCTGGTTTGCTCAAAGGATTACAAGTTATGGAGGAAGGATAATCTAAATGATTCAAGCTAGTTTAGTCAAAGCCTAGTCCAAAACACCAGTTGATAAACCATAGGAATAGACTGTAGCCCCTGCTGTGACAGCCAAGAAATGTAAACAGGCCCTGGTAGCTATCTCTTGTTCCTAGCTCCACAATAGCTCTAGAGCAGCATTCCAGCTGTGGGAACACAAGCCACAATCCAGCTCATCTAGCACGTGTCTGGCACGTAACCTCCCCTAAGCTATAGTTAGACAGCTATCAGTGCCTGAGCTGCTGTGTTCGAAACTAGCACAAGTGTGTTTATACCAGATTTCCACTCACAGCTCTGCCTGCAGTACCTTTGTGGGATTAAAGCTTTTTAACACCAAAGGAGTAGGGAAATCCTGTGACATTTAAACACTGAGCAGAACCATGAGGAATATATAGTAAGCAATAATCCTACACCAGCTGAGGAGATGCTCTCAGGTACATATTATGATGTGACATCTTTTTTTATCGTCCAATGATTTTTAAACCTGATTCAACAAATAATAATTCTGTGATACCCTTTTCCACAAGTGGATTACCATTACATCAGTATTCTGTGAAATATAGAAACATAAATTTAGACAATTTTTAAATACTTATAGAACTACTAAAATAATGTAATTTCCAGTCCAAATATATATATGACTTTTCTATCTGGGAAGTATAGAACTTAAACAAGACTAGCTGTTTTGTGCTCTGTTCTACAATGGATGCCCTTCTTCTGCACTGAAATGCCTTTCAGTAGGATAGTGCAAGCCAAACTGAATTATGCAATTTGAATTAAGTAAGATGTTTTTCACAACTCTATGCCTAGTGTACACTAAGGGCACCCACAGCATGGGTTAGCCCAGAGAAACAATCTGAATTCTTACCATTCACCCTTACCTTACTACGTCCTGAATCAATATTCCATGAAAGCAAGCCAATGATTTTGCCAGTCAGAAATTGCAAAGCAAAGCATAGCACTCTGCAAGTTAAACTTTCTGTTAAAATATCAGTGTTTTCTAAGCATTTGTATAGTCTTTACAATGCCTTTTAGAGGGCTGATAAGGGAGAAAACTGGAAAAAAAAAAAGCTATGTTGGAATCCCCTATGCTTCATACAAAACTCCTTCAGGAATTAGCTGACTGTTCCAGAACACACTGTGACAGAAAGAGTGAGCAGAAATTCCAACTTAAGTTCACTCTTGGGCTCCTGCTGTCATTATTAGCATCATTACCATTTCTGCAATGATGCCTATGATCATGACGTTTGCTGTGCTGTGCATCATATCAATACAGGGTACTAAAAATAGCCCCACGAAGCTCCCAATTCTAACTTAAAAGTGTCCTTCTAGTGTCACTTCCCAGAAGACATTTTCTCTTCCGCTTTCAGAATGGGATTGTGGAACACTCCTCACTTACAGCACTCCCTGCATACTTCACATGAAGCTGCAGTTTCACAAGATTACAGACAAGAGCTGTCCAAAGGTACTCAAAAACTGGGAAGTGCCAGAACACCAAAGTGAATACCCTCTATCCTTTCCTTCATTATCCACTGAGAGCCAGCACTCTGGACTCTGGTGAGGAGAAAGAATTCCATGTCTTCTGCCCAAACAAGAGCGAACTTCACGTCTAAAACACAGTCAACACAGCAACCTCTTCATGTCAAAAGCTACTATGCATTTGATACTATGTTAGATTCCCTTACATGATATTAAACCGAGATTTTGTGGTCCTTTATCTAATATAACAAAACTTCCATTTAAGGCCATCTCAAAACAAATTATGACTCCTCATTATATTTATTACCCGTCCCAACACAATTCAGTTCTCAATTACTCTTCCTTTAGTCTCTAATCCCCTAATTAGAAAGCTCCCAGAGGGAAACCTGCACAATGTATAAGTGAATTTTACAAAATTATTCACTTTTCAATACTTTAATTAACAAACTTGTTAGTTCAGCAAATAATCTGTTACTAATTAGCACAGAAGTGCCCACATCACTAACTAAAACCAGGAAAACTGCACTTCTTCACAAGTTCATCACATCATTTTACATTTTCAGTATATCATTATCTGTTGTATTTTAATTTGAGAATTCAGGTCTGCCCTTTGTGACCACCTACACTGCAAGTCTTAACTTTTTTTTTTTCTTTTTGCAAGGCACTGTAAGTTCCAGGAAGCTTAAAGATGTTAAACTGAAAAAAAAAACAAAGCTACTTTATACATGTAGACCATAAGTCTACCCTTTCTCAGTGCACTGACACACCATAAATTTGGCATTTCCTAACTGTCTACTGCTAGAGTTCACAAACTTGCTTTTCCTTTAGCAGTGTGTGTGTATGTATTTGTTGGTTTAGCATCTTCATAGTGTTTGCAGTACACCATTTATGCTGTAATGTTCCATTATTTTCTCTAGCTACAAATCTTTTCTGAGAGAAGCAAGAAAAAAAAAATGAGTTTTAAAACAGAAAATCCCTCTACTGATCATCAAAGACTAGCTATAAACAGCCATCTTTGAGGCCTCTCAAATAAAAGATTGCCATTATAGCAGAAAGCATGAGCTGACCTAAATACAAGGGAGAGCATAAAATTTCCCTCTAATTTATATGGGTAAAACAGAGGCATTAACACATGCTCATGAGGGAGTTCTGAAAATCTTGCATAAATGTTCCCCAGAATAGAAGTCCATATGTTTTCAGCCATAGTCCCTCCCTTTCACTCTCTGCTAGGATACACAACCATACACATTAGCTGAGAATGTTGGTCAGACTCTGGGTCAAAATATTAAGAATCACTGAAATTGCTTAAAAGACAGTTACAGAATTGCTCATATGTCCATTCCAAGTCTTGACCTGCTCCTAATAGCAGGGTGTACCTTACAGACATAGCCAAACACCAAGATATTCATTTTAACATGTATTACAAATTGAGTGGTTAGGAAAATAAAAGTATGTTAATATTACACTTAAGGTTTTTCCACCAACAGCACAGGAGCAGTCTGTTTCTAATCCCATCCTGTTGATTTCAATTCAGTCAAGTCGCAAAAGAACAAAGCTTTTGCAAAATCAGGCCCTGACATGTTTTATAATTTTGAATGGAATCATGACATTGTGTACAGGTAAATTTGTTTGCTGAAAGGTGCTGAATCTAGGACCCCAGTGACTAAGGAAAAAAAAAAAGTTTACTACTTATGGAAAGAACAGGTTGAGGATGCACAGAACAAGAATTGACAGGCATAATCTCAACTTCAGTAAAGAGCCTTGACTAACTCTACCTGACTACTTGCATCTATTTACTTAGAACTTCCCCTGGCACCTGTCCCAGCCTCTAACCATCTCATATCATTAAATTCACATTTAAAATCTTCAATAATTCAGCTGTTCAATTAGTCAGCCAATCAATTATTCAGTTATTGATCTGCCCCACAGGGAAAATAAAACTTTAATGGATGGACAGTTTACCTTTCACAAACAGAAAAACTTGAGTTGCTGATTACAGTTTAGATTTGGTCTCTGCCCAGGTGCAATTCTTTGGAAAAAAAAAATTGTCTAATTTTTCTTCCCTTTGCTGTTCTTGGATTAGCTCTGTTATACTTTCAGAAAATGAGAAACATCTGAAAGTTTCTAAATCTTTGCCACCATGAGTAACATTACAGGTGATGCTTATCTACCTCATTTGCTTTCTGCTTAGGAAATGATTAGGACTGAAATGCTGCTTTGTGCTGGAGATAATTAAACACTTTCCTCTAAAAGCTCTAACGGAATTTTTAAAACTCAGTTGCATTACTTTGCTTGTTTCTTGCTTTTCCTGTAATTCTGCTTTCCCTTGTAATTTCTTCATAGCGGAACCTTCTAAAAGGTTTCTCTTTCCCCTTATGAGCTCTTACTTCTGATCTACATATTTATTTTTAAACCTGCTACTCACCAGTTCCTCCTCTTGCCTTTCTCAGTGACCATTAGGCTGAAAGACCATGTCTTTCAGTCTCCTCTCACAAGATCAATGCTGAGCCCTGTAGATTTCTACAAGGACTATGCTTGTTCCAGAACAGCTCCTACAGTTAGACACCGGTGTCTCAAAGCACTGAGACCCTGTTAAACAACTTGTCCAACCAAGTTCATCCCAGGACACAGAACTTATTCCTGCAGGTACTACATCTTCTATGCTGCCTAAACGCTGCCACCACCAGTTTCATATCCTCCTGTCAGCACAAAAAGGGAAAGCACAGCCAGTCAGTTGCTAACACACCAGCATAGCCTTACATGGTATTTTTAAAATCAAACCTGTTTTCTACTGTCACAGTTTCTAGCTTTTTATTCTATTCAATTTCTGTAAGGAAGGAAGGGAAACCAAAAGTAAAACCAAAGGAGAATACCATACACACTTTCCAAAAATGAAGACAAGTGTTTTCCCATAAAAATCACAGGGTTGGTATTTTTATGACAGCAAGACTAGTGAAGAAAAGTGAGAGGAAAGTGGGTCACAGATGGGTCTCAACCAGCAGTCCCTCTGCACAGGGATGGTCACCCTAGTACAGGTGCTAAACTAACCCAAAAGGGCTAAGGTGTCTGGATCTCCTCCTAGAGCTCTCAGCAGAGTTACATGGTTCTTAGCATACTTACCAATGCCCATCAGTTTAGCCCATACAACTTTGACCATTACTGGTTTTGCAATAGGCTGACGAAAGGTCTGAGAAAGACTTACTTTGAGAAGGGATGGGCATGCTAATTGAGCAGCTCATGCAACACATGCGGTATATAGTACACAATCACATACATCTGTAAGGGATTTTAGCTTCATCACAAGGTATTTTTCCCAATTGCAGTTACAGGAAACATAGCAGCCATTGCCTTGCCTGATTATAGCAAAGTACTACTTACTCCACAATACAGACATGCTATTAAATGTATCCATCTTGAAAATGAGCTTTCAATGCAGTGAAACATTTCTAATCAATAATTGGTAGCTTGTGATCATTTTAAATTGCAACAGTGCCTAGCTCTACTACAATAATCCAAACATTGGCACTTAAAACAAAAGAAAAAAGCACAATTTTTCTAATTTTCACTTTGTGTACCAAATTTATGTAAGCTTCTACAGATAAAAATTGTTTTCTAGTCAAGCACAAATATACAAATAATAATCAATTTCATCATGAAAAAATAATTTACTTCATCAAATTATCGGGAAATATTCACTGCAGAGGAAAAAAAACCAGTACATTAATGCCAATAGAATTTGAATCACAAAACTGTCAAAGATAGCTTATTAGTTACTTTAAATAGGCATTCAATAATTGTAGCACCCTGAGGAATAATTACAGGCTATATTAAGATGACAGGTGTTTAAATTCATAAAGCTAGGAGTACATGCCATAAAATGCCAAAGACACATTGAATGAGTCCCAATTTCCATTGCATCTACTCCTACCCCCGCATTTCTCCTCCCTTTTATCTATGTACAAAGAATGGCCAAGTACTTTCAATCTAAATCAATTTTTTTTAGATCTTTGGAAAAACACAAATGCACACAACTGACCTGAGAAAGAAGCATCAGTGAAACCTCCATGAGAAACATATCACACTCGTACTGATCATCAGCTGGGAAGTGCCTTCCCCAGCGTGGAACTGCCCAGAACTGCACCTGTATGGCAAACAGAAAGCAGAGGAATGAAAGAAGATGCTCCTTACACAGTTTCTCCTAACATATCAGTAGTATCATGCTATTCATGGTAGATTTCTGGAATGCTAGTGTTTCCCACAGCCCATAAAATCTTGAGCATCATCTCTGAAAAATATGTGTCCCATCAGGAGACCATCTCACTTGAAGACAGGCACTTTTTCTCTCCTTCCTTTCCAGCAGCTTAGACAAGACAAAGACATCAAAAGACATCAAAGTCTCTGTAGAATAATGGAAAAGAATCAGACACAACATAGGGTGCTTGGTCTGATTTTAGACGTCTTTGCTCTCAGCAGTCTGAGGTTTTCTTCCCCAATATGTCTCTCTTTTTTCACAGATTGTAAAGCCTCCAGTTCCACCACCTTTGTATCTCCCAAACACTGCTCACCAATGAGACTGCTTACAGCATTGTCCAGGCAGAGTTCGCCTGGATGTTCCCACACTTCTTTTCAGCCATGTCTTTGCAGAGGGGTACAGGCCAACACTCCATTAACTGGAAACTGAACAACCTCACATGAGATTTATTGCCATGAAAAAAAATGCTTCTGAGGAATAGATGAAAAACATACACAGAAAAAGGAAAATACAATACATTACCACTGCTACTTAGTGGCAAATCAGTAACTCCACAGTTCATTGCTGTGAGAAACCAAAGATCTTTTCTCCCTGCAGTGAAACAGCCCAAATTTTACAGCACTTACAACTTAAGTTGTACTTAAGAGAACAGAATAGAATTGAAAAAAAACCTACAGGAGTATATAAATTATTTTCATTTACATAAAAACTAGCTACCACTTTACATGGCTAAACATTAGCACTAACATATATCAAAATAAAATTATGTAAGCAGAGACTACTATTTGTGGTTTTAGTGCCCTAAACAAGTAGTTTGAATTCTACAAGCAAGTAGCATCTTCAAGTCCACATAATTTCAGGTGACTCTGAAAATCTGATTTCTTCTATTTAGGATCTCACATGCATATTTTTAGGCAGGAATGCAAGCCACTCAGACTGAATATTTTGTCCAATGGATAAATTTGACAGTAAAATGCACGTACAAAGGATCTACAGGATAAGGCAATAGCAGTTTTTTCCAGACCACTATGACTGTAGTTGCTTTGATTTATTTGGCTTGAAAGAAGGTAGTTCATCTTTTCAGAGGCTGGTATCCTTTTTCTCTGACATTCTTTATTTTATTCTCTCCAAAGATCCATGCTAGACACATCATGCTAGAAGTTGTGT
Source organism: Chlamydotis macqueenii (assembly GCF_036417535.1). Lineage (NCBI taxonomy): Eukaryota > Metazoa > Chordata > Aves > Otidiformes > Otididae > Chlamydotis > Chlamydotis macqueenii. The sequence continues at coordinate 131,817,551 of NC_141556.1, forward strand.
TCTCAGTCTAATAACTAGTTGTGTTAATCAGTCTAACAATTAGTTCCCACTGAAGTGAAACTTCTTGTTTACATACTATTTTCCCTTTGAGATAGAAAAGACAAAGCATAAATACAGCATTTTTAAGTAACTACTGGAAAAAATATTTTATCTGATGTGAAATTTATTTATTTTCTTAGCTCTTTGCTTTTCTTAGCTTTTTCTCCTTTCCTTGTCCTTTTGAGGAAGACTAAGGTTTGCATTTAAAATGAAACACTCCAAGCAAAATTGCCATCAGTTCTAAGTACTGTAGTTTACTACTGTACTCAGAGTCCTCTATGTAGCTCAGGAACTACCTGAAATACTAGACATTTTCATCTCTATAATTTCCAAGTCGGGCTGACACATACCTTTATTCAGCTTTATACTTTAGAGACATACTTAGCCTTGAAATATATAGATCTGCAAATAAAGCAAGATTTTTCCTCAGAAGCTCAATAGACATTGACTACATTGTGATCATATTGTGATTACACTGCTAATAATAATAATTTCTCATGCTATGAGATACAACTGTAGTTTGCAAACACTGTTACTGTAGTGTAGGAAATACTCCAATTGAAGGCCCATATGATTAGATTGTTTCCCACCCCTGAAAAAATAAAATCTTTGTGTACAGATTTCTGTATACAGAGTTCTTTACAAATGGTGACTTCTGTATTTTCATGTCACTGTTAAACAGGGGGATCCCTGAGCTGCTTTGATTAAGATACATCAGAAAACAGGCTGCGTGGAGAGTGCTTTGGGTCAGAAAAGCCCTCATTAAGTCCCGCCTGCTTCTAAGGAGTTTAAAACAAGAAAGCGATTTCCTCAAGGTTCCAAGTGAACCAGGCATCAGAGACAGTATTTCCTCCTGGGAAGCTGCTACTAAACCCAGGCATTAGGAGTACATCTGTAATTGCCAAATTCAAAAAGCAATGTTCTACATGTTATCTTTGGGGTTTATCTCAAGGCCCAGTGGGTATAAACATAAGCAATCCTTAAAACTTCTCTCCCCAAAATGCCACCACACCTACCCCAGGCAACCAACGCTTGTGCACACAGGGACTCTCCAAATATCTTATTCATGCCTAAGTATGCGTGCAAACTGTAAGAAGTGTACACCGACAATCAAAGAAACGGATTAACCCTCCAGACCTTGAGGGGGGAAAAAAAGGCTGTTTTCTCTGGATGGAGACTTAAGCCACTGCTTCCTCAGTAAGCTTAGTATTTTCCTCCCACACTAGGTTTATTTTTTATTTTAATTCTTTCCTGTGGCATAGCCTGAAGTGCCTTCTACTGTGTGCTTGGCAGCCACTCTTTCACTGTCCAGCTGCCTTCTCTTGCTGCTGACGCTGGGATGTCTTTTCTATCAACGGATAAAATTTACAAGCACATTACAAGCAAAATTACAGGCAGCCTTCCTGCTCAACAGGAACAGTATTGAATTATGATTTCCAGAGGAGTATCTTCCACAAACAATGTATGCAGTTTCTCATTTCCTCTTGGCAAGAATGGTATATCCAATCTCTGCTAATTGCTTCCTGTAGGCACACTTCTAAACAATAATTTGCACCCAAAAAAAAAAAAAAAAAAGCTGATAATTTTAGGCAAATCCTTCTCAGTTTAAACTATCCATGGGGAAATAACCTGAGACATAGTGTAGTAGTAGAATTTCAATGTTATGTCCTTCTGTTGAATGCAACAGGATTTTGCAGATGTTTAGTTCATCTCTATATGATGCCAGGCATAGGTAAAAATGCTCAGAACAATTTCGTTAGATTGACTTTGAAAACTACACCTAAGTTATCTTTCAGAAACAGTTCATTTCTTAACCTAGAAGTGAGTGAATTAAATGATGTGACAAGACTTAGAGCTGCCCAATACTACCATGAGAGACTTTTCTCAAGTATACATTTTGGTAACATCCAACTTGTTCTGAAGCTGCAAAACTCAAACTCGGAGTAAACAGGAGTAAATGTGCCAGACACTAAAGGACCACAGAAGAACCTGATAAATCAGTCCATGTCCATATTAAATGTGTCACTATTACCTAAATAGGTAGTTTCTAGTGGATTAGGTACCTGATAAAGTCAGGACACTTAAGATCTATTACTGGCTCTGGCTATAACCAGATGATACCTGGAGAGTATAGCCTTCTCATGCTTCCTATCCCTCCACCTATATCCCCCAGACCTTCTAGACTGCTTCCAGTGTGAGGTTCTGTTCTAAAACATCACATTTTCACATGCGTATCCCACAAGCTACTTGTGAAAAAGTACAAATTTACCAGCAGGGATTGTAAGTGTGTATAATTGCTACAAAGGTTACCCAAGGTAACCTTTATAGCAGGAGGAAGGTACCCTTCCTCCTATCTTCCCACTGCTAAGTCCTCACAACCTTCTTTCTTTTCCCAATGCACTCCTTGTCTCTGTCTCTCTTTATTTAAGGGATGCATTTCCAAGCACTATTTCTTTGTAAGGATGCAAACTGAACACATGACAATTCGTGCGATTAACCAAACGCTTGCCTGCTGTTGTATTTCTGTTTTTCATGAAGACATGAAGAATGGAACACATGGAGCCAGCAGGGATCTATTCCATTTTAAGTGCAGTAATACATGAAATATGGGCCAAGTGACTAATGCTTCTGAACACTGGGCAAAACAAAGAGGTTATCCCAACGGTGGATTCCTGCACAGGGACTATATACTGCAACATGCCTTCCAGGACTGCTCCAGCTTAAAACAGTGATGATACCACACTGACCTCCAGCTGGTTTATAACTAAGATATATATCTTCCCTACTTGCCACCCAATTCCTGTAACACAAAGCCTCTTATTTTTAACAACTGATCTGAATACAAATGTTAACACTTAGGCAATGCGTGAGAGCTTGGGTAGTTTTGCCTATACATATGTATACAGAGCATTAGTCCCAAGCTTAATATTAAATTATGTTAGTTGGATAACTTGCAGCTGATGGCATAAGTCAGAAAAATTACTTCTCAGTGGCAGGGATTCTCTTACACAAAAGACCACTGCAGAAACCTATGTGGTGACAAGCGTCAGAAAACAAGATTAAAAATTAGAAATGAAGAAAAAAAGAAAGGACAGATATAAAAAAGGGGCTTTTTTTACACCTGAAAGGCACTCAAACTGAAATACTGTCAGTTTAAGACACCTCTGGGAGGTTAACTTCTTTAATTCAATTCTGCTCTAGGACAATGAGCCCCAGATAAATGCACGGCTGACTATGTTTACTGCACAGTGAATTTCACCTCTTGCTTTCTGAGTGCCATTCAGTTAGCTCTGGTTTTGATTCCTTAGTTTGCTGCTTCTGTGGTGGCAGTAATTTTTTAGTTATTGTTGTTTGTTTGCTTGAATTCATTATTCCTCTGTCACTTGACAACAGCTATATGTTCCATTTTTTTTCAGTGGTAAACACCAGAGAGGTTTAAGACTTAATTTTTGACAGGCATCTCTTTGAAAACTACTATTCATAAAGAGGTGTGTTGTTACATACCAATTATTTACTTTTATGAAAATTAATTGCACTTGGTTTTTGTAAAAGGAAAAAAAAAATCACAATTCATTTAACACTTGCAAATACAATAGATTTCTGCATCTTTATTAATTTCTAGACACTTTGTATTTTCACACTTTGACCTCCAAACTCTTGCAGATGTTTGCTGCATGATGAAATATGGGACTTGCATAACAACATACATCAAGAGTTTAAAAAATACCAAGCGTAATAATAGCCCAAAATTTCACAGAACTAAAAATGGTAAGAGGCAAAATCTCCTAATTACTCAGCAATACCTTTCTATATGCTTTAACAATAACTAAGGAAAATAAGGGTCTGATCTCACTCTCATCAGACATTATAGGAACCTTGGCACTTATTTTAGTGAAATTACAAGCAAGCCTTTAATTATTTCTATATTTAGAATCTAATGTTGCAAGCCAGTAGATATAACAAAATGTCGTGTTCAGTGACTTCAGCTCCATTTGACACCCATATAATTGAAAAGCGTCTTTATCTATTTTTTCCCTCATTCAGACACAGAAACCACTAAGAATCTGCAGGGACAGACCACACACTACACATTAATCAAGGTGCTGTAAACAGAAACAACCCTCATTCTGAAAGATCTATGGTTAATACCATCTAAAACACTCTAAACACTCAGCTTTGACAAATTCATTTAACAGCAGCATCACTGCAATACACAGAGTGGGCTACTTCTGATTCATTTTAATCATATGAATGTCACGCATTTTGCTCTCACATATGGTTAGCGGCCTACAGTAACTGCTCCAACCCTCGGTGATTGGTTCATTTTATACTTTATTTTGCATACGAATATATAAATCCATTAGACCTATTCCAGACCACCAAATTTTGGAATCTTATCAAACCACACGGCTGATTATCTGAGGCAGGATGAGATCAAGCAAACAGAGAAAACATTCAAAAATTGACAATGAGGGAAATAGTCACCTAGAAGGGTAACATCATTTTGCCTTTCCTTTTTCTACTTTACATTCCCAGTCTTCTTAGTGTCCAACTAGCTTCAAACACCAACATAACAACATGAATGTTCATCCTGCACAGTTTTTTGGAGTTCATACATACCAGTAAGTTTTGCAGATAGGGAAATATATTACAGAGGTTTGTACCTCTAGTTTTGGGAAAGGATAGACTTAGATGATTATGTGCTTAAGTCTCTAGCTGATTGGCCTTTATGAAACAAAACAACATTATTTAATTCAAAAACAAGTGTTTACTTCTTGGGAAGAAGCAGGGTAGTGTTTTCTGGTTTTACATTGATGCAAGTATCTCCTGACTGACCCAAGTTACCGAATCATAGAATCACAAAATCTTTAAGGTTCTGGGTAGTGTCCAGTCCAGTTTTGAGTACCTTCAAGAATGGAGACTCTACAACCTTTCTGGACAGCCTGTGCCAGTGTTTGAGACGCTCACAGTAAAAAGATTTTTTTCTTATGTTTACTCCACCTTCTTTACTCATCTCCATCAGGTATTTAGACACATTGATGACAGTCGCCCTGAGCCTTCTCTTCACCAGGCTGAACAGTCCCAGCTCTCTCAGCCTCTCCCCATATAACAGATGCTCCAATTCTTTACTCATCTTTCTGGCCTTTTGCTGGACTTCCTCCAACATGTGCATGCCTCTCTTGTACCGCAGAGCTAATACAGTCCTGGACTGACACAGCCCTATACCAATACAGGCCAGGATGTTACTGTCCTTTGCTGCAAGGGCACACTGCTGTCTCACATGCAACTTCTTGACTACCTGGCCTATGAGACAGTTGTCCTCCAGCCTTTATTGCAATATGGGGTTATTCCTTCCAAGATACAAGATTCTGCATTTCTTTCTCTTTGACCTTCATGAAGTTCCTGTTAGTCTATTTCTCTAGCTTGTCCTGGTCCCTCTGAACAGTAGCCCTGCCCTCAGTGTATTTGACACTCCCCCCAAATTGGTGTCACTAGCAAACTGCTTAGAGTGCTTCTGTCCTGTCATCCAGATCATCAATGGAGGATGAGTCCCAGTAACAGATCCTTGAGGGAAACTACCAGTTAGTGTTCTCCAGCTGGACTTTGCATCACTAAACAGGACTCTCTGAGCCAAGCAGTTCAGTCATTTTCTATCCATATTATTGCCCATTTATCCAGACATATCTCACTAATGTGCTGATAAAGAGCCTGTGTCAAAGGTCATGTTAAAGTCACAGTATACAAAATCCACTATCCTCCCCAGTGTGGGGACACTTCATCAAAGAAAGTGACTTGGTCAGACATGATTTGCTCTTCGTAAGTCCATGCTGGCTGCTTGCAATCATCTTCCTGTCCTTGCTCCACAACCTTGCCAGGGGCTGAGGCAAGGCTGACCTGGATCTTCTTCCTTGCCCATTTTTAAAATGGGAACGGCTGCAGATGCCAAGGTCAGTGAAGAAGAAGGGGGAGAAGTAATGCGGCTCCTGGCCGAGATTCCCCTGCAGCCCATGGTGCAGCCCATGGCGAGGCCGGCTGTCCCCCTGCAGCCCATGGAGGCCCATGGAGGAGCAGAGATCCAGCTGCAGCCCATGGAGGACCCCATGCCGGGGCAGGCATGTTTCCATGCCCGAAGGAGGCTGTGGCCCCTGGAGGGCCCGCACTGGAGCAGTTGGTTCCTAAGTGACTGCACCCTGTGGAAAAGAACCTGTGCCAGAGCAGTTCATGAAGGACTGCAGCTCATGGGAGGGACCCCTCGCTGGAGGAATGTGAGGAGTTCTTCCCCTGAGAAGGAAGGAGCGGCATAAAGCCGCTGACCATAACTGCCATTCCTTATTCCCCGCTGTGCCGCTCAGGGCAGGGGAAGGAGGTAGAGATAATTGAACATAAAGTTAAGCCTGGAAAGAGGGAGGGGTGGGGGGAAGTTGTTTTTTGTTCTCTTCCTCATTATCCTGCTTTGGTTTTATTAATGATAAATTGAAATCGTTTTCCCCGAGTCTGATTTGCATGTAACAGTAACTTTAAGAATCTCTCCCTGTCCTTATCTCAAACCTCGAGCCTTTTTGTTATATTATCTCTCCCCTGTTCCCTCAGAGGGTGGGGAGCGTGAGTGAGAGACTGCGTAGCTTGGTCCTGAGTGGGGCTAAACTACGACACCTGGGTAACTCTATGTCAATTAGTGCATTATCATCACAGGCAAAGCAGTAAAGAGACTGATCCACAATACAGCCACAATATAATCATAATCACTGTTTTATGGAAAATAGGTCTTAAATTTTGATGGGACTATGTATTTGGTTAATTTGTGTTTCAGTTAACTGTAAGTATGTTAATACAACTTCTTATAAACATTGTGATAAACTATTTAGTTATGTCACATGATAAAGGAACAATAGCACAATGCATAACTGTACTAAACAGAGTAAGCACTGGTTGATGGACAGGTCTCAACAATAACTATAAATGTCAGACCACTGTGCTGTGAGAATCTTTTTGCCAAGATTCACAGGGATTACTTCTGAACTGATCGTGAGTCCTCATGCGAACCCATGTCTTTATGAACAACCCAGAAGAAAAGGTCCAACACTTGCAAATAACTTCTGAGGAGAGCTTACTAGAAATGCATGCTACTATCCACTCTATGTAAATCAAGACAAGATATTTTTCTATACAATATGTCATGGCAAAAAAAAAAATAAAATTACAGGCTTGATGCAGCGTTTGAGTGAAGTTTTGCATCCTGGATGACAGAGGCGGCCAAGGTATATGATTCACTTCTGCCCTGAGAGATCTGTGAATCTAAAGTCACGCTTGAGGTCTGTGGCAGAACAAGCATTTCATCACAGTCCAAAAATTTATCCCCAGACCAATCTTTCTTCTGAATCAAGGAGATATGTAATGTCTTCTGTTCACAGAAGAGGTGAACTGTTTTGACACAGGTCATGTTTCCATGTTTGTTTTCTTGTGTTTAATACTTAGCCAACACTGAAACATCTGAGAGCAGGTTCGCTCAGTCATTAACCTCGCATGCACCCGGAGCCTGCCTGGCTGCTGTAAGCAGTTCAGATCAGTCACACTCAGGTGTGACTCTGGCATTAGTACATATAACTCTAAGATATATAGGTGTATAGATATAACTGTATATATACCGATATATATACAACCTCTGATAAAACTGTAAGGAATTGTGAGCAGCTTGGGAACAAGGTAATTCCAAGTATAAGAATTAAATAGTTCTTAAACTGTCTGAATCTGAGTAACTCCAGGCGAATAACTGGAGAGCAGTATGATGAATACATCATCTCGTGTTAAGCTTCTATGTACTGCCAATATAAAAATAATTGTTCTAGACTTGCTTCTCACACCAAGCCTATTTTAGGCAGCTCTATGAAAAATCAGCTACCACCAAAATCCTTCCCAGTAAGTCCAGTTTCAATGCAACTAGGGCAAACTTCAAGCAACCAGATTTGCCTCCTTAGCAGAAATTTTATATATCCATAGCATGAGTAAGTGCAAACCTCTACCAAAATGCATTCCCATCATCCAAAATTATGTCCTTGAGTCAGAGAACTGCAAGTACAGTACATTCTGCTGTTTCTTTTGCTGTCTCCATGCTGTTGATTCTCCCACCAGAAAAGTTTTCAAGAGCACCAAGCTGTTGTTATGACTCATAGTAAACACCAACGCAAAACAGGCAGCCCAATGTTCTTCTTTCCTCATTTCACTCACACACATTCAGTTAGAAGGGAGAAGGCAAAAAAAAAAAAAAAAAAAAAAAGGAGAAAATAACAAAGATTCGGTTCTTATAAGCTTGTAAGTCCATGGTGAGAAAAGAGAGGACTAGACAAGAGACGAACAAAAATACCATAGCAATTCAACACATGGTGAGGAGGTGGAGTGAGATAACACTACAGAAATGAATGCTTATGACTCTCGCATCATCGCCCCCAAAATAATCAGCCAAGAGAGATAATTACCAGGTTTAGCTTAAATATATATAAGTGTATATGTAGAAAGGAACAGAATGAAAGGAGCTGATCAAAACCTCCAACTCAAATGAGAGAAGGGTTCAATCAATTGGTAGTCAAATATAAGCTCTAGTGAGATCTTACATACCGGTAAGAGAGAGCCACCACCCTGGAACCAAGGGCTTTACTCGGAGAATGCTGATGGGTTCTACCTGAGAAGTGAGAACAAAGACCCAGGGCTCTCCACAAGGGCAATCCGTACCTGGTACTGCAGCTACTACTGCATGGGTCTTAAACCATATGGATGACAAAATCTGTGGCAAGAGCAGGTGCTGCTCATCACCTTTGACAGTCAGACTACCTTTTTTCTGAATTCGTATTTAGGAATATATTTTGGGAATCCTGTGTTTGGCTTGAACTTTGAACCATTTCGTGAAACTGAACACTTTTGCATTTTTAACATGCAAGCAAGTGAAAAATTAAATGCAAAATAAATTAAATAGCCTTGCTACATATAAAAACTTTTCCATTTGTTTTCTGATTTGATATCATAAGCTGATTTGAAAAAAAAAAAAAGACAAAAATGTAGCTAAAGGAAGGAATGCACTGTGTAAACAAAAAAAAAGTATAAATTCCCTCAAAAGGTTTATCTATTTCAGAGTGATCATTGCTAATTTCAAAAAACGTAATGAGAGGATACAGCTATCCAAACATGTTTTTTTTACATTTGAAACACTTTCTAAACCATTATTCTCTCTATTGTTCAGTTAAACATCAACATTCAGGTAATGCTGAAAGATTCATCATCACATTTGTCCTTAAGCAAATTCAACTTGGAGATTATTTTTAGAATGAAAGTTCCCTTAAGAAATGTGAAAGAAAATGTGGGTCATTTTTGTTTTTTGAATTAAATACAGAAGCCTATACCATGGTCTGCTTTTACAATAAGATTTCATTTGGGCATTTTTTATTAAATGACCATTATTCAAATTAAAACTTGCTCTTAAATCTCCAAGTTGACATGATGATTCACTCCATGAATGGGCTATCACCCTTTACAAAGTCAACAAGATCCCCAAGTGTACATTAATTCTAGGATGGCTTTTAGACAGGTCAACCATCTCTTCTCAATAAGGATTGGGAAAATAAGCAATCTTGCCTATACTGCCACAAAAATGCTGAGGTGCTGAATAAAGAATTCACCTCCAAGTCCAGTTAGGGAATTACCGATCAGCTGGTAAATTCCCATTATGGTTTTCTATTGCTCAAATTCAGTCTCAATATTCTTTCTCTAGAATAGCAATTTTAATTTGTGAGAATGCAGAAACCATATTTGGCAATGCAAATTATTCTTCCAAGGGACAAGGTACAAGATTGAATTCACTGCCCCAGAAATACTTTTGAAAATTTTTGTGTTCAGAATATCAAGATTAAAGAATAAAATATATGTAATTGTGTTTACAGTTACATATTTGAAATGCATACCCTTTCTGTAAAGAATTTTGATTTTACCATTTTCTTCTCTGGAAAAAGCCATTTTTTAAAAGCCCCATTGCAAATGTTCCCATCAGCAATAAGTTCCTTCTCGGTATAGTTGCAATCAATGCCAAGGCTTTTCTGCACACTCAGCAACAGATTTAGGGACTCAAAACAGCAGTAGATGGGCCACATGCAGCTGCTAAAAATGTCACTCTGTGAGTTAATGTTTGATAGCAAGCATTGAACTACACAGCAGGAATAACTATAGCCACAGAGGACAATGGAAAAAATGATTGACAACTTCCTCTAGCTTAAGCAAAGCATCAGGAGAAGTTTCAAACAGAGAGGAAATGAGAAGAATCATAAAAACGAAACATAAAATAGTCCAACACAGAGAGACTAAGGTAAAAAAAAAAATCTTGCCATTGGGCTTAGGGAAGCCATCTACCACTGATTTGGGGATCATGGCTAAGAGTTTCTGTGTAGAAGGAAAAGGATTTAATGTAGTCATTGGAGCTACCACCAGTCAAGAATGACCTTATTTCATTTCAGAGTGGGTGTTTTTGTAGAATTTAGACAATTTTGATCCAGGATTAATCAGTTTTAATGTATCTTCACTTATTTCCCTGCCTATGCTATTACCTTGTCACCAAGGTGCAAGTGAGAGAAAGTTCTAGAGTCTATAAGGTGCTACAGGAAGGGAAGGGGCTCAGCAAAGAAATGAGTGCCTGCAGCCCAAGCAAAGAGATTGTTGCGAGAAGTAGGAAGCAGAGGCTGCAGCCTCTGAAGTAACAGAAAATATATTTTCCATGGATCAGAGAGGACTTCACAGAATTTGCCGCAACCCAGGAAGCTACTGAGCTGTCTGAAACCAGAAGGAAACAAGAATCCAACTGCAACGACATAGTGGCAGAAGGAGATTTAATTAAGGACCTTTATTCCATCTCTAGTTGCCTTCAGCTTTCATTATTTAATGAAAAATACCTGCTAACTATTCTAATTTATATTCTCATAAAACCTGACATCTAATCTTGTGGTCTTCTTTGAGAGTTCACTGTAAGGAAAAGTTTTAAGCAAATCCACCTCGCAGTTCTGGGGAACTGGTCAGCTTCTCCAGTTAGAGCAGGCATGGCATTACCAAAAGGCTAGGAGAATTTTAGTTCCTTCACTAGCACTGGCTGGCGCGCTGCATAACCACACGGGTGTATCACCTGCGCTACCAGTCATTTAGATCAGGACAGAGCCTGGTTAACCACCAGTCAGGAAATACAAGTGGGAGGACACGACTTACAGTAACTGTACAGGATTTCTATCAGGGCAAAATGTGCTAGGCAGATATTCTTTTCTGTCATATCACTGCAACTAAGAAAAAAAAAGAAACACTACTTCTGTCACTTTCACAGTCAGCAATGCTATGAGTAGCTGTAGCAGCATCTTCTGGAAGGAAGGAAATCAGATAAAACAGAGCCAGCAAGAAGAAAAGTTTAGAATCATACAGTGGTTGACTTGATTTAATCAATTGCCTTCCCAGGCTATGAAAGAGATCTGGCATGTGGCCTGCACTGCAGAGAATGCAGTGGCATGCATCCAATCATATATATCTGGCATCTAAGTTTTTCTCCTCTCTGCTCCTCATCCTGCAGCTAAATTTGTGATAGAGGATGATTCCTCTCTTTCTCATCTCCTATACGAGCACAAGTGAGGGATGGGGTCTACCGCACAGTTGGATGAGCTGGTACTGCTGTGAGAGTGCAGGAGGGCATGCCTTTTGGAAATATTTGGCTGTTAGCCAAAGGTTAACGTCTCTGCAACTAATGTCATTACAAGCCAGTGGCATTTCAGAGAAGAAAACACAAATAAACATGTTCAAATACTCTCCTCTTTTAACGAACAAATTACGACTCAGGAGAAAGGAAAAATTTTTTTTAAAAATTAGGTATCTGGAAAGAAAACAGATGTAACTGCTGCCAACTATGAAAATTAACTCCTGTGCCTGTAAAACAGGTAGAAAACAAACAGGGTGATGTTCTCGCATTACCCTCAGTTTTTCCCAATGCCTTTTGTTACTACTTCAGCAGCTTTTCATATACATACATATTAGCTGCCTGGCTGAAAGAAGGCACAGAAGGGCGTTATTCTCAAATTGCTGACTCCTTAGATGTCTGCGTCATTTGCTCTTCACACAAGAAACAGTTTGACAAAGCCCCACATGCAATCAAGTCCCACATACTTGTCTCTACTCGGTGTCACAAATGTGCGGGCCTAGCATCAGCACCGGCTGGCTTCTGGCAGTGCCTACACAGAGAAGCACATGAATGCTATTAAAAGACACATGTATTATTCAGTGGGACACTGCCCAAACTTCACCCACTAAATTTAGCAAAAGGAGTGCAGAAGATGCACAGGTCAGGCAAGAGCATTCTTGTGGGTGTTCATATACAGAGAGAACCAAGCACTGCGGTTTATCATTTAAATAACCCTGTACATAAAGTGAGAAAGAGACCATGTAATGTACCATGCACTTATGATACTTCCGTAATCCGGTGGCCCACTTCAAAAGGGTCCTATGAACTGTCTGACCTTTCACTCTTATATTTTTCCTCTCAAACAGTTATTTTTCACTTTCTTTCTCTGAGCCTTAGAGTCACAGAGACCATTAAGAGAAACAGAACGGGAAGTTCAAACAAATCAGCCAGCTGAGATCTGATGGGAAGCTAAAGGGTCTGGATACCCATTTTCAGTAAATGACCCTGCAAATATCAGCTGGGGGCTTTCAGTGTCCTCTTATAGCACAGAACCTAACTGCACCAAGAGAAAAAAAAACACCCTTCTCTGCCCATACGCTTCCACCATGTGGTACTCCAAGGGTTCCCTCTGAGCAGGCTCTCACCACGCTTTGTAGTGTAGAACTGAGCAGAGCTGAGCATCTTTGCACAGACTGTCCTCTACGCTGGCAGCTGTGCAGCCCACAACATGGAGTCAGCAACATACTGTGGCAACATCCAGCTGCACTCTCCTGCTCAGCCCCACTTTTAGCGTTTTAATTTGCTGTGAGTTTGACCTGTTTTACGAGTTTTGAAGCTAACACATCCTTCACAAGTCAGATGTTGGGGACTGATACTCTACAGGGCCCGAGGAGAGAACTGGAAAGGAAAAGGGCACAGCAACTAGCAAGTCCTGTGTCTGAAGCAGGAATCACAACCCTCATCTTGGCACTCCACTTCACTCAGCAAATAATTAACTCATACTGCTTTCCAAGAAAGTCAGTGCTTATGCACATACAGTCACTTCCAAAAATTTGTTGCACATATAGCATATATTTTTAAACAAAATATACCTAAATATATGCAAAGCGATTCATTTCATCTTTTTACTCAAAGCCAGACTACTCAAAAATACTTTTGGTTAAAAGTGGTTTGCAAGATGATTTTCAAAGCACAGATCTGTGCAGTTCTCCATAGTCCTTTGATCCACACCTTCTTCAGTCTCAATCTGTTGAACTCAGCATCAGCATTCATAAACGTTGTTCTCAATCAATATCTTTTCCTCATCTATCTGCTTTCTTTGACACTGCTGAGTGTTGGCTATCAGCTTTCTATTATAATCTGTGTTCAGGACAAAGCTGGTGAAATGGTTTCATTATTGCATTCCCTGAAGCAATTGCTTTTGCTTCTGGTCTTCTACATACTTGGTTATATTAACACTGTATTATGAAAGACGCCGGATGGACAGTGGTAGAAAAACCACGCCCTTGTTTTCAACAATACATGCCTGAGGTCATCAGCTCTCTTCCTCCCTATATCAGGAAACATTATTATATTTCTTAGAAAAAGTCTAAGGGGTGTAGCATGTGTAATATTCCCCATATTCTATAAGCAGACAATTACCTTGGACCACAAAATGGTTTCCAAAATAAAGGTGTTTCATACTGCAAGCTAATGCGAGTGGGATGAAGTCTGCTGTAAATATGTTAAAGCTCTAGGTTTCTTCAGACTTGTACTCAGCAGCTCTCGTTCCACAACTGTTTAGACAGACATCTCTTGTGTTGTTTATTTGTTGTAAGTTGAATGTTGTTGGTTTTCTCCATAGGAAAGGCATAAGTTTCAAGATGAAACTGTGAAAGCCTCTTGCTAATTTTCTCCAGATCTTGAAATGAAGGATAAGAATGGAGACTGAAGCAAGAGATTCACAAACAAAATGAGAGCGCCATCTCCATATTCGTGAAGGAAATTCCCTTTGCCCAGTATTCTGTCAGCTCTATGCCTTTGGCATCTTTTTTCAGGCTCATGTGCTACAGTTTAAATGCATGAAACAGTGAAATAGGTCTGACATTTGGCTGACATGATTCCAGTGGGTTTCCTCAGTGGAGAAGAGTAACGGTAGTAAAGTGACAGTTCAGATTAAAAAAAAAAAAAAAGTCGAGTTAAAGTCAGTTGCTGAATGCTGAATTTCTCTCAGGATTTCTTGCAACCGAGAACAGGGGATGCCTCTTCTCATCTGCGAGCTAAAATACAGCATTTTCTGTTTAATAGTGCCCTCTAGCGAAAGAACAAGAATTTTCAAACAGAAGAGGTGAACATTTTTCAACAGGTTAAAAACGAGGCGGAAAAATGTCTTGAAAAAAATTTTAGTAGATTTGTTAATGATTTTACAGCCGCAAAAGGACTTTAGTGTTAATGCATGCCTCTGCTACGTTGCAGGTAAAAAGCAGCCTTATTGTGGTAGCTGCTCCTGAAATCCTAGCTGAAAATTGTAATTTGAGTCTAGGGCATAGCATTGTAAGGCAGGTTCACCTGAACGGCATGAAAGGAGCATCCTGCAACTGCATACACTTGTTGAAATCTAAGACTACTATCTCTACCATGGTAATGAGGTGTTTCTGATTCTATCGGAGAAGGTAAAATCTGATACTGCATTGCACCCTAAATTCTTGCATCTTTCCTCAGGCGACCTTTAGGCCTACAGAAAGGTGGGCATCCTCTACACTCCATGGTCAGTACTATATTTTACAATAAAGACTGTCAGCTGAGAAGTCTAAAGTAATCTTATAAAATCTATTTTTAAGTAGTCATATAAATAATTTTATAATGTAGCCATAATAGCTAACATTTTCTTGTTAATATTGTATTTTTTGAGCTGTCATGAGAGCAATATGCTAAAATAGCCCAAAAAAAAGTGATTTAGTTTATCGCATGGAGTTTTTTATATGCAGCTGAAAACACAATTCATTCATCTGGCTTTGCTGAAGTCTGTATTGGTAAGTCTGGCCATCGTTTTTCATCTCCTCTCATGTCCTTTTACACATATAATTCAAGCATGTGGAACAGCGCATAGAAATGAAACACAAGACTTTTTAAAGCAGCTATTTTCTAGACAGTTTTATACAAAACAGGAGACTGTAGAAATTAGAGCTAATTAAAATGTTATATTTAGTTAAATTCCCTCTTTTCTGATACTTTGGGCTGCATTGAAATACACATTTCTTACTGCTCATTCACTTTCAGCTATGGCATAGAAAAAGAAACTTTATTCTGAAGTTTATTCCTTAAAGTGAAAAGTCTCACCCTCCTTATCAAGGTGGCTGACATTTTTAAGATTTTTAATACTAAAACAGTAAAAGATAATTCCCATTTCTCCCTCTTTTAGCTAACCAAATTACTCAACTTCAGATCTGCTGAAAAACTACAGGGAAACAGTAGAAATGTCACTAATACTATTATAAAAAATCCATGTTCTTTAACAAGGCCACTCCACCACTCAGACAGACAGACCAGACAGACAGACAGACATCAGCAGGATGCCTTCTGCAAAGCCTCAAGGTGGGGACATGAGCTCCTTGCCAGTTTCTCCAGTCAGAGACGGTGGCATCCTGACTGCAGTACCATCAGTGGCAGAACTCACCTCCCTTGGACCAGCTTCTACTGGAGGTCTCAAAATGACAGTGCAAACACAGCCCGAGTCCCATTTGGCACACAGCTAGTGCCAGCTGGAAGAAACCAACACTGGGCACTTGCAAGCCCAGCCGCAGCAAAACATACATTAAGCATTTCCAGCTGAATCAAATCCGCATCAAGGCGGACGGCTCTGCCAGGGATCCTTCCACAGGCTCATCCCCATCCTGAATCTACCACATTTTTACGCGAGTACGCAGGCCAATGTGCAATAATGGTTTTCCGCTTCCTTGGCATTATCAACGTGTATCTCCAATTGAAACTAGTTTTGACAAGCAGAAATACCCAAATATGACAAGAAGGGGATGGGGGGAACTGCGGGGATGGTATCTTAATGCTGTCATCATTTCCACCCTGCATGCTTTGAACTTTAATATCTTCAAACTTATGCAGAGGTTTTTCTTTTCCCCACCTTTTGATTCACCTTTGCATGTTGGGAGGAAAGAAAATGGGTGGCTCACTTTTGGTTTACAGGAAAGAATAAAAATCAGTGCTTAGTATCTGCATTAAAAACCACCAGACTTTGAACTCAGCGCTGATAATTGCCTCCCTACAGCGAGAGCAGCCCAGGCGCGGGTTTCTTGCACAGTTCCCTCCTCCAAAGCCAGAAGAGGAGTTTTTCTGGTTCAGCCTGATTTGCTATCAGCAGATGGAAAGCTTTTCCGCCCGAAAACACAGCCGCTCCTCTACCCGGCACCCGGACGCCGTCCCGGCCCTGAGCAAATGGCGGCGCCGGCAGCTACCGGCTCCCCGCCCCGCCGCCAAGGCCCGGCGGCGCGAGCCGCGGCAGCGCCACCTGCCGCTGGCCACAGGCGCCGCCGCGTGGCGCTGAGGGCGGGAAGGCGGCGCCGGGCGGGGCTCGGCGGGCGCCCCGCGCTGCCTGCGAGGGGGAGGGTGTCCGCGGTGGGGCGGGAGCGGCGGCGCGGGTGGCAGCGGAAAGCGGGTGGGATGAGCGGCGCGGCGCTGCTGAGGGCGGGCCGGGGAGAGGGCGCGGGCTGAGCGTCCTGGCGGCAACCGGCGCCCGAGGCGGTGACCGACTGAGAGCGCAGCACCGCAGATGGAGCGGGCACGGCCTCGCCCCGTCCCCCGCCGTGGGTCAGATCCCGCTCCGCTTCGGCCGAACTAAGCTGAGGCAGAGGCCTGAGTCGTGAAGCCAAACCGCCTCACTGTTCGCGGCTCTGCCAGCCCCCCCGAGCGCCCTACCCGCTGCCGAAAGGCTGGCGCCGGCCCCGGGCGGGCCGCCGGGAGCAGGGCCTGCAGCGGGGCAGCGCAGCGCCTTCCCTCTGCCGTGCAGCCGCCGCAGCAGGAGACAGCCCTTCTCTCCAGGGCCGGCTGCTGACGCTGTTACTGCCTTACATCTTTCCCCACTCTTGTTTTTAATTTTTTTTTCCTTCGCTGTCGGTGATCGGAACGTGCAGGAAGGTGAACGGGGAACGATGTGGAGAGTGATGGGAGTAAAAGTGAGCAGCTGCAGGGACAGCTGGGATGGGGAGGGCACAAGAGACCCTGTGTGCGAGGGCAGTGTGGCGGCAGGAGGCAGGGATTGTCAGCCCCACAGGGAAGATCGCAAGGGGAGACAGGGGAGAGAAACCTCACAGTCAGTCTTCTTCTGTGTCCTATTTCCTTCGATAGATGAAATCCAAACCTTCATCATCCTGAATGTGAAAACCTTCTAAACTCCTGTCATTCATCTCTACCATCCTAATCCCAAGTCTTGTTTAGAGAGAATCGCCTGCTGCTAGAGATTCTTATCCTTCAACCACAGCACCGAACATTTTCTGTCAGAAACCAGCCTACCTGAGGCAGCTTTTTTGCTCCGTGACTGACCTTCACAGACACCATTGCATGAAGGCTAGGAACACAATCTTGGCAAAGTATTTTCTAAACTGAAATGAAAAAACCTTCAGTTTTCCAGTGCTGTCTTCAAGGTTTCACAGTTTAATTGTTCTGAGGCAGGAGACTGTGTACCTTTTGGCCTGATCTCTCCATTTCTGCCAAAGTTATGGTGTTTTCTCTGCCTATTTCATATGTATCATCTTACATGATGTCTACAGAGAGCTTCCCCTGCTCAAAGCAGTCGCTTCATAAAACTCAGCCTTTGATCCCATTTTGCTACGTGCTTCTCGTGCCTGAGATGGACTGATCCTATGGGGTAATACTAAGTCTCTTGAGTCTCTGTCCCTTCATCGCTCCAGCATTGTTCCCAAGTGATACAGGGTCTAGTATTGAACTGGCCCTGGCCAGGTCATGCCAGGTTGTTGTTTTTTTTCAGCAACCCTATTTGCAATGGCAGACAAGAGATAATGGAAGAATAGCTTAAGAAAAAAAATAAAAGAAATTGAAGTTATGAAAGAAAATAAAGTTCACCATTTGGTACTGACATACCATGTTTTGTTACCTACGGATTCGCTAAATTCCCTAGCAGCCTGTTGATGCTATGTGCATCACAGTACCTGTTTATCCCACAGTCCTCCTTGCCACACAGGTTTCATACAGCCAGGCTGAATTTTACCATAACTCAATCCAACTTCTTCTATTTATGCATTAACCATAGCCTCCCATGCAAATGAGGCTCATTTGAATAACAGAATAGATAGAGGACTTGGAAGAAGTCAAATAGAAGTCTGAGAGGGAAATCCAGCAACTGCCACATACAGGAAATTGTTAACAGCATGATGCCTCACTGCTCTGCTAAGTAGATATGCACTCAGCAGCGTGTACAGAAGGAGATGCCTTTCCCTATTCCACCCATCTGTATCTACTCAATGCAAGTGAACACTAGACACTCATTCTTGCTTGTTTTTTACTCTGCATTAATCACACTGGCTACATTCGGTGCACAGATAAGATTCAGAACGTCTAGGATTTGCTGCTATTTCCATTTGAAATGTAGTTACACAATAAGGGGTTCAAGATTAATCTACTTGAAATGCTGGAGATGTTAAGTGACAAGAAGCTGAGAACAATGATTTAGAAATGGCAGCTCAATTATGCAGCTTCGAGAAAAACAAACAGAGACCGAAATTGAAACTGAAATGCTTGTAATTCATCCTATTTAAAACCAAAATTTGGATAACATTCACTTACTGGTGAACAGCCATGAACTGCAAATAGTGCTGTCTGAAGGCAGTTAACAAAGGAGATGAGTCCAGACTCGCTGTGCTCCACAGGCTTTGAGACGGTTGCAGGAAGGAGACAGGAAAGGAAGAATGCTCTCCTTGAGAGGTTCTCCACATAGCTTTGGTCAAATGAGCAAGTCCAAGGGCTCCCATGAAGCAGGGGTTAATTGAGACTTTCTTTCTGTTTGTACAGGAAAGAGGCCAATGTAACAGCCACAAACCATGAATAGTCATGATGAATGACCATGTCAGATTAGCTCCCTGCACACCCTTGAGAGGACTAGGCTGAGTTCATAGGGTATTTTCTGTGTTTGTTTGGTCAGCCTTCAAGGATAAGCCTGAACAGCATCGACTTTTTGAGCTTTGCCAAAGGCTGCCCTCGAGACCACACTCATAGTCCACACAGGCAGTAAGCACCTGTGCAGCCTGCCCCATACTTTGATAGGACAGTGTGGTGCACTTTCCCGTAAGGAGCGATGCACGCACACACCAATGGGATTGTGCCACCTCCTACTCCGTGTCTTCCCACCACTGCCACCTAAGCTGTAAGTGGAGGCTGCCCCAAACTTCTAAACATGTTCTAAAATGTTCTTTGTAAACAAAAATCCACCATAATATTACAGACTTATTTTCCTTATAGTTGTAATTATTCACAGCAAGTATCCAAAAATCTTGAGGGCTGTTGAGATTTTTTTCTACCTGTCTCAATTTAACCATATGCTTTTCAGTCTGTGTGTCTGGCTGGGAAGATAATTACTTACTGGGAAAAGGGAGGTGGAGATTTTCAAATCCACACCAGAGGTTTCTCTTCAGTAATCCGGGGCTACAACTTTTTTAGAAATTTCATTAATGGAATTTCTTAGACATTGATGTGACGATAAGTTACACACTTCATTCATCTATAATTTTTATTGTTTTGGGATATGGCTATGGCCAACACCCATTAAGCCTGAAAGACAGAGTGTCCAAGAGATTTCCTCTCCAACCAGCAATTTCTTGCAACAATTGAGGTGGAAAAGAGATGGTCCAGGGAGTTTCTCTGACAGGGCAGGAATACGTGAAGCAACAACTGTGCTCCTGTCTTTGAAGGTGAATGGTATCCTATCCTGGGCTGCATTAGGAGGATGTTGCCAGCAGATCAAGGGAGGTGATCCATCGCCCCTACTCAGTACTGATGAGGCCACACCTGGAGTACTGTGTCCAGGTCTGGGCTCCTCAGTACAAAAGAACCACAGACATACTGGAGAGAGTCCAGCGAAGCACCTCTGAGGTCATTAAGAGACTGGAACATCCTCTCCTCTGAGGACAGGCTGAGAGAGCTGTGACTATTCAGTCTGGAGCAGGCAAGGCTCGAGGAGATCTCATCGATACCTGAAGGGAGGATGCAAAGAGGGCAGAGCCAGGCTCTTTTCAGCAATGCCCAGTGACGGGACCAGAGACAATGGGCACAAATTGAAATACAGGAGGCTCCATCTGAACATCAGGAAGCACTTTTTCACTGTGAGGGTGACCAAGCTCTGGCGCAGGTTGGACGGGGAGGTTGTGGAGTCTCCATCGTTGGAGATATTCAAAAGCTGTCTGGATATGGTTCTGGGCAACCAGCTGTAGGTGGCCCTGCTTGAGCTGAGGCATTGGACCGGATCACCTCCAGAGATCCCTTCCAACCTCAACCAGCCTGTGATTCTGTGAAGGACTGTCTTAACCTACACCTCTTGAACGAATCCAGTGTCCTGTTTCTCTATTGCCTTTATAATTCTTGTAAGTTATTGAAAGTAGTATCAAGAGCATACATATACAAAGAAAAACCACAACCAGCAAATTCCAATATTGTAACATTTTACATCTGCTTTTTCTGATGTAAATCACAGCCCAAGATATTCTAAATTTTGCATGTTTTATCCCATTTACAAACAAGCCAGCCACCATCTCCCTAAGAAATGTTTACCTCTCTGAATGTTAGATATGAAGGTATTTTCCCCTTCTTTCAAGATAGCCTGGAATAGCAGCGGTATGTGAACACACCACATTACAATGCCTCAGAGCGTGGAGAAGTAGTAGTACCTCAGTGGTTTGATTTAAGGAGCTGCCTACAAATGGGAACATAGCAATGACTAGCTGAGGTATTTCTAATACATCTATTACCTTGACACAACAGCAAATATAGATGTTCCTCATTTCACAGATGGAGAAACTGAAGCACAGAAAAAGCCATTAGTGATGCGTGATCAATGAGTCAGAGTAAAGAAAAGGAAAGGAAGGAGATCAGGAAAATCTTTATGGCTGAAAAGAGTGAGAGAACAAAGAGCTGTGAAAAGTTTGGCTGAAAGGCTTATACTGATCTTAATGTGTACTTATCCATTTAAGTGCACAGAAACGGCACACTTAGAACTGAAAAGTTTAGTACCTGCATTTTTAACAGACTAGAGACAAGTTATTCTGTTTTCCTTGAGTCACTCATAAATTACTCTGTTTGGATACAGTGAAGAAAAAGAAGGGGAAATAGCTCCAAAACACACAGAATGTAAGTCTCTTGATATAGCATCTACAAAAATAGCTGTGCATGGTTCTCAGCTAAATTCCTGGAGAATAGTCCCGATTTTTGTTCCAGCCTTTTCTTTCCTACATAATTAAACTTGCTATAACTGCAATCAGATTTTAACCCTTGGAGTTCTACTTGTGCTCCAGCAGTAACATGGATCTAAGACCCCTGTTTACACCGTTCTTGCACACTTCAGATAAAGCGTGCAAAATGAGTAGCAGATCGGAGTTGTCCTTCCGCAGGTACCAATACCAATATCCAGCTACCGTTTTACACAGAGTGAAATGAGCCATACAAATTCACAGTGACGTATGCCACCCTCAACAAGAAATGGATCAAAAGCATGAACCAGGAGGCCAAGAGTAGGAAGGACACTGAACTGGTGCCTCTTGGAGTCTTTTTTGAAATGAGGAAGGTATAGGTCTTATGACACAGGAGCGCAGGAATATAATGATAATATTTTTGCACATATAGACTGCGGAGCTAAAAAAAAATGGTTGGGAGGCAGACACAATCAGTAAAGCTGCATGAAAAATAGTTGTGGCATATTATGGCATGGACTCACTCATGGTGCAAGTGAGACAGAGTGAGACAGCAAGTGAGCCAAAGTGAGGCAAAATTTATTTTTACAAGCAGTGTTTTATGCTCTTTACCTGGATGCTCTTTGTCTACGATTTCTATTCCTAAAGGGCAACTGTCTGCACGAGCTCTACCACCTCTACTTGTCCAATCAGCTTCATGCTCCTGATTGACGTTGTAGCATTGTTCTTCATCACGTACTTCTTATTTTGTCCATCACACCGTTGCTTCTTAGCATGTACTCTGGCTTTGTCCATTGTGCTCAGATCCTGTTCGTTTCAATACATTCACCCATATTCCCATCCGCATTAATTACTCTCTTCGATACATTCGCTCACATCGATACACTTGCTCATATTCCCATCCACTACAAATAGTCTTCCCCTCCTGTGAAAATTTCTAAGATTTTGCAGTTTCCCTTCCTAAATCACAACAGTCAAAGTCTCAAAAGTATTCACAACTGAAGCATATGCAAAAAAAACCATGACTAGACAGGGAGGTCACAGTACACCTTTTCAGTTTCAATCATTTTCAATGTTATGTTTTTAGAAGTGGCTTAATTTTCTAATGAAAAAAAAAATTGTTTGGCAAAAAGAAACTGGATTTGGTTATTTTTCAGAAGACTAAAGCAAGATGTCAAAATTCACATTAAAAAATGAGATCAAGCCTTTCCCACAAACAGGCTTCTTCTGAAAAAAAAAACCCACAAACAAACAGATTTTTGAATGAAAAAAAATAAAATTCTTAAGCAGTCATAGTAATCTAATAACCTCTTGCACATAGTAGATCCGATAGCAAGGATCTGCTTTGAAACAGTAGAGATATGTTTTTTTCCATGAGTGTTCTCTCTTTTCCCTTTTAACCACAACACATTTATGGTATAGTAAGAGGCATGAAGGCGTTCATGGACATTCACGTGCATGAAACAGAGGAAAGAAGAGGTGGAATTTACTCTTTTTTCCTTCCAAATCTGGCATCAATGAAACCATGTCTGATAAAAAGCTATTGTAACTCTGATAACAGCTACAACTCAGATTGCTATAGATGTGATTATTGTGACAAGAAAAGCTGGAACAAAAGTGTAATGTCAAAAGATCAATTGGCACCATCTAGTACTTGAGAAACACAGACCCTTTAACTGCCAATTATATCTGTCCTTGCTGTTTTCAATATGTAGGTCATGAATCCCTAGCATTACCTTACAGCTTGATTATATTCCATGTGTGGATAATAGTCTTGTAAAACAGTTCCATCAGCATCCTGATGTCTTTGTTCTGGTGTACCCAGAATAAATAGTATTTAGAAGAAAACATTGGACTACTTAATAAACATCTCTCAATCTATCTCATGCTGTAATAATGAAATTCCTACAAGAAAAAAACATATTTATCTTCACTGAAATTGTACATTAGTGAGGAGCGGAAAGTAGCTGAAATGCAATTTACAATAAAAGAATCAAAGTGGTTAATCAGGGTATATATCAACCCTTTAGTGGAATTAATAAAAAACATGCAGAGCAATCTAATAACAAATTTGTAGGTTGATGCATATAACTGCTTGTTGAATTTTAAAGCTCTAAAAGAATGAAGGGCAACTGTAATCAAAATTGTATTAGCAATTCAAACTCCAGTTATAAACTACAGCCCAGGTGTCTACAAGAGGCAGGAAGGATTTCAATTTGCGTTATCTGCTTTTGAGCAGAGGATAGAATAGCATGAAGTGTGACCTTTCTTGGGATCATCAGAAACGGTCAACAATTTAACAGATTGGTTATTCTGATCCTTATGAGCAGCAGGCAATCTGAGAATGTAGTAGCAAGATGACAATTCAAAGCCAGCAGGGTAGGGAATAAATTACTCAGGATGAAAGAAATGGAATAAAACTTCTCATCTATATCCTACCTATTTATGGTCTAAAGCTAAATTGGTGATTCATTTAACTTGTAACTTCCTTAGCATTTCTAACCCAAGCATTTAGGGACAAGGACTAAAAAAATATTACTCTGTAGGATCATATGACAAAAACTAACACAGACGTTTTAGCCCAGAGCCCTTCAGTTGTAGTGTGTGACATAATGAGCGTTTACTGAAGGCAGCCCACAGATCTACCTGTTCTGCACAACATGTTTTGAGCTGAAGGCGGTAGCAGAAGATCGAAAGTCAGCTGCAACATGTCACAAGAATAAAAGAGGCAAGGACCCTCAGATTGAATTCCCAGGTTGCCCTAGGATGTAAGTAATACCCTCCTGTTACCCAGGAAAGCACAAACCATATTCAACAATCCCTTACCTTCTGACCCGAGGGAAACTTCCTCCTGCCTTCAGATCTAGTGATTTATTTAATCCTGACTCTGTAAATGCAGTACGTCAAGCAGACACTTCCCTGCATCCTGCCTTGTAACCACATCAGAAAGTTGAGTTACTTTTTCAGGGAGAAGGAGGGGAGCTGTCTCCGTGCCCTGTCAGCAGTCCCCTGACATACTGGATGGCTGTGGTACAAGTGGAATGCAAACAAACAGCAACGCCGCGTCCTCCCAGAAGATCTGAAAAATGCACTTTACCTGCTGCATCCTATAATTACATTAGCCTTTTTTGCAGCTACTTCATACTGGTGACAGCGGTATTGTATGCTCAGCAAGACTGTCAGAGTTTAGCCCCGCTCTGGACCAAGCTATGCAGTCTTTTGCTCACTCCCCCACCCTCTGAGGCAATGGGGGAGCGATAATATAACAAAAAGGCTCAAGGTTTGAGATGAGGACAGGGAGAGATCCTTGAAGTTACTGTTACAGGCAAAACAGACTTGACTTGGGGAAAACTATTTATTTATTATTACTAATAAAGCCTAAGCAGGATAATGAAAAAGAGAACAAAAACAACTTCCCCCCACTTCTCCCTCTTCTTGGGCTTAACTTAATTTCAGTCATCTCCACCTTCTTCCCCCTCCCTGAGCGGCACAGGGGGGAATAAGGAATGGGGGTTACAGACAGTTCATCACTTGTCACTTTACACTGCTCCTTCATCGTCAGGGGAGGAACTCCTCACATTCCTCCTCTGCTCCAGCATGGGGTCCCTCCCATGGGCCACAGTCCTTTGTGACCTGCTCTGGCGTGGGTCATCTTTTCCACAGGGTGCAGTCCCTCCAAAACAGCTGCCCCAGCGCAGGCCCTCCCCAGGCCACAGCCTCCTTCAGGCATCCACATGCCCTGGTGTGGAGTTCTCCGCAGGCTGCAGGTGAATCTCTGCTTCTCCATGGACCTCCATGGGCTGCAGGGGGACATCCTGCTTCACCATGGTCTTCACCACAGGCTGCAGGGGAATTCTGGCCAGGAGCAGCATTACTCCTCCCCCTCCTTCTTCACTGACTGTCCTGGTTCTGGCCAGGATAGAGTTAATATTTACCTGAGCTGGGTGGAGAACTGAAGCTGGTAGCCCCTCTGGCTGGGATAGTTAACTAATTAGCTAACAGCTGGGGTTAATTTACCCAAATTAGCCAAAGGGCTATTCCATCCCATCTGACATCATGCTCAGTATATAAGTGAGGAGGGTGGTGAAGGGAGGCCCTGCTAGTTGGAAGAGACTGGATGTGGAGATCTGTTGTGAGCTATTATACTGTATTTGTGTTCCATCACTCTCTTGTTTTCTTCTGTCATTACTGTTAAATTTACTTTTTGTTCAATCTCAACCTGCGTGTTTGGGTTTTTTTGTTTGTCAAATCTCCTCCTATTCTCTCGGAGAGTGGGGGGAGTGAGAGAGAGACTGCGTAGTCTGGTCCCCGTTGGGGCTGAACTATGACACTGACCTTCGTGTCTGCAGCCGTTCCTCACACAAGAAATTCTTCACAATCAGGCTCAGGCAGACACCTCTCAGGTTCTCTTCACATCTCCTCTCTGCTTCTTGTGGCTGAGCCAGGCCCAGTCGGCCACCCAGTGGGAGGCCAGAGGCTGAGGGCTGCAAGGCCCCCACAAGGGGCCCTCTCTGCCCCTACTTCAGCTTCTTCACCACTTCTTTTTTTTTTTTTTAATTTTCCCCTTCTTAAATACGTTATCGCAGAGGCGTTATCACTGAACATTCTGTCACTAATTGGCTCGGCCCTGGCCACCAGCAGGTCCACCCTAGGCCTGGCCAAGTCCACTGGACAAAGAGGAAAGTTCTACCAGCTTCTTCCAGAAGCTGCCATCATAGCCCTCCCTCACTAAACAAAACCAGCACAAAGACATTCAGGTGTCTTTTCGCCACCTCTAACAATTATAGTGTTTAGTTTAGTGCAGAAGTCCCCATTTTAAGTCCCTAAAAGCACAGCTTTGAACATTGTAGTATCCCATTTCTATTCTTCTTCATAATGTTATGCTGTCTCTATTTTTATTATTCCAGGGGAGAATGGCATCTGTTTCTTTCTCACTGCTGATGGAACCATCCTTTGACTGGCAAGAGCAATCAGCTGTAGTGTCTGTGACATTCACAAGTACAGACCTGTCCCTTACTGCAGAGATGCCAGTGGATCTTGTGTTCCCTAGCATTTCCACTCATTTAAACCAAGAGCTCCCAAGAGCACACAACAAACAGCAGTAACTGGAGGGAAATCGCAGGAAAGTGAAAAGAAATGAGAAACAAGATGTTTACAGCAGCTGATTAGTTATTTTTTTTCTAAAAATTCTTACTTTTTATCTATTCCTCATTAAATTTCCCAAAGCTAAAAAGGCGGCACATTTCAGCCATGTGTGAAGGGGTTAAAATCAGACAACATGTAGTCATTTTCTTTCACAGCACGGTGTATTGCCATCTTGTGGCTGTTTTACCTGTACTGTGCCGAAAATGTGAATCAAATAAGTGCACTTTTATTTTTTTTTAATCCTTTGTAAGAATAGCCATTTAAGACATGGGAGAGGTCGATCACAAGTGGATGATGTTTATCATTTGACTTTTTCTGAAACTTCACTCTTGACTTAGTACCATTCCATCAAACTATTTCTCCTTTATGTGTGCAGGCTGTCTTTCCGAACTGTAACTTGTATATTGATTGCCTCACTGATGTTATTCTTTCTTATTTTTTTTTCTTTTATGTTTAGTGAAATGCAATTTAGTGACATTTTTTTCTTACAGCATCTTATTTCTACTTTTTAATGTATTTTGCATTTGAATCTGAAAAGAAAAACTCTAACCAGAATCTGTGAAATCATTGAAATAAATTTAGCAGGAACTTTGATGTGACCAGGGAATAAAATAATAACTAAAAAAGCACGAAGAATATGTGAAGATAAAAGCTATATTGCAGCAGAAAAGTCTTAGTTATATGTTTGTATCTCCTGCTCAATAGAACTTTTTTTTTCCTTAGGTATATCTCCAGAGTACACAAACATAGTAAATGTCTGCACAGAGAATTACTTACAAGTATGTATTCTTTGGGTTATCATTAACACCACTTAGTCTCCTATAGTATCATATGTATAGAACTAAATTATTTGAGATCACCTTAATTTAGGAAGAGATCTCTACTCAGTAATATACATGAGCCCAAGACATGTTTTCCTGAACAGGAGTAGACTTGGGCTGGCACTTTAATACTTTCCTGGATTAATGCCTATAAAGAGATCTGTGTTGGTTATGAAACTGTTCTACTTTGGTGACAGTGAGCAGAATAAATCACAAAGTGACTCTTAGTGATTTCAGCATTGCTTTGATCTTGTTCTCTTTCATGAAGATGTAAATCAGATAAAACAAAATCAAGAGAAAAATCAGTGCAAGCAAATGAAGTTACATTGGTAGGAGATAAACATGAAGACAATAAAATCACTCTCAGTTACCACTTAACAGTATCTCTTAGAAAATCTTCTGGATTTTGAAGCCTTTTACACTCATTCTTATGGTGCCTGGATTTGAATGTTCAATAATTAAGAAATCTGAAGTTTCTTTAGTCTGGAGAAAGTTATTGCTGTTGCCCAGGGCAGACATTTGCAATGGGATATAGTCTGTTATATTGTGCTTGGATTATAAGGGAACAGAAGCAAGCCTTTTGGCTACTGGGCATTCCTTACTCCATAAAAAAAAAGAATAGAGGAATTTACCTGGCCAAACATTATTTCATCCTTGCCAATGAGGGAATAAGGACTAGGACTGAAATAAAATGAGCTTTTCTGACCTTGCCCTCTGCCAAATGAAGACTGTTTTCAGCTTGCTTGTGACACCCTCACCTGACCTGCTGCTTCTGAAGATGGCTGAGTCAGCTTTCCTGCAAGAGAGTTGTGTACAATTGCGTACTTTCAGTGTTTGTGTGGGCATTTCTGAAAACACCCTTGGCAGCTCTCCCTTTCCTGTAGTCAGCTCCATGGTTGTGGTCAAATGTGTTACTCCTTCCCTAGCAGGGACAAGAAGGCCCAATGTGCACAGACTTCCAGATGGGAAAGATGAACAGTCCGTGTGGCAGAACATGACCCTGGCATCGACTACTGTTTCCCCTTGCTAACCATTAATACCGGTACATATTTCCTAGAGCAGCTCTTCAGCAGTCTCGCAGCTGCAGCACACACAAAGCTCACGCTAAGCAAAAAATCCAGAAAAACACTGCTGATCTTCACAGGAAGCAGAGATTAATCACTTCCCTTTTATAGTCCTCTGTCCTCCATTTTGCTTTCACGTGAGATTGGAGTAGAGAAATAATCACGACTTTCATTTGCTGGGAATTAGGGAAAAACCATGGAACAGATTTCCAGCTATGATTTCTCATTTGGCTGTGTTGCTTATAGCAGTCTAAGCAATCCCAGGCCTCTTTCCTCACTCCCTCTTCTCCATCTCTGTTGTGCAAATGCAAGTGCTTGTGCCCCAAACTCTAACAGACAACCAATCTGTCTGAAAAATAACCTGGCAAAATGAATTGGCTATTTTCAGTCATACCAGGTCCCTGATGCAATTCACTGCTCACCCACATGAACAGTAGAAGAGGTAACGCTGGAGCAAGCAGCCATGGGAAAAGTGAGTGGGTAGCAGACAGAACTTGTTTTCTTTCATGCAGGAGTACCTGAAGTGTACATCAAATCTCAGCTATAGACTCCTTCTTCCATTTTCAGAAAGCATTAAGCTTTCAGAAATCAGTCTTTTGGAGAGCTCAGGCTAATTAGGACCCTGTTTGTACTGCAATTTGAGCAATACAGTGATAGATTTACACAAACAGGAATTTCAAAAGTGCCTTGGCACTTGTCTCCAATGGATTTGATCATCTGTTCTGAAGTGTAACTGCGCTTGTGTAACAATTCCCAGGGTACACTAACTCTATTGCCTGAACAGAGAAAATCCAGGTCCTTCTGTGCTAAAAACACCAGTCCCACAGGATTGCCAGCTTTCCCTTGATAAGCAATTAATTCAGCCGGTAGCAGTAGCAGACACTTATGTACCCACACAGGGAGCTGTGTTATGCAAAACCAGCCACTAAATTTTAACTTCCAGCACTTCAGATTATGAGAAGGGGAGGTGAAGGGGTTTGCCAGACTAAATGAACTACCCTGTATTCCAGGTACACCTGTGATTGCTGGTGTCAATAAAACATGCGGCAGAAGGTGGCCCCGAAATCCTAACTTCACTTTGGTTTTGATAGTCTACAAATAGAAATACTCTGATCTAGGTGTGAAGACACAGCAGCCTCAAAAATGAGGAGCTGAACTGTGCTTCATATTATCTTCAACTACACTGTGACATCTGAACCAATTTGAAAGCTGGATTAGCCATTAAAGTTGAGCAGAATGTGGCTGAGAGCCTGCAGTTACGTTCAGTTTAGCTAAGAGTTGTCTTGGGAGGCATGATGTATTTAAGGTTCTAGTACAAGATGATGACGCTTGGCATTTCCTAGAAGCTGATAGCCAGGTAGTAGCAGAGGAACTGGCTATGATACAGCGGCAGTGTCAGTGCTACCTGTCTTCGTTCGAGTTGACTGCAAGTATCCAGAGGTTTGTTCTTGTTCAGTTTCTGCATTTCTGCTGTATATTTAGAGCAAACTCTCTTCCCTAGATAACTGCAGATGGGATGTCCCCTGGCTTTCTCTAGGAGCTGCAGGAAGCCCAAGTAGAAGTATCTTGGGACACGTAGAAATTGTCATCAATGACAGAAGGTAATGTTCAAAGGAAAATGTGAATTTGAAGTACACTTCCCTTAAAGATGACTCATTGGATAGAGTATGTCTTCATCTGGAGTTACTGATTTCTGTCCAGAGAGTCAAACATTACATACTGTGTCTGGAAAATATAAACACATTTTTTGATAGATTAAACCCTTGAGCATTGTTTTTGTTGGTGGTGTTTTTTTTACTTTAAGCCACGTTAAAGGAGAAGAGGGTATTGATTGGATCTGGCAGGTGGTAAAGCAATTTATCCAGGCTGCAATCTCTTCAAGTCCAGCCAGTTTCAGCTTTCCTATTTCAAAAGCGTTAACCATTTTCTCTGTGCCTAGCAGTCAGGGAGAGACAACCATGGAATGCAATGAAGTTGCTTTACTCTTTTGGAGGCAGGTGGAAGGAGATGAGGGTTTTAGCAATGACTTCATAGTCATTACTAAGTCCTCTCTGATGCATGTATGAAGTTAAGCACCCTGGAAAATGCTGTACATATCCTCTGTAGAAGACAATGTTGAAATCGCCTCTATAAAATTACCCACACTGAACTCACACCTGAACAACATGCAAACCAAAGGGACTGAGAGATGAAATATGCAGAAAAAGCACATAAATATTAAGAAGCTTAATTCAAAACCATTCTAGAATAGTAAAGCTACTGGAAAACAAGGAGGGGATTATAGATTGCAATCTCTAGGTTTTCGTTAAAACCAAACTAGACATCATGGAAAACATTCTTTTGGAATTGGTATTAACAGAGAGTTAGCAGTACTGTTATAACCTTAAGGTGAAAATAATTTAGAATTATGGACAATTGTAACATTGTACTTATGTATAGCACTTTCTAGAAACACAGGACCTGGTTTTAGGGTGCCTTGACCTGAGTATCTGAAGCGCCCGTTGCAGTGACAGCACTGAATTCAGTGGGGGGTTTCTGAGCTTACTGAAATGTTAGTCCAGCCATGACAAGAAGAAAATCCTAAAAGCAGCAGGAAATTTTATACATAAAGGTTGTTGAATCATGAAGAGCAGAAGATAGTCATCCAAGTGTTTGGGGGTTTACTCTGGAGTTTTGGGCTTATGTCAGAATGTAGGTGAGACAACAGAAATGTGCTTTCTTGAGATCAAATCTGGCAAGGCAACTGTAAAACTCTGTTGCTTCTAACGAAGTTCTCTGGTATCCCCAAGGAAAAGTTTTTATTTTCTCAACATTTTCTTGACATGTACTTTGTGCTAAGGCTATACTGATAAAATGGTTGCGTAACAGATGCAGATTTGCTTATGGTACACTGGAAGGCAAGAACTGACAACATGCTAATCTCCACAAAGATTTTACAACAAAATGTTGATGTGTGTCACTTCCATTTAATTTATATTCCGTGTTCTTCATCCCACCAGTCCTGCCTAGATGATGGATGGGATTTGGTTCCTGCTTTGCTGATGTGTGTGATGGCTCTAGATGCATAAGACTCCATAAGCACCTGTCACTTTTCTTAGGTTAGGGTTGCAAAAGAAAAGGTGTAACCTTACTAGTGAACAAGACAAAACTACCATGTTACGTGGCCTTGACTGTCATTCGGTGTGAGCAGAACTCTATTAATTGACTGAAAACAAAACTGCAAAATAAAAGAGTAACTTTAATGTGTCTGCTTCTTGAAATGGCACTTACTGGTGCTGGAATTCCATGTTTATCACATCCCACGGGCTGCCAAGCCAAATCTGCCCTACTTTGAAATAAATTATAAATTCAAATTGTTTTAATCCAATCTTGAAAACTTCACCAGGGATCTAAAAGTCCAGGTGGCTGGCTGTATTGTCAGGAAGAGAGATTTTGAAAGGTTTGGAATAGGAATTGAGTGAACAGGGCCATCGGCACTAGGTGATGCAGAAGGACACCTATCCTTCCTCTGCCAAGTGGCAATGGAAGGAGGGAGGGATGGGAAGGACAGCAAGTTGTTGTGGAAGTTGTGGAAATCACTAGAGACTGCAGATTTGATTCTGAAGAGATAAATGGATTTTGATTAAATATATGGATGCCTTTCTCTCTCTCTCTCTTTTTTTTTTCCCACCTTACTTTTCAATATAGAATAACCCTTTGGGTCCAATCCCAAACCCTACTGAAGACTGCCATCAATTCAGTAGACTCAGTATGACACATTTTAACTTACTTTATTCCCTTCAGAATAACACAGCCAGTAAGAACACTTTTTGACACCTTGGTAATGTCATGATTATTACTAGTCACACTCAAATACAGCTTCCTGAAACCGTGTATCTGTTTTGTTTTAGCAAAACAAGTTGATTTCCCGAACACATAAGAGGAGGTTAAGGCTTAGTTCCAGCTTTGCATGCTAATACCAGGCAAAGAAAAATCCGTAGCTGGGTAGACAAAAATATAAATAAAGGAAGAATTAAGATGTTTTCATTAATCACATTGTTAAGCTGTCCTAATTATATCAGATGTATAAGATGTAAACAACATCTGTGGGATAAGCAACTCAGGACATAGTTGGATCTGCTGCTATTCTGCTGTCTCCCTCCACGATCTGGAAGAAAAGTTGCATTTGTGACTTAATTCCCCTTAAGCTACTATGGATCCACATCCTGGTTATCCTATTAAAAGCCTGCATTGCTGTCCTCAGATTTCTAATGTTTCCTACATTTGTTTTTAACAGACCAAACCTCTAGGAAAGGAATAAGTCTGAGTCTGCTATATTTCCTTCAGCCTTTAAATGTCCGGAGCTATACATAGCGACAGTGGGAGGGGAGAGAGGGGAAAGTCCATCTTGCACTTCCTAGGAAGCAATCCTCTGGTTGCTTTGCATTACACCACTAGCAGTCCATCTTGCTCAGAGCTCTTGGTGCTCAATGCTTAAGCAGGGCCAGCTTACCCAGACCATACCTCAACTAAACCAAAGATCTCTTCCTTCACAATAATGCTGAACTGAAAAGAACAATAAATTACACCTGTTGCCCCAAATCTAACAGCTTTTCCCAGGACAGAAATTTGCATTATATTTTGGTGGCTTTTCAGGGCAGGCCTTTGCCATCCATTTTGCCAGGCTTCTATCCAAGGGTGTCAGTGATGGTCCCCTACTCAGCTCAGACTTCTGCTGTGGTGTAGACCTCCTCTGAGATGTTTCTCTCTGAGATGTTTCTCTCTGGCTGTTTCTCAGAATCTTTTCACACCTACAAACACATGAGCTGCCACACTGCATCAGGTTAAAGGCCAGTTTAGCCCAGAACATGAACCCCACAGCACTCATTAGCCAGTATTTCAGGAAAGTGTGTAAGAAACAGAAGTATACCTTGATATAACAGAAGTGTACTGTGACAAAAAAAAAAAAAAAAAGCTATTTTCAAGCAGTTAGCTGTTCAGGAGCTGATTATTCAGGAATTTGTACTGGACCATAAAGTTTAATACACAGAACTGGATAAATTTTATTTCACCTAATATCTATTTTTTTATCTATTTGGCCTTCTTTTGCAAGGAGTGCTATGATTTAATTTTGAATAGTGTGGAAAAGTGCTTTCTTTTGCTTTTTTTTAAACCCACTATTGATGATTTCATTGGCACAAATAATTTCATGTAATCATTCCCTATTCACCTTCTCTAAACTGTTTAGAGTTTTATAGGCTTTTTTCATATTGCTTTCTCATCTATCTCTTTTCCAGACTGGAGAGCTGGAGTCTGTCTCACTGTTGTATATCTTTGATCATCCTGTAACCCTTCTCTATCTCATCTCTAGCTTTCTTATACCTGCCTTGAGGCTGCTGGGGAAGAACTGTATACTCATTCAAGCTGTGGGAGCACCATGAATTTATGCAGTGACATAAAAACATTTTCTGGTTTTACTCCATCCCTTTCTCAATAATTCCTAATGTTTCATGTATTCTTTTGACCTCCCCCAAGCACTGAGTTCATATTTCCAGAATCTATCCCCAGTCACTCCAAAATGTATTTCCTGAATGGTAATAGCTAATTTAGAGCCTGTTATTATGTATGAATAGTTTTGAGTTATTTTGATTCCATTTGCATTACTTTGCACTTAGGAGCATTAATTTTCATTTGTCATTTTATTACCCAGTTACTCACTATTATGAGCTTCTGCTAGAGCTCTTTGCAGTCAGCTCCAGATTAGACGGTTCTGAATAATTTGTTATCAGATGCAATCATGTCAATGCAGTATTTATCCCCTTTTCCAGCTCTTTCCAGCTTCATATTTTCCATCCTCTGTCCTTTACATAGATTTCTCTAGAACATGGCTGTCACCCCCTTCCCAGTCCTTTTCTAGGCTTCCTCCTCAGAACATCATGGGGAAAAAAAAAAAAAAAATGCCTGAATTTCCCATTCAGTTAGCATCTCTACAACAGACTGTCTGTGTGGGATTCGTTTCACCTAACTTTAGATGGTGACATCTATTTCTGAGCCAAGTCCTCTCTATAATCAAATAGAGAGGAAATAGGCAGCGCTACAGTGGAAGTGATCCAACTCTAATGTAAATGTCTAAAATGCATCAGATGATTCATGCCCTAGAAGTGTTTATTCCTCCTCATTGACTCAAAGGGAGTCTACAGTGAGTGGAGCAGATGCAGATTATCTACGTCAGAGGCAGAAACATCATAAATTAGGTGAGAAGAATCCTGCTTTTTCTCCCGCAGATCTCACTGGGCTACAACCACGTAATTTTCCTGGTGAACTAAAAATCCAAGAACTACATTCTTTAAAGACCTCAAACCTGGAGTGGGCTTACAGAGGTCTACAGGGTAACATCTTTGGTATTTCCCACACAGGGAAAACACAGCTTCCTTTGCACTGTATGCCATACAGCAAGGGGCCTAAGTGCAGCCAGGATCTGGTCCAGCTGGATGCAGGCTTCCTAGAATAGAATGGGCATAACTCTGCAAAAGCAATATTTCACATGCTCTGTCCCTCATTCCTACGTTACTCTGGCTCCAGAATACTGTAATGCCACACAGTTCCTATCAGAATGTTTTGACAGGACTGATCTTCTCTTGGAGAGATTTATTTGCACTTGAAATATTTTCCCATTTCCTTGCATCATTTCTATAACATCATGTCTTCCACAGAAAGGACAAGTTTATAACAGATGTATGTACTTCAGCTTATCTTTCCTATCTTACTTACCATCCTTTCCATCCCAAATAACCTTTCACAGCCATCAAGAGTCTGGCAGAGGATCATTCACTTAGAGCTTTTAGACTGTTCCCTCCACAAGTTAATGATAAAAGCTACATTTCTAAAAAAGCAATGTTCTCCTAGCAGTCCACTGAAGCAGCTAATATAATCTTGAGACACTTGGCAGTAAAGTTACCTCTGAGATCTGTTATACAGCCAATAATATATAGAGAAAGTGCTGCACTCAGGACATACAAAAAAAAATCTTCTAAAAAATCTGATTCATTTTCCTTTATGCAATATCCACTGAGGCACAAATATCTAGGGAGCAGTTTGTTCTAAAGCTTCAAAATGTTACTGCAAATTAATGTGCACTGGTTAGTACCCTTAAGCAACAGAACTACTCTGAGAACATAGCTTATAAAAATACTTTTTTCCTCTCTCAACGAAATATTCAGAAAGCACAGACTATAAAAAGTCTTAAAAAAAAAATATTCCTTTTATCTTCAATTAGTCTTCAGAGCAATCTTGTGACCCTAGCTTGGATCAAATACCATCTGAGATAAGAGTAAGGAAGAAATAAGTTATATAAAGTCCAGTATATAGAGAGTATTACTGCTTACCTTAGGAGAAATGACAGTGTACTGGAGATGGTAACAACACAAGCTTTTATTTGGACATTTCTAAGATCCAGACTAACCCTATTGACTACAGCTTCACCTGGAAGACCCATGTCCTCTCCTTAGAGAAACTACCTGGACATGGCATTTGACTTGGAACTCCTGGACAGGGACTGGTGAGTAATGCCAGCTGAGAAATGGCAAAGGAGTGCAGCTATTCTCCCAAAAGAAAGCTTGAACTGAGAAAGAAGACATCAAAGGATTTTTTAAAGAATATTCAGTGATAAAAAGGACAGAACATCCTTAATCTAATTATCTAATTGTTAATTGTTAATCTAGCATTTAACATGAACATCCTGTACATTTTCGCACCTGAATAATGAGAGAGACTTAGTCGTATCCATTGTATACTCCCAGGAGCTATCAGTGCCATGAGATTAAAAATGCTAGAATTCAGTGTAAACCCTGCCAAATGCCTGATAACTAAAACCGTAAGAGTCTGTGACAGGGAGATGGAGGCTTACCTAATGTTATGAGGTAATGGTCAGGCAGTGGAACAGGCTGCCCAAGGAAGAGGTGGAGTCACCATCCCTGGAGGTGGTTCAAAAAACATGTAGATGTGTCACTTAAGGCCATGGTTTAGTGGACATGGTGATGTTAGGTTGATGGTTGGACCTGATGATCTTGGAGGTCTTTTCCAACCTTAAAGATTCTATGATTCTGTAAGAAAAATCTGCTGATTGCAATAATAATGTGTTACAGTGTGAAGGTAAGATTCATCTGTGCCCGGTGGTACAATGTGGATGTCCCCAGCTGAGTGCTCACCTCTGGCCCCTTTTATGGTCAGTGGAGAAAAAAATGCATATTTCTGGGGTATAATTCATCTCTTCTTATATTAGATACTTAAATTAGGACACAGCTGTGGAAATCCCACCTCTAGAATACTGTCTTCTGAGCAGACTCCCATCCCTGGGTTCCTACTGCTCATTTTCACTAAGGAATTTTCTAGTTATTATTGAATGCAAATGATGTGTCTCAAGAGCCCTATTGTTTATCTACTCTATTTATCTACTCCTTCATTCTTACTGAGCTGTATTCTTGTGGAACTGCTTAGAACCTGCACCAATGCTAATGGAGTACTCTTATGCTTGTCTGAAATTGATTCCTCTGTGACATGTAGACAAGTTGTTCATAGGGCTTCCTCTTCCCTCATAATTATTTTTTTATCTTAGGAAGTTAACTGACTTGTAGTTACAGACTTGAATTTTGGCATTGTGTATATCTTATATGTAGTATATAATATATATGATAAATAATTTCTTTCATTAGATGGCCATTTCAACAGTATGAGGTTTAGCCCTTTCAATAGATCACGCATGCCATAAGCCACAGGGGCCAGTCTGTGTGTTACAAATGGCTTCGTGCCAACAGCAAGGCATGGCAATTGGTGGTGATGCTCAGCTTTCAGACAGTGCCACAGCACGACTCTCTGCATCGGGGAAGCTGCTGTAGCAGCATCGCTGTCCTCTCCCATCAGTCAGCACGTACACCAAGCTCGGAAACGTGCAAGACGTCAACCAGATTGCAAGTGGCAATGGGACACAGGGGGAAACCCTGGGCTGGATGCAGCTGTAGTCTGTGGGGAGTGGCCATCCTGCTTTTGCTGCTGCTGTATGTCTCACAACCCTGAATATGCTCCGATCAAGAGATGCTAATTGGAGTGAGAGGCAGGTTTCTGCATCTGGAGTCGACCTTGTAAATCTTGCCCAGAGTGCTGAGCATTTCTCTTGAAAACAATCACTTCTGTGTGGATGCAGTGTAGAGAAAGGAAGAAGGTAACAGTTAAGCCACATAAATTCATGCCAAAAATCCTATTCAAAATTTTTGCAGTGTGAACATGTCCTAAGCCAATGCAGAGTTACAGAGGACACAGGCACAGAACTTGCAGATCCAGCCTTGGTTCCTAAATTCAGTATCCTCCCCTTTCATTTATGTAAATACAAAAAAAAAAAAAAAAAGACAAAAATAATATTTTTACAACTTCCTTTTTGTTTCAAGCGAGGTAATTGAAATCTAAACGGAAGTAAAGCCATGTAAGAAAAAGTTTTAGGAAACCTTATTTTGAGTTATTGGAGGTTTCACTAATGCTGCAAAAAGAAATCTTTTTTTCCTGATCGTCCAGATGCCGCTTTTCACAGATTGTAACACATTTTACAGAAGTGGCTAAATGTTTTCTCCATTTTGCTCACCAGGAAATGCATTCATTTCATATTTAGCACTTAATTCCTGAGTGCTCAGAATTAGCTACATCAGATGAAATCCTGGAA
Source organism: Chlamydotis macqueenii (assembly GCF_036417535.1). Lineage (NCBI taxonomy): Eukaryota > Metazoa > Chordata > Aves > Otidiformes > Otididae > Chlamydotis > Chlamydotis macqueenii. The sequence continues at coordinate 131,855,902 of NC_141556.1, forward strand.
AAGTTCCCTTTAACTACAGGAGGTCCAAGATTTTACCACAGGCTGGATTTTCAGAACTGCTGCTGGCTCCTACCTCTGAGAGAGATCAGTTGAAACCTCAAGGGCTCAGAGAAGCAGAAAATCTGGGTCTAGGTATAGGAATCTCAGGTTGAGCAAAAGCAGAGGCATCTCAGTTCAGACTCTGCTTTTGAAAATTTGCCTGCGTGTACAGGAATGTATCGCTTTCAATGTCTGTGTCCGTGATCTACCCACTGGGCTACAGAGCCTAACCCCTGGGATTTTTGTCATAACTATAGCGAGGCTAAAAGCCAAAAGTGGCTTTTTTATCAGTCTGGCTCTTGTAATTCGAGTGCCTTGGATCGCTCAATGCAACTTCACCTCCTGCAGACTAGACATAGAGGAAGGGAGAGGATTCTGCCAGAGATCAATAGTGTCGTTCAGACAAGGCATTACGGGGAGCGTCTGTCTGCTTTGGTATCTGCCTCTGGTTTACCACTGGGAATAATGGGCTTTGACATCTTGCCAGCCCTGCCATCCTAGAGAAGAGGTCGTTGCTAGTTCAACTCTGAGTGCCTCTTGCTAATCCGCCATTAACCACAGCACTCTTAGGCAATTATTCCTGTCCGGCATTTCCATCGTGAAAAGGATATTCAAGTAACCTTACAATGCATAAACCAGTTTTCTTACCTGCACAGCTTTTTTGTGATCTCCCAGGAAATAACTCTTACATCTTTCCCTTAGGCATGGGTCAAACAAATAGGGAACTTTCTACCTGGAAATGAACTCGTACCGAAACCACAAGGAGAGCAAAGATCTGAAGCTCAGAAAATTGAGCAGGAGTGAAATGTGCGTAAAAAAGTAACACCTTTCAAGGGGAGATGACTGATGTAAAGTGTAAAAAGCAGCTAAAATTGCTTTATAAAGAGAAAATATATTTATTCTGAGTATGTTGAATATTTTTATTTTACTTACTCCACTTTTTATTTTATTTGTGCCTCTCTTGACTGTTAGATATTAAGCAGCAGTTTTCTGAGACAGCTACTTCCTGGCAAACAGAAATGAGAATCCATTAAATAAATACTAGATTTTTAAAAAATGCTGTATTTTCTGCATCGCCTCTTGAAAATGGTTTCCAGTGAGCTTAATATCAAAATATTATTGATAAAATTAATAACAGATGAAGGAAAAAATAAGTGGTGAGGTAAAGAAATGAGACAGAATTTTTCAAGTGAGGTTTGCAGACAGCAAATTAGGTAGGAAGAAGGAAAACCAGGAAGACTTCATTATCTCACAGCATGTGCAGAAGGAAAATGCTCTTGCAGCAGTATTTTAAAGGTAATGGGAAGGAAGAGAGCAAAGGCAAGTCCCACGAGAGCAGAAAAAGTATATAAAGAATAACATGGTCAGGTTTGGACAGCTAGGTCCAGATGCCCAACTAGAGTGGAAGATACTACGTTGTGATACACTACTGTGATACCCTTATTTTCTTTTCCCTCTGCAGTACCCTTTACTCCCATGTCTCATTACTTCCTCCATTCTCTCACTGTAATAATCCCCACGTCTTCACAACCTCTTTGTCCTGCTGTGCTGTTTCATCTCTTCCTGACCGCCCCAGAAACCCTAGGCGCAGGAAATGCCCACCCCAGGAAGCAGCAAGACCCACATACGTACCTGCAGCTGCAGCTCCCCCATCAGCCCGTTCCTTCCATGCTCAGAACATCCTCTACAAAGATGATGTGCTGTTCTGCTCAGTCACATTTTTCCTCATTGGTCCACTTTTCTTTAAAGCCCTCAGGAAAATTACTAGCAAAAAAAAACCCGAATCCTGCTGCTTTTACAGTTTTCCTAAAAATCTTTTTCTTCTCTCTGTTCCCTGCTATGCAAGGCCTTTACTACATAACTAGATGTTTTTCTCAAGATGGCTTTATGCCTCCTCAGTACATGTGTAACTTTGTCAAAATTAGTGTGTGCTTCCTCCCAAAATCTCCTTGTTCTATTCTGGTTTGCTACCCATCCTCCTCCGTGGCATTGCAATTGAAGTGAGTTATTTGGGGCAGGGATGCTGTGTTTTCATTTCTGTTACAGAAAGCTTACAAAGCTCTCTGTGCCTGCACAATAATAATTCTCCCAACATTTATTATTGGGGCAATGTTAGGGGACTCCAGGGAGGCTGGTCACTTTACCTCCCGTAAGCCCTGCTTTCGAATGTTTTTGTTCCACAAAGCCTTTCCTCAAAGGAGACTTTTTGTGGCTCGATGCCAGAGAATTGTGCAATGTCTTTAAAAATATGAGGCACAGGATGGATTAGAACCTTGTCTGTGAGCTGAAAATTTGGGCTATTTTCATGTACTGGGATAAAGGTGGTTCAAAGAGATCGTGAAGCTGCCACAAACGTTCTGTTACCATTTGCCTGTTATGAGCTAAAGCTGAAATACCTGTGGCAGTGCCATTGCTACCCCATCACTGTGTAGGCAAAGGATCATTGCAGGAGACACAAAAGTGGGGCACACGATGCTGTAATACTCTGAGCCCACTGCAGCCGATTTAAACTGAGGAAGTTGTGCAATTAGTTTAATTCAAAATGATAATTGACCCAGCTCATGACTATTCCTCAGATAAAAAGAGAAGGAAAGATGGTTTGGTGCTAGCTCTGTCTCAGCCACTTCAAGCTTTCTGGTTATCTTCTTTATATATTTAATCAAGTACATTTGAAGGACAAATCTAGAGGGTAATGAGCTTTTACAGCTCCCACTGAAATTAAAAGCAACTGCACATGATCAGTTCCTGAGGTTTTGAAAGAAATATATTCATCCCATAAAAAATACATTAGATGACCATTAAAGTTCTGAAACATGACAATAAAAGCAAATACATTTTTACTTAGGGCTACCCCTCATTCGCTAGACACAGGCTGGCGTCTCCTTCTCTACTCAATCAATGCTTTGCTCTCATTTCCTTCTTTCTTAATTTTGCCTTCATGTTTGTGTTCAGAGTTATTTCAGATGAAAAGTACTATAAATAAGTAAGCCACTCTTACTGCTGACCACAGCCTATTGCCTGCTCCTGAAAGCTTCTGTTTTCCTGGGTGTCAGACTTGATTTGAACGGAACTGCTTATATGAGTGATGAGCCCTTGTCCTCAACCTAGCAAATTTCTCTAGAATAAATATAGGATTTGAGCCAAAGATTTCATCCTGTCTATTTAGGAACTCGCAAATGCAAAACTATTTCATGTCAAAGGCACAGAGTTATGATGTTTCCAGATGACAGGACAAAGCCCGGTGGTACATGACTGATCGCTCTGGGAGACAAGACTTTTGTTTATACCGAATGATAGATTATAAAAAATGCTGGCAGTTCACACCTGAATATGCATTCCATTTCATGGGGCTTGAATTCCAGTAAAATGTGTCATATTAAGGGAATTAAAAGCTGATGATTAGATTGATAGGGGCACAGAAATTAGGTTAAAAGATTATTTCAGTCAATACAAAGAGTCTTCATCTCACAGAACTAGAAAAAGAACATAAAATCCATGTTGGCAATATGTGTTGCCATATAAGTAGTGGTAAATAATGCTGCAACATAGGAGTTACACAAACTAATGTCTCTCTGCAGACCTTAAGTAGACTGATAGGATAAACTTGTTTGAAGAAGCATATGTTTTAACACAGTCAGCAGTGAGCGTGGAATCTGAGACACGCTCATAGGTCAGAGAACGAGATCTTGGAAAGCATGGGCACTATAAATATTGTAGAGGTCTCGACATACAATCAGCTGAATATGTGTTTCCTTATGTCAGCAGATAGGAAATTCTATTATTATAGCTAAGAGACTGAATATAATCACTGTTTAAGATCAAGGAAATTTCAAACTCTTGCATCTGCACATCAAAGAGACATTGGCAGATGGGATAGAGCTCAAATGAAAGATTCAGGATGCAGAAAATGTATTTAGCTTGTTTCTCCCAGTGTAAGTTATATGTTCCAGTTTCACTTGTTGTGAACAGATTAAGAAGTGTCAGCAAGGAACTGGTGACTGAAGGAAATCATTGCTCTGTAGGATTCACTGATTTCCTATCACAAGCATTTAAGTACTGTGCTTCCAGTTGAAAACAGTGATGCAGCAGTGTAGGCAAGAGGGCAGATTATTCAGAAGTGGTTTCAGAGTGCATGACTTTTTTGTCAGTATTTTAGTCAGCTACCACAGTGCTGGCACTGAGCTCCATGTGAGTTATTGCCTCCTGGAATAAAGAATGAGACGGCATCAAGGCCACATTGGAGGGGCCTCTGAGCAACCTGATCTTGTTGGAGATGCCCCTGCTTCTTGCAGGGGGCTTGGACTAGATGATCTTTGAAGGTCCCTTCCAACCCAAACTCTCCTACGATTCTATGATTCTATAAAACTACCACAGCTGGGCAGCTCTCAGTAAAAAGCTTCATTGCACCCAGTGGAGAAAAAGGAGGACATGAAGGTGCATTCACAACAGCATCCTTCCATCCTTCCCTCCCTGCATTGAAAAGCTTCCAACAGAGACAAAGGAGTGGGAGAGCTGGTGAACAGGGCCTCCTGGGGCAAGGGAACCTCAATCCATCCCACTCTTGCCAGTTTGATGCCAGTGCCAGCAGTAGATGACCAGAGCCTGGAGAAGGATCACAGGTGAGCAGGAGAACACCTGTAGAGCAGCAAAAAGGAGTTCCAGTCAGCTTCATCAGGGGCCCAACTTAAATGCCTCTATACAAATACACATAGCATGGGGAATTAACAAGAGGAGTTAGAGACATGCACACGCCTGCAGGGCTGTGATCTTATTGGCATCACAGAGACGTGGTGGGATGGCTCCTATGACTGGGGAGCTGGAATGGAAGGATAGAGGCTCTCTAGGAAGGACAGGCAGGGGAGACAAGGAGTGTGTGTGACCCTCTATGTCAACAACCAGCTGGAGTCCATGGAGCTCTGTCTGGGGATGAATGAGGAGCTGACCAAGAGCTTATGGGTTAAGATTAAAGGGAGGGCAGGAACAGGTGACATTACAGTGGGGGTCTGCTACAGGCCACCCAGCCAGGAAGACCAAGTAGATGAGGCCCTCTGTAGACAGATAGGAGCAGCTTCATGGTCACAAGCCCTGGTCCTCATGGAGGACTTCAACCAGGCGGATTTCTGTTGGAGGGACAACACAGTAGGGCACAAGCAATCCAGGAGGTTCCTGGAATGCATTGATTCCTTCTCTAAGTGATGGAGGAGCCAATGAGGAGAGGTGCTATGCTGGACCTTGTTCTCAGCAACAAGGAGGGGCTGGTGGAGAATATGAAGCTCAAGGGCAGCCTTGGCTGCAGTGACCATGAAATGGTAGAGTTCAAGATCCTTAGGGCAGTGAGGAGGGCGTATGGCAAGCTCTCTACCCTGGACTTCAGGAGGGCAGACTTTGGCCTCTTCAGGGATCTGCTGGGTAAAGTACCATGGGACGTAGCCCTGGAGGGGCCCAAGAAAGCTGGTTAATGTACAAGGATCACATACTCCAAGCTCAGGAGTGATGCATCCCAACAAAGAGGAAGTCAGGCAAAAACAGCAGGCAGCCCACATGGATGAACAAGGAGTTCCCGGGCAAACTCAAACACAAGAAGGAAGCCTACAGAGGGTGGAATAAAAGACAGGTAGCATGGGAGGAATGCACAGAAATTGTCCAAGCAGCCAGGGATCAGGTTAGGAAGCCTAAAGCCCTGACAGAATTAAATATGGTGAGGCACATAAAGGGCCACAAGAAAAGCTTCTATAGGTATATTGGTGATAAAAGGAGGACTAGGGAAAATGTGGGCCCTCTCCAGAAGGAAACAGGAGACCTGGTTACCCAAGACATGGAGAAGGCTGAAGTACTCAACAACATTTTTGCCTCAGTCTTCACCAGTAAGGGCTCTAGTCACACCACCCAATTTGTAGAAGGCAAAGGCAGGGACTGGGAGAATGAAGAATCACTCAGTGTAGAAGACCAGATTTGAGACCATCTTTAAGAACCTGAAGGTGCACAAGTCCATGGGACCAGATGAGATGCATTCATGGGTCCTGAGGGAACTGGAATTTGCTAAGCCACTATCCATCATATTTGAAAAGACGTGGCAGTCTGGTGAAGTTCCCACTGACTGTAAAAGGAGAAACATAACCCCCATTTTTAAAATGGAAAAAAGGAATACTGGGGGAACTACAGGCCAGTCAGTCTCACCTCTGTGTCTGGCAAGTTCATGGAGCAGATTCCCCTGGAAACTATGCTAAGGCACATGGAAAATAAGAAGGTGATTGGTGACAGCCAACATGGCTTCACTAAAGGCAAATAATGCCTGACAAATTTGGAGGCCTTCTACAACAGGGTTACAATGTTGGTGGATAAGGGAAGAACAACTGATGTCATCTACCTGGACTTGTGCAGAGCATTTGACACTGTCCCACATGACATCCTTGTCTCAGAACTGGAGAGACATGGGTTTGATGGACAGACCACTTGGTGGATAAGGAATTGGCTGGATGGCTGCACTCAAAGAGTGGCGGTCAATGGCTCAGTGTCCAAGTGGAGACCAGTGACGAGTGGTGTTCCTCAGGGGTCCGTGTTGGGCCCAGCCCTGTTTAACATCTTTGTCGGTGACATGGACAGTGGGATAGAGTGCACCCTCAGCAAGTTTGCTGATGACACCAAGCTGTGTGGTACCATCAAGACACTGGAGGGAAGGGATGCCATCCAGAGGGACCTTGACAGGCTGGGGAGGTGGGCCCATGAGAACATCATGAAGTTCGACCAGGCCAAGTGCAAGGTCCTGCACATGGGTTGGGGCAATCCCAAGCACAAATACAGGCTGGGCAGAGAATGGATTGAGAGCAGCCCTGAGGAAAAGGACTTGAGGGTGTTGGTAATGAGAAGCTCAACATGAGCCGACGATGTGTCCTTGCAGCCCAGAAAGCCAACTGCATCCTGGGCTGCATCAAAAGAAGAATGACCACAGGTTGAGGGAGATGATTCTCCCCCTGTACTCCACTCTCCTGAGATCCCACCTGGAGTGCTGCATCTAGCTCTGGAGCTCTCAGTAGAGGAAAGACATGGACCTGTTGGAGCCGGTCCAGAGGAAGGCCACAAAGATGATCAGAGGGCTGGAGCACCTCTTCTGTGAGGACAGGCTGAGAGAATTGGGGCTGTTCAGCCTGGAGAAAAGAAGCTTCTGGGGAGACCTTATAGCAGCCTTCCTTTACATAAAAAGGGCCTGCAAGGAAGCTGGAGAGGGACTTCTGACAAGGGCCTGTAGTGACAGGACAAAGGGTAATGGCTTTAAACTGGAAGAGGGTAGATTTAGATAAGATATAAGAAAGAAATTCTTCATCATGAGGTGGTAGATGCCCCATCCCTGGAAACATTCAAGATCAAGCTGGATGGGACTTTAAGCAACCTGGTCTAGTGGAAGGTGTCCCTGCCCATGGCAGAGTTGCAACTAGGTGATCTTTAAGGTCTCTTCCAACCCAAACCATTCTGTGATTCTACGAGACAGAAGCAGAGGGGAGATTGTGGAGCCATACATCACAGACAAAGGTGTTAGGGAGAGAAGGAGGAAGAACAGAGAAGTAAAATCATGACGGATGCCGAACAGCAGGAATAGGAGGAAAGAAAATAAGAAGAAACAGACTTAATCAAACAATATCAGGAAAGATATGTCATATTGTAGAAGAGTTGTATTATTGCAGTGTTATTAGCATAGGAAGAAAATTTGCTTAAGCAGTTAGAAGTGTGTGACTTCGATGGAGTCCATCGTACTTTCCTGTCTCCTGCCCCTGTCAGTTCTAATAAGGGTCAGTAAGCAATGAGGGGCTGAGGATCATAGCAAGAGAGCGGATGTTCTTGGCTACCCTCACACTTCCTCTCCTCTCTTGTCTCAGTTTATTCTTGTATTTCCTCTGCAAGTCTGAGACCTCAACTTTATGTCTCGTACAGCGTTTCACGAGCAACCCATCTGGAAGCAGCCTGTTGTGCAGGCAAAGAAGAGATGCTGCTGCTTTGCAATTTAGATACATGTGAAAAAAGAGCAACTCAGACACTGTGGCTGTGAAATATTGGCTGGTTTGATTATTTTTACATATGCTTTCCCCTCCATTTCCTTGAAGACCTATGGCATGTTTATGCTCTTTTTTCTACTCTTACAATTTTACAGTTACTTTTTAGGAGTGGTTTTAGCTCTGTCTTTCATGGAGTTTGACCTTTTTGACTGATTTTTTCCCCTCTGTCTCCTTTCGCAGTAATGAGGTTCTATTTGCAATACATATCAACATGTTTACTGTATTTATATGCATAGCAATACAAGTAAGACATGACTGAGAACACATTTTCTGCTTTTGTTTACTGTGTCTTTTCTGTTTGTTTGTTCTGGCCCTCAGTTTTGGTGCTACAGAATCATTTCCTTTAAGTGAGAGATGTGGTAAATTCTGCCTTCTTTCACCACAATCACATGCAGGACACGGATTTTCTTAGCTCATATTCCTTTACCTTTTAGCTTTCCTCCCGTCCTAAACCAAGCCCTGCATGTACACAATCATTTATCCCTCCAGGTGACTCCCAGTCCGGGATTGTTAAGGGAAGCAAGCAATTACGCAGCAACAAGTACAGTATCTCTTTGGTTGTCAACACTTCTGCCTATTTCATATTCAAAGCACTTGAGGAAAGACAAGGTGTTGGTAGTGGCTGCAAAGAAGGTTTTCTTCCGGAAGAAAGTGCTAAAGAGCTTTCCCACCTCCTGCAGTCAACAGCCACAAAGGAAGTTAGTAAGCAAAGGCAGAGGTGATGGTTGGGAGAGAAAAGCCAGTGCTGGGGGAGAGAACTGAATTAATTCTCACTACCTACATGGAGAGGTTACCTACACCCCTCATCCAAGTACTTCAGGTTCAGTTTCTCAAATTATGTACTCTATATTCTTGGAAGTAGCATTAGTGTCTCAGATTGCCGAGGGCTGTGCCATTACTGTGATCTGAATGCCTGCACACTGAGATTGGCATTTTTGGCTTTGAAATTAAATCAAAATCTCATATTTGGCACAGAGCTTGGAGAAACTTTTCCAGATGATGGCTACACAATGCAGCTGTCTGTCAGTGAGAAGATACAATCCCAGGGGAATTTCAAATTCTGACAAGCTGAGGATTCAACTGATGTTCTTCTAGCTTTTAGTCAAAAGTTGACTACTGTTAAAAAAAGAACCTGCCTCCTTGGCATACCGCTTTTGTGGTCAGAACATAGTAGTCAAGGTAAGACAGACACTATCAAGATGATAAAATACAAAAACATTCACGGGAAAGTTTAGCTTGGGTAAGAATGCATTAATGAATAACAGAAATAGCTCTTGAGGGATCACTTATCAGCTCAAAGAGAAATCAAAATATTTGTAATTTAGAATACTTCGTTCACACTTGTCATTACTGTTCATCAAGACTGCTGAATTTATCCTGCACTCTGCTGGTAACTGATCAGATCATCAGGGTAGCTCAGAATTCTTTCCAGTTGTATTAATAGGCTACTAAAACTTAAATTTTAAGAGTCTGACAGCTGATTTCAAGACAATTCCCCTGAAGACTTCCCCTCACTTCAGAAATTCAGTTCTCTGTTGGATGTAACTAAGGCAAAAGGTGGTGCCCCTTCAGAGCCTATGCATGCTCTGTCTGTTTTTCCAAAAGCACGTTTGAGAAGATGTTTGATTGGACAAAATAACTCCAGTGTATTCTGGGAGAATTTTTTTTTTTTTTTTTGGCTTCTTTACTGAAGAAGCACAACTATGCGATGTTCTGCATTCTGTCATGTGCAAGATCTGTGTATAATGCTGAGACAGGATCATTATTAATACAATATGTCAGACACTTTGATCAACGGCTGTTACCAAGCCTATTATGATTTCAGAACCAGGGGTAATTTCTTTCAGCTCTAGTTATCCAACATTCAAATACCAAAACCAGGGAGTAAACTGAGTATGGGCAGGAGTGTTCTTACCTGAAAATAAGTGCTCACAAAGAGCATTTCCAGAACGGGTGATGGTTCTTTGCTTCACTTTTATATGGTCTTGCTTAATTAGATAGCAAATCTTCTATCAGTATGTGATTTCTACCTACATACTTCTCTTCCTCCTTTGATACACATTTTACCATAGGAGTTCCTGTGTTTGGCACCAAATATTAGTTGAGAAATATTACCCCACTGGTGAGTTATTAAATATTCTTCAGTATTGATTTCTTCTTTATTTCTACTTCAGATATGCAAAGCCAATTATTTTTGTACCAAATCTACATCATCATCAAGATTAGGAGGCAATCCTTAGTTTTCTGTGTTGGCTGGCAGTTGCTTTCCATGGACCTTAGAAGTCTACTAGAGAGAAGAGCATGCTCTTACCAGTCAGTGTAGGTAGTAACAAGAACTTTGATTCAGTTGCACTGAAAAGTGAGGTGTATTATTCTGTAGATTCAAAAATAGACATACGATCTCTTAAAATTCCAACTTCCATTTTTACTTTAGATAACAGATGCAGCACATTCACACTGTGTTTTTTCCAAATAGATTCAGTATCTGATCTTCATTAATACTAAAGCTCCTTGCAAGCTTCTGTCTGTCTGAAATAAAGCATCACTGAGGAGGAAAACGTACAGTATGTCAAAAAAATGCTGGGTGCTCCAGCATGCCAGCAACCAGTCCATTTATCATTTTGAATCTAGCTTGTTGACCCTTCTGTCAGCCATCGTTCCTTTCAAGCCATTCAAAATACGAAAGCAACAAAGGCGAGTCTCCTGAGACTGAATGTCTGCCATGAAAGACAAAGTGTAGTAAAGGAAACAGTGCAGGCATATGTGCATATATGATGTGATGGCTGCTGTCTTTGGTGAGATGGACAGAGCTGAAGTGAAACAGAAGAAGAATTTAAAAGGCATCAGAAGAAGTGCACCTGGAATACAAATGCTTTCCTGGAATATACGAGCTGCGCAATAAGGAATCCATAGCCCAAAGGACTGGTCAGATTTATAAGCATATAATTTTTAAAACACACATCTCTCACATATTCTCTCAAATAAGGAATTTATGACTGTAATCAGAGATGCACTGTGACAGGTCTCTGATTTCTTGTATGTGTCCATTATCTGGATGGTCTACTACACTGAGCAGTTTAAGAGCTTACAAGAGCATGCTTACCTATAAATTAATTCATTGACTAATGAACTCACCCTTCATTTGATTAATGTTTTTGTTGGAAGTGGTAAAAATGGAACAAAAAAAAAGTAAAATGATGAGAAGCAAGCTACTGTGTCTTTGAGACAGAGCTCAGACAAACAGGCTCTGAGCTTGAGAAACCCACATAACAGGATAGTCAGAGAGCATCTTTCAAAACCTATTGCCAAATGTAGGCAATGGTAGTCTGAGATGACTGTTTCCAGAAGATGAAACATACTTTTCAAGTGGTTCATTTGGGCAGGAAAGCTGTAATGTGCCTTATGCAATGGTAGTAATTTCTAAAGCAATGCATATTTAAATGTGTGCCCTCAGTGAATACTGAGCAAAGGGGGCTGGAAGCCACACAAGCTTCTAATATAATGGCATTTTCAGTCAAAATGTCACTCTGCTCTTTCAGAGGAGCTATGTTTTTCTTTCATGATTGAGAGTATCTAACTGCAAAGACTTGAGCTACGTCCAGGATTTTTTCCTAGTAATCTCCAGCTTACTAAGGAATTTCGGTACTACCACAAGCATTTTTAAGGCTATTTCCACAGAAATATTTTTTTTCTGTTTCAGTGTGCAATTTCTGCCAGTGTCAGCTTTTTTTTATATCATTATAAACTGACATGGATTTAAATTTTGTCTTAAACTAAGACAAAAGTTTTCTGGACATTTTCTGAGCTGTTATCCAGTGACTGAGATAATTTCTCACATGGTCCTTCTGTAACTGCTATCCTCCCAAATACTGATGTCACAGTTTAACAACATGTTTATAGCAAACAACTTTATTTCTGCCCCTTTAAAGCAGCGACTTTGTCAGTGATCTTCTCCATATGAAGTTTTGTCTTCAAGCCAGAAAGAATAAAGAAAGACATTGAACCTACAGTAAGAGGACACTGGGGTTTAAATTTACAACCCATGCAGTCACTCAAAATCGGTCATCATTGCTGAGCAAAAAGCAGTGATTAAGTTCCTCTGGGAACTGGCTACCAAACTACTGTGCAAAGTCACTGGCACCACGGCACCATTTAAGTGTCTTCAGCACGCTACTTAATGTTATCAAACATTGAAGAAAATATTGAAAGAGAGAGAAATAACCAATATCCTGGTTAATGTGGAGAGCCAGCCCACTTTCTACCGCCAGCGTTTCAGTGGAGCTTCTGCCTGGAGACAGGTTTCACTCCACACTCAGCACAGAGCACTACACTTTTTATTTGAAGCTCTCTGTACCCAAAGTCCAAAGGAAGATTGCAACAGTAAAAACTCTGTACTAAATGTTATAAAAAGACTTCTCAGGAAAACTTTCAGCCCCCTGAACCTGCCTCCTGAAAGGGATATGTAAGCAGACAGCCTCGGTGGGATGGAAAGCTTTACTCCGGGCAGCAGAGACGTAAGTGCCCCATGGGATGGCCAGATGCCGACAACTCCCAGCAGCTGCCTTGGAGCCACGGGAATGAGCATGAGGGTCTGGGCAGCACGGGAAGAGGCCGTGGAGGGCGGCCAAAGACCACCATCACTGAGTCATGGGTGGAGGAGTGGACATCAGCATCTGGGGAAGCCAAGGCTCGAGGCCCCTGGGGGTTCCTGGGGAAAGGGCGTGAGGGGATGCACAGGCATCAACAGCATCGCTCTCCGATTTTTTTTTTTTATGTGCACTCAAAAACCTTAATACATAGCAAAAACCACAATTAGGATAATCTGTTTAGCCTAGCTCTTGCAATTGGGATTTTTTGTTGGTTTGGGGTTTATTTTTCCAGCAAGATGATTTCACAACAAGAAAATTGAAACTCCAGAGTGAGAAATGCAAGAAATGTAACTGAAGCCAGATGATGTATTTGAGTTCTGTTTAATTAGACAGATATCTATAACCTCTTCTCTTTTTACTGAATAGATTAGGAGGTCCACAGAAAGTGTACAAAATTCAATGAGTCAGAAGATAATTGGAATATTCAAGTACTTAGTACGTCTTCAGTTACCAGCATAAGCATCTCGTATCCCACATTGTTCTACAAAATGTAATATCCTATATAAAAAAACAGCAAGTTTTAAACTTTGACCTTTAGGTTGTTCAGATAATCCAGAAAATTACTCAGAAGTGTGGTAGAGTGCCCACTACACTGAAGTACTAATTGCCTCTATGTTCACTGATGCCTATTATTTAAAGCATCTTCTGAGAAAGCAAGCTGCTCTCAGTTACTAGTGCATGGCCAGCTTAAAGAACAGCAGTCTTAAACCAAAAATTTCTGTCTGTACACATTGTGCAGCTGTTGTAAAAGAAAGTAAGTTTGGTAAATGGCAAATTGGAAGGGGCATGCCACTAGGAAAAACTGGAGAGAGAAAAAAGTCTGATCATCTCTTGCTTAGTATTAATTTTGAGCAAGACGAAATATTCTACTGCAATGGGTGGTAATTACTGTTAATAACAACACCACTATTTTTTAAAACAAAAAAAATCCAAACAAACAAACAAACAAAACCTCCAAAACTTCTGAAAAATAAATGTTTCGCAATAAAACAAGGGAGGATGGAAATAACCACGCCAAAATCATATCTTGCTATAATATTTGTGTTGTGATGTCACTTTTCCAACATGACAGCGAAGGAATGAGGTTTCACCCTGGCCCAGTCAAGTTTTTTTTGGGCTTCCTTCCCCCACCTCCACCACTATACCCAAGAGTGACACCCTATGATCCACCCACTTGGAGCTGGAAAACCAGAGCATCACACCCATTTACCAGATATGTCATCTCCAGCATGTCCAAATGGACTCAACCCTCCAACGAGTAAGGCTTCTGGAGTCTGGGCTCAGTATGATGCTGCAGTGACTACAGGGAAGCCTTTTCAGAACATATGATGTATTTGTCCCTGACAACATAGCGCAGAGCAAACAGACTGAAATAATAAAACCTCTGCACTTATTATGTTACCCAACTCCAGATTTTCCTCTAATTCTGACTAACTGGGTATTTAAAATTACATTTTAGGATTTACATTCCTCTCCATCAGAAGTTTGGGAGAGACAGACTGTGCCATTTTCAAGACAAGCTGAATATCAGATATTTTATTCACGTGAGAATTTCTTTATTCCCATGTGGATATCATCTGTGGTAAGAACCTGAGTCACTGCATGTGATGAAGCTAATTTTTGTGTTTCAACTTTGTAGATTACACAAAATATCGTACCAATATTCTTCATTAAACATCAAGCAACTGAATTAGTGTTATTGCCAGATTTCTAGATACCAAGCAAGACCTCCAGGAAGAATTAACTCTGCAGTTCCACAATAATCACCAAGCCCGTGACCTCCTAGATCCTAGAAGGTATCTAAAAGGTCACACTTGTCAGTTAATATCTATCTATAAAAGTAGTATTAGTAGAGTATAATTAGAAGTAGAAATCTCCACATTTTTCATATTTATATGTGATAATGCTCCAGTAATAAAACAAACAACCAATTTGTTACCCTAATGTAAAATTTTAAATAATAGATAATGTAATGTCATTATTATTTTGTAGCCCTCTTGTCTTTCTTGGCCCTCTTTGCTCACAGATGTTAATATGAAAAAGGACATTCCTTCTTCTAACACTTTGCTTGTTTTGTGGATTTTGGAGATATCTCAGGAGTTTCATACAGTGTACTCAAACTTTCCTCTGCAATTTTACATCGTACATAACAGGCAATATGATAGGTCCATGAGGAGAATCTACACAGTAGATTTTGCAAGTACAGTAGACTTTTCACCACAAAGCCCCAATATTTCAAGCAGTTGGAGCACTTACAGGTCAGCTACTGACCTCGATTTAACAGTACCGTGTATTTTCACTAAAATGTGTACACCAAGATGCACCAGATCTACAGCCCAAGCAAACCAATTAGTTCCAGACATATATATAATTTTTTTGCTCTGATGTCTTCTACACATGATTTACAGAAAGATTTTGTCAGTGGCCAAAAATGCACGTTACTTCTAACTCCTAAATTATACTGAATTCCTTGATGAGATTTTATTTACTAAGAACAAGAACTCCTGCACTTTCTGCAGACTATATGAAGAATTAGTTATTTGGTTTCCTGTGATGATTAATTGTTTATCAGAAGTCCTAAACTTTTTATTTTCTCCTTTTCTAGATAATTTCTTTTAAAGTTGGCTGAAGATATGGTATGTTGAGGGGGTTTCATTCTGACATAAGAACTAAAGAGTAATCATCCCCATTACTGTGGAAGAAGGTTCACCAAGTGATTGAATAAATGGAAATGGAAAAAGGCAGGAAATGAAGGTGCTATCAAGTCAATACACATGTACCAGCGAATGAGTGGGCATTACTCACATAGGTATGAATAACACATTTTGATGTCTGTGCCATTTCGCATTAGCCCAGGATGTTTCACATGCACTCATGATTATGGAAATAGAAACAGATCATGAGTCAGAGAAAAAGTTGAGTCAGAATGAATATGTGAAGTGAGTAGAAAGGAATGATCACGGCTATTAACTTTGCCTGTGAAAGGTAGCAAGGCAAGACCAGTCAAAGAACCAAAGCAAAAGGGGCACCCAAAGGGCAACTGGGTAAAATTGTCAAGATGTGTTGACAGCTAAAATGACAGGTATTTCTATTATCCCTAGCAGTTACATCTGCATGTTACAGAAGCTCAAATGACAGTTTATGTAAATCTTTTTAGGACTTTTTGTTGACATTATTTCCCCCTGCACTTGTGTTCATTATCTCAGACATGTTTGTACCTTGACTAAACAAAGTAAAATGCAAACGCTTCCCCATGGACAATGTAGGAAGTCAATGAGTGCTCTCACAGACTGTATATATGAAGGAGACATAGATATTTGACTTCCTGATATCTGATTTATTTCACGGACCTTGAAAGAGCTAAAACACTGTGGTTACAAATGCACTGAGGGAAATGTGCCAGAGTAACCTTCTATAGGAAAATCGAACCTTATAAGATATTCATAGTTTTCTGTTTTGGCGAGTTCATGGATAGCATGAGACTAGAGCATACAGAGTATTTTAATGTTGCAGCTCTGATTTACTGAAGGTTTTGTTAAGGGACAGAGAAATGTTAACAATATGTCAGTTTTATCAAATCATACTTCATTTAGTGACTTAGGTTTGGGTCAGTAATTCTCTTAACAAAGAATTTTGCTTCCCAACATGAAATTAATATCCTGAAACAGAAATCTAACTGACCAAAATAATTAACAGGTCTTAAAGTCAGGGAAGATGTATTGTGTGCATGTACTTGTGGACGTCAGTAATTCAGGATGGTAGGAAGAAGTCACCCTGTAATGACCCTATAAAATTCACCCTGGAATTTTTTTATTATATGTATATATAAGTTTGGAATACATTATAAAATTCAGAGCAGTTCAGATGAATTGGTTAAAGATGTTGTCTTGTTGGAAAGACAAAATTTGCAAAGAGCAGGTAATCTCTTTATTAGGTCAATTTGCATCATTGAGAAAACAAACAAGCTTTCAGGCACACAAATACTTGTTCAGATCTGAAATAGCAGAAGCATTTTGCAAAGCTAAACACAAATAGACAAGAAGACTCTGGGTTTAACTTTACTATTGAACAGTGAGACCTGAGAGAAAAAGTTGCAGGCAGCAAAGGAGCGATGGTAGGACATGATAATGGAGAGAGGTGATGATTATCTTCTGTGGGTCATAAAGTAAAAGAGGTAATCGTAATCTGATGAATAGGTTTAGCTCATCATGACTAGTACTACTTCACAGCAGAAGGCATTGGCTTTTTTCTGATATTTCCGTCATTACAAAGAAGAAAATGCCATCAATCTTGAACAGAGAGCCTAGGTTCAGCCATGTTTTCCTGACCCAGGAAAGATGAAGAACTGAATTGTATCTCTAAGCATAAGAATAGTCCTATTGATATCACTGGATGAATTATACATTTAGCACGTGTTGTAGTTTTGCACATTTTGAAGACTATGTACAAATCTAGAGCATTTTTTATTTTAGCAAGCTCGTGGAAGTTTAAGAGTTAATTTTAAATAAAAGTGTACTAGAAGCTAAAAGGCCATGATTATCATCAAAATTGTAATCAAAAATTATCTTTTGACATCACACGTCCCCCTATTTCAATTGACGCTAATTGAAAAGCTTGTTGACAACACTGACAGAAAAGCCATGGACTGCGTCGACAAGAACTCACTGTCTGATCTTAAAACGTCTCCTTCGATTGATTTATTGAAGGTGAGAATGATAGTATGTGGACAAATCCAAAACCTCTCCAGTAAAGATACAGCAATTTCAGGTTGGGCGTACTTCTGTGATTTCTACCACAGGAAATCCAGCAGCTACTCCAAGCCAGGGAGCCTGGCAGAGGTCTGCTCCACAAGTGTTCTGGGTCTAGCTGCTCTGCACTACTGAACGTATACTGCTCTGCACAGGAATCAGTCCTAGCTGACTCCCAGAACAGGCTCTCAAACAGCTCCCCAGTCAAAACAACAACAATAATCAAACTATATTAAAATTTTTCCAAATGCCAGCCCATGCCTCAGTTTATGGTGTTTGCCATAGCATATGAAGTTCCATATGTTGTTTTTTGTAACGTCAACTTTGAATTTGTCACTTTTTCCTGCACCAAGTCTATTTTCTTCTGTGTTTTGGATTTGGTAGTATCAACGACATCTGAGATTTTCTCCATCTGCTGCCTCACTTCTGGACAGTGCTGTGCAACATAAGCCTTTGCCCAACACAGTCCAGGACTTTAACCATCTTCTCTGAGATCCTTGTAAATGTACAACGACTATCACCAGTAAGTCTTGCTCTGGACGAGGTTCATTCTTTTGAATGGTAATTTATAACATATATACCTATCGGTAGTTTCCTGCCACATGCTTTGCTTTCACTGCTGACTAAATTTCCCTTTGAAGAACTTTTTTAACCTTCTGATGTAAACACAATTTGGAACCCCCAACCCAAATGCAAGATTGGCACGTCAGCTGCAAATCATTTTGTTTTCTTGGAATCAATAAAAATACCAAATACACCAGGACTACCTATCATCAGAAACAATGGTACTTTTTTATCTTCTGATACCCCTTCTGGTCTGTGTCTCCATTCAGGTTGCTTTCTTTTCTTTTTTCTCATCCCAAGTAATTTTCAGAGAGTCTAAGCAATGAGAGTTTTATTCCACCCGTTTGTTTTCCTTTTTCTAATAGCACAGCCACTTGTGATATGAGAAAAAAAGCTAATACTATATGACTTTTCTAAGAAAATCTTCAAGGTAACTCATCCAAAAACTTACTCTAAAAAGGGTGTCTTCAACCTCTTCATAAGCATGGTGGGTATTTTTCTCTCTTAGTCTTAAAAAATCTAGTCATGAAATTATCTCTTCAAATTTATGTGAGTTTTTGTCATATTCTAAAATCCAGCAGGGAAGAAGCCATTAACCAGGAAGTGAAGCTTTTCTTTGTCATCAAAAAAGCAAAAATCTGAAAGTTTTTTGTGCATTATTGTCAAGTAAAATGCAAAGTCTAAATGAAATTGAAGTAAAGAACCTCCCAAGATTATTTAGAAGTGGGATACTCCTTTGTCATCAGCATCCCTAGAGTCTTTGTGAGACTATCTGCTAATTCTGCATATGGTATGTTGTAAATAATAAAATATCACACGAATGCTTTTCTCCTTGTAGCAGAATCAAGTGATTAATGCAATTCTGCTGTGCTCTTCGCCCTTCACTTTAATGAGTCACACAGGCTGGATAATGGTGGCCTCACATCCTTTTCAGTTAGGATTTATTTGAATACTTGTTAATTTTTCAGGGCCACTATAATCAGGATGTTACGTATTGAAGGAGGCGTGCAAGATTACAGCTTTTGACACTCTCCCATCTTAAAAATAAATTTGGCGATAATTATAAGATTAAATCATCTCCTGTTTTTCTGAGAAACAGGCAAAAGCTTTATTTAAAAAAAAAAAATAAAGAACAACTGGTCTCATACTTACTCTATTATGAGTTTTGGGACCGAGTAACCAACAGAAGGATTCCTCATTCAAATGCTAATTTTCTCAGCCTATGAGCCAAACGCTGTGGACCTCTGTCTGGGGCAAGAAGGAGCATACACTGGCAAGCTGGCAACCACTATTGTGCCCTGAGTGCCAAGGCAGCTCCTGTAGTCTTTCCACACCTATAATGGAGAACTGATACACACAACAGCATGTGTCACCCATCCCCTGCGCTCGGCCTGTAGCCATGCATTTGCAAGGGCAACCTCCCATCACACTTAAGTGATCAGACTCCCATAGATACTTGACTGGACTCAGTACTAAGGGTAAGAGGGCTGATAAAGACATTCAACAGTTCACAGCCCTAGGAAAAAAAAAAAAAAGGAAAGAGAAATAAAAAACTAATCAGCCACACCAGTCCTTATGCACTTCTGTAAATCCTCTCAACTGCTAAGCTGTGGTGGTAGACTGGGGCGTAAGCATGGAACCAAAAGCATCTGTAGCCCTCATCACAACCCTTTGTTGAAATTCAGACCCTGGAAGCATCAAGCATCATACATTGTTTTATTTTGTAATCTGTGTACTTAATATCCGACACCCTTCAAGCACAGACCTAACCACTTATGACAAGTAGAACGTACCGCCTCCTGTATAGGCTTTCCTCCCTCTTCATGTCAGTGGCAAGAACAGGACCAAACAAAGATTTTCCCTGACTTTGGTTGCTGTGGTTGCCAAGGTTGGTTCTCATCTCATCAAATGCAGATGTCTACATTTGCCCAATCCTAGGCGCTTCCAGGGGATGAATCTCTTCCACCCTGTGAAGTGTGAAACACACAGAGTGTCTATTGTTTCAGAAGGGCCTTGGTGAGATGTACTTGTCTGAACTGCAGATATCTAATGTTTGAATCTCACTCAAACTGTCCTCTCCTTGCCTTTCTCAGGGTTTCCACGTGGCCCTCTGTCCAGAAATTAGGCTGCTTAGTTGGCCAGATCAGTGACAGTCAGTCATAGCAGAGCTGTCAACAGGCAAACTTAACAAGTTCTCCAAATATACTTCAAGCAGAAATTGAAACAGATTTTTTGGTACAAATAGTTGAGATGATCAGATACCAGAGGTCTTACTTGTAAGGAAGCTCTTTTTATAGAAGGAAACAGGATTTTATTTCTTACAGTATTTCTCCATTGAGAAACATACCTGTTTGCTTTTTTATGTTTCTGAACAGTTAGGTTATACTACCACAGAATATGTTTCTGAGATGTATTGCTATTAATTGTTCATTGAGAAAAATGTAGAATCAATGTTTGTAAAGCAGCTGCGCAGGCTTGTAAGAAGACAATTATCTTGTTTTCTCTCTCATCTGTCCAGTTCGGAAAGAGGCTTGGGCCATGGACTGGCAATATGTTTTTGACTTTATATTCAACTGTTTTGAATAGTTCTCAGCAGAGACATTTTTCAGTACATAGGTGAGGAGATTTTGCCAACATTTGATCTAGCTGCAATGGTGGTCAATGCAGATACGCACTGAGTAACTGGAACATCAGTGGCCTGGTTCAGCATAGTGCAGAGATTTTGAGAAGCAAGTAACAAAAACTTAAAGATATGCCTAGAAAAACTGCAAAGAGTCGAAAGCAGAAGAGTGCTCAGTAGAAAGTCCCTACCCTGCCTATTTATGGCTTCTTTTTATCCGGAATTCTGACTTTCAGCTAAAATGTGAAACTGATAACATTCGCCAGGAGACAGGCATGGGTGGTTTTGATGAATGCTATCAGAGATACATAGACAAAAAATAAAATTAAAAAAAGAGACTACATGTCTTCCACATGCTGTAATAAAGCATAACAGACAGATTGAGCCCAAATGAACCTAAGCAGAGCTAGCTCTGTGTCGTGGTTTTGTTTAGTAGGGGGGGGCCTAAGGTGGTAGCTTCTGTAGGAAACTGCTAGAAGTCGCTCCCCTTTGTTCAGTGGACTTGGCCAGGCCTAGGGCAGACCCACTGCTGGCCAAGGCCGAGCCGATTGGTAGCAGAATGTCCCGTGATAACGCCTCTGCGATAACGTGTTTAAGAAGGGGAAAACAGAAAAAAAAAAGAGAGAAGATATGAAGAAGCTGAGTGGGGGCAGAGGCACAGAGGGGGAGGCGCAGGCCTCATGGGCCTTGCAGGCCTCACCCTCTGGCCTCTTGCCAGGCAGCCGACGGGGCCCGACTCGGCCCGGCCCGGCTGCAAGAAGTGGAGAGGAGATGAGAAGTGAATAAGATGTAAAAAAAAAGATCCTGAGAGGCATCTACCAGCCTGTTGTGAGGAACGGCTGCAGACGCCAAGGTCAGTTCAGAAGTAATGCGGCTCCTGGCAAAGATTCCCCTGCAGCCTGTGGTGACGACCATGGTGGAGCAGGTTGTCCCCCTGCAGCCCATGGAGGTCCACGGAGGAGCAGAGATCCACCTGCAGCCCGCGAAGGACCCCGTACCGGGGGAGGTGGATGCCTGAAGGCAGCTGTGGCCCGTGGAGGGCTGGCTGGGACAGCTGTTCTGGAGAGACTGCACCCGTGGAAGAGATGACCCACGCCAGAGCAGTTCCATGAAGGACTGTGGCGTAGGGGTGGGACCCCACAACAGAGCAGGGGAGGAATGCGAGGAGTTCTTCCCCCAACCATGAAGCAGCGGCGTAAAACAACATGTGATGAACTGACCACAACTCCCATTCCCTCTTCCCGCCCTGTGACGCTCGGGAGGGGTGGGGGGAGGTTATCTTGTTCTCTGTCTCATTATCCTGCTGTTTGTAGTAATAAATGAATAGTTTTCCCCAAGTCGAGTCTGTTTTGCCCGTGACGGTAACTTTAAGGATTTCTCCCTGTCCTTATCTCAAACCTCAAGCCGTTTTTCCTTATATTTTCTCTCCCTGTTCTCTCGGAGGGTGGGGGGAGTGAGAGAGAGACTGCGTAGTCTGGTCCTGATCGGGGCTGAACTACGACACTCTGCTAGTGTAGGTTGCCCCTGTGTTAGCCTAGAGTTGTGCTTGAGCTAATCAACCTCATGGAGAGTAGAGATCTTCCCGTACAGACAGAGTATGTTTCAGCAGGAGCTGGCATCTCCACCTGGCACTGTGCTACATGATTCAGGTGTAGCTGTTCACTTCCGTATGTCCCAGGTTTCTCAACTTGACCCTCAGCCATGCAGCGAGGACATGCCATGACCTGCCTGCTCCGCCATTTCCAGAAGCAGAGACGTGCACACCGAGCAGAGCCCGCTCAGACCACCCCGGTGTCACTGGGATCCGAGTGCTCTAGTGTGTTTTTGCTTTAACTCTTGTCCTTGTCACTGGGAGCCTTCAGGTGATTAAATAACATGCGGCAGAACCTCCAGAAACAACCAGCCCATCTGTAAGTTAGTGATTGTGAGGACAAGACACACTTCACCTCTCCCCATGCACCCACATAAATTAGCTAAAGTGCCTCTGAAGCTGTTGTACACAGCTTTGCTTTTTCTAATAACTTTTTATGGCTTTTATAATTTGTAAGCAGAAATCCCATTTCATAAAATAAATATCTCACAAACATAAGTACTTTACGCTATATACTTTAGAAGTACTTCATGCTACTACCAAAACCCCCATCTCCACTTTTGGATCATGGTTTTGCCTTCCTGTCCAAGCGTAGCTGCTCACGCCTGCTGGAAATGGTGGACAAATGGCTACATCTGACAATCTTAGAAGGAATTCAACCTTGCAATTAACTACCATGAGAGCTAATGGAGAAGAGGTGATATCAGTTTTCACAGACTACATTCAACAGACTCATCATCATCCCAATTGTTTTTACATGACTCCCTGTATCTATTACCTTTCCAAATCCAGAGGAGTGTTTCTCAGGTCTTCCCCTTCTCTAATTCTTGCAATCTACCTGCATGGGAAGAAGGGAACAGATCAAGCACAGAACATGTGTCTCTCTCGCTTATTCTACAGAGAAATGAATATGCAGACATTTCACAGAGAGTTGGAGGAAATGTCAAGTTCTCCTTTTCCCCAACGGACACCATGGGAGGAGCAACATGAGGTGGTTCCGATGTCCACAAGTGAGCCATGCCAGGACAGCAGAGGTAACACATGGGGTGTCCTGCCAAGAGAGGTACCCTGCAGATAGACAGAGTGAACACACATGCAGCTTCCTAATTCCCAGAGAACAGAGGACAGAAAAGTTGATGTGACCAAGGCAAGAAAGGACACAGACTTTCAGGACAGGGGAAGCTGGAAACTCGTGACTTCAGTCAGGAGGAGGAAGGCTTCATTCTCATATCCACTTGTGACAGAAGAGGAACAAGTCTTGCTGGGGAGAAGCTCAGGGCTAGACATCTCTCTCTTCAGATTAGGACCAACACTACCAGAATAATTTTTCAAGCAATATTGACCAGTGACTTCCTTCTGTAGGAAGGAGGAGCACCCCTGTGCCAGCCAGATCTATCATGCCAGCAGATTCAGTGCTGGAGCAGCTTTTCCTGGATCCCAGATTCGTTGCTTGTCCACATGGGTACCAGTGATACAGACACAGGAACCCCTGAGCAGATTAAAGGTGACCATAAAACCTCAGCAGGAAGAATGAGGTGATTGGGGACCTAAATGGTGTTCTTGTTACTCCATACAGTCACAGGGGGAGGCCCAGCAAGGAGCAGACACAACTGGCAAGCCAGTGTCTGACTGCACAGCTGGGATCACTAGCAAGGATTCAGCTTCCTTCACTGTGTTGTCTTGTCTGACTATGAGCAAGGACTTCTGAGAAAAGAGGGGACCCATCGGACCACAAGAGAGAGAGAAGAACTTTGCGGCCATGTTTGTTCTACTGCTGAGATCTTTAAACTAGACTCACCAGGGGACAGACACTGAAGTCCAGAGATGAAAAGGGAGCTGCAAACAGAGGAGATACGCAAGGGAGAAGGCCCTGCAGAGGAACTTTTCCATTCTTGTTCAGAGGACAAGTTCATTCAGAAGCTTTCTTCTACTGCTTGTACAGAGCTCATGTGTAAAGCCTGGGCAACAGAAGGACCCACAGGTCCAGGCACAGTGGCAGGGCTACAACAGGACTGGGATTGTGGTGACATGGTAGAATGCTGCATGCACAATTGGAGCATGGTTCTGGATGAGTACAGGCTGATCGGGAAAGGCAGGCAGGGAAGACGAGGGGAAGTAGTCATGCTCAATGCTAAGGAGCTCTTTCACAGTGTAGATTTCCAGTGTTTCATACTGGAAGTATGAAATCACTTCCATAATGGAAATATGAAGTCACTTCCATAACAGAAATATGAAGTCACTTCCACACATGGAAGTGAGCATCTAGCTCAGGATCTCACAGAGGAAAAGCACAGGGAAGGAACACTGAAGTGGGATCTCTTGCTATTTCGTTTAGAAACCAGACAGCTATCCTGGGCACCCTTCCCCTTCACGCCAGCTCTCCAGGGGATCCTGCCTAGCGATCCCTGAATAAGCACCCATTTTGTCCCTCAAAGCCTGGAGTCCCCGTTCTGCTGTTCACCTTCCGGCCTTCCTCTGGACCCCGACCTCCAGCATCTCCTGGCTGTTGCAGATGAGGTTGTCCTGGGCGAGGAGAAGTGCCACCAGCTCTTCCCTGCTTGTAAGCAGCAACTCAGGCTGGCAAAGAGGAGGCTAAGGGACATGGTAACAACAGTCTACTTGGAGGTCAATTACAGCGATGATGGAGCAAATCCCACTTAGGAGCAGGAGGCTGGGGTAGGGGGGCCACAAGGGCTTCTTTCTATACCACACTTCTGTGACTCTCTGATTCCTCTCCCCTTCTTTGTTTTCCTGGCTGGGAAGCTAAGTTCCTAAGTCAAGACCTAGCCTTTATGGTGCCTGAGAGAGATTTTGCCAAGAAGGCCACATCTGTCAGGGCAGAATAGACAGTCATTGTCAGTGTTCCTGGGGAAGAGGGAAGAATAATGATGCATTTATTTTTCTATCAAAGTATCCACTGGGCTAGCATTAGCTTGCATATTATGCATTTGTACAGACAGTGAGAACTGTGCTTTAGGAAGCAGCAAACAGACTGTTCAGCACCTAGTTGATAACACTTACACATTCTGGCTTTTGCAGGGCCATCAATTCTTAGGCTTCAACTACAGGTTAAATGTTGCTGTGTTGTGGTCACTGGATCAATGAACTTGCAATGTCCTGGTGCAATGTCCTGCACCTGGGCTGGGGCAATCCCCAATATGAATACAGCTACGGGATGCATGGATTGAGATCAGCCCTGAGAAGGACTTGGGGATACTGATGGATGAAAAATCAGACATGACCTGTCAATGTGCACTTGCAACCCAGAAAGCCAATCACATCCTAGGCTGCATCAAAAGAAGCGTGGCCAGCAGGTCAAGGGAGGTGATTCTTCCCCTCTACTCCACTCTGATGAGAGCCCACCTGGAGTACTGCTTCCAACTCTGCTGTCTCCAGTACAAGGAAGGCACAGATCTGTCAGAGTGGGTCCGGAGGAGAGCCATAAAAATGGTCTGGAACATCTCCCCTGTGAAGGAAGATTGAAAGAGATTGTCTAGCCTGGAGATGAGAAGGCTCTGAGGAGACCTTATTGCAGTCTTTCAATATTTAAAGGTGGGTTTATAGAGAAAGATGGAGAGAGACTTTTTAGCAAGGCTTATAGTGACAGGACAAAGGGCAAAAATTTTAAACTGGAAGAGGGTAGGTTTAGATTAGACAAAAGAAAGAAAGTTTTCATGATGAGGGTGGTGAGGCACTGGAACAGGTTGCCCAGAGAAGTTGTGGATGCCCCATCCCTGGAAGTGTTCAAGGTCTGGTTGGACGGGGCTTTGAGCAACCTCATCTGGTTGAAGGTGTCCCTGCCCATGGCAGGGGGCTTGGACCAGAGGATCTTTAGAAGTCCCTTCCAACTCAAACCATTCTCTGATTCTATGACTATGATTTCACAAGTGAGATCACAGCCTCTTAAGAAGGGAGTTGTGTTTTTCAATCGAACATAGAATCAGAGAACGGTTTAGGTTGGAAAAGACCTTTAAGATCATCAAGTCCAACTGTAAACCTAACACAGCCAAGCCCACCACTAAACCATGTCCCTAAGTGACACATCTACACATCTTTTAAATATCTCCAGGGATGGTGACTCCACCACTTCCTTTGGCAGCCTCTTCCAATGCTTGACCACTATTTCAGTAAAGAAATTTTTCCTAATATCCAATCTAAACCTCCCCTGCTGCAACTTGAGGCCATTTCCTCTTGTCCTGTTACTTGTTACTTGGGAGAAGAGACCAACAATAACCTCCCTACAACCTCCTTTCAGGTAGTTGTAGAGAGCAATGAGATCTCCCCTCAGCCTTCTTTTCTCTAAACTAAACAATCCCAGTTGCCTCAGCTGCTTCTCATAAGACTTGTTCTCTAGACCAGCTTTGTTGCTCTTCTTTGGACACATATTTACAGTATAGGAATAAATGAAAGGTTAATAAACAAAGCAATTACCTTTTCTTTTATCACAAAAAAAAAAAAAAGTCCATCTACTACAACAGAAATGAAAATCTTAACCTGCAGGTAAAAAGGGGATTCCTGTCATGGAAAAGATCATCATTTTTTCTTTCAAACTAAATTGAGCTCTAAAGCCAGCAGTTATCACAAAAGACTCCCTCCTTCAAAAAATTACTTTGTACGACTCCAGATTTTCAGCTCAGTAAACATCTTTTTGAACCTCTTTTCTGTAGAAAAACAGTGTATTTTGAAGTGATAATTTTTTCACTCCCAAAAAATTTTTCTCCTAAAATAACTCCAAACAGCAATCCACTGAAATCTGTATCAATTTAAAAAGTACATTTCACTAGCTTACTCTTCCTTCTAGAGACAGCTGTTCAACAAATGTTTTTGAACAGCTCTCATGTAATCTAGATGGGGAGCTCTGAGGAAATATGTCTCATCTTTATGTTATGATCAGGACAGTTTAATTGTTAGAAAGCTTTAGCTACAACATGTATGTCATCTCCATCAGGAGACAGAAGTTGAAGTATCCTACCCTCCCTGTTTTATGTGGTCACTAAACCGACATAAAAGTGGCCAAATTCAATTAGCAGAGACGGATCTTGTGCAAGATGATAAAGCTCATGCACAGAGCTCTTCTTTCCCAAATGCACTCAGAAGCTACAGCCTAATCTTTTAAAATATATAAATGTATGACTGTTAAATGCAGTATTAACCACTTGCAAGAGTAAATCTGCTTCTTTAATGCTCATCTTCCTCTTTTGTGTCAATATAGAAGAGTAAGAGAGGAGTATATATCTCCTCAAGGAGAGTAATCTTTTTAAATAAAGTTCACCAAGACTTGTACAGGACTATAAGTGAAAGATATTTTTAAATATTTATTTTGCTTATTCTCTTCATGATCTGTTAGTCCTACACTACACTCTGGCATCAAAAGGCAATATAAGCAGAAAGATTGACCACACAGTCCTTCCACCTCACTGAAAGATGTCTATCTGTCTCTTTTATTTTCCAGCCATTACCATTTCAGCGGAGTGCCTTTATGGGATAATCAAAAGAAAACATCCCGGAAATTTCTGACATAGCTTCTTTTTTTTCTCTCCTACATCTCAAACAAGGGCCAGATGCACACTCTGAGTCTGAGTCATAGTGAGGGGCTTTTTGGTTATTTAATTACAATTTTTAATTAATGTGAGAAAGCTTAACTGATCCTAAATAGTGGTAGTGGTTGACAAATTACAAGAGCACGCCATGCCCACAGAAAAGCTAATGCTGCGAGGAAAGCACAGACAATCAACACCAGTTTGTAATCAGTTACATTTCAAAGAAATAGTTTTTCCAAGTGTCTTTGTGCATGTGGGATTACTATCGTCTTTGAAGTTTAAATCATTTTTAAGATCTGGCTAGGGGCAAATTAGATAAGAAGGTGGCTGTGCAATTAATTTAATATTTTGGAAAGCTCGTGTGGTTATAAGATCCAAATACTTATCCTGATAAAATGCTGCCAACACTTTAAAGAGGTGTACTGACTTATTTTTTACCTATAAATTTTGTTGCTGACAGATTCAGTAGGTGCGTGATTCAGTGCTTAGCACTGGTAACATGATTCATCCAGGTTTCTGAACAGTTGTCCAAGATGAAGACTCGAGCTCTGTGAGTTGACTTCCACAGAAGTTGGCCACCCTCGCAAGTACAGCTTGGAGAGCCTTGCTGAGCCGAGGCTCAGTGCTGTTTCCCACCTCAGCCCACTGGAACAGGGACCAAGGACATTTGCTTGAGGTGGTGCCAGACCTACCAAGTCCCACCCATGATCACAGGACTCATTTCTGTACTCCCCCTCACATCCACCACAGCCAGGGCCTCTGAGCAGCTGTGCCTGGTGCCTGGCTTCCCTGGGCAGGGGGGGCTGCGCCACAGACGGGGACAGGCGCCGCTCACAGACAGATGCTCCAGCAACAGCCTCTCCCACGGCACGCGGTTTCCCCGTGCCATCTTCGTCACATTGTCTGGCACGCTCATCATTTGCCTTCATCACCTGGTTAAATGCCCGCACCCATCACTGAGCCCCGTGCGGGATTCCTGCGCAGGACTTTGCCAACTCGAGAGGTCTGTTGTGATGGACTGTCAGATCCTGTCTCTGCCTCTCCTTTGGAATTATGTGGGTTTGAACTGTCAATCACTCTCACTGACAAAGAAATCAATTCTTTCCATGGAGCCAAGTGGTTTTGTAAAATGCCTTCTGAATTATATCAGCCAGGTGGCTTTATAAAGCTGTATTTGTGACCAAGACGTGATAAAACAAAGGGAGTTGCGAACTAAAGTACATCTTTAAACCTCTTGAAAAGTCAGCTAACTGTATGGAGCAATGGTAGGCAACTGAAAAGGGGGTGTTGTTTTGAGCCTGTGTATGTAAATCTTAATTTCAGTGAAAAACTAACAAAAGTAGTCTCATTTTTTAAGGGGAAAAAAAGAGTCTCATCTGTGTTTGCAAGAGGAAAGAGTCAAAGCTTCGTGCAGACTCCTTTCACACAGCTTTCGGGAGCTGAGCCCCATTTGTTTTAGCAGTAAGCATTCAAAGTGATTCACTGTGATTCACTCCAAAAGAAGTTAGATACCTGTGTTCTTTTGAAAACCCTATTATGTGATAGTTTGTCTCTTCAGATGCCTGAATATTTTTAGAAGTTTGCCTGTCATGTACACACAGTTAGCGTGAGGCATTATCTCATTTCCTAGATCTGGAAATGGAGGCGCACAGAAGTTGGATCCTTTACCCAAGGAAGCACATGAGAACTGTCCCAGTGGATTAAATCAAAGAGCCACTCAGCCCAAGAGACTGTCTTGGATGGTGTCAGCAATGCAGACTTAGGACAAGGCTGTGAGTAACGTGCCTTGAGTGGTATTTCCCCTGTTTTGTCTTCACGGCTCCTACCAGCTGTTACCACCAGGACTTATTGAGACTTCTGCATCCAGCAGACTATGTTCAATAGCCATCAACAGAGAAGTGAGCTATCGGCTGAGAATGGATCAGATCCAAATTTTCAGCCTCCTCCTTGTAGGCTGAATCCTTGTAAAGGATGTCTGAGGCCTGGAATCAAGTTCACCTTAAGACTGAAATCTCCTGAAGATGAAAGCATGAAACAATTCTGCCCTGAGAACTGGGAGACTGAACTCTGCCTGGCTTCAGGGACACAAAGTTTTCACATTGACTCTCTCACAGAATTTACATTTTCCATCTGGAACCTGGATCTACCAAGGTGAACAGAAGTGTTACAACACCCCACAGAGCCAGCTGTGCAGTTAAGTTTGATATCTGTGAGACAGAGCAGCGAGAATCACTTATCACCATAATTATATTCAACGTGCTCCGTAAGAGGAATCACTGAGAGCTTTCAAAAGCACTTCAAGGTTTCCTTTGCTGCAGTATCTGTTGCAGATGACTGCATTTCCCATTGTAATGTACTGCTTCAGAATGAATCCCAACAAGGTAGAAATTTCTTAAGCTATTGTGGTATTATAATTTTAATAAATATTTTCCTTGTTGTTTACAAATTTCCCTAGTACTCTATGCGAGTAAAGCAAGGAAGGAGTTGCTGCAGGAGGGAGTCGCCGCAAGCAGTGTCATAGAATCATAGAATCACACAATGGTTTGGGTTGGAAGGGACCTTTAAAGGTCATCTAGTCCAACCCCCCTGCAAGGAGCAGGGACATCTCCAGCCAGATCAGGTTGCTCACAGCCCCATCCAGCCTGGCCTGGAATGTTTCCAGGAATGGGGCATCCACCACCTCTCTGGGCAACCTGTTCCAGTGTTCCATCACCCTCACTGTAAAAAAATTTTTCCTTATATCCAGTCTGAATCTACCTCCTTCTGTTTTAAAACCATTACCCCTTGTCCTATTGCAACAGATCCTGCTGAAGGGTTTCTCCTCATCTTTCCTGTAGGCCCCCTTTAGGTAGTGCAAGGCTGCTGCAAGTCCTCCCTGGAGCCTTCTCTTCTCCAGGCTGGACAGCCCCAACTCTCTCAGCCTGTCCTCATAGGAGAGGTGTTCCAGCCTTCTCATCATTTTCGTTACCTCCTCTGGACTTGCTCCAACTGGTCCATGTCCTTATGGTGGGGGCTCCAGAAGTAGATGCAGTACTCCAGGTGGGGTCTCACCAGAGTGAAGTAAAGGGGGAGAATCATCTCCCTCAACCTGCTGGCCACACTGCTTTTGATGCAGCCCAACTAAGAACTTGTGTCAATTAACAACTAAGAGCTGAAAGAATCAACTAATTCACCTGCTGGGCATCACTCACTCAACAAGGTGGCTTTCATTTACCTAAAACACTCACTAGTGATTAACAGTACTTTACTTGCCCACTAAAAGAAAAACCACATTTCTGAGAAATTAGCTGTATTACATCTCATAGGACATTTGTGGCAGCGGGAGAGGTAGATTTTGCAGTCGTTCCAAGAAAACCAATGCCTTCGCTTAAAGAAAAAAGTCAGAAAAGCACAGGGGGAGAAACAGAGGACAAGTGGGAATGACACTGCAGCAGCACAGTTCCTTGGAAGCTGGACAAAGTTACAGGAGCATCTCTGGTTTAGCAAGTGAATGCTGCAAAGTGCTAAGCATCTCCACTCCTGCTGCAGTTAAAGGACACCCAAAATCCTGAAGGAGGAGAAATATTTCTAAAGTAAAAAATCTTTTACTCAGCTCTTTCTTTTTGCTGAAGCAAAAAATCACTGAGTTCAAAATCAGTGAAAAGCTGATCCAACAACTTATGCAAGTGAGTTTCTTGCCAAAAGAAGGAGTGCTGGAACAAATGAATAACTTAAGGAAAAATGGGAATACAGTGGTAACATCTAAAATGATTTAACATGTCTGAGCCCATTAAAAATATGATTTTTTTAGTAGACTAGAGAACTGAAACATGTATTTATATTTAAAAATAAAAAGCAAAACCTAAATGTCATCTTGGCAATTATTAAGCAGTTACATTTATTTCAAAAGGACCAAAAAATATTTAAAGGTTATGTTTATAAAGCACAATGCAGTACCGTGTAAAGATGCCTAGACTAGCCCTTGACATTGGATGTTGGAGAAGGGTATTGCTGAGCGAGCAAGGAGACTATGGGTGCAAATACAACCTGCTGCTGCCTTGGAAGGGTAGTGAACCACAGCGGGGTCATGCTCTGACCAGGGACCAGGTCCCTTCTAGAATCAGAATCAGCCTGCAGAGAGCTGGTGTGAAAATTTCTGGATCACACTGCCCTTTGCTACGTAATCCCAAAGGAGGCTAAGTTTGCCTAGACATTTTATCTAAACCTCATTCTGGTTTATAGAGGTTTTCAAGAAGCCTCCTAGTCATTGTGTTTGGTTTTCTCTCATTGCCATTATATTCCTCTGCATACTTTATTCAACGTTGAAGGGGAACAAGCTCATAAAAGGCAACCGATGTCTGTCCAGGCTAAAAAAACAAATAGAAAAAGTATCAAGTGAATGTATTTACATTCTTGTGACAGTCTGCACTGCTCAAAAAATCTACCTGCAGTCCATGTGAGAATACTGGCGAGGACGCCAACTCCATTTTGGCTATGCAGACCTTCACCTTGACAGACATCCTTTCATCCCCATCTTCAATGCAAGTTCCCAAGGGCAGCTAGCACAAACCTAAAAATAGAGTCACTTAGTGAACTGGCTCCTTCATAAAAACATAAACATCTCAGACAGCACAACAGAAGGGGATTGATTTGACCGACCATTTTGCAGCTCTCCTTGGCAACGAAGCAACCTGGCCGAGGTCTCCATCCCCTAGGGAGCCTGAGCAGGGTGTCATGTGCCAGTCACGTGGCACTGCAATCCGATGGAAGATGCTTGGGAGCAAAAGAAGAGTTTGATAGAGAAAAGACTGTTGAAATAAAGCTGTTTTAGACAAGGGACAATACAAGAGGTAGAAACAGGTGGATGAGCTAAGGCAGAAAAACAAAAAGGTGAATTTGACATGCATGTGTATATTTTTTAGAATACATTTTAATAATATTTCTATGAAAGATAGCCATCATTTTTCAATGCACTCCATAACTGGCCTTTGCACAGGTATTTGCCCTTTCTTGCTCCTTCTTCAGATAGGTGTTGCCTCAGTTATCTTTCTTCTGACATCCTAACAAGCAAAAAGACTGTTTTCTATAATCTCATCTCTTTCTCTATTATGCCTCCACTTTCCTCAGCCCCAAAAATAAAGTCCTAAGATACCTTGGTTAGAGGCTGGAGGAGGAGCAAAGATCATTTTGAGACTCAAGGCTGATTCTCCTGATGTGACCAACATATTTCCCCTCCTGCTGGTCCTAAGGTCCTCTGAAAGCCACTGTGCAGGTGAAGAAAACCTCACCAAGAACCTCCCCGTGCAGTAGCCCTACCTCCTTTTCCCAGGCTTAACTACAGGCAAATAGCTAACATCTAGCCACAAATTTTTGCTAGCATCCAACTTCAAGATATTTGAAAAACAGAAAGAAGTTATTTAGACAGATTTGATTTCTACAATAAACAAAAAAAAATCATTTATCTAGATGAACAGGATTTACCTTATTTTCTCTGACCAAAACCTAGCTTATTCACTGTCTCCAAAGAATAAGGACATATTACTTTTTGGAAGAGTTGTTGAAATACTGCTCAGGCATATCTTCAGCTTCTTCCTTTTCTCGCTTTTCACAGTTAACCTCGCTCATAACTGGCAATACTAATTTCCCCTTTGGAGGTGTCAGTTAGTGTAATTGCTGGAAAAAAATGAAAACAGCACTGGAAAGAATGGCTCGAGGAGCCAACAACATTGCAAGTCACAGATATGACAGAAAGGTAGACAAGTCATGCTTTTAGGAGGACACTGAAAAAACAGTGAGTTTTCATGAATTGTGGAAAACAGCTACTTACCTGCCAGCTGAGGATGTGTTGTATGATAGGAAGTAATCAATAATAATGTGCCAGATGTGTTTTTCCTCCAAGTCATATTTTCTTTTGTGCATATTTTCTTCTGTTTGTAGCAGTGTGTGGACTGCTACAGGCTACTTGAATGTTTTCTTCTTGCATCTTCCTATTTCCACAAGATCATTTCAGCAGAGGCATTTCCACTCTCCACAAAAGGAACTGTTCCTGTTCATATCAGGCAAAACAGATGGAGAAAACAAATCATTAATTTATGACTTAGAAGATACATTTTTATGAAAGGACTTTGTAACACCCTACACTTCTTTTTTAATTTGATTTTTCATTACATTTATGAGCAGATAGGGAACTAAAATTAGAAACAGGAGATTCCTCACAGCGGCAGCATGCTGTCCTCAATCCTCAGGCTGCAACTACAGATCCTCTTCTGCCAGTAGCAGCCGCAGGTAAAGCTGTTCCTCAGACTCTCAGCACTCTGATGCCGGTGGGTGTAAGGGATCAGGACTGTCTGGTGAGGAAGGAGGGATGGGGATGGATATTAGGGCATTTGGGGACAGCAGCACCTTTACTCAGCTGAGCAGCAGCAGAGCCGCTTGCCTGGCCACAGCCTTGACCAGCGGGGATCAGCCTGGTCTGGAAATCCCATCTCTTCTTTGGTTCAGGATGGCATCTGACAGCAGGTGACCTTTCCTTCTCCGTGCTTCTCTGCCAGCCTGGATGGAGGAGAGGCACTAGTTTTATTAGCCTGATGAAAATAGGCCTGACTGTTTCCAGCGTTTAGCAACGCTTGGGAAGGGAGCCAGGATTTCCACCCTCCAGTGCACTGGCTGTGTTCAGTGCTTCGCACGGATAGACCCGCAGTGTCCTGCACACCAGTGTTGTACTCTCTTGCAAGCAGAGGCCTGGGAGTGAGCATTTGGGGTGGCTGCCCCAAATGAGCATTTGGGCTGTGGCAGGGGTCCTCTCAGCCTGCGACAGCTCCGCAGGCCAGAATTGCTCCCTTGCAAATAGCCCAGGATCTTACCCTTGAAAGACTTCCCAACAGCCAGGGGAGGAAAGGCCTGATCCAAAATATTGCCTGTCATGTTTTAACAAGGCGGTGATCTTCTCCATCTCCACTATTGAATAATTCCCGTAGCAAAAAAAAAGTGTGTGCTCTCTCTTTCTGGTCCCACAACTCCTCTAATAGCTTCACAGAGCAAGTGATTTGTGTATCTCCAAGTGCTTTGGATAGCCCTTCTTGGTCTTTTTATGTGCCTCTGCGCATCACAGTTATTAATCACCCAGTTCATTGATAATGCTGTCATAGAGACAAGGGTATGAAAGTATGCATGCTTTGGAAACTGGATGTGATTATTGATTTTGTCTGTAAAACTCCTCAGATTGTGGGAACAGCGACAGCCTCTAAGAGGGCAATTTAATTTTTTAAAGTCAGATGAAGCGACTGCTGCTTTTAGTTAATTGCCAACTCTATTTTTCAGCACTAAACAGAAAACAAATTCTATTCTATTCCCCATGATGAGCCAATTCCAATTAGGGTAATTACCATGGGATAATTGTAGACTACCTATGGTTAATTAGGGCTCCACTGTGTGTTTACAGCACTCCAGGGCTGTAAATATTTTATGATAACCACAGCTTCTTACATCGTTACCACTTAATTTAATATATTACATCATTGTTATTGGGAGAGTGGGAGAGAAAAGAGGCAAAACCTTAAAACACAATGGCAAAAGTGGCAACGGGCTCTTTCCCCAGTAGGCAACCATCCTGCCTGATAATGTCATGCTGAAAGATTCCCTTTTTTAGGTCATCTTGCGTTTACTCAGCAGAAAAAACAAGTGCACCATCATCAATGCTGGGCTTTGAAATTCTCTGAGCCTGATGGCGAGAAAAAAAGCAAAGGGACCTTGGCGATGGTGCTGGGCTCAGTCGTGCCTGCATCCATCCCTGTCTCTCTGGGGCACCATGCCGGTGGGACAGCAGGCACCTGCGTCCTCACTCCATTGAAAAACATCATGAAACAAATAATCTTACGGAGATGAAACAGAGAAAGAATGATCAAGATCTGCAAGTTTTACTTGGTATGAAATGTTGTTGCCTGGTCTCCTTGGAAATGTGAGTGGTTTTCATTTAGTCATTTCATCAAAAATGTGACATCATGAGCAGGAAGAGAGAGTGAAAACAAACATTTGACTCCTGGAGAAATACACAGGAAATTCCACCTGCAATCAGAATTGAGATCAGCAATATAAAGCCCACAGAAACCCCTCAGTTTGCTAACTGGTACCTCAAAAAAAAATAGTCCTAGGTGCAGAAATTAGCATTTAATAGAACAAAGAAGATCCTCCAAAGTATGTCCATATGTAGGGTGTGAGCAAGTGATATAGCTTGGCAGATGTATAGTGTAACTCTTAGTCTGTAAAAGCGTTTCCTTAAACATACAAAAGTTTAGAATCCTCATCCCAGACAAAAGGGAAAAATTTCAAAAATAGGTTCCTTCCTCTTCAGTATACAAGCAAATGCTCATGTCTAATATGGTTTTGGTGTAAGCGTTCATTTTAGTTTCCAGCTTTATCAGTACTTTATGATAAAATAATGTCTTTCATCTGTAAAGAAGTTGTTTATTCAAAATCTTAGTATATGACACAAATGTGAGAACATTTCTCACAAAACAGCCCTAACCACAACAGCTGAGATACTAACTCTCATTGCCAGTCTCATTCAAGACATAACTGGAGATTTTGTTCTCCACTTAAATTCTTCTGTTCTCTGAATACTACTGCAACTAATTTGGAAACGTCCTGCTCAAATACCTCTGGTGTTCTTCGGAAGGGAAAATTAGGTTTGCAGCACAACTGGTGAAAGCTTCTTCGTACATCATGCCAATACTAATGGGCATTTTTGCTGCTGATCATCTTCCATTGACTTCCAGCCAGAACAATAAATTAGATGCATGTTATTATCAACTCCCAGAGTATAACTCAGTAGTTAGATGAAATGATGAGAATTGTAGACAGCCATAAGAATGGTAATGTTTTATTCACGCTATGCATCTAACTGCTGGACTGTACATACTGGGGAAGTAAATGTGCTTCATCCTTCCCATTTTCTGCAGTAGCAGGAAAAGGGTGGGAGCGCTGTCAGCAATTTGTATCTCCTGGAAACGGCCACAGTACTCTTCTTGACCCGTAAGTATGTCACTGATTCCAGGTCCCCTATTTAGACATAGCCTCTGGGTCTATCCCAAACATGAATCACTCTTGGTGACAAAAGCACAAGTCTTTGTGCTTCCCTGGCTTGTTACCACCCTCTTATCCCTCGTGAATAATTATTTCAGACTTATTTCACAATCTCTAAATATAGTATAATCATGCTTACAATTTTGATGGTTATGAAGAAATCTTCAAAAGCGTGGAATATTTTCAAGTGGTACTGAACCGGCTGCCTGAGTCTGCAGGCAGGCTGAAGCAGCACTATTGCTGGCTTTGTGGTGCCCAGTTCATCTTACAAACACCAAACAAAGACAATTTATATGAAAACTTTTTATTACCTCCTAGTTATTGACCTTAACAAACTTTGAACTGCTTTGCGGTTTTGCTCATTTTCAAAAAACCTCCTCTATCAATCATTTTAAATGCTTTCTAACCAGCTGCCACAAAATACAGGCCACCTTTGGCAACTTCATCAACTGAGTTAGGACTGTTTTCAAGAGAATTTAAGAGACACTAAAGACTGAAATTGTGGGACAGCATTAAAAAAAAAAAAAAACTTACATGATGGACTTTAAAATATTTTTAAATTACTATATGTATTCAGTACTCAAATCATGATAGAGTATCCACCGTGCAAGTTGTAGTATTCCTCTGTTTTGTACTTAATTAAAAAAAAAAAAACAGTTTTCAAGAATGCAGTTAATGTTGCTGCCAGAGTTCCATTGCTCTTAATCCAGAGATTTCACAGGTAATTACAGTCTCATTTGCTTCCAGGAGCTGACGGGAGGCCAGCTGAGACACTGGCGTTCTTGGCTACTTGCATACTGGGAAGAGGCAAAGGCAAAGAAATTGCGGGAATTTAAGCAGCTGGTTAAATGGCTGTCCTTTGCAGAAAAAAAACAAACACTGCAGGAGAGGTGTGCTGTGAGAAGGCAGAGGTCAGGCAGAAGCATTCATGGCTGAGGCATCTCAGAAACTGGCTAGTGAAACAGAATCCCAGAGAGCAGATCCCTGAAATTGCCCCTCACCTTCCCGGAGCATCACCAAAGCCTGCCACATTGCCGGGAACATGCTGGTCTTCCAAGAAATCCAGCCGCTCAGCAAACAGCCTGCCCATTTCTTTTTGTTTCCTTGTGGGTTCACACCTTGCGCAAAATGTGGATCTAAACTTCAGCTTGTGAAGGTATTTTATTAGATTGGCATTTCTCGGCTGCAGACTGTAGCAACTGAGTGAAATGTGTTTTATTTTCAGTGCCAAAGAAAATGAACAACTGCATTAAGCACTTACAGCTCCATCTTGAATAAGATTAACTAAAGTTTCCTGATGGTTATGTTTTTCATTTCCACTCCTCATTAAACCTTCATTAGTTGTTTGCCAAAAGTAAAGTCTTATTTAAATATGCAAGTGATAAGTGATTTATTTCAAAGCTAAAACTAATAATTCTTATAAGAAAGCCAGAAACTCATAAACATAAAATCCACCTAATCTGATCACATTTCCCTTTCTTGACCTCATCCTATTTTTTAATAGCTTAACTCACCTCTGAAGGAGAAAAATAATCAATCCACACACGTCTTTGGAGCAAAGCAGAGTTATTTTTACATTGCACTTTGTGGCTAAAGCTATAACATATTGTTCTGCTCCAAGAAAGCACTCCAGAAAGATGGCATCACACAGGTCTGCTTCAGCAAATTTATCAGCTGTTCATTTCGGAAAAAGCAGGAATGATCACAATGAATTAAACTTTTGAAGAGTATACTTCCTTTGCAAATTATTTTATGGCTGTACCAAAGATAAAGGCCAGTAAACAGTTGAGAAGTTAGTTATAAGCTCATGAGAATAACTGTTGTACATAGCCAATCCTCTTTAAAAAGCAGGAGGAGGTAGATAATGCAATAGCTGCCATATGGATACACTTTTGAAGGACTTTAAAAAATACAGCCAAAAAATCTCAGGAAGGAAATCTTTATACATAGTAAAGAAATTATACATGAGAGATTTGGAAAACAGTCAGCTGTCATTACTAAGAAACTATTAGATCTTAAGCCTGGGCAAATTCCTCTATAAAAGTGGGCCACAGGTGAACAGATCACACATATTTGGGATATATAAAGGCGCAAGGGTGATAAGGAGAGTAAAAATATGAGCCTGATCCTGTTTTATTTTATCTCCATGCTCAGAGCAATACTAGAATATAAATGCAGGGGGCAATATGGCTTTAAGGTAGCTTCTACTTCTATTTAAGATGACTTTGAAAAGAACAGAAAATGATAGAGGCGGAGAAAACAGAAACTCAGCAAAATGCAAGCCCCATATTCTGTGCTCTCCTGGTCCATAAAAGCCAAGCAGTTGGCTGTACCAATCCATCCACACCCGCCACCATGCGCTAACTATTCACTCTTTCCCAAAAACCACCCTGGTCAGTTCCTTTGGATGTGCCCAGGAGCAGCCCGTTCTTCACGAGAAGTTTCCATTTCATATTTGACTCCCTTTAGCACCATTTTCAGGCATCTTTGACAGCGATGTTCTGGAGGCATTAAACCTCTTCCAATCTCTTCTCTTAAGGGAAGCCAAGTCCGTAAAATACACCTTTCTCCCCTAGAAAAAGCTGTCGGAGAACAGTATTGAGCATAGCAGGGCAAGGCAACTATAGAT
The DNA here is from genome assembly GCF_036417535.1 of Chlamydotis macqueenii. Classification (NCBI taxonomy): domain Eukaryota; kingdom Metazoa; phylum Chordata; class Aves; order Otidiformes; family Otididae; genus Chlamydotis; species Chlamydotis macqueenii. The sequence continues at coordinate 131,895,390 of NC_141556.1, forward strand.
AAAGTTGAAAATATGGCCTGTAGAAGACTTCATATGCAAGCTGTGCTGACTCATTTTAATGAAAATCAGAGATAGTTGATGAATTACATAATCTCTATACCTCCTGCTGCCTGCATGGCTTAACTTGCCAAGCACTCCTAGCTGTTGAGCTATTGTTTTCAGAAGAAAGGGTGTGGGTGAGTTTTATACTTCTTCATGCCGAGTGAAACATTCCCTTCACTCTCCCCTTCTAGTCATAATGTGCTCTGGCTATATCATCACATGGAGGGAATACTTTTTGTTTTCCAAGGATCTTCCCAGTTATGTGTCTTTCTAAACTTTGCAAATGCTCCATTGCATTTCAGAGCGGTGCCAGCATGAACCTCTACAAGCATCACTTCATTATTCCTCAGTGGCATAAACTTTATTTCTGAAATTGCTTGGTTAACTTTATTATGTTCATGATTTTTTGAAAAGAGTTTTTAATTATATCCCCTGCTGTCTTAGGTATCCAGCCTTTTAATAGGAAGCAAATTTATAAAATTAATTTCACAACAGGCTACAGCAGAAGTTGTATTTCTCAAAAGAGCAAAAAGAACAGGGTGTTTTTGTCTATAAAGTAACACAACTTCAACAGAGAAATGTGAGACATCAACATGTCAAACTGTGATCACGGGAGGCATTGCAATCATTCTTTGATTTTAAGAGAAAGGAACACTTAAAATAACTTTTTTATAATATCAGTTTAGTTCTTTGGTATTTTCATGACTGTCCAAAGACAGAGAAAGACTGAGTATGTGAACACTAGAGTAACTCAAACCAACAAGTATATTCATATAGTCTAAACAACTAGTGGAGAAGAAAGGTTTTTCTAAGGCAAAGACTGAAGAAGATGCAATTTCCATGAAATGTGATCACATTAAGGACCTGCAGTAGAGCCACAGTAAACTTTATCATTAACAAACTCACTTAGACAGACCTTACACAGAGAAAAAAAAATAATTGAAAACTCTTCTATCATATAGATAATTGTCAGTTCAATAGTAAATAATCCACCTTAAAAGTTAAAGGTGAAGTGATTTCAAATCTGTTATGCTTGTAGCAAAATAGCTTTGTTGATTATTTGCCACTGATGTACTTTTCTTGAGCTAAAGATCCCATTTTGCTAGTTGTAATGGAATATGTCACTGTGAACTAAAAGCTGCAGAGAAAAGACCTAAACAATAGCCAAGCAGATCATGAATCATAGATTCATAGAATGGTTTGGGTTGGAAGGGACCTTTACAGGTCAGATCAGGTTGCTCAGAGCCCTGTCCAACCTGGCCTTGAATGTTTCCAGGGATGGGGCATCCACCAGCTCTCTAGGCCACCTGTTCCAGTGTTCCACCACCCTCACTGTAATTTTTTTTTTCCTTATATCCAGTCTGAATCTACTGTCTTTCAGTTTAAAACCATTACCTCACATCCTATCACAACAGATCCTGCTAAAGAGCTTCTCCCCATATTTCCTGTAGGTCCCCTTTAGGTAGTGGAAGGCTGCTACAAGTCCTCCCCAGAGCCTTCTCTTCTCCAGGCTGAACAGCCCCAACTGTCTCAGCCTGTCCTCATAGGAGAGGTGCTCCAGCCTTTGATCATCTTCATGGCCCTTCTCTGGACCTGGTCCAACAGGTCCATGTCCTTCTTACGGTGGGGGCTCCAGAACTGGATGCAGTACTCCAGGTGAGGTCTCAGCAGAGCAGAGTAGAGGGGAAGAATCACCTCCCTCGACTTGCTGGCCATGCATGAAGGCAGTGCATGATCCATTTGCATGAAGCAAAAGAGAAAGAGGAGTGATTTGTACTTGGACCTTGCTGAGGATGCATGCTATGAAAAAGAATTATTATAGTTTAATATAACTATAGGTCATATGGATCTGTTTATGAAGCCACTGAACTCTAACCCTGAAAGGGGGGAATATGATGTAGCTACAGATGGTAGACTGCATCATGACAAATGTGTGAACTATTTTCACCCTGTTATACAGCATGATGCAGTCAGGAACCGGAGCATCCTACCCTGAGCTGTGCTCCAAGCATGACTCCATGATGGAGTCATGTAAACTCATCTCTTAAAAATGTGGTGCTTAGCATTTAGCCAGATGCATTGCACCTTCAGAGGCGAATCTTTCCAGGCATTTAAGAGTCTTGGACCTGTAATATGACAATGTTTCACCACGTGTATCATGTGTATTTTCACTTGTATATGATGTCAGCTTCATAATCTTGTGCCATTTTCCTTTATTTGAGAAATTTTGTCCTGAAGTTCCTTTCATATGTCATCAAGATCAACTTTCCATTACACAACAACCCATACCTCAGTCAATCACTTGAATATTTGTATTACTTGCTAGTAGCCATGCAGTGCTGGAAACCATAATCTCTATTTGTAGTGATGTGGGAAATCCACCTATGTTTATAGTAAGTTATACTATTCTTAGCTTCAAAACTGAAGTATTGTGGAAAACTGCTGGGTAAATATATATTCATTTTTGTGATCTGTAAATGTTAGTGGTTTTTTTTAAGAGGTGGAAACATCCTATGACAAGGGTTTAAGTGAAGCCAGCAAACCCAATTTTCTGCTTCCAGACAAAAAGAGGATGTAGTCTAGAGCAGAGGAAGAAAATCAATACCCAAAGGAAAAACCTAATCATTGGAAAGGGAGATTCACAAAGCTACATAAAAATCTTGTACACTATATGTATTCTGCAGCATTGGAGACTGTCTATCCTAAAGAATTTATTAGCGTATCAAGGACCCTCATATTGAATTTACAGCTTCTAATGCAATCAGATAATATTTTCTTTGTAACACTGATTACTTTTTACTGTCTATGCAGAGGTATGTATCTGTCTATTTTTATAGACCATTCAGTAGTATATATAACCAACTCAATTCATATCATTTCCAATAGCTTATCCATAAAAAACAAATAATAAAAGTAAGAGGGAAATCCTGTCTCCATTAAAGTTAATGAATACTTTGCTATTGTTTCCAGCGCAGGCGAAATTTCCCCATAGAAGAGAACACTTGCATAAACTCAGTTTGATTACCTGGCAGAGTCACGCGATAGCATCAGTAGCTTTGCCCGTAGTTTTAAGAGAGACCTTCTTCCAGTCATTTTTAAATTTGAACTCTATATGATGCCATTTTGAAAGCTTTAGGTATTTTCCAAGCAGCTGGGATATTTTAGAAAGAAATCAGTGAAGAAGCCAGCTAAGACACATTAGACAATCTTGTTTTATTGCATTTTGTCTTTGATAATCCAGTGATATATATAACTGCTGTCATTACTATAAAAAGATTTCAACACTATCAATTTGCTACAAATCCCCTGTTGGAGTGATGTTTTTATTGCCAACACACTCGGCTGATTGATCAGCTGACAGCTAACAGCTGACAAATTCAGGTTTCATCAAATGAGAGGATAGAAGGCAAATCATGGGATTAGCTTTAAACGATTCCTCTGGTGTTCCTATATATCTCAGTATTTGTCAAGTGTATATATGCGCTGCTGAGAATGAGTCACTTGAATCTAATTCATCTCCCACTGTTTTTCCCATATTCCTGCAAGGACAAGTGCAGACCTCTGCTCTGGCATGAAATATGTAAGAAAAACTCCCTGATGTCAGCAGTGAGGGGCATGAGATTGGCAGAAAGAAGTGAACTCAATTACCTGAGCTCTAGTGCAATGCCTGGGGAGGGTCAGTAATGAACTGGACAGTCTAGCTGAAGGTAATCTGGTGTGGACTTCAATTATGCTCTGTTTCACCTTTTCTGTAGCTCCTAACTCCTCCCCTGTGAAGCAGCAAGCTAGACTAGAAGACACAAGTACATTAGATGCAATTTAATCTTATCTATAAGTGTCCAGCTGAAGTTGCTGTAGCAACAGTGCAGCTTAGGATGTCCCGCTGAGCCCTGGCCTCATAAACTGGAATAAAATTTGAGACTCTAACTCCCAACACTAAAAGGCATCAATAATAGAGGTGCCTGATGAAATGTCTGAGAGTGCAAAACCTGAAAGCAGTAAAACAGACCAATATACTCTCTCTGTCTTTATTTCCAGGTAGGCTATAGCAACTCCACAGGTCTCGTCAAACTATACTGTAAAATGGCATTGAATTTTAGGTGCCTTGTTGCTCAGATTAGCAGAATTAATATGATGAAAGATAGACATGTAGACAGACTGACAGTCAAACAGAAGAAAAATAAGCAATGAAAATAAAATTGCAGAGAGCATGGAGAGGAAAGGATCTACGCTGCAGAAAGGGAACATAGGTATGCTAAATAGTACATGGAAATATGCTTAAAACGCTAGTACTATAACATGGAAAAGAATCTTCAGATTTAAAATTAGTCTAGCTTCCAATAGTCCATTTTGTCATTCTTATAAATCATTGTCCAAAAAAAGTGCTGAACACATTTTTCAAAACTTATTAAACAAGACATAATTTGGTGACCCTGAAAAGAATGTTTGGAGTAAAGTTTCATTAACATCCAGGTTAAAATGATGACTCAGGAGGATCAGTCATTGCTAATTCATCCAGTTCTGCTGTATATCCCTGAAGTAGTATATAACATCTCTTACATTTTATACAAGTCTGACATCATATGATAAATACTACTGGAAACAAAATGAATGGATCAATTAACCATCCATAGCTCCTTATTATCTGTGTGCATTTTCAGCTTTTTATAACAACATGAAAGCCATAAGAATGGCAAGGCCCATTTTACAGATATTTATGGGTAGATGGTCCATCTGGAGAAAGAACCACTCCCAGCCATCTGGGATAACATGGCTTACGTTTAGCAAAACCTACATTTACAGTTTTCAGTGTTCATAAAAACACTATGCACATAGCATGCATCATCCACAATAGGGACTTTAAAAAAAATAACTGTAAAAGCTTTATAAATAAAGTAGATATTTTTATGTATCATATTTATGAGTGTGTATACATATGTATGTATATGTACACCTGTACAAATTTTATTTGATTTCTTCCCAAGAAAGGAACCATTTACAGTGTCTGAGACAGAATTTGGCCATGTCAAACTATTTCTGTGCTTTCCGTAAAATTTATTTCTTAATGGTTAACTAAATAAATTATCCTCTAATCTGACTGAGTCGTTATTTAAACAACACTTTGCTATGGACAGTTGATTTGTTGTCTTTTCTTTATGGTTGTGAATCTGATTGATTGGGGTTGTAGGGAGAATGCAGCAGGGGGGAATGGTCATCGTGTGTTGATCCCAACCAAGCTGCATTAATTCTGGGTTCCTCACTCACACTAAGCTGCTGATGCCTGAAAACCAGTGAGCAAAAGGTAAGTTGCTTCATCTCTATTCTACAGTTTGAGTAAGACGCATAAAAATGAATAGAAGATCCAAGCAAGGAAAATTAGCTGTTAAAATGTAGAGGGAACGAGGCTGAGTAGGCAAGTCTCCTTCAGACAGACCTCAGTACAACCCGCAGTGGTTACTGACTCAATCTACAGCAAGAAAAGTAGTTTCTTGGCCAGGAAGAATAGTCCTTTTGCCATCTTTCTTGCATTCACAGAATCAAAACACAGCCCAAGCATTCAGCCAAGCAGCTTTAGTTTGGTCCATTTAGTTTGGTCCAGTATCTCCCAATTCAACCAAGAATCTATTTATGATTAGTATAACTTCTCAGTTAGAGTCTCCTATATACATTCTTATCATACACGAGGCATTGGGGATAACAGTTGAAGAGCCAAGAGGAAAGCTGACTGAAGAAGTCCCCAGATGAACATTCATAGAGTGTAAAACTACAGCAGCATCTGCCTCCTTGAGATGTCTCTGGTTTTCTGTCAGAGGTGTACCTGAGCAGTCCCAAGGGCTTAAAGAGGTGGAGTTGCCTCCTCTGGCTTCCGTGACAGCTGACAGCTGATTATTTTGCAGTCATTGCAGTAGCTGATGTTTTTAAAACTGGCAGGTTGCATTAAAAAATCAGATTAGTATTGTATGCCTCCAGTTTGCTTTCCCTACAGTGCAACTCACCATATAATTCCTTAAACTGGAAATTATCATTAATTGTGGTCAGGGGAAGAGAGGAGTTGGGAGGGTCTCGGAAGTGCCGTGGGTTCAGCAGCAGAAAGCAGTGAGCAGTTTAAAAAGATAATAGACAGAAATAACCACGAAATATCAGTTGCACGATTGCCATCTCTCAGAGGAACCCTGATAAGGAAAACTGCTTAGAAAGCACTTTGAAATCTTCCAGTGGTAGTGCAAACTGTTATTACTATTATAATTTCCCTCCCTCCCGCAAGTTGGATGGCTTAGTCACTGGAAGTCAAAATGACTCACTGAATGGGCATGTGTTTGTGCCTGATCGCAGCCACGGAGAAACCTCAGAAGATCCTTGACTTTAGCAAGGAAACTGGGGAAGGAATTGGTATTCTAGTGCTCCTGTGCTCCCAGCACCCGTCCCAGACCCCTGGAGCAAAGCACAGGGGCTTAAAACCTCTCCAGCAAAGCTTGGTTGTTTTGTTTCAACTGTTGCATTCCCCTGAGGGCTGAAGCAAAGCACTCAGAGGAGAGGAAGCCCAGGGCAGGGCCTCTCCAGGACAAGTCCTCTGGCACTTGGGGCAGGCTGAGCTGCTCAGACCCTAATGGTCTCATTTTCGACACAGGCTTTGGACTCAACCTAGAGAGCCATCAGAGGATGGCTCAGCCAGCTTGTGACAAATGGACATTAGAAATAGGCTCAAATAATCCTTCTCGTGGCTCTGTCAACCCTCACATTGTCATTTTTCCTGTGTAACAGGCACCCTGCACTGGTGTGCATGCACTGCCATCCCCGTGCCAGCTTGTGCATAATCCCCGTTCAAAGGCAGCATTGCTCCCACTGGGAAAAGCACACTAGGATGTGCTAGCTAAAGGCTAGGTACAGAGGGTGACCTGAAGAAATTAAATGAAGTGGAGATATGTTGGGAAACGATGAGGGACCTTGTGCTGAGAGGTAATTCGGGTCCAACATCTGTACCCAGGCAGGCAAACGAATGAGAGTTTCTTTGCATTCCAAGTGTAACCCTTGGCAGCTGTTAGGCAGAGCTGGCCAATACCCTGTGTGAATGCATTAATAAAATATGCCCTGGTATTGCTAGCAACGATGTCAGCAAGTTATTGTTCTTCAAATGCTGCAATAACATTCATGCATAAGGAACGCAACACTGAACGGCAATTTCACCCTTGGCCAAGCTTATCCTTGCTCTGACTTTCCTGATAAAAGAGGATATACAGCAGGCGTTAATTGCATCTGGTATGTCCAAGTGCTTTGGACACGAATGCAATTGCTTTCTTTGATGGGAGGAGGAATGTGACTTACGTAAGAACAAGAAAACAACATACCCTCTTGCAAACTAATAAGTACATTGTGTGCCGAAACAAAGGCTGCAGGAAGAGGAGGCGGCGGGCATAGCTGGGATCCTCAAGCAATGTCCTTGGCCATGCTTCTAACATGTCCTTGACTATGCTTGTGTAAGCTAAACACATCTGAAGAAACCTGCAGCTGCAAGGATGAGTGAAGCACAACAACCCCGGAGAAGCAGACCACAGCCCCGACAGGGACGTCCCAAGGGCACCCTGCAGGGTACGTTGGAGGAGCCTGTGTCCTGTGGACCGTCTGGGTGTGTGGACCACATGGGAGTTTGAGCTCACCTTCAGCAGTGCATAGGATGTACTCACAGGCAAGCTCTGCTCCCATCTCCTTAAGCAGATAGAGATTGGGAGGGAAAGGAAACGTTAAAACTCCTCTGCGGGGGAGGAAGGGAGGATGCACAGTCCCATGGGTGCAAAAGGGCTTTTCTGCAGGATTCTCACATCTTCTCACAGACTCATAAAAGTGACCATCATCTGCAGTTTTTTCGCTTGACAGCATTAATCCCAACAAGGGAATGAGCAGAGGACACCTTACTTTGCATTTTTCAAAGTAGGAATGACATGCCAAGAATATGCACATGAATAATTATTCAAGAAAAAATACAGGAAGCTTTGCCAAGTCCCCCACATCAGGAAGCACTTTAATCCACATGACCAAAAAGCATTGCATTCATCAGTGCTTTCATGATAACAGGCTTTCCTATGCTTGAGCAGCTAAAATACCTTGTTACCTCTGCAAAAGGATTGGTGACAGTTGTTTTGCACTGTATTTCCTACACTTGCCTGACGGATCATTTCTCACAAAGGCCCTTGAGCTGATCCAGGCATTTATACATACATACGAGATGATAGTAATGCAATATTGCAAAGTGAGTTCTGCCTACCTTTATCGTTTGAAAATTAAATGGATTTGAGGATGAGGAATGTAACTCACACTGCATTATGGTTCTTCAAACACAAACTGTTGTAAATCTTCATCACCTTTCCTTCAAGCAACAAAAGAATACAAAACTGCCACCCTGAAGCAGCGCCTGTCTTTCTCCTCACTTGACTATCGAGCTGTTGAAAGAAAATAAAATTCACCAGAAATTAAAATATTAAAATCTTAAAAAGTTGAAAGGGGAGAAGGATATGAAAAAAAAAATCCTTGCAGATACAAAATACAAAAGCAAATGCATGTTTTGTGTCATGTGTGGGGCAATATGTTTTGAATGAAGTTTGCAATGAAATTTACTTGTAGGTCACAGCCGTACCAACCAAAAGGGTTAACCAAAAGTATTTCTGATTTTAAAAGCCATGTGTTTGGGACATCAGTGTCCAACAGAGAGGATGTCCTGAGGAAGGACTCATGAAGAGGACTTCCTGACAGAAACCTTTCCCCAGGTTTGGTCACTCAGGCTTTGCAAGCAGAGAAGCAGGGAGCCATGGTCACTGCCCTGTTTTCACCAAGCCCCAGAAATGGTCACAGTGGGGGGCAGTTCACATGTGGTGTCACTGGCCCTGCAGTGCCTCTGCCTTCCAGAGAGGATGTACGCAATGCTGTTTCCATTTTTATTAGATCAGACATACGGAAAAAAAATTTTACACTGAGGGTGGTGGAACACTGGACCAGGTTGCCCAGAGAGGTGGTGGATGCCCCATCCCTGGAAACATTCAAGGCCAGGTTGGATGAGGCTCTGAGCCACCTGGTCTGGTTGGAGATGTCCCTGCTCCTTGCAGGGGGGTTGGACTAGATGACTTTTAAAGGTCCCTTCCAACCCTAACCATTCTGTGATTCTATGATTACCAGAGGCAAGGAGTTCTCAAGGAGGGTACATATGTCGCCATGGGGATCCCGGTGACTTTAAAGTACATGTCTGGCAAATGCTATCACTACCATTTCCAAAATGGTGAGACCTGCAGAAGAGGCCTGGGAGACCTTCCCTGGTGAAAAGGAGCCTTGGAAGAAATCTGTGGTGGGTCTGATGAGACCTGAGAGAAGCAGTTGTCCATTTGTCACTCTTCTGAAACTTTCTTACCAGAGGAATTAAGGAAAAACAGCTTTAAAATTTTCATCACAGACCATCAGAATGTTGCACAGGCATTTCTACACTGGTATGGGAAGGATAAATATAAGCAACAGTGGCTTTCTTCCTCTTTCAGTCTTTGCCATCATAATGAAACTACAAAAAACACCTGTCCTACTGAACAGTTTCTTACATAGAGTGATTTGGTGTTATTGCATAAGGCAGCTGGAGATAGTAATTAGAGCCCAAATGTTGCTATACAACTTATATGACCTCTTTGAGGCCATAATTAACAAAATCTTCATTTGGGGGAAGCGGGGGAGGCTTTTCATGACACTGCTGTGACTTTGCAGTGAGCGTGATTGTCCCCAGCACCATCCCCAGCTGCAGTTTATTGGCTTTACGATCAGACGCAATGTGGGGGCGAGGAAGAACTGCCAGCAGTGAACAACAGGAAGCTCGATTCCTGTCATTTGCCAAATTTCCCAAGTCTGAATGCAGGCCTGCCCGCGCAGGGGCACTCAGCTGGGGCTAGAATGGGGCACAGAAGAGAGGCAGAGCAGGAGAGCAGAGAGGAATTAGTACAATAAGAAGTGAAGTGTCCCGTCCCCTCGGGGTGCTGGCAGGGGGACAGCTCTGCTGAGGGCATGGGGCTGGGGTGTGCTTTCCCTGGGCTCGCAGAGGGGATCACGCCAGCCTCAGGCAGGCAGCTCTACAAACTGCTCCTGCCAGCCCTGCGCCCGGGAGGCCTCTCCGGGGACTAGCAAAAATGCCACTTTTCTGCTGGGTTTGTTCTGCTGAGGAGGAAGAGAGCGTGTGTGGTCTCCTGGCTTATGAAACGCTTGGCGTTTTATTGCTCCTTCACTTCGGCTAACTGAATTGCAGCAGTTTGTCTGCCGTCCAGGCAAAGCATGCCTCAACTTGCATAAAAGGAAATTAACACTGAGGGTTTCGAGCTAAGACCATTTCTATACTAGGGTAAAACTGAAGCGTTTTGACACATTCAGCTAATTTGTGCTTGTAATCTAAACAGTGGGAAATAACTCCCTCACGTTAACCCACAAGCAGCTAATATCCACTACAACTACAGTGTCTTCCTCCATAGAAGGGACTGAATCCACTCTCATTAAAATTTTGCCACTGGCACCAAGAGGCCAGGAATCCCTGAGGGTTTTAGCACACGTTTGTTCATACTCATGAAACATCATCTTTCCCTAGTGACAAACCCTCAGCTAGGCTGAGGCATTCATGAACAGTAAGTCTGGAGGGAACACAAAGAGCTTTGCATTGATAAACCACTGCAGCTGGACTGCCAGAACTGTGCTGAGCATTAATCGGCTGTATTTTATTTATTTATTTATTTTGGAAAGGGCTAATTAAGTTCATCTACAGCAAAAACTGTTGCAGTGAGCTATCTTCACTAAGCAAATCCATTAAGCATTCAGAGGGGTTTAAATGTATGAAACTATAACATCACTGACAGAATATAACCCAAAGGGGAGGCTGAGTTTGCATCTTTAAGGTACTGATTGTGGCTGTTACTGTCCATAGAAAAACAGTCAGATGCCAGTAAAAAGCCAAACTGCATTACACTTTTACAACTAAATTATCAAGATGATAGTAAAAAAAGATCATCTTATTTACCAATAAACTACCAATGCCACATGCAAATCTAAACCTACCCATTTCAGGGAACTACATTTGAACAGTGAGGGAAAGGTCATACAATTATACACAATCTGTTCCTGTGGAAATTTATACTAGCTGGAAAAGAAACTACAAGCAGAACTCACTACGTGGGATGGGGAAAGACTCTCACTTCAGCTGCCCCATGAAAGGCAAATAAGCCTGTGATTTCTGTAAACCTTTCAGTTCCATCTTAAGTACAGTACTAGCATGAGTGTAAGTTTTCTGTGAAGGATGTCTACGTCTATCTTGTGGCTCCTGAGGGTTTCAGCTGCAAGTCAGAAGCTCACACTGCCAGCGCTCTTCTTGGAAAGGAGATGTTTAAACTACAGCGGGAGAGTGAAGAAGCAGAGCTCGGATCCTGTGGCCTGCCCACTGAGACAGTGAGCTCCTGCAAACAGAGGGGCCAATCTCCTGACAAGTAGCTTAATGACACCATTACAGGCACAGAGCTGGAGTTTCATGAGGGATCCAGCAGCTTTGTCCAACAATTGCTATCTGCTAACGGATCAGCAAGGTCTTTCAGCCAGACAAGTCTCACACAAACTCTTAGTAGTGGGGTTTGTAGTAAGATCCCCACAGCATTCAGGCTGTGATTGATTACTAGAAAGAAATATTGAATGCTTAGAGGAAAGTATTTTTTTCTACTAACCAACCAAGATGTCACTGTGGTGGGCTAAGGTCTGCCTGAAGTTGCAAAGTGTCTTTCAAATATCCATTTATTGCTGCTTCAGAAGTCCTTCCCATTCAATAAGTGCTAGTGTTTTGACATCTGGCTCCACTAAAGACATCTCTGGGTGTAAGTGCATGCTGGCTGATTTAGCTAAACTGCCCCCAGAAAGAGAGCACAAACCAAACCTACTGGCTTTACTCTGGACTCGCCTCTTTGCAGATGACAATAGAAGGGGCTATTCTGGAAGAGACAAAGCTTGATGTCTTCATTGCAAAACTGGAGACGAGGTTCCTGGAGGCAGAGCAGAACAATGAAGCCTGGTTCTAGCCTGGCTCAGTCTGCTCACCAACAGATTGCTTCAAGGCTATTTTCATGTCCTTTATCTAAAATCCCTAAGTCAGGCCTTGGTCAGTAAAAGTGCAGCATCAACTACTCCAGCAGCACCCCAAGAGCTGAGTGCCAACCTCTCGTAGCTTTACCAATACAGATCTTTCAGTTTTCCTTCCTCAGTGCCAATATTCAGGCTTTACCTGGAAAAGTTGCCTTTAACCCTCCAGGTTGCTTTTGATATTGATCTACTTTGAGCTACTGGCTCCTTCTACCACTTCCCTAATTCAGATGGGAAATTACCAGCTCCTACAGACCTGTCCAGACACAGGTGAAGTATTCATGGCTTATCTTGGGTTGAGGGGTTATCTCAACAATTCAAAACACTTCCTTGTTGTTACAACATTCGTAAGTTTGATGCTGTATGCTACTAATTACATTTTAGTTGTACATACTCTTACTAACTACGTGGCATTAAGCAATCTCTACCATTACTTTGGCTTTTCATAGAGATTACACATGATCCATAGATATGATAGGTGATGAACATTGTAAAATATCTTTTAGTCCAAGCAGCTTCCACTCTACCCCACCAAGGCACAGGACACTACGGTGCCACGTTGACTGCTTCAGAGATGAGGAGATGATACCCGTGAGAGCCACAAGTCTGACGTCTGCAAACACTGATCTTCTGCTTTGATAACTGCTCTGTGGTTGCTGCGACTGGTGTTGCCTGAATGAATTCAAAACAGAAAGGAACTACTTCTCTCCTGTGTTTAAAAGAGACAAGAAAACTCATCTCATAACGGATTTTCAGCAGAATCAAATGCTAATCATAAACAGAGGCCTGAATACATGAGCCTAATTGTTGCACAGGGCTGTTTATCCAAGATTACGAAGTGAAAAAAAAAGTCATGCTGCTTGGCTCCAATTCTAAGCTAAACTACTCCAGCAAATACTGCTTCATGATTCTGAATCTGCTGACATGTTTATATTATTTACTGTGTGATTTCCTATGTCCTTTCTAAGCAAGTTGAGAAAACTGACAGACACACAGCTGGAACTAAAAAGACTGTTATATTTTACATTTAAAATGCAAGGATACTGAGAGGTAAAGAAGAGTTTAAGTTTGTGAGACATTTTATTGTTGAGTTACTTTCAAAAGTTTATCTGTGAAACCTTGGCTTCCTGAAGTGAAAATGTTCGGGGCTGCTGGGAAGGTATGAGGGACGGGGTGGACATCCTGGAGCCAGACAAACAAAGAGGGTTGTGCTGCTCAACCCTACTGCTGCACTCCAAGCAGAACAAGCACTCTGCACCCCATAGTAAACTGAATGTCAGCATTGAGTCCCTTTGGTCATGCTTGACCAGAAGGTGTATCTTGTGTCAAGTCACTTCCTTTGGCATTTTAGGCCATCTTCATGATGGCCAGAGACCAAGACTAGCTTCAGGACAGGTGCAGCCAGCGGGCATGTCCCAGAGCACCAAACCCACCAGCATCCCACTGCCAGCCCCACTTTCAGCTCTGCCCCTCCACAGACTGTGGACACAAGTTATGCAGAGTTATACTTGTCTCACCTTTAATACTAGAAGTGATGGCAATATGCATTATCCTTGGGGTGCAAGAGGTGCAGGGAGCATAAGTCTTGGTAGGCTACAGGCTAGGATGCCAGCTCCCAGGCACCTGGCTTTATGGGTGGCCACTTCTTGACTGGTCCTCTAATATCTCTATTAATATTAACTCTGTTTAACATCTGCAGCTAGGTATGGGTGGTTCATAAAACCTATTGGTGTCCATATATTTTGTGTCCTTCATCCAAAACTGAACTCTTGCTTTACTTGGAATTTATTTTTAGCATTCTCATTTCCTTTTTCTATTTATGTGACTATAGCATCTCCCTTGGGGTTAATACTTTCAAAAAACTGTGGTATATGTCCTAGGAGCTCCAACAAGGGCAATTGCATGGATGTGATGCATATTCAGGAGGCAAACATGTAAGAGGGGGAAGTATTTGGCTCCTGAAACCCCAGCTTTTCAGGTATTGCAAGATGTGGTATTCCCACCTGCCAGGCCCAGCTGGCAGGCAGAGCGGTCGGGGCACTTGCGTGATATAGTCATAAGACAGAGCTGTTTTAGGCAGAACTGCAGTACTTTCGACAGTGTAGCCACAAGAAAATATAACTCCCCAAGAAAAAGGAACAAACATAATTTATTTGTCTGCAACTTCATCTACTAGTAACTGTCCAGTGCTATCACATAAATCCGTCTTTAGTTTTAAAAGTTAGCAAATAACTTTCACAGTGTAAAATTTTCAGCACTTCCGAAGACCTTGGGTTGTGCCATCTTCATTTTGATCTTCTTCAGAAGCCGGCTGAGTCACTGAGATGGCAATCTGAAAGGAAACTGCCATTTCTCTGAGCCACTGCATCCAATGCAAGCATGTGAATGTGACTTTTTGAGGGCTCTTGGAAGGAAAAAGGACAAGGACAATGTTCCAGATATAAAAAAAATCAGAGAACCTCTCTAAAGATCTTAAAGCACATGCTAAGAAGGAAAGGACTGGTAAAGCCCAGACCTAGAAAATGCTGATGTTATGGTAAAAAAAAAAAAAAAACAACAAAATAAACAGAGATAAAATCTAAAAGCCAGAACAAGTAAGATAAAAAAACTGCTTGCACATATTAAAATAAGAAAAAGAAAAAAAAAAAAAGCAGGCATTTGAGATCAACGCTATAATCAAAATATATTTGAAGATCATGAGATTTGCTGCCAATGGGCACCGGCCCTTTTATGAATCATTGATTGCGAAAGCCGAGAACTATTTTAAAAGTAAGCTGCAAAGCTATTTTTTTCCCTCTGCTTTCCTGTTGGGACACTTGGTTGTTTTTCAACATAATACTGCAACAGGTAAGCTGAAAATTCCCCTTACACAGCAACTGGTTTTGGTATGTATTAGTTACTATAAAATTATCCTCCTGTCAGCTCAAGAATTTTGTGTGCAGGTTACAAAATTATATTAATTCATGAAATGTCCCTGCCACTCACTGATCTGGAGTTTCTCAAAGACGTTACCTGTGAAAACAAAAAGAACGTAGATCTGTGCCAAGTTATAGTTTATTTCCATAGCAACTATATGCCAAAAAAAAAAAAAGGTAAGTATTGTCAATGTGAAACACTTCTTAAAAAGTAGAGTCATCATAAAGGGACAGTGAAAGCAGCAACATCGCTTATTATCATAACCAAAGTCTCCTGCCAGAGATGCATGTTTAATCTCAGCATTAAATAAGCTTTGGTGTTCTGTTGTTTGGTTTTTTTTATTATTTTCATAAATTTGCCTAATCAGTTTTTGAATCAATGTAAATTTTTAGTACCTAGAATATACCCAGGCCTGGGTTTAACAGCTGAGCTGGTGCCTGGTGATTTCCTTGGATGTTCTCTCTTGTTTTAGAAGAGCAAAGTGATCATTCCTTACTGATTTCCATCCCATACTTGATTTTATACCTGTCTTTTGTATCTCTTCTGAGTTAATTTTTTTCATAGCTAGAGTCCTTGTAAGTTTGAATGTTTGATTTTTTTTTATTATTATTAAGCCTATTTCATACATGTAATTGTCCTTGCCACTCTACTATGCTCCTTTTTTGGTCCAGTTATATATATACATATATGTGTGTGTGTGTGTGTGTATATATAGTGATACAAGGGCCAAAAAATGTCCACAACCTTGAAGATATTGTAGTGTAATATTGTCTTATGGGTTGTTCTGTCTTCCTTCCCTAGTAATTTGCTTCATATTGACTGCCACTGAGCACTGAGCTGACATTCCTACAGAATTGCTATTATAACCTCAGAATCTTTGTACTAGTTGATAATAGCTTTTTCAGAGTCTGTAATTGCATATATTAAACTAGGATTTCTCTGGTGAATTCTCTTTATATTTTCATACATTCTCTTCCCCCACCCCGCCACATTACTCAGTATCACAAGACATTATAGCAAGTCTTCACACTTTGCTAGCTTTTGCTTTTTCCACCAGGAAGAGTTCAGAACAGTCACTGGACTTTGTCTATTTATTTTTTACCCCTTTTCCATTCATTTGTGAATGTGATGAAGAGCAGGTAAGTCCCCGTGGGGCCACAGTGGTAAGATCCCTCTGGTGAGAGAAGAAACTACTTATTCTTTTGATCAGTGCATATCTGTGTCACCACTGACCCAATCTCTATTTCTTTAAGACCCTTTGGTGAATGATCTTGTCAAGTGCCTTCCAGGAATCAAAGGAGATATTTGCCTACATATCCAATAATTCTGCTGTTTTATTTATGTCCAGCACCACTCTGTAATCTTCTAAAATCCCTGCAACTCCTTTCAAAAAGTAGTCTCTACAACTACCTGAAAGGAGGTTGTAGGGAGGTGGGTGTTGGTCTCTTCTCCCAAGTAACTAGCGATAGGACAAGAGGAAATGGCCTCAAGTTGCAGCAGGCAAGGTTTAGATTGGATATTAGGAAAAATTTCTTTACTGACAGAGTGGTAAGGCACTGGAACAGGCTGCCCAAGGAAGTGGTGGAGTCACCATCCCTGGAGGTGTTCAAAAATGTGTAGATGTGGCACTCCAGGACACGGTTTAGTAGACATGGTGGTGTTAGGTTGATGTTTGGACTTGATGATCTTGGAGGTCTTTTCCAACCTTAAAGATTCTATGATTCTATGAAAAACAGGCATCATCATTTGCTACACTTCCATTCCTCTAGTATCCGGATTGTTATTGTAGATGAGAGATAAGGGGTTCTACACGACAACTAGTAATTCAGCTATTTCATACTTGCATCTCTTTAGAGCTCTCAGGTGAAAAATGTGGTCCTGCTGATAACTTTCTGTTAACTCTCCATGCCATGGCCCTTAGGACAATCTCTCTTTTCATGGGTTTGCCATTGCCATGGCTCAGTCCTCCAAAATTCCTTCAGGTTTGGGACATTCTGAAGTCATTCTTTGTTCCTATGAAAGTAACTGAAATGAAAGTTATGAAAAGGCCAGGAGAGAAAAAAAAAACATAACAACCTGTCACTGGAAGACCGTGTCAGAATGCTCTTTTCAAAGGCTGGATATTTCAAACCTCCTTATTTAACTTCCCATGGAATTCCTGGAAAAGCTTTGTGGATCAGCAGAAGAGAAAAGCAAGAGTCTGTGTTCACAACAGCTTCTTTTCCCCTCCAGTTGTGTTTCTTTTTCTGTCCACACTCTCTTGGTTAAAAAGGAATGAACAAACAAAAGATCATGGTGCATATGCATCCTTTTTTTAAGTAGGATGAGTCTTCATGAAACAAAAGTTTCTGTAACAAAGGCTTTTAGACACTGGGGCTTTTTATATATTGCTCACATATAATTTAGTAATGAGTAGTTACTGATGTAGTTAGGGAGTTGTGGACCCAATTATCCAATTACTGCCACTGACTGCACAAACAGAGTAATTGTACAGCAAACGTGCTCATGTACTTTGCATTCATGCGTTTGTAAGCCTGGTGTCATCCTTTCAGTGCTATGCCAGAGTAGGGATGGTACACCCTGTTTATTATCACGTTTGTCCCTGGGGAACTTGTAGTGCATATCTAGGGAGAAAACATTCTGGGTTTTCACAAAAGGCAGCTAACAGTAGAACTATCATGAGATATTTGGCAAGCAGGAACATTAATTCTCTCAAACTCAGGTGACATTGAAGTTAAATTTTCTGGCTTCTCTGAGCTTCCTATTCTCAAAGTTCTCTTTTGTGATAAGATAATTCTATTCCTTATAGGTGCTGAAAAGTCATAGCAGCCTCATCATCCAGAAATTTGCATGCAACTGAAATAAATCCACAGTGAAAACTGAATTTTCTCCTTTGTCTTAATGGAATATTAGAGTTCAGTGCATGCCACAAAATACAAACCCAGATCTAACTCTTAACAAATTTCAGCATTCTTCATGTTATTCCTCTTGACACTTGATTTGGCTTAAGGAGAGAGAGGTGCATCCCTTACGTCTATGCCTGTGCAACAGCAGTATAAAAAATTAGGCAAATTTTTCTTCAAGACTCAAGTTCATGTGCAAAGCTAAATAATAAGAGTAGATTACATGGTCAGTTGCAAATAAATCAGATCAAAATTTCATACCAAGCAGGAATGGGGTACGTATTCTTCCACAAACTGAAGCAATGTGTTTCCCTTCACACTTATATTTCTGACTGTGAATTGTTGTGTAGGAAGTATAATGACTTGGGACAATTACTGAATAAAATGGCACTGCAGGAAAGGAGATATTCTTTGTGGGATGTAGCAAAGGTAAAATCACAGATTGTTCTAAATGGCTTGTATAGAACATGCCTTATAAGCATAAAATATATGAGTATTTTTGCCTTGATACAGCAATATTCTTACAGTGTTAATCTTTTTCCTGTTAATCTCCTGGATTCTCACAGTGCATAGCTCTCTTCCATTTGTCCCTTAGCCTAAAAAGTAGTTGATCAAACTCCAGGACCATGTTTGTCTTGCTGGAGGCAATTAGTTAGGACCAGCTGTCAAAGCCACAGCCGGTTCCTAGCACACGTGCGTGTAGCTTGTCAGCATGCACAAGTAGCAGCATATGCCTTCCAGAAGATAATGATACTGATCCCAAACTGGAATTGGGTTTTGTTTGGTAGAATAACACATGGAGGACCAGATTACACCATAACCAAACACTACGATATTTCAATAAATGATTCAACTTCAGGCCTATTTTTGGTTTCACAGACTGTTAGCACAGCAGCTGCTTTTAATATAAGCTCCAGTTTATCTACGCCCTCCCAGTACTTAGAGGTTTGAATACTCCTTTTGAATTTCGTCCCATCTCTATTTTTAAAAGCTCATCTATCAGATAAGTGCAGCTGAAAGACCGAGAAATCTCTAGGCTTTGAATGGATGGATTAGATTAAAGTGTTGGGCATAAGAAGTTAAGATGTTATTCAAGTATACTACTTCCCCTGTACATCAGTGTTTTCAACACGTTGTCATATTTAGAATCTGTTTAGCTGCAATATTATTAGAAACACTAGTTAAGTGCTATTTATGAAAGAAAAACAAAATAATGTTACCATTTGTGATCCACAAAGGTCTACCTCCTACTGAATGAGAACTGTCAAATAATAAAGAGCTCTTTGAAATCCATAAAAAGACTCCTGTAGCTAAGTATGTTCTACATCAGACCTCTGTGATTCCCAACAAATTCAAAATGTAAAATCAATAAAGAGCAAATGAAGATTAAGCTCACAGCAATTGCAAAGTACAGGTCAGAGATGAGAATATTTCATTCCAAGAGTGGCTTATCAGGATCCAGAAACTCTGTATTTGGGTCGAGATACACTTCTAAGGATGAGCTTTATTCCCTTGTGCTCCCAAACACTTTGCCTCCCCCTGCGAGGCTGCAACAGCCCCAGAAGGGAACTGCAAAGCCCAGGGGCTTTTCTGCGCAAGGATCTTTAGGAAGAGAAAGTTTTATCAAGCCTGACAGGGCTGCAGTAGCTTATTGGGAAACTGAGACAACCACCTGCTGGAAGGGAAGTTCAAACCCAACGTGGTGATCTCTTCTGAAACTGGGAAGCAGAAAAAGGGCAGCAACAAACTGCTGAAGTTTCAGCCACTGCTAGCTGCACTGTCTTGCAGTAACCAGGGAGCTTATTAAAAGCAGACAAGTTAACATCTTGAAAAGAAGCAAGATGATAGGGAAGGCTTTCCATTTTCTGAAGCATAGGTTTCTCAAGCTGGATTCAGACGTGTGGATGTGGTCTCTGCCTGCGCATAATTTTGACTGTTAACTTTGACGTTTAAGTCAACGCACAACTCCTGAGCAGCTGAAACATTCGGATTTTTTTACTTGCTTTTGAATTGCTGACTTCTAGACTATGGAAGTGATAGCCTGTTCAATAAAGGGCGTCCCTTTCTTCAGAGAAGGGAAATGGAGCTGGAAGCTCACAAGAGGGGTAATTTTGAAACTCACTGTCTCCACATTTTATCTTCAAAACTATTGCAGGAAGAGAGGCGAGATCATAGCAACCTGTCTCCTTTTGGAATAACACTCTGGGAAGTGCAAGTCAGAGGAGAATGTGGGCAAAATAAGAAATGGGAAATGAGAAAGGAAAATGTTGAGCAGATTTTGAAAATTATCCAAGTAATGTCTTAGATGAAAGTAATCCTTGACTATGAATGCAGAGCCTGCAAGTAGATGGGCCTTTTGGGTAGAGAGTTCTTCTTACTAATCAAAAAGAGAAACTGTGCAAGCAATCTAAAAGGAGAATAATGGTATTAGTCACTCCTCATGCTCTGAGATTAACTCCTTTCAAAACACTGATTACAGCTCTAAGTACAGCCCAAAATTGGAATTTACAAATCAGATGAGAAAGTGAGATTTTAGCAGTTCAGTTTCAGATCCTAGCCATTCTCTTTCTACATAACCAGGAGCAGCCTTTATAAGCTCATGAAGATCCACTATGAAGAGTTACTCATCTTATATAGTGAATTTTCCCTATAATTCATATTATGCTTCAACCAATTTGGCAGCTGACTGCCTAGGACTGAAAGTTGTGCAGTGTATGGCAGCCCAACAAACCTCCCTGACTACTGCAGACCTCTGTGAAATGGCTCTCTGGCTTTTAAATTTCACTAGGTATCTGCATATAGAGGTCAGGCTGAAAACATCATTTTGAGTCTGGGTCTCTTTTGCTTCTCTGCTGTGTTTGGCCTCCCAGTTGACACAGAAGCCGTGGGAGGAGACAAGGACCGTTCTTGCACCAAGCATGGGGCGCACAAGAACAACGAAGGCTGACCAGCCCCTTTCATGTGTCATTCTTGGACACCCTTGGCTATTATCCAGGGCACATCAGTTTTTTAATACCTGAGGTCAATGATAACTAAGCAATAAATTATATTGTGAGAAGATACTGTGCCCCTGACAGACACCTGGAGAGAATAACACAAAAGAGCCATTTGAGGAAGAAGACAGGAGGAAGAAAGAAGCAGGGCCAAAGAAGGTTGTCAGGCAGTAGACATCCTTCTGTCAGAGGATGCCTAGTCTGATTTTTTTTTTAATTACAGACTGTGGATTTAAGCACAATGACCTTAAAATAGCGTGTTTGTTTTGTTTAGGGGGGGCTACAGTGGCAGCTTCTGCAAGAAGTTTCCCCTTTTTCCAGTGGACTTGGCTGGGTCTAGAGTAGCCAGGGCCGAACCAATTGGTGACGGAATGTTCAGTGATAATGCCTCTGTGATAACGTATTTAAGAAGGAGAAAATTAAAAAAAAAAAAAAAAAAAAAAAGAAGTGAAGAAGCAGAAGCTGAGGGCAGAGAGGGGCAGGCACAAACCTTGTGGACCTTGCAGCCCCCACCCTCTGGCCTCCCGCCGAGCCGCCGTCTGGGCCTGGATTGAATGACCTGGCCCGGCCGAGAGAAGTGGAAAGAGATGTGAAGAGAACCTAAGAGGCGTCTGCCTGAGTCTGATTGTGAAGAATTTCTTGTGAGAGGAATGGCTGCAGACGCTAGTGGAGAAGGAGGGGATGAATAAAGTCGCTCCCAGCAGAGATTCCCCTGCAGCCCGTGGTGAGGCCGGCTGTGCCCCTGCAGCCCATGGAGGCCCACGGAGGAGCAGAGATCCACCTGCAGCCCATGGAGGACCCCACGCTGGGGCAGGTGGATGCCTGAAGGAGGCTGTGGCTCGTGGAGGGACCGTGCTGGGATGGCCTGTTCCTGAGGGACTGCACCTCATGGAAAAACAACCCACGCCAGAGCAGTTCACGAAGGACTGTAGCCCGTGGGAGGGACCCCATGCTGGAGCAGGGGAGGAATGTGAGGAGTTCTTCCCTTGAGGAGGAAGGAGCGGCGTAAAGTGACAAGTGATGACCTGACCATAACCCCCATTCCTTCATCCCCCCTGTGCCACTCAGAGTTAAGCCCAGGAAGAGGGAGGGTGGGGGAAAGTTGTTTTGTTCTCTTCCTCGTTATCCTGCTTTGGTTTTATTATTAATAATAATAAACAAATAGTTTTTGCCAAGTCCAGTCTTTTTTGCCTGTAACAGTAACTTCAATGATGTCTCCCTGTCCTTATCCCAAACCTCGAGCCTTTTTGTTATATTATCTCTCCCCTGTTCCCTCAGAGGGTGGGGAAAGTGAGTGAGAGACTGCATAGCTTGGTTCCGAGCAGGGCTAAACTATGACAGTTATTTTAGTACCCAACATGGGGCTTGAGGAATTTGGGATAATTATATTATTTGGCTTGGATATTGATATTAATTAAAATTTCCATGGATTCTTATGTAACAAGACTGCATGTTCTCTAGCTCCTCAAGGAATTAAATTGCAGAGTTGGTTCCTGCCTGGTTTTAATCCCCAGACATATGGAGGCTGCACATTGCAAGTGCCTGGAACCATTAACAGGGTCCTAGGAAGATGAGGTTGTCTCAGAAAAGCTTCTCCCCTTCTCTCTTTGCCTTTTCTCCCTTATGCGTAAATAGGCATGGTGAATCATGGCATCCCTAGGCACAACTCAGGATGGGACAGGTTTGTCCAGCAGAATTCACGTAACATACGCTTAAGCTCTTGCCTGAATGAAAGCTTTAACCATTGCTTAGCTCATACCCTGCTAAATGAAGCCCACATGAACTAATAACACCACTGCTTTATGATTATGAAACTATGTGGTCAAACTAACAAAGCAAGTGCTTATCCTGTGCTAAGTCTGAGGGAAGCAGGCTGAAAGTTTGTTAACACGGATGATGTTGCTAGAAAAGATCCTAATATAGTTTTAGGCTTAAAGGCTTTAGGAAATCAAAACTCTGTAATGACTACATTTCATTACAGGCATTCAGAATGTACAGTTGGTAACCCAGGTAAAAGTGAATTTATCTCAGTATATACATTGACACAGCATCACCTGTATGTTCATTAAAAGCACATATATTTAAAGAACATGTAAATTGCCTAAGCACAGCAAAACAGAAAATAGTAATGCTGAGGTTATGTATTCAGTCTTAAATGAGTCCTTTTCACTGTTTCTTAACCGGTAATTCCTTCCAGTGTATCAAGGCATTTATTTTATATCCTCATCTAGCCCCAAAGCCAGTCATTTTTCCTTTAATTGTTCCTCAAAGCAGTTATTAGTGTGTCAATAGATGTCCAAATATTAATATCAAACAGAAACTTAAAAAAAAAGGAAGAAGCATCATTGCTTCTTTTATAATGTCTCTTTTTTCCTCTTTTTAAATTATAACTTCACTATTGACCTCCTAAATTAAATGTGCTTCTTTGAAATAGACATAGATGAATTAGGGTCCAGTTCTGTTCCTATTCAAATCAATTAGTAGAATTCCCAATTATGCAAATGAAAGGGAAAATGAGACTCAGTTGTATCTCTCATTCCCAGCCTTAGCTTCCTTTTTTCTCTTCCTTCTTAAATTCACCATACCTTTAGGTTGGTTTCGGAATGAGATGGGGCTTATCTGACAACATTGTCGTGTCTGCCCACGTTCACTTTTGAACTCTCTGGCTAAAGCTATCTTAACTTGAGAGAGCTAGTGATCTCCAAGAGATTATATTTCTACAAATTCTGGGAAAATTGCAGAGAAGAGACTGACAAATTAGTTGTCCCTCTAGGAGAAGGATGACTGTGAGATGTGTAGCTGCTTCCCCGATTTTGCCAGTCTGCGTTCCCTCTTGCTAAGGCAGTACTTGAGAAGTATGGGTAGCAAGGTTGGTAGCTGGGTATTAAAGAACACAGAGAAAGATGAGCCGAGAGGAATGTCATAGGAGTCTTAGGCAGATCAGATGCCAGACTGTGGACATTAAGATTCACAAGTGAAAACTCACAAATGGAAAGGTCTGTAATTTTATTTTTTTGGAGGGGAGGGGGTTTGATCATGACTCGCAGTCCTTGTGCAGATCTAAGTTCAGAAGAGAAATCCAACTGAGTCGAATGAGCATTTGGCTGAGCTAAAACTCAGCAGAAACTTTGGGACTCAGCCCACTGGCACGAAGAGCTCACTTCCTCAAAGCATTTCCTACCCAGATGTCAGAGTATTTCACCAGAGTACCAGCTTATCTCTCCCAGGGCAGCTGTGAAAGCTCATATAAAGTCCAGCTTCTAAAAGTACCATTTTACTTGGTGTTGGATTTTGCCCTCTTCCTTCAGCGATAAATTTCGCAAAATTTTCATTTTTGTTTCAAAAATAGGATACACCAAATCCCAGGTCTTAAAAATGAAGGCTGCTGTATGTAAGGTCTTATAAACATAAAAGTAGGACAAGAAACATGAAAATCAAATCCCATGGCCCACTCAGTTGTGGGAATTTCTTTCATTATAATAGCCAATGCAGCTAATGTAGCTCAGCTACAGCTAAAATTGTTCACATGCATGTTCCATTTTCTTCTTCACAGCTCTCTTGCTATTTAAAAAAGCTTAATTTAAAAATGTTTTCCCCATCTACTGACCCCACAATCACACTGGGCAGTTCCTCCAGCATCTTCAGGTAAATCCTTCCCAACCCCATGGTTTTGAGTACATCCAACTTCTTTCAAGTCTCTAATTTGTTTGTCCCCTCCTCATTGAGGGAGGGCTGCCCCTCTCCATCCCAAATCACATCTGTACCAGAGCAGCCTTTGATTGCGAAGACTGAGGTGAAAAAAAGCCATTGAATACTTAAGTCTTTTTTGCTCCATTGTAACTAAGGTTTCTTCTTCACCTATTGATGGGCCCATGCTTTTCCTGAATTTACTTTGAAATTAGCATTCCCACAGAGTCTGTCTGGTTCCCTGGTGCTGCTGCTGAGTGCACCTCAGCAGTCTCAACTCCAGCTGGGCTTTGGCCTTCCTGATTTTGACACTAAGTATCTAACACCACTTTATAGTACCTAACACTGCTTTATGTCGCCTGTCCTTGTTTCTACCTCTTCTCCACTCCCTTCTTGTGTGCTAGTTCAATGAGAAGCTCACCATCGAGCCATGCAGGCCTTCTTCTGAAATTCCCAGTCTTCCCACACAAGAAGATACTTCATTCCTGAGCTCTCAGTATGTTGCCTTTATAAACCAGACAGCTGTTCTCAGCACCCTTCCCCTTCACGGCAGCTCCCCAGGGAATCATGCCAGGCAACCTCTGAGCAAGCGTCTGTTTGCTCCCCTGAAGCCCAGGGTCCTCTGCTCACCTTCCAGCCTTCCTCTGGACCCCAATCTCCAGCATCTTATGGCTGCTGCAGCAGGGCTGCTCTGTGTGACCACCGCTGGCACCAGCTCTTCACTGCTTGCGAGCAGTAGGTTGAGTCAATCCTTGCCCCTGTAGACAGGAGCCTCCTGGGTTTCCTGCCAGATGCCATGTTGACCTCCCAGCAGGTGTCTGGCTGGCTGAACCCCCACCCCGAGGATGAGAGTCTACAAGCAGAAGTCTGCTGCCAGTCAGGAGCTTGTACTAGTTCCTGGGGAGCAAGCACCTTTCTGCTGTGGGTAAGCATTGCCTGTCCGTACTGCCAGGCATTGCCAGCCACAGCTGCTATTAAACTTTGTAAGACTTTCCGTAATAGTTTGCCATTGAAGAGGCTAGCTAGTCTTCTATTTTTAGATCTGTGAGAGCCTTTCTATCAATTACAGTGAGACTTAATACAATGAAAATGATACTTCTTGAAAAATCTGGACCTTTGAACTCCCTTCTGAAAGTAATAGGAACATCAACCCAAATTGCTGCTTATCAATTGCTGATGTAATTGGAAGACAGATTACATGCAATACAGCTTTCCAGTTTGTTTTCATTTTTAATTCTTTTCTGGCATGGCAATCATATGTCTTACCCTATTCCCGTCAAAGACTTCTTTTTTTAATTTTGATACAGCAACTAGGTCTCGGGAGAGAATGCTGGTGGTTAAAAAAAATAGTAGCCAGAGATATTTTTTTTAGAGTTAAATAAGAAAATGACCGTTTCTGTACTATGACATTTCTATTAAGCCCAGCTACACTTTGTTCAATCTGTGATTACGAAACAACTGTTTAGTAAAAGCTAAGATCCATTTGAATGCATTGTGGGGGCAGGGAAGAGTTTTCGGCATAGTGGTAATGGAGTCTTACGTCCCTGACGACAATAGCATGTCTGAGAAATCTCACTCTGTGATAAAAATGGTATAATTATGGGAACAAAAGATATACTGCCTTGGCACTGGCAGCAATTTGTCAGGCTGGGTGGCTAAAACAGTACAGTCTGCTTCAGTGAGACGTGGCCTTAACACTATGTTGTGCTACATTAATATTTTTATAGCATCTGGAATCTTCAGTGCTGAAATTCAGATCGAAAAATGGGGAACTTTATGAAAAAGTGGTTACCTTTGAGAGTCTCTCATCTGAAAGACTTTTAGACTTCTTTTTTTCCACAGGAAAAAAGACAGTCCTGTACTACATCTGCAGAGCTGCTGAGTGTGGTACACGTATTTTTAAAGTAGTTTTGGTCTGTTGGGTCAAAAAATAAAGGTGGAGAGTGTTGGTTTTAATGCTACCATCTATATTCTTCCCTTTCTATACCATTCTTTGAGGATCACAGTCTGAAGATTTTCACTACCAGAAATGCAAATTAAATTTAGCATCAGAGATCCTAAAATGAGATCCCTGTTTCTGGGGATCAATAACACACTGAAGTGAAGATGGTATAGAATCACAGAATCACAGAAGAGTTTGGTTTGGAAGGGACCTTTAAAGGCCATCTAGTCCAACCCCCCTGAAAGGAACAGGGACATCTCCAACGAGAACAGGTTGCTCAGAGCCCTGTCCAACCTGCGCTTGAATGTTTCCAGGAATGGGGCATCACCCACCTCTCTGGGCAACCTGTTCCAGTGTTCCATCACCCTCATTGTAAAACAATTGCTTCCTTATATCCAGTCTGAATCTACCTCATACTATTTTAAAACCATTACCCCTCTTCCTATCACAACAGGCCCTGCTGAAGAGTTTCTCCCCATCTTTCTTATAAGCCCCCTTTAAGCACTGGAAGGCCATTATAAGGTCTCCCCAGAGCCTTCTCTTCTCCAGGCTGAACAGCCCCAACTCTCTCAGCCTGTCCTCACAGGAGAGGTGCTCCAGCCCTCTGATCATCTTTATGGCCCTACTCTGGACCTGGTCCAACAGGTCCATGTCCTTCTTATGTTAGGGGCCCCAGAGCTGGATGCAATACTCCAGGTGGGGTCTCACCAGAGCAGAGTAGAAGGGCAGAATCACCTCCCTCAACGTGCTGGCCACAATTCCTTTCTGGGCTGCGAGGGCACATTGCCAGGTCATGTTGAGCCATTCACCATCACTCCCAAATCCTTCTCCTCAGGGCTCCTCTTGATCCATTCTCCACTCAGCCTATAGTTGTTCTTGGGATTACCCCGACCCATGTGCAGGACCTTGCACTTGGCCCGGTTGAACTTCTTGAGGCTTGCATGGGCCCACCTCTCCAGCCTGTCACGGTCCCTCTAGATGGCATCCCTTCCCTCCAGCGTGTCAACCACACTACATAGCTTGGTGTTGTTGGCAAACTATCCCACTGTCCATGTCACCAACAAAGATGTTAAACAGCGCCAGTCTCAATACCAACTCCTGAGAAACACCACTTGTCACTGGTCTCTGCTTAGACATTGAGCCATTGACCACCACTCTCTGAATGTGGCCATCCAGCCAATTCCTTATCCACTGAGTGGTCTGTCTGTCAAATCCATGTCTGTCAAATCCATGTCTCTCCAGTTTAGACACAAGGATGTCATGTGGGACAGTGTCAAATGCTTTGCATAAGTCCAGGTAGATGACATCTGTTGGCTGTCCCTTTACCAGCAATGCTGTAACCCCGTCATAGAAGGCCATCAAACTGGTCAGTCACAATTTGCCATGTTGGTTGTCACCAATTATTTCTTTATTTTCCATGTGCCCTGGCATGGTTTACAGGAGGAAATGCCATTAGTTCTCAGAAATAACGATCACAGACATTTAGAAATGGGCAACTTCGGTGCATCTAGTCCAATATATCCCATTCCAGTCATGGGGATCAGCCACTAGTAAGGTTTTTCTTTCAGAGCTCGAAGTTGTGTGGTGCTTGGCTGTCTTGGTTGCAGTAGAGTGACAGTCAACAGTCTTTGAGTATTTTGAGTTTTAAAGACCACGTGGAAAGAAAAATACTTTTTCTCTAATGTCTTACTCCTTTGCTTTCAAGGCTGTAGGTAAATGGTGTTTGCTATGCCACCTCTGTAATGTGATCTCTGTTTACAAGGCATTATTTTTTATTCCCTACCTTACCCTAGCTGTCTTTATCTAACCAAGTTTGTATGTTGCCTAAATACCTGAACGCTGCCAGCAGGAACTTGATTCTGGTATCTGCAGGGGCCTATTATCTTCTAAATAATTACCCACCCTCTCACAGCAAGCCACCAGTATTTCAGTTTTAGTTCAGCTTTAGTTTAATCTGTTACTGATACTGGCTATGTCTGCTCAAGCAGAAAGGTTAGAGACTGACCCAGGAGCAACGGACTGGATGGAATTTCCTGGTGTATCAAGTTTTACCTATCTGCTATTGCAAGCAACCAACTCGCATCTTCCTTTTTACAAACCGACCAAGTTCTGTTTTAAAACTATGTAGATTCCATCCTTTCTTATTTCCATTGTTTTAAAACAATCAAAACTTTAATGCTTTGGTTATAAGCCATCCTAGCCTTCAATCTACATTTACTCATGGCCAATTTATACTCATTCATTCCGGTGCCAGTATTGTTCTTTAGCATAAGTGGCTTCTTCCCTTCCAGGTGTTTTACCTGGTTTGCATTCACAGAGAGCAACCATGACCTCTTTCAGCCTTTGCTTTTCTAAGCTGAGCAAGCTTTCTTCTCTAAAACGCTTTTCATTACCGTCATAATTTCTCTGCACCTGTTCCAGTCTGAATTCCGTCTCCCTCAGTCACTGATGCTCAGAAGTGCATACAATACTCCAGATAAGGTTTTGGCACACCTGCATGAATATGTCTCTTTTTTTTTCTAAAATTGCCTCAATTGACACATCTGAGCACTGTGCTTCAAGGAAGCTTCTCATTAGTGGCTTATAGTCAGATTCTGATCAGTTAATATACCCCAAAGCACTTTATCCTCTCCATCATTCCCACCTGGCACTCCCACAACACTTTCCCCAGGATATTTCTGCAGGGAATGGTTTCATTCATACAATTTTAGCCATCTAAATGTCAGTGGCCAGGCTCATCAACTTTAAGGTATAGCTGATGTCCAAGGTGATTTAGGCAGACAAATCCCACTCTGTGATCCATCCCATCTATCTCCAATAAATCTCTAGTTTAGTACTAGAGATGTCTGAAACCAAAGGCCACGCAGACTCTGGGACACATGTGGGCTGCATTCCCATGTAAACATCCAGCCCTTGCCTGTATTTTTTATTCTGTCATAGTCCATGCATCCACCTGGCACTTATTACATCAGAAGTGCTATAATAAGCATGTCGATATGGGCATCTATTCAATTTTGGCAAGTCCTTGATTGCAGCCTTTTGTATCAAGGCGGCTCCTGATGCTTAAGAATTGCCACTGGGAATTGTGATACACAGTAAATCTAACTGATTTTGAATTGAGAACAATAGCTGTAATGAAGATTTGCATTTTTAAAGGCACGTAATTAACATCAGTATTAGCTTCTTCCTCCAGTTAAAAAGTCAAGCTGAACTACCTTTTGCTGAACTTGTGTTCGGTTTTATCACAGAATCATAGAACAGTTTGGTTTGGAAGGCATCTTTAAAAGTCATCTAGTCCAACACCCCCTGCAGTAAGCAGGGACATCTCCAACTAGATCAGGTTGCTCAGATCTGGCTCAGTCCAACCTGACCTTGAACGTCTCCAGGAATGAGGCATCTACCAGCTCTCTGGGCAACCTGTTCCAGTGCCTCATCACCCTCATTGTAAAAAATTTCTTCCTTACGTCTAGTCTAAATCTACCCTCTTTTCATTTAAAAGCTCTACCTCTTGTCCTATTGCTAGAGGCCCTGTTAAAAGTCTGTCCCCATCCTTCCTATAGGCCCCCTTTAAGCACTGGAAGGCCATTATAAGGTCTCCCCAGAGCCTCCTCTTCTCTATGCTGAACAGCCCCAACTCTCCCAGCCTGTCCTCATAGGAGAGGTGCTCCAGCCCTCTCATCATCCTTGTGGCCTCCTCTGGACCTGGTCCAACAGGTCCATGTCTTTCCTGTACTGAGGGCTCCAGAGCTGGACTCCAGGTGGGGTCTCACCAGAGCGGAGTAGAGGGGCAGAATCATCTCCCTCGACCTGCTGGCCATGCTTCTTTTGATGCAGCCCAGGATACAGTTGGCCTGTGCTGTGAGTGCACATTGTCAGCTCATGTCCAGCTTTTCATCCACTAGTATCCCCAAGTCCTTCTCCACAGGGCTGCTCTCAATCCCTTCATCCCCCAGCTTGTATTGATACTGGGTATTGTCGCAATCCAGGTGCAGGACCTTGCACTTAGCCTTGTTGAACCTCATGAGGTTCACATGGGCCCACTTCTCAAGCTTGTCCCAGGTCCCTCTGGATGGCATCCTGTCCCTCAGATGCATCAACTGTACCACTCAGCTTGGTGTCATCTGCAAACTTACTGAGGGTGCACTTGATCCCACTGTCTATATCACTGATGAAGATGTTAAACAGTACTGGTCCCAGTATGGACCCTGGAGGGACACCACTTGTCACTGATCTTCATCTGGACATTGAGCCATTGACCACTACTCTCTGGATGTGACCATCCAACCACTTCCTATCCACCAAATAGTCCATCCATCAACTCCATATCTCCCCAATTCAAAGAGAAAGATGTTGTGGGGGACCGTGTCAAAAGCCTTACAGAAGTCCAGATAGATGATATCTGTAGCTCTTCCCTAGTCCAATGATGTAGTCACTCTATCACAGAAGGCCACTAGATTGGTCAGGCAAGACTTGCTCTTGATGAAGCCATGAGGGCTGACTCAAATAAACTCCCTGTCCTCCAAGTGCCTTAACACAGCTTCTAGGAGGATCTGTTCCATGATCTTCCCAGGCACAGAGGTGAGGCTGACAGGTCAGTAGTTCTCAAGGTCCTCCTTTCTCCTCTTTTGAATGCAGTGTTTCCCTTTTTCCAGTCACTGAGGCTTCACCTGACTGCCATGACTTTTCAGATATCATGGAGAGTGGCTTGGCAACTACATCAGCCAATTCCCTTAGGACTCTGGGATGCATCTTGTCAGGTTTCAGAGACTTGTAAGTTCAGGTTCCTCAGGTGGTCTTGACCCTGATTTTCTCTTCCAGTGGGAGGGACTTTGCTTCGCCAGTGCCTGTCTTGCATTCCATCCACTCAAGAGATGGGAAGAGAGATTGCTAGTGAAGACTAAGGCAAAAAAAAGTCGTTGAGTACCTCAGCCTTCTCCTCATCCATTGTTACCAGTTTGCCAGTCCTGTTGATCAGAGTGGGGTACACTTTCTGTGACCTTCCTTTTCTGGCTGACATATCTATAGAAGCCCTTATTATTATTATTCTGTGTCTTCTTTGCCCCAGGCCTTGGCCTTCCTGAACCCATCCCAACACAACTGGGCAGTGTCCCTATACTCTTCCCAGGATACTTGTCCCTACTTCCACTGCTTGTATGTCTCCTTCTTGCCCTTCAGTTTGACCAGCAGGTTTTGACTCATCAATGCTGGTCTCTTCCCCTCCTTTCCAGATTTCTTACACCTGGGGATTGAGATGCCCTAAAAATGCCCACAGAGCCCGCATCTGATGCTCAGTACAGAGACAATATGTCTTTTAAGGGCATGGTGTTACATCAGAAAGCTGTTTTAACAGCTCCTAAGTTGAATGATGCTATGCACTGATCCTCTATGGATGAACTTTGCCACTATAAAATGAAAGTTTAAAAGTTAGATTGAGTTTTGCTCCTGTAGGTATTTATTTGAATTATGCCTATGGTTTCAGTGAGAAAATAATTGTATTAATTGTTTTAATGTACTAGTACCTTACCTTCCCATCTACCTCCTATTTAAATGGAATGTTGCCATTAGTTTTCACAGTTTGTTTGTAAGAAGATACATTATACAATTTAAATTAATCCAGGGGGAAGAGTTATAAAAGACTATTGTTAATGTTGTCACATCAATTTCTAGAACTCCTTGGTCTTTCCTACAGAAATACACAGTTCTATCACTACAATGCATGCACATTATTATAAGTGTGACAAATGAAATAATGATTAATTGAGTCCATGAGAATTTAGAAATATGGCAGCCATGTTTTCCTCCTGCATCCTCCTAACAAAAGGGTAAAAAATCAGCAAGGAGTAGCTTCCAACTAAAACTCTAGAAGGAGGAACTAAAAACAAACAAGCTAAAGGCAGAAAATAAGATTAGATCTGATATTAAATAACTTCTAAGGATTACAGAAAAATAAATTGAAACTAAGGCAACGCTACTTAAACATCCTGAGGAAAACCACATGACTGAAACAATCTGTATCTTTTTTTCTTATTATTATTTCTTGTGTGTGTTCTTCCTTGCTCTAAATATTTTCAGCCATTCATTGCATTCAAATGTGTCTTAATTTCTGATTATGGACACAACTCCGCTTTGCTTAGGCGAGTCAGTGGCAGTCAAAGCTTTAAATCTGCAGAAGATGCAAAGTAGTTAAAAAAGCTAGAGCCCCTCTTATCTTCTGCCAGCAGAGGATCTGGCCCCCGGGTACTTCAATAAAGAAGGAGAGCCAAAAAAAGTATGCTGTCAGGAAAAGTCTCCATTTGCTGCTACTTTGCCAGTCCAAACTAAACTGCAACTTTTTTTTTTCTCAAAATATGTAATGTAGACATCAAAAATATTATTTTGGGGCAAGAGGAATTCTGCCCAACCTCATAGGTACATGGAAAACAAAGGATAATGAAATAGACAAAAGAGGGTCCATTTGCATACTGATTTTCCACAAAACTTCTTAACTTCAGCTTGCAGAGACATTAGGGGGAAGGCCAAGAAAGAAAAATAAAAGCATGTGAACAATGGGTCTGCAGCCAAACCATCATTTGCTGACACCACTGGTACTGCGTCAGCTGCTGAGGCTGAGGTTAAGGTAACAACTCAACCCTCCCAGACAACCAACAACTAGACCACCACTGTGGCCTGGTATGAAAGAAGAAAACTATTCAGTAGGGCAACTCTGCAAAAATCTTATGTATTCCTGCTTTAGACAACATCTTCTCCATGATAACAGAGCGTAGAGTTATTTCGGACTCATCACTTCCTTTTTCCTTCATGAATAGGAGTACCTGTACCTGCTACAAAGGGAGTGGATATTTAAAGCTCCAAACTCATCGCCAAATAGATGAAATAAACATTACTACTTTACCTCAGACCTAACAAGTGAGTCAGCAGTCAGATTCTATTTCCCCTGCTGAAGTCAGAAAACAAATTAAGCTGACAGCGCACCTCTAATGGTGATGACATCACTGAGAGTGGAGTTATTTTCAGTCTCCAGAGCACTGGTAAAGGAGAAGCATAAAAGAGAGGGAGGAAAGCTTAACTTTTTCTCATGTCTACTCCTAATGTATTTGCTTTGTACCTACTCCCTTAAATTAGATATTTTTTGCAATTCTCATTTCATGCTTAGAAGTATATATGCATTTTTCAAAGGCTTGTAACTGAATAAAACTTTTTTCTTTCTTTCTTTAGGGAGCACCAATACCTAAGGTTTACAGCAATTTTAGCCTTGTATTAAGTGGGAACAAGTCCTCCTTTAGAATTGCACCTAAATAAAACAGGGAAGAGCTTAAATCATTTGCCAAAATGTTCAAAAGTGTCTTTAGATGGAGTCTGTCAGTCTTTAGATGGCCGACCTGTGAACCCCAGAGAACAGTATAGGATGTGGCTCTACATCTGCAAAAGTATCTTTCTCTCAAGTGCACTCCTTACTTTTAAGGTGGAAATGGAAAAGCTTCTGCTTTTTGACAGTACAAAAGCTGCACTTTGAAGACTTTTCTAACACAAAAAAAAATGCAGTTTCTGGGACAACAGCTGAGAGACGCTATTAAGGTGGATACAAGAAGACTCGAGGGGATTTGGGGAAAAGCAGGGCTTTCTACGTGATAAGCCTGAAGCACAAAGTGACATAAAAAATGCATGAGGCTGAGAAACAGTAGGAAAGAAATGTAGAAGGATACGGAACCATGAACAAGGTAAAGGATAAAATGAGAAAAGTGAAATAAGCTGAGACAGAGTTCTGCTGAGCCGCGAAGCTGAACCTGAGTAAGAAGCAGAAAGAAGTGAAGGTGCAGAAATGTCAAGAGAGATGCGAGCAGTCTGGCTTTATTAGTGAGTGATGAGACGCAAGGTGATGAGAACATTGCAGCAACAGGACTGCAACTCCTGGCAGTGGCAACAGAGAGGAAATGCTGAATTGCAAATATGCAGCTCCTGAAGGTACACGATTTAATGAGAAGCTGACGACTTGACAAGAAGGATTAGAGAGGTTTCTTGTATGGCAAGTGGGAAGGTATTAAGAGAAAGGTTTATGTATGAAAAGGGGAAGGAAAGTTTTGGGCACACCACATGCAATGCGGAGACACGTAAAAATAAAGATGACTAGGCAGGAAAGAGGAGATGTGGTAAGTGAGGAAATAGAGGTACCTAAGGTGGGTGAGCACCTCAGATCTGCTGGAAGCATTGCACGGAGAGCAGACCTGCTTCTTCTGCCAAGTGCCAGCTTGGAGCTCTGTGAGAATGATGAAGAATACCTTCAAAGAAACACAAAAACGAAGTTAAGAGAACTAGGTCTGTCTTCAGAAGACAAAATGGAGAAGAAGAAATGTACAGAGGATTAAGAGGACTGAGAAAAGACAGTCAGAGCTGGCTGGAAGGAAATTAGTGACAGATTTCCTGCTTGTCTCCAAGGAAAAATAAACCCAGTGTGGAATGTAACCCTTTAAACAAGAGCACTGGCATGTCACTAATGTAAAAGGGGTCTCTGCGGACTAAAGCGGACAAATTTTGTCATATAGATGAGTGGTGCTTTAAGGAGCTCATAAAGGATCTCTTTGTCCTGAGACGCTATTAAACCAAAAAAAAATCTGTAGCAATGAAATTAATAATTAAAGAATCCTTGCAACAGACTGATTCGGCACTCTCTGGAGATGGCCATCTTATTGCAATTTACACTGTCTCTTAACCAACGTCATTAGTAGTGGTTCTAGGAAGCACAAAGGAATGAGACACTGAAATACTGCAGGAACACTGTCAACACTGATCAAAGCCCTCATCGTAGCTTTTGTTCAACTAGGGCAAGCAGCTCATTTGTGCACAGCAGAGGAGCATTCATTCTGGTGGAGTAGGCAAAATAACGTCATTCCTTCCTGAGAATTGTGATTTTTAAAATAGCTTCTTTGAAGTCAGACAAAGTTTCAGTTTTGCTGAAAGTGCATCAGTAGAGGAGGAATATAATCCTGACAACTCGCTTAATCCTTTCTACTGTCTGTGGTGATGTAATACCAAAGACTCTATTAACTTGTAGGCCCACTCAGGAGCTGAAAATTTGCTTCTTACTGCAAACATTTAGCTGAAGCCATTGGAAATTTTATCTGGTTGGAATGGATTTAATGAGACACTGAATGGTTGTTTGTTTCATGAATCTTGTATCAAGTGACTTTAAAAAAGAAAATATTGGCAAATTTCTACAATTGCTTAGAGCATCCCTATGTCTTATCACTGTTAACACATCAGCCTTTCCGATTTCCTGTGATTCACTAAATATTGACACAAAAAGCCTTATATAGGATTAACAGGCTATTCATTTCCACTTGCTCTTTTTCCTCTTCCCTGTTTAAGGAGCCATCTCCGTATGGGACTGTATCATTGCATGGTCCTGGAATGATTGCTAGGGATCTAAAATATCCATCTTCAGAGTAGGCACCTGTCTTTTTCACCAGTAAATCACCCATGGGACACAAGGAAGGGTGCTAGTATGCTCTGGAGTTTGCCAGCCACCAGCTCATGATGAGTGGTGAAGAAACTTGTCAGGGTAAGTCAACCATGAGTGAAGTTCCTTTTTCACAGAAGTCATACACATGGTAGTGTGATTCTGTCACATACCTGAATTACGGGGCGGGGCAGGGCTCATGGCAGGAATTACCCAGCTGCAGTGGAACAGCACACATCATACAGGAAAATGGGGAAAACGATACCTACTGCCTGTGTACACCATGCACAACTGCAGTCCCTTGTGATTTACATTTGGTGATGATGCTACAGGTTTTATTGATCATGGGAGAAAACATATGGACACGGTGGCTGGACACAAAACTGGGTTCCCCTCTGAACAGCACTCCTTGGTTCTCTACAGGGGAGAGAATGTGAGAGGCACCAATGTGAGATGCTAGTGGGAGAGCAAGTGATCTATACTGAGGGAACACATGGATCTTTCAAACCAGTAGAGGTAGCAAACTGTATTTTTAGGTCTGATCACTACAACAGCAGGTATTTCAGGCTGCTGGGAATGAGGATCAGATATTGTCAAGCAGGATAAAGGACAGCTGTTAGCTCAGCCAGGAGAATCCTGTTGAGTGTAATTAAGGGTCAGGAAAGAGAAAGTAAAGCTTTCTAGATTTAAAAGGGATTCTTGGCTAAGAGACACTGGATAATCTGTAAAAGGAAGTGAAGAGTAAGGTTGTTAAGAATAGATGATTTGGTGGGGAGCTTTTCAAGAGACCAAGGGATGGGTGAGGCCATTAAAACTATTTAATTGGGAGAGCATAAAATCAGGAAATCGAGGTAGTAAGGTTAGATCCCAAAAAAGCTAGATAAGCTAGACTCTTTAAATCAGACCTAATTTGATAACAATAATAGAAAGGTATGTGACCCTTAAAGTCCTAGGTCTGGAGGAGGAGACAGGGAGGGTACATATAATGCTGTGCTCTCCTCTAGGCCTGCTGTGTTTTATAGGTGAAACGTGAAACCAACAAATTTGTTATCACTACGCTATCTGATATAATACAATATGATCTCACATTCTAACACTTTTGTATCTTTTTTTTTCCTTTTTTTGTGAACAGCTACATTGTGTCATATGTAACCCAGGAGAACTCCGGCTTTTGGAGACTGATCCTTGTTCATACTCCACTGTTTGTTTCTTTTTTGTCTCAAAATACCACAATCTGAAATGCTGATCTGCTTCTCAGTGTTCCTCTGTGACGCGGTGACAACTTGTATTCAGTATTTGATAGCAGATTTCCATGTAAGATTTCAAGACTCAGCAGAAGGTTGCTCATACTCTGTGGTGAACAGGATAATCTTTGTCATTCAGAAGATAAATCTGAGCTATCTGTATGTACAGAAACTCTAAAATGAGAACATATGTTGGAGACAGGTATGCTGTAATGAGACCATATTTTATTGAATTCCAGATTTCCACTCAGGATGTAGAAACCACAGGCAGAATATTTCCTGCTAGTATAGTGACCACAGATAAAACTTAGAGCAGTAATATCATCGAGCCTGATCCATTATGCTTTACTCCTTCACTGCAATTTTATGTAAACATACATACATCCAGAAAAGCTAGAGTTCTAAGCAGTGAGTCAAACACCGTATCTCTAATATATGTAGGATTTAGAAGTATTCTTATTGTCATTATTGCATCTTCTACTACACTTGCAGGGTCAGAACTTCAAAGAAGAGCGTGCCAGAGGAAATTGTACGAAATGTTTGCATTCCTGTACGATTCCATCATCCAGGGGCCTATAATGGTGAAAGCACTCTTCAGCAGATGTTGTTTGAAAGGTCAGGCTAAGTCTTAATACACGATAGACATTCATTTTGGTTCTTCCCTTTTTAATTACTGATTATAACTCTCTTTAACCCTGGTTTGTAGAGCAAACACTTCTGGTGTCTCTGCTATGACAATTCACACCAGCTGGAAACTTTTTGCAGCGCTTTGTCTCTCTCCCCCTGGTCTTTGTCAGTTTTCCAAACATCAATGAAACCATCCTTTCACTATTCCAATGAGGTTAAGGAGATGTTCTTTATATTTGCAACTAAAGCACAGAGCAACCAGCTCTAATTAGCACTAAGGCTTCTTTAGTCTGTTTTGGCAGGATGTATTTACACTTCTCCAATCAAGGCCTCTTCACACTTTTGAAAACATCATTAACAAAGACTAAGTCTCCTTAGTTGAATCTCATCTATATTAAGTGACTTGCTAAATTACGCAATTGTCCTTTGTGATCTGCTAGGAATTGAATCCAGGTGTAAGTGACTGGCTGCATTACCAGCTATACAAATAAACGTATTGATTTTTTTTAACTCTTTAGAGGTTTTTCCCATGTAAATTTAGACAGTAATTTCTGTATATTTTCTTGTGCATTAAATTCAAATTCTGCTATGATTTTAATTATTGAAACTGAAATTTCACACTTGTGGAATGCATTTACTTGTTCATATTCTATTCATTTTAATCCAGAAGATACTGCATTATAATTCGCACCCGAGACACTACTACACCTTCTAGATGAGTGCTGGACTGTGGGTTTTGTTGCCATAAACAGTTCATTTTGGTTTTCCATCCCTTTTATTTGTATTTTAAAAATACAAATTCAAGCTCCGAAATATTATGCTGATAGTAATATTAGCAAACTAATCCTGTTTTATACTTCTTTTTTTTTTTAGTATGATTATGGTGATTTACTAACTCTGCCATGAATTCTGCCTTAATTGCAAAGAGTAAGTAGGTACTACTTCAAACCTAAACAAAGCACTAGATGCCACCGACCATAAGCAAGCTTCTCCAATTTCTACGGCTCACATATCAAGATGCCTTCTGTGGGGAAAGACAGATATGTCCTACTAAGCTGATGCCTCCTTTTCAATGGGGTGACATTTTAGTGAGATTTGTTAGAAGTAAGATCAAAAAAATGGTGCAGCTTGTGAAGCCCACCTAATTCATATGATGACAGGTTAACAGGATTTTATACAACACTGTCATTCGAGTGCCATATGCTACCCTTTTCCCAATGAACGTGATAAAATTTTCCAGTGCAATGCATGTAAAACATCTGTGTGGATGCAATACAATTGCAACCACTTACACAAAGGTGAAATCAACCCCCACAACTGAGTCTGGTGACAAACAGTTATTAATGGTGACGATAGTCAAGCAGTGATGGCTGTGCCTAGAGGGAAAGAGGTTGAAAGGAAAGGTCTGCTGCCACAGGTGAAAGCACGATCTTGCTTTGGCCTGAGACAAAAGGAATGAAAAATAGGAGCTGCTGTCTTGAGGCAAAATATCTTCAGTGTCTTGCCGCTCACTGGGAGGACGATCCAACTCTTGAGCTTAGCAGGATCTGAAAGTCAGAATCCCCCCCATCTCCCAGAGATTAACTGATATGTTTCTCTTTCCCGTGGAGACAATTTCCAGATGATTTTCTTGCCCTGAAGTCTGTTCTTGCATAGTAGCTCCTATTAAAATCCCAATACAGCTTTCTCCTTTATAAAATTTAAATGTGTAGTGTGATAATACTCAAACCCCCAAACAATGAAATGGCATACTTCTGCCTACCCTCTGCACTTCAGTGCCTGAGAAAAGGTCAGATTTCTATTGTTTGCAGTCCTCTTATATGCTAGTGCATAAGATCTTTGCCCTTGTTTTTTCTGGGTTTGTAGGATGCGTACAGGGGAGAACAAAAAATGACCAACATAACAAAATTTAGAGATGCTAACTGAAATGTGACACCCACTCTTCTTCTAAAAAGAGTTTTTAATTCAAACAAGTAATTTGGAATAGGCACTTATAGCAGAAAAGGACTAGATAACTATGAAAGAAAAAGAGGAGATGATGGAATTTTTTACTTAGAGGAAGGAAGTCTTTTCATATAAAGGACTGCTTGAACAATGTTAAACACAAGCTTAGGTTTAAAGTTTTCCTGTTGTTGTTGCCACCTTTCAGCTGTTCAGGTTCTTTTCCCTAATGGCACATCTCAAACCTATGTACCTGACTGTGTAGTTGATGCAGGTACAAATGCATGAGCTTTGATAATGTAAAGTGAATTATCCCTGTGAGAGAACAGAAACTGATGTTTCCAGAGGGATAGAAGGAAACAATTTTTTCATCATGGATTTTCACATGAGCTCAAAGATTTTTTTTTTGTTTTAGAAGTCCTGATTTGTGTGTCAAACTCACAATGTACAACTGCTGTGAATATAAGGGTTTTTTACTCAACATTCCAGCAGCCAGTTTGAGACCAAAGTGACCTGGTGCTGATCAGACTACAAAAAAAAAAATTATTTCTTGCTATTAACATCATGCAATCAAGCATAAAGGCTACCAAGCACTACTGAATTATCTATTTTCTATTACCTTGCTCTAAATTTCATACCAATAACTGGCCAGTTTTGCAAATTGCCCGGTTTTGAAAGAAGCAGTCTCAACCTCTCTTCAACCTTTAACTCAAACTTCGATAGGATTAGTTGGTGGGTGATGTTTGGTTTGCTGGTTTTTTGGTTTGGTGTTTTTTTTTTGGAGAAGACAACAACAGAAGGTAAAAAGGACAGGGTTAGTTTTGACGTAGATCTGTTCCCCAGCCTAACTCACTACGTGGCAGCACATGCAATTGCACCACTTCAAAAGGGAGGCTGATGCAAGGGCCAGACTGAACAGCAGTGAGCAAGAGGAAGGCACAGCTGCTTCTCCTGGCAGTGGTGATGGCTTCAAGTGGTCATTCAACTATGACCTTTTACTCCAAATATGGAAGCCTCTGTAGTACCAGCTGAAGTCTGATTCATTATAAGCAACTGCATATCCACTCCTTTGTACCTCCTTGTAGATAGGTATTTATGCTTACACGAATATAAAGTGGGATCAAAAATGTTACCAAGCAGAAACAGAAGTAGCCTGTGTTCATCACAGCAGTGTGTGCATGCACATACACACATTTTTAATTAGCACTCTTGCCATTCCTCCCACCCTTAAAAAACGTCAAAATATTTAAAGAATGTTAACTTTTGTCAAGGATGGAAAAAAAAGCACATAACCTGTCAAAATCTACAAATGCTTTGGGACGCTGAGGGCTGTTAAGAATGAAGCAGCCTTCTCAAACACAGTTCTGAAAAATTTGGCTTTGACAGCAAGACGTCTGACACCAGCACCCATCTTCAGTTGCTGGTCTAATGTTTCAAGGATTTTTCGGCATCAGCCAAGCCATCTGACGTTGCAAAAGGATGGGTGTTTATTACAGTGCTTAATATTTTAAGAGAGCCGTCTAAGACCACATACGTTCGTGGATCTCAGTATATGTTTAACTCAGCTGTTTGTGTACTAGCTAACCGCTGAGTATAAAAAGTTCTGTTTTCAGAACCTGTGGGGGTTTTTTTGACAGCTTTATCTTCACGTCTCCTGGCCTGCAGAAGTATGACTTTCCCGCTTTGAGGCAACTCTTACTCATGCACTCCAACCACTGCTTAAACGGTATTGCAATAAAAACAAAATTCCTGCATCTTAATTCCTTTCCCTCTTTGCCTAATGATATTCTGCACAACACTACGTCTGCCTCCCAACTCTTCCACCCGTTCTCCTGTTTACTCAAAGAAACTTTTTGCCTCTCTTGTTCCCCTCACAAGCTCACCCACCCGAGCAGCGGCAGCCCCGGACCTTGGCCGGGCTTCCCCACGCCCCCCTAACAACCCTTTCGCTCGGGGCCGGCCTGACCGGACCTGGCAGCGGCAACGGCGACGGACAAAACCCCGCACGGGCGCTTCGTGTAACGAACCGCGCCTCGGCCGCTGCCGCCGTTCCGCCCAGCGGGCCTGCCGAAACCGACTGAGGCGGAGAGCCCCCGGGAGCCCCAGCCCGGCTGCCCGCGGTCACCGAGCGCTTCCCCCACCCGCCACTGACCCGATCCTGCCCGGGTCTCCCGCAGCGCCGCGCTCCAGGCTCTCGCCC
This sequence comes from Chlamydotis macqueenii, assembly GCF_036417535.1. Taxonomy (NCBI): domain Eukaryota; kingdom Metazoa; phylum Chordata; class Aves; order Otidiformes; family Otididae; genus Chlamydotis; species Chlamydotis macqueenii. Next base: position 131,937,468 of record NC_141556.1, read on the forward strand.
TCGGCTCGGCTCGGCTCTGCCGTGCGGGGCCGTCGCCTCCCGCTGAGCCGAGCGGGCCTAGCCGCCTCCATCCCCCGCGGTCGGCGAAGGCCGGGGCGGCGAGGGACTCGCCCGGCAGTGGCGCGCGCAGGCGTCGTTGGCCAGCCAGGTACGGGCCGGCCGCCATGTTGTGAGCGGAAGCTGGGCCCGAGCGGTGGGGCCGGGGGGAGGGCGGAAGCGCGGCTCCGCCTGGCAGCGGGGAGGGGGCGGAGGGACGGACGGCGGCAGCGGGCAGCAGTCGCCGCTTGTCGGTGGAGCTAGCTGAGGTGTCCCGCGCCCTCCGAAGGGTTCATTGCTTGCCTCGCCGCCCCCGCCTCGTCCACCGCCGCCGGGGTGCGGGGAAGCGGAGCGCGGAGGCTGCGGGAGCCGGGCGGGGAAGATGCCCCTGGCGCAGCTGGCGGACCCTTGGCAGAAGATGGCTGTGGAGAGCGCGGCCGAGAGCAGCAGCGAGGTACGGGGCGGGCGGGGGGCGTTGTGGGGAAAGTTACGAAGGGACCTGGGCTCCCGCCGCCGCCGCTCAAGGGACCGGCAGAGTTTCCCCTCGCGGGCGCTCGGGGCGGGCAGCGCCGCGACTGCGGGCGGGAGGCTGGGAGGGGAAGGCGGGGAACAGCGGCCCGGCGCGGGGGGGAGGGGGGAACGGGGCGCTGAGTCCCCGGGTCGCTCAGGCGGGAGCGAGTGGAGGGTGAGCGTCGGCGCCTGCCGCCCGGCCGGCCCCTGCGCGCCGCTTCCTCTCCGGGACACTGACTCACGGCCGGGACCGGCCGGGACTCCCCCGCGCCGGGGCTCGGGGCGTGTTTCACGGGACCGGGCTGCTCCCGGCTCACTCGCTCCCTCCCCTTCCGCCCCCTTCCCCGGGAGGGAGTAACCTGCTTCTGCGGCGGCCGCCGACTCGGGCGCTTTTGTTCTAGCGCGGTGTCTGGTTACTGTCACGGCGAGTTTCCCTTCCCGGGGCGGCCCCGCCGCCTCCGCAAAGGGCGGCCCGGGGAGGGAAGGCAGGAGGGCCGGGGCCTTGCCCTCACCTTGCCCGGTGCCCTCGCTTTGCCGCTGCTCCCCCCGCGGCGGCCAAGGGCCGTCCCCGCCCGGCTGCCGCTGCCCCCTTATCTCAGCGGGATGGGGTTGTCTCTGCAGTTTCGCAAGCGTTTGGGAAACCGCGGGGACGTTTCGCATGGGTGAAGCTTTGTGCTTGGCGGCGTTTGTGGGAATATCCCGGAGATGAAGCGCAGCGTGGTTTCCTGCTGTTGGTAGCGGGGAGATCGTGTTGTGCTCCTGCCCTTGTTAGGCAGGACGCGTGTCAGCCTCCCTAGGCTGAGATAACGAGAGCGGCTGGAAATTAGATTCACTTGCGTCCGAAGCCATGGGTGCCTTCAGTTATCTTCATTTTGTCCTACGGTGTACTACTGTGTTGGTTTGGATCTGTGTAAACACTACACCTACACTGTCGGTTGTGCTTGCTCCGTGATTCCCTAGTAGCCCACAATGCATGTGCTAGTTTACGACCAGACTCCCGCGTGAAAAGAAATAGCTTCCTCTGACAGCGCAGCTTCTACCTGAATCTGCTCCAGCTGATACGCAGCCAGGCTGCTTCAAGTGATGCTGATCTTGAACAGTATGGACCCAGGCCAGCTCACAACAAGGTTAGGACTTACTCCTCGGTGAGCAGAGCAAAGAGAGAGTGACCAGTGCAAAGTTTCTGCAGTATCAGAAGTATTTGTCCTTTTGATGTTTATCTTGTCTTCTTTCTGCTTAAAGTGGCTGCATCTCTGGGGCTCAGAAGACTCTGCGGTTCTGATCTGACAGGCAGATCTGTCTTTTAAATTATTGCCAGCTACTGTAGTCAATTGTAAATTCTTGCCAGTTATTCACTGACTTCTGAAGTGGGGATCTTAGATGGTTTTGGTTTGGTTGGGGTTTTTTTTGTGTTTGTTTTTTTTTTTTTTTTTTTTAATGGGGAGTGACTACAATAGTAGTGTAATGCTTGAGGCAGGGGAGATGTTTCTTCAAGACCACTTAAACTCACGATTTAGAGAAAATATCTTAACTGTTACTTTAGTCTTCCATGCTAACTGCCTGTAGTCTATGCAACTTCAATAATAGTATATATGCTGGAAAGGTAGCAAAATAGATCATATTATTTGAAATGTGTGTATGTGCATGATTAATTATACTTTGTTGCTTGTTTTAGTGTATTCCAGACATGAGTTGTTTTTCAACTTCTGTCATAAACTTCTTGAAACAAGTGTATTTTTCCTCTTCCTTAAAAAATAAAAAAAAAAAACAAAACAAAAAAAAACCCAAACAAACAAAAAACCCCACATATATTTACATGAGTCTACAGCAGTTTATCACCAAAAAATTTTGTAGGACTGCTAACAAAACATGAAACAGCAACTGAACTTACAGGTTTGCACTCTAAGGCCCTAGTCTAGAATAAACATTCAGTTCTAGAGAAGACCAGACTGCACCTGTAAAAGCTTCCCAGGTGAACCTCAAATGGAAAAAGGTAGACTTAGAAAGGTTGCTTACCTGAAATGAGTTTTTAAAGAAAATATGTTTTAGTGAAAATACATAAGTTTAAGTCAAATACATAAACAAATGACCTAAATACATAACTTACATTTTCAGTTTGCATAAGTTGTGTTTCTGTAGCATATCAATATCCTAATTACAGACCCTATCTTGCAAGACTGTTCTTGAGTTAAAATATTTTTTACATCCACTTGGAAACTCTGTATGATTTCAGTCTTAGTTTGTTAGTAATAATGTCTTTAGCTGTAGTACTGAGTGAGGTAAAGAGTTTCCGCTAACCTCTCAGATTTGCTGACATGGTTCTTGTAACACTGTTATCTACATGGAATTACAAAGTATTGAGCTTTAAAACTTGACTCGGGCACTTTCTTTGTCTTAACAACTCTGTAAGGTTTTTTATATTGGATTAATTTTCTTACTTGTTTCCCAGTATAATCCTGTATTTGGTTTTATAGTGCTACCACTGAGGAAGTGATTTGCTGTGATACGTGAGCAGGATTTAGTAGGAAGAACAGAATGCCTTTAACTAGCATTATTTTGGAAGACAGTATAGTTAACCATCAACAGCTGCTGTAACTTAGGTATACAGGACAACAGATCTGTAGAATGTGGTCCTTTTTAAGAAATAACACAGTCAGTGTTTTTAGATAAAATATAAATTTACAGTTTTCAGAAATCAATTGCAGCACTTCTCTTTCTACAGGTACAAATAGGTCAGTGACCTATGTGTAAAGCTGTTACATGATTTTAGAAATAATTTGTCTATGTAGCATAATGTGGTTTTGTTTGTTTTTAAAGTTTCACCCTTTAAAGCCTGTGGAACGATGCTGTCTCTTATTGACTCAGGGTCTACTCAAGATTTATCACAAGCATAGGTTTGTTTTTCATGGTGAGAATGTGTCTGTTATTTCAAGTCATCTGCTTTCAAGCGGATGAAGTATTGATTATTTGAGTTTGTATTTGAATGCCTGAATAACTAGTCTGATCCTTTGATCTGTACACCCAGCTATGCATGTTAATATTGACTGGAGGAGAATGAATACAATTATGGCAGCCAAATTTTGGACACCAGTACATTGAAAGAGCTGGCCATCACAAGGATGCTGTTTGCTAGACTTTCTGGGAAGCATTTATGCCATCTATCTTTAGGAGCTTTAATTTAGGTGCTCTAAATTGGCTGTGGAGAAAGATCAGGTTTTTTTCTGCTGCTCTTGACAGGGGATTTATGATCACTTATTTAGGTGTCTAAATAGATAGCGCAAATCCCCTTTCACGTAATTCCTTATTTTATCTTCTGTATCCAGAATTATTTAAACCTTGCATGAGATAAGGGGTGCTAACATATAAGGGTCATGCCGATGCTTTAAAGAATCCAGTATAATGTAATTTTTGCTTTGTAATTCCATTCTGATGTCAGAGTGACATTCTTTATGTCAATGTATGCTTCTGGTGTGGAATCTGAAGTATATGGGATGTCTTGCCACCTGGGGCCATGAGGCTGTGGTTGTGATTGTGTCTTTACACTGTACTAGTCTGTGTAACCAGTGCTGTACTTACGTTCCACAGGAACAAAGGCTATATTTACAGTCATTTTCTGTGTAACTAACAGGTAAACAATTCAAAGTGTAATCACCCAAATGGACTGGTCTATATGGATTTGAAGACTGTCCATCATCTCTCTATTACAGGCAGAATTCTCTGCAGCACTCTGCTATTGCTTCTTGTATATACCTGCTGTCAGTACAGTGCATTCTGAAGTCTGGGGTTTTTCCACAGATTTGTGGAGTGATGTTCTCTTAGGCTGGCTTAAAAGTGGTAATTGGCAATTTAATTCTCGTCTAAATAAGTAATATATACTGTATTCCACAAACTACTCTGATAGAGAGACAGATAACAGATGTTATATATATGTAAATACCATCCTGAGAAACATATCATCTGCATGAAAGATGTTTGTTTAGGTGCATGAGGTTTTTTCTTCAGCTTTTTCAGATCTTTAATGGTACAATTTTGCCTGTACTGTTTTTTTAGTTAACATATTCCTACTATGTGACATAGTACTGATGTCCTGCTGTCAGGCGGGTGGGGTAGGAGGGGGCAGGTGCTTTTACTCTGCTGACTTCAGTACCTTCATGCAGTATCGCGTGCACTCCGCAGCTCTTGGTTTCCTTATAGAAGGTGTTGAGTTTGACTTCTTGAATCGTTCCGTTAGGTTTTTTATGACATTGGCAGTTCTTAGCTTGTAATTGGTTTGTTCAGTATAGGATTTGTAATACTTCTTGCCACAGCTGGGACATATAACATAAAGTAGATGTAAGCAGACTGACATGTTTAAAGGCACGTCTGTTGTCTTTGAATTGATTGTCATCTGTCACGCTAACTGTAGTTGTTTGTCATTTGAAATGCTCAACTTCACAACGATGCATAGACTAAGGTGGGTGTTTAATTATTTCTGCACATCAAAAACATTAGCTTTATGAGTTGATTGATCTTGGTAGTTTAAGAACTCATTCAAGATACTGGGTTTGGAGTTGTGGGGTTTTTTGTGGGTTTTGTTTTGAGGTGTTTTTTATTAACATAATTCACAATATTCCAATAATAAAAATTTTAAGCAGTTTTTCAGGCAAGAGTAGAACATGACAATTGTTTTTTCAATCTTGATGACTTCCAGAAGAGGAATAATTTTATGAGTAAAACTGGAGAAGTTAGAATCTCTTCAGGGAATTTTTAAGTTTAGACAAACTAAAGTGGTTGATTACTGCAAGTATTGTGCTATATGCTTGCATACATGATACTGTGCTACTTATTCTCTGAAGTAAGATTAAATGCCTCACTCATGGGAAGTAGAGGGGGAAAAAAAAATCCTGTGTAACAGATGGGAAAATGAGGCTCAACAGCTTAGTGACTCTGTCTAGCATAATTCATGGGGTCTGTTCTAGAGCTAGGAGATGAGCTCTGATTTCCAGGGACCTACTCCAGTGGCTCAACCACAAAGTTATGCTAGCTCATTCTTATTGGTAACAGTTACCATATGTTCCCTTTGATGCAAGGAACCCCCTGTGGTACGCTTAATGCTCCACTTAACTCTTTTTGGAGGAAATGTGTTGCTTTTTAAAAATTAATTTTATTTATTTATTATGTGAAGCAATTAAATTGTGTAAAAAGTAGCATGTGACTTATACATTGTTATTGTCTAGGTCTGTTTTCTGACACAATTTCTAAGGTTCCATTTAATTAATTAAATTTAATTTCCATTTAACATTTAATTTCAATCATTAATTTATCAGAACAGTTAATATTTAAGTATATACAGAAGATGTGAAGAAATGGTATTTTGTAGTGATTGTAAATGTCCAGTAAAACATAGCTTTGAAAAATAAAATCTTCTTTGTTCTGCAGGCTCAAAAGTTGGTGGTTTCAGGATGTAAATAGACCATGATGAATATTATTTTATTATTCTTTACATAACATGATTGCCAAAATTACTGTTAGAACTTAGACTTGCATGTTAAACAATTTTTTTTTCACTTGTTGGGGAGTCTTTCTCTTCCAGCAGTTGACATTTGTTGTATAGTCACCTTCTAATTTCTGAATTTTAGGAAACAGTGAAGTTGCTCCTAGTCTCTCTTCTTAGTAGAATTTCTTGAAATAGCTAACTGACAAAATGAGCATAAACAAGTAATGCTTTAGTTGACTTCAATATTAAATTTCAACCTTTGTCGTTTATCATGTAAAGTCATTGTAACAAACTTGTGTCTGTTTTGTAAGGAATTGCAGACTTGCTGTGCCTTTTGGCTGCCCCTTGACTCATGGGGTAGGGAACTGGTGGGTACTCGTGTGTGTGTGCGCCCCAGTCCCCTTTGGAAGGAGGCCAGGCAGGCACAGGGCATTTCCCTGGGCCTGGGACTGCAGGAGGCAGTGAAGGTGAAGCATACCTGCCTTCTCATGTAAGTACTGTCCTTGTAATAAGATTTGCATACTATCAGTTGCTAGAGTCACTCTTAGGATGTGTGCAAGCAGAGAAGGAATTTCTTTTATTTTCATATGTGCAGCAGTGATTGGATATATTGAAGTAAGTTATTTCTATGTGTATATTTTTTTTTCCTTTTTGGAGCAGATGAACAGAGACTAGGTGATGCAGTGTTTGTTTTATTAAAGCTGCTGAATTGATATGTTAAGTGTAATAATTTATCACCCATACAGGTGTGGAACTAAATGAAAATGTCACTTCCCTGTTGTAACCATACAAACCGCCCCCCTCCCCCAACAAATGAACATACACAATTCGGAGCTTGTTTCAGCTACTGTATGATACTGTATGTCCAACATATTGGATGATGCCATGACACTTGTCTGACTTCAAGCTGAGTAAATTTAGAGAATTAAACTCACTGAGAGCTGCAAACTTTTCTTTTAGTTTTGTTTTCTGACCTGACTTGGCACAAGGCTGGACAGATGCCAGTGCCAAGGAAAGCATCACAGTGGAGTAAAGGGGACTTTGAGTCATATTAGATAAGAAGGTGGTAGTGTGAAGTAGATAGGATACTTGGGCAACGTTAACTATGTGATTTCGTAAAACCTAACTTACTTAAGGAAGTTTGACTTTATACCTAAATGATCTGCATGTTAACGGCTTATATCTGAGGTTGATTGTGTACAGAGAGACAGGTTTCTATGTCCTGCTGTTTCTTTTAATACTCAGCAGAGGAAGAAGTCAGTCACCTTAGTCAATATATGTGGAATTAATGGACCTCAAAGTAACAAAGTTTTACATAAAATAAATACTTGCAATAATTTTGTTTCATAAAAATAAAGACTTGTATCTTTATTTTTTTTGTTTGGTTTTTCAAAAAAATTAAGTAGTTTCTAATACTTGCACATACTATTTTTAACATAATAAAATGTGTTGAATATATGCCATGAGACAACAGCTGAAGAAGTCTAAGACGATAGCTTGCTTCTTATACATATGTGTAGTAAGTTCTAATCAGGTCAAGATTTAGGTAAATGCTTTGGATCTGTGTGGCTTCACAGCTCAGGAGTTAGAGCACAAGTCATTAATTCAGATTCTATTAAAACCTTATATTTTACTTAATTACTGGAATAGATTATGAAAACTCCATTACTGAAGATTTAAGGAAGGGTTAGACATAAACGTCTTGTGAGCGACGTCGTAGGAATAGCTGATCATACCTTGGTGCACTGAGATAGATTGGATGACCTCCCAAGGTCTTGTCGGTCTATTTTCAACTACTTTTCTGTGGACCTATGAATTTTTTCTCTGGGTAGCTCACTGCTGCTTAGAATAGCAAGTTTGAGTGTGTACAGATCGAAAGGCTTTTGCTGAATGTAGCTCCACGCAATGCCTTGTGTTGCTAACAGCAGATTTGTTATTAATGTTTCAGTGGGAATACTGTATTCTGTGCTGCTTTGAAACAAGCCAGAAGCATTGTTACAGCTTTACTCAATTCAAGGATCGCATGGTTCTTAAGCTTTGTCTGTCAGTTGAGAGTGTCTTGAAAACAGCAGAATGTAAGTGCTCAGATCTATATGTGGCCAGTGTTTTAATGACTAAATAATACCAAAAGTTCTTGTGTGTTTTGAAATTTTTTTTTTTTGTACCTAAACTTTATTTCAGAAAGTTTAAAGTGGGGAGGGAGGGGTGGTCAGGAGGGAAGTTTTTTATTAAATCCTGTAACTGTGTTTAAAAGTTGTCAGGTAAGTCTGGAAGTTTAGGTAGCTGAAAATTAGGAATTACCTGGGAAAAACTTCAGACCTATCCAAGTAATTTATTTAAATTATAATTGCAAAGTATAGTTAAATCATTGCCTATGTTGCGATTAACATTGGCATATTAAAACTTCTAGATAATAATTTTTAAATTGTGATTCATATATCTTCTCTGCTTATTTGCGTACTCAAAACATCATCCTGCACTGATATACAGTTCATAATTCTTGATTTGTCCAATTGTTGAGTCTAAGGATATAACACTTTTTAAATTACATCTTAACTGGGGGTATGGTTCTGGTAAAAGGCACCAATTACATGGAAAAGTCAGTAGTTATATAATATACTGAGCTCTGTTAATAGTGTAAAGATGGTTTACTAACTTATATGCTCAAGCCTGATATTAATTAGGAAATGTTGAGGTTAATGGCAGAAGAATTATACCAAAAGCTATAATTGGTATAAATTTCATAAGGGGTTTTAAAATAACTGACAAGCATAGTCAGGTTAAAAAGTTAGAATGTTTGGCAGAGAGGCTACTTAAACATCCCAAAATAGTCTAGCAGTAGTCTAAACACAAAGCAGAGATGTTTTGGGAAGGTCGAAGATGATATTTGGTGGTGCCTAATATATATTAAAAAAAAAAAATCTATTAAACTGTAGGAAAGAACATGAAGTTCAGCAAGGTAAATTCAAATGAGCAGAAATTAATTTGCAAACAGAATGTGAGAATGGAGATAGTATACACTTAAGTTTTTAGATTTAATTTACTATCTGTAATATCATTGATGAAACTAATAGGAAAAATAGGGAAAAAATGAGTACTGCAGGAAACAATGTTTTATCCACTTAATATTTCAATTAATATGGTTTAGATACCTGTGAAAAAACCTGCACCAAATTGGTAAGTTCAAACTGCTGTTATGGATGCTAGATGGTTTATTTTACTTAAAAGATTACCCGTGTGGGTAATCAATGCTAATCAGAAGCATGGGTGGGAATAGCATTAGATTTATTGTGCAGGTGTCCCAGATAGTAAAATTTTGCAGAGTTCTGAGATTAATTGGATCTCTTGCAGTAAATGTTGGAACCGTAATAGTTGTAGTGTGTAGAGTGCAGGATATTCCCTGCTTCACACAAAGCAGTTAGTTGATTGTGGATGGGATGTGGGCTAGTTCTTGATGTACTCCTTTCTTACAAAGGATTTAGTATGATTATGTTCTCTCAGTACCAATACCCTAACATACACCACTACTTGCTACTTCTTGGTGCCTTCCAGTGCAGTTATTTATGGGTGTGTGTTACTGGTCAAGAAATGAAAATATTCCACTTGTTTTTTTTTAAAAAAAAAAACAAAACAAAACCAAACAAACAAAAAGACAAACCAACCTTCTCTGATATGTCTTTTTGCCAGGAAAATAAAGTACTTTATTATATCCTAAAAGTTCAGTGGGTTTAAACCTGTAATTCTTGTTTGCTAGAAATACTGATGGTAGATTTCCTGTTTTGTAGTTGATTGACTTTTGTGTCAAAGCTTCTGTCAGTTCATATGAGAGATATTCATCTACCAGTTGCCTGATGCAGATTCCCTGATGTTTGTCTGCATTATGCTTAGTTAGGGAACCTGTAGGTTTTCTTTTGTGTTCCTGTCCATGTGCCTTCAGGAATACTGCTGGAACCCAACTATGTTTAAGTATTCATTTCTAACAAGTTAGTGAAATGTGGCAACAGGCTTAAAAGCTTTTGGGAGGGAAATTTGTTGCTAACTTAACATGACTGCTTCCACTGGAAAACAGAATAGGAAATGGAATTGAGTGAATTTGAATAACATTTTGTACGTTACCCTTATAAGGGATGTGCACTCTCCTTTCATGGCAGAAATTGATTGCTGATGTGTTTAGGTGTAAGTAGAAACTTTCTATGGACCTCTTCTGTTATTTTTCTTATAGTTCTCTTGTGCTGTCATCTGAAATATAACCAGATCTTTGATCCATTCCTCTTGCTTAGCGTTCCACTACAGGAGAAGTGCAGCTGAAGAATTAGCAAGATCTAGAGTCTCTGTCTTTTGAATTAGACTCATCTGTACATGTGGAAGATATATTCAGCCTTCTTTTATTCTGTATGCATCATACTGCAATATCTAGTCCCAAACTGTTATGTCACTGAGACATGCCCTTTCTTCTAGTTAAATAGTAAAGCAAGTCTACGCCCAGCAAAATGAAAGCTATTTCATTCACTCACCTCTTGAGCATGCTGCTGACCTCCTTGCTTCACAGTGGTTTAAATATTGCCACTTCCAATAGGAACCTTTTGGCTTTACGTTTTAACTCATAAGGAAGGCAGTACACTTTGTAGCCTTTTTGAATACACAACTGCTTTCCATTTAATGGTATCGTATACCAGCAAACCATAAATCATATATACATATTCTGCTTTACCTTACATGGCTCAGACTGTTCTGAGAAAAACTGGTTCTACCATCTAGTGATTCCTTTAGCATAATCATTGCTTGGGTAGACCTGTCTAAAAAGATCTTGCTAATCCAGTGATCTGTCTCAGACATAACTGCATGGTGCACATGCTGATTTCTTGAGTTTGTTCCTAGTTCCAGTAAGTGTGTCCAGAATGCATTGCTTGAATTCAACTGAAGAGTAACTGAAAGCAGTGCAGGATTAAACAGGAAAACCAGATTGTACAAAACATTCATTTGTGTTGCAAAAGTTTGCTGTTTTTTTCTGGTAGACTGATAAAATGTTGAAAAAGTCAATGAGGTTAAAGATTAGAGCCATTTTAAAAACAGAGGTTGATCTCATGTTTTTGTCTTCAAAGAGAGGCTCGTCTCAAGTTTCTCATGGTGTGTTCCACTTTCAGCTGTGTTTCAGTTGCCTTAAAATAGCAAGTATGAAATCTTAAAGCTCACTGTGTAGTAAAATCTTACTTAACCTGCAGTTAAGGTAAATTATTATTCAGTGGAATTATTGTTGTAGCAGGAATCACTATTTCTGAAAATCTGCATGTGGAGTCAGTTTACAGTACACGGCTTTGGTACACAAATTGCCCTATTTTAGGCCCCAGAGTTTAGCCATCATTAGTTGTTGGGATATTATAGACTCCTCCTTTCCAGCTAAAGTCAATTGTCTTACTTGTTCTACTGTTTTTTGCCTCATTTTTTTTCTATTGATGAGATAATTTGGAAGCTATCTTGTAGCATAAACAGAATATAGAGATGTGTAGCTAAAATACAAAAGTTAATTTAATTTAAATATATGCCATAAGTTTGAGAAAATGGAAAGTATGTTACTTGTGGCCTTGATGGTAATGATGTATGTGTACACCATGTGCTTCCTTGTAAACAGGCTTTATTATAAACACTCATTTCTGTTACTTAGCTAAGCTGGTATTTTTATGGTCTTCTATTTGATGATTTCAAATTTTTATGTGTCTTAAGGTTGGATAGTACCATATTCACTGCTTGTACGCTATAAGATGCTACAGTGAGGGGAATTTAGGCTTTTTGGAGCCTTAGTGGTACAACTAGAAGGTGTAATGCTGACTGCCCTTAACTGAGACAGCTTATAAAGATTATATTCACCTCTTTAGTAATGTATAGCATGTGAAGCTGATTTCTTACTAGTGATGTCTCACGGAAAGATTACTTCTAGAGTAGACTAGAGTTGTACTAGAAGTCTCTAGTATCTTCCTGAAGCATATTAAGATGAGAAAATAGCAGTGTTACTGTGTGCCAGAACTCTGCACTGGAGACACAATCAGAAGCCAAACATTCTTCCCATCCCCTTAAAAAAAACAAGCAAACAAAAAAAACCCCAACCCTTTGTCATATTTGAGCAATCCATAATTCTCATACCTTAGCTTTGTCCAGCGGTATCTTTTAGCAAAAAAAAAAAATGCTCAGGAGAAAACTTGGTAGGGAGCTGGTAGTAGTCTGAGATTGAACATTCAGTGTACTTGTAATATTTGAAAATTAGAATTATTAAGTAGTTAGGATTTGATCTGTCACCTCCTATAAAAGATTCTCCTTCAGTCATGTGCAGGCTGAAAGATTATATTAACAAGAAGTTCTTACAGAAAAATGTTAGCAAGGTTTCACACAAGAAGTCTGCTGAAAAACTGAACTGTGGGAAGCAAGGTGTAGAATGAAGCTTGAATCTCTGAGCAGCTTTTATTATCTTTGCAACATCTAGAAAATATGTATCTATACATGCATGTAACTTTATTTTAAGTAAATTAAGTTCTGAAAAAATAGATTAACTAGGCCTTGTGTTCTCTAGGGAAAAAAAATGCACAAATGAACTTAAATTCTCCCTCCAGTGGTAAGGGATAATCATAAGTGTAATCATTTTTAATAGTTTTTCATTTATTTCTAAAATCGTATTGAATTGCTGTTAAACTTTAGGAGCCAATTAGGAATTAATGGTACAGGATATCATCTGAGGTATAACTTAGGAAATACATATTTTTCCTTACAACTTGCTAATATTTGTGCTTGTGTATGCTAGCTCATTCTAAGTCTTTCTGGGGAAAAATGTCTCGATTCTCCAAGTACAGTATCACTGACAAGAAAAAAGAAAGCATTGGCTGAGCAACAAGATCTTGCTACGTAAGATCTTGCTTTTAGAAAGAACCTGTTTATCTGTTCTTCGTTGTGGCTTTTTGCTGTTCAGCCTTCATGAGGTTTAAGTCTTCTGTGGAAGTTGTAGTAGTGGAAATAATGTCTAGCTGTGTAGTACTAAGGCTTAAAATGCCAGATAGTTTTATGTATTTCTTACTGTGACTCCATCTAGGTTGATAATACATGAGGATCAAAGCGAGAGTGGCACTGCATGCCAGCAATATGCAGTCTTCTGTGTTTCCTTTCCATGATTTTTTTTTTTTTTTAAATAGAATATGGAGAAGAGAACACTTGATCCTGTAGAGTAGCATGCCATAAAAGCACATCTACAATATTTATTTCTATACTTGGATTCAGCATTTCTAGTAACTTGCTATGTCTTTTTTTTACAGAATGGACAGCAAATTGTTGATGAACCTATGGGAGAAGATGATATCAACCCACAAACTGTAAGTAGAAGATGGTTGTAATAAAGACAGATAGTACAAAATGGTAGCACACTGATATCACTTGGTTTACAGACAGTTTACCACTAATGATTTGTTGTTTAGATTTACGTGGTATGAAGTGCAATCTAGGATATTTTTTGAAAGGGGTTTTTTCTCCCTGACTCTCTTGTCTGGTTCAGTATCCTACTGTTTGTTCTGATGAACTCTTACACTTTCCCTAGTATTTTTGTATGATACAGGCTCTCCCTAGTATTCTTAATATGAGGCAGACTTTCCTATGGAAAGCACAAAGCTGAATATGGTAGAAATTATAATTGGATTGGGGAGTGAAAAGGTTTGATAGTAAGATGTGTCTAGTTAGAGCATTCCTGAATTAGGAAGGGAGGATGAGCTTCTCTTTTCTTATCTTAACAAACTTTAAACATTTGTTTCTTTTTTTACTGTCCGCTTTTCCTAGTGTCAGCAAACAGAGCACTTCCATTGGCTTCTGTTAGTCTCATTGGTGCATAGGTGAAAATATTTTACATCTCTGAGTTCCAGAGTATGCTTTATTAATTGTTAAGGTTTCAGTTGTGGTTGTGTCACAGCAAAGGATACATGGTTAAATTCCACACAGATTCTGTTGCAGGGACATGTGCACTTACTGTATGAAATACAATTTTTTCAGAGTTTCTGTGTACACCGTAGCTTTTCCCCTTCTAGTTTGATATACAAGATATAACAGCAGCTATCACCTTTGTTTTTCCATATTGTCATAAGATTTCTTGGCAGTATCTACCTGTGCCCTTTTGTTGCTAGCATTAGTCATTTCATATTTTCCTTATTGACCCATGTAAATCTAGATTATTTGCATTGTAAATCTTCATTAGCCTAGAAGATTCTTCCTCTTCCTGTTCTCCATAGAACTAAGAAACTAAGATACAGAGTTTTAGGCCTTCTTCCTGGGTGTCCAGTTGAAAAGTTTAGAAATATCACATTGGAATGTATTCAAGAATAGCAAAGCTAGACCATTGAGGCCCAGGGGTTTCCTAATTCTTTTCTGAGTTGGATTCCAACTTTCCTCTTGTGTTGCTAATTTGGCTAAGTTGGAGTGGAAGAGAACTTCTGTTCATTGGTTCAGAGCTGATGAAGCTCCAGAAATGTTTGCATGGAGATACTTGAGGATGATAGCAGTACGTATCAATTTAGACAGTGACTTAAGACCACTTCCCTGCCTCAGATAAGATGCTAAATGCTGAAACACGCTTAGTGAAATTTTCATAGTGATGTAATAGCTAAAGGCAGAGGCTGAACTATTAATGTAGATCTTGAGTGTTTGCTATAAATCAAACTTGGACAGTAAGCATTAGAGAGCTGTGGACTAATGCATTGTGAAGCACACATAGGCATAGAGTGGTGACTCTGAGCTTAAAATAGCAAGTAAATAAAAAAAAACCAAACAGGTATTTATCCCTTTTTTTCTTCCTTTTAATAACTTTTAAAAAAAATATTTCAGCTATCTGTAAATTTTAAAAGCCCATACCTCGTATTCTTTTCTGCTTTCAATAGTCTTTCTGGGGAAGATCAAGAGTGAGGAGGGACTGTGAAACTGTGGTTTCCATTGCTCTTGTAACTGAGAGGCATTAATCAAAGAAATTCTTAACCCAGGCTTCTTGAAAATAGAGTTTGCTGCTAAAGAGAAGATCACAGCAGGAGGATTGGTTGATAATTTAAGTTCCTTATCTTCATGTCAAACTTGCAATTTACAAAATTTCATAATGTGAAGATACTAGTGAATTCACGTTTCTTATTGTGATGCCTGTGACTTTTTCTCAGACATTAAGGCAACTTTGGTGTTTAGTTGTAGTTTTGTGTTAGAGGGCTAGCTGACTGATAAGCCTGGTGATAGATGGCCTTGCCAATAAAACACAATTTTTGGAACTCCACGTTTGGTTGTAGTTCAGGGTTCATATGCTGGTATTGCATATTGTGCAGCCTTCAGCTTGTGATTAGACGGTTAAACCTATGTTCATCTGTGCAGCATGGATATAATGGCAATGCCACAGCAGCTTCTCGCTCTGCTGAAGCTGTGGACAAGAGACAGTTAAGATAATGAGTGGAGTTGCCTTTTCCGTGCTTGTCTTCAAACATGCCAGTAATAGATGTAGCTCATAAGCTGATATGAAAATTAGGAGATTAAAAGCCTGCACTATATAACGGCTTTTAATTCCTACACATACCATGCAAAGCTCTGCAGTCTTTAACACAGGGTGAAGAAACAAGGCAAGTGCTGACAGATGCTACAAGTGCTACAAAAGTAGTGCAAGGTTAGAGTAAGAAAGGAACAATATTTGTGTGGTTAGAAGGCAACACCAGGATAAGTAGATAATTTTTTCTAATATTCTGTGTAACATAGACTACAGTGCTTACATGAATTCTTGTTTGAAATAGAACATTTGTTTTTGGAAAAGTGTTCAGTTTTGGTTTGGTTTGTTAATTCATTCTGACTAGTGCCATCACTTGATAGCATCCTTGTTTTGAATCTGTAACTTCACCTTCATCTTACGAGCTTTTCTGGTTTGTATTTACCTGCTAAAATTGTATTCTTTATTCTGTACGTTTACATGACAAGGTTTTGGTAGTAGCCAATGTTAACCCACCACAACTATCAAATTTTTCTTTCAAGATTTGATAACTGCAGGATTACTTACAAATGGTTTCCTGTTGTTGTTTAGCCCTGCTCAGGACCAAGCTACGTGGTTTTTCACTCACACTCCCCGCCCTTCGAGAGAATGGAGGAGAGAAAATATAACAAAAAGTTTGAGATTGAGATAAGGACAGGGAGAGATCGTTGAAGTTAATGGGCAAAACAGACTCGACTTGGGGAAAATTATCTATTTATTATTATTAATAAAACCAAAACAGGGTAATGAGAAAGAGAATAAAGTAACTTCCCCCCACCCCTTTCTCTACCCTAGCTTAAGCTCATTTTAATTACCTCTTCCTCCTTCCCCTGCCCTGAGCAGCACAGGGGGGAATAGTGAATGGGGTTTTGGTCAGTTCATCACACGTTGCTTTATGCCACTGCTTCCTCCTCAGGGGAAGAACTCCTCGCATTCCTCCCCTGCTCCTGCAAGCGGTCCCTCCCATGAGCTGCAGTCCTTCATGAACTGCTCTGGCACAGGTTCTTTTCCACAGGATGCAGTCCCTCAGGAACCAGCTGCTTCAGTGCGGGCCCTCCAGGGGCCACAGCCTTCTTCGGGCTTTCACCTGCTCCGGCGTGGGGTCCACCACGGGCTGCAGCTGGATCTCTGCTCCTCTGTGGGCCTCCATGGGCTGCAGGGGGACAGCCTGCCCCACCATGGTCTTCACCATGGGCTGCAGGTGAATCTCTGCTGGGAGCAACATTACTCCTCTCCCACCTTCTTCACTGACCTTGGTGTCTGCAGCCGTTCCTCTCACAAGAAATTCTTTATGATCAGACTCAGGCAGATGCCTCTGAGGTTCTGTTCACATCTCCTCTCCAGTTCTTGCAGCCAGGCTGGGCTGAGTCGGGTCCAGACAGCCACCTGGCAGGAGGGCAGAGGGTGAGGGCCGCAGGGCCCACAAAGTTCATGGCTGCCCCTCTCTGCCCCTGCTTCTGCTTCTTCACTCCTTCTTTTTTATTATTTATTTATTTATTATTTTCCCCGCCTTAAATACGTTATCACAGAGGCGTGATCACTGAACATTGTGTCACCAATTGGTTTGGCCCTGACCAGCAGCGGGTCCTCCCTAGACCTGGCTGAATCCACCAGACAAAGGGGAAGCTTCTAGCAGCTTCTTTCAGAAGCTGCCACTGTAGCCCCCACCTTCACCCCCCACTACAAAAAGCCAGGACATTTCCTGTACTTTTTTCAGACATTTCCAAACTACTGCTTTTTTTAGGAGCAACCTGTGTTAATACAGTATCATAGAATCATTTCGGTTGGAAAAGACCTTTACATTATTGAGTCAAACTGGAAACCTAACACTGACAAGTCCACCATTAAACCATGTACCTGAGTGCCACATCTACACATCTTTTAAAGACCTCCCAGGATAGTGACTCCACCACTTCCCTGGGCAGCCTGTTTCAGTGCTTGATAACCATTTTGCTGAAGAATTTTTTCTTAATATCCAATCTAAACCTCCCCTGGTACAACTTGAGGCTATTTCCACTTGTCGTGTCAGTTGTTACTTGGGAGGACAGACCAACACCCACCTTGCTACAGCCTCCTCTCAGGTACTTGTAGAGAGTGATCAGGTCTCCTCTCAACCTCCTTCTCTTCAGACTGAACAACCCAGGTTCCCTCAGCCGCTCTTTATAAGACTTGTGATCCAGACCCCTCACCAGCTCCGTTGGCCTTCTCTATATATGCTCCAGCACCTCAATGTCTTGTAGTGAGGGGCTCAAAACTGCACACAGTATTCGAGGTGCAGCCCTCACCAGAGCCAAGTACAGGGGAAGGATCACTTCCCTACTCCTGCTGGCCACACTGTTCCTGATACAAGCTGGGATGCTGTTGGCCTTCTTGGACACCTGGGCACACTGCTGGCTCATGTTCAGCCAGCTGTCTACCAGCATCCCCATATCCTTTTCCACTGGGCAGCTTTCCAGCCACTCTTCCCCAAGCCTGTAACGTTGCATGGGGTTGTTGTGACCCAAGTGCAGGACCTGGCACTTGGCCTTGTTGAACCGCATACAATTGACCGTGGTCCATCACTCCAGCCTGTCCTGATCCCTCTGCAGAGCCTTCCTACCCTCAAGCAGATCAACAGTCCTGTCCAACTTGATGTTGTCTGCAAACTTATGGAGGGAGCACTCGATCCCCTCATCCTGATCATTGGTAAAGATATTAAACAGGGCTGACCCCAGTACTGAGCCATGGGGAACACCGCTTGGGACCAGCTGCCAGCTGGATTTAGCTCCGTTCCCCACAACTCTTGGGGCCTGGCCATCCAGCCAGTTTTTTACCCAGCAAAGAGTACACCTGTCCAAGCCATGAGCAGCCAGTTTCTCCAGGAGAATGCTGTGGGAAATGGTGTCAAAGGCATTACTAAAGTCCAGGTAAACAACATCCACGGCTTTTTCCTCATGTACTAAGCAGGTCACCGTGTCGTAGAAGGAGATCAAGCTGGTCAAGCAAGACCTGCGTTTCATAAATCCATGCTGACTAGGCCTGATATGACCAGCAAAAACTTAAAACCTTTCTCTAATATTCTTTCTGTCATGCTTGAGCTACTTGGTTGAGATTGTTTTAGCTTTTTAATGCCTCAGAGCAGTATTTCAGGAATTTATTTAACATTTATTTCTAGATTGTGGTGAGTAAAAGGTTGCCAATAGCGATGTAAAACGATTTAGGGTTTTTACACAAAAAATTACTACGACCACTCAGTCAGTTATATCTGGAAGCTAGCCTTTGCTCTCTGTCTTCTAATAAAATACTACTTCAGCGGAGATGTGATATTCTTTCCTTGCTTTGTATCTATTTTGATGAAAGATTAATTTTAAATTGCCACAGAAACTTGTTTTAAGTTGTTCTGTTTAACTTTGCACTGAAATGGACTTAAAGCACTTACTTGGTTAGTTACAACTTAAGAAATTTCTCAGCTGTAACTGAGGACAGTAGAGTGAACAGGTCTAGCATGTACCAGTACATCAGGTAAAAAGACAAAATACTTGGTAGGTGTGTAAGGTATGCAAGTTCAGGATAGAGAGAGAGTTGCCATAGTGAGACAGAAGGTGAAAAATTGAAATACTGCATCTTTTTGCTGTGTTAAGTGTTTGGTATGCTGATAATGCAAATCAGATAAATTTTAAATATTAAGGGCTAACACAGTTTTGCTTACATAGGAAGTTTCTCTAGTATTCTGCATACCAAAAGAAATTTCTTTTTGTTACATCCCTGATCTTTTGGTTAAAAGTAAAGTTGATTGACAGGAGAGTCTGAGTTGCATAACTTTGACTCAAATTTGGTAGTTTGCTTGAAGCGAAGCAGAAGCTATAACAGTACGTATCTGTTTCTGAGGAGTCCAAGATGCTGTATGGTTCAAAGTCTTGCTCATCTTAAAAGAGGAATCATTCAGTATTCTAGTTTTATTACAATGAATATACTGGTTATATCTGGCTTTATAGTTTGCTGTCAACACTTTTTATCGGATGTATCTTATAAACGATCTGGGTCTAGCAGGAAACCAGTTCAAGAACAAGTAAACAGCTGTCTGAAGCTTGACCTAATGTGAAAGCTTAAATGAACATTACTGAAAGAGGGGAAGCTATTTAAAGCCTTTTATTTGCTACCTGTCTCTCTCTTGTGCTGTCTGCCATTGCATTCTGTATCTCTGTGTCCATAGAGATTGAGTAAATTGACTGAGCAAGTTAATTGCTTTGAGCTCTTACAATCATGATATATGCTTTTCTACTACCTAAAGCTAACCAGAAGCTACAGCTGATCCACCAAGTAGCTTCCCATTTTGTCTACGTGAAGAGCATATTGTGTGTGCCATGTTCTTTGTTCCATTCTGTAATCTGAATTCAATTTAGCTGTTAAAACACGTAACACAACTGGTATATTACTGTTGCACTCTACTAGCTTAAGCATAATTATTAAACATACAAAAATATTAGGTTCCAAGCATTTGTGAAAAGTTGTTTTCAATAATACTTTGTAAGTTGCAGAAAAACTCACATATATTTCTTGTTGGAAATCTACAAAGACTGAAGTTTACTTTTTTTCTAGTGCAGGCAGGAGTGGAACCTTTTCAGGCTCAAACAACTGGGATGAAAAAGTAAACCCTCTCTCCAGTGGAGGTGATTGGGTAATATTATTATGCTTGTATGCTTTGGTAAAACTTTAAACAAAACGCTACTTTTAAATAAGCGGAATTAAAGCATACATAGAATTACATGTAACTAAAGCATAAAGTATATTAAAATATGCTAATCTGAGTGATGAAAAACTAAATCTTGGTAGCTTTCATCCGCTTACTAAAATATATGTAATTAAGATAACAGACTGTAGTCAATGGGTAGTCAAAAAGTAGTGTAAGAAAAGCTTGCAAAGAAAAGTCAGTAGTTTAAAACATCTTTTTAATTTTTCTCTAATACAATTTAAATAAAACAACTGTTTACAGTCAGGAGAGATTAAAATTATGACTTTTGTCTTGACAATCAGTGTTTTAATAGAATTTATAAGGAAAATGTGATCTTAAATAAGGTTTTAAGATACATTAGAAAAATAGTTTGAAGCATGTGATATTGTGTCTCTGTCAAAGTACTGAATTTGATTGGTCAATGATATGTAGTAATATTGAGATTCTGTATTGTACATGCACGTACACTGTACAATCTACCATGATTTTTAGTTTTACCTTAATTCTTAATATTATAGCATTGTACCAGTGAGAACTTTCAATTTCAAAAACTTTTTTTACATTTTGGCAGGTTAAAGCACCGTTTCAGCACTGCTCCAGACTTCTGTTGGATATGGTTGTTTGGGTGCTCAATAACAGTTTCCTAAAATCATGTGTATTAACATAACCATGAACAAAATTTCTGATGATCATTTTGATATATTTGCTTTCCCTCTGCTGGTATAACTTTCACAATTTTCTGTGTGGGTATTTTTGTCAGTATTTTAATGTAAATTCTTGGCTCTGTGGTAGAGGTTGTAAGACATAGCTAGAATTCGTAGAGTATTACAGAAATGCTTGGGTTCACAAGTATTCATAGAGTACCGAGTTTGGGATTTCTCATGTTTTACAAACTAATACTTCATTTTAGCTAAAACAGTTACTTGGATAGCTTATCAGTAGTAAAACAGTGACAAGTTAATATTTTTGTATTTTTGCTGTGAGAAGAGGTATACAGTTAAGTTATTCTTTCACATTGCTTACACATTCTTGAATGTGTAATTATTGCCTGTTCATATGGAAATCAGACTGAGGAAGCTTTCTTTACAGCCATAGCAGTGCGATCGTTTGAAGCTATAATATTGCATAATTCAGTATTACACCATGTTTCTTCTTATGCAGTAGTTTCTGTTAAAGCCAGACTATTACCTGGCCATATAATGAAATAGTGTCTGCTGTGTAATGCAGGGAATGAAAGAAACCATCTGGGTTACAAATACTAAACTCGGACCTTAAGGAGGAATGTAACTCTTACATTCTTTCTAATATATTTTACTAAATACATTTAAATATATGTAGCCATGTATTTATTTTACAATCTATTATCTTGATTCTTAAACAAATAAGTTTCCCAAGCAAACTGTTTACATCTGTAAAACTTGAATTCAGTTTTTCCCTTCTCCATGCCCACATTTTCCTTTATAAATGGCAGAATACCTTTTTTTCCTTTAATGTAATGAAATGGGAAGTTCATTATTTTCCAAAGCACTGAGCTGTGCTGAAACTTGGATGAGTTTTGGTAGAATCTTACAGTGAAGCATATGCATCTCACCTGGGTAAGAATGGACTTAGTGGTCCTCGTGTAAGAAGTTACAGCACCCTTGTAGACAGTGCAAAGTTTTCAGTCTGAGATGTTAACTATTAGACATCAAACCCATATAAAGAAGGCAAACTCTAGAATATTCCCCCCGCCCCCCCCCCCCCCCCCCCAAGATGTCATCAGGTGTTGAGAAAAGATTACAGCAAAACTCTTTCACTGATGTCTTTTTCTGGATGCCTTATTTTGCAGTTAGTGTCTTAGGTACAGAATACTTTCTGGATCTTGGTCAGAGAACTGAATACTTTGAGAGTCTAAGCAACATTAGAAGTCAGGCTGCTTACTTGTTACATGAAGAGAAAACAGATGGTAGCCCTGAAAAGCCTGTAAACTAGCAGATGGAAACTGCCACACCCCATGATTAACAGGATATTGCTGCTTTGGCTATGCCAGTGTACTTATTGTGAAGAGAAGTATATTATTCAGCTTCTGAAAACTCTAAAAAGTAGCTCTCTATTCCTCAACTGTTGACCTTCATCAAATGAGAGCTTTTCACTCCTTATGTGTGCTCCATCTTTGTTTTTTCCAGATAATTAAAGGCCATCCATACTACAGAGCCTTGCTTGTCTAGCAGCATAAAGGTTTAATTTGCATTATTACACTTCTCAGACTGATGGTATAGGAAGATTGTCAGTCTACCTAAGGGACTCCACTTAGATTAAACGCTTCAACTTTTTCTGGTTATGTGTAAAAACATCCCACTGTGGCATGCACGTTTTATTCAATATAAGTTATGGATTCCCATATGTTCCGTACTTCTTTGAGAGCTCCTCTAGCATCTCTCCATTCTCGTGCTTTCTGTGGAGGCTGTGAGCCCCATTCTCTTGAATGTCTGGACAGCAAGTCTGATTACATTTTCTTTTCATTTTTGCAAATTCAGAGCATCCAATTTAAAAGAAGAAGAGGGGAAGATGAGGAGATGAACTCACTTTATATTTCTGTACTGGAGGACAAAATGCATTGTGCAAGTGGAGTTCTGTAATCGACAGAACTGTCACTGACAGGCATAGCAAATTCCTTTTGTTTTGGAGACAGTCGTGTTTCATGATAAACATGTATAATACAAATTCTGATCAAAGATTTCAAGGTAAGGGGAGCAATTTGCTGGAGCAATTTGTCCTTGTTACCACAGACTTCCCTGTTGGGGACTGCTGCCCTCTAACCTGTCTCCTTCTCATATGAAGGAATATTTAAAAGGGCAAGCTCCATTCTCAGAGATTCTCAAAATGAATTATGTAGCATATATCTTAATGTTTCTGGTTGGCTGGTAGTGTTCTTTGGGAACCATGCAGGCTTTATTCTCCCAGAACACAAGAAATTTCTTCCACCTGCTGCAGATCCATGCCAGTTATAGGAGAACTATTGTTGTGAAGTAACCCCGCTGACCCCTGAGCACTGTGCTTTGTACTTCACTGGGAGGTCATATAAAAGGTTTGGGAGAGCAGTAGTCAGTAATTGTACAAATGCTGCAGTTGAAATGCCTTATTCCTGTCACCCTTAGCAGATACAGCTTATCTACAGCAGAATACACTCATACTCTTACAAGAAAAAGAGAAGAAAATGGTTTACCCACATTATCTTTTCGGCTTTAAAGAACATTATGGTTAGTGTAGGTCCTAGCACTTACTCTCCATTTCTGCTTTTAGCTTTCCTTGCCACCACAGAGTTTAGTTTGGTGATCTGGAGATTCTTGATCACTCTGCTTTTAGCACATTCATGCATGTTCTTGACAAGGTAAGGCAGAGAGCTTGAATGTTTTCCCATTTATTTAGTTATTTACTTTAAATCTTCAAAATATAAAGAACAATATATTGCTGTTAAACTGCAGTTCTTGAGGTATTTCAGTTTTGAGGAGGAAGTAGCCGAAAGTTAAAAACAATTGAAGTGAGGAAAGTTTCAAGTAATTTTTGTACCATTTATGAAATACTTGAAATCCTTGTGTTGCAGTAACCTCCTTGTGCTCAAGAAGCTTTATTTATCCCAAAACAAACATTGAATCATTTTTCCTACTGTGTTACTGCTGTTGTAGTAGAGGCTGTTTCTTCCAGAAAGGCTATAACACACTGGACTGTAAAACCACATTGTAATTGAGGACTCAAGGTGTAGCAGTAGTTATTGTAATCTATACTGCTGTAACACAGTAGTTACTATGTAATCTATAATAATAATGATATATATTCAGTACATATAATTTGAAAGATCCATGCCTGTGAATGTGACATAAAGACCTAGAGGAGTACAAGAAAACACAAAATAGGCGCATTTTTGCTTGTGGGGTCCTAATAAAGCCAAGAATGAGGTGTCTTTATTTCATCTCTGCATTTGGGCAAGAGGGTCTTTGGTTATGCTGGGGAAACACATAATCCAGGTTTTAAAGGCAAAGTTAGAAACTGACAGTGTAGACAGCCAGGATATGTTATAGAGATAGAAGCAACATGTTCTGTTACTTTAAATACATGAATTGCTGTCTTTGTCTTCTGAATAGGAATTAAAGTCTAAAAACATTGCAGTAATCGATTGATCTAGTTGGAGATGTCGCTGCTCCTTGCAGGAGGGTTGGACTAGATGACCTTTAAAGTACCTTCCAACCCCAAACCATTCTATGATTCTAATTCAGGTATTTGTTAGAACCCAGTCAAGGGAGGTAGTTTGGAGGGTTTGTTTGTTTTCAGAAATACAGTATTTTTCTGTATGTTTCCTTTGGTACAGAGTCACTAAATGGAATCACCTGGATCTGCGTATAACTGAGTACCTGTGTATGCCTTTGACTAAATGTTGTTACTTGCCTTTATTCATTTCTTTATTGCTTGAAGAAAAGCAATCTTGCTCCATATTCTAATAGAGCATGCACTGTGTAATTCAGTGCTTTAAAGAAATATCGAAAAAGCTAAAGGTACTGTCAAGATTCGGAACAATAACTTCTGTACTAAATCTAGGGAGAGATCAGATTTAAAACTTCATCTCTAGCTGTTTGAAGTAATTAGATTGAATTCTAATTCTTAGAAATAGCTGAAGTTTTTTCAAACATTGAAAGAAAGTTTAGATATTTTTATTACTTTAAGAAATTTTTCACTGTCTTCACAGCAATATAATATTGGTGCCTAAGTCAGACATTTTGCTGGGTGATCCAATTCAAATAATTTCTGCAGTCTGCCTTGTCCTAACCTCTATAACATCTGTGTAGCATTTTCTGTGTGCAGGATTTCAAAGGGCTATGTGCAAGATCCGTTTGGTCCTCTAACAACTAGTAAATAAAAAAGTCATTAAGCGTAAGCATACCGCATTCTCTGCATTGATGAAGTCTAAAAAGTAGTGATGCATGATATCTTAAAACATTTTGTAAAATTAAGTTAAATTTCATAAAAATACAATTATCACATGTAAAACCTAAAATAGTTGCTATTCTGCTTAACTAGTGAAATGTTGCATAGTAGCATGATTTCTGAGATAGTTGTTGATCTATTGGGAGGGAAATCAAGGCTCCTTTTTTTTTCTTTTTTTTTTTTTTTTTTTTCTTTGACCTTTTTTCCCCTGCTTCTCTCTCCCCACCCCCTGACTGTGTCTGACTTGCCTGACAGGAAATTTTCTAATTGCCAGAACAGCTGGTCGCAGCAAAAACGCCAGGGTTGGTCTTCCCTGCTAGACTTACGATTGCTCAGTCAGAAAATCTAAACATCATGGTTTCTTAGTCATGTTTAAGTTTCTGGCTCTACGTGTTCGTTCTATTCGGGTGAGC
Source organism: Chlamydotis macqueenii (assembly GCF_036417535.1). Taxonomy (NCBI): domain Eukaryota; kingdom Metazoa; phylum Chordata; class Aves; order Otidiformes; family Otididae; genus Chlamydotis; species Chlamydotis macqueenii. The sequence continues at coordinate 131,963,087 of NC_141556.1, forward strand.
TTAGTTTCTTATTGAAAAGAATAAGAGGGGAAAGGGGGAAATTTTATTTTAATTAAACTTCTGATTTCAAAGCAATTTTAGTCTTTCACTGCTTTGGTGTCAATGCTGTTTGTATACAAAGCCTTTATTTTCTTTAAAAAAAAAAAAAAAGTTCGGGGTGCGCTCGTATTTTGTAGAAGTTTCTAAGGTACCTGTTGATAATTTAGCCTTATTGGGAAATTTTTACCTATATTTAAATACAGTAAAACTTACTTTTTTTTTTCCTGCAGAAAGGTGTATGTTAAGTTTTGTCACTGAGAGTCTAGTTTTATTAAAAATGTTTAAAATATTTTTAAAATTAATACTTAGTGTTTGTTTTAATAGTTACATTTTCATGTAGTACTTTACGCTGTAAAATATGTTTATATGTGGAATGACAGTTAAAATAACTCAGGCTTATTAATATCTTAAATTTACTTCTGAAAATGGCATTAAGAATAGTGACACTCTTGCTTAAGTTACAGTTAATGTTATGGTTCTTTCAACTTTTAAATTACAGTTTAGTAATAGGAGACATTTAACTTATATAATTTGTCTTGTTGTTCAGCATATATTTAAACATAAAAGGGTTTTTTTTTAAGTTGAGAAAAATCTCTAGTGGAGAACTGTATTATCCCATGCACTGCTTCTGAACTATTTAATGATACATGTGAACATGCGATGTGATAGAGCATTTTATCGTTGAAACTCAAATCACTTTTCCTGTTTCTCCTCCTATAAGTCTGCAAATACTTTTCAGTGGAAAAAAAAACCCAAACAGCTCTTCTTGTGTACTGTCTTAATGTCTTAAGTGAAGCAAGTCTACTTATTTGTAAATAAAAGGAATAGTAATTTAACACCTACTAGCCTGTGTACTGGTTTAAACTTTGGAATACGTATGAGAAAATTAAATTGAATTTGCTTGCCATAACTGCAACATTAAAACAAGACGTGCATGTAACACAGTAGAACATGGGCTGCATTATATACTGGGGTTTTTTAATGTAAACCTTGTAAAATCCACATTTATCAACTCATAGTCCTGAATTATAGTTCTTTTCCACAGGCAACATGAAAGGTATTTCTTAGAAGTGTCTCTTAAAAAAAAAAAAAAAAGAAGGTTATTTTAGCTACTTTTACGGCAGTTTGATTATACTGTATTTAACATTCTGTTGTTTTTGAAATGCTGAACAGTGCAGCCCATATAAATTTTACTATATATTTAGGATATTATCTCAGTAAAACCAGAATCATAGCTTTCATAGATTAGTGCTGAATATGCTCATGGAATTTTTTTAATAGTTGAATTTTTTTTTTAAATTTGAATTATTTTTCTTAATTGTGATGCTCTCAAATGTATTAGTGCTTACAAAGTAGGAACAAAAACTTTTGTCAAAGTTACTGGGAAATTAAAGTTCCACTCAATGAGTATTTTTTTCCAATGTTGATATGCATGGTCTCCTTCATGAGATAATTTCATGATGATCGAAAGAGGATTTAATTACAAAACTGCTTTTAGTGACCAACATTGAGCTTTTAAAATGCTTACAGGAATTCCTCAGCTTTACTTGATAAACAACCTACTGCTCACAGTTTCTTTGGGAAGGAAGGAGTAGAGTCCTACTTCTGTCCTGAACTTTGTATTTTCGTTCTGAGGAGGGAAAGTATCTTCAGAATTATCCTCCCAGTCTGGCCAGTCATTCCAAAGGGCCTCATCTATCCGTTGACTTGTTGCTCTGGGACAGGGCTCATTCTTCAAACCCCTGTCTTGCTTCATCTGCAACACCAGAAGAATGGGAGGAGTTCAGTCTCAGTAACCACCAGGTCTGCAGTCTTCATTTATGTGAGTGAGTTGGCTACCTGGAACAGATGTGGGCATAGACATCCTTCTAGATCTCAAAACTATTGTAGTAGAAAGGCAGGAATGGAAAAGAGTAGAAGGTATAGAGCGTAAGGAATAAATACATAAATACAGTGATTTTTCTTTATTATCTCTATGCATTGTTTTTCTCTTAGAGACTTAAGAATTTAAGAATAATTAAAAAAAAAAACCAAACTCTGAAACTAAACTTTTACAAATAGAGTTTGCTTTTAGGAAATCTTATTTTCTCTGAGGTAAAACAACAGGTGCTGTCTGCAACAGGTAATTTGATGTCAGTTGAAAGCGCAAGTTTTTTTTTTTTCCATCTTTTAAAAAAGAAGCAAAAGCATAAATTGTGAAAACCTGTATTTCTGACTTCAAATGTCCACATTAATTAGAACTTCTGCTCTATTCTTGATTTTCTTTGATACTAGTGTAAAACAGACAACACACACAGAATAACCCTAAGACAGCCTGATTTAATTATATGCATGGCAGTGCTTTGCTTTGTGTTATATTAGAATAATTACTACTTCAAAAGCAGCATTTTTAAACAGCTTTTTAGAACAATTGTTTGTGTACAAGCATTTAAGTGATCGTTAGTTCTGTTAAGAGACTCAAATTGAATATTAGTCACAACTATAAGGAATGTTTTTTATTCCATGGTTCAGCTCACTAACATTGCTTACTGAAGTAATGAGAGATTGTGAAATGCTTGTTGGACATTGAAATGATTTCTTTTTAAAGACAGTTTTGAATTTAGAGGTAGGAGTATAATGAGCATAGAATGCATGATTGTATATAGAATGTGTTTGAGATGTTTAAAAAGTACCTAGACTGGTGTAGTCCTCACATTTTTAACTCCTATTTTTGACTTAATAAAGATTTCCATAGGCTCTAATAGAAAAGGTAAAAGTAGTTGGTTTTCAGTTTGTTGGCTCTTTTTTACTTCAAAATCGTAGCTCATATGGGTTTTATTTCTTCAGGTAATACTGAAAATTTGTCCTACGTTCATAACAACTTGGGAAAGTAAAAATACATCTAGGAGACTTCCTGACTTAAGGGAGGGGAGGAAAAGGAAATTATGTATATGAGCTGGGGAGCTGTGCCAACATTGAGTCATCCTTTTAAAATCTCTTGATATCCAATAAGCTCACTGTCTCTACGGGCCATAACTGCATTATGTAACTTCAGCACCAAGGTTTAATATCATAGTCAATATTTCAGAAATGGTTTCTAGCTCGTTACAGGAATCAACCTTCTTATGCCTGTGACAGAAAAATATTTTGCCATGTACAGGAATGTCCAGCTGAGCGTTCATAAGTACATTGAAGGCTAACAAAGTAGTAAAAGGAAACTTGCAATCGTGGTTGTAGCAGTGTTAAGTAACTTGCTGGGGAATCAGTTTTTTCTGTTTTCAGTCTATCTTCGCTTGTACTGAATGTACATGTGCCTCAAGAACATGAATTTGTCTAGAGGAAGCAAAACATTCCTGAAAAATAGACTGAGAGAGATGAAAACAAAGTTGCTACTTCTGTAATGAAAATGGAAAATTCTATGTAGCTACATACATGATACTAACAAATCAAAACTGATAAAAGCAGGTTTTTTGCTGCTGCTCAGCTTTCAAGTGGAAAAGAATATTGCACTTAGCGCTTGATTAGTTGGATTTGCTTTTTTGAAAATTGCATGTTCAGTAGTATAAACTGATAGAGAAGTGAGTTTGTCAGATAAGTTAAAATTCATTAAGTGAATACTTACTACCTGAACAGTATTACAGGGAAGTAGATTATGAAATGTCCTTTACACTGATAGAAATTACTATTATCTGTCTTATAGGAAAAGGGTTGCACCTTAATACTATTGAAATATTTGTATCTTTATTTCAGAAAGTTAGTTTTAAAATTTGTTCTAGGGCTGTCGTCTTATCTTGAAAGATGGCTAATATTTGAGGCAGGTGTTCACCAATACTGACAATATAGATCTGACTTAGTTGTTGTGATTAAAACTAACAGATTTTTTTTTTCTCTCTCTCATTCTGGTTCCTGACTATACAGAAGTTGAAATTCCAAAATTGTGAACTTTCCTAATAGTGATTCTGGCTGTTTCTCATGTGTAAATGATCACTATACAAAATAAATGTATAAAAAAGATTTTAATTCAAAACAGAAAATATTAATGAAACTGTTCCTGGAAGAGTTTCTGGTGGGATTCCACCAACATTTCTTAACATATTAATAGTGTCTGTTTAGAAGGAGTGTTAAACATACAAATATTGGCACAGTTAAATGCTAACTTGTGTATTAGGAACAAAGAATCTTGCACAATCTGGGGGAGTGACTTGACTTTGGCAGGCAGAGACTCAAAGGACTCAGCAGTACCACTGAGCTCTCAGCTGAACGCAGCCTGGTGGTCGGTGCCTCAGCAACTGCAGTCTCTGCAGGTCGAGGCAGGAAGATTGTGGCTAGGAGTAGTATGGGGCTATTGCTCTATAGGCAGCATAAAATCAGTCCAATGTTACTGTGTCTAGCAGGGATGCAAGGGCTTCCAAAATAACACTAAAAATCAAGTATTAAAAATAAAAAGTTATTCAGGGAAGACCTTAGAAGACCAGGAGCTGGAAGGTCACTTTACAGCAAAAAAAATCTGAACAAACCCTTAGTTATCATAAGGGGCAAATTAAATCATAACGAAGTCTGTAAGTAACTGTATTTAGAAGATGCTTCAGACTGTACCTTCTTAACTCTGTTAAGAGCAATACAGAATTAATGGATAAAGGTGAAACCTGGGTAATGTCGGAACCAGGAATATCAGTATTTAAGTTAATTTCTCCAGTAGTTACTTAACCCGGCTTGGATATTAGAACAGATTTTAATTTTTCAGTTAGATTAAAAATTTGTTAATCTATTTATCTAATGTGCACCTTAAGTCAAAGTCTTAACTTCATTTTTACAGTTTTTGGTCAGCATGTCAACAATATTTGCTGTCCAGGAAGAACTTTTCTTGAATACAAGACCCATCTAAGGATTTTTTGCATATGCCAGATTTCCCTCCCACTGGATTTTGATGAGCTCCAGTATGTATAGTCATATTCTTTGATTCTAGACTATATCTATTCTAGTTATCTGTGCCCCTTATTAGAAAAATACAGTTTATTTTAAAGCCCTACTGAAATGCAAGTTGCTTCTCAATTCCATCTGTGTTAGATGCAGAAGGGGTTGGTATGTGGCCTTTTACTTTCTCTCACCGTGAAACCTTTTATTCAGATGTTACAGGTTTGGTGTTTTACTTCTTGATGTATTTCATACAGCCAGCAAGTGTGCAGAGGGAAGGTTCTTTGATTGTTGCTTAGTTGTCTGTCAGCTGAAATTCACTGCACTTCCGAGGAGATTTTTCTCCTACATTCAGGTAGTATTAATTTTGTGAGAAAGTGAGCATGAAGCCTTGTTTTGCAGTCACTTTGTCCCTTTTATTAATGGAAAATGGATATTGTGCGTTATCTTTAATATCCACTTCCTGATGCAAAGGACTCAAGGTAGGATACGGTTATTCATCACATATCTCACACAATAAGAACTTCTGGTATTTTCTAAATCCATATATGAACTTTTTCATAAAGAGAACTTTCTCAGAAATCTGATTCTGAATTTGTTAGGGATCTTACCTCTGGATATCTTGGTTTTGGTTAGCTTTCTGTATATGATCTAATTCCAGTTTAGTTTCACTGAAGCTGACAGCAGAGATGATGCAGTCAGTCTTTCTGTTCAGGATGGGTCTAGTTTACTGTCTGACCTGAATGCTTTGGATGCCTTAAGCTGTAAATGTTTCCCTGTACTTTTTTTTTTTGTACCTTTCCAATTTTATGTCCCTTGGTGACTTTACACCCATTAAATATCACCTATATGTAGGAACAATTTTAAATACTCCATTATTATTATTGCTGTAAAACTTTAAAATTTTTTAGATAACTGCTGCTTTTTCCCTTTAGTGTAATCTGTATATAGCTAGTTTTAACTTAGACTTTTGGTATATTGAAGAGTGTATACTCAGATCTTTGTCACTCACTGTGAAGCTGATGAACTAATTGCTCTTTTAATAACTGTTCTGTAAAATACGCTATCATAAAGAGTTAGGTGTTTAAAATATTTCTACTCATATTCGTATAATTTTGAGTACCAAGAAAAGGAGGAATCTATCTTCCAGGGATACTTTTCCTAAGTAAGCATTCTGTACATGACATACCAGCTTGTTCTCTGATGTACTGTTGAAGTTAATTCATATATAATTCTTACACATCTTTGAGAGTAAGGTAACTTTTATTGCTGAATTTCCAGTTTTCGTGCCAATGTTTTGGAATTTCTTTGTTAAGGACTTAACTTATGTATGTTCACACCATGCTTATGTGTTTATTCAAGAACCTGAAACTGAGAATTTTAGGTCCAGCAGGACCCTTATGGTGTTTGGATATGCTAGTGGTCCTTATTGCAGATAGCCTTCCTCTTCCTGGTATGAGTAAGAGCATAAATCTGATTTTGTGCCATCTATTTAGATCATTCGGAGCTTTTTCCTTGTGGATTATTTTGTCAGTGTCAGAGCATACTTTTAATTTTTTTTTTAAATTATTTTAATCTTTAGTTGGTTGTTTCTCTGTACTTTATCTGTAAAATTTGTGGGCTAAGAACACTTCTAATTTTTGAGGTGCTATTTAAATTCTAATGAGTCTTCATTGTATTTTCTGAATTTATCAGATTTAGGTTGTGTCATAAGAATATATCTCATATGGCACCTGCAATACTTCGTTGTTGTAAGTGCACATCTGGCAACACTCTCTTAAAGTGTCTACAAATGGTTTAAGCTCAGACTCCAGAATTCTCTCACAGACCCCTTTTACTTGTTTTTTCTTTCATACCACTCTCACATTATCTTCAGGAATTGCAAGTTAGAGATAAAAGGGATATGTACTCTCTTTGTTGCTGTATGTGTGATTAGAAAATAAAATCAGTCTGTAAAAAGATTGAAATTATTAGGAGCAATAAAAGAATTGGAAGTTACAAGCCTATGACAACAATAGGGATGGTATTGTGGGTTATACTGGCAGCTCTCCTAGCAGTTCAGAGCCCAGTTTGTTAGCCCTAGACCAGCTTTTCAGTTGTCCCTAGAATGTGCTGCTCAGAAAAAGGTCTGCAGATAAACTCACCTGTGTAACGCAAGCAGTGTATTATGCAGTGCAGCTCTGCATAGGCCGCTTCTTTACAGACAGAACTATTTGCAGTTCTCCTAGTGAAAACTCAGAAATCTGAAGGATAATTTACAGAAGATTCTACGTACAGATATACTCACATTTTTCTCTTGCTGTTCTGTTCTAGGTTTTTTTGGGTTTGGTTTTTTTTTTGTTGTTTTTGTTTTTTGTTTTGTTACTACTGAGAAATACTTACCTAGAAGGCTCATCTGCTTCTACCTCCTTTAGGGTTTAAAGTCTGGTTCCTTTTAATACATTGTCTAATAGTTGTTCCTGTAATAAAATCTCAGAAACAAATACAAGTATTTTATGTTACAGCAAGTTAGTTTAGTCTTGAATGAAAAAGTCAATGTAAATTCAATTACTAGAACAAAAGTGAGTACTTTAGTATTCATTAACTACCTAAAATATGGACTTTTTCCAGCAACATGACTAGACTACTATTTTTATAGCCTTATAATGGTTAAATAGTTTTTCACCACTTGCCTAGAAGGTGTGTATCTTTTTTTTTTCCCTGACAAGTATGTTTCCTATTTTAATTTGCAGCTGATTCCTAAAGAGAAAAATGATAAATTAGTCACCCTTGGTGCTTTGGTGCTGCTGAACCTTATTATTATTATTATTATTATTATTATTATTATTATTATTATTATTATTATTATTATTATTATCATCATCATCATCATCATCATCATCATCATCATCATCATCATTTCTCTTATAGATTTGATTTTTGATTTGTCTTTGGAATATAGTCCATTCCATGTTCTTTCCTGTGTGTTTATGCATTGCTGCGCAGAGACATATTTTGTGAGCTGCATTACTAAGAGCTTACTTATACTGGAGTAATTACTAACTTACTGAACAGAATAGTTCTGACTTGTGAACTGTATCAGTGCAGGAAGTTATTCTGAAATAGTGGTGTTTTAAATTCATACCCAAACTTGTTTGTCACTTACTTCCCTTCTAGGCCAGTGTTGATTTAACACTATTATATTGTTAAGGAAATGTTAAGGAAACTCAGAATAATGTTACCTTCTGTTTGTTTCCTTGTGTTCTTTATTTAGCTTCATGATAACGGAAGCCAGTAGCAACCACTTTAAGCTGACTAACAGTATTTTATATTTTTTTAAATGTGACTTTCTGTGACAATATTGCTTTCCCCTTTGAAAAAGGCCTTGGAAGAGCTGTGAGGCTCAAAAAAGAAACTTATGTCTTGAGACTTTTATTTAGACATTGCTGCAGTATAAGGCTTGAGAAAAGGGAGTTTTCCAAGCTTATAAATAACAGAAATAAAATATAGGCAGTAGGGTGTAGTTACAACTGGAAAGAAGATCCCACCATTGCAACAGCCAGATCTCTGGTGAGTATCTGTAGTGGTGTGAAAGTTGTCAGGGAACTGAATAAAGGAGAGGAGAACCAGAGTCTTTCAGCACCCCACGCATAATCTCATTTATTTTGAATTAATAATGTTGGACAAATGTTTTTTCCAAGTATCGTGGAATGATCAGAAACGGAGCTTAAGACAAATTCAGTACCAGACTGAGTGGCTGGCTTCTCTTCCACTGTAAGATGACATCTATTAACTAATGTAATTAGTACAATTGGCTGAGAAAGAGATCTCTTTTTACAGTATCAAAGGCTTGTATTTTCATTCAGGTAGATAGTGGATACAGTGCAGGTTGATTACTTCTGCATATAATTTGCATTTCTGTGAAAGGCCTGGCTTTTATATTTTTAACTGCATTTGCAAAATCCTGTTTAGGTTAGAATTGCAATTGTTGAGCCATTACATCAGAAAAGGAAACTGCAAATTTGTGCATAACTATTAGTCATAAATCTTGCTCCCAAACATATGTTATGGACAAGCTACTGAAGTAGGATATGATGAGTTCCATTTTATTTAAAACAGAGTTATATTAGATCTGCTTTGTAAGGACTGAAGAGTATCTGAACCATGAGAAACTGTGAAGACTGGGAATATTCTCTTATCAGGAATGTGAAGTGGTGGTTTGGGTTTGGGTGGGGGTTTTTTTTGTGTGTTTTTTGGGTTGGTTTTTTTTTTGTTGTTGTTGTTTTTGGTTTTGGTTTTTTTTTTTTTTAGAGGGTGCCCAAAATAACCACTGGGAAGTTGGTTGCAGAATAATTGCATTGCCTTAAAAAAATTTTTTTTTTGTTTCTGTATAGAGAACAAGTTCATATCTTTGCTTCTTCATTTCTTGTTTTCGTTACATTTTGTGATGCTTTTAAAGCAATGTGTCGACCTGATAGCTTTGGGTCCCTGTTATCTGGGTAGATAATGGAAAGTTAACAGAAGTTAACAGGAAGTTCTGTTTCACACTTTTTTTTTTTTTTACTTTCCGAGATAGCCAGGAAGCTAATAGATAAAGAGCTAGGCAGAAATGGATCAAAGTATCTGAAGTAATGTGCGCTTGGCAGTCTGCTCTACTATGCTATTCCTTCGCTGGGATTCTCTAAGATTACTGTGGGTGGTTTAAGTAGTACGTAATCTGACTGACCATATACTAATTTAAAAGATGAAACTACAAATGTTGACCAGCAAGTAATTCCTTTGACAAGTAGAAGGAGTTATTCAAGGTTCTCTTTCTCATGATCCTGCTTTGGTTTTAATAACTGAACTACGACAACAGTTTTCCCCAAGTTGAGTCTGTTTTGCTTGTAACAGTAACTTTAATAATCTCTCCTTGTCCTTCTCTCAAACCTCAAGCCTTTTTTTCTTAATGTTATCTCTCCCTGTTCCCTTGGAGGATGGGGGAGTGAAAGAGAGACTGCATAGTTTGGTCCCGAGTAGGGCTAAACTATGACAGTGCAGAGCACGAAAAGACTAGAAGATTCACTGCCCTTTAGAGCTTTCTGATGACTAGTTTTTCACATAAGGGGGAATGCTGAAGACTGGCAGCTTTTATAGAATAGACTCTCCTTGATAAAAGAGGCAATGAGATTCTTTTCCTCACCAGAATTTTCTGAGTGGCAGGTAGAGTTTATTGCTGCTGAAGTAGGGATGGAGGGTGTGCTGTCTTACACTGTCTTATAAATGTGAGCATTAGCATTGCCACAGCATAGTGATCCTCATTCAAATGTTAAAAAGGAGGGCTTCCTAAGAGATCTGGTCTGTTTGATGCACTCTAGATGTTCTTTAAGAGGACTAAATTCTTAAGAAGATATCCATTAATGGATTTTGAATCTGGAATGGAGATTATGAACCAAACAATATGGGCCTAAGTACAAAAGCTTGGGAATCGCTAACTTGTTATTGTCAACTGGGTTGTTATCTGAATTCTTACACATCCCTAAAAGTTTAAGCCACGTAATTACCAAACTAATACCACCTTTTGTAATGCATATAGTTTATTTTTTGTGTCTTGATTATGCAAATAGTGTTGCTCAGTGGTTTTGGTTTTGTTTTGTTTTGTTTTTTTTTTTTAATGTCTATTTGGGAGTGTGTAGTTCATTGGATTCAGTGGCACTGGTATCTTTCAACATATTGTGAATGTATAAACATGTTGGGAAGATGCTCCTTGCAGGGGGGTTGGACTAGATGACCTTTGAAGGTCCCTTCCAACCCTAACCATTCTATGATTCTATGCACCACTAACGTAAACTTATTCTGCTCTTTGTCAGGAAGAAGGAAATATCAAAGAAATTGCAATAACTCACCATGTAAAGGAAGGACATGAGAAAGCAGACCCTTCACAGTTTGAACTTCTGAAAGTACTAGGACAAGGATCCTTTGGAAAGGTTAGTAACTGAACTCTTGTGGAGCCAATTATTCAGGAATATAGCATTGAATAATATTAGGAGTGAAATATTTAGGGCAGCCACAGTTTGCATTAAGGCAATGTTGCAAGAGAAAACTGCTTTCTAAATTAGTGCTAACTAGCCACTGTAATTGTGGCAGATCTTTTTAAAGCAGTAGATTTTTCTTCTAGTTTATATGATTTGTAGATATCAAAGATCCATAGGAAAAAAGTGACTAGATATGAAATAATTGAGTATTTGCTGTTAAAATGGAATGTCATTTTTCTGTAACTACTCTTCTACATTTAAAGGAGGTGAGGTTTATTTGATATGTATTCCTGATTGCCAACCTGCTAATGGTAGGTTATCACCAGTATAGAAGCTACAGGCAGAATTTATTTTTGTAGCAGTTGGTAATTGTAAAGAACAAAATTTGAGCAATCATGGCTACTGAAGTAAACATTATATACCCTGGTTGTGTTCATGCTAGGCATTATTTGTCATAATTTGGTTAAGGCACAAAGTACTTTGATATTTATTCAAAGCTCCTTTAAAGAGTCAATGTTTCTGGCATTCAGTGAGTACTGTCCATACTGAGATCTTACTAGGTGTATGTGATTCATACTTGTGGTTGTCCAAATCCAACATTGAAGCAAAACATTAACTTCATGTTGCAAGACAGATCATTGAAACAGAATGGAATATGTAATGTAAGACAACAGAGCCTTTACACCTGTTTTCAGCCTTAATTGCCATTCTGGATATGATGTTAAGCTCTAGCATGTAGTGCCAAATCCATCTTGGATATGGGGGGAAATTAGAATAATCAATCCAATTCTCTCTTGATGGTAGCAAGTTACTATTAATCACATTGTTGGAGTAATGTTTCTAGTTAAGCTTGGAAATCAAGATGTTTAGAAACTATAACATTTGGTACTCAAACTAGTAAGAATTCACTAAGAAACCTGATTCCAAAGGTGGTTTCTTATGTTGTTTGATTTAATCCACAATCATAACCAAGTTTTTATTTGGCAATCTTCAAATCAGGAAAGGTAAATCATTCAGGGTCAAGGAAATGTAAGCTAATAAATGATAATTTCAACAATCTCTTTTATTTTAGTGATGATACCAAATTCTGTGCTATAACTGCTGGGGGGGGGGGGGGCGGCAAGTTTTGAAAACACAAATATAATAACTGTCCAGCTGACTCAAACTATTGCAAAAATGCCAGTCTTGTCCTCAGTTGGTTTAGTGCTTATGCAAAAAGGATTAATAATACAAAACCCATAATCTCTTTTTTTTCTAATAATTTGGAAAGATGTCGCTACTTCCTATTCAGTTTAAAAAGAGTAATTTGCATGCTTTACAGGTCCCTTGATAACGTTTTGGTAATCTCTGGATAATGCAAAGGGATGTTAACATACGTGGGAACTGGATGCAAAACCAGGCATAAAACTAATTTCATATAATACGTTTAACATTCTCATATACCACAACATGTGTCTCTGCTTTTTCATAAATAACCAGAAAACCTGTGGCAGGTCTTTTTTTTTTTTTTTTTTTTTTTTTTTCCTTTATTTCTAAATCTAAAATTTGGCTCTACTGAAATTCATTTTGTATTAAGGATATTAAATACAATCCCACTCAAGAAAGCCCATTACACTAAAGAAGGAAATGAAACTTCAACTTTAATTGAAGCTGCTTGTACTTTATTGGTCTGTGCAAAACTCAACTGAAGCATATCAAAAAAAACCAAAAAAAAAAACAAAACATTTTTGTGACATAAGAGGTTGGTTCTTACAATTTTATAGAGGTTTTTGTTTAATTATTTTGTTATGCATTGATTCATACAATTTTCTGGATCAACTCTTATACACACATTTATTTTTCATATCTGATCATTATTAGCACTTTTGCTGTGCCTTCTTATGTATTTTAATAAGACACAAAACTATTCAGAGATTAATATTAAAAAGCTGAATTTTGTGTTTCAAATTTCTCTCAACTTCTGAGACAATCCAAATTCATTCTTTCTTTTATTCACTGAAATCTATTAAGTTAAATCAAAATTAATTTGGCAGACTGTCTTGAATGAACCTTTTGGATTATGAAATGAAGGAATTGTAGGAAAAACTGCAAGGAAATTTTTGTTTGACTTTGCAGAATCTAAAACTGTCGAAGAAGCTAGCAGTAGTATTGGGAGGAATAATAAGATTGAAATCATACTGACTGCTTGAATTTCATAGCAAAGTATATTGATCTGACTTGCCTTTATTTTCATTTAAGAATTCTTTTTAATTTTCAATGCAGGTCTTTCTAGTCAAAAAAATCTCAGGATCAGATGCTAGACAACTTTATGCAATGAAGGTATTGAAAAAGGCCACCTTGAAAGGTAAGCATTGTCTAGAGAGAAAAGAAAAAAAAAAAAGATAAATCAAGAACATTATACCAAAACTCAATCTTTACACACATGCTGTTCTACAGATTATATTTTAGAACTTTCTTCTATCAACAAATAGTAGAATACACTGCCTTGTATTGTAAACCCAGAAAAATTAAGAGAACAACCGTACCGTATTGATAGTTATAGGGGAAAGTAGGTTCCTTTACATGCAAAGTTCGGTAGGTGATAACGGTTTAATAGAGTAGTTGTGTTACATCTGCCACCTGACTTGCTCCTGAGCTGTTATTTGAAACTTAATATCCTTCCTTTTTTCATTTGCTGTTTATCACCAAGGATACACTTAATGCCTCTTGCTCAGTTTATATTTAGACCGTGATATTTAAAAGTGCATTATATTAGTTGTTATATTCTGAAAGTTCTAAGCACAGGGGTTTAACTCTTTCTTTAGAACAGAAGTATACACTACCTGTTCCCAAAACTTCGGCAACTTGTTCTGGATGTAGGATATATTTCATAAAATCTTAAATTAATCATCTAAATTACTTGAGCAAAAATGAGTTTTACAATGTTTTGTGTCTTGGGAATTTTTGGTCTTGAAGGGTATTAGTAAGAAAATAATTTAAAACCTGAACAGTCTCAGTTCTGTCCTGGAGAATTCCATAAGAAAAAATCAATAATGTATTTTTTACTGTGGATTAAAATTAAAGTCATCTTTCACACTAATCCCTTAACCAGAATGTGTATTTGTTGCTTTATGCCATTATTTAATACTTCTGCCTATTTGTAGTTATTCTAACTCATGTCTGGACTGAAATTGCAATGATAATTTTGGGATAGTTCCAACAACTTGTATTACTTGACCTGTGTTATTGATTATTATATTGATTTGCAATTTTAACGTACAGTTTCATCTGAAAATATTCATAGAATGATGGAGGGAGCAAAAACTCGCACTGAATTGTCAACTTCTGCTAAAATGTTGAACCTGAAATTTTTCTGCTTAAGATCTATTGCTGAATATCTTGTCTCGCAGATCTCATTTTATATCACTTTCGCTTAAAACTATTACAGAGAGTGTAAGTGGTTTTGAACAGTTTCCTATATTTTGATTCCTCTGTGTTTTGTGGCACGTGCTGTTCTCATTATTTACTTCCTATTTTTCGGAAACTGATTTCCACTCATTTAAGGTACTTTGGTATCCTCAATAGCCTTTCATTCTCCAGCCTGTTAATAGCTCAGAACTGGAATCAAAGGTCATTCAGCAGTTGCTTTTTAAAGACATTTGAGGGCTTCTCTCCATCACCTTTTGATTATGGTTTAACCTTACATGTAAAAATTACAGTCCAAACTGTAGATCTAGTTTTGCCTATAGATGGCAGAAACTGATAAATACTGAAATTGGAAACTGAACTTTAGGTTGGAAAAGGAGACTTGTGGGCACTGAGAATTCAAGGATGCAAAAGGCTTGGGTGGAAAGCTGACACTAGCAGGAGGATGCTGCATTTTTCAACACTTCGTATCTGGGTTTTCAGATGCTGTTGAGTGTCTTTTGGTTGTGTTTCATGTTTTAGGAAGAGTAGAGTTGCAAGTAAATGAAGATTACTGTTGAAATCTTAATATGAAAGTAACATAAATGAATTCTTTTTTTCCATAATTGCAACATTTTTTGAGATCTAATATTGTAATTTTAAATAATACACTGTATTACTTGATTTTTTCCATGATTCTTTAGCTCTTTCAAATCTGTTTCATAAAGTTATTTTTGTGTTCTAAAGTTAAAGATAAAAATGCCCTTTAACACTTAATCAAAAGCGATGTGCATGACTCACAAATCAAATTTAGAAAGAATATTCTCCTAAGAATGCAACTATATTAGCCAGAACATGTTGATGCAACTACACAGTCCTTTTAGTGTTTACAGCAAATCCAAGAATATACATATACAACTTTGTTTAGTGCAGAGACTAGTTTATTAATACACTCTGATAAAAGGTATCACCTTTCAGTGCCCCTTTATGATGGGAAGAGAGAGAAACAGGGCCAAATCATTGCTAGAGGGTCTGGCATCAAATGTATTAGGAAAAAACGGGGCTTCCAGCAGTACCCATATGGAAACTATAGTCAACAGAAATCAGATTTTTCATGGCTAATACTAATCTCTGAAATTAGCTCACTTATACTTTTTTGGTTGCTTTAGCAAGCAAAAAAGAAGTATAGCTTTCTCTAGCTTTTCAGAATAAGGCTTGTTATCAATGTAACTGTGGTTAGCTGTAGGCACTTTAAAAGTCCTTCGATTTTTTTTCTCAGCTGAATCTACCTAAAAAAGAATATTCTGAATTTCAGTTTCGTAATTCACATGAACCCTTGGAACAGTGAAATAGCACAACTATATTGTGACATTTTAATTACTTTAAATTTAAAGGTCAAAATTCAAATATGATGTTTGCTCTGTTATTTCATGTGCTTGCACTTCTAGGAATCTGTTCTGCAGGAAGATGGAAACTTGATAGCTTTATTCATTTATGAAAATGTACCTATGTAACTTTATTTCACAAGTACCTGTATTATTGTAAGTGCCTGTTTCTAGGAAAAGATAGTTAGATTTCTAAAAGACCCTTTTGCTTCTTGACTTTTGTTCCTGCCTTGTTATGTTTTAATATCTGAGAATTCTGGCTTGTTAATTGTACAAGAAATGCCAGCAACTTAAACTTTGGACTGGACTTCATTGCTCTCAGGCGCTTCTTTCAAGAAGTTACATTTGTGAAAAGGGCAGTAACAAAATGTAGAATAAGGGAAAGAAAGAGAAATGCAACATCTTAAATCAGTGTAGCAAACTTTCCTAGCTCTTATCTATAAGAATTCTGAATTTTGTTTGTGTCCTGATGGTTGTGGAGCTTCGAATGGGAACCAAGCACTGACTGGAATGGCAGGGGAGTTGCCTAGGACAGCTGAAGCAGGTGCCATCCTCAGCTGACCATCCTGCCTGTCTTCATGCATTGCCAGCCCCATATGTGGGGCGTCTGTACGTGATCCTCAGTTTAATCTATAGTGGCATAGGAGCAGATACATTTCCCATTCTGAGCCAGCATGGTGGGGCAGCACAGGCAGCTTGAGCAGTAGCTGCTTCTGATGTCTGATATTCTCCACTGTGCACATTTTCTCTCAGTAAACCTTTTTAAAATCAAAAAGCTTGTCTGAAGTACACACTACATTGAATGGATATTCTTTTTATTGTGAGTTCATAACAAAAGAAGGAAATTTTTAAAAATATCCCTTACAAATTGTGAAGGTACTTAAGATCTTAATAGTGCAAGTTATCTGAATTAGTTAAACCAATGTAAGCATCTTTATAATACTGTAATTGTATTCATAAGTTTGTTTTATTGTAACTTTTATTCTCCCTACTTTTCAACAGTAGAGAAAATGACTATGTTTTCTATACATAGCTGTGGCAGTTTTGCTCTACCATTTAAAAGGTTAACTAAGTATAGGGCAGACTGAAGAGTGGCTATGTTTTCTCTTGAGCTTTTGTTAAATTTATTTAGCCAGTGTCAGATTTTGCCAATAGTAGAAACTGAAGCAAATTGGAAAGCATGAAGAGATTCATCAGAAAACTCTGCACTGTGAAATTCTCTCAGGTCTCTACTCTGTAAAGTATAGGGACCTGCAGACAATACTACGGGATACAATGTGAAGTACATCCCAAAACGTAGGAGAAATACTGATTCGCAATGTAACTTTTTTTTTTTTTTTTTCTTTAAATCTTGCTCATGTTCTGTTGTAGTTCGAGATCGGGTTCGGACAAAAATGGAACGTGATATCCTAGTAGAAGTTAACCATCCTTTCATTGTCAAGTTACACTATGGTGAGTTGCAGAAAAATTCATTTTTATATTGTAAAAATGAATGCTTGTCAAGATGGTACCTAATATTTGCTTTGTGGTTCAGAGAATTAGAGAAAATTAGTGTGCTGTCTAAATCATGATAGTGCAAAGAATTGCTGTGTAGTAATTCTCATGCAAAGCAGGCACATGGCTAACTTAATGCAGTGTTATATCTTTATAGGACCGAGAGTTTTGTAGTCCTTTGCTTTATTAAAAAGCAGTTATCTATTTATATCTAGCCATTTTTTTCTGAAACCTCTTATGTTTTGTATATGTATATATAAACATATATGTATATGTTTATGTTTGTATATACAAACATATGTATATGTTTGTATATAATGGCATTACTTCCAGTTACATCAAGTTGATGGGAATATGCCTTTTAATTTTAGTAGTATGGACAGCCATAAACAATTATTCACTTGGAGTGGGGGAGGAAATTAGTACTCTTAACATGTCATGCAGGAAGTAAACTGAAAAAAGCTAATAGTTCCTGGTTTTCATTTTTTTTTTCAGTTTGTTTTTCTTTTAGGATCCAGTTTTTCCTATCTTTCAAACCTCTGATCTCTGTCACTTTCTGATGTGGCTTAAATAATGTAGCTTTCACTATTGTCACTCTTTTGCAAACTGGACAAGATCTCCCTGTTAAGCTGAGTTTCCAGAGGTTTTAGAATACATGCATTAGTTACTAATTTGCCCTTTTAAATCTAGGATTTTTACTGCCAAAATCTGGAATGAAATGCTGGCTAACCTAAATATAGTTTACTTTTTTAGAAATGTATAAATTCCATTGGTGGCTTGCTTTGCTTTGACATGGCATGAGAGTTACTTGGTCCATGATAGAAGAACAGTTGCTTAGTTAATTTAAATAAATTTTTCCACAAAGGAAAAAGAAGAATAATTCATTTTTATAATTAAAATAAAGGGTGAATTATTGGGTATGGTATTCTTCTGATCGTGGGTAGAATTAGATGATGTTTAATTTTTTTAATTGATCTTTTCAGCTTTTCAAACAGAAGGGAAGCTATATCTTATTTTGGATTTTCTCAGGGGAGGAGACTTGTTTACACGTTTATCCAAAGAGGTAAACTTTTTTTAATTTGAAAATCATCTACTGATAAAATTTGATTATAAATTGCCTATATTAGGAGAGTTTACTTTTTAAATTCAGTTTTCATTGAATAAAATTTTTAATATCTTTTTTTAACCAGCTAGACTTTTTGTTTTCTTGGGTTTTTTGCACAAAGTAGTCTCTTCATGAAAATGCTGTTGGTAATTCACATTGTTTCTGAAAAAAATACTTATACAAGTGGTATTCTGTGCTGCTTTTTACACCTTACAAAATTTTCTTCTCTTATTGCTGCCACGTTTTAAGATGAGTCTCGGAGCATGGATTTATATAAAGTAGTTGTATTCAAATTAACTGATTTGTGTCTGGTTTTACTACTCTGAAATTAGTGTGAAATTTTTTTTTAGGATTTATGTATGAACACAAAATTACATTCTTTCTAAATATTTAAAAAGCAAGAATCATATTAAATTTATTTTAGTAATTTTTCAAACGTGAACACTTTGCCTTTGTCATGCTGGTGATATCTCTGTGTAGATATCTGAAATAATGACTTTGAAAGGTTTGATTACGTCACATTAATTTGATTGTAACTCCTGAAATAAATACTAACACTTCATATATCAGACTTTTATTTCTTTCACGTCATTCGTGTGCAAAAACTTCCAACAAATATATTGTAGGATAGAGATACAAATATATCCAGTGTATATCTAGTAGCCAGAACTTGTAATTGTAGCTGTCTTCATTTTCCGTTGCTACAGAGTATCCAGGACAGTTGGGTCACCACTACAAATCTCATATGACGTTAAGAGCAGAGTACAATGCAATGCATTTTGTACGTAGATATATCATCATTTCCCTACTGACCACATAAAGTATTACATTTAATTCAGTGAAGCCATCTATTTCAAGCTGCTGCTTTTAATTTGTTTTGTCACAGATAAGTAGAAAGTTATTAGTACTCTAAAATTGACATACTTTTTTCTTAAAATCCATAGTTCGTTCTTGATTCCCAAGAAAGAATGTATATTGCTTTCTTGCTGATGACTTTTTCATCTTGAGCCACTAAAATCTGAAAAGATTTAATATGGTTAGATAAGAAATATTCATTATAGGTACCTGAATGTAAGCTAATTGTTCATAACTAATGGAGTGAAATGGGCATGCTGGAGGCAATTAATGTCGTCCTCCGATCAATTCATGTGATTTTGAGATGAACTACAGCCTAAAAGTTCCTGCTTTTTCCCCATTGACTACAAAGGGAAAAGTGATTAATTCACAGCTAGATGTCTACACTGTAGATGTTTAAGGTTAGGAGAGAGTAACTCCATGCAGTGTTTTTAAAGAGCATAGTGTGTGGGTGTGTTATCATCCTCGTGGGATCTTTCATTATTTGAGCTTTTAAATGTTTCTTGTAGAGATTTCCCTTCTTGAATGTGCCTGTACTAAATATTGCCTCTTTTGTAGAAGTAACATCAGCAACAACCTTTTGTACAAACATTGATATTGCTTTCTCCCTTTAAACTACTAAGGGGGAAAATGTATGGTATTCTCTATTCTTAATTCTTGCTTAAAATAGTGTTTGTCTGTGCTCCCCATTGCCATTATTTTTTCCAGGTCCCTATTTAAAGATGTTAGCCTTAAATTCTAGGCAAGTGGGAAGAGGGCTCAGAATAGTAACTGAGGTAGAATAAAATCATGCAGGATTTTTTTAAATCTCTTTCTAAATTTGCACTAAAATTTGTGATGTTGTCTGTCAGTGGATCACAACCGGTGTTGGTATGACTGGGACATGTTCATTTCATTGTAGATAAACTAATCCCTGTTTACATTTGAAATGTGGAAAAGTGTGGGATTGCTATCTGAGATCTTACCTGTACCCTTACATAGGCTATTTCCTTAGTTTACTCTTTGATCTCTCTTCTGCAGTTACATCTCGGGCTGCATATTGGTTTTTACCATCACTGTAACTTCTTTCTCATAGTGCTTAGAGACACTCCCCTCAAAATTAAGATGCATATGCTTTTCTTACCTCTCTGACTTTGTAGACAAAATTCAGGCATTTCAACTTCTTTAGTCCATTTGTTGTCTGGAAGTGAAATGGTCACATCCAATAAAGAGGTAGTCCCATTCTTGAAATGCTTCGCAAAATTTTTCAGTCCCACTACAATCTGTTTATTCTCTTAAACAATCAGAAGCAAATAACCTCAGTTTTGCAGAAAGCATAATACAATATTGACTTTGAAAGTTCTTTTTCAAGTATGTGCTGTAAAATAGTATTGTTTATGAAATCCAAGTTCAAGTCTAACCAAGAAATTGGAATTTTAAGGGTTTTGTAGATAAATGAATTCAAGTATTACGAACTGTTCTGGAAAACCACTCTTATAATTGTTTAGTTGGTGTTGGTATAAGCTTTAGAGATTTTACATTTGAAATATGTTGGTTTGCTTTTTCAGGTGATGTTCACAGAAGACGATGTTAAATTTTACCTGGCAGAATTAGCACTTGCTTTAGACCATCTACATAGTCTTGGAATAATATACCGGGACCTAAAACCAGAAAAGTAAGGATCTTCTGCAGCAAATGCAGTGTATTAATTTGATTTGTATAGAACTTCTATCTATGCATTTCTCTTTCCAGCTGTTAAACTTCAGTAATTTCCTATATAAACTGGGCAGGGAAGGAGGTGGGGAAAGCTTGCAGTCTGTCTTAATTAAAAAGGTTGGATTTCACTTCCACTCTAACATGAGCATCTAGTTTCACAGTGATATGCCAAGTACGATAATCCATGTTACTTTAAAGTGTATACTGAAATATTCCTACTTTTCATTTTCCAGGTGTTTTAGGGTGTACAACGGAGAAGAGATCATCTTAGCCTTTTATTTTTGTCATTATTGTAGACTTTCTGGACTAGTGATAAACTTAGAACACATGCACGATATAAAGTTACAGTTTAATGTTCTATCTTTGCATTTGAAAGCCTAGCAGCAAACATATTTTCCAATGCTGATTTTTAAAATCCATTGCAGAAAGAACAGGATGGAGTTTAAATTTTAAAGTAAAATATGAAAATAGTAACTCACAGGCTTTATTTAACATATTGATGATCCCATAATTACACTGAAAACTTAAAATAAGCTTTAAGTTACAATTCTGGTATGTTGTTGTGTCTCAGTGTATTAGTCATCTGTGCTTCATTCAAATGACTGAATTCTGTCTCCTGTTTGTGTCTTTCCTCCAGTAATTTTTTTTAGTTTTAGATTTAAAGAAGAAAATGTCAGGGCTATCATCTGGAACATTTGAACCTTTCAGATATAAATGTATTCTGTAGTGTTTACTCTCTACCCAGAGCGGAATCTAAGTGGCAATATAATGCATGCATATCTTTTATTGTGCTTAATCAGATAGTTAACATACTCTGCCTCCTTGCAAGGAAGTCTGTAATAACTCTGAAGTCCTGATGTCCTTTGTGATCCCACCTCTCTGGCTATGTGGAGAACCTGAGAAGTCTGTGTGAGATAACTATCTCATGTAAAGTATTTAGTGGAAAAGAGTAAAAATCAGTAACAAGTATCACAGAACCTGGCTGTTATGTGGAACTTCCATTAGGATAGCTTGTTCTTTTGTGCATCTCCTGGAAAAAAGACACATATTTAAAAATGTTTAGCCCTGAGTGACAGGAAGGGAAAGATTCGTACTCAAATCAGAAATTTGGAGGCTTTTGGCATGGTGTTGCACTTACAAATAAACAGGGAATGAATTATGTTTAAACTTCAAGAGTGTTCTGCTAAGTAGTTCTGAAGTGAGGGAAAATAAGCTTACCAAGTGGAAAAAGACCTTTAAAAAGCAAAGTGGGAGAAGTTTAGTTATTTTGCTAACATTTACTTCCAAGAGGAAAAGAACAAAATAGTAATTGTCAGCAGACTAAATAGCTACTGCCTCAAATATAGTATTTTTTTTTTAAGTATGTGTCTATACCTATTGAAAAGCCTTGATTTTTAAGTCTTGGCTGTATCTGATTAAAAAAAAAAAATCTTACCAAAGGTTGAAATTATTTGCAAGTCATGAATGAGGTAATATTAGCTCTCACAGGCTATATCTGTACTGTGGGGCTGTTTCCTACCATGGAAACTGCCAGGAGGAAAAGGGAAGGGCAGGGGAAATGGACAAATAGCGTGTGCCTGGGTCACGTCTCATCCCCAGGATGGAAACACAGCTCCCCACAGGAGAAGCTGGAGGAACTAAGTCCGCTGTGTAGGTGGTGTTAGAGAGTCCAGTTCTTGAATACTTTGCATGCTTTGAATTGTGATTGTATTCAGTGGTGGTTAAGGATAGTTGGCATCTAAAAGAAGTGTGGCATTTTTGGGGATTGAAATAAATGGGTGGAAGCACAAGGCTTACTCGAAGTATAGGGCCCATGGCTCCTGTCTTTTGGTACAACATGAGAATATTTATTACTTGATGTTATTTTAAGTGGTCAACACCCTTTGAAATGGTAATTACAAATGAATATCTATTTTGTATGCATATGCAGACATAGATTGTATTAATGTGTCTTGCTCAGTCTAAGAGAAATAGAACCGTATCTCTATTTTTAACAATTGTGATAATGACACATGCTGCAGATGGCCAAAACTGAAAGTTCAAGATAAATGTTGCTACATACCATGCTGAATTTAACCAAATGGTTAAATAAAACTCTGATATGCTGGTTATGTTTAATATTTTTTTAAAAGAAAGAATTAAGGGAAAAGAAAATCTGTACTTTCAAAGTATCTCCTCCTTATGATTCATTTTCATGCACGTTAAATTCTGCTTGTCTTTGTGTATGTCATTCTGTTTATTCCTAAATGTTGTCAGCACATTTTCTGAAACAACTATTAAAAGATATTGTAATTAGCTTATTTTATTCTTTTTATTGTTTTTTAGCATCCTGCTAGATGAGGAAGGACATATCAAATTGACAGGTGAGTAAAGGGAAATCGCAACATCTGGATCTTTTCCATTCGTAATAAATTCTTTTTCTCTTTTTTGGTAAAGCAATATGGTAAAATAAGTAATTTTAACTGGTAGGCAATTTTGCTGTGGAGCAAATAGTGTAATTAGTTTGAAATAAATGAAATATATAAATTAAGATATCTGCTTTCCAAGTGTATCTGATGTTATGGACCTGTGAAAATGCAAGGAGAATTCTGTAATTCCCATATGTGTATTTGAGTGTATATACAAATGATATCAGCATCACTTTTCATATTATGGTGGAAGTATTAACCATGAGTGATTTAAACAAACAAAAAAAAAATGTTCAGAACTATTCTTTTTTTTCTTCCAGACTTTGGCTTAAGTAAGGAGTCAATTGATCACGAAAAAAAAGCCTACTCTTTCTGTGGAACAGTAGAATATATGGCACCAGAAGTCGTTAATAGACGAGGCCATACACAGAGTGCGGACTGGTGGTCTTTTGGTGTTTTAATGGTAGGTAAATGCAAATAATAACAAAACTGTGCTTTGCAAGGTTTGGTGAAGTAAATCAAACATTAAACTGTAAGGTGAGCTTTAAATGAAGTCTAACTACTGAAAAAGTCTAAATTATATGAAATTAATAACACCACAGAGTTTGGATGAAGAACATGGACTAGGTGCATATAAACACCAAAAATATGCCATATTTTTGTTATTCACTTGAAATACTGTGCATCTATTGTAGTTTGAATGTTATGGAGACTAATAGGAATACTAAAATATATAGGAAAAGTAGTGTCTCTTCCAAGGAGAGGAAGAAATTTAGATTAAAATTTTAAATTTGAATTTATTCTCAAGTGGAAAAAAAAGAGTGATAATTTTCTAATTGGAGTCTCCGGTGTAATTACAACTTAGTGGAATAATGACAGCTGTTGTGCTCACACTTCAAAATAATCTAAGTGACACTGAGCTGATATTGGATATAGTTGCTCAGTTGATTATGGTGTTTCTGCAAGGAGTTTACTTCTGTGAAGTTGCAGGGTTGGAGGAAATAATGTGTGTATTTAATATGGCTTTGGAAAAGAAAAATTGTTTGGTGTTCTAGGAATGCTGAACGGCTTTTATTATTTGTATGCATTTTTTACATAAAGATTAAATAACTGTAGTTTTTAAAGGAAATGTTTTTGTTTCTTACTGCTTCTGCTACATATGACTGTAACAGTACAACTAGTGTGTGTGCTTCGTAGTACAAGAACTCTTGTGTCTGAAAATAAGTCACTCTATCCCTTTTAATCATCTAGAATGCTGTTGTGATCTGAAAACTGACTATGTAAAAGTAGCATCTGATAACTAAACTCTCTCCAGACAGACAAGCACACATACACCCCCTCACAACTGCACATTTTATCAGTAAGAAAACAGTCAGTTAAAGGATACTTACAGTGTAGTTGCAAAATAATTGTTGTTGATAACACAAACATAGTTAAACTTCACCTTTACATTATAAAACTGGAAAACATAATTTTGTGCTAATAAAGTGCATATATTAAAATTGAAAATTACTGAAAGATGTTAGAGGTGACTAGTGTAGCTTTCACAGTCTAAGTGCACTGTATTTTAAACACCTTGAGTTCTACTTTGAATACAACTATATGACCTTAAAAAGCAAATTCTCTAAATTAGTATATGGAATACTGCACAGTTTTCTCTAAGATCTATTTCTGTTGCTTGCATTTCTAGTTTGCATGGTAATTTTCATAGACAATTTGTATGTATCCACTATTAAATCATTCTTAATTAGAATTTGTGTTGACTGAGAATTCAAGTGGGTGTTGGTGTGGTGTGAGTACACAGTATGTAGATGGAACAGAAGTTATAGCATAGAAACAGAGACTAGAAAGATATCTCAACAAATCACTTGGCCTTTTTTCTCCTGCTGCTAGGCAGTAAGTATGTTTAAACTATCCTTGAGAAGTGTATTCCAATTTGTCCTTTAAAACAGAGAATGTTTCAGGAAATGCCAGACCTATTAAAACATTCATCTGAAGTTTTCAGAAGCATTATGTATTTGTTCAGGTACTCTTCTGCTGAAATAAAAAATGATACCTAGGGAAGGCCAATGTTGGCTTATTCTTAAAGAACTATGGGCCTGTTGATGTTGGAATATAGTATTTTGGGGGGTGACAAAGAACACCTATGTCGAGTTGTTAATACAAATGTGTATGCTTGTGACAAATAGGAGCTTGCTAAAGAAACTTTCTAAGTAAGTGTAAGCAAAACATACAGCACTACAAATTTACCTTTAAAGAAGCTTTTTTTGCAAGTGCTATTTGTGAAGATAATTCTAAACTATAAACAAACAAAAGGTGATTCTTTTTCTATATATTTTTTGCTTGTTCCTCTCACATCTTCCTGACATATAAACATAAATAGTGTTTTTTTTCATGTTGGCATTATATTACATTTAAAATTTTAAATATAAGTATATATGTAAAAAATACTTTGAGTAAAAAGTTTCTAGCAGTAGTGAAGACTTAGCAACTTTTATTCTCTGATATAGAGTAGTAAGAAATTTAAAATTTTATTTTAATAAAAAGTGGTTTTAAAGAATGCTGTTCGTGCAACTTCATGCATCTAAGAATCTAGATCTAAGAATACTACCGTCACACGTTTTTCACTCAAGTTATCCATGTACATTTTTAACACTTAGAAGGCTGCATGTTTGCATCATACCAGAAAAGAGAGGAATAGAGGATACCTTGTGTTCAGGATGACTTAAGTTGACATAAGCTGTTCAGAGGGTTCCTTTATAATTACTTTAATTGTGATGGCTTTAAGTGTACGCCATGAAATTTCATTAAACTAAATTGTTTTGCAATTCTTAAAACAAAAATCAGAGCTCCTGCCTCAGAGTGTTGGCTGCCCTGACTGCTGACAGACTGCTTTCAGTACCTCACTCAGATCTGATATCCCTGCAGTATAGTGCAGCCCAATGGAAGTGCCTTCATATTCACCTATTTTTACTCAGTCACTTTCAGAACAAATCAGTATTTTAAGTGTCTGTTGCCTACTACCAGGCACTGTAGAATGTGCATGCATGTACTGTGTAGCTCTTACATGTTCCTTCAGGCTTTATTTCCACTGTATGCATACAGTAACCACTTTTCATCATGCATGTCTTTGTCAATCAACTAACCTTTTTATCCTTTCCAATGAAGGCTATGTAGATCTCAATTTTTACAGTTCTGACATCTTAAAATACCTTTGCATGAGGAGAAATCATCACTAACTTTTGAAAGGGGAATCTTTTTCCCTACCCCACCCCCTTCACCCTCTTGAAGACTAAAATATGGTTGTATAGATCAAGTCTTCCAAGAATAATCTTTTTAGGCAGAAATACAGAACATTATAGTCTAAATTCTTCAGGAAAAAAAAAAGATGTAAAACAAAGTATCAATATAGGAAACTATTTTGCAGCTTTAAAAATGGCAAAGGCTGCTTGATATTCATAGTAATTTAAATTGTACAATGAGAAGTTGTTTTGCACAGACTTGGTTGTTAACATGCATGAATTTTGGAAGGTTAAGATGCTAAGTAGTTTTGTCAAAAATTAGATTTTGTCCAGGTAATGTAATTGATGAAAGTTTTACTCTATACAGTTTGAAATGCTCACTGGTACTCTACCTTTCCAAGGGAAAGACAGAAAAGAAACCATGACTATGATTCTCAAGTGAGTACACTCTTATTTATATATCTCATCAGGTATTCTACAGGGATGCCCTCCGGGCTGCAATATCTAATTTCTACTCTTCCCTCATTTCCAAAGGTACTGATAAATCCTCACTCCCTATTCTGTACTATTAATTCCCTTTGCTGCCGATCTAATTTGCCTTTCTATTCTTCCCCCATACCAGGTACAAAGAATTTCATAGCAGCTCTTTAATCTGTAATAAATTCTCCAACCATGTCATCCTGCCCGTCTTATTTCCATAATATTTTTTAACTTTCTTATCCTTTTTGATAACCTGTGCATTTTTTTTCTTGATGGTTTTTTTAGGGTTTTGTTTTGTTGGGGTTTTTTTGTTCTGTTTTTTTTTTTTTTAAAGTATTTTCTCTCCTTATCCTTCTCTATCTGACCAGCTCCTCACCCCACTTCTTTATATTACTAGTGCTGCCAACAACTTGCTTCCCTGATACTTCCCGTACTTGCTAAAGTGCATCCTCCCTTGCATACTCTCCCAAGACTTGCCCAAGCTCCATTTATCCCCTTTGCTAATTTCAGTATAGTTTTTTACATTAGCTATATTGTGGAAATTGCTTTCCTTCATGCAGCTGACGTTCTTGTTTTTGCTAATGAAGGCCTGTTTGGTTGGTTTGTTTTTTGTTTGTTTTTTTTTTTTTTTTTTTTTTTTCCTTCCTGATCCCCTACATATTCTCTGAACTAATACAACCTCTGACATAATTGTCCCACTTTTGGGACTGTATCCTAACGCTGTGCAAACAATTCTGTTTCTTCATGTCGTAGTTTCACTTCTCTGCTTCCAGCCGTTTTTATACTAATACCATTTCTTTTTTTACGTGGAAGCTCATAAGACTATCTTAGTTTTCACATTTGTTTTCTGCTTCTTTGTTTATCATTGTTCTTAATCCTGTTACCACTTATCTACCTATATAGCCAGCATTTCTTTTGCACCAACAGCCTGTTTTGAAAAGTAAATATACAAAATTCTTTCATTTTTTCTGAGTAATTAGAATGTGAAAACCTCTAGAAAACAAACTCATTATTTTCCTTGTTTTTCCTTTCATAATGCATACATGTTATGTTATTCTTTGCCCTTGTATTTCTTCCTCATCTTATATTTGCAAATGTATTTATGCTAATTTCTGCTGCTGCCTCAACACCATGCCAATTCAAATCTTCATGTTGTGATTACTGAATGTCTTTAACTAAAAGGTTCTATCTATTCACAGCAAGCGTAAACTCGTTCTGACCACCTCATTTTTACAAGAAGCTAGTCTGAGATAGTTCTGCTGCACTCTCATTTATTTTGGGAGCTGAGCATTTTTTTTCCATCCGTATCTCATGAGTCACATCTTTCTCTTCTTTTCTCTGCCTGCATGTGACTCCATTCTGTTCCTCAACAATCTTTCCACCATTGCTACAAAAATCTTCTATATTCAACTGCCGTGTAGAATACTGTCCTTGCATCTCCCCAGTTAATTGACATTCATAACTACTTTCACATTTCATCTGAGCATCTATCTCTAATTCCCTTTCCAACTTCTTTTCTCACTTTCAAGTCTTTGCAATTGTTATTAGTTTCAGAGAGCTGCACAAGAAATGTGGTACGAAGTAAAGAAATTTTACCTTTGTTTTAATATTCTGCACACTTATTGTGTACGTATAAATTTCTTTTGCTGTTGGTAACATGAACAGCTGAAAAACAGAAGATGTATTAAAGTCTTTCCTGATAAGTTCACATTTTTTGTCTGGCTCTATGAGAATTGCACTAAGTTTTATTTTTATTTTCTGTATACTAGTAAAGATAATATATTTTTCCTTATATTTTTCATAAAACTGTTTAAAATGGACAGGTGTGCATATGAATTCCTGTTTTATAGTGTATCATTTAAGATATAATGCTTTTCTTCGCTTCTTTTCCTGAAAATCCAGAGAAAATGTACTTTTCTTACAGTACATGTTTTCCTGGGCTTTTAATTTCTCACCTAAATAGTGTGAGAAATACCATCCTTCACCTAAAACTGAGAAACTCTGCAGTTTGAAGAAATCATAGCTTGCAGCAATAAAGTTAACTTTTAAAAGAATCTTTTCTCCCTTACCGAAGAGGTATGCCTTCATATAAATTTTTGTCTTCATCCATCAGGAATGTCAGAAGAAAAATTGCTGTCACTCATGTAGCTGTATAACCTAGGACCTCTGAGGGCCTGGTGATTGCCTTTTCTTCTGCTGCGTCACCTGGCTAGTAAAGGGTTTTGTGAAAGGTGCTTCTTCATGATGGAAAGGGAGCAATGACCAGTAGTAATCTCTGTGGTTTGCACAAGGGCCTCCAATTCACTCCACTGTGGACTGCAGTCCTCTAGAATTTCTTCTACATAATCTGTTTCTGTTCATTGAGTCACTTTGCAAGATTAATTGCAGTTATGTTTTTGGCCTAGTTTTAGGTTTTTCTGAGCAGATGACCTCTCATGCTGAACCTCCAGAGCTGCATCCTGCTGTTGGAGCTGGTTTGGATTATACTAGGACAAAGGTTTCTACCCACTCCAGCAGAGCCCTATCATATTTAGTTGTCTGTTCGCTGTCCCTCAATAAAATTGTATGTGATACCATTGTGCTTCTGCAGACAATGTGTTCCTTGCTTCCTTCTTACAGTGTAGCGCTCTGATACTTTGCTGGGAGCAGAAAAGACATCAAGTGAACATGCAATGACATCACTGCATATAAAGTGCATTCAGCTGCTAGTGGTGCACAGCAATTGGGGAAGGGTTGGGTGGCCCACTGCCCATTCCTCCATTCAACTGGTGGTCTTGATCTGCCTGTAGTATGTTACTGAAGGCGGCAAAGTTTTTCAGACTTCCGCCCCCCCACCCCTCTAGCTGTTTTAATGCAGAAAAGAATGGAAAATTCAGTAAATTCCAGTTTTAAAGTAATGAATAGTGAATCAATGGGGATGCATATGCACTTGCTGAAGTGACAGGGAGGTGGACATCTATGAAGAGCTGGCAAATCACATCATCTGCTTGAAACCAAGAGAAAGCTTGCATCATGGATTGTTACGGAAAAATACAAGCTACAGGTTGAATGAGAGATGAAAATTGGGGAATTATATCTGTCCTTAACTGTTGTCATGGTCATAAGAAAAAGTGATACCTAGTAACAGTGAGAGAATAGAGGATCAACATTAAATGAGGAGGAGAAAAACAAGATGCTGAGGATTAGAAAACAAAATTAAATGACAGAACTACAAAAACTTAAATCTAAAACTTCAAGACTAGCAAGTTGAAAAGTAGTATTTGAAATTGATTGGGTGGGAGCAAAAAAAAAAAAGTGAATGATCTTTCTTTCTTTTTTTTTTTCTTTTTTTTTTTTTTTTTATCTGCTAATCCTGCAAGAACTGTCCTACCTTCATTTAATTTCTATCTTCTAGCTTAGGTTTCCTGTTATTTTGCTTGAGTGCTCTTGGTGTATGTCATACTGTGGTAGTTTTCTTACCCCTTCTAAAATGTCTTTTATCTTACTATCAGAATTGATTTGCTTGTTTGATGTCATTTGGCAAGAACTGAACTTAAAAGTGGATCAAAACATATTACAAAAATTTACAAGTTTGTAAACTGTTATCCTATAACTATTCTTTTCTACATTTTTCCCACCTCTTCCTCTGCTTAAGTTCCTGAGTCATTACTGAAAATATTATACTACTCAAAACAGGAAAAAAAAAAAACAAAATTGCAGATTTACATGACTGACAGCACTTTTGCTCTATTTCTGATGTCTGAAGGCAATTTCTAAGTGATGCTATTTTGTTTGATGTAGATTTGTGGAATGACAAAGGACAGGGAGATTGCAGAGTTAATTCTTACCTAAATATGTTTGTATGCTATTAATTACTTTTGTTCTATAGGGCCAAACTTGGAATGCCCCAGTTCTTGAGTCCTGAAGCACAGAGCCTTCTGCGAATGCTCTTCAAAAGAAACCCAGCAAACAGATTAGGTAAAGTGTTTAGGGGAATATTTTAAATTTGATCATAGTATTGATAACATCAATGATCATTAAACTGACTAAATAAGTTTACAATTTATTGTGTAAAATAGTTTACTTGCTTGCTCTTCTAATGATCAACAACATGTTATCTTTTCCGCTATTCACACATCTAAAATTAATGCAGAAAAAAATAAGAAATATAATTTTGCTAGTCGTTCTTTTGACCAAGAAAAAAAAATTCATAGACACTTTTCTTCCTTATAAAAGGAGCAGGTCCAGATGGAGTTGAAGAAATTAAAAGGCATGCATTTTTTTCCAAAATAGATTGGAATGTGAGTATCTAATTCAAAATTGACTCAGTAAATTTCTTAGTGGAATATTTAGTGGCATTGTATAAACTTATTAATTCACTCTGGCCTATGTCTTCTCTTCAGAAATTGTACAGGAGAGAAATTCATCCCCCTTTTAAACCTGCAACTGGCAGACCTGAAGATACGTTTTATTTTGACCCTGAATTTACAGCAAAAACTCCAAAAGGTAAAAAGAGAAGAATTAAACGATCTACATGTTAAAAAAAAAAAAAGGAACATTGTTCCTGTTCAGCTTGTGTTAAGTGTCTTGTTCTTCCAGGTGTTGCTGGGCTAAATGGGTACAGTATTCCATAGTAATAATTTTTTGGTCGTCTTTGGTGTAAATATATCTTGAGGGGCAACCGAGTTGTCCTATGTTAAAAATAAAGTAATCATCAGCAACAAAACATATACATAAGTTCAATTATACTTATCTAAGTAATCTCATTTTTTTTTAATTCAAAAAGATTATCCATGTCTGTGCCTCTTTAAAGGCTATATTCTATGGCTTCATTTAATTAATGCTGGTGACTCTACATACTATGTATATGTAGAAACTTAGTCATTTCAGACTTTGTGCGGCAAAATTGCTGTTTCAGTGCAATCTGTCTCTGTGTATTTTCACACTGATCCATTCAAAATGTGATAGAAATTTTTATCTTTACAAATTTAGGACATTACCAAAATTTGAGTGCCTCTACTCCATGAATATAACATAGATATACTGCTTTATGCAAATATTTTCTGCAAAGTACTGATTTTGTATAGAAATATTGTCTGATAGTAATATGTTCTTTGTAGTCAATGATTATCAATTGTGTTTCTAGATGGTATATGCAAAACAATTCAGTAATTATTTGTGTTTTGGTACTCAAAACACTTTTCTCCAAATTTCATTTTCTGTGTACTTCATAGAATAAAGCTGTAGTTATGCTTTTCAGAGTAGACATAATGTCATCTCTACATTTTAAAAACTCTGCTTGTAAGTAGATTACGTGTTTTTCAGATTCTCCTGGTATCCCACCTAGTGCTAATGCACATCAACTTTTTCGGGGATTTAGTTTCGTAGCTATTACATCAGATGATGAAAGCCAAGCAATGCAGACAGTTGGAGTGCATTCAATTGTCCAGGTGAGTACATTCGCTTTAAAAAAAAAAAAAAAGTCAATAAAGAGTATTGCTCTCTCTTCGTGGAGGGATTGTTTCCTTCATCACAGAATGAAGTATCGTGACAAAGTCATGATCAGCTTTACACAAGAAAAGTGAAGACTAGATTATTTTATCCAAACAAAACCACTGAAGGTGCAGGACCTGTTTAATTACTGAGCAGCCACGGGCGTGAATAGGCTTCAACCCTCAAATGAAAACATTCTACCATCTGTACTGTAATGAGTCTTTTTAATGTCAAGCCATACTTATAAGGTGGAGGGGAATAACGGACATCTTGATATTTTTCCCCTGTGCATGAAAATATTGGTTGATTCCTACAGTGCAGTAGAAGGCACTGGAGTACAATTGCGAATTGTATCTGGATGTTTTGGACAGCTGGTGATCTAAATTGTGTTGAAAACTTCCTTATTGGTGCATAGATAGGAATAAAAAGGTATGCTGTGTGATGGGGGTTGTATATATTTTCACTGGAAGGATATTTCGCAAATGTCTGAGAAAATTTTTGAAAACCAGTTTATTTAGAACATGAATAGCTCTTGTATTTCTTTAATCCTCTTATTATCTCCAGAATAGTCATAACATGCTTGTTCGTACACCTTACCTGTTTCATGTGTAAAAAACCAGTACATTTCAAGGAGTTTTAGATCCATTTTTATTCTAAAGAAGCTATCTGATTTGCTGTATGACTTCTGGTCCTGAAGTCTTGCAAAAAGTTTCTACGAGCTTTTCTGTGCTCCTTCTTTGCCACATAGTTTTGTGGATGAAATGCCTTCTCTTTGTATATGTTTTCCTTCTCTTGTAAAAGTCTGTTTCTCTGCTGCCTTTCCTCTGTGCCCCTGAACCACTTCCTCACTTGTATTTCCTCTTTTCTGTGCTGCAGGATACCCAGATGGTTTCCTGCAAATGCTTTGCATCCTTTGCACAAACTCCTTACACGAGAACACCACTTCCTTCCCTTACGAGAGTGAACACTTGTCATTCTTTCAGCTTTTCATTTCTGTGAAAGGATTTTTGACTGCTATTCCATGCAATTTCCCGTTAATCTGATTCTCTTCAGTATGTCTGAATTTTCCAGTTGACATTCATCTATTCAGATAATAGAAACAGTGATGCTTTTTTACTGTTATTTTATCATGGAGTCTTCAGATCTTCTTTGTTTAGGAGATTTTCTTTAATAAATCAGTAACCAGAAACATCATGTTGTCAGTTTCTAAAAATACAGTGTATGTTATTTACAATGTGTCTAACATATAATTTATCTCATCCTAATTTCAAACAGAAGGTAGTGGCTATTTAGACCATTTTGACGTAGTACAGTCATCAGTTTAAAATTTGAAGCAAATCAGTAGGAATTCAAAAACTTACCTTAATGTAAAGGTCTTTTATATATTTAGAATATTCATCATAATATTATTTTGGTAGCAGTTGCACAGGAACAGCATTCAATTTACTGATGGATATGAAGTAAAGGAAGATATTGGAGTTGGGTCTTACTCTATCTGCAAGAGATGTATTCACAAAGCTTCAAACATGGAATATGCTGTAAAGGTAATTACTTTGTTACAAAACTTGCTAACTCTTAATGTTTTAGCATCATAGACATTGGACATTATTAGTTTATTTGCCATAAGGAACATAGCAAATTAAGATTAATTTTTTTAGTATAAGAATTTTTAGATGCAAATGTGAATTATACTAATCAACAAAATAGAATATTTAGTGGCAGATACTTACATAGAATTGTTATGGGTTTTGTTATCTACATGCTGGTTTGGGTGGTAAAAAGCAATCTTTAGTCTTTGAAACACCTATGTAATTACAGTAATACTGATGAGAGTTACATGACTGCTTCTAGGAGGAAACGTCCTATGAAAAGCTTATGTGACTTTCCATAATTTCTTTAAAAACGTGATTACTTTTATTTAAACATCGTTACATATGGAGCTTTTGCTTCCAAAGTAGATTAATAAATTGTCAGATAGCTAGGAGTTCATAAAGTTTATTCTGGAAGGTATACCAGGCTTAACAGTTAACTCTTAGTCTTTGCTTGCTAGTTTTTAACAAGGTTTCTAATGTTATTTTTATGTTAGTCTGTTGGACTTTCTAGCATTTCTTTGAAGACATTAAATTAGTTTAAATCAATAGAATTTCCAGAAGTAGAATGATAAGTTTGCTTTTGGTTTGTTTGGGGTTTTTTTTGTGTCTCTGCATAACACTGGAGCTGAATGGTTACTATGAAAGCAGGAGTATAGATTAGCAGACTTTAAAAGCAAAGAAAAAAAATTGAAATCCTGTACTGTGAGGCAATTCTCTTTTTGTATTGTTGAGCAGTCTACTACTCAAATATGTAAAATGCGAAGATAAATCAAGTATGTTTTGCTGTATCGTTGTATGCAGATTTTTTACTGGAAAGCCTCCAATTTCAATTTGATAGTTACATACTTGTCATTATTCTGGTTCTGACCAGGAACAAATTTTACTTCCGTGCTTGCAGTTTGAAGTAGTTTCTTGAAACTGGAAGAAAGTAGTGGCAGAGCTGCTAATTCTCTGAGCCGAATACTTATCGTGAGGATTGCCTTGCTTTTCTGCTGCCTCTGTTGTGGCTTTTTTTCCTCAAGGAATCATGACAAAAGAATGTGATCAGTGTCCAATGTGTTAGGGTGGTGCTGGTAGCAGTAAGGATTTTAGGATGTCAAGCAGAAAAAGAAGTAAGACAGAGATGGAGAAGACATTAGAGGAAATTCTACTGTTTAGAAGGAGAGAAAAAAAGTAGAAGAATAAGAATACTTTTTAAGTAGGGCAAAATAATGTTTTCCTTGTTTGCACAGGGAGAACTTCAGAGCCTGATAGCAAGCCTCTAGAGATTCAAATGAACTTTCATAATTGAATGCTTATCTGAATTAATTCTGAGAAATTTTTCCTTTTTCTTATTTTTGATTCCTTTACTCTCCTGCTTTGTATTTTGCTGCACTAAATATTTGTTTGAGATTAGCTTTGTGAAAATCAGTTCATTAGCATTGTCAAACTGGTATCTCATGTCAAATTAGGAACTTCCCATTTCATTAAGTGGTAGGTGACTGAAGTCTTATCTACTAAACAGCTTTGCATTATTTATCACAGCCTGAAGGATCAGATCACTTACACTCCAAAATTGTTTTCAATTGAGAGATTTTTCCATGTTTTTCCAATGTATTTTTTGCTTTGCCTAACTGTTCCAATTTAACAAACCTTGTTTTGGTTATAATATATTCCCTTTACTAACCACAATACATATTCGTTATCTGCTTATGCTAGTAAGCACACCAAAGTGTGACACTGTATAATATTCACAAACAGAATTATGCCTGTGTATCTACTCACTCTTCTAGATCATTGACAAGAGTAAAAGAGATCCAACAGAAGAGATTGAAATCCTACTGCGCTATGGACAGCATCCAAATATTATTACCCTAAAAGATGTAAGTAATGTGTTAAAAGACATACTTTAGTGTATTATAATAGCATATCACTTTCTAATTTGAGAGATGACAAACTACATGTTTCAGACTTATGTTACTGTTTTTCAGTATTTAAAAATGAAATAATGTCCTAATGCAATTTATTAAACGATATCAATTTTTTTTTTACTGAGATGTCTTTTAAAGATCCTCAAATTTTGGTACAATGTGATCTTAAGCAGTTAAATAATACATCCTTCATAAATCCTAGCACAGGAATAATTAATTTAATATTGGCTGTATTTTTAAAGGAACAAGCAAGTTTCTTAATTGCTTAGTTAACTTCAAATCTACTTTTGTTTACATTAGTCAAAAGCAATTTTAAAGTGTGTTATTACATAACTGAACACTCACTGTTTGAGATAGCACAATTCCCAAAGTAAGTTTCATGGACAGGAATGAATATTACTCAGTAGCAGACAAAATCTTTCATATCTATGGTCATCACTTTTCTTTACCTAGTATCTTTATCTAGTCTTTATTTGGAAGATTACCTAGGTATTTTTTTCTTGTATTATTTGCTCTGACCATGGAAACACTCTTACCATAAAAAGCAAAGAATAAGTTGATGTAGAGGTTTTTCATAGTAAACAGTAGATTCTAATGATCTAACAGAAAAAGGAAAATTGGCTTTCTCTCCTTGGTGAGGCATTAAAGAGGATTAAAAATTAAAAAGGCATATGCTTAATGATTTTCTTAGTCTGCAAGAAAGTGTCTAGTCCCTGAAACGAAACCTCAAGCAAAACAGCTAACTATTTGCAGGAAGCTGAGCTCAGCTGAAGGGAAATTCTCCAACATTTTGAAGTCTGTAGCTTGTAAATACTGTGGAGCTGAGTACTGGAGAACTCTGCCTAAAGTCTTTCTCCTACTATAATCTGTCTTCACTTTGTTGATGTCATGTAGCTTGGCCCTTTCTTGGAAGAACAAAGTCAGTCAGATATACAAGGTAGCCCACCATGGAGCTTAGGTTATTGCAAGCTAGATACTGTAATTAGAATCCTACTTTCTGCTTGTTCTGCTTCACATGGTTGGACGGTAAAGCTACCTGAAAGCAACTGTGCTAACACAGAAGCTGCATCAGCATTTACATTGCTTTTAGTGCTGCATGCTAGGTTTATGTGTTACTTCAATACATAGTAGAGGTTATTATATTTAAGCAGGAAGACAAACATAAGGCGTGTGAGTACTTACCTGAACTTTAGCATTATGAGTATTTTTCATTGAGCAGAGAAATCCAGGCAGCCTTGAAAAGTTGCCACATGCTGAATCATTCTACTTTGTAATTAGTTCTT
The DNA here is from genome assembly GCF_036417535.1 of Chlamydotis macqueenii. NCBI lineage: Eukaryota > Metazoa > Chordata > Aves > Otidiformes > Otididae > Chlamydotis > Chlamydotis macqueenii. The sequence goes on from NC_141556.1 coordinate 132,000,317, forward strand.
CATCATCATCATCTGTCATCTTCCAGTAGGAGCCATCTTTCATTCACCCCAACAGTAATACACAAAAGGATAGTACACAAAATACGCAAAAGGATAGTACAAAAAAAAAAAGGCCTTAAGTCCACAGAGGAAGACAGTGGGCTGTTAATTCTTGCTTGTTTCTACTTAAGATCAGTTCCTCAACTCCAGTTTATGGAAGTATGTCCAGTGTAAGGACAGAGGTATAAGATTCGTATATATTAGAAACTTGTATAATATCCACTACTGTAAAAATATAATACTGTTTTAAGTTTTCATTGTCCTAATATAGATATATGGGGCAGATTGCTTGCATATCCCACAGGATAGTGGTGTGCTACTGCAGCTTTCAGAGAAAAGAATAAGGAGTACTTGGCCTTCAGGCCTCAAACTCATCAAGAGCACCATGTGTTGTTATACAAATAAAACTCAATGTTGATTTGACTCAATTTTTCATTCAGTTCCACACTAAAATTTAAAGGTTTCTATTCTGAAATGCCAAAATAAAATGTTTCAGCATTTAAGTGCTTATCTTTGGAAATTACTATTCTGCAAGAAATAATTTCTTTCTTTTCTTATATTTCAAGAATAAATGTGGTAGTAGTTGAATTTACCTTAGGATGGAAATTTTCATCCTTGATCAGCCTTTTTATGTAACTTAATTCTGAAGGTGTTTAGATTGAGACAATGGATATTCAGAAGAACAATTTTTTTTTCAATGCACAGTCCTCTGGGGTTTTTCCTTCTGATTGTTAACAGTGGTCTTTTTTAGTTACACAGTATATAAACAAAAGAAGGAGCTATATTGTGCGAAATCAGTTGTCCTTCTTATCCAATATCCTGCCTCTGACAGTGGCCATTAGTGGATCCCTAGGAAACAGTGTAAGAACAGAGGAAGCACAGAGCTTCCAACAAACCTTTACCTAGAAACTTCCTGTGCCAGACCATTACGTGTATTTTACCCAGATTAGTTACTGTTCTGTAACAGAACTTTTGTTCTGAGTTATTTAAAGCATTGGCTGAAGAATCTTTTCAGAAGCATTTTACAAACCTCAATACAGTACATCCAGTCTCTCTACCCAAGTGCTAATTTACGAGTTAAAGAAAACTCCTAATATATATAAGAAATCTTATTTCACTTTGCAAAAAACACATTCTCTTTCTTCATCACATTATATTTTGTTCATGTGCCTACATCTATTTTGACTATAGTTTCTTCCAGTTTGCCTGGTAGAGAAGACACACTGACTGCTCTTTTGCATGTGCCAGGAGCTCATTTTAAAAGCTGCGCTCAAATTCATTATTTCAGCGTAATACTGTGCACCTAACTGTGAAGAAAACTTCAACAGTATTCAATGCAAACAGCTAAATTAATTAGAAAGAATTAGAGAAACAGGGGTGAGGGGAATGGTTTGTTTGGGGTGGAGGGTTTTTTTGGCAGGCAGACAGGACCAGCAAGGAGTAGCAGATAAAATAAGTAACCTTTTCTTGAATGCCCCCTGCAGTACTGAGATGTGTATGCCAAATGAAATAAGCTTATTTACTCATGTTATACCACCATAGAGGGAGCATGCCTATTAAAAAAAAAACAAAAAACAAAACAAAAAAAAAAAAACAAAAAAAAACCAAAAAAAATACCTAAAATGCCAATTTGTATCTAGAATTACATAATTCTGCTTTTTAGTACTGTGTAATATTTGAAGTATTAATACAAACACATTCAGATTATCAATCGTATATTTCATAAGGCAAAAATTAGTTAAATGAGAACATAGAAAGCCCATCATATCTTCCTATCCCTAAGATCATAATCTTGTAAATCTTGCAGAATTATTTCTTAACACTCTTCCTCTTTTTTTTTATTTGGTGAGAAAATAAATCCTTTTTGGTATAGTTAAGAGCCAAAAAAAATTTAAGCTTAGAACTCTAGTAGCCTGTATTTCTCAGGTAGCTTAAGACAAGGAAATTGGGATAAAAACTCTTTTAAATTTAGCTGATATATATTCCTAAATTTATTTTACTACAACTTAGATAATTGTTTCTGTTTAAACATGAACTAGTTTTTATTTCATATGTATTACTGACGAGAACGACTCCAACATCACCATAAAAAAAATAGACTGAAATAATAATAGGGAACAGAGTCTGTAAAAGGTTTCACTGAAGCAGGAACCGCTTTCTGGATTAAGTTAAAACCCCAAGAAAGTGCAACTGAAATTAAATGCTGAGGTATGCCTTAAAACGTGTTTCGGTATACTTCGGTCTGTAGTGCCCCCTGGTGACAACATGAATAATTCTCACCTACTCTTTCCCTGGAAGATAAAAGCCATGCAAAAATTAAGCCATTTTCCATAACTAGGCGTAACGGCTAAAATATACATATTTTATTCATTTTAGAGTTTGGTATAGGCTTTATGTGCAGAGTAATGTATAAGTTGTAGGCTTTTATCATAGCATCTCTTTTGTATGCATTAACTTCAGTGTTCACAGAGGCTATTTGAGGTGAACTTGGATTTTTTTTTTTTGTATGACTATTCAGTTAGAATGATCTGTTTGTATTTGTAATTTTGTGCAGTAATTGCTTCTAGAATTAGCTCTGGTTTTGCTTTAATTGGACTAGTTTCCATTTTCTACTACTACTTAATTTCTGCCATATCTAGTTTAATTTGTTTCAGTAAAAGTGTGTTGGGAGAACTATGTTATTAATTCTTTCTTGTCTTTAAACATTTACACCCCAGTATTTTTATGTTATTTCATTACTGTACTACCTTTTTGTAGACGGCTTTGTGATCTTTTTTGAAGATGAACAGTCTTTGGATAGTGTGAGAAATATGGGAAAAATAAGTGGAAAAAAACAGCTTGTGGATGCACCTGCACTATCTCTGTGCATTTCACAGGAAGATAGCAGAAAATAAATATTTTGAAGTTTACATCTTTTTGTACTTTTTGCAGGTGTATGATGATGGAAAATATGTATATGTAGTAACAGAACTTATGAAAGGAGGAGAACTGCTTGATAAAATTCTTAGACAAAAATTTTTCTCGGAACGAGAAGCTAGTGCTGTTCTGTTCACAATAACAAAAACGGTTGAATATCTCCATACGCAAGGGGTAAGTTTTTCTCGGACAAAATGGTTATAGATGTTAATACTCTTCTCCCTCAGAAGTATAAACTCCTATCTTGATATGTTCTTTTCTGTGGTAATTAAGTAATTTTTGGTAAATAATTACATTGCAGCAGGAATTTGTGTTGAAATCAAAGCATTCCTCAGCAGCTGTATAGATTTCCAGATAAAGGAGATGATGCAACTCTTTCCCTTGTCCTGCATGCAGTCTTGTCAGCAGTTCTGTGGAACATGCAGGTAATGACTAGTAGATAGGGTAAGAGAGGAAGCAAGCCAGGAAGAAGTGCTAGGACCAGTGCTTTTGCTTAGCCATGGAACTGAACGTAATTCCAATCCCATCCTGTGATAGACACTGAAAATTTATTTTCCACCTATCACACTTGTAATTTCTTCCACTTCTTGGTTTTGAAGAACATGGTTTTATGACTTGTAACTCCTGCACCATAGGGTCAGGAAGTTGTAGTGGACTGTTAAGAGAAAAAATTAATGCTTCAGGAAATTAATTTGGAGACAAAGGAAGTAGCTCAAAGATAGAGAAAGCAAGTGTGACAATTGTATGGCAATAATGACAAGTCATGTTGCATTTTTAAGCAAATAGGTAAAGGGGAATAGAGGAAAAAGTAGAAAGTAAGGGTGTAAGGAAGAAGTCAAGCTGCTAACAGCTAATGTTATTATCCAAGAAAAACTGCTTTGAAATGGATAGTACTCAAATTATTTTAAGAAACAAATAACAATTTAGCACACATGGTCATTTCTGGGAGCTATTATTTCAGAAAACTTGGCATCAAAGTTATTTGGTGTATCTTACTCTATGATTCATCGCTTTCTTCAATCACTTGCTCAAGTGTGGACTTTATTTGAGCCTCTGTGCACAAGATAGAATCCTTGGCCAGCAGCATCCATGGGAATTATGATTAAACCTCAATACCTTCTGTATGGAAATATAAATAATAGAATAATACAAATCATAATTTGGTTCCTTCTTAATACATGTGGCCAAAAAAGGCCCAGTGCCCTTGCATCAAATAAGGGTTCTTAGGGGCTTTTCTTGGTTTCTTTAGTGTAGGTCTTTGTAACTATTGGCATTTTAACTTGCATTAGATCACATGCTTTTTAGAACTTTTACTTTTGGAAATTTTTGTGTCATCTTATGTTAAGTACACTTCACGTGAAAGATGGCCAGATATGTAAATAGTGAGCACTTCAGTACTCTAATTGTTGTCTAGAAGAGTCCTCCCTGTCTTCAGTGAATTTTCTTTTTGTAACTTTTTTAGACACCAGAGGAGCTCATTTGAATATGGTATTAGGTAATATTTGGTTTGACAGATTCTGCATCTGTATGCAGTCTCCACAACTCTTCCCAGAAGGATTTTCCTGATGGACATTCATAAGATACTTTTGAACTGAAAAATTAACTCCTCTTCAGAGTAAGCAACACTTCCAACTCTTACTCAAACTGTTCTAAAAGTATGAGGGCCAGCATACAGCAATTAAGGATTGGCATAATAGACACCATAAAAAGGATAAACAAGAAGTGTCATGTCATCTTGGAGCAGAATACTTCTCCATGCTGGTAGATAATTGAGAGTGCTAATCAAAAACATGATGCTAAGAAATAAAGAACTGAAACGTCCTGCATATTGTTTTGCTGTTTTCCATTGCTCTAAAATAAAATGTTATTTCTCTGCAAAATAGCTGTATAATCTAAACAATCTAACATCTTTTTTAAATTCACCTTTGGGAAAACAGCTTAATCCAGGAAACTATTTTATTTATTCTTTGACATGCCTATTTTGATTGCTTAGGAATTAGCATTTTAATTTGAACTAGACTGTTAGTTAGTCTTCCTCCCACTTGAGAATTGCTTCCCCTTCTTCCTAAAAAAGTACAACTCGAGCAGACTGATTCTAGAAACACTCTGCCAAATCCCCAGCTCTGTGCTGCTTCCGTTGCCCACCTCTTCCTTTCTACCCCTTTTAGGATCTATTTAAAAAAAAAAAAAAAACCCAGCAACTAGAGTAAAACTGTGGGAGTTTTTTCTTCTGCCTGTTGGAGCAGTAAAGGCTGCTTCATTCGTTACTTAAAGAAAAAAAAAATTCTAATCTATCTAAACACAAAAAAAATGAGGGCTATCAGGAGCCAGTTCTCTCCTACACTGACATCTCAAGCCAGGATGTTCCCCTTGACATCTACTGTTTCAATTTAAATTCTTTAATACCATTTTGTATATTTCAGCTTACAAGGTGCTTATTTCCATATTTTTAAGTATGTGTTTTGTTAAATCTGAGAATTGCAAAGTACTTGCAATTGCTGTGTTAAATGGCTTTACAATCTGCAGACCCTCTGCAGTCTTTTACTTCTTGGTCTTGTATTACATACTTTCCTGAAACACTGCTAGCTTTCTGGAAGAGTGCGTAGAGCTTCTGATTCTGCACAACACTTAATTGCAGGAATTTTGAGGTATCATCTCGTTCTAATGCGATTACCTTCTTGAAATGTTTCATCACTGTCTTTTCCAAGAGGAAATGAGTCTTCCATCCAAATTTAACCATGAAGAGTTGTGTTTAATCAAATACATAGGACAAATGAGAAAATAAAGGCCTTCATAGCGGGTCTATTTAAATATTTTAAAAAGGACATGTAGATCCACTCTACTATCTTACAGCAGTATATATCCTTTTCTTTTCAGAGAGCAAAGCCTCTAGAGACTTTAAGCTAATTTGTCTTGTGAAGAAAAAAATCACAGGTCATCTGATTTTGAAGACTGTCCCTGTGCATTCCAGGTTTTATTAAGGCTTGTTAAAACATAGCTTCAAATAAAATCAGATTCATTCTGCCAGAACTTTGGCAGCTTCTATGGGGTTTTTTTTGTCAAGCATTTTACATATCAGACCCTTCCAAAACAGCCACTTGGGAACCAGTACAGGCTTTTTTTGACATGCCTGTCTATGAGGATTATACCTCTTTGATATTTTGCTCTTTTTTGCCAGAACTGTATTGAAATTCCTCCTTAATCAGGCCTTAAATATTTGCCCTGAGGTTAATTCAGACTATCTGAATGAAGAGAATGGAATTTAGAGGGCTACTCCAGCAGTAACTAGCATGTGGTTATGTGGCACGGTGGTGCATCAGCAGCTATGGACATCTGTGACTCTAAAAGATAGTACTAGCCAAAGGTTCTGATTTCAAGAGCGTTGTAGATATGCATCTTAAAATAAGTAATGCATATATTTACCTATTGGAATAACATCTCTGGAACTGTCTGTACAAATAAATTTAAGGGCAATGGGATGTCTGAAGGAGGCTTTATAGTTAGAGTTTCCAAGTTAGAATTGTAGTGCTTTAGACACCACTGAGCATCAGAATACTGCAGCTGATTTTAGAAGCTGGAAGTCTGGAAACTGATTGCCGATGGAGATTTGAAATTAAGTAGCAGAGTTTATAATTATATTATAAAGCCTTTCCTTTCCTGTGTTTATTGTATTTATTTATTGTATTTAGTGGTTTGTTTTATTTTTTTAGGTTGTTCATAGAGACCTGAAGCCTAGCAATATTCTTTATGTTGATGAATCTGGTAATCCAGAATCAATTCGGATTTGTGATTTTGGCTTTGCAAAACAACTACGAGCAGAAAATGGTCTTCTGATGACTCCGTGTTACACAGCAAATTTTGTTGCACCAGAGGTAAATACCAGGATAGTTTATATGCCTTGATTTATTTTAATGTGGTGTTTTTCCTAGTTAGATATTTGTTTAATTCTCATGTGACAAGTGAAATCAACTAGTAAACACTAAAAATTTTAAATATCTCTATTTTTGTGGCATCATCAAAGCATTTCTAAGCATTTTTTTCAGCAGAAGTATTTGTCTCCCTCAGGTTTTAAAGAGGCAAGGTTATGATGCTGCGTGTGACATATGGAGCCTTGGTGTTCTACTTTATACCATGCTTACTGGGTAAGGGTAATTTTAGTTTGCTTTGCTGTAGAATAGCAAACCAATATAAACAAAAAGAATAATAAATGTAGGCCTACTGTTAGATATTTCTGTTGAAGCACCGATTAATCTCAACTTTGGCTTCAGTGGATGTAGAATATGCTTTGCCTTTAGGAGAATCCAAGTTTGCAAGGTATGATGTGAAAAAATCTTGGCTTTTCATGTCTTATCTACTGTAGGTGTTTAGCTTCTGCTTTATGGTGATTTAGGAGCAAGAATTGATTCTTTCATGTGAAAATTAGCTGATTAAGCAGCATGTATGTTGAAGGAAATATATGTTGCAAAATATAATTGCAATGCATTGAAGCATGATTGTGTGCAAAATTCAGCCACTGGATGGTTTGAAGTGATGCAGTTAGGATATAATAAATGCAATAGAAATGCATTTATATGTGCAATAGAAATGAATTGTATAAAAGATGATGAATAACAAATTCAACTATAGTTCCACAAGTTCAAAAGATAGTTACTATTGCACCTGCCAAATAGATTATTTTTTTTATGCTGGATTATTCAGATTGACACTTTAGTTAACAACATCAGAGACATTTTGGCATTTTAAGATAAATAAGTGACAAGCATTGTTGTTTTTTAATATATCCCTTTTTTGGTTGTGGATATTCTGGTAGCAGCAAGAATGCTGATAGTGAAGCAAGGAAGATTGCTGCACATTGCTGCTTCTAGTATCAAACCAGCATATATTCTTTTTCAAACTCATAGAATCATAGAATAGTTTAGGTTGGAAGGGACCTTTAAAGGTCATCTAGTCCAACCCCCATCATAACTCATGCAACTCATCATAACATCTTCACATTTAACTTTATAACAGCTTTTTTTATTCCTACGCTAAAATAGGAAGGCTTAAGGAATACTTTCTGTAATTCAGGAACCACCAGTACTTAGACTGCTATAGGAAAAATCTGGTTTTTAGACCTGATATAGAGGAAATACATACAGTAAGAACAGATCTGTAGTCAAGGCCATGCAATTCATGTGTTAAGAATAATTTCTTTTTACAGCTATTTGACTATCTGTTGCCTATAATTATGTTGAACTCCCAGATTATTATTATAAGATTTATAATAACTATTGAGGTCCAGGTTATGGAAGTTATTAACATTGAAATTGTTTGGTTAAATAGCTACACTCCCTTTGCAAATGGTCCTGATGATACCCCAGAGGAGATTTTGGCCCGAATAGGTAGTGGAAAGTTCTCTCTCAGCGGTGGTTATTGGAACACAGTTTCAGACACAGCTAAGGCAAGTACATTTGCTTTGTCCTTTGGGGGATGAGAAATGGATTGCAATGTAACATGTTGCTTATAATGTATGTTACATCATATATTATTAAGTTCCACCCATTGTTATTGTTATTTTAAAATGCTGATCTGATGCTTTATGTGCCTAGAAGTTTGTTTCCTGTTTATGTTCCTTTCATGTCTCAGCCGTCACTTGCACATAGGAAGAAAAACCGGTGTGCCTTGAACTAGAGTCATTAACTAGTGTCCTTGGAAGTAGAGTGTATTTCATCAGTATTCACACGCATGCTCAGTCATCCATTATGAGAAATGCTGTAATAAAACTTAATGTGGAAGCGTGACATTCAAAAATCACAGCGATAGTCTAAATCAGGATAATGAAAATATTACAATAATTACCATATGTTTCACTGATTCATGGTAGGAAAAAAAATAGTTTCTCACATTCTTCTGTTGAGTCAGTCCTTCAGCGTTACTCCAGACAGTTTATTTCATAGTCTTTCATTAGGAATTTGAGCAGTTTATTCTTTTAAGTACTTCAAGAACTTTTGGTTCTTAAGGATGTCATATCTACTTAGTACTGTAGATATGTACATCCATATGTACAACCACTGAAATATTATACATTTTTTACTGTGTTTGAACAAAGTAAAAATTTTAGACAACTTTTTTTAAAAAATAAAATAAAATAAAAAAGATGTTTGAGAAGGAGGGGAAAACAAAAGTGTAAGCAGAAAAATTAGTTCAGAGGGGATGAGGTAAAAATTACTAAGGATATGTATATAGCCAGCAGGAGTACTCAAGTTCGCTGTTCAGCTTGCACAGTTTTTGAAAGATTGTTAGACACTAGGGAAGCATGCAAAGGGAAGGATCATCTCTATTTTCTCAGTTGTTCCTTTTCCAATACTCATTTCCTACATATTTGCTATTTGTCATTGTTTAAAAAAAAATGCTGGTATAGTGGGCCTCTACTCTAGTGCAATGTGCATACTTTTATGTTTGTGTATTTTGCCTAACTTAATTGGATACTTTGCTGTTGTGTTACCAAACATCCATTAAGTCACATAATTAAAAGGTATAGTATTAGCATTGCCGGGCAAATTTTCACCTGTTTCAAACTGATGCTATGAATGTATTTTTATACCACTAAAATCTTCAGTTTTGATCTGTAATCTGTTTTTAAAGCTGAAGTTTTACTGTTATTTGCATTGACTCTTTGTATATTATTGACAGGACCTTGTTTCAAAAATGCTTCATGTTGATCCACATCAAAGATTGACTGCAGCCCAAGTTCTTAGTCACCCCTGGATAGTTCACTGTGACCAGTTGCCTCAATACCAGCTGAACAGGCAGGATGCTCCTCATTTAGTGAAGGTAAGTAGATATTTAAGCTTGCTGCTTAGCCAAAATTAGTGTAAACAGAATGAAAAAAAAAAATAGGTAGTTACTGTGTGGCATGTGTTTCCTCTAAATACTGTTTAAAAGTTGTTATAACTGGGAATTGCACTAAGCCATAAGATGAACTTGTAATATGTAATAGGATTTCATGGAGAATATATCAAATACATTTGAAAAAGATTCATTTTCTTAGGTTGGAAATTTATTGGACTTACACTCGGAGCCTTAACTTCCTTAAGAAACCAGCATACAAGAAATAATTCTTCTGATAGTGAAAATGTTGTCAGGTGACTTTAGGGGAGCTGAAAAATAGTTTAGCGAATTTTAGTTTCAGTGATTACTCGTCAGTGTAAAAAAGAAAACAGTATATACTTCATGATCACAATATAAGCTAAAAAAAGTCAAAAAGGCAGTGTTAATTAATACAGTATTGTACTGTTCTCCATTCTGTCTGAAACACAATCTGGTTTTGACCCTGATAAACTCTTTTGCTTTGAACAAGCAGAGAGAAATCCAAAATAATTTAATTCTGCTTCTCTGTATTCCGCCCTGCCTTGACTCCTACATCCAAGAATCTCTGTTGTGCAACATGAAAGGGTTCTGATGAATATAATTAACACTCTCTCTGAGCGACCTATTAGAAACTTCTAGCATCCAAAAACACAAGTGGAAAGAATGGGAAGTTCTTACCCACAGCTTACAACTTCCTAACTTTTTTTTTTTTTAATAATCTTCATGTGCTGAATAATTTGGGAGATTTTAAAGTATTTTGTTGAAAACTGAAATGGTTATATAAGGGACAAGCAGAGACAGCCCACCGGTGGGGTTTCATTCCCCAGCTATTTCACAAAGCATAGAGAGAGAACTTCATTTAGCAATGTTGGTTTAGCTTTTTAAGCAAGGTAGAATTGCTGTAGATTGATCTGAAAACTATTTATTACCCTAAAAAAACACTCACTCCAGACACTGCTGGTATTTGAGCAATGCAGTGGCATGTTTCTGTTTTGTAGATGAAAGTAGAATGGAAGGTAAAACTTGGTCAGAATCTCTGGCAGTTAGCGCTGTGTGATCTCTGGCATGTGCATCAGTCACAACGTGCTCTTCTTGGGTTTTTTCTCCCCTCTGCCCCACAGGGTGCAATGGCAGCAACTTATTCTGCTTTGAATCGTAATCAGTCACCAGTTTTGGAGCCAGTTGGCCGTTCTACTCTTGCTCAGAGGAGAGGTATAAAAAAAATTACCTCAACAGCCCTGTGAAGTGACCTCAACCAGATATTTGGTACCATGGCATAAGATGATAGCACAAACCATGGCGACAGGTAGCACATATCTGACAGATACCTGCAAGCACACTCTGTCCCAGCTGGTACCTATAATGCTGCTGCTCCTGCTGCTGCTACTGCTTTCATCTGTTCTCGCTTTAAACTGTTGATGGCAAGTTACTGATCTTACTGGAGCTTCAAATGGAGTGACAAGTGGAGACACAAGGAAAACAATCATGTTCATGATTGAATAAACCAGAAGAATTACGAATGCCACCTCTGTCAAAAATACACTGAATAAAGCACTCTGCACCACATAGCATTATTTTTATAAGGAATATTTTTTGTCCCCTAAGATATTCTTTGTTACAGATAGAGATGGACAGTTTATGTTAAGCACTTAGCTTAAACAATCTGTTTATATTAGCACTATATACTTCGTGCCATCCAACATTTTGTATGTTTTTGTAAACAGTTCACAAGCAGTACATTTCTGTGCTGTTTTCTTTAATGTATACATGCCTTGTTTTACTTAGATATTATTAATCATTTTCACAATTAAGTCTGATTAAACAGTTCACCTGGATTAATCAGTATTGTTGGACAGCTCTAAAAGAAGCCTGACTGTTAAACAGCTATTGAATGTAATACTATGAATATGTATTTCTCCTTGCCTGTCTTTTCTACATTTCCATGTTTTTGACGTTGCATGTCATGCTATGAAAATCAGGATACTGTTTATAGTATTCAAAATTTAAACAGTGAATCTCTCACTATACTATATATACAATAGGTAATATAACCCAGAGAAAAGATAACTTGCTCTATATCTCACTCTTTTGTTCCCCCTCTTCTCCCTTTCATTTTCTCCCATCTAATCTCTGGACTCAGGAATCATTGCTAAATACTTTCTGATAGAGGACATTTCTATATTGTTTATTCTTATAATCCATTGTTAATATTTTATCTCTATTCTGTGACTTTTGTTTAAGCTGCAAAGGATTTGTTCAGCGAATGTTGGCATTATAAAAGAAAGGCAGCATTGAAGATAAAGCAAAACAGATTGTCTGCTGATAAGCAGAAGCCTGCAGAAAGTAGGTTTAAACTGCATTCATTGCGGTTCCAAAACTGATGAATCTAATATTCTGTTGGTTATTTTCTGATAATTTTAATTGACAGCCAAAGCAAAACAAGAGGAGAGTCATCCAGATCTGTCCGGGGTTGGAAAAGGGTCATTATAATTTACCATGAAAATAGTATTGCCCCAGCCAGGTAAGACACAGCTGTTCAGAGTGAGCGTTCTCATTTTCCCCTGGATGGAAGAAAGTTTGTAATGAGAGTGCAAGACTCAAATACTAATATAAACTTTTAATACTCCGGGCCTCTCAGTGTCTTTAGTAATGAAAGGCACATTTTGATGGCTCGTCTTGAAAGATCAAATTGCCCACGAGAAGGTGCACTGGAATGTGTTTGAATTCAGTGAGTGTCCCACTCCACCAAAGTGGTATGCTACATCAACTCATTCCAGATATGAAAATGGCTATTGGGAATTCCAGCTTTAATAAATATGGATCTGGGTGAACAGCTCTATGTAAACAATACAATTTGAAAACTAAAAGGTGCAATTTTGTGTTTTGCATAAGAAGGTATTTTCTTGATTTAGTGGTATTAAATTTCTTTTATGGTGATTAATTTACTCATTTCTCTGAAATCATCAGAGGTTTGTTGAAAGGGAGAATCGTCTTTTTGACACCACAGATTTGCTCTAAATGAATGTGAGAGTGTTCCTTCTGCCACAATTTTTTCAGAGTTCCTTGGGAAAGCTTCCTTTAGTAGACTTGCAAAGGATCCCACTTCTGTTGCCCTTAATCTGTTAAATATTTAATCCATAATGTAATTGTTAAGGAAATTGGTTTTATGAATAAGTATTCTTAAATTACCATAGATCTCAAGAAATTTGAACACACAGCTCTTCCAAGCAATTGGCGTTTTTCCCTTACTTGATGCTCTAGCATTGAAGTTCCCTTTAGCTATACAGATGCATCTGCCCTTCCTTCGAGAAACATCTTTAACTAGAGGCAGAAGAAGGCCATTTTAATTTTTCTTTGACAGTGTCTGCAATTCTAGAGGAATTTAGTAAAACCTTACCTCTCAGAAAATGTATTTTCAGCTCTGTGAGCGGTCATAAGCCAGGCTCATCAAAATCTAGAAACCATACCTTCTGGAGTGGTTTCTAAACGTGTTACTCTGAAGATTGTCGTATGTAGTCAACAAACAAAATTTTAAAACTGATACTGGTGAAATAAAGGGATGACAGTACTTGCTAGTGTGTCAATAATAGCATTTCAGTTTGGGAAGGAATTTCTCATCTATTCTCAGTGTGTATATACAGGTACCTGCAAAGAACAGACGAAAACCAGGAAGTGTTAAACTGCTTCACTATTGGCAATACCTGTGTTAAAATAATACAAAAGTACTTTGAGTAATTTTGTTTTAGCCACATTTTGTGGCTCTCAGGCTCACTGGTCGTTAGCCAAATCATGAAGTAAAGTGAACTCCTACATTTTATGTATCTGTATTCTCAAGTAAGCTGTTAATTTAGTCTAGACTTTACAGGTGTTGCCACTATGTCATATATATATATATAGCAGCATAGGATGAACATCTGAAGTCAGGGCAGTTCAGCACATGCTGACTTCAGTGTGTGGAAGTCTAGATCCACTGTATTTTTAAGTTACTTTTTAAACCAAGGTATAAAGGGCTACCCAAGGTATCAAGGGCCCGTATATGCAAGAGGTATACTTTTACAGGCTGCACTTGTATGGTTTTATGTACCTTACCTCCTGTTTTGGCTCTGTGTTCACAACTTTCACTTTTGTTTTTGTAGCTGCAGTTGTTAGAAGCTATAAAGAAATCGACATAATGCTGCTTTGAATCGCAGCAACTTGCTATTAGAATGTGAGTATATGTGACACACTGGTGTAAATTCATTGCTGGACTGCTTCTTGGTCTGCAAAGTATAGCAAGTGACTCTATCCTAGAGTCAGAGAGGATAAAAAGGAGAACTGCAGGTACAAGTAAATCTTCTGTATCTAGGCCATGGGGATTTTTTGGGTGTGTGTGAAATTACCACTTACTACGCTTGAGCACATAAGAGACAAGAAGGAAGAGCATAGTTTCAATACTCATTAAATGCCATCTATATCCAGAAAGGGCAAAGTTCTTTATTCATCATCACTATAACACTGAATGAAACTTATAAGGAGGTTTTCAAAAGAATATTTAAAACTTTATTCTAAAGAGACGAAGGCATAAGAAAACAGGTTTACGTGTCTGGGATTTTTTGTGTTTTGCTTTTGTAAATGTGGTGTACCAACTAAAGCTGTGCTTTTCTATTATTGGAAGGAAAGGATTCAAAGTATGCTGGTCCTTAGTAAGCAGCAATGGTTAATAGATTAATTTTCACTTAAGAAAATGATGTAAATGATTAGCTTTATCTTGATACTCTTGACCTAATCAAAGGGAAGGTGTACTTATGAGGGATGTAATTATTTTGCAACCTAGTCGGCGGGGAGGTCTACTTAAAACATTTTTAAAAAATGTCAAAATCGCAGATAAAATATTTTTCTACAATTCTATACAATCATCCTTTATACTAGTTTTCTCAGCATGACATGTGAGTGAGTCTAAGGTACTGTTCCAGGAAATCAGTGGTATTGTACCTTGTTCTAGATAGCATCTGTTAGATGCTTGGCACTGCTGTCATAGAACTGAAATGCTAGTAAAAGAAAATAATTGTACTGAATACTTTAAACGATTGTTTTATTCAGAGTCTGATCTAGGAAATGTTCCAATCATGCTATTAATGTGTAACTAGAACTGTTCCAGATGTAACTATGAACAGTTCTGGAAAGATATCATTGCTTGTACTCCTGTCTAATGGCAGGTTTTGTAGTCTTCAAAAGAAATCGAAATTTCTACTATGAATAAACTTTCAAACATCTTAAAGTGCCTTTTTGGTTAATCATTTGTTCTGCCCAGTTACAAAGTTGTTTGTTCGTCACTAACACTGAACTACATTTGCAGCATACCAGGCGTGCGTTTCCAACCAGTTTTTAATAAGCAAGTGTTTGTCAGTTAAAATGTTACAGAATATTTAGTCAGATCACTGTTAGTAAGGTAAATACAGCGTCAACGGAAAAACACTGGTATTGAGTAGATGCTATAGACCCCGTATATTGACACAGCAAGACCCAAGTGCAAGAATATTGTATTTTAACACCCTGTGAAGACTCCAGTCAGCTGTAAAGAACAACTTAAAGGGAGGCTGCTAAATAATACTTGCAGTGCCTCCATTCTTCTGGATGTTTGTTGAAAATAAAGGCGTGTTTCATAATTAATGAACATATAAACATTTGAAAAATCAGAATGTATGCATAAGTACTCCATAAACAACATGCCCACATCTTTTAGCAGCTCACCGAACTTGGAAGCTTACAAGGGTAATTCTTTTTAGCCTTAGAACCTGGAATTTTTAGAGTTTGCACAGGCCCCACCAGAGTACATAACTGTGATAAAGCATCCATGAGGCAAGCGTACCCAAAGCTGTACGAGGACACGAAGAGAGGTTCGGTGACAGGCAGAACACAGCACAACAGAAACCAGGGGCAGGGAGAGAGTGACATTCGCACCTAGGAGCCGAGGCACGCAGCGGTGCAGCACTGTGCCTATGCAACGCTTTACCTGCCTGTCTAAAAACGTTTTAAAATAAATTTTCGAGTAAACTGGACAATGCATAAGCCTGGAGAAGCTCTGGAAAGGAAGAAAGCGGGGTCGATACAGCACGCCATCCTGACGCTACTGCCACGTTCACCCCCTCCCGTTTGTGACGTGTACCCCCGCGGCCCGTAACCACCTTTTTCCTCCCCGAGAGGTGCGGGGCTCCACCCCAGGCTCGGGGCGGGGACGGGGCTGCGCCGCCCGTTGCTGCGGGCAGAGGTGCCGGATCTCCTGCTTTTCCTAAAAACCCCACACACGACAGCCCCGCAGTCCCCGGGAGCTGCCGTTCCCGAAGCCGACGCTGGGCCCCCACACCCGGAGCGGTGGCAGAAAACAAACAAACAAAAAAAAAACCCAAAATAAACCAGAAACTCCGTGGCGACGTTTCCGTGCCTGTTCCGGTTCGTGCGCGTCCGGATGAGGACCAAGCGCTGCCCGCCCCCGACCCACGCGGCTCCGCCGCGCCGCCAGCCCCGCCGCTCGCGCCAGCGGCTGCCTCCTGCAGCCCCTGATTGGTCGCTGCCGCCCGCCCGGCGAGGCCCGCCTTAGCCAATGGCGCGGCGCTCGCCAATCACGACGCCCGTTGAGGTGTGTCCCTGCCCCGACACCGCTACGCCGGGAGGGCGCGGGGCGCATGCGCAGGGGCGGCTCTTGCCGGGAGGCGGCCAGCCCGCCCGCGCGCCAGGGGGCGCTGTGGGACGGATCGGCGCCAGCGGCCGGAACGCACGAGTCAGCCGCAGCCCCAGCCCCGGTCCCGGCCCCGCCGCCTCCCTTCGCGCCCGGAGCCGTCTCCGCCTTCGCCTCGCAGAAGCCGCTTGAAGCTCCCACCGCCGTCCCTGCTCGCAGCCCCTCCACGGCGGAGCGCCCGGCGCCATGCCCAAGAATAAAGGTGAGGCGCCCTCCCCTCCGCCGGGCCTTGTGCGGCGGCCTGTCTCTTCGCCGTAGCGACGAGGCCGGGCCCGGCCGCGGTGGGGAGGCCCGGGGACACCCGCCTGCCGCCGCCGCCGCCTCTCACGTGGGAGCCGCCGCGGCCTGGTGCCCGCGGGCGGGGCGGGAAGGGGGCGGAGGAGCCCTCCCGCCCACCGCGCCGTGCCGGCGAGTCCCCTGAGCCGGTTCCCACTCCCCGCTCCCGGCCCTTCTTGGGCACGGGTCCCGGCCTGGCCCCGGTCGTACGCGGCCCAGCGGCGTGTCGGAGGCCTCCGGGGCCTAGCCGGCTGGGAGGGGGGCCCTCGGTGGGGCTGGGCTGTCAGGGGCCGCCGAGGGAGTAGCCGGGTGTGCGTGTCCCTCCGTGCGCTCGCTGCGGGCTGCTGCTTCTCCCCTTTTCCTCCACCCACCCTGCTGCTTAAAGGAAATGAAGAAAAAGTGAGAAGAAGGGAACAGCAGCTTTTTAACGAACTGCTCTTCTGCGTCCTCACGAAGAGTATCTAATCCTGTTGCCACGTGTGTGCCTTTTAAAAAGGGCATCTTCACCTGGAGCATAAGCTTTCCTCCAAGTATTTCGGGGATTTCAGCAGCACTACCATAACCCCTCGAGTTATTCTTCTGCTCTTTGGTGGTGATGTGCATCAGGTTATCCCACCATTATTTATCATGTATTTGGTAGCAGCGGTCACAAAAACTGAAAATGGTGATCTTGTGCAAATCCTTCTTGAAGGCTTCTGTCAATCCAGAGCAATCAGGACATTTGAAATAGTGGAGGCTCTAATCTTTTAATTACTATGTTACTAATTAGTTAAAAATTTAGAGATAGGAATGTTAAAAGCAAGCAGAAAAATCTAGATCTGAATAGGATACTCAAAACTGCCATATAGAGAACTAGTACAGAAATCCCCATAAGCCTTATTAGTTTGTTCACTGTATTCACAAATAGTAACACATGCTCTTTTTTTCTCCCCTTTTAATTTAGGCAAAGGAGGTAAAAATAGGCGACGAGGTAAGAATGAGAATGAATCAGAAAAAAGAGAACTAGTGTTCAAGGAAGATGGGCAAGGTGAGTTTTGAACTACAGTATGGCAATGCGATTGTTTTCAGTTAAGTATTGTAAGTGATGTACATTGGAAATTGATACACAAATAAAACATCTGGGTGTCTGAGAAATACAAAAGTTATTGTGGAATAAAGAGAGGTATTTTTATTGGGGTTGTATTTGAATTCTAGATGACACATCGAGTGTAGGAGGAAGACATTAGGAAAAGGGAAATTCTAAATAGCTTCAGCAGTTAAGAATGAAGCCTGTCTTTCCTTGACTTTATTGTGATGCCATGTGTAATGCAGTATGTGTGTAAACATTCCCTGGAAATCCCTTGAGTTGCTCTGTGTGAGGGTCTGTAAGCAGCTAGCTTAGCTGATGTAGTTCAGTGTTGCCAGTAGTTGTTTGTGGTCGCTTGGATGCACGGTCCCATTTCCTGTTTTATACCAACTGTATAACTTCTTGGATCCTTCAGTGATCCTTCCAAAGTCACTGACCTGGCAGAACAGTACATCTTACCGTTCTGCCACTGTCCCCTTACCGTTTGGTTGAATTGGCTCCTGGGTCAGGATGTCTAACAGTTACTAAAATGGGAGTAATAGGTAAGATCCTTACTTGGATGCTGTCAAGTAAAGTAAGCCACAGCTGAAGGGTGATGACTAGGATTGCCCTCTCCCCTGCCTTTTGTGACAGTGAGCTCACCTCCCTTTTGGCTTGCCCTGTCTTGTGTGTCACGCTCTTGTGGTTGTTCACATATATGCAAGTACTTGCCTAGTGACCAATTAATCAGTTGCTTTCTTGGAAAGACAGGAAAACTCTTGACTTAAATCACTGTAAAGGAAGAGACCACTGCACTCATTTTTTAAGCTCTTTCTGGTATTTTGTGACAGTTGCAAGCAAAAAAAATTAGTTGATTTTGATGCACCTATAAAACTTAAAATTTTTCTTCAACTCCAAAGCAAAATCTACTTAATCATAGAATCATTTAGGTTGGAAAAGACCTTTAAGATGATCAAGTCCAACCATTATCCCAGCAGTGCCAAGTCCACCACTAAACCATGTCCGTAAGCTCTACATCTACATGGCTTTTAAATATCTCCAGCGATGGTGACTCCATCACCTCCCTGGGCAGCCTGTTCCAAGGGTTGATAACCCTTTGGAGTGAAGAAATTTTTCCTAATATCCAATCTAAACCTCCCCTGGCGCAATTTCCCCTTGTCCTATCATGTGTTACTTGTGAACCTCATACAGTTGGCCTCAGCCCATTGATCCAGCCTGTCCAGATCCCCCTGTAGAGCCGTTCTACCCTCTAGGAGATGTCATCTGCAAACTTACCGATGGTGCACTCAGTCTCCTCATCCAGATCATTGATAGAGACATTAAACAGAACTGGCCCCAGCATTGAGTCCTGGGGAACACCCCTTGTGACCGGCGTTCACCGCCGCTCTTTGGACCCGGCCATCCAGCCAGTGTTTTTCCCCGGTGAAGAGTATGCCTGTCCAAGGCATGAGCAGCAATAAAATATTATTCTTGGTTATTAATATTCTCCTGTGGTTTGTTGGGCTATTTAGCTTGTACTAAGGAGAGATTTCTAGAATATTGAATTACAGCTCTGGCTAATTAAGATTTTTTTTTTTTTTTTTTCCTGGCAAGCGTGGGCAGTCAGATAATGTTATAATTCTTACAAGCTTTATTCTTTTTAGTTAAATTGTAATACATTATGCTGCAAACTTTAATAGTGTATGTGAAGTACTTCATTAGTGATTTCTGGAACTCAGTGAGGGAAGGAGATTAAACTCAAGGTGAGAGATTGACGGTGGGGGCTGTTGGAGAGAAGCTTCATAGTTTTCAGCTGAAGCCTGGTACTTGTCTTTCAGGCAGTTTCTCAGAACACCAGAATGTGTCCTTTCAAGAACAGTGGGTTTTTCCACAGAGCTTCTGCAGAAGGATTTTGGAGTATCAATGGGGTATACGAGATGTACCGCTTTCTCCTCTTCCCTCGATAATAGCGCAAGAGTTTGTCTGTTAGGATAGGTGTTGTGATGCTGTCAAAAAGCTTTCAAACTCTGAGTGTGACTTGATGGCTCTAAAAATTATCTGTAGTGAGCTTTTCAAAGGGAACAAAAGCATCACTACAACCAAGAATGAGCAGTGTTTGAAAATGTTAACATCAACAATGATAGGACAACTGTGATACATTCAGCAGTCTGTGTGGCTGGTCAAAGCTCCTCTCAGCTGTTCATGTTTGATAAAATGTTACACCAAATTTTGGTTACAGTGGCAAAAGTTCTGGGTTCTTTCATGAAGCTGTACTTGTTTACAAGTTTTGCTCTATGTTACCATCTCTTCCAGAATATGCCCAGGTGATCAAGATGTTAGGCAATGGAAGACTGGAGGCATTATGTTTTGATGGTGTGAAGAGGTTATGTCATATTAGAGGGAAACTAAGGAAAAAGGTAATTCTGAAGCACTGCAATAGAGAACAGTGGCATTATGCGTTATATGTAACTGTAAACATTTACGTATGTAGCTCATTACAAAAGTTAATATTTCTACTGCACTTAATAGCGTAAACTTCTTTTTTGATACTAAACTAGTTTCTTCTGTTAGTATTGCTGTCACAAAAATAGGCAATCTTTGACTTTTGAGTGAAGCTTGTATTTGAAAGGCTACCTTTGAATGTCTGTATTTCAGGGGAGATTTTTTTGACTGCTTATTAAATACTATTTTTACATTTTCTAGAAACATATGTATATGAAATATTTTTAAAATCTCTAATTGTAGATGAGGAACTTTATGACTATTTGGAAAACCAGCATGTTATATCTGAGACCAGATCAGTACTTAACTTGGCAGGAGAGCTTCTGTTAGCATGAAGATTGACACCCTGCATAGGAAAATAAAGCTGTAAGAGGGTTGTCCAAAGCCACCGTTTTTGTATGCTGTTTCCCAAACCCAGTAAGAATCAGGGCTTGGTACCCCATTTGTTTGATCTGGGGAGAAACTGAATAATTATCGTCATCTCACTGGGTGACTTATCTGGGAACATTTTAATAGGGGTGATTTCGGAATTTCGATAGCGGTGGTTTATCGCTTCCTGCAGGCACCTCAGATGCCATAATTTCATTGTTCACATCATCAGTTCCCAAAATACCTTTGTGCAAAGCTGATCTGCAGAAGTTTGTACCTTCAGGGAAGTCAGGTGTACTTGTTTGCCTCCTTAACTTTGCCATCTTTGGATGGTGTCCCCTCTTGGCCTTGTCAGATGTTACAACTTTCTAACGACTGCTGGTGTGTGGCAGGGAGGAGATACTCTGTCTGTTCCCAAAAAAACCCAGATGTTCACTGTGTTCTTTCTGGCTTGTTTCATCTGTTTGGTTTTGGAGACCAGTGAATGCATGTATCTTGGTATCAGTGTAAGCCCTGCTAGCTGTCTGCAATACACTACGCTAAACTGTTGAAGGTAATCGAGAATGTACACAGATAAATGCTAGGTGCTGCAGAATTAATTTCTTGATACAGAAAGCATCGCTTACCTGTTCCTCAGGTCTAAAAGAAGGGAAATCTCAGCTGAAATGTATTTGATCTCCAAAAAAATCAAGCTCATGTAGGATAGAACTCGTGCATTCAAATTAGGATGTCCTGTTTTGCAGGCTCCTGGCTTTGGTTTGACTGATTAGCATAGTCAGTTACTGGAAACAACTCCATTCTTTTCTTGTGCTCTTCATTGTGCTTGTCCATCACCCCTTCATCAGATTTTTCTTTCATTTTTGGCCTTGTGGAGCTCAGTTCACAGAGTGGTGGCTTGATGTGTTATTTCTGTATCCTCAGAAGTTAGGATTTAATAACCACCTTATCGGCTAGAAGCTCTTTAAAGAAGTTTGATTTCCCTTAGTAATAGTTCCGTAACATGCAAGATAATCTGTCTATGAATACTTATGACCTTGGTTTTGCTGTTAAAATATGAAATTGGATACTTCCAGTTTACTGGTTAGAAAGTGAAAGTGGTGGCTATAGTTAAATATTTCATGTCTCTCAGTAAACCTAAATGTACTGTTTGAATCTTGTGTTATACAACAGAAGTTGAATTCCTGCAATAACATGTTTTTTCTTTCAGGTTTGGATAAATACATCTGATATTATATTGGTTGGCTTAAGAGACTACCAGGTAAAAATTCAGTGTGATTTGCCAGTAAAGAATATCTTACAAACAGCTTTATTTAACATTAAATTTGCAGCAGGTATCATGAGGAAATTCCCATCTAACTTACTTTAAATTTGTATTTAGTTATGCTGAGTCATGACTTTTAGTTTCCCTCTATTACAGAAAGATTGTCATGAGTAGATGGCAGATCCTTGTTCAACTTGTTCTTCTAAATTGCACCCTGTGCTTGAAAGTGCTTTTTGGCATCACACCTGACCTTTTTTTTTCCAGGTGTAGCTGATGCTTGGATCCTGTAATATATAGGGTACATTGAGCTATGCATCAAACATTTTATTGTGATAATCAGAATTGTTGGTAATGAGAATTTCGGAGCCTTGATGGAGGCTTTTACCATAAGAGGCCAATTGATCAGTGATTAGTTGCTACTTAAATTTCAAAAAATGGAGTAGTGTAAGTTTACGTAATGTAAAGGTTAATTGGAAAAGAGTTGTCAAATTTTTGTTAGGTAAATGCTTTTTCCATGAATAGTAGTGTTGTGTCATCAGTTGTTTGAAGATAGATTCCGCTTCTGAAGCGTACAATAGAGTTGTAAAACGTTTCAGATGCTGTGATACATTATTCTACTTAAAACTAGGAAGTTTTGACACTTTCTGACTGACCACCGAACACCTCACTATGTGTGTTCTCTGAAGAAAGATTAATTTCAAAAGCATGAAACTGAACTTTTCAAATTATTTACAGTGGGCAAAAATTAAGTTGTCACCCAGAAGAAATGAAGATATTCTACAAATGAGTAGTTTTTATTTCACATTTAAAGGAACTGGAGGGGAAGGAGGAACAAAATATTCTTCTGTAAATGATATAGGTGTTACTAGTCTGCTGAGGATAATAGGGGTTTTTTTTCTTCATAGATGACTAATAAATGCTAATAAATTCTTATTTAGGATAACAAGGCTGATGTTATTCTAAAGTACAACGCAGATGAAGCCAGAAGTCTGAAAGCATATGGGGAGCTTCCAGAACATGGTAGGAATCTTTTCACTTTAAATTGGTAGTTCATATTGGACAAGAATATTTGATCTGTCTTGACTTGGTGTGAGTGCACTCTGTAACTTCTCTAAATTCCTTTTTAGCTAAAATCAATGAAACAGACACATTTGGGCCTGGAGATGATGATGAAATCCAGTTTGATGATATTGGGGATGATGATGAAGATATTGATGATGTAAGTAATAAACATATATTTTTGTATCATATACTTGAAACTGTCGTACTTGGCAATAAGCTGATTTTCCTTGTTTTAGAGCAAATAAAATAACACATTGGTCTTCAGAATAGCTCGCCTTCTCAGGGACTCCTTCAGAAAGTGGTGTGGACGTACGCATGCCAGCTTTCTGTTCTCTGTTCTGTCCTACAATCCTCCTCTAATTGACCTGTATGCAAATAGTATGCTTAGTGTCATAATATTGAAACATACCTCGAGAGGAGTCTTCTTATTCCTCTTAAGATGCCTGAAAGAAAATCAAAGTCATTTGACCCCAGTGACCGAGATTTACATAGAAGCGTCCACGCAAATGATTGTGTGTGTGTACACGTATATGTGTGTGTGCGCATGCGTGAAGAACTGCAGTTAGGGGAGTCGACAACTACATACATGGACGTAGCTGGGTATGTTCATATTGGAGGAACTGAATGTAGCCCTCGGTACTGCTCTCTGAAGTGTAAGCTCCTTACAAGCTTGTGACAGAAAGCAAAGTAGATGATACAGGAAGGTTTAGCAGACTTGTAGGATTTCCTTGCATCCCTTGCACAGTAGGCTAGAAAGACTTCTCAGGGAACAGGTGCAAAGATTGGTGGGTCAGCTCCTGTGCTGTGTAGGACAGCTGTGGCCGCTTCAGTCAAGGCAGTGTGAGCCATAAACTGCTGATACAAACTACGTTGGACACCAGCTGCTGGAATAGATCACAGGTTATGTAGGTGTTTTGGCAAATTGCATGTGCATGTGTGGGTTTCGCTTTTCTCATTCCTCTGTAGTTTTTAACAGTCTCACTGTCTAATAATAACTACAGAAACAATTGAGGGATTTGTGGTTTACAAAAAAAAAAAAAACAAACAAACCAACAACACAAAAAAACAAAGACTTTAAATCTCCATTTTTGTTTACATAAAAATCATCCTAGTAGTTACTAAAGTTAACCATAATCCTGAACCTAGAGATTGTCACTATCAGTCGTGTTACTGCTTATCGCTAAGCCATAGTAATTGACTGTGCACACTCTTAAATTTTAGTAATAAAATTGTGGTCATTCAAACTATATAGCAAATTGCAGAAGTGGAATCTGCTGTGAAATGTCTTCTAAGACTATGCACTTCATTTTGCAGTTGAGAGATGAGTGTTTACAGGGTCAACTGGCTGAGAGGATAAGTAGGAACTTACTGAGCCAGTGAGTTAACTTAATTGGATAGACTGTTCTAAGTATATTATTATGTTTTAATTCTTCATCTTTTTAGTCCTCTCTCTCTCTCTGAGCTGGTAATATGACTAATTCTCTTTAAATGCTTACATTATTTTTACTTTTTTGAGGTGCTCACTATATTATGCATTAGATCAAATATTTTAGAAATATCAAAATCTTGATGAATTTTTCATCAGACTTTTGAAAATTGCACTTTGGACCTGTCAGTGGTTGAGCTTACTGAAGATCTAGCTTACTTTCTAGGACTGCGTGCTTTTAATAATGAAGCTATTGTAAGGTGTCTAAATGATAAGTAGCTGTAGGAATACTAAATAGTAAAATTTGCAAATTAGTGGATCTTTGTGTGGGATAATGTATTTAAGTGAGCAGCTATGATTGTTTTTAAGCTTCTGTCAGCTATGCAATGTAATACTAATATCAGGCTTTGTGAAAGGAAAAGACATAAAGAGAAAATGTAAATAACCTCTCTAAGGATCATCCTAGTCTACCTAGAATGAAGTGTGTCCCAAAGTCCTGTTAATGTGAAAGACTTGGTGGAACTTTTTCTTTGTTGTTTATGTCAGAAGGATAGTTAGAAAACTTCATTTTGCTACCAAATCTGGATAGTGTTGTAGTTTAGCCTCGCCTGGGACCAAGCTATGCAGTCTCCCACTCACTCTTCCCGCCCTCCAAGGGAATAGAGAAGAGAGAATATAACAAAAACCTTGAGATTTGAGGACAGGGAAAGATCGTTCAAGTTACTGTTATATTTGTCTGTTATTACGGACGAATCGATTCTACTTGGGGAAAACTAGTTCAGTTTATTATTAATAAAACCGAAGCAGGATAATGAGAGAGATAACAACAAACAGCTTACCCGCCACCCCTCCCCTCTTCCTGGGCTTAACTTGGTTTCAAATTCTCTCTACCTTCTTCACCCTCCTGAGCGGCACAGAGGTGAATAGGGAATGGGGGTTGCAGTGAGTTCATCACACAGTTTGTTTTTCCGACGCTCCTTCCTTCTCAGGGGAAGAACTCACATTCCTCCCCTGCTCCAGCATGGGGTCCCTCCCACAGGCCACAGTCCTTCGTGAAACTGCTCCAGTGTGGGTCATTTCTTCCACAGGGTGCAGTCCCTCCGGAACCAGCTGTCTCAGCACCAGCCCTCCACAGGCCACAGCCTCCTTTAGGCATCCACCTGCCCCGGTGTGGGGTGCTCCATGGGCTGCAGGTGGATCTCTGCTCCTCCGTGGGCCTCCGTGGCTGCAGGGGGACAGCCTGCCTCACCATGGTCATCACCACAGGCTGCAGGGGAATCTTTTCAGAAGTTACTTTACTCCTCCCCCTCCTTCTTCACTGACCTTGGCATCTGCAGCCGTTCCTCTCACAAGAAATTCTTCATGATCAGGCTCAGGCAGACGCCTCTCAGGTTCTCTCCACATCTCATCTCCGCTTCTTGCAACTGGGCTGGGCTGAGTTGGGCCCAGACAGCTGCCCAGTGGGAAGCCAGAAGGTGAGGGCCACAAGGCTCGTGCCTCCCCGTCTCTCCCTCTCTGCTTGCACTTCTGCTGCTGCCTTTTTTTTTTTTATTTTTTATTTTCCCCTTCCTAAATAAGCTATCATTGTAATCAATTGTCTTGGCCCTGACCAACAGCAGGTCCGCCCTAGGTCTGGCCGAGTCCACTGGACAAAGGGGAAACTTCTAGCAGCTTCTCGCAGAAGCTCCCACTGTAGCCCCCACCAGCTACACAAAACCAGGACACGTAGTCACTACTTAAGGAAGTTACGCTTAAACTCGGTTTTGCTTTCATTTTGAGAATCATGGGCTAATTTATGTCTGTACTATTTATGTGTAATCATATTGGCAGAATTGCTCACCTGCAGAACTATGGTATCATAACAGTGGTGGTGAGGTCGTAAGAGGAGCGTAATTGTTCACGTGTTAAGAAAATGGGATATGAGCTAAGGCAAAAACAGTGCAGTACTGAGTTCAGGAAGTCTCCTGTTGAACCATAAAAATAGCTTAAAGACAAGAGTTGCGTGATGAAAAATGCATGTGAATTAAATGTATGGTGTGGTGTTTTTGCTTTTCAGATCTAAATTGGAACAGAGGTTTACATTCCGACTTTTTTCCTCCAAGGATTGTTCTACATTGATATTTCGATTATTTTTTGGGTGAAGTCCCTTTCTTTTAAGAAGACTGAAAATTCCTGGTAAAGAGTGTAGTTTGTTACATCAAAAGGATTTATTTTCAATGTTTGTTTTAAAGTATTTATATTTCTTTAGAAATGGATAATGCTGGATTATCACAAAGGTTCAATGAAAAGCCACAAATATTTTGTCTCTTCACCAATTAGAGCTTTTACCTCTGGATGTAAGTGAGATACAGTGACATGGGCTGTAAAAGACTGCATTTTTTCCTCTTCTACTTTCATCACTACAATTCCAGTTAAACTTGTATTTTGAAATAAAAATTGTTTACCCTGTAATTATAATGGATTTTGATTAAATACAAATACCCAGTTCAGATTAGTGTCAAAATCATACTATGCAGTGTCTGTCCTTATACCCCTTGCCTTGATGTTAACTTTAAAAAGATTTTGATAATATAAAAGGAAGGCAGAAATCTGCATTTAAATTCATAATGCGTGATGAATCTGCTTTTCATGTCTAGTAGCATGCTGCTATTTTTATACTGATTTTGATAATTAAAAAACACTCATTATTTCAAAGATGTAAACTTGCCACAGTGGAGAGGTAGGGGAGAAGTAAAGATAAAAAGTAAGCAGCATCTCAAATTGGCAGTTGTTGAAAACTGTCTTGTATGCATAGCTCTTCGGTAAGTACAGTAGTCAAGCTGTAGTTGCAGAAGTTGAACACTGGGTGGCACCCAACTTGACAGGGATACATTAATGCAAGACATTAACTGTTGGCTTTTACTGAAAAATACGTAAAATAGGTTTTCCCCAAGTGAATGCTTAACATTCTTGATATGTTAAACATGTAGAATATTTTTACATTATAGAAGAGGTTATGTTAAGAGTAGATTTTTATTTTAATCTTAAACTCCATACATTGTAAGGTACAACATGAAAGCTTATGTGAATTTTGAATAACAATATAAGTGAGAAAATAAATTTGTGTCAAACGTAGGAAAAGAATCTTTTCATACGGAATAAATCACTGAAACAAATGGAAAGATTCTTCTCCGCCCTCGGACTGGAGGAGTCAGTTAAGAAGCTGAATAAAGACTAACCTCGTCATGCAAATATTATTTTGTGGTAGCCTTAGTTTCTTTGTCTTCAGTTATGTATTTAACAACTCTGAAAGCAGGTTAATGGAAAACTTCCTTTTGTGCCATAAAAATCTGATTCTTGACACTTGTATTCGTTATACAGTCTTTTTGGTATGATGTAAAGTGACTACCCCAAGAGATAAAAACAAAATGGCTTTAAATATTGAGTGGCCTCATTGCTTTACATGATTTTTAAGGAGAAATTCCATGCTTGATTTGAATTTCCAGAAATGCAAAAATGTCCTCTCTCTTACTTTTTTCTTTTGTTATAGTGTCTATTTTCCTTACCTGGATCTGGTATCTTATTCTAGGGATAATGTTTCCTTAGTATTAAGTAATTCTGACAAGTGTTTAATGGATTTTAAATATTTGTTGTAAAAACTTGCTAAATATTGTGAGGATATACTACTAATACAGCATTCTTATTCCACTGATCTTCAAGTATATTAATTTGCTGTCTTTGTATGCCTGTAAGGTTCAATTGTGAAGCAACGTAAATGCTGTAATGTTTCAGGATAAGGTTTATAAACCATTCCCTACCTCATTGGTTTCCTCAACATATTAAGCAGACTATGGAGCAGCTCTGAAAATGGCTAAAAGCTCTCAAAACTGATCTTGAGGTCCAGGTGCAGAAGGCATCTGTTCTCTCAGTTGTGCTAGCCAAAAGGTTAATGATTAAATTACAGCGAATGTTTACTGAAGATACAGGTATCATGGAAATTACACTTGCCAAAACCAATCTTGTACATGTGGGGAAAAATGAAAAGTGTATGGTCAGCGGTAAGGAGAAATACAAACGAATACACTGCTGTTGTAAGGAACTTATTTCCCTGTACCAGAGTTCTCCACTGTAACGGAGACTTCACCTGTGGGACAAAGATGAAATTCTGTTCCTGGCAGAATTTGTTAGGTCTTGGGGTTTTTTTAATGTTTATTGGTTATGGCCCTGAGGTTCCTTCCAATCTTTGTTGCGCCCAGGCTTGTGTCTGGTTCAGTCTAAGCTTTGCAGAGTTTTTAAGGAAATTTCCTATTTAACTCTTAATTTCTTATTAACGCTCTGGCTCAACGCCATCTGGTGTCTACTTACATGCTAGGCTGCGTTGCCTTCCTCAAATACACTTCCTCAGCTTGTTTCTCTGTTCACTGCTAAAGATCCTTTCATGGCCCCTTCTAGGCAGCTTTATATTGTCCCTTCTTGCTTCTCTCTTCTTTGGGGGAGAACAGCAGCTTGCACAAGAGCTCTCTTTTCAGTGTCTCCGTGCAAAGAGCAGCGGTAGAACAGCAGCTGCCAGGTAGAGGATTGCAAGATTGCTGACTGTAAAGCCATGAAAGGTGCTCCATCCGTAAGAGCATTTTCCTGATAAGTTTTTAATCATTCTTGTTTAACTTTGGGAACTGCTGCAGGCTTTTTACCGATAGTGCAAAATTGAAAGCAGGGATTCAAAAATTAATTTCCTGCAGCTGAAGTGTAAACTTTCTGTTCTCCAAGATGTTTCTCACTTTGAGGTGTTCTTTATGATTGCAACTTTGAAACATGATTTTTGCTCATTGTTTCAAATCTTCTTTGGCCCGTCACCTTATAATAGGGGCAGCTGTGCATTTGGTTGGACAGCCCTAATGCTTTTCCATCCTAATCCTTAGCAGATACAGTCCAGATGCACTAACTGAAAAAATACATGGTTTAAAAAAAAAACACACAAAAAAAACCCCAAACCTCTCCTTATGTAAGAGGGGAAGGAGCTGAGGAGCTGATCACCCGTAGTTGTTGAGCTCTGTGCCATGTACTTGTTACTACTGATAGGTTCTATTGTAGCAGTGTGCGCTGTATGTGCTGGCATGCACATTTGGGGTAGTCTGTGCTAGTGCCTTACGTATAGATGATGCCTGACATACAGACATGTGGTACCATATATATGCACACATTTAAATTAGCGTACGGTATACAACCTGGCAGAGGTTAGGCTGGCACAGTGATCTCTCTGGAGTCGGAGTGATGTCCGCGAATGAAAATGAGCTGATGACTGAGGGTGGCAGTTTGCCCGGCGTGGTGTCCAGCTGTACTCCTGACCAGGTTTGTTCTGATGAACGGATAGACTCGTGGCACGCCTAGGTTGTGAGCTCGTGCTGGGACTGCTGCTCCCTGTGGCCCTCGGGTGGTAAGGTAAGTCCTCTTTTCAGGTGAGCTGGGGTGTTGACTGCTCCTGCTGCTGAAGAGGTTCCAACCTAAGCCGTAATTATCTTCTGATACTGAACGTGAGTATCATGAGACTTGAACACCCGTATCACATGGTTCACCAGAGGACTCAAGCCTAGCTTTTTGTCTGTGGACACTGCTATCCTATAGGTTGTACAGCCACTTCATAGAAGTGAGGACTTGAAAGTTAAAATAAGTGCAACCTTCTGGGAGATGTGTGGGAGGAGGGAAGTATTATCTGAAATAATCTCAGAGTAGTCTGATTGCAGCTTTGTCCCTTTAAACTTGTGGCTCATTGCTGGCTTTTGTGAAGGTAGCTGTTGGCAGCTTTCTCATTTTGATACAAAACAATCTTCAGAATTTATTTCTCAGGCAGTGTATGCCCTTCCCTTTGGAGAAAGAGGGAGAAGAGGTGAACAGGAAGGATGCCTTTCCTTTATTATTTTTCTGTCACAGCAAGCATGAGGTAGAGTTCCTGTTGATTAATTCAGGTTGCCTGTGCTATATCTTGCCCATCAAATTTAATGCCAAAGATCAACTTTCTGATTATAAATTCCTGTCTCAAATAGAGATGCAAGCTGAAAATAGTGAGTACCTTCATGCAGTAATTCTATCTAGGGATAGAATAGACTAACAGCGGAATACCACTAGAAGCATCTAAAGACTTGTTTCTCAAGTGCTTGTTTGCTCCTGGGCCACGTTTGGGATCCAGATGTTTTAATTACACCAATTATGTTTTCAGAGCGACAAAAATACTTTAAAAAAATACAGAGATGAGATTGTGTTGTCTGTCCTATGAGTTAGCTTTTCTTTGTGTTTTTTTTTCCAAAGTGTTTGTAGACAGAGAGGATGCTTGCACAGTAGTTTTATTTATATCCAGGCTGTCAGGTCAAGAAAGGAAAGCTGAGTCAGAAGCTGAAAGAGACTTGGTTACAGTTAAGGGGCTTATTACTATGTCACTTGCCTAACGGTAAATTCTCTTTTGCAGGACTCTTACTGTATTTTGTAGGCACTCATTCTTCCCTCTTGTAAAAGTGGGTAGCTTGTATTTGTGTCTCTAGGCTGTGGCTGTTTAGGAGTCTCTTCTGCGGTCACTGGCATCTATGTTCCTTAATCAGCCCTGCTCTTCGTTATAGTGAAGTGGATGGATTTTATTCCCAGTTGAGGAAGATGATCAGCAAAATGCCTTTGCATGCTTGGCCTCTGGAGGGAGCAGACAAGTGAAAAAACAAACTGACCTTGGCAGATTGCCTCAGCTTCTTAGTAGAAGGAGTTTCTGTCACTGGGTTTCAGGGGCTCTGAGGTGCCCGGTCTCTGCAATAATTATTGCCAGCAATGGAAATACTTAAGTTTTATTTTTTAAGGTTTTTGAAGTAGGTTGCCTTCTTCCTACAGAACAAGCTGATTCAAGCATTAAGTATGGGCTGAGGTGCAAGCCTGTCACTGGCAGCAACACACGATGGATGCTGCTGTTCCCATCTGTAGGAAATACAGCAAACAGCAGCAGATACATGGGAGGATCCCTGTGGGACACTCAGACCCGCATGGGTTATATATGTTCCACCATCAGTGGTACCTGCTGTCAGGGAGGGATTCAACTTTGTGACAGTCCTCAAGACAGTGACAGGACGCTGCAGTTACAGTCTCTGTGCTTAGAGAGGAAAGCCAAGTGCTGCAAAGTGCTTGAGGAAACAGCTTCTCACTTACAAGGCTTTAAAACTAATTGTAGTAGACAGTGGCAGGGGGTGGGGAAAGATGCATTAATGAAGTTTCTGAGAATAATTTCACGCTTTTTCTGCCTGACCCAGTGCAAAGATCTCTCCTGCTCACAGCTGAAACTGGAGATGTATACAGAAGCTACAGCAGTTAAAGCTGTAGTCTTGGAGACTTGCTGAGAAGCCGAAGACCCTGAAAAGGTGTGGAAGACCTTGCCTTCTTCTGAACCTATGGACAGCAACTGTCCCAACTTGCCCTGCCAAATTACTCTGGAATAGGTCTGGGATGTTCATTACCAACAGATGCAGCAGGTGTCTGACCAGAGGGAGTTTTGCAACAGCTCAGTCACAGGGACCTTTGTGTCTTGAGCAAATAACAATATCCAGCTAGATCCTAAGTTCTGCTGAAAATGGCAGAAGTAGCCAGTGGTAAGTAACTGTGTTGGGTGTGACAGAATATATAGAGATGAATCTTCAGATTGATGATACAACCTCACAGTTACCTGCTGCTAATTGACTGCAGCATAGGAGCCTGAATAGAAATGAAAAGGAAGAAGCCACAGATCAGATGTTGGTGTGTGTACGTTTGGTAAATAGCCTCTTAAGCTAATCAGAAGGACCTGCAGTATCTTATTCTCAGTGAACCTGTGACTTAAGAAATCTTTAATGGAACATTTGGTTCTTCGCACCTAAATGGCACTACCCACTTCGGAAAATAATAAGTATGGGTGCATCTATTGCTTTTAGTATTCATAAAGATGTTAGGTGGTTCTGCCAGCCTGGTTAGCTGAAAACATCTTAAAAGATGCCCTAAGACCCTTTAGTGTGGTTGTCCAGTCTTACTGTATTCCACTTCAGTGATTGGGTCAGAAGTAACGGGCACCCTGTATCCTGCTGTGGTTGTCAGCTCCATCCCCTTACCAGCAGCTTATACCACTTGCAGCCTACTCATGTGTCTTTGGACAACTGCTGTTAGCCAGAGTATCGGTGAGAGAGCACAAACCTCTTCCCAAAACAGGGTGCCAGTTTCACAAAGGTGCTGGAAACGTGCAGCAGCGTAGGGATTGCTTCACTAGAAATGTGAGTACACCACCTGTAAGCGGAACAAATACTATCACTTGTGTGTTGTTATACTACCACCAACTAATGAAACAGTTGCTGAAAAATGGAAAAAGCCAAGATCAGCTGGTGCTCCTCTGTATATAATTATGCTGTAATCCTCAGCAGCCTCCTCCTCTACCCAGTTTGAATCGAGGCTATCGTATTTCTAGGTGTACATTTTGACTACAAAGGTAGGAAGAGTGATCTCGGGCTTCATTAAGTGTTTTAAACTAAACTGCTGTGAAGTTACTCATTAGGACTACGGAAGTCGATGTTAACTGTAGTATTTAGTATAGGACAATACAGAAAATAATGTATGGTAACTAAGAAAGAGAAAATAATACAACCAGGAGGTGGATTTGTGTTATTATAGGCAGCTTAGGTCAACCTAGCAATAGTTATATAGGCAAGTGTTAGAGAATCAAAAAACATGGAAGATGTCTGTCTGATTTAAGGCATGGGGAAGCATTTAGAAGAAACAGCTTGAGTGCCAAGTAGCCAATAACTTTATGTTGAGAAGACAGCATGACTGTTTCTGCTTACTTGCATAGATAGAAATCTTCAAAATCAATTAAAATAATAAAAGGGGGAAGGGAGGAGAGTATAGCACCTAATAGTTGCCTCCTTTAATACCCAAGCCCTCCTTAAAACCAGTAATTTCCTTATTACTGGTTTTCAAAATAAAATTTACTCTTGAATAGGTTTTTCATCCTTTTTTTTTTCTGTACTTAGTCATCATTTGCACATATGACTGTAGAAAATCTTAGTTAATATTCTTACATTCTTTATTCATATTACACAGTAAGGATAAGTAAATACCTCTTCATCTTCCTAAGAAAACTTGATACGTCTGGAAAAAAGTCCTTGAACTCCTGATTTCTCAGTTAGTGTTGGGTGGTCACGTGCATTTCTTTAGCTTCATTTTTTGCCATCCATGCATCACACTCGTTCTCCTGTACTCCTCATTACTGACATTTCTCAAGGGACTTTTGCATCTGTTTCCTCTATCATGAGAAATATTGCTGTTAAGGGAACATCACATTGTTCCTAATAGCTTAATATGCCTTAATAATTATGTTTTCAGTGTCCTTTCTGTAAAAAATAGTAGTATTGTTATTTTATCTCAATGCACTAAGTGGATGAACTTGGACGGAGCATCAGCTACTGTTTTTTCTGAAGGGCATAGTTAGAGCAGATGACACTCAATATTCCTTTCAATGGCTAACTAAGCTTTTTTTTTTTCCTCTCTCCCAAAACCATACTTTCCTCAAGGGAAGTGCATATATGTGTAATTAGAATTTAGACTGACAGAAATAAAGCTGTTTAGCTGAGCTCCTGGCTTTCTCCCAGAACTTCAAAGGATCAAGGAATCTTTGGTAACTGTATCCCATAGCTGAATGTCTATATTTCAAAAGAACTTAATGTGGACATTATAGTAAGAAAATGCTTTATCAAGCCATATATTAATATTTTTCAGAAATATATTTTAATTGGTTTGTATGGTAACTACTTCAAAGGGCATACATAACTCTCTAACTATAATTCAGTTAAAGAAGTATCTTATCTTGACACTTAACTTACTAAAGCGTGCACTTACCGTTCCGTTAGATGAAATTCTTTCTTCCAGTAACAGTCTATTGCTTGTGATAAGAGATGGAGTACCTAAGGGAAGTTACTAGCACAGTAAGTAGATTTGAAATGTATTTGGCATGGATCTTCCACCCTCACCATCATATATCTTTTTTCCAGTAAATTCTAACCTCTGGATTAAGAAATCCAGAGGTGGCAGATAAAGTAAGTTCTGTTTCTTGTTCCACCTCCTGGCTCCACCACACTCCATTGCACTTCCCCAATTAGTCCCTTTTTAGTCTTCAGTAGCAGGGCTCTTAAGTGCACTTAATCTCCTGCAGTATCTTGGAATATTTCGTGTTTGGTACATCAGCTGAGCACTTCATAAACGTGTGAAAATACCCAGTCTTTGTCAGCTTGAAAGGACCATCTGGACCATCTCATCCTGCTTTTGAAATAGCCAAAAGCAGATAGAGAAGAATGTAGGAAACAGCTCATACACAACAAAATCTTTCTTCTTGTATGATCTCCCACTTTCAGTGGGATTCCCCAGCTGTAGCTCACTGTGTCATGATACACCCCTCCCTTTTCAGTTAGGGAAATGGGGAGTAAGGATGAGAGTCATTCAGAGAAAACTGAGGAAAGAGATTTCTGATTCTACAAGTGACCACGTTGCACAGGTGTGCTCTGGGGCTCTACCAGGAATCTGGATTGGGTGCTCAACTCCAATCAGAAATACACATTTTAATGGCATTGCTTAAAGACATCAGCACAAAATTTATTCTTTTTTGTCAAAAAGCAGTTTCTCCTTAGAGTCTGTTCTTCTGATAGAAAGCTCAGCTATAAATCACTGAGAGCTCTATATGCTAGCAGAATATTTGAGTCATTTTAGAGCAGTAGATTACAAAGGGGAAAATACATTCCTTTTTCAGGACTGAGAAAACCTTGAGGTCAATTCTTTTCATCGCATCCTAGGAAAGTGCTAGACCTTCAGCTTCAAGTCTCTCTCCAGGCTCCTGTTGACACTCCCCACCCCATCTGAAAATATTTCAAATCTTTGTTCTCTCTGTAGAGGTGTGATGGTGTCTGCCTTGCTTGCTAGCAGCACTCTCTCTGTTGAGACTGGCCACGGAGCAGAACCACCTCCTGTGGTAGTGGGCCTGCACAGGCCTTCTCTGAACACTTTGGTGTTCTCAAGGACTTCTGTCACTGAGATGTGCAGACATACTGTCTCGAGCTCTGTTCAAACTTTTGCTTAGTATGCCATCGCAAAAGCATTTAAATTTGATGGTGTAGTTGGCTGTGTTGCTCCTCCAGCCTCTATTTTTAGAGGTTTGCAAGACCATCCTTCATTCAGCTGCAGGAGGCCAGGTAAAGGTGTAGGGGATATACGGCTTAGAGGCATCCACCCCATGACAATCATTTGGAGCAAAAAGTTAACTCATTTACCAAAAACTGGAAGCTAACTTAGGTATAAGATGCATCCAGAAGATGGGGCACTTTCTTCCCCTTTTGTAGCTTGCTTGTGCAGTTTGACAGTAGAAAGTACCGCTAGTTCTAAAAATGTTTCCAGCTCAAATAGTCACATCTATGCATAGCACAGTGAGCCTTTGGACAGCAGGTTTTGAGTAACTTTCTTTTTTGTGCTGTGAACTAAAGCCGGAGGGTACTCTAGGCCCTATTCCAAGCCTCTTGTGTAGATGGTGCATGCATGCCTAAGGAGACAGGGTATAAACCACTGAGCACTCCTCAAACTAGAATTCTGAGAAATTTAAACTTCCACGATATTTGGGGAGTTAACACTGATCCTCAGAGTACACTGAAGAACATGGTACGTGAGGAGAAAATAAGATCATGGGGAGGTCAGAAAGACTGCTACATCTTGTGTATCAATCAGAGATTCAGATTAGGAGCTCCTGCATGTTTACATAGTGTTTAATATTTTTCATGGTAACAATAATGGATACACCTAGTTTACATAGTTGAAATATATATCTACATTATTTCTTCAGCAGATACTATTATATTGTACTATTATGCCATAGCAAGAAATCAGAAGCCACAGAAACCTTCTCTCTTGGGCTGAGTTGAATTAGCAGTAGCATGGTAGTCTTTAGTCCCTTGATGGTACTGAAGGTTAGTTTCAGTTTTACGTTTATTAGTATAGAGTTGAGTATTGACCACTTTATGAAGTTGGTATTTGGGTTACTCTTCTGTATGGTTGTGTTGGCAGGACAATGTTGCATTTGTATAATTGGCACAGAAAAGGACTGGAAACTAAGATTTCTTAAAACCTAACAGTTTCTGAAATAGTAAAAATTTTAACACTGATCATTGGTAAGACAATGTTTTTGAATAATTAATATTTAGTACTTGCCTGGTCAATGCTCCTTTTGAACCTCTGTCGTAGTGTACCAATACAACTGTTGGTACAGTGCATTCTGAACCATCTCAGGGCAGTTAAGTCACTTAAGAAAACATTTTTTGGATTTTTTTTTTGCAAACCTATTTTTAAACTGGGTCACTTCCCCTGTTCATTTTGCATTAATGCCAGCCCAACTGAAAGAGAAATGTACTGGGAGGTGAGAAGAGCAGTGGGAGGTATGAAGACTGTTGTAAGCTGGTGTAGCCTCTGAAGACTTTGAGGAAACCCTGGCCTTAATGAATTGTTAGATTCACAGAATTGCACTAGCAACCCTCTTGGGGTTGCTAGTCCAACCTCCTGTGCAAAACAGGTCCAGTTAGAACACATTGCTCATGGCTTTGTCCTGCCACTTTTTCAGTATTTCCAAGGATGGAGGCTCCACCGCCTCTCTAGGAAACCTGTTCCAGGGTTTGAACACCCTCATGGTTAAAAAGAAATAACTTCCTTCCATCTCTCATTGGAATCTTCTGTATTCTGAGTTGTGTCCTTTGCCTTTTGTTCACCCACAGTATGCCATGAAGAAGAGTCTGGCTTTCTCTTCTCTC
Source organism: Chlamydotis macqueenii (assembly GCF_036417535.1). Taxonomy (NCBI): domain Eukaryota; kingdom Metazoa; phylum Chordata; class Aves; order Otidiformes; family Otididae; genus Chlamydotis; species Chlamydotis macqueenii. The sequence goes on from NC_141556.1 coordinate 132,037,583, forward strand.
CCCCTCCACCCCAATTACATAGTTGCAGGCAGGAGTAAGATCTCCTCTCGTTATTCTTTCCTACGGACTGAGCAAACGCAGCTCTTTGAGCCTCTCTTCAGTATCGTGCTCCAGTCCCTTCAGCAGTCTTGTTAGTTTTCTGCTGGACTCACTCATTTTTCTCACGCTGAGGAGCCCCAGAAGGGACATGGTATTTCATATGCAGTCTCAACACAACAGTGTTCTTCACTGCAGACTAAAACAAGCATCTGGTATACGATTTTTTTTTTTGTCCACTACTGAGCAGTTGCAGCACTCAATTTGAATCACAAGACTTGAACTTGACTCCAAGAATCTGAGAACTCCTGACTCAGTTCCCTGTTAGAGAAGGTAACTGAGTGACTCCATCTCAGCAGAATAACTGCATGAAGTGAAAAATACAGTTAAGAGGTATTGCATAAAAAATTTAGAGGTTCCCTTTTTTTTTTTTTAGACTAGCTTTTATCTTCAGTGCAACCAGATGTGCCCGTATCTCTAGTGAAAATTGCACTACGGACTATGGTACTGGTTATTGTCATAGCCACAGATACATAGATGTAAAAACATTTTGGAGGAAAGAAAATTCATGGTTTATGGTCTCCCTGTGAATTATTTTTTAATTTTTTTTTCAACGGTGTGTTTTTTGAAGCTAGTTCTGTTAATAGCCATTGAACTTAGTTGGGAGAAATCTGTCACTGCAGATTTCTGAACCAAATAAAGAATCTTCCACAAGATGACAGATTTTACACGTGCTTATGTCTCAAGCTTAGATTGGGACTTTTATTACATTCAAGTTATTTTGTCCTGAGGCTATCTTCCTAAGATTTCTTCAATTTTCAGTTGCCAAAGTTCAATCTATTAAAGGTTTGTTTGTTTGTTTTCTGTCAGAACTACATGGTTGCCAAAAGGGACTGGCTGCATAGGATGGAAAGGTTTTTGTCTATTGTATCAGTGTTTTTTTGTCTATTGTATCAGTGGTTTCAGTTTGTTAACTTAGAGCTAAGAGTCAAAGGTCTGATTTATATCTACTGAACCGCATCCAAGAAAAGCAAATGCTAGTATAGAGGGAAGGACATGCTTCTCATACCAGAAGGATCTTCAGAGGTACACTTGTTTGAGCTGTGAGGATCTGGAATGATTTTTAAGTTCATGTTTAAACACAGTATTTTTCTGAAGTCTATAATCAGTTTGAGTGTTCATTCTGTAGGATCATTTCTTCATCTTTTTATGTAATTAGCTTGCAGCCTCTCTTCTAGGGAGGTGCCTTCTGAGGAAATAAACAAGTGCAACTGCTGGAATAATGTCATCGTTGTTGATGCTGAGAGCCTGTCTATTCAAGCCCCATTTTAAACTCCCTACCTGTAACTGCTCAAAGGCCAGAATTATTTGTCACTACCTTGGTATCAGCAGCCCCTGAAGTCACAGTTTTCCATCTGCAATATTTAAGAGAAAAGAGTCTAAGAGATACCACTAGCTTCAGACCAGTCTTCTAAGTGTCAGAAGTTGAAGACCTTTTCCATGGCTGAGTCACAAGTGTCTCAGACACATGAATGGAAACAACAGTCACCGGTGGTTCAAACAGCACCAGCTTTTACTGTACTTCTGGATCAGGTACTGGATCTGCATGAGACAAGGCCAAAAGGCAGGTAAAAGGAGATTTCTGTTGCTTGGACCTCCACAAAAGAAAAAGGAGGTCAGATACAGTGTTTCAGTACATCCTTAAGTACTTCACTTTTTGTTCCCAGATGGAGGACTTGGCATTTCCTTTTCTTGAACTTCATATGGATTCTGTTGACCCATTTCTTCAGTCTGTTGAGGTCTCTTTGAATAGCACAACACCCATCTGATGTATCATCTACTCCTCCCAGTTTTGTGTCATCTGCAGAGTTGCTGAGGGTGCACTCTGTCCTATCATCCAAGTCATTAATGAAGATCCCAAGGAGCGTTAACTCCTGGGATACACCTCCAGCTTGACTTAATGCCACTGATCACAACCTTTGGAGCCTAGCAGTTCAGTTAGTTTTCATTTCACCCCATTGGTCATTTATCTATTTCATCAGTTTGTCTATGAGGATACTATGGGAAACAGTATTGAAAGCCTTGCTCGAGTCAACAAAAATAAAGCCCATGGCTCTCCCTCCCTCCACCAAGCCACTCGTATACTGTCATCATAGGGGAGGTATGATGATCACTTTGTAAATCAAGGCTGACTACTCCCCAACACCTTCTTATCCTTTAATATGTTTGAAAATCACTTGCAACACCACCTTCCAAGGGACTGACGTGAGGCTGCCTGCCCTGTAGATTCTTGGATCCTCCTTTTTGCCCTTCTTGAAGAAAGCAGTAACTTTTACTTTCTTCCAGTTCCCCAGGAACCTCCCCTGATCACCATCACCATCAGTTAACAAGAGTGGCCTCACAATGACATCAGGTCCATGATGTTATAGCTCTTACATAATTCAAACCTAGAGGAAGCAGCATGTTCCATGAATTTGCAGGGAGGAAGGAAACCAACCCTTAATTGTACATTACAGTGATCTTTAACCTGTGAAATGAAGGTAAGTTAATGTAAGTTAATGATTAAGAGCAGATGTTTACTCAAGTTCTGAAATGTATGACAACTATCTATAAATACATCTCTGTGAAACTTCCATAAAATTATGTTTATTTACCTTTTTAGCATACATATGTCAGATTTTTTTTCTGAATGTCTATACATAATAAACCAAAATATCTGATTTTTTAGCACTTGTAAGTGTGTTGGTTGCATCCCACCAGGTGTCTTCTGGTTCTAGTTTCTCATAGTGTGGCTGCTCTGCTCCTCTCCTTTACATACATCACGTCCTATCCTTTCTCCATTGAAACCTAGAATACTGGATCCAATGTCAAATCCATCATCACAGAATCTTTAAGGTTGGAAAAGACCTCCAAGATCATCAAGTCCAACTGTCAACCTAATACCACCATGCCTACTAAACCATGTCCTGAAGTGCCAAATCTACATGTTCTTTGAATGCCTTCAGGGATGGTGACTCCACCACTTCCTTGGGCAGCCTGTTCCAGTGCCTGACCTCTCTTTCAGTAAAGAAGTGTTTCCTAATGTCCAGCCTAAACCTCCCCTGCCGCAACTTAAGGCCATTTCCTCTTGTTCTATCACTAGTTACTTGGGAGAAGAGACCAACACCTGCCTCCCTACAACCTCCTTTCAAGTAGTTGTAGAGAGCAATGAGGTCTCCCCTCAGCCTTCTCTTCTCCAGACTGAACAATCCCAGTTCCCTCAGCTGCTCATCATAAGACTTGTGTTCCAGACCCTTCACCAGCTTTGTTGCCCTTCTCTGGACACACTCCAGTAACTCAATGTCCTTGTAGTAAGGGGTCCAAAACTGCATGCAGTATTTGAGGTGAGGCCTCAACAGTGCTGAGTACAGAGGGATGATCACTTCCCTACTCCTGCTGGCCACACTGTTCCTGATGCAAGCCAGGATGCTACTGGCCTTCTTGGCCACCTGGGCACACTGCTGGCTCATGTTCAACTGGCTGTGGACCAATACCCGCAGGTCCTTTTCCACCAGACAGATTTCCAGCCACTCTTCCCCAGGGCTGTAGCGTTGCATGGGGTTGTTGTGACCCAAGTGCAGGACCCGGCACTTGGCCTTGTTGAACTTCATACAGTTCACCTTGGCCCGTCGATCCAGCCTGTCCTGATCCCTCTGCAGAACCTTCCTACCCTAGAGCTGATTGACACTCCCACCCAGTTTGGTGTCATCTGTGTCATAAAAAGAAGAATTCAGATGCGTAGAATATATGGATATAGACTACCATCTGAGGACTGCTTTTTGGGGTTTTTCTGTTGTTTGGGAAAAAAAATAAACAAAAATCACACACCTCTAAACAGGAGACGAGCAGATCATTGTTTCCCTGAGTATGGTAAAGCAAGTTCTATTAGTGGTGACACCTGAAAATCACATTGACTGTAAATGACCTTATTGTCATTTACCTAAGATTATAGAAAATGTGTGGACTCTTATTAGCATGGCCACTTGCCTCTGGAAGTATCAAAAAGCCCTCCACTTTTTAGATCCCAAGTATGCAGGTTCATCTGATTCACCTTCTTTTGAAAGCATTCTCCCCTGTATCATCCAGCCTTCCTACAACAAAAGTTTGTGGCCAGCAGAGAGGGTCAAAGAGGTAGGACCAGAATTTGTTATAGGTCCAGTTGCTTCCATTTCTTCTGCTTCAGAGGATGCTCTATAACTCTGTTGAACTGAGGACAGAATCATCATCTTAAAATTGTCTTTCTATTAAGATTTAAGTGTCAAATGGACTATTACAATTTGATCTGCTCCATCATGTCAACCTATACTGAAAAACCTGGCAAATTTATGTTTTGTTCAGAAGCAATTGTCTTTCAGGTGCAGCTTATTCCTAACTGATAAAAGCAATGACAGTCCACAGATTCAGAGGAAAATTATGATCTTCAATATTTCCTGATGGAGGAAAAAAAAAATTTCATGCAATTGAGAAAGAGACACCTTTTTTTTTTTCTGTACCATGCAGTGTGGGAAACTACTGGGCTGAGATGTCATGGAATTGTTCACAGCAGAATATGTCTGTTTATACCAAAGTATTTCCTACAGAGCAAAGAAGCTGAATAATGCTTCGATAACTGCAGGCCAGAGAGAGGCTAATTAGCAATTCAGGTTGTCCTGTTTCGGACATGGCAGAAGGAGCAACTGAGTCTTGATCTAGATTTTAATGTGATGGAGGACAAAGTCAAATAAGCCAGAAAGGTGAATGGGTGCCAGGGCAAGGGAATGAGGGATGTGGAGCAGAAGAGTGGCTTTAATACCTTTCCTTCGCTGAAGTCACTTGCTGTAGTTCTAACCCCAGAAAATGGGTTGATGAGAGGTGTTGTCTCAGTTACAAAACTTACCAAGCTGTTTCCCACCTGTTGAATCTTCTCTCTTCAAACAGGCTAGGTGACAATCTTCTACCACCACTCATTAAACCAATCAACTTAATAAATAGTTTATTTTAATAATAGGGCTTTAATAATAAGCTGTTGTGAAGATCTGAGACCTCCTGCAAGACTGTAGAAATGTTGGTTGGAAGGCACCTCTGGAGGCTGTCTTTTAGTTGGACTGGCTCAGCACTAGACTATATCTCTCTTGGCTTTGCCTGAGTCTTGAAAAACCCCAGTGACAGAGATTCCTCCTCCTCTCTGGACAGCCTGTTTCAGTGCCCAGCTACCCTCTTGTTGATTTTGTTTTCTGATGCCAATCTGAACCTCCCATGCTGTAAACTGTGGCAATTGTCCTTTGTTAGACCAGCTGGCAGTAGCAAGAAGAGTTTGGCTCTGTCACTTCTGTAATAATACTTCAAACAGCTGTAGGCTGATGTATTGTCACTTCTTAGCTTCCTTTTTACCAGACTAAATAAGTCCAGCTCCTTCAGCCTCTCCTCAATAGCCTTCTTAGTAGCCCTTCACTGAAGTCCTTCCAATTTCACCATGTTACTCTTGTTCAGAGGTATCCAAAACTAAACACTGCTTCAAGTATGGCCTCAGCAGTACCAAGTCGGGATTATCAGCAAATTTCCTTTTATGTGCTGGCCACACTTCTAATGTAACCCAGTACGTAGCTGCTTTCACAAGAGCATGCCGCGGGTTCACATTCAATCCGGTGTGCACTGTAACCCACTAGCCAGCCACTTCCCACCCCATGTGGTTATTCCAACTGCCATAGCCGCAGAACTTCATGCTTAGAAGGATCGTGAGGTCTCTGTCCAATCCTTGTGTTTTTCAAGGTCCTTCTGGGTTGAGCCAGCAGCCACTTCCGCTGACTTAGCATTATCTGCAGGGAATGAGCTCGGTGTTGCAGCCGGGTTGTTAATGAAGGCATTTGATATGGGTGCCAGTATTGACCTCAGGGTGCTTTGCTGATTACCAGCAGAACACTGAGTTATTGACTGCTACCCTTACAGCCAGTTTTCAATTCATCTAAACAGTCTGTTTGTCCAGCCCCTGCTTCTGCTGTTTCCAGAGGGGAAGGCTGGGGAAGGTGGTGTTAAAAGCCATATTCAAATTGAGCCATATTGCACCTGTCACTCCGCCCTTGCCCACGGAGCCAGTCATTTTATCATAGCAGGCAATCAGGCAGGTCAAACGTGGTTTGCCTTCCTGGGCTGACTACTGCTGACTATGTGCTCCCTGATCTTTCCTCAATGAGGGACGTGAAGGTGACTGGGATATTGTTTCCCAAGTTGTCCTTCTCGCCTTTTTGAAAGTTAAAGATTGATAGTGGCCTTGCACTCAGGTCCATCAGGTCTTCAGTAGCTTGGGGTGATTCCCACCCAGCCCAGTGGATCTGAATACATCCAGTTTCTCTCACCTGTTGCTCCTCCATTGCTGGCTGCCCCATTCTCTCCCCGACTGTGTCCGTACAGGCAGAGGTCTGAGAGTTGGCTGTGGTTATGAAGACAGAGGCAGAAAAAAGGCACTGAGTTCATCGGCTTTTTCATTGATACCTGTTGTCACTAGGGGCCTCCGTCAGCAGAAGCCTTGCACTTGCATTTCCAACTAGCATTCTCACAGAATCTGCCTTGTTCCAACCAGTGCCCCTCAGCAGTCTCAGCTCCAGCTGGGCTTTCGCCTTCCTGATCTTTACACTAAGCAGCTAACACTGCTTTTTCTTTTTCTTTTCTTTTTTTTTTTTTTTTTTTTTGTCTGTTAATTGGTAGTGGTTTACTTAAGACATCAGAATAATTTCATTTAGTTAATTTAGCCAATCTAAACCACATAGGAGATGGTCTTTCTGACTCTTGCACACTTTTGCTCCGGCAGGTCAAGACTCATGAATGAACATGGAAAAATTACTCCAAGTGCAGAAGCAATTGCAGTCTGCTAGTAGGAAGGCATGGAAAAGATGCCTGAAATTACAACTCAGTTAAATGTGGTTAATACAAATATCAATACAAATGGAATGGGATTCTTCTGGTCTTCAAATATTTAGAAGAAAGATGCAACTAGACAGTGAAGACCAGCAGATCACCCTACAGGAAGGTTTAGGGTTTGTCTGCCATTGGGAAACGTTCTTGGAAGAGGATCATACGCTGAACAGTTTGAGTTCTAGACTGGGATCAAGATTAATTTGATTGATAAGAGCTTACATTTAAAAGCAGAGAACAAAGCTGGGAAAGGCTCATTTAATCTCCATGATGATAATGTAGTGAGAAAGAAACATCAGAGGGTCAGAGAGAGGAATGAATGTGCCAATACTGATAAGAGCACTTGCTGGCTAACACAGAGTGGGAAAGTACTGGCTAAAAATGAGCCTCTTGCAGTGGCCAGACTGAAGGTGTTACATTGGTACAACAAAACAGAAGATCCAGAACAACTGACTGGGAATGTGCAGTACAGAGACCTGCAGAGGATTCGCAGTTGTGGCTGGAACATCAGAATGGAAGTATATGCATCATTTAGGAAAGATAGAAGAGAAAAATAAAGATGGTGAAATAGTGTTTTGCATTCATGACTTCAGAGAAAGAAAAGGGATGATACGTATACAATGGATCCTGTTTGAATTTAAATTGTTTAGAGAAAGGTAGAAAAAAATACTGTACTGAGGTATCAGAGAGCCTGCAGCATACAAGAGAGCCTGGGGGTTGGATTTAGACAGGGATGTAGATCTCTGTCATGTAATTTGGAAGAGAAAAGGAGTACCCTTAGTAACTCTATAAATATGGAAAAGTTTAAGTCCTCAGACTGGAAGATCTACCTATTCCTAGATCTGCTAACAGATCACTACACTACAGTAACAAGGTATGCAAGACTGCTGTGAAAACCTTCTATCATTTGCCTAGCATGAAATATGCAGAATCCTTAAACATTTTTTTAACTGCAAGTAAGTAATTTCCATTATTTTTAACTGATATGGAATGAAAAGAAATTCTGAAATGGCAGAATTCTCATTAAATAGAAACATTAGTTTTAGCCCTCTTAATTTTTTCGGAGTAGTTGGGTTAGTTGCATCGGGTTGTATCTTCAAATTGAGCTTGAAGGCAGAGACAATGACTTATTTCATAATTATCACAAATTAATTTAAAAACAAATGCTGAACATTCTGAATATAAAGTAGAAATTAAAAAATAATGATTACAAGATATATAGAACACATAATTAGACCTGATTTTCCAGGGGCCAGAAGCCTAAGTTGTCAAAGAGCTAGAATTCAGAAAATACACAAAATTACTGCAAAAACAACACTATGCCCTTGGTACCACCCCTTACATTATTTCCACGGAATCTGGCATGCCTGTTTTTATTATCCCACTAGCAATTACCAGATCTTCTTATTTTGTATTTTGATCTCTCATATGTTGGCTACAGAGGTTTGTAAACATTTACAAACTGCATTCACTATGTTTGCTTAGTTGTAACTCCTATAAAATTCAAATCTAGAGGAAGCAGCATGTTCCATGAATTGCTGGATTGGCAGGGAGACAGAAAATTGATCCTTCATTGTACATGAGAGTGATCTTTAATCTGTGAAATTAAGGTAAGTTAATGTTTGATTAACATCTGATGTTTACTCAAGTTTTGAAATGTACGAAAATTACCTAAATACTTTGCTGTGAGACTTCTGTATAGTTATTATTTTATCTTTTTAGCATATATATTTAAGATTTCTTTGTTGAATGTTCATACATTATAAACTGGAATAACTGATTTTTCTGTCCAGACACAGATTGTTTAATTTGCTGTAGCTGTGCTGAAGTCAGTGGAGCTCAGCCTGAGGATCCATTTTGTTCTTGATTAACAAGTCTTGTCAACAGACCCTCCCCTTCTGTGTTAAAACGTTCAGTACAATGTTTTATACCCATTGATTTGAGGCTCAGCTCAATAATTTTTCAAAGACTGCTTGCTTCAAAATTATTGATCTCATTTGAATAGCCAGGAGACCTTTAGACTGTCAGCATCTACAGGCATAGCCTGATTTATCTTGCTTTGAAGCAACTGCAGAATTGCTGTGACCAGCGTCGCATTCTCTATTTGGTATGCCGAGTCACACGCACAAATAAATATCACAGTCTATGGAAGTTAAGGAAGAATGAAAATTGATTATGGAAGTAAATAAAATCCTCATCTTTTACAATGTTCTTTCTCTCTTTTCAAATAAAAGCAATCAGAATTCAACTTCAATTTTCCTACGCTTGTTAGGTATTAAGTCTGGGTCTGTTGTAGATTCCTAATAGGTAGTTATGAAAACAGATCTAAACCACGCTGACTTCTTTCCTCCAATTATTACATCTCTCCCAGAGTTATCTTACGGATAGTGCTCACAAAGGCTGAGGCACTGGCCTTGTCAGTGGTATGTGAAGGGGTGAGCACGGAGCACTCAAGTGGTCTCACTGCAAGCGCAAGGCGGTCTCCTCTGTGCACATGCGGTACTACTCATAAATTACATAGTCTCAAGACAGCCTGGCAGTCCTGTTCCAGAGGTTTTGCATCCTCAGGGAAGTAATGACTTCTCTTCTCTTCAAGGTGACTTAATTTCTTATTCATAGGATGCTGGATTAACCAAAAAAAGTTAAAAAACCTAATTCTCTACTGACTGTCTGCTACTTGATGCAGTATAATCATTATTCAATGTTAACCAAACTTAATTAGTTTAATGCTATTTTAAGCATTCAATCAGAGCAGAAATATCTTAGGATTTTATGTGCCATAACCTTGAGAACAGCTCATCATCAATGTGATGTGGATATGTCCCTGTCCATGCTTCTGTCATATATGAACATTACATAACGTTCCCCTATACGAACGGATTATGTACGGCTGGGCAAGGAATGTTCCTCTTCCTGCCAAAGTACGCTGGTGCAGTTAAACAACAATACTACAAATAATTGCAAATCTTTCAGGCAAATATCAATCACTTCAGCAGGTGCTGAAGAGAAACGGAGAAACGTTTCTATGGCTGCAGGGCAGACATTCTTTCCTTCCTCAGCAAGACTTATCTCCTCCTGCCTCTCCCAGCAAATGCTAAGACTGTGTCACATCCTGTTAAAGCATGAAAAGCTAACAGAGCTTTTGCCTTTTCTTTGCCTAATACTGCAGTAAAGAACCTTTAGTTTAATCCCAGAATCAAAAGCAATCCAAAACTCATCAAAATCGAACTTGTTCATATCCCCCCTCAATGATACCTGGCCACAAATCTGCAAAACAATTAATAACACAGCTCTAAGATTCATGGCTCACAAGGTTTTGAATCTGGAGGAGAAGAGCAGGTATCTGGTGGTAAATAAAGAAGGCCTTATTTACAGGAGTATTGGAGAAATAATATATATCAACCTGTCAATGAAAGACTGATGAAAAAATACTCAATTTAAATCAGGTCTGAAATAAGTTTGTGCTGCATTCCACTACGGTTTATCCCATCACTGTGCTCAGAAAAGCAGGGCGTGTAGGCAGAGCTGTGTTTGTACATGACTTAAAATGCCTGCGCCGTCAGTAAATAACGAAGAACAAGGTGATGAGAGAGTTCCTCTCTTTCTCTGTTTTCACTTATTTTTGTGAAGATTGACCCCGTTAGTGTCAACCTGTTCCATGTCAAACAGCTCCGGCTGCACTTCAAAAGGTAATGTAAATGTGTGAAGCGAGAATACACCCCTCGTTCAAGGCATTCTGTGAGTATAAAAAGAATCATACATGGCATAGGATATTAGGGTAGAAGATGTGTCACTTAACATATATTTAATTTAACATTAATATCATTTAACATTTTTAATATATATTTTCACACGGAGGAGAACTAATGCACTTTTCACATGCCAAATGACAAATGCAAAAGCAATCCATTATGATTCATCCTAAAAATTATTTTAACATGAGGCTGATATTATTCACTGAATGACACTTCTTGGCTATGTAAGTACACAAAAATAAAGCAGACAGATGTAGTTCAAGCTTTGCCAGACTTGAGCTGCACATTGGTCCCACTCTTCAATCAAGAGAACTTCAAAAATAGTTTGATTCCTATGAATATTCTGCCCATGGCTTCTTAGACAGTGAGACAAATAGAAATCGAAGCCATTTCACCAGGGCAAATTCAGCTATGTTTTATAAAAACATTCATGACTTAAAGGTAGAAGTCCTTTAGAAATACAACCACAATTTTTTATTTCAAAACTGTGGTTTTGAAACACAGCACCATTTTGCTGTTGATATGCTTCAAGACTGACTCCACCAATACATTTTATAGAATGGTTTCAAGTGACTGGGAAAAAAAAAGATTTTTCTCTGTTATCATACTGTGGCTCAGCTTATTGACTCATTGCCCATTAATTTTTTGTGTAAGACTGACCCCGCATGAGGAAGATTTCTTATTTGTCAATTAGTCCATGAGCACTTCTGTCATTTGCAAAGCTAATTTCTCGACAACACTCTAAGTACAATTATGATTTATAATCTATTTTAGGGGAATGCTTAAGGTGGTGAGTTAACATTTCAACAATCAGAAATAACTATCATTACTTGTACCCACCACCTTTCTTCAATTTCTCATATATGTGCTACAACTCTCTTTTTAACTTCTGAGTCTTGTTCTGTTTTTCTTGGAGAACATGAACTTACCTGCTAAAGAGGAGTACTTCTGTTTAGAAGAATTCATAGTGTCTGTAAAAATACTTTGTTGCGAGCACTCAATTTCATTCAGAAGTTACGAGGCACTGGAGTTTCAGGAATCTCAGAAAAGGAGGGATTATTTTAAAGTTGAAGCAGACAAATACTGACTGGGAAAACTGGATCCCCATCTTTGACACACAGTTTCCGAGGTGCTTGGCCAGTCACTCTGACTGAAGCATCACGCATGAGCAGCCATTCTGTTTTCCTCACTTTTTTGGGTTCTCAACTTGTCACTGGCAAAATAGAGCAGAAACTGTGGACCACCGCAGATTTGTTTTATTGTAGATCTGGCCAGTTTGCTCAGGGCTCACCATTCTGTTCTCTCTCAGAAGCATTCCTAGGGATCGATGGCTTTGGACACATAGATACAACCACAAGATACAAAAAACACTGAAAAAAAGAAGTCAAGCTTTTCAAGTTAGTTTACACTTTCAACAATTTTTCTTTTAATGTCTTTTAAGGTGGCAAAATTAGCAGTCAGCCCAGCTTCTTTCTGCCTGCTTCCTGAACTACCTCTCCGCAGATTTACCTCCGAGATTTTCACAGACTTATGTTGACCAACACTTACTCCAGCTCATGTATGAATATTTGTGTATATCTGTTTAAATACAGCACCTGCTGAAAATGTGTGGTAAGAGGGGAAATATATTTTCCACAAAAGAAACTCAAAGTGGCATTGATCTTCACAGCGCACAACACACCACAAAAGAAATAAAAACACTTTAAAATACAACAGTCTGGAACAAGTATTACCAGAGCTCCATTCACAGAAGGACAAACTGGGCATCAGATGAAGATAGCAGAATAACCAAAGTGTCTGCAATAAAACACCTTCCCAACCAGAAGGCTCAATGCGATGTGCCTTACAGAGATGAAGTTGCGCTCGGGAGGATTCCTGCATTGCCTTACAATTCACGCCAGAGAGCTGACAATAAGAGGCTGGCCACAGCCTAGCACACACACAGCTTCTCCCTGCCCATCTCCCCGCCCTCACGGGCAGTGCTGTGGCAACTCACGCTTGTGGTCCCGGGAGTGAGGAGAAACTTCCCAGACCTGTCCCTCAGCTCCTCAAGGCTGTAGGGCTGTCAAGTTATGTATTGCTTCCTCTGTCACTCAAAAGTGGAGCTTCACATTGCTTCTGGTGAAGTGTTGCCTCTAGGGCAGTTTCCTTTGGTGTGATATGAAGGGACAGCAGAGCTAGGTGGAGGGTGGAAAGTTAAAGAGGGACATGGTGACATCTCCAACTCTGAGCATGCAGACACTGGCTGTAGTCCCATCAGAGCTGGAAAAGCCCCTTTAGCTGCTACAGTCAAGAAAATAATCTTGTTCTGTGAAGTATGGGCAAAATTAAACAGTTCATAACTTCCTTTTTAAAAGCTGAAGAGTAAAAAATTCCCCAGAGGTCCTCTATCTGTCATGAAGAAGGATATACAGATACGTCTGAAACTAGCTCCTGGCTCCAAGGTGTAAGTGCATACCAAAGCTTTGTAGATTTGTACTCACTCACTACACCTGGTGCTTAAAGATCCATGAAGTATTCAAAGTCAAACCTGAGCAAGAACGGTGACGGTCTTGTTTCTTAGGTGCTGGTAGATGCACATTGTATTGAATCCACTATTCCCCGCTCTAAACCAACCTGCCAACCTCTACAACATAAAGAATTAACAAACAACTATGGACAACTCCAGATACATTACTTTCTGTTAGCTCTTCCCTGTGTCTGAAGGATGATAATTGTACTACTTCACCTCAGAAGGCTGTTATAAAGTTAAATTTATTAATGCTTGAAGGAGTTATGAGAGTACCACAGGAAAGCTGTCATGGAAATTAATTAACCTGCCTTGAAGGCAGGGTTTGAAGAATGTACAGTGAATATGACATGAAAGATTCCACTTTATATGATGAAAATTAAGAGAAACATTGAAGAAGTATACATTAATTAAACACATCCTTTGCACTGAATGAGGCAGGAGTCTTGCGGAAAAAACACTCCGCAAAGGTAATTTAAAAACTGACTCATATCACATACTACATACAGTACTACAGGGGAGGTTTTTGTCTTTGGAGAGTCAGTGTTTTCCATATAGATTCCTCAAGTTGTCTTTAAAATCTTTTTTTTTTCTCTGTATGACTTCCAATCTGAATATTGGTGAGGCTGTGAGCCAGCTATCAGAGGAAATTACAGTCGTAGAAGATGACTTATTTCTCCACGTGACACGCTACGCTTACGGGCTTCACAGCCACTTGAGAGCCAGCACTAGTTGGCTCACATTCTCCTGTGGTCCCATCCACCCCTCTCCACCCAACCACCAGCTCCTGCCCAAATGCCTTCTCTGCAGATACCCTCAAACTCCCCTTCTCCAGGTTCTGGCTGTACTCCTCTGTCTTTTCCTGTCCCTTCAAATCCCCCACATCCATTCCCTGCTTTCCTAACTCGCAGTCCTAGAAACTCCTGCAGTTTCCTTTCCCTCAGCACTAAGCCCATGTAACTTGCACTGAGACCAGCTGCTCTTTCCCGTGTGTTCATCAGGCACCAAGAGGCTAAAGATTAATTAAGATTACAGAAGAGTCTTCTTTCTTTTGGTTTTGTTGTCAAACGAGCCCCTGGAAATCAGGAGGCACAGCTACAGTAAGACATGTAGGATTTTTCTCCATGTTGAATAATTTTAAGAGGAGCCCCTTGGCAGAAGTTTAGTCTGAGAAACAGCTGGCATGAAAACATCAATTGACACTTTTTTAATTTGGCAGAGTTACAAACAACAAAAAAGAAGTCTTTCACTGATAAGGCAACATTAGGAATAATTGTTACTGTACGCACCAACAAAAACTAAATCTGTGTAGCTAAACTTTCACTGAGGTGTATGAACCTGAACATGAGGACACCACTAGAATGTATAGATAGAAGACAAATTGTTGACCAGCACCTCAACAGAATAATTTACACTTGGGAGAGACACATCAGAAATACCAAAGCAAATGCTTCCCAAAAAAAAAATGAAAGGAAAATATTTTCCTCCTCCACCTCCCTATATTGCCTATGGTCTGTATTTCCAGCTAAAGAAGAATACAATGGGAATGTAATTGCCAGTCAAAAAGAACAGAAGAAAAGGACTAAGGATGGAAAGTGGGAGGATTAAGGATGTCTTAAATTTCAGTTTTGGAAAACTGGCATTGAAGGTGAGGCAATAAGGCATTTGGCATCTAGCAGCAGCTCTAGTGACATTTAAAGGCTGCCCAAGGCCACACGCCCAGGGGCCACATGCGCTCCTGTAGCGCTGTGCCGTCCCCACGTTGTCAAGAAGCCACAAAAATGGGAAGGCCGGAGCAAAACAAATACACAAGCTGTGTGTTCAACTTCTGGGTTTGTTTTTTTTTTTTTGACCACTACCATACAAATATTTAGGAGAAAAAAAAAATATGTTTCTTTATTTCTCCTCTTCTGCAGGGCCGTCTGCAAGCCTGCAGGTGCGAACGGCCTTGGCGGTGAATGGCCCGCAGCAGCCGGACCAGGAGGACGCACTCGCGCCTTTCCCCAGCGCCACGGCTTCAACTGCGGCAGCGCGGGGCTGCCAACAGCGCACACAACCTCCTAGAGGGAAAAGTCTGGAAAAATCTGGAAAAACCTGGGGGAAAAAACGGCAGGGCCTGCCGGAAAGCCGGGGGGCACGTTGTTTGGCTCTTCGAGATAAAAGGTTTTTCCAGATTTTTCCAGACTTTAAGAGGCCGCGCTCCCCGAGGCGGCGGGGGTGCAACAGGGGACTAGGGCCGGGCGAGGCTCTACCGGGTGACCACCGGCGGGACCCTCCCCCGCACCGCACCGCACCCCGCCCTCAGCGCCGCGGGGCGGAGCAGCGGCAGCACCTGGCGGGGCGGGAGTCGCCCCCTCTTCGCGCAGGCGGCACCGGGCGAGGAGCCGTCGTCGGCCGCCGTGCCCGGCCCCGCTCCCGCTCCTCCCCGCCCGCCGCCCCGTGTCAGGTGCCGCGGGGCGGGCAGTGCGCCTGTGCGGTGGCTGCGGGGCGCCGCGGAGCGGAGGGGAGCCGAGCCGAGCCGAGCCGAGCCGGCGGCAGCAGCGGCAGCAGCAGAAGGAGGACGCAGCGGTGGGTGGCCACCGGTCGAGGAAGATGGCGGAGCCGGGGGCTGCGCGCAGCTACCCGCGGGCGACAGGTAGGGGATGAGGCTGCGGCCCCGCGATGCGCCGGAGGACGGCAAGCTCGTCCTCTCTCGGCTGCCCCCGGCGCCGTCCCGTCCCTTCCTGCCCTGGCCCGGGCCGGTCTGCGGCTACCGGAGCCCCAGGGGGCGGCAGGCGAAGGTCGCTCCCCTCTCCGCCCGGCAGGTGCCGGCCGGCGCGGCGGCGGGAGGGTCCGGGCGCCATCTCGGGCCGAGCCCGGGGTGGCCATGGGGGCGCGGAGCGGGGGGGCAGCCCCAGCTCCGCGGCGGGATGTGGCGGGTTATCCCCGGGGGGCGCCGGCGGTTGGCGGCTGCGGGGTGGAGGGGGGACGATACGGAGAGTGGGTCTCGCCCGAGGCCGCCGGCGTGCCCCTTCCCCCGCCGCCCGGTCCCGCCTTTGTGGTGCGGGAGGTGTTTGCCGTGAGGCGGCTTTGTGCGGCGGGTCGGGCTCGCACGGCAGCTGCGTGTGCCGCCGCGATTTCCCTGGCCGCCGGCGGTGCTGCCGGGGAGGGCGGCAGCGTGGTTTTGCCCCAAAGTGGAGAGCGGGGAGGGAGCGATTTATAAACCTCATTTTCAGCGGTGCCCGGGCCTGCCGGTGCGGGTTGGCCAACCCGGGCAGCAAACTGGTTGAGCTGGTATCGGGCGTCAACGCCTCACTCCGAGCCCTTATGTAGGCACGGCTCCTGTTAAGGTGTCCCGTCCCCCCTCCCTCCCCCGCTGCTTGAAGTACGTAACTTTTAATTTCTGAGGGTGAAAAGGGTGCATGAGATGCGGTGGAGCCTGCTGTGGTGCGTGGAGCGGCGTGTGGGGTGGGATCGAGTCCCCCGGGTGCCAGGAGGTGTTAGGGCCAAGGCTGGTGGTCCTGGCCTCGTGTAGGTGTTAGGGTGGGTCTGGATGCTTTTTCTTCATGTGACCTCTTGGCAGTTCGATGTACGAGATGAGTGGTGATTAAGGGGTGAGGCAGCTGCTCATTATACTTTTACCTTAATTAGCTGATATGGAGCCTTTGCTTTGTGGATGGCAAACCATCTAAACCTGGGGTGTAAGAGGGAATTAACTTCCCTGTTGTCCTAAGCCACTGTAGTTTCCAAAAGTGGCTTTACAATTGCTTTGGGAGATAAGGAAATGTTTTTATCCCAAACTTACAGAGTGGGAAGATGAATCTGAGTCTTTGACTTGTCTGAGGTAACACTGTCTGAGGAGCCAAGGCGGGAGCTGGGAACGCCTGTGTTTGTGGTTCCTCGCCCTCCTCCTGTGCTCAGCAGTCACGACTCCCACTGTGAGCCGTTGCAGTTGAGCAGTCAAGCACTTCTAGGGCTTAGGTCTCCATTTTTTTTTTTTTTTCTCATGTTTCACATGGAGGAGAAGGGAGAAAAACAATCAACACTCAGAATTTATATTTGTGGCTTCATTTTTTTTGCCTCCTCTCTAAAGCGTGAGGAAACTTGCCCAGTATTTGCTTGCACTCTTCTCAGATGTTTTTCTTCTTGTGTTTTTCTACTTTCCAGCTTCAGAGGCAAATGTTGCAAAAAAAAGTTTTACTTATTGTATAGACCAGGACATCATCTATTTTTCACGCTTTATGAGACTGGGAATCCATAGAAAAGGCAACATGTGGTTTAGTTGAGATGATGATACGAATGGGGGGTCATGTGTTGTAGAGCATGGTCAGGGATGGACAGATATAATCACTTGTGGTCAAGCATAAACATTTGAACACTAATGCCTAAGCATGGCAGTACAGGGTGGTCTCAGCCAAATCTGTTATTTTATTTGCATTGGCTTCTAGAAGGTAGTATATGATGTGGTGTAAAAGATTGTGTGTGTGGTATGTTTTACAGACAGCAGTGTGGATGGCATTTGGATCTGTTGCAGCAGAGAATGAGACTTTTTTTTTCTTTTTTTTTCTTTTCTCCTCCCCCCCCACCCCCCCTGGGACCCAACCTACCAATCCAATTTTGTAGCAAGCACAACAGCTACTAATACCAATTGTTAGCATGGATGTGGAAATGATGCTCTCTTAGTTCACGTGTTTGTATCTTAGTCCTGAAGTCCTCATCTTGTTCATAGGGGTAGGAAGAATCTTGCCTCCGTGTTCTAAAGTAAAGTGCTCCTTCTGACTATGTTGCCTCCCAAAGGGGTGCTGCCCCAGCAACAGGTGGTGGCTGCAGCCACTGTCCCCCTTCCCAAACCTGAAGTTCTCTGGCAGCGTCTAAGTTTTGATCTCTAGAGTCCTCCAATGCTGAGGGTATTGCTGGGATGGCAGTGAAAGTGAGGCGCCAGATTTCGCATGTCCACCACTTCAGACTGTTTGCCCAGATCAAACTGTAACAAACAAGCCTGCAGTGAAGGAAGGTATTTGCATCTCTTCTCTTCTAGGGAAGAGACTATTGTTCAGTGGTTTATAATTCTGAAAAAAAGGAGCAAAATTCTGTGGCACAAGCAAACAGTATTGCAGAACTCAAGTGTATCCTTTTGCCAAAAATCAAAGGCATGCAGCAAACAATAGAGATGCTACAGCCTGAGAAGATATAGCAGGAATCTTTTTGTCAGGGAGAGCATTAGGTGACCAAAATGTAGGCGTTATTGCTGCTGCCATCTGTAGTAACGGTAGTGACTAAATAGCATTTGAAGGACAAGCTGCTCAGTATTTAATCTCTCATCTTCTCTTTTGCTGCCCAGTGAAATTTGCTTAACGTATGTTCTGAGAGACTGAAATACTGAACACTTCTGTTTTCAAAGCAAAATATATTTTTTTTTCTTCTTATAGAAAACTTGATCAGCCCTAAAAGGATTTAAGAAAAAATTACGTGATGTGCCAACTTAGACTGTATATCACAAAAACAGTTTTTGTGAAAGGAATTAATGTGTGTATTTTTTTAAAAAATACTATGTGTTTTTTTTCTTCTTGATAGCAGTGCTTTTCCAACTGATTTC
Source organism: Chlamydotis macqueenii (assembly GCF_036417535.1). NCBI lineage: Eukaryota > Metazoa > Chordata > Aves > Otidiformes > Otididae > Chlamydotis > Chlamydotis macqueenii. The sequence goes on from NC_141556.1 coordinate 132,056,385, forward strand.
TTATCAACCAGAATGATTTAACGAAAGTATACTTTTTTTTTTTGTACTATATTATTTTCTCTCATATATGGGATTTCAAGGTTGTTTATCCCCAAGGTTAATTCCTGTTCTGCTTTTCATGTGATGTTACCATTTGCAAGTCTTGGTTTTAGTTCAGAACATTTTAATACATTGCATCCTTTCAAGGTTATTGTTTTATTATTTAAAACATTGTAACACTGACAGACTTGGCCTCTGTCCTGTCAAAAAAAAAGAGTCAGATCCCTTTCCAACTAAGTTTCATTAAATTGTACTGAAGAAAAATATCTTGCCTTTGAATTCCAAAGTCGCAGAAATAGAAGGAATGCCTGTCGCTTGAAATGCACGCATCAGCTAAGTGAAGCATCTGAAAACTTTAGTGTTTGTAAGACATTGTTGTATAGTGTCACATACCTCCATTTGCTTTGGTGGCTGGTGTATCTGTAGCAGTGGAAAGGCAGCAGGGATGCTTTTTATATTAGATAATTATTTCTAGACATGCTAATTGAAGGAGCGTGTACATATTTAATGTAAATGAAACTATATATCCTGCATGTTGATACTGCATGAAGATTTATGTAGTAAGGCTTTTTGTCTCATGAATAAATAAAATACAATTATAACTTTCATGGTTATCGGTCTTTTAATGTGTGCGGAGCAAAACCGACAGGGAAATGTTTTAAAAATCTTATTAATATCTCCCGTTCATTACAAATGCATTTTAAAGCTACAGAAAAGTAAGAGCAAGTCTTTTAATTCTTTAATTCTGGACTGTTCAGGTGATTTAAAAAAAAAAAAAACAAAACAAAACGTTATTTTCTTCTTGTGTGTTTCACCTCTGCGAGAAGGTCCCAGTGTCAGTACTGTTGAGGGGCTTGTTTGGCTCTTCTCTGTTCCAGTTATCTTGACCACTCCTCCTGAAATCTGTTTTTTGCACCAGCCCTCTGACAGGGCATTGCAGTTTTCCACCCTTCATTTAGGACTGACTCAAGCTGTTGAGCTGATCTAGAAGCAGTCGTTCTCAGTTTAAGTTCTATATCCACTTGTGTGTTGTGGATTTTTTTGTTTGTTTGTTTTTTTTAAAGTGTTGTTTGTATAGAATTTCTGTAAATAACTGGACTGTACAGGCTGGGGGGGAGGGGGGATACAGCTGATCAGGAAACTAGTGCAAATTATGGGAATGCTAACTGCGTGGAGTAGAAACCAGCTCAAGTTGTCTGCTCCCTGTTTCCATCATTGTCCTTTAATTGACTCTCACAGTTGTTCCCAGCCTGATAACTTTGAGTTTAGTAAGGTCTGTGTATCTTCTAGGTCCTGTTTGACACAGTTACCTTCCAGGTGATGTGTGCATGACAGGTTATACTCAGTTCTCAGTGTATTCTGGTACAGTGATTCGGGTCAGTAAGTATGTTAAATACATTTATGTTAACACCCAAATTTAACTTTCTTGTGAATCTCTCCTGCTGGCTGAGAGGGAAAATCTGGATAATATGCTTAAATAATGGTAGGAGTGCTAATGCTGTAACTCAGCCAAGGTTATTGCAGTAATCAAAAGCGAAGTTCTTTCAGTACTGCAACAGATTTATTTTTATTATTTTTTTTAACTGCATGGTTTCTGCCATTTAGATAACTTCAGAGTTATTTTGCTGTAATTGACTTGTTTGATATTTCCATCACAACTTGTTGTATTACTTGTGTATTTTCTACGGTTAGAATTGGTGCATGTAAGAATATGGTATGTGTTAGTTTTTCCAATATGCTTGTGTTCAAGCAGCTTACTCCGTGAAAAAAAGTGGCTTGAAACCTTGGCTAATCACAGAGGTATTTTACAGCACAGTATTACCCAGGACTGACTTTAGATAGGCTATTTAGAAATACCTTTCACTGTGCTTTATCTCCACAATGATGAATGATGATGTGTGGGGGTGTAAAGATAAGAGGTAAGTGGGTTTCACAAAGTGGAAGTCTGTCTAACCGTTAAGATGGGGGAAAAAAACCCCTCAAGATTATTATGTTATTTAAAATACTGTAACACATCTGCCAGACTTTGTCTGTCATTCAAATAATACACTCTTTTCTTCATTTGTATCGTGAAACTGTCAAGAGCCTAAAATCCTAGCACGTAGTGTTCTCTGCGAGTCTGACTGTTGTAAGAATCTTAGTAAAGTACTTCTTGTTGCAGTTAAATTGTAATCAAAATGGTTTATATAGAATTAATTCTGCTTTTGCACTGTCTTCTGTGTATGTACATACATAATGCACATACATTTCAGGCTTCCTGCAGATGTAATAAAGATATCAAAATGCCTGTTGGTCACATCTTAGTTTTCTTCTTTATTTTCTTCATGTAACTCTTAAATGAATTATTCACAGTAGTTACACTTTTCCTTATCTATTTATCTATCTCTGTGATACAAAGTTGTGTGTGCTACAAGTGTGTGCTTGTTTTTTGTTACTGTATTATCTGCATATATAATTTCTGCTTGCCAAATGTCAGATCAAACTTTGTGGAAATGTTTTGCCCTAAATTCTGAGACATCGGTTTCTCTTCTGCATTCGAATATCTGGAGGTTTTTGCTACTGCTTTCATGTGTTTGTGCCTGTTTTCCTTTGATCAAGAGGAGGCTGACCGTTCTTGTGGCATTAAGGTGCTGCAGACAAACATCTACTTTGCTGAGATTGATAAAGCATTTCTGTGATCTTTGCGTAAACTTCAGTTACATAGCGGGTAGGCTCCTCTTTGCTTTTTAGCTGCTTTTCAGTGAGAATGTCCAAAGCAGTGATGACTAGAAGTATTCCCGATGTTGTGGAGGGTCTGCACAGTTGTGTTGTAGTAGCTGCTTGCTTAGAAGTACTTTTGCTTTAAACTGTTTGTTTCTCAGTGTGCGAAATTTTGTTCGTTCTGTTTGGTTTCATGTTCTTTTTTCTTGGCATAAATAAAGGTGCCAGTAGCAAACTTCTCTTATTAATGTTTTGCTTTTGTTAAATTAATTCCTCTACAATATGGAAACTGCAACTTTTTGTATTCCAGTGTTAGGCATGTGTGCTTTTATCAATTTGTGGGATAATTTGAAAAAAAAGGTGTTGAGCTGAATTTCTTGTAGCGATTTAACAGAAGAGATTGTTTCCTGTGCATCATATAATATTTAACTTTTTGAGCTTTCTGTTTTCCTTTACAAGAGTAGGTACATGTTTGATGCAGATTTAGGCATTCAAATCCTTTTTCAGGTGTGTGAAAAATCTGGAAACTCTCCTTTTTCTGCACTTTGAGTACAGAAATAGATGAAATTTGTTCAAGCTTTTAAAATCAGCCTCTTCACTAATAATTACATCTATTGTTTTGTGAAGTCATTCCTGTGTGCTTGCATTTGCCTTCCAAGAGGACCAGTCCACTGAATATGCATTAACGTGGTTTGATATGATGAGCATTTTAGTCTGAGGTGCTGTCTGAGTTGGTCCTTGATGCCAGAGCTGGCAGCGTCTTGGCTCCACATGCACATTAATGCATCTGCTTGCGCAAAAAGAGAGGTGGATTTTATGCCCCGTAATCTTAGCACCATCATTGGTGCATTGTGCATCCACCCATTTTAGAAGAAGAAAGTATATGAAGCTTCATAAATATACTTTCCTTTGTTGAATAATTTATCTTAGATACTCTTTTTTTTCCTTGTAGTGATTTTAATAAATAAAATGAGACTCTAGAATTTTTGACTTCTACCTGAGGTTTTGATAGGATGGAAGATAACGTGTTGGATAAAAATACATGATACGGTGTATCAGTTTGTGGATGCCACTGTAAAATGATCTCAAAAATTCTTCAAGAAAATAGTAGTAATACTAGTGTGTTTGAATGTTTTGTCTGTTTTAATGCCAGATGCTGGAGGACATATTGTGGTTTTGTTTCAATTAGGTAAGATCTGGAAGTATGCCTTGCTTGGTTCAATCCATATGAATTATCAAATTACTTGTCTCATGCGAAGCAGAAGCTAGGAGAGCTCTTCTTTATTTAGGCAAAATGTTCATTCAGATATTTCTAGTTTGCAATTAATTTTGGTTGTAGGTGTGGTGGAATACTGAAATTCTTAAGGTGGCTTTGATCAAAAAAACAAAGATAAAAGTTTTCCTAAGACAGTGCGGCATGCCTGGTTTTAACTACAGCAAGAGTGCTGAAGGGGTCTCCCACTGCCCGGCCAGCGAGAGCACTGCTGCTTTTTTGCCTAAGCAGTAAATCAAGTGATAATTTGAGGAGCACTCCAGTCTGAATAAACTAGCCTTGATTGTTGAGTTGGAATAAACTTCCAGTATAGAATTCAATTGGAAGTAGGATAAATCTCGTTTTGAAAAAATTCCAGTCATATGAAATAAAAATATTTTTTCACACTAACTAGGCTACATGGCAGATCACACAAGAAGGGCCGTTCCTTTTGTCCCAGGAGGGAGAAGAGGACAATACTGTGTTTATCTGCACATCATTACTGTGATTTTACGTATTTTAAGTAAAGGGGTTTAATTTCCCTTCCCTCAGGAGGGTAGTAGCAACCAAGAGGAAGCACTTTCCTTCTCCCGTTGTTGGTGACTTGCCTGCTCTCCGCAGTCATTTTCATCCACTCCTGTGTGCGTGTGTGTGTGTACCCACTCTGTGTCAGGGGAGAGACCTGAGGGAGAGGACTGGAAACGTGCTGTTGGGGCTCTTAAAATGTTGATAAACAGTGAGCAAGTTATGGCTTCCAAAATAAATGATGGATGAGCTGGGTCTCCTTTCCCTGTCCTAAAGGGAAGAGGGTGTACAGCTTTACTTTTATCCTTAGTTTCTTGACTTTTAGTACTGTGCTTCAGCCACAGGGCATCTTTTCCCCATATGCTTAATGGTCTATTAATAGATGTAAGTATTTCCATTACGTTTGCTGGGTTTAGTAGCGCTAAGTGCTGTGGTTATAAGTAAACACAGCGATTTTCAACAGTCATAGGAAGCGGTTTAATGGTGCAATGAAGTAAACAGGTGACCTTTCTTTGGCGTAAATGAGTTTTTGATGAGGTTCTGGACAAGGATGCTGGATTGCAGGGTTGTGGTCCAGGATGTGTTTCATGGCTCTTTGAGGCCAGGTTATGGCACTGAATGAAAATATTTCAGTGGTGCATAGGGGAGAGGTTGTTTAGAGAAAGTATTATGCAGAAAGGTTGGATTTCTGTGGTATTGTCAAGTTACAGAACTGAAAGAAAATTTGAAACAGAAATAACTGCACAGATTATGAGAGATATTTACAGAAAATGCAAAGAGTTTGTTTTTCATAGTACTTTTTATGATCTAAGGGCAATTTTGCACATCCCTTCATTGCAGTATATTTTCACTGATTTGGTTGGTTTGGTTGGTTTTTCTCCTGTGAGGATTTGTAATCTATGTTCTTATACTGTACTCACTACCCGTATTCAGTCTTCCTTTAAGTCTTGTACTGCCAAAGGGTGTCTTAAAAAGAATAGCCTGTCTATGAATGTTAATATATTTAATCTGTGATGAAGTTGTCCTAATGATATGTGCATGGAACTGAAAGTCATGCTACACAGTACAGGCACATTCACTTTCAAACCCAATTTTTGTCATGACTGGTCCGTTTGTAATGCTGAAGACAAACTGGAGACTGTAAAGGAAGTCTTCATGCAACCAAGGTTCCTTGTGATGAATACTCCCTACAGCATAATGACAAGCTTACAGGCCATGTAGCAACTCAGTAGGTGTTTAAAATAGCACAGTAGTGCTCCTGGAAGACCACTGAATTCCCTATTGATGTAAAATCTCTGTAATGCATAGATTTTTCTGTTGCCTGCTTGCTGATAATGGTGCACCTGTGCTATTGATAAACTGACACCCAACTAGGTGAACTCTTCAATTTTTATAAGTTGTTTTTCTATTTTTCTCTCTAATGGTGTTTTCCTCCTTCCCCATTCTCATCCATTCACCCTCGCCTACAAGGTCATAAGGATGGCCGCTTTAGGCAGAGGAACAGTATCTCCTTCACTGCTCTGTCTTCCCTGGTGGCTAGAAGAAGGCATTGAGGTAAGGGTATAAGATCACAGCAAGCATACAGTATGTTTCCTAGTGTCCCACAAATACAGTTCCAGGAGCTAGAGATGTATCCAGAAGAGCTGGATACATCTGCCATCATATATATACATATTCTTCTCATGCTTTAGCCTGTTCCTCACTCCAGCTTTGTAATTGCACTCAATGCAGTAATTCGTTCTTGTGCTCTGGCAGAGCTCATCCCAATCCATCCAGCCTCGGGAGCAGAGGGAGACAAAAGCATGGTGCCAAGGAGGAGGCTGGGCCCATCAGATGGGCTCTGGCAGGATCAACCTCTCACCAGCCCACCTGTCTCCTGCAGTGGGAGCCCAGAGGGCTCAAGTAGCTCTTCAGTTTTTCCTGTGGGTGCTGCAGGGGAGGCAAAGAGACAAGGAAGAGGAAAAAGGTGGAAAGGAAACAAAAATGCATTCCATGCTATTCAACCTCTGCTTCAGGCATTACTGTTCAGCACATATCAGAGCTCTTTGAAAATCAAAGGCAACAAAAAAACAAATAGGCTGAGGAATGTTTTCTCTGGTCTTCACAGCAGCTATCGGTTAACACATGTTGCAGCGTGATATACTTGCTTAAGTTATAGACTCAAAGTGGAGGGGTAGAAGTCCTCAGGATGGTTTTCTAATGGCTATTATGCACTGAAATGAATCCAGATATCTCCTGGTGATGCACACATCTTGAGAAACTCTGACAAAAACTCCGATGGTATAAGGTAGTGCTTGGAAGATGCAATTTTTGTGTTCTGACCTTCAGTCCCAATGGCGAGAACTGCTGGAGCTGATTCCAAGAAGCAGCATTTCAGGCTGATTATAACGTACGGTCCTTAATAAAATTGGACAGTTGAAAAGTCCCAAGAAAGAAAACTGTTAAAGGAATATGGAATGACTGTTTAGCAGCTAAAAGCTAACCTTAACTCCAACTAGATTTGAATGCATTCAACCCCCGCTTTTTGGTTCCAGCTATATAATCTAGTCCATTACTTCATGCCTCGCCAGAAAAAATCCAGTTTGTTGTTGTTAAGTGTCACTCAGTAAAAAGATTATTTCAGCGTTGTCTGGCAGATGCTAAGTACTCTTTTTAGAGAACAGTGAAATAAATGACTGCACATGTTTATTTGTAGGTAGAGCTTGAGTGACAACCATTGAGTATAGAATTTGGGGTCTCTGGGAATTGAATTTGTCGCTTACACAAGCTTGTAAGGGCTCATGATGTCAAATTTGTAGAGAGAGAACCTCTTTCAGTGTGCATCAGCTATCACTGCTTTGATAAGGTGGTGCGGGATTTGGCTCCTGGTTCTGGACTTACCCAAGCACATTATACTGAAGTAATCTGCCCCTGAGTCTTCAAATGTTTAATCAGGCACAAGAATCTCTTCATCTTCTGGTAGTAGCTGACTTTCTCTTTCTGATTCAGAAATGTTCAGTGCATCAGTAAAAAGGTACTAAAAGCAAAGACAAAAATCTCTCTTACATTTAGATAGTCCTCTTGCCTATGGACAGAAGCAATACCAGAATGTTTGCTGGCTTGTTTGGGAGAACTTAATTTCAAATACCATTTGTGTTCTCATGTAAGAAGTTTAGATGCTGAATTTTCTACTGATTGTTGTTGTTGTTGCTGGTAGCATTAGTCCTTCTCAGTGAGGTAAAGAAGGTGGATATAGTTGGCTGTTTGTGACGATATACCTGTAATTTTCTTTGTTCCATTGCCTGCTACCCCAGGTGGATCCATTCCTCTTGCTTGTCAGTTGAAGCATAGAGGAAGGCTGTCCTTCTTGTGTGTGTAGACCTGCTCTTCCTTTTTCCAAGCTTTCCTTTTACATGCACAGGAGGGGATGCAACTTTTGCTACAACTCTGACTCCTCCTCTTCCCTTTCAAAATATTTACTGGCTTCTGCTACTTAAGCCAACTCAACCTACTCATCCCTCTCCTTTTTTCACTTACTGTGGGTAGGCAGGTTTTTCAAGCCCTGACTCTATCTTTTGATTTGTATCTACATGTGAAACAAAATTCTAGAAGAGTGCAGGATTCCTGTGAAAGTGCTGACTTTCAGCCTGGGTGCGTGGTGATACAGAGTGCTCTGTTCAGCAGAACTACTTTCTATTGCCACTATCAAACAAAAGCCTTTTCTGGTATGGGTGTGTCCTGAACTTTGATCTGACCACACTTAGTCTGCGTCTAATCAGTCCTGGCAAGGAGCTCTGTAGTCACAGAATCATAGAAGAGTTAGGGTTGGAAGGGACCTTCAAAGGTCATCTAGTCCAATCCCTCTCCAAGGAGCAGGGACATCTCCAACCAGACCAGGTTGCTCAGAGCCTCATCCAACCTGGCCTTGAATGTTTCCAGGGATGGGGCATCCATCACCTCTCTGGGCAGCCTGTTCCAGTGTTCCACCACCCTCATTGTAAAATTTTTTTTTAGTTAGCTGCCTTCTGTTAGGAATGCTGTATCTGATGAACATATCTTTCCAGTGAGGCAAGGTTTGTGGACTGATAACCTCTTATTAAACCAACCAATTATAGTCCAAACAAGGAAGCTTTCTTGTTGAGCAATCTGAAGAAGGAGCAACTGTATCTTGGTTCATGATACATGGAAGTGGAGAGGAGAAAAGAACGGAAGTGGATGCTGGAGTCTTGAGTCTCCCTTGGCAGCAGCAAGTTCCTGCTCTTGCAGAAGCCAAGGATGTTGTGACTCAGTCTTTTGTACTGGGATACAGCACCTGTAATCTTTTATTTTGCTGTAGGTGTGCTGCAGTACAGCAGCTGCTGCTTGACGTGGTTCTGTTCAACTTGGTGCAGGTTCTGTGTAAGTGCTAGTCAAGAGGGAATGAAAGTTCAAATGTCTAATTTACTTTGAAAAGTATCCTGGTATGATTCCTGGATTTGCAGGGTGAATGTTGCTATTACATTTCAAGAAGTATTGACTAGAAAAAGTTAAGATAAATCTCTTTGAATATACAACTAAGTGTGGAATAAGCCACTGCTGTTGTTCTAGTATTACCATTGATGAGGTTTAGTTTTCTGGGCTTATGTCCAAAACTACTGCACTTCTTGTTCACATCCCCTGATGTAGCAACCCTGAAAGTAAAATTGGTGTAAAAAAAAGAAATTAAACAAAAAAAATATTTTTCCTGCCGGTATGTTTTGGTCCAGGATGCATACTTCCATGATTTTTAAAAGTAAAAAAAACCAAGAAAGAATCACTGACATGGAGCATCATTGTATGCAATTTTCAGATTTCTTGTTGTAAATGCTCTGGCTAGTGTATTTTAGAATGCACTGTCTCATGGTAATTGCTAGTATTTATCAGTTTCCAAATCCAGTAAGTAATTTAAGCAGGCAAAGCTCTTGTTTTATGTACTGGAGTTGATTTGTTACCGAGGCTTTTCACCTGTTTGCACTGTATAGTGAATGAAGAGACAACTGTCACTGGTGATTAGTTTCCATGAAAAACCTGGTACAGTCTTCACTTTCCTTGCTTTGAGAGCTTTCTTTGCAAGGAAGAAAGATGCAAGCTTGCTGGCTTTCTGAAAGAAGTGAAAATGTCAGCCATAATGCTGTTAGCAAGTGTTGGATTTTTCGTTCTGGATGTGGTGGGATTTATGGCACCAGACTGCAGGCACATCTGGAGTGAAACTGCAGCAGGCAACATGTTGCTGTGGCTCTTTTTGCAGAGGCTCTGCACATGGTGACTCTACTGGTATAGGTTTCTACAATTTCTTTAGTAGGAAGGAATTTAACAGTATAAAGTGTATCATATCACTAAAGCAGTAGCAGCTTTGCTGTTTTTCTGAAAAATTTTAATGGAGGATTTCAGGGTTAGGAGAGAGTAGAAGAGATTCTGCTGCCCACCTACAGCACCACCAAATATCAGATTGATTCCTAGCACATAGATGCTGTCCTTCAGTGTTTCAGGATTTCAGTTACTAACATAGTTAAGGATATGCAGTAGTTACCTGAAAAAACCCACCTTTTCTCTTACTTAGCTGAGCTGTGCTTCTCACAGGAGCCATAACTGGAACCCACTGTCAGAGCCTTACATGCCCGAGGGAAATTTTTTCAGCACATTTGAAGGGAAGGGGATATATGAGGCCATGTACAACTACTTAGTTTCAGATTTAAGAGCTTTCAAAATCATTATAAAACTATTCTTGATATTTAGCCTTGTTCTGTTGCTCTTGATTAAAAGTTCAGGGCAGTGTAAATAAAGGAGGGAAAATTAAGGTCCTGTTTTGTGTTGTGTAAACTATCCTTAAAAGTTTTTGCCTTTGAAAATAGTATATATTTTCATCTCCTACACAGATTGCCTGCTAAGTATAGAGAAGCAGCAGCTCTTTTAACACTTTGCTTATAGCATGAGGGCATGTGCTTTTTAAAGTGGTTGGCAGAACAGCAAATTGCAGACGGGAGGCGTGAGGTTTGTTGTGTACAGCACAGACACGTGTAGGAGACGGAAAGTTAATCCAAGCACATACGGTAAGCTGTTGAGAAAGATGGAGATTTCCCTTACTACTTTCATGTCTTATCCTCTGAAATATAGTTAGCTGAAAGGTGTGTAGTAGTTTTATTTGACAGGGTGAGTGTAGTAAAAAAAAAATGCATATGGGGAGGGAAAGTTTGCAAAAGCATTTTAAACTGTGTCCTTGTACACCAGTGTGGAGGCAAGGGGTAGACTACAGAGAGGTATATTTTGGCAGAGATAGTGCAAACAGTCTATGTTAGGAGGAGTTGGAAGAAATGTGTATGAAACTGTAATTTTTTAAATTTATTTTTATTTATTTATTTATTTATTTTTTTTAGAAGCTCTGGAAGGAATGTAAAGCTGATGGTGGTTGCCTCCGTGGAGGTCCTGATTGCTTAGGGAAGGTGATAAGGGAAGAAACTTTAACCACAACAAAGGCACATCTTGGGCTTGATTTCAGGGAGGTGAGGATACTGAGCTCAGGATGAGGATGCTCAGCCGGGATACTGAGCTTAACCCCTGGGATATGTGGGGTTAACCTCAGTTTGTTGCAATCATGGAAAGCCTTCTCTTCCAAAAACCTTCTCTGTATTTTGAAATATTTTGTGCAAAATATTAGTGGTGCTCTTTATGCTTGTATTAACACTACTCTACTGGAAGTCTGAAATTATGACCACCACGAACCACAGTTGAGGTATTGTGCACAGCATTGACAGCTCTGATGTTGGTAGTAAGGAAGGAATCCATTCACTCATCATTTTTCTGTAGGAGCTTTTAGGTGGTTCTGAAAACAAACAAACAACATTTCTGCTTCAGATATACATGGGCAAGTTCTGGCGAATTATTCAGTGATTTTTCTGTGCAGCTGCCTGTTCTCTGAAGAGCAGTGTCAGTGAGGGGGAAAACGGTAGAAAGCTCAGACTGGTGTTTTGTTGTGGGGTTACTACAGGAACAGGTATGCTTATTTACATGTAGCGTGTTATTTTGTGTAGCTGATGTTGCCAAGACATGACTGTAGCTATATGTTACCAGTAATGAGCAATTGGTATTGTTTTCCTTAAGCCTTCTCATGATCCATTGATTTTTTTTTTTCTTCTCCTAGTTTGAGTACTCTACTGTAAAAAAATCATTATTAGTTGAAGTCACTAACTTGTGACATTTGCTCTGATGTTTCCCTTTCTACTTAGCTTATTTAGTGAGGTTTGGGTTTTCCAAGGAAAATACATTTGCTAATCAGTGACCGTGACTTGATCCCCTAGAAGGATGTAGAGCTTTTCAAATTGCTTGAATTTTTTTTTTTTTTTTTTTTTAAAGAGGAGAGGAGGAGGAGAAGACATTGGAAAGCAGATGGATGTGTTTCGGTTTGTTTTTAGAGATATTGACTTAAAAGCGAGAATGAAGCTCATCTTTTAAGTATCAAAGCTCTGAAAAATTATGGAGGCATAAAGAAGCAGTGAATCTGTTCACATTTTGCAGTGCTTTATCTAACATGCTTCTTGCAACAGGATTAAAAATATATATGTATGTAATTAGATTTTTAAGGTACTGTGATACTATGGGTGACACATGGAACCAAAACCAGAATTTCTTGAATTTTGATCTTGCCTCTGTGCCATTTCTGCAACTGTCCTCTCTTATTTCCTCAACTGTTGCAAAAACCGGTTTTGCTGTTGGTATTCTCATTTTTATAATGTTTTTAAAAGGCTGATACAATGTATTAAGACAGGTATAGGTTGTTCATTTGGAAAGATTGATACAATTTTATTTCTTGCCTGAGAAGTTTCTCCTCTGTGGTCAGGAGGATTGAATTTCTTTTATGAATAGCTATAGTTCGTATGGGAAAAATCTTGACAACGCTATTTTTGAGTAGTGCCTCTTAATTTACTTATATCAAGTGTAAAATGAAGGCCAAAGAGAAGATGGTGAGAAGAGGGCATTCCTGTTCCCCGTTTTTAACATCTTTGAGTGACAAAAGACCTGAGTACAGGTCTTTGCAGGTACAGTTAAGTACAGTTTTTGCAAGTTCTTTTAATAGATCTTGCCTCCTGCTTTTAGTTAATATGAAGACATTGTGCAGGTGTCTACATAGAGAGGAGAAAATAATCCTAGAAACACGGACATACTTAAATCTAATGAATAGTGCACTCTGACAAAATTCCCTTTTCTATTTTTTGTCCACCTCTTTCTGCTGTTCCTAATGAGTTACTCATCAAAAAGTATCACTGCTAATTTTTCTTGTACAGAAGGGGATTTTGCATTCCAGACACTTGGCTAAAATTGAGCAAGACCATGCTTAGTGAAGAATAACATACATTAATTAAAGACAGACAAGGTCCATATATATTCTTATTCTGTGAAGAAATATTAGAGAGCAACTCATCAATTTTCCTTGTGGTCCTGTTACATATTTATTTATAAATGTGGAAACATAAGAGGATTTTTATCTTTAGTCAGATCTCTGCTTTTATGAAATTTTTTTTTTAAAAGAAGCATCCTGCTCCTGTTAGATGATCCTGGAAAAAAAAAAAATTAAAGTATGAGGTTGTATACCAGAACACCTGCTAGATGTGTTGACTTAATCTTTCATCCTGCATGTAAACAGAAAGAAAAATGCAGTTCAGTAAGGTTATTTCTTTATTCTTACTGTTTGTTATTTTTCATCCTCTGGTAACAGATTTAACTTACGCAGGTTTTATGCATGGAGTTTTATATATATATGTGTGTGTGTGTGTATATATATGTATATATATGAATTCTTTGAAAGTGTCCTGTATTTCCTTGTACTTCCCATAGAATTCTTTTACACATAGTCACAGGAAGAAAATAGCAGTTCAGTGGGATTTATTGTCATGATGGGGGAAAGGATAATGGGATTAAGATTAAATAAAGGTCGAGCATTTTATGTTAGCATTACTGCACTCCTCTTGTTTCCTAGTGACCTTTTTCAAGCATCGCTCTTGCTGTGCTTTCATTAAACTATGAAAACTCTGAGCTCTCCTCGGGTTTATTTTTTATCTGTGAGGGTAACGGCACACAAGTGCCATCTATTTCATGCTGCTCTGAGCATTCAGTTTGAGCAAGTGCTGAACCTGAAAGTATTTATTGGAAAGCTGGTGCTGTTACTGTGTGTGCTTGTTGAAAATAGACTCTCTCCTGGGAAAGGGTACCAGCTAATGAGCATTTACACAGGTTTGCCACAGGCAAATATGACGTTGTCAAGTGCAGATTTGTCAGTGTTACATCAAGAACTAGGGTCTCTTCATCTGTTTTATGCATTCTGCTTCTTAAATGTTTCAGTTTTGATGAAATAGGTTTGGAGGCTACGTTTCATCTTTTTAGCAGTCCAAGGAGATAATTATGAAATTAAGTGCCTAATATTTTAGTTCCTTTGCTAAGATGCTTTAGCTGGTGTTTCTTCTGTTCTTCTCCAAGCCTTGCTATTCTGTCCTTTCATTCCCTCAAGCTCTATTTCTCTTACAGTGAAAGAGTGCTGCCTTCGTTCAGGAACCCAAAGGCTGATGATGCAGGATATAGTCTTATATAATGGAACTGGAAAGTCTGTGCTTTAGATAGCCTAATCTGTTGGAAACCCTGATTTTAGTGTGTTCTTTTAGAAGCCTTTGATCCTTAGCTGGAAATTAGTCATTAAATGCCCCTTCCCTGAAGGGATCTATGTTCTACTGCCTAATGTTCTTCCTTTGTCATCAATAAAAATGTGGAGTTTTGAGATTACCCTCCCACTCCCCCCAAATGCCTAAATAAAAACTGCCTGCATTGCTATTACATCTGCAGTGTCATTTTTCAGCTGTTAGTAAGCAGGCAAATAAAGACAGGTGGTATTTTGAAAATACTTGCAGAAAATCCTCCCATTCCCTGTATGCACCCTAATTGCCTCCCTAGCAGGAGAGTGCACAAATTGTATTACACTGCACAATTAGGTGCTCTGCAGGAATTCGTCTGACATCTGTCTGCACTGGTTTTCTTGGGCTCCCTTTAAGTAGAGCAGAATAGACACTTTTCTAAATTCCTCCCTCAGGAGGAAACGACAGGTCCGTCCAACACTCCAGAAGGTGAGTGAGAGCGAAGCTGAGAGCTACTAGCTCAGGGGCCGGTGTCTGACTCGAGCAACTCAAGTTAGAATTAATTTTACATTCCCTGGTACGTTGGAGATGCTGTAGCTGGCCTAATGGAGCGCGCTCTATCTAAGAAAACAATTTGTGAGCCACCATCCACTATTCATGAGATGCTGACAGCTGTGGCAGCCACTTTAATCGTTGCTGGTCAGGCTTTCAGGTGTGCTTGAGAGGCACAGGAGGGCTGGTTACAGCCCCTCCCGTACACGGGGTTGAATCTGCTGCCACTGTGCCTGTGGGCAGGAAGCCAAGTGCTGCGTACACATCAGGTTTATCATTCATGTTGCAAAGGTTAGGTGCCAGTCTGCTCTGACATTTTCCCCTCTGTAGGAGTGTGTTGCTACTGGCTAGCCTTTGCTCAGCCGTGGCCTTTCACAGAAACCTTTCGCTAACTCACAAAGATGTAGTCAACGAGACTTGTTCCGTGGCAGCAATTTGTTTTGGGCTATTCTCTTCCTCAGTACGCTGATGGCTTTCCCTGGTGTGTGACTTCAGATGCCACATCTAGGCAAGGGAAAACTGCTTGTGATCTGTGAGACTTTTGTGATGGGCAGAGTACAGCCAGGAGGCTATTGGTTTGCCACCACTGAGTTGACTGCTGGTAATCACTTCATTCAAACTACTTACCTCTTCATTTAAATATCTTCTTTGTTTAAGAAGGCAGGCAAATTTCATAGGACACTTCATAGATATACTGATATGTCCTGAAAAAATTTACGGCACATGGTCACTTCTTTGGCTCTGAAATAGGACTTTGTTTTGATCATAAGTAGTATTACTGCTCCATATGTACTGTACGTCACTACGACTTTTGACCACTGTGGTTACAACATGTGCTACTTAAGCAAATAGTGTTTGCGGTGTTTTAGCTTTTGGCAATATAGTAATTGGAAATGTGGGATGAACATTATCATGAGACTTGCCCCTCCCTGTTTTAAAAAGGTCTGTGTAAAGTAAACACATACATGGATTAATGGTTTACATCTCATTGCACTCCTCCTGCATCCTGCTTTCATGAGGAGCTGTAGAGTTTGCCTTACTGACACTCCAAAACTCTGCGTGGATAAATGAAATTCCTTTTTTACATCATTTGCCAAATACAGGTAGTATTTAATCTTTGACCAGTTTTCCTGACATGGCCTCCTTATGTAATTTTTAATGCTTTATTACTATTGTAACTATAAACACTGTGGGGCAGGGACTACCTTTTATTTCATGCTTCTGATTCATAGTGCAACACTGAGCACAATATTAAAGACTTAGTGCAGATTTTTTCTACAGTAGAAAAAACATACTTTTTCCTTTGGGAGGAGAAAAAAAAAATCTATCAAAATAGTACTTTCTTTGAAACCTTAAAATGTGGTTAAACATCAGAGTAAAGGAGGATATTTGAAATAGAAGGATAAGGGGGAAATATATCCAAATGAGTACATGGAAGAGAGCAAAATCTCTGGAAATTTTAATATTAAATAACACTACAAGACAAGTATTTTTGAGGAGCAAACTGGTAAAGGCATAGAAACAACAGTGAACACCACACTCCTCTTCACACAGCCTGTGCCAGACTTTGTGGCAGGTTGCTAAATAGTCCATGTGTGAAAGGAACAGTCAAGAAACATAAGCCTGTGTCACTGAAACTTGATTATTTGCATCAATATTCTGCATAGAGGAGCTTAAGGAGTATTTCTTGACTAAGTCTTTCCTACAATGGAATATAGTTTTATCTGTTGCTTAAATTGTATTTGATGCCAGAGGAAATCAGCCTTAATGCAAAGGCTTAAAAGATCTAGAGAACTGAAGATTGTCAAATCAAAGTTTTCAAGTATAAAAATAAGTAGACAAAATATTATGTACTGGGAAGAGCCTATGTGCTTTTTGTAAGGAAAAGTATCTTGTAAACCAAGTGGACTTCTCACAAGAAGTCAGCAATATGTGAAGTGTAGTGATCTCAAAGGAGGAGTATACTTGGGTTTTCTAAAAGGTATTTGTAGGAACCTTCATCAAAGACTCTAAACATCTTGAAAGCTCTTTACTGTCTGGTGAGTTCATAACTGATGTGGAAAAATGTGTGAATGCTGAGGTGGAGTTTGCTGTTGATAAGGGGGAAAGGATAGTCATGTAAAGACTAGTCACTTACTGAAATTTATTAGAAAAATTAGTACAAAGTGATGAAGGAGTAAATGACAGACAAAATTCAGGATCCATTGGCACAAGTGTATGTGGGGACTAATGTCTGTGGAAGGGAAGTATAAAAAAAGGAGGTGTTTTGAATCATCTAGTAGCATTGGGGAAGGCTGTCTTGGAGGAGGGCCAGTTTGTGGAGGACGGACCTGTATGGTGTATCGAACATGGGGGTGACAGCTCTCCTTGCAGAAAGTCCTTAAGCTGCTTGTCCGGATGCGTTTGGCCGGGACCCCTTGCACATGCTTCAGCCTCTGTCTTCAGAGTTGTTACTGTTGCCCGTAGAAATGAAGAGTCTTTTGTTCTGAGTGGTATTAATATCATTCAGAGACTGCGTTATCTGTGGAGTTTTTCTGTGCAAATATGTGCAAGTGAGAAAAACCTTTTAAAAGTCAGTATTTAAGAGTTTTATAGAATCATAGAATGGTTAGGGCTGGAAGGCACCTTTTAAAGGTCATCTAGTCCAACCCCCCTGCAAGGAGCAGGGACATCTCCAACCAGATCAGGTTGCTTAGAGCTCCGTCCAACCTGACCTTGAATGTTTCCAGGGATGGGGAATCCACCACCTCTCTGGGCAACCTGTACGAGGGTTCTACCACCCTCATTGTGAAAAATTTCTTACATCTAGCCTGAATCTACCTCATACTATTTTAAACCCATTACCCCTTGTCCTATCACAACAGGCCCTGGTAAAGAGTTTCTTCCTATTTGTGACAGAATTATTTCCTAAATATTATGTATAATTATGTATAAATTATTTTTAGATAAAACCTCTATTGGTTGTGTTAGAAATATTGATGATAATTTCAAATAATTTTCAAAACTTCAGTTCTATTCAGAATTTGGCATATGTGGAAAGATTACTCATTTATCAATGCCTTTAGACATTGCACAGTGAAGTCCAAAATCTACTTGAAACATAACTTTCTGCGGAACATATGCAGCAAGGAAAACTTTGTCAAGCCTGTTGTCTCCTGTAAAATCTACAGGTCTAGTGTGTATTTTGTGCTTTTTTCCTAGTACAGATTAATCATCCCATTTCATAAATATGTAACCATAGTGTAGACTTGCAAAGATTTTCAATTCTTTGTTAAAAACAGGAGTAACTTTGAGAATTAAAATTTAATTATATAGAGACTGCTGTCTTTCCTTATTCCGTATTTTCTATTATAATCAGATATAAATGTAATCCTCCATAGCAAAATCACTCCTTATTGGTTTATGTTCAAAGGGACTTCTTAAGTTGTCCTTTAAAATCCTGGAGTGGTTTAAATAAGATAAGAATATAAACAACGTTCTTTTTTTCCAGAAGCTAGAAAATTGTTTGATTTTTGAATATGATGACTTTCTAGTAGTAGTCTATCTCAAAACATCTACAGTAATGCCGTTTCTAGAACATGCGTTGTCTGATGCTCCTGAACAGAGAAGCATGTAATTTGTCCTCTAGATTATCAGCTGACGTTGTATGTAGTTGTGTAGTGGTATGAACACAACAAAACTCTGCTTCCAAAGACTGAAGTTCTTTGCACCTATTTTTGCTTTAGAAAGCTATTTATTCTTACTGCGTTGGCTTTGTAAATCAAATAAGGTGAACAGTGTTTCTGATGGGATTAAAATATATATATTTTTTTTTTACTGTAAATGGGCCAGTTCTTACCAAGTTCCAAGGTAAGTGGCAGTAGTGTATTGAAGACAACACTACCAAATATTTTCATTTTCCGTTTCTGATTTCTTTTTTTCCTCACATCTGTTTCCTACATGTAAATTTACATGCAGTGCAAAGCCTAATATGCTTTTTCTACCTCTGTCTCTAGGTTATCACCTTCAGAAGTACAATCACAGTATTATATTTGCTTGTTTTTCATCATCTTAAATACCCACATCTTTATCTCCTCTCTATGCTGTTGTAGTATGTCCTAGTTGTCCAGCACTGGTCTGTGTAAAGGAAAGTAGTCCATGCATGTCATTCTCGTGCTTGGCTCTATTAGTTTCAAGTTCAAATCAAGAGCAGCAAATCTATTTGCTCTCTTTAAATTCTGAACTGTTTGATGCGGGAGTTTCTTAATGAAATCTCATTCTGCTGTGTCTGTTAGGTGGACGTCTTGTTTTTTCATCAAATATCCCTGTGATGTATGAAAGTTAGCTTCTAATTCTTCTGTCAGTTAGATGTGATTGGAAAACACAGTCTAAAATGCTGACATCCTTGACTGCGTTTCTTGTTTTGTAAATGCCTGCTCAGGCAAGACAAGGAGAAAGGTGGAACCCTTCCCTGCTTTGCTGTGTCCCAGGAAATAGCACTTTACACCCTCCTTGCACTGCATCCCATTTGTCTCAGTCCACAGCCCTGAGAAAACCTTCTTCCTAGCCTTGGTTTCTTGAGCTTGGCTATTATGCCTGTTTTAACTAACCTTAGTCTAGAGCTTTACAATCTACTCTGTCTGTTCCAAGTCTGGCTTATTTCATGATGCTGTAGACTATTTCTGAGATTTTCTTTTTTGATCTACCAAAGAATTGCTTTTAACAACACACTTAAAAATACAGCAATATCAAAGAACTGAAGCTTTGACCCTTAAGAAGGGGCACAGCACTCTGAACCCCTCTAGGGCTCTGGGATATGCACATTAAGGAAATTTTCACAATATTATTCTGAAAGATTGACTGGCTTTGTAAAGTATTCTGAACTAGGGCTTAAGTGATTGCAGAGAATAAAAACTCGAATTTTAAGAGCATGTAGTTAAACCTTCACAATGCCTTAACTTTGTCTTCCCACATATGCTATTTGCTTCTGTTTTTCTTTTTAAAAGCTTTTTTTGCCTCTGGAGACTATCAAAGTGATGCTCTTTCTTCTCTAGGTTCCATATACCAAAATATTTAGCTTGGTCTGAGTTTTTTTTTGTGTGTGCAGATGACAGAGGATGCTGCTGTATGCTTTATTATCATACTCCTGAGTGTTCTCAAACATCACTAGCATTATCTTTGCCAAGAAGACAAACATGTAAAATAAAATGGATCTCAGTTGCCCCAAATAAAAGCCCTTCTTCCTTGCTTTCTAGAGCCATCTGAGCCCTTGATTTTGATTTACCCAATGATGTTCTTAAAGGTATATGTTTAGACTGGTAAAGTTGAAATACCATAACAGATTTTAATAGTTTGAAAGAAGTTAGTTGTCATGCTCATGATATTATATTGACAATAAATTCCAGCATTAAACAAAATCTTAAGTCAGACCCATCACATTGTGTGGCTTTGGTGTGAAGTTCCCTAATTTAGGCAGGTCAACACCTGCCTTTTAAAAGCTGAGAGCTATGCAGTCGTCTCCCTCCCATGTGTCAGGCATAGCTGTCTGCTTCGGCTGCAATCTGCCAAACCCCTATATTATATTCGCCAGTCGTGGTGTGGGAGAGGCGATGGTGCAGAAGGTGTGAGGCTGGGTGTGCTGCTCAGTGTCCTACCTTCAAAGCATTCCTTCACGTTCTTTCCACTGAGTGGCCCTCCCGCTCCCCTCCGTCTTGCCAAGCCAGTGTACAGTTGCCTTTGCAGGGTAGAAACAGAAGGCAAGTGATCGGCTGTGCCTGTATGCAAACGTAAAATAGAAATCCCCAAATAGGATCTGCTGCTTATAAGTTTGAGCTGTTCTGGTTATGCATGCTCTGGAGTTCCTGGATTGCGTGTACCTATGCACACATACAATTTAGCAATTCTTTTCTCAAGGACAAATATTTCTACTTCAAGCTATTTCAGTACAGTGAGTAGGATGAAAATTTTCTTGATAAGCCTTAAAAAGTAATTAGAGAAAAGCTAGTATTTTCAAATACCACGCTTGAGTGTGTGACAGACTTGCTGGGTGAGTAATCTACATCAGATATCTATAGAACACACATCTCCTTGGTATTAAAATACTCAATTGTAGGGGTTTTAGATTCATGGACTTTGTAGGGACTATGATGTCTCACTCTGTTCTTTACTTCTGGAGTACCAAGGAGTCTTGCAGTGTAGATGCGTACTGCTGGTACGCTATATTGAATAGGTAAATTCATTCTAAATACATTTCACAGGGGCAATCTTAACATGAGCATTGCTGCAGCAATGTAGAGGTATTTCTAGCTGTCGCAGGCAGCAAACCAGTCCTCTTTGCAACACAGCCTTGCAGGTGGCCACTAATGGATTTCTGCACCTGCTCAGAGCCTTCCTGACTGTGGCGGGGGGAATCTAGCTGTACGTATCCAGCGCAGGATCAAGGCATATAGCTACGTGACGTGTAGAACCCCCTCACTCCCAGAAGTAAATCTGATAGGGTCTGTGATGTAACAATTAATAAGTCTTTTTTTCTTGCCATAGAAACCTAAAAGCACAGCTGTGATACTTCAGGTTAGAACTACATATTAAATCTCATAATTATGTCTTGGTATGATAATGGCTTAATTTATTTTAAATAAATTGACTCCACAGGAAAAGCTGTTATACCGAGAAGGAGCTTCATTTGTCATTTACAAATAAATGAACTTTGTAACAGCTTGAATGCCTTATGTCATGCTGCCTATTTCTGATTTAATGAATAATGGAAGAATTGGAGGACACTTCATGGTGGTTTTGTTTTTTAAATTGCATAATTTGATCAACCTTTTAATAGATTTTAATAATTATGAAGTCTGAGGTAAGCTGCTGTTGCCCAAATGGGTATCCTATACCTTGTGAAACAAATAGGTGTGATCCACACTTCCTCAAGCCTGTTGACTGAGGCATGAACAGAAAATTATGAAAATCCCTTCCACTTGCAAAAAACTGGATATTTTTGTATAGAAATTAGATTCTGAGCACCAGAAGGTAGTTATCAAAAATATCGTCTTGCTCAGCTGCTGTAAGCTGGCCTGATTCCTCTCCCTGGGCTTGGATCCTCATGAAATCAAAGCAATACAGTTACTTCTTGCCCCACTATGGATCTAACCAGACATATAGCTATGCTGATTATCACTGCTTAAATGTGCGTGGTTTTGATTGCCTTATCGCCATAGGAATATAATGCCCCGAGTATGTTAGTTATTTTCGTTACTGAGTTGAGAGCTGCTGTAGTGTAGAAACAGTAGCATCCAAATGATCTCCTCTGCTATAATTATGTATAATAGATGAGAGCCTAGTACTACTCACTGCAAAAGGGAATTTGTTCAGAAATTGGATATTTAGTGCTAAGAAAACATTCCTTAACAAAGAGGTGATTTTTCCTTTTAAAGGACTGTGTACAGACTTACCCTAAATTAGCTATGTTAAGGTAATGACAATATTCACCAAATAAAAACAGTGTATGTTTTGCATACAGATGCTCAGAGGCATCCTTTTGTGTCAAAATGATGGCTGCAGGACTAGTGACTGTATGGACTCCTGGTGTGTGTGTATATATATATATATATATAAATACAGTTTTGTTTTTTTTTTTCCATTAGTTTTGGTTTGGTCTTATTTATAAAGAGGGAGTAGACCTGCAATGTTGATTGTGTTCCTGTTGCTTTCAGTGAGGTGATGTGATAATGTGAAGCTTTTAATTGGCTTGTATTTGAGACTCTTCTATGTGTGTAACTCCTTTTGCTCACTGAACTGGTAATAAGCTTCCTAAATTGTTCTGTTCGCTCAATTCTCACAGCTGACAAGAAGAGCCTGCAGCACCTGCCGCCTGCCCACGAGGACCCCGAGCCATTTCCCTCTCCTGCTCTCATTTATCAGTGGGAAGGTTTTTTTTATATCTTTACAAAGCAAGCCTGTCGCCCTCAGTTTCGAAGCATTGCATTGAAGTAACTGCGGTACTCAAAGACTTACTTTGAAAAGTGGTGTGTTGAACAGAAATTGTGGTTGTTTTGTCTGTGTAGCATGACAAGATGTTGTTTAAAAGGTGGCAAATAAGTCTTTAAAGCTTTAAAGCAGAGAGATTTGTCTGAGGACACAGAAATGGTAGGTTTACAGAATTAAATGTCTTTGTAGACAACTATGTGTGGGGTGAAAAAGGAAAGAAATGTTCGTTAAAGGGGATTCAGAGACTGTCAAGCCAAAACAGCTTTAGGAAGGATGAGAGTGTGAGTTGTTTTTCCGGTATTTCTTAGTTATAAACTTACTGGTTTATTATTGTTCAAGTATTGCTGAATGATGTCATTTTCCATTTACACTAGAAATTGTTATCAGTGATTTTTCTATTAAAAGAAATACACTGAACACTGCAGAAAAAAAAATACATATTGGAACTGCTGATTGTATAACTAGAAACAAGCTGAGAATTCTTTTGTCAGTGGAGGTGATGAGCAAACTTGGGAGGATCCTGCTGAAGATGAGGTTATAGTTCTTTTGCGTTAAAAAAAAAAAAAACAAACCCTAAATCTGTCATCTGCACCTTTCTACCTCTCATGGAAAATATAAGAACAGATGGAGTTAGAATTTTGAGTAGTGCCACAAGTCAAGCCAACTTTAGTCATAACAAAAAGGATGCCTGGTACATCATCTGCGTATATCAGACGTACCACTGTGTCAAGGACTTACTCACACACTTGGATCCTTGAATCCTTTTAGATAAAAAGGTACTGATGTTATAGTTTGGGTCAGGTCATTGCAAGGATATTCACATACACCAAATACTTATTCAGATAACTTCTATTTCATGGGGGGGGTGGTGTGCTGGGTTTAAGAACTAATCGGAGGTACTTTGTAAAAACTAACATTCAGACTTTGCTTTAAGGTGGTATTGGTGTACTGACATTGCTTTCCTTTTTTTTTTTTTTTTTTTTCCTTCATATTTACACATTTCTTGAACCTTAAGCTGTCAAATGTCAATGCATCTGAAGCACAAGGGAAGGCTTGCAGGAAACACTTCAAGTTAAATTTCACTTTTTCTTCTGATTGCCACATTCCCTTTTGCCAAACTATTTCAATTGATCTTGCAGAGATGGTATTAATATTCTCTCTTAATAGCTTTAGCTATTACAGCTGCAAGATAACTATTTATTGAAGAGTAATCAACTTGCCATACCACTTAATGTTCTTTCAAGTATCCTCCTATATACATTTTGATTAAGATAGAAGTTGAAAGTTTAAAAATGGAAGCATACATGTATTTTAGAGTCAACTAGAACTTGGTTTTATGGAAGTGTGATATTGAAATACTGCTGCATACTTTTCGTATAGGAAATCATGTTGCCTAGAATTTTGGGGCATAAAATTCACTAAGTGGTTTCTAAAAAGCTGCATATGATTTAAGATTAGTTTGGGTTTTAATTTTGTAGCTGAATAATAATCACTCAGTGAAGTCTGAATAGTGGGAAAGAATATGGAGTGGTAATGTAGAGAAGATGAATAGGAAAGCAAGTGGAAAGCTGGAGTAATTTTTAAACTTAGAGTGAGAATAACAAGTTGTTACTAGAGGATTAGGCTATGTTATTGAATATTAAAATAGTACTGAAAGTTGTATGTTAACATCTTGATACTGGTTAAGAACTGGCATATAATTTTTTCATCAAATATTTCTGGACTAACTTGATTCAAAAAGAACAACAGACCTGTTTCCACAGTGAATTTTGTACAAAATGTATTTCTGCTTCTTGTCAGAGAGCACCTAGGTAAAATTCTATAAATGTAAGCTTTGAAATGTTTATGATTTAATAATATAAAATTAATTTGTTTGCATTGATTCTCTTTTTTTTCTTCTATTGGAAATTGGCGGAGCTCTTACTGCAAGGTATGTTGGAGGAAATGATGCTTTGTAGACTTGCAACTCTCTTTTAAATAAAATTGACAAAAGTACTAGTCTAGTCAGCTACTGTATGGAAACAAGTCCTCTTTGCTACTGTAATTTTAAGCCTGTCTTGCCTTAATAATGATTAAAAAAAGAAAAGCAGTGTGTTTTTTTCTGTTTTGTTACAACTATGCCAAAATATGAAAGGTTTTGGACTTATAATTCAGAGAATTGCCTCAGATTATTTCAATGCACTTGGCTAGGCTACTCTCTTGTGCTTACAATACTCTAGGACCCAGCTGCAAGTCTGTGCCTGTAGCTTCAGGAGAAGAACAGCATCCACCTCTCATCTGTGCCTCTTCCATCTGTGTGGCAGCCTGGTCCTTTGCTTGCCTCTTTCCTCTGTTCTGCTGGGAAGGATCAGCCTTTGGGGTCATGTAGTGGCAGCACCAGACACTGGGTTTTATTTTCTGTTTTTTCTTGTGGAGACCAGGCATTTAACCAGGAGAAAAGAAGGCTCAGGGAGGACCCCATCACCATAGTCCAGTACTTAAAGGGTGGCTACAAAAAGGATGGAAGCTCTGTCTTCACAAGGAGCTGTATGGAGAAGACAAGGGGCAATGGTTGTACTGGGAGAGGTTTTATCTTGATAAAAGAAAGAAAGAAACTTTTTACAGTGAGAACAATCAATCACTGGAACAATCTCCCCAGGGATGTAGTGGAGTCCCTGTTGCTGGAGGCTTTCAAGATGCAATTGGATAGGTGCTAGGTAATCTCATCTGGGCTCCCTTTCCCATGAAAGCTTGGACCAGATGATCTTTTGAGGTCCTTTCCAGCCTGGGCTGTGCTGTGGTTCTGAATCTGCAACCGCACTCTTATCTTCAGAGGACAAACTTTAGAAAGCGACAAGCAAATTACATATTTGTAGTACCAAAACTGAAGTTTTGGAGTAAGACCTAATGTACGATTTTTGTAAGGAAAGCCTGTATATGGTTTCTCTGCATGGCCTAGAGCCACTCTGGGCCAGGAGTGTCTGTCACACGGCGGGCAGGCCAGGCTGAGGTTGCCAGAGCAGACAGGGGTAGGGGGTTACTGTGGCTGGCAACACTTGTGGAAATGTCCAAACCACCTTCCCCTGTGAATGGGGTGTCTGGGTGCCAGGGAGAGGCTTCACTTCATGGTTCTGAAGAAAGATGCCCGTTTTCTGGCGGAGGGCTTCTCAAGCTCCCCAAAACAGTGAGCATACCTGGGGTGTGTGGGTTTGCTTGTAGCTAGTGTGCTGAAGCATGCCAGCTGCCTCTGACAGCAGGAGAGGAGCCAGTGGCACTCAAAGTTGGGTGAGCCCTTGCGGTGCCTCGGGGGCTTCCTGAGGCGGTTTGCAAACCAGGGGAGAAGATGTGGTGGTGGAGTGCAGTATATTGTGCTGGAAGTCACAAGGCTGCGGGAACGAGATGCATCAGACATAGCAGAAGGCTTTTTGTGTGAGGCATAAGGTTTTGAGGGGAGGGAAGAGCTCATATGGATTTATGCTGAGAAGTGGGAAGGTATGGGACATGCCAGAGAGGGGGCATATGTGCACAGGCAGGGCCTGAAGGCAGGGCACCATTTTTAGTGGAACCTGAATTATTTCAAAAGAGGGGAGCAGGGCGAAGACGCCTTTATCAATTTCTTGTTCTTTTTTTTTTTTTTAATATAAAAAGAGTGAGGAAAACTGCATAAAATGAAGAGAAGCAGCAGAGCTCAGAGTACTGGTGCTCTACGGCCAAATTCTGCTAAGGTAGAAACAGGTAATACTGCTAATCACACTGAAGTATTGGCTCAGCAGCATTATATATACACCTGTATTTCTCAAGTGTATATAAATACAGCTTGTTTTCTTTGCTAAACAAAACCTAAAAATAAACAGAGTAACACTCACCACCACTAAAGCTTAACGTGTGTTGTTCTTTACACCACAAAGGTCTTAACGTGGCTGTAACATGCTCGGTGCTGCCCGTTGGGGCAAATCCCAGTCTTGTGGGGAGAGCTGCTGAGGCACTGCTGTGCTGGGGAAGGAGGTTTGGGGGTAGTCATTCCTGGTCTGCCTTGCATGTGGAGGTTGTGGCAATAATTTTTCTGTTGATCCTTCAGATAACTGTGGAAATTGGTGAGCATTCTGGTTTGGAAATAGCGTTAAGGGCAGGAAAGTTAAACAAGCCTACCATGTGATCTCCAGTGAATAAACAAACACAAGAGGTGTTTTAAAAGAGAAATGTTCACACAGCACTACTATTTCATCACTCTGCTTGTGAAAACTGGAACAAACTATTTGTTTTTCATTTTCTGTCTTTCCCCCTTCTACCATACGTATGCATGAGGCAGAATAGATTTATCTACACATGCATAAATAAAATCTTTTTCTAAATCTTACTGCTAACTCTTAATCTTGTAAATCAATCTAAAATGGCTGAGACAAAAAGAAATGTAAGAGCTAATCCAATCTTTGGCTGTTCATGTAATAGGCAACACTTCCAATTGAACTCTTTACCGGCAAGAAAAGTTATCTTGAAATAATGATTTGCTTGCTATGTAAAGTTTTCCTAGGCAAAAATATACATACAATATTTACAGAGCACTACTCACTGATTTTTCTGTAGAAGTTAGCTTTGTATAAGTCATGGTAATTGACCTATTAATTTTTTCATAGGGTTAAAAGATGGAAAGTGCTTAGAAAAAGCCTGCCTCCACTTCCAGTGAGAGGAAGGAAGCTTGATTGTTGGTGTCACTAGCAGGAGGTGTCTTCGTCAAAAGCCATTTTGATAGTGGAACTAAGTGATACACTTCTTACATTTCTGAGAGGGTGTGAAGCAGATATTATCTCTTCACATAGTGTTTAGGAATGTTGTCTTTGAGACTATCATGTCTACTTAAGTAGTTGTCAAAAGCATCCTTGAGACCCCTTCAGCATGGAGAAGGGAGTCATTGTGGCTTCAGTCTGCTGCAGTGGCTGTTATGAGCAAGACTTCTTAGGAAGCTGTACTTTACTCTTTATTTAAAAGAAAAACCATGCAGAATATTTTCAGAAAATAACTTTTAGCACTAGCTATGATATTACAGTTGAAAAGAAAAATGATTTTATTTCCCTGCTGTTGTTTTTCTCAGCTGCATTATGCAAGATATTATCTCCCATCTGGCTAAATCTATATGGTCTTAAAAATTGGAGTTGTTTGCAAAGCAGGCTGATTTCATTTTCATCGTGAATACTTCTATTTTGAAATGGAAACTTTTGAAATTTTCTCCTGGGTCTACCTTTATCAATTTCAGAACTTGCTGTAGTTGTATGTATACATGGGGTCATCTTTTGGTTTGTTTTTTTTTTTTTTTTTTTTTTTAAATACATGGACTTTCATTAACTGGGCTTTAATAACACTTCACCTTGGACTTCTTGAGCTGCAGGTTTTAATAGGCAAGTAGCCCTGATCTTTTAGCTGAACTGCCCTGATGGATTACATAGGGTAGGAGTCTGCCCTTCCTCATGTATGTATTTGAGACACCCTTCCTCCTAAGAGTTGCTTTTTTAAGGTGGCAAAATGAAAATACTTCTATTTCAGCACTGAAAACCTGGTGGCTCTCATTGACACTCCAGCCTTTAGTCTGGGGCAATGTTCCTGAGCAGTATGTCCTAAAACTCAGGAAGAAGAGAGGTATACAAGGGGGAGTGGGAGGCGACCCAAAACATTGCCTGCCAAGCATGTGACCTCCAATTTCTCGCATCTACCATGCATTATCTGGTTTGAATTATCTGTTTTTGAACATCACATGTCCCTAGACTATGTCATAGTGTTAAATAAATCCGTATGCCAAAAAAAAAAAAAAGTCTGGCTGTGTGATTAGATTTGGTGTATTCAGTGTGGCACAGGAGAAGATTGTGAGTGTGGATTCGGCAATTGTTGTCATCCTTAGGACATTTATGCAACTGATCACTTGTGCAAATAATTATCTTTGTTTCCTTTTAGAGCCTCTTATGTTCTGTGTGAATAACTTCTTCAAGCTCATCTATTATCATCTGCTTTTTAGCTGAACAGTGCTGTTTTGATAAACTCAAGCACTCACTGTTTCTCGTTCTGCTTTTTATTAGAAAAACCCAAAAGCAATTACCACTGAAAATTGTTCTTCCATTATGGTTGGTCAGTTCATCTTGACAGTTTAATGTCATGACACTGCCATTAAGCTTCTTTTTAAAGTGCTCATTTTATATATTGTCTCTCCCTTTCTTTGAGCCTGTCAGTTTAAATGCTGGGCAATTAATTGGATGCTCTGAAAATCAGTACAGTGTAACATCATATGGTTGTTTCCTAAAACATTTAAACTGTATGTTTAAATGTGTGTGTGTGTTTTGACTAATCTATGTCTTCTCACTTTTTAGTTGCCTTTATTCTGCATGAGTTACTAAAAAAATAATGTGCAGAAGAGGTATCAATATTTCTCTGAACTATTAGGTTATTAAAAAATAGCATGCAGACTTCTGTATTTGTAGTTTTTAGCAACTTTCATAATTTTTGATAAATTTTTGTAAGATGTCCTGAGTTTTCTTTTTTCCCCAAGTCCATCCTGTTTTGAATAGCTGGGGCCTTGAAGATAGAGAACTGTTAATGATGTAGGGTCATCATACACTGAATATACTGTATTTCTAAAAGCATGCAAATGAATAAGGACTTTGATATGGATTTTAAGTGTCTGGCTACAACTTCAAGAATTCAGTTGTGTCTGTATTTCTTCAAAAATAAATTAAGCATGGAGGATCACGACTATCTATCTAACCTTCTTTTTTTCAGCAATAGTTAGCTGTTGAAGCCATCAGTCAGCTTCAACCAAATTTGACAGAAATTACAGTCTAAAGGGTGCTATGTTCCTGCAAAGGTGGTAAAAACAGGTGCTGCCATAGAATGCAAAAAAAGCTCACTCTCTATTACATGCTATAAAATTCACCACTCAGGTGGGAGTTGATTATGAATGCCCTGACCTCCAAAAACGCTTCAATAGAAACTTGCATCTTGATCAACACAAGAGTCTGGTGTCTAGGCACAGCCCTGTAGGAAATTAGGCTTTTTAGTGCCCCGTAGAGTTTTTTTCCAAGTCACTTGTTTGAAGAATTTGAGTTACCAGAAAAATAAGATTCCATGGGCTGGATTTCCAACTATGTCCTTACATATGAACGAGAACAGGATTTTGCTGTGCAAAGTGCTACAAGTTCAGATGCAAGAAGTAGCATAATTTGTTTAGTATACAGAGGTATAAGGACTAAAATAATAAACATATTTTACTTTTGAACTAAATAAGTGGTTTTTCTGATAATGTGATGGAAGACACATACAAGCCTTTTAATATATATTTGTAACTGTGGACAAATAGAAGCCATATCTTTAAATTAAAACTTTACAAAACCTGCAGAAATCAATTTTTAATAGTGTTTTAAAAGTGTCTGGAGACTGGTGTTGAATCACTAACTGTAGCACGTACTTAGGTGCCAGTGTTCGACTTTGTTCTGAATCAAGTCAGTCTTCTCCAGAAATTACTCCAAGAAATGTCATTCTTTAAGTATTTGTATTGTCTTAAAAAATAATGGTTTGGGGCAGTGTCTCTGGTCTCTGAAATGAATTCAGGTAACAGTCAAAAGAATGCCTGTTGAGTGCAAGTGTGTGTGTGTATGTGTGTGTACATGTCTAAAGACTGGAAAGGGATTGTGCCAAGGGGAATGCCAGCCAAGTCTCCGCAGTCATCGTCCTCCCCTGGCGCCTGCAGTGCCTGTCGCACACACTCATGCATAGGGCTTCCCCTGAGCTAGGGCAGAGGCAGTCTTGTCATGGCAGTGAGCATTGCATGTTACTGACTTAAGTACATCTCTCAACTCCTTTCTCTGTGGGCCATGAAGGTCACAAAAGATGGTGGGAGATACCTGAGCAAACTGGAGTCTCCCTTCATCCTGTGTAGCTTTGCTACGCATCGCTGCAAAGTTTAGATGGACTTTGACAGAAAATACTGAATACAGGACCTGATCTCTGTGCTAAGCACTACTTACTGAAAAGCTTAGCTACCCACTATGTTTTAATTGGCTATTTTTCCGTTGGCATAAGTGTGCCCTGAATCCTGGATTCATTGTATGTATTCATCTTTGCATGTCATTTAAGCACTTTGCATACAGCTTGGTCACTTTGTACACGTAGCTTTCCCTTCTGTTTTATCCTTTAGTTTTACAGGTTTTTGTAAATATTTGTAAAAGATCCAAATTCTTACCCTGAAAAAAAAAAACCCAACCTTCCTCTTTTTGAGACTTGAAAAATCTACTCATCTCTGTTGTGTAGAAAAGTGTTGGTTTGTTAAAGTATCTTATTCTGCAGGTTAAGAGCTCCACATATGATGTGATTTGTGTTCTGAATTTGCATAACCAAATAAGACAATTTATAGTGGGGACTCAGTGAATAATCCTCTGAGAAATTACAGATTAAGCAAAGATTTATCTTTTGCAGTGGTAAAAAGGCAGACTTAATCTTTTTGACACTTTTTAAAGTCCTGAAAATCCACCTAAATACTTCTTAAGAACATAGGTTCCCATAATTCTTTCAAGGGATGGAGAAATGATCAGCCTTATCTGTGTATCAATCCATCTGCATACTGTCCCTTGCCCTTGAAAAATACTCTTCCAAGTACTAACTTAATAGATCTAATGCTTTCTGTCAGTTTCAACAAAATACAAACATTGTCTTTCCATCAGAACGGAGCAGGATTTAGGCAAAGTGGGCAAGACCCAACGTGTCTCAGTGTTATAGCTGTGACTTTCTCATTGTCCTCTCACAGTCTTGGACTCCTTCAACAGGCTGCACCAGCCCCATGCATAAATTTGGTTCCCTCTGTCAGTGTTAAGGCAATCTCCACTTCAGGATATTTCCTAGATACCTAGAAGCTCTAAGTAATTCAGACCATTTAACATAGTTCAAAGGCAAGAGTTGAATGAGGTTCTTGCTTTTGGAGCCTTGTCCTTTGGAGGGGTTGGTTTGGTTTTTAAGAGAGACAATTAACATTTTCTATGCACAGAGGCTAATGTTAAATAGTTGGATGAAGAAAAATCATTATAAATGATCATACAAAGATGATTAATTGCATACAGAAGGAGGTATGCAAATGTAATACTTTTGTTCTCTTTGTCTGGGGCAACGAGGTTGCCAGCATGTGGTTAAGTCTCAGCAGTATCTTGCAGGTGGAGTTGCGTGCACCGAAAGCTTAGTGCTTCGTGTTCCTTGAGAGTCAGAAGCTCACAGCTAAAGGACAGGTAGAAAGCTAGGCAAAAGTTGCAACGAGAACGTGTTAGGCTCCTAATCGAAGACCTAGAAGGATTAGATTCTCAGATAAGATCAAATAACTGCATACATGCTGGAGCAAAAAGTTGGTTGCGGATTTGAAAGGGCAACTATTCGGATCCTACCACTAAATTATATGATTTACTAAGAATTATATCTCAGGGCCAAGATGGGGCATCCAAAAGCGGGACCTGTATGGAATACACATTGACAAACTGACCAGAAACATGGTTAAAACTGTATGGCTATACATAACATTATTAATATGAAATACATTGGTGTAGTACACCTACTAAAATGCAAGAAAAAAGGTTAAAGACAGATATCTAATTGTAAAAGCTTTTCCGCCCTATAAGGATTTGCTGTGCATGTTCCTAGAATAAATTGTTGTGGTTTTGATAATCAATGGATGGTGTTCTGCTCCCTGGAATAAATCTATGGGAAATATTATTAGTGTGAAGCACGATAAAAGCAACGTTTTAACTCAGCCTGGAGAAGAGGAGGCTCTGCGGAGACCTTATAGTGGTATTCCAGTACCTCAAGGGGGCCTACAAGAAAGATGGGGACAGGCTGTTCAGTAGGGCCTGTTGTGATAGGACAAGGGGTAATGGGTTTAAAATAGATTTAGATTAGATATTAGGAAATTTTTTTTTTCTTTACAATGAGGGTGGTAGAACGCTGGTACAGGTTGCCCAGAGAGGTGGTGGATGCCCCATCCCTGGAAACGTTTAAGGCCAGGCTGGATGAGGCTCTGAGCAACATGATCTGGTTGGAGATGTCCCTGCTCCTTGGAGGGGGATTGGACTAGATGACCTTTGAAGGTCCCTTCCAACCCTAACCATTCTATGATTCTAACTCTT
Organism: Chlamydotis macqueenii; assembly: GCF_036417535.1. Lineage (NCBI taxonomy): Eukaryota > Metazoa > Chordata > Aves > Otidiformes > Otididae > Chlamydotis > Chlamydotis macqueenii. The sequence continues at coordinate 132,089,150 of NC_141556.1, forward strand.
GCTCCTAATCATAGTCAAAGGATGAAGTTCACTTGATTGTGTTCACTCTGGATTAATCACCTTTGCTTCCTTATCGAAGTTTTTGCCAAATCCCAGGAAAAACGTGCTTTCTACATCTGATATCTAGTAGCTGATTCTATGTGGAATAACATGCTGTTTCAGCAATGCACCAGGTAGGGGCAGAGCAAAGGGGAAGTTATTTGCGTTAGTCCTTGACAGGTGCACAGCATGTTAGTAAGTCATCAATGCATTTTTTTTTTTTTAAGTAGAAAGATACATAAATAGAAAATTGCTAATAGATTCTTCTTTTATTAAATGCTCTGTATTCACTTTACTCACCACAAAAAAACAGAAGAGAAACACCATAAAGCCTTCCCTGAATCTCCAGTAATCACTTAATGACGGAGGATAGAGTATAGTGAGAAATGAAGGTAATGTTAACAGTTAATTGTATATTGTGGAAATTAAGGGCATGCTGGCAACACTTCACATCTCTGTAAGCGTTGTTAGAAGCCAAGTATGTTTTTCTCATTCTCTAAATATACCTTTTCTACAACTTAGAAGCAAATCCCAAAGCATTTCTGTTAAATTGGACTTTAAATGAAAATAAATTAATAGAAGGACTCTGCAGAGCCACCCTTGTACATAGATGTGCACTGGATTGTTTAAGGTCGATGCTACACTGTACAAATTGCCACCTCTGAAATACTCATTCAGTCTCCCCAGGGTAAGCCCTTTATTTGTAGATAGCAGCCTTGTCTTATAATTTCTTCAGTGATTATCCTTAAATTTTTTTGAAGTGACAGTTAATGAGAATATACTGACAAATCTGTGTCATCATTTTTACTGAAGGCTCCAGAAAAATGCTTTCTGGCTGAATTTGGTTCAGAAGCAAGGTGTAGGTTTGAAATGTCACGCTTTTGTACGGATACTTTGACATACAGTTTATGAGTTTGATTATAGAAGTGTTTTTTTCTCTCTACCAATCTGCCCATCTGCAAGCAGTTGCTCTTCTGCGGAGGCCCATGGGCGTCTGCTTTGCCATCCAGCTCTGCAGGCAGAGACCACACAGAAAGGCAGAGCGTACGGAAACTACCAGGGCTTCCTCCAAAATGCTGTCCTGTGACCCCCAAGTCACCTAAAACTAGAGATTTGCAGCTGCTCTGTACCGGTGCTGTGAAAGTTTCTTTTTGGATAAAAGGAGCTCTGGCAACAGAATAATTGACTTCAGCAGAGCGATTTAGTGCCTTGAGCCAGGCAGCTTGACAAGCACTCCAGGCTACTGCTGTGGTGGGAAAATCATCCCAACTTTAACAAGGGTCCTGGCTGCTGGCGTGGCTGGCCCAGCTGCAGCATGGCTGCCTGCTGCTGAGGGAAATATTACTTGAGTCACTCAGTGACATTTGAAGAGCCTGAGTGGGAAGACATGAGCTCTGCCCAGTACACTCAAACTTTTCAAAGTGTTCATGTCAGGTAAGCTGTCTGTTTTCTCCAGAGAGACATCTTTGCAAATACTGGCTCCTGCACCCCTTGGTTTTAAATTACAGTATCGGAAGTGGCTGCGAAGGTCTGAGTAAGTGTTCATTGCTTTCAGTGAAAAAAAAATCACAGCAAAACGAGAACCCTGCACCTCTGCTGCAGGTCATCTGCTTGCCCACGCGGGGGCTGTGCGAGACTGCAGTGGCTGTAAAGGCTTCCACGAAAGCTCTTGCTACCTGGGTCTGGAAAAGCAGTTCTGCGCTCTCGCTTCGCTTCCGATGTCTTCCTGCACTGCAGCTACCATTTGGGAGTGCAACACAGCAGTGATGATTGTAAAACCGCCAAAGCGTAAGATCACTGTTTAGTGCCATGCACCAGCAAAGCCAATTAACTGGAATAGGAAGTGGGTTTTAATGTGCATTTGGGATTACAAGCTAGCTGGAGGTAGGAGAAATGGCTACTTATGGTTTCCATCTCATTTGCTGATGCTAAAAATATCTGTCTTTCAGTGAAATGCTAGTTTTCACTGAGCTCTGGTTATCTCATACCTAGTAATAAATATATAACATCAGTAAATGTTGATACATAAATGTATATTGCAAGTCCAGAAATGCTTTTAATGAGGAATTTAAGTGTACTAGGCTGCCCTATAGAAGCAAGACTTTTGTTTCTAGTTCATTTTGGTGATTAAAGTTGTTGGAAAGAAATATAATTTCTTTCATTTTTATGTATATGTTCCTAAAATGAGGTTGTTCATGTTGAATTCACTGAGATGAGAAACAAATGTATATGATCCTGAAACATTTCCCTTAAATAATTTGGGCAAAATACTTATTACTCAAGGCTTCCTGTCTTAGTGAGGCTTTTCTTGCAAAACTCGTAAGGTGAAGTGAACTAGGCAAGCAGTGTTTACAGTATTTATAGACACTCTCCTTCCAACAAATGTATTTTCTGTTTATTATCATAGTATGTGAGTGTTAGAACCTCTTTTCAGATTTAGGTGGGGCATGCAAGAGCTTCCTGATCCTAACAAAGTGTTTCCATCTTTTCTGTCTTAACGAAGTAGTTCTGCTGAAGTCAGTGAAACTAGTCAGTGCAAGTTAGTATATGCATAAATCCTAAATACATGTTGGGACGATTCAGGAGATATGCAGTGAGTGAACGAAAGAAGAAAAAAATTTCTGTAGTGGAATAAAAATGGCTTCCTTTGTAATGTTTATAGCTTTGGAGTTTGGGGGTTTTCTTGTTGTTTTAGTATATAATTTCCAGCTAGTGCCAGCAATTATTTCTTGGCAAACCCTACTTTCATTTAGTTGCAAAATGTTAATTGTGAGTTAGAAGCAGTGTTTGTTTTTTATTCCTTCTTTTTTTTTTTTTTTTTTTTTTTTTTTTTTTTACAGTTCCAGAATGCATAGTCTTTCCTTTCTGATCCTTGCTGATTTGATTCCTGGCTCCCACCCCAAGAGCACAGAATTTTAATATTATTTACTTGCTTAGGGAGTGGGTTTGAAAAGGATGGCTTTCCTTGGACACAATGTGTGTGCGTGTAGGATTAATCCGTTATCAAGGTAGTGTCATGAATGCATGAATTCCTTTTGGATTATGCTCTTCTCTTGTTTTGCTCCTCATTATAAGTGTTATGTAGTTAGGTATCTGAAGGACGAAAGAGCTATGTTATTACTTTCGAATGTTTACATATATGAATGTTTTGTTTTGTATGACAATTTTATATGAGGCTATTAACAGTAGTTGCTCATTTGTCTCCTAGCAGAGGAATAATCCCATTGGTAACTAATTGCTGGATGAGAGATGCAAAAGGAAACACCCTTCTTTTTTGTTTCCTTTCTCCCTCCCTCTTGTGAATCAAGAGTCTTGGAAAGTGATATTAGTGTAGAGAAAGGGAGTACAGTACACTCCCTTGGAGTAGGATGGAGAGGCAGGAATGTCCTTTATCCCTGTTTACCATCTGTAAGTTTCTTTGCAGAGGCTTTATTATGCTGCATGTAATGTCTGACATACATGTCCCCTGTTTAATAGTTAACTCAGCCCATGTGTATTTGCATGTGTGCTACAAAGATGAACTTTTTGGAGAAATTACAGTACTTCTAAAAGTACTTGAGAACAGGTTTTCCTTTAAGCTTCATGTGACGTTACTGAAGGTGTTTTGAAGTTAGGTGCAGTCATATAATAAATACAAAAACAGTTATGAAATTGAATTTGTGTGTTCAAATATATCAGCATCTGCTATTAAAATTACTATTCATGAATAGTAAAAGATTACAGAACACAAGATTAAGGTTAAAGTTTTTATATTGATTTGAACGAAAGTTCTCTTCATGTATAATATGCATTCACATATATACAGACTTTTTGAAGACAATTTTTCAATTGTAGTAAGGTTAAAATGATAATTGGGATCTGTATTGAGAAAAGTAGGAATACAGAAGTTTTGAAGTAACTGCTGAACTTAAAAATTATATATTTTACTTTCTGTATTCATAAACGTAAGTAATGCAGAGTTTATTCTGAAGAAACTTAAGTTCAAGAAAACCAAAACCAATATGGTTAAATTATGGCTGAATCTGCACCATTTACCTCCCTTTTTGTGCTATTTTTGTAATTACCTGCAGTAAGAAGCTGAAGGGACAAGCTAGAAGGGGAGGAAGAACCTACCTACAGATTCCAAATGCGTCTGGAGTCTGATGTAGTTTGAAAAATACACCTAACACATCTAACACACATTCCTGTGTGTTAAATCAGGGAGAAAGACACTGGCAAGTTTTGTTTAAGCCTCTGGACTCCTTTCTGCCTGAGAGATTACAGAAGCACATGAATAAAATGGCGATGTAGAACACACATTGACATAGTGCTGCTGCTTTCTGTGTTTACTGTGTGGTGGGCTGTGTAATAGGGAGCTGTTCACAGAACTAAATTATTAATCCAGTGTTATTATTTATCTAGTGTTTTCATAAGTAAAAACATTCTGCTAATGTATTTTAAAAGTTCTCTGAGTGATCTTGAGATGCATCTGTGTCTGCGTGATACTGGAGTCTCCATGGGGCAACGTTATGGCTGCGCACCTGTTTAGACATAAAGCACACGATGCCAGGGAGCTGATAAGTTTCTGTGGGCGCATGCAGAACTGAAAGATCTGCCTCTTTTATTTTAGCAAGTTTTTCCTTCCCGCACAGTAAGATACTTCTGTTGTTAAACGCGATCACCAAATGACCTATATATACTTTATGTATAATTTTAAAGTTATTTGGCCAGCATTTTGGAATTATTTCACCTTAAGCTTAAACAAACATACCAGTAGGATATATTTTGCTACTGTAATCTTTGTGTCAATATGGTGTACAGCTGAAGTTTTTGATTCAAACAAATAATTTGAAAATTCAGGCTGGGAATCAGGAACATAAGGCAGGTACCTAGTGACACTTTGTGTCCTAGCTGTTTAACCAGAGCCTGCAGGTCCCTGACATCTTCTCTGTCCAATCTGCCAGGCCACCTCTTGTACAATTAGCCTGAGGTGTCTGAAATGTCACTGTGTTTGGCAACAGAGCCTGCCTTTAATGACTTCATCTACTTAATATCTTTATAACAACAGATAGCCATCCTGGTATTTTAATTAGGCATAATGAAAAATGTCCCTTTTTTCTTGTTATATATGAAATCCTGCCTGGCAAACATAAAAATAAAATTAAGTAGCTGAAACTGGAAAAATTCAGATTCTTTATATTTAGACTTTTTTTGAATGCAATACAAGAAATATTTTTTTTTTAGTTAAAGAAAACTTTAAAGATGACAATTATTAAAAAAGAGGATGATCCACTAAATCTTATTCAACATACTTGCAAAGTCCTTGTGGTGTTTCCATGCTGATTATACCTGAAAGGCTCTCAGCAATATACCATAATTAAAATTTAGAAAAAGTGTCTTTTGCTAATAGAAGTGTCATCCAGGTCCAATTACATGCACTTTTATACCTTTTTTTCCCCTCAGAGTATAGTCAGTGACTGAAAACTTGAAGAATAGATTTATTTGTTCAGTAGTACCCAGAGGGAAGCAGTGGCAGGTGGAAAAGTCAATTCTTAGGGGGCAAACCCTTGATTTTATAGATTTAGACTGTATTATTTGAAACAATGGACTTCACCAGCAGAACAGTGGGTATAAATGCAGTGACATCTCTGTCTGATCAGGTCTGCTCTGTAGACCACCACATCCCTGGCAAGGCCATCCATTGGCAGAACTTCATCCAAACCAGAAATTTCAGCAGCACAGCAATATCAATGTAGATGACATATACTGTGGCAAAGGTCTAAATATGTTGCACAGCATCATGTAGAGTGGGCGAAGGTCTAATTGTTAGTGGTGTTGAACATGGTCATGTAGCATGGCCAAAAGTCTAGGTACGTTGAATGCTGTTACCTAGAGGTGGCCTCACATCCTGAGCTGACTTTCCGTCTGTGTTGGGATGCCTGCTCTCAAGGGCTTGGGTATCTGCTGTATACAAATATATTGGGAAACCAAATACTGTGGGATATTATAGAGGACAGAAGTGTACATGAATTCAACGACAAAGTAGGAAAAAAAAAAAAAGAATGGAGGCTCTACCTGCTGCAGTTACTCAGGTGCAAATTTTGTGAGAGGTGGTGTCCAAGGAGCTGGTTGATCCTTCTGAAATGTAATCTCAGGTTCCAATAAGCTGATTGTCCTGCTCAAGTACTCGTTTTCTCAGCCAGAAACAGGATACAGATTTCAAAAGACAGAGCTTGCCTTCTGTCAGGACACGACAACCTTCCTCTTTATCTTGAGCAACCACCAAGAGGCTTACACAAGCGGTGTGTGGAGCAGAGTCGAATGTGTGTGGACATGTTCTGAAACTGTTTCATCAGTCTGAATAGGTTTACCTTGCTCATCAAAAAGGGTTGAAGGAGTCAATTTTTACTTCTGTGAATATTTATTTCAAAGTAACATTGAAGTATTGAAAGAGTCCTGCAGCATTAGCTGGTACATTACTGCTGCAGGACTGCTGCTGACATTTTAACTGGTTTTAGGTTATTGTCTTTTTCTTTAGAAGTGCTTGTTGACTAAAGAGCAGCTGACCCTCTTTAGTCAAAAAAATGAGGCACAATCTGAAGGAATTGGCTGAGCAGTTAGACGCGTGCCTTTGAGAGCAGAGACTTTTTGGAAAAGGGGCTTTGGGGGAGGTCTGGAAGATGGAGCAATTTCTGTGTGTTTGTGTGTGTTTCATTACAGTAAAATCTTTGATGTTGTTACGTGGGCAGTTTCCTTTTCTTCTGGAAGTCTGGGAATAAATAGTCATTAGAGAATTTTCTGCCAGCGTCTTTCTGTATTCATTACTTCAGTCAGCAGAAGGCACAACCATCCTGACTTGTAAAGATGTAGTTTGCTGCTACATGCCTTTCTGACTGAGGGACCAGAGGCTTACCTGTAAATATGAGGAAGGCTCAAGATAAAGCTGAGTATACAGAATATTAACCTGAGGTCACTTAAGACAGTGAAAGCTTTTTTGCTGTGGGGTTTTCTTTTTCAGGCAAATCCTGCTCTGCCCTCTGCTGACAGTTCAGGTTAGGAAACAGAGGTGGCGTTAACTTTATTTTCATGGTAGAGTTGCTTGTGGTAGCTTGCTCTTTGCAGTCTGCTTTTACCAAACAGAATTTTAGTTCCTGTCATCCATCGAATTTCTCACCACAGGTAACTGCTGCGCCTGTTATTTTTATAATGTATATTATATGAAGATGTGTAGTAAATATGCTAATTTTGGCCTTAGAAAATCATCCTAAGGTACAAGTTACTACCCAGGGAATAGTTACTGTGTCCTTCAAAGCTATATTTACTTTCTGAAGGCAAGCAAATTTGTGGGTTTTGGCAGGCATACTGATTTGTGAAGTCAAATACTTGAGTTAAGAAATGCTAGTACTGAGGATGCCTGTGCTATTTTAATGCGACCCTTGCTGCATGCATGTGATGCCTGTATGCATTAGATTCATACTATTTTCCTCCACACAGTTTTTTTGCACATTGGTGTGTTGCACTTGTAATGACCAGCAATTCTATGTATTTTTTGTTTCACGTGTGACATACTCAAGTCTTGAGTTGCTGTTCTGCAAGACAGACTTCAGATTATCATTCTGTGTACTTTCCAGTTTCAGAAAGAAATGAAGCAAGAAGCACTAATCACTTTGAATCAGTTCACCTCTTTAGGAGGTTCATCCTACGCACTGAATAAGTGAAGGGACCTAACAGGAAAAAATGCACAATACATGGGTAAAAGGAGGCAAAATAAGGATTGTGCAGACTGCTTCAATTCTAATACATCCTCATAAGTATCTGGCGTTATAGGCATGATCTTCTTTTAATATTACCTGAATGGGGCTGAGACATCCAGACTCTTGAGAAAGCCAGCCTGAGAACTTGTGCATCAACTTTGGACAGCTGGGGCAGTTCTGAGCAAGGCCTGAGCTTTTAGATCCACTTCCACCATTTGCGTTCATGAAGCAATCAAAGAAGCGACAAGTTTTATTGACAGGCATAATGGGACATATTTTTGCCAGTGGGTTTCAAAGATAGTTATTGAAAGCAGGCGAGTGATGAGAATCAGTGCAGGATTTTATGAACGTAATCCATGGGCGTGGACTGCCTTGCTGTTCTTCTCCCCATCCCTCCAGCTTATCCCTATCCTGGTTTCCGTACTTGGGGTTCCACCTCTCCATCCGAGTTATATCCCTTGCTGCAGAAGACCTTAGCTCCTGCCTCTGCTTGCCTCTTTCCCTTTATCCAGCATCCACTTGTTCCCAAGCTCAGTCTTCCCTCCTTGGGCTCTTGATACAGTCTTTGTTTCACCTCCTCTGCTGCTTGTACCCTAATTTGTAGGTTTCAAGCTGCTTTGACTTTCAGATTGCTGAAAAACTTTCAGTTGGAGCTGTAACTTAACTATGCGGACAACATGATTCCCTTTCTTGGCTACTTATTGCAGGCCCCTTCAAAGTAGATGCAAATCCTTGCTATGGTTGCTTTAATGAGCTGCCTCCTCTTTTCTCCTCCCTGCTTGTCAAATCTGACAATAAATGGCAGCCAAGCAAACAAACAAGTGTACTAATACAGAAGTAGGATGAGTCTTTGGTAGTAAAGAGGTATTTATTTGACCCACAAATTCTAGTTGTAATTAACCAGCTGGGAGCTGTAATTGCAATTTTCCAGAGGCCTGGCTGCCATCAGGTAGTCACCGCCTGTGTGTGCGGAGGAGGATTAGAGATGGTGTTTGAAGGTGCTGCCTGGGGAGAAGGCAAGCTGTTATTCTGATGGGGGACAGCTGAGACCTGCGTTTTTCACCAGTCACAGGGGACCACCAAGGCTGGTTTTCAGCCTTGCCACAAACACTGCATTTTACAGAAAGGCACTTGCTATGCAAAGTCTTTGCTCCCATGGACAGGATGCCCTCAGAGAGGAGCCTGCAAGTGTGACTTTTCAGGAAGAGGGTCGGGGTTACAATATAAGTAACTTTTCCACCCCTATTTATCTGATGAAATTAACAACTGCAATTCTTAGAGCAAAAGGGAAGGGGACTTAATTATAATTCAGTAACTCAGTAGGGAGCCCAAATAACGATTGCAAAGGATTTAAACTGTGCTCTGAGACACCCTGCCTGTTTGCACTGCAGCCCTGCTAAGACCCCAGGAGATGCTGAAGACAAAGAGAGAAGGGAGGGCACTGGAGGCTCCATCAACTGTTTTAAGAGGGTACCATCCTGTAGCTGGTCTGTAAAGTCACTAGCTGGTGAGCTTCCCCATCATATTCCAGAAGGTCTACTTAAGGTCTGTCAGGCTGCTCGTTCCAGGGCACACAGGCAAGTGACCCTGAAGCACCTCATGTGTCACGGTCTGTCTGCCTACCTGCCTTCTTAAATTGCCCTTTTCGGTGGCTCATGCTGCACAAAGAACTGGGATGTCTGCATCCGGGTACAAAACATCCTTAGGCAACCTCCTGCCAAACAAGTAACTTGCTTTTAGGTACCAACTGGAGGAGGAAACAAAGTGTTTCCTACCTGGAAAAGAGGGCAGGAGGGCTGCTGCCTCCATAGACTCATCCAGCACTAATTGCTGGTTGTTGAGATGAGGTGGTGCTAGTGGTTTCCTGTGGCCAAGGAAGCTGTGGGGCTGTGTTAAGCCATAAATATGAAAGCTGGGACTCTACATAGCACTGGACTACGAGAGCTGCATGCTGCTTTTACTGCTTTCCTGAAAGACCTTTTTCTTTTTTTTAGCCAAAAACTTTAACACGGGGTTATTAACAAAGATGTATTCGTGTTAATTGCATCCTTATGGTTTTTCCAGGAAAGTGTTCGGTTTTAAAACAAGCGCTAACAGCATGCTTGTTTGCTCTGAGAAGAGGAGTCAGGCGTTTAGAGTGAGGAACTGTGCTTGGAGTTCAGCAGTAGGTAGGAGACTACTCAAGATGTATCCACATCCCAGGTTGTTAACCTGCCCACATACAAGTTGTTGGAGCTGTTAAATGCAGTAGATACTATTTTTTTGGTGGATTTTTAAAGTTATTTTGGATGCTTCTTTAGTTTACTAGCACTTTTTAACCCTTTTTTTCCCCTCTCTCTGATTTCAGCCATTGATGGATTTCTAAAAACCGATGAAAGACAAAGACTGGCAAAGGAAAGAAGAGAAGAAAGGGAGAAATACCTTGGTAAGATGGCAGCAGTTGTATGTATTATTTATGTGTATGTGTTAATAGGCTTAAATTACTAATATGACATTTTTTTTCTGTACTGAATTTTAATCGCTGTGATTCAGTCTGTTTCTAGTCTTTATTGCTTATATTACTACCTTTAAATTAAATAAATAAAAATTATCTAGATAATCTTTTATTTCCATTAAAGTATTTAATATTCTATAGTTACAATTTTACTTTCTTCTTTGATTTATGTACTTTGGAATATACGTTTATGTGCAAGATATTGATTGTTAGGATTCTGATTTGTAAAAATACCAAATAAGCCTTGAATAATACTCAGGATAACTTGTATCATTTGGTGAAGCAGCCTCAATTTCAGACTGTTAAGTTTTATTAAGAGATATCATGGAATTAAGTACAGCATAAAGCAGATACTTTAAGTTTTAAAATGGTTAGTCTTTCAAGAGAATGACAAAATTATTAATTAATTTCCTGACTAACATAAGCATTTATTTAAGAGTTTTTAAACTAGTTAGTTGTTTTTTAATCTACTAATACCTCCAGGGAAATGCTGAGGAAATTGGGGTGTGTATGTAAGTGGAGTGTGTGTACATACAGTTAATTTCATATATATATATATATATATATATATAAAAGAAATTAACTGTTCAACATTGTTTTGGTCTTTCTATACACACAAATATATATATGTGTATATATGCAAAATAAAAAAAAGTTAAACAGTTAACTTCACTTTTCACTGTATTTTGATGAAATGTCATCTAAAACAGTATGGACACCTGTGAAAAGAATCATAAGAAAATACTGTTTTTCTTACAATAAATAAACAAACAAACTGTTGACCACTTCTTGATAAAAACCTGAGGCTTGACACCAGTGACTTGACATTTTTTAGTACCGTGGGCTTGGTAAGCAAGATTCCTTTCGGTAGTTCCTGTGAAAATCTGCTAGTGGTTAGTACTTAATCTCCACAGAGATTCTGTCTATATGGGGTATGCACCAGCCTGAGTTGTAGCTTACATCTCTTCCAGGTATAGTCAGTCCAGACTATCTCTTCTGTCCTCTTGATTACCCCTTCTTCACTGGTTCTCAAGAAAATGATGTGATGAGTAGATTGGAAAGGACTTGTATTAAAAAGTGGAAGAGGAGACGAGAGGGGAAACTGAAAGCTTGATAGTCTGGGAGTGGTTGGCCATGCAGATTTGGAAGGTGTTGGCTGCAGTTCTTGTCTCCAGACGTCATACATGCCTTCTGGAAACATACTTTTTTTTAGGGTTAAGACCGTATCTAGAATGAAGAGCTCTTGGTTTTGGTCACAGTTTGTCTGTGGCAAATGTCTTTTAGAAGTTCATAAAAAAAGCAGTGGGTTCCTCAGAAGGACAGATCTTTATGCAGTCAGCAGGTACTTTGCAGCAATATGGAATAACCTTTTCACCAAAGCCAAAACTCATTAATCAGTGGTTTAGTATCCCTAAGTTAAGGAACAAGAATTGTATGTACGTCCATGATGACAGGTTTGCTTCTCTGTCCAGAATCAGTCCCGAGTTTCACCTACTTACTCAGAAGGTAATCTTAGCACAATCTCTAGACATCTCACTTTACTTTTGGTTTTTATCAACTCCAGCATGCTGTTTTCACCTGCTCTACCTGACGTGGCTAGTAGTCATTAACAATTGGTCATTTGTCTTCCACTGTCTCTAAGGTAACTCTTATCTTTTGACAAGTTTGATTCTTCATGCATACAAGTCCAGGCTCACCTGCAGCACTGACACTCCTTTCATACTGCCCTGTACTGGCAGGCAGGAGTAGTGAATTCTCTAACTGTTTCTAACAAGAATGAGGTAGAAGGTGTTCTGTAACGAAGGTTGGGTGAGAGGAAGAAGTATTTTAGGAATGCAACTGTTGGAAAAGGATCTGGTGTTGGAGGGATTCTGGCTTTAAACCAAGGACTTGAAGATCAAGTGAGGCTAACAGGGACTGAAGGTCATGGCTGTGGTTAAAGAGCCTGGGGACAGAAGCTGAGGGAAAAAGGTGGATCTGAGAAGGCAGAATTGGGATGACTGGGCAAGAGCCTAGGACTGATGGGAAGATACCGAGAGAAAGTTAGAAGGGTGAAAATTTGCTGTACAAGGAAACAGGAACTGAAGAAGCAGACTGAGACTAAATAGATGAGCGGGATGAAGGACTAGCTCTTGTGTAAACAGTGTTAATTCTGGCCCTCCCTAACTTTCAAATTCTTAGCCTGGCAACTGGGAGAATATTCCTGCTTTGGTATAGGCTACATGTGTTTTGGTATGTGACATTACAGGCTTGCGTGTATGTAGGCATGCTTACTGATCTACTCTTTCTTGCCTTTTTATGGAATACACTTGCATGAGAAGTGGATTTTTCCTCATGATTTGTCACGTTAATTTCTGCTACTTGTTCTCCTATGTAAACCTGAAGCAACAGTCCTGTATGTAATGTTGCAGTCTGAATTTCTCTAACAACAAGCTAATGTCTCAAGATGAAAATTATTACTCCAGTTGGAATAAACAGCTGGGCAAACTCTCAATAACAGAAGTAACTTTTTTTCTATGCAAAGAGGCGGAAGTGGATAAAGATGTAGCACCAAATTATGAACAGAATGGTGTATTTCCAAAGCTTTGAAAATTTAGCGTATGTTGTTTTCATGTACTTATTTTGGAGGCAGCCTCATAATAAGAAGCACAGTTTTAAAGAAATTCCAAGGGCTTTTGCTTCAACATGTGTAACTGGTTCACTTTAAAACCTACTGGGAACATTTGTTATGTGTGAAAAAAGAATTTGGCTTTAAGCTACAGAGGGATTTCAAACATAAACAAAAAAGAGTTGTTAACTCTTCTGTACACTGTTTTTACATAGGTAACGGGCATGAACTGTCACCTTATATACAAAGGGCTTCCCTATTTATTTATTGAACAAATCACTTAGATTTACTAATCATTCCAGCACTTCTGTACACTATATTTTTTTAATCTTAGTTGACTAAAACTCTGTGTAGTTGTATTTGTTGTTTTACTCTATTGTGTCATGTTATCAAATAATTTTAAAGCAGGAGAAAATTTGCATAAAGTCAAACACACCTTTTTCTATGCCTAAGCTGCTAGGGAACAGCAGATACTGGAGAAGGAGAGAAGAGCAAAACTTCAATATGAAAAGCAAATTGAGGAGCGATGGAGAAGACTGGAGGAACAGAGGCAGAGAGAGGAGCAGAAGAGAGCAGCTGTTGAAGAAAAACGGAGACAAAAGCTTAAAGAGGAGGAGGTAAGGTCCACTGGGAGATATACGTCAGAGCAACTCTGTGTGGTAGCTTTAAACATAGCTGAATATTGACATGCATTAAACGTTGATTTCTTTTTTTTGGACCAGAGACATGTGGGCATTACTTTGGGAACTGCAACTGCACATCACCATACCTATAAATACTCTACTACTGCTTGTACATCAAAAACATTTTCCAAAGCTTTTTTATCTCTTGATTTTTATCTGATATCACAGAATAGTCATCTACTTATGCTCGCATATGTGGGACTCTGTCAGGCGATAAAACACCAGCTGTGCAGAAGGTAGCTTTTAAAGATGAGTGTTTCCATAAAAAGGCAAGATTTTTCTTATGGTTTTGTTTACTATCCATGAAACTGAACTAAGGTTTATGAAAATGTTTTGATTTTCCTCAGTAACATAAAATCAAATTCATACTTAAAGCAGTGAAGTATCTAGGCTGGTTTAAAATTCTGGCACGGAACAGAATTAGTGATGTATCTTTTGAAGCATCTTCATACCATTCCTCTCTTCTACTATACCTGCTGAGATAATTTAAAGTTCTTTTTCGCTCTAGTGAATCCAGTTTCTAGTACAGATCCCTGAACGCAGTGTGTGTGTTTGTGTGTCTCTCTGCATGGCATTCTGTAGAAAAACACTAGCACTGCTACTGCAGCTGATAAAGAATTAATGATTTTTGGAAAAGGGAGCAGCAGTCCAAAGAAAAAAAAAAAAAAAAGGCCAAAAGAAGATATTTCTCTAGTTCCTGGATAAAAAACTCTAGAAATCTGCAGTTACTAACCTTCCTTTTTTTCTGCCCTCATTTTTTGGTCAAAATATCTTTGCAAAAGAGATAAAACGCTTCTGCATGGGATCAGAATAGTGTACCACTGCCCATTGAAATTTTTTTGTTGTTTGATTTTTCACTTTAATCGGAAGATTAAAGTGGCTCCTTTCCCCTTCCTTTCCTCCCTCCCCTTTTCCCCAGGTTGAGGAAGCTGAGGGAAGGCTATGTGGGTGGGAGGACAGGAGAGGATGCTTGTGCGTTTGGGGATGGATTAGACCTAGTGGGAGGAATAATCCAGGAGCCTCTAAAGGAGGAGAGAGTATGTAGGTGAATAATCTGTAGAGCAGGGAGGATGAAGGAAGAAGGAAATTGAGAAAAGGAGACACCACTGCTTCCTGGCTTCCCTTCATGGTTACTTGTCATTCCGTCATTTCTCAAATTCCACTTGAATTCTACTAAAGGATATGCCAAATCCCACGTCCCCTCAGCTCTTCTGATAAGCCCCTCAAACCCCCTATGTGTAGTAGTAGTGGAGGTCTGAGTAAGGATGAAGGTACTGCTTGTGAGTCATTCTGGGCATTTGAGGCCTTCTTTACTGGAAGAGCTCTGAACGAGTAACTCCCACACCTGTGGGAGGGGTTGTGCCCTGGCCAGTGAGTCAATATACTGTATAATGTCCTCAATGTTTCTCCTTTTAACACTGGTTTACGCTGGTTGGGGACTGGAGCACGTATTTTACCTGCTCATCAGGTGTCTGAAGTGCCAAGTAGAGATATTTTTCTTCCTTGCTCTCAGCCTTATTGGTTGTCCTTTATGACTTCCTTAAGTCTTTTTCCTTGGTTTTCAACACAGCAGAAGGCAGTGCATATTTCTGATAGGAACAAGTTACATAAATCTCTCTCTAGAAAATACTGTTGCATCTGTAAGAATTTTAGAGAGATGAATGGCTCATAAACTGTGAGACTTGTTGGCTTCCTACATCAGAGCATCCTCTGCTTGGCTCTTTTGTGTGCAAAGGACTTCTCAAACAGGAGGTGGCTAAAGTTCAGTTTATTTTGCTTACTTTTCCCTCTCTATAGTGCTAGGTGAGAAGTGGTGGTTTTAAGTGTGTGTTGATAGGAATGGAAGTGTTCTGGCAAAGTTCTTCTCTGGGGCAGCTGGAGCTTATTGAAGAGCACAGCAGAAGTGTGTCCAGTTCCTGAGACGGGAACTGAATAAATGTTTCTGAAAAATCATCCTGTCTTCATTGGCTGCACCTTTCTTACCCATAGAAATCTTCAGTAGCACTGCCCTTCCCTCCATATTACTTTTAAAGCTGCCTATTTCCTTTAGTAAAAGCAATCCCTGAGCCTTGAGGAAAGAAGTGTGGTGGTGTTCACCAGAAGCTGTTAAAGAATTGCTTTGAACAGTAAGTAGCCAGTGGCTTTGGGAGTGGATAAAATCAAAGCTAGTCCTTGTTCAGTTCAAGTAATTTTTTCCCTTTCCCTATCTTAAACTTCCATGTGACTTGGAAATACCTTGCAAATAAACATTTAGCTCTACGCAAGGTATTGGGAAGTCTCTGTAGAAGCTGCGTTCTTCTGTTCTGGTATTCCATAAGACAATATGAGCATCACTTGTACAGGCCATGTCAAGGATACTAGAGTAAGAGCAATAACATCTATCTTGTCAAAGATCCATTTTTAATAAAACCATTGGGTTTTTTTTTTAAAGGAAATTGATAAAATTAGTACTGATCCTGCCGATATACTGACATTTACATGAACCACTCCTGGTAGACAACATCAAATCTAATCCAGCGCTCAAACTTGAAAGATGGATGTAACAACTGCTAAATGGAAAAGAGTATCCTGCAGCATTGAAGAGATTGTTTCAGTGCACATGCACTAATTGTTACATTTGTAAAAAGTATGCACTTAACCACAAGAGAGTGAAAAACTCTGAAGGTGTTAGTGTTAATTACTTACTATATTATAATTCAAAGCTAATTACTTTTTGAATTATAATAGATGGAAATAATAACTGTTTTCCAAACATATTTTGGCAATTCATATACTAATGGAATTCACTTGCACGAATAATATAAAAATTTTCCTATGCTTGCCAAGTAGTCTCTCAATTTGCTGTGTGGTGGACATAAGAATAAAAGTTTAGTCCTCATTACAAGTGCAAGGTCCTGCACCTGGGTCATAGCAATCCCAGGCACAAATACAGGCTGGGCGGGGAATGGATTGACAGCAGCCCTGAGGAGAAGGACTTGGGAGTGCTGGTGGATGAGAAGCTTAACAAGAGCAGGCAATGTGCTCTTGCGGCCCGGAAGGCCAACCACATCCTGGACTGCATCAAGAGGAGCGTGGCCAGCAGGTCGAGGGAGGTGATTCTGCCCCTCTACTCTGCCCTGGTGAGACCCCACCTGGAGTACTGTGTCCAGTTCTGGAGCCCCCAACACAAGAAGGAAATGGACCAGTTGGAGAAGGTCCAGAGGAGGGCCACAAAGATGGTAAAAGGGCTGGAGCACCTCTCCCATGAGGCCAGGCTGAGAGAGTTGGGGCTGTTCAGCCTGGAGGAGGCTCCGGGGAGACCTGATAGCAGTCTTCCAGTACCTCAAGGGGGCCTACAAGAAAGATGGGGAAAGGCTGTTTAGTAGGGCCTGTTGCAATAGGACGAGAGGTAATGGTTTTAAAATAGAGGGGGGTAGATTTAGATTAGAAATTAGGAAAAAATTTTTTACAATGCGAGTTATAGAACACTGGAACAGGTTGCCCAGAGAGGTGGTGGAGGCCCCATCCCTGGAAACGTTCAAGGCCAGGCTGGATGAGGCTCTGAGCAACCTGATCTAGTCGGGGATGTCCCTGTTCCTTGCAGGGGGGTTGGACTAGATGACCTTTGAAGGTCCCTTCCAACCCTAACCATTCTATGATTCTATGATTCTAACACTGACCATCCTCTGCTCCCCCCGCCATTGCTTGCTGCTGCAGCTCCCCATGTAGCTTAATGCAGAGCTTTCATTTGTCCTTTCTTGTTCTTTGATGCACACACCCTTAATAAATTTGCTCTTTCTACACACCCATAATTTTAACTGGTTGAGAGTAGAAATTAATTCTGTTCAGATGGGTAGTTACATTTAAAAATACTGTATTGCTTTTTAATGCTTTCTTTAAATAGAAGATAATGGAGCTCTTTTGTTGCCATGTGGAAGAGCCACTCAAAAGATGAAGCCAACGGATAATATCAGGAAACAGTGAGCTACTTGCATACAGGGCTGATGAATATATAAAACGAAGAGGAAGATTTTTTTTTGGCTCTTTTAGATATCTGTATTGTATGTATAAAGTAGATTGGTTTAGAATTGTTTGCACAAATTATTTTAAGTTATAATACTTGTAAAATTAATTTTTTCCTTGTTTTCACATCTGTGTCATGTTTTACATAGAGAAAAGGAAAGTACCTCAGTCTAATTATCTCAGTATTGGGGTTTGGGTTTGGTTTGAGATTGTTTTATTTTTGGTCGGGTTTTTTTGTTGTTGTTGGGTTTTTTGGGTTGTGTTTTTTTTTTTTTTTAATTCAGACAGTGCAAACATTTGTTCTGTTGCTGAGTCCGAGGAAAACCTGAAATAACTGAAAAATAACTGAATTTTTGAAAGTAACGTGTATTTTGGATACTAGTAGAAGATGTTTTTTTTTTTATGGTTTTACTCAATTTTCCCTATATGTAAAACTTGTACAGTATAGTATTTTTGTGGAAGCTCTCTATTTCTTTAGTGCAGAGATTATTTCCTCTATCTCTAACTGTTAAGAGTTCCCAAATGAGGATCACATGGGTAGTTTGATACATTTTTATGAAAGTATTTAATGTGTAACTGACGGGAAAGGGTTTTGCGCATTGTTTGCTGATGAAGGAATGCTTTGTCTTGTTGTTTAGTTTTTGTCACAGAACAAATTATTAATGTGTGAGTTGTTTATGCTATGCTGCCATGTGTTTTACCATTTTCTTTGGCTTCTTAGTTTTGTGCTAACTTCAAAATGTTTTTTAAATAACTATATCCTTTCTTTGTGAAAAATGGCCTTCATATTGTTCTTTATGTAAGCTGTATCTGCAGGGTTTAGTGAGATTTGATAATTATGTTCCATAGTGCTTTAATGAAAGGCTCTTTGCAAATGAAAATGAATGATCCTCTCCACATCATGTAATTGAAGATTTCAACCTCAGATTTTAGGTAGCATGGGCTTTCAAATATGAATGAAAAATAATTTAATTTCTTTAATCTGTTTCATCATGCATTTTATTCTTAAAATGATGCTTTCATAGTAGGTGGTATAAGTGTATTCTGTGGTTTGCAAACTACAGAATATTGCTGGTCCTTGCTCCAAGCAGCATTAAAAAACCCCCCAAACATAAATCACCTGGATAACTGAAACTTGACTACTTTCATCTTATCTTTTTTTGATTAATGTATAGCAATATTCATTAGATATGGAAAGAAAGAAAGATTCTGTATAAGTGTATGCTTTAATGAGAGGGTGATTTTCCTTTGTAAAGAGCATGGGTAGAAAGGTGTATTGGGGGAAGGTGCATAGAAGATAGTAATGAAAAGAAGCAGACTGCAGAGAAGAACTGATGATGAAATAGGAGGTGAGGTTTGGAAAGAGTAAGTGCGGAAAAGGGACGCAAACAGAATTAAATTAACGTTGGGAGGTGGGAAGTTAAAAGCAGAAAGTGTGAACTTGAAATGCAAAGCCAGCACATGCAGGCTTTAAACGTGAAAATTGCATCATCAAGTAGTAAGAGAAGAAAGAAAGGCTGTAGCAAACTACATCAGAGGGGAGTGACTTTGAATTCCAGAGATAGGAAGTTTGCTTTCCTTTCACACCCAAAGTAGGGAGAAGAACTGAGGAAGGGAAGAAGAAAAACTCTGTTTTTCTGTGCTGTTGCAGAAGAGGCTGTGCTTGAGCTTTGTGATGCTTTGTGTGTTGGCTCCGCAGGGAGAAAAAGGAGGAGGAAAGAGGCAGAGAGCATTTGTGTGCCTGCCTGGAT
This sequence comes from Chlamydotis macqueenii, assembly GCF_036417535.1. NCBI lineage: Eukaryota > Metazoa > Chordata > Aves > Otidiformes > Otididae > Chlamydotis > Chlamydotis macqueenii. Next base: position 132,108,460 of record NC_141556.1, read on the forward strand.
ACTGATGGCACTGACTAGACAGTGAGGGGGAAAGAATAGCGGGGGAGAGTACGGAAGCAGCTGCCTGCTTTCAGTGGTCTTTGCGTGATGTTGCCTGATAGACCGTGAGCTAAAGACATAGAAGGGAGACAGCATTGAAGTGAGAACTCAAAACATATGACTGAAAGATCATCTTCCTGGAGATGGCAGCAGAAATTGTAACAGCAGGGTGGGTCATCTGGCTGAAAGATAACAGGGACAGGAGAGCTGAGAATGATGGAAAAGATATGAGAGAACTGCCTTTTTTCACTCTTTCTATTGAGGGAATTCTTTATGGTACAAGTGATTTGTAATAAAATTAAGAGAGTTTAAAGACAAAAGGTAGTGGCTTGCTGTTGAAATTGATAGCAGGATTGTATGAGGTGGAAAAAATTAGGTCAGAAATAAATTAGTGGAAGTCATGGTAGTAGAAGAGATTCTTCAAAGATGTGGAAGAGACAAAAATGTATTGCAGATAACCAAAGATGATGACAGGGCATCTGGCATTGTAGAAAGCCAGTGACCATAGACAGAGCCCCAGGAAGGTAACGCAAAGTTTACAGGTACCTGCATGAAAATTCCAGACATGGTAGTTACTGGAGGTGCCTGATGTTAGGGTCTGCTCTGCTGAAGGAACTCCGTTAGAGACAACAGGCTCAACATCAGTGCAGAGACTGAAGGAGACATGCTTGGACAAAGACTGAAATTTTGTGGTAAAATATTTCAGGGAAGGGGAGTAGGAAACCTAGACTGAAGTCATGAATCAGTGAGAGAAAGCAGTCTGGCCAAGAGATGCAGGAGAGGTTTTCTGCACAGTTGATTTGAGCTACCAGAAGATATTGGAGATGGAGCGGGGGATTGATAGAAATCAAAGGGGATATGATGTAGTCACAGAAACCTGCAGGATCTAGAGTTTGAAGTGGATAGAGTTGGAGTTTTTTTTTTTTTCTTATTGGACCAGAAGGACATAACAAAGGTAGTAACTAATAGGACCAGAAATACTAATAGGATCAAAGGGCTAAAAGCAGTTGGGGCAGGAGTTGGAGGCTGCAGGAGTAGACTCATCTTTCATAGTAGGAGTTGGGCTGCTGAAATGAGAGGGTTGCCAGGTGCGAATGAGTTACTGGAAAGGAAAGAAAAAAGGTGGTGGGTGATGGAATGGTGGATGGGGAGGAACCAGGTTTTATCTGCTTGAAAGGAAAAAGAGAAAAGGTGCAGAGATCACTGCCACAACAGTAAACTACTGAGAAACTAGCAGAGGGAGGAGGTGGGAAAACTGCGTGGAGGTCTTTGAGAGTTAGGAGGTGGTGGAGAGAGAATAAGGTGACCATACATAGCTCTAAATTAAAGGTAGAGCAGGATTTGGGGAGAGAAAGAAATCTTATTCTTCCCCATCTGAAAATCCTAACTCACGAAGCCATGGAGGAGGATGTTGGGGTGGAGAGGAAAAAAAAAAAATAAATCTCGGAACAGCATGATCTGAGCACACACTAGAAAAATATGCAGGAGGGAAAAAAAAAATCAGCAGTTCTTAAATGCCTAGACTGTAAAGAACATAGTGGAAGAAAGGAGGGAGTTTTTGTAAAAGTAAATAAATAAATAGAGCATCCTGCAAAGTAACCTACTTTGGCTTGAAGCGATCGTTTGTCTGCGTGGCTAGGAGGAGCCACTGGCATTGCAGCAATTTAGCCGTGCTGGGGAAGGGATGGTAAAAAAAAATCCTGAGGTCTGCATAGACAAGAAGGAGTTAATGCTTGGCGAGCATTATTCTTATACAAATTAAGTCCAGAGCACAGCAGCAGCCTCACCAGCAGGAGCAGATGCTAGGCAGTGATGCAACCTGTGTTATTTACTTAGGCCTCTGTAGTGACCTCAGTGGCTTGCAGACAAAGGAGACACATATCTGGAGGTAGGTAGCATGCTGATACATTCTTTATTCAATTATTTTTCTTTTATTGCAAGCAAGGTTCTGTAATCATCTTGCGTGGAGCAACAAGGGAACTGTGTAATTTTAGCGTGGTTTCAGAAGGAGGGGTGCGGAAAAAGCCCCCAAAGAACTGATTCAGATTTGGTTTCTGGTTTTGTACCAATATAACCAGGAACGTTTAGAAGCCATGATGCGTCGGTCCCTTGAACGCAGCCAGCAGCTGGAACAGAAGCAGAAGCGGTGGTCGTGGGGAGGAGCACTGGCTGCAGGCTCAGGAGGGAGAGATGGTAAGTGAAACAGGCTGCCTGCATTGCAGATCTTGAAGTGCAAAATGCATGAGGTTGTGGAGACAGTAAGGATGATGCATTTTATAGTTAGGGTGGTACTGTAGGGGCTGCTGCCTCAGGGCGTGAATAAATGCTTTGTAATTGCTCGTCAGGCTTCCTTTCTCTAAAATTTCCTGGGAGGAAGGTCACTCCTAACTTTAGGAATGCAGATCATTTTAATAAAGTAACCAGAATCTGTTTGGAGGATGCTAAAATGAAAATTTATGCTGTCTCTCCCTTATTATCTTCCCTCGCATTGTCTTCCCACGCACACAGTTAGCAAATTTAATATTCACCAAAGGATTGAGTGCTGTCTAAGCCTTGCAAAAGATGATGTGGTTTTGTTTGGTACTTCTAAAAACCTGATGGGAATGTCTAGATGACTATGCAGCATGTGCAGTTTAAAATAGTTTGGTTTTTTTTTTTTTCCCCACATGCTTTTCGTTGCTGCTCTTTTTGATTTGGCTTCAAAACTAATTATTTTTGTTACATTATCAGTCATGTACTGCTTTTATATTTCAAAAGAATGCATGCTTTCTTTTTTAAATCATACAATTTGTTTAAATTTGTCAGGTTTGAATAACTGATGGTATGGGGAAAAAATATCCATGTTTGGGTGATGATGAAATAGGACAGTTGCCTTCTTTAAAACAGTGTATAAATAAATATACTTAACTCTAAAAAGGCAAACTGTTTCATATCATAGTTTTCATGGTATGCCATCAAAAAAGCCAGGAAATTAGATATATATGATCATAAAAGTTGTCTTTTATACTTTGAGAAAGAAACCAGTTTGTCTTTGATGCAGTTTATGCTTAATTCCAGCTCTCCCAACTTAGTCAGTAATTTCTTTCACCTCTTTTTTGCTCTGATTTCTCTGCCATGTAGGTGAATCAGAAAATACCCCACCCCCTGTTCTAGGTTTAGCTGCCAACACCCTTCCTCCAGACCCTGTGACCTCTACTGCTCCTGCTGATTCCTTCAATGGTATTTCAGAGAATCACAGTACCATCGTGTCTCGTTTGTAACTGTTCTAATCACTGTAAACCATCCACGGATCTTGTCCTTCCTAACCACTGTTTTCTTATTATTTCAGTCTGGTATTCTACGGCATTACCTTTAGCGATGTGGACCAAATGTCTTTTTAATTTCCTTTTCATTTTGCCATGGTGAAGCAGTGCATGCCTCTCATTCCAGCACAGTAGAGGCATTTCATGGTTTTCTCACTAACTGTGGACTTCTACCACTCAGATTCTCATCTCTGTTAATTCTGTGGGTGCTCTGTGTTTGTGTGCGTGTGTGTAAATATAATTATGCGTATATTTGACAGTTCTCATGGACATATGCAGGTGCTGTTGAAAAAAATTTCAGTTGCACAGTAAGAGAAACTATTACGGAGACCATGTTTCATCAAAACAGTCCTCTCTTTTATTCTCAAAGGCCTTTTTCTTTAATATTTTAACAACGAGCAAATTTGGTATAATCAGCCATACTATGTTTTCAGCTTCCTGGAATGGATTTTTTGCCAAGCCGGTATTTGTATCAAATTCAAGTAGTTGACTTTGCTTTAGCAATTGTGTTTTTTCTTTTATGTTGTTCAGTTATCTTTCTTTTTAAAAAAATATTATTCCAATAAAGGGACTGTAGAATAGATGAGTCCTCCAAAATTAAGAGTGGATGGCATATAGGATTTCTAATTTTGATTGCAAATGTACTTAGCATTTTGAAAATGTAACACAGCCTGTGCTTTTAAGAACTAGGTTCCTTCTTTCCCCTCCAAGGGAGCAGCTAAATTTGGATGTTACTCCTGCAGAATGCATGGTAACAATCTCACAGAACCATTATTTCTGTGCAATCAGGCTCAAATTTTTGTACTAATTGTTGTTCACGTACAAAGAGATTTGGATGTGCAACTGATGTGTTACAACATATCAGCATAACACTTTTTTTTAAAAAAGCAAACATAGAGAATTGTATTGTTTACTGTAATAGATGAAGGCAAGTCTTGCAGGTGCCACTGAGGCAACATTTTGATGGATGTAATAAAGAATACAGTAACTTAGGGGCTGCAGAATTAGGGTCACGTATGTGTGTCTCGCTGAAGACATTTCTCGTTTAGAAAAAAAATGGAATTCAAATTTAACGGAGAAAGCATCTATGCTTTTAGCTTCTGAGCATCGTGCAGTGATTATCGTATACTGTAATATATAGCAATACCTAAATAACGTTTTCCTGTCATTTGATTGAATAAATGGCAAGGTAGGAAATAGGTATGGTGCTCAAACAGGCTTTGTCAAACAGTATTTCAGAAGAAAAATGAAAGCACTTGGAGTAGTACCAGAGAGCCTGGGGTTTTTGGTGGTTTGTTTTTTTGGGTTTTGTTTGTTTGTTTTTTTTTTTTTTTTAATATCATCAAACACAAAAAGATAAAGCCAAATGGCTGGTGCCAGATCAGTCACTAAAATAGTGAGTTCTCATCGTGGGAACACACAAATGTTTGTTGTTTTATTTTTGTATTAGAGTAGTACCTGAGGCCTACTCTAGCTCTTCCAGACTGAAAATAGAGGGGAGGGGGAATGGAGATGGGGAGTTCAGAGTTGTCATGTGTGCAGTTCATTTTCTTTAGGTAACTTTCTGCTTGTGCTGGTATTGAATATCGTGTATCAGAATGGCTTCACTAATTCAGACCTGATACATAATTATTTGCCTGTGACAGCATAAAAGATAGGCTGTTGTAAAACTGGAACGTTAAATTCACAAGCAGGAAAGTTGCATCCCAAAGCACGTCTTAATAAAATGCTGGTCCTCCAGCAGTTGGAAAGAGCTTATCTCATGTCTTATTCAGTGCTGTGATCTGTGGCAAGGGCCACGAGTACAAACGCGAGGTTAATTTTGGGCGTTTATCAACACTGTGATGTGAATACAAATATCTTCAATGCGTCTCTCTGCAGCATGTGACAAACTTTCAGCTTCTACAATGAATCTGCCAAAGCAAATGGAATCGCCAATCAGTAAGCGCCTCTCCTCCTCCACAGCGGCAATAACACATTCCCCAGACAGAGGCAAGTGAATATGCTGGTCTCCTACCAGCATCAACTCTCCTTCTGCTTAAAGCACTTCTTCTTGTCCATATAGCTATGTAACTTGCTAATGTCTGATACTCAAAACAACTCAAACGTTTGAGGGGTTGTAAGTTAATACAATAAAATAGTTCTGTAGCCTATCCCAAGATTGTGCTGCTGTGCTGGAATCCCTGTCCAGCAACAAACACTGTGGGTTTTTTACTGATTCTTATTCAATTTTTGATATTCCCGCAAACAGGGTTGTACACGCTGCGACTGCAGCAATTTCCTATAACTGTATAGGAACTATATATATCTTCTAGCCAGATAATGAAAAATAAGCAAAGCAAACATGTGGCTCAGCAATAGACATGAGATGTACCGTGGGCAGAAGTAAGTCTGATGAGCCACCTGGGAGATTTCAATTTGGTTACCAGAGTTGTAGAGCCCTTTAATTTGATTTGAAACTCTGATCCACGAAAGGCTCAGCAAAAGATGATCATCTTGCAGGATTAGTGGCTACTAAACACCACAGAGAGGACTTGAAGGGTTTATCCCACTGTGAACTCTTTAGATTTTTTTTATCTCTTTTTTTTCCTTCTCCTCTCCTTTTTTTAAAACTAATGAGAAAAAAATATATTGACTGAAATAAGTGACAATGAAGGCTTGTTTCTAGAATGAAAAGAGAAGGTAAATCTACTTTCATTTCTGAATTGCTTAATGAAAACTCATCAATAGCTTTGAGGTTATTAAGATAGATGGCTGTATATATGCATGTAATAGGAACATCTATAAATATCTGTCTTACATAGTTCACGCTTATATTTATGGAGTAGGAAGGAATGCAGGCATACTGTATAAATAAGGCTTATATAATGCAGTGAGACTGCAAATTTTAAATGCAGTCCCAGTATGGTTGGCACATTAGTGAGTAGCTGCGCTGTTGTACCAAATGTTTCACCTTTTTCTACTGGGGAAGAAGGCAAACCTTTTTCTTGCCGAGTCATGAAAGCAACCATTTTGCAGAATGGAACATGCCTCTGTATAAGAACAAAATGCAACATGGTCTTAACCTATTGTATTTTTTGTACAGGTGGGAAAATAATTTAAAATTATGGAGAAACTAGAAACCTTTTTTTTCCAGAGGGAATGAAAAATATATTTAAATATTTTAAATCTCAAGCACTTGAAGATTTTTTTTCATTTCATTTAATCATTTCATCATTTTGATTCCGTTATTTTAATTTGGCATTGTTTTATTTCTTTGCGTTTTAAATTTTGTTTTATTTGCTCCCATCCTTCAGCTCACCGCATGCATCTTAGTCCAATGGAAAACTTTCTTGTTTCTCGACTGCTGACTCCCACACAGTCATCTTTAGCCAGAAGCAGAAGTACATTAATGCTTTCTGAGCAGTACAATAATCCAGGTAAAAATGTGAATTACTCACTTTGAAATCGTTAAGGTATGTTTTTGGTTGCATATGAGTAGTTGCTTAAAGAAGTGGAGTGCTATGATCCAAATGACAATTTACGTGGTAGTACAAAATCAGCGATGAACTAAATTGTGGATGACAGCAGTATATTTAAAAGCTGAAAAACACATAATCTTGCCTGTCTTGTTCTGAATGTCTTCTTTTTAAAAAGAACATATTTAAAAACAAAAAAAAAAGAAAAAAATACAAAAAAAATTGAATTAACAGAATCACAGAAATCAGAGCCAGTGGAACACTGAATATATTCATGTAAGAAACAGTTTTTTAGAGCAGTGTGTGTGACACCTCTCAGAGGCTTTACTTGCTATACTGATGTCATCTCCTTTCATATCCAGATACTGTGTAGAACAAAAATCCCAGTGCACCATTTGAGCTTTAATTATTTTTACCAGGGTTCCAGTTCTTTGCTGTTAAATTACTTTTTGCCTTTAACTGTGTGGCTGTACATGTATTTTTTAATATATATATCTATATGTGTGTGTATACACGTATAAAACGATACTTATTAGAGGAAAAAAACAGAGACACTGATAGGAAGGTGTCAGTTCCAGAAATCACTGATCTTTAAGAAACTAAGAATTAGGGAGGATAGTTACCGTTCCTGTCTGTAAATCACTGTCTAATAAAACCCTTCTTCTGCAAACATGTAAAAAACTACTGTTTCCAGTCCTGCTAATACGTAGGCAAGTGCCTGACTCCCAGAGTAGTTTCTGCTTACAAAGATACACCTGGTGTTTGCTGAAACAAGGACAGAAGTTTAACAGCTGTTTTTACTTCTAAGAAAAACAAAAAAAAACTCCACCCCAAATGCCCCACCCAAATGCCTGTATGCAGAAGGAAAAGCTTTTTCAAGGTAAAATTAGTTAGACAGTAAAAGACTGATCATCTTTATGATGAGTATTTTCATACACCATGGTTGAAATAGGCTCAGGTCTTGCATCTGTGCTTTTAATACAAAGTTATTTTAAAATTAATTGCAAAGTAAGCCTCCTTTCCTTTGTGTGCTACTACTTTATTGCAGTGCATGGGGACATTGATGTTGAAAGGCTCCAAAATCACATCCCTTGTTTCTACATTGAAAGCAGCATCTCTTGGAAGCAGAAGTGTTGTCATATAGTACCTGGCCCATGAGAAAATTCCCAGTTTACTTACTGTTCAGGGGTCAGCTACTGCTAAGACTGAATAAAAGCCAACTTGAAATGAGATTAATGTAGTCTGCTTAAAATTTTGAGGTGAATTGCTGGGGCCACCTACAGATGATGTTTTCCATGTTGTATTTGATATTGAAGAAATCAGTAGGGACCTTCTTTGTGGTTTCCCACTCATTTTGTTTGTAAACTCCCAGCTTTATCTCTCTCTTCTTCACAGGATCTTTAAAGTAGCACAGTGACATATCTGAGGAGGATACAATTTGGCCTGCAAGCTACTTTTTCCCTGAGCTGGAACAGGAGTGCTGATTCTGAGAACAGCTCTCTGAACCAGCAGCCCCTTGTCATTTCCTTGTGAGGCAATCATGCTGTATCACCCAACATGAATACTCAGAATGGCCATTGATGGTTTTGTCAGTAATTGCCAGCAAAAGAGTTGAGGGAGATCTCCCATTTGTCATGTACTTCTCTCCATAGAAGTGGCTTTATGAACAGGGAAGAGGATTCTTCCTTCTCAAGAGCTCATACTATGCCTCATGTCATTACGTTTGGGTCAAAATTGCTCTGCTTCTGCATTTTCTATAAGCTTAGAAATGAGGAGCCTCAATTTAAGGCTCTTTCTCTAGGGCAATGCATTATTAGTGTCACTCTGAGTCAAGATATTCAGGCAAACGGTTGTTATTGGGCACATATAATTAATTTTTTTGTTTACAGTTGAAGTAAAAATACTTATCTTAGGTGACAGTTCAGTTTCTGAACATTTTTCTTAATATTCAGTGAACTTTTGCCAACTTGATAGGAAGTCAGTCAAAGAATACATAGGTCCAGTTAAACTTAAAAGCATATAAAAAGGCTTCATAAAATATGTCGCAGGACTGCCCTCAATAAAAAAAAAAAATTATTGGAAATGTGAATTCCTTTATATTTGAGCATAATTACTACTTTTCCAAAGTCAATATCCTTCTTGACTTCAGTTGAATAAGATTGGAAATACACTGTCACATGGTTAGAATTAGTGTCTGTCTTATTAGTAAAGCATATGTTCTGTTGATTGTTCTATATGTGTATGAAAGTTTCATCCTAGAAGGCAATAGGCAATATGATCAAAAACAGGAGTAAAAAAATCTAATTAAAATCCTGTTCATATTGCAAATAAAGAAAAAATACCCAGAAAGAGTTGCCCTGTAAGCTGTAATGCACTCAAACTGATGTCTACCACAGATAACAATAACTGAAATATCTACCGGAGCATTTAGTTCAGGTTGGGTTTTGTTTTGTTGTTTTGTTGTTTTTTTTTTGTTTGTTTTTGTTTTTTTTTTTAAATTAAGTATTATTTTGAAAAGCAGTTAAGGTATTTAGGAGCCTTTGGCATGTTCAGGCTTTAAAAAAATTTCCTATGCTTCTATCACCTCTCCTGTTTTACAGTATTTGTTCAAAACTCCCTCAACTAGAATTGTTTGATTACTCTTTTTGTAAATGCAAAGGAAGATGGACTTTTCAGAAGATAAAAGAATCACAGTCATAGTCAGGTGATTTGAAAGGTATATGAGTAAGAGAGTGGTATTTTAGAGATAACTTAAAAAAAAAAAAAATCCTAGAAAATGTTACTTTCAGTGCAGGCATTTTTAGTGAACACGGGAGCATGTTGAATGTGTTACATAATGTGATCTTTTGAAACACTTAAAAAAAACCTTGAAAACTGCCTGTGAACATCGTAATGTAAAAGTATGTTGTTTTCTCCTCTCCTTTACTTCCTCTCTCTGTGCTTCCTTTTGCTCTTGCTATTGTACTATAACTCTTTAGTATTCCATATCTGTCCTCGTGTAGCACCAGCTAGTCCTCTTAAATCTCCCTACAAGCCTTCCCCCACCCGAACCACCGACAGAAAGAAGGCAACTTCACCCTCCACGTCTGATGCTGTGAAAGGGGCAGTTGCAGCTGAAGTTACTCAGGTGGGTTTACAGTGGTTTTTGATTTCACTTCTGGTTGTTATCTTTCCGTTAACCTTCATAAAAATAAAGTGCTACCCCTGTTATAAGAAACAGTGATAAGAAAGTGACGCTTGCATGCATCTCTCACGGTCGTGCTCCTCTTTAGCAGCATTTTTATATCTTCCTCCTCCTGTCAATGTTAAGTGCTGGTATTTGGAACAGCAACACCTTTATTTTCAGGAAACTGAAATTTCTGGCACTGAAATGTATATTTCTGGGCTTGGCTGTAACTTCTTGGAATGAGGATGACAAAAAAGATCACTCTACTGAGGATGACTATAGGTCGATCCAGTCTTGCTGGTAAATTAGCAAGCTTCACATATTTTGGAAACTTGCCAAGTGTATTAACAATACCTCTTGTTTTATACCAATTACTTAACTCTTTCTGTGGACCTTTTCAATGCTGTTTACTTAAAAGTTGCATTGTTAATCCACTGTAGTTTCCAGAAGAGCAAAGGTAAGTCATTCACCTTCACTGAGTCTACTCAGTGTAAAACATGTTTTAAAAAACTTATACTGGGGCTGTAAAATTCACATAAGATCCTGTGTCTTGTAATAATTAACAGCAAGGGTTTTCATGCCATCTAAATTAGGTGCAAATGAGAAGACCAAAGCTGGGAGCTACAGATTTGTGTAGTGTCTTTTCCTAGGTGTGATTCACAGTGTTACATGCAGCAGCGTTTCTGTGAGATGCACAGTAGCCTGGGTGCACTACTGACCATGATTAAGAGGTGTTGCAGGAGCACACAGGTGATTTTGAAAACTCCACCCAGTGCTGCCACTCCTCCCAGGAACTCTTGGAGAGGCTCTAATGTGATGTTACTTATCTGCAACTTGTATACTATGTCTATGCAAGACATGGCAAGGAGAGGTTTATGTAAAATATAAACGGTTGCACCTTAGTTGAGCTGGTGTTTAAAAAACTTTTCTCTTAATGTGTGTTACACAAATCTGTTTATATGCCATCTTGTTAATAAAGCTATCAAATATATTTTTGATGTGTTGGTCCTAATTATGGAAACTAAAATTAACTGTGCTTCTAGACTGAGAAGATAAAGAAAGAGAAGCGATCTGCAACACCTGGTTCATCATCTGGTATGGGGTCTCCTCTAAGAAGGTCTGATTCTCCTGCTGCCATGTCCAGAAGATCTGCATCACCTGCGACACCTAAGTATGCCTTTCTTATTAGTGGTCTAATATACTATGAGCTTCTTGTTACTTATAACGAGGCACAGATTCTTGAGGAACTTCCTTTGAAGTGTTGTATAAAATCTGGTTATTTTAGTTATACATGCACATGTGTCCAGTTCTGGAGCCCCCAACACAAGAAGGACATGGACCAGTTGGAGGAGGTCCAGAGGAGGGCCACAAAGATGATAAAAGGGCTGGAGCACCTTTCTTATGAGGCCAGGCTGAGAGAGTTGGGGCTGTTCAGCCTGGAGAAGAGGAGGCTCCAGGGAGACCTGATAGCGGTCTTCCAGTATCTCAAGGGGGCTTACAAGAAACATGGGGAGAGGCTGTTCAGTAGGGCCTGTTGCGATAGGACAAGGAATAATGGTTTTAAAATAGAGGAAGGTAGATTTAGATCAGATATTAGGAAAAAATTTTTTACAATGCGAGTTTTATAGAACACTGGAACAGGTTGCCCAGAGAGGTAGTGGAAGCCCCATCTCTGGAAACATTCAAGGCCAGGCTGGATGAGGCTCTGAGCAACCTGATCTAGTCGGGGATGTCCCTGCTCCTTGCAGGGGGATTGGACTAGATGAAGGTCCCTTCCAACCCTAACCATTCTATGATTCTATAATTCTATGTATACAGATGGGGAGAGAGAGAGACTAGACATAATATCTGTGACGTTGTGTCCGTTGTCACTAGAGACACTTCCTTTTCTCAGTCTTTTTAAATTGTCACGGTTCATTGTCATGATTCATGTGAAATTTTATTTAATTTGGTTTTTAAACATGCTTTTATTTTCTTTTGGTTTTGAAGAAGCTCTGCATAATGTGAAGAAATGCACGGAACATGAACACCAACTATAAATTCCAGCATTTAAAATATGCATTTCCTATTGCTGGCATGACCATCTGGTTCCATAAATATACTTAACTATGCGTCATCTAAACCATCAGTTTTAATCTTTGCTTATTTGCAGAACTCTCTGGGTTTATTGCTTTTTGTTGGTTTTTCTTTTCGTACAGAGTTGTGGACCTATAGCATATCTGGGCTTACGAGCAACTGAGTTGCTTTTCTTAGTTGTCTTTTGCAGACACTCAAAACTAGTCCGTGTACCACAGCTTGCAACTCACGAGTCTAAGCAAATGTGTCTTCAGCTTTCTTAGAACAGGATGTAAAGTCTGGCTGTAATGGAGAAGTATGTTAAAGCAGTCATGATCTACAGTAGTTACCTGACTTTTGTTTTATTTTTCTCCTAGGCTGTGTTAATGAGTTCCACTTCTGTCTTGAAAATTATTTCATTTTGCTGATTTTTTTTTTTTTCTTATTAACATCTGAACCTGGCCATATTCTGAACCGATCTTGATGATCCTCTTTCTGACAAATTTCTTGAGCTTCAAAAAGTAGCTAGTGTTCCTTTTGTATTTCAGCTCTGACTGCATAACCCTTTAACGGAGGATGATTTCTGTATGTGAATCTGGTGTTAGATAAAATGCAGGAAATGATCTGACTCTGGGCATTCTATCTGTTTCAGACATCCCCTTTCATGCAAGTGGGAAATTGCAGTTCTTGGTTCTTATTATAGGGCCACAAATGCTCAAACTTTCAATATTATATATATAATGTTGTTAGATTCTGGACTATGTACATTTTGTGAAGAATGGAATGATATGAAGTGTTCATGGCAATTAAATTTTTTCATTATAGTTTTGAGCAGATCATTGTTGAGGGGCACTTCAAAATGTACAGAGAAGTTTGAGCTATAAAAATGTATATTATTCTATAAGTACTGATACTGCCTTTCAGAATGCATCTTTCAGTTCAGTCAGACAGTTTAAAAGACACACTAAGAGACGTATTTAGTGAAACAAAATGACTGATGGGAAATGGATTGCTGAGAGTGACGCACTTCTTCATGGGTAGACATTGAAAAGATTGGTATAGCTCATCATAGAGACATCTGGGGAAAAGAAAAGATTTTGTGAAAACAGCAAATGTTTAGTGCTTCATGAAAAAAAGTATACCCAGTCTTAATTTGTAGCACTGATTTCCAGAAAAGGTTAGGCAAAAATGGGGAGTTTTTTTTTTTTTTTTTTTTTTTTTTTTTTCCCCCCAGAGGTACAAATTATGAGAACCTTTTTATAGTAAATGCTTTCATGCCTATAAGGAGTCTAAACTACTGTATTTAGAGGAAGAAGCAGATGCTGTATGGAGGAATTAAGATGACTACTGGTGGGTTTCTCTGTGATTGTGAGCCACAGTAGTTTTGTTTTTTTGTTGTTTTTTGGGTTTTTTTTTCCCTCCTTTTCAAGAGAATCTGATTCTGACCGCTGCTAGAAATGTATTACTGAGCATTTAATCTTAACATGGCCCAATTAGAACGCTCTCCTTGACCTCAAGGGAGATACAGTAAATAGAGTTTAAATCCATGTTTATTACTGATGTTTCTGCTTCAGCACTCTCAAAACTTCCCCTCAGAAATTTAAAGTTAAAAAAGTGTCCTAGTGACCATATTATATTATTATATAAAGATACGCATTTCTTCATACAACTCAAATGCCAAATAACGATCTGGCTGGTAAGTGGATTTAAATTCAGGCAGTAAGGCTTTTGGAACCTTCCTTTAAATTGTATAATATCATCTTTTCATTTAAAATTAACTTTAGAACTTAATTATAATTTTAATGTGGCAAATATTCATTCTCCTTGCAAACCTGACAATCTTTTACAAGTTTAATCTTTCTCCTTCCAGTACGCCATATGGCCAAAAAAAATACCCTAGAAGAAATAAGAATATGTATTGTACAGCATTAGTAATTAGTGAACCTGCATAGGACTTTAACTTCAAATCCTATTGAGGAAAGAATCAAGTATGGCCAGTGATTTAGATGATAATCAGCTGTATGTATTTTTCTTCTTAAATTATGAGACTTGATATTCAAGTTTAATTGGTATTGTTCTAGTTACTAGTTCTTCACAATCATCATCTTGGTTTGTGAGTGGTGTAGTTGCTTGTCTTCTTGATATGTAATTTCATTATTTATTAATTAAAAAGCTCTTTTTCTTATGGTGAAGTAACTGAAACAGGCTCAAACAAGACAATAAAACCTCAACCTAAAGAGAGACAGTGACTGGCAGAATAGATTTGCAGCAATTACATAAATAAAATGCAGTGTTTGAAGGTGTGAATTTTACTGAGAAAATGAAAAAGATCAGGCCAAAACATAACATCTAACACAAAATGAGTGAACAAATATGGACCTGAAAAGGGAAAAAAATAAATATGTTGAGCAATAATTAAAAGCAAGTAAGGAATTCAAAGCTTGAAGATATTTCAAAAAGTAAATCTATCAAGAAGTGTCATACAAGAAATAAACCCAAAACTATTGCTTTGAATCCACTGTGGATCATTTGACAAAGATGAAAGTTAATGGATTAGAGAGGAGGAATAATTGAGAAATTTTACAATTGCTGTTGGATACTGATTGTGTAAAGTGCTCCTGTTCTTCAGATCTTTCACAAGATCAATAATACTATATTTTTTTGGTAAATTTTTTTTATGCTTTGTCTTCAAAGATCTGTACGTTAATCGGTCTATTCTTGCAGTATCCCTCAGAGAGTAGGTAAGTGTCCTGTCGTATAAATTGGCAAAGCAATAAAGCCTGTGTCCTTCATATGCCTTTGGGTAAATAGTCCTGTTGAAATCAGTGGGATCTAACTGAATCAAGGAAGTAGGATTAATTTTAACTGTCTTCAGATAAGCCATAGTATGAGCCGGTGAATAAAAATGGAAAGCTCCGCCAAGCCTCTGTGTTACGTTATTTTGCCAAAGCATTACCTCATATGAGAAGGAGAGAGGGGCAGGGGGGAAGGTATAAGAGACTGCAGTGCTGCCGGTGGGTGGTTCTGGGTTCTTTTGCAGTTCCTGGTCCGTGTCACTGTCCTTTGCTCACAGTTTCACTAACTGAACCTGTAACTTGGTGGTTCTTTTCAGCAGCATCCCACTGCAGCCACTGAGACACACTTTGATGTCGGAATTGCATGTGCTCAGTCCAATTACAGAACACTGATGAAATATGAACCTAGAGTAGTACAAAAAAGCCCAAACTTTAAAAAGTTTTAAAACCGACCTATTAGAAAGGTGTCTGCGTGTGGCGAATTCCTCACAGAAGTAGCTTCTGTATCCTGCAGTGACCTAGTTTTGGATTTTATTTGATGTGTGCTACGTTTACTACTCGTGATTTTTGTTTTGCTTTGGAGAGATAAAAACAATGGGTAGAATGTGAGATCAAGGCTGATTTGAGGGGTTTTTTTTAGCAGCTAGCTAAGGAGTGAGCCAATTAAAGATTTTGAAAACATCTGTAATAATGCAGCTATCAATTATTCTATAGACCTATGCTGTGTTTGTGCTCTTTTAAGAAATCTAAAAGAGAAATGAATCTGTCTCTGGCTGGAAAAGATAAAAAACAAAAGTGAAAGAAATCTGTGATATTTTCTCAAAAGCAGTTAGCGGAGCAAAAATGTCAGAACCCAGGAATAGCTTGTGATTAGAGCAACCTCAAAAAATAGGCTTGAGAACATGCAAGTCCTTGGTGTGGTTTCAGCAGAGCTTTTGTTGAATTAATAGGGAGATAGAGGGGAAAAAATAATGCAGCTCTGGCATTGTTGCAGATTTCTGGTGTAAAGTCAGCCTTCTGAACTGCTGTAACTGAAGACCTGTCATGTACCTAGCTTTTCAAGAAAGCATGCTGTTCTCTCTCTTGCTCTTTACGGACAAAATTGGATGAGACCTCTGACTTGTGTGCTGCATGTACTTTATTTTCTCTGCTTAGCAAAAGTACGCTCCAAACCCCTTTTATGCTCTTCCTGAGACATTCTTCTGCAGTATGGGCTATCCCTGCTATCTCTCTTTTAAATAAGAGCCCTTGTAATTTAAGGACCAGTGAGTGGATCTTCAGACCTGATAGAGGTTCTTGCAGTTGTGGTGAGAATGGCTCTGTACAAGCTGCTGTCCCCATGTCAATACAGGGTGGTTAGGTGAGAACACTGAGACCTCATGGAGGGAGGAAGATGCTTCTTGTACTTCTGTATTCCCCTGTAAAATCCAGTGACTGAGATGAGTCAACTTTCCGACAACTAACATGCTGCCACTTCTTGGATTTGGGGGACGAGTTGCCTTAATTCTCTGATTCTAATCAGGCACACTTCTGTGTTCCCACATTCCTACTGGGGTTTCATCACGTTCCTTTCCTTTTCTCCCAAGGCAAAAATAAAACATTTTTTAAACCTAAACAGACCCCTATGCAAGCATTTATACATTTTCTCTTAATAATCCCATTTTTCTGTCTTCATGGTCAGGTTTGGCCCTTTCTGGTAAAAAGTAGCAGAATTTACATACTATTAGGAAGAGTGAGTGTTTTCCAGTAACAATTCTGCCTGTGTCTAGGAGTGTTAAAGACTCTAATTTGACAATATGTTTTAAAAACAAGAGGGAAAACAGTGTTCGTTTAATACTTACAGCTGGCACCCAATAAATGATTTTAAATTTCTGAAAAAAATTCTTATTTCTGATAGGCTTTCTCAGCTTCTCACTCCTCACAGTACACTGTTGTCATTCTTGCAGTAATGGGTCTTTCATATGCTTCTCCCTTTTAGTTGCTTTGAGAGAAGCAAAGTCTTACTCGTTTCTTGTTCTTCTGGCCAAAGAGCTCTAAGAAAAAATTTCTGTAGACCTAAAAGTTCAAAGATACATTACTTAAATAATAGGTTCAGCACATGTTTCTAGTCCAACAGGTAAGTTGTGAAGCCAGTCTGCTCTAATTCCTATGCAGTGCAAGATACATAGCTCTCATGACTAGACACCTTCCTACCAACGTCTTTGATTTGATTGTCATGTCTTTATTAGAGAACAATTACTTCTATGCTAATACTGAAAATGACTCAGCCTTAGTTATGTGACTGTTTTGCTGCTCTTGTCACAACAAGTTAAATAAAAAGCATTGCAAGGAGTCTGTGGTAAAGTTGGAAATGTAAACCAAGGACAGCAAGAAAAGACTATGCTTTGAAGTGTCCCATTAGCCAGAAGCATCCTCTGGGCTGCAGAAGAGCTTAAGAAAGGTTGTTTGCCTTTTATTTATACTTTTTTTTTTTTTTAATGAAATGCATTTGGAAATTACTGTAATGGTGAGATGTACGTATGTAGGTGGGGTCTTGAAATCTCTGCATTTTGTCTTTAGGAGGGCCTGGGAATCTATCTGTATCCCAAAGAGAAAACTAAAGACAATACTTAAACCAGATTGGGTCAACACCAGCCAGTCCCATTGCCTTCTCCCATTGCTGTTTTTTACAAGAGCTGGAGACAGACTTGCCTGTCGACATCTTCCAAAGCCTGTTTCTGTCAGGGAGCAGCAGGAGCAGGGTGCCCTGCAAGGCAGGGTGAGCCAGGAGCCGTGGGTGGCAGCAGGGCAAACAAGGACATGGACCTCATCCACAGGACCCCCTCCCACAGCAGACAAAATAAGTGACCAGGGCAGGTCTGGTGATGGTGACCAGAGTCAGCTAAGAGTTCAACAAAGGCCTTAAAGAGGCAGATCCAAGGACAAACTAGGACATCAGGTCAGAGTCGGCAAGTTAGGAGTCTGGGTACAGGTGTACGTACAACTTAGCTCAGGCAAGGAGCAAGGGCAAGGACCTGAGCTGACAGGAAGCTCCTGGGCCTGCAGGCAGACAGTACCCGAGCTGAACTTCAGATTTAGTTGGGTGCTACTATTCCACCATCCTAAGGGCTTTTGGAGTCTGTGATGGCTCTTCAGTGGGAGTAAGAACATACGAGTGGTGCAATACTTAGTGGTCTTTTCCTCCCCACAAACTCAGCGACTCTCAATGAACTCCCTGTATTCTCAACCTCTTTCAAATGCAGCATAGTATGGGGGAAATGAACCCTTTCTTCTCCTGAATTCATGAATTGGGGGCGAGTTGAAAGGCGTTTAATTTTTATTGTCTGCTCTGTAATGTAAATGTTGTTCTAGTCATAATAGTCTCTGGCCACACAATACTGGAGTTAGATCTATACAAAACTTGCCACTCCAGTCCATTAATTTTCAGCCATTGTCCATGTTTTTCATGCTTGTGGTCTGCCACAATGAGTGTATAGTCCAGAAAACATGTTATAGTATGTGAAACTCTATATTGTGTAGATGAAAAAAGTGATAAGGGATAATACATTTTTATCATAATTACATATCCATAAGGAAGGTTAAAACTACATGTGTAATGTTCATTTTAATGTAGGATTACTTACTCTGATGTGACTTATGTAAATCATTGTTTTAAGATTGTAATCTTTTTACTTCCATACTACTTAGTCACACAGCCCAGCCTTAACATTACAAGTATTTAGTGCCAGTTACTGGTGTTACATAAATAATGAATGGTGTTTGTGTGTAGTTTTATGTTTCCTGGTAATCTGCTCTCTTAATGTGCACCAATTTTCAGTGAATATCAAGTATCTTTACCCTTCCGCTTTCCCAGGACTGATTTCAAGGTTATCATTTCACCTAAAGCATGCAACAGCCAAATGAGCAATCAGCAGCGGTGCTGCTCTGCCTTGCCGTCACCTCAAGTGCAGCTGTGCAAAAGGTTGCAGGGGCTGAGTTTTGAGCCTTGAGTCTGCTTTGCTGGTGCTCATTAAAGCATCAGCTGAAACAGTGGAGCTGACTGTAGAATGGTTTGGTCAGTTTCTGTCTCTTTTTGTGGTACCCAGCTTTACCCTTATGGATAGTAGTAGTTGGTGCTATTTTGGAAAATCAGTTTCTATTAGAAAAAGACCATGTTTGACATGGTGGTATTTAGATGAAAGCAGCATGCTGCAACTCAATTTCTGCAGGCAGAAAGCAGCAATAGTTTTGCTTTAAATGTTGAGAAGGACTAGTCAATACAAACAGTGTTGACAAAATTGTGAAATGGCCATTAAGAAAATAATTGTTTCAGGTAGTCCATGATTTCAAATCTTTTGCCTACAACTCAGCATTATTGGTCTTTTAAAAGGAGAATTTTCTATAATCATTTGCACTTGTGTGCTAGTTCCCTGCATTTCAGGTTCTGAGTGCTTGGATCCGGGTGGTTTCTATGCAGTATTGTGTAAGACAGCTGATGCTCCTGTGTAGCCAGAGACAAGAAAGAGGAACCATATATGAGAAGACAGAGTTGGGTTCCAGGCAGTGTAACGTATGGCCTATTTTTTTTTTGTTTGTTTTTCCTCCGTCAGGACAGTTGCAAAGACTTACCCTCAATCTCCTAAAAATGCCAAACAATATCTAGCTTCTCCTGTGAAGCATCGTACCACTTCTAATCTCAGCCAGGAAACTCCTAAAAAGAAGGCAGACAAGGAGAAAGAAAATGTCAGTGTCCAAAAATCCCCAGGAGCACGCACTGATGAAGTGGGCCAGGTGGCTTCAGAGAAGCATGTGCCTTCTGCAGGGAAGACTGAAAACAGTGAAGGTGAGTCTTACTGCAAGAATAAAGGTATTGTGGGTCTGTGAGGCTTTTAAACAGCAATGAACTGGGTTTTTTTTGTGAAGCTGGTCAGTCATGGGGTTATGAGAATGTGTAAAGGTACATACTAGAACCACTAAACATATCTTTTTCACCAAGGTTACCCATGCATGAAAAACATTTGTTGTAAAAATATGTTAAAATGTTGAAATTCAGGGATGCTCTTACCTATCCCATATTCTATCTGCTGAAAATGCTGAGGTATGCTTTTGAAAAGCAAAGGTGTCATACCAGTGTGAACCAGGCCCATTTTAGCCTCTGTGCGAGCGTGGAAGTGCTGGGCACTCTCAGTTCTCTGCCTAATTTTCCAGCCTTGGTTGTCTTCTCCCAGGAAAGATCACAGCAGGAACAACTGATGCAGAAGAAGCCTCAAAAATTCTAGCTGAAAAAAGACGACAGGCCCGCCTGCAAAAAGAACAAGAAGAAAGGGAGAGACAGGAAAGAGAAGAACGGGAGAGGTATCTCTGTTGATTTGTGAAAATTATTATGCAATAATTGAACCTGTATCATTGAAGATGCTTGAAACTGTGGTGGTTTTAGAAGCAAGGTGGGAGCTTACATGTAAGTGTTAATTTTGTTCAATTTGGACCCGTAATTTATTAGTGTCTTTTGCAGTCTTTATGACTGGTGAAGCTAGAAAATAATAATTTGGCCTCTTTAAGAAGCTTGAAGAAACTATTACTCATCCAAATATTTCAGGTATGTCCGCACTGCAGTGTGGACGTATCTGAACTGTTCTGTTTTGTAAAAAGAAAAAATATATATATATGAGGCAGTTTTAATTGAGCTAGTTCACATAGAAGAAAGTCTTGCAGTAGTATGTGCCTTAAATGGCAAGGCTTATATCATTCAACAAATTAACCTGAAGCTTATCTACCTGCCCAGCTCTGTTGTAGGCATTTGAGGGCTTTAAGAGTGTGGAAACAATGAAGGTTGCTGTCTCTAAGCAGTGAAATTCTGGCTGTGTTCTGGGAGCAAGCTTTTAGGTCGTTCTCCACATTGGATGCTGGTTGCAAGTGTCAACAAATCATACCCTTCCTTCAAGCCCCTAATAGTAAATCGCTAACTCTGCGTGTCTAAATTCAACTTTGTCTGTTATTATTCAAAACATGGCAAGCAGGGGAAATTTGGAAATATTTCCTGAATCTTTGATATGCAAGAAGAAGAATGATCACTTGTCAAAGCAGCTCTTGAATGTGGTTACAAAGGAGCATGATGTCCCTGAGTGGGCCAAGGAACAACACAGGTGGAATTTAGATGCACTCTGTCTAGTATACCACTGTGTTTTGTGGACTTTGCTGCTACTTTTCCAATCTGTTTATCTTCAGCTGAAACAAAGGAAAAAAGTACTTGCTTGTTTGTAGATACCAGCATTCTGGGTGTGAAGTACAGGGGAAGAGGGAAGGGGTTTATTTTTGAAGCTCTAATCAAAATTAGAATGGAAATGTTTTCTTTTCTTTTGATACCTTTGTTCCCAAGGGAAATTATAATTTCTAGGAAATATTTTAGGCAGTGAAAATAAGATTGGAATAAAAGTTTGGTAGCAGCCTGAATTCTGGGCATGTGCTGAACCTCTTTGCTATATCTTGGCATTTCTCATGAAAATGTGTGCTGATGCATACATTATCAGTTACTGCTGATTGTGTGCCATACATACAATAGGATTCATGCTATAAACAAGATGAAAACTTTTAAACATACTGTTCTGGTTTTTTTTTTTTTTTTTTTTTTTTGCAGGCTTGAAAGAGAAGAACAGAAAAGAAAGGCAGAAGAAGAAAGACTTCGTCTAGAAGAAGAGGCTCGTAAGAAAGAGGAGGAAAGAAAACGTGAAGAAGCAGCAGCTAGAAAAAAGGCAGAAGAGGAAGCCAAGAGAAGAGCTGAGGAAGAACAAATGCTAAAAGAAAAGCAAGAAAAAGAGCTCCAAGCCAAACTTGAGAAACAGGTACCATCTCAAATACAAATGTGAAACTTTATATGCATATAAATGTACACATATGTTTATACACATATAAAGAAAACTTCATAGTATCTGGTAATTTGCCTGGAATAAATAATGACCCTATCATATTTTACACATTTTGATTAGAGGGAAGAAGCAGAAATCAAAGCCCGGGAGGCAGCTGAACAACTTCGTCTTGAAAGGGAACAAATCATGCAGCAAATTGAGCAAGAAAGACTGGAGCGGAAGAAGGTAGATATTTGTGTCTCATTTAAGATAATTATTTCATTTCTTGTTTAAATACATAACCTAGGAAGTACCTAATAGTATCTAGAAATAATAATCTGGAGGGATTACAGGTTGATATTTATACCTGACTTAGTATTTGCTGCTTACATGTTAGGGCTATGTGGACATCAAGATTTGTAACAAAGTGAAATTGCCTAAGGCAGACGACTTTCTACCAGGCACTGGTAGAAATTAGAATTTCTACAACAGTGCCTGGTAGAATTTCTACACAGAATTAGCCTCTACCCACAAAGTTAAATGCCTGAGACAAACGGGGAATGGCATGCCAAGGAAAATGTAGATTGCTTCCCAACCCAGGACATCACAGACTATTGAGGAACGTGAGTCACTTTGTTTTAAAACTTACTCAACAAAAGCTCACTGTCATTAATTGAGAGAGTTAATGTGGTTAACAAACAGGTTTTCTCCCACCTGGCTTGTCTCTGGTTGCATTATGCAGGGGCAGCAGGGCTGTCTGGGCACTACTGCAAAAGGAAATGGCTGGAGCTGCATAACTTAGCTTTATCTGCAGCTCTGTGGCAGGAAAGAGAGAACAACTGCAGAGCTGCAGAACCTCTGTCTGGTTATAAAAGGTCATCTTTCCATACGTGTTATTCCAATACAGTTATTTTTAACTGTTTACCACTGAGCTGGAGGCATGTTGCAGATTAGAATACCAAACCAAAGTGCCTTTAAATCTGAAGTTAGTTTCCTTTCACAGTAGTGCAGAGACAAGATTTGTTGGAAGGGTTTTTTTTAAATGAACAAAGAAGAAACAAACAGTATTTTAGGGTAATCCGTTACACGTTACCAGCAAGAATAACTTCAGATATTTCATTTTAGTCTTCCATTTCAAAAAGCCTAAGTATTTTTAAAGGAACTGTTTGGAAATAGTTGGAAAAGCAACTAGATGAAAATAATAGCTGTTGGTTTTAAATAAATGTCTTGTTCCAGAGCTGAGCACAACTCATAATTGCAAACACTTGGTATTAAATTGTCTAAACTGCATCTACTGAGAAAGTCATGTTCTGTGAGATATGGTACATGAAAGCCAGCTCCAAGGTGTTTTCTATCTTTTGTTTTCTTACTTATTTTCCCATTTTCAAGACAGCCAGGGATGAGGTTATGACAGTAGAGAAAAGGTTTTCTTTTTTTTTCTTTCTTCTTTATCAGTCTCTTGTGATAAATACTCTGTCTGCCTTCTCATCCTCCAATTTATTTTGATTTTTAGAGAATAGATGAAATAATGAAGAGAACAAGGAGGAGTGAAACACCAGAAATAAAGGTATGAAACTGTGTGGTTGCAGGCATTTTTTAAAATTTGTTTTATAAAGCATATGTGAAAATTAAACTCTAGAGTATTTTCATGTTAGTAGCTATACTTAGGTACACTCAACACCCAAATTTTAGTTGCATTTTGAACTGAGAATGACTTACTGTGTCACAGTTACTGTTGTGCCACTGCTACAGAGACACAGGTTCATGCAGCTGTTGCAGACTTACCTCCCTCACTGTCTAGCAAAGTGGCAAGAGCCCATTCCTGGATGCTGGAGCTGCAACGTCTGCTGCTGTGATGTATCTTCTCCTGCTTTGTACCAGCCAGTGAATTAGTTACTGAGCTCTCCATGTTAAGCCCGCCAGGAATGTAGGATTGAGAACAAGGCAATTGTGTCCAGCTAGGAAGTGACAGAGTGTCAAGTTTTCACTTCTATTCTAAGTTTTCTACTTAGGAAGCTGTTTCTTCAGTTACTTTCAGAGAATGTTTAATTTTTTTTTTTTTTAATTCAAAAAGAAAATAAACTCTGTGCCTAATTAAAAAGGAGGGGGAAAAAAAATAAAAAGCCTCTTTTACTGTGGATGACCTTTGACCACTCCGTGGCTGTGGGCAGTCTCACAAGTTTTGAGTCCGGTCAGTTCTGTGAAGGTTATAGTCCTTTGTCTAATACAGTTGACTCATTACTTGATTGCAGAAGGAAGAGCCAAAACTGGAGGTTCCATCAACTCTGAATGTGGAAAAGCAACCAAAGACCCTTGTTCTCAACCAGCCAGGTAAAAATTGCCATCTTTTTCTGACCTGTTTTCACAGTTAGTTCTTCTCAGAGTTTTGTAATCTCGCGCAGAGCATTGTGTATCATCACTGATTCTTTGCTTTCATCTCAAAAAGAACAGCTACATTTGCGTCAGTGACAAATGTTAGAAACTGGAGACTTAGCTTTGTTTTGCCACGTAAGCAGAAGCAGAAGGAAGTTTCTCGTCCATTTTAGTACCTGACATAGCATTTCTGTAAATGAGAAGTTCCAGTCTGCCAATAGTTTTGGTTGCTGGAGTCTACTTTCAAATTTAGTAGGTAGAAAATTTTTGCACACAACCAAGCTTGCAAGCTTTTTATAGCATTGCTGTAAATCTTACATTTAATTTGACTTGATGAAAAAAGTGTATCTATTTAAAGAATTATTAAGCAAAACATACATATCTGGCATTTTTCTATATTTTGCTTACTTTCCCAGGCTAAGGCTTTTAGTAGATGATGTAAAAGATAAAACATTCTCTTCTTGTTTCCTCACATTTAAAAGATGCAGCATGAAGAGCAATTTTTAGAGTTGAAGAGAGGATGGACAGTATAGTATGATGAGTCATAGATGAAACTGAGTCCTACTGCACTGTCAGTATTCCTTTCTACTTGATCTATAACTTAAAAGCCTTTGTGATTTTTTTAAAAACCATTTAAATAAAGAAGTTGCTACTGTCATAATTTCTAACCTTCTTTTATAGAGATCAACAGATTGGCAACTTGCCTGAAAAATAAAAGCTTAGAAAGTACTGCTTCTGTAATCACTTCCCAAGATGTAGTTGCTAATGGACTAAAGTCAGTTCCAGGACTTCTTCAACTGGAGGCTGTTGATGGGAAATCTAACAGCGTGGAGGATTCAACAGATGAGGTTCAGTCCATGGATGTGAGGTACAGACTATATCTGCCAGTACAAATTGTGGCATTCATATTAGGCACACGCTAAATTTTCTATTTCATATGTTAATTCTTTACTGCTTTACTTCTCACCTGCCCTACCATGGGGCAGTCAGGTGTCTACTGTGGTGCACTCCACTCCTGTCAAGATGCAAATTGGTTGTTTCAGACAAGAGTCAACAGAACCTCATCTCTCTCACACATATTTGGCCAGGGGGAGGGCTCTGAAATCCTTATGCAGTCCTTACTTACGGATTCTGAACAAGTTTGCCCAAACCATTCAGATTGTTCTGTCAAAGTAGCTACTGTAGATATTGTCAGATGTCACCATTTTTTTAATTTGTATGAAGACTGCATGGCTATGATGCATGAGTGTTTCTGCCTTCATACAAACAGAATAAAGAAAATAATTAATTTAGAATTTTAAGTACTTAAGTGGAACAAGTGTATGGAAATCAGTAAATAACTTTGTGTATTAAATACTGTTGGATTTTGATGGAAGGACTTGTAGGAAAGAAGGAAGTTGATAATTTAAGGCTGCTAGGAGAAAGCTAGCTCTGAATTTTAAACACAGAATTTTTATATAGTGCTTCCTTAATCAGCAAGCCAAGTTAACCTCTTGTACTGTTTTGGTATTTCCAGTAAATTTGCATAAATACGTAAGAGATGCCCCACTGGAACAGACCAGTAGTCCACCTAGCCCATTATTTAGTCTCAGTATTGGTAAGAAAAATTAGTTAGGGAAAGCACCGTAGCCCACCACTTCCTGCAATCTTAGACCACACAGAAGTGTTATATTAGGGATGTTAGAGGGCACAGCTTCACCTTGCCCTTTGAAATATCTGCTGATGGACCTATTGCCCATGAGTTTATTCAACTTCTTTTTTCAACCTGCTGATAATGTTTGCATCCAGGACCTCATCAGGCAGCGAGTTTCACAGTACAGTCTCACTAGATAAATTACATTCTTTGATATGTTAAACCTAGTCTCTTATTAGTGTCCTTGGGCACCCCCTAGGTTTTGTGTTGCAGGATTTGATGAGCAATAGTTTTGCCCTCAATTTACCTACCGCTCCTTCATGGTTTTAGAAATCTTTGTGAAATCCTTCCTCTGCCTTCTCTTCTCCAAACTGAAGTGCACGAGCCTTACTAGTCTTGGCAAAGCATCAGCTGGTAGCAGCACTTCTTAAATTAAATTCTAGGATTTTTAATGTCTGAAGCATATCATAAGGTCACAAGAAATAACTTTTTAATTAAGTTGTCAAATGTGAGTGGTTTAGGTAAATGTTTTCAGGGTCAGGACAATAATTTGCAAGATGCAGTTAACGTTTAATTACAGGAATGGTGCAGGGACTGAAATAATGAGTTGGGAGTAAATTACCAGAAATGTGTTCATATCACACAGCTACCACAGACCTTAATCTTTAAGGAATATGGATTAAGTATCACCTTCCATTCTGAAGAGGGTAGCCTCTTTTTGTTTGGATTGGGATTCTAGGTAAAGGCTTGCTGCAGCTGGCCTTAAGATAAGTAGTAGTTTTTGACAGTAAGAAGATTGATTTGGTTATTGCTTAATGAAAAGTTACACATCTCTTACTTTGCATCTTCCTTTCGTTTTATCTTTTGTACAGCCCAGTTTCAAAAGAAGAACTTATCTCTATCCCTGAATATTCACCCATGAATGAACTCATGCCCGGTGTTTCTTTGGACCAAAATGGGACAAGTAACGCCAAGGCTCTTGAAGATCTCTTGGATTTCACAGGCCAAGCTACGTACTCCAAGATGTCCAGTGATACCATTAGCCTAGATGACTGTAACAAAAACTTGATTGAGGGATTTAACAGCCCAGGACAGGAAAATACACTTAATTCTATCTGTTGACGGCCTCGCTTTTCAGCAGAACAGGTAAAGGTACAGTATTGTGATAAACATCTTAGAGATTATAAATTGCTGTGATTACTTATGAGCTTCCCAGAAAAACAGCAGTTGTAAACAGCATGTGTGGAGAGAGGAAGAAAGCTGGTCTCCTAGATATTTAAATTTAGCATAATCTGTCATATTTGCACCTCTTTGTAAATTGGCATCATATGCAAACTGAGCGTATCATAGCAACCAAAAGTATCTGGTAAATGGAAATGCTTCCTTTATCTATTCAAAATATAGTGAGCAGAGTTGCTTTTTTTTCTTCATTAATATGATACCTTTCCTATAAGTCTTTGGAGCCTATTTGCATGAAGAAAACAGTTAAAAGTAGAGCCAGCCTAGAAAATGGTAGCCATTGTTGCTGCTTGCACTTTGCTGCTGCTGTAAATACTTGCAGTGCAGCGTAGAATCACTTATCCTGGGAAGCTAGCAAACAATAAGAAAAAAAGCATAGTAGGCTTTAGTGACAGCTTCAAAGTACAATGCCATAGTCGATTTTTTGGGTTTTTTAAAGAATGTTTTCTAAATTACAAAACTGAAGTCATCTAACTTGCATAGCTGACTTGATATTCTTCTCTCTTTTTCTAATTGACAGAGGTAGCAATTTGTGGAGGATATATATGTCCCTGTGATGCTACTGGCAGTAAAATATGAGCTTGTCACTTGAAAAAGCTTCTGCAGTCCTTGAACACTGGATTTCAAATAATCAGAGCTGAATATAACTTTGTCTTCCCAGGGAATATGTTGAATAACTGGCTGCATTTGGCAGGAACCAGTGATATAGAGCCTTGATGGTTTCAGGGAAGATGGGGTGTGCATTAGAATTTGAGCTTTAGCTGCTAATAAAGCACTTACTTCTTCTTTTAATTTAAAATTCATCTCAATACTTCACGTGATTTTCACTGGTGCATTTTATTTTGAAATTATTCTTAAGCTTTATCATACATTCATTTAGACATCTTTTTCTTGTAAATAATGATGAGGTTTGCCCACAGTGCATTGAAATGAAACAATATACTGTACTTTAGTTTTGTGCCTATCTTTTTTTTTTGTCTTTAATAAGGAATTACTGGCAACTTTTATGCAGGTGTATAATTCAAAATTAGAGCTGAAAAGGCTTGAAAAATACACAACTGCTGGAATCAAAAGAGCCTTCTTACTGAGTGTGAGTGTGGGAGCTATCCCGTTACGGTTATGTTGACACTTTTAGTCACTAGTGGCACTTACTGGTTAATAGTAATTAGTGTGGGAGCGACTGTCAACTATGTGTTTAAAATCATACTTGTGTAACACCTGTAAACAAAGTAGGCAAAACGCCTAGTGTAATCCCTTTATATATATATATATATATATATAGAATATAGCTGTAGTAGATCCGAATGAGTGGTCGGGGGGTGAGATAATGTGTTAATCACTGAAGATGCAGACACTTGATTAATACCAGCAAGCTTTCTATCATGTGGAGAAGTATTTTGTCTTCCTATAGGCTCAACAAAATAAGATTTAGTCAGCAGCAAAACAATATGTGAATGTTGCAGCAGAAATACAAAGGCTAAGACACACGCGGGGAACACTGCTAGCCCCCTTGACTTTCTATAAGCATCTGTATGGAAAAGTTCACATCAAGATGTATAATGTCCAGACATTCTGTGCCATACAGTGTTAACTTTCTTTCTGTTGGTGAACTCTGGTAACTTTATGCTAGATCATGTGCTGCTTTGAGGACACTTTTGTCCAGTTCCTTATAAGAATAAATTATAAATACAGCTCTCTTTGGCCACTATCACAGAAGAAGTGAAAACCTGAGGGGGGTGGGTTTTCTTGCTTTTTTGTTTGGTTGGTTTTTGTTGTTTTTTTTTTTTTTTTTTTCACATTTTAAGGGAGTTCACAGCGTAGCTTGAGCTCAGTTGTAGCCCCGTTCTTGTGCTCTTTAAAGCCAGCAACGGGAAAGTAACCAATGACATTATGTGCAATGTATAAAGAAATCATACCTACAACAATTCAGCTCTATTTATGTTAGTGTACTTCAGAGAAATACTTTCTTTTGACTGTGCAGTAAGCTGTAGCATGGTACTGTGTCTTCCAAATTAGTCCTTCATCTATTTCCTAAATAATAAACAAACAAAACCAGTTTGGTTTGCTGTGATACATTGTGTTTGACAGATGTCACGTTATATTTTATTATGGTGTCACTGTATAACCTGTAGATTTCTGTATTTGCATGACCTGTATAGCATGTATAAAGGTGAAATACATTTTCATTTATGAATCTAACTTGTTTCTTAGCTTTTTTTACTCCCAGCAAAAATATGACTAATTTAAAAATACCTGTACATTAATTTGTTCTGAGGTGTTTTCTGAAGGAGGGCGTGATACTGAATGAAGAAGTGGTTGTCAGAGCCTCAAAATATTTCACCATTGTTTTCTTTGCCATATATTAATTTGCTTTCTGAGGTCTTGCCAATACAAAGAAGAAATGCAGGCTGCTGGCAGAAAAACCTTAAGGTGAGGGCTTCCAGGTTGTTAGTGACAGTATACAAGCCAGTTTGCAACCTAGCTTCTGCTCTGTGCGGTATTACTTCACGAAGAAAAGAAGCAAAAAAGAACTTGGGAGCTGTGGCTTGTAGACGCTGTTCTGTTGAGTGTGCAAGCGCTGTTCTGTAAGGATACCTGTAACACAAATGCTGAACTTCTCTTCAATCTACATGCACGTACTGCTGCTCAGGAAGAGGCCAGCCTGGAGCTGCTATTAGTTTTCTAGTGAAACGTTGGAGGGGAAACATTCTACTTTTTTTTTTTTTTTTAAATCATAACTTCAGTCAAAATTAAAAATGAGAGAATCTACTTTTATTATGAAGTATATTAATACTTTCCATGGTGGCAGTTCATCTCACTCTTATTAACTCGAGTCATTCATGTGATTTGTCCACTCAATTATTTACTAAGATTAAAGGAAGCACGATAAGTGAGTATTTATGAAGAAAGATACTTTGTATTTTCCTTTATATTTGCTTTAAGATGTAACTTTAAAAATTTGGCTGAATATCTGGAGAGAGTACTGTTAGCTGAGGGGTTAAATAACTTGTTGCTTTTGATGCTGTCATTTCTTCATACCAATATTAGTGTTTGCTGTGATGCAAGTCTGCGCAATAAGCTTTACTTTTAATTTGTCAGAGGTCTTGAAAGTGCGGTGAAGGATTACTAGAGATTGACACAAGTCCTTGGTAGAGCTTTTCTGCTGTAAAAGAGTTGAGAATCAAGTTGTGAGAAAAAGCAAGGAAAAAGAGCAATGATCCTTGAATGGATTTTTACAAATTGATTTATAAATGGATGAATGCATTTTTTCCACATTACTTGTATTAAGTGATCTGCAAAACAGGATTGTACACACCAAGAAGAATCAGACACTGTTACTGTCCTTTCCCAGGTTTATTTTCAGTAACTAGTAAACTATTAGTATGTTTCTAATATATAAATAAGTAATACCTATGAGGTGTTTGGGCATTACAGAAGCTCTCTGATCAGGTGCAGCACTTTGTGTGCTGTTGCCCTGGGAAATGACACCCAAAGCTTGTCTCAGGCTCCAGCAAAGGCCCTGAGCAGAGACCTCCTTGCTCCTCAGCAAATTAATTTCAAAACAAAATGTCATAAGTGAGGGGTGGATCTGAACTCCCAGGCTGCATTTTCACCTGGTGAGGAAGGGCGCAAAAATCATCCCCTCTCCTGTAATTGTACAAATTATACATGAGGAGGAAGCAAGAGAAATAGCACAGGCTGCTATTCTGGCTGGTGGGGTGGGGATCTTTCCTCTGCCACCCCTCAAAAAAAAGAGCAGCACCCTTCCCTGCTTCCCACCCCATCACAGTCCCAGCCTTGCCAACATAACACAGCTCAGGCACCACTGCCACCACCCTGCTTGTATTTCGGGCATTGGCCATGTGGCACTGCAGCTCTCTTAGTGCTCCACAACCCCATGCGCCCAAGGTAGCGCAATGCCCTTCTCCAGCATCGGTCACAGCCGGTTGGAGAAGCCTGGGATCCCAGGACACTTCTGGGGCTTCAGTGCTGCAAGGCAGCCTGCAAACCCCCGTAGAAGACACCTTTCCCACGCGGGTTTAAACTGTGGTCCCTTCCCTGTGTTAGAATATAAAGTTTAATATTCAAGAGCTGAAGACTGTTTACTCTGAGGTCTGCTTCTTGTTAGCTCTAAGGCACGGCCCGTATCCTGCATGAGAGGGAGGCTGTCCTGTAAGCGGCACAAGTGCATCGGTGGGAATACGCTGCTCCTGCTCCTGCTTTAGCAACCCGTGGGACTTCTTCCTTGCTCCTCCCTACATAAGAATCATGTAGAGACTGAAGAGCTCTCTCTATTTCCTCTCATTTTAGAACACTGTTGTTCAAGCTGTTGGTTGCCTCCAAAACCAACATGGAGCGTGGTTGTTCACCTATCCTGCCTCTATGTGTGTCTGTGCGCACATATATATAAATGGTAGTTACCTGATATTTGGGGATGTTGGTTTTCAGTATCAACATTAAACTCTGAAAAATTGATTACTGCTGGGCCACTATGCTAAAATCCTGAAAATATAATGTATGTGATGACTGAATGCAGTTTTCTCTGGATTTTCTTTTAATCTTAAGAAAAAGAAGCTTTAAATTAATTCAGTCTCTCCAGAATACATGCACTTAAAAATAATAGAAACCTAAAGATATTCAGATGCATTTTTGTTATTGTTGTCAGTGGCAATAATAGCAGTCCAGAACACCATGAGCCACAATGTTTCTCTCTTCCCCCACTTTTTTATCCCATCATTTATCTCCTACAGCTGCAGAGTAGGTGATCCTATTCACTCAGCTGGCCAATTTAACTTGTCTGTTGAAGCAACGTGTTCAGTGTAAAAGCCCTTAAAATTGCAGGCAGAAACACTACGAGAAAGGATGTTTAAGCTTTTAAAATAATTACGTAAAGTATAAGAAAAAGGTTTCTTGACCATCAGAATACTTTTTGATGCTTGTTTTCTTCTCAGTTCCCTTGTTCTTCAGCTTGTAATACTAAACTATAATAATACATTTTATAGTATTTCTAATGATTCAAGACTAAGGCAGTAATGTTTTTAAACTAGTGGGTTTGATGATTACCTGGGGCCTGCAATTTTCAGGATCAAAATAAATGCTCTGGAAACCAGTGTGTGATGTTCACTTGGGGAGCTTTACAAAAATAGATGTGTGTCCCTGCTGAAATCGAGCCATAATGATTTCCAGAGAAAACAACTATGATGCAGGAGAGATTCAATGAATAGAAGGAAATAGTAAGCAATGTGCTGTGTGTGATCTATGAAGTTCTTGCTCTAAGAATGTTTGGTTTTTTAAACAGTTGCATGTATAGCTCAAACCAGAAGCTTTGCATTATCACTCATATCTTCTTGCTGTGTCTAAAAGGAATAACTTGTAATCAATGGCAGTTGTAGGTGATTGATGTTATATAGGAATGAACCCAAGAACCTAAAATTATATAGCTAGAGAAAAAAAAAAATAATGGGTGTGAGAGATGATCACAATCAGGGAAATTACTCTGACACTATTTCCTCATTTTTTTTTCCTAGAAATAACAGCCACTCTCACCAAATTCAATACATGAGCAGCACAGTAAGGAGGATCAGGGCTAGATCTGTAACACCCTATTAACATTATGGTCACACCTCCCTTTTCAGAATAACTTCTTTCTTTTAAAATACATGTGACAACATTGCCTGAAATAGCATTATTAGTGCCTTAAATGTGCAGAGCTTTGAGGAGTTGTATCAATAAATTCTATGGAGTTACTCCTAATTTTCCTGGTGTGAGATCTCAAGAACAGTTTTCACTCTTTCCTTTTTCTTCTTTTTCTTTTCTTAACCTCTTACCCGTTCAAATATACAAATTCACGAGAATACAAATTCATACGGTTGCCTGACAAAATGAGTTTGTTCTCTCAGTTCCTGGACAAAGACTGTCTGCACTGCAGCTGGTAGAGAAACAAGAAATCCAAAGAGGTTTTTGGAGACTGAATATCTGCAGTAGGATGTTGGGCACAGCAATGACACAGTGAATAGAATCTTGGTCAGAAATGGCTAAAACTTCCCCAGGTGAAGACCAGGTCAGATTTTATTTTGTTTTGGCAAGAACATTTGCATTTCTAACCTACATTTTTACAAGGTTAATTTATGCTGATGTTCTTGGGTCAGTGCCATTTTTTTTAGGGCAAAAAGTGTCCTGTAGCAAATGAAACTGCTGGTGGATTCAGCAAATAAATAAGTCAATGGAATGAAGGAGGGGAAGCAGAGCGGGTGAAGGTAACAAGTCACTGAAGAATGCTAAAATACTTTGCATGTATTTGCTACCAAGTCATTACTATTAAAATTCCTAAGACAAATTATTATCAGTCATGCCCACAACATCCTGTCAAGCTGTACATTTTGGAATTTGATCTCTCCTTGTGACTTCTCACCCTGCTGTTTCACTGCAATTTCTCCTTCTGTCACCTTTCCAAGCTCTGGCTGTAGTACAGGGAAAGAAACGCAGCCTCTCTGCACCTCTGTTTTCTCCTCAAATTAATTTGCTGTGGCTTCTTGGGTGATAAGCCTGGTTCAAAGCCTTTGCTTTTAAAATCCTGTTACTGTATTTATGTCACACATTGGTGTTAATTCAAACACTGAGACTGTTTTCACTGGTATACTGCCAAAATCCTACCGAGTTTACGTGGGCCATACGCCTAGCGGCAACGGTGCAGTTTTCACATGTTGTTACAGGAAAGTCCTGATAACCTCATAAATAAAACATACAGGCATTGTTACGTCATGGGAGCCCAGCCTCGCTAAGGGCTCTCTTTAAAGAGTAATTTGGTGATACTATCAGAGCCAAGTCGTGCAGTCAGTCATCCTCTCACGTTCCTCCAGGTTTTAATTAAATTATTATTTTACAGCTTTCCTTAAATTTCAAGGGTAGATAATGTAGGACTTATTTCCTCCACTGAGAAGGGATTCATCTGTTCCTCTGTGCCTAGACTGAAAAAAATATCCTAGTGTCATAGAAACCTGTTGAAGAAAGTTCTTACAACTGAACTAGTTTGGGTTTGGTTTTTTTTTTTTTTTTGCATTATTCTGGACCAAATTATTTCCTTTTCTGGATGAGGTGTTAGGGATTTGAAGTGATTTTGACAAGTAACCTCAGGAGTTGACCTAAGCACCAGTATCTCAATTTCTGTGGAGTAGGAGAAACAGTGGACACTTTTGCTGGGGACTTAAAGATTTATCTAATTTTGTTCCACTGAATGATAGATTTTTTTTTTTGTTTTGTTTTTAATTATTAGAAGAAGAAAATGAGTAGCGTGCCTGCAAAGAATTAGGCAGTTTGCTCTCATTTCAAGACAGGAGATGTGCTTTGTGGTTTGGTGAAAGTATTTTGATAAAACTCCAAGAAAAAAAATGTCTGGTTGTGCAAAGGGGTAGGGGTGGGTGAGAAATGGAAGAAGAAAGCAGAAATGTGAAACTCCTCCAAAAGCAGAGATGAAAGTTAATGAAGCCATGCAAGTCTTATCAGGAGGCATAACAAGACAGTGAAGTACAAATGAAACACTTCCCTTTAGATGTCATGAGAGGTTGGCTGGTAAAACCATGATTACCCTTGGACAGCAGTTCTCAATGGTGGATCTTGTCTTTGCAGAAGTTGACTCCACCAGACCCTCTCTCGCTGTTCTGACGTGCCTTTCCCCATTTAAGTAGTACCATCTACGGGCTCTGTCTGCAGGCACCAAAATGGATTGCGTATGACAACCAAGCTAACCTGCTCCCTACAAAGAGGTTTTAATTTCATTTATCTGGTCCACCTCAGCAAAGAGCAGGCATTCAGCAACAGCCGCTGTGGTGGTGAGGCTGCCAGTGCGGGACAGCCCAGGCAATGCTCCCCAGCACGGCTCAGGCTCCCTTGCTCTGCCTGCTCCTGTGCCTGACCTTGCCAAGGATCAAGGAAAGTTTTGTTCCCCCCCCTCCCCCCCCTTTTTTTTAAATTAACATGATACAGTTCAGCAAAGTTCAGTGCCAATAGTAATGTTTTATGCGGCAAACAAAATGCCTCCTTGAAAGAAGAGATAGGCAGGATCTGTCTGCTGTCGAGGGC
Source organism: Chlamydotis macqueenii (assembly GCF_036417535.1). NCBI lineage: Eukaryota > Metazoa > Chordata > Aves > Otidiformes > Otididae > Chlamydotis > Chlamydotis macqueenii. Next base: position 132,143,420 of record NC_141556.1, read on the forward strand.
TCGTTTTTGCCTTTGAATTCTAGGTGGCTTCCATTAATCATTTCCAAGTAGTTAGCATGCAAACCACAGCCATGCTTGTTCCAAAGGGAATGTTTACTAAATTAAACATTAAAGGAATATAAAAGCTATTTTTCTGTTCTAATGATACTTAATTAGAAAAAAAACATGGAAATAGATTAAAATAATTAGTCTTAATAAGCAGCAATTGCCAAGTCTTGTGCAATAGAATAGACTTCACAGTTTAGAGATGGAGAATAATGATGCTGTGGGACTACTAATAGACACTGCTTTGAATATTAATATCATTTGTAAAGTGTGTTTAAGTTCTTGTTCTCTTAGACTACACAGTCCCAACCATTGAGACCCTTGTGTACTTACTATCCAGCAGGAGAGTATCTGTCCTGCTACATCCATCAAGATAAATGTGTATTGGCTCAAGACCATCTGAAGCAAATTCCAGTAAATAGGTTAATAGCGAAGTTTAATAATTTAGTTTATATAATGTAGAAGTTTATCATATGCACACAGAGGTGAATCGTTTGTACCTAGCGCTTTGAACTGGTTTTTGCTTCAAGTGAGGTGTCTGCTTAGTTTCAGGGCAGCACTAGCCCCGCTACATGCAGAGAAGAATTCTCACCCTGGGCTCCTATGAACAGAAGTATCAACATGGCAAAGAGGAAGCAAGCATTGTTTCGTGCAGCTGGCCACTGCATTTCTATGCTATATAGTTCAGTAAATCTTTTACAGTCCTTTTTAATTTGGAAGACACTACTACTAAATTTAAAAATAATCTTATACTTCTATATGCTTTTCTTATGACAATTTCAAAGTGTTTTGGTGAGCGCAGGAAATTAGTTTGTATGACAATCATGAGGGGTTCCTCCTGTTTTGAGCTAGTCTGGAAAAAACCAAGCAGGACCCTGTGGACACTCAAAGACAGCAACCAGAATTATAGCTGTGAAGAGAAGGATCCCTCAGTCCTACTGACAACAACTCTGTCAAGGCTGAGAAGATGGAGATCTGAAGATCTCTGCTAAAAGATGAGTCCTACAAAAGCAGGGCAGGAAGATGTCAGCAGCTAAAAGTCTGAAAGATAGCCAAAGTCGGCAGCCCACACCGGTACTGGGAATATAAGGAGACTGAGACCGCCTCTTTGAAGTACATCTAATTAAGGGGCCAACAGTAAGCAACCCGTCCTCTCCGCTCTTTATCCAGTGAACATAAACATCTAACTTCAGCCTGTTAGGCCATAGTTTGACAGTAAGAGTAAATGCAGCAATATGGCTCCGAGCGGGATATGAAATGTCAAGACTACATAACACAGAGTGCTGACTCTGGCTCTTTTTTGGGCTTAATTTGTTGTTTAAAAAAATGTTGACAGGCTAACTAGGTTTTGGCAAGCTTTACACCAGATCAGATATCGTCCGCCTGTGCCGGTGTAATGATGCCGTATCAGGTATCGTCCATCTTCCTGCAGCTACAGTAAAAATACAAACCCAACATCAATTCTCGGGCTAAAACAAAAGCGTGGGCCTGTGTCCGATCTGAATCAAATTTATATGAATGAGTTGATCTGACAATGCACTGAACTAGTATTCACGATCCTTGGCCAACAGCCTTGGATGCCTAACGTAATCTACGTAGCGTCAGTGTCTCCTTTTACATGTGCTTTTGCATGATCTTTAAATCTATTTCTCAGTGTTTTTCTACCATACAAAGATACTCCATTTCAAAAGGGCTTCAGTATGTGTTAGTGTGTGCTCCTGCTGCTTGCAGCTCCTGAAGAAAAAAGCTCGCTCACTCCAACGCCAAACCTGTTAGGCCTGCTGTGTATCACCAGTGACAATCGGGGGAAGCGTATCCCAGCGGCCTAGAAAGGAAAGCGTGCAAATCCTTGGGACCCATCCTATCTCCCAGGGAAGGAAGGGGCTGCAACGCACGCTCAGACGGGCAACCCGAGAACCTGAAAAAAAAGCCTTGGAGAAAACCACCCAGGCCTTGCTAGAGGGCCTCGCAGCAGCACCCCTCGACAAGCAGGCCGTGGCCGCCTTCCCTGCGGGCACCATCGAAGCCCTGCCTGCCCGGGCGCCCTGCAGCCGCTCCCCTGCACCTCGAACGGTGGGGGCTGGCCCGTGTGGCCCCGGGGAGGCCTCCGGCCAAGCCTTTCCCGCCGAGATCACCGCAAGAGCTGGGACCAAGGCCGGCGCTTCGGGCCTACCCGCCTCCAGCCGCCCTGGGGCCGGCAACCGGGTGGGAAGTGTTACGGGAGGGGTCTGCGTTTCACGGGCTCTTCCAGCTGAGGGACCCCTCAGAGCTCTGAATACCCCCCAGGAAGGGCCAGGGTACGGCCAGCCTCTGTGCGCTGCCGCGGCCGGGAACGAGTGGCCGGCACTGAGCTGCCCGAGCGGTCCCACGCCGCCTACCTGGCCCGGAGGCCGCGGAGCCGCCGTAAAGGAGTGGGAGGTGCCGCCGCCCGGCCCCTGCCCCGGCCCCGGCCCCGCCCCGCCTCTTCCGGGGCGCCCGCCCTTCCTCACCGCCCGCCCGCCCTTTCTCTCCGCTGCGCCCGTGGGGAGCAGTTGCGGCCGGCGCGGCCCGCCGGGACCAGCCCCGCCTCCTCGCCGGGCACCTGCTCGGGGCGGAGCGGCGGCGGCTGGAGGAGAGGCGGCGGCGGCGGCTGGAAGAGAGGCGGCAGCGGATGCGGCTCCAGCAGATCCGGCTCCGCTGGCGGTGAGCGCAGAGACTGGCGGCGGCCCCGCGGCCTCGGTGGGGCCTGGTCAGGGACAGCGGGGCGGGGGCCTGGCCCGTACGGCGGGCAGGGTGAGCTGGAACGGGAGGCGGTTGCTCGGGGCCTGCGGCTGGTCGTTGTCGCTGTCAGCGCCGCCTGGGCCCAACTCCCGCCCAGGTGGCCGGGAAGCGGCGGGCCAGGCCGGGCCCCGGGGGCTCCGCCGGGCCGGGGTGGGCGAAGCTCCCCCGCCCCCTTGCAGGAGGCCCTGCCCGGCCTGGGGGTGGCGGCGGAGGGGGAGGCGCCGGTTTGGTTCCCCGCGCTGGCCCGGGAGGGTTTGGCGGGCGGCAGCCGATGCTGTGGGGACGGGAGGTCAGCGGGGATTCTGCTGAACCCATCTCGGCTCAACCGGTGCCTGGAGCAGCGGCACCCGCAAGCCGCCTCTCCCCGCCTGCGTGTCTGCCTGTGCGTGTCCGTGTGTTTTGCGGTAGGATGCGAGTAACTCGAGCATTCGGCGAGGTTTGGGAGGGCCAGGAACAAAGCGCGGGGCAGGGGCGACCAGGCGTGATCGGGGGGGGTTGCTGTCAGCGCCGGGCCCCCGCGTCTTGAGGGTTCCAGAAAACCCGTGTGTTTTTTGGACCCTCGTTGCTGGGAACCCGCTGGGCGAGCAGCGCAGCAGAGCTGAGGCCGCTGCTCGCTGCCGCTGTAAGGAGAGCGTTTTCCTCGGGGGTGAGCAAGGCATAAGTGCCAGCAGTCCCTGTTGCTAGTAATGTAGATGTTGTCACACACAAATTTAGGCCGGTTAGTGTGTTTATAATAAAGTAAAGCAGTACGGATTTCTGTATAGCAGCCATATCTTAGTTTTAGTGTGTCTTTGCTTTAGCTTAATGTATTTTCAGGATTGAGTCAAACCAAAGTAAGATTAATTGGAGCTGATTAGACCAAATCAGTGTTTTCTGATAGTTCTGTGGCTGGTTTAGTTGATTATGCACAGCTATTCATACGCATCTGAGAGGGCAGTGATGTCCCAGGAGGAACCAGTGACAGCAGTCTCCTCACTTGACTCAACTCCATTCAGAACAGCAACACCTAATTTGTATTGCAATTCTTAAATGCCCCAAGTCACTTGTAAATATAGTTTAGGTTCCTGAATTACAAGGGTTTAAAACAAAGGCTACTCATATTACTGGAAGATTTTAGTTACTTGCTTACCCTGTGTGTTTGTGGGCCTCAAGGAAAAGTGAATCTTTTGTGAAAGTGTTGCTGGGTGTAGGTGGCTGGAGGAAAAGCATGGAAGAGGATGCCAGGAAGGGAGGGGAAGGCATATGCAATAGGTATGGAATAGGTGATGGAAGCCACGTTGTGGCAGGCTGTGAGACACAGAAAGGGGCAGAGAACATGGATGACTACATTTTTCCCCTTGTTTTAATCTTTCCACTCTGAAGGACTAATCAGAAGCTGTGAGGGTTGGTTTTCTAGGGTTGTTTTTTTTTTTTAATATTGGTGTTGATGAGGTGAGCTGAAATTAATTAACTTCCTTTAGAGACACACCCTGTTATCCTGATAAACAGCTGTCTTATTGAGTGTCCATGCACTCCTCCACATCTGCCTTCAGCAAAACAACTGGTATTTCTGCCACCACTTTTGTAAGAGCTATCAACTCTCCTTCCGCCTGTGCTGTGATGAGATGGGCTTGATTTCGCTGCAGCCTTGCCTCATGGGTGTTCACCTGTCAGGAGGTAGCTGCTGGTGTTGCAGCAAGCTGGCGACCGATGTGGTTACACACAGTTAGGTTAGCTTTTCCTCTCAGGTGGCAGCAGGGGCTCACTGTCTGTGGGGAATGGAGGAAACATGCTGGGAGTCTTCCAGCAAGGGCTCAATTCTTCGGTGTGGCTGGGGAAAGGCAGCCTGGGGTTCTGGGCCTCCTGGCAGCATTGCTACGTGGCGTTGCTGATTCTGAATAAATAAGAGGTTTCTTTGTTTTTCTGGTGTTTGTCACTTAAGATGAAAAAGCAAAGGTCTCCATTATGGTTTGTACGTATTGGAGAGCTTTCTGTAGGCAGGAAGTTTTTGTGGTTTGTCTTCAGGACTGTGACAGGAGCAGATGTAACGCTCTTCTGGTGTCCCTTTAGAATCTGGTAGGCAGAAGCAGCTGGGGATGGTGCTGTGACATTTAAGGCTCTGTAGCAGATGCATTGAATTAGACGCCTTTAACACCCATTATAGAAATGGCTCACCAATACGTTTATCGGTTGTGCTTTGTGTTTAATTGAGAGTGAAATACCTATTTTATTATGTGATACAGATTCATCCTGTTCGGTCTTTCCAAGTTGGCATTGTAATCTGTTTTTCTGCAAAGGTGAGGCATCGCTTGCAGATTAGTGTCATTAAATGGGTTAGTCTTAAATGAGAGCACATTAAGCTTAAGTTACGTGCTCAGTAGATCTAGTCAGTTATTTTTATTCTTTTGCTCAGATGCACAGGGGCAGGAGAGTGCTTTCTGTGTATCCCAAGGAATTGTTACAAATCTTAGTGGTCCATGAAGAAGTGCTGTATGCTTCAGCTAGGCCTGTACTTTCAGTAATAGGTCTTCATCCTACTGGGAATGTAAGGGGGGATGATCACTTGTACTTATTTTTTTTAGTATGTGTGTATATATATATATAGAGAGAGAGAGAGATATTCTGTGTAGCAAGCAGAGGGGAGTGATGCCTGCATACTGCCACTGTGTGGGATGGTTACCTTGCTAGCACGATGTCTAGCTGTCTGATAAGGATGCTTGATATTGGGATACAACCTGTATAAAGCCTGCCTTCCCCAGCTTGTGCCAAAGGAAAAGGATAAAGCTGAGAAGCAGGACAAAAAGCTTTCTAAACCTGCAGTGGCTGTGGTTTCGGGAGGCCAGAGGGGACCCTTTTTCTCGGCAGGCAAAACTGGAGTGTTGGACATCACCTCACTCAGATTGTGCCACACTTGGCAGGAATGTGGGCTTGTGATGCTGTCTCCTGCCATCGCTGCCCACTGTTCCCAGTTGCAGCTGCTTAGGTAGATGCTGTGGACCAGATCAGGAGACTTGGTAAACATAGCATGGGATGAAAAGAGAGAGTAAGCGAAGAAAGGAGAAGGAAAGGGGGGGGGAAATAGGACTATCATCTCCCTGGTGGTATCCTCTCCAGGCTGTGTTGCCAGTGCAAACTGAGGCTGCAGAGGTCTGGGGGTGCTGCCAGACCTGCTACAAATATTTTGGAAATTCAAAGCATAGCCTTGGAGATGTGGAAGGCGCTCTGAGAGTGACAAAAGCCCAGGAGAAGGGATCTGTAATCAAAAAGAGCACTCATGGAATATTGGAGAGCCCTGAGGAAACTGGGGATGATAATTTGGGTTTGTTGTTTGCACTGATCTGTTACCTGCTGTGTTGTCTAAAGAGGGAACAATTTATAAATCCCTCAGTTGAGTTTCATTTGCTTCAGCCAGTGTGTGTGTCCTTGAGTTAAGCAGCTGTTCTAGTTTTCAAACCTGTCACATGTCCTGCCCTGAGGCAGTGTGCCTTGAGTTGGGAGTCACCTCTGTGGACTGGCAGAGCTGTAACCGGGCTCCTCTCTGGTGCTGGGACAGCAGTGTTGGAGCACGGGGCAAGGTTGCGCTGCATGTGTTGTGACATCCTTCCTCCAGCCCGCGCAGGGTCGAGGGTTGTGGATGAAAGTGCTAGTTGGGAGCTGTGGTTTTGAAGCTGAAGATGTTTAGCAGAGAAAAATAGGGAGACATGGGTGTGTGCATGGCCTAATGCAGCACTGGGAGCCTCTGCCTGTGATGGTGGTACACAAGCCAGGATGGGAAGCATTGCCTAAAGGAGATGTGAAGTCCTGTTGCAGGTTCAGAAACATTCAGGCTGGTTTGCTGGGAGATGTTTTTCTGTTCTTGCACTCTTCCCTGGGCATTTGCTGTTGGAGGGGATAAGATTTGCCTGGAAGCTGAATGGGCAAAAACATGTAAGACTTGAGTTCTGCTTGGATAATGGCTTCAGTATCTTTACTACTTTTTTTAAAGTCTGAATTGCAGTTGAGCTTTTAATTTGATTGTATTTCTGTCAAATACTTGGCTGTCTTGGTGTTGGGACTCTCAATTCCTGGTTTCTCTAGTCTGATAGACGCTGCAGCAATACATGCTCTGGCATGTCCCTCGCAGCCTCTGGTTGATCCCTGCCTAGAAGACAGTCAAATGAAAAGCTTTCAGCTGCTCCTTATCTTTTGGGGCAGTGTGAGACAATAGTGAGCTGGGTAGTTTTTGCAGTGAGGATCAGCATCTGTCTTCGTGTCTGCTGTATGACCTGATCTATGAAAGACTTGCTTATCCCTTCCTTGTCTAAAAGATTTGGAAGGCAGTGGCAATGGCAGTCGGGCAATCCCTTACAAAGGAATGGGGAATGACATCTCCCTTCCCTACGAGTGAAACAGTAATAGAAGAGCAATTCCTTGATGGTGAGCGCTGCTGCTGTGCTACTGTTGATCTGCCCTTTGTGTTTTCTGCATAGAGTTTCTTCCATCATCTTTGTTGTAGATGCTGGAAGACACACAAAAGACAGGTAAAGCAGTCCACGTATTTATGGTCTGTTTGCAGGAGAGTTAACTGCTTCTACTCTGTCTGTGTGCTGTCTGCAAGGTTTTAGCTGTTTGGGGCTTGCTGGTGTGGGGCTGTTTGCATTAGGAAGAGCTCCAGCTCCCCTCCATTCAGCTAGAGGACTGCAGTCACTTGTGATTTCTTGTGTTTCCTGATGGAGAAAATCAAGGAGACTGGAGACGGCTTTGTTCAGGAGAGCAAGTTATTAAAAATGGATAGCCAAGAACACCCCAGATAATTTCTGGTCATTTTCAAGTTACTTCTCTCAAGATAGTCCTTTCGGCTTTGTAGTAGATAGATACTTCAAGAATTTTGTACTTGTCAAAGCACTGATCTCTCAAGGGTGGAATCAAAGGAGAGCTGGCAGCAGGCTTGAGGCCACTTCTGTTAAGAGGGAAGTTGTCTGATTTCAATTTCAGAAGTCAAGGGAAAGAAAATAAAAGGTGGAGTTCCCATTAATATTTAAAACTGTCTCAGCACAGCTACTGATAACCTCTCCAATGAGGTGTACAACAACTTATTGTTGTAACACAACAAACACAAGCAGCACTATGAACCTAACCATATTGCTTCCTAGTTAAAAAAAAAAAAAAAAACATTCTTCATGTTTTCATAGTGACAGCATCCCATAAAGTACAGCAGGAGGACTTGGTGGAATTCAGAACCACAGGCACATCAGGTCCTGGCACCTGTACTCCAATATAACGAGGCCTTTCAGAAGCACCTGAATGGCTGAGCCTGAAACCATAGGGCCTTCACTTGATTCGAGTAATTCTGCTATAGACAGGCTTGCTACCTGGGACCATCCTACAAAAAGCTTTCTTTTGGTGCAGAACCATAATGCTGGTCTAGGTGAGATGATTTAAACCTGAATTTAGCAACATGCTTACAAGTTCTGTGTAGATTAATGTGTGATTCTGGTGTTACACTGACAGTTTTGATTGGGGTCAAGTGTCTGCTGCCTTCATCTGCTGCGTATTGCATCTTGCTGTGAGGAAATCGTATTGCATGGGCCATTTTTTAGGAGGTGCCTTAAAACAAATGAACGCTTTCTTTCCACTGAACAAAAGGAGTGTCTTCATTGGAAATTACAGTATTCCTCTTTATCCTAAGGCAGGATCTAGGACATGCTGTCACAGTCCTTCTCACGCTTTTAGTACAATTGTTTGGGCAGTCTCTAAAGAATAAGGAGTCTCTGGTTCTGTATGTTCAGTTTCTAGCTTGATCAGTCTGTGATAAGAGATCCTGGCATATCAGCTTCTCTATGATGGTTGGGTGGGGTTTAATGGTACTTTTGTCTTTTTGGCATTTACATGCCCACTTGAAGATGAAGGATAAAGTTCAGAACTGAAGGGAAGATAGAAAGCAAGAATTTGAGTGGCGTGTAAAACATGGTCACTTTTTAATGTTTACAAGAAGAGAGGGCAGTAGTGAGTCTTTGAAGCTGGTGGGACATGCACCTCTTTTTGAAATGTGTTCGCCGGGGGTGTGCGTTATTGTTTCTGAAAAACTGTTCAGCTTGGTAAGATGTGTTTTATGGGTGAGAAATAGGAAAGTATTTTGGTTACAGTATTATTTTTCTTTGAAAAATGATGTTTGAGTACTGGCATCATATTTAGCCCTTTGAGTAAGCAAAGGGCCTGGAGTTAATTAATGCTTTGTAGTCCTCAGCCTTTAGAACCTAAGGGGTGATGCTAAGGTCACACTTGGAAGTTCAGGGAACAAATATTGTATGTTGTCTTTGGGGTGGTCTGGATTTGTTTTTGTTTTGGTTTTTTTTTTGTTTGTTTCACTATCCCTTGTAACACTTTTTACAACTTTATGCCTTGTCACTTGCAAAGATTCATTGCAGAGCAAATACTCTCAAGGAGACTTGTGAGATTTTTAAAAAATGAATTCAAGAGTTTTTTCCAGAACTCTGCTATTGCTATGTCTTGCAACTAATACCCAGTTAGCTTATGGTGCAACTGAATGAGCAGGAAGTGAACGCTTCCAGAATCGCTCTGAAATGTAGCAGGTGGCTTGTCTAATGTCCACATGTGGTGGTAGACATCAGAAGCACGCTGTACGTTCCCCTCTAAGATAGTACTGGTTTAGCCGTGAGTGAACACTGAAAAAAAATCAGAGCAAGGGGTAATATTTTATTTGACCAATTAGTGTGATAGGAGAGTGAAGGGTCAAGGCAATGGGTCAGACATGGGGGTGCACAACTACTTCTCTGGGTTCCTTACATGCCTTAAAGCTTTCTGTTTTTCCTCCCCTTTCAATTTTAGTTGGTCAGGTAAATAATTCAGTTAAAGAAATTATTTGAGCCCTGGGAGTGTCAAAAAGGCCATACTTGGCCAGTTCAGACTAGTCTTCTGTCTCCATGAGTGTCTATGAGCAAATAATTACAGAAAATACCAGAGCATGTGTAGAGTGACATTGACCTGGGCGTATTCTTCGAGTTTCAAGTGACTGGTTGTTCATTAGTTTCAGAGCTGTTGACAGATCTTTTTTTTTATCTATTTATATTTCTGGCCTTTACAGCTTCTTCTGGTAATTAGGAGCTGTAGGCATGGGTATCCGGTCCAAATTCCAACTTTTAACCAGTTACCTGATAATTTCACTCTACTTTAATCCTTGTGTTTGCTAAATAATGAATGATCATTGCATTCTTGTTCACCAGTCACATTACTGGTGAGTCTGTACATACTTTCATCACTTGTTTTCCAAGCTTCCAGTATGTTTTTGCAAAGAACAAGGAGAAGGGCAGATTGCTCTGATGTTTTTCTTGTTCTTCCGTAGCTTTTATGAGAAGGGATGCCCAGACCTGCTTTCAGTTGTGCAGTGCTGTTTGTCATAGTGCATCCACTGTATGTTTGAATGTATGTCTAGGTAGTAGATTATTAACAAGTTAAGTAAAAAAATTAGAAGTGATCTTTTGTAAATGGCTTTATTTGGATGAAGTGTGTGACGGTACAACAATTAAGACTTGATGGAGCAGTTAGAGCTTACAGGAGGTCTGTAACCATGTAAAAATATCAGTGTATATTACAAATTTGAAGCTCAGTATATATGAAGTTCAGAATGTAACTCGATGCAAAAACACTTTTCTTTGTAAATTTTATTTTAAAGCTGACTCCCTCTCCCCTCTCTGTCATCTATAGCATTTAACGCATACTAGCATTTACAGCATTTTTTTTTCAGTTGCTGCAGTTTGCTTGTGAAATTATTAACATTTAAAAACAGAGTGACTAGATAGCATTAAAAATGGAGAGAAAAAGGGAGCAATGGTCAAATATTTAGGTCTTTACAAAGAAAAGAAGTTCGAAGATAAGCAACTAAGGAAAAAGTTACTTGCCTTAAAATGGAAATTAGAGGTTAAAAGTAAAACATCCTAAAGATATACCTTGCCCAAACCTTGAAGCATATAATACCATACTTGTTAAAAACAACTGTTCCTGTTGCAATTTGTAGTGTGATTCTGTTATCAGACTAGTAAATTGTATCATTTTTACAGCTTCAAGAAACTCATATAAACACGAGAGAAGATGACAAGATCTAGATCCAGATCACCACGATGGAAACCAAGGTAAATATTTATCTGTAACTTGTATTCTGAAATGTAGCTCTATATAAGGATTTATAATTAGGACTTAAAACTTGTGTAGAAGAAAATTGTACCCAGAATTGCAATTTGTAAAGTGTATTCTATAAATTATGATTTGTTTTCCAAACTGAACAGCTTCTGCAAGTTTTTCCCAACTTGCAATTTTATTGTTACGATTTTTTTTTTTTAATTGTAAGCTGGAGGTGTTAAGGTTTTGCTGGCTGCCAAGAACCTTGTTCAGCTTTTATGTTTTGGGAGTTGGAACTACCTTAAGCACAAAATCCAAGCACCAAACTAGTTAAGGTTATTTTTACTCAAACACCACCTGGTGCACTTAATATCTGTAGCTCATTCCTGTTTTGCCTTTTGGTCTACAGGGAGGGCCAGATGGAGTGTTTAAAAAAAAAAAAAAAAAAACCACCAAAAAAACCCCACCAACCCACCAAAAAAACTTCTTAATTCAAACACCTCAAGCTTTCTGAGCGTTTGGGGCTTTCTTGCAGCATAAAGCGAACTGAAAACATTGGAGTCAGTGCCCTTCTTTTTGGATGTTAGCCTAGTAGCATGTGTCATTGATGTATGTCACCAGAATAACACCCAGGTTACTTCATGCCATTAGTTACCTGCCTCATTTTTAGGACTTGCAATGGAATTTAAGATGTTAAAACTGGGAGGCTGGAATACAGTTTTAAGCTTTCAAGAGCTATCCGTGTGTAGTACGAAACTACTTTTTTTTTTCTGATTTTTGGGTTGCTTTTCTAAAGAGGCTAAGCTGTGATGACCAAGACCGAGGGAGTTTGTTGGATAACACAGAAAAACTTGTGTGAGCTCTTATTAGTTTTTTTTTGTTTTTAAAAAGAAAAATCCTATCTACTTCCATACCAGATCGATAGTTGTGAAGGGTGGAGAGTGATGCCCCAGCTCTCATTAAAATGCAAGCCTTTACCGGAACGATATGGGGCGGCAGCAGCAGTATGGGTGCTATTGGAAGTTAGCCATTGTAGCTTCTGAAGACCTGTGGTTCTGAGTCTGAATTCATTTGCAGAAATGGGGCAAATAGTTATGCCAAATTGTACATTTGCAATATGTTTGCAAAGGAAGTTACTTCCTTGAACTTTTTAAACTTAATATTTTTCCACATCTTTAATAAAGAGTGTATTGAGAGTGTACAGTGAATACTTGAATACAAGCAAAACTATTATGTCTGGGATTGGTTCTTGCTAGTGGCTTTTGCTGTTTTTTTTTTTCTTTATTTAAGGAGATCTTGGCTAAAAACTCTTAATGGGTTGCTTTCATTTTTGTAACTGTAGATGAAAATGCAAAGCTGAGTGCTGTTGAGTGGATTTTAGCAATTGAATCTTTAATGAGGTGCACATGTATGTATGCATGCATGTGCATTCATGTGTATACGTGTACACACAGTTATACAAAAAGACCAAAACATCTTTCTCAAGCTTGGTCTTTTCTTCAGGAAAAAGTCTACCTATATGACATTTTAAATATAATATTTTATAATGTTTTCAATCAGTTTTTGGGGTTGTTCTGGCATGCAAAGAAAACCTGGAAAGGTGTTTTCAGTTTTTTTTGTTTGCATTTATTTATATGTGGTTTTTTTTTTTCCTTCCCTGTTTTTCTCTTGGCACTGGAAAAGACAGGGAATACCTGAGGAGTGTGAAGATGTGTGTAGCAGTTGTTTTCAATGAAATTATTATAAATTTTAAATGAAAAAGATGCAAAGGGAGAAAAATGATTGACTTACTGCTATTTCGAGTGGGTATTTTTCCTGTGAAAACTTTGAATGGACTAAAAGTTAGCTTGATACTCTAGCCAGGCAAATGACACTTTGAATATTTTGGCTTGTTTTTAATGTTTTACCAGTTGATTATAATTGTGTACTAAACTATACTTCCTTAGGGAACAGATATTCTCATTAAGAGGTTGATTCAATTATATGGGACTACTCAAAGTGGATTTTGTTTTTACCTTAGGTCCTTATCTCCAGCATATAGGAGTCCAGAGCACCATAGGCAAAGGCATGCTCATATTAATTATGACTGTGAATATAAAAGCTTTCGTAAGGACCCAAAGAAACCTATGCCTTGGAGAACAGAAGATGAAAAATACGGACAAAGCAATTCCAGGTTTGCACCTCATAGAAATAACCACCAGAGAATATATGAACGTAGATCACCTTCACCAAACCTGAGAATTCCCATGGAAGATACTTACAGTCATAAGCCCTACAGAACACATTCATCTGAAAGAACTGAAAGCAACAGGAGATGCCACTTACCACCAAAATACTCTGAAATACCATATAAAGAGCACGATCGTCCGTTTTACCAGCACAAAATGGAGGAACGATACATGTTTGAGCACTACAAAGTCACTGGAAATGAAAAAGGAATGAAACATTTTCATAGACCGTTAGGGGCTTCATGTAAACCTGAAAGAAAATGGCATGAAGAGGACTTGAGGCACCAGAGGTTACATGAAGAGAAGTATGGTCAGTCACCCAGAAGAGTTTCTGATGAATTTACGGCAAGGAGCCCTTTACAGAAGAGGTATAGGAATAAAATAATTAAAACCTGGGTATTGTGGTGTAAAGCCTCAAGTGAAAGTCTGTTTTCATTATAGTTGAAGATACCCACCTTGAAACACGTTGGCCACTTTGTAGTTTAATTATGGGCGACTGGTAATAGTGAAGTATTTGTCTTTTAAGTAAATCGTATTGATGGCTAGAGTATGAAAGGATAATGTTTCCCTCTTAAGAGCCCCTGCACATCTGTACCTTGGCGTGAGGGATTATGGGTTAACTTGCCACGCATTCTGCTGTCCAACATTCTGCACATATAAGTTCTCGCTTTCTTCTCTAGTGCAAGTGTAAATTGCTTTATGTCAACACAGGTATCCTGAAGATCACGATTACAGAGAATATGGGCATACGTCTAAAAGGCCTAAAGAAATGGAGAGGTATGACGATGGAGAAGTAGCAAGAAATTCCAAGTGGAAGCAAGAACGTTCTTTTCCACCCTACCAAGAAAAGGAGGAGCAAAGAAGTCTGGGTGCTCAGTCCCACCGATCAACTGAAAGGGAGTACTCAGAGGGTTCTGTCACAAAGATAACTTACGAGTACAGTCACAAACGGCGTAGGCATCTGGATGAGGAAAAATCTTTCTCAGACGATAGAGCTCAGAAGTATATGAAGCAGGAAGACCAGAAATACGGTTCTTCTAAGGGTGCCCGGAATAGCAAAGAATTAGATTACTTTAGTGGTGGAAGAGCGAGATGGACAGAAGACGGGCGCGTCGAAGTACCTGATAAATATAGTTTGAAGAAGGGCTGCAATGCTTGTGTTAACTCTTCCAAACCGGATGTGGATCTGAGATCTTTTAAAAACAAATCGAAGGAAAGAGTAAGGAAAGAAGGGGAATTCAGGAAAAAAGTAGATTCCTCCGATAGCCAGCATGATTCAAATCATACTGTTTCTGATGTGAAAATGTCAGATGTCAACTGTAGGAGGGAACATCTCACAATCAAAGTGGATATGAAGAAAATGGTGTCTAAGTACAGGTATTGATTTCACCTCACCTCTTTTTTTTCCTCCCTGTCTCTTTACAGTTTATGAATTTTGGAGGAAAGCAGGGTTTCTTTAAGAGGTAGCCAATACACACTAGGGTTGTATCTTTTACATTTTATTTCATGTAAAATGTTGACTTTCCTGAACTGGAAACTTACAGCCTACCTCTATTAAAAACCAAACAAAAAAACCCTCTAGTTCATTTAATGGAGATATTATAGGAAGTGGAAAGAGCAGATAGGCCTGATACAAACCTGTAGTCAAAAGTTGCTTATGCTAAGTAAATGTGTTACTTCTGTTTTTTTTTTTGTTTTGGGTTTTTTTTTTTTTTGTTTTTAAATAAAAGTATAAAAGGCTAGTTCTGTGCTTTCTTCTGGAATAGGATGGCATTTTTTGACTGAGTCATCCCTCATTTCTTCTGAAAACCAGATAACCTTTAAATTATGTGAAGCTCAGACACACATTCAGATGTTCAAGATCTCAAGTTCAACAAAGCTGTTGAAAAAATGGGTTGTATTATTTATTGTTGTAACAAATGAAATAGCTATCTGTTGAGGCATCAAAACTGAAAAGCAGTAGAGTCTGCTTCTGTGTAATACTTGTGGTTGCCTTCAGCGTTTCCAGTGCCGGCTGAATTGGAAAAAAGTGGTAACATTATGAAAATCTAGATGATGGATACATGGTAGAGAGAAAGCTGCTCGGTTTGTGTAGATTTTTGCAGGCTTTTCTGGTTTGTTGCCTTGCTGTGGCAGGCCAGAATGTTGTATAATGGCAGTACTCCCCTTTGGAAGGGATTACCTTCCCTTCCAAAGTGATCAGCCTCCATTTTAAAGATATTTTGCCTCTTGTCCCAAACAAATAAAACATCTATATTGGGTTTTTTTTCCCCTTTGCAATATTTCAGAAACACATAATACAATGTAGAGTTATAAAGACAAGTTACTGTCTGCATGCAAAAGGCTAATATTAAAGACTGAGAAAAGGGAAGTGGAGTAATGCCCCCTGCTCGCCTCCCCCAGGCTAGGACAAGCATTTAACTTCCTGAATGATAATGTAAGGAAACAAACTTAATTATTGTTGGGGTTTGTTGCAAGCCCACAGGATGATTCCTGTATGTAGTAAGTAGCCTCTTCCTACCGTTTCTGAGTCATGCACAATGGACATTGCAACTGTTTGTGGACTGAAGAAACTACTATATTGATTACAGCTAACTTCATGTCTGGATGCAGAAGCAAGCTTTCCAAAAGTGCTAAATATTTTATTTTTTTAAAGATGAGAGTGCTAATTTTGCAGAAGCTGATGACTGAGAATATTCATGCTACCTACTTTAGGTATTTAACAAACACCTAACTTGAAATGACTCGACTAATAATACTGCTTTCTTTATAAACCTGGGGAGCAAGTAGATAATTCAAATAATCTACAATTGAGATTGTTTGGATTCTCTCTTGCATGCCTTTATTTCCAGTTTACTAGGGGCAAATATATAACTTCTGGCACTGGCTAGAGGCTACTTCTGATACAATTTTTCTATGAAATTCTAGTCTTGTATGCTTCACATACAGGATGGAAGGCACATCGTCACTTTGCAGAATGCACAGTAAATGGTCTTTATCCTAAAAGCTTTTACATGGGCTGTTTGAGTCCTCTATTTATCTTTCCAAATGAAAGGCATTTTTCTTACAACAACAACAGCAGGATTTTTGAAGTGTTAGCTTCCTTGTCAAAATAACTCGTAAGCAGCAAGGCAACCATTTGGGGTGTAAACTTACTTAGAATGAGTAAAATTTGTTGCTAAACCCACTAAGTTCTGGAAAGCTGTCTCACTAGGCTGAAGTGGTGATTCAGTTCCCAAAGTTGCCATGAGATTTTTACATCTCTGAACTGTTCTTGAAAATTGTTTGGTAGCTCCTTATAAAAAAAGACTTATGTATAATTCCCATCTGGGATTATACTAAAGAAGTATATCAGGATCTTTGTTTGCTTGTTTTATTTGATAATCTAGACGAATTAAGTTTAAAATTAAGAAATTTTTTTTATTGAATATTTCACTGACACAAGGATTCCTGAGAGCATGGCCATATCCCTTTGTATTTTATTATAGCTTTTTTCCTTATGGCCTTAGGAATTTTTTAATTTAGAAAAGGAACAAAATGAGATTTCAGTTTCATCATATTTATTCCTAAAATTAACTTCTTAATTGTTTTGTTCTACTTGTTTGTTTGAAGTTTTCATATGTAGTGAGTTCTTTTGAAGTGAATATCTGCAAATTTTTATTCTAGGACTGCTTCTAGTCATACTACAGAGAGACAGATGTCACATGATCTGGTTGCTGTTGGCAGGAAAAATGAAAATTTTCATCCGGTGTTTAAGCACATGGAATCTGTAACACAAAATGTTGAAAACGACCCATCAAGAGAATTTACTCAGGAAATAATCACAATTATCCATCAAGTTAAAGGTGGCTGTAATATTTAGGGTATATGTATGTGTTTATGTCTTTATAATTATAAAAACCAAATCTAATGAATTAGATACACTGTTTTTGTAAATCTCAGGTGTTTGCCTTTGGCTTCATTTGTATTTTGGCTTCATTCTGCATAGTTTAAGGAAAATGTAGGTTGAGGATTTAAAGGAGTTGGGTGGAGAATGGTTGTGACAAGGTCTCAGTCCATAACAGAGGCGTTATTGTGGAGTCTTAAGGTTGAAAGGCTTGTATGCTAATACTTAAGGCTATCCTGCTTGTTTAAGAACAAGAGAAGAAAAAGGAGCTTTGCTGTAGTCACAGCTCCTAGTTACATATAGTTCCTCTGATTTTTCAGGTCAGTGTCAACTGCTGCATCACGTTCAGCGTTGAACTTGGAGATTATAGTCATTTGAGTACTATGTGATAGAGCTGACAAATAGTTAACTTTCTATTCAGCTTAATCGTATTTCATAAGAAATAAGTCTCATAAGACCTAATCTCTCATTTGTGAATGTTGAACTGCAAGTGGAAATAGTTTGAAATTTAATCTCAGAAGTTGTCTTTGTATCCTTAAGAGTTAATCTTAATTGTATCTTTTAAAAGATACAATTTCCCACTGTACATTTCAAATACTACAAATAAACATTCTTGTATTTAATATCCCTTCACAGCAAATTATTTTACATCTTCTGACATAACTCTGCATGAACGGTTCTCAAAAATTCAGGATAAACCAACTGCAAATATGAATGAAGTTAAAATACGTTCAGATCCAGAAATTCACAGGTAATTGCTGTGCTTTTTTTGCCTTATTTGTGTTAAGATTGTTAATCTTCAGTAGACTTTACACAATGAAAAGTGTTTTTTCACTGACTGTAAACTACCTGCCTGTAGTCTGTAAAGAATTCTGTAGTTGGTCAATAATGCTTTTGCTATTTATAGTGATTGAACTTGTTTTTATGTAATACTTTTGGGTTCCAGGAGGATTGACATGTCTCTAGCAGAACTTCAGAACAAACGAACTGCACCCTCTGAATCTCCCCAGGTATCTTGATTACTTAACTTTTTTGGCAAACAGTAAGTTAAAGTGATATAGATGTAAACAACATTTTCTCCTTGCTATTGGTGAGTCATTTTTACACGCTTTGAAGATCAGCAGTAATTCTGACTATTTTCAAAGAAAGGCACACTTGATCATGTTTACAGATACTACAGTGGTGCAGGTATACTGTGTTCACTGAGGAGTGAAATGCAGGTGTGTTCTCCAGAGGAGCTGGAGTGTGGTTATTTCTGCCGCTTGAACCTCTATCTATTTTTAAGTAGTGTAAATACTAAGTAGGTGACTGGCATGTGGCTCTTACTTTCCCTCTGAGATTAGAAAAAGCCTTAATGTTTCTTCTGTCCTAATGTTAGAATAGCCCAACATTCACATAATTCCTCAGAATGCTCTTTTATCCTGTGCCTTCATCCAGGGACATCCAGATTTTCTGTTTTCCCCTTTCAAGCTATGCTTACTGCCATTTAGTTACCACTTTTTTTCCTATAGTACGGATATGTGGAAATTTAACTTTCATTAAGAATAGTAGAATTTCTTACTGGAATTTATGGAAATATTTTTGACTTGGCAACTCCATGCAGAATTCCAGTTCTTTGTTCTCAGTTTGGAAACTTGTAAAAAAGAAGATGGTGCAAGAAAGGGTAATTGATTAGGACTACTTTTCTTTTTGTTTTGGAGTTTGGATCATTGGGTTGAAGTGCATCTGCCCTATGTGCAGATAGCTGAACGACATTAACAAGGTTATACACTACATGCAACCCCTGAAGGACAGAATCGTGTCAGTGTTTAGTTACTACTAGCTAACTTGACTTTAACCCTTCTTTTTAGCAGAACATCATGAGAGTGTTAGAAGATCCAAACGATTTACGGCATGATATAGAAAGGAGAAGAAAAGAAAGATTGAAGAATGAAGATGAGAGAGTGTTTCATGTAGATGGTGTAACTCCAAGGTAAATAGCAAATAACAATCTTGTTGGCCCAAGCCTGCAGTTCTCTTATGTGTTCTTTTTTTTTTTTTTTTTTTTTTTCACTTTTCCAGAGATATGTTCACATTTGTTTTGATTCTTTTCTATAGTTTGTCCTTGTAAGTTTGACTTGGACTGAAATTCAACTGACATACATTGCAAAATACTCTGTAACAGAGTGTTACCTTGAAATAGGTTAAGCTGCAGTGGGGAAAAAATGAAAAGCAAGCTCAAGCTGTAGCACTGAATAGGAAGAGGGGGAAAAAATTAATTTAAAGATGCTTAACTATTTTTAAACTTCTTGATGTGCCATATAACAACATTCTCTTGGTATTTTGTAGTTTTGTAAAAGCATTCTAGGATGAATACATTGTTGATTGCCCTGGTTGTTTTGTAATGTCACGTGGAATATCAACAGAGCCGGAATTTTTCTGATTACTGGAGAATTTTATGGAGAAAAGCTAGATTTTTGGAATAGCTTTCTACTGCTATGAATTCCTTTAACAGGTTTGTTAAAGGTGTTTGGCCTAGAGTTTTTTGTTAACCTCAGTTATCCTGTTTCACTTCTGATGTTGTGAGGTTAGTTGATTAGAGAGAGAACTTGACTTATTTGTGTTAGAAATGTTGATTAAAGAATTGACAGAGTGTAATGAAATGTATCTACACTATAGTCATGATTTGCATATAGCTCTTAATGCTGCTATTTGTTAATTTTAAATGCAGTATACAATTGCATGTAGTAGCAATGCACACGTACTCAGGAAAACTGGCTTGTGAAGCTGCAGAAGAAATATTTCTTGGATTTGAGATTTTTTTTTTTTAAACAAAAAGGTGAAAGTTACCAAGTAGGAAAAAAAACTACTGGACTATTGCATATAGCTTTTTATGTACCTGGGGCTGGATCTTCAGCATACATTTGGCCTGATTATATCTGGGAAGGCTTTTATTTGCCACTTCCACAGTTACTGTCTTGCTTACCTTTTGTGTATAACACGCAAAGAGGAAAGCTGAAGTTTTTCTAAGTGTGAGTGTCCTGGAGTTTGATGTGAGGAGGTGTTACGCTGTCAGAGTTGGTAGACAATGTAATGTGGGCTGAGGGCAGTAATGGTGTGAAAGATGGGTAGAATTTTGCTGAGGCGGAGATATTTTTTTTTTTTGGCAATGCTTATGAGCTAGTCCAGTGTACCTTTTTTTTTTTTTTTTTTTTTGCCTAGTAATGTATTTTGCGCCTATGAAAACTGTTTCTGTATGTTTTGTGAACCATGAATTTTGACTTCTGGTGGTTACTTTTCATGGTACATGTTTTATTTAGTGGTTTATGGATACAGCTGTATTAGCATGTGCTCAGTAAAAAAAAAAGCAAACAAAAGCCCAAAGCTAGAGCACCCTGCCTGCTAAGGATGAAACTGGAGCATCGAGCCTTTTATCTGAGCTTCTGTCAGATTTGGGATTTCATTAAATCAAAAGTTCTGTACAACTTTAAAGATAGTACAGTATAAGAACTGCAGAAAGCATTCCGACCAGCGGAGGGCAGCAATAACCAGCCGTGCAGGCTTAGTGGGGTGAGCCAGGGAAACCTGATTTATATAGGGAGGATTTAAAGGAGGCAGAGTATCTCTGTTAATTTGTTATTGCAGAAGAGAATATAGCTTACTATATAGTTCTGTGCAACGTGGGCTTGAGTTTTTAGTCAGAGGACTAGAAATTTGTTGAATATCCTAGAAAAAATTTACTTAAAACCTGTCACTTTGCACTTCTAAGCAATACAGATGCAAGGCTAAGGTAATATAAAATACAGAAGTTTGATAAGCTATGGCTTTAGATTTTGATTGTGTTCTCTCTCTTACACATGCACGTCAGGAACCAGCAAAGCTGCAATCTTTCAAAATTACAGAACTCTCAACATGATGGTTTCCAAAAGCCTATGAGGTTCATTAAGCCACCTTTCAGGAAATTTATTGGGAAACCTCACCTGGTAAGCCTAAATGTAGAATTAGTAGCTTCTGCATTTGTTGTTACATTTATAATGAATTTTTTTCTGCATTGTCTATGTTGATGTAAATTTAACAATCTGTGATGTCGTGCCCTTTTAAATTTCAAGTGAGCCTTTATTATTTTTAGACTTTGCTCAACAATAAAACTACTTATAATTTCACAGTTCTAGTGCAAAAGTACTTCCTCACATACTTGTTGAAGCATAGATTAATATAAATGAGCTAAAACCACTTTTGTGGCCAAATGCTGATACCACAAAAGTAATTCTTTTGTTCTTCCAGAGCTGTGCAGTACTCCACAACAACTTTGGTACTGTTTTTTGTAACTTTGTAGTAAGTTTGACCTTGTGTAAGCGATTTGTTGTTTCAGAAAGCCAGTTTAGATCAGTATGTTGGGTGAAATGAAAACATTTTTTCAGCTAGTCCAGAAATAAAGGTGGTCAACTTTAGATCTCTTATTGAGTAACAACTTGAGGAACAAGTCTGTCTAAACTTTTGAACTAAGTTTTAGGTTCAAAATGACTTGCTGAAATTAAGGAGCTTTATGAAATAAAAACTTGTATTGCTAGCAGCTTTGTAAAATAAATTTGTACACAGTACTGCATTTCTTCCACTTACTGACATACTACCTAAATGATACATTAGAAGGCCTTGTTATTAAACAGGTAACCTAAGGTAATGTGGAACAGTTTGAGAAAAAGAATACTCTCCTGCGTTCTGGTTGTCAGCAGTTGGAAGGGAAGATCTGAATCTTGTTTTGTGTAGGTTGCATTGTTACTAAACCAATATTTCTTCTCATTATAATAAAAGTTCTGTGAAGCTCTTACTTTAAAACAAATGAGGAACAATCACAGAAATAATTAGAAATGCCTGAAATAATGTTCCTGAGGATAGAATGTTACGCAATGGTATCGCTTATCTGTGTTTGATACTGTCTTTCTCAAAGCTAGTTTGGGCACTTCTTAGTTTTTTAGGCTATCTTTCTGTGATATACTTTAATACTGAAATGGGGAAGACAGTTATATTAGGTTCAGTAGAAATAAATTTATCTCCTTTGGAAAATTCATTCTAAATAAGTGTAGTCTTATTTCCAAGTGTTTGTGCTTGTTTTAAATTGAGGAACTGATGAGACCAGAAAAGCTTTAGTAATGTGTGCAGTATATGCAGCATAATTCTAAACCTCTTTTTTTTTTTTTTTTTTTTCCTTCCTTCCCTGATGGGTGCAAAATAAGGAGGAAACTAATGTAAATTGTCATTCTTTGTGTTATAATTAGTACTGTGCAGGCAGGGTTCCAAAAGACCGTGAAACTTGAGGTCCATCAAAAGTTATTTTTACTTAGTCAAAACTCTGACCGTCAGTTAAAAGTAGCTGCCTTGCAGATACAACAGTGTGTCTTTCAGTGTAAAACAACACAAGTTTTTAACGGTAAAAAAATATTACTTCCTGAAGGCTAAGATTGAAGTCCCCAAAACCAAGCAGCAAGTGCTTAAGTAATATAGTAATTGCAAATAAAAAGGGAGTTAGCTTGAAGCAGAAACTGAGTTATTGTTAGATGTGCTGAAGATTCAGGAAGACTGCATTTTGATACCTAGTGGTGAACTGCAAACATGCAGTTTTTAAAGTCCTGCACTGCAGTGAGGAGTTATCCCTTCAGAACAACAGTAGCTATAGAAGCACGGGTATTACGAATGCAAAGCATCCTAAAGAAGGAATGACTGTTCATGAAGTCAGCTGTGCAGAGGCTGGTTTGCAGACAGGTGGGAAAATAAAATATTTTAGTTTGCCATCCACATTTGTCAGTAAAAATAGAATTTATCGATGCTTGCCAACTGGCTCAAAGGGCTTACAGACATTTTGCAAATGTGTCTGTAATACATTAATTGGCACTCTTTAATTGCATCTCCTGTTTTTGTGTTTCTATTCTTGCCTTTTGATGCTTATTCTGCTCCCCTTGCTTATTTTCCTCTGTATCTAGTATGTGTAACTTGCCTGTTTATCTAGTATGTCTAATACTCAATATGTAAAATAATGCAGAAGGAGGGTAATCTTTTCCTGGGTAGAGCAGCTAACTTATATCTGAGGCAGTGCAAATAATTCAGCTGAACAAGCTAGCTCCAGTAGTGTAGCACTTCCTGTGACATCTACACATTTTGTGTGAGAACGTATGGTGCTCAAAATGGCTTTCCTTGAAGGAGTTCTTCAGGACTGGATGCGATCAGAGAAGAGCTTATTCTGGTGGGCAAAAAGTATGCAATAGACATTTCTTGCTGCTTTTTTTGAGGAGAGTTCCACCTGTAATCTTAAAAGCAAACCCTTGGATATCCAAAACAAAAACTTCTACCTTCAGCACTCCTCTCAACTTTGTTTGTTCTAGTCTACAGGTAAATGTTAGGTGAAAAGTACGTGAAAGCCAGGTTTCAAATGTACAGCATAACAGTGCCAAGGCTTAGAAAATACAGAAAAAAAACCTCTTAAAAAGGAGTATTTGACAGGAAAGCCGTTAGTGTATTGCATAAATGTTTGCACATTTTCATCATTGTTAGAAAACACAAATAAACATTTTATTATCACTGTTGTTTGAGGAGGTGTTGTGTGTATCAGCATTGGTAAAAAATAGATGCTTGAAAAGTGGAAGCCTGATCAGTAGGTCACATCTGATCTACTAGGATGTTGCCTAATGTGGAAACAGATAATTGTGTTGGTCATATTAAAATGTCCTACAGTAAGCTGTCAAAATGTAATGCTAACACCACTTTTTTTTTTCTCTCTTGTTAAATGGACAATATTAGTCATTTGGGTTAAAATTAAACATGGAAATGGTATTGACTTGACCTACTTTTGGTATCCCATGATTAACCAATGGGAACTTTTCAGTGCAAGGTATGAGTGCTTTTTTACAGCAGGCCACTGGAGGGGAATGTTTCTTCTGTAAATATTCAATGATTGAGACTTGAGCTTAAACTTGAGAAGAATTTCTGCCTTGAAGGTGCAAATGTCTAGCTTTGATTGTAAGAAATGTCCATCTAGCCTTGTACTCTCTTGACAAAAAGAGGATGGTTAAAGACTAGAAGATAATAGAACAAGCGTCTATTTGTACTTTTCCCTTTTATTTTAATTTAAAACCTACAGTTCAGGAAATTCCTGAAGAGTAGATTGCTGTATCTTTGTGTTAAGTAGTTCTAATGTTTTTGTTTCCATGAATGTACTTGAATCTTGAGGGAGGTGGGGATGGCAAGGGGTGTAGCCACAGTCAGTTGAGACAAGCTTGCTTTTAATTCCCGAAGGTTTATTTTTAACTGTAACAGGAAATTTTCGGGAATATTTCTTTTTATCTTGCTGAATTCTCAGCTTTAAGGAGGAGTATACTTCAACAGGGAGCTTCCTGATTTAATTATGTGTTGTATGGAGAAAGTTAAATTGTTTTAATTTGGCATATTCATATTCTTAGAATAAGAAAGGAGTTGGGAAGCTCCTGATGTGCTTTTTCCCCTGTGTATTTAATTTTCCATACCTTTTTCTTGGAAAAGCCATTTTGACTACTTTGATTGCACTTCATAAAGTCTTTCTTCCTCTCCTTTTGTTCTCTGCTAAATCTCCTCTTGTCCAGATATTTTAAGAAGCTACATGCTTGACTTGCAGGCAACAATATATTCTCAAACAAAAAAAAAAGCTAGCTTAAATCCCAGTTAAAAGTTAGCTTGGATTCTAACACTGTTCTGTTGTGTTTTATAGCCTCCCCACTCCAATCAGTAACAGTGTTAGAAAGCATATCCTAAAGTGTTTCTGCCACTGGAAAGGTCTGGTACTTTGTTAGAGAACTGTTAGAGAATTCTGTAAATGGCAAAGCATGTATTTGCATTTATTATTAGATGTTAGTATATATGAAATTTCATGAGAGTTCTCTTATTGGGCTCTTCTTAAAATGTGTTTGAAGCTGTTAAAATTTCCTTTTAAAAAAACAGAGTTCAACAGCTTTGGAACACTTTTGTAATTATTCAAGAATGGACCATAAAAAGAATAATTTGACTGCTAAAAGTTCATTAGCAAGTCTGTTCTGTCTGTGTTAGTTGTTTTTAATGCAGTACATGCCAGTATGTAATGCTTCTGTAACTACTTAAAATTGTATGCAGTGATGCAAGAGAATGGTATTTTATCTGTGTGCATCCTCTCAAGGGAGCTGTCATGGCAAAAGTTGGAAAAGGGCTATAATAAACAGGTAGCACAGGTAGTGGCTGGAGGGAGTGCTCTATTTTAGGTAACCATGGCTGTCCCACTGCAACTATTCAGTGTGTTGACACACAACAATTTCAGTACCGTTGTATTTTGAAATCATGTGTGTTCCTGTGGTAGGCAAGTAATCTTCAAAGTGCCCCCGGTAATACTGAGTTAAAAGTAGAATCTTCTAAGGACCAGTGTAATGTGCTACATGTTTGTCTGGTTGCTGTGGTGGTGTGTATAGCAACATACGTATATCTCTTCTAAAATATGCTAACCTATGATGACCATACACTAACCAAGAATGTCCAGAGTACTCATCTTGTTGCCCTTATTCCTAACTCAAGGGATGACTGCTACAGCAGCCTGTCTGCTACACTTGCTGCATGCAAATTGAGGTGTCTGTTCTAGAGGGGGCAGGGGTGGAGAGCCTTAATTGGATTGTTACCTGCTTAAATCTTTCCAAGATGATGATATTCCAACAGGATGGTCTGTATCATCTTTGGCTTCTGTGGGCTGTATCGCTTCAGCCAGCCTGGACTCTAGTTCCTTCAGTGTCATTGTGTCAAATGCTACAAGATTTGTTAGTATAACCTGGAAAAATTTTGTTTTATTGAATAATTTAGTAACATTAAGCTAATAACTTTATTTTCCTACTAGAATTCTTACTACCCTTCAAAACCAAGTGATACTTACCCTCACAGACGCATTAGAGGACACCTTGAAAATGCAGGACCCATCAAAAGACACTTCAAGGTACATCAGCTTTTGTCAGATATATGTTATATAAAAGGGTGATTTAATCTTACTGAGTTTGGTAACAGGAGACACAATTCTGATGATATTAAGTTCCATGGAAAATAGTGTCGTCATAGCTTAATTGTTTCCATTGAAATAGTGAGAGGCTTAGCTTTTAGTGGATGAGAGGGCTGGCAGTGGATTGAGCAGGGCTGTCCAGTATTGTGTCGGTGCAGTTGAAATAAAGAAGTTAACTACAAAGTTAAGAATTAGAATTACAAAAATTAAACACTGACTAGAAAGCTCATCTATCCAAAAAACAAGCTGGTCAGCTTTCTTTCCTTCACCTGTTGTTTGTGGAAGCCTGAACTATTTCCCAAGACTGGGAGACATGAATTGTATTCCTTTCAAAATTGTATTCCTGTTACTTTATTAGCCCTTTCATATAAAGATTTCTGGGGAACTAATCTCTAATATATACCCTGCATACTACTGTGTATTCATTTAATAAAAAAAAAATTAAGCTTCATTCTTAAGGCCTCAAGATAGTAAAGGAGTGGGCAACTCTGCTTCTTCCTGGGGTAGTGCAGTGGCTTTCTAATGCCTTTTGATTGTAAAACGTACCGTGGCTTCAGCAGAAAAACAACACACTTTCTTCCTTTTCTGCTGACAGTGGCACGCTATGCATGGATCCAGGTAGAGCTTGTTATATTAGGAAAGTATTAATCAAATCTAGAACAACTTACACTCATTTTCTACATTAAAGGTGTGGTCTCAAGAGTAAAATAACACACAGAATAGGTAGTCATCTTTCCTGTTTTGTAGATAGGGAAGTTGAAGTAAAGTTTTGATGGCTTGGTTAAGTAATTGGTATTTTTGGATGACATTTTGAAAGGGGAGACAGTGAGTGTGAGGTTTCTTGTTTGTCTGTTTTAGTCGCCTTTCAGACTAAACATAAGAGAACTGTTGGATAAAAAGGCTTTCAAGCTCTCCCATTTAGGTGTGCTTTGCCAGTCAATCTGAGATAGCTGAGCTAATGCAAACAAAAATTAAGTTTATTCTGCTGAAAAAAAGGTCTTTTTTCTAAGCTGAAGTTAACAAGTTTAAAGTGTCAGCCTGGTATAACTATTTTAACATGTAAGAACATCATAGCTTCTTAATCGGTATCCCTTCTGTATTGCCAACCTGTAGGGGATGGAGGGATCTTTAGCACTGGCTGCCGTATCATTGAGGCAATGTTGGTAGTTGATCTAAAACAAAGAAAATGGAAGGCATTTTACAAGCATGAAAGTGTCCGCTTAAGTTGTCACAGCATGTATATACAAATATTGCCTGAATATTGATGTATCCAATGATGGTGCTTTAATATGTGTAGGGAAAATAGCATATGCACTCGTATTGCAGTTTGCATATATGTATAGCACATTTATCATTGCCTTGGGAACAGCAGTGCTGATCTGACTTAATTTCATCAACTTTTTTTTTTAACACTTAATTTCCTAGAGGAAATAGAGGAGTTTTCCTTACCATGCTTCTGCTGAAACTTGCTTAGGAAGGTGATGACTGTCTTCTATGCTCAGCAGACTTTCTTGGCTGATTGTTTAAAAAAAACCCCAAAATACAAAGAGAACCCCACCAAAAAACCACACACACACAGAGTTCTATTCTCTGCCATTCTGTGCCCCTGCCAAAAAAAAAAACCAACCCCCACCACATTTCTTCTTGGTATATAAAATGGGGGCATTTTAACTTAATAAGCAAAAAAGAGGATTTATTTAGAGGGGGTTTTTTAACATACTGCAAGACTTTTTTTTTTTAAACATTTTTGGGAAAAAAAGGATATTTTAAAACAGCAGTTTTATAAAGGATCTGGAGAAATCTTATAAAATTTAAAAGGTTGGGGTTTTTTTTGTATGACACTTTGCAATGAATCACTAAGCCAACCTATAAGAGGGTACATAAATAGTAATTTTTAGAACTAAATGTCATTCACTGTTTAACAAAGTTCAGTGTATTAATGGCTGTGGTGGGTTCACCTCAGCCAGCAGCTAAGCACCACGCAGCTGCTTGCCCACTCTCATCCACTTCCCTTCTGCCCCAGCAGGATAGGGGAGAGACTGTGGAGAGCAAAAGTGAGAAAACTCATGGGTTGAGATGAAAACAATTTAAGTGAAGGAAAGATGACGAAAAAGTCATGCAAATGCAGTCAGTCACCACCTCCCCCAAGCTGACTGATACCCAGCCCGTCCTCAAGGAATGAGTACTCTCTTCCAAAGCCCCCTCCCTTCAATTTCTGTTGCTGAGCATGTTGCTGAGGTTATATGGCATGGAATATCCCTTTGCTCAGCTTGAGTCAGCTGTCCCAGCTGTGTCCTCTCCCAACTTCTCGTCCATCCCTGGCCTGCTTACTGAGGAGCAGTGTAGAGGAAGAAAAGGGCTTGGTGTTATGCAGGTACTGCTTGACAATAGCCAAAACACTGGTGTGTTACCAGTGCTGTTTTAGTCACCAATCCAAAGTACACCACCATACAGGCTGCTGTGAAGAAAATGAACTCCATCACAGCCAGACACAGTGCAATGGCATATGTTTGCTTATATAGACTTATTTCAGAGCTTGAGGCCAGTGGTTGATAGGCATTGCCATGAGTATTATTTGTGAATAGTGACTAGATGTCACTTTAGCAGATTTTCTCTTATTTTAGACCAAAATTTAATGATGTTTTCCACACACTTTAGATTACTTCATTTTGCTCTGAGCTATGTGTGACTGCAGTGCCTGCATACCAAATGTATATATAATCCGTTAACTTTCATAGAATCATTACGGTTGAAAAAGACCTCCAAGATCAAGTCCAACTGTCAACGCAGCACCACCATGCCTACTAAACAATGTCCCGAAGTGCCACATCTACATGTTCTTTGAACGCCTTCGGGGACGGTGATTCCACCACTTCCCTGGGCAGCCTCTTCCAGTGCTTGACAACCCTTTCAGTAAATAAATTTTTCCTAATATTTCTAAACATACCCTGGTGCAACTTGAGGCCAGTTCCTCTTGTCCTATCACTTGTTACTTGGGAGAAGAGACCAACACCCACCTCCCTACAATCTCTTTTCAGGTAATTGTAGAGAGCAATGAGGTCTCCCCTCAGCCTCCTCTTTGCCAGACTAAACAATCCCAGTTCCCTCAGCCACTCCTCATAAGACTTGTGCTCCAGATCCTTCACCAGCTTCGTTGCCCTTCTCTGGACACACTCTAGCAACTCAACATCCTTCTTGTACTGAGGGGCCCAAAATAGCACACAGTATTTGAGGTGCAGCCTCACCAGGGCCGAGTACAGGGGCACGATCACTTCCTTGCTCCTGCTGGCCACGCTATTCCTGACACAAGCCAGGATGCTGTTGGCATTCTTGTCCACCTGGGCACACTGCTGGCTCATCTTCAGCTGTCTACCAGCACCCCCAAGTAATTCTCTGCGAGGCTGCTTTCCTCAAGCCTGTAGCATTACATGGGGTTGTTGTGACAAAAGTGCAGGACCTGGCGCTCAGCCTTGTTGAACCTCATACAGTTGCCCTCGGCCCATCAATCTGGCCTGTCCAAGTCCCTCTGCAGAGCCTTCCTACCCTCCAGCACTCCTCCCCAATTTGGTGTCATCTGCAAATTTACTGACGGAGTAGTCAATCCCCCATCCAGATCATTGATAAAGATATTAAACAGAACTGGCCCCAGTACTGAGCCCAGGGGAACACCACTTGTGACTAGCTGCCAGCTGGATTTAACTCTGTTCACCACAACTCTCTGGGCTTGGCCATCCAGCCAGTTTTTAACCCATCGCAGGGTACACCTGTCCAAGCCATGAGCTGCCAGCTTCTCTAGGGGAATGCTGTGGGAGACAGTATCAAAGGCTTTGCTAAAGTCCAGGTAGACAACATCCACAGCCTTCCCCTCATCCACTAGACAGGTCGCCTGATCATAGAAGGAGATCAGGTTGGTCAAGCAGGACGTGCCCTTCATGAACCCATGCTGGCTGAGCCTGATCCCCTGGTTGTCCTGCACATGCTTGGTGAGCGCACGCAAGATGAACTGCTCCATAATCTTCCCTGGTACCGAGGTCAGGCTGACAAGCCTGTAGTTCCCTGGCTTCTCCTTCTGGCCTTTCTTGTAGATGGGCATCTTGTTGGCAAGCCTCCAGTCATCTGGGACCTCCCCTGTTAACCAGGACCACTGTTAAATGATGGAGAGTGGCTTGGCACTCTCCTCTGCCAATTCAGTCAGTACTCTTGGGTGGATCCCATCCGGCCACATAGACTTGTGTGTGTCCAGGTGGTGTAGCAGATCGATAACTGCTTCCTCCTGGATTGCGGGGGGTTTATATTGCTCTCCATCTCTGTCTTCCAGCTCAGGGAGCTGACATACCTTGGGAAATAAATACCCTTTGTCTACAGCTGATTATGTTCTACATTAATAATACTGCTATTCTTCTCCCTCCTCTCTTAGGGAACATGCAGATACTGTATTTGAAACTTAATCTGTGTGTAATATCTTTTTCCTTACCTTGTACCTTTTTCCCTTCTCTTATTCAGTCTGCTCCTTTGCTTGTTGTCAGACAAATGCAGTTGCAGAGCACTGAGGGGTCCTCCTTTCTAGCCACCTCTGTCAAAGCAGAGAACCACAGCAGCTATGGGGGAAATGGGAACTTTTAACCTTAACTGTGTTCAGGAGCTTCATCCAGTGTTAAAAATGCTCTTCAGTTTTCCATCTGGTAGGCATATACCTACTTAAGGAATTTACTTGCACTTAGTTGTGCCTGGATTCTGATACTTTTCAGGAAAGAGGTTAACATTTAATAGCCTTCTGCAAGTGTCCTCTGCCTACAAGCACCGTAAGAGTAACGCTGGGGGACTGACAGGGCCTGTTATCTCCTGCGTAGTAGGTGGGTGAAATGATTTGGGAAATAACAAAACCTCTGTATTTGCATAAAAGAACCTCTGTTCTGTACAGTCTTTTCTTAGCTGTTCAGCCACACAGTGGAAAACACAGTGGAAAAACTGGTACCAAACTTACTGCAACCTCAGAGCATGTGATTTTTCTTGAAGTGATCCTTACCCTGTCAACAGGGGACTGATTTTGCCAAAGTAATTGGGTCATGCTCAAGAAGGTCTATTTCTGTGATTTATTTTCTTCTCTCCCTATCCTTTAGAGGTGTTTGTAAAAGATGAGAAGAATTTTACATGGTCAGGATGTTTCCTCTGTGTTTAGCTGGAAAGCCATTGTTTAAATTTGGAAGAGGGAAAACCTTTAAGGATGAATATACATAGGAATGCTTTTTGTCAGGACCATGTTGGAAAACTTAGAACAGCAGTACTGGAAAATTACAAGAATTATGATAAATGGGGTATTTTGTTGGAGGACTGAGTGCTTAGGAATGAAAACCTTTTTCTAACTTTAACTGTTGTGGTCTGTAAGTCTTTTGTTATCTCTGTGACCTCCACTCCTGGTCCCACACTGGGTTAGTTTACGGTATTGCTTCCAGTCTGGAGGTGACAAAGGCATAGAGCAATGAACATATGTTCAGACTGTAAGATCATAAAACCAGAGGAAAAACATATTTACTGACTTCTGTTTAGTATAACTTTTTGAGACTCAAGCATGTGTGCCCTCTGCAGGCCTGACATCACTGAATTTGTTAGCAATAGTGAGGTGTTGCTTTAAACTTTTTTGTTGATGCTGGTTTACTTTCATTAAAGTTTGAAAAAAAAAAAAGTTAAAATGTTATACAATACACTTTTTTTTTTCTGTGAGGAAGATAATTTCAGACTTTTTAAACAGTAAGTACAATATTCAGTTCTTTCAGCCACATGGTAGCTAGTGGCCTGAGGAATATTAGATGAGAAATAGAGGAAGAGGCTCTGCACTTGCAAATGCACACTTCTCTTGTCTAGTAATGTAAGTTTTACATGTGTATAACCTGTAAATATAAACTGTTGAGTTTTGGTGCCCTCATTTTGCACATTTTTTTTTTTTTTCTCCCTTTCCCCCACCCTTACAGAGCAACTTTGCAGATGGCCGTTTCCAATCCCATTAT
Source organism: Chlamydotis macqueenii (assembly GCF_036417535.1). Taxonomy (NCBI): domain Eukaryota; kingdom Metazoa; phylum Chordata; class Aves; order Otidiformes; family Otididae; genus Chlamydotis; species Chlamydotis macqueenii. Next base: position 132,175,451 of record NC_141556.1, read on the forward strand.
AAATCAGGCTTAGTGCAGAAGGGTTTATATATTCAGGCTAAGTACCAGCGGTTACGTTCTGTTGGTGTAAGGGGATTTACCACTAATAAATTCAGAGATGGATTTTTGAGGAAAGAAAAGGTAAGTTGGCTTAATTTATTTTTTCACTAAGCCATTTATAAAATATGAATATTCATATGATCCATTCCAAATTTTAAATCCCCATGGAATAACTTGGATGGGATTTTCTGGAATATTGGCTCTTTTTACTTTACAGGCAAGCTTGATTTTGCCTTCCTATTTCCTGCATGTTTATGCCATGGAAACTTGCTGAAACTTGCTTTGGGTAATTGCAAATCACAGGTGGCCTCTGAGGTCTTGCAGCTGCCTCTGTTTTCAGTATTGTCTCCTTGAGCTTAGTTGGTCTTTCTTCCTGTTGATAGGAAGAGAAAGTGGCCCTCCCTGTAAATACATAGCCTAAGAGGACGTAATGTTTTTTAAATCAATGTGAAGAGTATTAATTTTGGTTTTTATTATGTTGGTGTGTTTCTCCTCTTTGTTTTGTTACCTTAAATTAATCATGTGCTTAAAAAGAACACGCTGGAATGCTGTTTTTCATAAAGCATCCTACACTTTATAATGTCTGTGTAAAATTGTTTGATAAGCTCAAGCTGAAATAATTGGGCACATCTGTTTTATTGTACCTTTTGATTTGCAGAGTGTACGAAACAACGATAATCTTGAACTTCAGAACTTTTGAACCATATAAAATGTTACAGCTTTTATGAGGATCAGTAGTTAAAACATTCTAAATCCTTTATTAGAATTGATTGAGTATGATCAAAGTAGTATGAGGTTACTCGTGACATCAGAGAATTGGATTAGACGACCTACACAGCCCCTTGCAGTTCTGTGTTCCTGTGCGAATTCTTGTTTGTTGTGTGATTCTGTGTCCACCTAGCTACAAGTAAATACACTTGCATAAGCATTTGTAGTTGGCCAGAGCTCAATTCTTAGAGCACGGAAGCATAGGTTCTTAAAGCTGTTTTCAAAAAAACCTAAAGTTTACAGCCTAGTGAGGGGGGAGCAAAACACAAAAAACCCCACCAAAAACCCAAGTGAGAAAACCAAACACTTCAGTAAACGAGTCTCTTGTTACTAAAGTATACTGGTGAATGACTCTTACGTTTGCATGGACTCTGAGAAATATTGATCTCTGAAGGCTAAATTGAATTGAAATTAGTGGAAAATAGATGGAGAAGGACTTTTTCCAAAAATTATGACCTTGTAAAATGGGCATAGAAGTGCCATAATTTTGGTGTAGTGAGCTTTTCCCCAATAATTTCCAGTGCTCTTCTACAATTGGATATTAAGGTTCTTGTCTGGAATCTATAAAGCATGCTTAACACAGTCTGGCTGCTGGAGATTATGATTTAAATTAGAGAAGCATAATAAGATCTGAATATTGATTTTTAGGCACAATGAAGAATTTTAGTATCTTTTGAGAGAAAGTAAAATAAATCCTGAAGAATAAGTATGACACGGCCATTTTCTTAATAGTGTACTGATTGCTGGTTGGGTAATTCTTAAACAAAATTGTTCCTCAGATTCTAGCATTTCCCGTATTTTGCCTATTGTAATAACTAAACTTGTCCTGACTTGGATTCTGAGATTTGTTAAACTGGTCTGAACATCTTTATTTCACCCTTTTGAAATAATTACGCATATGCATCCTTTAAGGTATCGTCTTCACAGTTGTGCTGTTTCAATCCGTAATTGAAGGAATCTTGTCTGTTCCATACTATAATAATACAGTACTTATGAAAGTTGGGAGGCTTTTTTCCCCCTGTTACAACTTTACAGTAATGATTTTTTTTTTTTCTGTCTCTGTAGGGAAATTTACATATTGCAACAGAAACCTGAACTGAGCTGTGATCCTGAAGTTGAAACAGATAACACAGCAAAGGCAGCATCTGTTCATTTTTTGGACAACTTCCTCAAGACTTAAAATGGGATAAAGGAACTAACTCTGTAACTTTCTTGATGAAAAATAACTTTATTTTTCAGTAGTGGAATGCTGCAGAACTTTTTTACAATTTTAATAATTGCTTTTAAAGTACAGTATTCAATTGAAACATTGTAGTATGTACCTTTAGTTCCTTTTGCATACCAGTCTCAAGTAAAGAAGTCATTGAAGGGAGTCTTATTTATTGAATACTTTTTCTCTAAGCATGATGTTACAGATGGAACTTGAGTTGTTATACCCAGAGGTTTATATGTTGAAAGTTTATTGCTTATGTAATAAAAAAAAGGAAAAAAAAAAAAAAGTGCCTGAATCATTTGGTAATAGCACATTAGCTCAGGATTTTCCAAGTAATGACCTTTTAGGTTGTGCAATAGATTTTACACCTCTGTTCAGTCATTTCCATAAAACAGTATTTCGTATTACTTTAGTTTAATAATATACTTGGGTTTCTGATATGTATATACATTTGTAAATTGTTAGAATTTTGGGACAACTTTCAGTATTTGATTAAAATGAATGGTAACAGGCAGGTATGTAATGTACCGTAGCAGTAGCTTATAACTGCACTGAAAGCATGCTTGAGTTTGTTAAAGGATTAGTTTGTCTGTATTTAAAATTATTCCGTCTCATTATATTTTGGTGTGTGACATTCTTGACCAAGCCACATGTTCTTTAATCTTTTTTGTCATAAATGACTTGGTGATTTCCTGGATTCTGAAATTGGGGCCTGAAGTATTTAATTACAAGAAAAACAAAAATCGTAAGTTTTTATAAGCATGTCTTCTAACAAAGCTGTTCATAATCGAAACTGCTTTAAATGCAGGTAGCTTGTAATTTAGTTCAAATTCCCAGTAATTCTCTGAAGTTTACTGTACTGCAATATTGTTATGTTGTGTTGAAAACTCAAATAGCCAGACATGTTTTATAAGCAGCTATAAACAATATTGTGCTATTTTCCTGTTTATAGCCTTTGCCTTAATGCATAATATATGATAGGGTTGTGTGTATGTATTACAGATTTGTTCGGACTCTTTATTGCTGGTAAATTAAAGATGCATAGCAAGTAGTTTTCAGACATGTTCTTATTTTAAAAAGTTGTTCGCCATATCCACAATATATGCAGGCTAACATATTTCCATAATTTCCAAGACAGTGTTAGCCATGTAGAATGCAGGCTAGTCTCTGTTGTGGATAGTAGATCAGAATTCTAATATTGGGTAGAGGTATGTTTAGAGAAAAGGAAGTATGTTTGTTTGGGTTTTTTTTGGTGGAAAGTCAGGATGTGATTTCTGCATGCTTTTTTTGTAATGTTTTTTTTCCGCAATGCCTTCAGTAGAGAGACTATTTGAAAGTGTACGTATGGCTCAGAACAGCTACAGTGTTCATAGTGTTAGTGTTCATAGAAAATAAGCACACAGGAAGTGTGCCATTGATGTTATGGTCATTCAACAGTGACACCAGATGGTTTGTTTCTAAAACCCAGGTTTTCAGATTAAATAACAATTATTAACGATTCAGCCAGTTTTTCTGTAACTTTGGCATGCACACACAAAATGGGAAGCTAAAGGAAGAAAACTCCCTGGTCAAACTGAGGCAGGCAGCTTTCTGCACGTGAAGATCTGTGTAGATTTACTGGGAGATGAAAATAAGGAATTGAAACAGCAGGTTGAGTCAGCCCAAAGCAAATGTGGAGTAGCTGCAGTTGAGCAGCCTACTGGCTGCATATACCCCTGCAGAGGAGGGCAAGTTTACCCTCAAGCTGACAAGCTGCTCCTGAATGTGCTAAAGCACTGTAAAACGTGTAAGAAGTGAAACCGTGTATGCTCTAGGACAAACTACTGAAGCTATATTGTCTTATTCAGGAGGATACTACTGTTTCTGTGAGCTTCCTGCAGTGTTCTTATTAAAGCCTGGAAGAGAACTTGTTGAGCAAATGGGAAACGTGGATACGTGAAGGAACTTCTGACATGGCAGTTTTGCTAACACTGTTTGGAAGTAATGCTGAAGTAGTCGGACTTCAGTCAGATAATGCTGCTTTAACTAGGTTTCAAAGTGTGACTGGCTCGTCTGATTTTGTGCTTTTTTACTTTAGCTGTGCATGACTAGGTATCTCTAATTTGTTTTGTACTTTTAACAGTTTAGCTTTGTTTTTTATTTCTACAACTGTGAGCAACATACTACGAACAGGGGTTTTTTGGCATGTTTACTGACTTTGCCCACCCTTGGTTCAAAGATGAATGTCATATGATAAAATGTAGTCACTGTTTCAGTTCCTGTAGCTTTTATTTAAGGTGATACCATTTGCTCAAATCACATTCTTTACTGATAACTCTACTTCACTAATTTAGGATTCTGTAATGATAAAACTTCCTATATTTTACAAAATTCATACAGAAATTGAATTCTGTGACTGGCATAGGTGCTAGAGGCATCTACTGTGGTGTTATCTGGTGCGAGACATTGCTATGTAGATTTATCGTTGTGAATTACAGACTTGTGTCTATATACTCATACACAAATCAGCTTGCTTATTCTTCTAGCATGGAAAAGTTTTGTTGTTCTGGAATATAATGTTTGGTTGAGAACAATGTATTGAAGTCACCAGTTGGGTTGTAAAGGCACAAGAAAAGGTGTTAAGTAGAACAAAGGTCAATTTACTTGAATAACTTGGTGCCTTTCTGTATTGTGACTGCATTGTAGAAAACACCTGTACAAAGACTTAAGTAATACGCTGATTTTTGCATTGTTTCTAATGGGAGCATGGACTGTAACAGTTGTTAAAATAATCACTTACTTTAAATACGTGTACAGGAGCCACAGAAGGAAAATAGTGTCTGTTATATTAGCAAAGTCTGTCACTGCATTTGTATTGGAAGGGCAAGTTAAAAATGTGATTGTAGAAAGCTAGAAAGCTCTTCGGTTTTATACTTTGACAACAGAAATGTAAATCGCCTTTCTTTTGGTTGACTTGAAATGACTGTTAAATGCTTGTGTCATATTCTCAATTGTTCACATGTGAAATTGTTTTTTTTTTAATTTTTAATCCAAAATTCAATAGGTTTAATATGAACTAGAGTCTTCCTTTATAAGTGTCTGAAATAATAAGTTGTTGTGACATTAGCATTTATATTGCTGATCCATTTAATCTCTACGTAGCTTGTTTAGAATCCTCATGTTAAACTTCGTGATTATTGAGTTCACAAGGTTAACAAAATTCTGGGGCTAGTAAGAAGCAAAACATTGCAGGGCTTCTACAAGCCTGCCTTAACTCTGATCATTACTTGCATGTTTAAAATCACCTTACCTGATGGATTTAGATGGTCTCAAGACCTGGCCATAAGTGTCTCAACTCAGGTAACTGATAGCAGAGGATGGGAGTAAATTCAGCTGATCGCCAGTTGTGATCAGGGTTTACCTGCTGCCTTCTCTCCCAGGGCCTTAGGGTGAAATGCTGAATTTTCTTTATATGAACTTAGTTGCTTTAAAAAAAAAAAAAAAAACAAAACGAAAAACAAGATTACATTTTTTGTGGCATTTAAAAAGGCAAGGTTCTCAATACTTGCTTGTTATGCATCGGAAAGTAATTTTCTGCCATGTCTTGGAAATGGATAGTGAGAGTTGCTTGGAGAAGGTGATTATAGCAAAGAGAGACTTGATTTCTCAGTATTCATCTTTAGAAGACTGCATATAGAGGGAGATCTTTAACTTCTTTGCTCTGAAGGAATCTTTTCCACGCTGTGTAGAAACATGCCTCTTGCCTTTCTTTAAGCATCTGAACAGCCATCTATGAAGTTCTCTACGGGAGAGCTCTCTAAAGAAAAGACTTCAGACTTGCATCCTAATGATCTGAAAAAAAACCCTGATGTTTCTGCACATAGCTCTGGCCCTTGACAGACTTCATTCCATTGTTGCAGGATTTGAAGATAGGAGGTTATTCAGCCTCCATATGAAGGGGGGGGAAAAAAAGCCATTTCAAAATCTTTGAAAGCCTACTTGTAACACTTGATTTCTTAATAGACCTTAAGGACAGTGATGAGCATTTAAATGTGTTTCAAGCTTGGTGAGCATAAATTTTCAGTGTTAAGATCAGAGAAAACTGTTGTAATAAAACCTGCCCCTTCTGTGCCTGATGGTTTTTGTTGTTGGAGGGGTTTTTGAGAAGGTATTTAGACAAGTGATTTAATAGCTCTGTGCTGCCTGCCACTTCAATACAGTTTTCTTCCGTTCACTGTTCGCTACTCTGGATTTTGTCTAAGTCTAAATCTCATATTGTCTTTTTAATATTTCATTTTCTGTAAATAATGTAGTAGGTGGCTTTTACTTTGTGACTTGCTTCTCTTATGTCTTTATTGTTAAGGGAGGAGACAGGGTGGAAACAGTTGTTTGAATACGGTCTTCATGGAATAAAAAAGCCTCATTGTTTTGTTTAAGAATAGAAGGAATTTTCACCCCTCCCGCCCCCCAGTTGAATAAGGATGTCAACTGATGTCCACTTCTAAGAAATTTATTAGTGTTGATTTTATACTGTAGTTTCACAAGGACCATCTAGCGTGTGTATGTGCACACATATGTACACATGCAAACACAATATTAGAAACCTTTTATGTAATTATTTCTAAGTGTGGGTAAGAAATTATGTTTTTAAACTACTGAAGATGGAGTTAAATGCAAACACATTTTGAGTCTGTAGTGCTTGGAGTTCACAACAGTGCTTTTGACAGTGTTATCCGATACCTAAAAGCCTCATTCATAAGTATATATTAAGATGTAGGTATGTTTATATGTTGTTTAACATAGTTTATATAAAAACAATGTAAATTTTGTTTCTACAGACAATAAATGTTTTAACAAAATTTTAACTTACAGATAATTCAGTGATTTGATTTAGTAGTTGTTAATATTTGCCTTCATTTTTAGAGTATTGATCTGTGTAGCCATGGAATTTTTTTTATATAACTGTTGCTTCTATAATTTCATTTAATGCTTCTTGTTGAGATGAAAGTATTGATCTACATTCTATGCACACTTTTCTAGTTAAATGAAGCTCCCTTTCCAAAGACACGAAATATGAATGTTCTCTCGTAACTAGCATAAAATAGATGGTTAAACTATGAAAGCAGGTATGTCCAACTCCTCCATGGCATTAAAAACCATTAGCATCTCTGCCAAATTCTGATTCTTGCCCTGTAAATGGCAGACTGGGGGAAGGTGCATACTTTCTTGGTTAACTTTACCAAAGTTTACGTTCAGTAAAATAGTGTGCATGTTTAAGATTTCCCTTAATACAATATCATCAGTGTGAGATGAGAATAACGATGTTGTGATAGGCCGAAGGGTAATGGTTTTAAAATAGAGGGACATAGATTCAGACTGGACATCAGGAGACATTTTTTTACAGTGAGGGTGGTGGATGCCGCATCCCTGGAAACATTCAAGGCCAGGTTGGATGGGGCTCTGAGTAACCTGATCTGGTTGGAGATGTCCCTGCTCCTTGCAGGGGGGTTGGACTAGATGACCTTTAAAGGTCCCTTCCAACCCTAACCATTCTATGATTCTGTGTTAGTTTAATACTAAGATACTCTAATACAGTGGGGTGAGAATGAGGTGAAGCTAGAAGAATAACACTTGCAGTGTTTAATTAAAGGAAGAGAAAGGAAACTTCCCCATTATTTACTTAAACTTGCCATAATCCAAGTATGTCTTGATCTTCACTGTATACAAGTAATTTGGGCTTTTAAAAAATAATTCTTCTAATCTGGTTATTATCCTTGAACTGGATAGTAAAGCAGAACTCCTTCATGTGTGGTAAATCTACTGTGATGTAGAGTAGCTACAGGGGAGAAAGGCATTGTTACTTTTTTCCCCTTGGGGAAAAATGCTTAAATAATACTTGGGGGGATATAAAAATGCTTTGCAGCTACTAGACTACAGTCATCAGAAGTGTGTGTCAATTTAAATGAAAGTTGCTGATTTTCATTAATACTACTTTAAAAATGTCTCTTCAGCTTCTCTGAGCAGTTCCTTAACAGGTTTATTTTCTAAATGCCATCATGATGTATATTCATTCAATGAATTCATTCAGCTCTTTTCCCGCAAAGGTAAGGTATCCAAATAATCCGTTACACATTGTAATGTTACTTTGAAGCCCCAATTGAGGAGTGCCCATATTGAGGCAGGCCTCATAGGAACACAAGATCAGTCCTATAAAAATTATTTCGCTTAGGAATGATGAGAAGCAAAGTCTTATTGGTGCTATGACAGTGCTCCCCACAGTTTACAATGAGGTTGTTTGGTTGGTTTTTTTTATTTTCATTTTCTGGAAAGGACAACCTGCTGTACTGTGTTATTGCTTTACTTGGGAAAGCCAAGAAATTTCCATGCATTAATTTTTAGTGATAGTTGAAATTGGGAATCCGTTTGAGATAGCCATCAAATTGGCTTTCTCCTACTTTCTCCTATGCATTTTAATACTGACATTATGACATAACTACTTTGTGTTTTTCCTTATCACTTTTACTATCAGCTCTGAAGAGTTCTTCTAGAAATAGTACTATTGGTACGTACCAAGCTAAATTACTCAGTTATACAATTTCCTCTGCCTTTAAACTACAAAGCTGGAGCACTGGAAAGCCAAACTTCATAAAATTACCATGCTAACAACAGAAATATCTTCCTTCACAGACCTGGTTGCATCAATTCTGCTTAGTTTGACATGTTGCTTTGTTCTGATTGGTTTGACAATTTCAGCTAGTTTGTCAAAATGCTGAAGTTAAAGTTGATACTTCTTATTCTGGTAGCTTCCCAGGATTAATCCTGTAATTTTTTTTTCAGGCAATAGAGGTCAAATGTCCTTCTGCAATGAGCAATTGTGGATAACTAAAACCAGCATTGTTTTGTTAAGGGGTGTGTGTGAATGTTGGCTTTCTGGTAGTGTGTGACTGGCTAAAAGATGCTCTGCATGTGTGTGAAGATGAAATGCATTTTTTTTTTTTTCCACTTTGCCTTTCTCCTCTGAGTCTTGGAACTCTGTTAGTGGTTTGTGACTCGGTGCCCCAGTATTCCTGAAAACAATACTGAGCTGGTTAAAGTCTTTGACTTTTCAGTGAAACACTGAACTGGAGGCTGTCTACACCTACATCCAGCCTATTTCCATTGTATTCTTTTCCATAGTTAAACTTACTTTCCTTTTTTTTAAGTTATGTTTAAAAACTTTAAAAATAGAGTATTATCTCAGTGAAGGTTTTGTTGTATCATAATTTTTTTTTTTTTGCAAAAGGCTAGATTTAGAAAAGACAAACTGCATTAGTCCTGATGTTCCATTGCTGCCTCAGCATGTAAATCAGTAACTTGCACGTTTTCATAGCTGTAGTAAAAGTTTTCTTAAAAAAAAATTGTCAAGAATCAGTAATTCTGTCTAAATACTTAAGCCTCTCAAACAGTTCACCACTGTCACAGTTTCAAAAATGTGGATTTTCATAGCCAAGGAGCCAGGTGCCACTGGGAAAGATATCTATTACCTTATACACTTATAACCTCCAGCATCTTTTTTCCAAAATAAGCTCTCGTGTACTTGAGCAGGGGCAGGAGGAGGAAGAGTACAAAAATCTTATTGCTTATGCTATTGGCAGTTTTCTGTCTTCATGCCTGAATTAACTACCTGAGATGAGAACAGGCTTTTTTTTTTTTGTTGTTGTTAACCCTTCATTAATATTGAAGATGTTTTGTGCTGTATAAGATGTTACTTACACTTTATATTTTATACTATATAGTTTTTAATGTGTTCTTCGCCTCTGCTACTACTGTGGTTTCTTCCAGTGGTCTTTGCCTGTGCAGAAGGCTCCCCTGCCTCACTAGGTGCCTTTCTATCCAGAAATGTCACTCCATCTCTGCGAACTGCTCTCTCGCTCGGTTTTATTGTAGCATGCCTTTCACCTCTTCCTGCAAAAGAACAATCAGCCGCTCCTGTGCGACTCCGCTCCTTTATCCGAACCACCACCAAAAAACCCCACTCTTGATCTGATCTTTTTGTCTGTCTTCCTTCCCTCCCGGCTTCCAGCGCCAAGCCGGGGAAGGGGGATGGGGGACGGGGTGGCAGCTCCCCATGGTGTGGCCCGGCCTTCCCACCCCCGCCTTTTCTCACGGCCAGGGCCGGGGAGAGCCCAGGGTCACCTGCGGAGCTGCCGTTGCCTTTCCCCGGGGGCAGGACGGGGCACGGCCTGCAGCAGGTAACGGCTCCCCGGGGTTGGGGGGGGACATGCGGAAGGCGCCTAGCAGGAATCTGAGGTACCCGCCGGTGCCTCAGACGGAGGCAGCCACCCCCCCGCTTCCCCGCGCCGGGCCCGGGACACCACCGCCTCCCTCTCCCCCAGCCCTGCCCCAGCTGGGTACCGCCGCCCCGCTTCCTTCCTCCCCGCCCTCCTTCCCCCGCCGCCGCCGCTCCCGGCGGCCCGAGGCGGCGCAGCGGCTCTGGCGCAGTCTCGCGACACTTCCCGCCGCGCCGCTCGCTCCGGCAGCAGCAGCGGCAGCCGCCCGCGACAGGGAGACCCAGCTGCTCCTCGGACCCTCACCCTGCCGCGCGCGCCGGCCGGCGGGGAAGAAGCCCACCCCCGCGGCTCGGCAAGCAGGAGCCTCTGGGCGACCGAGCTCGGCCTCGCTTTCTCCCGGGCTGCTCTGCCCGGCGGCAGTGGGGATCCAGGTGGCCGGCAGGAGCTGAAGGCTGAGCCCCTTCTCTCGCCCGATTTCTTCTTCTTTTTATTTTATTTTATTTTATTTTTTTAAATACATTCGAACACATATGCTGAGGGAAGGCGAGGTGCTGCTAGCAGGACGCAGGATGCAGCCCGGGTGCTGAGAGCGGCAGCCGCCGGAGGAGGGAGCGGCTCTGTCAGCAGCCTCTCCTTCCCGTGGCGGCGGCTCGGTCTGTCTCTCGCCCCCTTCGCCGTGGGCAGCCGCCTCAAACTTTCAAGCCTGTTTCCGCTGTCAGGCAAAGCCCAAGCTCGACATAAATGGGTGAGTTCCAGCCGCCGGTTCCGAGTTGGGGGTGCTGGGGGGCCGGCTGGGGCTCCCGCCCGACGGGTGGTGGTGGTGGGGGGGTGCGTGCCGCCGCCACGACGGGCAGGGGAGCTGGCCGCCTCCGGTCCTCCGCCTCATGGCTTTTAACTTCTCCTCCCCTCCCCCGGCCGAGTCAATAATTGTTTTCATGTGACAAGCGGAGAGGTCGGGGTTTGCGGCGGCGGGGCGAGGGCTCGGGCGCCCCTCGGGGCTGCGGCGGTGGGTGATCCCGAGCGGGGCTGACAGGGTTACAAGCCCTCCTGTGCAGCAGCTGGCCGCCCTTCGCCGCCTTCCCGCCGGGCACAGCCACCCGCGGGCAGCCTGGGGTGTGGTGGCACCGGGTCGGGCGGAGAGACGGAGGGCGGAGGGCAAGACGGGACCTGCGGCCCGGGCGCGCAGGTTGCGCTTCTTCGGCCGAGGGGCTGCCCCGGCCGGGAGAGCTGAGGGAGGGCGCGGGGCGGCCCCGGGGAACGTGCCGCCCCGCCCCGCCGCAAGGGGGCGGCCGTTGGGGCCGTCACGCGCGGGCCGTTGGGGCCGTTGCGTTGGGCGGCTGCTGCCCGTGACACCGGTGGCTCTCGCCGGCTTGAGGATGAGGCTACGCCTCGTTGCCCGGCCCGGAGTGGGCAGCGTCTGCTACCTGTGCGGGGAGAGAGGCGTGGGCGGCGGGAGGATATGGGGGGATGAATTGTCCCATTATGCGGGGCGAGGCGGCGGCAGCGGCAGTGCCAGGCGCGGGCTGGCTGAACGGTGCGCGCTGGAGCGGCGCTGGCCCGCGGCTCCCTCTGCCCAGCGCGGTGCCCGGCGGAAAATAACGGATTGGAGGGAACAAAAGAAACCCTCCGCTGTTGGTAGGCAGCCCTGGCTGTACCCGCCGACCGGCGTCTGAAGGCAGCGGCGAACGGTGCTCCGAAATAGCGGCGTTTGGATGTCCTCGGGCCCCCAGCTGCAGGGTAGCGGAAATGCTGTTGGGCTGTGGAGGAACCTGAGAGCAGTGTCACTAAAACGCCTAAATATAATGCGTTGCGTGGGCAGACATTTTATGCTATTTTACCTGTTGTAATACAGTGGCGTTGGGATTATAGTGGGAAAAAATCATCCCTTTGTTCTTTGAGAGATTAGTTTGCGGGGTACCATCAGAGCTGATGCACAGCTGCTGTACCTGTACGCCACAAGATTAAGCACTGGCTTTTCACTATTGACTTTCAGTTAGTCCTCCAGTTCGGGCTGAAATGCATTCATCCTTATGCAGCTCATTCAGCTGTATTGATCTGGATGAACTCTGATGCTGCTGACAGTAGGCCAGCATCCCGGACTGCCACATTTAATTGGGTTCATTGTAGAAGACTCTGTTAGGGTTGGTTTGCCTGCTAGCTAACACAGCTCTCAACTTCTGTCTTCTGTAGCAATAGACAAGGTTTTAAACATAGTGCAGTAATGAGATGTAGGCTTTATAACTGCCGAATAGGGCAATGTCATGTCATCATAGAATCGTTTGAGTTGGAAGGGACCTTGAAGAACATCTAGTTCCAACCCCCTTGCTATGGGCAGGGACACCTTCCACTAGACCAGGTTGCTCAGAGCCCCATCCAGCCTGGTCTTTGACGCTTCCAAGGATGGGGCATCCACAACTTCTCTGGGCAACCTGTTCGGTGCCTCACCACCCTCATAATAAATAACATCTTCCTTGTATCTAATATAAATCTACCCTCTTTCAGTTTGAAGCTATTACGCCTTGTTGCTACATACCCTTGTCAAAAGTCCCTCTCCAGCTTTCTTGTAGGCTCTCTTTAGGTACTGGAAGGCCACTATCAGGTCTCCCTGGAGGCTTCTCTTCTCCAGGCCGGAAAACCCCAACTCTCTCAGCCTGTCCTCATAGGAGAGGTGCTCCAGCCCTCTCATAATCTTCGGTAGGGCATGTCACAGGAAATAATTATTTAAATGTTATTTCTGTTTTCTTATCCTCTCTCAGTGCATTTCTTTTGTCCTTCGTAACTTTGTATTGCAATACAAATCAGACTTTTCTGATTTGCTGCATAATCTGTAGTCCAAGTATTAGCCGTTTTTTAGCTTCACAGTACGAAAGATTAAGGAAAGCAATAAAGGAGCAGTGAAGTAACTTGCGTCAATAGAGCTCTAGAAAGGTTTTTGAATACTGTAACTTAGCAGTGAAGGCCATCTTTTTTTCCTTTTAGTCACCCTTCCCTTCCGGGGCTGACCATGATTGTACACATCTGACTTCTTTAAAGCTCATTTGGATAATGACTTTCCCAAATCACTGTAATTCAATCAGACTTTTCTTTGCAAAATGGGAGTGGAGGGAAGGTAGATACGGGTTTTGTTGTTGCTCATATCTTTAAATGTTAAGTGATCCTTGTTTAAAAACAAATAGAAGACTTGTGCAAGAAAGTGAAGATAAGAGTAGTATGAAAGCAAAATCTTTCTGGGAGATATCAAATGAAAACAAAGTTTTATTGAAAACACTTTTAACGTTGTTAGAATTTTTGAAAGATACTTTAGATGCAGAAAAGAATAGGTGAATTGTTTATGTGTTCTACACTGTTAAGATTCTTAATGTTTTATTTTTATTTTTAAGTTGCTTATATGCCTTCTATTTTAATAATTTATATTTTCTGTATGTCATTGCATATTGTTACTCATTCAAGCCTGTACGTGTATATATATGTGTATATTGCTCATATGTGTATAGTAAAGTTCAGCATATGGCCCCAAGATTTTTTACAGTACGTATGCCAAACCTTATAAGAAATACAGCTTTATTAAGGTTTTATGAACTCTTCTATGACATTATAGTTAGAATATGTTAAAGTGAATTAGTTTACACTTGAAATGGACTCATCAGGAGAGCTGAGTGAAACAGTGGTGATAGTTCTCTAAATATTAAAGTGGGGTAAGGCAAACACCTTAAAGGTAATTGTGAATACAGTGAAAGAAGCTCGCTCTCCTTAAATATCTGAGAAATAAAGAGTTGGTGTTTTGTGGGGATTTGGTGGGGGTTGTTGTTGTTTTGGATTTGTTTTGGTTTGCTTTTTTTTTTTTAAGAATACTTAGAATTGCATATAGTTAGAGAACTCCTCAGTCTCATTTACAAGAGCTTTCCCATGCCCACATATCAGACTGGCCTCCTGAAGCTGGGGATCCAGAAAACAAAGTGAGAACAAGGTGTGGTAGCTACTTGGGGAAAAACTGGTTTGAAATGTACTGGTTATCAAATTTAGAAAATGCGAGAGTACAAGTCTGATTCTAGAAAGCACTGTTTGACTGCTGTCGTCACAAATCAGCTGATGTTGTGCAGCTCCTTGTGTCAGTCGAGACACACCTTCCGACTTCTGCAGATGAAGAAAGAACCTTTTTCCTGCTATGCAGTCTTTGCAGACAGTTTAGTGCACTAAATGGGGTAGGGGTCCTGTATAACAATACCGCTATGAAACTACACAGTTGACACCTTCATCAGGGTACTTGTAAACACCGGGTTATAAGTAAACAATTTCATCACCAGTGTTTTTTCATCGTAGTATTTTTCAAGGTATTGTTAAAGCCTTTTCTGTTAGTAAAGGGGAAGAGAGGATACATTGCTTTTGTTTATGTGAAAACACATTGATCACCTCTGCTGTCGCTGTGGTTAGAAGTTTGGACCCAGAGACAGTCTTGTGCCCTTTGACCCAGTTAGATTACTAATAGTGGCAGACAGCTGTTGTCTGCATGGGTTTACATTGGTGGTTGAGAAAGATACTTTACTGTGAAATACCGCACACCAAAGGAATGTTACATCAAGAGGTAACATGATAAAAAAAAATGGAATCTATGTTAGAGTCTGATTGTTCTGTACTAGTTGCAATTAATTTTCTTTTTTTTTTCCCCTTTCTTACTTATCTTTTTTTTTTCCCTTTCCAAATTCTCCTCTCTCCCCTTCCCTCAGGTTCAGCCTTGCTTCCCTCGTAAACCCCTACGTTTTTATCTCCCCCCCACCCGCCCCCTCTCTCTACTTCTCTTTACGTGTTTCAGACACACCACTTCCTCTTTTTTTTCCCTCTTATCGAAGCATCGACAGAGGGAGCACTCTGAGCACATTTCCTGCCTGTGGGGCCACACTGACCTCCAGCCAGCGAGAGGTGCGCTTGCATCCAAACTCCTGTGGCCCTGTGCGGGGGGTCGGAGAGAGCTCCCTGCAAAGGGAGGCCTGGGGAGTTTAGCGGGTAAACTCTAACAACTCTACAGCCATGTATAAAAGAAAGCATTTATGAGCCTTGAGCTCAGCAGAATTTGTATAAATCGCTCCTGGAAGGTAGTAGGTGTGGTTTTGGTTCTTGACTGCTCTTTGACAAATTTTAAGTTCCCTCTCCAAAATGGTGGGGATTTTTGAGCCTTTCAGCAAAATAGCTGTAAGATGTTTTTAAATAGGAATAGCATGTGTCATTCTTGTCATCCTGGAAAACAGTTGAACGGTTTCAGCTGAATAAGGAAAAAATAAGAAAGATGATTAGCATTATTTTTTTTCACTTTGATTTTTTTTTTACATAAGGTTTTAAGCAGCTGTAAAGTGAAAATGTTGTGTAAAAATCCTCCTCAACCTGTAAAAGGTCTTTGTTCTTCTCCTCACGTGGGGTGTTACTCATTTTAATTCTTTTGTTGTTGTTGGTAGGTTTATTTCTCACAACAAGTCAGTTGCATTGGAGCTGTTCAGTATCAGATTTATAGTTGTTTGGTGGCAATATTTATACAGCCTGTGAATCTTTTCACTGTCTGAGTTCAAGTGGAGTTTTCATAAACTGCGATAAAATATTTTCAGTGACCTGTATAAAATTTCATACAAAAATAGCTGATACAAAGCTTTTTTTCCCCCTAGAAATCAAGAGATATTGACATTTCTGTCAAAAAAAGTTGTCAGAGCTGCCTTCCAAGTGGATCAAGATAGGGATCTGAAATCAAGAAATATAAAATATATCAATGTGTGTATATGTAAAAGATTATGGAAATAACTTCTGATTGCACAGTCTTTTTTTATACATTGGTATCTCTTCTGCTTGCCCCTTTCAAATAGCCCTTCTTTTCTCATTGTCTCCATTATAATTGTTTTTTATATTAACTGTTGCTTTTAGATCAGAAAATAGGATAAAGAGGAGAATACTTAAAATAGATGGTTTCTTAAGACAGCAGAATTCTTGCTCCTTTTTGTTCTAACCAGAAGTGCATATGTAGAAAATCATGGTAGAGCTGCTAGAAAAGGTATTTTTTTTTCTGCCCAAGTTTAATTAGGTACATGTAATAATTAAAAAACTTTATTTAGAAGCAGTTTTATTTTGGTGTTAAAGCTGAGTGCATATGTATTTCTGTTTAAACTGCTACTAATGCAATGTATGCAATTTGTCTGTAGTGTTATTCAGGTTGCTTCTTTTGTAATTGCTATTCACTAGATGTTAGAGGGGATTTTTTGAGAATACTGCTAGTAATCATTCTACCAGCAGCGTATCAGAATTCATATAGCAGATCAGCATTGACCTTGTAGATAATGTGTTGACTCCTTCCCCACTTGAAGGGGAAGGCACATGTGTTAGGAGGAGAAAAAGGAGAGCTTGGTAATGTGAAGTGAGCAGCTGAAATTTCAGGTCTGAAATGTTAGAGGTCATCAAAGTGTTGAAAGCAGGTTAGCCCTTATGGGATCAAAGGAGAGAAAACGGCCTCAGAGACGGTATCTGTTGTTTTGCTCTGATACTTTTTTTTATAGAGTGAGCTCATAAAAATTTATGGTGTTTTGTTTTTTTTTTTTTTTTAAATCACAGAATACAAAATCCTGGACCAGGGAGCGGATATTTTCTCTGAATGCAAAACCAGGAATTAGCTGTAGGGCCTATCTACCTTCTGAGGTATGCTGAGGAATAATGAAAGAATGTATTAGGGGGAGGGGAACAAGAGAGGAGAGTATCAAGATTCAGTAATTCAGCTAATGTAAAAGTAGTTGCTGACAGCCTGCTTCACATGGAGAGGAAACACAATAAAAGCTTTAAGTCGCTATGTATGAGAGAATATGCAATACTGCAGTTCAGTAGTCATTGATAGTATTAGCAAATGGAGTTGACATTTTCCCCTCCTTTTTGTTATTGATAATTTAGAAGCATCAGTAGAAACCAGCTCTTGAGAATGCAGTGGTAATGTCCACTTGAAAGCTGTATGGTGAGATGACTCTTGCAATGTCTCAGCTATGATTTGTTCCTAACATAACTTTGGCTGAGAGAAGGGAGCGTCCTGGTGGAAAGGATGCAAAGAATGTCTTTGTTCTTATAGCAGTCCAGTGGGGGTGTCACTGAGATTTTGTGCTTGTGCTTTAGGGTAAAGAGTTATCTAGAGTTGTGGATCAGAAGTTATGTCTGTGCTGAAACAGTTCTCTTTAGCAAGAAGGATAAAGCAGTACAGAAAGTTGAGCAGTTATATGAGGAAAATATCCCTAACTTGTAATTAATGCATGGTGTCAGTGTAAAGAGGTGCCTTTTGAACTCTGCCTTTGAATTTCATTAGACGTATTGTACAGAAGGAAAAAGTTCCTCTTTATGTCCTCCTCACTCTTTCATACTGTGCAGCTAAATCACTTCTGATGATTCAAACCGTCTCACACCAAAACCAGTGTAAGTCTATTCATTTATTTGAAGATGAAAGTTAGCAGTGGTGCGCAACTCCCTGGGGAACTAATGCTTTTTCAAAAATGTCAGAATAGATTTATTGCATGTGCAAGTCAAGGCCCAACTTGATCCCACAGCAGAGGGATTGAACTAGATGATCTTTAAAGGTCCCTTCCAGCCCAAACCATTCAGTCATCTGTCAATATTTAATTAGCTTTCAATGGTCACACAGCTCATATTTTAAAAATAAGTGTTTTGTGTCCCACAAGTAATTTGCCTTTAAAAAAAGCTCAAAACCAACACCCCCCCAGCAAAACAGAAACCCCCATGACGTGTTGTGTCCTCCACTTGCAGTTTCCAGAAACTTGCTTGTCAGTTTACAAAGGAACACATCGATGCTTTTAATTGATAATGAGGTCTCAAAACAAACATACACAAAAATAACTTTAGAGTGTTTTCCTGTTTATTTTTGTTTGATTTTTTGGGAAGAAGTTCTTGGACCTATTCCATGCTGTATCAACTACCAGTGTCAACCTGTCTCTCTTTGTATGTAGCACTATCTTTACTCGTAGCTAGATTTATAAAAGGTTTTAGTTAAATGTAGCAGAAGTATTAGAGTATAAATGTACATATACAGAACTTTTCATTTTTGAGCTGAATGTAAAACCATTCTCTAAGAATTCTCATGTCAGGTTTAAATTGAATATGTCCTTTATCTGTGGTTGCTGATTCATCTTCACCACTGGCAAAAAAACCCATTTTTAATACTCTGGTAACTTGGCAGAGTGGATTTTTTTTTTTCTGTGATAGGCTTGTGCAGCATTGGAAAATTTTATATCCTTGTGGCAGATATAAAACTGTCAAGCAGCAAGACCTCCGCTTAATTTTTCAGTGTTTTTCTCATTCCTACTGTTCTTTCTGTGAGGTCTCGCCGAGCTCCTATTGAGCTGTTAATGCTCTTCTGTCTGTTTCCCATTGTAAAAAGACACGTCAGCAACTCCAAAGTGTGTCCAGAAAAAGATGCCTTTATTTAGGGGTTTCATTATGACAAAGTTGAAAAAACTTTTTGCTGTCAAATTCAGAACATTTATATAAAAGTGTTTTAGCTTTGGCCTTATGTTTCCAAATTTAAGGATTAATGACTTGCTTTGGAAGAGTGGTGAAAACGTATTTGAATGTTTTATGTATGAAGATTGATTACCTAGATATTTTCCTTTTTCATCAACCATTTCTTATGAATATGTCCTTATTGTCATCAGCAGCTTTATGGAAGAATATCAAATCAAGATCCTTCACTCTAGGCAAGACCATCTTAATTTCCTATGAAATAGTCTGGGTGCTGTATTTTGGTGAGACTACAGAACTGCAGTTTTTGTTCAATACAAGTATCCAGCTTTTCTGCTTAAATTATCAGACTTAATAAAGAAAAGCCACACAAACCAGCCAAGACCCCTCAAACAACTCCTACAAAAAAATCAAACCCTACAAGAACTGAACTTTGTTCCCATCAGCTTTTAAATGATTGGGCAAAGAGAAGGGGAGAGAATGAGAAATGGGTGCAGAGAGGAAAGCCCCCTAGTCAAGGTTAAGCTTGAGAAGCCTTGCCTTGTGTGCATAATCAAGCAGTTTGTAACAATGGCTATTTCTGAACATCTGAGAGTAAGCACCAGTACTTCCAGGCAGGTGTGGTCCTACTAACTGGGAAAAGGAAATTGCACCATGTAAAGGCTGGCCTGGTAGCGAGCAATGTGTGGAACTTCCCTTGCTGATGTAATGGAAATTTAAATTCCAGATCCAGAAGAGTATAAAAGATGTCTGCAAATTTGTGAGCCCTCATCGTATTAAAGATTCTTTTCCTTAATGGTATGTGCCACGCTTTATTCTTCACTTTTAATTTTTTTTTCAAGTAAAATTAAAGCTGTCAACAGTAGTTGAGAGCACTGGCTTGGTATAGTACAAAGTTTGCTTTTTTATTCTTGTGTTTTTAGATTGCTTATGGGTTAGAAAAGGTTAATCACTATGCAATCTTGAAATCTAGAGTTGTTTCAGACTTAAATATTTTGATATTGAAGTCAAATGGTTTAAACTGGCTCCAGCCAGTAGATTTGAATTATTTGGTACACTTCTGTGCTTTTGTTGTGTTTTTGTTTAATGAAATTAGTAACATTTAACTTGGATCTCATTTTAACATTCTAAGCCGTTTGCTGCATTGATCATTTAACCAGTTTAGTCATTAATCTCAGTCTGATACTAGATTATTTTTTATCTTTGTTTCATTGTTAATTGGTGTATTCTTAGTGTTGGAAATGTGTTCTTTGTAGCTATTTTTGTTATTAACTTTAACAACATAGTTCATTTTCCAGATGACACAGAACTAAAACTTTTGGTGGATTTTAGCTAGTTAGCCAACACGTTTGACCAGCTTCTCAGTTGCTTACTTCTTTTTGTAGCAGTCCGAGTTTTGTTGGTCATAGTGAGCCAAGTTTAGCTATCTGTATAAAACTGCTCCAACATCACAGAGGTAGCATGTATTTAATAAAGGGATTTCTGAATATAGTTAAGTGCTATTATTGATGGAAGGTTTAAATACAGCAGAAAAAAAAGTACCTTCTATGACTTCTTTGTTGCTCGACTGAGTGCTGCTGAAGGCTTGAATTGGGTGTCCTGTGTGATGAAAAGAAATGTACCTTTGAACAGCCAACTAATTTGTACAAGTAAGATCAACTCTTTCTGTTGCAAGAAACAGCCTTTCAACTGGGAGAGAAATCTTACTGCTACTGACAGTCGCTGCTGACTTTTTTTTACAATGTTCATCTGCCTGGACAGCTGCTGTTTCCTCCTCCATTTGATAATCTCTTCTAAAATGAGAAAGATCTTTACTTTGAAACTTTATATTGAAGTCCCTTGTATCTTCTGATCAATCCATTCAAGTACCTTTATTTAGCTGCATTTAAAAACAGTTGAAATACACTTGTCAGTTTTACTTTGACCACTGAGGTCAACTTGAATGGTCTTTGTTCTGTCGTCTCATACTGCCTTTCAGAATTGCTTGCTTTGATTTGCATTAAGCATGCTTCTTATTTTAAAGACTACAATTTTTGTGTGTGAAGCACCTATAAATAGTGCTTTTGATTAGCTGACATCTCAGTTATCTGACTGTAATTCATGGAAGATTGAGATAGGATGCCATGTTGTTCATAGTGAACTGTGATCTAACAATTCAAAGTCATCTGCACTGGTTCCAGAGTCATGGGAGACCTATTAATATATGTATTCCTCCACAATGTATTTGATAGTTTGTTTACAATTGTTCAGAAAACAGTCTTGTTCATTCTTGTGTGTTTCTCATTCCTTCACCTCATTGTGTCAGAAAGCAGTTGCTCCTCTTCCTGTCTCTTACAGAAGTGCGTACTTTTTTTTTTTTTTAAAAAAAGAAAATCTACATCACTATTTCTCAGCTATTTCTCAGGAAAGATGCTCTTCACCTATTTTTTTTTTTTCTGTTTCAGATACCTGATGCTCTGTCATCTCTTGCTTTCATACACACTCCCTTCAAATTAATCTTTCCTTCTCTTTCATCTGTCTTTCAAGTGCATTACTTCTCTTTTTAGGAAACATTTCTATATACCTTGTTTAGTCTCAGAATTCCCTATATTAAGATGCAAAGATCTACAGAATTCTGAAGACAGTCTGGTGTGGAATACAGCAAAATTGTGGGTGGTCCTGTACAAATTTTTCTTCATAATTACGGAAACAAGAAACCTTCAGTTGGTTTCCCATAAAGACCGTGTCAGGAAGGAGAGGAACTGACTGTCTTTTAGACACTATTGCTTTAGTCTGCTGAGTTTTTCCAGAGTCAAAATTGATACCCTGGAAGGTAAATGCTGAAGTGTGTGTTGCACATTGTGTTTGGCCAGCCACCTTTTTGATATTTTCTGATAGAAGAGTGATGCCTTTGGTGTGTGGAAAAAAACCCAGGTTTTGCAAGTTTGCAAAGCTAAATGCTGAAGTTCCAATGTTTTTAAATTTGGAGAACTTAAAAGCAAGATGTTGCTATTTTAAGTAGTATTTCAGTTCCTGTCTGTTCAAGTCTGTCAGTGTCTCTCTCAAGAACCAAAACCAAGGTGCTGATGTAAATGCAGCCTTACAAGGCAGAGATCTTAAATGCAAGAAATGCCCTTTGCATCTCTAGACTCTCTGGAATATAGGATTACTTCTGGCTTCTGATTTCCTTAACTCCAAGAGCTCGAATCATTGGAAACCAGAGAAGGTCATCAGAAGATTTTTCAAATGGATGGAGCCCAGGAACCTTTTCTTCGATGAGAAGTAGAGTTTTCTGCTTAGCCTTGGAAGAAGTGGTCTTTGTAAAAAAAGTTTTCCTGATGTCCAGTCTGAATCTGCCTCCCTCTGTTTTAAAACCATTACCACTAGTAATATCACAACAGGCCCTGCTGAAGAGTTTCTCCTCAACTTTCCTGTAGGCCCCCTTTACGTACTGGAAGGCCACAATAAGGCCTCCCTGGAGTCTTTTCTTCTCCAGGCTGAACAGCCCCAACTCTCTCAGCCTGTCCTAATAGGAGAGGTGCTCCAGCCCTTTTATCATCTTTGTGGCCCTCCTCTGGACCCTCTCCAACAGGTCCATGTCCTTCTTATGTTGGGGGCTCCAGAACTGGACACAGTACTCCAGGTGGGGTCTCACAAGAGTGGAGTAGAGGGGCAGAATCACTTTCCTTGACTTGCTGGCCACGCTTCTTTTGATGCAGCCCAGGATGCAGCTGGCTTTCTGGGCCGCAAGCGCATTGTCACCTCATGTTAAACTTCTCATCCACCAGCACTCCCAAGTCCTTCTCCTCAGGGCTGCTCTCAATCCATTCTCCACCCAGCCTGTATTTGTGCCTGGGATTGCCATGACTCAGGTGCAGGACCTTGCACTTGGCCTGGTTGAACTTCATGAGGTTGGCATGGGCCCACCTCTCCAGCCTGTCAAGGTCCCTCTGGATGGCATCCCTCCCCTCCAGCGTGTCGACGGCACCACACAGCTTGGTGTGGTCAGTGAACTTGCTGAGGGTGCTCTCTATCCCACTATCCATGTTGCCGACAAAGATGTTGAACAGGGCTGGGCCCAATACGGACCCCTGAGGAACACCACTCGTCACCTGTCTCCACATGGACATAGAGCCATTGACCACCACTCTCTGAGTGTGGCCATCCAGCTAATTCCTTATCCACTGAGTGGGCTATCCATCAAACCTGTGTCTCTCCAGTTTAGAGAGGAGGATGTCGTGCGGGACAGTGTCAAATGCCTTGCACAAGTCCAGGTAGATGGCATCAGTTGCTCATCCCTTGTCCTCCTATGCTGTAACCCCATCATAGGCCACCAAATTAGTCAGGCATGATCTGCCTTTGGTGAAGCCATGTTGGCTGTTACCAGCCACCTCCTTGCTCTCCATGTGCCTTAGCATGGTTTCCAGGAGAATCTGCTCCATGACCTTGCCAGGCACAGAGGTGAGACTGACCGGCCTGTAGTTCTGTGGGTCTTCCTTGTTCCCCTTTTAAAAAAGGGGGGTAATGTTACCCCTTTTCCAATCATCGGGAACCTCACCAGACTGCCATGACTTCTCAAATGTGATGGCCAGCAGCTTGGCAACTTCATCAGCCAGTTCCCTCAGGACTTGCGGATGCATCTCATTGAGTGCTCTCTGCTTCACTTTCTTGTATGTTTTTACCTGCACACTGCCTCTTGGATGCTGTAGAAAGATTCTGTGCCAGCATCCAAGGAGGTTCTATTAGTCTCAAGTAGACTGTATCTTATTGTTACTTCCTTGTCCACACGCTTTGTTCTGTTCCAGACAGTACCAGTGTTGGTAACTGGGGGTAGGTGGGAGGAGGAGGCGGTTGTCAGAAGAATAATTCTTTATAAAACAATAGGATTCATTGCCTCTGTTTGTGTTTACTTGGGTTCCAGAGCTGCATCCTGCTGCTTCATCCCCTTTCTCCCTGCATCCTCAATGCAGCAATGGGCTCTCCTGTCTAAATGCTGGCTATTGTTTGTGCTTTTGCTCCATACGCAGCTCTGCTGAACGTTTGCATTCAACTAGCACACAGTGGCTCAAATTCCCTATTGGAGCAATGCTGTCATCAGGTCACAAGCTGTTCTTGCTTTGCAATGAAAGTCAGTGACAAGCTTTCAGATGTACTTGTTTGGTTTGCATCAGTTTTTGCTTTCAGGATTGTTCTTCTAAGGAGAAGCTCTGTGTAGTATCTCTTTTTAAGAGACTTATTCCAGTCATAAGCATTAAAGAAGATCTCTTGGAAGTGAGTGAACGTTTCTTCAGGTGGAGGAGACTTCTTGAGTTCTTCAACCTACTACCAGAGATACCTGTTAGAAGAGCTGTATCTTCTACTTGCAGTATAACCTCTGCTTTCTGAAAGGCTTTGCCTTTTTCAAAATCCAGAGAATTTCTCTAAGAGAAAATGAAAATAAAATATGATAATAGAAGTGCCTCCTTGCCCACGCCTAATTGACACATGGGATTTTGAAAAGCACCGTGAAAGCAAAACAGGGAAGTTAATGGCTGTGATATGGAAACATTTTTGTTCATAAGAGCAGAAAAAAAGTATGTTAGTTTGTGAATTCCATTTGTTATGACATCCAGAAGAGATTACCTGCAGAAGCAGATTTGAGCTGAGAAAACAGGCATTAAATTACCATCTAGAACTTATTTCTCCAGATTTGCATCCTGAATTCTAAAATTGAAATTTGAAAGCTTTCTAATGCACAGAGTGAACACATGTTACCTGATATGATGGTTAAGTTTATTTGCCCAAGGGTTGTCTGGAACTTGTGAATCTTTATATGCAGTAATTTCCGTTTCAGAAACAGTGGATTTTTTTTCAACACTGTTGCTACCACAGTTTGAAGGAAAATAATGGAATCATAGAATAGTTAGGGTTGGAAGGAACCTTGAAAGGTCATCTAGTCCAACCCTCCTGCAAGGAGCAGGGACATCTTGCTAAGGATTATGAGCAGCAGTCTTATGAGACTTCATTATTAATCAAGAAAAAATATAATATTGGTGGGTGGTAAAGGTGTTATTTTAATCAAATGTGTCCTTCCTCCAAACACTCCTACCCTGCTTTCCGTCGTTGCTCACATAATTGAGCAAGTTAGGGAGTTTTTTTAACACCTTAGCTGGTTTTTGGCTGTTTTTCAATAAAATCTAAAGGTTGATGGAGATGGTTTAATGCTGGCATGTGAATCTTGTATCGGATGTTAGTGGTGAAATGCAAATTACCTATGATCTGAGCTCTTGTACTTAGAGCTATGAGCTCAAGCACATACATAGCTTTTACAGCTGCTGTAACGCCTGACAATTTATTGTATGTGGAAGAAGGATAGTAAGTGCCCTTTCATTTGCCTTATGAATTATGAAACTACTGAGGAGTTCCATGCTGTGCCTGACCTTCCTCTGAATGTGAAGTTTTGTAGGTTGAAATGCTTGGATTTATGTAAAAGAGGGTTAGAAGAAAAAAAGAAAAAAGCTGATTACTCCTCTTTTACACCAAGTCCAGGTTCTCACTGTTGTACAACGCATCTCTTCATGACAGTTTATAATGCATCAGTTAAAACCGGGGTAAGTATTTTGCTACTACTTTCTTAAAAATAATAGAATTCCATGTAAACTGAGGGAAAACAACATAGCTTTGAAATTATTTTAAGATGCTGTGTTTGTCTACAGCTGGTGTTAAACAGCAAAGGGCTGTGACACAGTCCAAGGATTTTGGCTGTATCAAGCTGTTGCTGCTAGCAATCTCTTGCAGAAATTGCCGCTTCCAAGAGCAGGAATACTACAACAGAGTGTATCTGTGCACCACTTTGCAGTCTAGTTACTTAACATAAACCCATCTTTATTAGTACTTCAAGCAAATGTGGCTAAGATGCAGAGGAGGATGTCATATTCTCCCCATCCTCTTCCTGTGCAAAAGGGTTGCTACTTTTGGCAAAGATGGGTGGTTATAGTAACAGCTTAGGCATCTGTAGTGAAATCCTCCAAGCTAGTCTGAGATCATATTCATAATTACACTCATGCTTCTAGTCTGATTTTAATGAGGCTAGGTGAATGTTACAGTTCTAGACGCTCTGAAGTTTTAACAGCTAAACACTATATAGTACATAATATGAAGATTGTGAACAAATTGTTGACCACAAGCTCTTCTCCTGTTTCTGGGAGTTAAATGATGCTACATTGTATCACTGAAAGGTAATTGTTCCTTGGCTTTCCAATTTTTAAATTTATTTGACATTCTGTCTCGGTGTGTGTCCATTGGCATCTACAGATACTATCAAGGTAACTTTGGGACTAGAATCATGTGGTGATTATACAGGTCTACTACTTCTGAATAATTTTAAACAGCAGTTATTTTCATGGCATCAGGTTTTCTGTCCTGTTTCCTTTTAATGTTGATACATTCGTTCGGTAGCAATTGCCATTAATTTAGCAAAATGGTAATTTGTATATAGTTCTAAATATAGTTCTAGCTATATTTAGCTGTAAGTAATCTTTCTCTCATTTTTTTTTTTTTTTTCTCTGAAGAAGAAGTAATATCATTCCTAGCTTCTCAGTTGTCTGAGAATGTGGTTTAGAAACCACAGGAGTAGCATTACTATCAGTTTTTATGAATATGTAGTTTGTCAAATGGAAATTATTTGTCTTTATTTGCTTAGCTTTGGTCACAATCCTCTTCTCCTTTCCTCTTTATTCCAGCAATGGGTACGATCCTTTATACTTTTCCGAACTTTGAATTATTTTAATGGATATTGGAAGAGGAAGGAACTGATATTAAGATGATGATGTTAAAATGTTTCCCTCCAAATCAAGTGTCTTCCATTTCTTCTGGATGGCTTCTTGTGTGCATTAGTATCTGAGAGGAAGAACAATGTTAAAACAAATGAACCAACTCTCAAGCTGATTTTGCCTCTAAGAGGCACTGTATTGCTTCAGTTGCAGGTTAACGCAGTGGGCGTCGTCTACGAACTTGCTGACAGTGTGATGCAAAAGTAAGTTTGTGAACACTGTATGCTGGGTGCATCTGCTGTATTTGAGAGGTACTTTTGTTGGTAGGACCAGTGAATTACAGTGAAATTAATTTCTTTCAGTAGCAACAGTCTAATTCTAGCAGTTTGTTGTCCAAGGCAGAAGCACCACTTTGCCCTGCAGGAAAAGATGAATTAATTTGTGGAATATAAGTGCTTCCCAGTTTGCCAGCCATATGAATGACAAAGATTATCTATGCAGTCTTGCTCTTCCAGAAGGGTTAAGGAGACTTGGCCCAATAAAATCTAACATGTATTGTTGGATCTGAAGTGGTGTATAAGGGAGCCTTTGGGAATACAGATGTAACTGCTGCCATTTAGAACTACTACGATCTTCTCTTTCCTTGCTTAGTCGGTATGAACATCTCTGATGATCAAGTGTGCTTTGACATATTGTTTAAAAAGTTTGTATCAGAGATATGACTGTGATAGAATAAACTTAATGAGAGGCAACTACTGTGATCATAGAATCATAGAATGGTTAGGGTTGGAAGGGACCTTCAAAGGTCATCTAGTCCAACCCTCCTGCAAGGAGCAGGGACATCCCTGACTAGATCAGGTTGCTCAGAGCCTCAATCCAGCCTGACCTTGAACATTTCCAGGGATGGGGCTTCCACCACCTCTCTGGGCAACCTGTTCCAGTGTTCTATAACTCGCATCATAAAAAATTTTTTTCCTAATTTCTAATCTAAATCTACCCCCCTCTATTTTAAAACCATTACCTCTCGTCTTATTGCAACAGGCCCTACTAAACAGCCTTTCCCCATCTTTCTTGTAGGCCCCCTTGAGGTACTGGAAGACGGCTATCAGGTCTCCCCGGAGCCTCCTCTTCTCCAGGCTGAACGGCCCCAACTCTCTCAGCCTGTCCTCATAAGAGAGGTGCTCCAGCCCTTTTATCATCTTTGTGGCCCTCCTCTGGACCTTCTCCAACTGGTCCATGTCCTTCTTGTGTTGGGGGCTCCAGAACTGGACACAGTACTCCAGGTGGGGTCTCAGCAGGGCAGAGTAGAGGGGGAGAATCACCTCCCTCAACCTGCTGGCCACGCTTCTCTTGATGCAGCCCAGGATGCGGTTGGCCTTCTGGGCCGCAAGGGCGCATTGCCTGCTCATGTTGAGCTTCTCGTCCACCAGCACTCCCAAGTCCTTCTCCTCAGGGCTCAATCCACTCCCCGCCCAGCCTGTATTTGTGCCTGGGATTGCCATGACCCAGGTGCAGGACCTTGCACTTGGCCTGGTTGAACTTCATGAGGTTGGCACGGGCCCACCTCTCCAGTCTGTCAAGGTCCCTCTGGATGGCATCCCTCCCCTCCAGCGTGTCGACGGCACCACACAACTTGGTGTCGTTGGCGAACTTGCTGAGGGTGCACTCTATCCCACTGTCCATGTCGCCAACAAAGATGTTGAACAGGGCCAGGCCCAGCATGGGCCCCTGAGGGACGCCACTTGTGACCGGTCTCCACATGGACATAGAGCCATTGACCACCACTCTCTGAGTGCGGCCATCCAGCCAACTCCTTATCCACTGAGTGGTCCGTCCGTCAAACCCATGTCTCTCTAGTTTAGAGAGAAGGATGTCGTGCAGGACAGTGTCAAAAGCTTTGCACAAGTCCAGGTAGATGATGTCAGTTGCTCGTCCCTTGTCCACCGATGCCGTCACCCCGTCATAGAAGGCCACCAAATTGGTCAGACACGATCTGCCCTTGGTGAAGCCATGTTGGCTGTCACCAACCACCTCCTTGCTCTCCATGTGCCTTAGCATGGCTTCCAGGAGAATCTGCTCCATGACCTTGCCGGCACAGAGGTGAGGCTGACTGGCCTGTAGTTACCTGGGTCTTCCTTATTCCCCTTTTTAAAAATTGGGGTTATGTTCCCTCTCTTCCAGTCATCGGGGACCTTACCAGACTGCCACGACTTCTCAAATACGATAGCCAGTGGCTTGGCATCTTTATCCGCCAGTTCCCTTAGGACCCGCGGATGAATCTCATCAGGTCCCATGGACTTGTGCACCTTTAGGTTCCTCAGATGATCCCGAACCTGCTCTTCGAGTACAATGGGCAGTTCTTCATTCTCGCAGTCCCTGCTTGCACCTTCTACAGCTTGGGTGGTGGGACAGGAACTCTTGTCGGTGAAGACTGAGGCAAAAAAGTCATTGAGAACCTCAGCCTTCTCCACGTCCTGGGTAACCAGGACACCAGTTCCCTTCTGGAGGGGGCCTACATTTTCCCTGGGCTTTCTTTTGTCCCCTGCGTACCTATAAAAGCTCTTCCTGTTACATTTTATATCCCTGGCCAGATTCAGTTCTGCCAGGGCTTTGGCCTTCCTTACCTTATCCCTGGCCACTTGCGCAGCCTCTTTGTAGTCCTCCCAGGCTACCTGTCCCCACTTCCACCCTTTATAGGCTTCCTTCTTCACTTTCAGTTGGTCCAGGAGCTCCTTTCTCATCCACGCCGGCCTCCTGGCCTTTTTGCCCGACTTTTTTTTCATCGGGATGCACCTCTGCTGAGCTTGGAGGAGGTGCTCCTTGAATATAGACCAACTTTCCTGGGCCCCTCTTCCCTCCAGGGCCGCCTCCCATGGCACTTGGCCCATCAGGTCTCTGAAGAGGCCGAAGTCCGCCTTCCTGAAGTCTAGGGCAGAGAGCTTGCTGTGTAGTTTCCTTGCTGCCCTGTGGATCTTGAACTCCACCATGTCATGGTCGCTGCAGCCAAGGCTGTCCTTTAGTTTCACATCCCCCACCAGCCCCTCCCTGTTGGTGAGCACAAGGTCGAGCATGGCACCCCTCCTTGTCGGCTCCTCTATTGCCTGCAGGAGGAAGTTGTCATCCACGCATTCCAGGAACCTCCTGGACTGCCTGTGCCCTGCCGTGTTGTCTCTCCAACGTATGTCAGGGTGGTTGAAGTCCCCCATGAGAACCAGGGCCTGTGACCGTGAGGATGCTCCTATCTGCCTATAGAGTACTTCATCTGCTCTGTCCTCCTGGCCAGGCGGCCTGTAACAGACCCCTACCATGATGTCCCCTGTCCGTCCCCATCCTCTAATCTTGACCCATAAGCTCTCTGTCAGCTCCTCCTCCATCCCCAGGTGGAGCTCCACACACTCCAGCCAGTTGCTGATGTAGAGAGCAACACCCCCTCCTCGTCTCCCCTTCCTGTCTTTTCTAAAAAGCCTATATCCCTCCATGTTGACGCTCCAGTCGTATGTGTCATCCCACCACGTCTCCGTGATGCCAATGAGGTCGTAGCCTTGCTTCCATGCACACATCTCCAGCTCTTCCTGTTTATTCCCCATGCTGCGTGCATTGGTATAGAGACACTTCAGCTGGGCCCCCGACAAGGCCGACTTGCTGGCTGGAGCGACAGGGGTGCTATTGGATCGCAGTTTAGGTTTATTTGCACTTATCTGTGATCCTTCCTCAGATTCTGGACCCTCGGTGCTGGCACTGGCACCATGCTGACGGCAGTGGGCTGAACTGTGCTCCCCCTTAGGCGATAGGCCTAAGAAAAGGTGAGCAATTTCATAGTGTTTATTAGAAGCACCTACCTCAATTTGTTTACCACAAAATTGCTATAAGATGCCTATTTTATATGGAAATGCCCCACATAAACACAGAAATACAAACACACTGACTTACTGTTGTTCTTTATTTACCTAACTGTAAATGTGAGATTTTTGCATTGAATTGTGGTCATACCAAATGCCTTAGCTGGAATATAAAGTATTTCTTGTCCTGCTAGGTAAATTCCACTAGAATAACTGTGTTTTTTTAAAAGCTGGAACCAAACATACTCATCCCTCTTTGAAAAACAGAAAACTAGCTCTCCTCTTTTCCTGGAGGACAGCTTGGTATTATGTCAGCTGGAGTGGCTTTGGCTCTGCTGCTGCCCAGAGAAGAGTCGCATCAGGACAGCATTAGGCCAAGTGTTCACTCTGTCCTCCAAATTAGGTTTTGGTTGGGGTCCTCTGCACAGCTCCTCTGTTTCTGTGCCTGCGTGTGTGCATACATGTGAATTGCACGCAATGGGGTCTTCCTCTCAAATGCTTCCCATCTGTCCTAAGTGCTCCGTGGCTGCCTGCTATGCTTCCAGCAAACGTGCAGACTGGGTGAAGAGCATTTGTGGCCTATGGGAGGGGACTGGGATTCTAACATTAAAAGGTCTATGTGCAGTATGATTTAGGTGGCCCCGTCTGTGACTGCTCTGCTCTTCGATAGAGTGATTCAGTGAAGATACTATTCCAGGACTATGACCTTTAGCTCCCTCTCATTTTTTTTGAAGGGGAAATAGGAAAATATAATGTAAACTGAAAGCTGTTGTCTTAGCAGAGGAGTTGCTGTTTATCATGTAGCATGGATTTATTAATCTTGAGGATTGAATAGTACAGATTTTCCTTCTGATACTGTTTTTTTCTCCTCCTCGAGCTTTTCTTTTTCATGAAGCTGAATTGTTACAAATACTTTTAGCAGAGAGAGCAGATTCCTGATAGTAAGTGTTGCAAAAGAAAAAAAATGTTTAAAAAGGAACAAAACTCGGAATTAATTTTTCAAGAAAATTATGATTCTTCAATAATTGCTTGCAGTCAGGCAGATGCAAAACGTTTCAGTTCATTTTTTTCTGCCACAGATGTGCCACAAAACTACAAGCTCAAGCAGTCTTAAAAATCCCAGTTGCAACCTACATTTAAACTCTAAAGTTAGTGATACATATTATTATTATTGTTGTTGTTGTTGTTTTGTGTGTGTTTCAGAGGTAGCAAATGGCAATGGGCATTTCCATTTTGGTAGAGTGATACCTCAGAGGGCTAATTGGTGGCTCCTTCATTTAGAATTGTGAACTGTAATGACATTGAGAGAGTTGAGTCTTTACAAACTACAGATTATTTTGTTCTCCAGTAGAAAAGCCCCATCTGAACCTTCCTCCTTCCTAGATGCTAACAAGCATTTAGTTATAATCATATTAGAGAAGTTATAGCATGATGCCTGCAACAGCTGTGATGGTTTTGCATAGGAAGAACTTTTAGAGTCCCTGATGGGCGTTCAGTGGTTATACCAGTGCATTCTCCTCTCATCAGTGCTGCAACATCTGTAGTAAATCCTGCCAGACCTCGTATGAATTTGTCTTCTTCCTCTTCCTTCAAACATATTTGTATCACAGCATCCCGCATGTGTTTGGCCTGCCAGCTGCTCAGTGTTCCTAGAGTCTGGAAAACAATGGCCTTGTAGGTCTAGGTTAGGAAACCAGCACTATTGAGTGTAATATACTTTGGGTTTTAGAATCATAGAATCATAGAATGGTTAGGGTTGGAAGGGACCTTCAGAGGTCACGTAGTCCAGCCCCCCTGCAAGGAGCAGGGACATCCTCTACTAGATCAGGTTGCTCAGAGCCTCAATCCAACCTGACCTTGAATGTTTCCAGGGATGGGGCATCCACCACCTCTCTGGGCAACCTGTTCCAGTACTCTACAACTCTCATTGTAAAAAATTTTTTCCTAATATCTGATCTAAATCTACTCCCCTCTATTTTAAAACCATTACCCCTCGTCCTATCACAACAGGCCCTACTGAACAGTCTCTCCCCATCTTTCCTGTAGGCCCCCTTGAGGTACTGGAAGGCCACAATAAGGCCTCCCTAGAGCCTCCTCTTCTCCAGGTTGAACAGCCCCAACTGTCTCAGCTTGTCCTAATAGGAGAGGTGCTCCAGCCCTTTTATCATCTTTGTGGCCCTCCTCTGGACCCTCTCCAACAGGTCCATGTCCTTCTTATGTTGGGGGCTCCAGAACTGGACACAGTACTCCAGGTGGGGTCTCACGAGAGCAGAGTAGAGGGGGAGAATCACCTCCCTCGACCTGCTGGCCACGCTTCTCTTGATGCAGCCCAGGATGTGGTTGGCCTTCTGGGCCACAAGGGCACATTGCCTGCTCATGTTGAGCTTCTCGTCCACCAGCACTCCCAAGTCCTTCTCCTCAGGGCTGCTCTCAATCCATTCTCCTCCCAGCCTATATTTGTGCCTGGGATTGCCATGACTCAGGTGCAGGACCTTGCACTTGGCCTGGTTGAACTTCATGAGGTTGGCACGGGCCCGCCTCTCCAGCCTGTCAAGGTCCCTCTGGATGGCATCCCTCCCCTCCAGCGTGTCGACGGCACCACACAGCTTGGTGTCGTCAGTGAACTTGCTGAGGGTGCTCTCTATCCCACTGTTCATGTCACCAACAAAGATGCTGAACAGGGCCAGGCCCAACACGGACCCCTGAGGGACACCACTTGTGACCGGTCTCCGGTTTTTGGTTTTTTTTCATTTGAGTTCAGAAAGTAAGTCATGCTTTGCAATTTGGTCTGATAAAAAGGTACTGTTTTTTTCCCTCCTAGTGGCTGCTAAGAGTTTTATTTCAACATTATAGCAAAAATAATTATTAATTTTACTATATTCTCCAGTTTGTACCTAGGTCTCTCAAACAGAACAGCACATTTGAAGTAAGACCTTGTCTAGCAAGTTTTGAGGCAGATGGAATTTGATAGCCAGGTTGTTAACCCGTTATAAAATGTACTTATAATGAAAATGTTGATAACCTATTAAGTATTTGCTACCAAATGAGTCTTTGTAACTGCTTTATAAAAGAAATGTAGTGTTACAGAAAGGCAGTACATTCCAACTTCTTGATTAATAGGTTTTGATAATTGATCAATTTACTGTAGGTGGTGGAGAACATGAAGCTTACTGTCATCACTGAAACCTTCCTGTAGAGGCTTATGCAGTGTGACATACGAGTAGGATGCCTGTTCATGCTGTTAGTCTTTGTTGTTTCTGAACAGCTATCTTTATGCAAAAGAGAAAAGCTCTGTTGCACTCTCTTCTGAGGAAATGTAATTTGAACTTTGAGTTAAAGCTTTAGTGTATAATATTTGAAGGTACTTTGTCTAGTTTCAGTTCTGGCTTTTTGGGTAAGCCAATGCAACTCATGTGTTTATCGGTCACATGAAGCTGAGTGACTAACAAAAGTGAAGACATAAAACTTAGAGTAGAGAAGCTCTTAACTCTTTGACTGCTGTGTCTAACTGTATACACTAGCTTTAAGGTCTGCATTTGGATGTGAAACCGTACTGCTGCAGAAGGTGGTGTTGCCATGTGGATGCTGTTACTTGGGTGGAATAGCGCCAAAGACATTAATAACACTTCCATTGTGCCTACACACTTCAGATTTCACTAGAAGCTGATTTGATAATGTAGGTTTTGTTGCACAGTAGCAAATATCTGTTTCGTTTCTTGCTTGAAAAGACATTGTACAGTAACTGAAAATAGCATAAATGGGAACATTTCAGTCTTCAAATATTGGTAGCATTATTAAAGAAATGCTTATTCTGACTAGATAAGTTTTAGGAGATTACATTTTACTCTTGTTTAAAATGTGGCAAGGAAACAAACTAATCAATAAGAAAAATTTCTGATTATCAACAAAATAATTTCATGTGCAGATGTAAGACTAACTTCAGGAATGAAAGATGGGAATATTTAAGCTTTTAATCAACAGGTTTTTTCCAGATATGCTTATTTTAAATATAGCTGAAAGGTTACATCTCAATTCCTGGTTCATAGCATTAACATTTCAAATATTATGTTTTAAACCAAAACCACTAAGCATTAAATGAAAAAAATCTTTGTCCCTGATGTTGCAGTAATAAGTTGCACTGTGCCTGTCTCCAGCAGGGTTGATAACAACTAGCTTTGGTTCTGTTTCATGAGTTTTTACGTTACAATTTGGATTGGTGGTAATACAAGACTAGGAATAGCTGATTGTGTTGGCATGGGAATGAACATATCCCCTTTTAGATCAAAATAACTTGAATAGCTTTTGATATTGGATTTTGTTCCTAATATGAAAAATGCCTTCTTCCACTGGAAAGAGTCTAATAGCTGGGGTTTGCAAGCTGGGGCAGGTTTGACTTTCAGGCATGATGGGGTACAATATTTTCAAGAAAAATGCACCAAAAAAGAGAAGCCAGATCTGTCTGCCCCAATTTTGCTGTTTTATTTTACTTTTGGCTTAAAAGGGATTTGGGTTTTGGCTGTTAATGTAACAAGCTGTTTACCTTGGCAGAGCTGGGCCTAAGACCAGCCTTTGTTGATTAACAAATAGAATTAGTTTCAGCTCACTGTCCATGGAGTGTATAAATCATTGGGCAAACTGAAACACTGTTTTAGTCCAGTACCTTAGTAGAAATATAGCACAGCACTTCAAGAATGAGGTATGTTGTACTTGCAGAAATGGAGCAAAACTCAGATCTGCTTTTTTCTTAGCGTACATGGATTGGTGTTGTTTCCAATATCAATACAGCCTCCATGAATACAAAACTTCACCTCAAAAGAAACAAAAAAAGATTAAGTTTGACTGGTGCAATTAATTTTTCAAAACACAGTTTGAGAAGGTGGTGTGGTTTAGCATGCTTTAGAAAATTAGCTTGATTTTTAAAACTGCAGCTGCATGAACCTGTAAATTATAAAGCACTTCCAGGCTGTCATATGCTCTGCAAGCTTCGGTAGTGTGATAAATGAGAATTTTGAGTGATCTCAGAAGTACCTTCCTGTCAGTTTGTCACAATCTCCGCATTTGTTAGGTGTCCTCTTATTCCTCTTTCCAAACTGTGCTCTTGGTTTCCTTTGAAGAGTTTATAAACATCTTGATTGTGTGGTCCATTTTTGATCACTCATATGTCTCTGACAGCTTATACACACTTATGTTACAGTAATCAAAGTCTCTGAGAGGAGACAGCTTTTACAAATATTTATATGTGTTTTTTAATAAGTGCAAACTTTTATAGACAGAGAAGAGCCTGCACAGTAAAGGGATTTTTTTTGTTGTTTGTTTAGTCAAACTTCCAGTAAAGCAAAAGTGGTTGAACAGCTGCCGCTGTCTATATACGTATTAGTGGAAGGCAGACAAACTTCAGGGAGAGAACTCCAGTGCCTCCAGCCTACCCAAGCAGTCACTTTTATGGCCTTCTTAGGGGAAAACTGCAAGCACAGCAACAGGTGCTAGAACACTTTTAAAACGTGAGACTTAAAGAGTGGGACAGTTTTTTGCGTTCCTTCGGTATATCTTGCTGCAGTCTGAATGCTGAGGAGTGTTTGAAGAGTCAGTAGTTGGAGCCAGGCCGAATCCCTGCTCCATTACCATCCACCCCTTAAAACTCTCTCAGCACCTTCTGGTTGCTTAGGGAGAACTCTGACCAAATCAGTATGTAATTGCATCCACAGCAAAATAAAAATAGGATTTAAAAGCTTCCTAAGTAGGGAGGGGAAATTACTGGGCACATACAAAAAGCAATGTATAAGCTTTGAGTCCTGAAGCAGGTGCATCCTAGTAGACTGCCTAAAAATGAAGGATACAGGGCATTACTCTCGAAAGATCTTTTCTGGGGTTCAACCAAATTGGAAATATCCTGCTAAATAGTCTGATTTTTTTGAGCCTGGATGCTGTTGTGTTCTGTGGAGATAAAAATTCTCATTGATGTGAGACTTAAAGTAGTGTGTCTGCCTTGGTGCTGCTGGCTGAATCTGGTAGTCCTTGGAGAGCTATCATGTAAATACGACTTCTGAACCAATTTTACTGGTTACTCTGGGGTAAAGTATGCATATATTAATAATATCAGTGCTATTTTCAGGGGCTTTAGTTCATATTTTAGAAATATATATATATGGGGTTGTTTTTTGTTTTTTTTTTTTTTTTGTATTTTCTCTAACTAGGCTGGTTATTTCAATTCAACAGATTCTTTAGTTTGTGTAGCAGTTGGCACAGAAGGGGTCCAGGAATGCCACCAAAGATGATGTGGAATGGCTCAGTAGTTGTGGTATGCTGCAGGGCAACTAGGTGCTTTTAAAATTGCTTGGATGATTGAGCTCAACAGGTTGGCCTTTCCAGGTCTTCTTCAAATTTCTGAGGCTTCAAGAGCCCAAACCCCCAACTTTCCTGAATGAAGGGCAGGAAGAGTCTCTGCCTCTTGAGGCGAGATGGGAGACTCCCAGAAGGGCAAGTCTGGAAGCCTGAAGTTTGTAACTTCTGACACTAGGAGGAAGGGTCCAGCTCCGCCTCAAGATCTCAGTTACACCTCAGTTACAGAACAGATTCAGTGCTCTTGTAGGTGATGAGTGCTCCATCCAGTGAAGCATCCAAGCTTCATGCAGGAACCACGAGGAGAAAGCGGCAAGTGGTAATAGTAAGGAAATTCCCTGCTGTGGGGGATGGAGACTCACATCTCTTGACCTGGTTTGTCTTCTAAGGTGACTTGTTGTTTAGAGTGGCTTGCATGTGGAACGTTGTGGAGAGACTGCCAAGGCTTGTCTGGCCCTCAGACTGCCACCCTGGGGCTCTTTCTTATAGGCTTCAATGATATTGCCAGGAGTGATCTGGAAAGTATCTGTTGTGACTGTATGGCTCTGGGGTGATGGGAACCTGGGTGGTTTTCTCCTTGATCCTTTCAGTAAGAAGGAAGGGTATGAGGATGAGTGGACAGATCCTGAGGGTAACAGCTGGTGTCAGCAACAGAGTTTCAGTTTTGTGATTGTGAGATCCTCTTTGAGGATTGTTTGGAAAAGATGGGATCCACCTAAATGAGTAGGGCAAAAACATCTTTGCTAACAGGCTGGCCAACCAGGTGAGGAGAGCTTTGAAATAGTAATGATGGGGAAGGGAGAGGATGACCAACAATCTTGTGAGGAAGCGGTGAACCAGGTTGGCAAACAAAATATGTGGGGTTATGCAAACAATGGGGACCTTGTAATTAAAAAAAAAAAACCAGGATTGAAAGGAGCCCTTCCCAAGCATACCTGTATAAACAAGGAAGTGACTTTCAGAATTACAGGGTACACTCTTGTAGTCTTTCTGGGAAGTCAGTATGGCTGGCTGCCTCTCTGAAATGTCTGTGCTCTCATGCGCACAGTGTGATCTTTGGTGTGCAGAGAAGAGGAATTACATGTCTGCATGGAGTTGCAGAGTTATGATTTCATTGGGATCATGAAGATAGTGGGTTAGCTTACATGACTGGAGTGCTGCAATAGGTGGATATGGATTATTTGGGAAGCATAGGCTAGGAAGGTGAGGAAGGGGAGTTGCTCTTTATGCAGCAGAGAAGCTCAAATGCATGGAGCTCTGCTGTGGGACAGATGATGAACCACCTGAGAGTTTGTGGGTTGAAGGGCAGACCAATGTGGACGATGTTGTGGTGTGGGTGTCTCTACAAACCACCTAACCAGGAAGAAGTAGTTGATGAGGCCTTCTTCAAACAACTGAAATAAGGGTCATGTTGGCAGGACCTAGCCCTTATGGAGGATTTCAACCATCCTGCTATCTACTGGAGGGATAGGTTAGTTTACTTATGCCCTGGGTATGAGCAATCCAGGAGGTTTCTGGAGTGTCTTGACTGCTGGATCTCAGTCTTGCAAACAAGGAAGAACTGTTTGGGGATCTGAAGGGTTAGGGCAGCCTTGACTGCACTGTCCAAGAGATGGTAAAGTTAAGGATCCAGAGAGGAGGGGGAGAAAATGCAGAAAGCAGGATTAGAACCCTGGACTTGAAGAGGGAAGAGTTTGGACTTTTCAGGGCTCTGCTTAGAAGAATCCCACTGGAGACAGTTATGGAGAAAAGAGAGATTCAGGTGAGCTGCTTGGTTTTCAGGGATCACCTCCTTCTAGTTCAGTAGTGGTCCATCCTCACAAGCAGGAAAACAAGCAGAGGTGGTAGAATGCCTTCATAGATGAACAAGGAGCTCCCGACAAAAATCAAACATAAAAAGAAAGAGTACAGGAGGTGAAAGCAGGGAGAAATGACGTGGGACAAACGTAGAGAGAATGTCTACAGGTGTAAGGATGGGGTTAGGAAAGCCAAAACCCACCTAGAGTTGAATATCATGAGGGATGTTGTGGGTTAACCTCAGTGACCAGCTCAGCTCCATACAGCTGCTCACTCACTCCCCTACATAGGGATGGGGAAGTGAGTTGAAAGGGTAAAAGTGAGGAGAGTCTCGTGAGTTGAGACAAAGACAGTTTAGTAGGTAAAGCAAATGCTGCACGTGCAAACTGAGCAAAATAAGGAATTCATTCTCTGCTGTTCATTGGCAGGCAGATGTTTAGCCATCTTCAGGAAAGCAGGGCTTCATCAAACATAATGATGACTTGATAAGACAAATGCCATAACTC
This sequence comes from Chlamydotis macqueenii, assembly GCF_036417535.1. Lineage (NCBI taxonomy): Eukaryota > Metazoa > Chordata > Aves > Otidiformes > Otididae > Chlamydotis > Chlamydotis macqueenii. The sequence goes on from NC_141556.1 coordinate 132,214,415, forward strand.
CAAATGAATCCCCTTCCTCATTCTTCCCCCCTAGCTTTTATTGCTGAGCACAACATCGTATGATATGGGATATCCCTTTGGTCAGCTGGAGTCAGCTGTCCTGCCTGTGTACCCTCCAGCTTCATGTACACCCCCAGCCTACTCGCTTTTGGGGCAGCGTGAGAAACAGAAAAGACTTTGAGGCTGTGTAAGCACCCTTCAGCAATAGCTAAAACATCTAGGTGTTACCAACACTCTTTGGGTCACAAATCCAAAACATAGCCTTCTGTGAACTGCTATGAAGAAAATTACCGCTATCTCAGCTAAAACGAGTACAGATGTGAAAGGCAACAAGAAAGGCTTCTACGAGCACATAAGTGTAAGAGGAAGACTAGGAAAACCGTGAGCCTGTTGCTGAATGAGAATGAGGGCTTTGTCACAGAGGTACTTAATGCCTTACTCATCTTTAATAGTAATACTGGCCTTCAGCAATCCCAGGCCCCAGCAATCCCCAGTGGGAAGGTCTAGGGCAAGGTAAACCTACCCTTAGTGAAGGAGAATCAGGTTAGGGAATATTTAAACAAACTGAACATGTTCAAGGTCATGGCCCTGATGGGCTGTGTGCTGAGGGAGCTAACGGATATTGGGAGACCACTGCTGATAGTCTTTGAAAGGTCGTAGTGACTGGGAGAAGTTCCTTAAGACTGGAAGAAAGCAAGTGTAACTCCTGTCTTCAAAAAGAGCAAGAAGCCTCCTTTTTGCTAACATGCAAACATGATTGCAAACATGTTTGCAAACATGATCAGCCTCATGTTTGCCCCTTAGAAGGCAATGGAACAGATAATCCTGGAAGCCATTACCAAACGTATGAAGGACTGGGGGTATGACTGGGGGTAGTCAGCATTAATTTATGAAGGGGAAGTAAATTCTGACCAATCCGTTAGCCTTCTATGATGAAATCACTGAGTCACTAGAGGAGGAGAAGGCAGTGGACATTGTTTATGTTGACTTCAGCAAAGCTTTTGACATTGTCTCCCATAACATCTTAATTGACAAACTGATGAAATGCAGACCATGTAAATGGACAGGGAGGTGAATTGAAAACTGGCTGAAGTGCCAGGCTGAAAGGATTGTGCTCAGCAGCACAAGGCCAGTCACTGGCAGCATGCTGCAGGGCTGGATAGTGGGGCTGATGGCTGCTCATCGTCTTCAGTAAGGACCTGGATGGTAGGACAGAGTGCACTTTCAGCAAGTTGCCAGATGATGCAAAACTGGAAGACTGTTTGAGACACCAGAGGGTTGTGCTGTCGTTCAGAGAGGCGTTAGCAGGCTGGAGAAATGGGCTGGCAAGTTCCTCATGAACAAAGAGAAATGCCAAGTCCTGTACCTGAAGAAGAATAACCCCAGATTGATTGGCTGGAAAGCAGTTTTGGTGAGAAGGACCCCAGGATCCTGGTGGACACCAAGTAGACCATGAGGCAGCAATGTGTGGTTGTGGCAAAGGCATCTTCTAGCTTGCTGGGCTGCATGAGTCAGAGGATTGTCAGGAGGCAGGTGGAGAGATGTGATCTTTCTCCTCTTCTCCTTTCTGGTGAGGCCCATCTGGTGTGCTATGTCCAGTTCTGGGTTCTCCCAACCAAGGGAGAGATGGAGATACCAGAGTGAGTCCAGCAAAGGGTGATGAAGATAGCTGGGGGATTTGGATTATCTGACATTTGAGGAGAATCTGAGAGAGATGGGACTGTTTTAGCCTGGAGAAGAGAAGGCTGAGTGTGGGTGATGTTATCAGTATATCTGAATACGTGATGTGGTAGAGTAAGGAAAGTGGAGCCAGACTCCTCTAGGCAGTAGTCAGTGAAAGAAGAGGCAATGGGCATGAATTGAAAACCAGGAAAATCCATTTAAATTTAAGAAACACTTTTTAACCTTGAGGATGACTGAACAGTGTAATTTCCATCCTTTGAGACATTCAAACCTGGCTGCATGAGGCGCTGAGCAATCTGCTCTTTAGCTGTCTCTGCTTTGAATAAGGGGATTTGGTCTACAGAAGTGCCTTCCAGTCTCAAATGTTGTGTGATTTGGGTAGTGGTTAATGGGTTGTACTTTACTTGCAAGCTGATAATAAATGGAGTACCACCAGGGGCTGTCTTGGTACCTCTTCTTTTTAACATCTTTATAAATTACTGGAAGAAGCAGTGGAGTGCACTCTCTTCAAGTCTGCAGTTGATACCAAATTGGTGGAACAATTTGTGTGCTGAAGAATGGAGGAACCTGAGACTAGAGGAATTCCGATTGTCTACCTTGGAGAAGAGAAAATGGGAGATCCTAATAGCAGCCTTACAATACCTACAAGGAGGTTATCAAGATGGAGTCACACTCTTCACAGCAGTGCATGATGGGACAATAAGACCAATGGATGTAGATTGAAACAAGAAGGGTTCCAATGTAGAGGGAAAACTTTTTTCCTAGTCAAGCAGTGGAGCAGGTTGCCCTGTGTGCCCTACCTCTGTCCTTATGTCCTGGTTTCGACTAGGATGTAGTTAATTTTCTTCTGAGTAGCTGCTGTGTTTTGGATTTAGTATGGGATTTTGTATTTAAGGAATGTTGATTCAGTGATGTTGTTAGTTGTTGCTAGGAGATCAAAGACTTTTTTCAGCTTCGCAGGTTTCACTAATGTGCAGGTGCAAGAAGCTGGAAGGAATATAGCCAGTACAGTTGACCCAAACTGGCCAAAGGAAATATTCCATGCCATAACTGTCATGCTCACTATATAAGTGGGAGCTGGCCAGTGGGCAGAAATCCGGAAATTGCTGTTCCAAGATCACTGCTTGGGATTGTTCCAAGATCACTCTCAGTTCCACTCCATGATCACTGCTTAGGATGGGCTGTATTGGTCGTTGGGCAGCAAGAAATTGTGCATCATTCATTTTGTATAGCCTATTATTATTGTATTTTACTTCAATCATTAAACTGTTCTTACCTCAACCCACAAGTTTTCTTACTTTTACCTTTCCGATTCTCTCCCCTATCCCACTGGGGAGAGGGAAGGTGGATGAGCAGCTGTGTGGTACTTAGTTGCTGACTGGAGTTAAACCATGACACCTTGGAGGTTTTCCAGACCCACGTGGACAATGCCTGAGAAACCTCGTTTGACCTCGGAGCTGGTCCTGCTTTGAACAGGAGGCTAAACTACAGACCTGAGGTCCCTCCTAGCCTGAATGACACTGATTTTTCAGTCAAGTTTCAGTAGTAAATTTTTCAATTTCTGTTTGCATGTCAGCTTGTAATGTGTGGTACCAGTCTCTCTTTTGCTGTTCATAATGTAGTTTAGCAGGCCTGTTGTGAACTGTTTTTATAATGTTTCTGGGCTTCATAGAAGAAGCAGTAGATTAATATTGTTAGCCGTACCCTTGCGTCTGGGATGTATGCGAAAGTCAGAACACACTTTAGCTATGACTTGCAGGCTCTGGGGGAGGGAGGGAGATGTTCAGCATTGTGACTGTGTGACATTTTGGGGGTGGAAAGGAATAACTCTGCTTTCCTGTCGGCTTAATTTGATTTAGTCTGCAGGGCTTGTTATTTAGGCAGAACGTTTCTTCTGTTTGTGGTGTAATGGTTAGCTTTGCTTTGTGAGCTGTATTGCTTGTTTGCCGGGCTAATTTTGCAGAATTTACATAGCACAGTCATTTGTGCAGAAAGCGGATACTTCTTACTAGTTCTTATTTTGCTCTGTCGATGGTTGAAGTGCTAAATGTTTGGTGGAACATCCTGGGGTGTGATTTTCCACTGAAGAAAACAGGAGTAAGGCTATGAATATGGCTATCCTTGACCTTGCCAATCTGGCTCCTCCTAGTAGATATTTGATGGACCACTAAATAGAACTATGGCTTCCATATTTGAATACCCAAGGTCTATTATTTTTTATTCTGCAAAGGAATTTTTCTGTCTTTATGATTTCCTTAATTCTCTACAGAGACTTTGTTGTGTGTATGGTTTCAAGGGACAGGGAGTCCTCACAGGGAGAGACAAAGATACCCCATATAATATTATCAAGCTTATAATGCATCTCTCTCTGATAACAAACATTCAGAGCAGTAGAAGAGGATCTTCAGATCCTCTCATACATAATCACAAGTGAAAGTAAATTTTTTTCCCTTTGGTGAAACCCTATGAGAGGATGTTTATGCAGCAAAGCTCTGCATTTCTGTGTAAACAATGGTGAAACTTGGTATGATGCAGAAAAAATTCTTGTTAAATAGACTTTAAGTTAATAGTGATGTATTTAGCAAAGTAGGTATAGTGGCTTGGGATGCTTATGGATTTGAGAACCGTTCCAGAAATAAAATGTTTTGGAAGTCCTGTGAACAAAAGCTAAAATGTTGTCTAAGAAATAAAAATAAACTTTGTAATGCGAAGTAGAAGTAGTTACTGCTGAAGCAACACAAATTGATTTCCTTTAAACAATAAAGAAAAATGCATGCCATTTGTTGCCTTAACTATGATGAGCATTCCTGTGGTTTTTCCTTTTGTGACCTCTTTTGTAGCAGTTACCCACAAAATGTTACCATTACATGTTGCCTATTTGATGTGCTCTCTTGATTAAGCTGAATGTATTACTTTCACTGAGAATCTCTAATTGGATTGATGTTTTCTTATTCTTTTCAAAGGCGTGAAAACTTAAATGTAGTCAATAATTGTGTATATGTGTGTTTCTCTTTTAGTGGAGGCGATAGTGGAGTTTGACTACAAAGCTCAACATGATGATGAGCTGACGATCACTGTAGGTGACATAATCACCAATATCAAGAAAGATGATGGAGGCTGGTGGGAAGGACAGCTCAAAGGCAGAAGAGGTTTGTTCCCTGACAACTTTGTAAGAGTGAGTACAAAGTGGAACTGTTCTTGTGTTGTGTATACATTTTGTGTACTGTGCTGTTCAGGCCAAGTATCAGCCTTTATATCATAGTATTTCTTATATCCGAAACCATAATATATTGCAATACAATGTTCTATTGAGGCTGTGTTACAAGGAAAAGATTACTTTCTTTGCAAAGACAATATAGTTTTCATATCCTGAAAATAAATGTAGCTACCTCAACATTTCTCTGCCGTTTAGTGATTATGTTTGACTGTGTGGTCTGGGAACAAAGTGATTGTTCTAGAACAACTTATATGTCATGGCATTTACAGTATTTTTCTCTTCTCTGTAACTGCTACTTCTTCTCCAGAGTGCTTTCTTAGGTTTTATAGAAGCTTTTTGTGAATCCTTATTCCTGGCTAAACTAGTTGAGAATAATTATATGGAGTTTTTAAAGCAGTTACCTATAAAAACTTAAGAAAACCCCCAACCATTACTTTGTATATCATGTACTTGCAGTAATACTGGCTTTAGGAAAGCCATTTAAAGTTTTATAAATATATATCTTTTTTACTGGGCATCTGTGTGTGTGCGCACGTGTCTGCAGATATGAGACTAGCTGTTAGTACCTCTGAGTCTCCTTGATTTGTCATTGGAAGCATAGGCTGTTAAAACCTCCATAGAATTGGCTTTCCACTATGGAAAAGAGAGCAAGAACTACAATAAATTACGTAAATGAGTTTTATGCTAATCCATTACTACAGCTTCAGAGGATCTTTGGGACTTTCCCCTTTCCAAGGATATAAGTGTCTTTTTTTTTTTTTTTTTTTTTTCCATCTTCTTCTAACTGTGTGAGCCTGTTGTGTGTTTAGTCATATGCGCGTAATGAAGTAATTGCATCTTGCTTCAATAACACTGCGTATGTCAAGGTAGTTTGAAGAATTGGTTTGGTAGCAAACTTAGTGAGCCCGTAGCAAAGAGGGGACACGGGAGCCTCAGATGTTCCTGTGGGAACAAACATACTCGCATCCTAATCCTTGTTCTTGTTGTTTCCAAGAAGAAAGAGCAGCTCTGTGTCTGTCAGGCAGCAATGACTAGGAGGAAGTAACAGCCTCAACGAGATGAAAGGGAGTGGAGGAATCGATACTCTGTTTCTTGTTAACTTTTCAAAATCCACACTTTAGGGTAAGGGGAAGAAACCATTTTGGCACTCATTGTGTATTGATAGTGTTATTCTGATGAACTGTGAAGTTCTGTGGGACAAAAGCAGACTTTCTCTAAGCTTTCTTCTGGCTGATATTTGAAATCTGTTGCTGATTTTAGGAGGTGTTGGATTTAGCATTCTAAATAAATGCGGTCTATGAGTTTCTGTTATGAAAATACCACAATCTAAGTATGAAGATGTGCAAGTTTTCCCCTTTGTACCTAATTTTTAAGGCCTCTTCTTTCCAAAATAACTTATCCTCTCACGTAATTGAAAAAGAAATTGCTTTTTCTGGATAGAAAGTTCCAATTCAACAATAAATGTTTTGGATTTTGTGTTCTTATAAAGCATCAATACCTACTCTTTGCTTCTTCTCTCCTTTTTTTTTTTTTAAAAAAAATCAACATCCAGGGCTGTTTTCTAAATAACTAAAAACTGCATTAAATTCTTCCTCATTCTCAGCTTGAATGCAAAGTCAAATATGTTTTTCATATCTGAGCATTCCCTCTCTAAATTAGGTAACATGGAGTGCAAGATACAAACTTCCTAAAAAACCTAGTTAATTTGTGAATGTCTTGAGTGAAAACCTTTATTTCTCTTCAGTTTTTCTTGTTTTATCTAGAGAAACAGAAGTCCCATTAGAAAGCTTATTGAGTGTAATCGTTCTGTCCACTAAGATGATAAGTAATTGTAAACTTTCTCAGTTACGGAAATTTTTTTAACAAGTACGTGCAGAATCGAGCTCACCAGCCATCAATTCATGCCCTATTTCTACTCTATGGTGTCAGCAAGGTGATTGAGAGGCAGGCAAAAAGGGATGCTACAGGTGAGTGGTGGAGTTGAATGGAACTCCAAATTCCCATTGGTTATCAGAATTGGTTATAAGAGTAGTTACTTAAGAAAGGTATTCAGAGGTAAATTCACTAATTAAGTTCTTGAGGTACTTTGCATTCTACCTTCAAGTGGAGGGAATAATTTCTTGTGGAAAGGAGATTTTCCTTCCTGTGATTTGATTTTTCTTTTGGATAAATTTCTTATGACATTCCAAAGAAACTGTTGGGTTTTGAGCTGGATTGAATGTTTGAGCTGAATTGAAACCACTGAATTAACACAGTAAAGAGACCTGAGTGGTCTCTCTTAGCATATGTGATTAGATTCTGGAAGTGCAATTTGAAGAGAAAAGAGTTTGGAAGAAAAGATGTACAAATCAGAAATGGAGAAATTAGAGAAATGCAATATATTTGAATGTTTATGAAAAGGCATTAATATGAAGTGTTACTTAAGGAAATAAAAAAAAAATTTCAATGGAGTACTAGGTTGTGAACGTGGAAAAGACTTTTGGAGTTGCCTGAAGCAAAAGTGATTTTAAATTTCATTGAATAAATGCAAATTAGGAGACAATTGAAGAGGAGTTGTCGAAGAGAAATGTGAGAAAGAAATAGAAAGGGGGGAGGTAGCAATTATATGCAGTACATATAGAGGTGTTTTTTTTTCAGGGGACTTTTCACTGTGAAGCTTTATCAGAGGTGCTTCCTGTTCTCAAATCTGCAAAACAACTGCTCTGAATTGTATGTATTTTTATACATACAAACACAAAAAAACATAGATTCATACCCTTCTTTATGCTCTGCAATTCAGTATGGAAGGGGTAACCGAAAAGGTATTTGAAATTTCTCTTTCTGCTTTCACTGCCTATTAGTCTGCAGCTATGGTTACTTGAAAGTTTTTGTGGGAGAAGTTTGTCTAAATATGAGAAAATTCTTTAGTTCCTCTTTAAGATCTAATTTACCTCTGTCAGCCTTTGTAGATATCTACTTCGATTAGAATACTAACATTGAATTTATCTTAAGAAGTGTATGAAATGCGTATCTGGTTGTCGTCTTTTTCTGTTTTCTTTCAATTGAGATAGAGGTACGATTGGAGAATGGCGTACTGCTCCTGGTTGTCTGTTTTACTCAGTTACACAGTGGAAAAAGAGGAGGTAGCAGGTGTGAATGCAGTGTTGTTCGTTTGCATGGTATGAAGTTGGTTTTCTGTATCTTTCTAGCTTGGAAACTTCAACTTGAAATCCCAAATCCTTACTTTTATAACCAGAAAAGTAAGTGTGGATGATGTGTAGTATATTGGGGATTTTTTTTTTTTAAATGCCGTTAGGAAATAGATGGGAGGCTTTTAATTTTTTCTGGTCTTATTTTAACAAATTCCTTGTCTAACCGTGCTCTGCAGGGTAAAACTGTGTTTGTAAGTGTAACAGCATCTGAGGCAGTTAGATTGTGCTGATAGCAGATGAAGATGTAGAAAGCAGGAAACTGTGGTGCAGAGCCATGCTTGCCGGTTTTAATTTACAAAGCGAATTCTACGTGGGATCGGATAGCGTTATACTGGTAAACTGAATTTGCTGCATGTGACAACCGTAAGGCTTGTCTGTACTCCAGAGGACCTGGTAATATTGCTAGCAGCATTGTGGAGATAATTTTTTTTTTTAAATTAGCAAGAAGTGTAGTGGTAGTTATTTTTGAAATTGTGGTGTACAGCTTGGGTTTTAGGATCAATGAAACAGGACAGGGGCTTTGTGTAACTGTACTGCTGCCTCAGGTCAGAGCAGAAGCCTGGATTTCTCATTACACAAGCAGAATATGGTCTTTAAATAGTGCAAATTACTTGTAGGATGTCAAGGATGTTCGTGCTGAATCATAGGTACACGTGGAGATCCTTATCTGCTGCTTGTAATTTAATTTTCTTCTCTGTATGTTTTGTTTCTTTGTTTTTAATCTTCACAACCAGTCAGAGGTTGCAGAGGATTGCAAGTGAAACACAGGGGCGATTCCTTGCTGAGACCCTTGGGCTTGTTCCACACCCCACACACCCCTACCCATCCCAATTAGTGCTTTCCTAAAACCTTTCATAAGACTGGGCCTGTGCACATGCATGTAAAGGGGCCCTTTACAGCTGTAGTTTGGCTCCTGGGAGGGAAAAGAGAATATTCCCCATGTCCCAGAACACTTTGATTCCTGTAGTACTTTCTGCTTCCCCGGCCCTCTGACTGCTACTTGCTGCCCATCGTGTCAGAGAACCTGACCAACTCCTGTTGGTTCTTTCCTCCTGCTTTGCCACTGCACCCTCTGATGCCGCTGTGCCCGGCTTTGCTTCAGAGCTTGTAGGTTCCTGTCACCTTCACTGCTCTCTGAAGTACTCTGAATACTATTAATCAAGTGGCGTCTGGGTCACCTTTGCCTAAGTAGCCACTTCTGAAAGTTGTGGCTTCTGCCGAGGCACTGAGGTTACATGCAGACTACAGAAAGCAGTGTTATTTCTGTCTGTACCTGAAAAGATAACTTGTTTTATGGCTCGGTGAATTATTATGGGGTTTTTTTACATACTTGGCAGGGATTTGCAATTCAATTACAGGGCTTTTTTTTTTGTTGGAAATCTTACTAGGATACTGTTTATGTATTTGTTCTTAAGAAATGTTTTAGATTGTGGCATCCTAACTGTTACGTTGTCTTGGGAATGAGAACCAGGAGTATTACTTTCTTATTCCAAGTTCTGGTTATGACCATTAAACTTGTTATCTTTATGGTGAGATACAAGAGAATATAATTGATGGAAGAAACTTTCAGATAGGTTCCATCATGTGAAAATGTTGTCTCTTTGAGCCTTTGTTTCTGTCAACAGCAATGAAGATTTTGTGGAGAGAAACATAGCATCACTGATGCATTGTTATTTATTATTGCTGCTGTTATTACTTTTACAATGGTGAAAGCAAAACCAGTTAAACAAAGTCTTTCTCGCTCTCCCAGCCCATCTCCCCCACAAAGATGCGGATGCACCAAGATGGTCTTGCACCAGCCAATAGTCTCTGACTTGGCAGTGCTCATGCTTCAAAGGGAACTCGGCTCAGAGCAGTGGCAGCACTCTGGGCCGTCCTGGATGCCCAGGGCTTGATTACAAATAACGTCACGCCTCAACCTGTTCCTCTGGCTTCAGAGGAGGTGGGGGAGCTGCCAGTGAGGCAGCTTTCTTGGGTGTTGGGCCTGGAAGTGATGTGAGACTTCCTGGCAGCAGCAACAGAGGCTCTTTCCCATTCCCTGTTGCAGGGAACTGGTGATGCTCTCGGCTGGATGGGAAGGGTGCCGTGGGCATTGGAGTCAGCAGAATGGATCCTGTATGTTTATGATGGAGGCAAGCGTGGTGTTGGCTGTCCTGTCGTGAGCAGTTTGTTGGATATGTTTTGTTGCCAGGCTTTGGGAGGGGGATTACTACAGTGGGGGAAACAGAGGAAAGAAACGTTACTGTTTGGGGCAGTCAGATGTTGGGTTTGTTGTGGGAAGCAGAGTGTGAATGTTTTATGAACGATGGAAAAGTGAGAAGGTTTGAAATGTGTGTGGCAGTCATGCAGTAGATACATGGTAATGTGAAGCTTCAGTGTGAAGGTTTTTATTAGCTTGTAGTGGCTAGTACTTTATATTGCAACAAGTTAGTAAAAAGTAACCTTCTGAGAAGGCAGTGGCTTAATTGTAATTATATGTGGATAGAACTGGTGAAGATTTAAGAATTTGGAAACAAAACATATTGCTTATCATTCTCTAATATGCGTTGTAATTACTGATGTTTAAAAACATGAAAATAAATACTCTTATTTAAATACACATAATATTGCTTCACTGATAGAGTTCAGTGTAGGTAGTATAAATTGATACACTAAGGATACACTCATCTCTTTTTGCTCAGGTTTGTCTTTTGTATTCTTAAGAAAACCTCAGTAGAGTATTTCTGTTTAAAATATGCTGTTGTTTAAATTGCAAATAAAAATGTATAATTTTATGCTAAAAAGGAAACTAAAGACTACTTTCCGACCCCCTCTCCCTTTCCTGAGGCTCCAAGCCATGAGGAAGAGGAGAACCTAATCAGAGATTGAAACAAGGACCAAATGTGCTGTCTAGAAGTTATATTTTCAACCTTATAACTTCTTTGGAGCTATAATATCATAGTTATTTAAAGCAACTTCAGTTTCTTCAGATCTTATTTTTGTATTATTATTTGGAGCCAGATGTTACACAGGGAAGCCAACGTGATTTTGTCAATAGCCTCTTAACGTAGTTTCCATAAGGATTTATAGAATTGGCAGGGTTTGATGGTTGGTGGCGTTTCTTCAACCTAGTCCTAAAAGGCTGGGAGGCAAAGGTGTAAGGTGTCCTGATGTTATACTTTGTCTTTCCTGGAGTCAGTTTCTTTTTTCTTTTCTTTTCTTTTCTTTTTTTTTTTTTTCTCCGCCTGGCGATTTTCAAAGCTCCGGATGTTTTTATTTTCTCTGTAGCTTGTTTACGTGTGGGTGGGTATGTTAGTAATCCATGTATTTTGATCTGATTTATTTTTACACTTGGTCTGGCAATTGTTCTACTGTTGGAGCAGGCTGCTGTGAGAAACTTGTTCTCTGTAGGTAAAATCTGTAGAGGTGCTTAGCAGCATTTGCATACAAATGTCTTGCAAAACATACTTCTACAGTTTTGGATTTACAGAGAGTACAGCTGTGTATCTAATTTTTCCCAACAGGATCAAAAACCTTGTTCGAATTCTTAAAATACAGTAACTGAAAACACAAACGCCTACAAACTGAATTGTAGTTCAGTCCTGTTGCTGTGTGAAGCTAGCGTGAGAATACTTGGTATTTCCACCTTTCTTGCAATTTAATTACAGAGCACTGAGATGAATTCCCTCAACTTTAGGAAACATTATCTGATTTTGATGTTTCTAATGTTTATTTGGAAAAAAGAATATAAGAGAAACAGTATTCTGGATGCCTGTAGTGTAACTATAGCATTTAATAATCCTAATTGTGAAGGATTGTGCTTGCATTCAAGTCTGACAAATATTCCATTTACTGCATTAGAACGATCCAGCCTGTATCCTGACTACATCTGCTTATTGTCTTTCATTTTTATATTACTTGAATATTAAGTAACTTTAACAACAAGTAAGAATGAAGATGAGAGCAAGAGGGACATGTGGGAAAAGGAAAGATATCGAGGATTGTAAAACTAATTGTTCGAACTGCTGCTGTCATGGCTTAATGATACTGTTTGATTCTGAATATTCCTGTTCTGATCAAACATTGTAATTTATTAACAGTAAGTATATGTGCATATGTGGGGTGATTGTTTAGTGGGGTTGATTTTTTATTTGTTTGGATTTACTGTGTTGTTTTGGTGTTTTACTTCTATGTACAGAAGTGCTGTTTTTTTTTTTCTGAAATGTGTCGACCATTTAATTGCTTTCATATATCAGCTTTCATGCTTTTATAAAGTGCGTGTCAACTGGAATGGTGAACTATTTGCATTATTTGCTACTGGAAGCAGTATTTGACTAATTAAGTATCTTTGTATTCAGTGTCTGTAAGTGTTGCAATTCCCTCCTAGAATCTTTTGGGAAGTATTTCAGAAGCTGGAAGTGGAGGCAGAGTCCTTAAAGGGTCCTCCATTTTCTGCTGTCACCTGATTATTTACTTTACTAGAATTGCACTGGCGCTGTTAGTAAAATTATAATATGACAGAGTATATCAGAGAAGTTTTGGTTTGTAATCAGCACGTTCTCTTCAGAGCTGCAAAGAGACGGGTATATGTGCATCTCTTAATCTTCGTTTTTTGGCTCTGTTACAGCCATATGAAATATATTATTGTTTATGTATAGACGCTGTAGTCATTATAGTTGCCCTTGGAAAAGACAAAGGTGCAAGTAAACTACCATCCTGTAATAGGATGAGTTATTTACTCACTTTGACTTCAGACTTCTTCTTCAGTGATGGATACTTAGTGTCGACGGTTGTGACAGGAGGTGGTGAGGGATGAAAGGGAAGAAACAAGTAGAGCATGCATTTTTTAAAATAACATTTGTACCTCCCACCCAGCGAGAGGGAACGAGGCAAACCTGTCATCTTTACAGAAGGTGGTAATGACTTCTGATTTCATTGATTTCTTTTTTTTTTTTTTTCACTGGGAATATTGGGAGAAATAAACGCATCACAAGTCATTCAAGACTGTGCAAGGTGTTGAGTGTAAGTGTCTGCTGCTTCACAAAACCTTGATCTTTGCATTTCCCACTGCATGGGAACTCACTGCATCCTTTGAAAGATTAATTTAGTGCTCCTTCTTCCAGAGAACTTGCATTTGCCTTCCCAAAGCCTATAGGCCAGTATTATAAAAAAACCTGATTAATAACGCCCTTCCAACAGAAACCATCTCTAAACCAAAAACTTCTTTTGTAACTTTCATGGTTACACGTTATTGCCTTGGTTTCCCTTTTAGACATGCTTAGGTGAGTTTAGGCAGTTTGATTTATCTGTCAGTATTTACTTATTGATAGCGCAAAGCAAATGAAACTACTTTTTATCCTTTTGGCTGAAGATTATTTTATTCCTACTTGGAGCCAAGAGAATTATGGCATACAGTTTTCCTTTTGCCACCTGTGTTTATCAGCTTTTTGGTTGCTTGAAGGGTTGTTACAGTTTTTGTTCCCTTGCCCCAAGCTTCCTTATGCTGCCCCCAGGACCCTGCCAGCACGTGAGCAGACTGTCCATCTTACTGCATGTTGTTGTCATGTTGTCTGCACTACGTGGCCATGACACTTCAGAGATGTGGTTCATACACTGTCGTCAGCCATTGCCAAATCACTGGCTCAGTGAATGCCTAATAACCATAGATAGGACAAGGTAAGATGCAAATCTTAATGTTTTCTTTATCCTTCCCTAATGTCTTATGCGTCAATTTTATTGTACTATCAAACACAAAGACAAAATGTAACCTATTCCTCTTTTAAAAATCCTTCTAAGATGATCTGAGTTATACTCCTTCTAGGGTCGAATTAGAGAAATATAGATGGAAAAGTGCCTGTAAATCAAGACTTCCACATTAACTGTTTTGAATAAAAAATGTCTAAAATTCACCCACCAAAAAACTGCATACATGTCTCAAGGTAGCTTTAAGCAAATTTTTTAATGCTTCACTTTCGTTTTAGAGGAGTCTACTTCTATAACTTAGTTGAATATTTTCTATACAATTTGTTTCATGGAAAAAAAGTACTTAAAAGTGGAACTACCTGAAATGTACTGTTGCATATATAAAAAAGGGCATATACTCAGCTATTTTCCTCTACCCTCATACAATTTCTTCATTTTGCGACCTTGAGTTGATTCACAGTGCTCTGTGATGTACTTTTATCTGTTTGGCTTTCTTTGACTCTGGGTGATCTCTACTTTCAGACTGAAAACACGTGAAGGCTTATGGTTGTGAATTTGAGTTGATCAGCTCCTGTGAACAGATTATCACAAACAATAACGGTTAATTCAAAACCCCAAACTGGTTTGTTACTGATGTTTTGTAAATATATAAAATGCTGAAGCTAAACTAAAGTCCTGGAAGGAGTTAGGATTTGTGTTAGCTTGCTGTGAGAGACTGCCAGTGTTTTTCCCTGCAGAAGGAAAGATTATATGTACTTTCAGACCTTCTTAAGTGAACTACTGAGGGCAGATCCTTTAAAAACTATTGCACAGAAAGAACGTCCCCTGTACAAGTAGTTCACTGAAGCTGATGGAATAACTAGGAAGATACAGCTGCTGACATGCACCGATTCTTCAAGGATTGAGCATTGCATTTCATAGTCTTGGTTCTGGGTAGAAAGCTTCCAGATCTCTGTATTGTCAGCCCATATGGTTTTGCTGGGTCATATGAACTTCTGTAGCCTTTCAGACAATGTGAGAATTTTTTAGCCAGTCTAGGCAAACTGTCTGGTGGACATCAGAGGAAAATTTTGAGTAAGTGGAGGGAGAGGAATGCCTCATTAAACTGTAGAATAAAAGTTATTTGTTAAAAATATGAACAAATTCAAGATGTTTTCAGCAATACATATGCATGCATGTAGTAGACATGGATAACGTGTATGGTGTGCAGAAATAGACACTAGATCTAAAACCAGAACATACAAGTTATCAGAAATTATTTTTAAAGAGGCTTTTATTTTACAAAATAGAGAGGAAAAAAGGAAATATACTACCTGGTCTCATTCGTTATTTCAACCTTTTTTCTTCCACTAAGCGATTGTATAATACTGATTTTCTATATTAGAGTTTTTACAAGGAAGTAGAATGTATGTTGCTTGTCATTCTGAACCTTGGTGATGATTGCAGGGACGCCCTGTAATATTGACCCCATTTCTTTGTGCTGAGATTTTTACCTTTTCCTTGTTTCCTCAGCGAGTATTCAGGCATTTAGGAAAGGGTAATTTTTGTTTGATCTCTTTAAAGTGAGGGTACTCTACTCCCCAGTAGTTTTTACATGTGTTTCCTTTAGAAGCTGCCCTTCTCTTCCCACTCCCCCACCTGGCAGCCTCTGTGTGGGTTTTATTTTCTCAAGAAGCTGAAACTAGGCGTACAAGTTACAAGGTTGAAGAATTCCTTCAGGGCTTTCCTGCTTATGCCTCAAGTTTCTTGTAATACGTTGGTAACTTGCCTCTCGAGTCTCTGTACCGTGTCCTTCTGCTGTCGAATTCCAGCTCCATGACACTGAGTGCTGTAAAGAATGAGAGAAATTATTATAGCTGTGTTAGAGAGTGGTTTTTATTTGAAGACTGGTTATATTAGTGGAGATTTTCTCTGTCATGCCTTTGAGCCTGTCTGTAGTAAAATGAGCTACTCAAATCCCGCCATTGTAGAATGTATATGGAGGGACAGACAGGGAGATGGCATTTGAGTTTTAACAACCAACACCACCAGCATTTACTAATGAGTGCCAACAGATGCATTTGTTTCCTACTGATGTTTTCAGACGTTCATAAAACAAAACCAAGATTTACAGGGAGAGGCTAAATTACTATCTCTTACTAGATTGTGTTGTTGGAAAAAGTGACTAGGCTCCCAGATGCAGTATCCTCTCATCAGATCTGGCAACAAGCAACAAAATGAAAGATAAATACTGGCTATAGACAATTATTTTTAGTTAAGGCTGTTTAATATCAGCTGGTTAGACTGCTTGAGAGAAAAGGGAAGTTTGCATCATTGGAGCATGATACATGGTAGCGAGAGGAGACTTGAACTTGAAACCGCATTATTACTACTGTGCTGCCATTATCCTGATACCATCATTTTATTGAATTTCACCTCAAAGTAGTACGTTTTTGCATTCCTTTTACTCTCAGGGAAATACACATAAACAGGGCTTGTGAGATGGTGTCACAAGTAATGATTCAGTGAAAATATGGAGTGATTAATTACAAGTGCTTTTCTGGGTGTACCAAAAAAAAAACCAAAACATCAGCGTAGTAGTAGTTGTCCAGTAAAGATTATTTGGTGACACCAACAGACCTCCTTGATTTTTGTGATGTTAACAGTGGCCATTTACAATACTTTTTCTTTTGCTCTGAATGAGTGTGCTTGTCAGTGAGGACATACCACGGTGTAAATATTGTCTACTGCAAAAGTACATAGCATAGATAATACAAAACCAAATTATTCTTTGTAAACATTATGGATGAGCAGCCTCAATTGTGATAGGAGCTTGCATCTCTTTTGCTCTGGCTGTACCATTGTTCTTTCATTATTATAAGAGTTTAAGTATAATATATAGCTAGAGAGCTTCTGCTGTGAAGGAGCCATGCAGCGAAGCACTTCATGGCCATCTAGTAAAACCCTGTACAGCAAGCAAACAGGCTGTACCAGTAAAAGCTCAATCAGTTAAACCAGTTTAGCTAGTTTAATTAAGTCAGTGGTAGGGGCTTCTGCCGGCTCAGTTACACATCACACCTGCCCGTCTTCCTGCTCTAGCTATGCTGCCAGAAGTGTGCAAGTAGGTACCATTTTAGGAAATTCCACTTTGACTGTTTCTAATATATATAGCACATTGTTGCAATGTAGTCTCTTCTTTTTCTCCCTTCCCTTTTTCTATCTTTTTTTTTTCCTTCACTCCAATGAATTTACAGCTATGCCTTACTTAAATGTAGCTGCTCTTGGATGTAGTTATTAGCCACCTGCCTCTTTACCCAGTGTATTTTCTGCACTCTTGGAAGACAGAAGAGAAGTTTAAGGTTTGAATTCTGTGAGTGGAATAAACAGAGGATAGTTAGTATCAAGATTTTATTTTCAAGTGAAAGGGCTAGAATAATGGCAGATGTGTAAGTTGTGCAAGATACTAGGACAGTATTTAAGATCCAAGTAACTTGCTTTGTCATAAAACAATAGCATTAACTATTTTTGTATTCAACTGTTAGCAGATGAGACAATTAGAAAGGAGTGTTTGAACAGTTTCTTTAGTATTTTTTAAGTGAAAGGGAGACCTACAGGGTATCTGGAAAAGCTTCCTTAAGATGAACCCATAGTAAGCTAACTCAAGTGTGCAGACCATCACAGAAAATGTAGGTAGGGCACCAAATGACATCGTTAACATGACATGTTAATGAAGCATTTCCGTGCACTGCAGAAACCGTAGCTATACTAGCACAAAACTGAAGATGTGTTCGGTGGTGTGTTGCCTTGCATTTCCTCTGCTGGGTGCACTTACATGCAGAGAGAAAAGCTGTGCAGCTTGTACATTGTTAGATTGCTTTCGTGCAAGTAGTAAGGATGCTGGGACTAAGCAGAGTTTGAGGAAGCACAGGTATGATCAGGAAAGAAGCAGAATAAGTAGGAAAAGATATGGCAGAAATGGGCACAGGACAAACCATGTAAATTCAAGCATCTCTGACAGTGTTGGAAAAAGCAATGCTCTAATATCTGTCAACTACATGGTGGATTACATGGGATCTTCTCTAGAACCTTGTTGACACCCTGCTCCTACCCTGTACCATTTCCTTCCTTTTGCTGTTTCCAGCTTAAGCTGTTGGAAACTGTTTTCAGAAGTTGTTTAGCATAACATCTGTACCTGAGTTTACGGAAGGTAACTTCTCAGGTATCGATTTTGCCACACTGCCTTGTATTAAAGGTTACTGTGGACACATTATGGTTCCTGCCAAAAAATCTGTAATAGCATAGTTCCCCACAGGAAGGTTGGATACTCTTATGGTCTCTTTTTTTAATCTTAGCTGACAGGATGCATATATGTTCTAAATAATAAATTTTAATCTGAAAGCTGGTGTTCTAGTTAATATCACGGCTGTTTAAGAATGAGTGTTGGAATTGCTTGAATAGTTTATGTCTTACATGGCTTCGTTTGCTGTCCTTGCCCCCACCCCCAAAGGGATACTTTGTCTGTGTTATGATTGATTGCAAAAGTAAGGATCATTTTATTTGCGGTGTTTTGGTTTTGGGAGACATGTTTTACTCTGTCATGTCATTCAGTAACTCTAAGTTATATTTGCTTCCAGAGTACAAAGTGTTTTCCCTTCTCAATCATAAAGGCAGAGTAAACAGATGCTTAACCTGGAAGAAAATCTCAGAGGAGATGGAAAATTTTCCAGATGGAAAATGTATTTCTCAGAAGGAACTTTGGGGGGTGGTCCTGGGGACTAGCAGAAAGCAAAAGTTGTTCATGTTTTCAGGAAGGAAAATGAGAGTTTGGAGAACTTAAGCCTCACAATGACTACCTGGAAGGCGCCATTTCCAAATGTATGAAGGACAAGAAGCTGACTGGGAGTACTCAGCATGAATTTATGAAGGGGAAGTCAATTCTGACCAATCCGTTAGCCTTCTATGATGAAATCACTGAGTCACTAGAGGAGGAGAAGGCAGTGGACATTGTTTATCTTGACTTCAGCAAAGCTATTGATGCTGTCTCCCGTATCATCTTAATTGACAAACTGATGAAATGCAGACCATGTAAATGGACAGGGAGGTGGATTGAAAACTGGCTGAAGTATCAGGCTGAAAGGGTTATGCTCAGCAGCTCAAGGTCCAGCTGAAGGCCAGTCAGTGGCAATGTGCTGCAGGTGTCGATAGTGGGGCTGATGGCTGCTCATCGTCTTCAGTAAGGACCTGGATGGTAGGACAGAGTGCACTTTCAGCAAGTTGCCAGATGACACAAAACTGGAAGACTGTTTGAGACACCAGAGGGTTTTGCTGTCATTCAGAAAGGCGTTAGCAGGCTGGAGAAATGGGCTGACAGGTTCCTCATGAACAAAGAGAAATGCCAAGTCCTGCACCTGGAGGGGAATAACCCCAGGTACCAGTGTAGGCTGGGGCTGAGTGACTGGAAAGCAGTTTTGGTGAGGAGGACCCCAGGATCCTGGTGGACACCAAGTAGATCATGAGGCAGCAATGTGTGGTTGTGGCAAAGGCATCTTCTAGCTTGTTGGGCTACATGAGGCAGAGGATTGTCAGGAGGCAGGTGATCTTTCTCTTCTCCTTTCTGGTGAGGCCCATCTGGTGTGCTATGTCCAGTTCTGGGTTCTCCCAACCAAGGGAGAGATGGAGATACCAAAGTGAGTCCAGCAAAGGGTGATGAAGATAGCTGGGGGATTTGGATCATCTGACATTTGAGGAGAATCTGAGAGAGATGGGACTGTTTTAGCCTGGAGAAGAGAAGGCTGAGTGTGGGTGATGTTATCAATATATCTGAATACATGATGTGGTAGAGTAAGGAAAGTGGAGCCAGACTCCTCTAGGCAGTAGTCAGTGAAAGAAGAGGCAATGGGCATGAATTGAAATACAGGAAAATCCATTTAAGCATAAAAAAATGTTTTACTGTGAGGCCAGTCAAATACTGGAAGAAGTTGTTCAGGAGGTGTTGTGGAGCCTTCATCCTTGTGTGTAATTAAAAGCCAGTTGGACACAGCCTTGAGTATCCTCCTCTCGCTGACCCCTCTCTTGAGTTGAGAGGTTGGACTATGCGATCTCCAGAGGTGGCTTCCTGCCTCAGCTGTTCTGTGAGTCTGTAAAAACAATTAGTTTGATCACAGTACTTTTGCTCTGTAGGGATCATTCAGCTACGAAGTGGTAAACAGGAGTGTTAGTTGGAGGATAAGACTCTGTGCCCACCTAGAGGCTGTATCTTGTGAACAAGTGATACCTTTTCTGTATAATCAAGTGAAGTGTTGGTTTTAGTTTCCATTTCTAATTTTAACTACATATTTTTTCTCTCAATGAGCAGCATTTTTCACACTCCAATTAAAAATATGGTGCCTTTCCCACTGCTTACACACACATGCACTTATGCCAAGAATAAAGAAGAAGATTTTTAGCAACAGTATGAAATTGTGATTCTTGAAGCATTTGACTAGGCTGAGTGAACTCCAGTGGCTTTAGTTGATTTTTTTTTTTTTTAAATCCTAGCTTTATGTGGACCATGCTTTTATGTGTATCCCTTTCCCTCCCTTCTTCGTTCTCTCCATACACAACTTCGGACTACACCACCTTTAACTGTGAAGAGGTGAAATGTTAACTTATTACAAGTCGTAAGTAACCCTTTGTGAAAGTAGGCAGATACAGAGAGAAGAGTATCCACATTCTGTGAAAGACAGCAATATTAATTTAAGGCTTGTCTGATGTAAAAGAATCAAAGGAGGAGAGTGCTTGGAGGGAACTGCTGGAAAAAACTTGCGTACAAGAAAGTACAGATATCACAATATTAATCAACCCCAAGAGACAGCTGCTCTGAGTAGCTTCAGATGACTCAGGGGGAGAAAAAAAAAGTGTCTGCTTAACATGGAGGTGTGTGTGTATATGTATGGATTTATTTGTGAATGAGAGAGCATGAGGTGTATTTCTAAAACATCTTTATTTCATTGTTCCAGTCTCCTTGCTTTTGCAGGTGCCATATTTCACATTTATGAAGCTTCATTGTGTTGTTGCTGTGCCCAGCAAATGCTGCTTGAGAATTTCTTTACTCTCATGGTTAGAAAGATTCCTTTACACTTTATCCTAAGTTTATTAATGGCCCATTTTTATCACTTGCTGTTTTGCAAGCACTCTCCTTGGGAGTTAAGATGGCTTTTTGTTTGTTCCCCATGATGTTTCATCAATCCTGTTTGTTCTTTGTTCTTAAATAGGCATTGAAGGTCATCTCTTTGTTTGAGATACTGAGGTACAGTAGGCTGTCATTCTCTCAAGCATACTAGCAGCACTTCTCTGTATTTTATTTGCAGCACATGTTCACATGTAGGACAACACACAACATGATAAAGAATGATACACAGTATTCCAGGTTAAGCCTCAGTATTGCATTGTATATTGACGTTGACTCGTTGTTTTCCATTTAATAATTTCCTCTCCTTTTCAGTAACCTGTAAATCAGTTCATGGACCTGTATTTATCAAATGGACTCAAAACTATGTGAGAAGCAAAATCTGAATGTTGTTTTGAAAAACGTAGCAATTTTTAATATATTTTTCTAACTAGTCTGAATTAATATAACTTTCCCTGAAACTCATTTCATTATAAGTTTGTTTTTTCAGCCAGTGAACCACCTGCATGCTGTGTGGCAAGCAGGATGCAGGCTGGGAGGAGTTTTGTTGAAGTCACACACTGAAGTGAGCACTGGGTTTTTTGGTTACCTGAAATAGCCTCCATTTCACACTTCCCATAGAACCATGTTTTTCTATACAACCCTCTTTCTTTTACTGCTAATTATAACCTTCTCTCATGAGTTCTTACAGTCAGAGAATTCCCAAACTGTAGCAAGAGGAAAGAAGGATTTAGTAATTTAGAGAAAAATGATTGAGTGAAAGGGAAGAGAAAAACGATTGTGGAAGACAAAATTAATCACACTCCTCTTTTGTCGTTCTTGGAGGACTCTGCTAAGATAGAGCGTTTGTGTGAAGAAGATCTTTTCAGATTAGAGCATTTCAGTGGCCTGTTCTGTCTTGAAGTAAAATTTATTTTCAGCAGCCATATTCTAATTGTGTTGTACCTGTGTGAGGGAAATACAGAAAGCAAAAAATCTTGCCATAGAATTTTGTCCCTGAGTTCAATGACGTTTTGCAGAGGCTAGGCCAAGATAGAAAATTATCTAGATTACATTTGGAAATGGAATATTTGCCTCTTGTATTTGTAAACCTGCAACAAACTTGTGAGAAACTGCTATTAGACTGGTGTTAGGTTTAAGTCAGGAAAACAGAAAAACAATGAAATTATGGTAGAGAAGTTGAGGGAGTATATTGTAATGCCTAGGGCATGCTTGCTATTCTGAAGAGTTAAAACTGATGACCACTGTTAAAATACATAGAAATAATTTTAAAAAAATGATTAAAAAGAACAGCATGCAGTGTTAAGATTTCTGATGAATTACTAACACAGGCTGAATTTGAGAATGGTGATTGAAAGGGAGTGAAGCTGTGGGTTGGAGTTAAAAGGCTTGGATAGGGCATCAGGGCCAGAGTAATATGCCAGAAAATGTACATGCTGAAAAAAAACCAACAGTAAGGTGAAAGTGGACTGGAGGAAACACAGAGTAGTGTTCAAACCCAGCATAAGCTCTGCTATATTTCCTTTTGTTTTCTTTTGGTTTTTTTGGGGGTGGTTTTTCTTGCATCTTCTTCCTCAATTATCACCCCTGTAATAAGCATGTCTCTGTGGCTTTCTCTGCAGACTATGAACAGTGTCTGTAAACTGTCTCAACTCCACCTGTTTCACAGAGGTGAAAGCAGTAGTGAGACAGAGGGGCAAGGCGAGTGTGAGCTGAGGGGG
Organism: Chlamydotis macqueenii; assembly: GCF_036417535.1. Lineage (NCBI taxonomy): Eukaryota > Metazoa > Chordata > Aves > Otidiformes > Otididae > Chlamydotis > Chlamydotis macqueenii. The sequence continues at coordinate 132,237,056 of NC_141556.1, forward strand.
TGCATAGAAAGTTAAGAACTGGAGCACTGAGATTAAGCAGAACGGCTCTTAGGAGCCAGCCTATAGGGCCCTCTGTCTGTTTCTACAGAGGATACCAAGGTTTAATACAAGCAGTGAAGATATCTTGGATTTAAAAATTATGTTCTGTGATGTCTACTGATAGACAGCTGTGTTTGTAAGATTTTTGTCCTATATTATTTTAAAATGTGCTGTGGTGACTTTATATTGATTTCCTCCAATTAGCCTTCTTTAAAACTGCCATCAGTGTTGTAATCAAAATCAGTTCCTCTGATTTTGTTTTTGGCTTTTGGGGTTTCACTTTTGACAGATTGTCGTGGTTTGGCCCCAGTCAGCACACAGTTGCTTGCTCTCCCTCTCCCTCCCCAGCAGGACAGGGGAGAGAATTGGGAAGAAAGGAAAACTCATGGATTGAGATGAAGACAATTTACTAGAATAGCAGAGGAAAATTACAATAACAACAAAATATAGGGATACTTAAATATATCAAAATTAACAATGCACAATTTCTCACCACCCTGTGTCCCAATGACCTATACAGCCCGTCCCAAGCAGTGATCATGGAATCTAAAAAAATGAGCAGCAAGTAAAAGAGCGAGGGAGAGAGACTCCCCCCCGCAACCAACCCCCACTTATATACTGAGCATGGCGTTTATGGCATGGAATACTCTCTTTGGCCAGTTTGGGTCAACTGTTCTGGCTATGTCCCTCCCACCTTCCTGCACCTGGACATTAGTGAGACCTGGAAAGCTGGACCGTGTCCTTGGTCTCTTTAGCAACAACTCGTAACATCAATGTGTTTATCAACATCCTTCACCTACGAAATACAAAACACATTAGCTACTGAGAGGAACATTAACTTAATCCCAGCTGAAAGCAGGGCACAGACACTCGCAGCTTCCAACAGTTACTTTGCATAGCTCTGTTTTATAGAATCTTTTATTATTCGTGATTTGTAGTATTAGCTTCATGGATTTGATCCAAAGCTCATGTAGTGTATTATAAGACTCCCTTTGGATTGCAGTGCCTATTGTCAGTAATAAGATATATTTTCTTCCAGTTATGCTTTTACTTTACAATTTTAATGTATGGCTCTAGATGTGTGTATCTCTTATCTATCTCTAGACCATACTCTGAGTTTTCTGGCAGTCTCTGAGCAGGAGCAGAAAACATTGCAAACTGTGTGGACCAATGTTGTGTCTTAAAATGCCATATCTATGGAGTTTGTTTGTTGTCTTTTTCTTTCTTTCATTCTTTTAGATGATGTAAGAATTAATTCTAATTGTCTAATGACAAAAACTTAAAATTTTAATCAGTAAAATCTATTTTGTGGTATTAAGGTGAGGTAGCAGAAGGTAGCCCTTGAATCTGTTGCCGTTGCAGAGACTGAGTGTCATTGTGAATTCTCTTTCCCTTTCTGTGGTGAAAGTGGAATTTATGTCATCTTCCTTGGTCTCCTCTAAAGATGAGAGTTAGTGATGACTACTGGTTTGGATAGGCATCTCTGCAAGCAGTACTCTTGGAACCTACTGGAAACATTTCTTGTTCAAGCTGATAAATCTCTCTGTCGTTGTTCCACAACTAATTATAAATACTTCAGGCTTTAGGGCTGCAAGTACTCTGCCTGTTAAGAACTGAACACCTGCATTAGTGTAACCTTCTTTTTCCTGAATACATGGTTAATATCTAATTAATGACTGCATTATTTAAATTTTTTCATGCATTTATGTAACTTTGCTTCTAAAGTATTTAGTGATACCTCTAATACTTGCTTACAGTAAAATAGATCTGAACATTCAGAAGGACATTCATTCTGAGCTTTTGTTAGCTGTTTAATGGCTGCTGTAGTGGCTTCTCTGACACCAGCGTTTAGCCAGTCTGCTTAATACTGTTTGGTGACACTTTGAGCATAAAAGATGCTAAATAAAGCTTGATGTTCTGCAGTGCAAGACTACTAGTGCAGATGGCAAACAGCAGTTTCATTCTTTGTGAACTTGGACCGCTTGCACAGTGGTTGCATAAATTCAAGCCACGATCTGATACAAGGAGAAATAACATCTAGTTGTCTGTTTTCAGAGTAGCATGCCAAAAGCAAAGCCAGTTAATGACAATATGTTTCTGATTTGAGTTTCAGATATATTTTTTTTCTCTTTGGTAAAACATGAATGATTCAAACAACAACTTGTTTCTATAATATAGTGTCATGTAAGTAGTGTGATCAGAGCATCTACTCTTAAATTTGTGGAACTTGCAGCTGAGCTATAGCTTTTAGTAAAGAAGAAAATGCTACTTAATATGGAAATAATTTTACCCTTTGAAGTGGAATTGCAACAATTGGAATGACCAACACCTAGGAGGAGACTGTCCTACTGAATTCTGCTGCAATTAAGAACAGGTACTGTCATTGTTTTGCTGCCTTCTTGCAAACCTGGTAACAAGGAACTGTGGAAGGAAATGTAACTGCCCTCTTGAGAAGATGCTGACAAAAGCAACAAGGGTGAGGTAAAGGCTGCAGCAGTTTATTGCAGAAGCTATTTCTACGTAAGTTTTATAGCCATAGAGTAACTGTTGCTGTAGTTTACTGTCACAAATAACCTAACCCAGAGGACTCTTTCTTACAGCTCAAAGAAGGCAGCATAATGCAATAGAAGCTGGTGACTCTTGAGGTGGTAAGATTTATCATACAGTGTGACAATGATCATCTTGGATGAGCATCTTATTTTCTGTAGGAATTCTTAGAAGGCATCCTTTGTCGGGCTCTTCTCTGTACGCCTTCATTTCTTGTAAGGAAAAAAGGAGTTTCTGGCTACTCAGCTGGGATGACCAGCTGACTCACAACAGCATGAAACTTTACTTTATTTAAATATGATAGCCTGTCATACCAAATATATTTGCTCCACAGTATGTTTCTGCTTTAAAAGATCTTTAGTTAAGTAATCAATTATTTTTTCTTATGTCCGAGTTCATGAAGAAAATTATCTGCTTGCTTTTTAAAAACAGAATAAATCTGAAATAGATGAATTGACATGACTAAAAAATAAATTTTTAAGCATGTAATTGTGGCTCATCATCTCCATAATTTTTTCTTTTTGTACTTTTTAGAAAGGGTTTTTGACTCTTTGCAGAGACATTAGTGATTTATTACTCTTCTTAAACAAAATCCTTCTCTGGTACCAGAGCAGTTGTTTGTTTTCATAGGAAGCATCTGTGTCTGTATTAGCAGGAAGATAGCATGAGTATAAAACAGGGATCTGGTTTTGTGTTGTTTTTAACAGAGTGAATCTGAGTTTTTAAATTATTCTGAAAAATGTTAGTTTTTATGATATTTGTTCCCATTGCGGAATGGCAGCAGTTACCCTTGCACCTTCTTGGGTCTGAAAGTGCAGTTACCCACTCACTTTCTTGGGTGTTTCAGTCTTCAGAGGATGACGGGGGATTTGGTCCAAAAGCAGGCATAGTGACCTCACTCACACTTGGGTTCCTGAGCACCATGGTAGGCACAGGCCACAAGGAGTCTGTCCAGCTGCCAGGGAGCCTGTCTAAGCCCTTCACAAGGCTCCTTCTTGTGCAAAGCTGCAGGTTGTGTTCTGCGTCTGCACACTGAGGACAGTAAATGCTAGTGAGACTGGGGTAGTGGCTTCTCTAAGGAATACTGCTTTGTCACGAGAAGGAAGCGATCGCTGTCATTCCGTCTTCCCAAAAAAACTTAATTATAAAGTTTTATGTGCTTCTGCACAATTATATGGTCTTAAAATTGGAAGCTGTAGTTTCAGATCATGCCCTTGATGCCTTGAACACTGAGAAGCGAGGTATAAATTTTCCTACCCTGGGACAAAGAGGAAGATGAGATAACCTCAGAGAAGCCTGTGGATCTTATTGCACTAGTTAGAAGGGATCAATGAAGTATCCTCTCCCTTCTGATTTGGTAGAACATGGAAAACTACTAATAGTATGCCATGTTATGGATTTATTTTTCTTTCTTTTGAAACTCCTTAAAGCCGACTGTAAAGATCTTGAAATGCATGGTTTTAGAAGCTTTGTGTTACTTTCCTGGGTTCTGAATTTGCCATTGACATCATGAACCCTGTTTGCCTCTTCCTTCTTTTGAACTGTTTGAGTTGCACAGAAGTGGCAAACATCTGCAAGCCCTGAGCTTTTCATACATCTTCCTTTCACGGGGTGTGCCAGGGATTGTGACAAAATCTAGACATAAGGTGTGCTATTAACTACACTTAGATAGGCACAGCCCTTTCAGGGTCTTGGGACACCTCAAACAATTTTGGCACAATTTCTCCCCTGATCTGGCTGCTTTAATCTGTGTTCAAGGAGATTAGACAGTTGTTTTGTTCATCAGCCACTCTTTTTTGGACCTGAGTAGCAGCTAAAGGAGTCAAAGTTGTATGTTTCTTGTTTTTAAAATGACTGTTCTCTTGCTCATGTTCAAGCTGAAGCTGCTCTTCAGAGATTGGGGAAGGGACACAGATGAGTCATTCTCCTCCCTCCCTCTGCAGTGCTGCAGAAAGTTTCTTATGGCTGATGACTGAGCTCCTGAGACTAAGAGGGAGCAATAGGAGGCAGCTGGAGAGACTGTCTTTCAGAACTGAATGGAGTACTTAAGTTTACTCTCAACGAAAATGATTTAGGAAAAAATATATTTTTAATACATCTGCTGTTAAAAGCCACATTTTTAGAGCACTGAAGGGCTAGGAAATAATGGTTCAAGTTTGAGGATTAGGTACTAAAGAAGGTAGAATCTTTCTTTGACCTCTGAAATTGTTACAAAAGTGTTTCCAGGCCTGGAAAACTACTGTTTGGTATCATGGCTGCAATCCTCAGACTCTAGAGACGAGAGAGCCTATATTTCATCAGGCCGTGAGAATGTGCACGATCACATCACTCAATGAAAGGTTGATTGTTTTAAAATAATTGTCAGATAGCCCTGTGACCTCATCCTTTGGTGTGAAAGAAGCCAAGAGGTTTTTTTAAATTATTATTCACTATTCTTCTCTAAATGCAAATCAAACAAATTACAAATATTTCACCATGTAGATGAATAAAGAGATGCTAAAGATTCAGGCGAATGAAGAACACATGGAAGATAAAAGTAGGCATAAACATGGTCTTGCCTGTTGGCCAGCTTTGAATGCCAGCTCTGTCTAATGTTTGCCATGGTGGAAGCAAGAGAAAAGAGGAAAGAGAAAGGTAATCTGTAGATGTCTTGAGAAATCCTCAAAGAGTCTCACATCTATAACTATTATACAACCATACTTGTGACATCTGGTCTTTGGGACACAATTTACTGTAAGAAATGCCTTTGCCTGGTTCTGTTACTGCTGTAGACTAATCACTTCACATACTGAAAGTAAGCATAACAATTTAAGTGTACAAGCATCTTTGTAAAATGGCCACATGTGCCATGTATGGTTGGTGTGAATGACTCACCTTGGCTAGCCTTTTGTAACCACTGTAATTTACAGCTAATGAATGCAGTTCCTGCAAGAGGAATACCTTTCCTCCCTCGCATTTAAGGAAATAATATACATTTTTATATTGATAGGGTAGAGACCTAGTTGCTGTGGGCTGATTTGAGCATCTGAGGGGTTCCAGAAAGCTCAAGCAGCATCTCTGGGTTTTGCTGCAGGAAATCTAACTTAAATTTTACTATTTAAGTGGATATGGCTTGGATCCTGCCAGTCTTAGATGTTGCCTGCCTGTGTCTGTGTGTCCAAGGCCGTGGCCCTGAAGAGAGAGCACTGCAACTGTGGTGGTAGGCAGAGAACAGGTGTACCTGCAGTGCTCTCACTCCTGTTGCTTTACTTGGAGTTGTGACCCAGGCCTGATGGCTTCTAGGGCCTACTTTACAGTGACCCTTGTGGGGTGGTGGGGAGCAGTGACTGCGGTGTTTACTTGACCTTTCAGCACAGTACTTTTGAATATACTAAAGTTTCTAAAGGTTGGTTCAGAAGTTTGTAGAAACTCCCTGAGAGTGTTGTTCTATATTTGTGATCCGTGAGAGTTCCTTGTCTTTGCTTCTTCCCCTTGTCACTTCCTCCTCCTCCTCTTCCGCTCTAGTGAAACCACTCCATTGGGCAACTTTAAAACTTACTCAGAGTGGTTACCTTCAGCTAGCTTGTGTTCAGTGTGGGCTGTCTGTCAGTGTGGAGCAGTTTGAATTGAACTCATAATGAGAAAACAAGAATACAGCTTTATGTTTATCACAGAAGAGATGGAACATTTGAATGCTGCTTTGTGTTATATCAAATATCTGTACAAGAGAGAATGCTCTGGTCCCCACAGAACAGGAATGTAATATAATGTAATTTTTTATTTTCTTCTTATTAATTTACCTACTTGATACACATTTTCATATTTTTCTTGAAAAACAGTGCAGCAGTTAAGAGGTAATGGTGATGCAGACAGGGGTAAATCTACATTTCGATTTGGAGCTTTCAGTTTCAAAACCTGGGCAGTTGTGCACTGATGCAACTGAGAAGTATTGATTAAAAAAAATATTAAAAAAAAAAGAGTATGGGGGAAGCCAGTAACCCAGCTACTGAGGATTATTTTAGTTAGCCTAGTCTTTTAGCGTTGGAATGTTTTAAAGAAAGTGAGGACAGAGAGACAGACAGTAGATGCCAAAGCATTCTGGCTAGGAGGGTAGGATATTGTGGTGCAGGATTTACTCTCATTTGGAATGTATGGAAGGCTCGATTTAAGCAGTCCATTCACTATTGTTATCGGCTGTTCTTACTCATTCACTTCCATTGTTCTTAGAGCGCTGATCTGGTTTAAGAGTGCTCAGGGAAGAGGTGGAAGCTGTGCTCTGAAGGAGGGTGTGCAGCTGGTCTTATGTGTTCTTATCCCACCCCCAGCCTTTGTGGAAGCAATGTATCGGAAAGGCTTCGAGATCAGTGGAAGTTAATATTAACCTGTGGCAAAGATGCATGAATTTGGAGTAGCCTTTGTCAGTGTGTCTGTGTACACAGGTGGGCAAAACAACTGGTTAAGATGGAGTCATGCTTTCAAAATTCTCTTTCTAGGAGAAAGAAAGGAATGATCAGTTTTGAAAAAACCTGAGATGTGATTGTGATCAGAGCTGAAGCCTGCTGTTTGAGGTTGCAGGGCATCTGTAAACAATGTGACTTTAACTTGAAGTGTTTTTATTTTACACATAAATAACATAAAATATCTTGGGTGTCTAGGAGTTGAGTGTTACGGCAAAAAAGATGATAGGTATGTGGGTGGGCTGGAGTCTGCCCGTGTTAGAAGATGGATTAGCTGGAGTTTTTACTCCTGTTTAAGTATTTATTAGAAGTCCTATGAAGAAGATTTTTTTGAAAATAATTATGCAAACTAAAAGTATTAATTACAGTACTACCTACAAAATGACATACTTAACAATGGAATGGCTTTATGCCTTTTTCCACCAGAAATGTGCCCAGTAACTACTGAATGAAACATACAATTAACCAGTTGTTTTGGGGAGCTCTCTGTTGTGGGAACTGGTGTATCTTCTTCCTCATAGCAAACAAATGGTGAATTACTTGTGGTTAATTTCCAGATCATTTTGCTTAAAGGGAAGTCTGGTTGTTTTGGAACCACTTTGGTTAAATAAAAAGGAAATGTTTTCAGTTGTGGTATATTGTACCAGCTTTTCTCCTGAATGGAAAGATTAACCATTTGTGACTACTGCATTCTGTAGTTCCAAGATAAATCTTTTGTCTGCAGTAAAATCCTAGTCTCCACTCAAAATAATGCTATAATTCCTATTTAATTCAATGGAAACAGGACTTCACCCTTAAATATGAGTAGATCTACTATAAATGCAAGTAGGATGGTGATTAAATAGCAGTTAAAAACAGAACAAAGCCTCTTGTCGAAGCAGATAAAATGTGAGTGTGTTATTTTTAACTTACACTGGGACCCAGAATAGATCCAGAACTCTTGTTGTTTCAGTTTACAGGTCTTTCAGTAAAATATATTTCAGTATTACACAAATCATTCTGCTAATGCTGCTTTCCTTCAACTGTGGAGTTGTACAGAGACATGGCAAAAGAGCATTAAATATCTTTCAAAGTCAGACAGAGCACAGAGCTTAAAAAAACCCCAAACAACAGAACAACGAAACACTATCTTTGTGTGCTGGTCTGATAGTAAACTGTGGTTTGCAGGCTCACTGCTTTTGGCTGTAGCTATTGGAAATTAAGAGGCTAAAAGCGAAGCTGGCAGAGAGAAGAACCACATGTGGTTTTCGTCTGAAGCGTATTACTGGCTCCATTGCTGTTAGGAGGAGGAGAAGAAAGGCAGCCCGGGTGGAAGGCCCTGTTGAGCAGTGCCTCCAGGTGAGGGGCCTGCTGCTTCTGCACACCTCTGAGAGCTCTCTGTTCTCACCAGCTCAGCAAGTTCTGCTCCAAAAGATTTAAAGGTCGTGGTTGAGGGTTTTTTTTTAGAGGAAGGGTTTTGGCTTGTTTACCTGATAAGGCTTTGATTTTTTTGTGCGTTTTAAAAAGAAGTCCTGTTCACCTCTTCTAAGAGGTGAACAAGATATTGCTGTCATGATTTAAAAAATAGAAAAAAAAAAAAATCACACCAGAGCAAAAAGAAAAAAAACAGCCACCAAAACAACCCAACAACAAAAAACTTCTTCCCTTGTTTAGCATAAAATTATTCCTGGGAGATCTTGGCTCATTTATTCTCATGATTTATATTTCTAATTAAATAGTTCCTTCCCTTCCTGTTATTGTAGTATTCCTTCCCCTCTGATGTTATTTTTAGAGAGCAATCATACGTATTTTCAAATGTAACTAACAGGACAAGCTCTTTTGATTTCCCCTTTCAATTGTCCTCTCCTTTCCACTGATCCTCCCAGCCCTTTGGTTTATGTCCGTAAGTGTGATTAGCCCTTGCTTTGCCACAGAATTGTAGGCAGCATTTCAGAAAAGGCCAGCTTGCCTAAGACCTGATATTTCTTTAGCCTTTGATAACATACTAACAGACTATTTTTCTACAAAGCTTCTGCCTTACTCCAGCTTTTTCATTTTTTAGTCAGGCTCCTTATCTTGTTTCAGTTGCTTTCCTTCTCTTCCTCCTGGCTCTACAAGTAAGCTTCAGCCCATTCCTGATGTTCCCTTCCTTGTCAGACATGACTGCCCCTTGCCTGCTCCTGCCTCTAGTGCTTCTGAAGCTTGTCATCTTTTTTTTTCAGCCAGGCCAGGCCTCCTCATCTTTCCCCTGTATTTCCTTTCCCTCTTCTCCTCCTTGCATCCCAGTTCACTACCCTGAATGTGCTCCGCTCCACCCTCCACTCTGACCTTCGTTTCCTTCCCCACATTTTTGAACCAGATCCTTATTTCAATATATATGTTTTTCCTCCCTTAGTACTTTTGTTCCTCCAAGTTGATTTTTGATGATTTCCTACTGCTGCGGTATTAGCATGAGGCCACTGGAAGCACAAGGCTTAGTCTTGGTGTGAGTTTCTGTGCTGGGCTTCAACCCTGCTTAGCACAACTGAGAGCTGTCATGAGGGGGAAGTTCTGCCCTCCTTCTTACAGCCTTGCGGTAACTGCACTTGAGCATGCCAGCCTGTGTGGCATGGTTTGATTTAGGATTGGATAGAGGCTCCAACCTGGTCAGTGAAGATGAAATCTGTGGTGGTCTTAGCAACTATTCCTAAATCTGTCAGTTGTGTACTTTTTAAAAAGTTCAATTTTTTTTTTTTTTACCATATTTGTCAGATTTTTATGTGGATACCAAAAAGCATATTCCTTGTATAAATATTACCCATGGTAATGTTTGAAGGCATGGCATATTAAAACGTGCCTCTAAGTGTGTACTTTTCAAAGGTTTAGAATTTTAGCATAGTTAAAACTACCTTGTCCTAAGCTTGTTTTCTAGAAATAGGTTCTTGTTAGAAATGAAAAAGGGAAGATTTTGACATTTCTCTTTTTAAATCTCAAATGTTTTGTTACATAGCTTTTTAAAAACTTCCTCAAGATAACAACTACGTAAATAAAGGTTTTACAATAGGAAGTAATTTGCAATAAGGGAGAGTACTACTGGGATCCTGTGCAATTTGTACAAGGATAAGTTCCGCTTTCAAAGGGACAAAATCAGGTCAGTTTTGTTGTTGAACTCATCTTTTACCTTGAAACAAAGCTTTAGACAAATAAGAACAAAAGAAAATAAGTATTTGTACAAAATAAATGTTTCCCTATTTTTAATTTTAGCAAGGTATTAAAAAGAACATAAAATTTTTACTGCTACATCAGCCAAATTATTTAGCTTTGTTTTAATCCATGATGCAGAAAATGAAATTAATGAAAAGAAAGAAAAATAATAGGTTCCAAATACAAAATACCAACAAACAATTAAAGGTAAATTGGATTTTTATCTGGAGATTTTATTTATCTGGTATAAAACTTATAACTAGTGACAAGCATAATTACCTCGGGGTATGGTCTGTGTCCACATGCCAAAGAGTACTTTCTGTTTGGTTAATAACTGTTTGCTATGCATTTGATTCTTTTTGTCTTAAATTTATTCTGTTGCCTGCTGTGAATTAAGTAAAATTTTATTTCCTAAAAATATTGTACTACTTCTCCTATTCATTATGTGTGGTTTTTTTTTTTTTCCAGTTTGTGCATCGTTATGTGTGTACTGAACAGTTAGCTGTTGAGTGCTACAGGTTCAGCTTGAAATGCAAATGAAGTTTGTGCTGGATTACATTTTTTTTTGGAACGAAAAGAATCATGAAACAGCAAAATGTATTTCCTTACATGCCTCCTTACATGCCATTTCCTTACATGTTCCTCCTGAGGGAACAAATAGATACAGTATTGGTTGAAAAATCTAATATCTACTTATTGCTAGGCAGAGATACTACTGAGCTACCGTTACAAAATTTGTACTGTTCCAGAGACCACTAAATAGATTTAGAAGCACATAACTACTATGAGGGAAGTAATTGCATTACAAAAATCCTGCTTCAATTTAGTCATTGGCAAAAACAGTTTAAAGATGTTATGAAAAGCAGAAAAAGCGATGAAAGCTAAAATTAGGAAATTTTATGTGCTTTGGAAGTACTTTTGTATTATAAAAGTGAAGCTTTTTAATTTCATATAAATAAATGTATTAGAGTTAAACATAAACAAACAAAAAAAGAGCAATACTTGCTTGGATAGATGAAATTTTTCTTTCCACTTTTTGGCAGTATTGTGAATCTTTTTTTTTTGTTTCTCATCAGCATGGAACCTAGCGTAGGGATTCACATCTTTGCTTCAGCATTGCAGAGAGTGCTGTGGAAGGGGGACTTCGGGATCACTCTAGGCTTTTACCTTATGAGAGGCTTCCCCTTTGGGAAATGAAGACATGGTTTTATTTTTAATTTTCTTTTCCACTCCAGCTGATATACTGTCTGACCTGACACTAGCAAGGTCCTGAACTGTGTCTTTATTCAACCAGCTTTGTTACTGCTGGGTCCTTCACTTGGACTTCGAGTGAGCTCCCAAGGAAAGCCTCTACATGTTTATTAGAACAAAAAGGTGCAAACTGTTTGGAGTGAGGAGGTGGAAATTGACTGGCTTTTTGATGGTGGTGATAGGAGGCTTGTTTTTCCCTTGAGATGGTGAATGGGTCTGAATCACCATAATAAAGTGCTTCAGGGTTGTTTTGCAATCTGTGGTTGTGCTCTCATGGCATATGAAAATAGATATTATTGTTGTTTCCATGTTACAGTTTCTCAGGAGTCTGGGAATGCATTTGTCATCTCCTGCATTGTTTTCTTCCCTTCTTTTTTCTTCTGAAGCGTAAGAGGTACTAAAAACCCCTACATTTCTTTAGTGACCTCTCTCACCATCTTTGCCATTTAATACAGGGTATGTAAAATCCTTCACAGAGTGCTCAAGTTAGGGAATTGAGAATATGGGTCTGGGGAGGGAGAGGAGCTACTCTCACTGTAGCTCAACTGAGAGCTGTGATGTTATCTAATGAGGCATCTTTAGTAATGAGGGAGACTGAAGACAATACTTTGCATCCACATGGAATCTTAACTTACCAGTTTAATTGGCAAGAAAACCAAAATAACTATGCCAGCACTTTTTTTTTTTTTTTTGTAGTAGTGTAGGTTGATGTTATGTCCTAGTATGTTAATTCTATTATATGTTATTATTTACAGGGACATTTGCAGTGTGTTTTAAAACAAAACAACCGATAACCTATGAAAGTTGCAAAATACTAATATAAAGTGTTATTATGTTACATATGCATAACCAAAAGAATGACAATATGTTCTGTGCCCAAAAGGTACTCATCATATAGACTCTAATGGCACTGGGAGATGAGGGTTTTCTTTTCTGAATATTTTCAGATTCACATGGCAAAACCAAAGCTAATACAAAGAAAGAAGCGACTAATGTGTTAGCTACACATACACTAGTCACCTTCCTTAAAACTCCATTGTTCCTCTCACAGTTATTTGAAAAGGGGTTGGTGTATAAAAGGCAGAAGTAGCTTGTTTGTCCAGAAAGCAGCTTACTAGCAGGCTCAGTGGGAGGCAGATGTCTCTGTGGAGTTGGTGTTTCACAAAATTATTTCTGCCCTGTGCTCACATTCCCATTCCTGCTGCCGTAGCTCACCAGGTAGCAGGCACAGGGCTGAGACGGAGCAGGAAACTTTCTCCAAAGATCCTGGGTACGTACTCGGGCTAATGGCACATGTGAAAACTGCGTTGTGAGTCATCTAGCTTTATGTGCTAGGCATATTAAAGTGGTTCAGGCGGCTAGCATGTGGTGTATTTTTGTTCTGCTAGACTTTGAGTGTAGGTAGTATTTGTGGCTGTGGTAGTATGGAAGCTACAATAGTGCAGAATATGTAGTAGGGCACGAAGAGGGTAAGATAAGCTATTTAAGCTGCAAAATTTTTCCTTAATTTTTTTGTAGTCTAGCACAACATACTACATTAATTTCACTTTAAAAAAAAAGGAAATTAGCTGGAAATTTTGAAGAAAATGTTCCTTTATTCCTAAATAAAGAAGAGTTTCTAGTAATTAAATGTTCATATGGATATCTTACTCAGTCTTAAGAAAATTATTTTCATAATTTTTACCAAAATTATGTATTTCTAAAAATTTGGAGTTTTCTGTTTACTTAATTAAGATTCGTTACTCTGAAGAAAACTAATCTGCCTGTCTTTGAGACAGTATAGAAAGAATCCATGATTCACCTATTAGGTAGGGTAATTCTGAAAATAATTTGAAAGGAGGAGGCCTACCTGAAGCAGTCTAGTGTTAACTGCAAAGATCTCAGAAGTGCTGTAGCTGAGCAAGATCTGTCAAAGCTGTGATGAGTTAATAGTGAAGAACATCAGTGATGAAATGCATCTGCTGTTGGTTGACCTTTTAAATTATTTTATATTTCTTGTGTTATTTTAAAATAAGTGTTCCTTGGAAATATGATGCCAGTATCTTACTTCACTTTGTTTAACTCCACCTTCACCCATTTTTAATTTTAGCTCCCCTTCTCCCCCCCTCTTTAATTTTTTTTTTTAAAAGCATTTTTCAGATGGCTGTGTGCTGTCAGGATTATGAAGCAGAAGCAGTGAGATGTTCCCTGTCATGCCTCAGAGATCACTTAAAAGTAGAGTAATTGAGGAGAGCAGGAAACAGGAGGTAATATCCTGAAATAAATCTTAAGAACAGCCTGAAAGGATGGGCCATGGCCTTGGTATCTTCTGTGGTTATTCTGGAAAGGTTCTGGAAAGTCCATGTAGTTAAACTGCAGGTGATTATCCACGTGAGATTCCTTTTCTGTCCCCACTACGAGTTTTCCCTTTCTCTGTTACTGATTAACTCTATAGCTGGTTCTATACATGGTGGTGTTTACAGCCTGCAGTTAAAACTCAGTTAGTAACCATAGCAGCTAACAATGATCCCGGGTGTCTGGCAGCCTTTCACCAATTCAGCACATTTTTTTAAGCTGTAGGATTGGGTTCCTGGGTCTGTGTTAGCAGTTTGATTGTCCCCACAGCTCCATTCCTCGTGCAGTAGGACAGCTTAGAGTGCATTTCTTAGTGGATTTGGAATTTTTTTTTTCTGTGTGGAGTCTGAACCTTCGTACCTAGTAATAAAGACTTAAAAAACACATCAAAAACTGCTGAGTGGACAAAGCATAGCCCAAAACTTGTTGCATGACTAGTTGTGTGTTACGAATACCTTGAAGACTAGCAGAAGAATCTTTGGAGTATTGATTCCTCTGTGTTATAGCCTTGCCAGTGAAGCGTGGAGAGCCCTACTTCACAAACATGGCAAAGTTTGGGCCTAGAGGAACCTGCTTAGTACCTCATAGAAAAGAGAAAGGCAGAGCGTTGCTTTTGACTGCCACATGTATGCCTGAAGAGCATTGGCGTGACAGAATAAGAAATTACTCTGCGGATTTTGAAGGAAGCTTAAAAATATATGTCTTGGTTTATGGCTTACATTTTATCTGTTGTGTTGCTTAAGCAGCTGGAGAAGCAAACAGCTATTAAATCTAAATGCAGAGTCTCTGGTGAAAAATACATATTTATTTTCCTTTCTTATGCCAATCAAAGTTCTTTTCTATCTGTAATAGAAGGGATTGCCTCTCTTCCATTTAGCACAATGATCTTAGTTCTCACTTCTTTCAAGCTTATTTTGAAAAGCAGAGAACTGCCTTGGCTTTTAAAAGACCGTGGCAAAAAGACTGAAAATACTCAGATTGTATTTTTGCGTAAGGCTTGCCTTAGCAAGGCAGTGTAATAGGACTGCCAGTGCCATGGACTTGGTCTTTTCTAGGTAACCAAAGAAAATACAGGTTACTGCCTTCAAATCAGTGCATATAGGTGGTAAGTACCATTATCTCTGTGTGGAGGCAGAGGTTACACTTTAAAATGAAGGAGCTGCTGTAGCAGTGGTCTTTCTTGTCCAGGGCCCTGTTTCCAGCACTCAGTAGCAACGGATAGTTGAGAAGTACAGGCAGTAGACTCTTCTGAATTAACCTGCCACTAGGGTGTTTCTTTTTACCTCTCAAAACAGGAGTGTAAATTGCCTTTAAAGCATTTTTTTTTGTCATTTAATATACGATACTGTATAACCTGCCAGTTCTGGACTTGTTGCTTTGAAGAAGAACTTTGAATATCTACTTTCAGTGTCCATCTTGTTCTTTGTTATAAGCTGTAATTGCATTGGTTGAGTAGAAACACATAATCTATTCCATTTATTTGTGTTAAAATTGGGTTGTGATCTAATCTCGCTGACTCCTTGCTTGATCTCTGTCATAGTTCAGCCCCCATCGGGACCAGACTACGCAGTCTCTCTCTCACTCCCCCCACCCTCCGAGAGAATAGGGGGAGATGATATAAGAAAAACAGCTCAAGGTCTGAGATAAGGATGGGGAGAAATCCTTAAAGTTACCGTTACAGGCAAAACAGACTCGACTTGGGGAAAACTATTCATTTATTTCTAAAACTAGCAGGAGAATGAGACAGGGAACAAGATAACCTCCCCCCACCCTTCCCTCTTCCTGGGCTTAACATTATCTCTACTACCTTACCCCCCGTGCGGCACAGAGGGGAAGAGGAAATGGGGGTCGCGGTCAGTTCATCACGCGTTTTTTTATGCTGCTGCCTCATTGTTGGGGGAAGAACTCCTCACATTCCTCCTCTGCTCTGTCGCGGGGTCCTTCCCACAGGCCACAGTCCTTTGTGAAACTGCTCCGGCGTGGGTCATCTCTTCCACGGGGTGCAGTCCCTCCAGAACAGCTGTCCCAGCGGGCCCTCCATGGGCCACAGCTGCCTTCAGGCCTCCACCCCCCCCGATGTGGGGGCTGCAGGTGGATCTCTGCTCCTCCGTGGACCTCCATGGGCTGCAGGGGGACATCCTGCTCCACCATGGTTGTCACTACAGGCTGCAGGGGAATCTCTGCCAGGAGCTGCATTACTCCTCCCCCTCCTTCTTCACTGACCTTGGCATCTGCAGCCGTTCCGCACAACAGGCTGGCAGATGCCTCTCAGGATCCTTTTTACATCTTATTCACTTCTCATCTCCTTTCCACTTCTTGCGGCCTGACTGGGCCTAGTTGCACCCAGTTGGCTGCCCGGTGGGAGGCCAGAGGGTGAGGCCTGCAAGGGCTACAAGGCTCGCGCCTCCCCCTCTCTGCCCCAGCTCAGCTGCTTCACATCTTCTTTCCTTTTTTTTTTCCTCTTTTCCCCTTCTTAAACACGTTATCGCAGAGGTGTTATCACGGAACATTCTGCTACCAATTGGCTTGGCCTTGGCCAGCAGCGGGTCCGCCCTAGGCCCAGCCGAGTCCACTGAACAAAGGGGAGCGACTTCTAGCAGTTTCCTACAGAAGCTACCACCTTAGGTCCCCCCTTACCAAACGAAACCAGGACAATCTCTCTTGCTCAGGAAAAATCTTTGTGAATTTTTAAGAAAAGAAAGTCCAAGCTCCCCTGCTTATTCAGATTGCGTATTATCTTTGTTAAATTAGGTTTTCCAGCAAAGCTGTCACTTATAATTTAAATGTGACAGAGGTGGATTTGTTGACTGCTGAATTGTATTTATTACCTTGAGAAACTGTAGGACAAACCAAAATTATAGTGATGGTTGGTTGTTACAATCCATAGGGTTCAGGAGAAGGATAGCATAACATCATGTCTGCATTTTTGATTATGTCATGTGGGAATCACCAAGTTGATGTTGCCCACAACCTACCTTTTAGTACCATAAACTTCTAAAATCCTGTTATTTGGATAATTGTTTGTTTTCGTGATCCATAGCGAGGAGAGGAGAGGGGAGCAGGGAAGGTTAGATGCATATTACAGTTCATAGGTACTATTTTACAAGTCTGTTCAGAAGAGCTGCACTCCTGTTACTGAATGGGAAAGGTGCTGTAGAAAGGGACAAATTGGATTAGTGAAAGCGTTTTGAAATATAATAATATGTTAACATTAGTTTTCCCAAAGCAGTTTAACTATTTGTGACTAAGTGTGCAATATATGCTGATAGAAGAAATGTACAGATAAAAGTAAAAAAAAAAAATGAATGCCTGTTGAAAACATAGTTTTAAAAGAGTGGGTTACTGAATCGGTAATGCTGATAAGATCTTTAACACTACTTGACCTGCTGTAGAAAGTAATCTGTGCTGCTCACTGTACTTCTTAACTCCCTATTCCTTTGTTTTCACAAGTAATCACTTACAGAAATTGTCTATATATCAGATGGAGAATAATATATATGTGATCCTAGGAGAGAAATGCTGTGAATATGCCTCTCCTGCTGATTGCAGTACTGTGCTGTAATGGAGTTGAGCTTTCCTGTATCTACCACTCGAAATCCATATGTACAAAGTTGCAGATGCTAATTATTTTTCACAAGAAAACGTAGGTGCTGGCTTTAACTTGTTGCTATCACACAGTGCTGTAACTGCTGTCCTTCAGGTGCAGGGACTCAGTATCTCAGGAAAGCCACTGGACAGAGGTAGAGGTGGAACAGTTTATAATTTGTCCTTAGTGAGTGATTTGTATCTTGTATGTCTTGTTTATATATATTTATCTATCTGCCTACCTATAAATAAATAAATAATTTTCAAATTAACTTGTCCCTCAAAACTCTGAGTTCATCAAACAACTGTAAATAATACATTGGATTTTGGTCTACCAATGCTTGCTGATTTATGTGTTCCTGCTGTTCTAAACCCAGTGCTTAGTTTGCCTTCCTTCTGGCTGTGTTAGGACATGTTTTGTGTCTAGCAGCCTCATCTATAGATCAACTTGATTTTCAAGGGAGGGAGGGGAGGAGTGTCCCTTTCCACTGCCTAGTGGATGATGTCCAACCTGCTGGATTGTTAATCCTCGTTTCAAAGTGTCCAGTTTGTTTTTCATTACTCAAGTTCTTTTCTTCACTTTCCCTCCTCTTAAGTCGTGGTTGTTATAGGAATAGTGAGTTTCAGTGGCAAACTCTCTTGCTTTTTCTTCTCAAGTACCACATATAATTAGGTGAAGCTTGTCAGCAGGACCATTGTAAACATACCTGCTATTGCAGAATTTTTATTTCTTTCCCTATCATCAACACAACCTCTTATTGTCGTAATGTATATTCACTGGCGGGAAGAGGGCTTCTCTGGAAGCTTTCTTGCATAGTTACTCTTGCTATGAATTTACAAAAGACTACACCAATATATGGGGGGGAAAAAACTGAGTGGGCTCCATTGGATACAAGGTGGGTACTACCTTGTACAAATGTTATGGTGTTCGAAGGCTTTCTTCCCAGTCTACTAAACCTGAATCTCAGGCATTTTCTTCAGGTTTTGGATCTAATTCAGCGTATGTATTTCCTTTTAAAAACAAACAATATTGGTTTTATTTTTTTACCAGGTAGCCTCCATAGTTTTGGAGGATGAAAGGCAGAGTGCTGTGTAGAGAGGCAGAGTATATTTATATTGAAAGGTTCTTTACCTGCACTGCATGTTGCCAAATTTTGTTTTTCCCCTCATTTCTCTCTATTCCCATGCTCTACTCCGAGGATTCGTCTGCTTTTTTTGAATCTTAACCAAAACATTCCAGGCCTTGATGGCTGTCCAGTTAGCCTAGCAGAGCTAATATCACTCCCTTTAGGGCATCTAGCACCAAAAGGAGAGTTGCACAATGGGCTTTTCTCCTGCCTCCAAGCAAATGGGATGGATAGAAAGTAAAGTTTGATTACGTACAGGCTTTGGAGCTGGATCTATTATCTTTGAGCTCTTAATTTCAAGCTGGTTGTAACAAAAACCTACTTTAGAAATGAATATCAGTTTGATATAGATATATTGCGAATAAAACCTTACTCTTCAAACGTGTGTCTCAATTTTTGAGGCTTTTTTTTTGGTTGATGTTTTTCTGTACAAAATGCTAATGGTAAAAATGTGTCTCATGGTGGTTTTAGTGCTTGCCTTTCTGAGATTCAGTGTTTCAGCAGGGTACACATCCAGTGCAAAAGGTTATAAAAATAATGACTTGGCGATACTACGCTGGTAAAGGTGATACCACTGCAACAGGCAAAAGTAACATCTGGCTGTGGTCAGATACATGTGCTCTTGGGTTTTGTTGCAGCACTTTAGTGCAACTCTTGAATGTACTTCCTTTGAATAACAAAAAGACAGTCTAATGTGCTTTTCTGCTATGAAAGTCCTTACAGATATATAAAGCTAATTTTTCATATGTGAAGTGACAGGATAAGAACTACCAAGCAGTTTTTCTTGCTACTGTTAAACCCTGTTATGTCAGTGCTCTTTGCCCCCCAAATAGAAGACTTCTGAACTCCTTCAGCCAGGCTCTGGCTGTTGTTACTGCCCGGTTGGCATTACAGGTGATGCTCATGATGTTAGTGTTGTTACTTCTGCTTCAGAGTGTATCACACAAGCATGGAATTGAGTTCAATGTGTTAAAATCTAAATAATCGCTTCCATGTTTTATAGCATTGAAACAGGATAGATTTTTCAAGAAAATAAATGTCAGAAAATCTGGGCAACTTTCACAAGTTTCATGACTCAGCTAGATGTCCCAGCTTTGTCTTACCCATTTGGAGAGAATTTATAGTGGTCACTTTTAGATTATGATAATTTTCTGATATATCCAACAGACACCAATTCAAGCAGTGACTAAGGAACAGGATTGAGAGAATCAGAGAGTTCTTTGTTTAAATAATTGAATTAAAGCATCCACTTAATTGAGAAAGATTAGGTTTATGAAATAAAGCTTACAAAATGAAATCAAGTGTAAATGAGTGTCATTTGACTACTGTCTTGCCTTATACATTCTCAACAGGATTTTGCATATAAGATGGCAATTTAGATTTTTAAATTATTGTTATTTAATACACTGAACTGTTATATTTTTAAACAATTTTGGTATTCATTTATACAAAATTATTTCTGAATACACTAGTCACTGTAGAACAGTGAAGTCTGGAATATATTTTGGATCAAAATAGTCTTCAGGACATCTTTACTTATAGACATCGCTTGTTGTTAAGATGAGGAAAGAAGTTTAAAGATGTGATGAAGGAGAGACTGGAGGTAGAATGTAGCTGTGCTCTCCAGAGGGTACTTTGGAAGTTGTTGATGTTTAGAAATGTGCTGTGAAGCCTGATTCTGATTTTCTCTGGTTTTATTGAGTTAATTTTATTGTGTAGATATATATATATATATATATATGTTTGTGTGTCAATTAAGAAGGCAAGACAAATACAGTTGTGATAGTTCTTGTGGTTTAATATATAATACTCTCCCTTGTTTTAAAAATGTGCTCTGAATTTTGAAAGGCTGGTAAAAGTGTTTGACCAAAGGTTCTTGCTGAAACCAGGTTTAGCAAGGTTTTTATAGTACTTATTTGAAAAGTGTAATTTGTGGCCAACTGCCACAAATTTTGAGCAAATGAAAATAAATATTCAAAGACAAGGACACAGTTATGATTTTGTGAAAAAGGAATAGTACACTTTTCCAGGTTTTCTTGCACACTTCAGAAATTTGGGTAAATAATTCGAGGTGCTGCTGATCTACCAGGAAACCTGAGTAACTAAATGAAAAACAGTCTTATTTTCTGGTCTTAAAAGCATCTTTGTATAGAAAATGACTTTTGAAATTTAATTTCTGAATAGAAAGAGCTTCAGAGATAAACTAAGACAAATAAGTAGATACATAGGAGTTCCTTGAGAATTACATATACATCTTGTAAGTAGATTTGAATAAAAAGAAAATTGGAAGTATGAGAGGGAATTTATTGTTATTGAAAACTGAATAGCATTATTTTTCATTGCTGATCAGTGAAACTCTCATACTGAAGACAGTGTTATGAGGTACAGGAGACCCTAAGAGAAGAACAACATACTATGCCATGTGATAAAGAGGGAGAAGGGAGAAGCTGAAATACTGATTTTGATTACTTGTGTCTTCAGCCTTTGTTTTCCAAAGGGCAAATGACTTCCCATTAAACTGTCAATGGTGTTAATGTTAAGGGGTGCTTGGTTCTGTTTGAGGATTTGTGTAACTGTGTAAATAAATGGAGACTAGACCATTCCTTTTGACCTGTGTGTGTATTTAATAAATATTTAGTAATTCAGGAAACATGGAATTGACCAGTACTTGCACAGTACAGCACTTATTATACTCAAGCTTATTTTTTGCTTTTTTTAGAGCTTCTTCCTGTTATTGCACCTCTATTTGAGTGGGTCTGGCCGCAGCGAATTTGAGGTAAAGCTTATCTAGCTAAGGAAGCAAGTGATTTTTTTTTTTTTAAGCATATTACATAATAGTTATAAGCATGATTTTTAAGGAATTAGTGTGCTTTGAAATTGTTAGTTTAGGAGCTTCTTGTAGCTGGTAGAATTGCAGGCCTTAGCAGATTGACTAGTAATTACCAAACATATTTGATCATATCAGTTACTTCCCACTTTATAGATGAAGGCCCTTGCCCCAGCACTTCTGCTGTTCAGCAGGCTCATGTAACTCTTGTCACCGTCCACACCCTGTTCAGTACGCCAGAAAAATTGAAGTCCAAAGCAAACAAACTCTTTCCTTGTGCCCTGTAGTCTTTGTCAACTTAAATTTAGTGATAGTGTAGATGGTAGATAATGAAACACGTGTTGAAAATGCCTACCTCTGAAAATACCTGTAAATACTTAGAAATCCAGTGAAGTAGTTGCCGTGCAAAACTTAATGTGGTGGAGGGACAGAAGGTATATGAAAAGTGGCCAGCAGCAAAATGTAGGATCAGACAATTCTCTTTCAAGGACTGAAGGCTAAATTGAGATACTGTTACAGGCATCTATGAGTTTCATCTCCTTAAATGAGTACTGGCTACACCATACCTGTTTGTTTTCATCGCTTGCAGGTGTGCACAGGCCACCATCCCTGGGGATCTACTGAGATATTGCTTGCCTTTGACATCTTTACATTTACCACCATTTATAGGTTTATGAATGTCACTTCTACACCTGAGCACTTGTGTGGTACAGTGCAGACACATCCAGACTAGTACATGTAGCGCCGGGTTATGACTGCCTGTCCACCTCCCCGGCTCTTTGTGGGGTTTCCTTTCAGCTGTGGACTTCAAGGTGCTTGCCAGGCCCTTGGATCTAATGGTTGCTGCTTACCTGCTCTGCATTCATGCTTCTCTTTATCTAGCATAACATCCTATAAGGCCTTGTTTCTTTCCAGACTTGTATTGAGATTGAAAGGGATTGCTTCTTCTTTTATTCTTTTCAGTGTAGTATGGTTTGTATTTATCCCTGTTTCCTTGTCACAGATCTCAGTATCAAGTCTACCACTCCCATGAATTCTGGGCAGTGTCCCTCACAGGCCTTGCCTAGAGTGGTTAATGACTTTCCTGAAGTAGTCTATTAGCTGATTTGTGATTACAAGTATACTATGAACAAAGTAGAGCACACTTATGGCTTTTTTGTTGTTGTGTTTTGTTTAGTTTTTTAACTACTGCTGTGCAAGTTGTCCTAGATAACTTTTATGTTTCTCAGTATTCCCCCATCTAGCCTGGATCACACAGAGAGAGGAACAGCGCAGTCAGTGTTAAGAAATGCGGACAGGGTTTGAGTCTTGTTTTTCTTGAGGAATGGGCTTTTAGATACAGCTCGTTCAGTACAGATTTCTTAAACCACAATATGTTCAGTTTCTTTTACTGATTATGTTCTTTCAGGGCCCACTTCCAGAAATAAATTAGTTTTTTTTCTTTTCTTTTTAGTTTCCCATACAACTCAAAGTTATGAGTGATACTGAGTATGAATTCTAATTTGAAGTGGCTGTTACAGTACTTCTAGCATAAATATTTGTTCGTTCTTATTTTTTTTCTAATCACACAAGTTTTAATAATCCATCAAAATTAAGTTGATTTTGTGTACGTGTGTGTTTCAAATGCTTGAATGTTCAATAATTTTTATACAGTCTATGGAGACTATTTGCATACAAGTATGCAGTATCTGCCCGTTATCTCCAGATACAGCTAGCGGAGGGAGGACAGCGAGGGAGGTGATTTCATGGCATGTTACAGCTACATCTTCAAATGCCAGTGATTCTGTATTTTCATTAATCGTTATATAGTGAGACTGGGTGACTTTTGCTGTTGCTTGTCAATAGCCAGCCACTTTTTACTAATTAATTGTTACTGAGAAGACTGAGTGTTACTAGATTTTGTGTTGTTTCCAAGGAGCAGAGGAAGTTATCTCCACTATCTATGTGTAAACTATACTTCTTGACCTGGAGTAAACTTGTCAAGAAGGACTCCCAATGAAAACAGAAGAACCAAGTAGTTTCTGCTTTGATGTGTCAAAGTTAATCCTGTAAAGGTAAAAAAAAACAAACAAAACCTGCACCTGAACTTGAAGCTGTTTGTGGTGAAGGAGTTTAAATCTACATACATCTGGGATATCCCATAATTTCTAGAAGCTGTTAGAGTAGCTGGCCTTTTCAATAAGAAATACAGTAGCTAGCCTTTTCAATAAGAAATACAGTTCAGAGTCAGGATGGATAGAGAATCCTCTTGTGAATTGCCTGGAAGGAAATTACTCAGCTCTGCCTGCAAACTTTGTGAGTTCAATCTTTGTCACAAATGTACTCTCTTCTGCTAAATGAAATTCCTCCCTATTTTCTTCAGGAAATGTTTGTATTTGTATTAATTATCCAATGATTTTTGTGGTGGCTTAATTTTCTCTGATTTGTGTTTTGCATACATGCATTTATCTTTTACAGCGGAGAGCTACTTTTGAGGCAAGCTGCCGCAAGGGAACAAAAGTTAAGTCATATATTGTCATTTTTCCTGTCTTCCCAAGATTTGTGCAAGTTGATACTTGGCCAAATTTCAAGGCACAGTTCTGCATATATGTAATTGGAGACATAGCAGTTTCATAGTTAAGGTTACACTAAAGTATTTAATTGAAATGTAACTGAGCCCTTTTCAACACGTGGGAATAACACCCAGTGTCTTCCCTCAGCCTACAGCACTCATAGACCCGGGAGTTATCAGCTGTTCTAAAATGAATTATTCTTTTCTTGATAAGTTGGTCAGCAAAAAGCTCACGTAAAAAGAGTTGCTAATGCTTAGATGAACAGATAGGTCTTCCTTCCACATACAGCATATGCATATTTTTCTTCTTGATTCTTGTTTAAATGTAAAAATGAAAACTTACGTATTAAGTTTTTAATTAAAAAGTACTTAAAGGCTCATAAAGCCATAAACTCATAGGAGTTTATGGCTGCTGAAATCTTCATATTTCTGCTTGCTGAGTCAGTTGCATCATCGTTCGGTGACGCTCAGCAAGGGGAGCAAATTCAGAGGAGTCAATACTGGAGTTCCAGTAGATCTTTCTATATGGCCAGACTGCACTGTTTCTTCATCCTTGATGACTCATATGCACCTGCTCTCCACTTGCTTTCTTTTAATTCTCATCTTAAACTTTCCTTTCCCCTTGGCAGAACTATATAATTAGTACTTTTCTTTCACCTCTGTCTTACTTATGAAGCTGGAGTTTTAATAGCAGTGAGCCTCATGCATGCTGGTACCACATCCCACACTGGGAAGCACTGTAAAATGGCTGTCTCTGCTTGGAAGGAGACTTATCCAAACAAAGATCATACTTTCTCATGCAACTTTTCTTATCTGTAAACAGGAATCCTGCTGGGTGTGCTAGGCAGATATATATCAGTTTTTCTCATGTGGACTTTACTTTTTTTCTTTTAGTTCAAGCCAATGAGTCTGTGTGGCTCTGATATCCATGGAAGTTTGTTTAAAGTTTCATGCTGGCTGAATAAACACTAGGTTGAGAAAGTGCAAAGGTAGTTTCAGTATGATGCATTACTTAAAGGTAACATGCCAATCTCTCTTGCAAACATTGAGTAATTATGGGATTGAGTAATTTGAGGTGAGGATCGTGATCACTGAATCTTCTCCCATCTGATGTGCTAGGCTGTGTCTCTCCTACAAATACCAATTGCATATCAATCTCTCTCAGGCAGCTGTAACACTCACCATCCCTTTTTTATTCTTGAGCAACACTCTTCACCGTTCTGGATCAGTGTTGAGCATGGTTATTTCTACTGTTTACATTCTTTATACCTTTTTCTTTCGGATAAGACCTAAATATAGAAGGTTGTTCTGCTTGAATAGATTGACCCATTCATCTCCTTTTGCATGCCTCTTCCTTTTTCACAGCTGTAAAAGAGTGGACAGAACACACAAAGGGCCTAGAAGTTCTACCACAAAAAGTTTTTTCTGGAGACCTCACCTTACTAAGAGAAAGTAATCTGAAGGGTAGAGGACAGCCACTGCATTTCTCCATGGCAGCCAGTGAATTTTTGAGACTTGTTGTTTAAGGTTTGGATCCGTTTTCCCAGCTCTTAAGACTTTATGAATAGGACTATCTTTTCTAAATATCAAGTCTTTAGGATTAAGTCTAATACTTCCAAATAAACCTGTGACCTACTTTTTATAAAGGGATTTCCATGGTTCTGGGACATCTTTTAGTGGGGATTATTAAAAATCTTACTCTGAATCTTTTCCGTTTCATCTGTTGGTTTTTTTTTTTTCCCTAAAAAAAGACCTCTTTGATTTTTGTGGTGAACTTTTGCATGCCAGACACTGGAAAGAGAACCGCCACTGGAGAAGAGTGTATCAGCAACATGCTGGAACTCAAGGAGGCTGTACTAAACAAAAAGAAATCCACAAGGTGTATGACCCCATCCCAAACTCACATGAATTAACCTGTACCTGCTGTAGTGTTTGCAAGAAGCAAGGTCAAATTAAGAAGGAAAATAATTAAGTAACAGATTTTGCTTGACAGCTGAATGGTTGTAAGACTTGAGGAATGTGGCTGTCAGAAGTGCTGAAATTGTTGGTGCTTAGCACCAGGAAAAACTGGAATCATAATACACTTTCTTGTGAAGCTGTGGCAGGTGGATGCCAGCAATATTTATGAAGAGACCTCTAGCCCTGTACTGTCAGACTGCAGAAAGAAGAGTGTTAAATGCTAATCTCTGATTTACAAGTCTGGCAGCGCATACTGTTCACATGGTGTGTGATTTGAATAATTATGTGTCTACTCCTGATCTCATTAACCCTGATTTAATCCAGAATCTTATTTCATTAATGCCTCCTAGCTTTCATACAACTGGTTATGCAAACAAACAAAACCCTAAAAATCCTGTAACAGTGTTAGTATCTGTCCAGTTAAATATTTCCATGAGCCCTTTTTTCTTCTTGGAATAAGTCTTGGCTTGTTTGAGGAGACTCTTTTAAAATACCAATGCATCTTCAGGAATCTCAATTTTAATTTTACTCGCTGTGAAATTACACAACGCTTACCCAATCTGTGTAGGTTCAGTGGACTTCTCTGCATAACCTTTATAGTTGTATGCTGTAAAGGGTTGAGTAACTGGGTTGATTTAATAGAGTAGCATGTATTTGAAGACAGGTCTGTCAAAGAACAATAGTAATCTGTGTAATTTGCCCAAACATTTTTAAGGCACAGTTGTTCATTCTGTAATGTAGAATTATGTGATTAAAGACTTCTGTCAGAATTTGTATTTTTCCCGACCTGTTAATTGGAAAGAAAAATGATTGTTTGGACTATCACCAGGGTTTTTTAAAATGTGGTTGAAATGAAAATGTTGAAGTTCTATGCAGCTGTATTTTCTGATTTTCTGTATTTTGTATGTTTTGCGTAGCACAGTGACTTTCATTCAAGTTTTGGGTTTGTTTTTTTTGTTTTGTTTCTTTTTTGCTGTACAACGTATCATTTAGAGAAGATAAATCCTTTCATTAAAATTTTTTCAATATGATTTTAAACAGAGAATGCAAGGCACTGAATGAGTCAGTTAATGCTCTCATTAGAAAATCCTGCTGTTAAGGATCATCTGGTGTGTGATAGGAGTCTGCATAAAGGATTTGTGCTACTTAGTCTCTTTCTGAACCTGTCTGTGTCATACAGATAGTTTATCTGGTTATCTAACATTACAATTTGTGGTAATGTTGCTTATTGCTTTTTTTCCAAGAATGTGTGTCTTTTTCTGTATTGGTCATCTACTTCAAATTGTATGGTTGTCAGAGGGAACAAAGATACCACCCTGGAAATTTATGGAATCAAGTAGTTTCTTGTATATCTTATTTACTTTGCTTTACATGGTGATATGCACAGGGCTTTTTATACTGACAGCAGAAATATTTCTACTACACGAAATATGAATTTATCACCCTCTAAAACTGTAGTCCGTTACAGCAGGCTTTTTTAATATGGCCAGAGGCCTGTGGGGGAAAATTAACATGCCAAATTCTGGTATATCCCATTCTCTGCTTAAAGAAATCATATTGTACTTTCAAGCAAAGTAATAATGCTTCTAATAATTGGATGAAAATGGAGCCTTTGTGAGTAAAAACTTAATTCTGTTAAAAAGTGAAATTGCTTGAATAATTTGACTCTGCTGGAGCTTAACGAAGAGGAAGCTGGCCAAGGAGCACCTTTTGTGCCTCCCACAGTACCTTGCCACAGTACTCTGAGATGCAGAGAGGAGCATGCATGTGTTTCTAAGTACCTGCACAGATGTTCAGATGTATGTGTGTGTGTACGAATGTTGAGACCATTGGGCACCTGAAACATACAGACTGTACTGTGCTGTTGTCAAGCACAGGTGAAAGGCAAGAGATCCAACTGATGAGAGCCTGGCTGGCCATCCATTGTCATGAAGGTTATGGAAGTGAGAGAGGAGGAGGAGGGCGCCAGTTAAAGAGGTTGGTTGCCAAGCATCTTCCTTGTGGCAATCCCTGCTGCAGCAGTGCCTCTTGCCCCAATCCCCACTACTCATGTTGCTAAATATGTAAAGCAGAACAAATTCTCAGCCCCTTTAAGATTAATCCTCAGTCACTCTCAGATTAAAACTGGGGTGTGCTACAGGGCTTAAAAAAACCCAACAAACAACTGGCACAGTTTGCTGGCAGATACCTTGGTGTCAGTATGAAATAAGGAAATCACTTCCAGTTCCTGTGCAGGTTATGAAACCTGCTGTAGCCATACAATGTGATTCTCTGTAAGGTTTCAGAAATGTAAAGCTCCTTTCAGCTCTGCAACTTGTCCACTTTAATTTTTAGAGTCTTTGGGTCACCATCTCCCAAGTGCCTTGTGCATGGGTGGTGGAACTGTGTAGACCTGTTCTGTTGTCAAGGTGACAAGTTCTGTTCTCCTCACCTCTTTAAGAAATGTATCACAAGCTTCTGCTTTTGTACTTCTCACCTACCAGGGGAACCTGTGCATAAAGATCCGCAAATTTACTAGCTGTCTTTCAAAGGCTTCCTTAAAGGTGTCTTGTCACAGGGCTTACAACTTGGTGATAAGTGCTTATGCACCTGGCCCATGCTGGTGACTTCTGCTTCTTCATCTTTCCTGCCATCTGCTATTTCTGTTTATCAGTTATACTTTTTCTTACACCTAAATTGTAACATCTCAGTGGGAGGTACTGTCATTTTTTCTGCCACCATGGTGTGGGACCCATAGGTGCTGTTAGAGTACCTGCTAGAGAGGAGATTCGAAACAGAGCATCAGGCCTGGGCCGCTCTCCTCTCCTCAGCATGCCAATGTGGAGTTGAGGATGAATCGAGTGGCTTGGAATAACACCCAGCATAGCATCTTTTTCCTATTTGCCTTTTTTTATTGCTCTAATTATCGTTTTCAGCCTTGGTCTGTTAAATGCATTAAGATGTAATTAATTGCTTTTCTTGATGTAGAGAAGCTAATCACTGCTTATAGCCAAGCACATCTCCAAACCCCACACCACAGTGAGCAAGGAGTGTATTCTTTTATCCTGCTCACTTTCTGTGAGTCAGTTGTATATTTGCTACACATTTTTTAAAATGTTCTACCCACTTTTCTTGCTGTTGTATTCCTTGCTGTTTCTCAATCTCTTATTTTTTTCTTTCTGTTTTCTTTTATTCTTTTCCATTTCTTTTTTTTTTCCTGAAATTTAAAAAAAAAACCCCTAAATAGAGTAGGTGAATGTGAGCTGTCTCCTTTTGAACTGAAGAATGAAATCTGAGGCTAAAGGCATGGAACAAGGAGGTTTTTTGACCTGAGTGGACACAGGAAAACATGCTCATGTTCATATGAAAACAAAACTGAAAGATTGTATAAGACTTAACAAATCTGAGAGTTTTGTTAATTTGATTATAAAACATGCACTCAGCTTTCTAAATAGCACAAGGCTTTCTACATATGCTAGAGTGCGTATTTTATCCAGAAGACCTTTTATTATTGGAAGGATGTACAAAAGATGTAACAAAGCTGTATCAAAAAAAGGAAGAATGTGGAGATTCTTTAAAATAGGAGCTTCAGTTTGCTGTAGCGTACTGGGTATTGGTGTGTAGGAGAGGAACAGAGGAATTCAGGTGTGGCAGTGTGGCCTCCTTAGAGCTGTCGTACAGAGGGCATCGTGACACAGGCATCTCAGGCTGGAGCGATCAGGGAATGTTCAAACATGGATATCACTGAGAAGTTACCAGCAGTTTAAGCAGGAGCTGGTTGACTTGTGCCTCCAGTGGCACAGTATTTTTGCAGTTAATGTGGAACACACTGGCTGTAGGAGTTAATTTTCTTTCGTAACAACTGTTGCTTTGTCATTTGCGTAGTAATTTTTTTTTGTTGCAAGTTGTTTGCACTAAATGCAAACTATTAATTTTTTACCAGGGTGTTTTCATGTGACCCAATATGTTGTCCCAAATGTTTGAGATATTACCCCTACGTTAAGTAAAGTTTATAAATAACATTAATAATAAAATTAACATTTAAATGCTGCAAGAATGATGCACATGACAGATGGGCTGTTGAAGCCTTTACTTATGGCTGTGTAATGAATTGATGGCTGTGCAGGCTAGGTTCTAGATGCATATGATAAATAGCTGAGCATCTGCTGACAGGAAGCTTTTCATAAGGGCGTCTGTCTGAGAAGCAAGGGCAGCACTGTGGCCTTGCCTGAGCAGCCAGGCAAACAGCTCTTCTGACTGTATGGGGATGGTATTCAAGAGTTTATTTGCGCTGGGGGAGAGAAAAAGAAAATATTGCATCTTTTTAATGTAACACAACAAGGAAAAAAAAGGAGTGTAAGGTGCATCAGAGCCTTCATCCTTAACGTGTTTCATTTTGCATGCTGCTACTGTTACTGCTGGAATAGATACGCTGCTCAGCATATAAAACTCAGCGAACAAATAATGCTTTTCTCTGTCAATCCATAGATCAAATAGAAGTCGTGTGAGCCACAGAAGTTCAGCTTGATTTTGATGGCTAGATACAGAAACGAAAGAACTCTTTGAGAGGGGCTGAGGAGGCTGTGGTTTAGAAATAAGGCCAGAACTAGGCAGTACTAGCACAAACCAGGAGGCTTATGAACTGTAACCCATTTCTTTTTTTGAAGATTATGTCACATGCCTGACAGGCAGTTGGGAATGTGTTTCCTGTAAACTTGGGATAAGCTGGTAGTGAAAGAGGAGAGAGGATGTGGAATCCTGCTGTAGCAAAATAGAGCGTAACTTCTGTCATGAGCTCAAATGATGTGTGTAATAGCAGTGTGGGATCTATGGCACTGCCGGGGAAGTGTGCTCTCCAAGCTGTCCTTCCCACTCTACTTGCTGCCAGAGCCACTGATGTCTCCTGTCATGTCATCAGCTAATGGAGACATCTCGGTCTTGATTTTGTGGTGCTTGAAGGTCCCATGTTTCTGCTTCTGTGTCTTGGAGCTGGTAGTTGTCCTAGAAAGGAGAAGCCAAAAACTAGTGAATCTCAAGTGATGCAGAAGCCAGGGAAATGAAAGCTAGGTTTCTTTATTGTCTCTTGAACATTGTGATTTTGCTTTTTATGGAGTTTGAGGAAAGTGCTATGAAGGTATACTGGATTTTAGTGCTGCCACCATCTTTCTGGTTGAAAATGATTTTCACATTGGTGCTAGCTCAGTTGCCGGGAAGATTTCTTCCAACTTTGGTGCTGGATATGTTGTTTATTTCATAGTAGAGCTAGAAGACTCTTGACAATATCAGAGTTGCATTTATATCTAAGCACATTTATAATTTTAGTGAAAATGTCACAGGAAATGACTCAGGAGGACTAAATATTGCATTGATGTGCTCTGCAGCAGAGTTATATTTTGAGATTTTACTATAAATGGGTAGTTGAATTCATATATTGTTTGAAGTTACAGACACTGTTTGCAGGAAATCATGGTGGCAATCATCTCTTGAAATGTAAAGTATGATTTTTGAGAAAAGAGATTAAAGGAAAAGCATTCTGTATCTTAGAGGGGTCAAAGCGCTCCTGGCATTTCCATTGTCATCTTTTGATAATTCAGATGTGTTACGTGGTTTCCCCCCGGCTGCATATGATTCTGGATTCTTATTCCTGTTGCCATATTTGGCTTCAAGCAATGTATACACTGTAGATTTCTGAATTGTGAAAGCCTCATTATTTCTCAACTTTTATCTCTTTCAGTATACATGTGCCTTTTTTTTTCAGAGAGCTGTGATTTTGATTAAACCTCTTGCTTCCAGTATGCAAGAACTCTTTTTCCCTTTGCACAAGGAAGCCATAGATAAATCGCCTTGTAGTCTGATAGTGATTTTTCTCATAATTTTTCATGAGGAATGAATTGTTGGCTGGAGCATTTCATACCTGCAGCAGAATAGCATTTCATTGCATTTACAGTCGTGGAAAGGGTTGCAGCAATTTCCTCAAATATTTTAATCTGAGTTTCCTGTAAAGGTCAAAACTGCTAGAGTAAAAAAAATCTTGAAACTTTGGTGTAGCGACTATGACAAAAGTTCTTGTACTTTCCTTCAGACTTGGTAACAGGTATCAACTGTAACTTTTGTGGCTGACCTAATTCAAGAATTTCCTATAAATTAAAGGAAACTTTTTGATAGATGAGTGGAAACTTCAGCAAGTAGACACACAGATAGAATATTGCTATGTGGTGGGGTTTCATCACACTATATAATTTGTTGTTAGTTAATATTTTGTCACATTGTAAAGCTCACAAGCTTATGGAAAATGTCTTACAAATTTTCTGTGGCTCATACTGGTGTAGGATTGGATTAGAGAGGATCCAAATAAAACCAGTTCAAGTATTGTCTAGGATTTTGTGTTTCTTTGGCGAAACCGTATTTCAAAGTTTGCTAGAAGAAAATAATCTTTTCCTGGTGATTTGGCTGTTTGCATCTATGCAGTAAGTTTGAAGCCTAGTTACAAAAAAAAAATTTTTTTTTTAGATATTAAAGAGGCATACAAAGTTTAAGGGCCTTTAGAGTACTCTAAAATATGTTTATGTTCTCGTAAATCTTTGAAATTGTGTTATTTCATCAAATCAGACTTAAAGTTTATTTTTAAAGTTCACAGGGACTTTTTTTACAGAACTTCTCAGATTGAGGATACCTCTTCCCAATAAGAGCTCGTTCATATTGGAGTCACTCTGAAACCCACATACACAGGAGGTGGAAGCTGTCTTAAAATTTGTGGCATCAAGAGGGCTCGGTTTAGATTTAGTGGTTGAAATGTGAGGTTGTTTACTTAAGGGCTGGGTTCTCAAGGCATAGCCCCTTGAAAATGATCTGCTAATAACCTGCAATTATTTTTGTGTGGGCTAGGAAAAAATGCAGCATTTTGACGCATGAAATTTATACCAGGCAGTGCCCGAAAATCAAACATCAAATAGTTACCAAAGATGAGGTTTAGAGATATTTTTGAAGCTGTTAACACTATGAAAGCCTACCTCTTTGCAGGTTCGCCATGTGAGTGAGACAACTGCTCATTCTGCAGAAACATCTCGGTATGAGAGGGGTGGGCAAGATGCTTGTGGTGAGGTGAAGAGCCAAGCACTGCAGTTTGGATCCTTTCAGGCCTCTTCTCTTGAGGCCTTGTGTGGGGCTCTCCATGGATATTTCTCTTTTGAACTTGGTTCTGGAAAAGGCTTTCTAGGTCATTGAGTCTGGTCTGACTAGTGTTGTCACCAAAGGGATTCCTAATGAAGGTATTCACGCTGTGTCGTTTTGAGGAGACTCAGCATGCTGCAGATGTCCTGCAGTACCTGTCTAGTCCCTCTTGTCCTACTGAAGGGCCGATTGGCCTACAGTGAGTGGTGGTTGTATCTAATCAGGGTGTGAGTATGTTTGCTGCAGTTGAAATACCACCAGAAACCAGTGCAGGGATCCTGGTCAGGAGAGACACTGGGCAGACAGCTAATTGTAGGTCGATTTGTTGTTGTTGTTGTTCAGCATTTTAGAGCAGTGCAATAAAGTCTCTTACTTTTCTTGTTTCTTCTCTCTTTTCATACACAAGCTCTTTCTTCAAGAAACAACAGTACCTGAGCTCACAACTGGATTATTAGTTTCTGTTCATCCTCTTCTATAACCACTAGTGATAGAACAGCAAGCTTTTCAGACTGTGGTAGTTGCATTTACCAAATATGCAAGATTGTCCTTTTCACTGTATTTTTTTGCAGTGAAATAAAGTGAGTTGTCTTTGTATATCTAGAGAGTTACTTGTGTTTGTTTTCATTCCGTCTTTCAAGCAGAAATGCAATTTTCAATAGAACATCATAGTGTTTTAGAGTAATAACCTATTTTTTTTACAGCAGGTAAGAATGGGGGTAGATATAAAGGGCTATGTATTTCTGAATTTAACAGCCCCTTTCTTTATCATGAGGATAAGAGGCGTAGCTCAACTTGCATGGCAAAAACCTCTGTCCTGCCCTTCCTCTGCAGGCTCACCTCTTCCCCGTTGCCTGTTGGGAGCAGCCACTGTGCAGGGTTATGTGCTGAGCCGTGCCCAGGCACCACGCAGGAGAAGGCTGGGCAATGTGGACCCGGAGGTGTGTTAGCAATGAAACAGTCATGGAGAGGGCCAGTGTCCGGGCTCTGTTTTGGCCACAGCTGAAGAAAACTCATAAAATCATAAGGTCCCCGAGGGTGAGCGGTATAGAAGAGAAGACAGCACAGAGACAGAAAGAAAATACTAGAGAGAGAGTTGAAGACAGAGGATGTCATATTGACTCTGATGTTTGCCGCAGGCTGCAGCAGCGAGGATTCTTGAGGTGTGGGGCTTTTGTTTGATTTTGGTTGTATGTTGTGCTGTAGACTAAGAGCAGGAATAGAAAAGATGCGCAAGTGTCTTAAAGCTGGCATAACTTCTCTGCTGCAGAATGTGTGCTGAGCTGCTTAGATACGGGCTTCCCATAGGGTATTGCTAAGTATGAGTATGCTCCTGATAAGATTCTCGCTTAGTATGACTGGCTTGGCTTTTGCTTGATTTCTGTTTCATTATGTACAGAATTCTTCACTTTTGCTTTCAATTCCCTCCTGGATCTGTAATTTCATGCTGCTGGGTTTGATCCCATTATGTTACTGTGGGCAGTAGCTATGAAAAATTATGACCCTTCTCATGAGCATCAGAGGAGACAGTGATGAAAAGTAGCCCAAACCAGTACTAGAAAGGTAGAAAAAAAATCAATCCTTAGATGATTTTGGTGGCTGCGAGGTGCTGTACCTTCTATATGAGTTTCAGCTTAGTGGACACTTGTGTATGTCTGTCTTTTTTCCAAGAATAGTGGACAAGGAAGGAAATGTACTACTTCCCACTCTACAAACAAGTGCCAGTGTTTAAGGGTTGGCTTGTTGTATTCCTGTTGATTTTTTTCAGAAGCAAAACAAGGCTCCCTCAAAAAGCTGTCAGCAGCAGCAAAGGCCTCAGAGTCAAACATCTGCAGACTTGAGGCTGCAGCACTGCTTTCTCTATATAGCAGACAATTTTCTCTATCACTTTTGAAGTTGCAAATAGGATTTTTAAAATAAGAAACATCATGCTTTTGTTTCAGAATTTCTGAGTTGAGGATTTAATTACATTGTGACATAAAGAATGGAAAATAATGTACTAATGACACACAGGAAGCAAGTTATAGCAAGATGGGGTCTTCTGCAGGTTATTGTCTTGTGGTCCTGTGGTTCACATGAGAATGCTGTTTGACTCACAGATTCTGTTTAAATTGTAGATAATTTTTTAGTATATTGTGAGTTTGTCACCTATCTGCAAAATAAATGTAAAGCTTCAATATAACAAGCTTTAGGTGGACTCATTTATTATATATTTTAATTTTTAAGAATGTGAAAAAACCTAGTGGAATGATATATGTATGAGCCTAGTCCATTTTTTTTAAGAAAGTGATATAACATTTTCTTCTAAATGCATGTACTGTTCTTAAATTATCTTATAGTTCCCTTTATACAAGAACTGTGTGCAATATTTTTCTGTAACAGCAACATCTATCAACACAGGTGCATTCACTTTTCATATACACATTCATTTACATTTGTTATTTCAGTTCTGATGGTTACTGTGATGAGTTGGATTTTAGATACTATTTTACCTATGTGATGGCACTAGATAAAATATTAATTGTACCCTTGGTGGAGAGAAGTTTATAAAACTTTTATCTCTGCTAATGGAATACTGATACACAGTAAATGCCTTGTGCAGATGCAGAAGACTGTATTAGTGTTGTGTAGCTAATAGTTCAGCTTTGAAATACCCATTGGATTGGAGACATAAAAGGTTAGAAAAACAGTTATGAAATTCAAGTTTAAAGTGCATCTTGTAGAGAGCGACTTGGAAGTTCTTATTTTGCTTGATGCTGTTCTGAGGTAACAACTTCAGAAACGCCAAATAGAAATTTGCTTTCTATGGTTTAGTGCTCATGTCTGATACAGTGGAAAACTAAGTAAGATCTACAGTATTTCCTGTGTATGGTACAGTGCTGTGGCATGGTGGAGGTTGCTACTACACGTGAATGTACAGGAGCTGAAAGGGAGGAGGAGCGGTAGAGGTTTTTTACTAGGGAAAGAGTTTGTCCAAAGCCATCACTTGTCCCCGACGCCTGCTCAATGTAGAAGATCTCAACAGATTTGCCGATGATACCAAACTGGAGGGGAGCAGTTGACATGCTCAAAGGCAGGGCTGCTGTTCAGAGGAACCCAGACAGGAACCTTATGAAATCCAGCAACGTAAAATGCAGATTCCTGTCCCTAGGAAGGAGGAATTGCTGGCAGACATACAGATCTGATGGGTTTGGGAGCAGCTCTGCTGAAACAGACCTATAGATCCTGGTGGACAGCAAGTTGAACGTGAGCCAGTCATGTACCCTGGCATCAAACACAGCCAGCAGCATCCTAGGCTGCATTAACAGCCTGCACACCAAGAGAAGTGATAGTCCTCCTTTACCTTGTGCTTTTTAGTCCACATCCAGAATACAGCATCCCATTTTGAGTCCTCCAGTAAAAGAAAGACATTGATAAGCGGGAGTAAGTTCTGTGTTATGGGAGCTGGAGTGTGTGCCCTGTGAGGAGATGCTGAGGGAGGTGGGCTTTTTCAGCCCGGAGAAGCAACAGCTTTGAGAGGACCTTCCAGTACACACAAGGAGGTTATCCAGAAGACAGCGCCATGCCCTTCGCAGTGGTGCCTAGTGTGGAGGACAAGAGAGAGAAGACAGGACTTGAAAAGAAAGTTTCAGGCTGGATATAAGGAAAATTTTTGTCACGAAAAGGACAGTGAAGCAGGTTACTCGTGAGATTGTGCAGTCTCTGTCCTTGGAGGTTTTCAAGACCCAGCTGAGCAAAGACTTGAACAGCCTGGTCTGACCCCAGAGGTAGCCATGCTTTGAGCCAGAGAGGGGAGTAGAGACCTGCTGAGGTCCCTCCCAGCAGGAATGACTCTGCGATTCTGACTTAGGACACAGCTTGGAGCCAAAACTTAACTTATTTTGTCCTTATTTTTGGGTACACGGTAATAAGTAAATTGTTCAGCCTCTTTAGTGCATCAGTTCCCTGTCTATAAAATGAAGGTAACACTACTTGTCTACCTCAGTGATGTTTCAGGATAAGACATATGAAAGGCTATGATATTTTGGATGCTTTGGCAAAGTAGATATAGACGACCAAGCAGGTAGATCTTTACAGTCTGCCTGAGAAACCGATAGAGAGGTGTTGTGCATCTTCACAAGCACTAACTGTAAAGTCTTGGGAAGCTGTTTTCTGTGGGTTTACTTTCATGAAACTTCACCATATATTTTCTCTCTGTGTTGATCACCTTAAAAGGTAGTCAGCTACAAAATGTGTTAGTGTTAGCAACGACTCTGACAGCAGGCTCTCTATATGCTTCTGCCAATTATGGTAACACTTGTCATATTTTCCTAGTTAATATTTCTCTTCCTGCTATGGTTGTTGTTTCTGTGGGCTTCTCAACAGAGGGGAAGCAGACTTGGCTGCTTTTACATCAGGAGCACTGAACCTGGTTCTGCCCTGTGCGTCAAATGTACAGCTAATTGATGGATAAACTGAGAAATTTGTTTTGTTTTGTTTTTCTTTTCTCCCACCTTTTCAGCTTTGGTAATCTTTAGTAAGAGATTTGCAAAAGCTGTCCTACAATTTTTGCACATAAATAAGGAATTGACCTCTTTTAAAAAGAAAAAACAATACTATCGGTCAGAAGAGTTACTGAAAAGTGCTTTCATTTTGTGGCATTTCAATTTATAAAGAGTCTTTGAGGGAGCATTAGAATAGGCAGGGGTGTATACATAGAAGTTTTAAGAAATCGTGGGAGCTTGAGATTTAGAATATTCTTTAGTACCTTTTTTTAACCGTTTCTTCTTTTTCTTCTCCCTCTCCATCTGCCTTTTCTTCTGCAGGAAATAAAGAAGGACATGAAGAAAGAAAATACTGCCAACAAACCACCAGAGAAGCCTATAAATGAAGTTTCCAATGGAAGCCCTTTACTGTTGTCTGAGACAATTATTAGAACCAACAAAAAAGGTATAGTATATGGAAGCTTAAATGCAGATTAAATTCAGACCTTTAAAAGAGCAAAATGTAAACCTTCCTAGTTCTAGAAATACAGCTGTAGTATATTCAACTGTAAAGGCATAGCAGGAATAATAATAATTTTTAAAAATCTCATTGTCCTCTTAGACTGGCACATGGATGCATGTATTATGTCTAATATTTCCACATTAATTTGCACAGACATCCCTTTCTTCTTAAAGAAATCCTTTCTAGATACATTTAATTAAGTAAAGCTGTATGAGGAGATTACTAAAGCTTATTAAAGTAAGGAACTGACAGCTCGCATATATGGAGGTTTTTGTACAGTGATACCAGTCCACATTCATGTATTCATGTTTTAGCTGGGACAGAGACTAGTTTCTAACAGAGAACTTGGAAAAAAGAGGGAAAAAAAATAAGGTGGAAAACATAAAGCTTAACACATTCATTTCCTTGGAAGTGTCTATCACTGTCTTCTGTTTCACACTGGAATGTGTGCTCTTCATGTCTGGCTTGAGTCCCAATGCAGATTCCTGTGTAGGATTTTGTGTTGCTAAAATTAAAGCCTCCAGATCTTCTGTCTCTTTCCCTAACCCCCAGTCCTGCCCTTAGAAATATCAGAGCAAACAAAAAAATTGGCGGTATAAAAGCTGGATTTTTCTTTAGGTTATGTTCATATTCTCATTTGTTTGTGGGAGGACAATTGGCTATCTGCAAGAGATGAGCTGTATTTTTTCCTGGAGAATTCACTGGACGGTTTCTTGCTTGCTGTCTTATACAGAATAATCTGCTGTCATTAATCATTGCGGTAATGTAATTTCCATTTTGGCATGTCTTCTATACTCTTAGGACTATGCATATGGAAATTTCTCTTCCATATTATCAGCAAATATTGTATTTGAGCTGGCAGTTTGACTAGAGATCTTAAACCTAAGGTTTGCAACTGCAAGTGAGGAAGATTTAATAATTTCTGCAAAACGTATGACTTCCTTTAAAATGTATGGGGGAGTAATCTCTACTTCTTTTGCAAGGAGTGATGTCCTCTGAAAGTAAAAATTGGAAATAAATCTCAAAAAGCTCTGTCTTTTGAGTTTGCAGTGTCATCTTGAATCTGGAGAAACAACCAACTTTTCTGCTTTGGGTCATAGGTTTTTCAAGCAACAGCAGAATTGCTAAGAGTTATTCTTTTTTGTGGCTACTATACAGAACCATATGAGTAGCTGGGTGTCGTAGTTCAGCCCCAACGGGGACCAGACTACGCAGTCTCTCTCTCACTCCCCCCACTCTCCGAGAGAATAGGAGGAGATTTGACAAACAAAAGAAAACCAGAAAAAAAAACAAACACGCGGGTTGAGATTGAACAAAAAGTAAATTTAACAGTAATGACAGAAGAAAACAAGAGAGTGATGGAACACAAATACAGTACAATAGCTCACAACAGATCTCCACATCCAGTCTCTTCCAAGTAGCAGGGGGCCTCCCTTCAGCATCCTCCTCACTTATATACTGAGCATGATGTCAGATGGGATGGAATAGCCCTTTGGCTAATTTGGGTAAATTAACCCCAGCTGTTAGCTAATTAGTTAACTATCCCAGCCATAGGGGCTACCAGCTTCAGTTCTCCACCCAGCTCAGGTAAATATTAACTCTATCCTGGCCAGAACCAGGACACTGGGAAATTATCTAGGGACCAAGTCTGTTCCATATTGCTTCAGCTGCTATTTGGAGAAGGCTAATAGCTGTGGCAGATGCAAAGATTTGGTTCAGTCACAAGGGGATAACACTCCTAGAACACAGACTTTCTCCTCCTCTTCCCTCTGTCTCACAAGCTTTAAAAGATTCAGAAGATAAAGGAAGTTCTCTTTTTCTGTCTGAAGCTGAAGAATACAAAACTTCATATTTATTGAAAGGAGAGAAGCAAAGACTGATGGAAAGATCTGTAGCTTGAGGAATGGGTTAGGTTTGGAAATAGCAGATTTTGTATTAGGATGTTATTGCATTGGATTTCACTGGTGGGGATTGCACTTTTCATGGCTACCTCTACATAGTGTCAGGGTTAGTAAGTTTTTCATTACGGCTGCTTCTCCACAACTATTTCTGTTGCTGCAGAGCAAGGAGTTGCAGCATGCCATACCCTAGCAGTGCAGCTAAGGATGCATAGAGCATAACAAGGCCAAGGGAGCTTCCCCTCTTTTTTTTTCTGGGGTCATTTTGAGCATGGTATGAAAGTAGCCTTGTTTAAGTGAGGTCAGCTAAGCAAATAGTTACTGTTGTGTTCAGTAATAAAGAGTCTATGTGGCAAATCTCCGTGTGAAAAATTGCAAAATTTTACTGAAGAGGGAGCCCTATGTGCTACAAGGGTTCTTTTCTTCAAGTGTCCTTGTGCTGTGGCTTCTATTAAACCCTGCCTCAGTCTGATAACTCATCGCAGAATGTGACTTAATCTGAAATAGGGTACATTTTTTTTCCCCTTCTTTTCTCCTTGTTGGTAGGAAGTGAGGAGGAGAGGGATGCATCTGAAGGCCTTTAGCCACTGTTCATCAGTGAAAATAGTACGCCGTATTATTTATTTACTTGGACAATTCAATCTTGCTGCTTGGAACTTCAGAGCAGCACCAGTGATGTAGGAGTGAAGCATTCAGTGCTGGTGCATTGTTTCTGTTACCAAGATGATGATGAGTCCTTTTCTACTGCTGTGGTGTTACGTTGCATAGTTTTACTACTTAACCTGATTGGCCTAATTTAAGTGGCGGCACTTTAGCAGGCAGTTACACTTTGAGCAGAAGAATCTTGGCCTCTTGGGCTTTTGGCTTATAGAGAGTTTTTCCTTGAGGATTACTGACAAGTGTCCAAGGGTGGTGTTCAAGGAAAATAGCTAAATGATTTATAGAAACATCTAAGTAGCTAAGAGGAAAAGAATGGATTTCTGAACAAAAAAGATATGTAGGTTCCAACTTTGTCTTGTTTGTTCATGCTAGTTATTTCTAAGCACTGCATTGAAGTTAGGGGTTCTTATAATAAAATCAGTGTAAATGGAAATGCCTCTTGTAAAGGCTTCTTTGATCAAATATGTAATGGACATCATTACTACTTTGGATTACAGATATAATCTAGG
The DNA here is from genome assembly GCF_036417535.1 of Chlamydotis macqueenii. NCBI lineage: Eukaryota > Metazoa > Chordata > Aves > Otidiformes > Otididae > Chlamydotis > Chlamydotis macqueenii. Next base: position 132,278,073 of record NC_141556.1, read on the forward strand.
AACAATTTAAAGTTGGTGCAACACCACCAGTAGTATCCTTCCTGGGTTAGTACTTCCATTACATGATGAGGGTGGCAACTGCTGGTGGTATTATTAGTTGTAGGTCACTGTCCATGAATCATTCAGGGTTTTTTTTTTATAAAGACCAGGAGAAAATTGAATGATTTGTCTACTTTTCACTGGAGTCACTAAAAGTGGACCATTTCTCATCCTTTAATGTTTCTTGCTGACCACAAATACTAGTGACCTGATGGAAACATACAATAGAAATTACTTCTGTGGTGGACATAATTTAGGAAACTGTGTTATGCTTGGCCTTGATGTATTTGTGAGAGCTAATATTTGTAGGTGTTTCCTCTCTTTACTGTTTTACTGGGTTGTAAGTATGACCTAGAAGTTAGGGCTACACCTAAGAAATAACGGGTTTATTTTCTAGGTCTCCCAGAGCTGGTGTGTCAGTTTTGCTAAATCACTTAAACTCTCTTGGCCAAATTACCACACTTCAATTTCCAAGCCCATATACCTTAATGTGTATTGATTTTTCAAATAGGCAGATTATTTTTTTCTGATTTATTGCAGTGGCATATCCAAAATAACTTCCAGAAGTTCCAGGTATCTCTGCCTCAGACTCCCTGTTGGCAAAACCTGGGTTTATACCTACCTCATAAAGATACTGAGATCTACTATAACATGATACCAATGGCAATGAACATATAGGAAACTGAGCATTTTAATATAGCATTCCAGTGAGTTCATGCCTCACCTCTGAAAGGCTCAAGAATAGAACCATTTGCTGTATTGTAGAGGTGGGGTTAGGGAACCATTAACTCTTTGTGCTTTCCCTGACAGTTTCCAGGGCTGCAGTGGCTCCAGGATAGTTTTGATGAGTGCTTCAGGTGCTGCATTATTAGCCCCTGTCTAGGGAAAAAGGCTGTGGCATTGAACGAGGTGTCTGAAACTTTATGAATGTCAGCTGTGGTTGGCTTGCATGTCCTTTGCCAGAACCTGTGAGGGATCATTCTTTTGCTTCTTCCTACAGTTCAGACGCCAAGAAAATCCTTTCCTGGCCAGGAGTGCGTCCTTTACTGTATCTTTTAACTGCTCCAGAATTTTTGTTTGGCATATAAAACTATTGTTCTAAAACATCTGTAAAGCTGACTTAAAAAAAAAAATTCTATTTAGAATTGGCATTGTTGCACCCTGGTAATAACAGGTTGGAAAGCCCTTTCTTCCCTGAGAGCATTTTCAGATTGTTTGAAAAAAAGCAAAATGATTGCTATTGTTACTATTATTTAGTATTGTAAGAAAAATACAGTCAGGTCTTGGAACAGGAAAATACTGAAAGTTTTATATATATATATATATATATTTTTTTTTTTTAATGCTTTTTCAACATGGTAAAATTCCATCTTTTAGATGCTTTTCCAAAATTAACTTTTGAAATCTAAAACCAGATCCGAAGTTGTGCAACTGTTTCAGATCTGTCATAAATTCAGCATGACCTTCATCCAGGTATAAAGGAACGTAATGGAAACTTGCGTGCAGTTATCTAACTGTTAAATGGCTGTGGCTTATTTTAGGATAGTTTTGTTCAGATTTTTGAGTGTCCTGTTTTTAAGTATCCTATTCACTGCGCTGTTTTGTATATCTGGGAATAGGAGCCCCCTTGCCTGGGCCAAATTGCAAAACTGGAGTTAATAGGCTGTATTTTGTAAATAAGCTAACAACAATTGTTAGACAAGTAAAAATATTTGCGGAAAAGATATATTGCCTTGCCAGATGTATTTGTTTTATATAAACTGTAAATGCAGTCTACACTGAGGTTATTCAAGCCAGCAAATCTGGAACAGCTCATCATGTGTTACGTGTTCTTAATCAGAGCCAAACACTGAAAGCAAGGAAATGTTTTTTCTAGTTCTCTTGAGAATTATTTATTTTATCTTCCACCCTACATTTAAATAATAAAGAGAATTCGCATCCTATCCTAAAAGGAAGAGTTTTATGAAAGTAGCTTTGATTATATAATAGGTTCATGTTATGAATAAATAACGTCTGTTGTATGCAAAACTGAGATTTAAGTCTATTTTTGTAAATTTGAGAAATGTGAGAAGTATCGTACAAGAAAAATGCTTCATCGTATGGTTCCGTAGCTTTATGATTATTTGGATACAAAAAGAGTCCTCATTTATGAAAAAGGCAAGCTGATGGAGGCTCAGCATATGAGTGTGTCGACTCCGAGTTTTATATTAAGTAGTGCAAGTAAGCTGTGATTCTGGCCATATTTTTCAACAGAAAGGCAAACCTCAACATTTCCTTAATAAAATCTTTTATTGCTAAACCTAATGCAAACAACTGCCTTTGTCATATGCCAGTCATGTGTCTGATGAGGTGTCTGACCCTCAGTACACTCAGCTTTGGTTTTCCTTTCAAACACAGGAAGCTAGAAGGCATTAATCTGTTTTTTGGTTGTATTATCTTTCCGCTGTTCAGGCCTTCTCCACAGACAGGCTTTGGCGTTCCCTTGCAAATACTGCCAACTTCAGACAAATTATAGCAAGCATGAAAAAAATCCTTTCCGTTTTTAAGACCAACTAATTGGTGTATAATCAGTATACAACTTACACAAATATGCACAAGAACGTACTTCTCAGCCTATTAAGGTTAAAATATGCGTACAAGACGTGGCAAAAACCTAAAATAAGACATAAAAAAATAATGACACGGGAAACTTGAATTCAGCAAAATATTTATTCTTTGAGTTTAAATAACATATTTACAGAAGTAGTCTCTCATATAATATGCATTTCCTTTCAAAGTACTGTTTCTTGAAAATAAATACTTGGATAATTTAGTCTCTGGTAAGCTGCACTGCACTGAGAGGCACTGCTTTCAGTTCAGAGAGGCAGGAAAAGACACCAGTCTGTGCTGGAGATGTGGGTGGCAGCCAGAAAGAAACTTGGGATGTGTGCGGTGTGTGTGATCTGTAGTGATTTAGCAGATTGTTTCTGGAGGCAGGCGAGGACTCTATCCCATGCTAGAGGAAAGATCTCTACTTGGTAAAGTTCCCTTTTGATTATTCAAAACAATATATTACATGCAAACAATATATATACATGCAACCTGTAGAGGATACATGGAAAAATGATGATTCTTTCTAGCATTTTAGTGACATGATTCTTTTAGTCTAGTGAAAAATAATTTTTAATAGTGAAAGTAAGAGGACACTTAATGTGCGTGGAATATAGCTAATTTCAGAGGTGACGAATAAGATCTGTTCAGATAGAATCATAGAATGGTTAGGGTTGGAAGGGACCTTCAAAGGTCATCTAGTCCAACCCCCCTGCAAGGAGCAGGGACATCCCTGACTAGATCAGGTTGCTCAGAGCCTCATCCAGCCTGGCCTTGAACGTTTCCAGGGATGGGGCCTCCACCACCTTTCTGGGCAACCTGTTCCAGTGTTCTATAACTCGCATCGTCAAAAATTTTTTCCTAATTTCCAATCTAAATCTAACCCCCTCTATTTTAAAACCATTACCTCTCGTCCTATTGCAACAGGCCCTACTAAACAGCCTTTCCCCATCTTTCTTGTAGGCCCCCTTGAGGTACTGGAAGACCGCCATCAGGTCTCCCTGGAGCCTCCTCTTCAGCAGGCTGAACAGCCCCAACTCTCTCAGCCTGTCCTCACAGGAGAGGTGCTCCAGCCCTTTTATCATCTTTGTGGCCCTCCTCTGGACCTTCTCCAGCTGGTCCAGATGAGGGGTAGTTGTCTAATGTGTGAACATCTTTCACATATCTTTACTTTTGGATTCAATATCCTTTTATATAAATACATTTATACAGTAAGAGAAATAATAAACCAGTGCAATTTAAAATCATTGCATTATCTGTCTGATGCCATAAAATGAGTTTAGTTCTTTTGTGGTTTCTCCTGTAGTTATAACTGTGAAATCTAACTAAAATAGGCTTATTCCATAGAACAGGCATACAGGGATAGGTATTACCATTGTTCTAAATTTGAGATTACTCTGTTGACCATTGGCATGAGGTTGTGGGTGGGTATTTTTGTCTGGGAGAAAGATCTCAATGCTCTCCTCTTGGCAACAGTGGAATGGGTGCTTACTCATTCTTTTCAAGCAGATCTTATTTACGAGTCCTATTTAAATAATGACTTAATATATTTAAGATCTAAACTGTTTTCTATGTTATAGTTATTTTGTGCCCTCGTTTTCAGTGAGAGGGAACAGATGAAGTGGTGGAATAGGGCTACAGGAACAGTTGAAAGAACAAGGCGAAGAAAGTCTTTTTACAAGTAATTTATGCAGATATCTAAAAAAAGCTACAGAAGAAGGAATAGTAAACAGAGTTGCGTCTTCTCTGTTGTAAACGCTTACAAATTTTTGTTTAGTCAATTAAAGGATTTTTTCCTTTCTAAAAGCTTTGTAATATGTTTTACATGTCTGAAGTATGAAATTAACTCAGATACATCTTCTAACAGTTGTACTAGAATTTTCTAGTTCACTTTTGTCACAGCATATGATAGTTGTTCAAAAGGTACTAGTCAAGAGCAAATGTGTTGTCAACTCAGGTGCAAAATGTTTTTCTATTAGCAGTTATATTGACATCTGCTTTAACACAAGCCAAAAACAATAAAATAATACTAATTGCTAGAGCGATTCTTATTCAAGTCATGACAGCAACGAGTTTGAAACTTCCTCTTGTCTTAAGAGTTAGTTTCCTCATCACAAAAGAGACTTTATTTTTTCACAAGCTTCTGCAGAGAAGGGTCTCCTTGCTGCTTGCAATTCCCTCCTTCTTGCTGCTGTAGGATAAGTCACTTGACATGTATCAAGGCATAGCTGCCTTTCTGCCTCTTAACTGTAGCTGTATATATGTGTCTTCTTTAGCCTTTCATCTAGATGGTGTGAGATTTTAAAGAACAGCATGACTAACTTGATTTGAAAATTAGCAGACCAGCCTTTCTCCCCAACCACCTCTCGCAGCTTTCTGTGGTAAAGGAAAGGCAGAAGACAAGCAGGGTGGCTCACCTGAAATTGAGCCTTGGAGCAAGTCATTGGGATCAGTGTACATTTCCCAGTGCCTAGCTTGGGGTATTTATGCCTCGTGTCTGGTAGCTGTGACAGGAGACAATGAAAGCAAAGGAGCAGTGCAGGGATGCTGTTGTGGTATATAAAACGTAATGCTATCTGGTGTGAAAACTTGGGGTCAAGAGAGTATACTTTGACTGTGCAAGCTAGTGTCTTTTCCATGAGCTCTGAAACTTTGCCAGTGTACTTTAAACTGAGTCAAGAATCCTTGTCTTGTCATTCTTGAAGTTAGTCTTGATGAATTGTAACTGCTAAGCTAAATACACCCATCTAAGAGAGCTCTCACACTGACGGACAGATCCTTAGTTCAGCGCTGCTTTACTTTGCTTGCTTGGATGGTGGCTGGGATGGTACTGTGTTGCTTTTATGGGGACAGGGAACTGGCATTGGCCTTCCCTGCCTTGCTGGAATCAGGGCTATGTGGCTGTTGACATCTTTCCCATGTTGCCTGTAGGCAGTGATAGGAGCCAGCCATGCTATAGTAAGTTACGGCACTAATCAGCGTACTGAGGCAATTGGAGGTTTCTGGTTCCTGTGACAACCATAAAAACCTTTCAACGATTTCTGAGGTTGTAGGTGAGAAGCAGGGCTTGTCAACAGCTCCCTTGGGTGTCCTTCAAATTGCAGTGTCATGTGACATGAATTGAAGACCAAAATAGTTTGTATAAATGATTCGTCTAAGAATTCATTCTTAACCCATTAAGCACCCATCTGTAAAGAAGATATTTGAATGTATGTAAAAGTTTAATGTAAACATATGCCTTTGTACTTTTTTCTATGATTGTATTTTTAAAAAACATCTCTATACTTGCACTCTCTGCATTGGGGTAGAGTGACTTGTTCTGCTGCTGTTGAATCACTTCAGTGCAGGAAACTTCTTTTACTTCTGTCTACTTAGACCAAAAGGAAACTATAATCATTATTTAAGAGCTTCCTCTTCTGATGGCGTGGTATTTATAAACTCAAGTTGGGCTAAACTTCTGTAGACATTATCAAGAATGTACACAGCAAAAATGAACTGTTGCTGCTGGTAGGAAGGGTTGTCACTTCCTTGGTGGTTTATAAGAGCTAACCAGAGACTTCTGCCTAAAAGCATGCTGTGGGAGGGACTTCTGTGAACTCGCTGGCAGTCTGAGGTTTGGTTAGGAGTGTGTGTGCGTGGAGAGATTTAACTCTGAATGCGCTTTGCACAGGTATTTTTCACCTGTTCTCTTGCCATACTCCCCTTCCTGTGTGCACGTGTGCAACATCTGGAATACTTCAAGCAAAGCTTTGCTGTTGGGTGCAAGTGACAAGAAACTGTATGAAAGTATTGCCCATGAGGGACATTGTTTGTGCTGTTTTATGATCTGTGATAGATTCTACGAAACATTTTGGTTCCAGGAACTAATACAGGCTTTTAAAACTTCCTTCTGATAAAGTGACATGTCTGGAATGAACTTGTCAATGCATTAATTTAAATTATTTTTCACACGCAATGTGTGATACTTTGAGTCAGCTGGTTAAAAGCCCCTGAAGTTGGGGAAGTTTGCTTTGCTATATCTAGATTTGAAAAACACATAGAGATATCAGACAACATTGATAATGCATGGCTTGGATTATTCTGAGTAGGTTGACATTATTAGCTATGCAGGTTTTCAGTTTCCAGATTCCTGTTTTATGTAGGTGCAGTAACTTAAGTAACAAGTTACTGTGCCTGAAAAGGTGTATTCCTTGTTTCCACTGGCACGAAGTTTCATAAATTTTATTCACTGAATGCTTTGTGCATGTTTTATCTTGTTTCAGAATTTCTTCCCTGACAGTCTACTCCACCATTATCAAGGTTCTCACAGCATGGAAAGTTGTGCAGTTGTGAGTGGTGTGTTGTGACATGTTGTACTGTTTACCATATTTTTAATGGTTATCTTACTGCTATCTAATGTTATTTCACAGTTCAGATGCACTAGTGGTTTGCAGTAGCTCCTGTTCTTACCTTTCTGCATTCCCTTTTCAATTATGAATATGAGTTTGGCCTGCTTCTTGCTTGGTGTTAATTTGTAGTATCATTCTCTTCAAAAATTCAAAGCCTGGTTAGTTTCCACGCTCACTGGTAGGGTGTTTTTTCTTGACAAGGGCGTGAAACGTGGAAGCGCTGACAAGTGACTGATTGCTGATTCTTGGCCCCAAGCGCAAGATTGTGATATGAAAGATTATTATTATCTGTCACACACCAAGAGCCATTATTTCCTAACTTCAGCACTGACTTTATTTAGAAACTGAAGCAGAGGCTGGGCAGAGGTCTTCATGGTGAGAAGTAGCTCCCTGCAAATGCCCAGATTAGCTGAGAATGAGTTTTTAAGTCAATGCGGGTGTAGTGCCATTAACATGGTCCTCTGCCTGGGCTGCATTGCACCAGTGAAGTCCCTCGTGGTTTTAGCTGTTACTATAACGTCTGCTGTGGCTGTATCTTCTAAATGTGCCACTCTATTCCACCGACTATTCCAGAGAGCACTGGTACCTGCAAGAACTCCAGGCCACCAGTGGCAGCCTAGGATATATCTGCTTCCCCTGAGAAATACTTGACTGCTCCAGAATCTGCTTCTGATACTGTTTTCTCTAGGGACCAGATTTCATCAGCTTTATACGTGTACAGTGCTCAGCATGCCACTGCATTCATTGCATTTCTTGAGTAGTGCACTACGGTACATGACAGGGATAACACTGTGTTCAGTGATCAAACAGTGTACAGTAGCATCCCAGCTGTCCAGTAGCTTGAATTTAAGCCATCGTATATATTTTAGCAGCTCTTTTTTTTATACTAGGCCATATATATATATATATATGCTGGGAATATCATACAGCGCAGAGGAAACAGTCCAAAAGGTTCCTAGGGGGTGTGGAAGATAGTTTCCTTATGCAGCTGGTATGAGAGCCTACCAGGGGTGGTGCCCTGATTGACCTACTCTTTACTAACAGAGAAGGACTTGTGGGAGACGTGAAGGTTGGGCACTGTCTTGGGCAGAGCGACCATGAAATTGTAGAATTCTCTATTCTTGGAGATATCAGAAGGATCACTAGCAGAACGGCTACCCTGAACTTCAAGAGGGCGGACTTTGACTTGTTCAGGATACTTTTTGCGAGGATCCCTTGGGAGTCGCTCCTTAAGGGTAAAGGGGTCCAGGAAGCCTGGACGCTCCTCAAGATGGAGATCTTAAAGGCACAAGAAAGGCTGTTCCTGAATGCCGTAAGGCGAGCCATAGGGGAAGAACACCGGTGTGGATGAACCGGGAACTATTGTTGAGGCTCCGGAAGAAAAAGAGAGTCTATGTCCTCTGGAAGAAGGGACAGGCTACTTGGGGAGATTACAAAGAAGTGTCTAAGGTATGCAGGGAGGAAGTTAGGAAGGCAAAAGCTCAGCATGAACTCAGATTGGCCACTGCAGTAAAAGAGAACAAGAAATCCTTTTACAAATATATCAGTGGTAAGAGAAGAAATAAGGAGCATTTACACCCTTTACTTGATGCAGCGGGGAATGTGACCACTGAGGATAAGGAGAAGGCTGAGGTCCTCAACACCTTCTTTACTTCTGCCTTTAATAGGCAGATCAGTTATCCTCAGGGCACTTTATGTCCTAATCTGGAAGTCTGGGATGCCAGGCCGAATACACCCCCTGTGGTACAGGTGGAGACAGTTAGAGAGCTCCTTCTCCATCTGGACTGCCACAAGTCCATGGGACCGGACGGGCTCCATCCTAGGGTACTAAGGGAGTTGGTGGGGGTGATTGCCAAGCCGCTCTCGGCCATCTACCAGCGCTGCTGGTTATCTGGGGAGGTCCCGGAGGATTGGAGGCTTGCCGATGTGACTCCCATCTACAAGAAGGGCCGTAAGGAGGATCCGGGGAACTACAGGCCTGTCAGCCTGACCTCAGTACCCGGGAAAGTTATGGAGCAAATCATCTTGGGTGAGATCACTCGGCATATGAGTGGCATCCAGGGGATCAGGCCCAGCCAGCATGGGTTCACGAAAGGCAGGTTGTGCTTGACCAACCTCATTTCCTTTTACGACTGGGTGACCAGACTGGTGGATGAGGGAAAGGCTGTTGATGTGGTCTACCTGGACTTCAGCAAAGCCTTTGACATGGTCTCTCACAGTATTCTCCTAGGGAAACTGGCTGCCCGTGGACTGGGTAGGTATACCCTTCTTAGGATAAAGAACTGGCTAGGGAGCCGTGCCCAGCGGGTAGTAGTTAATGGAGTCAAGTCCAGCTGGCAGCCTGTTACAAGTGGTGTCCCCCAGGGGTCGGTACTTGGGCCCATCTTGTTCAATATCTTTATTGATGACCTAGACGAGGGGATTGAGTGTACCCTCAGTAAGTTTGCAGATGTCACCAAGTTGGGTGGTGGTGTTGATCTGCCTGAGGGTAGGGAGGCCCTTCAGAGGGATCTGGATAGGCTGGATCGCTGGGCTGAGCTGAATAGGATGAGGTTCAACAAGGCCAAGTGTCGGGTCCTGCACTTTGGCCACAATAACCCCATGCAGCGCTATAGGCTCGGAGCTGAGTGGCTGGAGAACTGTGAAGAGGAAAGGGACCTGGGGGTGTTGGTTGATGCTCAGCTGAACATGAGCCGACAGTGTGCCCAGGTGGCCAAGAGGGCCAACGGCATCCTGGCCTGCATTAGAAATAGTGTGGCCAGCAGGAGCAGGGAGGTAATCATCCCCCTGTATTCGGCGCTGGTGAGGCCGCACCTTGAGTATTGTGTTCAGTTTTGGGCCCCTCACTACAAGAAAGACATTGAAGCCCTGGAACTTGTCCAGAGAAGGGCAACAAAGCTGGTGAGGGGTCTGGAGCACAAGTCTTATGAGGAGTGGCTGAGAGAGTTGAGATTGTTTAGTCTGGAGAAGAGAAGGCTCAGGGGAGATCTCATTGCACTCTATAGCTTCCTGAAGGCAGGTTGTGATGAGCGGGGGTTTGGCCTCTTCTCCCAGGCAACAAGCAGGACCCGAGGAAATGGCCACAAGTTGTACCAGAGGAGGTTTAGATTGGACGTGAGGAAAAACTTTTTCTAACTTTTTCTCCCAAAGAGTGGTCAGGCACTGGAATGGCCTGCCCAAGGAGGTGGTGGAGTCGCCGTCCCTGGCAGTGTTCAAGAGGCGGCTTGATGAGGAGCTACAAGATATGGTTTAGTAGCTGTGGCAGCAATGGTAGTGGGAAGACGGTTGGACTAGATGATCTTATAGGTCCCATCCAACCATGTGATTCTATGATTCTATGATTTTCCTGCTGACTATCATCCTCTGTCATGCATTCATTGGGGATATTTCAGTGGTAAAAAAAAACAATTAAAGTACCCTCACAGAAGCTTCAGTCATCAGCACCAGGTATTCCATTCATTCTAAATAACTTTAAATGCTGTATTTTTTTATTTCCCTACTTCATTTAGTACCTCGTGTACCTTGCGTAGACTTCTGTTAGGGTCCTGCCGGATTCTAGATGTCCCTCATCTGTATAGTCTGGTATCTAGCTCTGCAAAAGCTGCAAGATGCAATGTCAGCCATTATTGCTTCATTTGTGCAACTGCAGTCATAAGACTTGGTATTTTTTCAGGCATAGGAATTCTCTGTTAGACTGCTGACTCAGCATAGTGTTATCCTAAATTGCACGGGTCGTGGTTACTTCTGGGAATTCATAGGAGGTCAGGGAGTGTCCAGGAAATTATTTAAATAAAAAAAAAAGATCCAGTGACCTCAAGAAAACCAAAAGATTCACTCACATGCCTGACAGCTATTGACCAAATAGAGTAGCGGAAAAGAAAAGTGATAAACGTTGAAAGGTTAGCCTGAGGCTGTAGTTTCAGAAACATGTTAAGCTAATACTGCCACCAAAAAAAGAGCTGTCTTTCCTGGTTTTTTTTCTTCCCATATTCTGGTACAGATGTTTGGCTTGCATAGTGGGTTGGATTGGGAGAATGATCGAAGTTAAAATTAAACTAGCTAGAAAACACAGAGGTTGTTTTTAATAGTGGGTCAGTTCACTGTCTACCTCCTCACAGTGCTGCTCACTGGATCTGACAGGATGGCAAGGAGTGTCGCAGGAGCTGGGAGAAGCAGAGGGAGTAGCAGTACTGCCTTTTACTTGGTTACTTCGTTCTAAAATGTTCTACATTGTTCTAAAAGTGCTATGAGAGACTGATGGTTTGTCAAACTTTTTAAAAAATGGTTTGTGGTCGTTCAGTTAAATCAACTGCTAAAGAAAAAAGATGCTGTCTTGTCAGTTTGAATGGTCAACTGCTGTTCTTCAATTTTCTCTTGTGCTGGGGAGGTGTATGGCTTGGTCAGTGGCTCAAAAAAACAGCATTACCATTGTGTACAGAACTCTTCTCGCTCCCTCACTCTTCGTGTTGTAACTGCAGAACCTTTTTGGAGATGGATTTCATTACAGACAGAGCTGACTTGAGCCAGAGGCCTGTTTATTCACAGCTTTTAACTTTGAGGAAGTAACATCTCGTTCATGTAGCAAGTGTAATGGAAAACACAAGAGGAACTTGACAGCTGTTTTGGGGAAAAGATAGTGTTTATTCCAGCAAAACTAAAAAAAAATGTTGAGACAGTACAAATTTTAAACCTAGAGAGATTTTTTTTCAAAAATTATTTTAAGATGAAGGAGTTTCTTTCAATATGTACCTCAATTGCCCTGTCAGCTTGAGTGGTCCTCCACTTACATTTTTATTGCTATGCAAATTTATATTCTCCTATGCATTGTATGAAAAACCCGCTAAAAAAAATGGAAACTGATAGCACTAGAAAAATAGTAAACCTGATAAAGTGCTTTCAAATTCACGAAGTAGACTTTGAGCACTTTTTTATTACTTTTATTTTCACAAGTAGTATTAGTGCACAAATGCATCAGCATAACAGCTGACATGATAGTTTTGTAATAGACTCTGTGATTCAGAGGGGAGAGTGAGCAGATGACTAGTCATGAGTGTACAGATGTCATCAAAAAGGCTACCAAGAAGACACGGTGTGAAACCCAGCCTGCTTACCTTGCCTGACATCAGAAACTGGAAAACTCTTGTTGAAAGAGAACAGAACAAAAAAAGAGAGGGACAGTAAAGTAGGAAAAATTGCTCAGTTCAGCATGGAGAGCTCTAGCATGAGAACATGATGACATTAAGGAGTCTTAGGCAGTGTCCTGGTGAAAGTTTGTGGAGCTCGCCCAGTGCTAAGACACAAGGATAGAAGCAGTTTGCGTGAATGCTGCTGTGGGGAAAAAAGGTAAGTGTTAAGGAAAGGTTCGGTGGAGGTTCCGCAGGGGATCTTGGATGCAGTTGCATCCATGGGTAGAGTTAGGAGAGCTGTGCAACTGGATTCCAGGAATTAGTTAATTTCTCAGGCAGTTTCATCCTTGCACAGAGCAGAACTGACATGAAGTCAGCACTAGTCACAGCACATCAGAAGCACACATGGTTGTGGCCCTAGAGGCAGAGCTAAAGGGTATTAGGGTAGAGAGTCAGGTGAGTATGACATGGCCAGATGTATCATGGAAATCTGGGTTAGCTGCTGGTTGAGAAACTTGCAGCAAACAAAGCAACAGAGGTTGTTTATGGGAAGTTATGTTCAGCTTAGAAGTTGGCATTTCGTAAGTAATGTAGTAAGCAATGTAAGCAATGTAGTAAGACTGGGTTATTTCTGTATACAAATCTTTCAGCATCAAATTTAAAACCCACTGAAAACTAGCAAAAAGCTGAAAATACAAGGTAACTGAAGATCATTAGAAAGCTGGTTGACAATAGATCCCTTGAGTAGGAGACAGAATGTTTAATTTGTTAATTACTTACTGTTTTATAGAGGAAGTTCCCATGCCACATGTAGAAGATAGAATTACAGAAGTTAGAAGGCAGACAAGCTTTTAGTATAAAGATACAAAACCCAACAAGCACATGTTCTGCACTCAGGTTATAGAACTTCTGTGCCAGAAACCTGGGGATACAAGTGTGAAGTGATCGTGTCTGGAAGGGGGCAGATTGATTAAAATCTATTTCATAAGTTTGTCTGAATTATCTGCCTTTGCTGTGTTCTGGGGCTTCCCCACCATTTGTGTTGTGAAATTCATTGCTTAAAGCTCAAGTGGTTATTTGAAGTTTATTTAGAAACACAATGCAAGCTACCTCATCTTTGGGACCAAAGGATATTATACATGGAGTGGACACTTTCTGGCCTTTGCAGTCCACGTTATAGAGGAGGCAGCTCTTTAGTAGCTATCTCATTGTGTAAGGTGTTAAAGATTACATTAGATTTCCATCTAGACTTTTCAGTATAAATATTGGACTTAACAGAGAAACTACTGCTACTCTGAAGAATAGTTTTTTAATAAATTCAGAGAACAACTGATTTGCACACAATACAGAAAACTATGAGGATTGTATTTTCTTCCTTACTCTTCTCATCTAGTTCTTAAAACCCAAAATGTAGTCTGGTACATAGAACTGCTTTTGAAATAAAAATTTAACTTGAGTCCTTGGAGAGAAAAAGACAAATTTGTCATAAAGAGATTCCTCATAGACAACATATCTTCATGAAAACTTTCTTTTTCGGATCCTGTAGGAAACCTATTATAAAACTAATTTTAGAATGTGAAGGCTCTGATGTAATTTTCTGAATCAAATTTATTGAAAGTGTAAAATTGGTTCTGCTAACATCCCTGTGTTAGCAATTGTAGAAGGTTGCTATTTGCCCTACATGCCCACATAAAGAAAGAAAGAGGTAAGAAGTTTACTTCCCTCTTCAAGCTGTCCACCCCTGATAAAGGGGGTAACTGCAGCTCCCAGGAGGCAGATGGTGGTCAGGGAAATGGGGAATGTCGCCCCTGTGTTGCTATTCCAGGTGCCACTCCAGGGAAACCATCTGCAGCAAGTGACAAAATAGTTTAGTGCAAAGGAGCTCAGCTCAAATACTGATTTGCATATGAGGGAAGAGAGTAATTTTGTAATCATATAGCAAAGAGAGGGTCATCCTTTGACAATCTGGATGCCTTTGCTACTAGGGGTTTTATTCCAATTTCCTAATGGAACAAATCTTGTTTGAGAATATCTGTTCATTTACCCTCTTCCCCTTAACTTTTTTGAACTCTCTGAACAGTGCCAGCTAAAGTTGACAGAAGAGTAGAGGTCTTTAATGTATTTATAGGCACAAAATTGTTCTTTTAAATTGAAAGCTGAATAGAGGAATATGACACAAATCACTAGCCCTAACTGAATTAAAACTTCCATTTTGAGAGGCGGCAGCCAGTGGCCAAATCACATAGGTGTGCTTGCCAGTCAGTCAGTGCCTGCATTGTGCTGTAGCAGTCCCAGCATCTCCTATCACTTTCCCAGCCATGCAGGTATAGGATACAAGTGGAAGCTGGGGCCAAGGGGTGGTGGGAACTGGTACAGGCTGAGTTGATTAGAAGGCACTGTGTACAAATCCATGGTTCTCCAAGCATCATTAATTCTGCTGCTTGTGGTCAACTTTTAGATGACCTGTTCCTCATACAAAGAATAAATAATTTAATAATACACAGATATACATAAAAGTTTTGCATATTTCTAAGCACACAAAACAATTCTTTTTTTCACTCACTTTATGCCGCCTTTGTCAAAATAAAAAGAGGAGCAAAACTGTGAAAGTTTATCTTCCTGATTTCTCTTTGAGGTTAAGAATAAAAATAAACAAACAGAAGCTCTGGAGTATTTTTGGTATAATGATGACGGCTTCATTTCTCCTTGTATTTCAGTTACCTAAATAGAAGTCTTACTGGTTAACAAGCAAGAAAGGAATGAAAAGTGCTAAAGAGAGGCTCTCCGCCACTGCCTAGTGAAATGCCAGTCCTCATAGTCTGCAGTTCTAGTATTTGCTGTCTGATCCCAAGTGGCATTTACTGCAGATAAGATCCTAAGGAAGTTTGGTTCAGCCTGGTGAGCTGGAAGAGGAGTTGTACTAACATGAGGTTTGTAAACAAGGAAGGGCATCAAATATATGAAATCAAGTTTCTGTGGGTTTACTGACAGCTCACGCCTAGTTGCAATACTATACTTTGCTCTCAGCATCTTTGCCTGTCAGATACTGACTCACAGGAAGGAGAGTGCCTCAGAGCAGCTTGGTTGGATTTTAGCAATCCAGCTGTAGGCAGGGAAGATTAATAACAGAGAAATAATACGGAATCATTGAGTACAGGGGATTTAAAGGGTAGCCTTAAAATAGAAGTGACAGCATAGCTGAGGTTGGAAGACACCTCTGGAGATGGTCTGGGTCAACCCACTGCTCAGGCAGAGTCAGTTAGAGTCAATTGCCCAGCATCATGTCCGGTTGGATTTTTAATATCTCCAAGGATGGAGACTCCACAACCTCCCTGGGCAACCTGTGCCAGTGTTTGACCACCCACCTGGTTAAAAATTTTTTTTAAAAGAAGTAAGAAAAGCATTAGCTATATTCTGTTAACAACTAGAGATCCTGGTCCAGTGAAATCCGTGCTTTCCTACTTTCCTGGTTGCTGGCCAAATAGCCAGATACTGCGCAGGCAGGAGTTTGTTGTCTTGAATGCTCAAGGCACAAGTTGTAGGTTATTGCAAAATGAAGCTGCACCACGTCTCAGGCTGGTTTCTTAAAATGCAAACTTACTACTCTATGTTTGCAAAGACTTTTTGGAGGGAAGTACTCTATAAAGTGTCATTGTACATGGAAGAAAAAGTAAATGTGGACAGGATAAGACGATGTCAGGGAAGGCTGAGGAGAATGTGTTGTGGATGGGGTGAAACCACAGCTGAAAAAGCGAACACGAGTAACTATTGGCCATAGAGTCCATTGGCTGATACTGGAAGTCTGGAAGGCCAAATTGGTATTGTTAGAATCCAGTGTCAAGCACTGCTGAAGTGCGTCTACCTCTCTTGCCAGTGCTCTAGAGCAGCATCTCTAGCATAGATGGCTCAGGTAACTGTCTTGTGATCAGCTGGTCCCAGTAAAGCATTGCATCCTTTAACTAGCAGCTTTAAACAGAGAAGCTTTTGGAGGCTTGTATATGTTTCTTTTAACACCACATAACTCCTATGCTGGACAACAGTGGAGCAATTTTATTTTCAGTTGTCTGTCTTGAAAAATTTCTTTGGGTGATCATGCTATCAGTCCTTGATTTCTCACTTCCGTTGTGCAGTAGTCATTTTAAACGAAGGATACATTTATGTAGACCAAAGATTAGAACAATGAGAAATCTGAATATGTGCAAGGTAACTAAGAGGTAAATACCGCCCTTGAAATCGGGGTAAGTGGCATGAGTAGAAGAAAACAATGTTAATGTGTGTTCAAAATTAGAAGATGTCAATGGTGCCTTTTATAAATAAACTGTTTCTTTATCATTTGAAATCAGCAGAGAAGCAGTCAGGAAGAGGGAGGGCAGATGATAAATGATTCATTTACTTGCCTCCTCCTTGAGATTCTTTTCTTTGCCAGTTTTGAGATAACAGATGTCTTAAAGATTATGAATTCACAGGAAAATAACACAAGACAATGGACAGCCAAGACAGTATTCTGATAGTCTAAATATTTTGTTTCTTATGTTTTATTGCTTGTTGAATCTCAAAACCTAGAAAAGCTCTTGTATCAATGAATGGCTTTGCTTACAAACACTTTGATTCAATGAGGCTTTCAGTGAGGAGAAGCCATTCTTCTGTATTTGGACTGTAATCTGTTTTTTCGTTGTGACTCAGCCTTTGGTTACAGGGAAGTCAGCTGGACATGGGAAAACATGTGAAGAGTGATTGTCTGTTGTGTAATACATCAAATACAGCACTTTTTGCAGAACTTTGTGGTCATTGGTGAGAACAAATTTCAAGGACGCTTGTCTTTTTTAACTGCATGAAATCTTCCAAAGTTAATTCAGAACAGCCTGTATTTTCAGCTTCAGCAGGGGGCCATTTCTCTGCAGACACTGACTATTCAGTAGGTGAAGTTCTTGCCTCAATATCTCTTCAGAGCTTGCTAACTCCTACCACCCAGGTTTGTGTTGGAGATGCCAAAGAATACTTCAACCAGAGACTTGTTACAATAAAACTTTTGCAACCCAAACCAAACATGAGAGTGTATTCTTTGTGGGTTTCTGCGTTGAAAACATAGTGCATTTAAAATGTTGGAAGCAGAGTAAGATGTGGGGTAATTTTTCTGACTCAGAAGGGGGCTATTTATATACTCCCACTTTATGAAAAAGGCTAGATGCATTGATGAATATTTTACCATTCATGAGGATCTCTGTGGTAACTGAGCTGAAAACTGAAGGACTGACAGTTCTGCAGCAGCTGCCAGTAGTGTGTATTGTATAAGAAGGGACCATGTTTGCATAGTCACTCTGGGTTTCTCTACAAGCAAACATGTTGCCATGAAGTGCTATGTTCTGTGCTGGAGAGGTGGTCTTCCCTTAGATAGTCTCTGTGTCTTCGTACAAATTTGACTTTGTTCACTAAGCTATCTGGAGTTCAGAGGTCTTTTACATGCGTGCATATCCATTGCAAATTGATTTGCAAGTGGGTGTTTAGTCTCCCAGTACAGGCCAAATGGTCATCAGATTTGTTGTCATCCCAGCTTAAGGTTAAACTTGATCTGTTGAAAAAGGAGATGAAACACTGCTGTGTTTGCTTTTGCCTGTTGCTACTGAGTCATCATCCCACCTTGCCACAGTCTTTCTGCTCTCTGTCTTTGTGAAAGGTTGTTTAAATTGGAGTTTCAGTGCACGCTTCAGCTCTCTTTGTGGGTTTTAAGATATTGAACATCTGAGAACATTGGAAAATAATAAAACAAGAAGATAAGTGATCTAAGAGCAGATGAAGAAATGTAATTTACTCAGGGGAAAAAAAAAAAAGGCTGACTTCAGTAATAAGTTACCTACAGGGATATTTCTGTAAATATAAAAAAAACATTAATTACCTCACAGGCAAATAAGTAATGAGATGTGTTGCATGCTTCAAAGGGAAAAGATAGTGAACTACGCAAAGCTTTACGTATATTTATATTAATCTTTCCTTGCAACGCAAAGATATCAAGTGGTGCTTGATTTATAATTTGTCTGAATTATGGAGTCCTAGATTTGCTTTTGTTATTTTTTCATCTGAAGTATCAATATAGTTTTCTTCTATGCTTATTCTGTGTTAATGAATTTCCTTACTCTCTGTTTTTCAATACTACAAGCAGCAAGCACTTTGGAAGAGCAGTGAAGGTTCACGTTAATTCTGAGGTGCTGCTTTTTGTGAAGACACGTAGACAGATACTAGTCTACAGATTAGACTGCAGATTACAGATGACTGCATCGGGATATAGTGTTGCTCATAGTAGCTCTGTAAGGAAACATGCTGCTGCTGCTGTTTGTAACATACAAAATAATTTTAGCCCTGTGGGCAAATATGAGCATTACCCTGGAAGTGGAAGTTGTCTGTGGCTGCAGCTGTGCCATGGGAATACGTGCGAACACAAAGCATGACTGAGAGCTGGCCAGGGGAGGTGGATTGGAATTCCTCAGTCATCCAAGGGCTGCCTGTGGAAGCTGCATACTTTTCCTGTTCCCCTTCTTCAGGTAGCAGCGAGAATAACCAGAAGAAGCTGTTTTTAAAGCAATATGTTAGCAGATGTTTGTACCTGAAGTAGTCAGGAACATAATCAAGGGTTTTAAAAAATATGGAACTCTTAGTGCAGAGGGAGTCATTCACAGCTGTCTTCCCTGTGACCATGTCTTGTTTCAATTGCTTTTGTGGTCGTGTGCTTTCCTGTATGCCTTTTTACTCTGTGTCAAGAAGCTCCCTTGGGTAAGACCAACTTGCAGAATTGTAGCTTCAGCACTTGAAGAGGCATGAGATGCACTGGAGTATGTTCTTGGGCCTCTCTAAACGAATGCGAATACCTTATTGAGATATAGCAATCCTTCCAGTGACTGATGAAGCAATTAAAATGTTTGACTATTGCATGTTGTGTAATATATGTGAAAGTAAAGGTGAAGTAATGAATGATCAGTGGGCTGAGATGGCAGCAAGGTTTTCAGAGGCTTAGTTGTGTATAGTATTTAAATGAGAAGCATTTTAATACAGATTCTTCCAAACATATGGAAAAGAATGGTAGACCCCTTTATGCATACCTGTGAACATATACGCAGTTGGAATATAAGGATAAACCTGTGACTATGTTATCTTACTGTGTTAATCTGTATACTGAATAATATTAAGGAATACAGAACATGGAATATGTTGCTCTAAAATCATTTAGCGATTGTAAATCTTGCAGTGTCTGTCAGGACCATACTATGAAAAGTTGTGTGTATTTGTGTTTTCGTGCTGTAATGGTCGTTGCTTTTAGTTATGGGGAAGAAGTTACAGAAGAATGTTTTATTGTATTGACATTTTTAAGCAGAATTAATCACACAGACTCACTCTGTTTAACTCCATTGAACTGTGGAAGAGATTTTACGAAGTACTTGAAAGATGTAGAAGCAGAGGTCTTTTAGAGTGAACTTAACCTTTTAGGTGCCTAAATCTCTAGGTATATTTGCAAATCTTTCCGTGTTGCTACCATTTAATTATGTTGGTCGTTATGTTGGTCTCTAGGGTAGACAGATGGGAATATCAGTACTGGAACCAGAGGTTAGTCATTTGTGATAAATGCAGCAAGGGAGATCAAGTAGTGACTAAGAAGCTATTGGAAGAGACCGTAACTATTATTTAAGTTCTCTGAGTGTTTTGTATATAAAAATACATTTGTCTTTTGGCAACAAGACTTTTGATCATCTGAGCTCTTCTGCCAACAGTCCTGCCCAGTTGTAGGTGTTCTTCAGCAATGAAATTACATGCAAGTGCATGTGAAAGTTGAATGAAATGAAATGAATGCATAATCATAAGGGAGAAAAATGCTGCTCACATGCCAGCATCTGGAACATAAGTCAGCAGACATGGTATAATTTAAAAGTTCTGCCTGTAGTGCCTAGTAAGCTTTTTGTAATAAAACTCATGCTTTAAAATAAGTGGTGGTATGTCTGGCTTCTGTCTGTCTGTTTTAGTGAAGTACAGATGTCTGAGATTGCCTGAGACAAGGTGCAATCAGATATACTAATAAACAATTTTTTTTAATTTCTACATCACTTGCTTTCAGTTTTATCGGCAATGTGCTGTTAGGAGTTGGCATAGGAATTATTTAATCTTATTTAATTTTGTTCAATGGAAGTCTTACTGGAGAGTTTTACAGACCTTTAGGAATGTATTAGTGTTTGGATACGTGCTCTTAAGCAAGGCAAACCAGTGGTTAGCAGACAGACTTGCACTGGAGAGATGAGATGTGGTAGTACTTCTCTAATTGGCTTCTCAGCTTCTACCAGGGATCTGTCTACAGACCTGTGTAGGAACTCTTGTCGGAGTTGCTGAAAGGTAGCAAAGTTGTGGAGGTGCAACTAGGAGCTAACTTGTCCTGAAGAACTTTTTCTTGTAAGAGGTGATGTACCGAAGATAAGCTCTGAAAGTCAGAGTGGAGGAATTAAGCTGAGCAGGACTGGAAGCAAGAAAGAAAATCTTAAGGGAATTTGACATGAAATCACTGGGATGCAGCATAATATCAGCAAAATTAGTTCAATGCTTAAACTAACTTCAGGAAGTGAAATCTTGTTCTGTAGTTTGCCAAGCCAAGTGCCATGCTCCTCTTTCTCCAGCACTGAAGAAAAGTCTTGCTCACTGTGACAATTTGATTTGTTACTGTTGATACGTGTTGTTGGTTTAGCATCAAAAGTACAAGGCAATAATGAGGGAATTGAATGTTATACCTTTTGCCTCTTTTGATTAAACACCCTCTTGATAAATTACAGCTTTTTGAATGTGTTAGAATCTTGTGAAAAAGTAAAAAGGCGACAACCAAAAGAACATGATCTATGTGTGGCATCTTTTGAAAATGACACTATATTAACTGAATTGCTAGCAGCCTTCTTACTGTGAGCCATCACTCTTAATAGTTAATTTGTCAGTTTTACTTTAGTAAAAATGAATGCTTATAAATACCACAGAGGCTTATTTGAATGATGAGAACAACAAAGGAAATACGGGAACATTTCTGTGGCATTCAGAGTTTCTCACCACCAAAAGCTAAAGATGCTGCAGAGCTGACTAGATGCAGCTATTGCAGAACACTTCCCTCCCCTTCTCCAACATTGCCTGGGGCAAGTTGTTCTATCCCTGCACTGTTTGTGTAGGCTGGTGACTTGCCAAAATAGATAGCCTGTTGGTTTGTTTCTTTTTTTCACATTTGTTGCTCAGTTTTGGAGGACAGTGATGCACATCTAATTTGCCTGATACAGAAATACTTGTCTTGTGCTTGTGGAGTGAACTATCCCATGTGGATACTGTGGCACCATTCATTTTTTAGGACATTATGGAAGAGTTAATGTTAATTTTCACTTTCAGTACTGAGATAACTTTTGGGAAACATACCTTCTGCTCAGCTGTTGTAGAGCTAATGGTGCCTGGGGCTTCAGAGGGTCAGTAGCAGCAAGAATAATTGGTTTATTTCACTTTATAATATTTCTTTCTTGCTCTTCTGAACATGTATTCCCGGGTAATACATGTTCTGCAACCCTCAAATGACAAAGTGTAACATAACATGCCCTTTAAAACGGCAGGTTATTTCAGATTATAGCATTTTCTTGATGGTAGCCGAGAAATAATAATAAATCTTAACACGAGGAGTGCAATTGAGAGCTCCTCCTGGTGTGTTTCCCTTTTAGCAGAGCTGAAGGACAGGTAGTTGTATAACCTCACACGCTGAGCTGGTGCCCATCAGCAACACAGTGAGCAGCCCCACCACAGCTCTGTTCTCTGCAAGGCTTTGAAAATGTCATGGCTTAATTGCCATGGGAGACGCATGCCTGAGTGTTTCTGCCCAAGTGACTGCTCATCTTGGTGTAAATGTTGCAGAATCAGACCCGTTACACCAGTCTGGCTGAGTCATTTTCCCAGTTTACCAGGGCATCTCCTGACTTCACACAGTAGCTTCCTAGAATTTAAGATTTGTCTGGACTTGTGTTCCAAGGCAAATATAATGTAGTTTCCTAGATTTTAGAAACACTGCTGGACAGGAAAGTGATTTATCTGCTCTGTCTGTAGATGTGTTAATATATTTTGTTTATCTTTGTTGCCTTTAATGGTTTCAAAACGAATGTTTAAGTTGTACAGATATTCTAGGTTAAACAAGAGTCTAGATGAAAAATGTGACTGGTGTTCTAAGCACCCAGTATGAAGGAGAATTTGGGGTTTTGTTAAGTGTTGTTGATTTATTGCATATGTTCATTGTTTAATAGCTCTCGTAAGTGCAGCAACCAGAAAATTGGTTGCCGTACTTTTCGCATCTTTCCATTATTTCCTGAGGCATTTGTTTAATGTATGTTGTTACCTGCTGGAGTGAAAATAAAATCTTACAATGGTGGTGGTTCCTTTTTTTACCTGATGAGAGACACTTACTTGGAAATGATGTAGCAAAGGTCAGAGTAAGACCTGCAATGTAATGTCATTACAGAGATTGAGAACCTGTCAAAAAGCACTGCTACTCTGCTAGCTAAAAATGAAGTAGCACTGTTGTTGGTGTTCTTTAAGAAAAAGGCATACTTCTTAAAGCTGTTCTGGATTTTTTTTTTTTAAGCTGGATAGAAGTCAGCTTCAAAGCAGCAAGCTGGTAGTACAAAGTTAATATTTTTTGAGATTACTATGTAGGAATCCATGTGATTTGATCTAAATGCCTTTCTTTATAGAGAGGAGAACACAACGTAAGCTGAATTTGCACAGTAGTTCCACAAATCAGAGCCATTTGCTCTCATCCACTGCATGTTGTGAAGTGCTACTGTGCATAGGCAATTTAAGCAGTGTGAATTATGTAATGGGACATAAAAGAAGTGGGAAAGATGCAACAGCAATTCATGTTTAGTTTTGGTTTATTCCAATGCTTTCTCTAGAGATCAATATAAAAAAGCAGCAAAGAGCAAAGTAGTCAACCACTGTCTGAGGGGATTAATATTTTGGGATTATCCCATGACAACAGGAGATGTATGCAATAAGAATAGGAACAGAAAAGGCCTTTTATGGACCGTTTACAAATCTTGTTGTGTTTCTGTTCTTACACTTTGAAACTTCATCTGCTGTCCAAGAAAGAGTATTTCAAGTTTCTATATCTCTTATTGTTCTTTAGAAAGCTAATTTATTACTATAAATATCTGTTGTCTGCAGTATTTCTTAAAGCTCCTTGTACAGTCATTTTGTATGAATTGTATGCTAGCTGGTGTACTAAATTCTTTTGTAAGGTAGCCTTGCAAGTTGTCTTCCAAGTATGAGAAAAGAAACCAAATATGCAGGCAAGTGCATGATTTTCTGTTGGGTAATAGATCCTCTGATGTCAACAGGTGCTAACTGCATGAGAGGAATGGGGGGGAGCCCCAGTGCCAGGCACTGGGAGCTACTGCATGTGGCAGTGAACTCAGTCACAAAGCTATGGATGACTGGGGCAAGCCACCCTGTTGAAATGTGCCGGGGCTTACCCAGCATTAAAATGAGGACAGAAACATTTGCTGCTCCTAGGAAGGCACTGCTTGTGAAAGGTACTAGAAGAGAGCAACAAATTGTTATTGTTGAGAATGGGTAAGAGAATGGGTCATTTGGCAAAAGGTGGTGTAAAGGCACCACTTGCTGCTGAGGACTCTTTTTTGCATCCCTGGAAGCAAGTGAGAAGCTGAGTGAGCTTGTCCAGTTTTTCCAGGACTGCGTAACTGCTTTTAAAGTACAGTTTTAAAAGCCTATTCGAAACCCTGTTACCAAGTTCCAGTTTGCAGTTTGTAATGCTGATCCTAATAATTTACATGATGAGATTTAAAAGATACAGGTACTAGAACTAGTAGCTTTGATGAACATAGACGGTTTCAGTTCTGCATGCGGTTGAGTTAATGTGTAGTTTAATACTGTGTTTTACACTTTCCCCCTCCAAGTATAATATGCAGCCTGCATGGCAAGGCTAAGTGTTCCTGTTGGAGTTTGGACTTGCTTTGTCTGTTTTGCTGATTATTTGACTGCATTCCTGATGTTGCACTTGCAGAAGTTTCTACTCCTTTTATATGCATTTTAAAACTTTCACACTCTGAAAGAAAAAGAAATGGTGGTGTATGGTTAAACTGTGCAAGTGTCTTTTGAGTTTGTTTACAGTTACTTTCCTAGCATTTCCTTCTGCTTTGAGTTAGGCTTAAATAATGATCTTGACTTCACTAGTATTTTAGTTCTGTCCATCAAATGCACAAGCCTGGCTCCTATTGTGGCATATGGAAGTGCTCCACTTCTCAGTTAATTAATGGTTTTCTCCTAAAAGCATGTGACCACTGGTACTACATTGCTGCTGTAAGTTGCTTCCAGTAATTACTGCTGTTATGCAAAAGACTCACCCAATAAAAAGCCTGAATATTGCTGCACGTTTTTAACAAAAGAATGAATTTGTTGAACAATATGAGGTTTGCCGTTGTTCTAGCAGTGCATATGTGTTAAAATGTGATGATCTAACAAAAAGGTATATTCCAGGCTTTCAGGTTCCTCACAGACAAATCTTGGTCATAAAATTCAGAGCGGTAGCCAGATGGCTGAAACCTGGATGTGTTGCTGTGGAGTCTAGCAAGAAAAAAATCTACTCCTCAGTAGCAGTAGAATGCTAACACACTTGGAGTAACATTTTACTACCAGCGATGGCATATTGCTTTGTGGCCTAATTGTGCTTAATGGAGTCCTGCAGTCTCCACGATTCAGCTGCACATGTCAAAGCAGGACAATTCCCAGGTCGTCTGCTTGTAGAAAAACACAGCAGCTTTATATAACCCGTTTGGTAGAATACTGGAAGTACCTCAAATACTCCATCTCCCCTCACCTTTCCTTGCAGTTTCTCTTTCTCTTCCCTGGTATATTAGCATCACAAATTAAAAAAAAAACCCAAAAAAACAAACCAAAGCTACAGCATCAAACCAAACAAAAAACCCTCAACACTTCCCCCTACCTTAAAATATTCACACCCAGCTTACTTCTGTTTTCTGCTAGACAGGGAACAAACAGACCTCAGCAGGGGTTTATTGTCATCCATCTAAAAGCATTCGCCCTTCTAACAGCATGTGGGTGATGAGAGAGTTGGAATTGACATGTCACATCCCAGGTTAGAAAAATACTGCTAAAATCCTCCGAGAAGAGAAGGATATTGCAACTTGACAGTTCCAGTGCCTTTTAAAATCAGAATTGTATTTGTACCAGGGGATGGATATAAGATGGTGGAATCCCTGTGTTGTGGAAGATAGTGACAGAATCCATGTTAGAATGTAGTATGACCAAGTTGTTACCTGAAGTCTCTTAACACTATCTTCAATATACTTTTTAAAAAGCAATTTAAAAAGTTAACATTTTTAATGCTAACTATCTGTTTGCTCTTAATTCGGTAACTTCTGTTTCTCAACAGCATCTACTGAGGGTTGTGGTTTTAAGAAGAATTTTTCTCAGAAGTAAACTTGTAGCTCAACGTTTTTTTTTAACATCTGCATTTTAATGTACACAGTTCAATGATTTATAACAAAAAAGGTGATACAATAACCATGTAGGCTGGCAATCCAAAACAACTGTACCAGAATTCCTTCAGTACAATTAAAATCAGTAACATGCAATCTAAAAGCGTATACATTATCTCTTAGTTGTACAATAGTTGCCTTTTTGCACATTAAATTTAGAACTGCTTTCTAGCTGAGTCATATCACAGCCCAACTTGTCTAAGCAGGAGACGCTGTGCACTGAACCAGTTCCCCCCAGCTACAGATATAGCTTTGGAAGCAGGAAGGATGGGAAGTGCAACTGAGGCTGATGGGCAGATGATGCCGTGTGCAGAAAAATCTGAAATAGAAGACAGGAAACTTTTCCTCCAAGTCGTCATTTTCTTCCTAATAGACCTGCCTGAAAGGAGCTTCTTTGCCACATGGTTTTACTGAGCTCAGTCACTTTGTATCTACTTGAAGAGTGGCCCAGTGGATCTCGGTTTCCTTCCATGGTTCACCAGAGCCTACCCTGCAATCCCACAGTAGAGGGAATTCCATGGAGGAGCTGCTATGTGATTTTGTGTGTTTGAATTTTTTTAGATGTGGGAGAAATGTCTTTAGGCTCCTCATTTGTAAACCTTGACTCAGTCCCAAACCTAACCTATGCAGTTTCCATAGCAACACTCCTTTATTAAAAAACAGTAATAAAAGAAATCCAGGAACGGTTGGGTTGGATTGTTTGTCTGAGCTGCAATGATACCAATATGTCTCTTTTTAAAACAGATCCCATTACAAAACTGCGGGGCCTACTTTTGAAGAGATTGTCAACCAGTTAGGTGCACCTTTTGTCAGCAGGGAGATGGACAGACATTTGCTCCATAGGTCTGTTCTCTGAAGTTTTTGGTTGAATATAGTTTTTTGACTCTGTAGAACAGTTGTATGGTGTTACAAAATGGGTTGCTTCTACTTGCTCTCTTGTGGTGGGGAAAAAAAAGGTGGATTAGTATTTAGTGTTGAAGGACCTTCTGTTAGTGACCATGTGGTTTTCACTGACAGGACAGGCTACAAAGACATTGGCATCAGTGAAAAGTAGGCTCTATAGAAACCACCATGTAGCCCATTCAGTTATGTACACATTCATGGAAACATTTATTTCATGACAGAGGTTCTAAGTTTTTTTAAAAAAGTCATTCCAGTTCTTTTCGAAATAGCTTACTTCCTATCTATTCTGCTGCTGCTGCACTTTTAATCTAATCCTGCGTTGTCAGTTTATGACCTTTCCTGGCTCCAATGGCAGCATGTAAGTACGAGTGTGACTTCTTGTGTAGCATTGCCTCAGCTTTTGGTGCCCCTTGCAAAGGTAAGCATTGAATGCCAATGCGTTGTCATTGCCTCTTTTTTGTTTTCATTGCTAATGCCAGAGGGGTGTTTAAATGTCTAAAAATCTTGCTTTCTCTTGCACATGTACAGCTGCAGGAAGCCCCTTTGTAGTCTTCTCCTGTCACAGGCAACCACATCATTTTTAGAATCTGATCAAACACCACTTTGAAACGAATCAGATTTGGGCCCTTGAAGATTTTTTTGTTTGTTTCAAGTTTCTAAATATATGTTTATTCCTTTTTCCATTTAACCTAACTTTAGATCTTTTAAATTCAGATCCCGAAGTCTGATCTAGCCACACCAGTAGAAAAAGGCACCTCCAGACAGTCATTCATCTGATGTATTTTAGTTGTCTATTTTACAGTGACACTAAATACCCTCTGGAGGTATTAGGTTCTTTCCACTCCTGAGTGATAGGCTCAGATTTAGACATCTGACTCACGGACACCTACAGTGAGAGACAGGTGAATCTTAGGATAAAGACCAAAAGGGCCTGGTTTAGCAAAGCCTGTTGTTTACGCTGCTAAGCTACTAGGTTTTACCGTGCGTGAAAATGCATGGGGAACAACTGGAGAAGCAGTTCACCTCTCAGGGCAGAGGGAGTGGTAGCCTCAGGTGGGGGGAGCGGGAGTTGGCAGTCAACAGCTGCAAATAAGAAGGCAGCCAGTTATCACTCTTAAGCTACATCATGACATGACACCTTTTGCAATGCATGCAAGGTCCCTTTTCCTTCCTCCCTGCTGTATCTGCAGACACTTTGTTCAGTGCCTTCGACGCATCCCTTACAGGGAGCAGAGCAAAGTCAGGCATGCTCTGCGGCGCAGTTGTTGAGCTTTAAGTTCCATTGCTTCGGGGGCAGTATGCTTTGCAGTCACTGGTTTGTCAGCCCCTTTGCACACGCACAGCAAATTCTCTGCAGCTGCCTGGTTTGTTTTAAGACCAAGGTGCACAAACCAGGCATGTGATTTTTTTTTTTCCTTGAGGCTTATTGTAGCTATGTAAATGTTTTTTTCAAGAGTGACATTATTTCTGTATGATAGCTTGTTCTGAATAAAATGTAGCTCAGTTAGTTCCTGACCTGCAGTGCACAGGCTTTTTACCTTCAAAACACCTCTGATGTTGTGCCACGACTACGAGAAATGAAAAAGCCTAGAACTGCAACCAGAAGGCAGAGCACATTACTTGCCACAAATTTATACATGGGCCTGTAGAAGTTAGCTGATCCCTTTTTGTCTTCCTTTAAGCCTTTCAAAACCCAGTAAGGTCTTCGCAGCACACCTTTTTCTGATTTTCAAGTACTAGGTTCGTTACCTGCCTTTTCACCACTTGGTAACTTTTCAGTTGCAAGTAACTCAATTAATTCTCAAGTGTGGAGAAAAATGAAAAAAAACCCTACAAAATATTTTCTTCATCAGTTTAAAAGAAGAAAATGGATTAGATTAGAAAGTACCTGCAGTCTTCATTACAGAATTCCTGCCCTATATGGTTTAAAAGTAGCTTTACATCAATTGATCAGATTACTTACATTTTAAAGTCACTGTGTGCCATTTAGATCTCAGATGACTAGCAGTTAAAGAAAACATAGACAGTAACAACACTCTGCAATAAATGGCAATATTAGCAAAGGGGGAAACGGTGAGAGAAGACCAGGTCTTCTGTGTTTCTGTGTAAACTGCTTGGTAGTTGTCCCAGTTGGTCTTCCTGGTTCCTGACCACACTGCCTTTGGAGACTTTGTGCAAGTTAAGAGACAAAAAAAATGAGTGATGCAGGGGTGGGAATATTGCATTTGGAAAACCAGAGTTTTTCTTTACTAACAGTTTTTGTATAGGCACGGCTTGGTTACTCTGACTTATTTTCCTGTCAGCTCTGTTTTCTTAGAAAACTCATACTCCTGTATTACCCAGGTTGCTTTAGTGTAAGACAAAACAGATGCCCCTTGGCTGTAGAGCTCTTCACACAACTCGTGCTCTGCTCAAGCGCTACAAACATTAGCATGCACATGGGGTCCAGCAGCACTTTGTTAAAATCAAAGGGATTTGCTTCTGGATATGTTGTCTCGTGTTAGACCACAGAGAGGAACTAGTTGGTACATAGAGTCTGTGCCTCTTGTTGACTTGCTACTCTCTACTTAGATATTTCTCTAGAGAAGTATTTAGGAGGAGGAGGAGAGCAATGAGACAACTGTGAGGATAATGGAAATAAACACAGACTTTTGCTAGATTTTCTATACAGTAATAAAAAAACTTCATGGGGTGGGAGGGGGAAGATTCATACAGTTCTTTTATTAACATCCAGAATTGTGTTTATTTCTTACTCTCTTAGCAATGTCAAAAATGTTCTCCAAGAGTCACACAATGTTGATTATTAAAGAGGGTGGCAACTGACATCTGTCACATCAGGCAACATCAGCACATCAGTTGCTACTTGATGTTAGAAAACATAGTGGGAATGTTATCTTTAGGAAAATAGCCAGCCTCTTTGCACAATCAAAGAAGCACTTGATATGGAAGGTATTTATTATATTTAAGTTATTTTGAATGCAGCTGTGTGAAGTTGTCAGTTTAGGACCGTTTTAGTTTAGATGATGAAGAGCAAACAGTCGTCTGTAGGTGGAAAAAAGAGTCAATTTGAGCGAGTTTGGTTACATTGCATTAAGGTATTAATTTTAACATTCAAACAGCTGCCACTCATTCAGGATTGCAGTGGCTATGAAAAATACTGTCAGAAAGCCAAATTCAGTGGCTTCCCTTCTTTCTCTAGTTTCAATGAATAGATTAGAAAAAAAAAAGTTCTGTAACTTTTTATTGCTGTTTATCCTAGAGCAGGATTGTCAAGAAATATTGCAGGGGAAATAATAGGCTGGCCATAAGATCAATTTTTTAAAATTTAATGCAAGATTAAGGCCGTTCTTGGACAGTGTTTAAACAACTGATTTTGGTGTGTATTGAGTGTGTTTAACACTTAAGAGAAATAGCATAAGTACATTGACTTGCACAGAGTGTGTGTATATATGCTTGTGTGGATACATGTATATAAATAATACAACATAGTATGGTTTATACATTGCACGTCATCTAGACAAGAGGGAGTAATCAGTGAATCCTCTGTTTTGAATGATTTCTCTCTTCCTACCTTCTCCTCCTCCATCACATTCCAGCGTGGTCATGATTCATGTCAGTAAGTTGTCCCTCAGCTACTAGAGACTGAGAAACAGGTTTTGGCAACTTCATTTTGGGAAGTTCTCTCCTCTGCTCTGCTACAAATCATACGACTATAATTATGTGTAAGCCAACAGATCTGGCAAACAAGGGCTTGAAACGGAATCTTTTCGTTTATCTGTCTGTCTTAAAACTGTGATGGCAGAAGGGTCAAGTAAGGAGTCTTATTCTTATTTGGAGCTGTGAATTCAAACCTGTCTCCAGTTGTGCATCTAAAGATGCACCCTCGTGCCAGCTTCTCATGGGAGCCTGGACATCCAAGCTGAAGAGAAGGATGGCTGGTGTCATAATTTCCAACAGCTGGTTGATAATCAAAATTAGCCTGTCTTAACCACACTAACCCAATGACACACCTAGCTTTGGGGGTCCTTTGGGATGGATTTTCCTTCTATTTTCTTTATCTGATATTAGTACATAAATATGCACCTTACAAATATATGTGTATACATGCATATACATACCTATATCTCTCTCTGTATGTATATATGGAAAATAATATATATTAAAGAAAGATTAGTAACATATTTGTACACATAGGAAGAAATTATGGAGAAAAAGATACAGCACAAAATAATCAATTGAGAGCTTATTTCCATGTAAATAAAAGCCGCGAGGTTTTGGATCCCTTCCTCACCCCTCCAGTTTCTGGATTTGCCTACACCATGTCTATAGAGCTTTACCCTAGAAGAGAAATTGTAGTAAATACACCTGGAAAGATGCTCTGGGTAAAGTGCCCATACTGTCACTAGGAAGCACAATCTATTAGTTAAATTTTGGCTCTTGAATAATATTACAGAAAGGAAAAAATCCTCCAATTTATTTTCATTTATTAATTGTATTGAATTATAAAAATAGTTGAAAGAAGTAATATGCACCAGAAATCTTTTCTCCATCCTATTTCTGTAAATTAGTTCTAGGCAGATACACTAAGCATTGCAAGTATTCAGATTCTTTTAGTAGTCCTCAAAGAATAATATTTCATCTTTAATTGTTTTCCCTGGCTTGTGTTTGGCATGGAGTTTTGTTTTCATTTTACAATTTCCCCGTTTCCTTCATTTCCACCAGGAGAGAGAAACAGAAGAAGAAGATGTCAGGTGGCTTTCAGTTACATGCCTCAAAATGAAGATGAACTGGAATTAAAAGTTGGTGACATCATTGAAGTTGTGGGAGAGGTGAGTAGATCTTGAATAGAATATACACACATGCAGTTCTGATATGTTGTGCATGCTAAGCTGTTAGATACAGTGTGTTCTAAGACATAATTTAAACCAGACATTTTTCTTCTCTGGTATACTGACATGTCTGGTTTGGGTTACTGTTCGGAGTGAGGGGATGTGGTTGCTTGCTTATGGATTTCGTGAGAGTTTTTTTCCCCATAGCGCTTCTGCGGGTTTTACTTGATCAGTTTATGCTTCTGAGTTCCATTCAGGGAAAAAGCTTGAAGTTTGTGCTATAGGTCTATAGAGTTTAGGTCTCTGAAGAAACAAAATTATAGCAGAAAAAGCTTTTCACAATTTTAGTAAGCCAGCCATAGGGAAGAATTATCTTTATGGAATTAAACACATTTGAGGAATTTACTTGAAGCCTTCTGGAGTTCAGCCATGACATTCACGTTTTGTTATCTTTGCCTGCAAATTTTAACAATTTAATTTTACTCCAATCATAAAAAAACAAAACAAAACAAAAAACCCCAACAAATTCTTTAGAGACTCAAAATGCATTTATTTTGGGTGGAAATGGATGTGGAAAATGAATGCACATCTCATAGAAGGACTGGGAACAAATTACAAAACCTTGGACAGAGACACAGAAATTTTCTTTGCATGGGTGAATCTGGGTGCAAGATCAAGGAATGCTGTTCATTCCCAATATCTTCAGTGTTGTTCCATTAGAGATTTTAGAAATATTTTCTTGAGCATAATAGCATGAGGACCAAAAGTTGAAATCTAACATGAGGCCTTTAAGTAGAATGCATTCAAACTCATTTAGTCTTTAGTTACTTAGCTTTAAAAAGATCTAAGAATTTAGTCTGCTCAAGCAGACAATACATGATGTTTCAGCTTATGTCGTTTATTTGTAGGATTTTTTTTTCCTGTGACTCAGCAGCTAGTAAGTCAACATCTTTTTTCTTATCAAGGATATATGATTAGTTTTCTTTTTCCTGCATCTGTCACTTAAGAAATCAATTCTAAAAGACTATAAATTCTACTGCAATCTATATAACATTCAGCATTTTCCTACAAGAGGTTAAATTCTCGCATCTGAATGTAAGAAGCTTAGTGATCACTGGTTTTCCTTCAACCTGGCTGCACACACCAGCTCTGCACATCGTTCTTGCTGGAATCAGACATGATGTGTCACAGAACTAACCTTATTCTGTCTGTGAGCAGAATAGTAATGGAGGATGTCAAGGTAGTAAGATATTTAAGAGCGTATTTTGAAGACAATGTAAAGTCAATATTAAGAGTTTCACAGCAGCACTACCTG
Organism: Chlamydotis macqueenii; assembly: GCF_036417535.1. Classification (NCBI taxonomy): domain Eukaryota; kingdom Metazoa; phylum Chordata; class Aves; order Otidiformes; family Otididae; genus Chlamydotis; species Chlamydotis macqueenii. Next base: position 132,310,821 of record NC_141556.1, read on the forward strand.
TTTTGATTGTACAATTTGGAGTATATTTGACCTCACATGGCCACACAAATATCTTCTGTCAGTTGCCCTACTTAAAACTTTTAAGTCTCTGTCTTTCAAGAGTAAAGTGATGGAATAAAACCCCTTCCTACTATCTAGCCAACAAATTAACTCTGCTGAATGAATTGTATGATTAAATAATTTAGATGAGACACTAGGCTACTCTTACGAAATGCGTCTCTTGCATATATCTTTATGCAGGTATTTAGCAAAAAATGTGTTGGCAACTCAAGATGGTTGACAACTCATTATACTTTTCCTATGGCAAAGAAAAGCTGGTTCCTGTTGTACTGTGCTAATTTGGCTTCATCCTTAAAGAAGTGGATTCTGTTCCTCCTCAAGCCCCTTGAAGGTCACTGCCTCCAGCAAAGGGTTGGCAGAGGGGAAATCAAGTCTTCTCCTCAACTGCCATCAGTGCCCAAGCATGTTTCTCCAGACTCCCAGTGAGGGTGTCTTCCGTTCTCCCGCCTCTGCTTCAGGGCGCTAACCAACACCTGAGGTGTTGTAGCATCTAAAGCTGCCCCAGATCCTTCTTCCTGGTGCCAACAGGTTGGATAAGATACTTTTTGAAAGGGTTTTTTATGTCTGTGGTAGTGGTGGGTACTATTGGAAATTCCTGTTGTGGCAGAAGTGGTTTGGGGCTGTACTGTGGATTGAAACAACAGCAACAGCTGGTGTGACTTTTGAGATGTAGGCTTGTCACCAGGTAGATATCCCTGGAGGCTGTTTCTGTTCAGAACTCACAGTTCCTTCCTATTAGTTCTAAATAGTTAGAAATTAATTATAATAAGATCAAACATTCATCACAATAGACAAAAATGCTTGTTGCTAAACTAGAAGTTTCCATAACTACACAGACACTGATACCCATGAGACATTAATTAACAGACTTAAATTAAAACTGCATTTGAAACTAACAAGAGAAGCATTTTCATCATTGTTTACATTCACATTTAATGTGTGATTGATAGCTTTTGCTTGTCATTTTCCTAACTTATTAGCTCTAACTCTAATTACAGTTGTCCCAAAATACAGCTGTAACTAATTGTCTTATTAAAAGCAGATATCTGAATTCCAATTATGTTTCACCCTTAGACTTTCACGGGATGCCAGACAATTAACCTGTAGCATCAAAATAACGACATTTGGCGTGTCATTCAACAGTTCTGAGCCTGCTTTCATTTGGGATTGGTCTGTCGTTGTGCAGCTGTATACCTTGTGGCCTCATCCTGCTGAGAAGTCAGCTTTTTGGCAATGTGTAGTGCATGGAGTTAAGCTCATAACTAAGTCTTTCACTGAGACATGCTATGATACCACTGAGTTTATTCTTTGACTTTTAGTTAAAATCACCATACATTATGTGATCAAATCCTATAAGTAACTCATTTGAAATTATAAAAATGCAGCCTGTTTTTTTACAACACTGTTGCTCCTTTAGGGCAACATTGGTGAGGGCTTTTTGTTGTTGTTATGAGAAAACATGGTTCAACTCATTTCCAAGAACAGGATAAACGCTGGGGGATTGAGCTGGACTTCCCTTACAGTAACTTATTTTGACAGCTGTAGAGTTGAAAGGGGAATATTAAATAGTGGCAAGGGGATGGTCCATGCCACAAGTACAGAACTGTATAATACTGCAAGAAAACAGCTGGGAATGAATGCTGGGGCTCCCGTCCCTCAGTTACTTTTCTGTTAAATGCGGTGGTAAGGTGTTTTTCCTGATCCTCTTCCAACAGGTGGCTCACAACGACTTCTATGACTACTGCTTGTTTGGTTAGTTCACGTGGTAGGAGGCTATTTTGTGGAAATAAGGGTGCAAATACCTCTTAACTCTTTATAAGGGCATTCCAGTTCAATGTGATTGCTTTCTCTGTCCCTCAGTTTCTTACTTAGAAGGTGATGTTAAGAAAAGCCAACAAAAACCCAAACCACAAAAAACAAATTAAATAAATCCTGAAGCACATTTTGACATTGAAAAATAAAGAACTCTGAAGCTGAAAAGATCCCCTAATACAAGGTACTTGTGCAGTTTTTAATTTTTCCCTTCTGCACCAGTTATCAAACAGCTTCCAGATGTGCTGTAGCGGAAGCCTAAGGACTGGTTGACGTCTCATGGGTATGGTGCTCTCTGAACGCACTCCCAGAATAAGCCATCAAGTGGCACTGTAGGCACCATCTTCTGTTGAGGTCCTGTTTCCAAAATTTCTTTTCCCATTGGCAGAGAGTATGATTTGTTTTGTTTCGCCTCTTGGGAGTCTATGTTTTTAATTTCCTTTCAACATATGATTGCATTTGTCCTTCAAGCTCAAGATCTTCCTTCAGAATTTCTAAAACAAGGGAGTTTTTTTTCCTTTGCTTTCTGTGCTCTAGTTCTCTCAGAGCAAAAGAAAATTTGTTGACCTTGGGCTTCTCTCCTTCCTGTTGCCTGCCTCTGGCATTGCTTTTATTACTGGGACTGTGTTTCAGTTTTAACAGCTCAAAAAGACTCTGTTGTGATCCAGGGAGAGTTTCTTCCACCTGAAACTTTTCCTGACTCAGAACCCCTGTCGTTTGCCCTGGCTGAGCTGTCAGTAGTCTGTCAGCCTAATAGGCAAAGCTGCAGGTTGTAGCAAGGCTTGTTGAACAGGCAGATACTGGAGTTTACTGGAAACACACTTTAGGCCAGTGATTCCAAAGAGCTGAACGTTTTAATCATTTAACAACTTTAACCTGTTTAATTATATAGCAAGGTGTAAGCAAGCAGGTGTGGCAGTCCTAGATATTATGGCAAGCAAATCTGATAGTTGGCCTCAGCATTTTGTGTTCTTTTTAGGTGTCCCATCCTGGAGTTACAGGGATGGCTGCCCAGTTCCCTCATGGGAAGGTGCTTTTAGGCTCGTAACAACAGGGTTTACTGCGCGGCAGGTCAGGCTGATGCCCCCTGTGACGCTCCTTTCTTTAAAGGAGGATGTTGCGGATTGTGTTTGCCATGAAGAGAAAACCTAAAGAAAATTAAAAGTAACATTTCCTCACTTTTGGAATATCTTAATCTTGTAGTCCTAGTGACCTACTGAAGTGGTTTTGTTTTCTTTCGTTGCTTTACAGTTATGGAATAAAACTGTATTCCCAGTCTGAAATAGAACTGTTGTGTTCGCCTGAAGGCTTGAACTGCTGTCATATTATTTCCTTTTTGTTTTTGTGTACTTTAAACATGAAAATAGACTGATTTCAATAAATTTTTGTTGATTTCTAAGCAAGTTTATGTTCTAGCATCTGTATACTCTTTTGAGAACTTCTTGTTTCTGTGTCTGAATGCCTTGCCCATATAATTCTCTGTTATTTTCCTGTCTGTCCACTTCCATGGTATCTATTTTGAGCACTTAGTTATTATTTCTTACTTATAATATTATTTGTAAGTAAAATTAACTATTACAATCTCCTGCTGTCTTTCTAGTCTAGGTTGTTATTGTGTACTGGGATCTAACAGTTTAAGCATTCACTTTCTAACAAAGTAAAGCAGTTTGTTTTGAATTATTTTAATCTGTATTTGGTTTGTAATTTCCAAAAACCTAATTTACATCAAAAAAGGCTCTACTGATTGAGTAATTCAGTTAAAAACAAAATACAAGTATTATTTCTTCATTGAAAATGTTTAAAAAAAAAACCAAACCAAAGCCCAGTGATAGATAATGGAAGAACATTTGAATGTTGCATAATTATTATATAGATTAAATTTCCGTTTAAAACTCAAAAGCAAGGCTTCTTAATGGGATGCATTTCTCTAGAGATGATGCATCGTTCTCTGGTTACATTGATATTCATATCTCATTCAGTCACATCCAGGTGTTGAACTGTGTATAGCTGTCTGCTGTTGCATCTGTCCCTGTCCCACGCATGGCATTGACTGAGTTGCAGTTGAGTGCATGTGTTGTTACCTCCCTAAATATATGTGGCAGAGTAATGAAGTATCTTCAGTCACTTTCCTGTATGTTGTTGCTCTTCAAATGTGGTGTGACAGCAGTACTGGCAGCCCAGGGGCCTGGCGAGATGAGGACGTGCCATGCCTCTCCAAAAGGCAGGGAACAGATATAACGCATTGAGAACACCTCTTTAAAATACCTCTAGCTGTAGCCACTTACATTTGGTGGATTGGAAACCTTCTTCTAACTTAAAACCAAAAACTTCGCTTTCAGAGTGAACTTAAAATTGGTGTGTAGGCTATTATGAATAGTAAAACTTCTTTTCTGGCATAGGGGCAAGGACTACTGAATGAAATCCTCCTCTTTTTAGTTTGTTTCGTTCTGCACGTGAATACTGGGCATAAATCAGGAGCTAGATGTATAAATCCTGAAAGCACTTTGTAATAATAGTATAGTAACAAATTTTATTGAGTGCTTGTACTTCCAGATGAATTGCCCCCATGAATAATGGATTTTCATTTGTAAGGTTTTATTGGCCAGGAATTACTGTGACATTTCAAACCATATGGCAATGGATTGCCCTAATTTGGGATAACTAAATCCTAGGGGTATTTTAGTGTCTTCTTTGTTGTATGAATTAATCTCTAGCTGGTATGTTTTGAGGCTTAAAGGTATGTAGCATGTAGCTATAGTGTTTAAAAATACTTAAAGCTTTTGATGTCTTTGATGAAAATTTCCTAATAAATCTTCAGGAGGTCGAGTTTGACCTGAACCTCTGATGTCTTGCTGCCATCATTCTGCATTTTCTTGTGGAAAAAATCTGAGATTTGCTTTAGTGGTTTTTTTTTTATTTGTAAAATTATTGAATATTACATGGTATTTTCAGATAATTCATTCTTGTATCAGCTGGAAAACTTATAATAAGCTAATGAATGCTGTGTGTATATTCACATCCAATTTAGATTTACCCGTCTGAAGATCTTTGTGTGTTTTTCTATACATATACCTAGAGATCCACCATAAACATGCCACATAAAGAGAGCTAATGTTAAGTGGTAAGAAAACTATGAAGTGTTACCCTAGAAGAAGTAAGCAGGAGAAAATTATTTAAGGTCAAGATGGAACTGAGTGAAATTGGTCACCTTTTTTTTCTGTCAAGTAATTTTCAGCATGTTATAAAGCAAGGATCTTGGGAACTGTGTATTTCCCCTGGGATAAATCTTCCAGTCAATCAGCTAATGCAGTTATGGTTTAATATTTAGCTCTAATCAATAGAGTCATCTGGGAATAGTGCATTAGAAAAATTGAAATATTTTATAGCTCAGAGTATCTTGACCATGCTGAGTATTTTCTATATAATGGTATACAATACATAGATATTTAGAGATATAATTTGTAGGGTCTACTAAATGTTGTGGATCATGCAGTTTCACTGTTCCGTATAGTATTTAATTGTGTGGAGAGAACAAAAGCAAGTATTACCTTTGAGAAACTTTAAGACTATGATGTGAAAAACCTACACCCCACTGAAGTTATCAAATGATTTGTATGTATTCTACCCTCTGAAGCAGCAGCAAGATGATAGCCGTATTCCCAAAGTTGTGCTTGACCTCACTGATACTATTGAAACATTTAAAAAAAAAAAAGTGTTGTCATGGACAGGTACTGAGCTTAAATTAAAGTAACTGTGCTGGTCTGAACTGCTTTCAAATTAAAAAAAAAATTTCAACTCAGGAGGACAAGAAATGTGCTAAAAAGATAAAGATGGAGAGAAAGCACAGGAAACACTCCTGGGGTAACAACAATTTGCTTTGGAGTAAAATTGCACATGTAGCTAAATTGAAAGAAATTCAAACCTTCCTCTGTAGTTTGAGGAAAGATTTCCTTGTGTTATATAATTAGACATGATAAATAACAGATTTGATTTCTAAGAAGCCGAGATTTTCACAGATAAGTGATAAGAAACTTTTTCTCTATAATAATTAACTAGTACCATTTAAGATGTGGGGTTGTTTTTTAAACAATAAATGTGAACACTCTCAACTTACAAAGTTAACTTTCTATTCTCATTATTTTGGTTGTGGGGCCAGGAAAGAGATGGGCCAAACATTATTGGAGACTGATGTGTCACAGACTGACACTGTCCTGCCCTGTTATTTTTTTGATGAATGGACAGTGTCTGACAGATCAAAAATATTTATCTGTCAAAGGTGTGTTTAGCGGATGCATCTAATAAGTCATTTCTTGCTGTCTCATTATAACCTAAAGGCATCTGGTTTATAAGGGCTGTCATTTAACTGCCTGACACTGCCATTCAATCCTGAGTGGGTTATACAGCAGGGAGTTTGTAATTTTAAAGTTATATTTTCTCTTGGGATTGGGCTAGGAAGTATCTCTCCTCCTTCTGGCCATATCATTATTATGTATTTCAGTAGCGCTTTGTAAATCTAGAGTCAAATATGCATTAGTACTGTTCTTTGTTCTCCATAGATTTCTTTCATTAACATATTAATGATATAGCAACATTCTTAATTTTTAAAGTAGAGACTTTATGATTTTTATAGGGAAGGCAGGAATATTCACATGATTTATATTAAGATACCTAGTTAGATTCTCCAAATAGGCCTTTGCAGGCATTTCTCTTTTGCCATTGACATGGGGAACGTTAAACTCTTATAATCTGTAAATCACATACATTAAGATGATGATCAGGAATAGAAGTATGATGTGAAACTTTAGTGACTGAACTGATAGCTGTAAAAATTGAAATGTGGAGATGCTATGTGCTCTTTAGTTGTCTTTTTATTATTTTATTGAACGCTCATCCACACTTCTGACCACTGTCAGCACTGTTGACATTTACAAATGGGTGCCAGACATCTTGTTTTCGCTTTGGGGGGAAAAAAAGAAGAGAGATGTTCTGGCTTGGAACCTATACCGTGTGCTTCTTATACCTGAAATTAATACAAACTGCTCAAAGTCATTACTGTCATTGTTACTGAAAATTATGTACATAATATCACTCTGTAAAGTGTTGCTTATGTTGAAACCACTTTTTTTTTTTTTTTCTTTTGTCTTGGTACAGGTGGAAGAGGGCTGGTGGGAAGGTATACTCAATGGAAAGACTGGCATGTTTCCTTCCAACTTCATAAAGGAATTGTCTGATTCTGATGATGTTGGAACAGCACAGGAAGAGCAAGTAAAGCCAAGTAAGGAAAAAAATACTATTGAAGTTCTGTATTTATATCTGTGTCTTTACCCCCTAACACATTGATAGGCTAGTGCCTTCATATCTCTTGCTTGGAAGTGTTTTTGAATGCCATGTTCTTAATGTTTGCTGTGAAAGGGTCAGATGATGATGATAAATGTGTACTTGCAGTGCTATCTGTGCATCGCTCCCTGAGCTGTGTTAAACTTGCCGAGCTGCAACAGACCAAGAACAGAGAAGGCAACGGTGATTTTTGGATTTGTATTTCAAAATGAACTGCAATATTTTTTTGTCTTTAGATGTGGAAACTGAGCAAAGTAACCAAACACCTACAAAGTGGCTGTGCTTATTTAAATGAGGGATTAAAGTGCCATACCTTCTGTAATGACTCCAGTAGACTTAAGGATTCGTAATTATTGGTGTGGGACATGCGGCACTTTTTCCCTCCAGGTGCTGAGCATGTTACTATCACCTCCGTCACCCACTGCCCCAGCAGCCACAGGGAAAAAAGCCAGAACTGGGATATGGACTTTGTTCTCTCACTTACAGTGGGCCAGTACTACTGCAGGTGAAAAGCATGTTTGGTAACTAAGTTTGCAATAGTATAAGCATGGTAGTGGGTTTTCCTGTCTATAACTTCCCTTGGAGAGTAACCTGAACCAAAAGTATGTTGTTATGTTAAATGAACACTTGTTGGTCTTCATTGTTGGTCTTTTTCTGGTCTTCAAACAGATATTCTTGTTATTTCCTAATTCAGTGGTCAATTCTGAATCTGTAGTGAAAAGGAAAAAATTATTGTATTTACATATTTCAAACTAATTCCATAATACCTGCCGAGGTTTTCCTATTTTCAACACTGCAGATATTCATTGCTTTGTAATGTTCTTCTGAGATCTCTGAACAAGCCAAAGGGAAAGACCTCCCAAGATCATTGCAAGCTTATTTCACCTGAAATTTACCAAAGCCTTTATAGTTCACTCTGTCAGTAAGAGGTAGAAAGTTATAATACTTTCTTTTTTCTTATTTTTTTCCATTTAAGGCAAATTTATCATCTTTATTCTGTCTCACAGAAATAATATCCTAAAAACCCTGACCTTTCCAATGATGAAAATTTTTTGTATTGTTTTTGTAATGGAGTACCTGTTCATGTGTAGTGGCATTGGTGACCTAGTCTTGTGGTCAGTGCTGCTAAAGATACAGATAAAGTTCCTTCAGACTGGAATGACAATATTTTGAAGGAAGTTAACCATTTTAGTGTGATGGAAGGGAAAAAAAAGCATTAAGTGAAGTTACACGTTTCAGTGACATTGCAAACTGCTTTCTATAACCCATATATGCTATCATGTATTTAATTCATAATAAACAGTGAATCTTGGAAGAACTGATTGTGTAGATGTAGTTTCAGCTCTGGATTCTGTAGGTGTTTGGTACTCTATTCATAAACAAGGTAAGTCATACTGTTCAGGATGGAATACCCAAATTTTATCTGTATGAATAAATGAATATACCTTCCCCAGGTAATTCGGTAATATTTACTTTATAATAAGCATCCTAAAAATATCTTTTAACAAAAACATACATTGAAGCATTTAAAAGCAGTCACAAAGCATTAGATTATTTTTTTTATGTCCATCATGACATATGCTTAGTTCAAACTCAGTTTTGTGTGTTGTTTCTCACTGTCAGTGGAACCTAAAACCTGTCATATTTGTATTGAGAAGATATTGGTAACACAGATAGCATTTTTGTCTCTTTAACTAAATTGAAGAGAACTATAGCTGAGAGATGGGGTTTGTTCTTTCTTGTATGTAATTTAACTCTTTGGAGGTGCTTTCTAGCTAGCTAAGATTATATGTTATTAGGAGCTATTTTCTAAATAGCAGAGTACCTGTAAAACAGAAGAGCACTGTAAACCTCAGAGACAGACAGGGAGTCAAGAAATGTTAAGGTTCTTATGGAAGTTTTAATGCTTTTTAATTTACTTTTCTTTAAGTAAAACCATAAATTTAAGAACTGCATTCCCCTAGCAGAATTATGGGAAATATGTGTCGACTCAGTTCTTTTTGTATGGTTTATGTAATTGTTACAGGTGTTGCTTTCTAACACATGGTGCTTTATGAGGCTCTGTTCAGGTACACTGAGCATCTGGATTTGAAAATGCCCGTAATGAGATTGCAAAAATTTCAGCAAGTTTATGCAACTGACTAGGAATTACAATCTTATTCCAAGCATCTGTACTTAGTTTTAAAACAGAGTAAAATAAAACCCGAACAACTAAACCTTGGAATATTTGGGCATCAGGCCAGCATGGCCTTTGAAATGCTCTGGGGAACATCTCAAAAGGGTGTAGATTCACGCCTATAGATCAACTCATTCCTCCATAGATGACAAGACATGACAGTACTTCTGCGATAACTCCTTTTTGTTTCTCTGTAAACATTGTTTGAATATGTCTGCATCACGGGACTTCGTAAGGCAGAAGCCTTGAATATGAATTCTAGATTATGAAGTTAGCACTCAGGTGCGAGGGGCAGTACCTGTGCCTTGAACCAGAACCTTGGGCGGTCGCTAAGGTTCTACACAGCTTCTAGAGGGGCCTAGAAAGGATTGGGGTATGCTCTGCAATCTGGAGCAGCAACTTTGAACTCTTCAGCCCAGCTTGTAAAACAGATAAGGTAATACTTGGCAGGTTTACTGTGAGACTTAGGAAAGTAGCATGAGATCATTGAAGAAGGGGCACGGCGCAAACACAGCAGTGTTTTTTAGTTAATAGTTAAATTTAATGTGTTGGATAAACTTAGTTAAACTTCATCTTTTAACTGCATTTCACTGACCTTCTCTAAAGAGAGCCATTTTGGAAGGACAAGCGTAATTTTTGGTGAACTCAAAGTGGAAGAAATACAGAACAGAAAAATTATATAACTTGGTTTTTTTAGGAATAAGGTTAATAAAAAGGTGTATTTCTCTGTCCTTCTGTGGTGACCTACACAGGCCCAATAGGGAGAAAGGTGTCTGATTTTATTGGTTTTGTTGTGTCCATATGAATTTTATGACAAGTAGAGTAAATGGCCAGAAGGAATTATCTTGGTTTCTTTTCATGCTCTGCCATAGAGTAACCCTGGAAGTTTCTTCAGAACAAAAAGCCCCTTTTTTGAAAATGTCTGGGCTAGTTTTGGAAGTGCCTAAATATTTCTGAGTACTGACAGTGGGAATTGGCTTGCCCCTTAACTTGAAAGGGTTGGGAACCTGTGCTTCCCCTCATATGGCCGGTGCTCAGGAGACTGGAAAGTTGGGACTGTTACAAGATCAAAAGGTTGTGGGGTTGGGAATTAGTTTGTTTTTAAAGTATTTGTCCCAGTGGTAAGGCAACTGCCAAATTCTTTGTCTTCAAAGGCACATTTCAGAATTCAAGTACAGACAAGATCAGGTACCCTCAGAGTAATTACAGTTCCTTGTTCTTTAAAGTATCCTCTTAAATTAAAATATTGCTTTTCTTTGACCGACTTACATGAACAGGGATTATGCATTTTAATTTTATTGCCATATCAAATGGATACAAGAATTATAATACTATTTTCTAGATTTATCAAGTATCTAGTATCAAGAATATTTTCAATACCACGTCTTGTCATCGAGAAGTAAAAAGTTGTCATGTAATCAAATAAATCCTATCTGAGGGAATCACAACTTCATATCAAGAAGATGATTTCAAAAGCATTTCAGTATGTTAATGGCAATGTCATGACAACATTTAAAGGTGGCCTTTTATATGTTGTTGTCTCTTGTACGTCTCTGTTCAGGAATTGCGAGGCCTCATGGTATGTATCAGCTATTTTTAGAACCTGTTAGTGGTGGCCGCTGAGAAGTCATAACTGCTGGAGTTAGAACTGCTGATAGACTCACAAGCTAATGGCTCAGTCAGGCAACCTCCTGTATTTTGAGTTCTTAAAACTTCAGATGTCCATTACAGTCTCTCTGTCTCTCCTCAAAGTCAGGAAGCTTAACAACTTCTTAATTGTTGTTTGACTGTTTTAACAGCATTCTTTTAATGGTATTTTGTAAAAACAAGGTGGGAAGATGGACATGTGGCTTTTTTGCTTCCTCATTAAAAATAAGGCAAGGAAAAAAAACCTACTGTTAATTAAACTGCAAGAACAAAACAAAGAAACAGCTTTTTACAATACATAAATGAGCATGGTTTTTTATTTTCTGAAAGTCGAACTGAATGAGATGCAGGGGAAAAAAAGATACATGTTTTTGGTACCATATAATGTCTATTTCACTATAAAATTTTACTGTAGATAGTAATTTTTATGATGGTATACCTAGGTGAGATTGGCAACAAGCTGACATTGGTATATTCTTGGGCTTGCCTGGGTACCTTGGTTTGTAAAAAAACCAACACAAAGCCCACCTCAGGTTCTCATGCCTTTACTTTCATTTATTCATCATAAATGTCAAAGCATGAGTTATCTTGCTATCAAAGAAAAAACTCCAAGAAATTAATGATTTTTTAAATAAAAATGTTATCCTGAAGATCTAAGATGGGAAGTGGGATTTTTTTGCAGGTTTTTAAAAAATTGCTTTAATTTTTAATTTTAGTATTTTGTTTTTGTTAATGTGTGCCAAGTCAAAACCCCTGATTAAGCTATTGGCTGAAAAACTGATTTATTCAGGTTTTAGTGTTCTGCCCCTTCAACTAAGCATTGTTTAAGATCAGTTCTCATGTCCAAAACATTTCTAATAAGTCATCTTGGAAAGATGCAATATTTCTGATGCTCACAGGATCCTGGTATATTAAAGAAATGTGAGTATTTCAGTGCCATGTTTGGATGTCAGCTGTGTTTGTTCAAGTGCACTAGATCTGCATCAGGAGTGTTGAGCCACTGTGGGTACATCATTGCAGTAATAATTTTTTTCAGGCTTCCCCTGTGCTCCATGAGGAGGCTGAATAAGAGAGACAAATAATTTCTTTTGCAGTTCTCACAACTTGATGGACAACAGACAAAAACCTAAGAAAAAAATATGTTCTGTTGGACATTGTAAAGAACAGCTTTAGCAAAATCATGAGATTCTTTTATCTGACATACATGCAGTAAGAATATTTTAACTTCATGTACAATCAGATACCTTTGTTAATATTCTCGTTGTTTTGCTAATGAGGCTTTCAAAATGTTAGTGACTGAAAATACAGATTAAAACCTCTTCCTCTCCCTTCCTTTTACCATCATTCGATCTCTTCACCCCCACCCTGCCCCTTCTCTTTTTTTCCTCTTTCCTTCTCTTTCCTGCTGTCAGGAAAATCTGCCTTTGAAGGGACATTTCTGTACAGAGTGGCACCGGCAAAGATTGACAGCTACAGACGCTATAACAGTGAGTGTGTTTCAAAATCAACAAGCAATAGCTTTAGTCCTCAGTACTTGTTTGATTTATCTACACCCGTAAAATGTGCCACTGCTACTCACTTACGGCTACTCTCCATGCATATATTTGTTTGTAAGCTAAAGTCAGTTTGCTGCTGATGAGCTGCCCAGCCTTAATGCAATGAGAATGCACTCATCCTTTCTGTGCATGTGTATGTTATATGTCCATATAATGAATGTGTGTAAGCCTATGATAATGGGTCTCAACTATGGATTGAAATTAAGACCACTTAATCCCATCATTTTTGCCACGTGAAACTTGAAGACTGTTGATAATAACTACAAGTCTTTGAATTAAAAATATGCTTTGCTTTTCTTGAAGAACATGTGGGGTTTGGTTTGGTTGGTTTTGGGGTTGGTTGGTTTGTTTGGGTTTTGTTTTTTTTTAATTAAATGCATGCTCTTCATTTGGCTTTCTGTCTTTGACAGCTATTACTTACAGCATTTTGGTTGATATGTTTTTTTCTACCAAGGAGGGTAAAAGATAAAATGCTACTTCCATTTCATGTTCAGGTTTTTGCCTTCAGCGTTTTGGAAGCAGGGAACATGCTGCTTTTCATATGTTTTTACTACCCTGTTAATATAGAAGAGAGAATGGTGACATCAGATGCAAGAGAGAGGAAGCAAGGAAGACAGAAATCTGTCCTTCCACCTGCTTCCTCATCGAGAAATCTTATCAGTGAGAGATCCTACTGAGTCACATTCAGTGTGACTAAGTACAAAGTGTTCAGTCCTGTCCTCCGGTGAACAGGATGTTTTGCTAACTTTGGCATCTGCTTTTGTCCCAGACAGCTTTCTCTTCAGAAGATCCAAGCTGTGCTGCCCTTCTTCCTCCTTTCTGGGTGGGAGTGTTTGCTGTCCTACCTCTGAGGACTTCTGTCATATGCATGTTCACAGCAAAGGATGAAGCAGTTGAAATGGAAGTCTTCTATTCTGATAACTTGTACTTAACACTTTCTTTTTTTACACAAAAACTGATCCTTTTTTAAACAAAAATCTTTGTGGAGATGTGCAGCTCCGAGTGTCTCCTTATGGAGGATTATCTCCCTGTCTACCAGAATTAATCTCTTTCTGCAACTCTTCTCAAGCTTCCAACAAGTTCTTGCTCTGGCTGGAGCAGACCGTGTGGCTGGTGGTCTTCACATTTTTCTGCCGCTTCTCACCTTATAGTCTTCATGACTACTTATGTGTCACTCAAATTGCATGCTTCTTGCAGAGTTCTTAGACCATCGTGTCCTCAAATCCATCTATCTGATGAGCATAATAAGGATTTATGAAGTAAATCTCCAGTACGCTTGACTTCTGACTTTAAGATCTAGATTCAAATCAGATGCAAGGTCTGCCTTTGGAGCTTTAATTTCACAACATTAATATTTCTGGGCAGTGTTGCCCTGAGAGTTTTCCAGAAACCTGCTCTCTGTGCCCAGCCTGCCTTTCATTAAGTATCAAATGGTCATTCCTCCTTTCTTGAGTCATTTAGGGTGAGCCTAAGTGAAGTCAGGAAGAGTACAGTCACCTTTCCAGTTGTGCTACAGCTCTGTATTTAGTTCTCGTTGTTAATAATACTGGCCCGTGGTCATGCCGTGCCACAGAACATAAATTTCATCAGACTGATTTCACGGAGTGCAAGATTGGATGGGTATCTGCAGGTATGGTTGATAACCAGCTGCAAGAAGACAGCTTAACCCACAGTAGATTGTCTCATGTTGCTTTGGGCAAACACCTATCTAAAATTTGTTTTTAAAGCTAACTGAAGACGTTTTGTTTAATACTATCTTCCTTGGCATTCAGTTGAGACTTGTATGGTTTTTTTCATGCTGCAGAGGTACTTTGCTTTCTCTGTAAAGCTTCATCTCAGAAGGCCAGATGTCCAGCTACATTTGTGTCCTATTTGTTGCTTAGTGGATTGGAATTGGGACTGAAATAGGCAGTACGCAACATCAAGTCATCTGGGAAAGTTTGAAACAAAATGAGAGTTGGCATTGTTGATGATATCAGACCTGTTATCTCCTAAACTAACACACAAAAAGAAGGGTTTATTATTTTTCCTACTACATCTGTTGGCAGCTCATTTCCCGCATACTGATGTTCTTCCTGAGCAGGCCTACTTATGGTATGGCCAGCTCCTTCCATTTTGTATCTGATCTGTGGTCCTTATTTTTAGGCAAATATCCATGTGCTTACGTCAACAGTGAAAACCATTTAGAGGCATTCCACATAATTGTCTTTGGTTAGGGATGTCTGTTTTAAACAACTCACAGCTGCTCTAATTTCAGCTTTGATTTCTCCATAAGTGAAGTTCGAGTGAGTTCATAGCTTTAGATGAGTTATGCCTAAAGGGTGCTTGGATTCACCTGTATTGCATTGCATGAAGCATTGCTCAACTTTTGAAGCAAGCTTAGAGCTTTTACTTTACAAACGTATGCTTAGTGCTAACTTTTTTTCTTTTGAAAGCCATTTTGCAACTGCTGTGTTTAAAAGAAAGTTTCTTAGTTAACCAAGGCCTGTAATAGCTAAATGCTGTTGAATTAGTGTGTAGCTGCTTCTAGAGATACCTTCTGCTGAAATATGCAATATTATCTCCTGCATAAACACCCAGCCTTGCCTCCATGTGCTGACATGGCTTTTTTGGTCATTAGGTATGCCAGGCTCTGCTCAGCAATAATTCCAACTCCTTTGGCATTCTGCTCATCAACCTGCTGTCAGAAAATCTTTGCTACTGCATCTGCTGGGTGAAGAGGGACACACAGCAACAAAAAACTACTTACTTGTTTTGTTGATCACAGGCCCTCTTTTGTCTCATCCTGCAACTTTGCTGCACCTCCACAAAAAATGCTTCTTGGATTTCTATTTTTTAAATTTTTACTGATTAATTTCTCTTTCTTCCTTCGCTTTCTTTTTCTTTGAAGATGCTATAACTGAGGAACAGGGCAGATACAATGCTTGATTTGACAAATATTTGCCTCTCTTTCCTTATATGTGGCTCCACATTGCTGTCAGTAATAGATATTAGATATAATGGAAGAAGATGAGACAGGATCGTTGAAACAAAAATATTCGTGAGTAACTTTAATTGTGTTTTCTATTGCTCCACCAGTTTTTTCTTCTTTTTTTTTTTTTCTTTTAATCCTCCTACTAACTCTTGAGGAAGTATGGCTGGTCAGAATTGAAAGAAATCAATATGATTGATGTATTGATGATGTTATTAACCCCATTTAAGAGTGTCTGAATGAGAAACCCAAATGTGGATTTTAACAGTTCTAAAGAGATGACCGTTACAATTTTTTGTCTCACCTCAGCTTCTTATAACTTGCTTCCGAAGAAGAACATGTATTAAATAGACAGCTGCTACAATGAAAAATAACATCTGCAAAAGAACAATGCTTAAATTGGGCGTGGGGAATTTTTATGATTAAAAATAAGCATCTTGTTTTCTGGAGAACAAATGTACATACAGTGAGCGATTGGGGCTGGTGGGTGGAAGAATTACGTTGACTGGGGTGAAACACATTAAATCCTTCCCTTGATTCGGACTCCCACTAGCAAGTGGATTTCCATGAGTCTCACAAAAGACTGCTTTTTGGTGAGTGGCAGGTAAAGAATCTTTCGGCTGGTTGCTTAGCCGACCTTTCATGTGTAATAGCATGTTCCTGTAATTGGTGAGAACAAGAGTGGTGAAAAAATAGTTCCAAAATGAAGAAGATGGTGGTACAGTTGTAGAGCTCCTGAATGAATGTTTCTATTCACTCTTACAGTACTTGGGGAAGTGGCTGGGGATGAGGTGAAGCCACCAACTTCCGTATTGATGGCTCTGTGTTCATGCTGCAGAGGATGCTTGCGCTGCGTTGCTCTTAATGCATGCTGCTCTGTGGTGCTGGACACCGCTCCCCTTTTCCCTGCATGATTTCTTGTGCAAGCCTGACAATCTTGAGGCTGTTTCTTATGTGGCAAGAGCCGTTGTGCTAAAGAAAACCAACATGCTGAAAGGAAATGACAAAATGTTTAGATTACATGGTTATATTTCTTCAAGGAATGTAACTGAGAATAACAAATAATGACTAATACTGAGATAGTCTGCCTCAGCCATTTATACGCGTATAACCACTCTTTGTAAAGAAGCGTAACTTTGTTTTCTGGAAGCGTGAATTTATTAACCTTTAAGCTATGAAGAATCCACATGGCTGTGTTCTACAGTGATATTTAAAATCAAACTGGTTTTGATTTTTTATGATACTTTGGAATGATGTTGGGGATGGCTTCAACAAAGTACAGGACTTTAATGGAACACAAGCTCAAGATAAATATCTCATAGTATGTGAGTGTTTGTTCTGTCTTCACCAGTATGTGAGGAAAAGGAAGAAGGACAGCTCCTATCTTATCTGCTGCAATTATCATGTATAACTTCATCTTCTTTGTCATTCAGATTGGTCATTCGGGCGTTCCACACTGTCATTCTTTAAATAGAAGGAAAGGACATATTTCCCCTCGCCTTCCTTCCCTTCCGTAAAAGGCAAAAATGCCAATAAGCTCTGTTTACACAGTTCTTTGTTATATTAAACGCAGTTGACAGCGTTTCTCTCTGGCTGCCAGACCAAATCAGGAGATCTTTTGCATCGTCTCAGGTGTGTACTTCTGAACAGTTGACCTTTACATCACTTAACCAAGCTAGCCTGAGAAGTGCTTATAGGGCCAGAGCATCGTTGGCTTATACATCGACAGAGTGGTCCATCCCTTGCACAGTGCCATAAATTGTCTGCAGAGAGAACAATCTAGAATAAGCTAAATAACAGCTCAAAATAGGAAGCTCTGTAAAGCTCACAATGTATTACCCTTTTTTTCCTGCCATTTTAAGATACTTAGAAACAATTCATTTCCTGCTTTGAATGGAGTTAATTTTATCGCAGCTGTTTATTTTTGTTTTAACAGCTTTAGTTTACATAGCCCTTTATCATCCCTAAATATCTTTCTGATTTAGAATCTTGGTTTGATGCCAATGCAGCTCTGGGGCTGTTGGTGAATTAAGTCTGATGTTGTGGGCTCCTTTTAATAATCCCTGTTTGAGCTAATTTGTTTTGGTACATTTCAGAATGTTGCTTTCCAAAGACCTGTAACTGGCATAGCCAGAGTGTGGTGTGTTTGAAATGTCTTGAGAAAAATAATCTCTCTTATATACCCGTAGAGGAAAAACTGTGTGTAAAGTGCGAAATTCCCCCAGACAGTGTTGTGAGAATTTAATCCTCATGAATACTAAATTATCTTGCATTTGTAAGGAGCGTGAAGCAACACAGAATAGTAGAGCTTTGAGTGTTTTTAAATAGCCATATGTCAGTAGTCCCATATCTTGTTCCAGCCAAAAGTTGGGAATGGTTGACTCTTGGGAGTTTTAACTTCTTGCTGCTGGAGCTGCCCTTGTTTAGACTTCAACTAGCTTACTGTAAAAGTGCACCCAATGCTCAGATTTGAGCTCTATCTTGTAGTGCTGCAGAAGATTCAGCCGGAATAAATGTAGGTAAAAGAATAGTGTCTTTGCTTATAGGGCCAGAAGTGTGAAGTGACACCCCTAAAATACTTACGGCCAGAGAAATGTTAAAGACCTGAAAAATTTTCCTACTATTAGGACTGTTATGATAGTAGGCATGTTAGTGAGCACCTTGCTGATTGTTGTGTTCTTAGCTTGTCAGCTCTCCAAATGCTGACAGTGAGCTGACAGTTTCTAGAAAAGTAGCTGTTAAAAAAACCAAAAAGATAGTGAGAGGTCTGACTACTGTAGCTTTTATCCTATCCTGGCTATATTTGAAATATTTAATAACTAGACTTAAAAGAAAAGCAAGATGTGCTTAGTGTTTCTGAGGATAGCTGATAGCAGTTTGCTGAGCTGCTGGCCTTACCTTAGTGCTTAAGTTTGTAGCTCCACCACAGCTGTTGCAGGCTGCATGGTTGTGTTGGTCAGCAGCTGAAATGCTCTCCAGTTTTAATGCCCATTTAGCAACCTGACCTCCCTGCTAACTGTAGCTCATCTTGCAGAAAATTTCATCTTTAAAATTCATAATCTGACAGTCTAGGTCACTCAGGTTCCTGCTTAGTTCCCAGCTGTATCCATGGGCTACATTTGTCTTTTGGGGAAACTGCCAGCTCTGTTCTCCTACTAAGCTGTTTGCAGTAGTGGCGAAAAAGGCCATGAAAAGCTGAAAGAGAAAAAAAGAGAGTGGTTGGAAGAGGGACGTTTTTCCATTTTTAGGAGGGATCACCTCAGCCATCAGCCATTCCTTTCTTTTCTAGACAGAGCTGGAAAGGTCAGTGCAGCCTCACTTGGCAGGATTGCTCAGAGAGAATTGTTGATGTGTATATGCTGAGATATATAGAGAGAGATGTATATAAAAATGAATAACCAAATGAAAAAATAAATAAGAGGAGAGAATTTGTCAGGCAAGGGTGGACATAGTGTTGCAGATCCTTGCTTGCAATTCCTTTATCTGTGCAAATCAGAGGTGAATATCTCATGTACCTTGAGAGGAAGATAAGGGAGTCTCCCTAGCATGTCTTTAAGAGTAGGAGCATGTTAGATTATTTTCTGCAGGACTGTTCTGTACTTAAACAGTGCATTATTTTTTCTTAATGTTACTGCAGATCTTAATTTTATCTAATTTGTTCTCAGTTTCCCCTGCATATAGTCCTCCTCTTCTGTCACCTTTGCTCTTGCTCTCAACCATGAAGTGATAAGAGCCAAGAGCAGACTAGTTCTTGGAAAAGCTAGGGCTTTCATTCTTACTTATTTATTTATTTAAGTCCAGAGGGCTCCTCAGTTTGTGTCAGTCAAAAAATAGTAATTTATGACATTTTCCCAGTTGATCAGGAAGAATTCATTTGACTTTGAAGGAGCTTTGTAAGGCTAGCCTCTGTATCCAGCCATTCAAATGCAGATTAGATGGACAGGCATCACTTTAGTCCATTCTTTCATCACTTAAAAAAAAAAAAAAAGAGAGAATGCTGTTATTTCCTATCTTGCTTTCATTATGAGGACTGTCTACTGAGACAAAGCTCCGTGGCAGCATAGAGAATGAAGTTACTGTTGGATTATCAAGCACAGATGCATGATGCTAGGGAAGTCTGTTGTAAGCCTGAGGTGAGGTTTCTGATACAAGGTGTATGTCTCATCATAAAAGAATGGTCATAAAAGATTAAGATGTCATAATAAAAAACAAGTGATGTCTCAGAAACAAAAGCCTAGTTCTTATTGAAGCCCCTTGAGTTTTCTGATCTCTTTCATGCAGGCTTGAAAGATCTGGAAGTCCACGTGAGACCTGTTGAGTAATTCCCGTAATTACTTCCATATTTTACTTCCATCCACTGGCCAAGGTCCAGGTCCTCTTCTCCCACGATTAGTGATGCAGAAAACCTATTTTAAATATTTATTTTAAAGATGGCCTTTCTGTTCATTTCAGGGAGTGACTAAGAGTGGTCACAGATTCTGTCAGTTAAAATCCAGGTCCTTGTGGAGGGAGGTCTCTGCACTGCTCCTTTCCTCCATCACAGAGTAGTTTGAGGATATTTTGGCAAGGATGAAAGATTTATACCCCTGTGGCTTAGTTGATATACCTTTGCATCTCTGGGAGTCTCTGCATTGTGGAATGACTCTGCTACAGATAACCGCTCCCCTCTCACCAACCACAGCACAGAGCTGGATCACTGTGAATACTTGAATTCCCTGGTTATTGCTTTTATGAGCTCTGGAAGAGAAGGAGCACACAGAATTTACTTTACTAATTGCAGGAATACTACCATTCTAACTACCATAATAAATTAATAAAACCAGATTTGAAGTTTTCCTCCAGGCCCTTCTTGGGAAAATAAAAATGTCCAAGTAAAAGACATCAATACGCTTGCATATTTGAGAAAAGAATTGTAATATTATTATTTAGTATTCTTTTAAATTCCAATCCTGTGCAGCTTATGGAGCAAATAACTTGTTCAGTGCTATTTAAATTGAATGCTTGAAGAAACAGAAGTGTTGCTTAGTTCAACAGGCAGAGGTAGCAGCCGCTCAGGAGGCAAGAGGGCCTAAGCATTTTGCTTAGTGTTTAGTCTTTTTGTTTGTTTCTAATTGGGAACTTTCTCTAATTCCACATTCATACTGCTTTCATGTTTTGGATACAGAAAGGCTCAGAGCAGCATGTGATGACTTTTCTGCTTAACAGTTTTGCTAAAAATCCTAGTGTGACATGTGAGTCCTGATTTCATTTCCTAGCGGCACCCTGATGTTGAAACCAATTTAAGAGATGAGCCCCTTGCATCCTGGATCGTGAAGTTGTGCCTGTAGGCCTCAGGACTTGCACTGGTTTCTGTGATTCATCAAAGAAGCTTAAAGTAGCTCTTAAAGAAGATGCTGTGTTTTACCGGGTAGTCATGTTGCTAAATGGTGAATTGCCAGGAAGTCAAGAAGTCCATCCTCAAAACAAGTCGCTGCTCACCCATGTGGCAGCAAGTTGTTAGATGAAGACTGTCTCTGTGTAAAAACCAAAGGCATCACTTGAGTTGAGGAGGCAAAAGCAAGAGATTCAATTGTTAATACTAAAAATTTTATTAATAGACATTTTTGTTGACTTCAAAATATTTTTTCTTCAGGTAATTCCTCTATTTGGTTTTGAAGGGTTGTTTTAGTGTAGGCTGGAAATGATATTCAGATGCTTTCAGCTCAGGAGCACTGTTTAATTCTGTTTCATTTCTCACATCAGAGAATTGGAGAAACTGAGGCATTACAAATATTTTATAAAACTTGCCCCATGCTCCACAACTTGCAACCCTTTTATAGGAATTCAGCAGACTTTGCCTGATCTTAGTGCCATTTTTTTCCTTTTGGCAGAAATACAGATAATTTTGGCGTAACATTATTTGCTTACCAAAGGGAAGAGGGAAGGAGATTTGTATGTAATTAGGTGTCTAGATTTTAAAGGAGAATCTTTCTTCTTTACTGGCAGCCTCTCATAATAAAATCCATTGCAGTCACTTTGTGGACCTTGATATAAAAATAATTAAGAAGATAAGCTTACTTGAAATTTTTCTTTCTTTGACTTGTAAGATCCATGTTTGTGGCATCATTAATGCTTGTGAGGGGAATATGAGGATTTTTGTTATTATTAGGTAGAATTAGTGCTGTAGTAGCAGCAATTGGCTGTAGTTTTCCTGGAAACATAGTTAAGTCAATCTGTAACGTAGGAGGGAAGATTTAAAGGATCTGTGCGACTGTTTCAATTGGAGGAAACTTCAGTGGGTCACTTTTGCTGCCAGTGACTGTTTGGTGTGATTCTGCACTGTTCTGTAAAGTGGCTGAACCATCACCATCTTGCATCTGTGGCCTCTGCTATTCAAACAGCAGCTGTTTTCACATAAGTGCAGATAATTTTTCCTGTTCACTGAGAGAAGTAATGCAAATCAGAATGTCAATTTTGATTTATTATATTCCTAGAGGATAGTGTGCATGGGTGCTTTTCTTATGAGGCTGTCTATGGTGCAGAGAGATTTAATTTTCAGCAGGGAACGTATTATGCAGCTTATTTGCAAATTTGTTTGAACAGCTCTCAGCTCTATATTTCCCAGTTAGGTAATAGAACTTTAGATACTAATTGCATAATTGGCTTGCTGAGTCACACAGATTTAAGGTACAGCGTACCTGGTCTGACTGCTTGTTAGCTTTAAGTGCCTTTATACAGTAGCTGCCCTACAACTGAATTTTACTCTTTCATTTATTGAGTTATCTTCCAAATAGTTTTTGTCTGAGGAAGAAGGATTTTATTGGTACTCAAGGAATGGCCATCTTCATTCATGAAGTTTTGATGCTGAAATATGCATGTTTTGTGGATTGGTGTCAGTTCTAACTGGTACACCAATGTGATGAAATAAAGTGATTTTTAAAATTAAAAAAAATCTGCGCATGGCACAGAGAGCATCTCCTCTAGCTGTTTCTTGTGGTTTCATTTTCCTTTGAAGGATGGTGGGAGGGATCCTTTTCCAGTCACAATCTCTTTTGAAAATAGTGAGCTTTACACCTAAGATTCCTTCTTTCATCCCTCCATTTCACAGGCCTAAAAGATGCTACAGGCTCTGAGAGTGACGGTGGCGACTCTTGCAGCACAAAATCTGAAGGAGCCAATGGAGGCACGACAATCCAACCCAAAAAGGTTAAAGGTGTTGGCTTTGGAGATATCTTCAAAGACAAACCTATAAAGCTACGACCAAGGTCAATAGAAGTTGAAAATGACTTTCTCCCAGTAGATAAGGTACGTGCCATTTCTTAATTCTTTCTTGGTGTTAGTGTAAAGAAGTTTTCATCCTGAAGTTCTAAATTTTGTCTCTGGCCAGAATTTGAAGCTTTATGGTCTTTATTTCCTAATCTTTCTGTGGGCAAGATTCTACTTTTTTTTTTTTCCTTTTGCCGCACACCAGAAAGTGAATTCCAGTAAGGTTAGCTGCCTGCAAGAACTTTAAAAAGTTGCTTAAAAAATTACTCCTTTGTTTGTACCTTCATCTGTTTAATTGACCTTTTTTTCCTAGGAAAATACTAGCCTGGAGAGGCTTTTCAGATTTTCAGTTACTCACATTATGGTAAAAAAATTTTTGCTAATTCTTATATAAACTAAGAGGGAGATATTGTCATTGTGCCATCAATTTGCTTAAAAAAAAAAAAAAGGAAGCTTTAGCATATATCTGGATACCTCAACTTAGTAATGGATTTGTTAATTTAAAGGATGCTTTCAGAAATCACGTATCTATGTTTAAAGGGATTAGTAAAACAGAAAGCATGTTTTTTGATGAGTTTGTTCTATGTGACATAAAAGGAAAGTCCTGAGATTAACACTTGGAGAAAAAAATTACTTTCTGACAAATTGAAACAGACCAGCTTTCTAAAGAGCACTCTTTGTTCCAAAGCCTCCAGAACTGTCACTAAGTAAATTAGAAATAGAGTCAGACTAGAAAGCAAGATGAGATGTTTCTAATAAACTGGAAGAGGCAAACTTTTTTTTTTTTTTTTTTAAAAAAAAGGAATTTATCACTCTTAAGGTATGTTCATTAGGGGAACAAACAAAAAAAAGTGTGTTGTTTCCCGATGAGTTAACAACTAAAGAAAAATCTGTGAAATCCTTTGTTTAAGTGAACGGGTTTGCATAGTGTTATGATACGCTGAGAAGTGTTAGGAAGCTTCCACAGCCTGGGGTTCTACTGTGGGCATAGTTAAGTGATGCATTTTCTTTAACTCCAGGGTGATTTTAAGAAGCTTCTGGACAGCTGCTCTTGTTCCCTGGTGCAGCAGCTTCTCACCTTTTGAGTAGCACTTGTCCAGTTGTCTGTAGAGCTAGGCACTACAAGAATTACATCTTTTGGCCCACAAAGCTCTTGTACTTTAACCTAGATCATTTCAGTGATCTGATTTGTAGCACAGCACCTACCCCCACATCCACCCTGCCTTATAGTGGTACAGGAGAAGGGGAGATGCTGCAGAGGCATGGTAGGATCTTCTTAAGTTATGCTGAGGGAGGTTTGGTTAATATTTTACAGGAGACTGCAATGTCCATTCTGTATAAGGAGGGTAGTGAAGAGCTGGGATAATCTCAGTAGAGGAAAAACCTAGATTGAATTACTCCTTGACCATTGCTGACTTCTTCAAAGCCTGCGTGGTACCCTGTTTGCCTTCTGTTTCTGAGTGGGCTTTTTAACTGGTGGGTGGGGCTTTGTTAATGTGCAGGGCTGGGAGCAGCTGGGCTGTATTCCAATGGCACCTCATGAAAGAAGCCCCCCCTGAGGTACAAGATAGGGACAGGTCAGGCCTGGTGGTCTTAACTGCATACTAGCTAGTGAACCTCTGTCCTGCTGGATTCAGGGAGTGGAGTAGAGAGCAGTAAAGTCAGCTTAGCATGGTGCCATCAAGGTGTCTTTCTGTGGCATGGTTTATTTGTGACCCTGACCAGCTGACAGTGTTTGAGGTGCAGCTGGGCTTTATGAAAGCTTTGTAGGTGTGCTGAAAAAGAATTTTACCAGAACATGAGCTTGGTTAATAACAGGTTTCTGTGAGGTTTTTTTTTGTTGTTTTGTTTTTTTTTTTTTTAACCCCATTTCAGAGGGTGGTTGTTTTTATAATTTGATGGCTGCCTGCAATCTTACAAGTACCTACAAGTCCAAGTCTTTCCTTACAACTCTCATGTAAGGAAAATTGCTTTGTATATAGGAAGCACTTGATAGCAAGCAGACTTAAACTCATGCGTGGCTGTACTTAAACCTTTTTATTTTTTGGACTCAGGATACAAACAGTCCTATAGCACTACAAAATGTGTATTTTAATAATGCAGTTCTACAACAGGTGAATTTTAAAGTATTCATTTCCTACATCCAAATACTTAAAAAAAAATACACAGTGTAGGAAGAAAATCACCCAAGATAAATACACTATTATAATTTACATTATAATAGCATTTATAATTGGTGTGTAACATAAGTGTTCACTAATAAGGTGATGCATATGGAATCATAGAATAGTTTGAGTTGGAAGAGACCTTTAAAGGCCATCTAGTCCAACCCCCCTGCAAGAAGCAAGGACATCTCCAACGAGATCAGGTTGCTCAGAGCCCCATCCAACCTGGCCTTGAATGTTTCCAGGGATGGGGCATCACCCACCTCTCTGGGCAACCTGTTCCAATGTTTCACCACCTTCACTGTAAAAAATGTGCTCCTTACATATAGTCCAAATCTGCCTCCTTTTTAATACATTTAAAATCATTACCCCTAGTCGTGTCACAACAGGCCCTTCTGAAGAGTCTCTCCCCATCTTTCTTGTAGGCCCCCTTGAGGTACTGGAAGGCTGCAGTAAGGTCTCCCTGGAGCCTCCTCTTCTCCAGGCTGAACAGCCCCAACTCTCTCAGCCTGTCCTCATAGGAGAGGTGCTCCAGCCCTCTGATCATCTTGTGGCCCTCCTCTGGACCTGCTCCAACAGGTCCATGTCCTTCTTATGTTGTGGGCTCCAGAACTGGACACAGTACTCCAGGTGGGGTCTCACCAGAGCAGAGTAGAGAGGAAGAATCGCTTCCCTCGACCTGCTGGCCTCGCTTCTTTTGATGCAGCCCAGGATGCAGTTGGCTTTCTGGGCTGCAAGCACTCAACAGAATTTAAGTTTTGCACAAAATTCAGTTCTCCTGAGTCTGATATAGGCAGATTAGAATTTACAAATTATAAGGCCCTGTTAATGCCACATAAAGGATTTCAAGTGTCTGCAGTTTACTATAATTGTACCTATCTCTAGAGTAGTGATTGTAAATGGGAATCAATTAAAATAAATTACATCTCCCTTGAGCTCTGGAGTCCCTTGTTTAATCTGAAGTGTTCACAGAGTGCTTAAGAAGTGGCCTTCGTTCCCTGAAGGGAAATCTTACTCCACTATATAATGAGAAGTCTTACCTTTGTTTTTCACAAAGAACAAATATTTGTGCAGCATAAGTCAATAGGTTTGTTACCCAGCCAAAAATTGAATATAGAATTTTCAGAAAATTTCTAAGATTTTCCGTCCTACCCGCAGACCCTTCTTCCTCTGTCTCCAGATTTCTTTTAAAGTTGGGAAATAATGGCTTCATTTTTGTAAACACAATCCATTATTTGTGTTTCAGGTGTGTAAGTAACTAAAAGCAACACTTCTTTGCTGTCATTGCTTTTTTCCTGTCTAGGGTCAGGATGGGTAACCTTCGAGCAGTGCCATTCAGAGGCTTCAGCAGTGTGGTCTTTGCCTACTCATAGCACCAAAATGTGATTCACTGACACAACATTTGGTTATGACTGCAGAACCTCCCCAGTATTTCTCTCCTGGCTGCAAGAAATTCCTTCCTCATCATTGCCATCTTCTTTGCCATTTAACAGTGGCCAAAAGCGAGAGAGTCCTGTGTTGTTGCCGTTCCAAGCAAGGCCATATTTAGCTTGAGAGCTCTGCAGACTGGATCAAAAGTGTTGCAATGTATGATGCAGAAGGCCAAATTGGTACCGACTGCCAAATCAGTACAAATTTTTCTCTAGCAATGTAGTTTTTAAAGGGATCTTTACCCTGATATATGCCTTGCTCATTTACAAGTAGTCTCAGTTTTTCAATAACTTGTAACCTTTTGACGATTTCCTCAATTTCTTCCTTTTTTTTTTTCTTCTTCTGAAATTTGGAGGCCCTGAAACTCTTTTGTTGCTTCTTCTTGATACAGTCATTGATGAAACATTTTTTATATTACTATAATGATACTGTTACTTTTTTTATTTAAAACATTTCCTAGCAGCTACTGATTTTTTTTTTTACGGCATTAATAAATTACTGTGAGAATTTTATAATGTGGGATTATTTAGAACAAGATAATTCCCATGGAAAATGTCAGACCCACTTACAGAATAATCAACAGGATCTCATTTTGTTGGCATTATCACTTTGTGTTCTAATATGTTTTCAATTTTATGAATCATAAGTTTAGGTCATATTTCATGCAGAGGTGATACAAATTATTGGAGTGTTAAGTTCAGAAGGCTTTTACACAAATATTGGCAGGATTATGGGGGCAGAAGGGATTGCTGCTAGCTGAGCAGAAGCAGATGCCATTAGGCTCTCTTGTAAATCGCCAGGCAGTTTGTTGTGCTCCAAGTGTTAGCCCAGTGGTAACAATGGAGGATATAGTGGCCCTTGTCTTCTAAGGTGATCAATAAGGCAAAACTGAGGATTTGCGTGAAACCCCATTGGTTTTATTGGTGTGCAGAATTCATTGCTTTGCTGTTCTTTGTTCTAAAAATCACAGAAGCAGATTATCCTAGGGAAGTTAATGATGCAGTTGTGGGAGTTTAATTTGAGCAGTGCCATCAGAGCTTTTTAAAAAAATAAAAGAATCAAACACTTATGTTTTGTATTCCTTTTCTTTGCCTGTTTGTGTTGATGACACAACCACTGGCAAGTGTGTAAGTAGAATCAGATTCCTAAGGCTTGGCTCTGTCAGATTCCCCTTAATGATAGGTGTAAGTGAACTAATTTACAGTGCTGCTTGTGACTGGAGAGATAGCTTGCTGACAGATTAGTTTTTAGAAATACAGTATGTGTATAGGCATGTTGTGTCTCCTGAGAAAATTCAGTGTAACACTATTAAAGTAGCACGAGTTTTATGGTGCTAAGAAATGCCCATTTGACATGTCCTCCTTCTGCTTATGCAGCGTCAAGACATTTAAACAGGTGTTTATGCTTATTTCTTTTTTCCTTTTTCATTTTGTGGTAGCTTAGCTAAAACTTCTGTTTCTAGGTTAGACTTTCTTCCAATATGATCTATATGTACTTCTGTTGTTCTAACAAGCTATCACTTTTTCCTCTCCTGTATCTAAAAATAAACCTCTGAAAGTATAGGAAAATTAATTCAACCAGTACATTCCTTAGTCTGACTTAACTGTATCGGGTTGGTCTGTCAGTTGAGGCTTCAACTGGAAATGCTAAAGGCCAGAATAGGTGAATATAAAATAAAAAGTACTTAATAGCAATTTTTATCTTTCTGAAAACTGCTCTTACTTCAGAAGAGACTATTGAGAGTATTTTTTACATTTTCCATTTGAGATGTATTTGTAGTTTTCTTCAGGCAAGACTTTCACAGTTGGCGAGCAGTGGTGAATTTGAGCAGAGCTAGATTTCATTAACAGCCTTTGATGAGGTCACATTAGCGCTTGCCAGAACTTCTTCTAAATTATATACTCAACCATCAAACTGGGGAATATTGCACCCACAGAAATTATTTCATATAAAGGGGGAGGCTGTCATGGCTCTAGATCCAGCAGTTGTTAAGATCTAGTTAACTGATGTTTAGGGATCCTTCTCACTGCAAAACACTGAATTTGTACAGAAATTTTTAATTCTGTATGTGTTTAGTACGTTTAGGAGAGGAGAAATGGAGAAGAATTAATGGAAGTAGGCACCAGAGCTATAAGGGCTAGAACCTTATGTCAGTTATTAAGTCTACCTGTCCTCTGTAATAAGACAGAAGTTTGTGAACTCTGAGCTGAATGCTTGCAAGGTCTGAGTTTCTATTTTGAGCCGGTGAGCAAGAGACCCAGAAACTGTGCTGAATGCATTGCCCTGACAGTCACATCTTTACCGTATCTGTTCTGTCAGTTCCTGGTTGCTTGTAGAAAACCTTTTTCCCCAGAATTTTCAGTTGTCATTTAAAAATAAGTCTTTGAGAGATGCAAGTTGGAGGTTACTCCTACCATTTCTGAGCTAGCTAATGACACGCCTGAGCTCTGCCAGCGCTGCCCAGCATCACTCATGGTGCGTGGCCTGTACTGGCTGTGCGTGCTGCACGTGTTGGTCTGCACTTGCCTCTGTATGGCGTGGCTTGCTGCTACTTACTTTTCCCCTCCAGTGCCTTTGGATATGCTTGCTCCCCTAGCAGAAATGTTGAAGCCAGAGTTCCAAATACTGAGATAATGAAAAAATGGAGGAGAGAAAAACTGCCTGGTACTGAATACAAACGCTATTAAAAACGCCTGCTGAGACAGAGAGTGTGCAAGGTATCAAGTGTGTGTAGCACTTTGCACTTGAAAGCATAGGTTTCTGGCTTTTGTTTATTCAGAGACAGCCGTTGGCGATGGCAGCAGCGGTCATGGCAAGCATCAGCAGTGTGTCAAACTGTGTAGGAATAGGGGGAAACACTCAGCTGTTCAAGCAGCTTTTGTGCTTTGCTGTGAAGTTGCTGTCTGCTGTAGTCTGGCATCCCCACCCTAATCATTTATTCTAGTGCCATCGTGGGAGGAAAGCTACAGGGGAAGCAGGACCTGACCCCTTCTGCAGTTGTGATGAGAGCAAGGCTGCCAGCAGCGCGATCCCGTTCTTCGCTGGTGTGACTTTCCATTCCTTGAGTTCAGTGTAGAAACAGGATTTGTGTATGTCTTTCCTTTTGAAAAAAAAATAGCACACACTTGCAAATGGTGGCTGATGTTCATGAGGCAGTATGGACATTATAAGTAAATATATATTCTGTAGAAGATTGTTACCCTTCTGGAGTAACTAACTCAGAGGAATAAGAAGGAAGGGTAGGGGAAATATGGTCGGCTTGTGAGATAAGGGACAGTCAAAAAGCAGCATGCCCTTTTGGGGAGGCTGACTCAAAGGAGGACTTGGTACCAAGGGAATAGAACGGGAAATGCAAAATTAAGTTTAAAGAGAGAAAGAAATTCGATAACCTTGGCTGGCAGTGAGTCTCTACTGAGTCACTGAACTGTGCTATGTGAGTGAAGAGTGACTCCTGATCTCCTGTATATTCCTGCCCTTCCCTGCTATCCCATGAAATATCTGTGCTTTCATGTTTTCTCAGTCTGGTTTGTAAAATGTTCAAGCTGCCTGGACAAAGTTGTCCAGGTATTGGTGACATGGACCATTGGCATGAGGAGGTTACCCACACAAAGGTTTCTGCTGCCTGTGACATTTTCTAGGCTTTTGTTTTTAATGAAGCAGCTATTGGACTCTTAATAAATACAAACTAGTTGTTGTGCATGCTACAAGACTTTATCTGTGTACTTTATGGAGAGAAGATTTGTCCATATGAAACACATCAAGCATATGCATGAAAACATTTTCAGCTTATGTTCCTGACTTGAGCTACTTGAAGAACATCTAAAAATAGAAGCAGAGTAGTGTAAGAAGTACTGATAGTACCAGAAGTTAGTCCTAAAAGCAATGTGGAAAATCTGGTTTATTCTCCTAGGGCACGGCACTGGGCTTCTGCCAGAAGGAGTTCTCCTGGAAGAGTGCTCTCTGGGAGGGAATACGCCTGGTTTTTCAGTCATAGTTTTGATTAGGAAATCTTAGAATGCTTCAATCTGAAAAACAGGATGTGTAGGTTTAAGCTAATGCAATTGTATTTCATAATAGGGAGACAATAAAAGTATATACATTGTAAGCAGCTCTGGATCAGCTGATGGTCACAGTAAATCTCTGAATTTCAGTTGTGTCTGTATGATTACCAAGCCTTATACCCCGACAAGCATTTTGAAAGAGGAGTTGTTAAAAACCGCAAAATGCTGTGCTTTAATAGTTAAAAATAAAGCTGATTTCCAGAGTTCCAGAGATATTTGATGGAGACATAAACTGAATTTCTGGGAAAGATTTGTCTTGTATTTCAACTCCAGTATGGAGAAAATGCTTCAGAAAGTAATAGTACTGACATGCAAGCTGGCTTTTTTTGCTGTCTGATTAGCTTCAAGAGAACTGTTTCATGAATTAATACAATATAGTATATCTAATAATAGCAGTAAAATCTATATAAGTAAAATCAAATTGATAAAAATTTATATAAAAAGGTATAAATTAATGTAATCAAGGCTTTAGGAATAAACAGTTTTTTAAACTGTGTCTTCGTGTTTCTAAGTAAAATGATTTTTTTTTTCCTTGCCTCACTTGGATTTTGTTCGATAACTGATTTTTAATTGCTACATTTGAGTTGTTAAGCTTTTTAAACTTTGAAAAGATTATTAAAAGCCTAATGAAATTACATTCGATGTTCTTAGCACACATGAACTTTGAAAATTAAAAGAACAAATACAGTTATACAAAAAAAATAAAATAACCTATCTGACTTTGGAAATGGCATAAATAACTTCAAAAAGACTGATGAACATAAACCAAACTGAATATAATCTGTTAAGTAAAATTTATACACTCATCTCTTTCTGTCTATTTAGCTTCATCAGTTTGTGGAATTTTTCTGAAATTATTTCCTTTTTTTAGTTTTGCCTACTTGAGGATTATTTTTAAAAAGTCATGCCTGATTGTAGTACTTATACTTTTATATACTCACAAATTGTATAAATTATAAATGTGTTAGAGAGAAGAATAATCAGGAATTCTGTGTTTTCTAGAACTGAAATTAATGACATATTGTAATATAACTTTAAAATAATTTGTGACTGGAAAACAGAAATCTTCAGGAAGGAGATTGCAGGCTCAGGAGGCCTTCAGACTTTCCTCTGAATCACTCCTGAACCTGTTCTGCAGTGTGGTGCAGGCACAGGGAGTGTTGCTGCAGGAGGTGTTGCCTTTTCTGTGAGCCATCATGTCTTCCTTATTTCCATTCTTTAAAATATCCTGATATTTTTTCTGGAGATTTGTACTTGCAGTGATAGTCCTACTCAGATCAGTCTTGATTTGCTTTCAGTATAAGGCCAGAGGGGATCTCGGAGATATCTAATCCAAGCCTCTCAACTGGATTAGAACCAAATATATATAAATAATCTCCAGGGGATGGCTGTTTTTTAAAAAAGCATCCAGTAAAGAAAATTTTGTCCTCCCTATGTTCTCATATTTCACTGTTGTAGCAGAAAATATATTGTAATGTCCTGGCTCTGCAAAATAACTTTTTTTCTTGTTCTTTTCTGTAGAAACTGTGTTGAACAATTTGTTATCCTCCCCTTTAAAGTCTACATACTGTCTAAGTTTGTAGTGGCCTTCCTTACAAGGTTCTTAAAACTAGAGAGAACCTTTTTTTTTTGCTTTTATCTTTTTAATATGTGAGTTCAGAGGCTTTTTTTCTTGTCCCATAATTGTGTTGACACTCCCGTGAGAATGCCTCTTTAGAGAATGGGCTGTGTACGTACAGGGAATGTGTTGAGTGTGCCTAAGTATGTCCATAGTAGATGCGTTTGTGTGTAAATGCTTACTGAATAGTATAGTAAGGTCAGATGGGAGTAAGATTGTATAGTATCTTGTGGCTTGCATAAATATAAATCTTTAATTTCTTCCAATTTATCTGAGAAGCCCATGATGTATTTCCCTCCCCTGCCCTTTTTCAGTAATTTTAAAGTTGAATGTTTGTGAGGGGGCAATATTAAAAATTTACAAGATTTTCATGGAACAGAGCATCATCTTAATGATGTTTCTGTTTCTTGATCATCTTTATTTAAAAAAAACAAAAGCCAAAAATGACATGATATTTCATCTTTTTTGGATGTTTAACAGAGAGACCAGTACACTCAGAATTCATCATAAGCTTGTTTTCCTGTAGAGTTATTTGCAAGACTTTCTGTTTGGGCTGTTCACAAAAAGTCTCTACATCCTCTCTCACATTGCCTTTCCTAGCCGGCGGTCTCAAGAAGCCAGGAGAGATTGAACTGGCTTAGGAAAGGAGAGGAAACTTCTCGCTGCAAGTGAGCAGAGGTAGGAAAAGCTCCAGATTTCCTGTGAAATAAACAAGTGGAACCTTTGTTTCCCTGGGATGGCCTGGAGCGTGAGTCAGTGTCAGGGCTGGGCTCCCGCTCTCGCTGAGCTGAGCTCATGCAAGGAAGGGGCAGGACTCCAGGGCTCTTCTTGGACACTTAGAGCTGCTGAAAGGCAGCTTGGCTTCACAATGGAAGAGGAGGTATTTCTTTTACAATTAGTTGGGTTTTTTTTTTTTCTGTGGCTGTTTAAAACTGTATCGCAATATATATTTTCTACAGAGCACAGGATTCAACTGCAGGGTTCTTTGGTTCTTCTGCACACTTTGTAAATGCTGGGTAGGTAAAAAGAAAAGAAGGAAAAAGAGTGCTGGGGATCCTGAAGTCCATTTCTGGGAGAGAGGACTGTATTAGAATAGGGGGTTACTTTTTGTGTGAAAATATATTCTGTCCTGGCTCTGTGTAGCTTAAGTTTTTTTCCTTTCAGATTGTTTAGCCATTAAACTTACACAGATGTTTTTTATTTCTATATGATTTGGTTTCAATTTTCTTACTCTAAAGAATAATGTAACTTTACAGTTAGACAAGACTAGTTGCACAGTCTTTAGGATGTGTTGCTCTTTCAAATGTTTGCTTAGTAAACAAAAATTCACCTCCCCTTTTTTTTCCTTCCCAAATGCACTAATAAAACTGCACTACTTCTTTTTGGCAGAAAAAAAAGAGGAGGAGCTTTACTAATTCCTCTTCTGAGTGAGGTGACATTTGGAGTCTTTTATACAAATGAGGAAAACTGATACGAATGATTTCTGGAGAAAATGATATTGGCATAATAAAATCTAAATGGAAATTATCCTTTCCTTCAAGAAACAGCAAGGAAAACTGGAGTCAACTGATGCTTGTAAAATTTTATAGAAAGCTGAATGGAGAGACACCAAGTAAACTGTTTAATGATTTGCAGATACTTTGGGGACTTTTAGTAGAAAAATGTAAATTTCTCTCAACTTTAACTTTTTACAGCTAAAGCCAGTAAGCTGTGTGCAGAAATGAAGCTACAAGTTTTCTGAGTTGCTTTTTCTCTTAAAATGTGCTGTGTGTCTTTCTTTTTTCTGCCTTAAAAAAAGAAAAGGAAAGAGGAAAGGAGCAGTGCAAAAGTATCATAGACCAGCCAGACACTCAGTAGGATGAAAAGTCTGTAGGCCAATTTCTAAAATGCCTTTTTAACTCTTTGTTGCATGTATTTTTATAGGAGGTCAGTGGCATTTTGTGTTTTTTAAATAGTTCTCAAATACTATAAGCATGAGCCTATATTATTACAGTTAGTTGACTAGGGGCTGCGTAAAAACTTCCCGATAAAAAGCAAGGAGGAGGAGAGAGGATTTAGCTGCTGGGGAGGAAGTCTTGATGCAACAGCAACTGGAAGTCAAGTAGGGGCTCTTGGTGCGGGCGTTCTTCTGGGCGCTGGGCTATTTGCCATGCACTGGCCACCCAAAGAGCGGTAGACCTCCCTATGTAGAGCTGATACTTTCTTCTGCAGCAGTCTCCGTACCTAAAGCACTTGCTGAAAAGAAAAGCTGAAACACATGGTATTAGTTATTTTTCATTTGTGTTTCAAGTTTCAGAGCTTCATTCAAAGGAAAAGAGATGAAATTCCAGTCACATGAAAGAGGACTGGATGGAGATGCTAATGCATTTTGCTTTGTCACTTGTTGCCCTGCCGTTTTCCCTGTAAGAGTTTAAAATTAAAATATCTCCCTGTTTTGCCTCAGTAACTTCTGTCCTGATCTCAGTGATACAAGGTGGGGGAAAAATACCCCACTAAAAATGAAAATTAAAGATAATCTGAGGAGAAAATAAGAAATGTAATGCCAAAATGGAAGGAGTATTTGCTAAGCACTATGTCTAGGACTACCTGCATGACAGTATGAGTTTAGTCTTTTTTTTTTTTAATAATTGAATTTGAAAACTCTAATTGAACAGCTACTTGGCAGTTTGTTGTCAGCATCATAAATTTCACGAAAGAGCAAAGAAATATTGTTGCTACTTACAAAACAAAGATACTAAGGAAGAGCCATTCCCTGCTTATTGTTTTCCTAGAGTTTTTTTTTTTTGAGGTGGGGAGAGATGAAAGTGGCTGCACTGCTTTCCTTACTACTGCAAAAGGAAGTGGAGATCCATGTATCAATTGTAAGGTTCATTAATTTTTCTAAAAGAGGGAGGTTTGATAGTAGTTTCTAAGCTGGATGGTACAATCTGGATCACGCTAGTTAGCAACTCTAATCTAGACAGGCACGGTTCTCCTGGGAGAGTAGGAAGGGATTTCATTCACTCAGTGCAGACTGACTAAAGGATTCTTCCTAGAGGAGATAGAAATTAAATGTGAGCTACAACCTGCAAATGGTAAAATTCCTGGTGAGGGATGCAAAGGGACATGATCTTTACATTTGTGTAAGCCACGGTCAGTAAAAGAGGAAAATAAAAAATAAATAAAGCGGGGAAGAAAGAAGACTTATCTGCTCCCAAAAATACTTACTTTCTTTACAAACGCACCTTCTAGCATTGTGAATCTGCAGCTTGATGAAGAAAGAAAATGAACTTGTTCATACGGCTCGTTTTGATGTGCACGCTTTCGGTGCTTTGAGATGAGGCAGCTGGGAGCATGCTGTGTGGGTTTCATTCTATATTAGCTTTTTTTTTTTTAATTTCATTTGCTAAAGTGTTTTTTACTCATCGGTGATTCTAATGTGTCTTGCTCCATTTGTTTCAGCAGCAGCTACATAATCTAAACTCTTACATTCGATTTCTCATCATTAACCTTTTAGGAAGGCAGATTTTTAGTTCATTAATGATTTGAAACTGACAGCGTCAAATGTCAGGATTCCAAATTTTACAGAAATATGTTATGAAGCATGCAAGTTAAGACACAATAGGTTTCTCTCCTGCCCAGCACATCAAGCCTATCAGTGGAGAAAAGCCTCTCCACTTCCCTCCCTGCCCATAGTTAGAAATTTTAAGAACTTGTCAAAATACCAAGTTACAAAGCTTTTGAGTCTGAACTCACCTGCTGGTGGAACAGGTTTAAGTGTGGAGAATAGTGATGTAAAAAGCAAAATGTGCACTCTTCTGCTCTCCAAGCTATCCAGAGTTTTAATGAAAATGACATTTCACTGTTCATACTCATTCATGTTTTTGTTCCTACCCCCTTTTCCATCCAAGAAGTTAAAACAAAAATTTTGCATTATATATTTTACCTCCTTATTTCTTTGATTATTATTTGAGATAGCACGTATTTCTCTGGTGACTTGCATAACGCTAATGAAGAGATTCTTCATCTGTGATTTGCAGACTGCTGGTGGTCTGCTAAGCACCCGGTAGTTTTAGTGCATAGATAGCTGGATGGAACATTTGGTGCTGGCTCAGGTCATTTCTTAACGGAGATCAACAGCTGGAAACAAGAACTAAAGTAATTTTCCATTTAAGCAGTTCTGAAATCACTGAAGGGATGTTTTGCAGTAGTAAATGGGAAGTTAGAAATCCGTGAAACAGTCTCTCTAATTAGATATCTTCCCCACTATGAAGATTTGAGACTCTCCTTTTAATAAAAAAAAAAAAAAAATTACATGAATGTGGAGGACATAAACAGTTACAGCTCAGCATAAACATCAGTATCATCGCTGAGGGAGCAGTGTGTATTTGTACGCTGAAATATTGAAATATTGTATGTCTG
Source organism: Chlamydotis macqueenii (assembly GCF_036417535.1). Taxonomy (NCBI): domain Eukaryota; kingdom Metazoa; phylum Chordata; class Aves; order Otidiformes; family Otididae; genus Chlamydotis; species Chlamydotis macqueenii. Next base: position 132,347,301 of record NC_141556.1, read on the forward strand.
AAGACATCTTAAATCTATAGCACTTTCTCAGAGAAAATTGGAGACAGTTAAAGCCTTTTCAGACTGCTTGATAGAGTTGAATTTATTCAGGAGGTTGGTAAGTCGTTACAAGTGCTTCACTGATGTTGTGGTAGATGTAGTCATTGCTACAGGTCAGAAGTTTGAGATGACTAAACAGGAAATGCAGATGTGTATTTGTGTCCTGCTAGCTGACTGTCAACCCAGTGTTTGCTTTTTATACTCTTTTAGACTCACAGGAGTTTTCTCTACTTTTATGGGAACTACAAAAGATGGTCCAGGAAAGCAGACTTATACATGCCATAAAGCATTTTCTCCATTAAAAATTTCTGTAGTGGCTTACAAGTCAGAGGATTTAAATTAACCTGTAATGAGTTACTGCTTTATAATTTTGAAGACTTTTCTAATCATTTTCTCCAGCTATCTTTATTGTCCCTATGGTTTTGTTTTCTTTTTAACTGAAAAACTTAAAGTTTATTTGATAATGTTTGGGGGGAGAAAGGAGCTGGAAGTTTCCTTTGCAGTTTCCCTTGTGTTATCACTTTGTTTTTGTGTCACCTCGCTTTATTTAGATTTACTTTCCAAAGTGTACCATATTCAATATTGCATTTCCAAATGTTAAAGAATGAGATTTCCAGGAAATTGGAAGATCCTCAGACATTTGTAGTTTAGATTAGAATTGTGCCTGGGGTGGTATTGTGCCTCCAAACAGAGGTCAGTACTGGAAGCCTAGGGAAGAGTGTGAGAACAGGGTAAACACACAGAGAAATTCCTGCAGTGAGTCTTCACAGCCTCTAGTAATTTTGAACTTTGTGTTTAATGACCTTAATGGATTTTATTGTTCATCAAATCAAGTAGTGACCTTTTCACAGCACGTAACATGTTAGCATTTGTAACTCCTGTGAAAGAGTTCCACTCAGCTGGATCACGCATTGTGGGAAGGAGGTACCTCCCTTTGTTTGTTTTGAACACAGTACCTACTAATTTAGTGTGATAGCCCTTAGTTTTTATTACTGGAAGAGATAATGAGTGAGTCCTCCCTAACTACCTTCTCAGTGCCCCTCCTGATTTTTATAGACTTGTGTTAAATCATTTCTGTATACCTTTTTTTTTCCAGGATGAGGAATCTGTTCCATAGGTTTGATCGTTCTTGGTGACTTTCTGTCTTTTCCAGTTCTTTTAGGGACTGAGGTGGATTATGTGTGAGGGGAGACGAGATGAGAACTGCACATGATAATGTAGATATTGGATGGATTTATACAGGATTTTGATAGCTCTTTCCATTGTTCTTTATTGCTTTCCAAAATATTAAGTGATGTGTTTCAAAGCCCATAATTTCTGTCTTTAGATAGTGTTTTTCCTCCAAACGTATAATTTTACTTCTCTCTGAACTGAATTCCTGTCTTTCCTCATTTCTGGATTATCTGTGAACATGCAGAAAACAGGAACCTTGATCTAGATCCCTGAGGGACTCCACTGGTCACTGTGATGAAATCCTACCTTTTGGTTCCTGTCTTTTATTCAGTTACTTCTCCAAGTTAATCTTTTTTTAAAAAGAACAATAAACTCCTTTTAATCTGCATCTCAGTTGTAGTTTTTAGTGTACACTTAGGCTACGATTTCAATCTTCTTCAAGGGCCAGGCCAGCAACTTTTTTATTTGTGTGTCTTAATGAAAATTGCTGTTATTTGGCCATTCAAAGTAGAAAAGATCATACTGGACATGCATAAAATCAGCATAGTATTACTGTAACACCAGTATTTATTGATTAGATAGCTGGCTTTTTAGATTTATTGGTAGATCTACAGGTAGATACGTAGATGTATTTATATATGTAGATAGACACATATAGATAGATACATATAGACAGATAAAGATAGATCTATAGATAGATTAGCTGGCTACTGTCCTGGCAGGTAATATGCATGAACTACACAACTGACATCTTTAAAACCAGCAAATATCATGTGATTCTGTTGACTGATTTTAGATGTTTATGATGTTCCTGGTACTGAAGGTTTCTTCACAGTCTGTAGACTAAAAGACATTATTGGGACATGACCTTTCTTATTCCAAAGGAGAAGTCCAGATGAATTACATGCTAAAAGGGCGGTTTACCTTCAGTGACAGAAGGGAGGCCTGCAGTGACTGGCCCATATGTACACATCTGGCTCATAGATGATGTTTAAGTGAAATGAACTCCATCTTGAATACCTACTTTAGAACAACAACATAGTCATTTTACATCTCAGTGACAAAAACAGCTGAATGCCTTTGTACTAAAAAGTATAACCAGATTACATGTCAGAAGTGATAGACTCACATGTGGTTATAACATAGCAGAAGCAAGGGTCTGTATGAAACCATAAATTTTAAGATTTCCTAGCTTTTGAATGGCTACATAAGAAATTATGCTAAATGATCATTAAAATAATAAGTAATTGTGAATCACATATTAAATAGATAAATAGATAAAATTTGATTAATACAAGGTGAAAACAATAATACAAGGTAAGTTTAATTGCAGCACCTAGAACTTTCTCCTAAAAATACACACACCTGGAAAATATACCAAAGAACTTACTACTTTGATCTTTGTTTTTTATTCGTTCTCCCTTTTTCTTTTAAAGAACTTCATCCTGAAAAAATAGACATTTAATTCTTCTTATCAAATAAAATGTGAAGGAGTAACAAACCCCGAGCCGTCAAGGAATGTGGACATACATTGATTAAATCATCCTGGTCTTCCTTTCTCCGTACCGCCCTTTTCTACTGTATGTAATCCTTCACAGTGGTATGCCAAAAGTAGTACAGGATCGACATTTTGTCATTATTTTCCCATGAACATTCAGAATCACATAAATAATTTTTTGTCTATCCCAGTAAGTTATTTTATAGGTCTCCTCTGTATATGATTTCCAAATATTTTTGGACGTAATTAAGTAAAACACCAGTGACTTCTTTTATTAAATATTTCAGAAGTTGCAGTTATTTTGAAAAATAAAATAATTTTAAATCAAAACAAATGTAACTATTCCTTAAGTATTCAAAACGTTTGTTCTTAGGCTTGATGTAGTTTAAGCGGTTTAACTGATGGGAAGAATTAGGTTTACTTCTTTTTTTCAACTGTAAAGAAAACTGTAAGAAAACAAAGGCTCGGCAAAATCATGTTTTGTTCTAGAATTTCCCTTGTTTGAGGGTCTCTGTGTTGTTTCCTTTGCTTTGTTTACTTGCTTATTTCTTTGTCTGCTTGGATTCCAGTGCCATGACAGTGGATGACAGATACAGCAATTGTAAGATACTCTGACATTCAGTATGCTGTATCTAGGGCACCAAGTGAACTGAGTGTGGTGTAATGTAATCACAACCTGTTTACCATTCTCTGGAATGAGAAATAGAGTATTGTAATAGGATTTAGACTGACATGCTGGTTTTGTCCTCTCATTTTTTTTTCTTTTGCATTCAGTAATAACTTTTGTATTTGCTAAAAATGCATCAGTTCCTGTGTGAACACTAGAAGACCTTTTTCCCTCCAGATACCTTCAGTTTTTCTGCATAGACAGCCTAATTCCAGAAGCCTTTAACATTCAGGCAGGATATTCTTGTTGACTCCTTGAACATTGCTTTCCTCTAAAGCAGTGCTGGCATAGTGGCCGGTTCCCAGAGGACTGGTGTTTGTGAACAGGGCCTCCACCTTTTCACTACTGACTTCAGACAACTTGTCTGCGTTGTCCAAACTTGTTAATCATGGTAAGAGTGTCATGCTGATGGTTGAAACAATGTTAATTTCCAAGGAGCTGTGATGGGATGAGGGCTTTGCTATTATGCATTTTAAGAGCAGGATTTTATTTGGAGAGACCTCTTCTATTTAGAGATTTTTTTTTATTTTTTTTTTCTAGACAGAATTAAGGTGCCAGCATTTATATGCCTTTTGCAGCACCTAAATACAGGGTTTTGCAACCTTACTGTAGAAGGGTAAAACCTTTCATAGGTGTTACAGTTCAGCCCCGATCAGGACCAGACTATGCAGTCTCTCTCTCACTGCCCCTGCCCCCCCGCCCCCCCCTCCAGTGGGACAGACGGGAGAATTGGTAAACAAAACCACCAAACAAACAGAAAAAAAACCCACGTGGGTTGAGATTGAACAAAAAGTAAATTTAACAGCAATAACAGAAGAAAACAAAACAGTGATGGAATACAAATACAGGATAATGGCTTACAACCACACCTAGTTTCTTCCAAGTAGCAGGAGGCTTCCCTCAGCACCCTCCTCACTTATATACTGAGCATGATGTCAGATGGGATGGAATAGCCCTTTGGCTAATTTGGGTAAATTAACCCCAGCTGTTAGCTAATTAATTATCCCAGCTGGGTGCCCCAGCCATAGGGGCCACCAGCTCCAGTTCTCCACCCAGCTCAGGTGAATATTAACTCTGTCCTAGCCAGAACCAGGACAAGAGGTTAAATCTTTTTCAAAAGAAAAAAAATAATTTATTTCTTTACAAAGATAATGCTCTAATTCAGAAGGCTTGTGCTCATTCAAATCCAAAAGTCATTTAGGATAGACATCAGTTGGAGAAACTGCACTTAAGTCTGCTGGAGTATGGGCTAAGGTTGAAAATGCATTATTTTCAGATTGTCCAGTAGAAGGTAATATAGCTTGACTCTGTCCAAGGAAACCATAATATGAAATTTAAGACACTCTTTTGGTGTGTACCATGTCTGATGCTGTGGTTAGGGCGCTCATACTTCATGGAAGTAACATCTGGTATGTAGAGCTGAGTACTTGAGTGTCGTTCGTATTTCATCTTTTGAGTGATACAAAGGCCAGCACTACTGCAGCCTTTCTTGGGTTTCTCGGAGCATGGTCACAATGCGATATGCTGGCCCTAGGAATTACTAGAGCACACTGTGAGGTGCTCACCATGCTTTCACAATGAGCTTAAGCTGGTATAAATGAGCACTGCAACCGAGAGTTGCACCTTACTCCTGTGTCCATAAATTTTCTTGCATCTGTTCTACCTAGATGTTTATGCAGCTGTTTAGTAAAGCAGGCTACATTAAAACACTCTTTTATTTTCCTTCCACTCTGCAATAAGTCTTAACCTGGGTCAATTCCCTCCTCTCCCCTTGCAGACACGCTAGTGTCACGGCAGAGGGGAGGAGTGGTGACAGGAATCCGCAGCCAAGGGTGGTTCCCCAGGGACGTGGCCACCTTTGGTAAGTGGGCTTGGGCAGTGATCAGGCTGTTCCCTCTCTCTTGCTCACTGCAAGTGAATTGTGAGACACCTGTGAGACAGCAGTTATGAGACATCCTGTCTCTCTGCTCATACTCAGGGTAAACTAGGTCCAGGAGAATAAAAAGTATTTTGCTTGCCTGTGCTTGCAACAGTCTGGTTGTAATTGAGGACTTGATGAACACTTATTTCCTGTCCTATTCATTCATCTAACTTAATTTTAAGGAAATTACCCTGTATTGTGCCTGGAATGTCCTTATAGGTGATGTCAGTAGAAGTGCGTGCAGCTTGGGCGACTGGGGCTCTCCATATTAGCTGGGTGTGTATTAGGCAGATGTACCTATCTAGTTGGCATTTTAAAATATTAATAATTGTAATTCAGGAGCATATGGATGGTATTTCTGCCAAAGCACGGAAGTAGGGTAGAAAGTAGATACAGAGGGAGAACCTATTTTAGATGACTGAGGCAATAAAATGTGCAGGTCATACTTTCCCTAAATAATTTTTGTTTTCTCTATGAAGGTTTCTTAAAATTCCCATTACCCTCTTTGAAGTGCTATGTGATCATCCGTTAGGAAAACTGTTAACTCTGTCCTTTTGAGAAACCCCAGGATAGCAGTACTTAATCATACTGTCACAGAGAGTATGTTATGTGGAGCTGAATGTTGGTGGGAAAAACTGAAATCCTGGACATTTCTCTTATTTTGTCTCTGACAGCGTAAGGGCATTTTGACGTGTGAAAGCCTTTGGATTTTTTATATTTGAGCTCTTTCAATTTATTTTGAATTTAAGGTAGACCAAATAGAATGGATTAAGGACTTGATGATGTTCCTTAAGCACTTGAAGCATATTAGAAAACAATAAAATAATTTGACTCCTCCCTCACACCACCGGCTTTCTACATAGTCAATGAGAAGCTTGTTTATGCTTCTGTTCATCCCGAGCTGGAAGAATGTATGACGATTTCTACTTCTTTGTGAAAAAATGTTCTCGGTTATAAAATGGACTGTCAAAAATACATTGAATTTGCACATAAACCTGGAGATAATAAAATTGTCGTGCATATAAACAACATTCAAAAATAGTCATTGAGTGTTAAAAGGAAATATTGTGGTCAAAGAAATATGACATATTTTTTTTCTCTGACCTAATCACTGAGGTTTTCTGAATTTCTAAAAGTTCTCAAGATACGTAACTGTCTTTTCCTCCCCTGTGTAAAACATCAGTGCATGTTGTTTTATTTTCACTATTCAAACTGACAAATGATGTTAAGCTTAACAACATTAGTGTTTCCAGCTCACACAGCCCTTTTTTATCAATTCTTTAATATCAGATGTATTCGTTAAGAATATCTTCATGGAGTTACATTTCAAGTAGCTGTTCCATAATATTTTATCTAGGGCGAAGACCTCAATCCACTTTCCAGAATAAATACTGATGCTAAGTAAATCTTTTTTTTCCCCTATTCCTGAGTAAATAAGCTGTTGCTTGGAGAAGCCTATATTTGTTAAAGGAGAGTAAAAGGATAAGTATGGTCCTTTAGTGCAAAGAAGTATAACAAAACCTACTCTGTGGATCTACCTGGTGCTCAAGTGACAATTCTATTTGAATTTTCAGATGGAATGTTCTAGAGACACAAGACCTGAATAACAAAAGGAAATAGACAAGTTGTTCAACAACAACAGAAAACTCTGAAATACAATTTTAAAATATCCTGAAGAGGAAACTTGGTCACAGGTCTACTTTTCTTCCTCTGGTCAGGGCTCAATAGTTTTAGGGAAGGGCTGTAGTGTCCTCAAGTGAGAAAAACGCAGTTGTATACTGCCTGTTATGTACTCTGCTTCTCTTGCGGTGTTCTCTGCTGTTACAGGGATTGCAGCTGAGCCAAAATACATAAATGAAAGGAAATGAGGCTGTTTAGATTGTACCGTGACCTCATTCACACGGCTTTCTGTATCACCTCAATCACTTTGGTAATCACTGTTAATTCAGTAACAGAGGAAACTGGTTTGCAGTGATAGGGATTTGCAGTGTACCAAACTGCCATCAAGGCCTAACAGAACCTGTTATTTAATGCTAGACCGTCCTCCCATTGGCTTCATAAAATCAAGCCTTAAGATTGGCAGGTTGCTGCTACATCTCTCGTCCCTCTGAATATCTGTACACCAAATCACGGTCATTATTCATGCTTTTATCAGCTGTTTCTGCAGCAAGAGGGCACTTCACCCCGTTTCATCTTTAGGATTCACTTGTCAGGCGATTAGGGGGATTTGTGTCTGACAGCTAAATAATCTAATTATACTAATTTTGCAGAAATAGTGCGATCAAGATTCTGCCTGCTTTGTTGATGTGTTCTGTTGTGTGTTGGGAGTCAACCTAGGCTTGGAGTCAGGATATCTGAATTCTGTTTCCACTGCGTGTGTCTTGTGTGACAGGGACTAAGCAGTCAGAGTGATACCTGCAGAGTAATGTAGGTGGAACAAGGCTGGCTGCCACCATCTGGAAATGATATTTACAGTAATCAGCATACTGGAGAAGGATAGAGGGAAACTGAAACAGTACTCTTCAAGAGTGTCTCTGAACCACCAGGCTAGAGATACAAAGGTAGAGGGGAATTATGCTACCCTTTTTGCTGGTACTGAAACCATTCTGCAGCCAAGATTTCAAGATATACAGGGCCAGATAGAAAAAGCAGAAATTCACTTGTCTTTGCAGCCTGGCAATTAGGACACTGCTGAGAAGGGGTCATTATGGGCCTTTGGTTCATGCTGCGTATGACTTTTTATTGCAAACATTGTTGACAAAGTTATAGAGTTAGGTAAATGGAGAGAGAGAGCTCATGCTGGGAGATGTCAGGGGATGCTGGCAGAGTTGAGGATCCTGCTGGCGAATTTGGAGTGTCTAAATTCCCAAAAAGGTCCTTCAAGTGCTAAATCTCACTTTGTGCCTATGTCCCAAAGTGTACGATCTGCTTGCTTCTTGGGAATATTGAACCTGCTGGGTAGGAATGAATCAAGTAAAAGACTAAATAATGTGAAAGCTGGAGTTGAATATCAGTATTTCGCAGCATAGGTATTTAGAAGGCGTTGGAGTACTTTTTTTTCTGAAATTCAATTGACCTTCTCATATAGAGGAAGAACTGAGGAGTAGGAAGAATTATATTGAAATCTTTGGTTCAACCCAATTAAAGTGTTCTTTACTCCCATGTTTCGTTTTTTAGAACTAGGAGATTTTGATAAATTATGCTGGGCCTTCAACTGGAGGAGAGACCAAAATACCCTATAGTAACTAGTCCCTGAGGAGAAAAGTCTATGTCATGGAGATGTGTGTTGGATCAGCAAGAATTTAAGTTTGGCTTGCTTGGTTCTCGTAGCCACTGGTAAATTTGGTAGATATTTGACCTGTATGGGAGTATGAGTGATGTAAAATGGTTGGAGAGTCAGAAGAGTAGTTTCTGGCTCATATGGGAGGAGGTTTGTCTGTCTCCCTTTTCTCTTTTCTTGTTAGAAAAATTGCTAACTGTTATAATAGTACTTGATCTGGGACTTCCAACACACAGATCTTTGCTATACTTGAGGTTTTTTCTTGTTACAGCAGAACGACCAGACTTAACGGATCATAGAGGATTCGGTGTCTCTTAGCGTGAAGAAAGTTTATCCTGCATGTTTCCTAATGAACAAATGAATACTATATTAAGTTTCATGGAGGTGTTTTCAGAAAGTGGTAACAAATGTTTTCCATGCAAATGCATGGATCAGTATAGACCAACTGTGAACATAAATAAATTATAATTAAAAAAAAAATCTCCATTAGTACCATTTTATAGGAAGAGTAAAACGTCTTGGCAGCACAAGTCCACCTGAAACCAGATTTACGTGGCTTAGCCATTTTTTGGTCTTTTTTTCCTGTCAGTAGTGTTTGTGTCACCCCTATAAATCTTTGCGTGCAGTCCCCTTACAATTAAAGAATACCACTTCCACTTGTCTTATCCCAAAACAAGTTGGAGTGTCCCCCCTCGCTAGAGCGGGTTCTGCGCAACCCTTGTTGAAATTATTTGAATTATGACTTTCTATATCCTTCTAGTAGATATAAACATTCCTTCCTCTCCTCATCGCAGAATTCTAGGACAACTTTGCTCATTCTGCAATAAATGATCTTTGAATCTTGTAGGTCACCGTGAGCTTTCAGCTCATTCGTGTGCTACGCCCAGTTTTGCGCTGCTCTTCATCTACCAGAAGACCTGTCAAGAGTCCAGTTTGCTCAGGCTATTTCTATATGTGCAAAAAGAGTCATGTCTTCAGCCACTTTGCTCCCTGGGCTTTTTACCTTCTCTCCTGAACAGATCCCAACTCGTGCAAAAACTGCTTTCTGCCCTCTCTCCTAGCTCCCAACAAAAGAACTGCCTTGTTTGGATGGTATTCTCTTTTCTGTTCCCAAGGAGTTAGTTGGTTCCGCATGCTGATTTATCACCTGCACAGGCATTCTTTCTGAACAAGCAGATGAATGAATATTTTCAAGCATTGCACTTGCATCTGCTTCTATAAATTAAGAAATTATGTTGCAACATGCCCTTCCCTCTGGGATACACTGGTTTCTTCTTCTTCTCCATGATTCTTTTACTGTGATTTTTAGCTTGTTAAAATTTAACTTGTTGTGGATTTATCTGGGTTTTCATTTTATGGTATTAGATAAATGATTCATGTATGATAAAGCAATTACTAAACGCTTTCCTTTAATGAATTGTTCTTGAAAAACAATTTCATCTTTAAGAAAAGAAGAACTAATCTAAATTAAAGGGTTTGGATATTTCTTTAGTAAGCATTCCTTTCTGAGTTAAATAGCAGTGCGGTTTATAGTATATACTTTCATAATTTTCCAAACCATTTTACGAAGCAGAACTATGAATAAAGATTTGATCATGAATGAGCATGTACTGAAATGTGCAGCTATCTTGAACTGTCCTGTTTGCCTCTGAACCAAAAGCTGTCATCCCAGTCTTGCTTTCATCTTGAAGGCATTCTGTGCTTTTATCTGTGTGAATACCTGGTAGCTTCAGATTCCTCATTATCTCTCTTCCAGTACAATTTTCACTGCTTTCCAGCTAGATGTCAGAGTCAGCTCTTCATCCTCATCCTTCCTGACTTTAAGCTTCTTCAGCACAACCAGGTCATGCTCTTTTCTTAGGTTTACCCTCTCCTAATTTGCAGGAGTCCATAATCTCCTGGTTTTTGTTACCTCCCTTATTGCTGCTTCAGATAATGCTTCTCACCTCTCATTCTCCCCTCAGCAAAGAAGTTGGGAGGTTTTGTAGAGTTTTGTTGTTGTTCTCTCTTCCCCAGCAGTTCCCAAGCTCTGGCTTGTAAGTAGAGTTGCAAGCTCATCAGAAGGTCAGTTGTTTCTGCTGCCACCTGCAAGTTAAGTCGCAAGTTAAGTCGCAACGGGATACTTTTGGGTATTGCAATTCATAGTTTGTCTTACTTGTCAGCACAAATTCAATGACTGTCTCATGCACAGCTCTCAAAACTGTGTCTCTTCCAGAGGTGCTCTTTTTGCCAGCCTAAAATCCCTATGTGTGCATTTTACTCCTTTTCATAGATTAATTTTTACACAGTTAGTATACAAAGTTACTAATATGGAGCTCTTCATATTCTTTATACACCTTGAAATTTTTCAACTACTTGAAGTGCTATACTCCTGTTGCTTCTCGTATTGACCAGTGTTTTCCTCATGGTCCCCAAGAGGTCCTCAGTGCCTTCAAGACTAAATCTTAGCTCTCATCTCTTAGCTTTTACTCAGAAGGTTGCTGGAGTATAGAGGAGGTTTTGTGGTGTTTATACTTACTTTACCAGAAAAGGATGTTGAACTACCACTAGGGCTTTTAAGTACTCATATCTATATAAACAAGTAATAAGTACACTTAAGTCCTCAGCTACACATGGCTGGGATTTAGGCAGCATTCTTGATAGAGAGAAAAGCTGAGTAAGAGAGGGAGTAGCATGCATATAGTGATTGGCGAAGATACATTAAGATGAATACTACTGATTTGATTTTATTTTGTTGGGGGGAGATAATGTTTGTTTACTGTTCTTTCAGCTTACCTGTCTGAGGCTAATTATTGTTTGTTGTAGTGCTCCTCTGTAAATTAGGGGTTTTTTTTCTCAAAATAAATAAAAATGGGAACCATGTAAAGAGATGTTGTCAACTTAAAAATCACACTCAATCTAGAATGACTGAAATAAATACTCCTTGTATGGACAGAAGTCAAGGATTTTTTGCCTCTACTCTTCTTTCAGTTTTACTTTTGGTACTGAAGAACACCTTCCTTTAAGTGATTTTATCATATATTCAGTCCACCAGTTAAACTTACGAGAGTCTTCTCTGAAACTGTGTTAAGGGTTATTGTTTAAAAGTAACCATTTTTTAAAGGTAAAATTTGAGGATCACATCCTTAATGAATTCTTTATCATTGAAAACAAAAAAAAAAGCTAACAAAAACTCCACAGACAAACCTAATTATAGTTTAATTTGGCTTTGTTTCTTAACTGTCCTTTTTCTACTTCTGTGTTTGTATTTCCATTACAGTTTTTATGTTGTCCAACTTTTAACTGAACTTGCAAATTTTAAAGGAGAATAATTTTTTTTTTTCAGAATGTTGGAAAGAAATTACCTCCAGCCGCAGCAACTCAGGAGCCAACAAAAATAGAAGTGGACAGCAGAACAAAAAGTAGGTTTCATAGTTTTTTCTTCTTTGCACTTCGTGCTATTAAGCCTCTTAAAAGCAAGCTGAACACTTTTCTTTGGTTTTTTTTTGGCTGAAAGAGTGTCCTGTATGTATGAAAAGTGATAATGCAGATAGATGTATTTAGGATAAACTTTGAGTAGGCGGTACATAGACAGAATGCTTTGTTTCACAGAATCCTGTGAATAGTTTTTGCTCTGATAAGCCTACCTTGAGTTTTCTGCCACCAAAAATCAAGTTAAATCACATAATCAGGTTTCAGCCTTGAGGGTACTTTGGAATTAATCAGAGTTGAATAAGATCCAACTTCAGGCTGTAACTTGTAGGTAGATCATAGAAAAATAGCTCTGGTTCTAAGTGGTCTTGCTTTTTTTCCTTTTTTCTTTCTTTGTGTAGCAGAAATAATCTGTGTGGGTGGTATATTTTGTATGGGAAATGAACAGTGTCCAAGAACGTTAGTTCTGGTTTTGTCATTTCAGTGCTTAGTAAACAAAAAGCAATAATTGAATCTTTCAGGCAAGTCTCAGTGCTGTTCTAGGGAGGCATATGTAACTAGCTTACCAAATAACTTAACTGTATATTCCCCATCTTTTGATTTTATTTATCTTTATTAATTATCTTTATCTTTATTAATGATTGCTTAGCAAAACTAAGTTTCAATACTTCTAAGTAATTTTCCGCTGCAGCATTCTTCTACTGTTACAGACATAGTGACTTTAGCAGCTTTCTTATCTACAAGGCCAGTGACTAGTCTTTCTGTGAACATCTGTTGAAACAAACCATAAATTCTGCTAACAATGTTCCATATCTTAAAGCTTCCCTTCTCATTCCCATGGCTTCCTTCCAACGAGCAGGATTGTATCCTTCTCCTGAGGTTGGTCTCTGTTCACTGACGCCGTCGAACTGGCTCAAGAAATACCCACATCTCCCCCTTCTTTGTTTATGAAAAAGGCTTGTTTCAACGCTTTATCTATTAAAGTCTGCACACATTTCAACACACACAGAATACAGATCAAAATACACACAAAAATGAATAAGCATCCTACACCTGTCTGTAATAAGCTTTTTATCCATCCAGTTAAGCCCAGTCCACCAAAAAGATTTCCGAATGTGTTAAAACCATCACTTTGTTGGAGTTCCTGTACTCCTTTTTGCAAGTTTTCTATACCTTTGTGAATAGATTCCGAACGATCAGACAGATTCATACAACAAAGTCCATCAAAATCTTGACAACGATGACCTTGTGCTAACAATACAAAAATCTATTGATGCTCTGTTCTGTAGTGTAGCATGCCTTACTGAATCTACGTCTAGCAATAGTCCACTCAGGGCTAATGAAGTTGCTTTAGTTTGTTTTGCAAGTCAGCAGCCAAGCTTATTTAAAGTGGTAAGCGCTTGTGCTGTTCCTACTCCTGGAGCTAATATAGATGCTGCTATAATTTTGCTAGGATTCCAAAATTCTACATTATCCCTACAATCAGTTGTAAAGGCGTGTGTAACGTGTTTGTGACAGCGTAGCTTGTGAGTCATAATCATGGACATACTGGGTGTTAACAAAATTAGCCTTCCAATCCTACATGGTCCTGTATATGCACGGGAGGGAACACCAGGCCATGCACGATCTCCACAGATTAAAAATAACCCAGCAGGTAATCTACGTGGATATCTGCTGGATATTGTTATGTTTGTAGCAGTATAGTTACACCATGCAGTGCCATTTCTATATACACGTATGGTAGCATTTAACCATTGAACTTTATGAGGTTCAGGATCTTTTGCTTTGTTGCATTTTGCCAATTGGCCCACGGGTCCCTGTAGTTAAAATACACACAGTAGTCCATTTTCACAGACCCTAACAGGTCCAATTCCTGTGGTTCTTGATTCATTATGGGAAACCACAGGACCCAGTTGTTCCATATCAACGATTCCAGTGGGTGTTTCATAAATATATTGCAATCTTTCAGCAGTCATTGACAGGCTTCCCTACCAAACAGGTTACAAAAGGATTCCCCAGACTAGACAACAATAAACACATCGTGTCCTGCCCTGTTACGTTCACCAGAGTTATCCATATATTAGTTTTGGGTTGTGGTGGCATCCACAATGGAATCACCATCCATCATGGTGATGACTGAGATAACGATGGCTTGATCCATGAAGCGGGTACCCATCTTGGTCCAGAACCTGCTAGTTTTACAACCACTCTATCAAGGGCAGTTTTTGCAGAAGGGGTAAGTGTTCGAGGAGATGTCAAGCCTGGTCGCCCTCCAGTAATTTAAAGAGGAGATGGAGCTCATCCATAGATATTCCTAAGAGGGGACGAACCCAGTTTATGGTACCTAACAGTTTTTGTAAATCATTCAGAGTCTTTATTTCTGTTTTTAAGGTGATGCGTTGAGGTCAAATGGTTTGGTCTGATATTTTCCATCCTAAATACTGCCACAATGGGGTTTTCTGTATTTTTAATTCTGCAATTTTGAGCCCCGCTGTTGAAACTGCTTGGACTACTTGTCATTTCACTTCTTGGGCTGTTTGCTCTGATTCTGCAGCAATTAAGATGTCATCCATATAATGGTAGATTAGAACATTCTCAAAATACTTTCGTATTGGGCTTAAGACTGCCGCTACAAACTATTGGCATAGTGTGGGACTGTTTTTCATGTCCCGCAGCAACACCTTCCAATGATATCTTTTGTGTGGCTCTGCAGCACTGATAGAAGGCACAGAGAAGGCAAACCGCGGTGCATCTTGCGGAGCAAGACGTATCGTGAAGAAACAGTCTTTCAGGTCAATGACTGTAAGAGTCCGTGTTTGTGGTAACATTGTTGGCGAAGGGAGCCCAGGTTGTAAGGCTCCCATATCTTCAATGACCTCATTTATTTTTCTCAGATCATGTAGAAGCCTCCAGGAATGATTTTTCTTTTGAATCACAAAAACAAGTGTATTTCATGGGCTGGTTGTGGGGACTGTGTGACCAGCTTTTAGCTGTTCATCCACCAATTTGTGTAGTTGCAGCAGTTTTTCTTCTGGGAGGGGCCACTGATCTACCCACACGGGCTCATTTGTCTTCCAGGTCAAAGGCAGGACCTGCTGCAGGATAGTGGCCCCTAGGAAAAATCCGTGCTTAAGTGCATACCCCATTGGCTTAGACAGTCTCTACCCCAAAGGGTAGGAGATACGGGCAACACATAGGGCCTGACCAAAGCACACCTCCCTTCTGATCCGATAATAACAATAAGCACTTTACTCTGTTTTGGAGAAGTTTGACCACCAATTCCTGATAAGGAAGCATGAGCATCCATTAATGGCCATTGACTGGGCCATAGCGACGCAGAAATGACTCTAACATCTGCTCCACTGTCAACAATTCCTTGCAGAATAATTCTTGTTTTTCCTGATTGTAAAGTGCAAGACAATTGGCGTCAATCCATAGTTAATTGTTGAGCCAAATAAATCTCTGGTGTCCCTGTAGATACAAAACAGCCTGAGCCTCATGCAACACAGGCAGCATTCGGAGACTGGGGTAAAAAATATACTAACTGTGCAATCTGGCTTCCTGCTGGTATAGTACATGGTGGCATTGGAGTCCATGCCATTATTTTAATTTCTCCTTCATAATCAGCGTCTATGACCCCTGGCAGCACAAAAAGACCTTTTAATGTTGTAGAGGATCATCCAATTAACAATGCTGCCATTCCACAACCGAGTGGGCTGTATGTGCCAGTTGGAATAAGCACAACTGGTGTGTCTTGAATTACTGTTCCTGCTGAGGTGGCCAGGTCTACTCTGGCGCTGCGGCAGTGGAGCGGAGCGGCAGCTCCTTGAGGGAGCATTCCAGAAGGGTGATTTGCTGTCATAGCATGACCCTTCACGACACTCCGCTTAGGATTTCCCGGTAAGGTCAAAGGTTGGCCATCCCGGTCAAATATTGATCGACATTGTTTGGCATAGTGACACCCCTTAGGGCAATGCGGGCAAGTTCCAGGTCTCCCACCTTTACTATTTGCTTTTACTTTTGGAGAGTCTTTTTGCAGATGGCCGTACTGACCGCACAAAAAGCACTGCTGTGACTTAGCTGACAGTGCTGCAAATGCTTCTGCAATCAGACAGATCGTGTTGCCTCTGCTTTTCCAAAGCCTCATTAAGCTGGTCTAAAAAATTCGTAAATGGTTCATTTGTTTCTTGTTTGATTCGGACGAAAGGCTGTCTCTGTTTACCGGTTTCATGGACAGTTCTTAAAGCATGGAGTGCTAATTGTTTAACCTGCTGCAGACCCGCCTGGCAGATTCTAGCCTGCGCAGTGTCGGTGCTGTGATCGCCTTCCCCCAATAACGCGTCTGCAGTGACCGCTCACAATGGGTTGTGCCCCTCTAGTGTCAAATTTTCGTTAGCCTGCACGCCTGCAAGCTGCTTCATCTTTGACTCCCACAAAGTGTATTGCGTGTCCGTCATTATTAAGTGAAACAAAGTTTTAAAATCATTTGGGGTAGACACATGAGTATTACAGAGAGACTTGTATTAAATGAGTTGTATATGGAGCCCCAAGTCCATGGTCCATCACCATTTGCCTGATATCCTTAATAAGAGTGTACGAGAGACCTTCCCGTTGCGGGTCTTGGTCAAGCACATACAGCACACGGAAAACACGCAGCATATCTGCATCCCCCGCTCACCTCGCTTCTCTCTTTACAGCTGCCCATTTATCATGAGGGTCGGGAGGATATAAATCAGGCTCCTTTTCTGGATCAATAGGCCCTGGATCAAAAGGGTCATCTGGGTCATCATCAGGATTATCAGGTGCAGGTTTAGTTTTTGGTCTTGCAGCAGGGTCTGCCAGAGGGGGTGGTGGTGGCTGCACTGGGGCTGCGAGGTGGGGTGGCAGTGAAGAAGCCGAAGGTGCCGCTTCTACTTCCTTTGTTTGTGAGCCAATGTGAGCTTTTAAAGTTTCAAAAATGATTCACCAGGGGCTCAATAAAGTGGTGGCAACCTTATCATTTTTTGTGACAGAGTCCCATAGATGGACACCTGTTTTGTCCTAAACCTCCAGGGTATAAATGTTACTGGTATTTACGGATGGGTCAGCTTTTGATGCCCATAAAAGAATGCATTTCAATTCTTCCTCATCTAAAGCTTTTCCTTGTGTTCGGAGCATTTGTTTAAAGGTGCCTACACAAGATCTCTGCTCCGGAGGCAATTCATTCCCCATCGTTCCCAGCTGCTTACCTTTGTCCAGCGAGAGGTATTTGTGGCCACAGTGTGCTTCCTTTCAGTTCAGGTCCCAGGAGACTGCTGAGTTCAGCTGGGCTACGCCACCAGATCAACAATTAGTTGTTTTCGTGCCCCACGTTGGGCACCATTTGTGGCGTATTGACACATGGACTCGACTTGTGGAGTAAGCGAGACCAAGTTTATTTTTACAAGTGGGTTTTTATATGTTTCTCTTCTTAAGCATTAACTTCCTCATTTCATTCTTGTCCAATCAACAGTTATGTCACACGTAAGCTTACCCAATAAAATCACTGATCGCATGCTATACATATTAATGATTGCTTAGCAAAACTAAGTTTCAATACTTCTAAGTAATTTTCCGCTGCAGCATTCTTCTACTGTTACAGACATAGTGACTTTAGCAGCTTTCTTATCTACAAGGCCAGTGACTAGTCTTTCTGTGAACATCTGTTGAAACAAACCATAAATTCTGCTAACAGTGTTCCATATCTTAAAGCTTCCCTTCTCATTGCCATGGCTTCCTTCCAACGAGCAGGATTGTATCCTTCTCCTGAGGTCGGTCTCTGTTCACTGTCAAACTGACTCAAGAAATACCCACAGTTTACCACATATTTTCAGGTCGAAGTTGCAAAAGCAGCCTAAAAGAGCTTTTAGTGAGTTATTGTCCTTTAGCTGCTCCTCACTAATTGACTTGCTGCATCTTATCTTTCTCCCCTTGTAACACCAGGCTGTTAATGGGAAGTGCTGCAAGAACTTAGTTGCCCTGAGGAGGTAAGAACTTGAAATACTGTAAAATGTGCGAACTCATCATGTAGAGCAGGGCTTCTAAACCAATGTGATTTGGAATTCTTTTTCCCAGCCTACAGCTTGAACAGGTTAAGATGATCTCTCTCCCCCAGTGGGATGGGGGAGGAGAATTGGAAAAAAAGGGTAAAACTCATGGGTTGAGATAAAGATAGTTTAATAGGACAGCAAAGGAAGAGAAAATACTACTAATAAAAGAATATACAAAACAAGTGATGCACAGTGGAGTTGCTCTCCACCCAGTGACCAATGCTCAGCCCGACCCTGAGCAGCAAGTCCCTCCCCTCCCCAGCCAACTCCCCAGTTTATATACTGAGCATGATATTATATGGTATGGAATATCCCTTTGGCCACTTGGGTCCTGGCTACACTCCTTCCCTGTTTTTTGTGTACCTCTCCACTGGCAGAGCCTGGGAAGCTGGAAAATCCTTGACTAAGTAAGCACTACTTAGCAACAACTAAAAGCATCAGTGTGTTATCGAGATTATTCTCATACTAAATCGCAAACATAGCACTATACCAGCTACTAGGAAGAAAATTAGCTCTGTCTCAGCTGAAACGAGGACGTGGTAAACCAGGCTGGGAGACAGCTGCCTCTTTCCACATCAGCTCATACTTCTGACAGCTGAAACTGCTCACTAAATCTCATCCCAGGGTATTGATGTTTCATACTTTTATGACTTACAAATGAATGTGGAAACCCTCTGAAAAATGGTTAGAGAACTGTACCTTCTACAGTGACACACTGAGCTCTGGTTGACACAGAAACACTTCTCCATCAACATTTTTGAGCTCTAGTTGGTTCTTCTTTCACTTTTTTGTTATTTCCCTTGGACATACCTATTTGGTCAGAAAATCCCTCTTCTTCTGTTGCTGTCTATTTTCACCATGGTTGTGTGCAAATATCATTCAACATTCCTTTTGCCTGAACTAGTGAGGTTAATATATTTATTTGTGCAGTATCTTTCCATGTTCTGTGAATTTTACCTAAACTTTATTTTTTTTAGGTAATTTTCTCTTTCCTGGAATTGCTAGGGCCTCAGTAGAGTTTTTTGTTCTTGCTTGGGAAAGAGAAGCACATGTATAGGAAGGTCTGATATGGTGTAATTATATATAATTGTCTTAGCCTCAACTGGCATCACAGAAAATACTTTTCAATCAGTTGAAGTTGTCCTTTAAATTGAAAAAACTTTCAGTGAAAATGAAACATACTTAAGTCTGGTTTGAGTTTTGATATAGATGGAGGAATAATTTTTTCATAACACAATTATTGTCTGATAAATGTGAGGACTATGATCAGAATCTGGCATAGGACTATGATCTGTCTAGTATTTGTCAGTACTCCAAAATTTATTTTTTACTTTCTCCTAAAAACCTACCACAAACAAGCTTGAAAAGCATCAGATCCAGGGAAGTTTGCAGTCTCAGAAAACTGGTGAATGTTCTACTTGTAATGTTCAGCATAAAAGTGTCATACCACCTTGGACCTCAGCTACTTTCACTTTTGCCTGGGATGGTACTATCCCAGTCTTTCTTGGAGTCTTGAATTGCTGAACAAAACAGGTACTGTGCCATTCTTGAAGGAAGTAGCCAGAAACAGAAGATCCATAGATTAAGCTCAATAGGTAGAGGGGGCTTTGGATGTGTGATTTAGATTCCCTTGGGATTACTGCTGAAGATGTATGCTGCAGGCAAGAGAGAGATTATGTTGGTAGAAGAACAGTACGATTTTTCATCTTCCACCTGTTTCTTTCCATCACTGATGCTACTATTCCTTAGTCTCAACTGGATAAAAACCACAGTTGCACTGTGAAAGAGCCAACTGAGAGAGGAAATGGGGAGCAGTAGCATCTTCCCTTTCTGCCCACAGGGGCTTCATCATGGACCAATGGTTGCCGGCTCTTGCCACATCTTACTTTGAGTCTGCTTTTTTCCTATAGCTTTTCTCATGCGATAGGGCAGTGCTTAGCAGCAAGCAAGGTGCTTGATGTGGTTACCATTTGCTCTTAGTACATGCAAGATGATGTAAGTTCTGAAATGGGATGAGTTGGTCAGTGCAAGAGACAGAGCAGTATGTTCTATAGGTGCATCTCCCAACAATATGCTCTGTAAATCTCCCTAAAAGGTGGGGTTAAGATTTGGGGAGATAAACAGATGACTCTTCAGGGCCAAAGAGGACTTTTTGCTCAAAGAGAGAGTACAGTGAAAGCACAGATCCTTACAGAGGTTGAGTGGTCCCTTGGAAAACATCACTAACCTTCCAGAAATAAAAGAATCTATCTTTGAAGAGAAGAAGAGAGCTGTGTGGTTTAGGTTTGTGGGTGCCTAGACGTATAGGGGAATTATTCTGCTGTTGAATTTCCGTCTCTTCAGTAGCTGGGATGGCACATGCTTGCATGTGTGTTTATATTATAATTCTGTCTCTGGGGTGAGATATATTTGTTTTCTATGAGGTAGCTTCCTTTTAGTTTAAGTGCCTTGAGGTGAAAAGCCTTTATTGTAGAAAATATGTATACATTTTTAAGTAGCTCTGTTGGATTCTAAAATTCAGCAAAACAAAAACACCCACAATGACTGAGAGAGGTATTACAGATTACTGAGATTGCAAAATTGAGTGTAAATAAGCAGACAACAAAACAGTAAAGGCAGTAAGTCACAGAATGCATTGACTATGGCACTTAATTTGATTGCTCCACTTACTGACTATTTACAGTTTGTGTTAATCTATTGCATAATCAGAATACCAAAATCCTAGCGAGCAACTAATCCTTTTGCATTATGGTAGAAGGTATAAGGAGTAGCTGAATCTGGATTAATGAGGCCCTAATTAATTCTATTTCTGTTTTTTGTTTGATGAGGTGGTGTTTTGACAGTTTGCATCTTGTGAAGTTCTTTGGAAATATTAGTGCAATCCATTTATCAGTCTTGCATACAGCAATCAATAGTAAAACCAAATTCTGCTGAATGTAGTGTTTGGGTATTTTTCATCTGGTTTGTGTATTTTGTAAGAATTATGTAATTTTTAATGTGTGATAGTTAATGTGTGATGAAGAGAGGAAGCTTAAGCTCAAGCAATGCTACTTTAATGCTGCTTATTTTCTTACTTAGTATTACTGTCTGCGTCCGTATTTATTGGTGTATGATTTAGACTTTGTCAAGGGGGAAATATTTAAGCCTCAAAAATCAACTGTACAGGTTTGTTGGTTTTTGTACTTAAAAAAAAAAAATTAAGATTCAGTTTCTGAAAAGTTGAAACGGTGAATTCAGCCCAGTGGTTAGGTTACCTTGGGTGGAGGAAATCTTGCCATGGGGTGAAATAGTTCTTGCCTAATAACAAGGACAGCAGAGGGAAGAGGAGGAAATTGTGTCATTTTGGCCTAAGAGGAAAAGCAAATTTCAGAGTCACTATCGCCTGTAAAATTTAAGCTTGAAGGTATGTTTGTCTGTGGACTATTATCTTGAACGTCACAGCTCATCCTAAGGATCTGGCAGGAGAAAAGTAAAAGAGGCATGCTTTTAAAGCGAACAGGTCTACTAATACAGTAAATAAAGTTTGCTCAGTTCTGGTTTGAACAGTCTCTCAGAATACAAACAAATGAATTTATCTGCTACAGTACTGTAGGACCCCAAGTCGTATAGTTCCATATATTGATATCAGTGCTTTACACTGCAATTGTAAATACATATCGAGCCACTGAATTCTGTGAGTGAAATACAGTGCTTGCAATGGCCTAGGTAATGAAGCAGCTGTGTCCTGTAGGAGTGCTATCTCTTGCTATTGTTCTCCCTCTTTGAGGCAGTGATTTTTTGGAAGGCTTGAGACTGTATCAAATAGGCTGCATCTTGAACTCGGGCCAGGAGGTGCTGAACAGAGATGCATTTTAACTACCACCCCATAAAACATCCAGTTCTTTTTAGAGGATAGCCCCTTTACAGTGTTTAGGATGCTCCTGGGACTTTTTCCTCAGTGAAGTGTGGGCAGTGACAGACTACTTGTGATAAATATCTAGTTCTTTGCTGCTGCTTCTTCCAGCTTCTGAGCTACAAGGATGATGCTGGGAAGGAGAATTGTGTGTCACTGTGAGCCCTTGGGGTCTGTCAGAGAGGGTAACAACAGCTTTGTTCTTCCTTCCAAAGGACAAGACTAGGAGGGACATGGGCAAAGATTCTTATTATTATGTTGTTGTTGCACCTAGTCTGGGTGGAACAGTACAGTTTAAAAATCACAGGATGTAGCCAAGGGTGCATATTTTCAAATGGGATTGTACCAAGCCCAAGCCTTCTCAGTTCAGAATATGTCAGGCTAGAAGATGAACATCCTGCATTAGACCCAGCCTATTTCAGTTTTAAGATACACTGTGAGGTTTATCTGCTCACTCAGTTCCCTGAGCAGTGCCCATTGCCTATGGCAGGTTGTTCTCCTTTGCTTAGGAGGAGGCTGTGAGTTTGCAGGGAGAGACTCTGTGGTCTGACAGATTAAATTATTGTTGAATTAATCAATGAGGATTGAAAAGCTCATTAATACTGTCTTTTCTCCTCCCTTACTGTTTCCAGGATATCTGCTGTTGGGGGTTTATTAGCAGGTATATTTTTAAAATGTCTTCAGGTCAGAGGGAAAAAGAGAGGCTTCTGGAAGAACCATCTGTGATGTATAAACCCACCTTTGCATGTCAAATTTTAAAAAGAGATTTGTCATCGACAATTGAGGGATGCTTAATATTGGTATCTTAGTTTGAAGCTTTAATTTGGCTTAGATCTATTTACCAGGCTTGTAATAGGATGCATTATTTTGACCTTTAGTTTTTTGGTGGGGTTTTTTCACTTGGAAAACCCCTAAATTTAGCAAGTGCCAATTGGTCTCTACAGTGCTGTGTCTGAAATCGCTATCTCCTTTTATCTTTTCTTGCTTCCTATCTAAACGTGACTGTTGAAATTAAGTGCTTCTGCATCCTCTTGCAGTATTGTACTCTAACAAGTAAAGACAGTTTTACTATCAGAGTGACATAACCTACTAGATTTTTCTCTGCTTTTATTAATCTGATGTTAAAGATTCATCTTACTTTGAGTCCTGTTGGCTTTACTTTTACTTACTTAAATCACATTGGTCTACCATTCCCTTAGGAGAAATTTGAAAGCTGACTTTGTCTAGGCACTTGCACTGTTTGAAACTGGCCTGTGTTGTTGAGGCCTAGCTCTGTTGCCACGTGGTCCACAGGGCCCTTGTTAGGCAGAGGAATGTATTGATTTAGTGTATGTCAGTGTGAATCACGCTCAAGGTGTCCAGACTTCTACTGTACATAAACCATGATTTTTTTCTACAGCTATGTCTTCACTCTGTTCTTGTGCCAGCCTTCAGAGCATGGGGTGGCCATCAGCCTCCCCCAGTTCCCTCTTGTGCTTCTCACAAGATTGCCTCCTGGCTCTTTGTTAACTGCATCAGCATTTAGCTGAGCTTAAGAACATTTTTGGCATTTTTCTCTAGTTTAACTCCTTGTTTCTCTGTCTGGATATTTAAAAAAAAAAAAAGGTAAGAGCTTGGTGGGGAGGATAGACAGGTCATGGGAGACGTTCTTGACAACAAAAGGTAAAGATGCGTAGCCATTTGCTATGAATGAATGGAGTCTGAGTTCTTTGGTTAAAGTCGTGCTGCTTTTGACAGCCACTTACTGTAAGATCCACATTGACACATACTTTTAAAGGAAAAGTTTAAAAAAAAAAAAAAAGAAGATGAAAGAGAGCACTATCAGCTGACTTTTTCAGATGCTGAAACTACAGCCCTCTCTCCACTCTTGTCTGTCAAGATCTTAATCTTGAAAGATGATTCAAATTCACAGTCTTCATATAGCAAGGAGGAGGTGAGGGAGGATTGCCTGTTATAGGACTCAGGAGACATAAGCCCCCTGGGCACTTGCTATTCAAAGCATTCTTTAATCTGAAACCCACGGGATTCATCCACACCTTGGGCGAGCTACACCGCTGACATCCGTTCAGAGTAGTACTGTTACTATGGAACGGTGTAGTGGCTGTTCTCTGTTGATTAGCTTTGTGTTGTGCTTGGCTTCCCACCTAATCTTGAGATTATGCTATTACTGAACAGAGGAACAACATATCACTTGAAAATGGACATTCAGGAATGATCCTTCTTGGGCCCAGGTGGTGTTCGCTTCTGAGAACCCAGCCTGGCTTCTGTTCTGTATCCTAAAAAAGAAGTGCTAAGCTGTTGCCAGTAACCAGATACTTCCCTGTGTGTGCAGCACTCAGCTTCTTTAGCACAGTGTTACATCTACATCATCTCTGTACTAATTCACTGAATCTATTATTTAGCAAAGCTGTTTTTCAGGATGTGGATACTCTCAGAATAGGATCCCCTCATGATTTTTTAAGGTAGCATACACACTGAAGTGTAAAAATATGCTGAATCTCATGTTTAACTTACATGCTGCTCTGTATCTGCCTGACCTAAGTCAGTACATGTCAGCTTTCCACCAGCTTTTACATAAAATGTTATTACGCTATCTGGAAGACAATACAGTGAGCAGGTGAAACATCCTAGGCAAGTCTATGAAGAGAGATCCAAACCCTTCTTCCAGAATGCGCTAAAGTAGCAGTTGGAGATCCCTTTCATCCTCTGAAATCTGAGTTGTGACCTGGTGGTTCTCACATGCCCAGTCATTTGGCCATATTACCAAATGTTTATTGGACAGTGTTACCTGCTCTCAGAACCAAGGAAAGGGATTTATTTTTTCCTTGCTGATACTTTTTTCAAAGATAGTGTTCATTGCCTTCATCTTGACTCTTGATTCGTCAGATACATCAGAGGAGGTATGGTGGGTTGACCCCAGCCAGCAGCTAAGCTCCACCCAGCCATTTGCTCCCCGATAGGGGAGAGGGTAGGGGGAGGAAAACTCATGGATAAAGGCAGTTTAATAAGTGAATGAAAGAGGGGGAAAAAGGAGGTGGTGCAAAAGCAGTCATTCACCATCTACCAGAAGCAGACCAATGCCCAGCCAGTCTCCAAGCAATGGTTACTTCCCACAGTAGCACCCCCCAAAACACCCTTTTTATTGCTGAGCAGGAGGTTATACAGCACAGAATATCGCTTCGCTCAGCTTGGGTCAGCTGTCCCAACTGCGTCCCCTTCCAGCTTCTTGCCCACCCCTGGCCTGCTTACTGAAGGGCAGAGTCGGGAAAAAGAGGAAAGAGAAGGCCTTGGCACTGTGTGTAGGTTCTGCTCAGCAATAGCCAAAACACTGGTGTGTTATCAATGCTGTTTTAGTCACTAATCGAAAACACAGCACCATGCAGGCTGCTATGAAGAAAATTAACTCCATCCCAGCCAGACCCAGTACAGGGCAGGGCCAGAAAATCAGCTGCTAATGGTCATGGATAAATTTAATTTTTTTCTGTTCAGGAAAATAAATCTGTGAAGCCTAAGAAATTCTTGGTTACTTGAAACAGCGCTACGTAAAATTCATGCTGTTTCTGACTGGCAGTGTGTGAACTGGAAAGAGCTTTTCTCTTCCCCATTAGTACTGTTTCATTTCTCAGACTGATCATGCTTACAGACAGCGGCCTTTCACATGCAAGTGTATTGGCTGCTTATTTAAGGTTCATGTTGCTGTCACTGAACTTTAGCAGCTGGGGTGAAGCTTCTGAGTCAGAGCCCTAAGTTTCGGTATAGCCATGTGAGTTTGGTGTCTGGGCTGCAGTGGATCCCAGTGGAGATCTGTCACTGCTGTTCGGGGAGTTCAGAGTGTCGTTCAGAGTGTCATTCAGCTAACCAAATGTAGGTGTCTGCTCCTGGGGTGGAGAGCGGCTCTCATGGCTTCACTCGGTTCAGTGACGTGATTTCCATTGGCTGTAGTACAAGCGTAGGCACTGACTTCATCGGTTTTTAACATAGGTACTCGAATCTAAATTCAGATACCAGGTGTAACCCTGGGGGCTGAAATCAGTAGCCTGCATCTAGAGCTGTTGAGATACCCCAGTGTATTTTGGCTTGAGATACCCCAGGTGCCAGGCCAGAGGGACCTGGCTCTACCACAGGTTGTGCATCGTATCTGCCAACCACATGTGTCTTACGTATGCATGAGTGTCTGAAATGGCACTTACTGTCTGGGCAGCTGAACTGACCCCCCAGTGGAGCCTCAAATACCCACAAATGTGATTGTACACGTTCTCTTTATACTAAATATAAAGAAAGAGATCTTCTTGTTTCAAATTAATTTAGATTTATGTGACCAGCAAGTACCTGTTTCTTTGCATCAAATATGACAATCGACTAGAGGAAGAGGTTATCAAAATTGAGACATTTAAAGTGAGGCGAACACTTCTACAAAGTCACGTGCCGTTCTACAAAGGGTCCAGTAATTTCTGTGCATGTTTCTTTGGTCTTTTTAAACCAGCTGTCTTAGAGTATCATGTATTTTTATACATTATTTAACAGCTGGAATACATACTCCCTTTTTATTTGTAAGGCACATTGACATACTTGTCTGTTGCACAGCAACATGTCGTAAGTAACTTCTTTTCATGACAACTGCTTTTTATGATTTCTGAGTAGGAGGGCTGGCTCTTGTGTTTTTCAGATGAAAGTTGAGATAGTGCCCTTATTTATAGATACTAAAGGGAACTGGAAACTTTAGACTAATATTTAAAACTTATTATATGCTGAAGGCTTATCATGGAATCATTTAGGTTGGAAAAGACCTTTAAGATCAAGTCCAACTGTAAACTTTTACATTTATTGATTTATTATTTATTATTTTATCATCTTTATAGACGCTGAAATGTCTCCTTTCTTGCACACCAGGGGCTAGATAAGCTATGTCAACCTACTGGTTCCTTTATGCTTCCCATTTATGTGATCTGGTGGAAGGCCATACTAGGGGAACTATTGAGGCAAATGTCAAGATACAGGCTTACTCTAAGGGAAATGGTTTGTGGCAGGTTGCGGTCTGGAGCAATTTCAATTGAGGTAATGGTTCTGGGGGCTACAGAGCTGACTCCCTGGATGACGTGTGTGGGAATGCTCGTCAGTGTGCAGTGTTTTAAATATTTCATACTGTTTATGAAGGCAAGAGAAAGATGGCGAGAAAATGAAAGAGACACTGTGGAACATTTTAGGAACATTTTCACCTTCGAATAAGCAGTTGTTATAAAGCGATAATTTATCATATTGAATGTTCTTTCTTTCAGCCAAGGAGTATTGCAAAGTCATATTTCCGTATGAAGCACAGAATGATGATGAACTCACAATCCGAGAAGGTGATGTCGTCACACTTATCAGTAAGGTAAAAGCAATATTTTTTTCCTATGAGCAGGGATCCATTTTTTAAAATGGACATCATTCAATTGCTGTAAAATCCCCATTTGTGCCTTTGACAGTGACCTTCCTACAAAAATGCTAGTTTGACATAGACTTCGGAAGACTTCAGAAACCCCTACATCTCCCTTCCTCATATGTTCTACAGCCTTACCTTGTGTCCTGGTTTTGGCAGGGATGGAGTTAATTTTTCCTCTCAGTAGCTGGTATGTTTTGGATTTTGTGTGTGAAGAATGTTCATAAACACCCTGATGATACCAGTTGTTGTGAATGAGACCAAGGACACCGTCCTGCTTTCCAAGTCTCGCTAATTTGCAGATGCAGGAAGCTGGGAGAAAGACAGACAGCATAATTGATCCAAACTGGCCAAAGAGAGTATTCCATGCCATAAACGTCATGCTCAGTATATAAGTGGGGGCAGGCGAGGGTGGGTATCTGCCTTCCTGGCATCCATCCTTCCTGCTTGTTTTTGCTGGCATCGTTCCCCCTACCTTGCTGGCTCCCTTTTGCTCCTTTGCTTGCTGCTCGGGTTTGTTTCCGTGATCGCTGCTCGGGACGGGCTGTATCGGTCATTGGGACATCGGGTGGTGAGAAAACACATATTGTTCACTTTGTATATTTTTTAATATCCTTATATTCTGTTATTATTGTAGTTTTCCCTTTTATTTTAGTAAATTGTCTTCATCTCAACCCACGAGTTCTCCTTCCTTCCCAATTCTCTCCCCCATCCCCCTGGGGAGGGGGAGAGTGAGCGAGAAGCTCTGTGGTGATTTGGGCTAAACCATCACACCTTGCTAACCTTAAGTGAAGAACAGCAGATGTGGTCTCTTGAGTCTACAGGTTTAAACAATTAATTTTAATTTGAATCTGCTGACAGATGTACATAAACTGTAAATTGTAACAATATAAAAGCCTGGAGAATAAACTGGAAGACTCAAGAAAGCAGCAGCTTTGAACATCTCCATTAGGTGTGTGAGTTACCTTTCCTGTGGGAATTGTGAATTAGATTTTTTTGGGTTAGATGGAGATAATATACCTAAATTAATATAATGAACTAAACACTTGTTTAGATGTAGCCAGGCTTGACACTATGGTAAAGCAGAGAAAGATAATAAAATGGAAATTAAATCAAATCATTTTAGATCTGTGTTCTTTTCTTTAAAATTACTTGAAATCGTTCAAGATTAGAAATTAAAAACCAATGCCAAGATTTATAGTAGATCTCCAAAAACTATACCATAAGATGGTGAGTAAACAGTTTATTTTCTTTTAGAAGAGCTGTGCGCCATGTTACAAAGAACGAATTATAGGTTAGATGCACTTAATTTCCTACTGTTGTTTAAATACTTCACAATTTGTTTAAATATTCTTGACTGCTGAACGTATTTGGGGGAAAAAAGCTACAAACTAGAAAAGGTTGTGGATTTTGCATGATACAGATGAATTGTAATGATGTGCACACTGTTGTTGTTTGTGCTTATATGAAAGTAAAAGAATAAATTTATAAGTTTCATGAGAAATTGTTACTTGACTGAGCAATTTGGCACCTGGGTGGAAAAAAACCAAAAACCTTGGGAGGTACATCTGGGGCAGTGTTTACTTTATACTAAGCCACTTGCAATCCTAGAGGACAGCTTCTTTGTCCTGAAGAATATACATGTAACAGAGGCAAAATAATCATACATTTGGTGGGAAAAGAAACTGCAAATATAAAAAAGAAATTGTGTACATTAAATATCCTTTAATGACTTGCCCTCAATTACATTTTTGTTTAGGTTGTCTTGAAAACTGTCTTTGCCTGATTTGAAATGTTCTTGTTTGAGTGTTCAACAGTGTCTCTGATCATGAAAATGGCTTTTAAGACGTTGTTCCTGTCCACTTTACGCTTTCTTGACCAGGTTGATTTAACTCTCTGAGATAGCTGGTCTCCGGGTGGAGCTGTGCTCTTCAGTGTACATAGATAAAAAGACAATTACTTTACTGAGATTTCAATATGAGATTTCCTTTCCTTGCTTTTTCTCATTTTCTTCTTCCTGCTGCATCTGCCCCCACAATGGAAGGATATTTGTCTTTTATAATAACTGAGCTGATGATCTGACTGAATTGACCAGTTTTCCCAACCATGCAGTGAGAAGTTTGGCAGTGTATTGTCTAGTATATTCCCCTGTCCTTCTACTGTCCAGACTGATGGTGTCAAGCCACTGCAGACATTTTATTCAGTTTTCTTCTTTTTTTCTGTGGTATGTCACATGTCTGTGAACAATTACGTAAACTTATGCCTCTAGAGAATGGAGGATCTCAATGCAAAAAGGCTTGGCATTTCTCCTTGGATGCTTTTTTATGTTGTGTCTGAACTAATCTGAGATACTAAAGAAACAATGCTTAACAAGCAGTCACTTTGCAATCCTTTTGTGGTTTGCAGATCCCATTGCAGACAGGCGTGTAGGTTTGTTTGTCTGGTTTTAACACATAGTTTGAAAAATAAAATTCAAGTGGTGTGGAGTCAGGGGCTTTGCTGTAGAGCTCTGAAAACAGTGCGGTCTCCTCTATGCTCTTACTATGGAAGATAGTATTTTATTTTAGCACGAATCTTCTGAAGCAGGTGTCACTTGTCATTTTCCTTTTAGTCAGCACTAAGAAAGCCTCCCCTTTCTGCACTCTAATAGCTTCTGATGGAGAATTGTCTTTTACCTGAAATTCAAATCACCATGCTTGGAGAGTCCTTTCCATAACCCTTACTGAGTAAGGGGAATTAAATAGAAATGTATGGAGTACTTCAGAAACTGTTACCATGGTTTTGCTTTGCCATCAGGTTACAGAGTTTGTTTTAATCAATTTGCCAGAAATTTGTTTGCAGGGTTTGCTTTCTATGCTGGAGAACAATGGACAAAATTGATTCTTCCCAATTACCTAGACCCAAGGAGAGAAAATTGTTTTTTAAAGAAAGAGATGAATGTCGTAGTATTTCCTAAAACCACAAGTGCATTATCTTAAAATAATGTATTTTGTTGCAGTCACTAAAACTAGAAAGTGACATGAATTCTCAGGATGAAAAGTCTCTCACTAGGCGAATCTGTTTTCACACAGTCAGATCTATAGGAGTGTTCATAATTTTAACTCGTACTGAATTTTTCATTTAATAGAAAACAACAGCGTTAGTGGGAATGTGTGGAAGTGGCTGAAGTAGTAAGGAGTAAGTAACATGAATTCTTCCAAGAATGGGAGAATTCCCATAATCTTAAAAGCCTGAAGAGGAGATAGCACTTGGTAGGCACTAAGAGGAAGGGGAATGACTTAAATGAGCTAAATAGTAAGTTACTAGGAGAGCTTGTGTATTTGTGCGTGCACGTGTGAGAATTTGTGTGTGAGGAAGCTGCTAGTCTGGTGTTCATTTTTAAATGCAGAATTCAAAATCACCATTTTAGCAGTGTCCATGCAGATAAAAGGACTAAGATTATATATATATCTCTTTTTTTTTTTTCTGCCAAATTAGTTATACAAGTCCCTTGTCAAGATCATCAAATATCTACCTAATATAAAGAACAAACCAATTTTTTTTTGTCATGGGCTTTGCAGAATCTGTTTCAAGTTATCACTGTTTTGATGGATGTTGAGATTTTGAATCAAAAGCTGATCAGACCTTTCCTATAGGCCTCTATGATAAGGGAATTTGAATATCTGAATTTTGTTGGGAAATAGCCAAAGAATACTTAGAATGAATTTGCTGAATCACAAGTGACTTCCCTAGTCACTCTGAGTATGTGCTGATAAGTTTTATTTAAACACTGAAGTGAGTCAGTAGAGCCCGATCATTTACTGGTCAGAACAATATGTATTTTAGGAGATATAATGGGAATGATGCCATCATACAAGACTGATAGACAGAAATAATTGCCAGATAAACAGCATATTGAGTTATTTTTCGATGAACTTCATACACCTAAATCATGGAAAAGATACAAGATGAGATAGAGTCCAGACATATGGTAGTAACAGTTTTTTCCTCACAGGTTAAAATTTACCTAAAGAAACTAGAAGAAAAGGAGAAACCAACTTCACATAAATGTATTCCAGAAATTTCTGGAAAAGGTTTTTCTCTCCTCCTTTTTCCCAGTGAAGCAAACACCCTTGTAGTTACGCAGAAAAGGTTTTATTTATTAATTACTGGAAACGAAAGTGAACAAATGATAGTTTTTTAATTCCTTCATGCAAGGAAAGATTTTTTATTTAAAGATAGAAGACCTGTATTTAAGGATAAAAGATCATAAAATATTGCTCAGAATTCTAAAGGAAGGTTAAAACTTCATCTATGAGGCAATAAAACAGTAGACCTGGTACCTTTGCTTTGCAAAAAAGAGTCTAAGAAAAATACACCTTTGGAAGAAAGAGAACAAAAAGCAAAATAAAGTCATTTTCTTTGTTGTGCAGTTTGATGATAAGATACGTTCATAAGCTGAAAATATATGAATGACAACAAGCCATGAGATTGACCCTGTGGGTTTTCCTTTGTCATGTCAAACATTGTGTTCCTTAAGTAATTTTTTTCAGTGTCTTCAAAATGTTCCTGACAGTGTTCAGATAATGGCAAGAACACTGGCAGTGACTGCACTGTGTGACTGAAGAAGAGTGGGAAACAGGCATTTCATCATGCTCAAATATTGATTTTGAAGATTGTATTTGTAATAAGTAGAGTAAATTTTAAGCAACAAAAGATTCACATGACATTTCGAACTGTTATCTTGAAAATCTTTTAGGATTTTTCATGCCAGCACTTTTAGTCATAGCTACTGTAGCATACTTTCCAATGTTAATAAAGACTTAATTCAAATACTAAAAATTTCTTAGTGGTTCTAATAAATTTTGACAAAATGCATAGGATTCTGGAGATTTTACTGGCATGCAGAAAATTACCTGTGTGAGGAATTGATAGTAATTGCTAAATAATTTCAAAGCAAATACATCAAGCATACTTGGCAGCTGTGCATTCATTTGAAAGCAGTTTTACTTGCAAGAGTGTAAAAAATTTCATTGCATTGCATCAGTCTATCTGAGCTCTAGGCAGTAAAGATCAGTTTGTTCCCAGGAATTAAAATGGTCTGGATAAATAAAATTAACTACTTCAAAAATCATTGCGAATTTGCAAAGCCTACAGTAACAGAAGGGTATCCTCACCTGTATCCTTATTATCGGAGCAGGAGTAGTGGAGGGCAATATCAGTGGCAATTCTGCTAATACTGAATTTACAAGATGTTGAAATTAATAAATGTCAATGTATCAGCTGGAATAGTAATTTTGTGCCTTGCTCTGCATATCCCACATAGCTGTCCCTCAGCCTCCACCTACCTGGATTGCAAAGATTTTCTGCTGCTGCAGGCTAACAGCTGAATACGTGACATCAGTGGTAGGAACGTGTTGACCTGAAGTGATGGATGAACATAATAGGGAGTCCTTTGTGATTTTGCAGAGGAGCTTTGATGAGGAGTCGAGTTTCACAGAGGGCATCCGGTCTCATTGTGGATTCATCAAAACTGTCTGAAGGATTAATGAGGTGAAAAAGAATGCAACAGTGACATGCAGCCTCCCAAAGTCTCACTGCTGCTTTTCAAATAGTACTGGAAAAGTTGATGCATTTGTATCGTGAAAGACACAACATGATAATACGTGTCACTAGTGAGAGAGTTATGTGACAAATTATCTGGTGTAGATATTTAATGACAACCCAAATATTTAATGGCAGTCCAATTTGTAGTGCTTAATTCTGTGTTGGGGAAAAAAAAGCTATAAACCTGGTTTCTAAAAATAAGCAATCAGGTTTTGCAAAGATAGTATTTACTTTTTGTCTTATTGTTAATAATTTACTGTGAGATTTGCAAGTTTTGTGGTTCAAAATGCTGTACCTTTAGTTAGCCCCTGCCCCGGAGCATGTGCAATCAAGTGGTAAGACAGACAAGTAAGAAAGGCAGGCGAGTAAGTACAAGCTAGTAGAAAGGGTATAAGGAAGCACTGAAATGAGATTCAGTCCTGATGATCTCTTTCATAATGTCATATTTTCACTGTTGCAGTGATTGCTCTGTGCATTTTACAATGAGGGTGGTGAAACAATGGAAGAGGTTGCCCAGAGAGATGGTGGATGCCCGATCCCTGGAAACATTCACGGCCAGGCTGGATGGGGCTCTGAGCAACCTGATCTGGTTGGAGATGTCCCTGCTCCTGCCAGGGGAGTTGCACTAGGTGACCTTTAAAGGTCCCTTCTAACTCAAACTATTCTATGATTCTATGTTAGAATATGGAATCTGTCCATATGCAGAGCGCTTAATATTTTCCAATTCTTAGGGCAGTTGTTAGGCACTTAATTTCACCCTCACTCTGTTTATAGACAGTTACTGGAGCATGGCCCTTTCACCAAAACAATTCTCCCTTACAATTCTCTCTTACGACATCTTTAAGTGCTCATCCTGATGCAGGAGGTAATTGTCCAGAGCAGTTTCTTTAGCTGAGCAATTGCCAAGGAGAACTCAACTGGGTAGGGTTGTGAAGGAAAACAGCTGCTCTGACGGATGCAGGAGGCTCCTAAAGGGATGAAATTAGTAAGTGCTATGCACAACAGTCTTGCCAGTGAGTTGAGGCCGTGAGCAGGGGAAGGAGCAGGAACCGGATGGTGTGATAGAGGAGGATGCCAGCTGATACTTAACTGAACATTTTGCTAGGTTGTGGTGTCACTAGGGTAGAAACTTGTCTGTTGCCTGCATTTGTTTCTATGGGTTTTTTTTCATTGCTGAATTTTTCTGTACGCTTTCAGTTGCAAACAGCACACCGATATTTTACAACTTTGGTTACAGAAATAGGTAGAGGAATTAGAAGACTTTCAGTATGAGCAAATAGGTAGAGAGTATCACTCATTTTTCCATATTAAGATGAAATTTTGGGTATTTTTCACTCTCTGGGTAAAAAAAGAGTGATAATATTTGAGGTGATGAAAAATAAAGCTGTTTGGCCAAGAAAACAGAAATTCTCAAAGTAGAAGTATGGTAGCGTAAGGTTGTCTTTGAAAGAAGGGAGGAAGTTAGTCATATTTCATGATAGTCATTCAGGTAATTTTGGTTTTCCTTGACTGACAGCTAAAAGCTTTTATCACATTTTTAGAAATGAATTTACTAATATAACAATACAAAAACTTCAGGTTATGCAGGGAAAAATACATGATCTGGTTTAATAAAGCATTAAAATGCCTTTCCATCAAAGCAACACCGTGGATTTGTGTTGACACTAAGTATTTGGTCATGCAGATGCCCCTATTTGGGGTTTTAATACAAGATACTTTGAGCGTTTGTAACTTCTGCAACAATCTAACATACAGAAATTGAAAGGAGTACAGGGAGTAAACATCAAGTAATGTTTTGCTTTAAGAAAGCTTTTATGATGTT
Source organism: Chlamydotis macqueenii (assembly GCF_036417535.1). NCBI lineage: Eukaryota > Metazoa > Chordata > Aves > Otidiformes > Otididae > Chlamydotis > Chlamydotis macqueenii. Next base: position 132,382,077 of record NC_141556.1, read on the forward strand.
TTGTCTTTAAAGAATAGCATGTGAGCAATAAAAGCAGTTACTGCTCGCCTTTGGAAATAAATAGGAGTTGCCCTCAGAGAGAACAATACCATAAAGGATCTTGGGGCATGCCCTTTTCTCTTCTGAGATAACCATGAATTATTCAACACATCTTTGGCCAGACCTAATAGCCATATTTAATCTGCTTTCTGTGTTCTTGCCCCCTACACTGTGCTCAGCACTAGTTTTTCCCCCGGGACCTCCCGCCTCCTTAGCTGATTGAGAAACCTGCTCGTACCAAAGCTGCTGATTTAATACAAGAAATTATTCTGTGAAATGTGCAGTGCTGAGAGTGCAGTCTTACATGGCTGATGGTAGGTGTCTGCTGAAAGGGATGGTTCTGCTACTACCCTCTTGCCTTGCATCCGGCCGCCTTGCCCACAGGACACGCAGGGGCGTGTGAGTGGGAAAGGGTGGTAGGAGGATGGGGATTGCCCCTGCAGTCAGCAGCCTGCTGAGAGATTGGCCCTAACCTGAAACTTTCCTCTCAAGGTTTCACCTTATGGGAATGAGAAGGTTTGGATTTTTGCTGGATTTCAAGGCATGGGATGGTAGCCGGAGTAGGTCCTGCAGAATGAAACCTTTTTGACCTGCTACTAATGTGTGTGGCAAGTGCGTGGAGTAAAACTTATGTCATTGCATAGAAGCATGAGTGTTTCCTCATATAAATGATATAAAGCAGTTATCTAAAACTTGTGGGGACACTGATGGTCAAATAAATAAATATTTTAATTTTCTAAAATGTTTTGATATACTCAGTAAGTTATAGGAAAAACAGACTGTGAGTAATTGTCCTCTCCTTCTTCTTCTTGCCTGAAGGTTGTCCTTGGCCAAGACTTTTAAATGTTCGTGAATAAAAGTTTAACACTTACTTGTATCTTGCAGCATTTCTTGGCTGCTGTGATTAGCAATGGGGCATTAAGTAAGGTCTATGTAGAGATAAAGCCTGACAATATATTTAATAAGGTGCAGCTCACATTTCACTGATGCCTTTAGAAACATTACTGAAACACAAATGTTTGAGCTGAGCACTTAAACTGTGAAGCCTGAGATTGGTACAGGGGAGAGGGGAGCAGCCTGCGCTTGAATGATCTTGCTGTTAGTATATTTATAATATTATTTTTAAAAATATGCACTATAGTTCTTTTTTCCTGTTCTTATTGTCACTGATTGCAGTGCTACAGCAGTGCCTTCAGGGAAGGGGATTCTGTTTTCCTGAGAAGTCACAAATTTGAATTTTGACAAATGGAAGTTCATGCCAAGTTATGTAGGTGAAGTGGCAGGATCCCCCATGCGTGCAATGCTTCAAGATTTGCGTCATTTGAAAAGAGTTAGGTTTATCTGTAAGTATGTTTAATACAGCCAAGCTAATCTAAAAAGGTGACATATTTTAAGATAAGAAAGGAAAGAAATTTTTTTCTACCCTGTGCTTACAAAAGATATCACTGAAATGCTGAGGCGTCTGGAAAACTGTGATTATTGCTTTATGTGGGCTTTAGGCTCACTGCTTAGCTTCATCCTTTCTTTTATCCTGAATGTTGGGTTCACCTGCTGGTTTGATGGTATTATCTGGTCCAACCTTTTCAGGGTAGGGAGAGCTATTTAAAGGGAAAGTAAAAATGCACATACAATGCCAAGTAATTAGTAATTGTAATTAGGCCCCTGGTCCTAAGATGTCTGTGATGTAAGTAGTAATTGCATTAAGTAATCCTTCAAATGTTTTGTTCTGTGTTTTTATCATCTTTCTAAATACAGAAAAATGTAATTACATAAATATTGTATCTTGACTCATCAGAGGCATAAATTATGTTTGTTACTACCACCACATTTCGTGTTTATGTTGGCTAATTTAGTTTTAAATTGAGTATTGTAGTGCTGGGGTTTTATGACGTGGAACATTTATTTCTCCGTGATATTCTGTTGACTGAACATTGCAAGTGAAGTGAAACCCCAGAAGAGATTGTTTTGTCCAATGAGCAATGTCATTTTCCTGTTTGTACAAATATTTCATCAAAGCATTTCAGCTTCATTACTGATTAAACTATTTACTCACAGAGTTTGAAGTCAAAAGGTTAGATCTAGCCTGAATTAGATTTAACAGACAAAATGTATCTGATATGCTCGATCCTCTACCCTAACATCCTGGGTATTGCAGGTCATTCATTATTCTCAGCCAGTTTCTTTTCTGCAGGGCCAAATAACTTGGACTGATTCTTGAGCAGCCTGTGTCTTCTGCAGAAGTATCTTCTTGTGCCTTGCAGTAAAAAACACTCCCTGGAAAGAGCAGTGTAACCACAGCTCAAATAATGTCCCATTTCTGACAGTCTCTCCATTTCCTTCCATACAACATTGACATGGTGAATTCTTAGTAGAACCTTGGAGCTTAAGGATAAAGAAAAAAAAATACGTTTGACTTCTTAAGCTTTAAAAGATGCAGCTGGCATTATCAGATACATGGTTCCCTATGGCTTGGACATGAGATCTGACAGGAGCTGGGAAGGATCCATGCAGGATTTGAGGCTTTTGGGACATAGACTGAGGACCTGAGCAGGATAAATCCCTGGGTTAGGGGCCAAACAGAGCCAGACTGGGAGATTTCCTCTCATACTTTTCTTCCAGTATTTCATAATCCAGGAGTATTTGCAAGAAAGTGTACGTAAAGGCAAAACAGGTGTTCTCCAGGAGTGCCTAGGAAGACTAATTTATTGTCTGTTGGACTGTCTCTTTAATCTAAATTATCTCGGGTTAGGTAGTTGTTGAGAGATTCATTCTGCCTTATTGCCAGATATTAAAATGAACATGCTGCCGAGGAGCACTTGATTGCTAACCAAATGCTTTAAATCATAGCCATTTTGTTCAAAAGTATTTAACACATTTTGCACTATACTGTAAGGTCTCAGTCCCAGTAACTGAGCTTAATAAGTAACTGTCCTGATTTCAGCTGGGATGGAGCTAGTTTTCTTCCTAGTAGCTGCTGTGTTTTGGATTTAGTATGGAATTTGGAATTTGGTATGTGAAGAATGTTGGTAATACACTGATGTTATTAGTTGTTGCTAGGAGATCAAGGACTTTCTCAGCTTCCCAGGTTTTGCTAACGTGCAGGTGCAAGAAGCTAAGAGGGGTGTAGCCAGCACAGTTGACTCAAACTGGACACAGAAAGTATTCAACACCATAGACGTCATGCTCAGTATGGAAGGGGGGTTGGTAGATGGACAACTCTCTCGCTCTTGCTCTCTTTCTCTCTCTCGGGATTGCTCTGAGGTGGCTCCCGTTTCTGTTTTATGATCATTGTACAGGACAGGCTATATTGATCATCAAGTGGTGAGAAATTGTGCATTTGTATATTTTATTGTCCTATTATTATACATTAATATATATATTATTATTATTATATTTTTCTTTGCTGTCCTAGTAAACTGTGTTTATCTCAACCTACAAGTTACTCTTTGTTTCCACCTCTTAGTCAGCCCTACTTATGTATTTCCTGTATTTCACTTACGTTCAGTTACAGTATGGAAAATCTGGTACTCCAAATGAGTTCTTGTCTTTCTTATCTTATCGTTGGTTTGGGATTTGTGTATTGTTTTCTTATTTTCTGTTGTTTTAATATTTCCTTCTGTAAAAACAAATGTCTGTTTTTTCCAGATGGTTCCCTCTCACAATTTGCTTCACAGCTTGCATATCTCACTTCTGATTACGTGAAGGATAGTTCTCTCTCTCTTACTCTTCATGTCAAGAAGAGGACTGGTGTTTTTTAGTTCACCTGTGTATACACTTAAAATTGTTGGCAACATGTTGACAAAAGCTAGTTGTATTCTGGTTTTCTGGCAGTTGCCATTTCTCTCACATCTACCCATTCCTCTTACAGTATTTTCTGACTTAGATAAGAATTTCAGCTCAGGTTGATATATTAGTAACTTATATTTTGTGTAATATTTATTTCTTATGAAGTTTTAAAATTCCTCTAAAAATTCCTCAGCACCTCTGTCTTTCTCATTTTCTGTCCAAATCTTCACCTTAAGACTTATAAGGAAATAAATATTGCTAATAAATCCAGTGTATTGACTTTATTATCACTTATTTGGGATCTGGTGAGCTTGGAATTAGAATGGATCTTGATTCTGCAGTAGAAGAGATTTTCAGTCCTTATTTTCATTTTGCCTCTCATCCCTCCTTTTGCTTTGTTCTCTAAAAAGTCATTTGAATTATATTAATCAGAGGCAGAATTTTGGAACAAAGCTACGTCACTGGACATGAGGATAAAACCAAGATTTGTGTTTCAATGAGAAAATGCTAGAATTTCCCTCTAGATTTTTTGTTTTCTCTGTTTTGTAAATCTGCCTCTGCCTGAACAGTAAAACCAGGCTTGGCAATTTGAACTGGTAGGGAATTTCCCTAAGGTATTTGATTGCACTGTCATTGCAATGAGTACGTGAGTACAGTCTCTGAGTCAGGCTCTGGTAGGAGCTGCTTTTTACAGTAGCTAAATGTTGTCCCAGCTAACACCTACCTTGCACGAACTCTAGTATCTGTCAAACACAATTTCTACTTTTCTGCCATGTCTTAGTTTTCAGGTTTGTAAATAATTTGTTTTCCTTTTTTCTTTATTTAAACTAAGATGCATTTTTAGTAACTGAAATAATTTTTTTTCATAAACTCTTGGCATCTTTCAGCGTCTGCTTTTTGCCTGTTTACATTGTTATGAGTCTGGCAGGATAACACAGAGATAAAGCAGAGATCCACTTGGTTTGTTAATAAATTTTTGAATATTGATACTGGAGTGTATTAGCTTGACAGCTTTTGTATAAAATCTCCATTTTGAAATTACAGCCATTTTGCTGACCTTGGTTGTGTGAAGATAATGTTTAATAAGACTGGATGATTAGTATTGCATGGCTGATGGAGATCTAGAAGTAGTGGAGTATCTTTTGCTCAGTGTTCACAGGCAGCCACATTCTTTTAATCATGTTGCCTTGACTGTGTTTCATAGCTCTGTCATTTGTTCCTACTTGAGGCAGGTTGTGGAGCTGTAACTCAGGAATCCTTGTATGGTGGTCTGTCTTGTGATGGAGACGTACCTGCTGCCGGCATCATATGTGGGCTTCCAGAGGTTGCTGAGGCACAGCGAGCCTGCAGTTTTAAGTGGTAGGAGGGCACCACCACTGAGATTTTTCACTTTTGCTCTGTGACACAGAAGCCTCCTCTGGCAAATAAAGTAAACGAGAAAATTAAAGAGAAACTGCCTAAAGATTTACTTGCTGTCTGAGAATCCAGTGTGGTGATTGGCTGCATAACCCTGAGAGACAAGCTGGGGAGGAGAAAAAGCCAAACCTGCAGCTGTTTGGGATTAATGAACGTGTAACACAAACAGCGGCTTCATGAAAATAAATGAGCTTTAAAAAAAGCATTGAATACAAATTCATGTGTGTTAATAAAATTAAGAAGTAAGAGTAAGATTTGTGTTCCTTAGGAGCATAAAAACCATTTGACCTAAAAAGAATATCTGTGATGTCGTGTGCTGTAGCGAGCGCTAAGCTGTGCTATCAGTCGAAGCACAAGCTTTTCATCTCTGGATGCTTGAATTATTCTTAATATTTTTCTAAGTCTAAATTGGGTCATAAATGTTTTGGCAATTTCAGAATAGCAGCATAGGGAGTGGAGGGCATTATAAAACACGCCATGTGATAGAACAGTTGAGTGCACTGATTACTAGGCTGCGCAAGGAGATAGAGCCAAGTGGGAGGGTGCCTTCACATCAGGAATGAGGAGCGCTGGCTCTGTGGTAAGAGCAAAATCCTGCACAGCGCCTGCTCGTGCCATGCATGACTAGCTGATTATCTTGGTCCTTCATGGAGCCCTCTATTCTCTCAGCAAGTATTTTGAAAACATCATCTAGTCAAGAATCGTGCTGTTCTCTAACAAAGGCCTGACAGTCTAACAGAACCAGTAAATACCTCCTAAATAACTTCCAGGAAGGTCTAGAAAAGGTGAGTGTCCTTGGTGAAGGCCACTCAGCTGAAAAGAAGGGAGAATACAGGAGAAAAACACAGATTGAGCATGAGAGAAAGCAACCAGAAAGAGAATGAAGGGATTGTTCAGTGCCTGTATTTGTAGATGAGGAACACATTACATCAGAGTAAACTATTGAGATCTGAGGCAAAAAAAATTACCAAAAAAAGACATGATGCATTTAGCTTGCATATTTAGTTAGCACATACTTTATCTCAGGAGATGAGGTAGACTAAATAAGCTAAATAAAAAGCCTAAGCCAGAAAAATAACTAAAAAAACCCCACAAAACATAAAAGCAATTATCTTCTTTACTGCTGGTCTGTTTTCTCTGAAATACCATCCAATGTTTATGCGCTAGAACCTACAGAAAAATACCAACAAGCACAGTCATTGTGAACAATATTTTCAAGACTTCTCTTGGTATTAAGTATACCTCATTAAGTTTACTTGCATTCTTCTCTCATCCCTGTAGCAGCTGAAACAAATGATTTCATGGAAATATAACAATAAGGCCATTTTGCTTACATTTATTTTCATGCAATCTTTTATTGCCTATTCACATTCAGATTTTTTTCACTGGATCCTGTCCCCTATTTAAACTGCTATTTACTTCTTCTAGACAAAGAAATACTTGTTTCCTCTTACGTTTTTCCCTCCATACGTTTGTAGTGTGTGCATGATTTATAAACATTTATCTTCAAAACTTTTCTAAGTTTTACAGGCATGGTATGGTTGTTCCTAGGCAGATGGAGACCAGAGTGGCTGTATTTTAAACTCTTTGTTCATTTTGGATACTTACCTTAAAAAAAAAATTCAGATCTGACTTTTAGTGAATATTTAACAGTCTTTTCCCCTCTACACGTGCTACAACAGTGACTGATGTGAGCATGACATTTTTAACCCTAGAGCTTTTACATGTACTGCACAACAGGTATGGTTTCACAGACAAATTATGTAGATAAACATACACTTCCAATTAGTGCTTTTAAAGCTATTTTCTTACACCACAAGAATGTTAAGATTCTGAACCCCTTGATCTAGTGCTGTTTCTGGAGGGATGTTGCCTCATACCTTATATGAAGCTTGTAGAATTTGGCCTGTTGCATTTGCTTCTGTCCAATTTTTCTAGCTTTGTTCTCCGTGAAAATGTATATAATTATCCAGTGCGTGTTGTTGCCTCTCCCCTTTTCCTAACCTACCTGCCCACTCTTCCCTACTTTTATTATATCCATACCCCTCTGTTCCTTCTTGTCCCTATATTGTGATGCTCCAGATGCACAGCTTTTTCACTCTTACTTCACTGAAAAGCAAGAAGAGACAGGTGATTGTAGTAAGTCAGCTTTGTACACTGTCATTCTTTTTTCCACAGCCCAGATAAAATCTTTGCAGGGAAAGAACGACTCAGTTTCTGCAGCAGAGTGATGGAAAATCCTCACCACAGGCCAACCTGTAACAGTGAGGATGCCCCGAGTTAGAACTGTTAGACTTACGTCAGTACCACCAAGTGTTCAGAGAACACAGCTACTAAATTTCAACTGATCTTTTCTGAACAGAGGTGAAATGTGTTTTTTGACAAGAAAAAGTACTTAATGAAATCTGTGAGAGTTTCCACAGGGTTGGATTAGAAATGTTAGAATAGGAACATCCAACATGTTGAACTCTTGGAGCAGTTCCAGTGTGGCTCTGCTACCAGGACAGCTGGATATACCGGGCAGGTGCAGATGGTTTGGTCAGTCCAGATCTGTAGCTGTGGAAAGAGTGATGCTGCAGTGATTGCTTAAGGCTGATGTTGCTAGATAATGTGGGATCCCAGGTGTAAACCCAACCCTATTTAGCCCTGCCTGTCATAGAATGGGGAGATCCCTGATGAGTTTTCATCATGTCCAGCCCATGCACTGTTTGTGGGATTTCCTTTTGCCTTATGTCTCACGTGTGTAATTTTTATTGCATGGCTGTGAGTCACATGAAGATTTAGGGCTACTGCTCAAGAGGATAGAAGGGTTGGCCAGCCTGGTGCTGAGCCAACTGCTAAAATTGGCTGAAATGGTTTTAAGACTGAGCACACAATGGGTGACTTGCCCATAATTGTGTTTTGGAAAACAGCTGAATTGGTTCAGCTACAGCTTTCAGAGAAGTACATAGAAAATCTCAACTGGAAGTGTTCTCTTTATTTAGCAAACATAAAAATAAGTGAGTATGAATCTTACCATCCAGGACTCAAGGAACAATTGAATGTTCATAATTTAGACTCGCTGAAGTAGTAGTTTACTTATTGTGAGCATTTAGCTGTACTTAGTTTTGGTACACATACCACATTGTGCTGCTCAAAAATGCTGCAGAAAAAGGTGATGCTTGATACTGATCAGGTGTATAATGCCTTCTTAATTGGGCTGTGATGAAATTTAATAATCTCAGAAGTAATTCTAATATGTCAAGGTTTTCTTAAAAGTATGAGAAATAAAGGAGCTTTTTAACCTCCTGGGATAGAAGATGTTTAATTAAGTTATTGTCTTTCTCGAAAATGAAGTCAGAGAGAAGTAGTATCATACATGCTCAAAATGCTTACTAGTTTAATAGATTAAATGGTGAAATAGTGTTTTGCTTTAGACACAGACAAGCTCTTGAGCTCTTACAGCATGTTTATAGTTCTTTCCTGGCTGCTCCACATAATAATGTAATATGGGGTCATCACTGAAGTTTTTATCTGGTAGATTACCCTGTTAACCTGGCACTCCAGTAAATTGTTATGTTCTAGCAAAAAGGCAGGATGTAATGCAAAAGAGCACTTCAGCACACAAAGCTGTTCAGCGCAAAAGCACATTGTGATTTTAATGTTATTTTACTGTTTTGTAGGATTGCATTGATGTGGGTTGGTGGGAAGGCGAACTCAATGGCAGACGAGGTGTGTTTCCGGATAACTTTGTCAAGCTTCTTCCTTCTGATTTTGAAAAAGAGGTAAGCAATGTATTCTTTCATTTTCACTTTAAAATACAGAATGAAAGTGGAGTTGAAAGAAATTCTTTTTCAGATACGTTATTTTGACAAAGTTTTACTTCTAACTTAATAACAAAAAAACATTAAAGGAAACAAATTTCTGGGTTACAAAGCATCTGTGAAGAGAACGTGTGAAACTCAAAGTAATATTATGGAGTTTCTTTGAAGGGTTTGATTGGCCCGTCCACTCAGTCCACCTCCACTACATTGTTCTGAAAGCCCTCTGTCCTGCATCCTAAGTTTGAGAGAGAGGGACTACAGGTCCATGGGTAGTTTGCTGAGTCAGGTGATGCAATGACGACCAGAATTGTTAACTCTTCTCCATTGTTTTTGTGGTGGAATAAGAAAAGTTAATGTACCACCTGCATGCTGATTGCCAGCAGTCAAGCACTCTTCTAGATTGAAAAGGGTGAAATTTCAACTGTGAGACTTGAAAGACAACAGTGAGCTTTTGGTATCTCAGAGCCATGCTTCTTTACCTCTCAGAATTATTAAAAAAGAAGGTATAAAATCTATGCAGCAGCTTTTTCAGCTTCTACTTATTTGAAAGAGATGGCGTTGTTATTTGCCAAACAATCTTTAGAAATCCTGCATCTTTCTTGAAGAAAGTAATGGATTACTTCCCTCAAAAGTCGATTCCATTTTTAGGAACCTTTTCCGTCATCAGGGGGATATTACGAGCTTGCAATCAGACTTTTGATGAGTATTTCACAGTGACAGCATAAGCCTTCTGTGATAAAACTGTGGCTTACTGACACTCAGCTTCAATCTTTGGCAATAAAGTTGGGTGCCAGAGGCAAAAATTAAATAACTTGGAAAGCTTAATAAAGCAACTGTTAAACATCTCACAGAAGCTAACATGATAATTACTGAAAATGAAGGTAGAAGAGCAGCAAAAACTGTGGGAGATGAAAATGCAATTCCAGACCAGAGTGGATATCCTGGCTTTAGGCCTAGTAATAAAAGAAGGTGATTTCCAGAAGAGACAGAAATCATAAACCTTAAGACATAGTGAGCCTATTATAGAAGAAAAAAATCTTTACTCCTATCCATTTTTTTTTTGTTGAAATTTATTCAGTCTTTTTGAACTTATAAATTGTGTGTCTTTAAGTGTTTTCTTTTCTTTGGAGTACAATGAATATAACTTGTAGCATAAATTAAATGTTCAGGCACTTAGAAATTGCTGCTAGGTTTGCTGTAAATGTGAAGAATAAAATTTTATTAATTTTAAAATGGCACAGATTTGGCCAGGTGAGTAAGTAACTGGTATGACTGTAGACTGTCTGTCCTTGTTTGAACCAGTGCTAGAAGGGAAGGAAATGGATACTTTTCCATGGGTTTTGTCAGACATTTTCTGATGTGATTCAGAAACGTTGGATTCCATCCCGTGGTCTGAAAGTATTTGTTGCAGTAGTTCTTCTGCTTGTTGAACAAAAGCTTGGATCTTTTCCCATCTCCTTGTTCAGTCCCCAATTTTCCAATCCTGATTCTTTTCCACATATGGCTAGTTGTCCCAGGCCCTTTCTGCCTACTCCCAGTCTCCACCTCTCAGGTGGTCTCAATTACAGGATTTTCCCCTGAGCTCACTACCTGAGTCTAAATCACCATCTGGATTTACTTTCCATCCCTACCCTCAATTTTTTCATCCAGCTTGTTTTCCTCTCCCTCCTCACTCTTTGTCCCTGCTCTGTAGTTTTGTTCTCTTCTTGCCACCAATCTTGGTTTCCTTTCAGTTGTCTTCATTTCTAGTCTGTCTCCATCACCTTCTCGGTTATCTCATGCAGCCACAGACCCTTGTAATTCCTCCTTGCTTCTCCTTGTTTATCTCAGCAGTCTTAAGGCTCCTTCACACTACCTTTTTTTGATCTTTGTCTGCCTTTGTGAAACAATGTATTTCCCTCATCAACTTCCAGTTAAAGCCTCTTTGTCAGATGAATCATAGGATCCTTTCTCCTTTGTGTTTGTCTACATTAGTATTTTAGTTTTAATCAAGAGCGGAATTTCTAGTGAAGCTCTCACTTGTCCATCTGCACTTACTATGATTTCATTTCCCTCGAAGACAGATCTCGCGGGACATGAGCTAGACTCCTTTCAGATGAGAGCTAAGCCAAAAGATGTGCTAAAGGAGTGCACCTCATACATTCCACCTGCTGACATATGGATAGTCAATGGTATCAGGCTCACACCACTCCAGAATAGCGCCCCAAATGTGTATATTGTGCTGTTGGATCCTCAACAGCAACTATTTAACTCTGTAGCCATTATTAAGCAAACCCCCAATTGATATCACAAAACCTTCATTGTCCGTGTCTTCTTTCCTTTCCACATTTTTCAGCACTTCTCTGCATTTAAACCTTGAACCATATTTCCTAAATTCATGCAGAAATGTCTCGGAGAGTGTAAGGAACTCACTGTTCATGGACAATGGTCCATGACAGCCAGGCTAGAGATCATTCTAAGCTCCTGAGTTCTTGGCCGCAGCTTTCTCAGGTTAATGACAGGAGGCGATCAGGTTAGGATAAGGTGGTAAGAGAAACCTAGGCTGCAGGATGGCAACTTCAAAGATTTAAGCTGTTAGGCTTGCTCAGTGTGTGCAAAACTAGTGGTTTTTTTTCTCCAGAGATGAATGTATTTGCTAGATTTGAGAGAGATCTCCAGGAAGGGTGAGTAACAAGGGCTGAGGCTTCACAGAAAACCTGCTCCCTGTCGACAGTCAGACCAAGACTTGAGAGTTCTGGGACAAAGGCTGAAGTAATTGTTACAAGTCAGCAAAACAATTGATCTTTCTTGCAAGTAGGTGAGACATTTGGCAGATATATAGAAAATAACACAGGGGGAAAAAGTCAACATGGGTTTGATAGAAAATATCAACAGTTGGTTGATGTTTGGCAAAGCTATGCATCTCTGGAAACATCATCTTATAGGTAGTTCCACAGGGCAATATCCAGTGTTGCATAGCCAGCAAGGTAGTGACAGTGATTGTGATCAATCTGTAGCAAAGGAAATAAGGACCTTCTCAGAAAAAATGATGGACATATAAAGAAAAAAAATATTAATTTTAAGTTAGGCTTTATTATATATATATTTTTTTTTAAGAGTGAGAGTTAAAGTATGTCATTTGTTTTGGCATTGTGCTCCATTTGGTTTTGTGTTCATTCCAAGATATATACGGTGAATGCCAGTATGGTGTGTGTGCATACACACACATCGACGTAGAAGGAAAGGCACTCCTCCCCTAGCCTGCAGGTGAAGAAAAATGGTTCTGGCACTGATTTGGTTTCTCAGCCATACCATCACAGATCTATTAGGAAAATGGTCATAGCAGCGAAGGTAAAAGTAAAAAGTACAGATTGTTTGGAATAATTTATTTCATTTCACCAAACTTCTGAAACTCTCATAAGTGTATTTCACAATTGGAGCTGTACATGTATCATAGTGACTGAATGAAATGTAACCTTTGCAGCATTTCCTGTGCTCTGCATTTTTGCCCCATTTATGAGTCTGAAAAAATACACTTCAGGTTTTGCTACATCTAGCTGTTTAATTCTACTTGGTTTTTTTCCAAAATGGCTTGGAATATTTACAAGATTAAATTTTAAATAAATAGGTTTCTTCACTTGGTTAATCAAGGGTCATGCATTTCTCTAATCTTAGGGCACATAAACTGGAATTTTTTTCTGCCTCAGCAGGACATTTCAATTGCAAAAGTAGAAAAAAACTCATTGTATTTGTTAATGTTGTTTCCTCTCTCCAAATTCATTTTAATGAAGTTACTTCCGGGAAAATGTGTGGTAGATCTGTAGTCTCAAGTCGTGTAATTATTATTGTTAAGCAATGTATGATTAACTCCAGCCTTTGTATGAATGAGATTTACAGGCATTTACAGCAATCTGTTTTCTTCTGTTATTGAATTTTAGAGACCGAAGAAACCACCGCCTCCATCAGCTCCTGTCATCAAACAAGGATCAGGTAAGGTGCAGCTGATTTTGTACAGCACATGTTAGTGAGCACATCTCTGTCTAAATTAAGTGTATTCAAATTTATACAGAATTAATCTGTATCAAAATTGGTAAGCAGGAGGTGTCTAGACAACAACTAATAAATCAGAATCAAATTGCAAAAAGATAACCTTGAAAGACTGTGGTTTGCTTTTTAAATGTATTACAGGCAACCATCTGCACCATTTTAAAATAATATATTTTGGCCCTTAAACATGTTAATTTGGAGCAAGGTTGATACTTCTGTTTTTAAAAGCTCTCCAGTTCCATTCCTTGACTGAAGTTGATTGTGTGCCTGTCTTTGCATTATAGACCCATTATGTTGGGGTATAAGACCTGCAGGAGGAAACTGCTTTCACTTTACACCTAGAGATCTCATTTATTCTAGAGACAAAGAGGTTTTTTGTGTATCTATAAGATAGTGTCAGAGAACTTTGTTGTAGTACAGTGGCCCCATCTGAGTTGCAATCTACATCTTACCTATCTGAGTGAATGCTGGAGCTGGCTGTCCATCTCTAGATTCTATGCCATGGTTAGATTCATGGTTTTCAGTACTTTTTTAGCCATCAGTTATAAAACTCAAAGGAGTTATCTCGAATCTGGTTATGTAGATAATGGTGTTGCAAATGTATTAAGGGGCTGATTACGTTTTCCAAATGGATGAGTGCTAGCAACGCTGATTTTAGAATATGTTAGACTGAATTGTGTATAAATAGAGAGCTGAAACCACTTTTATTTGTAGTTTTAAAATGACTGCTCAATACAAATTTTCAAAAGTGCCTGTATGATTTATTTTTTTCTGTGAAACTTGGAAACGGTTGAAGTGTCTATGCGCTTGACAGTTCTGACCTCAGAAACAAAATTTCTGTTCTGTTCATGTAAAATCGCAAATCATGAGGCATGGGATGATCTCAGAGTTTTCATTTGTATTGTAGTTGTGGTGGAAACTTAACTATGGCTGGAATTCTTTAATCCCTTAACTTCAGTAAGTTTGTTAAAATTCTGCAGCAGCACTACCACTTTCCCCGCTGCTGGCGCATGTTAAAAAAACAAAACGAACACGTCCAATCTAGCCAGATTATTTTTCTTGTCACTGTGGTCTGTTCCAGCTTTCAGTGCTTTAAAAAGTAAATTTCCCTCTCCTACAGTCTTGATCTACTAGTAGAAGAACAAGTTACACCAGTGTACAATTTACTGGGAATCAATAGGCTATTATTTAACTAGTTTGAATTTGTCAAGCAGTTCTTTGACTACAGAATCGTGACTATAAATATTTAGTTTACTTATTGATGCCCATGGTTTATTGTTAAGACTCCTAAAAACATAGATTTGCTTTTAAGATCAGTGAGTAGCAGTGTCCAGCGAGAGCAGTATAACTTTGCCATCTAGTGGCGGTTGCATACTAAAGATGTCTTGGTGACAACTGGCATCATAGCTTAACACGTTTCTATAAAACATTATATGTATTTCAATTTATACTCCTATAATTAAAGAATAATACTTTGTACCAACGCATTAGCTGTGTCACCGTAGCAGGATATTGTGCCCATTTTCAGAAGGAAAAATGGATGCATAAAGATGCAGATAATTTGATTAAGGCCATCTAAGTCTGTGGTAAAGCCAAAGCTATTGTTGTTATTTGTTTTCATACTCTGTCTTTGACAAGTCCTGGCTGATTATGCACAAGGGTTTCTTCTTATATGTATTTAGAGGTGAAAATCATCCTGTGTTTATTACCATCCTGACTTCCTCTGCTTTCTCAAATTATCACTTTGCCGAGATAACACTGTATTTTACTACATCCCTTGTCAGGCCTTACTGTTGATAGTAGGTAACCATGTTTCTGCATATTTCACCAGTTATAGTGTGATGAATAAATTGAGAACTGCCAGTTGCAGCCTAAATAATTAAATATCGTTATCTTCTGATGCAGAGTGTAAAATCATAGCAGAGAATTAGAATTGGTCTTTGTAGTACAAGCGGTATATAGATAAAGGAGTTTGTATTATAGCAGAGCTGGAAGTTTGGCTGCATTTCCAAATTCTGCACAGCAGCAGACTGCCAAGGGTGTATATGCTGCGCTGCTTTACAAAGTAAGGAGGAAACTGGAGAACCAAGTTAGGAGAGTGGGTCTGTTATGTAGCGGTTGAAAAGCAGTAGGCATTTCACTGAGTAGCTGGGATAAGCAATACAACCGCTTCTAGACTGGAGAGTGGGAATACTTTGTTGAGTCCCTCTAGGAGCTGGGATGGAGGTCACCAGAGCTTCCTTGCAGGTGACCTTCTCCTGGCAGCTAAGGCAGGATCAGGGTGCCTGCCTGAGTACTGATTAATTTGGGGGTCACAAACCGGTCACTCCCACAGCCTGGGAGCTCCTAAGTGTTTGTAGGCTCATTGTTTTATACATGGCTTGAGAGTGTCCCTCTGTGTATTAATGATGACTGTTACTCTTACTGTAATTAGATCTATAGACTTGTGTCTCTTTTTTGCTTGAACACACTAGTACGTCCAGGATTATCAATATGTTGATTTGTGCTTTGCATAACTCATGTTTAGAAAGGCTTTAATTGGTTTCTAGCAACAGTTTCTCCTCTCAAGAGTGAAGTATTTTTCGTAGAATCATTTAGGTTGGAAAAGACGCTTAAGATCATCGAGTCCAACTGTAAAATGGCAATTTAGTATTATTTATTGACATGATAAGTGATACAAGTGTTGCCTGTCCAACAGCACAGTTATGTAGAGAAACAATGGCTGGTAATCACCACTGATGAGCAATTTGCACTGATGAGTACTCATTTCTAGGAACCAGCTGCAGAAGAGAGTTGCAACAGCGCATTCAGAAAATGTAAATGTGCTGGAGACCTGCATATAATAGAATAGATTGAAGCAAAAAAATTGCCTTGTGTTCCCTGCCCTGCCTCCTCTGTTTTTCTTGGATGTCATCTACTGTAATTTTTATTGAAATACTAACAGTGTTACCTAAAGCAGTTTTCAACACACTAAGTTGAAATGGCATTAGCACCTAGCAGTTAGCCAATGCAGCAGAGCCAATATCCAGTAAAGCATTTCTTATAATACGGGGACTAGAAGTTTGCATCTTGCGTGTGCCAGGAAATTTTTGCAAAATCTTCCCATTGTTGATGCCACAAGTTCCCGTATTCCTTATAGCAACAGAAATCAGTATGTCAGAGTGTCTAGTAGGGAGGCAGAAGAAGGCAGAGGCTTACACCTCCAGGCCAAAAGCTGTCAATTAAAATAGTCATGCAGAATACTGTCAGTACGACAATTCTCATCCTTCTAATATGTGGAAGTGAACAGCTAGTACTGGAGGTGAAAAAGAGGGGAATTTTAACTTAATGTAAAATAAGGCTTGTCTATTCATCTGTATTAAGTATTCTCTTGGCAGAAATGCCCAATTAATTGATTTATTCCTAATGATTCTCTGCGCTGTTGAATTGCTCTTCAGTTAAGTATGTCTACAGTGCTAAAGGGTCTATCCACATTTAACAATCTGTAGTTATTGAATTTTTTTTTTTCACAGAGTGGTCTGAAGGTGCCTATTCTTTTGAGGTGCGCTCTTTGGAAACTGTGAACTTGACTGTGAAAACATAAGCATCCAGTTGCTTTTTTCTCATTATGGTGGGAGCAAATACTTGAAACCAGATTATGTTAGTTTTGGCAAGACACTTTCAAATTGGAGAATTAAAAAAGCCTAAGAAGTTGCAGAATTCAGTCTTATGCAGCCGTATATTCTGGTTTCTTGACTTGCTCAGAATTCCAAATTTTCCTTTCTTTGACAGGTACTACAGATCGAAAGCATGAAATCAAAAAGGTACCTCCTGAAAGGCCAGAATGTCTTCCTAATCGAACAGAAGAAAAAGGTATGAAATGTGCAGTCCCTGTTTTCATTAAATGTATTGCTTGGATGTTTATTTCCCACTCTGATAGATCTGTGATGATACGCATTTTGGAAAGGATCTCATTGTTGCTTTTGGACTAAATTCATGGTATTCAATTGTACCACTCCAGAGCTGTTAAGTACTTGTAGGCTCAGCTAAAGTCAAGGGGAGGTATGTTCTCAATACATAAAATGCTGTTTAAAGCTCTGTGCTCAGTAAAACTTAGCTCCTTGATCAAGTGAGATACCCCAGATTAGTGCATACTTTTTTTTTTAACATCTGTATGCCTCAGTTCTCTAGGTAAAAACAGGATTGGTGGTTTTCTGGCCTCACAGAGAGGTTTTGTGAAGACATAGTCATCAATGCTTATGAATCACCCTGTTGTAGTCACAAAAGTCATAGGCAAACCTGTGAAGAAATAAAAAAATTCAGTCTTCAAAGACAGGTTTGAACATTGAAAGAAATGGAGCACGGTACCACACAGAGCGGTGACAAGCAAATTAAACCTTCAACGGTTTCGTGGTGTTCATTGTATGTTCTGAATAATTTGGGGGAAATAGTTATACCGGTTCTCTAATTGAAGATAGTGTCAAGTTTCATACATTCAAGTGGACTATTAGATTGTACAGTCAAGTTTATTTATGGGATTTCTTAACTATCAGGTATTTGAACTTGCAGTCTTTTAAAAAGCATGTATATGCACAAGACTAAATGTATAATATGCAGTTATAATTTAGTGCCACAACATTCAGACTTTGCACCAAGATCTGTTTCGGGATGTATGTGTTAGTGATCTGACAGGTGTTTTAGCACTTTCATCTACATATTTTACTTTTGCATATGTGCACTACTTATTGTGGTTATCTTCACAATAAAACCCTTTGCTTTCCATTTTTGGATTTACAAAGCCAACTGTCAAAACTGTGAAGGAAGTTTAAATATGTTACTGTCCCAGGGTATAAATATCTGTAACTTTTCTAAATGTTGAAAAGAGGCCATAGGAGTCATGCCTGGAGTATCGAGGAGTGGTAGGAATTGTTCAGTGTGGTGTGGCAGCAGGGGTGGCACAGGAACATTCTTTATGCTGTGTGTTGGTATGCTGACTAGCTTGTCCTCCATGTATAGTTTAGATTCTTGCACACCATCACAGTATAAATTGTCACAGGAGTAAATGTGTAAAAATTACACGATACACTGGAAAAGCTTCCGTGTTACAGAGGACTCAATGACTGCATCAACTGAAAGTGTACTGAAAAAAGGTACATGCCTGGGAACAACAGTCACTTACTGGACTATTCCAAACCCAATGTGGATTGTGTTTCTGGTGTTTTATTCCACGATCTTCTGAGACTGAAACCTAAAACCCATTAAGCAATACCCTTTAACATTTCCAGTACCTCTTACCTGTGTACAGAGGTGTAATATTCACGATACAGCATAGACAGTGTTGTCAAGGGAATTGGGACGTTGACATAGTAGGATACAGAGAATGAAACTGTGGTCTCTTTGAGAGTTTTGTCCTTTGAGGTGAATCAGGTTTCCTATGGTGTGGCAAACATGTTTACATGTTTGTCTTGTATTATGAATGTAAAGCCTATTATTTACAAGAGTTACGTTTTTGGCATTGGATATTAGTATTGTGGCACTTTCCAACTATGCATAATCCATCCTGCAAATGATCCGGTTTTTCACTGGCAAACTGAAAAATTCAGCATATAACTCTGAGCTTAAAAACCTGAATAAAAGGTGTGATTTTTTCCAAGGCATTTACATGCTGCCAAACATTGCTAAATTTTAATGCTTATATTTTCATTTAACTGCAGTTCACTTGAAACACACATTCCCCCTCCCCCCCCGGAAATTATATTTCACTGTTTGTTCAAGAGATGTTAAGAATATCCAGCATAATTATATTTGTGACCTTCTAACTTAATATTGTTTCATATTAGAATTTGATATAAGTTGTGCTCTTGGGAAATTGTTACATATGGTATGGAATTTTTTGCCATTTTAACTTTTACACTCAGAAATCAGTAAGTTACTAAAATAAAAAACAACATTCCCATTCAGACACTGCACACAGATTTCAGCCATGAGGTTTTATAGGCAGAACAGTCAGGCAGGGCGAAGAACTGGTTTGTGGTAAACATGTTATTTCAAATAAAGAATGATTTAGGACAGAAGTGGAAAGGAGATAAGCTTTTTCTTTGTATACAGTGTCTCTACAGTTGAAGAGCTCTTGTTTAATTGTAGACTTGTGAGTGCAAATGAATTCCACTTAATAATATCTGTGTTCTTTTTTTCTGGAAATAATTGATTTAAAGAAAGATCAGAGAGAGAGCAAAAACAGTTAGACTTGCAGAAGCCTTCAGTTCCTGCTATACCTCCGAAGAAACCTCGGCCACCCAAAGCAAACTCTGTGAATAGACCTGGTACCTTGCCCCCAAGACGACCAGAAAGACCAGTGGTGCCTGTGACTCATGCAAGGTATTGTTTTTGCTCTGTCTGGTGCTTTTGGGATTAGTGGAATAAACACACATTTAAGGAATTTAGATTTTACAGTTAAAGTCACAATTTATTTCAGGGTAAACTGTATTTAAAGAACAAAAATAAGAAAGAAATGTCTTCTAGTCATTGGGCTCAGTCATAACTGTCTTCTCAAGATCAGTATTAGACTGTTCATTACTAGTTTATTTCTGCTGATGAACACATTGTTACTGAAGCATCATAGTTTCCACTGTACATATATGGGGAATACCTGCATTAGATGTTGACTTTCTTAGTTTACCTCAAATTATTCCACCTTAGCGAGGGCACTAAGTCAGTGCAAAAGCTTGGATTGTACTGAGGAACAGCATTAGACAATGCACATGTCAAATACTGCCAGCTTGGTTTCAGTCTGTCTTCTTTGATCATTTTAGATCAATTTTTAGCAAAATACATGTGTCTTCATAGAATCTTCTTTAAACTGGTACCACTGCAGAATACTGCTGTCAAGTATTTATGCTCTAATGTTGGTTGTTATTCTATAGTTACATGATGTTCTTTATCAGAAGTGGTTACAGCCTTTAAGGAGCACTGGGAGATTGGACTTGCTAACACAACTACGTGGCTACGTTAGTCATCAGCATCTGGGTTGTGCACTGTAGACTTCCTTTGTGCATAGTGGATAGAAATAGGTAAAAAATAGAAAAAAGAGGTTACCTAAAATGGGCAAGCTGCACATCGTGAAGAAGTACTAGAATATAGGCATAGAAATAATTTTACTATTTTACTGTTAGAAAAATTAACTGCCATTGAACTGCTGAAGTTCAAGTATACTAACGGTAAATTAAATACCAGAATGGAGTATAGAGTAGAGTGGTGTCGTAGTTTAGCCCTGACTCAGGACCAAGCCCTACGCAGTCGCTCACTCAACCTCCTCGCCCTCCTAGGGAATGGGGGAGAGATAATATAAGAAAAGGCTCCAGGTTTGAGGTAAGGGCAGGGAGAGATCATTCAAGTTACTGTTATAGGCAAAACAGACTCGATTTAGGGAAAACAAATTAAATTTATTAACAATAAAACTGAAGTAGGATAATGAGAAAGAAAAAAAAAACCCAGATCTTAATAACACCTTCCCGCCCTACCCTCCCATCTTTCCAGGCCATTCCAGACCATCTCCACCTCCTCCCCCTGAGCAGCACAGGGAGGGAATAGGAAATGGGGATTATGGTCAGTTCATCAGAACGTCATTTCTGCCACTGCTTTCTCCTCGAGGAAAGAACTCCTCACATTCCTCCCCTGCTCCAGCGTGGAGTCCCTCCCTTGAGCTACAGTCCTTCACAAACTGCTTCAGCAGGGGTTGTTTTCCACAGGGTGCAGGCCCTCAGGAATGGCTGCCCCAGCACCGGCTCTCCCTGGGTCACAGCCTCCTTCGGGCATCCACCTGCCCCAGCGTGGGGTCCTCCATGTTCTGCAGGAGGATCTCTGCTCCTCCATGGGCCTCCGTGGGCTGCAGGGGGACAGCCTGCCTCACCATGGACTGCACCAGGAGCAACTTTACTTCTCCCCCTCCTTCTTCAGTGACCTTGGCATTCGCAGCTGCTCCACTCAGAAGCAATTCCTCACAATTGGACTCAGGCAGACGCCTCTCATATTCTCTCACAAAACCTCTCCTCTTCTCTCCTCTCTTCTCTGGTCCAGGCCCAGACAGCTGCCCAGCAGGAGGCCAGAGGGTGAGGCCCACACCTGCCCCTCTCTGCCTGCACTTCAGTTTTATTTTCCCCTTCTTAAATACGTTATCACAGAGGCATTATCACTGCCCCAGATTGGCTCAGTCCCAAACAGCAGCAAGTCCACCAGACAAAGGGGGAACTTCTAGCAGCTTCTTCTTCAGAAGGTGCCATTGTAGCCCCCCCACCACTGCCACTACACAAACCCAGCACGGTGGAATAAAATAGAAATCCTAGACATTGATTCCCCTCATTCCTCTGCATGTGGTTCATTAAACAAGTTCTCTCAGTGTGAAATCTGAGACACATAAAATAAAACGATGCCTGCCTTGTGCTGCCAGTTTCATCTTACTGAAGTGCTTTGGCTGTGCATCTCTGAGAACTTACCCTTCTATCCAGGTGCTACTGCCACAGCTTCTTTTGGACTCCTTGGCTTTTGAACATGCTCGCCTGGTTGATCCAAAATATAGTTCACACCTGCTGGTCACTTGGGCATGCTTGCAAAAACAAGTATTTGCTGTGACCTTTACATTTAGCTAAGTGATGTCTTCTTGGCAAGACCAATACGTACCTTAGTGTTCAGTTCACTGCCTAGATATTCAACAGGGTAGCTATTCTTTTGTTTTATCCTTTGCCTGAAATATTTAAAAGCATTTAGAGTTGTGTAGGGGTGTTTTATTGTTCTTCTGCTTTTCTTTTTTCTGTGTACAAAATTGTATAAATAAGCTAAGCATTTTTAAAGATATTTCAGTTTTTGTGTTATCAAAGTGAAAAAGCAGATCTAAACAGTAACCCTGTCGGGTTCTTAGTTCTCTGAAGTCTGCTATGTATAGCACAGAAAAAAACACTTAGTTCTTTTTACCTAATACTATTCTATTTGAAATAAATTTACTTGTAAAAGTAGTTAGATTAAAACTTAGAAGGAAAGATGATTTTTAAGGTGATGATGATGCATATTGATGATGGTAGTTCTAGGAGTTTCCCTATGAATTACTTTATCAGCTAATTCAAATTAATGGATTTATCACATATAGCTGTTCTACTTGGCAAGCTCTAACTTGTAAGGTGTCTTATAGGAAGAGGGCAGAAAGTTCATGTAATGAAATAATCCATGGAACAGATTTTGAATTACTTGAATAACTTAAGAAATGTGACGCTTCAGATGGAAGCTGTCACTTCAATAAAGGCGTTTTGTTTATAAATCAGTTCAGTTTAATAGGAGAGGAAATATTTTTAAGACCTGCTGGTATCCCTTTCCAGAATCTGAAAAACCTAAGGCAATTAGAATAAAAATTGAACCAGCAGAATTTTTGCTAACCTGTCCTGGTTTAACCCCAGTGGGAAGCTCAGCCACACCCAGCTTGCTCATTCCCTCACAATGGGATGGAGGTGAGAATCGGAAGGGCAAAAGTGAGAAAACTCGTGGTTTGAGATCAAGACAGTTAAACAGATAGAGCAAATGCTGCCTGTGCAAGCAAAGCAAAATAGGGAATTCATTCACTGTTTCCCATTGGCAGACAGGTGTTTAGCCATCCAACACTATCCCAGCTAAAACCAGTGGATCCTAGGTGGAAAAATTGTTGTAATATAAAGTGAGTCCCATGAGATTTCCATGGCTGCTGCTGAGCAGAAGAAGGTTTTCTTCTGTTCAGAGTAAGTGTCTTGCATCTTATGCATCTCACTGGCTTTTTGTGGTGATCATTGTTTTTCCGTTTCAATATAATCCCCCTTCCTTGGAGGCAGGTTAGGGCTTCAAGGGCAACAGGAGAGACAAAAGCCACATGGGACAGAGAATAGCTGTCAAGTTGCTCCAAAGGTTTCATAGCTTATTTAGACATTCCTCTGATTGTACAATTTACCGACGAGTCAATTCTCTGGAGTAGGCAAGGCATAAAGACCTACAGAAAGGGCATTGTTACAATCAATCTAAACCAATCTGCATCCATACTGTTGCTAACAGGGGCAGGTTCCCTCTCCTGGCAGCCTGTTCCTGCAGCTTCCCTTATGTTAGCACCAGCATTTGTGCAGCCGTTCAGCCATATGGGTCAGGGAGTTGCTCCAGATGGCAATTAATCAGTTTGCAGGGGGATTTCTATTAATGTGGGGTTTCTTTCAGGCTGATCATCTGTCTCGAACAGCTGACAGCTTATCTGCATGGGCACAAGCAGAGGGAGGGAGACGTTGTGACCAAGAAGGGATGGCTCCATTCCTTTCACAACAATATGGATGTAGATTGGCATAATAAGCCTGTTGATTCTTTGGAGAGCAGAGTTGGGTTTTTTTGTGGGGTTGATGTCATATATCTTGGTATTCTTTGTAGTCATATGGTAAATGTTGTGACTTTCACCCCTAGTCACACCATCCTAAGAATCTCCTGCAAAACCGTACTCACACGTTTACTAGAGCACTTCCAACTCATATGGTGCTCTCAGTTTGCTGGGAAATACATGTGCGCAGAACAGAGTATGCAGTCAGATGCTCATTGCCCTGTCAGCCAAGAAACTATGTTGCTTTTTAGAGATTTACAAATATATAAGCAATTTTAAAAAAAAAAAAGACTAAAAGATAGGAAAACTAATTTTGATCAGGTAGATCACTTGGAGAATACCCTTATTTATCTTCTCACTACTTAATACATTTTTCTAGGAATGTGTTGAATTTCATGAATTTCATGAATTTTCCTGGTGCAGACTGCCTGCCATATTGATAGCTGTGTAGGACTAGTTTGTTTTTCAGGCCATGAACTGGTTGTCGGTCTTTTTTAGTTCATAGAATACTTCATACCACAATGTTTAACTGGATATGTGTTCACTTAATCTGTGACTTCCTCCAGTTTTTTAACACAAAATTTTCAGGCTCTTTATCACAGCCTTCCTGAAGTCTGAAATAAAGTTTCCAGCCACTTTGTATTTTACCCATAAACGGCTGACATGAGTTGAGGTTCAGGCCATTTGTTTTTAGCTTATAGCATCAAAATGAAAAGATCAACAAGGTTCAGGAGCTCGCTATGTATTTTACTGTCAATGGCTAGTTATTGCTGTTCATAGAAGTTCACATGTTGTTTCAGGGACAGATCTATATTTTTACCCATAATCTGGGTACCTTATGTACATCATAATTGTTACAGCACTGCACTGGGAATAGTCATTGTGGACAGACTATTGTATTTGTTAAGTGATAATAAGACTATTATATTTGTTAAGATAATGATGGTAAGTACCATTTATTGCATTAACTGAACAGTTGTTATCACAGTAAATGTCACAGGGATTTGTCTGTGTGACCTGTGCAATGCCGAGCTACTCGCCTACCAGTGGCCCTTTTTTAATTAATTGTTTCACTCGTCAGATTATTTTAGTAAACTAAAGTAGTTGTGAGATAGAAAGAATAACATGCTGCTTATGTTTGATCTCCTGTTTGATTTAAAAGTAGTTCCTTTGTATAGAGTGTCCCAACTCTTGACACTTGACTATTCCAAAGACATTTCAGACAGACTAGGTGATCTTGGTTCTTTGGACCTATGGAAACAATATCAGTAGTCTAATCTCATAAACAACGTGCAAAAATGTGGTGGAGGAGCTGCATTTGTGAGCAAATACTAGGTACTGTTGAAAAGCATGATGCTAGCTTGAGGTTCTCTGCTTTTCTGCAGTGTTCTAGATAGTCCATCAGTATAGTTTATGTAAGCCAATTAATTAGAAAAAAATACAAATAAGATATTGAAGAATCTCCCTGTGCCCTTAGGTTTCCTTCATGTTGAGATGCTGTGAACATCTGAAGAATTATTCAGGCCACTACGATGTCTAAAATAGGCTTTTTTGACAGGTGTTAAGGAGAAATGAGATAAGGTTAATCCATTCAGCATGTCTACTTACTGGAGATTGCTCTCTCTGACACATTGCTATTACTCTGGCGCTACAAAGGAAGAATATTTTCCCCTCTCATTATTAATTGCAAGTTAGCTATCATTTACTGTAACCCACACAAAAACTCCAATAAAAAAATCTCCTCTTCTTGATCTAAATGCAGGAGTGATAGTCCAAAAGTGGAATTAGTGGGCAGTACGGTATCCGGCACTCTAGAGAAAGACTCCTCTGAAAGAAGCAATGACATCGGTAAGTTATAGTGCTTTTTATAGTTTGCCTAAGAAATTTATGGTGTAAATTTCTGCTTTTTAGTGACTTTGTTATGATCCAAAAAGCAGATAGAGGATTTGGCAATTAAATTGAGTGCATTTATATCAAATTTTAACTGCAGGATTAAAGGATCATTTCTGCTTAACTTTAAAAAGTGTTGTTGGGATTTTCTGTTTAAAAATTTTTTTTCAAGGAAATATGGAATAGGAGGGCTTTTGTTATTTCTGTTTAAAAGTCTGAAACAAGTGACACGGCCAACCATTATAAGTCATACTAGTTTAAAATAAGTAATATTAGTGCTGCCATACTTATAATGCTGCAAAAGATTGTGGTTTTGATGCAGTTAGTAATCTTTACACTTTCTAATACAAAGGAATAGAGAGCAAATTGAGGCCAGTTTGAATAAATTTTACTGAAAACACTGATTAAAAGAAGTCTAAATTTCTCTTGTTTGTGTTCCTGCAACACAAAAGGTTTAACCGGGAAATCACCTGGAAAGGAGTAACAATAGGTTATTTTTCTGTCTTCTCTCACCCTCCTTCCTTCTCAAGTTTTGCAGTGCAGGAGCGATGTTTGCCGGGGTGGTTGCTGCAGTAAGTGGCACTTGGAAAGCAAGGTGCCCTGACTCTTGTCCCAGTGCTGTAAGCAAAAGCCGCGACAGCCATCTTCTACCTTTACTTAGAAATACGCCAGCACCAGCTGCTGCTGTCGCTCTGCTCTGCAGTCGCAGTTGTGCCGCGAGAGACCCGTGTTTGTAAAAGGCAGAACCGGGGTATTCTGAATGTGTAAGCATTACTACCTTTCGCTGGCAGCATTAAATGTTATTTCGATGTGGTTGTTTCTACCCAGACTGCTTTATTAGTGAAACATTTCTGTAGAGCAGTATACTTTCAACAGCCAAACCTGCCTTTTCTTTGGACTTGAAAGCAGAGCTTTAAGTTATAAATGGGTTTTAACTGCAATGTAACAATAAAATGCTAAATTGATTTCACATAGGTTTATGAGCTTTCCAGCATCCATATGTCTGCTTTTTTTTAACCTTCTGCCGTTGCTACGGTTTATGATAGTCACGTTCTTCTAGAGAAGCAAGTAGTTTGTTTTTTTACAGATTTTCATTTGGGATAAACATGGAAAACTAGAAGCTTGTGATAAATTGCAGGAACATTTTTATTGTAGAGATGAATATAAAGGAATGGTATGGAAATCCGGTCAAATTCTACCATTTAGTGTTTGTTACCCATGTTTACAAATTTGCTTCAAAGCATAGAAGTCTTTGCTTACTTGAAAGAGAAAGCTATGACTGCAAATAGCATGTAGTGGTGTGTTGGAAGTAAACTTTTTTATCCTTGTGCTAGTTTCCTTGGAATCAGGATTAAAGCTTAGAGTATTTTGTATTCTTTCTGGGGTTTTTTTGACAACCTGTAAAAGGTTAGGTAGGAGATTTGACTTACATGGGGGTTTTTTTGTGGGTTGGTGTTTTTTTTTGGTTTTGGTTTTTTTTAAATGATGGAGAACAGGAGCCAACAAGAGTCCATAAAGCAAACCACACACTCAACATGTTGCAGAAAGTTTAGCTAATGACCTCCTGTTACCACTAACAAGGGGAGCCTGTTGAGCCCAAGGATAAAATAGTGTGAATACTTAGATAAGTATAACTTGATAGGGTCAAACCACAGTGGCATTTACAAGGGCAAATCATGTCATTCTAGCCTGTTAGACAACTTATTAAAAGAAAAAAAAAAGAAATAAATTATTGTTTTGGAATGAAAGTGGACCCAAAGATCATAACTGTTACAAATTTTCAGGAGGCTTTTGAAGGCTCATATAAAATATTGTTAAAGAAATAAACAGCCCTTTAAGAGAGGGTAGAGCAATAAATGAAAACTTAATAAGCCAAAACAATTCACAGTGGATTAATATCTTTTACTATGAGGAGAGGTTTAGAGTTCAGGACAGTTTATGGGGCAGTGTAATTGGAAAGATTTACGATAAATGTGTTAGATTTTTTATTTATTTACAAAGAGAACAATGGGTTGGAGAAATCTTGTGGTTAAATGAGTTATTAGTAAAAATGATGGATGAGCGAGCGGAGTTGGCCAGTATATTCCAAGGCACTGATGGATCAGGCAGTGTGAGTCCAGAGAGTGTTCAACTGTGACATGTGCTAGCAGTGTTGCCCCAGTGTCATGTACTCTGTGAGGAGGACAGCCTCAACTTCTCTGAGGTTCATCCTTCCAGTCAAAATGGATCTGATTGAATCTATTATTTGATGTCTCTTCAGTAATCCAAATCTACACAATGAATTAGAGTGGACCTATGTGACAGACAAGGTGGGGCTTAGCAGTAGCATTTGAAGAAAACTGAAGTTAAATGGCCTTTCCAGCAGCTTGAGTTTATGACCATTCTGGTTACTGGGCTCCTCTTTATTCCTCCATTAGCCCCAGTGCCATTCCCAGGCACTTAGTGCTGTCCAGGAGGACAAAGGAAAAAGCAGAAGTCGGCTGCAAATTGCCTCGCCCTCTTTCGTGCTTATGCTAAGTACTAGTGGTGAATCGTGAACTGAAAATTAATACTACAGCACTCTCCTGGCATTTTTTGCACTAGCAGTGTTAAGCTGGATAACAGCTGTTGCTCTCTGAGTCCTATAGCCAGTCTAAAGGTTGGACGGGGCTCTGAGCAAGGTTAGGTTCAAGGCTCTGGTTGGACTGGGCTCTGAGCAACCTGATGTAGTTGAGGGTGTCCCTGCTCCTTGCAGGGGGGTTGGACTAGATGACCTTTGAAGGTCCCTTCCAACCCTAACCGTTCTGTGATTCTAAAGCTCTTGTTCTTTCATTCAAAGCAAAGAGATGTACAAAAGTACTGGAGAGACAGTTTTGGTTATAAAAGCAAACCATACTAAAGCTGGGTGGAGAACAGTTTTCCTTTCTGTGGAAACTTTTAAGGATTTCTAAGTTGGTTCCTTTTCTTTATCATGATGAGACCAAAATCTTTACAATGAGGGAGGAGAAATTACAAGGTCTTTCCATGTGCCATTTCCCAAAACTCAAACAAGCCATCAGCAACAACAAAATCAGTAATTCCATCAACAATTAAGAAGCACTATGCAGAGGGGAGTTGAAGATTCCATGTGCAAAATTTGTGTTTTGTCTAGGTCCCCTGTTTTACTAGATCAGTGTGTTAAACACTGCTTGTTTCAGAAAAGGCATTTTTCTATTTATTTTCTAAGTAATATTCCACCAGTGGATCAGCGTTGTCTAATCGGAAAACCTCACACCTTTAAAAACATTCGCTTGACTTTCCTGATCAAGAAAGTCACAAATGCTTGAGCAATGCCGAGGTTATGTGTAATAGTGTGCACCATGTCCTGTCAGTTGCGTATATAAAAAGCTATTTTTGTGTAGAATTTAGCGCATGGCTTGATTTCACTAGCATGTTCTGCGGAGTTGTGACTTGACATTTAAATTTCTTGATGATAATACAGCAGTGATTACAATTTTGCAATCTGTACTGACAACAGCAAGTCATGTTCAGCAACATCACTGCTGATTGTAAACAGAGTGGCAGCTATTGCTACTGTTGTTCATGTCTTTGCTTCTTTTCACAATTCTTACAAAAAAACCATTGGAAAACTAGCCTTCAGAATATAGTGTTTAAGAAGAACAGTTTCCCATTCCTCCTCACTTCTTTTGTTTTCTTTTTCCCTGTTTTCAGTGATGCCTTTACTTTCCTTTCCACACATCTTTCATCCAGCTTTTCCTATTTACATCTCTTTGCCATGGGTATCTCTTCTTCATTTCATGAGGGTAAGGCTTTATTTTTCTCCATTTCTTTTCTGTCCTGTCTTTGCTTTAGTTGACAATGCATGACAAACAAAGTATTTTTTTAGAACACCTGATGTCTACATGGGTATTACAAGGTCAGTGCAATGACAGAAACATCTAGCACATATAATAACTTACTGGATCAAAATTTAATGCTTCCAGAAAATTACTGAATTATTCCAATTAATTATTGGTATTGAGTTATTTCTGCAAGTCAGGATTAATCCTAAGTCTTTCAACTGTATGTGTACAGACACTTTGGAATCCTGCAATCCTGAAACAAGACTTGTCTCTCCAAAATAGATTTGCTTTGAAATCATCTAACAATTAAAATCATATAGATTTAACCTGAATTATTTCAAAAATAGCCACAAAGAAATAAAAATAATACATCTACTGTGGAAATACTCAGTTAATCCACAAAAGAAGCAGTTTCTGAGCTTTGCAAAAAGACTGAGCTGCACAGGCACTTCTGACACGGAGCCAAGCGGACACATTTTTCCAATATTTTTCCTGGCTCTTTACACATTTTGCATAGTATTTATGAAAGCCGTTAATAATCTTTATCAGTGCTATTGTAAGGCACATATGCCTTCATTGTTTCCTTCTGAAATGTGTAGTGTTGGTATGAATGTTCTGAAGAGATTCCTTGAAAGCTGAGTAACGTGAGTCCATTTTTCAGCATTTCCTCATACTCTAATGTTTGGAGCATTTGCTGGTGGATCGTAAAGAACTGGCCAAACCCATGTTATTAGCATTACTCTTCTTCTGTCCCTCCCTCCAAGGCTGGTGCTAACTTGCCTGGAAGGGTAGTTAAAATACGCTACTTGAAAATATCTAATAAATTAAAAAAAAAATCTTCAGTATATCGTGTTACCTTGAGCCCCGTTTGCAGTTGTTCTGGAGCTGTTTGACTCATATTTGTTAGGAGAGGGGATCGCTGTGCCTCTAACTGGAAGAAAAAGTGATCTAATAAGATTTGGCCCACACTAGGGAAAAAGATGGATAATATTTCCAGTAAAAGGTTGTAGACTGGAGCAGGTTTGTCTTTAAATCACAAGCTGTTATACTGTGAGACATTATAATTATTTTGCCTGAAGACACACAGTAAAAGTTGGGAAAAAAAAGAAAATACTGGTAAATATAAGGGTTGAAGGACAAAATGTGATCCATAATGAATACTGAAATCTGCCTAAACCAGTTATTTCATTCTATACTGTTCATGCTTATTTTAGTGGAGCTAAGCAAAGGAGCAGAATTACCCAGTTGGGTTAAGTAGTAATATTTATGTCAGTGAATCAAAATCATCCATGCATATAGCTGTGAATTGTAAATATTGTAATCAGGGATATTTTAGTGGTCCATTACATAAATTAATTAGGTGCCTTGCCCTGGAGGGTCCAGAAAAAGGCAATAAACCAGAAGTACAAATCATTCTTCAAGTGTGTCAAGTTGAGGTGCCTGAAAACAGCATATCCATTTCTTCTAGCTCGGTTTTCTTGACCTTTCAGTTCTTTCTTGGCATCTTCTGAATTGTTAAAAATAAAATCCTTATGAGGGCACTGGCAAATGGTTTGCAAAGCTCCTTATGGCAGCTTTCTACATTCAGCTATTAAAGCAATGAAAGTCAGGGTTGAAATGGGAAAAGATAATTGTGTACTTTAGGAAAGATAACTGTCCAGTGACTGTCCTGGGAAGCCAGGTGAGCTAAGCTGTTAACCTCCAAAGCAAAGAACCATGCAGGCAGGCATCCCCAGCATATTGCTGTACACTCCTGAACACAGTAACCTTGCAGCCCAGGCGCCCTCGTGTTACAAGTACGTTACTCAGATCTAAAAAAGGAGTCTGCAGTTCTTTAGGGGTAGGATTCTGCGGCCCTGACCCTGACTGGGAGCATGGCTGTGTTCCTTGAAGGGTACAATGCTGTTCAGCATGGAGAGAGTAGCAGAATCTGGGTGCTTGCGGTAGTTAAAATAATTGTGGTCTTCTGAAATTCCTAGTAATATTTGGATTATTGTTTGAGTTGGTTTTTAATTGGTGCTATATGTTGAATGGACATTAAGGCAGAAGATTTTGTCTGCAGTATCTCTGGCTCATCTGATAGCTTTCAGGGTTATTTTATTTAAAGACAGTATATATACCATTTCCCAAGCCTATTGTCAATCTTTTAAATGTATTCAAGATTATGATGAAATGAAATCTACCTCTGTGGCTTTTGTGACATTATCTTCTTCAAATGAATTGAAAGCCACCTTTGCCTCATTTCTTTCAGCCCTACTGTATTTCTTTTCTATGAAACCTTGCCGTTAGCATTCTGAATGTGTTGATTGTGCTATTATCCATCACTTTCCATTTCTCAAGGTGAAATCTCTCTGCTAATTCAAAAAGCTTTCGGTTTTCATTGTGTATCAATTACTTTGCTCAAAGACTGAAAATCCTAACCATGAAATAAAGCTGAGGCCTAGACACGTTTTATGCCAGAATAGTAAATGCAGGGCGGGGAAGAGGTAAGGAAGGAAGCATAACCATTTAACTTTTTCCTCTTGGGGTTGTTTTGGCTTTTTTTTTTTTTTTTTGGAGGGATTAAAGGTTGTTTTCCAGGAAAGTACAAGTCTAACGAGCTGTGAAGTTTTTCCTTAAATAATTGTTTTCCTAGATCTCAGCATTTTTTAAAAAACACCATAATCATGCTTTAAATAACCATGTCTCCAAATGAACATAGCAATGGAGAAAAATATCCTATTCTTAACTGGCTTGGAAGGATACCAGGGAATAATTCTTGCACAGCTAACATTTTTCATATTCATTAAATATAGTTTGCTCAGTAAGTCAGGCATCTTATTGTGTGTACTACACTAGTATATTAGAATTGCTCTGTTATCTTTCTCCCCATCTAATGAATTACTTCATTAATTACCACCTTGATCAGCGAGACAGTAATAATGATGAATGCATCTGTTTATTTGTAGAACAAGTATCAACTATTTTTTTAATTAGGGAGTGTCACTGTTAATTCAAGGCTGCCCTCGATGTTCTACGTGTTCAGTAGAGCCTTCCTTACTGTTTGTTGTTACTAACAGACACAGAGAAAGCTGGGCCAGTGCAGAGTTCAGGTCTGCTGGTTGCTGATGCTGCCTTATGAGCAATTAACATGGCTGTGAATACCGTGGACTGGGCTGTATTTTTAATGACATACCATTTGGTCCTGCTCAGGAAGGTTTTACATTTTGCTTATTAAGTAAACCTAAGCTCCCAGTTTCTGATAGCTAACTAAAATCAAATCTCTGTAATTAATGATCTCAGTGAGTATAATATAGTCACACCCATGTAACTTTGCTTTCCATTAGCAAAAAATAATCACATAACCAGTGTAAGTGAAATGATTACTGAATGTGCAGTACAGGTGACAGCAAGGCAGAGGTCTCCTGAGTGGCTGTGTTCCTCATTTTCTTCACCCATTTACTGTATGGGAATTTTCCTGAATTAATGCCTCATAGGTAATGACCGTGGGAGGTGGTGATAACATTAGATGCAGAGCAGATTTGGGAGTGAGAACCACATCTAAATAAGGAGAACAAGCAGGGGGCATAAAGGGCATATGGAAATACTAGAAATGGGTTTACTATTTTAGCATTGTACCAAGTGTTGTCCTTTACACTTAAATAGCATTTAATTTATAGTATCAGCTGAATGGCTGTGATTTCACTAGTGTGGCAGCGGTTTTTACCTGTGGAGCTTTTCCAGCCTCTGCTCTGCTCTTTTTTTTTTTTAATTTAGTGCAGGTATAGGCTTTTTTAGTTTCTTTCACTAGCTATCAGAAGTGGAAAAAATGGAGGGTTCCCAGTATTTCTTGATAATCCAAGCTTTGCACAGAAATGTTTATCTTTCATGGTATTCATAAAAAGCATGGAGCAGATTTTATCTGCACAGGCACATGGGTCTCAAGGACGCAAATTCATACACTCCCTGTTGATACATTTCACAATTTAAACATGAATATTTGATTATTCTGGTAAGACATAGAACTCTAGGTAATTCTTAGTTTATTTAAGCCAAAGAAACACATTGAATCAATGCCTTCACTATGTTTTTTGTTGCTTGTTTTCCGTATTAGTGTAGATACTTAACTTTGTAAGAACAGAGGAAGGGAGAGTGGTGCTTACCATAGAAGCAGCCACACAGAGAGAGAAGTCATGCACTGGAGCCCTCCTAGGCTGCAAGGTAACTTGAGCCAGTTTGCTGCCCCTCAAGCAGTAGTCTGTTCTTCTGAGTTTTAGCAGCTGGTGTCAGTCCTCTGGTACTGATATTGATCTTTCCTTTAGCACAGGTATTTGTGTGAATAGGCACATGCTGCAGGACAATGAGCTGAATTAAAACTGGCTCAGGAAAAAAAACAGTAAAAACAGTTAGGTGGGAAAGAGTGGCTGGGACAAATGGAAGGATTGCTTCAGCCTCCGTTTGTACTCATGTATGTGAGCTTCACATATTTATAGATGAGTGTGTATTTTGGATGGCAATATATTCTTGCTGTGCAACTTAACAAAGTAACACAGTGGTGAAAATGAAGACAATGTATTAGAATACATAACTGATTGCTGTGTGATCTTAAGCAAATCATTTAGCTATTTCATGCATAAGCTTCAAACTGGATATTACTGGAAACCAGCTCTTACATTTGCTTTTTTTCACCCCAGAAAATAAATATTTGCTTCCATTTCTCCTCTCCTGAAATTCTGAAGTTCTGTAGAACTCCAGATAGATTTTGTCCAGTCTGCTAATGTTAGCTTGTTTTTACGTTAAAAGCACTGTAAGCCTCCCCTGACACGTTGGGTACAGTTGAGGAATCGGATTGCCAAACTCGCATTTACAGACTGGGTGACCTGCCTTTGGATGTGGGATGTGATAGTCAATAAAAAAGCAATGAGAGAAATACCTGGTGGAGGACAGTGGGGTCACTGGTTATATATAGGAAGAGTTGCTCCAAAAATGGAGTAGTATTTGGAGGTGAATACCCTTAGACTATTTCAGGGTTTCTGAAAGAGATCCCTTTTTTTTTCTTTTTTTTTTGTTTTTGTCTCCCAGAGATGGAAGAATATTGCTGAATAAGGAATGTCTGATCCCATTTACTTCCTAGCTACCAAATCATGAGTTCATAGAATCCGTTTAAGTGTCCTTCAGTACATATAGTTTATTGCACAGGCCCATTAATTCATTTGTTTCTCTGTTGTGTAATTTTGTACAATGGTTGTAATACAGCAACAAAGCTGTATCTTCAGAGATTACTTGTTCTGTAACAGTCCTGAAAATTAAGAGCCCACTACAGGTAACTAATAACTTTAAAGCTATTCCTTCCTACATGTGTGCAGTGAAAAATAGTCTCTGAATAACAAGTTTCCTTCCAGTATTTGATTCATGTTTGAAAGTAATTTTACAGAATTTTGATTTATCTTGACTAAAGTACCTCTTGTATGTTTTCTGACACATTTCTGCTTAACATACGCAGTAGGACATTTTGAAATGGAGGTGAGTGAAACTGATATAACCCATAAAAATAGATGAATGGTGTTAAGCCATTTGATTCAGGCATGCAATCACAAGCTGCGGTATTCCTTCAGCCTCCACATCATTCTTTCACGTAAACATGCTACCATGTGGCTGGATTCAGTAAACACTTCCCCAGTGCATTTCGCTAAGCGTGAAGATAGTCAAGACTGCATTCTAGCCAACCTGTTTTTCCTGGGCTCTGTACAGCTTCAGGAGGCTGTTGGACTTTTTATTTACCGTAACCTCTGGACTACTGGCGATGCTCCTCTTACCTATAGCTTCTGGAAACTATGCTGCGTCCTGCTGCAGGTGTCCAGGCACCTGCAGATCACTTCCAGCTCACTTGTTCTCTTTCTGTGCTTCCCTAAGCAATTGCTGCAGGTGCAGCACTGACAGTACAGTTCTTGAGACAACATGTGCACTGTCTTAGGTCTCCAGTTATTCAGGAAAAAAATTACTAACCTCTTTAATAGCAAGATGGAAATTTTGAAACTGTTTATTCTATGCTGTAGGACCCATGTTGTCATTCAGCTTTCACTATGCCAAAAACAAAGCCAGAGGCTCCTCTGTACGTTCCCCCTCTGCTTTGTTTCATTTGAGATAAAAGAGTAATTGTGCTTGGCAAGGGTGACTGGATTAGAGCTGCCTTTGACTTGCAGGGTTTTTTTAATGGCTTCGTGGTGGCTGTATGTGTGCAGAACATTGTGACCTAATGGGAAAAATGGGATTTGATTTCTCTGAAATTAGAAAAAAAAAAATTATAATTCTTCCTCTTTGAAGACTATTGCTTGAAAACCAAATCAATTTTATTTTATTTTTAAGACCTGGAAGGTTTTGACTCTGTAGTACCAATTGCTGAGAAGCTTAATCATCCAACTACAACCAGACCAAAAGCTACTGGCAGGCGACCACCCTCCCAGTCTCTCACATCTGTAAGTTAATTTTCCTTTTCTGTAAAAAATATTTTTCTCTGATTTTCCCCTCCTTCTATTTGTGTTCCCTGATGTTTTTTTCTATGCTTACACAGCCATTCCTTCACACATACAGTGAGGCAGAGGAAAATTAGTGTCAAAAGGCTGCCAGTGTTTTGAATATTGATGTTTAAAACATTCCCTCCCTCACAAGATTTGTACCCCCTTACTTGGGTGCTGCCAGGTATTCCTTGCCAACCACGACCGAGGCCAGAAGAATCCTTTATAAAAATCTTTGGAATAAGCCTGTTTGTGCTAAGTATTAAGGATTTCAAAAGTGTTTCCGAAAAGAAGCATTTCTGTTGGTTTCTCTGGAACACTCTACCAGATTTTGAGAACGAACAGACCATAGTCAGTCTTCAACAGCTTTCCTTGAGCCACCACATATTCTCTTTAAGCTCACAATTGTAAAAATATATGGGTAATTTAAATTTCACTCTCTAATATTTTTCTTTAGACAAGTTGGTCTCATAAACCATAGTTTGGAAACCATTGCTTAGTTTTTCAGTGTCCTTTTCTTTGGGGTTTGGAGTTTGTTCATTTCTGTGCTTTTTGCATCCTGGAATACCAGAATGAGAGCAACTACTGATGGGTACCCAGGTTCATGTTGCTGAAGAAAAACAAAGTGGATGGAAACAAAAAGGGTTATTGAGAAATTAATGGAACACAAAAAGAAAGCTTTCAAAATTGACTATGTGCATAAATATAGAAACATAAAAGACAAGTTCAAAGGTCTTTCTTCCCCTGACAAATCTACGGGGGAAGGAGCAAAGGGTGGAAAAAAACCTTCCCTGTTTGCACCTTTACAAAGAGGCCAGGGCAGCCCTGCAGTGCAGCAGTGTGCACGGGGAGCGGCATGGGTCCTCCGAAGAGCAGGAAAGTGAGACCTGCACTGAGCAAAGCCATGGCAGAGCTGGCATCCCTACAGCACCGTGCTCAGTGTCTTAGCCAAGTGGGGTACAGCTCTTCTTGCAGACAGGAAGGTGCTTTCATCTTACAGTGTAATCAATGCAAAGATGTAAAATAATGTTGAATTCAACTCTTTAGTGTATCTCATTTCATAAATGTTTTGAAAGCATTGTAGCCTTGAAAAAAAAAAACTGGAAAAGGGGAGGGGGGGCGAGAGTCCTGATTTTAAGTATTGTTACTTTGAAAATGATAGCTAAAAATAAAAAAGTCATCACATAAATGCTTTTCTTCTTCCTTTGTTAAATTCTTGTACAATGAAAATACCTGCTTTTTTTTTTCCTCTCTTGGGATGTGCGTGTTTGTCTACATAGTCGTCCCTTTCAAGCCCTGATTTCTTTGACTCACCGAGTCCAGAAGAAGAGAAGGAGGAACATGTTTCCATTACACACAAAACTATTGAAGTGTCAAGGAAATCAAGAACTGTTACAATATCACAAGTAAGTTAATTAGAATATCGCTACTTAACCTTATCACATTCAGCTTCATTTTTGAAAACAGTATTCAAATATTTATTTTAAAAATTTAATTCAACAATCACCTGGTAACTGGCCCTTCAAAGAAGCTTAAAATGGTAAGGGTTACTGAAGATTGTTCTGTGTTTGAAATGCAAGTGTAAAGTGAGTTACACAGTTAAAACATCTCCATAACCATACTGTGAAAAAATCCTTCTAGTGTAAATACATTTCACGGAATCAGAGAAGCAAGGGAAATAAATTTTAGAAACAGAGGCCCTTTCAGCTGTAAATTAAGTTTATGTTGGAAGAATCTGTGAGCAGAGAAAATACAACTCTTTGACCCACTCTAATAGTACGTGAATTTAAATTTTCATGTATAGTCACTTTTTATACTAGTGTGATTGTTTCCATGTTATAGGCTTGTGCCATTCTCACTGTGTGTGGCAGTGAAAACACCTCTGGATGGTGTTCCAGAGACCTCTATTGTTAGTCAGCATTAGTCTCTTAAAGTCTATCTAAGTTAAAAGCAAAGTGCACGCACTTAATCATCTAATTTGATTGGTAGCAATATACTCTTCACGCGCCTTATGCTTCATTTGGATTGGTCATAGTTTTTTGGTTGTCTTTACTATTTTTGCCTTTGGTATTTCCTTATCTTGTTCTAGTTGCTGTTTTCTGTTATTGAGCAAGTGGTGTTCAAGGACGTAGCCCAAATTCATCAATGTCAAACAGCTGTGCTGCACTCTCTGCCTCCACAACTGTGTATTGGTAGAAAGCTATAGGATAATCAAATATTACAGAAGAATTTTGTAGATCAGGTTTTAGAGGTTGGAGCTGGTTTTTTAGTATATAAGGATACCTTTAATAATACAAATATTACCTTCTAATAGTACAACTAAATTATTTGAAAGATGAAGTCTTGCATTTCTGTGATCAAGTTACAAGGACAATATTTTGCTATCTAGCTCCCTCTTCTGGGAGGACTTGCGTGAAGGAATGCTTTTGGGCCAACATCCGTAAATTATATGCTGGTATGCCAAGGATGTAGATGTTGTTCCCGTAAAACAAGATGACTTCTGTCAGAAAGTAGCTGCTTGAGGCTTTAATGTTGATAGCCAGTTAAGCTCTGGAATAAGGTGTTCAGTGTGGATGACTCCAGTTGTGTCTTGCTCACTCGCTCCAGGTTTGAACTCAACCTGACGTCTCTTTTTCAGTCCAAAGGAAACTTGCATTTACTGATATAAGTTGGTACTTACTGATTTAATGATTGGCATTAAATGATTGGCATTTACTGATTATTATCCGTGAGAGATCCATTTATAGGTACACATTACTCACATGTGCACACATATGTATACCTAAAATGTTAAAAGAGTGTTGTTAAGGTCATGAAGTCAAGCATCCAAGCCACTGGAGTGATTCAGCTTTCTCGTGATTATAACACCATTTTTATTTCTATGGTCACATCAGTTTTTTTTCTGCAGAACATTTCTTTTTTTTATGCAATGCTTGCCCACGACATAAAGAGCCATTGGTAGTTAGGGGGATTCACAGAAGCCAGTACAGTATAATTATTTCTTACATTAATAGATTATCATTTTGAAGTCATGGGATTTTGTTTTTATATCATACCGGCAAGCAAACTTAAGGAATATTTTGCTATTTTTGTAGTGCTAAGGGCAACATGTAACACATTTTTTAATTTTTAAAAAACGTTGATTTTGAAGATCCCTTCAATGGTTAGTTGGCAATCATAAATTTAATCTGAAAAAAAATACAGCTTGGATTCTTGGCTGTGCCATTTTGTGCTCTGCAGGAGACATCCATGGATGTAGGTACGCTCTCACAAACTTCTGAGAGAAACACTGAGCCTCTTTCCCTGGTTCATTTCACTGCTAGGTCAGAGATCTTGGGTTTCCAAGCTCGTTGCTGACTGTTTGTAGCAACTGTGGAAAGTATTACTGAAGCTGTCTGAACTTCTGCGTCCCAGCTAGACCCTGTCTGATGTACATGTACAAAGCTAATGAGTAATTGTTATATTTCTCATGCTTTGGCCAAAACTGTCCACGTTTGACTATGGACTTTCAACATTACTGAAGAGCAGCAAAATACTTCATATTTGTTAGAGGTCTGATTTTCAGAAAGCTTTCTTCAAACATGACATGTTATTCTTTTTGTTGCAGGTGTCTGATAATAAAACTTCCTTGCCTCCAAAACCAGGAGGTTTGGCTACTGGCAGTAATGTACCACCATCGCTATCCCCTTCACCATCACCTGGATTTCACTCAATTGCTATGGGAACAACAGGCCACAGGTCAAATTCCCCATCCCTGTTTGGTTCTGAAGGAAAGCCAAAGACTGAGCACTCAAGCCAGGGTCAGACTCCCCTGGAGGAGCTGAGAACACAAATTAAGGAGCTAAGAACCATCATTGAAACCATGAAAGACCAGCAAAAGTAAGTCCTGCAAATCACAGCTGTAGGTGGGATTCATGCATGGTGGTGGCAGTTTCTTCTTGAGCTTGCCTTCATGTATGTTACTCTGCACACTTCACCTTTGTGTTTGTGAGTGATTTTCATCTACTTCCCGGACAGAACACGCTCAGGGTGAGACGCTCAGGAAAAAAGACTGGCACTATCCATCTGTAACAGCTTTTTTTTTCCTGTGTTATGATATAAGTAGATGTTTACAGGGTATTGAAAAAGTTAAGGTACAAGCTATAAGCAGTAAATAAGTTTCTTCTGTTGTTTCATTTGCCAATAACTATTTGGGAACTCATATGTATTGATCTTAATAAGGGGTGCATCTGTTCTAGTTGTAGTAAAAACTATTACAAGTTCCTAAAATTGTTAAATCAATTTATTGTTTCAGTGTTAGCACATTTTCCCAGGAAGCTCATATTACAAAAGTGCTTGAATTGTGGTTAGGACATTTGAAGACCTTTGTGTTTATGACCCTGAATCGTACTGTTTTAGCGTTGGGCATCTTTATTTTCTTCACACTGCTCATTTCTTAGGAGAAACTGGGGCTGGCATGTAGCTTCTGCTATTCCTGAGAGTATTTAATATTTTAGAAGCTAAACTTTTACTTACGTTGTCAGTTTTGTGTAGCCCAGGAACGAAAAAGAAAACGGAAAGCAGTGTGCAGAGACTGTGGCAGAACAGAGGTGTGCAGGGAGTTTGGGAGAAGATGCGGGAGGGCATGGTTCAAGCTGGATCTAGGCAGCGAGCCCCACGGCGTCGCCTCTTAGGCTGACCTCTGCTCCTCTGGTCTCCCCAGCCCTTCTTGCAAGGGCTCCTTCCGCCTACTGTTTTCTGTCTGAAGTTGAGGTCACTCACTGGGAACATAAGAAGGTGTCTGCTGCTTATAGCTATGTTCCCTTTCAAAGGGAAGGATGTCAGCATCCTTCAAAGAAGGATGACAGCAAATCCATATTTGGGATCGTTACTTAGAAATTAAGTTGAAGGTTACATTGTATTGCTGGCATAAACAGCTTTGAAGTGGCTTAAGTACATGATATTGTTCAGAGTAAAAAAGGTAACTGGTGAAGCAGGAAAAATATGTTTCCAAGAGGTTGTCTTTTGTATTTTACTAGTTGAATTGTTTAAACTCAAAAATTTTTTTGCATTCCTTTAACAGAAAAGAGATTAAACAGCTGCTGTCTGAGTTGGATGAAGAAAAGAAGATCCGTCTACGATTGCAGGTACTTAAATTATTTATAATGTTATGGAAGTATTGGCAGGTTTGATTTATCCTCAGGTATGTGATATAAAACTCTGCTAAGATACTTAGATTCCAGGGACTCAAAAACTACTAACATTTCTAAAAGGGATATACCTGTTCCCTTTGTAGTGTTGCCAGTCTGTGTCGTATATATTGCAGTACTGAGTTCTTACTGGAAAGCCTGATAATTATCTAAAAATTTATCAGTACAAATATACAAATTAAAAAAAAATTAAACACAATATAGGATTCAATCTATGATATTTTTTTAGTCTCAGTTTTTTGGTTTGATTTTGTTACAAGTGAAATCATGTTCTTAAATGGCTTGCTGTCTCCCGGAGCTTTGTATTTTGTGGTCTTACTGTTCATATGCTTGGAATATTATTTCATATAGCAAGATTTAACGTCAGCTTTACAGACTGTACTCAGGTTGTCTTCAGGAAAGCATCCTAAATAATATAAAAGAAGGTGCTCTGATTAAGAGCCCATAGTTCATATAGTACCTTAGCTCTGGATGCCGTGCTGGCTCAGCCGTGTGCCAGGTTGCACGCTGCCCTGCTTGTGTGTGTCCTGGGGCTGGGGCTGGGCCTTGCGAAGATCATTGGCTGGGCTGCTTCACTACGGAATGACACTGAAACTGCTCTTCTGGATTTTGGAGAGTGATATACTTGGTTTTCAGTATGGATTCCATTTTTTATTTTTATGGTATAGGTCAACTGTACTTTTTCTTTGTACTAGAGATATAAATTCAAATTGTAATTTCACTGTGCTGCTCGGGCTCAGTAAAGTGCTTTGGGAACATGGCAAAGGGTGGCAGAACTGGGACCATCAATGTCTGCACTCCAGGGCTGCTTGAAGGACTTTATGTGTGCAAGGGGAGTAACACAATTCTAGTAACAAACAGTTCATGGTAAACAGAAACGAAAATTTGTTTAGATAAAATTGATGAACATTTTTAATAGCAGTTATTGATTTAGTCTCACAGGCCAAACTGTTCAGAGATTCCACCTCCAAGGATGGCTTTACATCTTTACACAGAGACCTGCATTGATAGTTTTAAAGTTACGATTGTACAGCTGAATGCTTTTACTCCAATCTAAATGTTGGAGTAAATATATTGGTATATTTTCAGATGCTAGCCAAGGTGGCATAATTAGCTTTACATGGAGATGAAAATTCAACAAAGAAAAGCAGCATAAGTTTAAGAGTGGTCTGATACTCATAAAGTAGCAATACGCAGCTCTCAGTCTGCATATTAAAGAAGACTGCCTTGATGACATAGCGCAGTTTAGCACTGAGGATGTGTTTGAATAAATCAAATACCCCTGCCTCAGGGTTTCCAGTGTCAGAGGGGCCAAGTGTACAACCAGGGGTGATGCTGGTTTCAGCCACTTCCTTTTACCACACGGCTGTACATCCATCCGAGCCCTGAAGGGTCCTGGACGTGGGCTTGATGGGTGTAGAAGGCAGCCACCGACAGCAAGGATCATCCTTGCAGAAGTGAGACAGTAGGTTTTGCTCCTCAGCTACCAGTGTTCACTGCCAGCAGATCAGCTTACCTGTGCCAGGTGAAAGTGCAGCAGCTGGTGCGTGGACACAGTGCTGATTCTGCAAGTAATTGCTGGCAGCGAGCTGCGTGGCTTGTGAAAGTTGTAATTTAAAGAGTTTGAAAGATCTTGTGGTACATTCAATGACCATGCTTGTCAAGCTCTGAAGGGAGGGAGCTGTGAGTGGTCATCTTAATGCAGCTGAGAAGGTCACCTCAATTTGTGAAATCTGTGGGAATAAAAGTAGTATAAAACCCGTACTCCACACCTGCGGGCAAGATGGAACATGTGCTTTGCAAGTGGCACCAACTGTGCCTCAGTTTGTTAAAGCATCTAATTTCATCACAAATATTTTTCTTTTCTTTTCAGATGGAAGTTAATGACATAAAGAAAGCTCTTCAATCAAAGTGAATACTTGATAGGTGGAACGTTGCATTATTCTTCATGACTGAGACTCAAATTTACGCCCCAGCCAAAATAACTTCGTGCCAAATGATGTAAGAATTGCCTCAACATCCCTTTATTTGAAGGATTAGCACAACAGTTTTTGATAGCACAACAAAAATACCAACGAGGACACAATTTCCACCCGAAGCAGTGCTGTGCGGCACTAGTTGTGACTGAAATTGATCTTCTTGTGCTAAAGGCTCTCTACTTCAAGATCCTAGGTGAAATGAAAACTCAGGCAGTTTAGTCCCTAGTGGTACTATTTTGATGATATTTTTCCATAAATAAAGTGTATTTCAGATTATCTGTTTACAAGCTTTATGATTTTGACTTTTGGTTTTTAATTGTCTTTTGTCACAGATTTTAAAATGTTTGTACTGCATATAGCCAGGAATGAATGTTAACGTTGGGGCTGGAGGGATTATTTTTGCTTCAAGATAGAACAGCCTACTTTTTGTTACGGTTTTAAGTTCTGTTAAATATGCAATTTTATGTCCCCAAATCCCCTACAATTTAAACTTACGTTGTGTACAGTAAGGTATTTACAAGAAGGAAACAAACCAACAGAAATCTGGTCTTTGCAATGATTTGTGCCTTTCTTTGCCACACACTGACTGGAGCCGGTTGCAGGCCAAGTCTCCCTAATGTAGCTACCACGATGACTCCTGTCCCCGGTGTCCGGCGGAGGTCACCTTCTCAGTGTACAGCTGCTCAGTCAGTAGAGCCAGGTTTGTGCGAGGTGGCAGGACGAAAGGGCGCAGCTGAGAGCAGCTTTGTCTTGAGCAGCTGTGGCTTTTTAGCTTTCCTGGTTTTGATAGGCCTCTCCCTCAACCTGAATGTTCATCTCCGCTTGATTTTCATTAGACGATTTAAATGCCCGCCTCTGTCCCCAGTTTTGCACAGAGTGAACAGAATATGCATTATTAAAGCAAAAATAAATAAAAATAATCTATAAAACATTAATAAAAAGTTGTATTATTTCATGCACAAGGGTCTCTATCGTGTGACGTTGTTTCATTTGCTGTTTTTATGTGGTATTTTTTGCTAGATTATGTTGTACACTTATGGACTGATACACTTTATAGTCCTGTTTCTGCAGCAAGACTTTCATCATTTTATTGAACCTGATGCTTACTTCATGTCTTCCAGTTTCTTTGTTTGCTTTCATCCTTTCAAAATAAGGTCTCTCATTTTTCTGTTTGTGGTTTTGTGTGTGATACTAGCAGCAGAGTATCTCATACCTTGTCAGCAATCTCTGTTGAGTTTATATGAAGCGTTTAAATAATGGATATTTTTGCACAGCATGGAGTGAGTGGGTGAGTGATATTGGTGATGCTTCAGAGTGACAAAAAAAAATACACAAACACACAAAGGATCTATATGTCATCTCATCAAATGGTAGAGCTGGCTCCAGGCAGCGTATCCTGTATCACAGCTAACCACCCTGCCTGCCAGGAGCTTGATGAGACACAGCGTTCAGTCAGCTGCTGACGTTCACATATGGTTGGCAGCGTTCCCACAATCTTTCTGATATGCATAGATATATAAAATACACACTTCACCATACCTGAATCTTGCTTTATGGGTCTCAACTGGCAATACAGA
The DNA here is from genome assembly GCF_036417535.1 of Chlamydotis macqueenii. Lineage (NCBI taxonomy): Eukaryota > Metazoa > Chordata > Aves > Otidiformes > Otididae > Chlamydotis > Chlamydotis macqueenii. The sequence goes on from NC_141556.1 coordinate 132,426,448, forward strand.
ACCTCACTGTTGGGATGGTTTCTGCAACCATGGGTTGTGCTTCTATTTTAACAGCGGTGTCTGAGATTGAAAGATCAGATAGTGAAACTTGAGATTTTTTTTTTTAAATCCCAATACATTGTTCGATGTACTCAAACAGAAGCACTAATAAAATATTTTATCACTGAAATGCTCTTATTTAACCTTTCTAAATAACTGCATTAAAATATTTTTATACAAAGGATGATAATCCCATCATAACTTTCCAGCAATAAAGATTTCTAGATTACTTCCATATTTTTTGTGAAGTTAGTAGCAGAGTTGGGAGAACAGAAGGAAATGAGGGATAAGGAGTAAGAATTCTGTTTGGGTTTGCAGTCATACATTTGCAGCATATCCAGAAATGAACAGCTCTGGCTTCCAAATTGCATCCCTGGAAAGAGAGGAACTATTGCATCTGTGGTAAATAAAGTATTGATTCCTGAGTTGTACCTCAGAAATTCAAGAGACATCTCAGAAATGTTACATGTTTTGCAAGTCTGAGTTTGGCACAGAGTTTCCTTATATCAGATTACATTTGGGTTTTTTTCCTCCTGTTGAGATGATAACTTCTCATTTTATAAATCCAAGTTAGAACTCCAACATATCATGCTTTGTAAAAAGTTAAATAAGATTTTGTGAAAATGCTTTTGTTTTGAAAGTTGATTTTTCTGGGAGAAGAGTTTGTAGAAATACTAGCTTTTCTTGCCGCATTTCTATTAAAATAATAGAAAGTCTTTCACATAACACACAGATTTAATAACGATAATTTAATAACGATTAAATATTGTTGTTTGAAGAGCTGTGTAAAATGACTTTCATTAATATGCAGATACTGGTCTTGCGATAGACTTCTGTTTACTTGTCAGGTGTGAAATATCAGACTCATGCCTTTGGATGATAATATTCAGATTCTTGATTTGGAAAAATTTTAGGTTAGTAAGAAAACAGCTTTATGTTCTTTTAATGTTATATTTTCAACTCTAAAAGGAGCAAGTATTTCTTAATGAGGGATCATAGCACTTAGCACTTCAAAAAGTTTTACATGGAAATAAGATGGTAAATATTGAAAGTGTTTATTAAGGTCTGTCACTTAAATTTCACCTTCTGTTTGTATTTTTCTTCTTAATAGTTCACTCCTAAATGAGCAAAAGAGATTGATCTGTTATTATGCTAACAGGATTGAACACAGCTGTATGCAGTAAATTTTTTATTCTAGGCACGATAGCCAGCTGCCCAGTAAGTTTTGTGAGCTCCTTTGTGCATGAAATGTCCACAGGAGTGCTGTACGCTGTCAAAAGCAAGGTGGGAGAGCGCCATGAAACACCCTCCGAAATTCATGTTCTGCTGAAGTTACAGAATTGTTTCACTCATCTGGTGGAGTTGACCCACATGTGCGCAGGCTGCCCTGCTGCAGGGGTGGCTGCCTGAGGGCCGTGGCGTTACCAGGTCCTCTGCACAGCGCCTGCACATGGAGTCTGTACAGGCAGAAAAATACATTTGCTGCTGCAGGGCTGGCGTGGTGTGAAAATGTCTGGTGTTCCTGTGAATTCCGTGCCACGTTGCAGTCATAACTGTGCTGGCAGCTCTCACGCTTTTAGCCTTGTTTTGGGGCTTTTATGCTCCTGCCCTCGGAGCTGGGGGAGGCTGAGGTCAGAGGCACTGCAGTTTGTGAGTCCCACAAATACCCAAGCACCAGAAGGCAAGGAGAGAGTACAGCTGGGGCCGGGGTGACGTGCAGCGTCCCTGCCTGCGGGAGCGGCCGGTCAGCAGTCTCTGCTGCAGTGCAAGGCCAGGAAGAGGTGTGAGGTCTCTGGAGTCAGCTTCTCCTCTGCAGAAAGGACCCTGGGGCTGCAGACAGGACAGAGGCGCATTGATGAGGAAAGTGTGAAGCCTGGTTAGAGAGAAGATACCTTTCACACAGGCAGGCTGTGGTTTGAAAGGCAGGCAGGAATACTGCTTAAAAGTAGGAACAACCAACCACTCTGCAACTTCTGCTCTGAGGAGGCTTTTCAGCCTTGTGAGGCTGGCAGTGCTGCTGGGCATCTGCGGTTCCCCTTTGGGAAGGAGAGGGTCCTCCAAGCATTGACTTCTGTTCAGGGCAATCCTTAGGTCAAAAAGAGCCAGAAGGGGTGGAGCTGAAGTCCCCACACTAAACATGGAGTACTTGTATCCATGGTTATTAATACCCTTCAGCCAGAAATTAGAATTCACTTGGCACCTTTGGCCTCAGCCGACTCTTGAGCTGGCCTAGGAATTCACAGCTGGTTGCCCGTGCCCCAGTCCATTCACTCCTCACTTCCTGCAGCTGCTTCCCTCCTCCTGCCTTCCGCTCCTGCCGTTCCCTGCCTTTGGAAAATAATCGGCTTCCTCAGGACATCAGCCCTGAAAGTGAGGCCATGCCAGCGCTTCCCAGCCTGGAATGGAGCAGTTGAGGAAGCAAAAGACACATTTCAAATGTCCGCAGGTAATGGCAGTGCCGTGCGTGCTGCCAGGGGATGAACAACCTCGGCACCCACCAGCCTGGCACTGGGCAGCCCCGGCTCCGCTTTCTCCTTGGGTAAAGAAGGTTACTGGACCCACTCAACACCCTGTTGTTTGGTGTTAGCTCTTCTAATTAATGTGATTTCCAGTCCCATGCAGGCACAAACTTCCAGGGGTAGCTAGTGTAAACCACCGGCAGCCGGAACAGATGCTTGAGAGACTTTTTGAGCTGCCACAGTCAGGCTTTTCTTGAACCGGTGATGCAGCTGTTTCCCCTTTCAGGGCTCACAGTTCCACTGTTAGACGGTGTAAGGGTTTGGAGTGTAAATAGCTAAACTAACAAAATGGCTTAATGCTCTTGGGCATTTTTTTTAAAGTATGAGAAATGTAATCATATTTTTAGATGTGTTAGAAGAGTAGGATGAAAAATTTCAGATGTAAATTAATTTTGTTGAAATTGTTAGCACTCCAGTTTGTAGGGTATCTTAGTGTGTTTTAGCAAGTTAATTAACTATAATTCTCAACAAATCCCTAGAGCCATGAGAATTAAGTTTTCTGACACATTGCAAAGGTTAAGATAGGGAGGCAGGGCCTACCTGTCTCTCTCACCGCCTCAGACGAGTAGGTTTTGAACTTTTATCTTCCTTTTTTTGTGTAGGAGAACTGTCGTAGTTCAGCCCAGATCGGGACCAGACTACGCAGTCTCTCTCACTCCTTCCACCCTCCAAGAGAACTGGAGGAGATGATATAAGAAAAATGGCTTGAGGTTTGAGATAAGGACGAGGAGAAATCCTTAAAGTTACCATTACAGGCAAAACAGACTCGACTTGGGGAAAAGTATTCATTTATTTCTAAAACTAGCAGGAGAATGAGACAGGGAACAAGATGCTCCCCCCCCCCCACCCCCCGCTCTTCCCAGGCTTAACATTATCTCTACTACCTTCCCCCCCACGAGCGGCACAGGGGGGAAGAGGGAATGGGGTTCACAGTCAGTTCATCACGTGTTGTTTTATGCCGCTACTTCGTTGTCAGGGGAAGAACTCCTCACATTCCTCCCCTGCTCCAGTGTGGGGTCCCTCCCATGGGCCACAGTCCTTCATGAAACTGCTCCAGCATGGGTCATCTCTTCCTTTGGGTGCAGTCCCACCAGAACAGCTGCCCCAGCCAGCCCTCCATTGGCCACAGCCTCCTTCAGGCCTCCACCTGCCCCAATGTGGGTTCCTCCACGGGCTGCAGGTGGATCTCTGCTCCTCTGTGGACCTCCATGGGCTGCAGGGGGACATCCTGCTCCACCATGGTCTTCACCATGGGCTGCAGGGGAATCTTGGCCAGGAGCCGCGTTACTCTTCCCCCTCCTTCTGAACTGATCTTGGCATCTCCAGCCATTCCTCACAACAGGCTGGCAGACACCTCTCAGGATCCTTTTTACATCTTATTCACTTCTCATCTCCTCTCCACTTCTTGCGGCCGGACTGGGCTGAGTTGGGCCCAGTTGGCTGCCTGGCGAGAGGCCAGAGGGTGAGGCCTGCAAGGCCCACAAGGCTCACGCCTCCCCCTCTCTGCCCCCACCCAGCTGCTTCACATCTTCTCCTTTTTTTTTTTTTCCTTCCTGTTTTCCCCTACTTAAATACGTTATCGCAGAGGCATTATCACAGGACATTCTGCTACCAATCGGCTTGGCCTTGGCCAGCAGCAGGTCCACCCTAGGCCCAGGTGAGTCCACTGAACAAAGCGACTTCTAGCAGTTTCCTACAGAAGCTACCACCTCAGCCCCCCCCCTTACTAAACAAAACCAGAACAAGAACATAGCTGATTTCCTGTCACAGGAAAATATAATTAGGCTTTTATCAGTATGATCTTAAAGTTCTAATAGGCTGTTTCTCTTGGAGGAAAAAATCTGAAAATTACAAAGCAAACTAGATATGAACAATCAAGCTTCACAAGCAATTCTGAGTATCAAGACAACTGTTTTCAAAACTTTCTCTGGTAAAACCCTGTCGGTTCATTGCACCCAGACCAAGTATATTCATGTTCTGTGGGAGATAATTTTCCTCAGCATGACAAGCTCTTCCCTGCTTGCTTCATCCCCGCTGGCCAGCAGGCTTAGGTAAAGGGACCCATCGGGCTGCTCTTCCCCTCCTCAGAGCACAGCAACAAAGAGTTGGGGATTTTGTGAGAGCACTTTTCGGGTTCTTCATAGAGGAAGCGAAAATTAAGCTGGGCAGGTGTTCCTGCTACAGGATGACCCATCACTTGGGTTTACCCCCTTCTGGGGACAATTTTCTTTGTGAAGGGTATTACAAGTGCAGGAAATGGCATGGTTCACACAATCTGTGCACCATGCTCCTTCTCCCAGCACAAAGCACCAAAAAGCAGAACAACAGCTAAAAAAGGATAAATAGTAAAGTAGGTGCACCTGCATGGAAATTGCTGCTGCTAGGTAATTTGGCTACTCTGGATTCAAAGAGCCAAATTTACTGAGCCCTGCTGGAAGCACAGATGCAGCCATTTAGCAAATTAAAGCACAAGGCAAGGGGAAACATAACATAAATTTTGAGATCCCAACGAAAGCAGTGTTGTCTGGAGAAAACGAGTTCATTAATGGATGGTAAGTTTCTCACTGGAGATTCAAGATGTTTGTGCTGTGATTACGCAGTTGTGCCTGGCATGTGTCACTGATCTCAGGGGAATGGAAAATTTTTAGTGCTCTGACCCAAAGCACTTGTTCACCTCAGAAACACAGCTCAGTAACCTGTGCTCGGGGAGCTCTAACACAAGAAGGACGCCACGTTACTGCAATGGCTACAGGCTTCAGTGTTGGACTTGGACTAATTGAGATATGTAAAAGTTAGTGAGGCTGATTCAAAGTGCTGATGCAGAGCTCCCAGATGTCACTTGTCACCAATGCACTAGCACCTCTCTCTCCAGCTGGGTGCAAGTCTGGGTTAAGCCAGTTCTCCCACTCGCATTTTCAGTCACCTTCCAGGTCCCCTGACTCAGGCCTCATGCTTCCTCAGCCTTCTGCTCTATAATTATAAACGGCAGCAATCTCAGACTCTAAAACTCTTCTTGTCTTGAATCTAACACCTTCCTGCTCTAGAAATGTTTGTTCTAGCACTCCTGTAACACACAGCAGAGGAGCTGCCCACCTAAGGGTGCAGCCCACCACCTCGGCCCATGTGAAGGTGCTGATGCTGCAGCTGAGGTAAGCTCGTTGCCTTCTGCAGGCTCTGGCTGGGGTCTCTGTGCAGGTTGGACTGAGATGTTGCTGTGCCCCTGTTAAACAGAAAATAAGCGGGATGCTCCACAAGTTGGTTTCATGCTGCAGTGGTGCGTGCACGCCATATGGAAATCTGCAGCTCGTTGGTCTTCTCATTTGGGAATGTAAGAACGAGTATCTGATGTTTGTCCTACATGCATGTGTGTGCCAAAGTAGTAACTTTATATTTTACTTCTTTGTTGCTGTGTGAATAGGTAAGAACACTCCAGAAAAATACTGAAATAATTCACAGTTTTCCAACTGGATTTAGACTTCTAAAGAAAAGAAGGCTATCAGATAGCAAAAAGGATTTCCTTTTTACACTGCTTCCGGAAATCTTACTGCTATCATCAGCCAAACATGCTTTTCTTCAAATATCAGCTGTTATTTGGAATTTCACAAATCAAAAAAAAAAAAAAAGAGGTAGATGCTTCTATTACAAAATCATTAGCAAAGCATGTACTGGTTCCTGGGAAAAGGTCAGGAATGGTCTGTACTTTCTAGGTGTCTTAGATTAGAACAGGAAGGGAGCTATTATTTAACTTGTTTTTCAGTGCAAAGTGCAGAAAGAAACTCTGCGGAACTTTGACATAAATGTGCTTTGACATAATGATGGGCTGAAGGTCTCACTTTTACAGCGTTATAAAACTTTTTGGGAATTATTCCTATCATGCTGGCAGACAGATGTCTGAAAAGAGACTGCACTTGAGTGACAATGTATCTGGCCATAAAACTTTCTAACTGCACAAGAGTGATGTGTTATTTGGCAGTGGCTTTAATAGCCTCGAGCATGTGACACTGCTCTAGCAAAGAATAAACGTAATAAAAGTTGACAAAGCAGAGAAGACGAAATATCTGGCATCGCACCTGTCCCACTGTGCAACCGGGAGAGCTTCAGGACCAGTTGTGAACTGATGCATGACAAGTATTACCTACATTCCAGTCCCATCACTAAAAGTACTGAGAACTGCACCTAGCCAAACCCAAATATTAAAATCAGACCCAATGCTAATCAGCTCACACTTAACAAAGCAAGGGCATCATGCAAGCAGAGAAAATAGGTGCCAGAGGTTTTGAGAACAGCTAATGTTGCTGTCTGTCTCACTAGGTGCCCTTAGCTGTGCTCCTTCCAATTATTGCCTGCTCCTCCCATGACTTTCCACACTGATAGTTCATGAATATGAATTACCTATTGATTAAAAAAAAAAACAAAAAAACAGAGAACAAAACAGCAGCCCCTATTTTGGACATTGGTAGACTTCTTTCTTCACATATTAAGGTAGCATTTAATAAATGTTGCAATTCCTTGGCTGCCTTAACAAGAAGGAAATGTGAGTGCAACTTACGGATTCTTACTGAAGCACTAGATTTTGAAGTTTTCATTAGTATCTATTATAAAAGTGAGTATCAACATAAGAGACGAGGGTTTTTTTATTTGTCACTTCAATGCAATTTTTGCCTCTTCAGGATGCCTTTACTTTTCACAGTCCCAACTGCTGATACCAAGATCATTGTGATTACAGTAAGCTTCCAGGCCTCGTGTATCCTCATGTATCTGGCATCTACAGCAATATAAAAAATCACCTAAAAGTGAATAAAAATGAATCACGTATTCTAGTCCTCTCCATTGTTTGTACAATATGTGTGCATAACCATCTTGTGTTCCCTGCCACAGCCACAATTTTTCTGGTCTTTCATTAATCGGTAGACAGAACAAGCCTGTTTAACTGGAATAAAAGTGAATACTCAGGTGGCCTTTATCAAGAATATTTATTCAGTGAGAAATAATTTGAGAAAGACTAAAAGCGACAATCTCGTCTTGTCTTAAAACAGTATGTAAGAACAATTGCAATGAAAACACTGAGCCGTGACACGTGAAGAAGTCAAAGATGCTTTGATCAAGCTAAAACCAGGAAAACTAATCAAGCTCAGTAAGAACATTTAATCTTCTGCCCGTGCAAACATTTTAAACCAGACCTCTTGAGGCTGCTTCTTATTCCTCAAGGAAATGTGTATTTCTCACCCCTAAGACCTGCTGAATTGGAGAGAGACCTAACACAGGGTGCAATCTATTAGGTTTAGGATCGGACAAGAGAAAATACTCGTATCAAGATGCTGTAGGACTGAAGACATCTAGGACTGATGTTGTTAAAGTATTAAAATCTAGTACTCAAATACTAAAAATCAGAATTATATAGACAGTCAGCTGAGGACTCCATCCTCCTAAGTTGAAAGTTTTATCTTTCCCTAGGTTTTCTTGAGTTTTTCTCTAGTGTTACTCATCTTAGTGGGGGTTCCGACATTTCAGGGTCTAAGGAAGATCTGCCTGGATTGGTTTTCTCCTCTCTGAAGTATAAACTTGAAGTTATTTGAAATCTGCTGAAAACTGCAGATAAGTTATTTTCTGTTTGACTAATTGATTAAAGATTTTGCTTCAGAGAACCTGAGTTAACTTCTGGTTCTAAGCTGCCTATTTGCTCCTCAGTTCCTGAACCGAGTGATGAAGGCAAAAAAAAAAAGAAGGACTCACTCCCCTTAGCCCAGTTATGTCTAGAGAAAAAAAAAAAAACCTGCTGCTTAGGGATGTGCAAAATGAAAAAAAAAAAAAGTGGTTTAAAGGACATCTATTTTCTTTGGAGTAATTGCTGTCTTTGTGAATTGCAGCAAACATATTGCTCCTGGTGTCTCAAGTGGTAATTAATATTCTGCCCTAAGTGGATTTGATAGGTGCAAAGCACTGCTTGAGAAAATTGTGGCGTCATCTTTACGTTACCGTGTAAGAGCAAATGTTGACTTCTTGAGTTTCTGCTTAGTTTTGTTAGGCTGGGTTCTGTGCAAGGGCAAAAGGCCTTGGAAAGGTGAATGAAAGCTGAATGTTCACTTCTGGCCTGGACCTCTGAATAGCAACACTGGGGGAAGAGCGGTTCCTTTTATAACCTCATTACTGGACCATGTTTCCAAAAGAGGAAAGAGTGTTGCATGACTTACCTTTTTCTTCTAGATATAACATTTTTTTTTTGTTTGCACAGAAACAGTTCAAATATCCGCAAACCTGAATCTCCCATTTGTTCTCATTCAGGTGACTTGCAAGATCTGAAGATACTGTTGCTCAGTGGAAATGTCAGGCATACCAGCACTGAACCACAGTTTCTGAGGACTCGGTTGCAGTATACAAAATGAAGCCTCTTCCTTCAAAAATGCTCCTTGTTTCTAGCTTAAAAAATAAAAGCAAACAAACTCTGAACAAATTGCACCAGGTTAAACTACTGAAAATGGATATTCAGGAAAAATGCCCAAGGAATAGTGAAGACAGTGTCTGGAAGATGAGTGAATATAATTAAGAAAAGATGAAAATATCCTTTTCCTAATTATATTCACATAAAACATCTACTAAGAGACTGTCACTCTGTTTCAAGACCAAGCGTCAGAACTCTCAGTGATTTAAAATGGTACCAAATGTTAAAAACTGCAAAATGAAACCCGAAGACGTGTTAGATCTACAACAAACTAGGTTTTGATAATCTCTAGAAGGCAGAAAAGGCTTATTTGTTATGTCTCAGTGGTATCCTGCTAAGCAATTCTAGCCTACATATTTGTTCTCAATTGACACTTCAACAACTTTCACGATTACAGAAAGCACCACACGATGCATCTGTTGTTCTGAACCTATTAAATTGCAATTTGTTTTTGCATGTCAGTTGCTGAAAGCCCAAGAATGTTCTTGAGTAAGATAATCCCAAATAATAACTTTGCCTATACTGTATTTTTCTTTTCAAGTTTCAATACCAGCCGTTCAACCAAACTTTCTTATAATGCAAAAAAATGCAAAGCAGGATTTGTATTGTGGAGGATCATAAATGTATGTGCTAGTGCTTTTTGTTGGTCAAAGGCTTCATGTACATACTGAGTATCTTCTAAATGCAGATTTAGGTTTTTTGTCCTACCAATCAGCTAATTGGTGCATCACTGCATCAAGGCTAATAGAGTTGTCATAGAAAAAAGCTTGCTTTTGCCTAAAGAGTAAAGCTGCTCGGAATGAGCGGGATCTCTGGTAGTCACAGTATATCATTCTTCCAGTCTCATGTACTCATGCTTTTGTCAAAAAAGCACACACATTCCCAACCTGTGGACCAAATGTAATAGTTTATTTGCCCCAAACTCTTCAAAACGAGAAACAGGTTTGCCTCTTAAGTTATTTCTCTGCATTCTGTCTAAAATCCTTATGAAGAACTAAGCACACATAAACGCTGCACAAAGCTACAGTATCCTTATGTTGGAGTGTTTCTCAAAAAACCTGGCTACTGCAACTCTTCTTACAGTCACCCAGACATGGTGCCAGACACCTAAAGAGGAAAATAGTGTGCTGTAAGATGTTGCTTTTCTTATATTATAGCACACAGTAAATATATAAACCTCGAACAGCCACAAGGAGCCACACTGCAGTAGGTGAAGGCGCCATTTGTTTAAAACCTCTTCCAGCACAGTGAGGGAAAAATGGGATGAAAAAGCTTTCCAGACAGGTTTACTACTTTGAATACAAATTTGCAGTTTCCCACTGTTCCTTCAATCACTGGTAGGCCATGGTCTCTGTGGAGTGTACTGGTATCCTTTTGACAGCTGGGGTACAAGGCCAAGATACGAAGTTATCCACACGTGGCCTGCAGAAGTCAGCAACTTGCCAAACCGCGATGCCAGGGCTGAGGCGGAGGTGGTCAGTTGAGCTAATGAAAAAAATATATTAGTAAATGAGATGCTCAAAATTAATTTTGTTCTTATAAAGAAGGCAGGAGTTGCCACAGAGTTTCTAGGAGCTGACTTTGCCATGATCATGAGAGATTTTAAAGAAAAGAAAGGGAATTGGAAGATGAACTATTATCCAAACTTCTGATACAGTTCTTCTATGGTTAAAGTGGTTCAAACAGTAAAAGAAAGAAGAATCACTCGGGGAAAAGCTACTCTACACCCCATCGAGGGAAGACAAAGTGGTGGCAGTTGCCTTGCTTGTGAAGGACCAGGGTGGCTCTAAGACGCCAAGAGCAGACAGAACCCTGGGTTACGAAGGGCGGCCCGGGAGGCGGCAGCCATGTCAGGGTGGCGGTGGCGGGAAGCCCAGACGAGGCCGAGGCGGCTCCTCGTGGCAGGCGGCGGCTCAACGGCTCCTAACTGCCGGGCGCGCGGAGTCAGGGGAGCGGGAAGGGCGCCGCAGGGCAGCCCGCGGGAAGGGGGAGAGTAACAGCCCTGCTCGCCTTAACCCAAACCCCTGTAACCCTCGGAGGAACCCGGGCGGGGCGTACAGTGCCACCGTTCAAAATAATGACAGCAGCAGCCGAGTGGCGGGCAGTGCGCAGGGGTACTGCTTTCACGGCGATGGGCGGGGAAGAGAAGTCATAAGCGAGGTGTGATCGCTCCGACGGTGTAGCCTCTCCCTCAGAACCGCGTTGATCGCGGGGCGAAAGGGGGAGTTTGTCCCGGGAAGGCACGGCGGGGCTGTCTGGCTGTGCTGCTGCGGGACACGGGAGCCGGGCTCCGGACCGTGCGGCTCTCCCGCGCTGTCCCGTCCGAAGAGGGCGGTGCAGAGCTCCACTTCGCTCCGCGCCGGCCGCCTTCACCTCGCCCCCGTGCCCGCCCGCCGGGGCGCGGTGCCGCTCAGCCGCGGAGGCGAGGGGTGAAGCGCGGGCGAAAGGGCCGAGCGGAGGGAGGGAGGGGGCCGAGCGGAGGGAGGGAGGGGGCCGGCTCACCCTTCGACCCCGGCGTTTACCCAACTGTTCGCGATGGGGCGCGGCTCTGCCTGAGCACCTGCCGGCGGCCACCGGCTCCCCCCAGCCCTCGACGGCGCTATGGAGAGCCCCGCGGGCGGCAGCGCGGCAGCGGAGCCGGCGGAGCCCGAGCTGCCGGCTGCTGGCCCGGCTGAGGCGACAGCGGGCGGCGGGGAGGCGGCGGAGGTCGGGGCGGCGGTGGGGGCGGCGGCCCCTCGGCCGCGCTGCCTGCGGGCCGTGTACGTGCTGAACGACTCGCCCAAGGGGGCCGGCGGGGCGCGGAGCCCCGACGCCGGGGCGCGGCAGTGCCTGCTGCGGGCTTGCGAGGCCGAGGGGGCCCAGCTCGGCACGATCAACTTCGGGGAGCTGGACTTCGGGGAGACGGCGGTGCTGGACGCCTTCTACGACGCGGGTGAGCGGGCTGGGCTGAGGCGGGGCCGCGGAGCGGGGGCTGAGGCTGGGTCTTGCCCGGTGCCACCCTCGCGGCTTGTGCGGGGTCACGGCCGGCCGAGCTGGGGAAGGGTCCATAAAGGTGGTGCCAGAGAGGCCACGGGGCAAATGTAAGACTGTGAGGGGGGTCTTGAGAAGGGGTGTGGAGACAGAGACATGAGAGAATGGCTGCGAGGGGAACCTCGTGCAAGGGGACCAAGAGCCCTGTCTTCAGGAGCATCCTGCACATGGAGGAGGAGGAGGCGTGAGGAAAAAATTCAAGCCCTGACACCAGCTCTTTCAGTCACCGCTGTGTGTTGCCCTATCAGGACTGGGGATCCTATGGTGCCAACTGAGCCTTAAGGAGTAGCAAAATTCTTGCTAGTGTGACTTGCTAAGAACCCTCTTCTAGCTCCCAGCCTGGTTGGGAGCTTAGAGCGAGACATAACATGAGGACAGGTCAGCCAGAAGCCTCTGAGCTGGCTTGACCAGATGGTTCCTGTTCTCTAACTCCAGACCTGGACAGTGAAATTGGCTTTCACATAGCTAAGCAATCCAGGATTGCTCTGGACAAGAGAGTGTAGAAACAGACCCTAAGGAAGGAGACTTGTGAGTGTTGTCCACCCTGTCCAGGCTCCAAATGTTGTCTAGTCTCTAATGGTTCAAAAGTGAGCTGCTGTCCCTTCTCTGCTCAAAAAACTGGCTGGTTGGGTGGTGTGGGAGAAAGTTGTGAGCTTTGTGAGCAGGCAGAGGAAGCCCCATAGTCAATAGATGTTGTTAAAACTAAGCAAGGTGAGTATGTGGACACATTACAGATGTGCATACTTTTTCTCATATCTGTATGAGCAGGCATTAGGAAACTCAGGGATTCACAGATTCTGAAGAGGGAAAGTACTGTTAAGTCCATGTTGGTGTCCATCTTTCGCAAGAATAACTTTGTTTTGATCATGAGATGTGTTAAAGAATACTTCTTAAAACTTTAGTCTTATTATAAATTCTCATATGATGATGAGTCCATTTCATGCCCTGATAAGTCATTCAAATATTGAGGAACCTTACACCCTTTGTTGTTGTTGTTTTTTAACTTCCCAGTCAGGGAATTTTGTTCTATCTCTGTTAGTAAGGTTGAAAAGTACAGAATAAATATATTCTTCGTGTGCCTTAGTACACAACCATGAACTAGTAATTGCTTTGTGTATCACATTTTTGTAGCCTTTCTGAAGGTAAGCGTGATAGTGTAATGATGGTCTCATCCCTGTGAGGTTATTTCTCTGTTTCTGCTAATAGTCATGTTAATGCAATTATACACACATCTGCTCTGCATTGTACTGAGAGCTTCAGACAGTTTTTAAAAATGTTTTATTGAGTTCCTGCATTCTAAAATGAGTGTCCCTTGTCTGGGAATATGGCCTACCTTTGCAGACTTTTGCATTCAAGTCATCATGTAGGGCCAAGATAATTTTATCAGTGATTAATACCACTTTGTAATAGTAAAGTGCCTTTTTACTGGATACTCCTGCAACACTCTTATGTCCAGGTTTAGTCAGGAATTACTTTATTTTTAGTGTCCTTTAAAAACTAATTGAATAGTCCTGAACTGGTAATTGTTCCAAAGGAAACTATTCAAAATAATCTTTGTGTGGATTTTTTTCCAGTACCCACATTTTTAGACGAGTTAGGGGGAGCAACTTTTTAATCGGTGTAATGTATTGCCTTTATTTGGCAAACTTTTTGGTCAAAGCATCCTTTAATAAGTTACCTGTATTAAGAGAAACTTGGGTATATTAGCATCAATCACCTTTATCAACCAGATCTGCAAGTTGCTAAAAAGCAGAGATTTGTTTTTCTGTATATACCTTTTTGAAAACCATGCTGAATGTGTTAGTAGTATTTTAGCATTAATTAATTTTCACAGATCCCACATTAGTGGCCGTTAACTGCAATGTTACCCTGAAAATGCAATGAAAAAAAATGCTATTGAGTATAAACAATCCTTTTAATGGAGTATTTCTTTTGTTCTTCTATTGCTTTAATATTTTCATAATATTATTAATTGTTCTTCTAGCATCAATATTTTTAATAGCTTTTTTTTTTTCTTGCACTGTTGCAGTTACTGACTTTTTTTAACTGAACATCTCTGTAGTTTCCTTTTTTTTTTTTTTTTTTTTTTTTTGAATAGCCAGACTGTACTGACATGTGCCCCATCCTTTGGAGTTTTCGTAGTTCCTATGCTATGTCTAAAACTGATGTTCAGAGAAGTCCTTAGTTAGAACCTTTAAACTTCTAAAATTTAAACTTTTGTAAGTTTATGCTGGCACCTTGAGATGAATTGTCTTTATCTTAGTACTTGCTGCTTCATTTCCTCCTGCTAAATTTCGTATTGGATTTTAATTACCATGGATTTTAAAGTGCTGCCTCTTTTTTTTTTTTTTCCAGTTCTCATTTTATATACAGTGATCTGTCATTGTTTCCTGAGAACTTTCATTACGCCTTTCTTGTTTTCTTGCTCCATGTTGTTAATTGGTGGGTTCTCCCTATCTCATTTTTTTTAACATATATCAAGCTGTTATCCAAAAATACTGTATCTGATAATTGTTCATTTACATGGAACGTTCTTAATCCACTACTCTGCAATTTCTTTAATCTTTGAAACATAAATCCTTTTTAATGTCTGTATTTTATAGATAAAATTAATTGTTGCCATTCCAGAATATGTGTCAGATTGGGACTGTTGGCATCTGTTCAGTCCTTAACGAATGACAGCATTAAGCATGAGTTTTAATATGAGCAATCCTATGCCTTACGATGAACTTTCTGTGTTAGGAAATTACTGTGTGTTTACTTTAAAAGGAAAAAAATCTAAAGAATTTTTATTACTGCTTGTGTAAGGTACTGAGCAGATATTTCCCATACTGAAGATACCTATATTTACTTTCTGTACACCATGGGCAGAACCTTTCGAAGCAGTTCCTCTTGCTCTGTTATCAGAACAGGAGTTCTCTAAAAGATACTTGCCTGTACCCATCTCTTGGTTTACTAGTTGGAACCTTAACTGGTAAGTAGCTACTAATTCTTAGAGTGAGCAGTGAGGTCCATCTCATTGTGAATAGTAAGGACAAGGTCTTTGTTAAAAGTGCTGTCCATTATCCCTTTTTCCCTACTCTGCCTGAAATTGTAGCTGTTTACTTAAAGTCATAAGGCACCCCCTTCGCAAGCAAGTTAATCTGTCTTATTTACTATGAATGTATAATGTGGTGACTCTTGGTATTGGTATCTTTGATGACAAAACCAGCAAACTTTAAGGACAGAGTGCAAAGGCAGATTTTCTAGTAGATGATTTTTCAGTAAGACCACTGAGAAGAGTGCTGTAAAACCACCTGTATTCTGTAATAAGAGTATGATGTTTCTTTTCTCCTTGAGTGCATTCAAGACTGACTTCCCACCATTTGAAATCTTTTCATGAATGGAAGTGTGACTTCATGCCTTATGTTAGTTATTGCAGACCAGCAGGTAGTGCAGAATGACCCTGGTCTTAAGAAATTACTAAACTTTCTAAGATGCTTTGCTAAAGGGGAACTACAGCACTTGTGAGAGTGAACTTACAACAAATTGTAAAATAAGAGCTTGATAACAGAAAGGTGAGATCTCTTTGCTCAGTCTGTGCTGGAAACAAGCCTGTCAACAGGGTAATTTATGTTATGCGTAAGTGGGTGGTGGTATTTACCTAATGGAGAAGCAACAAAGATGCCTGCGTATATTGACTGTATCTCTCTGGGAAGACAGAGAGGCAATACTTTCAGAATGAAAGCCACAGATACAAGGCATTAGAGTGAAGCTTTTTTTATTTTTTTATTTTTTTTATTTTTTTTTCAAATGAAAAGCAATTTTACACAGGAACAATGAGCTGACTTTAAAAAGTCTTCAGAATTATCCCATACAGAAAATCATTGTAGTGCATTCGTAAACAGCTTAAGGGATGTGGTGAAAAGGTGAGCATGTTTTGATTAGTGATGCTACAGATAGTGATTCAACCTCTTTGTGCTCTTACTGTAGCTGCAAAGGACCTTTCTGTTCTGAATGTACTAAGAAGGCAAACATGATGTCATAGTTAAATGTCTGACCTGTACCTATGGAAGGTTGATGCTATATATAGAGTGATGTAGCTTTTACTTGTCTACCTGAAACTTTCCTGAAGTGCTACAGTGTCAAGGAGTGGCCTCTACACTTGTATGAGTTTTGGATGTTTCCTTTTGGGGTCTGTGAAATCCTGTTTCTGTAGCTGGTCATCCTTTTATTTCATGAGGGATGTACAGTGATCTGTTTTGAGGCTTGGAATATTTCTTCGATCACTTGACCACAGCATTTAGAGATTAGTACAGTCACTGAAGTCAGCAAGATGAAAGTCAACAGAAAGGAATACAAGCTAGAAAGAGACTAGGAGTACTGAGGAATAAAGTTTGCCTGAGGAAAAAATGAGTATTCCTCTGACAATCCAGGAAACTATGTCAGATCATTTGTGAGTATTTTAAAGTCTGTTTCGGTTGTTTTGCTACATATGAACTTCTCTAACCAACATCCTGAATGATAAAGTAGCCCCAAAATGCATTGTCTGTTATCTCTTTCTGCAGCCCCATCTTCACTCGGAGCCAGTGTTAGACTTCAGAGGGGGCCCAGACAGAGACCGAAACATGGTTCTTCCTTTTGTGCCATACTTGAACCACTCTTAATGTAACCTTAATTTCTTGTCCCTGAAACTCTTTTTCTTCATGTTAGACCATGAAGGAGGAAGGAGGAAGTGTGTTCTGGATCCTAATTTTCAGGCTCTGGCAGCCACTGAAGGAATCATCGTTGCTTGTCCTGAAGCCCGCTGCCCTCTGAAGGCTGGTGTCCTGAATTCAGAATTGGCAGGGACCCTTCAGCTTCTTCAGCCCAAAGAGTAGTATGTCAGGGTACAGTAAGCATTTGTTGCTAGTTTAAGCTAATGTACAGCATGACAACTAGTGTAGCTGAGCTGGAAGCAAATGCTTCTCTTGCTGACTCTGCCACAGGGATTGTAATCTCTAACAGGAAGGCGAGAATGACAGCTGAGGGCAATAACTTATTAAATAAACTTTGACAAACCTTTCTGCTGCAATTTATCTTTGCCCCTCGGTGTGACAGCAAGCAATGGGGAAGGGGTTAAGGATTAGCTCTCTGATACTTACTTCAGCAGGCAGGGTTTGCTGGTTTTCTGAGGTGTAATTAGTATTTTTTCTTTCCTTTCTTTTCCCCTGCAACTGGCTCAACAGTTAGGTATGTATTTTCTTTAAATCATCTGAGGAGATGTATATACCGCAGAATACAGAAATGTGAAGAGAAGCAAACCAACCATCTTCAGAACGGGAAGGTGGTGGCTGAGAGGCTAAGACTAACTAGGTTGGATGTTGTGCTGCTTTAACACAACAGCAGAGCTATTAGGACCTGATGTTTTTATCTCTGCATGGTACTGCACATCTGGAGCGACTACAGGTGTCTCCAGAAAAGCTCTGCATCATTACATTGAACTAAATATTATTACAAGACCCTGTAATATGCCAGTATTGTAATCCTTTAATATTGAAGAGCATGAGGTGAGTTTTAAATTATAGTAACAAGCCTGATGCAATCCATTGAGTATATGTTACTGTGTTATGATACATCTCGGGTGCTATGACACCTGCATTACATTCAAGAGGTATATTTTGCTTTAATGATATTAGTTGGGGTCAATTTCCAACATGAAGTCTTCTTGCAGAAATGCTTATTTGTGTTCAGAGATTTGCATGCTTTTGCTCAATAGTGGAGAATATTTGCTAACTGTCACCTGTGAAAAATGTCTTTGTATCAATTTTGTTGCTTTTTCTGTGTATAACCTGAAAGGCTTCGCTTTGATTCAACTTGCATGTGTTCTGAGAAATAGCTCCTTTATTGTCAGTTGAACAAGCTTAGAAACATCCAAATAAATAACCAAACACTGGTTATGCAAATAAATAACCATAAATAGGTTGTGTGGAATTCATTAACTTTCCTTTGGTATATTGCCATGGGCCAAATGCGATATCAGAGCTGTATTCAGAGAATGATGACTATGTTAAAGCAAAATGAAGAAATATTCCTTGATTCTCTCATGGAGAGAGATTCTGTTTTAGTACTTCTCCTTTTGGAACTAACATCTCTTTTTAGTTGTGATGGGTCATATGGAAAGACATACCGATGATCCAAAACCTGTATGAATACTACCTTTTAGTGAAGCTTTGAATGAATTTGTTTGCATGTCTAAAAATCTGGTGCTAACCATGCAAATTTGGATTCCTTTAATTGTTCTAAGGTGAGAGTATGTACATGTGCATGCACTGTCTATCTGAAGTGACTCATTTCTGTGCTATGACTTTTGGATAAAGGAAAAAAAAAATACAAATTCAGTTATTTTTTTTCCTGTTCTCTCCTCTCCATGAAACTTACTTGCGTTAAAAAACCCAATAACATAACCAAAAAACAACCTAACCTACACTTTCCATTTTCTCTGCATGCCTTTCTCTCCTCCTGAGCTTAAACATTAAATCTGAGAAGGCTTTCTGGAATCTGACTGTGAACCCTGTGTCGCTGGGTTTTGTAGCTAGGAACACAGATGATTTCTAGGTGTTAAATCAGCTAAGAAGGAATCTTCTTCCTAATTATAATACAAATCATGTGTGTTTGTTTTAATTTACTCTGCAAGTAATGTTTTTTGCCATATGATTAAAAATCTTACTGATTCTTGATAAATAGACTTAGTTAGACAGAAGCTTTTACACCCCTTACAGCCATTACAAATGATTTAGAAAATTTGAACATTTAGGGTTATTCTGAAGAGATGAACGGCTGCATCTGTCTTGAGCTACCTTTGATCTGAAGTTCAATTATTGTCAAACTTATGGCCATTGAAAACACTGCAGCTAGGATGAGTTTTGTTTTTAAATATTGCTTAAATGTTTGGTTTTTTGGGGGGGGGGGGGAAGTGAAATGTTTCTGTAGGGTTTTCTGGAACTCTTTGTGTAAGTAAATGTTGTTCTGATTACTGGTAGGAGAAAAACAAAGTGCTGTCTATGCATGCCAGTCAGTGAATTCTCAAGGTTACAGTTTTCTTTCTTTTTTTTTTTTTTTTTTTTTTTTTTTTGTTTAAGTATCATATACAAACATGTTTTTTCAACATAGTTCCTAAGTTGCTCTGAAGGAATCTGCTGTGCCATTTGACTGTGAGATGTTGTCAGGCAGATCTCTGGTTCTACCTTGTTGCATTTCAAGTTGACTGTCAGTGTCAGAGAGCTCCAGAGAAGCAGCTGTACATGAGGCTGACAGACTTGAGTCACCCAGGATGGGCACACGTGGGAGCCTCGTTCCTGGGCACTCATCTCCTTTGCAGTGATTGCATGCATGTTCAGTCTTGCTGTGCTGTGTGTAGCATATTCTTCATAGGTTTAAGAATTGTTTCTCTAAGACCTGAGATCACAAAATTAAGTTTAAAAAAAGAAAAAGGAAATATTTGCTTATGTGGGTTAATTACAGTGCTTTAATTTCTATCCTCGCATAAAACAGAAAAATTATGATTGATATGTGGTAGCTCTTTTTGTGTTCTGCAGTCATGTCCTGCTTTTATCAGTGTAATCATACATTGCTTTTTTAATCATCAAATTACACTTGCATGTTAAGAAATGTCGATGTGCTCCCTAGTTAAAAAGTAACTAATGTTCCTGGTAGATGCTTGAGGCAAAGCTCTTCTGATGTGTACGGGCTAGGTGCAGGACTCGAGTGAAAACTCTAGATTTTTTGGCTTCCTCTATATTCTACTTGTAAGATGGCCTCAAGTTCAAACTCAGTGGCTGTCTGCACTGGCTGCAAACTTTCGTTGAATTGATACTTGGGGCATACTGCTACTTTGTGGCACATGAAGGAGCAGCCCCAGTGGTGATCGCTTGGCCTAGCTGCTCCCCCTTTTCATGCTGCAGTGAGGTTATGTGGCTGAAATTAGACAGTCAAGATAGATGTAGGGTCTTTCTTGGGAGGACTTCAATGTGATTTGCCACTTGCAGGTGCAATTTGTGAACGTGGTAGGCTCTGTTTGCCTTGCCCTTCAGCAGGGATGTGAATTGCTTTAGCCTCAGGCTACCTTTGAACAGCCGTGTGGGTGCCTGAGATTCAGCCAAGAGAGAGAGTGCACCTGTTGTTTTATCCTGCTCCCTGGCACAGGCTTGCTATAAACAGTGTACCTCTGGCCTCTGCTGAGGTCAGTGTGATTCAGCTGCCAGCTGATGGGCCAAACACGTCCCACAGTATGATTTCACCTAGGCTGTCTTCCTTCTCTCAAGAGTGCTTCAAATACCTTCACCTTTTCCTGGGAGGTTGGAGTGGCTAGAGAGGCATGCCAGGAGCAAAAGCTGCATCCCTGTAGTCTGCAAGGAGGAACCCAAACCTGGGACATGAATTCTGACACTTATTTGTGTCAGAAGCATTTGCTTCCTTCTGACACTGGATCACTGTGTCATGATAAACTGTGCTTGCTTTTTTTTTTTGTCTTTCGTAATACTCAGCCTGACAAGGTAAATGATTCTGTTGTGGTGTTCAAGGTGATAGAACTGAAACTTTTCAGATATTCTCTGGTAAAACTGCCAAGCATTTGCTTCCTTCTGACACTGGATCACTGTGTCATGATAAACTGTGCTTGCTTTTTTTTTTTTTGTCTTTCGTAATACTCAGCCTGACAAGGTAAATGATTCTGTTGTGGTGTTCAAGGTGATAGAACTGAAACTTTTCAGATATTCTCTGGTAAAACTGCCAAGCGTTTAAACTTTGGTCTAAGTCAGTAGTTCAACAACAGTTATGCCTTGGAGCTCAAAGCCAAAAGGGATTCACAACTTTAAAAAATGTACCCCAGCTTTTATTGCATTGAGTGTACATAATCTCAACCTTGGTAAGCATGACCTTTCATTGACTGAAGCGGGCTCTGATGACAGGCACAAATCCAAACCAGTAATAACACCGTTAAGACTATGTCCCTGGCCTTTTGCTGCTCTGGGGTGGTATAGCTGAATTCAGTATTGAGGGAAGTATGCTGGTTTATCATATCTGAACTTGTGCGCATATAGTTGTGTCTACTGTAGTATACACTGCTTTTGCTTAAATTATGTTTAAAAATTCCTCAGTATTTCTTTAAAGTAAGAAACAAAGGGTAGTTCTAAATAGAATCATATTGAAGTGCTTTTTAACGCCATTTCACTCAGTATAATCTTTTTTTTTTTTGTTTCACTTTGTATCAAGTTATGGAAGGAAATGTCTAGACTTTCTGCTATTTGTTTTTTTTCTGCTTAGGAAAACAGGCCTTCATACACAGAACTGTAGCTCAACCACTGATGGTCACTGGCCTCTCAACAATTTGAGAAATGCTGTTCACATAATACCTAAAGCTTTTGAAGTCTAAGCCCAAAACACATTAGTTCTGGAAGACAAACAAACAAGCTGCCATGTAAATCAGCATGATAATGAGCTTTCCCTGAAATTCTTCAGATTCCTACTAGTGTCAGCAGTGCTGTCTCTAAGTTGTGGTACTCCATTGCCTCCAAGCCAGCTGAAAATAGAATTGTAGATTCGTGTAACTGTGGAGAAAATAACAGGGGAGTTACTTTATTTACACTTGGGATAGTGACTTATTCCCTGCTTGATTGCTATCCCCTCTCCTCCCTGCCTTGAAATTTGTTACAAATATTTAGTAGCTAGCTCAGCATGAAGAAATGGTATTGAGTCAAGTGTCTCAGCCTTAGCAATCACAGAAAGGCCGCAGGTTTTGTCTAATGCAGAAAAACACCTGCCTGTAATAATTTCACTCAGGTGTGACAAGCTACATTAACTCTGCTGTTTCTGCCTTTCACTCACAGCAGTTGGAGAAAGGAAAAAGATTTTTTTTTTTTTAATTCTGCTAGTTTGTCTGTATGTTGAGGGAGGATATCTCTTCTTAGTTTTGCCTTTACTCTGAGAGTGACAAGATGAAACTGGAGTTGGGAATTTGTGAATTAAAACAGTACAAGGCTGTATTCTGACTGTGTTGCTTTGCAACAGTTCCAGACCAGTCATCTCTGCTGCTCTAATCTTATTAAAAAATAAAAATTTGCAGGGGAAAAGCTAATTATTACAATTACTGCTCAGCACTAGGCTTCCTTACTTAGCAGAGCTTCTGTGTGCACACTGCTGTTTAACAGAGCAACTGTCTGCTTTTATCATTATCATCTCTACCTTTTGTGAAACTGAGTTATTTGTTTCAGGTATTTTATTTGTAAATGAATTCTTGACATGCTTCAGTCTTTTTTTTTAAACCCAGTTTGAGAAAAGGACATGATTACCAGGCTCAAAGCCAGATGATGTGCCTGTTTCTACTAGTCTTGTTCATGGTCCTTAAGATAACTGAATAATTATGTGTTGCTGTCAGGTGGAGAAAGTATCCAAATCAGAATGAAAGGAAGTCTGAAAATGACTGAGATGCATTTTTTTTATTATTATTTTCATGTTAATTAAGTTTTGGAGTTGCTAAACTTACATTTTTGCTTATTATTATCACTACAGCAGAAAACTAGGTAAGTCTTTGTATCATTTTTGGAAAACCAGAAATTGCGTTGCAATCAAGGCACAAAAGAATGCTTGGGGGTTTTTTTTATTATTTTTTTTAATTATTTTTTTTACCCTTTAATGCCTCTTCACATTCCTTATTTTGCAGTAATGATTGCCTCTGAGAAGATATAATACAACTTCTGAGAAGAATAACAAGTGAATTTGGATATATTCAGAATTTAAGATCTTAAATCTAAACTTTCTTGCATGGTTCCACCATAACACATTCATAAGGTACAGATTAGCAATGTACTGCTGATCCTTTTCCTTCAATACGACTTCAAATTTGAGTTTCCACTTTATAGTCCCTGAAAGAGGTGGCAGTTGCTATTCTATCCTGTTGTCGTAGTTCAGCCCCGATCGGACCAGACTATGCAGTCTCTCTCTCACTCCCCCCACCTTCCGAGAGAACAGGGAGAGAAAATATAAGGAAAAACGGCTCGAGGTTTGAGATAAGGACAGGGAGAAATCCTTAAAGTTACCGTCACAGGCAAAACAGACTCGACTTGGGGAAAACTATTCATTTATTTCTAAAACTAGCAGGAGAATGAGACAGGGAACAAGATAACCTTCCCCCCACCCTTCCCTCTTCCCAGGCTTAACATTATCTCTACTACCTTCCCCTCCTGAGCGGCAATGGGGGTCGCGGTCAGTTCATCATACGTTGTTTCACGCTGCTGCTTCATGGTTGGTGGAAGAACTCCTCACATTCCTCCCCTGCTCCGTTGTGGGGTCCCACCCATACGCCACAGTCCTTCGTGGAACTGCTCCAGCGTGGGTCATCTCTTCCACGAGGTGCAGTCCCTTCAGAACAGCTGTCCCAGCCAGCCCTCCATGGGCCACAGCCGCCTTCAGGCATCCACCTCCCCCAGTATGGGGTCCTTCACAGGCTCCAAGTGGATCTCTGCTCCTCCGTGGACCTCCATGGGCTGCAGGGGGACAACCTGCTCCACCATGGTCGTCACCACAGGCTGCAGGGGAATCTTGGCCAGGAGCCGCATTACTCCTCCCCCTCCTTCTTCACTGACCTTGGCGTCTGCAGCCGTTCCTCACAACAGGCTGGTAGATGTCTCTCAGGATCTTTTTTTACATCTTATTCTCCTCTCCACTTCTTGCAGCTGGGCCGGGCCGAGTCGGGCCCAGTCGGCTGCCTGGCAAGAGGCCAGAGGGTGAGGCCTGCAAGGCCCATGAGGCCTGCGCCTCCCCCTCTGCACCTCTGCCCCCACTCAGCTTCTTCACATCTTCTCTTCTCCTTTTTTTTTTCTGTTTTCCCCTTCTTAAATACGTTATCGCAGAGGCGTTATCACGGGACATTCTGCTACCAATCGGCTCGGCCTTGGCCAGCAGTGGGTCCGCCCTAGGCCTGGCCAAGTCCCCTGAACAAAGGGGAGCGACTTCTAGCAGTTTCCTACAGAAGCTACCACCTTAGGCCCCCCCTACTAAACAAAACCACGACGCCTGTCTGTTTAATAAATCTGTGAGGCCTCAGATCTGACTATGGTAGTTGCTCAACCCTAACTTTGGCTTGTTTTTCATCAAAGCTAATAAAGCTTTTAGGATTCATAAAAACTGAATGCTGCAATAGGTCAAATAGATGCCTTCCTTCTTCTGGAGCATATGATGCTCTTCATGAAAGTGTTAACTGTTGTCATATTCCATGAACACTTTTAACAAATCCTTTGAAAAATATGCTGATTTAGTCTTGTCTTGGAAGCCTAATACTTGATTCTAGCTACTGAACAACAACCGAACTCTAGTTCCAAAGGACAAAGCAGTAAATGCCCACTTTCAACAGCATTTGACGTCATCTGATAGCCTGGGTGTCTCATAGTCATACTGCAGTCCAGAACACAGTAAAAAAAGATGGTTCTAACAGCGCGGAGGCAGCCTTTAGGCTGGCATGGCCACAGATGAGAACTGTGCTGTAAAAGCATAGACCCAGTTTTCTGGCTTGGTCCATAACTATATGGCAGTGTCAGAGCACTGACTCTGGGTATTCTCCAGCAGAATTCAGTGAATGTTACTAGTAGCATTCTTTCTTTGGAAGCAGCTTAACACAGGGAACTACTTTCTGGCATCTTTCCTGTCTTTGAGGTTGGTAATAAGATAATAATGAGATGTACTTGGCTACCAAACAAAATCCCAGTGATGCTGATTTTTTACATACACTCTGTCACAGTTAATACCATTGCTGTGATTATGAGACCTTAATCTTTGAAGGCTAGTTTAGTCAAGTGAAATCAGGCAATATCAGAACTGATGGAAAGATTCTGCTGATGTATGCTGAAGGTACACAGCCCATGGGCATCAGAGTGCCTCAGGGCTCTGTACAGTGTTTGGGTGACCTGATAACACAGATTTTCAAAACATTTTCTTAGAAACTGCTTGCGTCTGAAAACTTCACTGCAGTAATTAATTTTTTTTTTTAACCTTGTTGCATCTGAAACTGTGCTTGTAAAACCAGCATACAGGCTCTAGTGATAAAAAATTCAGTGTTCTCCCTGCTCCATGTTTCAAACCAGTTTAAAGTTGCAAACTAATTTTCAGAGTGACTAGTATAACAAACATTAGGGTTTTTTCACTGCTGGACTCTGATCTGTGAACTATAATACACTAATGGTGATCACAAGGGTGATACAAAGAAGTGGTTCTAGGGTGAATATGCATGAACTTGGGGTAAAGCAGTCTGTCATAGTATCATGGCTTCACACCCATCCTCTCTACAGAACATGCAATACACAGAATTCAGAGATCTTCAAAAGGGAAAAATCTGCTTAGTAGAAAAACTTGCACCTTAATAAAGATGCTCACTGCTTCTTGCAACTTGCAACCTTTTTTTTTTCTTTTTTCTTTTTTTTTTCCAGTTTTCTTTTTATTCTTCTTTGCTGATCATCCCCAAATCTGACTATGGCATTTCCCCAAAGTAAGAAGAAAAGGATGCTCCATCAAGAAGTGCAAGGGACTGCATGAATTTGTTTGTCCCTCTGTTTGGGACTTTGGACGATGAAAGTACTCATGGACTGCTGATTTGAACAGCAGTGTAAAAACTTCAGCTGTGGATTCAGCTATGTGATAAATAGAATGTTGCAAGAAATCAGCCTCAAAACAATACTTGTAGAGTTAAATTTACGGGGAAAAAGCTGATCTGTCTTGGACTTTATTAAAAAGAGAAAGAATACACTACTAACTTAAACTGAGATATTGTCAGCATCCATGCTGGGATTCGTCTTATGACGACTTTATATGTTTAAAGATTTTGAGGTGAACCATCCTATACTACACTTAATAAATGCTGAAGGCCATGTTTAAAGGCTTGTTGCAAAAACACGAATTCATGTGATTCATTGTGTCTAATGAATCAATTTGGAAGTACTAATATTCCTCTGACTCTAGAGAGATCCTGTGATGATTAGCTTTGGGTATCTTGCTTTTAGTTATAATCTTAGTTAAAGTAGGGAAATCTAGAATGGATCCACTATCATAACAAATAAGCTATGTTTATGCTTAATATTCCTTATGTACATGCTGGAAGTAATAATATATACTGTATTTGTAGGATAATTAAAGATTGAGTACATAATGTTTGTGACTTGCTTTGGAAAGACCAACTTCTACTGAAATTCTAGATTTTTTTGATCACTACTTAGTGCCTTAAAATAGATTATTTTTTTCTTATTTTTTACTGAATGTTGCCCATTTTTGAAATTAGTGTTCAGTGGTACATAAGGATTTTTTTTTTTCAGTAGCGCATGCAGTCTTTTAGGTTGGCATATAAAGCTTGTACTGTTTACAGGAAAGTTAAAAATAGCAAATTGAATCCACATCTGCCCAACCTCCAGAATACTAAATCAAGAACTCTGTATGTGTATGTGAGTACAAGTCTCTTGGCTCATGAAGGATATTGTAGCTTTATGTAAACTTTGTTTTCATTTGCACTTTAATAATACTGCCTTTCCTCAATTAATATTTTTCCTGTGCATAATTTGTTATACTTTTATGTGGGTCCTAAATGACAGTCTAGGAGTCTATCAGCATGCGGAGGAAATCTGTAACCTAGTTAAGAGGCAGGATATCTCAGTTCGGTACGTAGAAGTTCCCAGTGCTAGTGATGGAGATGTCTCTTGATGTTTTCTTTTTAAAAAAAAGATATTGAGGAAAAATAAGAGATTCACAGTAGGAAAGTCTTGTTTATCTTTGTATGCTGTTCTTAAATAAAAGAATAAAGATCTTAGCTTAACACAGACTTATGAACTGTAGTGTACTGAAATCCTTTTTCTTTTCATTGTAGTGCTTTTTCTTTTGATTACTTGTATTACCTTTTACATTTATTTGGGCAGAAGATAAAGCTCAGCATAATTTAATTTTTTAAAATATTTTGGTATATGTTGTTGGCCAGTGTGTGGTCTATTGGAGATATGCAGATTTGGCAGTTTTTTTCTGCTCCTCAGCCAAGGTATTCAATATTAAGTGATGTGTGACTCTCAAGTGTTTTAGTTTGGATAAATGTCTAGAAATTTGGAGCTTATCTAAACCTCCTTGGCCTAGAAATTTATTTGTCTGCAGTCAGGAAGAAGGGACAGCCTTTCTTGTTGAATTTTATACTCTTCTTAAATTCACTTATGCCAGATTATCCCATAAATGACTTTTTTTTTTTTTTATACTCCCTTTCATTGCCTTTTATGACTTAGTGTAGCAAGTGCAGAGGTGTAGAAGTTAAATAAAGTTCACTTTTCTCATTTTCCCCCCCAAACTACAGGCAAGGTTCAAATTAGGTTCAGGGTTGGGGTGTTTTTTTTTTTTTCTGTATGCTCTCTCAACTGGCTATCTCAGGTCTAGTAAACATTGCAGTGGAAATACTCTCATGTGACACTTGGCACACTGCTAGTGTGGCAGGCAAGTGTGAAGTGCCTGTTTTTAATTTACTCTGTTATTTCTTTTCCTCTTTGCTGTTAAGCAGGGCAGAGAAATGACAGATTCTGTAGAAATAGTAGGCTCTTTGGTTTGCAGAGAAGTTGTAGGAAGTAATGTTATCCTTAATGACCTGGCATAGGGAAAGTATGCACAATGTGAGACATCTACTCATTATGGCTGTCTAGCATCTGTGTCAAAATTTTTAATATACTAAGAGCATTATAAACAGGGAAAATTATTGAACCAGTATCTTTCTCAGGTCATTTGTGGTGGTTAAGTATTTTTGTAGTGTCCTGGATGTATAGATTGGGAAGCCTTTTTCAATTAGTGATAATGACTTTCAGAAAAAGTGAGAAGTGAGTGATTTCTGGAATCTTCATTTGCCTAATGTCTGTGAATAACAAAAAGGAAAACAAATGTAGATTATTTAAATACTCTTTGAGAATTTTGAATGCTGCTTTGTTAGTATTAGTTTGGGTATAAAGATTGAATGAGCATGTGGGAAGTGCAAATACCTGTCTTTTTTGAGGTAGGATTCAGGCATGCTGATTCCTCTGGAGATGCCTGTCTGTTTTGCAGATGAAAGACTACAGATGCTAAATCAGAGACTATTTGAGTTGTAACGCATGCAGAGGTACAACTGGAAGATAGTTAGATAGCTTAGGTAAAGTAATAGGAATTTTCTCTCTAAAGCCAATGAGTTTGCTACAAACTACCTTTAAGATGGCTCTGTTTTTCCAGCCACTTTTTGTGTTCCAGTGGAATATTTTGATCATTTTATTTCCCCCCCCCCTTAATAACTGTATAGTCATCAAGTCCATCTCTGAAATCTCAGTTTATGTGACTAGGCTAGAATCATGCAGCAGCTGTGGGACAGAAAGACGAAGGGATAGAATTCAGTTTTGCAGGCAAGCATTCAGCTGCTTAAGCCATGCTACTGCCCTTTCTCTTCCTGCAGTCTTGTCAGCCTCTGTCACAATGTGCCTGCTCATTGTCTGCTGCCACTGAGATGGGTGGGAACTGCTTTGATCATCACATACCCCACAGTCACTTGTCTTCTATGAGCTGTGGTGTTTAAAAAAAAAGTTTTAGAATAATAGGTAGTGAGTATAGGGTATTTCACACTATATATTGGCTTTATAAAGGAAGGATTGTTTTTCCTGAAACTTGCAGTGATTAATAGTTGTTGCCATTTACATTATCCATGGTCAAATGATGGATGTCAACCTGCAATAGCAAATTGCTTTGATTTGCCCCTTTTTTTTCTTTTTACTTCTGTTGAGTGCATGCTTACAAGGTTTAAACAGCTACTGTAAAATTTAAGTACTTTTTTTTTTTGCACTCAAGAAATATAATTATACAACAGTGTGGATGACTGTTATTTAAGAGGTGTGAGTACTATCTCAGTCCAGAGTCTTACAGAATCTGATTTTTTTTTTAACAGATGCAACTGTGTTTTATTATATAATATGTAAAGAGTGAGTTTTTGTGAAATTAAGTTTTAACCTTTATTTCTTTCAATTGCTGTCAAGTCTAACAGTTTAAGTGCTTTTCCAGGAGGCTAACGGGAAGCTGATAGGTAATACCACTCACAGGACTGATAAACTGCAGTGACAGAGCTTCTGCTAGCTGCTGTGCTAGCACTAAGTTAGGCAGAAATTATGAGGTTACATGTAGATTGAGGGATAAGGGGAGGACAGAATGGGAAAAGAGAGAAGCAGAGACCATTGATCATGGGAAAGAGATAGGAGTTGCAGGCAGGCATAAGCATTCATCTGCCTGAGCCTTGAAACTGCTCAAATGGCTAAGATTCAAGTGATGAGACCTCGGTCTCTGTTTCTAACCCAGGAGCTTCAAGGCTGTAATTTTACAAAGAAATTGTATAAATGTTAATCTTTTGTGCATGTCACAACTTTCAGTATTCATTTATTAGCAGTGTGCAGACCTTGGCAGGACCCATTTGATGTGATTCTTGTTGGTAACTAAAGATCCGTGACTTTGATTGTCATACCAGAGGGTTAATTTTTACAATCCTTCCTCGAGGAAGGGTGGCTGTGCAAAGGGGTGTGTACTAGGTGAGTTTCCAGTGACATTGTGTGCAGATGTTCCTTTTCTTACCGTGATTTCTCACACCATTGTGAGTTAGCTCCCTCTGACTTGAGGCTACTTCATCCGTTGGAGGTTATAGTCAACGCTTCAGTGTAACTAAACAGATTATATGAATAGCAGAAAAGACTCTGGGCTGAGATAGTGCATACCAAAACACCTCTTAAAGAACACTCATCCGCACAATTGTATAATCTTATTTCTTGAGTGCCAAAACAAAAAAATATCATAAGCTGGGATTCACAAATGAGCTCCCAATTTATGGAAAACTCAAGCAAGAGTTAGGTGTTTCAGAGATTCCTTGGGAAGTCTTAGCTGAGGGTTTGAATTGTGACCGTCCTTCCTTTTCTTTCTCACAGGCAGAGTGACTGTGGGTGTAGTACCAATGAGGAAGATCTCTAGTCCTTCTCCATTGGCCAGCAATTCATTGGTCAGCTGGTGGGAACATCTGCAGGGAAATATCTACTGAGATGTTATCATTCTTGACTGAAGTGCCTTAAAGGTTAATGAAATTCTTCAATGCAGAGCTGTGAGGCTCTGTGGAGGGGGTTCATAGCAGTGAACACCTTTATTGCGGGTGTCTGCAGTTGGCTTTGACCCCCTTCATAGTGGAGAGAAACAGGCACTTATGGGCTGCGAGTAATCTCATCCTGAAGTAGACTTCTGATAGATCAGACTAACGGTGCTCTAAAAGTGTTTTTCCTCTCTCTGTGTTGACAATGAAGTGAGTGAGGACTGGCTCATCTGAGACCGAACATCTGCCTTGTGACTCTGCCCAACTCACTGCTGAAATCTTAGCTTTGGAACATGCAGCGTTTCATGAGGCTAACAAGAGTACTTCCAGACAACCTGACTTGTCTGACAAATTTCTGTTTTGGTGCTTGGAAGCACTAGGGCTTCTTAATTTGACATGAGAGGATGTTTAACATTGGCCAGAAAAAGAAGTTCTCCAATGGTCTCAGAAATGTCTGGGTTGTTTTTAATTAAATCTTTTATAAAGAAATAAAATGAACCTGAAGCAAAGACTGGCAAAGTTCAGAAGGACTGAAAGTAAAGTTTTGTCATGGAAAACATGAAACAACTTCTAAGTTTAGGCCTACACTGTTTACAGTGAATTATGTATTTCTTAATTTCTGCAATTCAGTATTGCAAGACAAGTTTTTTGAGGATTAGTTCTTTGTTTCCTTCTTTCCCGAAACTGCCAACTGTACAAAAAATAATAAAGTTTTCTGCTCACTTCTGAATGACAGGTTGTTTTCAGATGTTTCACTATTCCAGTCATACAATATTTTCTTCTTCATACTTGTATAAAAACATTAAAAATGCATTCTGAGTTTGGATGCCCTATTAACTTAATTACCTTTTTTTTTCCCCACCACTTCTTGTGGGTGCTCAGTTATATTCTGTTTTGGCAGAGTCTGAGAGTCTGTCTTTAAAGATCAGTTAAAGAAATACTAAGCACAGGCATGCTCTTGGCACAATGTTTGCTTTTCTGGATCAGTGGAACTGCATTCTTATCTTAGTGTAGTGCCTTGCCTTGTTTGAAACTTAGTTTTACTGTGCATTTATATTTAGGAAACATCTAAAATGTTTCTTAAAGCTTTTGCTTTTGGTATCCAAGGTTTTGGAAGAACCTTTGCTTCTATTTAACAAAAAAGTTCCTACTATGCAATTGCAGGTGATGTTTCTAATGAATAAGCAAACCTCGAAATATAAAAATAAATAGGAACTCAGGTTACAGGTCAGCCCCTAGAACTGGTGGTGTTGCTCACCTGCTGTAATTTGTTTTGTTCCTTTTAACTGAAGTGCAGTTTCTTGAGTGATTTAATTTTTGGAACAGATGGTTATTTTGGTATTAAGGAATATGTATCAATTATAAATATGGCACAAGTACTTTGTCATAGTTTAGAAAAATGAATAGTTTTAGATACTAGCTTTCCTGAGCTGCAATAAATGCCACTGGAGCATGAAAAATATGTTCTAGTTCTATTTTTAATGTATGTTTGTGTACCAGAGGACAGATGAAAGATGTGGTATCTGAGTACAACTGTAAAGTAACACCACAGTGCTAACATGATTAGTGGCTGTAACATTTGGGTCTGAATGTGACCCTGTTGTGGAGTTTGTTGCATGAAATGGGTACTCGTATAGAATTATGAAAGCTGGAGATGAGCATTTACCCCTCAGTCTTGTCCGTGCTATTATTTTGAATGATTGCCTCATTTTCACTGTAGACAGAGGGTCAGTTTTGCTGCATTGGAAGTGCTACTGAATGTTATAAACAATTCTATGATTAGGTTGGAAAGGACCTTTAAGATCATCAAGCCCAACCATTAACCTAGCACTGCCAAGTCCACCACTAAACCACGTCCATAAGCTCCACATCTACATGTCTTTTAAATATCTCCAGGAATGATGACTCCATCACCTCCCTGGGCAGCCTGTTATGATGCTTGATAACCCTTCTGGTGATAAAGATTTTTTTCCTCATATCCGATCTAAACCTTCCCTGTTGCAACTTGAGTCCATTTCCTCTTGTCCTATCATTTGTTACTTGGGAGAAGAGACTGACACCCATGTCACTATAACCTCCTTTCAGGTAGTTGTAGAGAGTGATAAGGTGTCCACTGAGCCTCCTTTTCTCCGCGCTCAATAACCCCAGTTCCTCAGCTGCTGCTTATAAGACTTGTGACCCTTCATCAGCTTTGTTGCTCTTTTTTTGTACATGCTCCAGCGCATCAATATCTTGTAGTGAGTGGCCCAAAACTGAACACAGTATTCAAGGTGTGGCCTCACCAGTGCCGAGTACAGGGGCACGATCGCTTCCCTACTCCTGCTGGCCACACTATTTCTGATACAAGCCAGGATGCTGTTGGCCTTCTTGGCCCCCTGGGCATACTGCTGGCTCGTGTTCAGCCAGCCGTCGACCAGTACCCCCAAGTCCTTCTCCGACAGACAGCCTTCCAGCCACTCTTCCCTAAGCCTGTAGCATTGCATGAGGTTGTTGTAACCCAAGTGCAGGGCCCAGCACTTGGCCTTGCTCAACCTCATACAACTGGTCTCGGCCCATCGATCCAGCCATAGTGTCGTATGTTACTAAGATAGCCTGTGACTAAAATTTTCAAATGTTGTTGCCAAAGGCCAGTATTTGAAATTGAAAGGATAAAAGGTTACAGGTGAGAACTGATCTAATGAATAAGAAGTTCCTTTCTGATTATGACTAAGTAAATATTTAAAATAAAGATGGGTTTTGTATTCCTTACCTACATTAAAATGCTTTCAGGCTCTGTGTACATATTGCTGTGCTGGTTGCATTCATTAGGTTTCACTCCAGCTACCTGTGCCTCTGTGTCTTCCACACTGGATTATTCTGCTGGTTTCTTCTTTGGACTTCACATTTCATCACCTGCAGGATGGCTATCCAAAAAGCACTCATTCCTCTGCTGTGTCAGGCCCCTGGGGTTTCTCCCAGTTGTTCGAATGCAAGCCCTGTGAGGCACTTTTGTGATCTATACATTAAAAAAAAAAGTGTGCCAGCTTCCTTATCACCAGTTTCAGAGGGTAATCCAGGCTACAGCTTTGCCTGGCAAATTCTAACCATTCTAGTAGTTTAAAAGCTGCTGTTATATAGTGGAAAGGCTCATCTGAAAAGTAAAGTTTTACAGTTTCTTAGC
Organism: Chlamydotis macqueenii; assembly: GCF_036417535.1. Lineage (NCBI taxonomy): Eukaryota > Metazoa > Chordata > Aves > Otidiformes > Otididae > Chlamydotis > Chlamydotis macqueenii. The sequence continues at coordinate 132,459,738 of NC_141556.1, forward strand.
AATGGCAAGGCTTTAGATTTGCCTAGTCCTTTCAGGAAAGTTATTTAACAGCTGACTTTTCTTAGGCAAGAGTGCTGCTTCTGCTCAGCTAATACATAGTTAAAATAACTTCTTCAGCACTCGCAGTATTGACATCCACAGAGCAGAATGACTTCACAGGGAAAGATGTGAAACTGCTTTCCAGAGTAAGATTTGACACACAAGAAGGAAGAAATGCAAAAAAAGGGTCTGACTTTCCTCCTTGTGTTTGCTGTTCTGATAATGTTGGCTTTTATGAGAATCCCAATTGTTAGGCTTTTTTTTTCCATGCCTTCCATTTTTCTAGGTTAAAGGAGCAGAATTGATACATTTTGGTGTGTGGTGCACCTTTCTCACCAGTAGATCATTTTGTAATCTAAAACCTGTGGCAGATGAAGGTAAGATTAAAGCCACAACTGGGTAAAAGGCAAGTGACAAGCTCAGCCTGAGAACACAAATTAGAGGCATTGCCCTGTTTTTGATAAAACAACATGTGCTTGAAGTCACCATGCTACAACAGTCATTTTGTTTTCCTGAGCAAGCAAACAATGGATGAGCACATTTCAGAATTTTTGCCATTTGATGTCTGGGTTTTCAGAATTTCTGAAGCACTTAACAAATCTATTAGAGCTGTTGAAAGTGAGATATATCTAAGGTTAGATTTTGTTTCATTTTATAATCAGAGTGGATGTGATTCATAATACACCAGAATTAGAATCTAATTTTCTCTGTTGTGTTCCCAAGGTAATAATCCTTTTTAAAAGAATGAATCAAAAATTATTTGGCCAGTATTAAAGTTGGCTTCTTTCTCCAATTTGTGATTAATATGTCATTAATAAAAGCCCAAAATCTCACTGTTTTTTCTTCAGTCCTTACTATATGTGACCAGAAAGAAATCTTCTTTTTTTTTTCCCAAATTACTATGAGGATTCATACTTCATTTAATTCTTAAATATTCTGTCGTTTGATTTCTCAATTTTTTCGGCCTGTGAAGTAAACATTCTTTCCAAGGGAGGTACCCTCATTGTATCAAAAAGTTTCAGACCTCCAGTGTTCATGCTTCTGTTTCCTTTTTTGAAGTCGGAAGTAGGCTGAAACTTGCAGTCAGACTCCAGCCACAACTGAATTTTTGTGCAAAAGTTGTTTGCAGCTTGTAAGAACAACCTTCCTTCTTAAAGATGCTTTGTAAGCGATTTCTAAACTATTACAGTTAGTTTTAATTTTAGTATTCACAGAAAAGTGAAGCACTTGGTTTTAATCTACAAGAAATTAAGCTTAGTCCGAAATATATTAAATTGTTTTTAAAATGCTATTAAATGTGATTATAATATATACAAGTGTACATTGTAGGATAAATAATTACTGCCTAGTCGGTTTTTATTTTTGTGACCAATTTTGCCCCTATAGCAAACCAGTGAACTTAGCAAAGTTCATACTATAATATACTGCAAACTTGAAGAGGTTAAATTGAAACACTTTTGATTTCAGCTAGAAATTCCTAAATAAAGAATAAAGTTACATGTTTATTTCTCATGAGACTTATGTTTTAAGGCAACTTCTGGTTAGATTTTTGTATTTTACTATGTAATTATGATTAGAACAAATTAATTATATTTTTAAAAGAAAAGTAACCAGATTCTTACAGAATGGCATTATTTTAAAGCAGTGAGATTTTAATAAAACTTTGCATTGAGAGAGCTGTAATGGCATCACGGATGTTGACAGTGGTTTTACGCTAAAGTTGGCTTGTCTTTAGGATCTAAGGGAAGGCACTGACAGTTTGCTTGTATAGCAAACTGTGCTGAGAATCTACCTTAACAGTTCTGTTGGTAGTTACTACTGTGCTTTATTACCTTGAGCTATTCCCTCTCCCAGTTTCTGGGAGTACAGGATGTATTACACTTGAGAGTGTTGTGCCTTTTTTATAGCTTAAATGAAAGCTGCAAAGGGTTCCTATTTCACTAGGAATACACTTCAAATTTTGCTATAATTGTTTCCCTGTAAAAACTTTGGTATTCTTTCCTTTAAAGGACCATGCACTCATACAGGAAAAAAACTTGAATGTGCATCCTGAAGCTCTGGGTTCTTGAAGATAGTTATTATGATTTTTTTTTTTCTTTAGGAGCATTATTTTTAAGACTATATTATTGTAAAGAATAACTTTGACAGTTTCCTCTGATGGATTTCAAGGATAACACGTGTATTTATTTACTAACTATGAGGGACACTGATGCAAATAGACAATAATCTGAAGCAATAGTAATCTGAAAGTTCATAATTTACCAGGATACTAGTGAATAGCAAGTGGCAGAGTTCTGCATTTTCCTCCAATAAGGTTTCTATTATCATGTTAAGGTTCTCTTTTTTTTATTTTTTTTTTTTAATCTGTTGTGTATAGATAGGTTCCAAATGCTGAAGAATAATGAATCCATAATAATGGACTAAGGTTATTGCTTTCCACACAGATAAGGCTGGATGGAGATGAATCTTAGATTACACATTGAAAGCACGACAGACTTTTTCTGTCTTTTTTGTGTGTTAGGCCTTCTATATTCCATTTAACTTTCAGCGTATTTCAGAATATTTCTTCATTTTCTCTTATTTGCTACTTTTAACTTAAAAATCTCAAAACTTGGTGCCAAAATTTTTTCTTTTGTTACTAGCAGTGCCATAAATCATACAACAGTCACATGAAGACTTGTGATTTGCTTAGATCATTGAATTATATGATGCCTTCAGGTATATTGCAGATAGAGAAATAAGTCCTCTGGTTTTAACCTGTGTAATAATGTTTTTCCTGTTGAATTCTTTATTAGTTTCATAGTCTCCTGTTTTACCACATGTAATGATCTCTAATCTTCATTTCGGTTGCCATAATATTTATTTCTGCCCTGTCTGGTCTCTTAAGGCATGCTAGTGTTAAAATATGTAAACTGAAGTGTAAGAAATTAGTTATGTGCCATCTGCTGCAACAATGCAGAGACCTAATCAAGATTGTACTAGTAATACTGATGAATTAATTACCTTAATGCAAAAAAAAAATACACATAGCATATTTGTTTTAAAATTGAAACAAAAGCTTAGACAAATGAACTGCAATCAGATACTTAATAAAGTGAGATCAATTTTTGTGTTTGTGACAAATGAGAAGTATTTTCAGGATGAAAATAGTTTCCTGCACAACTATGAGAGAACAAAAAGAGTTTAAAATATGTCTTATCCTTAAGAATAAAGGAGGAAGGAGACATTTTTATGGATATGCTCTTTTGAATGTGAGTTGCTGCTGCAGAACCAAAGCCATGAGTTTAAATGTTCTGTTCCAGAATCATCCAAAATTGGTCATGTTTAACATCAAGCACATCCCCACCCCTCCGCAGCCTCTAATGGATGCATTGTAGAGATCTTTGTACTTCACTTGGAAGCCTTCTGTCTCTACAGAGGGACTGTACCTCCCCCTGCTTTCTTTCCTTCTGAACATGGGAAACCATATCCACTGGTCTTTTAGACCTATGCAGAATGTTTCATTATTGCATAAAATTCCTCATTCATTAAATTTGATCGAAGTTGGCATTAGCTCTTGCTTCACACTTATCTATAATGGAGGAGGTTGAACCTAAATTTGGAAGGGGAAGCCCAGAAGTATATTTGGCTGAACAGACTCCTGATACGGAGGATGGGAGTTGAGGATGAAGTGTGATTGACTTATGTTTCTATTCATAAATCAAGCTTTGCAAAGCAGGTACTAGTGTTGTAATATTTCTTTTTATATGTCTCAGGAAATTTAAGGAAATTCTTATATCTTTCTTATCAGCCATACTAAATACGTGATTGACCTACAGGGTCCCATGTCTGTGTTTAAAGAACTGTAGATAAAAGATTTTAGCATAAATCATAAAAAAAAATGCAGGACAACTGAAACAAATATTTGTGTTGTCACATATTAGCATTGTTCATTGAGGGATTCACAGAACTGCCTACACTGAGAAGAGAGATGCAACCCTGAAAACAGTAGTATTGGAGAGCATGCTTAGACCCAGGGATCAGTGACACTGAACACCATACTCTCAGCCATCTGTGCACTGGGTACATGTTAGGGATCTGCTTCTTTAATAAGCATTTGTTGTTGGTCATCTGTTGTCCACCAAAAATTGCATTCATTTCCTGGGCCCACTGGACTCAAGCTGTTTCATTAGCATATTAGTAAAGCTGGTTTGTAAGCAGATTCCTCTCCTCCCTGCTCCAAGCCTGCTACTGTTCCTGCTGGAAGGGAGGCTTGAAGAGCAACCTGGGAACACAGCTTCTTATCACTGCTCTAATCCACAGCCACTGGCACTTCTGATGCTCTGCTTCTATCTGCTGTCATTTGCTTCTGTGTCATCCCTTGATTTGTGTGATCCGATTGGATCCATTCAATTATCTTCCTGGGGCTTTTTTTTCACTTGCATGTATATTTTTATGATACAATCTTCATCACCACTGCTGGTCTCCAATTTGTTTTATTTTACCTTATTCAGGTAAGGTAAAATAAATATAGGTACTAATATACCTGTGTTTATGAGCTGTGAATAAACAAGAAAAATCTCATTCTCATAATCTTCTTTTATCAGTGTGAATTAATATCTAAGTGATGAATAATTACCTTTCTTAATGCAGATGCTTACTTCTGTTCTTAAGTCCATTTAATGTGTTTCTGATGCTACTTGCATTGTTACCTAGCAGCAGTCAATAGAAGACAAAATTTCAGTTGTAGTCTACTAGGTATGGCAATGAACTGTGTATAGCCTTGTTTCAATGAACTGTGTATAGCCTTGTTTCAATAAACTTTGTTATGGATCGTTGCTCACATTGTATTGTGAAATGCAGCATCTGTGTGCTACATGAACACATTGTCCAAATTCTCTTACCACAATGGTGATTTTCATTTCACAGCGCTCTAGCATGAAAAACAGTCCAAGCTCTTAGACTTTTTTTTTTTCTTCCCCTAAATGGTATTGGATTCTAGGTCTGATTGTTAGTTTGTCTTAACTTTTGTTTTATAAATAATTTATGTTTTTAAAAATGATTTTGCAATATTGGGGTAATGTAGATTTGGATGTGTATACGGAGCTGGGATATACTGCTTCAAGCCTGCTTGGTTTATGTGAGCCTACAGTGTGCAGTGTAGTAAGAATCTGTCCATGCTGTAGAGAGCTGCTTAAATAGGAACTGGAAAGAACGTCAGTAGATGGTGCAGGATTTGAGGTTCCACAGGAGTAAGGGGATATTCTCATGTTGCCATGATTTTATGTTAGGGTTTTGGTTTTTTTTAGGAGGAGGGGTGTGTGTTTGGATTTTTGTGTTTGTTTTGTTGGGTGGTGTTTGAGTTGTTGGTTTTTTGTTGTTTTGTTTTTTTTTTTTTTTTCTCCTCAGTGGTGATGCTTTGGTCTTAAGGCAGATCATTGTCTTTGGAATCAAGACATTCCTTGTGCCTTAACAGGGAGTCTGTTAGTAATCAGAGGGGCTGGCTGACCCCGGTGTGGTGTGTTAGCATAGCTGGTGGAATTGCACAGGAGTGTATATTCATTACAGGGTTTTCCAAGAACTTGTGTACCAAGTATGGGGTATTGGTTCTTGTAATGTCTAACCTTGGTGAAGCCCAGGTTGGCTGCTGTGTTTGGAGGTTATACATCAAATCTGCTTTTAGATTTCTTATTTAGTAATATCTCACCCTTCACTGTTATTCCCTGTAGGTACAGATGCTGTCTGTTACCTCTTCAGAGATGTAGGATGTACTGCCCAGCTGCACTGAGTCTCTGGAATCTGTTTTGAACCACAGACTCCCCTGTGGTTTCAATGTCAAGGCTCTAGTCTTATGAATACTTTGGATTTAAGTTCATCCATCTATTCCATTGCAGTGAAAGCAGACAGGCATATAGATGCAGGCCTTTAAAAAGCTTTAAAACAAAATTTTCTTAGGCAGCATAGAGGATATAAGGATCAAGGAGAAAAACTCAGCGTTAAGTGTCCTCTTCTCCAGTTACCTCTTGTCTCTTTACTGGCCTTCAGGTTTATACGAGAGCCAAATGGTGAACTCTGAATCTTTTGCCTGTATCTCAGCTCTTCTGCAGAACATGGCATATTTCTCCTTAGATCTCTGTATAGGTCATCTTCCACTAACATAATTTTTTTTCCTTCCATTTCTGGCTAGAATACGACCCAACAGCAGTGGAAGTCTTGCTGTGGCTGCTTGTGGTTGAATGTCCTCATTCCTGCACACCTAGTCTTGAACATCTTGCCTGTAGCTTTTAAGAGTCAACTTTCACAGTCGTTTCTTTTTCTACTGTTTAGGAATTTCCTGTTCTCCAAACCTCAGCCTCTTAAGATAAACTTGGTCTCGCAGTTTTCCCTGATTTTCTGCTATATTATTGTTCTTAGAGGTTCCACTTGAAAGTTTGGAGCCTTCTTGTTGGGAAGTTCATCCTATTGGGTGTTCAGGCTGTCAGGCCTAACTTGTAGAGCAAATACAGAACTGCTTCTTCACCTGAGATATTTCTGATGCAGTGATTTCAAAACCTCAAGCAGAATTCATAAATTCTGCTTCTCAGTTACTGTAACTCTGTGATAATTTCTTGAGTTGTTCTTTGTATTAATGGTAAAATTTACTTGTATCATGAGAAAATGATCCTTTTTTGATTGTATTTATTTTGTCTGTCCAAATGTTTGTGTAATTTCAGATTTATTTTAAATCCTCTCTAAGAATAAAATTAGTTTTAAGATTATTATTTTTTTAGCACTTTTCCTTCTCCCTCTCTCATTTCAGATGTTGCAGTTGTGGACATGAGTGATATTTCCAAGCAGCCATCACTGTTCTACCACCTTGGCGTGCGTGAAAGCTTTGACATGGCTAATAATGTTATACTGTACCATGACACTGATGCTGACACTGCTCAGTCTCTCAAAGTAAGGTTCTCACTTTGAAATCTGATTAATTTCAGAAATATCTTTAAATACCTGATCCTGCAAACGTTTGTTTTTCTGAAACTTCCATTGAACGTGATTTCCTGATAGCTACATAGCAAAACCATACTTAGAAAAACAGCTGCTAGCAAAAATGTAGTAGTGATTAGAATAGTATAAAAGGTTGTTTATTAAAAGATCCATAGTATGGCGCTAATCTTGCTTCAGATGGTTAAACTTGGAAGTGAGAGTGCAAGTGTGATTTTTTTTTTTTCCTTCCTTTTCCTTTTTAATTACAGTATATGTAAAAACAATGTTATGGCCTGTATAATAACGACACTTGGACAAGGGTTGCGTTGCAAACTACTCCTACTGTTGAAGCACTTCTATCAGATGAGGGTTGTATCTCCTGGATGCTGAGTAGCTAAGACTATAGGAATCTCCTTTTTATTACTGCTTGAAAATAAAAAAAAACCAGATCTTCATCACATGTTTTTGTAGGCTTGTTTTTAGTTTTTGTAGTAGGATAACACATGCTATATACATTCAGTCCTGAAATTACTCTTCTGGGTGCAAGTCATATATCGTGGATGCAAGTCCTATGTTGTGGATGTTTTTGTCTTTCTCGGTGCAGGTTCTCTTTGGTTTAGATCATATTTAGACTTTCATCCTCTATATCCTCACCTACTGCTGCTTTTAATATAATCCATTTTCTTGCTACCTTCATTGAGAGCAGCATTGTTCATGCTTTGTGGTTTTTTCCTTATTTTGAGTTACTGGCCCTTGATACTTTATATTTTTCACACCACCAGTGTTTAAAAGTCCTTTTTGGAATTCTCCAGCCTCTCTTGAGCTATAAGAATATTAAGTTTAATCTTAATTTTGTAGGAGTCTCCTCCTTTTGTCCCAGAAATGCTCTGTTCTGTCACATCTTTTTCCTCTTTTCTGCTCTTGGTGTCATCGATTTTTACCCTGATGTGTCTAGTATCCTATACTTCCTTTCTTTGGGTGATAGTCCACATACACATTCATGTTCCACATGACCTGGAGTCACAAGAACTCAGAGTTGCAGCCTCTCGCACTCTGCTCAAAGAGGTGATCTATGTGGATATGTGCTAAGGCATACTTGCATGCCGTCCATTCCTCTAGTTAATCTGGGTGGGCAGGCATACAACTTTTTATATTGCATTGTTAATATACCTAACTGCAAAGAGATTGTGCGTTTTTGTTTTTCATTAACACATTTTTATCTTTCTTTTATGTTGTCACTCAGATGTTCTAATCAACTCAGTTCTCCCAAGGTTGTGCCAAAGTTTGAGAAGCACAGGCTAGTCATTTTCTATTTGTCTCTACCCAGTGAGGACCTCTGGGGATGACTTTGATTTCTGCGCTTTGTACCAAGCACATATGCAAGCACCTGCTCCATAATTGGAGTGCTGAATGACATCCAGGGTTACGTCCATCCATGGGTTGGATCTTCAGATTGTTTGTTGGTAGTGTCACTTCTGGAGCTTTTTTCCCAAGGATGTAAAGCCCAAGGGCAAGTCTGGGGACCTGGGAACACTGGAGCACGACTGGATCACTTAGGGCTAGAAAATCTATTATCTGCCTTCATCTCTCTTCTGCTAGGAACTCTGTCAGTGCTGCTAATCTCTTTCTTATCTCCCAGTTGTTTGCATGACCTCCTTGGCCTACATAGGCCCCTAGCGTTATCTTATTATGGCAGCAGAAGGCTTGATTTAAGTTGCTGGAACCAAGTAGAAGAGATTTGCTGGATCAAGTGCTAGAGTAGTTTAAGCAGGGCATTGGGACATGGTTCAGTCCTACCCTGATGTCCTTGGTACTACTTCTGGAATTAAGCCCTGATTCAGTGTTGAATACCATTCAAATAGGCTGATACACTTTTCTCAGGAATGCTTCAGAAGGTAGATAGGGATTGTTCTTGGAGTCTTTCAGTGAAGAACAGTTCATGACATATTTAATGACTTAGGTGCTAGACAGTTTTCAGAAGAGTTAATTTCTCTGTGCTGACAAAGGTCTTTATCTGCAGTAGGTAAAGCTCTACTGGAGATATTTGCTCAGCTATATAGACATATTCATTTTCAGATACATGATATTTCATATGTTTAAGCCTTCCATCACTTTTGTTCCGAAGTATTTTATTGGGCTTAAGGAGTTTAAGTTAATCAGTATTTCTGTTTAGGATTTGGTACCTTAATATGTTTTTTTTTTTTTATGCTTTGCTGGTGTTTCTTTATTCTCAGGTTTGACTAACTTGGTCAGGTGTTTTTTCCTTCCTTCCAGGAATTTATTACTGTACTTGGATCTAGATTGCTGTGCCTGCCTCTCTAGAGTGGCTAGTGTAAGTGTTATAAAAGGCAATATTCATGACTGCTATCACTTCTACTGGGAAGATCTGTGAAGTCCAGGCAGCCTGACTTTAAATAGCTTATTTCTTAGGACCCATCCTGAAATTCTTCCAAGAGTTGTCTCTTCAGTTTCACCCATGTTCTTTCCAAAACAACCTAGTTCCAAGCATGTAAAATGATAAATAATCCAGATTTTGAGATGGTTGTATTAGCAGAACTAAACCTCTTGGATGGTCCCTGATATTTTGTCTGTTGTTGAGAAAAAGGGTGTGTGGGCATGATAATTTCTGTGCAATGGTTGTCCAAGTGGATTTCAGGCTGTCAGATGTGAAGTTGCTCAAGCAGAATCATCTTAAGTTGTCAGACCACATACAATTAAATTATATCAATAACCTTGCTTGGAAACAAGTCTATATCTAACATTTGTAGTGTGACTTACTAGGTGATCTGCTTAGTTTCACAAAGCAGTGCTCATTGGACATGTAAGTGATTGCTAGAAGGAGGAGGTTACTTACCAGCAACTGGAAATCTTTGAGGTCTGGTTTATATGTCCATTAGTTTATCATCTGCCTCATAGTTTCAATATCTCTTTGGATTTTGAGGTGGGAAGAATTAGGTTATAGGAGGAATATGTTGTTCTGTGCCCCTCCAGGTAGGAAAGGGGCCTAGGTATCTTAAGGATACTCTTTCAGAGAAAAAAAAAATCTCCGGCTTTGAATGATTTTGTCTCACAAATGCATGGAGTGTGACTGAGTATGCGCAGTGCCCAGCCTGAGAAACTCCATTTATTGGCAAATACAACTTTCTTCATCTTCTGAGCCCTTCTTTAAATAGGTTTCTTATTTGAATCATTCATTTTTTCCTAACCTGAACTAGTAAGGCTTTTCTTTATGTTTTTCTAACCCTTTACCTGGAATTTGCTGCATCAGGAAATATGGATTATGCTGTGAAGAACACATCTCTGTGTGTGTGTGTATCTATTTATGTATGCCAGTTATTTTTCTCAGAAATAATAATTCCCAGTAAAAAGGAATAAACATTTTTATTCTCTTTTTTTTTTATCCCCCCACAGGATATGGTATCTCAGAAAAACACAGTAAGTATTAAATCCTCATTCATTTTAAAACACAAAATGAAGATACTACATTTGAAGCAACTTTAATAACAAAGCTGCCAACCATATATTTGCTCTATATGATTGAAGGAAGTCTGTTTTACCTATTTACAATTCAAAGTGGTGGAAATCTTGTTCATTTTCTTTCCAAAGTAAAGCTAGATTTTAAAATTACTTTTCTTTAGAAGTTCCCTTTTAAGATGTAGAAAAGTGCCAGTAGGTATATGTTATATATGTGGGTTGATTGATCAAATGTAAACTCAGAAATTCAAAGTATCATTCTCCCTCTACCACTTGCACCCACTTCTGCAGATGTATATGTGTGCGTGATGCCTTAATAGGGCTTACTCTTGTATCTCAAACAGCTTTGGCTACTGTGTACACATCCTATTCCTGACAAATTCATGGATTTTACTTAGGAATGCAAAAGCTTATTTCCTAAAGTAAAACTGTTCTTACCCTTAATGCAAGTAAAACTGAACAAGTAAGTGAGCCTGAACTAAGATAAAAGTTAGTGGTTATTTTAGATTTATTGGGATATGCCACAATGTCTTAGACAGTTATATATTTTGTCATATTTCACATCATGTCAGTGCTTATTTTCATTAAACACTCCACACTGTTATGTTGAGGACTACTGAATTTGCAAAAATCTTAAACTTACATTTATTCCTTTCTATTTCCCCCCATTTACCATATACTCTTATTTTCTTTTGAAGAAAATTGAGTAGGACTAAAATAATAAAATGTTCTTAGAGTTTGCTAATAATTTAAAAGAGAGCTAGAAGAACTAATGTATTAGTCACAGCAGTTTATTTTGAGCTACTGTTTATGCTTGGTCACAGCTCTGCATGTAGGCTAAAGATAGAGCGGGCTGAGCACCTGAGTAAATCCAGGTCATTTTCCTGTCTGTCCTGGTGATCTTTGAACTAGTTTCACATGTGGGGTGTGAACTGTGTTTACTAGTCTGTAGCTCTGTGCAAGGGGGGGGGGGGGGGGGGGCTCGGAATGCAGCAGATTTGCTTGTGAGTGCTACTATCCATCAATCTCTTTAGATTTTGAGGTGAGAAGAATTAGGGTGGTGGATGATCAAAATGGCACAAGCATGTGTTTTCCCCTCCAGAGCAAGAGGGAGAATTGTGACTGAGCCATTTGGTGGTAATTCCAGAAATTGAGTAAAGGCAAAGAGGATAGCGGCAAGTTTTTTTCTTCTTAAAAAGTTCAACGTAGCACAATCAGATTAGCAGTCTGCAATATTTTCTTTTAGCAGATTCTTTTTCCCACAAAGGAGGATGTTTACTTCATGTGGGAGAGAGGAAAAGATGGATCTGGTGACATGGTTTCTACAGCAGGGCCTGGTATTAGACCTGTAAAGACCATGTGGTTAGCAAAAGGGGCCAGGAGGCATCCTGAAACTAGGATCCTGATCCTTCCTTTAAAAAGGAGGCATTGCCTAATCCACTTTCTTCAAGTGCATAAATTAAGAAAACAATTGTGAGTAAAATACAGTGAGGAAAAATTTAAATGACTTTAAATACAAAGTATGGGTTCTTGACCCTTTTGTGTTAGTTGAAGTTGTTAGTATTTTCTTTTATTAAATAAACGTGCTCCCATATTGCATGGGATGTGGAACCATGTTAAATATGCAGAGAAGATGAATGTCTGATGTGTCATCTGGGGTGATTTTCTTTTGTGTATTACAAGTAAGCCTTGAAGAAAATGGATGTTTTCCTTGTAAGGAAAACATTATTCTAATTCAGCATCAAGGAGGAGGCAAGAGCAAGGAAACTGGACATACAGCTGAAAACAATGCATAGGAAAAAGGTCAGCAATTCATTTGAGTTTTGGCCCGAGTACAGCTGATATAACAGTGAAAATTATACAGCAGCATGCTGCGGTGGTGTGAGTCTGAGATATTTAGTAGCATGCTGTCTGAAAAAAAAAGAGTGTAAGAGTATAGAACTTCCTTCCTCCCCTCCACCATCCAGGAATGAAGTTTTCAGGGATAAGATAAGATGGGAAATGTGATTCAGTTCTACTTGACTCCCCCAAACAAGCAATTAAAAGTCTGTGTTGATTATTTATTGTGTACTTGGATACACAAGGAAAGAATTATTGTCTATGGGAGTTCAGTTCCCAAGGAAAAATTGCCCTGGCATTAATTTCAAGGTCAAATTCTGTGTCCCATCAGTTAGGTTTCCTTCTGTTGAGCTCCTCTGAGCTTTTAAGAAGACTTCTGCTAATTTTACTGAGGGTATATGCACAGCTTCCTAGTTTCTGTCAAAATTATCATAGATTAAATAGATTGCAAATATGCAGTCTTGCAGAACAGTTTGTTTCCTGTGTCATTATGGAATAATCAAGGTTGAGAGCAGAGTGGATGCTGCTGCACTGTAGGGAAAATAAATTTATCTGTGGAAAATGGGCTTGTGCTTTGGACTTTCTTTAGATGTCAGATAAACATTGATTTACCAGACAAACGAAATGTCAAGGATTTTTCTAAAGCAAAAAATGCTTAAAAAATATTTTTCCCCTAAACCAATATAATAGAAAACATCCATGCGAAAGTTGTTTTATTTTGATCCAACATTTTGTTGCTATCCTTGATTTTTATATATTTTTTTTTCCTTCGATAAGGAAATTTCCTCTCCCTCTATAGAATTTTAAGGAATGGTACATAAAAGGAGTCCAAGATTGGGTGAAGGAAAAGAGTGCACAAGGAGCTTTTTAAAAACTGCTGGAGTCAGGAAGCAAAACGTACAGGCTTTCTGGCAATGGTTCTAGCATTGGTTGCACATAGCTTTGATCCATTTGGTTTGTTTGAATGTGGCATTGAGAATACAAACTAGAACTTCTCACTATGGAACAAAATTATTATGGCAAGTAGAGAATATAAAGAGAAAAACTTAGTAGTTAATTTTTCAGTTGATGGTATGCCTGAAGAAATTTGAATAACCCTGTTAATTCCTTTTGGGGAAGATATTTTAAAGGAAAGTAAGCTGGCTATTAAACCAAAAGGTTTATTGTAGTATACTTAGGCCTGTGGGCTCGATGAAGTATTTTCAGAGATTTAAACGTTTGTGGTTTGGTTTTTTTTTTCATTAAATCCTGTAGCAGCTCTTAGAGTAAGCAGAGAATAATGTCTGGGCCACGGAGGAGTCATTAGCAAAAATTCTTCTTGATCTAAAGGGAATAGGATTGCAATTTATCCTTGCCACAAGGAATTTTTATGTAGAAAAATCACTTTTTATTGTAATTGGCAGAAAGTCTCTTCAGAGTTTCAGTAGCTATATAAATGTATAAACTGTATCTACTGTTTCAAGGCAATGAACATTTAAGAAAACTAAATAGAAAGATTTTGGCACTTGAACTCCTGTTCTCCAATTTAGTAGCCCCAATGGATTGAATTGAGAGGGAAGACTCTAAGGTATGATTACATTGTATTAATTTAATAATCTGAAGTAGTAGTATAGCAGAGTAGCTTTCTATTTTTTATTTTATGATTTTTTTACAATATATAAACGTTTGCATGGTATGATCATTTAATGATATATTTGTAAAAAAGCCTGAGGTAGTAAAGTATTAAAAGAGTTTGCAAAAGGGTACAGAATGAAAGAGTGGGAACATCTTAAATACAGACAATCATTTTTCCTTTTGAGAGGAGAAAAGTATAAAGGCAAAAAGTGACCCAGTAAGTATTACTTTTAATATTTCTAATGATGAAATATGTCACTGTTACTATTGATATAATAAAAATGAAGGCTTTTAAAATTTATTTATGAAAGTTAGTTTTTATGGAAATGTTACCGTATCAAGGAATGTGTATTTATAGTGGTTGGATTGTAGTTAACTAATGAGGTAATGAATCTGATGGGCTTATGAAAGTAAGACTTGAAAACATCTTATTGATGACACAAGGAGATGTATAGACAAGTCATGTACACAGAGAAATCTTAAATTCTGGGTGGCAAAATATTGCAATATTTTCTTGGCCTTGTAAATATGGACTTGCTCTAAATATCTGTATTCATTTTCTGTTGTTTCTTTCTTTAATAATTTCTCTATTCATGTGTCATGTCTGTCTTTTTGATTCTTATGCTGTTTTGTGGTGGTGTTTTCCTCTTTGTCATTTTATTTTAATTTGGAGTAGGTTGCCAACCACAAAGCTTTTCTTCGGGTTCAAGTACCTCCTGAATACCACAATGGTAATCTGATAGGCAAAGTATGTATCACTTTAAATCTGCTTTCTGTTGAATAAATATGCCATCTTATTATTGTGTTTCTAGACATTTTTATATAAGGGTACTTTAAGAATAGTGCTTGGCAGGGTTTCTTCCTTCAAAGTGGTTGTAATCTTGGTGTGCCTGTTCCTTGCAGGCTAGATCCTGAGCATTTGGAATGTTTGGTTTGTGACAATATCTCTTCAGTCTTTCCATAAAAATACTGTATATATTCAACCTCAGAAGAGGAAGTATTTTTTTAAATTTTCTAATAGTTACCTGTATTGTAAAATAGGTAGGAGTGTGGTGTCACAGAAAATTACTGTGAAAACCTTCATTCTTAAGACAGCAGTGGCTTAAACTCCCTGAACACTCAAAAGTTTGTGACTTCTTTGAGTGAATGCAGGTACTCATGCTTGAGAAAGTGGCAAAATTAAGGTAGGGTAAGCACTCCTAATACTCCTGATGCTTGAGTAAAGTGGCAAAATGAACTGCATGGCTCAAGTGAAATAATTGTGTTATTAGCTCTGCAAGCATAATTCCCTCTCTAAAAATGCAGAGATTTCGCAAGTAAATAATGTTGAGTAAAAAAAAAGCCCTTTAATTGTAGCATAGCATGTCTGTCACAAAGTGACACCAGTTGCACCAGGATAACTGTAACAGTACAATTTAAAAAACTTAATGTTATTAAGGTTAAAAGTTTACTTTTAACAGCGTTAGCAAAATGTTTAGAGTAGTGTTTCAAGACAGAAAGCACTCTACATTTGACTTGTCTTGCCTAGAGCCTAAACATGGTCTATGTGGGCCTAATACTGTCAGCCCTTCAGCAAAGGCATGGCTCTGTGTTTAATTCCTTTAAACATTTTACCCCGAAGAACAGATCCCTCTCTTAACTTACTTGCAGTTATTTCCTGGGGTTTTTTAAATGTTGCTAAACTTTTGTCTCTTTTGGTGGTAGATTTTTAAAGTATTATTGAATACAAAACTTTCATTGCTAGCATACTGGGCATACTTTTTTTTTTTGCTGCAAGATGAGCTATTGGGAGCTTTATTTTTCAGTCTGCTTGGTTTCTTGTATTTTCTAACTTTAAAAATTCTCAAAATAAGACAATAAAAATAACTTAACTACTAATCCTGAAATAAACCAATTCAGCATACAGTCTTTATAAGCTATGAAGTTATAACTTTATTACAGTTAAATAAGTTAGAATTTATAGATTATGTATGTTTGCAGCTAGAATTGCTGTACATGTTACTTCATACATACCTGTACCGTTTATTCATTATCTTAAAAAGCAATAGTTGGTGTATGACAGGACAGTAATTTTCACAATGATTAGCTTTTGATGTTGGAGACCAGCATCCTGAGTAGACAATTTGAAGAAGCAAGGATGATATTTTCAGCCATCTCTAGCTCTTAATAGTGTAAGAAAAGTAGATGAACAAAACTTTTTTTTTATGTAATTAAAAAAGACTCTCTTAGGCTACACACGCTGTATGAAGGGGCTTTATAATTTATTATGTGTACGTATTGGACAGAAGGAGCTAGAAAATTTGAGCTAGTTGTTTTTCAGACAAGATGATATGCTCAAATACATGCAGGATTCTTGACTTCTGCACACAAAAATGTGTCTGTCATGGATAAAAATGTGTTTTTAGTAGCATAGATTTCTCTGTCCCAAAAGAGGCAAGAAATCTGCGTCAAATAGATGAGATATTGGCTGAGTAAGATTAATATAGTCTTTCAAGTGTGTCATTTAATTTTTTCTGAAAATGGCTTTGCTTTCTCAATAGATAATTGCAGGTCTCTTTGCGTCACAAGATACATCATACTTTCAAATTGGCTTGGTTTGGTTTGTTTTTTTTTTTTCCATTGCAGGAATTGCTAATTCACTGTTACATGTTTAAGAATAGAGTTTACACAGGAGCAACTTTTGCATTGCACCGAACTCAGTGTTTATTTGAATAAACCTGAGACTAAGTTGTTTTAACATACCGGTGGTTTGGGTTGCAAGTTTTCTGACTTTTTTTTTAGTAGGAAGTAAAGATAACATTGCAACAGATAATTTTATTGTTACAACAGAGATACTGTACTGTAGGGTTTATGAGGAAGGAATTGTTAATTCCTGTGAACAATTTCTCTTGTCTAGTTTATTAATGCATATAAAAATGTGCCATCTTCATATCCATTCTTTCTATCATCTCAACATTCTCCCGTTGTTCAAGGTGACTTGAAATGGCTACAGCTTTACGGCATGCTTAGATGATATGAGAAAATGAAATATATGATTTTGCTGTACATGTTTGATGCCTTGACATCCACAGGTTGGCGGTTGAAGGGTATTTAGTGGTAGTTGCTTGGTTAAATGTATCATACTGACCCATGCCTCAGTGCTTCTATCTAGTTACTCTGAAATGCAAAGTTTACTTTTCTTTTAAACAGCAGAGAATTGTCATAGCTCAAAATAGGACACTGGTGTTTCTAGTAGCTGTGGAAAACTTCAGTTGTCTGATTTTTGGGGTCTTGCTGAGGAGTTAAAGATTCTGAGCTTACTGGTTTGGGGCTCTGAAGAGCATTTCCTATTTCCTCTCCCCTTTCAGCCCCTTGAACATGTTTACACTTTTTATGTGGCATATTAAGGATTTTTGGGTTTTGTTTCTAGAATTCTGTGTTGAAAGTCTTACCTATATCACAAAACATTTCAAAGTTTGGTTGTTTGGTTTGGTGTTTGACAGCATGTAGCAGATGTTTTGTAGGCTCCTCTGGGTTAAACATCTCCATAAAGTCCTTTCAATGCCTGTGTTTCTGTATTTCTCTCTCTCGTTGTGGGGAGCTCTGCATCATGTACTTCCTAGCACAGAGTGAGCCTAGAGGATGCAAGTACATCTCTGACCTCAAAAATCTGGGAGCAGAAGCTTAGCTTGTAACTGTCAGACTCTATTAGGGTCCATGCATCGCATTAAAAAAATGGAAGTTTCATTCTATTGTCGCTTAACAGATCTGGACCCTTATTGTCACCCTTATTAATATTTGTAACTTTCTCAGAAAATTCCTTGAATTTAATGGTTGCAAATCTTGTATTAAATAGTGCACTAAAGCTTCATAGTGCACCAGCCCTAATCCAGCTGTTTTTTCTGACAGTAAAAGATTCTATGTACACACAAGCATATTTCCATTTTCATTTGTTTTCTAAACTGTGCCTGTTTTTCTTTTAGGCTTCCAGTGGCAATTATTATTTTATTCCATACATCGTCACACCTTGTGCTGACTACTTTTGCTGTGAAAGTGATGCCCAGCGAAGAGCTTCTGAGTATATGCAACCCAACTGGGACAATATCCTGGGGCCACTTTGTGTCCCACTGGTGGACAAGTTTATCAGCCTTCTCAAGGATGTTCATGTTACATCCTGGTAATTTTGTAACACGTACACCTCCAGAACCTTTGATAGTCTCTTTTTAATGTTATGAAAAAGATGCACAATCTCTAGTATCATTGATTTTCTTTTTTTTTTTCCACTGCACTTAATATAGTGTTAAAAGAAGCTGCCAACTTTACTGCTTTCTGTATTGATGTGCTGCAGCTGTTGCAGCTAACTATGTTATGCTAGAAATTGATTTACAGTTATTTTCTGAAATATGAGTAAGCAAAGGTGGTCCATAGGTGAAGTGCTTGAGTATAAATTATAGTGCATAAGGTTGTAACAGGGAGATAAGATCACAAACTCTTCGTAGAGCTCAAAGCTCGAACCTGTCCTTTTCTGTCACCAAATAAGTGTATAGATATGGCAGCAATGGGCAATCAAATGTAACTTCCATAGTTTGTTTTGTTTTGGTTTTTTTTTTATTATTAGTCTTCTAATGTCACCTAATAAACATGATACTGTTCAGTGACTTCTACAAAGGTCTGTTAGAGTTTTGAGAATTGGGGCTGGAGAGGGACGTCTCTCTCAATTGCTCACCTTGTACTCTGCAGCTAAGTCTGGGGTTTTTTTTTTTTTTTATTTCTGGAAAACACTGTGAGAGACTAAGCTTCTAGATTTTCTTTTTCCCAGTGTCTGAAGTATGAGGGAGCACTGAGGGCCCTCGGATTTCTTTCTCTTTCCCCATTGCCATCCTACACAAGTGAAAGGCTCGCCTAAAAAACTCCTTTTCTCGCCTGGTCCCACTCTTAGGATCCCATAGATGACCTTGCCCACACACATCTTGTCCCTTACACCTCTGTCCATGGCAGATCTGCTATTCTTTGGCATCTTGTTGGGCAGCAACTGGGATATTGTTGGACTGAAGAAGTGCAAGCTGCCTCCTGCTTCTCTAGAACAGAGCTAGAGAGGAGGCTACATGCAGGCAACACAGGTCCACTTTGAGCAAGAGGAGGGGCAGAAACTCAGTAAATTTGGTCAGGATACAGGAGAGCTGTGCTCAGCAGTGCAGACTCGTGAAACTAGTTAGTGCAGTTGGTCCTGGTAGTAGTAAATTTTGGTACCACTTAGCGTTTGTGTCATTATGGAATTGTGCTCTGGACACCAGCTGTCCAAAGCTACCTGTATACTTTGTCTCTGACATTTATGACAAGGATTGCGAGTGATTTTGGTTTTATAATTGTATTGTGAAGTCCTACAGTAAAGCCCCTTTTATCTCTCCCATTTTCAGGCTGAATTGCCTGACAGAGGATTTTGTACAACTGCAAAATTAGACACTGTTCTGGTAGATCCTTGTGAAGAGGGAGATGTCGCTAGATGATTCCTCATTCCTGCCAAAATCTTGAGTAAGTTTGAAGAGGTTAAGTGAGACGCCGTTCTTGAAAGTGAGATTTCCGTTCCTAAGTCACTTGGATACTTTTGAAAAACATTGCCCAGTATCTCCCTTTGGTTTAACTAGCACAAGAAGGACTAATTATCATTAGCCTGGTAGAAGGCAATGCTGGATAGAAACCTGAGATTGGAAATCCCTGATGAATTAGGCCTAACCTCCACTGACAGTAAAACAACTATTAAAAGCTTTCCAGTAGTGCTTACTGTGACCTTGCTGCTTTACATTATAAACAGATCTTACACCTTGTATGAAAGATATGATGAGTATGTTAAAGAAGAGTCTGGGAAGACCCTTCCACTGAGTCACAGGACTCAGACTGGACCCTCTTGCTTGCTAAACCCCCTCACAGGAAAGAGCCTAGGTCCAGCTGGACCCAGACTTAGCCCTGAATGTAATGAAGAGTTTGGACCCTAGGTTCTGCCATAGAGTCGGTTTATTTCAGCTCAACCTGGCCCGCTCCCTTGAGGAACCCTGAAAAAATAAACCCTTGGGCAATTATACCCTTCACGATCTAAGTCCCCACCCCCATGCACTCTTCACATGCTGTCCACACAACAGTTAGCCCAATGGTATTTCAGGGCTGGGGTTTTCTTGTTCCTCATCAGATCCCCTCCTCATCTCTAGACAGACCATCTCCTTATCTTCAAAGTTTGCAGCTGCTGGCTTGGGGTCCTCAGTTATCAAGGTCTTTGTTCACTGTCTGCTACCTGTTTTGAAGGTGATATTTTTCCTTGAGTCATGGGTTTGGTTCCCCTTATCTTGTAAATTAGGATGTCCAGTACTCCTTTGTTACCTCATCTGCATAGCCGTCCATGCTAATGTACAGAGGTCATATAAAATTCACTTATGCTGAGCTTTAAAAAAGGCCTACTCGTGCTAAGCTATAGGCAAGCTACAATTCAAGCACACTTGATTCTAATTTAGCTTACCTCTAAGCAATCGCACAATGAATTCTAACATTCTATAAGGAAACTTATTTTAATCCCCAATGGTGTATTAGGCAGAGAACTTGGTTTTCTTTGCTATGTGTAGGGCTTATGCTAAGCAAAGCTGAATACTTTGCAATACTCATTTGTGAACAAAGAAGACACTGTATGCACTTGAGCATCTGTCAGGTGACATCTGATAACTTCCCAACTGTAGATTCCGTAAGCTACTCCACATAAAGTTACCTGTAAGTAGCATGTCTAGGTTGCTTATAACTGTCATACTGCTAATGTATTTATGATTTTGTGTTCTGATGCATTGTGCACTGATGTTAGTGTAAATAATATACACTTACTGGGGGCTTTCACATATGTCCTGCCCCCATTAAGTTTATCAAACAGGTTGCAACTAAAGCAGCTTTTGGTAGCTTGTTTTTGGTTTAGTTTCTTTGTTTGAAAGCTTCTTTCCTCCTTTCATGATAAAATCATGTACCTCCTTTTTACATCACGCTGGTCTTTCCTCTCTCTGTCACTTTATTGTCCCAGTTACTGTGCTCTTTAGGATATGGCTACAAAGGCAAAGAAATGCTCCAGTTTTACTGCGTTGATAAAATTATCTCACAGTCCTGGTTATAAACTTATTGATACATAGCCCCACAGTCTGAGGTGGGGCAAGGTGGAATATTTATAATGGGTTAATGAATAATGTGGAAACTTTTTGATGTGTACCTCACTCTGAGGAAATGGTGCTTTTATTAGAAATTATGCTTTTTATCAGAAATATAACTATGTTTCATAAGAAATATCTAACAATCTTACTCCTGTATTTCTATCTTTTGTTTCTTTAGTGCCTATTATAAAGAAACACTGCTAAGCGATATTAGAAAAGCTAGAGAGAAGTATCAAGGAGATGAACTGGCTAAGGAGCTGGCCAGGATTAAGCTTCGTATGGATAATACTGAAGTGCTGACTTCTGACATTGTCATAAACCTGCTTCTTTCTTACAGAGATATTCAGGTATGTTCCTAAAGACTAAGGAAGATTATTTTACCATGGGATTTTGGCTCTTGTTTGTTTTTCTGTACTTCACTGTTTGTTAAACAGTGATTCAAAGCTGACACTGAATTGTTACATTGCTTAACAGTTTGGTTTGTTTGTTGGGCAACTTAAGGGGCTTTAGACTTTTGTTTATTTTGCCTGTGAAGCAGAGACACAGATTAGATGAGGTCTCATATTTTGTTATTAGTAATTTTTAACCTTCTTTAAAAAAAATTTATAAATCCCCTACTGAAGCAAGATGTTTGCTTTTCCCTTCCCTCCCCAGCTCTCAAAGTCAAATACATTTATAAATGAAGAAAATGTGTTTGTATTGGCCAGAGGTGTCCAAGCTGAGAACTATCATTCAAAGAAACAATTTGTTTTAAAGTGTAACTGCACTTTTTTTTTTTTTAAAGTAAGTTCTGCTTTTGCTAAAACACACCCTGTGTACTGTATTTCCAAACTGCCTGTGTTTGACATCCCTTTAAAAGTATACTTTCAACTATTCTATGGACATTTTTTTCCATCAGGAGCTACACTGGTTATTTCATAAATTATAGATGGGTCGTGAGAGCAGTGGTTGACCACATCATCCTGCATAACCTAACTTTCCATTCTGAGATGCGTATTTTCCTGCAGCACTTTATCCAACCTCATTTTGTTCAACTCTGGTGATAATTTGCATTCTTTTGAAAGATCTCCTCTGTTGAGAAATGTCATAATCTGGAAACAAGTTTTGAACAAACAAATTAAGTAATCTGAGGCAATTTGTGATGTCAGTAAACTGGCCTCTTCAGCAATGTATATGTGGGTTACCTGTGAGAAACCAAAATGAACGCACAACCGGCTGACATACCGCAGAATGAACTGTACTGGAGTCTGCAATGACCTGATGAACTGTCATTCATCAGAAATCCTTAATAAGGCCTGAAAGAGCCAGACTCTTCACCTCTCCTTCCTGGTGCTGGGTCTGTAATTGATGAAATTCGCCAGAGGGATTCAGTAATTTGGACAGTAGCATTGAGGTGAGGAAGAGGCAAGTACTGACATGGATAGATAAAATCCCTGTTTAATTCCTTACACAGAGTTTGTGGCTATTTCACTGACTCCTCTAGGAACAGTCAACTGAGATACTGTCAAGCAGTCATGATACATTTTAGTTTAGTGTTGCTTTCCTCTGCTTTCAGTTTCTTTTATTTTCTTTCTTTTTTCTTTTTTTTTTCTTAATTCATACCAGGACTATGATGCTATGGTGAAGCTGGTAGAAACACTAGAAATGCTTCCTACCTGTGATCTGGCTGATCAACACAACATTAAATTTCATTATGCTTTTGCGTTGAATCGGTAAGAATGATTGATTGAGGTTGTTTCATTTTACTGCTGTTCCATATGGGCTTATATATAAATTTACAGTGCAGATAATGTAAAATTGTTTTCCCTTTCTGCACGCACTGATATTCACCACAGTCGTCTTTCCTTAATCTCATACTTCCTGTACTAGAACAGCTTGTAACTTTTGAAATCATTGTTTTCCAACAACCATCATTTTGTCAACAATCTGACGAGAGTGGATCTGTTCTGAAGGCCGCTTGAGTAATTACGAAAGACTCCAATGATATCAGTGGGTTTTTGGTCAGGCTGAGATTGTTTATTCTGAGTCACTGATTATTCTGAAGGTCTGGCAAAGTTTAGCGTAACAGAGTTGTAAGTGAGTTGTTAAAGTAATAGGTAACAAAAATGACCAATTTTCCATCAATAAGAATGCAGAATTTAGCTTCTACAGTTGTATTTGCCTTCCTGAAACAAAATGATGGACAAAAATCAAAAGTTAAGACTTGAACATTTTCGGAACAAATCCACTTAGTTAAAAATGACCTCCACAGTTTTGCTTTTAGCTTCTTACTTCCATGGGATTTTTGAATCACTTTTTTTTTTTTCCTGTTTTTTTTTTTAAAAAAAAAAAAAATTATTGAGTTCTATCAGTATCTATTTATAAAAACACAGAACAATGTTTTCACTTAATATTCTATTAATTTCAGCATACAGAACAGTATTAATATTGCTCAGTACAACTGATTGAGCCTACCAGGAACAAAATACATCATAAGCAAAACAGAATTAGCAATCTGTAAGAATATCTGACCCTGCAGAAGTTAATGTTTGCTTAATTTCATTACAAAAGTGTGCCAGAACTGTGATCATAATGAACAGAGAAAGTCATTCATTTATGTCCTCTTAGACTCTGTAACTAAGTTCTGTTGGCAATTAATTTCATTTAGTGTTTTCAAGTCAGTGTTATTCTAGTGGCAGGCAAGTGGTAGAGGATTGCTTGATTGCTTCTGGGGACCTTGGGTCTTTGCTGGTACATCAAGTGGACACCAGCCCCATCTGAGCCACAGTTGTGCACAGTTCTGGGTCCAAGTTAACAAGCTGTACCAAGGGAAGGGACAGGGGTGTTTTACTTTAGATTCAGCATCGTTCCAGCCTAGTTGCATGTCTTCTGGTTCAGAGCCAGCCTGGGTCTGACCTGGCTTGAATCATGAGCAAAGCAAGCCTGGGCCTGCCTGTAGAGTACTGTGCATAAATGTACTAAAGCGCTTAGTATTATTGTATGCAGGGGAGGCTGACGTTTTAATGCTAATTTCTGGTACTCTGATTCACACAGCAGGTTTTTAAGCACAACCCCTCTCCTAGATCACTTCTTCCTCCCTGGTTTCCATTTCAGAGCAGACCATGGAGAGCATCTTAGATTTGTCATACGATGTCTAACAATAGAGGCTAATAATGGATGTTTGCAATGACAGGCTTGTGCTTGTTTCCAAGCGTGGGCTATCTAAATAGGTCACCCTCCTGGCTGCTTGTTTAGAAGTCCTAAGGAGTAAAAGGCCATCCCTCTGCTAGTGTCTAGAGCTAATTAATTTTGACTCCACACACAAACAGAGCAGAGAGTGCTTTCTTTTATACAGATGTGGGTTGGTTTAAGATGTTGTTCCTTGTTGCCTCACAGCTGAGATTTAGGTCTGATTGTGTCTTAATTCAGGCATAGGATGGAACACATCTGTTACCATCCGATTTCGGATGAGAGGAAGGCCCCTTTGCGTTCTAGCTGACTTCAGATAAGTCTGGGAGGCTAGGGCTGGCTAGGCCAACCTCTCACTGCAGGTTCAATCACCTTGAGCAAGATTAAGACACAAACAAGGTCAAATGCTGTATACTCAAAACAGCTTTTATTATCAAAAGTAGAAAATTATAGTAGCGATAGGACAGAGTGAGAAGAAAAGGTGGAAATTAAGCAAACATTTGGGATAGCGTTGCAAGAATAGTCACCATCATGGATCTGCAGTGTCCGGGGAGGTCCAAATCTCTTCGTGCTTCGGTGGTAGGCGATTGCAGTGAGGTCTTGTCTTCGGCAGTGGGCAATTGTGTCAGTGTTTGTCTTTGGCGGTGGACGATTGCATTGGTGTTTCATGGTGAGGGTTTTTCCCAACAGTCTTTTTATCCCCCCTCAACAAGGGCTGTGGTTTCTGACCACCTGCACCATCTCCACGTTTCTGTACATTCGCGCATACATGGCCCCCGATTCATTTGCGATTCATGGCCCCGCTCTGCGCACAATTATTACAAGCAATTCTCCTGATCTTATCCAACATCTTATCCAGAGTTTCTCACTTGGCCAAGCAATCTTTTGAGACAAATGCTCTGCAGTTCAGTCTTTCATATGCAAGCAGGCTTTGAGACAAAAGTCGCACAATTCAGTCTCTCACAACATCTTTAGGTGTAAGTTCAGCCCAAATGTGCAATGTGAACATTTTCAATATTTGTATTCACAGCTTTGGTGTGAAGTAAAAGATGCTGTGTAATTGAGGACTGGGTGCTTCAGATATAGATGGCTGTTTGCTTCAGTCCATGGGTATACCTAGCCTGGGAGGCAAGCATTGTGTAAGGAGACGGTGAGGTATAGGAGCTGCCATGAAAGAATGTTCTCATAGTTCCAGATTCTTGAAAGCTAAGAAATTTCTGAATTAAGATTGTGGGGTTTTTCCCCTCTGTTTTAAATGTGTGTGTAATTGAAGGCTGTCTGATTTTTTCCCTCGAGAACTTTGCCTGGTGCGGTGCAGTGGAATAGCTGGAGGTCAGCTGGTCAGTATCTTAATATTTTGTGTTGATCTGCTTGTTAAAGACGTAACAGTGCTGTATGATAAATAAATACACATTTATTATGTGGCATAGCCCTCCACCCCAAACATGAAGTACCATTAGTTCCTTATGGCTCCTGTCATGTTTATTGTTGTAATACCCGAGCAATTTGTCACTGTATCATGGAGAAATAGAACAATGGTGTTTACGTACATTTACAGGTATGTAACTAACAGAGATACACGCAAAGTCCACTAAAGGTTCTTAGCTTGAAGTGTCTACAGTGTACAGTGTAATTTTTCTTTTTAAGTATAAAACATGATGAAATATATTTTAAAATCACATTGTCTTCAGCAATAAACGTAAATGCATCTTTCTTAATTAGCCTTCAGGCTCTCAAGCTAGCTAGTCTAAAAGAGAACTGCACATTTTTGTGGGAAGTCTTTGGGTCAAGGAACCAGCATGGCCTCCAGCTGCCTCAGGTGTATGGTTGTCATTTTTCCTGCAGCTCCCAGCCTCTACTCTACCTGCATCCCAGCTCCGAGACAGGGGCCTCAACCCTAATAGCGAATTCAAGTCCATGGCAGAACCTCACAGTAAAACCAGCTCTTGTATGAGATGACTAGTGGTCATTGTTCCTTTAAACAAATAAACAAAACAAACAAATAAACAAAAAACCACACAAACCTACCCTTGATCAAACAGTTTAATTTTATGTTGGCAAGTGCACATATGGGGCCTGAATTCACGTTGTAATGATGACATGAATTTCTGGGTTTTTTTTTTCTGAAATTTTGAGTGTTTTGGCATTTTAAAGAGTGTTTCTGTGTGTTATGCCATGGTTTACATGCCACCATGTTTGTTACTTTTGTTCATTCCACTCTCCTGTGTGAGTTACGGCTATAGTTCATGCAATTGATTTAAGTTAACGCTGCTGGCCTTAGGACCTGGCTCTTACCAGATGAGCTCTTTCATGTACTGCTGTTATAGCTGAAGTCTGCCGAGTGCTTTTATTGATGAATTTCTAGGTTCACCCACAGAGGAGCTGGTCAATCATCCTTTTGTTGCAGAAGCTTTTACCCTGGGATTTGATGTCTTACAGAAACTGAATGTGTGAACACATCCAGCTACCCCTCCAATAAGTAATTTGCCAGAATATCTAGCGCAACAGCTGTCTTATTAATGAAAAGAAGGTAGAAATACTACCTGCGTGTGTGGCATGGTGTTAAAACTGGTTCTGTAGTATTACAGCTTTTTTCTTCCCTTTTTAAAATTAAAAAACCCTAAGATTATTCTCAAGGGAGATGGACCTATAAAGTGATTTAATATGTTTTATTAATGTGCTTTAATGTGCTTAGAATATGCATCTATTCATGCCTTTAGTGTTTGGAATCACAATATTTCAATGTTTTAAAGTATATGGATTAATTATAAGCAACAGTTAAATTTTCTATCCATCTGGAAAAAAACCCAAACCAAACAAACAGTGAAAGAAGATCTTAAAGTGGTTTGTTTTTTTTTTTTTTTTTTAAAAACCTGCTATTGTTTTCCACCAAGTCTTTTGCAGAAAGCAATAACTGTGATATTGCATTTAAAAAAGAAAGTTTTTAAAAAAAGAATTTGCTATTCTGTGTTTTATATTCCCTCAAATTATCTAAAAGCATTGAGCAAGTCACATAAGCAGTACAAATAATGATCAAAACCAATGGGAAAGGAAAGTTTTGCAATCTGTTTCTGTGAGTTTTACTTGCTTTTAATCAGGTTAAGAGAATAATGAAAAAAGGATGCTAGTTTGTTCATTTTTTTTATTTCCCGTTACTGTACTCTATATATATATATATAGATAGATAGATAAAGTACATATATTTGCAGTTAATTCAAATGCTAGGTGTGCTTGTCAGCAGGCTGTTTGCTTAGAATCTACTTCACTAATTTAGGGCTGCCTAGCAAAGCTTTTTTAATGACTTAAAGTACACTTACGCTTGAGTATTTTCCAGTTGTCCTTATTTACCAGAACTGGAGTTACAAAGTTGTGGAAGCTTGCAAAGAGGCCAAAGGGTATGCCAAAGTCTGTTCAAAACAGAGTAGACTTTAAAACCAAACCCAGCCTTGGCATGAGGCCAGAGCTGTGAAGATTTCAATCTCTCTTCAATCTCTTTCCAAGGCAATTGTATCTTTACTTGTATTAAGGGCAGCTGCAGTCACTATTATTTAATTCAGCATGCTGTGTTTTTAACAAACAACATATTCCAATACAATAATAAAAAAGGGCAATTAGCGAGTGAGGGGCGTAACGGTGCAAGTAGAAAATCACTAGTAATTGTGAGTAATAGTAGCCATAGGAAATTATTCCCATTGTAAAATACTGGGTTATTTAAAGTGTTCTGTTCTGTGATTATTCGGATTTAGTAAAAAACACATAATGGGGTTCCTTATTTTGTATGAGTGGATTGCATGAAGCACTTGAAGTGTATATGAAGGGGAAAGAAAAAGCTCATTTTTTTTCATTGTCATGTCTAACTGGAGACTTGCAAATTTAGTTCCAGTCTCAAAGCTCAATTTAGGGTCTTGGTTTCCTCATTCACTGTTTCAAATGTTGAAGGTTCTATAATTAGATTGCATCCTCACTGAACTGTGTCTTAGCTCACAAATAAGTTTCTTGTTTTAAGCGAGAGTGCAAGTGTAATAACTCTAATTCAAATTATTTGTTGTGTTCCTTAATAATTAATAAATTTTTGGGAAATATTTTTTGATGTAGATTTCTGTACAGTTAGTAGCAGTTCAGGTCATCTACTATGGAGTCCTTAAGGCATCCTTAACTAAGAGGGTCCTATTTTTATGGAAGAAAATTCAAAATATGTATTATTAATTATATATAATTACTGTAAGCAAAGGTACATGATAATAAATGAACACAGTATCGTATATGAATACTAGCTATTGTGTGAATGGTTGTATTTATACTAACCACTTAAGTTGTCTCACTGACATTTCCTCTGCAATGTGACAATGAGATCAGAGGTTTTTTTAATCGTAATATGTGTAGTAAACTATTGATAGCTGCTTCAAGGCTGAAATCAGAAGATAAACAAGATTAAGATAGGAATAGAGTGGGGAAAAAGCAGGTTACTCTTTTTGAATGTACTGTTCTATGGGAAATGTTTTCAGAATCGTTTGTTACGGTTTGATTTATTCCCCTGTGCATTACTCTTCCAGAAATGTGTTTGCTTATAGAGGCCTTAAAATAGTAAGAGAAGATAAAATCGATGTCAACATGAAATATAACAGAAACCACCTCCGTAGCCGTATGGAGTGATTCAGAGAGGTAAAGGAGGAGTGGATAATGTGCAGGATAGGGAGACAGGTAAAAGAGGCTTGTGTAGACAGGGAAGGGAGAAGACTGCTTCTGCAATTAAAGCAGCATGGTAGAGTAAGCAGACAAATAAATCACATGGCAACTTTAGCAAAGTGGCAAGAGAATCGGGAGCAGTTTCTGGTTATCAGGCAAAACTAAACTGGCTACAGAACACTGAGGGTCATTTAGAAGAAGAAATTAGAGGCTGTGAAGGTGACCTGCAGGACAACCTTTTTTTGTGGGAAAAAAAAAAAGGAATCTGTAGAGTTATTTCTGTCTGAATAGCTTCCTTCCTACAGAAACCATTCCATACCATTGATCATTCTTCTCTCCCTTCTTTGATTTTTTTTTTCCTAATCCTAATAGTTTAGTTTCTTTTTTTTTTAAATACAGCCTAAAACTGTACACAGTACTGAAGATCAGTGTGATGGATATTTGTGAGAAGGCATCATGATGTTTTTAATTTGTACTCTCTGTCCATTTCCTTTTAATTCCTAGCATTTTGCTTGTGTGGGGTTTTGGCAGTGTTTCATTGAGCACTAGGATATTTTCATAATTGCCCTAGTATTTAGAAATAAGTTGAAGATCTCTTTCCTCACTGGCAGTAGCTTTCCCATTTATCATGTTCACATAATTTAGCCTGCTTTTCACTATTTGGATGCTGCGCAAGCTTTGGCAAGGTTTTAGGGAGAGAACTAAGATGTGCTAACAAAGAAACCAGTGCAGGAAAAAAAAAAGTATTATTACCAGCTCTCCTACAGTATGTGCTTTGTTTTAATATAGTTCCTGAATAAGTTGTAGTAGTATTATTTTTTTTTCTAGCTCATTTACCATTAAACTATATTCTGTAAAGGTAAAACTGTATTCTGAAAGAATTTTCAGGTTGTGATTAGTCATTTTAAAAACTGCGCTTCCCAAACCCAGACAAACCATGAAGAGTAACAAATATTTTCACTTTATGTGTATGCAGAATTGTTTAAGGTAGGTCCTTTCTGTGGTAGCCTATTGGGTTTCTGCTCTGGCTTATAAAACTTAATATTCAGGGGATTTGCTTCACAGAATTGATCTCACCTGATGCACCACTTTGCTGCATAAAGAGAATATTTTGTACCTTCCTTCGCATGCCTGTACGTTATAACATGCAGTAATTCAGCTTTCTCTGTTCAGAGAGGCGGTGGCATCTCCATCCTTGGAGGTTTAAACGATTCAGCTTTTCAGACAAAGCCAAGGCTACCATGGTCTACTACTGGGAGATGGTTCATATTAACAGCAGTGAAACTTGGGTACTATTACTGAGAGATACTGGTTGGTTCAGAACACGTTTGGTTAGAGCATGCTGACCTATGCAATGGATTTACCCCCACACTTTTAAACTTCTATTTATTTCTTGTAAAACAGAAAGAAGATACTTTTTCCTTGTGTCCTCATTAGAGAAGATCAGTACTAATTTGAGAACAGCAGTCAATCTGATGAAATAATGCTTTATAAAATATTCAAGTACTTGATGTGAAAATTCACGCTCTCACCAGCAACATCAAAGGCAGGATAAAGCCTGCACAACTAGCTACAAATTTGTTTAATCTTCTTAGATGTTCACCTTCACCTAACATGCACAGAAGCCTGAATTTTGCTACAGATGTATTATTACTGGTCTTACTGCATCAGCTGGTTGCCTAAGGAACTGAACCACTTTACAGTAAATATTAATCCTTTCAGGGCATGCAAATAATAAAGTTACTAGAAACCATTATCTGCTACTGGTAATGCTGACAAAGTAATCACAGTACTTGTAAGCTTGTTCCTAGATACCTAGGTAGGGATCAGAAAATTGCAAACAGTTCTGTAAAGGGGTTAGTAAATATTTTAAATCTCTCTGGTGATTAAAAAATGTCTTGAAGAGGCTTATGCTGTTTTTGCATTACTCTTGCAAATAGACTTTGTTGTTGTTGCTCTTCTAAGTGACTTTTTGCAGCAATAGAGAATTCTAAACTTACAAAAACAGCAAGGAAAAGAAAGGGAAAAATTTGGATGTGCTTAATAGTAATAATAAGAAATGGAAATCTTATTTAATCACTGATTTCTTACTCATATGATTGTTAAATATTTGTCAAAAGAAGCTTCATGACAGCTGTTTTCCAGATTTTCTCTAATCTGAAGAATTTTAGTTGAGAAATAAATACAGTTTATTTTTTTCCTTTTATTCTTGTTGTAGTTCAAAGGCTAGAGCACCATCTTTTTTTTTTTTTTTTTTTGCTAAAATAGAATTGACCTGGCTTCTCCTGTGGTTAGTCAGTATTGCCTGGTATTGGCTGTGGATCCTCTGGATTCAAGATTACAAATCTTGGCCATAGCTGAATGAGCTGTCACCTTGAACGCTGAAAATGTCCAGTTTGGTTAAGTATTGTCAGGAATTAACACTAAACAAGCTTCTGAAAATGTCCAGTTTTGTTAAGTATTGTCAGGAATTAACACTAAACAAGCTTCTTGTTTCAGGATATGCAGAGTCTGTGTGCTTATAGAGTCAAGTGACTTGACAGATTTTTTTCATACAGGAGTTCTGGGCTTAAATCAGTTCTTATATGAGCTATAAGTAGAGTCCCATGATAGGAGAATATATTTATTTTTTTATCAATCAACCAACAATCATACAACAGTCTAAATAAAGTCAAGTCTGTATATAATAATGATGGATGGGTTGTGGGATAGATGGAGGATAATGTTATTTGTCTATCTTGCAGTTACTGTTTCAGATCTGAACTAATGTATTTTATTCTCTGTATTTGATTTCAGAAGAAATAATGCAGGTGATAGAGAGAAGGCACTGCAAGTTATGCTTCAAGTCCTGCAGACATGTGATCACCCTGCTCCAGATATGTTTTGCTTATGTGGGAGGATCTACAAGGATATGTTTCTTGATTCTGACTGTAAAGATACCGATAGTCGAGATCATGCCATTGAATGGTAACAGAAAAAAAAAAAAAACAAACTAAAATATCTGTTTAAAAACATTTTCAGACTTTTACTTCTGGTTAGGAAAACAAGGCTGTAAGAATTAGAAGATCAATTATTTTACTTAGCTCTTTTTTCAGGGTCCTGTTTGAATAATTGGTTCACTAAGCACCAGATCTTTGGATGTGTGTTTCCTTGCTTCTCTTTATAGACTATCATGAATATAGAATGATATGTAGTACCAGTGAAGTATCAGTGAATGATATGAAGTACCAGTGAGATCATGGGTCTTACGTTGGTCCCCTGTGCAAGGATGATTTTCATGCTAGATCCTCAGGAAATGCAATGATCTACTGTATATAAGGCAAAATATTGATAAACCGCATTATGAATATTCTTAAGTTAGTAGGGCATGCATGTGCACACAGGCTCTCACAGACATAGTCTTCACATAGGTACATTTGTGTAATCATATAAACTGTTGCTGAGTACAGTAATATTAGCAATGTGGGTTTGTACTGTAACTGTGAAATACTGCCCTCTCTCTCTTTCCCTGCCCTGAATCACCTCAACATAGTGAGGGCAACATGGATGGGTAGTATTGAAGTTGCTTGCTTCAGATGGATCTCATCCTGCACTAGCTAGTGGTGTACATTCAGCCTTTGTCAGCTGTCTCAGTTACCTTTAATGAATGTGACGCTTTAAAACAAAGGATTTGGAGCCTTTTTTAAAAACTTGTGCTTAAAACTAATATTTTCATTACTTTTCTTATATGAATAATGAAATAAAATTAGGTTCTGTTGCATTTAAGAGTTTTGCAGTAACCAGTTTGTTTTATTTTCACATGAGTACACAAGACAGCAGGACATAAAACTGAGCAAAAGTTTTTCTTTCTCACCATAAGACAAAAAGCTGCTTTTTTTCAAGTGCTTTTTTAAAAGCACTACATTGGTACCAACTAGCCATGTAGTCCTTACAGTAAATTAGTAGTTTAAAATGCCTACCAAAACTTTGCAGTATTTCAGTTCTATACAGTGAGATGTGAGCTCTTGACTCTTCTCTGCAGGTATCGCAAAGGATTTGAACTCCAGTCAACTCTGTATTCTGGAATTAACCTTGCAGTTTTGCTACTTGTTGCAGGACAACAGTTTGAAAGCTCAATGGAACTGAGAAAAATAGGTAAATATCCACATAAAGTGCTACAGACAAGTTTTCTGCCTCTCTCCCTGTGAGGGAAACAAAATGTTTTAGTTGTGGGTTGTGTAGACAGAAAGGTGGCACAGGCATTTTAGTGGCGGGTTTTAGATGGCAGTCTAAAACACAGGGATCTTGAAGGACCATTTTTCTCCGTGTTGCCTCGGAGTAGCTTTCTAGTAACTTGGTCCATCTAAAGAGTCCCAGAGATGGGAGAGGAACAAGGAAGGACCAACTTCAGCACTATCCGTAAACTGCCTTTACTGCACCACAGAGATTATCCCATTGCATAGCCAACAGGGGACCAAGACAGGAAATGACAGACTGTGGCCCAGCTCTCCTCAGGCATGCCAGGGAAGGATCCACAGGGTTTCTGTTGTCCCTGAAGTGAGAGATCGACTGGAAGTACCATCTGGAAGGATCTACCGGGGCAGTAACTAGATGTCTGCCTAGATTCACATCTTCCATGTAGATGCTAACAGAAATGCACCACTATACATCTATAATGAAATCACATGATAGAAGCAGATATACAGTTCTTCCTAGAAATATAATAGTTGAAAATTATATTTGGCATCAGATCCTGTCCAAAACACATTCTTGAACCTTAAAGGAGAAGAAGGGGAAGAATGCAAAGGTGGCTTTGAATAACTCCTCTGACCTTCCTCTGGGGTGGACTTGCGTAAGCCCCTAGCCATTGATCTCTTGCAGAAGATGCAGATGACACAGAGATGCACAGCTTAGAGAATCAAGAGGCAGATAGCCCAGACAGATAGCACAAGTGTTTTTTTCAACACCGTGTGTGGTAGGAGTTCTCACTGTCTGAACTGTATTGGGGATGTTATTTGCAGACCCAGCCTCAGTGTTGGGCAATGTTTTGTTTTGTTTTGTTTTGTTTTTTTTTCTGGGGAAAACTTACTCCGCTTTATTTTTATCGCTAATGCTTAATCAAGTCTTACTAGTCTTTTACTGATTGACTTATCAGTAAAAAACACTTGTTAGTGTTTTGCTGATAGAAAAATATGGTTTTTAATTGAAATTTTACAGGTGTACGGTTAAACAGTTTATTGGGAAGAAAAGGAAGCCTAGAAAAAATGAACAATTACTGGGATGTGGGACAGTTCTTCAGTGTGAGCATGCTGGCTAATGATGTTGGTAAAGCAGTACAAGCAGCAGAGAAACTTTTTAAGCTGAAACCTCCAGTGTGGTATGTGGTAGAAGGCTGTAGCTCAAGTACCGAACTGTGGGGAAGTACATACATTTTTAAAATCTTGTAGTCACTTGGATAACTTCACTGGATTTTTCTATCTTGTATTGTTTGTAACTCTGACTTTATACTCTGTTCTTTTATTTTGTGAAGGAAGGGGGAAGGTAAGAAATTAAGTTACTCATCATTGTTGGGTTTATATCCCATTGAAGCATGTCTTCTGTAAGAAAGAAGTCAGAAATTAGGGATGATTCCTTGTGTAACAATTGTGAAAAGATTGTGAAACCATTCTTTTCAGAGTTTAGCTAGCTGCTGCTTCCCTCCCCCACCATCTTCTAGTTCATAATATGCTGTCTAATCACCATGTAACTACTCATGTAACTATACCCTTTTGCATAAAGATATTGCTCATGAACATCCATGTGAGCTTATGACTTAAGATTTTGACTAAACTTGCTATTCTTTCCAGAAATTTTTAAAAATCAACACAATCATTTCTATTATGGTAGCTCTTAAAGTACATCTAATTTTGCAGTTAATTTTTGGATGTATAAGTCTGTTCAGTGGTTTTAGAATCTGGTCAAATTTTGTTTTCTCTCAGTTAACTCACTAATTCAATACATTCTAGGTACTTGAAATCATTAGTTCAGAATCTGATGTTAATTCAGCGTTTCAAGAAACTCACCATAGAACATTCTCCTAGACAAGAAAGATTGACTTTCTGGCTAGATATAATTTTTGAGGCAACGAAAGAAACAACTAATGGACTGAGATTTCCAGTAAGATGTTATGTCCAAACAAGTTTTGTATGTCTTATGTTTCTGGATAGGATATAACAAGAATTGGAAGACTCTAAACACAATACTTACATACTTAACTGCCTGTTATTTCATTGCATGAATCAAAACCCTGTATTCTGCTAATCTTTACTTTATGAAAAAACATTAACCCACCACCCTAAAAGCATTCTAAGAAAATTAGAATACAATAATTTGTGTACATTAAATACAATAAATTGTGATAATACTGTTTTGTACATAGAAACACAGCCTTGCCTTGCCCTTCTTTCTCCCCCTGGAAATTTTTTAGGCCTTACTTTGGGGTTACCCATTGTCTATATCAGAGCATCTAAAGATACTGTCATGTGTTAACTGCTGGTTTATTAAGGAAAAATATTCTCTTTCTTCAGGTTTTGGTGATAGAACCAACTAAAATCTACCAGCCTGCATATGTTTCAATCAACAATGAAGCAGATGAGAGATCTCTCTCTTTGTGGCACGTCTCTCCCACTGAGATGGTAAAACTACCAGCAGATGCATCTCATGTATTCTGATTCATTGTGCTTAAAGTAACTTTTTTACATGCAGACTTTTGAGCACTTTACAATAATTTGAAGTTTGCTATATTTCTGTGAAGCACAAGCCTCAATGTCTCTTTTGTGCAGATATGAAGACTTTTTACAAAGAAAGTAAAAGGAGGTACTCCAATTAGAACTAAAGTGTGTTTGACCTCTAGCTTAAATTTCAATGATCTTAACCATGTCTCTCAGAAGTGCTTGAGTTACTTGGTCTGCTCATAATATTTCTCATTAGAATTGTCTGATTTTTATTAAGATGTAGCTCAAAGCTAGATAAAGATAAAGCCCAATATTTTGTTTAATTCTTTAGAAATTTTAAAGTTTTACAATTATAAGATTAGAAACTAGAAAAAATGGCAGCCTATGACAAACAAGTGTCAAGAGATGAAATGTTTGGTGCCTTGGATTATTGGATGTGGCACACGAGATTAGGAAAGGAGTAGGCAGAGTTATGGACAGTGAAGTCTCTTAAAGGTGAGAAATAATTTCAGTTTCATATTGAAAGACTTGAAATCTGGAATGTATTTCGCCACCCGTTCTTAATATCAGAACAACATAGGTGGAGAATAAACTAAAAATATAGAGAGGCAAAGTGTGGAAAAGAAGCATATTAGAGCAAGAGAAGGCCACATAATTACCTGGATCTGTGAACTTATTTTCCAGTACACTGTTTTACTTCACTACTTCAAGTGAAGGAGTCTTTGCTTTATGGAACAGATTCTTGGTGCATATCTGACAGTGCTAAATAAGATCCAGCAATTAGATAGAGATTTATGGAGGGCCACGGTCCTAGGCACAGGCTCTCCTTCCTCTGTTTTGTCTCCAGTGTCCTCCCTGGGCCAAAGCTGTTGTCTCAATACCTCTGAGGAAGATGTATGAAGTTTCCTTTCCCTTTAAACCTAGATAAGAGTAGAGCATAGTCTGCTCCATATTTAATATGAAATGTTGATGTATTGAGTCAAAACATAATGTTAGGTAAATTGTACTTCCAGATCTACTCTTCAAATTTAAGTTTACATGAGGAAATGCAGCCTTTAATTCTACCCTGTGCCATTCATATGTATTTTTTCCTCAAGTGAGTAAAACAGCAATGCATAGCCTTTCTTTACCTATACATCAATCTTATTTGAAATTTGGGGAGAAAGAAAGAAAGGAAGAGAGACGTGTTGGAAAAATTTTATTTTGCTTACCATGCTGTGACTTTGTTTTCGATAGTCAAGGTTAAACTGTGGTTGATTATAGTTCTTTCTTCTTTACAGAAACAGATTAACGAATGGAATTTTGCAGCTTCTTCCATTAGGGGAATAAGGTTGGTATGTCAGAAAACAGTTAAGTGGTTTTTGTTTATGTTTTGTATTTCCTTTAATTGGATAATCTGGATTCTGCCTTAAATCTCTGCTTTGCGTTGCCTGTTATAAAAGCTTGTTCTTTTCGACCTACCTTGAAATGTCAACACGAAAGAGTTTACCTTTCCATGCATTGGCAGAGCTGTACATTTCTCATAGGAATATTTGTCTGAAGGAGGGATGTGGACGTGTGTATTCTCTGATAGACTTCCCTATTTTCAGTCATGGGCCTACTTTGTATATATTTTTCTAATTTTTTTCAGTGAAGTTATTGCCATCTCTGCGTTTAAAAACATGGATGGCAGAAGGAAACAAGAGCCCTTAGCTCTTTTTGCATCTTTCCATAAGTGAAAGAACAATTTGTCTGTTTTGCTTTAAGAAAAGAAAACATGGTATCTATTTTCTATTTGGAATTTAGAAATGTTTCTGATATGTCTCTATCTGAAAACATACTAGCTAAAAGAAGTAAAGAGAAGCTCCAGGGAGACCTTGTAACAGTCTTCCAGTACCTAAAGGGGGCTTATAAGAAAGATGAGGAAAACTCTTTAGCAGGGCCTGTTGTGATAGGACAAAGGGTAATGGTTTTAAAATAGAGGGAGGTAGATTTAGACTTGATACAAGGAAAAAAATTTTTTGCAATGAGAGTGGTGAAGCACTGGCCAGGTTGCCCAGAGAGGTGGTGGATGCCCCATCCCTGGAAACATTCAAGGCCAGGTTGGACGGGGCTCTGAGCAACCTGATCTGGTTGGAGATGTCTCTGCTAATCTCCCTCACTAGACTAGAAATTGATATACCAGAATGAAGCTACAGAATGGCATAGTGTCTTTTCACATATTTCTGAAAAAATCTTCTGGCAAAATTCTAATTTTTGGGAACATTTGTCCACGTCGCCCTCCATGATTCTACAGCAAGTTCGTCTTGTAACATCTGCAACTTTGCTGTAGTCTACTGTCATGTATTTTGATCTTGAAACTTGTTTATCAATATTAAGGCCATAAAAGTACATACTGCGAAGGAACTGCTACACTGTAGGTATTTCCCAGTTCAGTTTCACTGTAAGAGTAATGGAATTATAAAAACCAGAAGTACTTTCAGCCTTAAAAGAAAGGCTTTCCTGATAGCTAGATTAGTGTCAAAGCAATTTGCTTTCCATAGAGGTGTCATGAAATACCAAGAAATCTGATGGACTGTGTAAAACTGGAAGGGCAGGCGAACAACAAACTTCAGAACACTTCAGATAAGCAAGTACGTTACCAAAGTAAGAGGTAGCTTAATCATTTATCAAACTGGAGATAGGTTTATAGAGTATATAAATAAACTCAAATCTTTTACTTGTAAGGAAAATAAATAGAATTCCATACTGCCTCTCTGAGCATATTAATTCCTTGTTGCTCTATTTCTTATAATAGTTGTATCCCAAATAATCCTTTCTTAATGTGAATTCTACAGCATTTCCAAGTTTGATGAACGATGTTGTTTTCTTTATGTCCATGACAACTCTGACGACTTTCAAATCTACTTTTCTACAGAAAACCAATGCAGTAGGTGAGTTCAGTTTGTGAGAGTATTGCAGGCAAGATCTATGTCCCAAATATAATTGATTTAGTAGATTGAAAGCTGAAGTTTTTGTTTGAAAAATTAATTATTTCTTCATTTCTTTTTTCTTGATGAAGAAGCAGTAAGCTAAACTCAGTGATATTTAAGGTGATGAGTACAATGTCCCATTACATTTATTAGCTGCTTCTCATCAGTTTACCTACAAGACATTAGGTCTGAGAAAAGGCTTAAGTAGCTTATTCTAATTTATAACTATTATCTTATTTTCCCGTGTCTTGGCCATGCCGTATATTGATTTAGATTCTCTGAAGTACCTGTTCGGTTTGATTTAGATAACAGCAACTAGATGTAATAGAAATTTCTAGCTTATATTGTGTCACAGGTATTTTTTACTGTCTGATCCTGTATTCAATATTTCCTGATTATATGTTGTCTCTAAACAGTAAGTATGCTAACTGAATTTCAGGCCTAAATCTTTACAGACCAAATTCTTTCTGGGGACTGATATTTGGCATATAAACCTTTTGAATGAAGTAGGAGTGATTTGTTAATACACTTAACATTTGGGGTTGGATGGTATATTTATTCTTCTTGCAATAATTATTATTTATATATTACATGGAATAAACTCAGGTTAAAGAAAATTATTGCCTCTGCAGAGTGCAGTGTGTAAAAGATAGGAAACACTAAAATTAATGTTACCTACTCAGCCTTAATTTGGCATCGCAATTTGTGTTATGAAACATGGTCACATTTTTTTATGCCCTATTCAGTGCATAACAGGAGTCTATTCCAGAGATATACGTCTATTAGTCAGCAAAAGAGATGTGAATATTTCATCATAATTCTTAATAATTGTTAAACATTTGTTATGGAATTTGGAGAAAAGTGAGTGCCTCAGGCAGGGGACTACCACAAGAGATGGTCTTGTGCTTAAGGATCTCCATCCCAGAGAACTACATGAAATTAGTCAAAACTCTATTCTTCAAAACATGTTATTACTTTTATATTCTTGGCTTTCTGGATGCCTGACTAGAAACCACAAAATCTGGTTTTCAGAAATACTGAGTAATCATGCTGGCAAACAAAGTCCATAGGAAGATTTAAATTAAACTAAAGGCAATAAAATTCTCATCACAACACAGAAGAAGAACCACCCGATATGATGTCACAGATTTAGCATTATTGAATTGAACCACTGAAAATCAATACATAATTTTTTGATATTTCAACTTTTTGTCTGATTGTATTTGTAAAGACAACGCCATACTAAGCACCTTCCATCAAAGCGTACAGCAAAAATATTTAAGTTTGATCTGCCAAGATTTTACTATGCAATTACAATACCAAGCAAATATTAGGTTCTTCTACAACAAATAAAATAATTTTATAAATAATTAGGCTTTTCAGTATGTGCTTGATGTTCTTCATCATTTAAAATAGGATGAATATGGAGAAAGTAAGTAATGAAATAAACCTATGAATGTGCTAGTCAGTTTATTAGCTTGAAAGCAAAGCCCACCTTGCAAAGAATCTGTTTAATATTCTTCCAAAATGGTATTTTTCTCTGATCCTATGCTATTTATTGCTTTTTTAGATTCTGTGGGTTGGTGAAAGAAATTTTATCTAATGCAGTTGGCAGTACTTTGGAACTAGAAGGAGAAATAGATGGAGACACATTGGAGGTATGTCAAGGGTAAAAGATCCAAGAATTCTGAAACCTGTTCTCTGTCTTCCCTGCACTTTCGTATCAGTATACTAGAAAGATAATAAATAGCATTTAAACTCCTTAATTGTCTATGCAATTTCAATTCTTGCAAAACTATTTGTACACAAGAGTTACGTTCATTTGAAAAAGCAAGTTTTTAATGAAGTGAGCCTGTTACTACTGTAAACTGCATAAATCCCTAATGAAGGGTGTTACTGATCTTGTATTTATGTTGCAAATAACCTATAGATGAGAATTATCTAATATCAGCTGGCTTAAGTGGATAAAAAAGATAAGATGTTAAATAAATTCTAGGAAAAAGCCATTTAGCAAAGGTACTTCATTTTTTCTAGCTGATATCTGATACTATTACTACTCCAGATAATTTCATTTGACAGACTTTTTCTGTCACAGAGATTTGCAGATATTTAGGATCAGAGTAATCCTTTGTGTTTTTGACTTATCACTGAAACATCCATGTAGCTGTAGGCTTTCTTTATAATCAGTACAGAGAAAAAAAAAAAAAAGAAAATTTGGAAAGGGTTATGCATGTTTCTGTGGACTTGGGTTAGGGTAGGTGAATCCATGTCTTCATAAAAGACACAAATAGCCATAGCAAATGGCTGGATTTGTAGCACTAAGTACATATCCTGTGCTTCTGTTTATTTGTTTTGAAATCTGAAAAGCCATCATAAAAAGTAGGTTGTAACTTTTATATGTGGTCAAGCGAGTTCAGTCAATCCGATTAATGAGCGTAAAAACCCTATTGTGGTTTGTTTGAGCTGGGTGTCTTTCTGACTGTGTCTCGTTCCAGCAATTCTCTCAGGCTTACAATTCAGAGCAGCTCTTTATGATAGTTGACCTTTTGTAGGCTGTAGACTTTCTGAGGCTTCAGAAGAGGATTAAGAAAGTAGAAGATCCTCTACTGCAGTGTTGAATGTAATTGCAGATAGTGGGGAAGATAAGTTTTTGCCCTGAAGTCTGTGCGTAGTGGCCGCAGAATTCTCTCCTCAACTGAAAAGGACAAGATATGCACATCTATTAAGCCTGGCTTAATACATGCATCTGTGGACTCAGCCTAGGATCAGGGCTCTGCCTTGCCAAAGACAGGGTATTATCTATAGCTGCAGATTTTACATTGCACACTTATGTACTTAGCTGATAGCAGGACAATCTCCAATCACCACAGTGTATTCAGCTGTATAATAGTCTCTCAGAGGAAGTGAGCTCACCGTGTAAAAGCTGAACTGGAAGAATCACTTTAGAATGCACAGTCCTGCATGAATCAATGATGTATGGAGAAATGATTACAGAAATTAATTTTAAATCTTTAAGCTATATCATTCTACATATCTTGAACTCTTCACCGTTGTCACCTTGTACTTACTGTCTTAGGTCAGGACATTAGAACAGAAATCAAGATACAGAAGGGGAGGATTAATTTATTTAGCTTGTAAATGAGCTAAGACACTTCATGTCTTTCTGCAGCCTGAGATCTTACATTTCAGAAGAAATAACATGGAAGACACACTTTTGTACGGTCTGGATTGGCTTAACAAGCACAGAGAAAGCAGAAGTTCTTACCATTAATAAAACAACTGTTTCTATTTGGGGAAGAGAAGGAAACAACCTTAAGTGCAGTTTGGGGGAAGAAAATGTTATTTCAGTCAGAATTCTTATGAGAATGTTGTCCCAAGGGGTTGTGCATTTTGAATTGCAGTATTACTTGAAAGTAACTACAGTTTAGTTCTACAGCTGACGAGGCTTTGGAAGGAAAGCCAGTTTGGCAGTCCTTTCTAACTCAGGTTATTTGCTTCTGGATATTGATGTTGAAGAAGTTCCTATCGCTTTAAGAGTACCTGCTGTACCCAAATAGGATATCCTAGAGATCAGACTCTGCCCTACCACGTTCATGCAGAAGGTCAGCTATGAACACTTGTTTAGTCATACCTAATGGTTAGATTGCACGTCCAGTGGGTCACATAGTCAGACTTCTGGCAACCAGCAGTGATTTATTTAAACTTTGTAGCTGTTGGAAAGAGAGGAGGCAAATGTAAAGTGGCATCAAGTATATACAAGTCTATTAAACTGTCTGCTAATTAGCATTGAATTATAAATCTCAACAATTTTCATGTATCATGAAACATAGGTTTCTCCACAGTTATTATAGAGTTGGCTTAGGACCAGTCTGTTGCAGATTGAGTTGCTGTCAATCTTAAATTCTGCACTGTGGCTGCTGTCTTTTTTCTGCACAGTTTTCTGTCATATGATAGCTGTGAAATCTGGATATGCACCTACCAAAGAACCTGGCAAGTTTTACATATGACATTTTGGGTTGGTTATGCCTATCATATAACAAGATTATGTTATGAACTGTGAAGTGCTGAAACATGGAAAATGAAAGAGTACTAAAGCTGTGCTAAATCAAGTTTAATTCCACTGAGCAGAATATACTGTTAGGATAAACGACAGATGGTTTTCCTTTAGCACCTCCCATACAGCAGCATGAGACTTGTTATCTTTGCTGAAGTGCAGAGGGGGCAATGTCAGTGACACATGGACATTGCAATACTAGAGCTGCAGTATGAACTGGGAAGACACTTCAAAGAAGTAGATCTCAAGGCTGCGTTCTGTGTGAGAGAGTCTTATTGAATGAAGCAGAAAAAGTGATCATTGACAGAAATGTCAATAGTTATGGCCACTGTAAAAAGATTTGGTTGTTTGCAGTTTAATAGATAATTCATGTGAAGCCACGGAGAATACCCTGTGGTTTTATCATATGGGACATCCACTTGGGTTTGGGAAGATACTAGGGGAGGTCTGTGTACTGATGCTATCTGAGGCTATGAAACTGTCCAGTTCCTTTCTTAACTCTTTGCAAAAGTCCTTTATCAATATCCTTTATCAGTTCCGTGATTTGAATCAGAGATGTGCTGCTTAACCCAACTTCCATAAGAAATTTGGTTTTATTTTGTGTCTGGGATGTACTTTTGTTGATGAATGATGTACTCCTTCATCAACAGGCTTTTCTCTGACCTTTATAGTAGGAGAGCTCTCACATAAGATCACCATATGGGACAAAACCATCAGGTGGTTTAAATTAATGTAGCTTTACTGAAGTCAGTGAACCAGCAGTGCCTTATTCAGCTGGCAGTATGACACAGCATGGTTTCAGCAGCAGTGGAAACCACCACTTCATATATTTAATCGTCCTTGGAGAAGATGACTTTTTTTTTTTTTTTTTGCCTTTTGGAAAAGCTCGTAATGAGAGGAATAAGTCAGAAATTAATTTTACTGTGGCTAAGCTCAAATGAGAGTTTAGGGTCTTAAAACAGTGTTCACATACTGTGATGAGAATGTCACTCTTATCTATTTATTAAACCATTGATTTAAAAATTACAGGTTATGTTCCATACATTTACATATTCTGAAGGCTTCGTCAGCAAATCTTAGAGATGATATCTGAATGTGTTCTTTTGACAGCACTGTTTCATTGCAT
Source organism: Chlamydotis macqueenii (assembly GCF_036417535.1). Taxonomy (NCBI): domain Eukaryota; kingdom Metazoa; phylum Chordata; class Aves; order Otidiformes; family Otididae; genus Chlamydotis; species Chlamydotis macqueenii. The sequence goes on from NC_141556.1 coordinate 132,503,480, forward strand.
TTGATCTGTGAAAGTGCTCCTTGTTTGGGTAAATGCATTTGGAAGTTGGTTAGGGAAGACTGTTTTGTAAAGCAAGTAACATGGAACTTTTACAAGTTGTATAATGCATCAGGCTGGTTGGGTACACAACTGCTGTACTATAGCTCTACTGCGGTAGCTACTCTGGGCTGTACTAACTCAGTGTAGTACATAACTGTTGTTAAAGCTCTCTGTAATGTCAAATGTTAGTGATAACAATTTCTATGCTGTTTTGTTTGTCTTTTCTGCTTGCAGTATGAATATGATTATGATGAGAATGGTGACAGGGTAGTTCTAGGGAAAGGTACTTACGGAATAGTTTATGCTGGAAGAGACCTTAGCAATCAGGTCCGAATAGCCATCAAAGAAATACCTGAGAGAGACAGCAGGTAAGACCTTGTTTTTTGTTATATATACATTTCTAATGAAACTGCAGTGGTTTGCTGAAAACTTTACTGTTCCTAGCTTGTATTTCTATGTGGTTAGTCTATAAAATCCCAGTATGCTGAAATTCAATTATTATTTCCTCCTAGTATTCAACAGTACCCTTTTGAGAATAAGGACTTCTTGTTTTTCGGGAACGATATGATATATATCATAAATAACAGAGTTTGATAATCTAGATGTATGTAATAAATTATAGAATAAGACATATTTTGGGGTTTAAATTGCAGTTGTATCTCATTTGTATCTTTTTTAGGGAGGGGGGAATCATAAAAGGAGTTTCAGAGGCAAAGACAGTACTATGTAACAATACAGGAGAAAGGCATATATAATGTCTTTGAGGGCATATTTCTCCTTCAGAGTTCCTCTGAGATCTACCTCTCCTTTTTTTTTTTTTTGAGTAGGCATCCAGTCACACTGAATTTTAAAGGTCATGGACAAGATGTTTGCTGAGAATTGTATCAGTATCCCTAAAATCCATTGTTTGCAAATGAGCACTTAAACATATCCTAGATCCTTTTCCTGCATGATGAGATACTCCTCATTTTTTTTTTTTAATAGGTATTCTCAACCTCTTCATGAAGAGATAGCACTGCATAAATATTTAAAGCATCGGAACATTGTCCAGTATCTTGGATCTGTTTCAGAAGATGGATACATTAAGATTTTTATGGAGCAGGTGCCAGGAGGTTTGTATCACTCTGAACTTAGTCCCTCAAAGGAATCAAAAGCAATTGGGCCTCTAAACTTAGTGAAAGCCCGTAGACGTGCCCTTAATATGTTTGTGCACTGTATATGGCTTTTCTATTGAGACGTTAACTACAGGTGGCATTCTTCTCATATAAAGAATAGATTTAAAGTGTACAGGTCCCAGTATCCTTTCCCCTTTCTATAATAATTGTAAACCTAGAGAGAAGTCATTAAAAGTATTTGGTGTCAAATACTCATGTGTTAGAAAATAGCGGAGCTAGAGCGGTGTAGTCAATTTAGCTTGAGCATCTCAGTGATGACTGGAGTTGTAGGATTAGTTTCTGTTGAACAGTAACACTGAGCGATTATTTTGTAACTGCTATATGCAAAGCACTGCTATTTCCTATGTAGATTAGAGATAAAATTTATATGCTTCCCTTGCTCATAATTTCCAGGTTTGCTCCACTAGCCTTCTCTACATTTTAAGATGCGAAGTCCCTCTATATCTTCTCTAGGTTATATTTCCATCTCCCTTTTTGCTGTTTGCTCTTCAGTGTCAAGTATGTGCCAGAATGAGTGTTAAATTCTTGTATGAATATAATTTGCAAAAAACTATTCTATGATTCTAAAACAGAAATAAGAAAACCAGGAGAAAAAAAGTTCAGATTTTCTAGGGAAGGTCCAGACACAAACATTCAAAGGCTAATTAAATATATCTGTGGCACAGGGAAGTTGGTTGTGGTTTTGGCTTTTTTTTTTTTTTTTTAATTCCCATGACCTTCTCACCTGAAAGCTGAGACAGTCTGAAATGTATGATGCATGCAGATGTGATGAGTTTATACCAACACTTCCACTTGTTTTCCTGCACTTGTTAAAAGTATCAGCTGGTGTTGTTTACATACCTTTTTTTTCCTGTTCATATATGCACAGTAGAGTGTGCTGTGATTAGTTGCTAATGCCAAGATATTATTGAACCAATTCAAATGTTTTAAATTCTGCAGCCAGTCTGAAAAAGGAACTAGCTGTTCAGATTATGCAAGATTCTTTGAAGAAGCTTCACTTTAGAAAGCTGTTGGTGTGGACTGAAATCTGCACTTAGTTTATTACGAGCAGGAAAAGTGAAACTGTCTTTATTTTTTTTCATGATTAAAATATTTCTATTATTGAAAGGAAAATTAGATATCTTACAAGTAGAGGAAATGTGGATGACCTATCTCCTACTCTGAACATCCATTACTTGATTTCTTTCAGGAGCTTTCTTTCTGCTGTCTGTGAGTATTTCCAGAAGTTAATCTCATATTTGCAAGGAAAAGACTCTTTCCTTTTTTCTTCTCTGCTCCCCACCTCAAGTAAATCAGGTCCTTTTTGCACATGCATATGGTTCACAAAGTATGGTGTATAACACCATACAGGGTTACCTTTAGACTTTATTTCATTAAGGGCTAAGTGGTTGCTAGTCCTACTGTTGACAGTTTTTGCACTGAAGTGAGGGAGATGCATCCAGCGCTGTCATAACACTTATTCCTGTCATGGAGATGGAAGCTGAGCAGGCAAGGAAGAAATAACCAGTCAAGAGCAACAGCAAATTATTTACTTTGAGTGATCTAGGAAGAATTTGGCTTAATTATAGGTACTGCTTTTCTATTGTATTAGGATATTGATCAAAGGCTTAATCCAGATTTAAATGTTTTATGTGAATTTGGGGATTTTGCTATCTTGATACATTTTCTTCTTAACTTTTGTAGGCAGCCTCTCCGCTCTCCTAAGATCAAAGTGGGGCCCAATGAAAGAACCTACAATCAAATTTTACACCAAGCAGATTCTGGAAGGCCTGAAGTATCTTCATGAGAACCAGATTGTACACAGAGATATAAAGGTAAATTTTCCTTTAGTGTGTCTTGTGTGATTTGCTTTTTATCTTATTTATTTCAGATAGCTTTACTTTAAACTGAAGTAGAATTTTTAAGAGGATTTCATGGAAGCTTAAAACAAAAGGAAAGAATAAAACAACCCCTTCTCTCTGGTGCTCCTGGAAAATGCCTTTGTAGAAAAGTATATTACAAAGATAACCATAAACTTGAAAGAGTATTGAGATTGGGATTTTGAATCTGTACCCATCTGTCTCCCCTTCCCACCCCGCCTCTCTCTTATCCAAACCACAGGGGGATAATGTTTTGGTGAACACCTATAGTGGCGTGGTAAAGATATCCGATTTTGGTACTTCCAAACGGCTGGCAGGAATCAATCCATGCACTGAAACATTTACAGGTAAGACTAATTTAACAGAATTTATAAGGGTTTTCATGATAGATTTAGAGTTAGAGCCAAGAGGATTTGTGATGAAAACATTATTAGTTCTCTGTTTTTAGGGAAGAGTGAATGGGAGTGTGATCACCATAAACACAGGCTTGCTCTCTTGTTTGGTTTTTTATAAAATGTAGCTTTCTTCCATTTTACTTTTTTTTAAACTTCTTAAGTGTGATGAGGTAATAGTTTTTCTTCTAAGTATTTTTCACTGAGTAGCAATGGCCTTGGTGCAATTATGTCTGGAAAAACTTGAATACAGCAACTTTTTCATTTAATAATCTTGATATTAGTAACTCATGCCCGCACACTTCCTTGAAGTACATCTACAAGTGCAGAAAACCAAACACAAACTTATACATACTTTCAGTTTTGAGGCATTAATTATAAAACCCAACCAACTGGCTTGCTTGGTGTTAACAGCAGTAAAAAGAATAGTTCACATGAAAGTACTAGGCTGGTATGTTACTGAAAAGCTTCCATATAAAAGAAGTTAGTAAAAACTTGCAATATTCAGGGAAAACAAAATTTGCTGAGTAACAGCTGAAACTTCATATTGAAAAGTGAATATACGGTCACATAATTACTCAATTCTTTTATCAGTGGAGATAGAGGTAGGATGATGTTTTCGCTTGTTATAGGGCCATATGCTTAGGCTGATATTGAAAATCACAAACCTCATACTGGCCTGCAGTTTAAGTAAATGGTACGCACACAGAGCTATCAGTCATGTGTGGAAGACAGAAGACAACAACCTCCATTTAAGTGATAATCAAGGCTTCCCATTACCTGTCTGGTGGTGCGTCTGCAGTTCCTCCAGCTTTCTTACAAAGTGAAGCTGTGAAAATAAAATTATTAATTTTCTGAAATAACTTACCTTTCTAAGCTTTTTTTTTTTTTTTTTTTTGCTTAATATTAGCAAAACGTGTGAATTGGGAACTGGGCCGATATTTCATCATGATCTGAGCACAGCATATGATGTCTGCATCAGTATCTCATGAGATCAGCATCTCATCAGGTGCAGGCACTGGAAACATATCTATTTCCTGCAAAGCTTTAAAGATTTTTAGTTAGAAACATATTAAATAAAATTAGAAGTCCTTTAAAGAGAAGAGAAAAATTATTATTTGTCCAGTTTGGAATAATAAATGCAGTATTTGAATATTTTGTTTAGAATGAAGAGCTACAAGAATCAAACTCTTAAGTTTACAGATGCTACAACAGATAGTCATTTATGTATCTGTGTCTGAACAGATCTGGTTAAATGCTGGAGTTTGAAGCATTCCTTTAAGGAGTTGCACTATTTTTTCCAAACAAATTATTCAAAAAAATAATTGTTTTTTTCATGAATCATCTTGCTTATGAAACTGGATGAATAGTTCTCAAATGCATACAGGTCTCTTGTGGTATCTTGGAAGAGAATATTTTGTTAGACTGGTTCAATGCAGTCACACTCCATGGGAAAGAGATGCACTGCCAAGTAGTGTGCTGTGGTTCTCATTTCTACAGGATATTGTGGAAATTTTAAATATATAAAGCAGTTCAGTAAGGTAAAAGATGATGTCATGGAAGAAGACCCTTTTGTGGCTGCTAAAAGTGATAGTCCAAAATTTAATTCTGGCCCAGAAAGGCACTACTATGGCTGATTGCTGTTATGACTGGAACAGATACTAGAGGAAAATTGCTGTGTCTTTGCCTGTGTTCTATGTACTCTTTAGTGGATTTTTAGCAATGATTGTTATTAAAGATGATATATGAAGAAATAGTATTTGGAAAAAAATCCTTAATCCTTTACTGTAATAAAGGAGGTAAATCTTTCCTTGTTCTACTGTTCTTTGCCCTCTCGCATGTTTGCTGCCCTGTTTGTGCCTCAGAGATGTTATTTACCGTGAGAATAAATATTTTACTTAAGTTCTCCTTTTGGATTTAAAATCAGTAAGCAGGTAGCTATAGCCCAGAGGGTCTTAAAAACTCTCTTGTTCCTTAAGTCACTACATAAACTCTGCAAATTTCAGACATTATGTAATACAATCACATGATTGAAGAATCAAACTTCTAGTGGTTTAAACGTTATGTCCCTCCGTTCAAGCCACACAGCCTGAGGGCAAAACTGTGACTTGAACTTCTGTTCTACAGCAGTCATATTTAATGAACACAGTAATATTCAATCCCTTTTATCTTCACCAGATGTCCATTACTTAATAATTCACAGCTTTTCTACAGTATAATTTTATTGCATTCTTAAGAAGCAAAATAATTTAATTTGACAATTAAATTAATTAAAATTAATTAAAAATAATTAATTTGACAAAGCTGGTAGGAATTCATGCAGTGTTTGAAAAACTGCTTCCATTGTTCATGTGGGCTGTCTTCCTGTAAAGACCTCTTGTTAGCTGTGTTAGTGTATGACTGAAGATCAGTGATTCCAAATTGGCCATCTTTTATTTAATTTTTACTTTTCTTTTTGTTTATCAGTACTGTAACTGGTATTACAGTCAAGTTGTCTGCACACAAACTTTAAAGACATTCAAGCTGACCTATTAACATCCAACTATAGGCTTAGGCAGAGTCTTTTTATCAACATGTATAGCTTTAGAAGTTTCAATAGTTTGTTTGGGGTTTTTTTTTTTGTTTTTGTTTGTTTGTTTTTGCCAACCTTGGATGTCAGAAATCCCAAGCATATCCAAAAGACTTTCTGGAATTGCAATTTATGATGGGTTCACTTATTCTTTTATTCATTGTGTAATTGATTTACCTTAATTACAACTTTGATTGCTTTTGTGTAAATTTTCAGGTTTTTTTTTTATCTTTATTATCTTATGTTTACAAAAATAGCTTTTCACAGTGACTTTCTGAAATTCCCTGTCACTACTGTTCTCATTATAGGGGTAAACATATGAAAAATTATTCTCATGAAGACTATCTGTCACTTTGCAAGTTTTCATCACCTCTTATATGCATAATCTTTGAAACTTAGTATTTGCAAAAATCGCTTAATAGACTTTTACATTCTGAGGAAGCATTTGGATTATGTGGTGAATATACTTGCAGCAGTTTGAAGCCTTGTGTTAGAAAGGGGAAGAAAAGTCAGTTTATAGAAAAGGTGTTAAAACATAAGTTTCTTGTCTAGTTTTCAGTGCTGATATTGGAAATCAAATATTTTGGCTATACGGGTTGCATTTGACAATTTTGGGGCTACTTAGTGGTGTGTTAATTCTCTTTAACAAATTGAAGACTATAACACTTGACTATTCTTTTTGTCCTGACTAGGGACCTTGCAGTATATGGCTCCAGAAATCATTGATAAAGGACCACGAGGATATGGTGCACCAGCTGATATCTGGTCACTAGGTTGCACCATTATTGAAATGGCAACAGGCAAACCTCCGTTTCATGAACTAGGGGAGCCTCAAGCAGCAATGTTTAAAGTAAGTACAGCTTTTTTTTTTTGCTATAAAGTTTATGAATTTTCAAATACTTATTTTTAAATATTAATTTAATTAGTAGTGAGCTTTAGTTACATGGCTTGTTTTGCACAAAGCCACAGTCTGACCTGTGTTCTTAATTCTCACAGAATGAACCTTCTCTGCTCTAAGCTGTATTGCTCTAGGGGGTAATAATTTATTTTTGTACCACAAATAGCTCATGGCTCAAAGCGGCAACCTGAAAAATGACTGAAGACTTATGAAAACTAATGTTCTCTACCCTCTTACTTCTATCATCTCCTGCTCTTGGTTTGTGATTTCCTTCTTGGTAACCAGTCTCTCCAGTGATGACAACCAAGTTATTTCTGCTCCTTTAAGTTTTTTTTTTTTTTAATACCTCCCTCCCAGATGATCTTTTTGCCTTGACTTTCAAAGGCCCAGTCTCTGCAACATGGTAGGAAACGATGATGGAAGAGGGTGGGGAGCTAGCTTTCCAAGATTTCTGGTATGGACTGAAGGAGTAAAATACTCTGTATTTTACATCCTGTCCTTTAGATCAAAGCTACCTCCTGAGTAAACTATTGCCCCTAGTACTTTATTTCTCTTAGTGTATCTGTTTTCAAATGCACAAATTAACACTTGAGAAGAGAATGCTTCGGAGAGTTTTGATAATAAATATATTTGCAAACAAGTTACTTGTTCTAACTCTGTAACAGTAGTGTAAAAGCTATGGTATGAGAATGTGTCAAATAGGCAGAGTGAAAATTTTTGGTTGAATTTCTGAGGTCTCCACCTCCACAGGTGCACACTCTGTTGTGCATAGGGCAGATGAGGGGAGGGAAGGTCCAAGTCTGACCGTGCAGTCAGTGTAGAGATTGTGAATGACCAAAGAGTTGGACAAAGTAGAGAAAAGGGGGCTAGAGGAACCAGAACTGGAAATAGTGCCTGGCTGAGTGTACATTATCTGGTATTTCATCTATGAGCACAGTGTGTGTGCATCTGTGTGAAAGGAGTGCAAACAAATGACATTGATGGAGATAAAGTGAACTAATGTCGCCACAGAGTTTCAGGATGCTTGCAACAAAACTTATTCTTGAACCGCAGAGAGAAAGGGAACATCAGAGACAAACATTCAAATTTCCTGGTCCTAGTTTGGACTGCCGTGGGTTTTGTTTAGTGCGTAAGAGTATAACCTGACACCGCAGTGCTCTTGGCTTGTGACACTGCCCCAGCTGAAGCTGGCTGTGTGAGCCTGTCCCCAGGGTGTGCAAGGAGGAGTGAGCTGATCACGGGGACGGGCATGTCAAGAGCAGTTGTCAGAGCACTGCAAGCAGGTGGCTATCTTCTCCCTCTGCTCCAAAGCAAGATCCTTGCCGGACTGACGTTTCGAGGTGGTGAAATTGTATACTCCATTCATAAAGCACTATCCAAAATATGCATGGGAATTTACAAATCAGATGAAGATGCTCCATCAGACAAGGTGAATGTATAGATGTTGTATCCTGCCAGCAGGACATAATATTTATTTATTCATCCAAATTATTTATTCAGTACATCCAATTTTATTGCAAGGGTTAGCAAGTTGCATAGATTAAAAATGTTACGTGCAGGAAATACTGAATTTTGAAGGTGCTTAGAGTCACGGTTTGGAAAGGCTTAATGCATTTTTAGCATTTTATATTCAGCACTGTCATTTGAACAGGAGCACGATGGCTCAGCATTTTTTGCTTCAGCTTGCATTGAAGCTGAACCACTATTGTGAGTGCCTAATGGTGCCACAGTGTGTTAATGCAGTTGTATAATGAGATTATTTAAACAACTCTCCATTTTAGCAAGCAGCTGGCAGTTGTTTAACTGCTGGGCTCTCTTCCTTGTGGCTGCTATCTTTCTGCTTGCTCTCCAGAGGCTTTTTTATGTAAAGATGCTGAGACTACAAGCCATAATCTTGCCAAATACAGGCCATGCAGTGCATGCGTGTTACACAACTCTTGCTTCAAAGCATGTGTGCCAGATTGGCATTAGAGAATAAGAAGGCGGTGAAGGAGCTGGAAAAATCACTAGGGAGCAACCTGTAGAAGCACATTTTTCATTACTTAAAGAAGGAGTGGGGGGTCTTATTAAACTTTTGGGCATCATGTGATTTTCAGCTAAATAACACCAAAAGGCTAGGGAAGACATCTGGCCCGAGCGCCGGGAGTAGTAACAAGGTCTGGCAAGGTCATTGTGAGCATTTGTACATGGAAATTTGGCAGCAGCCGTAGCAGAACAGGTGCAGGCCCCAGGCAGTCGGTGCTAGAGGAGGAAGTTATTCCAGTTCCTGGGCACGAATGTACTGGAGGAGTCAGCAACAGAGAGACACAGTGATGGGCAGGAGTGATGGGCAGCATGTGCAATAGCTGGAGAGATTTGTGGCTGATAGGAGAAGCAGCATTTGCAGTACTTGGTGTGGATACTGTCCAGATCCCAAGATTGCCTCAAGGTAGATGGTTGGATACATCTGAAGTAAAACAGGATCAGTGCCTTGTTGTCACTTCATTGCTTTGTGTGGGTACCTGGATCGCTCCTTTTCCATGACAGTCCGCGAGAGTGTGAGAGATCATACTAAGATAACTTTGGCCCATGGTCTCCTTGCATTTGTTTAGTAAAAGTGTTTAGTAAAAATAATTTGTATCTGTGTTTTAATTGCAGGTTGGAATGTTTAAGATTCATCCTGAAATTCCAGAATCCCTGTCCACTGAAACAAGGGCCTTTATTTTGCATTGTTTTGAACCTGATCCTAGTAAACGTGTTACAGCATCTGATTTGCTCAGAGATTCCTTCCTGAAACAAATAAACAAGGGCAAGAAAAGCAGAATTGCATTCAAGCCTTCAGGTAAGGAATTATCAGCCAAATGCAAGTCAACATCATCATTAAGTGTTAGATAAAAGACTGGAATCATTAAGCACTCTCTTTTTCTAAGGACATTTCTTGTGCCAGAAAAGCAGCAGGAGCTCAAATTTAACAATTCCCACAAAATATGGTGACTTGCTTATTCTGTGTTTCACTTGCTGAAACCTCCCGACCCCATTTTTCTTCTTAAGAATAAATGCCTCATTTATAGTAAATTAAAATTAGAAAAATGACATTCAGTGAAGACTTTCCAAAGCAATTCTGCATTTTAGAATCACAATTATATGCACTGCGGAGATCTGAGTTTTATAGAGTAGGTGGCTGGCACCTGAAAATGTATGTCTGTTAGGTGTTTTGGTCTACAAAGGTCAGCATTTTCAAACTTGGTGTGTAACTTGAAAATTTGGCACATAGGTGCTGGAGTAGCTGTTTAGCAGGTTGTTTTGTTTTATCTGCTAGCGTGTTCTTCCCCCTCTCCCCAATATATCAGCCACTTTCTCAGTGATAAGATAACAAATCTTAATATAGACCTGCCAAATAAGTAATCAGTGTTTGAAACAACTCTCCATTTAAAACCAAGCAAAGCCATTGGTCTTGTTGCTTCTTTCCTCTGCACACTCACATGCGCACACTCCTAATGCAAATTGAATTGCTCCCCTTTTTGAGCTTCCCCCCCCTCTCAGCAGGGAACATCTGAAAGAGTGGAATTCTAAGGGGAAAAACTAGCAAAGAATTTATAACATCTAGCTGAACTGGTTTCAGGCAAGGAAATGGGCATCACCTCTTGACCTGAGGGACATGAGAGCTGCAATCCCTGCAGTAACACTGGGGTAACGGGAGAGTTCACGCTGCTCAGCCAGGGCAGTGGTAGTCAGGAGCTATTGACAGGCCGTAGCCTTCTGCCCCACTGCAGCTATGCTTTCCTGTGGCCTTTTTAGCCCTTGCCTGAGGACGTTTTCCTGGAAAAATTGTGTGGCCTTAGAAGGGGTGGGGTTTGCCTTGTTAGCTGCTCTGGGAGCAACAAGCTTTTGTCAAATACCAGAGAAAATGCAGCTTTTCTGCAACCCCCCCCTCCTCCTGCCTTCCTCCTTTCTTTTCTCCAGCTCTTTGATGAGCTTATGGAGCTCCTTCAGATGGCCTGAGGATCTGGTGCTGCAGGATTAAGCACTGGGCTGCAGCAAGAAGCAAGCTCAGTGACAGCCATGGACATGAGCAGAGTGGCAAATGAGATGAAAACTGTCCTTTGGGTGAGGGCAGGGAAAGGCAACATGGCTGCAGCAGCTGAGTGTGTGCCTCGCTGCGCTGGAGCTGGGGAAGGCTGTGCTGGCTGCCATAGCCATCTCCAAGGGGAGTTTGGGGGTGTAAGGCGGGTCCTGGCCCAGCAGTTGCCACAATCTCAGCAGCAGCAGTTCACTCTGTCTCCTCTCTCTACCGTTTCCCTCACCGACAATTTCCTCAGCTTTGCCTCCATCTTTCCGGCCTATCTCTATCCCTTTTTTCTTTCCAGTCACAAAGGCAGCCCGGAGCAAATCTCAGCCCTTACTCTTGGGACAGCAATTTTCACTTTTTTGTACTGCTGAGATGCCTCGAACCAGTCCTCACAAAGTGGCATACATCGTTTCATTTCTGTGACTGTTTAACCTCAGCCATTTGAACATCAGTCACATACCATGTATGTCAGAGCTCTCTGAACAACTTTTAACTTCTAGCTCTATTCTTCCCCCACCTCCACATAATTTGTAGTGATGAGCATCAAAAAATGTTGTGATGTTTATCTTCATGGACGTGTGCACCTTGATTTGACAGAACTTCTTCCTTACTTTTCCTATCACACAGCTGGAAACTGGCAATCAGGATTATAGCAAGCTCTCAATATCTGTTATTTTTTTGTTTCTTCTTACTTTCAAGGTGAATTGGAAGGGACAAGAGATTTCCTTCAGGGGAAAAAAAAAAAACTGCTAAGCAAGAGAATCCTTACCGAGAGCCAGGGGGGCACGCGAGTGAGGCAGATGCCTCAGATGTTGGAGAGGGAGCAAATAGATGTCCCTTAACACAGTCAGGCAGAGGCGAGGAGGGCAGGTAGTTGAGTGCTCTCTATGTAGAGATATGGCTGTGGTGGAGCAGCTGATGGTAACCTGTTGTACCACTTTGTGAGACCAGCACCAAGGGGGAGTGTGTGTGTGTGTGTGTGTATGTATGTGTGTGTGTGCATGCAAGAGAGGGTAACAAAATGGCACTTCATGTGAGTATCTAGCTGTCTTTGGGCTCAGCAGTAAGTTTGTTCACGCCTTTTATTGCTTGTGCATATAATGATTTTGAGTTGTATTGCCGCTTTCTATTGACAAGGTTACCTCTCCCTCAGCCGTTTTGCAAAATGAGGTCTGGAGATGATCACGGTTGGTTTAAGCACATTGCCCTTTTCTGCTGTTATATATTTTACGATGTTATATATTTTACGATGTCTGTTCATAGACTATAATCGTACCACATCCCTCCCACTGCCACTCCACGGAGAACAGGCCGGCAGCAGCAGCAGTGAGCATGGCTCTGTTTCACCAGACTCTGATGTACAGCATGACATGTTTTTCGAAAGGCCAAAGAGATCCATTTCAGAGATTCAGACAAAGCATCCCATTTCCCATTTACTAAGGTAAAGCATTTGCTTATTGCTTGACACCCACGAGGGATTAGGTGGATTTAATTCACATTATATTCTATCTGAGGGCAATTTTTTCCCATAATGACTAGATAAGCAGGTGTGTTAAACAGCAAGTGAGTTGCATAGGCAAGTTACCAATTAATTTAAATATCGTCTCTAATTAATGAACGACGATTCTTTCTCCTTAAGGTTTCCACGTATTTATACACTTTCCCACCCCTAGTCAATAAATGTCGGTTTTCTGATTGACTGAGTGGACGTGGATACAGGAGTTAGCAGAAGAGCTGACCCTTCCATGTACTCATGAAAAAATGTGGGGAAGGGGCAGCAGAAAGACAGTTCTGCTGCTCAGAGAGCACAGAGCAATACTTTCACATGAGTATGGTACAGTATGGGGCCGGAAAAAATGAATAGTTATCTCAGTCCAGGGTTTTCAGCTTTCCTCCCCAAAACTGAACCACTGCTGGGTGACATTAATGCCAGCTTTTTAGCAGGATGAAATCAGCCTTGTGCTTTCGGCTTCAGTGGGGTTTACGCTGGCTGGGGATCTAAGCCATCTTCTGTCTCAGAATTAGTTTAACGGTATGACCAAACCGCTGCTGTAGTTTAACTCACTTTTTAACCTCTGAAGTATCCCTACTCGCTTCTGACAGTACTGCTGTGTTGCTAATGCTGACATCTCTCTTGTGCGTGTGGCCCGGTTGCTGACGCAGTGTGCCCGATGAGGGCTCGGCCTCGGAGGACAGGAGTGCCTCTCCTTCCATTGAGGATAAGGATTCTGGTCTGTTTCTGCTGCGGAAGGACAGTGAACGCCGAGCAATCCTATACAAAATCCTTAAGGAAGAACAAGATAAAGTTGCTTCCAATTTGCAGGAATGTATTGCACAGGTAATTTTGCTTCAGCTCCCACTTTTCCTATGTCAAAAGGAAAATAACAAGCAGGTAGCATTAGTCAGTTTCTGAAAACTAGGTGCTTGGATTGTTCTTTCTGAATCTTTTTCATCTCCGAGACCTGTAACTGTATGAGCCATTTGCTGTTGTCTGAGTGGATAGTAAACACCACCTTTTGCCTGCTGCTGAGCTCTTTTTTTTTTTTTTTTTTTTCTTCTTCTTCTCAGGGGGAGATTTGGGGCATTTGATATGGGGTTGGGGGGCTAAGGTTGGTGGGTTGGGTGGTTTTGATGTTGTGTTTTGTTTTGGCTTTTAAGGGCGTGGGAATGGAACACCAGCTAGTAATAGGTATGATTTGCTTTAAGGATAGAGAACTGATTAACAATTTTTAATTCAAAGCATATTTAAACTAGGTGTCGAGAACACACTATATGAATCTTAAAAAAGCTAAAGTCGATTTCTGTAGAGGGAAGGGCTGGGTGGGAAGGTGTAGTGACTGTAAAGAGGAGCAAGAAAAATTATGTTTGGTTAATTCGTTGCCAAGCAGTGCCACACACCAGTAACACAGTTGATTGCTCAGCCTTTTCCTGTTAATGTCTGCTTCTAATGTGCCACCGACATTATCTATGCTTATCAAAGCCATGGTTTTCACCTGGACTACACTTATATGAAGGGGAGCCTGCTGTCTCTCGTTGCGGTGTCCCCAGCCAGCCCTTGGTCTTGGTGCAGACACTTGCACCAGTGATGAGGGCCCTGCTCCTCCTGTGGCAGCTCCAGCCAAGCCCAGCCCATCCTGGCGTGGGCAGCCAGCTCAGCACAGCGCAGAGGTTTGCCTCTCCCTGTGGCTTGCTTCCCCTGCAAACTGCCTCACAGTGCAGACTGGCTCGCCCCAGATCCTGGGTGCTCCTATAGAGCTTTTTCAGGCCCAAGAGAAAGGCCCACAAACTCATACTGGGGGAGCAATCGGGGTAGATTTCTGCTCTGAGCTTAAACTGCAAAATAGCTTAGAGCCTTATGGAGGACTAAAATGCATATGTAAGATCCTAGTCAGAAATAACCAGGGCTTTAAATATTTTCCAGGACAAAGGATTAGTTAGTAACAGCAGGTCCTACCTCAGTCTCCAGCTGTTTTGCAGCACTGCTGTAACCATCTCTCTTCCGTGATTTCTGTAATACTTCTCCCTTTATCTTTTAATTATATAGATTGTTGTTCTTACAGGCACTTGGATGGCTTTAAACTTGTATCTTGTAACTGTGTAATGTTAGACCTTTTTCTGACTTATGAATGCATATATGAATGTATTTTTTTTTGCCTAAGGAAATCAAATGTCTGCATGATTAGATAGAAGTCCAGATTCAGCTTACTGAAAGGATAACAGCTGAAAAATTCAGGTCTCTTTATCAACTCGCTCTGCTGTTTTTATGGAGAAGAGCTGCCCTCTGCAGCACACTGCAGAAATATGCAGATATTATCTGGACTCTCTTCCCTTTGTGACAGCCAGAGAAGCAGTAGACTTCATTTATTTTTTGGAAAATAGGAATTACTATTTAAAAAATTTATTTAGAAAAAGGTAGAAAATAAAGGCTTTGCAGAAACAAAAGTTTTGTGCATTTCTGTGCATACATGAGCAAAGCTATAAATTATAACACTAAAAATACTAATGCTGCTGATTAGATGTTTAATAACTCTGGTATTTACTTGATATACATCTTCTTTCCTCCAGAGTTCTGAAGAACTGCAGCTTTCAGTGGCCCACATCAAGCAAATTATTGGTATTTTAAGGGACTTCATACGCTCTCCAGAGCAGAGAGTGTTGGCTTCTACCATATCCAAGTTGAAAATGGATTTGGACTTTGACAGCACTTCCATCAATCAGATTCATCTGGTGCTGTTTGGATTTCAGGATGCGGTGAGTCCCTTGTCTAGCACAGGGAGAGAGGAATTCTTTGTGGACAGCTTCTCCACTCCTCATTCTTTTTCCTTCTTACCCTGCTATTGCCAAAATTTTCTCCCCAGTTCCTGAGAAGCTCCTGTACTTGCTGGGAAAAGTGTGAGGATATGGGCAATATGGAGTAGACAACACCCTGGTGACTAGTTGTATGGAAGACTAAGAAAAGACTAAAGGTGTTTGAAGGACAGATTTTGCCTGGTGACCTGTGGATCACCAGTGCTGAAAGTTCCCTTGCTCTAGAAGGAAGCCTGGGGTGTGGCCACTTGTGGATCCTACGTTTATTTGCTGTTCTACCTCTCCTTGTACTGTACGGGGGCTTGAATGTCACAGTCTGGGTACGGTTTGAAAGCTCTAGCCTAAAACTGTCAAATCTGTTGTGTAGACTTTCAAAGGTGGGAGGGTTTTAGTGACTCATGCAGTTGTTACTTTACAAAACTTCATCTGACTATTTTGAAAAACAAGATTCTCTTTCCTAAGGTGTATGCAAATGTTGTTTGCTGTTACTTTTACCTGCTTATTTATTTACAGGTGAACAAAGTATTAAGAAATCATTTAATCAGGCCTCACTGGATGTTTGCAATGGATAACATCATTCGCCGGGCAGTCCAAGCAGCAGTCACTATTCTTATTCCAGGTAATCAAAGCAGCTGAAAGGAATCCTTTTTTTTGGTTTGCTTTTTTTTTTTTTTTTAAAAAAAAAGGCTGTTCACATATCAAAGACTTCCAGCAAATGGAAGTTTAGATGTTTAAGCTGTCAGCATGCCATTAACTGTATCCCATGTGCCACTACATCAAAGGCACAGGGTCAGAATGTTGTACAGAAAGATGTGTTGATCTGGAGGATTAATGCTGTACTTGCAGTATAAAAGCACATAATGAGGAGATAACCCAGTGGTTCTGCACCACCAGTGTGACCCAACCATGACAAAAAAAAAGGCAAATTAAATTCAGTCCAAGCTGGAGCTTTGCTAGTTAGAAAGAAAATTACTTTGTACAACACTTTAATGAAGTTCAAGGTGGAACACTGCACAGGTCTGGCTCTGTGTTCTGAAAAATGATTGTTGAGCTGTGGAACAGATGCAGAGAATGGAGTGCATTAATACAAGGAGGAATACAATTTTGGCCTACAGATGGACAGGAGGAAAAATCACCGCCACTGGGGAGGAGGAGAATACATGACTAAACTGTTTGGTAGTAAGTCTAAGTTGGAAATTTGTAACCAGTTTTGTAACTCTTTGAAATGGCTGCACATCCTTTCCAGTATTAGCATGTTTGGAGAGCACTTACGTAATGGTGGGTGGTTTCAGTCCAAAGTTACTTTAGCTTTCAAGCCAAATCAGCTAAAATTTTTAGGGCTTTGTTTGTAGGAGAAGAATGACAGCTATTCTTTGGTGGGAAGGGTGGTCACCTGCAGCAAGTTCTGAGAGAACTGGGGTTAGGAATGTTACCTGAAGAAGGTGGCTTTGTAGACTCTTTCGTCCAGTGCGTTAGGAGAAAACAACTCTTTTTTTTTAATGTACATTTTTCAAGGGTTTCTTATTAATACATTTTATTAACTTATTGTTCACTTCATCGCAAATGTATTAGTCCCCTCTACAGCTGTAATCTACAGCTGCCTACCTCTCTAGTACACTACAGCTGAGCTATTACAGTGCCACTCATTTTAGAATTGATGCCAGAGAATCTGTGGTCCAGCTCGCATAAGGCTTTGCTGCTCCCCTGCTCCCTATTGCAGTAAAGCACATTGTGCAGACAGTGCTCTTCCTCAGCAGAAGCTTCCCCACTCGCAGTTTAAAAGAACAAACTCACTCTAGTACCTCTGAAGACAGACTTGTCCAAAAAAATTCTTATTGTTACACCGTTTCCTTTTGCTAGAACTTCGAGCTCACTTTGAGCCAGCCTCGGAAACAGAAGGTGGTGACAAGGACAGTGATGAAGTGGAGGACAGTTTCCAGCCCACTGAACAAAATGGGGCTGAGGACCCTGCCATCACATCAGGAGTCAGCACCCTTAGTTCTGTGGTGTCACATGAGGCTCAGCAGCAGCTTAGCCTGGAGCTGGGCAGACTTAAACAAGAGACCTTAAGGTAACCCTCCCATAAAGACTGGATTTATTTTCAGGCTGTCTTTGAAAAGCTTTTCCAGTGACATGTACATACATAACATAACTACTGCTCACCTGGAATGGTTGCCTTGTGATAAAGCAGAACTTCCAGGAACACAAATGGATTCAGAATGTGCTGGCAGCACTGGTATGACAACTCAACCGCCTCCAGTACCACTTTTGTTTCAGTGTAATTAATTTTTTGATTGCAGAATGCCATGTTGGCTTTCTGCTGTTAAGTTGTCTGGCTTGTGCAACTGTGCTGGTTTCCTTCTTACTTCCTTAGCTTTTTGGATGCCACCCTGACCCAGTGGCAGTGTCCTCAAAGCTGTTCCTGCAAGGAAAGGCCTGAGCAGCTCTGTCCTGGCCCACGGGACAGGCTGCCCACTAATTAGCACAAGCAGAGCCCCTGTCTTACTTCGCATGAGGTACATTTGCAGGCTGCTGCCAGTGTGTTAATAGCTGAAGGTCCCATTCTTCTTTCTGGATGTCATGGAAATCTATCATCAGAAAGTCCCTGGTAAAACATCAGGCTTATACTGTTCAGCAGTAAATTACAGTATAAAGGCAGTAGTTCTGCCCAAGGAGGCTGCAAAACAATAGGAACAGAATTTACAAGCTATTTACTGAATTCTGCAAAGATGAAAGACTTAAAATGCTGCCACTAAGCTGAGACCCAAACAACCAAAATGACATCTGTAAGCCATAAAATGTTATTTGAGAGTATCTCTCAAGTCTCTGTCCTTTGGTAGTTGTTAAAATGATAATTTTTTTTTTTGTTTCTGGCTAGTTTTATTCTCAGTATGATTGTGTTTGATCTCTCTCATATGATGACAGGCTTTTGGAAAACCTAGTGCAGAAGGAGAAGGAATATCAGACCCTCTTACGACAATCCCTGGAGCAAAAGACTCAGGAATTAAGCTTGCTTCAATTAAAACTTAAACCTGAAGGTATGAAGAGATACTGCACACTTTGACAGTTGCACACAAATATACTGGCTCATGTGTTTGATTTGGCTCAGGGTAACTTAAAAGACCGTCTATTTTAAGCTTCAGGAGTCAGAGAACCATCACTTTTGCCCTAGTTTTGAGGTGTATTAACCTATACTTCTGTTTTTTTGTTAAAGACTCCCAACGGTCTGCAGCAACTTTTACAGAGAATGCAGACCCTGAGCTCACGAACTGGCTGAAACAACAAGGAGCAGACTTGGATGCAATTAAGAGGGTAAAAAAAAAAAAAAATTGAATAATTAAAAATAGAAAAATAATCTTTAAAAAAAAAAGTCACGGTAGTGACAATTAGCATTTTGGTTTCAAAGAAGGAATACTAATTTATGAATAAATTTGCCTTTTAGTTTGCTGAAGAAGATTATACACTAAGTGCTGTCCTTAATGATATCACTAAAGATGATCTGCGGTGTCTTCAACTGCGGTAAGAAAGTACTTCTTACTTCATTGTTAAGAGCTTAATCAAAGTAATTTGTAAAAAAGCTTTTTTAGAAGTTAGGTTATTCACATAGGTCAGTGATAGTTCAGTGGTAACTGCTCTGGCCTTCATCTCTGATTTTTGTTAAAGTTTTTTACATCTTAACTAATGCAGCATAACAACCAACCACACCTAAGATTTGGCATTTTTCAAGGTCGGGAACTATTTCTGCACCATTCAGGATGACATAAGCATATGGAAAAACAGGCATGAAGAACTTGGTTTTCCTACCCCTTGATTTAAGTCCTTTCATTATCATCATCATCATTCTGTTAACCCCTGCTTGACCTGGAAGAAGTTGTTTTAGCCATAACCTTAAAGAAGTGTAATGTTTTCTATGTATCGTCACAACTGGTATATCCTTGGGATTTCTAGGTTTTACTTCTTGCTCACTTTAAAGTAATGAAGATGAGGGAGTTTTCCCAAACTGTTCTCCATTCTTCTTCATACAGGGGTGGTCTTCTCTGCAGAATTTGGAATGCAATATTAAACCACCGACAAACATCTGGTAAGATCTCAGTGCAGAAGATTAAAGTTTTGGAAGGAGACCATGCTATGGGAATAAGCAAATGAAAAAAAAAAAACATTCCTAACACTTAAATTACTAGATGTATGTACAGTGACCTTGCAGGTTTTGCACAATTATGTAGCTTGTTTGACCATCAGTGTAATACACAGTAACAGCTTTTAAGTCAGTGTCAATGCACTTAAATTATTTATGCCAGAGTAATACAGCAGCCAAATGCCTATCAATGCACTATAAAGCATTAGCTGAGAAAAAAAACCCTTTTCTGCAATCAGGTACTACACACCTGGACTGGCTTGAGCATTGTGAAAACTGTGAACTTAAGTGTTACAGTTCTGCTGGCTGATGGTTTGAGCAGGGAGGGGGTATGTTAGAGCAAGTCACCTCCTCACAGATCAATGTATATAGCTTTTTGTATTAAAGTTACTCTCACTGAACTACTAAGAAAAGCCTGGTGTGATGTTTTCAGTTAGTAACTTTCCTGCAGTAAAGACGTGGTATCTAAATGGCTTTGTTTGGTGGTTTTGGTTTTTTTTTTTTGAAAGCAATTCATCAAGAAACACAGCAAACAGACCACCAGATAAATGTTGTTAAACTTTAATGATTTTTTTTGTTTGTTTTGTGGGGTGGTTTGGTTTTTTTTTAATTATATATATTTTTTTTACACTGTACATAACACATACAGCAATCCAAAGAAAAGTCAGTAAAGCAAATATATAGGAATTTAAATAAACTGCTTTTTCTTAATTTAGCTCCTTCTGCAAGAACATTCAGCACGTTTAAGAAAATCCATACTGAGGTGGATTTCTCTACACATTTCCTCTTTTGAAAGAGCTTTTAAATAAGCTTAAGGGCTGTTTCTGAGTCATTATAGTTCCTGTAAATACATTCACTTATTCATAAGAATAAGTTATGGCAATAAAAAGGCTTTTAGCTGACAGACTTGTACCTTATCCACTGGTTTGGGCCACGCACTTCAAAGGGTGGCTCATTGAAGTAGATGTGGTTACCGAGTTCTTCCAATGATGGCTCTGGGTCAGTGGTTGCAAACTGAGCAGCTTCCTCGATCTCCTTCCTTACAGCCACATCAATTTCCTAAAAATGGATGCTCATTAGAAGACAGCTCAGAAATAGCAGGGTAATTTTGAACTGAAATGCAATGATTAAGTATTGGTCAGAAGTAGTTTGTTAATGTTGTCTATAAACATGAATTTAAAACCTGTGAAAACTTCCTTCCTACTAAACTGCAGCATTTGTCCCCAGTAAGCACAGCTCACTTACTGCTACAGGAACACCACCGCACTGAGCCTCAACATTTTCAATTCCGGAACTGCTGAACACTGAGAATGTCAATTATATTTTAAACAGAGCTAATGAAAGTATTCAGAGGATTTGCTTAGAGGTTCCTGGCTCTTTCCCTAAGATTTTTCACTGTTGATAATTTCCCTTTCAGAAACTTACCCCCTTCCTTGGTAGTCAAGAACGCTTGGGTAATGTTGATTTCTACACGTTAGCATATGACAAGAGCTGCACTTGAAACCCTAACACCCATACACACAGCCTTGCACCGCTGAGCTACACTAAGCAGCCAAATGCAGAACGCCTTTCCAGCAGAGTACAACTTCATTAGTCACTCTGTTACAAAACTTTGTCACCAATAAAACTGATGTTAAAACAAACTTTAAACAAAGAGCTTCAAAGAACAAGTGATGCACACTGCCCCATGATGTGCTTTTCAGAGATCATTAGTGTATGAATACTCAAGAGTTTGCTTAAGTAACAACTAAAAGCCATACCTTTAATTCTTCAATGCTAGCAAGGTTACTGTTGACCATTCTGTCCTTCAGCAAAGTAATGGGATCACTTTTACTTCTCACTTCTTGAATTTCTTCTCTAGTACGATAGCTAGGAGCAAGACAAGCAAAGACAAGCACTTCTTCAGGGGTATCCTTGAAGAGAGGGGAGGTTCTGGACACAGCTCACTTTTAGAAAGAGGTGTGACCAAAGAATTGTCAGGAATGCAATGAGAATACAGCAACATACATCACTCAAAGGGTGGCACAGCTACATCTAGAACACTTCTTAGACCTGTAATCAGCAACGGAACTGAAGTAGCTCCAGACTTAAGTATAATGTAGGCAGGGAAAGGGGGGCAACCCCAGCTACTCTATGAGGGGGCATATTATCCTTCCCATTTCCCCTAAGGGATGGCGGAGGGGGGGGGGGTGCCTAGATCACTTGCTGTATGCTTCCAATTCACTGCAAGTTCCCAAGGAAGCAATGGGATATACCACTCCTTCATTTAAATTCAGATGTGTCAGTTGGTGCAGTGCTTAAGTCTTCTTGGCACCTGTATACCTGTATTTTTAAGAAGTGTTCTTCCTGACTGGACAGTCCAAACTGTTCCTATAATTTTAGCTTACAGGATTTTAAATACTCCTCTAAAAACCCTGGAAAACCATGCTGCTTTTCAGTGAAAGCCTAATTAGAAAAGACTGTAACATCACACTGAAAGCAGATTAATAGAAAGTGCAGAAGTTTTAAGTGGCTTTGTGCTTGTTCTAAACTAAATCTCTTAATACTGCAAGTAAACAAATATGTTAAATGGCCACAGATTATCAAGTGAGCAATAAGATGAGTGATCAGACTGCTCATAGCAATTTCTTCATTACCTTTATACGCACTTCACAACGAGTTTGAACATTGAATCCATGACAGTTTTCAGAATTTGACCATCAATACTTGTTTTCAGTGAATGCCAAGAAAGAACGTTATAGTACCTTATTCCAGGATCACTCATACTGTGGCCATGGTAACGGTATGTCTGTAACTCCATCAGAATAGGACCCTTAAAAAGAAAAAAACAATACAGAGAGCAGCAATGACCAATTTGTTGTTATAGCAGCAAGTATTTGCTACAGATAAATTGCACCACTGAGTATTTTGATTCAATGGTTTTTTTTCCCCTCAGTTTAATTTACATAACATTACCACAACTAGTAAAATGAAACTTAACTCTTCTCAAGTGAAAGCATGTTGATATTGTAAGCATTCTCATGTTCTTATTGAGCAGCGTTAAACAGTTTCTCCCCTTCCAATGTCACTCCACCATTACTCAGACTATTTCAAATTGCCTGTTGTTTCACTGTAAGATGGTTACAAAAATAACCTCATTCTTTTGTATGAACATTTTTCTTTTTCTGTTGTACCTTCCCAGCACAAATAGTATTTCACCAGATATTAAATCTTTCATACTTGGGGGACAGACACTAATGCTGACTCACAAAACTTTTACTTCACTTCCCATTTGTTGTAAAGATAGAATGATTACTACTTCCCTTGGTGCTCCCCCTAATTAATCTCTTCACAAAGAACATAACTGCCTCACAGTCAGAACAGCTTTAACAACAGAATTTAACTGGGGTAGAAATGGGGAAAAGGATGACAGAGTATCAGGACAAATGTATTTTTTTAAATGCTTGGTTAATACTAATTGCATGTTAATAAATTCTAACAGCATTAAGGAACCACCCAATTGCTTACAGGTTCAATACTGTGGAGAAAACAGGAAATAAAGGTCAGGTAAAATTTCAACAGTCACTGGAAAAAATGGGCTAGATAAGGAACTTTTTATGCAGTGATAGTCTGGCTAAGAATTCCACCCATGGAAAAAGAATGACTACAGACTTACTTTTCCAGATCTACAGTACTCCACTGCAAACTTTGCTGCTTCTCGAACACTGAGAACATCCATGCCATCCACCTGATAAACAGAAACTACAAGTTGAAGAAAAAAAAAAAAGGCCAACTCCCAAACTTCCCATTTCAGTACTTCCAAAAGTGCAATAGGAATTCAGTTTCAAATTTTCCTCTATTTAAAAAAAATAAATACATATGTGTATATAGTCTGCAGGCGCATGCATGCACATCCTCCCAACTCCCAACCTGCCCCCTCAAAAAAACCTGGGGTTGGGTTGTCCTCACCCTGAGCCCTGGAATGAAGTCTCCTCTTTTGTAGTAGTCAGTACTGGCTGCAGCTCTTTCAACCGAAGTTCCCATTCCGTACCGATTGTTCTCACAGATAAAAACACAAGGCAACTTCCATAAGGCGGCCATATTGTACGTTTCAAATATCTGGCCCTGAAAGAAAAAGAGCAAGTTACATCTAGACAAGGAGCTTGGCCTTCAAGCTGTAGGCTCTGCTGAGAACCATTCTGTTGCAGAGGTCTAGCCAGGAGAAATTTTAATACTGGAAGTGATGTGAAACCAGCTACTTGCTGCAACTCAGCGGGAATAAAAGAGAAGCTACACTATATAAGGTAACTTTTGTCTCAACTAATAGTTTATAGAACTTAATTTTTAAACCTATTTCAGTGTCTGTGTTAGGGTTAGCACAAAACCTTCAACTTTATCTGGAGTATTTCAGCAAGTCATAAAAAACTTCACAACTGATTAATCTGGCAGGACAGAAACTTCAGAGTGTCACACTCAGGTGAGCCATGCATAACTGGAAACAGGATAACAAGAGTAACTGCAGACCCCTCCTCCCGTGACTCCTGCAGTGTTCAAATCATTAACCACGAGCCCTACTCACTCCCTCGGTATCTAGAGCACTCCAGGAGGGAAGAAGTTTCCCCTTCACTCCAGCGACAAGGGCAGAGTTCAAAACAGTGGTACGGAATGACGGAGACAGATCCAAAACATAATAAAGAGATCCAAGCACGTGCTACATTCCTGATACATAAAGAGCATCTGGCAATTAAATTCTTAACTTTATCTGAACCACTCCTCTGAAGACTATACAGTACTTGAAACACATCCCTACTCAAATGCCTAAGACAACACAAATAAGATGTGCCAGTGTCCAAAATTTGCATGACTGCCCAGCCACCTACGTGAAGTTGGTCTCAGCGAACAGCACTTCACAACAAAAGCCCTAAGAAAAACTGCAGTGAACTATAGCACAGAGGGTGCACACTGTCTTCTGTCTCCAGGCTTGCTTTTTCACTGCTGGTGGACTCCTTTAATAAAGCATCCTCGTGGCAGAAAGCTCAACACACACATCTCAGATGTTGCCTGGGTTGCAGGTACTACACTGACAGCGTGAAAGGTGCTCCCCCACCACTCTGTGAACTGTGAGCTCTGCCTTTCCACAGAGGGGAAACGGATAACCTACAGGCACACTCATCCTCACAGAGCCACAGCAGACAAAGCTCATTTACCTGATTGGCTGCACCATCCCCATATAACGTCAGACAGACTTCATTTTTGCCGAAGTATTTACAGGCCAGAGCAATCCCAGCTCCAAGAGGAACCTATCACAGAGTACAGGACAAAGCAACATTTTAGAATAATGTTTAGAGGAATTGAAGATAGGCAGCTTGTGAAATGTAAAGAGACACACTGTTAGAGATCTGCTCAACAAACAAGTTGTTAACAACCCACTGCCATTAGTTCCAATCTGCATTACAGCCAAAATATAAACATTAACTAGATTCTCAGTCTAAGTCATTTTTGCCACAGTTCACAAAATGGTGAGCAAACCAGAATAGAGACATAACAGATTTAATAGCCACGGAGCAATGGTATCTGCACACAAGCTCACACCACAAAAACGAGAGGCAACACAGGCACAGGACACAAGCCAAATTCAACTTGTGCTTTAAAGTAGGAGTCATGTATATACCTGAGCACCAACAATACCATTGCCACCATAGAAATTTTTGGTATACATATGCATTGATCCTCCTTTTCCCTTCACACATCCTCCTTTTCGACCTGAAACATGAATAACAAGCAATTCATTTTTCTGGAGAAAAATACTATGGGAACATCTAATTCAATTCCTAAAGGTAATAACATTAAGACCACGTTGTTGTCATTAGATCTACATGGAGTTGAGATACAATGGCCTCTCCCCAAAGAGTTTACTGTTAAATATATCACAACACAAATGGAGAGGGGGGAGAGAATTATAATGAAAACGTAATTCAGGAAATGCAGAAGGAGATTAAGAAGAAATTTTAAAACCAACCAAGAAGTTTCAGTGTCCTATGGTTGGTGGCTTTTTGTTTTTTTTTTTTTTAATAGTCAACATGGTCTGTTTCTCATAGCTGTAATCTGTAAGTAGTAGTATATACAGTCCTCACTACTTTTGGCTTCTTTGAGAAAAATGAACATTGTTCCAAAATCAGTTGCAATAATCTACACTTGTCTTCCCTGTGACAATAACCAGAACTAAAAATTACAGATAGAACATTTAAAAAAACACCAACAAAGAAAACCACAAACCTACAACAACTCCCCACCCTGAGATAACTATCAAAAGGTCACCTAGCCCAGCTTTATCCAAGCTGCAGTTTGAAGATAACTGGTGGTTCATGAAGGATTACAACCAACCCTATTTAAATGAGCTGATCTAAGAACACAGGATTTCTCATCAACTCCCTCCATTTCTTACTCTAATCTGTCTTGTTACTAACCACAGAGGCTTCTCTTTTATTTCTAATTAGCATATCTTGTTTGGTTGGGGTTTTTTTGCCTTAGCTTTGGTATTTATTTCAGAATCTGAATGCTGGATCTCTTCCTGGAATTTGTACTTCTCTTTCTTATTTAATAGTGAATCTTTTTTATTATTGGTCTTTCTCATACCTTTTGTATGTTTATGAATTGGCTTCATGTGAGCTTTTATGGATTCTGCCAGCTAGGGCTAAAGAGAAAAAAAAATTGTCCAATTTTAATTAGAAAACTATATAACTGTAATTAAACTTTAGTAATCTCTCTCCACTTTTTGTACAAGCCTGCCTTGTATTTTAGCAACAAACTCCTGATTGGCCAATGTCCCTTTTTGCTATACTTTCTACTTTTCTGAGAAAAATCTGCCTTGACATCCGAAAAACTGTTTCTCAGGGTATCATCAATTCTCCTGAAAAGTTATTTTCTATAGTTTGTTTCCTGTAGTATCTTATCTACTAGTCTTATTGTGGGTCACTCTGCTTCCCGCCCCTTCAAAGACTTTTTAATTCTGTCATTTCCTGGTCATTGTAACTCAGGCTGTCTTTCAGTTTGGCGTTTTCAGTCAAGATCTTTCAGCTCTAGCAGCACTCCTCTGTAGAAACTTGCCCCAAGAGTAATTTCTTGGAACAACAGTCTCTGTACTGCAGCTGCTCTTTCCCAATTAAAATAGCCCTACTAAAACCAAGCAAAATGTTATAGAAGATGATGTATGTCATTAAAAGAAATAAAGAACAAAAAACCCCTATCATCACTGATATCTGTGGTTTCAGAGCCAATAGTAGGCTTCAGTCATGACAGTCTCCTCATTTACTTTTTCCTGTTACCAGTATCCAGTGACACTTGGCAAGTCAATCATCCACTAGATTCTGGGCTTTTGTGCATGTTATTAATACGCATTCTTAACACACACATTCTTAGTACACAAAACCATACCTCTTCTCTACCTCCAAAATGTGCTTAACTCTATTAACATTTCAAGCGTGCAAATTCTCAGATCAAGTCTTTACTATACCAATGATTCATAAAGGCTTTCAAACTCCTTGTTTGTTTTTCACTTCAGGCATTCGTTCACAGACCTCTAAGAGTTCAGCAGGCTGATCCTCTCTTCTCTTCCCTGCTCCACCTATGACCCTATTGCGAATAACCGTCTCTCCTTTCTGCAAAATCTTACATCTGTCTAGATTACTATTGAATATTCTTGCTACAGTCAAATTTTCCCAAACCATCCAGTTTATCATTACAGGCAGTGTTTATCAGTCTTCCTAAGACTTCAGCAGCGTAATTCTGAAAATCCGCATCCGTCTCCTAGGGAAGGTAATGCCCTGTCCTGTTGAGAATAAACACGTACCACTAGCGAATTCCATTTAAATAAGCTGTTGTAGCACAACAAATACAGCATATGCTATCAAGACAAAAATTCTGAATTTGTGCTTTAGAAGTACTAGCACTTAAATATTAATTAGGACTTATGTTTTAGTAAAAAGTGGTTGCATCATAAAATTATAAAATTGATTTATTCTGCTATGTCACAAAACTGCTTCTGAAGCCCCAGCATACTTTGTGTATCAACATAATTTTTAATTTGAATAAAAACTTCTGACACAAGTACAGCAGCACGTGAATCCTCATTTTACTTAGCACAAACCTGTAAGTTCAGCGAGAATTTCTCGAACAGGCACTCCTCGTGCATAGGTAAAGCCATGAGCTCTGTAAGCTGTTATCACATGGTCTGTACGGTTTATGGCGACTTCAAGCCCTACACAGCAAGCCTCCTGTTTCAAAGGAAAAGTAAGTTTACCAAAGAAGAAAAGCACACAACTTCCACTGTCAGCAGTGTGGCAAAGGCTACCTACGATCCCACATACATCAAATACCAGCAGAAAACAGGAAGAGCACAGATAAAGGAGACTGCCTTTAATCCCAAGGGGCGGCAGGCCTGGAGCTACAACAGCCTTGGGCTCTAAGTTCCATCCTGTGATTAGCAAAAGCAGACGCAGGAGGGGAACTGAAAACTGCAAAAATCTGTGGACTTTTTCTACATCCATCTCCCAAATTAAGTATCTAAACAAATGCAATTCAAAAATGGCAGGGGGCAATGGACAGACAGCAAAGCTTCACCAAGCTCATGAAGTTCCTTCTCCTGGCTGTAGCTTTTAAGTGGGCACATGATCTATGAGACACTGGAACAAAAACTATCAATGAAGCTTGATGGTTGGATGTGGGCCCCCAACCATGCTGAATTTAACACACTGCCAGTTGCTCATTCCTCACATTCAGCTCATCTTCAGCTGCACCTTGCCTCCTCTCTCTTCCCATTGCTATTTACAAGACCTCAGGGATTCCCTTGTGTGCTCAGACATTGTTTTAAAAGAAATAACGAACTAAATCATGGATCCAGCTACAACTTCAGACATTGTACATAGATACTCAGTTCTAGATTTACCTTCCACTCTACTCAAATCCCTACATTAAAAGCAGGGAAAGACAGAATAAAACCTCTTGGAAAAGAAAAATTCTTACCTGACCATCATATAAATGGCAGAAGCCACGGATTATCTTCTGCTTGTACAGCTGGTCAGACTTCAGCTCCATGCGTCGTATGGTCTGCATTGTCTTGTAGTAATGGAGCCCCTCCTCTCGAGTCAGCACTGTTGTGGTACTAGGGCCTTCTTCCAGGCGATGGAGGTCACATTTCTGCAGAGTTGAACAAGCAGTTATTTCCTGAAAGTAATTAATCCTATTTACGAATATAACTTATTTTTTGTTATGATGTGCCCTTTTCAAATTCAGAATGTAATATCTTTCATAAAAGAAAGCCAGCAAAACCTGAATTCATAGGTCAAAATAAATGTAAGTTTTGTGTGCTATTCCCAAATTCAGGGAAATAAATGCTTTACTTTTAATAAAGACAGATTTCCACTCATGCAATCAAGTCTTGTAGGTCCTACTAGCAGTAGATGAACTACAGTCTTCACAAAATATGAGAAAAGCCCATCTCGATGGCTGTTCCAAGCCAAATACTTGGTAAAAGCTACAGAGGCTTAGTGAAGAGACAAGAAAAATAGAGGAGTTTCCTTTGTGAAACAGTTTGTAAGAGCTGGTCCTAAGACTGGACCTCATCTCTTCTACCACCACTGCTAACAAGCAACAGCCACCCTGCCAGTCAAACCACCATGTGTACAGCACAACTTCCTCCCGAAACCATGGACTGTACTGAGGGAGGGCTGATTTTAGGCACCCACACAAAATAAATAAATAATTTTAAAAATTAAATAAAATAATAATAATTAAAAAAACCCCACAAACAGTCAAGTTCAGTGAACAGATCAAACAAATTACTCCATCAGTGTAAATTAAATGGCCAAAATACTGCTATACAGGTTAAAAAAAGTTTATATTAAAGCTAAAGTCTCTCCAGAGCAAATCCACTGACACCTAGATGAACTGGATATAACACACGTATACATTAGTCCAAATCAGCTCTGCTTCACACTTCACAGAACAATACAAACTGAGGAGTCTTGTAATCCACATAGGACCAAACATTAAACCTTGTATGTACTCAGAAAAGACTTCTTATATATGTATTTTTCCTCCCTTCCACCTGTGAAACAATTTTAATACTTTACAGGCACGGACAAACAGGGAGCAGGTGGAAGAAAAACCAAATAATTTATTCCAGATTCTCTTTAATCAATTCCTGAATGAAAAGCCAGCACAAAAGCTACTGCCAATGGAAGCATCGCTTTTTCCTAAGACCTAGCCACAGCGGAAAGCTGACAGAATAACATGCATGTTTTTTGAGTGGCACCACATCAAGCACTAAAAAGGATGCGGTATTTTTTCCTCCAAAATCCATACAGATCTCAATCAGCTGCACATCTGGGATACAGCACCTGTGACTCTGTAACAGCACCTGTGACTCTGTAAACAAAAGGAAGATGGAAAGAAGGGCAGGCAGCTAGCAATAGCCATTTGTTTTAAAAGCATTAAAGAAACATTAATAATCTTCCCTCAGAACAGAAAATGTTCTTTAGCTCCTTGTAACTCCATTCTCACAGTTGCATTGCAGTATCACAGCTGCAAAGAATCACAACTTCACATTCTTAAGAAAGAAGTTACACCACTATTGCCAAGCACAGAAATTCCAGCTGCATTTAGAAATCAGGTCAGATAGCGAGCGATTTGATTCTGAAAATTCAAACAATATGTTTACAATTTAAAAGATAAGGGAGCAAGTCCATTAAGTCAAGATCTACAACAAACACTTACATAGAATGACAATATTAGGTGTTCAGCTTCTTTACCTTAATTTCAAACGTAGCTTCACTGGCAAAGTCTCCATAGTTACGCGATGCTACCATCACTCGAGATGCCTTGAAAAAAAGAAGACAAAAATCAAACTGTGAGCAATATTTAAATACAATTATCAAGCAAAAGTAGGTGAATTCTCTGATAATTTCTAACAGTACTCCCAAATTGAAATAATTTCTCTCTCCCTATTGCTACTAGAGAACTTTTACTTTGTACATATGTGCTAGAGGTCCTTGAAAACCCAGTATTTAAAATTAAGATTAGGGAAAAAAAAGAGAACAATTTTTTAAATTTGTAATACCAGTGATTATCTAAAATAAAATCAATATGCTTCAAAAGACTGTGGAGAGCATAAAAATCACAAAAATAAGCCTTTAATCCCTTCACATGCCAGATTTCCTATAGGACTAGAGACAGCCAATGCAGATTTTAATGGCTCTTTGCAGTGACTGGAATTTCACCTTGATAGAACAAAAAATTATTGGGGGAAGAGGGGGGGCGGGAAGGGGGAAGATTTCTGGAACATTAACTACTCTCACACTTTCCTTTCAATAGGAAGAAAAGTTGAAGGAATGCAAGTCAATATCAATGAAGAAAGAGAGTATCATTTCAGCGGGTAACAGCATGGCCACTACTTAAAAATTCTTTAGAAACATAAAGGTGACACATCTAAGGATAGATGAAACACAGAACAACAGAAAGGGTAGCATGGTAGGGAGAGATAAGAGGGATGTTTAAAAATACATTACTGTTCTGTCTTAAAGAATGAGCACAGGCTATTGAACAACTGGTATTTTTATATAACTTTACCAAGTTTCACCGCAGGATCAGATACGATGCGCATCTGTCCATCCACGTGTTCTGGCCACAGCATAAGGAATGCATCTTTAGTGGCAAAATCATATTGTTAATTAAGTTACATATAAATTTCAGTAGCTCATTCAACCATGGAATTCCCCCTGCCCTGAAGACAGCATAAAAACAACAGTTCTAGTACATGGCCAGTACACATGTCAAAAACAAACCTTGACAGAACTGATTCAGGGCTTACCTCACTAACCGCTCCCTAGGTTAGCAGCATTTGGAAGGAAAAAAAAAAAAAGAAAAGAAAACAAAAGAAAAAAAAAAAAAGAGAAAAAAAAAAGAGAAGAGTAAGTAACTATAACAATTAGGGGAGGAGAAGTCGGCAAATTACCAGCCAACTAGAACACTCTAGGAGGTACAGGTAAGTTCTGCACCATCTACACACTTTGCAATATACTCAAAATATAAAATACAAATATATAAAATACTGCTTTATGGATTAAAACTGCTTCTATTTATTTGGTAATTTATCCCTTCACTATAAATGCACGGGAGCAATTCAAGAAAAATATTTACATATTTGGTAATTACTAGGATCCAAAAATCTGTATTAAGATATCCAAACCAGACCTAGTTTGGACTTCCAGGAGAATGCAGTGTGTCAGGACTAGGTCAAGTACTTGCAGTGAGGAATTCATTTTAGGCATCTATGATTGATAATTTTAATATAGATATTTTACTTGTAAATTAGGAAATACTTTTAGATACATATTCCATATAGTCCCAATACACAAAGGAAGATCTTTTTCACACAAAAGAGATAAAACACAGCAGGTGACACACTAATGCCAAAAAAAAAAAAAACCCCAAAATTTGAAAAAAAATTCAGGAAGATAAGAAAAGGGACCATTATTGAGCAAAGAAAGGCAAAGCAGCTCAAAAAAGGTCAGATGGCTGAATTTAGAATGGAATGAGAAGAGCACATTTACCCTCTGTTTAGGATCTGACCTGCGCCGACAGCCAAAATATAAATAAATAAAATAACTGGAAGCAGAGTGCCTGGAAAAGGGTTTCAGAAGCGATTCAGAATATTTCACTTGTACTAAAAACAAATTTGGCAAAGAGATCGCTGCGCACAGAACTGGCAGAGGGTCCCCGGGCAGGGCAGCTCCAGCCGCCCGCTTCCCAGCGGCCTCAAGCCCGCGCTCCCGCCGGCACCGCCGGCCCCAATTTTAACGTCGTGAGGAAAAATAAGCGGCCCTGCAGGGACGTGACGGCTGGGCGGCGGGATCAGCCGTGCCCTCCGCTTCGGCGGCGCTGGGGGGAAGGACGGCAGACGGGGGCGTTTATAAAACGTATCTACACAGCGAGCTCCGGCACGCAGCCACCATTTTATTGTCAAGCCGCACTGCATATTTTCTTTTTATTTTGCCGCCGGAACCAAGCAACAGGGCTGCCAGCCGTTACGCCCGGGCTAGTTCCAAAGGACGAACCCGTCACCCCGGCCGTGGCGAGCCCCTCTCGGCCGCTGCCTCCCGGCCCTCCCACGGTGCCCGTGGGCCCGGACGCGCCGCGCCGCTCCCCGCCCCGCCCCAGCAGGGCCCGCGCGCGCTGGGCGAGCGAGGGCTGAGGTACCACCGGCCGCCTCGCGCCTCGCCCACCCCCTCCCACAGAGAGGGCCGCGCGCGGCCCCGCCGCGCCCGTTGGTCCACCCCTCCGCGTTCCGGTCGGGTAGGTAACGGCCGCAACTCACCGTCCTCCCGGCGGCGGCGGCGGCAGCAGCAGCAGCAGTTGGACCCTGCAGCACCCGGGAGAGCGCGGCCAGCAACATCTTGCGCATGGAGCGGGGACGAGCAGCAGTGCCTGGCGCGGGACCCCCGTCCTCGAGTCTCCTTCAGCTGCCGCCGCGACCGCCAACCGCCCGCCCCTCCGGCCAACCCACGCGCGCCCCGGAATGACGCCGCCCGCGACGCCGACCGGGACTGGCTCCCGCGCGCTGGGCCGACCGGCGCCTTTCCCTGCGTCCTTCCTCCGCGGCGCGCATGCGTGGGATCCGGGTCGGCCGGCGGCGGGGAGGGGGCTGCTTGGTGGAGTGCGGTGGTACGCGGGGCGATAGCGGGCAGCTAGCGGCTCCGTGTGCCCTCCTGCCGGTAGCAGCCCCTCCTGCCGCCTCGCCCGGCTCGGGAGCCTCGGGTAGGGGTTTCTGGCGAGTGTCGGTGAGGAGGGGCGGTGCGGGCGCCAGCGAAACCCTCCCCACAGCCAGGCGGGAGGGGCTCATGGGCTGATTAAACGTGAAAAAGGTCTAGTTTGTTCAAAACCGTGGAGTCTAGCAGGCGTACCTTGATTAACGCTGACTTTGGCACGGATGGTACGAGAAGGGGTGTTTTGGACGTGCCGCCTCTCCCCCGGCCGTGCCGCTTTCCGCAGCCCCGGCTGTGGCCTCGCGTAGCCCACCCAGCAGAGGCCGGGGCAGCGACACGGGTTTGAGCATTTCGTGCTCTGCTGTACGTGGCTTGGTCTTTGTAAAGAGCGTTCCCTGGCTGATTTTTATATGCATAAAGTAACTAAAGCGTTAAAACAGCATCCTTTCATTTCACAGGCATCCCACCCCTGGGAATTGTCCAACAAAGTTAAGATTTAACTAAACATCGAAGAGTGCTCTCGCCGTACCGCACCTGCTGATCTCTCCAGGCAGCCTCCAGTTTTCCTCCCACCCGCTTACAGGCTCACGCTGCTGTTACACACTGGGTTGCAGCGGGTTGCTCAAACCAGGTTAACCGCTCACCACGCCATCCTGCCTCGACGTGAGGCTGTTGGCTCCTGCCCGTGCTCTGCTTCCCTGAGTGGTGCTGACACCGGTGCCTGCATAACCCTTTAGTTGAACACTGAACTGATCCGGCCGAAAGGTAGCAACCGCCCCTCCCCTCAAAAAAAAATCAGAAAGTAAATTATGTTCACCTGTTGGCATCACAAGTGCTTGTGTCTGCTGAGTTCCAAGGGCTGCACGGAGCTCAACACATTTGCAGCACAAGTGGTAAATGCTTAATATGTTCCTCAAACTAACTACACCCTCAGCCTGCATCAGAGAGGACAGAAAGTGGGGATCTATTTCTGAAACACAGCTTCATCTGCATCCCCACTGCACTATTCTCCTCCTTCCTTGACTGTCCACCTTTCTATTACACATGACACTAGCAGCCAATGTGGTTTCTTCCTCATCCTCTCCATAACACCAAGTAGGAAGAGGTGAGAAAGACAGGTAGTCGTCTCTGCAGACAAATATTATGAAGAAGCCTAACTCTTTATGTATTTGTTTAGTTGTTGATTAGAAAAGCAAACCCAGGCTTGGGATCAGCTTGCTGGAAGACAGAAAATTACCAGACCTTCTTCAGCTTTAAGTTTGGGTGACAGTGCAGAGTATTGTCAGTCCTCTGCATCCGACCTTTGTGCTGCTGCCCTGCAGGTACTCTGAGGAATGCTGTGCCTTGAGACAGGCTGAGATGTATAAAAGAAGAAATATAAAGCCACCACTTTTCATAGCTAAGGGATTAAAAAGGGATGAAAGCCTTAAAAAAACCCTGAAAATAACATCACGTTTTCTATCGTGAAATCCACCTGTGGGCAGATAGATAGTGCTTTTTTCAGCTGTCACTAGGGACAAAGCGGTTCTTGCTAACACCGTGGTAAAGGCAAGCCTACACAGGGATTTCTTGTAGAGTAATTTTTGGCATGCAACTTGTAGGAAGTTTGAATTTTGCAAGTCAGCTCTGCACTCCTAAGCAGCTTTAGACATCGTTCATGAAGCAACAAGAGCAACAACAGCAGCTGGCCTCCAAGAGAACAAAAAGCAAGGTGAAAATGTTGATAAGTTGCTTCAGAAGGCGTTTTTCCTGGAGTGTCTTTAGTCTGTAGCATTTCCCTGCTTGGAAAGCAAGCACAGACTTACTGGAGATGTTGTTCTGCAGGCAGGGAGCGGCTATGCATCTAGAGAAAGCATCATCCCGAAGGTCTGCGTGGGGCTTTCCGCAGGGATGCCAAGGTACTGCGACAGCCTGAGGCGTCCCAGGCCACTTCTGAACCATGTAGCCACCTGTCTGGAATTTTGCAACTTGCACTTCTGTCAACCAGTATTGCACAGTCTGATGGATTCATGCGCACCGGTGGTGTTCATGCACACACCCGTTGTATCAGTGAGACTCGTGAAACAAATACTTTCACTGTCCTGGCCTACTCGGGCTTATAGTCTGGCCAAATGGCACCTGGGATGGCACGACTCCTGCTGTCTGCAGGTGGCGGGATTTCCTTAGCAGCCTGTGTCACTAACCTGCTGGGGACAGTCAGGAGATGGGTAGGGGGAAGATGAGCCTTTGAGGCATTCCTCATTGTGACCCTGCTCTGGCTCGCTGGTGACAACAGCTTGCTGACACCCCTCATCGGAGATGCTACATTTTGGGAGAGATATGCAGAAAAAACTGTCTGTATGAAGACCACAAAGGGGCCAAAATCCCCATCAGCAAAAGTAGTGCCTCTTCTCTTTTCCTGGTGCTTTCCTGTGAAGAGGGAATGACCAACTAGGAGAAGCGCGACTGAACATGGTTTTGTGTGTATGGTTGAATCTTCCTGCTGCTCACTCCCTCTGTTGTCCCTGGGCCTTGTTCAGCTTCCGCATAAATTGCCTTCTCCCTGTTGAAAGCAAAATTTTCTCTACTTCCTTTCCCCATGGCTCCCAGTACTGTTTCTTCCCTCGCTGTTATTTTGAATAAGCTGTTTCTTAACCTGTCTTCTTTATTGCATTAACTCCGTGTAACATTTTCACCCCTCCTACCATCTCCTTCGTACCCAGCTTTTATGCTTACTAATCCATATGTTTTTTAGCACCTCTTATTTGTAAAACTAGCCTCTGGTCAGAGCTGGGGGGATGCGCAGCATAGATAGCTTTCACTGGGGAGGATGGTGAGGCTGGCAGAATTTCCTGCAATACATGGCAGGACAAGAATTCACTGCTTTATTCTGCAGTTTTAACATGCTGTAGACGAGCTTCCTCTGCTTTAGCTCAGGAGAATGAAGCGTACTGGTATCTCTACTTGAGACAGAAAGCGTCTGGTAAACTCACATGCCCCTTCTTCACTAAGCAACACTGTGCAGTAAAGGTTTCAAGAGATTTGTGAACAACTGTTAACCATGGACATGGTCCTGCTCAAAGGAAAAAAAAAATTATTATTGCAAAAGAATGCGGTCAAGCTTATTTCAAGTTCAGTGTCATCTACATATTCCTTCTCCACATGAAAGAAAAAAGCAGAACAATTTTTATAATTACTTGTTTATAGACTGATATGTTATTAACACTTCTAGTAGTCATAGGAAACAGTTTTTTTTTTAATGGGAAATGATAATTTTTTGTCCTCCCTAGAAATACAGTAAAGCATTGATCTACATTACCTGTGTGACTTTTTTTACTTTTCATGGTATTTAATTAATATTCATATGTTTTCTTAATTAAAAACTCTTAAAACATCCTGGAATGATTAAATTGTCCCACAGAAAACTAGTGCAGAAAGCTAATTCATGAATGAGGTAAACAATGAAAAGGAAAACATAATAAATTCATAAGCAGAGAATGACACTAGAAAACAATTTAATGAAAGATGATTATGTAATAATGGAGCACCTTGCCATATGTGACTCTAGTATTACCACATCAAGGGTGTGTTGCATGGCAGTTGACCAAAACTCATTGTTTTCTGTAGTTCTGGGTGTGATCCTGAAATATTACCATTTTTCAGGTTGCAGCTGCTGTTACAAATGTCTGCCATTGGGTTAAAGCCAGAGGGGAGCATCCAGTGTAGAGGAATCACCCCAGCTCACTATCTGCATCCCTGTGAAAGCAATCCTCGCCTCATTTCAGGAGTCAGAAGATTGCTGCCTGATTTTTCTTCTTCTCATGCCAACGTAGATCTAACTCACAGAAGGCAGCAGCGTGGGCAGCTGACCTGTGCCTGCCAGGATGGCTGCCACAGAACAGCTTGTGGTCACATCGCTTCAACCTCATTTCCTCTGTGGGGGAATCCATGCCGTGGCACGCTTGCCCATGTCTCCTACGTGACACCGTATGGTGGCCCCTTAAATTGTAATAACTGTTCTTCTTAAGTTTATTTAGTTCAAAATGCTTGAAGTCAACTGAGGCTGCGTAGCAGCCCTTCTGAGTGGCATTTGAATGGCATTTGAATGTCATTGCGTGGTGGGACTGTGCTGCACGCTTGATGGTGTGGGGATCTGTGTGGTGACGTGGTGAGCTGGCTCCATTTTGAGGAACTGGCTGGGAAGGATGGTGGTGGCACAAGCTTATCCATGCTGATCACAGGCAGCCAGGTGCCTTGGCTTCTTCGTAGGGAGAAGCTGTCAGTTAGCTTCAAAGGAGAGCACTCAGATGCATGAACATACTCAGATGTGAATGACTGGGGACCAGGTCCTGAGACTGAACCAAAGAATTAAGTCACAAACTGATACCAGAAAAGTCAGTGCAAATAAACTTTCAAAGACTCGTTTTGTGAGTTTTAGAAAGCAGGCATTCTTTCCTGCAGCGCTGGATGCACAGGGGGATACTTCCTCCTAGCGTGCATGTCCTCATTCAAAAACAAAGAGAATATATAGAGGTTATATATGCATATTCATTAGTTTTCTGCGAAACCATTAGTATGTTCATCACATTTCCTGGAACTACTTAGCATATTTAAATGTTTTTTTGCACACATAATGAAATGGGTTGGTGGTCCTCTGGGGGTCTCTAGTGGTCACAGACGCCCAAAAGTCAGTGTCCTTTAGTTGAACTCTGGGTCCCTCTTCCATAGAGGGTCTTGTCTTGGCTCATCGCTCTGCTTTTAAGTTCCTTAAGCCCCCTTTATCTTGGTTCCAGTCAGGATCTGCTGGCTTGTCCGTACTCCTTAGGGAGGTACCCATCTGACTGATCTCAGCACCTGCTGGAGCATCCTGAAAGTACTTTGTTCTGTCACCTGTTAAATTTTACAACTCCACTGTTTCCTCTCTCAAGGTTAGTTTACATTTTCACACAATTTGCACACAAGGATAATTGGAACACATCTCTCATTAAATTTTATTACTCTACTGTTTCCTCTCTCAATGTTAGTTTACATTTTCACACAAGGATAATTGAAACACATCACTCATTAACTTGGAGCCAACTCTATCAAAAAGAGAACAGATGTAGCCTTAGTTCCTTTTCCGTCTTTAAAACCTGAATCACCAGCTTCACTCCAGATGCATCCTTGAGTTCTAAATATACTACACTTTGTTTGAAACTGCTCAGCAGGAACATTTTCTCTCATTGTTTCTTCTTTTGAGCTGTCATTTGTTTTATCTCCACCCATTTTTCTTCCTCTCCTCCCCGATCTCATTTGATTTTCTTGCCCAAACATTTATCACTGTTCCTCTCTTCCTTTTCTCAGGTCCGCATTGCTCCTTTACATCTCTCACAAAAGAAGTCTCTCTCTGTTTGGCTCTTTTGCCTTCCAACCCTTTTGACTAATTCCCATTCTGTCCTACATTTTCTAGTAGTTCCCACTTTAGACAGCAACACTGCTCCCAACTTACTTCTAATGCTGAGACACATGGAATCAACATTGGTGGGGGAATTAGAACAATTAATTACACTTTCAAAATCCTTCCGATGATTTGTTTCCTTTGGAGTCATTGGAGTTTAGAAGAGAAGTAATTTTCTAGGATCTTCTAGATCTTTTACTTCTAGCAGTGGCAGGAAAATGGATTAAGAAAGTATGATTTCTGTTTGTCATTCTGATTGCTTTCTTGCATTATTATTTGGAAAACACTGAAGGAGCAAGATGACAATGAAGTTATAATGTCATTTTTCACAGTTGAATTATTTATCCTTTTATGCCTTTCCTCTCTGTGCTTCCCATTATGTAACTTCCTTAACTTTTGCAATATTCAGAGAAGCAGTGCTGTAGAAAAGGCTGTATTCATTTATACAGTAAACTCCTAGGGTAAAAGAGATGTTATTTAACTCTCCTGGGTAAGCCCAGCTACCACAGAATTGTTTGAACATAGCATTGATCAGTTTGAAAACTGTGAAGAAAAAAAACCAGACATGTTTTCTGTTGTTGCTGGATCTCGTTGGTGTGAAAAACAAAATGTTGTGTCTGGGACTCACTTCAGTCCTGCTGCATTTTGAGTTCATATGTGTCTTTCAGGTATATATGAAGGTATAGTTTTATCCAAAATCAAGGTCTTAGACTTTGTCTCTGTAAAGCTTAAGCAAATGCGCTAAACAAACATTTTGTGAAACCCCCATGTACATAGAAAGCTTTTTGAAGAAACCAACTGTTTGTACTTTATGCTTTTTACACAGGCATCCTTATTCTGCTGTGTGCTATTTCACAGCATCCTATGGATAACATTCCTATCAATATAGCTGTGTGTAACACCTGCCTTTTTCACAGCGGCAGAATATTTTTGAACAACACTCACTTGTCAGCCACTACAATTCCAAATTCGTGTCTGCAGAATTGTTACCAGCCCCGTTGCTCCCTGCCGTTGCTCCTCCTT
This sequence comes from Chlamydotis macqueenii, assembly GCF_036417535.1. NCBI lineage: Eukaryota > Metazoa > Chordata > Aves > Otidiformes > Otididae > Chlamydotis > Chlamydotis macqueenii. Next base: position 132,543,081 of record NC_141556.1, read on the forward strand.
CTTTGCTGGGTTCTGCCCTCTGTTTCCAGGTAGAAACCACTGATTTCCATCCCGTCTTTCAGACCACTCTTCCAATTTTACTAATAACTCTGAGTTCTAATCCTCTGCCCCTCTCCGTTTTGTCTCCCCAGAACTAAATGGCAGATTCTGTGTTTCCTTAGCCCTGCTAATTATAAAAAAAATATCGATAGTCCAGGCACAAGGAAAGACTTTGTCAGAATTATGTTACCAGCAGAGTCATAGATAACTTTGATTAATGGGCTTTTTGGAGCCTTGGTGGGGAGAGGGGGGAAGAGCAGTGTAGAAAAGGTGCCATCAGGCGGCAGTGTAGACCAGGGATGGAAAAGCCTCTGCACTTTCTCCTGCATCCGGTAGCGAACTCGAAACTACGGAGAGAGTCCCAGCAGTGACTCAAACCGTTTTAGCAGTAGGGCACTGCAGGTTGCTTAGTTACTTGAGAAAGTAATGTTAGGATAATAGTAAGGGAACAAACTGAAAAGAAACTGGTTACACCAGAAGCTGCGTGGTATTGCTTCCCCGGTTGTATCTGTGGTGCTTATTTCCTTTCCCTGAGCACAAGAAGTGGATGTTTTAGTACCCAATCTGTTGCCATTGTCCCCCGTCCCCTGGCTCCCTGGAGGGAAGGAGTGCCTAGTTTAGATTTGTCCTTCAATAGTTTCGATGTTTATCTGGTTTTAATGAAGCTCATAAATTTAAGCAGAGGCAAATTTATACACCCCTCCTCCCCACACCAAGGAGACACAGCTATACCAGTTGGCAAGATTTTTGAACCTTTGCAAAATCCAAGCCAGTCCTATGGTACGCAGCAAGGGTCATATACCACAAAAAAAATCCCACCCTGAGGTATGTGTCATGACATTCGATACCAGACTCGTACGATCTGAAGCTATCTTGCACTAAGCCACGTTGTCTCTGAAAATGCTTAGCAGATTCTGATTCATCCCTTGATTACTCTCGTTCTGTGATGATATGGTTCCACTTGCTTTAGCATGTGTGCATCTGGATCCACGTGCAGAAAACCTGTGAATAATTACAGCAGAGAACGCTGTGCTTATGAAAGCAGATTAAAAAAAAAAAAAAAGAATTAGGGATGTTCTTTAATTTGGCTTCCTGCGCTTTGATACTGAAATACACTTTTGCCTCTTTGTGGAGAACTCAGGAATAAAACTCATCTCTCTAATCTCACGCTTTCAGAAGTTCTTTTCTTCTGCCGTGATTAACGGCATCCAAAATTACCTTTGATTACGCAACTAAGACTGCTCTAAATGCATACAAATAGAATGGGGAGTGGGGAGTGAATTAAGTAAGAAAACAGACTTCTGTTTTTCAGAGAAGTGTAGTCCCTCCAGTCTGACAATTTTCCATTCGGGTTTTTTATTTTCTTAAGGATGGTTGGAAAGCATTTAAATGCAAGAATTTGCTAAGGGAACTTGGCTAACTTTCACCAAACTGCTGAATCTCTTCTGGTAATCTGCATGTGACTTCCTGCATGAGTACAATGAACCCCGTGTTATGACTTTGTTCCTAGGTTTTAAAATTAAGTACAGCTTTGTTAGAGCTGAATTCAGTGTCACCTGGTCCTGAGCCTTATAAGGCAATGGCTACACAGCTTTTTCTAAATATTATTTTCTCAATAACATTAAAGGGAATCTTACATACAACTTTGGCCTAGAAAAGGAATATTTTGACTGTTACCGGTTTATGTTTGGATATTAGATATTTACTTGCATTGGTATCAGTCAGGCGAGTCCTGAACAAGTGGCCTAAGGTAGCGCTAACCCAAAACTTCTCAGCAGTTTTGGGAAGGCTGGATTGGCTAAGCAAAGTTTGGAGTGATGTTCTGGGCCAGGAGCAGAAAGGAGTGGAGAGAGCTATAAAACTGTAAGGAGAGCTGTATGGAGCTGGGTTTGTGGCCCCCAAGGCCTGAGTGGAGCTGCGGAGCATGGACAATGTGATGTCCCCAGGCAGGGCCAAGGTGTGCTGCAAAAATAGACGTGCTTGCAAAAATATTTGCTAAAGAGTAATTCACTACAAAGCCACAGGAGAGGGAGGAAGAGGAGAATGTCTCTTCAGAAAGCAGCTGTTGGAGGCTGGGAAGGGTTGCCTGTGTATCTACCATCTTGAGGAGAACAAAATTTACCATACTGGTTTTCAGATTATGAGTCTTCTCCAGACTCAGTCGAAATCAATGAGAAGCTTCCTATTGATTTCTGTGTGTTTTCAGTCAAACCCATTTTGTATTAGCTTTCAAATATATCAATATGTGTATATTTGCAGTCAAACAAACAAGCCTGTAACACTTTGACATAAACAAGGCAAATCATTAAAAGATTTTAAGATTGTGTGTCCTATATTCAGAGTTTGGAAGTGCACGATTAACTTCAGCTGTACTTAAACAATGAGTAAACACTAAGAAGATTTCATGTTTGAATATAAACTATTTTTAAGTGTTTGTTCACTTTACAGTGTCTGCCAAATAAGGCAGAATTTGTTTATTTTTGTCTGACTAACTTCAACTGCTTTAGAGTCTCATAAACTTTATACAACAATTATGCCTTGGATCTTTTTACTGTAGGGTACCGCGTCCCTTTGCTCTACTTTTTCGTCAAGCATCTGTCTCCTGTTTTATATAACAGGCAGTGTTCTCCCAGATCCTTCACCTGCTAGACTCCAGTATTCTCTTGCCAGTGCCATATAATGCAACTGATGGCAAATTTTCTTTCCCATTAGAAACTCAATAGTCACTATTTATTTTAAATTATGTTTGTTAGAACATTTCTGATTTTTTTTTTTGCAGGTGGCTATTTTTTTTTTTCTCAAACAAAGCTAATAACTTCAAGTGCATCAACTATTTTGATTTACATATTAGTCAAATAAAACAAACTTCTGAAATTCTGTGAGCCCATTTACCTGAAGCAAGTACTTTTTGGTAAGGAAAGGAACTGTGTGAGCTGGATGGAGTGGGTACAGGCAAGGAAAATTCATGTGTTGTGTTTTTCTACAGCAGGATGACAGTGATTTTCAGCAAGGCTCAGCAATTTGTTTCAGTCTCCTGTGAAATGGGTTCATTTCTTTTCCATTAAGTTTTCATCAGTTTTTCAGCGAGAGTAGATAAGCAGACTGAGCATCTGGTTTCCACAAAGACTAGAATACATATTTTTAAGATTTGCAGGGTGGCTGGATAGATATATCTTGCTTATTTTTAATATGCATTTTATATGTGGGTTTTTTTTTTTTTTCCTCTCCAGAATTTAACTCCTAAAACATTTTAAGCCATTCTAATTGCAACATGTAGTAGTCTGGTCCTGATCAGGGCTGAACTATCACACATGTAGATTGCTATTCAGATATTAATCTCAATCTGAAGATTCTTTATGTTGGAAAAAAGAGTTGGGTAAGCCCATTTCAGAACATGTTATGGCCACACACCAATTTCCAATACTAATGTTCATCCTGAGGGAGTTCTAATAGGGACAACTCAGTGATGGTGATCATGGCTATCTGTGAGGAATATGCAGCAGTGAAACCAAGGAATGCACAATGCTGGAATGTTACTTTTACCTATTTTTTCACTTGGACTGGCTGTTGAAATGGAGGAAGAGAAGACTGTGCAAATTTGGTGTATGGTATAATAGTGTGGCCACCAACCACTTGAAAAGCTAGTAAGGAAAGACGGACAAAGAGAATTTGTGAGAGAACATTTCCCAATAACTGGAAAAATGTTTGAGATAAGTGATCCAGCTGGCTGATCCAAAGTGGTGTAAATGTTGTAGATTTCCAGTGTGGATTTTTTTTATAGCTCTTCTAGGAGAACTTTAACTGAAAGAGCAGATCAGAAAACAGAAGCAAAGGAAATCTCAGCCAGTGCGAGTTTTCCCATTATTTTTCCAAACTTTTTGAACACGGACATTCAGTCAGCTGAAGAGCTCCCTCATTTGTCCTGTATGCTCCTTGCCACTTGTACAGCAGAAGAAAGGCCAGAGGTGAAAATATAAAATGGTGGTGCTTCAGGGTGTTGTATTCTGCTGATTTTCTGTCTGGTTTGCCTTAATCTGGTGCTGATTTTACTAATTAGATTCTGCACTTCTGGCCTACATATAACTGAAATATTTATAAAGACTCATGTAGTCTGAAACTTGCTTGTTAGCTATACATTAAAGCACATTCAAGATCATAACTTATTCCAGGAAGGGAAGGGAATAAAATGCTCAACAATTTGCCTCTAGATTGAATTTTCATGGTCAGTAGATAGGAATAACTTCTTCATTTCTCCTAGCGCATGCAGTTTTGATTCAGCTGTGCCTCTGTTGCAGATGCTCATGCCAGGAAAAGATGTATCACTAGCAAGACCAAAACATGCTGCAGAGAACAGTGTGCCTTGAATCAGCCTAAATGTTTGTCACTAAAGGTGGTGTTCTGCCCTCATAAGTGTAGTTAATTTCCTTCTTAATTTGTTAGAAGTAATGTAAGACCCACAATGACACTGAAATGAGCACTTGAGGCTATTACCATAGCATTTTATATTAAAGATAGCTTATATATATAAAAATCAAAAAATAAATTATCACCATGAAATCCAGGGTGAGACACTGTCACCCTCTGAGACTCATTACCGCTTAGATCAGGGCTACTTAACAGTTTAGTGGGACAGATACCAGTTTTGGGCACATCTGCTGTCCATTTGTGCTGTTCCCTCAGCTCACTTAGATGTGATTATTGCTCATCAAAGAATGTGCCCAAGCATGTGCAATCGCGATAGGATAAGTCTGAGCTATTGGAGGCTGAGTAAAATCACCCCACAAGCTGCCAGCTGCCTTCTCTGATCTAGACTGTTGCTCTCTGGCATTATTTCTTACCACACCTCAGTTTTGCAAGGCCGTTATTCCTTCCATAGATGGAAAACTGCTGTAACTGAGCAGATGAGCCCTTAAGGAGGAGAGATTTTTGTTAACAAGATTATCATTCAGCATCAGGGAAGTCACAGTTAATTGTAACTCTTTATAATACCAGGTGACCAATTTAAGAATATAATGAGTCTGTGAGAAATCCAAACACAAGGACCTCAAAATAAGAGTTTCTGACAATACTCCTTTTCAAGCCATTGTTACTAGGACATTAATTCTGAAAACAAAGGCTTGCATCCTCTTCTTGCAGGTACAAAGCTGCATTGTTATCAGTGGGATGTTTACATACAAGAGAAGCTGTGGATCTGTCTGCCTGCCCTGAAGGCTTCTTGAAAAATCTTTAGGCAGCCAGTTGATTAGGTTCTTAATGCACTTGAACATTTGATCTTGTCAAACTTAAATTTGTTATAATTAAAAGCAATATAAAAGTAGCCATTCCTGTTTCAGAAACCCGTAATTGTATAGTAATCTGTGCATGCAGTCCCTTTGCAATTAAGGACATAATGATGCTAACTTGACTGATCCTATAAGAAATGGTCACTCGGGTCAGTAAAAGCAGCAGACTTGAATCTGTATATTTCAGAGAGTGGGAACAAATTCAGATCTTAATAAAAATTGATTTTGAGATTACTGCCTTCTTTTGATGTTCTGTCTCTTAGCAGTTTCACATCTGTCAAGCTTCACTCATGTCAGGGAAATGCTTTTGGACTTTCACTGGTGGGAATAAGTCTTACGAAATTGTATGCAGTTAATACTGCCATTTCTTGATTTATATTGCCTTCTCAAATGGATCCATTAATAATAATTTAGAAAAATCCATATTTTGGATAGATTTTTAAAAAATATCTTCTGTTGTGGAAAAGCAGCATCATATAGAGTTACTGAGCTAGAGTTAAATCAAGTAATCTGCATGCCAGAAGAAATTCAGATGTGCTAACACAGTTCCCTATCTTGCTAATTTGAGCTAGCTTGGGCATTTTTGCGTAGCAGCTGTGCTTTATTTGTGTGTGCATGTGTGTGTACATAAAACAGTACACAAACAGTGTAGATCTCCCTCTGAGAAGTTAAGTTTGAAGGTGGCATTATTTCTGTTCTTAATTAAATAATGAGAACTTTCTGCCTTTTGTAGGCAAACTTTCTCAGACAAGAAACCAATGCACACAAAAACAAAAGAAGGAGGCAAGAACAGGGTCCCATCCACACAGAGCACAAAGTCAGAGCAAAGGCACAGAGAGAACAGGTTTCTAAGAAAAATCTGTCATGCAAAACAGAAAGAACGCCAGTATTAGGAACACATAAAAAATGTGCTTCAAAACAAACACGTAAACGAAGATGCTGCATTGGCAGATGGAAGAGTACAAGAGCTACAGTGCGTGGAGTTAGATAATACCTCCAAGGACAAAAGGTTAACAGTGATGATATGTTTTTTTCTTGGGAGTCATTCAGTGACAGTAGCCATTCACTGTGGACAATAAAAGCCTGTGATTTCATGCAAAGTTCATACTGGGAATAGGATTTAAATGTGAGTGAAATATAAGATTAATTCAGAATTACTTACAGACAACAATTTAAGATAGAAACAAAAATCATACAAATGAGAAATCAGAACCATAAGGCCAAATGAAAGGATTCACAAGTTTATGTGAAAAATGGTGGAGTCAGCTTGCACAGTTTTGTAGTTTCATGTATATGGAAGTGAGGCATGCTGTCTGAGCTCATTATTTAGACTCTATGGTCACTGAAGAGAGGTAAACAATCCTACAGAATGGTTCACTTTACCCTAAAGTGTCACCAGTAAAATAAATGGCCCTCTAGAAGAGACCGGCTTAGAATATGTACTTAATTTGAAATGACTATATGTAGGAGAGAAGAAACACATGTAACATGATCGCAGCAGAAAAGAAAGGCAGGAGTTAAACATTAGTTTGTACTAAGTCGAATAAACCAGAAAATGCTAGAGGGACCCTCTCAGCCATGAAAACAAATATCTTAGCTTTAGTGTCACAGCTTCAAAGCAATGCATGCCTACTATGCATCTAGGATTGGACGCAAGTTCAGAGCAAAGAAAGGCTAGTAGGTGGGTTCCATTGGTGCACTTGTGCTCATTAAGATATCAGAGGATATTACAGTTTTTGCCATCATTAATTTATTTTCGTTTAAGGAGAAACAGAAGCACAAAAAGAATCCAGTAATTTGGTGATACCCATCTTTTGCCTCCTCCAACAGTTTCTGAAATAGCATTTTCATTCCCTGTTTCATAGCTCCTGTTAAACAAGCAAAACTCACAATAACTTTTTAACTAACTACACTCCTGATGGATTTCAAAGATTTTTTTTCTTTGATGTGGCCAGTGCTGGAATAACACAGATACTTCTAGTGGATGTTTTTAAATAATGCAAAAAAGAAGGTGAATTTTACCATCTATTCACACTCTGACCCTGCCAAAATGCTGCATAGGCTGAAATTTGCACAGGAGTTTGGCTTAGACGCTAGACATACGGAAATCTTGTTCATTCTTTGTTATGATTAAAAATACTACTGCAACTATCCTCCATATCCAGCCAACAATGGAAAATGGATCTATGGGAAGACTGAGCTAAGGTAACCTTGGTTCCTTGGTCTTACGTACATTGCCTTTGAAACAGTCTCTTCTCCATGTTGTCAAGGGCAAGAGCCTACATTTACCTTTGACCTGTTAATTTATTTTGCACATTGCAATAGAGAGATTCTTGAAGTACATTTTGTGTCGTGGTTTTGTTTAGTGAGGGGGGGCCTAAGGTGGTAGCTTCTGTAAGAAGCTGCTAGAAGTCGCTCCCCTTTGTTCAGTGGACTCGGCCAGGCCTAGGGCGGACCTGCTGCTGGCCAAGGCTGAGCCAATTGGTAGCAGAATGTTCCGTGATAACACCTCTGCGATAACATATTTAAGAAGGGGAAAACAGGAAAAAAAAAAGGAGAAGAGAAGATGTGAAGAAGCTGAGTGGGGGCAGAGGCGCAGAGGGGGAGGCGCAGGCCTCATGGGCCTTGCAGGCCTCACCCTCTGGCCTCTCGCCAGGCAGACGACTGGGCCCAACTCGGTCCAGCCTGGCTGCAAGAAGTGGAGAGGAGATGAGAAGTGAATAAGATGTAAAAAAGATCCTGAGAGACATCTGCCAGCCTGTTGTGCGGAACAGCTGCAGACGCCAAGGTCAGTGAAGATGGAGGGGGAGGAGTAATGCGGCTCCTGGCCAAGATTCCCCTGCAGCTTGTGGTGACGACCATGGTGGAGCAGGTTGTCCCCCTGCAGCCCATGGAGGTCCACGGAGGAGCAGAGATCCACCTGCAGCCTGTGGAGGACCCCACGCCGGAGTAGGTGGAGGCCTGAAGGCAGCTGTGGCCCATGGAGGGCCTGCTGGAACAGCCGTTCTGGAGAGACTGTACTCCATGGAAGAGATGACCCACGCCGGAGCAGTTCCACGAAGGACTGTGGCGTAGGTGGGACCCCACGACGGAGCAGGGGAGGAATGTGAGGAGTTCTTCCCCCAACCATGAAGCAGCGGCGTGAAACAACGTATGATGAACTGACTGCAACCCCCATTCCCTCTTCCCCCCTGCGCCGCTCAGGAGGGGAAGGTAGTAGAGATAATGTTAAGCCCGGGAAGAGGGAGGGGTGGGGGGAGGTTATCTTGTTCTCTGTCCTGCTGTTTGTAGTAATAAATGAATAGTTTTCCCCAAGTCGAGTCTGTTTTGCCTGTGACGGTAACTTTAAGGATTTCTCCCTGTCCTTATCTCAAACCTCGAGCCGTTTTTCCTTATATTTTCTCCCCCTGTTCTCTTGGAGGGTGGGGGGAGTGAGAGAGAGAGACTGCGTAGTCTGGTCCTGATCGGGGCTGAACTACTACATTTTGCAACATGTAAGTTTCCTTCTCTGCAAGAAATACATTGGATCATTATTGTAGTAACTCTCCTTTTCAGAATCTGAAGACCTGGTTCCTTAGGCTCATACTTTGTGAAATAAAGTCATTCTGGTCATGGAGGGCCAGTAAGTAAGAGATAAGAACCTGTCTGATTCACAGCTTCCCAATCTGATAAAGCTATACTACCAGCATTTTTTAACTGACGATTACACCATTTCTGAAAATCTTTACATTTCCAGCCTCTAGTAGGTAATAAGTCTAATGGAAATCAGAGTGAAGTTCTCTAGCTTGTCATCCAAATTAGCCCCAATCCTGCAAACATTTTGGCAGAGGCTTAACTTTACATCCAGGAAAGCAGACTTCATTACGAGTCTGCCTGGTTTAGGAAAATTGAGCATATGTCTAGCAATTGCACAGTTGCAGGGAAGGAGAGAGGTAGGATGAAAGAAAATCGTAAATTGGTTCAATCCTCTTCATTGTGTAATTTACAAATTGGATTGGAGGGAGCTTTCATGTGCCATATGGTCTAATTTGCAACGGGATGAATTTCGTCAACACCTACAAGAAGCTTTTTTCTTCTACATATGTGAATTGGCACAAGAACATTAGTTCTCTAAAGAACCCCTGACCTCTGGCCTTCTTATCCCCCCCCAAAAAAAGTTATATACAACTGGAGAGCTCACATCTAGTTGTGATTTAGTGTTCCCTTTCAGGACACAGCTGATCTACAGAAGAGCCAACTCTCCTTTTGAACAGGCAACATCCTGTCTTTTCTAAGAGAAAATTAAGAAACTGGTACAGAATGGACTTGAGCATCACCTTGGGTTGTTTTGAGCAGAACTGTGGGAATATCTAATATTTTATAGTTCGTCAAAAATTTTGAGTCCAGACCTGTTAACCACTTCCTAGAAGCAAAGAAATCTGGAAAATTAATGTCAAGATTCAGAAGTAATGTTAATGTTATATATAAAAAAAAAATTGTCAGTCTTGCAAATTTTGCTGTGGAAATACAGATAAATATTAAGAAATACTTATGATAATCCATGCTTGTATGAAATGGGAAGTAGCGTGAAGAATCAGGAAAATGATTTTATCTTTGTTTATAGTGCTGATACTGGAATACTGTGTACTATTCTGAAACCTCTATGAAGACAGGAAAGTGAGAAACAACTCAAAATGGTTGTAATGCTTTACAGTGATAAATTTAAAGAGCACAACTTGCTTATATACACAAAATAAGCATTTCATACATAAAATATCACACTTGATACTTTTACCATGGACAATCTAGTAGAGAAAAACATAAGAAGAATCAATGGCCAGAAAATTTGAGCTACATTATTCCACTAGAATCACATGTGTTTAATAGTGATGAAAATGACACCCAAATAAATTGCCAAGAGAAGTGTGGGGTTCTCCATTCTCAAACTGAAATTGCCTTAAAAGCTTTCCAGAGCTGAGTACAAGTTATCAGCCTCAATATATGAGTCACTGGATGCCATTCCACGGATGACATTCTGCAGGAAATCAGACTGGTGGTGTACTAACTTTACAATCTACAAGGTTTTATTGGCCAAACTGCTATTCCCGTGAATGTTCTTGCAGATTTCAATACCATCATTCATACTTATTGAAGCAAAAGAGATAAATGACAAAATATTTTCTTCTCTTTAGCCTTCTATATTGTCTCCATATGTTGCAACAGAGAAGATCGAGTCATTATTTCATTTCATTTCTAAGGAAGTGTTCTACCAGAGACTGTCAATGAATCATAGTTTGTTAGGGTGGCCCCTGCAAGTTCGCTTGAAAATATTCATGAGATTACTGTGGTTGCAATTTGCCCATTAGTGGTAGGATAAAAATAAGCTTCCCAGCTGTCAAGATTTATAGAGTCATATGTGAAAATATGATTTTGAGGGGTCAGAAAATGAGATCAATCAGTTACTTTAAACTGAGAACAAAAATAATATATTTACTGACCAATTTATTTCTAACTCTGCTATCTCACGTAAGCCTTTCATTAAACCTTCCCTAAGTTTGACTGTTAAGGGAGCAAACACATTTTGTCATCTGGTTTTATTTTGAGGAAATTATGGCTCAATTTTTTTAAATAAATGTCTTAAAGGAAAGTTTGAGGGAAAGTAACATTAAATCATATTCCGAACAGCAATTCCAAGACAAAGTCATTATTAAATTTCTGATTATTAATGTGTTGGGTTTATTAAAACAAATGTGACATGTTATGTGTGAAGTTACCAGCCTGTGGCTGGAGTTGTAGATTTATTTTTTAAAGCATATGACATAATATCTATGATGCAAAGTGAGCTCTTATTCTATTCTCAGAAAAAAATATCCAAAGTAGCTCTGACCGCACAGAGAATTACACTGGTGCAAAAATAATCTGCCCTAAGGTTTCATCTGGTTGTTGATTTATAAACTTGGGCAATGCAATGTTGCTTTAAAGTAGAAATCTAAAATTCATGCAACTCCTTTCACAGACTGGTAACCTCAAACACGTGTTATTAACTGTGTTAATAATTTACTTAATTTTAATCATTACTGTGAATTGCTGTTTGGGATACAGTTCGATTTTGCTTTTCCTCAAATTTGCCCTTGAAATGCTTAAAACTGAGCCAAACTCTCCCCCTAAAATCACACGATAAAATTAATTTGATTTTTTAAGAATCAATGTCTAAAGTTTTTCACACAGCATGAGCCAGAGCAGTTTGGCCAGGGGAAAGTTTCAGCCTTCTACATCTGCAGCAGTGTAATTCCTGGTGCAATCAGAATTTCTCTGGTTGCTGGTTTTATGAAGGCAGAATGAGACTTACTTTACATAATCAGTATTATTCCATTGTGAATATCAGTGAATTTCAACTTTTTTTGGAGTTTTTGACCTTTCATAGTTTGCCAAGGGAAATACAGATCCCTGGACAGTGAATTTAAATTATAATACCAGTAGGCCTGGGTTTTATAATCTCATTTTGAAGACCTTTCAGAAGCAGTCAAGAAATCTCTAGGGGTCTGTGGGACACTGTGAAAACCACTGCACCGGAGGAAATAATTAACAGCCTACACTGACGGATAGAGATCTCTCTCTCTATTCTTCAGGGCACAAAGCAACTTCAGCTTCAGCTCCAGCTCCCTCCTTTCCACTGCTGCAGTCACACTGGTAGCGCAGGACTCCGGATCCCTCACAAACAAGAGCTCGTCTAATAACTAAAGCCCTTATGATTAAAAATACCCAGAGACGGGAGAAATCTAATTCCAGACAATTTCTGATTTGCATTCTCTGAGAAGAACACACCGTTTTAGAGCTGATTTCCAAAACAGTGTGCTTCCTCTTCAGCGCAGGCGTTGACTCACGCTAAGGAATGTATTCCATTACAGCGCTGCTGGCTTGCATCGTAACTTCATGTAGAACCAGTTAGTTGCTGTGGTGACAGCGACCAACAAACAGAAAAAAATCATGAACTCTTTCAGGACTGGTCAGAGCAGTTTAATGGCAGCATCCACGCTAAAAACTGTCAAACTGTCTTGTTTTGTTTTCTTTGAAAAGGAGGCTCAACCATTCCAATAAACATGTAATATCATCCTAAGACCAGCTATGTCTCCTCCTGAGAAATTGTTTCACCCATCCTGCAAATTTTTGCAGCTATAGAGACTGTAATCTATGGCCATTATTTCAAGCAAATCTGGAGTTTATCTCCCTAATAAAAAATTGAACAACAGTTAAACTTGGTGGAACTCCACAGTCTTTTGGAGAGGTACGTGAAGACAGAATCTAAGCTTGTTGGTGTGGGTAGTGTTCATCTAGTGCTGAAACCAGTACAATACCTTTATAACTTAAAATTAACTATAACGTTCAATGGGAGTGTTTGGTATAAGGTACAATAAACATAACATTGCATTGTTTTAAAAGAGAGATACAAACTCCCTGAAAACTCACAAAAAATACCCAAGCAGATTTTCAACCATATCACAGAACCACGGCACAGCCCAGGCTGGAAGGGACTTTGAAAGATCATCTGGTCCAACTTTTCATGGGAAAGGGAGCCTAGATGAGATTATCTAGCACCTTGTCCTGTTGCATCTTGAAAGCTTCCAGCGACAGGGATTCCACCATGTCCCTGGGGAGATTGTTCCAATGATTGATTGTTCTTACTGTAAAAAAAAATTATTTTTTTTTTCAAGATGAAACCTCTCCCAGTACAACTTGTATCCATTGCACCTTATCTTCTCCATGTGGCTCCTTGTGAAGAGAGAGCCTCTGTCCTCCTCGTAGCTGGAAAAAGTTCAGTCTAAAATGGTGCAATTCCCTCACTGCATCCACTCAGCACTGGAGGATTCAGAGACTATTTGGTCGCTGCCTGCTTGCAGGAGCACCTGTGGAGGGGGCTCTGGGTAACCCTACCAGAGTTGCCAGCGTCCTGTGCTCACAAAAAACTCAGAAGTTCATCTGGGTGTCCTGCCACATCATTGCCGCCATGCCAGTGGCTACTGAGAATTAGAGGATGCCTGTGCTCACTCGCCTCAGAGGAGGGTGGCTGTGGTGGCGTGTGCAGGCACATTTATACATACTTATAGATCTGGCATTGCGCATGCATGTTGTTATTCTCATATGCAGATGTTATAATGGCCTAACCATCAGATCGATCTGCCACGAAGAACTGTGCAGGTACAAATCTACATGGAAAAAACAGGCTTGCTATGGTATGATGTGAGTTGGAGATTTTGGCTCAGCAGTTAAACATATGCATATATGTGCCTGCAAGTACATATATTTGTATCCATGTGTGTGTCTGTATATTTCATTAAAATATGCTGTCTTATTATTACAGTTAGATAATTCTCATCCCATTACTTTTATTGCTATATTTGTTAATTGACCATGTATCCTCAAGAGACTTTATTAACATTGGCAGGATAAGCCTAACGGCTGTTGTGATGTCTAGACAAAAGGAATTAAAGACACAGCAGAAATACTTACTCAATATTTCCCTTCTGTGGGAAGTTTCTGTCTCACTCTTACAAACCTTTTAATGTAACTTTATTAAGGATTTAATGTAATAACCAATGCATGCTGTAATGGAACAAGTGTAAGCATTTTATGTGTATTTACAGTTGGCTGGGCAGACTCTCCCTGCCTAATATCAAAGCTGATTTAATGTTGTGGGTTTGAAATTAAACCAGGAATGTTAAGTCTCTAGGACTGTTGTTGCAAATGAAAAAAAGTCACATCAGTCAGAGTGATATTATGGAAATCCTGCACTATTTTGAAAAGAAGAGAAGGTAAATCCACTCTTTGAACAGCAGCAAACGGAAAAAGGAAAAAGCAAGAACTTGGAGTATCTCTGTGTGGGAAACACAAGCCAGGGAGGATCCAAGGATACATGTATTCTAGGTCAGAGAGGATAATTAGGATAAAAATTTTGTTTGAGTTCCTACCAAACCACTAGACAAAACATCCTGCTGCATCCTCCTGTCATAACTGCTGCAACAAGGGAATTAATGGGAGGACGTGCTAGCAGCTCTCTTGCCAAACTTATGTCTTGATTTTTCTTCTCTCACATCTTCCAAGTTATTTACATTAAGGTGTCTTCTACAAAGAGGATCTGAGATTTGTGAATGAAGGCCAGATAAGACAGAAGACTGTCGTGAGAAAAAGTCAGGAGAAAAGAGGAATGAAAGATAAAAGGGCAGTTCAGACAGAAGAGGAAGGATCTGATACAGTGAGGAAGTTCAGAAGAATGTGAGATGGAAAGTGGTCAGAAGACAAAGATGTTTTGAAAAATGTCCATACTTATGAAGATTGAGCTGAGTAAAATTGGTCTGAGTCTCCAACAAATATCTTCGGCAAAATATTCACTGTTGATTCAGACTAACCAGTTTCTCCTCCCTGAGGCTGTGCAGGAGCTGTTTGGTAGAACAGCTTAAGTAAAATTAAAGACAAAACCCAAGAAAAAGGCCCACACATTTCCAGCATGATCTGATCCCTGCTATTGCCATCTCTTTCCTTCTTCCTGGACTGAAGCCACCTGCTTCATCACTCTCTTTTCACTGTCCATCCCAGCTTGGAAGATCCCACATCACCCTGTGGGAGGCTTCAATCTCTGCTGTGTCACAGCTTGGCTCTGTGCCTACACACTGACAGATTTTTTGGCTATGTCCTGTTGCTTCCACCCCATACCTTCCTCTGCTGCCACTTATGGGCACATGGGCATCGCCTGTTACTCTAACTGCTACACCTTCCTCCACTGATTGATTACATATTTTAAAATGTGAGGACAATGAAAGAATAATAAATGTTGCTTGGCTTTGGAGATCCACTCACCTCTATCTTTTCCAGCAGAGAAAATAATGTAATCAAAACCAGAAAGAGGAGGAATTTAGATGACTAAAGACCGAAGTTTTATTGTCCAGATCTTTTGATATAGAAAAGATAAACTAAAGCAGTGATACATAACTAATTAAAAGAAGCACAGAAGAAAAGAATGAAACAGAAGTGGAGAGTTTGGAGAATATATATGCTATATTTTTTTAAAAATTAAAGATGCCTTTTGTTTTGAAAGCTAGGAATACGTTCCCAAGAAAGATAAAACTTCAGTATGACCCAGATTATGAAAAGGCTTTCCCCTGGCCTTACTAGAAAAGACAGTTGATGGTGGTTTGGATACTGTTTGACAGCCTGGAGCCTGGGGCTTAAAATGATCTATTTTTTCTGGACTTGAAGTTAGAGACTACATTGTCATGTGAGCAAACCGCAGAACACATGTAATCCAAAACAAAGCCACTAACCAATTTACAAATGCAACTAAAAACAGGATTGTTCACAATGCCTTTTTATACTGGGGTAAACTGTAGCCGAGGTCTTTATCAAAGACACTAAATTCTCCAAGATTTCCCTATAAATTCTCAAAACACATACACATGTGAATACATATTTGTTACACACGCATTTTTAAATGCATGAAATGTGTAAACGAAAATAATACAAAAGTAAATAGACATGCCCGAATGTTTTCATAGCCAATTAATTCAAATTTAATTACCACATTTCCTGCCTGATTCTTGCACCAATCTTGAAAACCGATGTAAAGGAAATGCTGTGGCAAATTTTGAGAGCCTGAGATAATAACACGGATAAAAGTTTCCACTGTTTCTCATGCGGTCGTCTTATTTGTATAGGTACATTTTTCAGAGGAATTGTTTCAAGATGTCTGCAGACTCAAGAAGGCAAAATATAATCTAGTTGATTGGAGGTATTACAGTCATGATGGCAAACAATAGATATACCTACCTTTGTAAAGGTGTCTACTTGGATCATTAGAAGATCAACTACCTCCATGGAGTACTTTTCATGTCGAATCAACTGTGAAAGTGAAGACTCTTGTAAGGACTAGAAAGAAAAGTCTTGATTCTTAAGAACAATTCTGAGTCAATAATTTTATTTTTGAGTGATGAGTTAGTAGGTCTCTTCCTCTACCCTATAAAAAGGTTAAAAATTCAGCAAAAAATATAGATCTATAATACTTTACATCATTTGTAACTAGAACAAATGCACTGTGTTCTTATTCAGTATTTTCCTCTTCTTGTAAATGCTCTAGAAAAGTAGTATGGTCTTTGCGTCATTCTTGGGTCGTGCCCAAATGAAAAAGTAGGCAAACCTAAAAACTGAAAATAGCCAGTATAATCTTCGGAGAAATGCTGGCCAGAGGCACCTGTGTATAGATGTCCTTTGCCCTGTTCTCTGAGAAAATCAATCCAATCTTCCCTGGCGTCTGAACACTTCAGGTTTTGCCTGCTAACATATTTCTGCTTTACAGATTGTTTTTATTCTTGGCTTTATTAGCCAAAGTGAAGTCTGGAATTTTCCTGGATGGCTCCAAACCTGAACAAGTGCTATTAAAAGATTTAGTACAGTTAAGGGACAAATAAGTTAGTGTTAAATACACAGTGAAGTCAGCTAAAACTCTGCTAACATTTCCTACAGGTCTTAAGTAACATTTAAGAATCTTTTCTCTCTGCTTTTGAATTTAAGTTCCCAAGGCAACTCCCTGCTGTAATACTGTGGGTATCCAAAAGATGATTCTTCCCACAGTCTAGCTTACTCTGTAAGAAAAAAAGCTCAGTATCAATTTCCAGGGGTATCCTGAGAAATCAGAAGTCTGCATAGGATGGAAATAAATATTTCTGTTTAGATTCTGCATAAAGCACTCTAATATTAAAAATGCTGGGTTTTATTGACTGATTCATTTTCTTGGGAGACATGGGGGTATGTGGCATCCTGTCTCTGTTTTTCTGGAAAGCAGAATGCAAGGACCCTCTCCAGTGTGCTGTTGATGCATTACCTGGTAGAGGTTTGCTTCACTCAGTATCTGAGTGGGAACTGATGACCACTCTCTTATTATCACTGTTTAACACAACAGTTGCCTCCTAAGAAAGCTCAGTTACCCACTTTTTCCTGTTTCAAGCCAACAGTAATGAAACTAATTAGCAATGTTTATCATTTTCAGTTCAGATAGGCAATTTACATTCAATTAGTCTCTGTTTCGACCAGTGCAGTTCAAAACTGTTGTTTCATTGGCAGGTCTCCCCAAAGATACCTGTGTTCCTGTTGTTGGTGGGTCTGTTCATCTGACTGCATCACCTGGCAGCTCACCTTGCAGTGGTTTTTCCCCCCTCCTGTGGTTATCTCCCGCGCTTTTGGGACATGAAGAAGATTCCTATGACTCCATAGCTTGTATGTAGCTACATGTCATGGTACAGCTGCTGTTTGCAACCATTTTTCCATCAGAGGGGGTTTATTTTTGTTTTATCTGTCTTCTAAACACCTTCTAACCTTCTAAAAGGTTATTTTATCAATTACGAGTGTCTGGATTGTAAATTGAACATAAAACTGATAGAAAATTGGTTCTGTGTGGCACATTAGACAAGTTATATGACATATGTCCTTTCAGGGCCATACAGCATTTTGATTTTCAGTTCTCAGCTGAACTAGTTTTCTAAGGGTGACAGCATATGCTTTCTTGGTGTCATTCTATCATTTGATAGTGCTAATAGCTCCTTTTACCTGACTCCTGTCTCATCCTCATCACTCACAGCCTACATTTCCTCAGGCAAGGATTTTTTTTTTTCATTGCTGGCTTTTAAAAACTGATTACCAGGCGTCATATAGTCAAGTTCCAAAATGTGCTGTATTCTATGTTTGCCAATGCCCTGAAAAGTGTTTCTATAAACTCCAGTTCTCTAACACTAATGCTGTGCTCAGTTTAAAGACATTTCTAATTGAAGAAAAAATAAAAATCTGTAACTATGGGATACAAAGGCAATGTTTTTATTTGCTGGGGGAGAAAGGTGCATGAGGTTGAGGTATTCAAGTCTATGGCATTAATTTTGTGCACATAATACCCACTAGCCTTCCATAAGTAATATGTACAACTTTTTATATGCATGAATTATGTTTCAAGTTGTCTGTTCTTGTCTGAACCATTGGAATTCATTATTATAATTTCATCTCATCTATTAACTTTAGTGAGGCCCTCAGTTTCTCAAATGCATTTACATTGTAGGTATCCTTTATATAGTAGTCATTATGGCGTACTAGTACTTGCAAGCTACTTGTTCAGGCAAATAACTAGGCAAATATTTCCCTATAAACAGCAAATTCCATTACAAAACATCATCTATTTATCTTCTCTTCAAACTGCTTTCTGATTTTACTTTAAAATAAAAAAAAATTCAAATCAAAGAATGCCAAGTGTTGGGGCTTTCAGATATTAAATAATTGTGAAAGCTGGCAACACTCTGAAATAAGAATTTTGTAGTACATCACGTTTTTATATTCCCTAACCTGTGATTTCACACATTTCTGTTTTAGTCTTTACCAACTCCTTAATTCTGTAGGGAAGTGAAATATTCCCTGACAAATTTTGTTTTTCTGAAAGCAAACTGTTGCTATAGCAATATCTGATGTCTCAAATTTAACTACAATGGATACAATGGAGCCTAAAGGACAGCAAGATATTTTAGAACATAAATCATCCCTGCAAAATCACTGAACATGCTATTTAATAAACAAAAGAGGCTGAAATGATGTTTTTATTGGAAACATTCATATTACTGAAAATCCTCTTTCTTTAGTGGAATCTGCCAGCTCATGTTTTCTATCTAAAAATATTTGCATTTATCTTCCAGGGGCAAGGTATGTATATTTTCTTTAACTGTATTCTTACATATGTGTAGCTTAGCAGATGACGTTCGCCTTGGAATACACAAGGAAGTCACTGGCCTGGGTTTCTCTTGCCTAAATCATTTCTTCTGGATACTCTGGGACAGCTGTCCCCCATGAGAGGGCCAATGGAAGGGACAGAAATGTGTTATTTTGAAGGTGGCACTCAGTTCCCATCCAGTGGCCTGGCACTCCTGCTCAGGCAGCAGTTCCCATTGTCACATAACCCTGCCAGAAAGTCCCCTGGTATCAGTGCAATGCTGGGGAAGAGAGAGGGATTGGCCAATATATGCGAGTTAGTTGTTTTACTCTCCACAAAGACATTTGACCAGGTGAAAAGAAGTCCATTAGCAGAAAAAAACATCTCTTTTATGACTGGATATAGCATTGCAAGCATTTGCCTTCATCTAGCATCCCAGCCTATGGCTGCCCCTGGCCTGATGGTAGGGAGTCTCCTGACTCCATCTCCAAACCTGTCAGGGTAAGGCACAGGATTGAAATGTTCACAGCGTTTGAAAATATCCACATACAGGTCTATATAAACTATATAATGGAGTATGGCCATTGGACATCCTCATGCTAGCAGCAACTCAGTTGGTCTTAGCACCAGAGGCAGTGTTTCAGTGTGGACTCTGCTTAGGTTAATTAGCTGTCCTAAGACGTAGGGCTAATTTAGCTCAGAGGCAGTGTTGCAAGGTGCAGAGCTTTATGGAACATGTGATGACTTGCGGCTACACTAGAGTTGCTGGGAGCTAGTTTAGAGGTTTTTGCTTTGTACTATATGTCACAGCATAGACGTTACCCTTCAGTCCCAAAGAGTGTGTAGTGATGTGCAGTGATACAATGAAGTAATGGACCAAGTCTTTTGTACACCCTCATCTCCCTCAATCTCAGAGCTGGATTTTGTAAGGTTTTTAATAAATGTTACGCCACAAAAAAAAGCACTGTCTGTGCCAGGAGCAAGGTGTTACTCAGTGTCATGGCAGAGTCTAGTCAAGGGTGAACATTTCTCCTCACTTTTCGTTCCCAGCAAAGAAGTCGAGAAGAGTGCAAGTGGCCTCCATCTTACACAAGATTTGGCTGAAGTTTGCACGTTGGTCCACCTGACTAGGGCAGTGTATCCCTAAGAAGGAGTCAAAGTAAATTCTTAGATTGAGGAATTAAACATCAGATTAAAAATGAAGTGTATTTTCAGTTTTCATAGTCCTAGTGTTACTATAATGAACAATAACAATTAAAATATTTTTCTTCAACTAGTAGCCTAACTTAAGTACAGACCACCATTAAAAATAAGTGACTACTTCCCACATTTGTACAGCACAGGAAATAACTGAAGCTGCTTATAAAGGTGCCACACAGAGTCCTAAGGATGACACCGTGAGGCAAGTCTTTACTTTAATGACAACAACTGTAAATATTTATCCAACTAGAAAAGACAAAGTCATTAACATCTTGACTATTTGGGAAGTAAAGGTTCTCTTCTTTATAAATATAGTACCTCAAATATGACCTTTTTTCCAACTAGTAGCTGAAAATGTCTTTTATATCATCTAAAGAGGGCCTACTTCAGATATTTAAAACACAAAACAAATTATGGATAGACTGTCAGGAATATAGAGTCACTAACCAATCCAGAAATATATTTAATGTAATTCTTACAATGAAATGGCTGAACATATTTGAATAGAGCAAAACACATATGAGTAGAGAAGTTTAATGATCAAGTAGAAGTAAAGAGCTTTTGCAAAGTATTCTACTCCTTTTGCTAAGACCCATCAACCACTGAACTCTCCCTCACTTGAACGTTGTTCTCCTGTCAGCTTGTGGGCCCCACAGAGAGACCAAGGCTAGAAGGCACTGCTGTGGTCCATCCTCCTCTCCCAGGACAGGGACAGCTATTCTTAAACTATTTCTAAGCGACTACTTTGAATATATTCGTTAATAATGGAAATTTTTACATGCCATCTGTGGGCTTCCTATGTAGCTCTTATTTCCAGTCTCATTCTTAGTTTACCAAATAATTTTTGCCACGAGTTCATACTCTGTGTGTTTTTCACATAAAGATATTTAAAATAGAGTTGCCAAGGAAGCAAGTAATGACTATAGTTAAAACAGCCTAAAGTGCTTATTAGTGTTCAACTCAGGTGCTGGAGTGGGCAAAGTCTTGTTCAAGAGAATTTTACTTGCCTGAATCCCAAACTGGATTGCTTAAATGCAGCTGTTTCCGTGGTGTGCTGGAAATGATGGTTGTCCTTGTGGAATCTCACACCAAATTATGTAGATCCAGATGGATAATGCTAAATAGACATAATACAGTTCAAAGAAGATATTGTTTGAATAAAACTCACCATTTTGATTAATGTGCTCAAGCACATTAATAAAAATTGGAAAAATAAGAGTTCCTTGGAAACATCTGTGGTCTCTTACAAATTGGAAACTTTTAACATATACCAATATTTTGAAGATATCTGGTGAAATACTTCATGTGTCTTTGTATTTTAGAATATTAATTATTATTTTTCATATGCTGATATTTTTTACAATTTTTTTTCTTCTAAAACTATTCTAAGAAGTACAACTAGACACTAGCAACAGCACAACACAATTCAAATGACCATCTTAAAACACTGAAAATGATTAATAACGAAGGAAAATGGCTTACAAAAAGCCTTCAGTCTCAAGATGAGTGTGCCCAGATGCTGAGCTAGCCGTATTGTCGTGCAAGAGGAACCAGAGTGAGTTCACAAGGAATCTTCTCTGAAGATGGAGTCCAAATATGATATCCGTATGGTGATGCTCAGCTATTACTCCCTGGCCTTGGTTAGTCCCTTACCAGCACCTCAGAGCTGGTGTCATGTGTCTTATTGGTGCCACCAAGCAAGCTTGAGGCAGCCCCAAGGATGGCCAGAGCTGAGACGCAGCAATGTGTGGAGGGAGCCCCAAACAGGCTGATGTGGAAGAAGCCCTTGCTGCTCTGCTCCTCAAGAAGCATGGGGTGGAGGTTGGGGTATCTCAGCAATTGGGGGCCCTCCCCTTGTCTTATCCCCAGGAGGAGCTGCTGAGCAAGGCAGGACCTGGGCTAATGGCAGGGTGGGGTGGGCTGACACCCATGTTAAGTGATGGGTAGCTGTGCCTGTGCCTCATCCTCTGCAGTGCCCTCTAGATACTCAGGAGTAGTATTTTTTCACTTTTGTTCCACGGAGCATGGGGTCATTCCTTCTTCTCCATCAGAAGAGAAAAGGAAGCTCAAATAAAGGAGCCATTGCTGTTGGCTATCACCTAAGCTAGAGTTTTCTATATGATTGATTAAAGGGGGCCTTAATTTTCTTTTGCTGTTGTAGGGAAAGCAGCAATTTGCTGCCACATTAAGTCCCCTTTACTCCAAAACCCTGTCTGTTTTACCCTTTAGTATGTCTTAGTATTCACAGTATTTTCAGCTATCCCGTACTAAGCTTACCTTCCTCTCCATTCCCGTTGCCAAGCAAAGGTGGTTTCCCAGGGGATTACTTCACAGTTTAAGCTATTACAGTTCAGTCTTCCCAACACTGAACATTTCTGCTCATTTAGAGGAAGGGCAGATTATTTTTCTCCGTGTCCTTCTGCGTTGCCTTAATCTAGCTAACAAGAGGCATGTGCCTGCCAGAGGCATGACTGCAGCATGGACGCCATGGTGGCTGGATGCCATTTTGCACAAGGTGGCGTGCTCTGGCTCTGCCCCCCCATCTTCTTCCTGTCAGCCATTCCCACCGGTGGGGTAGCAGGGGTGAGGCCCTTCACTGTCCCAGCCACCACACCGCTTGCTTGCAGGGCGTCTTTGTGTCCAAGTGTAAAATTAACTGCTGTCTCCTCGTGCTCAGGGCCCACTTCAAAGCTCCTTGAAATTGGTGGGGATTTTTCTACCCACTTCAAAGGGCCCTGGCTCATGAGCATACAGCACAGGGTGCACCAGTTAATTTTTAAACTTCTGTTACCTGAAAACTTATTGTAAAGTGTACCGGAGCATAGGACTGGGGACGAGCTTGCTGAAACGCTTGACGAGGCACAGCTGAACAACTGGGATTAAGAATTTCTTTCTTTACTATCTATCCTTTTATGCTATGCACATGCCTTTTAATCGTTCCTTGTAATCATTTACCTGTGTTTTCTACCATCCTGCACCTTTAGTGCTTGGTTGTTGCCCTTGCGACAGCCCGCCCACCCAGTGACGCATGGGACCCAGCAAGGCTGAAAAGCATGCAGGACTTGCTTGAGCTGACTTTACATTTCTGAGCAGCCTAGAGGTTTAGAAACCCCTGCCGCGTTTAAGTCCAGCCCACACCACTGCTTGGGCAGCTCTTCAGGAAGTGTGCTGTCTTGGCAGTGAGCTGGGTGACCATCCTTCCCTGCCTCCCTGCTTCCTTGCCTTCTCCGGGACATGGCCTCCAAGCCATCTCCTCCACCACAGCTTGGGATGACAACCATCACAGAATGGTTGCTGGCAGGACGAGGAGAAGTTATGCAACGGTGTGCAATGGCTGCAGTTATATTTGGCTCTGGTTTGTGAGGTGTATAAAAATATGGTGTGAGATTTAAAAAAGAAACAGACAAAAACAACCCCAACCCCCCACATTCGCTTTATTTACTTTCCCAGGAGAACTTCATGTCTTTGTTTCATCCAAGGTCCTCTCTATCTCCCATTTTACAACCCAGCTCCAAGAGTATTAAAATAATATTTTAAAAATAATTTGGAAAGTAGTTTTTAAAGTAGAAAAGGTAAGCAAAGATAATTTTATTTAAAGAGTAAGGAATAAATAAACATACCTCTGAATTGCAGAGCAGTGTCCCAAAGGAAATAGTGGAAATCAAATAGCTTCAATAATTTAAAACTAGACTGGACAAAGCACTTAATAATATATGGCAGAAAAGAAGTCTGCCTTGGCAGGAGATGGAGTGGATGACTTAATAGGTCTTTTCCCTCTCTAGCCTGTATTATTTTATGTTTTATTACTGTAGATGACTCAATGTTAACAATGGTTAGTTTATTTTCTTACAACTGCTTGCCACAGGACAGTGTATGTCTGTGTCATTAAACCTTATTAATTATCTCCAGTTACCAGAAAGGCACTGGAGGCACTTAGCAGTGTTTATGCATGTGTGAGCATCTCTTGTTTTCGGGCTGCATATGTGAGAAGAATGGCAAAACAATCTGTCAACTCCATAGATCATCCTAAAAAGGCACGATATATGTTATACAACACTATCAGGCTTTTTGCATCATCATAAGTTACAGCAAACCTCCTTGTGGAGTGTTTTCAAGAGCATTGAAATAGGGTTTGTACTACTAAACATAAAGCTCATTTTGCTTTAATTACCACAGTGTAACGTTGCAGGGCTCTGTGAGAGAGGGGAAAATACAGTCTGCATTGCTTCGGAAGTAGACCCAAGATAAAATACTGTGCTCACTTTAGAAGTGTTTATAAATGACATTAAATGTGACCAGCACCTGCTGTTCTATCTTATTTGGCCATAAGGGGACTTCACAACCTCCTTACATGAAACACACTAAGAAGCATGTGGGCAGAGATACTCCATTACAGGTTTACAAAGTGTTTCTTGGACATTGGGGAAGTCAGAAGTTAAATTACTGGGGAAAGACTGAACATAAACCAAGGATTACACAACTATGACTGCACTCATCATGAAATCATTGATCAGACAAACACAAATGGCTTAAGGATACGAGAGCTTTCCTTGGTTCAGGGGGTGGAAGAGAGGAACTCTAAGAGCCTTACAGGATAGAAGGGAAAAAGACTCAGTTTAGAAAGGAGAACATGGGAGACAAATGATAAAAGTGTCTGAATATGTAAAAGAAAAATTATATAGCATCTTCTATACATTTATTCAATGTATGAGCAACAGACTTGCAGAAAGGGAAGAATAGGTTAGGCACAGGGAGAATCTTTCTAACAGTAAGAATACTGAAGAACTGGAATATTTTGCTTGGATAGTGTGAAATACTACCTAAAAAAGACAGAAACTGTAATTTTAGAACCATTACAAAATGTTTCATTTGTCATGTGGGCATTGTAATCCAGAGCACCTACAAGATGAGAGTGCCAGAAAGATACATTTACAGAGATACTGAGAAATCTATGGTAGTCCTAACCTGAGGATCCAAATGCTCCTGGAGTGTGTAATTTAATTTCCATGAAGGGGTAACAGACAGAGCTATGTTTAGCAGAGGAATGAAGATGTCAGCAAAGAAGTGTTATTGCCTCGCCAATTCTTGTCTGTTGAAAATAAAACTTTCCCGATATTTCACAAGCTCTCTTCTTTGCAACACCAGCAAAAGTTTTTGTCTGTGTTTTTTTGATCATGTTAATGTGTATGGGCTTGTGGCAGTGAGCACATTCCACATAAAAATGGTCTAAATCATTCAATTTTAATATCTGGGTTACCACAGAGGAAAGTCCTCTTAGTCTCTCAGTTATTTCTGCTCCATAAAACTTGAATGTAGCTTTAGGCTATCTGAGCTTAATGTCTACAAATACTGGAAACAGGCTGAAAAGAATCAATACCAGACATGTCATGGATCTCCATCTCATTTATCCATATTTTCAGAAGATCCAAATGGAAATGTAATACCACCTATGATGGAGAAGTAAAATATTAGCTATATCTTCAGATAATAAATCTGATTTTGCCATTACTAAAAGCTGTTTGAAGTTTCTTTTTAATGTTTATATCCCATTTTAATAATAATCAACATGAAGTGCTGTCTTCTGGGGTGAGAACATGGGCTTTTGGGGTTTGTTTTTTACTCTTTCCTTACGTACTGAAAACTGAGCTCTCTTCCCACCCCTCACCCCCCCTTACACAGGATTTATGTCTTCCCTTGCTTTATTGCTCTCCATTTATTTCCCTGTGTTCTCTCACTGGAAAGCATACCATAAATAACTGAACACAAAGTATTCCCTCATCAGAGCTGCCACCCTTTACCAATACCAACAAGCATAATTTCCATAGTGATGAACTCCATAAAATGAAGCAGAAAATACCCCCCAGAATGCTGTCCATTCTCCACTGTGCCAAAAGTCTCTAGGCCATTGTTCCCTGCAGCTCTGCTAGTATTTTTTCAACAGCTGCTTCTACTACCCAAGGGTGAGATATTTGGAGGGTTCCTTGGGTAAAATAAACCAGTTGGTAGCATAACCAGCTTGGAACAGCGTCACTCTTATTTTCCAGATCTCTTATTTTTCTCCTACATCCACTAAAGTCATTGCAATACTAACCTTTCCTTAAAACTCCACTCCACAAAATAATTTGGCTGTTTATATTCCAGTCTCAGCTGAAAGCCTATTTATAGCGGCAAATTTAACTGGGATTTTCTGGAACTACCTGTTGACATCCACCCTTGTGGGTTTTTTTTCTTTTTTTCTACTGTAAGAAATTAAACTGTACCAAAGTTGTGGAGATGTGCAAAGTAGATCTCTAGAGATGATCAGAGTGCTCCTCTGATGTTGCAGAGGGGAGTAGGTGATAGAAGAGAAGAAACTCATCAGAAGCAGGTGACTTGGACTAGGTGACCTTTAAAGGTCCCTTCCAACCCAAACTAGTCTATGATTCTGTGATTCTATGACCCTTCTTAGCTGTACATGAGAAATCCTCAAATGGCCAAGAACTGCATGCACCACAGAAACTCAAGGGGAAGGTAGGCTTTGAGCCTGAGCCACAAGCAGAATTTGCCCATGGCTCCCAGGAATGGCAGCGACCCAGTGTGGGTGGGGGCCAGGGCCAGTGTGCCTCTGGGGCATGGATGGAAGACACAGGATACCATCCCACAGCCTCTGACGGTTTTCTTCTGGAAGTGGGGATTTGGATAACTTAGTGCTAACACAATAAGGTGATGTAGGCATAACCTGTGGTCTGCATTTGAGCTGCTTGCAACAGACTGATAACATCTGATTTACACTGCCACAAGCCTCTGATCTCCTGTTTTAAGGATCTGAAAAAACAGGAGGGGCTTGACACTAAGAATTGTGTGTGCTATACTTTTTCATTTAGAAGTTTGAATGAGTCACTTTGGGTGCCCTGGCTTTGGTAAGAGTAAAGAACACCCAAACATAGCCTCTTTGAAAAAAAAAAAAAAATCCATGCTTCAAAATAAAATAAATCAAATCAGCTCAGAACAGGGCTAAGGCAGAAGTTGGATAACTCTTAAAGTTGGCAGGCACATGCTACTGACTGAGGAGGGTGTGCATCACTTGACTTCAGGATGGAAAAAACCCTCCTCAACAACATTTAAATAACATTTAAAGTACAAATTATAAGAGACTGAAAAATCAGTTCCAGGCTTGCTGCAGGGCATATGCTAAGATTTCTAGCAGAGACTAATGGAACCGCACCCCTTGTTATCACACATGGTGTGGTCTGGAAGAGACTTGGAGAGATGCTATTGCAATTATTGGCCTTTTGCTGAAGCAATTAGTATGAGGGAGACGGTAATTGATTGGAAGCAACAACCAAATTCTTAACAAAGCAGACAAAACTCAAGAAACAGAACAGTCCACAGTTGTCCCTGTAATTTGAAGGGAGAAGAGGTGAAAACTGGAGAGATGAAAAAAGAATGGAGGATTGACACAGAAAAGGAGGCTTTAAAAATACCTTAAGATTGCAGGCCTGGGAATGAAATTCAAAACTCTGCCTGCAATATAAGTTTTGAACTCAAGACAAATACTTGTTTTATAATTATAATTCTGCTCAGTTCTGCTGTAGTTAACCCTCTCATATTTGAGACACTTGAAGTCTCTCCAGCAGTGTCAGTGACCACCTCTGTGTACTGGACCAGGAATATTTCCCAGGTGGTTGTTCTGAAGGTGTGCCAGATCCACATAAAAATTCTATTTCGGTGTGAGGTGTGGGACTACACCTGGCCTTCCCTCTCCAAGGGATGTCTACACAGAGAAATCCCAGTATGTATATTAGAGGAGAGCAATTGTGATGTTTATTCTCCAAGATGGATAATTTGAGGGATTCAGGTGTATTGCTGTTGTCAAGGACCACATCATCCCTTTTTTTTTTGCCAACCTTCCTCTCCAGCTCCACAGTTACCAGCCACCTTCTTGAACCCGTTGAGCTGGTACCAAACCTTGAAGTATTTGCTTTTTCAGGGCGGAAGAAAGGCTGGTGTGGCCAAAACTGTGCATCTTTTCCCCACGTATCTCTGTTGGTCTTATGAAAAAAATTACTTCTCCCTCCAAAACTCACCTCAAAACATTTCTATTTTCATCAGCAAGTCAAGGGTATATTTTCATTGAAGTTTCAGTTGCCTCAACACAACGTGTTGTCACATATCGGACACACAGAAATGTGAAGATGGGCAATAAAACAATGAGATGAAATGCAAAAAAAAAAATCAGATTTTATTTGAAAGATTTGGGTGTCAGTGCTTTGAAATACTGTAATTCCAGTATTGTATTCACTCTCTTAATCCTGTTTTCTCTTCCAGTTAAGCTAAGATTTTAATTTTGGCTTGACTGTGCTTTCTCAAATATGGGTACATGGTACCTTCTTCCTATACCTTCTGCCTCGCACAAAGGCTGGCCACAATCTTGGACTTCTGTGCAGCAAGCATTCATGCATGAGATTAACTTCATCCTCTTCACTTACATTTCACTCCTAGTCTTTTTGCTGTCTGAGAAATGCTGCATAATACCATCTCCTAGAAAGATATGACATATACAGCTAATATTCCTTTAGAAACTTTTAAATTACTCCCTTTAAATTTATACATGTTTCTTATATTTAGAAGTGTGTGTGAAAGAGAGGTGCCAGGGCAAAAATGGTCTTAGTTCAATTATGGCTGATCAAATATTTCTCCAAGTGTTATACAGTGATTAACTTTACATCATTACCACATACCTGCAGCTTCCAAAGGATGATAAATGAATATTGAAACTAGGAATTCTTTTCTAGCTTTTTATTTCCTGTATAAGAAATGTTTCCTATTTTCTTTAATCACAATTTATTTTGGAATAGAAGTCCATTTATTTGTTAAATAGAAGGCACCAGCACTGACATTTGGTCAGATACAAGATATCAATTCAGATAAAATGCTTTACTTGGGTTTTAATTAATTAATGAAGAGAAACACACAGATTGTTCCAGATAAATTAACACTAATACTTCTAGGTCCAATGTTGTTGTAAGTGGTATAGCACCGAGTGCCTCAGTAGATTGATTACTCTGATGTCCACAGGGCCATTTTAGACTTGATTTTGTGGGTGGTGCTATGTTAACTCACAAGCTACAAAAAAAAAATTGCCTGCTTTACAGGAGGAAACAATGATTTTTCTCAAATGTAGAGCATGAATTTTTAAGTTTTGGAAAGACCCTGTCTCAAGCATGGTATATAGCTTGACTAAAGAGACACACTTTAGGCATAATAGGCAATTAGCAGATTCTGAATAAGAAAAAAGAAGGCATAAAAAAGTAGGCTCCAGATTACATAGTTTAGGGGAAGAAATATGTGAGATTGTAGCTAAGGTGACTAGGTATTTCCCAATGTTTTAATTTTTATTTTATTCCTATTTTCATGTTTTTACAAAACCTCTTTCTTTAAGAGGTTGAAATAGAATTTTTCATAGTAGGGCTTTTTCTTGAGTTGAAATTTGTGGAAAAATTTTCAGGTGAAATGGTTGAATTTTCAGGTGAAACCCGAGAATTTATGTTGAAAGAATACATTATTGTGCCAACAGTGAGCTTCCCAACAAACAGAAGAGTTTAAATTTTCTTGTGCTTTGTTTCAATGATTTGAGAAGAGTAAAAGTGGGGTTATTGTTTCAATAGCATCTCTTTTCTTTTCCCCAGAGCAATTAACCTAACTCTGTGTTCTGGTTTTGTTAGTGAGGGGGGGCCTAAGGTGGTAGCTTCTGTAGGAAACTGCTAGAAGTCGCTCCCCTTTGTTCAGTGGACTCGGCCGGGCCTAGGGCGTACCCGCTGCTGGCCAAGGCCGAGCCAATTGGTAGCAGAATGTCCCGTGATAACGCCTCTGCGATAACGTATTTAAGTAGGGGAAAACAGGAAAAAGAGGAGGAGAAGATGTGAAGCAGCTGAGCGGGGGGCAGAGAGGGGGAGGCGCGAGCCTCATGGGCCTTGCAGGCCTCACCCTCTGGCCTCCCGCCGGGCAGCCGACTGGGCCCAACTCGGCCCGGCCCGGCTGCAAGAAGTGGGAAGGAGATGAGAAGTGAATAAGATGTAAAAAGGATCCTGAGAGACGTCTGCCAGCCTGTTGTGAGGAACAGCTGCAGACGCCAAGGTCAGTGAAGAAGGAGGGGGAGGAGTAATACGGCTTCTGGCCAAGATTCCTCTGCAACTCGTGGTGAAGACCATGGTGGAGCGGGTTGTCCCCCTGCAGCCCATGGAGGTCCACGGAGGGGCAGAGATCCACCTGCAGCCCGTGGAGGACCCCACGCCGGAGCAGGTGGAGGCCTGAAGGAGGCTGTGGCCCGTGGAGGGCCCGCTGGGACAGCTGTTC
The DNA here is from genome assembly GCF_036417535.1 of Chlamydotis macqueenii. Classification (NCBI taxonomy): domain Eukaryota; kingdom Metazoa; phylum Chordata; class Aves; order Otidiformes; family Otididae; genus Chlamydotis; species Chlamydotis macqueenii. The sequence continues at coordinate 132,573,645 of NC_141556.1, forward strand.
TAGAGGGACTGCACCCCGTGGAAGAGATGACCCACGCCGGAGCAGTTTCACGAAGGACTGTGGCCCGTGGGAGGGACCCCACGCTGGAGCAGAGGAGGAATGCGAGGAGTTCTTCCCCCGACGATGATACAGCGGCGTAAAACAACGCGTGATGAACTGACCGCGACCCCCATTCTCTTTCCCCCCCCGTGCCGCTCGGGAGGGGAAGGTAGTAGAGATAATGTTAAGCCCGGGAAGAGGGAGGGGTGGGGGGAGGTTATCTTGTTCCCTGTCTCATTCTCCTGCTAATTTTAGAAATAAATGAATAGTTTTCCCCAAGTCGAGTCTGTTTTGCCCGTGACGGTACCTTTAAGGATTTCTCCCCGTCCTTATCTCAAACCTTGAGCCATTTTTCTTATATCATCTCCCCCTGTTCTCTCGGAGGGTGGGGGGAGCGAGAGACAGACTGCGTAGTCTGGTCCCGATCGGGGCTGAACTACGACACTCTGACACCGTAGCAACAGTTGATGGATCCTCAATGGAAACGTAGGATCTTAGGACTGAAGAGTCCTTCTATATCAGTAAGGGCTACTATGGTGGCATATTTGGAGATTAAAAGCAGGAAAATGATCTCAGTGACCTCTTGGCTGGAGAACTGACAGCATGGAAGTAGAAGCAATGAGATTATTGCACAGGGGTAAGTGGAATAAATAGGATGCAGCCAAAGACATGAGTCAAGCCTAACTCTGCAGTCCTCTGCTCTGCAACCTGCTGGCAGCGTGTACTAGTCTCTTATCTCTTTCCAGTGGTTGCCCCACGGGGAGGATAATAGGATTTTACTGTTGCCTACCATTTCCTTTGTTCTGGAAATTAAAGTCTCTGATGGAGATCTGAAGGTACGAACCTTACCAGTAACACAGTCTGGTGGCCTGCATAGCTACAGATGATGACAAAACTTCCAGTTCTCAATACTTTTTTCTTTTTTTTTTTTTTTTCCCCCATGTTTAAAACACTGTGTTAAATGTACCTACAAATTTCAGCCAAATGTGCCAGCCACTACCAGACTTCATCTTTCTCTGCAGAGTAATTGCTAATGGCAGACCTCTCTCTAGTTGCTGTGGTGAGGATTTCTTGCAAAACCTAAAATGAACAAGTGCTCTAGTGCTGCCCAGAGGAAGACAACCACATTTCACAGTGATGTTTCAAAATGTGGGTGGTTTTTCTATGTGTTTGTGTGTTCACTGAAATAAAACCAAAACCTTTCAAAAAAATTTGAGAAGATAAAACAGCATCAAAATGTCTGTTTTGAAGTGAAAAGCAGAGACATTTTTGCAGAGGTGGCTCCTGGGAATCCTACTTGAAAAGTAATGTTCTGCTTGCTTTGGAGCAGATTTCCCGTGATGACTCTGGGTCTGCTCCACAAGAAGCAGCGGATCCGCTACCCTCTTACCACCAGGTAGAAGGAGGGGACCTGAGAAATAGAGGGGGAATGGAAACAGGTCCCTGCTTGAGGCAGCAGGCGTATCCCCTCGTGGCCTTACTCATCTTCCCAGTTGCCCTTACACAATAGACATGGAGCTCTGGAACGTGAGGGCCAGGCAAATGAGAATATAGGTGAAGGTCCATACAAGGGGTTGCCTATGGTGAGTCAGTCAGCCCCACACATTATGACTGCCTCTGTTAAGAAAAAAAAGGAGGGTAACTGTTGTAGGCGATTCCCTTCTGAGGGGAACAGAGGGCCCCATGTGCCAACCAGAGTCATCCCACAGGGAAGTCTGCTGCCTCCCTGGGGCTCAGGTTAGAGACATTATTAAGAAATCCCCTGGTCTGGTGCGGCCCTCTGATTGTTACCCACTATTGTTTATGCAGATTGGCAGTGATGAAGTTGCAGAGAGAAGTCCAAAAGCAATCAAAAGGGACTTCAGGGCACTGGGGCGATTGGTTGAAGGATCAGGAGCACAGGTAGTGTTTTACTCAATCCCGTCAGTGGCAGGGAAGAGTACTGAAAGGAACAGGAAAAGTAATCTGATTAACATGTGGCTTAGAGGCTGGTGCCATTGGTGGAATTTTGGTTTTTTTGATCATGAGGAGTTTACACAGCACCAGGCCTGCTGGCGACAGATGGAGTTCAGCTGTCTCAAAGGGGGAAAAGGATTCTTGCTCATGAGCTGGTGGAGCTCATCAAGAGGGCTTTAAACTAGATTTGAAGGGGGAAGGGGACATAATCAGGCTCACTAGAGATTATGTTGGGGGTGAAATCAATAGCCTAACTCAAGTGCATCTACACCAACGCATGCAGCATGGGCAACAAGTAGGAGGAGCTGGAAGCCATTGTGCTGGGGGATAGCTATGACTTAGTTGCCATCACAGAAACATGGTGGGATGATTCTTATGACTGGAATGCTGCCATGGACAGCTGTAAGCTCTTCAGAAGGGATAGGGAAGGAAGGAGAGGCTTTGGGGTGGCTCTGTATGTTACGGAGTGTTTTGATCGTATAGAGCTCAATGATGGTGATGACAGGGTCGAGTGCTTATGGGTAAGGATGAGGAGGAAGGCCAATGAGGCAGATATACTTCTGGGAGTCTGTTATAGACCACCCAACCAGGATGAAGAGCTAGATGCAGTGTTCTGCAAGTGGCTGGCAGAAGTCTCACGATTGCTAGCCCTTGTTCTTCTGGGGGAGTTCGACTTACTAGACATCTGCTGGAAATAGGACACAGCAGAGAAGAAACAGTCTAGGATGTTCCTGGAGTGTGTGGAAGAGAACTTCCTGACACAGCTGGGGAGTGAGCCTACCAGGGGAGGTGCTTTACTTGACCTGCTGTTTACTAACAGAGAAGGGCTGGTGGGAGATGTGGTGGCTGGAGGCCATCTTGGGCTTCGACCACGAAATGATAGAGGTAAGGAGAGGGGTCAGCAAAACCACCACCATGGACTTCCAGGCTGTCCCCATGTGCCGTAAGACAAACCAGCGGGGGAGACGACCGGTCTATCTGAACAGGGAGGTTTTGCTAAGACTCAGGGGAAAAAAGGAAAGTCTACCAGTCTTGGAAGAAAGGGCAGGCAATTCAAGAAGAGTACAGGGACCTCGTTAGGTCATGTAGAGAGAAAATTAGAAAGGCAAAAGCCCAGCTAAAACTCAATCTGGCCTCTGTTGTAAGACATAACAAAAACTGTTTTTACAAATACATTAACAACAAAAAGAGAGCCTAGGAGAATCTCCATCCTTTATTGGATGTGGGGGGTGGAACATTGTCACCAAGGATGAGGAAAAGATTGAGTTATTTAATGTCCTCTTTGTCTCAGTCTTCAATAGTCAGACTAGTTATCCCCAGAGTATTCAGCCCCCTGAGCTCGAAGACAGGGATGGAGAGCAGAATAAACCCCTCATAATCCAGGAGGAAGCAGTTAATGACCTGCCATGCCACCTGAACACACACAAGTACATGGGGCTGGATGGGATCCACCTGAGAGTACTGAGGGAATTGGCAGAGGAGCGTGCCAAGCCACTCTCTGTCTTTTATCAGCAGTCCTGGTTAACAGGGAAGGTCCCAGATGACTGGAAGCTTGCCAGTGTAATGCCCACCTACAAGAAGGGCCAGAAGGAGAACCCAGGGAACTACAGGCCTGTCAGCCTGACCTCAGTGCCAGGGAAGATTATGGAGTGGTTCATCTTGCGTGCGCTCACCAGGCATGTGCAGGACAACCAGGGGATCAGGCTCAGCCAGCATTGGTTCATAAAGGGCAGGTCCTGCTTGACCGACCTGATCTCCTTCTATGACCAGGTGACCTGTCTAGTGGATGAGGGGAAGGCTGTGGATGTTGCCTACCTGGAATTCAACAAAGCCTTTGACACTGTCTCCCACAGCATTCTCCTAGAGAAGCTGGTGGTTCATGGCTTAGACAGGCATACTCTTCACTGGGTAAGAAAACTGGCTGGATTGCCGTGCCCACAGAATTGTGAATGGAGTTAAATCCAGTTGGCAGCTGGTCACAAGTGGTGTTACCTAGGGCTCAGTACTGGGTCAGTCTTGTTTAATATCTTTATCAACGATCTGGATGAGGGGATTGAGTGCTCCCTCAGTAAGTTTTCAGATGACACCAAATTGGGTGGGAGTATTGGTCTGCTGGAGGGTAGGAAGGCTCTGCAGAAGGATCTGGACAGGCTGGATCGATGGGCTGAGGTGAACTGTATGAGGTTCAAAAAGGCCAAGTGCCGGGTCCTGCACTTGGGTCACAACAACCCCATGCAATGCTAGAGGCTTGGGGAAGAGTGGCTGGAAAGCTGCCATATAATTATGTAGCCTATAAAAGCATTCCACAGTTCTGCTGCTTCTATCAAGTATTTCAGGTACGGCATATCTATTTTGAAATTGTCGTCCAGAAATTTTGAGTCAATACACAGTAAAAAAACTTTAACAAGATTCTCCCTCTTTAGCAAACATTTGCCAATGGATTTCACAATAACAATGTTTTCAGGATAAAAACACAAACAAACTAAACATGTTATATTCTGTGAGGGAACACCAACAATTTTCCACCTTCATTAAGCATGGGTTGGACCTTAAAATTTTTGCTATAGTTATTAAATTATATTACCTGTTCCAGTGTTGACAGGTCTGAACTTCTTCTGGGATGCTGTTGATACAGAAAACTGCATAATTTTTGACACTGGCTTATTTTGCAACAATGCTGTTTATCTGTTTTTTAGAGACACAACTGTGGCTTTATTTTGTGAACAGGATGTATTCATTTTACTAGCTTGCATGTGTAATGTGGCATGGTATCAAAATGACTATCTGGATAACCAAGACAAATGGGAAAAACTGAGTTATTTGACTATTCTAAACTCTGGGAATGGTTAAAAAAAAAATGTTTCTCCTGGCTTGTCCCTCCCCACTTCCATTCACTGCCTTCTTTCCTTTTGTCTGGGCAACAGCAGTTTTCCAGGCAGGAGTTATTACGTGGCCCAAGAGTCTTGTTAGCCAATTAGCCTCTCTCCATAGCCTACATGTAGCCAAATGAGGTCTCAGGAGTGAATGAGGAGTTGTTTCCTTTTAGTCCTTTGAATATATCCCCAGTTTAAGATAATAATAATTTTACATCACCTCTTTCTGCACTTCTTTTCTGCAAAAGAACTTTCAGCTAAGCCCACTGCTTAAAACTTTATTTTAGGAGAAAGTTCTGGTGAATTCTATGCTCAAAGCAAGACCCATCATAATATTGTTCATTGTCAAGTTTTGATTAATGTTCCCAGTCAATTGCTGACTCACTCTCTTTCCAGCATGTGCAAATATTTAGTTTATTTCTTTTTCTGGACCATATTCTGTAGAGCCTATTGCTGTAGTATCCAAGCAAAGTTTCAACATAAACAATAATATAACCAATACAGTAGAGCTTTTGTGACATCCTTCTTTTAAGAATCTCAGACTGCTCAACTTCACCATCTCAGCATCCACACTAAGCAACTAAGTGCTGTTCTGTTGTTTTCCACAGAGTGAGAACAGTGGGATAAAGCATTGAGAAATCTCTTACTGCAGGTCTGTGGCTGCAGGGTAAATACGAAGTGGTATAAAACATCCAAGCATATTGAAGATAGAGCTGAGGTCTGCAATCCTTATGAAGACAGCTTCACAAGACCTAGTTACGGTCGCATATTTGATGCTAATAAAAGTGAACCAGTTGGGGTAAATTATTTTAAAGTCTGTGGTTAATCTAATGCAGCTTTTCCAGCAGTTCAACCATATCCATGAATAAATCAGAGTCTTCCTTTCCTTGAAAGTCTGGATTCAAAACCTTTAAAATAAAGCCTATTTAGGCTGGCTGTAATCTGAAGCTCATCTTTGATGAGGCTGTTGAAAACAGACAGCCGCTCTCCAGCTTGATTAGTAAAGCAGACATCTAGTGGTCTTTTGCTATTTTATGCTTTTCAATAAACCTTCAAAGACTGTAAGTATGCCTTAACACAAACCTTCCTTATAGAAGCCTAGAAGCAGAGTCTTTAAAAGACAAATGACCCCCTGGGTCTCTGGGTCACTAATGGCCGTGAAGTCCCTCTTCCTTCAGTTCTCTGCAGCCCTTCAGGCTACTTTTTCCTTTCTTCTAGCTTCCTTCTTCAGCATTGTTTCCAGTTGTCTCAGCAAAAGATAGTTTAGTTGTACTTAAGCTTCAAGAATATGCCTGATTTTCCCAGAACAGGGCTGATCTTCTGGGAATAACCTTCCTCTACCTGTCTGATCCTTAGAATGCTGAGTTAACATAGTTTTGCACTTCTTGAAGCTCTCCCTGGAAGATCTAAACACCCATGTATACCCTGAACTTCAAATGCAAATAGAAATAAGTCAAAAACCCCTCACTAGAGAAAGGGTGTTTTTTTTTCCCTAGAGTCACTGGTTTCTACACCAATTTTTTTCCCGGTCAGTATGAAATTGCAGCCCAGCCTCCAAAAACACTCTTGCTTGAAACATCCTGTCCCTCATTCCCATTTAACACCCAAGTTAAAAAAAATCAACCAAACAGAAACCACTCCTCAGCCTCCATGAAACAGGATGTCTTTAGAACACTGTACCTTTCATTGCTGATGTCAAGGATAAACCCTGGTTTCTGTTAATTAGAAACAGGTACCAATCCTGTGTCAGCAGTGCCACTGAAAGAGATTGCTGATTGGCATCAGCCATGGCTCCCAGTATCCTGCTGCCTGGCAGAGAGCCTTCCCTGCCACATAATGACCACTAGACATCTCTTCCTGTCCTGGCCCCTGTGAAGAACACCCTGTTATTCTTTGATACACAGGAGCTGCATATTACAGTGCTGTTAAGGTGCTGTGGTTTATATTTTCACTGTGTATTTGGGTGCGGAATGCTTTGTTGTTATTCAGTCACCTTGAAGTCACTCTTAATGATACAAATGAAAGCATTCATTCACCGAATCCAAGCAGATTTAACCATGTAGCTTAAAAGGCTTACAAAAGATAAAACTGAAGAAAAGAGAGGAAGAGTGCACTTAATCTGTTTGAAGTGCGGGATGGTTGAACTAGCCTAGCAGCTCATGCCTGCCTCAGCTTGTGCTGAGGGAGAGCGTTGGGTAGGCAGTCTGACCACACTCAGTGGGTTGCCACCAGCCTGATTACTAACGGACAGACCAGGTACTGCACATCTATATTCTAGAGCCAAAGATCCAGAAGGCTTCTCCACCATCTTTTTTTTTCAGTTTCTCCTCAGTCTGACATGCAGGAGACCACAGGTAGGCAAACAATTGCTTTGTCATTATGCTATTACCCTTGGAGGCAACTGGGTCTCCCTGTTAGGGCCCAGGTACTTCTCTTGCTCATGTAACCCTTGTAAGCCTTGTGTCTCTTGGGTTACAACAGCTGCACCTGGTCAGACACTACCCAGACCTATCTATCCTTCCACTCATTTCCCAATGGAAGTGGAACTGATGAGCTTCCAAATGAAGGAGACTATACTTTGAGGCACGGAATCGTAGAGGAGAAAATATGTTTAATGCTGAAGGTAGCTGCCATATAGCAACTTCCCTAAGAGTGGAAATTCTAGTTCAGTCCATGGACCACAATGCTCAGTTTTCTATCTCAAGACCCAGAAGCAGACCCCTTTGAAAAATAACTCAAAGCAAGCTCCCTTTTCTCTCTTGCCCCAGTACTCTCCTAGCCTTCATTTGCATCTCAAGTGATTTCCTGAGCCTTGAAATTGTTATTTCCTTTGTGGTTTATTTAGTAATTCCCAGCGTGAATCTCTTCCAGGTATTTGGTCTGTCCCTCCTGAACCCACATAAACTTCATGTACCTACGTGGCGTTTCTGTGTGGTGCTGAAAAAGCCAATGACTCAAGCCTTTCCAATGCTACAATGGGCAGAATGTATATGGGTATATATACCTGCATATAGCTGTTGGCATGTGATGTCATTCTGGCACCTAAAAATGTGTGCATCATTACTTTTCTGGTACGGCTGCAGGATGCAGTATTGCCAATACTTGTCAGTTATTATACCAGGAGATGTCAGGACTTCCAAACTGCTGTGTTATGAAGTATCAGGGCAACTTCAATCACTCTTGAGTATACAGATTAACTGATTTTTTTTTTTGAGTACTCATCTATATAAACCTGAAGTGACTATAATAGTAACTGTTTACCACAAAGGAACATTTTAAAAACAAATTAGTATTTGTGAAGCACTCACAGTGATAAATGCTGTAAAATTTTACATGGGAGACTTATTTTTGGAAAGCTGAGAGCATGAAGTTAAATACCTTATCACAATGCCTTCCCACAAGAAAGCGGGGCAAAGGTTATACAGACTACCATGACCTATTGTACCCAGTGCAACCTTAATACTTGCTTTTTCATGATTCCTCTGAGTACTCAATTAATAGTAGAGATTAATCCAAGTTACATGATCCTGATCTGGATCCAAATGCATCTGAAATCTGAAGTAGCTCAGATGTATGATTTCTAAGCAAGAATTGTCAGAAACACTGTGTTCCTCTCCCCCAGCGTATCTGAAGTGAAAGACAATGTCAAGAGTCAAAATGAAACTCCACTGGCACCCTCAGAGGGAGCATGCTAGTGTTGAAATTCAAGAGAGGAGCTAAAGGTATAAACTTGATTCTGCTGCCATATTTTAATTAAGAGCATTAACATTTCTGTCTTTGGCCTCTTTCTTAGGACGAAGCGTCCCAGGAGCATGAAGCAATTCTGTAATAGAAATAACACGTCCGTTCTCTCCTCGCCGGGTTGTTTCTAGGAAATTGAGTTGCGTTCTGAGAAGATGAGGAGGAGGCCTATTGACCTATGCTCTTCAGCAACACACTGAGAAGCTGAGTTGCCGTTTGGATGTGCTATCCTGTTTTTTTACTGTGATTCACAGTTGGAGTTGCGAGTGTCCTCAAAAGCTGCTTTTTCTCCTGTCCCCTGGCTGTATGGATGACTTGCACTGCTGTCTGACTGAGTGCTCTGCCCTGTTCCAGTCCCTTGTTCACACCGTAGCATGGAATATGAAGAAATCACTGTGCTTGTGCACTCCTAAAACTGCCTCTGATGTGGGGCATCTTGTTATAGTTTCTGGAGACACTGTGGTGTGAGAAAAACGTGGATATTTTAGAAGCATATTTGCTGTGTTACTAATATTCTTTCAGTGTGAATCTGGTGCCACTCTCTGTAAGGGTTTGTGTATATAAAACTAATAAATGGCTGAAAAAATTAGAGATTTATGACAATATATCACTAAGCATTCAACAGATAATCATATTGTTTATTTTCATGGTATATAACCCTCTAGTTTACATATCCTCTGGTATGGTGCTTGTAAGAATCTAGAACATATGACTACTGAATATATTACTTACCCTGTCTTTGTTATAAAATGAATGTTAATATAAAATAAAACCAAAATGTCTCCTTACCTGAACATGAAAGTCCTACATTAAAATCATACTCAAGAGGTGAATATCTCATTCCGGAAGATAAAAATGTGTATTAGTTCTAAGGATATAAACAAATTTACATATCTAAGAATAGCTCAAATTTTTCAGACCTACCCGAGTGTCACCATTGTCTCTATATTATTATTATTTTTTTTTAATTACCAAGCAATTGCAACACCAGCAACATGCCTTACAAATACATTTCTCCTTTGAACGTCATTAGCGTGCCAATAGCCAGCAGAAATTGAACCTTCAGCATAACCTTTTGCACACTTCAACACTAAAGGAACTTAACCTTAAAACTCTTCACACTTAACTAAGCCACTGACCCGTGCGTGTACAATGATAAGCCAATATTTTCAAGGCTGAGTTATAATTTTTAATATTTGATTTTGAGAGTGAGACACAAAAATGAAGCCTGATGTCCAAGAAATGCTGCGCACACAATAATCAGGCCCTTCTGACATTTTTTGTGTTGAGCATTTGAGTCGTATAATAAACCCCTGACATTTCTTAGCACTTGCAATTTTACGGTAGCGATGTTAATTACCAGATTGCAGTGGTACAGAGCATGACACATGCTGCAAGAAATACTGATTCTTTTACTTGTTTAAGGTCAACTCACAGGATTAATTAGATAGCATTTGTAGGGTGTCACTGATTTTTGAATATACCTCTAAAACAGTTTAGTTTTGCAGAAATTAATTTATAGCATAGGCTTCATAACAGAGAAGCTTCCTTTGGCAGACGGAGATAAAAGCTCAATGTCTTGAGGGCACTGACATAATCTTGTTGTTAAAGGGCAGTATTGTACACGTCTCTTGCTGGTATCTTCTTGCATAAGTAACCAGTAATGCTATGCTTGTTAGCGTTGATCCATGTGAAAAGGGGGTATGCATATTTCTGAAAAACATGCAATAATAGAAGGAATAACATAAATAAATGGCATTCAGTTTGCCATAAGCATTCCTTAAAAGGTAGTTCAACATAATTTTGCTTAGGTCTTCCACTCATCCTCACTGTCACTTGTGGGAAGCCACTGTTTTGCAATGAATTTTCGCACCTGCCCACAGAGAAAGAAAATATTTATTAATGTGTGGGAAGTGTCTTGAGATCTCTAAGTGAAAAAGATCGTTCAGATGCATACAATATCATTTTTACTCCAGTATATATGATGGAATTTGTTCCACAATTGCTTCCTTACAAAATTTTCATTAACTTTTGTGGGAAGCTTTGTCTTTGGCTCTGGTCTGTAAGAAATGTTACTAACAACGCTTCTATATGTCTTTGGGCAACAAATATGCCTCTCCCAGTGGAGTCACATATGTAAGGCTGGCTTGTATAAACAACCATTTGCAGGACAAAGTCATGACCTTGGCATTCAACTTCCATACTTCTCGGACGCCTTCCCACAGAACATGTGCAATTCTGCTAAGCAAACAGCACCTACATTTCCCTCTGGGCCGGTCTGTTCAGTGTCTTGCTAAAGCACGGCATAACGCTAGGAAATCTGCCAAGTCTGCCTCCAGCCAAGCCTACTTTGAAAGACCCCTCTGGACTTCACTTGCACAGACACAGCCCTGAGCGTAGAGGAAGATTAACAACACACGCACCTGAGCTCTCAGCCTAGCAGAGAGAGGTACACACTAAAAAACTGCAGGAGTTATTGTAGACAGGAGACATTACAGAAGGAGAGAGGCATGTACGTACAGAGGCTGATTGCAGTTAGTGGAAAGATCTGAATGACTTCAACAAGCTTTCGATCAGATCCTATTTCTTTTTGTAGCTTTTAGTACAAAGCTTTTGCTAGTACAAAGTAAACTGGTTTAAGTATTTCCTGTGACTCACTGAAAAGTAAATGAGCTACTTAACAGAACTGCTATGTTCATTTCAGTGGACATAATCCAACACCAGTCTAACTACACGGGCAGAATTATGTAAATCGCTATCGAACTAGTAGCAATTGATAAGATAATTGCTAAAACACCATTAACAGGAAAGCAGTCTGTGTGAAAAAGCAGTGTTGGATCAATGCTTATTTAATTGCTGTGTGATTTCAGTTCTGGAACCTTGTTCCTCACTCTTACTTGCCTAATTTAAATAGTGAGATGCTGTGTGCTTTGCTTTATCACAGAGAATATTATTGTATGCTGTCCTCAATATACAAGGAAATGCTCAAGATGCAGTTAGCTATGCAGTAACTATTACTAAAAATAAGAATTTTTAAGCTAAAAGTATTTTCTACACTTAATAAAACACAGAAAAACTCATCGTTGAATTCTAATACCTTCCACTACAGCTACACAATAACCACAAAATAAGAAAATGTCCCAAATATCCTTTCAAACAAACTGCAAACCCAAACTGAGAATCCAAACTGTCAATGGTTTCTCTGGATAGTTACAATGAAGATTGAAATTATTTTTTGCTATCCTGTAGTCATAAGACATAATTAGATGTATATAAGAAGTCGCTTTGATTGTATCTGGTTACCATAAACAATGAAAACAGAAAACTCCAAAGCACTTTAATTTAGGCCTTATATTTCATATAAAAAATGATGAAATAACAAAGTGCAACCAAGGTTCTTAAAATGTATGTAAATTTTAAATCAACAAAAAGCTCTTCCTGTGCTTGCTAATTTAAGTGAAACCTGAGCCACTAAAAACCTAGAAAAATGTCAAGGTCATTGCCAATGGCTTTGATTAGCAATAAAAAAGGGACACAAGAACAGGCTAATGGTATGAGGATATAAAATATTAAAAAGGAGCTATTGATTTAAAGGTGCAATCACTAAAACTAAGTAGTAGTAGCTATTGACCAAGTGGTAGACTGTATGCTTCTGACAATGTGTCCACCAGCCTATTAGTATTTATCAGATTTTCCCAGTTGTCTTGAAAAATGCTACTTATTCTGGTTTGTTTCACTTTTTTTTTTTAATCTTGTTTTTAAAACAAGAATAAAATAAGAGAATGAACATGCATACATTTTCACAAATCATTACACACACTGATTTATGTTTCTGTATTCAGGAATATAAAGAAAAAGGAGCAAATAATATCCATTATTCTAGGCATACCTTTTTTATATTTCAGATCCCAAAAAGAGAGGCATCAATGTGTAAATATATCCTAGGTGCAAGGATGTGCATCCTTGTGCAAGGAGCTGCAAATACATAGACCTTTGCTGAACACTGGAGATTTCTCCAGGAAGACAAGACACAGGAGATGGAAAGTCCTTCCAGGAACATGGGATATCCCTTTCATTGTTCAGAGGAGCTTGGACTGCAGAAAGAAGGAATAAGTAAAGAGGAGAAGACCCTGAGCTTACCTCTTTACTGATCTTCATCTGTTCCATTCCCAAATAACTTACATATTTCAGCGGAAATGCACACGTACAACACTTTACTGCCAGCTCGTACAAGAGATGCACATGCCAGGGACACTTGCAGATCATAAGAAGATGGCGTAATCTTTCCAAGCATAACTTTTACCTAGAGAGTAAGTCATTCAAAGGTGCACTTATTCCCTGGGTAAGCACACCACATGCTTGTCCTTCAGTCTCGTGTCTCTTCTCTGGGTTGTTACAAAAAGAATGACAAAGTGAAAGTCACCTTTCTGATAGACTGAGCCTCTTGTTCATTAAGGGAAGACATTAATTACTTCAGTGATTTCTGTGGGACTTAACTCTTTGCACAGACATGGAAGAACTAAGGAAAATCCAATTTTATGCTTGAGGAAGGTAAAACACCGGTGGAAATTATAGACTAACCTAACCCCAGCAAAATGCCAATCCTGTTTTGCATTGGCTAAATCTGGTATACTGTACGTCAGCTTCAAATAAGTTGTATAATTATACTAAGCTAAATAGATGTTGAGGAAATCAACTCAGATGCTCAACGAGTCACTGTGAGCTTACGAACCTCATGCTTTTAGCCAAAAAAAAAAGAGATACAGATTTAATGTGAATTAAATAGGAGAGCTTAGTCTTTCCAAATTATGGTGGTTTCTATTTAGAATAGCATAATAAGTGTATAACACACCTTGGTGAGGCTTGGAGCTGTCAAAAGGAAGCTTTAGGAGCCTTGCCCTCAGTTCTGCAAAACACTCTTAAAATTCAAGATCTTCTGAATGGAAAATTTTTGGATGGGCAAACAGGTATTTTCCTGTAATAATCTGTTTTTCTGGAATCCAGTTGTGGCTACAAACTTGGTCATCTTTTGGGCCTAACATTTATGTTGGTGCTAAGTAATCTGTAATCTGTTTTAGGAAACACCTAACACAAACATTAAAAACATCACTCAGAGTACATATCCTTATTATTCTTAGTAATTAAACTGGAAATATAATGGAAGAATGTTGCTGATAAGAGAAATTCAGTTGCTACAGTTGGAGCTTACTAGTAAATTCATGGCAGCAGTTTCATAATATGAAAATGCAAATATTTCATGGGAAACTACAGATACTGTTTGCCAGAAGGGGGAATCTTTTGTGCCATTTGAGAATCCAGTGCCATGAGATGATCTATACTCTTACATGAAAGAATAGAGAAACCTGCATGTTGATTGCAGGTCCCCAAATATTATGCTCCATTTAAGTAAAGGACTCATTTATGTATATTGAATTCAAGGAGCGCACACTTTCGTGCTGGCTTTCTGCTCAGGGTGAATTTCTCTCTGTATGGGAGAAGAAAATGTCTTTTTTTTTTTACCTCTTTTTTTTTTGGTGGTTTTTAAAAAAGACATTTTTAATGCAGCATTGAAGGTCTCTTAAAACATTATGTCTTAAATCTTTACCTGTGTATGTTTCCCATTTCAGGATTGCTGCTGAACCAGATATATTAAACATATGGCAAAGAATATAAAGCAGTGTTTTACACACTAACATTTTCAAGAACCAAGATGAGTATTCTCATTATCTTCAGGGGTACTACTCACACACATAAAGTTAACAGTTATCTTAGTGTGTTTATAACTCTGTTATTCAGTGAGTTTCTCAGATAAATATCTGGAATTGTACACAGCATTTTGTAGCTTTGCTTTCTAACCTCTCAACTGGGAGCTATGGGGTATTTCTGCATGGTTATTTTACACCCTAATGATGACAGGAGTCTTTGTGGAGTACTGAAATGCAAAATCAATGTAATGCACTTAAGAAAAATAAGTATAAATAGAAAATATTAATATAGGAGTGGATTAAAGCACTGGAGAAAGCAGTATAAGAAATAATTCCACACTAGCAGTGGCGTGGAAGTGAGGAGCTATCTTTTGACTCTATTAACTCTGTGACTCAGTGACTGTCTCAGATAAATATCTAGAACTCAACATAACAGTCTGTGACTTCCTGCTTTCTTCCTGTAGCCTCTAAAATAATTTGAATTTATATTTGCCACTTATTATTTTTAACTCCAGATATTTTTAGCATCCTTTCTCTCCTTGGAGTGATGTGACAGAATATATAATGTAGAAATCAATGAGGAGGCAATAAACTCACTTCAGCCTCACCTTTGCCATCCACTAGTTCATTTGCAGTTGTGGCACAGAGACTGCTGCGATGAAAGCAGATTTGGAGCAATCTCTTTAGAAATAAGATTTGAGGTGGTTTAACATGGTATATTAAAATGCATGTGCACATACAGAAGTATATGAAAGGTGTTTTGTTTTTATATGTAAAAGTCTGTAAACATCTGTAAACATGTTCCTGCCACTGTATGTTTTGCCTTGACTTTTAAACGAGGACAAAATTAAGAGAATAAGGGGTTAGTTGGGTTTCAGAAGAAATGTTCTGTGGAGTACATGGTAGGGTATAGCAGTATAAAGAGTTACAGCACACAGCAGTGGGTGAAGCATGCACCCAGACCAGGAGATGAAGCAAATGTAAGTTTCAACTTTCCCATAGATCACTCTATCAAAAAAAAGACAACGATGATTTGCTCCTAGATTCACCAAGGGAAAGCGTTCAACAGATCATGAAGTGTCTGGCACAGTGCTAAGGTAGCTTGTAGATACACAGCGACAACTTTTTGGCCTGCACATCCTTAATGGCAAATTAAGTCCCTGAGAGGATGTGCTCAAGGAAGGATGTGCCAGGCTCCTCGAGAAGATCCACAGGACTGACGTTTTTTGGTGAGACTAATTCTAAGCATTCCCTGCTGGCTCAGCAGAGGCCTTTTCCCTGCCTGATGACATGCAGCACATTCAGTTTCTCCACCCAGCTGACTGGCACGGCGGAGCCAGCTGGTGTTCAACGGAGTAAATCCTTGCTTGGTTCTCCGCAACAGTCTCACCTGCCTGTGCTGGACTCCCGTTTCTCTCCAGGTTATCCTAAGACATGTTTCTATCATTTCCCCTTTGGCCTCACCACCACCACCTCCCAGCGGCACAGTTCGTGGCAGCATAGGCCTTACAGAAACTCAGTCCAGGTGACCATTGCCTGGCATCGTGAGTCATGCCGCAGAGGCACACCTTTATCAGCTGTTCTTACCCTCTAGTGTACAAAATCTTCATTAAACTGTTGTTTGCTTATTTGTTTTTCATAGAAAATAGTATGGATGAGGAAAGCATCTTGTGGAAAACCTCTGCCATCCTTAAGAAAATCACAAACTTTTCAGGACTCTGCCAGCCTAAACAATTAATTATTTTGATTGAAAATATTTAGGGTTTGTGATAAAGCATTTCTACCTTTAAAAAGATTTTGTGAAAATTTTTAATGTTCTGGCACACAGACTACCCATTTTCTCTTCCAGTATCTACCAAGTACTGTAGAACAGGAAAAATACGGAAGAAAACAATATGTTGGACATAGAAGGAATTCATCTAAAAAGAGGACATAATCTTTTTGTGTGTATCCGCCTCTAATAAACAGTAGCCTTTTTGCAGAAATCTCTGTGGGATTGTCCAGGGAATTTGATATAACCTGTGGTTAATCATTGATCATCTTCCTATGTAAAACTGCAAGTCACATGACTTGCTGAATAGCATATAGGGGAAGAATGTAGTAAGTAAATATTTAGCCACTAGCTTATTATTTCCATTTGGGTCATGTAGAGCAAACAGTACTGTGTACAAACTGCCACTTCCTTAATAAGGAAAAAATGCAGTACTGCCAAAAAAAAGTGATTTTTATTACAGAATAGTAAAGTGGTTACAGATCTTTCACACTTTAACCTCATTTATTAAATGAAGATTCTTCCTTTAGTGCATACTTCAAGTATTGCCTTTGTTTACGGTATAGTTTGTATACTTTGAAAAGTCTTGGAAACAATCTGTGAAGAAGTTGCCTTAAAAAGAGGCGAGAGGGCTTTAAAATTACCTCCAAGTATATGAAAATTAGTGTTTCAGAAATGTTCGGGGCACTTTACCTTGGGATGTTTGCTATTAAATACTTTTTCCAGTATACAATCTATGTGCTTTAAAATGCTACATGCTGTTGTTATGAAAACAGAGACTTAGGATGATCTCATTGCATGATTTACAATTGTAAATGTAACCACATATGCTTCGTTTTCTGAAGATACTCCTGAGAATCAAAACATCAAGAATTTGATCTTAGCACCTGCACCCAACCAGAGCCTTGGAAATATGTGTCATTATGTAATCAACATGAGCAAGCCGTTGAGTTGAAGTTGGGAACACCCAAACTGGCTGTGCACGCTCAGATGGAAAGACAAAGAGCAGGGGTATTGTTGTGTTATAAAACATAAGCAATCCAATTTTTACCTGGAGTAAAATGATGAACATATTAATTTAAGTAACTTCAGCTGTAATTTAAACTTCTTTTACAGTGGATTATAACTTTAGATATATTCTGCTGCACAAGCAATGTCTTGTTTTACAGAGTACTTGTTCTAATATACTGCAATAAGAAACTTTCAAGAACACTACTTCTGTCAATTATTCAGTATTTGATAATCATCCTTCCTTTGTCTCCTGTTTCAAAGCTCTCAGGCATCTGAGCAGTCAAGTGGAAAATGTTGTTAGATGTATGTGACTAATCGCATACCATTAATAGTGAAGAGCCAATAGTCACACGAAATACTCCTTGGGGGGAAAAAAACAAACAAACAAACAAAAACAACAAAAAAACCCCCTGAAATTTATTTCCTAAGCTCTTAGGCACAAGAATAAAAATAGCAAAATATGTTTACAGTGATCATGGTGAACCTTTGAGTTATTCACAGGTAGGAAGATCTTTTTGCAGCAAATCTGGCCTCATAAGCCGCATAAGCACAACCTCATAGCTGGAACAGACAGTACCAGCAGTATCTTGGGTGTCCAGCAGTTATCTCAATTCACTTGAACTAGCTTAGTGGGAGTGTGAGCAATCCAAGCAGGGGAGAGAGCTGAATCCTGATCTGACCAGGAGTGCAGGTGACCTGCCTAAAATCTACTGGACTAAGCAGCATCTCCAGTTCAAGTGTCAGCTGATGGCCACTTACCTTTAGTTCAACTAGTGCTTAACAAGAGTTAGCAATACTGTCCAGTGAGTGAGAACTGCCCCAGGGGAACACTTGAGTTATAACTTAAGATAAGAAAGCATTAAAAGTAAGCAAAACTGGCAAAGAAAGACCAGAACAGATATAGGCTAAGGTCATATGATAAGACCAATGATAGCACAGAAGTATAGATATGTTACTGGGTGGCCTGCCTAAGGTGAAAAGATTTCCCACTCCCTTTCCAGAGAGATTTGGAAAATAAATCTACCAGTCCTAAAGAGTACATAAGCCTGAATGGTGTCTAGGTGCTCCTGGAACCAGACTGATATTTAATTTCACATATCCCCAACTCTGTTACAGCATGTTGGCTTTTCATTTCCTTGTGTTGGCCTAAAACCACAGAGAAGAGGTGATTATCTTCTTTCAAATTGTTAGTTGAATGTGTGTCTTAATGGAATAAAAGTGTTGTAGGCTTGAGGTATTTTTAGGCTGGAGTATTGGGTTCCCTACAATATTTCTTCCTGAATTCTCACATTTTCATATGCTCTTGAGGAAACACTGGAAGAAATTGTTTGTACAAGATTTTTTGTGGGCCATCCTGTTCCATATTTGACTGATCAGGTAGAGAGAAAAAATAAATCTGTAGAAAGCCCTTTCCCTCAGTTGCCTTGGCACAAAGTGTTTACTTTTCACAGTTTTCCCAGAACTCAGTTTCTGATCCACAATACATTTGAAACTCCTTTAAATGTGGTGAGCTTGGGCCTGATTTTTTATTACAAGTAATTTTTTATTGCAGTAATTTATTGTTGCTGTCTATTTAGCTACAAGATATCTCACTACTTATATGTTTATGCCAAGCTGCTAACCACGCTATGCCATATCACAACTTGGCCATAACAATTAAAAAGATTTAGAAGCCAAAAATCTAGTATTTGGTTTTCTTCAACCAGACAAATACTGTTGATGCTTTTTTACATGCTCATTTCAGTGGACTTTTAAAAATTGAATTTTGGAGTTAATGCAAACAAAAGTGCACGGAGTTTCTTCCCTGAGGTTGTCTGTGCAAGGCTAGGAAAGCTTGGATGAGAAATCCCTCTGGCTATTTCCTCGTTCAGCCAGCTGGTCTGCGGTCGTGCTGTGACTGATGGGGACGGTTCCTTCCTTCCCCTTTGCCCCAGCTATGATTTCCTACCATAACGCTGGTGTCGGCAGCAGCAATCATGTAGAGCATGGTTGACTTGATCAAGCCACTCCTCTGGTAGCTACGTACATCTTTATGCACTCGTTTTCAGCTCTGTTCATGAGCTGGTCCATCTTGCTGTGTGGCTGGATGTTGGCTAGTGCATCTTTTCGAGCCGTTCCTGGCCAGAAGTCAAGCTCAGACCCAAAGGTGAGTGCACGGGATCCTGGCCATAAGGCCACCAGGGAGGGCTCCAGCTGACACTAAGTAGGTGTTGAAAAGGCCTCATTTGGTTGGGGGAGCGCGTGGGCTGGCCATAGTTTCCAAAGTCTGGGACACCACACCCTCGGGCTCACTTTTGCGAAGGCAACAACTGTACGGTCCAAGAAAAACTGAATGAGATGCAGCTGCTGGGTCCAGCAGCAAGCTCTGCTCTGCCACTCCCTAATGCATCCCAGAGGCTGCCGCAGCTCCCAAGGCTTTCCAAAACATGTTCCTAACCCAGATATGATACACTGACTCTGGGCCCTTATCAAATGTTGATTCACTTCAAATCATGGATACATGTTGAATAAATTAATTCATTTATTCATTACAAATACATGAAATCACTGCTTATTACAAAAGCAATTTTCTTTCAGTCTTGTCGTTTATCCTCTTCTGTTTTCTCCAACTCTTAAATATCTTAGCATGAGAGACAAGAGAGATTTATAACATTTTAAAAGCAGGACTTTTTTTTTTATGGCAACCAGCTCAGGGGAGGTAGGAACCGCAGACTTCATTTCTTTTTCTGTGTCCTGTAACATAGAACAGTCATATTAATTTTATCTTTTTAAAAAAAAAAAAAATCTCCCCGGCGCTAAAAGCCTCTCTGCCAAATGTTACAGTTTACTGAAAAACACCTCAAAGTAAGGATTTAGAATGGAAAGACTGACACACCAGCACTGAAAACGTCAGAGGCTCCGCTCTTACACTACTTCTCTTGTTCATATCATTCCAAAAGAAATGGACGTGCAACAATTATTAAAGTCGAATATTGACCATATATTTATTTTCAAAAGTTCTGCAGTAAAATATCCAGTTTAACAGAGTAGCTGAAATCTCACTGTCCTGAAATCAATGAAGGGCTGGATTTCTGCAGCTGCGCCTGTGATGTAGGCATTTTAATAGCTTTAGAGAAACAAGAACTAAAGTTGGCACATTCAGACTGTGAATATGATTTGATAATTATAGTGTCTGTGATCTCATGTAATAGTTTTTCCTTCATATTGCAACATTTTTGTTTCAATATTTTTATGTTGGCTCACTGCTTTTATTTACATATTCTGATATAATCAGAAAAAAAAAAGCTACAAAGTCTCTGATAATATTTTCCTTCAGTAATTACGGGATGCTTTGCTTCTTTAACCTAATCACATTGCAAAACTAATGTTTTTCATTTTAGAACTGAAAAGACCTTTTAATAAACGTTTTACTATACATAATGATTGCTGCTGGTAATTTACTAGGAGATAAACAGCGAGAAAGAGATTGTTCAAAATGTAGAGCATTTTAGCAACTACTGTTTTATTTAGTAGAAAGCTGCAGCCCTCAGAATTACAGCATTCTGGTGTGCCAAGCCCTAGCTTAAATCAAATGGATTTTTGAATTTCCAAAACAGAGAAACACTTTCCCTGATACTTCACCGATGTGCTCAAAGTAAACCATGAAATGCTTTTCCCCCTTGGATGTTCTTGGGAACTTCGGTAGGGATCAACAAGGTATCTGTACATGTAATGTTTCTGAAAGGAATTATACAATCTTCTCAGCTGACCAAAACATGAATTATGGAAAATGGTGATGATTGTCTCTAGATTAGAGGAAGCAAAGAACTAATTTCAAACTCTGTAGAATAATCCCTTGTTCTGAACCACCCCCACCCTTTGTAGCCCCCTCTCTGCAGTCAAAACTGCTGGTGGCACATAGAAGAGAAATTACCACAAATCTTCTATGACACATTTTCGCTGTACTTGTTGGTATTTTTGTTAATGTTGAATTATGTCAAGGTGCATTTAGATAAAAATTTAAGTACAATTAATGTGCTTGAAAATAATTTTAAACATTTTGATTATTAGGTGAATTTTTTGAAATAGCAAACCGAATTAAAAGTAAGATTATGAGAATACACGTTGAATTTTAAGAAAATTGATTTATTAAACAATGTATATGTGTAGTTAGGTGACTGAAACAATTATTTCAGAGCACTACATCATACAGAAACAATAGGTCCAATCTTACTACCTTTATTTTTTTATTGATTAAAAGAGGAAAAAAAAAAAGTTTCTTATTTTCCCTAAGTTTTTCTTTACATTGTCCACATTAATTAGAGGCTTTTAAGAATATCTATTATTTTCCCCATCATTTATTATCATATTTAAATAACGTTCAGCTAGTTCACATGAGTTATTATCTCCCTTTTAGGTGTAACTCATGAGCTGATGGAACTGAAATGTCCTTCTATAGGCTGGATAGTTTAACCCCTCTAAGCCCTAAAATAATGAAGATCCTAAAATTTAAAAAAAAAAAAAAAATCCTATAGTGCTTTGCAGTCTGTGGCCAGAATTTTCAAAGTAATCTTCCTACAACAGAATAGATTTAGGCATCCACAGCTTAGTTCTGCTCATCTCTGGATCAGGTTGAAGGTCCTTTTCCTTGACTAGCAGGCGCAAGTGATCATAGAAATACCTGGGGACTTATAATTGCTGGAGAAATGAATTCTGCTAAGGGGGGGAACTTATCCTCTATGTAACACAATTTCCCCAGTCTCCTAAAAATTCCACAACTAATTCAAGATGGTGGGTTTTAGCAATATTTTGAATACAATTTCTAAGCAGGCAACATATATTACATCTGCAGTTAGGTCATTATTCTGTCACTTGAAAAATCTTGGACAGTTGTCCAAGAAAAATCAGATGACTTTAGATACTCTTGTGAAAACATCCAATTATTCAAAAAATGTTAGAAGTTGTCTTGGCATCATTAGATATCACTGAGCCAAGATGATGTCATAACTGGAATACACTGGAAATAAACTGACTTGTATTTTGTGCAGATCCCAAGTTAGTTTCACAATACTCGTTGGAATTGTCATCAGTTATTGAGAAGAAAGCTTGCAAAGTTCACTCGTTAAAAACTCTAATTTAGGAGACAAGGAGGTCATCAAAACATAAAGATCCCATTATTTAAGAAAAAACTAGGCCAGTTTATACTCACTGTAGGTCTCCTATGTAGGAGTTCTAGGTATCTGCACAGCATTATGCTGAAGTTTGATACGTGTTTTATAAAACTTTGGTAACTGTTCCAGTCCTTTCTGGGTACCCATTGGATCATTGTGTTCCGGCCTGTCCCACATCAGACCACCGTCTTAAACTCAGTGAGCGTGAGTATGCCTCAGCATACATCTTTTCATCTGTCTGCAGAAGGTGGACCCTGCTGTCTTCTGGTGTTTGGCATCAATCCATACGCTGACTACCTCATCTGGGAAGCATACCTCTTCTCATAGGGAACTGACTGGCTTCCCAGTACTGTATTTCTACTTAAATGGCCAATAGATGTCTGTGGAAAAACCAGCAGGTCGCAGTAGCTTCTCCCCTCACACAACATTCAGTACTTTGTGGACTACAAACATGGGAGTGAAGGGGAAGTTTCCTCCAGAACCTTCTTATCTCAGGTAGCCTCCTTGCCTCTGATTTGCCCTAACCTGTTTTTCTCACCTCAATGGCTCCTTGTCTTTAATTCTTTCTGCTTTTGATTTCTTGTGTACATACTGCGTGGGCAGGGCGGTGCATGAGAAAATACATTACTAACGTTGCTCTTTACCTTCTCCAGGAACATGTGATGATTCAGATATATAAAAATAGGATTTACAGAAGTTTCCCAACCAATCACTTCTTACTTGGGCAAGAAGCAGATATACACACAGAACTGCAATCTACTCAAATACAGTGGAGTAGAGTTCTTTGGGTACAGAGCAGAATTACCAAGACTCGGGTCATCATCACACATTATGAGCTTCTGGAAACATACTAGTATCTGGTAAAGGATGAGAAAGGTCTCAGTCATTGCTCAGGCACTCTGAAGCTTAAAGAAGAGAAGAGAAACCCCTGAAATGTATAGTCTATATACGGTGAGGTGATTTTACTGTGAATTAATGAAAACATTTTCAATAGCTCCCTAAGGAACTGTCATCTCCTATGAGCATTTTTCTTATGTCTGGGTCCACAAACTGAAAGACAGGCTCAGATTAACATCACATGCTTTTATCACAAATATTTGAATTTTAAAATCTATCTGTTCTACCCATTAACCTAGCAATATACTTTCCAACCTCTTATTACAGCCTGGTAAGCCTTCACTGATTTATAACCTCATTTTGGGAACCACTGCCTTAAGCAATCAAATAAAGGCCCAGATGTCTTCAGATGGGAAGCCTGGAACAATGTGCATTTTCTTTTCCGCTTTTGTTTTACTGACATCAAATGAATGAAAACACTCTCAAATCCTGCTCTTTCACAGAAAAAAAAAATATATTAAAATGGATAGAGATGTGGTAAAAACTGTGATATTTTAAGCATTTTTTTTTCTGCCATCTGTGAACTAGACCACAGTGTCATACAGAAAAAAAATATACTTTTGTTCTGGATTTCTGGATGTCCAGAAATTAGTAAACTTGTTCTATTCAGGCATCAGGTCCTGCCTGACTTCTCCTCCCATGCAGATCACAAAGTTTCTCAGCACCCAGAAGTGTTTTACAGGGTTTGCAATTAAGGCGCTGTTTCTTTGGGATGCATATACATGGCATACAGATAGGACTGGGAATTTAGTGACCTTCCAATCACTCTTGCATACATTAACTGAATGCAGGGTTTTATTTGTACATCTTTTCTGAAGGGATATCTTGTGCCTTCTAAAGTGAATTTCCATACAAAAAGCCTGCATACTAAATATTGGGATGTAAGCACTGTGTCCTGAGAAAGACATAACACAGTTTCATCACCAAAAATGAAATGAAAATAAATGCCATGGGCTTGTTAAGAACACGCTTGCTTCTGTGACTGAGCCTTCAGCATAATTTGAATAGATAACAACAAACGTCTAACTGCCTGCACATTTGGTGCTCATTATTTCAAAAGGGAGGAATTTGCTAGCAGTTACCACACAGCGATATCTGGCATTACCACTTTCACTAAATTTAGAACAGGAAATGATTGCATTAACTGACACAGCAGTCCCATGAGTGCTTCAGGCCGAGACTGCCACTGAAAGGAGTGGCCTTGCCTCACCCCATCCCTGCTGCTCCCTGCTCCTGCCCTAGAGCCAGCCTCGGCTCTCCATGTGAAAGCATCCCGTGTGGTCTCATCCCCTGGGCCAAAGCACAAACCCAGGTGAAAGTTACCCTTGCAAGCAACCTCAGCTCACTGGGTGGGCATGTGGGTAGCTGTGCTGGTTCGAAGCAGGACATGATGTGAAAAGGGGAGAAGGAACCACAGAAATGAGCAGCTGGAGAAAAGTAGAAGATGCGGTGCACTGGCTTAGCCTGTCTTAGATGGTGCATGAAACTGCAGCAGTAAACATTGACTTCTGCTTCACACATGCACAGGGACTTAAATTCTTCATAACTGTCTTCTTCATAATCAAATATCTCTACTGTTGAGGACGCTCAGGTGTATTTGGCAATTTCACAGTTATTTATTATGGAACGATAACGTTAGTACAATTCAAAATGCAATTTCATATCTGAAAATTCTGTAGTTTGTGGTTAGCATCCTTTCACAAAGAGTAATGATTCAAGGGATATCAACAGATCCCTTGATCTTGCACTCTGCAGCAAGTATGACTAGCCTGAAAAATCCATGAACAGGGAGCGAGTGTGCCTGGGGAATTTGTACTTGCCTTTCTTAATGAATTTACCCACAGAGATTTTCTATATGGCCCTTAATTGTAATGGCCTTTCATTGCTTACTTTTCTCTGTAGAAAACTTTGTGAGGACTTCCTCACCCTTTATACTTTCTGACTGCTCTTGTGGGAGACAGCAGTATCTAAGTTACGTATATGGAATTGCCGGCTCTCTTGCCAGCAAACCAACCCAGGACGCACCGGAGCCCCGCGCCGGGGAAAGCAGGGCATCACACGGATACCGTCAAGCCAAGCCTTCAATTTAATGCTGCGCAAAACAGGGTTAAATACCTGTACACACACTACGCACGCGAACGCACCTGCCCCCTGCGTCCATGGACCCATCCATGCCCGCTATGCACCTACCCCTACACTCATGCACTTATCCGTGCCTACCATGTATGTGGACGCACCTGCCCCCTGCACTCATGGACTTATCCGTGCCCAGTGCACGAATCACCACGGACTGCCCCTCCAGCATATGTGCAGCCCTGCTAGTGTTACCCCACATGGAATAACTCACATTAATTTTTAATATTTCTGAAGCTAAACATCAAACTTATCACTAAGATAAACCTGGATGAATTTCCAGGCTTTGTAGTTAAAAACATGCTTTATCTTTGATGATCATTCTTTAAAATGCTTATTACATTTTCCCAGCACATTTCATGAGAGTTTTCTCCATCCAGTTGAGATTCTAGATTATTTAATCCTCACAGCTATGTGTCAATTAATTTTCACTCATTTATCCATAAAAATGTCACTGTTGGTCAAAGTAGTAGTTGAAAGTAGCAGTATTAGCTCTCAGCTCATTCCGTTACTGCTCAAATAATTCAGTGATGGGGAGGAATATTCAGAGGGACAGATCAGTGAAGGCTGCCAAGCTTCTGATTCAATATATGTCAAATTTTGGCATAGAATGGCGGCAGATTTTTAATCATCAAAGAGCAAATAAGTACCTTTTTTTTTGGTTTTTGAACAAACACAGTTGGTTCACTCAGAGACACATATTATAAATGGAGAAGAATGCTCTTGCACCCAAACACAGAGCTGGGAGTCAGAAGGGACAGATGATCCCTTTGTTTCCCCCGCACATTTCCTGTAAATCATGCTTCCTTGTAGACCATTGTCTGCGGAGCAAGAACCCTCCTTTCTCTATTTGCTCTGATGATTTGAGATTGGGACACATTTTACTTCCTTTTCTCCTCCCAAACCAAAATGAGCTCACAGTTTGTTGCTATCAAGTCAAAACAAAACCTCAAGACCTGTAGATACTAGATTGCTCATATCTCTTCCGTGCACGTTCACAGAGTGGCTCAGGCAGCTTCTTATTCAGCTTTTCACTCTCTTGTGCCTCTGTTACAATATTCTGTCTCAGCCTGCCAAAACTGGAAAGAGATTTTCTCTCCTGCTCTTTGAATGATGCCAAGATACCTTAATTTGCTGTTAGCAGGTCACTAGAAAGAAATGGAGTCATCTTTGTTCCCCTCCCAGCTCCACCCACTTGCTTGCAATTACACTCACATCACGGAAGAGTGTTGTTCTTCAGTCTCTGACAAAATTTTTGAAAACCATGTGCGTCAAAGAGATATTTATGCATCTCCAGGAAATGTTTTCTTTTCTTCTCCAAACAGAAGTTAGTAAAAAATTGTGGCTCCTGACTAAGGCGCAGGGAAGATGAAGCTCAAATGGTAGTGGGTTATCCATGTGTCAGCCAACAGCAAAGGAATATTTTTATTGTTTCAAGGAAATAGTAAAATACTCTGGATATGTAAGTTTTAAGGAAGTGTGAGTGTCTGTCAGATTAATTTTTTTTGAGCAGGCTAGTTCCTGATAATGCTAATAAAATCGCTTGCTGTATCTGTGCTATATTCTGTGTTATAGAGAGCCTACAGTAGCCATCAACTTTTCCCTCAGGAAAAACACTATTGGGAAATTATGCGGAGCCTGGGAGAAACAAAGAGGTGTGAAAAAGCTTTCACTCAAGCAGTCATGTCTGATAGCAAATTCCAAATCTTTAGCTTATTTTTCAGTGGAAGAGGATGAAGAGAGGCACACATAACATCTAGCCAAGTGTCATGCCAGATTTGCTTCAGTGTCTGGAAAGAATCAGGCCCTGGTTTGCTCCCAAAAGTCCCAAGCATTATATACTTGTTTGACCTGCAAGCAAAATGAACTGTGAAGAGTTAAATACTTTTCTGAGGCCACTAAGCCAAGCTTGAGTTTTCATTTCCCTGCTCTGCCCCTTAAGCTGTCTGTAAATAGTGTACCTGAAGCTATCAATACATGTAAGTATTTGGAATGATAATCCAGTTTACAGTGACAATGAAGTCAGTGGAGATAAGTCAGTTCGATGGATCTCAGCCAGTGAAGACTTGGGTGTTTGGTAACACGCTTCCTTCTTTCACCAGCAGACTGCTGCAGGGAAACGGATTTGTCCAAACAGATGGAATACCATTACTTGACCATCAGACATTTTTTTACTTCTTGTGAATACTAGTGACCTAATAACTGAAAGTAATTCAAAAGCAATTTTCAGACAAAAGTAAATGTGTCCATATAAACTACTTGCTGAGAACAGTCACTCAAGGGTACTTCTCAGGGCAACTTTGGTATATACGCATAGTCGCATACATATGTAATCAAGCTCACTTTGTTTTCACATTTCAGAAAAAGTTGATGAATTTGTGGGTTTATGATCCAAAATAATTAAAGCTAAATCAGATCTTGTAATCACGTTGATGATTATTCTTTATTGTTCACGTATACACATACATAAAAGATAAGCACAAATTCACACGGATATTAAATACTGTATATACCTCACACAAGGAGTGATACATGCTTTGTAGTTGTAACTCAGGCTAAATTTACATTTTTTACAAAAGAAAACTGAGAGGAGATCAGGTATTAAGAGTGTATACTGCAGGCTGATAGAGACATATTATATTATCGTATTACCACATATTAATTACATATTATATACTATATGTTATAGAAATTATATGTTACATGTGGACAGATATTTACAAGTCAAGAGCTATAATATCGCAAAACAAGTCAGAAGAAGAATCCAGGCAGCAAGTCCCATTTTTCCTAGTAGATCACTTTTTTGTTGCTAGGTTTATTGTGTCTTAAGATAAGCACTTTCAAAATTTTTGGTTTCCACCTGTCAACTGTGAAAATAATTCCAGTCATGCAGAAATACTTTAAGTCTCTTTTTGTCCCCCTGGTCACATCACAACAGCTCGAAGACAGAGCTGAAACATCTGCTACCAGGATTAGCTGAGTTACCAGGCCTGGCCTAAAGAATTGACATTATCTTTAATCGGACCACAGCTTTATATTTCAATAGCTGCATCTTTTAATGGAACACTGGAGAGCAAGTACACATAGAAGAAATCTAAAGTCTCAGCAAATTTAAATTAAATGGAGTTAGAGATAGTCAACTAAATTGAGAGAAATACATTTTTACTAGCTTTGCAGAAAACTGGCCATCTTTCAGGCTTCATGAAAAACAAAGGGCCATTTTTTTTCATGCAAAATGTAATTATTGGACTTTGAAATGTTTTCTTGGCAAAATGATCAAGTTAGGATGTGCCAGTCATGCTTCTCAACTTAGGTAATTTGTGAAAATACTTCATTAGTCTATGGTAGAATTTTATTGCCATAGCAGTGTGTGGCTGCCACATGAACCATAATAAATCTGTTGTTTCAGCAACATCTTGTGGCATTCGGGCGACTGTCTGTACCTCAGAGTGTTGGTCTCTCACAAGAGGATGTCTGGGGGCCCATCCTCTTCTCGTTTAGAGATGTTCTTAAACTTGACTCCATGGAGCTCAGAAAACTGACTCTGATTTACTGATGTCTGAAAAGCAATACTGAACGTCAATGCAATGCCTTGGGTGTTGGTGGCAAGGTGGTGAGGCAGCGGGGTCATGGTGGAGCAGCTATCCACACTGCTGCCCACGGAGGTAGATATATCCTGAAGGCACAGCAGCCCACGGAGAGCTCACACTGGAGCAGGTTCTCCTGACAGGAACTGCATCCTATGGTGAACCCATGCTGCAGCAGGTTTATCCTGAAGGACTGTAGTCCATGGAGAGAATCCATGCTGGAGCAAGGAAAAGTGAGAGGAGGATGGAGCAGCAGAGAAAAACTGTTCTGAACTGTTCTGATCACAAGCCCCATGCCCCATTTCCCTGCACCACTGGAGGGAGCAGGCAGAGGAGTTGGGAACAAAGAAGCGAATTTGAGCCTGGGAAAACCAGGGTGTGGTAGGAAGAAGTTTCAGTTTTTCCCCGTTTCTCACCATGCAACTCTATGTTACTTGGCAACAAACTAATCTTCCCTGAATCGAGTCTGTTTTGCCTGTGCTGGTAATTGGTGACTGATGTCCTTGCCTTTTTCTCAACTGTGAGCTTTTTCATCATATTTTCTCCCCTGTCCCGCTGAGGAGGGGGAATGAGAGGGCAGCTGGCTGGGTGTCTGGCAGCTGGAGAAAGCCAACCCACTGCATGTTCTACAATAGCTTCTGTTACCTTTTATAAGCAAAAATATCTGTTTTCTTGTATGATATACTGCCACTTCTTAAGTGTTTTTAGTGAAGGTTGGACAACATTCTCACTTCACAGTGCTGAAAAATATGGAACACAAGAACTATAATGGAACTCTTTGAAGATATCATAAAGTTAAGTTAATATTTTAAAGAGTCAATCATTAATTTAATATGGGTAATTATTTTGAAATGGAAATATTTCTGTGGGGCAATATTTTAATGTACTAATCATTTAATAAAATGAAAAATGTACTTAACAGCAAACAAAGAAACCACAACTAATATGTGGCTAAGTAAAAACTTAGCAGATAAAAAAGATGCAAAGTACCCAAGGCTGTATTGCCAGAAGACTTTGCAAATATTATATTCCTGAAGTTGCGGAAGGTGTAAGGTTAGCCTTTATATTCCTTTCTCATAATGTCATATATAGTCCCTAAAGATCATATATGAATCTCAGTGTGCAATAATTTAAGGCTAATTAGGAATGTGAGGTCAAACACAAGTACCAGGAAAAAAATTTTTTAATCTACTGTCTGAGTACAAACATCCACATTCTTGCTTATTTTTTCACTATACTATCCTTTTATTGCACAGTATTCTTAGAAAACAGAAGACCATTGTTATATCCATTCTGGTCTGCTCCAAGTAACTATCCTTATGTCAAGCTCAGCAAAACTCTGTCATACCGATGCAGGTTCCAGGTGTCAGGTGACATGACGATCTCAGCTAGGCATTAGCTTTGTTCAGCAGTATTATTTTCAGACATGTAACACAGTCATATTTTGTCTCTATTATTTATTTATTTATTTGCTTTTGTGGCCACAGACATGGGCACTTTGCTGAATGTAGCACAATCAACTACCTTTCCAGGCCCATTTCCATTTGAATGGACCTTTCTGAATAGAGAGGACTAAACAAAACTCCTCTTAAGACCTTAGTGATTCTTTGGCAAAACCAAAGAGATTAATACAAAGTCTCTGCTCAACGCTTTGCTGGAGGTACAAAAGACTACCTTTGGGTCCTTCCTGAAAGGCAAAACAAAGTTTTGTCGACATTACTGAGGATATTTTGTTATCTTTCCAAAAATTAATCTATAATCAGTAACTAAAGAATGGGGTAATTTAGATAAAATAATTTATCATATGGAAAAGATCCTAAATATAAAGTCATGGATAAGTTGGTTTTCTGTGGAAATCTCTTGTTTGTTAATGAAGAAGAATTATATACTTCTTCAGTTTTGCCACATATCTCAAGTTAAAAGTCAGACTCAGGTGCCATAGAACATGAAAAGTACCCAAGGTAGTCATCAAATACTATCCTAAGCAATGTGTGCCTCCTTTCCAAAAGACAGGACTAGGTCCAATTCTGCATCCGAAACGCAAATACAGAGAATGAATTTCACCTATGCTCAGAAGATTTACACAAGACCTAGAAATCACTTAAATAATACATGTGTTCTCAGAAGAGACATTTAACTCCACAATGTCTCCTGGCCTTTCGAACAAGAGTGAATTATACTTGAAATGTATATGATATTATTTGGGATTTGTTTACCCAGAATGACATAAAGATTCAAGATCTTGATAAATTTTAATTTAATATTGGAAGTAATGTATTTCAGAAAATTATGTGACATCCAAATTCCTATCAGAGCCAGGCTAAGTTTGAAGGAGATCAGAGATAATTCACAGGGAAAAAAAACCCCAAACAATAAAATAACATAAAATAGCGCCCCCTCAACTGCCCCAAAAGTTTAGGAATTACAAAAAGGGAACCTTGACAAAACAAAATTTATAGGAGATAGTTAACGTATCATATTTACATGCCAGTTATGGTCGTTTCAATTTTACTCTTCTACACTGCAAATCCAATGCCACTACTCTTCACCGTGTTTCAGTTGCCTGGTCTCAAAGCTACAAGACTGAGCAAGGGCTTCATGTAAAGCACAGAAATGTAAGCAAAACTTCAAAACAAAACAAAATTTGAGAGTTTTGGAGCAAAATTTGGGGTTGCATAAAGTTATGAAAAATACAATATAATAAGTAATGTAAGTAAGCAATAGGAGTAAGAAAGGCTTCAGAAGCAGAAAAACATTTGCAGAAAAGATACAATGGTCTAGAATCAGGTTGACAGTTTTCTTTCAAAGGTTTTACTCCCTTAAGCTCTGCGGAGCTTCACCATGCTTATCCCAATTGAGGCTTTCATCTAGATAGGTACATACAATATCTGAAAAACAGGGCAAATAGCAAAGAAGCCTGGAAGAAGAAAAGTCAAGACCAAAAATAATTGTTGAGGGATTCAGATTCCCTCCACTCCATGACACAAGATGTAATAGCTTCTATTACAAAAACATGCTTTATTCAATTGAGTTATTCCAGTTGGAAAAACTATTCTTTAAAAAGAAAATCAAGTTTTGTGAAAGATCTAGAATGTCTGAGAAGACATTCTGAACTATTTGAGGAGGCAGGCACTTAAAAGAAAACATTAATTTCCTGGCACTTGAGGCTTTATGCGCTTCTTTTTTTATCTCAACCATCCAGTGTTATGGGTTGTTTAATATTTAATATTGCAAATTATTTGACCTAGGTAGAAACAAGAAGTGGATTTTCTGCACAGAGCATTCAGAATGTCAGTCAAATTACAACTAATGGCAGTGCTGAGGTTTATTAAACCTCCTGTGGTTCACTTAGCCAAAGAGCTTTCTGGCACCAGCAAGAATGACATATTAGCATGGCTGTTAACATTTCAAAAGATCAAATGAAAAGATATTTAGTATTAAACAACTGATGTATACAGAAAAAGGTTGAAATATTATCTCTAGTCTACAGATGAACAACCAAATGGCTGTCTCACATTTTATTGTTCTTTTCCACCAGACATGCCACTAGTGATTTCAGTGCATCTCAGGTGAAGACAGCTATCAATATCTTATGTGATGGCTCTTACCATGTGTAGTATCTGCTTCCAACTAGATGTAAGAATTGTTGAAATGTAGTTGATCCGTAGTAGGTTGTCTAGCTGCACATAGCCTGTTCTAGAAACTGCCACTTGAATAGCACGTCAAATTCCAGTCTTCACCTCAGAAGTCATTTATGGTAAAGTCTACATACACTGAAGTATTTGGAAAGCTAGATATCTCCTTTGCCTTAATTCTCCTATGGAATATCAGTATTAACCGTTGCTTTTGTAACTTCTGTATGTATACATGCCTGCACCTCAGACAGACCCATGGAGTAAGGGCTCTTCCGAGCTGAAAATTTTTCAAACTCTGGTCTTCCTCCCAAACATTCTGGTACGATTAAAAATAAACTTTGTGAAATGGATCTATGCTGCTGTAAAATCAAAGGCAGCATGGATTAGTTGACCTTTTAGGAACTACTTTCTTCCCTTCCAAACCAGTAAAAGATTGAAAAATGGTTGAGGTTGAAAAGGAATACGGTCACTGGCATTAAAATCATAGGAGTTGAAACTTCAGCAGAAAGGTCTTACAGAAGTACTGCAACAGTCTGCTAAGGTCTCCCCCGGTCCCTAATTTGATTCCTTGCTGTAAACTGTGGGCAGAGTTCAACACTGTAAAACAGGGGAATAAATTAGAGTTAAAGGTAAGGAAATCTCCTCTCCTTTGATACATCAAAAGCAGGTTACCTTCCTTGCTGATCCTCAAAACATGATGACATCTCACATTTTACTCTGCTTGCCATCATCTACCTCTCATTTTACAGGTGAGATACACATACATTTTTAAAAAGATATAGCAAAGCCAAGAACAGTTTAGACAGGACAACTATGAATGCAAGTTTTCCTCTCAAGAAAAGAAGAAAAAAGTGTTGTCAAGGAAGAAAGGACTTGGCATGAAAGCTAAAATCCTTTCCCTATGACGTGGAAGGCACACATTGCAGACCATACATTGGCAAAATGTTCCATGATAAAAAACAGATTCTTCTCTGTTGCTTTACAAGTTACACAGACCTGGGAATCAACAGGGGTATAGTAACCTCCTTGGCTTTATTTCAACAGTTCATGCTATGACCAAGGTCTTAGCATTTAATGTGGAATCGCTAGAGTCAGCGTAAACTTTCAGAGGTTAATACAGCTTTTTTTTTTTGTAAATTAAGTTTTAAAAAAAGAAAAGCAAAAACGTGAAATGTTCCCAGAATGAGAATTTTCCTGCCAAGATCCACACAGATTCATTTTTTATGGGCAAGTTACAACTCCTTTAAAATGTTTATTTAATGGAAATACAAATGATTGTACAGTTTAAAGAGAGTGAGTGCCATAAATAGAGAATTGAAAGGTTTTATAGTCCTTTCCAGGTGTTCTCTTCAGAATTGCTTTCCTTGGCAACTCATCTTTGTAGTTTCCCATAATGTTAATTAGCACCTCAATCTGGGCTTTTGGGTATGTGAGCCTCTCGTCACCTTCAGGCTTTTTACAGTTTGAGGATTATTGTTCTTTGCTTGGCCAGAAG
Source organism: Chlamydotis macqueenii (assembly GCF_036417535.1). Classification (NCBI taxonomy): domain Eukaryota; kingdom Metazoa; phylum Chordata; class Aves; order Otidiformes; family Otididae; genus Chlamydotis; species Chlamydotis macqueenii. Next base: position 132,607,638 of record NC_141556.1, read on the forward strand.
TGTGTTTTTATACTGAGGGAAAGCAGAGTCTTAGCAACAGTTCTTGTCACAGACTGAGGCTGGAGGGCACCTCTGGAGATCATCTAGTCCAACCTCCTTCTCAGAGCAGGGGCCACTACAGCAGGTTGCCCGGGACCGTATCTGGACAGCTTTTGAATATCTCCTAGGGTGGAGACTCCACAACCTCTCTGGGCAACCTGCTCCAGTGTTTGATCACACTCACTTTAAAAAAAAAGTTTTTCTTATGTTTAAATGGAATTTCTTGCATTTCAGTTTGTGCTCCATTCACTTTTAACTCCAACAGGTAATGATGAAAGCTCTCAACTCCACTAAATGGAGTGTTGCATGAAAACATGCAGAGGGTGAAGTATTGAACAGCTGGCTGATCACCCAACAGAGCAGAACGCTCATCCTGCTGCTACATATAACCACTCACTCTTCGTACAAGTAGCATGAAATTTTGCTAAACAAAACAGCATCAAAGATTTCTCTTTTCTTTTGGCCTGAGGACCTAACAAATTGCCTCCCACTTTTATCCCCTTTTGGAATGTAAATGCAATAGGGACACTGATCTGGAGTACAGTCCGATACGACATGGCTGTGTGCCTGTAAGCAGGAGGACCTGCAACATGGAATTCAGTAGGGCCAGATAACATGGTGAACATAAATATCACTTGTCATCAGTAATGATAAAAGACATAACTCTGTAAATGTGTTTTCTTTTAAAGACTGGTGAAATGCATATTTCTTTGGTGAGCTGACGCTTAGAAGATAACTACAGAGATACAGTTATTATTGTTATAATTTTAATATCCATCCTGGACTTTCAGTAGAGAATATATTACATATTTCTTTTTTTAATGAAGAAACTGCAACAGTCAAAAGAAAATCTTACCCTGGGTGTTGTACTTAGTATTTGACAACGTGTAAAATCACAGCTGGATAGACTAAACCTCCTTATTTAATGATTGCGTATCTAAGAGATTTCTTTTACGTATTGGTTCAGTTAACATTCAGCAAACACTGTGCTCATGGTATCCACACCTATATGCTACTTTCTGACAAAAGAATATTAATAAATAGTTACTCTATTAGAATGTTAGATAGGTATATCTCCAAGGACTCTTTTGTAAGATACAGATTTGTTGGTCAGGCACAAATTTTGAAAAGAGGCAGCCTCTTTTTCACAAGCCGAGCTCTCAACTTTGTGCTAAATATGTGCAGTTTAAGATTAGACTTAAAATCCTCCTCCCTTCGTATGTCTAACTCCTTTCAGCATCACAACTAGTCTGTATAGTTTCCTTATCCTAAAATTGCTCACATCTTTGCAATGCTGAAAACAGAAAACACACTGAAAGACTCATAGATTATTTTATTTAATCCTGGGTGTTACCATCAGGTTTTTTTAAAAAAAATCTAACCTATTTTTTACCTAATAATGTGTAATTTACATGATTTACACCTGGGTGTTACCATCAGTTTAAAAAAAAAAATCTAACCTATTTTTTACCTAATAATGTGCAATTTACATGATTTACACCTAGTACATGAGATTACAGAACATGAGTGATTTAGGGGCAGGAGGGGCTACATTTATATATTAGAAAGAGACATGTAACCATTTCAGCTGCTTCTTTGTATCTCCAGCTAGTTTCTGGTGTTCACAGAAACCTGTAATATGTCAAAGAGGAAGAAAAAAAACCCCACAAAATCCATATCCATGGAAATTATTAGAAGGTCTTTTTGCTTTCTTTTAAAATTGAGTAGATTTAACATAAATAATGTTACATTAATGTGATTCATTGAAACAGTAATACCCCTAACTTTATGCTTAGTTCTTTTTAAAAGAATAATCTGCTTAAACTTCCTGGGACTGACTGTATACATGTTATAGAGCAAAGCAACCTTCAGTCCTGTGCACTAGGAACAGGGAAGGAGTAGGGAGAAGCAAGCATAGGACAAGTCTGTCCAGTCAAGCACCTTCATGAAACAACAGCATCTTACCTTCAGAGCATAAACGAAAAGGCAAACAGACCTCACTTCTCCCACCACTTCTCCTCTCTGCTTTCTCTTGTCAGTTACTTGGGGTTTTTTTTCCTACTGAGACATTAATTACATCATTAGAACAAGTACCATTTAGATACATAAATTATAAACATGACATGAATGCTGCAATATGTCACAGTAATGTCTTATTTCCCTAGGAAACATGTACGCACTCACACACATAAATAAAGAGAGAAAGAGTTTTAAGAAAAAAAAAAATCCTAGGCCAATTAGAAAGCATAATATTAAATTCTCATTAAGGTGAAGTTAATGGGAATTTAGGCACTGGCTTTGTTGGAGTCAGTGTTGGGGTTTCTATGTTCAATCTTGTTGAACACGAGTGAAAATAAAATGCTTGCATTGTCAAACACTTGAAATCCAGTATTCTTCTATTAGGAGGATGCATGGCCAAACTTATATCAACACCAGTTTATGATATCCATGCTTCCATTTTCAAGTTAGTTGCCTTTTGATCAGAAAATTTCTGGAGAGTGTTCCAGCTCCAGGAACAATTAGCCTTATTCAAGATGTTATTATCATGTTGCCTGGGGAGAGAAGATTTGCCTCCTCTCCAAGGAAGTATCATCCTCCTAAATCTGCATACGTCACCTGTCGTTCCTACTAAGCTGGTGATCAGTATTGCACAAGCACACAAATAAAGGAGGCATTGAGCAATCTGAATTAAGACACCCTTTTTCTTTTTTTTTTTCTTGGCATTTTCTCAAAAACATGACAAAACTAATAGGACTGAAAAGTTCTTTATTGCTCAGTTATCCATGCTTGTTCCTTGGACCTGCTATAGTCTACGTTTTCTTGATAAGTGCATGGGAGTTTGCCTTTGGCTTGCATATGGCACTGGCCAGGTCCACTGTAGTCCTAGAACTGTATAGCTGGCATACTGGTATCTGAATGAATATACATAGATTTCAGGGACTAAGCACAGCTATAAAAATGCACTTTGGTAATTAAGTTCTTTACTTAATCCTGGCTCCTAGGTCATTACCAATTAGTCCTGTTTAGTTTCTCTGTATGTTAATGGGCACTACCCAGTTGAATGTAATGCACAGTTTAAATAAACAATTGCAGATACAAATTAAGTAGAGTCTTTTCCTTTTCTAATTGACACTCTATTTTCTCCTAATAAATTAACTTGCTCTGAGTGGAAAGGGAATAGGTATTTTGAGGTAATTCCCTTGCCTGCTGTTACATTTTGTGCTTGAAAATTCAGCAACTGGCTGATTTTTATCCAAAAGAACATGTCATTTGTCAGAGGTGTTGGGTGGACAGAGGCAGACTACCTCAGTTACCTCTACATTGGTAACTATTCACATCAGTGATACAGTAAGCTTACTAACCCTGCACTACCAATGTGTAATGTGCCCAGGGGTAAGTTGGGCTTCAGTTTCCAGCCTCATTCAACCTTTTAGCCTCTCTGTTGAGACACTGCTAAGCCACATTGGTAAAGCACACTGTTTGCGGATGTATCAAAAAAGCACTGATGTAGAACCACTAGACAAGTTGGTTTTTTTTTTTTTTGACAAACAATATCACATCCCTAGGATTACCTTCAGAACAATTTTTCTCATCTTCCTTATTGACCTCAGACATTCAGATCAGAAGCAAAGGAGGAAACATAATTCTCATGGGTTGTTTAAGCTAGGAAAAGAACACCATTTGTGGTACTTAAACATTTGAGGAAGTTAAAGATATCACACTAACCAAGGCAGAGAAAGATAAATGACTCCTGTTTTCTCTTGTGTGAGGAACTGCAAAAGCATTGGCCTTGTGTTCCCCTAGATACCAGCTCCAGAGCACCTAAAGACACCATTGAGCCAAGCAAAATGAAACAAGCCTCTTCATCTAACCCCAACTCTTCTTTACAATTATTCCTCTATGCAATCCTGCTCATCACCCTGCATCCTCAGGAAGTACCTACTATCAGTGGAGTTTGTAGAATTTGTCCCTGTGTTATCTTCAGCGATGCTGAGTTGTTTCCTAAAGGTCCAGCCTTTCCCTCAGGGTGTGTGGTCTGAACTGCTTTCCCCAGCTATGCCCTGGAGCCAGGCTCTTCTCAGCAGCGTCCAGTGACCAAAGCACCAGTCCACAGGCAGAGAGCAGTTCCTAAACATTTTGATATATCAAGCAATTAAAAAAAATCATCGAAAATGCTATATTTTCAGAATATGCTTCATCCCATACAATTAAAAAGAAGGAAGGGGCGGGGCCACAACACTAAAATCCCTTCTGAGGGCTGAGTGAGATTCATTTACACCATCAATAATCTGAACTGACTCAAGGTATGAATCTCAAGCGAAATCAAAGGAAGGCAGAAAATTCTGAAAAACTACATTTACATTAAGGCTTAATGTAGTTAAGTCTCTTTTAAAAGTGAAGTAAGGTAAACAAGAAATCAAGGCCATTTTAACAATGAACACATCCACCAAGGAACTTAAAAGAGTTTAATCCAAGCGGGAATTCCTCCTGCCCCGAGTTCGTCGTACCCGGCTGCCAAGTGTCCCCACGTTTTCCCTCACCCTAGCCGGTACTGCCTGCTGCCTTGAAACCCTTCACCCTGCCCCCGGCCGGCCGCACGCCTCAGCAGCTGCCCCGCCGGGCCAGCGCTCCCCGCAGCGCCCCGGGACGACGCCCGCACCCGCGGGGCCGCCGAGCGGGGAGGCGCCCGCCACCACAGACGGGTCTCGCCTTCCCGAGGGGGCGCGGGGGCCGCTCCCGGGAGCGGCCCCTTCGGTCGCTGCCGCCCCGGGCTCCCTCTCGCAGCACCTCCCTCGCCTGCCTCCGCCCCCCGGCCGCGTCCAGCGGCTGCCCCAGCTGCCGGCCCGGCCGCAGCGTGTCGGGAAGGGACTGGACGGGACGGGCTGTCCCACCCGGGGCCAGGTGAGCGGTTGCAGGGCTGAGAGGGGGCAGAAGCGACCGGAGGCGGCGGGGTCTCGAGGGTGAGGAGGGACCGGCACATCGCGGAGGGCTGCGAAGGTGGGAGTCGCCCTGCGCTGCCGGGCTGAGGTGAGCGGCGCTCCCGTGCCGGGCGGCAGAGGTGCGGGGCTCTCTGGGGATGGGCTTTCCCGCCCACCCTCCACCGGAGGGACGACGGGGCTGAGGGCAGAAGGGTCCGGTAGGAAGCCCTCTGCCAGGCGGGCGGAGGAGGGCAGGTCGGGGAGCTTCGGTCTCCGCAGCCAAGCCCCGCGGCTCCAGCTTAGTCACGTCCCCTCGAGTGGCACTGCTGGGTGTCGCCTGGTCGAGGGAAGCGCAGTCCGGGAGGGGGCTCTGAGGGGAGAGGAGCGGAGGGCGGGCTGTGGGGCCGTTGGGACTCGCGGCCGGGCCGGTGAGGGGTGTGCGGCCACCGTACGGGGCTGCTGGGGACGCGTTTCCGAGTTCGTCTTGTAGGGGACTGCGCTTCTTACCAGGTACGTTTCTCGGTGCTGCTGGTGGAAAGGTTTCTTTCAGGTTTCCAGCCTTATTCTAGGCGCTTAATCAGCGGTGATTGAAAATTAGTAACGTATTTAAATCGGCTTAAAAAGTGAATGATTTTGACTGACGCGTCCATAGGGCTTGAATGCGGTTTACGATGAAGAGCCAGGGCAGCGTCCCGTTGGGACTGTATTTCTAGGCTGGGTCAGGTTTTGCTCATTTTCTGTGGCAGTGGGTGCTTGGAATATATTAAGATCAAAAGTTTTTGCAGCTTGTTTCTCGTATCTTCTGCGAGGTGACCTGTATCACCAAAAGTAAAATGTCTTCAGAGTCACCTGTTGTGCACAATAATTGTTTTGAGGATGTTTTTGATCGGTTTTTTTTTGGTTGTTTTTTTTTTTTTTTTGTCTTTACACTGGCCAAGTGAGGAGAGATCAGTGTACTGGAAGCATCCTTTCCTGGCTGAATTTGGTTTTGCTTTGCTTTGCAAATACATAGGTTTTGTCACTCCTGGGTAGTATTTATAACAGTACTGAACTCTGTTTCTTTTACTGTGTGATTGTCTCGCATTGATTTATGTAGAAACGTCGAAGAAATGTTTGCAAACATCTCTAGCCTTCTAAGGGCATGCCCACCCAGCAAATTAGACGCACGTACAAGCCCAGGCTGGTTTTGACTTACATGCAGTCGGTTACACTAATGCTGAAAACGCCGTAGAATGAGCTTCAGCATGAGCCAAAATAGAGTTTACAACCTCAGGCGTGCCCAGGTATTACTTGGTCCCAAAGCAAACTGTTCGGGTATTTAACTCTGTCATTTGCGCTGAAAAGGCAAAGCTGGCTTTATGGGTCCCTACTCAACATACATTTCTTCCTTTTGCTCGCATAGGCTAACAGCGTACATCATCATCACTAGAGAGCTGCACAAGTTTGTATTCCTGTTTGTAAGCTTTAAGCCTATGGCTTTAGCCATTCCTTCCTAAGCCAGAAAGTATACTTCTCTGACTGCACAGGGGAAACAAGCAGGATTTGGTCCTCTACTGGGTGATGGGAAATGTGTTTGTTGAGTTGAACTGAAGAACAGAAAACATGTCTTTGCTTAGGAGAGTCTTCAAGTATTTGTTTTCACTAAGGAAGCATGCTTATAGCTTACTGATAAAGACAATCTCTAAAGTGAAACGCCTCGAAAGAAGGTGCAGGAAACAAATTGTGTGTAAACAAAGTTTGCTCAGATGTGAATTGGGGCCACAAAACTTCTACTTACACTACAAGCTAGTATTATTTTATTTCTGCTGTGACAGTCAGACACCAAGTGAACTAATGTTATTGGTATCTTTATTAATAGCACTTCAGTATCTTAAGGTAATCCTACAGTTCAGGTGGAGTTTGTGAGCACAGTTTTCTCTTCAATGCCTTCCAAATTTAATGTTAAAATTCTGTTGCTAATACATCAACAGAAATTGTCTCAAATTAGAGCCAGCTGGAGAGAGAAAAAGGACTAAAGTCCCATTCTCAAGTTAAATTTCTCAATTTATACGTTTTTTGTGCTGTGAATGCTTTTAGTCAGATCTTCCACTAATAACTGTAGAATGTTGGCAGATTGAGAAAATTTTGAGCTTTAAGAAAGAATAACTGTTGTTAAATTTGGACAATTTTTAGTTCTTAATATGTAACATGATCAGTGGCCTTGGCGTTAAAACTGATCACTACAATTGAGTTTGGAATTTTATGTTTTCAATGGAATAGTAGATTAGATTATTTGAAGGCCAAAATCAGGGCAGATCATACAATTAATCTCATTTACTTCAATGGAAGAATTGGCATGAATAAGGCATGTTATTTGGCCTGAAATGTTAGCTGTCTGATAAGTGGTAAGTTTAGCAGTATTAGTGTATCTAGGTTCAGTTAAAAGCTTTGCTCTTTTTTCACATGCATGGATTTAGAGAATATTAATTTGTTGCAGGGCACTAGTAGGTGCTACTCAGCTCGTGAACAAGAAAGAAGCAGAGTGAATCATTTAATGTTTATTAGATAGGTGCTCATTATTATGAGGGTCCTATTCTTTGCAGCCAAAACTTCCTGCTGGAATTACAGTTAGGAAAGGATCTATACTTGCTCTATGAAAAGATAGGCTTGTGTAACTATACGGTAATTAATAGGACTCAGTTGTTTGGGAGTATTGCATTACTTGTGTGCCAAAATATCTTTGAAATTTATTGTTGTTCAGGGTGGACAAAGGATCCTTTGTAGTTGATGTTAAGTCAAAGACCAAAAAATTGGATCTCAAACTCCTCCCTGCGTGAGTCACATGGATTTGTCTCCAGCTGTGAACTGAACATCTTGTATACCACAGGTGCTCCACCTGTGAGTCTTACATTAGCTTCAGAACAGTTTTATTGCAGGTAATATGTAGTGGAACTGATACAAGATTTCAGAAGTGTATTTGTCAGCTAAAATCCCAGCCTCAACATTTTCTGTTTTTCTTTTATCAATGAGCAACCTAGCCCAGAAATCTAACGATTGTTTGACACAACAGCTGCTTTTCAGCTAGTGCCTTATTAATACAGTGATTTTGTTCTTCCATTCTAGGTCTTCTGCTGGCTACTGAAATACAGTGTTCTGAATTTCTCAAGAGAAAAACTGTAGTTTATAACAGGATTTACTTATTTTTGTTTACTTTGAAAGAAAATCATAGAATGTCAGTTGTACTAGATGAGACAGTGTATGGAAAAGAAATAGTTCATAAAATTCCCCAACCTACTTCAAGTGCTTTTCACTCCGTAGAATTTAGAGGAAATTACTAGAATTTATCACATTATTTCAGTTTTCTGAAGTTTGCATGAGTTGAGTACTTCAGGTGATGACTTAGTTGCCAAAAAAAAGAAAAGCCACTCTTAAATGAAGCACTGTGTGTTCTCGTTTATGGTGTTCCTTGAAGGGATCATTGAAGAGTTAAGGCCTAAGAGATCCATCGGTAGGTCTGCCAGAAATTGTCATGTTTGATAAGATGTGACACATTTAGAACCGGTAGAACCAGCAAGAAAATTAGTGATGTGAATATGCTGATTATGGAAACATTATTGTGCACATGTATCAAAACTCAACTTCTTTTTACTGATGCTTTTAATGTTTTAAATATTGTCTTAAAAATCCATTTAATATTCTTTAGAGAAAAAATTACTGTGGCTTTCTGCCTGGATTTATTAGACATCTGGGCATGCCTGATTGTGAACGTTGCCAAATTCCACATTGAATTTCTGAGTTCCCAACCAGACTTTGAATATCTTTGGTTTTTTTGCACCAGATTAATTATGAACGTAACCTGACTGAATGGGTTTCTGATAATACTTGTCACATCATGTTTTGAAGTCTCGGGGACTTTGTTCCGTCATTAGTTATTCGTAACATAATCCAAGTATTCATATAACTTGAATTAAAAAGTGCTTTATTTTTTTTCCCTCTTATCTATGTTTCAGCAAGTCAGCATTGTGGTTAGGGTGGTTTATTTGTAAGAAGGCTAATCACTTTTTTTTATAGACATGGTAATGGTGAAAGAAGCCATGTGGAGTGCAGTTGTACAAAGTAAATTTTCTGAGCTGATATGTCCGTGGGGGCTGCACGCAGAAATGGTGCCAGTTTAAATAAATTATTCTGAAGTTGCTTTGAAGTCATCTACTCTCTTGTGTGACCACTTTCAAGTATTTAAGAATGATTGCTATCAACTAACTTGTTTTAGTTGTATTAGTCTAACGTGAGCTCCAGTCGCAACTTTGCCTCCCCTGCTTTCACTAGCAGCTGATTATGGGGCTTGACCTGGCAATGGTGCCATCTCCTTTCCCCTGTGCTCCACAGACTTACATTGTACCCTCAGGAGAAGCAGTGCTAAAAGAGGCCCAGAAGGCTGTTCTGGCATAACCCCATTTTCTAGAATGTCTTAATAGAGGACCCCCAAATATTTACCCTGGGTGAAGACTGAGGTGCCAAAACAACTCTGTTTCCTTAGGTTCTATAGGGCAGTGATGCTGTATTCCTGATCAGAGTTGTAGTGAGGCTCTGGAAGATGCTCTCTTCAGTGCATCCGTCTTTCAAAACTGATGAGCTTTGTTTCTTTGGTACAAACTATTAATTTTGGTCGTTGGGCTGTTGATTAAAACAATCTGAAAAACTGTTTAAAAGAAAAAAAAGCGACTAATATAAAACAATTCACTGAGTATTGTGCTGCTTAGCTTCCCAAGAAATTTTAACAGCTCCAAGTGCAAGATCCAAGAGACCTGTTAAATCCATAAAGTGAAGCTTAGGATGAAATCACAATATAATTTCTTTTTTAAGACTTTGGGGTGGTGGGGGGCGGGGGATGCGGCTGTTCAAGCCAAGAGAACATGGAAAGGAGGGAAGGAAAGTGTAAACTGAGCAGAAACAACTGTTTCCTTTTCCCCCTCACTTACAGTAAGATGAAATAAACTTTCAGATCTCATTTTTTGAAAAGTAGGAAAATTGAAAGCATGAGCTGAACAGTCTTCTTTCTGGCATGCCTGGCCCTCACCTGATTCATTATGGCCTGCTCACATTGTTCAGTGGTTTGAATATTCCAGCTTTAGAAAAGTCTTTGTCCTTCCCTCTTTCTGCATCAAATTCAAGTCCTGCCACCGAATAAAAAGATTTTGCAAAACTTTGTATTTGTCTACTTTTCTATGCTTATATCTTTGTACACCCCTCCTCATCCCTTTTACATGGCTCAAGGTGCATGTCTAGCATTCCTTTAATCCTTTTTCTGTGTGCCAAGTTAAATGTAGTCTTTGTTGTACCTTCAGTCTTCTGCACAACACTTCTTTTGTTATTTCCTCCCATGAAACCTATATACCTCCATACCCGAAAGTATTATTAATGAAAATGTAAACAACCTGCCTGTAGTTGAAGTAACCAGACTTGAGACAAACAACTACTTTATTACATCTCTGCTTCTTACGCTTCATCAGTACTTTGTAAACTCTTCGAAGTGGAAGCCTGCTCAGGTATTGTCACTGAAGGGCATTTTAGTTTGCTCTAGAAGATTTAATAGAGTGCGTGGATAATACTATTCTCTCAAGGGAATACACAACACAGAAGAGGATTTCCTGGATAGTGTAGAACTTTTATAAGAGCTAGAAAGAGGCCTCTTGTTCATCTCCCAGTTGGCTGCTGGGTATCAGGAGGTGAAACATTGCCAAATTGGATAAGAGGGAACAAAAACTGGCTTGAAATTGTCCCCTGTTCCATTTTTGCACTATATACAATGACATAAGTTACTGTAAGAAAGAGTAATATTGAAAGTGGTTTTTGGCACTGAAGTCTGTAATGGAGAGCCATCCAATAGCATATTACACTCACGAACCCACTTACATAAACCTTGCTGATTAATCTTACACTTTTACACTAATCTAAGGGGAGATCTGTGAGTTGAGCTGAGGGCAGACTTTGGCTTACGCAGTTTGCTATTTATTAAATACAAAAAAGAAAACCAACCCAAAAAACCTTTCTAATATCAGTATCCTCCAGCAGTTGAAAGACTAAACAAAAGAATGGATTTCTCGGACAGATTTTCCTCTTGTTTATTTCTGTTAAGAGCTGAACCAATGAGCTATGAGTTTTGCAGAAGTCTGTAACTAAGTGACTTGTTTCTCTCTGTAAGCCAACTTATTAAAAAGTAAAATATGTAATATCTCTGAAAACAGTAATGGTTTATGCCAGGAGGACATGTTTGGAAGGTCCTTAAACTGGCTCCACACGTTACCATTGCAGTCTTAGAAAAAGCTAGTGTTCTACATGAAGTGACTAAATGTTGTAGAACACAGTATGCCTGTTTTTACAGCCTTGGACAAACACTGGAGAAAATTAATGAAAATGAAGCTATTCTCAGACAGTAATAATCCTATTACTGTCTTCTGGAAAAACGCATTAAATAAAACTCCCATGGAACAACATTTTTAAGTCAATGGTGCTACTTCTGCTGTTAAGTAAGTGAATAATGTATGTGCCAAAATTCTCAGTGACATAAGACTTTCCAACATAAGCGTCCTCCCTATTACATCTAACTTGCTTCAGCCAAAATTTAAAAATAACATTAAAACTGTACTACATTTTGGTTCCAGTTTGGAAAATGTAAGGGGTTGATGGAAGAAGTTTACAGTCTTATGTTTCTGAGAGTAATTAAAGGAATCAAGAAGTTCTCAAGTTCTCCTACCTGGGCAGTATGATGTTTCTCTTGCTCTTTTCTGCCTTTTATCACCTGGTATAGATTTGAATAACGCAGACTGTCACAGAACAGCCAGAAGCTTACCATTTGTTATTCCCCTCCTCCTCAGCAGTAAATTCTATACATTTGGGAAACATTTTTATTAAAATCAAATATTTTAATAGGGGATAACTACAAAACTAGACAAAATGAGCCCCAAAGACTACATATGAAATGTGTGACTTGAATAAAACAGCTTAAAGTGCAGCAGCAGACAGCGTGGTTAGAAGTAAATGATTGATTGCTTTAGGTCATGATTTCCAACATAAGTTTCTATTACCAACAGTTTATGCATTAGCAGTGAGAACTTGTTCTGGCTGAAACTTGGCATGAAAGAACTAATAGTTTTTTACATTTTAAAGACTGGCAGTAAATAGATATATTCAACAGGAATTGTAAAATTTGAATGTATTTTTCAAAAAGTGGTTTAACAAAGTACACTACAGCACAGAACAGCTGTATTTACGTTTTGCACTTTCTTTGGCTTTAAGCCTATTGAAAATAAATCTGCTGTAATACCAGGTGCGGTAAGCCCTGTATCTCTTGATAATGTCACCTATGAGTGCACATTTGGAGAGCAGTCCAGGTTTCTCACCCCGCACTTTCAGTGGAGCTGCACCATGCACTCCTCCTTGAGGCTGGATGTAGAGGCATGGGACTCCGTCTGGAGTGCCTTCCAGTTGTATTTGTAGCACAAGCCGAGTTTCTTGGGGTACCTCAAAGTCCTTTCACTGAAGATACCTGTGACTGACTAGCTAGCTGAAGAGCTTTAAAAACATCATCTTTAAATGATGTTACTCATCTTTCAGAGGTACAAAGCTGGATACAGCAAGCATGGTAAAAGCTTTACCAGTCTTGGTTTTAACAGCCTTCTTTGCTTGCTCTTATAAGTTGCTGCCGGCTTACTGACCTTCATTCCTCTATTCTGTGTGTCCTTCTGCAGCAGGCTCCCTGTCACAGTGTTTGTCTTGGTCAACCTGTTAGATTTCAGGAACTTCTCCTGCAGAAACTCTGTGCTCTTTAGGCGAGTAAAACTCCCATTGTGTTGAAGGACAATTCCATCAAAAAACTAGTAAAATCGTATCACATAAGCTATTTAATACTAATGATAAGAATATAGACTCCTGTTTATACCATCATCCTGTGTTTGTTTCTAGGAACCCCTTTAATTTCCAGAGAATGTGATATTAATGCACAAGTGCAACATATATAACACAATATAAAAAACAACCATCTAATTTTTCAAAGTATGTTTGTTCATTTGTTTTAAGAAAAGTTCTATTAATTCTAGTTTCACTTTCAAATTAATGACATGGTATGAAATGTTGTGAAACCTGGGTACCAATGCTACAAGACTGTTGCTGGTCAAAGTAGAGCACTCTTCATGGAGAGCAAACACGAGGGAACAGATTTATGCCTGAACCCTCACTTTCTGTTTTCTGAATTTCCATTTTATCCATTGACTATAAAGAAAAGTGATTGATTGTATTATCTTCTATTTCAGGCAGTTAGCTCTTTGTAAATAAAAGTGACTTAATTGTTATTTGAGAGTAATAAGTGAGAAAGTAAAGACCACCAGTTATATCTTTACCTGTAGTCTGTGAATAGAATTCTTTCCCAGACTTGGATGGCTCAGTAGTTGTGCCCAGTAGCTGTTGTACTTGATTAGATCTGCTTGATTTACAAATGAAAACTTTTCATCCTGCTGCAAAAACTGTGCAGATTCATGCTGGGCTCTGTGAGTCATGATGTGTATCATCTGTTTTAATGAACAATAAAAATGTTAATTTGAACAAATGAACAAAATGAATAACAAATGAAAAAAATAATTTATGCCTAATTCTATAATCTCCACAACAGTATATTTACAATTACATTACTTTTTAAGATCACTATTAAGAATACAGCTTTAGAATTCCAATACAAAGAAGGACTTAAACAAGTTTAAGAGAAACATAATGTCCCAATGTTTTGGAATGTATCATATGATCATTATTTCAATAGATATGGTGAAATAATATTTTACAGCTTACTTTTTCTTTAAAAAATTTTTAAAAATCTATAAAAGCTAGAAGGATCTTTTTCTTTGGTGGCGCATAAACAGCACTGTTGCAAAAAGAAAGACGCACTAATGTTATTTTCCTAACTCTTTTAGTCTTTTGGTCTTGGTGGGACTAGGTTAACGGTTGGACTTCATGAAAAGTCTTTTCCAACCTAAATGATTCTGTGATTCTTTTAATTGTATTTTTTTCTCTGGACATTGGAACAAATCTTGGGCTAGCATAAATGTCCAAAGTCTTGCAAAAAGTTGAGCTGTGACCATGTCAGGATTTCACTTTGTACATTTACTCACTTTCCTGCTATCTGGATTTTATTGCTCTCCCTGGGACCATTAATCTTTATTCATAGATTTGAATAGCTTCATAGGTCTTGATGTGACTATATTCTGTCAAGAAGAAGCTATGCCTCTGTCCCCTTTTGTCTTTGCTGGGCCTAACTCAGGAAGTTAGAATGACATAAAAAATCCAGAGAGGATAAAAATCCAAATGTGCTGAAAGTATTTATTACAGCCTTTCATTTAAACACTGGACGCACACTATCAAAGCTCACTCTGGAAGGTCTGAGTTAAAGGAAAGTGTATTCAGACTCCTCAGGGCTATGTAGCACTCAGGCAGAGCTGGAGTCAGAACCAGAAATTTCTTGGCTCTTGCCCTAAAATTTATACTCTTGGAATGCAGTTGTTTTTATTTCTGGTGGATGGGGCACACAAACATGATTGTCTAATGAGTTCTACCAGACCAAATAGAAGGCACGCTTGATGTTACAGGAGTAAACTTAGTCAGCTCATTTCGTGTGTATCTCTGCAGAACTGAGGCTTATGGAGGAAACTAAATGCAGGGAATGTAGGAGCATTCTGAGTCAGTATTACGTGTGAAATGGAACAAGCAGTTGGCTTCGCTACTTAACCAGCATTGATGGCTAAACTTGTGAGTGCTACTGAGTGTTTTTGGGCTCCATCCCATTCAAATTTCAACTCCTGATGTCTTGGTAGTAAGGGCAAAGGATACTGGAATTTGTGTTTGATTTGTTGTCTAAATACATCACTATGGATAGATGGTTTACTGTACAAAAGAAGAGATTTCCCCATGAAATGTAGGAATAGATGTGCAGCTTGCTTTTGCTTGGAAGTGAGCTAATTTGAGACTAGAACAGGAAGGGTGAGTAAGCAAGGAAACATAGCTTTTGGAAGGGCATCTCTTTTAACACTAGTAAATTATATTGTAGACCTGCAATCCTTGAAGTTGTCAGATATATTTAAGCATGGCAGTTTTCATGATCAGGTTCTTAGGATAATTAATGTAATTCTGCTCCTTAGTTTACTGGCTGAACAACTTTATTAATACGTTATTTTTAGGCATTCAAGAGAAGCAAGCTGAAGACAGGTTTGGACATGTTTCCTGTGAATCTTTAGAAAGTTAGCCCACCTTTGATGTTTCTTGCTTTTTTAACTTGTTTTTGTTTGGTTTTGGTCTGTTCTTGCATAGGATTGTGTGTATTAGCTATGTCCATTGTTTTAGCATATCATTTATTTTCTCTCAGCTTTAGTATGCTTAATTTTTGTATTTTTTTTATCAGTACCCTTTCTTCCTGCTGCTTAACAGCTGCAGCACCCATGCAAATGTCATTCATGATGTTGCCACAAGTTGACTGTTATTTCCTTACTATATTTCAGTTTTAGATGTAGCATCCAGAATCTGCAAAGTGGAAGCAGTATGTGTCATCATGCAGATTGGTCTGCTTCAATGCCATCAGTACTATCTTATTTTTCTGCTAGAAGTATCACATACTGTGTAATTATTGAAAATTGCCTGGAATTTTTTTAAAACCCTTTGCTTTATGTTTTCTATGTTACAGAAACATAGAAATTATAGGTGTATAATTTATTTGCATGCACATTTAATCAATTTCCAAGATGTCAATTGCCTAGCAACTTCACTATTTCTGAGTTTATTCCTCTAGCACTTGTCTTGGACAATTCAGCCCACAGTAACCGTTTAATGCTAATAATTATTTACATTAATATGAATGCTTGCAAAAAATACATTTTAGCCCTGACTTTAAGATGAATTTACAGCTTCTGAAAGAGTTCACAATCTACAGTCCCTGAAAAGAAGGAAACTTATTGCAGGCTGGTACAACATGTACAAAAATACTGTGAAGTTTTCGAGTGATGACCAATACATTCACACATGCACCAAACTTGTGGTGGCAAAGTTAAACTTCTGGTGTCATGCAGAATGCTCTGGTCTACCAAAAAGCTGATACATTCAAGATAAACAGTACCTAGTTTACTGCTTTACGTTTGTTTCAAGAATCAATTATAGAATCACTTGTAACTATGTCTCTCTAAACCTTTCTATTAAAGAAATAATGCATGCAAAAAGCCCATGAACGTTTCACTTAACATTTCTTTCAGCATGCAAAATATTCAGATGTACCTTTTTTGAAAAGATTGCTTTAAAAAAAGTGTATAATTTCACAGAATGTTATCTCCTATAGTAGGAGGCATGTTCTTTTTCTACCAACATGTCCTACTGCTCACATTAAGCAACCATCACTAGAAAGAAATGTGGACAAACTAAGTTTTCATGATACTCTCCATGAACTTGCTGCCCACAGTGACTTGTGGCATTTCTCTTTTTTTTTTTTGCCATTGTTCTTGCCTTGAGAATGAGCTGAAGATTGAGAATTAAACCCTTGCGTCTTCCTTAGGAGTTCACAGTGTTGCTATTAAAATGTCAGATGATAGAACCTACGGGTAGGGGACTGAAGACGTCCTTTCTATATACTTACTGAGATTAACAAAGCTTTTGGATAAGTTCTCCAAGCTTGCTCTCTGGCTGCTTATGGTTGGGTTTTTTGGTATGTGTGGGGGTTTTTTTTGTTGTTATTGTTTGGTTGGTTTTCAAATGTTGAAAGGCTTATTTGTGCAAGGACTCATGGCCATGCTTTGATATATTAGTGAGTATTTTGAGAATCAGAGCTTGAGTGGGGTTTTTTTTGGTTTTTTTTTGTTTTTTTCCCTTTCAGCAAACATCTCTTTCTTTCTCTGTGACTTGGTAATATACAGAGTATTTGTGCATTTATGTACAATATATACCCAATAGTATAATAGGGATGAAAAGATTTACACTCTTGGATTGGAAACATAATTTGTCATAATATCTGCACACCTGCACTTTTTCTGGACACTGGTGTATTTATTTATTTATTTTTTCTTCTAGAATGTTTGCCTTGGGAAAACAACACTGCTGTGTTGGCAGAATAGAGGACATTTTCTTGAGATTCAGGATTGTTCTAGCAGTCCTTCTACTTCATTTGTTCCTGGCTACAGCAGGCAAAGGTAAGACAATTTTTTTCCTGATTTGCCTAGTCTTAGTATTCCAAATAAACAGCATTAGTCTTGATGAATAGGACTTTTGAGTATATTCAGAACAGGCAAGTTTCTGCCCTCTTGAAATCAAGAGGAAAAAGTACCGTTAACAAGAAATGAAACAGTTGGTGCTTAGCACTTTGGATATACAAACCCTATGTTTACATTATTTGTTTTCATAAAAAAATCAATAGTAGTAACTTATTTTTGGCTATGGATGAGGAGAGAACTACACACAGTATGTAATAAGACAAATTTATTTCTTGCTATTTTTTTGAACTGGAAGTGTTACTATTTTCAGAACGTGTTGTTAAATCTTTTACATTGCTTTTACATAAACACCACAAGACACTTGAGCTTCACTCTACTTAGTGCATGTATAGGCATAGAACATCTCCTGCATTGCTTTTGGTTGTGGATCTGAATAGGGCTAGGGAAAAGCTAGTAAGGTCCAAAACGTGTAACAGAAATGATGAATGTGAATTTGACAGTCTATGTTCTTTATATAACAGTAAATGAAAAATAAATTAATAAGGTTCTTATACAAATCGGGTAACTAACATGGCATTGCTTTTGTATGAGGTACAGTAGAATCAGCAAATTGTGTTTTATTCTGTAAACTGGCAGATGCAAATCTGTCATTACTCTGGACCTCAACTGATATAAATAACAGTGTTTGTAATTTGTAAATCTTCTTACATCAATAGTCCGTAATACATTTTTCATGTTAGTAATGTGCATGGAATATTAAAAAAATAGAAGTGTTTTGTTGCCATATACTTAATGGCTAGTTTTAGAAACTACTTTCTCTGTCATGGCATGTTGTTTTACTCCAGATAGTCAGAGTTTCTTGCAGTTCAAACATACTTAGTAAGTATGCCTGCTTAATGGCATTGTACTAGCAATGAAATTTCATAGGTTACAAACTAGACTAATTCTGATTCTAATTCTCCAAATGTAGTAATTTTCATAAAATGAAGCTTTTATTGAGACAGAATTTGAGATTCAGGTGATAATACTAAGATGGTGAGGTTTTAGCCTCAGGTACTTTGAATAGTAAAAAGGACAGGGATGCTCAGCAGATAGGCAAATGTCATACAATAATTTTTCCAGGGAAAATTTAACTACATCTAGAGTTCTGAGGAAGCAAGCAGAGATGGATTTCATCTTTCACCTACCTATCACTTGCAAGTGTCAGTAATCCTTCAAGAAAAGCTAACCTGATGGAAGGGTTTATTTATGGTTCCACCCTATTTTTTTGTTTGTTTGTTTTTTAGGCTGTTAGTGCTGTCAGCAGCATCTCTGCTTAGTTCTCTCCTCATCTAAAGTAACCAAGTCTGTTTATATTCTCCAGGAAATATGAAGAAAGAAGAACTGCCTGTGTTCTTTACAATGTCTAGGACACTCTGGATAATGTGGTGTGGTTTATCCCCAGATATCGAAATATAACTGTGAATGAAAAGGAGGGATTAAACTAATTTTGTGGAAATAGTTCTTAGCTTCAGATTTCCAAAACATTTAGCAGAATCAAGTAATCCACATATAGAAAGTTTAGAGTTTTAAACTTTTTGTAAAGAACAGTTATGAGCTCTAGGCAGAGTACATTAGGATACAAGATTCTTATGATGTCATTTTAACAGACTGTAGCAAGTCAAATGTGTTACAGGTGGTAAACACTTGCGTAGAAATTAATGACTATTGTTGTTACTGGTTAAAAGCCAGGTTGTGCAGACACATAAACTTGTGCCTATTTTTATTCAAGAGAATACTCAACTAATGCTCAACTATACTCATACAGTACCTATTAGGAATGTAAGCAAAACAGCACTGGTGCTTATGTACTGAGAGGGTCTGCTCCTGTATGTCTAATTCTAACTAGCTATGGTTGTTACCTCTTGTAAAGATATCAATTATTAGTGTCTGAAAATGTTTAAAAAAAAGAGAGATTACATTTTTGGTTTACATTTGCGGTATCTTGTAATTCTCAGAAAGTTTATTCTAAATGTTTGGAAGTATGTGCATACATTTCAGGAGAGAAATGTATTTCAGAGAACATGCTTATTAAGTGGATGCTCTTAGTTTTAGCAGGGGTAAAAACCACAGTTCTTGCATCTATTAGAGATAAATGTACTAGGAAGGAAAAATTTGCATTTCTGAAAGAGGTTAAGTGCCCAAATACAGCAAATGACATTGAAAAGTCAGCCCACAATTACTGCTGCATGGAGTTTCCGTGACTCTAGATTGTGGGTTTTGCTTATTTTTCTTACTCTGGAGATGTTTTGAGCATTCTTACTACTATGCTACCTTTTCTGTGCTTTGGTGATAAAAGTACATTCATGGCTAGGTTTCTGCATGTGAATTGTAAGCCAGGAATGCCACTGTCAGAGCACAGCCAGTTCCAGCTTCTTGATTCTATGGTCAAGGGTGACCCAGAGCCCACAAGTACCACTACTAGAGTAAATAAGCGATGATTAACAGAACTTGCAAAAGCTTTAAAGTAATGTCATCTCCTACTTACTTTGCATCCACCCACATATCAAACTGATTTAGCCAAGATTATGTTGATTATTAATTTCTAACTAATTTAACGCTGTACTGCATGTGTTCCACTTAGGACAGCAAAGTGCATTTTCTGACTATGTTTATGATTTCCTTTGTGCTTTTTCAGCATTCTCTGGGTAGAATAAACGTAAAATTTTCCAAGCCTTTCTTGTAAGAATTCAGATAGTATTGATATCTATTCTTTTAACTTTGACCCCACTTTTTGGCACTTTTTTTTTCTTTCGAACCCTTTGGAGCAAAGTGGGCTAGACTTTCCGGTTTCCAGAAGGGTAGACCTCTCTAAGTAAACTCTTTTATTACTTTAAATTAATTTGTCAGGCCTTGCACTGACCAACAGCAGTCTTTTTGAATGGTACAGAGCACACTAGGAGAATCATCAGCAGTATTGATCTCATTTTGCATCTTTTCTGTTGGTCACCTACCTTAAGATTGTTTCCACCTGCAAGTTTATGTCTACTCTGGCTCTCTTGACAACTTTGTAGTGTCAGCTTCCCTAAAGAATGTAACAGGATTTTGCAGCCCTTTAGTTAATTCACTGTTGGCACATAAACACTGATTTAATGCTTAACATGAAATCAAGACTCTCTCAGAATTTGTTCACTTCCACAATCAAGTCTGCTGATAGTACTTCAAGTTCTGATCGACATTTTTGCTCAGGAATGGACTTCCAGCCTTCCAGTCTGGATAGTTAACAGTGCCTTCAAGGTTTGAAGCTATGTCAGGAGACTTCCTTGGCCAGTATCTTTGGCCATCTTGGCATGCTCAGGATTGCTTAGAGGAACTTTGGAGGGTAGCTGAGTCATGCAAGTATACTTCTGACATATACTTTCTGAGAAACAGTAGCTAGATCAAATCTTTCAAAATATTCAGCATAATTCCTACTTAATAATGAAAGACTTGAGCAATTACTTTTCTTTGGAGAGCCTGTCACAAATGTTAGCATATAACTGTATATCTAGCTGGCTGTTTCATTTATAAAAACAATTTCCTCATGATCTGTCCAAACTGGAAGGTAGCAGATCTATTTTAATTGTAGTGATCCTTTTACTGAAAAGGGTAGGTACATTTGAGTCTGTATCTAAAAATCTCCACTTCTGTGACACTTCCACCTCCCACCTTCCTTTCTCCAGCTTTTAAGTCATGTTTTAAAAACTAGTTTTCTGTGCTGAACTGTTGTTAGCGAAGTATCCCAGATTTTGCCTGTTAGGCTCTGACAAATGGCCAAACTGAATGAGTGAATTCATGCTTTAGGGTTGGGCAGGGGGGAAGTAGGTCTCCCGCTTGCTGTTGGGTCAAGTATGTTTTTCTTCTCCATTACTGTAGAACCATGCTAAGTATTATCTCACCACTCAAAATCAACTGTCTGCTAGTTAGGATTTTCACCTAATTCAGCCTGTACTCTTGAGAGCTTTTTGGTTGGTCTACAGCCTTGTATGGCACTTTCATGATGTATATTGAACTTCAGGAATGATTCAGGGTTGTGAAAGATGCTTACAGGTTTCTGCTAATTAGCATCACAAAGGGAGTCTCAAAGCTATAGTATGCAACAATGACTTTCCATGATACTGGAGTGATACATTTTGTGTTTCAAACTTTTTCTGGTAGCTTATACCTATCAAGCTGCACTTGGAAGTTAGGAACTTCCTCCTGTTTTTCATTCGCTGCTAATGAAAAAGAAATTTGATAGCCTTGTGGTCACAAGACAGAAAAGTTGAACACATTCCTGATTTGGAATTGGCCTGATGAAAGCTGATGCTCTGGTTGGTTGAGAGATCACAGAAGAGCTGATTGTGACCTTGACAGCTAGCTAGGACTATACGTATAACCTACCTGTAAAAAAAAAACAAACCAAGCAACCCGACCCAAGTTGCCTGGAAATTTGTCTTTTCGTGGGGGAGCTAATGGGAAAGCTTTTTTTCCTGTATTGACCAGTCTTGCCCTGCTATTCAACCCCGACCAATCATGATTAATCACATACCTTTTCCAGAGGGTACATAAAAGCTCTGCATATATTGATAAATAAATGCCTCCTTAAAGGTGACAGTATTGTGTTGTCTTGCACTGCCTGAGCATCTACCAGGCTATTTAATTTTTCTGTAGATCCATTTCATGTCCCATAAGGAGTCTTTCTTAGTTTGGATTTATTTTGTTGCTGATGGGTGCACCATAAAGCAAGCAATCATGATAATGATTCTGCAATTGGAATGTGCATTTTTCCACAAAATAAGAGTCAGCTCTAAACAGCTTACATCTACAGGCACAAAAGCCTGTACTTTCCTGTAGTGGGCACAGTGGAGGAAATGAGACACCTACAAGAACTTAACAGTTATTATCAAGTTCCAGCGTTTGGGGTGTTCCCTGGAACTACTTGTTTTACCAGTATTGATAGAGCCCGACACCTTGTTTTCACCAGTAAATTTACTATTAGCACCTAAAATTCTATTTACTATCACAGTTAAACTCTGAGTTGCCATCATCTCAATACGTTAGTAGATTTGAGATCCACAGACCAGTTATCTCTGCACGTAAATGCCCTGGTAAAGAACAGGGAATGGGGGCTGGATGGGATTAAATTTAAAATAAACCAGTGCTCCAAAACACATTTCCTGAAAGTTACCTAAACTCATTCTCTTCTAGAATATGGCTATTTTCTACCTTTCTTGCTGAAACTCTACCAGCATTCAGCAGAGGATTTAAGAATCTCAAGGCTGGAAAAAAATGGCATGGAGAAGCATGATCTTGTTCAGAGAAGCAGCGTGGGAGGTTGGGACATGAGGAGGTGGTGGGGCTATAGTTTCTTCTTCTAGCTCTGTTTCTGTTCTTTATCCAGTATCCACTAAATGCAAAATATCCATGCACTCCTGAGAATAGGAACCAGGATCTGTGATTCTCTTTTTGCCTCCCACTTGTCATTTTGAGTGCTGCCTTAGCGAGCTACATGGCCATCCTTCATCTTGTATGTGAGTTTTACTTCAAAGCTTTCATGAGCAGCTAGGATTTACTGACTGGCTCAAAATTTGCTTCTTCCCTACCACAAAATATCAAAAGAGAAGAACATAAGGTTGTTTCTTAACGTGTTGTTTTGAAAACTCCTAGGTAAATGCCTAGGAACAGTACTATACGGAAGAATAACATTCATATAGATGATCCTTTTAAAAATGAAATAATTTTGCAAACACCTTTTTTTTCATTTAGATCAGGATTTCTTAGGACAATATAAAGCCGTCTTTAAGACTGCATGCGAAGATCCTTGGACTATGTCACAAAGAATTTCTCTGCATCCCTTGAAAGAATTCATTGTCTGCGTGTACGTCAAGCTATATTCCTCAGATAGTCCCTGGACAGCATATGTATACCATCAAGAAACATCTCACAGCAATCTCTCTGCAAATAAGTATGATCTTGGACTTACAGGAGATCATGGTAAATTGAGGATATGGTTGTTTGGAAATCAAATAAATACAACAGCAAGACTTCCTGAAAATATTTGGAACCAAATATGTATCCAGTGGAAAAGTGAAGATAAGGAGATGAAGTTATTCATAAATGGAACAAAAGAACTAAACAAAAAACTAACTGGGAAAGTTAATTTCCCTGGAAAAGGCCAGTTCTTACTTGGCTGTTCAAAGCTGCTGGGTACAGCTACGTCACCTAACCTGGGTATGACTGGAGAGCTGTACATGTTCAGAATGTGGGATAAAGCAAATATAAAGCAATCTCTGGGCTGTGAAGATAGTGGTGTTATACGCTGGAGAAAGGAGGATTGGGTCTATAATAAGACAGTAGAAGAGGATAACTCTTTGCCGTGTGGTAAGTACCATTGCACTGTTTTGAAAATAGTATTTTTGTCAAAAGTTGATCTGAATGTGTCTAATATTTCTGTTCCAGATTTTACAAAGTCTTTGTCTATTGGTCATTTCTAGCTAAATGCTTAATGAGATCATGAAAGAATGTGCAGTTTTCACCAGCTTTTATCCAAATGTAAAAAGCATAGCAGCAGTCATTTAAAGACTCAACTTGCCACAGCTATGGTCTCTGTGTACTGTCCATGTAATGGTAATGAGAGCAGGATGCATCCAACCAAAACTCCTTAGAGTATTAGGGCTTTCTATCAATGACATCTTGAAATAATTAATTTTCACACTTTCTGTTCAGGAAATAAATACAGAGGAAAGTATTGTTGGTCCTCATTTTGCACATTTGCTGGGCCAGAACTTCAATGAGTGCAACTTGTCAGTGCTTCACTGGCACATCACACCATCTTTAGCTGGTATGGCCTACATCTGTAAAGATTACTGGAGGCTCTGATTTCTTCTTGTTTCTGTATCAGTAATGTCTTCCTTTATTAAAATGTCCAAATTGTTTCTCACACATTTCTCAAAATTCCTCTCTGCTCTGAAAAAGTACCATAAAAAGCTTTAAATCAAAACAAACCAAGATTTTCTTTTCAGAGAAATTGGGTTTTAATACAGTTGAAATGGAATTAAAGCAAAAGAATAATGATCTTTCTAGCTTTTTCTATTGTATCTGTTGACAAGAAAAACAAACTTGAATCAAGTTTCGGTAGGATACAATTTATCAACCATAGTAAATGGTATTAACACCTAAGACCTTCAGAGATTTTAAGGTGACTAGCTCAATTGGTTCCTAAAATTCTTATGTAGCATAGGTGCCTCAGTTAATCTTAGTTTTCTTCACTTTTATCCTTAAAAACTGTACCTATCTATTTTGTGCAGACTAAAAAATATCATTTAGCTATGTAATGTTATAATCACTGCCTGACTAGCTAAATTAAAAGTGTCTTAGTATAGGCATAAAAATAAAGTCATCAGATTTATTTTTTTCTGGGAAAGAAAGAAATCTGTTTGACAAACCAGGACTCAGGAAGAGTGCCTCGAACACTGGGTCACAATGAATGAAATGCCTGCTGGCCTGATGCTGTAGTTTGGAGCATATCTCCTCTGTTGGGTTCTGTGATTTGGGAGAGGAACTGAAGAAAGGATGTCTTTCTTTTGCTCATGTGTGACTGTGTTGGAAGGAACACAGTCCTAGGGCTGAAAGGAGGAACGTTCTGACTACCAGACAGAAGTTTGGTACAAAGGAAGTCTGAGATACATCGGTCTGGATAGTGGGGGTAAATCCTGGATAAAGTGGAGCACCTGGTTATCTTTCACTGAGGAACAGAAAGGACAACCTTCCTGTTTTCAGTTCCAGCACTTTCTACCCTGAATGTAGGGCATCTTTGAGTATCGCAGAGCAGCTTAGAATCATAGAATCATAGAATCATAGAATGGTTAGGGTTGGAAGGGACCTTCAAAGGTCATCTAGTCCAACCCCCCTGCAAGGAGCAGGGACATCCCGGACTAGGTCAGGTTGCTCAGAGCCTCATCCAGCCTGGCCTTGAACTCTTCCAGAGATGGGGCCTCCACCACCTTTCTGGGCAACCTGTTCCAGTGTTCTATAACCCGCATCGTAAAAAATTTTTTCCTAATTTCTAATCTAAATCTACCCCCCTCTATTTTAAAACCATTACCTCTCGTCCTATTGCAACAGGCCCTACTAAACAGCCTATCCCCATCTTTCTTGTAGGCCCCCTTGAGGTACTGGAAGACCGCTATCAGGTCTCCCTGGAGCCTCCTCTTCTCCAGGTTGAACAGCCCCAACTCTCTCAGCCTGTCCTCATAAGAGAGGTGCTCCAGCCCTCTGATCATCTCTGTGGCCCTCCTCTGGACCTTCTCCAACTGGTCCATGTCCTTCTTGTGCTGGGGGCTCCAGAACTGGACACAGTACTCCAGGTGGGGTCTCACCAGGGCAGAGTAGAGGGGGAGAATCACCTCCCTTGACCTGCTGGCCACGCTTCTTTTGATGCAGCCCAGGATGCGGTTGGCCTTCTGGGCCGCAAGGGCGCATTGCCTGCTCATGTTAAGCTTCTCATCCAGCAGCACTCCCAAGTTCTTCTCCTCAGGGCTGCTCTCAATCCGTTCCCCGCCCAGCCTGTATTTGTGCCTGGGATTGCCATGACCTAGGTGCAGGACCTTGCACTTGGCCTGGTTGAACTTCATGAGGCTGGCACAGGCCCACCTCTCCAGCCTGTCAAGGTCCCTCTGGATGGCATCCCTCCCTTCCAGCGTGTCGACGGCACCACACAACTTGGTGTCGTCGGCGAACTTGCTGAGGGTGCACTCTATCCCACTGTCCATGTCGCCGACAAAGATGTTGAACAGGGCCGGGCCCAGCACGGACCCCTGAGGGACGCCACTCGTGACTGGTCTCCACCTGGACATCGAGCCGTTGACCACCACTCTCTGAGTGCGGCCATCCAGCCAACTCCTTATCCACCGAGTGGTCCGTCCATCAAACCCATGTCTCTCTAGTTTAGAGAGAAGGATGTCGTGCGGGACAGTGTCAAAAGCTTTGCACAAGTCCAGGTAGATGATGTCAGTTGCTCGTCCCTTGTCCACCGATGCCATCACCCCGTCATAGAAGGCGACCAAATTGGTCAGGCACGATCTGCCCTTGGTGAAGCCACGTTGGCTGTCACCAACCACCTCCTTGCTCTCCGTGTGCCTTAGCATGGTTTCCAGGAGAATCTGCTCCATGACCTTGCCAGGCACAGAGGTGAGGCTGACTGGCCTGTAGTTACCTGGGTCTTCCTTATTCCCCTTTTTAAAAATTGGGGTTATGTTCCCCCTCTTCCAGTCATCGGGGACCTCACCAGACTGCCACGACTTCTCAAATATGATGGCCAGTGGCTTGGCAACTTCATCCGCCAGTTCCCTCAGGACCCGCGGATGAATCTCATCAGGTCCCATGGACTTGTGCACCTTCAGGTTCCTCAGATGATCCCGAACCCGCTCTTCGAGTACAATGGGCAGTTCTTCATTCTCGCAGTCCCTGCTTGCACCTTCTACAGCTTGGGTGGTGGGACAGGAACTCTTGTCGGTGAAGACTGAGGCAAAAAAGTCATTGAGAACCTCAGCCTTCTCCATGTCCTGGGTAACCAGGACACCAGTTCCCTTCTGGAGGGGGCCTACATTTACCCTGGACTTTCTTTTGTCCCCTACGTACCTATAAAAGCTCTTCCTGTTACATTTTATATCCCTGGCCAGTTTCAGTTCTGCCAGGGCTTTGGCCTTCCTTACCTTATCCCTGGCCACTCGTGCAGCCTCTTTGTAGTCCTCCCAGGCTACCTGTCCCCACTTCCACCCTCTATAGGCTTCCTTCTTCACTTTCAGTTGGTCCAGGAGCTCCTTGCTCATCCACGCTGGCCTCCTGGCCTTTTTGCCCGACTTGGTTTTCATCGGGATGCACTTCTGCTGAGCTTGGAGGAGGTGCTCCTTGAATATGGACCAACTTTCCTGGGCCCCTCTTCCCTCCAGGGCCGCCTCCCATGGCACTTGGCCCATCAGGTCCCTGAAGAGGCCGAAGTCCGCCTTCCTGAAGTCTAGGGCAGAGAGCTTGCCATGTAGTTTCCTTGCTGCCCCGTGGATCTTGAACTCCACCGTGTCATGGTCGCTGCAGCCAAGGCTGTCCTTTAGTTTCACATCCCCGACCAGTCCCTCCCTGTTGGTGAGCACAAGGTCGAGCATGGCACCCCTCCTTGTCGGCTCCTCTATCGCCTGCAGGAGGAAGTTGTCATCCACGCATTCCAGGAACCTCCTGGAACTGCCGTGTTGTCTCTCCAACAGATGTCAGGGTGGTTGAAGTCCCCCATGAGGACCAGGGCCTGTGACCGTGAGGCTGCTCCTATCTGCCTATAGAGCACTTCGTCTGCTCTATCCTCCTGGCCAGGCGGCCTGTAACAGACCCCTACCATGACATCCCCTGTCCGTCCCCATCCTCTAATCTTGACCCATAAGCTCTCTGTCAGCTCCTCCTCCATTCCCAGGCGGAGCCCCACACACTCCAGCCGGTTGCTGACGTAGAGAGCGACACCCCCTCCTCGTCTCCCCTTCCTGTCTTTTCTAAAAAGCCTATACCCCTCCATGTTGATGCTCCAGTCGTATGTGTCATCCCACCACGTCTCCGTGATGCCAATGAGGTCGTAGCCCTGCTCATGTGCAAGCATCTCCAGCTCTTCCTGTTTATTCCCCATGCTGAGCTTGTTTAGGCAATGCCCAACTCCAGCCACAAATGATTAATGATGCTAGAAGTAGTGATTTAGGGGCTTGTAGAATCCTTTGTCTGACTGCAAGAGCTCTCTAGTGAGTGTGTAAGATGCATGGTTTCCAAAGCTCTCTTATTTAGCCAAATTAAACTTTAATTATACTGACATGCTTGTTTGAGTACAGAGGCCATATCTATTGCCAAATATAAGTTATCTCCTCTAGATAACTTGGAAGAATAACAGCTTTTTGAAGAAAAGTTTGCTGGAGGTTTTTAACAGTTTATTTGCCTGTTTTCAGGGATAGATGCATTTTAGCTGACTGCCCTCCCCCTTCAAGTCAGCCTGTGAAAGGCATATATTCAGCAAATATCAGTCCAAAAATTAAACAAAAACAAATCATTGACAGTAGAAGCATATAATAGTGTCAGGTAATTTTAATGGATGGCTTCTCTGTACACCTGTGTAAAAATGATCTGATTTTGTGGGCTTCTCTGTTTTTGTTAAAACAGAAGGACTTTGAGTAGTAAGTCTTCATAAAGATCTGATTTTGCATCCACAAAGAACATAACCGGCAAAGAAACGTGAAAAGGAAGTGGTTAGTTCCAGTCATAATTGTGCCGGAGGACAAGTTTCAGAATTTTTTTAATGACCTGGTTGGCATTTTGTGCCTACATAAAAAAAAAACAATTTGTGAAGTGTTCAGCCACAGGTTACCATGGTTTCTGTGATTTCTCCTTTGCTTGACCACTCAAAATCTTTATGCAGTGTAAGCCATTATCTAATTGGTGTCTCATAGACAGTGATACATTCCATTAATAATTCTACATTTATTTAACATCACATTATTAACTTATGTTTCCTTACCTCCTTTTCCCACCTTTCTTTTTGTTGACTCTTGTTGGTTTTATTATTTATTTTTATAATAATTATTCAGGTTACTAAAAATGTATATTTAGTTTTTTCTTAACCATGTGAGGTCTAGTAAAGACCAGAATCCTGATTCTGGTAAGATTTACACACGTACTTAAGACTTAAATTTATGCTCAACTTTAGTCAAGTAGTTTGTTCCCCAGATGTGGATGGGATTACCTTTGCAGTAGCTACATATCTTATGCATCTGCAAGTTTGGAATAAAGGACATATCTGACTGCTTCCCAGTTTGTGGTGAGGGCTGGTCACATTTCTTGGACTAATGGAACTTAGCAATAGAAAACTCTTAGATCTGAGTTAAAGATGCAACTCTTGCTTCTTCCAGTCACACAAACCACTGGTTCTCCTCTGCTTGGTGTAGCCATTACATGCTGAGCAGGTGTAAATACTGCAGGTAGAGCCAAAGAGGGAAGGAGGCCCCACATATTATGCGTCACTAAACTTCCACTTACATTCCTCAGGTTCCTTTGATAATTCCCCTTTTGCTGAGAAAGAGAAGTAGCCTAACAGCTGTGATATGGAGAAAGAGTGCCACAGATTGAACGCATCTCACTTTAAAGATCATCTCTTGGTATTTAAATATATGTAAGTGAAGAAAGATGTGGTCACTGTTTCAAATGCCAACTTTGGAAAATTTCTTTATCTTGTTCCTTGATGAATGATTCCTATTCAGCTACATACTTGAATGTGGATAATATAAGTGACATCACTATTGTCTTCAAATAATCCAAGAAGAAAGTGCACTAAGTATTATAAAGCTCTGGGTGATTTAAAAGAATACAAAGACACAAGAAAGTGGTTGAGCTTAAAATGCTAAATGCTTGAAAAAAAACTTTAGTCATCTGTGAGCAACAGCTCTTCAGTTGTCATTTTTACATGGTATATTTGCAAGTTACCTTTGATAATAACTTGACAACTGGAAGAAATGTACTGTTTAAACATTAATAATTTCAGGTTACACATTAAACAGTAACATTCTTAATCGAAATATAAATATTCAAACTGTTACACTGGACACTTATGCAAGGAGCACAGAGATGAAGAGATGTCTTTTATGAATTTCAATGAATAAATAAAATAGATTATTTATGGCATAGCTGTAAATAGTATCACTGACAGTAAAGCACTGTCATCTCATTTGTGGTATTAGTGCCCTAACTTTTAGCAGGAGTTCAGTGCCTGTTGCATTTTTTGCATAAATACAATTGAGTGTTTATGTTGTGGCATTTTAGATTTTTCTTTACTGTCCTGTCCAACCTTCAAGATTAAGGTGTTCCCCCCTCTTGCATGTATCCTTTTCACTCCCATTATTGCTGAGCCAGCTACTGGTGTTGCTGGAGGAGGTTTCCAGGCTTGTGCGAGCAAAGCAGTTTAATGTTAATGGCAGAAACAGGAAGAGAGCAGTGCCCTGTGTGATTATTTTGCCTTTGCATGCTCAAGGAAGAGGAAAAACTAAGTTTGGGCTTTTGTTGTAGTTCACAGGCTTGGACAATAGAAGGTATGATTTAGGCTCATGTAATCTCTTTTAAAGATTTCCCAAGCTGTGCGCACTTCTGCTGACAGGATCAGCTTGCCTGGAAGGGAAGGTGGAGTTCCAAGGTTTTACCTCCTCAGGCAGGAGGTGGAAATGTAGCTGCCACTCATCCACTCCTCCAGTCTGCATCCCAGTCTGTTGGGCACCAAACTTTGGGCCGTAATGTTTACTGAGTGGATCATGAAAGCTGGAGATGAAAAAATAAATTGTTTGCTCCAGTACGATTTTCCTTCTAAAACTGTAAGGACAGAATACTACAGAAACCTCTAGAAGCTCTTAAAGGAAGTAAATGTGATGGGAAAAAAATACCTAACTCTGGAGTGCCTGTTTGATGAGTCATGTACCACTCTACTTTGTACCTATTAACAGAACGCATGTTTGACCTTCCCTTTCTTTGCTCTCTTTGCCTCCCTCTTCTACGATATCAAAGGAAGTAGCTTTTTGGAAATCAGCCTGCCAGAGAAGAGGTGATTTCATTCACCTCAGTCTCTAATGTACAGCTTTATGCAAACAGAACTTCATACAAACAGATAAAAACTGTATTTATAGTCTAATTTCCTAAAAACCTGTGTAACATAAAAGCTGAGTTAAAAATACTGCACCTAAATTTTCTGTTCAGGATGCTAAAATGAGCTAGCTAGGGTGACAGAGCCTCATATGAACAAGCATTTTCACTGTTTTCTTATGTTTGCTTCTGTCTAATAGCCAGTGATAATTAATCCTTTCTTCCATGATGCCACCGCTAAGAGTCAGAGCAGACATGAGGTGTCATGAGAGGCACTAAAACATAAAATTAAGATTGCACTTAGTTTTATCCTATAATCTTATATAATCTGCCTCAAAATCTAACTTAGATAAAAAGTCCATATTGGCTAATGTCTACAGTGGAAAAACTGGGGAGGATTTTTACATGTTATTGTTACGAATGCCTTGTGTGGCACGATGGTTCCTTTTGGAAGAATGTTTATCCAGCTGGAAGATTTATCAAATGTTAAAGGAACCCAATCTCTTAATAAAAAATACAGATTTAATTTGAATACGAGAATTGAATATCATATTTTCAGTGCCTGTTTCTGTAAATAGATGGTTTTTAGAACAGTGCCATTTTG
The DNA here is from genome assembly GCF_036417535.1 of Chlamydotis macqueenii. Lineage (NCBI taxonomy): Eukaryota > Metazoa > Chordata > Aves > Otidiformes > Otididae > Chlamydotis > Chlamydotis macqueenii. The sequence continues at coordinate 132,639,056 of NC_141556.1, forward strand.
AAATTTTGCTGTTTGGGCTACTCAGTTTTTTCATGAGTAAGTCCTGTGAAATATATTAATGTCAGGCATTTTCATATGGCTGTATCCTAGTAACACTGAATACAGATGTATGGTAGTTGCAGCACAGTACTGGTAACTGCTGTAATACATACCAGTAACTGTTGCCTGAGAGAAAGTTTAGAAGAGACTTTGTATAGACTTTAAAATGCAGCATGGAATAAACTTTTTGATGTAAAATGGTTTTATTTTTTTTTTTTTAAAGCTGGAAAGTTATATTATGTATCTATTTGGAATGAAAATGTCTACTTTAGCATTTCTGATGGGAATTTTTAATGCAAATCAATTTCCCTGCCTGCATCAGTGGAATTTTTGGAGAAAAAAACTTTCAACATTAAGTTTGCTATCACAGCTTATTTAGAAAATCTAATTTTTATTAATTTCCTGGTATTTTTGTGTGTATTTGTATGTCAAAACTGATTTTATCAGCAATATACAGTCATGGTTATCTAATGCCATTCTGTGGTGTCAGCCAAGTACTGTGGTGTAGAGAGACCATATTACCTAGCCACCAAGGTGAGGGAGAGCTGACATGGTACCTTTAGTTTGAAAGAATAGTCCTGGGTGATAATATAAACTATTCTCATTTTTGGCATGTTTTTCAATTAATACAAGTAAGATTTTAGGTACTTCATTTTGTAAACCTGTCATCTAGGCCCCAGAACATGTCAGTCCATAAATGTGTGTTTTCTGTCAGTCATGTCTGTACTTCTAGAGATTGCCAGCGCTGTTGCTGCTCCTTTAATGTTCAGTGCTTATATGGTGTCTTGGCCTTGACTAGAAAGCAGTTGCCCCTTGCATTGTCTTGCCATGTTTCCTGAGAGACAGAGGCCAGCAGACAGCCCTGAGGAAAAGGACTTGGGTGTGCTAGTGGATAAGAAGCTCAACAGGAGCTGACAATGGGTGCTTGGAGCCCAGAAAGCCAACCGCATCCTGGGCTGCATCAAAAGGAACGTGGCCAGCAGGTCGAGGGAGGTGATTCTGCCCCTCTGTTCTGCTCTCACAAGACCTCACCTGGAGTACTGCATCCAGCTTTGGAGCCCCCAACATAAGAAGGACGTGGACCTGTTGGACAGAGTCCAGAAGAGGGCTACGAAGATGATCAGAGGGCTGGAGCACTTCTCATGTGAGGACAGGCTGAGAGAGGTGGGGCTGCTCAGCCTGGAGAAGAGAAGGCTCCAGGGAGACTTTATAGTGGTCTTCCAGTACCTAAAGGGGCCCTAGAGGAAAGACAGGGAGAAACTGTTCAGTAGGGCCTGTTTTGATAGGACAAGGGGTAATGGTTTTAAAATAGAGGGAGGTAGATTCAGATTAGATAGTAGGAAAAATTTTTTTTACGCTGAGGGTGGTGGAACACTGGAACAGGTTGCCCAGAGAGGTGGTGGATGCCCCATCCCTGGAAACATTCAAGACCAGGTTGGAGGGGGCTCTGAGCAACCTGATCTGGCCGGAGATGTCCCTGCTCCTTGCAGGGGGGTTGGACTAGATGACCTTTGATGGTCCCTTCCTACCCAGACTATTCTATGATTCTCACTGTGCCACCCCCTACCCCTCCATACTACACAGACTGGGCAGGGCGTGTTTCCATGTGGAGACTCTAGTTCACTGCAGGTCAGACTCTTTTTCTCCTTCTTCTAAGAAAGCACTCTAGTTGCTGTCTCAGGCTTGCTTAAAGGATGCTTTCTGCAAAAGTTTAAAGGCAATCACAAAGTGTTAGGTGAAACAGTCAGCAGCAACACCATTCCCCGTTGGGCAATGTGACAGAATTTAGTATAGTACACACCATTTTAACATGCCAGCACCTTGATGATGATGGACTGGTTGGATATCAAGGCACTAACTGTGGAGAAACTGTCCTACCAGCTTCAGCAATTCAAAGAGAATCTCTGTTCCTCTTCTGCGGGCCTGCATCTTGGCTGTGGCTAGAGTGTCCCAGAAGGTTCAGTGACTTGAAGAGAATATCTCTTCCTCCTTGGACCAACAACCAGGGTCTTAGCTATCAAGGGTGTTGAAATAGGTGACAGTGCCTTAACTGTATGTTGTTCTGTGTTGCCACTTGTTTTTCAGGCTTCCGGATGATATTTTGGGTGGTGGCACAGGCTACAGGGTACATTTCTAGCCACCTGCTAGTTGCCTCCACCACAGAAAGCACATAGCACTGCAGGATTGCAACGGTAATCTGATGTAATCGATCTGCTAGGCTTCCTCATATTGATAGCCCAGCCACCATCTTCTACTCTAGGGAGACTTTAGTCACTTGGCTTGCTTGATTACAGTGTATGTTTCACATTCATGGGTAGCCTGTGCAATAGCTTTAATTGTCAGATCCACACCTTGATCAAGAGCCCATCTGTATGTTGCATCCTTCCCTAGGTGTCCCTAGGGACACGTTTCATGGCCCCATTGAGCTAGAAATAGCTCACCTTTTCATTCCCAGTCCAGGTCCACCTAAATCACTTAATTTCTAGCAGCCTGATCTGTCTGCTCATTGTTCAGATGTTCTTTGGTAGTGCGACTCTTGGGCACATGAGTGTATATGCACATACCGATGTAGATGTCTTCTCAAAGTACGTCTCATGTAATTTGTAAATATGTATGGAATAAAGCATCCCTGTCTTACCTAACTCTCTTGCCTCCTGCTTTTTTTTTGTTTTGTTTTGTTTAATATCTGTGCTTCACTTTGTATTAATAAAATTTCACTTCTTGAATAATTCATCAGCATTTCTTTTCCACATTTTTGCAAAAATAGGTGGGTGAAAGCACAGCTGTGTGTACTTGTTACACAGAATCATAGAATAGTTTGGGTTGGAAGGGACCTTTAAAGGTCATCTAGTCCAACCCCCCTGCAAGGAGCAGGGACATGTCCAACCAGATCAGGTTGCTCAGAGTCCTGTACAACCTGGCTTTGGATGTTTCCAGGGATGGGGCATCCACCACCTCTCTGGGCAACCTGTTCCAGTGTTCCACCACCCTCAGCATAAAAAATTTCCTCCTTATATCCAGTCTAAATATACCTCCTTCTATTTTAAAACCATTACCCCTTGTCCTGTCACAGCAGGACCTGCTAAAAATTTTCTTCCCATCTTTCTTAAAAGCCTCATCATAAGGTACAGGAAGGCTGCTAATAAGGTCTCCCTGGAGCCTTCTCTTCTCCAGGCTGAACAGTCCCAACTTCCTCAGCCTGTCCTCATAGGAGAGGTGCTTCAGCCCTCTGATCATCTTCGTGGCCCTCTTCTGGACTCTCTCCAACAGGTCCATGTCCTTCTTATGTTGGGGGCTCCAGAGCTGGAGGCACTACTCCAAGTGCAACCAACATTTTGGCTGCTACTTAGTCTACTTCATCTTCACACAAGCAAATGTTTTGAAAGGGTTTCTGAGGACATTGACAATGGAAGGGCAGCAGGAAAGCCCACAGCTCAATCTGTGTCTTCCATAAGTATAAAAGTGATAAACTGAGTAAAAAATTGAACTCAAACAGCTTTCAAAAAGACTCAACACACATTTCTCAATGGATGCAAAGTAGTTTTGCAAACCAGCTTGAATTGAGGTGAGTAGCATATCTGAAATGTTTGTGTTTAAAAAAGTGCATGAATACATGTATGTGAACAAATATATATATATACTTTTGCTCCTAAAAAAATCTTCCTTTGTAGTTGATACTACTGCTACGTTGCCTGGCAGAAAACAGGTTACAGGGATATGGGGGTTCTGTGTTATTTTTTTCCCATCGTTCTTGTATTTTAGAAAGTACACAGGAAGATTGCTGCTGCTGTTACTTTTTAGTTCATGGAGATAGTTAAGAATATGTAAATATTTGCAAATTAATTATCCATATCATCCTTATGGCTCATTAGCATACTTCATGGTGCAAATAGCATCAGTAATTTTCCAGATAAAATAAAAATAAGGTCACTGAGATGACTCTAGTTCTCTTTTCATTGCAGAAATTATATTTACGTTTATCCTTTGGAAAGAAGCTATTACTAGTTTTCAGTAGGGCAAGCAAAATAGTCTTCGCAAGGAACCAAGGATTTCAGAAACTCCTTGTTCACTGTGTTTAACCAAAAAAATCTGGTTTTCCACAAAGACTTTTAGTATCTCTGACTTAATTGTTCTACAACAGTAGGAAAGACTTTACAACACTAGTGTATTGCAAGTACCATTATAGGATGACTTGTGAGTTTTGGGAGAAGATGTTGGAATACCTTAAGCATATTTTTTAAAATAGCATTTCATATTTGCAGCCAGCTGTTCTTTAGATTATACTTCTGAGATAACTGCAACTTGACCACCCAGTGAATGAAAGGGCTAACTTTGAAGTCACTGTGTGAATGAGATATCAAATTTGCTAATTTATTTTTGATCAAAATACTGACTGTAACAACATCAAAGATTTAGTGGCTAGTGTTTGCTATATAAATAGTTGGCTGGCTCCTATGAAGATCAGAGGTTAAAACTTGAATTAGCTTTTTGTAATACTGCTTTTTGCAGGATAGAAAAGAGAACAGGTATGTATGCGATAAATTTTAAATGGCAAGTCTCAGTGTTATTATACAGAGTCTGAGAAGAGTTCTTCACACCTAGCTACAGCTATCTTGTTATGTACGCTTGATTCCCATTCCCAGGATTAGCAAGACACTCAGGGTAGGCATGTGGCTTGCAGGCTAGCGTGGAACATATCTTGGGTCAATGATTTTTGTTTTCTTAACATTATACAGTGTCCAGCATTTGTTGAAAAGAAATAATCTCCAGTCGAATTCCATTTGAATTCATAAAAATTGTAAATTTTAAATGAATAATTGTTATAGCTGCTTTTTTTTTGACAACTTGGAAGTGTTCCTCTGATAAGCAGGTGTTGCCCTCTTCTGGTGAATGCGGTAAACTTTTGATAATATAAGGAAAGGCTGATGATGATTGTTATGTATGTGTCTGAAACTTCATTATGGTCTTTTTTTTTCTCTTTTTTTTTTCTATCTGAAACAAAAGCTGCAAATTCAGGAGAATTGGCTGCAACAACCATTTCTGGTAAGAAAATCAGGACTTTACTGATTACTGCAATGTTTTTTATTTCCTGATAGGTAAATCTTCTGCTTTTATTGAAGGTAATAATGTTGCAATGTAAATGAATTCCAGCATTTAATGCTTTCATTGTTTATTTTTTGAAGAGAAAATTTATTTCTTCATTCTGCTTTGTAATGAAATAGTTTACCTTATAGGATCACTTCTGGTTTGTGGCACTGACGCTTGGAGATGAAGTAGGTGCAAGTTGCTTGATCAAGAGCCTTTTGCCCAGTAACCTAAACAGTGAACAGTTTGCAGAGATGACAGAGGTGGAGCACTGGTGAGAAAGCTCCCCTATATCTCAGGTGTGCATATATAATTTGATGCAGTGTGCTATACTGCACGCACGCGCATGCACACACACATACACACAAACACCCATGTGAGACTAATAACTTCCAGGACCAGAGGCAATGAAGATCAGCCATGAAAGCATTTTTTAAAAATGAAGAATGTAGACACAGAGAATTAGCTGTGTGAAAGCCAGTGGCTTTCTTGCTTAATGCATACTGACATATCGTGCTCTGGAGAAAAGCAATAATACAGACACAAACACATACTTTTGTTCTTTTACAGATAGAGTCTTTCTCTGGGAATGGTTCGTCTTTAACAACTGCAGCCAATTCAACATTTGTTGTAGTTTTTACCAAGCCAAATAATACAGATGAAGTCAGCACTTAGTTTTGACTCTGATTCCTCATATTTTCGCTGCTTATTAGTTGCCTTAGAAAATCAGTTGTCTCCACGGTTGTTACTTAAGAACCAAATATGCTTAGCTTTTACTCTGAATATGGAATTAAGAAGACACTTTTGAAAAGGCTCAAAATGTCTAGTCTAGTTGAAATAAATATATCGGAAAGAAAGGCTCCCTTTCCTTTTCCATATAACGAAGTAGACTGCTTTTCTTCCTTGAAATACAACTATCTTTATGCAGAGCCACGAACTTTTCTTTATTAAACTTAGGATATTGTTCCTACTAATGACAGTGATGGTTTTAGTAAAGAAGTCTGGAAAGCATAATGTTCTTCTGTTATGAAGCTGTTCTGGCCCATTTAAAAAAAAAGGAACTAAGCTGTTATATTTGGACTGATATAAACTGGTCTTCTAATCACTTTGTATTCCTGCGCTGACACCTAAAATATGCTTACTAAGCACATCCTTCCTAAGCAATCTTTAAATTTTCTTCTATTGTCTTAATGTAATTTTCATTTTTTTTTCCTTTTGATGTAGCTGGGAAAAAAAAATTGCTGAAAAAATTTCACTGTATTTTATTTATATATGGTTACTGGCAAAAATAGGTTTTTTTGGAGAGACAGTTTGCCAAACTGTGTCATTTCCACTCATGAGTGTCGTTGGTCGTTGGGGAAAGGTCGTTGGGGCTAAGCAGCTATTGCTATTGTATAGGCCAAATTCATCTGCATCTTCTAAAAGAATGAAACCAACAAAAGGAACTTACTGAAGGAAATCAATTACTAGCTGTTTGTATTCAGATACTCAGATTTTTGAAATAATGTGAACATTATTTCAAATATTTATATTGAAATAATGTGAAGATTCCTAACTAGCACTGTAGTTGTTCTTAAAAAGGAATTTAGATAATTAAAATTCAGTTCCTGTTCAAAGTTTTGCATGCTTGATCTTTTTTACTCCAAAATTCATAAAAATAAAATATTAATACAATTTCTACTTATTTTCTCTTTTTTTTTTTTTTGTCCCTCCAGAATCCTCTATTGTTACTTTTGTCACCTATCCTATTAATCCTTCAGGCAAGATTTTATTAATGTTTCTCTTATTTAGATTTAGTTAGATTTAGATTTTAAAAGATTTTTTAGATTTTTTAAATTTTCATTGTTGTTACTGTTATTAATTTTTCTTCTTCAGATATGACTTCAGAGGAGACTACAGAAACTACAGGTGAGAATTAGCATGAAGAGAGTAAAGTCTGAAAGGAAACGTTTGCTGCATTCGTGAAAGTTTGCTTTTTTTTTTATAACTGGGATTCATTTAGCCCAAATTATTTTCTTACATGATCTTGAAATTTGTATTTATCTCCGATCTGTATTTTAAGTCTGCATGGGTAGGGTTTTGAAGCACATTAAACTGACATGGAGCCATTAACCTTTATTTTTTATTCAAAATATTACTTTGCTTATTAAAGCCCAAACTAGGCATATTTTTTTTTTTTTTTTTATTTTAGCAAGTATGGGGTTTTGGTATATCTACAGATAGAATGTTTTCTATACTTTCTGATACTATTTAAAGTATTTTACAGAACTCAAATATACACATCATTCCTTAAAGATACTTACACGATACATGTTCTTGCAATTTGTTGCCAAATAGGATCAGTAAAGGCTCAATCAGAAGAACTTGCTGCCCCTTTTTTTCCTGAGGTTTGGATTTGAAAAAAAAAAAAAGGAGTAGATTCATCCTATATCAGTACAGATTCCTAAATGTGTGTATATGAGCTAGATATCCTGCTGTTCTTCATAGCTGATGGACAGGACATGTTTTCCAAACATGATTCATCTTATGCTGAAGTGCCCATGTAGAATAGGTTAAATGGGAATCACACCTCAAAAGCACCACTTTCTCCACCGAATAATAGAGCGCCTAGAGTAACTGGCTCACACGGGGATGTAAACATCTGATTGGATGGATCTCATGCCAAAATGCCGAATGCTGCTTTTTCATTTCCCATGCTGAAAGTAACTTAATTCTCTTAGAAATGGTCATGTGTTTACACTTCTCCTGGGAAGACAGAGTCTAAAGTAGAAATTAGGAAAGTTATTTTTGTTACATGTATTTCATAGGCTTTTTAAGGTAAAATGTGAAAACTTAATTTAAAACTCTTTTTTTTTTTTTTTTTTTTTTTTTTTTTTACAGAAGCCGTTAACATCACTGATTATCACTCCACCATAACACCAGGTAGGATTCATATATCACCACTGATCATCTTTTATGCTCCTCAAAATTGAAGTGTGTGTGAGTTCAGGAAGTCTGCTCCCAAATATTTTTAATAAGATCTTTCTTCTTAGTATCATGGTGTGTCATATTAGCAGTCTATCTTACTTTGCTTTGATCTCCAGTCTGGTAGAGGGTTTAATTCTGCAATGCTTGCCTAGAGGTCAGCATATAGGAGAATTTGGTTATTTTTTAAGTCAGAGTAGCAGGTTACCACAAAGATATAAGATACACAATCTCAGGGACCATGTTTGCTTAAAAAAAAAAAAACAAAAAAACCAACAACAAAAACCCATCATCCTTTTTAGTCGATTGAATCAGACCAAATCCAGTTATGATGTTCTCAGGGCAGGTCCAGTCTATAGGAGTAGGCTGAATTTAATTTTTTTACTGGTAGACCAATCAGAATGTATTTGCACTGAATTATTGCAAGTGGTAGGAGAACTAGCTTGGAGCCATACTGACTAGTATAATAACTGTGTGAATGTGACCTGCAGGAAGTTTGCAGCTATGTTACCTGATGATCTTTAGGGCCTGGAAGCACTAGTGATTTTTGATCAGTCTATTTTGTGCATTTTGGTGGCATGCAGAGATCCCCAGCAAGACTACATGGCATACAAATGGTTGCTGTGTGAAGAAAAAGGGTTGATATTACTCTTTACTTTTGTGTTGGGTTTTTGTAAGTGTTGCTCTTTATGTAGTTAATTATTTTGAAAAATCCAGTTATTTATGAATATTTTATTTCTTTAAGAATTGCTGTAAAAAAAAAAAAAGTGGTGATACAATTTTCATAACTATTTCACTGACAACTGTCAACACAAAAGGCAAGGCAAATTTATTTGAATCTAAATTGCTCCCTGAGAAAATATTTTTTTCTAACAATTTTAATATTGCCACCAGCTCACAGTCCATACCTTCTGATGGCTGTTTGTTGATGGTGACAAAATTGATGAAGCATCAAGCTATAACAGGCAAATATTTGTACTGCAGAAAAAGTAAAAAAAAAATTAAATTCCATGTCATTTGATACTAGCTAATGATAATAGCAGAGAAAATAGCATTTGTTTTTTTTCATTAACAGAGACCATTCTGTAGTCTTATACCAAAATACGGTTTTTCTTTTGAACTGTTTTGCTTGTCCTCAGCATAACTGAGGATCTGCTTAAGTAATGTAAGGAAAGTTGTGCTGCCACATTGTTCTTACAAACAAGTGTAGGACTTCTGTTTTGAATCTAAATATATTTCTGGTCATTTATTTTGATTATATACAACAGAGCCATCTGTTTACAGTATGCTTAATTTGGGATCAGTGTTATTTCTTTGCAGTGTAGATAGTATTAAAAATATGGTGGCAGCCAAAAGCTTGCTTTAACTAACTAAAGACATGTTCTACTAGATGAGAGTATACATGCTTGCTATCATCATAGTTTGAATTCTATCAGGCTGTCTTAAGTAGCTGTAGTAAAATCCTCAGAAGCAGATAATATGCTACCTAGTGACTGAATACTGTGATATTCTAAGAGCTTATTTATGATATGTTGATTTCTGTTTTATTTTAATTAAAAAAAAATAGGGACCACTTTCATGTAGATCTTCTGCGGAAACTATTACAGAAAATTATTCAAAATTAATTAATAAAAACCAGCATGTCTCACTCTGAACACTAAGTCTTGGAAAATGTCTTGGTCAATGACCTAGAGGAGTGAAGCCTAGACAGTATGTGAAATATTTCTAAAAGATGTTTGAAATGATTTGTAAATGATATTGAAATTATTCTAAATCTGTATGTTTGTCAGTACTGAGTTTAAATTCAACTTTTTTACTCACTAGATTTTTTTTTTCCCCAAAAAAAACCCTACAGGAGAAATAATTTTATGCAACAGAACACGTGTCTGTAATTTTTCAGGTTAGTGGTCTTCTTTTTCCTTTTTTTTCTTATAAAAAGCATGTCCAACTACTTTCTGTTCTGAGTAATGAGGCAACTTTTAGTTGCTATGTAAAAGCTAGCTCTGTAATAAATTTTATTCTGAATTTAGAGAGATTTTTCTAAAAAATTAATATAAAATGTGGGATTTTTTTTAAAAAGTAATGTTTAAACTACTGCTTTTTTAATCTTTGCTTTCTTATATCAAAGCATACACAGCTGCAGGTAAGAATTACAAACCTGAGAAAACAAGAAACTAGTATGCTACGGAAGACGCTAATGTCTGCCATATTGAGCCTAACTCTGTATCAGGAGCAGAAGAAATAGTGTTTAGGAGAATTATTCTAAAAGCCTGCATGTATTTTAAAAGTATCATGTGACAGAACAGACAAAGGAAAATGGAAAGGGCAGTGATGTTCCCTTTACGTGTGTTAACAAAAGAGTAGTAAAAAGATTTTGTTGATACGTGTTGCTGCCTTCCAAAACACTTTGATAAACAACTTCTGTGAGAAACACTTAAGAAAATGAAGTCACTTCTGCCAAGTAGCCACATTCTGAGTACTTTATAGATCAGGAAGAGGCAGAATAAGTATCTGCACCCCCCTCTATAAAGTTTTCCTCCTGGTTGACACAGGAAACTGCTAGATGATTTGGGTGATGTCATGTATGCATTCCTGTATGTGTCTTTCTCTATAGCCTGCACTGAATGTGTGGCTGCAGGAAGAGAAGTGTCGTAGAAGTTCTTTTTTCTCTCCCAAAAGGGCCCACCAGCTCTCAAGGACTGTTGAATGATGCTCTGAATTATGGTATCCTGAAAGTTCATTAATCCCCAGGGGAATAATTTTCAGAGTATCACTTTGCCTTTATCAACACATTTTACTCTTGTTACGGGAGTTGAAGTTGTATTAATAGTAATGTGCAGCACAGCTTTTCTATTTTGGAAAAAAAAACCAAATCAAACCAAAACAAACCTAGAAGGAATTTAGAGACAGCCAGCAGAAGTAAATATACAGAAAATAATGAAGCTATTGGACTAATTCATTTGTGGAAATAGTAAGTGAAGAGATGGAAGAATAATTGCAAAACTATTGAATGATCAGAAAAGCTAGTGTAAGTGTTCCCTTCTGTTGTAACACAAGACAGTGAATTTTTAAATTCTCAAATACTTTCATGTCATGTAGTTTAATGTTGCTTTTCTTAACTTCTTTGCCTTTTGGTTTTAGTGTTCTATGTGGGCAAGGTAAGACTTCAGGCAAATGAAGAAAGTAACACGTCACTAAATGTAGAAATAGTAAGTGTTCTCTCTTAAAGCTTTATTGTAAGGAAGGTTGAAATGAGTTTCTTTGTCTACACTTAAAATACTGATGCTCTGACATGATTCTTGTTATGTTTTTATAGTTATATTTTATTTCAAATACAATTTGTAGTACAAGTTACAATTTGCAGTACCTGTTATATTTGCAGTGGATGAATCTACTCTCTCTCTTAAACAGCTGCTTTGCAGCTAAATTTTAGAATTCCATCTAAACTTCCTACAGTAAGGGCCTGTATTCTTTATATAGCCACTGAAAGGAGGGAGAAGCCCTGGGAAGTCTGGAGAGAGGAACTGCCTAATTAAGAATCTACATTTAGGCATGCAGGATCTTCCTTTGGAGATTAATTTAGGCACTTCAGTTTAGAAAGCAAGCATCATTAGATGGCAACAGTGTAGGCATAAATTAACTTGAATTGCATCCTGGGAATATTTCATGTTGAGACTGTCATAAATATGGTATAATTCTATGCTTTTTTAAATCAGTTATTAATTTTGCAATACGCCTTTGTGACATGAGTGTGTCCACTTACACAACACAACAGAAGTTTAAGAGAACAACATCCTGCAAAGCAAGGACCATATAGATTATTCAGTACCAAGATAATACTATGAGGATGAGAATGTTCGTTTGTTAAAGATGGAAAACTCAAGTAGAAAAGAAAAAGGACATTAGCTTGTAAAGGACCTTGTATCTTTCTCCTACACGTCCTTATCTGCACTCAGTCTGAGATTTCACATGCCAGTCTCTGCAAGCATGAGAGTCATCAGCAAAATCACCGCAGAGAGCTACTGCACAGGTGTACATTGAGCATTGAGTTTGGGCAGGGGTAGGCCCCTGGCAAAAGCCACCTCTGCATTGTGTTGCATTTCAGTGGTGATAATGCCTACCAAAACCATCCGAGTGTATTAACATTACACATACAGCTATTAGAAAAACAGGTTTCCTGTCTCTTGAAACTCTTAATTTTTAGCAGAATATTTCTTAGGTAATGTCAATACCATACACGTTAGATGATGTTTTCATCACGATGCTTGCTGCTTGCAAGAAATGTAAAAATAACAGGTAATAGTGGCAACCAGAAGAACATAAGAATGCAGATCTATAAAGATCCTTTAGATAAACCCCAGTCCTAAGGCTATATCATATATATTTAGGTCATTCTTACCACAACTTTCAGCTCACTGTTTGGCTTCTTACTGCCAGGATTCTACGTTGTCTGTTAATTATGTCTATTATGGAGCTTGTCCCATTGCTGCAATTACAGTTAGAAAGTTTATCCAGTATCTGGTCTAAGCTGTCTTTGTTGCAAACTAAGCCAAATTCCTCTTTTTCCAACATGAGATATGATGTGGTCACTATTCTCCTGCTCACATCTTTCACAAATCAGATCCTGTTATTCCATTTATACTAGGTGAGCCAATTCCTTCCATGAGTTGTGACAACAATGTCATGGCAAATATTTGTTGAAGTGTATACATGAGAAAATGTACTTCTTATTTTTGAAATTTCAGACTGTTAAAATGTGTGAAATTAACATGTTTATTTTAAGGCTAAAAATTACTGGTTTTACTTAGATGTGGTATCTTTGTTTCTAACAGATTAATAACATAACCATCAAGAATCAAGTCACACAATTAATTACAATTCCTGCACCTACCCAACAAGAACTGAGGTAAGTAATTTTGAATAAGGATTGAAATCTTTGTTATGCTTGAAAAAGATAAAATGAGACCTTCCATGTTGTTGGCAGACTCTTCACTTTGCATTATTCCTGCACTTTCAAATTAAAAATTTCAGGACTTGTAATTTATTGTTCTTTAACACGAAGTTGATATTGGCTAGAATAGTCTTAATTTTATGTACCACTGGAGTTTGTTTTAAGAAGTGGTACACTTGCTGATTTCATTTTGGGTCCTTCAGTTTCCTTGGGGCTTAACAAGGCCCAAAAGCTGATTATCTTAGTAGCTGTAATAGTAATAATAATAATACCTGAGGACATGAGCTGTGAATTGTTAAGAAAGCCAGTCTGGCTCTTCATGAATAAATGGTTTTTATAATTTCAGAGATTCAATCTGTCTTGTAGGAAATTAGTAAGAGAACTTTCATAGATGCATGGTTTTTAATGCGTATTCTTGAAGTCATACCTGTATTTTTATTTTGGTGTCGTTTCTTCTTTCACAGTCCTTGTAAGGAGAGCTTTGAATAAGTAAATATTTACTGCTATGCCCAAAACTTATCCTGAAAATCAAAAAGATCTAATTGGCCAACAGGTCTTGTTCATAGAAGAAATCCGTATTTCTTAGTCATTCTATTTCTGTGGCTTTGAGTATAAATTTAGAATTCTGTTCCAAACACTCGCTTGCCAAAAAGCAACATTAAGATTTATCTTTTGCCCTTTTAAATAACTTTTAAAGAAGTGGATTAATGTTAAAAATATGTCATGATAGAGGTTTAAACTTAGTTTGTGGAGTGACTAATAAAAGGCAACTTTTAAAATGTTTAATGCTTTGAACAGTGGTTTTACAATATTAGAACTGGCATGATTTTTCAAAAAATCACTGATCAACTGAAAAAAATATTATTTTTTTTCTTAGTAATTGCTTGTTCTTTTCATCATATTTTTGTAATTGTCTTTAGAAACATAACTAGAAATCCTCCATAATGGTAACTTTTTATTTTAAAGAATTTCAGAGTTCAACAAAACCTTGCAAGCAGTAAGTGAGGTAAGATTACTAACTGTTGTTACCGTTTGGAAAATCTTCTTCCAACTTATTTCTGATAATGTCATAATCTAAGTATCAGTCCTGTTTTCTCCTGACAAAATATTTTTTTTCTGTTTTCACTTGTCATTACAGTCCTCTGTTATGGAATGCAGTGCAGAAAACCAGAGGTTCGTTGTTATTTTTTTTAATGCTCATATGTTTGAGAGATCATATATAGTCTTGTGATATATCAAGTAACAGAAGAAAAAACAAACTTTCTAGGAAGTTAAGTTTGAGAAACAGGCTGGAGAAATATATGTAGGCTTACAAAGAAATTCTGATCCCACTCTTCTCCTAGCATTAGTGAATTTTTTTCTTTTAATTCTTTTTTTAAATCAAACTATATTGCTTTTCATTAATCTTCTGGTGAAGCACAGGCTTGCCTGACATATTTCTTCTGCATCTTTGTATTAGCTGAGTCACTTAGCAATTTAACCATTAAGGCTATGAGATTTTGGATCACCGAACTTCCAGAGCTTGTGAATACAATGCGATCTTATGAGGGAATTGCTTCAGAAATCCCAAGTTGCTGTTCTTTGGCTTGGCTTACCAGCCTTCATCTCAGGCCAGGAAGCCTGAGAAGGTAACCAGTTCAGAGTTTGGAACCCATGGGGTATCAAAATGGCAAGGCTGCTCCACAGAGATGATACTGGAAACCTTGAAATGTAGATAATGTCTGTCAATTTAATTGCTAGTCACCACCAAATTACTGGTCCTTTAAACTGATCAGCTTGGAAACACTATATTCTAAAACAAAATGCCAAACTTCATTTCCCGAAATGCTTGAATTTGGGATTTATCTTCCTGGATTAGGATGAAAGAAAAGTCCAAAACACTCAAATAGTAGTAGACAGAAAGCCAGATCACACCTCCATGTCATATACTGGCATGTATATAAGTACCCTAGTTAGGGTACTGTTTTCATTCTTGTTAGCTGGAAACAAGCTGCATTTCATCTGTGTTGCCTTTTCATTCACCTTTGTGTTTGACTTTGCTGAATGTGAAGAATTCTTACTGTAGATTTGCTAATTTAGGCAGGGTTTCATGTCATTGAACCATAATTGTAAATGTGTAGTTACAAGCATATATGGAAGTGGGTCATTTAAGTTCTCTCTGTAGTCAAGAGAGAGAAGAGAATACTGGCTTTCCCCAGGTGATGGAGATTTCATATACACAGACATAGCCACCTACGGCACTTGCTAGTTCTTCTCTGGACTTTCTTTACAGTAACAGTAGAGATTATGTTATTATTTCCACAAAATTATCAACTATTTAATGACTAGCATTAATTAGGGAGGACTCAATTTAAGAATCAACAGTGTCTGTAGAAAAAAGAGAAAATAAGCTGATGCAAACTGATGTATTACTCTTCTTTTTTAGCCTGGCATAGTGTTTTATGTGCATTAAAAGTATCCCCAAATTTGAAGGAGCCTAGGAAAAATGTGCTTTCACACTTAGCATTTGTGCTCATGTGCATTTGATGTTAGTTTCCTGCATTGTAAAGATGAGGCAGCTGTGTTTCTTGAGTCCCATGTTTCTTCTCATTATAGTATACACTGCAGTTTCATAACAAAGCTGGCTGAGAGAGAGAATATAAGCAGTTTAACAGACAAAGTGGAAATAAGCCAACTTGGTAAGTTAAGCTTTAAATACAGTCTCTCTTTCAGATTAAATTTAATATATTTACAGGTGACCTCCAAGTTGCTGAAAGAAAAGACTGTTACTTATGTTTAGATAAAAATATTTTTTTGCTGAACAGTATAAATACATCAAAAATGCAGCCTTCTAATTTTTGAGTGGGAGGGGGAAGATAGAAATATGTTTTAAAAGCTTTGGTATAAAATTGCTGACTATATTAATAAAGCAGACTTTGAAACGATTAGGTGTAAAATCATTTGAGAACATTAACGTGTTACTAAAATGGCAATCTGAATTGAAAAGTTTCTAAAGTAGCTACACTTTCTTAGTGATATTGTGATAGTATGGAGTGGTGACTCTTACAATTTTCCCTCTGTTTCAAAAGATGTAGCTTTGCATTTTGGTTTGTTTACAATAACAAAAAGATAAATTCGTGCTTGTCAGCCATTGAGCAAAAGCCTGGGGATACTGCAGTATGCTAACTCGTCAAGATATGTTTTGCAAATGTAATTTCAGAAAAAAACCCTCAAAATCAATTATGCAATATACACTATTGTTTAAAAATCATAAAACATGCTTATTTGAATATCCTACTTAAAAGTATTAGGAATTTTTATACTTCAGGATAAACTAGGTTAATGCTTCTTTGTCATCTCAGAACGGTGCTGCTGTTCATCACTGAAGCATTGTTCCTTGACTGCTGAAGAATTACAAATGTAGTAAGTATAAGTACAAAATTTGACTTGCTTATTTCCTAAATTTCCTACTGTGTTACTAGACTCAATTTCCATGTTGCAGTGTAATAGCTAGGAAGGACTCCACAAGAACAACTTGACAGTAATTTTCCTGTATAGCTCCCTCACCATGCCTCCCTCTTCCCTTCCCCTCCCCTCCCCTCCCCTCCCTTCCTGCACCTTCCCTTCCCTTTCTTTTCTTTTTTTCTGATGCAGATAGCTTTTCTGTTCAGTGTCAGGTCACCACCATAATAGGTAGCAAAGGCAGCAGTAGTATTTATGGACTTATCAGTTAACAACTGCAGCAAAATAGAATGTAAGAACCCTCAAAATGTTACGAAATTCGTATTTGTTACTACAGCATGAAACATCCAGTCTGATTGATTTTAAAATATACATTATTAGTAGTATGTCCATATCATTAATATATATTCCTGTATTATAATCTCTTTTCTTTAAAATACAGTGTAAAAATTAACATGCATTTTGGTGCTTTTTTTTTTTTACAGTACTATACAAGTGCCACCTCATTCTATATGGGTTCCTTTCCGTCATTCTTCTCTCTCTAAAAAGACTCTCCCCAAATCTAATACTTTTATTTCCCCCACTATGCTTTCTACCAAACAAAGCCCCCCAGTTAGACCACTGATCCCACCATTCACAGAAATTTCTTTGTCTGAAACTCTCTCCACATTTCCCACTACAAATCCTCTCTCTGAAACTTCTGCCACACCTACTGCTGAAACTTCTGTGTCTTCCACCAGTGTTACCACTACACTTTCCTATTCTGAGTCTCTTGCTCAACCTACCATGCCAACTTTTCCTTCTATAGCTTCTAATAAATCTGTCACTATTTCTGAACTTGCAACAAAAACTGTCACTAACACTGCTTTCTCAATTAAATCTGATGCTGCATATGTTAGCAAGCCTATTACAATAATTTCTCCTTCTGTAGGTTTCACTAATCATTCTACAGTTTCCTCCCCTGAGCTTCCCCCTAAACATCCAATAGCAACTCCCCACTTTGAGTCTACCACCAAATCTGTTGCACAAATTCATCCACCAAGAGATTCGACCCAACCTATTTCTGTTAAAAAAAATGTTACTACAGTGCCTCTGCTTCCCCTCACTCCTTTCACAATAACTTTGACCCCTACTGTTAGTCCTGTCAACCATTCTGTCTCAGCTTCTCATCCTCATTCTACTGCTAATGGCCATGGTAGCCTGCCTAACACAAGCACAGGTAAATATGACAAGTAAAATGTTTTTTTTTCTTTTAATTTGAATGCCATATGCTGAATTTGCTTTTAAAGTTTATTAAACAAGATTATGTATCTGAGCTGTGACCTTCCAGTTACTTTGAAAAACCCAAGACAACTCTCATGAGGTGCATACTTACTCTAAAATACATTCTGATGCCTTTGGCCATGATGAGTGATACCTCACCCTATAAAATGGTTGGTAACTGTGATAGATAGATACTGTGCTAAGTTTCCAACAGACACCTTTGGCAGAAAAAAAAATATGTTACAGAGCCAAGTAGCTATTTATTTTCACTACGCTAGTATTTAAAATATTGTGAATCAATGATGGATCTTCCTTAAAATATTGTTATTGATTAGGAGTATTCTTAGTGGCTATGTATTTTCTGATGAAGATTGTATGCATCTTTAAAAGGTTCTTTTCAAATTGCTGATCTTATCTTGATTTTATTCTACTTTCAGGCATCTAGTAGCTAAAAATCCAAAATAATATATTATTTAACATCACTAATGGTTTGATGTGAGGAACTTTGTAATCAATAAAAAATTGAGTTAATGCTGGCCACTTGAAACCTTGCTTTATGTTTTCATAAAATTTAAAGTATTGCTATCTGCAAAGTAGCTGATAGGGAGAAAAAGGGATTCTGTCTGACATAACACATTGAGACACTTTCCAAGTTGTGATAAGGTTTGTTGGTCTGCTTAATTTTTCAGCTTCTTAAAGCTTACTTCATCTGTTGAATACAATGTTTAAATAAACACATAACTTTTCTTTTGTCACAGGAAAGATACTATCAGCTACCACACACACAACCTCTGTATATACCTCCATTAATATCGCTACAGCTGAGCAAATTTTGTCCAAAATAGAAAATGATTTAGCAGCTGGAAAAGTAGAGCCAAAAGATGTAGAAAGGATGGTTAGTGAGGTTAGCAAAGTCCTGACTGCTTCTCAACAATTACCAACCCGAATTTCTAACAGGTAGGTCATTATGGCAATAGATTAACCGTGTGTTGTATTGACTGTCTTAATAAACTGTCTTGGCTTCTGCAAGTTTCACTTTTTCATAATCATAATCCAAAAGAATATTTTTGTTCTTTCATGTACTTAAACAAAACAGAAGGAGTATCATTGTAGTGTTACTAGCTCTACTATAAAATAATGCCATGGAAAACCGTATTTTTTTTTGTGTTGACACCGCAATAAATGAGCAGAGTCAGGTGTATTTTACCCTGTGCTTGGATTGCTGCTCCATAACCACAACTTGCCTGAGAATTTTGGGTGTATCTGCCTGGTAATACTAAGTATCTCTCTTTCTTAACAGAATTATAAAACTGGTGGATTATATTGGCTTAAAACTGAACTTTTCAGCAATGTCTGCTGATTTTACCTCCCCTTCCTTGGCTCTGGCAGTTGTCAAATCCAATAGCATGCGCTCCGACGAAATGTCTTTTGCTGTCCAAGACTCAGCTGATCTTCAGGTTGATAATTCTAAATACTTACAATTTTTCAAGCATTTATTTTTCAGTATTAATGTTTTTATATTTATATGTATCATGAGTTTGTTCTGTGTTTATGTCACAATTTCAGGATCTTTTGTTTGTGTTAGTTTCAGAGAAAAAATAGTTTGTTTTTGAAGCCCTCCATAGTTTTTCCTTTCATTTTCTATTATGGTGTGAATAAGCAACAGGCTTAGCAGAAACTGGTGTTCAACTAATAAGCTGTTAGAGAGGGTACAGCCAGAACACTGGAATGGACAGAGTGCTTGGCAGAACAACTTTGCCTCAAAAACTCTGAATTATGAGTCACTTAATCACCCACCCTGACAGTGCGGAAATTTGTCAGGGAGAATTGCCAGATGGCTTCATCTGTTAGAAGTAGACTAATTGCAGAGGGTTCCAGGAAAGAACTATTATGTTACTTGGATAATGACATTCATACATTTGTCACTCATGACTAGTTGGTCTCACCAAGAAAGAAGTCCTTAGAAAGTTTAGGTCTGCATTGTTTCACTCAAAACCTCCCCTGTGGTTGAGGAAATAATAATTTGGACGACACCAGCCTTGGAGACGTAAGCAAGGAAAGATGGAAAGTTTGGGACAAATTTTGGCACATTCTGTCCTCTCAGAGAAGGAAATAGCTTCATGTAGTGTGAGACAGAAGTAGAACTGGAACTCTTCTGTGATACTGAAAATGATATGAAATGTTAACATTTGAGTTCTTATATATTTTCTTAGCAATATGTGGTGCATGAATGTTAGGTGATTAGGAGGTGGTAGTGCTGAAAAACAGATATTTGCTAAGTAATGATTTTCTGGAAATCTCATGGCATTGGCAATGAAATACAGAGAATGTCAAACAAATATCATCTAGTTAATTAGAGCAAAAGGAATGCTTTTGTGAAATTGATTTGGGATTTCTTTGGTTGCTGTCTAAACTGGTGATCTCCAAACTGAGGTGTGAGTACCCCAGGCCATGCACACAACAGTCCATTGGGGCGTGGTAAGAAAATATTTTTTATATAATTAATAAATAAAAAATACACTTCAAAAATTATAATGTTTAATCCATATCTCATATTTTTAAAATTTCTGGGTTTGTGTGTGTTTCATAACGTGCATAATGTATTAGTACAGTAGTACATACATGTAAGTTACAAATAGATAGATATATTTTGGGGTGCAGGCTCAAAAAAATTTTCAGGCAGCGCATGATCAAAATGTTTGGAGACCACTGGTCTAAACAGAAGAGTTAAACCGTATGGTTAGGGCACTGTGGAAAGCTCATACTGTTATTCCAATTACAACCATTCTTTGAATACACAGATAATTTCTTTCTTCAGTTCTGCTGTTGTTTCACATCTCTCAGCAAGTCTGAGATGATAATATTTGTAGATAAAATGACTAATGTGCAACAAGAAAATGTTAGAGATTTTGTACTAAACAAAGCTCTCTGTCCTATAAGTACAGAACAGAAAACTGGGTGAAAGTTCAGATCTTTTTTTTATAATGTTAGATCAGTACGCTTTTGAGATACCTGAGTTGTAGCTTATCTGGTTTATTTTTGTCATTTTTGCCATTTTTGCCAGATGATCGTGAAGTTAGGGTTTATGTTCTTAGGTTCTGCTTAACCTATTGTACTTAAAAACCTGTTGACAAATAAAGTCTATTTACAGTTTTTCTGAATTCTGACACATTTCATGTAGACTACAACTTTTTTGCCTTTGCAGGCTTCTGTGCTATGAAATATTAGTCTCCCTACACAGTTACATAGACTTACCTAGGTTGTTGCTATTCACGTTTTCCAAATCAGTATTATCCACCACAGCGATGTGTTCTGTCCCTGTAAGCAAATTCATTGGAGCTGGAGAAGAATGAGAGAGTAGCAGTGAGTTCCTGACAGTGATTACAGAGATACGCATTTCAAAGTTCTAAACTGAAAATAAGTCAGAGTTTAATTTTTCTTTAGTGACTGAAACGAAGCATAAATCTTGCATTTATTTTTCAGATCTCTCTAGGCATTAATGCAATGAGTGACTTAAATAATCTCGGATCAATTACACTTCCTTCGTCATTGCTGACAAATTTACCTCCTGAAGAGCTGGACTTGGCTTCTAGAATTATATTCAACTTTTTTAAGAAGACCACTGTATTCCAGGTAACTTTTCGATCTTCTGTTCATAAAGGTTTTAAACTCAAGACTAGAGCAAAATAAAATATGAATGGACTTTTTTTTTTCCCACAAAACACATTTCAAAACTTCCTGATTTAAGAAGTAATTGTTTTTGTCCAGTGCCCACTCCACATAATAACTGAGCTTGTGGATGCTATACTCTATTATTCTTTCCCTTAAGATTTCAAAATCTGATTATTTTTGTCATTCCAGGATCTCTCCTTGAAAAATGCATCTTTAATCAGCAATGTTATATCATCAAGTGTTTCTAACCTCACGATTAGCAACTTAAAGGCAAATGTTACTGTCACTTTACAGAATATCAAACCTAATCAGGTATGATTTACATTTTGGCAGACTTAAAGTACAATTTTGTTGCCCTTATTGGAGTTGTTGTAGAAGAAATACTGTACTAAGAATACAGATTGGTTGGTTCTGCTTTACTAGTGTGGACATTTTCTCTCCATCTTTAACCAGTCCATCTGGACTTTTGAAATCACTAATCTTTGCTTATTTGTCACTGGTATTAAGTTCTGTTCTCAAATGGTTTCAGGTAATTTTGCTTTATCACTTACCCATTCAGTTTTTATCTTTTCTACCTACCCTTCTGTTTTATTCTTCAAAGAATAAAAACTCTCAGATGAAAACCTGACAGTGGGGGTTGCTACGGAAATGCTGCAATCATGACATTTCTAGGTGCTACATGGCTAGAAAACAGTTGAAGTCTTTTTTCTTAAAGGGGATGTTGTTCCTTAAACTGGAACACAGGATTGTGTCATCTGGAAGTATGAGGGCTCATACACAGCGTCTCTTCTAAATGAGCATCAGGGATTAAAATCTTCTATCTCATATCTTAAAAGAGTTTAAAATACTAAAATAGTAAAAACTGAAAAATGTAGGGATTCCTAATGTACCTGAAGCATTTTTCTACACCTGGCTTAGTGCAGTCTTTCCTTGTATTGATATAATACTGAGTTTTGAGATACAACTGTAGAATTATTTGTATTCGTAGCAGTATAGCGTATTACTGCTACTATTTTTAGGATTTTCATGTGTGTGGGGGAAATCTCTATGTAAACCTTTAACATCATAGTAATATAAAGCGATCAAATGTTTGCAAATGAAAAAGTTTCTCCTTTTCTGTGTGGTCGTTTTCTTCATACTTAGAAAATCAGGAAGGATGAGAAATCCCAAGAATTTGGATAGTATGGGAAGGCACTGAAACAGCATTCGTAATGTTCTAGCAGGAACAGAATCTTAGTATAAGCATTAAAGCTAGCTCCTATATAGTGACTTCAAATTTGTTCAGCATATTTTCACATATTTTCAGCATATTGCAATATTAATCCATTATATGCACCTAAATTCATTTTGTGTTCATGTGAAACAGGTGTATTTGTTGTATACAGTATTTATTATTGCCTGCATTTTGTAGATAATTCATAAATTATTTGCTCATAAACTCAGTTTAATAAAACCTTTTTTTTTTTTTTTTTTAACCTCACAAACAGGATAATTCAACAGTTAGATGTGTTTTTTGGGACTTTAATAAAAATGGTAAGTAACTGATATCACCCAAGATATCATGCTGTTTTAGCAATGTTAACTCATGATAATATAAATAAAGACTTTTGTGAATAACAAAGCTGTTTTCTTTAATAGGTGGACGTGGAGGCTGGTCGTATGAAGGTTGCATAGTTAAAGAAAGTAGAGTACACGAAACAGTCTGTTCATGCAACCACCTCACAAGCTTTGCAGTTTTGATGGTAATTATTTAAAAAATTGTGCAATCTTATTCAAGAAAACATTTAAGCATGTGTTATCTTAAGCAAACAAGGATTCAGTAAATACATACCACCTATGAAATACTACTCAGTTTCTGTTCACTTCAGTGTTAGAACATATAGCTATAAAATTAGTCACGTGCTTAAGTTGCTTGTTGAATGGAGGTCCATGAGGTCCATTGTCCTTAAGTGCTTATTAAACTGCAGCTTTTACACTTAGGCAGTTGTTTATATTGCAGGAAATAAAAAAATAGGATAAATCAAATTTAAACCAGGTTTTTAATCTAATGAGATTTCAAAATTAGAATATCTCAAGTTGGAAGAGACCCATAAGGATCGAGTCCAACTCCCTGGTCCTCACAGGACTAGACTGGCTTTTCTGTTTCTCAATCAACCTTTTATAAGATTCATGATGAAAAGAACTGTTACCTTTTTTTTTTAATTGCAGAAGGAAAAGTGCATTTTTTTTTCCCTTTTCCATTTAATAAACATGCTATCTGAAATTAACTTATGTTTCTATTTTAGAACTTGTATGGAAACACTCCTTTGAATCCCACTCAAGAATTGGTACTGACTTTTATATCCTATATAGGCTGTGGCCTCTCTGCAATTTTTCTTTCTATTACTCTTGTGATCTACATAGCTTTTGAGTAAGTACCTGTTCAATTCAGCTCCTATTATTCTTCAATTATGATTGCTTGTAGTCTTCACTGCAAAGTCTTTTCCAGTAGTTATGGATTCTGTCTCCGTTAATAATGCACAAATTTGTCTAGTTTACCAGGAGGGTGTTGATTCAGTTTTCAGGGATGTTAATCTTGTGAACAAGTAAATTAATCATGAGGCTTTATGCAGTAAGAAGTAAAGAAGTAGCACTCTTAAATATTTTATAGCGGATTATCATATTAGACGTGTGAAGGCATGTGTTTAACACACAACATAGATAAAGCAGTGCAGAATGATAGCATTTTTAAACATATTTGTATTCTTTGTTGTTTGTTGGAATGTTTTCTTCCATTTGAGCCTTAACTGTTGAATCCTCCATACTATGTTTTGGAAATCTTCCTCGAAGTTATTGAGCACACGTTTGTTCTTTCATTATCACGTCATCAAAGACTTACTTGTCTCTATCAAGACTTTAGAAGCCCAGTCAAAAGCCTTATCTATCTGCAGGCATATTTCGGTTTTTGGAAGTACTGTAACAAGAAGTAGTGCAACATAAAATGTAAAAAAAAAAAGAATAATGGTAAAGTGTAAAATCTTAAGTTATTGGTTTGGATTTGTGCAACCTTATAAGAAATTATTCATACAGACCGTTAATTTGGAAATCCTTTGTAAATTACTCTCTCTATGTATAAATGCAATATATAAAGCATTATATGATTGAAAATATATAAATATTTTTTTCATGGCATTTGTACACTAAGGAGTACAAGAGAGGAAGTAGGCCAGGGATCCATGGACAATTGATGTCATCTCACTAATTTGCTTTTTTAGAAAAATCCGGAGAGACTACCCCTCCAAAATCCTTATTCAGCTGTGTGCTGCATTACTTCTGCTCAACTTAGTTTTCCTCCTTGACTCATGGATCGCGCTGTATGATACACGAGGCCTATGCATTGCAGTTGCAGTATTTCTTCACTATTTCCTCTTGGTTTCCTTCACCTGGATGGGCCTAGAAGCTTTCCACATGTATCTGGCCCTTGTGAAAGTCTTTAATACCTATGTACGGAAATACATTCTTAAATTTTGCATTGTTGGTTGGGGTATGTATTTTTTTTTCTTTTGGATACTAAATATATAAATCCTCTTAGGTATTTCAGTGAATGTGACACAGTTCAGAAAAGAAAATGAAGCAGTCATTAAATGTTATGATCTTGCAGTGACCAGGTATTAATTATCAGTAAACCTGATCCTATATATTCCACCTTTCTGAGGTAGAGAACTCTCCCTCTAACTGCAGAACTGAGGCTGCTGCAATGCAAATTGATAATAAATTTTCCTTTTACAAGTACAATAGAACCAATTTTGAATGTGCATACTTCCATTTCTATTTACCAGAAGACAGCATCAGTTCTGTTTCGAAAGTAAATGCAAGTAAGTATATATATTCAGTTTCTGGGATGGCACTGTTGCTAACAAAAAGCAGCAAAACAGATCTAACTGATAAACAATTAAGAGATTCTCGACCTGATTATCCTCTCTGGCCACTTGAGTAAACATGAGTGAAGGCACTATATTCAATAGAATTGTTTTCTTAAAACAGATGTAAGAAAGTAAGTCAGATATCCTTTATTTCATGTTTTTAATCAGCTTGATGAGTGATGGTATTTGTTGCCTTATCCAATCCGGGAAGGTTTGGAGCTACCTGTGGAGGAGAACTCCTGTTTCTTTGCAAGTTATGCTCCTGAGCAGTTTAAATGCCCCAGTTTTTAGATTCTTTCAGATAGCTAGTAGTCAACAGAATTCAAGAGACAAATGTCAGAGACAGGTTGTAGATTTGATTGAAACATATAATAATTTCAAGTCATCATAATACCGTCTTTGTCATGATTTTCACTTACATGTGTGCTCATAAACTTTCAGGGTTGCCAGCAGTAGTTGTGTCCATTGTGTTGGCAGTATCACCAGATAATTATGGACTTATAACCACTGGAAAGGTTTCACTAAACAGACCTGATGAATTGTAAGTTAAAGGGAGATGCTTTTTTGGGGAGAGGGAGGTCCTATGAAATTGATTTTCTTTAAAGTAAAGGTGGAGAAGGGGAGGAAGAAATGGGAGAACTTTGACATGGTATAGCTCTACAGTATGTCATGTGTTTTGTGGTTACTGCGTATATGAAATCTCTTACCCTTTGGCCAAAAAAGCACTTTTTACTAAAAAGGCAAAAATGGTTTGCATGTGCAACAAACTACACCTTTATCTCATGTTTATTTTACTTAATTTATGCTTCTGAAAATGATTGACATTTCTTGTGTTCTAGCTGCTGGATTAAAAGTAGAATTGTCTTCTATATTACTGCTGTGGGATACTTTTGCCTGATATTCCTGATCAATATCAGCATGTTCATTGTTGTGCTGATCCAGCTCTGTCGTATCAAAAAGAAAAAACAACTTGGCGCTCAAAGAAAAACTAGTATTCAAGACCTGAGGAGTGTTGCTGGCCTCACATTCCTGTTGGGAATTACTTGGGGATTTGCCTTCTTCACAGTAAATGAGGTATTTACTTACCTCTTTACAATTTTCAATACTTTGCAAGGTAAGTTTATTCTTCATGTGACAGCCCATCATGTACAATATAACAAACAAAACATTTGGAAATGGCATTTTCTTGATTCAGCAATAAAGACGTAATTTTGATACATGCTTTAATATGTAAAATAAATTAGAGATGATACCGCTTTACTGTAATCTTAGGTTACAGTTATGTTACAGTAATGTACAGGAAAGCTAGCTACTATTTTATATGTATATTTATAGATACAAATATACTATACATATCATATCCATATCTATAAATACTGTCATTTTAAAAATGTTTGCCGCACTGACTGTATTCCTCTAGTCAGCAGATCAGTTGTAAATACTCAGTTACTTTAAGTGTTCACATAATAATGCAATTAATATAATGAAACTATATAATTTCTTCACTTACCCCTAAGGCTTAAGGGTGAGGTGTGACATTGAACATAGGGCCATTGAGACAGGCAAAGCTGCAAGATCTAAATGTTAGTGGTCTAACTCTTAAGCATGACAGTTAGTACTTAAGAATATATAGGAAGTAGATATGAAGGCATGCAGCTTTGCAAAGGCCAGGATGCTACTGGACATATCCAAAAGCAGAGTTTCAGAGGCTAGAAAAGCTTTCATATAAATATGAAGTATTGTAGGTGCCTACAGACATCTAAGTATGTCTCAATCGCCCTGCTGAAGTTTGGATCCACATTTCGGCTTAAATGGCGCTTTAGATGACTGCTGGTTAGTTTCCCAGACAGATTAAAGCAATGGAAAAGGCAGTTCAGCGTATATATATACCGCCCCCTCCCCCCCCACCATTTGCTATGTCGATTTTTGAGTCCCTTACTCTTTGGAAACTTGAGGTGTAGAACCCACATCTTTGCAGGTCTTGCATGGGATTGCATTGAACTAACACAAGACTAGATTCTGCGTAGTCAGAGTAATCTGTTATGTGAGCCAAGTTCCCTTTTTACCCAGTTTTAAGTTAGGTGCTGAGCAAATTTGTAATTAGAAATAATAAAGGTGCATAAATTGTATTGACTTTAATTAAGCCAGTGTTTCAAAACTGTATTTCAAAATGGTATTGAATCATCTATGTAGAGCATCACTTCCTTACATTCAATAATTCATCCTAAAAGCCAAAGTTAAGAAAGATACTTAAGCAAAGAAAGTTGTGAGTAATCTGTTTTAGTGGAATTTTACATACTTAACTGGCCTTAAAAGCAGTGTAAGCATAACATACATGCAGAACATAGTTTTGTTTTCTTTCATGTTATTTTCTATTCATTGTAAACCTAGCATCTGTTCTCTGGGACACATTGCAGCTGGAAAACTGTGCAAAGACTAAGTGCCATTTTTCTTTAAAGGGGAATGATGGTGATAGACTTTTAAGCAGGAAAGTTAGGCCCCACCCTGTGTCAGCTGGAAGTGAATGAGAAGCAGACAATGAGTCTGCAATGTGGCACTGGCAATTGACGAGCCCCATCCCTTACAGAAAATATTTGGCTTTGAATTTGAGGTAAAGGAAGTACCATTTATTATTATTTTAGACAAGAGTTATTTTCCTTGTATGAATGCTTGAAATTTTATAGTGTTACTGGTTCTGTTACAGTTGATGGTAACAGGTTAGCTGCTAATAGAAGATAGGACAGTGTCACACCATGTGCTAACAGCTGCGTAGCCTGACAGTGTCGTATCATACCCTCTGTTTGACATTGCTTGATATTCTTTTCCAAAAGTGTTAAGTAAATTTCAGGATCCACAGAATTTTTCCCTTCTTATATTTGAAAAAAAGGAAACTTCATGGACTTTGTTAATCTGGTTATATTTGTTGTTCTTATGTTTGTGTGTATGATTCCTTTCATCTGTGTAAGGGAAAAGTACTCCCCAGTGTTCAGAGTTGTAAACTTTTTCACCAAAGAAAGGTGTCATAACTTTTGATTAGAAATTTAAGATAAATGAAATAAACTCAAAACATTGTTCATTAAGAAGTAGCAAAAGTCAATTTTGCAACATTCTCTAATGTTACTGCCTTGCAGGGTTCTTCATTTTTATCTTCTATTGTGTAACAAAGGAGAATGTCCGTAAACAGTGGAGAAGATCTCTCTGTTGTGGGAAATTCAGGCTGGCTGAAAATTCTGGTAAATATGAATATTTTTTAACTTCTGAATACTTTTATTGAGTGTTAATGTCATAGTATTTTCGTAATACTTTTTTTTTTAAAAAGTCAATAAATCATGTTGCTGCAGTTGCATGTCTAATGATCTCTTCCACTGCAGCATAAAGGTATGTTTTTGCAGAAGACTATTGATCATATTTTATGTTATTTTGTTACTCAGTAGTTGACTTCTGTTCTGGTTTTATTTATTGGGGGGGGGGGGGGGCGCGCTAGAAGTTGCTCCCCTTTGTTCAGTGGACTCGGCCAGGCCTAGGGCAGACCCACTGCTGGCCAAGGCCGAGCCAATTGGTAGCAGAACGTTTCCTGATAATGCCTCTGTGAAAACGTATTTAAGAAGGGAAAAACAGAAAAAAAAAAAAGGAGAAGATGTGAAGATACTGAGGGCAGAGAGGGGGCGGTGTGAGCCTTGTGGGCCTTGCAGGCCTCACCCTCTGGCCTCCCGCTGGGCAGCCGACTGGGCCCAAGTCAGCCCAGCCCGGCTGCAAGAAGTGGAGAGGAGAGGAGATGTCAAGAGAATGTGAGAGGCATCTGCCTGCCTGTTGTGAAGAATTTCCTGTAAGAGGAACAGCTGCAGATGCCAAGGTCAGTGAAGAAGGAGGGGGAGGAGTAATGTGGCTCCTGGCCAAGATTCCCCTGCAGCCTGTGTTGACGACCATGGTGGAGCAGGTTGTCCTCCTGCAGCCCATGGAGGTCCATGGAGGAGCAGAGATCCACCTGCAGCCCATGAAGGACCCCACACTGGGGAAGGTGGATGCCTGAAGGAGGCTGTGGCTTGTGGAGGGCCTGAACTGGGGCAGCTGGTTCCTGAGGGACTGCACTCCATGGAAAAATGACCCACACTGGAGCAGTTCACGAAGGACTGCAGCCCGTGGGAGGGACCCCATGATGGAGCAGGGGAGGAATATCAGGAGTTTTTCCCCGATGATGAAGCAGGAGTGTAAAACGACCTGTGATGAACTGACCGTAACCCCCATTCCCTCTTCCCCCCTGTGCTGCTCGGGGCGGGGTGGGTGGAAGGTAGTAGAGATAATGTTAAGCCCGGGAAGAGGGAGGGATGGGGTGGAGGCTATCTTGTTCTCTGTCTCATTATCCTGCTCTGATTTTAGTAATAATGTTATAGTTTATCTGTCCTCTTTGTCTAATTAAATGACAGAGATTGGCCAATTAAAAATTTGGTTTATTAAAGCAAGTGACCAGTAAGCAAAACAGCGCTGGGCGGCCGGGGAGTCTCCTGCTCCGCCAACGGCGCGTGCCGAGGTAGCAAACCGTCCCATTCTTACACAGTAAAACAATGAATATTTCGTTGACGCTTATACATATTCATTACCTAAACCCGCCCACTCTCACTTCGTATGTTAATTAGCTTATCAGTCCTTCGTGCTTGCGCAAATTCTCCCAGGAATTGTGGGCGAGGGTCTTCAGGGGTCTTTTGGGAGGAAGGCCGTAGGTCTTCTTCATGGTGTACTTTTCACCTTTGCCTGGAATGTGCTGATTCTACAAGTTGGCAGTGTCCTTATCAGTCTGAGCCGATTCATGTCCTTGTTAACCACCTGTTTTCCTTGAGCAAGGAGATTTATGGAATGGATGCCATCCTATTTTCGAATCCTTGCTCTTCTTAATCACTCCCTCGAGATAATGTGAGACTGTTTCTCACTCCTCATGAAAACAGACTTCCCCCTCCCACTAATTGCTTCTTCAAACTGTATGGCTAGAAAGTTACTGGTTTTATACCCTTGGTCTTCATGAGCCCCCCCTCCTTTCACAGTCCTGCATGCCGTGTTTACATAGCCAGGTGCCTGTGGCCGACCTTGCGTATTTCATGTAACTTTCTTGTGGCCAACCTTGTGTATTTCATATAACTTTCCATTGTTCTGACAAGGTTTGATGAACAAACAGTTCACAGTTTATTACAATAAGTGAATAATTTTCCCTAAGTCGAGTTTGTTTTGCCTGTAACAGTAACTTTAAGGATCTTTCCCTGTCCTTATCTCAAACCTTGAGCCTTTTTTTTCTTATATTATCTCTCCCTATTCTCTTGGAGGGTGGGGGGAGTGAGAGAGAGACTGCGTAGTCTGGTCCTGATCAGAGCTGAACTACAATAACTTCTCATAAAGCTTTACACTTTTTATACACTTTGAGGAATAACTGTGCTTTAGTTATTTTTCTAATCCGGTCTGCAGTTGTAAAACTATGAAAGTTGGCTGCTTGTATTAAAAAAGGGCCAAGAGAAAAACAAAGCAGATTTAAGTAATTGTAAATATCAAGAATCGTGAAATTCTTAGGAGAATATTATTCTGTCTAGAATACTGTGAGGAGAGTGGGTAAAGCCTTGTTGTTATTTTAATTCAGTTGCATTATTAACTGTATTTTTATATTTTGCTTGTGTCAGTTGTGCTATTTTCTGTAACATGTATCTATTGTAGACTGGAGTAGAACTGCTACTAATGGTTTAAAGAAGCAGACTGTAAATCAAGGTGTATCCAGTTCTTCCAATTCCTTACAATCAAACAGTAACTCCACTAACTCTACAACACTGCTAATGAATAATGATTATTCAGTGCATGCGAATGGAAATGGTATGTATAATGCAAAATAGTATTTCTCAAGCTATTTTTTCTTGTCTTAAAACAGAAGTGCTGTGCTCTTTCATGCTAATACAAAGTGAACTGCTGACAAAATATGCGTAAGTATAGGGTCAGCATATTTCAGGATGATATCACGATAATAATACCAATAAATCACAAATAATACTACACATCTGGTTTAGGGGACTATAGACAAAGTTTTAAAATATCCATTTCTCCTGCTCAGTGGGAACTCTCGATTTATATATCAAATAGTAGGTAATATTCATTATTAGAGCAGTTACTTACCAGGAGCTGCTCTTAACACAGGTTTTGTCATCTGACTATCTGACGATAAACTTAAAGCATGTTTTAAAACAGTTGATATTTTAAACCTTATTAAAAATGCCATCTCTCATTCCAAAGAAAATTTTGCCAATGAGACATTGATGCAACTGATATACTGACATCTGCTTGAATCGTTAGGATAACTGCTGGAAGGTCTACCTAAAGTGAAGGATTAGTTTCCAGAGGAAGTGTCTGGGTAGACCAGTACTAAGCCTGCATGCTTGAGGGCCCTGGCCCAAGCAGAATAGAGAAGAGTAGTCTAGCCCAGTCACTGAAGCAGCAGAATCCTTTCTGCAGGAGGCATTATGTGCAGGGGAGGGATGTCATGAAATACTTCTCCCTCTGGTGACCCTAACAAGAAATAGAATCATAGAATAGTTTGGGTTGGAAAGGACCTTTAAAGGTCATCTAGTCCAACCCCCTTGCAAGGAGCAGGGACATCTCCAACCGGATTGGGTTGCTCAGAGCCCCATCCAACCTGGCCTTGAATGTTTCCAGTTGAAGAGCAGCTAGTTGAAATAGCTGAAGAGCATCCTGTAATGTGGCCCTTCCCCTTCTGGAAGGGTTCAGAAGCTTGAGGCAGTGAGAGAGTGAAAGGGGAGAACAGAGCCAAAGCAGGATTCTGCCTCAGGATAGGTGAGGTATATGATGGACTGAATCCAGGCATACTAGAGAGGATCAGATTTTGATCCCTCTATTAGAGTCCTGTAATAGGTGTTTTTCCTCCTCCCAAAAGCATAAACTGCAAGCAGTTTCTACCTTCACTGTTGTGTCTTTTCAGTAGATTTACTGAAACCTACCAAATAATGATGTTTGCATATGAAGTGTTGTAAATATTAACACAAATAGCAAACTTGGATGTTTTATGTTTTTTATTAACGCTGTTTCTGGTATAAATGATAAATGACAGATCTGCATCTGTGTTTGTGAACTAATTTCTCAGTGTTTAACAAAATGATCCCCTCTCAAAAGAAGTACTCGTTCTGGTTTTGGTTTTGCCTTTGTGGTATTCCTTATAATTTACTTCTACTGCTATGATGCATATGATATCAGGAGCCTGGCAGATCTTTTAAACTTGACTGCTTTGCCAAAAAAAAAAAAAAAAAAAAAATCTCCAACCAAAAGCATTTGCACAAATACAGAAAAGAAAAAAATCCTAATTCTTATCAAAATTATCTAGAATGTGGTGCACAGAAGTAGGAGACTCTATTCAGTGAATGGAGTATTTGTGGAGCATTTCATTAATAGGCTGCAATCACTACAGGTGTTCATTGTGGATTCCCCTCAATGTGTAAGATTCTCAGTCTAAATACAGCTTAGACCCATGGGTGAACCTATGCCATATTCTGATTGTCCTCCAGAAATAAGTGCTGCAAGTTGAGCGCCTTTCAAAGGAAAAAAATCCTTGTTTTCTCAAACACTTTCTTGTTTCAGATGCATGGTAAACCTGAGAAACCTTTAAACTTAACTTGTTAAAGTAAAATTAGAAAGAGAAGTATTTTGCATCTTATCTAGTGATATTTATTTCGAGTCAAAGTCTACATTCTGAGAATTGCAACCTTCACTGCTTAAAATATGGAATCCTATTGTGCATAAATACATTATCATCTCTCCAATCTTTTACTGATTTCATACAGGAAAAGAAATTTTGGAATGACTGCAGGCATAAAACGAGAGTGCATGAACTCCCTACAGTGAATGAAAAAACATGGGAGACTTGATTCTGAACCTTTCTGATAGGGGATGCACTTCTTTTTTTGTTTCAACAGGCCATCTTTCCAGTGAGAAGAACAGTGTTTCTTTCAGTGTACAGAATGGTGGTGTGTGTCTCCATGACCTTTCAGGCAAGCAACTTGCATTTCAAGAAAAGGATGATATAGGCAGCCAAAAAAGCCGTATCTCACTCAGAAGGACTTCAAAGAGAGGAAGCCTGACTTTTATTGAGAAAAATGTGATTTCCTTTTAAACAGCACATTGTTTTACAGTGTGAAGTAGAGATTTACTTTAAGTTTTACATAATGTGAGCAGACCAAGAACTGATTTTATTTAATATATGGTACTGGAACTTCAAGGCAGCCATGCAATGGATTGACAAGGACAATTATTTAAAACAAAACAAAAAAAGGAAGCTACTGTTTTGACAAGGTATGTTAAATTACAGCTAGTACATTTCCATTTTGACTCTCCATTAGAGATTTTGGGGAAGTTTTTTACATTAAAAGGAAAGTTTTGTTTAGACTTTTTTCATTACAACTAAGTTTATCTGGATATAATGCATAGTAGTATTGTATAAATGTAGGAAGTTACAACTTGTGCATACAAACGATGCTATCTTTAAAAATGTTAGCTACACTGTCTTCAACTTTTTGTACATTGTAGTAGCAAACTCTACAGTGATGTACATAAGCAGAAAAATACCAACCTTTAAGCATCTTAATGATACTTT
Source organism: Chlamydotis macqueenii (assembly GCF_036417535.1). Classification (NCBI taxonomy): domain Eukaryota; kingdom Metazoa; phylum Chordata; class Aves; order Otidiformes; family Otididae; genus Chlamydotis; species Chlamydotis macqueenii. The sequence continues at coordinate 132,673,002 of NC_141556.1, forward strand.
TATATTTATTTCTTGTAATATAAATTTAAATATTCCTATGTATAGAAAAATAATTGGTATTTTATTTTAACTTTTATTGTAAGTTTGCATTTGTCTTTTGAAATAATTAACTTTAACATACAATGATATGGAAGTTAATTTGTTCAGTAAGTGAAATCACTTACAGTGGTTTAAATATATTCACTAGATAACAGAACTGTAAATACAGACACTATCGGTTTTGAACATTTAGTGACCTCTTAGTACATCAGAGAGAGACAGAAACTGGGTATCATCGAAGGAGAGTGCCATGACTGAGGGAGTGATAAATAAAGTAGTCATTAGGTTATTAAATACAACTAAGTTACAATAGCAGCTTGAGTAAGTCAGTGGGAGCTTTTGCCATGGATTTCAGCAGGGTTGGTATTTTATAATGAATAGTTGTTCAAGAGATTAAACACACTGCCATTTCTAATTTGCAATGCTAAAGAAAAGTAGAGAAGTGTTATTTTTTATAAGAAAAAAATAGAGAGAATAAATGCTAGCTGCTATATTTAGTAGTCAAGAAATTTTCTGTTTCATGCACGCAGCATGGGCAACAAGCTGGAGGAGCTGGAAGCCATTGTGCAGTGGGATAGCTATGACTTAGTCACCATCACAGAAACATGGTGAGATGACTCTCATGACTGGAGTGCTACAATGGACAGCTACGAGCTCTTCGGAAGGGATAGGGAAGGAAGGAGAGGTGGTGGGGTGGCTTTCTATGTGAGGGAGTGTTTTGATTGTGTAGAGCTCAACGGTGGTGATGATAAGGTTGAATGCTTATGGGTAAGGATGAGGAGGAAGGCCAGTGAGGCAGATATCCTGCTGGGAGTCTGTTATAGACCACTCAACCAGGATGAAGAGGTAGATGCCGTGTTCTGCAAGTGGCTGGCAGAAGTCTCATGATTGTTAGCCCTTGTTGTTCTGGGGGAATTCAACTTACTAGACATCTGCTGGAAATAGAACACAGCAGACAAGAAACAGTCTAGGATGTTCCTGGAGTGTGTGGAAGAGAACTTCCTGACACAGCTGGGGAGTGAGCCTACCAGGGGAGGTGCTTTGCTTGACCTGCTGTTTACAAACAGAGAAGGGCTGGTGGGAGATGTGGTGGTCGGAGGCCATTTTGGGCTCAGCGACCACAAAATGATAAGAGTTTTCAGTTATTGGAGAGATAAGGAGAGGGGTCAGCAAAACCGCTACCATGGACTTCTGGAGGGCAGACTTCGGCCTGTTCAGGACACTGGTTGAAAGAGTCCCCTCGGAGACAGTCCTGAAGGGCAAAGGGGTCCAGGAAAGCTGGACATTCTTCAGGAAGGAAGTCTTAAAGGTGCAGGAGCAGGCTGTCCCCATGTGCCGTAAGACAAACCAGCGGGGGAGACGACCGGTCTATCTGAACAGGGAGGTTTTGCTAGGACTCAGGGGAAAAAGGAGAGTCTACCAGTCTTGGAAGAAGGGGCAGGCAATTCAAGAAGAGTACAGGGACCTCATTAGGTCATGTAGAGAGAAAATTAGAAAGGCAAAAGCCTAGCTAAAACTCAACCTGGCCACTTTTGTTAAGGATAATAAGAAATGTATTTTACAAATACATTAACATTTACAAAGACATTAACAACAAAAAGAGCCAAAAAGAATCTCCATCGGATGTGAGGGGTACCATTGCCACCCAGGATGAGGAAAAGGCTGAGGTACTTAATGCCTTCTTTGCCTTAGTCTTTAATAGTCAGACTAGTTATCCCCAAGGTATCCCACTCCCTGAGCTGGAAGATGAGGACAGAGAGCGGAATGAAACCCCCACGATCCAGCAGGAACTAGTTATTGACTTGCTACACCCCCTGGTCTATGGGGCTGGATGGGATCGACCTGAGAGTACTGAGGTTGCCTTGATTGGCAATTCAAATCCTGAGGCCCCAGCTCATTAATTCCTGAAGCAAAATTTCATTCTCTTTGTGATATTTGTCTGGAAAAGCTGGTTTTTAGCTCTTCCTACACAGCAGCTGAAAGAAAATAGAGCCCATACAACATTGGGAAGATTCTTCATTAACAGAAATCAGTGTGAGCCCTGGTTGTGCCTCTTCTTCATCACACAAGTGTGCAGCTGTGGCCATTGCTTTTTTTCCCTTGTGTTTTTGGACAAAAGTTAGATGCTCCTGTAGCAAGAGCTGACGCCACACTGTGGCATGCCAGACCTTGTAAAGGGGATTTTTTTGAGGAAGATGCATGCCTCAGAGGGGAGCAAGGGCTTTGCCTTCCCAGCGGACTCGGTAGGGAGCCCTGGTAGCACTCTCCTCAACAAAAATCATCCATTAAATGCCTCCTATCTGGGGCTCTGTTGTAGTTCAGCAATTGAACCTCTTCAGTGCTCAGACTCTCTTGTGGTTCTATATGCAACGCCTGGGTTCTTTTGGTCACCTATGTCCAAGATCACTCTGAATATGCTTTTAAAGTGAAAACTTAAAGTATTTGTTGTATTTATCCACAAGGTTTTAACTGCATGTTAATAAAAGATGGTACTGGAATGCTAGTAGCTGGAATGGATTTCTGTGAATGCTTTAACTATTTGGCTAATTGCCTTTGCACTGTTTCTTGTAAATTTATTTAATGTTCTTGTATTTATATTTTCAATTGTAAAAAAAATAATAAATTTTCAGCAGGTACGATATGTAAAATATGTAAATTTTGTCTTTAGAGAAATGTGTTGTTACACTGGGCTGTGTTACAATTCTTCAGATTACATGACCTGCAGTATGTAACTACCTGGAGAAAATGCTGACCTAGCCCTTACCTTTATTGCCTTCCACATATTTTACCTTTCATGGCTCCAGTAGATCTGTTTTTTACCAGAGAAAACCCTGACATAAGTCTGTCCAGCCAATGCTCGCCCTCAAGTCTGCTGAAGGTCTTCCCCAAGAATGCTATGAGCAAAAGCACATAGCTGAGTTTGGCTTCAGTAATTAAATTCCCTAAGAAAACAGATATTCCACTGTTACTGACCTGCTTTGGAGTCTTCCTTTGTTTTTATTTTTGCATACTAACACACATTAGAATTCTTCTAATCATTTTTATTTGATTTGTTCCTGGAGATGCGGAGTCTTTTCTGACTTTGCCACTTAAAAGTACACACATTGTGGTAAAATTCTGCACCCACAGCAGCATCTTATATTAGCTCAGTGAGTAATTGTCATCATTATGTTAGACATGTGATATTAAAAAAAAATTGAACAAATTATTAGCTCTTAGGATAAAAGAGTGTAATAACATACAGAGGATTGCTCTCTTCCAACTGTCATTCTAAGTGAAACCCTGTGACCCCAGTTCTTTCCCTAAAGCATCTCCGTGATGAATTCTAGACAGTTAATCTTGAAACATTTAAGGAAGCAAAGCTAGCAGGCGTTTGGCTTGAAGGACTGAATTCATAGAATCATAGAATCATAGAATGGTTAGGGTTGGAAGGGACCTTCAAAGGTCATCTAGTCCAACCCCCCTGCAAGGAGCAGGGACATCCCTGACTAGGTCAGGTTGCTCAGAGCCTCATCCAGCCTGGCCTTGAACGCTTCCAGAGATGGGGCCTCCACCACCTCTCTGGGCAACCTGTTCCAGTGTTCTATAACCCGCATCGTTAAAAAATTTTTCCTAATTTCTAATCTAAATCTACCCCCCTCTATTTTAAAACCATTACCTCTCCTCCTATCGCAACAGGCCCTACTAAACAGCCTATCCTCATCTTTCTTGTAGGGCCCCTTGAGGTACTGGAAGACCGCTATCAGGTCTCCCCGGAGCCTCCTCTTCTGCAGGCTGAACAGCCCCAACTCTCTCAGCCTGTCCTCATAAGAGAGGTGCTCCAGCCCTTTTATCATCTTCGTGGCCCTCCTCTGGACCTTCTCCAACTGGTCCATGTCCTTCTTGTGCTGGGGGTTCCAGAACTGGACACAGTACTCCAGGTGGGGTCTCACCAGGGCAGAGTAGAGGGGCAGAATCACCTCCCTCGACCTGCTGGCCACGCTTCTCTTGATGGAGCCCAGGATGCGGTTGGCCTTCTGGGCTGCAAGGGCGCATTGCCTGCTCATGTTAAGCTTCTCATCCAGCAGCACTCCCAAGTCCTTCTCCTCAGGGCTGCTCTCAATCCGTTCCCCACCCAGCCTGTATTTGTGCCTGGGATTGCCATGACCTAGGTGCAGGACCTTGCACTTGGCCTGGTTGAACTTCATGAGGTTGGCACAGGCCCACCTCTCCAGCCTGTCAAGGTCCCTCTGGATGGCATCCCTCCCTTCCAGCGTGTCGACGGCACCACACAACTTGGTGTCATCGGCGAACTTGCTGAGGGTGCACTCTATCCCACTGTCCATGTCACCGACAAAGATGCTGAACAGGGCCGGGCCCAGCACGGACCCCTGAGGGACGCCACTCATGACCGGTCTCCACATGGACATTGAGCCGTTGACCACCACTCTCTGAGTGCGGCCATCCAGCCAACTCCTTATCCACCGAGTGGTCCGTCCATCAAACCCATGTCTCTCTAGTTTAGAGAGAAGGATGTCGTGCGGGACACGACATCCTAAAAATGTCTAAAAATAAACTAGCTGAATGTCTAAAAATAAACTAGCTGAAAAAGCGTTTGCACATTGGGTGTCATAGTACCCGTTTGGTACTTGGTCTCTTGTGCGCTCTGCTAGCAGTTTAGCCATGGTAGCCTAGAGCTCGATGAAAGCTACAACCCCTTCCCAGAGCAGAAAGTAAAATTCTGTGCATCAACTTGTGGCTGCAAAGCTAACTTGGGCAGATCTGTAAGGCGGTGTAAGCTCAGTCATAGATAAAGAGCAACATGCTGTGTACAGCTGCCACCATCTTGCTCAGCAAGCCTCTTCCCTACGTGTACGCAATCTTCTGTTAAAAGTGGTGCCCTGAAGCTTGTGCAGAGTTTAGGGGAGAGTGAACTGGTCTGTGTTCTGGGACCGTGCAGCCTCTACTGCAATGCAGCTGCGGGCCTCTGGCTGATGGAATTAATCAACCTCCAAGCAGCGCCCAGTCCCGGTCCCCTCGCTGTACCGCGGTACCTACAGAAACGGTATCTGAGGGCCACAGCTGACCCAACAGCTCTCCTTTTAAGACTGTGTTATCCATTGTGGCTATCGGTTACGCAGTCAATGAAGTAAGCACAGCAAAAACGTTACAAAATTAAAACTTGGTTTGATGCTGTAATTTCACATGAGAAAAAAAAAATCCTTTCTGAAGTCTGAGAGAATCCCACACCTCCAGCTACTCTGCAACAACCTTTCTGTGCTTCAGCACCCATCCACAGTTACCATCATTTTTCTTCCTGTTGCCAGGAGCAGAGGGAACTCACTGAAGATTTTGCAACTGTATGTACCACAGGTCTTTTTTGGTTTGTTTGTTTGTTGTTTTTTTTTTTTTCTTTTAAGTCTCTGCCAAGTTTCTAAGCCATGGTTCTCTTTGCCTGGCTTCCCTTTGTGCTGGCCCCAGTCCTGTCCGTGCCCGGGATCTACAGGGTGAACCAGGAGCCATTCGAGTGCAAATGGGGTCAAAAACGCCCGTTGCCTGTGGGAATAGCAGGTCCATCGCCATCAGAGATCGCTGCGTCTTGTTTCTTTGTTGGAAAGCCGAGGCCGGGGGGGGGGTGAAGACACTTGATAAAGTTTTGCATTTTGTGCTTTTCATTCTATCAGATCTCCAAGATTTTTTAAGCCTGTGTCGTGGTTTTGTTTAGTGAGGGGGGGCCTAAGGTGGTAGCTTCTGTAGGAAACTGCTAGAAGTCGCTCCCCTTTGTTCAGTGGACTCGGCCAGGCCTAGGGCGGACCTGCTGCTGGCCAAGGCCGAGCTGATTGGTAGCAGAATGTTCCGTGATAACGCCTCTGCGATAACGTATTTCAGAAGGGGAAAACAGAAAAAAAAAAGAGGAGAGAAGATGTGAAGAAGCTGAGCGGGGGCAGAGGCGCAGAGGGGGAGGTGCAGGCCTCATGGGCCTTGCAGGCCTCACCCTCTGGCCTCTTGCCAGGCAGCCGATTGGGCCCGACTCGGCCCGGCCCAGCTGCAAGAAGTGGAAAGGAGATGAGAAGTGAATAAGATGTAAAAAAGATCCTGAGAGACATCTACCAGCCTGTTGTGAGGAACAGCTGCAGATGCCAAGGTCAGTGAAGAAGGAGGGGGAGGAGTAATGCGGCTCCTGGCCAAGATTCCCCTGCAGCCTGTGGTGACGACCATGGTGGAGCAGGTTGTCCCCCTGCAGCCCATGGAGGTCCACAGAGGAGCAGAGATCCCCTTGGAGCCCATGAAGGACCCCGTACTGGGGGAGGTGGATGCCTGAAGGCAGCTGTGGCCCGTGGAGGGCCCACTGGGACAGCTGTTCTAGAGGGACTGCACCCGTGGAAGAGATGACCCACGCCGGAGCAGTTCCACGAAGGACTGTGGCCCGTGGGAGGGACCCCACAACGGAGCAGGGGAGGAATGCGAGGAGTTCTTCCCCCAACCATGAAGCAGCGGCGTAAAACAACGTATGATGAACTGACTGCAACCCCCATTCCCTCTTCCCCCCTGTGCCGCTCGGGAGGGGAAGGTAGTAGAGATAATGTTAAGCTCGGGAAGAGGGAGGGGTGGGGGGAGGTTATCTTGTTCTCTGTCTCATTATCCTGCTGTTTGTAGTAATAAATGAATAGTTTTCCCCAAGTCGAGTCTGTTTTGCCCGTGACGGTAACTTTAAGGATTTCTCCCTGTCCTTATCTCAAACCTCGAGCCGTTTTTCCTTATATTTTCTCTCCCTGTTCTCTCGGAGTGTGGGGGGAGTGAGAGAGAGACTGCGTAGTCTGGTCCGATCGGGGCTGAACTACGACAGCCTGGAAATTAAAAAAAAAAAAAAAAAAAGAAAAAAGGTGTTCTGGCCTTTCGCATTTTACCGTACAGACTTACGATGTATAAAATTGCCTTCATTTTGGACAACTTAGCCTGACTTTTGTCACTTGTCGCGCTACGGCTCTCGCTGCTCGGGCTCGCCTTTGCCCCCAGCCAGCCCCCTTGGGCACGCAGCCCCCCTCGACCCCGCACCGTGTCCCTGCGGGCTGCGGCGGCTGCCGCCCCTCACGCTCCCTTCTCCCGCCGCTCGCAGCGCGCTGAGGCTTGCCGACACCGCAAGGGGAAAAATCTGCTGGTTCTGCAGAAAAGCAGAATTTGGGATTTCAAGCATCCCACCTGCATGGAAGAAGAGCCCCTGCGGCTCCCGCTCATTTCGCCGCCGAAACAGCCGCCGCCCCCAGGCCGGAGGGAGGAGGCCGCTCCGCCCCGCCCCGCCCCGCCCCGCCCCGGCGGCGGGAGGGCGGGCTGGCGCACTGCCCGCAGCGCAGGCCGGCCGGCCGGCAGGAAGGGAGGGAGGGAGGAGGCCGCTGCCGCCGCCATCTCCGGCAGCTGCCGCGCCGATCGCGACCGGGAGGCGGAGGGCGAGCCCGGCAGCCGGGCCGGTTGAAGCGGGAGGTGCCGGGGCCGGCAGGCCGGCCGTGAGGCGATGAGAAGCCGTAGCAACTCGGGGGTGCGCCTGGACGGGTACGCCCGCCTGGTCCAGCGGACCATCCTCTGCCACCAGGTGAGGGCAGCCGCCGCGGGCCGCCTCTCGGGCGGGGCGGGGAGGGGGGCCGGGGCCGGTGACCGCCGCAGAAGGGGCACGACGGGGCCCGTAGAAGAAAATATCAGCTCTCTACGGCCCACGGCCTCCTGTCCGTGCCGCCTCCTTCCCCCGCCTGAGGAGGAGCGCGGGGAAGGCAGAGGCGGTGCGGATCCTGGGCGGGGGGGGGTTGCTTGGCAGCCGCTTATGTAAACGCTCGGTGGAAGAGACGGGGAAAACAGAGCGAGTCCGCACTTGCGAGCGGTAATGCTATGTACCGAACGTGTTCGCGGTCATATGAGACGCACACACCCGTTGCAACGCGCTATATATACCTGCCCGTAACGCTGTGAAGTCCCGGTAACGCCCCAGCACGGCCTCTGAAACGCGTCTGCCCGCATCGGCCGGGTGTGAATCCGGGACGGAGCGGGGCGGGCAGCGGCCGGCCTGTGTGCTCTCTGCCCTCCGGCTGTGCGGCACTGCACGTCCCGGAGATCCCCGGCCCCCGCACCTGCTGCTGGGGCAGCCTGGGTTTTAAGTTGTTAGACTACTTCTGCTGGGGCTCTGGCTGGTCAGGCAGGGCTGTCTGCCTGTGTGGCACCAGAAGAATGAGGATGTCACGGCTGGTAGGGAGAAACTGTTACCCACTCTATGGTTTTTTTTTTTTTTTTTTTGGCCAGTGGATAGGCACAGTGCTCTCTGCTCAGTGTCCTCACTTCACCCAGGCAGGCTCTGGGGATGGGCATGTGTAGCGTGCTCTGCAGTGTCGTGCTTTGCTTAAAAAGTCCAGTGAGTAAAGATGAGAGCAACAGGGTTGTTTGCACGGATCAGTTGCCAGATATACTGAGTTGCTGTGAGTTACAAGAAACTGAAAAGCAGTGAAAGAAGAGGTGAGGACCCAAATCTGCTTAGGTCGGTAAGATTTCTGTTACTGACTGTTGTTGTGGGTGCAGGGTCCAGACACCTGTGAATTAATATTTGTGTACTAATTATTGTAAACGTGTTAGAAATGCAAGGACATGGTATAAGTGGTGTGAGAAGATAACATTTTACTCTCCCACTGTGCTGGGGTGCAGGAGATGCTTTGAGTTGTGCTCTTGTCTCTGCCTTTTGTCTGTGGAATGACCTTGGACAAGTCCTTTGGCTTCCACTGGCTGCCTTGATTTCCATGTTTATAGGATGAGGATGCTGATAATAGCCTCCATTAGAGGAGAGATGGAACCTCTGGCATCCAGAGATCAAATGTATCCCATGAAAGCTGTACCTTAATGATATTAATGGTTAACAATAATAAAAAGGGTAACTTAATGGCACTATGGCAGTTTATATGAGTGACCCAGAATTTTTGTAATTTCTACTTGCAGTGCTTGGATGCATGCTCATGACTCAGGGCTGCCTTTTCCACTAAGTACTCAATGCTGGGAAGAGTTCAGAGGTGGAGGAAGGAGATAAGTAAGTTTTATTCTGTGTGTGGAAAGCAAGTCACAGGCTAGCAGCAAGGCAGAAGGACAATGGTATCACAAGAGGGCCCAGAGGGATGCTGCAAGAGGGGCTTCTGGATTTGTTTTCTGTATCTATACTTTTTATGATTTTCCACTGCAATAAATTGAAAATGTCCTGCTCAGCTGGGTGAAGAGATGCAGTGCGTGCTCAGGCAAGTTAGGACGCTTGTCTTTGGGCCCCATGCAGCCCTGTCTTGCTTGGGAGCAGAATAGCTGGTGGTGGGGTGGGCTGGGCTGCTGCTTCACTGGTGGTGCCTTCCTGGAGCCTTTCAGAATGGAGCCGAAGAGGGGAATTTAAGCCATCAGTTTGACCAGGAGCAGCCTGGCAGAAGAGCCAGGAAGCATTTAAGATGCTTCTGAGGTGCCCACCACTCAGTACAGGGGTGATGTGTGACTGTGACCTTGCACCTACGGACGTACCAGATGCGCAGACCTGGCACGGCAGTTGGTGTGCTCTGATGGAAGGCAGTGACAAGCTCGCTATCATAAGGATGCAGTGAGGAGAACGCATAGTGTGCTCAGGAACATTGTGCTTTAATAACCAGGTGTTTAGTACAGCAGGGGCCAGGTTTCTCAGTAGCAGCAATTGATCGTAGGTTCATTCCAATCACTCTGAATCAACATCGTTTTAGAGGTAAATTTTATTTCAGAATATATGTGCTACCAGGCAGACATGCATTTGTAGCACAGGTCTGGACCCCTCGCCAGGGCTGACAGTTTTCCATATGTGGCACCTTGCAGGACGGGATCCATAGCCAACTTGTTTTTGTTTTGCAAGTGTTGAGTTCTGCTGATCAGTCCCTGCAGCATGCGCGGTGATAGGTACGATCCTGTTAGAGGTTGTTCAAGGAGGCTAAGACCAAACTACTGTCTCCCGTCTCATGCCGTTGCACTGGTTATACCAACCTGCTGTGGTGTGGGGTCTGCAAGCTAACGCGTGTACCCCTGGGGATGGGGGCCGGAGGGATGCTTCAGTGCTGTAGCTGAGTAAACACTGAAGGGCATCACCAGAAGGCTGTTCTCAGCTACTTCTTACACTTCTTAATCTGAATGAGATAAGAAAAATTAAAAAAAAAATATTTTTTTTACAATGAGGGTTGTAGAACACTGGAAGAGGTTGCCCAGAGAGGTGGTGGATGCCCCATCCCTGGAAACGTTCAAGGCCAGGCTGGATGAGGCTCTGAGCAACCTGATCTAGTTGGGGATGTCCCTGCTTCTTGCAGGGGGGTTGGACTGGATGACCTTTGAAGGTCCCTTCCAACTCTAACTATTCTATGATTCTATGATAAATCGTAAGGTATGTCTGTAAAATAGAAAACTTAGACGTCTATATACATTGCTAGGGTACTATAAGAGAAAAGCATATGGAGCTGATAAGGAAAGCACATCTGGCATGCATTTATGGGTAACCCCAGTTGTGTTACATCTGATTTCACACAAACAATCTACCTGCAAGCTTTGCTAGAGCTTATATCAGTTTTCATCTGATGGATCAATGAGACAGATAAAAATTAAATAGATTTTCAGCAAGGTGCTAAATATGGGCTTACTTGTGTTGCTGCTCCAGTTAGAAGCCTGATATCTTTGTGCCTGTATTGCCGAGGTTCTGATTAGTGTCTGGTCCCGTGTAGAAAGTGGTGGTCTGTTTTGGACTTTTTTTTGTCTTCAGGCTAACAGATAGACTTAAAAATAGGATTGAGCATGATACCACAGTGTAAAGTCTTAGTCCAGCAATCAGCTTTCTGTTGCGGTGCTCTCAGCTCGCAGAGCCTGTGAGCACAGGTAAAATTCTTTGCTCCATGGATCTGTATGTCCGGTGTGATTTGCAGGATGAGACCCGCTAGTCCAATTAGAGATTACTGCGTAGACATAATGCTTTGAAGTACTTGCTGAGCCGAAATCCTTTTGACATCTTTGCGGTTATGGACACTCGGTGTTTCTTCAGGTTGTTTAGCACCTTCTAAGGGTTGTACTTTTCATATGGCTTCAGGAGGTAACAGAAGAAATAATTGTAGTTTTTCAGAGTAAGCACTTTCTGGAAAAAAACACTCACACTTAGAATATTGATTAATTTATTTTATTGTTCTGCAAACATTCTGAATATGAATGAGGAAAGACATTAATGTGTTGTCCGTTTGTGAGAGCCAGCCCCAGTGCGCCCAAAGAGCTGGAACCTTTTTGCAGAGGAACCAAAGGTGCTGAAATGGTGATAGCTGCCCTTGCATGTGTTTAATGTGCTCTCTTGAACACAGGCAGGTCCCAGCCTGGGGACTGAATGGTCTCTTAAAGTCTTGCATGGGACATTTTTCCAGGATTTCCATCTTGGTACCTGGAGGCATTTTTATTTTGCAGCTGGCAGCCAGCTCAGCATGAAGGGGGTGGGGGGAAACAAACCAAAATGATCATTTCTCAACAGCATGATCTCTGTCAAGCCAGGGCTGCAGGGACATAGAAATTTGTTGTGCTGCATAGGAGGAGGTAAACAAAGTGCCCTCTAAAAATACTGGGTATATACAGTCTGCCTTTCGAGATCCTGGTTTTTGCCATGCAGGCACAGTGCTGAACAAGGAGGAAGTTCTCCTTTCTTTGCTCAATCACTTGTTCTTCTTGTGTTACTCCTTGGTTTGACTTATGAAGTTCAGAAGGAAGTTTTTTTTAAAGCTGTTTGGGTTCATGTGTGCTACTTTTCCAAGCAAATACATGAGTAGGTGGTCCTGCTGTTGTTATCTGGTTTGTGAAGACCGTGCTGAGGAACTGCTTTAGCAGACCTACGCGTTTCTGCTGTCAGTGAGCCACCAGACATTGCTGTATTTAAATTGTAACAATAGTACTCATTGTGCTCAGTCATGTGTGTCAGGCTGTCACCCATGTCTTGTTCAGTTGTCACATGTAAAGCCCAGGAAATTGTAATTGAAGCTCCTCCTCCTCCTCAAAACTCCTTTCTTAAAAAATACTCTGGAAGGAGTTGAGTGAACTGGTGTGCGGCAGAAATGACAAATTGGTGTATGTATTCTTTTAAATTTTCCTTATCTTTATTATTGTAATCTTTGCCCCTTGTCATACCAGCTGTGGCAACTGGTCTTCGTTCACTGAAATTTGCTGTTAAAGGCTTGATTTGATTGAAAGCTCTATTGACCTTTTGCCTCTCTACCTCATTTTTTGGTAGTGAAGAACATACAGCTGAGAAGGACAATCTTAAAAATTCATCATAATGAAGTGATGGAAATTAATGATGCAATGAAAAATTTAATGGAATATTTGGTATGCAGGAGACTACTCAGAATGCTGGTTTTCAGACAGTGCTGCTTTTCAACACATCAGAATTTGTCTTTCTGTACATTTTTCCAAAGGAGGATATAAAAAGGCTTTGTATGCATTCATGTTTTAGCTGTCATAAACCAAGCAGCTAAGTAAATAGAAATACTTTTTACATTTCCTAAAAGTGAAGTAGTGGGTTTTTACTTCCTCAAGATTATGCCACAGACTCAGTTTCTTTTGTTAGCTCAGTACCCTCTTTTCCTTACTAATATGTAACATGCAAATTTCTATTTCTTCAATATATTTAAAGTTTCACTCAATGACTTAGCTAATAAGCCTGTGTGGATGAGGATGCTTAACTGGATGCCGTAAGCTTTATATCATGAAGTGTTCAAATAAATTTTGCATTTCACTTGTGTGATTCTGGGAAAGGAAGATGGGACTTTGCTTCTGTTGCAAAATTGTGACCAGCTGCAGTGTGCAGTCAGGGTGAAATCATCTTTGGCTCTCTTTTGTTTTGTTACCCTTTGATATGGAAAGATGGGATTTCAGGTGGTAATGTTTGTTCTTTATTCCTTCTGCTGTGCTTAGAATCCAGTTACAGGGCTGCTTTCGGCTGGTACAGACCATAAGGATGCTTGGGTACGGGACAACATCTACAGCATCCTGGCTGTCTGGGGTCTGGGGATGGCTTATCGGAAGAACGCAGACCGGGATGAGGATAAGGCCAAAGCTTATGAGCTCGAGCAGGTATGTCAAAGTTTGGTGTAAACCAGTTATGCTCTTTGGTTTTTTTTTGTGTTCCCTGGATCTGTCACTCTAAAAATGATAATCATCATTATTGTTATTCTTACAAGACATAGCATTCCTCTTACTTGCTTAGCTGGGTAGAAGGACCACAGAGAGTTGCTCAACTGTTTAGAGAGGGCCTTTGGGAAAAGATTTGTTCTCCTAGATAGGGATGTGGGAATAAAAATCAACCAGTATATTTTTAAAAAGGCACATAAGGCATTTCGGGCAAATAGGCATTCTTTTTACCTTTGGCAGGACCTTAGTAGGGGGTGTGAACGTTGTCAGTTTTGCATGTTGTTTGTAACAGCTGATGAACCTGGCCTGATGAGGGTGTCACTGGTCTGTTTTTTTCCTGCAGAACGTTGTGAAGCTGATGCGGGGACTCTTACAGTGCATGATGAGACAGGTAATGTCATATGTATGAGTTGGACTAGTGTGTGTTGCATTTACAAAGCATTTCCTCTGAAGCATTTGTTCCTTGTGTCTTTTCTGTAGAGTGAGTTTTTTGTGTGCATGTAGATTGTGGTGCAGGGAGTCTTTAAAACTGTTGGGCAAAACTCTGATCTTTCTTACGCCTTTTTGAGATTGTGCTTGTAGCAAATCACAATCTTGCCTTTGCAAACTGATTTTCACCAAGATGCATACCTGTAACCAAGATCTGAACTCAACAAGATAATTTTATCTTACTCTTTCCCGAAGACCTGTGAATTAAGCTGTAGCCTAAAGTTAGAGCTGTGTTTAAGCACTCTGATCAATCAAAACATGCTGAAGTGATGTAACGAAAATTAGGACCTCAAGTTTCTCCTCATCTCGGAAAAATTGTTAATTTTGAAATAGTTCGGAGAATTTCTTCAAAAATGTTTCAGAATTGAGATTTGTGGTGTTTTCTAGGTAGAAAAGGTGGAGAAGTTCAAACGCACACAGAGTACCAAAGACTGCCTACATGCCAAGTATAACTCTGCTACTTGTGCCACGGTGGTTGGGGACGACCAGTGGGGGCATCTACAAGTGGATGCAACTTCCCTTTACCTGCTCTTCTTGGCACAGATGACTGCATCAGGTAAGCAGAAGATATTTTAGGCTTGACTGTTGTTGCAATATTTTTCTATTCTAGTTTTCATTTAAAAAGGAAAAAAAAAGTTGTAACTAGCTTTGAAGACCTTTACATGGCTACTACTCAGAAGAAACTAATATTTCTTTGGAAAAGAGATGTGGCTTAGTTAGGTTTTCATGTTTATAGTAACTGGCAGTGTCTGTTCCCTTAATGTTTGTTGGCATACAAATACATGAGATATTCAGAGTCATGTCAGAGAAGAGTTTTGTGTTTGAAGATGACGTAGGGTGGACAACCAGGTTTCTTCAGAGTAGCAACATTGGTTGCCACTGGTCCCATCTGTGTTCCTCTTCTTGCTGACGCTGTTTTATCTTGTGCTTTTCCTTCTGTGAGGATAAGGATTTGTTTCCTTACGTGTTCTTCTGTCCTCTTGCAATTGATCCTGGCAGAGCGGGCACCTGGTGGTCCCTTGATAGAGCACTAAGCAGGCAAAGGGGTGGGGAGCTGCAGGAATTGGGATGCACTGCTCTGGAGAGCCAGAGCTGGCTCAGATGTCTCTGCTTTTTACCCACTGTGTCTGAATGACACCCTCCCAGGGGTGGTTTTTGGTTGGTCTTTGAAACTGTATGTGTTGGTGGCATTTGAAGTATTTCATTAGCAACAAGTATTGAGGCTTGCTGTCTGATCTTTTGAAATCTGCATGAGTTTTTTCTATTGATTTAAGTGGGCAGTAGTTGGTAGCAAATAAACTATGAAACTCAATGAGGAGTAAATATCTCAGTTCTAATACAGTATAATCACTCTCTTCCCTTCTTTTAATCAGGATTACGTATTATCTTCACCCTTGATGAAGTTACATTTATTCAGAATCTTGTTTTTTACATAGAAGCTGCCTACAAAGTTGCTGTAAGTAGTTATTTGTATGTAAATCACCTTGAACACTGCTCAGATGTGGGTGGAAAATTATTTATTGATGGAGAAGGAAAATACAGACTTATTTTTCCATGAGAAGATAATAGTACCTATCAGTATTTCACACTGGGAGCAGCATCTTTGGAGATGGTGGGAGGGCTGTGGAGGATTTACTGCTGGCTGGGTGAGGTATACTTGTTCTATAGTAATAATAGTCTTTCTTTATTCATAATTAATAATATTTCCTGATGTATCATTAAAATCTTATGGGCCTTTCTAAAAAGAGCAAAGTGTTAACAAACTTTTTGGAAAGTGACGAGTTGAAGGGGGACAAGGCTTTATGGGTTCTTTGAAGACAGTGATTCGTGACTGTAGACCTGGTCCTCCTGGGGTATATTTTTATGTGCTGCTCTTTAAACATAAGGAAGGGCTCTTTGGAGACTTGGAGCCTTTTTTTTTTTTTGCCTTTTTTTGCCTTTTTTTTTAAGGGGAATCATCTCATTTCACTCAGGGGTCTGGTTTTGTTGTAGGGCTAGGGCGGAAAATGTGTTTTTGTATATGATCATGACAATTTTTTCTTTATGGTGTTGTTGCAGGATTATGGAATTTGGGAACGTGGTGATAAGACAAACCAGGGCATCCCTGAACTGAACGCAAGCTCCGTAGGGATGGCCAAAGTGAGAACGTCTTCCTGACACCTCCTTCATGGCTGTTCTCTCATGCTGAAGGGCTCTGACAAACCTGATGGCTTCCTTTGCATAGTCTTCTTGGCCCCTGCAATAGTTAACTGATTGTATAAGAATTTTTGTTTGGGTGTGAACTAGTATTTTTCAGTGTAAAATCCTTGTGATAATGGCTTTAACTGAAGGATCTCAGCACAGTTATTCCAGGGATTGGAAGAGGGGTCCCAGACTCATTGAGGCATGAATCCCATAGATTGAGTGAGGTGCAGTTTCATAAAGCGGCTTCTGGTTTTCTGTCCCTCTTTCTTCATTCTTTCCTAATTTCTTAATTCTCCAGCCCCAGTGTTGTCTTTGTGATGTTTTCATGGTAAGATTAATTCAGATGTAAATTCTGTCAAACCACAGAATATCAGTCTAAGAAATTATTCACAAGTAGTTTAGAGAGAAAAATTAGTGAAGATGTATGAAAAAGAAAGTGGCTGTTTGTGGTTCCCTCACAGCACAAGGTCACAGGACACTGAATGAAGCTCAGAAGGCCATAAATTTAAATGTGTCATTGATAACTGACTTTTTACGTAGCGGGGGACTGACAGAAGCCAAATATCGTTAAGGTCAAAGGTGTAGTTGCATTTCAGCAGGATTTGTTAGTTACCAAGATTTTGTGTGGCTGCAAGAAGGAGAAACTGCCAGTCTTGGCCACAGTTCAGCTGAATGGTGATGCAGCAGTGTCTGTGGGGGGGGTTTATTCCTAGCTGTCCAGTACAAATTTTTTTTTTCACTGAACAGCCTGCTATGGGTTGCTGTCATCTCAGCACTACTTCTGGGTGCACTGATGTCAGGACAATCTGTGGCATAGCTTTGCTTCTCTGTGGCTCTGAGTTCAGTAAAAGTGCTGTTTGGGCTGGGAGTCGGGAGGCACGCTGGAGGCCCTGCTGCAGAGAGCGAGGTAGATGCTATTTTTTTAAATCTGTCTCAGGAATTCTGCCTTTTAACATTTCTCTCCCATATCCGTTTTGTGTGGCTACTTGTGGCATCAGTACAGCACGGAGCGTATGCCTTTGAGTTGATCTTGGTGCCTTTTGTTCTCCATTAAGACTGCCTATGGTCCTGGCTATCAGATCCTCAGTGGGGCTTTCTGCTGCTGTCAGGAACATCTGCTGCTCTAGCGCTCGGCTAGAGAAAGCCTCTGCAGAGACAGTAAACCCATGTTTGTGTTAGAAGAAGAAAATTACCCTTGCCTCTCTGCAGAGAGAATAAGGCAAGCTGCACTGTGTGATCCTCCCTCTGTCAGAGACTGGCATTGCTGTAAACCAGCAGGACAAAAATGGACACACAGCAACATTCCGTGCTACCACAAGCCTGTGAATATGCATTTTGGAGGAAAGCTGTGCTAGGCTGACTCTGGCCATTGGTCTTTGGTCTTTGCTCTCTTCCTGCCACATTCCCTGCATGGCACTGCACACCAGTTCTGCAAGGCCAGGTTTTGTAGCCTGCTGGGTTAAAGCAGGGGTGCCCAAATGGAGTCAATGGTTGGACTGCTAATGTCTTCACTAGACAAACGCATTATGGCCAAGAGATATGAGATGTGGTGATCCACCTGCTGGCACAGAGCGTGCTGTGCCTTGGTTCGCTGTACAGAGAGCAGACATCTCATTCCTCTTTCCCTCAGGAAGTGATAGATGGTGATGCTATCTTCTCTGGGCACTGGCCTCTCCTGATTCTGAGGCGCTGTGAACAAGCCTTCCTCTTTGAATAGCCCTTTAGGCAGGAGGAGTGAAAGGCCACTAAACATGGGGGTTATTTTGGAATATAGGACAGGAGAAGCATTTATTATTAGATACTTTAGATATCATCTTAGTGGAAGCCCTGCTCCGCATTGCTTTGCATTGCCTTTAAATTGTAAGAAGGGTCACCAGGACATCAGTCCTGTGTTCTACTAGTAGAAAGACAGAAATACTTACTTTTTCTAAAATACTGCCAAGCTTTCCTTTAAAGATAAAAATGTCTGTGAAGCAAACTTCTGTCTTATGTAATTTCCTTCCAAGGATAACCCCAGGTGCTAGGGTCTATACTTGGCTTAAGTTATTTAATGGTTTTGGTTTGTTGTTTGTTTTTTTTTTTTTTTTAAGGCTGCTTTGGAAGCAATTGATGAACTAGATCTTTTTGGAGCTCATGGAGGACACAAATCAGTGATTCATGTTCTTCCTGACGAAGTAGAACACTGTCAGGTAAAACTTAGTCTTCTCTTTCCTTTGCTAGGGGAAAACCCAACATCCTCTCCCTTTTGTTCTTAAATGAAATGTTGATTAACTGAACCAAGAACTTAATGTCCTAAGGATGCCTTCAGACTACACTGTTCACCCTGTTTCTTGTAGGTCACATCAAAGTAAGTGTTGTCAAGCAGTCTCATACTAACTCAGTTAAAAATAATTATGCAGTGAGTTCTCTGTCAGTTTGCAAATACTATAATCTATTCCATTTGCACTTGACGTAGTCTTTTAAAGTAGGTAAATGGTTTACATCCCTCTCTTCTGTTCCTGTTTTGCTCAGTCTATTCTATACTCCATGTTGCCAAGGGCATCCACGTCAAAGGAGATAGATGCTGGCCTTCTCTCTATTATTTCTTACCCGGCTTTTGCAGTGGAAGATCTAAACCTTGTTAATGTGACCAAGAGTGAAATCATATCCAAATTGCAGGTAAGGATTTGCTTTCTTTTTATTTTTCAGAGGGAAAAAGAATGAGAACCTCCCTTTCTTAACCGAAAATCATAATTAAACAAGGGTTGCCAGACTTGGTGCATCTGTGCATAGAAGAGAGGGAAGAAAACCTTGAGAGACATTTAAAACTCAGCACATACTTCTATGCTGATATTAGTCTGTGAGGAAGAACAGTATGTAAAGTTTTCTATAATTTTGTGTGTTTTTACAGGGCCGCTATGGCTGCTGTCGTTTTCTCCGAGATGGTTACAAGACACCCAGAGAGGTACTTCTGATGTATGTTTTCAGTAGACATTAGGAAGAATTTTATCTCATGTTTATAGACCTTTTTGGTCTCATTTACATGAAGATGTGAAGTTCATGTAAATTTTTATTAAGATATCTTAGTGGATTTGGAGGTAATCCAAGTATCCACCCTAGAAATGACACATATGAGCCTAAGGGTTTGAAAACCGATTATTAAGGAACATAGTTTGTAATTCTTTAAGGAATGAACCTTTAGATATGCTTATGGTGCCTAAGGGGAAGCAGTGTCTCTGAGGCACCCCAAAATATCTTTGAACTCAGACAGAACAAAGCGTATTTGGGGTGCCACCTAGATTCTGAGACTGGGAAAGATTGATTTGTCAGGGGAGCGATCAAGTGAGTTTGAGACCAAAGGTGAAAAAGAAATCAAAAGGCTGCATGGAAACTATTTCAAGTGTTTTTATTGGTTTTCTGGGTTTAATTACTTGTATAAAATAGGCTTCCATTATGATTGGAATATGAGTGACTAATTTAGCACCGTGGCTAAACAGACATAATTGAATTTCTAGGATCCAAGCAGGCTGCACTATGATCCTGCTGAGCTCAAGCTCTTTGAGAATATTGAATGTGAGTGGCCGGTGTTCTGGACATACTTCCTAATTGATGGAGTATTTAATGAGGACAAAATTCAGGTAAGGAAAGAAGAAATTGCTTTCAGTGGAAATGCAAAGCCATTTGCCCACAGTAGTTTGTAGCTTTGCTTCATATTTATTTTGGGGATCAGTTGGATACTCCCATCAGCAGGATGGGAGTAATCTTCAGCCAATCTCGTCTTCCTATGGAGTTCATGACATGGTAGAGGCTGCAGTACTGTGCATGCTGGGACCTTGTTGCTCTCTCTCAGCCTCACCAGGTTGCATGGCTCTGTTAGCTGATGTGGTCAAACTGGGCTGAACAGGATTTATCTACTTGCTTATGTCTTATCACCAACCTTGATGCCCCTTTCCCAGTTACTTCAGGATGAGACCAGCTTCTTTTTCCTCCTGACCTCCGTAGCTTGGCTGCTGAGAACAAGATTCATAGTACTTTCAGTCCTTTCATACATTCAGAGAGATTTGGAGTTGGATTATAACGAGCCATTTCATTTTCACTAATTCCCTAAGTTACTTCATGCCTTTACTGTGTCAAGCATCTAGTGGTCAGGGAGCTAAATGGATTGTAGCCCTCCAAAGGTTATAGTGGCACCTGGAGAGTATTCATGAATTAAAGGGCGACAAGTAGCCAGGACTAAATGTATTCATACCAAGACTTCTGTAGATTGTTAACTTGAAGGAAGTAAAAAATACACGTGATTTAAAATTGCCTGGTATGCAGAGGGACAGAAGATTGCTGAACATAACCCCTTAAAAAATAAAATGGCATCAGAAACAAAACCGGTCATTTCAGACCAAAAAGCCCTCTTTCTGTACCAGATCTTGTAAATCAAGTGAAATACTTACTGACACTAGAAATGCAAGTTGCTTTCCTGAATGCAGTAAAAATAGTCTAGTAGAGAGAGAAATGGCATTATTTCATGAGGAGGAAAATCAGAAAGTTTACTGAAACTTCAATCATGTCAATAAGATACCATTTCACAAAGCAGTCTCTAGAACTTAGCTGGATTATCTGGGACGGTATGTACCTGGCTGCCTTCATGGCATCCAAACAGACTGTGCTAGGGCATGGTCAGACTGGACAATTGCTCTCAGTTCCCACAGTTTAAGCATACCTAAGTGAATCACTGAGACACTCAGGTGAGTGTCTAGTCCTCCCCGTTGCTGCTGCAAACAAGCAGTTGCAATGGCAGCATTTGTTGGAAAAATAAGCACCCTGAGGACTCAAAAAATGCGGAGGACAGGATACTGAAAATATCAGTGTACCATCATATGAACGTGTGGGTACCTTAACTTGCCTATTCCGCTGTACTCAGAAAAGGATAGCAGAACTAGAATTTCAGAGGAAGGTGGTGGTAGTGCTTGAAAACATCTTCCCTGTAAGTAAAAACTTGGAATGGGATAGTTAAGAAATGGAACAAAACATGAGATCTGGTAAAAAGAATATTAAATGTTCTTTATTTTGTATCAGTCTGGTATTGTCTGACAACACAAGAACAAGAGCATTTTTTGTTCAGTTAACTTGGGCATCTTTAAAAAGTTTAAATCTATTTTAAGTTTTCTATGGGGCAAATTTTTCAGCGAATCACTTAAGAGAAACAATTTCCCAATCGTGCAAAGCGGAGTTCAGACGATCACAGACAAATATGTACAGTAGAAAGCGAACAATGTATACACGTTACGCTTTTATAGATATTGACAGTCATGACATCCATTTCACTGCATTGTCATCCATTGAAAATTTTGTGTAGGATTTGTTGCAGTGACTTCTTGATAGGAATATATTAGAAGTTTTATACTGAAATGGTGTGTTATAGATTAAAGATCTGTTTTCTTGTTTCTGAGGCTGATAATATTGAGATGCTGGAACAGTCTCTGAGAATTTGAACTCTGATCTTCCATCAGCAAGTCATGATTCCCCCTCCTCCCCTTTTTTTCAAAACGAACTTTCAGCAGAAAAGTAGTATTGGAAAGCACTGAAACTTTAACTTTAGTGTTTAATTTTTTCTGACTGTAATGTGAATTCTCACTCTCTCTTTTAAAAATATTTCCAGGTACAAGAGTATAGAGAGGCTCTGGAAGGAATACTTATTAGAGAGAAGAATGGACTAGTGCTAATGCCCGAACTGTATGCAGTTCCTCCAGAAAAGGTACTGTGGAAATGCAGCATCCGCTTCAGTATGCAAAGTGTAGATTTCAAGATGAATATTGGCTTTATAGTTTTACTGTAGCTGGTAATCTAAACCAACAATAAAAAAAAAATAAGACCACATTATTTAAAAACTGAGAGACTTCTCACAGCTGTCACTGAGAAAAGGTAAACTTTATGCTTCAGAGTGGTCACATTTTTTACTTGGGAATCTGGACGCCAATGGAAATATTAGAGTAGTTCTAAAGTTTTAAATCCTCATTGCAAGACCTGTATTTAAGGAGTACTGATGCTGACTTAGGAATAGAAGCTCACAGAAGAAATAAAGCGTAGACTGTCCTGCCTGTGTGGTCTGTTGATTGGTTGTGCTTTTTCTTTTCCAGAGCTTGTATGTAAGAGAGAACAGGTTTCAGAGGGATTAGGGTTTGGGCTGGGTTTTTTGTTTATTTTATTTGTGTTTTTTCTTTTCCTCCATCTTTACTGTACTGATTCTCCTATTGTGACAGTAATTCAAATGAGCTTATGTGCTCTTCCATGCTATTTGCCTTTGTATCCCTCCCTGCCAACTTCTACTCCAGACTTCTCAGCCCTCACTCACTAAGGGTGGGGAGCCTCCTGCATTGGTCTGAGTTTGGGCAGGGAGTGTTGAAAGCTGATGTTTTGCTCACAAATCTGAGGTGGAAACTGAATTGCCTTCCTACTGGGAACAAGGGTGCAAGAGTTCAGAGCCTTCTTGTGAATTTTGATATAATGATGATCTGATGAACATGCCAAATGAACAGGGTAGATTTTGCCTGTCATTTATGAATTTTAAAATTACTACAGTAACAATGTTATCTAGGAGGGTTTTTCCCTCGCATTCAATAGATCTGTATACTGCAAAACCAAGGTAGTTTTTCTAATTCAGTAAATCTACTCTTTAATGTTTCCATTGACTGTTCTTACTAACACAGGAGAGGTGGAATAGCCTTAATTTTCACTTAGGCTAGATGCTAGCCTAGCACCTCTACTTCAGGAAGTTAGGAAGACATCAGTGAAGTTCAAGTGTTCTTTTGCAAGGAGTTGGAAAGCAGACACACAATAACCTACAAGCTGCCCAGAGCGAAGGCAGCAAAGGCATGGTGAGAAGAAAGGGGAGGTGCTAACACCAAAGCTATAATTGCGTGCAGAGTCCCCATTCAACCTCAGTTTTGAAGAGTCATGTGGTGTACAAAAAGGAGGCACAGTTCTTGTCCCAGAAAGACAGCCTTAAAAGTAAAACCAAGAGATCTCGATGTCAGTAATAAGGGCAAGTTAGAAAGGGCAGATGATAGATATATTTTTTCAAATCCTTCCATGTTATTGATTGTTCTTCACAACTGTAGGGTAATTTTTCTTGCTTATGCATTTGTTTTCAGGTGGATGAGGAATACGAAAATCCTCACTCGGTGGATCGTGTCCCAGTGGGAAAGTTGCCTCATCTTTGGGGCCAGTCATTGTATGTCCTTAGCTGCCTATTAGCTGAGGTAATTGTTTCTTGTATAGTAGGTGAGCTTGTATTTCATTTTGAGATGGCTTGGGTTTTAAGTACAGTTTGGTTGACAGGTAGGGAACGATGAGTTTTCCAGTAGAAACATGGACATGAACCATGAAGGGGTGACTCTGAGCTTTTAGGAGGATTTTTTGGTATATAGATGTGCAATTGTCTGTTTCTAATCAAGCTGGATAAGTTGTCAGATGGACTGGATATATGATTAGGCTAGAGGGACTATGCGCAGGCTGACTTGGCTGTCCTAGAGCTAGAATTTAGCACTGTTTCAGGTCCACTAGGCTATGCCTTACTCTGTGGCACAAGATGCCTATGGAGTTGTCCCATATTAGCCATGGAGTCGTTAAAGGAACCGCTTAATATCTCTTTGGAGCTACAAAATAAAATCACTGGCTGGGCAAAATTGTGTCAGTTGCTGTAGCTCTAAAATAGGAAATATGGACACGCAGAGTGTGTCAGTCATAACCATTTTCTTGTTGTTCCAAAAAAATATCACAGCCATTGTTTTTAGTGAATGTACTACTTAGTGGATGGGGTCAAGAAACCAGGCTTTTAGTCTTGCTGTCCTGATAAAATATCAAAATTGGTTAAGATTTCTTCTAGATGTCATCAGAAGCCTTTTACTTAATTTTTGTTTCCTTTCTTTTTTCTTTCTTTTGCATTTATTCTAGGGATTTCTTGCTGCAGGTGAAATTGATCCCTTAAACAGGAGATTTTCCACTGGATTCACACCTGATGTTGTGGTACAAGGTGAGGGAGCTTTTTGAACGTTCTGGGTGAGTTGGATCATATGATGGTGAAGTCCCTATGTACAGGAGAGAAGAAAGACATGTTTAAAAACAATGTGGATTTTTGCATGGGACATGGATGCTTTGGTGTTACTATGAGAAGGAGGAAGGAGTTGTTTGCCTAGCTGCCCTTTTCCCAGAGTGAAGATCAAGTTTAACAAACTTTTTAAAAATATTTGTTAAAATTTTAAGACTAGTCAGAGACCAGAGAGTGGCAAACTTCATCTTGTACTGAAAAGGAAAAATCTTGGTGATTTTTTTTTTCAAAAATATCTCTTTGTCCACATTTTACTATGTAAGCAGGACCCCTAGCAAGAAAGGGCAGGAGACCTGTCAGTCTAGTTAGGTTTCTGTGCAACCCCTTTTCGGAGGAACCAGACAGCAATGAGTGAGGAGGATCTCCGTACACAGAGGTGAGGCAGCCAGACTTGCAGCTATCTTTTAGTTACTGCAGGGGAGTGGCTTCTTTTGTCAATGCAGGAACAGCCAAAACCAGAAAATTAAGCAGAGGGCAAACACCAGCTGATCAGAACTTAAAGGCTTTTCAAGGGCCGGTACCGTTCTGGAAAAGCAATCAGCTCATTTATCAGGAACAGCCTTTGTCAGTGATACTGTGACGTGGGCATGTGCTTGTTTACCCCCTCTTGATGTCTCACAGGGGTGACATTTTGCTATTCTGAAGTGCTTAATTTCTAGTAGAAGTGTAAATGCTTGCTTATTTTTAGCATTCTTTGACAAGTATTTACAATGCAAAGAAGAATACTGAATTATTAGTCGCAAATCAATAAGCCACCTAACACGGGTGAAACCTCAAGCAGGGCAAGAGGTTGGATCAAGGCCTGGATTGTGAATTCCACTGATTTGTGGACTTTTTTTCCCTACCTCTACCATTTTATGGCCTCTGTAACATTTATTGCTATACAGGTAACAACATCTGTTCCCCGTTGACGTGACTGTGTTGTTATAAAAACATGTATGTATAGATATGCATTAAAACAATGAAGATTTTCAAGTTGGGTTTCTCCTTGTTTTATGCGGGAAAAGTTCCATCTGTGGAAAGAGACTGCATGATCCAAACCAGTGGTACTGAAAGAGATCAGAAGAAACTGATAAAGCCTTAAAGAACCTGGTCTAACCTCAGAGCTGACCCTGATTTGAGCAGGAGGTTGGAGTAGAGACCTTGTGAGGACTCTTCCAACTTGAATTACTCTGTGGTCCAAAGTGGACAAGAATGGCAAGATGTATTGAGAAGCAGAGAGCCAAAAGCTGTCTGACACTCTCTTACAATGCCCTTTGATCTCACAGGCTCATAAATTAAGAAAGAAGTGAGGCCTTTGTGTATTTTTAGTCAACTATGTGGTAGTTGAGAAGTGAGAGTAGAGACAGTCAGTTAAAAAGAGAATAACTTTGGTTCTTACTAGTGTTTTTGTTTTCTGTTATGCAGTAACTGTTTTGGCAGAATCTAATCAAATTAAGAATCTCTTGCAAGACCATGGAATCAATGTTCAGAGCATTGCTGATATCCATCCGCTCAGAGTGCAACCAGCTCGCATCCTGAGTAACCTCTACACCATGCTGGGTAGGTGTTTGAACATGGAAGCCCTTCTCTACTGCTGTGCAAGGTATATTTAAAGGTGGTGGTTTAGTTTTTGTTTTTCTTACTTCACAATTGTCTAAATTTATTTGATTTAATTTCTTTTATTTAAATACAGTTCTCTGATTTTGAAAAACATGTTTGTGTGAAGAAGCTTAATGAAATTAGAACTTGAGTCTTAAATAAGGAATTCCAACAGGGAAAAAAAACCTGCCTCATTAGAAAAGATGACCAAAATACAAGTTTCCCTGTACCCTTGGAGTTAGGCAAGAACTGACTCTCTTTTGTCCTGCAGGAACTATTTCCACAAAGAAACTGGCTTTAGTAAAGGGGTTTATTCTTGTGGTGGTGGTTTTTGTTGGTTTGTTTGTTTGTTTTAACAAGAAGTTGTTTGGAAGCATCCAAGGTAATGGGGCCTTCAAATAAGTCTTAGGAAGTGTGCCCTTTACATGGAGAAAAGAAATTGCATGTGCTGTTTTTGGGAAAGAATTTGTCTTTTTATCACAAAGAACTTTTAACAAATGAAACATTCTCAGGGCTTTCCTGAAGCTAACATTTATTTCATAATAATTCATAATAACTTTCTTTCGTTAGTGGGAGTGAGTAGGATGATTTAACACATTGTTGTATTGTTTTTAACAGTGACTTCTTTGGGAATGTTCACAGTGGTATTTTTTTCAGGCGCATGGTTGTTTGGCTCATATTCCTTGTCAGACAAATTCAAGTCAGCTCCTGGCTGCTGGAGCAAGGGGTGCAATGCTGATTATTCACCGATAAGCTCTACTGAGAAAGCAGACCTTTTTAACCTGATGAAAAGAACGTAAATCTGTCTTTGTATTTGATGTACTTTGTATTTGGATTTAGCCTTCTGTGGGCAAGAATTTTTTAAGGTTCTACAGTGAAAGTACTGCAATTTCTCTTGTATGTTGATGGTGTTGTTTTTGAAAGGCCATACCTCCTGTCCTTCTTGGTGGAGAAGCTTCGGGTGCTGAGCAATGACTATAATTAAAAGACGCAATCCCATGGTCAGTGAAGACAAATTTTTTGTTTGTAATCAAGCCTTTGAAGAACTCTAGCTATTATATTGGTGGTTGCTACAAAATGGACCAGTTTGTAGCATCTCACTCTGTTATCTGGCTTCTGCCTTGCTGATACAAATGAAGTAGATCTGCTTGTCTAAAACGATTGTTGTGGAAAACCACACAGGAAGTGTTAGGTGAGACTTTTTTTCTTTTGTTTTCTTTACAGGCCGGAACAAGAACATGAAATTAAGTGGACGACCACACCGACACATTGGAGTATTAGGCACCTCCAAGCTGTACGTGATAAGAAATCAAATATTTGCTTTTACCCCTCAGGTGAGCATGTAAAGTTGGCAGGGAAATCACGGCTTACTTAATGGTTAATCATTAGTGAAGCACTTAGCTTCAAGAGAATCATAGAATAGTTTGGATTGGAAGGGACCTTTAAAGGTCATCTAGTCCAACATAAAAAGTCATTACTGATCTCTGCCCAAACTAACATTCTAGCTAATGAAGTAGTTTATCCCGAAATAAGTCACTTAATGTGTCTTCCTACTGATTGCTTTGATGGAAAATTTGGTTTCACATAAGCGTGCCAAGTACTATAACTGCCAAGAGGCTAGGATGTAATATTTTCATTATGTTGTTGAAAGGGTCAATAGTGCTGAGAGAGGGTTTTTCTGTTTGTGTTTTCTGTTAGTGCCTTTTTCAATGTAGCTGAAAGTTTAGATTCTCCTGGAATTAGTGGATCTTACTTATACATTTAATGAAATACAACACACTCTTGTAGACTTATTCTAGCCGTTGGTACTAGCAGGTCAAGGGATCAGCTACTCCAAACATGTGTAACTGGAGCAGGATAAAGAATACTCATACTCTCCTAATTAGATGTTTGAGTAATGTAGTCTTTTAAATTCCAGTGGAAGATATTAAGTGGACTCCATAGATGGCTTCTGCAGTATTTCATGATATCCAAACAACATCAGATCTACTGCAAATAATGTGGCTCCCTTCCCGTTCTTCCCCATGTCAGTTGATCACAAGCAGCTTTGTAACAGTTTGTTTCTGTTGTGTTGTTTCCCCACACCAATTTTCACTTTTGCAAATTAGGGAAAAATTCTTAGAGTCGTGGTTTTTTTTTTTTCAAAATATATCTTCGTCCACATTTTACTGTGTAAGTAGGACCCAATATTCCAGCCAAAATCTTGCCATGTATCAAGTATGGGCATGTTTATTAATATATTCCAAAATGGCAATTATCTTTGCATCAGCAACACACTGACAGTTCCTGCTTAGTCCATGTTATGACTAAAACATAAACATTTTCTGTTGTACTTTGCAGCCAAGCAATTCCCCCTTATTTTTTTTTTTTTTGAGGGGGGAGGGTGGAATTAATGTTTAATTTCACCTTTCTAAGGTTAGCAGTTAACTCATCTGTGTTGATCTTGAGTAATGTCCACAAATATTGTGGTTTTGTCGTTTGTATTTCATCCTGTTCTCTAATGAAAACATTGATTAGGTGTGGAGCAAAGGCTGACCTCATTGGGGTACCTTCTTATTCTGAAAAAATGTTTAATAACTGCCCTTTGAGGACAGTTTTTGAAGCAGTTCTCCCTCCTCAGGTGTTTTTTCTTCAGCTCACTAGTGTGAAAATTTGCAAAAGTTGAGAGATGTCAGCCACTTCGTACCTACTATCTAGTTGCTTTCAAAGAAGGAAATTGGGCTGATTTGCTGAGATTGGTTTTTGATATGACTGTTTGTCCATCTTGCTTAATAATTTTATAATTATCTTGGCATTCTCAAATTGACTTTGTTTTCCTGTGCTTTTAGGCACTGAAATTGGCTCGATTTGTCTGTCTTATCCTGGCTCTTCCTTTTATTTGTCTGTCTTATCCTGGCTCTTCCTTTTTAAAGATGGGCAGTGTGTTTGCTTCTCTGGATTTCTGGGACTTGTTCTTCCTGAATTATCAAAACTAATTTCAAGTGGCTCAGTGATTGTTCTGGCTAGTTCCTTAAGTTCTGTGAAGTAATTTCTCTGGAGTTTGCCAGCTTGAATTTAGGTACTCTTTGACATTTTCTTCCCGCACTCAGGCTGGAGTTATGTCGCTTCATTAAAAGTAGTATTAGAGGTCGTAATTCACTAGTTTTCTTCTGTCAGTAAAAACAGCATTGAATGCTTCAGCTTGTCTGTATCCTCTCTTCCTACCTCCTTTCTTTCTTTATTAACAGACCTACAGTTTCTGTTTTCCTGTTACTTCTGGTACGTTTACAGGATGTTTTCTCCTTGACCATTATGTGTCGTAGTAATTGATGTTTATTTTACGTCCCAGCCTTCTTTTTCCACCCCTCCCCAAGGCTTATGTGCTTCCTTAACTTTTGTTGTGGCAGCTTTGACATACATTCCATTGTTCGTCCAGCTTTTTTGGTTTCCAGCTCCTGAAGTAGCCATGATAGTCTCTCTACTGTGGTTCTTGGCTTTCCTCTGTAGTGGGAATAGCACACTTTACCATTTTACA
Organism: Chlamydotis macqueenii; assembly: GCF_036417535.1. Lineage (NCBI taxonomy): Eukaryota > Metazoa > Chordata > Aves > Otidiformes > Otididae > Chlamydotis > Chlamydotis macqueenii. Next base: position 132,702,041 of record NC_141556.1, read on the forward strand.
TTTAATGTACATCTTGTCCACAGTAAGTGCCAGCTTTTCTGTGTTCTGCTTGACTTTCAGCTTGTTCCCAAGAAACACAGAGTTACTAATTCCCCATCCCCAGCATGGACTTAAGCCTATTTATTGTTTTTGTAGCTGTTGTTAGTTTTTCTTCCCCATGTAGGGTACTCCCATCTTCCGGATCATAGGTTACTGTAATTCATCATGGGGAAGGTTCTACTTCATGGATGTGATTTTTTTAACTTTTTATTTGTATGGCTTACTTCTTTCATGGTTGGCCTACAAGGGTAAGAAAATGGACTCTGCACAAGCATGGATCTCTTTTTCGTAGTTGCAGGCCTTGTTAGGTTAATTCACACAGTCTATGTTGTGGTCAAGAATAGCTCATACGGCTTTTGTGAATGATTTAAGGGAGGAAATTGAAAAAAAATGAGGAAAGCACTGACAGCTACTGATATGCCATTTTTCTCTGTTCTCTAGTTTACTGACCAGCATCACTTCTATCTGGCTCTAGACAATCAGATGATTGTGGAGATGCTCAAGACAGAGCTGGCTTACCTCACTTCTTGTTGGAGAATGACTGGGAGACCAACTCTGACATTTCCCATCACCCATACAATGCTTGGTATACTTACATTTCTCGGTTTCAAGCAGAGTAGATTACTGCAGGGGAGTGGGATGGAGGTCCATTTGCAAGGAGATGGGTGGCATAACTGTTTCAACATCTGAATTTTAACATCAAAGTACAGTTTAACTTTCTCAAGTATATGCTGACTTTGGATGACATGGTAATATGTCATTTTGGTTTTATTCCCCCTTTAAATCCTTGTGTCTCTCCATCATCTCTATACTATTTCTGTCCAAAGAAATTTCCCAGAAATCCCTTTGGAACTTGCCTTGAGTGGGTTGTTTTTTTGTCTTGAGAAATCTCTTTGGAATTCGTCTTGGGGTTGTTTTGTGTTTGCCTTTTTGTCTGGAGTTTTTTGAATAAGCTAGTATTGATAGCAGGTACGGGTTCTATTTGAAATTTGTCTGATTTACTTTGTAGTGAACACCCAGTAATCCAGTTTATTTGGATGGTAGTTTAGCATGTTGGTAAGCTTCAACTCTTCCGTTATTCTTTTTTAGTTGATGATGGTACTGACATTCATCCAGCAGTTCTTGCCACCATAAGAAAATTAGAGGATGGTTATTTTGGAGGTGCAAGGTAATGTCTGAACCCCTAAATGATTCTTGCTATGATTTTTTTAAATTAAATCCTATAGAAGCCTCAGTTTTGAACTTGTGATAGTGCACAGACCTTGTACTAGAACTCTGGAGAGGAAGAAGATTCAGCTTCAGTTATTATATGGCAATCAGATGGTGGCTGGACCTCAGATGCCATGGGAAAGATCTGTCTACCAAGAGGCGTACCATCTCTGACTGCTGTTAATGGATAAGGAAAAATGAATATCAAACCTCTGGAAATACAAAAACTTGGTCTTGTCTGGGCTTCTGTTTTTAAAAAATAATTCTCTCACAGTTATTGGACATGTTTTAAACATGGATTACACGTAGCACTTGCAAGCTTATGTGTTCCATTCACCTACATATAAAAGCAATTTAATATGATGCCACAGTACCTCCCTCATCTCCTTCTGCTTGCCCTCTCTCAATCAGTATCTTCCTCTCACAATCAGATGTGCTTTCTGTTGTTTAGTATCACTGCAGTCCTGTGAAAAGATACTGCTGCTCATGGGAACTTCCCGCCCTAGTTTCTCATGCGTTATCCGTTGAGTTTAGGTCTTTGTTCAGGGTCTCTCTTCATATAAACATACAGCACCCTGCACAATTAGGCTTTGAGTTAGGCCTGTGGGTGTTACCATAACACAGCTAAGTTCAAGTAGTAGCTAGAGCAGTAAGTACCCAGCTGGGTCTGCAACTATTGTTTTGCGTTTGTTTTTCTCAGTATCAGTTATCTGTTGCTTTGTAGTTATGAAAGGTGGATTTGACAGTAGGTCTCACATTTTGCAGGAGTTGTTGAAAGCTCAGTGAGCATCAATCAGTATCAAAATAGTGGATGTTAATGCTTTCTGGCATGCATTCCTGTTTGCAGGGTGAAGATAGGCAAGCTATCAGAATTTCTTACCACCTCTTTTCATACATATCTGAGCTTCCTGGATCCAGACTGTGACATAAAACTATTTGATGACCCTAGTGAAGGCCGTAGTAGTCCTGACAGTGAATATGGAGGCTATCCAGCAGACTTCTGTGAAAAAGGTAGTGTTACTGCAGAGCTTGGGTTTACCTACGATACAGAATCTATTTCGTGTACAGTTGTTAGTCATTCAAGTTTCTTGTGCATCGGTCTGAGAACAGTACATGCATGACTTATTTTGGAGAAGGAGTTTGTGCATATTCTTTCCACGTTTGTAGTATGGCATTGGTGAGTAACTGCTGCTGTAAAGCTGAGTCTGAAGAGTCAGCAGATGGGGCGGGGGGGGTGTGCAGGGTGGAAGAGCCTAGATGGAGGAAGAGACAAGAGTTTGTGTGGAAGAGCTGATCTGTGGACTACTAGCAAAATAAAAACCCTTTTGTTTCCTTCAAAGGGAAAACCAGCTTCTTAATATAACTGTTTTCAAAGTGTCAAAAACTAATTAGATTTTTTTTCTTTCTAATTTGTTCCACTTAAAAATCTCTTGCTTATGATATTATTGCATTTTTGTGTGCCCTTCTATATCAGCAAGAACAGAGTGGTGTGTTTGAAAAAGAAAGCACTGATAAATTATGGTTTTATCTTTAAAAAACCTTTTCTTTTATGTATGTCACACTAGAAAGCCAGGATGAGCTGGATCAGTACATAAATGATGTCCTGCAGAGTACAGCACTGAAGTCATACCTGCCTCCAACTTCAAAGGCTGCGGACCAACCACCTGTGTTCAGTGCAAACCATTCCACAAAAGAGATACTGTCAATAATGGCCAAAACAAAGGGCTTGGAGGTTCCAGGTATTTCTCCCTTTTGCTTATTTAGTGATAATAAGAGAAAACCTCGTTTGGGTGCTAAAAGGGTAAGTTAAAGTGTTTAAAAATTCTGCATTTTAAAAAGAACTAGTGACACAAGCATGTTGTAGTTATCAAGAAATAAGAATGAGTGCAAAGTTGTTCCTGTAGTGTTCCCACAGTATCCCATGTCTTGGTGTGTACACAGAAAACCTACTGTGAAATGTAAAATTTAATCAAAGTTAATGTTATGGAAACTGGTGCAGCTTCTTAGTTGGACAGAATTTTAGAGTCAGTCAGTGAATTAATTTTTTTGGTCTTTTTATATAAACAAAAGCAGACAAAATGTACTTTCTTATTTTAATAAAGTTGTGGTGAAATGAAGTGTTTCAATGCCAGAAAAACATAAGTATGCACGTGCGCTTTCTAAATTTGTAAGAGCAAATGGAGTAGAGAGGGAGGACAGTATTACTAATTATGCTATATTTCTAATAGACTGGAGGATTTACACCAAAATAATGCTTTGACTGAATTTGTAAATAGATTCCAACATAAGCAAGGTTTTAAATGTAGGTATGTAGTGTTCAATGCTCTAGTTAAGGGAAGACTTCCCTTTATTTCATTTTGTATTAATAACTTTCAAGCTTTTCTGTTAGACATTGTCTGATCCTCTATTAAATTTAACATACGAAGTTAACAGAGCATTAGCCTGCATTTACCATTATCACTTTTAATTATGATATCTTACCAGTTAGACCATTTTATCCATATACTTCCTGTTAAAATGTTTAAAACACTTAGCAAGTTTAGGTCATTGGGCTGCAGGATTTCTGAAGCATGGACTGTTGTAAGAGGTATTGGTTGAGCATGTTGCACCTGAGCCTTTGGCGTGCTGATCTCAGAATCTCTTGGCAGAAGCCTGCAAAGAAGATAAGGTTCAGAGTGTGAGCTCGCCTCTGAGCTCCACGCACAGCATCTCAGAAACGTTGCCTCTGTATTTTGACTCCTAGGAGTATTTCTGTTGTTTTTACCTAGCATTGTTGCTTCATGCAGGTGTTTTCAATTTTCATGTTACTGAAATAGACTTTTTTTTTTCCCTCTGGTGGCTTTGCTTTCCAGCTGTGTCTATGTCTCTTCCCACTAAAGTTCTGAACACACACCGGAAGTCTCTGAATCTTGTTGATAATCCACATTTCTTTGAGAAAAAGGTAAGCTGTGGGAATTTTTAGGCTGTTTCTATTTTTAGAACCCAATATTGTGGCTTTTCCTGTGTTTCCCAGCCAAATTCTGTGCTAGTTACCATTTTCCTTCACAGACAAGCCATTCTGCCTGAGGCACAGGATAGATACTCCCTGGTTTTGGAATTGATGTGGTTTTTTGGTTAAATAGACATTACCAAATGGAAAAAATTTTATTGTGTGTGCAAAACAAAAAAATAATGTAATAGTTGCTTATTTTTAAAGGGCAAAGGTTAAGTCATTGTCTTTAGTTCTCAATGAATGCACAAAGGGAAGGATGAGATGTTTACAGCCTTTAGAGATGTTCTCCAAGAAATGCTACTCATAGTAATGTCTGGGCAGGAGGGGAGTGTGTGAAAGGACAGATGTCCTTAAGGCACCAGCCAAATCCCACTGCAAGGCATGAAGATGAGGTTGTGCTGGGCTCTTGTTTTGTCTTAGGATATATGAGCAGCAGCTGCTGAGAGTGGTTACAGGAGATTTGTATCCAGCCTCTTGAAGGATTCTGCTCTACAGGTTCTGTTTGTGGAAATGGTATTTTAGGAACATATAAATTGCTGAATAGCTTATTAAACAAAACTTCTCTTCATCTAAGAACTCGCTGCAGGATTGCATCATCTGAGTAGTGAGCGTGTTAGTTGCATAAGCGTGGAAAATTTATGATGGCAGCATCTGCTTTCATAAAGCATCACATGTTTACAGGTTAGAGATGGAACTCAAAAAGCTCTAAATCATTTCAACTAAAAAAAGTAGCATCCTTCTGCTTTTCTCTTTCCAAGTAACAGTATATAACAGGAAGAGCATGCAGATAATTTGGTTTCCTTCTTTTACAAACTATTTTTTGTTTTGACAAAAAAAAATTGTTTTTCTTGTTGCTCGAACTGAAACTAGAGACAAAATCCTCTTTCAGGTGTTGTGTTTCCTAGGACAAGTCTGCTTTTTATGTCTGTAGTAGTCTGCCAAGAACTACATGATATGTGTATATTTCAAATGCAGAGTTATCTGTTGTATTCTGTAATGGGAGGTTACAGTTTGAAGTTGATCTGCTACTTTTTCAAGATAACTTCTTTGATTTTTTTTTTTTTTTTTTTTTAATCTGTCTTTGTTATCAGGACTCTGAAAATGTTTTGTACTTACCTAAAGATGCTCATGGTGATTTGGATTGCAGGAAACTTGTCGAGCAGCTGAAGGAATGCCCAACGCTCCACGATCAAGCAGATATTCTATATATCTTGCATATACTAAAGTGAGTTACCTGAGTATAAACTTCAGCATGTTTATAGTTGGTCACAACTATCTGATCGTTGCTGTGCAAAAGCTTTCCACTGGTCAGGGTTGTGTTTTGAGGGAAGACGTTAAAATATTTTGTGCTTTAACAGGAATATTTTCAGTTTGCTTGATTACATAAATAATTTGGATACAAAAAATGCTTGCGCAGATTTTGGAGTTGATTGGCACACAACTGCAAATACATACAGGCTCCAAGATTCACAAGTGAAATGCACAAATCCTTTACATGAATTAACATACCTTACTATATTTGTGGCACCTGTTAAGTTCATAAAGATTTGGTGTGATTTTTATACATAAGAAGGGAAGTGGAGGGAAACTTCATCTTTTTGTTTTCTAACTGAAAGCAAAGTGCAATTTTAATGAGTAGTCACTATTTTTTCCTCTCATCCCTCTGCATGCTTAAGTGCATCCTTGGCTAAAACTCGGTGCTCTTCAACACATCCTTGGAAACAGTTTAAGGTGAACTGCTGGGGTTAGTAAACAGCTGCTCATTAAATACATATGGGAAGAAAATGCAAATACAAACCAATTGAATTATCTTCTGGAGTGCATTTATTGGGCTTTTTTTTCCTATACAGGAGAACACTGCTGGAATCTAGCAGGACACTAGCTTTGGGTGACAAGCATGTGTTAATCACAGATGGTCTTCCTTACTGCTGCAGAGATTGTTTATCTATTTATTTATTTTAGTCTTTCTCCTGTGAGGACCTCTTCTTTGATCTTATTGTTTTCCTAAGCAGAAAGTTTAGCAGCCTCTCTTAAAAAGCAAAGAAATCCTGAAAAAAATACAGTTTTGCTGTTTAATTGCCTGTAACATCCTTCATTTCTTGTTCTTGACTTGTTTCACTTGGGAGTCTCTGTTGGGCAGGCAGGTAGACTTCTGGTGGACTCTGTTCCTCTAGCAGGAGTTGAAGGGTCATTCCATGACACTTCAGAACATTGTCAACAAGAAACCATAATGCAGTGAGTTTCAAAACCAGGAGGGGAACAGAAATCTCCTTTGCTTTTTCAGTAGTGGCACATGCAGTGTGGAAGCTTAGTTAATAGGCAAGAAAGACACAGGGGAAAAAACTTAGAGCCCTCTGAAGCATCTGAAAAATGGGTGCAGTCTTCAGCTGAAGACATTGCTGAATTCTGCTCTGAAAAAGCACCACAAGTTCCTCCAGCAAACTGTCTGCATGCATGCTCAATTGAAAGTCCATTGGGAAATCCCTTGGGTGGTTGCTTTGAAGTTACGGACTCATGGCTAAGAGACTGCTCAAGAGGATATGAAAGTTCCTGGTATCAGGAGGGTTTTGTCCACATATAACCAATCTCTGGTGAAGGCCCACATGTCCCATGTACTACTTAATTCTGTCACCAAAATGAACAGTGCGATCAAAATCAGGCAGCTTGTTGTGTGGTAAGGTTAAGCAGCGTAGCATTTTATCTGATGACAGTTACCTTCTATGTCTTTTCTGGCAGAGGTGCTGACTGGGACACAGAGCTGGATGGACAGTATGGTGTCACTGTTCATTGCCTACTCAACGAGCTCTACAGAAAGGCAGGCCTCAATCAAGAATGGGGCTTAATCCGTTATATTTCTGGTGTACTCAAGAAGAGAGTGGAAGTCCTGGCTGAGGTATGAAATATAAATAATGCTGTTTCAGTTTCCTGCCTGGAAACAGAGAGAAAACCATCAGTTTGCCAGTGGGGCTTGTGCTTCTTCTGATCTTACTTCACAACATACATAGTGCAGGATTTTTCAGTAAACATTGGTTGCTTTTCTGGTCTAAAACCTTACTTACGGCGTCTTTACCTTTCATCTGTACCGCAAACTGTGCTAATATTGGCATGGACTGAGAATGTCACACTGTAAATGATTGTGAAGGCTTAATTCCATCTCTGTTAATTGGAGAAGCTTAATTACATGCTTTGAAAGCTGTAGTTGTCTACTGCTATTGTGATAGTATGAACACTTTTGGAGCATCGGTATGTCAAGGTGCTAGCGATGATGTGAAAATGTGTTCTGCTGATGTCCATCCCATGGGGCAGTCTGCCGTGTATGTGGATGTTCAGAGGCATTAAAGCATCTGGGACTATTGAATGGTAGCAAGAAAGATCTACTGTAAGGGTACAGATTTGAATCTGAACATTACAAAAATGTGTCCTCTCAAGTACTCTAAAGTATTTGTTTAATTTCCTACTTATCCCTGCGTATTTCTGAAGAGCTCTTTCTCTAATTCCTGGCCATTTTCAAAGCTTTGACTGTCACACCTAGGATGCCCTGTTTTAGTGACAGTCATATCAGCGGGGAGCAATTTGTGATCATTGCCCTGCATGGTAAGGCCTTCATTATGCCTGCAGTCTTTTCTGTCCTCGTGACATGATGGACAAGCAGTACAAACACACTCATAGAAAGCAGTGTGTGTTAAATTGAGAAGATACTGACAAAGAATTAAGGAAGATGAAAGTAGATGTGATCTCTTTTGTTCCATGTTAAGGGAGGGAAAATAGACTCTTCAAAGTCGGAGGAACATCTTTGATTCAGGATGCGAGAACAGGTAAACTGAACACCCCCTCTTAACAGAGGTTGGTATAAGAGTGATACTCTACCTCTGTGGTAGAGTGGTACTGGGGGAGCACCTATTTCAGAACGTATTAGGGTGCCTAATTCAGGAATGTGATGCAATTATGTTCCCTGTTTGTTTGTTTTAGTGATATATTAGTATGCAGGATTTTTTTTTAGCTAATACTGCCAAGGTTTTAATTGATTAAAAGTGGGGTTTTATCTTAAATAAATAACAGATGTTTATCTTTGAATAAAGTAATTTATTGATCTGCCAGCCCCACTGGAGTCCCTAATCATTATGCTGCTGATTTCACTGAGCAGGGGAGCAGGCTGTCAGGCTGGGCAGACTCTCATAGCCCTGTTGACCTCAGGGGATCTTTGGCAAGTGGTTAACAGCATTCTGCTAAATCTGCATGTCTGGTAATTAATAGAAATGCACTTAAAAGTTGTTAAAGAAATGCTTCACTTCTGGGAATGAAAAGCTGTATCAATTCCACATGACTCATAAAGACGTTTCTTGCTTTCTGTGTCCCATTATGATAGGCATGCACAGACCTTCTGTCACACCACAAGCAACTTACAGTGGGCCTGCCACCAGAACCCCGCGAGAAAATCATTACCGCGTAAGTTAGAGCTCTGCCTCAGTTACAGAAGCAGCCTGCCCTTCATCTTCCTGCTGGTACCATTCTGCTGCTATTATCTGGTTTTAAAACTTATTCCTCGCCTTCAGAAGAAATTGCAGCCACCCAGGCAGAATCGTAGGTACCTTTGCAGTGTAAAGATGTTTCTGGGTGACTTTGTGCCAGTGCTTGTTCAGAAGGTTAACAGCAGGTGCCCGAGTCACTGCTAACTGTGGTTTGCCTTCCTGCAGCCCGCTGCCACCTGAGGAGCTTGCAGATCTTATTTATGAAGCCAGCGGCCAGGACATCAGTATTGCAGTCCTGACACAGGTATGCAGCACATGTGAAAAGGGTTCATTCAGCTGTGCCCAGTATGGCACCAGTGTTTGCTCTGTGACTGGGAAGGCCACGAGGACCCACTCTAAGTAGGTGCCCTTATGGATTTATCCTTACAGGAAATAATTATGTACTTGGCGATGTACGTCCGGTCGCAGCCTAGTCTTTTTGTGGAGATGCTCCGGCTCCGTATTGGTCTGATCATTCAGGTGATGGCCACTGAGCTGGCTCGGAGTCTGAAATGCTCAGGTGAGACCAATTTTATCATAAGGGTACTTATGGCTTTATTTCACCTCAGTGCTTGATTTCTCATTTGTATGTGTTAAATTCTTTTATTAACGTCTTCATTCAGCATACGCAGTTACAAACTTTGAAAATAACTTATAATATTGACTTAATGAAAGACTTCTGTCCCCTCATCTCCCAGTTACTCAAACTGAAGTGGATACTGAATACTTAAGTCCCCTGACTTTCAGTAAGTGTTTGAGGTCCAGGTCATCAAATTGCACGTGTGTGTATTCAGGAACCCAATGCCACCAAAGTCAATGAGAATTAGGACCCTAGGTATCTTCTGAATATTTGAGCCTTAATTCATAGTTCTGGTAGTTTTTATTCAAAGTAACTTCTGATCTTCCTTTTATGTGTAAGCCTTCTCCCTTTCAATGTGTTTAATTGAAAAATAGTTGCGGTTTAGATTTCAGCTAGTGATATATTATTTTGCCAGGAGGTCAGTTAAAAAAAAAAATCTTACAAGGCCCCAAGATGTTCCATATGCCCTACAAAAACCCAGGAAGTAAGTAACAAACAAATGGTGCAAGGCAAAAATACTTTAAAACTCATTTTGAAAGATAAAAGTGAAACTAGAGAGAAATCACGACTGAACAGAGATTTGAAAAATCACTGAAGAATTTTCCCCATTGAAAGGGGTCAGAAGTCTAAAAAGGAGCAGTCATGAAAAGTAATCAAGTTGATGTGACAAATACATAGTCAAACGCTGACACTTAGGAGCATGATCTGGGCCCTGTTTTTGTGGCTCAGCTCTTGCTACTGTTTCTAATGCCCTAGCACGCCCTAAAGGAGGATAACTTTGTGGAAGCATATTTTGTGGTCTTCCTAGTTTTCTCCTTCGTGGAGTGAACTGGGAGTCCCTCGTAGTTGGTTAGATGGACCCCCCTTTGAATACTGCTGCTCTCTAACTTGAGTGGCTGCCACTGGGGGGTAGCAGGTTTCTCCCTTAGAAGTTGACAAAAGGAGCCAAGTAATTTTCTGCTATAATTCTATTTCTGTATGAAGAGTGTACAGAAAGCCCTCTTTCCCCTAAACCTGTAGCCAAATAGCAGACGTTGCTTTGTTCACAGTGAAAAGCCTCTCTTTCCTGGGGTCTCTTCTGTTATTCCTTAGCCTTAAATGCCAGCTGCTTTGTACGCTGCACTCAGCTTCATTGCTGCCTTTTCCCTGTGGGAGGTTTGTCTGTGTATGTGTGCTTTTTCTCTCTCTCTCACTTCAAAGCGTGATCCTTTAATCAAAACGCAAGCCTTCCACATGTCTGCATTTCTTTACGGAACAACTCTGGCTCTGTAATTTAGATCTACATGTCATCTACTGTTGGGAGATGCCTGTAATGCCAAGATCCAAGTGATCTTGCCCTACAAAGGAGCAACTGCTTTCTCATCAGCTTCAGTGAGGTTTTGCACAAGCTGCAGCTTAATATTCACTAATGCAAATAGTGTTGTTTCCATGCAGTGTTTGTTGTTTAGTCCTGAAACATATTTTCTTTTAAATGTGACTCTACTTACTAATTTTTTAAAGGAAGCATTAGTCACAAAAGTAAATGTGACTGAACTTCAGTCAATCAGCGGTTTACTTAGGAAAACAAGCTATAAAGCCACCTATAGTGATGTTTGGGTTTTTTTGTTTGTTTTTTTTTTGTTTCTTTGTTTTTTCTTTTTAACTAGGTGAAGAAGCTTCAGAGAGTTTGATGAATCTAAGCCCTTTTGATATGAAAAATCTCCTACACCATATTCTCAGTGGAAAAGAGTTTGGAGTGGAAAGAAGCTGTAAGTTGTCCACCTGGCTATTTCTATATGTTAAGTCAGAACTATAAATATATAGTTAGATTGTCTTATAAATAGTAGTCTACTCTCTTGGCACATAAAATAGAGGTATAGGTAATGTTTTAGTCATGGGTGGCCGTACATGTGTATGTCTGCCATGGAATAAACAAGACAAATATAATAGAAGCTGTCCTGTACTGAAATAAGATTGTATCAAGTTTTCAGTGATACGAAGGCAAACTTTCATATTGGAGAAATTTTATGTGACCAGAATGAAAACCATAAAAAGGTCACATCTAACCTGCCTTCAAGGAGCATGTCTGTGATCCCCAGATACTCCCGACTGGCACGTCAGCTGTGTCCTCGTTCATTCTTAGGCCCGCACAGACTCATTACAATTCTGATGTCTTTTGAAGCTAGAATTGCTCAGTGTCTTGGAAAATCGGGTCCTGATATCCAAGTATGGATCTTGGCCCCTTACTTGATGCAATCTGGTTTCAGCTATTGATGTGATTTGAAAGGATGCTGTCACCAAGAGTATTGTACACTTCTGAAAGGATATATGTTTATCTTTAACTTGTAGATATAATCTCATCTGTTTTTCTACCCCTAGAATTATTTAAATGTCCATTTGCTTCTTTTAGTGCGACCTGTAGATTCCTCTTCATCTAGCCCAGCAATTTCTATTCATGAAATGGGGCATTCTGGAGCAACCAAATCAGAAAGAAGTGGTATTACTAAATTGAAGAGTGAGATGAAGCAGGTGAGGGTTTTCTGTCAATGGTCATCAGAAAATGCAGCTGTTCTGGAACTGTGTTATGTAGGTTTTATTCTTGGTAAATGACAGAAGTTTCCAAAAATCCTTTGATATAAAGCTGAATCAAAGGCAGTAAGAGGATGTTTCCTCCAAAAATGTGCTTCCTTTTTTGTTCTTGTTTCACATGCTGAATATGGAAGAACTTGAACAAACTAATGCATTCATGGCATCAACTTTAAAACAGCCCTTTAATCATCTTTAGCTAAGGAAAGGTCAGATGTACAAAGTGCAGCTTTCATGCAGTGTTCCTTTTGGTACTCTGCACAAGTTGCTAACATGGTCCGCATGCCTTTTGGAAAAAATATACTTGGAAGAGAAATCTTGGTTTGTTTTCTTCTTGTTTTGTTTCTTCAGGAATGGAGGATGATTACTGCTAGAATATATGTATGTAAGTTCAATACTTTAAAGTACACAGCAACTGAGCATATGGACAAATATCTTGGAAAATACCTCAAAAATATTCTGAATGAATGTGACTGATGGTTTTGTTATGAGTGTTTTTGATTTCTCTTTTTTAATGTTTCCATTAGTAATTTTCTTTTGCTCTAGATAAATAGGACGATAGTGATCAAGTGAAATACATTTATAAGAATGGATAGCTTCATATTCTTCAGCCTGGGTTGTTCAGCCTGGAGAAGAGAAGGCTCCAGGGAGACTTTATTGTGGTCTTATCAGTGTACAAAGGGGCCTTACAAGAAAGGTGGAGAAAGACTTTTTGCCAAGGCCTGTTATGACAGGACAAGGTGGGGGGGTTGGATTTAAAGTGAAAGACTGTAGATTTGGATTGAACATAAGGAAGAAATTTTTTACGATGATGGTGGTAAGCCACTGGAACAGGTTGCCCAGAGAAGTGGTGGATGCCTCATCATTAGAAGTGTTTAAAGTCAGGCCAGACTGGACTTTGGAGCAACCTCATCTAGTGAAAGATGCTGCTGCCCATGGCAGGGGTTTGGACCAGAGGATCTGTAAAGGTCCCTTCTGACTCAAACCATGCTGTGATTCTACATTAGAAACTTATTTTTAAAAGACTCTCTCTTCTGAGAGGTTAACAAGTCTGATTCATGCAATCTGAGGCCATTTCTGTAAGTTTCTGAGGAAATATGGAATGTTTTCCTTTGATTGTATGAAACAGATTTGCTTGATAGTCCTTCAGAAAGGAGTGGCATTTCTGCATGGTCTTGACATGGAGCGTTTGATGGTGACGATAAAGATCAGTTAGTGGTCCTTCATGGGACACGATAAACGCGCAGTGTCTGTCTCACAAGACCTGGTCGCTGTGTTTGAGCCGCGCCGCTGCCTGGGCGTCATGGTGGCCAAGCCCCCTGGTACAGCTGTGGCTGTGAGGCTGCTCCCCCTTGCTTTCCACCGGCCCTGAAATGACTTTGGGGGTTCGGCCTGAGCAGGGCTCATGCGGTGGGTGTCCAACTTCAGGGCCTTCCCAGGCAGGAAGAGGGCCTAGGCAGTAGGTGGCAGCAGTATTTTGTTATAAATACAGAGGAGGGCCTAAGCTGAAACACTTGGGGGTTTGTTGAGTTTTGAAAGGTGTTTCCTACGCTGCTTTTGCATTATATGGAAACCTGGTATTTGGCAGAGGAGGAGTTGGCTTTTTAAATTTTTGTTCCTCCTAACCTTTCCACTCATGCTGCTTCCTGCCATGTCTCACTGCATTCTCTGAATAATTCACTACATACTAATTTAATGTCATTTTGGTGGAGAGAGAATCAACTTTGTGTTACATGGAATATTGCAAGTACTTGTACAAACATCTCTTTGCTCCAGACCTCAGGTGTTCTCTTGTTTCCTGCTATTGTTTCTTGAGTCTGAACATCAAGCCTTTGCCTGCCTCTGAACCATTAACAATTGGGAGGCATGACTTGGGATAGACAGAAAAATGCTGCAAGTCTGAGGTGCTGCATCCACATTTCTGCAAAAATTTTGCCTTGCAGCTGTTTGTTTAGTGCTGCCTGCCCAGTTGGCATCCCGCAGGGTTTTTGCAGCAAGATGTCTTTCTCTTGCAAAGAGAAGCTGCTGGGGAATGGAAGTGGGGAGCTTGGGGTTTTTTCCCAGTCCTGAGTCATAGGGAAACAGGGAACCTTTTGCGTGCATCTTAAATTGTGGTGGTTTAGCCAGGATCACCACACAGTTTCTCACTCACCCTCCCTCTACCCAGCGGGACAGGGGAGAGAAATTGGGAAGAAAGGAAAACTCATGGGTTGAGATAAAAACAGTTTACTAAAATACTAAAAACTACAAAGATAACAGAATATAAGGATATTAATATATACAAAATGAACAATGTATGATTTCTCACCACCCAATGTCCGAATGACCGACGCAGCCCGTCCCGAGCAGCAGTCACAGAAACGACACTGAGCAGCAAGCAAAGTGGGGAGAGCAAGCTAGCAAGGTAGAGGGAACGATGCCAGCAAGCAAGAGAGAAGAAAAGGGTGCCAAGGGTGCCTGAACGGATACTCAAATGGAATGGATGCCAGAAAAGAATGCCCCCTCCCATGGGCAACCCCCACTTATATACTGAGTGTGACATTTATGGCATGGAATACTCTCTTTGGCCAGTTTGGATCAATTATTCTATCTGTCTTTCTCCCAGCTTCCCACATCTGCACATTAGCGAGACTTTAACGAGACTTGGAAAGCCAGACAGTGTCCTTGGTCTCATTAACAACAACTCGTATCATCAGAGTGTTTGTATCAACATTCACAAATGAAATCCAAAACACACTGGCTACTGAGAAGAAAATTAACTCCATCCCTGCTGAAACCAGGACAGGGAGCCTGGGTTTTTTTTCCCAGTCCTGAGTCATAGGGAAACGGGGAAGCTTTTACGTGTATCTTAAATTGTGGCAGTTTGGCCATGCTTGGAGCTCAGTGGGTGGTGCGGGAAGCTTGTGGCTGCAGCACAACCAAGGAGGCTCCTGGCCCAGCGGGGTCTCCCTCGTGGTGACCCTGGGAATTGGCAGCAGCTGCCCCAAAGTTAGCTGAAGCACAGCACTGCAAGAGTCCAGGGGCTGTCGCAGTTTTCCCTGAGTACCTGAGCTTAGTCCATGTTACTGTCTTTGCACAGATGGGGTTACTTAACCTTATTTGCATCCTGTTGTGTTGTGGCTGTCTGTCTGTCTGATGTGTTGGTGTCTGTTTTTCTTTTGTAGCTCTTTCATGAGGGCCACTCCATGTCCAGCAGCATGTTCACTTCCATGGTAAAACACCGTCTGCAGCTCTGCGCCTGCTCTTCACCCTGTGTGTGCGTGCAAGGGTCTTAGCGCTAGATAGCTCCCTGTGGCTTCTCCTGCAGGAAAACTTGTTTTCAAACCCTACCTCTTTGTTTTGTTCATCTTCATTGTTCTTGTTAGTAATCTTTTAATAGAAGTTGAGTCTCGCGTTTAGATCCACTTAGTTCTTCTGAAGCTTAAGCAGTTGGAGGAGATAAAGCACTGTAGCAGATGTAGCTACTTGATGGTGGATTAACATTACAGGTGTCATCAGTATTTTAAAGCAATGTAGCATTGATAAATGCTGGCAGTCTGTGGACATTAATGAACTCAAAACAGCTTCAGGTTGCTGAGGCAGGGGGTTTATGGGCATGGGTGTCTCCTTGGGCAGTCATCTTCTTTCAAGGCAGAGAACTGTAGCTCTCCTTCAGCTCTCACTGTTAAGAAGGAAGATAATTGTTTAAGTATTTTACCAACAGAAACCTCAACAATTTAAAGTAAATTTGAAGCTCCAAGTCTGTCATGAAGAGACTGACAGCTTGCAGCTATGCATGCACTTTAAACTGGCAGTTGTGATTCATGGTTCTCTGCATCTGCAGGCTTGCTGGTGATGGCACACCTCCCAGGTGTCCTAAATACACAACTACAGAGCCCCGCTAGCCCTGCGGCCTGGCCTGGCAGCTACCAGGTTGCTGTTGCCTCTCTCTTCCCACATACAGGCGCAGAAAGGCAGGATTCAACTGCGTGTTTGATTCAAGTGCACAGAATTGTTCAGTGAGATCTTTGCTTCTCTGAACCACCTGAGTAGCCAGATTAATTCCTGTATGCAGATGGATTTCTCTACTTTGGCACCCACCCTCCTGCTGACCTCCTGCACCCCCTAGCTCTGCTCAACAGGGTGGAGGAAGTTCAGTCTGTCTCAGTGTGTGTGGAAAGGAACAGCACCCATCAAGCCAGCAAGGGAACGCCGCCTGTGCCTCACTGACACCAGTAGGAGTGAATATGGACTTTGTTTGCATTTGCTGGTCTTTTTGCAGAGCTTGGCTGTGTAGAGTTAGTGACCCTGTCCTTTAGAAATGTACAGTTTTCGGTCTTATTTCCCATCTTCCCTAGTACTTTGCTCAAGCAATTCCTTACTTGGAGATGATATGGGGCTGGGATTTGAGATGGGGCTGTCAGTGAGGTCCTTTCTGGGCTGAAAGCAACAGGTGTGCAAAAAGGAATGAGAAAACAGAGCACAGTCTCTGGGAGTGCAAAGAGTAGGCAGATTGCATGCGTGGAAATTGGAACAAGATTCTGGTAGTGCCACAACATTGAAGATTATTTGCTGCCTAATTTAGTCTCCAAGTCTGGTAGAGTAAAACAACAGAGCAATAGTGACAATAAAGGAAACAAGGCTGATGCTTACAGAGAGGCAGACATGATGATTCTAGGACCACATTAAGTCAATTTTTAATCTTCTTGCTCTAATGGAGCTTTTGGCATGGAGGACCTCTCTTGCTAGATGCATCGACCCTTTGGTTCTCTTACGACACTGAGCCCGAAGTCCAAGTCAGGCCTAGCTGCAAATCCCACCATCTTGCACACCAGTGACATTGCCCTGGCAGCCAGCTCGTGCTTGTTAAAATAGTCATGCCTTGTGTTGAACCAAGCAGTGAAGTGAACTGCTTTCCTGTTTTGTTGAGAAATGAGTGAAGTACTGGAGAAGTGAAGCTCGTTGTGAAGGGGAGAGAAGGGGATCAGTCCTGCTCCATCATCTTCATTGATGCTATGGGCTGTATTTTTTCCCTGGTTCTGAGGTGGCATTGTAACAGAATGATGTATTCACTATGAGTAGCACTTGGGGTGGTCAGAAAGCAACTAACTAAGGCTTTGATGTTTCTTACAGAGGGGCAGTACTCCATCGTCTCCCACTGGTACTTCTCCTACTGGCTCCAGTGGCGACACTAGCTGGGGTGACCGCAAAGGGCAGTGGCTGCGCAGAAGGAGGCTTGATGGTGCTATTAACAGAGTTCCTGTTGGCTTCTATGAGAAAGTGTGGAAAATCCTTCAGAAAGTAAGTTGCCAGCTGTGGAGGGCTGGAAGTAGGCAAGCTGTACAGTGACTTGGGAGGGTGGTGATCCAAAGGTGGCATGTTGCCTGGAGCTGAAGTTGGTCTTCAGCTGGAAGACTGGTGGAAACTAGAGTCATTAGCAGGAGTGGGTCTCTCAAACGTAAAAGGGCTCCATTAACACAAGTTCACGTATTTGTTTGAAAGTATATTTTTCTCTGAAACTGCCGGTGCTGAATTTCAGTTGAACAATTCTGTTCCACCACTGTCGGTTTTGCATCGCCCATGGCCTAATGCAAGTGGTGGTCAGAGCCGCTGAGGGGCAGTGCAATGCAGTTGATGTGCTCCAGATCAGAAAGGCTGCAAGGAATGATGTGGGAAACTGCACAGACTCTTCCAAAATGTCTTGAGATCTCTTGCTGGCTCTTCTGAGCTGCATGGCAGCCTTAACATTTTTTTATTTGCTTTAAAATGAAAAGTGCATCCTTGCCAGCACCTTGGAGATCAGGGATATGGAAATGTTTTGACGCAGCTCTCCAGGAGGGAGGGAAATTACGAATTTTTACTCATTTCAAAGTGATTATGCACCTGTTCTGCTTTGCTGGATGAAAGCCAGCATTCGGCACCTTGCAGCACTGAGCTGTTCATGCCTATGCATTTGGGAAATTGTGCATCACTAGCTCAGGCTGATTTGGTTGTCCTTCTAAAATCACTTTTCCTGAAGCTGTTAGTGTTGATGTCGGCCAAGACGAGTCACATGCGACCTCCTGGCTATTTACTAATGAGATCTTTCAGGAGAGTGAGCATCACTTCTCTCCTGGCCTAATGTAAAAGCTGGGAGTATTGGAATGGTTTTCTGGCTATTAAAATCAATTGGGCTTATTATATCTTCAATATTTCATTCTTAAACTCTCTTCGGACTCTTCATAAAATCTCTCTCTCCTTCTTGGTGTGTTGTTGTACCTCAGGTATCCAGACTTGTCACTCCTTAGCCTGCCTTCTCACCATTTAGGTTTTGTCTCTCTTTTCTTGTGTACCACTTGGTATTTCTAACACCTCCTCTCCCCCCCGTTGGTGGCCCATGTCCAAGCACCAAAACATCTTGACATCCTTGAGTTGTGGTGCCCTGGATCTGAACCACTGAACTAAATGTTGTTCCAGTGAAAATGAAAAATAAAGGTTCTCACTATTGTGATCTGTTGTCATGCTTTTGGGTTATATTTTCTTTCTGCATCCTTCCCCACAGAATGTTCTCATTGATTTGTTTTCCTCCTTTGTGTGCCTCTTGCTGTAGTGGCTCTCTAAATACTTTCCTCCCCTTCAGTAGCTAGGTTGGAACACAGCGCACTCTCTACGTGTCCTGTCAGGCTATTTCTAATGTTTGCCAGGTTACATAATAACTTCTTCAGCAAGGGTGAAATCATATTTTTAACAGGTTTTGTTGTTTTTGTTTGGGGGTTTTTGGTTTTTTTTGTTTGTTTGTTTTGTTTTGTTTTTTAACTGTAAGTTGTTACATACTGGTTTAGAACAGAGGACCCTCAGATTTACTTGCAAGAACTGTAATTTCTGTTCACTGTAAAAATGTTGTTCTTTCAGTGCCATGGTCTGTCCATTGATGGGTATGTCCTTCCTTCTTCGACCACCAGAGAGGTACAGTAAAATGCCAACTATTTTCTAGCCCCATGACTGAATGTTTGGTTTGACAGTGTAAGATGCAGCAGGGCTGCTCTTGCAGATCCTTGATTTTAAGAAGCTTAGAAGATTTGGACCTTCCCCCAGCACCTTCACCAGCTTCCCTGGGGCTGTGCAGATGAGCCCCTGCCAGGCAGATCTGGGAGCAGGTTTGTGGCAGGTTTTCCCCTTTGCCAAGCCTGCCCTCCGCACGCCTTCACTGAGCCCCTGTGCCCACGGAGCAGTGCTTGGAAGAGGGTGGCTGATGGCAGCCCTTCGGGCAGGATGAGGAGAAAGCGTAGCTTTGTTGGAATGAAGCAGGCACGTTGCCTGCCACTTTTTTTTTTTAATATGCTGCAACAGCAGCCAGTTTATTTTGGCATCACAGTCTCAAAAGTAAATACCAATTAAGGATGATTGTTTCTAAACAAAGCTTTGATTCTTTAAATCCGTAACCTTTCCTTACATTTTTCTTCTTACTTGGATTGCCACTGTCTTTAGGCACTCTGGCAAGTTTTGAATTCACATCTATAAAACAAACTCTTGTGAACAGTAATCCATGAGCACAAGAGAGGTGCTTGTGTGCATGAGACTGTTGTCCTGCCTGCTTCCCTCAGATTTGTCTCTGTCTTCCCCTCTTCTGAGGGATGGTGGTAACAGCTGAAGAGAGAGCTGGAATCTTCTGCCAAATTTAAACCTTTTCTTTGCAGAATGGAGAGCTTTATTTATTCCTATTGTGTAGATAAATAGGCTTATATTTTTAGCCTGTCAGACCTAGACAGTATCTAATTTTGCTGTTTAAAGGAATCAAACGAAACAAGCATAAACCTCCTAAGGCAGCAGCCTTCACATAACATCCACACAGCTCTGCCAGTGCAAATTAGGCTGCTCTGCAAACAATATAGGTATGTCTCTGTGTGGAAAAGCGTTCACTCTATTTTTAAAACTTGACAGTAATTTTGGCTTTGCAACTAACCTGCGATGCCAGAAAGATGCTTCTAAGGCAGAGTGTGTGAGGCCACAGCATGAGGAGCAACGAGTTAATTTGCCAGCTAAGCACCAGCAGTCCTGTGTGTAACTCCAGCATGTGTGAGATGGGTTGCAGAGCTGGAGCAGTCTTCTGGAAGTTGTGTAACTGTTTGCAGGATCAGGGCCTAGTGACACAAAAAGTTTCTGTAAGTGCTAAAGCTGTGCAAACATTTTGTTCGCATCAGACTACCCCCACGTGCAGAGAAGAGCATATGCTTAAGGGCTTGCAAGATGTGGGGAACTAGTTTTTTGGATTTGTCATTTTTCTTTCCTTTTCCCCTCAAATTTGCCAGATGACCCCGTGCGAAATCAAGTTTGCTGTGCACGTGGAGTCGGTGCTGAACCACGTACCCCAGCCCGAGTACAGGCAGCTCTTGGTGGAAGCTATTCTCGTTCTCACGTTCCTCTCTGACGTCGAGGTGAACAGCATCGGGGGCATCATCCACGTGGATCGAATCGTGCACATGGCCAATGACCTGTTTCTGCAGGAGCTGGTGAGTTCAAAGGGCAGCGGCGGGAAGCCTCTACACTTGAAAATTGTCCCGTGCTCCTTTTCAAATGTGTGTGATGAGCTTGATCTTATCTTTATTCTTTCCCTGCAAAGACCAAATCACTTAAGTGTCTTCTGGAAATATATTTGGAAAACTCATTTAAGAATTGTGGGAGATTTAAAGGGAATGAAATTGTAGTGGCTAACAAGCTCTGAAGTAAGTGGGTAGATTGAAGTTTTGCTTTACCAAGGCATTAGAATTACCAATATTTGAGTAATCCCACCCGCCTCCCCCAAAGGACAAAAATCTGTGAAGTTGTGTGTTCCTCATTTACTTACGCTCATCCAACTAAGTCATGGGGGCCCTATAAGGATCCTGATTAAGGTTTTCCTGAGGGAAAGGAGAATTGCTTTCAGTATGCCGCACAAAGGCAAAATCATAACTTGGCGGATTTTTTCCAATAAATAAGCATGCACACCTAACTTTCCCTTCTTCTTTGCTTGTGTCTTTTCAGAAATCATTTGGAGCTACTGGTAGTATCTTGGAGAAAGACATAGCCACAGGAATTTGCCACTTTTTTTACGACAGTGCTCCAAGTGGGTCCTATGGCACCATGACGTACCTAACAAAAGCCATAGTTATTTATTTACATGATTTCCTGCCTAGCACGGGCTGTGCGATGCAATAAGCGATGCCTCATGCGGGAGGGAAAGCTCAGAAGCCCTTTCTCCCCATTTCTTTGTCATGAACCTCTTGTTTAGTTGCTGCATGCATGTGTGCCGTGCACTACCTCAGCGTGTTACGCTAGCCGTCATGTTACGGCTACCTGCGGGGGACAGGTAGGCGGGATTTGGCCTGGTTTTAAGGGAGTGTGCGAGAAATAACAAATAACGAGGCTTATTCTGCCCAAAGTGCATAAATGTAATTCATATTAAATTAGCAAGAGTTATGCAGTTCTGCCAAGGGGAAAACAGATTACTCTGTGGAGATCAAAAGGCATAATAAAACGAGGGAGCTGTATCTCGGGCATAAAGTCTGCCAAATAAGGGAAGTGATGGGATTCATTAATTTTTCTCCTGCTGTGTGTAAATGTACATCTTTGTGAATCGCTAATGCACAGTGTGAAACATCCAGGGAAATGTAAATTAGAGGAACAGGAATAATTTGAAATAACCAAGTGATATTTCTAATACACATTTATCCCGATTCCCATCTCATTTGCACCTAGTCCGTGCAGGGTTAATGCCAGTAGAGACAAATGTCTTACAGTATCCACTGATTTGAGATGATAGCCTCTCTCAGGAAGCTGCATCTCTCTTTAATCTGAACAAAATGGGTTCCTTCCCTGCATCCCCAAGGCTTTGGAGGCAAAATCTCAAGACTCCAGCTTCTCCAAGGTGACAGACAGTTTTATGCCTGTAATCCTTTCCTCTGAATGGAGCAGGATGAACCTCTTCCTCTCGAGCACTCTTTCCAAGTCTCCTGATCCTTTCCCTTACAAATAGCCTCAGAGTTAAGAATGGCATAATTGCCACCCTTATAGCGTAGCGTGAGCTTATGGAAAGCTTTGATGTTTCATTCTCTTTTTTTCTTTTTTTTTTTCTCTCCCTCTTTTTATCTTTTTTTTTTTTTTTTTTTTTTTTTTAATTTAGAGTTGCAGTTGTCACATGTAGTTAGGAATGGGCTGCCTGGAAGTCTCCCTTCAGTTAGCTCCCAGGTTAGTGCCAGCGCCTTGAATCTGTTAACTAGGAACCAGTTTCTGCGGCTGCTCTGAGCTGCTGCAAGGACAATAGGTGTATCCTGCAGGGAGATGGCTCCATGGCCATTTAAACTGAAAACAGAGGTAGGCTGCCTCTGGAAGGGAAAAACCCTGCTTTACCCCAGGCACCAGCTGTGGTTTTCCTTGTGCCGGCACTGCTGGTTTTGCCACCAGCCAACATGGAAACATCCACCTGGCTGACAGGCTTTTTTTTTTTTTTTTTTTTTTTCTTTAATTCGCACCCCCCCCACCCCCCCCCGCTCCCGCCCCGGAGTAGTATGTGGTGCTTTTGAGAACAAGGTTTTTGGTTCCAGTTTTATACAGGCAGGTGAAATACCTTGATGAAAGGAGGGAAGTAAACACCCATCTCATTTGCCAGTGGCCAGATTCCATGGTCCCAGGGAGGTGAAGCTCCTGACAGCCGTGCCACACCACTTGCCCTCCCTCTATGGAGTTGCTCCTGGTGTAACAACGTTTGGACACTGGCTCAAGAGAGTGGAGGCAGAGCTATGGATGTGGGAGGTGACCTCATGTCTTTGCAGTTCAAGGCCATAGGAGCTTCTCGCAGGATGTGCAGAGAGAGGCATGTACTGTGTTCACCACCATGAAAACTGTGGACATGTTCAGGGGTTAGTGTGAAGGTATGGTTCAGGTACGACTAGCACTTGGATGCAGAAGTCATTTTATTGGCATCATGCTTGTTTTGTAGAGTTTTGTCTTCATTAGACTTTTTTTTCCCCTCCTTTTAATATGTATTGTGAGAGATCACTTTGCTTGTTTCCCAGTAAATGAGAGTAAATCCTTTGTCTAGTTTAAACAGACAGATATGCCAGTGCAGAGTGTGAGTGCACAAGAGCCTGTGTGATGGTTTCTTGTTCTGTCTGGTATCATGTGAGACGTCAGTAGTAGCAGTTATTTCTGCTTTGCTTGTTGAATCCCAGATTGTGAGAGATGCATGATGATTTTCCCTTGGGCTCTTTATTTATTTTACTTTTTTTTTTTTTACCTGCAGCGTGATCTTGTTTGCAGAAGAAAGGAGGGTGATGTAGTTGGTTTTACATGCAGCTGCATTGAAGTCTAAAGCAATCAAGCTTATGGCCAAACATGCCTGGACACCCGTTAACTCTTTCTTTTTAATTGGCTTATCACTGGCATCTTTGATTTGAAATTCATAGTATGAATTAGGTTTTGGTATATTTATGATCACATGGAGGCCAGGCACTTGGAAAGAATTTGTGTGGTAACTTGAAGAGTTTAAGTAGATGGTGGTGAAGGGTGGGCTTCCGAAACACACCACCAATGAAAGGGAAACTCATGTTACCCCCAGGTCAGGCACAGCTGCAGCTGGCTGCTGTGCTACTACTCAGATGGAAGCACCGTTCCAACTGGGGAGTCACATTTTAGTGCAAACCTAATTAAGCAAATAAGGTTTTATGTAGACCCCCTGCTTTGCTGAGGATCCACCTGTGTGTGTGAAGCCGTTGCAAAGCAGAGCTAGCATTGGCGGTGGCGAGGGTGTGCTCCCAGTTCAAGTAAGTGACAACTGTGCCGTTTGTGCGGAGCTGAGCTAATTGGCAGAGGCTCAGCTTGGCTGTCAGGCCTCCCAGGGGAGCCGGCAGAGGATGGCATGGACAGCTCCAAGGCCCTGCAGACTCATTTACGGGAAGAAGGCAAAGGCAAACAGACAAGTCACAAGTCCTGTGCCTCAGAAACAAGGGCATTAGTGAATTAAAATAGACCCACCTGAGACCTGGTCTTTCCAGTCTGGCAAGCACTGCTGCCCTAAGCAGCTTGCAGCTTTCGGGACAGAAGCACCTGCGCTGCTCTGGGGGGCAGCCAGGCATGCCTGCAGACAGGAGTGGGGCTGCTTGGGGGCACTGGCGAGGATAATCTGCTGTGTCCAGCTCAGAGCATGTACTGCACGCTGGCCTCGACCCGGCTCCCCTAGGGCAGCACCCTCCCTGCTTGCTGCCTCACAGCTATTTCCTTCTCCCTGCTGCTGCGCAAAGGACAGGAGTTTGTCAAAGCAGACAGATCAAAAGCGGCATTAATCCCTTGGCTGCTGTTCCTGCAAGTAGATGCAAAAAGTAATGGCTGGGGTGCAAAATTTGTCTGGCTTCTGTCCTGCTAATTGTGGTCTCCTGCTTGTTCCTGGGAGGTGAAGGTGAGCTGCCTAGTCCCTAGCAGTCCTAAAAAGCAGCAGCCACTTTCCATGGCGGGTCATGAAGCACCTGGGCTGCACCCCTGTGGGCACAGGGCACAGTGGGACTGTGTCACCCCTCTGGCAGCAGCCAGGGGCTTGAATGGTGTGGTCCACAGGTAGAAGCAGAGTTGCCCAGAAAGTGGGAGAGAGAAAGAGAGATGCCACCAGCGGTGACATCAGTACCTGTAGGGCGAGAGCTTTGGGCACTCAGCTGCAGCCTGATTCAGCCCCTGCTCAAAGGACTGCTCATAGCCATAATATTAAGTAGCCACTGCATAAAATAGTGGGATTTTTTTTTTTTTTTTTAAAAAAAAAAAAAGAGATTGAGGGCAGGGTTTATGGAAGAGGAGCTGCAGCTTGAACAGTTTGGATTTAAGTGGAAGTAGCTGGGCTCTCTCCTACTCCCAGTTTTAGTCTGGAGTGGCTTTTATTCCTTGCATTGGAGGTTTCACAGTTCGTGCCCTCTGCCACTCCCCCCACTTCTTCTGTTAGGGTTCGGGGGTTCTTGTGTGCCGCTAGCAGCTGGCAGAGCAGGCTTTCTTCTTTTTTGGTGCGATGACTCAGCTCCTCTCACTCTTCAGTACTGCATCCCTGAAAGCCTCTTCCTACTGCCTCCTGAGCACAGCACTGCGTTACGACCTTACCTTTACATCCCCTCTCAGGAAGCGATCCCTCAAGGCGAGCATCCTTTGACTTCATGCTCAGGTAGCTTCGGGAGCGTATCTTAGAGGGGAACATCGAAGCTGGAGGCTGTCAGCCATGCTTCTGAGCTCCTGCGTCTCGCTGCACATCCTAGCTTTGCCCTCTCTTCTGGAGGGGTGGTGGTGGCAGAGGAGGACTCCAGAGCTGCAGTGTCTCATTCCATCTTGTCGCTTCGTGCGACACAGCAAGGAAACTGACGGTGGGAAGTGAGATCTCACCACACACGGTGGTGTTGGTCCATCTTAGGTGGAGCCTTTTTGTTTGCTCCACTGGAATAAGGTGGGACCGATCCTCACAGTCCATAGCTCAGAATAAATGCATGCTGAAAGCAGACATTCACTATTACCAATGCCATTAAAATTTTACTGTAAATTTTGTTTGCACTATTAAAGATTTTACTTTCCCCCTCCCCTAGGCAATAGAAATAAGCACGTACATGTTTATTCATTTGTACTTTTCCAAAAGTATTTTGTATTTAATTGTAGAAAGTAAGATTTAAGAAAGACCGCAGTACCTTCAGCTTGGGCTGCTCTCACATTCTGTGACTACAACCTGGGAAGGATGCCTTTTTTTTTTTTGTACTTTCAACACTGTTATTCAATAAAACTAGTTACTTTACTTAGCTTATCTTTCACTATTAAAATTTAAAGATGGGCTAGACTGGAACCTTTTCCTAACCCAAAAAAACACTGTGCACCTTGTAGTTACTGAGGCTGAATTAAGTAATAGTGTTTTCAAAAAGCTCCTGACCTGGCTGCACTTCACTTTGTATTAGTGTGTTTCTTTCAGAGTGTACTAGGCAAGAGAATTAGGTCCAGATCTCCCTGCTCTCCCGCACAAGAGTGGGCAGGGTGGTACTTGCAGGCAGGGGAAAAGTGGTTTGTAGTTTTGGGGGAGGCCAGAGACACTGGCCTCTTCGATCCTGCAGTGTTCCTAAAACTCAGTTTCAGAATTTCTCTGCTTACTTGGTAGAGAATTTATGCTTAACTATGTGCAAGGATATTTAGGTTCACTAGTATCAAATTCTTTTTTTTCTGTTGTGTTCTTATTCATCTCTTTGTTTTAAGCAAGTCCAGGTAATCTTCAGGAAGAGTGTGTACTCCCTTCTGTGTAGGATACCCAAATACAGGCAAAAAGACACCACACTTGCCCATTACTGTGAAAGCAAAAGCTTTATTTTGTGATCTGTCATTACATTAACGTGCTATGATTTAGCCTTCATTAAGGTGATGAGTTATGACTGTTTCTTAGCCCCACACCCTGACAAAGGCAGGGAACAGTAACCAGGGGCAAGAGGAAACCTAGTGCAAGTGTAAGCGCCGTTCAACTGAGATCCTTTAAGTTGTGTCTGTAAACTTCAAGGAGGATAGATAGTGACCTGGGATGGTTTGATTTCACTGCATCATGCAAACAGCAAGATTAAATGCAGAACTACCTATTTTAACTGGATGATTCTTCCTCCCCATGTTCTCTCCTGGACTGAATACTCCAGAGCAGGCCTCTGTTGAGCCTGTTACATTCCCGAGGAGAAGTGTGGTCATCAGTGTTATTTCTCAGCTGTCTCTAAGGGCTGCTGAAAGAAAACGTACCAAGGTTTCTCTCCCCAGGGGGTTGCACGTGCTACCTTGGCAGCATTCACAGATTAGCTTGATGGTGGAGATGCCACCAAAGGGGAGGATAAATCGTAAGGTACTGATGGGGCAGTGACACAGGCATTTTGTAAGCAGTGGGTGTTCATCTCTTCTGTCTCATCATGAGTAGGTATATATCATCCAGAAGGGACTAAATAAAGGCTTGCACAGTGACCACAATGCTTACCATTCTGAGCAGCCCATTTATTGTTTGTCAGGCTGGAAGCTGGTTGCCCAGTCGGCTTATGACTAATGACAGGAAGGTGAGCTTCCAAGACAGCCCACAAGAACTTCTGCCTTTTCATGAGTTTGCCTTTTTCTCTAGTCTATGAACCACGTGAAAGGCCTCTAGAAATTCATTGAAGTCAATATGGCCATCTTTGTTGTAGTCTATGCTGAGGACTAACTTGTCAACAGATTCATTGCATACATCCATGCCCAAGTGAGAGGTGAAGAGTTTCCACGTCTGGCTGAACTCCTCAAGAGAAATCAGACCTAAAGGAGACAGACAGCAGGTTCCTTTTCCCAGTCTGTTGCCCCTTCCTGCATACACGCATGCATGCACGTGCACTCCTCCTCTGCAAGAACATTACCTACCTACTGGGGCTTGAGAGTGTTTTGTGATTTCACGACTGAAGTGCATTTTGATTTCAGGTAATGATCTAATGCTTTCAACAGCGGAACTGAGAAAGCAGTAAATACTGAGAGTGAGAGCAGAAGGGAGAAAAAGCCCCAGAAGAGTGAAACCAATACAGGAGATGGGATATATGAGAATTTTTTCCTCAAGTTAGGCTCTGTGCACTGTCCCTTATATGGTTACAGCCTGACTGCTTAAATTAGTCTTCGCTAAACTCAAAAAATGACATCACCTCTGGTTCCTCTATATTTAGAAGCCTTAAGGAGAAACACAGTGGGGAAAGATAACTCGTATAGGCTTCCTGGAGCTGGTGCAGTGAAGTTACCTAGGCTTACCTGAGTGATCTTTGTCAATGACATTGAAGATGATCTCCAGATCCTTTCTGTATCTGCACAGTGTTTCTGCCAAAGCTGGCTGAACCTGGTTTTGAAATCACAGACAGGGAAGCATTCAGACCTTCATTTTAGTTACTCTAACCAACAGAATATGGACTATTCAAAGCTATTTTCACAGTTTAGTTTGTCAAATGTTAAAAAAAAAAAAAATTCTGCTTAAGTTCCCTGGAATTTTACTTTGTGTCTTGCCCTGAGGAATAATCAGCTAACACCTGTCACTTCCAGATGGTGGGCCAGGGAGGGGAAGCAGCCCTTCACACCTCCTACCTTCAGTAATTATTTGTGGCACTACGGATAATCTAGGGAAGATGCTGTAGGCCATGCACTCATACAAAGCCTTCACCATACATACGTGAATGGATCCTGCTGTTCAGAAAAATGATGGAGCCAGCTAAGTACCAAAGCACAACGCAGCCACTCAGTAATAACTGGACTCTGTAGAACAGACCCCGGGTACCATTAAGCATCTACAGGTCCATCTACAAATGTGACTCCCTCCTACAGGTGCCTGAATTGGTTCTGGAGCACATGTGACAAGCTCATCTCAAAGAGTGAGGGTTGAGTACTCTGGGTAGGGTTTGTCGCATCTCCTCAGCTGTGTTATCTAAACGCCCTTGAGTGTCAACGGAAAGTAAGAGCATGTGATTCATCCAACCTATTTTAAGCATCTACCTTAGCAGGGAATGATGAGTTGTACCCTAGCAGTGCGCATTTCCCTCCAGTGACTATAAAAGGAAGCTCAGCAACTAGTTCAGCTGTAGATGTCTACCTGATTGGCCAAACCACTGTCTTGTGCCTCAAGTTGCACCAAAAGCTGTTCCTCCAAGGTTTGCAAGGAGGCGTTTTCCTCCTTACCTCTTTTATAGGTTGACCTATTTTCAAATCGTAAAAACATGACATGAAGTCAACTTCTCCGTCTGGGTTCATCTGTACTAACTGAGACCGCAGCATCCTCCAGGGCAGTTCCAGCTGTAGGACAGATTCCATCGCTGCAGCCCAGTCATTGACAGAAATCTTGCCTGTCGGAAGGGGTCAGTTCATGGTTATAAGCGGCACGTGACACAGCACATATCAGTCACCAGCATGCCTTCTTTAGAACAGTTGCAAAACATAAACATCTTCTCGTAACCTTTGGGGAAAAAAAATCCCTCATAACAATGAGCAGTGGGGTTGGACTAGGCATTTCCATACGTCCCTTCCAACCTCAACAACTTTGTGATGCTAGTATGATGGTCAGCCTGTTTTAATACCTTTTGAGAAAACCAGATTATGCCATGAAGGCTTATGATTCAAGGCCAGGTTGGATGGGGCTCTGAGCAACCTGGTCTGGTTGGAGATGTCCCTGCTCCTTGCAGGGAGGTTGGACTAGATGACCTTTAAAGGTCCCTTCCAACCCAAACTATTTTATGATTTGATGAAGACTACTTCAGATTTGTGCTGAGCTGAGCTGCAATTATAGAGACATATATGGCTGAAAACCCAGCAAGACAGAAATATGTTGAACAGTTGTTCAGTGGCCAAAGAAACAGCACCATCATGTTATTGATTGCCCTTTTAGGGGCACAGATGACAACCCAGTCACGTGAGGAGCCATCATGAGGCAAAGTTGTATTTGTGCCAGAAATCATTAACTCCTTACTCCTACATAAAAGGTTCATGTATCAACACTGACTTTTCTTCAGCTGATGGGTGAATGTGTATCTCCTAGTGGCATGCCAGTCAACTTTACTCAAATATCACCCAGACTCAGGAGGAGACCAGTTCCCCCTCACCTGAGACCCCAGTTTGCTGTCAGTTATCTGAAGACACTCCTAAGTGAAGGTGGTGACTTTTGAGCTTCTGGAGCTGGATTTGCCTGCACAACCTCTGCTCAACAACAAACACCATTTCCTTATTTGTCCATGTGTTTCAGTTGTTTTCTTCTTCCTACTTAAAGCTTCATCCCTTCAAATTGTATTCTAGGGCTAAGCACCTGCTAAGCCCCTGTCCTCTATGGTCAGGAAGAATACAAGATCAGCCAGCCTCTGCTGCCCTCCAACCTCACCCTGGCAGGCAGACCCCTCTGCATGGAGTCTGTCCCTACGCATACGTGAAAGCTGTTTTCCCCATGGTGGTAACTGGACAGAGGGGTAGCGTTACCTGTGCCGTTGAGGTCATACTGTGCAAAAGCACTAGTGAGTTCAGCCCTGTGAGCATAAATCTTCTCTCGTAAGGACTGTAAGGCAGATGATTCAATTGTACCCACCCTAGGAGGAAGAAAATGCAGAGCAGATTATTAAAATATTTAAATCCCCTAGCATTTTATGCTTTTCAACATTAATTATCAAATTCTTATATTCTTCAACGTGTAATACATTTAGAGTCATCCTAAAAGACAATATGGGGGGTGTGGACACCAAAACAAACAAAACAAAGCTCCATAAAAATAATCTCAACTTACAAGATAATCAAGTTTATGCAGGTAATTCTAAGCTGCTTTGCTTTAGTAAATCTGACTACAGTGCTAGGCATGGCAAAGCTGTCATGATAAACTTTTGGGACTCAATTCATAACAGGATTTGTCCAGATTAATGCCGCAGCCTTAAAGCAGACCTGACAGACAGGTGCAGGCCCTTTATGAGTCCCTGGCAATTGTCTGTTCTCATTGCTTACCGTGTCTAATTACCTTTGGGAGTTTCTCAGGAAACCAGGTGAGAGTACTTGGAACATATTTTGTCTACTGTATTAATTTTTAGATTGCAAAACAGAAAAACAAGGAAAAACCACGGAAAATAGATGCCTATTCAATTATTCAGTCAAGCTTTAGATTTGTGGCACATGCTCACATGCTAAGTGAGTACATGCTGACTGCATACACCACGCAGCTTTACCTCTCCCGAAGATTCTGCCTGCGTGTGTACTTGCTGACTCGATACTGTACAAACCGAGGAATCAGTTCAGGATTCAGTTTGATGTATGCTCCCCGGTTGCTCCCCTCTTCATAATAGTTAGAGGCAGAAAATATAGTGATAACCTGATCATAGGAAACAAAGAAACTGGGTTGGCTACAACAACTCTTTTTGAGGTTGATTTCTGAAACTGATCTTAGAAAAACACACAGGTTGCAAAATTAAGCGTCTGCATATAAAACCAGAGATCAACAACTACGTCATTTACCAAATTGCTAGAACTTTTCAAGTCAGAGCTCCAGGCCTGTATTTTTGGCCTGTCATAGGAAGATTTCAGTTCAGAGGGCAGTGTGATAGAACATGCTGTTTAACAGAAACCTCTTTACAAGATAGACATGGTTTTCAGGATTCTTGCTGGCCTTCTGATACAGCATGTCAGAAAGCAGGGCCAGAAGATAAATGATTACGTTAAAAGGCTTCTAGAGCCTTAGAGCATCTCTTGCACTGTATTTACATATAACTCTCTCAGGGACTTTGTTGATGTTCGTTTGTTTTCACATGAGTAATTAGCCAGTCCCCACTCCCTGAAGCTATAAAGAATTTTGTTTGTCAGAACTCCATAATTCATTCTAACATCTATATAGCACACAATTCCCCCAAACCCATTTTAAAGAAGTCACTAATTTTTTAAAAAATTAAATTTGCAGGCAAATCTACTGTGGATCTACTGTAGAGAATTCTGCTTTACCTGGAAGTATCTTACCTTCCCACCATGACTGATCTCATAACCTTCTGGCTTAAATTCATGAGACCTGATAAGCATCTTCAGATTATACCTTTCAAACAGCTTGGCAGTGACATCAGGGCCAAAGTAACAACCTCCTCCTCGACACTTGTTTGGTGTACAGCCATTCTGGCTCCTAGGATCACTCCAGAGAATGTCAAGGATCTGTAAACAGCAAACCCAAGCAAGTGAGGACTTCTAGTAGGTGAGGCCTGACTGGCTATGGCTGGCTGAAGTACTGGCCATGCCAAAAGCCCCACAGTACAGGGAGAAAACACACCTGAGCTAACAACTGGGTCTCATGTTTTCCTCCTTCCTTTCAGCAGGGCATTCTTTTAGTCTGAAACCTTTGTTCTACTTATCTTAAGAAACATTAACTAGATTTTGGATTATCATTTTCAGATGGAATATTATTTCAGAAATGTACCTTCTTTTACAGCTGAGGTTTCCAGACTCGGGTAGGTGCATCAGGAATAATACCTGGGCTATTTCAGAAAGAAAAATAGCTGCCTCCTTCTCATATAGGAGCGAGAGGTATTTTCTGTTTCCCAGCACAGACCTGATAACCACATGGGTTGATGGTTTTACCTGAATTAAGCTTGGGAGTGCCTGCTCAAAACATGACAAGAGTTGCCTTTGGCTTTATTGCCTTGGGTAAGCTCATGTTTCAAAACAAGATTTTTACATATTAACATTTTAGCAGGATTCAGACATGAGGATGCCTTAACATGGTTTAAAGACACCTAACCTGATAATTCTAGTCAGTAGCAAAATATTAGGCAAAAAAAAGTGTTTAAATCTCACTGGACAAGGTTTACACTAACACATGCTACTTCACCTTCGTGAGTGGGGTTCAGTGGAGGCTTGGTAGCTGAGGGAGTGTCAGATTTGAGGAGCTGCTTGTGCCCATTCCATTAGTTTGTAGGTCAGATATGTATCTTGGGAAATCACATTTTCAGCAGCTGATCTGCTACTCAAGAAGCAAAACAAAACTGTGTGCCCCCTTAAAGCAGCTATCTGAAGAGAAGTCCAGAAAAATAAATTTATACACAACTCAATTTTAGGCTTCTAAACAGCTCTGCAAATGAAGCTTTTCAAATTGTCACAATTTATTGAATTACAGCATGACAAGAGCTCCGTATTGCCTCTAATATTCAAGAGGAAATGAACAGCCAGAGGACAAAAAATTCCCACTTTTTGAGTAATCAGCCTGTAGGTCTCAGGAGTTGGGGTTTTTTGGATAGTATCAGCGTTCAGCTGCCAAAAAAAAGTGCTCGCTATCGCTGACAATAGTCTGACCTATTTAAACTGACAACCACGCCTGTACCAACAGATCCAACCACAGGAGGGCATGCAAACACGTCTCATACCCAGCAGTTTCCTCCTCCTAACGGGTAAATTGTAAGGTAAAAAATCACAAACCTTTATTACCAGGTGTACAAAAAGCATCCAGATAAGTAACAGCTGGCTAGTATACTCCCAAGAATGATGGGTTTCTTATGATGAGACCGTCCCCTCGGACCCAAACGTAGTGGCTGAACAGAGCGCCTGCTGGGTTTGTGAGAGGGAAAAGGGGAGCGGTATCAGCCTGTCTTTGGTTTCACCTACTTGTTTCCATTCCTTCAGGGCGGGGTCTGGAGGCAAATTTGAGCCTGAAGGCTCAGTGGAGCCCGATGAAGAGATGGGTTGTGTTTTCCCTGCAACATTCTGGTTGGCAGTGTGTTTACTGGGTCTGGTTGTGGGAATTCTCTCCTTCACTTGATCCTGTCTGTCTCTCACTGACTTTGGTGGCCGCATCAAAGACTTCAACTTAAAAAAAAAAATTGAAAGAGTTACCAGAACGTAAAGATGAAACAGAGATCTGTCAGCTGAAAGGCACCTCAGTTCCCATTTCCTGTATTCAATATTGAACTCTCATAATGTCTTGAACTCACAGGTTTCGTGGAAGCTGCAGGTGTTTGGCACTTGCAGAAATTTTGCTTTCTATCTATCAGCTATCATCATCTTCAGAGCTGCTCTCATATTCTTACCCAGACACACAGACTCATTCCAAGCCACAGTCAATCACAAGATCTCACTCTACAGCAAGTGTGGTCTGGGCTCAGGGCAGACACTTAAGTGCCCAGCTTCACTGGAAACTGAAAATACGGATGTGTACTGTACTGAAGATTAAACTGCATTAAACTACTGCTCTCGTACAGTAGCAGGCTGCTAGGTTAATTTGGTTATCATTAATTTGGTTATCAAGAGGATTACAATGAAATTGATGAAGTATTACATCAGGCCCTTTCACTGTTAATTCAGCCTCTTCCAATATGCACGGGCATTTGCTTTTGTGGAGCTGGGTGCTATGGCTCCATGAATGCCCATTAATACAGACTCTTCCCCAGAGTATCTTTTCTTCTCATTTGAAATCTTCTCATACTAGCTCATTTTTTGAATTAAAAAAAAAAAAACCACAGCAACACCTCCCCTCCCAAATTCTACTCTTTAACAAAGAAAAGGGCTGATGCAAAACAAAATGCAAAACACTGGGTTATTCCCCAGTGCACTGACCAGTACTTGAGACCTGTCACTTGTCAGCTGTACCAATTAAAATACATCAGTTGGCCTTGAGTGATACCGCCCTGAGTCGCGGCCCACACAGGTCTCATTAGTAACACTCTCCTGCGGCAGCAACTTTGACCTGTTAATTCTGCATTTCACAGATACTGCATCAGTAACACGCTGAGCCCAGACTTGGTGAAAGCATGGGTAGAACTCAGCTCACAGTTGACACCTACATCTGTAGTTAGGCACCCAATTTTAGTCTATAGTGCTACAGCCAATAGAGCCTAGACTCTGATTACCAGAAGTATTCATTGTCCTTTTTTACAGAAACAGAGATACACCTGGCTGTCCTGTAAAGCATTTATTTCTGTATTAAAAAACATGAGGATGAGATAAATAGCTCTAGATTCCACAGACACTAATGACAAGGTACACAAGGTTGCTTAAACATAGGTATCTTGTGCCATCTGGGATGCTCTACCATGGCTGTGAATTACCGTGAGGTGGGCAGATAATAGGAACCAGACCTAAAGGAGACCTGTGGAGGAGACCTGGAAAGATTTTCTCCAGAAACAGGCAGAAGCCAAGGGGACATCCCTCGGCTACAGGGTGCTTCCACAAACAGCACTGGAGATCTATGTCTGAGCAATTATAAGATCTGGATCTCCACCAGATCTCCTGGATTTCCACTGATTATAAGGAACCTAATCACCCCCCTCACAAGCAGACATCTTGATTTAGTTTTCCAAATCCCACACCATTTTCCACTGATTTGAAAGAGCTATGTTTGCTCACTATTTCAGGGAAAAAGAAGGG
The DNA here is from genome assembly GCF_036417535.1 of Chlamydotis macqueenii. Taxonomy (NCBI): domain Eukaryota; kingdom Metazoa; phylum Chordata; class Aves; order Otidiformes; family Otididae; genus Chlamydotis; species Chlamydotis macqueenii. The sequence continues at coordinate 132,736,764 of NC_141556.1, forward strand.
GGAAAAAAAAAGTTTCTGTCTTTTAAATCCCTGAAAAGCAGTAGTTTCTGTTTTTTCAAGACCAGGTCCTGAAGTTGGTTCCTGCTAGAAGGGGTCTACCACATATGCAAAGCTCAGCCACTGCAAAGGGAGAGCCTCACAGGTGGAGAACTTCCCCCACACAACAGATGGCAGAAGCAGAGCCCCAGGACAAAAGGCAGTGCTAAAAAGATGTGGCTAGATTGATTTCTAAAGTGTTTAGAAATGCCTGCGAATTAAGTACTTTTCATCCTTTCTGCCTAATGCGTCATCACTGCAGGAAGGAGGTATCTAAAGTGTTTTTAGCTATTTCAGAGTCAAAAGTACCATGTAATTTTACAGCAGCCAAACAATTCGCTCCCAACACCTACTGAAACCTTCCTTCCTAAACGCTCATTTTGAAGAAAAACAAGACTTTTTTTTTCCTTATGTGCCTTACACAGCAGCCATTTCCTTTCTTAATGCAAACTTGATCTTAGCATTTCTACTGCTAAATTTTTTGAAGAAAACAAAACTACCCCAACATGACTATGATCTCTTACCTTATTTCTTTCAAGTGCATTCAGGAAATCCAAATCTGTGGTGTCTGAAATCCCTCCATGTAGGATAAGAACTTTGCTATCAATTATAGTGGCAAGGGGAAGCCAGCTGAAGACGTCTCGCAGAAGACACAAAATCTGTTTCCCATGGTCCTGTAAAACATAGTCTTGTATGAGATCCTATTTCTGGCAGATTCTTTTGCTTCTAAGTAAGTTCAAGATTTTGCTGAAGTGTCTGCTACAGTCTGTATGAACAGTCCTGTCCAGGTGACACCTCAAACTGTAACACTGACAAACATGTTCTGATATTTACTTTAGGGCCATTTGATTGTCTCTATAGCATTTTGTTTTTCTTTCACGCTCACCTCTTTTTGTGTAGCCTTATGAATGTTATTTATTTCATCCCATAGATCTCTGAGCATAAAAGGCTAAAATTTAAAATAGTTTTGCCACTTATTCCACTGAAAAAACAAAATAATTTCAACTCTATCAGTAAAATGATTCTGTACTACACCTAAATAAACTGGTTGGAAGTTTTCTTGTTTACACAGATTTCATCTTACATGTGTAAGACTACAAAGAAAATATAGGGGAAGGAGGAGGAATCTTACCTTGTACTTCTTTGAAACTTCTTTTGTGAAGCCATATCTGAAAATAGGACAACATCATGAACTGGTTTTCAGTATATAGTGTTTGTCAGGAGCTTTCGATCCCTCTTTTTCTCCTGCCATTCTGTCTCAACTCTGTTTAAATGTGCTTTCTTCTGCTCTGGCTCAAGCATTGAGTTAAACTGATTTGTTGCACATACAAGAGATCAGGAACAGAATCCACACCAATAATTATTAAGTGGCTTTTTTCCCATCTAAATTAAATAGCTTTGCAGTTTTGCCTTTTAGATACTGGAAAGAAATTTCAAAGGAAGCTAACTGATGATGGGAAAAAAATCCCACAAAACCTCCACAGAGTTTTTGTTCTAAATCTCTCAATTTTATTAGACAGTGTCATCTATCATGTCTTCTCCCCTGCAAGGGACAAAGGTTTTGATACCTCATTCTTTTAACACCAAGATATCCTTGGTGCAAGAGGCATTTTCACAACACCCTAACTTACAGCTTTCAAATGTACTGATGTACAGCACTGCTAATCAAACGCCTGGCAAAGAGCCATACACATCTTTGTACTCCGTACCATCACAGATTTAGTTACTATTTTCCACTGTTTTGGGTGAGAATTTTCCTAACTTGTAGATAAAGTAACTGATTTTGGTTTATGTTGGTTTTTGGTTGGGTTTTTTTTTTTAATTAAATGCTGAAAAAGGATCATGTAAAACTGATTCTCTTATCTGGATCCTTAATAGGATTTGAACCTAGGCCTCTAACCCAGGTTTATGCATGGGCTAAAGAGGAATATACTCTGGGTGCATGCGTCAAATGATAGATGGGGTACAACAGGTTACCCACCAGTCAGTCACCAAAAGACTTACTGGGGTGGCTGAGAATTGTAGGGACCAGGAGTGAGGATTTCTTCTCATATCTGTGAGATTATTCTGTCTACAAGTCCCACTTTCACTACAGCCAGAGATACTGGCTGTGCGCACTCCCTTAGCAGGGCTGTACACCCGGGTACAAATATCTGTATGAGAAAACAGGGTCTCAGCTGTTCCTGCAATGGGGTAGACTGCCAACTCTCAACTCATGGACCTCCACAGCGTAGAAGCTAGTTTATTTACCCACCCCTTGTGTTTGGGAAGTGACATCTTAGTCCAAAGTTAAATGAAATATCAGCTCCTGATTTACTGGTTCCATTATATTGCACACTATTATGTCTTTTGTTGTGCTGTGGAAAAAGCAAATCCTTTAACTAAAATATAATCTTTCCATCCATCCTCTTTCCCCAGATTTTGTAATCTGGAAGCTGCACTAAGCTCATTGACTTCAATGGATTGTGATTAAGTCAGAGACAAGACCTGACTCCCATTCAAGTACCTGTGTGTAATGAGGGTGTTCTTTGCTCCCCTCACACATCTTGAAGATGCAGAGCTACACCTGCACACCTAATTATACATGATTTCTGTTTTAGAGCGTCACAGTGGCTAAAGCAGCATTCAACAGCTCCAACATTTTTACTGAAAGGCCAGATACTCCCTCCCCCCGGCCCCCTAAAATTCACCTCAGGTTCATGATGTAGTCTTCATGGTTTCCTCTATTCAGGTGTAAATCATTGGGGTAGATAAGAAGAAATGCAAACAGGATTATAAGTATTTCCATAGAATTTTTCCCTCTGTCAACAAAATCACCGTTGAAGACATAACGGTTTTGTTCTGATGGCAGACCGTTCTGCAGAAGGAGACAAAACCAAGAACATTTAGAGACTATTCTATCCTACTGTAATAAAATAAAGGAAATAGCATTTCAAGTGAGATCACATTGCTAGAAAACCTGCAAAAAACCTGCACAATACAGAGATCTAAAATGCAGCATTTCTTTATTGCCACTGCCTAGAATAAAAATCTCCATATCAGACAACCAGTATGAGCCATGAGAGAAAAGATGACCTCTCTGACTGTTCTTATGCTGCCATTTCTAATCCTTTCCTGTACTTATTAAATTAAATGAAAGGGACCAATAGGAACATTATTCTTCTAATAAAACATACTTTCCTATCAATACAACTGCTGTCAGGAAGTTATGCACTTGCAAATAGAAAGGATTAATTCATTTTCAATGGAAGACAAGAAATCCATGAAAATGACCTTCTGACACAAGTCTGAATGGATTTCATATATTTACATTGTTTGCAGTGTATGCTTCTAAAACTCCTGAAAAAGACTGTAGTCCAGAGAACATCAATGTTAATACAGAACTCTGAAGAACCTTGATTCTAGTTGCTATAATCCTGAAAGCTACTTTAATTTTACTCACATTGCACTTTGCCTCTGCCTGGGGCAAACATTTACTTGAACACTGACAAACCTGAAAGGCTGTACATACAGGTTCTTCTACCTTATTTTTTTCTGAATATATAGAGCAATGATTTATTATGAATGATGACTTATCAAAAGCTAGTATTGTGAACTGATGGTGTGTTTCATTAGATTAGTTATCAACATGTCAAAGGGTGCCATCAGCTTACAGGAAGTATAGCAGCAAGAGATGTGTCATCTTTTCCAGTCATGAGTACTGGAAATATTATTTCAATTCTGACTTGCAAGAAAAATGAAACCTCTGTTTTCACAATTGGCATGCACAAGAATTATAAACAGAACATCTGTAAAATCACATTACAACTGTGGAAGCCACTCTTAACAGGTTTGGGAGCATTGCAAGACATCTCACTTCCTGAATATAGCTACTGCGTCAGTGTCCAGCACTTCCTATGTTCCTATGGCATTCCCTGGTGTACTGCCTTAGCAGGTTTATTGCAGGATGCACAATTTGGCCAGAGACTCAATTAAATGTTTAATTTTAATCCATTAGGAAATCTGTTTTTTTTGTCCCAGTCAGTGTCCCATGGTGTTATGTCAGGATGCAGTAGGGAATCCTGGTCTCTCAATTCCCGCAGCGGCACAATCCTGACTGCTGTAAGCACAGCTTGCTTGGTTTTTGCCATAGTCTCTCCCCAGCTCTCTCAAAGTTAACTTAGGAGTGTGGTTGGTCTGTGCTCACAGGAATGGCAATTTATGAGACTCTGCTAAGGTAGTGGGTTGTAGTGGTTTTAAAAAAGAAAGGAGGTATTTCAGGAGTGGGACACATGGCAGAGACTCAGCAGCAGCTCCTAGAAAGATGAATTAATAAAAGCTTTGCCTTAAAACCAATAAGGATGTGAATCACCAGCAGATGGTCAGTATACACACAGCCACTCTGTAACTGCAGTCCTCATGGAAAGACAGATCTACGGAAGCACTCTCCAGACTCTATCATTCTTCTTGTGCAAAAGCTTACCCAAAACTCTTAGTTTTAAATGAGAGTTTGTTTTGGACTTCCAACTTCAATGTGACATTTTTGTTTTGTTCCACATTCATGCAACGTTTTTGTTTCCTTTTCTGTGGTTTCGACCAACAATAAGAGCAAACTAAATGAAAGGCTGTTGCAGCCTCTGGTATGTCAAAGAGGTGAACAAGGCTCTCTAATGATTAGCAACTTGCTGCTGGGCATCATTACTGTATCTGTTGGGTTAGTGATTAATTAACTTCCATTTGTCATTTGCATTTTCTACAGCTTCAGGCTATTTCTGTGCATAGCACCCATAGCACAATCTAACTTGGCAATACAAAATTTAAAATTCAAGGGTTTCAGGGAATTTCAGGAAATACTGTAATTTAATGGAGATTAATGCAGGGACTGAATGACCCTTACAAACTGGCTATTGAGAAAGAAGTAATTATCTTAGCCTCACCCAAACCAGGTTTAAGAATTAGACACCCTATTACAACCAGCATTGTATCAATAAGCTGTAGATTGCTAGCTTCTGTGATTGCTATTGGCAGTTTGTAAAAGTGCTGGGATAAAAGTTCCCTGAACAGGGCCCCATGCTCGAGGCACCTGGCCGGCATGGAGGCCTCAAAAATGCTTCAGCAGCCATTTCAGCTCTGCACGGCTCTGCACAGGCCTGAGATCACCACACTCTTCATGGCACTGTTTAGGATTGCACCGTCTCATTTAAGATCATGGGTGGTTCATATCAAGTTGGAGGAAGAAATTTCTTCCAACTGAAACAGAGTTAGGGAAGCAGGAAAAAAAATGTATCCCAGAGACTGATGGGGTTTGCTGCTCATCTGAGTAAACTGCTCAGAGGGGACAGAAAATACTGACATTTCCTTCTAAATAACTATGCAGCTCTATCATGTGCTCTCTATTTTCTCAACCACTGTGAGATGTCAAATAGCAAAATATTTGTCCATTTTATTTGATTTGGTGGAAGGACTCCTCTAGAAGCTTCACAGAGATCAACGGGGGTGGGGGGTAAACTCTAGGGCCTGGAGTTAGTGGGAGTTTTGTCTCTGAATTTACTGAAGTCAGGATTTAGCCCTTGCTTAAGAGTTTTTATCTTCATAACATCCATTAAAGAGTGGAAAAAACCAGAATAATCTTCTGTTTACTCCAAAAGAGTAAAATCCAGGCTGACTGCAGCTGTAAATATAACTATATCTGAGTTTAACATTTATGTCGGTGACATGGACAGTGGGATTGAGTGCACCCTCAGCAAGTTCGCCGATGACACCAAGCTGTGTGGTGTGGTTCACACGCTGGAGGGAAGGATGCCATCCAGAGCGACCTTGAGAGGCTGGAGAGCTGGGCCTGTGCAAACCTCATGAAGCTCAAGGCCAAGAGCAAGGTCCTGCACATGGGTCAGGGCAATCCCAAGCACAAATACAGGCGGGGTGGAGAATGGATTGAGAGCAGCCCTGAGGAGAAGGACTTGGGTGTGCTGGTGGATGAGAAGTTCAACATGAGCTGGTAATGAATGCTCACAGCCTAGAAATCCCATGGGCTGTGTCAAAAGAAGCGTGGCCAGCAGGTCAAGGGAGGTGTTCTCCCCCTCTACTCTGCTCTCGTGAGACCCCACCTGGAGTACTGCGTCCAGCTCTGGAGCCCCCAACATAAGAAAGACATGGACCTGTTGGAGAGGGTCCAGAGGAGGGCCACAAAGATGATCAGAGGGCTGGAGCACCTCTCCTATGAGGACAGGCTGAGAGAGTTGGGGCTGTTCAACCTGGAGAAGAGACGGCTCCAGGGAGACCTTATTGCGGCCTTCCAGTACCTGAAGTGGGCCTATAAGAAAGATGGGAAGAAACTCCTCAGCAGCGCCTGTTGTGATAGGACAAGGGGTAATGGCTTTAACATAGAAGGACGTAGATTCAGACTAGATATAAGGAAAAAAAAATTTACAATGAGGGAGGTAGAACACTGGAACAGGTTGCCCAGAGAGGTGGTGGATGCCCCATCCCTGGAAACATTCAAGGCCAGGTTGGACGGGGCTCTGAGCAACCTGATCTAGTTGGAGATGGCCCTACTCCTTGCAGGGGGGTTGGACTAGATGGCCTTAAAAAGTCCCTTGCAATCCAAACTATTCTACGATTCTATGAGCATTTATCTTCAAAATATTTCTTTTTCCCATTCCAGGTCCTGTATATGAAACTAATCTGTATCATACCCTTATTCCAGTTTCAGAAAGGAAGATTGTCTCATTAAAACAATAACTAAAAGACTGCAAGCACCAGCTAAACATAATGGGTTGATTAATGAGAGAAGCAGAACTCTGTAAAAAGGTCTGATTATACTTCAATAGGCTTCAGGTATGCATTTGAGCAAAACAACCAAGTTTTCATTCAACAAGTCTCAGATAAAGTGTAACAAAGTTGGAAGCAGGTGGGAATTACATCACTTAAACACCTGGTTTATCTCACTTCAGTCTCCATTCAGTGTAGATGAATGTATAAGGATCAGACACAAACTCTTTCCCCCCGGAAAGCTCAAATCAAAGGGAGTATCTGCTAAATGAAAGGTGGTGATTCATGCTAAAGATAAATGTGAAGCTAAATATAGGACATTTCCCGCATCTTCTGTTAAATATACAATTGTGGAAAAGATAGCCTGGAGCTTAATTTTTTTCACATCAGTAAAACAGAGCTATGCTTTTTTAACATTAAAAAGTGAGCAGCTGTTCAAGGGTATGTAAAGGGTGCCGAAGGTATTTCCACTTTGTGCAGATTACGTGATTGCTTCCAAGACTTAAAAAGCTTTTAAACAGATAGCAATCTTTTTTGTTTCCTGTAAACAAATAATAATAAAAAACCACTTTGTGGTATGAATGGAAAGTAAAAATGAAAGCTTCTGCATTTTTCTGGAGGACCAAAATTATCCATGGTGTTACTGTTACATCAGGGACTAAGTTAGCTCTACATTTTAGAAGACTTTAGTCAATATGGAATATAAAACAGTGACAAGACTTTGGAGACACTGCAGGGAAACCTTTTAAGTTTTGGTTCATGCTTCAATTCAACATTTAGGAAGAGAAAGATCTCCTGGATTCTCCTCCTTCACAGTTAGCAGGAGGATATGGAGAAGGAAAAGCTACAGCAAAGACACCATTCAAATTGCTCCAGGACTTGTGTGTGTGGTACATGCACACCACATGTACAGTTCTAACAGTGATAAATCTACCAAACGTAAATATGTGTTCTTATCAACAAGTCACAAAGTGAAAACGCTACATCACAGACTGCCTACTTACCTTATAGAATATCAGCAGAAGATCATCCAGGTTTCCGTGCAAGTCTCCTACAGGAAACAAAACCATGATTTACATTATTTTCTTTTTTTTTTTTTTTTAATTTTCTCACAGAGGAGGAAAAAACTGGAATTATAAAACTGGAATTAGTTAGTCCTAACAAGTTATTCCCCATGTTTTCCTTAGTAATATGCCTTTTATTAGGATTAGCTTCATTTTAAGCTACATGCTGAAGCTGCTTATAAAATCTGGCAATTAAATACTTAAAAGAGTGTAGAATTGCCTTGCATAAAGTTTTCATCTTTCCAACTAGATCTGAAGATCAGACCAGTCACACAGCCAAAGGCTTACTCAGAGAAATGGGAGTAAGATGAATAAACATGTTATGAACCTGAAAAAGAGAAAATGTCACTAAAAGACATTTAGAAATATCATAGACTTCTATATACTAACAGGTTTGAATTTACTAAGTAGCCCACTATGTACAGCACAATTGAGCATCTGTCTGATTCAGGGCCAGGTTTTGATTGCTACAGGCAGGATTTGATGGAGAGTGTCAAGAACTGTCCATGCTCGTATGCCTCAGTGTTAAGGCCTTCCTTCTGTCAGGAAGGACAGATTTGGCCCTTTCTGAGAGGTTTACTTTGGAACAGGCAGGGGGATTGCACCTCAACACAAAGGATCACTGCAGCATAGCTCCTCTCTGCATATGACTGAATTTCATGCTCACAGAACCAACTTTCTCACGTCTGTGACTCACCACCACGAAGCCACAGAACGGTTTCAAAACCTATCTTGTGATAATGTGCTTTCAGCACCAATGAGTAGGAAAGGAGAGAAGTGACATTTTTACCCTGTCTACATGTTTTCTGTGCCACCTTTTATTAATTATGAGCCTGCTGAAGTCATTCTAAGGACTCCTTCAAACTACGATATATTTTCGTCAGATATGTGGACGCAAACATTTCAGGTGCCTATTTAAACTGCATTTTTAAATTGTAATTAAAATAAAATGGAGAGAGGGATGCTTTATTTTAAGGAAATCAACTTTTTTGACAAATTATGTCTAAAAATTGGTCTTTCATCTTCTGCAGAGGATCTTTCTGGTTACAAAACCTGTTAGTTTCAATGGCAGGAAGGGGACCCCTTTAGATGCTGTTTACATGGTGCAAATGCAATACAAACATGAGGAGGTACGTTTTGCTTACTAAGAACATGCTGTGTAGCAAACAAGTATGAATCCATGTTTCCTTGGTTTGGAGAGAGGTTTTGCTGGTTTGGTTAACAAATTATTGGTTAGACAGAACCTCATTTAAACAAGCCCTTTCCTAGCAATCAAAGTAGGTGCATAACCACATCTTAAAAAAACATTATTTGTTTTGCGTCTGTCATAGTTTCCGTTATACCACTTTACTATTACACAGAGCACACATTGCTAGCTGTCAAGAGTTAACGTCACCATTACTGTTCTGTTTTGCAACTACTGCATTCTGTGGCAAGTCAAGATACTGCATCCCTTTATCCATAATTTACAAAAGCGTAACAAAATAGACAGGCAATGAGCTCTTAGTTCTTTACCTTGTGACACATCATATCATCCCATGAGACTAATTTGTTGGTTGTATAAAGACTGATCCATCCTCTTGGGTCCCTTTAGAAATGAGGGTTTATTATAATTTCAATTTATTCTAGATAGTAATGCTGTCAATGTGTGCTGCACAGCACACAATGAAAGGTCTTGTTTGCCACCCTTATTAAACCCTCATTAAAATAATGACTGAGTAAATTATGATGGTGAAGTCTTTTTCTCAGTAAGAGGAGAAAGCAGTGAGACTTGCAGCCAGTGATCAAAATACTCGGTGGCATTTTAGAGATGGAAGTGCAGGAAAGTTTCAGCTACACTGCAGTGTTAGCTGAATTAATACTGACTCATTCAGAAATGTTTAATGAGAAAAGGAAAGAGGAGGTGAGGGACTTTCTTAAAATACACTTAGTGTGACTCAGGAACTCTTTTTTTTTTTTTCAGTTTGTTCCAATTTATGCACTGGTGGAAAAAAAAAAAAAGAATGGAAAAAAAAAAGCATCGAGAACTTTCTTGTAATGGCAAAATTTGGAAATGTCTGTATCATTCTCTAGCCACTTAGAATATTAGCCCATAGCCCTGGCACCTTACCACAGACAGTTATCTCCTTGGAGTAGGAAGTCGAAAGATGGGTGATATTTGGCATCTCTTTGAGAACCTTCCTAGTTTCACATAGGAGCTGCAGTACATAGCGGGCATGAAGCAGCTGTGAGAACAAAATGCGGGGAGAAAAGGGAGACTTATTAGAAATAGCAATATGTCTGTCTGCTTTGTTAATATCAGACATGTAATATCAAGATTATTTATACTAGAGACATCCAGACAGATTACAGGCTGTATGGTTTAGTGTTGGGAATTATGACTGTTCATAGCTTTGCACTTGCTTCCTGGTGAACAGATAAAGAGCCCTTAAACTTACTCTACATAGTTTCCCATTTTATTTCTAGTGTACTGTTTCTATTCTTCCCATCTACAGAAAGAATAAGAGACTGAGTAATACAGCACTCAGAATCATTGCATAAGGTCATCTGTTCAAAGTAACTGCGGGGGAGGGGGGAGGGAAGGATGTAGTTCTAGCTGTGAGTAAAAAAAAAAACCAAACCAAAACAAACACAAACCAAGCAAAAAAACCCAAGAGGCCAAAAATGGTATTTCAGCAAATTACAAAAATAATGAGAGGGAAACTCCAGCAAGGGTTCCCTTGTTAACAGTATCTTCCTATTCACTGTGAAGATGCTATGAGAATGCAACATTGAAGCTTCTGGTCTTCTCTGCTAGTGCTTTTTTATGATAACTCTGACAGTTCAGTGATTTTAAAGGCTTTTAATTCAGACACAGCTCTGACAGTTTGGTAGAGGAGATAGATGAGCTACAGACTGACTTTTCAAGAATCATGTTTTTAAAGCAAACAAAAAAAGGCCAATTATATATAATCATTTCCTTAATAAAATGCCAATCATAGTAAGAGAAGAGAGAGCTGATAGTAAGGTGAAGTCTGGCTGGACTCATATATCACACGCTTTATATTTTGCTCCTTTTAAGATCATCCTCCACGGAAAACTAGAGAAAAAAAAAATCATTATTTAGTAAATTGAAAAGCAAGATAGACCCTTATCCTTTATACACAGTATATTGTTAAGCACAAATGACCACAAGTTCAAACAAAGCTGCGCCATGTAATGCCTCCCTGCTCACCCTCATCTTGTAAGAGGGGCAGCAAAGGGGCTTGCTCAGGAACACAGACAGAGAGAATCAGCAACAGCCTTCTCAGTGCCTTGGCAGCCGCACACAGCCAGCTCCTGAGATTTGTGCTCTCATCCTCTTCTGCTACGTTAGCAATGCTTTATATTCACTCTTCCATTATGGTGGAGTCTTGCACACTGGAAGGAGGTGATTAACCCTTGCACCTCAGTTCCTCTAAAAAGAGTAGAGTGGGTGGAAACAAAAAGAGGACCACACAAGGAGCACTTTTAACCCAGAAAAAAGAGGGTAACTAGTTTCTAGGTCAGCTTAGGACACCTTCCCCAGTCCTGCACCCTCTCTGATAACCCCTGCCTTGCCGATCCTAAGGGTTCCCATTTTGTGATCACCATAATCTCAAAGCTAGAAGAGGAGGTCCCCACTAGTCCCTGTCTTCTCCCCAGTGCTGTCTCTGGTGGTCATGCAGCCAACTAGTCAATCAAATCTCAGAACTAGTCTGCCTGCTTTTGATTTTGTTGTGTTAGTTTCCAGTCAGATCAGTTTCCCCAGACAGCTCATCATGTACCTGTATGATCACATGGGGATAGCAGGAAAGGGTAATGGGCTGGAAAGGAAGGGAGAAATATCTCCTTGGGCACCAATTTAGTCTTACATTGGATTTAACTGATTGTAGAGCTACAACTTGACAGAGATGTAAAATAAGTAAAAAGAAAACAAATTAGTTGCAACTTACCTGTTCATTCCTGAAGGCATGAAGAAGAGCATTGGCATCTTCAACAGTAAGGGGGAACGAGAGTCGTGGTCCATAATAGGAGTCTGGAACATCAATCTTCTTTTCAAATTCTGTTAAACATAAGCCTTCATCCACCACCTGAGAAACACTGGGGCTGGTGAAAATATGAGAAACTGGAACAAGAGGGAAGAAAAACAATGATGTAGAAACTCCGTCAGTCTCCCATAGGGCTGTAATGGCATGACCAGAACCGCCTGAATGTAACTGATGCTTTACTTGCTGCAGTATTACAGTGGCTAATTTCTGCCTTGTACAGTGGAAGAGCTCCAGGTCTCCTCAGATTGTTTCACAATACTAAAAACAAACAAACCCAAAAAGCAAACAAAACTCAACCAGATGAAAAAGCAGGCAAAATTACTGTCCCAACAGCCAGTAGATGTGGTCAGGATGCCAGACATTTTGCACTGAAGTTGTGGAGCAGTCTGCTCTCACAGGTAATGAGAAACATAACCAGTTACAGACTTTTTTCTCCTTTCCCCACAAAGCAAGGAGATTCAAAAGTCATGGCTGGTCATTCAATGACCATCATCTGTTTAAAGTTCAATATTACACTTTTAATACAGGTTTTAAAGATTCGTTTTTAAAAATTTTTAAGCTAAATGCCAGCAGGTCATTATTGTAAAAGTCATCAACAAAATCCTATTTATTCACAGTGGATTGCAAAGTACCCCTTTCTGATACAACTAGGAGACAATGCCAGCTTTTGGTTGACTGCCATAAAACCATTGGATGAAATACAGTATACACAAACATAGCGGTAAAAGTAGAGCATGGCTTCTAATTTTCCTGGAACAGGGAGAAAGCAGGAAGATTGCTAATTGCTTCAATTCAATATTTTCTAGATATACCCTTGAAATGTAACTGAGTGACTAGTAGATTTCAGTGTTTTCTCCTTGCAGATTGTCTTTATCATATATTATACTAAAAGAGAGAACGAGACCCTAGAGGACAGTGTTCTGGCAGCTGCTGTTGCTGAGTTGCCCTGGTGAGATGATTGTTGTAAACACCTTTTGCTGGGCTACAGGTAAGTTTTCCATAACCTTGATTAGATGCAACTGGAAATAAAAATGTATTATTTATTGCTGGAAGAACATCCGTGGCTGTGACTCAAAACTCACAGCAACCAAAACCAGCATGTGGTCTCATAAATTATGAGATTCCTAAAGGCCAGCTTGTCTTGTAACTGGATAAAATCAATCTTAAATAACTAATAGATGAAAATATACTTTTTAACAGCTCTGGATTACAAAACTCCCTTTTTTAAGCAGCTCTTCTGCTGTGAGCTAATTAGCACATTTAGCATACAGTCATTTAAATGGATTAGGGCATCAAGTAACAGCAAGGTGCTCAGGGTTCACCTTTTCCACCAAGTACAGTCTGATTTGCAGTCTTCCACCACAGTTACAGCTTTGGCTGGCCGGACACCAGAACGTCACCCATGTACTGAAAGTGCTGGCTCCCACACACTGATCAGCCAAGCACATCTGTACCAAGTCTCGTCCCAGTTCTAGCAGCCAGTCTCTGGGTGGCATCTCCCCCTGTGCCCTACCTCTCAGGAAGTGGGTGGCTGCAGACCAAGAAGCCAGTTCTTCATGCCACTCGAATTCCTCATTGCTTGCTGGTTCTGGCCAGAGGCTCTCCTCATCTGACACGACTCCTTCAGAGTCAGTGGTCTTCTCAGCATTTCAAGCAAGGAAGACACCTGCCCACTCCAGCCCTCCCTTCCTGCATGCAGCAGGCTACCCTTCCCTTTACCTCTGAACATGAACCTGCCTTCCTTACAGCCTTGCTTCCTTTTTGGCATATGCCCAGCTTGAGAAACCCAATCTCCTTCCCTGTAGGGCATATCTCTGCAAAGTACACCCCATTTTCCACTTCTGGATGAGTCATCAAAAGCCAGTCATGGTCAATAGCCTTAGAGTGCGCTTACATCGCCTCAGGCAGTCTTTCAGCTGTCAGGGGAGTCAGTAATGGATGCCCTAATGCAGCCTGGGGATTAGCGCACTGGCCAATGAGTACCCCAGCTCACCACAAGCCCCATGCAGGACTAATTCTGAAGGATTCGGCACCCTTCTCTTTTTAGTCATCTTCTAGTCAAAGCTGTCAAGGCTTTTTCAATCCATATTGAAAGACAGAGATGAAAACTCTTAACGTGTCTAGCTCAGGCACCCATCTTAAAACAGAATGAAACACACTCTGCCAGTATCTGCATCTCTTCAGTGACTACAGAGAGCACAGGGAATGACCTGCTTTGTACTCTGACACCAGAGGCCTAGCCCAAGCTCAGTGAGTTGAGCCTTCACTATTAGCAGACACCATATAACTAGCCTACAGGGCAGTAGGCATATTCCATGTTAAACATGACAGCCCAGAGCTACGTGGAGTCAGTTTGGCCACAGAAAGCCCAGGGATCTGGTTCTCCTGACAAGACACCTCGCCATGGGAGTTGTTTCAGACACACAGCTATATAATATCCCTATCACAACTTAAACTGCACTGACATCTTCAGCAGGATAAGAGAATGAAAAAGCTGCAGGCTATAACAGATAAACAATAACATCAAAAGCACTACTGTGTTAATGAGATGGTGGCTGCTTTCTTTCTTTGAAACATATATTCTGGAAAAGTAGATTAAAAAGAAGAAAGTGACAAGATGAATAGTGAAGACTGAGTGGTTTGTAATGTAAGGAAAAACATAGATCACAAAATCTTCAGGTAGCTTTCTCATCACGTTCTGAGAAAAACAGGCAACCTATTCACTGGTAAGAATATTATAACTATCTTCTTGGAGAGAGCTTTTGAACCATATGATACCACTCTAATTTAAGTGAGCACACACTAATGAAAAAAGTCCAGAGAATTGTGGGTTTCAGAAAATGCCTGGGAATAGCAAAGCCAATTTGAAGTGTTTATGTTTACGAAGCTTGTTATGAAGCTTGTTATGTTTACACTCACCATAACTCACTTCTTAAAACCATGATTCAGCAGAATTGGGAGCAGTTCATTAAGAATCACGCTATTCAGCACTGATTTTGCTTAGATCAGTGGGGCTAGCATGAGTGCTGCAAAGGTCACTTAGAGAGGCGAGCAATTGAGAGCTTGAAGTAAAGAATGCACACAGTCAGTAGTTGGACAAACATAACCACAATCCACAAAACACAAATTTGATATGCAAATTCTCAAAAAAAACCCTAAGTCAGTTCCTTTGCATAGGTGGCCTGGGCCATATCGCTATTAAACATGTACCTTACAGACTATTTCTGTTTCTTTTTGGGTTCTGGTATCTGTAGCATGGTGTGTTAGAAAGGGGGAAATAACAGACCAAGACAAAAATAAAGCCTTTGGACCAGCTATCGAGCCTTAACAACTTTGGTCCTAACAGATGAAAATATTAAACAGGCAAGACAAAGGGGAGCTTTACTATAAACCATACACTATCGTATTTCAACCTTAACCACGTCTACAGCTCCCAATATCTGCAAGACCAGGAAACAGGTCAGCCATGCAGCGGTGATGAGGGGCAGCCCACTGTACCCTCTGCCCCTCCCTATGCACAGGTGCAGCCTGGATCTCCACCTGCCCACAAAAAACCTGTGCATGTAGCAGTGTGCCTTGTACCCAGCCACATCCTGAGTCCTAGCAAGTCACCTGAGGCACCTCACTCACCTTTGTTCCTTCTGTCAATAGTTAATAAAAGTGGATAAATCATATCTACAATGAGCAGCTGTAAAATTCCCTTTTAATATTATAATGAAAATAGAGATTAACACTGTTTTCCAAATCTCAGACCTAGCGCTACTATTTTCTTTCCCACTCAGGTGGAAAAGCTGAACTGAGGTGCGCTATCAGCATGTAGAAAAAGTAGATGGAGTGAGCAGTTTCTGATTTTCTTTGAGTTTGCCAATTCCTTCACAGGAAGTTAAATGACTAAAGCAGATTTTATTGCAGAATACAGTGGTAATGGAAGAAATCAAAGGAAGAACTATTGCATCATCTGCCTTGGCTTTGGAGCAAGGCTCAAACATAATTTCTTTTTCTGCAGAGCACAGAGAGCATTAGGCACTCTAAAGTATTTAAGAGAGAAAAATTGCCATTCCTAATGTTGTCATTAGAACACCAAACCACTTACGGTTTTGATGGTGGTTTTATCCTGCTATCAAAGTGTCTTGTGCAAATTTTAATAGGAATAAGCTGTGGCTGGACCAGTTGAAAGAGAATGGACATTCTCTTGTAATTCAATTAGATGGGGACAGTCTCCTTTTTCACTCTGTTGGGATTAAATCTATTCTCAGATTGTTCAGGGAATCATGTTTGTTTTCTGGATTTAGGAAGTCACTTTCAGTCTGTCCTGCTGAAGGTGACCTCAAAAGTAAGTTTTGTCTAAGGATGCCAAAATACTTCAAAACTTAAATGTTATTCTTTGAATAACTGAGCTTTAATTGAGATGATTTCTAAAGATTTATTTCCAGCAGTTTGAATTTATTTCATTTTTAATAATTCACATACTGATACATGTTTTGCAGCAAAATCTAGAATAAATTAAGTTAAAAAGTGGTCCAGAACTACTTCAGGGAAAAAAAACATAAAAGAAAAGGAAGAAGAGCAACCTCTTTGAAGGCAACCTCTTTGATTACACCTGCTCTAAACCAACTAGACACATTCCTTCTGGATAATCACATCTCATAGTTTAAGAAAACATACATAGAAAGCTGTGAAAATTGGAGTCAGTAAGACTACCATGAGAACAGCTTAAGGACAGTAACATATAGGAAAGCACTCTGAGCACCTCTAAGTATTCTCTTAAGGACAACAGGTATCTGTCCTGTCTTACATCTTGACTGACTGAGTAGATATTGAGCAGAGTCAACACTTACAGGATCAAATTCTTATTACAGTATTTGGGAAATTAAACCTCAGCCTCAGTAAATGCCATAGGCTGTAAACATCACATTGAAAATTAACTTTCCTCACATCAGGTTTTTCAAACAGAATCTCTGTATTACTTTGATTTTTATCCTTACCTGAATCAGGATGAGTACAGTGATCCAGCATGAATGTAAAAAAGTTGGATAGCTGAGTACAGAAAAGAAAAGAACAGACACACACTGATCAGTTTAGGGGATCCAACAAGCGTTAGTATTCTCTTTCCTTACTCAATTTCCCAGTTAATGGGATCTAAGACAGTACTGTATGTTTCCATAGCATCAGCCTATAATAATGACACAACTTGTGTCCTACTACAAAAATGGCTTACTCCTTTCCTTCTGTGTTTTGAATTAGCAGATTGACACTATATGGATACATATAAAGTCCAAGGGCTGTATAAATTCTCCTGACATTTTTGAGTGTAATTCATTTTGCCCATTATGCAGACTATTTGCCTAGACTTCCTTTGTAGTTAATAAAAAGAAACTGCTACAGTGCACCGAACTGAATTTAGACACTAGTGCTAGCAAGAACACAAAGCCCTAGAAGTTCCTAATTCCCTGCAGTGACCCTAAAGGAAGCTTGTGGTGACATGCTGAGACATTGATATTTCTGCTGCACATATCTTGCTTCACAGACACAGTTTAGATCACCTATAGTGGGATGACCTGCAATCCCTGGCTAACAGAGCTGTTCTACAGGAACATCTAACCTAGATATTGTACAGGCAGAATGGTGTCCTGCTGCTTATGTAGTTTTATTTATTTATATATATATATATATACACACACACACAACTCAATTAGTTCATGTGTGAGGCAGGGAAGCGGTTTTATGATACAGGACACAGCTTTGTAGGTAGAAACAACCACATACCCATTTTGTTTGTGCAACTTGAGTCCCCTGAGGATAACATAACTGCTTGTACAGGAAGAATTGAAGATTACAAACCTGTAGTTGATCTTGCTCATCAGCATATTCGATTGACTGAAAGATACTCAGAGAATAGCGGCGCCTCATCTCTAGCCGGGCCATTGTAAAGCGGTACCAATTCTGGATGAGGATAGCAGCTCTAATGACTGTAAAAACAGAAAGCAATGGAGCACACGTGGATGCAGTGTAATCGACAATGAAAACACACATGCTACCTTTGCAGAATTTTGCAGACAGGTAACAAATTCAGTCCATTGTGCACAGTTAATATTAAGATGAAGCTCTGCAAAACTGAGACTTTAAAAGTTTTCTGGTAATGAATATATGATGCATTTATTGTTTCTGTCTTTGGAGACAGATCCAAAACTAGCTGTCTTGCTCAGGCCTATATTGTTAGAAATCTTCCCCGTTTCACTGAAGACAGTACCCATGTAAGAAGTCAGCCGTGTTCAGCTGATAGGCAGTATGTGGGTTTGGGGAAGCTAAGGAAAGGAAGAAAAGTAGTTTGGCCTACCAACAAAATGTACTTCTTTACCAAGCTGCAGTAAGGAACTTCAGACTGCAAGATGTAACATGAACATTGTAATGACAGAGTTTCTAACAGTCTCTTTTAAAAGAAAGTTTTTGCCTGCACAGCTGTTATCAGCAAGCTAGAAAAATTCAAATCTTAGAATAAATGTTAACAATTGGTATTGAAGGACAGAACAGATGCTTAAATAGTTACTTAAATAGACATGCCAAAAGACACACAGCTAAATCTTTGGCTGTCTTGGTGAACAAAGGAACACTTACCCCAAGAATTCAATGGGACATGCCAGAAGACTGGACTATGTACAGAATACACACCCCACTCAGCACTTTAAGAAGTTGTGTCTACTATTGTCCCAGTCTGGAAAACTATTGCAAACTTTACTGAAGGACAGTCACCAAGAGTGTAGCCTAGGGTGAAGGGCCTGCTGCCTACAGGCCCCAGTCATGCCTCAAACTGATCACATTCCCTTAGCTGCTCAGATAAAAGTTTATCAAGCAGAACAACATCTGGTGTCACAAAGGAGTGGGCATTGCCCTGCTCACACCTATGTCAAGCAGTTAGTGCTGCCTGAACAGTGGCCACCAATGAGAGCTGTGCAGGAGGACAGGAGCTCCAGGAGCTAATGCCCACCTCATCCCTCCCCACCATGCTGCCAATCCCTCCTGCCACTCCTGGTACGGAAAGGGCAGCAGCTCTCAGGAGCTGGTGCGCGAAATGTAGATGGCAGTAGCACCGCCAGTAGGAAGACAAGAGGAAAGGCGGGCAGGTCTGCCCTCAGCATTACAGGTGATCACTGCAGCTCCGAGAGACTTGGAGGGAGGAGTGAAAGCAGAAGGCTGGAAGGGCTGTGCTCAGCCTGAAAAAAACATGAGCTGGGGAGAGGAGGAACAGATGAGTTCGGCAGTAACTTCTGCTGTTTCACAGAGCTGAGACTCTTTACTGCTTTAAGGGTGCTTATCCAGAAAGATAACTAACTTTGAGAAAAGCATTCCTTGGTAACTTGTTAACTGCTTTTTTTTTTTAAGATCAGCTAAAGAGGAATAAATGCATGTTTCAGATACTTAAGGCATATGTAAGAATGGATTTATCATCCAGAGGAGGACACCATTTACTATACAAAATTGGAACAAAATGCAGCTAATGCCTTCAAGATTGAGTAGCTGAAATAATGGCAAATTCAAATCTAGTCACTTACTTAAATTATGATCAGAAGGGGACTCTGC
Organism: Chlamydotis macqueenii; assembly: GCF_036417535.1. Taxonomy (NCBI): domain Eukaryota; kingdom Metazoa; phylum Chordata; class Aves; order Otidiformes; family Otididae; genus Chlamydotis; species Chlamydotis macqueenii. The sequence continues at coordinate 132,756,241 of NC_141556.1, forward strand.
ATTAACATGCTTAGCCCTACAGAGCACTAACAGGGGCAGTCAAGTGGCATTGCATGCATCACTGTGTAACAGTGAGAGGATGACTGAGCACAGGGGTATTGGATCCTACACCTGTGCCAGTGCAACCACATTGCCACCATCATATTCTTCCCTGGCAACAAAAAATAAAGTAAGGTAGGAGGCAGCTCTCAAGAGGTGTCACATTCACTCCCTTAACATTGAACACAATTCTTTCGTGACTGCTTCCTTACCTCTTTTTACCTGTACTTTCAACAGGATACCAGTAAATAAGTAGATAGGGCCAGAAATGTCCAGCCTTTGCCTTCAGCCCTGCAGCTAACACCTCACTTCAAGGAGTTTCCTAAGGAACTCAACCCTGAATAGCTTAGCATAGTACACAGAAAAAAAAGTCTTTGTGCTTCTGATCTTGGGGGAGCAAGTAAAAGCAGCTGCAGGGCAACTCTATCAAAGGTACAAGGACCAAAGGAATACACTGATCTTAGCTCCTGACACTCCCAAGAACTAGAGCTCATTTCTGAGCAGATGAAGAGATGATCAGGAGAAGCATAGAAACAAAACTGAGATATTCTCCCAAATTCAGAGTTTGACACAATCAGCACTGCACAGCACTGCACAGCACTGCAAATTCATGAAAAAGAAAAAAAAGAGGAAACTAAAACCAACACTAATGTCCTAACACGAATATGGTTCTATTTTATTGCAGTTGCCAAAATGAACAGTTGATACTGAAAACCAAAACAAAACAAGAAATAAAAATCAACAATTCATAGTAATGCTTTTTCTCCCTGCAAAACAGGAAAGAAAAGCTCTGTACTAGAGGGACAACAGTTTACACTCGCCAATTATTTTAGCTGATCACAAATACTAGGAATCTTGAGACTAGCAGAAGTGGCACTGTGGAGTGAGAATGATTTTTTTTTCTTAAACTGACAGTTATGCAGGTAAAGAAAAACCTCCATGGAAAAGTGATTCTATTAATAAATGTATAACATTAAGGAAGGTTTTTTAATAAAAATGCTTACAAGGTGCCATAACAGCACGCTGTTGCTTATTTTACCATTAATAAGTATACAGTATAGTTAAAGTGGTAACGTTTTCTAGTTCAGACAAGGCCAAAATCAGTAAAGACTCCCATCCTACAGATACCACATCCATCCTAGAAAAATCCTCCTGCCTGAAGGAAATGTAATCCTTATATGACAAGAGCATCCTTCATACCCTACATAAACTCTGAGATCTCTCTTATTTTCTTTCTTTTCTGGAATTCCCCACCACCACAGACCTGAAAGCCTGACACATCACAGCAAGGCTGTCATCAACTTTTCTGTTTAGAAGAGTACCTAAGGGGCAAAGCGCAGCCACCACAGAAACTGATTTCCAGCATCAGAACCATTAAACTTCCCATTATAGCCCCCCTGGGTTGCTTAATGGTCCTAAGCACTTAACACGGCACAGTTCCACTGGTATCACATAAGGCAGATACATATCGACTATTATGGTTAATGTTGCAAATCTAACAGAAGATTTCCTGTCATTTTTTTTAATTGTACTTATTACAGCGCTGTTATTCTCAGGACTGAATCAGAACATGATTTTCACACTAGGCTAAACTGCATCTGTAAACGAAATTGTTATCAGTTGCAGAAGGTCTCTATACAGGAAGTACCTGTTAAATTCATGTTATTAATGCATTAGGGGGATGTACAGTCTCAGGCTGCAGATAGAATGACGGTTCAGGATCATTTGACTACTGCTGAAGTGCAGAAAAGATACCATCCAGCAACCGGAGAGGACAAAACATTGTCAAACAAGCACACAAAATTATAAGGTAGCTTTGGGGTAGTGAAGCCTGGCTCCACACCAATGTGTACTGATGGCTGTAGGCTAAGAAAGAGTACAGCTCCTCATGCCCGCTCCAAGCTTTTGCACCCTCAGAAATATTCCTAACTAATTCATCTTTGAGGACTTGCAAGGCATATGTATGCATAGCATGCAAACCCAAAGAGGAAGGACTGCTTCCCAGTTATAGGTAGGTCTGAAACTCCAGATATTTCCATTCTTCCACTGCTGTGATGCAGCACTGATGCTGCTGTGACAGCAAAGCAGTGTACACAAAGCTGAGGGCTACCCTTAAACAAGTCAGCTTGGATCCCTGTAGCCATGACTAAGTGCTTCTGCTTCTCAGTCACTAGTTTCCTGTGACTTCTGTCCTGGCTTGATAACCAAAAAGAGCCTTTCTTTTCAATTCTGGAAACCACCTGCCTGTGCAAAGCCTGGTGTGTTCATACAAGAGTGTGGTATGATTAAAAGCAGGGGGATGATGCATTAGGTTTTTAATTGAATATTTAACTAAGTACTGTGGAGAGTTTCAACTGACAGCCTCAGTGATTGTCAGGGAGAATTTCAGGCCAGGCACTTGGTATGGCAGAGAATTGATCCTGAGAGTCATTGTAATAGCTCTGCGTTATTATACTTGTTTCATAATCAGGGTCAGCCAGCAGCAGGGAAATTGGGCCAGTTTGCCCAGGAATCCTGTGTTGTGAAAGGCTGTAAAGGTCCCCCTCAATATCTTACCCCAAATGCTTTACCAGTGACAGAGCAAGCATGTTCACATCTGAAATTCAGCTTCTGTCCCAGATGCTGTGAATGTCTTTCAGCCCAAGCTGTAGATGTTAGAGGTGCTCTACAGTCACCTTCTGACCTCAGCTCACATTTAAAAGCCATGCAGTCTTTTAAAAATAAGATAATCAGAAAATTATTTTCTCTGAACAAGTATTTTAACAACAGGACTGGGGAGAAATGTTACCTTGCAATCTTCTTCTGGTGTTACAGAGAGACCAACCACTGACCCTAAAGATAAAGCAGCACTCACCTTTCTCTGACCTTCTGTCAGCTACAGAACTGCTGCACCCCATGGTTCCAATGATGCTGCCCATCAGTTTTAATTGCTGCTAATATGAAGCATGTTTCTCTCAGCTGTATGCGTTACACACATTTCCTGTGTGGTTCCTTCAGTGATGAGGATTATACTCCTCTGGGCTCCTGGGCTCTTCCTAGCACTCCTAACAGGGAGAGGATTGGGAGGGAGGGAGAGGGAAAAAGAAAAAAAACAAATGTGTTTGACAACACAGAATCTAACATACCTACAGCTCGTAACAGATTACTGTACAGCATGTCCTACACAAACTGGACCTGATGAACCATACTAGGTTTCTTTTTCACATCTGATCACTACCAGCTTGCATTCAAGACAGATGAACTCAGTAATTAATACAGTTTACTCCCTTTGTCTTAGCTGAAAGTTAATGTGCACCAGTGATTTCTTAATCTGAAGAATAGCTATTTAAAGCCTTACTACTAGGGATGAGGGACTACAGAGGCATGTTACTCTTCATTCTTGTGATTTGAAAATTGGAACTGAAGAATTTTAAGGACTTTAAATTACATCTGATACTACCGCTAACAAGATCCCAAACACTCTATTGATTTGAAAAGGTGCCCTACCACCCCATTTACAACTTAATCCCTCAGTCTCATCATCACCAAATTTACAAGGAGAGACAGTGCCATAGCAAATTGCTTCATTTGTCATTTAAATAAAACATCCAATTTTTTGTTGCATTTCTACTGAAACATTCTAAAGAAAAGATTTGGTTACATTAAATAAATGAAAAAAAGTACATTTTGCAGTGTGGCACTGTGGGTTTTTCTCCTGGCACTTGCTCAGCTCTTCACTAACCAGTATCATTCACTAATGCAATACACTTCCTAATCAACAAGTTCAAATGAATACAATTCCCCTGAGTTACAAAATGGGTTAATTTCTATGTAACAAGAAAGTCACTGATGCTCTTAGAGAGACTGAACTTTGTTTTAGCTAAAGATGTCTTATATGATCACAGTGATCTCTCTCTCTCTCGGTGTCGAGGGATACATGCTTCTCTCTAGCATGTCTGATGTCTAAATTATTGCATTTGTTGTTTTGTTTCATTGATATTCCTTTTCTTCTATCTTAAGTTTTAAAACAAAGAAGAAATTAATCAGCATAAAATGAATGCTTAGCTACTATTCTTTTCCTTTGGCTTTACCAGCAGAAGTAAAAATAATGAGGATAAGAGAGAGGAAAACATAAATGCATAACTAACCTATTTTCAATTTCAATAGTTAGAATACATTTATTACTGTGAGACTATTTACAATTTTTATATATTTATTATTTTATATTATGTCATGTTATGTCATGTCATGTTATGTCATGTCATGTCATGTTATATGAATATTGCACAACTCTTTATAGTTGTGGGGCAATTTTTCAAGGGTCCCACAACACAAGGGTATCCTACACTTGAGCTGGGTCTACCACCTTCTGAGTCACTATTATTTCAGGAAAGAAGGATTTTAGGGTGTTTTCCCCACAATGGACTGCTTTTCTTCCCTCTGAAGGAGCTATCATGAAATTAAAAAAAAGTGCCATTATATTAATTTTGAGCCAGTCAATGGCTTTGACAACATCAAGTACAGCACTGGTATTGCTAATAGCTCAAATCTGTCTTCTCTCCAAACATTTGGTCTCCTGAATACCATCTCCTCACTTGCCCTTTTAGGAGAATCTTTAGTCTTCTTTAGTCCATCTCATACTAGCAAGCCATGACTTGAATTGTGATCTGAAGACTACGACAAAGAGCAAAATAGAGCTTACAATCTAAGTCCTATTGCAGTGAGACCATCTTCATTAAAGGGCAGGTCAGCACATGCCCAGCACTGGGCAGTGGGAGCCCCAAACAGAACCATCATGCATCTCAGGACTCCACCCAAGCCATAGCAAACAATGGGCTGGCCAAAGAAATGGGAATCTGAACCCCTATTGCACCCTACATTCAACAACTTAAGCTTTTCTCCCAGTCACCCCCACTGTTCCCACCACCTACCTCTAAATTAATGGACTTCTAGCACCTCCTTGAGCAAAGAAATAAAAAAGATAGAAACATAGGGACAGAAATTTTATGGTAATAGCAGTAAATGAAGCCTGAAACATACACTCAAAGCTTGGAGGAGAACTTGCACAAATATATCCTATCATGAAACCTCTTAAAATGGACAAATCTGGCCATCAAAGAACTAGTTCCAGAAGGTTGAAAACCAAGCATTTAACACATTAGAGTAATTTCTGTGAGGTATTTACTATGCAGTATAACAATGTTTGGTGAAGAACCCTTTGCCATTACAAAATTCCCCCAAATGTTGGCTGATAAAATGGAAAGCTGGGCTTTTACCAAGGTATTGAAAAAGGCTTCAGAAATTCAAGGTAGCTAGATGAGAATCTGGGACATAATGCTGTGTTAGCATTCTGGATACTATACCACTGATTTACCCTTAAGAGAGAATCTGTCACGTTCACTAAAAAGCAGGCAGTAATTCAGTTTCTACAAGCAGGTGATCTGTCCCATTTTTAGATCTAACTCCAAGAAATTGCTACGTTTCTCTCAGTTCAGCAAAAAGGCAATTTTGTGATGGACAGGCACTGAATACATAGCCCATCCACTGAAGCAAAATAAAATGTCATTCCAACCGTGTCAACAAACATGCACCAAGCTAAGCTGGAGTGGCACATGCTGCTCTTTTTCTGGATAGGAGTCACTCAAGGTTACACTGCAGCAAGTGCTCAGAAATTCAGGTTTCCGAGCCTGAGCTGTCGAGAGCCTGATTTACAGAAATAATGAATCAGCACCATTTGATCCGGATGGAATAGGTGTTGCCCAAAATCAATCATGCCTTCAGTTTGTCAGTCACGAAAGACCAGGCTGCCTCAAGAATAATGGGAATCTTGTAAAGATTTATAGCTGACTTTTAATGAAATCAGGTTCCAGGTCCTTTGGGCAGAGGGCCATCCCTTCAAGCATACTTTATCTTTTAAAATTAGAGGAGCTGCGCTACTGGCAGACAAGTGTAAGCTAGGTCAAGTCTAAGGATACAGAAGCCATAAGAATAAGAGCCACTAGGCTTTAACTTCTTGTTCTTGCTTCATTCCATTTGTTTCTTACCTTTGATTAAAAAAAAAAAAGACTGAAAGGGTCCTCTGTTTGTTTTTGTTAGGATGGGATTTCCACAATTACGCAACTTCCCCAAAAAGTTGTTTCAATGGTTATTTCCAGCAATGCGCCTCCTTTTCCTACTCGCCCCTTTCTCAACCGTATTTGTGAACTGGCAGTTATGATCACCTCCCAAAACATGTCTTAGAAGGTACATGTGGTTAGAAAGGTGATGAGATAGGGACTGTTTTCTTCATGAAGATCAGATGGATGGATGGCTGTATTCTTCCAATGACAGGGGTTTTCCTTTGATGTCTTCTTGCTATCAATTTTTTAATTTTCTGTGACTCACAGACTTCCTTTAGAGTTGTTTTCCTTTGAAAATGAGGGCAGCAAAGAACCGAGAAACATATTGTGTAACATGAATTTATGATGGATTTGCTTCTGTGCATTGCTGAGGTAATGAAGCAGGAAAGAGCAAAATACCCTAGAGAAGAGAATCCAGACATTAAATCACAACACCCCGGTTAGTACCTGCGGAGGAAAAACTCTTCAAAACTGTCTTGTCAGAGTTAGGATTGTCAAGGATGGGAATCTAGAGATGAGTTAAAGATTTCATTAGCTAAAAGACCCGCTCTGCAGGAAGTGGGATGAAGCAGCCATAGTCAACTAACAGAGTGAAAGAGAACCCGGCTGTGGCACAAGAGCTGTAATTTTGACACCAGCGCTGAATTTTGTCTGCCAAGGGACTGATAGAGAACATCAAACACAGGCAAAGCAGTATATGTTTAGGTCTTTGTTATTTTACATCCACAGGATAAACTGGCATTTCTATTCGAGTGACTTTCAGTGATTATATATGTCAAAGAAAGAAATGAGAAAACCTTTTTGTTTACAGACAATTTCTTCAGCCTGCTCAGAGAAGCAAAGCTAAGCTCAACATAGAACTGATGGAATAATTTCTAGCAATGGCCATGTTGATAGATCTCAGTGCTTGGGCCAGGAATCAATAGGGAATGGATATAGTAAGGTATCGCAAAGCCTGAAAGAGAATAGGATGAAGACAGATGACCAGCTCATAAAAGTGGACTCATATTCCTGAGCCCAAAAATTAAAGGCAAGAGCTGCAAAGGTGTGAACATGCATAGATTGTTCAAGCAATCACTGAGTTCGGAAACTGCATGCAAATCCAAAGAGAATCTGTAGAAAAATTATGGAAGAAAGCCAGTTAATGTAACTTACAATCAGTAAAGAATACATTTACAAAAAAAAAACATTTGCACTTCTTTTTTTTTTTTTTTCTGCAGAAAATATACAAACAAAGCAAGCAGCCTCATTTTTTTTTTTTGTGCAGCAAGACTTAGGGGAGAACGTTTTTAAAAAAGAGGAGGAGTAGCAAATAGTAGTACACAAATGGGGAGCAGATCACCTTGAAGAATAAACAAAGCCATCCTTATCACTTTCCAGAAACATTAAACACCTCTAGGGGGAGATTCCTTGAGGAAACAAGGAGAAAACCAGAAGTCCTGAAGCAAAGTTAGTTCTAGTAAACCGGACCCAACTGGCATGTAAAAGTCAACAACAGTTGTAGCTTGTTATCCTGGAGGAAAAGGAAAATTTGAATCACACACCATCCTGCAGTTAATGAGCAGGGTCTTAATGACATCCCATTTAATTCTCCATACTTGAAGCAGGAAAGTGGTGAAAAAGCAAAGATCCAGAAAAAATATGTGTTGAAATTTGAGTCAGTTTAAAAATGAAATTCATGCTTCAGCTGAAATTCATATTGGTTTTAATAAAGTTTAAGTTAAGCATCAGAACAAGGTTCAAAATTATCATCCTAAAAATACTTTTTCCTAAAACAAAAAGGACATGAAATACAGTAGTTTCAAAGCTATTTGATCTCATCTGTACTCAGAAGTTCTGGATAACTGATCTAGACCAGGTCAAACTTTATAGCTTGAAGCACACTGATTTTTCCTAGGGTAAAATAATAGATAGTTCCACGTACATCTGTCATTCCCTATACAGACTTAGGACGAAGTAAATTTGCTCTTTAAAAGTGAGCTTATATATATATATATATATATATATATGTATATACACCCCACCCAAAGATATTACCTGTTTTTTCTTTCTGCTTCAGCAATACCGAGGTTGTTTCCACAAGAGTACCTAGAGAAGATTCTTTTTTTAAGAGAAAGCAGCCCCCTTTTTGGAAGCAGAACTGCACAATCAGGGGTGCAGCTCTGCAGAACAGGTACTCCAATTCTCTCTGGAGCTGTGGAGCTCAGGAGCTGCAATGCACTTGCTCTCCACCTATTTATACAGCTTCCCGAGAGGAAATTTCTTGAGCACTGCTCTTCAGAAACAGTCAGGGGAAAATGCCGTTTTCATCGTCCAGCCTGAAGCGAAAGCTCATGGCTGCAGCCCTGCAGCTGTGCTGTATGCATGCTGTTGAAGAGCTGTTTTGTCACCATGCCTCCTGAATCTCAGGCAGAGAAAGGGATGGGCTGAAGTTATCTGCTTCACATCTGAAGTCACATGATCTCTTGCAAGAGGAACGGCCTTTCTGCTGTGTTGAGGCAATGATTTGCATTTTAGCAGACCTAGCACACTGGAAAAAAACATAAGAGCTGTCCAGGTATGTGGTTATCTGATGTGACTGGCGTAGTTATGAAAGCTCTTAAGGAAAAACATACTGAATTTACCAGGAGGCATTGTATCTGCATACTAGTGATATAGGTGTTCTCCAAAACACTCAGTCACACCCAGATAATGGGATAAGGTTGAAGCACTCAAATCTTGCGCTCAGAAGCACTGCACTAACACCCATACAATTCATTTGTTCATGTGCATGCACATATTCTCCCCATAAACGTGTGACTGGAATTCAGTTGACTTGGTTCATGTTTCGGCTCATTTGTTCTTCGTTCGACTACTGGAAAGGGACCAGACAAGCTGAGAATGCTGCAGTGCTGCTGCCCTGTGCAGTCAAGAAGCTGTGGCACTGCATGCTTTGAAATCAAACCCTGACCCCTGGCAGCAGGGCACGCACCTCTGACCTAACTCCTCGCCGTGCTGACCATGGGCAGCACAGTCACTGCACAGGTGCCCGGGGAAGGGCAGAGCCATCATGCCCAAGGCGATTTGTCACGGCCCGTTGTGAGCACAACAGCCCCGGAGGAATGCGCGGCTTCTGGCATGGGGCAGTATATCAACAGCATGGGGACACTGCAGTTTTGAACATGCACACACACACAACACCAAACCACTCAAAAATATTAGTTATCAGTAGAAGTATGGTTCTATAATTAGTCTTGAGCCCAGCCCTCAGCATCACTCATCCTATACACCACCTTTACCCCTAGTCTGTCCTTCCACCCCTCTCTGAAATCCAGGGAGGAGCTGCTTGCTGCTGTGCAAAGTGATGGAACAGAGCACAGCAGCCTCTACTGTGGGGTCACTGCAGAGGGCTGTGGGTCCAAAGAGGACCACAGGTTATAAAGCTGCTGTGGTGGGAGGAAGCTCCACATAGATGGGCCCAAGATGGGGATCACCGTGCCCCTTGCTCTGCAGCCTCTCCATGCGATGGAGTCCCATCAGGACTGGATAGGGAGCAAAAGATTTCTGAGAACAGCAACGAACAAAGCAAGATCTTCACCTTCTTGCCCCTGCCCTAAAGGTCTAATAACACTGTAATGTGGTATTTTCAGGGAATTCTTTGCTGTCAATGTGGTGACAGTTCTAAAGGCATCAGCCACCACTGTGAAGGACCAAGTGATAAAATCATTTTTTTGGGACAGACAGACAACTCTGACAGAACAGACAAATTTATTAATGTGCAGAAGATATTTAAAGTGCCAAATCAGCAAAGAAGAAGGCACTGTGTGAATGACTGAGCAAGTCTTTTGAGGTTCTGGAGTCCCAGACTCAAGCTTCCACTTTCAAAGCTGTTCCTCTCCTGTGAGATGAGACAGTAAATGGAACACATACCAGGCGTGATAATTCTGCATGACCCAGAAGAGTTTTGATGTTTGTTTTTCTAGCAGGATGCACTTTCCCTGATCAGAGTTACAGTAGCTAATCATTTATGTATGACCACGCTGTTCTGCCAAAATGCATGCAAGCAAAAATACATCATAACTTCTTTCCACTGCACTCTGGGTATACACATTATTTACAAAACATTTACTGTACCTGAGAAATTCATCTATATTGACATTTACCAAGATCTCTGCATAATGAGAGGCTATAAGGTTTGTTCCAACCGCCAACACATCCATCAGAAACGTTTCATCCAAGATCAACAGGAGAGGGATCAAACCCTTCACTGTTAGGTTCTGTAGGACATAAAGCTTCCATTGCATGTTTTCTTTTGTTATTTATGGAAGTCGTTCGTCCTCTGCCTCAGTGGTCTGAGTGACCAAGCAACTTGATAAAGAGTCAGACTTGCTGGACTGAGCCACCTCTCTAGTTACTTATGGGGATCACAATAACATGCAACTTGAGGAAACACAAATGTGCTTTCCAAATTAACCTTTCCCGTTCAAGTCCAAGTACACAGGCTGTACCAAACAAGACCATTCTCCTTTCTACATAGGGCAAGGAGAACATACCAGTCCCACTAACAAGGTCACACATACTACTGCTTTTTTGTTCAGCAGTCATTTATCACATGCACACTTAGGATGCTGAAAAGGGTTTTAGCCAGCATCAAGAGCTGCAACAGAAAGTAGGCCAGAAAATTCTGACAATACGTTGTTGAGCAGTCTAGCATGACAAGAAAAAACCCAGTTATGTTGCTAGTGCAGAAACGGGGACATCCCTTTACAAGCAGCCCTTCTTGATGTAATAGCACATATTCTGTTTTCCAAATACTTTGGAAACATTAACCGCCTGAGCAAGCCTCCATGTAGGCATTCCACATACATAATTCAAATTCTGCTTCAGGCCTATTTCTCAGAAACACCCACTACAAAGTGATGTCACTGATATTTTTCAGAAAAACTGAGGATAATCATAGCCAAAGTGAATGTGCTTCTTCTGAGTCCTGGCCGTGGTTCCCCTCCACTTACCCTGACAAGCTCAAAGAAGTGTTTTTATGTGACCTAACAAAGTATTTTTAAGTACTAGCCAAGGGACAAGTCCCTGCCTGGGAGACCTGGATGTCCAGTCACAGCAGAAAGAATAAAAAAAATAGAAGAAATGAAGAGAGAAATAGATGTCCAGAACAATTTAAAACTGTCTCAGTCAGCGAGTTGACAGAAATCTGTTCTCACAAATCAGAAGGAGTAAGTTAATTTGGGTGAACAGGAAAATGTGAGATGATGAATAAAAGACATCAAAACTAGCATCATAGCAAAAAGAACACATAATCAGAAATGTGAAAGAAAGGCAGCTGCAGGCCTTCCAAATTTCTGAAGGCCAAGAAACTAGACCAGAACACTATGAAAACATCAGGATACCTTCTGAAAAGTAAGAATTTTTTTTTTTTTTAAAAAAGGAAAATTTCCCAAGTTTTCAGCTGAATGCAGATCATTCTGGGAAGCAATGACTAATGACCTAATTTGCACAACTTTTACCTCCCTCACAAGTTCGCTTCAGTCTCCACTTAGAGCCTGTAGAGAGCACAGCACTCAGATTTTGCCAAATCTTAGTAAAGCAACACGAGGAAAAAGAATTGGGCACAAGAATTGCCTAATGGCAGCTTGATCTGCATTTTGTTGCTCTGGTGAACCATAAGGTGCATAGACAGTGCAAAATCTACATCCTGAAGCCTGAAGCCTATCAGACTGTCTCTTCCCAAAATGTGTCTCTGGGTTAAACCAGGCTCTCCAGATCAGGACAGTACACAGATTTGACTCACACACTAATGATCAGTGTGTAAAAGGAACGGATTTTTAAAAAAAAAAATTATTGTTTTTTTTTTTTAAGACTGGGAATTGCCAACTACTAAGTCAAGCCATCACATACATGGTAGGGGGTCAGCAAAATCTATGGAAATAATTTTTTTCACCTCTGTTTTAATTTTTATCCCTATGAAATTGCTTCTAATGACAAAAGGACAAAAATTTCTACCTTGTAACAGTAAATCATCTGCTGCTTCAGCAAAATATTATTAATTTTAAGAGTTAAGGCAATCACAATATTTAGCTACAAACAATAGGCTGTTTTGCTTACAGGCATCCCATGCTTTTAAAAATTAACAAACTTATATTGTTTATTCCAGTTTCTGTTAGTAACTTTTAGCCACAGTCCTGGAAGCACTATACAGGTGCCTTAATTTGTACTTCTACAAGCCACTCCCTTTGGGATGTAAGGATTTAGTGTAGTGAGGACTGAGGTAATGTGAATAGTGCAAAACTCCAGGAAAAAAATGTAATAGATTAAACAAGGCAATTGTTGTGAGGCTGTAACAGATGACAAAAAAAAAAAAAGTCCCTGAATGAATACCTACTGCAGAGGGGCACAGAACTGCACAGAAACAGCTGCACGGCCCTGTGCCCTCCCGAAGAGCCATCTTCTGCAGCAGGTACACCACGAATCCACCACCTAAGTCATCTTGGCTATTGCTGGATGGGAGCAGGAGGCGAGCAGACAGTACGAGCAGCTCCACCAGCTTCCCTTTAGCGAAGACACGCCTACGAACGCTTAGGCCTTCTTGTGCTACATCCACATGTAATAAGATTTTTTTTTTTTTTTTCCGGCAAAAATCCAGTTGCAAAGCAGCATCGCCCATACCCCCCATAAGGCCCAGCCGCGCACTACGGAAGGCGGCGCTCCGAGGCCTGGGCTGGGGGGTGAGGCGGGGAGCGCGAGCGCGGAGAGCCCCCTGCTGGCGACGCGGCACCGCACCGGCGGCAGCCCCCCCACCCCCGGGCCCTCGGCCAGCGGTACGGCCCCGCCCCGCCGCCCCGTCCCACCGTGGGTTTTATGTGGTGGGAAGCTGCGGTCTCAAGGGCTCTGCCCCCCTGTTTGAAGGAAAACTCCTCGAGGCTTTCCAGGTGGATTCCAGAAAGCAAACGGTGTCGCTTTCACGCCTCATTTTAAAAACGCTCATTCGTCCTGTGTCTGAGGGGATAAATCATAACTTCCGCAGGTCCATCGCGCGACAACATTCCTCAAGGGCAGTACTGACACTGGCAAACTTCAGGCTCTGCCTTCCCTCTCCCCACGCTAATTTAAACACTGTGTCCTGGACCGAGGAAATCATCCACGCCTTCCTCCCCCACGGAAAAGGCACCCGAGACACCCCGCAGCAAGCACTGAAGCGCCTTTCCGTGACCGATTGACGCGAAATCCACGCAGCCAGGTTCCCCCGAAGCCGCGGGGGTGTTGCTGCACCTCCCACGGAGCTCAGCCTGCCTTCCCCATGCTTTGGCCGATCTGCGGGGTGCCGAGCTGTACCGCGCCAACCCGGCGGCCTCTGTTCTCCGCTCGGCTGGGAGAACAGAGCAGCGCAGCAAACCGAAGGCGCGGCGAGACGGGTGGGAAGGCTTGCCGGCCATTTCCGGGGCTGGAGGCAATGGCGTGAGGAGCGGACAGGCTGGAAGCAAAAGCTTTCCCGTACCGCGGAAGCTTTTAAAGCGATTTACCCCCTTCACTGCTCCTCTGTCGTTCTCTGAGGGGCAGAAAACGCATCCAGACGATTTTAAATTACTACATGTTTAAATAAGCAGTGATTTTAAAATAAATAAAAAAAAAAGCCCGGGGGCTGTCGCTGCTCAGAGCTCTCCTGCCCTCCTTCACACGCTCTCCCTCACCCACCAACAGCTCGCCGCGCGCCCAACGGCTGCTCGTCCGCGCGGATGCGGCGTGGCCACGCGCGCCGTCCCCGCGGCATGGGCAGGGCGCGACTGGTAGTTCGATAGGAGCAGTGTCGCGGCGCCCTGTTAACGTGGCGGTTCCATAGTGTAGTGGTTATCACGTCTGCTTTACACGCAGAAGGTCCTGGGTTCGAGCCCCAGTGGAACCAGCGCCAGCTGCACTTTTTAGTGTTTCCTCTTAGTTTTCTCGTCATTTCCTCTAAAGCAATCAGTCTCGGTTTGCTTTTTTTTCCCCCTCTAGACCAGCAACCTCGTAAGCACGTAAAGAGCCCTGCCTGTGGCGGAGGAAGAGCAGTGTGGGGCAAGGGGATGAGAAAGGCCCCTCAAGCAGGAAACCCTGGCCTGGGAGGATCTTTTCCGTTGCCCTGTGCAATAACATATTTTTCTAAGAGTGTGAGCATAATTTAGACAATGTCACTGCACCACTTGCTTTTTTTTTTTCCCCTAAAAAGCTCTGTTTCCCACAAGAACATTAACCAAAATGCAGAGAGACACAGCAAGAGCTGGCTCAAGCCAGCTCGCTGAGGTGCCAAAGCAGCTGGCGTTCTCTCCACCCTTCTGCCCAGCACGGCTCTGCGGGGCAGGATTCACAAGGTTTTAATATCACTCACTGTGCTGTATTCCCTGGGCATCATTTTGTGGTGGCCGGTAGCCCCCCACACCTCTGGTGTGGCGAGGGGGCGTAGGGGCTGTGGGCCTCTCTGCGTCAAGGCCTTGCTGAGCCGTGGGTCACCCAGGAGGGGTTATGGGTGGCTGGAAGCCTAATAAAAGAGTGTCACCTCTCCTTTCAAGCCTGATCTACAGGCCGTTGGGGGCCATTTTGCATCTTCTTCTGGGCCCCTTCTTCCAAGTGCAGCTTAGGCCCAGGCTGGCTGCTGTGGCGAGGCAGAGATGGGGCCTCTCCCTGCTGCAGGTCAGAGGCTTCGTCCTCAGCAAAGCTGAAAGCCACCTGTGAGAGGAGCCTCTCCCCACCAGTGTGGGTGCGGGATCCTCTCGGCTGGGTAACTAAGGAGGCTTGCAGAGACCAGAGGCAGCCATGGCAGCAGTGGGGAGAAGCAGCCACCTGGGCCTCTGCACAAGCAAGGCCAATGGTGTGCACGCACTCACATGGCGGTGCGAAGGCTGCAGCCCCAAGGAGATGTCTCACTGGGACTGACTGCAGCACTGTTGCTTTCACTTCTGTGTTTGGAGAAGCGTTTGAGCACTGGGGAAAGGCCAGTGCTTTTTACAGCACACAGCTAGCAAGCACTGTTAACTCTGTCCTTGTTTTCCCCTGTACTGTGTGTATCGTCATTTTTATTAATCGAGAAAGAAAGAGCTATCTCAGCTGGCCTCAGAGCAGTTTAACTTTTGAATTATAACATGTTGTCTCATTTTGTACGTGCAGGCCTTTAGCAAAGGGTAACCTCTGGGCATGGATGTTGCCACGGCGTCTGTCTGTGTGTGGGAGCTCTAATGAGTGCTGAGGGCAAGATGTCTCTGCAGGAGGAGGAGAATCCCTTGGCTACGCTGAGCTGGAGTTTGCTCTTGACTCTCTTTGCAGGATCAAAGCGGGAGGGTGTGACTTACCTATCTTAAAGATGAAAGAGAAAAATTGGCTTAACTTACTTTAATCAAGGTCTTATTAAGAAACTTACCTTAATCATCATCATCTTAAGAAGACTATTAACCTTTCTCAGTGCTTGCTGTTACTAAAGAAACACTCTGGGGTATGGGCAAGCTGAAGTTAGAGATTGAGTGCAATGCAGGGATACGGTGCAAAAGCTCTTTTGAGTAGAAAGCACCCATATACCACATAGTGAGACCTAGCAGGATAAGGTCATAACATTAAGCACCATAACAACAGTAAGGGGCTGTGTATCCTGCAGCCTGGAAGGGCAGACATACTCAGGTCTCGCTTTCCTCTGCATGCGCAGCCCATGGGAGGTGAAGCCAAAGCAATGTATCCTGCCTCTTGGGTAAACTGTCTTCCACAGACAGGGCTGCTTCCAGGATACAGGCTCAAAGCTAAATTAGCTACAGCTGGACTTCTCCTAATGTAGGGTATGCAATCTAATAGGGACAGTGAGCCCATGGTGCCCACCCTGCCAACGACAGCCACAGCTCCCCCAGGTGCATGCGTTACAGGAGGGCCCTGATCCTCGTGGCCAGCACGGGGTAACTATCTGCGTTGTTTTTCTTACATTTAGGAAAGAGGTTCCCTTTCAGAAGAGGACTTAAGCTCACACTTCAGAGTTGTGGAAAGGATATTTTATTTCAAGAGCCAGATCTTCAGCGTGTGTAGACCATCATAGCTCCATCTAGGGAATCCAGCTCCTGACAGTTTGACTCAAGCTCTGCAAGCATTGGCAGTCTTACTCTCTCACCACGTCAGTATCCTGCTTCTGAAAGATGCTTGCGGTTCACACGTACATGTATAAATGTGTATTTTGTACGTTCCCTAACTGTGCTAAAACCAAAGCACGCCAGTCTCACATTTGTGTTGAGATATTGCACGTCGTGTGTGTTCAGCTCCCAGACGCATGAATCTGTGCACTCTGTTCTAATTTAGCTGTCTGGCACTCTGACTTCAGGAGAAAAATGAAATCGCTATGTGGAGTTGCACTTCTCGCTCACATGCAAGTGCCCTTGCCTCCAGCTTCTCCTCCAAGGGCACACGTGCACACTGCTGGTTGATCACGCGCCAAGGAGGGCTGCGTGCCCATGTCTTGAGAGCTCATGGATGCACAGCTCTGCCATGCTCAGAAGCAAATCCATTTCTCATTAAGGAGAAAGCTACGGGTGGAAAGTATAAGCATAAGATGCTGGCATGGGGCCCCTCAAACAGTGCTGAGCTATATCTATATATGATAACAAAGCAAGGCCAAGGTGTGAACTGGAGCACTGGCCTCCAGTCATCCGTGCTGTTTGATTCTTGGCAAACTCCTGGTAAAGTTGTGGTTCAGGCCAGCCAACCCAGCTGGGAAAGGACGTGTGCCGGGGAGCATCCCTGGGCAGGGTGTCGAACAGCCTCCACTCAGCTTTGTTCCCCCTGCTGCCATCCCAGGGGCTTCACACCTTTACATACCCCCATGCCTTCACATCCTACCCCTGGAAACGCAAGCTGTAGTCTCAACTTCACGAACTAAAAGCATCTCAATGGTACAGGGTGGATTTTGTGTTATTTCCTACAATCCAGGGGAAGAAAGCACACCAAAATCTCTGAGGAGCATAAAAATTGTACAAAAATGTCTTTGAGCCAATGGGATGCGGGTGGGACCTGGAGAAGATGCGTGGCCAAAAGAATGAAACCTGCCTAGGCATTTCCTACCCCCGTTTTACATAGCAGTGTGGATGTCACCAAACTGTCCTACTTTGGACCGTTTGTGCCAATCACAGTTTTGTTCCACAATCAATGCCAGGCTAATTTTTATCCTTTTTAAAATTGTATTTTTATTTTTTATGAAAGGCAAATGTAGCCCTTTCTGGTGCTGTAGTGTGTACTGGCTTTAAAATGTTTTCTGTCTTCTGTACCTGAAAGTATTTGTATGCTTGCTAGGAATTAACGACGTGATTCATTTAGCAATGTTGTCTGCAGTGCCAGCATGGTTTTGCTGTTTGCAGTTATTAAAATGAAGGACCATCAACACCATTAGACACGCAGGGTCTGAACTGCCTAGTATTCATGCAGAGACTGATTTTAAGGCTCTTCTGCTCTTCATGGGAACCACATTTTTAAACAAAGGCTGCTCTTTATTCTGTGGGGAGGAAATTCTATAACTGGGCACCCACCAGTCTTGAGGGTGTCCCTTTGGATGAAATGTCCTTTGATAATAGCTGTGCTATTTCTGAACACCATCCCTGAGCTATCTCATTTCTTACGCAAAATCAAGACGTATTTGAAGAGTGGAATTGACCATAAATCAAGCTGCTTTTAAACTGCTTGGGGTGATGGGGGAGAATTTGATTTAGCTTTTTAAAAATACGGTGGGTGATTTCTCTCTGGATGGGCAGCTCTGCCTCCCGGTGACCTGTGCTTATGAGTCCATAAGGCAAGAGGCTGAAGCCCTGGTCTGGTTTTCCAAGAGATATGTGGCTGAAGGTATTTAGGGGTTTTTAAGCCGGGATTTTCAAGCCTGTGGGATTTAGATGCCAAGTACTCATCAATGCAGAGAGGGAATAGATATCTGAGTGTCTTCAGCAGTGCTGGAAGTCTCTGTCTCTGTGGCAGCCCATTTTAAACTGGATGGAGAGAGAGAGGGAGAGAGAGAGCCTTGCCCAGATACTGGGTAGAGCCTGGAGTGAGATGCCGCACTGTGGTGGATACCCAGAGGCTGTCCTGGTACCTTCAATGAGGCTCACATTTATTCACCCCCTGGCTGGGCTTTCTGGTGGGTCTCGCTGCCCCAAGAGGGGTGCTCTGTATGAGCGTGAGGCCTCTGAGAAAAAATTATGAGGAGCCCTCTGCCCTTAGGAAAATGACCCCCTTCCTGGTGCCTGGGATGAGCTGCCCTGCTGGCTCGCTCTGCCATGATGCATTGGTACTCCCCAGTGTTTGGGGTGAGCCAGCCCAGGTTCACGAAGCAGGATGGCCGTGACCATGCAGAGGTCTGCCTGCGATAACCCACCCTCTCCCTGAGGGTAGGTGAAAGTGGGACAAGTGTTGGGTTGAGGAGGTTAAACTGCTTGAGGCTGAGCAAAGCAGCGAGCCCCCCCTTGGCAGGAGACTCATCCCATCCACGCTGCATGCCCCGATGAAGCCAGGATGCATCAGCGCTGGAGGTGTGACTGCAGAGGGATGCTGTACTTGACATCACCTTTACAGGGCATTCCAAATTTGTGGATATCCAAAGGCTAGATGAGATGAATCTTGCCCAGGGGACTGTTTCCGAAAAGCCAGCATCCTTGTTTGCGCAGCAGTTTTGGATGGGTGCAGATCAGAAGACTAGAGACGGGTCTAGCTTAATTCAACAGCAGCCTATGTGATCTGTGCAGTGCTTTAATCTATTCCCTGTGCATACAATGCGAGATCTTTTGAAACAAAGCAAGCTGCTTCTGAAGCAATTGCTTTCAAAAACCCCCATTAAAAATTCACTGCTAATTGCACATAATTAACAGAGATTGGAGGAGCGGGTGCAAGATCCACTGGAGTCACTAGCAATCTCTTGTTGTCTTAAATCTTTCAGTCATTTTAAAATCAAATGTGTAACTCTGATGTAAACTGGTTGGAAGGATATTATAGGTAGAACTGTTAGCAGAGAGAGGTTTACTTTTTTGGTTTGACATTTTTACAGCTCAACAAGTAAACAACTGAAATGTGTTATTTCTGTTTGATCTACTAATTGCAGTTTTCAGCCCCTTGCAATTAGGTAACTAGAAGAGCAGTAACGCCAGGGCAGATTTCTACACACAGCTATTTTTAGGAAGGCATTGATAGTGTCGAGGTAAATCGTTGGGGGTGGAAGATAATGAATACATGCTACATACAATAGACAATATATACTACATGTATTTTATAAGCACTAGAGATCTGCATTCCTGTGGGGTGTATATGTGGTTTCTAGGTAGGCATATCCTTGTTTATTCGAACGTACATCTGCATATGCAATCAGATTCGCACTCGGAGTGTCAGTGCCTCAGTACTTTTTACCTTTTAAAAACTATTCCACATGACACATCCTCTAGGATGGAGCTTGACAGTAATAATTGTGTGGTTGGCTTGGTGGTGCTTGATAAAATCATGAGAATGGAGGAGAGTAAGGTGCTTAGGCAATGCTTAAGTTAATCTCATGCCTTCCCAGCAAGCCAAGCAGTGCGCTAAGGAGCTATTCCCAAAAGAGGAAGGAAAAGATGCGGTTCAAGATGGGAAGCGTCCTGCTGTCTCTTCTTTTCTGGTACAAAGGTATGCACTTTGCCTCCTGAGAGGCTCTTTCAGATGTCCCTCTTTGTATTTCTTGATTCATCCATGCTTCTTTCTTCTGCCAGGGGCTATGGGGTACAGAGCAAGCTCTTCTCTATGTTCTCATGGAAATAAAATAATTTGGGGAAAGGCAAAATTGTGGAGGAGATGCGTAATTTATGTACATGAGTGAGCAGTGTTCTTACAGCTCTATGAATATTCAGTAGTAAAACTCTGTTTCACAAAATAATTGCAGTGTAAAAAAAATGCCATATAATTTGTTAAAATATGAATTTGCAAAGAAAATTGTAGTGCAGCTGAGCCAGAGAGTAAATAATAATGCTGATTTCAAAAATGAGGTACAGTGTAACATGAAAGACTGGTCCTTCATTAATCAAAACTCTTGATTAATCAAAAACTTATCATTTTCTCTAGCAGTGAGACATTGCTGAGGGAGATCTGCCTTTTTTTTTAAAGGCTCTATCAGGTATTTTGGCCTGGAAAAGACTTCCAAAAGCACTTTAAGAACAAAAAGCAATCATAAGTCAAGAAAATGGGAAAAGCATTTATGAATTTTGAGGCTTCCTCAAATTTACTTTTCAGAAAAAATAGCAATGATTGATAGCAGGTAAGCAGGAGCTAGAAGAAGCCAGAAAATTCAGAGTCACAATCTCCTTCCATTTTAATTAACCCAGCTGTGGAACAAGGAAATAATTTTCTGGGTTGTATTTGAACTTCTGGCTTCATCAAAGCCGATGGGAAAGCTGCTATTATCTTAAACAAGGCTGAGGTAGCTCTTGCTAAGCGCTGGGCGGTTTGTACCAATATTAACGTGTGAATAGAGCATGGTCTGGCAGAGCGTGGGACAGGTTTATCAGACACTCCAGCTTTTCCCCCATGGATGCTAATTCTCAGTGTTTTGCTTTGTCTATTTTTTTCTGTCCTTCTCAGTTTCCATTGAATATTTTGGTCAACTTAGTTTCACAGATAGAACAGTGTTCCTCAGCTTGCCATGCCTTCGTTTTATCCTGTTATGCTTGGATATACCCTGTTCTATCTAATTAATAGGTCTTTCAGTCTTCCAGCAAGTATTTGTGCGTTCTCGTACCTTCTCTCTTTACTCTCCTTTGTTTCATGTGAGAAGGTTACTGGTGCCTGAGCTTCTTGGAAGGCTGTTTTTACCCAGCCTACCCACCCATTTTTTTCCCGATGGGTGGCATAACGACAATTAGTCCTTGGAAGGAGTTCATACCTTGCTCTGAATCCCAGACACAGCTTGCTTTTAATAGACACCCACACATCAGAATATTTTTGGAGAGCCTGCAATGAAAAATTACTTTCCAGGCATCACTCTTTTGGTATTTAATTTACTTTGTTAATTTACAGGTTTTCTTAATTTACTGTTTTTCTCTCCTTTGTGGTCCAAGTGTCCTCTTCTGGATAAAGAGTGAGCAATGACCCTTTACCCAGGTCCCCCTCAACACTCCTGCCTCTCCCACCGTAGAGAAGGTGCCGCTAGGTCAGTCCTCTGAGCCATGAGCGCTGATGCCATGATAAGCTCCTTAGCTTGTTTTCTTTGGCAGAGCAAGTGGCTTAGAGGAGCACCCCTGGCCCCCGCGCCTTGGCTGGGCTCATGTTCAGCGGGGACACCACCACAGCAGCAGCAGCAGCATATGGTGCAGCAGGCAGGCTCCTGCGACGAGAGCCGCAGCAGCTGCCGGGCCCCTTCCATATGGTGAGGGGGAGCACCCTGAGCCCCGGATTGACATGAATATGCTTTTAGCACATTGAATGTGACATGCCTGCGCCACATTACTCCGTCCGTGCTCACTACATGGTGGGGAATAAGCACATCTCAGCAGATTAAAAGAGTGGATTTCTTTTATTCCTCTCTCTGTTTTTGGCAGCTTTGAAAAAAAAACCCAAGAAAATCAAAGGCCCAAACCCGCTTTTGGATCACAGTAAATAACATCTTTAGTGCCGCCCTTTGGCGTAATCGATACATCTAATGAAATTACTATGCAGGCAATGTTCTGCATAGCTCTAAGCAGGAAGCAACAAACATGTCAATAAGATCAGAAATTGCCAAAAATTTTCAAAGGAACACTTTGGAAAAAAAAGATAATTATACATCTCTTAAGGAAAGGGAGAAAGGTTGATTTTTTTTCAGATTATTTATGTTTCTTTCAAATATTTTCACAACATAAAAAAAAAATTTTAGAAACATTATGGAGACAGCAGGCATAAAAGAGAAATGAATGTGAATTAAATAGGTCTAACTGGCATTATTTAAATATGTTTTTTACAGCTTTCAGGTAAATAACACTAAATATTAAATGAAACATGATACAAATGAATAAAAATGGACACCAAATAAAAATCATTCAAATAAAGAAAATGAAATGGAAATCAAAATAATAAAACCATGAAAAGTCCCCACAAAATTAATGAGGAAAACAGCAGCTGCATGAAAGCATGAGAGAGGAGCTTAACACGAAGCACGAGCCCTTCTCCCCTCCACAGGCTGACACTGGTGCTGGTCCTCTTGCTGTCAGTCTGTGACTCTGAGCCGCCTGTCAGCGATCAGCAGCAATGAGTCCTCGCAGGCTGGCTTGTGCCGGGGTGGTGTGCTCTCCTGAGGGGGTGCCAGGTCCATGATTTCATCTACAAGGGAAACAGGCAGAGTGTTTGGCCCAGTGTGGCTTTAGGTGGTGAGAGCCCCTGGATGAACAATGCCCTGCCTTCACCAGGCCAGCCTGGCTCCCAAAATCTTTTGGTAGACACAGATCTGCGTATGCCCTGGGAGTCTCTGCCTGCCAGCATAGCTCCCAAGGACCATTTAAAGCCTGCCCTTTTTAGAAATAAAGGCACTGTTTGCACAACATGGTCCCACAGATGCTGCTTAGCATGGCCACGGAAAAAGCCCTGGGGGAAAAACAGCAAAAGGAACCATGAAATGACTGTGTGACGGGGCTGTGTCTCCCGAGGGGACGTGGGGACAGGCCACGGCTGCAGCAGGGGTCCCTGGGGCCATCGCCCCTGGCACAGGAGCAAGGAGAGATGGGGAAAATGCCACGTGTGACGGTGGCCTGGAACATGACAGCTTCCTCAAATGCACCTTGCTACCGAAGCTGCTGCAACCTGATGTGAGTCACCTCGCTCGCCTGGCGTGATTTCCAGGACTGGAATGTAAAAATAGCCTGGGTTAATAATATAGCAACCCACAAGCTAGCGCCTGATGGGCACGGAGGCACCGCAATGATTTTTTTCAGTGTATCAATCCTCTGCGTTGCTTACATGCCTCCTTACCTAACGCCGCTTTCTGGCGTTCTCTAATGTGGCACTGAGGGAAAACAGGGACCTGCAACAGTGTGCCTTTCAGAAAACGTGGTAAAACCAGTGCCATTCATTCCCGTCACCTCTTTCATTTCTGTGACAGCTTTTCTGGTTCTGCAGTCGTATTTTTCTGGATTTAAGCTGTTTTCCTTTCCCCTGCCCCATGGCCTGCAAGTGCGGAAGGGAAGCAGGAGCCATCACGCCGGGAAAGCACTGCATCACAGAGGGAGCACTCCCCACTGGGACAAGTGGAAAGAAAATAATTTTGCTCATCTCTCTGAGCTGTGTTAAACTGAGATGTTGCTTGCAGAGCTGAGAGACAAAATTAACTATTTTCCAGCTGAAGCTTCTAGGCCATCTAACTCGTAAAGTCAGTAAATAAAACAAAGGTATTAATGTTTTCCATATCCTTTGCCTGTAATGACCAGGTTTATGCGAACTTATTCTGGTAAATTGAGTGACATTTATTCTGTGTATTATTTCATTTCTCTGATTTTTTTAATAATACGTTTTCTCATGCTTGTACAGCTGTCATTGATTCTAGCCACACTGAAAAAGAGATGGCTTGCTGTCGTGGCTCTACAGTCATGACTTCTCAGAGCTGACCTTATCAAAATATGCTCAACCTTTGGCAGCATTACTTCTGCCCACACTTGCCTTCCTCCTTTGTCTCTTGTTTAACCACATTCGTAATGACCTCAAACTTTCCGAGGCAGGCAGTTACCTGTTCCCGTCATTAAAAATGCCAGCAGCGGGTCCTCCTTTCTGCCCCTTCCTTTCCCCATGTAGCCCAAGTTATGGCTGCTGCTTTATCCCACCTCCACCTGAGGAAACCCATGTCTTCCCCTTTGTGGCACCCCAGGATTGCCTCTGCCAGCTCTTTTCCTTGTCCACCAAACCTGGGACAATCCCTGGGATTTCTCACCCTTCCATCCTGCCTTGCGGTGGGTGCCAAGCGAGGGGCTGTCTTAGGGTCTTTGCTCCAGCCCAGCCCCACTGGAATGGGTGCTCCGGCTCAAAATCATCCCCTGGGGCTTGCCCAAGCCCTGGTCCCCAAATCCTGTGCTACGGGGCAGCATTTGTGTGCGGCAGTGCATTGGACACACCACGCTGCGGGGCGGGATGGAGGGACAGGAGAAGTGCATGCCGTGTCTCCCTGCATCTCAGAAGCACGCACGGATAATAATTTATTTCACTGAACTGATGGTTTGCTGAATGTCCTGGGGCACTGTGGGAGCTGTAAATAGGGCTCTTTCGTTTGTAATCTTTTGAGGTTTTTTTCAGTCCTGTACTTTTAACACAACAGCCCCCGGCGGCCGTGCAGGACTTATGACTCTCCCACGAATTGCAGCAATTTGTTCTGTCTGACCTACAATTACCAATTATCTTTGTAACCTTCCTTGGAGGCAAACACGCTCACTGTAAAAGCATGCTGCCCATCACATTTTTAGACTATTGGCAGCCAACTTTCCTCTTCATTTCCTTTGTAGGACAGGGCTCGTCACAGCTGTAGACGCACCAATATATCAATTTCCCTTTCCCCTGGCCAACTGCAGGCAGGGGCATATTTTCCTCTCCTTTCCCCTCTTGACATGAGGATTATCAGGCTGCACTGCCCAGGTGGAACAGCTGCCACTGCCGTGCTTTCCCCAAGCCAAATCCGCTGCTCCCTTGTGCCGTCAGCTGTGGCAGCCAGCAGCTGGATGGCCGAGCCACTGATGGGAGTGAGCCCTCAGCAGTTAACCTCTTTTTGCTCAAAAAGGCAAATTTGGCCTCTTATTTGAGAGCCAGTGAGCCATGCGGCGAGGGGTGGAGGCCAGAGGGCCTGGCACTGCCTTTGCACCACTGTGTGTCGCGGGGCTGACGCAATAACATATTGCATTGGAATAAAAGGGCTTTTGTGCATGAAATTCACACCATTGCGTGATTTGCAGTAATGTCTCCTGGCTGACAAGCCTAAAAACCCTAAAAGCCGCTCCTGTAGCTCAAAACCAGGCATCACTGGATGTGTGCAGCCAGGAGGCAACGCCGGGGCAGCCAGGGTGGGAGGGTTTATTCCTGATGGTTGAGTGGGTGCTACCGCACACCCACCCACCTGAAAATTATTCTTTTTTTTTTCTGTTGTTTCATTCACAGCCACTGAGTTTCCGGCTACATCTGTCAATGAGGTGCCAAATTTTCATCTTGGCTCTCAAAATACCCAGGCAGGGACTCAGGAGGCCTGCTGAAGGGCTCAGCATGGACCCAAAGCAATACCCCTACATTGGCCTGGTAATTCACATCGCCTTCCCCCACCGCAGGCACTTGGTGGACAAGAGTAGGCTTCACAACAATGCAGTCTTCCTTACGCTGGGCAAATGTACCCAAAGCAGTCAACCTGGTTTGCCCCGCGTGGCACAGCACAGAGGTGACAATGTGCTGCGTGGCCTTCAGCTCGCACCTCCGCCTTGGTTTTCTTGTTCCACAGTGGAGTCACGGGGCTTGGCAGGGTAACATCTGTGCTGGGAAAGGAGGAGCACGGTGTTGGGCAAGGCCCCCAGCCTACACTTTCCAAGAGGCCAGGTCTGGAGATGTGCACCCGTGTTTTCCTGCACAGCTCAAGAGGTTCTGGGTGCCCCCCTGCCTCCCTCTTGGACCTAACTAAAAACCACATCTTTTTATTGTAGACTGACATTTACTTCTTCTGCCAGGGCTGATGCCTTGGGTTAACATGGTAAGTTCCCAGTGCCAGAAATGCTGCCCTGGGACCATCTCTACTAAAGAAAGGATTTAAAAAATCTCTTTATAATTCTGTTCTTTGCTGGGGTCTTTCTTTCAGACTCTGGGTACATTCAGGCTCAGTGTCACACCCAAGGAGCAGCTGCATTTCAGTAATAAACAGAGCTTTGTATGCAGTTTATGTTTCAGCTGATTATGGTTGTGCAGTGTTTGCGAGTCTTTTGAGATGATACTTGCTACAGAAATGGGAGATGTAAATTCCCAGCATTAGTTGGAGCTTCCTAGGCTCAGCAAAGTGGCGATGTATGAATGAATAAATCATAACTAGATTTCAGTGAATAATTCAGAGTCTAATTCATTTGGTGAAAAGATCCTCTTTTCCTACTCACAAAACCTCTGTTTGGAGACGGCGGCTTTCTCATGGCTCCTGTTTGCAAGTTTTTACCTGCTCCATAGCTTGGTCCTTAGTGGCTTGGAGATTCACTACCAATATTGGAAACACGATGTTTGACATCTGACTTGCGTTGATTAGTTATCACCAGTCATAGGACTATATTTTAAAAAATTATTTCATTTTCATAGTTGTCTGGGCACTATTCTGCCAGCCCAAATGCTATTAACGTAGTCTGCTTTGGACTTCACTGGGAAGCAGGAGAGCCCTTTCAGCAAGGAGAGAGCTCATAAAAAAGCCATTGCTCAGTGACAGGCAGGAGATAAAACAGGTCAGATGTTACAAAAATAGCAGCTCTTCCTCTACGGCCTCAGCAACTGATTTTCTGTAAGAATGGAAAAAAAGGGAGTCTGTCTCGTATGTAAGATGAATTGGGAAGACCTGTTTACATTTTGTTTTCCTCCGTCCCATCCAGAGGGAGTGATCTCAGGCCAGGCACCTCACAGGGTGCTCCATCTCCTGTGAAGGCACCGAGGATTTGCAGCGGCGCCAGGCTGGGATTTCACCCTTGGGGTTCATCAGCTCACACATTTTCAGGGCAAAATTGGAAAGGGGAACTGTAAGGCAGGAAGATGGCAAAAAGGGATGGGTGAAATTAGCTGTAAAGCAGAGGCCGAGGGGGCCAGCATGGGTTTCTTCTCAGGGTGTTTTGGGTGTATCTGGTCAGGAAGAGGAGGTGCCAAAGGCATCGAAAATAAAACACAGTGGGGGAGTAGCACCATCATGGGCACATGCAGTGCCCTGTTCCTGCCCACGTCTCTTGCTTTCCACTGGCAATCAGCTTGGGGAAATCCAGTAGATTCATCAGTCCTTCCTCAATTTATTTGTCCCCAGCTCAGCAGTAAATGTTCATTGCATTTTCTGATGTTTGCTTGCAGCATCTTCATTTCTGATCTCTCTCTCTTTCTCTCTTTTTTTTCCCTCCATGCCCACTGCCCCAGCTGCACTGGCCCTCTCTCCGGGAGAGGTAAGTCTCTCTGGGTAAATGCTGGGGGTCTGGCACTGCTCGGCTTCAGGGCCTGGGGGCAGAAGGAGCGATGCCAGCTGGGCCACCAAGCCCAGGCATGTGCTCTGACCTCTGAGTCCCAGGGGGAGTCATCCCACGTTTCATGCCGGGCTGGCCCAAAGAAAGGGGCTCAGAGAAGGTGCAGCAGCCCAGGTGCGCATGAGTGTCCATCTAAACTTCAGGACTCAGAATTAACTTTGTGTCACTGTTGTCGATGAATACATTGATTTATTACTGTTTTTTACCTTCCCTTTAGGATGAGAGACTGGAGCTGTGGCACAGCAAGGCTTGCAAATGTGACTGCCAAGGAGGTCCTAACTCCGTGTGGTCCAGCAGGACTAATACCTTGGAGTGCATGCCGGGTAAGGGGCCAGTGTGCTTTTAGCCATGGTTGTCTGGTGATCTTCAGCACCTTTCCACATTGCACCCTGCATTGCATAGGTGGCACATTACTGCGGTACTTGTTCCAAACCCCGTTGCTAGTGGGGCCGGGGGACCTGCAGCGGTGGGAGGTGTGGGGTGACCCTGTGCTGTTGGACAGAGGGGCAGCAGCAGTGGAGGCCATGCCTAGCCCTTGGGAGGGTGGCCCAGGCTGGCTGGTGCTGGCAAGCATTTGCCTGCCCCATGCCTACAGCCCCTATCATTGGTGTTCCCAGAAACAGCCTTGGGCACCTACTGCTGTGTGTAGGATTTGCTCTAGGAAACTTTTTGTACTAGCCAGCTAATTCTCCCTTGCTGCAGTTTAGCCTGTGACATCTCCTCCTCTCCCCAGGAGTCAAGGAAAACAGTTTATTCTTTCTTTGCAGCATATTTTTAAATAGTAAAATATGATAATCATGTTTCCTTTGAGTTTTCTCTGGGGTGCCCCTGCTGAGCTCCTTCAGCCATTCCTCCCAGATCATGTTTTATAGGTTTCTGAT
Source organism: Chlamydotis macqueenii (assembly GCF_036417535.1). NCBI lineage: Eukaryota > Metazoa > Chordata > Aves > Otidiformes > Otididae > Chlamydotis > Chlamydotis macqueenii. The sequence goes on from NC_141556.1 coordinate 132,784,429, forward strand.
CAAGCTCTTTCTCTGCAACTGTGACATTTTCCCTGACATGTTACCCCAGCAAGGCTTTACTGGTGCCCAGCTGATCCTCAGGTTTAGCTCCTGTGTCCCACAGAAGCTGCACTCCTGTTCAGGCCTCTGTCACGTAGATGTTTGGAGGTGTTCATCCCCTCTGGGGCTGGGTGCTGGAAGTGGTACCTGCCTCATGCCCACCAGCAACCACCTCTTCCCAGCTCCTGCAAGAGGCTGTGCCACAACTTGAGGTGTTTTACTGCCCCTGAGTTCCCCCAGGGAGGTACATGGGGGAAACAGTCACCCCAGTGCGCAGTGTTTGACATGGCTGCCCTGAAGGAGGAGGGGGAGGTTAAATGGATTACCATGGAAGACTTCTGTGTGGAAGCCAGGACAGGCTAGAAAGCAAATAAAAATGTGTATTGACAGGAATATGTGACACCATTGGCAGAGCCTGCAGGCATACGTGGGCAGAAATGAGAGAGGAAAAAACCCAGGTGTTTCTAGTGTGAGCCGGCTGACAAGCGCAGAGGGTCTCCAGTCATCCTTGCTGGGCCGTCTGCTTCCCCTGAGCTCTACCTCCATGCACCCGGCTCCTGTGGAGGCTATGTCCATCTGGGGCTCACCTGGCCTGAGCATTGCCCACAGCCTTCTTCCCTGCCCAGAGAAAATAACAAGGAGAGGATTCATCTGCCCTGCATGGGTGGAGTGGCCCCAGACATCCCCACTAAAGGGCCATGGCTTCTCAGGCTCTGTCCTTCCAGTTTCTGCAGCTAGTATCTCCACAGAGCTGCCTGCTGTGGCAGATATGAAGAGGAAGAAGGCATTTGCTGGAGACAGCCCCTGTGATGCAGAAGAATCACTTATGCAGAAGAAGAACCACTTATAGGAGCTCCAGAAATAATATATATCTCTTCTTCTGAGGGTTTCCTCCAGCCTCTCATGAAAGAAATCCACATCCCAAAGACGTGTCTGAGCATTGGCACACTCCCAGGCACTCCAGAGCCGTGTGGCAATACTGAATCACAGGTGGCCCAGCAGAGAGCCCCAGCCAACCCACTGACAAGTCCTTCTCCTCACGGTAGCTCCCTACCAGCACCTACGCCTGGCATGCCAGCCTGGTCCTACTGCAAGTTTTCCTGCTGTTTAACCTTAACAATTCTTCATCTGAAGCCTTGCTACAGCATGGTACCACCCTCCTGTCACTTCCACCAAGGAATCACAGAATCACAGAATGATTTGGATTGGAAGGGACCTTAAAGATGATCTAATCCAACTCCACTGCCATGGGCAGGGACATCTTCCACTAGATCAGGTTGCTCAGAGCCCCATCCAACCTGGCCTTGAACGCTTCTAGGAATGGGGCATCCACAACTTCTCTGGGCAACCTGTTTCTGTGCCTCATCACCTTCGCAGTGAAGAATTTCTTCCTTATGTCCAATCTAAACCTACCCTCTTTCCATTTAAAACCATGGGCCCTTGAAAAGGAAGGAAAGGAAAGGAGCTATGGCAGGCTTGGTTGATCCATCCATGGCTGAGGGGCATGTGTGTGAGACGAGTGGCTCTAGGTTTCCTGGTTGGCTAGGTGAGAGGGGTGCTGTCACGCATTAGCATTATGCAGCTGATCAATGAAGGTGCCTTCCTTGACTAATGAAGGCTGTTCTCCTGAATAATGAGTGTTGTTACCGTATCTCCCAGCTGTCCCTCTCCCCAGGCAGAGGGGCTTTGCATTCTCCTCGCCCAGCCCAGCCATGGTGATGTGGCCTGGCATCGCTGCTGCCTGGGGGTGGTTTGCAGAGCAGCTGTGATGAGGTGTTGCAGAGCTGTCTCTGGCATGGCCAGAGGGGAGCAGCCAGACTCGCAATGGCAACACGAGTTTTCTCCAGCTCGGTGGTAACGGCATTAAATGGCTTAGCCGCTTTGGCCGCACAGGCACCAGGCGTCTGTTTTGCGGGTCCCTGCGCGTGGTGCAGCCAAACGCACCAGAAGGTGACCTGCTAATGGCATTATGGTTGTGTGTCTGTGGATTAGCGTTGCTAAAAGTAAAGTTACGTGGTGTTTGAGATCAGCCGGCCAAGTAGTAAACACGCAGGGCCACCCCAGCCCGGCTGCTCTCTTGCACAGGGGGAGGAAGGGTTTTAACGCGGTGGAAAAGCGTGATGTTTCCGTGCCTGGAGGAAGGCGGGATGGCAGCTACGTGTTGTTGTGGGGAAAAACATGTTAATAAGGTACTGACTGAGTATGCTAATGAGATATTGATGCACATTATATTGACCTAGTGGAGTTTGCTAATGAGACATCGACCGTGCCGCCACAGGGCTGGGGCTTTGCACTGGGGAGGCTGCAGTCACGCCAGGCCCTGGGCACCCACTGATGCTCCCCACGTGTTGGGCATTTTTAACACGAGGCATCACACTGGTCAGTCAGGCATGGCTAAGGTGAGGAAACGTCCGACCCATGTGTGAAGCTGCACAGAGCTCTGTTTGCTCCTGTGTTGCCAAAATCCGTGAAACGAACTACACTAAACTGGAAAGCGTGACAGGGTTACTTTTGAGGGCACCACACCTGCTCCACAGGCTGCAAAATTAGAAAATGCTGCCCATGATATAGGTGTTTCCCCAAGCAATTCCCATGTGACACTTGTCACACCTTCTTTATATGTATCTAGATCCGTAGCGATAACCTGCTCACATAAATAGTGGTCAAAACAAAAAACCCACAACTAGGTCCAGGGAGCATGCAGATGCTCTACATGGTGGTGTCACCAAAGTCTTGCCTTCCAGAGCACCGCATGGTGACCTATCACGGAAAGTTTTAATGACAAATGAGTAATTCTGCCCTTAGCAGTTTTGGCAGCTAGCTGGAGTCTTGGTGAACCTCTCGCTGCTGCAGAAGACAGCTGTGGGGTCAGGTTTGGTATCCTGAAGATCCAAAGGAAAAACCTCACTGGGAGGTAACCGAGCCTGTGGCAGAGCCAGGCTTTACACCTTGCTGGCATTGAAGTACCCATAGATTTTCCACAAGACCATCTCCAGATGATAGAAAGATAATCCTCGTAGCAGAAAATGCAGAAGAGATGAGGTTGCTTGTGGAGGGATGGTCAGAACAGGGTCAGCAATTTTGCTGTGCAGGCACAGCCACAAATCAAGACAGTCAATGGAGGAGCAGGAGGAGATGAGACCTAGCAAGAAAAGTTGTGTCCGACATTTCACAAGGACCAGGCAGAGGCTGACAGCCTGGACCCAGGTTGATGGATCCAGCCTGGATCTGCTTGCATGTGCTCGCAAGAAAGATATTCAGACTGCAACATCTGGATAAAACCTTCCCCCTGAAATGCTGCTGGCAGGACAGGTTTAGGAAGTTTGAGAGAGAAAGAAGAGTCAGGAATTCATACAAGAGAAGAGTTAGAAATGAAGATCCCATGGCCCCCGGGCAGCAAATACTGCGGGGTTGTAGTCTGGGTTTAAGGGCATCCCCAGCACCCTGGCTAGGGAGGACAGAGAGCAACGAGCAGAGGGTGTCGACAACCCTGCAAACACAGTCATGAAACCAAGCCACTCGTGGCCTTATGGTAGCGCGTTTTTCCTTTGTTCTGCAGAGTGCCCCTACCACAAGCCCCTGGGCTTTGAGTCTGGCGCTGTCACCCCCGACCAGATAAGCTGCTCCAACCCTGAGCAGTACACGGGCTGGTACTCCTCCTGGACGGCCAACAAGGCCCGCCTCAACGGCCAAGGCTTTGGGTGAGTCCAAAAATGCCTCCCCGAGGGGCCTGGCGGGCAGGCGGGTGTGGGGGGGACCAGGGCACCCCCAGCAGCGTGGCGGCAGGAGGGGGAAGGTGAGAGTGGAGGACGTAGCAGGGCCGTTGGTGTCCCTCCAGGTGTGCGTGGCTCTCCAAGTACCAGGACAATGGGCAGTGGCTGCAGATTGACCTGAAGGAGGTGAAGGTGATCTCGGGGATCCTCACGCAAGGGCGCTGTGATGCCGACGAGTGGATGACCAAGTACAGCGTGCAGTACCGCACTGACGAAAACCTCAACTGGGTTTACTACAAGGATCAGACTGGCAATAACCGGGTCAGTGGACTCTACACTCCGGCCATTGGTGGAGTGGAGGGTGCATTTGGTAACACAAAAGCATCAGGTCTTTGCAGGGAGGTGCCCCAAGAGGGGTTCCTGTGAGAGCAGCAGGGTGGATGGGGCCCAGCTCTCACCCTGTGTCCAGGAGCAGCATGGAAGGGGGTGTCCCCTTGCTGTGGTAAGAATAAGTGCAACGCTGACCAGCTGCAGAAGGATGAAATACACTTTTTTGATAATGATGATGGTGGAGTCTAGACTAAACTCAGCAGGATGGAGGCATTAGCTGGCATTGCAGGAGAAGTGGCACCTCTGTGATAAAACCCCTTTCTCGACTGGGGCTGCACTATATCAGCTGTGCCTGGGCATTGCCAAATGGGGGGTCCCTTTTTTTTGCAGTACGTCCAGGGCTAGTGCACGATAACAATGCAGAAAAACCCCTAAGACAAAATCTGCAACTATTTTAAGTCACAACCCACTGAACTGTTCTCACACTGCGTTTCTTAGCGGTTGGTTTGAAGCAAAAACTCCCACAGGGGACCCTACAGTGGTGCCTGTGGTCCTTGTGCAGCCTGGGGGGGCTAGGGGATGCCATGGCTGCTGCCTCCCGGGCATCCTCAGTGTCCATCTGTGGAGATGGCCCCATCCCAGCATAGGAGGCTCTGGTGGCTTTGCTAAAGCACTGGTTCCTGCAGCCCTGGGGAGATGCTGGGCATCTGTATCAGAATATCTGCCTTGCTGCAGGAAGGCAAATGAGAGAGAATGGGTCAAGATTAAGTCTAGCATAACCAGAAAAAGTGGGAAAACCATGCAAGGGAAGTGACTTACTCAGAAAACTCAGTCAGGGTAACATAAATTGTATGTATCCTGATATTTAGACAGGATTTTCAGCTTCTTAACCACCTGCCCATACCTCTCTCCCCAGGTTTTCTATGGCAACTCAGATCGCTCGTCCTCGGTGCAGAACCTGCTGCGGCCGCCCATCGTGGCCCGCTACATCCGCCTCATCCCGCTAGGCTGGCACGTGCGCATCGCCATCCGCATGGAGCTCCTGGAGTGCCTGGGCAAGTGTGGCTGAGTGCTGTCTCCTGGAGTAGATGTGTAGGTGTCTGCCTGTGCAGCTGCCCACCTCCCCACCGACACCGGCTGCGGCCACGGTCCCGCAGTGTAAATGCCCAGCCCGCAAAGGGAAGGGTTGTCTTGAATAAAATGTTGCTTCTCACCACCCCTGGTGATAAAGCTCAACTCTGCTGTGCAGCTGATGGGGTTTATGGGGCACACATTGGGGAAGGCAGGAGGGTTCATTGCTGCGGCTTTGATCCCGTGAGATGTGGTGCTTCTGGCCCTGGGTGTTAGCTCGGGGAAATGGTCGCCACGGTGTGCTGTGGAGGCCAAAGTAAACACAGATGGGGTCCAAAGGCAGGGCTTGGACACTCTTGGTGAGGCCAGGTCTGTGACTACTTGTCCCTGCGCCTGGGCACCCCGCGCTGTCCCACCGGGGCCTGGGAGGATTTTCATGCCGGGGCAGACATCTCATCCTGCTTTTCCTCATGCTTCTGCCAGTCTCTGCCATCCCTGTGACAGGGTCAGGGGCAGATCTGGCCAGTCCCCAGTATGAGGGGCTCTACCTATATCTCACACTCTCAAGTCACCCCATGTTCCCTTGTATCAGGTCCCCTCTGGCCTAAGCTGGTGTAGCTGTTTTTTGGGACAGGTATTGGTGCCTTGTGCACTGGGTGGCCAAACCCCCTCCATGTCCTCTTTAATTTTGCACTGACACATCCCGGGGAGCCCAGGACGCATCACTCTCCATGGGTGTTTGGGCATAGGAACTCACTCTCATTCACTGCCTTGATCTCCATGGCCTGATCCCCAGCGGGTTCTGAGGGCCTGAGGAATTTGGGGTGCGTGGAAGCTCTGATGATGCACCCATCTCCCTGGGGTGACTGCCCAGGTGGTGCGGCTCATGTCCCTGCCTCTGTCCCGGAGCTGATGCCCAGCACACCCCAGGTGGGACCTGTGGCTCCCACAGCTCCCACATGGGAGGGTTGCAGGGAGCTCTGGGGTGGCAGCTGCTGTTTGGCTTGTCACATGTCTGTGGCAGAAACCTGCCAGGCGCTGGAGGCCTTTTCCCTATTTTTTAACAGTCTGTGCACCCATCCCAAAAAGTCGTGGCATGGGCACCTGAACTGTTTCAGCAGAGAGAGCAGAGGCATGAAGACAACAGCACTGAGGTGGGGCATTTGCCTCTCATGCCCTTCTCTTACCCCCATGGGCAGAGAGATGAACGCTTGGTGAGCAACGCAGGAGATGAGACGTGGCTAAGACCAAATGAGATGTGACCAAAAACATGGAAAAGCCTTTGGATCTTTGTGCAATTTGTCACACTATTCGTTCAGGAGAACAGATGCTTCTACCTTGTTTTTTTTCCTGTAGATAAAGACAAATAATAGCTGTCAGGAAAATATGCTGTTCTGGTGAGTCTGAAAGCTTCTGCTCCACTATACCAACAGTATGAAGTCTACAGAGACATAGAAAAGACCAATCCTCATCTCCTGAGGTGATATTATGCCACCATGACTCCCTTGCTTTCCCCCTACCCCTCAAATGAATCATAGAATGGTTTGGGGTGGAAGGGACCTTGAAAGGTCATCTAGTCCAACCCCCCTGCAAGAAGCAGGGACATGTCCAACCAGATCAGGTTGTTCAGAGCCTCATCCCACCTGGCCTTGAATGTTTCCAGGGATGGGGCATCCACCACCTCTCTGGGCAACCTGTTCTAGTGTTCTACCACCCTCAAAAGTGATACTTGATGCTGGTTCCACTGGGGCTTGAACCCAGGACCTTCTGCGTGTAAAGCAGATGTGATAACCACTACACTATGGAACCATGACAATAAGCTTTGTTTATCCACAAATGCACCTAGGAACACACTTTCTTAATAAGAGATCAGTTAATCTGCATGGTTCTCTAATGATTAGCAGTACAGGCAAGCTGTGCTGAGAAGGTCCACTGAGCTCAAGGCAAGTCCTCTGTGCAGCCAAGCTGTGGGACCAGCATGAGGTAACAGCCTCTCTGGAGGCACCGGATGTACAATGACAGGGAGATGAGAGCTCTCCACCAGCCATCATGGCTCTCATGTTAGCAACACCAACACTGAATGCTGAAGTGTTTCCTGTCCCTGGACACAGGTGCCATCGCTTGACGTGCTGCTCTCACTTCCCTAAAAGCCGCACGGGCAGCTCTGCTCCATGTCGTGGTGGATAGTGATGAGGGAGGAGAAAGCTTGGTGCTCTTGTTTTGCTGCATGACTGAGGAGGGGTGGGGTGGGGTTGGAGGGGTGAAAGGATGGACTGAGCACCAGCTGATGAGCATTTGTAGCATCCCAAAGCAGTTAAGTTTGGCTGTAACCACCCAAAGACTTGGCTGTGAGTGGCCTCTGAGCTCCCGCACACAGTCCCAGGTTTTGCAAGTTGTCTGTCTTTGGACATGCACCCTGGGTCAAGCGCCAAGAGTTCCTGTGTCATTTGGAAGAGCTCGCAAGCTTAATCCACAGCCTGAACACATGCACTACGCACCATTATACACCAAGGCACCACACTAAATTAAGTGTTTTCACATGACTGGTCCTACATATGGGATATAACAAAACTTTGGAGGGAGAAAAGACTATCCAGGTAGAAAGGACTTGTGCTATCCCTCTTCCAGTCTCCCAGCTTCAAAGAAATCCCTAGACTCTTTTTCCAGATGGAAATGTACAGCAAGAAACAAGGTGGAACTATCAGGCAAACACTGAATTTTACAGTTCATTTGCTTCTTGCCTTACCCTGTCCTTTGCCTGCAGTTCACCTCTCCAGCTTGCACAGGGATGGGACCTACTTCTGGCGTTCATCTGCGATGTCTAAATGGTTCCTGCTACAGCAGGAGTTTCTGTTCTAATCCTAGCTATGCAGCTGGCTTGCTAATCGACCTTTGGAAATTCACTTAACCTCTGCCTCTTATCTAAAAAGATGGGTGCTGAGCGGCTTAATTAATTAAGCGGTCCTAAAATGCTTTTAGAATTGCACTTGACTTCCACCTCTGCATAAATGCAGCATGTTGGACTAACAGTGCAACTGAGGGCATTAGGAAAGCAGGACAGAACCAGCCAAAATACAATTACAAAAATACAAAGCTTTTCCTCGTGAGGTCTAACTTTTCCTAGCTTATCACCATCGTTTTAATTTACCGGCACAGATGCCTCCAGTCGCAATTAACCAGAACAGAGCCAGCAACTGAGGCTGCAGGAGAAGATGCAAAACAGTGCTGGAAAAGCATTTATCTCTTAGGAGTGAAAATCTTGCAGGTCTTTACCTGCAGAGGTAGGGAAAGCAATGCATGGCTTGCTTTGCAACTGCTTAGAATGCAACAGGTTTGAAAGAGGAGGCAGGACCAAGAGCTGCCTTCAGCTTTGTGACCTGAATTTTTCGTCTGGGTGCTTACAGAGAGAAGTGAGGGAACTGTGCTGAGAAGCCAAGCTTGCCCAGTCTTAACTATGGGATATGAGAGACTGCCTCAGGCCTCCCCGCCATTTGTAAGTCAATAGCCCCTTTCTCCTAATGGGGACATGCAGGAATTATCCCTTCACTTCCCTCAGAGAGAAAAATGCCCACACCCACGCTGCTCCCCATCCCAAGGGGAACCAATGCTGACTACACCAGGGCTACCACAGCAGGGTGCTCGACCTCTACAAGGAGGTGGCCGCTCCATTTTCTGGAGCTCTGCATGGGGCACAGAAAAGGGCACCGAGCACCTGAGGTGACTGCAATGAGATCCTCGAAGGAGTAAGAGCAAAGGGAGGTTGCCAGAGTAAAGCTGAGTCCCCAGTGAGCTCGGCACCTCAAGGAAACAGGAATTTCCAACGCATTTCTGGCTGGGACTGTTGAAATGCTGGACTACTTGTCCTGGTGGAAGCTGAAGCCCTTAGCTCAGGCCCACAGTATCCCCATTTGGGAGGTAATGGGTGCAGCTCAGTGAAGGCAGCAGCCTGGTCTCACACCACCCCAGGCAACTATTTCAGAAGGCTCTGGGCAGACTGCAAGTCCTGGGTTCCTGGAGCGCAGAGGGAAAGAAGGGAGGCCAAAGAAAAGTGGTCCCCACTCCTCAGTTTGTTTCTAATTACCCTGAAGAATGAGGGACTAGCAGAGAAATATTTCAAAGTTTTTTAAAGCTGCACACATAACAAAAAAAGTCATGGTCAGGACAAGGACAGCTCATCGAAAACTATCACTGACACCTGAACGCTTGCCTAGAAGAGCCTCAGCTGATGTGTGGCAATGCTGAAATGCCAACATGCTACTCCAGCGGTAGATCCCCTTCTGCAGTGAAGAGAACTTAAGGGCTGGAAACTTTCAGGGCTTTTTAATTTCTCGGTAGTGCCTGCTGAGAGGATTGGTGAGTTGATACTGTTCAGAAAAGAGAACAGCAGAGATTTTTGCCCTGAAAGGAAGAAAAACCCTCAACGTCTGCCATGAGGCTACAGGAATGGTGGGCAACAAGGTGCTTCAGAGCCGTTTTCTCTGTGCTTCTGTGGCAACGTCAGGGTTGTGGACAGCTACAAGCCAGCTTCTCAGATGGGGAGTTCACAGGATCTGGCTGTGACCTGTCGAGCAGAGGAGTCCTGGTACGGTTCTGGCCCATTCTGCTCACCTGAGCCAAGCTAATGCACGGGGAGGTGCTCGGGAGGAGACATGTCAGGAATAAGATCAGCCATTGAACAATGCCAGTGTTCTAGTGCAAAATCTGCATTTTTATTAAAGACATATTTTGGAAGGCCCATTCAAAAATACATTGTGCTCAGTAAAAATTAACCATTTTCATGCTGATAATTAAGGTTACCACAGGATTTTTTTTTTTCTCTTTTAGAATATTTACAGCAACAATAGAAATTGTACGGAAGTTAAGAATGGAATACATGCCCAAAAAAAATTTGGTAAGGTATACCAACAACATGATACAAAGGGTTGTATACAAACACTTTACAAATGGTTTATTAACTTGCATGAAGTCATCCTTAAATATTCAACACATTTTAAAATTTGTATTCCAGGATTAAAAAGGTTAACACCACATCACATCCCTTCCACAACAGAAAGCATGGTAGATTTAAAAGTTTGTGCGCTTCAGATTTCCAGTAGCTATTAAAACCATCGGGGAATCTTATCCATAAATTTAGAAGTTTTGAAAGCTGCCTCCCCAGCCTGTTATTTTTGGAATAGTCTTTACTGGCAGATTGTGGAAAAAAAAGGTCACATTATTTTAAACCTTGTTCTTCCTTCCTTCTCCCAAATGACACAAATTCAGAATTCGGTATTTCACAGTGGAGATCTAAGCAGTCCTGGAAGTCCTTAGCAGATTAACCAGATTTTAAAATGCCTGCATAGAATTTCCAACAAAAATATGGTTTCATGGAAGATTTTAGCTTATTGTTCCATGTAAACCAAGCATATATAGATGCCACTCCTTTTGATTTGACATATCCTTCAGTAGTACGAGTCTAAGATGTGCACTAGCAAAAAAAAAAATTAAGAAGAAAAGGAAAGCCAAGACAGTTACCTACTCCTAAAGTTTTGCCTTGTTACTAAACAGTTAAAAGCTCTGCCATTGAAATTACATGTCAAGAATTTACACCAAGAGGTTCATATCCTATATGAAACCGGAATAGTGGCTTTCATCTTGTGCTATGAACATGCTTTAATGTTGCTAATGGAAAGCTCTACGATAGCAGTTACTTCACGACGCATTTCTATGCCTCTACAATTGAGATGCCACCTTGCATTTCTCAGAATGGATCCAGAGGAACAACGGCCTGTGAAAACAGAGAGCTCGTGGAACTAAGCGCCTGGTAGGCAGTGTGTTTTGGTGGGGGCACAATGAGGTAAGGTATCTCACCCAGATGAAATGGAAAATTAAAATTAAGAAAATCCTGAGCAAGTCTAAGGATAGCTGTTTGAATAAAACAGCAAACAGGGTGGAGTAGTAGATAAGGCCTCTAACTCCCTGATAATCTGCACTAGAGAAACAACAAAGAACAAGGCAACTGCAATATTTGAGAACCACAAGGGGCAGGGCAAGGGAAGACTGCAAAGCCGTGCAAAGGATGGCATTAGGATTCTAGAGGGAGAGCTCAGATGGCTTGGAGGTTTCAGAAGTATATCAGATGAAGGCCCATCAAGATTTTATTACTGGGTTGCTAACAGTAGCTAGAGGAAGAATCTTTTTACATGTCTCTTCAAAATTTGGAGTCAATAATAAGCTCAGAACAAACAAATCAAACCTTGACCACATTCTGCAAGAGCGAGGAGGTAGATTGACTTGCAGAGAAGACAAGAGATGTGTAGAGTCACTGTTGGCCTAAGTCACAAATTCCATGTTCGGATCCTTGGGCCATGTCTTAAGAGTCAGTTTTGCCCAGCTGCATATTTTGAGTTACATTCTAAAACAGCCTGAGCAATCTGATTTGGCGGAACAAAAGCATCCAAACATAGTTGGGCTGGACCTCTCACACTACTCATGCGTCTTCCACTTAGTTTGTCAAACAAAGCCAACTTCTGCACCAAACAATTGGCTGTACACAAGGTAACAGATAAGCATCCAAGCAGAACTTGGAGCAAGTCAACTTCAGCTCTAATCCATCAGATTTACCTATGCTGTCTCATGCAGTAGCTGTTGACAGTCCACTGAGAGAACAGACTACCTAGCACAGCTTTTCTCTTCCAGTTGAAAGAGGATCTTCTGTAAGATTTGCTGTGCTTAATTTCATGAAATTTGCTTCATGACTGAAAACTGAGAAATCTTCAGTTTCAGTACAACATCAGAACCAAGCGATGTGCACAAGCCCTCACTTGCCTGATGAGCCTGAGCATTGACGCACTGCTGCTGTTTGACCCTCTGAAAAAGGAGCCAACATCTAGAACTTCCAAGCTGTGTTATATTAAAAGGGTTTACTCAAATCGCTCCCTTTTAACAAAGGCCAGAAGTTAAATGGCTTTTCTCCTCATTCACTGCAAACTCACAAACTCAGTTAATGAATGGTTAATACCATGACACCATTAAAGAGAGCTGTGGAGGGAAAGGCACCTGTTCTTAAATAGTGTCCTGATTTGAAGGTCATTTAAAAATGGTTAAATAGGGCACATCACCTTTCCAGTCATCTTCTGTGACACTCCTATCTTATTTTGAATGGTGGGTCTACTTACACAACAACAGCCCAGGTGCATGGTTTACGATGTAACCCCATTAACAGATGTATTATGTGTGTTAGCTGGAATGGAAAAAAATAAACATTCATTGCCACCCCACAATTTGCAGTATATTATATATGGCTATCCTTTTCAAACTCTTTGTGTAACTGGGATTCAAATATTCTCCCAGCTCTACTCTGACAGTGTTCAGCACATAGAGAATCAGGTATTTTTGAAGTGTGTCTCACTACCAAATCATTATGAGACAACAAAAAACTGAAACATGAATAAAAATCTCAAACACTTCTAGAGCATTGCTCCCCTCAAAAGTGGCTGGGTTTTGCCTTAGCTAAACAGATCACAGGAGTGCTTTCAGAGCTATATAATCTGTGTTCCCATTCCTCTTATAAGGGAGGTCTACAGCCCTGAATTGTTAAGAAGTCATAGCTTTTTCTGAGTGAACACAGGAATCTACTCAGCTAAGAGCAACAGCAGCTTTTGAAGAAAAAAGAAGCTGGTATGTAGCGTTTTACACTAGTAAGATTCACCTGTTAAGAGACCTACCTGCAATGACACGGAATGGCCAAAAGCCTACCACAGGACACTGCTTCTTGAAGAATCACTCCATCTTTGCTCCCACAAACAAGGTGATGTAGCAGAGAGAAAGGTGACAAGCCTAAGGACAACCTGAGGGGGTCTCATACATTTGGAAGTTTGAAGCCTGCTTTAATATTGATCTAAAGGAGCGAGTATCTGTGGTGTCAGGAGTGGTGTCAGGACCCACACATTTAGGTGGGTCTGACTTGGTATCAGAAATCAAAGCTTGGTGTCAGTCCCCAGCCATGTGGGATGGGGAATGTGTTAGGAAGAAGGGACCAAATCCGGGGTCGCTGACTTCTTGCCAAGAGCCCTGCCCGGTGCTTGGTGCTGGCGACCTCTCAGAGGAACAATGAATCTTGGGCTGTGATAAAAGGAGCAAAAAGCATTAAATAACTCTAAGGGACTGTTCTCTGTTGCCAGGTCCGTTGGAAAAAATGTTATTCTAGGTTAATACATTTACATGGCAGTTTAAAAGGACAGCTTAAACACATATACAATTTCAGTTAAGATGAGCTTAAGGTGCTTCTTTTTCAGTTAACAAGAGCTCAAGAGCTATAGTAAAAACATACAGACAAGTTTAGGCAGCTTGAGTTCTGCAAAATGACTGTAATTCATTTTTGAAACCTAGTTTCTTTTCTATTCACATAATTAACAATGCCGTAAGGCAAAACAGATTGCCAAAGAATAAAATGCCGTTTAACTACAATACTTTATACTAAGTAAATCTACAGAACATGTAGCGCAAGACTCACAGACCAGTGAAGAGGAAAGCTCACATTTACAAAATCGTTTGCTTTGTAATTCTCTTCCCCTTTATTGAGCCAGCAAATCTCAGTCACTATAATAAGACTCCTTTGGAAGCCTCGGCAAAATTACAGTAGCAATATTCTAAATATTGGGAAGTTAGACCAGGTTGAAAATTCACAATTTATCCCAGGACCAGCTCGCTGAGCTGCTGGAAGTTCTTTCCAACAGAAGGAAGAAAATACTACATACGTTCAACACAATTCAGTATTCAACTGAGGTCTACTATGGTTTGTCTACTATGGTTTGTTGAATGTGAGAAGAAAATGCAGTATGAAGTAGAAACAACTTTCTGTAAATATGGGCCACCAAATACTTGAACATTCCTTGGGTCACCCTTGAAGCTTTGCTAACTACTTTAAACAGCTATATGTACACTCAGAGATTACCCTGAATTAACTTAACGGGTACTGAGAAAAAAAAAAACCTTTGGAAACATTTTTGTTTTCGGAAGTCAGAACAGCCACACACAGCTCAGCATCATCATCCTCTGCATGAAGCTCTTACCAGCAAGCTAAAAGTCTTGCAGAGGCAAAAGGATACATATCCACAAAGCACAGAAGAATCTAGTCTGAATGCTCCCCGGGAGACATTCAAATCGTGCTGCTTAGAGCCCCACTCTCGGACACAGCGTTTGTGAGGGATTTCAGCGGCATCAGCCCGTTTCAAAGCAGGACTAACAGGACTAACCTAGTTGTGAACAACTGACGAATCAAAAGAGATTGCTAAAATATACTGCTTAAACTCTGACAGTGATGACTAGTAAATACCACAATGTCCTTCCTGGATGCCCACTGAGCCTACCAAAAACTGAATACCCTTTCATGTCTACTGTATTTATATATGCTATACATATGATATATCAACACAGTATATATCATATATATATATAGATATAATCTATCATATATATCTGTAGAAAATCACATGCACATTTCTTGCAGGCAATTGACAAAGAAAGAATTCTTATTTTGTAATTTTTCACATTTACTAGACTGACTTTTAGCCCTGGACAAATCTGATGTAACATCCTTCCATATTGTACTTTCTGACAAAGACTTTAGAGTAGCGGTGCCGAATTTGCCGTTGTTAGAACTTTGGTATGACTTGAGAGGTACTGAACAGCATGTCCAGTTTGCATTGTTATCTAAGTAGGAAGTTCAGCTCTTACTGCCTGGCTGCTTCTGTTAACTACATCTATGGCTAAATCATTGAATTTACATTCAGGTTAATCTCTTTCCGGAAAAGACAACGTATTTGCAAGTACAAGTGTCTTATGAGGACAGCATCTAGAAAACGACCTATGCTGCAGAGTAGTGAGGGACTTGAATGAATGTGTTTAAAAAGGAAAGATTGTATTGTTCTGACACTACAGGCCTGACTCTCTTCTTATTGCACAAAGTTAGACTGGCATAACTCTTTTGACTCCTACTGGCACACCTTTGATTAAGTTTACCGGCAGCAACAGAGGAATCAGGTTGTGTATTTGCTACACTCGACAATCACCAAGGTAAAGGCAGTTTTAACAGTGTTGTACAGGAGACTGGAACCCAAGATCTAGTATTTTACCGAGACTGGTAACTGAACTGTGTACGAGAATATTTGGATAGTAAGATCTAAGGAGAAATTAAGCTGTATGGCAACCTTCTCCCTCAATATCCAAATATCAGATTTGTAGCTTTAAATACATCCTGAAATATAATAAAAAGTGCAAGAGTAGTTTAAATTTAAATACAGTGTTTATCTTATTAGTTAATAGATTGCTAAACAAGATGTAAAATACACATATGCATAAAAGCTTATACCATGATCTGCAGTGCCATGCTATGCATTAAGTGTCAAAGTTTGGCATTTCACTTGCAATTCATGCTATGTTTCTTTGGTTTTCACCCCTGCTATTAAGTGGAGGAGCACCTGCTTTAGCTTGTAGTCATGGGGCACTTTATCTCTTTAGAGGAAACAAAATTTGGTACTGGGGCTCTGTGCTCTTGATGCAGATGCAGAAATCCCACGAATATTACTAGGAAAGCTAAGGACACAGGGGAGAACATACCACATTCAGGTTACTGTACAGTTCTGCAGTCTCTTACATTTAGCCAATACGTCCACCAAAATAGCCCATAATAAAGCTTGGAATTGAATGTTGTCTTCTGTTTGTTACCAATAGTGCCTATAGTATCGGGCTCTCATAGCTGAGCAAGATTCATACTGTTACAGTCACGTTTATATCCACATTCAACTTCCTTTTATTAGAAGTATAATACCGCACTTTATATCACAAATGTATAAAAATATGGCAGATAGTGTCATAACAATACTTTTCTTTTAAATGAGTATATTTAAAAAACAGACAGTTATTTCCCATTTATATATATTTATATATAGAATAAAATACTCCTGATGCAATATATAAATGTTACTGTTAGTTTTTTATAGAAACTACTGTAGCTGTTGCACTGCTTCACAATGTTTCAAACAGCTCAAAATAACTTTACATTATAACATAAAAGATATGATAATAACAGTACGATATTAGGTAATCATAAATAAATATTACAAATCCTATCAAATATGGAAGTTTAAAAAACAAATTTAAGACATACAATTTAACTTTAAACCCTTAACAGGGATACACTTTTATCACATAAACCCACTGTTTTAACTAGGCAGCAAAAAATGTGGTAAGGGCATAGGTCTAGACATGAATGTTGTCACCCTTCTAAGTGCCAATACATACCAGAAGACTCCCAGCTTTCAGACAGAGATGTGCACTAAGCTGGAATGTAAATGAGAGAAAAAGGCAATGCATTTTTCTCCCTGACCAGCACACTCTGCCTGGCATCCAGCGACATTTCTGATGACTGGTAATTCGTAATTCAACTTGTTTTACTGTATAATCCCTGACTCTCACTGTGGTGCCAAACGGCATAGCTCCACATGTACATATTGCACACCTTTATAAAGCTGAAAATGCAGTCTTACCATCACCAGAACCACCACCACTCCGCTACGCTGAACTCCACCTGAACCGGCCTATTTCCTGGAGTGCAATTACAAGGCCGTCTCTTTTAGATCATTCAGATTTGGCATTCGCGATCGGTTTGTTCGGTTATACGTGTGCCCGTTCTGTCCGCTCTTGGAAGGCAGCTGGTCGGAGTAGGGAGGCCCATCGCTCGCGCTCCTGTTCACTGGGGAGACGTGCCAGGTGGGTTCCAGCTGGCTTGGTATCTGCAGCGTCGGCCGGCTTTTCGGCTGAGGCTCTTGCCGCACATTGCTGCTGCCGCTGCCGGAGCTTTGACTCATGGGGTGGATTCGCACTTCAGAAAAAGCAGGTTTGGCTGGCTGACTTGGTAGGGGCTGGAAGCGAGGCTCAGCAGGGACTGGATGATTTGAAGAAGAGAGGTGCAAGAACTTTCGAAGGGATTTTAATGGCTGGTTCTGAAAGACACGAGGAAAAACACTTGACCTTCTGCTCTCCATCATATCAGACTTCCTATAAGAAAAATGTCATATCCTAAATGGAGCACCGTGGACTTCACAGGACTTCTTCACTTTTAGTTTGTATTCATTTGGAATATTTCATTCCAAGCTATGACTACACACCTGAGAAAATGTCTTCTCATTATGATTCATCTATTAACTACCTGAAAAGATGGGACCTTTTCTACATCAGGAAAAAAAAATAAATTGTTCCCATCAATTATTTTAACCTTGTTTCCTATGAAAATGGAGGCATAGACAATTGTCTGTCACTACTCCTACTACTAACTTTAGAACCTCAGCCACATTATATGAGGCAGAGGTACCAGAAATACAAAGCTCCTAAAAATTTTGTGAACTTTAATTAGGGGTAAGAAAGAGTCTTGAGTAATCAGCTGCAGTGAAATAAGGGCTGGCAGAACTCAGTATTCAGATATTTTATCTGCTGGGTGATAAGCTGCTCTAGTCCCTCACAGCGTCTTTAACTGGTGAGCAGGTTGAAGGAAAATGGAGACATGAGGTTACTGAAAAGGGTAGCAAGAGCCTGGGGAAGCCTGAGTACACAAAGTGGGTTGAAAATAGCCTCATTAAATTCCACAGCTCACAGAGAAACTTGCTTCTTCAAACACTGCAGCTGCAATGAACCCTCTTCTTCAGCTTTCACTGCTCCCCAGGCTGGTTTTACAACTAGAGAAAATGAAGTTGCATTGGTGCAGTGCTATGCTCCAATAGTGTAGCTACCATAGACATGCACTGAAACGTTGCTTGCCTCTAATGAAAAACCATAACCAATATTTCAAAAGGCTCAAAGACTGACACGGGGACATTTAGTCTTTCTTCTTTTCCTTGTCATTTATGTCTAGATTTTCAAATAATTATGCAAAACTGCAAGCACATGATTTTTTACATTCAATGAGTGGGGAATGGGGAGGTTGGGAAATAATGTCAAATGCAATTTTTCTATTCACCGTAGAAAAAGCTGTCAAGATACCTCAGTGATGTTAAAATACAGGGAATTGATAATGTCACTTACATGAGGTTGGATTTCTGTCATCTTCTCAGGATGCCAGTCCTTCTGCCTGCTGCTCTGGTGATTAGACGAATGAATGGCTTTCTGTAATGCCAAGAGATCCTGACCATCGCTGCTAGGCATCTGCAACAAAATATTAAATACTAATTTCCTAATATAGTCTTAAGAATAGCTGTAAATAATTTCCCCCAGTTAATTACAGAACGCAAGTGAAGCCCATTGCTGCAGTAGAATTGCAACGACCTTTCAATATCTTTCCCCATAGTAAGAGCAAGTGGCTGTGAGTATCATGCAGATTTGCTATACCCTTAGCCCTTAAAGCATTCACATGCTGTTAGTGTTATTTGCTGTAAGAGAGAGCAGTTAAACAAGGCTTAAAAAAAAAAATTAAAAAATTATTGAGCCTCATCTTCATTTAAAAAGCATTCCATACTGCAGTTAAGACCATGGATCAGTTCTATAAATTTGTTCCTGGGTGAAGCAGACCAAAGTCTCTCTAAACTGATGTCTGGATAATTTTGCCATCACAAAATCAAGCATTTTTCTTTTCCTCATCTTTCTCCTCCTCCGCAAATATCCCAAACTAAAGCAAAAATTAAGAAACTCCCCAGCCTTTCCCTCCCTCAAACAAGCTGAAAATCCAACAAAATTTATGGCAGAAGGATAATTTAAAACTTACATGTAGAGTTTTATCTCATTTCAAGAATTCTAAGCAAAAAAAGGACAGTTAAAATTTAACCTATTTTTAATGCAAGCTGTCTTTTATCATGAATAACCAGAACAAGCAAAAATACAGCAGAGGCATGAGCTAAGATTTAGTTTTGAGATGATCTGTTGTTAACATTTGATTAATTATATTTATATATAAAGAAGCAGTTTGCATTAAAAAAATGTATTTCCAATATAGCTATAAAACAAAACAGGTTCATTTTTTTTTTCCTGATAAAAACAGAATGAGACAGTTTAGTTTTAAACATACATGATTTCACAACTATGTTCCTCTTTAGTTTTAGTTCCAGGGCTCATTCTCTCTGGAACTGTATATGTTACATTTCCAGTATATCAAGTAGTAAACAAAAATTAAAAAAATAGGCACAATCTATTTCAAAAGAGCTGCCAATTTTACTTAAATTTATTGAACTGGCCCAAGATACTTAACTGGCATGAAGAGAAAGTGGTCCCATGAAAATAAAACACATGCTGCTGTACTCAGTAAAACAAGTTTACTGGAGCATTTTACAGTGCTACTGTACTTAAAAATTAATACCATGGGTAGAGTGACTACAGGAAGCTTTTTCAAAGAAGAACTATGCTTTAAATTATTCTTTGAATTAAAAAGAGGAAAGAGGGATTTCTTGATGCTTGGATTCTCCCCGTTGGTTGAGTTTGTCTGCAATATAAGATAAAAAAACTAAATGCATAGTATTTCAATTCAAGAGATCTGTCCTTACTATATTAATTCTTTTTCTTTTTTAAAAAAAAAATTCTGGCAATATATGGTACCAATCCTATAATTTGCTTTGGGAACATACAATAGTGATTGAATGAAAAAAAGCATATGGAACAAATTCAAGGAACTAAATCCATATAAAGCATGTAAAAAGAGATCAGTACACCTGCTTTTATATCCATGTTCATTTGGAATGCAGAGCGTGTTTCAAAGCCTTTTGGAAATAACTGGTAGATCTTGTTGACTCTACTGAGCTTTGGACCAAATCTTGTAATTCTGGCAATCGTGTTACTTATGATAATGACCTAAAGCGGTATGACATTTCTTATTTTTCTATAAAGAAAATATCAGAGATACTCTAACAATAATAGCAATTGATTTCAGAATGAGCAGTTGATAGCTCCCTCTAGAAGAAACAAAAATAGTATATTTGTAATTTGTAAAAAGAGCTAGGGCTTCAAGATGAATTATTTCTGTTCTGACAAAAAATATGCTTTCAAAAACTTAATGTATAACTGCATGGGCACTGGCTGCTTTATTTTAATTTCTGCAGTAAAAACAAAGAGCATACCAATGGATGCACAAACAACAAACAGAACTATCAAGTATTAAAATTATGAATGGGAGTATTCCTCCTGTGCTCAGGTACAAACAAGCATAGGACACATATGCTATGTCTAGCATTATTCTGCCTGTAGAAAGAAAACTTTATACTACAATATGACGACTATATGACTAAAGAGAACAATGGGGACACTACCAAAAGCGAGGGTTTTCAAACAGGTTTCTCAGCTTCTAGATTCCACCCAAGTTAATGAAAGACAGAGTCACTAATTATCACAGCACAGCTTGTTTAGGAACTTTATGGTCAGAAGAATTTCCTGTTTGAAGTTCAGTAAATTAAAAAGGAATCAAAGCATCGCTAGAAGAAATGCTCACCTGCAACTGTTTTTTTCCAAAGCAGATTATTTCTTCAGACTCATAGCTTGCAATATGTGCCAAAATCTGCAAAACTTGGGCTCCTCTGAAGATTGTGCCTATTGACACTCTGCACAACTCTCATGGGTATCAAATTGTTTGGTGGCAGATGACAGAAAAAACCGTAAATCTAGCAATCCTCAAAACCTTTTGCTACGTTATTAAAAGACTCAAAACAAGATGAAAAGGAGAATGAATAAGAACAACTCTGCTAAAACAATATTGGAAAGTATTGCCACAGCAGGCAGTAACGATTATTATCCCATGAGGAACTGCACCTGGACAACTCTAGGGAGAATGATTAATGGGAGGAGAAGGTGTCAGGAATTGGGATCAATTCTGGGCTATTAGAGATTTTGCGAATGACATTATTAAGATGATGTCTTCAATCCACTTTCAGATATCTTTTATGACTCTTATGATCATCACCAGCAAAACGAAACTTGCCAAAGGAAATCAGAAGTAGCTATGATGTGCTTCTCAGTATTGTGACAGTTCTCAGGCCTAGTTTGTTATTTGCTGCAGAAGGTCTGTGTCAGAGTAAATAAGTGGAATTCCATACTTCTAGGACTCTATGAGAATTATAAGCCTCAGAAAAAAAACTTGGGTAGTCACACGCTGTTAGATTTTTTATTATGAATTAATAGAAAACATTATTCATGTAGTCGAAGAGCTAGTATTACAGTGCTGTTAACAGCTTTTACTACTGAAATCAAACTTGGTGCTGAACTGAAGGTACAATTTTTTTTTTGTACTGGAAGATCCTAATGAACATCCCAATGTTTATTAGGTAGATATCCTCAACTAATAGACAAAGAACAACAAAGAACAGTGTCTGAATGATACACTTGTACACACATCGGTGGTACAGATGATCCCTAGATACTGTCCTGTTAAACAGCTGTAAATAGGAATGAAAAGAGGTTTTTCAGTCTCCGGTTGGGTCCAAAAATTAACTTGATGTCAGCAAGTTTCTAGCTGATGATGCAAGAGTTTTATCACTATCTTATTTCGCTAATTTAATAATTTTCTTGTGACATACTAGGTCTAACTAGCCACCATAATTTTCCTTTATGCAAAATCTCTCTCTCCACCCTTGCTCCCCATCCCTCTTCTTACGAGTGAGAAGAAACAGGAGTAAGGGAGTAAGGACTATGTATAAATCTGTCCTGTCTTGTAATCAGTGATGGTTTTGGTAGTTAGAGATTGAGGTACTTCTGATTTAGATGTTTTGGGAAGTGTCAGATTTTGAGATGCAACACAATCCTGTCTATATTTCCTTCACACAGTTTAATCTGGAAGTAGCTGATACACCATCTCTCAGCTGGGCTTTTAAAGTGTTCCTTCCCACCACGTCTGAATGGCTGGAATCAGAGACTAGAACAGTGCAAATCTAACAGTTTTTTTTTTTTTGGAAAATGCATCACTGGAACCAATGGCCTCCGGAGTGCTATCCTCTCATGGACTTTTTGATATCAAATAATCCCAGAGTTATAATGTAGACATTTTGTTCAACTGTATAATGCAAATGATCATATTTGTACTGGGTACAGGCATCAGGATGAACAAAGTCAGAAGGAGAGGCAGATGCCACTGCTGTAAAACCTGCCCAGCAGGAAGGCGAGGTGCATTTTTGAGTGCTAATTAACATACACATGTACATGTTCCACAGAGTTCAAATAAACTAAAAAGAACTAAAAAAAAAAAAGCCTGATAATCACTCCTCTCCCCTAGTGTTCAACAGATTAGCCCTCCACCAACACCCAGATTCAGGCCACCTCACTCTATGACAGCAGATTTTTTGATTTATTTATTCCCCTTTACCAGGAACAAGCGGGATTTACTCCATTCTGAGGACCTTCAAAACTATAACTGCAGTTACACTTACAGAAACATTGCAACTTTATGTAAATGAAATTGAAAATATTTTACTGTTTCCAGAACTGTCATTCCAGAATGAAGTAACCTAAACATCACCTCATCTCAGTTCTTAGGGAGATTTTAATTATAAAACTTTGTGAAATGTTAATATACGACTGCTCTCTGATAAAAGAAAGTTCTTTCTCCCTCCCAAAACCTAGCTGAAAACGTAAAAATGTAGAAAAGACACCAAAGGCTTATGCTGAATAACAAAAGTCACAACCCATTCCCCCAGTAAAACATAAAACGTTAAGAAAGGTTAAGACACATCATCCTTATTCCCGCCACAGGGCGCAGCAAGAAGATGGAGGCTCTTATCAAGACACTGCCATGAAAAGACTGCAAAGAATTCTCATTTATAACAGTTTGATCTCCTCCTAATGGGTGTCTGAAATTATTCAAGCTCTGAGGACACACAATAATGCATTTGCTATTCTTAGAATGGTATCACCATATCCTGCAAAAGAATTTGCTGCAACACCAGCTTAAAACTTGCATCAAAACTGACTCTTAAAGGGTCTGAATGAAAAGAAAGATGGACAGGACTGGTAGGTGAAGAAGTATTCGAAATGGCAGATAAACCCCACACAGGGAAAGAGTTTGACTTTCATATAGTGAAGAGAGAGAAGAAAGGAACAAACAGATACATGTGGACATGATCATATAATCAAGTTACACAAAGGTACTGTACTAACCTAGCATACTAAAATAGCATAATTCAAAACTGATAAACAGATTTTCTTTTAGAAATACTGTATACTTACGGTTTGAGATTTCTTCTTTTTCTTTTTTATTGCCCTGAAAAAACCTTGCTTTTCTTTCTCCTTGAGCTGTTCTGAGTGACTGTTAAGGTTTTCAGGACTTTTCCTAAACATGAAATAAGGTATTGTAAGAGAGATTTTATTTTTATATTAGGTAAATTCTGTGTAATAATGAGATCTGATGCCAAGGAATGCAAATTACTGATTAAAGCAAAAAGATTCTTAATGTTTTAGCATTCATTAGTTCAAGGGTTACTACACAAATACCACATAAATAGTCTTATTAAATGGGATAGGAGGAACACAGTGTTAGGGCAAAATTATTATCTCAAAACAGTGAATAGTTATTTAGGGAAAAGGAAAGCATGCATGTCTTTTTTCTTTTTAAGCCAGAATTTAATACTCAAACCAAAATATCACACAAAAGGTCTTTTAGAAAAATGAAAATTATATGTGAGAGAACATACAAATGGTGATGAGGTATAAAAGCACAGGTCCAGTTTATCCATTGCTTGCTGGAGAGCCAGGAGTTGCAAAGTTCACCAGAGAGAACCAATTTCGCTCAAATTTCCTGACCTTTGCTGACATGGCTCCAAATTTTTCATCAGGGAAGCTAGGGATCTACTGCTGTCCATTTCAACTTAAAAACTTCAGTTAGTTTATTATGCATGAGTGAGACAGTGCTGGCAAAAGAAGAGGACTCAAAAGTGGGATAGGTGACTTGCCTGAAGACAGAATTTCCACATTTAACTTATCTACAGAGCTGAATTAACTGCAGCTGATAAATAACATGTTACTTTACATATAGACAGTAAACTATGCATGTAAAGTACTGATATGGGGTAAAAAGATGGTTTATGTAGGACACTGGTCAGACATAACTGAATGCAGTTCTAGGGCCCTTTAAAATAGTTTGAAAATTAGAAATGGCACAGGAAAGTGTCACAGAAATAATTTCAGAGATTGAAAGAATGGCCTGCATTAAAAGAGTCAGAAATTTCAGTTTTTTCAGTATGTTAAAAAACACAGCCAAACCAGCCCCAACATTGAGTTTCTTTGATTGCGGCGCACAAGTACTTATGTAGGAAGAAATTACAGAACAATAGAAGGATCTTTGAAGTAAAGGGCAAAGATATAACAAGAACAAGCAGGTGGAGGATGAAGCCAGAGAAGTCATATTAGAAATAAGACACTGATTTTAACAATGAGAATCATTAACCACCAGAACAAACTCCTTAGTGAACAAGTGGATTTCCCATCTTTAACATTTCAAACAAGGACTCTTCTGGGAGACGCACATTCATCGGGTATGCTACTGGGCCTGGACCCCAGAGAACAGATGATATTTAATGACAACCAACATATGGAAAAATCATACTGGGTCATTTAATAGTCCTTTTTCACTCTTAAGCTGCATGAAAACAAAAATGAAATTATTCCATTGTCCTGATGAAAAACCTAAAGGAAAGCTACAGTTCTAAGGGGTACGGATGACAAAGAGGAGCAGCTTTTCTTGGAGCAACTGTAACGTAACAACACTTAGCTGTCTGCTATAGTTATCTTTGGCTTCTAATTCTGGCTTTAAATGCTATGCTATCAGCTGGTGATTCAGCTGCTACTACATGCCAAGCTGACTTTTTTTTTCCAAGCAAATGTGATACACATAATTGGGGTAGGAATCACTGGAATCACTTATTGATAAGAGTATCTTCATTCTGATAGGTGATTTCATCAATTTTCAGTTTCTACACAAAACCACCTCAAGCTTGAAATGCTACCTGGTTCTAAATATAAATGCATGCAGTGTTTAAATGCTGTAATAAAGTGTAATTGTTGAGTAAGAGAATGGGCTTAGATGAAATATTTGTAAGCAGACAGGATGGTGGAAATTTTCCTAATTTAGATTTTTGGAATACAGATCTAGATCCAGGAGACACATTAAGGTGCACAACAGCATAGATTTAATGTGAAAATTACAATGCTACAGGAAAAATATCTGGTTTAATATAATTATTAGATTTATAACACATATCTTAAATATAGTGGATTGCTAAGGATTTCTGTTTCTGTCATGTTGCTGTATTTGGTAACACTATGTCACAGCAGTAAGGCAGGCTTGTATTATTCACTTAAAGCACCGAAGAGAAAGTCTGAGAGTAAGACTACTGACAGCTTTACAGATTCAGTGAACTCTCAAGATCGACTTAATGCAGACAAAACACCTACCGAATTCTTTACTCAATGATTTTTACCTAATTTGTTAGACAAACTGGAGGAAAGCATGCTCCCCAAATATCCTGCTTGTACCCTGGAATTCATGTGGATGAGGCTCAGAATCCTCTTGAGCCTTTCCCCAAAGGAGCTACTGCGCATCCGTATCTGCAAACACACCCCAAACCACAGCCCCAGAGCAAATTACCAACCCAGTCACTATGTTGTCCGCTGAGAAACCAGCGTGAGATCATAAAGAAGTCCCCATGTGGTTACTCTACGTTGTCCTTAAACATTTTTCAATGTCTTGCTATGGCTTTTCTGTTCCAAAGTCTATTCCAAAATGGATATATTATGTTGTATATAAAAATATGCTGTATTTTTAAAGGTGAACTTAATCTTCAGAAAAAAGCTTGGGAAAATTTTTGCCATACTTTTAGACGGATTCACTCAAGTGTCATTCTTTTCTTTGGCCCAGTGAACTTGGATGAGAAAACTGCTCCCTACAGCAGATAAGCAGAGAGCAGAGAAGTGAGATTCTGCACCATCATTTCCTCTTTATGACTACAGTGACTAGATAGAGGAGGAAAACAAGGGGCTGAGAACTCTGCTCATTTTCAATTGCTGCTTACCCCAAAGCCAGTGGTTTTACACTGACTGGTTTATGTCATTAACTCCTATGACTCATATTGCAGTACAGTTGTCTGAAAATGCATTGACCTTGAGAAGCAACTGCTTCTAAACACATGCTCGTTATGTGAAGAGAGTGAACATATATAGCATTATAGCAGGAAGCTTCAACATCAGGATTTTGTTCTGAGTAAAAATAGAGCAGAACATTTTGATCGACGAGATGAAACACTGGGATATTTTAGGCATCCCAAAAAAATGATTTTCAGACAATGGACAGTACAGGAAAAACTTAGGATTATCAGAAAAAAATCTGTATGGTATAGTCATTCAAGACTGAACTCTTAGAGCGTAACTGAAAGTATCTTGGTATTTTGCGTAAAGCTTCAGCTCTTGAAAGCAAGGAGTTACACCAGAATCTGTGACGCGTTGTCTCTTTTACTAGCAAGTAAGACTAGCCCTAGAGAAGAGCCCCCACTCAGAGACCTCACCCTCAAGCAGAAACTAAAGGCAAGATGTGCTCTTCTCCATTACTGTATCTTTGTGTGCCTTTTGCATGTTTGGGACATGTAATGTATATCACCTTGGGTATTCTGGTCTGAGACACTTAGAAAAGGCATAGGTATAAACAAAATTTCTGTGACTATCACTAGCATTTATGGCCCCTGGGCAGGAAAGGCATCCAACTTCATGCAGGTACAATGAAGCAAACATGCATGGGGCAAGAAAGCTGATGTGTTTTAATATTAACTGAAAAGAATAAATAGCAAGCATGCTGCATTCATGCTGCCATAGATAGATTTGTATTGCAGACAGCTCATTTTGGGTGATAATTCCTCATGCTTTTGTTTCAGTTATTCTTCAGCAGCCCTAATCTCAGCAGACAGTGTAACTTGGAAATCCTCTTTAACTGCCTGCATACTACTCCCTTTATGGAACCACTCACAACTACACGAGTAAGATTTTGGTCTAATGGAGGAGTCACTGAAACATCTGGAGTTTTCTTCAGAAGATAAATGAATAAACACTAATTCTCCAAGTTAGCTTTTGGTTTTGCTTAAAGTAAAACCTGTGGCAGTTATAGAGTTACCATAAACAAAGGCAAGAAAATGTCAGAAACTTGTGAAACACCTCAAATAGACGGTTTACTTAAGGTAAGACTCTCAATCCCACAAGCTGAAGCCCATAGTAAAACTGCTTGGTCTAAAACTCTGGCACTGAAAGCTTAAAAAATCAGAGATCAAGAACTTTGCTTGGAGCTGCATTTTTTTTTCCCTGTGGAAAAGGAGGATTTATTAACTGGAATAAACCCCAGATCTACTATCTTATAAACTGAATAGCACCCAGAAGCCACTAAAGCCACTAGATCACCTGAGGTTATGGAATCACAGAAGAAAGTATATATATATATATGTATATATACACACATACGTTTTACACCCCCTCCCTCCCCTAGGATCATTCAGCATTAGTAACCATAAAAATTTGGAAGTGGTTGCTTTCGTAAACTTATAAAGTGTATATACTTCACTAGGCTTATTTTTTTTGACAGAATATTGATGACTAAAAATTCTGGAAAGCTTCCTTGCAAATAACATTAGACCGCATAATCTAATTTCTAGCAGAAAACAAAAACACTAATGACAGGGAAAGGGTCAGGGAAGAGGCACTGGTTACTAGAAGAGACTGGTAGGGAGGCTCAGATGTTGCCAGACAGATGAATAAAGCAAACATACTGGATGATAATGCGTATGCAAGAGTCTTGTGCAGGAAATGTCAGAGGGAAAGCGATACCATTAAGAAGGTGAACATCTTCAAGCTATGCAGAGCAGATTCCTGAAGCCTCAACCAGTGTAACACACACAGATGACTTTTAAGCTTGCAAGTTACAAATCTGCAATTTCCTGTTATTTTTTACAAACTCATTAATTCTGTAAAAGAACTGGAAAGTATTTACAATGCAGCAACAGTTGTACTGCAGACACAGCTGAACAAGCTTTAAACAACCTTCTCAGATATTGGTAACTTTCTAGTTTCAGGACCATTAATCTGTGACTTCTTTTTTACTCTGATACAGTCATGTTATGTTTACAAAATACTGTATTATTTTGGAGTCTTGAAAATTAATGGTAGATGGATAATTGTAAGCCTTTGACACTCCTACGAGTAGGATGTTCTTTTTTTCTTGTTAATTCATTGAATAAGTTTGTGTGTTTTTGTAAATATTATATACATATAAACATAAATACTATATATTTCCCCTTTCTATTATTTTTGCAGGAAGATATGACACATGCTAGAGAAGATATGACAAGCTGTTTGTCATAGAATGAATACATTTAAATGGACATAAAAGGTCTAAACAACAAAGCTTTCCAGAAGCCCCAGATATCTTGTAAGCAATCAATGCAAACACTTCCAATGTGATGTGAGATAAACTTCTGCATGTTGGAGTTCATTCCAAAGGGATATTTAGAACTGTGACAATGGTAAAGATAACTCAGGCCAACATTTCGGCACACTGGCAGAACAAGGTTAAGCATCTTGCCTATACCTACTGATTTTGCCCAGCTCAAAGCAAAGCTCGTCCAACTGAAAGAGAATAAAACATCTACTCTTGTATCAAAAAGGAAAAATTGAGTAAATTCAAGGTCATTTACAGGAAATTAAACTCTGGCAAAGAAAGGACTTTATAGAAGGATGAAAAAATTCCCTTTTTTCAAATCAAGTTGTCTGAAGTTCAGAAATGATCTAGTAATTTAAGAGTAAAACCTGATAACAAAAGTCGAGTTTATAACATCTTTATTTTTAAAGAGGCAGGACAGCGGGGACAGAGTGAAGAAAGGCACACAAAGACAAGGGAACATCTGTGACAATTCAGTCTTAGCAAACAGTCACAAAATCTTTGACAGAAGAAAGGCAACACAGAGCAATAGTATGACAGAAGCAATAATTTACAGTAGTGGCAAGTCCAGATGGAATACATGTCACTCATAATTCAAGATGAATTGTCATGTACCAGTAATGTATGTCAGTCAAACATCAAATATTTACTTCATCATAAAATTGATGTAAGCAGAATCACATTCCATTAGAGCTTTCAACATTTTCATAAGCGGTTTACACAACTTTTATACAGAAAATTAAGTAGAGGAACATAGACTCTACATCACTCAGGAATCTGATTAAGCTGTATTTATGGCACAGAACAATTTTGCAACATTAGACCATTGCCAGGACAATCTGCACAGAGTTAACAAGTAGAGCTGGGCAGGAAACATTTCAGGAAAATAGGGAGTAGGAAAAACAAAGAGAAATGCATGCCAAAATAGCAGTAACTTGATGTTGCAGCCACTGCCATTCCTCCCATTCACAAGAAGAAATGCTTAGTCTTCTGTGGGTTCTTCTCTCAAAGGAGCTGGTTCACTTTGTGAAAATATTTGAGTACATTAACTGGAGCAAGGACTTAAATCTAACTGTCTCAAAGTTAATGAAGGGCCTTATTTGCTAAGCCATATTCAGCATCTTTGTGGTCATTTCACTATTTCAACAAGATGAAACAGCTTCAAGAGAATATATTGAGGGAAACAGAGAATGTGCTCCAGAATAACCTCTAACTTCTGGTTTAGGGAGTTCACTTGTTAGATCTAAGATCTTGGTTCAAGCCTCTGGTTTAAATAACAAAGAATAAAGGCCCTGCACTTGAGTTCCTCACATTCCAAAAAATAACGCTGACCCCAGAAGATTTGTTATTTTGAGTCTATCTCTGTTTTTTACTGGCAATTCCATCCTGGAGGTGAAGAATCTTCCCAATAAAAGTTTAGTGGGTATCAGTTTGTTCTTTGAAAAGTTTGTTTCGATAATTTGGCATTGTAAGCAAAAAATTCCCAACCAGCTCTAATAACAGATGCTATTATTTCAGTTCAGAGTTAAAATAACATTACATGTTTCTTTGCAGTGACCACACAATAAAAGGTAATATATTGCCAACTGATGTATAAAGCAAAACAAGATTCCATTCGTTTACGTTATATGCAAGATAGAAAGATTCAGATACGAAGGACATCAAAATATGTAAAAGGGTTCAACAGTAGGAATAAATACCTTCTTTAGCCACATAAGTCACAATATAAGTACCACCTTTTTACATAAATGACTGGATTCCTCAGCTAACTTCCACAAAATGGATGTAGGTGGAGCTACTGAAGGACAGGAAGCAGATTCTAGTGAATCAGAGCACGTGGCAAGGGTTCCGGAGTAAACATCATCTGTTACTGACATGGGTATATAACCTGAACACAAGCTGAAATACCAATTGTTTCCCTTCCCCACCCTCCACCCCCTTTCTTTTTTAAGCAGGTAATTCACAAGTTGTTCATGTGAAAACACATTAATTCAACAAAACACTGAAACAGTTCTTTAGATAGCATGATTTTATCGCACTTTCAGAAAGCAGTGTTTCAGATAGCAGTATGGAGCATACTTGAACCACGTGAACACATACAGTCCATTCCTCCCACCAATCCTTTGAAGCTCCATTTCCTTATTTTTATTCAGTGTGCTTTATTGTGATTAAACAAAGTAGAACACTAAGAGTATTTTAGAGCTGAACAGCTCTCAGAGCAACAAAATTAAGCTATTTCCCTTTAAGTCCTGCAAAGTTATGCATATGCTGTCATTCTATTAGCATAATTATAGTTAATTGTTCTATGTTATATAATGGAGCCATGTGATGCTTTTAATCTTTTAAAATCAACATACACCAGTAAGATGCTGCTTAGTCCATCTTCCCATAAAACATACTCATTTCCTTCTGTAGTGCGTAAGCAAAAAGAGCAGCAGTCCCCACTGTAGGGTGAATATTATATTCTTCACATTACAGTCCTATTTTATATATGGAAACATGCATTTTGATATTTTTTCCATTTGTCTGACAATTCATGCTTCTGGAATCCACACATGAATCTACAGCCTTGCTATCCATGCTATATGCATGCAAGCACTTTGTCTTATCTTTAACCAAAGATTAATAGTGGAAAAAAATCATGAAAGACTGGACAAAAGTATATAATCTTAAATGCATTCAGTGTGATTGTGTAATGAAGTATTTCATGTTGCTCAAAAGGCATGCAATGCTCTGTCAGTATAGTTAGAGGAAGCAACTAAGCACGTATAGACAATTGCAAATTTTGAGAAAAACGTGCGTTTTTTTTCCTCCTGTTAAAAATCCCTTTTTTTTCCCTGCCATTCTCTACACATCTGTGTAAATAACAACTCACCAGGTGTCAAAGGTGGTTTGTCTCTTTGAGTGGTTTGCCACCGTGCTGCTGTCTGCTGGTAACACAGAGGCTCTGTTTGAGACATTGTTTTCTATGTACGTACTCTCTGGACGCGGAGAGGGAACTGAACAGAGAAAACAGCAAACAATGATACTGAGCTCTGCCAAAAATCACATCCTTCACTTGTCTGCTTCCTCTCTACCTCTTTTACAGAAACTAGACAGTGAAGACACAGTTGTACTTTATGTATGACTGAAAAAAAAGCATACGTTTTTACAGTTTGGAAAGCTGTTGTTTTGTGATACTTGCAAGGCAATATTAGTTGTAAGGTGAGACCATCATCAGAACTTGGGTAAGCTGCTATTAGATTTGAGAACTTTTCTATCTGGAGCGAGCCACAAGTGCAACTGATATTTAAAAATAAGAAATAGAATAAAAGGTTGTAGTACTGTTATTTAAAACCAGAAAATACTACAGTTTACACTTTGTCTCTAGATAGACCTTAAAAAAAGTACTCATCCTGAAAAAAAATTACTTCGGATTCTAATATGACTAAAAGTAAGAGATTACTCAATAAAAATGAAAGTATCAATCAGATACTATATCTTTTTTAAACAGACATACAGTGGTTTTGAAAATAGGTTTTGCATACCTAGAACACAAATTTATTAGAATTACAAATATCACCAGAAATACCTGCATTGGATTAAAAAGTGATCAGACGCTAATTGAAACATTACTGCAGCATCACACTATACTATATATCAAAATTGAATCTATAAGTTTTTGTTCAAGCTATAGTACAAAAGGACATGCTAATAACCTTTGTATTAAATCAGTACTAAGAATTGCATAAATATGAATTTACTGTTTCCAAAGTAACTTTTTCTTTCAATAGTTTTTGCGTATACTATTATCAATGTATTATTTAAATACAGTCTTATTTTTCCAAAGGAATCATTAAGTCTGTGAACTAAAATATATTTGTTGCATAGATACAGTTAAAGAGGAAAAAACCTGTAGTTTATAATAATGAATTGAGACCTACAGTTTCCTTAGCACATTTCTTATGGAAAGTCATTCTTCCTTGGAACTTCTGTTTTACTGTATTAAAAAAAAAGGGATAATCCACGTCCAATTTTAGGAGTGTTTCAAGGATTAATAAAAGCAATTCAGGATTGAGGATTCTTAAGTATTCTCCGCTGCATGTGCTAGAAAACATTACATTCAAAAGAACTGCTTAAAACAGTACGAGCTTTAATATTGCTCACAGGTTTTAGTATTGCAGTGGGACACTTGTAAGGACTGGCAGATTTTAACATGTCTAAATCAGGTCATCAGCCAACTGATCAACCTGAAGAGGATCAGAGGGAGATTTGTGTCTCTACTTAAGGTTGTTAGGTGACTCATAATCAAATTTTAGCTGACTGAGACTTCTTAAGATTCAGGGGAGCCCCACAAGCCTCCTAACACTTGCAAGACAGTCATTAGCTTCTTATAATCCTTGTCTTTATTGAAAGGATTGCTCAGGTTTAGCCATGAGGTAGCTGCTCAGAAATCACCATCTTTTGTGTACCACAATAGAACAATATCTATTTGTGTGTATATACTTACATGTACACATATACATACATTTATACACAGTTCTTTGTTATTATTTATTCTAAACTGGTATTATATAAAAGTGCTTTTGCTTGTAGAAAACCCTGATCTTCAGTAAGTCTGAACAAAAAAAAAAAAGAATATAGGTTTCCAGCAACAAAAAACTAGCATTACAGTTCCATGCACCACAGCATCTGAAATAGATCAGTAAGTATGTCAATGTGCTCTTAGTACAAAGGTGTTTAATAAGAATTTAAAATATGAATTAAAAACATTAATTTATGTTTATTCTGGTAATATTAATTTATTTTGTTCAACTCCCTCTGATAAATTATCTTCTGCTTTACAAGATACTGCACTGGAGAGACTTTTCAAGCAAAGTGAGTTATCATTTGCAAGTAGATAATATGATAATAGTACAGTTACTGCACACAACCTAGGAGGTGAACCCAGTCTCTGAAAGTCGGGTAACAATTCTTTTTCCAGTAAACTTTTTTAGTTGCTCATTTTAGTTCTCATTATCCATTTCCACTACTTAATTTATATTCCATGTTAAAATTCTTGTTTAATTTTGAAAGATCCACCATAAAATTACCTCTGTAAAAGCTGCCAACTCTTCTTGGAACAGGGTCATTATACAGAATTCTATTTTCCTTAGTAGATGCTCCATCTTCTGTGTGTGGATCATGATATGCTCCACCCTAAACAAAAGAACAATCAACTATTTAAAATGAAAGACTATAACTGATTTGCAGTTTTTAACCAACATACACAAGCAAGAGACACCAAATTCAACCACACGCTATTTTCCTTTCATGTTATTAATAACTGCCTATATCAAATTACAGACTATGTAATCAAGAATTATTTGGTTTTACTGCTTGCTTGCTTTTTCCAAAATTACAAAAATGGCATTAACAAACGTTTGCCTCTTAGTTGCAATTTTAAAGACTTGAGCGTGATTCAGACCCTCAGATTTTTGCCGTGAATCAAATGCAGTTGTAACATCTCTGGAGGAATCTTTTACTGGAAGCATTGTTATTTTAATTTCTGATGAAATCTGGTCACTCTGCTACTGGCAATTTTTAAAAAGCAAACAGGAAATGCATATATATAATTTGTGTTAATTGCAACATCAAAGCACTACCTCTTATCAGCTGTGATACAGTAGTACCTAGAGGTACCAACAGTCACAAAATCTACTGTAATAAGAGGTGGTTCCTGAACTGAGACATCTGTAAGCGAAATAGTTAAGTCAGGATTGCAAAAAGAATATAATTACCTCTAATTTACTCTGTTTTTCCGAATACACTATTTCCTGGAAGGTACCTCAAGCAAAAGCTTAAGTACGCCCTTGGAAACATCCCTATGCACATAATTTGCCACCAAGTATGATGCTTAAATGAACCAGATGCTGCAACTCTTCCCACAGTACAGACTGGCCAGAAAAAATTCAGTGCTCTCTACAAGACCCCACAGGAAACTGTACTGACACCCCCATATGGATTTAAATATAGAATGTCCAAGAAGGACAAAGGTTAAAAAACCAAAACCACAAAAAAACTCAACAAGCATTAAAAATTAGGATTTCAATTCACTATGAGTGATTTGCAAAATCTATTTTGCCTTTTATTAATAAAGATCTGGCCTCACTGTCACAAGATAAAACAACCCTTGAAACTCTGCCAAGATGAGAAATGCAACTAAAACAATGCTTTAAAGCACAGTTTGACTCTTCTAAAATTTACAAAAGGCTGAAGCATTTGATTAAATTACTACTTGTGTAAGATATCTCTTCTTTGTCAGCAGTTAAGTTACAAATATGAGACAGTAATAGCAACTTGCACTTGATTTTCTTCTGCTTGCCCCCTTTTGTGTACATTCAATTTAAAACAAAAAAGAACCCTTAAAACAAAACTATTGTGCTGAGACTTGAAAAGCCCTAAAACTAACACTGAATGTGAATCTTGTTTTCTTTTTTTTTCTTTTTTTTCGAGTAAGATTTAAAGCCCGGCAAATAAAAAATGTTTTTCTTTAAAAAGACTCGGTAGAGCTAAAGAGAAAATGAATGAGAAACTAGAAACATGGAAGTGAGGAATCTTCACAAAATACAAGCAGAGAGAGAACCAGTAGAACTGAATGCAAAAGAAATAATAGGAAAATAAAGAACTTTTGAGAACACTTATATTGTTCCTGGTTTTTTTTTTAGTTCAGTAATCCTGAGCGACGTTAAATTTTCTGATTTCTGCTACATTTGCAGAATGTAGCAAAAAAAAAAAAAAAAAATGGGGAGGGGGAGGAGGGGAGGGAATAGGAAGGAGCCAAAGAATGACTTCTTTGTGGACATGCCTTTATGAGGCCTAAGACGACTGACAATTTAATTCTGATTTGTCATTAAAAGTAGTATAAACAAACAAAAACAGCTTTGGGAATTTACAGACCTGCCATCCATTTCCTTTCAGACTTCTGATTGTTGAAATACAAATTTAAAAGCATTAATGGAAGGCCTGAGTTTAAAAACACTGACTATAAGAGATAAAGGCAAGGTCTTTATAAACGATCAGGCATTCCAAAGCAAACCAAAATGAACAAAAACATAAGCATTAAGATACACATCAATTTTTCTAATTGAAATAAAAATTTGTCAACTAATTGTCAAAAGACAAAGAATGATCTGATAAAAACAATCTGCCTCTACATAGTATGGAAAAATTAAGATTACTTATCAAATTAATATCTTCTCCATTATGCAGAAAAAGATTCTAATGCTCTGAAGAATGAGCTTTTATTATCAAAAATTCAAATCTTAGTGTTATTGCCCTTCTACAGTAACATCCTGAAAAGCAAGTTACATTTAACATGATTGAAATGAGAGACAGAGAAAAATGACTACAAAAAGAAAAAAAAACAACCTGGTTTTGAAATGGAGCTGCTGTAACCTCTTCTATAGGTCGCTTTTTAAAAAAAAAACAACCACTGGATTTCTCTTATTTTGATGAGATCTTTTCTCATGTGTGAATACATAATGCTGAATGGAGGAGATGTGGTAAGAATGAAAAAATGTATTATGCCTTTTTTCCTCTACTTAACTGAAGAGGCAACCACTGCCTAAAAACTCTTTTTATGGTACTTGTAGACCACTGTCAAGTCAGCTACACAGATTTCTTACATAAACTAAGTAGGTAGAGTTTTTTTAGTCTCTAAAAGCAAAATTTTTAAACCTTAAATAATATTCTCAGATCTTTGTCTTCCTTCAATTTGTCAACAAATCTGACCTAGATGTTCTCTCCTTAGAAGTCACTTTACCACAGATACACGTACAGAGAAACAAAGCACTCATTTTTGTACATCCATCTGCACCATTTTGCTCCAATTTGGATCAATGGTATAGCAATTTAAAGATCTGGGGACAAATGCAGTAACCCTTATACATCTGATGTGTAAAATA
Organism: Chlamydotis macqueenii; assembly: GCF_036417535.1. Classification (NCBI taxonomy): domain Eukaryota; kingdom Metazoa; phylum Chordata; class Aves; order Otidiformes; family Otididae; genus Chlamydotis; species Chlamydotis macqueenii. Next base: position 132,820,917 of record NC_141556.1, read on the forward strand.
TCAGATAATTCAGAAGTGTTGTGTAAGGAATGTAAATCAACACCAGAACTGGCCCTTTCTCTACTCATTAAATAATGCTCACAATAAAATACAGCAAGGTATCTAGAGATAGTAATCACTGTAACGAGCCAATTTACCAGTGGCTTCTCCAACACAAAATCTCTAGACTACTCCAGTTATTTATCATACTAATCAAGAGAAATATTGCAAGTTTTAATATTCCTCTAGTAAATTATGGCATTTCAGCAATAATGTCCTACTATAAGCAAGTGAAAAGCTCACTTCAAAAATTAACATTAGCATTCATAACAGAAATACATACAAGAAAAGCTAAATAAAAACACATATGAGAAGGTTAATTAAGCAAAACAATATGATAAAACTGGCATCAGACAACATAACCAAAGACTATGAACTACTAATGAAATTTTAACTTTGGGAACAAATTTTTCTGTTTTCACATTCGGATACTTTAAGAGAATGGTATTCATAGTCCATTTTTTAAAATAGCCTCTCATTTTACACTTGAAATATTTAGCCTTCTGAAAAAAATCACAGCATCCCTTGGCTTACAACAAGACAAATAAATAAATAACTGCAAACAAATAGAAGACAGAAACCAGGATACTATCCCCACACAAAGTAAAGAGAGGAAGGTAAGCCTCCATAATAGGCAATATTTTGAACTAACCCTATTAGTATCTTCTGTACAGTCTTCTCGTGACGAGCCAACAGATCTTGTGAGTGACTTATGCTGCACCTGTGGAGATAACAGTTGCAGGCTGTTTGCTCTGGCTGCCATCCCTTGCCCTATGCTTAAGCCACCCTCTGAGCCCTTTGACCTCACTCTGTCCCGGCTCACATACATAGAGTGTCTATGAGGGCGCTGCTGTGAAGAAAAAGGACTGGTATAACCTAGACCATAGGAAAAAGATTCATGTGGAGCAGATAGAGAGTGGGAATGGCTTCCATCCATGTGATCTGGCAGTTTTAACTCCTCCATTGTTTTGGAGTGTCTAGTTGACGGTCTTCGGGTGTCCAGGGTACCCTCACTGCGGTTATTCCTCCCGGATGGACTGAGCAAAGTTCTGTTATCACTGTGTCGAGGAGCAGTTGGACTGGTAGGAGAGTTCAAGTCCATACAGCTGGATGGAAAATACCTACTGCTGTTTGGTTCTGCAGCTTGGGCCCTGGCCTCTGAAAGGTTGCCCACGGATTTCGAGTCTGTCAGAACGCCATGGCTCTTTGACTTTGTCCGATAGGAAGGACTCTTAGAAGACTGTGGGATAGTATCAATATAGCTGTGGCGACTGTGCTTATCGCCGGGTTGCAGTGTCCCAGTTTTGCCTTGAGAAGTTTCCATAAACGAGTGCCGGTTCTGCTGAGATCTGGTGTTAGACTTCAAGTACTTTGTGCCTGAACCTTCTGAACTTTTTGGGTCAACATTAAAATCAAATTCTGTTTTTGCCTTTGTTTCCTTTGGGCTGAGAAGGTGCGGCATGTTATTATTGGTTAGATCCTTGTTGCCAGATCCAGGTGTGTTGCCTGATTTTTTTGTATGCATTGGACTATGTGCAGCTCCAGGAAGGTTTCCATTTAAAAAGCTTTCATTTGCTGGAAGACCCTCTTCTCTTGGCCCGCCAACGCCTAGTGTCTGCATATCCTTGCTGTTTGATCTGTGGTGTGACTGCAAAGCAGAACTTTTGCTGGCTTGATTTCTACATTAAAATGCATAAAGAAGCATTAATATACCAGAGTACATATTCCTGTATTAATAACTTCAACAAAAGTACACTCATTTCAGAAGGGAGTTGCCATTTAAAACCACAAAATTTAACTGCAGTAAGATCAAATACTGCCAACTAGCCATCAAAAGCTCCACTAAAATAACAGATTTGAAAGTGTTAGTACATTGTTGTTTCTTTCTGGTTATATCCTGATGGACAAACTCAGCTTTGGTTAATGGATTTTGCTGACAAAAAAAAAAGAAGATATAAAATCCAGTCATAGAAATTCCAACATATAATTACACATTGATGCACGTGTGTGAGTAATATATGTGCACATCAATAATGTAAGCACTACACTGAAAATTAGCCTCTGAAAAAAAATCATTTGAAAAAAAATCTTAAATACACCTGGCATATCAAAGTGAAGGTAGAACAATAAAGTATGTCAGCACTGTCAAAAAAACCTGATACAATCAATGCTCCAGGCCAGCTAATGTATGTCTGATTTGGAGGGAAGAGGAGGGGGAAAAGAGGTTATTGTGCTGGTAAAGACATCCAGATGGAGTGAGTCTGAGCTCAGTGCAGCAGAGCAAGTCTTGTAACACCAAGTGTAAACCAGGTCTACCACAGGAACTCCAACTTTTGTAGAAACTGGCACTATCCCAGTTCTTGGCACACTAATTCATCCCCAGAGCTGCACCTGAAATGTTCTGCAACCAGACTGACTTGGTGCAGAGCTATCTGATTATGTCCTTAATCTCCGCTCTACATTCCAGCTCTCCTGGTTTGGGGATTACGGGACTGGGATACAAGTAGGTTCTGCAAACACTCAGCCTGAATTTATTTCAGCAGGATTTATTATCTCTAGCATAAAACCAGTTCTGCTTCTGGACTTGTGCTGGCCTTGCAAACTAGCCATGATGGAGCAGTGCTGCAGTTGTACTTGTTAGCCTTGAGGGACTTAGGCTGGTTATGAACAGATATAACTTATTTCTGTATCAAATCTATGATAATGTAACTCAGATATATTCTGAGGGACAAAGTGAGAGCTGACTGTACAGATGAGTCTGTACCTTTGTGAATCTTGTTGATAATTGTAACTGGAAAATGCTAACAATTTTTATACTTAGGATTTTTGTATTACCCATTTTCAGTGATCTAATTATGTACTCTATTACAGTTTCCAGAAATTTAGCAATTTTAATGCCAGTTTAAATATTTTTTAATTAAAAGGAAGTATATTTTTTTAAAACTTAGGGATACACGGAACTTAGTAATTTTAAATCATGCGGCTAGGCAAGCCTCTGTATTAGATAAAAAGCTTCCCATGGATCCAAGGTTTCCCTTCTGATGCCGCATCTCTAATGGTAAAACTTCTATCATAACTATCTACAGCTAAAACTTTTTGGTGTCTGTCTGTGAAAAAGTATAGACTGTAATGTCATTCTCTCAAATCTTAACATGAGGAATAATTTTTTTAATCTTACAGGAAGAGCTAAGGAAAAACATGTCTAGGATTAAAAGCCGCTATCATTCTGCCCTTCAGAAGGCGACCTTTACGAAAGCTTTTATCAGAGGAATACAATGAGGCTTAAGTATTTTACCCACTAGTCAACCTGGTCTGTTGATGTATTAAAATCAAGTGGCTTCTCTCAAGCTATGTGGGTTCAAAAATGGAGTCACTGAGCAAATACACTGTGCTTTAAGTTCAAGTAGACTAGACTTCAATCATAACTGTAACTGCAGACAAAATTCTGTTCATTCTCAATTTCGAGTGTGACCAATGTGCAGAATTTTCAAGATACTTAGCTGCTAAAAATCTGTGTGAATTTTGAACTTTCAAATATCGAAACCTTGGACAGATTTGCACGTGTGCAGTAACAGTAGCATTCCAAAGAAAAGAGCAAATATCCTTTTGAATCTCAGGCATCCTCCAAGCCACAAAATTCCTACTGTTGTTCAAGAAAAAGGCTAACATTTTTTTAAGATGGGTAAGACAACTTATTTTTCCTTTGTCATATGCAGAAATGTCATGAATGTTGTCTTTGGTGTTTTTCAAGAAGCATCAGCCTGATGCAGAAAGTTAGCAAAGACTTTAGCTTGAATAGCTATAATACAATGAAACTGTCTCTACTTCCTTTATTCGGTAAGGCAACACGGAAAAGTATTTATGTCTCAACGTATCTAAACTGTCAAAGGACTACTTTTCTTTTCTTGGAAATAATGTATGTAAGCATGGTAGCAACTCATTCATTGGCAGAGCAAATGTCAATGATGATGGTGACATGATTATCTTTACCTGTTAGATAATGTGTTGCTGTCTACGTGGTAAGGTTTTCTCTTAGCTGACCGTGAAGGTGAGCTTCCACAACGATCCAAGAGTCTTTGGGTTTGAAACGAAGGATGGTTCAAACATTGTTCTGTCAAATATCTATCTGCTGGATCTAACTTCAGTAAGTTCTTTGGAAAACAAATCCCAAAGTTTAAATGTTAGTATCTGTATTTGCATCAGTAAAAAATATAACAAAATAAAGAACATTACTGGGACAGTACTTTAATCTCCAGAGTTTCTGCGATTAGACGTTAAGTGCCAGAATAATTTCATATTTCATTACATTATATATGATAAAAACCAATAACTTTAAAAATGCTATGTTCTACCTAAGAGATGAAAGGCCTCAGGCTCGCTTATTATGAAAGATACATATGCCATATGTATATTATATATATACACATACATATATAGTCATATATGTATGCTTAAAATATGTTTAAAATAAAAAATCTAAAAATGTAAAAATATGTTTTACATATATACCTCTACATGTTTAAAATATATATATTTTAAACATATTTTTCAGGATATACCTTACAACAATGTTGTTTAGAATGAAAAATATTAAATTTACCAGTAACAAAATGCTACAATGAAACAGGCTTTACAAACAAACAAAACAAGCATATGAGAACATTCTTATACAAAAAAAAATAGTGGTTTAAAGTTAATATTTTTAAAAATACACAAATATAAGAGTTCTAGTTTTTACTTCTGGGGTTCAAGTCCACCCATATTTTGAAAGAATCATCTAAACTGTTTACAATTCACTTAGAATAACATTTGCCTTATAATTCTGTTAGATCTGCTGTGATTCTAAACAAAGACACTTTCTTACATGTAGAAAATATTAAATCACAAAATTGAAAACCAGTAGGTTGGGTATTTTGATAAGTTTGAAAGGTTTCTTGCAGGAACAGAGAAATATAAAATTTATCTTGAAATATTTGAACATGTACAACTGTCAGCAAAGATAAAATTTTGAATGGCTATTAACAAAAAAGAATAGCTATTTTTTACCTAAAGGGAGCCTACAAGAAAATTGGAGAGGGACTTTTGACAAGGGCAGGTAGTGATAGGACAGGGGGTAATGGCTTTAAACTGGAAGAGGGTAGACTTAGATGAGATGTCAGGAAGAAATTATTCACTGTGAGGATGGTGAGGAACAGGTTGTCCAGAGAAATTGTGAATGTCCCATCCCTGGAAGTGTCAAAGGCCAGGCTGGATGGGGCTTTGAGCGACCTGGTCTAGTGGAAGGTGTCCCTGCCCAGGGCAGGTGGGATGGACTAGATGATCTTTAAGATCCCTTCCAACCCAAACCATTCTTCAGTAGGGCCTGTTGTGATAGGACTAGGGGTAACGGTTTCAAAATAGAGGGAGGTAGATTTAGATTAGATATAAGGAAAAAAATTTTTACAATGAGAGTGGTGGAACACTGGAACAGGTTGCCCAGAGAGGTGGTGGATACCCCATCCCTGGAAACATTCAAGGCCAGGTTGGATGGGGCTCAGAGCAACCTGATCTAGTCGGAGATGTCCCTGCTCCTTGCAGGGGGGTTGGACTAGATGACCTTTGAAGGTGCCTTCCAACCCTAACCATTCTATGATTCTATATAGACTGAGGAGAGAGCAACACTATGTGTATATATGCATATGTGCATGTGTATACACACACAAAATGTCTATCTGTATATGCATTAACATAGTACTCAGCCACTTGACCATAAACTAGTTTTCCCTTCATAGGATCCCTGCATTCCAAAATGGAAAACACTCAGGAAAAAAAGCAAATTGGTAAATGATGTTCCTATGTAGTTTGGTCATACAGTAAGCGTATCTTCCTTTCTCAAGTGACAAACTGTGTACTGAATTATTAACTTTTTCTTTCTCCCTTTTTTTTCTGGTGCTCATCACTACAGTGGCTCAAATGGCCCAAATAAACACGAGAAGGCCACATGTGATTACCACATTCCTCCTCAGAAGAGAGGATGTTCAGAGGCTTCCGTCAGGTGCCTGTAAACTAACTTGCAGAGCCTGGACCACAAGCAAGAAGAACTGAAAATTCATAGGGAATCAAGGCTGTGAACCTGCCTGGAATCACAGAAGTAGTGGGACGGGGCTCATGGCTGAGGCATGGTCACTGATGGGTACAGCTGGCTTCAGAAGGAAGGGGGTGGGGAGGGAGAAGAGCAGCACTCCATATAATTGAGTTCCTAGATGATATCAAATGCTAACATGAAACAGAAGGTATATCCATTGACAGTCTCTGGGTCAAAATTAGAAGGGAAAGCAACATTTGTGATGTTATGGTGAGGGTTTTGCTACCAACTATGGATTGAAGAGCATGAAGATGATGAAGAGGACAACTCTCTACAAGAACAAGCAGAAGTCTCCTGATCACAGGTCTTCATCCTCATGGCAGGCTTCAACTATCCAGACATCCAGCCTGTGTAGATGATCCAGGAGATTTCTAGACTTACATTTGTGGCAATTTCCTAGTGCAGCTGCTGGAGAGGCAAATCAGCCAAGGGTAGGACTTCACTCTACTTGATCTACTCACCAACAGTAAAGTACTGGTGACAAATCTGATCACAGAAGGCAGTCTAAGCTGTACCGACCATGAGACGATTACAGTTAGGATTCAAAGGAAGGGTGGGAATATTAGTATCAGGGATAGGACCCAGGACTCCAGGAGAGCAAATTTTAGCTTCTATAGAGAATTTCTGGGCAGAATCTCCTGAAAAACTGCCATAGAGGAAAGGTGTCGACGAAAGCCACTTGATTTTTGAAGAAAATTTCTTGAGAGTTCAGGAATAAAGCATCTTATTGCACAGAAGACCACAAAATTTAGCATAAGGTCAGGTTGGCTAAACAGGGAGCTTCTTAATGAACAAAAATGCAAAATGGGAGTGTATAAGAACCAGAGTTAGGACAGGATACAGAGGAGGACTATAAAAGCACTGCATTAGCACAAAGGACAGGCCACTTCAGAAGGCCAAAGTCCAGCTGGCAAGTGAAGAACATCAAAAGGTAAAAAGAAGGAGTTATATGAGTATTCCAGTAGTAAACGGAAGCTCAGAGAAAATGGATGTCTCCTGCTGAAGGGGGGAAGACAACTGAATGACAGATGATATGAAAAAGACGGAAATACTCAACATATTTTTTGCCCAAGTCATCACATGCAGCTCCCAACTCCCAAATGCATGCTTGCGAAGCAGCATGATTTGTGAAGGAGAGGAGCAACAAAGCAACGGGGCCAAATGGATGCCTCTTCATTAACTTAGTCCAGAAATGCTCTCTAAATAGAGGTATATCAAGAGCTCATTACTTTAGCTGACATAAATTGAAGTGTGGATTATTCAGTAATCTAGTAATCAGACCTGAGGTCCCTGGGAATGCAGATAATGAGGAACACACCAACCATAGATATGTGCCAGACGGTCCAGCGTCTGGAGAAGAGACAGGCATACAGCAAAGTATGTGCAGCATTTGTAGCATGCAACTTAACCACAAGTCTCGTCTCTTCTCTTCTTGTAGTCTTTGCTCATTCTTTAACCATGTTCCAACTCCTGATTTAAGTAATGTAGGTCAAACACAAAATACTCCCTCTACAGAATCCCTGACCTTTCTCACCTTCTAGGGAGAAATACAGACAGAAAAGTTGAAAATAATTATTTAAAGTGGAATGGAATTATTTGGAAACCTGTGTTTCCCTAAAATTCAAGTGCTTCATTTCACAACTTTGTAACTTTTAAATCACAGCAAAAGAACCCAAAAGACATTGAGATATAACATAAAAATCAGGATAAAATGAAAATAAACTCCACCCCAGCATGTGTAACCATGGTCTGAAGAACGATCTTGAAATTGCTGTTCTGCAACATATGCTACTACAGCTTGAGCTACAGCTGACTATGATGCCAGAAAAAAGTTTCTGTGAATTAGAAAATACAGGAGAATGTATAATACCAAAACCAAGCAATTACATGCACCTAGGTACCTAATTTTATGGACTCCATGAAGCCAAGATAAAAGCTATGTTGATTCTCTTCATAAGGCAGGGAGATTAAATGAAAGTGATTTGAACCAGTTGTGTTAAAGAAAAAGAGGAGAGCAAATTTGGTGGATTTCTGCTGGCTACACCAAGTGCTGCTAAAAGCAAATAAACACCCAAGTATACCCCAAAGCAGATGACCTCTGGTTTCCAAGACAACTGGTGCAGTTGGGCTTGGGATTGCACAATTCATTTAGAGTTGATTAGCCATATCGACACTTCATATCTGCACCAGATCGCCTTTAATTCTTAGGGGGTATGTCTGTGATTCTAAACCTAATTTTTGACACTGACTTTTTTTTTTTCTTTCCAGTTTACTGTGGATGAAATAATGGGAGGGCTTTACTGCATCTTACCACGGTGATGTTTTTATAGTACAATAATAAGGACAACAATATGCATTGCATACCCAGGAATATGGCACAAATGCATAGCACAATGCTTTATAGTTGCCATTTTGAGGGGAGTCAGCTTCTTCTGATCCCCTGTAAGAAAATATCTCAGGATCATATCCCAGTTTGGCTATGGGTATCTAGCTGACTTCTTCCAAAACGGGACTGAAGAGTAACTTCACATACACGCTGTGTAGAGGTGAGTGACAGCAAGCAGATTAAGGGATTAGGTAAAGAAAAAATTTAATGTGAGTCAACTTTGTCTTTGACAGCTATCCACATCCTCATGCTTACCCAAAAACAAATGAACAACAACTCAGGTCAGTCTAATACTCTGTGGATTTATTTAAATTTATGAAGAGTTGCGAGCTCAAACTCCAGCATTATTAAGGTAACCTGAGCATCTGAATGTATATCAGTGTGAATGCATATTGCTGCAAATGATGGTGATTCTTTTATCTGGACTATATATTGCTTATCCAATCAGTCAAATTTGAACAGACTCTCCTGGCATTGGCAAGGGGTGTTTTTCTGAATCCTAGGAAATATCAAGCCTTGCTGCAAAAAATGGTGATATCAAAGATCTCAAAAGGAAGTTCACAAGTACTTTTATGATGTATTACATTATGAAACAAAGATTGAAAGTCACATTTTTCCCTACATATTACAGACAGAAAATAAAATGTATTTTCCTACCTTCATAAGATCAAGCAATACACCACTTAAAATTCCCAAGTATCTTCTCTCTAAAGACTGTGGATGATTGACTGCTGGAAACTGTAAAAATAATATAGCATAAATATACTGAGAATGTAAACAAGGTATACATTAATGCAATGTTTCAAAAAAAATAGAGACTACACAGTGAATCAAGGCATATAGTTAATGGGAATCATATGCACTGAAAAAGTTAGTGGTTCATGAAACATGACAAAAGATTGTAACGAAACAAATAACTGTCGGTGTATGATATGCATCTAGTCAACCAAAGAAAGGATTCTTGATTAGTAGGGCGGTCAAGGAACCTCTCTCAAATGAGCAACAATCAACTTCAATTCATAAATGTGTTTGTGGCATTATGATTGACAAGAGATGGGAGATTTAAAATAGATTCAGAAATAACACAAGTAATACATATTTTTTTAAAAGACTGAAAATAGCTTTGTGAGAATTTGAGTGTGCAAACACAGTACTAATTAAATACCAAAAATTAACAGACAATTCCAAAACATTTTTAGTGAAAAATATCAAAACCTCAAAGGTTTAAGGTTCAGGATTACTCCTGTGGTCATGCTGCAGTAAGAACTGGCAATACCATGAGCAGTGCACACTGCTGGAGGGCATCTTTTGTCAACTAGAGTCTGGACAAAACCCGATGAAGGCAGGATTTGAAACTAGCCCTGTTTCGAAAGAAGAACAGGACAGGCAGGGATGATTTGAAGAAAGAAAAAATAAAGCACAGAATCGGGGTTTTTTTTGCTTGTTTTGTAAACAAGGCAAAAGTCAAATAAAATGAAGACAGAATCTTTTCTTTTATTGAATGAAAGAAAACTTGCTATAATGCAATGTCAAATACAACTAGTTGAAAAGAAACAGACAACAAAGATCAATTTCCAGACTGGAGCATGCCTTGAACTGACAGCAATCAAATAGATAACTTGATTTCAGTGAGATAACGTCAAATTTAAAAACTCAAGATATATGCCAGTGTTTTCAGAATTGGAAAGGCTGGAATTCCAACAGAGGCATTAAAAAAATCTCATGGACCCAACTTACGCTGATTTTAGAGAAAACTATGCATTTGAATATCAGAGAAGCCTCTGGGGAAAAAAACAAAACAAATAAAATAAACCAAACCACCAATCAGCTAGCCTATTGGCATTAATCACAGTATATCCACAACTACACAACTGAGGTCCAGACACTTTGTTAGCAGTTCCCAGAGTTGTGGAACTTGCCTAATGCTATGCAAGTGCTTCAATTCAGGCTGGCATGATCCCCTCCACATCCTATCTATTTTGTAAAAAGTCCTCTTAAGCTAACATGTCAAACCAAGAATATTGACAGTAGGAAGCATGCAGTGTTCTCGACTACTGGTACATAAAAGCCATCATTTTATGTCCAAATGGGCTTAAGTCATACAAAAAATATACCCAGAGTAAATACTGAGTTATAGTTAAAAGTCACTGAAAATACAAGAAAACAAGAAAATTCAAGTCCGTGATTAAGATAGACAATAGCAACAAAAAATAAAAAAACCCATGAAAATAAACATTTATGTGTGTAAAAACATATGAGAACTATATGTTTGGTCTAAAACGTCACTAAGCAGGAAGTCTTAAAGACTTTTATCCCTTTAGTTTCCTGTGTGGATTTTTCAGGTCTCACTTACATCTAGGGATTGTTACAGTTAAGTGCACATGTTTACACATTCACCTTCCTCACGTTAAATACTAGCTTCAAACCTATGCTTCAAAGAGCAAGCCAGTACAAACACTCATTTCCAAAAATGCATTTTATTTGGAAGCAAAATGCATTGCATGTGTATGTGTGTACGTGTTAGACTGCTATGAATTGCTGCCCATGGTTTGTACTGGCATTACTCGTCATAAATTACATTATGTTGAGCTTTGAAGGAAAATGAAAGAACATTCGTTTGAATGCATTTGTTTCTAAATAGTCTCTGTATTTTTCCTTTTACTTTGCTTTCTTTTGAAGTGGTGTACTAACGATAGAGAACTTTTTTTAAGTCCAGGTCTGCTATGCTGATCTTAGAGAGTAACTTAGGTGATGCAAAGCTTCCATGCTTCCTCCATGTTTTACATGAACTAAATAGCAAAATATTCTTATCTTCATGTAGAATGATCATCACAAAGAAGATTTTACAACTGGAATGATCAGGGAAATGTGTCAAAGCCATGCAAAGTAGTAATAAGAGATGGCTATTCACTGGAATTGTTCAGATTCTCCAGTTTAGTTATAACTTATTTGTAGAACAATATTTATAGCTCTACATTACCACTCACATTTTCCATAAAGGCATGAGCCTATTGGTACTTTCTGATCCCATATTATTCTACTTCCTTGGACCTTCAACATACCATGGATGTTTTCTTCCTCAAAAGGACCAAAAAGGATCACTAAATACTCCCTAAACTTCAGGAGTAACGAAAACCGTGTGTATATATATATACATATGCATGAAGGAAATTAGCATGAAGAAAAGACAAAAAAGTTTGCAGATGTGCATCTGTATACATGTGCATGTGGTGCTGGAGAGTTTGTATTAGAATTTTTAAAATCCTGTGCTACAATATGGTAGTACTCACAGTTACAGTAATGTAAAAATTCACAAAGCCTAAACATATAGATAAGCAATTCACATCATGGGCTAGTTTCTATCTTGTGAATACCCAGCACCAGATCCAGCTTGTAAATAATCGTTTGCATGATCACGGCATACTTTCTATCTGCCATGCTACAGAAAACCTTCTACTATTAAGCACTATGCTACATAGTACAAGTACAAAAAGTACAAAAAGTACAAAATGTACTTTTAAGGTAGTCTTATAGCATGCAATAAATTTTTAATTAACTAGTGAATCTCACATTCCGAACCAGTGCGTTTTTTTTGTAGTATTTTTCATGTTTAAACTATTATTCAGTCTTTACTTCAGTGTTCAAAACTTACTCTGTATTAGAAGACATGTGTCACTGTCATGATCATTAGTATCCTGACTTTACAGATGGGGCACTAAGAAGGCAGCAACATGTCTGAGGCCAAGTAATAAACCGTTGATCCAGGATGGGAACAGAGACTCATAACTCTCAACTCTGTGCTAATCACATTAGGTCCATGCTGTCTTCTTGAATTACTGTATTTTAAAGCTACAAACCAAAGATACTTCATTCTCATCCTAAGACACTACAGAGCACTACACTGCCTAACTAGAACTGCTGTAAAATAATGTTGAAGAGGCAGTAATTTATTTTGCTTACAACTTTATAAAGCATTGCTTTCATGATAAGGGGTTATAATTTTTTTAAAGAAAAAATCCCATCCAGCCCACTGTTCTAAACCGGATCAAATATGAACTGGATCTTGCAAGAAATGCTTGTCTAATCTTTTTTTTAAACCCTCCACTGATGGAGGATCTACAAACTTCAACAAAATCTCTTAGGAATTAGCTATCCTTGTAGCTAAAACAATTATCCTAATACTTTAAACCAACTATTTATTTTCTTACCATCATCAACTAAACCCAATCTATGGCAACTTTTAACACATTTTAACACAACTCGGTTGCCTCTCTTTCTCATTCTTTAAGTTTTCTCTTTTACAGAGTAAAACTCAAATCTTGAGTTTTTAGCACCGATTAGGTTTCCTAAAACCTTTGTCTCTTTATAGGATTTTACACTAAAGACTTCAGATTATTCATCAAGATCATAAATTCATCTTTCTAAGCAACATTCATTAATAAAAAACAACAACCAAAACTCAATTACAAGGAAACATGAGTGCAATCACTGACCAGATATTGTTAAAGGTAACAGAGCTATCATCACTCATATATTGCTTCTGGGATTTTGCCGTATTGCGCATCCCAACTTCAGCAGCTTCTCCACACTACTGAGTCTCTGTCATTACATAGTACTGGCAAATCCCTGAAGGGGGAACAAGGCTGCCAGTAGGAAGAGCTTTTTTACTCACATGGCTTACATCAACTCTCCAGGAATATAAATCAAAAGGCAAAAAGCTCTTCTGCCATGATAGCAGCATCTACGCCTCCGATTTTTCCAACAGAGTAGCCTGAAAACAGCATGTACGAATTTTCCACACCTTGAACTGATGGAGCTATGCCACTAAACTTCACAGTACACTGCAAATCTGGCAGGGCAATGCTAAGCTGGGTATAAATGCTAACTGGCATGCCAAAAAAAGTCAAAGAAATGCAAGAAAATCTTTCATCAACTTTTAGCTATAAAACAAACATATTTTTTAAACTCAATACTGGTATAATCAGAATTTTACTTTGAATTATGAACGCCTTATAATCTAAATATCCTATGCTTACACAGAAACACATGCAATAGATAACACACAACGTAAATGAAAAGAACCTTCACAGCAACAATGACAATACTGTAAATATTGTGTGAGTAACTTGAAGAAAAAAAAAAAAAAAAGAACAAAGGTTTCTCTTACCCGCAATCCATGGAAGCGTGGGTTGCTATAGAAGAGCTTCATCTGCTCAGCTGGCAGCGGGCCTAGCACCTTCTGAATGGTAAAGAGCTGGTCAATCTCGCTCTCGCCAGGAAACAAGGGCTGCCCATCACTCAGCTCTCCCAGGATACAGCCTACAGACCACATATCCACTGCCTTTCCATAAGGGGCTCTGTAAAGTGAACATACAATGTTTTTCACTCACTGACACTGTCTTCTTACTGAGCTGTTTCAATTTATTTGCCATATTTCCCATGGTCTGTTTCCTTACAACACAAAAAAATTAACTTTGATATTAAAGAAGCTACCTCAAATACCAAGCCCTCCGTTTCTAATCCTAGATTGCCTTATGCTGCTTGAAAAGGCAGGAGAGGAATTCTCAAGTACCCCCTGGAATCTGGTTACCTTTGTGAAAAATCTTACATACAAGAAGAATCTTTTTGACTGTGAAGCAGTTACCATTCCCAGTTAAACTAGTACTAATTTCCCTTCTCTCCAGGGCTTAATGGCCATGCTCTACTTCTGCATTACATTTCATTTTCCACTGTGCTTAACAGGTGGATAGGCATACTGGGTGCGTATGTTCTATTCTGTATTTGTATCTCGCGGCTTCCACTGGGAGAACAGAAATTATAAGAAATCTTTATTTCAGTACTCGTATAGTGAAATCTTAATGAGAGAGAAAACAGAACACCCCTGAAAACTATTCCTTAAAAACCACAGGTGAGGAAACCATGAAGCATCATAAAATAAGTAACTCCTGTTTTGGAGCAAAGCCACAGGTAGGGTTTTGGGGAGAAATTCTGATGGGCGGTCTCAGTGTGTGCAAGCAATGTAGTGTGGTGGCGAGGATGGCGCCTGGTATTTTAAACTACTAATGACAAAAGAAGCTAGGTCAGCAATGAAGAGCTGTAGGGAATTCCTCAGAATCAAAACTAAGTGGTGTGAGTATTATGCCAGTAAGGGCTATACCAGCTTTTCTTGAGACTACATACAAGGGTATTTAATGGAAGAAGAGGCAATATAGATATCCTAGTCAGGAGAGACTATGGGCTTGAGGATGGTTTCTAAGACATGCAGTATAGAAAATTGGAATGTAGAGAATGGAAGTTTGTATGAAAAGGAGAGAGTGGTAGACTACTGCAATATTCAATCTAAAGGCATGAACACTGAAGAAGCACAGAAGTCTTTTGGACAGTTTCTGATTTTCCCTCTGAGGTTCTGTTCCTCAGCAAGCTTGTTTAGCCACCTACCTCAACTGTGCAAGAGCTAACACATTACATGCTTTTGGCTTTTCATTGTTCCTACTCTAGACTGAAGCAACTCCTTTTCTGTATGCCTAAGTTCTTGCTTGTTGAATTTGTAAAGAATTTTTGTAAACATCCAACTTATTCCAAAAATCTCTTTTGGATATTTAGGTTTTGAGCAGAATGACAGGAGAATTCTTCTTCTGTCAAAGAAAAAGCATATAAAAAGAATAAAGACTGGAACAAAGACTGAACTGAAAAGATATTTCACTGAGTCTTTTCTTTTTGAAACTTGTAATCCAGCAACTCAACTGCTGTTTCAAGAGGTTTCAAAGTTACAGCTGGCTTGCCTATTTCTGGAATAAGAGAGCATCAGGAATTGCAGGTGACAAATGACAAATCCTATCCTAAATCAGTTTCCTTCGCTCCTTCCTTATGTTGATGGTTAAAGATGTTAAGAGAGAGAACACCCTCAGACTAAAGAAAAAAATATTTGACTTTTCCCCATTGATTACTCATGATTAGTTACTTCATTTTACGAGGAGGACACTTGGCCAGAGGACTCTCTAACCCTTGTGATGGTTTAGTTACGTGAAGGTGAGAAAGCATTTCTAGCTGGCCAACAGCCTTAGTGAAACTACAGGCCCACTGAGATGCCTAGGGCAGGAGTCTATGGTAGCTAGGAAAGCTGCAGCAGGACACCAAAATGTCAAGAAAAATTTGCCTTTCAGAATCTGCCACGAGACACTGCAGTCCTTTCACAAACATCACAAAATCAAAGTTTGCCCCATTGGGATAGACTGCTGACAGTGGCAAAGCAGAGCATGCCAAAATTCATGAAGTACTATTACTACAGTGGCTCTGTGGGTTCTTAATTCCCTTACTAATCTCACATAGTGACTACTTGTGGATTTGCTAAGAGTGGCTGTCCTTTCTGTGATGCTGCTAATCCAACACACCCATTAGGTCAGGTCTGAGTGCCAAGGAAGGACTAGGTTGTTTTTTTTCCACCCTACAAAATGCAACACCGATGCAAAAAGGTGTTGCCAAAAGCCAAAGGATCTGCTCTTAACATATTCTGTGCCTGTACTGGAAAACTGAGGCTCTGTAAGTAAAAAAAAAAGTTTGTGAGAGTGCAACCGAAAAACCTACCTTTTTATTATGACAGAAAAATAAGTACCTCTTTATTTGCAACCCCTTTAATAGGCAGATTTCTCCACTGAAATGTGAAATGGGTAAAAAGTTGCTGTAGGCTGGGGCATTGGAGAGTCAAGGTAGGGTTACAACTGAGGAACGGGTTAAAACTTCTCTGAGGCAGGAACCATTAACTTTCCTTGCTCACAAGAATAAAGGAAGACTGAATCATAGTTTAGGAAGTTTCCAGTATTTATTCTGTAGTCAAACAGAAACAAATCAGAGAATACCCATTTTTTGTAAGGCAGTGGCAGAGTAAACTGCAACTTTTTTGTCTGAAAAGGCATGCTCGAGACTCCTGTTCAGCTGACTCTCAAGATCAGTCTTGTCAGATCACAACAGGCAAACAACGCAAGAGTGATGTGGCTGGATAAATGAAATAACTCCTACAGGACAGAGAGACCACAAATCAGAAGTACTATAGTCTATTCCTGCACAAATTAGATTCTCTAAAACATGTTTTCATCTAGTAATTTGGCATGCCTTAAAACCTACTGGCTTTTAGCAATATTTTGTCATCAAAGGGTACAGAGTACTCCACTAACAGTTACCTGAGGCTTTCCAAAGTGAGTAGATTTTGGATGTTCTGTTAATAATTAGGCAGGGATTTCTTTCCTCTCCTGAAATGTTTGAACTTCATTGCAAAATAGAAACCTCTCTAGGACACATTTTAAAAATTGAAAAAGTAAAAGTGGATTTGTTAAAATGTATATATTTAATAATCTTGGGAAGATTTTTGAATATTAGATGCTTATAAAGATTTGGCAAACGCAAGGGAAGGGGGAATGGGTAAGATGAGTGTCTGGGAAATAGAACAGGATTGTCAAGAAACAGACATTACTTTGTGCCAGAAAAACTTGGCATTAAAAATGTACACCAGCAAAGTTGAAGTCATATGCATTAAATACACATACCCTCTCCCTTTCTGTACAAGCTAATCAAACAAATTTAGTCAATTACAAACAGACGTGATTCCTGATAAATTTCCTTTGGGAACAAAACAGTTTTGAAAACTGTGGGTCAGATTAATACTACGTCTGTCAAGCTTTTCATGTCTTTCCTCTTAAATCCTCATTACTACTATAGACAAAACAGTAAAGAGTGTATGTTGTGTAACTAAGGCGGCCACATGCTTTCTTTCCAAGTTTTTTCTTATACTTATACACACACATGCACGCATGCACTTTGCTAGAAGCTTAATAATATATCTTTTTTCCAAAATATGAAAAACTGACCTTTGAGGTTTTTAGTGACAATTTTAACATACTATTCTGCACATAACAATGCACTGCCTACCAATTTGATTAAGATTAGCACTGCTCTGGGACTACTGGGATGACTTTATAAACAGAATAATTATTACCTTATGCTTTACCTATTCAAGAAATGTCTAGTTTAGTGTTAATCAAAGCTTCCAACAAAGACTTGTTTCTCAGCAGCATAAAACGTTTTGCTTAAAAATCTTAGCAGTGACCAGTACTTTTTTGATTCATCCTGTGGTGACCAATTCCTTATTTCTAGAACATAGGTATATAAGCACATATATATGCTATACAGACAGGAATCATATTCTATGAGAGTGATCATGTAGCTCAAAATAATACACTGTTAAACTTGATAGTAATGGAAAGATCACATATAGTAGACCTCCAGTTATTTTTGTCTCTTTCTTTGCCCTTTGGGTCCTACGAATTTGTTCATATATTATCTGAAAATCTGTCTATACTTGTGAGGTAGTAAAACACTCATTTTACAGATTAATAAAAAGAGTAAAACTAAATTTTCCATCTGAGGCTACTCATGTCACTACTGCTGTCGCAAGCAATACAACACTAACTTCTCAATGCTTTATTAAAATGATTTATACAGCCTCCTTCAATAAATTCTTCCTGACTAGTAGAAAGCTAGCACTATCCTTTTGAGCCACTTCAGCAGTGCTGCTAAAGGGTAACTTGGAATTAAAACCATATCACAGTTTTGTCCCAAAGGATGAAGAGAACTAGGAGTGTAGTGTGGTGAAAGCCGCACTGCCATTCCTATGTGATATCCACCACAAGGCTGATGGAACACTTCAGGCTACAGAACTACCATGGAAACCTCTTCTGAAGGGAATAAGGGGGCAGGAATCTGAAGTACATCTGTTACAATTCAGCTTCTTATTTTAATCAGCTAAACACTGCTCAGCTCAAGACAGGTCAGCATGTCAATGATTCATGCTGACTTACTGGAAATGAACAAAAACTAATGAAAATCTGGAAGCCTCTTGAAATCTTCCTTTTAAATCAATCACAGCTCTCCATGGGTAAATCTTACAAAAGGTGCTTGAAAAAAATGTAAAGAATCAGTCAAGATTTATAATGGCAGTTCTACAAACTGTACTTACCCAAGCAAGAGTTCAGGTGAGCGGTACCATCTGGTAGCCACATATTCTGTATAGTTAGCATTGCTTCCTTCAGAGAGATTACGAGCAAAGCCTGTCAAAGAAACAGTGTGAAAGATTAGATCCTATTTTAAATACAAAATGCATATCACCACTGATTTTGGCAGTAAGAGGTCATAGCTATTTATATAGAAGCAAATTGTTTACAATCTCTAGTGCAGAATGATGTCTCCAACAATTGCTCATCTACTGAAAGGCAAGCTTTTATTGATACGACAGTGAAAGTAGCACTTTAATGACTACTTTAGTTGTGTAGTCTCCTCAAAAGTCTATGGAATTTTGCTATTACTTTTGGTGCCTTGCCATGATCAAAACAGATTGATGTAAGTTACCCGTCAGTATGCCACGCAAGCTATGGAACTATTGCTACTAAATTTCAATGAGATGCTGTTTGCAGAAGAAGATTCATAGCATTAGAAATGTAACACATGCATGGGGAGTATACTCTACAGTCATTGATCCTAACTACTACAGTCTCACTGCACTCAATTTTCTAAACTACTCAAGAAACTATGTATTATTCTAATTTAAGGACACTCCCTCCCTGACCTGGCAAGGAACAGGGTTATCTCTCCAAAACAACAAAAGGCAGGAGTCTACTAAAGAATAGCAAAACTGCTCTATATCTGCATTTGGCTCACTCCACACGCATCAGCTCTCCACCTGCTTTAGTATCACATTCATAACAAGGGTCTCAGTGAATTAGGATCAGAAACCAAGTCCAAATTAACTTCCTCCTCCACATCATCTTGTTAAGAATTAAAAAAAAAAAAGTATACTTATTCACAGTTGTACCAAATCTTAACTTCTGTTCTAAGGCGTAACAATTAAGACCACCGCCTGTGAGAAGAGTGCATACACTGGAAAACCCGGATGTAGGAATAATTTATATTTTTGTTTTCATTCTCCTCCCTTCATAAGAAGTCAGCTGAGCGCCACAGCAATGATGTTACTGGATTCTTCATGTAGAAGTACTCTAAGGCAGATGCTGGCACCGGTTTCAGAAAAGTATCAAATGTCTTACTGTTTTCAAGCAAATAATTAATATTAAGGTGAGACTGAGGACAGACATATCTCACCAGCAAGACGCCAGATGTGTAGGCTCCTTACTAGAGCTCCAACTGAGACAAATTTTTGTGACTGAAATGCAGAAGCAACATTTTCAAAATGCTTTCTTAGTGGGATGTGGCATTAAAACTTGGTTCAAAATTCACTTCAGTGAAATCACTATGAGTCTCTCCATTATTGCATGAGTGATGAAGAAAATAAAAATTCTGAAGTGTTGCAGAGGTATAAGGCATAATTTTATTTTCAGAATCAATAAGTGCTACTTAAATGCAATAGTCATTTTTCTTGATATCTGAGTTCTCATGCAGAAGGTGCCAAAATTGCTTTTCCCACACAACTACGCTTGTAAGGTTGTAACTTTTTTAAACTATTCTGAATGTGTATCTCATTTGGCAGCTTAGTGTGAAGTGGCCTAGCCCCACTCACCCCTGTGGAACACTAATTTACTCCAAGTTTAAGTAAAGGTTTGGATGCAGATTAGTATTATTAGACTAGTGATTTGAGAAAACAATGATAAATTTGTTACTGACATAGGTTACAGCTGTTACTTTTTGCAAAATACCTCTGCCTTCTAGAGTTAGTAAACTAAAAGGTACATACCATGAGGAACAGATATTTCAAAGTTGTCCCAAAATCACAGTAATTCTGATCTGTTCCCATAAAGTCTAATGAACATTACGGATGCTGCTGAAGAAAAGCTGGAAAGAAATTTTTTTACTACTTGTAACATTGGGATTGAGTAAATTTCTAAGCATTACTCTACTTGGAATTGCTTAGGCAGCCCTGTTTCTTTTTCAAATTACATGACCTATCTGATTAATCTTGTCAATGAAAAATTTTTCATTTATGTGTTTAAAGAAGAAAAGAAAAAGGTCCCTGCTCCTTGCAGGGGGGCTAGACTAGATGACCTTTAAAGGTCCCTTTCAACCCAAACCATTCCATGATTCTATAACCAGAAGCTACACTGAAGAAATGGGACAGTCAAAATGCACAGTGGGAAGCCCCTGACTGAAGGGGGGGTGGCAGGAGAGGAAGAAAAAAAGGTGTCACACGATACAAATAAACACATGTGCTAATGTAATGCACAAGCCTGGCAGCCCACAAGCCCATGTGCATCAGAAGAGGATGCATCCTCCTCCCTCCAGGCCAGTCCATTGAAACTTGGTCACAGTCAGGAGCTACTACGTCCAGAAATGACCAGCAGGTAACATAGTCTGAAAAATCAGTTCCCAACTTTACAGGCTAAGTGCAGCATGGATTTGATCTGGCAAGAGAGAAAGGAAAATTATTTTCATGGGCTTCAGTGTCTATATATTATATTGTTGGGTGATGTAAGAAACCATTTTATGGATTCTCTACTGCTCTGACTCTTTGACACCATGCTGAAAGACGATGGACAGAATCAATAATTCAAGAAAGCAGAATACTTTTCTAAGGGCACAATTACTTTTTTTTTTTCTGTTGTGGTGGAGTTAGCTTATTGTTTCTTCCTCCAAATTGTGCTGAGGTAGTAGGAAGAATTTTTTGATACAAAAATAAGAAAAGGTAACTATGGAGAAAATTAGACCAAACTCTCAACAGTGAGAAGGAATAGATTAGAAGATGAAGACAGAAGCAATTTGGGTGAGAGCAACTATGAGAGCAACAGGGTTTGCAAATGCAACTATGCAAGAAAGGAGAACAAGCAAAATAAGAAGTTTCAAGAAAGGACTTTAAACAACTCAGAACATGGTAGGAGAGGTGTCAAGGAAAAGGTGTAAAGAAAAAAGGAGAAGATTGGCAGTTTCTTATACAGAAATAAGCAAATTTAAGTTAGACACAAAGTAAAGCATTCTAACGTCAAGGACATGTAAGTACTTTAATAGATGCCTAGGAACAGTAGGGAACCTCCATTATTCAGAATTTTAAGAATAAACTAAGCAAACACCTGTCAAGAATGACACAGACATATTTAATCCTTTCTCAGAGTAGGTGGAAGAACAAGAGAATTTCTTGAGGTCTTTTCCAGTCCTGTGTTTCACCATTTCTATGCTTATGCATCACACAGAGATTAAGAGATTGCTAAAACAAATAATTGTGAAGCCCTGGTGTTGAAACAGCAAACGCACTAGTCAGAAGGCCCAACTACTTCCAACAGTCAGATGTATCTGCTGTAACCGGCATTTTGTACTGTTCTCTTTTTTCCACTTCTATTGGCAGAAATTACACCCACACAACATGTGTCCAGGCAAGCACCACATTCAATCTCATTTTTATCTAGCACAACATGTACAGAACACATGGCACAAGGATTATGAAGAACTATCTCATTAAAAATTTATGAACTTTTCTATTCAAACTGTTTTGTCCACTGGGCTATTTGGAAACATGCAATTACTTCAATATCTGCATTGGGATGGATGCATAGACCTTTTCTTCGCATTTGTTATTGCATGAGGAATGTGGCACTGTATGTGACAACTGCCTGTGTTCCAAAACATGAACTAGGATGCGCAGGCAGACAGCATGTTAAAAGGCCAATTCTTATATCCTAATCTGTACATGTTCCAGAAATGCTTGTGGCTAACACCATTCTGACAGACATTTTACAGTAATAGCTTAAGCAACTAGCAATAATGTCAATTAGCAATAAGACTAAAAAATTAAAATTGATCCCAAATTGTAAGAGTTGCTTGGAATTTTAAATTCAACTAAACCTGAAAAGTTGATCAAAAATCAAACTAACCCACATGAACAGTAAGAACAACAGAAATTCCCATAGCTTAGTTTGCCTTCCTTGAGATTGTGCTGAGCACCACGAGTACATTGTGATTGCATGACTTTTCCAATAGCAGAAAGAGAATGTGGCTGGAGTGTACATTGTGAGCAAGCCAACAGACCATGCAGAACATCACTGCTAACAGAAGTCACGTCATCTATACCTAGTGAGAAAACTCCAGAACGATGTTCAGAACACGGTCGTACCATTTATTTGGCTTTTTATTTTCCTGTAATAAACCCACAGCAGCCTCCACCTCCCTAGGAGAGCCCTGGCCCTGCCAACCCCAGTGAGGTTTGCTTTGCAGGGGCAAGGCCCTGAAAATAAGTGTGGGGTAAGGGAAAAATCCTGCTCCACCAGCTCTGGGCAACGCTGCCAGGGCAGCTTGGGCACAGAGCTGCCAGGGGAGGGCAGCCACACTGATGCAGACAGGAGGCCTGTGATACCAAAAAGGCAAAGGCACAGAGGGCACCACACAAGGGTACCCTGGTGTTCTGCCAGAGCTGTGCAGTTTCTTACACTGCGGAATAAATTGCCCTTAATTCAAAGAACTCATAGAGGCCAAATCTTCTAAGGCTTTTCCTAGAATGGTTATTGTTTCTGAATGCTTAAGTAAAAATGCCTTTAGGATTAAAAGAAATAAGCAATATTGCAAATGACAAACGCCTTTTTTTGTGTCCCAAAAAAAACTATTTCAATTTATTTTTTAGCAGTTCTTCTTTTCATTCAAAATTGCAGAGGTTTGAAATCACAGCTTTCAAACTGCTCTCACTGAAAAGTGCCCATGGGTACTTTTTTGTTTACCAAGTCAAACTGTAAACCTTTTAGAGGGAATAGTATTTCATTCTGTGTGTATGTAACATTTAGAACAAAAATACAGATTGTACAGTGTACACTCTACTCTGTTGTCTTCTGGGGATTACTTACATGGGCAAAGTTCGCCTTGTGCTTGGGTGCTGATTCTTCACAGCCTCAAAGCTGACATTAAACAGGTGTTGATAGGTCAGGAAACATCAAAATTATCATTACATGTACGACTCTATCCTCCAGCCATTCAGTCGTTAATAATATGCGGACATATGATTTTTTGATTAACATAAGAATAAAAGTTGACTTATAACTACACACGTGACAGTCCATGAAAGCCAGTGGTTCAAGAAGAATATAAAAATTGTAAGTTTACAGTATCATTAATAAATAAGAATTATCTTTTCTTTTAATACGCAAGCCAGATAAACCTACAGTTTTGCTAGCGTCCCAATTAGCTGATCATCTGCACTGTTCTCAGCTGAGTGCCAATAACCCTGCAAAAACGTTGTCAAATATATGAAGACATAAATGTAGCATTTCTATTGATATGTTAATACAGGTATTTCACAGGGTATGCAAATTAAGACCACAGATCTGTCAAATTAAAATACCAGTCACAAACCTGAAGAAGTAATCCATTCTGACCACTAAAAGGGTTTTTAAATAGTAGATACTGTAGAACTCTCATAAGGCAAAACTCCACTGCAAGAGATTTTCTTTAAAAAGGTAAGAAGCAGGTTATCTATCTATTGAACTTACCAAAGTCACACAACTTCAGAACATCATTGTGGCTTATTAAGAGATTCTCTGGCTTGATATCTGTAGTGTCAGAGTGAGAGGAAAAAAAATGCTGTTAATGTCTCTTTTTAATTTTGAACTTTGTCAACAAGTATTATGTCATTATAACATATTTAGAGATATTCATGCAATCATAAATGAAGCATTACAAGAGAAACTGCTGAAACAGCTTCCAGCAATCAGTTTGTGAATATGCAGAATTAATTTTCTGCCTTTTGAAGTCTTTTAAAGTGTTTCCCAACAAAATATGGGAAGATAAAAGGTGCTTACAGATATTCCTGGGCAGCAAATCAATATGCAAAATATTGCATATTGCAAAGTAATAGAAAGAACTGACATTTAATTACCCAGTTAACCAATAAAATGTTGTGTGCTGTGCTCAGCATTTTCAGTTATGATGATCATCTTGATCACCTCTTGTAATTTGTTTAGAAAAAATGTGTTGTCTAGTTTTAAGGCCTTTTTTTTATTCCTATATGGGTATCGTGGTATCCATATATTGTATATTTTTCAAACTGTATTTTACAAAATATTTTCAGACTCTTGCTTATGTTTGATCAGTCTCAAATAGAAATAGCATATTGTATGAGAACTTTAATTTATTTGAAATATTAATTAGAAATATTACTCTTGCAAAATCACAAAACAAAATACAATTTTTTAAAGTCAGGATAAAATACATAAAACTAGATGAAGTCATACATCAAGATACGTACTCTAAGTGCTTGAAGTCTGAGTAGAAAGTAAATATACAGAGCTGAATGCATGGGAGCTGGGAAGAGCTGCCTTAAGAAGTAAAGCACACGGGACCCAGCTTTAAGTTCCAGGTTATTTTTCTCCTAATAATCTACTACCAGATTCAAAACTGAAATGATTGAGTGCCATGAAATCTTTTAAAAAAATAATTTTCCTTTAGTGACATTTCAACTGCTGTTTCACTTTGCTGTGCATATGATACAAACTTATTCATACTCCAAAGACAGTGGACAGCAAGCTTTATATGTAGATGAACTTTTAAAACGATCTGAAGTCACGCAGCAGACTTAAGACTCACCCAAATTTACAAATTTTTTTTCTGTTTATACAGAATCATAGAATTGCTTAGGTTGGAAGAGACCCTTAAGGTTGAGTCCAACCATAAACCTAATACTGCCAAGTCCACCACTAACCCATGTCCCTAAGCACCACATCTACACATCTTTTAAATACCACCAGGGATGGTGACTCAACCACCTCCATGGGCAGCCTGTTCCTCGATACGCTTTGTGCTTGATAATTCTTTCAGTGAAGAATTTTTTCCTATTATCCAGTCTAAACCTCACTCGGTGCAACTGGAGGCCATTTCCTCTTGTTCTATCACTTGTTACTTGGGAACCCATCTCGCTACAACCTCCTTTCAGGTAGCTGTAAGAGAGTGATAAGGTCTCCTCTCAGCCTCCTTTTCTCCAGGCTAAAAAACTCCACTTGCCTCAGCCACTCTTTCTAAGACTTGCTCTCTAGACCCTTCACCAGTTTTGTTGCTCTTCTTTGGACACAATATAAAGGAACTGCTTATATTTATATTAAATGTAAATTACTTTAAGCTGTAACACCTTTCCGTTTAGAAAGCAAATTCCTACCCAGCGCTTATTTCCATGCGGAGAACTACACACTTACCTCTATGAACAATATCATTCTTATGGCACCAATGAATTGCTTTAATTAGCTGGTAGATATAACTTTTCACTTTTTCTGGTGGAACTCCATTTGGCATTTCTTCTAGCAGTTCAAGCATATTCTAAATGTTTAAAAGACATATTATTTTTTAAAGTTACACTATAGTTGCTAGAAGAGAATACACTTTCAGCATTCTGAAGCAACATGCTTAGGCCAGTGAGCCTGGCTATGCAAAATCTGTAGTTTAACATTCAAGGAGTGTGTTTTAATCATAAGAATATTAATAGCTGTTTTCATTCTTGAGAAAGCACTTGTGAAGAAAAGAATCCTTAGAGGTGAAGACAACAATCCTTAGAGGTGAACCACAAATATACAACAAGTCCTTAAAAGACTGTCATCAAACTATTTAGCCTAGAATTTCTGAAAAGTAATTTAGTTAGAAAAAGTTGCTTGAACAGAAACACCTGGTCAGGGCAGCTGCATGAGAGGTTTAGTACAGCACAGCATGTAAATACCTGACTGTGCTTTAACATACTGTTTGCTTCATTATTAGGCTAGTTCTGCTGCTTTGATGCAGCAGGGCCATGATTAATCACAAACTATGTCTGTTTGTGAATGGGTGCAGCTAAAGCAACACCAGCCTGTTAGTGCAAATGAAGTAACAGACATAAAAATGTCTCATAGGGGCATAAATAGTAATCTAGGGAATGTACTATAGCTATATATCAGCTATATTGATCTTAGACATATTTGCACTGCAGTAACTATGGCCATATTAACTGTTCTATGGATATACCTAGGGAAGAAAATAAACTGATTGTTTATACTAGTAAATTTCCTCTTTGAAAAAGGACATTTATATTTCCATTATGAAGCAAATGTCTCCAATTTTGCACAATTAGAAGTACAATGGAGTTTGTACGCTGAATCCTGAATGAATAATGGGCGGCAGCAGCCCACTTGAAGACAGAAAGGTCTTATTTACTGAATACTGAAATAGAAGTAAGTATTTTGGCTACATTGCCTTACACAATTCATTTAATTATGGATTTAAGTATTTGTAGAATTTTAATTTAAAATAAATTTACCTCATCTTTGACAAACATTTTCTCTAGCTGTATAATAAATTTTTGAGGTTTCTCTTGCAAGATATTTTAATGAACACAAATATAAAACAAAACAAATGGAGACTTTGATAATATCTGAAAACATTTCTAAGTTCTGCGATCTGCGAATAAATACTGGAACTTGTGTGCTTGAGTGTGTGTTTCCTTAGAAATACACTCCAGATCTGAGAAAAGGAATTTTCTGTTTAGGAACTACACTGATTTTAGTTAGACTCTTGTCCACACAGAAGCCTGTGGATCTGGATAAGTAAGTCAAGAAGTCAGTGTTAAAAATATGAACCAAAATAGTAGCATCAACACTGTGAGACATAATCCTATATGAAGAAATTAACTAAGGGGATGATGAATAAAGGAGATTAGACTAAATGTGAATTTAAGTAATCTGGATTTGAGTATTGCAGAGCTAAGATTCCCTAAAGGACACAAGGTACTCATCACCAGTTAAAATAAAAATAAGCCTACTATACCACATTTTATTTAATTCCTTCTACTCTTCCCTCCTCCAAAAATACAGAAATCATCCTGGTCTTTAAAGAAACTACTGTGGAAACTATTTGACATATCTGAAAAGGAGAAACATTGATGGGCTATGAAGTTTAACTGAAAATAAAGATGACCATTAATATAGAAATGACATGAGGCACAGAATCTACATGATTTCTACCTTTATCACTATATTCTTCTATTCTGATGCAGATAATGTTAGCTATTGCAGTCTGGTGTTTTTACCAATATTAACAATTTTTAAAGTATACTCCTTATCAGATCAATTAAATGTCTTTTACTTATGCTGCTCTTCCAACTCACTACTACAGTGAGCTTAGCCAAGTCAACTATAATACAAAATTAAATGTATATTCCAAATCGGTATGTGATCAAAGACATTCCACATGTCCAGAACAATTACAAGGAACACAGGTGGAACAAGCCAAGCTTTGAATGTCAGATCTAAGTAAGATCCACCAGATTAGATGATGTTGATCTGCTGGTGAAAAAACAAAATTGATTTTTGCCAAACTGTGAGCTAACACAGGTCACCTCACATTATGCAATAAAGTTATATGACATAATAAATTGTAAACTGAAGTAAAGGAAATATAGTACTTAGGGCGAGGAATCTTTACACGAGAGAGAATTGACTGAAGAGGACCAGCACTCAGCTAGACTGCAACACCACAGTGGCAGGATATTAAATGAAAATTTCAATCGAGGGAACAATAGCTCATGAAAGCTACAGATATATTTAAATGTGTGTTTATTTTTACTGTGTGTATCTGAATTTTTTCCATGAAGAAATGCTAAATGGTTCGAATACAGAGGGAAGGTCTACTCTTATCATGAAGGCTGCAAAAATAACAAAAGACCAATCTGTTCTAGGTCATTTCTCCTTGGAAACAGACCAGGATGCTTGGTAGTAGTAGGCCAATCTAAGGAAATTTTGGAATCATTTCAAATGAGGTCAGGATTGGAAACAGTGACAGTGATCTTTGCCAAATCCCTCTAAGCAACTATTGTTAGTGGCCTTGTTACAGAAAATATACAAACAAATCCTATTTTTATCACGGAAGGATGGAGAAAGTTGAAACAGATTCCAAGGTCAAGAGTCTATGATCTTGTTTTGAAAGACTATGTCAAGATTCATTATATAACATAACACAGGACAGTTAATCAGCTTTACAATTAAACTGGACTACAAAGTTTGAACGGAAATTTTTCTCCAAATGATATGTATTCCAGTCTATATAATTTGAACATGCTTGTGCTCATATATGGAAGAATTTTTTTTTTTAAGACCAACATATGAAGTAAAAACAATAGTAAAGTTATCAGTGTTGCTTTTTCACAATATTGTCTAATTACAACAATTCAGATCGTATTAAAGTTTCTGCTATTCCTCTTTATAGAGCTTAACCTTCAATAGCTTAATTTTTTTTAAAATTAAGTAATTTTAAAGACTGCGAGTAAGCTGGTGATGTAACTGTGACAAGCATAATACAAACTCAACTCACTTTTTCCACATATTCAAAAACTAAGTATAGTTTTCCTCTTCTTCTGAAGGCCTCCTTCAGCTCCACTATGTTCTCCTGTTTCAAAGTGCGAAGCATTTTAAGCTCTCGTAAAGTGGTTTCTTTGACTTCTTCATTTTCTAGAGTGCAAAGTAAAAGTGACAGATTAAAATGTATTAAAAAACAAAACCAAACCCCTAAGTAACAAGTGTTATAAATCTTTACTTTGAACCTCTGATTAAATTCTCTATTTCTAGATATTACAGAGAAAAAGGTTTATTTTCCATTGTGGTCTCTCTCTGCTGCCTGAATGCTTCTACACTGAAAGAGAGGTAATTGGGGACTGTGCTATCATTATGCAACACTCACAGTCTTCCCCGTCACTACCATGTAGATTTTCAGTGGCAGAAAAATTCATAAGAAACAGACTGCTTGCCTTTCTTTTTCATTATGAAAATAACTAGTATCCTTCAAAAATATGCATGTATGTTTACAGACGTCCTCCACCCTACAAATACAAGTCATGTATGAACCACTGGCAAGGTTAATGTGTCCTCAGCAGAAACACAGAAATGTAAAACTAATGTTTGAACAATGTTAAAGAAATCTATTTGATTCTAAAATAATTTTATTCTCCAAAAGCCATGACAAATTTTAAGACTGAAGCACAGATCTGTAAGTCCTGTAAGTTTCCCTTGCAATGGGAATTTAGCAATGCAGCCCAGTGTAGCAGCCACAGAGGGCACCAGAGCAAGTATTGATTACACAAAGCCTTGAATCCAATTCTGAGGAGTCAAGAAATTTAACTGTTGTTTTGACAATTCAGTTGTCTGAAAGTTGTTCAAGAAAGAAGGAATGTTTTACTAAAGCTTTGTACACTGCTTATCACCAAGGGGCCCTGAACTGACTGGGTTCTAAAGGATACTATCAACAAAATGTGAAGTAAATCAGATTATATTAGGTTTTCTTTATAAAACTTATTTATAAATTTTATTTATTTATAATTCAGTAAATTTTCCCGTGCACATGTAGAAGCAGGGTTCTTAAGAGATTAAGAACTGTGATCCACAACAGAGGGATATTAAATTGGATATGATTGCATAAATTCAAAGCTAAATCACATTTGCAGGTCATGTACCACAAAGACAGTCAGAGACAGAGGAAGAAGAAACAAGGAAGATAAATTGTTTTTCCAAGCAAGTAAAAGGCAAAAACAGGCTTGCAGGGGAGAGAGAAAAACACAGGTCATGCAACGCATATAATCATCAGAAGAAAGGAAAAAAAAACCTGAAGTGTAGCAGGAGGAAAGAAGAAAACAAAATACTATCATCACAGATGTTTTGATTAAAAATATATATAATTTAGAGCAATCTAAATAATTTCATTTTAAAACTGAGTGCTCGCTGTTGGCTTGCATCAGTCTGATTACATAATTTCATCTATAACTAGACACACTCTTTCCAGCACATTTAGCATGCGTATGTCAAACAACAGCAAAAATTCAGTGAAACAAAAATGGCAATAGAAAAAATTACAGCATATTCAGATTTCTAATGAACTACCATATTAGCAAGACAGATGTGAAATGGGCTGAATCAAATCCATCAAAAGAACTTCTGTCATATTTCCAGAAACTTGTAAACAACTAGCTAGAACGCTGAAAAATAGTCATCAGTCATGTAAACTGATATTACATAATACTTTTGTAAAGCCAAGCCTAATGACAATGTTGCATTTTTTGTTTTGATTTTTCGGTAGACATGCTAATATAATAATCTTGTTTAGAGCTTACAACGGAGATTCATCGCCTAGGATCTGTACTGAATAGCCATATAGAGTTCCAAAAAGCAGTTTTGAAGTACTCTCATGACCTGGTCAAGATGGTCACCAGAATTAAATTATCTCCCACATTATTTAACAGGGGTTTAAAACAGATTTCTGAACAGCAGAGCTAAAAAATTCATCAAATATACTCTTACAGTGTTTGGCAAAATCAGCTGCAAAGCAAAGAATTTGCATTGCATAAAACAACATACACAAGTCAGACTTTGCTGTGTCTGACTCTGAAAATTACAGTGCTTGTAAGCAACCACACCTTCATGGCCACCAGCCATAACAATAAAAAAAAAGTTTGCTAAAATAAAGTGACTGCTGTTTGTTAAAACCACATTGTTAGCTTTCAGCTAAAGCCTTGGTATATGGCAAATCACAGCTGCATCGCCTCAGACCGGGGTATCTCCTCGTATTACTTCATACTTGGCTTCTCCTTCTGTTCGTGCTAGGCCGTTAGGGATCAGGGTTAACTTCTGATGAACGCAACGTAGATGGTTGCCCTTGTGGTTGATTGCCAGTTTTGCCTATGATAGGATACTGGGATTCACTGTCCCCCAACAAGTGCACGTCAGAGGGCCAGTCTTGTCTTGTACAGATCTTTAGTTTTACTATTGCTGGGTGAGGAACAGGTGTGTGCAGCACTGCCTGTAATTTCCCTGTGTCCTGCCTTCTGCCGCCCACTTTACTAGCACCAGTAAGCCTTGCAGGAGTCTGCTCGTCCCCCTCTGAGCAAACTCAGCAATACTGGAGAGTACACAGAGGCTGCTGTGAGGGGGCAAAGAGCAATTTTCCTGTGGAGAGGAAGGGAGGGCAGAGCTGCTGCCTCACCACCCAGCTCCCTCAAATCCTCCCATGGATCCCAATTCCTCTTCGTACCACTGAACTTCTCAGTGACTTCTCGCAGTCTCCTCCATTTACCCATTCAAATCTCCCTAACATTTAGATCCTCTCCCACAGATGAAGGGTGACAAAGCCCAAAGACTCTGCAAGCCACTACTACAAGAGGAGTTTTTGCCCTTTTCTGATCACATCCAGTCTCCAAGGGGTAGATCTTACTACTGCCTATGGCACCACAGTCTCAGTCATATTAAGATAAATGCATCCAGAAAGAAAGGTGGTTATCTAGTTGGAGTGTATAATGCAATCCCCAGGCAGGCATGAAGGATCAAGCGCCTTCAGTATTCACAGAGCTAATAAATCATTATCATTTTAAAATCATGTCTTGATATATGAGACTTCTTATTTTAACTGGAGAGATATTAACAACATAGTTACTGACATGAAAGATTATGCAGCAGAAAATGTTACCTTCACTGTCTTTGAATTTCTTGATAGCCACAATTTCATGTGTCTCCTGTAAAACAAAAGCAAAGAAAGGGAAATGAACAAGATCTGTTGTGTGCTTTCTCTTGTTTTTTGTTGTTGTTTTTTTTTTTCTCTTGAGCATCAGACAAAGGGGAAAAAAAAGCATCCAGAGAAATTGCACAATGCAAAACAAAATTAATTTAAAATCTGGTAAACACCTCAGTGATCAGACCAAATGCAATACAAAACCGTATGCAGCGGATACATTACAATTAGGAATCCTAGTTTGAAAAAGCAAAGTTAAATGCCAAAAATTCATATTTAAATACCTTGTACCAGATACAAATTAATTTTTCAGATAAATTGTTCCTGTGACTCTTGTTGCTTAGTTATTCTGAAAGTCAAACAGTCTTTTATCTTACCAAAGTATGAGTGTGGGTGCTTATCTTTGTGAGCTGGAATGCAAATACTGTACTGGCATGTGGCTAAGGCTTACAATGAAACCTGTAAGTTTGGTTGCCAAAAGCTTTTAGGTTTCAAAGTTCAAATGTCCACAAAGAACATGATTTTAGGAAACTGAATTCTCTGTGTCTCCTTAAAAAAAGAGTTGTCTCTTCAGGGAAGCCTATCCAAACCCAGAATCACTAATTGCATTTGAAAGTGTTAATCTGTGCTTACTATATGGTCATAGGTGATAACTTCTTAACGCCTGCCTGCCTTTGCATTCCTCTAGTATTCCCTGTTCTCACCAAACCTGATCATCATAGGTCACATTTTTCTCTTAAATGAAGATATTTCTCTTGTCGTGTGAGCAGGAATGCATTTAGCACATGACCAAAATGTAGCCAACGTGACACGGTCAGTGCAGGTCTGTTTGGACAATGATGCAGCACCTGAATTTTAGTAACATGATGGGGAAGAAGCTGTAAGGTCACAGAGTAGGGGTATGTGAACTGACAGGCAGTAGGCTACCCGAGTTACTTGACAAGCAAGATCTAGCCTACGTAACTTTTCCAAACATCACAGTTTTCAAAAATAAATAACAATATCTCACTATTAATAGCATACAAAAGCTGTATTGGAGAAAGGCAATTAAAATGTGAAGTTCTTCTGGAATACCTGAAGACAAGTGCATAAGCCAGTACTGAATAACACAAACGTTTACTCCATTTTTCATTTGAAATCGGCATAACACATGAGCCTGTAAAACACCTGATCCTATTTAAAATAAAAGCATGTGGAAAGACTACTGTAGATAGTGAATAATGTCTTTTAAGGCTCTTAAATGGAAATCAATACTACTATGAATAAAAATCAATAAAAATAAGCTTGCAAACAAATATAAGAATATATGTGTGTGTATAATTTCCATGGTTTTTTTTTTTTAAAAAAACAACAAACAAACCTTCGATCATCACTTACAACATCTGTCAGAAAAACTTGGAAACATTATGTTAAGTGATCAAACTATATCTACCTCACACTGAAGAACATTAGCTCAGCAGAAGCAGCACATGCTACTAACTCTTAAAGAGTTTTTTTCTGCTACCAAAATCTACCCTTCATAGAATGATAGAACGGTTTGGGTTGGAAGGGACCTTAAAGATCATCTAGTTCCAACCCACCTGCCCTGGGCAGGGACACCTTTCACTAGATGAGGTCACTCAAAGCCTCATTCAACCTGGCCTTGAAGGTTTCCAGGGATGGGGCATCCACAACTTCTCTGGGCAACCTGTTCTGGTTCCTCACCACTCCCACAGTAAAGAATTTCTTCCTGATGTGTACCATCTTTTAGTTTAAAGCCATTACCCCTTCTCCTATCACTACAGGCCCTTGTTAAAAGTCCCTCTTTAGGTACTGGAAGGTTGCTCTAAGGTCTCCCCAGAGTCTTCTCTTCTCCAGGCTGAACAGCCCCAACTCTCTCAGCCTGTCCTCATAGGAGAGGTGCTCCAGCCCTCTGATCAGCTTTGTGGCCCTCCTCTAGACTCACTTCCACAGTCGACGTCTTTCTTGTGCTGAGGACTACAGAGCTGGATGCAGTACTCCAAGTGGGGTCTCACGAGAGCAGAGTAGAGGGGACGAATTACCTCCCTCGACCTCCTGGCCACACTTCTTTTGATGCAGCCCAGGATGTGGTTGGCTTTCTGGGCTGCAAGTGCACATTGCCAGCTCGTGTTGAGCTTCTGGTCCACTAGTACTCCCAAAGTCCTCCTCAGGGCTGGTCTCGATCCATTCTCCGCCCAGCCTGTATTTGTGCTTGGGATTGCCCTGACCCATGTGCAGGACCTTGCACTTGGCCTTGCTGAACTTTGAGGTTTGCATCGGCCCACTTCTTCAGCCTGTCTAGGTCCCTCTGGATGGCATCCCTTCCTTCCAGCATGTCAACCGCACCACACAGCTTGGTGTTGTAAGCAAACTTGTTGAGGGTGCACTCTATCCCACTGTCCATGTTAACAACAGGATTAATAGGGTCAGGCCCAATACCGACCCCCTGAGGAATGCCACTCATCACTGGTCTCCACTTGGACATCAAGCCATCAACCAGAACTCTTTTGAGTGCAACTATCCAGCAAATTCCTTATCCACAGAGTGGTCCACCTGTCAAATCCATGTCTCTCCAGTTTAGAGACAAGGATGTCACATGGGACAGTATCAAATGTTTTGCACAAGTCCAGGTAGATGATGTCAGTTGCTCGTCCCTTATCGACCAAAGCTGTAACCCCGTCATAGAAAGCCACCAAAATAGTCAAGCACAATTTGCCCTTAGGGAAGCCATGTCAGCTGTCAGCAATCACCTCCTTATATTCCATGTGCCTTAGCATGGTTTTCAGGAGAATCTGCTCCACGACCATGCCAGGCACAGAGGGGAGGCTGACAAGCCTGTAGTTCTCTGGGTCTTCCTTACTCTCCTTTTTAAAATTGGGGGTTATGTTTCCCCTTTTCCAGCCAGTGGGAACCTCACTGGACTGCCACAACTTCTCAAATATGATGAGCAATGGCTTAGTAACTTCATCTACCTGTTCCCTCAGGACCTATGGATGCATCTCATCAGGTACCATGGACTTGTGCACCTTCAGGTTCCTTAGATAGTCTCAAACATGATCTTCTACAGTGGGTGATTATTCTTTCACTGAGTCTCTGCCTCTGCCTTCTGCTACTTGGGTGATACAGCTAGAGTACTTGCCATTCAAGAATGAGGTAAAAAAGTCATTGAGTACCTCAGCCTTCTCCATGTCTCAGGTAATCAGGTCTCCCATTTCCTTATGGAGAGGGCCCACATTCGCTCTAGTTCTCCTGTTATCATTGACGTACCTACAGAAGCTTTTCTTGTTGCCCTTGATGTCCCTGGCCAGATTTAATTCTATCAGGGCTTCAGCTTTCCTAACCTGATCCTTGGCTACTTGGACAACATCTCAGTGTTACTACCAGGCTACCTGTCCTTGCTTCCACCCTCTGTAGGCTTCCTTTTTGGTTTTTAGTTGATCCAGGAGCTCCTTTGTTCATCCATGCAGGCTGCCTGGTGTTTTTGCCTGACTTCCTGTTTGTTGGGATGCATCACTCCTGAGCCTGGAGGAGGCGATCCTTGAATACTAACAAGCTTTCTTGGGCCCCTCTTCCCTCCAAGGCTTTATCCCATGGTACTTTACCAAGCAGGATCCTGAAGAGGCCAAAGTCTGCTATTCTGAAGTCCAGGGCAGACAGCTTGCTGCACACCCTCCTCGCTGCCCTGAAGATCTCAAACTCAACCATTTCATGGTCACTGCAGCCAAGGCAGTCCTTGAACTCCACCATTCCCCACAAGCCCCTCCCTGTTGGTGAGAACAAGGTCCAGCACAGCACCTCTCCACATTGGCTCCTCTAATACTTGGAGAAGGAAGTTATCATCCACGCATTCCAGGAATCTCCTGGATTGCTTGTGCCCTGCTATGTTGTCCCTCCAACAGAAATTGGGATGGTTGAAGTTCCCCATGAGGACAAGGGCTTGTAACCATGAGGCTGTTCTTATCTGTCTACAGAGGGTCTCATCTGCTCTGTCTTCCTGGTTGGGCGGCTTGTAGCAGACCCCCGCTACAATGTCACCTGTCCCTGCCCTCCCTCTAATCCTAATCCATAAGCTCTCTGTCAGCTCCTCATCTATCTGCCAGCAGAGCTCCATGCACTCACTCCAGCTGGCAGTGGACATAGAGGGTGACACCCCCTCCTTGTCTCCCCTGCCGGTCCTTCCTAAAGAGCCTGTATCGTTCCATTGCAACTCCCCAGTCAGAGGAGCCATCCCACCACATCTCTGTGATGCCAATGATCATAGCCCTGCAGGGGTGCCCACGTTTCTAACTCCTATTGTTTATTGCCCATGCTACGTGCATTTGTACAAAGGCATCTAAGTTGTGCCTCTGATGAAGCAGATTTGCTTCATATACACTGGTCTGATCTGAAGGCTGATATATTACATAAATTCCGCTGAGATACTACAAGTACTCACCCTTTACTCAACCAATTTACAGAACAGCAAAGAAAGAGACATCAAAACTGAGGAGGTAATACGCATTTCAGGTTCAGAGTGATTCTGAAAGGCTTGTCCATAGCTTCTATGTCAAATACAGTTCCTAAATATTTTTGTTTCAGGAAGCTGACAAACTGAACAGTCTAAACTAAAATGAACAGACTATTTTACCAATTATGTTGTTACTACTAAGTTATAGTATTGTTATCTTTATTAACTATAGTAATAATAGTAATAGTTACTAGTACTATGAAGGAACACTGCTAAGAGGGTGAGTAAATTAGCTTATTTGACTTCTGGTATCTACTGTTAGGTGCTTTGGCTAATTAAGCTCCTGAAAGGTTTTTCAGAAAAAGAACACAGTAATTGCCCCCAAAAGCCTCTGCTGACTGTGACGTGCCTATGTTTAGACAGTGTGCATACACCACTTTGCAGATGAGCCAAATTTACCCATTAACATTACATTCCTATTTCACATGAAGG
Organism: Chlamydotis macqueenii; assembly: GCF_036417535.1. Lineage (NCBI taxonomy): Eukaryota > Metazoa > Chordata > Aves > Otidiformes > Otididae > Chlamydotis > Chlamydotis macqueenii. The sequence goes on from NC_141556.1 coordinate 132,857,877, forward strand.
AAAAGATGTAGATGTTTCTGCAGCCATTGAAAGGATGTATTTTTATTCTCGAAGTAATGGCTAAGTACACTGAAAGAAATGTAGGAGTTAAAAGCTGTTGCCTCACACAGACAGCAATTCTGCACCATCTTAGAAATCTAGTCCATGTGGCTTCTCTGCCATATGCTACTGTCCCTGATGTGTATAGTGAATGTGATTATTTTGGAAATTAAATTTTAAAAGCTCTTGGGTCACAGTCTTGCAAAGACTTATGTAAGATATGCTATCAAACATCCTGTAGGATTTTGACTGTTCACAGTATTTAAAGTATGAGTGGCTCTACAAAGAACAGAGCCACTTCAGCAACATACATATGGAAGAAAAAAATATCCAAACAGTTCAAAATACTGTAACATTTAAGAAATTTTCATTTGAAAAGCTCTATCACTTGTATTATTTCATTAAATTAATTAATGATGTCATAATTAAGCAACCAAGAATTTATACATGACATACTCCCTATCTTAAAACAACCCAACAAATAATATATTTAAAAAACCTGAAGTGAAACACCACCAAAATGAGACTAGACAATACGTGCTTTGAGGCATCGCGCTAGTAACATTTTGTTCCACTAGTAACATTTGGGAGTGACATTCCTGTCTAGGTTTCTTGGAGGACTTCATCCTACCTAAGTGGTATTCTCTAGGAATCAGTTACCGGTGAAGCAGTCAAGCCAAAGATAAAATGGATCTAAGGACACTGAAAATGACTGTGCAGAGATTTTTTTTTTTTAAATACGATGCATCTGCTTGTCAAAAACTCTGTAACTTCCCTATGATGTGGAACACCTCCAAAACAATAGAGTTTTGGAGTGCTCCATCAAGCAGAACAGAAAATTGAGGCTGAGTGCACGTTTCCCAGTTCTTGGTGAAATGCTCTAAACCAACTAAATCATTTATATGAGGTGATGTAAAAAATAGTAGCTCCTCATCAATCATGTTTTAAGCTAGTTTCCAAAGGAAGAATCCATCTGAAATGTTCTGTTTCCCTGTTTGCCATCACCACTGCTAATTTTGAACCAGATGTCCAGTTTCAACCAAATTTTCCAGAGAAATATAAGTTTTAAAAAGAGAAAATTTCAAAAACTTGTCTCAGATTTGTCACCTAGATATAGAATATCCTCCCTTGGAGTAAGCAGTAAGAACTAGATGTCCTATACATTGTACAATGTTGCAGACAAGCAGCATATGTAGACTATGCAACGAACTAACACACACAGCTTTTGATCAGTCATTGTACATAATTGTCACAAACTAATACAGAATGAGACTGGAAAACACGGAATACATTTTGTATATGGACCAATTCAGCAGGCATATAACAGGGGTGGGTAGGAGTATGCTTCTCGGATTAGGAGACAGATGCTAGAGTTGTCAGATGATGCAGGCCAAACCTGAATTTTCAAACAAGTACTGAGATGCATGAGGTGCAGACCAAGCAGACACCACATTGTTAAGCCTTGAGAAGACGGACAGAGTCGGGGATACAAAGAAAAGCAGAGCTTCAAGAAATGAGCGAATTCAGCAGTGAAAATTAAGATTCCTGTGGGAATCTGAAAGGTTCTTTACAGATCAAATTTAGGCTTTGTTACTTAAATCTTTACTTGAAGGTCCTTTTGGAGATCTGAGCTCTTTTGTGGATCTGGTTCTCTGCTCCTCAAAACCAGGCCAAATTGCAAGTCTCCAAAATAGAACTGTCACTATCCAAAATATCTTTTTTGCATTTCAAAAGTTTTTTTTTTCACAACTGTACCCAGAAACAGAACAATACGGAAAACAATGTTCAGTCTGATTGTGGAAACCCTTCTTAGACAGTAGCTCAGTATCCAACTCTTAGCACGGACAATTCTCGTAGCCAATTAATGTATTGTCTAGGTTGATAAGCTGTTACCAGTTGATTCAATGTTTGAGACTTCAATGAATGTCAAGGAAATTAAAAACGCAAGTAATCCTAAATATTCTGTGCTCTTTATGGAACACAGAATATTGTTTCTGATCTCTTCTACTTGCTACTACTAGCTTATATCATGAAGTATGAAAATTTGAGTTCACTTAGCTGTAGTTTTGCTTCACTCAGCTACATTTATTACTAAGCATCTCATTATCGTGTTCCACTAAAAAAATCTGGCCTCAATACTTCACTTTACATTCTGAGGCAACAGCAAATTTGCAAATGCACAAGTCAAATCTTTCTTAGCATTGGTATTACCTCTGCTTATTGAGCATGTACCTTACAAACATTCTATGTTATAAAACTGTAGGAAAAGCACTGTTTTACAGTTAAGTATGCAATAACATATGAATGCTGCTGAAAATACTTTGTGTAAAATTTAAGGATGTACACAAATTGATTAATCAAACTCTATGATTACATGTGTCTAAAAATGGGGCAAAATATGTCTCTTCTCCATGTACAAATCTGCTAATACCATTTAATAAGAGTAAGACAAAATTTTCTTAATTCATGTCTGTTTTATTTGCTTTATAGATAAACACATACAGAGAGAGAAGGAAGGATATACCTGCTCATAAAAAAAAGGATATCTCCAGTCCTGGAGATGGGAATGACTTCATGTTAGGCGTCAATCCTTTCAGTATCAAACTAGAAGAGTTCCCTGATGCAAAAGCGTTTCATTCTATCTCATTTAAAGGACAGAGGTCTCCTCTATTTTTCCACTGTCTCTGCAGAATATACATGACATGACAGTGCTTTTCCACAACAGTGCAGGAATGCATCTCTATTGTTTTCTAGAAAAATCCTTGATGTTCCTGATGGGAGTACTCAAGGAGAAAGGTGCTCCTTGGCATAACTCAAGTTCTTAGATCTATAACCATTCTTTTCTGCAAAGAGAAACATATCCTACCAATGTGTTGTTCCTGCAAATGTCATGTGACAAAAAAAAAATCTTCAAACATTCGTCCCTATTTTCTTTCAAAAGTTTCTGTTAGTTGGTATTGGTTTTAGTTTTGTTTTTTTTCCCCTTTTCTTTTGCATATCTAGGAAAATTTTACACAAAACATAGGCACACAAAGATTTTTGGAAAATAGATAAGATTACATCCTTCAGAAAGTTACATTATTCAGCTATAATTTTACTGTACTATATGATTACAAGAATTTCTCAAGTGTATTTTTTTTTTAGCAACCGAAAGAACATTTATAAAAATCAACAAAACATGAATAGAGATAACAACAGTCAATACTGAGCATGTGCCATGGAGAAATAGCACGTTGCTGCCTTTACTCAGGTGGTGCTGCTCAAGCAATACCTAGTACATCACATCAGGGTTTTATGCTGATGCATTAAATAGCATATTAAGATATGGTACAGCATGTTCTGTTATTTGCTTATGTTTTCTGTCTGTACAAGAATGAGGCTTTAAGGCTCCAAGATAAATCCATGCGTAACTTCTACTAGACAAAGTTAAATCAATCACACTCTTTACTCATAGATTATATTTACATTTTATAAAAATAATTTAGAAGCAAGCAAGAAATCCTCATTGATCCATAATTACATTAATACAATTTAGTATGCCACAACAAAGACATACATTAGAAAAACTTATGGCTAATGACTTTTCTGAAGAAAGTAGTACAGTTTTACTTCAACTTGCATAAGCATCATTATGTTCTTCAACATTTAAATGTTCAGACTAGTTCTTTCAATAATCTTGGTTCTAACAAAAATCACAGAACATTAAGCAATCACTGGTGAGGCAACAGAAGCCTGTGAAACCATTACAAGATAGTAAAGCATTTATTTTTCATGAGTTGCTTAAAATGAAACTTAAAAAAAAAAGCAGCAAATTCATTTTTCAAAGTTACTGTCAAAACAAGAACAGAAAATATTAACATTTTAGTCAGTATTGATAGATGTATCATAAATGTAACATTTGTCATTACAAAAGTCTTTAAACTTTGATCGAGCTACCTCTCAATGCAGGTTCTGAGAGGTAACAGGCATCGTTACCTGCAGGTAAATCAGGTCCTTAAGACATTGCCCAGACACTGTCCTGACTCCATCTGCATTCTGCCTTAGAACGCTGCTACCTTTGGACAGTACTAACAGACCAGCACGCAGTTTCCTGTCCTCTCAAGATTTCTACTATTAGGTGCTGACAATTTTGCAACATTATGTTCAAAATCTAGTGGAGAATCTTAGAATATTGTCTGTAGAAAAGAGTTGTGCAAGACGATGGATTCAATTTCTTTTTCAAACAATTTGACACTGGGAAGTGTAAGTCATAGCACTGTGTATTCTTGTGCACCTAAAATACTTTGGGGAATTTCCCTCAAGAGGTGATTTTCTGTTTTAATCTTACATTTCACCTTTGACAAAATCATAATTCTCCTGTTTTTCAGTTAAAAACAAAACACACTTGGTTTATCTTTGAAATATCACTCTTAGCACAGGAGAACTTTCAGGAAATTACTTCCTAATTCAAAAGTCCTATTTATTTTTAGGAAGAGACAGAGCCTCTAATAAATAATGACAGAACAGTAGGTCTGAGTTATCACAATGCCTTTATTTACTGGAAAATTGATTAGAATTTATCCAACATATACACTTGACAGTTTACTTGAGAAGAAGCATCTAGAATGAATCACCACAAATCAATTTTATATCTCTTGAAAGTAGAACATTATTTACTAACCAGCTAAGTGCAGGAGAAGACTCTTAACAGAACAAAGATTTATATACTTCACATGCCCATTTTAAAGATGACTGCACTGTCTCCCTGGGTGAGGAAGAACAAAAGGAGGACTAGACAAAGCTTAAACCACTCTGGACCCACCAAAAGATTTCTAAGGAGGAACAGCTATAAAAGCTCAGCTATTCCACTGCGGAAAGCAGCATAAGAAAAGGCTGAAACCTTTAGCTACCAGTTTGTCAGAAAACGACCAGTAAGCATATACAATGACAGAATGATTTTTTTTAAAAATAGTGTCTCCGATTTCTTTATCTATGTCTTTCACAAACACTTGCATCAACTGTGTTGACTGTTCAGATGTTATGAGTAAATGCTTGCATTACCAGTTTTACTTATCCAGTTTAAATCTAAAGGGCTCACAAACAGCACACATTTCTTAGCCAACCATCAGACGAGTCTGTGAGCCAAATGAGTGGCCCATCTGCATCCACAGGCTCACAGATTTTGGACCCTCTTCGAATTGCCCCAGCTGCCAGTGACAGGCTCGAGAGGGACGAAAGGGTCCCCTCTCTGCTGGTGGCAGAGGCTCCCCAGAATGCAGTAAGTTCACAGGCTCACAGGACAGCTGGGGCTGGAAGGCACCTCTCAACCAATCTTGAATGTCCCCATCCCTCAATATATTCTGAATCATCTTTGAGATATTAAAAGTCCACCAGGAGAAGATTTGGAGTAACCTGCTGTAGCTGATTCTGCTTTGAGCAATTAGGAGGCACATGTGAATCCTGAGGAGTGCATTACAATGTATGCATTTTACATTCTTGTAATCTAAAAACTTGTAATCTGTCAATTTAAGGCTTGAGGGTTTTTTCCTTCAACTTTCCACAAAAGTTAAAAAGACTACTCTTAGCCTTACAAGTGAGTCCCTCCATTTCCATTTGAGATCAGCAGAGGTGCACAGAGTGATTCAGAGCAGGGCTAAAGGGAAGGTGCACTCAGTCCCCTCTGCGTGCCAGGAGGAAGCGACTTCCCTGGACATCCAAGGAAGCCTCATCTCTCTAGACTGAAGTTAGCTCTCTGCAAATTCTCCCTGCCCCCTCTTTTACATTATGCTGAATACTGGCTCTTCACAAACATTGGGAATTAGCAGTTTCTTTAACCCAAGGTTATAACATTAGTATCTAAACAGTTCTACAACCCTAAAATACTACCCTAAAAAGAACCTTGAAGGAAGTTAACCCACTCAGTATTTTCTACTGACGGCTAGGCTGATGATAGTGGTTAGCATTGAAACTTCTGTCGTTCCAAATGGATTGTTCATATTTATTCACGATTTTTTCCAAGCAATAAAGTACATAAGTACTCCCAAACAATTTTTACAATAGTGTAATAAAAAGGACCTGGAATAAAAAGCAGCTTTTAAAAACTATAAATGCAGCTATTCTGGCTTTTCACGGTAAACTAGTATTATTGTAGCATTTTTAAAAATAATCTGGCCTTCATTTCATCCTATTGTAACACTAATCTATAGCATTTTACAATTTGACAATATTGTTTAACCACAACCCTAGATGTAACGCAGAACCCAAATTCAGTAAATGGCTGTAAAATTTTTCTGATACTGAAATATCAGTAATAGTAATTTCAGTTTCAGACCTCAGTCCTCTTACAGTTCTATTTGATTTTTTTGGGGTTCGTTAATGCTGACAAGTGTGACAATTTTGGGAATAAAAATAGAGCTATTTATAAATAGCATAATACTGCACTGAGCAGATACCAGTAATATTTAATTACTTCTTATAGCATAATTTCGACACCTGGAATACAAGTGATAAAGTGGAAAAAGCAGGAAGACAACCTGAACTATGGCTATGGCTTCCTTTAAGATATTGCTGACTTCATAAATGCAGAGGTCAGCAAGACATTTATAATTCCATTGTATTTCTTAATCCTTTGTTATTACTAATACAATGCTCCTTCCCTGGGCATCTTGTAACTCAAGAGTAGGTAGAACTTATTGGAAAATATTTCTTTATTTTGTTCATTTTAAACATGCCAAAAGTCTTCAGTGTTATTATTCCAACTTTCAGCATTAAAATAGTTTCAGTGTGATTGGCTAAACTTCTGAAGTTCATCACAGTTCAAGCTTTAATTTTGAAATCTTTACTTCTGTAATTGAAACAATTTATTTTTTATCTGGTACTTTCACATTTTCAATTTTTGTCTTTTTTCTTATCATCAGTCTGACAGGCATTTTCTTTAATCTGTAAAACAAGACCTACTATGAACCAAAGGCAAACTTGTCCAGCAGGTTCCTGAGGCCGAAACTCTTCAGGTGGAATTCAGTTTCAGATTTAAGACGTTTAAATTCAGATACCTGCATGTGAGTTGTGTGTTCAAGCTTCTACTACAACAAGCAGATCTAGAGTTCAAAATTGTCCAGTCACTCAAGACATGGTTCAGTAGTCTAAAGATAGGCATCTAGTAGCATGTAAGATTCCCTAGGTGTCTACAACACTCGCATGGTATTGGCAGAAATAATATTGGCAGTATTTATAGAGATGCATACCTCCTAGAGCAGAAGCTAGAGGTAAGGCATAGCATCCCAGGTATTGCCAATAGCAGTCGGACCTTATTCTTAGGCAACTAAAGCACGCTTTTCATCCCCAAAGAAGCATGACTTGAACTTCCCTCTATTCCTTGATTACCTTTCCATTGACTATGGAAGAGGGAGTTTGGACTCTTGCACAGGTGCACATACACATACTTAAATTTGTATCTTAATCATTTAATCTTTCCAGGTCTACCTGTACATGAAAAGAAAATCAAATCAAAGCACATATTCAAATTAAGCATGTATGGGAAATGTATGGAAATCACATTTGGACTTTCCAGTCATGGATAAAATCAGTTGGAGTGGGTTTTTTTTTCATTTGTTTCTTTTAATTAAAAAAAAAAAGTTGGTCCCTTTTCTTTTTATTTATTACTTCCTCTCCCAGTCTCCATAACCTTTCAAAGACAATCAAGAGTTGTCCTGCTGCAAGGACTCAGTACCTTTGGACGCTGTCCATCTGGTCCCATTAAACTGTATGGGCCGAGTTCTCTTAAGTTATTCCTAACTCAATCCTCACCCACTGCTGGTAATTAATCTTCTTCCTTAACCCTTTCACCGAGCATAGAGACCCGGGAGACTTTGCTGGTGAAAACCAAGGCAAAGAAGGCACTGAGCACCTCAGACTATCTGGCTCTGCTGTCACTAAATTGCCTGTCCCACTCAGCAGCGGGCCCACACTTGGCTTCTTCAGCCTTTCACTACTGCAGTAGAAGTAGCAGTAGAAGCCCTTCTTGCTGCCCTTGCAAGTCTCAACTCCACCTGAGCTCTGGCTTTCTTGACACCACCCAGATGCACCCAAGCAATGTTTCTAAATTCTTCCTTTGCAGCCTATGCGTGCTTCCACCATCTGTATACTGCCTTTTTGCGTTGGAGCTCCATCACATATTCCCTGCTTAGCCAAGTCAGTCTTCTGAGAAATCTACTTGCTTTCCTAAGCACTGAGATGAACCGTTCTTGTGCTTGGAGGCTGATGTTCTTGTTCTTAAAGGATTGCCAGCATTCCCTTCCCTTTTAGAGCTGCCTCCCATGAGCTCCCCACCTACCAATTTCTTGAATATTCCCTGTTCAAGGTCTGTACTCGGCTACTTTTTTCCCCTCAATGTACTCATGATCTTGAACTTCACTATTTCATGCCCATTGTAGCCAATTATAATAATCTAGCTGGCCCTTCCAGCACCTGGATCAAGAAGTTTTCCCTGACACCCTTCATAAATCTCTGGGACCACTTACATCCGCATCATGTTGTCCTTCCAGCAGATGCCAGGGAAGTTAAAGTTCCCCATGAAAATCAGGGCCTGTGACTCAGAAACTTCGTCAGCTGTTTAAAAAAGGCTTTGCCCACTTCTTCACCCTGATCAGGTGGTCTACAACAAAGCTCCAATACAATGCCACAGTTTCTGGTCTCACCTCTAATTCTGAACACCACAGGCTCTCAACCACACTGCCATCCATCCCAGAAAAGACCTCCATACATTTGAGACACTCCTTCAGACAAAGGGAAACCTCAACCATCTTGGTCTTTTGAGCTCATCTTTCCTGAAGTTTTATGTTTAGTGTTTCCGATTTAAAAAAAAAAAAAAAAAAAAGTTTTGAACTGAAAATTGTTTTTTTTCCTCCATTTTGGGCACACAAAATAGTTTACCACTGTCTTGTCCATGCAATTGAGTAGGTAAAAGGTGTTACTGAATGTAACCAACACCATTGCTATTGTGGTCTCAGCTCATTGATAGCTTTGGCTATGGAACATTTCATAGCTGTCTACATTAACCCTACGAATCCGCCATTCCATGTCCTCCCCATCATACGGTATGTCTTTTCTCCTCAAGTAGTACTAAGGCTCACAAACATCCCTTTCACTTCTTTCAGATCTTTAATAATAGTATTTTTGTGTTCTTCTCTACAGAACGGATGATAAATTTGAACAGGAAATGCCACCTGTATTTTCTAGTCTCAGTTCTTTGGCTACTTCTTCCATTAGACAACAGCATTATGGAGAGAAAATAATTTCTTTTTCCCTCTAAGGATTTTGTGGCATTTAGAAAAAAAAGACATCTTTTTGCTCTCTAGTTTTTCTTCCTCAATCAAGACATATTTTTTTCTAGACATTATGCTCTTATCAAAGCAAAATTATTGGGCAATCTTATAACAGGGAAGGCTCTGCAGGTGCAACTTGGTACTGTTTTCTTGTCCTCATTTTAAAAATTGTTTTAGCATTATAATAGAGCAGGATCATTTTTTTTCCTGATGTTTTATTTATCAGTTCTCCCCACTTATGACTCTTTCCCTATGGGCCTGATGGATGCTCTACAGAATCTTAAATCAATGCTCCTTCCTACTTCCCTTTCAATTTAGCTATTTTTTTTAAAAGTTTCTTCCAGTCTGTATATTGACACGGATTTCAGTGGACACTTGCATTTCTTCTCCAAGTTTCTACATTCAGGTTTGTAGAGAAAGAAAGGCTTTTCTTCTCTAGGATCATACAGACAGTGCACTCTTTGGATAATAAGAGAGAAATTCTTGCCTCTTAAGAAAACTGCCAGTTTGCTTTGCCAAGATTTTTAAACCTTATTCCTTTTACATATTTTCTCTTCTTTATAGAACAGCATTAAGGATTAAAATTCAATCCAAACTGCTTAAAAAAAAGACAGCAGGCAAGATTCATACCTCAAACACATATGGGTTTTACTGATCACTGTTGCAGAGGTCAGAGGAACAGGAGGGCTGCCTCTACACAAGGTGCATGGTAATTCAGTTAACTTGAGAAGCAGAACCTACATGAGGAAATAAAGGAATCGGCACCCAAGGAAGATTTCTGTTACTACAAATACATGAAGAAGAAATGGCAGCTAAGTCTTCATAAAAATAGCATTTCTATAGACAGAATTTCAGTTTTGGAACTAAATTGAGAAAAGAGTTTGTGGACTTATTTCAGGCAGTTTCTGCAGCAGCCAAAGAATCATAGTGAGATGAGTATATTTTCTCTTATATCTCAAAAAGGAGAGAGAAGTCTAAACATCACACAAGCTCCAGGAAGACTAAAAAGAGCTATTATAACAAAAATTGCCCTTTCCGATAAGACTAACACATGCCAATTTTAGATCCTGCACACATACAAAAAAAAAAAAATCATGCAGAATTTAGGTTCACCAGAAAAGTTCACCCAAATGTGACAAACAAACACTTATTGGAAAAATGGGAAGGAAAATAGTGTCCTGATCTCACCAAATTTACTGTCCCAAACACTGGAAACAATATGTGGGGAGAGGGGATTTAAAAAGCACAGAATGAAGAGCTGAGGGGCAAGGAATACATAGGCTAAAGAGAGTAGGAAAAAAAAAACAAAAACAGACAAATGCAGGCTGAAAACAGACTGGAAGACAGAACTGGGACAAGGCACCTGGACTCAAAAGTTAGTACTAAAACCAGCATAACAAACAAGCAAATGAATCCAAACATCTAAAATTGTACTGGAACCCAATTTTACTAAAACCAGAGGAATGGTGAGAATTCAGAAATAGCTGCAAACCCACTAAAACCACAGATGAGTCTCATTCCAGAGCGTTCTGGTATGCATGGAGGATGAAGGCAACAGGTTACTAGCTACACCATCTCAAATACTAGAAGTTGACAGCTGTGTGACAAGTGCGTGGGTATCCATATGGTCTTACATGATGAGTTTTTTATTTGAGAAGTCTTGAAAATTATGTGCAAAAAAGTAAGTTATCACAGTATATATAAGCAAGGCAGTATTTGAGAGGAAAAGGTAGCATTCTTTTATTAGAACTGCTGGTGCACGCAAAAGAAACTGAAGCCCTTCTCCAGGTCTAAAACAGAAACAGCAATCTCTGAAGCTAAATTTAAACTGAGAACAAGTATATTTTGTGTTTAAAATGACTAAATAAATCTACAGAAAACCTCAAATATTTCCTAAGATAGAGTCCATCTCATTTAGCTTTTAGCCAGTCAAAAGTTATATATCCAATTTGCCTTTTCAAGGCTTTCCTCGCAGCTAGCAAAAGGTGGGGAGGGAGAGAAGATCTGGCCAGAAGGTTACTGATTTTAATCATTTCCAGATGGTAAGAATTGCTTTTCAGATGTTTGACTCTCTCAATTTATATAAACTATGGAGATTGGTTATGCAAGACCTACACACTGAAACAGTGGGTGAGACTAATTCCACTCAAGTTACCTGACTTTGCAACTTATTTTTTCCATGTATGTACATGTTTTTAAGGTACATTTCAGAAATAGTGATGAATGCTAGTAACTTCAGAGATATTACCTTCTCTGTATAAATATTCTTTGAGTTCCACTGCTGTATTAATATAATACACAGTCCCTTGAATCGTGTTTGTAATACACAGAACACAAATAAAGTATTCTCAACTGTGCTACTGAACTAAGAACGTCTCCATTGCCAACGTAACTGTGCAATGTCAATTCTCACATCCCACAAAGCAATCTGGCATAGCTAGCAGCAAGACCAGAATTTCTGAAGCTCATCCTTCTTCTTTGACCTGCACATTAGAGAATAAAGTACATGTTCTCTGGGGAGTATCTTCATGAAGCTACAAATACTTCTGCTATGAGCTTTGCATTTCCTTTTCCTGGTACAATTGAAGGTACTACCCGAGATCAGTAAAGCTCTGAAGGACTTGCAAAGAAAGCCCCATTAAAAGTAACTTCTTTCCTCACGTTAAGCTTCCAGGAGAATGTTTCAGGTAAGATCTTTCAGTAAGAGCACAAAGATTATAATGAGAGGCTGTCATAAGAAAAATATGGATTTAGAATGTATGTTATATATTGATCTCCTGTTGTGGTTTTGCTAGTGAGGGGGGGCCTAAGGTGGTAGCTTCTGTAGGAAACTGCTAGAAGTCACCCCCCTTTGTTCAGTATTTCTCTCAGTTCCAAGGCACTATAAAGATTCATTTAAACGGAAGTGAAAGAAAAAGTAACAACTGAAAAAGCTTTAGGATTCTTTGTGGAGTAAAGGTTTCAAATCTTCTACTTAGTAAAATTTCTCAGTAGTATTTCATAACAATACTGTTACATCATATTTGTTTAGGGGGATACAAAACATTTAAGATTACTTAAAAAATTTAAAAGCTAAAACTGTATAAGTAAGCTTGGAGCTTCATTGCAGTACTTGGTCTAAAATAGATGCAAATACGAAAAACAAAGCTTCTTCAGAGAAGGTTGCCTTCTGTCCTTTGTAAACGTATATAGTAGCAAGCCTTCTGCTGGTACAGAGCATAAACAATAGCTCTGAGAGCAGTTTGTTGACTAGTGGTTGTGTCTGAACATACTAAGTCTGACTTGGTTTCATTATAACATGATTCTGGATGTGTTTGTTTTTTTTTTTTTTTAATGACATTACAATGTAAGCTAACGCTCTGGGTTGACAATTAATTTAAAAGTAGGTTAACAAGTGAATCTCTAATTACTCTAAATCCAGTTGAAATCCTCATTGAAAAAGCAAACAGAAAAAAAAAGAATCGGTCTCCTCATGCAGGTTTCTATCACCACTTATTCAAAAAAGAAAAAGGTGGCCTTGCAGAATGTCAATTGTTAACCTACCCTAACCTAAAAATCAGGAGGAAAAAAACGAACAAATCCATGGACAAAAGATCCTTGGACCTAATTATTCCTTTACTTTTGTCTTTCCATAGATTTATTCTTTGCAAGAACAAACTATGTCCTCATAATTTGATTCCTAGGCAGATATTAAGAGAAAAGGCATGTTCTCCCATTGAAAAATTCTGGGACTTATTGTTTATTGTAGAAATAGAGGTACCAAAATTAAACAGACCCTTCATTTTCACTTTTTTTTTTCCGATAGCTCAGAAGTGGTAAAAGATTGCCTTCCTTCATGCAAACATGTTTATGGAAAAAGCACAAGATGCTTTAGCAGTGCGGATAATTTTTCAGAAAGTTCCTGAAACATGATCTTCAGATGAAAAAACAAGTGAAAGCTGAGAAAATATAATCATAAGACTTCAGTTGTCAAGTTTTTTTTATTCAGATTTTGGTTAAAGACTTGTACACTTCTGCTGAATAGATTGTTAAAACAACAGAATGATTGCCATTCTTATTTCATATTGAGGCACAAGTGTTCAGTTCTCCTCCTATTCAGCAAAATAAAAAGGATCAGCATAACAGTGTGCTAACTAGTACATATAAAAATCTCCTAAGAGGCAACAGAAGGAATGGGCTAGTATCAGTTTCCAAAACTGACCAGAAGACACCACTTGCTGTAACTCATTAACAAATGTGTGTGTATACACTTGTGCCTGGCTCTGTACATGTATATATGTAAAACCGAAAGGATGTTGGTCAAGCAACAGAAGCTAATCTTCAGTAATATAAACTAAAAAATACCAATTTCATTGAGAACCATAGTGAATAGAAAGTGAGAAATACTACAGACAGGCTGATCTCCCTTGATTTGCTGCTTTGATACCGACATCATCTGAGAGATCTAGTTTGCGGTCTCTATTTTACATTATCAGGAAACCTGGATGAAGGGGGCACTACATCCCAGAATTTCTAAATAGAAATAGCACCCCCTGCCCCGCCTCTCACCCTCCCCTCCTTTTTTTTTTCTTTTTCTTTTGCTCCCCAAATAGTTTTGATCCCTTAGCACTACAGCAACATTTATAGCAGGGGAACCATGAAAGATTTACAAAAGAGCAGGTTCAGAGCCTAGGCTGCAATTCCACCCGATACTATCTTGTACACATTTCTTAACACTATTCTTCACTAGCTGATCCTTTGGAGGGGGGGGAGGTACACAACACTCGGATGAATTTTTCAGTCAGTCACAGGAAATCTGATCCTGTAGAAGCAGCAGCTAGTCAGCTTTACTCTGCAGATGGCACTCCCTGAAACATATTTCCGTGCATAAACATGGCATTACTCCATCTCTGTTGGAAATGTTAATTGATTTCAAGAAGATAGCTTGCGTCCTGGTCAAGATGGTACTGTCAAAAGAAGAGGCAGGTGTAACCAGCCAACCAAGTTTTTTTGGTCCTATAGAATTTGATCTTTCCACACCTCAGTGCATGGTTACACTCACAAATGTCATCTACCTTTGTTATACTTGAAAACCTCACACTTTTTAAAAAAGTCTCTCTACAGCCAAAAGTAAAACTGATAATGATGTTAACCTTGTTCAGCCAAGGTTAAGTCTAAGAAAAACAACTTTGCAATTAATTTTGAGCACACTGGCATCTGTGGTAACCTTCTGTTAGAACTGCATGTAAAAATATACTTCATAACACACAATGTTCTTCTCAATATGATAAAGATTGTTTGTGGACTGAAAGATTAGGAGATCTATCCGCACCCAAACTAAGGCTTCTCTCTCAAAGCATTTTATGGTCAACTGGTATTTAGTTGCTAAATAACGCGGGACAATTCTATACTGAAAGAACTGAAAACAGAATAACAAAAAGCTTTGAATAGAACATACACATTTGTGCATCCTTGTCACTACTGCAGAAGTACATAACAGACCAGGGTAAGTATGACTAGGATATTGGGGGAGTCATTGAGAGAGTACGCGCACAAGCATGCACAAGAAGAAACTACACAACAAGGTTTCAAGAACAATTTTTATTGATAAGAGAGAAAACTGTTCCCAGGATGATGCTCCAGTTGTAAAATTGAGTAAAACAGTATGCCAAGCCCAAAAGGCTGCAGCACAGCTGACTCACAAGCAGACCCTGCATCCTAACAACCGGAAGACAGCAACAAGGTTGCAGCTTATAACACACACCAGCCTGTCTCCTGTTAGCCCATCAGGGAAAAGAGATTATAGACAAACATTTCAAACACAAATTCCAAACAAGGAAAAACAGACAAGAGACTCATGGAAGTTGAAGTAAGCAAAATTGAGGCTAAGGACTATCCCATAACAACAGACAACTTCTAAACATAAAATATATACAAAAGATGTAAGAACTAGTTTGCCATCCCCACCAAGAGAAATTCCAGAGACATAGTGGGGACTTGGCAGCTACTTACCCTTGTCCTCCATCCTGCACATTGGAGATAGTGCCCCTCCCCAGGCACACACATACCCCTTTATACTTCTAATAGTGTGGGTATGAGGGGACAAGTGAATGAAATCATATGAAAGAGTGGGTGTCGGTGAGTACAATCATTCCACTCCAAGATTCTGCAAATATTCACCTTCCCCTTCTGTAAGATTCACACTGAATTTTGTTATACTAATCTTTCTATGCTGCAGTACTCTACAGAAATTAGTATTCACGTGGAAGAAGGAACAGAAGATGCTTTATCAAAGTTTTTAAGGCACAAGCAACTACAAACTGGAGAGAGCAATGTTGGTATTTGTTTCCAACAAGGAGTTACCTGTGGTGTTCAGAAACAAATCCTCACTTTGCTACATATCTGGAAAAATGAAAACAGCAGTTCATAAAGTTGGTGATTTTTCATAATGGGCAAAGTTAAGCCACTATGTGGTAAGGTGTTAGGAGTTAAAAGGGACTTGCATGAAGATTGGTCTAATTTAGCAATCTAAGCGAAAATAATTCAGGGATAATATAATAAAATGCAAATACTTTATAAATCCAGAGGGTGTTTTGGTTTTCCTATTAAACTAGAAGAAGCTTAAATAGTTACCTTTTAGAACAGGAGAAGCTAGCATGCAATTGGGCCTATTCTTTTTCAAGAGTAAGCAGCAGACTCATTGAGCTTTCTTGTCCAGGCACAGCTAAATACAGGAAAACTGAAATACGTGTTCTGGAGAGTTTCAGAATTGTAATATATGTATAAGGGATAGAGAGCATAAGGAATGCTTCCAGTTCTGTGCAAACCGGTAACAATTGCTATCAGTTGAAGAAAGACTGAGCACAATGTAGTCATAACAAAACGGCCTCTGTTCTAGAGCTCAGCCTGCTGTCCCACTGTATCCAAAATATATTGATCACCATAGTCTGATGCCCAGCTTGTCTAGTCCCTTAGGCTTTTATCCAAGATCAAACACCACATAGAGTAAGAGCAATTAAGTTCTTTGCATGAAATGTTACACATCTGTATACATTTCAAACAACTGCAATGTTATAAATGGAAATTTCCTTACCTTTTTCCCCATTGTTATCCATGCTTCAAAGGAGAAGTAAATATTGCTGTACTTGAAAAAAAGTTACATACCCCAGGATTTTTTATTCAAAACTAATAAACAGTTTTCTGTATTTTCAGGAGAGCACTCCACCAATCAGGAGTTACACAGAACTGAGTAATCATGGAAAATTAACTTTAACCAGGACATTCACAAGTACAACTTACTATTTAAAAACACACCGTAATCCTTACTGATGAAAAAATATGCAAGACAAGAAGAGCCTATAGCTTTCAGACAAAGTGAAATGCTGGGAAAGTTTTCACTATTATTGTCAATGTTTTACCTACACTGTCAAATGTTCATTTTCTACAACTCATGGCTTTAAAAAAAGGCTTTACATTCCCAAAAACAATTAAGAAAGTAAGTTAACGTAATTGGTATATTCAAGATACTTTAGTGTAGCAACATTTCAGACCAACTTGGCTTCTACAAATAATTTTGAAAGCCAGCTAGATGATACAGATCTATTTTTACCATGGTACATTTAATAATCTACATTAATGATCTTCTCACATACTGAACTGTGCCTTATTTTACTAGCCTTTATTTAAATACATGAAATGTCCAGAGATCATTGATTAACCTAGTGCTCTTAGAGCTGCTCACATGTCCTAGAAAAGTTTAAGAAATTCACAAGAATCCCTTGTAGGAAAACAATTAGCCTAAAATTTAGAAATACAATTTTCTTTGCACCAATTACGCTACACAGTAATTTGCAATTTGATGACAAGACTAGACTGTAATCCAATATTCAAGCAAGTTCATACTACTACAGATGTAGTCCTATAATTAGCCATATGTTGTTCCTTCTCTCATATATTAATTTGCATTAACTATCAATTCCCTAGCCTGCAGCACTACTTTCCTAACGATGCAAGACCCTACATCAGCTCTCAGATCCTCATCAATTTCAATTTCTTCTGCTATTGCTTCTAAGAAATACTGTGGTCAGGTTCTTAAACTTAAATTTTAAACATAACATGTTCAACTGTTTGCAAGAAAGAATAATTTGTATGGATAGTCTTGCTTTGTGTGCTCATCACATCTACACTTAAAAGTAAGATCTCACTTACAAGTGCCTTAGAATGAGATATAGCACTACAAGCTGTTTGCAATTAAAAGCCATTAGGGGCAGCCACAGAACACACTGCTGCAGGTCTGAATATGATTCCTGTATTATTACATGTATAATTATATATAATCTGCTTGCAGATTGGAGTATGTAGCAACTACTAAGGAGCATGCTTATTTATAGGCAATATTCCAAGGAAAAGTGTTATTTGATGCACAATCGGTAACCTTTTACTTAGCCAAACCAGTACCCATAGCAGGAATTCACGCAACACATTATTAAAAGACTACCAAAAAGACACAAAGTTTCTTCAACAAACAAAAGAAAAAGTGCAACAGATGTCTGGTTATTCTAGAGCCATTAGTGTGAGAAACTGGAGGAAGCTGTGTGACTAAAAGAAATAATGACCTGAGATAAGTAATTTGTTACAGTCACATTATCTTTGACTTAATTTAAATGGAAAACCATCAGTAATACATTTCACATATCCTTCCCAAGGTAAGATGAACCACTCCTGTTATTTTTAACTCAGGCTTCTATGCTTCCTTCAGCTACCTGCATTATTGGAGTATAAGGGTGATCACCCATTTCTCTCCCTCCCCCTTCTTCTTTGAAGATCTTCTGCAGCATCTCTCTGCATCCTAGCTTTGTACTGCATGAAATTCCATTACTCAATGTTATAACGGCCAAGCCAACTTAAGCCATCCTAATTTGTGGCACTGAAAGTAACACCCTCACACTGTACTGCTTTAAATTCAACACACCTAAAAAAAAAATCTTATTATCTCCTTCCTCAGTTACTTTCTCCCCTCTGAAAGCTCTCTCTCATCTTCCATTTGTAAATTAGCCTTTTGGGAGAAAGGGAGGACGGAATGACAATTTTGAATACTGAATACCATCCACAGCTGAGCAGGTTCAAAACATGACAAGTACAAAGAAGGAGGTAAGGGAATGCAGCATCCTACAAGGTACTTTCCATACAGCAGTCTGGACTGTCATCAAAGACTCAAAGGGAAACAACCGCAGACATCAAAGCAGCACCGTTCCATCGATACAGCTACACCCAGACTGACCAACGTGAATAACGAAAACTATTAAATTTAATAATGCATTTATTTTCATGTCTGCTTTGTATAACCTGGCTAGGTCCTCTTAAAGAAATCGTTTTATGTGACTGAAAAAGATAGCAAAGGTTCATATAAAAAATAATTTTTAAAATTCTTGAAATAGAGCATACCATAGCAATCCACAGCAGAAGTAAGACAGAAGAAAACATAATGCAACAAAAGCAATCAAAAAGAGACCTAGGACTATCTTACTTTATCCTCTCATCCTATATAGCCTTAAAAGTGTGAAAAACAAATGTTTATTTCAGTTAATCCCAGAACTCAGACTTCTAGAAAACTAGAACAAAATAGAAACAGCGAGATAACAACAGTAACAGTGACAGAATATGTGACATGTTGGACATAAATCAGGAAGATTTGGTACTGCACTTTTTACTTGGTTTTAGGTGAAGAACAGTTACATGTAACCTGATGTTATATTAAAAAATGCATAAAGACAGAATACTTTACACAGTATACAGAAATACCAGTTAAGTACACACAGGCAAGTGTAAGATTTAAAGGACAGATGGCTTTAGGCATAGGATAAGGTAATAAAAAAAATACACTGCTGGCATAATCTGTGCTAGAATATTCTAGTGATAATGACTTTCCAGTAGCACTGTACCAATTAGAGACTGTGAATACTGCGGGGAGTATCACAACATGCCTGCCCTGTTCTTAATCTGTTGTTTACCTCTAACAAAGTCACTTTCAAGACTGAGCCAGCTGAACTCATCTGACTCAAAATGACCATTCTTCTGTACATCAAGGCAGTAGATTTCAAATAGTCTATGCATTAGCTCAGCTTTCAGCTTTACTCCAAAATTATAAAACTGCGTGCTCAAAATGCTCCTAACATAATTCAAATTTTGCTGGAAGGTTTTACTTTTTGAAAATCAACTGTATATGAAAAAAAGACAAATATTTAAAATATGCTTTGCCTGAATTTAATCACTTGCCATGTAACGGTAAATGTTCTGCACTGTTATCTGCTATTGCTTACCACTGCAGTCTGTTTTCCATAACTTTTCACAGAATCGTTTGGGTTGGAAGGGACCTTTAAAGGTCATCTAGTCCAAACCCCCTGCAAGGAGCAGGGACATCTCCAACCAGATCAGGTTGCTCAGAGCCCCGTCCAACCTGGCCTTGAATGTTTCCAGGGATGGGGCATCCACCACCTCTCTGGGTAACCTGTGCCACGGTTCCACCACCCTCTACTGTAAACAATTTCTTCCTTATGTCCAGTCTGAATCTGCCTCCTTCTACTCTAAAACCATTGTCCCCCACCCTATCACAACAGGCCCTGCCAAAGAGCTTCTCCCCATCTTTCCTCTAGGGCCCCTTTACATACTGGAAGACTGCTATAAGGTCTCCCCAGAGCCTTCTCTTCTCCAGGCTGAACAGCCCCAACTCTCTCAGCCTGTCCTCATAGGAGAGGTGCTCCAGCCCTCTGATCAGCTTCATGGCCCTCCTCTGGACCCTCTCCAACTGGTCCACATCCTTCTTATGTTGGGGGCTCCAGAGCTGAATGCAGTACTCCAGGTGGGGTCTCATGAGAGCAGAACAGAGGGGCAGAATCACCTCCCTTGACCTGCTGGCTACACTCCTCTTGATGCAGCCCAGGATGGGGTTGGCCTTCTGGGCTGCAAGCGCACATTGCCAGCTCATGTTGAGCTTCTCGTCTACCAGTACCCCCAACTCCTCCTCAGGACTGCTCTCGATCCATTCTCCACCCAGTCTGTATTTGTGCTTGAGATTGCCCTGCCCCATGTGCAGGACCTTGCTCTTGGCCTGGTTGAACTTCATGAGGTTTGCATAGGCCCACCTCTCCAGCTTGTCAAGGTCCCTCTGAATGGCACCCCTTCCCTCCAGCATGTCAATTGCACCACACAGCTTGGTGTTGTTATCAAACTTGCTGAGGGTGCACTCTATCCCACCATCCATGACGCCGACAGAGATGTTAAACAGCGCTGGTCCTAATACCGACCCCTGAGGAACACCACTCATCACTGATCTCCACTTACACATTGAGCCATCAACCTCAACTCTTTTGAGTGCAACTACCCAGCAAATTCCTTATCCGCTGAGTGGTTCATCTCTCAAATCCATGTCTCCAGTTTGGAGACAAGGATGTTGTGTGGGACAATGTCAAATGCTTTGCACAAGCCCAGGTAGATGACATCAGTTGATCGTCCTTTATCCACCGATGCTGTAAGTGCATGACAGAAGGCCATCAAATTGGCCAGGCACAATTTGCCCTTAGGGAAGTCATGCTGGCTGTCACCTATCACCTCCTTGCTTTCCATGTGCCTTAGCATGGTTTTCAGGACAATCTGCTCCATGGCCTTGCCAGGCACAGAGGTGAGACTGACTGGCCTGCAGTTCCCCTGGATGTCCTTATTTCCCTTTTTAAAACTGGGGATTATGTTTCCCCTTTTCCAGTCAATGGAAACCACACTGGACTGCCACGACTTCGCAAATGTGATGAACAGTGGCTTGGCAGCTTCATCTGTCAGTTCTCTCAGGACCTGTGGATGCATCTCAATTTTAACAGATCAGTGAAAAATGCTGAATAGCAATACTGTACCTAGTATCTAGCTCTGTCAAAAGCAGATAGAAATACCTCTCCTTAACTCACAGCATTACATAAAGTTTAGTGAAATACAAACACCAAGAACAAGAAGCTTCTGAATCAACATAGCTAGCATTCTAGGGTTCAAATATCAGACAGTGCTATTTTATTCTCTAGCTGAGCAGTGAAAATCTGAAATCAGCTCACACTATCTCCATCATATGAAAGATTATAGCATTGAGGGGAAAAAAATGCAGACAGCAATCTGAGTGCATTTTGGGAACTCAGATTTTTCATTTACTCATCATTTCATTTCTCAGTTGTCCAAACAGAAACTACTGTCAAATCATTCAAATCCAAAGTAAAAGAAAAAAAAAAAAAAAAAAAAGAAAAAAAAAAGAGTTTTATCCATTCTGGTACAGAAGATAATACCAGAAAAAAGCTGAAGATAAACTGAAGACTTTATCCTTCAGCCCAAGCACTTGGCTTAACACATGCTGGAGAGCTAAGGAATCTTGGAAAGCCCACATCTAAAGAAAGAATGTCAGAAAATGCAATATACTGAAGATAAATGCAACAGTTACAAACAAGTACAGCTATCTTTTAATTTTGACACTAAAGAGAATTCATCAGCACAAAAAGAAAGGTTAGCAGATTTCCAGTGAGAAGTATAAGACAATGTTAATAACATCAGTAGATATTTAAGCTAGAGAAGGGATTCTAACATCTACCAGACAAATTCAGACTCCGTTTGTATAACAACATCAGACACACCCCAAATTTTCTATCAGTATGAAGCTCTCATTCCCTCTGTGAAATCACCATGACCAGGTCCCAGGTGCCTGTAACACAAAATGCAAGCATCACAGGAAACAAACAGAAGGAACTAGGAGTCAGTGTACAGTTACAGAAATATGCATCACCTGAACTACCTATCATCCTAGATGATGAAATCACTCACTAGGATTACAGAAAATGTGGTGGGGTAGCTTGCATGACGGGAGCACTGCCATGAACAGGCTCAGGATATTGTCGGGAGGACAAGCTAAGAAAGCAAGGAGATTCTTGCAAAAGAAATGGAGGCATGAATGTGCGGACATTTGCTTTGAAATAGGTAAGAAGTCAGTCAAAAGTTTTTGCATGAGGGTTAGAGGACAGAACAAAACAGGCGACATTAGGGTGGACATCTGCTTCAAAGCACCTGATCAAGAGAGCAAAATAGACAAAGCCTTCTTAAGGGACGCCTTACAATAAAGTCCAGTTTTCACAGAGGACTTCGAGCACTCCAACATCTGCTGCAAGGGTAATACAGCATGATGGAGACAATCAGATTTTTGGAAGATGCAGACAGCAATATCTTGACACAACTGACCAATGAACCAAGAGGAATGTGAAGGCTGACAATAACCTAAGAAACAGTGACAATGTGTAGTCACTCTGACCAGAGGACCATTGCACATTGAGGAGTTAGTGATCCATATGAGAGTCCACTCAGGCATGTGTGGCATAAAATCCTTGGCCACAAGACAAACTCAGCCAACTCATGGCAACAGGAGCCCGCAGGTAGCTCCCACTCAGCACCTGCAATTACCCCACCCGTGTGGCCTTGCATTTCATCTAAAGCACAGCAAGAAGTTTGCACATTAACATTCATTCTGTTTGACAGTAGAAATGATTAATAGAGTTTTCTTGTAAGAAAATCTTGTAATAGCTAGAATAATGAAAACGGGGTAACACCTTCTTACAGATACACTCTACACAGCATGACGCACATTGATCAGAGGCCCATTTGATGATGCACAACTCAAGGTTCCCAGCATCTAAAGGGATATGAGATTATTGTACCATTTTTACTTCATTAAAGCTAACACTATAAAGAAATAGCACTTTAAATGGCATTTTACAGAGTCTGAGTGCCTTTCATACTGGGATTACAACAGATCAGCATGTCCTGATTCAAAACACCATCATACAGCAGAATTTTAGATCCTGAAAGAATTAAGAAAGAGGGACAGTAGAATTACAGTCCTGGATCTTCAATATAACGGATTTCGCCTTGTTCAAAGATCTGCTTAGAGACAGCCCTAAAGAGTAAAGGGGTCTAAAAGGGCTGGTTGTTCTACAAGGATGACTTCCGCAAAGCACAGGAATGGCCCACTCCAACACGCAGAAAGCTGGGAAAAGTTTCTCGAGTTGGCCACCCCTGGTAAATGAGGAATTCCTGACTGAGCTCAAACACAAATAAATAGTGTGAAGGAGGTAGAAGTGGAGAGGGGCTACCTGGAAAGACAGAAAAACATTGGTTGCAAAAGGGAAAATCTAAGGAAACTGTGACCCTGCTGGTCAGTAGGGGAATCTAGTGATAAAAGTCATGGAAAAGGCTGAGGTATTCAAATTAAATCTAATTATTCTGTTACATATGCATATCCATTATATTTTCTATGAGTAAACTATATTTTTCTTTAAGAGGTCAGTAAATATTTCTTTCAGATATTTTAAGACATACACACAGCTCAAAAGACAATGCAAGAGTATTACTGAAGGCTCAGACAAGACAAAATTAAACACAAGAGGAAATTGCCTGGAAGTATTAAGCCTATTTAAAAGGTTATTCTTCATTATTCTTCAATGCACTGAAAAGGACAAATGATTCTGTAAACTAACATTTCTTTTTATTTTTAATAAAGGCATTCAGTGGTGTTTATCTTAAAGAAAAAGGTCTAAAAATATCTCATACTATAAAGAACCACCAAAATCAGACACAGTTCGAAAATAAAAGACCAGAAAAGCCATCTTATTAGGCAAGAGATGTTGTACATATAAGAACAATTGGCATTAAATTTCTAAATCATTGAACTGTATCCCCTCAGGCTCCAAGGATTCTGATAACACACAGCACATAGCAAGAGAAAGGATAAGTCTAGAATTCATAAATTTGTACTGTGTTTTTAGAGAATTTGCATCACCACACATCTTTCTGCACATCTAGCTAACCTAGAAAAAAAACCCCATAAGTTTACACATACCCTGTAAATATACACATATGTATATAGGCACCTTTCCTTTTGTGTATTTTCAGTATTTTTTCCTGCAAGTTTCTGAGAGCTCCCCACACCAGCAAGTCTAAAAATTGAAAACCATCAGCTACCACACTTTGTTGCCTATATAATGATCAACTTTAGGTGTCTACGTGTTTCATGCTCATTTTTTAAGATGCAGTCCATTCCTTATTTACCAGATAAAAATGAAATCCTGCTCGGAAGAAAAAAGTGAGCTTATTTTTTTTTTTTTACAGACTTGCATCTGCGTCCTTCTCAAACATTCAACTGAACATTGATAAAAGCCTGGTTAGATAAAGCAAACCATGATGCATGCTCTACGGATGGAAACTAAAGCAGAAATCAGAATCGCTGCTTTCAAAGCATTAGTAGAACAGCTATGTTTTGACTGCCTGCTAGTACAAATCCTTCTTCCTCTCCAGCCTAGCCCTGTGGTCAGCTCTGCCTCATTCTAACGGATGATCCCCTGTTCCAGTATCATCATCTCATCTATCTAGACACTGTCTCCACTTATCTCAGTCATCCAAGGATGTATTTACCTCATTTCTACAAACTCCTCCTACTTGCAGCTACAATTTTCAATGTTCCCCCCTATATACACAGTTTATTATATCACAGTATATCAATACATTCCCTTTCACACTTTCAGCTTATTTTTTTCCTCTAGGCTTCCTTCTTCACTGTACCTGTCTTTGGATACCTACGGCTTTCCCATAGCACCTTCCTAATGTTTTATTGATTGTAAGCCACAGTATTGTCCTATTAGCTTTGTATCTGATGTCAGAGTCCTCCTAATACTTGTGCTGAACACCCTATTAGCAAAGGATAATTCTGCATGCAGCTGCAAGCCCACGTTGCAAAGTAAAGGGGATAGTGGTTTTATTTAAAGAGCAAGTATTTGACTGATCTTAAATGTAAGCAAAGATTCTTTTCCTCAGCCATGATTTCTGACACTGCTGAACTGTTCAAGTGCTTTTTATTTTCAGAAAACACAGCTGAGAGTCAGTAAATAAGCCAAGACAGCCTATTTTAATAGTTTGTGAATATAAAATGTATTTCCAGTATTTTCAAACACACTGTAGCCCACTATATTTCCTTATGAAAAGTCCTTGCTAAAGAAAAAAAAAAGGAAAAATCTTTTCCGAACATGAGATCTGCTTTATCTCAACATTATTTGTATTAGTTTCACATAAGAAAAAAGCCAGATAAACAAGTAATCTTTATGCACAAACCACAAATAGCAATAAAGGATTTGTGATAAAAACATGCAGTATAACAATGTAAACACAGTCATTCTAGAGGAGCTACTTTAGCTTTTCTGATAATGTTCCCTTGGCAAAGCAAAAAGGAATATAATAATGACAAGGTATTTCTCCCTTATGCCATTCTCTCCAATTTAAATCCATATACACATGCCAACGAAATGCACTAAGGCAAAAAGCTACATATTTATTGAAGCACTAGTGGATTATATGTGGGAAAATTGTTGTAATTAGGGGCCAGCTCCGCATTTTACACAAAATTTACCCTCTCACCAATACAATGGAGATACATTGACTTACAATAGCTGAGAATTTGATCCTAGCATGTTACCACTATTTATAAAGATGAATATAAATACTCCTACATTCAATTTCTTAGACATAATTGCTTGCTTTGCAGAAAAAGAAAAATAGTACATGCTGAGGGAACATGACCAAGGATGGTCTGGTATATACCATACATATATTAAAACACCGCAACATTATCCACTTTTTATACTGTTCCTGGGCTGCTTATGTGGTGTAATGCATTCAAAGTTCAACTGCACTACTTGCAGACAGATTACGCGGAAGAACTTCTTACTTTCTTCATCTATACTAAAAAAAAAAGAATGCTCAGGAGCAGACAAACAGTAAAAAAAAAAAAAAAAAAAAAAAAATCACCACCCAAAACCCACATATCCTTGCATTTCCAGGTAACTCTGTTAAGACTTCATGAAAGTGAATTAAATCTTTGTTTTCCTATACAAGTAGGAAAGTTGTATTAAAAAACAGTCCTTGACCAAGGAGAACAACTACATATACCAGCCTGCAATAGGTTTTTTTCTTCCTTTGCATATAAGTAACTTGTCCTAATACACACTCGTTGTTATCATGGTTTGGTATAAACTCCCATTTTGAGCTAATTAGTGACTGGTTTTACACCTCACCTAAAACTCACGCCCCTTTAGTTTATAACATCTTTGATGCCACCGGAATTGTAATCTCCTCCCCTTTTCTTCCTCCCTTCCTACAGAAGGGTGTTTCTCTATCATGTTCATTCCAGTCAATGACTAACAAGACTGCCTGAAAATTTCTGTCAAGAATTTGGATCTTTTCTGTCTTAAGGTAAATGAAAGTCTGGAGCAAACAGGCAGCATCTTTTCATACTGTCAAGCTCCAATTCATACTGTCCCTCCAACTCTATATAGTCACTTTTCTTCCATCTTCAAAAGGAATAAGCCAAGTAAAAAATAACTGAATCCATCAAAAATTGTAGAAACTAGTAAATAATTCTATTTATTATTATGTCTGTAGTCACAGATAAACTAAACTCTTGTGGCAATTATCAAATATTTTCTTAAAAAACATTGCACATTTGCCAACAAGCAGGACATGCCTGCTCTGAATCTGTGCAGCAAGAGAGCTGGGGACAGGCCTCTCAACATATTTTACCAAGGCATGAAAGGAAAAAGTTAAGATGACAAACAGCAGGGGAAGGATGGAAATAAGATGCATGACAAAGTTTAACTTTTAGATAGTTATTAGTTTTTAGTAAAACAGATAGCCCCTAAAGTCATCTGCTCTTTGAGGCTGGGTGCAGCATCTTTTAGGTAACTGAGAATCATAAATAAGTATGTTTAAAATAGCCACGTACCTAGCTTTTTTTCACATCTCCAAATACTGGAAACACTAGGCCTTATTAAACCCAGTTACTAGAAGCTTTAATAAACACCACTTTGTTTTAGAACTTCAATATAGTTGTTTCAAATAAGCTTGAAGTTTCAGGGAAAAAATGGTGCAACTACCTAAGAATTTAGATCCTCACAAGCAATTCAGCATCCTTACACAGGCTGTAGGAAGAAGCACCTCCCTCTGCTACAGGAAAGCCTTGACTTTCTATTCATCTGGTATATTGTAAGGTACTCTTACAGGAACTCAGACAACAGATTATCTTGCCATTATACTACACTCTTAGAGTACTGAACTCTTTTGGATGAGGACATGACTAAAGATAGGCAGAGGTTAAACTTCACTTAGCAATGCAAGAATTCCTAGAAACTTCCTGAGTCTTGGTGAAGTTACCTTCCATAGAGAAGAGACTTGCCTAGTATAAACTGCATTGTCACTACCCAGGTGCTCTAAAACTATTCACCCTGAATTATTATTCCATAACTATCAAAAAATATCCAATTTACCAAGGTCATTTATTAAGTCTTATAGTCTCCCCCAAGCTCGACACTGCTTCAGCTTGAGACAGGATCTTTCCAAGTTCTCTTTTTTTTTTTTCCTTTTTAAAATCAGTATAACTGTGTAAGCCACTCCAAATACACGTCCTGTGCAGAAGTCCTTCTGTGTACATGCTAAAAGCCACCGCTGGAACACAGGCCCTCTGCAGTGTTAACTTTTTCTAGAAAAGGTATGAATGACACAAAAAAAATTTACATATTCTTGGATCACTACAAATGAACCTATGATTCAGAAATGTTTTGCTTCAGAGAAGTTACTTTGTTATATGACTACACTGCAGCTCCAAAGACAGCAAAGTAGTTCATGTCACAGTTCTCTGTTGATGAGCAGCAACTTCAGATATATCCAACTTGCACAGTAGTTAACATAGTGTAGACAGGTTGCCAGACTTCATTTTTATTTGAACCAGGGTTTTTTTCTTTCCTTTTGTAACTTCTTCCAAATTAAAATCCACAAACATAAAAGTCAGTGCTTTCTTACTGCAGCTTGATTGTCCAGCCGCTGTAGAAATTCCACACGGATCCCACTCCCTCCCCCACAAAAACAATTAAGTGCTTATGCAGCGGTATTTGGCAATTAATTTGATATTCTAATTGAGACTACTTGAGTGTAAACTGCATTCCAAAACATCTTTTTTTTTTTTAAAAAAAACCCTCTTCGTTGAAATTAATCAAACATTAGTAATACTTCATATATTTCTGACAAATATTAAACACCAAAAATGGAGGTTTAGTAACAGATGTAGCCATTTCCTCTGACAGTATTGCAATTAAAAAAAAATGATTAACTGACTGTAAGAAAAAGCCCACCCTAGATGCTGCATCTCATACATAGTAACATGTCAGTTCTCATTAAAGTCATTGTTTCACTCAAATACCAACATTTATCTCTGACTTAAGGCAATTTACTTACCTTGTGTCTGCATTTAAGTACAACACCATAGGCTCCTGAAACAAAGAAGAGAGATAAACCATCTCAAAACAGAAAAAAAAAAAAAAAGAAAAAAAAAAAAAAAACCAGTAAAATAGAATAGTCTTCAGTCACCTTGTGGCTATATAAACAATGCTTTTCCCAGAATTATTATCTAGAGCTTGCACATACAGGTACTGTGCACTGAAAGAATTGTTTTTGTATACTGAAACAATTTTATAAAAATTGCTTCAAAGAAAATGGATTCTAAAATGCTGAAATTATTCTAAATACAATTGCAGAGAAGTTTGATAACTTGCATCTCTCCAGTATCACTGAAGAGAAATTAATATAGCAAACTTCAGAAAAAACAAACCCCAAAGACCACAAAGATCACAAAACCGTCCCATTTCTCCTCCTTTTTTCATCTTCCAAACTTCTCCTTCCATCTGAGAACAGAATTAGAAGGAGCTATACAGAATAAACTGATGTTAACATCTGCATACAAGCAATATTTTGCAAATGAAAACTTTGAGTAAGTAAATGAAAAACTTGACTAAGTCAAATCTCTATAAAATTCTAATTAATTTAATTAAGATACTACTTACCTTCACCTACAACTCCAAGGATCTCAAATTTATTCATCACATTACCAATGTTAGGAATCTTCATCAAGACAAATTCCTCTTACAGTGAGAGCCACAAAACATGGCACAGCGGGGAGCGTCCAAAAGTTTTGGAAAAGGCAATTGTGAAAAGGCTCTTGGAAAAAAAAAAAAAAATCCACCTTGATCAATTAGACTTCTCACACACTTTCTTAATTTCTAGGTAGTTAGTAGCTTCCTGGGGGAAGAAGAGAAAATAATGTAATTAGTACTTTATTTCATTTCAGTAAGAGAGTGCAGTGGTATATATACATCATACATCACACCAATACTATCCAACAACTATAACAGACAATTAACTTACTTCTACATTTTATGATCAAGGGAGCTTAGCACCATGTATAATGGATGGAACCTACAGAGAACATATATCTGACAGAACAGCTGGCCTTGTGTTTCCATATTTAGGATGTCTATTGCAATAATAACTAACTTAAAGTTATTTTCTACAGGACTAAAGCAAACAAAAGCATTGATAGGTACTAGCTCAGTGAGGAAAAGTACACCTATAATTACTTATGTTTTCAGTTTGGTGTATGTTGACAGCTAGGCATAAAAATGAATTGTGTTTAGTCAATTTATTATTTGTCCACTGTAATGACAAAAACAATAAGGTAGAAGGAACACTAAGCAATAGAAAAATATTCTTCAGCTGCTATTTTCTGTGATTGTTTAAAAAAAAAAAAGGTGTTATTTGCTAGACTGACTAGCAGTAAGATTTAGAAAATTATTTCCACTATCAGCTTATTTAATAAAAATGTAATAAACCAAAAAAAAAAGTTTTAAAAGGTTTTTTTCCCCGTGTTTCCCAAACATTGAAGTAATTTGTCAAATCAAGCAACTGTACACAAAGAAAAGAATGAAGTTTTTTGTGTCTGTCTGTTTTAGGCTCACCACATCTCCCCTATAATCTTAGTAGGCTGATAAACTGAACACATTGTAGTTTGGTTTTGCTAATTCACACTGCATTTTCCCCCCTAACATTAAAGGCACACATCCCACATTCAAAAGTGGGAAAAAAAGCTAAAATAGCATCATTCTGAATTGGAAAGATGTCCTTTCCACAGTTGAATACTCCAAGAACAGCACTAGTCATGAGGAACAAGATGGCAGGATATAAGTGAATTCATTTAATTAACTTACATGCAATGGGTGAGTGTGACATAACGATACTGGGCTCAGGTCACACAAATGGGAAGTCTCCTTGCTATGTCACTGTAAGCTAGGGGTGCTGGCCAAAAGCCCTGTGTGACATCACACATAACAAAAAAGAGGACTCAAGGGTGGAGGGAAATCACAATGACGCTAGGCCCAAATACACAGGGAGCTAATTTGGGGGCGTTTGTTATTTCAGAAGCAACTTCAGAGTTAATCAACCACAGCATTTTGCAAACAAACTTTGAAAACAAAGCAGTGACTTCTAAATTAAAGGGTGGTTAGGGGTTTTTTTGGTTTGTTTTTGTTTTTAAAAAAGTTACCAACTCCTTAATGGATTATTTCAGTGGTTTAATTTACTGTTTTAATTAATCAATATTTTCTTCACTTGTGAATTGTATAAAACACCCTTTTCTTTCTCTTCCATATACTCTCCTTCTGTCTCATTTGGCATCTCTTTCTCAAAAAAGCCTTTGTGCTGTTTGCCCAGGCTTTCTGGGTACAGTAATGAACTAAGAAATGGGCTCCTGGAAAGGCATGGGCATCTGCTTGGTGGCACCTATCAGGACGAGAAGAGAGCCCGCACTGAGCCGCCTCAGCTTTCTGCTGAAACCAGCCTGTGCCAGGCACACCCGCACAGCTGGCTGTCCCCACGCTGCAGCTAAGTGACAGGAATATCGCTACAGAGACCTTGACAGAACCATTACTGCCATAATGTAAACAAGACAAGAAAACAGGCCAGCCACGTTCAGAACAGCAAAAATACTTGCCGGAAAGAAAGGAACAGTTAGAAAATATACATTCTGTTTTCTACTAGCACTATTCAATAACATCACCAGCTACCCAGCATTACAGTTCCCAGCATTATTCATTGACAAGTCCTTCTAGAAATTAGTTTGTGATAACATTCATTACTTATCTGCTAATGTTATTACCATACGTTGTCTTTCTGCCTCACAGTGTACACAATACCTTTTGGATCTATGACAAAACAGTGAAGAAGCTTATGAGATAATGTATCAAAAACTCAACAAGAAATTTAGATGCAGTTTCCTCTTTCACTCATTCACAATTTTTAAATTGTGAATACTACTTAAAGCTATACAGGCCTGCAGCTTGTGATCTACTGTTTTTATTTTTCTATTTTCCAGACTTCTGCAAGTGTATTCAGTACATATCCTATTTTTAAGCTGGGAAATAAAGGTTAGCTTTGCAAGCAGTTGACCTTGCTCTCTGAAATTCCGCACTACACACCTTCCTCTCCCCACCCATCATGCAGTTTCCCTTTTCCTTTCATTAAAAGTAAGAGCCACAGAAAGCTGATCTGCTTGTTACACTGGTGCTGCTGGACGCGTGCCACCTAGAGCAGCATTCACATCTCATTCCCTAAAGGTAAAAGCCTGTCAACTCACTTACCAAAGTTCATTCACTATCAGTGATACACTTCGACTGGCCCAAAGAAACACACAAACAAGCTTCTCGAATTCTCCCAAAGTGCATCATGACTGACAGCAAAGGTAATATAGATGCACATGGCAGAAGAAAACTGCACTTGAGTGACCCATCTCTTCCGTGATAGTTCCAGAGTCATCTTTGCGCATAACTCTGCTGAGAGCACTTTATGAGAACTTAATCTTGAAATGAAAAGGAGAGCTAATGAAAAGATGACAAGTGGCATGCAGCAGTAGCATGGATTCATACCCAAACACTTTTTTGTCCCGGCTCTTTTGCTACATCTCCTCAAGCAGGGCAGTAACTCAAACTAGTTCTCTTCTGCAACATTAGTGAACTCAGACTGGCTAGACCCATCTAATCCTCAGACCAGATGTATACACTTGTCTGAGATCCTGCCTTCAAAAGGTCCTGAAAAACTGAAAAGAAACTGCTAAAAACACTTGCTCAGTGGCAGCACTCACTGAACTTCCGATTTTTCTGCTTTTTGAAAGGCACCAGCCTTGTTAAGATTGTTTTTAAAATCACTGATTCTTGCAAGGAATCCGGTAACTCAAACTCCATGAACAACACAGAGTATTGCGAATGGCACAGTGAGTAACTATAAGGAAAAAATAACATCTAGAAGTTTTAACCAAAAAAGTCATTTCAAGAAGTTACCCATTATGGGAATTACATTATTCTCTAACTTACTGAAGACAGACTGGATTCTTTCAAGCTGAGCACTGGAAACAGCAAGGAAAATCTTATTAATAGCAACTACAATTTCATTCTTTGCACTGAACACCATATAGGTCTGTTTTAATAAGTTGCCTGCTGGCTAGAACGATAACCCTTGCAGAAGAGGAAATAAGGCCATTCTTTACCTCTCAGAAGTTCTCAGTAGGGAAATAGCATTCATTCCTCTAACACCCCTTTCTGAGGCAGCCAGATTCACAGCACATCAACAACTTCTGAATTAAACCAAGAGATCTCTGAGATGGTCTCTGTTACCATGGCATTCTACAAAATGCAGAGCCAGTTCAGCAAAGTGAAACATCATGAAATTAACAAGAACAAATCTGTTTTACTTAATCCGGAACTATAAGGGTGTGAATTTTTCATACAAATGTAGTTGCTTTGCAATAGCATGTAAGGCTTCTATGTACAAACCAAAAACTGTATAAACATTCTGGGAATGAACATACAGACTATAACAGCATTATGGTACTTGTTCATTTGCATTTAAATTAAAACAATGGGGGAAAACCCCAGCTCTTTCCCAATTCCTTTTCTCTTCATGACCATTAAGAGTTCTAGAGCATCACTCAAAAGCGTCCAACTTAACCACTCACTCTAACACCTCAATTGTGAAGAAAAGTCCTATTCATTATTTCACCATCATCATCAATAGCTAAGGGAAAAAGAAAAAAAAAAGAGGTAGTTTTTAAATAGTTGCATCTTAGTAGAGACGATTAGTGATAATTATAAAAAATTGAGGTAGATATTTGTCTTCATAAAATGTGGAGAAATAAAATTCTGTTCTAAAAATATACAGTCAAGATTTGTGTATCAGTATATCAAGTACATGGTTCATTTCATATATTAAGACAGAAAGAGCGCAATTTGCAACCTGCTGAAGTCTGAAGTCAATTAGAAATTTGTAACTAAGTAATCCATTAGCTTTTAAACAAGCTTTTTGTCAGTAGGTAACACACCCCTCTTGCCCTCCTAAAATAAAAAGTAAACTTACTCTTTTTACTTATTTATTTATTATTTTTACTCACTGAGAAGATACAATTAAGGATTTCTAGAGGCCACGTACATTTTCATCTGTTCACTAACAAAATGGCAGGTCAGTAAATAGATGTGAAGAACTTACACCATGTAAGTATCTGTCTTTGATGGTTATGCATTAATCCAAACCCTGGTACGTCTTCTGCCGTAAAAGATAGACACATGAAAGGAAGCGTTAACCATCTCTATTAGTCATGATCTATCACTACTACAGCACCTCTTTCTTCTCCTCCCCTTTATATGCATAGTTCTATTTCTTGAGATTTTCCAGGAAAACCCTAATTCAAGTGACAAGCATCTGATTCAGTGTTATAGCACAATATAGAAGTGACAGAGTTAAGAAAATGGTTGGAGAAATTTTTCTGGACTTACTGATCCAGAGGAATGCACCAGAAGTATTATGAGGACTTACAGATTAGGATGAACAAATTCAGTATTTGAACAGCTGTGAGGAGGAAGCTAGTAGTGATAGTCTGACTTTAAGAATTGAGAGAAAAAAAAATTACAATCATATTGCTAGTGAAGTTTTGCAGTCTGAGTCCTGCATTTGTTGTTTTCCCATTTTATGAAAGGACAGTATATCTTCTAACGGGACGAGGTTCTGGAGGAAGAGCCAACAAGATTTCCTAATATGAAGAAATCTACAAAGTGGAAGTTGAAAAAAGAAAAAGGTGAGGAAGAAATAAAAAGCAACAAGAACCTGCAGTTAAGCAAGCCATTTTTCATACTCTAAGCTTCAATCTATCCTCTTCTGCTCATAAAAAAAAAATAGGAATGAAAAGAACAGCTGGTGAAAATAAATACAAAATTTAGAAAACTGTCAAACTTGAACAAATTATGTAAAAGCAAAACACCAATGTTGCTTGCACAAGCTCACAGGTTTTAAAATTCAGCTCCAGTAAGCTCTTATTGACATTGCGAATATCATCACTGGAACTTGACTTCAGCGTGTTGGTTTTTGGAGGAGTTGTTTTGTGTTTGGGTTTTTTTGTTTGTTTTTTTTTAATAGTTGTTGATATACCGAAACCTGAAAACTCATCTGGTTGACATATGTATCAAGGGAAGTCACCATCACATAACCGGTCTAAAAGGCAACATGCCTCCATGGCAGCAGGGGCAGGGGTGGGAGATGAAAGAACCTGAATAAAGTTCCCATAC
Organism: Chlamydotis macqueenii; assembly: GCF_036417535.1. Classification (NCBI taxonomy): domain Eukaryota; kingdom Metazoa; phylum Chordata; class Aves; order Otidiformes; family Otididae; genus Chlamydotis; species Chlamydotis macqueenii. The sequence continues at coordinate 132,892,750 of NC_141556.1, forward strand.
CACAGCAAGCACATCACTAGAAAAAGTGTTGAATCAGCTCCCAACTATTAAAGACACCTGTTTGGTTAAATTCCTAAAGAAAAATTGAGCTTGAAGAGCAAGGCATCAATAACAATTAAGTTTGTTTTATCTTGTTCTGTCAGTGCTCTTCCTGTTGTACGCAAGTACAGATTGAAAAAATAAATTCAGCTCATCCTGGATATACGAACTAGACTAACTTCTCAGAGTTAAAATGCAGGATTTATGAGCTTCACTAACAGCTGTGGCCAACTCAAAAAGAGTGGGCGCTTAGCAGGATGCTTCTAAGACCATAGTGACAAATAAGCAGGCTGATTATCAAAGCGTTGAGCACAAAAGCAGCTCCCATGAGTCATAACAGAAGGACAGGAAAGAATTTTTCTTCCATTTTAGTCTTCCTTTCCGATGAGAACCTTAACAATTAAGTCTATTGTGGGTGTGACAGCTTATTACGCAGTTTATGCTGGTCCTTACGCATGTCGGGCAATCTTTGCCATACCTGTAGCAGCTCTGAAGAAAAATAACCAGTGTTCAGAGGACAATACTCAACAGCAACCTACTAAATCCAAAACCTTTGCAGTTTCTTCTGGCACAAGGAGCCTGAACTTACGTGTTCACTTCTATCAAACAGAAGTGCCCAACATTCTGAGATGAAGTAAACACACACTTCTGCGTATTGAGATACTGTTAGGCAAAGCGGGGCAAGGAATTTTTTTTTTCTTTTAGATAAAAGAAGGTCTTATATCGTAACAGAATATCTTCCTGTGGAAGAAGCTAATATTTCCTCATCTGACACAACATTTGTAGTGGTCTCCTTGGAAGCTGGTTCGTTCATTTTAATCTTTCCTTCTCTCTGCTCAGAACACCGGTCTCCAGTGATATCCTATATTAATCTGTCACGTTGCTTACTATTTAGTCCCATATTATCTTTGACAATCTGTCATGGAGTTTAAATCTCCAGGCTATAAAATAATATTACAGGCATAGCTTTTTCATCTTTAATAATGACCAAAAAAAGCTACTGCTTTCAAAGAGTTACAGATTAGGACTCACTTTGTGACTCAGTTCCCACATTTATGTTTGAAGATTCATGCTTAGAAGAAAGGAAAGAGGAAAAAAAAAATTATTGAGCATAAAAGTCTTCCTCTTTTACCACAAAAGGGAAAAAAAAGGCACATTCAGACAAAGTCTTGAGTGGAGGGAGTTCCTGTCCAAGAACTGTACAATATATTATCTTTAAGGGAACGCATTAGAAGCACTGAGCGACCAGTCAATTGAAGGACTGCTCTAAAGTTTCAGCTCATCAGGGTATTTGTGGAAAGAAAGGGCCTCAAGTTCTTCCATCATGCTCTCTTGTCCCTCTGTTCTCTGGTAGCCTACTGTCAAAAAGCACACTGCTAGCTTCCTCTCCACAATGGCAGCAACCACCAACTCTGCACCAGCAATCCTATACCACCATGCTGTCAGCAGACAAAACAGATGCAGAAGATCTGGCCACTTAGAAAAAAAGTCCTTTGATGCATTCCTAACTAGATCAGCCACCAAATCTTTCATACGTGCACACAAAAAACATCCTGGTGATTTAAAGAAAAAAAAAAATTTAAAAAAGGAAATTCTTTTAATCTGACAAAGCTTCTCTCAACTCAGTTTTGTCTTCATTGTTCTAAAAATAACTCCCATTCACATTCTAAAAGTCAGATGTTCCTCTCGGCTTTGGCTGGGATGGAGCTTCCTCATAAGAGAGAAAAGTAAAGGTGAATATACAGTACTTATAAATAGCAAATGAATGCTGAAACTAAATTCTGTGGGCATTCTAATGCAGATGAAAATAACCACAATGACTACTCTTCCTTGTAATCTTTAAACATATCATTAAATTCTGATTACTGGTTCCCTATCTGAAGTTAAAAGAAAAAAAAAAAAAAAAAGAAACCAAGAAATCACTTTTCCATTTAAAAACAGATGATACAGAAAAAAACCAAAAAATATGAGGAGGGAGACCCTCAAAATTTAATACTGAATTAATAATGAAATACAAGACATGCAAATGAACAGAATTATATTCTAATTATACTATAAAAATATGTATCATTTCTTCTTGATGTGTTTTCCATGCAAAAAGTCAGAAGCATTTTATTTAAATAATACTGATCCATACAAAGTTAACCTTGCAAAGAACCACAGAATAGTTTGGGTTGGAAGGGACCTTGAAAGGTCATCTAGTCCAACCCCTCTGCAAGAAGCAGGGACATCTCCAGCCAGATCAGGTTGCTCAGAGCCTCATCCAGCCTGGTCTTGAATGTTTCCAGGGATGGGGCATCCACCACCTCTCTGGGCAACCTGTTCCAGTGTTCCATCACCCTCACTGTAATTTTTTTTTTCCCCTTATGTCCAATCTAAATCAATCTCCTTCTACTTTAAAACCACTAGCCCTCACCCTATCACAACAGGCCCTGCTAAAAAGCTTCTCCCCATCTTTCCTGTAGGCCCCCTTGAGGTACTGGAAGACTGCTATAAGGTCTCCCCAAGGCCTTCTCCTCTCCAGGCTGAACAGCCCCAACTCTCTCAGCCTGTCCTCATAGGAGAGGTGCTCCAGCCCTCTGATCAGCTTCGTGACCCTCCTCTGGACCTTCTCCAACTGGTCCACATCCTTCTTATGTTGGGGGCTCGAGCGCTGGACACAGTACTCCAGGTGGGGTCTCATGAGAGCAGAGTAGAGGGGCAGAATCACCTCCCTTGACCTGCTGGCCACGCTCCTCTTGATGCAGCCCAGGATGAGGTTGGCCTTCTGGGCCGCAAGCGCACATTGCCAGCTCATGTTGAGCTTCTCATTGATAAACTTTTGATTGCTATCAATTTTTTTCAATAAAGAACAAAAAGAAGCCACTCAATTTCTAACTATCCCAACATGCAAAGACAGGTCATTTCAATAACAAATTCACATTAGTATGCAAGCATATGTGCAAGATATATTTAAAGAAACAACGCAAATGCTTTTCATTATTGATGGTTCTTTCACAAAAGTCATTACAAGTGATTAAACCACATGGTGGGCAAATGGTGTACAGTGAGGGATTATGGGGAGGGCACTGGGTTTTGAGGTTTTTTTTGTCTGCGTTTGCTTTTTTTTTTTCCCTTTAATTATAAAAAGACTTCTAACTCCATCAACCACAGAACAGCTTGCTTAAAAAAAAAAAAAAAAAAAAACAGAGAAATTGAAACCTATCAAAACATCTCTCCATATGAAGTTTCACCCGAGTTTGAAGATATTGCTACTATTTCAAGTGTGTAAAGTCTATTATAAAACATTTGCTCAATTTTTACAGGTTTCAGAGATAACAGCAAGTACAACTAATACTGAAAGTATTTTAATGTGCTTATTTAAACACTACATGGAATTTTTTATTATGATGTCTATTATCAGAGTAACTGAATACTAACAGTGTTTAAATAAAAGGTGTGTTTTGTCACACTTTCTAGTTGAAAAAATCTGTTAAACTTACACAGATGAATAAATCAAGTGAAACCCAAGTCAAGAAGACTCCAAAGTGGCTCAGACTGCACTAAGAGCTTATGACCATTATAATAAACTGAAATTCAACAAAAAAGATCCATATTCCAGATTAAAAAAAACAAAAAAAAAGAAAAAAAATCCCAGCAATTCCTCTCTCAATCAACATAGGCTTTCTTGAAACAGGATGAAAGCTTTGAGTCTTCTGCAATACAGCACCACAGAAGCAGTAATGTATCGTGTACCAAGGGCAACTCTAGTGAAGCCTCTGAACACTAAAACTGAAAACCCTGAAATAAACTTTATCTTCAATGCAAATCCACTGCAGAGAAAGTTCAGCAACAGAGCAATCAACTTGTCCTGCTAGGACAGATGCCCTCATGCTGAGACACTTAGAATACCTTCAGGCTGGGGAACTTCAGCCTGCTACAGAAATTACTGCAAACATATTTGGAAGATCTATTAAAGTGACCAAGTCCATTTGCAAAGTATGTAAACAGCTTTCCAGTGGAGGAAAAAAAAATACAGAAACAAATCCATAAATTTAATGTAGTGATCTCATCCAAAAGCAGCAAAAATCAACTTGAAAATAAAGTCAGACAAAAGCAACGAAGATGAGAATATTATCTTTTGCACAAGATCCTATGCTTATCTCCACCACTAACTGCATCAGTGAATGGATACTAATGAAGTATCTGTAAACAAGAAAAGATACACTGGGAGCAACACTTATTTGTATTCATTCATGTACCATTTGTTTTGCCTAAACACAAAATTTAAGTTCTATTGAAATGACAGTGAAAATGGGTGGTGGTGGGGAAAACAGGCTGTTGTGATTTTCATCTGCTTTTGAATATTTGTGCTTAAATCTCTTCAATGATGGAAAGAGCCAGTTTCATCCCATAGAGCATGAATTAAAATTACTACAATCAGGATCGTTTGGAGCTTGGCAGCTTAAAAATTATAAAATCTATTGGTTGTGGATTTAAAACAACTAGAGCTAAAATAGAAGTTATTTTTCAGAAAGAAAGAAGTGAGTCACCATTGTCCTTCCAACTGTGAAGTCACAAGCGAACTCCAGGTTGGAAGACACAGACTTGTATCAGTATGTTACTGCGCAGGAAGCAGTTCAGCCACAAGGAAACTGGCAGAAGAATACCCTTCAAAGATGAAAGGAAACTGAGAAAACTACTAACATAATGATAAAGGCTGACAGTCTGCCACCCTGTACATACTATCCAAGGATCCAGGTGGATCACAGCAAGGCTGAATGTGAACCCTGCAACTGGAAAGACTGTCTGAGAAAACTACTGAAATTTATAGAATACTTCCCTCTGTACACCCTTGCCCTTACACTATGAATTTATGCCACAGTGGAAAAAGTATTTGCCGTTTTGAAACTTGGTATCTCTAATTCTGTATTAGAGCAGGTGAGATTATTCCTCAAACTGAATGGACTCCAAAACCCCTATTATGAAACCTAATTGCAAAGACTTGGAATCATTTATGATGTTCACGTTTGCTCTCCTGTTTATTTCAACTATTAGATGCATTGTTGGGTCTTATCTTTAATTAGATGTTAATAAGGAAACTTTTTTGCTATGTTGAAGGCCTCTAGGTGTTGTTATAAAGTAAGTTACAAAGATGCAATCTTTGAAACCATGCTATAGTACTGTTTTTTTGCATGAACAGAATTGATGTGGTAAAATATAAATCTGAACGTAAATGAAAAGTCTCACCAGATGACTCAGGAAAAAACTTCAAAAACATTAGGAGGCGATTTGATTCATTTCTGGAAACAGGATGTGGTAATAATTTTTTTTTAATAATAAACAATTCTGTTTCAATGCCAGCCTCCATAATTACTTTTAAAAATAAAACCAAGTAACAGTTTCTCCTGCAATTTCAGCCTAGTGGTTTCCATTTAATAGTTAAAAGAAAAAAAAATTATTCTAAATTTCACATAACATCAGAACTATCCTCATAATTAAGAAGTATGAATGTTCAAACAGACTTTCTTAACACAAATACAGCTGGTACTTGTTCTACACCTTCATCCACCACCATCAACATACCAGCAAAATCTCTCTATATACAACCGATCATGCTTAACTAGTATTTTTGTCAATAATTTTAGTATTTAAAATAAAAGTCCAATGAAAGAATGGCACACAGCCATAGTCAACATTATTATTCTGCCATAAATATCCCTAAACTAAATAGAAGAGTTTTCTACTGAAAGGCATGAGCTACCTCAAAAAAAAAAAAAGTTAAAGACTAGCATTTACAAGTTAGTCACTATAATCTAAAGTGAAGAATCATCCAGATTATAAGTCCATGTATCAATGGAAAAAATATTTACACGTAAACAAGAGATAGCAAGTGCATGGCTTTTCTCCCAAGCAAACTGCTTCATGAGGGCCCACAGAGCTTCTCTCTAGTATACCGACAGCTTCTTGCACGGGAGATTCTCATGGCAGCAAAAGCATGCCTGGATATGTAAGTGACCCAAAAGAGGACCTGAAAAACAGGTCTTGAGAAAAGGGAGATGCATCTAAACAGTAAACAATGTCGGCAGGCCGACCAAAGGAAAGGTAATAAAAAGCTTGTAATCCTGATTTTCATGCTTCATGCGTTTCTCTATCCTTTGAGTCTTCTAAGTTTAATTATAGAGTGAGGAAGGTGAGGGAAGGCCAAAAAAAAAAAAAAAGGGAAGGCAATGCCCCTGGCACAGGGCTCTAAGGCTGGGTGAGGGAGGAAGGCAAGCTATTGCAGGGAGTCACAGAAGACAGTGAAAGGCTGGCATATGGAGAAGTTCTGGAATGAAAGAAAAGAGGAAAACAAAAATCTAAGGAGAAGATGCTTCAGGCATGAGCTATGAGTTCATCCTGAGATCTCAGATTTGTTTTAGCTTACCAAAAAAAAAAAACCAACAAAAAAAACAGACCTGCAGCATCCAAAAGTCACTGTTTGCATAATTGACTTTCCTGTTTCTAATATATCTAGCTACCTCTTGTACAAATAGTCTTGTAACATTAAGGGAAATAGAAGTAATTTGGGAGATCTGAACACAAAACTCTACTCCCAGCAAATCATCATTATTTATTTCCTGTAAAAGGAAAGTGAAAAAAAAACCCTAAGAAAGTAAGGGCTAGCAAGAGCATAGGGCATACCATCTCAGAGAATGAAAAAGAACTTTCCCAAGTTCTGTTATACCTAGTGATGGAGGCTGCTAGGGGGCTTCCAAGGTGAAAGACTCTTCAAACTAAAAAGATGAAAGAGCTGTCTCTTGTTTACGGTAAGAAAGTTATACAAAACCATATACATATAATAACAGGCCTAAATATTGGCCATCAAGAAACTAGAACTGAAGAATACATGCCTATCGAGACATTTCATTACCCACCACGGGCAGTGATCACAAAGCAGCAGCACGCTGACGCCATGCCTAACCCAGCACACGCAACTGAAGAATCCACTGCCCAACAGGTAGGGAGACTGTGTAAAATGACAGTTTTAACCGCACCATATTATTTCTTTCCACTAACATTCTCTTTGTGTCCTTCTAATATTAGAAGGGTAATCTCCACTTTCCTTTGTAACCCAGGTAGAATGGGGGGGATATGCTACTCAGACAAAAAGTTAGAAATAATTCCTGTAATCTTCTTTGGTTTATACCACTTTCTTTGCTGCTGAGACTGCATACTAAACCAATCTAAATGCAAGTTTAACACATCTCTTGTGCTGCTAGATACGTGTTTCCTATTGCTGTCTACTCATATCTCAAAAACCTCAACCAAACCACATCCAGCCCACGACAACACCAATTTCCAGAGCTGAATACCTCCTGCTAGAGAGAGATTTTTGTAACGTATAGGGGACATCCCTATGAACAGAACTAAAATACAGTCAAGTAATGTAAGAGTCTCCATCCTGAGGTAGAATTTCAAACATGGATGTTAAATGCTTTTCATGGACTATTTGCATCTATTTTTCAACTGATCAAAATACCTAGTAGTTTAGAATAACCGTATTTCTCTGCTTGCATGCTCAGATTTTTAAAAAGCAAAATACTTTCAAGACAATTTGCACAACAGCATTTTCCAGCAAATCACAGCTGAAGTATTTTTCCCACTGAAAGGTATTTACTAGACTGCAGCAATTCTCTTAGCACTTTTTGAGCTAGAAACACACCTTCTTTTGAATGCTATGAGTCAGTTTTAATGACAGTGTTATGTTCTTTTGCTCTATAGCTTATGCAAGAGAATGAATTTGCATTAAGTACCCAACTTTAGAAGCCACCTTCTCTTCCCCATTGTTAATACTGAATCATGGTATAAAATAGGCTATATTCCCTGCATGCTTTCCTAGTGTTTTAAAAGAATAAATCTAATCAGCTGCCTGTAATGTAAAATGGACATAAAATTTGTTATTGTCACCTTACAGATGTGTAGGGGGGTTTTTGGTTGTTTTTTTTTTAAAAAAAAAAAAAAATCAGTACACAGAAAAAAAAAGAGTAACGACAGTTTTCATATATAGTAAAATTTCAAAATTTTAGTCAAGCGTTACCTGATTAGTGTTATTCTTCTCCCTCATCCTGCTTGCAGGAGAATTTACAACGATACCTTTAAATTACTTCATTTGGAAGAAAACTAACAGTTAACTTCACAAGGAGGAGGATAAAATAATCCGAAATGCTAATTCAAGGAAAAAAAAAAAAGAGGGAGTAAAAATTATCAACTAGTTTATAGATTAACTTTTGAAGACTGTCACTGCTGTCATTGGTGGGAGGATGCAATAGCTTTGCCTTTTTCAAGAAATTCAGTAAGTTATAACGTGACATCTCTTGCCAAACAATGGTCCAATATGAATATGCTTTTCTTTCATTTGCTTCGTCCCCTTGTTTAAAATGTCCGAAACCCTGCAACTCCGTAGAACAGTACATTACACTTACGTTGAGGCTTTTTTTTTTTTTAATTGAAAACATGATTACACTTTGCTCAGCTTGACAAAATGAGAGTTTATCCAATTTGTTCACAGGAATATGATTGGCAAGTTTTGCGACTGGTTGTCATGCAAACCACTGGCCAAAATCCTTTGCAAATACACCCACAAGTAGCTAAACAGACAAAGTTATTTTTTTTTAATCTCTACATACATATATGCACATAGAGAGCTATACATGCACCTAATTCTAACGACTGGGGACAAATTCCTCCCTCCAGTAAATTTACTTTCTTAGAACTTCAGCTAAATTATCACCTTTCTTTTCTTTACTGAAAATCAATGTCACTAAATTGGATTACTCTTCTCCTCTCTCTACCTTCTACAAGTGAATCATACACAAGCCAAAAACTTCCTGCAAATCAAAATTTACTCTTTTTTGCTCAAGTAGCCCAAGCAAGAAAAAGATCCTTTACTTCACATTTTCAGTGTAAGTTCACAAGTTGAACTCTACAAGAGTGAAGAAGGGGTCTGATGGGTATATCTTCCTCCATGGCTGGAAGGTCTGCTATAAAAGGCTAAGCCATTACAGTAATAAATGGCACTTTTTCAGTCCACAAACAGCACTGAGAAAAACAAGAGAAAACCAGATTCCATGCACACCTGTGGACCAGAAGGCTGATACAGACAATCACTGAAAGCTGTACATACAAAAAAAAACCCTTTTACAATAAAGCAACACTTCAGACTGAATAAACTATACATTTAAAAGCCTGTAAAGATAGCAGCTTATGAATTAACAAAAGAACTGCACCTGCATGAGGGTAAAACAGATACACGGATCACACCATGATCTGCTAGAATCCGAGTAGCAGTAAGAGATTTGCCCAGCATATTGGAGAACAGTATTCACTTTAACAAACACAACCGTAAGGAAAACATCAACTGTCTCCAGCACTGTAAGAGGCAATTTCTCAATTTCTCAAAATATGAAGTCTGTCATTATTGTCCTGAGATGTTAAAGCAGATTATACTGCCAGTTTTATTAATCTGTCATTAAAAGCAGACTTTTCAGATGCAAAATCTAATACCACTCTCATCTTGTTTGGAGGTGTGAAGAGGAGGTATCAGCCCTTTTCTTTTACTTATGTAAAAGCAAGCCTTCTCCTGCTTTTTTCTTCCCTTAGAAGAACTTCTCCTTATAGTACTTGAATCTGCTCCAATAATAAGCTCTCAATTCACTTCAGAAATATATTCTAGTTCTTGAAGTTCAATTAACTGGAGGTAGAGGAGGGGAGGAATCCATCAGTACATTTGCCAACTATTAGAAACTTGTTTCTTGGCAAGCTGAGAACTCTGCTGACTGCAAACTTAAATAATTTTAGCTCCAGTGGTGGTGAAATGTAGTGATTTTACTTCTAGTTCAGTCTGTAAGCAGCAGCAGCAGCTAAGTAACACTAGAAATAGAACATGGAACGTGGTTAACTTCAAGTAGTCTGAAAGATCTCCAGCATGCATTAACACATACAACCATCATAGAAGAAAAAGGTTAATGAAATATTCAATCCAAGATTCACAGATATTCATACCACAAAGAAAAGCAACTCTCTTAATTCTGCTGAAAGAAGTGCTGATAGGCTTTTTCTAAATAAAGTTGTGTTAATTTGTGTTCAGTATAGTTTTATCAATAACTAAAAAACATTGTCAAATGTCATCATTAGCAAGACAAATATATTTGCACCCAAAAACCTGAAGCAATGAGATCTTGCAATACCTGGTTCCAAATGCAGAAGTAAAAGATGCACCGTGTAATCAAAATTGTTTGCATCCTCATCTATAGGAAAAAAAAAGGAAATCTCTCCCCTAGACACACTGTACACAGGCAAGGTCTCCTCAAAGCTGTTTGTAAACTTGTGTCCACTTCCTCAGTAAACATGCTGAAATGAGTGTTTAGTAAAAATAAAATAGAGGAATAGTATCTAACCCCATCTCAAGAAACCAATTAAAGTGGCAAATCATCAAGAATTTAAGAGACTGAAAGTTTAGACATAATACAACACTTATTTTAGTTGTAACAGAGGTACTGTGAAGTGTGCATTAAGCAAATGTAATCCATACAAAAACTCACAGTTAATTTAATTTATGTCCTTTTAGCAGTTCTTCACCTGATTTGAATTTATCCACACAGAATGTGTCAGTTTGAATTTGGCAAGGAAAAACACATGTTTAATATGTAAAGCCTGATTATTTTAACTTCTAACCTAATTACATAAAAATAAGTTTTGTGATTTAGATTTACACTAAACTAAAAATCAAGATTTTCCCCAATAACATTGATACCATATGTAAAGGTATCAATAATATTTTAAAGAAAATCTACTGCTATGAGAAGTCAAATCTGTCTAGTACTGAAAATATTCTTTATAGCAAGATTATGTAAACTACTTAAAAGCCTACAAACCAAAGCCACCACAATATAAAGCATCAGACACTGGTGGTGTGTTCCATTCATTAACAGGTGTACAACAGCATCCACTACTGTCACTAGCAATCTACCTACTGACAAGAGTAAAGACCTCAGCACCCACCCTCTGCAAAGTGTATTGTAGAATCACAGAATGGTTTGGGTTGGAAGGGACCTTTAAAGGCCATCTACTTCAACCCCCCTGCAAGGAGTAGGGACATCTCCAACCAGATCAGGTTGCTCAGAGCCCCGTCCAGCCTGGCCTTGAATGTTTCCAGGGATGGGGCATCCACCACCTCTCTGGGCAACCTGTTCCAGTGTTCCACCACCCTCATTGTAAAAAATTTCTTCCTTAGATCAAAAGTCTGGATCTACCCTCTTTTAGTTTAAAACCACTGGCCCTCATCCTTTCACAACAGGCCCTGCTAAAGAGTTTCTCCCCATCTTTCCTGTAGGCCCCCTTTAGGTACTGGAAGGCTGCTATCAGGTCTCCCTGGGGCCTTCTCTTCTCCAGGCCGAACAGCCCCAACTCTCTCAACCTGTCTTCATAGGAAAGGTGCTCCAGCCCTCTGATCATCTTCGTGGCCCTCCTCTGGACCTGGTCTAACTGGACTGTGCTGACTTCAAAACACCATTTCTCCTCACTCACAGAGCTTCAAGTATAAAAAAAAAATCCCCAAGATTAATTCAGTTTTTCTTTTAGATCTAATACAAGGCAGTTTTTGAGGTGATAAGTACTTTTCACTTAAAAAAACCCTTTTCATAAAGGGTGTTACACCAACTCTGCACATCAATCAGGAAGAGACCACTGAGAACTGAAGAGCAAAGCACAGGCGTGTCACTAGAGTCTCTAATGTCTATTGAATTCTACACAGAAATTAAGTCAAAATCTTGACAAGCCTTCAATTAAGAACAATCAATTAACTTTCACATAGCGACTCAAGACAACTGGAAATAAGAGCACAAGGCTGTAGTCCTCTCCATTGCCTTCTTCACCAGACACGCAGGGTCTCAATCCCCAACATCCTACTAGGGCTCTAACTTCCTTATCAAGAAGATTTGCTGCAGTATGGAAAACCAGCTTCAGAAACATAGCTCAGAGGAGCCATACAACCCTAATATTTCCCCAGGTAAGTTATTTTAAAAGTTAAATATAAACAGAGGGTTTGGGTGTTGGGAGTTGAGGGGGAGGAGGAGTGCTGAGGCGGGTTGATTGGTTCGTGGTTTTTTTGTTTAGGTTTTTTTTTTTAAGCAAAGCAGTACTGAGGCACTGTTCTAGAAAGGTAGTCTCTATTCAGTCACTTTAATACAGTGTAATTCTTCAGATCATGGGCACAGGAACTACCTTTGCCTTACAGCTATGCTCCATATTCTAGTGTGGAAAGTATTCCCTTTCACCCTTAGCATGCATGACAGCAGGCAAAACGACAGTACTAGAGGTTCACAGTGCTTTCAGAGATATTGCCCAATCTAACATCATGTCATTAGGGCACAACAGATAACAATCCATCATTTCAGTAAGATAGCCACGCACATCTTCCCCACAATAAGCCAGGAAAGTCTTTCTAGTTCTGTGCACATGTAGATACAAGAAAAGAAAAGCCAGCAGTGAGACCACACCAGAGAAATGTCAGCCTGCCAAGGACATCTTCCCTAGAAGTAAAACAAGTACCTGCTACGCTCATGCTTGTAACCACAATACTGAACTTCAACAGCTCGCCTGATATGAAAAAAGGAGAAAACTCAGGGAGGGTTTTTACAGCTGGAAGGAAGGAATTAACATTCGTTAAAGGCTTGGCTTCCAGAAAAGCTACACCTACACTGAGCTTCTCTTTCAACAACTTAGATCAGTATGCTTTTCAACACTCATGGGTTATTTGGCATCAGTGTGTAAACCAGCTACACCGAAACATACCACCCTAATTAAAAATGCTCACATTTATAATATGTAATTTAATCCACTGGAAAGCACTCACCAATTTACTCACCAGCTTCTAAACACTCAAAATTGAAGCTGCCAAGTATCAGCTTTCATATAATAAACTCTTGGCACCACATGACTTGTCAGACAGTAGAAGCAAAGACGCAAGAAGCTCTAGATACCTGAACCAAGTGTTATCAGCCAGAAACACACCACTTGCCATATAAATATACACATGATATATTTTTACATACACACACATATATTTTTATATATACTACATAATATGTATATATTTTTATAACTATAAGGAAAAGTAACAGGAGAGAAAATGTAAAGAAGCATTTGTCTTTGAGAATGTGTGGATGCCATACCAATAACCACACCCACCCTTGAAAAAAAACTGGCTTCCAGAAGTGAGCAGCAGAGCTATGAAGAAGGAGGTGCACCAGATTAGAATCCCAGAATAATTCTGGTTAGAAGGACCAAAGGAGATACTTGCTTTGCTCTTGCTTTAAGTGGGACAAAGGCATTCGATCAGATTGCTCAGGACTTAGTCTATAATCCTCAGTAGGATTGCAGATCATTTCTAACAAGACAAGCCAGAACAACATGATGACAGAAGTCCTCTGAATGTAGTATCTGAAGCAAAAAAAAATAATCCTGTATCACATTTACAGCTAAATCAGTAACAACAAGAAAACAATCCACACAAAACCCAAACCACATCAACAAGTTTAAGAGTGCAAGGATGAGCAGATAAGTAGTCAATAGTCTCAAGGGAGCTCCTGTACCGAACACTCTTGTATTCATGTTACACAAAAACATCATTCAACTACCCAAAGTTTGTTGGGTTTTTTTTGTCAAGTTATGGGTTTTGTTTTTTTTTTTTAACTGCAAGCACTATGTCCCAATATCACACCAATCTACTACAATATGTCCATGCTGAGAAAACTGAAGTCTTAAGAAACTATTGCCAAGTTTTGCTCAATCTCCTCCTGTTAAAAGTTTTTCTAATGGCACCCAATTTCTCTTGAAAAATCTCTACAGGAAAAACAAGTTTTTCTTCTCTGCAGTACCAAAATGGAATCTCATCTATTTTCTTTAGTGTCATTCTGGCCAATCAGCTTGTTTTTTGCACTCAGGTAAGACCTCAGTAGTTGACTGGGAACCCCTACAAGCCTGCAAATGAAGATGAAGAAGTGACTGATGAAGATGAATCCCCAAAATTACAATTTTAAAAAGCCCTGTGCCTACTTGGTTTCCTCCTGTTGAAATGAGTTCAGTACACAACAAACATGTTCCAGAGAAGAAGCTAGGTCATAGACGAGTTCAATAATCAAACACGATCAAATGAGACTGTAGGGGGCTTTCTGAGGTGTTCCCCCATTACTAGCAAGTTTTCCACAGAACTCGCAGGTCAATCCATCTGAATAAGCCACAACAGAAGTGGATGACTGGAAATTCCACACACAAGATTTTATAAAGCGTATACTTTCTCCAGGCCCAATAAAATAATCTGTTCTTAGTATTTTCACATTGCTCAATCCAAAAAAAGTAACTTTTTAAAGGTAATATTTTTGTCTACTTAAAAGAACTTTTAAGAATTGTGCTCTAAAATAGTTTCACTAGTAGCCAGAACAATGACTGTAACGAGGGACTACAGTCAACTAAATTAAATAGGTACAGTAAGCAAAAGCCATTGACAGAGTTTCTTTTCAAGAAAACAGATGATACTTTGCAAGACATATGGTATTTATTTTTAGATATTAGTCATACAATAGTACTACAGATTTTATTTTTCTTGAAATCAGTAGAGTATTTTATGTCAAGGTGCTTTGCTGATACTAATTTTGTACAGCTTAACATTTATTTTTGCTGCTACAAAAGGACTATTTTTCAAATCATTAACATACTGTACATGGAAAGAAGTATTCAATATGCACACAAGTATGCAGTGCACCTTTTAAAAAAAGAAAAGGTCTTCACATAAATGCAATACTGAATTCAAACACAGAAGGGGAAAAATGCCGTATGCAAACACATGCCCTGTTTTTTGAATATCTATCTTTTTAATCAAACCTCCCACAAATCTCATTATACATGAAATAAGCAACAGATAACTGTCTTTGGATTGCTGTAATGACTGTCAGGCCAGTACAGTGCAGGCAAAAAGGCGTAAAATGGTATCAGCAACAGATTCCATCTGGATTTCAATACATCCTTGTTGAATTCACCTAAGCAAAAAGCATTCCAAGACCTTACAATTTCAAATATTCCATTTTCTTATATAAGGAAACATATGAAGGAGCGTATCCCCTACTGATTACTTGCCTCAGACTTCAGTTTATATAGGTTTTGAATAAATCCCAGTAATCACAAGTAATTTCAAAGTTTGTTTATTTGAATTAATTAGTATTAGTATTAACTCTGAGTTAATATAATGTAGATTCTGCAGGTTAGGTTGTTTAAGTATTCTCTAAGTAAATTGGATATAATTTATTCTCATGTCTTCACCTTGTTATTTCCCCTCCCCTTTCCCTAACATACAACTACTTCAGGGCTCTACTGTATGAAAACTTTCATGTAGGATCAAAAATAACCCATAGAAGTACATTATCTGTTCCTTAAAGGAAGAAAAAAAATATCCCTGCCTAAAAAGCCTTCAACTCGATTCAAAGAAGAAAACCTAACAAGAATTTATGAACTCTGCAGGCACAGAAAAGGGAGTCTGTTGGTTTGTAAAAGTAGTGCTTGCATGGGTCAGCCCGCTCAGAGAGAAGACAACAGGAGTTGTCGTAGGCCTCATCATTAAAAAACAGTCTCTACCATGGTAAGCCCAGCATATGTTTGAAAGAGTAAAACACCCTAACATTATTTTATGGTGTTTGAATAGGGATTTTTTTCCTTAGATAAGTGTTATAGAAGACTGTACAGTACATTAGGCTTTTTGTTTGAGTTTATAGAAGGTCACAGAATTGAAAAACAAAACTAAAGTGTCCAGAAATATTTGCAAAACAATAATTAAATGTTTTAGGATACAATCAGACACTCAATTCTAGCTGCTACTGATCCATATAAAATTGTCAGCAAATCCGAGCATCCATAGTTGATTGCAGATCCCTATTTCTACCACCTCTACGACTTGGGGTTCAAAGCACAGTTCTTCCAGTTTAAGGAAGATACATTTTATTTATTTATATTTACTAATTATTTTAAATATATTATTTATTTATATTTATTAATTATTAATTATTTATTAATATATTTTATTTGTTTATACACACACACACTTTTCTTTTTTTCAATGGAAGAAATGCTCATACACTTATTAGGCTTTCTTCTTTGATATTAGATGCTATTTCCAAAAACCTTCAATAAACCTACTATATTTTTTCTTTTTTTAGTCCAGAGAATTTTACACAATGAACACAGATAGCAGATTTCCCTCCCCTGCCCCAAAGTTTTGTTCTCCCTTTAGGCCACCAGCACAGCAGGCTCAAGGGGACACTCAAATAGCTTTGCCATCTGGATCCCATGTTGCCAGATTAATAATGCTCTTCCATACAATGACTCCAAGCAAAGAGACTAAAGCTTTTACAGAATCCTGACACTGTTTTCTCTTGCTAGATGACAATCCCAGCCTCATGTCACCAAAGATAATTCACAGATCAAGCTACCTAGAATACACGGATTCTCACACACCTCCTCTCAACCGAGCCTAGGTTAACATTTAATATTTCAACACTACAAATTCATTCAAGATTGTTTTCTAATTCTGTATCTAACAGAAGTGACTAAATCTCAGCTGTATCATTAACAGACTAGTAGCATGACAATTCTTTTTTAGTGACATGACAATTGCAATGGTAAAAATCATACCTGTTGTTTATTTTTAAAAAAAGAATGGTTGTGTTCCAATGTAACACTGATTATCTTGAAGAGAGATTGAGAAAGAATACTTGCAAAAAGCAGTAAATGCACTTAGTTTTAACAGCTACAAATGTGTTTGCCATGTCACATACTTAAATCTGGGTATATCATTACCTCGTACTGTTTAATTCAATGCCTATGGATACCAAACATAGATCATTAAGGTACAGTGATGAGGGAACTGGAGCAAGCAAAAAGAAAACATAACAAGTGATCAGCATCTCCATATATTTAGAGAAGAATACATGCCTATAAGGTAACTATCATGAAGATGCAGTACCCATCCCTCCCTTCCTAATGTAAGGAATAACATTATTCTAGTACATGAGGTAGAATACTCTAGTGTTAAGTTCATTATTTAAGACTCATAGGAGGATATAAATACACTGAAGCATTATGAATCATCCTGAGAAAACAGACATATTTTGTTTTCTTAAAAACCCTACAGCATTCAGAAAAGTGGAAGTTTATTTTTTCTTCATTTGTGGTAAGTTATTTAAACATTTGAAAAACCTGTATTGGGACCCCCACCCATTCAGTTAAAAAAAAAATATTACCCCAATACAGGCAAGCTATTAAGGAAGAGTCAAATCTCCTGAAAATCATCTAAGAAAAATTAAATTATCTTCACCCTCCCACTAATTAGCCATACTCTAATAAACAAAGGAAGTCAGCACAAATAAGACACTTACATGGCCAGGAAGTTTCCAGAATTAAGTTCAAGAAGCTCTAGCACATAACAAACAAGTAGATGAATTTAATTATTTCCAAATGGATTGTATTGAAACTCCACCAAAAAAAAGTTCTATCAAAAAAAAATCTGTACAGCATGGAAAAACCTCTTCTGTCATTCTTCCCTAGGTTCCCATCTTGATAGCTTAAGCAGGTTTTTCCAAGCATGTACAACATTCATGGCTGCAACTGATTTCAAGAAGAGTAAAAAGAAAGAACTGAAGTACTAAGCAAAATGCTAAAAGCTAAGATATCTAAGCTAAGATACTGAATACTAAAAAATATTTTAAACTTTGTGCTCACTCAAGTCTGGTCAAACAGGAGCACCCACCCTTCCAAGGATAACACAAACCAGAGAATTGTACAAAGTGCTCATACAATACAGTGATCAATACACTTAAGGGTTTATGAGAAAGCAAACAATTTTGTTTTCCTATCAGTGTTCAAACACTGTAAATACTATTTTCTTTACCATTTTGTTCACTCTGCACAATGTGGAACCCTCATTTAATATTCAGTTATTCAGAATCTCTCATTGCCCCAGACATATTGTTATTCAAGCAATCATTGCTCTCACGGAAAAGTGATCTTTCGGAAGAGGCTTTCTGGTGGTGCCCAGCAGCATGCCCAGAGGCAATGGGCACAAATTGAAAATCAGGAGGTATCATGTGAACATCAGGAAACACTCTTTTGCTGTGAGGGTGACCAAGTCCTGGCACAGATTGCCCAGGGAGGCTGTAGAGTCTCCATCCTTGAAGATACTCAAAAGCTGTCTGGACATCGTTCTGAGCAATTGGCTGCAGGTGGCTCTGCTTGAGCAGGGGGGTTGGACCAAATGACCTCCTGAGTCTGTGATCAGATCACCTCAACCAGTCTGTGATTCTGTGAAGAAATAGCACTAGAAAGGGATAAGAGACATACCTTGCTGCTGGGCTCCACAGCAGAGGGAGACTGAAGAGACTCCCTTCGAAAATCTGGCATTTCAAGCAGGCTCTAATTACAACCCTTTTCTCCTAACTTTGTTTCGTTCTATCCCATTCTCAATAATCTATCTCTACCTTGTCTTCAAATACCATCTTCTCCTTCCCCTCTCCACATTGTTATCCTATGCCCTGTCTCCATACCAAGTTAGATCAATTTTCTACCCTCCCCAGGCTTTTAATCTTTAGATCCAGGTAACTGCTAAATTCCAAGCAGCAATAAGCATATTCAAACGGGATATACATATTTTTTTGATATGCATGAAACCAGGCCAGATTTTTACCATTATTTACAAAAACTTGACCAAATGCATAACCATGAGAAAGTACCCTTCCATTCTTCATTAAATTATCTAGATTCAGATTAGATATTAGGGAAAAAAATTTTATAATGAGGGTGGTGGAACACTGGAACAGGTTGCCCAGAGAGGTGGTGGATGCCCCATCCCTGGAAGCATTCAAGGCCAGGTTGAACGGGGCTCTGAGCAACCCGATCTGGTTGGAGATGTCCCTGCTCCTTGCAGGGGGATTGGACTAGATGGCCTTGAAAGATCCCTTCCAATCCAAACTATTCTATGATTCTGTGAAATATTGTAATAACACCAAGGGTGTTTAAAAGAAATATTTTAATTTTTCCTTCTGAAGTAGCTTCTTTCTCAAAAACTAACTCTTTTGGCTTGAATTAAATAAAAGAGTCAGAACCAAACCAAATGCAAATCCGTAAAATAATCAAGATGAGGCAGTCATCCAGCATAGGGAGGGTGAAGAGAAGAGGAAGGAAAAAAGTCAGCCCAGACACATTTGGCAAAAGTTATAAGCAATTTAATAGCTGAATCTTAAAGGAGAAGCTTTGGGAACCTTAATTATAGACAGTAATTCCAGACCTGTCTACTAAAAAAAAGCTCTGTAAAGCCCAGTAAGACTAGATATTTCAATTTACTCTTTTTGTGCATTTGGTAAAGAAACATAGGGTTGTTTTTTTTTTTTCTAAAAATAAGCTTAGAAATTCCCATATATGTCAATATATATTCTAAACTAATTTTATTCTCCAAGTGTGTATTTACCACACGGTATGAGTACTGTTACGGTATCCAATTATCAAATCTACAAATTTCAGGCTGACAACTGCAGTATTGATGAAAGCTTTGTTCTATTTAAAGCAGAGATCTGAGACAAAGTGATGGATTCAGTATGAGGTATGTAGTGTGGAACTGGTAGTTCCCTTGCTCCCAGTGACAAATAAAACTGACACTGCAAGATAAAAAAAAAAAGACTGCTTTAAATGTATATGCTTTGATCTTTAAAATTAAAAAAAAAAGCTCTTAAAAATGAGCTTAAGGATTGCAAATCATAAACAGAGCAGCCAGTGATCTCAGAAAAAAAACAGAACTAAAAAAACCCACACCTTTGCACAAACACTGTACCAGGACTGCGTTTTTGTTTTTGTTTGGGTTTTGTTCTTGTTTTTTTAATTCTTCAAACTGTCTTCTGTTCTGCTGTAAGTTTAGGACCATAACAAAAAGCCCATATCAATTACCCAAACATTTCTTTCCTGCATAATACTGCTTCTTCAGAAGTTTCACTTAGTGAAATGAAACAAAACGGGTTAAATCAGAAGAGCAGTTAATGCAAAATCATGGGTGCACTAAACTTCTGCTAGATGTAATAAAGAAGAGAGATCTGCAATCAAGAACAGATGAGTTGTTGCTGGTGAAACAGGAAAGGTTGAAATAAAGGAGAATTGTAACAAAACAAAAGCTCAATACAATAGAAAGAAAGAAGAAAAAAAAAAAGAAAAGATAATGGGCTACAAAACAGAAGGCAATTACCCAAGGAAAGTGTTTCAAATCATACATACAGGGTGGGGGAACCACTCCCTTCTGAAGTAATGCAATTCATTAGATATTGCATGGGTATAATTTCTTTACCACAAAACTTAGATCAGCAAACTGATACAGACTTAAAACAGATGTGAATGTAATTTAAGTTGAAGACTGCCAGTTGCTTACTCAGCAGGACATTTTCAGGATTACCTGAAGGAAGCAGAAGTTTCATTAGTAAAACTAGCATTTTCTAGAATAGTAACTGGGATAAAACCCCTCAAACCCTTGCCCTTTATATCTGTTTTTATCACAGCTTCTTATGACCTAGGCTTTCTAAAATGTTTTAGATTAATGGGGTTTTTTTGTGTCACAACAAGAAAAAACAAAACTTTACAGCTTAAGAAGAAACAAATTAAGTGTTTAATATTGTTTTGTGCAGTCGAGTACAAAACAGCTAAGTAGAGATTCAGCACACTCTCACTAGAGCCTTCAAAACTCATTTCTGTGTGATGCTACATTGTCATTTCACTAACATGAAAAGCATTAACAAATTTTGTGTCCTGGATTAACACTGCAGATTAATATACATAACTGGATTTATATATCTGCTAAGAACATATGATTCAATGTTCATTCACAATACTAATTTCTCTTAAGGCTTACCATCACTCACTGTATTCATGTGGTCAGTAGAGATCACATAATAGTATTGCTACAGCAAATGAACAAGTTAGAGAAATGCTTAGTTGTGATAACATCTTTTCCTAATAAAATGTAGAACTTCTACTTGTAATTATAAAACTTACCAGATTCAATTTTGGAACTCTGTGTTCCTGTGAAGAGGGAAATGTTACACAACCAACTAAAGAATGGTATTTGAGACCAGTGTCCTCACCAGTTAAATATTGTTTAAATATAGATCATGGAACCTGTTTTGCAGCTTAGTTAAACTGAAACTAGAAATGGAAGCCTTGGAGAAAAGCAAAAGATACTTGATCACATACACCAGTTAATTACTGGCAATACTGTTTTCCACAAACCCAAATTTTGGCAAAACCCTGAGTTTCATTTGTATCTCAAACTGTACTGCAGTGGTATCTCTTATTTCCTACCTCCCTGGGCCCCTACAGTTCAGCAGGCAAACTAGTTTGCATCAGAGCACACAAGCAGAAGGGCACTAAGCCTGCATTCCATCCAGTTATTAGTTTTCATAAAGATCCTTTAGCATTCATATTTTTCTCTACACTGCTTTACCTTAGGGAAAAAAAAAAAAAAATTGAGGTATCCCAATAATCACCTGTCTTCTTCAAAATACCTACCAATTGTCCCAGTCTGGCATGATGTTCACCTTTAAAATCCAGTATATAACAACACTGTACCACCTCATTGATTTCAGTACTGTACATACTCATTTTACAAGTCAAACTGTAAACTTCCGAGAGAAGATATTAAGATCTCATTAACTTGGATATCATTCATTATAAGAAAACACCGTTAAAAGGCTTCTGTCTCTAGCACAGGTGCTGAGCTTGTCTATATAGAGCAATAACAATGGACTTCATACTACATATAATATTGTTGCCCACAGCAACTCTAGCACAGCCTCACTTAAGTCTAATTCATTGCTTACATATATATTAAGCACTTTTGCTGTATTAAATCCCCTTCCATATGATCCCATTCCATACATCTTTAATCTCTACTTCAGGGATTACACAGCAAAACATTGAAATAATAAATGGACACCTAAGCAGATTCATAATGTAACACTGTAATCAGAATAACAGGAGTTACTTCTTTCTGTACCAACAGCAACAACTGATAAACAGAGTATTGTTTTAATCTATACTATGCCACAATAACAGTGATCACTGCAGATACAGGCTGGTTTGTAGCCTAATGCCTTACAAGTCAGCCTCAGTAATAACAAGCAAATTGCAATAACAGCATAAAAGTTCTTGGACCAATTGCTGTAGCAATAGGAGGAGATAATTAAAAAACATTCAACTGAGTGTGAAGAATTTTTCTCATGTTACATTCATGCTACTTGATTTCTGTGCATTTAGGAGGTACAGTAGAAATGGCTGAGAAGGTCAACTGGTAATACAGACTTACTTAGAAACCCCCACAATTCCTGCAATGGGCTGGAAAGTCCTGTGATAAGAGATAAAACGCTTGCAGAAGACTACTACAGTTACCTAGTTACTCAGACATGTGCCACCAGCACATGCAAACTAAGGATACTCCATAAGCTCAAATGCTAGCAAGCATTAGTTAGCTAGTTTCACACTGGCAGAATAACACTAGGGTTACTTTGCTCTGCCTCTTGCAGTTTTAATAACAGCAGAATGGTACTGGCAAGGCATGAAAAATCCTGACAGCTTCAGATTAATGGGAGTTCCCAAATTCCCCTTTTCTCCTAAGATCGTAAATTGAGAAAAGGTATTTCTTCACTGTGCTCCACAACCTACCTGATCACCATGGCAATCTCACCAAAAATAACATTGCTTGTTCATGACTAGAATCTTTAGCAACTCACACCTCTGAGACGAAAAATCAGCATAAAGAGCATGCTGCCACAGAATAACTCATTCGCTCTCATAATCATGATCAGATCAATAAGACTGTGATGTTCCTCTTGTTATTTTATTAATTCAGAGGCTTAAACCGCTGACATAGAAAATAAGCAGAGTTTACCAAAGAATTAGAAAGGAACTGCTTAAGAGATAATTAACCGGCTACAGGTTGAACGTGTATTCCTGAGACTGAAAAGGATATGGTAGTGTCTTGTGATCAGGTTACTAAATGCTGAGCAATATTGTTTACAACTGCGTAAGCAACGTCAGTGAACCTCACTGATGGCTAAGAGAGAAAAAAAATGCTCTGCATTCTCCTCAGTCATCCAAAGCACTGTCAGAACATAAGCTAAGTTAGCAGGGTTCACCTCACAAGTTCGAGAACAGAAACATTTTTTCCCTTAAATTTGAAAACCAAATAGGTGAGGTATAGTGACCAGTTCAGTGACATAGAGATGCACATAACTTTTCAAGGTCTTTTGGAGAGAGCTACAGAATTTTGAGAAGTATTCATATGCTGCTTTCATAAATATGAATAAATTTCACTTTTGAAAATACTTCTTCTTAGAAAAGATCCATAAATAAAAGATCCATAATATTTCAGTAATGAAATATTATTTATTTATTATTAAACAAGATTGCTCTATGAATCAAAAAAGTCAAAGTTTTTAATCATAAACCTAAGAGGGAGTATGAATTACAACTACACAAGCCCTCAACCTGAGATGGTGCAACAGGAACTCCAGGAATGCTCGAGTCTTCAGGGTGGTTTTATGAGTCAACAGGCATTGCTACTCTCCATACCCTATACTAGAGTGCCAAGGACTTTGGACAGGTGACCAGAGGGGAATCTTTTCAATGTTTAAGTGTCTGATGGAAGATTACAAAGAAGATGAAGACAGATTCTTCTTGGAGGCGTTCCTGAAAGGACAAGCAGCAAGGAGCATGAACTGACACAAAGAAGGTTCTGTCTGAGCACAAGAAAACATTGTAACAGCAAGGAGGGCTGAACACTGGGGTAGGTTGCTCGGAGAGGTTGCATGTTACAAGACAACATGAAAGCATTTCCCAAATTCAACAGGAGGAGTGCAAAAGTTCAAGTTATCCCTTTCTTTTTCTATACTGTCCTAGGCTATGGTTAACTCCTACATTTTAATTTGTCAGTCTTCCTTAGCCTAGAGATATTTATTTGCTTCTGCTTACACTTCAAGGCAGCTAGCAGTTTTCTAAACATTATGTTATCCACAGTCCCTTCAGATGTGCCTAAATTAAGACAGTCCTTAAACTTAGTATTTGCTAATCATGGCTTAGATGCCTGCTCTCCAAAAGGTGAATTGCCTGTTCTGTTTTTCGATGCAAAGTGAACCATCTCCTAAATTTTCAGATTGTGTCTTTATAGTTTCTTATTAAAGAAAATAAAAATAAAAAGACAGCTTTGCTTCTTTATTTCTTGTATCATCTACCTAAAATAATTTTTTTACCTTGTGTAGTAGAGGGCAGTTGATACTACTGTGCATACAACAGAAACAGTTACTTTGGCAAATAGAAAGTCACAAAAGCCTGTGAATTTCAGGGATGGATCAGCAGTTGCAACTTTTGTTTCAAAATAGTTTCCAAGATCCATGGCCAAAATGCTAATAAAAAAAAAGGCAATATATTATTCACTTACAATCCCTATCAGGGGTCCCCAGGAGTTCAGAGATTTCACTGGGCTAACTTTCTGTACTGAAAGAAGCAATAAGAGCTGTGCCATCTTCCTTTGGGACCATAAAATAAGAAAGAGACACAAGATGAACTTTAACTTCTCTTGAAGACGCTGCACACAGCCCGAAATGACCATTCAAGATATTCTAGGTTACCAGTGTTTGCCTCAACAGTGGATTATCTCCTCTTTGTGATATTATTTGTACAGCAAATGACTTACTAGCTGCTTAAATTCTCTACTTCATATTACAAAGAGAAGACTGTCAAGTCTAAAAAGCCATGACAGAACATCTGTAGAGTCTAACTCACAGAATACTATGATATAATGCTACAAAAAAACCCCTCAGATCTACAAGCAGGACATTGATCAAACCGTGAACCAAACATGTAAAAATACATCACCATCTCAGGTTCTCCTTAGGATTTTAGTCTTTTTAACTTACCATGGAGATGCAGAATGATGGGGAAAAGTTTACTGTTTAGAACATTAAAGAGGAGAAAGGGCTTCAGTGAGAAGTTACTGAAAGGGATCAGATTATGTATTTTCATTCCCACAAGAACTGCAGGTTTTTGCTTTTCCATTGCTTGCTTAACTCTAAGCATACTTGTGATTTCTCTGGAGTGTACCAGCGCTGACTAGGCAATAGTTGTCGCGTTAGAAAGGACAGCCTCCTACAATCCAGGAAGGATGATTGGCTTCTATTCTCTCTCCTACTCATCACAGTGAGTAAACTGGGAACCTAGAGAAAAAAAAAAAACCTCTTTGCTTACAAGGTCCCTTCTCTCTAATATCCCTCTCCCATTTCAGCATATGGGGACAGACAGCCTAGCACTCAGCAAAAGACACAGCTCTAAGAAAACAGATTTTAAGTTTCTTAGCTCTGTTTTGAAACTGATGTCTGCACTATTTGCCTTTTACAATTAGGCTGCTAAGGCACAATTCAAAGGCTACCAAACCACATCCATGTATCAAAAAGAACCACTCAACATCTTTTCCCCCCAGTGTAGCACCAGGGGAGTAAAAAGCCCAAGTAAGCATGTCCATTCATGAGACTTCACATGCCTATTATAACATTTAATACTACATGAAATAAAACAATATAAACCAGGAGACAGAGAGAAATACTGTTTAAGGTCTTTTTCCCAGGTACATAGTTTGAGTATAACTGCCATTGAAACCATTACCTCTGACCTGTTTAAGGCTCTTTCATCACAGTGATTTAATCCATCATAATGGATTAAAAAAAATTCTCTCTTTCTCAGAGTTCCTGAAGTTTTCAGTAGCCTTAAATTCCTCCATTCTGTTCACAATAAAATGTGATCTTCTGATGACATCCTCTAAATGTTGACAGACACGATAGTGTGAGAGAAATTATTTCAGTTCACTCTGGTCCTGATACATCCAGACATAATAGAAAATCACGCAAGAGCAGACAGAGGCACCAATAAAAACCTCCTCACTTGATCATCTGCCCACAATTTATTAATCTGTCCAAAATACATTGCTTTATTCCAAGTTATAATTGCAGTTTATGCAGTATGCAAAAAACTCATTTAAGAGATAAACAATTTCAGTTAGGGAATTCCTTACCCAGAATCGCTTGAGGAATTTTTTTCAAGGCTGATACACTACTTCACACCATTAGAAAATGTCTTGCTGTCACACTCAACCATTCAAATACTTGGAAAAGGTAGGCACAAACACCCAGGCCTTCCCATTTAAAACAAAACTGTCATAAAGCCAGTAATTCACACAGTGAACAGCCAGGCATAAGACTCGCAGCTGAAGCAAAGGTTAAGATTGGTACTTCCAAACATCTTAATGAAAAAAAAAAATAAAACAAAGTGCCTATTTATTACCCACTTCCCAGTTAATAAGCAGGGAAGGATACTGTTACTTTTTCCTCCTCTATTTGCTTCTAGTACTGGTTCTTCAATCTTCTTTGAGTCACCTTGTATTTTACACAAGTCAAAATGTTTCCTCATAGCTACCAATTCAGATTTTAAATGAAGTAAAAATCCTATTTGTAACACTAAAAAAGTACCTGCTAAATACAGAATCAGACTAGGGCCCCAAAAATCCAATCAATAGCTCACCATATTTTCAGTATCTTTTAAAAATCTCTCCCCAGTGGCTGCAATCAAGAAAGAATACAGGCATCATTTTCAAAAAATGTTATGTATTTTTCATAAGCATAGGATCTGTGCCTTTAAAAGAAGGAGTGGAGGTTACTGAAACTTCTCTAGATGTCTTTAGATTCTCCTACAGTTTATCTTTTTTTAAACCAAAAGTAGATCACTAGTACTAGTATACTAGTGAAGAGTTTCTCCCCATCTTTCCTATAAGCCCCTTTTAGGTACTGGAAGGCCACTGTAAGGTCTCCCCAGAGTCTTATTCAATACAAGAATAATTTGCCAAATGCTGACTAGCAAGTAAAGAATAATTTAGCTCAACCTTGATGTTACCATCCGTACACACAAATTACTGGATCGAGTTTTATAAACTGGTTTGTAGCAGACTAATGCAGTGGATCACAGTAGTTACTTCAGGACTTAAAACCTATTAGCCTTACCTTGTGGTAAAAAGAATATAGTTCTAAAGAAAAGAACAAGCTAAAAACCGAACTGCCCTAGCTAACCAAGAGTCACAACAGTTAATCCAGAAAGACCGAGTAACTATTCAGTCATATGTTCAAAATACTTTTCCTAAAAATGTCACATTCCTTATTAAAAGGCCACAAAGCATGTAGCTTGTTTCAAAAACCTAAACTGAGGTACACCCAAATACCCACAAAAAAGGTTAGGATCCCAGAGAAACTAACAAAGGGCTATAGGATTCTTCACCTACAGTAGCTCACATGAAGTGCAGAACAATTAGAGCACTTCACTTCTACCGGGTCTTGAGATTGCTTTCACTGAATATTGACAATAGTGTTAAGTGGTATCTGTCTGAAAGAACACAGGAACCTAGAAATTTCAAAAGTTATACCTGTAGTCAGTTTATCTGTGTTCTTATGACTACATCTACTCAGGAGCGATTATTCTCATTTTATCATTTTATCAGTCAGTGCTGTTAAGTGCAGCAATTCAGCTACACCAATGAATTAGAACTTTTACTCCAATAAGGTAGCTGAACAGGGCAGGGAGAGAAGGTAAAACAGCACACTTGTACACTTTCGTAAAATTGTGTTTCAAGTAAAGTATTCCCTTTCTTCCTCTCAATTTTTCCAAAATTCAACAGACTCCAATATTGTGAAACTCTCATTTAAACTTACTAACAGAATGAGAACATCCCTTATTTGCTTATGCCTTCAAAGAACTATTTTGCTGTTTTGCTTTTTGCAGATGTGTAATATCCAAACAACAGTAACTACCTTTTGACCTTTGTCCTTTGAAATACACTGCTGTTACACTGATCTGATAGCTATTACGTGTAATATCCCATGTAAGTAAAGAATCTTGACTGCTAACAGCAAAATAGTACACAGCAGCAGTCCTATTTGTTGTTATTTGCCTCTCCATTTATTTTATCAGTTTAAATGGACTTAGAATGGAAATCGAATAGGGTGTGTTTTCAGTACTTGGAGAAGTTCAGATCATGTTATTCATTTATCTCAACACTCATTAAGAGTTGTAATAAATTGCTTTAATTTCAATTTTTAGAAATAGTGTTTTATATTTAAAAATTGTAAGCAAAACATAGGAAAGTCTTCCCAAAGAAACATTTATTCTTCCTGGTTTAAAATCAACTCTTTAACTGGTACAAAAACATAGAACAAATGGAGTTACCACTCTCAATATTTTCTGATCTCCTTCAACGTATTTCCATTGATTAGCACAAAACCATGTGACATTAACACAGAATCCTATACTTACCACCAAATAAACTATCTCTGCCTTGTAGAAAGAGTTGATCCTAAACAATACATACATTTTCTATACTGGATCTTCTATCTGCTATAAATATGCAGAGTGAACAAGTATTATACATTCCCAGTTGAAAAACATTGATACAGCACTAATAATGAAGACACTGTCACATGATTTTATGCTATGAAGAAACCCTACAGGCAGTAACAGTGAACTTTTATTATCAGGCAAGTAATAGAAAGTAAGAGTTCATATGTGTATGAGTTCCAGTTATGAAACACACCTTAACAAAAATTAGAATGAAAAATTTTAAAGGCTGCTGATAGTAATCTCATAATACCACCACATATTAAGATGTTAGCCACAGAGAAGCGCAGAGTAACGGTAGAGCTTTCGGATGTATAAGATCACTAAGAAAATAGAACTTGCTACTCATAACACTCACTAGGAAATCCCTTTAAGTAGTGTCCATGTTACACATACATATCAGTCTTCTAGAGATGAATGAATTCTTGCATGTTCCCTTCTTTCAAAGTACCTGATCAATGCATTATTGTCTCATCTGAAACAAGAAAATGAGCACCAACTTTTCCAGTTAATTTGGGACAGAGTTGCTATGAACAAAATATGATTTGCTATTACAACATCTTGCACCATTCTGTGTTTTGTGGCATATCTGACAGCAAATAAGACTTTGGGGAATAGTTCTAGTTCCATATTTAATTTTATTACTGTCACTATTATGGATAAGCTACCACAGCCACATCTTTAAACAAAAATAGTAAGGCTAGAGTGTTGGGGTTTTTTTTCTTAAAAATTTGACTGCATATTGTATGTATCTAAAGGTAACTGTCAAAAAAACCAGCAGGAATAAAAGACAACTAGCTAACCAGTTTCAGTCCCTTTTGATTCAACTGACAAAGCATAGCTCACCATAACTTTTGAAAGACGCTTTCCTAATATTACAATTGAATACCTTCAAAACCATACTTGGGGAAGAAAAGCAGGCACTGTAAGACAAAACCAGAAAGATTAAAAACCCACATACCACACAAAAGACTTTTTCCCTTAACAGAGAACTAGAGAGATTAAGCTGTCTGTAAACCAGAGCATAAAAGCAGATCTCACCGAGATGTATTTCCCACTGTTGCAAAAGCAAATTAGCCTGCTGTTTCTGAATTACAGTATTTGTAAAACGTGTTCATAGCTGTACTACAGCAAAAGACTTGCCCTTCCTCCTCCAATCTCACAAGCAATGCTTCTCTTGGTACTTCCATGTTCTATCACCTCATTAGTTAATTATTGCTTAAATTCAAATACATACTACCTGCACATTTTATAAAGGAAAGATACTCTAAGTTCACTTGTTTTATTTTCTCATATACAAGGGCACAACTGACCTGCAAAGCTAGAAATGTAAAGTTTATGTAATTACGACTTAACTAATACCAGGCCTTTAGTCTTCAAGATAAAAATATTATCAAGATCATAGTGGGGTTTTGTGTCCTAATTGGAAGAACAAAACCATTAAATGTGTGACCAAAAATGCATTATGTAGTTGAACAACTCCTATTAAATAACTTTTTTTTTTTTCCTCCACTTGAACGAATTGCATAAAGGACAGCTTCAGTTTTGAGGTACTCACAAAAGCCCCAAATTAACACCATGCTTCTCACAGAAAACCATGTTAAGCAACCATTTTACTAAACACTACAGAATCATAAAAGAAACACTTTACCTTTTCAGAAGATGAGTATTCTAACCTAACCTCCAGATAAACAAAAACTATTGAACACCACACGGATTTAGGACTCCAGCTTTCTTTCATTATGGTGCTGGGGTTATTACCTTTTGCAAATCAGGAGAAGTTGGGTAATAAATCTCTTAATCTCTCTCTGCACAGGAAATATAGGTACAAAAGAGCCATGAGATTCAACTCCCAACATTTGCTACATTTAATATTAGACACTCACTGCAAATACAGTTGTTAGAAAAGAACTCAAAGTTCTGTCGTTAATATTCACTAAATACACACTACAATATCAAAGACCAAGTCTTACAAAAAAAAAAAAACTTAGCCAAATCCTACAAGATCTGCTTATTCTCTAGAAAAATTACAATTATCCACAAATTCCCTTCAACAGAAATTCATCATATAGTCTTAACTATTTCTAGAAGTCAACGGTCAAGCTACTGAAAAGCACATAAAAAAACCACAACGAACAGAAAAATGTGTCAAGTAACACCTTCATTCTCATGTTAAAATGTTAATAGATGAAACAATCCCCATTCACTTCCTAAACTTATCCTGTTCAACACCTGCCCTCCATGGCAGCAATCCTCAAATAGAACCATGACATTAAAAAAGGATCATTTCTACAACTGATCTTCATCATACCTTCTAGAGGTTCACTAGAAGACACACCAAGGTCCCAGAAATAAGCAAATTTGTTTAAAGCAAGCCATAATATAAAACAGTAATCTTCATTAAAATGCATCACTAAGCAGTTAGCCATTCATAATTTGAGCAGTATTTCCCAACAAGAAATGAGAGCCTGCAAGACTCCATGAAATTGCATCAGAGAACAAAAAAAAAAAAAAACCCACAAAACATCTTAAAACACCCAGTAATCACAAGCAAATCCCCTGAAGCACCATCCTAACATTTCATCTCTTTAATATAAATGGACAAAACAGTGAAGGACATATTACTGGAACTTCTAGGGAGAAATGGCAACTATTACTGAATAAAAGAGCTCAGCATACTTCAGTGTTCTATCTTAAAACCAGTCTACAACCTAAGGAGTCCTTTTTGGTTTGGTTATCTGGCAATTTAACTAATCTGTTTCACACTACCCAAGGATCAAGTTCTATTTTCATTTAACCTTTCTGTTCTGAAAAGGAATGCTCATAAAGACATGTGTTTAATAGTGTGTACATTTTAATTCAGGCATTACATGCTCACAATATTTAAGAAGCACAGTAACTTGAACAAAGTGTCAGTCAATGGCTGCACACTAGAACTCTTACCCACCTGGAATTTAGTCCGGTTGCTACCTTGACTTTTATTGCACTTTTTTTAGCGCTTCAGTCTCAGCTGTACCATATATAGCTAGCACTGGCACCTGCACAGTATTCTCTCATCTCACTACTGACATCTTAACTCGAAATAAATTTGGAAACTTTTCTATGTTTCTCCTTCAGGAGGATACATTTCTCTTAGGTACTGCAGTGCAATTACTCAACGCTTGCTTTCACCTCTTTTTAGATTACTTTGAGCTACATTTTTTCTCCTCCAATGATTTGGTTTTGCTATTAATTAAATAGTAGTATTATTTCCCTCAGGTGAAATTATTAGAAAACATCTTAATGAGTTATAACAACTATAGAACTGACAAGCACAACATATATTACTTTATTCTCTATTGTAAAGGAACAGCATTTGAAAGAGAATGTCCACTTGGCTTAATTTCATCAGAGAAATAGGAAAAAGACTTATCAAACTGAAGTGGTCTGTAGAAAAAAAAATATGGCATGCACATATTCCAGCAGAAGACTTCCTTGAGAATTATTTAAGAACACTTCCCTTCATATTGCAGTATTCCATAAAACTTTTGTAAAATTTCTCTTCAGTTCATGTATTTTGGAGATATATTTAAAGGAGAAAAATTTCACTTTAGTCTGTGGCCTTCGTACAAGTGCTTTCAGTTTTTAAAAAAACAAACAAAAAAAACCAAACCAAAAAAAAACCCAGGAGAAAATAAGCTGTTAATATGATACCATTTTATCTGTTTCTTAAACATTCCACATCAAGGGCACAAAAGGTATATTCCTTGTAAAAAAAAAAAAAAAAAAAAAAAAAAAATCCAGTATTTTCCCAATATCAATACATTACCATTGGCAGTCCCACAGAAGAGATCACAAATGACTAGAGAAGCAGTCCATATGAGAATCAGCAGCATGCAGTAATACTAGAAACAGCAGCAAGACAGCCCTAAGAGCTACTTTCTAGCCAAGCCAGATTATGTACCGCAGGAAATAAGGCTTTGTAATTTAAAATCTGATTTTGTAACAAATAATTTAACAGTTTCCTTTATAATAAAACTGTAGAACATTAACTGTATATTTCATACATTTTTGTACTCTTAAGAGTCAATCTTAAAGCAAGCACCACAGGGAATTCTCTAGCCTACACATACTTATGTGCCCAGCATCATTTGCTGCTCTCCCACTAGCCCTACAGAACCTGAACACGAGCACATACTGCGCTACAGTAATATACTTGCGCATTTGCTTGCAAAAATGCAACTAGACAAAAGTATTTTCATGCCAGTGTTATTACGTGTTAAAACAATCTCGGCTTTTGATATTTTGCTTCTAGATACAAACTCCAAGTAAAAGCATACCTAATGCCACTACTGCTGCGGTATCATGCTGAAAGTCTGTTCTGTATAACCACCAGGCATTGGCAGACATAAAGCAATTCATATCACGTTCAAATTTATTTCTGGTTTTCAGCAGAGGAACTTCACCACCACGGTCTGACATACGTACTGAATATGAAAGCCTACAATTTCTTTTAATGTATCCCGCAGTTTCTCAATAAAATGGTAAAGTCTATCAGACACGGAAAAGGAAGTTAGGGAAAATTCACCATTCATCTCACAAATGTAATTGACTCTAGAGGTCCATTTTAATCTTCATTTATCATTGCACCTGAAATAAAACCCAATTATTTCAGCTTCACAGGTGGACTGGATTTTCATCCCAAGAGATACGAATGAGCCATGAAATGATAAAAAAGTTCATAAATTAACATCACAGAAATACATATACTACATACAGAGCTGTCAAATCCCACACTTTAAACTGAATCCAGAGCTGCCCAGCTTAAACCTTTAGCCTGACGTGTCATCTCAAACATCAGCAGTGCAGCACAAGGACTACTATCCACTGGATAATACCGTACTCAGGCAGTGCAGCTTGCCCAGGCTGTGTTCACCTCGAGCAGGAAGGCTCAATGCTAGTGGGAGCCCTATCCACAGGGGCAACCTCTCGCCATGGCCTCATGCCAGACCCTTCTCGATCACATCGCCCAGCATCGTCTTCCATACGACCCAGTGCCTAGGTCTCCCACGTCAGCGCCCCGAAGTAGATAAAAAAAAATATATCTGTAAATACGCTGAACAAAGTAGTCTTATTTTCATCCCTGCTTCCATTCCACTACTGCAACCCAGCTTCCACTATTTCATTCTCAACATTGTATACAAAACTAGCTTTAAGGATAGGAAAGATATGTTTTCTTTTCTAAGTATTAGTTACATTCACAACAGGTGGAAGAAACTGGAAGTGGTCATTTATCTGTGCAACAACTTCCATCCGCACAAATTAGGACCCTCATAAAGCCCCTACCCCAAGATTTGACAGTATAAAAACCACACTCTTATTTTCATGCATTACATGCCCTACACTATCAACCTTGTACATTTTATACAACAAGTCATTCCACAAAATTCAGGGTATGTGTGTTTGTTGAATGGTAAAGATGCACGTGGCTTGGCAGCTTGCACATTTTGGTGGGAACTGTTCTGTTGTAACTACTGCTGTACTTCACAAAGTATAAAGAGAACAAAAATAAAACTAATGATCAAAATCAGGAAGTGAGCAAGAAGTTATATTAAATCCTAAGCAATATAAGAAAAAACTAGAAAAGTTTGATAGAATTATTTAAAAGTCTGGGATATTCAAAAAGAACTAGTATTTTAAAAAAAGCATAGCTATTGATTTTAGAGTGGGAAAGTAAATTGACTAGAGTAAATCTGGTTATTCATATTTACTATAATTGAACAATCTTTTTTCATTAGCATTGAGGCTTTACGTAATCTAATTATTTAAAAGGACAGCATACTTCCTCTTTGTTAATTTCTTTGAAGAACAGCAAGTTAACAAGCTTGATCTGCCATTCCATTTTCAGTGAAACAGCCAACAATAGCTCAAATGTTATTTTAAGTGAATATAACTGGAACAGTCAAACAAAAGGTCACCCATTTTACTGGTGTGGAAAAATACAGGATAGGCCTCCTGGCCTCCCAGGGCTGTTCAGTACTTTGCATGATCAAAGCCCAGCAGACTTTGGCCTTAATATAAACAGCTTCCTATCTCCCCTCATCCATACATATTTGCAACACAATTTTAGTCACTGCATTTTATGGTGACTTGTATAAACAAATTTGATTTACCCTACAAGAAAAAAAAAAAAAAAAAAAAAGCAGAAAACATCTCCCAGTCTCCAAACTTGAAACAATCTTAACTTTCAAATAAATTAATTACAAATATACATGGAATTTTTTTTTTCCTCTGAGTTACATCACAAAATTTGAGTCAGCAGAGGCAAACCAAAAACAACTCAGTTAACAGAAGTAAGGTTATGATTTTTTTTCAAATACGCTGTTCACTCACAGAGCTTTAGGCAACTAAAATGTCAATATGTAAAGAATGTACTGAAACAGACAAATGACAAATACAATGACAGGAACAGTTATTTGGTTAGGAACAGCAGAGTCAAGGTTCACCTTCTGAAAATACTGGTTTGTTACTATTACCATGGGCATCCCACACAGTCACCTTCTTACCGAAATCTGGTTTTATTTATAGCTGTAGTACAGTTTTTAAAGAAAGTCAAACAACCCATTTGTTGTGTTGAAGTTGTAGAATTCTTGAAATCCTGAGCTGAACCAAACCTTTCAGCCCTCTGAGTTTTTCAATAAATATTTGAGCGATTTCAACTTGTTTTGCTGTGCTACAGCACCTCTTTCCTCTGTAATCCTGCTCTGTTCTATAGAAGAGGTTCTATGCTTGAAGTTCCTCCTGGTTGGCTGCCACTCTTCTTCCTGCATCAAGTTCATATTTCTGTCACTGATTTTGTACGGTGCGTACAACCTCTTACCCACATACATCAGATGACATGTTTTCTACTCCATCTACAATTCTCTCCTTTCCCTTGCCCTTTGTGATAGGTCTTAACTGAACAGCTCTTCCCCCATTTCCTTTAAAGATGGGAAATTCCTTAAATTTCTGCAGAACCTACATCAAGCAATGTCAAACACGTCTCCTACAATAACTCTGGGTCCCATGTCCACCCATGAGCGTACCCTTACTTCCCTCCTAGAATAACATCCCCAAATTATTGCCCCTACGATATCTCCCCCATTACGCACAATGCGATAACCTATCACATCATCTTCACGTGTTTCCCACTTTCCATGTCATGTTCACTTTGCACACCAGCTTGGCAAAAGCCAGCAAATGTCATGATACGTATTACTGCAGGCTGACAGAGACACAGAACGGAGTTCCCCCTGTTTCTTGCCCAGTCTCTTGTCTAACCACCTGCCTGTTTCCATAAGACCTATATGTTTGCAACAGAGCTGGAGAATACTGCCTCTCTGCCAAAACTGACTAGAAAGGGAGCAAGTGGCCCAGAAGTTATTGGCAGGTTGGGAGGACAGGCTAATGGACAGATGGATGGACAGATGGAACAATTGCATAAGCAACCTTCCCTCAAACAAAAATAAAACTTTGAAGTCCCACCTGTTCCACAAAACATTTCATCAGCACTAGTGACTCCTCACTTCAAGGTTTTCTGTTTTATAATAGGCCACACTGCGTAAAGTAGTAGCTCTAGTCTATAGACTTACTGGATCAACACACTACTTACTGTACATCACGATGTACAGCTACAGTGCTCCATAAATAACTGTCTTTAAACACAAGCTGTACCCAAACAAGATTTCACAGTTAAGTAGAAAAACAATGGTTGCATAAACATCATAATGGCATGTAATTTAAAACATCCTTCCTAATAATAACGTCAACAAAGAACGAGAAAGAAAACACAAGATATTGGGGTGAGGTTTTTTGGGTTGTTTTTTGTGTGCCTTTTTTTTTTTAAGAAACACAAAAAGATGTAGAGAAGTAAAAATAAAGACTACTACCAATTAAAGGATCTGCAAAGGCGTCTTGCATTTCAACAGCCTAAGACTGTGTGAAGGGATACAGAAGAAGCTGTGCTAGATGAACAGATGGATCAGGAAAGTGTGAACAGGTCCATAAGGTAAACTCAAGTTTTTAAAAGCATGAAACTTCTGAAGCAAGCATAGACTCGTGGTAGGTGTTTTCATGCAAGGATTAGTTAAGGCGAGTGATTTAAAGGTTTCTTTGGGGTTTTTTAAGGCTTACAGATTTAGGAAGGTAACAGCATACTACGTGTACATGTCTGGAGTGGTGGATTTGGGGATACTGCAACTCTGTCCTTGTCTGACAAGCAAAGCAAGGAAGACTGGAAGCATTTTTGCAGAGGTTAAGCAAACAACCAGATGGCAACATTGTGGTTGTGGCAGATTAAGAGTAGAAACAAACAAAAACAAAAAAAAAAAAAAAAAGGGAAGATCAGAGTCAAAAGAAGAATTATCTTTTCAAGTGCAGCACTGTCATTAAAATGAGTTGAGCATAGCAAGGAGGGGAGAAAAAGGTGCCCTGGAAAGAGAAGAATAATTTAATTCTACGCAACTTCTTCCTACTGATATTTTAGGACTAAATATATTTTTAGGAAAATAGTGCTTTTGAGTAGAAGGTCTAACTAGACCACCTCCTGAGGTCCCTCTTCCATCACTGGTGTCAGTTATAACTTCAAAACACCCTAAGCAATCCTATTAAAGACAGCAACAGAAAATTGGGGAGAGGGTGTTCTACATCCATTAGCAGATTCAGTCTCACTTCAGTGAACATCCATCTTGCAATAAAAAAGGATATAATTTTTTTTAAAGTGTATGTTCTGAGGTTCACAACTGAAAATTATTAACATCTACTGTCACTGCTATGACAATTACCTACTCTTTGACTAACAAAGAGCTTTAACTTTTGGAAGAATATTTCTATACACAAGCACCACATAAGTAAACTAAACTTCTTTTGATGTCAAATGGTACATAACATAAAAAGCAAACTTGTTCTAGATTATAAAAAAAAAATCTACGCTTATCTCCTATTTTAACTCCCCAAAGTATATTCTAACAACACAGAAGACACTTAAGAGCTGCCACTATGTCTACCAACTACTTTGAACAACATGAATTTGAAATATCAGTTAAGATGCGAGATTAAAAACAGTTTCATATACTATATGAGGTGCTGTATGTTTTGACAGCTTTAAGATTTCTTCACCTCTGAAAGGGCTTCACATAAAAACTTAAGTCAGATGGGCCCCAATCCTGCATACACTTCTCCGTAAGCAATACAACTGAAGTTGAACATATGTTTAACTTATTACATGTGCACAAATATTTGTAGAGAGCTTAAGTGACTCCAGGGAATAAACAAAATGCTGCCAAGCGTTCAAAATAAAAAACAGAAGAGGAAACTTTTCCTGCAATTTGTTTTCAGCTACTGTAAAGTTGTTACTGAACACAGCCAGTTAACAGGAATGTTGAACAAGTGTAATAGCTCTGACAAGACAAGCTTTATGAAGAGCTGACTATGACATACCCCCACCTTCCATGCACCTCGATTTTGCTATGACTACTTCAGATAACAGCCAAAAATGTAATCTGCAAAAACCCCCACCAACTCAGAAGATGCAGAACAATCAAACTACATCACATCTATTCACCGAAAACTGCTCTGATGAACCTGCAAATAACACGCCATGCCACAGCACACAAGATACTCTTACCAGACATACTGGAATTCACTGTAAGAGCCAGCAGTGACTAACATCCAAATGCTTCCATCAAGCTTTTGAAGGCTATCTACTACAGGATTCCTATCAGAACACAGTTTCCTCTTTGCCATCATCTAGAAATGTGGTCCAGATGAAACAGGAGAAGAAAGAAAAGGAGCACTGCACACAACCAAGCATCATGAGCCTGCAACATTCAGGGCCCACTGGACTTTCTTGTCTACCAACACCATCGTAGTGCTGATGCACATGTAGGCAATCAACGAGGTTGAGAGATGTGAACTACACAAAAAATAAATATGAGCTTCATAAGATTAGGAAGTGTATGAAGAAATAGGAAGCTTATAAATGCAAATCTACTGTGCTCTCAAGTTTAATTCAAAAGTTTCTGTGCTTTAAAGATAAATACATCAATATAAAGTCCCACTTGCTGGTACAAAGCTTAAAACAGGTACTAGCTGGCAATTATTTCGTGGCCATGAAATCAGAGTGTTCCAACAAGTTAAAATGGCCCAAAGTCTATCACATACAGACCAAGCAGAAAGGTCTAGCTTCTCAAGGTCAGAAAGGGATGAAACTGTACAGCAGTGAACTGATGTGACATGACTAGGGGTAATGGTTTCAAAAGAGAGGGAGGCAGATTTAGATTAGATATTAGGAAAAAATCATTTACAATGAGGGTGGTAGAACACTGGAACAGGTTGCCCAGAGAGGTGATGGATGCCCTATCCCTGGAAACATTCAAGACCAGGTTGGACAGGGCTCTAAGCAATCTGACCTGGCTGGAGATGTCCCTGCTCCTTGCAGGGCAGTTGGACTAGATGGCCTTTAAAGATCCTTTCCAACCCTAATGATTCTATGATTCTACGATTTACATTCAAGTGCTACTCAGTTACTCCACATGTAAGTGGGACTTCACAGCCGAGTAGTTGCTCCCTTCATAAGCACTAAGCTCACTCAATGTAAATCAAATGTACTGAAGAACTCTGGATTGATTCTATGCCAGATAGTTACCCCAGATAAATATCAGCTCAGAGGAACTTAAAAAAAATCCATTTCAAGATCACAACAACAACTTCTATGAGTTTGAAAACTAAGGATTTCCATACAAATGCAAGGGCTTCAAAATTAGCTGTTAGAAGATGAGATCATTAAAATATAGTCCTAAGGAACTAAACTAAATACAATAATATATTTGTAGGGGAGAATTGTTAAGTGTTAACCACTTATCTGAATTCACTAAGAAATGTACAGTTCCTACAACACATGATGACTTTTAAACACTGACATCTAATTATGAAGAAAAGTAGAGGGGGTGAAAAAGGTTTTGTTTTCATATTCAAGCTCAAAGAATGGTATTTTTTATACTTAATAGTTGAATAAATATTTGATTTTACTAAACCTTACAGCCACATCCTCCCTTTCCTTCAGCTGAATGACGCAGTGTGTTACCATTAACATCTGTATTTCTATAGTCATTGGTAAGAAAAGGTTAATAGGGACACTGATACAATTCACCAAAAGAATGAAGCTCTATGTGGCTGGCATAACGAGGATTCAGCTAAGAATTGATTCACATTTTGGCTTTTTTCAAGGAATAAATTTATTTTGTGGTTTGGGGGCTTTTTCTCCCCCCCCCTTTTTTTTTTTTTAAATATTGCCAGGCAAGTACTTCTCATGAATGCAATCCACAGAAAGATTATCTTCTTTTCCCAAAATATGTGTCAGTGTTAAATTAAGTTATCATTAAAAATATATTTACTTTCAAGACATTAGCTGGCAATTCCAACACTAGAGAGTTCAACCAGCTTAGATTAGGAACACAAATAAACTGGAACATACTAAACATCTCTTCTGAAGTAATGTTAGAAAAATAAATCTAATTGCACTAAAGCTAAAATTAAAAGCTTCTGGAGACCTAAACACTTCAGTATCACAGGTAAGTATTATAGAAAGTCATCATATATCAACTACAGCTATCTATTTATTCCATACACATTTTCCTCATTTTAAGACACAGCAATAGATTACTTTGGCTCCACAGCAGCCAAACATAAATTCGGTATCAATCTTCATATGAACAGAGAAGCAGAACACAACTCTAACTTGAGAGCCCATACATTCACATCAGGAAACAGGCACGGAAATTCTCTGAAGGCTAGCTTATTCCTATGAAATTCTCATGGTTGCCTCAGAGAAGGGAGAAAAATAAATAAATAAATAAATAAATAAATATATACACACATGCAATATTCCTATAGCAACAGAGTTTAAAACATGCAGAACCTTTTAAATATATTTTGTTCTTTCATTCTGATTTCATCAAGATATTTAACACAATTATTTCTGCTATGCTAAAATATCTTATTTAACACAGTGACAAAGTAATACATTATCACATTCTAAATAAAAAGCTTATTGTTAAAAGCTGAATACATTAGTGTTGCAAACATTCCAAAGTTTAACATTTTTCCTTCATCCATATTTAATATCATGAAACTGCACAGACTTGGCAAGGGGCTGATGTTTAACAGTTATTTCCTCCATTTACTTATGTATTGTTTTAATGCTTATTTTAATTTATACAATGAAATTAATTCTTACTGCTTCTGACACAGAAAGCTGATACTACCATTCACAAACAAATCTCCATCTAGGTACTAAAGTATTATTGTCAGAAAACACAATTTGGAACCAGGAAACAAATTCTGTTACTCATTATATTAATTACACACATTCTTTAGTGACAGCAAGTCACTGACCATTCTCATGCCTTGATGCTCCAATGTGAAAATCAAGATCTAGAGTTGCAAGGTTTAGCTCATGAGTAGTGCTAAAACTCTTTAAAATTCTCAAATAGAAGTTA
Organism: Chlamydotis macqueenii; assembly: GCF_036417535.1. Classification (NCBI taxonomy): domain Eukaryota; kingdom Metazoa; phylum Chordata; class Aves; order Otidiformes; family Otididae; genus Chlamydotis; species Chlamydotis macqueenii. The sequence goes on from NC_141556.1 coordinate 132,933,828, forward strand.
TGACAAACGTAAGCCATTCTTGTTCCTTTCACATTATGAGCACACAGTTCACAATGACTTCATTTATCCTCCATGTCAACACATTTTCAGAGTAGGTCCCTCTCATTACTGTTTCATGACCCATGTTCATGATCTGCTCAGATTAAGCATGTAAGCTCAAGAAAATTCTCATAAATAACAATTCACGTCTTATCCAGAGCTTAAATAATACCTATGAAAACTGCTGGTTGTTTTGTTTTTCTTTTCAGATTTCTACTGTTGAGTGTTGCGTGTTCAAGACAGAGAAAGCTAATGCTTATATGTGAACGGTTTTCAAGAGCACCCATATATAGTCAGTATTATAAATAACTATTTTTATAACAGCACTGAACTGGCTTCTTGTTATATATGGAGACTTGGTGGTTTCTGCATAGAGAAATTATTCTCTTATTCTACCTTGTACTTGCAGCCTAAGGCTTCTCCTCCCACTCACATAGCCTTGCTCCACACAACAACAGAAATAGCCACTGCCAGTGTCAAACCATGCTGGCATTATAGTTAACTATACCAGTGCTCCAATAATAGTTTCCAACAGACTAGCACAAACCTCTTTACAAAAAGAGGTTCCCTCTATACCAACCATACAATGTTTTACATTTTCCTGTAGCTATTTCACAAGTAAAAAAGGTTTATGAAATTGATATTCTCATGGGGTTTGTTAGGAATATAGAGCTACAGTAAAAAATTCAGTATTTGATTCTCAAAGTGTATTTTTTTCTCATCATTATTAAACTAAACTGAAGGGATCTATAAGAACATTAAAATGGATCTGTAATTTCTTTGTTTCAACGCTTCAAGGTTTGAAAACAAAGCCAGAGCAGATCGGCTACAACACTCACAGGTTTGTTACAACTCTCATTTTAAAGTCAGACAAAAGGAATCAAAACAAATTTCTAGTTTCAGCTTCCATAAAGTTCAAATCTAAAACATTTTTCAAAAATCTTTATCATAAACCAACAATGGATTATATATCGGATTCATTAAAATTGTCAACATTCAACTAAAGTTAAGAATCAGGCGTAATGCAAGTATTTTTTACATGTGTATTTTTCAATTATAGTAACTGCTTTCAACTGCAGGTCTAAACACTGGCTGAATCTAGTTCCAAAATACGGTATGGCACTTGCTCCTCACAGTACTTCATTCCTACAGCTTTAGATTTCTCCCCTTTCCTATGAACTACGGTCTTTCACCCATTGTAATGTATCATCCAGTTTTTCTGCATGCCAGAAAAAAAATGAAGGGGCTAAAACACAGTGACAAAGATTTTGATACAATTTTGATTTAAGTCTCTGAATACTGCAGGTTTCTGTAAATACTGACAAATAAGGCCATATTCCTCGGAGTTAGTCAATGCGGAGGCTTCGTTAGGCAGAGAGCTCTCTCTTTGCAGAACATCATGCCAGAAGTACAAAGGGGGAGATTTTCCTTCCTATTGCCAAGTGATCAAAATGAGAGAAATCTTGAACACCCACACAACTAGAGGTAGTATTTAAGTCTGTACATTAGAAAAAAAACAATACTTCTATTATTCAGTCCACCTATTAAAATGGTGCTTTGTGTTTCTACTACAGGCAGGTATATTTTATTAAAAGCTTGCTTTTTTTTTTTTCCTCAACTGCAGACCTCTTTGCTGTTCAGTCAGCGCACACACACGCTAAGAGAAGAAAAATCTTAAAGATTATGTTGTTTTAAGCAAAAACAACAGACTACGTCAAGTGTTATATCTGACACCCTTACACTGAGACTTGGGAAAAAAAATAGTGACGTGTCCTCATAGATAACAAAATGAAGTGGGAATTGTAGATTGTACTAGTCAAGAAACCGTTACCAACTGGCAATATACAACTTGATCAGTCGTTATACTGGAAGCCAGTCGTGCTCAACATCTCTGAAACACAGCAGAGAGGCATGAGGACAACAAAAGAAACCAACAGGACAATTTAAAACTTCTCTCCTGCAATACTGCGGAATCTGAAGGCCACTCATTATCTGCATCTAATAGTATGCCAATGGATTTTCCTAGCCTCGCTCTGTTTCATATTTGCTCACAGCCTATATGAGATGTTCCAAAGCTTTGCTAAATAAATACATATTTGCAATAAATAAGAACTCTTCCCTATACGACTGTACACTAATGTGTTGCCACCTTGACAAGCCTACTGAGTAGAAGTCAGGCAACAGCTTCCCTCACACAGGAATTTGCATGACCATTACTAATTTCACCATGGCAGTTTCAGGCTGTTGCCGTTTCAGACAGCTACCTGCCGCAGAAATGGTAGGCAGTACACGATGCAGACAGAAGGAGGATCTCTGAGAGAGAGGCTGGAGTAGTTCAGCAACAGCGCGCAAAGCCCTCGTACACACCAAAGAGAATGGAATAGGAATAGAGCTTCTTGCTCCTCCAGCCCAGGATGAGGCATTGCTGCAAATGCACAAAACCCTGCTTTGAAAAAATCCTTTTCCCTTCCATATGCTCAAGTCCAAGGATAAGCAACCGAGTTTTCCTTGCTCACGGACCAATATAAAAGATGAAACCCGAGAGCAGAATCGAGGGATAGCCCAGCAATGGGAATCCCGGCATCTCTCTTCTTGCTAGCGGCTGGCACTGAGGACCAGCCTTCTCTCCTGGGTGTTGTCCCCTCTGATGCTCTCCATCACTGCCTACCTACCTGGTAACAACTGCTGTGTTTTCTTATAACTGGCACAGAAAAATGCACAAGCCCAACAACGGTGCAAGTGATTTAAAAAAAAAAAAAAATAGGGCGAAAAAAAAAAAAAAAGGCAGAAAAATACTCCCTCCCCCAAATCATAACAGCCTAAGGAGTATCTTTTCAGAAAAAGCCGTGAGCCATTCCAGCCGGCCGGCGGGGGTATCCGGGAGGCAGCGGGGAGGGCCACCGCCGGACACGGAACACAGCCGGAATCACACAGGCGGCCGCCGCCCCCCCACCCCACCCCTCCCGGGGCACCTCAGTCAAACCACGGCCGGCGGGGCCGCGGAGGGGCCGCGCCCGCGGGCGCTGCCCCCTCCCCAGAGGGGCGGCGAGCGGGCACCGGGCCGCCACCAGACCGCGGCCAGCCACCGCACCCTCGGCCCCGCCGCACCTGGGGAGCGAAGCAGGGAGCGGCTCGCCGCTGCCCACCGGCGGAGGCACCCACCGAGCCCCCCCCGCCCGCCGCAGCAGCGCCGGGAAACGGCTCACGGCGCGGGGCAGGCGAGGGGAGGGCGGGCGGCGGCCGCCTGAGCGGTGGGGGTCGCGCGGCTGGCCGGTGGAACGGGGCGGAGGGGGAAGGGATGGAGCCAGAGGAAGGGATCGGGACGCGGGTCTGCCCCGCCGCCGCCGCCGCAACAAGAGCCCGGGCAGCGAGGATGTGACAGGTGAGGGCGAGGGGCGACCTCCCGGCGCTAGCCCGGCCCCGCGCAGCTCCCCTACCTCCGCTTCGGCGCCGCCGCTGCCGCTGACTCTCCTCGCACCCGGCGGCGCGCGCTCACTCACTCGCCCGCCACCGCCCCCTCACTCCGTTCCCCCACCCTCCGCGGCCCCTCCCTAGCGCGGCGCTCAACCGACGCCACTAGCCATTCGGCCCAGCCCCCAAGCCCGCACTGACATTCCTTCTCACCAGTAGCGGAGGAGCAAGCTGCCCCCAGGCCACGCCTACGCCCTCTTTGACCAATAGAAGCTAGCTATGAGCCTTCTCCTCCGCCCCACACTGGCACCGTCCCCCCGCCGCGGCACCACCCTCCCCTCGCGGCAGGTTCGGTTGACTCGCAGCTGCCGAGCAACGGGGCGCGGGGTTACGGGCGGCGGCGGGGCCGGGGGCCGGGGCCGGGGCGAGGCGGCTGCGGGGCGGGTTGGGGGCGATAGGCGAGCGATAGGCGAGGGGAGGCCCGTCCGCAGGAGAGGCGGCAGCAGCAGGACTTACGAGCGGCACCTCTGCTGCTGGCAGCGCGGGCAGGTGAAGGTGCGGGGGTCCAGCCTCCGGCAGCAGGGCCGGACCCTGAAGGACGCGGCCCTCCCTGGGCGAGGAGAGGGCTGGAGGCTTCTCGTTCGGGAGGGGGATTTCGCCTAACGGATGGGCTTTTTTTTTTTTTTTTTTTTATTTGGCACGGAAACTAGTCCACGCCCCCGGCACGCAGAGCCGTTAGTCACCCGTGTGCGGAACGGGGAGGCGTGGGGGGGGGAAGGGCCGTAGGAACTGCTGCTGCTTTTGCTGGAGGGATGGAGAGAAGGCAGCAGAGATGTTAAAAATCAGTGTCTCCTTCTTCCTCAGATCAGCTCCTGAGACGGTGAACATGTCTCCGTCACTCAAGCATTTCTCCAGCCTTTACAAAACCGTAATCTCAGCTTGCAGATTTTGCCCGTAAGGCTTGCACTTTCCAGTTTTGCTCACACAAATTAAAGCCACTTTCATCTGCCACTTTCAGGCAAACATCAAATATCAGATGCATCATGGCAAAATGCAGTTCTGCAAGTTACGGATGCTTGAACTCAGCTACCATTTTCTTGGTATGCTTCAATGGTTATTTAGATTAGAAAAAATGTTATGAAGCCCACTGGACATAACATGCTGTAGGACTGAGCAATGATTGAATATTGCTAATCTAACACCAACCAAAATATATTTCTTTTGTAAGGATATGAACCTTAAAAAAAAAATCTGTGCAGATAGGTAACAGAACTTAAGGTATTTGCAGTGCATAAAAATCAGACTCCTCATTTTCATTTATCATTTCACATAGACTGCTTCATGAGCCTTGGGGCACTCAAGTGTTTTAGTTTGGATCAGGGATGCACTTTTCAAGTAAATACTGCCATCATCTCTGCTTATAGTGCTTTGATTCACAGTGAAGCATGGTGTTGGAGTGCATGAAGTAGATCCCCTTTGGATGAAGCTGATCTGGCAGGGGTGCTCCAGGAGTGCACCTAATGCATTCCAGCCACAAATGAGCACTCAGCAGGACTCAAACGGAGCTAGTCAAACGCTAGGAATCCCTGAAATGTGTATAGCTTGGAGGTCAGGCCCTCAGAACCGACTGTTGCGCTCTACAGGTTTTCTATTAGGCTTTGATGCTTGCCAGTGTAGTCAAAGACTTGGAGCTTTGTGATTCAGAAGGAAGGTCGCAGAGGTTTTCTAATTTAACATCTGAAGGACCTGATTTGTTGTTCATGGCAAGCGGTCAAACCGATCTTCTGAAACTTTGATGCTTAAAAGTCTGCTGAAACTCACAGTTTGTATATGGATCTTTCCATATTGTTGAGTCAGGGGTACAACACGTCATCCATAGCTATAAGGTTAACTTAAAGTTCAAGATGTGATGCTGTTGTCTAATGGGTAGAAAATGTGCTACCAGTGTTCCTACTCCAGATATTGTCAGTGGCTTTTGTGGTCCTTAATTATGCTGCTATGTCTGTAACTGATTCCAGGATAGAAGGCAGTGGTGCTACAAGTTAAAAATTAAGATAAATGACTGGGTAATGCTTTAATCCTTAAAATTACTTTCTGGTAACATATGCTAGCAATTAAAACAATTCTTTTTCTATCAGTGTGTGTTGTCATTTTAATATGAAGCCAGATTGTAAGTGATGTAGTACATGCTGAATTTTTTTGTGAGAAGACATAGACAGAACCACTGCTGTGGCAAAATCTGAGCAGAGAACAAAATCAATTTCCTTTTCCTACAGTGCTTCTCACAAGTAACCAGTTTTGCACACTAACATGATGTAGTTACTATTTTTACAGAGGTCTGCCTTCTTTTGGATGTTTCACATAATACGGTATGTGATAGAGAAGACAGAACACTTTATTATAAACTTTAATCTTGAGTTTTGCTTTAATAAGGACAGCAGTCCATAATTTTACATGCCTGAAATCAAACATCATAGCTCACTTGTCTTCTGGGTTTCTTCAATATTCATCATAATATTTTTCTCCCTTATCTTGTGGTTGTAAGAGAAATGTTGGAGTACAACAGATTTCTGTTTACTGTGTCCAAAATGTTAAGGCTAATTTCACTCAACAAAAAAAAAGATGGAATTTTCTAATGTGAACCCTTGCAAATCAGGCATGGATGTGGAAGCTGATCCCTTTTTTCCTGACACGCATCATGGTCTATAATAGAGGTTTTGTTTTGAGAAGGTAGACTAGACTCCACCAAGTCACTAAAATAAAATATAGGAAAAAAATATAGTTTACCAGGTAAAACAAGAGGATACGATTAAATGCAAATAACCAGCAGATCTCGTTCATAACAAGCTACCATTTTTAGACATTCTTCCCATAAAAAGGAGGGGAAATACCCAAGTTTGGGCCACCTAAGTGTCTTTTCCAGGAACTCCTAAGGGGATAGTGGAGTGATCCAGGCCAGAGACAAACACTTTAAGGCAGCAGCCAAAATGTCTTGGCTTCCTTTTTTCATCCCACAGACTGGTTGGCTGGGTGTCAGGCTGGCCCTCCAGCACAGATCAGAGCAGTCTGATCTGTTCTGCTGGAAATGGCGTGAAGTGCCAAGTCCTACACGTGTCTTCTCTAGGCGTGCCTATGAGTCATGGTACCAGCTAGGCATACAGGCAGCTACTGGTTTGATGGCTAACCAATTTAATACAGCCTCGGTAGGAAAGAGCTGCTTACCCGCTGCATCCGTAGCAAGCCACTGGCACTGAGAGCCAAGTAGGAATAAATTTGATGTAAGCATCATTGGAAGAGCATGTCAAGAGGATACTGAGTAAGTAGCATTATCCATATGGTTTAGACAGGTATAAATGTAAATACGTGGAGCAAGAACCTATGTTGCATTTTAGAAGAGCCTTTAAAAAGAGAAAAATCAATGGGAGTTTCGCCTAGCTGAAAAGTGCAGAAATTGGCACATAGATAGGAGAAGATTATTCATTTATTCTTTCTTGCAGTGACATTTCACTACTTACAGAAGAAACAAAAACCATGAAGAAGTGAATAGATATTGTTTCTCTCCTAGAGTCTTGAGAGAAAACAATGCAATAAAAGGGAGTGATGCTGGTTTTATTATTATTCTCTCAAAGTAGCTGTTGCTTTCCCAGGAACCAAGCTCTCACTTGAGCAAGCAGTAATTTAAGAAGAATTTTATCATGAATTTCCTATACAGCATTGCATATTTAGTATGTGCAATAAAGGCCAACAGTCACAATTCTCAGGTGGTAGAGTTTGCTATAACTGCACTACAAAGCCTTTTTAAAAATGTATATTTTAAAATGTGTAATTTGCAAGTATCGCTCTTGAATGGGATAATTTCATTTTGAAGAAGGGGCTCATGATCAGAGAGTTATGGCTTTATTCCTCCCTGTGCAACCATTTCTGTGCAAGGCCTACAAACCAATTTTTTCCTCCTCCATTTGGTGGGTGCTGCAACCGTCCTTCATCGAAACGGCAAGTGGTTCACTCCACAAGATTTGCCTGGGACGGGTGTTTGTGGGGATTCAGTGGGCATGAGGGTTTTCTGCACGTCCCCCCAGCAGCATCGCAAGCTGCTCTGCCCAGCACTTCTAAGCCAAACAGAGCCCTTCTCAGTGTGGTGGGGAGGGAAGTAACAGAAGAAACAGTGCTTGGTTTGTAAGGAATAGTTTTGCTGTCTTATTTAACAAGACTTGTTCAGGCTATCAAAAGTGTCAGTGATGTAGAGCTTACCTACTCTCTGCCTCTTAGTTTAAAATTAGGTTTTCTGTGCTGCTTAGCCACCTGCTGTATTCTCCTCTTATGCGTTGCCACTGCCCTTTCTTCTGGCTTCCTAAACATATGTGGGTAGATTGCTAGATACACATTCTGCTTTTGCAGAGCCAGGACTCAGCTTAATTATAACCTGCAAGATCAGGATGTGACTGTTTTGACTTGCAGAAGCAAAGATGAATAACTGAGTTGTTGACATGTAATTTGTTTAGATATTCTCAACTTGGTCAACTTTTCACCGTAACTTATTGTGTTTATGACAGTGCTGATACCTGATGAAAATGACCTATGTGTGCAAGCCATCATTTGCATTGTATTTTCTGATTAAGCACATTGACTTTTAGCAAAGTGAAAACACTTTTGCTGTTCTTTTATGATTCTAAAATCAGTGTGTTTTTATAACTCCTCTATGACAAGAAAATACTACGCAGAATAAAGTTAAAAAATATTTCTTTCCAGACTACAGTAGTTTAGACAATCTGACATTTCAAAGAAGTATACATCTTTGTTCAATAATAATGACCAGTTATGGTTAATGGATTTCATTCATCCTAAGATGTCCTACTGTTTGTAATAGGCACCTTCAGTGTGCATATAGGTAGCTTTGCCCACCAGGTATTTCATCCTTGAGCATAATTAATGGTTTTATGTCAGCATTTGGTTGGAAGAAGAGAGGGAGTAAGATGACAGGATTGCAGGGTGGCTTTCTCTTGCAGTAGTCTCTGTCTTAAGCTCTGAGGGCAGTTCCTGTGTGTCTAGACTCACCAACGCTGCGGTCCCGGGCTCATTTCAGAATAATGGTACTGATACACATCATTATAGTCTCACAGATCACATCCACCCTGTTTCCCCCCACGGAGCTCTGGTGCCCCTAGCAATGATGTCAGAATGAAAACAGATTAGATAAGATAGCTCACATATTTTTCTGGTGATTATTTTCTTAAAATCAGTTTTGTTTTCAGAGCATTTGTAACTTTCCATAAAGAGTTTCCCAAAGCATGCCCCTGTCATATTTCAATACTCTATTTTCCTTCTCTATTTGACTTCTCCCTGGTACTCCTTTCTCTCTTGGTCACATTTAAACTTTACTTAGTTACTATTGTTCTCACCTATGCCAGCAGCATACTCCACTTGGGGCTCTTTTGACCTACATTCTAAGGAAAGAAGAATCACCCTTCCTCTCTAGAAGAACTAGATTTTATTAATTGTCTTACTAAGCCAAGCCTAATGGAAAGCCCATGCCGCTACATTTAGCATCTGTATACAGAATCCCAAAAGTTGATGAATGAAACAGTAATATATGGAATATTGCATCTAGGCTGACATTGTCCCACTAAATGTAATCTTCAATCAAATCAATATATAAATTGGTTTTGATGTCTTTTTAACAAGGGAAAAGATGTGTATGTTTTTTGTAGCCTGACACACAGAAGATTATGTTCTAAAATATGAATTTCAGTATAGCAGAGAGAGAGGTTGCACAACAATATCAACACAGTTGAGATGTTCCAATTTCTACCTGTTGTAACATGTATTATCATCACTATTGTACTTTAAAAGTCCTACTCTTGGACAGAATTCTTATTAGGTGGATCAGGTGTCATACAAATGCAAAATAAGAAGATAATCCCTGTCCCAAAAATCTTACAGTTCAAGAGGCAACAGGTGAAAGAATATTGGGAAAGGATGAGGTAGTTCACACAGCATGGTAAGACAGTTGCCTAGACTTATCCAAATCAGTAGCATTGTGGCAGAGGTGAACTTCAAATAGAGATCTGTAAGGAAAATACTGAAGTGGCTTTGCTGATGTTTATGAGAAACTCAGCAAGAGCATGTGGGAGCAGTATGGGAGATAACGTGGCTGTGCATACCTGGAATTTTAACAGGCAGATGATAACTATCATCCTGGGTAGGCTGGATGTAAGAGCTTGAGAGACGATATGGTGAGGATAGATTGCAAATGGACTTGAAAATTAAGACAGCATACACTGATGCTGTAAAGATGGGGGGAACAAAGAAAGGATTGTAAGAGAGGGAAATTTAGAACTTATCATCTCCCTGAATGATAATGAATTATTAAGGTAGTGCATGGCAAGGGTAAGGAAACAGATGTTGCAGCAATCAATGTGTGGCATAATGAAAATTCGGATGAATTTTTAGTATGCAGATGAATGCAAAAAGCCTTCTACTAGAAATGCTAGAATAAAGTCTTGTTAGGATTATGGCATAATTTGGCTATGAGGAAAAAAATGGAGGTAGAAAGTGCAGATAAGTGGCAGGCTAGATATGATTTGTCATGGTGACTGCAAAGGAGATGCAACTGCAAGTGTTGTTTTAAACATGATGTTCTTGGGGCTATGTCCCTGAAGAACAAATCTGAGCCAGATTTTTTGAGACTTTCCTTTGAATACAAACAGGCAGATCTGGAGTGAAGAGATGAATATTCAAAATAATAACTAAATCATCATCAGGTTAAGTCATCATAAATGCTGGAGGTGGGTTTTGAAAGAACTCCAAATGGCATGAAGAGGTAATGGACAGAAGCACAGAGACAAAAAAAAAACCCAAAAAAAACCAGTCATGGAAACTTAAGGAGGACAAGATTTCAATGACAGATTATTATTTTTTCGACTTTGGTTCAGTTCAAAACCAATGAAAGACATAGGTAAGAGCAGATTATGTTGTGTCTAAGAGGAGAACCTCTAGTTTATAGAGGTTCTGGGATGGAACTGGAGAAGAAGTATGTTTAATGATCTTGGGGAGGGGAAAGAGGAGCAGAGCAGTCTGTAGCTGGTGAGAAAAGGGGATCAGAAAAAGAATTATTTTGGTGGGAGAATGAGAACTGAAGGAGGAGTGAAGAACAGTTTGCTCAGGATGGAAGAACTGAGGCAAATGGAGGAGTTGGAAAAGATAAATTCTTAATATGTGACGTGGAAGAAGGAAAGGAGTTACAGAAAGTGAAGTGATGGAAAGCAGATGTCTTCATGTAGAAGACATTGGTAAGATCCCAAAGTGGAGAGTGAAGGAGATGTAAGAGCAGGGTAAGAGGGAGGATGATTCAGGGTAGTGAAAAACTTACTTGAGATGACAGATATCCTCCAATTGGAGAATGGAAAATTACTTAACTAGGCAACTGGAAGAACTGAAGATGAATAAAACAAACTTGCAGTGGGGAAAGAAAGCTCTTGGGTGAAAAGGGTGAAAGTGAAGCAGGCAGAAACTGAACAACAAACCTTGAGATAGAAGGAAAAAGGAAAGAAGAAATGTGGGGAAAAAAGAGAGGAGACAAATACTGATAAATACCGATGACGTGGAAAGACTGAGTGACAAAGCATGAGGGAGAATAAGACCTTAACTACGAAGCTGAAAGACATGTGATCATTGTTTAAAAGGGAGGAACACAGCACCAGAGATCTGAGAACATGGCTGATGAAAATAAATGCAAGACAGTAAGCTTTGGTATAGGGTGACCTGAAGGAGGAACGCTGACTGAACACAGAAGGAAGACGTGGGACTCTTCAGCAAAGGTACTGGATGGATCAGCAAAGGCTTACATGGGATACAGTGAAAATAAAAGAATGCCTTGAGTTGAAATCAAAGAACGAGGCTCAAGAGAACTGCTGCATGGAGAGCAGACAGCAAGAAAATGATAGGGGGTAGTGGAGAAGAGTCGTATTTAATGCTGCTAAAAATGGAGAAAGAGTAAAAGGGATGTTGCCAGGGAGGAGCATAGGCAGGGAGAGAGCAGAAGCCCAGTGTGATTACCATGAAACAAAGCTGGGGGGAGAAACGTCTGGAAGAGGGAAACATCTGAAAAAGAGGGAAAAGAAACAAAAGGACCCAGGACTTGGGGAGGCTGAAGGGAGTGACATACAAAGAAGTCATGGATGACAGGAGTTTTTACAGAGACAAAGAGAGTGGGAGGAAAGAAGGGTGTGGGTGTGAAATTTGAAGCTGTGAAACAAGACAGGTAGAAGCAGCAAGAAAGGAAGAGGTAGCATAAGGCAAGACAAAATTTTCAAGCTTGGATGGTAAAAGTAATGGTCCTAAATTCTCTTTAGCCATCTCAATAGAAAGTGGCTTTAAAGCACAGTCCCTGAAAACATTTTTGTCTTTTCTTTACGGAGATCATCTGCAAATGGTTGCAAAGATGTGTGGGCTTTTCTCTGGGGAGAGCAGAGGGAAATGAACTACTGATTCCTACTCTCTCCTGTTTGAAGTGTTCATTAGGCTGGTGGAAAGGCTGATAGAAACCATATTTAGTAAAGTAGCAGCTGATTGATTTAGCTGAGAGAAGGCATAGATGTTAACAGCGTCATTCCTAAACAAATTTAGATCTTTCTGTTTCATCACATTTGGCAGGTCTGGTTGGATGATGTCCGTACTAATGCTTAATATAGACTTGAGCTTGAATGCAACCTAAATGGCTGAGACCAGGTTTATTTCAGCAGGCTGCACCAGAGGGCTCTGCTGCTTGATAATGGTGGTGGTTTCTATCTTAGGGACTTTCCTGTTTCTCCAGCTGCTTCTGCAAATTAGCAGCAGCCATTAAAACTTCTTTCGGCCTGAGCTTTGCTTGGAAGCAGATACCCTTTTTTTTTTCCTGGATGCAGGCCTTTCCGCTTCTCCGCTCTTCTGTCAACTGAAGATTGGGTTTCTATAGAGAGCGCTCCATAAAACCATGCCCAGGAATCGAAAGGGAGCTTTCCTGCATGAGCACAGGATGCCCACTGGCTGAGCGAGTTCCTTACAATGTTCCCAGCTGGCAACCTTCGCTCCTGTGAAATTCAAAGCATGTGTTTTCACATGCACAGCAAAGCTTTGGGACGGGATCCATCTCACTCAAATACACTGCTCACTCCTTGTAATAACTCAGCAACTGGGGTTCTTCAGGTGAAGGGGTTCTGCTCTCTATGACATCGGAGAAGGGTTTGTTGATCTCAGATCTTGCGTGCTCAACAAGGTGCTCCTGACCAGCGTTATTATTTCAGTCATTTTGTCTACGAAAGAGCCTGAAGCTACAAAGCCTGTTTCCAAGATAAGCTTTCTCCTTCCTGTTTTTGAAAAGGGATTTGGTTGTTAGGCTCAGGGAGCCACGGCAGACTGCGGTTCTGGTTTGTTTTCTAGGAATGACTAAGAGAGGAGGAGTTTGTACAGTCTGACTAAATTCTGATTACTTTGTTAGCAACGGCATTTCTTTAACTGTACATGAGCTTGCTGAAAGTATGTTTTTAATTTGTAAACCCCTCCTCAATTCCTCATGTTGCTTCTCACACACATCCTGTTCTTTTCCCTTTTTTAGCTCCAGCCCTTCCGTGTTTGACATACAGGCATTTCCAGGAATATTTTAAAATTTATTTTTTCAACTTAGTAAACGTATTACTTCCAAATATTTTCATTGTTGGCTAATGTCTTAATTTCTTGTTTTAAGTTAAACTCCTCGACCCTGGTTAAAAAAAACCATTTTATTTTACTGTATGAGCAGCCAAACCATCTTAAAAGTGATATACATTACATCAGAAAAAATGAAAACTAATCTGGTAGACATTTTGCTTTCAAGTTATAGCAAGAAATGCAGAGACAAGAGCTCAAATCTTGTTCAGAATAATGCATATGAGGAATTAAGGACATGATTGGAGGCTGCATCAGAAAAAAAAGGTTGTGATTTGGGGCTTCAGAAGCCAAATGAATGAAGTGCATGAAAGGTAGTTTTGGTTCAGAATCATAGTTGTCCCAGATCAGCTTCCCTGATGATTTCAGCTGCGAAATAGTTTCTTGTGTTTGGTCTCAACCAAGAAACAAAGGCGTGCAGAAAAATCTGGGCATGAGGACTGATACCCAGTGCTGCGGAAAATCTTGAAGGCACAAGGCTTCAGTTTTCCATTGTGGACCACTCCCTGGTGAAACTGGTATTCTCCTTTTCCCCGAAGCTGTGCTGGGAGTCGTTATCCTGTACTGCAGTGACATCTACTGAAGGGCAGCGAAAAACGCCCTAGGAAAGCAGCGTTGGCCTCTCTTAAACATATTGCAATCATCACAGCTTGAATGTGTTTTTAAATACCAAGGGGTTTAATCTTTTTCCCTTTGAGTACTTCAGAGCTATTATTATCTGATTGTTACTCAGCACCCATCATCATAATGCTCCCAGACTTTAAAAAAAACACATACCTAGCTAATGGGATCTGCGACTTGTTTTGTATGCAAATATTTAAGTCCTGAGAGGCTGTGCTTTGGTCTTTGTTCGTTCTCCATTTGAAAATGGAAGCAAAGGGATTTTTTTTTTCTTACTGAAAGAGGGGAGAAAGTAGAATTTGAGGGGCTGGCAAGTACACGAGGTGTTCAGAGTGAGCTACCTGCAACCTGCATGCCTCGGCGGGTGGGAAGAGGAGGAAAGGACAAGGAGAATTGCCACCCCTGCTATTAAGGTGAACTGCTTGTATTTGTACTACGTTTATGTAGCGCGTATTTGACAATGCGTTTTCTTTATGCCCTCCTCTTGCTAGCAAGCACTGTTTTATAAGGGGAATTAAAATGAACCCCCGTTTATTGGTTAATGACTCAATTGTGTTACAATGAGGCCTTTCGTAGGGTAAGGTCTGCCTTGTTTGCCAGTGAAGGTCTGTGGTCTGTAGCCACCACACTTGGATACCTTAATCTCTTTCTTCCAGGGGTCTGGATTACGGGATCGAATCTTCCTGCCACTGGCAGCAAAATGTTATTGCTGTTGTTTGAAAAAGGCCTGAAACTACTGATGGGAAGGTTTTATGGTTCTGTTCTCTTCTGCATCTTTTTCTAGTCTCCCAGCATGCGATACTTACAGCCTATAATTAAAACAGCTTGCTGCTATTTGCATTTTCATGAAAGCAGCCTCTTCTTACATACCACTCTTAAATCTCCTATTTGATATCGAGTGAAATTTAATTTCAAGGCTTTCCTCTTTGCAGATCATTTAACTCTTAATGGCTTTTTAGCCTAAATCTATCTCTACTTCTGTCTGAGCATGTCTCTCTCTCTCCCCTTCTCTCTGTCTCTCTTCCTCATTATTTGTTCACCTTTAAGCCATTCCAAAGCTATTGGAAAGACAAATTGCGAAGATAGAAGCCTGAATTTTGCTGTTATGCTCAACAACTCTGGCATGAGTTCCTACACATTCTTTTAAAACATATGTCTATAGCTGAAAATCCAGTGATGGAAAAATGAGCTTTGGGCTGCTTATTAGTTAAATAATTCTATATGGCACTATGTGCACATGAGAGTCATATTCATGGATTTAGATGAACAGTGGAAGAATAGTGCTTGGCACAATATTCTTGGACGTGCTGATTTAAGGACATATATAAAATTAAGATATTGTGCATATGCTAAACGCTAGGTATTTTGTGCAATACAACAGAGCAAGGCATCCCTTAGAAAAGTAACAGCTAGCAGTAAAGGATGTCTAGCAAGTGGAATTTTCTGTTGATTCTCTCATTCCCCTTCCTACCTTTCCTTCTCCTGACAGAAACAGATGGGATTTTATTTTCTCACAATTACTATGAGCTGAGACTAACAGCTCCTAAATTGGTAGTGAGGAGGTGGAAAGGTGTCGAAAAAAATAGAAACATGCGAACCCTCTGTAACAGTCTGAACAGTGAAATGTGGAAAAAAACCTTGTCACATGAATTAACCATGACTGGCCTGTGGTTTGTGGATTATACCCAATATATAGTGATCCTTCAGCTCTTCAAACAATGTGTGGATGTTAAACAATAGCACAATTCTGTCACATTTCAACTCATGATTAGACCCTTCTGAACTGTTATGAAAAGAGGAGCACTGCCATGTTATTTACCTAGTGTTGAGGCTTGAAAATGTTTTTTTTTCAGCTTTGAAATTGGTGTTTAAGTGTGGTCTATATGGAAGCCACTGACTTTCTTAGAACATTTCCTTTAGGTTCCTCTTTGCCCAATTTTCTCTTTCCCAAACGCCGTATTTTCTTTTTGTCACCATTACCTTATTTTAAAAATTTTATTATTTAATCGAGGGGGGAGGGCATAATGGTATTAAACTCACTTTAAAATATAGTCCAGGTAGCATATGGATATCTTCTGAGAAAGCAGCCATTTGACCTCCTTGTAGGCTAGCACTGCGGACAGTCTGGATGTGCCCCAGGCCATGATGTGGTTGTTCTAACATATGCCTCAGGAGTCACACAAGGACTTTATGTGCTACAAAAATCCTTATTTTTGAGAAAAAAAAAAAGACTTTCTAAATTGAACAGGTTAAATATCTTAACTTATTCCCTAAGCAGGCTATATGGAAAGAGGAAGAAGTTAATATTCAGAGAAGTAGAAGCTGCTGAAATGCCATTTTACAAACCTTGTTGAGGTGTGCAGGTGGAAGGTCTGATCCAATGCTTAGTTCTGTTCCTGAGGAGGATCCCAGTGCAGATTTCCACATGTGCGGGACCTGATCCCATCATGGGGAATGCACGCTGCCTGAGCTGGATCAAGGGTTCCCCTTCAGCATGAACAGGGTGAGGTTATCCTCTTGAGTGAAGAGCAGTAAAGGAAGAGATTTTGTGCGCGGGAGAGAAAACAGAAAATTACACAAACAAGCATCACAAAAACGGTCTAAATCTCAATGAATGGACAGAGAGATCAAACAGCAGAGAAGACTGACTGAGGAAATATAGAGGATGGACTAATTTACCTGGTTATTATGAGAAGCCAAAAGTCACAACAGACCTCTTCCTTTTCCTGGGTTTAATTTGGTCTCTGATTAAGATGTTTTGGATACTCCAGATTTCCTAATTCCAACCCTGGCCTGTTACCACTGTGCCAGCAAGACAAGGCAGTAGTGCCAAGGCTGGTGCCCGCTGTCATGCCTTGCTCAAGGAAGGAAGTGTGCCATCTTTTCTGAAAAAATGGGATGACCTTGAGTGCAGGGTACTCACCAACTATCTTTCCCTCTCCACATGCTCATTTTGAGAAGGTTTGGGGAGGGAAGGGCTCCCTCACTCGTGAGGCATTTGACCTGAACGATAGCTGGGATATATTTCTGCTACAGAACCAAGATCATGCTGGTCCTGAGTACCGGCTGCGTGTTGCTCTAAGATCAGTAAATTCATTTGAGTATGATGGACTTAGCAATTGTTACTGATATTGCTGATCATGACGTGTTATTCATGAGCTGGAGGTCTCTGCACTCTTGGTAGTGTTTGCATTGATCATATTGATCTCTAGAATTGATTAGCAATGCTAGGTGATCAGAGTTGCTGCCTCTGGTATGACATGTGAATCCCTTCCTCTTTGCACCCACAGATGCATGATTCAGGCTAACACTTAGCTTAGCCTGCAGTGTAAAGGAATAGTCCAGAGGCTGTCAGTGGTTCCTTCTCATCACTGAGGAAGCCGAAATAAGGAGGCTGCTGATGGTTACACACCTTAAGCTTAAGTAGAGCTTCCAGGAAGATGACTGTGAAGCATGGCATAAGAGATGTTGACTACACTAAAATTATTCAGCTACATATTTTCTGCCAAGCAGACCCTGAAAGTTCTGGGAGGAATGCCAGATTGATGCTGGTAGATGAATGTTTCTGTGCCTTCTTGTCCTTGACTGCAGGAAAACAGAAGTGTTGTTGGATCAGGATATTTTTTTATAACACTATTCTCTTTTTGATTTGCTTTTCTTTATATGAAGTCATGTTACATACCAGGTCAAAAATCTTAAGAGTCATTTTTGATGAATCATAGAACCATAGAATAGTTTGGATTGGAAAGGACCTTCAAAGGTCATCTAGTCCAACCCCCCTGCAAGGAGCAGGGAGATCTCCAACCAGATCAGGTTGCTCAGAGCCTCATCCAACCTGGCCTTGAATGTTTCCAGGGATGGGGCATCAACCACCTCTCTGGGCAACCTGTTCCAGTGTTCCATCACCGTCATTGTAAAAAATTTTTTCCTTACATCGAGTCTGAATTGACCTCCCTATATTTTAAAACCATTACCCCTGGTCCTATCACAACAGGGCCTGCTAAAGAGTTTTTCTCCATCTTTGATGGCGCCCTTCTCATGGAAAACCATGTGTTGGATGAAGCTTTTAACTATGCAGTTTGCATAGATTGCACCTTATTTATTTCATGGTCACCTCACACCAGTATCTTATGCATCTTCCTGGGTTTTCTGAGTTTCCATTGTTTTGTTGATTTACTGTGTACAACACATTGAAAATGCTTAGTAACCTTGTGAACACTCAGGCTGATTCACATTCCTTATATTACATGTTCATTTAATGGAAAATTCAGCTTCAGTCTTCCTCAGTGTATACCACTGTGAAAGTTTTGGTCCAAGTCATATCTGAAACCTCCTTTTTGAGTCTTTGCTCAACAGGATTCTACACTATACATTGTCTTGTATTTTTGGACTTTTGCAGCTGTGCCTAAAGGCAGTGGCTATTGAAATTTCTGACATGGTGATTCCTTTGTACAGAACTGGCCTTTGAAATATGGCTTGTTTGATTCTCCCAACTGAAAAATCAATTTTTTCTTTACCTAAAAAAATTAAAACTTACTGCCACAGTTGCATTCTGATTGTTTGAATTAAAGTCTTTGCTCCTGGTAATTTTGATGAGCTTGGAATGTTTCTAGATAATAACGTATTTTTGGTCAGACCTTTTCAGCACCTAAATCTCTACTATTATTTCTGTCATTATTATTATTATTATTACAGTTCTAGAGCTTTCTTTTCTCTTCAGCACAGCCAATGTGGAGAAATTTTCATTTTATGTCTGCCATTTTTCCGACATTGTAACAGGAAGATTTCTTTCTGTTTGACTTTAGTCATACATCACTTCATGTTTCTGATGCTCTCTTTCATGCCTTACTTTTAGTAATGGTAATTGCACCTTCAATGGAACATTCATTTCACATTAGCTTCTTGTACTCTGGCAGGATTTTGCAGTGATGTAGGAAAATAGTTTAAAAGCCATTAAAGAAAGATTGTCCAAAATAAAAATTTTTTAGTTCATTTTTGAAGCACTTTCTAATTTTTGACCCCTGTGAGAGTTAAAGTAGCCAAATCAAGTATATGCTCAAATATTAAGCATTTTTATTCTGCAATATATTGCTATGTGAACAGAGGGAAGAAAGTATGCAGGAGGTGCTGAACACGTAGAAGTGAGTCAGCCTGTAGTAATAAATGTTCCACTTAATCTGCACAATGCTGGATTTAAAGTCATTGTTAAGACTTCTGGATTATATACGACATTAATAGCTCTGAACAGGTATATCTTTGTCTAGGGTTTGCAGATTTATTTGAATATGCTGGGTATGATGCTCCGAGCTGAAAGAAACCCACTTGCTTAACAGTGACTTCAGAAATGGAGCCCCTGCTAAAGGACAGAGCCAAATATAAGGTACTGTCTTCTGCTGAGACTCTGGTGATGGCAGCTGAAAAGCCCCTGTAGAATTAGGGGACAGCAGAAGAAATACCAGTATGTGATAGAGTCAGGAGGCTTTATCAGGTTGCTTTTGGGAAAGGCAAGCTTGGAACCGTGGAGGAGACCGGCTTCCTCCTGTTTGACTCCTCCTGTGTTCAGGGCAACAGGGATGTGCAAAGAGTCTCTGCAAACCAAGATAGCACCAAAGAAATATTCATGTAATCAATTACAGATGTAATTAGCTTTCTTACCAATACCCAATAGAGCCCCAAATACTGGCTAGCCATGTGATTTAAAGGTCAGTATAATTTTTCAACTGTAAAAAATAGTGCAGCACATCGTTGTGCACAGAATATCTAAGGAAACCTTAAAGTATCTTGATAAATATAATAAAAGTATTGACATATATATGAAAATCTACTGTGGCACATAAACTTCGGAGGCAGCTAAAGGAAAAAAAACTTCCATGTATAAATCTATCTTTTTATGGGTTCACTATACTGGGACTGAAGGTCAGCTGAAGGTGGGGTCACCAGGACATGTAACATCATGCATGTCAGGGCTCATATTATGTGGGAGTTGATCAGAGCAATGTGATTCAGATTTGATGTTATTTGAGGCCACGTTACCATAGTCCTGACTCACAAGCGAGAGAAAATTGATTTGGGCTGGATCCTATGATTTTCCCTGTGAATATACCTTTGTTGGAATACATGCATCTTTTTGATCAAATTCATTATCCAATTTTCCATGCAGTCCTAGTTTACCTCTTTTTTTTTTTTTTTTTTTAACGTGTGCTAAGCTAGAGTGGTGGCTTTCCAAAGGTGCAAAATGAAAACAGCAGTTCCTCTCAATTCTGTTCAGTTTGCTGCTTTTTCCTCCTGCTGGAGCGTACACTATCTCACAAGACTTTGTAGCACAATATTCAGGTTCAGTGTTTACCTTCCCATTTCCTGAATAACTTCTTTGGCTTTTTGGAGTAAGGCAATTTTATGTCCTACTGCTATATTTTCTTTAGATCATTGTTTCCTAAAGCTACTGAAGCACTGAAAATGTGCAGAAAAGGGCAGATTTCATTAAAGGGCAGTACATGAGTTTAATTACAACTAAAAGAAGAGAAACTGTAACTTCTTTTTGTCATCTCTGTGCAGTAGTCATTTCTCAAAATGCCTTGGGCAACTTGGAACGTCAATTTATTCAATGTGGCTCAAGAAAGAACTCTAGGGCACCATTTTGCAAAGGATGTTTTATTACTGAGTTAACGTCCAGAAACATAAAAAAATAAAGGTTCCTGACTCTGTATATTAAAAGGAACTGAGTTTACAGTCTCTTCAGTAGTGAAAACTTTCTGTCTTCAAAAGGAGTTTTCTGTGACCAGGACTGGATGGAGTAGCTATGCATGGATGTGTAGAGTGCAGTGGCATTACTGTTTTCCCATCCCATGATCTCAGAAGCCCTACTTGAGTGTTACAGCTCTCTCTTCGTCCTTCAACATCCTTCTTTTAGGTATCTACATTGGCTCAGATGAGAAAAGTCAACCAGATAAATCACAGCTATATGCTATTCCATGGTTGGCTCTTTTCAGCTGGAAGCATAAACCACCCAAAAACATGGGTTCGTGTCCACAAGAAAAAATGATCACAGTCCCCATGATTTCTATGGGCTAATGTCCTGGCACACTTCCAGTATGTGTGGGATTTTATAAATGTATTTAAGGGACATATTTCAGCCAAAAAATATGACTTAAGAGGGTACTGTAACCCCACTGCTGCTGTGGTGTGTCTGACCAGAGCATGGCCATGGCCAAAAGAGTGGCAGATGGCCTCAATACAGCAACGATGCCCTGAACTGCAATGGCTCTCTGTGAACACAAGTCAGGGGCATAGAAGGCCCTATTCCACCCATGGAAACATGGCAGTTTCTAAACGAAAAACAAACAAAAAAGTATTTTATTTTTATCTTCAAATAGTTTAGGTGACCATACACATTCACTAGTTATCATAGGGCTGGTGGCAGGGGAGTGGGGAGGAGTGGAAAGTTTCGTGAAATCTTGTGGAAATCCAAAATAGCTAGATTTTTCATTGTGACAAAGTAGTTGTAAGAAAGACATCAGTAATTTGCTATTTGTTTAAAAGAGCAGTCTGGCAGAAAGATAATTTTTAGCCCAACTAAGAGAGGAAGAAGAAAAAACTCCTCAAAGAAAGTCTGTCCAGGCAATGGTATGACATTAGCTAAGTAATCCAGGTCTTGTCAGTGTATTACTCCAACTTGTTCTTCACTTGTCACAGTTAGTAAAAAAGGTCTTTGTCTTGTGCAAATAAAAAGACATTTGAGCATTTCTAAGTACAACTTTGAGAGAAAAAAATATTTGCTTGAGACAAACAACTGTTTTGTGACAGAACTATTTCAAGTGAAAAGAATGTAAAAATCTAAGCAATGTGTCTGGTGTATAAATAAATGCCCTGTAATTGTCTTTGCTAAAAGCGGAGGTAATGGTGTTGAAACAATAGACTCCATTGAAAAATGCAATCCTGTAAAGTGATAAATGTGTAAGGTCAACTGAACTATTTGAAGGTAAATCATTTTTCTTTCCTCAACTACTGGCGTCTTTAATCTGAGAAAGAAGACATCCAGAAATTAACTCCGTCTGTTCCACAGAGGTAGGGAAAGACCTGTAACAGGTATAGGATCACACTTGCCACTCCACTTAGCGGGAACCCCTTCAGTACACTGCCTCTTGACTGGATTAGACAATCCCGAGCACAAAAATGTCCAAACTGTGTTCAGACACGCTTGGCTCCCACTCAGACAGTTTCACTCAGATGGCTGGCAAGACTGATGAGACTGGTGCATTTCTGACCAGCTTGCGGCCAACGGGCTAATACTTCACATTCTTTCTACGAGGCTGGGGTCTTTTCAACAGGTAATGGGCAAAACTCCTCTTGTATACACAAAGAAATGCCAGATCAGTGGGCCCAAATCCCAGCTGCAGCTCCCATCTGGAGAGGAGAGCACTAACTAGTAGGCGGTTACAGTTTTGGGGTGCTTTAACTACTCACACAGCTCATACCAGCTGTTATAATGGGCAAAAGTGGCTAACGGCCTCCAACGGAAGAGCGGAGCACAGGTTTAGCACTGCAAAACTAGTGTTGCATCTCATTTCATGTCAGCTTTCATGGTCATACGGTGTACTCAGGCCATACTTCCTCTGTTTCTCAGTTTCCATTTCCCCTTCCAGCCCCCTCCAATTTTATATATATTTTACATACTGTCGTAGTTCAGCCCTGATCAGGACCAGACTACGCAGTCTCTCTCCCGCTCCCCCCACCCTCCGAGAGAACAGGGGGAGATGATATAAGAAAAACGGCTCAAGGTTTGAGATAAGGACGGGGAGAAATCCTTAAAGTTACCGTCACGGGCAAAACAGACTCGACTTGGGGAAAACTATTCATTTATTTTCTAAAATTAGCAGGAGAATGAGACAGGGAACAAGATAACCTCCCCCCACCCCTCCCTCTTCCCGGGCTTAACATTATCTCTACTACCTTCCCCTCCCGAGCGGCACGGGGGGGGGAAAGGGAATGGGGGTCGCGGTCAGTTCATCACGCGTTGTTTTACGCCGCTGTATCATCGTCAGGGGAAGAACTCCTCGCATTCCTCCTCTGCTCCAGCGTGGGGTCCCTCCCACGGGCCACAGTCCTTCGTGAAACTGCTCCGGCATGGGTCATCTCTTCCACGGGGTGCAGTCCCTCTAGAACAGCTGTCCCAGCGGGCCCTCCACGGGCCACAGCCTCCTTCAGGCCTCCACCTGCTCTGGCGTGGGGTCCTCCACGAGCTGCAGGTGGATCTCTGCCCCTCCGTGGACCTCCATGGGCTGCAGGGGGACAACCCGCTCCACCATGGTCTTCACCACGAGTTGCAGAGGAATCTTGGCCAGGAGCCATGTTACTCCTCCCCCTCCTTCTGAACTGACCTTGGCGTCTGCAGCCGTTCCTCACAACAGGCTGGCAGACGCCTCTCAGGATCCTTTTTACATCTTATTCACTTCTCATCTCCTCTCCACTTCTTGCAGCCAGGCCGGGCCGAGTTGGGCCCAGTCGGCTGCCCGGCAGGAGGCCAGAGGGTGAGGCCTGCAAGGCCCATGAGGCTCGCGCCTCCCCCTCTCTGCCCCCCGCTCAGCTGCGTCACATCTTCTCCTCTCCTCTTTTTCCTGTTTTCCCCTACTTAAATACGTTATCGCAGAGGCGTTATCACGGGACATTCTGCTACCAATTGGCTCGGCCTTGGCCAGCAGCGGGTCTGCCCTAGGCCCGGCCGAGTCCACTGAACAAAGGGGAGCGACTTCTAGCAGTTTCCTACAGAAGCTACCACCTTAGGCCCCCCCTCACTAACAAAACCAGAACACATACATAAAATACTTATATGTGTTATACTGTGTATACATATATCTGATATGTACATATCTATATAGCATCCTGTCGTAAAGAGTTCTCCATCCAAGCACGTAAGTCAGTAACGGAGCTCAAGGTTCCTTATTGCACGTATACAGGCACCAATGCTCCGCTTGTGATGGCAACATCAACCTCTGCACCAACAACTGGGTGCAAGCGCAAAGGGCTCCATTTGGAAAGGTTTGGGCTCTGCCTCTGTGCCCATATCCTCCTTTACTTTGAATGCACAAGAATTTTTCCATTAGAGCTTACTTTGTGAAGTTATTTTGGGACAACTTCGCAAGCAACCGAATAAGAATAAAGACATAGCACAAGAATAGACATACACAGTGAAAGAATTTTTAAAAAGCTGCCAATGCCAAGTGTGTAAGGACTTACACTACAAAAAAGAACTACTAGAAAGAAAACCACTATGTTCTGATAATTCAGATGTTTGATCTTTTACTTCTTATGTAACTAATTTTCTCTACATCCCTGGTGTTTCCATTAGAAATATGATTCTGCTTCCCTGCCTCCTGTTCAGCTGGTATTTTGGTCATGACAGTTTTTCATCTTTAAAAACAAAGGAATTTTTGTACTTTATAAGATCAGAGGTTTGTGTAGTCCCATGACTTTCCTCTGACAATGACAACCCAACTGATTACAAAAAAAAAGTATGAATAATTGTTACAGGCAAAAAAAGAATTTATTTCTTACTCTTAGCAGCTGTCAGCTGCAAAAGAAAAACCTGAAGGGATGCTCTCTATTGAAAATTATCTCTATTATTATCATCATAAGATGGTCAGGCCTATTTTAGTCTCTACAGGTCTATTCCTTTGTTATATCCTCTTAACTCTTGATAGCAATGTTACATTGTGGTAGGGGGTTTCATAGATTATTTTAACTCTTCATGCTTCCTGATATTCAAGTTCAGTATATGTTCTTATGTTTGGAATAAAAGACTATATGAGTTTACATTCTTTGGTTTTGTTTTTTTTTAATATTTATTTATTGCCCCTCATTAATCTCTACATTAAACAGCCCCATGTACATGGTGTCTCCTTGTATAAAAGTCTCAAGAGAACTTCTAATTTGTTTCATTGTTGTTGAAATAATTTTATTTTCATTGTTTTGAGATGGAGAGAATAAAACTAAACACAATAGAAAATATGCCTCTGATTTAAATAATGCTTGTATATTGTCAGTGTTATTTTTGATGTTGCTTATAGGACTTTCTTGCTAATGATCCTTTTATGCAGACACTTCCAAAGTGTAGCAGGATTTGCCTTAAGGACCACTGGCATCTTTGACCCTTTGTTGGGAAATGTTTGAAAAAAATACCTTAGGCGGAGAAAGTATTCCTGGCAAGTTCCTGAGAAGTATCTCTTTGTTTTGCCTGAGTCAGTGTGTATTATCGTAGCAGTTCCACCATTTATTTCAAAACTCTCTAAATGTACCATTTAACCCTGAGGACTTGTCCTTCACTTTATCCTACCGTTTCAACACCTCTCCCTCTGATTCCTCGATCGTCATCTTTACTACCTCGAGGTAGAACAGAAATGGTGCAGGGCTATTCTGACTTTTTTTTTACTGTTTCTACCTTCCTTCGCACCTAAGCTTTACTCATATTTTTCATAAAGAACAGTTACATAATATTTTTTTTTCCAAAATATGTAACACAAGGGGAAAATCTTGTTAAAATGGAAAGCTAGCTAAAATAGTTGAAACACTTCATTTTCTTCACCCAAATACTGAAAGCTGATGGTATATATATGGTATAAATATGAGAATGGAAAAGTACATTATTTTCATCTGTTTGTAAGAAATACTTCAACTGGCGTAACATTTCTTGTGCTAACAAACTAAACTGTGTTTGTTCAAAGTATTTAATAGTGATGTTTTGACAAAGAGAAAAGAAAACCCCATTACCTCTATGTACTGCTGATTTGGGGTCGTCTATTGTTAATGCAAACAATTGCCTTGGGAAAAATAATCCTTACCTATGAATATTAATAAGAACACTCCATTTGGCACTCCTATTCTGCTCCACAGCTTGAGACATTCCCTGTCCCTCCCTTCCTTGGTCTTGTCACGGCGCAGATGAGGTGCAGCCCCAAAGGAGGACAGGATGGGTGGCAGGAGATGACCAGGAAGGACAGAGTTGCTGGCAGCCGCTGCCTGTACTCCTGGCTCTTGTCCTCCCACCCCCTTTCCCCAACCACCAGCCCTTTCGCTCTCCCTCTGCACTCTCCAGCAGCAAGGCTACGCCCAGGGTCTTCTGCACTTGGTGGGGCTCCGTCCCCAGAAAGCTGAGGAAGGCTGTGCTGGGCAGAGACCCCCGCACGCTACGGGCACCCGTATCACTCTGAAGGTGGGTGTAAAGCGCCCTCGTGGGCAGAAGCATCTATTTGATGCTTTATTAAGCTGAATAAACTAAACTAAAAATAAATTAATAAATAAATGATTGAGAAGCTGAATAAATGAAATAGCACTTCATGCATTCTATTTAAACCAAGCTATTCTGTTTACAAAGAATAGCATTTTAAGGAAAGCAGAAATCTCTGGCATTTGTGAGCTTGCAAGCTGAGAGCTGCAAGCAAACTGCCTCTGTCATCATCCGAAAACACGACGCTGACAGATCTCTAACTTGGCGGTAGCACTAAGCAGAATTAACCACTTTGGCATCTCAGGTTTCATTGCACTGAAATGGAAATAAGTGCTGTTCACACGAAGAACAGCATTTGTCATATTATTCATGCCTGCGGTGGCCTCTCAGGGTGTATGTGGTCGGTCACATCTTGCCAAAAAATGTACAACTTGAAACTAAACTTTCAAGAGTGCTTTAATGGTATTATTATCAGTTAATTCTTCCTTTGGTCTTAGGGTACTAATTGAAACACAGAGCAACCCGGCTCAAACACCCTGATACTCCCAGCTTCAAGAAAAGCACAATTTGGGGTTTATTCTTATGGAGCACATTTATTTAGCAGTTAGCCCCACACCCATCCATCGCACTCCCCATCACCTGCATTTCGTCCAGGGCACGTTCACCAAGGGTTCAGCATGAGCAGGACTTACACAGTGGTAATTCAGAGGCCTGATTCATTTGAGGGTGAATTCGGGATCCCATTGCCAACTGGAGCGGCTCCTTTTCCTGGCTCCCCCAGGTCCCAAAGGCAGCCCAGGTGGTGGCCAGCTTGTGCTTCTGGCTCTCTCCTCGTCCCCGCTTGCCAGCTGGGCTCCCCCTCACTCCCTTGCCTGGCGTCTTGGCCCCCTTCTGCCTCCCCTCACGCCAGCAGAGCCTAGGGGCCATGGGCGGCTACTGGCAGGCACCAGCGGGGCAAGAAGACAAAAGAAAATGTCAGGGAGCCATTGACAGCAACTGGCAAATCCCATGGTAGAAGTGCTGGGTTCGGTGGCATCACGGAGAACGTACTGGATTTGGAAGCTGTGGGATCACCAGGTCCAAAGGCTACGTATGAGAGAAATTCTCCCCTTCACATGTACCTGTATGACCATGCCAGATTGCCTAAAAAAACTGGGAGACAACAGTGCATTTGCTTATATTTGTTCATTTTCTCAAAGCTTTCCCACAGCCAGAAGAGCTGGATTTTTATTTTTTGTTAACCACCCAGAGAGCTGTCAAACCTTGCCAGATGGACCTCCTGCCGCATGTGTGGGACTGACAGTCCCAGGGAGCTGGAAAAGTACCGGCGTTGGGCAGTGATCCTCCTGGACAGCTGGAGAACCCCGGCATCAGGGACTGGTCTGAGCAAGAAACATGGTAGCGTTAGCACCAACGCTGAATTCAAAAGTAGGGATTATTAGCACTTCATCTTGTTTGCTCTCGCTCTTAGGGAAGAAAGTGCTCTATTTTACTTGAATTTCCTTTTTAGTTTCAAAGAATATCCAAAGGAGAAATGTTAAAGCAAAGGAGACTTTGCTCTTTTTTTTTTTTGCCAAAATGTGAACCTGGAGCCAGAGTAGTTGTCTCTGTGGAATTTCTTTAGTTACCCTCCTGTTGGGTGATGCTTGCAGTAGCCCTTGAAGAGATTCATTCTTACCCAGAGAGGCAGGGAAACCAACTGCATTAAAAGTTATGCCACCTTCCATACTGTTTTGTGGAGCACCTCAACTGAATGAGAATAATTAATGATGAATTTTAACTGTTGCAAAATTAATTAGAATTTGGGTCAATTGCATTACTAAAATATTTGTTGATGCATTGGGATCGATGACTTACGATGTGTATTATAGCTTTTGCATTTGAGCGCCGAATACAAACAATTGATGTGGATTATCATGACCTAGGAGTAGAACTTTTGTTTCCTGGTGCTGCAGCTTTATTTCA
Organism: Chlamydotis macqueenii; assembly: GCF_036417535.1. NCBI lineage: Eukaryota > Metazoa > Chordata > Aves > Otidiformes > Otididae > Chlamydotis > Chlamydotis macqueenii. Next base: position 132,961,765 of record NC_141556.1, read on the forward strand.
AGTCCTACATTTATATCCATTCCATACAATGTTTTCTCCCATTTTACACATGTGGTTTAGACTAGTTGGAAAGCTTCCTACTACATTGACACAAGTCGTTCTGCTTCACTGAAATTGTCTCCAGCAAAGGGCTGATTTTTCTGCCATTCCTAGGTCCAAACGAAAAAAAAAACAAACAAAGGTTGGATATTTAAACTCTCAAAACAGGATCTTTAGAGCTAAAAGTGCCAAAAGATGTTTGACTCACAACATTTCAATTGAAGTACACTGCAATTTATGTGGAAAAAAAGAGAAATAAATGGTCAAAATAGGGTATTTAGAAACACTGAAACAAACCTTTTCCATTTACTGAAACAGTTTTGCACAGTCAGCTTATGAACATGTTCAGGATTTTGATATTTCAGCTATGGAAAAAATACCATAGAAACGGAAAATTCCTAGGGAAGGAAAAACAATTTTCTGTCCAGCCCTGCATATTATTTATCCAACCAAGAGACAACCTGCAGCTCCAGAGAACTTGACTGATGTCAGGAAAAGAGCCCCCTCATCACTTCAAATTTGGTATTACAAATCTATCACAGGTTTTTGCCTCCAACATTTTGGGAGTAAGCATTATTTTCTTCTTTTTGCTAGTCACCGTGCAGGAAGCACTCACTTCATGTAATATGAAACCAAATAAAACAAATCTGCTTTCCCTTGTTGGGACAATTTTAATCACTATCCATCCAATGGCCAAAGGTTACCCATAGCATAAGTCTATCCTACCTGAGATTGGTTCCTCACTGCTTTTCTCTACAAATCCATTTCTAACTAATACAACAAAATATTTTAACAAGTTGTGTGGTCAGTATTCTGTTCCCACTTATTTCTGTGATTTTCCTATACCTCAGAGAAGTTATTTTCAGGTTTGCAGCTATGCAAATGGAAATAACATAACTGCTTTTCTTTTAGCATTACCAGTTCCTACATGCATGTCTAAATACCTTATGTATACTGTAAGTTATAGCATTAAATGAAACTGCTTTAGAATGTCTGAATATTTTTACTCATTATAGTCACAGTGAGTGTTCTTTACACTTGTCATCTGTAATTATTCCTGTTCTTAATCTACACCGTTTAAAAATTGTGAAGGAGGTGATGGCATTTCCAACAAGCAAGCAGAAAAGAAAAATAAATGAAAAAAAAAGATGTTATTAAAAGAATATGTCATTGTCACACTTCAGGACTTGAAGGACTTCTGAGGCTGTTCTGGAAAAGGTAAACTTCATTCTTGGGAAAGAATGAAATGTTAACTTGCTGTCAGAAAAAAATCTACAATTTCTGTTGAATTCTCATAACTGAGAGAAGGTAGACCTATTTATGTCTAAATTATATCTCTCTTTAGGTAGTGAACTGTGAATCCTCTCATGTATCTGTAGCATACTTAGTTACATACGACAATCATATTGTCCCAGCCTGAAAGAAGGAGAACCCTGAAAATAGGACGGCACTTTAAAAGTCTTATTGAAACAATTTATTTTTGGAAGCTAGCGGCATGCTCATTGCAGAAACAATAAAATCCCTTCCCTGAGGGAGCTGATATTTTCCAATGGCCTTAAAGAAAGCTTCCATTCATTGAACTGTGTTGTTGGCAGAGTCCACCCTCCGCCTGAGAACCAGTCTACCTGTGCCAGTTCTGAACGATGGTGCCCAGCTCTTCTTGAAGGGTCTGAGGCTAGAGGCTGCACAATCACCCAGCCAACCTTCCTCTCTATCCTCATAATTTTTATTTTTTAATCATTCTTGCTGCTTCTTAAAACTGTTCTCTCTTGCCCCATCCACTATGGAATCGGAGAGCAAATTCTTTCCTCTTTACAGCAGTCTTTCATATCTTTGATATACATTCATATCTGTATTGTATATCTATGTATGCTATTTTCTCTTCTTCTGCTTTCCCCCCTTCAACCTAAATCCTTGGTTTTTTTTTTTTTAGAATTTCATTATATGGCATATTTTACAGATCTCTGATAATTTAAATGGTTCTTTTCTGCTCTCCTTATGGGCTACAATTACTGAAGGCAGCCAGACGACGGTTACTGAGCTTTTCTAGGGCCGTGTAAATCACGCTGCTTCACAGAGAGTCTGTTGTCTCTTTCTGTATTGTTTTATGTGGTTTGACTTTCTCACTGCACCTCTCTGACATTGTCCCCTTCGTATAGACTGTGATTCACATAACCACAGATCTTTTTCTTTTATTTTTAACATAATTGCAGCTTTTTCCCCTGCAGAACACTCAGTAGTTCCCCCTTTCCTATTTGTACAGCTGATCACATCTGCCTTGGCCCAGCAGCGTGCACTTATCCCTGTTGATAGTACCCTCCTTTTTTTCAGACCTGATCTCCAGTGTGCAAAAATCCTTCTAAATCCTACATCTGTCCTCCAGCGTGCTAAAGCCTCTCAGTTTGGGATAATCTGCAGTTATGTAAACATGTTTTCTGAACCATTGCTGAGTTCATTAACATCTTTCTGACAATGAGCTGCTTGTACCAGCTGCCTAAACATCTTCATCTACATTGTTTCCCTTGTTGACTTAAAGAATCATATGAAAACATGTCAAAAATCTTACTAAAGTAACATCCAACATGCCATCCAATGTTTCTCCTCCACTGACGATTCCTCGAACTTTGTTGCAAAAGAGCTTAGATTTGACTTATTTTGTTCTTGACAAAGCTGTTGTGCTAGAAGTGCTTAAAAATAGCTTGTTTACTTGCTCCAGTATCTTTTCTGGGCACTGAAATTATATTGATTGGTATAAAACTTCATATTTCCTTCTTTCCTTTCAACAATACTGTCTGTCCCTTTCTGTCATATAATGTGTCTTCACTGTAAATTCTCAAAGGTAACCACTACTAACTGAGATTTCATCAGCCAGTCCTTTAAGTCCAGATGATGTGAAAGCAGCAAGTTTTGTCTGAATAATTTCTCACTCGGTCCTTTGATAGCCAAGTCTAAATCTGTCTGTTTTCCCAAGTACCAATAGTGCCTGATACTCTTTAAAAAAAAAAAAAAAATTAGGTGCAAAAATATTAAGAAGCTTGGCTTTCTCAGTGTTGCCTGTCAAAAACTTTCCAGTTCTGCCTAATACCGGAGTAATCATTTGTTTGATTCTTTTCCATTTCTGGTAATGTACTTAAAATGATTTCATGTTACTCCCAATATCCCTTGCTAGCTGCTGCCATAATTTCCTTATTTCATCCCTGCACGATTGTGCTACACTTTTGTAGCTCTCCCAGGTAATCTGACCCAGCTTTTCTTTTCTGGATGCTTCATTCCCATCTGAGGTTCAGGAAGAGCTTGTGACAGCCAGGCTGATCTTTTACTATGCCCCTTACCTCTCCTACATGGATAGTTCACTTGCCTACACTCTTGATGTTATTTCTTTGAAGAATTGCCAGCTCTCTTAAAAATTTTTCGTTTGCATCAACTTCCCAGAACATCAGATTGACCGGTTGTCTAAGTTCATTGGAGTCTACCTCCATGAAACATCTTGTTTTTATTTTGATATTGTTGCTTCTTTCTAAAATCATGGAATCTCCCTGCAAAAAAAACCTATGAAACCACATATATATACACACACCTATACATACACACATTTATCTCTCTTTGTGAAGAACACGGAGAACTTAAAAATTGCCTGGCTTTTCTGACCCAAATAATTCAGTTTAACACCTCTAAAAAGAAACGAAAGATGATGGGCAAGTTACTAGAAAGCTCATCATTCTGCTGGAAAATGGAAGCGGACAGGACTCCTTTTCTAACAATCCTGTAAATAGTTTGCTTTACATAAGCTCAAGCTGGTAGGTGAAGGACACACGTGAAGACATTGTGGACCCATCTGGATCCTGGATTAGGAGAGAGCATGAAAAGTTTTATTCTATTCTGCTCTTTTTACTGGTGATGTGTCTGTGACCTTGTAGACATTTATTCTTACATCTATTGTTTATTCTCAGTTTCATCACATCAAGGGTCTAACAAGCAGAATTAATGCTGGCCGGGCTTCCTGACTTCAGCTTCCTGGGAAAATTACTAGCAGGTAGAGCACCGCACCAGGTCACGTTGGTCAGGCTGTGTAACAAGAGCTGTAGAAACCAACAGCATTGTGTCCCACCGGCTCTTCGGGAATGCATTCTTCAGATGTTCTATCTAGCACCGACTTGGCTTTAAAGAATATCTTTAAAATATGTTTTCTTTTCCTCCATGTCTCCCAATGACTTATTTTGTGACACTTGGCACGTTTCTATATCCATCTCTCCAATGCAAATGATCTCTCGTTTTCCTGCAAAAGTTCAATATGATAGAAAGGGGAAAATATTTCAAATTAAGCAGCATCAGTCTGCATTGGTTATGGGTATACCACACTCGGCCATAAAGATTTTCTGTAAGCATACTTTAGTATTTCAGTATTTCTTTGTCTTTCTCTTGTATTAAATATTTATAATTTATGGCAAGGATTAGTTTTCCATGTTTCTGAAGAACCATTTACTGCTTATGAAAGTGCTTAAAATAAATTGTTAAGTAGTCACTTGCAATATATGCAGGATATCAAAGTGGGCTGTATGAATTTCACTTTCATATAGAAGAGTTTCAGGGGTTTGGGGTATATATCTGGATTTTTTTTTTTCCATTGAAAAACCTCCTGCAGTCTCCCTCTCGTGACCTTAGTTTAGTTTTGAATTTAAAATTTCACTTTCAAGTCGTGTAAGTCGTGAAGACGAAACTCGGGCACGGAAAGCCTCCAACACCGGCGGTATTTAAGAGGCAATCTCTCACCAGTTTGATACGGCTACGCACCTCCTGGGCTCCGAAATAAAATACCCAGAGCTTCCACAACGGGAACGCACCCTCCTAAAAAGCGCAGGAAGGACTTTTCAACTATTACGCGGTATTTTTTTTTTTTTTTTTTAAGCGTGGATCTGTAAAAACTTGTGTAAAGTTTCTCGGGTAGATGCGCACCGACGAGCACCGGCGTCGTACAGCCGCGATCGCTTGCGGGCGCACGGTGCGGGCCGCGGCGGTGCGGGGCCGCGTGGCCGCACCGTTACACGGACGGGGCGCGCGGCAGCGGCCGGTAGCCGCAGGTGCGGCTGCGGGGCACGGCCTTACCTCTCCTCGCAGGAACCCGTGACTTTCATTCCTCCCGCGTTTCCCAGCCGTTACCCGCTTACACTGGAGTCTCCCACGCGGACACCTGCCGTGGGGTCATTTCTCCCCCGCCTCCCGCCGCCCCCGGGACCGCGAACGCCCGCCGAATCTCGCTCACCCTTCCCAACCTTCCCGCCGCACCGAGGGGACGGGAGCGCAGACACCGGCAGAACCGGTGCGGCGGCCGCTGCCGGTTCCGCCGAAGACCCCCTCCGCCCCAAACCCCGGCCGCCGCCCTCACTGCGGCGGGAGGCGAAGGGCAGCCGGGCCGCCGCAAAATGGCTCCGGGGGAGCGGGGCGTTTCAGGTTTGCAGCGGAGGGGAACGGCTGGGGTGACACGGTCTGTGCCGCGCTGTACTCGGGGTGGCTCGGCCCCCACAGGTATGGGCGAGGTGCGGGCATGGCGGCGACCCCGCGTCCCCACGGCTTCTGCTGCCACCGGACCGCGCCGCCACTACCGCTTGCCCCCGCGGCGGGCGGAAGGGGGGCGGCCTGGGGGGGAGGCCCGCGCCCCCGGTGCTGCTGCCGGGCATGCGCGGTGCCCCCGGAACATGGCGGCGGCGTGAGGCGGGCGAAGGCAGGAGCCGCTTGACAGGCGCGGGAGCCGTTGCGGGACGCTGGGGACCCGCTCCCCGCCCGCCCGGTGAGTGGCGGCGGCGGCGCTCCCCGTAGCGGCGGGCAGGGAGAAGCGAGGAGAGAAAGGGAGGCGAGGCGGGGGTCGCGCCCCCTCCCCTGGCTCCCACCGCCACCTCCGCTGTGACCGCGCCGGGCGCCGCAGGGGAAGGAGAGCGGCGGCGGCTCCTCATCTCGATCCCCTTCCTGCCTTTTCGAGGTGGCTCCGGCTGCCTCCGCCGCCCTGGAGTGAGCAGCGGGTCCGGCCGGGGCTGCCCCGCATCTCGGCCTCCTGGAGCTGCCCGCTCCCAGCGCGGCGGGTGCCGCCGCCCCCCGGGCGAGAGGAGCGGGGCGGCTCTGCCTCCTGGCACCAACAGACCTCCTCTCCGGAGGGTGGGGGTCGCGGCTCCCGGGCAGCGGGAGTCCCCGGGAGCAAGGGCGGCAGGGCGCGGGGGTAGTCCCCGAGCGGCCCGGGGCAGCCAGCTGCCCGCCCTGCCGGTGCCTCCGCCGCGGGGCTGCGCCCGGGACGGGCCCCGCTCCCTGCCGCCCGCCGGAGCGGCAGGACCGGCGGCGTTTGACAGGAGCGCGGGGCGGCCCCGCCTCCCCGGGCCGGGGCGGCCGCGCTGCCTCCCCCGGCGGCGGCGGAGTCTCCGCGCCCTTCTGGCCGAGGGCGGCGGGGGCTGCGGAAGCCCCTACCCCGCTCCTCGCTGCCGCGGCGCCAGGCGACCGCTGGGGCTGGCGGGGCCCCGGGGAAGGGTTGTTAACCTGAAAAACTGGACAGGAGTTAAAAATGACATCGTTGGGAACGTGCCCTTGTGTTTGGTAAGAGGCTTGGGGGTGCGCCGTGGAAGGGTGGCCGGTTGGGGGGCCCCGGCCGGCTTGCGATGCGACACCGGTCATGTTTTCTTTACGGTTAAACTGCATTTATGGCACACATCGATTGCTGACTTAGAGGGCTGTCTTGCCTGGGGAATCGTCTTCTCCGTAGATGCGCGATGGTCCGAAGAAAGTAGTTAAGTATGGTATGAAAAGTTCTGTTCTTAACAGGGGTGCGCGTCATCCCTGTCTTTAGCTACTGGGACAAACTGCAACGCAGATTGCAATGCTGCAGTAATTAGATTAATGGTCAAATTAAATTTTATGCTCAATTGTTCTTTAGCAATAGACATTTGGAGTGTTTTTAAAAAATTCTAAGTAGTTACTTATTGCAGTTTGAAGTTGATGCCTTTCCATACAGTTATTTTCTGTTTCTCACTGATTGATTAGGCTGTAGGAGATAGCAAAAAAATAATCCTAAAGCCTAAAAGTTTAATGAAGAGGTGAAATACTGATGTCTTAGTGAGTTCTAATAATGGAAACTTCACTTGTGATTCGTGCATATTCTAACTAATGTAGACTTTATTATTAAAACTTAAAAAGCATAGACTTTGTAGATTTGACAGTAACTTTTCAGAGCATCTTGCATCTGACTTGTGAGCAGCTCTTCAAGTTTGACTGGTTATGAATTTTTTATTATTCAGAGTAGCAGTCTTAAACCTTTGGATTTTTAAAGCTTTCATACTGCACCTTACTCTTTGGAAGTGGCAGAGAAAAGCAATCAGTGAGGCAGTCAGTCAGGATCAGTGACAACTGCAGCACTTGTGCAGGTGGAAAGAGTAATGTTAGGAAGGCATTCACTGTGTTACAGTTATGTTTGAAGCTGTCATATTAACATCAGGTAATAAATAGGAGAGTGAATGTCTTGGGGCATTCCAGTTCTCCACGGGCCACCATCAAGTGGGTTGCTCAGACTGCAGCAACCCACAGCACACGTGAGTGGGCTACACTGGCAGTGTGTCTGGGGAAATTACTCGTACAACCAGGCTGCGTGCTTGGGGCAGTTTTTCTCCCTTAGGGCATCATAAAATATAAGTACTATTTAAGGATTATATTACTTGAACCAGTGTAAAGGGAAAGTACATTGAAGATGCTTCTGTTGCTACTTTTATTTATGGAAGTTTCACAGTACTGCAAGCAGGAGGCAACGGGGAAGAGTGTATGGTAAAACTGAAGTGGAGACTTGGAAGTACTTGTATAGCTTTTAGCTTTAACGTGATCTGGTTTTGAATACAAATGTAATGTCTGTTGATTTTGTTCAAGACTCAGTTGATGGAACTGATGCTCTAGTTTTCTATTTGGTGTAAATATGTAGTAATATTTGTGTAATAATGTAGTACTATTTATGTGATACCTTTCAGGTTGCTTTATTGTATCTTTTCATAGTAATGTTCAGATCTGGAAAAAACAGATTCTAGCTTTTGATTGTGTTTTACAGCTGCAAGTATAAACTACTTTCATACTAATTAGAAGCCACATAGACAAATTTGACTGTCTCTAATTCAGTTGTTATTAAAATTTGGTCCTATGCTAAGCATTATCTTCATGTAGCCAGGTTCAGGGAAGAAGTAATCACTCCTCTAAAATGTGTTTCCTCGGACTTTGTGTATTTTTGCTTGAATGTGCAGATGCCTTTTCCTTTCTTTGCTGCGGCTGTCCTTGCTGCGTCCAGCTACCATGCTCTCATAAGACAGAGGCATTGTTTTCTGGAGTAGCTGCCTGCATTCGAAAGTGGCATTGGAGTGTTTCCTTTCCAAGTGTAATTTTGTTTTCGTTAGAGTGACATTTATAGTACTGACAAAGTATTAATTCCAGTATCTGTATGAAACAATTACATGACTTACGTAAGAAGAGAGAATGTGAAAAAGCCTGAAGCAAGTGCAGATTGCTCCTTCTGCCCTTTGTACATGAATGTCTTTCTTATGATTTTGCCTCATTGTTTTCTTACTATTCCAATGGGATTGTGAGCTCTGAGTGAGCCCTGTTTACTCCCTTTACTGTTGCAGTTGATGCATAATGGAGTGGATGTACAGGGAGAAATGAAGTCCTCAGTAATTATCCCTTGACGTTAAATAGCATCACTAACAGGAAACGACATTTATCATTAACTGTCCAGGACACTGCAGCTGGCTTTCTTACTCGTCTGGATACGCTTACCTCAAACAAGGACGGGTTAAATACACAGTTATTCTTGCATGTTTTAAGATGATCTTTGAAAATACCATTTGACAGTCAACTGTAATATTTTCTTCGTGTAAATATAAACCAAATTAGAGGAAGAGACCGGGATGCCGCTTCAAGGAGTCTACACAAGGGAGGCTGTTAACCCATTTCTTGACCTCTGCATCTGCGGGGCATCTAAAGTTCTGATTATTCCCATTTGAAAGAAGTAGCCTTAGGCACCCAGCCTTAACGCTGATTGCTTCTTCCAGAGATTAAAATCTTAACTGTAAAGGACTATGCCGTTTGTGTTCTTTAAAGTGCAAGAACTGCAGCCTAAGTAGACCAGAACTCCAAGATTTTTCTACCGTGTGGGAAAAGCCAGAAAATTCTGTGTAAAGATGTTGAGGCTTAGTAGAGCAGTTTGTAAGTATGAAGCAACAGAAATGTTAAACAGAAAATTATTTTTACTTGATTGTTACAGGTGTTCTCATTACGTGTCCTGGTATTTCTGCAAATACTTCTGATTTGCAGTTTGACTCAGTGTAATTTGAAGTCCCAGAATATTTGTTAACATTCCGATATGATTTGGTGAATAATCCTTTTTTTACTGTGATTTGTTTTTTGTTAAACAGTGGTTTACTAATACTTACTTACATACTAATGGCTTATTTGAAGACTTCTTTTAAGGTTCAAGGGTTCCATAGATCTGTGATATTTTGATGTAGTGGTAGGAAGCTTTAATATTAGTTATATGCAGTGAAGCTTGGTTTTACATTGCAGCAATGACTGGTAATGGTGAAGTGCATGTTCTGTGTATGAACAGCTTTAGTTAGGATGTCTGAGTGGAGAGATGATACATTTGCTTCAGGTAAAGCCACTAAAAAGTGAAACAGTTAAGTCCTTAAGTGAGTTGTAGTTTATTTTAAGAGTATATTTCTGTGTGAATACCATTTTTGTACCTTCACATACCTGCCAGCTGACTTGACCTGTGTGGGCGGTGGGGGCTGAGAGTGTGTGCCCATCTCCTGCCACCCCTCACTCCGGCAGCAGTGCTGGCCATGGAGCAGCAATGCTGCCTCTTGCTCCTGGGGGCAGCAGGAGGTGATTTGGTGAGTGACCGCTCAGTCCATGTGTTTGTATGTGTAAACTCCCCACGTTGCCTAAAAGTTGTAAGGCAAGTATATCTGTCTATTGTCTTTTGGGATGGTCAACAGGGGCTTGCAGGAGTGGAGGGCTGGCTTCAGGTGCCTGAGCCAAGAGTGAGCAGGCTCCCCTTTTATCTGCTGCAGGTGTAAAGACAAAGAGGAACCAATGCATAGATGGTGATGGTGACCCTCAGAGGTACTCGTATCTCTTCCCTGTTAGTCTTTCTGCTTGGTCAACAAGGACATGAATCTGGAGGAAAGTCAGGAGCTGCATCACAGTCATTCAGAAGGCAGCAATTGTCTTCACAAGCTGCCATATCTCTTCCGTTTGGGCTTGCTCTAATACTTTCTCTTGTATGCAGTAGGTGTTGAGCACAGGTGTATACAGCTAGACAGTTTGTAGTAGAGGGGATATACTATCTCCTACCCTTAGCAACTCTCCTCCCAAGATCCCTGTCACAAAAAGTAGCAGCTTTAGTTTTGATGTCTTTGGAATAGGACCAAAAATACAGTATTTTCATGTCTTGGATCTAAATAAATGGAAGAAGTTTACACTTCTTTGTGATGGTAAGTGACATGTCTCTTACTTCAGCAGCGTAGATTCAAGACTGATTCATAGTTTTGAACAGAGGTGCCTACTTTATGGGTAGCGTTTGATCGTTTTGGATCCAAATTGGTGCAGCACTAAGCATGTGCTTGCTGTGGTTGTTCCATGTGCTCTCTTCATGTCTTTCAGAATCTTTCTGAAATACTAAAGCCTTTAACAGAATTTTAGTGCTCTTCCATTCATTTTACCAGAGGGATAGCCTTTCTGCTCCCCAGGGAAGAGGCTGTCCAGATACCTTACATCCAAACTAATCCTAAACTACTTTTTCAGGTTTATTAGAATAGTATTATATGTGGCTTAAGTATGGACAGTGTTTTGAACTGATATTTTTTACTCATAAATAGTGTCTTTTCTGTGCAGCTTCCCATTTGCATGTTGTAATCTAAAACTAAGCAACACATTGCATTAAAGGTAGATGTTATGGTTAAATTATTTGATTCTAGGCCTTCAGCTTCACAGGGTCAAAACCTATTTAAGACACCAAGGGAATTCAGTCTTTTCATGAAAGGGATGAACTTCTTTGATGGAAATCTAAGTCTGTTGTCTTCTCGAGGTAATACGATATCCCTTTTAGCACAGGGCAAAGATGAGGTTGAGCCTTTCATCATCTCTAGCATACATTAGTTCAGGGAGCATCTGAAGTTTATAAAACCTACAAGAGGGTAGCACCATTTTAATGAGGTGCATACCTAAAATGAAGCATGTACCATTATTTATGTACTGTATGGAATCTATCAGAGATTAACACGGGAAGGTTCAGTGGAAGGAGTGCAATTCTTGGGGCACTTTTAAAAGCCCATTAAAAAAACATACTTTGTAAAAGTGAGTCATGTATGTGGAGGAATGTGAGAGGGTATCAGAGCTGCTAAATTTGGTGGAACTCCTTATTGTCACTATGGTCTGTAAGGGGCTCAGAGATTAAAAGGGCTGTAGCATGTTTGATGGCATTTCTCATACCAAATCTCTTGTATGCATACCTGCACTGCAGTGCTGTAGAGAAGCAGACAGTAGTTTTCCGGAAAGGTCAGAAGATATGTACTAGTTTTAATCATGAGATCAACAGTGTTGCAGTTAGCTGGAAAACTTTGTATGTCATCTGTAATTTTTTTTTTCTCAGCTTGTTGTAGGAAAATGCTACCTAGGTCCTTGTCTAAGTATTTTGTGGTGCTCAATGGTATAAGCACTGGGTGGAGGAGGGATTGCCTCCAGAAAGGTGATCTCCACAAGTAGCTGAAAGGCAGATGTTCCTGCCTCTGTCCTAGGCTGGAGGTACAGTGACAGCTGTGCAGCTGTGCTGAGGAAGAAGTAGTGGAGATTGCTCCATTACACCCTGTTTCACCTGTTGGGTTTTTTTTTATAATTGGAAAGTTGTACCTTGAAGTGGGAAAGAGAGATACGGATTTTCTGTGGGTGTTCCTGATGCTTTGGATCTTTCATCTTCTTCCATTTTGTAAGACTGCGGCAAATACTACAGCTGAGCACTTGCAACTGCCTAGTCCTTCGAGCACTTAGGAGCTGTCTTGTCTTTTCTGAACCGTTGGCACTTTGTTAGCTGCAGAAATGTCTAGTAGCAGTGAAGGGTCCTTATGAATGTTTGTCCAAATAGATGGACAAAGATTTTTGGTGGCTTCTGCAAGGAGGATGGATTCCCTCCCTTGTGTAAGGGGATTAAAGAAGGGGTTTCCTTTTTAATTAGAGAAATAAGAAGTTGGGGAAACAGCACAGCCATCAGTACCAGCAGCACAGGTAAGCCCAGGGGTCTGGGTGTGCCAGGAGACTGCAAGCTGCTCTCTGAGATTTCCTCCCTTCAGAAACATCCTCTGGAAGGGGGAGCTATCAAGAAATTGTTGAAGGGTTTATTTAGTTCTATTTGGTTTGGTGCCGTGATTAGACACGAGTACATGGGACCAACGTAGTTGTCCCTTTACATAAGCCAGGGTACATGGCAGTGTGTGGCAGCAGCAGATAGATGGGGTGAGGCGAGTTCTGTCTTTGTTAAAATACAGTGACAGGGAGTCACAGCCAGCATTATCTTGTTTGCATTCTCAAGTGGGGAAAGAGAAACAGATCCTTTAAGCACTAGAAGAGGATGGTAGCAGAAGTATATTGCTGCTGGCATTGAGTACAAGCAAGGGGAAGCAAGTGTGTTGCTCTGAGACAAGCTGATTGTGCCTGGCGTGCTGGCAGCAGACTGAGCCTATGCAGAAATGGCCCAAAAGTGTTCTTCGTGCCTTCAATGAAAAAAAAAAAAAAATTGTGCACTCTACTTGACTTTCATAGATTTCTGCATCAGACTAAAGGTGTTTGCGTTTCTTTAGGTACTCTGTTGGATGAATAAAAAATCTGGACCACAAGGATGGATTTGCTGGCCACGCAGTATGTGGATAGGGCTCTGTTAGATCATATATGAACTGAGCTTCCACAGTCCTTTTCAAGTTTGGAGGCAATGTAGATGGGAGGAAGCCAAAGTTGCTTAAGAGGTTGTAAAACCCCTTTTCCACCATCCCTCCTCTGCTTGTCTTTCTCTCCCTCTGCTTATGTACACATACTCTCTCTGACTGCTGCTGTTAAAGCTGGTGGTATTGCTTGTTGTCTGCCACAGACAACGCAGAAAAGCTCTATAGATATCCCTACCATTTGAGCATCTCTTACTATGTCTGCAACAGCAATTTCTTTTCTTCCTTACCTGCTGTATTTACACTGTGCTAAAAGTATGCTAGGTGCTTCACAGAACAAATAGTTCGAGAGCTCTCTTGTGTCAAGGGAGACTGGACTGAAGGCAGAGGAGATGTATCTGGGTGTAGAGAGAATTTCCTGCAGGTACGTAGCTCTTAGCCAGTGCTAATCATACAACATTGTTGCGGTTCTTTTGTGCATAGTTTAATTAGTTTGCTTTATGAAAGAAAATTGAGTTAGGCATTTGAACAAAGCCAGGTTGAATAATAATGATGAATGTTTTCAGGAAGAGTATTCCAGGCTTGAAGGGGGAAGTGGAATACAGCACAGAGGTTTCAGTGAGCTGAATTCACAAAAATGTTTAAACAATTTGTTGAGCTCTTGTGCTACTGTAAATATGTACTAGTAAACAACTAAAACTGGCAGTTTTACTTAGGATAGAACTGTAAGTGCTGCGAGCAATATTTTTGATTTATTTAAATATAACATTAAAATACCCTTTCATGTGGGAAGACTGGCATTTTAAGAATATTTAAAGCTGTTAATGGCCAGTCAGCCGCTTTGCTGAACTGCTGGCTTCACACATACCATTTCCTTTTTCAGGTTTTTACAACCCCACATCTTCTGACTTTTAAAGCAGGATGGAGAGGGGGGAGAGAGGAGAAAAGCTATTTTTATTTTCCACTGGTAGCTCTAAACTTTAATTTTAAAAATTGCTGTCAAATTAGTAAATGTTGAATCTACATTATATAAATTGTTTCTGTTGTGCGTTGATGCCAGCTGTGCCGTTTAATTTGAAGACCTTAATTTTCTGCCGTTCTCATTTATAAGTATTTATTTCTTGTTTCAGGAATATTTGGGACAAATCTTTGGTCTAAACCTTGTTAGTGTTGCTTTTTAAAATACACAATGCCCTTCTCTGTACTGAATAATACAGTTAGTACATTTTGAGAGTTTAGAGAGATTTTTGTAGTCTTGAAATGTATGACTTACTGTAATTACAGTTGCTCATATTCTAAAGCAGATCGTAAACTAAACTGGAGAGAGGGCAGAACATTTACAGGCAGTATTTTACTGCTGACAGCTTAAAAGTTTGTTTATGCTAATCACTTCATAAATACTGAGCAGTGCGCTGTTGGTGACTTTCTGAGGAATTCCTCTGCAAGTGCAGAAGATTTCTTCTTGATATTAAGGCAAATGACATTACAAAATGATATTTGTAAAGCACCAAGTACCCACTCTCTTCCTTTAACAACTTAAGAAATATTCAAACTTAGTTGTTGTAGTAATACATGTGGATAGCTAATATTTGCTCTTTTGAAAGTCCATAAATTTGACAAAAGCCTATCTCTCCTAGCTCTCTTTTTATCAACTAGAAAAGAAGGTATTCAGATATATCAACTGATTAGAATTAGAAGTTCTAAGGTATGAGAACATTGAAGTTTAATTTCCTTTCCTAGAAAGAATATAACTTTTTTTTGTTTGGTTGGTTTTTGTTTTGTTTTATTTCAATGTGAACTAAAAGGGATTCCAGCTTGGATCAAATTTCTTCTCAGAACACTGACTTGTTATGTATTTGTGTGCATAAATGAAAGAGGACCTGATCTTTAGTTTTTGTTTTGGAATACTGTATATGGAATGCTAAATAATACTAATTTTACAACTACAAAGCTTTTTGTTGCATTTCATAATCTTCTGATACATTTGTGCAAGTGTAAGTTTGTTTTTTTTCTTTTTTTTTCCTTTTAGCCTTTGAGATCTTTGTCGTAGTTCAGCCCTGATCAGGACCAGACTACGCAGTCTCTCTCTTACTTTTCTATAATGATGCTACAATATGGTCCAAAAGGTATAAACTGATTATCACAGAAATGAGAAAGTATATGCTGTTGTGTCTTGAAGCATACTAAATGAGTCTACAGACTGGGTAACTCACTGGAAAGTAAATTTTCAAGTATTGGAAACTTGGAAGTATTGCATGTTATAGAAAAATTCCTTTTAAGTCTTACTCACTTTATTTGCCTATTTTCAGCCCCTTAAAGACTTGTGAAAATGGAATGAAGTAGGGTTTTTATTTAAGAGACAACAGATGAATAGATGATTAGGTTTAAAAAAAGGTATTCCAGATTCAGGGAGGATAACTTAGAAGGAATGCAGTTCACACTTGCTTGGGAAGTGACTGGTGCCTGTAGGTACATGTTACCCATACGTGAAAGCTGGACTGGGAACCGCGACTGCCACGCTGTGTGTCGGTCCATGGAGGAGGCTGTGCAGGTCCTTTTCTTGAAGGGCTCTCTGCAGTGTTGGCCAGAAGAAACAGCAAGAAGGAGGCATGGAGTGGTAATAGCAATAGGGGTGTGGTGATACTGGCCAGCGATTGTAGCTGATGTCTCTTATGTTTCTAAAGCTAACAGCATGAATGCAGGTGGTGAAAGCAAATGTAGGACTTGTACATAAAAAAGAGTTGGGGGAAATATTTCTTTGCTTACATCACACCTGTTGTCTGTCTGTAACTGGTTTTGCTCTTCATACTATGCATAATTCTTTTCCCCCTTTGCGTATGGAAATTTGATCTGGAAGCATTTGTAGAAGAAAAAGAACAAAAAAAGAGAGGGGCAAGTATAACTTCTTGTTCAGATTAAGCCTGAAAATGTCTGCCTGTATTTCAAGCTAAAATTGAGAAGAACTTAAATCAATCCTTCAGAGTGGATATTTTGTTAGATTCCTCTTCTGTGCTGTGTATCTGTATAAAAGAATAGCCTCAGTCCTTATCCAGCGGAGACTGCCCGTTGACAACCATCCCCTCCTCCCCTGAGGACAGCAGCGATGAGGTCTGAGTTATTGCATTTATACCAGTGGTAGGGTGGAAAAGCTAACTGTCTCTAAAATTGGTGTCTCTGTCTTACTTTGAGATGAGATGCAGAGTCACTGACAGCAAAACCTGGTTGCTTAGGCTTCTTTTAAATATTATATTTATCTCCATATTTCTGTGCAGTGTATTTTTATGAGTAGCCCTGCTGTCAAGATAAACTTGCAGTGGAAAAACCTAAATATGTATGAATTTTTTCAGGACATTCAGCTTACTTGAGTGCCTGGCTTAAAGTTAGAAGGATAATGGAGATACGTAATAGGCAAAACAGAGGATGATTTTGACATTTTCTGTAGAATACTAGCTTTTTTTGAAATGCAGCAATATGTCTTCTGAGTAATTCTTTCAAAATTACAAGAACAAAGTTAGTAAGAATGGTTTCCATCCTGTTTTCTGACACCTAGTATTATGTAGTAGCAACGTAGAGAGGGTGAAGGCTTAGGCTTGTCTACTAATATACTGCTTTCTGACAAAGGGCTCGCACAGTGGGAGGTGGCTAGTAGAAGTAATTTGGGGATTAATGATAAAAACTTCAGTAAGGAATTAAAGGCAGATGAATACTTTCCATCTGATTTTTAAAAAAGTAACTAATGTAATGCATGCTTATCAGAGAAAGACTAAAACTCAGTTTACAGGGTGAATGGAGATGTAAATAACACACTTCATGAGTGTCGAGATCCTTCACAACTCTTTAAATTGAAGATATTTTGATGATTAATCCAATGCTATCCTAGGTTCATGGATTTTTTTCCTCATCTTTTTCTGTTTCCTTAATTTACAGCAGACAGTTTCTCTCTGGTGTCTTATATGGATTCTGTACTGCCATTCCCTAGATCAGTAGGTTTTGACTGTTTTCTGTCGATGGCTGACAGTCATTGTACTTAGCTTGGTCTTTACAACTTTGGTTTTCGTTCTGCTGCTTTGTGCGCCCTAACACTATTATGCTTCAGCCTTGCCTTTGCATTACTTTGTTTGCTCGTATGTTCCTGACCTGGTTTTGTTTTGGTTTTCCCTTCATTTCTAGAAGCTGATAGAATAATTTCTTAACTTCAGCTTTCTGTATCACTCACCCAGCTTGCTTGCCAGGGTGCACGTACAAGAGTGCCTTGAGCTCTGTCCTTTCTATGCAATTTTGCCAAAATGTCCCTGGCGATTTCTGCTCTGTATTTGATGGTGGTTTTCTTCTCTGTGGCTGGCGTGCTGTGGGTTGAGCCAGGCTGGTGATGGTGAGTGCAACGTAAGAGGACTCTGTCTTGTTAGCAAAGGCCATAACTGCCTTTCTTATGGTTTGCCACTTAATTACGCAAGGCAATGGAAAGCTGTTCCTAGGTCTGCCCCTGCAGACTTGCAAAAGAAGTTATGCTGTGTTTCAGACTGACCCTGCTCTGTTTTGAAGGTAACTGACTGTCATTTTGCTGTAATTCGGTGGCATGTAGTGATTGTTAGATAAAGGCTCAGAAATACCATTCTTGAATGTTTTCTATGACAACCAACTCTTATCTACTAGCTAATTTAATAGCGTCTCTAAATGGAATACTTAGGTGTAACTCAACTTTTAGTAGCACCTCTTCAAAACAGTAATATTTGAGTTTGCCTCATTTCAAACAGTGCTTTCAGAACTTTCAGTTGTCTTATATTTTTAACAGGCTGGTGGGCATGCTGTAAAATAGCCTATCTGGTACAACACAAGCTAATGAAAAGCTGGAATCCTTTTTATGTTCTGACAGACACTCCGGTTGTGCTAAACTTGATGACTATCACTGCAGGGTTGGAATCTTTATTACTGCACCAAGTGCAATCTGGTACTTGGAACAAAAAGATAAAAACCATGCACTGTTTTAAAGTAATCTGTAAAAACGGTTACTTTGACTCTGCATCACCTTTCACGATTTATTACTTGCAACGGAAAAGCTTTGAATTTTGGGGGGAGTCTATGAAAGTACCAAGTATTTCAAATTTATTTGATGGCTTGAAAGGATTTCTGTTCTTAATCCTGATGATCACTTACGCGATGAACGCTATTGTGTAGCCAAACCTGCTTATTTTATGCTAGTATTCAGTTTTATTTATAACTGCTTTCAGGTCTCAATCTTGAAAGTTTTTGTAATAACTGTCCAGCATGTTCACACACAGCACACACACACTAAATGAATTCTTCAGTCACTGCCATTTTAAAAACCATATTTAATTAATTTTAGCCACCAGACTTGCGCTGTATAAAGTTTTCATCATGCACTCCATCACCATAGTGTGCAAGTTCCTCGAAGTTTCACTGAAATGTCACTGTTTCAGGAAAATACTCAGCTGTAGGTCACTTCTCTTGTTATATGTGATATGTATGTGTAATATTTTTTTAGCATGTGTGTATAAGATTCAAGAAATTCCAAGTAGATAACTTTTCAACTATTATTCCTTTTATGTAACACTGGAAAGGTGTAGCTTCTAAAAATATTAACTTGGGCAAAATTATTATTGGAAAAAGTATTCACTTTTTTTTTGTTTGTTTTTTTTTTTTTAAATTTGAACTTTTGATGAGATCAACTTTAACCTTGTGGGAGTTCCTGGAAAGGACATGATCAAAGAAGATAATTCAGAAACGTGAATGTATTTTTACCCATTATTACAGTTAATGGAAGAGGTTAATAAATTTGCTGGCTTTGTTGCTTCAAGTCTAAAAAGCTTCAAATGAGTTTGACTTGAATTGAACACAAAGTTCAAAAAAACTAGACACTGGAGTAGAAAATCAGAGTAACACACACACAAAAAAGTTTGTTTTTTCTCTTGTACAATAGTTTAACTAATTTGGCCCTTCTAGTTTTGAAACCCTACAAGAATGTGGCTCGCTGCTTTTTATCTGCAGTTAGCATTTCCCTAACAGGTTCTCTGTGTTCTGTTACAAATCGTAGTGGGCAGCGGTATCAGTGAGCACTTGAGCCTTTTTGACGATTTCTTACATCAGTTTTTTGTTCCCTCTTCCACCGTAGTTGTGCAAGATAGTATGTTTTACCAAAAGGAGTTTAAAATTATGACTGTTCAACTCCGTGCAAGGGAGGCAGGGTGAGTGGGGTTATGTATAAAAGTCTTTCTTCCATTTTTCAATAATGTTGGGGGGAAAAAAGGAATAAAGCACATCTTATATCTTTCTTTGTATTAGAAATCCACTGAAAATGCAAATTGTTATGCAATGAACTGTCTAAAACAATGAAATAAAAATTTGAGTTCTGTACCCTTGCTACTTTGATATATACATTGTTTACATGCTGTTCGTCACATATTTTGTTAAATGTTTGCAACTTAAAACAAGCAAGATAATTATACACCGATACAAAAAAAATCCTCCTTTCGAAAAAAAGAAAACCCAAACCCCAACAACAACCTCCCCCCTAACTTGTTCTATTACTACTCCACAGGAAACTGTTGTGCTGAAAGGAAGAATTAACTGGTCTTTCAACTTCAGCCTTTTTATTGTGGGAGGGGAGATCACAGAAGTGTTACCATGGGGAGAACAACAGTTAAAGGTAAGGCCTGGTAGCTTTTATCCAAGAGGGGAGAAAATAGGGAACCTGCTAAATTCTCTTTTTGAATGTGATGGGATATTACTTGACAATTATTATACAGTTAGATTAAAGAAGAGACGTTATGGTATGTACTGAATACAGGCACATTCAAACTTCACATTGTTTTAGAGTAAGCATGCTAAATTTGGCTTATCCTGGAGTTCTACAAGTTCAACCCAAGCAATACTGTTCTAAAATTGAAGAATATGACTAGGTGTGATATTAAATAAAATGTAGTGCTTTATTCTGTAATGGCATATAATTTAGCAGGACGATAACTGAGTAGTACAAGGAATTTAATTTTATCACAACAAATGGCATTAGCAGCTGTTTCTCAAAGACAAATGAACATTTTTAAAGAAATTCATCCAGAAATGCACAGTGTACTATGAAGGTGTGTCACATCTGCAGAAGTTAATTGTGAGTTAAGTGCTAAAATAAAGAGTGAGACTTAAGAAGAAACAAGAGTGTTTGGGTCTCATACAAAGAGAATGTGAAGAGAGAAAGATTCACTGTCTGAAAGTTGCTGCTGCTTTTCAAAGCTTTCAGAGTAGTCCTCCCCCATAAAAGGCTGCCAACACTTTTGTACTTATTCTTGAGCTTTCCACCTTCAGCCCAAGCTGCTTTATGTGCTTGTGCGCTCCCTTGGTAAATAATTGTCTTTTGCTATAATAGATTTTCCGTAATGGCAGGAGTCATCCATTTAATTGTTGCACCAAGAGTTTATGGAGGAAGTCTGTCCCCTTCTCTTGTAGGTTTTCTGCGTGGCTGTTGTCTAAATATACTAGAAGAGACACCCTGTTCCGGGCAGATAAGATAAGAATCCCTCTAGGGAAGCACAAAAAGAAGGGAAAGGAGACATTTCATATTCACCCTGTCTTGATATCGTCAACTGTGTGCACTAAGGCTTGTTGAAGGGTAGCTAGAAGTTGCTAACAACCCTGTGTGGTAGGGAGTGAAGAAGGCTGCTTCCTGAGCAATGGTAGGTCTTGGACTTGTCTTAGTAAACTTCATCTGAAGGCGAGTGACTGTGTGGCATGGGAAGAGCAGATGTTTCTGTTACCCAAAGGCATTTCATGTCGATCAGGAAGAGACAAGGGTTTCTTTGAGAAAAGTGGTCTCCTGCCATGTTTTGAACGCGCGTCAGAGTTGAAGACTTTAACGTGGCTATGGCATAGCTGCAAAAATCTTGAAAGCATGATTGAACTGCTTTTTCTCTGCATTGGACAATAAGCAAATAGCAAGTCTTAGAAGATAACAAATATATGCCTCCTCATGTAGCGCACTATTCTGCGGCAAAAACTAATATTGTCAGACGATGTGATGCTTGCAAGCAGGCAGACAAAGCAATCATCCTGTGTGTTGAAAGGTTAACTCTTTCCAGAAGGAAAGATTGTCGATTTTTAAAAAATCTCAGACAAGAAGCTGGAGCTCAACATGGGAGTTTTTAAGAGGAACTATACATTAGTCGCCAGGATTATCTTTTCCAGACCTTATATTCTAAAGGTGCCTTTTTTGGTGTTGGTGTTTTTGTTTTTTTTTTGCATCCACAAGTTGGTCAAGATAGCTTTGTCTTTTTTCTTCCTTGTCTCTAATTTCTTGCATGATAGATGTCGTTGCTCTTGCCTGTCTTCTGTAGAGTAATCTTATCAGCAGAAGAATTCTGTGGTTACAGATAGGGTAGGAGTAATGTAAACATGTGGAGTTTTGAATCGGTGAGCAGAATGCGCTATGTTAAATAATCTTACTCTAATCCTGTTTTGTATCTACAGCTTTAGTTTATGAAGTGCACTGTAGAGAAACAGTTAGTTGGTGAACATAGAATATGCTGCTTTTGTAGTTTTGGTATATGCTGTTTTCTAATCTTGCTGCCTAGAAGAAAACAATATTTCATGGGGCTTTGAAAAGAAGTGTTTAGGATATATGTATTATAGACTAAATATGTATGTATGTATTTACATAACGAATGTATAAACTGTGTGTATTACTATGTTTTTAAAAGTTTCTTTGAAAATGGTATCCCAGTCTTTGTCTTTTTTTTTTTTTTTTTTTTTTTTTAAAGAGAGCTGAGTAGCATGTGATTAAGTCCACAGTAGCAGCATTTCATGTTCATTTGTGTTTTGACAAAATGGTCTAAAACATAGTGTGTTTTACATTGGAAAGTAGACTGAAACTTGTCTCTTTAGAAATTGACTTTACGAGTAGAGGAAGATAATTAAACTGACCTATTTTTTTCTCTCCATGAACTTCAAGACTCTAGAACTATTCTCTTTGTCTCTAATATAGAAATAAAGTTCCATTTTCAAGTCCACTTTTCAGGTTTCAGGAAATTAATCATGGAACATGGATAGGTGAAGGAGATGAAAAGAAAGTAGTATTTATATCTGTAAAAGTATTTTCTGCTTTCATAACCTCATTTTTGAGGTTTGACCTCGTTTAACCAGCCAAGGGTCATATGCTGAGGGAGTCATCTTACACAGCCCAGTGATTTAATATAATAGTCTTCCATATCTTAATTTTATTTTCAGTGATCTTTTGAAACTAAATTTACTAAAATTTAGGATATCAAAATTTCAAATGTAGATTGGCCTGCATTTAAAAACAAATAAAAGAAAGGGGAAAAAAAGTGCATATATTTCATATTTACAAAACTGGATTTTAATAATTTTTTTTTTTTTTAATGTTGCTTTTGAAAATAAACCATAATTTTTTTATCCACTCTAACTACTGACATTGGAAGAGGTGCACCAGACCAAGGCATTGTAGCAACTGTGGAGTATAGACTGGGGGTAAGTTTTCTGGGGTGGTAGTAGATACAGGATATCTCATGTTAAAACAGGTTAGTAATTCTTGCTGCTTGTAGCTTTTCATCTCCTTAGACAAAACACTCCAGATTTGTAACAGTCTTCCCAGCATTGGAGGCTGGAATGCATAAAACCAAGGGGAGCCTTTGAAAACAATCTTGGTTTTATTCAGACTTATTTTTGGATGCTTCTGCATCAACTGGGTGAGTTTTACTTGAGCTTTTTAGAGTAAATTTCTGGACATCAAAAACAAGGGATAGTGACAGTGCTTTGAGTTTATTATGAATGAAGGTGCCTCCACCTCAAACGAAACAGATGTTTAAACTGCTACTGAGGAATCCATTTCTTCTCACTATCTTCTCATTAATGTCATCATATTGTCTTGTTTTCATAGTTTTATAATGGCTGATGATAAGAAAAATATGTTGCTGATAGTGTTGCATTTCAGCGTTTGTATTTGCTGTGATATAGGCACTAAAGATAACTGTACAGGAAATAAATAATGTGGGTGGTGGTTGTCAGCAAGAACTCATCTGGTGTCCAGACTGTGGTTTTTCATTCTTTCACCTGTTCTTGATGCCTCTCATCATGAAAGGCTGTCATCTCCTTTGAAGTCTGGCACTGTTGGGTAGATACTCTTTCATGGCTCTGTCCTTTCAAACTTTGGATATTCTCAGGAAGTAGTTACTAGAGAGTCTGTTGGATTTCCTCTTCGGAAATAAGCAGATTAGGAAGTTATCTGTTCTGTAGGCTGTCAGCCTGATGTCTGGTGGGAAAGCCTGACTGCCTGGATTGGTAGAATATGGCAAAAGTTCTTCTGGTTATTGCCACCACCCAGTAGAAAACTATCTAGATTCTGTTCAATCCCAAAGAGGCTGGATGAAATATGTTTTGATCTATAGGAGGGAGAAAGTGAATGTTAGCCTTGTGTCTTGTCTTTGTTACTGAGCTAGTTTTAACACTATCACCTCTCAGATTCCCCCTGGTCTTGCTGTCAGGATGTAGGGTGTCCACTTGTGTGAGTTAAAGCCCTGCTCCTGAGGAAGTACTGAGGTTAGAGCTCTGTGAGGATGATCCAGAACCATTTCAGCAGGTCCATCTGAAGTTGACCTCCGTAAGGATCTTTCTTTGGGAACCTATCAAGGGCAAAATGTTTCAAAGTAAACTTTTTCCAAAAGAAAGAGCATGTAAGTCAAGAAAGAAGACTGTAGCATTTTATTTCGTTTTCAAAGGGTCTGCGGTACTCCCCACATCTGCTTTAGGAGAAACAGGTAATATTTTTGCAGTGTATTTTGAGCAGCTATGTAGCTGTAGGTATATTTTCTAGGACTGCGGAGCCTGGGTTATTCTTGGAAGGTGTCTTGGCACTGAGTACACTAACATGCTTTAATGGACCTGACTAACATCACCTGGGGTCTCTGCTTGTGGCCCAGGAGCCCATGTCAGCCCCTGCCCAGTGATGCCGGAACAGGGCTGGTCTCCACCTCCCCACAGCCCTGCTCTACCCAGCCATGGGCCCCACCAAACTGGGCCCACTCTAGGCCTTTGTCCCATCCCAGCCTTGGCCTGTCCCCAGATAGGGTGCCCAGTGCTGGGTTTGCCCCCATTGCCTTCCCCCTGGTAGCTCCTGGCCAGGGTGGTGGGGAGGCCCTGGCTAGTGAGGCCCTGCCCGATCACCCCTAAGGAGGCCCTGGCCAGAGCTGTGCCCTGGCCAAAGGAGCACCGCATCCTACCGAGCACAGAGCCAGGTGGATGGCTTATTCCTTCCTCGCTGACTAATAGGGGAGGATTTTGAGATTGATGACAGAAGATTGTAATGATTCAACTCTTGCTGTACATGGCAGTTCCTCAATAAATAATGCAAGAAGTGGGATGGAAACAATGGACATCACATGTTGCTCATTGGTACTCTCTGTTTCAAGAAAAGCCCTACTTGTAGAAAACACAGAAGAGAAACACTATTGGGGCTTAATCTTTGCTGCAGAACAACTCACTGTATCTCAAGTGTTTCTGATCAACAAATGCTTCTTATTCTAGATTAGGAGTGTTTTTATTTCAAGTGCAAGCCAATCAATAGGTAAAGCGTTAAGTGTGAGTGAATACAGGAATTGGCTACCAACACCAAGATTTTTGTACAAGTGAGCCATCCCTTCACCTGTAACAGTTCAGGCTAACTGTGTGAGCTGAGGCATGAACCTTCCCAAAGGAGCTGCCTCATTCCCGGTGCTGAGGCATTTGCAAACTGAGAGAGTTATTCTGCCACGCAGAGCTCGATAACTCTTTTAAATCTGAAAATGTACTTGCAGTTTGGTTGCCAATTCAGAGTCGTATTTGAATTGTGAATCCACGAGTGTCAGAAGCAGGTGACCAAACCAATATATTTTAAAGATGAAAAGGAACGAGTGGAGCTGGCTCCCTCAGTCTTCTCCATTCTAGCTTCCCAGTCCCCCTGTGTCTTGCATACACGCTGAAATCTAGCAAAAATGAGATACGATGGACTCCGTTCTGTATGTGTGTAGAGATGGACGATAGAGAACTTAGATTCTTCTGAATTTTTTAAAATAACTGGCATGCACTGAGATAGCTGCTTGCATTTGAGCATAAATATGGTATGGAATCTTTAACTTAGAAATATGCTTTAGGGTGGATTTGTTTTTTGGTTTTTTTTTAATTGTTTCTCAGTTCATGGTGGTCTAGACAAGATTTAAAAAGATATCCAGTGATACTGAGGATCTCAAATTGCATGTAGGTTGAGTAAAGCTATTAAAAATTAGGACAGGGGTGCACTTTGTGGAGCTAATACCACCTTTTCTGGAACTAGATTTTTTCTGATAAAGTAGTCAAAAGCTCTGCTTTTTCATGCTGTACTTCTCAATATATTTTGACAGAAAAATAGTGCAGTGATTAAATTTACAGTACAAATACCTGTTTGATTATACACTGAAATGAATAAAAGAAAGTCAATATTTGGAACAAGACATTCTGTATTGTTTGAAAGCATTCTGTGTTATAATGGACATCGTTATGATGTGAATATTACATTTATTATGTAATGGAATCTTGTCTTTTAGATTCAAAGAATATTAAAAAAGAGAAAAATGGAAAGACTCAGCAGGCAAACAACCCGTCTTTAAAAAGTGGTAGGTATTGCAGCTGTCAGGTTATTAGTTAAGGTACCCTAAAAGAAAAAGTGTGTATTTGGATTGTGCTGTCTCTTGAGGCTTTTTTTTTTTTTTTTTTTTTTCAGTCTCTTTGGCTATTGCTGGTGGGTAGTTAAAAACATACCATTGCTTTTAGCTAACTCTGTTAGGAATGTATGTTTTGGTATAGAAAATGTTGGTTGAAACTGCTTGAATTAATGAGCCTAACAATTTTACTACCCAAGACAAGTACTCTTTCTATATATAGTCAAAGATGCTAGTTAAACATTATTTTTTTAGATCATTACTGATTTGTCTATTCTTCTCATCATGTATTTCCCAGTTTCATGCCTTTTCTGCTGTAGTTACCTTCTCTGTCCTCAATGTGTTTGCTGGTGCCAAAGAAAGGATTTCCAGTTTAATAATCTTGAGATTTTAGGATTGCTAACTGGATTGAATTGCTTAGGATTCTAATTTTACTTCAAACAAATTCTGTTGTCAAATCAATTGTGTTTTTATGAAAAACTGGGGAAACTACACACTTGCTAGAAATGATTCACCTTCTTATCAAACTTAAACATCCTCTGCTGTCCTCAAGAGATGACATGGGGCAGCATATGTGTGGGATTGCTGGCAGTTTAGCTTTTGTGGGCTGCAGTGAGAGGGCAGCAGCACCCTTACATACCCTTCCTGTGTTCATACTGTTTGCTTGAATTTGAGGCAGTAAGAAATGTAATGAGCACTGTTGTCTGAAGTAGACAATCTCTTCAGGAGTTGTTAGTTAATTCTCAATAAAATGTCACTGAGTTACTTAAATTCACACTGTGTTTACGTACATTTCCATGCCCTCTGATTCCTAATAGATGGTCTTCTGGTTCAGAGCTTTTCTTGGGTGCCAGCAGAGGAGTTCCTTAAAAGTGCTGTAGTCAGTCAACAAACGTGCTGAGATACTAACACAACAGCTGGGTGGTTGAGGTGATGACTTTGCATAAAAGATACGATACCCTGTTACCACCAGCCAAAGTACAGCTTTCTGCTGTTACATTTGCTAGACTTAATTCCCGTTTCTTGGGATCCTAGCAGTCATCTTTGATACTCTTCCCTATTACTCTGGGACAGGAAAGGAAGTGTATTTGTGTCTTCTTTTTCCTCTTCTGCAGTGTAAGAGGATCTCCTGTCGAACTGGACTTTGATAGCATGTCTGCATTTTAAAATAACGTTGTCTGACATGACAGATGGAGACCCATAAGACACACCCCCACCAGCAAAGTGCTTTTCATATGTGGATAAGAGAACCATATTTCATGAGTCACTGGAAAATGTCCCTGTCTCCTTCTGCAGTAGAGAGCAAAGTGATGAAAAAGCTTTGTGGAGAAGCAGTTCTAAGCGGGCAAGCCTTATTCTGTCAACTATGTTCTTTCACTTGAGACTACACCATTAATCTAGTGTCTGAGCACGGGGTTTACTCATGAAACCTAGACCTAGCTCTGTCTCACACTTAGAGAGGAGTGTCTTGCTCAGGATCATGCAAGATTTCTGTTGTTCTATAGATGAGATGACAATTTTTGTCTTGTGTTGTTGCTTGTTGGTGGCAAGGGAGAAGAAGGAGCCTTCTGATGCTGGATGAAGAAAGATGCTTTACAATGCTTTGGGTTAGCATCCAGGAAATCTCCAGAGTTTTCTGAGGGATATGTGACGGGAAATGTTGAAGAGGAGAGGAGATGCAGAGATGTGAGAAGGACGGGTGAAAAAATAAACTAAATTAGGTAAAGACAGGAGGAGGAAAAAAAATCTAACTGAACAATCACAACATACAGAAGGAGGTATTAAACTACTATGTTTGCATGAGTAAGTAAACCAAAATTAGAAAGAAACCTTGTATTTGACAGAGATTGTGGGATGAAGACTAGAGAAGATACATCTCTGTATCAAAAGTCTCAGAAGCATGCCAAGGGAGCTTGGGGGTGAGATGAGAAGACATGAGGTGCTCCATCTGCTTAAACAATGTTTAGGCTATGGTGATACAGTATTCAGCTAACATAAATAAACAAGGACCTTATCTACAAATGATACTTAACTCATGGTTTAAATCTTCAATGTAAATTTTGTAAAATTTTGACTTAAATTAAACTGAAGCATTTGGAGCACTTGAGCAGACTGGGTGTTCACATATTCACGGAAACAGATGGGATGCCTCCGAGAATGCTGAGGTAGTTGACTAATGTCACTCATTTTGGAGAGGTCATAGTGATGGGGGAAGTTTCATGATGACTGGAAAAGGGCAAACAGTATGCCCAGTGTCAAAAAGGACAAGAAGGGAGCACCTGGGGAATTACAGGCTGGCCTACCTGACCTTAGTCTTCAGGACGACTGTGGACAAAATTCTCCTGGAAGCCATTTCCAAGCAAATAAAGGACAAAGATGAGGTTAGGAACAGCTGAGATGGATTTTCCAAGTATGAGCCACGCGTGACTGATTGCATTTTGTGATAAGTGATTCTGTGAACAAGGGGAGAGTAGTGTATGTTTTTCATTGTGACTTTAGAAAGGCTTTCTCTATGGTTTCTGTAGTGTCCTTTCAGCCAAACTGGTGAGATGTGGTTTGGATAGGTGGGTGGAAAATTGACTGGACTGCCAGACAGTACAAGGTCCACCCGGCAGCTAGTGACATTTCTCCGAGGTCAGTACTAGGGCTGATGCTACTTTATGCCTCACTGACAGATGGGCATGATTGGACAGAAGACACTGTCAGCTAGTTTGTGGGCTTACATCTAACTGGGAGGAGAAGCCTCCCAGGCTTCTGAAGGCAGGGCTGCTCTTCAGATGGACCTCCCCATACTAGAGAAACGGGCTGGCAGGAGCCTCGTCAGGTTCAAAGGCAAATGGAAAGTCCCTCAGTCCCTCATGCACCTGCACAGGCTGGGCCCTGCAGCAGCCCAGGCAGAAAGCTTCCTGGAAGGCAGCGTGGCAGGGAAGGCCCTGGAGCCCTGGCAAGCTGCAAGCTGAGCGTGGGCCAGCAGTGGTCTCTTGTGGTGAAAGACATCAACTGCACACCGAGTCCTGTCAGCAAAACTGTGTAGGCAGCAGGCTGAGAGAAGGGATTTGCTTCTTTTTGGTATTTGTGAGATGGTACCTGGAGTGCTGTGTTGAGTTTTGAGCTCCCCAGCACAAGGAAGACATTGCTGTACTGGAGCAAGCTGGCTGGCGGTCCACCGAAAAAATGAAGCAGCGGAATGCATGATGTAAACAGAAAAATGGTACTGAAACCAGAAAAATGGTTTCCTCAGCTGAAAGAAGAGAAAGCTTATGGGAGATCATAATGTTATCTTCAATTACCTGACAGGCAGCTGTAGAGGGGAGAGAGCCAGGGTCCTCTCAGAGGTGCAGTGGAAGGTTGAGAACAACAAATACTGACTGGAGCATGAGAGATTCCTACTTGATGGAAGGGAAAAAATCTTCACATTGGGGGTGATGGAACTCTGGAGGAGCTGGAGGCTGAACTAGAGACCTCCTGGGGTCCCTTTTAGCTTGAGTTACTTTGTGATTGGCAGTTATGTTGTGATTTGACAAGAAGTGATAGGGTATTGATACAGCATTGCAGACATCAAGGGCCATTGACCCATGGGTCATTGCCAGTAATGCAAGTAACTATGGCAAAAACTTATTTCTTCCATTTTTAAATTAATCGGGCTATTTGCCCATGCTGATTGTCTTGGATCACTGTTTTAGAGTCTCACTCCTTAAAGTTACAAACTTTATTTTTTATTACAAAAGGTCCTAGTTACCTTCTGGTGTGGGTTTTTTTTTTTTAATGTTTCCAGTATACACTGGCTTGTTCTTCAGTGTAAAAATTCCTTTCTCTCTCTAGTTTTCACTTTGCTGGTGGGTTATAAAGTTGTGCTTGTTGCATAATAGGTTTTTCTTAAGCTGTTTAATTCAGCCTGCAGATTTGAGTGGGAAGAGAAGTGCATGTTAAATAATTTAGTGCGAGTTAATTTTCTGAAGGTTTTCTATTTCTCAGAAGCTGCATGTTTTCAGGGGCTTTAGAATTAGAAATATATAAAAAACAACTGCTTCTTTACCTACGCACACTGAGAATACAGAGAAGCTTTTTGTGTAAAGATTTTTTTCAATGTGATTGTCTTCCTAGTCATGCATCTTACATGTTGCATACATACATTCGTCTCCTATTTCTGTGACTGCAGTAATTCAATTATAATTAGCACCATCTCTGAGAGCTTGGCTTTAATTTAGTACAGTGTATCTTCACAGGTGGAGAGATTCTAATTTAAATTTCAGGTAATTTCTGCTTAATCAAAGAAGTTTTGATAGCCAGGACTTAAAGCAAAGAGACAGGCAATGTTGTTTTCCTCCTGACTTTATCTGCAACTGGCTGCTTGTGTTACCTTATGTGTCTTCCTAGTAAATGTTCCCTGGGGAAAAAAAAAAAAACAAAAACCTTTTTTTTTCCCTCTCTACTTTTGGGTTGTCCCACCAAATCTACAGTCCTGTTATAACAATTTAGATTGGTTGGGAAATGCTAGTATACAGAGATAATTTTTTTTGTAGGAGGTGGACAGGAGTTTCTCCTCATGAAAGCTGCTGTCTCTGAAGTATCTGCATTTATACAGTCCTTAATACAGTGAGGCTCGGATTCATGATTACTGCTTAGATAATGTTAGATCTGAGAAAGCTGGAATGTAGCTAACATTTTCTTTTTGGTAGATTAAATTTTATTGGATTGAGTACTGTAAAGTTTACTAAGGTAAACTTTGATTAAAAACCAACCTTTTTTTTTTTTTTTTGTCCTAATTAGAAGTCAACCTGAAAGTGGCAACTTTATTACTAGACTCAAAGGAGAATTTTTATAAGATTATTTTTAGAATTTATTTTTATATTTATAGAATTTTTATAAGATTATAAGATCTGGCAGGTTAACTTGTGGCTCAGGGAGTGGTGCTACAGCCAGGGCTTTGGGTATCTAGACTATGGGGCATGCTTTGAGAAGCCCAGGCTGCTAGGGGCAGATGGTGTGCACTTAACTGAGAAGGGGAAGAGTGTGCTTGGATGAAAACTTGCCAGACTCATCCGGAGGGCTTTAAACTAGTGTTGCCGGGGGAGGGGGAGCACAGTTCAGCCCACTGCATGGCGCCAGTGCCAGCACTGAGGGTCCAGAAGCTGAGGAAGGATCACAGGTATGTGTAAATGAACTTAAACTGAGATCCAATAGCACCCCTGTCGCTCCAGCCAGCGAGTCGGCTTTGTCGGGGGCCCAGCTGAAGTGTCTCTATACCAATGCACGCAGCATGGGAAATAAACAGGAAGAGCTGGAGATGCGTGCACATGAGCAGGGCTATGACCTTGTCGGCATCACGGAGACGTGGTGGGCAACTCGTACGATTGGAGCATCAACATGGAGGGGTATAGGCTTTTTAGAAAGGACGGGAAGGGGAGACGAGGAGGGGGTGTCGCTCTCTACGTCAGGAACCAGCTAGAGTGTGTGGAGCTCCACCTGGGGATGGAGGAGGAGCTGACAGAGAGCTTATGGGTCAAGATTAGAGGACGGGGACGGACAGGGGACGTTATGGTGGGGGCCTGTTACAGGCTGCCTGGCCAGGAGGACAGAGCGGACAAGGTGCTTTATAGCCAGATAGGAGCAGCCTCACGGTCACAGGCCCTGGTCCTCATGGGGGACTTTAACCACCCTGACATATGTTGGAGAGACAACACAGCAGGGCACAAGCAGTCCAGGAGGTTCCTGGAATGCGTGGACGACAACTTCTTCCTGCAGGCGATAGAGGAGCTGACAAGGAGGGGTGCCATGCTCGACCTTGTGCTCACCAACAGGGAGGGGCTGGTGGGGGATGTGAAACTGAAGGACAGCCTTGGCTGCAGCGACCACGACACGGTGGAGTTTAAGATCCATGGGGCAGCGAGGAAACTACACAGCAAGCTCTCTGCCCTAGACTTCAAGAGGGCAGACTTTGGCCTCTTCAGGGACCTGATGGGCCAAGTGCCATGGGAGGTGGCCCTGGAGGGAAGAGGGGCCCAGGAAAGTTGGTCACATTCAAGGAGCACCTCCTCCAAGCTCAGCAGAGGTGCATCCTGATGAAGAACAAGTTGGGCAAAAAGGCCAGGAGGCCAGCGTGAATGAGCAAGGAGCTCCTGGACCAACTGAAAGTAAAGGAGGCCTATAGAGGGTGGAAGCGGAGACAGGTGGCCTGGGAGGTCTACAAAGAGGCTGTGCAAGTGACCATGGATCGGGTGAGGAAGGCCAAAGCCCTGGCAGAACTGAATCTGGCCAGGGATATAAAAAACAACAAGGGATATAAAAACAACCATTCCATAGGTATGTAGGGGACAAAAGAAAGTCCAAGGAGAATGTAGGCCCCCTCCGGAAGGAAACCGGTGTCCTGGTTACCCAGGACATGGAGAAGGATGAGGTACTCAATGACTTTTTTGCCTCAGCCTTGACCGATAAGAGCTCTTGTCTCGCCACCCAAGCCGTGGAAGGCACAAGCAGGGACTGTGAGGATGAAGAACCCCTCACTGTACTCGAAGAGTGGGTTCGGGAACATCTGAGGAACTTTAAGGTGCACAAGTCCATGGGACCTGATGAGATCCATCCGCGGGTCCTGAGGGAACTGGCGAATGAAGTTGCCAAGCCACTGGCCATCATATTTGAGGAATCGTGGCAGTCTGGTGAGGTCCCCGATGACTGGAAGAGAGGGAACATAACCCCAGTTTTTAAAAAGGGGAACAAGGAGGACCCAGGCAACTACAGGACAGTCAGCCTCACCTCTGTGCCTGGCAAGGTTATGGAGCAGATTCTCCTGGAAACCATGCTAAGGCACACGGAGAGCAAGGAGGTGGTTGGTGACAGCCAACATGGCTTCACGAAGGGCAGATCGTGCCTGACCAATTTGGTGGCCTTCTATGACGGGGTGACGGCATCGGTGGACAAGGGACGAGCAACGGATATAATCTACCTGGACTTGTGCAAAGCTTTTGACACTGTCTCGCACGACATCCTTCTCTCTAAACTAGAGAGACATGGGTTTGATGGATGGACCACTCTGTGGATAAGGAGTTGGCTGGATGGCCGCACTCAGAGAGTGGTGGTCAACAGCTCGATGTCCAAGTGGAGACTGGTCACGAGTGGCGTCCCTCAGGGGTCCATGTTGGGCCCGGCCCTGTTCAACATCTTTGTCGGCGACATGGACAGTGGGATAGAGTGCACCCTCAGCAAGTTTGCCAACGACACCAAGCTGTGTGGTGCTGTCGACACGCTGGAGGGGAGGGATGCCATCCAGAGGGACCTTGACAGGCTGGAGAGCTGGGCCTGTGCCAACCTCATGAAGTTCAACCAGGCCAAGTGCAAGGTCCTGCACCTGGGTCGTGGCAATCCCAGGCACAAATACAGGTGGAGAATGGATTGAGAGCAGCCCTGAGGAGAAGGACTTGGGAGTGCTGGTGGACGAGAAGCTCAACATGAGCCGGCAATGCTCGCTTGCGGCCCAGAAGGCCAACCGCATCCTGGGCTGCATCAAGAGGAGCGTGGCCAGCAGGTCGAGGGAGGTGATTCTCCCCCTCTACTCTGCCCTGGTGAGACCCCACCTGGAGTACTGTGTCCAGTTCTGGAGCCCCCAACACAAGAAGGACATGGGCCAGTTGGAGAAGGTCCAGAGGAGGGCCACGAAGATGATAAAAGGGCTGGAGCACCTCTCTTACGAGGACAGGCTGAGAGAGTTGGGGCTGTTCAGCCTGCAGAAGAGGAGGCTCTGGGGAGACCTGATAGCGGTCTTCCAGTACCTCAAGGGGGCCTATAAGAAATATGGGAAGAGACTGTTTAGTAGGGCCTGTTGTGATAGGACGAGGGGTAATGGTTTTAAAATAGAGGGAGGTAGATTTAGATTAGATATTAGGAAAAAAATTTTTACAATGCGAGTTATAGAACACTGGAACAGGTTGCCCAGAGAGGTGCTGGATGCTCCATCCCTGGAAACATTCAAGGCCAGGCTGGATGAGGCTCTGAGCAACCTGATCTAGTCGGGGATGTGCCTACTCCTTGCAGGGGGGTTGGACTAGATGACCTTTGAAGGTCTCTTCCAACTCTAACTATTTTATGATTCTATGATTCTAAGATTAAACTTTGCTGCAGTTCATTTAATTTTTGCATCCTCCTTGGCCTGTCAATGAAAAGAACAATGGATCTGGTGGCTGATTTCTGGAGAAAGCTCCGAAGAGCCATTTCCTGAGCATGCCTTTCTGAAATACAAATATCTAACGTATGCTTAAGTTAATGTACCCTGCCTTCTGTGAGTAATACAAAATCAAATTCTATTCCAAAACAGGTGGACTTGCAGGTCGTTGTATGGCAGTGCCTTCATTACCAGCCTACATACAGTCCAGACCAGTAAATTAACAGCTTCTGAGATTTTATTGACTTCTTACATAGCTAACAACCACATGGCCTCTAGAGTGCCAAGAACAAATCACTCGTACGCTTTTGAGTTTGTTATGTCCAAAAAAGAGAATCTCAGCAGGCCACAGGGATAGTTCTCTTCTGCTTGAGGCACTAGGTATTTTCAACTAAATGCTATGCTAATGCAGGCGGACTCTGGGCTCAAGCCACCATGCATTCTTCAGAGAAGCAGTGTGCAAGTGCTGGAAAATGCTGCCATTTTCTGATTGTTTCTTTGCTTCTCCTCTCTCCTTAAATTTGTAGAGATATGTTTAACTGTGCCCAGTGGTGTTTTTGGAAGGATTGCTAATAAACCTGGTGTGATCTCTCCATCATCACCAAGGATTTTGCTCTAGGCCATGTGAATGGCCATTGCTGAGCCGCTGGGTGGCATCACTGCATCGTTTTGGGGTTCATGACTGATTTCAGGAACATCAGAAAGATGCCAGCTGCCCAAACAAGAAAAATAAGCAAAAGAGCTCACTTAGATAATTTAAGAACAAAAACATTAGTTGTGCTGTGGTAGTTTTTCTCTTGCACTTTATATTAATTTAAGTAATGTTTGCTTATATCTTTGATGTTAGTACTTCATACTGTTCCATTCATGCAAAACTGATCACACTGATTAAATCAAATGCAGAATGCGCTCATCCATGCACATAAACAATGCCAATGTTAACATTGGAGAAAATACTGTGATTCTGTTGCTGAACATGGCCATAATATTTACTCTACAAAGAGAAACCTTTATCAGACTTCAGATGAAAAGAGACAAAAGATGCAGTTGGAAGGCTGTGCTAATCCTTTTGCTTTCTAGTGGGCTGGGGATAGTATTCTCAATATAGATTTCAACAGAATCTATATGTCTGTGTTTTTCAACTTATATCATCTCAGTACTCTTATGAATGAGGTTCTTATATAATTCCTGCTGTTAGGGGAACTAAGATACAGAAAGGTGAACGTGATTTGTACAAGAATGTTTGGGAGGTTCTTATACAGAGAACTGAATTGAGATATCCTGACTTGTATTTTTGTATGTGGACCACAAAAAAAATGAGGAAGGTTTATATTGATTTTGCCTATTGTGTGATTGCCTCTATGAATTAATGATACTCTTAAAGCTGCTTCTAGGGTTGTATGCTTTTCAAAGGTGGAGTTTCTGTTTCTGTGTGAGAGTAATCCTGTTCTTGGGAAAAAAAATAAAAGTATTCTACAAGGTAGTAGGGTTTTTCTGTCCCTTTCTTTCCCCAACTCCCCTTTTAATTTAAGTTCCCTTTAAAAACTGTCTGTATGGTCTTTTTTTAATTTTATTTTATGTCTTCCAGAACAGTTTAATTGGGATGATTATCTGAAAGAGACTGAATCAGTAGCTGCCCCTCTACATTGTTTCAGACAGGTATGCCAGATACTCTTTTGCAGATGTGTGTGTATGTATGCATGTTATAGGGTAATCCTAGAGCAACTTTTATGTTTAGACTGCTTGCAAACTTCCCGTTTGACTTCTTTTGATCTCTCCTTATCAGTAGCTTACAGTTTTGGCAGAAGTTTTTCATTCTTAGTTTCCACCTCAAGCCAAACTTTGAGGGTTTCATTAAAATTGTAGCTTTGGATTCTGTTTTCCTTTTTTTTTTTAAAAAAAAAGACTAGTTAATGAAAACAGTCTTATCAGAGTTCAAAAGTATTTTGTACTTTGTTCAGTAATCTTAGAGGTACCACGGTTTTAGTGAGAATTAAAATTTGGCTCATCGTCAGAGGACCCTTTCTCCTGCCCCATTTCTGAAAGAGTCCTTTGAGTTCTGGCTAGCTACAAGACTTAATGTATGTGTGTGTGTGTAGTAGAGTTTATTCACCACTTCTTTTCTGGATCTCTCAAATATGTTTGATTTTGTCTCTTCCTGAGCAGAGTGCTTTTTACTAAGGTGTAACAGATATTGAAGTTAAAAAAATAAATCAAGGGGAATACATGGGAATACAAAGGAAATACTGGATTTATAATGAAGAGTGTTTAATGTACTGTTTTATATTTTACATTGTGCTCTACAAGTTTGATTCCCCTCCACCTAAAGGTTTGGTATGTATTTGCAGATGCATTTTAAATCTACCATCTTGTGTGAGCTGATGCCCTCCAGTTATTCAGCCCCGTGGAGACTGAGTCGACCTCTACAAGCATCTTTCTCTCTGTAGAGAGAGATGGGGTGTTGTAGTTCAGCCCCGATCGGGACCAGACTACGCAGTCTCTCTCTCACTCCCCCCACCCTCTGAGAGAATAGGAGGAGATAATATAAGAAAAAACGGCTCGAGGTTTGAGATGAGGACAGGGAGAAAATCCTTAAAGTTACCGTTACGGGCAAAACAGACTCGACTTGGGGAAAACGATTCATTTATTACTACAAACAGCAGGATAATGAGACAGAGAACAAGATAACCTCACCCCACCCCTCCCTCTTCCCAGGCTTAACATTATTTCTACTACCTTCCCCTCCCGAGCGGCACAGGGGGAAAGAGGAAATGGGAGTTGAGATCAGTTCATCAATCGTTGTTTTATGCCGCTTCTTCATTGTCGGGGGAAGAACTCCTCGCATTCCTCCCCTGCTCCATCGTGGGGTCCCACCCATACGCCACAGTCCTTCCTGAAACTGCTCCGGTGTGGGTGGTCTCTTCCACGGGGTGCAGTCTTTCCAGAACGGCTGCCCCTGCAGGTCCTCCATGGGCCACAGCCACCTTCAGGCCTCTGCCTTCCCCTGTGTTGGGGTCCTTCACAGGCTCCAAGTGGATCTCTGCTCCATCGTGGGCCTCCATGGGCTGCAGGGGGACAGCCTGCTCCACCATGGTCGTCACCACAGGCTTCAGGGGAATCTGGCCAGGAGCTGCATTACTCCTCCTTCTGAACTGACCTTGGCGTCTGCAGCTGTTTCTCTCCTCTCACAAGAAAAGTTCTTCACAACAGGCTGGCAGACGCCTCTCAGGATCTCTTCACATCATCCAGATCATCTCCTCTCTACTTCTTGCAGCCAGGCTGGGCCGAGTTGGGCGCAGTCGGCCGCCTGGCGAGAGGCCAGAGGGTGAGGCCTGCAAGGCCCATGAGGCCTGCTCCTCCCCTTCTGTGTCTCTGCCCTCGCTCAGCTTCTTCACATCTTCTCCTTTTTTTTCCTGTTTTCCCCTTCTTAAATACGTTATCGCAGAGGTGTTATCACGGAACATTCTGCTACCAATCGGCTCGGCCTTGGCCAGCAGCAGGTCCGCCCTAGGCCTGGCCGAGTCCGCTGAACAAAGGGGAGCGACTTCTAGCAGTTTCCTACAGAAGCTACCACCTTAGGCCCCCCCTCACTAAACAAAACCGGAACATTCATTATGTTAGGAAGATAGATACTGAAGGAATTGGATAGTTCAGGTTGGTAGAACTGTACTGTGTGTGATAAGCAGTGCATGTCTAGTGGATTGAGCGTGTTTAGAAAGGTATCTTCCAGGGTTTGTGAGTACTCTGATGGCACTGTAAATGATACTGGCCTCCAGTGAAGGCAAAAAAAAAAAAAGGAAACACAAATGGAGTAGTCAAAGAAGAGGAACTGTCACTTAGTGAATCTGAAGTAGTTGGAGGAATGGAGAATAGGGAGAGAGAAATGCAGATGGTAACATTTTGTTGTACTAGATCTTGAATCGCAGCTTGCTCATCACAGATGAGGATAAAGGACAAAGAACCCCTCACATGCTGCTTTCAATGAGAGACAGCTAAGAATAGCAGTGTCTATAGCTCTGTGTGAGCAGAGCTTCAGAAATTACTTCTACAGTATGTGTTTTTCACAGTGGATACCAGCTCAAGGCAGAGACCTCAAACTCTGCTTGGGTAGAGGCAGTAGCGTATCTCTGGATCATTCTGAGGTTAATGCCATCCTCACAGACCGTAGATCGCCATGACAGTATGCTCCCAACAGATGTAGCTGCGCAGAAGCCTTTCCTTGTGCCCTTGTTGCATCTTCCTCTTCCCTACTAATGCTCAAGAGCTCCCAACTGAACAACCAAGCAACATCTTAAATAAACATGGTTAAGTGATGTGCACTGACTGAGATAGATAAGTCCGAATGACCTGGGTTGCTTAAGGAGTGTGTGGGTTGGAAAGAAGAAGTTTTAATTCCTGTGCATACCAAATTTCAAAACAATTTACATATGCAGACTTTCATTTTTTTCTAAGAGTTGACCTTTAAATAGAAAATGATATGCAATGATAATTAGTGCAGAGCTAGCTCCTCTCACTACATAATGGTTGCAGATTTTAGAAACTAAAGTGCTTGAGCTTTGTGTAGGACTGATTTGACTTTTATTGCGTTACACATGAATTGCATGTGTCGTTATCACTCTGGGTAATGCGAAGAAATACACTGTTGTGGCCAGCTAGAAAACAAATAACAGAGAGAAGCTTAATTTGACAGTTATATCCAGAATTTGTGACCTGTGGGAATTATACAAAGTTTAAACTTTGTAGTAATTAAAAATTACTTGGGGAGCCATAAATTAAAGCCTCTACTATAAATTAAGATACAGACACAGAGAGCTAATGGAAATTGATTAAAGTGTTTATCTTAATTTAGAAGGCATTTTATCTGTTGCTCTAAGTTGTTTTTAATTACTACTTAAAATTTTGATGCATTCCACATCCCTTTATGTCACCCTGAAACTTTTTTTCAAGTAGTTGAAAATGTTAAATAAGAAAGCTCAATCCCATGTGGTTTGAACAGAGCTTAAAGCAAGGCTATTACAGAGTGGGTTTTGTTATTTTGCAGTAAGGATGGACTGGCATGGAGGAGTTGCCTTTTTAGTAGAACACCTTGAGTTGTTGGTGTTTAAACAAGCTCACCTTTTCTACGCACAAATAAACTCCCCAGTTTCTCAATTTCAGTTGCCTTTCCTGTTTGTAGAAAATAACAGCTTGACAAGCAATATCCTGAAATTGAATTGCCCTTTAAATTTAATAGGCTCCCCTTTCAGACAGCCCGCTGTCTAAATGCGGCATTGGCAGATGCTACACTCAGCATTCACTGACTATCGCTTGCCTCTTTGTTTCTTGGGCTCAGGTTCCTCCAGGGCTCCTGCTGTTGATCATGGGTGTGTTGCAAATACTGCACCTGCACACCACAGCAAGTAGAGCAAGATGTATTTTTAGAAAATTAAATGTGATGGAGACAAAATACCACTAGTACTTGTTGCAGTAGCAAATTTCTTTGGCCTTTTCCTCTGTACCTGGACAGATAAGTGTACTCTTACCTGCTTACTATGGGATCCCCACCTGACCTGGTCAGGAGGGCGTGTGAATCCTGTGAGTGTGAATGCCCATGGTTTTGGGTTTTCTAACTGCTTCCTGTGTTAGGATTCAGATTGTGTTAGTCTAGATGGGATAGCTAATGAGTTTAAATGTCACAGGGAAGGCTGCCTACAGTTCTCGGCATCTGTGTTCAAAAGCAGCTTTGTACTGGAGGAGTTGCAGAAAAGGGCTTCCAGGGTAATAGGAGAGTAGTCATCCTCTCTGAAGAGAAACTTCAGTGCTTGGCTTGTTTAACTTGTTGAGAGAGTACTGAGAAAGTGTGGGGCTGCCCTCTGTAAATACACTGCAGATTTTGTTATTATTTGCAAAAGTACAAAAAGAATTTAAGTTAAATGATAGTGTTGGCAAAAATTTATGTGAATAAATTTAAGCTGCAAATGAGAAGACATCTAAAGAGAATAGTGAGATTCTGAAATAATCTTTCTACATGACAGGTAGGGCATTCAATCCCAGTTAGTGGTAATACAAAGGTTTGAATGTCATAGAATCATAGAATAGTTAGAGTTGGAAGGGACCTTCAACGGTCATCTAGTCCAACCCCCCTGCAAGCAGCAGGGACATCCCTGACTAGATCAGGTTGCTCAGAGCCTCATCCAGCCTGGCCTTGAACGATTCCAGGGATGGGGCATCCACCACCTCTCTGGGCAACCTGTTCCAGTGCTAGGTAAGTAGGCAAGTAATCAGACTGCAATCCGGTTGATCTTTGCCAGTAATGTGTTGATACATGAGTAAAAAATATTCTCCTTCTCTCTTGTTCATCTTCAGCTTGTGACAAAAAGTTCTGCTCAAAGACCCAAGTTGCATTTGTCACATGTCTTTACCCTGTGCCAGTCTTTTTTTAAAAAAAAAAAAAAATCTGATGTCTGCTAATTAAATTGGCTTTTCATTGTGTGTGTATGAATGTATTCACTTTTCTATGAATAAACACAAGCTGCAATTTTCGTCTTAGCACAGTTTTATGTGACTTTAGGACTGTCTGTTTTCTTTCTGTAAAATGCAGTTAACACTAATTCTTTTTTCTGTCTTCTTTCTTTGTATCATAAGCTTTTTTTTTGATGCAGAAACAACTTTTTTTTTTTTTTTTTTTGCCTTGAGCTTTTGTGTAGTGCCTAGGTGCAATAGGGTCCAAATTTTGTTTAAGTTTCCAAGATTATTACTATAATGAGAATAACTACTTCTTTTTAATTGAAAGCTAGTAAATGTTATGGGTGGTCTTTTTTTGTGGGTTGGTTTGGGATTTTTTTGAGTTGAATGTCATGTTTCCTGATGTCCTTGTTTTCGTTCATTCCAAGTATTAACCACGGCTACCCCATCTTTATGTTCATATCTTCATCAGGATTCCCTTGTTACCCTTCTTAGTGTGCTTATGTTATTAGAAGTCCGTCATGTTTATGCAGTATGGTAGCTATTGGTAGGTTATCCAGCTACTTGGGTATTCTGACTTGCCACTAAACACTCAAAGTTCAAAGGCTTCTTTATATTTACCATTTATATGATATGTTTGGATGAATGAAAGCTGTGTATTGAACTGGCTGGTAAATTTAGCAATGTTAACAACAATAAGAGAAAGTATTTTTCCTTTTATTGTAGTCTAGAATTCCACCTACAAATGATTTCAAAGTTGGTATGAAACTGGAAGCCCGTGATCCTCGCAACGTTACCTCGGTTTGTATAGCTACAGTAATTGGAATCTCTGGTGCCAGGCTAAGGTTGCGGCTGGATGGAAGTGACAACAAAAATGATTTTTGGAGGCTTGTGGATTCCTCGGACATACAGCCCGTCGGGACCTGCGAAAAGAAAGGGGGCATGCTCCAGCCTCCACTTGGTAAGAAACAAAGCTTCTGAACTAATGTGTACGGGGTATTGCTTTCATGAAGTCCATTCAACCTTTTTCTCTCGGCAAATTCAGTGGTATTAACATTTCACCAAACTATTATTTAATTGAAAAAGAAGTGTAAGCAAATTAATTCAGGCTAAGTGAATTGTGCCTTTTTCTTCTTGGATTCTTTTGACATAAGAAGGAGCAGAAGAATTAGAGTTCTGCTTTTTTTTTTTTTTTTAAATAGTCCCTTACTATTAGATGGGAGTGTCTGACAGCTTTTTTAATCATGAGATACGGTGTCACATACCCATTCTATAAATGTTCCCTCATACACACCCTGTCTTACAAGTGT
This sequence comes from Chlamydotis macqueenii, assembly GCF_036417535.1. NCBI lineage: Eukaryota > Metazoa > Chordata > Aves > Otidiformes > Otididae > Chlamydotis > Chlamydotis macqueenii. The sequence goes on from NC_141556.1 coordinate 133,003,346, forward strand.
GTCTTGGTACAAGGTTTTCTTGCTTGATGCTGTGCATGCTCTTTTTAGTAGACCTTCGTAAGAACTGGGGGAAGGTGACTTGCCTTTTTCCTCTCCAGTAAATCAGAGCAGCCCACTAGAAGGCGCTCGCTGTTAACAGACCCGTGCAGTGCTCAGCTGGGCTGCAGGAGGTGCATCAGTTCAGGACAGCCTGGATGTTTTCTGTGCACTGAGCAAATTGGTTGTGGTCTGGGAAAGGCACATAGGGTGGGTTAACAGCGATATCGCAGCATTCTGCTCTGATGTGGGAAAAACAACACTCGAGTGCTTTAGCAAACTGCAAGCTTATATTGCACGTGATTCTCATCTTGTCAAATCGACACACGCTGGGGGACGTTTGATCAGTTTGTCATGGCTAGTTTTTGAGCATGATAGATGCTTGTGAACAAGGTGTAGCTTTCCTGTGCTTGGAAATAGTATGCAGAATTTCTTTTGCCTTTCCTAAACAATATGGGTGACAACATTATGGGTCTCCCCAAACAGAGAGAAATAGTGCTTGGACTTAGTCATTTGAGGGTGTTTATTAAATGGAGAACTGTACAAAGGAATTCCTTGCTATATGATGAATAGTCAGAGGTAACTTTGACTAGCTGCTGGAGCTACTATAAGTGTGATATCACTTTTCTTTGTTGTGATTAACCTGTATACTTAAATCTGCATTCTTGTACTATATTTGTTATAGCTTAAACTTCTAGGTGTGGAAATATTTAAAGAAACACATTTTTCATATTGGTCTGAAAATAGATCTCCTTTTAAAAAGAGGGAAAAATAATGACCGACATTTATCTTAAACCCTTGCCCCTGCCAAAAAAAAGAAAACCTAACCCACAACAGGAATACCACCTCCCTTATTATCCTGTTATCTTCTGTAATTTTAGAAGATGCAAGAAATAATGTTCTTAATGTAAGAAATTAACTGTAAGCAGAAATTGACTACTACTGATAACCATCTTATGGTTATAAACCTATTTCTGGTTTGGTGTCATCAGTAACACTTACAAATGAGAAGACAGAGGTGCAGGGGATAGGTATGCTTTCCCTTAGTAGGAAAGCACTTGTCAACCCAGCTTGCTAACAACTTGATCTTCTTTTTGAAACGTGAAGTGAAAAACATCATTTCACTGCAGTATGAAACTTGATTTGTTTGTAGAGGGGCAAACAGATACAGCAGTAGTTGACATAACCACTAAGACACTTCATGTAGATTGTAAATTGTAAGAGTAGATTTCTGTGCTGTTGTGGTGCTGTAGAAACACAAGAAAAGCAATGAAACCAGGATGCTAGTCTGGAAGAATATTGTTTGGGCTAGATAGATACAGTTTGAGCCCAGAAGGGCTTCTTTTTGGTGGGTGTATAGAGGTTTTTAATGAAAGCACTGGAAATTCTTGGCACCTGAGGGAAAAGTTGCTTGGTTTAACCTCTCTGAAGTTCTTGATATTCTTGTGGAATTAATGCAGTGATACCGGTATGAAAGAGAGTTGTAATAGAGAAGAGTATACCTGTTCCTTCAGCCTCACATATGTACAGTGTTAAATGCATGCCTTCAGTTCAGGAGCATAGTGCTTCTTAAAGCATGTTTCTAAACCAGCCTGATGAATAAAACAACTCTGTTTGTGCATAATGGGGGCAGTTGATCTGTTAAGAAGAGAAGCTTTCCACAATTGTCAGCAGAGAGGTTGATGTCTTCTCTTCAGATAGTATTTCTTACTCCTGTTCAGTCAGGCTGCTTGTAGTGCAGCACCTAGCAAGCAGCTGTTTCCCCGCACTTGGACATATAAGTTTACCTGCCCTCTGAACAATTGCTGATTATTCAGAAAAGAACGCGAATGCCATTGTTTTGTCCCTCCTGCCCTAGATTTTTCTAGAGATAGGGTAAATTCCAGCAATCAAACATTCTGGCATACCTAGATAAATTTTTGAAAAAGCCTTTTTGGCACTTTTACAGCATCCTGTTCCTGGGCAAAGCTGGGAGCTAATTGGGTGTATAATTACCTCCTGTTAGACATTTAAGCAACTGATTATTTTTTTTTTCCTGAGTAGTAGGGAACCTTCTGGATACTAATGTTCTGCTTCTTTCATAATAACGAGCTAAAATAGCACCTCCTAACTGATTTTTACATGGGTTTAATTATGCATGTTACATAAGGGTTTTGAGAAAGTGATTCATGTGGCAAAGAGTTCCTGTTCCAGCCTCTATATTTCATAGGTGAGCTTTTTTGTTGTTGAGAGCTTAGTTTTCTCAGCAAATTATGTTGAGGGTGAGATTTTCTCTGGTTTTACCAGGACAACTTAAAGGCCAAATGAAATTAATCAAAACTGTTGTTTAGTTGTCATTCCTCTGTCTTGCATATATGTCTTTTTTTTTTTTTTGTGCTGGCTGGTTAGCTATATTGTGTTTCTGTAACCACACATGTTTAGATTATGTGAAGACTCTGGTATCAAGCCAGAACTGATAATCAGTTCAACAGTCCTCAAATTATGACACTATTTCTCAGATGTGAGCTTTGTTTTCATTTGTTTTTGCGTGCTTAGGTCCAACTTGAAAACTGTTTATTCAAATAAAAATAGCTTAAAGCTACAAGTAAAAGAACCATTATACCATATAATCCAATTTTAGATTACTTAAAGATGTAACTGATCAGGAATTGCAAATGTGTTCCACCTTTCTAGTTACTTTTTTTTTAAGAGAATCATCAAGGCTTGGTTATAAGGGAACTCATCAGTTCCTGGCAGATTCTGGTACTATTTGCTTTGTGGGAAAATTTCCAATTTACTCTATTATGTCTGTTTTTTTGTAGAACTCTGCCAGATATATAACTGCTAAAGATGCAGAAAAAATGTCCACTATGTCTGTTATCTTACTCATTACTTTGAAACATTGATTTGGAAAGCACAGAAAGCAAAAGGGGTTTGTTTTGTTTTTTCTTTAACTGGAAAGTTGTTGATTCTGAGGGAAGATTATCTGGAATGAGACTGTTTTCAGCCAAACATTTGTTCTGCTTGAATAAGGTAGTTCATCTAAACAAATTTGATTATTGTTTTTGCCTTTTATTCACTTGTTAATGAAGAATATTAAAGTAGAAACATCTTCCAGTTTATGATTTCCAATATGATACATTCATTTATTAAAATAATTGTGTTTTTATTCTTCCCTGTTTTGTGTTCTTTGTTTTTAAAAGATATTTATTTATTTATATATTTATTTTAATGAGGAAGGGAGAGGAAACTGTTTTTTTTTTTTTTTTTTTTTTTTTTTGTCTGTGATCTGGTGAAAGAATTACCTTTTTATTTTCGAGACTCTTGTATCTCCTCAGTAAATGAGAGAAGCTGGAATGGAGATGTTGTTTTAGAATGAGAGCAAAAAGCAGACCTGAAAAGTAAGCTAGGCGCTTGTGTTGGGGAAGTTCCACCAGGCCAGGGACTGTGTGGGAGAACCTGGTGACCTCTTGTACTAGAACTTGCGTGTTGTTAAGTCCTAAGCGTTTATCTGTAAAATCATAAGTCATGATGAGTGATTCTGCAGGCAAATCACTCAGAATGGAAAATCTTTGCACAGCTTTCTGCACTGACAGCAATCCTGTTTGTTCCTTCTTGGCTGCTTTTATTTTGGCCGTGTCCTAAATAGAGGGAATGAGGCATTAGTAAAATAGACTTTAGATCCTTCTCCTCCTATTTTATTTTACAGACTGTAAGTAGGGCTATTATATAGAAATAATTTATCTGTTACTCAGGTTTCCAGATGAATGCATCTTCTTGGCCAATGTTTCTCTTAAGAACTCTCAATGGAGCTGAAATGGCACCTGCAGCATTCTTTAAGAAGGTAAGAAGAAAGGGACTGCTAGTAAACAGCTTTCTATCTTTCTATCAGTTGATCCATGGTTACATTTTTTTGGTGAGGATGCCAAGGTATTACTCTGTTGTCTGCAGCACAGTAAAGCAAAACTATTATTTAAAATCATAGAATCACATAATAGTTTGGGTTGGAAAGGGACCTTCAAAGGTCATCTAGTCCAACCCCCCTGCAAGGAGCAGGGACATCTCCAACCAGATCAGAGCCCCATCCAACCTGGCCTTGAATGTTTCCAGGGATGGGGCATCCACCACCTCTCTGGGCAACCTGTTCCAGTGTTCTACCAACCTCACTGAATTTTTTTTTTTCTTGTATGACTTTGAACTGGATCGACAAGCTACAAAGCTAGCCAGTCTGCTTCTAGTCCATTGCGATGGGCATCTGTTTTCCTGAGCTGAGACTTTAAAGTACAGTGTGTTATTTAGCAAAAATGTATTAGCTCATTTTTTATGTCTTGTGGATTTAAGAGACAATGCATATCACATTTCTTAACAGGCCTATATTCATGTGATTGTGCACAGGAGTAAAAAAATTTTAATGAGGAATAAGTGCCATTGGAATACATTAGTGTTTGAAAAGGTTTTATTAAACATTTTGATTGGGCACATACTCATAATTTAAAATGTAGTGAGAAAATTGAAAATAGCAGAAAAAACTGTTTAGTTTTTTTTTTAAATGTGACTTGAGTAAGTTACTGTGAAACAGTAAAAATTACATAAAACCAACAGTAATATTAGAATCATTTGGTTCAGTTTTTTGTCATGATGATAAAACCCAACTGTCACATTGAGTGACTTTGTTTTTAATGATGAGAGTGACATTGACCAGTATGTCAGCAAGTCAGACAGTTGGATTCAGACCTGCAATCATATTGCTTGCATGTTAACTTCATATAATAATATAAATTTTTAATGTAAAATCATATTAATTTTCTGAGGTGTGATGAGCCGCACTTCCCTGTGCTAGCCTACCACTACATCTGTGATGGCTTTTCGATAAGGAGATTCCTGAGGCTGAGGTGGTAATTCAGGTTGCATTGTGGCGCAACTCCTGCCGTGGGGGACACACACTTGAGCTGGTCACATTGACTTTCTTTTTGTTTTTTTTTTTTTTGTCCACTTGGAATTGGTCTAAGGCTAACTGAGTTGGGAGGCCTATAAATAATGTCCAATGCTATGAATTTTTCATGGATTAATTGGGAGGTGAAGCTTTTACCAGACAGTTATCAGTCCCCAGAAATATCCATTCCCTGCAAACCCCCTCTTCTTTATTAACATGTAATAATTTGTGTCTTCACTGCCTTGCTGCCCAGACGTAATGTATTGAGTGCAACTTATTGCTTATGTAAATACCTGCAGCAGGGTCTTTCTGTTATGGAGAATTCCGCTAATTATCCCAACTGTGTTTGTGGGAACAGAATCTAGATTCTTATAATACAAAAGAGGAAAAGCAAATCTGGAATACAAGTAAATTTCCTTGAATGTCTACTATAACTTTTTGAGAGTAGTGAGTATAAGAAGTAAGGATGTTGAAGAAAAATAGAGGATTTTATCTTTTTTATTTTTAAGAGACCATAGAAATACAAATATTCTACCACTCTTACTTTTGTAGGAACCACCAAAACCTGTGCCAAACTACTTTAAAGTTGGAATGAAGCTTGAAGCTATAGATAGAAAGAACCCATACTTGATTTGCCCAGCAACTATTGGAGATGTTAAAGGAGAGGAAGTTTTTGTTACATTTGATGGCTGGAGAGGAGCATTTGACTATTGGTGCAGATGTGATTCTCGAGATATTTTCCCAGTTGGATGGTGTAGCTTGACAGGAGATGCATTACAACCACCAGGAAACAATGGTAAGATGACTAATAATATTGCTTAATTATTTCCCCCCTCAATTACAGCAGAATTTTAAAAACCAGCTGGCTGTGTGCAGATAAGACTGAAGATTTGATTTGTGAGTAGCTGATGTGGATGAAATGTTGTTAAATTTTCTCTATGTAGTTTAAAGCTAATAGGATACTTTCTGGGAAACAATTTTTGCCTGTTCATAGTAACTCTGGGACCGTGGTTTATGTAATACTGTTAGGAGAGCTTTTGATAATCTTTAATTTTTGTGTACTTGTGAAGAATCTTGGACTAAACTAGATTTGCTATTTGTGTTATAGATAGTTAAATGCTCTTGTTTAATGATACTAATATATTTGCTGCAGCAGCACTTTATATTAAGCTAACTGCTAAGAAAATAGTCTTTGCTTCTGTGATGACTGAAGGTTTAAACGACATATTTAGTGTTGCTTCCTTCATACTCACAGAATTCTGTCATGAAGTTGCTTATCCTGAATACTTTATCATCTCATACCTTTAATGACGTTTGTACATAGGGTTATAGCATCCCTTTAACTAACAGCCACCGTGCTTTATAATGTACAGCTATCTACCTTAGGAAGAAGGAAAATGTAATAAAAGAGGGGTATCCCTGAATGTAATCCCTCTGCTCCTCATAGAAACCTCTTGTATCTGCAGTGTAAGGCTTTTCTGTCAAAGTGTTTGTGCTCTCCTATCCTCACTCCCTTCAAATTTGACATAAGAGAGGTTTTTAAATAGGGGAACCATATTTTAATTAATCAATATTTTTGAGCAAAACAATTTGTTCTCATGGTAAGCGTTTTCACAGTTGGTGTTAGGTGAGTGAGGAACAAGTAGACCAGTATCACAGAACTCTTCACTGGAAGTACCGAAGAACAGAAGCAAGAAGGCAAGAAATCTGTCATGTTTCCTTCCATCTCCATTGTTTTTCTCAATCTTTTGCCCGCAGGTCAAGAACTGTATGGAAAATCGAAGTGAAATTAGTTAAGGGTACCTCTGCCTCCTTGCCCCTCACCTGCCTGTCTGTAGTTACTATCTACAGTTACTGCCAGTAGTCATAGTACCTGTAATCTAGTTTAATCTGTTTTGGTGGATTTCATCAAGGGAACAACTATGTATGTAGCTGTACTGGCAGATCATCCTGGATCTGCCTGTACAAACCTGCAGTGAGAAGGCAGGGGAAAGTCAGGTGAGGACAATCTAAATTCAGTCAGATGTCATCTAATAGGTACCAGGCTGACCGCAGCCTTAATGTTTCTGTGTTCCCAATCTCTAAAGTATCTTTCTCAGCTTCTTCAGAAGACTGACTGGATCTTAAAATAATGAATGGGATGTGTTATTATGGTAAGTTAATTACGTTAATTGTGGTGAAATAAAATGGCTTTATACAAAAGGGCTGTGTAAGTAAGTGGCATAAAATTTTTAGAAGATATTTTTGTGACAGTTGAGATTGCTGAGTCCAATTGCATCTTCTGGAAAGAAGTGTTATTAAATTGTTTAGTCTACTCCAGTTTCAGTGCTGGAAAACCAGCAATATTTTGAGATAATATGTGCAGAATTTTTCTTGCCCAATTAGTGCTTCATAGAGATCAAATTGTTTAACAATTAGCTAGTAAAGTTGTTTACGTATTCCAGTTGTTCAGGTAATAAAACTAACAAAACTTTTGAGTATGTTCAAATTTGTTGAAGACTTGAAATACCAACCTGGGTATTTTTATGGGTTCTGTTGGTTTTTTTTATGAAAAACAACTACGCTTTAGGCATTAATAAAACCTGAAGCAAAGTTCTTACAGACTTGTAGTCAAAACTGAGAATTTTGGACATGTGATAGAAACTGGGGGCAGGGAGGTGCAGACTGGGGATTTAGTTATTTTTAATTCTTAAAGTGAGACCAAAGTTAACTACAGTTTTATTAAAATTGTGTGTGCTCCTTTTCTCCCCCATTCTGAGCATAAAGAATTTCTTCTTTCAGTTTTTCTTAATGTGCTTATTTTTAATGTGCTATTTGTGCATGTTATACACACTTGTCAAATTTACATAGCTAGATGAAATATTTTCTGCTCTCAGGTTATGTTTTTCACTGTTATTTGATCCCTTTTGAGCCATTAAAGAACTGTAATGATAGTCCTTTATTAAGATGTAAATAATAGCTTCAAGGAGAGTGTAATCAAGTCATTTCAATTCAGAAATATGATAATATTGTCAAGATTCTTCATTAAGTCACATTAACATTGACTACTCCTGTTAAGGAAGAAAGTATGACAGATACTATATTGTGAGGATTCACTTGAAATATTATAGTATTATTCTGTCCTGGACCTTTTCCTGCAGGTTAGTTTAGTAGTTCTGCCTTGAATTACCACATTAGAAAGTGAAAATAATTGACTGACTGTGGCTTAAGTTTCAGACTGAATATAATGGGAAGTATTCTTAATTTTTGCAACTACTTTTTCTGAAAGCATTTACATATGTTAAATCACTAGTTAAAGGACTGACACTCCCACACCCTCCAGATTTTAGTGACCAAGAAAAATCAATATCCTGCAACCTAAATAGGAAAGCAATAGATGTTACTGTAAATTTCATCCATACCTAGGACAATTTCCTGCCATGAGACTTATATTTTAGGGTCTAATTTAGCCCTTTGAAAGAGATTAAGTGCAGTAAGGGAGACAATATGAAAATTAGGGAAGATTTTATTTCAACTGTTTACCGTCTTAGCCATTTAGGATGCCCAAAGAGAACGTAGGACCTCTATCATGGGAAGTTTTTAAGAACAGTTTAAACACAGGCTTCTTAGGTGTGGGTGGATTTATTCAGAACAGATCACGTGGTATATTTAGTCTTTATAGCCTCACCTTCTGTAACTTGCATTGGTTTTGGAAAGATAAACTCGAGAACTAAGACACAATTAATACAAGGTGAAAAATTGTTTTGGATGAGCTGTTCTTAACATTCAGGCCTTTATCTTTGTGTTGATGTTTTGTCTTTGGTACTTATCAGAAAATGTGACTTAGGTGGACCCGGCTGGGTGTCAGGGTATACATACAGTGGTTTGAAATGTAGCATTCAGTATTTATACTGTCAGAAGCTGTGCTTAGCTAATATTGTAGTTTGCTTCCTTAGAATTATCTCTGACAGTAGTCATTTATGTTATGTATAGTTTGACAACAGTGCTTGATGTTGGCTTTGCCTACTGGCCCAAGGTTAATATTGCTGGCCCAAGGATGCAGTAGATTCTCTTGGTCACTTAAGTGCTTTTAGAGATGACTTGTCGCTCAGGAACATTGGTGTGAACTATAGCTGGTGAAAGAAGTTGGCATGATAGTGTCTATGCTGGATCCATCTGAAGGACCATCTGCTCTTTCAGCAGTGGCTAAAAGCAGATGTCTGAAGTAAAGCATAAGCACATAGGAGAGAGGTTTGCAGAAGTTTTTCTAGTATCTAGCTGTCTACAACCCAGCATTTTCCAAGCCCCGAATAATGGTTTTATACTAAGTACGTCCTGGAGGAGCTTGCTCTATTTGGTTCAATTATATTTTGGAGCCATCTGAACTTTTAGCAACTACAACATCCTGTAGTAAGGACTTCTGCGCTTGAATGTATATCCTGTGGAAAAGGAGATACCCTTTTTCTGGCTGGTAGTTTCATTTGTTGTCCTTGTGTTCTTGTACTGAAATAGCTTCTTGTACTTCCAGTACTTTTACAGGAAGAGACAGTAACTAGTCATTCCGTAATTGCCATCTTCATATCCATCACAATTTTGTAGACCTGTATTCTAGCTTCCCTCCGCTACCTATGTTCCATACTTATAAAATCCTAGTCTGTTTCGTTTTCCTTGTTATGAGATCAGCTTTAATTCCTGTGATCACCCTGGGTCTTCCGTACTATTTCCAATTCAGCTGTGTGATTTTTGAGCCACTAGAACTAGAAATGCACAAGGTATTTAAGGCTTAGTGGCATTGTGGCATTCTCCTTTGTTTTCTATTCCTTCTGTCATTCTCACCACTGTGCCTGGCAAGGTCATGGAGCAGATTCTTCTGGAAACTATGCTAAGGCACATGGAAAATAAGGAGGTGATTGGTGACAGCCAACCCAGCTTCACTAAGGGTAGATAACTGCCCAGTTATCACCAGGCCTGACCAGTTTGGTGGCGTTCTGTGATGGTGTTCCAGCATTGGTGGACAAGGGATAACTAACTCACATCATCTGCCTGGACTTATGCAAAGCATTTGACACTGTCCCACATGACATCCTTGTCTCTAAACTGGAGAGAGATGAGTTTGACAGGTGGACCACTCTGTGAAAAAGGAATTTGCTAGATAGTTGCACTCAAAAAGAATTGTGGTCAATGGCTTGATGTCCAAGTGGAGACTGGTGATAAGTGGTCAGTATTGGGCCCAGCCCTGTTTAACATCTTTCTCAGCAACATGGACAGTGGGATCGAGTGCACCCTCAGCAAGTTTGTCAACGACACCAAGCTGTGTGGTGCAGCCAGCACGCTGGAGGGAAGGGATGCCGTCCAGAGGGACCTTGACAGGCTGGAGAGCTGGGCCCGTGCCAACCTCATGAAGTTCAACCAGGCCAAGTGCAAGGTCCTGCACCTGGGTCATGGCAATCCCAGGCACAAATACAGGCTGGGTGGAGAATGGATTGAGAGCAGCCCTGAGGAGAAGGACTTGGGAGTGCTGGTGGATGAGAAGCTCAACATGAGCCGGCAATGCTCGCTTGCGGCCCAGAAGGCCAACCGCATCCTGGGCTGCATCAAGAGGAGCGTGGCCAGCAGGTTGAGGGAAGTGACAGAGGAATCCACGAACATGATGAGAGAGCTGGAGCACCTCTCCTATGAGAACAGGCTGAGAGAGTTGGAGTTGTTAAGCCTGGAGAAGAGAAGGCTGCAGGGAGATCTTATTGTGGCCTTCCAGTACCTAAAGAGGGCCTATAAGAAAGATGAGGAGAAACTCTTTAGCAGGGCCTGTTGTCATAGGACAAGGGGTAACGGTTTTAAACTAGAGGGGAGTAGATTCAGACTGGACATAAAGAAGAAATTTTTTACAATGAGGGTGGTGGAACGCTGGAACAGGTTGCCCAGAGAGGTGGTGGATGCCCCATCCCTGGAAACATTCAAGGCCAGGTTGGATGGGGCTCTGAGCAACCTGATCTGGTTGAAGATGTCCCTGCTCCTTGCAGAGGGGTTGGATGACCTTTAAAGGTCCCTTCTAACCCAAACTCTTCTATGATTCTACAATTCTACAAACATCAGGTGCCTTGTCCATACCTTGCTGGCTAGAATGTTGGCATTGCGTTAACCACCTTTAAGTCTCTGAACTTGAGGCTATTTTAAGGACAAACTTGCACAGCACTGTCAGTAGGTTGGACTTTTCATCTTTTCGTTTCCTTAAAACTCCTAAGTGCTGTGTGTCCTGCCAACTCTCTACTGTTGTTTTGTCTCCATTTCCTGACCTTTACTACTGGTGCTTCAGTCTCAGGGAACGTGTTTCAAATTCCCGTGAAGAGGAGTTCTAATATGGGAACTGATGTGGTGAGCTTCCTTGGAGTGAATATGAATGCAAAAAAACCCATTCAGTCTTGTTGCTTTAGTATTATCTTCTATGTTTGCTCATTCTGAAATTTGATTATCTCTTGGGTCCATGTAACTTCTGCTTTTGATATGCTTTAGAAAGGCTTTTCTAAGTTTGGTACCTTTGGAATGTTTTTCTATTAACTCTTTTTCTAGGCCAAATATATTATGCTTTTTTATTTAACCACCACAGATAGTAATTTTTATGTTACTCAATTGGATAATAGAAAGCTGTTACTAGGCCTTAGAATATTCTTGTATTGCACCGTAGCTAGTTGTATCTAAGGCTTATAATTGAAGTAGACAGCAGATGACTGGAGATTGTCAGAGCAGTTTCAATTTGCTGTTTCTATATAAATTCATTTTACTGTTTAGTTGTTACGTGTAAATGGCAGTTTTGCAATCCACCTTTTTATTTATAATAGAAATAAAACCTGTTCTGCAAAAGAGAAAACAAAAGAACAACTGGGCACAAGCCGTGTGGGAAATAAGTAGTTTCACCTGCAAAGATTGATTTCAGCATGAAGTGGTATCTATCGTTTAGGTGTGAACAGCATCTGGAGAGGGATCGGTTTCTGTATATCCCTGATCCCCGTTGTCTTACAGAGCTAGATCTTTGATGGATAAATGTTATGCAAGAACTCATGAAGGAGGAACTGCTCTCTGCACTCTACAGGAGAGAATTTGGGTGAACAAAGGAAGATAATGTAGTAATCTAAATAAAAACAGTGATGCATTGTAGCTTTTATCCTTATTTCCCTTTCTTCCTTCCCCGGTCCCCTCCCCTTCCACATCGAGTGTCACTTCATTGTTTTTCTCCCAATTCAGTGCATTTATTGACAGTGAGAGCAATTTTCTTTCATTACACTAATCAGCCTGTGATGTTAAAGATCTCCTTCAAAAGCTGTCTGCAGCAATGTGTAGTACAGGCTCAAGCAGAGATTAAAAAGTATCTTATTTGTCTGATTTATGATTTCTTCATTTAGTTTTGTTTGATTTTCAGGTATGTTCTCAATGCTTTGTGCCGATTTTTCCAAGTTAGCTACTGGAGATGCACTTTTCTGTTATTGGTAATGAAATTGTGTCAAAATAGCTGTATTTTCAGCTGAGTTGTACACAAACATGCAACATCAATATAAACTTAAGTGCTACTCTATAATGCTTGCAGATGAAACAAAGGAAGTGTTGAAACTTTACAGAGCTACGGTTAGATCTGTGAAAAGACTCTGTGTTGTTTCAAGTAGCCAAAAAAAAAATAATCAGATAAGCATGGTGATTCTTAAGTTTCATTAAAGAAAGAAAGAAATATTGAAATGGTACGAGTTCATACTACTAGAGGTTTCATTTTTCTTTCGGTGCAGCCAGCTTCTTTTCATGAGCAGGTCACAGTAGTTAAATCAGGCACATACAGTAAGCAGATTTATGCTGTCTTCAGAATTGTACATGAAAAACTCCTCAGTGCTTCAGGCTAAAATCTGATTTGCCACATTCTCTCACATGTTAAGCTTTTTTTATTTGGTATTAATGTTTCTTGGCATCTTGCAGCAAGGCGTGGATGGTGCTGCTACAAGGCAGTAGTCACTTAAGAAAAAATAAAGCTTTTGCCTTTCCCAAAGCTATGACCTTACTGGAAGTCTGATTTCCTCATTATCTTACCATATTTATTTATAAGGTAGTTGTAATTTTCTTTTAAATTGGAAGTAGTCAAACACATGTATTTTTGACTGTTACATGGAAAGTATTTTTTAAATTTGCTGTTGTTCAGATCTTGTGGATGCTGATGTCAACAGTGGTTGTGTTGGATGGGATTGAGTGGATTTTTTTCCAAATCTGTGTCAGTACATAGAAGCTATGTTAAGAATATCAGTGTTATCATTCAGATATTGAGACAAAACAAATGGTGGTATTGTACTAACCCCATTCTGCATTTCCTTTTTCTTCCCCTGAAGCTTGTTGCATTTTATTGTTTCATTTTGGGCCCACCTTTCATCCCGCTGATGCTATTTGGGGAAAAATAATGGCAAAAACTGGGCAGAATCAGTAATGATGGGGTGAAGAATCAGGACGTTAAAACTCTTATCCAGTTCGTAGAGCAAGGCTTTGCCAGGCTTATTGACAGGTTCATCATCAGCACACTTAACCTGTCTTCATGTAACTCAAGTTTGTGCCACTTTGATAGTTTATTGGGTATTTACTTGCTCTCTTCCTTCTCAGCTTATCAACAAAATGCAGTTTGGGTTTTTATTTTGTTGTTGTGGTTGTGTTTTTTGTTTTGGTTTGGGTTTTTTTTGCTAGTGTGGTTGCAATGGCAGTGCTTTGTTGAAGGGTGAGACTAGAAGCTGGCTTTTCACAGTTTTGGTTTCTCAAGATTAAGTGGAGAGATCTTTCCAGAAGTCTTTTTTTGTTTTGTTTTGTTTTGCTTGTACCCCACACTCCTGTACATCCCCCCTGCCTCAGCTGGGCTATTAAAAATTGTTTTTCTGGAAGTGATGCGTGTTAGTTTGGTTAGCAGTGGGTTTTGATGGAGCTTAATTAATACTTTCACAGGTCTATTCTGTAGGTGCTGGCTTGCCTAGCTCTTGAAAATGTGGGAAACTGGGGTTGGGGGTGAAGGACCGAAGGTGCCTTTCTTTTTCTCCAGTTTTGTCTTAGAATGTTTGGAGCCTTCTATTTCACCTTCCAGGGCTGTGAAAGGAAGGCTAGGACTTGTCACAGAAGATAGCAAGAGATGACTTTTTTTCCTTTAGTCATATTGTTAGCAGAAACTAGAAAGAAGAAAATTGCAACCTATGGTGTCCATGTCTTGCCAAGGTGGGTGTTGAAGTTTCAAGTGCGGTGTTGCTTTTTAGGTAGCAAAATGATGACTTAGAAGTGATTTTGTATCGTAGCAACATACCAATTAGTTTCTCGCAGCTACCTCTTAACCAGAAGCAATCCAAACACAACGAGAAAGAGATGGCATGTGTTACAGATGCTTATGCTTTTGTATGGCTTGCTTGTTCAATTGAGACATAAGGACATAAATTTTTATAATCCTTGACAGTAAGCTGTTTTGAAAAATTGCTAATCTTTTCCACCTCCTTTGCCAGTTGTCAAAACTATCATGATAATAACTTACTGTATTAAAGAAGGTTAATTTTATAGTTAAAATCCCGGGCTAGAACTCAGGATGTATGTTTCCATTACTTCTGCTGTGGAATGCTCAAATGGATTTAGGGTATAGGCTAAGCTGCTAAATCTCTTTGCCTCATTTTTTTTTTTTTGTCTGTAGATAAGAAAAGGGCCAGGTTTTTATGTTCTCAGAAGAACATTTGGCTTGCCTCTCAGTGGGGGCATAGGAACAATACTGCAGTACAAATAGAGTCATTTCTGTCTTGAAGGAAGTGCTGGTTTAAACACTGTGTTACTGTTTTAATTGTCCTAATTGGCACCTTCACCTAGGGTAACAATGCTGCCTTCACAGAATGTACCGCAAAATGGGCCCCCTCCTTGCTTTATGTAATTTCACTACAACTTTTAAAAATCTTGTCTTGTAATTGCTGCTCTGAGACACTAAGTGAATGGTAGATTTCTAATGTTTAAATATTACAAATCTGAAGCTTTTTTTTCCCCCTTGCTTTCCATAAAACCATGGAGATAAACCATCACTGTGGATTATTTGAGGGAATTTTACTAATTAGAATTGCATGACAGTTCAGGCTTCTGAGCTGTCATCTGTCCCATCTCCTTCCCAAGCGCTGTAGGTTTCAGTGGCTTCAGATTTCACAGTTGTCTTAAGTATCTGACTTGTTCTGGCAAGAGATCTTGAGGATAACATTCTCTGGACAAATTTTGCAGTCCTGCCTGTGTCTGGGCAGTTTTTCTGCTTCTACAAGCAGAATTTGGCCCTCCTCTGAAGTCTAATCTTTCATGTCCTTCTCATGCAAATGAGCTCTGTTGACTCCAGTGGAACTGCTTGTGAGAATGAGGACGGAATTGTGCCAGTGAGGACCGAATTGTGCCAATGGATCTTTAAGCTCCGAGTTCCAAGATACTGGATTTGGAGTTTTGCTTACATTCATTGGATACAGAGTTTATAGGTGTTGAATTCTCACAGAATGGTTTGAGGGGAGAAAAACAAGAATGTTTTGAATGAGCAGTAATGTATGAAAGCTGTTTGTGTGTTACGTGAAGGTAGTCACCTACAGCCCTCCCTAACATGACCATGTAACTAGAGCTTTGTGAACTTTGGAAACGCTGCTTAGTTGCTAGCATTACTCTAGTAAAGTATGTCTGTATAGTGTGATCCCTACTCCTCAGTTATTGAGGATGCCAGTACAGTTTTGGGGGGGGGGGGGGGGGGGTAAATAAGAGACTTGGGAAGGAATGCCCACTCCTGAAACTGGAGCAATGGATATTTCTGAAGAGCAGCACGACACAAATGCTTGATTTTGTTTGTGCAAATGAGAAGGCCTTTGTGATGCAAAGCAGTATCCTGAAAAGGCAAATGTGCTTTTTTGGTTGTAAATATCTCAGCTAAATACTGCAGTAATTGCAAGCAGAGCTTGGCATTTTTCCTCTCTATTCTCTTCATCGTTATATTTTAACAAGTTCTCATGAGACTATTAAAACGTCTTAGTTTTTGGAACATGTGGCCTAGTGGGGATAACTCTGTCTCCAGATGCAGCGGGTTGGCAGCTCGATTTTGCATGTCTTTTCATTTCCCTCCAGCTCCTGTGACCCAGTGCAACCTTTGGTCTCCCTCTGAAGGCCGGGGTGAAGGAAGTATGAGCAGGTGACTGATGATCACTGTCAATACAGCCTGCAGACAATATGGGAATTACTTTAGCAGTCTCCCACTCCCTTGCACTCCCCCCCCATCCTCTCTTAAATCAACAAATGCAAATAGCAGCCTCCTCATTTGCTGCTATCTCTGGGAGGCTGCCCAGGCAGCATGGGCTTTGTTGCAGTCCTGCCTATTGAAAAAAAAGCAGTTTCAGCCCTAGGCCGAAGGAAAAATACCAAATGGGACCTGACCCCCCCGCCCCTTAATGGTTAATGCTGCTAATATTTGGTCCTCTGGAGTGTACAGGTAGGAAGATGCTGAGATGAGGGTTCTTGATGTGTGTGTTTCAAGAGGGCAGCCTGAAGTGGTTGGAGCTGTTTGCATTGTTACTCTTTGTCTGGTAAATGTCCTTGTGGAAGGGAGTAGGGATCACCCAGTGTCCTGAAACTCATACCTTGCTCCTAGAACCTGTTGACACTGCAGTTAGCTGTGTATTTAACCTTAGATGTGTCTTTACTGTGCGATAACAGAAATGCAGTTGCTAGATTTCAGCATAGGCGGAGGCACAAAGAATTTGTGAAACAACATTTCTTTACAAGTTCATGATTGTTTTGTTAGATGCATAGTTGTGTTGGCATAAATAAATAAAAACAGCTGCATTTTACATTGGTGTGAGCAGGATACAGCGTAGTACTGTGTTGTACAGCATGCGGTTGATACTGTTTTGCTTTCCAGACATACAGCTTAATGCGAGTTGTCATTCAGCAATTCTGAGACATGAGAGTAACGCTGTGCCAGCATTTGGTTAAAATTCTGTTCATCTTATTTTAAGCTGTCATTGCATATGAAGATAAGTTTTGGCATACATAAATAAAAGGAAAGTGTTCACTTTGCACATCCAGAAGGTGATTCTTCTCAGATACCTATCATTTATGTATTTGATATATTATGATTGCAACCAGCCATAATGAGGAGATTTTTTTCTGAGCTGCCATTTAGGAATATTGGATTAGTAACCGAATCAGACAAATAGCAATGTATGTAAATGCTCCTACAGCTTTAAAAATGTGTGTCAGTAGTACTTGTGTTTTCTAAGAAGTCTGTTTGCAGTGTCTGTTTCATCTTACTTTGACATTTTCTATTGCAAATTCTTAATAACAGTTAACTCAATAAAAATTCAGAGTTAAAGTAACAGTTGTAAAGCTAGGTGCTGGACTGTTAAGGTGAATATCACTCACAGAGCTAGACATGAAAACTCTTACTCCATCTTTAAGTATGTTCTTTTCTCAAGATCTCATTTCAAATGTATCTTTGAAATTTATTTTATGTTGTATTTGCTTACCAGAAAGCCTTAACATACTAATATTTTAGGAGAAGAAATATTCCAAATTCGCAAAATGCCAGGAAATTAACTATTAGCAGCCCACTATGCTCCACTTTCAGTCTGCGGTAGTGCTTTGGATCAGGCACTGGTGACTGACCCAGCCAAATATCTCTTGAACCCTAACTTGCAGTACTTTCTAAGTTGCGTCACATTAAGTTCATAGTATTTAAGGTTAGGGTGAATCATGGGAATTTCATCATCAGTGAGATGCGAAAGTCTGTTGTAGGGGCAGTGTGATACTAGAAAGCCATCTAATTTTAGTATAAAATCTTCAAATTATTTCAGATATGTTGTGTGTTTCTTTCTCACACCTCTCGCAACGAGGGTGGTTTGATGTCACAAAATCTCCCATTTTCATCTTCTACTTACCTCTTCTGCAACTTCTCTGTCTGTCTACCTGCCAGCAATCAGGCCAACAAAACAGAATATTTAATTGGACTTCTGGATTTAGTAGTTGCTTTTTGTTGGCCACAGGTGCTGCTGTAGCATGGTACAGTACATCTTTTCATTGAGAATATGTCCTTATCCGTAGGTTCTGTTTGGCATCCTTCTTATGTTTTTATCAGTCCATTGTGTAAGAAATTGTTAAAATAAAATAAGAAGAGTGAGTTGGGTGGAAAAGATTGCTAACTAGGAAGTTTTGTTCAATGAAATCTGATTACATCTTGCAGCTTCACACCAAGTTATAATACAGCCACATCATATATGTATTGGATCAATTTTGTATTGGGATGGGAGACTCAACAGAGGACCACTTCAGTGTTAAAAACATATAAACATGATACTTTGAGTTTTGGAAGTCCATCTTCCAAATAAAATTCTAAGTCTGGATGGCTCCAGGTAGGAAAATCTGGCTGTAGTTATGCTCGTTAATGATACTTTACCTATCATTAGTTTTTCCTCTTCAGTGGGATTATTTTCTTCATTGCTCGGAATTGGTTTGTAGCTCCCTAGAAGTAGTTGGCATGTCTTGTAATTGTGGAAACTGCTCTTAGAGGAGAATGGATATATTATGGGCTGTATAACTTGTGAAGTATTTTGAAGGCCTTATTGAGGAATGGCCCTTTATAAATATTACATTGTAATGAAAATTATGAGCAGCATTTATAAGGTGAGTGGATTAATTCTTTTATTTTTATTTGAATGTTTTTCTCTTAGAAAAGTCCCTCTAAAATAATGAGTATAAAGGGTTCTCTCTTAGTCTTTAATGAAGTTATATAGTTTCATGCCAACCACTTACGTTCAAAATATCCAAGCATATTTATTTTACAATGTAAATTGTGCACTACTTTTTTATTTTCTTTTTTTTTTAAGCCTTTGTTAGAAAAGTTGTTTTCCATCGTTCATTTTGAGGTTTTCCCCCCCTTCCCTTTTGTTTTTGTTTTTCCTCAGTTTCCATTACAAAGAGCAGTGCAAAAATCCAATCTTCCCCTTCCAAAGTGACCCGGCGTTCAATGCAGTCTCCACAGAAATCTGCTCCAGTACCAGCGCAACGGAGCAGGAAACCGGGTCGGGGCAAACCCCCTGGACAGTCTGCAGTTCCCAAGAAGGGCAGGTCTCCTAAAAATATTCCCCTGACAAAAAGCACCTCTCATACTGAAAATCTTAAAACAAGGAAAAAAAGTTTAAAACCTGGAAAAAAGGTTAGTCCTTATCTACTACTTTACTATATATTGCAAAATTTTGTAGTGAGACTTTTTTTTTTTAAATTATTATTTAATTTTCTGTCTTCTCTTCAGCCTTCAGGGCTTTACTGTTTTCAGCAATTCGTTACAAGAAAAAAGTCTAGAATAGCTGTTCTGGAATATTTCAATATAAACTTCTGTGGATTATTTTATTCCAGAACAAGATTACTAATTTATTTATGAATGAGTTTTTGATGTTGAAAAATACTTTTCTGGAATAGCCATTTCCAGTAAAATTTCAAGAATTGGGAAGCTTTTAGGTTTTTTAGTCCGGATTATTTTGTTGCTGAACCATACAGTTTGCTTTTTTGTTTTCTTTTGGTTTGCATTTAGAAACAAAGGATTAGGAACAGTGAGGGTTTTGTTGCAAAATTTAGGCATCTGAAGCATATGGCTGGATTTGCCAAATGAGTCTCTTAGATACCCCCTAATCCTGGAGGAACTAGCATGAAGCAGGAACTTCTTTCCAAGCAATACATTTCTCCAGGTTTGGGCCTAATTCTGCTGTGATCTGAAAGATGCAGTGCCTTTCTCTCTGGACTGTTGGCAGCTGCCTCCAGCTGCAGCTCTTCTGGAGCGGAGCTGTTTGACCAGGTACAAATTGGCATTGCTGTAACCTCTACTTCCCACTCCCGCATGACACCAGCACTGGTGGATAAACGATCCAGGAGTGAGCTAGTTCAGGGAGCTAAACTGGTAGACAACTAATGCAGCATCCCTCCTTACTCCCTTCTTTATCTGCTCCACCCCAAAAAAGCACAAGTGCTGCTGCAAGGAAGGATAGGATCACAGCAGGGCAGATTTAGACGAGTCTTGAATTGCCGTGGAAGTTTGATCTATTTTCAGAGGCTTGCTTACCCACTGCAGGCTGTCAAAGAGGAGTAGCAATCCTGCAATCTCTTTTCCCAGAGAGTTTGTGTCTGTCTCTCCTTTGCATTAGCACCACTGGGGGAGCGAGGAGTATTGTTTTTTCTGGTTTTTTTTTTTCTTTTTTTTTTTTTTTTTGTCCCCTCACCCCAAGTTTCAAAAAGTTGATGTTTTGGGTTTTTTCTCAAGTCTGGATCACTGTAGGCTATGGGATCTATTGCTGGTAATGTGTGGGAAGGGGTGGAGTAATGACACAGGAGCTTCTTCTTTCAGTGATTGTGCTGATCGATGTAAAGTGCTAGTGAAGTAACATTATTAGAGCATAGCTAGAAGGCTCTAGCACAAAACTGGAAGTGGGCACTTTGCTGAAGTGGTGATCACAATGTAAGAAATTATTCTGGGGACTGGAAATAGAAAGCTGAGCATTGTCTCCTCTGCTGCTTGCCCCTTCTAGTCAGGCATCCAAACTGGTAGGCTACTGATGCAACTGATCTCCAGGTTTCTCTTGCTTGGTGTATAAAAGTGCACAGAGACACAGATTGAAGAGGACAAGGGTGCTTCCATCCACATTCAGGTGGTGAACAGGATGTTTTCCATAAATCTGAGGGGCTTAAAGGAGGGCATTGAACACAGGACTTTTATATCTTAAGGATGTACTCAGATATGGCAGGATGTGTGTTTTAATCTGAGTTTTGTCCTCTGTGTCTCATGAAAAAGAAATTGAGAGGCTTTGTGTATCCTTTGAAAGAAGAGTTGGAAGCATCTCGCCCTCAAAGGGGGCTTCTGTTCTCTAAACACTGGGTGTCTAAAAGCATCTGCTTGAAGCTCTGCATTTGGCACCTGATCTGTGTGAGGTACTTGGGGGGATTTGCGTGGGGAATGGGGGTTACTGCTTGACACTTCCTGTCTTGAGGCAGTGAATCTGAGGTACCTCTACAAACTCCTGATTTCCTCTGTGGGACGAGGCAACGAAGAGTTAGGCTTTGCAGAATTTGATATATCTAACCTGGGAGTTTTACTACATTAACTTTTGTATTAAAAATTTTTAAAATGAGCTCCTTTTGAGAATCCACAGAAGGTTGTTACTGCTTTGGTATGTGGTTAAATTGCCAAGATGTTATACATGTGTGTAAGCACTTCTTTGGGCTGTTACACCTGTTAGCAGAAGGGTGAAGTAAGGAAATGGCTTGGTGGGAGTTCTGCACAGACAGGGTGTATCTGACATGGAGTGCCATACGGCCTGTGTACCGCACGATAGACATGCAAATGTAATACAAGTCGTATGTGCCTAGAGATTTGAAAGTGCTTCTTGTGGTTGTTGGGGTTTTTTTGTTTGTTTTGGTTTTTTTAAGGCTGATCGGGAAAAAAAAAAACCTAAACCCTCCAGCTTTTCAGGCAAAGTAATTGTGCTTCAAGTGCAGGCTGGCTGTGTGGTAGTTCAAAACCTGTCTATTTAGGGAGATTGGTCTATGCCTGATATACCATAGAGTTGTTTGACGTTCTGTCCAGCATAACAAACTTAAAAGGGCAATGTTTATCATTGTGCAGGTACTAACTTTTATTGTACAGTTAGCAATGTTGAGCTGTTGCGTCATTTTTCTCTTCTAAAAAGAAGTTTTGTAAGCTTCTCTGTGGCGGTTTGTGATGCGTGTGGCGTTTTCTGTTTTGTCTTCCCCAGTTTGCACTGTATCATTTTACTCTGTCATAATGAAGCAGAAATTTCTTTACATCTCTTTCATTATTTTAAAAAGTACACTTTGCATAACAATGTGAAGAACTTCTTCCAGAATTTCTTGAGGAAGTGCCTTGGTCTGAGTGTGGATCAGAGCCCTAAATTCGACCCCACAGGAAGAGAGTGTTTAAGTGTTAGGGTAAAGCCTGTGAAGGTGGCCATGTGGTGCCAGACTGTGAGCAGAGCTCTCTGCAGGCAAAGGGAGCTGGTGTGCTCTCCCAGTTGGCAGGGGCCAGCTGGTGACACCCTCAGCAAGCAAATGTGCTGGGCCCTGCTGGAAACATGGCCTGCCTCTGGAAACATGGCTTTGGGGTCGCAGTTTTTGCTGCTTATCAGTTTGGCATTGCAAAATGCCTCAGCTGAGCAAGCATAACATGCTGTATTTCCAAAACGCATACTTTTTCCTCCTTTTGAAGGAGAAGCTAGGAAATGGCCGACTAGCCTCACCACGCTTATGTGTCAGTGTAGACGACAGATAGTTCCTGTATCTTACAGTTTAGTGTTTGTATTTTGTTTTCATGCCTACATTTCTCCCATTTCCTCCTCTTTCCCCTCAACTTGACCACGCATGTTTTGCAGTGTGGTGACAGACAACTGGGCCCCTGAAGAGTCCCTGCTCCAGAGCAGCCTTCAGGAATGTCAGGCTTCGGATCAAAAGCTCAACTTCCCAAGTGCATTTTTGTTCTCTGTATTAAGGATGGAGAGAGACCTTTCTGTCACCCGTTGTTAAGATATGTAGGCAATTCCTGACAAGTAATACGTCACTACTTGATTCAGTGTCTGACCTGAACCACCCCATCTCATTCACAATGCAATGCCAAGCCTTGGCAGTATATTCCTTATGTTCATGGCAATTCCACACAGGTCCATGCTGTCAGGTAGTTTCTCCAGCCAAACCTATCTTCTCTGAATTGTAAGGGAGACAGAAATTTTCTTTAATGTGCCTTGAATTTCAGAAGAAAGTTAATTTATCCTTTATAGGTGTGAAGAAGTTAAGCATTGCTATTCTTAGGAAAGCGTATATTTTGATTGCTTTCTACACAATTTTTAATATCTTATTTGGAAAATATGCTACTTCTAAATGTGCAAAGGATGAATACTGCTAATGCAAGAGGGCTTAGCCTCCCTTAGCAACCTGACTGAATTTTCAGTTCGCTATAGACCGAATTTAGCAGTACATCCTTACCACATGAGAAGCCAGGTCTCTGCTGCCTTCAGCAGTGTCAAGATCTTGGGTAGTCTGTTATATTCCTAACTTTTTTGGTAGGTAAGTGTTCTGGTTTTGTTTAGTAAGGGGGGGGCCTAAGGTGGTAGCTTCTGTAGGAAACTGCTAGAAATCTCTTCCCTTTGTTTAGTGGACTTGGCTGGGCCTAGGGCAGACCTGCTGCTGGCCAAGGCCAAGGCAATTGGTAGCAGAATGTCCCATCATAACGCCTCTGCGATAACGTATTTAAGAAGGGAAAAACAGGAAAAAAAAAAAAAAAAAGATGATGTAAAGCAGCTGAGCTTTACATCTAGTCCCAATCGGGACCAGACTATGCAGTCTCTCTCACTCCCCCACCCTCCGAGAGAATAGGGGGAGATGATATAAGGAAAACCGCTCGAGGTTTGAGATAAGGATGGGGAGAAATCCTTAAAGTTACCGTTATGGGCAAAACAGACTCGACTTGGGGAAAGCTATTCATTTATTTCTAAAACTAGCAGGAGAATGAGACAGGGAACAAGATAACCTCCCCCCACCCCTCCCTCTTCCCAGGCTTAACATTACCTCTACTACCTTCTCCCCCCACAAGCGGCACAGGGGGGAAGAGGGAATGGGTGTTACGGTCAGTCCATAATGTGTTGTTTTACGCAGCTGCTTCATCGTCGGGGGAAGAACTCCTCACAACATTCCTCCCCTGCTCCATCGTGGGGTCCCTCCCACGGGCCAGTCATTTGTGAAACTGCTCCTGTGTGGGTCATCTCTTCCACGGGGTGCAGTCCTTCCAGAACAGCTGCCCCAGCGGGCCCTCCACGGGCCACAGCCTCCTTCAGGCCTCCACCTGCTCTGGCGTGGGGTCCTCCATGGGCTGCGGGTGAATCTCTGCTCCTCCATGGACCTCCATGGGCTGCAGGGGGACAACCTGCCTCATCATGGTCATCACCACAGGCTGCAGGGGAATCTTGGCCAGGAGCCGCATTACTCCTCCTCCTTCTTCACTGACCTTGGTGTCTGCAGCCGTTCCTCACAACAGGCCTCTCAGTATCCTTTTTACATCTTATTCACTTCCCATCTCCTCTCCACTTCTTGCAGCCGGGCTGGGCTGAGTTGGGCCCACTCAGCCGCCTGGTGGGAGGCCAGAGGGTGAGGCCTGCAAGGCCCACAAGGCTCGCGCCTCCCCCTCTCTGCCCCCGGCTCAGCTGCTTCACATCTTCGTTATTGCACACATATATAGTTATCGCAGAGGTGTTATCACAGGACATTCTGCTACCAATTGGCTTGGCCTTGGCCAGCAGCGGGTCCGCCCTGGGCCCGGCCGAGTCCACTGAACAAAGGGGAGCAACTCTAGCAGTTTCCTACAAAAGCTACCACCTTAGGCCCCCCCTCACTAAACAAAACCAGAACAACTGTAAAGCTGACAGCTAAATGTGACTCAAGTTTTATATGGGAATATATACACAGCCCAACGATCTGATTTGAGTTGTGATAAACTCAGGTGATTGGAAGGATGTGGACAGGAAAATAATCCAAAACACCTCTTCTGTGCTTCCCAAAATTTAGAAGGGTCATGAATTAGTATGTAAAGCTTATTCTTTTCCCACTTTTCAGATAGAGATGGATTCCTTTTGAAGTCATTTGTCTTCCACTGCCTTACTTAAGTAGCTGTAAATGCAAACTGACTGTTTCTGGTCTTCCTTTCCTGGACTTTACCTTCTCTACTGTGTGTAGTATTTTTGTAATAAGGAACTGCACGTATTCATTAAGATGGTAACTGGTAGCAGAAAAGTTTTGCAGACTCCTTAAAAAACATTAAACAATTTTACTTTTTTTTTTTTCTCTAAACAGAAAAAAATATTGCCGGAACAACTGACTTCTGCGTCACCTTCTCCTCATTCTTCTCCTGAGGGGGAAAGTGGCACTACGCAGGTACTTAAAGACAGAATTGGTTTGTCTGGTGCAACTGCAGCAGTTATATCCACAGGTAAAAGACAAAGAAAAAAAATTAATTACATTTTTAGTGTGAAATGGGTTTCATTTCAAGGAAACTAGTAGTGTCATTTTATGGAAAATATGCTGCAAACTTATTGCTGTAAAACATTATCCAGCTATCTTATTTTTTACATTTATTTGTAGGTGCCAGTGTTACTTTGCAGAGCTAAAGTTGATTCCTGCGTTATAGTAAGAAGTACTGGAGCACAGGGTCTTTTGATAGATCTGCTAGACCTGGCAGACTATTCCTGTCTGAAAAAGGAAACTGTACAGTTCTTTCATATCTGTCTCACTCCTTAATGTATGAAACGGGAATAGATTTAGTTAAAAACCCATATGATATTCTGATATCATTCAGGCTGTACTGTAAGATAAAAAATGGAGATTTTATCTCTATATAGCGTTACATTAAAAGAAACAACTCAGATTTTAAGGAAAGGCAGAGGAGATACATTCCTCCTACTTCTTATGTTTGCTTGTTTTTGAAATATAATGAACTCTTGAAAAGAGTTGACAAAAGAGAAGTGAGCTAGTTAATGAACTAACTTGTTGAGGAACTTGTAACCCTACAGTGAAACTATTTGTATGTTGTCAGCTGAAATCTCAGAACTTTCTGAAAACTCCATATATTATTATAATTTTGTTTGGGATGATTTTTTATATTTACAAACTGTTTTTACAGTAGAAATTGTCAGACTCTTCTCACCCCCAACTTCAGCCATGGATGAGGGTAAAATATGTATGTTTCTCCTAGGAAAATAAACCTTTCAGGAGGCAATTGTTGTTGAGCCCAAACAGAAGATGCCATGAAAACTGTTTTTACTGATTTGTGTCTTTGACTATTTGTACAAATAGGTTTCCTGCAATTTGCAAACATCAGAGAGTGAGCAGATATGTGTGAAGAAAGAAGATTGTTAAAACGCTTACAGAAGTACTTAGTTTTTAAAAATCCAGGTTTTTAACTAAGCCCAAATAATACTACAGTTCAGAAAATATGGCAGTCTCTTGTATAACAGAATGCTTAGATTGTCTGCTTTATCACCACAGAGGCACATTTTTTCATTAAGCTGTAATAATGTCTTGGGTACATTCCTGGTCATGTGACAGAGAAGGCTAAAAAGAAAAAAAAATCTTTAGCTATGGCTTTTCCCCATGTTTTTCTGCCTTGCTGTTCCTTTTGAAAGATAGTTCTGCATAGTCTCTGTAAAAAATAATTTCAAAAGTCCTATTTGATTGTTTTGTGCTAAGCTTTAAACCATCTTACAGTGTTTCTAGAGAAGTATGTTTATTTTATTTAGCAGGTAAGGCCAAGTTGCAGTGTGGAAATCATACATGAGTGCTTTTGGCCTTCTGAAGGTACAGAGCTTCAGTAGCCATTGTACATGCACACAGGACAATTATACATGCACATGCTAATGCTGTGCCTCAGAATGAGCATCAGTGGTAGGTATATACCGTAGGGTTGTCTATGTTGCAGCTTCTCAAATAGGAGAAAAATTAGGGCAGTAACTTGGTAAGGCCAGCTTTTTATAATCAAGTATTTAGAGTATCTGCCCGTAATTCTTTATTGGAACTAATGTATTAACAGAGATTAGTCAAAATAAAAGATAAGTACAGATTATGACAGCTTTTTTACATTAGTGGGGTAGAGAAGGGCTTTAGATACCAGAAAGAAGTGGGTTTAGGACTCAGGCAGGAGAACCTTCATAGAAGACAGAGCACTTTTTGCATGCTTGGGAAGTACATATGCATGTTCAGCTTCTTGAGTTGACCAGCACATCTTTTCCTCAAGATTAAAACTAAAAAGTCATTTTGCAGTTCTAACTTGGAAACATGTCTTAGTTCCTCAGCAGTAAATGTGGCTTGTTCTTTTTCAGTGTGTGTTTATGTCAACAAGCATGGAAATTCTGGGCCTCACTTGGACAAGAAGAAGGTTCAGCAGCTTCCAGATCACTTTGGTCCAGGTCCTGTCAATGTGGTACTTCAGCAGGCTGTACAGGCTTGTGTGGATTGTGCCCATCAATCCAAAACTGTGTTTGGATTTTTGAAATCTGGCCATCATGGAGGGGAAATGATAACGGGTATGTGAAGATGCTTTATTTCTTTCATTTCTTCACTTGGTTGCAAACTTGAGGTAGGGCAGGAGAAACAAAATAGCTGCAATGAATTTATCTCACTTTCATAACTATTTAAGCACAGTCAAGAACACACTTGTGAACTCCTTTACTAAGAGAGCATTGGTGGTGTGTGATTGATCTCACTCTGTGTCCAGGATGATTTGAACAATTCTTTAAATTAGAATTTAGCAATAGCAGTGTTAAGTTACATATGCACAGTACAGTTAGATTCTTGTACTGAGTAGAGCTTGTGCACCTCGTTTAGCAGCTCTAGCCAAATGTTTGTCAAGTGAACTCAGTACAAGTGAAATATCAGCTTTATTAAGTCAAGTCACTCACATTATCTTATCCATACATAGTGTTTGTGTTCTTAATGCCTTAACCAAGTGTGTGAAAAGTTTCAAACTAATCTATTTAGCTTCCAGACAAGTGATTCCACATGCTAAAGTTGCTGCTTCTTCCCTTCCCCTATTCCCCAGAATTGTAGCAGCATCTTAGGTCAGTGTTCATCCACTTATGTCCCCTATTATGGAATAGGTTTATTTCTACTACATATTAATGGCAGGTCTACAGATAAATTATATCTCTATCTCAAACTGAGTAGCTGCTGCTTGGCATTTTTTTCCTTCTAGGCTAGGAAATACTCTGTATAGCAGTTAGTATATCAATTCATAATTCCATCACTGAGGATAAAAAGACTTTGTGTTACTTTAATCTCCTCAAATTAACACTAGATGTGAAAGAGAATTAGTGGAATACAGGTTCAATTAAATCCTCATAAAGATGTTTCTGTGTAACAATATTTAAAAAGCATCACCCCGACCTGCGTATGGCAGAACTATGGTAAGCCTTGCTTATGCGTCCCCATGTGTTTGTTCACAAAATGGATGCAGCTTCTCTACTGTGTAGTAAAGATTTAATGGCATTGTATACGTGTGGTTTTGAAACCCATGTTGCTTTATTTTTTGCAAGGTGTATGAAAGTTTATTACATTATTCATGCCTTACTGTACCTAATTTAGACAAGTCAATTTTGCTTGACGGAAAACGCACTGGGATATGCAATGCCAGTATTTTGTTTGTGATTGTTTATCATGAAGGACTAAGTCATAGGCCAGTGGCGTATCTGGGCTGTGACTGAGCAGTTGAAAATAATCATTTCATAGAGGAGAGAGAAATTTCAAAGTCTTTATGCAGTTCTGGTTTATCTACATTCAAAAATTCTGTGCAAAGAGGAATGGCTGTTCTGCACCTGGCTTCGCCCCAGGGCCTGGATTCAGAGAAGCCAGCTCTGGAGCCCTGGATTTGAGGAACTTGGCAATGTGGCCTGCTCCTGAAGCAGAGTCCTAGCCCAGATGACAGAGCCACAAGATTCCAGTGGGTTTCTAGTGTTCTTGAGCTCTTGCCTTCTCATCAGCTTGTCAAACAGGTTGCTGAGAAGCAGGTGAGCAACCACTCCCTCTCATTTAATCAAAAATTTGTGGGTGATGTATTTTGACAAGCACAAAATATGACTTAGGTTAGCATAGCACCTTACAGTCAGCATGTGCACAGTAAGGAAGAAGAGGGAAGCTACAGTAGAATAAAATGAGGAATTACAGAATGAAATTGTGAGTGTTTTCTTGTAGAGTTTTTGTTTGAAAGCGGCTTTGGAGTGTGGTTTCTTGTTTGGGTTTTTTGTTTAGACTGGCAAGAAAAAAAATGTTGCAGCAGAGAATAAGCAAAGAAATCTAATTTTTTTTTGTGAACTGATAAACTTTCATGATGTGTATTATACCTGCCATAGGAGGAAACTGTATGCTGGTGAGGACATGGATAAAATAATCTTACTAGAATACATATGAATAATTGGCGGGTTCTTTTGATTCAACTGCCAAAGAAAATAATTGTTTTGAATGGAATTGAATTTAGGATTTTTCCATCTTTTCTTACTCAAACAAAAGCACAAACTGTTTTATTTTTACTTGATGCATAAGGTTTCGATTCAGACAAATATAACTGAAAGGAAATTAAAGGCTTGATTAGCAAGCCTACTAGTGGTGGTGGTGGTGTCAGCCCTTTTTTCTCCTTGTAGCACAGGGACTATGGCGTTTGGTGGGATGAAGTAGACTGAGGCTCAGATAAATCTTCTCAAGCAGAGAATTAAAATCAGACTCTTGGGTGAGTTTCTTCACTATCAGATAAACACATTTCTCTGATAGTTTAGCTCTCAGCCTTTTTCCTAGCTTAAACCTCATATTTAAAACATCCTTACACAATGGAAGGTGAAGAAATGGGAATCACTCTTCATCCCAGGGGCTGGGATTGCACATGCAAGCTCCAGTCCCTGTTTATTTGTCATTAGAGGCTGAGGTTATTGCACTTCACAAGTACTCCTTTTTATTTTTTCCCTTAGCATTTCTCTGGGAAGTAAGAGGCTTATGTTGTCCCCAAGCAGAGCAGACAGTTGAGCCTGTGAATCTGAATCCATACGCCCTTGGTTGGAGTTGTTATGGTTGCCCTCAGGTGTTCGGAGTACAAGGCTGCTGTGTTTGCACCGAGTCTTTATTTGTGGATTTTTCCCATGATATATCTTGCTGGGGCAGTCACATTGCCTCAGCTATTTCTTGCTTTTCCCCCTTGACAACTCTAAGATAATATTGTTATTTTCAATGCTTCTTTTCAAAATGAGAAATTAAGGCATGGAGAATAAGTGATTTCCCCAAGGTCATATAAGAAGATTCGTAAGGTTATTATAAAGCATTTTAAATTTTTGCTGTAGCAGACTACTACCTTGCAGTAAATTTGTCAGGCGATCAGGCTGTGCTTGGTCTCACAGTCCATTTGCTCTCCAGAACTGGTTGAGTTCCAGGCAAAAATTTGCCTTTGGAGACCCCTTTCCCAAACAGGAGGTAGAGGACCTTGTGTCTGAGCCACATGTGGGACTGTGAATCATTAGCATTTCATTTGTATGTTGGAGCCTGGAAAAAATGAATGGGCCGTGGAAACACGTGGGTCCGGGACTTGTCCTTGTAGTACTGACTCTTAAACTTTAAGCGCTTGCATTAGGTCAGTCTGTCATGAAAGTGGATGAGAGAGGTAGCACGTTGTTGTTGATGCTAGCTAGTTAACTTAATCAGAAGCTTCCTTACATCCACAGCGTAAGTAATTGACACTTCTGATTTCCTAAGGAAGCCTAAAATATGCTAAACTTGGGCATTTTCTTTGACTTTGTTTGTATTGTCTGTCTCTTTTGGAACACAATATGGAAATGTTCCTTAATTCAGATCTGTGAATAAAGGCTTTCTTGTCATTTCTGGTTTGGTGCTTTTTGATTTTTTTTTTTTTAAAATGCATCTGCTACCAACAAAATGCGATCCTTTAAAGCTCTACTTATCATGTGGAAACTTATGTTGACAACAGAAAGCTGCATGACAGGCTGAAAACCAAGAAGACAAATTGATGTGTAAAACTGATGTTTATGCCAGTTCTTTCTAGCCCTAAGTTTAAGTTACAAGTTTGTTCCTGCTTTGCCGTAATGTCTTTCTAATCAGAAGTAACAAAAAGTTTCAGCTAATGTAATGATAGTTATTTATCTGTATATTGGTAGTACTGAGTCTTTTCAAAATCTTACTAATTTTCACAGAAAATAAAAAACTTATCAGCTGCAACACTGTGTTTGGAGGGGAGCAAGGTGGGAGGCCAGCAAGTAAAAGATGTAGGCAGATGTCTAGGCTTTTTGTAACCACTTAATTTAAAAGACACCAGATCCATTTATGGCTGTTGTGGTATCTCTGCCACCTAGCTCCTGTTGAAATAAATGGGAGCTTGACCACTGTAGTGTTGACAGCAGGATAGATTCCTCTAGAGGTAAAATAGCAAATGGCAAAACAGTTTCTGTAGTTAGAATTTCAATGGTAATGGATGCCAGCACATTACCACAAGTATGCTCAGTTCAGTTAGAAACTGAGAGAAAATTTTTTTAACTTGTTTGCCTTTTTTGTTGTTGTTGTTTTTAGCAAGTACTGTAAAAAGGGTCTTTTCTCTGTGATCTGCAAATAGGTGGTGGAGAGGATGCTGTTTTATAAACAAACAACAGAAATTACACGTAAGGCTTGGGTGATGAGGGAATACTTGCAAGTTGCTGGTGTGAATCCAAAATTATTTTGTTAAAATAACTTCCCATAGAGCAAATTTAAACTGGCATGCATCTAATGGAAGGTGAAGTCAGTCCTTTGGATGTAAATTTGTTAAACTACAAGAATGATTGTTTACTCTTATGTCTTGTGTGGTTTAAATCAAGTCTGGATGGGTTCTCCTCTAAGTTAATGATGGTGTTTTACTATGCTTCGTGATGCTTGGGGGATGTTTGACATCATCTTCTTATTCACAGCTTCCTTTGATGGGGAGAAGCACGCCATCAATCTTCCTTCTGTAAACAGCGCATCGTTTGTCCTGCGCTTCTTGGAGAAACTCTGCCACAGCCTGCAGTGCGATAATCTCTTTAGTAGCCAGCCTTTCAGCCCTTACACGGGATGTGCACATAGCCCTGCGGAGTATGATAGGAGTAAACCAGGTACTGTTAAAACAACTGTTATTTTCAAGTGCTGATACTGTTGAGAAGTGTGGTAACTTTATGAAATGTAACTTTTTAACCTGCCTTTCTATGATGTGAATTGATTGAAACGAATTCACTTCAGTTCTTAGTGAATTGGTTCCAGTGCAGTAGTGCTTTGACAGCATGGGATAGCTCATACCACATGTGCAGAAATCATTTTGTTCAGCAAACTCCTCCCTGTAGCCAAGCCAGGAAACATATGTATTGCACCACTGTGATACTGCTAAAAGGACAAGCTCAAAACTTCACATTTCATTTGTTAAATTTATGTTTGGATCATAAAATAAACTTACAAAAAGATACTGCCTTATGAGAAGGGGCTTGCCCTGAAAGGGAATTCAGTCTAGCCCTTCCCATACCAGTAAAAGGTCCTTCCTTCCCTCTTTATTCATCTTACTCAGTGGTGGCTCCAAAAATGTTACATTCTAATATATACAGTCCAGTCTTCTAGTAGAAAAGGTGAGTTTTGCAGGTGGCTGCTTGTGCAATTTCTTATAAGGCCAGTATCTTTGCTGCACCAGGAATGTAGAGTGAGGGGGAAATGAAATGACCTGCGCAAGATCTCACATCAGGTTATTGGCAGGGCATGGTGTTGCAAGTCCCAGCCCAAGGGTTACCAGGAGCCATAGCTGAGAAAAATGTCATGTCAGGGCAATTTCAGAAGATTCATATTGGATATGAAGGTTCCTCACAGCTATCTGGTAGCTGAGTCTGTCTTCCGGGTGCTGACTGAGAAAATTTTTTTTTTCTTCCCCTTTCCAATGGAGAAATTATGTTTATAGTTCTGTCTGTTGTATGAAAGTCATTAGTTTTAACTCTTTTTAGAAAAGTAGCGGCAGCCAAGGTAATTTGGGTGATGACAGTATAAACTAAGCTGTACTTCAGCTTTGAAAGTTTGTATCGAACTGACTGAATCTGTCTGGCACCAGAAACTGAACTGTAACCTGGTGAATGGCTGATGTATGGCTTTGCTTTTGCCCGGGACTTAACCCATGAGCAGTTTTATGCTAGAATAATAGGTGGTGACTTTCCTCTTCACAGCAAAAGAAGAAATACCTGAAAACAGGAGTGTTAAACGATACTCTCAGGACTCTCCACCGTATACTGCTCCTCTCTCCCCTAAGCTTCCCAGAAATGATGCTCATCCATCTGAAGGTAATTACATTATGTAGGGATTATATATGAGGATTATTTATGGCTTCAGTATTTCCAGTCAAAAAGGCCCAAGTACAATGTATGTGTCTGGTTTGTCTCTAGCCTTTGACAGGTCAGGGTGAAAGTATGTTAATTATTGATCAGTGGCACAGATTTTGCGATTAGGAAAGATCTATTGCAAGTTCCAGCAGTCCTTCTCCTAAACCTGCTAGCCTTTTTTGTGAAGAGGCTGAGGCAAATAGGTGATGGATGAAGCCTCCCGGTTCATATATGCTGTTTAGTAGAAAACCAATTGCCTTGAAATGGACTAGGAGTGAACTGGAACCAAGTCTTAATAACTCTACGCTGGGGCCAATAAGTGAGTAGGGGTGTAGCTTGATGATACAACTCAGCTGAGTTTATGGGTCACTGCCAGTGACAGTTGTGCTGCTCCTGCTGCCTCCTTGTCCCTGCAGTGGATCCCAGGCCGGGTGACAAGTTGAACCAGTAAGCCAAAGCACAGGAAATATTTTGGTGAAGTAAAGCGTCATTTGCAGTTTATTTCTCTGGACTGGCTCACTGTGAACTCAGATGAGCACAAGGAAGGGTTGAATAAAACACAGCCGTGGCCAGGGGAGCAGTGAAGCCTCCCTGTGGTGGCTGGCTGTTAGATTGATTTAGCTCACTGATGAATAGCACCTTCTTCTGTGCTGCAGCTCAGCTGCAGTAACTGAACATGTGTCTAGTCTTAGTCTGCCTCAGATGTGAAGAAAGCATCTAGGTTTAAACCTCAGTGAGAGAGACTTATGAAAATTTGGGGTTTTTACTCTGCATTTGCTACTTAACTGGTTAAGCCATGACAACTTGTTGATGTTGACTCATCCCATCTGATATGTACTTTCTGCTCCTGCAAGATATTTGCACAGCATTTCCAAAGGCTTTTTTAAAAAATATGATGGAGATTAGGTATTTCTTCCTTCGTGTTATTATTTTTTTCTTCTTGGAGATCCTGGGGTCATTTTGTGTCTATTAGCATCAGTTGGGGCAGAATGATTTCTTTTTCTGTGCAGATTAAAAAGTCATAGAACTACAGTTAAAGCAGAAAATGATAAAAAATTAAAATGTTCAAAATTATAGCTTATTTAAAGTGGTACGTCTTATTTTTTTTATATATGTATAGCATTTTCACTATCATATTCTTGTAACAGCAGCAGGAAATAAAATTCTGCATTGATTATTGATTTCTGTGTCTTTCCAAAAGAAGTAATGGCTTAATTCCACAGATATGTTGTACATCTAAGTCAGATATTTCTAGTGGGTAACTTAATAACTGTAGAGCATGTAATTATACTCAAATGAGGTTGTTTCAATTGGAGGAAAACAAATGCTTGAGTAGGTCTGCATTATCTTGTAAGAAATCTTCCTGAAAGTAAACATGTGCACATGGTGCTTTTTAATCCTTGTTTGCTAATGGATCCTTTTTACAGATGAAGTCAATGTACTCCTTAAAATACATTTTAAGATTTATAGTTCGTTATAAACTGCAGTTGTTTGAATTAAAAAAAAAAAATTGCCATGGTTTCAGAGGTTTGAATTTGTACTCTGAGCATTTAAAGAGGCAAAGTGTTCTCTAGGATTGTGTGTTTCCCATTAGGGCAATGTCCTCTGCTGAAAATCTGGAGGTAATTTTATAGCGGTCAGTCATGGGTTGGTTAGCAAGAAAGATCTGTCCCCAAAAAGTTCTGGTTCCATTGAGACATAGTTGTCTTGAAATAGTTGTTTTGAATTATCATTTGAAGACAAAATGGAGTAATTGTGGGAAAGGGTCTTTCAAACAGCTAATTTTCCTTCTGATCTGCTCAGGGATATATTTTGCAGATTTTGCTGTCTTTCCTGCTCACTAACAGTTTCTTCTTAAAGTTATGAAAGATAAAGGAGGAGGGAATGGGGAATAACTCGGTCTCCCTCCCCCTGAAAACAGCATGTTCTTACTACTGCAGCCAATTACATCATTCCCATTATGTATGAGGCAGAACAACTGGCTTCTAATTCCCAGAGGAGCTTCAAGAAAACAAAACGTCCGATTCCTGCTAAGGCCTTCAGTGTTTAAACAGTCTGTTGTCATCCTTACATTTGAAACATAAGGTCTTTTATTGGCCTTTTATTAATCTACCCAGAGATCAGGCATTCTGCAGTGGAAACTCCCATCTCTTCCCATACCACTGTTATTCACAACTGCTCTAAATGTCGAGGTGGCAGTGTGTCATTCCTTGTGCCATGGATTACAAAGCTCCATTTGCTAGACACTGATTTTGAATCAGCTGTCATACCAGTTGACTACTTTTTCGACAAGATTGCAGCTGTGTTTTGTTTGTAGAGAAGCTGGATGGATGGAAGGGAAAGTGGATTGGACACTATAGCTGCTGAACAGAAACACCTTCTCTGAAAGATGATGGCCCTGGGAAATATGCCAGCTTTTTCACCTTGTGTATGTGAATTAAGAATTTACAGTAATACAAATTCAAATGCCAGTATCTTGGGAAAAAAAGCAGAGTTAATCTTTCCCAGCCCTATTTACTATTGTTTACTTTAGGATATATAACATCGGAGAGAAATCTGGGATATAATTGGAATAAACACAATTTAATTCTTTTATAATATAGTCAATTTTTAAAATCTTTGTGTGTTCAGAAATCTTGACAAAGATTATATAAAACTGTTATTTAAAAAAAAACCCCTGTATTAGGGAACCTCTGCTTTTCACTATAACTACAAAACCGTTTTTTCTTAAGACATTACGTGTATTTGGCTGATACATGCTTTAATAGTCTAGCCAAAACATTCTGCTGGGGAGTTTTATCTCCATTGTTTCATTCTACCTTTCAAGACTTCTGAAGTCTGAATCTACAGGTCCAGTCAGTTAAACCTTCAGCTCCTTCATATAGCTCTGCTTTAACTATTTAAAGTATCACCTCTACGTTTTGGTCTTGGACTGAGATTTCTGTTGGTGGTTTCATTCTCTACAGTTCTAATTTTCCCTTGTTTGGCTACACTTTAATTTTATCATGCGTATCATTGATTACATCTCTTGAAGTCTCTCTGACATTCTACAGAATGATGGCTTTTGTTTTTCATTTTGGTAAGTTGCTGCAACTACTTCAAGCTGACAAATGTAAAGAAGTTAGTTTTCTTCTTTGTTTGTTTTCTTTGAAAACCTCATAGCTGCTGCTTTGGTTTTGTGATTCAAATCTAACAAACTAGAAAGTTTTGCAGCTGTTGTTTTGAGGTTTGTATATGTAAGAGAGAAGGCCTTGTGTCCATAAAAGCTGCTTTATTCCACAACTATCAAGTTTAGTAAAAGATGTTACGTTGTCATGCAGGTCTTGCCTTACTGAATTAACCAAGTAGGGAGCTGGCTGTCTGAATGCCTTTGTTCCCTTTCAGGAGTATGCTGTCTGAAGACCAAAATGCTCCTAACAGTTCTTCACTGCTCTCCACTTTTAAACAGGTTTCGGCAGAGTATCTAAGACCTCATGAAGCAAGTTGAAAACATGCTTGAGAAGCTCACTGGGTTTTTTAGGAAAATACTCCTCCTTTAGCCATAATTGGGTGTTCGCCCAAGAAATTCTTGAAAGTTGTCATATAAGAAGGGTAGTAAAAAGCTCATTTCAGGAACTTGTTTCGCAGAACATACCCGTTTTTATCCCAAAGAATATGCTGTTTCACTAGCATATGTTTTATGAGTTCACTAGAGTAATTTTCAAGATGGTAGTGTGGGGTTTACACTTCTGTGAACCTGTTAGCTGTATTTTCCAGCTCTTAACTCTCCTGCCAAAGCAGCATTTGTTTCGTACAGATTTGTACATCATGCTTCCAACATCTTTCTTGGGCTAGATATTGGCCTGATGCAAACAGAGAAAAATATGTATGCTTGCTAGAGAATGGAGTGATGTTCTCATTAATTTTGGTGGTTTTTTTTTTCTCTCTCTCACATAACGTGTTTCTCCCAATCAGACCTGAATTCAATTGACAGTGGAGTTTTCAGAAATCAAGCAAACCTGACTCTTGTCTCATGGCACAGGGAAAGGGACCCGCTGAACTCTGCTTATCTGGCTTAGAAACAGTATTGACAGACTCTAAAAATTCACGATTCTTCTAAGCAAGCGTTATTTGTGTTTTGCAGACTAGAAATTAGCTGATAAGTGATAAGAATTAAAAAGGGGAATGTTGTTATGCTTCCTTCCTGAGACTTGGTTTTTTTTTCAACTTGCTCAGTGGGTTCAATAATTTACAAGTATCTTTAGCTTTGCAGAGTCTATGCTCATAGACCCTGCCCCGTGCAAAGAAGTCGTATGCGTATACAGCGTTGTGGTCAAAGCGGGTTGTGTTAGTGTGTCATATCTGGCACTCATAGCCTTCCATGGCTTTGCCTGTAACCTGTTCAATTTTTAATGGTGGCCTCTATGTCTGAACGTGCTGGGATCTGGAGATTATAATTGTCCATTTATTTTGTTTATGAAGTTAGTGACTCCCTCTGCTGTTTAGAACAAATTAAACAATTGTTAGTTAACATGAGAGTTTTTATTTATATCAAAAATTTCCTGCAAGATAAACATAACGCACTCTTAATGGTTAGCTTTTTGATAATATGTTTAAGAGAAGATAATGAAAAGGCTTGACTAAGATTGCTTGATGTATCAGTATTAACGTCAGACAATTTTACCTGAAAGAATTTCCTCTGTCACTTCCCTGTTCATTGTATTTAACAAATAGAACTGAAATGATTTGTGGAAAACTGTCTCAAACTTGACATAGTAAATGTTTTACTACAAAAAAAGTTTTAAATATACAGTAAGAGCTCAATGCTTACTTGAGGAAAAGGGGCAAACATTCAGCAGCAGTGATTGCCTCACAGGAGATTTGTTAACAGGCTTATAGTCTTGTCAGTATCTTGAAGAGAACATAGCAAGAACTTAAAGAGCAAAGGTAAAATGTCTGTCACTTTGAACATATCAATACTTGCTTTTTGTGTAGCAGAAACATTACCTATAGAAGAAAACAGCTCTTCCAAAGAACACCGATTTTCTGAGGACTCCATGGATTCTGCACTTAATTCTGTAAATCCTTCAAGCCCGACCCGTCGAAATTCCACAGAATATCGTACTTCAGGGAGCACAGCATACTACAGAAGTTCCCTTCAGCCAGTGACTGCTACCTCAAATTCAGCCCCAATCCTGCGCAGGCTGTCCTTAAGCTCTGCTGGGAGCAGCGGTTACTATGAAGTTAGTAGGAATCGAATACAGAGGCGGATTGAAGGTATGCTATATAACTAAACTTTCCAAAATATGTAATGGCTTTTATTACCATACAAAGTCTGTGAGTTGTGAATAAAGAAGTTCTTTGCCATAGAAAAGCTTGCATATGAAGTGGAATGTTGTGCTGTTGCCAAGCATGTCAGGCTTGCTAACGTAACTGGAAATGCAGAGCTTAAGCCCCTTAGAACTAATACTGTGATGCAAGCCGCAGAGGTGCTCTTGCCTGCAGCACTTGTCTCTCCCTGCTGTTATGGACCTGCAGCAAGCCAGACCAGAGAGGGCTGGTTATATGCATCTCACTTCCTTAGCATCTTATCAACTATTACAGTGTTGCTGAAATATGAGGATAGAGTTTCCTCCTGTCCCTCCCTCTGTCTGCACAGCTTAACTTGCATTTGCCACATTCCCAATTAATCGCATCTTGGGACCCGGGAGCCAAGTACAGATCGACTAATCCCTCTAGGTATGTCACAGTGCTAATGTTTATGCTGCTGTAAATGTTTGCGGGTATAAGGCATTGAAAGACAAACGGAACCATTCAGTATTACTTGGAGGAAAATAAAGCATCTTTCATTTTAATACATATGCAAAGAGTGCATAATAAAAGCTGCATATTAATATTAAGAATGTCTTATGTAAAATTAAATGTGTTATCCCTGTATAGACCAGTGATGCTTCTTCCTTTCGCAATATTTTTATACTAAAAGCTGCAAGTTCCACAACTGGACCAGATCTGAATTCACTAAAAAGGGAACCATCAAGAATTTTGAATAAGGATCCTTCCACCTGGTCAATAGAGGAAGTTATGCGTTTTGTGAAAGAAGCTGATCCACAGGCACTAGCTCCACATGCCGAGCTCTTTAGGAGACATGTATGATGCATATCCATTCTTTTCTACTAGACTATGTGTTGCGTTAATCTCTTAAAATACAGCTTTCATGCCTATCATTCTATTTGCAATTGAAGGTAGAATAGACTCTACTGGTATATTAGAGGGAGGCTGAAAATTATTTTTCCACCTGAAACTCCTCCTGCAGTGAATTTTCTCTGTATTCCAGTCTTGTTAGACTAAAGTAAATACCCACTGCTTTCTAGCTTAAATGGAATAACACAAATACTGGAAGTATCCTAGTTCTAATGGCCAACATCCAAAGTACCCCTGTCATCCTTGGTACCTCTGGAGAAGATGGCATTCTCATGTACAGTATGGGCCATTTGGCCTACTTAGGTGACACCTTTCTAAGCCAGTCTGTTTTGGAGACTGATTATCTCAAAGTAGAGGTGCTGTTATGCATCATTAGCTTTACACTTGGCCATTAATACTAAAATTCAGAGAATCAGTTGAAATGTTGAATTAATCTGTTTTGAAAAACTATGCGTAGGGTTTCATAAGATCTAACTAGATGTTGTATTTAGAGAGACAAACTGTGTCAGTTCCTCTGTGCTGTTTCTCGTCTCCCCTCTCCTCAGTGCGCTTTTCTATGGCAAGTTGCTCAGCAAAGAGCTGCTTTCTTATTTTGTTGTATATATGGCCCTCCAAAAAGAGATTGGCTTTCTCTTTAGTAGTATTTCATCCTGGTTCTACACCAGCTCCTACTAACAGTTAAATTTCAGAGCAAGCTGGATTGGAAGGAAAACTCAAAATAACTTTTAACGGAGCTTCCTGTCTTATGTTTTATTCTTAGTTATATAACAAAACTACATGTCACTTGTTTTGTCAGGTTTATGTTTAAAAAAAATACGACGGCGTGGTTTTCTTTATGGTGTTTTAAGGAACTAATTGCCTATCTACAGTATGTAATGCTACTAAAAGCTTAGGACTGACACATTTCAGCAGCTTCTCAAACAGACAGTTGAGATCTGACTGAGTTGTCCTTGCTCTTGATCCTATCAATCTGTCTAGTTTAACTTGGACATAGATCTGTCTTATTTCAGATTTAGATGGTCTGTAACCCCTTCCTCCCTG
This sequence comes from Chlamydotis macqueenii, assembly GCF_036417535.1. Taxonomy (NCBI): domain Eukaryota; kingdom Metazoa; phylum Chordata; class Aves; order Otidiformes; family Otididae; genus Chlamydotis; species Chlamydotis macqueenii. The sequence continues at coordinate 133,043,435 of NC_141556.1, forward strand.
TGACAGTTTGCATGTGCATGCCAGAATCCTCCCACAGCTGTGTTCAAGGTTCAGTGCAAGGCCTCAGTGCTTGGATCATTTGATCTCTAACTGCACAGACCTTCCCTTGCAGCTTCTTTTTTTTTTTTCTTTTTTCCCCTTGACCCATTCACTTTTTTTTTTTCCCAACTGGTAACTAATTTTGAGGGCTACTTGGTCAGTTTCTTTTTCTTACTTATGATTCTCTTTAACATTCCAAATACCTTAACCCTAGATTTAAAAAATACTAGAATAAATTCAATTCCAGTGGGCATCTGTAAATATCAAATTATACTAAGTTACTGTTTTATATATAGTAGATAAATTTTTACTGTAGTATAAACAAATACAATCTACTTTCCAGTTTTACCGTGCAGCTTGTTAAAAGTAGTTGTATGTTGTTGTGTTTATTCTCTTCCTTCTGCAGGAAATTGATGGGAAGGCACTACTCTTGCTGAGGAGTGATATGATAATGAAATATATGGGACTGAAGCTGGGGCCTGCCCTGAAGTTGTGCTACCACATTGAAAGACTTAAACAAGGAAAGTACTAGCCAGTGGGGATACCACAAATTTGTGTGTTCGTATCACACCAAGCTCTCAGGTTCACAGCCATTACCTTTATTTGAAACTGTTTTGCTGATATAAATCATCTTTTTTTTTTTTTTAAAAGTGCTCTCAAAAATGTATAAAAAGACTTTCAGGATAAAGAGAAGGTGGGGGGGAAGCCCATATTGCATTCTAGTATTTTCTGAACTATTTCAGAAAGTTTGCAGGGAAGGACAGTTGATCACACTGGGGATGGGCAGGTTGGGTAACAGTGCTGTCCGAATCTTGAAAAGTGTGTCCTCCGTTACAGACTTCAGCCAACATGTTCATATTCAAAACCAAACCAGCTGAATCCCAAAGGAAAATAATAAAACAAACCAGCATCAGGTGTTTACAGGGGTGGCTGTAAACTTTTATATTGCAAGAAAAATTAAAACTAGAAGATCTCCTCTCTGTAGTGAATACTGTAACATTGAGAGTTATACGCTAGTATATTATTTTAGATTATTCTTCCTAGATTTCCATAAAGGGAATAGCCATATGAATTGTTCGTGGGGAGGGAAGGGTTATGGAGGAGAGGGTTTAATAGAAATATAAGCTTTTATAAAGTGTGATTATCAGTCCTTTGGTAAGTTATGAGGACAAATGTAGGGTATATTGTCAATTTATGCAGGCAATAAATAGTTCTGTTTCATGGAAGGGCATATTGGCTGTATAAACAGCCATTTCTGGGACAGACTGATTTAACTGGAACAATGCATCTGTATTTTAAACATTCCATCCTTTACTAAATTTGGCATGGATATGTGTGTTTATGCTTTTTATATAAACATGTGTATGTGTCGGGGAAATACATGCTATATATATAAAAATATACATACACACTGTACATATGTATTCAGTTTTTTTAATGTGTACTTTGCACTGTGCCAGAGAGAACTGTACAATTTCTTGTTGTTTTTTTACCAGTAAATGTAGTTGTGTACTACTTTCATATTCATTAGCACCTGTTTAATTTGTTATCCATTCTTGGAGTCAGAAGGTGAGAAGCAATCAAAGGGTGGCTTTATTCCTACAGGCGAGATCCCTGTACTATGCAATACTCCAGGTTATTCATCCCTTAACTCTGAGCCATATATTCTGGTGTATTTCTGGAAAGACACGTTTGGTTCTGATGTTTTGGGCTTGTATTTCCTGTAAGGAAGTACTACGATGTAACCAGTAAGCCTTTTTTGAGTAAAATTGGTGCTGTTTTATAAGCTGCAAGAATGAGTGGTGATAATAGAACAGTTTGTTGTCACTGCCAATTGTAATATACATCAGGGACAAGAAAATATACTTTCTGTGTAGGAAACTGAATGTACTGTATGTAATAGTGCAAGTGATAAAAACTATTTGCTAGGGAAGGTATAGTCCTAAAACGGTAGGTTTTATTATATTTCTTACTGCCTTTTTATATGAAAGCATATAGTGTAAATGTATTTTTACAAATTCCTTTTCTGAAAATGCCTTGCTTTACCAATAGTCTGATACTTCTCAGGTTTCAGCAGAGATACTGCTACAAAATAATAAATTTTGTGGCTCACAAGTGTCCAAGTATTTTGTTTAGTTTAAGTGACTGCAATGCAATTTTAATTTAGCAAGTCATTTGGACTTTGCAAATTGTTTTTATTATTACATCATTAGACATCTGACACTAAAGGTTATCTATATTTGTTTTGCATATATTTTGTGGTGCATGTATGCTTAGATGAATAATGCAAGCATGCTCTTTATAGTAAGAAAAGGTCAGAGCATTGATTGGAGAAACAGAATATTTTCTCTTTGTGTTAGGAAAATACTGACTTGGTTGTTGGTGTAACCATATGAATGTTAGTTCTATTGAGGAAAACATCATGCCTCACACGTTCAGTATATTGTTTATGCCTTACTTCTTCCATGTTTTATTGTGCTGAATTTCAGAGTTCTTTGGCATAAAAAGATCTCATAAGATTTAAGTGGAAGAAATTGAATGAAAACAGTTTTCATTTTTTTTATGTTTCCATTGGCATTAAAAAAACAAAGATGTTTAAATTCTCTGTTTGGCCTTTATAGAATTAGATTTTTACACATGACACTGTTATGGGTATAAATATTTGTTCAAGGCTTTCTGTGCACCCGTGTGCACAGGGATTACTGTGATGTTGCTGGATTTCACCCTCTGCTATAGCGTGAGATTCAAGTGTTCAAAGTGTTGTAGCAGAATATATATTTTTATTCTTTATTTTCAATGGGATGTTCTTATCTATCAGCAAAAATAAAATAGTTTTTTCATTGTTGTAACTGTCCATTTTGTTTGACGTTGTGTGTATACGTGTGAGCCATGTTTGCGTAGGCAGGGGTAGCTATCTTATCTGGCATTTGGCAGTTCCTGAGAGTTCATGTAAACATCTGATGTAAGGAACTTTTAATCAAAAGGGTAAAATCATTCCAGCATTGTTTATCTGAAGCAATTAATGTTTGAACTTGGGTTGGTCTATGCTTTCAAAATAACAACTTAGGAATATATTCAACTATTTCATTTTGCATATCATATTTTGCCATTTAAAGCTTACAGAATTCTTATACAACTACTGAGGGGAAGAAATGGCTAAAAATGGTTTATCCCATGTTCAGATGAAGACCTGAAGTATTTTAAATCAAAGCAATTAATGGCAATAGGTTAGAAATTCAGACATTTCATGCTTTCTTATTTCTGATACAGAAGTCTGTTGTTGCAGTGGCTGTTCACAGTGATCTGCCTGCACTTGAGAAGTAACTTAAATTGGGTTAATGGTAACCTCAAATTCTTCACAGGCAAATTATCAAAGTTGGTAGTGACAATAGTCTGGAGACTTTTTGCATCTGATCTCTCTCAAAAGGTGCTGAATATCTTCAGGAAGAGCTACGGATATTATCTGCCTGGACTTCTGAAAGGCCTTTGACACAGTTCCCCACAACATCCTTCTCTCTAAATTGGAGAGGTATGGATTCGATGGGTGGACTATTCAGTGCACGAGGAATTGGTTGGATGGTTACATCCAGAGGGTAGTGGTCAACGGCTCAGTGTCCAGATGGAGGTTGGTGACAAGTGGTGTCCTTTGAGGGTCTGTACTGGGGACCAGTACTGTTTAATATCTTCATCAATGACATAGTGGGATTGAGTGCACCCTAAGATAGTTTGCAGATGACACTAAGCTGAGCGGTGTGGTCAGCACGCCTGAGAAACAGGATGCCACCCAGAGGGACCTGGACAGGCTCGAGAAGTGGGCTTACGCAAGTCTCATGAGGTTCAATAAAACCAAGTGCAAGGTCTTGCACCTGTGTCGGGGCAACCCCCAGTATCAATACAGGCTGGAAGATGAAGGGATTGAGAGCAGCCCTGCCGATAAAGACTTGGGTGTACTAGAGGACAAGAAGCTCAACATTGACCTGTCAATGTGCACTTGCAGCCCAGAAAGCTAACCGCATCCTGGGCTGCATCAAAAGAAGCGTGGCCAGCAGCTTGAGGGAGGTGATTCTTCCCCTCTACTCTGCTCTGGTGAGACCCCACCTGGAGTACTGCATCCAGCTCTGGAGCCCCCAACATAAGGAGGATGTGGACCTGTTGGACCAGGTCCAGAGGAGGCCACAAAGATGATTAGAGGGCAGAGCACCTATTTTATGAGGACGGGCTGAGAGAGTTGGGCTGTTCAGCCTGGAGAAGGGGAGGCTCTGGGGAGACCTTGTAGTGGCCTTCCAGTACCTAAAAGGGGCCTATAAGAAAGATGGGGAGAAACTCTTCAGTAGGGCCTGTTGTGACAGGACCAGGGGTAATGGTTTTAAAATAGAAGGAGGTAGATTCAGACTAGACATAAGGAAAAAAATTTTTACAATGAGGGTGATGAAACACTGGACTGGGTTGCCCAGAGAGGTGGTGGATGCCCCATCCCTGGAGGTGTTCAAGGCCAGGCTGGACAGAGCTCTGAGCAACCTGATCTGGCTGGAGATGTCCCTGCTCCTTGCAGGGGGGTTGGACTACATGACCTTTGAAGGTCGCTTCCAAACCAAACTATTCTGTGATTCTGTGATCTCTTTGGTGCGTATTTGATACAGTTGACAACATGATGAATTATCTTTGTTTCTCTGAGTTGCTTTTCTATCAGTAGGGATTCATCTGCTTATCTGGTTCTGTATCTTTCAGTCATCTTGCAAGACAGTGCCATAACTCCTCAGTACTTTGAAGACCATGTCTATTTGAAATTAAAATGCTGCTGCCTGGGAGGACTAACAGCTCTCACAATTCTTATTGCAGAAAACCTATGCAATATTGAAGTTGAAGAGCGCTGTCTGGCAGGGTGATTGCACATTGTGGTTGACATGACTGCACTTCTAACAAGTTTGTTCTAGCTGTATCCATATTGTAGGACTTTTTCAGGGATGAGTGAAAGGCAGCAACATCATGTTATAAGTGTTGGCTCAAAGGATGGAGCATCTTCCCCTTTTTTGTTGCCTTTAATAAAGGCACACCATTTTTTACTTCAGATGGTAGCCACAGGGGCAAAGAAGCTCATCTGAATATTCATGGTATTTGTAGAAACTCTTCTTCCTTTCCAGGCATGCAAGAATATAATTTGCTCAAAAGCAATGTTAACCTTCTCTGTAACTCTGATGACAGTTTTATGCGGCCAGCCGCATCCTGGGCTGCATCAAGAGGAGCGTGGCCAGCAGGTCGAGGGAGGTGATTCTGCCCCTCTACTCTTCCCTGGTGAGACCCCACCTGGAGTACTGCGTCCAGTTCTGGAGTCCCCAACACAAGAAGGACATGGACCAGTTGGAAAGGGTCCAGAGGAGGGCCACAAAGATGATCAGAGGGCTGGAGCACCTCTCCTATGAGGACAGGCTGAGAGAGTTGGGGCTGTTCAGCCTGGAGAAGAGGAGGCTCTGGGGAGACCTGATAGCAGTCTTCCAATACCTCAAGGGGGCCTACAGGAAAGATGGGGAGAAGCTGTTCAGTAGGGCCTGTTGTGATAGAACAAGGGGTAATGGGTTTAAATTAGAAGGAGGTAGGTTTAGATTAGATATTAGAAAAAATTTTTTACAATGAGAGTTGTAGAGCACTGGAACAGGTTGCCCAGAGAGGTGGTGGATGCCCCATCCCTGGAATCGTTCAAGGCCAGGCTGGATGAGGCTCTGAGCAACCTGATCTAGTCAGGGATGTCCCTGCTTCTTGCAGGGGGGTTGGACTAGGTGACCATTGAAGGTCCCTTCCAACTCTAACTATTCTATGATTCTATGATTCTATGTGAGTCTGTGGGTGTATGCCCTGAACGTGGTACAAAAATTCTACATTTGAGTATCTCAAGTATTCCTGTAGGGGAAAAATGAAGCCCGGGGTAAGGGGGTTCAGTTTGAATCTGGTCAGGTGAAACACCATGGTTCTTTGTGCTTGTCTTTCCTTTAATTGGAGGTGAAATTCAGAGAACTGAAACATGAGTACACTGATGAATTAATACTTTATCTTCCTACTTAGAGGGCTCCAGTCACCTTTTCCTGTTCGTGTATTATTCCAGTGGGCCAACTTGGGATAATGTTTTCCTTTAAATATGAGTAACTAATGAAAGCCTATTCATATGTATGTATGTGTGAATCCATAATGTAAATAATTTTTAATTTAAGTGGCCTCATATCCAGAACCAAGGAGTCAGAGCAGTCTATGTCCAGACAACTTGAAGCAGAGGCAGATAGTCACTGGTTTAAGATAATTTGTGTTACATTATTTATCTTTTCTGTTTCCAGTTTGAGCTGACTGGTTTTCATTCTGTCCTGCATTATCAAAGATTATCTTAAGTCTGCTTGGTGATTTTGTCTGGACCACTTTTGAAACTTTCATGCATGGTTTTGTATATGAATTATGTTGAAACTATATAATTTTAAAAAGCTTTTTCTATAATAGACTTAAAATAGTAACTGGAAGTAACGAGTGTATACAAAGCTGTAGAGAAAGCATTGCTACGGGGAAAACCAAAAATACTGTTCGACATAGATGTGAAAATTTTCAATTTAAATATTAAGTAGGTTTTGTGTCTACACCTTTTTGTATTTTGAGGTTTGTCTTGAATCTGCCCCATTCTAAGTAAGAGTTGAGGAGTGTATCACAGAGCTGGGGACTAGTTGAGGTTGAAAGGGACCTCTGGATGTCATCTGGTCTAAACTCTCTGATCAGGCAGGGTCACCTATAGCTGGCTGATCTGAACCATGTCCAGATGTTTTTTGAGTATCTCCGAGGATGGAGACTCCACAGTCTCCTTGGACAGCCTGTGCCAGGGCTTGGTCACCTTTACAGTGGAAGAGTTTCCTGATGTCCAGAGGGAACTTCCTGTGTTTCAGTTTGTGCCCATTGCCTCTGGTCCTGTTACTGGGCGCCTCTGAAAGGATCCTGGCTCTGTCCTCTTTGCCAGCTCTCTCAGCCTTTCCTCATAGGAGAGATTCCATCCCTTCGTTACCTTTGTGGCCCTTCGTTGGACTTTCTTCAGTATGTCCATGTCTTTCTTGTACTGGAGACCCCAGAGCTGGACCCAGCACTCCAGGTGTGGCCTCACCAGTGCTCCCTTGACCTGCTGGCAACATTCCTCCTTGTGCAGCCTGTGATACCATTACCCTTTTCTGTGGAAGGGGGGAAAGCCAGCTCATGGTCAATTTGGTGTCCTTCAGGAGATCCCAGGTCCTTTTCTGCCAAGCTGCTTTCCAGCTGAGTGGCACCCAGCATGTACTTCCTCTTGGTGAAGCCATGCTGACTACTCCTGATGATCATGATCTCATTCATGTGCCTGAAAATGGTTTCCAGCATTAGCTGCTCCTTCACTTTCCCAGGGATGGAGGTGAGGCTGACTGGCTTGTAGTTCCTTGGGTCCTCCTCCTTCTCCTTCTTCAAGGGAAGGAGTGGCATCTGCTGTCCTCTGGTCTTCAGACACTTTTCCCATTCACCATGATTTATTAAAAAATACGGAAAGAGGCCTTGCAGTGTCATCTGCCAGCTCCCTTGGCACTCACAGGTGCATCCCATCAGGCCTCTTAGACTTATGTATGTCCAGTTTGCTTACGTGTCCCCTGACCTGATCCTTTTCCACCAAGGGTCCATCATTCTTGCTCCAGCCTTTCTCCCTGCTTTCTGGGACCTGCTATTCCTGAAGGCCAGTCTTGCTGGTAAAGGCTGAGGGAAAGCAGACATTCAGTACGTCAGCCTTTCCCATGTCCTGTGTAACAGGGTTCCATGTCTCATTCAGCAGTGGGCCCACGTTTTCCCTAGTTGTCTTTTTGTTGCCTATAGAGTGTAGTCTATTTTAATGCAACGTCATGTGACAAACCACATTTTTAAAGTGGATAGCAGTATTTTTTCTTAGATTGGCTAGCCAGTTACATAATAAAGTAAAATTAACATTTAATTCCAACATTAGATGTGTGAACCTGTTCTAAAAGTTATGAGCGTCTTAATCTTTCTGCTGCTTTTTCTGCTGAGTTGAAGCTCTGTAGAGTTAGGTTGACTTGGCTTAAAGAGGAAAAAAGAAAAAAAGAGACCCTCTCGAGATCAATTTCAAAGGTTGTATATTCCTCCTCTCTTTTTTTTTAGTTACGTGTAAAACTATTGGAGTGAGTAAAAAGTGTTCATTTGAAACTGCCTAAGAGTGATACAGGGAAGCAGAAGCTGATTTCATGTCTGTTTCCGTGGCGAAATGATTGCTGTTTTTTTCTCAAGCCCTGATGAGAATCTTTCGCTCTGTAAAGCTTACAAACTAGCCTGTAATCCTGGGATCCTGTTCCCCAACTGCCAGTGCTCCTGTTGTTTCACAGGTCACACAGAGCCATTTTGAGACTTTATCTTCTTAAAATCTGAACAGCCTCTTGTAAATTTACTGTGTTTTGAGTCTGCAACTGAGAGACATTTTATATCTTTATTTCTTTTTTTTTTCATAGTGAGAACCTCAGAGATTGTTTTTTTTAAAAAGTAGCGAAATACGTATGTTTTAAAACTTTCTCCCCTGGTGGTTTGTCCTAAATAAATGCTCACTACTGTGGCCGTGTAGATGATGGGAGCCCTATGTGTACTTAAAATACACCATTACAGTGGTCCAGTCTGCTTTTAAATCCCTCACTTACATGAATCACCCATCCTTGTCCTAGCAGACCGTTTTGATTAGCTGTAATTTGTCGCATTCGAATCAGAATTAGCTTCCACCAGCTCCAGAATCTCCCAGTCCTGCTGTACAAGCTGAGGAGTCCTGCATGAGCTGCTTCTCCCCTTGGCGTTACAGACCAGTGTGCTGGTTTTATTTCAGCTTTCATTGTCTGCAGGGGAACTGTTGAGTGCTGCTAGCAAAGGCTGCACACCTCTACTTCTCTTCTTTTTGAAGTACATGAAGACATTTGTCATCTACGGAGATTCACTTTTCACCCTCCGAAGTCAAAGCCCTTCCAGGACAAACAGTACGAGGAAACAGATGCCAGCACAAGAGGAACCCGTGTTGTGTGAACAGACAAACGCGAACAGATGTACAGCTTGGAGCTGGCAGAAACCCTCTCTGCCAATGGTTCCTTTCTACTGATGACAGCTGGAAGGAAATGAATACGCCACAAAACCACCATGGTAATTGCCATTACCCTGCATTGGCAGTCTCAGCACTGAGGTCAAGAACGGGAAGGACAAAGACTCATCTACCCTCCCAGGTGGAAGCTCAGGGAATGAGCAAGGCACTGGGAAAAAAAACCTTAGTGAATGGTGGTGCACCTTAGAAAGTCTCGTGTTCAGTGCAAAAGGCCATAATTTTACTACACTTGTCCCTTTCTCATAGTTACGGAGGCATTCTGTTTCCCCAAGCAATTGTGCTAATGCTGTCCAGGTTCCTGAGTGTGGGGTTTTCAAACAAGACTGAAGTCGTCTTCCCCCAACTTCCATCTCTCCAAACCAGTCCTGCCAAGCAGGTCTTCCTCTTGTTGGAGACCCTCTGTTTTGAGGGTGCTTCTTACTCCTGCATGTTTTAAAAAACAAGAAAAGACTCTGCAGCTTGCTTGCTTGATCTCTGACGTACGTACTAAGTGTTGCTACTGATTTCTCTCCTTGCCTGGGAACGTTGGTGGTTACGAACAGACGCCTCTCATCTGGGCGATGTTACTCAAGGTGTGGTCTGCAAAGTGCACTTCTGCCTGTCAGTCTGTCTGTCTCTTTTTTTGTTAAGTCCCTGTGTTCACATGAACAAAATAGTGGGGAGAGAGAAATTAATATATAAACGCTCAGCTTTAATCTGCCCTTGACTTGTGCTTTAGGGTTATGCTTACTCTAGATAGGTCATCGTTATGTACTTAGGACATTATTGCTTATTGGGCTCAGTGGGCAATGCTGGGGAGTTAGGGTTTTTTTTTGGTTGGTTGGTTTTAGTTTTGGGGGGTTTGGTTTGTTGTGGGTTTTGTTTGTTTGTTTGTTTTTTTAACTGAATGCTGTCAGCTGTTTGTTTATTTTCAAGGGACTGGCTCAGCCAAAGGGAGCGTATTACTTTCATACATCTTTGCATTCACTGTAGCATATTAATTGTGAACTGTCTTTGCCTGGGTGGTGTTTGACTACAGGAAATGAACAGGTTGGGGAAAGTTTAAATGTTTTGAAAGAAAACAGAAATGGAAGCCTGGGGTGAGTGATAGGGTTTGCGTGCAATAAACATGGGAAGGAAAATCTATGAAGAATGAAGTAATGGAAAATCAGAAAGGAGAAAACCAGGTGGATATACTAACTCAAACTGTTTCAGATTTGGAAGCACTGACTATTGAGTCACAACTACTGTCTGTGACTGTTTGTGATGAGTTGGGATTAGAAAGAGGAAAGTTAGAGATTAACATTTTGAACAATGTCCGGGGTGTGAAGTATTTTATCTTTACATGACTTCATCTGAAAAGATGGGCTGAATTCTTGTAATTCCCTACCCGATTCTTGGGGCATCCTCTCTCTGTCCTTACTTTGTTTCTTCCTAATTGAATGAGCTGCTGCTACCAGCTCCCTCATGATGTGATTTCTTTTAGAGCCAGACCAGTTGAGGAGCCAGAACCTAGGGATTCAGGATTAGGTTTAATTTCATGTAACTTCAGGTCTTTATATCATAGTGGTTTAGACTCTGTCTCATTGTAATCCGTGGAGGTCCAGTTGACCCAGTTCAGCGTATGAGTGATCTGAGCAGATACCAACATCTGCCTTACAAAGACATGAACAGCTCTCTTGATTCTGTTGGTTTTATTGACTGGAACTGCAGTCTCTGTCATGGGAGCCTTGATACCCATCTTGCTTAACTTCAGCATAACTGTGAGATAATTCCCCACCTAAAGTGTTGTTTGTTGCAAGTAAGATGGAACAATCCCCTTACTTGAGTGCTTTGTTGGAAGACCTAGTTGACATTCAGAAGGAAATGTTCAGGTGCACATTGTAGTAACCAAGAAGTCCTGGCCACATCCCATGGTCTATCAGACAAGGGGCCTCACTCAAAAGCCCAGATATCCAGAATATCTAGCCCCAAAAGGTCTATCCATAGAGAGTATTTCTGCTCTCTTAGATCCTCCTGGTTGCACAATTATAGTGCTGTGGCATATCTCTTGTTTAAAGTGGTGAAAGGTGGACAACCAGCACTTAAATATTCTGTTGGTCTTTTTTAATGCCACTCTGATCCCCTGTACACAAATACGGATGGTGCTACGCAAGTGTGGCATATCCATCATCAGGCTTTAAGACTGAGTGTGGCAACATTGTGCCGTGATGGTTGAGCTGTGGAGGGTCTCTGAAGGGCCAGCACATGCTTTCTTGTGCTGGAACATGCTCTGTGGACCAAGCTTTCAAGGTACTTATTTTGAAACACTTGTTTAAAGAATGAAAAATCCATTTGATACCTTTATAACTGTGAATGCAGATAGAGGGGTTTTTTTTCCCTTCAATAAATAAAAAATTACTTGTGTATCAGAAGTCTCAAGAATTAATAGCTTTCCCATGCTTACTGATGGGACTTCTAGGGATTTTCTTGCAGTACGTAAGCTCCAAAAAGAAGCTGCTCCTTGTTTTGTGTCACAATGATGCACCTTTCATCTGTAAGATGCCAGGCTAGGACAAAATGTTGCCTGTCTTCGGTTCTTAAACAAAGAAAGATGGGAACTCTGTTGAAGAGGATGTGATGGGAAGGATGATATTGAAACAATGCAGAAAATGTGACCATTTTGAGACAGCTGTGGGCTAAGGAACATTAGTAATCCCAGGAGCAAGGGGAGGGGCGGGCACAGGCTGACGCGGGGATGTGATGTGTTTGTGACCAGCGCTTTACTGGAAACATGCACTTCCTAACAGTGAAAAATATTTTTTTACCTGCAAAATAGTGCTCCCTACCAGATATTTGATTAGATTGTACCCTGCTGGTTGCTCTTTTGATTTTCCCCTCTTAGTCTGAAAGTATCCTAATAATTTCAGTACCAGGATATTATGCCATTATTCTAGGAGAGCTTGGGGTATACGGGCACAAATGAGTGCTAAATATTTTAGCGATTAGTAATTTTTCTCCCCAAACATGAAGAAATGTTTCAGATGGTTCAACAACAGAATGAATTTTCCTAGCAGGGCTGCGATACCAGGATTTTAACTACTGTGGAAAATATGTTTTCCGCACTGAAATTAGGGAATTTTCTTGTGTGTGTAGGACTGCCCCAGAGTACTCTGAATTGCAAACTTCAGCATTAAGAGGATGTGGTACAGTCTAAGAGAAATGCAACTTTAAATAAGAGGAGGAGGAAGCACTGGGGAAAAAAAAGTGAAAGGTGAGTGAAAAAAGCAAATTGCGCAAATTAATATCATTAGTATCACAGTGGCAGGCTGGCTGCATTTGGGAAGGCAGGAACCGATCCCAGGCAGAGGAAAACAAGGTCTTTGGCTGAGCCCTTCAGCATGTTTTTATAAACTTGAGCACAAAAAGAAACTAAAACATCTGGCACCAGGATATTATGCAATATTGTTTTATGCTATTTTCATTGTCTAAGCTTCTTCATGAGGACGCTTAATGAGTCACTTATTGTTGTCAGATCACTGTCCTGAGGTGCCTCTGTGCAAGTGAAGGGGCACAGACTTCTCCGAATCTCTCCCTTTGGTGCCTCTGTGCAAGTGAAAGGGCACAGACTTCTCCGAATCTCTCCCTTTGGTGCTCGGTGGCCACTTCTGTTTCCCCTGAGAGCTTTTGTATGCAAGAAGTGCATTAAGCTGCTCTTTGAGCCCCTGTGCGTCAAACCTCTTCAGAGATGTGCACAGTGGTGTAATTGTCCTGGTGCTCTGGAGGGGACTGAGCAGAAAAATGGGTAGAAGTGTTAAAAAGGAGAAGAGAAGGCTCTGGGGAGACCTTGTAGCCTGCCTTCCAGTACCTAAAGGGCCTATAAGAAAGATGGGGAGAAACTCTTCAGTAGGGCCTGTTGTGACAGGACAAGAGGTAATGGTTTCAAAATAGAGGGAGGTAGATTTAGATCAGATAGTAGGAAAAAATTTTTAGCAATGGGGGTGGTGGAACACTGGAACAGGTTGCCCAGAGAGGTGGTGGATGCCCCATCCCTGGAAACATTCAAGGCCAGGTTGGACGGGGCTCTGAGCAACCTGATCTGGTTGGAGATGTTCCTGGTCCTTGCAGGGGGGTTGGACTAGACAACCTTTAAAGGTCGCTTCCAACCCAAACTGTTCTATGATTCTAAGTTGGCACTGATCAGGAGACATATTGGCATATCAATTCTATAGCAGATAGGAGCGTGGGTGGTGGGAGAGCCTTGGTCACACACCTCACTTCAGGCCTGTGATATGCAGAAACAGATGCCTTCGCTGTTCTCCTTCCCCTCCCCTTCCCACGGGGCTGGGTTTGCCGCTGACACATCATGTGTCAGGGCAGCAGCAGTGCTCTGCTTCTCAGCTGCCTTCAGCCCATGAGAGTGTGACTCTCCCAGTGCTCGGTGCTCACCGTTCTTCCCACTCTGGCTAAGCCAAGTGTCCCTGGAGCCCTTTGAAGCTGACGCCTTCCTTTTCTCTGTTTGTCATCTGCTCGTGGCCAAGGGCTGCAGCTTGGCCTGTCGTTTTTGCTCTCTGGCTGGTGGATTGCTAACTTTAATAAAAGTGCCATACTCACAGGGTGGGAGGTGGCTCTTACCTTGGCTTCTGCTGCCTGCTTCCATCTCCCTGTTCTCCACCTTTTCCTTGTGCTCATAATTATCTGCTTCTTACCTGACTGCTTGTCCATTCTCTCAGGCTAAAAACGTGGTAAGCTGCTCATTCTTCTCTAGGATTCATTTCTGTTGCTAAAGTCTAACTCCCTGGGCCGAAGCCTTAGCTGTGCACCGCTGCTTGCGGGGCCATGCCTCAGGCAGCACAGGGGAAGGGGACCATGTGCTGAACGCGACATCGGGGCTGCCCCTGCGGAGGGAAGCTCCAGGCTGGTGCATCCTGAGCTCTCCCACCCCTGCTGCTGCCACGTACCATGGCCTTCATCTGAGAGGCACAGCCCTGCCTCCCTCCTTGGATTTAGGGTCTGGCTTCCTATGAAGCCCCTGCTTGATGGGGCGAAGAGAGCACACCCACCCACCCCCTAATAAAAGCCCCCACCCAAAATCCAGGTCAAAAGAAGCTTGGAGTCAACAAGGGGTGCCCTTGAGGGTCTGCACTGCTCCCCTCTCTCCCTCTCTCTCTCTCCCTTGCATATACCCATCATTATAAAACATCTTCCTCCTACCATTATGGCTTAACGACTTTCCCTTCAACTTCACAAGAGGTATTAATGTCTCCATTAACAGCCACCAGAAATGGAAGCTCCATATATCACGGGTGCCGCGCCGCGTCCTTCTCCTCATGCAGAAGTTTCAGAAGCAGTTAAAACGTAGCTCTGTTGAAAATTAATGGCCCAATATACAAAAATGTGTAATTGCTGCTGGAGGCGAGGAGGAGGAGGAGGTGGAAGTGCTCAATCTTGGTGTAATTAAGTACCGTGTTCTGTGGCTGCTTCTCCCCCGTGCCGATGGGATGTAGGTCTCGTGCTTCACACACAAGGGATGGTGGGAGGCAAATGTTCCCTACTTAGTGTCATTTGCCCAACAGAGTTAAGCATCAGGAGAGGTGGCGGTGTGTGGCACAACCTTGAAGGCTAGGCTTGCATGAAAGGGGAGCAGGGGAGGAGCGGGAGCTGCCCTAACCTTCCCAGAAAGATGCTGTTCAGAATATCCCCCCTACCATTCCAGTTTAAGCAATGGAAAAGCCAGGCAGTGGGGTGGGTGAGCCCAGTCTGCTCTGTCCATCCACTTCCAGTGGGGAGACTCTAGCCCGTCGCCTTGTGGGGGACATCCATGGTGACCAGCAGTGCTGGGGAGCACTGGAGTCAGCCCCATGATGCCAGGAGGGCCAGTTCTGGTGGGGCCAAAGGGACTCTAGGACAATTGGAGCCTGCTCTGGTTTTCCTCAGCCTTGTTTTGGAGAGGGGATGTTGCAGTTACTCTTTTAATGGCCTGGGGGAAGATGCATCAGCAAGGCTGCAGGTCTGGTCTGCCTCTCCAAGGTACCAGTTGCCTTTAAACTGAATTAGTCGCCCGTAGTCATCAGGTGTTTTGAAAGTGCTTGAATGGGTTTATAATGGCATAAAGCTGATTTAGCCTAATTTGTTGTCAGGCTTTCTGGGGCTTGTGGTCTAAATTCAGTTACACCAGACCACTGCGTGCTGAGCGGGCTGGGAGGCAGCTGGGCGTTGAAGTCAGCGTGGGAGCACCGGCAGCTCCCAGTAAAGGCCTGTGGAGGAGAGGAGGGAAAACCTCAGCAGCTGCAGCCAGTGTCACCCATGGGCACTGCTCTGCCTGTTGCAGGTGGCCTGTGGATGGCGGGAGATAGGCTGAACGCTTGTCCTCCACGCATGCTAAGGATGCTGCAGGGGATGAAGCCCACACAAGGACTGGGGATCGGGGTGGTCAGTGCAGCAGATGTAATGGCCACTGTGAGAAGCACATCCTTTTTAAAAAAAAAATAATAATAAAAATCCCAGAGACTTCTTTTGAACTTGCTTCTGTCAACTGTGAAACAAAAATGACAGCAGCTAATGCTGTGACCTCCTTCTTCTTCAATAATCTGGTGTAGCCCTGGGGAAAACTACATTTTCAGAAGATTTTTGACACTCTGGAACGGGCTCAGCTGAAACAGGCTGGGGCAGTGACAACAGGGATGGCCATTCCAAGGGATGTCGAAATCCTGGGCCTCTGCACTGCAATAACCAGAAGATGACACATTTCATTAGCACAGTGAAAACAAAGTAGTAGAGTATTTTCAATTAAGAAAAAAAAATATTTTAAAAAATACAGTCAGATGACTAAACATTAATGAAACCATCAACACTTTACGCTTTTCTGAACATTGTCAGTTCTGCCAGCTTTGGGAAAAATAAAAGGCTTTAAAAAATACTTAAAAAGCAAGTTTGGCAGAATTTGATGCTATGCTTATGTGAAAGTCCCCCATTTTGATATTAAGCAAGAGGGCAGCGATCCTTCAGCCCTGGAAAAGAGAAACAGCGTGCTTTTCCTAACTTCCTAATGCAGAAGCATTTTTCTGAACAGTGAATCGGTGTCTGTTGGCTTCAAAAGTTTCAACGAATTTCGGCATAACACCAGTGCCCAAGGATGGGATTAGCCTTCTAAGCCTGAAGCCACTTCTTTCAGCAGCTTCTCCTTGTGCAAACAACTGCAAAAACCTTCCCAAAACCGTCCAAGAGAAGTCTTGGAAGGAGCTTGGCTGCAGCTAGGTAAAGAAAGGCACAGTTAGCGTGTGAGGGCATCCAGCTGATGGCTTTACAGTGGCTTTTTAAATTTAGATTGTAATGGTGCAGTGCTGGGAACATGTCATTTGAAATAATAACAAAAAAAAAAAGTGTTTTTCTACACGTAACAGGTATAGCCACCAAAAAATGGCAGAGCCTACCAAAAATTATTCTCCTGCTCTCATGTTAGTCCTTCCTTTGGGATAGGTTGTTACAAGTGAGCCATGTGAACGTAAAAGCCAACAGACAATAATGCACCTCCAGCTCCATACACAAGGGCAAAACCGTAACCTACCAGAATTTTTATTTTAATTGTACATTCACATTTCTCTTTTGACGTGGGCGGCTTGTACACCGCCGAGTGATAAAGTTACACATTTCGGCTCTTCCATGTGCATTGATTTCAGCCATCAAAGAAACTTAGAAAGCTAACAATAAACAAGTTTTCCATAGCTCTGTAGTCAGGCTGGGAAAAATTATGTGACTTTCCCTTCCTCTGGCACCCCCCCAGCAACCAAATAATTCCCTTGACTTTTAGGCTTTTCTCTTTTAAATGACTGATAACACTACTTAATATTTAAGATGGGTTCCTATGGGTCTCTCGCAATGAAGCTGGCGTTAGGGGCACACTGGGCTGTACTGCTCGCTCGCTCTCGCTTCTCCGGAAGCTCGTTTGGGTGCATCGTTAGTGGCTGTTGCGATGTGCTCTCCGACAGTGCTGTGGGACTATATAAATTTTCTTAGCCTGCTGTTTTTTCTTAAACATTTTAGGGTCATCACATGTCAGCTGCAGCACTTTACAGTTTACAGCCTTTTTTGCCAAACCTTCTCTGTACACTGAAAGTGATTCAGAAATGACAAAAAATGCCGCATCCAATTAGCACGTACAAACATTTATTTTGAAATTTCCATTCCGACCGTTATGAAGAATTACATCATCAAAGCACTTTATGGCAGTGAAAATAGCTCTTACCCATCTGACTCATCCATTACACCATTAAAGCTGCAAAATGTGCAATCTGCTTGAAAAATAGGTTGCTTTTTATTCCGTTTCCCATGAAAAGTCAAAATTCAATAACAAAAAAAAAAAAACCAAAAAGAAAAAAAACAAACCCAACCCAGCTTATAGGGACTCTACATCTGATCCTCTCCCTCTTCCCCCAAAAATAACTTACAAAGATAGTTTAAAGTTTTAAATGAGTTTAAAACCCAGTGCATCTTTTTTATTATTTTTTTTCTTCTTCTCATAATAATCTTAAAATTCTAAAAACCCATAATTTACTTTCTTGGAAAAAAGGCAGCGAGCCGTTGCTTCTTGATTGGAAGAATATGTATCTCCGGTGAGTTCATTTTCTTTAGCTTTACGCTCCTGTTTTTGACGGGTTTCCTGAGGGCCTCGGCGCTGTCCCGGGCCTCGGGCGGGCTCTTCACGTCGTAGCACTGCAGCACCGAGTCCTGGGGCAGGTCCCTTTTGAAGGAAAAGTTTTTGGTGGAGACCCCCGACAGGCCCTTGATCTTGCCGCAGAAGATGGTGGGCACGGCGTCCTTGACGGAGACGATGACTTTGGCTGTCTGCGAGGTGCTGACGATTTCGATGTTGTTGCCGGCCTTGGGCTCGCAGCCTGCCCTGCCCGCCTGCTCCACCAGCCACTTCTGCGGCTGCCGCAGCAGCTCGGCTGCCCCGCCACCAGCCCCCCTGCCCTCCGCCTTGCTTGACGCCTCCTGGGGCTTGCAGGGGGCGAAGGGGGCAGCCGGGCCAGGGAGCTTGTCCGGTGCGGGGTGACCGCCGGCCTCGGCAGTGGCGGTGGGGCCAGTGCTGGCCGCCTCCCCGTGGGGCACCCCTGGCTTGCGGCAGGAAGCCAGGGACAGGTCCAGGGCCCCGTCCTCGGGTGGCGGCGGTGGGGTGGCCTCGCTGGCCCGAGGCGCGGGCGGCCCTTTCATGGAGAGGTCCAGCGCCTCATTCTCGCCGCCCATCTTGATGACGGTGTGGCGGCTCAGCTGGGGAAACTCCCGTGGGTGGAGGAGGTCGAAGGGCTTTGTCTCCTCCTTCTCCAGGGGTGTCTGAGTGCCTTTGCAGGAGTTGGGGGTGAAGACCGGTGGCTTGGGTGGGTCGGGGACCACCTTGGCCTCGGCACCGTGGGGCACGGGGATGGGGACGGGGATGGGGATGGGGACAGGGACGGGCAGGGGCACGATGACAGGATAGGGCACCAGCAGCGTGGCAGGGGGCACCAGTGGGGAGAGGGGCGAGCTGAAGGCCTGGGGTGGGAGGGTGCCATACTCAGGGGGAGGCTGGCAGGGGGCAGAGCCCAGGGTGCCCTGCGAGGGAAAAAGGTCTTGAAGGACGGCGGCGAACCCCGGTGTCTGAAAGACAGGGGGCAGGACGGATTCCTGCGCTTGGCCAGAGGGCTTGGGGTCTAGGAGCTGGGGCTGCCCAACTGGAGTGGTGGTGCCAGGGAAGAGGCCAGCGTGCAGAGGGCTAGCGGGGCAGGCAGCCCCCGGGGGCAGCACCAGGGGTGAGTTGAGGTGCTGGAAGACGTGCTGCTCCAGGAGGACAGGCAGTGGGACGGGACCCTGGGTGGTCATGACGTAGGGGGTGGTGGCATTGGCGGGTGGCATCTGTGGGGCAGCGCTGCCGGCGACCTGCAGGTGGATGGGCAGGACGACGGGGCTGTCCCCCAGGCAGATGGGCTGCAGCACAGTGGCTGCGACCTTCAGGGCCACCCCGCTCTGCGACTCAGCTGGCGGCGTCAGGATGGAGGGTGCGGGGACCGTCACCAGTGGGGACAGGGCCTTCTTCATCAGGTCAGCTGAGTTGATGTTCCAGGCCTCCGCCGTGATCAGCTGGGCCACCCCGTTCTCCAGCTTGTTGTTGGCCATCGCCGAGGGCGAGCTGGTGACGTCCATGGGCAGGTTTGGGGCGTCCTTGTACAGCTCCTCCATGTCGCAGGGCTTCTCAGGCTCTGCCGGCGTCGCCTCTACATCGCCGTCAGCGGGACCCGCAGTGGCTCCGGGCTGCCAGGAGCATCAGCACCAACATAATTTGGCCTGCAAGCCAGAAACGTATTTTAGGCACCGCATAAATCTCCTCCTTAAAATAATATTTGCAATTGCCTTTAAAGACCCCATCGCCAAAGAAAAGCTGTTAAACGTTTCCACGCTTCAGGCTAACGGCTCCATAACACAGTGTACTATATACACAGAGATGCTGGATATACGTACAGCCCTGAGTGTTGTACGAAGAGTTTTAAGGAACTTATATTTAGCTGTAAACACAGATAATTTAAAAGGCCTCGAGGACTGCCTGCAGAAAAAAAAACCCCAAACCCCAGTATACAGCTTGACACAAGGACTTGGGCGGTCCGTTTCACATTTTTAAACAAAGCTTCACGTAATGACAGTGCACAGCAGAGCCGAGTGACAGTGTGCTGTTTTAACTCAACAAAAGCCCCCAAAAACAAACATTTCTAAAAATATCACGGCTAAGAAATGTTCCACCGCGAGCGAAGGGTACTTGATTCCCCTACAATACTCGTCCCTTTTCATGCCCATGGGATTTACTACAGGCGAGTGCCGCACGGTGCATACAGCACCTCCGAAACTGTCGTGTGCAGGGTGAGAAAGGAGGACAAGCAACGGCAAAGCAAAAACAAACCAAACCCTGCCACAGAGCTAAAGACAGTAATGTGAAGCAGGCACCTGATCCATTAAAGACCCGAAGAACAACAAAAAATCAAAGCAACTTCAGATTTATTTTGACAGCTCAACCCTTTATATTAACCAGCCAAGTAGCAATTAAGAAAGGGCAGAGATGGTTTCTGTTCGTGATCATGGTGAAATTTGCAGCCTATTTCCTAAAAAGATTAACACCTCCCTCCCTTGAAAAAAAAAGCAGCAAATTAATGGCGATGCGCATCCATTTATTTGGAAGGATAAATAATTTCTGCTCTGTGAGCTGCTGCTGGCAGACTTTGGGTGGGGGCTGGCCGCTCCGTGCCTCTCCCAAAGTGTGCGGCACATCCTGCCGTAGTAATAATCACCATGGAAACTTGTCCAGTTTCAACTCCGTTTCCATGGGAAAGCACCAGCGCACCCCAAATTTACATTTTTCACCTGCACAAGCGAAACGCTTGCCATTGCCGCCGCCAGGCTAGCCAGGCTGGTAGGGGTGAAGGCACTTCCCCGCGGTCCCGTGGGCACACTGGCGTTGGGATGATAGGGAGGGCGGCGCCACTCCAAAATTGGATGGGTGAGGAGTCCCAGCCTGGGGACGCATCTGTGTCTGGGAGCACAAAAAAAGTTCTGGCAGCTCTGGCACTTGCAGAAATGATTTGCTCACATAGATGTTTGTAGGACCGACACTGTAACCTGCAAACTAAGAGGGCACAGGGAAAAGGGGGACAAAAACCCAAATCTGACAAACAAAAGCTAAAAATGGCCAAGGCACGGAAGTGGGAAATCTCCTGAGTCTCTCCTGAGACTTGTAAATCCTTGGATTTGTCAGCGAGATGCCTCGGCGAGTGTACGACTACAGAAATGTTGGGAGTTAACAGCGGGGACTGGTTGGGTAAAATGCTAACAATTTATCGGGCGCATTTGAGTTCTTAAGCAGGATTTTTAAAAGTAAACAGATGAGTCATTTCTTTTCCCCTCCTGCTGCTGGCTTAAGGAGAATAGTTCTGGATTTTTTCTCATCTCATGAAATGTTCTGCTGCAAACATTCACAAATATAAGGCTGCTGGTTTTTTTGTTAGTTTCCTTTTCCAGCCTCGGCTGAGACAGATTGCAGGCAGATAGAGGTGCCCAAGCACTGAAAAAGAGGTGCAAAAATCAAATCCCTTATTCAGAAAGTGACAAGTATCAATATAAAAAAAAAACCAAAAACTAGGCCAGTCTTGCTTTGGAAAAAAAAAAAAGAAGAAGAGCAATCATTTCTAAAAATAAAGACAATGAGAAGACTGCTCAGCAGATTCAAGCTGAAAAAAAAAATAGGTTGTTGTTTCTGTTTAGGAATTAAAAAAGCCATTTCCTAGTGCTCTTATATAACCTCTCCCTCCCTCTTTTTAAAATGACCAGCTTAAAACCCTGTGGTCTCTGCAGTGTACATCAGCATCCCTGCTCCTCCAGCTGCCACAGCACAGCCCAGTATTTTGCAGATGACACTGGCTCTGCCCGACGTTTCTGTTTGCTGGAGAAGCATGAGATCGTGGTGTTTTCATGGAGAATTAATGATCTGGCGGGGACAGGAAATGACCCCCAGTTTCCCTGGCGAACCCATTTAACGTTGAGAAGCAGAAAAAATGAAGACGAAAATTACACTGCCTAAGAGACTTGAGGGATTAGCATGCCGTATGGACCCGTGGAGGGAGAGACAGATCACCGCCGAAGATGAAAAGTATAAAACAATGAAATCCCTCACCATTGCTGCTTTAAAAGGTGACAGGGCTGGAGGCAGAGGAAGTATCTAGATGAGAGGAAGACGAGCTCATCTATCACCATCAGACACCTTGAAGAAATGCCTGTGGACTTGGTTGGGTTTGTTTCTCAAAGCATAGCCAAATACTGTTTTCCACACGGAATCCTATCAGTTTCTAGGATGTATAAATAGATATTGTTGAGCTGGTGGTCCTACACCGCCTCCGCGAGGGCCTCACCATGCAAGGGGATGGAGGACAGGAGAAAGGTGAGGTGCAGCCCTCGACCCAGGTTTATGGGTTTGGAGTGGGGTTTTTCTCCCCCCCTCACCCTTCCTGTGTGGAAGTGTACCTTTCCATACTTCTAAGTCCACCTGCTTCTTCAGCATGTGATTGCTACAGAAAAAAACCAAAAAAAATATATATATATATACACACTGAAAAATATTTCACAATCCTGCCTGCAGCTTGGCTGTAGCTGGGTGCCAGGTACAGCGGAGTCCCAGCACAACTGCCCCCTGCACCCCGTAAAGCAATTTTCAGTGGCACCTAGGAGGCAATCCCAGGGCTGCTAAATGTGTTACGCTAAATACCTACTATTAAGGTCAGTAAGCAGGCAGAGTGAAAAGGATCCAAGTCCCTGAGCCTCAAAAGAGGAAATGTTTGAAGATCTGGGACCAAGGGACAGTCCTATGTTGTTTGAAGTGGCGTTTTGTAGTTCCTGGGCTCCTTTTTTATACTACCTACACCGAGTACACGGTGCAAAACCGTAAGTCAACATGGAGATGACTTCAACTGCAGTAGATTTTCAATGTTGGTCTTGCAAGTGAGAGCTATACTGTATTTCTCCTTTCATAAAAATCAACCTGAAGTATGTACTGGGTTTGGGTTGTTTTTTTTTTTAAGATTGCTGCTTCACTGCATATAAATTATTTAGTTACCCAGTTTTCAAAACAAGTTTCATGTACCTCATATACACAAATGAAAGTAAGATAATTCAGTGAAACTGCCTTACGTTTCCTCTGTCTACCACACCTCAGTGCCAGAAAATAAATTAATTTCACTTTCCCTACTTATCTGTTTAATATTTAATTTGCTGTTTGTTTTAATTGAAAAGAAGCTTGCAACACTGAAAGGAGCCCTATTGTAAATATCCCAGGCTTTCCCACCGGGGTGCTGATAAGAGTTAAGTTCATAGCACTACGCAGCGATGTGTGTAACGGCACAGGAAATGGTATGTTAGCTATACAGAAATGCCATGAAACGGCTGGTGATAAGTCTAGTTCACTTTTTTTTTTCTTTTTTTTTTTTTTTTATCTCCGGCTGATGGCCGTGCAACAGACTTTTCTCACGGCTGCTGCATGCCTTCCGGCGGGACTGCAGCGCTGCACCGTAGGCAGCTATCCCTGTGCTCTGCTTGCTCGTACCTACCGTGGCTTCTACCTCGCTGTCTACACAGAATTCAAATTATACTGTGCACACTACAGGAAGGGTCTCAGACATCCTCTTTGCAGGATGCCCTGCTCAGTATTTCCTGGAAAAATAAGGTTTCCCTTCAGTAGAAACACAGTATCAAACACAAAACAAAATTAGAAATCTTGACTCAATGGAACAGCTTGGGGACAAAATTATGGATGGATTTGGACTTCAATGTTTTGCCAAAACTCACTGCTTGCTGTCACTGACCCTCCTGTCAGAAGCAACATGTTCAATTTTCGCTCTGCAGAAGCCCTTTAACAAGGGCTGTGCTGAGAGCATCCCTGATGGGGACACTCCATGGCCCTTCGGGAGGGCGGCAGACCTGCCGAGGACCCCCAGTGCTCGACCAGAGCACCAGGCAAGGTCCTGCATGCCCCAGTCCCTACCAGACTGGTCCTTACCTCTCATATTTCCCACTCATTCATGTACTCAGGCACCTGGGACTGAGAATCTGGGCTACCCCACGTACCCTTTCAGTAGTGCAATCCTCAGGCACCAAAGGACAGAGAAGTAACCAACTCACAGCTAATGGTGAACGAGCCTTTTCCTCCATGTTTCACCATTCATGGTGCTGCATTTCATACAGAGGCAGAGGCACCAGGAGGGCTGGTGGGACCTGTCCCCACTCTGACAGGTGGGGGGTGACCTGGGAGCTGATGGTGACCCCCTCTGACGTACGGGGCAGGCAGAGCGGAGGAGACCCACAGGACATTTGTTAAGGCAACCAGCCCTTCTCTCCTGCCAGCTCACAGTCGGACCCCAAATGCAGTCCCATCACCTCTGGAAAGAGAGCTCGATGACCCCCACCATGGTCATCACCAAAGGGGAACCACTGGGTCCCTTCAAGGGGCACCAAGGAACCATCCTGGTTTAGCCCTGCCCTCTGCCCCCTCGTTCCCGTGACTCAAATACCCAGCAACTCCCTGTTAAGATTTAGGAGGCACTATTCAAAAGTGACGGAGGGCTAAGTGAGAAAGACATTGGAAAGGCAGGCGGGATTCACTCTGCTACCAGGCAGAGAGAGGAGGGAAGGCTACGCCGAGGTTTCCCCACCGGTATGAATGCTACACCTGCAGCCCTTGCTCCCCATCCCTCTGCACAATGTCCTCTGCTCACCACGCACCTACGTGCTGCCCCACGTTACTTCTAACTCTACGGGAGCTACGCCACAGAGGACGAGTTGGGTGCTGCCAAGGAGCCGTTAAAGTAAGAACATCTCATCAGACACCTCCAGGAGACGCTGGAGGAATAACAAGGCTCTGACGCAGCTCATGCAACAGGTACTCTTATTTTCCACCACTGCATCACGGAACCTTCCAGGAGGTGAACCTATTTGTGTCAAGGCTCCCATCCAGGCTGTAAAGCCTTGGGGGAACGAGAAGGAAAGGAAATCGTTATGGCGGCGCAAAATGGTACGTTATAGATGGGACATTGACAATATGCGTACGCTGCTTCCGCACACAGCATGATCATTCTCAAATGCAGTGGCTCGACTGGCTGATCGTACTTCGACTGCCTGATGGTACTTCGAGTGGCTGATCGTACTTCGGTCTTTTAAATAGTTCAGCTGAGACAAATACCAGGGCAGTTTGCCTATCACACAGGCTAATCGTCTGCAAAGACCCACGTTAAAGTCGTATATTTGCTAACTATATCGCTGTTGTCAACAGCCTGTAGTTAGCAATCCATTCCGGGGAGGAGAGAACTCACTCACTTTTTTTTTCTCATTTAAAAACAAATCAGACCAATTGAAAGAAAAAATCCTGTCACGGGCCTGAAACCAGTGTCTTTACTCCCGAGGGTAATATATACAAGACAGACGATAAACGCTGTGGAAGGAATAGAATATTTGCCTGACAAATTTCAACCTGTAGTGAATTTTTATATACAATTTGAAAGCCTCACAAAAAACTCCCTACATTTGCAGCGGAAACAGTGACGTACCCCAAGCGTAAGGGAGATAACGCGCCAGATGCCTCTTCCCTTCCTCTGTTGTGCTCATGAACTATTCCACCAACTGGATATTACACTTGACCGACGTTCTCCTCCTTCCAAAAGGACCACCGCTCACGCAATATATTGTATTAAATATAAGCAGGCACTATAAAACCAGGGCTACTTTGAAATTATTTGCGATTGATTTGCTATTCCCGAATGCTCCAGTGTTTCACATCCGCAGCACATCCCAGTTCCTGGGGTCTCTAAAGCATCACGCTTGGAGGAACCTTGCAACAAGTTTCCGAAAATAAAACCTTTTGAACGGTGGTTTATTTTCTTCCCTTGGCATCGTACAGAAATGCCTGAACAGCAGCAGCCTGCTCAGTCTGCAGTAAGCTGAACACACGCTCCGAGGCGGAGACAGTGCACGGAAACCTGATGTATTAAACCTGACATGTGAAGGACAAATACAAATTTGCCAGCCATAATTACTGCTGAGTCATGTGCCGTCCAGTTTGGTAACGCCCCTTCAACCCAGCAGGCTCTCCCGACTCGGTGCATCTCTCGCCCTCCAAATTTCTGTTCTAACAGGGAAGATGGGTTACTGCATTTGCGACTGCAGAAGTATCTGATCAAATCAGCTTTCCCTTGATGCTGCCAGCAACGTGCAGGTATCTCCTCCCGAAGCATGACATAGTCCCTTGAGATGGGGACGTCAGCAGCTGCAGTCTTGTGTTGGGACACAAGTGTCAGTGTGTCACACTGGGTGTGTCAGTGACCCAGTAATCACTGTCCTAAGCGCCTGAGGTGGGGAGGTGCTGCCTGCATGGCCCTGTGGGAGCATCTTCTCACCAGCAGCTTCCCAAAAGCCAAACTGGAGGGCTGCTTGCTCCTGGGAAAAGTCCTGCCGTACACCCCTCCCTGCCTCTCAGCTCCATTGCGCACCTCTGCTTGTTCAGAATCACTGAATCACAGATAGGCTGAAGCTGAAAGGAACATCTGGAAGTCATCTGGTCCAACCTCTCTGGTCAAGAAGGCCACCTACAGCCAGTTGCTCTGGACCATGGCCAGACGGCTTTTGAATATCTCCAAGGATGGAGACTCCACAACCTCCCTGGGCAACCTGTATCAGGGCTTGGTCACCCTCAAGAGACCACACCCTTGGAGTGAAAGACTGTTTCTTGATGTTCAGAGGGAACTTCCTATGTTTCAGTTTGTGCCCATTGCCTCTGGTCTTCTCACTGGGCACGCCTGAAAGGATCCTGACTCCATCCTTTTTGCCACCTCCCTTCAGGTCTTTCTATACATCAGTGAGATCCCCCCAAACCTTCTCGTCTCCAGACTGAACAGTCCCAACTCTCTCAGCCTTTCCTCACAGGAGAGATCCTGTCCCTTCATTACCCTCATGGCCCTTTGCTGGACTCTCTCCAGTATGTCTATGCCTCTGTTGTACTGGGGAGCCCAGAGCTGGACCCAGCACTCCAGGTGTGGCCTCACCAGTGCTGAGTAGAGTAGAAGCAGCCTCATGCAGCCTGTGACACCATTAGTCTTTTCTGTGGCAAGGGTGCATGACTGGCTCATGGTCACCTTGGTGTCTTCCAGGACACCCTAGGTCCTTTTTTTCCAAGCTGCTTTACAGCTGAGTGGCCTCCAGCATGTATTGGTGCTTGGGGTTGTTCCTCCCCATAGGCAGGACTTTGCACTTCCCTTTGTTGAACTTCATGAGGCTGCTGTCAGTGCATTTCTCCTGCCTGTTGAGGTCCTTCTGGATGGCAGCACAACCCTCTGATGTATCAACCACTCCTGCCAGTTTTGTGTAATCTGCAGACTTGCTGTGGGTATGCTCTGCCCCATCATCTATATCGTTAATGAAGATGTTGAACAAGACTGAACCCAGTACCGACCCCTGGGGTACTCCACTAGTCACTGGCCTCCAACTAGACTTTGTGCCTCTGATCACCACCCTCTGGGTCCAGTCATTCATCCAGTTTCCAATCTATCTTACTGTCTGCTCGTGTAGCCTGTACATCAGCAGCTTCTCTGTGAAGATCTTACAGGAGACAGCGTCAAAGGCCTTCCTCAAGTCTACATAGACAATATCCCCTGCTCTCCTCTGATCTACCAAGCTTGCTTCTCATACAGTAGGTCAGTTTCCCACAGAGAAGGCAAACTGGCAGCGGGTTAAGAGTCTAAGAAAGTCTAGACCAAAATATCAGGGAAAAACTGGATTTACTCAAGGGATCTCACTTGCATGAGAGCTCCTGAGATTTACTATACCTTGACCTCCATGGTTTTCACACATGTGGTTCATCCACGTGTTTACTTTTTGAGTGAGATTGTAAGAAGAATGCAGACTCATGCTAGCATTAAAAGACTTCTTAGGCTCGAAGAGTAAAGTGCATGATTTTCCTATGGGAAAAAAAATATTTTAAACAATTTCTCCTGTCATTAAATATCCCATTTAACTGATTATTTAGTATCATTTTCAATCCAAACATTATATTTGCCAGCAAAGCAAAGAAAAATGAGCTGTTTTGAGAACACAGAGCTAAACAAAACAAACAAGAGAGCCGTTACTTCACAGTAAATTTTAAAACCCATGCATTTTGTTTTCCCAGCAATCGATACACCAATGATAACAAGAGAAAAAGGATACCAATTAAATGTAATTGCCAGCCCCGCTCCCCCAAAACCCGAAACAAAAAGCACTCAGTGTCAGCCTGATAAAATATTTGCTCCTTTCCCAGTCAAGTGCTTTATTAAACAGTCCTTAAAGCATCTCAGTTCTTACAAAGGATTTCTAAGTTTGATGTCAGTGAAACGACTTCAAAGCCTCATTAGTTTCCTGGCGGAGGTTTGTTCTCTGCTCAGAGGCACTTGGCTCACTATTTCGTCCTGACCCTCCCCACTGATCCCAGGTCGAGATATTTTTATGACATTCATTTTGATCTTTTCCGACATTCAGATGAGAATTGGTATCGGTGTGGCAAAGGTCGCCATCCATTGCCCGTCTCTTCTTGCTTACGTGAACCTGTCTCTTTCCTGGTTACGAGGGACAGGGACCCCTCACAGACCAATTACCAAGGCTCAGCCAACAGGTTAGTGAGGTAAAGTTAAAAATCAGTTTTTAAACAGCTACCACACTTTTGCAGGCAGAACATCTGACTTTGCCCCATTATCCCAACATGGTTTCGAGTGCTTCGGCTGTCTCCCGACTAGCCACAC
Source organism: Chlamydotis macqueenii (assembly GCF_036417535.1). Lineage (NCBI taxonomy): Eukaryota > Metazoa > Chordata > Aves > Otidiformes > Otididae > Chlamydotis > Chlamydotis macqueenii. Next base: position 133,071,887 of record NC_141556.1, read on the forward strand.
AAGCAACACATGCCAGAGCACCCCTTGAGGGGTAAATCAGCTTCACCAGCTCAAAACCCATAAATGTAGTGAGGTGCCACCAGCATGACACATGCCATGAGACCCCCTGCCCCTCAGATGTGCTGCAAACCCTTTCCCACCCCCTCCTTATGGCATGCCACTCCAGTTAAAAACCATTTTTTCTTGGTGCAGGCAAGGCCAGAATAGGGCTAACCTCAACACCATTGAGGGGACTCCCCTTAAGCTTGTCTTGCTTTCTAGACCTTCTTGAGACAGACAGGGAGAGCAAGCAGAAGCCAGTTTTATTGTATTTTAAAGCCATGGGGGTTAGAATAGCAAATCCTGACGCTTCTGTAACTCATCTTAAATCAACCAAAAGCCAAATTTTCACATACCCTCTTATTGTCCAAAAATAGTCTGGCTTAAACAAACAAATAATGAGAAGAAAAGCAAAATCAAGTAAAAAACTGAACCTTCCAGCTCACAGATCCTTTTTGACGAGCTATGAATCTAAGATCTCAGGTAGGTGATTAACCACACGCCCGCATGCCACCCAGCTTGCCAGGGTGGGCTGAAAGGGCAAACTCCTCCTCCTGTCTGTAGCTCTGATGGCTCTCAGTGGCACAGATATTGTCCCAGATGACAAGATTTAGGGGTGGGACAAAGAGCTGAGGACCAAAACTAGGCTCATCAGCTTCTCTTCTCTTCTCAGGGTCTCACTTGGGAGCAGGGGTGCAGGATTATCGAGGTCTTGCTTGGGGAGCTAAAGGGTAGAGAGGTCTTCCCTCCACCCATGCAAAATGCAGTTACTTAATACTTCAACCCTCCCCACTGGCATGAGTAACCAAGTGCTACTTCAGCTTGCCACTTCAAGATCAAGTTTTATATTCATGGCTTCAGATTTATTAGACTGGCTCTCCTTCTCTCCCACTCCATCACTTTGACAAACCAAGCCCAACATTTCATCGGCTACACGATGGCACTAATCCTCAGCAGAAAGTACGCCCATGTCAGATTTCAAGTTTGCTCTACTCTTGCACCACCTTGTCTAAAAATGTGTGATGTAAAAAACTTCCAAGCAAAAATAGCCCTCTATTTTCATCCTTGCAAAATTTGTAAGCAGCTGCCAGGGTTTTTGTTTAAAAGAGCCAGAAAAATGTAAGGCTCCTGTAATGTGAGGAAAATTGTAGCATTTTTTCCTTAAAATTTCACATCCTTTTACACACTCACTTTCAGCACAGTGTCTGTACCAAGGGTTTCCTGGTTTGGGTTTGAGGGGCAGAGAAATGACCTCTTCTCTTCATTGTGCCATAATGACTGAATTCAAGATAACAACAGAGTGAGACGCAGCACCACGGTGCTGATGGATGTAACAAGGTGACCTCACAACTTTTCAACATGTTTTCACCCACAAAGACCAATTTAGCCCTGCTAGAAGCCCCTGCGCTGAACTGTGAAACAGAGATGCCTCTAACCACAAATAGTATGTAAATAACAGAAAACACTGAAAATCTGTCTTGTTGCATCTCAGTGCTGCTGAGGTTACTGCTGTTCAGTTAACTCGTCCAGGTTACTTGTAACAGCTACAAATGCAATCCAGATCATCCATCACTCGTAAGGAGGAGTGGGCAGACACACATGCACGCGCTCACCTAGGCAGCACGGGACTGCCCTCCCTCTCAGTCTAGCTGCTGGCCACTACTTGCAGTTGCGTTCCTCCAGCGCGCCTTCTCCTCCTATTTCATCAAGGTCTACCGTGTTTCTTTCCTGCTGGAGCACTTACAGCCTGCCTTAGTGTGGATGTTGACGGCCAAATTTTACTAATTTGATGCTATATGAACAGAGACCTCTCAGCCTGTTCAGAGGAGTCTTCTCCAGCTAGGTAACCTGGCTCCAACCAACACATTGCTTGTACTGCATGGAGGTGAGACTATTCCAAACTGTGCCCAGAATACATAAAAAAAAAAAAAACCAACGCTTTTTATCATCAGTGATCCAGACTCTGATCATTCAGGAGAAAAAGGCTATATTTCAGGAAATGCAGGCAGGGCAACCAGCGCTGTAAAAATAGCACTGTTATTGCAGGTTAAAGTAAACATTATTTTCCTGATACTGTGAACCAGTCAACATGAACAAATTTTGCAGACAGATATTGCAAGAGGAAACGAGGTCAGCCCTGCCCACACTTTTACACCAAACCCTTGAAGATCACATACATCAACATGAATGCAGTATGCCAAATTTTGTTATTATCACCTTCCCTATCTTAATGATGGCCGTGTGGTACCAGAAGAGGAGTGTGCTGCCATAGGATATAGAGCCCCTGACATATTTACTGCAATGTTTTTCACTAGCAATTTCTACTGCGATGTGCGCTATTACGTGTTCTGAAAAACTTAGGGAAACTGCAGGATGCAGAACGACAATTACATCTCTCCCAGATGAGACTACTATGTTAATGGATCGGCATCATCCATCACCATAGATCGCAAGTCCTCTGGGGAATGTCACCAGGCCACTCCAATAAATCTGACCAGGAGATTTTGTATTTGGCTGTTCAGCTCAGCCCTAGGAAGCAGTTTAGCTCCTAGGGCTGAGCATGCACGCTCCGCAGCATGCCTACAGCTCAGCTCTCCTGGTGAGGTGACGCTGCTCTACGGCTGTGAAGCTCTGGATGTTGGAGTTCCTGCACGCCAGCGTGGAAGGGCACTCAGGGCTGCAGCCTGGCATTAATTCCTCACATAGTCGGTTCTTCAAAGAACCGAATTTTGGTACGCAGATCATAGACGGTGAAGGAAGAAAGCTGACTGTGCAGCTTTGTTCCTTTACCAACAAGAACAAAGAAAAGGAAATAAGAAATAAAGAAGAACAAAACTAACAGACAAAAAAAAAATACCTGCCAGCAGACCAGTGCAGCTCTGAAGTAAATTTTTTGGTTGTCAGTCTTCTTGATTCTTCAGGCCACCTCAGCAGGTGGAGCAGACTGTCTGCCGTGAAAATGTAAGGTGATGTTTTATTAGGGAAGAACATACTTCTCACAGGCTCTTCCTTCTGGAAAGCCAAACAAATAACCCACAAATAAAAACCTCCATGGCTGTACCATGTCCTAGCTTATCCTTGTAAAAACAGGAGAATAGGACCTGAAGCTGTCTCCCCTCCTCTCCCACGCTGACGCAAATACAGGAGCAGTGAAAGAGCAGGCTGAAGGGAAGGTCAGCCCCATGGAAGCCCTTTTGGGAGGCAGCTCCGAGCAAGGGGGTCTGAGGGCACCTTTTTCTCTCCAGTTTTGTGTATATACTGTTTCAGGCAAGATATATTTTCCTGACACGCTGCTCATGTAGCTGGAGCTAAGCATTTCCTCGTACAGTACTGGGGGTGGGGATCTGCCACTGCATCACTACTCCCAGGCTTAACCATTTCAAGCCCTCCCTTCCATTAGGCACCAGCTTTCGTCACCCACCCCACCCCACGCCTGCTCCAATGCCACGGGTGATGAGCATGGGCTTTCTCCCTCACCCCTGAGTACCCAACACAAGGGCATCAACACCAATGCCTGTTCCCACCAGAACAGGGCCACCATCAGGAATGCCCCCCAAAACAGGGACAGCCTCAGTGTGTCGCCCATGCCTGTACAAGCTCGAGCCCTCAAACTGCTCACCCTCAGGGTGGCCAACCCCCTCCTGCTGGTTCCCTATGGGTGCACCAAGTTTGGCCAGAGGAGCAGGGATGGAGACCGACAGCTTGAACTACTGCAGCTCCTGCGGCAGTGAGCACTTGACGGTAACAAGAAGGGAGCACAGCACAGTTTAGGAGATTAGCAGAACATGGAGGAAATAGTTTTAACTACATAATGATTTCAGGGAATAGAAACTGCCTATAGCCTGTATAAGTCGTGAGAAAAGGCGCACACTTGTCTTGCCTCAGGCAAATCCATATGTTGGTAGACAAGCTCAGCTGCAGAAATGATACCCTTCCTTGCAGACAGAAACAGCAAGAGCACCCAAAAAGTACAAAATAGTATTTTCTTGGCGAGGTGTCAGAGAAAACAACCACGCTCATTTGAGAGCCTGCTGTTGGCAAAGGGGGAGGGCGGATGCCCCCAGCCCTTGCCTCCTGCAAAAGCTCTCCACCACCCTTCCAACGTGCCAGTCAGCTTCAGGTCTCTGCACTTGCTGCTTCCCTGCTCAGGGGACTAAACCGTTGCCGGATGGAGGGGCTGCTGCACTTTTTGGCTCCTCCTGCATGCAAAATGTGGGTCTGCCCCACACCGCCCCAAGAAACTCTATAGCTCCAGCTGCGCTGCCCTGCCCAGGCACCCCATGTGCAGGGACGGGCGGTCTGTGAGGTACCAAAGCAGCGTGTGTCAGGCCACTGAGGCTCCCAGGGGCCACTGCTGGCCAGTCTTTACCGCGGATGGCAGCAGAGGAACATTGAAAGAGTCTGCAATACAAGAGGCACAGCAGGAGCAAGCCACACCGCAACAGGGGTTGCAAAAGAAGCCCAGAGAGCTAAGGCCGCAACCAAGAAAAATCTCTGGTTTTACACATGTTGGTGGACACGCTCATGTGCCAAACCGTTGGCCGAGTTGGGTAAACATCTGAACAGCACAAACCAAACCAGAGGAGACAGCTGTCTCCTGACAAGCACAAACCCTTTGCGACCCCCACTGCATCTTCCCCAAAAAGGTGTCATGATCCATAGTTTGAGAAACTGAGCTGACAGCCGCTGGTCATGGCTGCACTGGGAAGGGTGGCCACCAGGACAGGTGTGAGTGACAACAAATCAGGAGCCCAGCTCTCTGCCAAGATGTGCTCCACACCACGAGGGCATCAGAGCCACCCAAAACTCAGCATCCACAATTTTTGCAATGGGGAGGGCCGCAACAACCAACCTGCATTTCCTTGCCTACCTCAGGGCCATCTCCACATGGTGCATTTCCCAGAAAACACGTCATGCAGATTAACTCCAGTAATCTCAAAGGATGCAATTGCCTCTGTTTGGGCAAGGGACCTCGTCTGGACCCCGCTGGCAAAGTCAGTGCCAGCACCCACGGCTTTGCAGGGTACATGGCCCCAGGGAGCAGGTCCCGGCACGCACCCATTTTGCCACGCCCAGATGTCCTCTGTGTCCAGTGAAAAGGCTGGAGCATGCTGCAAAAGCATGAAAAATCAATAGACTCCATTGACTTTTTGTCTGACGCGAGCAATTTTATACATAATGCTGACCAGAGTAAGCAGGAGAGCATGCTGCTACCAAAAATTAATTAAAGGGGGAGTGGATCTTCCAAGATCCCAAAGTCACCCAGTACGATGAACGCCTGGTAAACCTTGCCCTGTCCTTACAATGATTAGGGATGATTCATCCCCTGCTCAGGGATGAAGCTTTCGCCAGGACCCATGTGCCAGCGTGGGCTGGCAGAGGCCAAGGGGCGGGAAGAGGAACAGCCCATGGGCGGTGGGTGCCCAGCACCATCTGTGGTGGTGGCACCAAAGCCACCGACCCAGCAGCAGCAGCAGCAGCATCAGGCACAGCGTTGCAGGGCGCCAGCAACGGGGCGCTGAAGGCCGGCTGTTTGGGTTTAGCTGTCTAAACAGGCACTGAGGGATTAGGTCCCTTTGCGTCTTTGGTGCTAATTAAAGGTCGTTTATTATCTGATTGTTCCCAATAGCGCATATTTCTTCTTTGTGTAAACACAGCTGATGCTGACGTACCAAAAAACCCGCAAAAGCAGAAGGAGTGGAAAGGTCCACGTTTGAGCAAATTATGGGGTGCGAGAGACACCTCCCAGCCCACCTCGCTGGTGCCCAGCTTTCCCCAGCCAGCACAGAGGCGCAGGCGCTCGCAGACACTCAGCGCTGGCCTGAATGCTGAGTCCCATCCACATCTTCCACGCTGGCCATGACTTGGGCAATAGTTACCAGGAAGAGAAGTTTTGGCTGAAGCATTTGCTCTCAGAGCAGCAGTAGTTATCTGTAATCGGAGCTTAACGAGGTAGCTGGAGCGAGCGCACTCCAACGGCAAAGTCATTACCGGAGCATCCCAGGCAGTGTTCATACACACGGAGGTAGACAAAATGTGCATCTGGAATAACGGGCAGCATCCCCTTAACCACAATTTTTGTGGCCCTAGATAGGGTTTACCTAAATACAGTTAAACGTATTTGGCAACGTCTGCACCCTTGATACAGCCAGCGGAGAAGGACGCGTGTCTCCTCCAGGCCCGGGCTTTAGGTGGGCTGTGGGCACCAGGCGGGTTTGGCTGGGACTTGAGCCCAGCCTTTACATCAAAAAGCCACCGAAGCTGCAAACTCCGGCACCGAGGAGAACAGAAATGCAACCTTCTTCTGGTTGCCTATATGCTCCCGACTCTGCGCAGCTGCGTTACCATGCGTTCTTAAACACACAGTGATCCCCTCTTTTTCAAAAAGCCTTGTCATGCTACAAAAGGACATACACAGAAGGAAAAAGCGATTCTTTTCACAGGCCTCTTTGGAACATTCAGGCTTTTGACTCTGAACTAAGAAACACTTTTTCATGCAGACTTGTATGTGTGATGTAAAAAAACGAAATTAGTCTATGAATCTGCTTTTAATTATATGATACTACCTGCTACCCTTGTAACCGTACAGAATTATTTCACTCTTTCTCTTGCTGTGTCTTACAAAGGCAACATACTGTAGTTTCAGTAGTTGCATTTTTAAATGTGTTTATCTGGGTCACTGCTACTTACGGCATAAGAAGATTTAGTGAAGCCAGTTTAGCGCCAGTCTAGGGCAAAGGAAAAAGTACTTTAATTAAAACCAAAAGAATTACATTGTTTGGAGGGTAAAAATTTCAACATTATCAAATTAAAGTCTTTGGACTGAATCAAGAAGAAAATAAACCTCTGGACAACTTCATTCAAAAGGTGTTTGGGGAGTTTTTTTGGCTCGTCACACGTTATTTCATGTAATTGGCAATTTCACGTATAGAAAAGATAATGGAGAGCAATACAACATACAACATCAGGATTTTCTTTAATGGTATAATGGAAAATCATGAACAATGGAAGAATGTGTGATTCCTGATCACGGCAGTCCATCTGACGCACATGGAGCACCACCGGTGTGCATGTGCCAGCTTGCCCTGAGAGGCCACACTTCTTTGCCATGTAGTGGCCATCATGGAAGACGGGGGAGAAGGCAACCTGTTTTGATGGCACCACTCCCAGATCCTTCCACTAAGATACAAAAAAAACCTACAGACAGAAGAAAGCAAGGGGGGATATTTAGAGGACAGGAGAGACACCCAACTTAGTCTCCACGCGTTTCCAATGGTCCTAGCTTTCCACTGTCTTGGAAAATGCCAGAAGAAAGGAAGATGCTGTTCAGGAAAGGCAAAGCTCCCACTCATGTTGGAAATTACATGGGGGGCTGAACGGCCACTGTGAGATGAAAGTCTGAGCGTGTCCGCATGGCACAAGAACAACATCCCTCAGCATCATGCTGCCCATCGGGTGACGGAAGTTACTCGGAAAATGAGCTCACTTCAAAGGTTTGTGGAATACTGGTTTACTTTAGCTGAAGCCCATCTGCAGCAAAGCGGGAAAGACAGCAAGCAGAAAGCATCCGCTCTGTATCCTGCGGTGGCTGCTGGAGCCGTTCATCCTCCAGGAACAAAAGCCTTCCTCCTCTTTTCCCTTTCTTCTGGTCGATGGAGGAGGGCAGGCGGGGAAATAGCTGTCATTGCCGCTGCCGAACCGCAGCCAGTGGAGGCCTGACGCCACAGTGGAGGAGGAGAAGGATGAGATGCTCGGCGCCCGTCCCGACATGCCCCATCTCTACAACAGAAAGCTCAACAACTGTCCATCCATCAGTAGAGTATTGCTGTGATGGAAACATTAGATTACAGAGCCGCATCACCACGATTGGCAGTTAATTATTCCCCAGATCCAAACAACAGCAACACAGGGAGGAAAGGAACGAGCGTGTAGCCAGTAGTTTGATCCTGTTATCGATTGGATGCTAACAGAGGGAAATAACTAACTATAAAATATTTCCTGTCTCAGAAACAGGGAGGAAGGATGATGGATTTTCTTCAGATTATTGAGGGCAAGAAAAGGAAAGTCATAAATTCTCAAAGCCCTGAAGTTTTTACTTACTTTTGTCAAACATGGCAGATTTTTTCTAGGTTTTTTTTTGCTGACAGACAGCACACCACCAGCTATTCACTGGATGTAGTGATCTACAGCTTCAGTCCTTGGCGTTCCTAGTTGATTGCAAGAGGGCAGCTTCTGATACTCCCAACCCTGCTGCAGCAGAAGTTGTCTCACAGTTGGTGGGGCCAGCTACAGATCAAGACCCCGAAGGAGTAAAAGGCTCAATATGTAGCCCCTCAGTTAGAGAGGATTTATTTTATCATATTCTTTTTAGAGATTTATCACTTCCTTTACCTTCCTCCATACGGACAGTGAAGAAAATCTGTTTTAAACATGTGACAGGCATGGTTTCCATCAGAGAGTAAATTTTGGGGATAAATAAAGAAAGAAGGAGCTATTTTTAAGCCAGAGACAATTACCGTGCTGATGAGTGAGCACAAGTGTCTGAATGTAAGTGTTGTTCAGCGTAATAACAAGATGAGGTTGCCAAGTCGTTCTTCAGATGATCTGAGATCACCGGAAGCCCTTTCCTTAAAAATATGGGCTATAAGAAGTAACTAAATGTCAGCCTGGGGTTTGTGCACATAGGCATGACCACTTTCTCCTCAAGCGCCCTGAAAGTCTGCTGCTGGTCCTTATGGAAAAATGCATTGAGCCCTATTATTAGGTCCCACAGGTTGTGAAGCCCTACGTTCAACTTGGTGGGATTTTGGTGCAATGGCTTCAGAGAGCTGCACTGGATCGACGGCAGTAACGCAGATACCTTTGTGAGCAGGTTGGACACCAATCCTGTGGAGACCAGGAGGATGCACCAAAACCCTGAAGCAACAGGCAAGAAGAGAGAGAAGGAGGGTAGGATGCAGAGCTCCTGACATCTGTATCGCAGAACTGCAAGGACCTCTGGGTCATCTCCAGATCAAAGGACCACTTGATAGCAGTCACCAAATGCCTTCTAGCAGAACACCATCATTCATCTTATCCTTTGCACATCCTCCCAAGAGAGGCCACTGTGTTGACACGCTTCACGATTTATTCCCAGGAGTAGCTGCAATGGAAGGAAGTGATAGCACATGGAGACCTGGCACTGGCAAAGAGATTGGGGGATCCAGTACTGGGGACAAACACGGTGCTGCTGCGAAAAGTGGAGATGGTGCAGGGTACAAGACAGAGAGTTCTGGGCATTTAAAAAAAAAATCAGGAAAAAAAAAATGTATGACTGCTGTAGGGAAGATGAAGAGGGAAATGAAGGAGAGAATCCTAGAGCTGCTGACACAAGGAATAAGATGAATGAGGCTGCAGGGAACACCTGAAGTAGAGGCGGTGTAAAACTAGGTTTGTTAGGGAAGATAGGGAAAACAGTGACAAAGAACTGCTGTGCAATGCCCTTAGCTTGCAAAAATATGACTAGTTGAAGGATGTCTACTGTCTTTCTAAAACAGTTGCCAAAGATGGATTAAAAAGTCCTCTGACCACAACTGAGGAAGTGATCTATTTCCACAACTTTGAAAGCTGGAGAAGAATTGAGGTGTCTTGATCATACCACAGAAATCCAAGTCATGCAAACAGGTGTTTGCTCTCTTTCACAGACCTCCATGGGCTCTCCATGGTCTGGGTGTGAAGGTCTGATCTGGACTGAAGGCCTGAAAGAACTGAAGTGACTGGCCAGCAGTGGAGTTCCAGGGCACCTCTACAGTACAATCGGCAAAATGGTTCTCAGCTAAAATTGCAGGAACTGAGCTTGTGTGGAGTTAAAACACATTGAGGACAGTGTTTAAGGTGCCTGAAGAAAAATATTCTATCTTCTGTCTGCAGTCACTCTCACGTACAAACCCCCTTGCACTTTGCCTTCTAGAAGGAAAGAATATTACACTGAAGCCATTCTTAACCAATAACAGATCTTGAGATGACTGAAAACCAACTTGAAATGCATGTTGTCATTTACTAAGCCATTAAGAAATTTCTTATCATTGCCTTGAAGCCACAAATTCCTGTGGCCTGCTTAGACCCATTTTGCGCTTCAAATTCTCAAATCAGCACAATAGCAAAGATGACTAGAAAATGTGTGTTATGCTGCAGCCAGTAAAAATAGAGAAGAAGAAAACGACGGAGAACATCTTGAGCTTTACAACAAAAGGTTACTACGAATTAACAGATGGCCTCCAATCTGAGAAATAAAGTAACTAAAGTAAATAAAATGCAGTCTGAAAAGCAAACAAAATACATTCTCAGGCCAAAATGTAGAAGAGCCTGAAACAGCCAAAGAAGAGTCAAAGCAGATTTTCAATTTTATTACTTTGATTTAATAACATTCTTTGGATAGTGTTGCTTGCTCAGTACAACCATAGAAATTGTAATGGCAAATATTGTACTGTGATCTACGGGTTGAAAGGTTGTCCGATTTCATTATGCTGGTAAATATAACAGTGCAGACACCTTCTCTTGGAAAGCTATTTCTAAATTGCTACATCAATATTCAGATAATCAAAATTGATATTTACCTTCTACAGGAACAGCATATATGTCCACGTGTATGCGCACACACACACACACACACTCTTACATTCGTAATATTTCTGCATCTTTCAGATCGCAGGAATACACACTACAGGAACGGCCGCTTTGTCCCAGACCAAGACCTATGAACTGCAAGGTGCCCAGCCTTTCATGTAGGACATTTCTGATAATTGTACTCTCTTCTCTCGCTAAAATAAATTCAAGCAGAAGTACCCAGCAGAGGTTCCGTTCAACTATTTGTTATTCCAGAGCTATGAAGGTGTAATTTCACCTTCAGTTTACAATGATATAATTGATGGATAAATCACTGAAGCCCTAAAACATGCAGTCCAACACTTATGTTAACTTTATTTATATTTTTCAGTCAGAGTAGAGCATGGTAAATAATTTTTTTTAACTAAACCTTGCTTTTCACTCATGGTTTTGCAACAGAAGTACAAAGCAATGTGTGAAGGCAGATTTCGGGTACCAGAGCCCATGCACCACTACCTATGGCACCCACAGGGCTGGAAGCTGACAGGGAAGCGAAGGATGCGAGACAGCACCAGCCAAACAAGACAGAGAGAGAAGTGAGGAGGCAACACGGCCAGAGAGGGACAAGGATGTCCCTCGGCAAGGTGGAGCCCTGTGTTCCTGCCAATCCCCCTTGCATACCTGATACCATGCATCCCTCTTGGCCATCCCTAAAAGTCCTGCCCTGGTCACTCTTCCCTTCTTCCTCATAGCACTGAGGTTAGACTTCAGGATGGCCACCTTAGGGGGCCAAGAGAGTCAAGGTCCCAGAGCAGGCATTTGACATGCTCTGCAGTGCCGGGGGTGCTGAGAGCAGTGGGGACAACCTTTTGGCATGCAGACCCACAAAGCCGGCGGGCGCTGCAGTCTGGGCCACCAACAGCACTCCTCCACGGCACAGACCTGGCGTCGGGCTGGCCTGCGAGCCAGGTTTCCGCAGCACATCCTCCACAGTCATCTCGCACAACCCGCGTTCCCCTGTCCTTGGGACAGCAAGTCTCCAGGGTGACATCTGAAAAGGGTCAGGAAAGGATTCTGGAGATGGCAACAGAAGCTCCAAGGACACACACCCATCCTCTGTGGCAGGCGGAAGAGTGAGGGCACGTCTAGCTGTGATAAATAGACCAGGCCACATCCCCGTTTCTGCACGCTGCCGCCAGAGCCCACAGAGTGATCCTTTGCCTTGTCCCCCTCGATCATTGTCACCAGGAACAACAACCGGCTCTTATCAGCGGAGACGTCTCTGGGAAGGAGTGACTTCAGGACACAGTGTCCTTCCCCGGTCCCTTGAACCCCCGAGACAATTTACGACGCCGTCACTTGTGCATACTCACTCCTCATCTGCACAGTTCTTGCCTCTAAATTTAACATTTTGATTTCTAAATAAACGTCCTTTAGAGCTCTTACAAGACCTTGATGATAAGCCATTTTATTGATACTCCGGTTCACTTTTCAAAATATTTGCAGATTATAGGATAAATAGTGTTTGCTTTTATCCCTTCTTTGGGAGATAACAGCTCACTAAACTTACGTTACGTTGGTTAGCATTGGGGAAAGCAGATCCTTTCCAAAATTAGCTTTTGACCTAGTTAGTCTTTCATAAACAAGCAATGATTTAAAAAATCCTCAGCGGATAAGGGATGTTTGCGGTCCCAGCATCGACTTGCATGAATGTTAGAAGGTGTAAGGATAACAAACCTACATCAGCCATATTTACAGCATAAAGACCGGGGATGAAAAACTACAGAAAAAAAAACGTCCCTAATGAAATGTCAAAGCCAACTAGCTTCACTACAGCTAATCCGCAAATCCTGATGACAGTGCAGATTACCCAGCCTGCTAAACTGGCAAGCGCCCAGGGAAGCTCATCTCCCAGGGATTACACCTCCACTCAAGTTTGCCTTCCTCTGAATTATCTGGAAGAGCCTCAGAGGAAACAAGTTTCAGCTCATCTATTTCCTTCTCAGGGCTTTCAGTACACTACCCTGTCTTAAAACATCAAGCAACAACAGCACGTATACACACAGACAGGGAGACAGAGCCCCAAATATTGACACTACTGTGCAACAGGCCAGTCACCCGCAGATACCAGGTGGAAAGCTGCTGACAGATGCTGCAGTATAAAGCTCCTAAGAACCTTCAGGTTTGGCGAATAAATCTCCTGCTCTCCATCTACGCTGCCCTGACGCTTGGATCTGAAAGATGCCCGAAATGAGAGATTATTTTTTTCTCACGCTGGCTATCTATAGAAGATCCTTTTTACAAGTCTCTGCTGTGCAGCTCCTGAATGTCAGGCCCAGCAAATCAAAACATTTTATTGTAATTTCATAGTGTTTACTTTTGCGAGGCAGGATCTTGGCAGAGACGAGCATTTCCTCCAGGGATGAGGAGGATGGGGCTGAGAGGGGGGGGGGGAAGGACAGAGGGATGGAAGGAAGCATTTTAATGCAGACTTCCTCATTGTCTGCTTTAATGGGGACCCTGGCTGAAATACAAAGGAAGAGGTATCTAAAAAGACCTTTGCTACAAATTTAGAGATGCCAGAGAACGGGTGTGAGGATGCACCAAGGCCAGCCTATGCAGGCAGTGACAACAGATGTGGCACAGCAGCAGGAAAAAACCAGCAGCCCTTGCCAGCACCCCCCAGCCCACCCACTGCTGCGTCCCCAGCGGGGTGGGGGACAATCCCAGAGTCCTCTCTGGGTGGGAACAGACCAAAGGGCTGCAGCCAAGAAGGTACGAGGAAGGACAGCTTCCCCCCTCCTGCTCCACCACATGCCCTCACAAAGCCAGCGTGTCCCCCTCGCCTGGGGACACTCCTGGCTCCCTCCCTAGACCCTCCTCTTCCTTCTCCTTCCCCAGGTTGCCCTCTGAGGAAGATAGCAGAACCAAAGCATTTCTTTCCCCGTCGGGCCCTTCTCATTCTCCTGGGAAGGAGAAGGGGAGGCTCCTCGCATCCTGTCAACACCAGTGATCCCACCACAGGCATCTAATTTTTCACTGCATGTTTCCAGGGAGATTTGACTCACAATGTTCAAATGTTTGGGTGAGCAATATTTAAGCCGATGAGAGCATTTAAGAGCTTTGGGTTGGGGGAATAAGACTTTAACACATCACGTTCATCTCCCTCATATGCACGTGGTTTCACTTTGAGCCTGCTGCTGAAGCCACCGAGGAGCCTGCAGGAGATGGACGACGCCAGGACAGTAGTATGGCCGAAAGGGATTTTCTTGACTTAGTTTTGTCCTCAACTGTCCATATCAGGAACCAAGACCTTCTCACCTTCTTTAATCCCAGCTTCCTTGGGCTGCTTCACACAAGACAAAGACCCAGGGCCAGAGAGGTGAAAGGAGCATGATGCCTCGAAGCCACGACTTGCCCCGTTCCCAGGATGGCTCGTGGTCACAGGCAGACAGGCAGAGGCAGGCAACACCCCCCTGCTCCTGCACACTGCCTGGCAAACCTCGGCAAAGCCAAGCTGCTGGCTCTCCGCCAGGCATAACAAATCTCCCTGTCCTTCGGCATGGTCTCTCTCTGTCCTTCTCAAGCTTTGTTTGGGTAGAGAAAGTGGTTCGCAAAGACCTTTGCACAAACTCAGCTCGACGGCAACTGCCTGACTACGTAAAATGATTCACTAGCGTTTAAAAATCCCACAAACAGGAGCCCTCGACGACTTTATGACCGACTTCCCACGAAGGCACCGAGGCCTGCAATCGCTAATGCTCTCTCTGGCATCGACTCCCCGCAAATATCTCTCAGCAATAACAACTGATAGCAGAGCTCGGAGCCTACACATCATCCCCCTGTTTGTACATAAACTCCCTTTAAAAGGATCTCGGCATCCTCACGCTGCTTCTTCCCAAGCGTTCAGGCTCTTAAAGCCAAGTCAGCCAGACAGAACGGTGCCGCGCAACTACAAACAACACGGGACAATTTTTTATTACAATACACGGCACTATTATTTCTAAAAGCACTGACAGTAATATGAAGGATGTAAAAATACACATTCATCATAAAGAGGTTAGATACTAATTCCCACAGCTTAATTTTTTCTTAAGGGTACCAGCCCATTTTTCAATTAAGGCAGGATAATATTATTAATCATAAAAAATTGCTGATGTGTAAAATTGTTTCCTTTCTAGCTAGCATTGGCTGAGGAACATCAGACACACTGCTTCTGAATTAGTCTAACTCAGTGGCAGTATGGAAGCTGTACCATCCTTTTTTGGTGAGGATTCACACTGGTCCCAGCCTTGGCTGTGGGGAAAGGCGCATCCCTCTGGGGAGCGTGCAGACCCTCGTCTCTGCTGCACCAGGTGCAGGCTGGCAGCAAGGAGCCTACGGATATAGATTCCCATGGAAGCGCAAGCACGATCTGCTGTGGGGCAAAACAGCCGGGATCACAGGGCAGCCCCATGCCAGGAGCGTGTTTTAATGCTCTCTGTTGTCTGAGCACTTCCAGCGTGCCATGTTTCAGCACCCTCTGAGGAAAGAGACAGGGTTTCTGCCCTCTCCTTCAAATTCTAGCGCTAAATTTGGCACCATGGGAATCTCTGGTGAGAAGGTCAGTGCTTTCTCTTTAACAGTATTTTTTCCCCCTTCTGCTGCAGCTGAACGGGTTTGCCTAATTCCTGCCAAAATAACTGGGCACCTTGCCTTCAGACTGCGCCACCAAAAGTGGTATGAAAGAAAGAGAAGAACTTTAAAAACAACCCAAAGCCTATAAAATACTAAATTAGGAATAACAACACTTGTCCTCGCCCTGTAGTAAGCAAAGGGAGACACCTGGACTGCAGCTTGGCAGGACCCAAGAGGATGCCGCAGAGGTGTGGGCATGCGAGCATCCTCCAGGACAGCAGCTCCCTGCCGCGGTACACCACGGTATCTGGCTCCTCACCCTGCCCAAACTGGGGGCCTCTTGGATCACTCCCAGTGTGAGTGCCCAGCTCTTCCCCAGCCTAGACATGTGAATGCTTCAGGCGGACAGGAGGGGACTGGCACGTGCCCTGGTCTAGCTCCTGTAGGCCAGGTCTAGCTGGCCATGTAACACAGGCACAAGCACCCAAGCGAGGAGTGGGGATACCTCAGGCCCCTCTGCAGTGGGGCTGGGAGACAACCCTCCAGTAGATTTGCTGGGGATGGCGGAGCTGGAGGGAGGTAGCCTGGCTCCTGGCTTCGTAAGTGCCTGATGCATACTTCAGTGGCATGGATCCAGACAAAACGCCTTGTCTCTAGCCATGTGTCCAACCCTCTTCCCATCTATGGGCACCTTCCCTCCCACACATCACTAAGTCATATATCCCCTGACTTCTGTTGAGATTTCGCACTCCTTGCTTACAGGACCTCCCACAAGCAGCTCACGGCAATTACCACCTTTGCAGCTCAACCTTTGCCCATTGCCTGGAAAACTTCCAGCATCACTGTGTGCCCCCACCATTCATCTCCTCCCTCCCTGGTCTCATTTCTGCCCTGTTCTGGAAACTTCATCCTCCCTAATTTTTTTTTCCCATTGTGACCAATCTCCTCCCAGCTGCAGAATCCTCCTGTTTTTCCCACACGATCAACTTCTTAACACTATTCCCAGTTATCTGTAGCCTTGTGCCACTGGTACTCTGACATCACCGAATACTTTCTTATCTGAAACTGGGTTTATTTATATATAGAGATATATAAAAGGCCATCTTCCACCATCCTATTAACTGCTGAACAAGAGTAAACTGCATAAAGAAAAAAGGCCAGACGTCGGGACCACCCTGGGGGATGCCCCATCCTACTGTTGTTGCCTCTTGGCAAATACAACCCAGAGGAGCATTCCACTCTGAAGTCTGCAGAGGCAAATCAAATAAATAGAAATCGTGAGTTTCAGCCAAAAAATCCTTCCTGACAAGAGTCGCTCCTATTCATATGACTAGTCTCATTAAGATCAGGGAGAACTGTAAAAAAGCTGCAGGACGGAGTTTGCGTGCATCTCCTGGCTGAGATGTTCAGCTGTATTTTTCCTTGGGAAACGGAAAGCTAACCCTGTGCCACCAAAGCAACAAAAGTAGTGGGATTACTGTTCAGCAACACATCGGATACCACTTCCAATGGTTCTATAGTTAGTAACTACTCATTGACAGTAATTGTTACAAACAACTGAATTACCAGAGAGCTATTTTCATATTATGTATACACATATATATATAAAAAACCCACTTTGTACAAATCTAAAGTATGTGAGGTTAAAGCTAATGGGCTAGCTTTGTTGAGCATCTCAAAAAATCAAATTAACTGCAATCAAATTCATGGCACAACTCAGGGTTCATTTCA
Source organism: Chlamydotis macqueenii (assembly GCF_036417535.1). Lineage (NCBI taxonomy): Eukaryota > Metazoa > Chordata > Aves > Otidiformes > Otididae > Chlamydotis > Chlamydotis macqueenii. The sequence continues at coordinate 133,088,858 of NC_141556.1, forward strand.
TTACTATCAGAAAATTCAATCTCTGAAATCTTACAATATTAAGCTAAAGCAATGATCTTTCTGTTGAAGTTCTTTCTTCTTTCATTTTAAGGTGAGAAAAAGCTAGTGGGCCCAGAGAAGGTAGGGGTGGGGATTCCCGATGGATTCTACTGAAAGCTTGGCAAACATTCAATCAATTATTCTTATATAAGGGAAAGGGGAAAAAAGAGCATCCTTTCAAACACATTCTAAAATACATTTTGCAGTGTAAATTCTACCTCTTGCATCTATGTCTACGTCATGCTTTTTCTTGCAAAGACGGGGTATATACACACACGCACATAGACATGCATATACATCTGTCAATTCAAAATACAAACCTATTAGGGAGCTACTTAAATCTGCTCATCGCTGCAATAACTAATCATCTTATCTCTGTGCCATGCTGGATGTGGGAGAGCCAGAAGTTCATGGCATTAAATGCAGGCATTTTCCTTGTTTTGATGAAGCTGCCTTTTGGGTTTATTCTACAATAAGCCCTCTTTAACCTTACTGCAAGACCTAGATGTAGAATACTCACTGCAATTTCAGCCTTCTGTTTCATCCCTCCTCTTCCAAGGGTCCCAGTTAGGTTTCTCTGCGTGAGTCAAGTGTGGTTTTAATAAGGCAGATGAGGCAGGGCTTCTCAACTGCTTTGGATAGAGGTGAGGTGGTCAGCTCTTTACTGACTTTCTGCAGTACTGCAGCTACAGACCATGCAGACAATCTCACTTTATGAGCATGCACTGGGCAGGAAATGGGCCTGGAAATTTCCAGCCGGCAGCGTTTGATGCACTGTTTGAAAAGCTGCACAATGTGCATATAAAGGAAATGAAGGAGAGCCTTTTGTTGTTGTTGTTGTTGCTGTTGTTGTTTTTGTTGCTAACCCATCAGGCTGCAGTCGCTACACGTATCCGCGAATGCCTGCTCAGGAGCCATTTTAAGAATTAATACGTCTCCGCACAAGGAAGAAAAAACATCGGTTATTTTGTGTGCGTGAGAATAGTGCTGCGTATCAAAGATCCTTTTATAAACACTTGGAAAAATCACATGGGAGGTAACTAGCCGCTAAAGGATTTTACTGTCCCTTTCTTATGTAAGCAGCCAGAGCACATACACACTGTATACAGTGCACAGCTGCACCGATATACGTGCACCCTCACAAGGGGATGTAGAAAAAAAGGAAGCAATGGCAGGCTGGTATCATTAAGGTTTTATTGATACCAGCATGGAGCAACTGCATCACTAATTAATGGATGCTCACAAGCTACATGCATCCTTCCAATCAAGCAGCAATAAAACCAGGTAGCCTTTTTCACCCTCATGCATTTATTACTTTGGCTATTTACCCTCCCCCCCTGGTTTTTTTCGGTTTCTGCACACCTCCCCTCGCCACTCTACACCTGCTCTAGTGAGGTATACTCCTCTGCTCCGGCATCAGGGAGACGCACGCTCACATCCCCACTCATGAGCTTCCCACGCAAGGCAGAGCGAGACACTCTGAGCCAGGTTTGTAACAGCAGACAGGGTCCAAACTACACAGACAGGAGGACTGGAAACACCCCCTGGAGATGTCTCCATATATGCAGACACAAAAATAACTATTAAAACTGGGATTGATATCTCTCTGTGCCTTGTTTACTCCCTGCCCAAGGGGGATAGTATCTTCCTGCCCCAGGGGAGAGCCGTAACAGTGAGCAGAACAGTGAGCAAGAAGGTTCAAATGCTTTGGTGATGGCAGCCCTACAAAAGCTAGAACAGACTTTAGTCCCTATGAAAACCCCCCACACACGTACCCACAGCCGGGTGGTGCTGCCTGCAAACTCCAGCTCACACCCAGCTGCAGCAGCATCAGCTGCACAACTGCTCTTCTCAAGGACCAGCTGAGGAAGCCAGGTCCCACTTCCTGCTGAAGCGCTGCACCCGAGTATCCAGAGCTGCATGGCATTTATAATGATTTCATATCTTTCTGCTAATTGCAAAGCTCCTGGGGACTCTGAAAATAAAGCTATACACACATATAGGAGTTCAGAAAGCTTACAGCTATAGTGTTACTACCAGAGCATATCCCCTTACTGCATGTAAGATTTAACTACATGCTTAAATTCTACCGACTTCAGTGGACATAAGGATTTGCTTAACTTTCATTACGTGCTTAAGTGTCTTTTCTCAATAGATACTCTTTCCCGCACAAGAACTTTAATGTATACTAGCCATTTGTTTTATAATCGCCTGGACAATACGTCTCGCCTTTCCAAGCACAGCACTGGGCTACTTCCACTCTAGGGTATTATGTGCTGCACATAAACGGAAGAGCAGGTAGGAACTGGGGCAGGTTGGATTTTTAGTTAGCCACCTGAAAAACATGGACAATGATGGGCAGATGTTATCACTGCATGCTGCAATGCTACCTGAGTGCTCCCAAATTTTTGCCTCCTAGATAAGCATCAGTGGACAGCTGTAACATAGTACTTAAAGGAAGGTGAGGAAAGGACAATAACCCATAGCATAGAACATTTTCATACGGTGTTCTGCATTTTATATTTAAAACACAGCTATGGAGAACAGGCATCCTGTGAAATAACAGATGTTAGACTCTCACCGCACATCCATTGCTTTAATTCAGATGACCTTGATGAATTAGGAAACTAAATACAAGATAAATGTCCACCTTCTCTTCTGAACACCCGACTTGAGCAGACTTGGTTTTGCTGGTCTTCAGCTGATCTGTATTTCCCCCCAGTTCCCCATCTGCAGTTCCCCAAAATGTGTTCCTACAGCAGTTCAGCTTCTTTTTCCAAATCAGATGCTGCTTACTTACTTGGTGAATCTCACAAATTTTCTTTGCTGATAGGAATTAGCGGCTGCGTCACTGTAACCCTCTGACTTGGCAGAAGCTGGAGACTGGACCTGCTGCCAGTTTGTGCACTGAGTCTACTCCCAGTTGGCAATAGATGTTCAGGGCTTCGGAGAATCATATGCAATACATTGATTTCGTCAAAATTACATGCAAGTTTCGCTCTTTAAAGCAGAACTTAAACAGTCAAACAATTAATGATTTCTTTAATTCTTAAGGTCTTTTTTTCCGCACATGTTTCAAATACTCTAAGAGAAGAAACAGACTGGCATTGTCTTTTGGTCTTTTGCTGGTGGCAAAGCAGATTATGCCTATCATATTCTGCAGGGGTGCTGTCAAATGCTGTTCCAGGCTATGGGCCAAAACCTACCCCCAGTCCATGTGCTCAGTTCCCACTGGCATCAATGATATCTCCACCACGGACTGACAGTAGTAAATGGGCAGAGATGTCCTGGCTGCTCGAACAGCACGAGCTGAATGTGCTGAATAATTCATTTTAAACTGTTGCACAGATGTCAAAATGTTATTGCTGATTTCTAGCCAGCAGAATGGGCGTTTCTTCTCCTGATATGAGTGTGTCTATGCCTGTAACGCCAGAGAAGATCTAGGGGATGTCTCAGCAAGAAAGCAAAGCCCATACATGGCATGCCTGCAAAAGTACAATTAAAACGCTTGTTACAGGTCATCTTTCACTCTCCTTATTAGGATTCTCCTGTAGATGCATTCCCATTGCCTCCAAAAATTTCAGAAGAGCAGGTTAAAACATGCCGCAGTTATATCGGTTTGAGTTCATGGTCTCTGAGAATCACTGCAGCCCTTTGGATTTTCTGTAAAATCCCGCTGAAAACCTCCAAGTACAAACAACTGAGCAACCTGATCTAGTTGGAGATGTCCCTGCTCCTTGCAGGGGGTTGGACTAGATGACCTTTAAAGGTCCCTTCCAACCCAAACTGTTCAATGATTCTGTAACTTAAGAGTCACAGCCAAATTTGGATAACAAAATAAACCCCGAATAAACAAAAAAACCCCTCCTGTCTCTGTAAATGGAAATCAGTAGATCTATCCTACAGAGTTTGTCAGCGTGGCCACAGCAAGAGCCCCACAGCAGAAGTCAAAGATCTCCCTACCCTCCAAAAGAAAGGAAGAGAAAAGGAGTTTTCCTGTGTTTCCCCTTTCACTAAAACGAGAGCAGCCCATCTTTTCACCTGGGCTTAGCACCGAGATCGTCCAGGAGTTGCGTTACCCACCCACCGACCGGCCAGGTGGACACCAGCTGCTGATGGCCAGCAGCCATCTCTAGGAGCGAAGTGGGACTCCCGTGCGTGAGGGCTTGGGTGGCTTCACCGGGGGTGACCGAGGGTGACAGGAGAGATGGAAGGAAAGTGGCATGGGTGCAAGAAAGCTACAGGTTTTGAACTGAGATCAGAGACCAGGAATCTCTGACATGAACCAGGAGAGCAAATGCACCCTGTGCCAGCCCAGGCGCATTTCTACAAGAGATGTGTCAGCTAAAAAGTGCTATATTCCATGCTCGTAGATGGGCTTTTTCATGTCAGCTGGTCTGTGTGGAAACAGACCTAAGCTTAATGAGGTCTAATTTGTTTTAAATCCATAGGTTTCTTTTTAATAATTAACAGTCCCCATTGCTCAGCAAAGCCATTCCTTAGCCCTGACTACTAGCTATTAGGAATGAATTTACTGTGAAATACTGCTAAAAGGTGGAAAGCAAGTGACATAATTCAAGTTTTAATTAAAAAATATATATATCACACAAAGCAAGAGCCGTAGAAGGAATCATAACCGAATAAGCGAAAAAAAACCCCAGCCTAACCCAATGCCTACTCTCCCCAATTACCCACTTTATTCTTTTTACGCTATTTGAATTCTTGTAATTGGTTTCTCTTATGGATGCCCTGTGCCCACACTGTATGTACGGTTTTCTCTCTGTGATTCCAGGAACTAGAGGACGTGTCGGCATCACTACCATGAACATTACACAGGCTTACACGCGTGGGTCCAGGAACTACAATTAACACATTAAGAAATAATAACTGCCAAGGGAGCAAGGAAAGATAAACAGCATGGAGCTGATGTAGCAAGAATACTGCTTGGAAAAGGGCTGTCTCTTGAGTGACCGGCAAGGGAGAGAAATCGAAGCGCTGTGCAGCGCTGCCCATTTAGTGAAGAAATCCCTAAAACCGGTTGAACAACTGTTTATACATTAATTTCTTGAAATTTAATTTCACTAAAAGTATTGCTGGCTTTAAACTAGATTTCGAAGGAATCTGAAGGCTTGTGTTTACAAAGAAAGAATAATTGTGTCCCATTCAAAAGCTTAAACTTGATGTGGTTTTTGCTATTTGAAAAATTGTCCTGAAGTGTTGTGGGGTCTGTTGTTTTCTTGTTCTGGTGGGTTTTTTTTTATTTATTTCTCTTTTTTTATATATATATTTAAAAAACATTTTTAAAATACTTTTTTCCTGGTTGTTGATATCTATATTAATTATTGCCTTTTTTTGTTTCCCTTCTTTTTAAAAACAAAATTGAAAGAAATGAATTATTTACAATGTTTTCCCAATTATTTTTATGAAAAAAATTTAAGATTCCAGAGTCTGTTATTTAAAGCTTCCAGTCTGACAATGTTTTGTGTGAGTAGCTGCCTAACAAAAGCCTCCCGGAGCGTGCCCACCATTTGGATATATATTTTCACCACTGTAACCAACAGAAATCATGGACCACGCCGGTCTTTTTGGATACCAGTCCGACTTTTGCTATTGCTTTCAGCTAGAGCAGCCGAAGGCCTCAATACTTCATTTTTTTCATTTTTCACAGAGATGAGAAGCTGAAGGAAGACCATGGCACAGGCAAGGTTTACAAAATGTTTTGCCTCGCGTCTCTCCCACCTTGGGGCAGCATAGCCACACAAAACCCACCAAAAATATTGCCATTATAACCCTTTTCCTGCAGTCATTTAAATCTCTGTAGGGGGGAAAAAGAGGCAGAAGAGGCAGAGACACAAGGGTATGATTAGCAGCGCTCAAACCCACCTTTTGGGGAGAGAAGGGTGAGTCCCTCTCAAGGTTGGGCTGGAGCACAGCGTTTCTGTGACAAGCGCGATCCCCCACACTGCCCCCAAGCATCACTCATCCGTCAACTAAGACAATTCAGCAAATCACACGGCACTTTGTAAAAACATAATTGTTTTTATTTTCCAATTTTCCATGTTTTGTGTCGAGTGCTGCTGTGTTCAAGCGAAGTGAATAAAAGCATAAACAGTAAGCACCATCTGGAGAACATTCTTCCAGCATGCTGAGAAACAGCAGCCGCCTGTGCGCTACCTGCTATAAATAAATGTCATTTAAAAATGTCAAAAAAAATTATTTGTTCCTATTTGATGGAACTGCAGCCAGATAAAATTTTCCTTAACCCTGTCTTCGGATACCTGCCATCTTCACAACAACAACAACAAAATCCAGATGTTTGTTTCTCAGTCCTTTACTATTGGTATCACTAGAAGAATTATCAACCCTACGCCTGATTCTAATCGCATCAGAGGTTGCAACTTGAGAGTGATACATGAACAAGACATTCAAAATCCAAATGCTTTTTAAACTGTACCAGGTTTGGTGATATCCCTCAGCCTGCTAGCAAGAGAACGGGTAAAATTATTCTTGCTCTAAACTGATAGTGTATCAGTTTGGAAAAAAAAAATAATTAAAAAGTCAATAATTTCTTTTCACTCCAGCACAAAGCCGCTCCAATCTCCCTCTCTGCTGACAAAATACAGACCAAGTTGGCAGCGGGGTTGTGATGAGGCTCTGTGAAGGGTCGGCGTTCACTGTGTTTGTTTAATCACTGCAATTAGAGCTATGCAAATAATGAAATTGTTTGCTATAGTGGCCAGGCGGGGAAAAAAAAAAATTAAAAAGAAATGTTTGGGTTGAGCAATTTGAGAACTATTTTTTCTTAAAATGAAAAAATAAAACTGTTTTGTTTGTTCCACTCGGCGGGCAGCGAAGCCTTGAAAGAATCCATTCAGTCTGAAATGGAAAATACATTTTCACACTGGAACAAAGCGTTTGAACATTTGACATTTTTCCTTTCTTTTTTTCATCAGACAAACACTTTCAGCACCCAGAAAGGGATGCTTCAGGGAGCTCACTGCTTGCTGGGTGAGGGAGGAAAGGATTTGACCATCCCTCACCCTAACCGCAGGCTCATCTTGGACCTTCACAGCAGGAGATGGTTGCTTCTCCCTTGCGGAAGCTGCCGCCAGCCCTCGGCTTCTCCGCCGCAGTGCTCAGCTCCGGGCAGCCCCCCAGCTCAAGGAGCCCAAGGGGGATCATCCCACTCTTCCCTGCGGCGCGGGGCTGGCACGTTGGCTGCCAAAGCATGCCTGGTTGGTATGGCTACAGGAACACCACTACTGCCTTTTCTTGATCATTGGTGGCCCAGCCACAGCTTACCCATCTAAGTAGCTTCACTGATACCAGGCCAAAGCTTCGCCCCACTTACACCCACGCCATTTTGAACCAACAGCTAATGAGGTTGGTATCTGGCCCCTTGTTTTGGGAAGAGACAGGAAAGTTAGTGAAAAAATTAAAAAGCCGTCAAGAATAAAAGGACCAAATCCACAGCGATTAGGCTGCAGAAGAAAAGTGTTGGAGAAGCCTCAGCGGAAATGCGACCCCGGCACCCTGGGCACCGCAAGATGGTGCCTCTTCTCAGAAGCAGAGCTGCCTCTGTCTCTGCTAGAGGTGGTTTAGCTGTCTGCACCGAAATGTCTGCCTTCTTCCATGCTTGGGGGAACACTTCAATGGGGTTTCAGGTGGGAGGGAGGTGCATGCAGGCCTCAAGGAGGAGGCTGAAACTACCCACTGACTGGAAACCAGGTACGCCCGCACTGAACACCCAGGCTTGGATGAAGCAACCGCCTTGAATCTTCCACAGCTGTAACAATTTACAATTGACTATTAAAAAACCCCAGACAACAAGGACCTAAAGTCATAACGGCACGGTGTGGCTCTTCCCAGGCAGCCCAGGTCGGGATGTGCTTTGTGGTACAGGACGGGGCTGAGGCAGCCACAGGCTGATGCAGGAGGCAGCCCGAATCCTCGCTGGTGAGCCAGCAGCGGGAAGACGGTTTTGAAGAAATTTTAGGGTTTTTTCCTTATTTTTTTTTTAAACCTTGGATTAGTAAGCGTCATGAACTGATGGGAGCGATCTGTCTTGTGAAACAACATCCACAAAAACAGGCTGGGTCCCTTGACGGAGAGCGGCTGTGACTCCCGAGGCACAGGGTGCATCGCCAGTCTAGCACCCCATCATCACTTCAGGGCAAGAGTGGAAATGATGGACATAAATCAAACTGGGTCCTTCCCTCGAGCTATACTGCTTTCTCCAAAACCCCAAGTTGTTGTGCACCGAGTGGGTCCTCTAAAGCCTTGCTTTTGGCTGGGACTGGCCACCGTTCCCACTGGAAGCAAAAGCATCATTCCCATCATATTTTATATTCTGTTTTCACAGGGATGCAGTGTGCCAGGAACTGCATGAATAAGGATCAGGGTACAGTCCCTTCCCTGATGAAATCATCATCTCAAACCCAGCAAGGGCAGGAAATGATAACGTGGTTATGGTTCCCATTAGCCATATTTTTCTAATATAAATATTTTTGCTGCTTTTATTTACAGAGTCCACTCATACTAGTTAAATGAGATACTTTGCAAAGGGATACTTAAGCTGTCTGGAAATGAAGACATTGGACTACTGATTTTGTTAGGATGATGATTTGCCTAGATGAATAAGGTTTCCCTGGACCAGGTGTGCAGGGAAGGCAGGTGGTGGGAACGTGTCTGTCTATCTGCCCATGCACACACGCGTGCGTGTGTGTGTGTATGGGGGGGGAGGGTTGTTCTTTGTTTTGTTTTTGCCTTTGGTCAAATTCAAACAATGTGCAGTAACAAGAAGTAAATGTCATTTTCCTCCCATCCATCTTAATTTGGCATCCATTTTAAAGCTTACCTTTGACCTTTTAAAATGTTAATACACTTAAGCAGATATAAAAACCACAAAGCTCCTCGAAAAATTAATCAAAGCCATATCATGATGCTAGTCTAAAAATGTAACATCAGTTGTTTTCCTCTTTAATTTTAAGAAACATTTGTCCAGTACAGCAGCAGTAACTATGCTACGATTAGCTATTATTTCTTTTTCAAACAAATATCCATGTTAAATGCTATAGCAAAACCCTACCAGTGTAACCAGCACAACCTACTATGAATTTGCTTTGTTGAGTAGCTGCCTAGAACCACAGAAAAGGTCCTGAAAAGGACCTTGAGAAGTCGCCTAACCCATCCCTCTGCCCCGGGCAGGACCAGCTCTATCTAAACCATTCCTGACAGGAAACCTTACTTAGACTTCCTTAAAGCAGCAGCCTTAAATAGAACTGTAAACAATTGCACAAATCAAAACACATAATTTAAATATGAAAATAATTCATATATATGCCCTACGTATATAAATATGAAAATACAAAGAGGCAACCCTGACCTAAATGATAACTGTCCCACCTCTGACCACTTCATAACCTTTAACCAAAGAGTTCAAAACAGGAAACTCTAATAAAAACACTTCCTTCCTTCTAAAAAATAAAAGGCTGCTAGCTTGAGAACATCAGCTCCTTGGAAATGCAGCAGCAACACTTCTCAAGAAAAGTAGATTCAGAAGCACCAAGTCCCAAAATATTTGAGCCTTTATGCTTCAAAGCAAAGAGCTCTTCACTTCCACCAGAAAGCAAACAGGAAGCAAGAGTGTTGACTGACCTCTACAGTAACCGAAGCAAATCTAAGATGTCTGGAGTCTGTTCGTGATCAAGGGCATCCACCTCATCTGTTGACTTAACCGTTTCAGGCGGGAGGCGGTACCAGCTCCCTCCAGGACGGTCATTGCACAGCTCTGCAGTTACACACTCTGAACGTGGGGATCCATGGCACGCAGCCATACGCTGCTTTCACTTTCTTTTCTGTAGCATTTGATGGCATCCAGGGCTACTCTCATCCATTTAATAACCCCTTTAGAAGACAGAAAGTTACAGTGACAGCCAAAGTGTATCCTAAAAGACAAGTGATGGTTTCATGGCTAAACACAGCTGCTACCCGAGCATCCAAAAAAATCACTTAAGGACCTAAATGGCAAATCCAAACCAAAGGCAGATGCATTCCCTCAGTGAGTGGGGAAATATAACTCCTTGCAACTGCTTTCTTCCACCTACCAACATTACTTTGGTTCCAGCACAACTGGAACATGGCCAAGCTGTCTTCCACAAACTGAACACACTCTTAGATACAATGGTGGGGGGGAGACGTGACATACCAAGCTCGGCACCACTGGCCCCTTGAGAGAACAACACCCTTTCATGCATCCCACACGGACAACATGGAAAAGCTGTAACATACAACCCAGTTCCTTCCATCATGAAAGCCTTGTGAATCTACCCTAACTATACATAGGTCCTCCAGTAGTGAAATGGCAAGAGGTGACTCCATCCAATCCTCAGAGATGAATTAACTGCATGTCACAGCTACAACAGCAAGACTCTTCTGTGCATTTCTTCTTCTAGGATACACTTCTGCAAGTACGCAAGCGTACGTCTGCCTGTGTATATATATATTTATTTATATCTACATGCTACATGCTCTCTCCAGTAGAGAGAATTCTGTGCCAAAGGGACCCTTTGCTGTCACACCAGGAGACCCTCCAGGGCTGTACACTCATGCTTGCACTGATCTTCTGGGTACAGCCCTCTGATCCAACTGCTCTTCCATGGGGCTTGTGGAAAACTCTTCCCCAAGGCCAAGCATCTTATATAGTGGGTCAAATGGGCTTGGCACTTGCAACAACTGTCTCTGAGGACCCCAAAGACAGCTGCCCAAGACAGTAACAGAGACAAGACTCTTCCAAACAAGGAATGATCCTTCTTATTTTCTTCCCTGGGATGTACACAATGCTTTGAGGGGGAAAAAAAAAGTACAATAACATCTATCTTTACACATATTCCTGCTTCCTTCTGGCATCCCCTCAGCATCCCACAGCCTGGAGAGCAAGGCTTAGCCAACGCGAGCAGTGTTCTTCCTCCACCCTTTTGCAGGGTACACCCCCTGGCCGAGAGCTGCCTCCTGATCTCCTGCTCCTTCACTAAGGCTGGAGATGAAAGCATTTGTTATTCAGATAGTGATGGCTGACTGCTCGGTTAGGAAAATCTGGATGAAAAAAACAACGCATTGCCCTTCCTGTTTGGTTTGCAGTGGCCCTGTGTGGATCCAGCTCTACAGCAAGCAATCCATCACCGACAACCAGAAACACGCGTATCATACATACACAAAAATAGTTCACATTTCACTCAGTTTTCTACGTCTTCCATTCTCATTGCCCTTCTACATTATCTAGTTCAATGCTCCTCAATTATTATATATACATATAACCTATTTATTATTATATACATCTAAGGTCCACCTAATTATTTTTTAAACCAAGGATCATTTTGTGTGGTATTGTCACATAAGTTTTTAAAACCAATACAATTTTTAAAAACAACCGAACACAAGGAATATACATGTCTCACTCTGCCACTCCTGACCCCTGTATTTTGGTTTTTTTGCTTACATGCAACAGAATGCACTTGCTGTTGTTACACTGCTTGTGACTGCTTTACTCACCATCTTCTGATATTCATGGACTAGAAGTTAAATAACGCTCCTCCAGCTAATTAGTTTCTTCACTACGCACAGATGAATAACTGATAAACTACAAAAAGTCACTATTGTCTGAGTCAGTCACCAAGTAACTGACTTGGCCATTCAACCAGTGAGAAGTTTTCTTCTCTGAAAGGTGACAAGTAGCTATGTAATGACTTCTATTATTTTCTCAATAAACTCAGAGAAAATAGGACATTGCAGCTAGAAAAACACAGAGAGAGAAATTAGCTGCTACTGTCATTAAGGATTCAGAGGATGAAAAAGAACAGTTGGTGCAATGCAGCTGGAGAGGCTTTTCGGAGTAAAGTGATTATTCTCTGTCCATTAACGAATTATTTTTTTGCTGGAATGCAAGACCTGCACTCTTCCAAATAACCTGCCTTTGCCCTGAGGAGCACACTGTCTGCCAGGGCAGACGAGAGCCATTGTCCTCTTGGCCCTCCTGGTGGCCACTGCATTTCTCCTACCTCTTTGTTCCATGCCACAAGAAAAGTAGACAAATAATTAAATGGTTGGAACACATGCAGACGTTGGAGGAGAGACTGGTCTTCAAAACCAGCCTGACCAACTGAATTTGGAGCTACAGCCTAGGATGTTTAGGCTGGCGTCTGCCCTCAGAGGCCCCACCGAAGCTCAGTGAGGTCTCATGGCAAACTTTCTTCACCTCTCTTGCCTGCCAGAGCTCACCCCCAATCACTGGGTCAAAGATAACAAGATAATAAAACATTTATGGACATCGTCAGTCTTGGGGCTTGTTCTGAGATCTTTGCGCCCGCCATGGGGGAACCCAAACCCAAGCCCAATTTGCCCTTCAAGCCAACAGCAGCTGCCTGTCTTCTGCTATAGTGGCTACTTTCTAGCCGCCTTAAGGGTAGTGCAAGCAATAGAGGGACCTGTAAGCCACAACGCTGAAGGACACGTTTTCCGAAAAGGGTGAAGGGGACAGAAGACCTGTCCCAGGCTCTTTGGTTAATTCTTGAGATCATTTAGCCCCACATCTGATGTCTCAGTGAAATATTTCCAAACAACTACATGCCCAGATGGAGATCAGTGACAAGTAGTGTCTCTCAGGGGTCTGTACTGGGACCAGTACTGTTCAGTATCTTAATCAATGACATAGACAGTGGGATCGAGCACACTCTCAGCAAGTTTGCAGATGACACCAAGCCGAGTGGTGTGGTCAACACACCTGAGGGATGGGATGCCATTCAGGGGGACCTGGACAAGCTCTAGAAGCAGGCCCATGTGAATTTCATAAGGTTCAGCAAAGCCAAGTGCAAGGTCCCGCATGGGTCGGGGCAAACCCCAGCATCAATACAGGCTGGGAGATGAAGGGATTAAGTGCAGCCTTTTGGAGAAGGAATTGGGGGTATTGGTGGACAAGAAGCTGGACATGAGCAGACAACGTGTGCTTGCAGCCCAGAAAGCCAACCACATCTTCGGCTGCATCAAAAGGAGCGTGGCCAGGAGGTCGAGGGAGGTGATTCTCCTCCTCTACTCTGCTCTTGTGAGACCCCACCTGCCATACTGCGTCCAGCTCTGGAGCCCCCAACGTAAGAAGGATGTGTAACTGTTGGAGCAGGTCCAGAGAAAGGCCATGAAGATGATCAGAGGGCTGGAGCACCTCTCCTATGAGCACAGGCTGAGAGAGTTGGGGCTGTTCAGCCTGGAGAAGATGAGGCTCCAGGGAGAGCTTATAGAGGTCTTCCAATACCTGAAGGGAGCTGATAAGAAAGACGGGGACAGATGTTTTAGTAGAGCCTGTTACAACAGGACAAGGAGCAATGGTTTTAAACTAAAAGAGGGTAGATTCAGACTTGATGTAAGAAGAAATTTTTTACAATGAGGGTGGTGGAACACTGGAACAGGTTGCCCAGAGAGGTGGTGGATGCCCCATCCCCAGAGACATTCAAGGCCAGGTTGGATGAAGCCCTGAGCAACCTGATCTAGTTGGAGATGTCCCTGCTTCTTGCAGGGGGGTTGGACTAGATGACCTTTAAAGGTCCCTTCCAACCCTAACCATTCTATGATTCTGTTAACTAGCAAAAATAAAAGGGTACTGGAAACAGGCCCAGCTCAGAGGGTCCAGTCACTCACACCCAAAGCCAGCACTTGAGTGTGGAGTGGCAGCTGCTGCAGGGGTCCTCCAGAACAGCCAGCCACCCATGGGACTGGCAAAATCCCACAGACACAACCCTGTAAACACACTTCATCCCATCCATGTTACAGTGCCGCTCTGAGTGTTAAAGGACAGCATGGATAGACCTGTTTGGGGGGGGGGGGGGGGGGGGAATAAAAAGGGGAAAGCAGAACTAACAAGCAACATTAAATCACCTGGCAGAGCAGCTCCTCTGCAGAGTGGCCTATTTACGGAGTTGCTTGGTGCCCTGGGAGGAATGGGCAATATTGCAAACCCAGAAACGGAAACTCCTGAGGAGAACCGAGACAGGTTAATAATGATCCCGCTGCCTAGGACCTCTCATGCAGCCACCTTCATTTTGAAATCTGGAGTCCGCTGGGAGAATTTAGGCCTAGGGCTTTGAATGAAAAATAGGGAAAACTTTTTCTTCCTGAAGACAGTCTATGAAACCCACGCAGTGCTGAAAAGTGTTTTACTGTATTGTTATTCTGTAGATGCCATTTCTGGAGGCGTGACCCAGCGCAGCACGATCTCAAAACAAAGCCATTCGTGGCTAGCACCACACATCGCCAACCGACTCCTTCCGCTCAAAATAAAAAAAATAAATAAAAAAAAAAGTACCCCCATAAATCATTGATCCATCCCAATTTCATAACGAGAATATTTGTCAGCTCCCATTTTGCTTCCCCTTTTCCAGCTGCCTGCTCTACAAAGCCACCATTTCAGCTGCCTGTGCATACAGACCGGTGGGCACGCTGCACCGCGACAGCTCCGGCATCCCCATCCTCCTGCCTGTAGAGAGGAGGGTCACCCTTCTCCCCCAAACCCTCGCCCACACCACTGGAGATTTTTCAGGGGATTTAAAAAAAAAAAAAAAAATACCAGTAGCTCTGGGGCACCCATCAGATGTACTCAGCTCCTGTAACAATCACGTGATTTATGTAGAAGTAATTGGGGTTAAACTATCTGCCACATCAAACTCTTCACACTTGGCCCCATCTTTAGGACCTAGAAACATCTGAAATAAATAAAGCCACGTGTCACTTAACAGGGTCTGGGCTTAATTAGGATCATGCTGGATTTTATGGGAGAAATCTTGTACTGCCAGCCTTATGTGGCTAGTCCATCACTTGCAAGGTTATCTAGTTTTGGGGGTTTTTTTCCCCCTTTTGTACCTACATCAAATTATTTCTATTTCAACACAGCTTTTCTTTTTCTTTTTTTTTTAATCCTCCAACCAACCGGATGACAACCACTCCTTATCTTTGGCTGTCTTCCATGCTAAAATAAGAATGCCGTTGTTACGCCGAGGGAGCTGCACCCTTCCACCTCCATTCCCTCCCGACGTGCACACAGCTGGCTGTGCAGGAACGCCCGAGGTGCCATTTTCTGGCCATTTTCCTGTGATGTTGTTGCAATTTACCCTCTAGCTATAACTTGTCTTTCTAAATCACACCAGGCCTCTGTCGTGCCACGGATTTTACAAACCTCAAGTGACAGACGGTCTCTGTCCTGAAGAGCTGGTGATACTCAGCCCATCTTCACCACCACCGCTTCCCTGCCTTGACGTAGGCCAGCCGACACGAGGGCGAGCACGCAGCCAAACACCGCTCGAGCAATGCCGGGCGATTTGATTAGCGGCAGAGAATGACTGGATTAGAAGAGGGATAGGATTAGAGACTGATGAATCCTTGTGAGGCTGCTACGTCTGTGTTATTGGCTCCAGCAGCAGCATTTGAATGTCAAACTGCATCCCCTCGGAGCAGCTAGGTATCACCGATCGTGAGCTTCGGACTGCTGCACCCAAGGCAGTTGGGGGAGGTAAAGGGTGCGAGTTTGGGTCTGAACCGACAGCCTGGTACAGGCAAGCCCTTGGCAGGTCACAGGCAAGGATGAGGAGAGGCGAGGCAGGGAAACATTAAATGATTTGCCCAAAGCTACACCGGCAATTTGTGGCAGAAACGGGAGCCAGATTTTCTAAAAAAGAATATGAGTTCCTCATGCAGGAGATGAGCCAGCCGCCTTTGTTACATGCAAATGCATTTTTTTTCCCCTGTAATTCACACCGCTGCAGGCTCCGCACAGCAAACGCCAGCTTCCCAAAGTTGTAGCGTGCTCAGCGTGACCTGCTCATCGCACACGTCATGCCTGCTACATGACTGGCTCCGTCCTCCAGCCCGTGCTTGCAATGCAATCCATGCATGTTACAAAACCTTATCACTTGTATTTTCGGTCGGAAGCGATCAGGATCCTGCAAAACCCATCACTGGGGTGACTCCCGGTCTGACCCGGATAGCTCTGGCTACTGGAGCGCCTCCAGAATTTAACGTACACACAGAAACTCAGCATCGCTCTCCAGTGAACTCAAGCACTTTGTCCCCTCTTCAAATTTGGCTTCAATCACCTCTCAAGGTGAAAGAAATTTCAGCTTCTCTACGTTCAGAGTCCCATTGGAGCTCAGCACAGAAATGTTACAAAATTCGTCAGAGGCACCGAGGACAAAATAGCAAGGGTGCCCTAGCAGAGCTGGCCAGGAAAACAGCTCTGGATGAAGCCCTCGCTGTAGATACATCCGATTTACCAGGGCCACTCACAGAGTCACAAAAAGGAGGGAAAGGCTTTTCTAAATTTACATATTTTTTTTTTAAAAAAAAAAAGGAAGTGTGCCCATTTTTCATCCTATACTACTGTATGAGCAAAATATTCCTATCAGTAGTGTATTTGGGAAGAAATCTTTAAACGTTGAGCCAATTTTCTGGTGATAAATGACATGAAAGGTTACTTGGAAAAAACAGAATATTTCCCCATCAAGTTTAAATGGAAAATACCTGAAGAATTAATGGGCAACCAGATACTCTTTCCTCTTTAAGAATACATTAAGCAACATATATATATTTTGCACCCTGCATTTTAAGCATTATTTTTCTAAAAACGACTTCTGATGGAGAACAGTGCCCGAGAAAACCAACATCAACGACAGCAACTAAATCAAAGCCAAACCGATCTCTTAAAAAAAGAGAGGGGAAAAAAAAAAAATTAGAGAGAAGGCGAACAACTGCCCTGCAACTCCGGCGCAGGGCGCTTGCGCCCCGCAGCATCTCCCCCCACTCCTCCCCGCAACCCCCCCGAGGGATGCAGAACTTCTGGAGCAGGGCGCCTGGCCACGCACCCACCGCCACGCACCCACCCGAGGCGCGGCCAGGCCGGCGCGGCCGACCCACGCGCGGCCACAGCCTCATCCAGAAAAAGCCATTTTAGGGATGGTGCGGGGGACAGGGGGGTGGGGGGGACGGGGACACGACACACGACGACGCAGGTGACAGGGGTTCAGCCTCCCGGCAGCTTTCGCCGGGAGACAGCGGGAGGAATTTCGGCCCCAACTTCAGAGGGGTAAATCCTCCTCCCTCCCACCCTCCTCCTCCTCCTCGCTTGCTACCGGCTCCGAGGGGGACCCCGCACCATCCCCTTACCGCCCATCTTGAAACCCACCCCTACATTTTTAACCTCCTTCTCGCAGAGCTCGGACCCGGGCGCCGTGACCCGCCGTGTTTTGTTTCCCGTGGGGCAGCACCCACAAGCCGGGGGCGGGGGTGGAAGGAGGGGGAAGGGGGTGGGGGCGATGCCTCGCCGCGACACGCTCCGCGCACCCACGGGCGTGATTTTGGAGAAGTTGCGCAGGCAGGAGGAGGAAGAAGGCGGGGTGCGGGGAGGCGGGGGGGTGGCTCTGCCCGTGCGGTCACGGTCTCGCCCCGTCCCTCCCGGTCCTCCGTGTCCCCCCCCAACGCCCCGCCGCAGCCCCACTGCCGGGACAAACCCGCACAAAGCCTCCGCCGCCGGGCTCCCGCTACCAGAAACAATGGTCACGGGCCGAAGCGGGGACAGCGAAACCACCGCCGCCCTCCCCACGGTATCGCGAGTGGGAAGTGGGGAATGGAAAAAATGGAGCGGGGGCGGGGGGGGGGGGGGATTCCCGCAAAACGCCACCACCTCAGCCAACCTGTCACCGCTCCGCGGTTACCTACCTCCGGTGGAGGGTGCGGCAGCCCCTAGCCGGGCTCCATGGAGGAGGAAGAGGAGGAAGAAGAAGAAGAGGCAGAGGGGAGGAGGGCAGCCGTAAGCAGCCGCCGCCCGCCTCTGTCAACCCCCGGCCGCCGGGGACGCGCCGCCCTGCCCTGCCCGGTACCGCGTCCCCGCTCCCCCCTCCTTCCCGCGCCGGGCGGGGCGGGGGCGGGGCGAGCGGTGGCGGGTGGGGGCTATGCCGGTCATGACCACGCCCACCACCGCTCGCTCCGCCCCCCTCGCCGGGGGTAGGGGGATCGCGCCGGCGAGGGGGGCGTGGGGTAGGGACCACTGAGCCTAGGAGGATGCTGCAGCAGGCAGCGTCATCCTTGTTAATAAACCTCAGCGATTTTTCCCTCCCTGCTTGGTTGAAGTTTCGACCTCGCCTCCCCTGCCGCTATCTCAAATGGACCGCATTTCCAATTCTCTGTTTTTTATTTCCCCCTCCGCCTCCTTTCCTTCCTTTCATTTTTTTTTCCCCACTCTTCATCCCCATTTTCCCCAAAAGACCCTGATAGCCCAAGCCCTTCACCTGCAGACGCTGGCCTCCAAAATGATTTTGTCCGGGGCGAAAGAGTTTTTCACAGGTTTCAAATCTCTGTTAGCATTGCCGGCAGCTTATTGGAAGGTGCGGTGCATTAAACTAAATCCGTGGCTTGCATTACATAATGCGTCCTCGAACGTACATAAAGGATGATTGTAATTCCATCTGGATTTCTGTTGATATTAGCGAACCGCTCGAGATTTCCTCCTGCGGTTTAATGGGCGTTTCAAAACCTTGGACCGGTACTGGATCAAACAGATTATGATTTAAGAAAGGGTAAAGCACGCACACTCATGACATCGTAGGAATTAGGGAAAGAAGAAAAAAAACCCCAACTTAGTAGGTCATCTGCCTAATCCATCTTCCGAAAGAGAGTAGGAATGTCCCCATAAGATAATTTATGGCCATTTGTCTAGTTTTCTTTCAAATGCTCCAAATATGTGGCTTCCTCATTGCCCATAGGAATTTAGGTCAAGCTGCCTGAGAGTGAATTCATAGCATCTTGGGATTTAACTTCCACTACTGTTATTCCAAGTCTTTTTTCCCAAACAGCACAACTGTGCAGTTGCAGTCGATCATTTCTTTCTTGTCCATCAGCACGGAAAGATTTTGGCCATCACTTTCCCCGGCTTGAAAGCCCAGGGACAAGCACAGCTGGGAAAATGTCATCTCCGTGCTCGGTGCGGCCAAAAGAGTGAGTCAAATGTCGGGACTTGTTAGGAGAGCAACGGAGAAGAAAACTGATTTTACACCAGTCTGTAAATGCGTGGTGCACCTGCATCCTGAATACTGCCATACCTCTGGTCTCATCATCTCAAAAAGGGCATGGCAGAAGAGGAGAAGGCTCAGAGGAGGCTGGCAGTGATGATTCATGGTTTGAAACGACTTTTCAATTAGCTGCATGCAAGAGGCACCCGAGGGGAGATGTGACAGAGACTCCTCAACCCATGAGTGGCACGGAGGGGTTGAGCAGGGACTGCTGGCCGTGACTTCCAGCACAAGAAGCAGAGGCCATTAAACGAAGGTAGCAGGCAGATCACAGTTCACTTGACCCTTTTGATTGCATGACTCTTTACGCAAACACAACTATGGAGCCCCTTGCCATTTGAGTATCTGACAGGGGGCAGTCGACATTGTTTTGAGGGAAGAATGGATGAACTTATAGAAGAGAAATCCATGGAGGACAGCCAACTCATAGCTGGGACAGAAAAGCCCCTCCACCACAAGTGGTTTATGGCTGGGTTTGCTCTCTGCTTACGTTCCTCCCTAGGTGTCCATTGATAGCCAATGTTTACCTGCTGGCAGTGAATACACCCCTTAGATTTGATGTCACATCTAGGTTAATTTTGTGCTACCAACAGCTTAACCCTCCTATTGTGCAGAATTGTGTATCAAAAAGGATGAGTGGCTTTCTGGAAGGTATCAGGACAGCAAGGTGGAGGAGTCTTGTAAGCAAGCAGAGAGGCAGCTGGGAACGCTGGCAACCAAGTGTGTGGCTTGGGAGAGTGGTCAGGAATGTGGGGAGAAGATGGTCACTTGAATGCACAACAGCAAAACTGTCTTTAAACAATTGTGTTTAAGAGTGGAAAAAGGTTCTAGTTTGGAAGAATGGAGGGGTTAGTGTTTCAGGACTGTCAGCTGTCACATGAGTGCTTGGATTATGTTACACCTTTCCATCAAGAGCTGGAAAGGATGTTGTGAAACTTATTAATTAAGGTGTGTGTGGACTGTGTGACTTCACATGTGGAATGGAATATGCACAGGTATGAAATCATAAGCCTGTTGTTTTACACTCTTGGGAAAGGATGGAGAGGATGACGTTGGTGCTGATGTCATAAGCTCTTAATAGTATAAACCTGGTATTCAAAATTCAGTTCTTGAAGAAGAGAGTGGCAGAGTGGGAGAGTGGCAATGCTGTACCAACGCACAGCATGTCATGGGAAGCTCGAAGCATCAAAGCCCACTGGAAAAACCATCATTATCCATTGAGTCACTGAAGAGATGGTTGCAAACAAGTTTCTCTTACCCTTCTAAAATGTGACAGAAAGAATCAAGTCTAGCTGTGGCCTGGGGACAATGACCTTAATTTAAAATCAATCAAAAATCCCTCTGTCAATGGCAGTTCAGAGCTCAGACTGATGCTCTCCCAGGCCTGCCATCATCAGTGCTGTGACACAAGTGAGCATTATGTCATCTTCTTGTCCCCTCTCTTCCTTCATGTCTTTGGAGTTGAGATAGTGTGGCCTCAAACACTTCTCTGTGTTTCTAGCAGAATAATTGTTTCTGTGCATTACTGTATAAAGCTGTATGGGTTTGCCTCAGCATGGCTGCTTTATCCATGCAGTTTCTCCTGAATTTACCTGTTCAATAGTTTGTATCTTGATACAACATCGGGAGAAAAACTTGTTCTGGTGAGGTGGGTTGACACATGGGAGGCAAACTACAGCAATAATGAAAATGAAGGAGCCCAAACTATGTATGTGAGTGGCCTTAGTCAAGTGACTCATGGTCATAATCCTTTATGGGACTGATCTCATTTGCTGTTTTTCCAGTGTTCATGCAATATCCAGGTAGATCAGGACAGTCACCATTTTCCTCTCGGGTTGCTCCACCTCCACCTGAATCTCAACATGAATTCAGGAATGCAGCGCTTCTGAACTTCCATATAAGCTTTGTTGCAAAGTCAGGCGGCTGAGGTACCTACATGGAAAGGATTTGCATAAACTTTATGTATTGCCTGTGCTGAGAAGCATACCAAAGGGCTATTATTCTTTCCTTTTGTGAAGCATGGAAACCAGTCAGCAGTATCATTCATCTTGCCCTATTACTCCCTCTTGTAGAAACGCTTTGATCCCGTGACAGTCCTGTACAGTAGCAAAATTAATGCTGCCAGGTGCGATTATTAGTATAACAATCCAGGATGCATTGCAAGCTTTAAATTGGATTCCCAAGTTCTATATAAGCACTCACGCTTATAGGTGCTGGGTGAGGAGGTCTGACAGATGGGTGCATGCACGCTATCTGTTACGAACCTTCGGAGCGTGGCGGGAGTGCTCGTCACACCTAAAATGGACATTCTGAGCAGATGCAGGATGCATACTGGGAGAAGTAATCTTCATTTTTTTTTTTTCTCTAATAATATATGGGCATTTGGAAGCCCATGGCAAGTCTGAATTGAGTACTAAGCAGCTTTAAAATTGTTTAAGGCATTATCTATTATAAGGAAGTTTATAAAGCTCCATCTCCATTATTTGAGTTTTCACAAGGTCATAATCCACTTGACCCTCATGGTTTATTTCATCACTATTGTCCCTCAGAGGAATTATAACCTTTACCATTACCACTTGCTAAATATATCAAGAGGTTTTAGTGACATTATCATAAATCACCGAGCACAGCTTTGTTGCTTGTAATGTGACCATAGTACCTACGGATTTTTGATGCAGTGATTGTCAGCCTAATCTAGTTGTATTTTAAAAAGACATTGTATAACAAGAGCACATTCTAACAGTTATGAATATATTTGGGCTTTTCTTTCACCTTTAAAATTTACCTTTTCCTGAGGTCATCTGAATTTGAAGTGCTGGCTTTTTAGGCAAAGTTTCTGGGATTAAACATGAAAAATGTAAACTCAAGGGTATTGAAACCAAGCACAGTAACTTCAGGTAATGCCATTCTCACCATTGTTCATCTATTCAATGAAATGTATGAACATTCATTAGAAATCATATGGTGATTTGATTATCCTGAAAGCAGTTATTGAGAAGAACAAAGATATCACAGGTAAGCCAGGTGCATTACTATGTCGCTTTTTAAAAAGATAACCGTAGGGAAGCTAATGACAAGTGAGAATTTTGTATAACAGAAATGCATAAAATTATGTTCCTTTTTACATTTCAATCTATTTTCCAGCAGAAAGTGGGTCCCATGTCAGCCCCACAAGAGATCCTGAAGAGAATTTGCCACAAAAAAGATGTGCTACTGAAGCCAGTTTGCAGTTGCACTTAAAGATCAGCTAGGATCAGAAGTGGGCCTCAAAACCATTTTGACAAGATGCACCTCGTACAATGGTGACTGAGACCCAGTCAAGCTGCTTCTGGCTCCAAGAAGGCTTCACCAGTGCTGTAAATCAGGCTTGCTTGCTGGAACTGCTGGGATCCAAAACTGCATGAGATTCTTCTCTGTTGCAGCACCAGCAAAAGAAGTTTATCTGTCTGATATGATATTGCGGGGCAGGTCTGGGCATACAATACCATTTCAGCTGAGGTACAGAAAAAACACGTTGAACCAAAAGTATCTCATCTGATGAAAACCTAGAAATCTGTCTTTGGGGAAGAGGAGGAGTTATCTGTCTTTATTCTGTGGCAGACGGGGGTACAGGGGTGTACTTCAGCATCCCCCAGCAACCCACAGGCTTGCATGTCTACGGTGTAGTAATTTACATCTGAGCTAGTCGCTCTTCAACCTTTATGGTCAGCGGAGAGAAATAGGCACTTTTAGGATGTAATTCATTTGACCTTTCTTAGACATCTACTTTAGGAAGAGATAAATCACTCCCCCAAGTGTCTCTGTTGCTCCGTTGACCACAAAAGGACCAGGGAGTGATGAGTTCAGAGGCAGGTGTCCGTGTCCGTATTGCAGGCTGTCCGCGTGCAATTAGGTGAATCCCAAACTGATATTTCTACAGTGCTGCTCTCACAATGGCTGTCAAGGTGCTTTACAAAGATTCTTATTTCTATATCATGAATATATAAAATAACATACTTTTCTCCTTCTACAGCCTTTGTTTTTGAGAAGCATTACGCTACCAGGGCCTGCATGTTGCGTTGGAGCTGATCATGTTGGTGCTCTGTTCTGAATCTTTTTCAGCTGCCTACTGAGAAAATGGCAATTTTTGCACTATTTCACCCTGTGACTTTTGTCAAATACTTGTCTGATTTAATTTAAAGATGGAAGAAGGGCATATTTTACACTAAGGAAATGAATACAGCATTAGAAACATCTCTTGTCACTCTGTATGACTAAAAAGCAGATTCGAATATACATGCATTTTTGGTTTTATTTGATCACAGGGCAAGATTTTAAACACTATTAGTAATGAAAAATCTATGGCAGTGGGAGTCACTCTACTGCCGTAAGTTCACTGAGCCCGCGTACAGTACATCTCAGAAAAGGCCCAAAGCTCAGATGTCTATCTCTATGTTCTTGTATTCCCAACAAGCAGTGAATAATGCATTAGTTTTGCTTCAAGCATCCTATTTTGAATATGCTTTGACAGAATTATTAGCTTGCATGTAGTGTATATTGTTAATGGAGGTCATGCTCTATGCCCATCGAGTGCTGTCTCCAGAAGCACCCTGGTACAGCGCACAGAAACATTTCGGTAGAGATTCTCCTTGTTGGTTGTCACCATGGGGTCCCCCAAGATTTCCATATTACAGGGCCAGATCCAGCTGGAGACCATGGAAATGTCCCTGTGAACACCATGGGCCTTTGGCTCAGGCCCAAAATATTTAACAAAGCAAGAGAGAACATTTTATATTACACTGACATGGGAGGACTCCTACTTTCTGTCCTCATACTGCTCTGTGGAGACCAGCCCTCTGTGGAGACCAGTCTCTCTGCCCAGGCAGCCTGATCCGTGTGTGTTGAACTGCATTGAGGATGTCTGAAGCCGTGTAATAATGAGTAACCTCCTGGAGCTGTCCTGTACTTGGCCAAGGCGAGGATAGCCTGAAGAGCGTCTGTCTTAAACCCTTAGGTCTTGAAGAGGGCCACCAGTGCCCCAGTACCGACAATGGTCCCAGTCACCTGCCCAGTCTCCTTGTTTGAGAAAGGAGTTGCACAGCTGAGTCCTGGGGTGAGGCTGTGATCTTGATTGCTGTGCAGATGTACTGCTCTCTCCTTTGGCAGCCGTGGTGGTCTGAAAAGATAATTAGCCCGCAAAAACTTAGAAAGAGAGCTTTATTTAAGATAAAGAGTATCATTTGCAAAAGAGTAGACGTTTACACACACATGTGTACACACGCACGCACGCAGTCATCCCTTATTTAAGTTTCCACAGCTACCCTTGGTGCAAGGCAGCCAGCTGTTAAATCCGAAATAGCAACGAGCGCACATCATACGCCCTCTGTATTACCATTTGAAAGGGATGGTTCCTTGGGAGGATGGGAGTTTGACAGGATATGAATATGTCTGAGACTCTATTAGGCACTAATTCAGCAGGACTGGCTGAATGAGATGAAGAAGCAATGAGGAGGAGAGAATCTCTTCAAATTTGAGCCTGATTGGTAATTTTGATGAAAGCCCTTTAGTCTCATTCAGTGACTGTTAATTACCTCTGGAAATTAACATTTATTTTTCTCTTCAGGAAATATTGTTCGCCTGCCAATATGGAAAGATTAATTAAATTCTTCCATGGATGAAGGCGAAAGTAGGGTCCTTGTGGTCAGTGCACATTTTGGCTGTGGAGGCAGGGATATCATGACAAATCCCTCTTTGAAAAGAGCAGCCCAGCTCTTTCCTCTTGTGTTTTCAAATGATAAGTGTGTCCTTGTCCATCTGGGGTGAGGCTGGTGTGTCAGGTGCTTTCAGTGGGGAAGTCTGGGTGTGGGAGAGCTGCGAAAGTGAGGAAGGACAGGACAGCGATGACGAGAGTTAAAGAGCTTGGAAGTAAATTAGGGGAAGCCTCTTGCTCCACCCAAGAAGAAATAATTAACCATGTGGGACAGAGGTACTTCTGCTTAAACCAAAGGGAAACCCCCCGCTTGGATCCATCTATACAGAGTATCGCAAAAGTTAATTGTTTCCAAAAAAGTGATAACTTGAACCTCGCATTCATAAGCTGTTCATAAACACAGCAGCTTTCCCTTCCAGTTCTCATTTATTTGATCTTGGCTCAGCTGCTTTTGTCAGCACTAATGATGGCCCTTCCACTGCTCAAGAGTTTATTTCCAATATCCACTATTATGCCATTCACTCCTGCTGTGCAGAAGGAAAAATAGGAAAGAAAGAGAAAGCAGTGTCCCAGGGAAACTCCTGTACGTGGTTGGTACGGGCATTTGACTGAGTTCCTGATTTATAGCTGCCAAACAAGTGTCTGGGTGTAGTTGTTAAAAATCAGGCAACATCATAAAAGGAAAGGAATGCTCTGTTCCTTGATTTATTTATTATTACTATTTTTTTTTTCTGAAAGGAAGTCCTTGCATTAAGTTTTAATGATAGATTAAATAGATGGAAAGTCACTTGGAAGCCCAACGGGCAGAGGGATTTCAGGCTCCCTCTGTCAATTCTCGCAAGGAGGAAATGAGGCAGCTGGGAAGCTCAAGCATCAGGAAGGAGGCAGACAGGTCAAACGGACAGGCTTTCCAGAAGCAACCTAGTAGGGAGCAAACAACCAGCTGCAGTCAATCAAAACCAGCAGGGCAGCCAGCTCCAGAGCTTGCTCCGGGTTTGCTTGCGGTGCAAGCCAAGCCACCCCATGGGGAGCCACTCTTGCGCTCCCATCTTCCACGCAGCACCAGAGTGGCAAGCTGGCATTGCCAAGTGGTCTTGCCAGGAGTGTGACAGCTGGATTGGGAGAAAGATGACGGTCTGCACGCCAGCCTTCCAGCCTGCAAAAGCCGCCCCCCCGCCATACACATGTATCCAGCCCCTTGCAAGGCTCATCTGGGTGCTGGACTGGGGACCTCAGAAAGGGGATCTCTAGAAAAATGAAGAACTTGGGGTCCGATTCTGGTCTCAGGCTGGAATATTCTTCATGCATCTGCCAGGGTCAGCAACAGGCCAACGCAGCAAAGGAAAAGGCAAGCATTGCTAACATGACTTGCCTTGATCATAGGGAGTTCTGCCTGACAGAGGCATGGGATACTGTCCTGGAGCTTCAGCTGGCAGCGACATTGAAGGGTTGAAGGGTTACACTTTGAAGGCTCTGTTATGGGTGAGAGACTGTAGTCCATTTTGGCTCGTCACTGTTCCCTATACATAGTGGAGAGGAAATTATACCTTGGCCCTTTGGTAAATCTCCCACAGGTTACGGATTTTACCTCTGGTCTACTTTACAGTGTGTTTTGAGATCAATATGGGAAAGCGCAGCAAGCTATAATGGACGTTGCTGCCAGGCAATGGCGATCTTTTGCTTGCAATAAATTTGGTGATTAGTGACTTAGAATCTGTTCAGCTGAATCTGTGCCAGGGAGGAGCATTGGAAATTATGAAGACAGGCAGCAGGAAGAAAGCAAAAATGATACAAACAGAGAAGATGGGATGGAAAAGAGTAAGACCCTCACATAGGACACATCCATTCAGTGACCAATCTGGAAAACAAAAGGAAGAGATTTTTCTATAGGGTCTAACCATCCCAGACCCCTTTTTGTAGCTTTTAAATAATGTCACATGTGGAACAAATATATCATTTCCAAAGAAAAACATGGAAAGTCTCTGTTGTGTTCTTATGAATGTTTTCTATTTCTTTCCCAGCTAAATTTGTTTACCAAGTCAGACTTGATTCTGCAAGTTGCTTCTTCAAAATGACATTTTTTGACAAATTTGTTATTTGCCAAAAAACATTCTCCCAGCTTTAATTAAAAAAAAAAGAAAATTCAATGAACTGGAAAGAATCCAGTAGGCTTTGGTTCAGGCCTTGTAAAGCAGCAAATAAACATTTTCTGCATGCTTTAGGAAAGCATATGACTCCTTGGTCCTCCACAGTCTCGGTATAGAAGAAGGGAGCTAAATACATGAAGAAATACCTAGTTAGATTCATTTCACCTTCAGTTAAGAAGGCAAGCTAGATCTGCTTCGGCCTCTGCCACTGATGTCAGGCTGTCATGATTAGTCACAAAACCCTTTTTTTTTTTCTCTTATACGGTACACAATTCCAATATGTCCCAAAGTACATTAAAGGGAAGTAAATAACTTCATGAACAAAAGAAATTAGTGCACATAAATTATCTGAACTTCCTTTTAGCTTGTCTGCCTTCAGCCAGTCATATTACAGCAAATAGGAACACAGAGGTGCTATGATGACAGCTCTCACGGCGAGTGTGGTCTTCAGGCTGATGAAACAGCTATTAGACATGTTAGATGAGCAGTGTATACTGTTCCTAAAAAATATTGTCTTGAATGCTGTCTTCTGAGACAGAAGGAAAGATACGTACACATATGTATATATGTATGTCAATGCTAGCACTGAAAAAAAGCTTCAGAACTGAGTCAGAGATGCACACGCACATGTTTTTATATGTACTTCTTGCTTCAGCTTTCTTTTCACTGTCCAGAAGAGTTCACCACACTCTTTGCCCACTACCTTTGCAATATTGTCTGCTCTTCTTAAGACAGCCGCCATACTGTCTTCCTACAAAGCTCAGAGAGTGTTGACCCTCTCCGGCTGTTGGGATTTTTGTGACAGCTTCTACAAGAGCAGCCAGTGCATGAGTAATATTTGGAGCCTGGCACCCCGTGTCATCGTGATTCCACGAGACGTTATTTTATGACGCAAATACACTCTGACCTCCATAGCATGCAATAGATCAAGCGTTTAATGTATGCAAAAATGATCCCAATAAGGGAGGAGGTAAATAAATTTGTTATGATTTTAATGATATGCAATTTAAATGTCACTTTTGCTGAGCAATTAGGGTCTGAAGAGAGTGACCTTTGCACAGTACCCAAATTGTCCTGAGGCATGGTACTTCTCCATGCATTTATTACTGACTCACATGATAAAGTGTAGACAGTACAATACCAGTCCATTATTTGTGCTGGGAACCTTTCTGGCCGAGACACACAATAGAAGCAAGGCAATGCAAACGTTTGCCACGCTGTGTGAGAAGCAAGGGATATTCTTTACTGAAACCCACCCGCCCAGTCGAGCAGGGTCAAATACATTGCCACCCAACGAACGCTCGCAGTGGAAATGCTTTGCTTGTAAGCAGGGTGCTGACCATGGCGCTCCATGTCGGGAGGAATCCAGTTGCCACTGGGAGCAATCAGTTATGCAGCTCCTCCTGCCCACTTTACTCAGCAGGTTGCAAAGGGCTGGGTCTGTGACTTCAGTGCACACCTGTGCCCTCCTGACACTCACACGCACAAACATGGGCTGGGGGTCTCTGTCTGTACAGCTGAGGAGAAAGGGGACCAAACCCCCAGGCCGTAGTGTGGCAGACTGTCCATCTCCTTGCTTCCCAGGAGAGAAGCGTGGTCTCTAGCCAAGACAGGGGAGGCGGGCCGTGTCATCCATCTGGGTGTGGGAACATCATCTTCTTATCCATTCCTGCTGCTGGGTTATGCTACAAGCCCAAAGATTTCCAGAGGGTGCAGAGCATCCTCAGGCGTACCCACTCTCTGAATCATAGAATCATAGAATGGTTTGGGTTGGAAGGGACCTTAAAGGTCATCTAGTTCTAACCCGCCTGCCGTGGGCAGGGACACCTTCCACTAGACCAGGTCACTCAAAGTCCCATCCAACCTGGCCTTGAATGCTTCCAGGGATGTGGCATCCACAACTTGCCTGGGCAACCTGTTCCAGTGCCTGATCACCTTCATAGTAAAGAATTTCTTCCTTGTATCTAATCTAAATCTACCCTCTTCCAGTTTAAAGCCATTACCCCTTGTCCTGTCACTACCTGCCCTTGTCAGAAGTCCCTCTCCCGCTTTCTTGTAGGCCCCCTTTAGGTACTGGATCAGGCTTAAGATATTTTATCTACTTAGTCAAACCAGGAAGAGAGGTTTTAACTAGTGAGATGTGGCCTCACTAGCCTCTCATTACCGACCACTGTTTCAAAGGCAGTCTGTTAGGCAGAGAAGTGACTTGCATAAGGCAGTCCCATAGCTGTGGCGACAAAGGGGAAGCAATAGTGTAGGCAGCCGCCTTCCACGTCCTGTGCATCCGCTGGCAGCGCTGATTATGGGATTATGGGAACTACCTACACCTCAAGTCTAAGGCTATAAAGTATTATCTTTACAGCTGAGGCATTTTAGTATGTGGTAAAATGCAATTGTAAGTAGGAAATATTAAAATAGGGGACTCTGTTTTGGCAAGGAAGAACATTGCAATAATATGGTAACGGGCAAGGTCTACCTTCCAACTGCGCCTTTGTAAGCGCTGCCATAAATACTGGACATTGTGTGGCAGCTGTTAGTTCATAAGCAGTGCGATGCATCACCAGAAAGAGCAGTGGCTGATACAGAGCCACTATTTTCCCTCTTCAGTATTTTTCCTTCAATATTTGTAACAAGTCGATGTTCATAACAGCTGAGTCTCCAGTGGCGACTGCGGGAGTTGCCTGCCGGTCTGACAGCAGGTGGTAAGGGTGGCAACAGGACCAATGGTTCCACTTTGTCAAGGAAGCCACCCTCCAAGCTGGAAGGCCAACCATAGCAAGGGAGATTCAGACAACTTCCATATCTAATCCACTCTTGGTTTTATTGCCAGCAAGGCTGTCAAGCGTTGGGCAGATGGCTAATATTTTCTCTCACTATCAGCCTCCGTTGGATTCAGACCAATGATGTAAATATAAATGGCTCTGGCTCTCGGTCACCAAAGCCTCCTGCCATCAGCCCTCCCAGGGAGGTGTTATTTAGATGAACTAGGGAAGTGGGCATCAGTGAGTAAAACAAATCAATTTGCCACGCAAATGGGAGAACTGATCTCTTGAACCAAGTCCTTGGTTTTGCTGTTGCTAGCTCGCACCTGAGGGGATTCAGTTCTGTGTTTACTATGTGTCTGGTGTTCAGTGGCTTTGCAGGGTGGGAGAGGTGTTGGAGTATTTAGGACTGCATGTGGTTTAGGCCATCTGGTGTGTTGGAGCCACATATGAAGCTCCTGCAACATTGAAACCTTGAACGATTGAAGCCCAAACCTGCTCATCTGCCCAAGTCTAACTGTATTTCCGTGGTGTGAGTCCATCTCTGGGGCTGATTCCAGTGAATCCAGGGAAAATTCAAGTAATTGATTAACAGCTTAAAAGTGCTCTGTGCTGCTTTTTTCCACTGTGCCCATATATGTGACTTACCGCTGCTGGTTCTGCATTGTTCTTGCACTCCCAGGCTCTGATGCATTCAGCGTGCTACCGTGGGGCGTTGAAGCCCGGCACAGCCCAGGCAACAGTAAGTGTATGAAGATGCCTAACACTGCTTCCCCATGAGGAAGAGTCACTCATGTGACGCTCTCATTTGTGTCCTTACCTGACCTGTTAGGAGGAGAGAGACCTCTCTTATGACTGGTGCAAACCCATCACGGAGCAGCACTCATGACTCCACACCAGCGGAGGAACTGCTCCTAGGGGAATGCCAGCCACTGCCATCATCCCACCCTGGGCTCAGTGTATTTTCAGTGCAGCATCCCGGCTTTTGCTACCTTGCCTCCCTCATCGCTTGCTCCTCCACATCCTCGTGGCTGGTCTTTCCTGAGCAGCGGCATCACCAGTAGCTAGACTGACCTTTCTTGCTCTGTTCTTGCTATGCCAATGCGTAAACCATTGGGTTCATAAGACATTGGGTTCATAAGACGTTAGAAATGCCACTGGGGTTTTTTTTCCAGTCACAGAGTAGAAAAGAGGAATATAACAGAGTAGATGAGGAATGTTTTAATTCCAAGAATGGCACTTTCCAGGTTTAACTGTTTAAAAGACCAGCTTCTGGAAAATGTCTCTTTTCAGAGTGGAGGCACCCCTTGGCATCACCATTCCCAGGTAGAAGACCCTAAACCAGACAATTATATAGTATTAATAAAAGAAATAGCCCCTCTAATCTCCAGCAGCACATTCCATCTCAGAAATATTTGCAGGTAAGCAGCAGTTCTATATATCGTTGGAGAGGTATTTCGTTTTCATGTCTTTCAAAAGCATTTTTGCTGGTTTGTTTACAATGTCACATGTGTCAGGTCTTTCCTTTTGGGTTGGCTGGTTTGCTGTACCAAATGGCAGTGTGCAGGGATGGAACAGTGATGGCATTATTCTGCCTCTTGCTGCATCTGAAGCTAGTATGCACCTGTTGTAGAGCAGTGGCTGCAGACAGAGGGGAAAAAAAAACCGAAATAATCTACAGATTTCTGGATCATGCATTAAAAATGATTCTGAAATATTATCATGGATTAATTTAATGCTGCCATAGACAGACTGTGTTTCAACGATCACTGAAAAGAGAAAGGAATAGTTCACAGGGCGTAAACGAACAGGGAGCCTGCTAAAAAAAAAAGCATGCAAATTATAGGGAGAGATCTTCAATACTCTCATTTAAAATAAGGAGTCTAGAAAGGGAGTCTAGTCTTGATGAGGGGGTATGTTCTCACACAATTCTGCAAGGATACCCGTATTTTACATTTACAGCGTTCTGGGGACTATCTAGAATTCAGCCTATGCTGCCTTTTCACGTAAAATAAACAGAGGCAAAATAATGTGAATACAATTAAACAAGGTTAACTTGTATCTAGACTTCTGAAAGCCTGGTATTTCCTTCATTTTTTAATCAGAAATTTCTAAATGCGTAGGCTTTTTTTAAAAAAAAAAAAAAGCCAGACAGAGAATCCTTCTTCCCCCCTCTGGTGATTTTTCTCAACCACTTGTGCTTTCACTGTGCTGCTGGAGTAGCTGGGAGACAATTGGAGGTTATTTTTAGACTGACTCACTCTGTAAGGCTGACATTTGTAGGTTAGGCGTACCAGTTGCTGATTGCTTCTTCTGCATCTTCCTTAAATATTCCCCTTCTAAACAGTGGGACATCTCCTTCCTCCTTCCCCAGTCTTTCCCCATAAGTATCGAAGTACTAAATCCATGCTGTTTGTCAACATTTTCAGTCGAGCTGAGTTAAAAGCACCATTTAAAAGGCACAGTCAGCTCATGTCCTCTGACGCAGCTGGAAAAGCCCAGCGCAACGCAGTGCTTCTGCACCTCAGAGCTGCTCCTAATGGAGCGCAACGTGCTCAGCATCCCTCTAAAGCACACAGGAGAACCGGCCCGCGGGCCAGATTCATGTACTGAGGGTCCCTCTGAGGTCCACACCAGCAGGTCTCCTCTGCTTGCCATCCTCTCTGAGAAAATGGGCATCAAGAGGAATTTGCCCACAGACTGTGCCTTCCCAGAGAAGGGGATGCCCAGGAGCGCCGTGCAACATGGACTGTGTTTCTAGGGCTTGCCTTTTGTCATGCTTATCCACTGAAGGTGGAGAAAACAAACAATGTTTAAAACTAAAATTACTGGTGTGTCCTGCCTCCAGGGAGTTATCCAAGCATGGGCGTGCTGGCACAACTGGTGAGCATGGTTGCAAAAGAGGCAGGAATGTATGGCACCCCATGGCAGCAGCCTGAAGGGGCTGGGGTGCAAATCCCTGGGATGGATTTGGTTGCTCGCTGAGGGATCTGGAGAAGTCCTGGTGTACAATAGAGTCGGCACTGCAGTTATTCACCGCTCTTAAGCCTTAGCACTTAGCAGCACGGCAAATTTAAATCACTGAGCTTTCAACTCTGAACTCCCTGAATCTGCTGGGGTTTATGGAAACACAAAAACCTTCTAAACCCAAGGAGGAAAGATGGTGGCTAAAATCAGAATTCAACAGCAGATTAGATTATGAAACTGCCATTAACCTACTCTATATTATAATCTCAAATCCTTCTAATATATTTGACGTGCAGCAGTACAAACATTATTGTCCACTTTAAATTAAAGCTGAACAGAAATCCTTTTTCCAGTCAACCTCTTTCTTTTCCTGGTGCTTTTGGGGGACTATTTTTTCAAATGAATATCTTCATGCAAATCACAGCATAAATAAGTCCAAGCACATAATCTTCTAGGGCAAAATCCATTTTTTTCCAGTAGAGACCACATGTGGGCCTCGTGCCAGGTAAAATCTAGTGTGCAGTCTAGTGAAATCCATCCCCAGCCACCCCATCAAGACAGAGCTCTGCTGTCCTGCTCAGTGCGATGCTCCTACAGGGATTTATGATCACAGGGGTGACCACAGTATTCCTCAGTGCTTGTACCGAGCTACCAGGACCATTTCACCCTTTTCTACCCGGCTGCTGAAAATGAGTATTCCCAACGTGATCTATTTAGGACAACCCCAAAATCTCCTTCCAAAGACCTGAGTGGAGGAAGACAAAACATGTTGCCACTGGACTCACACCTCCTAACATGTAGCCCAATGCATGGGGTGCATGGGAGACACTTGACTAATCCTTCACACCAGCATCACCCATACGTAACACAGAACGGGACGGCTTTACCAGAAGCAAGAACTTTTCTCATCCCACCAAAGAGGGAAGTTGGAGCGTGCCCAAAGCCAGGATGGCTGGAGGCAGGGCTGCTGGGAGACCAGAACAGCTCAGGTGAGGACGTGGCTGAGATTTAAGTAGTCTTTGGAGGGAGGCATTGCTGAATAGCGTGGCAAAATAGAGGAACAGACAACAACCTACAGCAAAACAAAAAAAAAGCCCCACCAG
The DNA here is from genome assembly GCF_036417535.1 of Chlamydotis macqueenii. Classification (NCBI taxonomy): domain Eukaryota; kingdom Metazoa; phylum Chordata; class Aves; order Otidiformes; family Otididae; genus Chlamydotis; species Chlamydotis macqueenii. Next base: position 133,122,665 of record NC_141556.1, read on the forward strand.
ATTCTTCTTTTCTTAGCTCTGTATCTTCTGTTGAAATGATGTCAAATTAAAATGTTATTAGAGTCTCTCTGTTTTAATGATATTTCAATGGTTCCAGCAGTGTAGTGCTCTTGGTTGACAGGAGAGCACGCCATGAGAGAAGCAGAGCGTCAGTCAGGTCAGTCGGTGTGTCTTGGTTCATGCTCGGAGAAGCCCGAAGTTGTTGTAGCTCTGCCATTTTGGAAGTATTCTGTCTCAGGAAGCAGCGCTGTGCTGAAGTCTGGGAGCACCTCCTGCTCTTGTGTGCACTGGAGGGGAAACCAGAGCCCAGCGGTGGGAAGTGTGCTGTCTCTGTTCATTTCTCCAACAGTAAGCAGGGTTGTGCCTGTGTTTAATAAATGTACACCTGTTATTTTATTTCCCAGAAGTGTTCACCATGGTGCTAGAGATCCCATGAGGGCACAAAAGGATCCTCTCCCTATAATAGCAAAGTAATATTGCAAAGGTCGCATCGGCAGGGCCCCTCTCACCCATCTCCACCGCCAGTTGCCCAGGAACAAATCTCCTGAAAATTCAGATGCTAAAAGCAGCTAAATGAAAATCAAAAGCAGAAATTAAGAAGGAAGGAAGGAAATGTGTTAACCAGTTAATTAACTGATTGATGTTACTTTGTTAGTTCTCACCCCACAGTCAGCATCAGCTCAGCAAAATGTGCTTGCAAGAGAAATGATGCTAATTAAATATATGACAGAGTAGCCCAGGTAATAATTAGCAAGGGGTAATGTGACCATTCATTGGGAAATTTTTTTGTCAGGCCTGCAGCTGATTTATATTTTTGTTTGTCTGCCTGAACCTTGGGCTACCTAAAATGATCTTCACGAAATGTAACATCCATATCCCTCCAGTTTAAAAAGTCGCAGAAATCTGAGATACAACCAGCATTCATTTTCTATTATGCAAATACGACTTCACAGTATGACACATCTGTAAGGCTTCATTTGGTTCCCCCCTGGCACAGTAAGCATCTGCAGCTTTAATGCCTTTGATATACTGTTTTTGATTAGATTAAAGATGATATTTATAGTCATTTCAGTAATGTCATTAGCTGTCACTAGAGTATCCTCCAATATTTTGTTTCCTCCATATGTTTTGCAGAAGAGATAATGAAATTTGACTGTCCTGCAGCTTGGATATAATAGCCTTGTTTGGGAGCAGGCTTACACGGGATCAGTCGATACTCCTCAAGCAAAAATGGGGATGGTCTGGTGGGCTTTGTAAACTGTGCAGGAGAAGCCTGCCATCTGCGCTGTTGCCGTGTTCTTCCTTCTCCATCCCTCCAGAAACAAATTCCTCTTCCCTGTAAGTTGGCTGAAAATGCATTGCTTGCTTGTGGGGTCAGGTCAGGAGGAAGGATGGAAGGATGGACAGACGTGATGGTAAGACTTACGAAGAGTGACTACAGATCACCATAATATTCAGTAGAGAGGGGAAAATCCTGGGGACTATGATGACAAACAATAAATACCTTCAGTTTAACAGTTTAAACAAAGGTGGGGAATTATTTATGGTAGGACAGTGAGTGTTGGCCAAAGGTCAAGGAAGGGAAAATTTAGTTTAGACTTTTGAGGGGAGAAAGTGGTATGTAGCACAGCTGCCAAGACCAGAGGCCGAGGCACATCTCTGTGGCCATGCAAGATGAGAAAGAACACGGGTTGGGGTTACGTGGTGACAGCCCTGACAGTGGGAGAGGGAAGCTGGGCACGCAACCAAGAGGTTTTCTCTTCTCTTTCTGATCCTGAGACTCATCCCACAGAGCACAGGCACTTTCAACTCTCCGAAGGCACTCCCACCTGGCTCTGTGTAGTTACTTGTGGGATTAAACACTCCAATTTTGGGACTGTTCTAGCTTGCTCTCTTAAAGTCCCAAATACACTGTGTTTCTTGAAAGAATATGTGTACCATTGGCATTTTAGGTGAACGGTAGGCACACTGGAGTTAAATTATTGCTGCAGAATTCAACGTATAAATATTTGCTCCCCAAGAGGTGAGGAGTGAAAGTATATGTATGAGTGACTTTGTTTAAGTAAAAGAAGATTGCTTGACTTTGCATTAATATTTCAGATTCATTTTGCAGAAAAAGAAAAAAAATAAACCCACAAATATCCCCCAAGAGCATTTAGAAGGACAAGAAAAAGAGAACATGAAAAATGTGTAGATAATTTGGAGCATTGCTCTTAACGGTGCATTCCCAAGTTGTCTGTGCTGAAGATCTGTTGAACAGTAGCACGGCTCTAAGGAAACGGGAGATCCAGCCCCGGTGGGAAGGGCTGATGGGATGCGAGGGACAGAGGTCCCACCAGCCTCCGGAGCATCCCTGGGCCAGGCGCAGGGAGACGCAGGGGCACACGCGGCCTGGTGGCCTTTCCTGGTAGGGGCTAGAGATGATGGACATGTCAGACTGGCGGTGGGTGCGGGGGATCTGAGCATGGCCCCCTGAGCCTGCCTAGGGCAATGTCACCTTGATCAATTTAGCACCAAAAAAGAGTAATTATTATTAGGAACTTGCCGTGTCCCACATTTTAATGAGAGTTTTGCCCCTAACATGAACTGATGAAATCAGTGCTGGTTTAAATGGGAATGGTGCAAGCACATCACAAGGCAATATTGATCCAAACCACGTTTGCAGATCCAGCCTTTGAATTCAGCCAGGTTGCTATTCTGGGCTAAAAGCAATACTCTGGTCATAATAACTTTGTTTTGGTCCTTTTTACCCAAAGAAGCGAAGCTTGCCAGGTGACAATAACACAGCTCCTTCAAGTCAATTGACTTCTCTGGCTTTACACTAGCTTAAGCTGAGAGCAAATGATCGTCTGATCAGTCTAATCACAGCTAGTGAGTCCTTTCAAGCAGCAGTTCCCTTGGGAACAGCATATATTTTGCAATCAAACCGTATTCCACCACTAGATATTTATACAAAGGTAAATAGGGGAAACCGGCCCCTCTTTTTTTTTTTCAAATGTATTTTGCATTTATGAAAATCAAAGTGTCATTTCAAAAATGCAAAACTGAAATCTTGCTTAGAAGTTGTCAAATACAATTGTTTACTTTTCTGAAAATTACTCCTTCCTTCCAAATTCTGGTTCAAAAGATATGCAAACCACGATTATATATTTTCATATATAGCCACATACATATGAAATATATTCATATTGGTATTTTTGAAGATATACTCATATTTTGCATATAGCTGTTTCATTAACTTTATGAATACTTTCATTTACCAGCAAAGTCAATTTGTAGGAACTCTAGGAATCCATCTATTTATCTAAGCTATGTGTGTGCATCCACAGCTCTGTCTTCTTTGCAGCTGGCTACCCCCTTGCGTTTACTCTTTTAAACCTCCCAGACACTTTCTACTTCTTTTATTCATTTTTTTACCACTGAAACACCCATCCCAGGCTCATCCAGGTCTGGTTTACTCTAATTCAGAAGTTCACTGGGTCCCACACCCCTACCCCAAGCAAGCCCTTTCCTTCAGAGGGCTCAGCCTGGGTGGCAGGGGGCTCTCGGCTCAGCTCACACCTCAGAAGATGCCCCCACCTCCGGTCAGCCCACGGCTGCCCGAGATCCTCCTGCATTCCCACCGTACAGGGACACCACAACTCCTCACACTGAACATTAGGGGTCTGAAAGGAGAAATGTTGATTGTTTTCAGATCCTTCAGTTCTCCGTCCTGATTAACGTCTCATATGGAAGAAGTTTATGTAAAGCCGATGTTCACAGGCTCTGCAATATGCAATATCATTCTCCACCAAACAATTCTTGTCAACACCTATAGTCTGTTTCTTTGTTGGACTCTTGGTGAAAATTGTTGGAGCTCATGTTTTAATGTTCCCTCTTCCATTATTTATAATATACTGAGTTACACGTGACAAGTAACCAAAACATAGCTACAGTTCTTGGTAGATCTTTTCATTTTCTTTATACTTTGAGCACAGAGTTTGCTCTTTTTTGAAGCACAGGATGCTTAGCCTAACAATCTCAAAATGCAATTAAAACATAAAATAGAAACATTTTATAGCTGTCCTCCAGATGTCCTGAAGATTTCCTCTAAAAGGAAAAAAGATGTAATCTGTTTTCAACGTCCACATGGATTTGTACAGCATCCAACCTTTCAAGCTGCTAGAATATAGTGGGCTCTGAAGGTAGATGATATTTTTGGGGAGAATATGAAGATGAACCTTTTAGCCTTGTCTTTCACAGCTGACAGAGGCTTCAAGCCACTTTCCTGGCCATATGTTCCCAGCAGCATCAGCTTTGTCTCCTATCAGTCACCCTCAGCATCTCACCTCTCATCACATTCCTCATCAGCTCGTGTCATGGGCTTATTCATGACTGTCCCCTTCCGCAAGGAAGCCCCATGTCTTTCTGCCACACTGGGGAGCCTGCAGCACATGAGGAATACCCAGGCTGATCCCTCTGGGAGAGTCCTTTTACCTGCCATCAACTCGCATCCTTGTTTGAGACGACACTGTGCCTCCTTCTCAGCCCTTTGAGTGGTGGGGCAGACTCACCGGAGGGCCATGGTTACCCTTTCATCCCTCATAACAGGATAAACCCAAGCCTTTTAGGTGGAATCAATTTCTCACCCCAGCATGGGGTCTGATGCTCCCAGCTCAACCCGCATGCCACAGAAGAAGCTGAAGGCTGTGGCTCCGCTCCCGCCGCGCGATGGAGGACTTTTATAGCCCGTGAGTCATAACAAGAAAACTAGCCACGGGCAACCTCAGCCCCAGCTTGTGCACGCTCCCATCATCTCATGCATTACCTCCACCAGAGCTGCTCAGGAACCAGGATTTTGCTGTTCAGGAATTTGCAGCGCAGGGGGAGGGAGCAGCACTGAGCCCTAGCAGGGAGTGCTGCATTCTGCAGTGCCCCAGAAAATCCAGCTGTCCTCCAAAATAAATTGCAGAGCTGCCAAGACATCATCTTTTGGTGGGTTTAATTTCCTTTTTGTTTTCACTTGTGCCCCAAAGTGTATTTGCGTATGAAAATGGCAACACTAAAAACATCAAAATGACCTGAGCTGGAATTGAGTCGAGACGGAAGGTTCAAATATTTTCTCATTCGCCAACACTGATATCAGCATTACCCCACAAAATATTTAGCTGAAACTGCATTTTGCCAGAGAACTGTTTGATCCAAAGAATATTTTGTATGTTTTTTCCCCTAGTTGTTTGTTTAATTTTGCTTTTTTCCGAGTCCCAAAGAGCATGTATGTGTTTGGGATTATAATAATTTTGGGACGAGCTTCTCACCTGCGTGCCACGCTGGGCAGCAGCTGGCAGATGAGCAACTCACTTTGCACCTCACAGTCTGTGCACGATGCTGCTGGGACGGGACGGGCAAGATGCTGCACATGCCTCTGCTTGGGAGCACCCTGACTGAACCTGCAGCCTCTGAGCCCCATTTTGGAATGTCACCGCCAAATCCCCCACCCCACAGAAGCTCGGGGGACCTACAGGCTTCCCTGGTAATCTCCTGATCATCCAAAATCACACTTCTGGGATGAGGACTGCAGCCAGCCATTTGTGCCTGCGCAAGCTTCGGCTAATTCTGGAGTTAACCTCTTCGCTTGGGCATCCTCATCTGCAAATTGAGGAATAACAACACACTTCCAAGGGATGGGAGGGTGAGGATTAACTGCGATGCCACTTCGAAGTGCTATATACATGCCAAATATTATAATCATCCTAAAATATGAGGCTGGAATAATCCATGTATTTTTTTTTTTTTTTGCAGCCCCAGAATCCTATTTGATTTCATCTGTTTTAATTAACAAATTTAATTTTGCATTAATAGGGAAAACAAGGATAAAAAAAAATGGAGCCTGCGTATGCTTTATTACAAATTATTGTTATCAGCTGCCCCGCAGGACTCCAGTCTGCACTAAATATGAACAATGGTTAAATTACAGGGGTCAGGGAATGAGCACAATCAAAATGCAAACACTTTTCTTCTACGTGAGATGGGCAGGGAAGAAAAAAAAAGAGGAAGAATCCTTGGAACCTCCTTGGAGCCACTAGGACTGCGGAGAGGCATAGCAAGCAAACTGTAAAACTGATTACCGGGCTCAAAAAGGCTAACATGCAATTTGTGTTCTTTTTATGTAGATTAAATGCATTCACTGCAGCTCATAGAGCTTAGATGCTCAGCAGGGATTCAGAGGGCTGGGTATCAGTCAACCACAGCCAGCCACTAAACCACAGGGCAAAAATCTGCTATTGTACATTGGAATAGTCACTTAATCTGTCTTAATGGGGGGGAAAACCCATGGGACAAAGGTATATTAAAATCAGAAAGTTAGTTGTAATGTTTAAGGAAAGCTGTAAATATTCTTTTTTGAGGTAACACTGTAAAACATTGTTAATGATTCTGGAATTCTCTTGAACATCTTTACATTTAGCTCTTGAAAACGCAGCTGCCCAACAGCCCAGGTCTATTGATCAGGAGGAAAACCAAAGGCACGAGACGCTCACCATAAGGCTGTGCCCGGAATAAACTGGGGAGGAATCAAGCAGGATTTCCTTTGACCTGCCAAAGGAAATGCTGTCTGATGGGCTTCTGCTGAGCACGTGAAACGTGCTGAACACAAAAAGCTGTGAATGTGGCTACCAGGATATGAGTGCTGGCAACAACAGTAGAGCTACGTTTCAGAAAATTACCCTGATAAAGGTAATTTTTTTTTTTTTTTTGGCAAAGGCTACTGCAAGGCCATTCTCTGTCCACAGCAGAGCAGAAAAAGCCCAACTTTCTGCCTTCCTTCTTTCCAGAACTCAGAGTTATTGGAAACTGAGAAGCAATAATATGACCTAATCATCCGCTTGAAAAGACTCCTATTTATTTTGTGTGCATCTGGGCTCTCCTCAACCTCTTTCAGCTTAGATTCTCCCGACAGAAGGTTTTCTTCCCTCTGCTACTTATGTCTATATCTGCTACCATATATTTAGACCTAATTTGGACTGCCTGCCATCATGGCTCAGAAATAATTACTTTACCATAATTAGTCTTAAATCAGGATTTTTACACCTGTGCTGAGGGTGGCTGACCAAAATACTAATATTCCCACACGCGGACCCAGAAATGGTGCCGTAGGCAAGGACCCCAACCTCCGCACACAGCACATGTGGGTACAGATGAAGGTGCTCTGTTAGCTGTCCATCAACATTATTTCGGAAAAGGCTTAGTGGAAAAGAAAGACTCCTGAAACTACAACATCCGTTCTACCTCAACTGGATGTAGGATGGAGCTTTCATCAGCTGTCTCCACTGCCTGCTCACTGGCTCCACATTGATGCTGCTGTGGGAGAGCCCTTTTTGGGAAAAAAAAAAAAAGGCTCTTTGGGTAAGCCTGTGCTCCAGAAGTGCAATCTGAGTTGGTTGCTCTCTGGGCTAGAAGTGATGCTTGGGACACATTAGGACTCACTGTTTCCAGATGCATGTTTTAAATCATTCACAGTAGTCTCCAAAATATGTATTCCCATTGGCAGGAATGAGCACCTTGGTCAGTGCAGTGCTCGACCACACAGGAAAACTGAGTGACCTTGACAGGCAGAGTAATAGAAAGAAAATGAAATTCAATAGCACTGAATGCCAGGTTTTGCTCTCAGGGACTGAACAAGCATTGCTGACATAAGCTGGAGGCTCCTGTGTCCGAAATTACACATAGGGCAGAAAAACCCAAGGGGCCTCATGAGGATCAAGATGGCCACGTGTCGCTGGTACAAAGTGCTAGTGCTGTTCCAAGAGCAGGGAGGAAAGGTGTTTCCAGCGGAGCTGGGGAAATAGTAATGCTGCTGTCATGTGTGTAGGTGAGACATCGCTCAGGTGATGCTTTATAGTTCTGGTTACACTTAGCCATGGGGGAAGTTTTTTTTGCTCTGGGCTAGCTCCTGCATGATTTCTCCTCTGAAATCCATATGTCTGAGATACAAGCACACAGCACAAAAATTGCTGTCTTTACTTGGTGTGGAGCTCCCTCCTCACTCTTCTAGGCATCTCTAGAGGCTGTTCAGCCTGGAGAAGAGGAGGCTCCAGGGAGACCTTATAGCAGCCTTCCAGTACCTAAAGGGGGCCTATAAGAAAGATGGGGAGAAACTCTTCAGTAGGGCCTGTTGTTGAAAGGATGAGGGGTAGTGGTTTTAAAATAGAAGGAGGTAGATTCTGATTAGACATCAGGAAAAAAAATATTTTTACAGCGAGGGTGGTGGAACACTGGAAGAGGTTGCCCAGAGAGGTGGTGGTTTCTTCATCCCTGGAAACATTCAAGGCCAGGTTGGATGGGGCTCTGAACAACCTGATCTGGTTGGAGATGTCCCTGCTCCCTGCAGGGGGTTAGACTAGATGACCTCTAAAGGTCCCTTCCAATCCAAACTATTCTGTGATTCTGTGATCTCCAGGTGGGATGGCACGACTAGAGACTGGAAGGACTGCAAGCCAGTTGCACTGTATGGACAAGGGGCATCTTTATATGGCTTTTCAAACTTCTCCCTTGTGGTTCAGGTGCCTGACACCAATAAGCTGATGCACAGGTCAATCTGCTGGGGCACGTAGGGCCAGCCAGGACAGGTCTAGAGCAAGGGCAGATGCCAGCACAGGAGTGGTCAGGACATATACAATCCAGCCAGGGAGGCTGGCTTCTGGTAGCAAAGGCATGCGTTGCCTGAAGTGCTGGCATCTAACCAGATGGGACGGTGGGAAGGCAACGGGGTCTGGCCTGCTGTGTCTGGAGGTGTAGAGGACTGAGTCCCCTTCATGCTCTGCAGCCAAGCAGGCACTGCACTTCTGCCACTTCACTGTGATTTCCATGGCAGATCAGAAGGAGAAATTTCTCCTTGGATGATTTATGCACTCACAGATCATGAAGTGCATTTCGTAAGGTAGGGGATTTTCTGGTGCCTCAGCAATCTCCCTTATGAGTCTTCCCAAATGCAGGATGCCCAGGGTACCTCCTGGGTCCTGCTCTTTGGCCTTATCTTCACCCACTGTGCCTCTGCGGGTCTGGTTGTCCTCCAGGACACACAGATGTGGCTGAGATCGTCAGTCCCTGGGATGATTTTTCTTGTCTCTAAGAGAGGACTAATTTGCCATGCACTCTTCTTCTGAGGTGGCTTAATTCTGGGTTTTCTTTAGGTGAAATGCAAATGCAGAGCTGCTGTGCTCCCTGTTTTCTGTGGCGGTCTGTTGCCTACATGGCATGTGAAAAGCAGGTTTCCATTTTGATAATTACACATTACCTATAGATTACATGGCAGGGACTACATGCTTCTTTCATTCAGACCGCCCTGTTTTCAATATAACCTCCCAATCTTTTTCACCTGTTGGTCTTAACCTTCCACAAACAACGAGCAGACCGCAAACAGTTGTGAAGTCTGATTTCCTCCCAGCTTCCATAAGGTCACCAAATCACATACATCGCATATCAACTGCATCTGCTCTGACGTTTCATTTGGTTCAATAGCAGTATTACACATGGAGGTAAAGTATGAACATCTGCTTCAGTACAAGAGCTTGAAGACCAGTTGAAGTCATTATTATAATTTAACCTCAGAAACTTGTAAAGTCTGAGTCCTCCATTCCACTGGGAAATAGGCATTACTGTAGTCTCTGTTTAATCACCTGCTGCTTAACCCACTGCTGCACACCAATGCGTCATGAAAAACATACTGGAATTCTCAGACTACAATAACTTTACTCCCTGTGATGCTGAAGAAGGGAACAATCTGAAACTCCTAAAAGCTTAGATGTTTTCCAAAAGCTCATCCATTTTGCAAGAGGTACGGAGTTTTTAAGTCCATTCTTGGAAAAATAATAAAACTGGTCTTTCTATTATGCCATTCAAGTATTAAATATATTTTAAGTGTGGGATTTTCTTCTGTATGTGAAATTTATCTTCCAGACATTGCTTCTTTTAGTACTGTAACTGGAAGATGAAATGATAAAAGACCATAAATTACACAGTCTGATATATTCTGGCTAATGTCTCTATTTTAAAAGCCAATATACACAGTGGTATTTACAGCTCTTGCCTGGAGAATGGCTTATCATCATTTGCTTTTATTAAAGATGTTTGAAGTAAATCTCACCCCTTCTCCAAGGACACTGAAGTCCCCAGGGCTGAGGAAATCGCATGACTCCAGTCCTCTCCAGTCTGTACCAGTGAGTCCAACCCCAAATACCCATCCTGGTTGCAGCCCAAACTCTGTGACTTCAGGTCACGGCCACCGTCACGCTGCCACAGGCCTCCCAGGGCTCTGGGCTCCTGCTCGGCAGACTCTGAGCAACTCATCAACCTCTCTGTTGAATTACGCTCCATCCCTTGGCTGTGATGGTCCAAAGCCCTTTTGGACTACGTTTGTGTGCAACATGGACAGAAATAACTGACAACAGTTTCTGTGCAAGGTCATTAGTAAGAGGTGGCGTAAGCTGTAACAGGTTCATGCTACGCATGATTTGCATTATAGCTCACTGCTGGTTCTTGGGATTAATAGTGGTGCATGCTTAAATGCTATGATACTTACATATATTGCTACAAATTCACTGCTACCTAATTCTTCGTGGTGATTGCTAAATGGTACCTCATGGCCTCTGAGACTTTCTGACCCTGAGAGCAGTGGGCTGTAACGCGGGAGGTAAAAGAGAATTAGCTCTTAGCAAAAGAAGGAAAAGTACAAAATTTAATCAATTTGACTTCATCTAAGTAAATTACGTGGGGTGTTCTACATTAATATATTAAAAAAATGTATACACCAGATGATGGTGATGCTGCATAGATCAAATATATCAGGGAAAAACAAGCAAATGTGAATTTGTAAAGTTTTTTAAATACTGTGAAGGCTTCTGTACTCTTTTGCTGGTAAAGGATACAAAAGGACTTGTCACGAATCCAGTTATCCATGCCCACAGAAAACCATAAAACCCCTCTGAAATGAGCCAAAATTGTGTTTTCAAAAACAAAGGTCTCTCATACTTAAAGTCCTTTCTGGGAGCTCTTCCAGATCTAAATGGAGTGTCACTAGGAAACAGGAAAGCTCTCTTTCCCAGTGCCGTGGCCCTTTCATTTCTCTCCCTGAAAGATTAAATTTGAACATTGCACGGTCTGGTTCTCTGCTTTCCCATCTTGTGCCACGCTTGCAGTGAAAGGCTGCCACGTCCGAACAGCAGGACTTTGCTCCCTGTTTGCATCACTCTGTACGGCTGCAGGATAAAAGCCCTCGGATCGCGGTGATGTTACATATAAAGAAATTGCTAAGGGGTCCAGGACCGCATCTTGTTCATCTCATCCCTTCTAGCAGGTGGCTGGGTTGGGGTTTTATTTCGGTGATGATGGGCTTCCTGGGTTAGTTTTCTGTTTTTAAATGGTGGCTGTTCAGAGGAGTGTTGGAGTAAATCCTGAGAGATGGGCTGAAAGTCAGAGGGCAGGGGAAGCTGTTGGGGGTGCAATACAAATTCATTTAGCACATGGCTCTGCAATTTATCACCTAGGTCTCACCTCCACAGATGCGGTGTGCGCTGTGTATTTAGGGATGGGGATGAGACACAGTGTGAAAATGGCTTCCCTGTTCCTTGTACCCACAAGCCAGTTTTATAAACCAGATTTACTTCCACACAGTATTTCTGTCACAGACACCTAGAAGTGTTTTGATCCTTAGATTCTCACTGAAACAGGGACAGGTGGCAGGAGCTGTGCCTACCTCAGGACGAGGGTCTGAAAGGGGCAGCCCGAGACACCACTTGGGCTTGCTTCAGTGCTCAAATTTTGGCTTTTCCGTGAAGCACCTAGCATTATGCAAACAACGATCAAAGCACAAAGCGGTGTTTGTGAGCAGCATAGGGACTGAACTTTGCAAAAAGCTGGATGTTTAACTGTTTGATTGCTGAGAGCTTTCCTGCAGAAGGTGAGGGCGTTACGGCTCAGAGAGCTGGGTCACTTGCTCTGATTCCATAACCGCAGCGACCGAGGAACATGCTGTGCAAATTCCCACCTGACTCCATCTCAGCAACTCCGGCCAGAGGACCCGATAGCTAAGGCTGGCCATCTTGCAGGTGGGCTGTGAAAGTAAGAGCCCCCTTGCCACGAGATCTGCACTTTCGCAGGGTGCAAGGGGTGGGCAACATCGGCTTAGAGCTGGGCTGGGGAAGTGGAGGGGCAATAAAAGGAAGAGGGTTTGCAGAATACCAGAAGTCACAGCTTGTATTTGCCTAACCAGCCCCAGATGGGAGAGATTTGTAGGTATTGTGCCTGAGGAATGTTTTCAAGAGAAATTTAAAGAAAAGGGAAAGATGGGTGCTTTGTGAAATCTGCATGATTTTCCCATGCATGAGGGCAAGTGTGGAAGTGGCTGAGGGGGAAACAGGCATGCCAGGAGAGAAAGGCAGACTGAAGACAGAAAGAAGAAGCTTCAGAACCTAAAATACATTGAGGCTAGAAGTCCATGCTTTCATATAAGGAATGGCCACACAGTCTGTTCTGAGCCGCACCTGTCTGTGGCATCGAGGAAGAGCAATGGCCGGCTCGCAGGTGGTCGTTGGGGCAGTACCACCACCTTCTTCCCTCCTGCTTCATTAAATCCTTGCTCTTAATAGAAAAGAAACAAACAAACAAAAGCTTCCCATTCTTTCATCTGTAAAGTCTTGTTAAGATGCTGGCTCAGAATCAGAGGCTTTTACAGAGCAAAACTTTCTCCCACTGAACTCAATTTCATTTCCATTTCAATGGGAAATGTTATCAATTCCTTCACTGAAAATTCAGAAAGAACTGCAGTTAGAATATGGCCCATTTTCTGGATTGCTGAATGTCCTTTGGTTTGTGGTGTTGTGCTTAAATCCATCTGTGGCTATATTTATTACAATTCCTTTTTTTCAGCTTGCTTGAACTCTGAAAGGGGGAAGGTCAACTGATGCAACCTCATAAAATCCCAGTGCAAATGTAGGGACTGTCAGGAAATTTCATATATTTAGGATTTCTGGCATTTCAAAAAGAAATATTGATTGTCCTTTTCCCATTTGCCTGGAGCAGGTGAATGAAGAAACTTCTGAAGCAATAATTTATTGTGTCTTTACCAATTCACTGAAGCATTTATGAATATAGCCCCCAGTCTCTTGACATTAGCCGCTTGATATGTTATCACACTATTTCATACAGAAACTCAAAAAGCAAACTTGGCTTTCTGTTCAAAGTCATAAACACTAGACAGCCCTGTGAAGGGTGAAACAGCCTACCAGTTGGTGCATCTGGGGAGGCTTTAACCCTTTCTTTTTAACCTCTCTCTAGCCCATATTGCTCTTGGCTGTTGCATCCATGGGACACATGTTGGCACCTGCCCTTACCCAGGGATGCTCTGCTCTGCTCCGAAGCAATGAATGTACGTGAGTGAGTGAGGAGAAGGGGATAGGCTGGGCACACCTTCTGCATGACCTGAGAAGGACGGGAGTGGTGGCAGCAGCAGGAGGCTGGAGGTATACCCTGAGTTTTGCTTTGAAGACACGTTAATTGTCAGTCAAATTGAGGTTGCAAATTGGTATTTGCAGCCCATAAGGCAAAGGAGGAAATTCTTTTAATTATGCTGAGAAGAGCACGATTAAAGGAGGTGAGAGGGGTAGAGGTGCAGGGTGAGGGACAGAGGGAGACTCATTTCTGTCATGTCTGGGAGCAATCCTACCATGACACAGTAGCAGCACGCCTGTCTGTCAGCCTTGCTTCTGTGTGGCTTTAATTAAGTAAGACAGTTAAGTAATTATAGTATTTAAGTTTTCAAATTTGGGGAAGGTGATCCTGGGACCTCGAAGCTATAAAGTACGGGTATGTCCTGCAATGAAAATCAGTGAGACTCAAGCCCGTTGTGTGCAAAAGTCGAAGTTGGACGTGACTCTGCTGTCTTCCTCCTTGCAGTGACATTCACATTTGACCGTGATGTGGAGATGGAAATGAAAATACATATAGCCCTTTCGCTTTAATGAAACAGTTTAACTTATTCATGCTACAGAGGAGCCTGGGAAGTTCGGCATTTAGCGATAGCAGGAAACTTCAGAACTTGCATCCTAAAATCCAGAGCCCACTTGCAATGCTAATGATACGCATTTCAAAACCAAATTACTTCAATCAGAGCACAGGCAGGTTGGAGACGGCAGCACTGAAAGTGCAATGATAAATGTCAGGCTGATTGGGTAATGTGTTTATGCCCATGTTGAACCGCTGCAAATCAGCAGGCAAATCAGGAAGCAAAGGCTGCGCTGGCCCACTGGATGTAAATGTTTTTTGCTCATTCACACCAAAAATAAGTGTTGGAAGAGTCCAAAATGAAACCTAGACATGTGACTGAACTTCAGCAGGGAGATCATGCTTTCCCTGTACATAGCGTACATGGGGCTGAAATCCTAGCCTGTGGTAATTCATAATCTGAAACTATTTAAAATCTATAGGCCTAAGTAGCTTGCTCCCAAGAGTAACGTAAGAATCAGCAGATAAGTCCTCTGAACTAAATTTTTAAGTCCTGGGAAAATCCCCCAAAGATGGGAGCGGGAGCGGGAGCAGGGAATAAAAGCAAATGAGAAGAAGACGAGGAGGGCCCTAAAAGCAAGTGCTGGGCCAACGCTTTAGAAAGGCAAGGGAATGATGTAGGAGACACTAAACCAGTTATCTTGGCATTGATCCAAGGCATAGCCGCGGGAAAGGCTGATAGGGGACGCAGTCCATAAAAAATGGAAAGAAGAGAGCCTAAACAATGCTAATCAACATCACTTTATGGAAAACAGGTTGCGTCAAATATACTGGACAGCATATTTTTCATGAAATCACAGCTATGTAGGATACAAAATACAGTATTGCCACATAGTATCTACCTTTTTGTGTTCTGGGAAAAAAAAATAACGCTAAACAAAACCAATGCAGTTCCCATTCAAGGAAAGACAAACTAGTGAACTGAGAGATGGAAAAAATTGGAAGTAAGGAAGGATAATTCCATACAGAATGGTTGTAGTGGAGTCTGATGGGAGCCTATTCTTGATCTAATGCTATTTAATATAAGTTTTATAACCTGGACAGAAAGACCTGCATCTCTGGTGAGGATGGCTGATGAAAACCACATGCATTTTCATGTAGGTGTAGGTGAGGTTATGAATTCAGAAATAAATTGCGCAGGTCAGAAGTGTAAGGTGGGGAGTTGTATTCTGGAAACCAGTGACCCTGTTTTAAGGCCTGGAAGTCATTTGAGATAAATTACCGAATACGTTGCTTCCAATATGATGATTTAGCCAGAGGAACAAGCAAGTTTCAAGAGCATATGAGCAAGTAGAAATAGAGAAATGGTATCATCCCCATATACAATGAAATTATCTTTCTGTGAGAGCATGGCTGTATCATTGCTGCATCCACTTCTGGTGCCCAGACCTCAGCAGGGGTCACGAGGAATTGGAAAGGTCCAGGAATGAGCCACGTGCTTTTCCAGTGCAGGCTGTAGCAGTGCGAGCTTGTTACGATACACATGAGATGTTTAAGATAAGGCTGGCTAAGAGCCTTTGTGCTCTGTTTAAGAAGAGCTTTCTGATGGCAGTGAGCTCCTTAAGATGACAGAAAAGCACAATGAGCTCCAGTGCTTCATCTATGTTAGAGAGCTGGGTGGGCCTGAAAACAGCAGGAGGGAAGTAAGGTGGATAATTTTTTTTTTCTCCGCAGCCAGTTTAGTATGTATATGCCAGCAATTGTGTAAACTCCAGGTAACTCTGAAAAGGGCATTTCCCGTAATGGAGTAGAAAGGCTTAGAAAAAATGAAAAGAGGTGAGGTCTACACCTCCACCCTCCCATCCACCCATACATACACATTCAAAGGAAAAACTACTCTGTAAAATAGTGTTTGAGATCAACGGCCACATTTCTCTGACTCTCGGTAGATAAGCCATGCTGCATTGAAAAAAATTCACCACAAAGTGTGGTACTTGTGCTATACAAAATATTTTTACTCAATTTGTAATATGCTGATGTAATACAAATACACTTTGGGATGTACAAAACATGCTGCGGACCTGAAGAAATGTGCTCCAAAATTTCTCATAAGGCAGCCCAGCAAAACGTTGCTTAATGGGATCCATACCAGAAGGACTCATTCATACCATCAGTGGTTTGCAGAGCTGCTTCTCGAATTACTAGTTAGTTGCTTTTTACAAAATAAAAATTCTTGGTTCTACAAGTTGTTGTGTTATAGAAATGTAATAGAAGAATGGGCAAGAAATACGCTGCAGAAAGTAACAGCAAACAGACGTAGTGCCACTGAGACATGCAGCTCATTTTAAACACTCCAGCTTTAAAGTGCATCAGTTATTTTTAATGATTACTTTGGTGCACAAAGGATGATGCCACAGAACTTTGTTTTGTCTGGAAACAAAAAAATCCGCTAAAAACTCTTGCCAAGAGCCCGAGCTCCTTACTCGGCAGCCGTGGCCAAGGGGAGGCACACAGTGGACTTACTGTAGCGAAATGACCAAGGTATCAACCCCAGCAAAGACAGCGGCAGCCCCCGAGCCCTGCAAGGGGCTGATATCCCCAGCACGTGTGAATGGATGGGTTACACGAAGCAGCCCGGATTTTCCCTCCACTGCTAATAAAAGAGGGAAATGGTGATTCCTCTGGGCTAATTTCTGTGTGATTTGAAAGCTGTAGAAACATGTAACGCTGGAGTAGACAGAGAGGAGAACAGGTATGGTTGCAACCAAAGAGCATCTCCACACAACCAGTCCGCATCAAACTGAAGCTAACAGCTTCTATATTTTAAAAACAAACTAGGTATTTTTCTGCTTATGTATTGTGTCAGATGGTAATAAAATATAGGTGTAAACAATCCTGCATTGTCTTATTGTCCATAAATAAACACACAGTAAGTTCAAAGTAGGGCTGGATTCATAAAGCCACACTGCTAATCTGTATTCGGGTCTCAAGCGTATTATCTGTAATTTACAACCAATTTAAATGGCATTAACAGTCTTCCCCTTATGGGAATTTAAATTTGCATCCTACCATTGAATTAAGCACTGATTGCATATTTTCTATAGGGGATGTAATGCTTTTTGAAGCTTGTTTTGAATAATAAAGCATCTATTCATGCACATGGTGCAATGTGTTTCTTTGTCCTGAGTGTAATTGAAGTAAAATGTGAGTTAAAGGGATTTTTCCTCTAGCCACAGGTTTGTTGATTACCATCTATTTTCATCTATTCAAGGTTTTAAAAAGGAAAAGAAAAATACAGTAATCTCTTCCTGCGTTTGGAACCTCATTTACTACTCAGAGCTTTCCTGAGAGCTTCTTGGATGAACAATCAAGAGGTCAAGTTTCAGCCCATCTTTGGAGGAGGAGAAGAGGAGAAAGGAACAAAACAGTCTCTCACTCTTCTGAAAAGACAAAAAAAAAAAAAAAACCCAAAAAAACCCAACCAATAAATAAATACCACAAACAAAAAGCAGAGGGAAGCAGACAACATCACATCCAACCTCCAGGAGAAAGATCTTGTCTACCTGTCAGGTAGCTGTTCTGCGTGCTGCCAGTCATTGCGGGGCAGGGAAGCTGCCGCATGGACGACTTCAACGTTAAGGAAGCAAATAGGGTGAAATAACATCGTTGACCTTTTTTGTTTGATTTGTAAGGTAGGAATAACTGAAATAAATAATAAACGTGACTTACTCCTTCCTGGATGTGAAAAACAAGCGCAACGGTAGCCTGAAGAAAGGGACGATGGCTGGCGGCTGCGTGGTTTGCAGGCAGCATGGCTGGCTCCGCTGGCTGCAGCCACCCCCCCCCGGGGAAAGGCAGCCTGGGAGGATTTTGCCAGGGGTGGGTGACCTGGTGCCAGGGATGGGTGACCTGGTGCCAGGGGTGCATGAGCAGCTGCAACAGGAGCGGTGGAAACATTCCCCAGTGTGTCCGTCCCCACCACCTTCTCCTGTCCCACCCCACGCCCTGCCCGTGCACCCAACCCCGGGAGGGCTGCAAAGCTGTGCTTGCTCTGTACGCTCAGCAAAGCATCTGCAGAAATCAAATTCTCCACTAATTCTCCTGCACTAGGGCACAGCTGTAACTGAGTCAGGGAAAAACCTCACCATCAGATTTTAAGAGGTTTTACTTTTTTTCCTTTTCCCCTAAAGGTGATGTTCATTTTCAGACGCAAGCAGGCCTGCGTCTAACAAAGCTGTAGCGGCATTAATAGCTCCGATATTCATGATCCTGGCATTTATCCAGAAATGACAGAGAAGACAAAACATAGTTGATATATTTGGCATTTGTGCAGTGATACAAGTAATGATTTAGAATGATGGTTTTTATTTTTCAGCATTGTCTGGTTTCTACATTCTTGAAAAAGCAGGGGCTGCTTCTGCTGAAACTCCAGCTTTCCTTTGATTCTTAGGATTTTTGGAAGGCTTTAAAAAATACAGAAACTACTGAAAACTAGACATTCCAGATGATTTGTGTCTTTCCCCTTCTTAAAAGGTGATTTTATTGTCCTTGAGGAACAAACACTGCTTAAAAAAACTGCCAACTACTTTTAGGAAGAGGCAGGGAGGATTGCGGACCATGGCCTTGATCCCATTAGGACGAGGTGTCAGACAGCAACGGTAACTGTATCTCTAGGCTTAAACCATTGTACAAGGTTTCTTTACAGGCTATCTTAAATTACTGCAGTTAATATTGTACTGGTGCAATAAAAGCAATCACCGCCAATGCTGCTGCTGCATGAGTGGCAAACATCAAAGATCTCCATAGCCGCGCTGCCTGGAGATATCAAGGAGGTGTAGAGATAGCGAGGGGCATAAATACTCTTTTTTTTTCCCCTTTCTTTCTTTCCAAAACAGTTTCATCATATCATGTGCACATGAGAGACAGTGGATGGTCCCTGGACACCTTGAGGGTAATTGCTGTGTTGCTCAGTCTGCTTCAAACGAGCGGCTCAGGAACGATAAAGTCTCTTTCGTAATCAGCTGGGTACCGCTGGTAGGTAGTGTGGGTAGGATACCCTGGATCCTGACCCCCTGCCAAAAAGTCACCCTTCCTCCCCGATATTCACAGAGGCAGGGAATCACAGCGGGGGAAAGTCTATTAGAGGCAGGCACGGACCCAATTGCCGGCTGCAGCCCCACGGCGACCTTGTGTTAGCGCCGTGCCCCCTCGCTGTTATCTGCTCTGATAGTGTGACACGGAGAGTCGGAGCAAGAAACGATGCCGATGGGAAGGTCTCGTGCTTGGGAAGCCTGTGTGGTTCAGAAGAAAACACTGGTGCTTCCCAGCCATTCACCCCCCTGTTGCTGGAGCCTAATTGCAGCCTGCAGCTGCCCTGGAACTGTGTGTCTGCAGGCTGGCACGGCTACCAAACCCAAAATTCATAGCCAAAAGTCTTCCTCGTCCTGCCTGTGAAGGGAACTGGGTTCTGTCCTTGCCTCGAAATGGGACTGGTTTACTATTTTTCAGAGCACAGGCTTGAGGCTCATGAGGTTTTTGGAAGGCCTGGGGTGGATATGCCTTATTCCTTCTTTAGAGGCCAAGCTCTGGTTTGCTTCCCTCGCCATGCGTGCTGCCCTGGCTCTGGAGGAGGGAGATGAGCGCAGCAGGCACTCCAGGCAGCTGAGCAGCCCAGTTCACCTTGACCGTTTCTCCTTGTTTTTCCCCAGAAATCAAACAAGAGGTCAGGCCTGATGTGCTTTGCACGTATGGCAAGTCCAAGCTGGGAATGAAGAAGTAAGTGTTGTCCATCCACCAGCAGTCAAGGACAGTGTGCAGTAACTCCACTAGAGATTCACATTTTAAAATAGCTTAAAATCAGCAATCCTAAAAGAGCTGGCTGAGAAGCCTGTGCCTTGCTTCATGTTTGATACTCTTTGTCATACTGGGAAAATGCTGGCCTAGAGTGACAAAGTGGGGAAAGCAAACAGACGTACCTTCAGGTGCAGGAGTTGCTGCTGGAGCTTCTTAGAGATTTGCGCACAGCCGCTCCCCAGCATCTTCGTTAGTGATGTGGAAATAAATATGAAATCACTGCTGATAAAATACCAGAAGAAAGGCAGGAGGGTAAATAAGGCTGAAAGGCTAGCTGAATCACACGGCCAGCTGCACCCAGACAAGCAAAATGTGTTTTACTGCGGGCAAATAGGAAGGAAAAGCATGCTCTTGAGAGGGATACTTGGGGACGAGGGAGCACAGCAGGAAATGCGACGACCTTGAAAAAGCACTGGGGGTCATGGGGGAGCTGATCAAAGTTTGGTAGACTTCTCTTTGTAAAGCATGGAGAATTTCTAAAGCTTTGGATGAAGCTGCACAGGACAAAAACAGATTGATAGTTACGAGGATCTTCTAAGATGAGATGCCTTGTGGTATTTCCCAACCAGGATGTCTGTACTACCATACAGGGATAACTTGATGACATTTATATCGGAGCTTGGCTTCAGCAGATCTGATGAGTTCTGCTGGCTTTAAACTTTATTCACCTATGAAATTGCCACACTGCTTCCTTCATAACCTACTATAAACAAATAAACAAGAGATGAGGCTGAGCTCCTGTAGCAAACCCTCTGCTTGTTTTTCAGGCCTCTGCGGCATGAACTTGTGTTTTAAAAAAAATAGCAGGACAAAGGTGACAAAGCAGACTCAAACATCACCATTACCATAGCAACCATGGCATTAGCCTGACACAGCAGCAGAAACCAAAATACAGCCTTGCGGAGAACATCATGCAAGTTAGGACATTGCTAGCTCTATATAGTACACAACATAAACAACCAACATATAAATGGCCATAGATTGCTCAATAAAATTATTAATTGCTGTTTAAAAAATAGGTTTTCTGCAAATAAATAGAATCTCAATAATATCTAAAATCAATTTCACTTGACACTAGCAGCAAAAGAAAAAAAACAATCACAAGTTGTATACCTACTAATAGTGTGTGATAGCATCTTTGTCTGGAACCTGAAACTATTAAGGCAGCAATATTGTAGGGGTTCTCTGACTGCTCTTTCACCACAGCTCCTGCCAGCGGTGCATTCGGCGACGTGACTAACATCTGTCACATGTGGTTTGCTCTTTCTCTCATCTGCTCTCCGGGGAGAAACTACATGCGCAGGAGAGTATTTTGCATTGGGCTTTTTTTTTTTTTAAATTTCCTTTTAATGTACATGCTGGGCTACGTTCAAATGAGGAAAATTCAGGGCAAAGAAATACGCTGTGCGCACGAAGAAAAAAGATTTCTTAGTCCCCTGCGGGATTTGGTACCGCAGCCTCAGGCACAAAAGGACTGAGGAAAGGCTCTCTCTTGTCCAGATGAGTTTAGAAGAGACAGCTTGCTTGGCTCTGCAGAGTGCATCATGTTTGACAGACATCCTTATCTGGGTATTTTATGGGTGGGTTGAGATGCTGGGTGACAGGAGTGCCTCCCAGCCGCACGGCCGGTGTGGCAAAGGGGGTGCAGATGTGGACGGCCGAGCCCCAGTGTCTGCACCACGCTGCAGTGGCTCCTCTGCTTGGGTCGGTCAGGGGACCGGCACTGCTGGATGCCATTCCCACAGAGCTGCAGTGATGTTTTGGGTACTCCAGACCAATGATAAGCACTAATGATAAGCATGGAGGCCTTGAGGCTGACTGTTTTGTCTTTGGGATGCCAGGACAAAGGGCAGAGGAGAGAGTCTGGTGGGCTTGCAGCCGGCTGGTATGTGAGGCAATGCTGAGCTGCAGTTCCCTCTCTCTGGAGAGCTTCCTGCAACCTATTGCCACGTCCAGCGAGAGAGAGATGGGTCCTACCTCCCTGCACCATCGAGTGAGTGAGTCCAGAGCTGGAGCAAATATCTGGTCAAAAACCAGCAGTCCCACCAACAAAACCAAGGAAAAGTGGCAGTAAAGGTGGATTTTTTTCCATTTCACATTATAAAATTGTCAGCTATCTCTACGTGCTATTAATAACACAATGTGCTCTGGAGACACTTTCAGATACAGTGGAATAGTGGTCACTTGGACCGCAGCGCAGCCAGCCACCCAGCTGGAGCACTCCAGGGGAGGAGGGCTCTCCTAATTACTTTTAAATGATGAATAATCGTTGTACTGGTCCCAAACTGCTGAAAGCCAGACCCCACCAGTAAGGCATGGGGTGGGCAACTCTACCACCTTTGCTAGGATAGAGCAGAGAGTACTGGGATAAATCCAGATGGGAAGAGGACATATAGTCCTGCTGTGTCCGGCTGTTATACATCCTCTTTCACAGGATCCTTTTTTTTCCCACGTTATGCACGTGCATATTTAAGTTGGTTACAAAACAACAAATGCTCTTTCATTTTATTTAAGTTCAGCTTCGTAACTAGAGATGATTCCACTTCATGTTCCTGACAGAGATGGATCAAATGGGATTCAGCCCACACAGACAGGGATTCATGCTGCCAGAAAGCGATGCTGAGAACGAGCCTGGCAGTGTTTGATGGAGACAACGCACACAGCTTCTGCAAAAGGACAATAAATTCATAACATATAAATCCCTAAGACACTTTTCTGAAACAGATACAGCTTCCATATACATACAGGGTTTTATTTATTTTTTGGTAAAAGTGTTAGCTTGACATGTATTTTTATTGTAATGAGATTGTAGCATATCACTTTTACTTGCAGTTACATCCCAGCATTGATCAGATGTTCTTAGAAGTCAGCAGCAAAATGGAGAAAAGCCACTTGTGAAAGTTGACTTGTAATGCTCGCAGTAAGCTTCCATTGGTCACCAAACCTAGTATCTTCAATACTTTAAACAATTTTGATAATCAATTGATTCTGTGAAATTATTTTTTTAAAAAGGTAGATAAACCAGAGTCATTGTCCCTCAGGGGATATAAATTCTTTACAGGACTCAGCCCTGCTCAGGGGCTTATTGCAGAGTGCTGCCTGCCCAGGGAGACAAATACCATGTCCTCTTCAAAGTTATGTGAAGATAATTTCAGCTCTCATTCAGGGAATTAGGAATCAGCCCATCATAGATGTTTAAGCTGCTTCCATCTCCTTTAAGAAACATCTGTTTCTCAAGCAGATTACCACCATTGGTGGAAATGCTATTTTATTTTAATCATCTAGAATAAAAACGGAACATAAGCTGCCAGGGAGGTGAAGGCACTTGCTCTTCTGCTCCTCTATGTGGAGCACAGAAATGCCTGGAAGGGTGGGTTGGGAAAAGGCAGCTAGCCTTTCCCAGAGGAGCAAGATCTGCTCAGCAAATCAGGGATGCAGCACAAGTTGCCCCGTCAGCCAGGGGCAGCCAGAGCCACTTGGAAGCAGAAAGACTTCAAATGGAGAACTATTTAAATCCCTTACAATTATCCTTTCCTCCTTTTTTTCCTCTTGTGTCATGTCAGACGTTGCCCACTTGTGCTCATCTCATTTGCCCTTTATTAGCTGCAGAGAGCACCACGGTTGGTGCTGCAGGTAGGCAGATGGGGAAGGAGCCAAGGTAACACCTGCCGGGAGAAGTAGATTGTTTCCTCCAGCAGCCGGTTAATGCTGAGCACCTCCTTGAGTCCAACAGGCCATGGTCACTTTGTTCCAGTTGGCAATACGGCCACGGATGTAGGAGCTTCTGCATCACCTTTCCAATTACCAGGCCAGAATAGTGACCAGAACACAAAGGTTTAATTGACTTCCCTTTTTGTGGATCAGAGAGTTGGCCGTTCTAACAAAGCTGATGCTATCATGGCAGTTTGGGGGCCACAGCTTTGAGTCCTCCAGGCTGCGAGTGTGGAGCCATGCACAAGGAGATGATGGACGAAAAAGCCACATTTTGGTGTTGCTGCGCCTGTTTCCCATTGAGCCTGTGAAGACCAGAGCCCACATGGAGATGCTTCAGCCAAGGTGGTGGATGGGAGTAGTGGCAGGAGCATCTTCCAGCTCTGCTGCCCTGGGATGATTTTGAAGGCCTTGAGCATCACTTGGGTGGAGGAAAGATGCCCGTTTCCGATTCAAGCCTTGGGAAACCCTTTCAAATCTAAAACAAACCAGTACCTCACTTGAAAACTGGGAGCACAAAGAAAGCCACTGTTCTTCACCTTTGTACTTCAGATACAGGAGCCCAACATCACCTCTGATATGTGAGTTTAGATTAGGTTGCAGAAATCCACATAAAAAAACTTTCTTCTGGTCTTGTATTGTGCTCCCTACCCTAGGAATACTTTATTTGGTACTAAAATCAGCTTTTTTACTGATAAAGGGAAGAAAGTATATTTCTTGAACTCCAGACAGTGAAACATGGTGGTTTGACATGTAGATATACAACAATGGTAGAGTACCCAACCTGTCCTGCAAAGAAATAAATGGAGAGTTTTCTAAATATTCCTAGTTCCTTATTCCTCTGCCAGAAGTGATAAAAAAGGGAAGCAGATACATAATTTATCCTTTATATATCTTTCCTTGAAGTTTCCCTTAGTTTAATATTTTTGAACATTTTTTTGCATTAATGTGCTTAGAATATAGGGGGAATTTGCTGCAGAGTTTATTTTCCAGGTTTTTTTTATTTTCCCTTTTTTGTGGTTATTCACAGTTTTTCAAGTGTATAACACATTGAAGGGGTACATAGCCTTGTAGAAAGGTGGCTGAGAAAGGAGGGGACAAGGGGATGTTCCCTCTTACCCACACACTGCCACTATGGGGTGAAATACTTTTCCTTTCCACTCTGCTCCTTTATGGAGAAGAGAGACAGGGAAGCATTATCTCCTGTTTTTCCCCCACAGCCCTCCTTGAGGAAGGTCTTTTTTGGTGACACGACAGCAAAGAACCTGGCGGGGCTCAGTCGCCCCCTGCACCCTGGCAGCTCTGGATCCCAGTTAAGCCCAGTATTTAATTTCTCACAGGGCCACGGGACAATTATTCAAGCTGGCAGGGTCCTCAAGACCTCCACCCCAAAGCCAGACCAGCTCTGAGGTCAGACCAGGCTGCTCAGAGCTTAGTCTTCAAAACCTCCAAGGACAGAGCCAGCACAACCTCACGGGGCAACCTGCTCTGCTGCCCAGCTGTCCTCATGGCAAAGTCTTCTCCTGACACCCAGCCTGACCCTCCTGTTTCGACTCTTGCCCTCCTACTGTGCACCACCACAGAAAGCCTGGCTCCATCCTGACAACCACCCTGTAGGCACTGGGGAGCTGCTGGGTCCTCCCAAATCCATCTCTTATCCAGGCTGAACAAGCCCAGCTCCCCCAGTTGTCACTTAAAACAATGCAGGGATGCAAAATCAAAATCCAGCCTGTTTACAGAAACCAAAAGGTTACCCTCTGGCATCTCCGTTAGTTTTTCCCAACTATCACAGTTACAGGTATGGTTAAACAAGTACTTTTCAGCCTTCCTCAACCCAAAACCCTATACCCCATGTTTGGATCTGTACCCCTCACCTCCAGCTTTCTCACCCAGCTGAGAACCGCCTGCGTTTGAGACTCTGCAGAGAAGGGAGCGCGTTCCTGGCTCTATTGCTTGCTTGACCACATAGGGTAAGAACGGCAGAGCGGATCATACAATGCAACACCTTAACAATTTTACATTTTTCAACGAGAAAAAGTGTCTCAATACTCAATTTTAGCCTGGGAATTACCAAGGCAGCCTTAAATGGTTGGCTTTTTGAACACATGAAATGACAATCCGTCTGTTCTCAACCCAGTCGTCGTAATTTCATAGAGATAAGGAGGATAACACACATGAGAAGGGCAGAGTAAAGAAAGTAGGCTGGAAATAATCTTTATTTAAAAAAATAGCCACCAACAACTGAAGTCATGTCAAGTGAACCTTTGGAAATACACGCAAGCAGATGAAATAGCTCTGGTAAGGGAATGGAGGGAAGTCTTTAAACGGCTTAATAATAGGAACACGTTGGGAAGCAGTGAGGTTAATGCAGAAATGACATAAAGCAGTGGGGGGTCTTGGACTAGATTTATTGTGCATACTAATTGGAGGACACTAAATACCAGATAATAGCTGAAGGATGGGGCTGCGGCTGTGTCAACATCCTCGTGTTCACAAAGGATGATCCGGCAGAATTTAATAGCTTCACAATATCGCTGAGAGCGACACTTTAATAGGTAACAAAACGGTGTATTGCAGCACCGTGCGGAGGGAAACCGCAAGAAAGAGAGAGGGGAAGGCCTCTGTCACCGGAGGCCCAGCTGACAGCCTCCAGATCTGAAAGCAGCACAATTTCCCCAGCCCTTCTCAACCTAAAAAAAAAGAGCTCAAGTGTTTTTCTGAGGCGATACTAAAGCAAGCTTTAAAATAACCACACCAACAATTGAGACCGCAAATGTCTTGTAAGTCTTTTAATCCTCATAACCTTGCACTGGCTGAGCTCAAGCACTAGCTCATTAAAACCCGAAAGTTAATTGCAACAGGAAAAGCAAGCAGCCCTTACCAGTCCTTACCGCACCAGCTGAGGTAAGCGCAGAAATTACTCAGACAGCGAATAGATTTGCTTTTCCTGTGCTAGCGCTTTATTAGCAACGCTCACAAAAAATCACGTTGCAATCAGGAGAAGTCACGGTGTGCAAGTGCGAGCCTCGGCTTTGCAATGCTCAAGCTCTGAGTTACAAGGCAGACTGCTGAGTAAGGAAACAATTTGCTAAAAAAGGCACTTTGTGAATATTTTTTTCATGTAGCATATGATATGCCAACACAGAAATATTGTTTACAGAGGTCAAGTGGCAGCCTCTGAACAGCAGCTTAATAGTCTTACAAAATCTCGTTCCTTAAAATCAGGGGGTGATGGCTGAGGCAACCTTTGCACGGCAGAGGTCAGGCACTGGTGATGGAAGGCAGGGTGTGCGGGGGAGAGGGTGCCCACTGGTGCCACTGGGGATGCTCAGCAGGCTCTGCTCAGCTGGCAGCTGTGCCACCGCATCTGGGCTCCACGGTGGTATTCAGTAGATGTAGGCTGAATGCCATAGGAGCTTAAAATCCAGGCTCACCTGTAGCCATCCACACTGTGAGCAACTTCTGGGCATCTAAGTCAGAAATTGAATCTCATCTTACCTTCCTCTTCTTGGCACCTTCGTTACACTGGCACTGAATTAGTGCAATAGATACCCTTCCAGCCACAGCTCCCACTTCGGTGTCAAAGAACAAGCGATACTGTTTAACATGGGTTGTTTATTTTTTTAAGATGCAATGCAGGGAGGCATGAGGGCACTTGTGCCTATTGGCCTGACCTCAAGAGAGCTCAGAGATGTGCAGGGTGAGGTGTCATGCAAGTCACCATAAAAAAAGAGAAGGCACCAGACAGCACCCTTTTTAAGAGGCCAAAGCACTTGCATCTTTCCCTGTCTGCCTAAGAGGGAAGATCATATTTTAAGTGATTTTTCCATGCGGTCACACACTGTGGGTCAGAGGGAGAACAGCAACTTGGCACCAGGAGCCCCTGGCACCTTGCCCATGTGACCTCCTCTGTGCAGCATCACCTTCAAATCTCTGTTGCCCACTGATTTTTAGGCACCCCTTGTTCAACAAGTGCACAGTGTTTCACTCCTGAGGGAATCAGGGAAACAGATGCACTCTGGGCAGCAAAAAGGAATACTAATAAAAGTAAATTTACTGGCAAAGTATGTGTCAGGATCATGTAAAACTCATTTGGTAAGGTACTTTGCCATGCAACTAGAAACCGTCCAGCTAAAGAAGATCAGATATGTATCTGCCAAGGCACATTACTAGGATAAGCTGAGCACGTAATCTAAGCAGATGACCCCACGCAGTACTTGTTTAACTGGCTCCATTTGTGTGAAAGCGCCGGAGTCAGATAATAAAAGAGATGTTTCCTCTCAGCTGGGATACAATTCCCTTGACATTCAGAGCACATCACCAAAATGGTTTTCCTTTCGGGTTTCTGACTGAGCATTGACTTTGCTGAGGTCACTGTGGCTGTGCTCAGACCTATAAACACAACGAGGGAGGACACAACAGGCTGGGAAGGAATTTTTTGGAGGACAGGGAACAAACAAAACAAACGCTAGAGGAGCAGACCAAACAAAACCCAAGCCCTCAGCCATATCCTGAAGCCTGAGGCTGGTTCAGCTGAGAGCATCACTGGGAGTCTGCAGTGGCCAGGCAGCCCCACATCCCCAGGGGACTTGAGGCAAGTGGGCCCTGTGTGCCCTCTGCCAGTGACAGAGGTTTTGTTTCCCAGGTCAGAGCTCTGCAGCCTCACCAGGATCTTCAGATTTGATGGAAATTTTGGGGATGCAGTAGCTGACAACACACAGGAAACTGGAGTGG
This sequence comes from Chlamydotis macqueenii, assembly GCF_036417535.1. Classification (NCBI taxonomy): domain Eukaryota; kingdom Metazoa; phylum Chordata; class Aves; order Otidiformes; family Otididae; genus Chlamydotis; species Chlamydotis macqueenii. The sequence continues at coordinate 133,150,940 of NC_141556.1, forward strand.
ATGATTTATCAGTTCCTCCAAGCCTGTCACCCCACACGACGGGAAAACATCCCACAAAAACCTTATCACAGGCTTGTCATGAGCTGGTACATTTATTGCTTATTATGGAAATGGCAGCGCTGATACAATGCACTAGCTTTGGCGTCTGGAGCCGTCGTCTATCCATGGCAAGATCTCATTTCTAGTTTCTGTAGCAAGGGCTAAGCCCTGGGAGCCAAGAGCAATACAGGGAAGCAGCTGGGCCCAAAGTTTGCCTTTTCTCTCCCAGTCTGAGATACTGATGTGCTGTGTCCTTTGCAAGGTGCCTGACCTTGTTGTGTCTCAATAAGTCTGGCTGCCAAACTCTGTAATAGCTGGATCTCACTGAGAGCCATATGCTGCAGCTAGGCTGTTTGGGGGAAAATTAAATTAAAATAAACCACAACAGTTGTTTTAATGCCATTTCTTGTTTGCTTGAAGTCTTGGTCCCCAATTACCATTACACTATGGGAAGGTACAAGCCTATGGTTTCTAGTAACTTGAGAGACATTCTGGACACTCGGGAACCGCCGCCAATGGGCAGCACGAAGTCCTGGGAGAACTCTCGAGAAGGAAATTGGAACAAGGAAGAAAAATTCAGGAGGAATAATGACTTTACTTCCTTCAAAATTCAGTTAAAAGCAAAAATTACAATGCACTAGGTTACCATAGACCTTCTCTTTCTCCAGAAAAACATCTTCAAGGTGGTGGTTAACTTAGAATCATAGAATCAGAGAGCTTCATTCCACAGATATTTTTTGGCTCCCTCCCTCCCAACCTTTCTCTGCATGTGTGGTTATCATGATAGGGGAACATTCACTCTACAAGACCAAGCTTCACCCTCAGAAATCCTAATGCATCACTGCTGCAGGACACAGAGAGCTGTCAGATTAGGGATCAAACCGAAAGCACAGGTGAAGGGGACCAGCACGCTCAGTCCTTGGCTGAGTTAAGGCTCAAGAGCAACTAATATACCAAAATATGTTTAAGGCAAAAGGAGAGAAAACATGCTTGTTTGTTTTATGGAGACTGTGAGAATTAGGCTTTTATTTCCTGATAATATGGGGAACCTAGAGAGCACAAAGCTCTTGCCAGGCTAGGTAAAAGATTTTCACTGTAAGAACAAACCCCGATATCACAGTGCTGCCTCACAGACACACACATTTTCCTCCCATATTTTTACAGGGAATATTCAAGAATGATGATGGGAAGAACCCTGCGGCACACGCAGAAGCAGCCAATATATCTCAAGCGATGCTTTCTCTCTAACACAGTTTTTTTTAACACAGTACAACATCAGCCGTTTGTTTGCAGCCATTAGTGTTAAGATCTCATTTGTACGACACTGTTTTATCTCCTCCCTTTTATTAGCACTGAAGCTGGATTTCTAAGCCAAAGCATTCTCCCCTCTTGTTACTCTTGCAAGGCCCAATAATAACGATGATTTACGTGGCGGCGGAGGCACGAGGCTCTAGTGGCAGCCGTGTGGGTCCCGTGCGGAGCAGAGCAGAGCTGGTGGTGCCCCAGACAAAACGGCTTCTGCCCCAGAGGCCATGTAAATCTGCTTGGGTGGGTGTGCTGATTTGCAGCCACTCAACCTGGGCTGCCCTGGGGTGTAGACATGGGAAGGGTCCATAGGCTGAACCTCCCTGGTGCAACAAGGGATAGTGGGTACATCTCTAAAATGTCTGGGGGATGCTGACAGGGCTTGCAGGGCTCCTCGCCTCCCTCCTGCCTGGCTGCAGGCTTCAAGTGTTGGGGCTCCAAGAGGGTCCCGCTACGCTTCCCTCTCAGGTTTTCCCCAGGTGAAGAGATGCTGCTTACACTTGGGTCATATCTTGTTAGCATCTGGGAAGGTGAGAAAAGTAATTCTTTAATTTTTATTCTTTTTTCCTTTTTCCCCTCAAGATTTCATCCCCACCAGAAGTTGGAGGCCAGGGAGGAGACACCTCTGCACCTTTAGTCGAGAGGCCCTTCACCTCAGAGCTGCTTTCTCAACAGCGCTCTGTCAAGGGCAGCCTTTGTCCGGGCTGGGATAAAGGCACTTCCCTAATTAAGTTAGCTTAGCCACCACTCAGGAAGTACAATGTTCACTAAACTCATCCACAGCCAGGCAGTGACGAGGATCGCAGCTATTCTGTGGGAATGGAGCGCACGTCAATTATCCCAGAATTTCAAAGCTGCAAAAACCAATAGTTTCCTTGGCAAAATCTGCCAGGCATGACATGACTGCTACTTGCGCTCTGCACATTTCCTACTGCAAAGGATTGGACAACCTCAAATACCATTTCCAAGAATAGCAAGGGCAAATGAACTGCAAATTACTAAATTCCTTTTATTGCTGGGAGCTACAAAGTAATTTAAATTAGTTGCAGTCTGAAGTGAACTGTGGGGCAAGCTGGGAAAACAAAATAAGTGGTGACATTTTAGGGACACCTTTTATGATCATTTAAAGAAAATATTTCATCTCGCACCAAGGGATTTCGTAGATTTAGGAAAGGTATGTTTGTAAAAGGTTGCTGCTTTGTGTATGCCCATACACATAGCGCATTTAAAGGCACATGTATACACATACGTGTGCATTGACATATAGGATAAACTGCACATGTTTCGTTCACTTTGCACCTAGCCTTTGTGGAGAAGGGGACAGCAACTCAACCTCAGCGAGCATACGTTTTTATGGAAAACCGCTATTAACATTACGGTTTGATTGCATAATGCTTTTCTCCTCTTCCCTAAATTCTCATCTGTAGGTGGGTTTATGGAGCGCGTAGGTAAAATAACGATCTTGTACGCTCTTTGAACAGTTTCCTGCTCCAGGAACTACATTTGGATCCCCCGCTGTGGTTTTGATTAATGTCCTACCTGCGACTTCTGCAGATCTGAGCCGCTTTGCTTCTGCAGGCAAAGGAAAGAGAGGGGAATAAGCTACAGCACCTGGCACCGTGTCATTGCAGCTGGAGCAGAGAAGTCATAAAATGCTCTGCCTTTTAATGAAATAGGATAGAGGAACCCTCTTGCAGCATCACTGTGAAAATAACTCGGTCATGCCGAGTGGTGTTAGCTGCACCAGCTTTGCATGTTGCAGCTAGAGCAGGCGGATAACAACAACGATAAGAATAGTAATAATGAAAATAACAGAGAATAAGAAAATGTTTGGAAATCTTTCATACCATCACCTTTACCTTCAGTGAAGGGAGGTTAAACCTTCAGCCAGCCGAAAAGCAAAGGGTGGGATTTATCTCCTGTACAAATGGCTCAGCAGCTACAAACACTGCAATAGGCAGTTGCAGAAAGATTTCAGTCAAGTGGAGAAAACTTCTTCATGGTACAAAGCACTTTCTGTGACGTCAGCGTCCTGACGTAAAGCAGTACAGTGCTAGTGTCATAGCAATCAGACTGCTGTGGGGTGAGAGGGTGACCAGTCCATGCTTTGTTGGCACGTCTTGTGTGTGCATGTGTGTGTGTCTTCATTCATGTCACTGTTCCTGGAGTTCTAAACTGTGCAATTTCTGTACTGCTTCTCCCAGTGCAACTCACACGTTCCCTCTCTCTGGTACCTGTACTGCAGGCAGGTAGAGATGGAGATGGGTGGGAGGAGGTGGACCAGTGCCTCCTGGGAGGGGAACTGGCACAACATCTCACTTCAGAAGCAATTTTGATGTTAGGGGACATCCTAGCAGAGAGGGTCACAGTTTCGGCCCCCAGCACAGGCCTGGGACTGCTGAGCATCCAGAGGAACTACTGACAGGCAGCTTCCTTCCAGTTAGTACTTAAAGCCCAAGGGGACCAAAGAAAGCCCTGTAGATCTTAACGGCCCAGGGGAAGGGTCCAGAGCTCTTGAAAACCATCTTCCCACCACAGGTACATTCCTGACAGACGGAGGTGGAAAGGGAGAACAGCAGCGTGTGCAACAGCCCCACCATATTTCCTTTCCTGACCTCCCATGGGTTGTTCTCACTCCCCTCCACAGCAGCAAGTCTCCCACCTCCTCTCTGCCTGTGCTGGCCAATTGGGAGATTATTCATTGCTACATGTGCCTGAAGAAGCCTTGCTATTACCCTATGAGCACATCAGCAGTGCTTCAGATGGGCAGGCCATGGGTGGAAAATGAATGGAGACCTGAACTGGGGATCATAAAATACACAGCTGGAGAGCACAGAGGCACAGCATCCCCCTTCCCAGCTGAGGAGCATGCTGGGAGTATTAAAGGGGCACAATGACCCCTCCGGTGGGGTGTTTTTTCTACAACACCTCCAGGTGTGACTCAACCTATGAACACAGCAGCCATTGACGACTACGATGGGACTGCGATGGGAGGTCCTATGTTTTCTCTGCTTTCCTTAGCTAATGCATGGTGGCAGGCCAGGTGTTGTCCAAACATTCAGGGAAGAGGTAAGACTAGAAGAGCACAGGCTATGTAGCGACCACCTGGCCAGGCAGGAAAGAGTTTGCTTTCCCCCAACATTCTTTACAATGAGGATGGTGGAGCATGGGATCAGGTTGCCCAGAGAGGTGGTAAATGTCCCATCCCTGGAAACATTCGAGGCCAGGTTGGACGGGGCTCTGAGCAACGTGATCTGGTTGGAGATATCCCTGCTTCTTGCAGGGGAGTTGGACTAGATGACCTTTAAAGGTCCCTTCCAACTCAAACTATTCTATGATTCTATGATTATTACAATGCATTATCACATTGCATTATTACATATTCATAATAATAGTAATATACAGAGGGCAGAGTCTCAAATTTTGCCCAGACACTTGTCTTGAGTTCATGAGGAAGCCCAGCTGAAGATATGAAAGAGCTATGGGACAGATAAATGGGAAGACTGGGAGAAAGTTAGGAGGAACCAGGAAATCTATGTGAAAAGGAAGAGTCGTGAGGATTAACTTTAGGAAAAGGCACCTAATTTTATTTTAGATGGAAAGGAAAATAGGGGATGCCTAGATAGGAGTACAACTTTTTCAAGTATGCATCAGTCTTGTGCACCAACTGCTATAGAGCTGGGGTGAGAGGGCTAGAAAATCAGTATAAAAGAGATTTTTTTTCCTTCTCTCTGAATGGGCCTGGTACACATGTAGAACATCATCTGAGCTACCTGTACCGCAAGGGGTAATGTTAATCCAGCTGAGTTACAGGCAGTCTTCACATCCGAAATAGAGCAGGAGCTGCTGCAATAAGATATAAGCAAGAAAAAAAGAAGAGAAATAATGGGATGTCCTCAGGGCACAGCATGTGCCCTAACTTCCACCCTGACAGCAGAGTCACCATGCCCGACGCTATGCTTGCAGGCGATACTCTACTTGTGGATTTGCAAAGAAGCGGCTTTATTTTGCTCATTTAAGGCTGACAGGGAGATAGGAAGAAGAGAAAAAGATTATGTGTATTTTGTCTCAAAAAATACTACTAATAGACATTGCATAGACCGAAGTCCTTCTGATTTCTTACCAGAAGAGTGGAAATACCAAATTCTTTATGTTTTTCTACCAGCCCTGGCAAGAAAAACAGAGCCTTTGAACTTTCCCGGAATGGACTGCTCAGACAATCTTGCCTGTAAAGGAGTCAAATTGCACCTTACTAAAGCTTGGACTGAGCTCAATAACCTATGAAAAAACGAGCTGATAGAAGGGATCTATTTCATAGATCAGCTAGTTTTTGCTAACTGTAAGTTGAATTTGCAGTAGTGACAGCAGAGCTGGAAAATGTCACATTACAACTTTGATGCCCAGATCCATCTCTCTACATTACATTATTTGAATTTAGGCTGTCGTTCCTTTTTCAAAACTCAAGGATACAAATTTGCTTTGGGAGTGTCTGTGCACAATGCCGCTAATTTAAATTCTAGTACCAGAAGTCAGGCAAAAGATACGGTGGAATGATGGTGTGCTTAGTGCCAAAGAAAATTATTCTGCAGAGGGTAAATCCAGCCGCATGTCAGGAGAGGATGCAATCAGAGAGAACCAATTCCAGCCAAAACAGACCCTTTGGATTTGAGAAGAGTGGGTGGCTGGCAAGGAATAATTTGTCTGATGTACTGAGTCTCCTGTTACTACCTGTGGATAGTGAGAGAGTGGGCTGCTGCTCCTTCAGATATACTTGATTATCTGAATGATACTGCAAACCTTAAATTCAGAGGCTCAATTGATTCCAAACACTGTTCTGCAGGTGTTCAATATTTGAAAGCTGCAAGCTGGTCATAATTAGGCAGAGACGGTAGGACACTGTTTCTGATCCCCTGTCTCCTGCCATATTGATATTTCAGTGGGAATTATCCTTCCTGCAAATGTAAGATTCATTTTTCAGTGCTCCTCAGGCACATTTTTGAAATTCAGTTTCCACAAATGTCCATGCAAAAAAAAAAAATCTGCTTTATGAATGTGCAACAGAGCAAACACAAGAGAAACCATGACTTTTGTGATCCTGATCAAAGCACTCAGGGTGTCATTCCCAAAAATTATTTTCAAATTATGTACAACATTTCACATTAAAACACTTTTATTATATTTGCACACCATTACGCTGAGTTACAGCTGTGTAGCAATGCTTGCGCACTGAGGATGGGCCATTTTGGAAGGAAGACAGTAAAGGAAAGTCAAATAGCCTGGAAAGAGTTAATGAATTAGTAAAAGATTACGTTATTGCTACTGTGCTTGATAGAAATGCTGCATGCTTTGTTGCTTACTTGCTTCCTGTAAGTGTCACGGTGCACTCGTACCTGTTTGGGTCGTTGCACCCGCAGGCCGGGTCCAGGCAGGTATTTGTAGTGCAGCTCGGTGACATGAGCAACGGTCCAGACTAATTTGGGAGGCCAAGCCTTCTGTCAACCACCCCTTTTGATAAAATCTCATTCTTCCTATCAAGGATTTTATTTTCATGTCTGCTCTGCCCGCGCGGAGGACGCAGATCAGCGCGAGGGAGCCCGCATGTTGGTTTCCGTGGGGAAGGAGATGCTGGGCCGGCCAGGCTGGGCTGGGGTGCTCAGCACGGGGCAAAGCTGTGAACCCCGCCCGTGCCTTGGTGGGGTTCATTCGTATTAGGAAAAAACCAAGAGGTAGCAGTGAAAGGGCAGTTTTGAAAGGTTGCAGATGGAGGTCTCTCAGTCAGCGCTGCCCTCCTGAGCTCCCATGCTCTGCTTCTGAATTTGAATGTCAGGATGAGATAAAAGCAAAAGGAGGTTTGTATTAGGCTGAGCAAACAAAAAGAGAGCAGGACTTTTCCATTTAAAATCCCAGCCAATGCAAAGTGTCTAATTTCCCCTACCCTTTTCAGGCTGCAGCTATCCAAGCTATCTCAGCACGGTTGTTGACACCTACTGAAATAAAAATGCATGAAGTAATCTTTGTGAAGGTCGCAGTGACCTTAGTGCTTAGCACAAAATTCTCACTTAATCTGAGGTTTCTGGCACATCCTTGTTTGTAGCTAGGGAACCAGGCATTTTGCTCGATAGAGACATGATCTTCCCTTGGCTTTGCTCATTCCCAGCCGGACTGGGCTGCGCCAGAAGTACAGTTGGGCTGAAAAATGGCTGCTGAGCTGACAAAGTGAACCGAAGGACACGGCTCAACACGAGCGCTGAAAAACTGCTGCATCACTTCTGAATGAGGAGAACCAGCTCGCGCTTTCCTCTTTGCCAAGTTAAATAAAGAGCGGTTGCGAAGAAATGAATGAAACACATTTTTGCTAGGCTGAAGAAAGCAAGGCAGCAAATAAAGGGTGATTTCTAAGAGTCTGGAGATTTTGAATCGCAGCAAGACTCCAGGAACCTAACCTCATTGCAGGTCGTTTCAAAAACTTTGTTGTAATATGTTCCTCCAACTGTGGTAGAAGTGGGAACAGCTACAAAATTTGACAACTCAAAACTTGGCTTCAGCACGGATTTTCCTTTAAAAAATAAAGATTCGTTTCTGAATGGAGTGCAATAACTTTAATATTAGTGTTACCAGTACACTTAGGGCTAGTCTGAAATATAAAGTATGATGTGATGAGGATTGAAGTGGGTCTCTCCACCGACATGTTTTTCCACTTTTCTGAATAGCGTGCTGCCTTTAATACTAAGACCCAATATTATGAAAAAAGCTCCAAACTTATTTTGCAGCACTGCAAAAAGACTGTGTTTTAGAGCAGCAGGGAAGGGGGCCCATGCTCACGTCCGTGCTACGAACTTGCCCTTTGCTGGCTTCCATCCACATCCCTGCCTTCCATTGCCCAAGTGCAGGGTGCTCAGGGATGAGGGCTGAAGGAAGGTAAAAGATGTGTACAGCCTTTCCTGCATCCTGGACAACAGGACCTGAGGGATGGGGGAGGGCTTTTTTATTAGATTTTAACTCTGTATAAGTAGATCAAGTATTATGAAAAATGCCTGCAATGCATTTTCAAACTAGGTGGTTTTTTAAAAACTTATTTTTAAATTACTACGTGGAAATTAGAAACAAATACCCATAAAAATTTCCATCTCTCTTGATATATGCTCTGAATAATGAGCTCTGGGTCATGTCCGCAGCTCCTCACCTTAGAAAGGAAGCGTATAAGAAAATCACATACAAAATATAGGATATTGTGTGGTGTTACTGATTTGATAAAATCCCATGAGAGTGACAAGCCAATCTAATGTCACTGGAAGGTGTACACTTATTTAACACAGCCAAATAACACCGAAGCAAAAACAAAACAAGCTCACAAAAGGAAGCGCGGCATGAACAGACACAAATAATAAATGCAGTGATGAAAGCCACACATGGACCCTTCACAAAGAGGTGTCTCATCCCCAGGTGCAGCATAGTGTGAAGGGGGCAGAAACGCTGTGCTGCAGTGGGAAGTTAAGGGGCCACCTCACAGATAGGCCAGGCCTCCTAAGGGGCAGAGCCAGCCTTGGCTGCACTCCGTATACCGGCACCCTGGGCCAAGGCAGGAGGCCTTCATCTGGGGACCTGGTCAAAATATTGATTCTGATAACCAAAATGTTATTTTCCAAATCACCAGTGCCAGTGTAGGGAAGTTTGCAGTCCATGGGTGCAAATACCAGCTGACAGCACCTTGGGATCTTCCTCATCAGGAGGAAACAAATACCTTCTCAGACCAGGCGAGGTTTCTTCATGGAGTTTGATGAGCTCTAGTTAAGAGCACCCATGAAAAAAATATATGCCATATAGACTAATTACAAGTAGTGGCTAAGAAACAAAATCCAGTCATTTTCAGAATACATTACCTGGTGCTGGAGGGCTCAAAAAACCCAACTTTTATTCAGTATGTGAATTATTTTATCAAACAGATAGTTAATGCAATTCATTGACCAAAGCCACTGCAGTGATCCATAACACTGAGGCAAACTAAACTAAACTGTTAAGATGACGTTGTTTTCACAGAAAAAGGACACTTCACACAATTACACCCAAAACCTATATGGGAAGGGAGCTGAGACTCCTTGTCAGCAGAATTCTCCTTTTTTTTGGTGAAAAAAAAAAATCTTACCAGCTACACTAATTAACATGCAATGAAGCTCGAGAGGCTGCCAAAGCATCTACAGTAGCACAGTGAACAGTCAGAAAACTCAGACAAGAACTTAGTGTTCCTGCCTCATCATGCTTCTTTCCTCCACGTAGGTGGACAGGCTGAAATGGGCTGTGTGACCTGCTTCTGTCAGAAACTATTATTCATGTTATGCCACTAATGCCCCTGGCTAGCTCGTCTGCCAAATCCTACATTAAAAAAAAAAAAAAAAAAGTCATCGGGTTCCTTTCATCTCTCAGGACTGGCCGCTGCCATGGGCCCTGCTGAGGCTGAGATAAACCCCATTCTGGGTGCTGGGCCAGCCTTGAGGTCCTGCTGGGGCTTGCACTGGGAATTGCAAAGGGAATCACAGTGGAAATCGCACTGGGAATTGCAAAGGGAATAGCAATGGGAATTGCAGTTGAAAGTGCACTGCTGGTGCAGCATCGTCTCTTCTAGCACACCTGCGGTAAGTCAGGGCCAACAGGTATGGAGAGAGAGACCCTCGGGGGCATTTTCCCTGGATGGTGAGCTGAGGGGCTTGCATGGCTTAATTCTTCTTCAGGAGGCTCCTCTCTGGGAAGCCTGTAACATTTGTTAGTGTGGCTCTGAGCCTTTGCCTCCTCAGGGAAGGGGGTAGCATAAGACTTATCGCAGCATCTTTGGTCCTGAGTTGGTGAAATCAGAGGGTAGAAGGCACCACAATGAGCACTCATCATTTCCAGGGCTGGCAAGGCAGCAGGGAGACTTCATAAAGCACCAGGGAAGACCTCTGAAGGGGGACCCTGCAGGAGCCACCCTGGGGAGGTGGGGGACCCCCCTGCACGGGGGCTAGCAGCCCTCGTCGGGATGATGCTCATGGCCAGCCCTGCATGCACAACCCCATTTTAGCTACTGTCTGATCATCTGCACAAGCAATAATAAATCATTTAAAATTCAGGCTGGGTACAGTTAAGCCTCCCATTAAGCACCGTATGTGTAGGAAGCGGGGTCAGGGCGGCCTTTTGAAAGGTGGTTGGGCTGGTTGCGCTGCCCGTCGGTGAAGGTACATATCCTGAATAGGAGATAAAAGCAGACTTTGCTCAATGGTGAGAAAGTTTATGGTCTGCTACAGCATTTTGTGAAATGAAATAGAGGCCTACGTGCAGGGAAGAGATAACTTCAGGTGTCGCAGCCATCTAGGCTAGCAGGGGACTCCCACCTTGAGAGGTTAGCTCACTCCCAGTGTTCCCAGTAAGGACACGTTTATCTTGTTTTCATTTGGGCTCTGAGTCAGGAAGGTAATAAAAAAATAACTCTTCTGAGTGTTCTTGCACTTTGTGTGTGTTTTTACAGGAATTTACAGACACCTGAAAAGGATATTTGCAAAATGACCTATGATCCTTAACCTGCGGTACACACAATAAATCTGCCACCCTAACCATTGCCAGCCTTTTTGAATGAATGGCTGCATTATAACAGCACATGTGTATGGCTACGGGGCTGTATATCTTATTGGACTTCGTACTCTAACCAGCATTTAAAAATAAAAGAAAACCTACACACAACTATCTACACATAAATTCTCTCGCAGTGATTTGGTTCTGCCTTCTCCCTCGCCTCTTTCCACCCTGACTGATGGCTTTATTATGCAAGGGACAGTAATAAACATCCTCGCTAAGCCAATGAACTTCTTCTCTCACACGTAAATATCTCCTTGGAGGATACGAGGTCTGACCAACAGAAGAGTAATGACTTTTTTTCCCCTGTTATTCTGCGTTAATGAAATAACTGGTCATCAAAATGTGATAGATTCCCAGTTTGTATCTGGATAGCAAAACAAACTTTCAGTAGGAGAAGAAACTGGTTAACATCTATAAAGGGAAGGATGTTGCCAACCACTTTGGGCTTAGGGTAGCACTATATGAGTAACTGCCTTTTGGTTCATCAGATGACCTGAAGAGAAATGTAAAAGTAGGGTCAGATCAACCTGAACTGCCTGCAAAATTTCCTTATGCGCAGCTCAGCTCTGAGAGAAGCCAATATATATTAGAAACACATCTACCCAAGACGATTCAACCCAGCTCCTAGGACCACGATTCAACCACGGGGCTCCAAGGTGCTCCACAGTGAGCTCAGCTTTTTATACTAAAGTTGTTTTTCATTGGTGACATAAATATTCATTAATCCAGAAAACAAAGACCTTCCTAACTCATTGATTAGGCCTCTCTGAGAAGGAGAAGACCTTAAGAGGGTGGCCAGGAAACAGGTCCTCCATTAACAATAATCGATCTGCTGATGGGACTGTTACTTTCACTGTCTTAATCCATACATTTATTTCTTCCAATTATTCAACAAAACCAGCAATACAGTGTGCCTGTGTTTCCCCTGGCTGAGCTGAGGTCCCTTTCATCAACTCTCATTTCCTAAATGTGGCTAGGTAGCTGATGAGACAACATACACCTATGGCTTTGCCCACACTCTTCTCACGTGTGTGCAGTGATACGCTGGATGCCCTGGAATCAAGGGCTGTAAAACTAGGGTGAGGAACATAAACAGGCAAAGAGAAGCCCCCCCACCATGTGATTTGGCTTGACTTCACTGGGCTGCTAGGCTGACATTTTTTATTCAAGCACAATTTTGACATAACATTTTAATTTTAAAAACGAATAGACCAATGAATAGTGTAAGTAGCCTATAGAACTGCTTGAAATACTCAAACCGTTTTCCTTGGAGACTACTGATGATTTAGTTTGGAATATCTAAATATTTTGCATGGTTTAGTATTAAAAGTAATCACAACGTAGCAGGAGGCTCTAGCACAGTGAAAGGACTGACAACTGACCACAAAAAGCCACAGTTTTCCAAAACACAATGTCTCAAACATTTCCCTGTCAAAAAACTTGGTGGCAATAGTCAGTGTTTCCTATGAAGCAGTCTGCTTTAGACAAAATCTGTACGTTGTGCCAAGAAACCATGCAAACAAATTTTTCAGCCAGCTGTCAAGGTCAGGCAGACTATTTCCCAGCAAAGTGTGTGAAGGAAAAAATAAAAAAAAAAAAACCCAAGCATACAAACAGATGCTGCCTGTATTGAGCTGTACCTTCAGAAGGTTTGGCTATAGGACTGAAGAGACATCCTTAGGCCCTGTCTGGGCTTCTGGTGCAGCAAAGGGCTTGCTGGCCCACCAGCACACACTAAAAAAATTCAAGGGGTCACTGGAATTTGTGCTGTCATGTGGAGGTGAAAGCTGGCAGCTGTCCTGCCTGCCTTCCTTGGGTCCCTGTGCAGAGGGGCTGCCAGGGGAACAATGCACCCATCTCACCTCCAGCTTTTGCCTCCTGGAGCACCGTTCTTGCCTTGGCATTTGCCATGGGGCACAAGCGCATAAAAGGGTGGGAGAAAGGCAAAACCCCCCAGTTTTGAATTTGAGATATACACCTCAAGATGAAACAGCTTTCGTCCCAGCCCTCCTCCCACACATGGTTGTGAGGGGATCCCCTTTTAAGTATAGATTAGAATTTTTAAGACACTCTCTCCAAACTTTAGGAGGGTGAGGAAGGACAAAGCAGGGGAGTAGATGTGTGGTCCTGCAGCACTCACTGGGGTGATGCAGTGTAGGGGCTGGGATGCTCCCAGCCTTCGACAGCGCCTCGCTCCCTTTCCCACTTTGTTAAGAGAAGAGAAGCGGCTGAAGAAATGTTTGCTGGAAAACAAGACAGAGGAAGAGTTTCCCAGCCTCTTGGCGGCTTCCTTGCAGGGCAAGAGTCTGAACACTGGGCCGGCGAGACCAGCAGCACGTGGGGGGCTGCATGTGTGCGGCCCCTGAGGAGGGAGCATTTCTGGGCTGGCTTTCCCAGCATGCGCTGCCCAGATGTGCTGCATCGGGCATGTCAGGATGGCGCTGATTTACTGCATCTGTACAGGCCATCTGTAGGGTAGGAGAGTGCCTGTGGGATAAACATCCCAGCCGCGCTGGGCTCACTGCACGTGCACCGTGGAGAGGATTTATCTGCTTGCAGTGGCCCTTTGTCCAGCATTTCTGGATGTTCAGAGACGTAATGCCAGTTGGGCTGTCAGAAAAAAATCGAAAATCCTCAATCCTATCTATGCAACGTTTCCAGGCAGAAAAATAGCTATATGCATGGGAAGCCACTGCATTACTGCTGTCACCTCATGTTGAGGGGGTATTGCTGGGACCCTCTCTGACAGCTCCTGCTTGCATAAATGGCTCGCCAAAACCACTGAGGAACCTCGATGCAGTCCCTGACTGCCGGATTTACATCCCATGTGTTTTTCTCTCCTGGCTCAAGGCATGTGTATAACTCACTAGCAAACACGTCTTGACAACGGGGCAGACAGAAGCAGCAGCCATCGGCCAGCTGTTATTTGGCAAAGCCTCTGCTTCCCTCCCAAACTGGAATGAGGCGACACCCCAAGGTAGCAAAGCAATATGGGGGAGCTGCGGCAGGCGGCTGTACAGATCCCTCATCCTGCCAGCAGCACCAAAAGGCTTTTTAAAGCGAGTGCTTTGAAATGCTGCAGGATCCCAGCTCTGAGTGGCCGAGGATGTACTGCTATTTATAATCGTCAGGCAGATGATTCACGGCTTTGCACTTACGCCATTAAAGGTAGCATTAGCACCGGGACCCTTTATCCAGCAACATTAGTGAAAGCTGAAAAACAGTCCTCTGAAAGGGCTTCGTCACCTTCCCTTGATCGTGAAACGGTCTCTTACACCAACCCCGTACATTTCAATTACCATACGCCAGTGCTTCTACCTCTTTCCCCAACTCATAAAAATCACAGCCAATAAACACAAATCACCACCTGAAGGAGTCGGTGCTTTCCTCCCGCTTTAATATACTTGCCCGTACTTCAAAACAACCTGGAGAGATTCTCATATCGGCAGTGCCCAGGCTGCCTGGTCCTAGGCAAGGATTAGCCACGTGTGCCTGTGGAACAATCTGCTCTCAGTTTGCTTTAACATGGTTTTTAGCCCTCTAAATCACGCTCAGCCGTTTGACCTGACAGCAGGCTAATAGATGACCTGCTTCGGGGGCGGAGGGTGGGGAAGGGCAGGAGATTTTCCTCTTGCTCAAAACAGAAAAACCCTGCCTGCATCTTGATGGGCAAGCTCTTTCTTTGGCAGGGAGATTTTTTTTTTTTTTTTGTATTTGCTCCGTTGTTTCCCAAGGATAGCTCTGGGAGTATTTTAAGATGGCAAGATAATGGCAATGACCTTAAGGCTGCGTAACAAGAAGCTTTATCAGGAGCTATCAGAGGAGTGAGACAAACACTGCTGATAACTCATGTAACCCCTCAAAACAGAGGGAAGGTAACTGGCAGGCACTAGTAACAGGAGAGGGGATGTAAATATCTCCGTTCCAGACCTGTCTTCAGTCTACCCCTGTTTTTCGGGGGCCTCTGGCAGGGCTTCCTAGGCACTGATGCGGCACTGATTTCACCTGCCCACCGTGCTAGCAGGTGAGGAGAGCCGGCAGGCAGGAGGCAGGGACACCTAGTAGCAACACCGGCTCCCCAGATGGGATTTTTCCCCCATCCCAGTGCGTTCTCCCTGGAGGGCTGGGATTTGGACAATGCCCGTGCTGTGGAGCAGGAAAACAAAAGTAGCTTTTCATTCAGGGCTCTTGTGCAAAGTGGTGGCACTTTCCATGCAAAAAAAAAAAAAAACTTTCCAAGTGTTGCATGGGAGTTTAGCATGTGACTCCCATTAAAGTCAATATGAGTCATGTGGCAAACAACCCCCCGAACACTTTGAAGATATACTGCAATTTATGTTTTTCTGATCCCGGCTTTAAAAAAAAAAAAAAAAAAAACCCACCAAAAAAAAAACCCAACCCCTATTGTAGACTGGGACTTCAAGGCCAGCTTTTCAAGAGCAGTTCTCTTTCCTTGTTTGCTCCTAGACATAAATCACAGCAGGAGGGAGCGCAATCAGTTAGACTGTTAGCTGGTGATGGCACAGCAATGACTAGTCAAGGGGAAAAAAAAAGGAGGGAGCGAAAAAGAAGTGTTGGTGAAAACTGTATATGGATTACTTAAGCTTCCTACAAAAGTACTGACCGCAAAGAAACCCAGATGGATTTCAGTACGATGTAAAAGCTGTCTGTGGAAAAACTGAAGTGTTTAAGAGAAACTGACGGGAAGCCATGCTCCTGGGTCTGTGTCAGTGACAAACCTCCCTGGGGAGACGGGCGATGAGGGGAGTCGAAGGCGTGGGGGTCTCACTGCTGCCTTCCTGGGCAGTCTGATCTAGCAGGGCCACTTTGCTTCCGTGCCCTGTTTGGGACTGGGGGTACCCAACACCTGTGCATCCCCCCAGCGGGCACGAAACCCAGCCCAGCCGGTGTGGCTATCTGAGAGCTCCTGTTTCCAGAAGCCCAGTCTCGAGGTTCGGCTTGAAATCAGCAGGGATTTTTCCCCCCTCTTGCAAGGAAGAGCCCAAATGTCATTTTCCTCCTTCAGACTCGTGCCCAAAGCCCACCAGTGAAGAGAGCAACCAAAGACAAAGCCTCCTGGAGCTGTGGTTTAGGTCTCCAGCTGCTTTTCCCAGGGATCCAGATTTTTAAGTGACCAGCTGTAATGCTTACCAAAGCGGAGTTTTCTCTATTACAGGAAATGTCAGCGTTCCAGCACAGACCATATTTCTTAAAATATTCTGCAACCAAAAGAACCTAACAAAAAAATCCCCTTCATTTCAGCAAGAGGGGCATCCAGCTGCATACAGGTCCACAGCCCAGTAGAAACTCTGTGACCCTTGGCCCAACATCCTCATCTCCTTATCTGAAAATGGGGTCCCGAATCTTTCACAGCCCTGCTGTTGGATTGTACATAGCCCCAGAAACCTTTCCCGAACAAAATGATCGAGATCCAGTCATTTCCTTGAAAAGAAAAATAAAACAGCATTTTCCAGCAGGAATAACACATCATCAGAAGTTGTTGTGGTTTCTTAGATATGATCACTGAAACAGTCCCACAAATTCTCACTCTGACAGGGGAAAACCCTTCAAAGACAAGCTCTTCATTGCAAACTTTCTGACTGTCTCTGCGATGAAGAGCTGATCCCTGTGTTTCAACGCTCCTGAGAGCCACTGAAAGCCTCATTTTTGAGGAGAAACCTTTCAGTGCCATACTGTACAGTCTGTGCCGTAGTAAACAGGATACTGGACCTGAGCATCCCTGAAAATCAAGCCTGGTCACATCCACACATCGGATTTGCAGACACTTAAACCAGGACCACCCATACTCCTGCTCCCGTGGCTGCGACTCAAGGTCCCCTCGAGCAGTTCTTCCCAGCTCCCTGCTGTCACCAGTGGGCCTAGGGACAATGTTTCAGCCAGAAGAGTGCCTGGGACATCATCTTCACAGCTTCCATGCTGCAAAACCCTCCCCCATGCCATAAATCCTGTCTCCCAGCTTTGCTGTTGCAGGGTGCCAGGAAAGGCAGGCAGCCGACGCTGCCAGTCTCCCCCAGTGCAACCGTCCCAAGGTCACTGCTATTGACCAGCTATTCCCGGTGAGCATCATCTAAGCGACCTCAGCCTCCGCATCTTGGCATCCCTCAAGAAATTCGCCTCGTAGTGCTCCTCAAAAGAAAATGTTTTTGCATCTCGCTAGCCCCTAAGGAGGTGCCATAAAAGGGGATGAAAGATTTATCCCTGTAGCAGCAGAACGGCAACTCAGTGAGCATTAAATAACTACAATAGAAGTAGACAGGATTTATTTTGATGAATAGTAAGTAGAACAAATGAAAAATGCAGTTTCCAGTGAGAACTATGCACTGATTGGAGTTAGATTAAATGGATAAATGGAGAAAAATGGAGGACCGAGAATTTTTTTGATATTTCCTTGATATTTTGTTTTGACAATTTCAGAATAAATTGTTTTGGTGTATTATTTTGAGAGGATATTTTTCTTCTAAAATTCACCTGAACTGAAAAATACTGAAATAACACATCATATATCATCCTGAACCAAAGTGTGATTTTTTTTTTTTTAATTTAGTCACTGAACTATTGAAAAAACAATCCATTCAGGTAAGGCCGAGCAAAATCAACATTGATAAGAGACCTGATAATGTAATTGCCTTCCACTCCTGTCCCTGCCTGGCCTAAATAAAATGTTTTCAGGAAATTAAAAACCTCCATAATAACCTAAGTGGAATATACTTCCCTGCACTCACCTCCTCTAATGTTTATTCTTCGTGTTATCTCTGCTTGTCCTTTTCTCACTTTTCATCTTGTGTGGGATTTTTTACAAAAGATATTTTATTCCCAGGACAGAAAGCTCAGGACTTTAATGATCATCAGGTGAGAGATGACATCCAAGAGAAAATGCAGTGCTGCACTACAGTGGATTCATGGGGATGCCTGGGATTGGGTTGGATTATTTTCTTGGCTAGTGAAATGCATCTGTCCAGAAAGCAAATGCATTTCCCTTCGGCTTTGGTGTAGCCTCTACCTTTATTTCCAGATTACGAAATTCCAGGAGGCAAAATCAAGAGGAGCACACTTGTATTTTCCCATCCCAGTTACGTACCTTTGCACATTGAACTTCCCAACTATTTCCATGACAACAGATTATAGACTGACACTTTTTTTCGTCCGTTGGCAGTGAATTTATAAACCAAGGATTCATGAAGTATTATTGTTAAGAGATGCATCAAGATCAGACAGACATGCCACTTTTTTTGGAAATAACTCACGCCTGGCTGTCAGGAGGGTTGGGGCGCTTTGTGAAACACCGTGCTTAACATTCACACCGCCACTGCCGCATCACTAAATATCGCCCGCTCACGCTGGAGCCCCGGTAAGTGGCGAGCAGATATAGCGCGCCGTAAATCACTTGCTGTACCCTTGCTTTTATGCTTTTGTAGTTTTATTGCTTTACTTTAGCCGCTAGCTGTTATAACTGAATCAATTAAAAGTTTACTTATCACGTATCACCCTTGGCTAGGGAACATGTGGATACTCCCCTCCCTCCCCAATGCCGGGACGTGGGGCTGGCTGTGGGGATCATCTCCCCACCCCATCTCAGCAGCACGGCAAAGAGCATCCTCACCCGTGGCTTGCTCACCAAGGTCCTGGGCTGGCACATGGGCTCCTCAGGGCTATCCCAGGCCCCGAATACAGTCTGGAGCCCCTTTCTAGCTCCTGCCAGGACAACAAGCAGGAGGCAAAGTGCAGCAAGCAAAAAAAGGGAGCAGGAGCTGGAAATGAGCCCCAAAGACCTCTGGCCAGCAAGGTTGTGGCCCCAATAGCAAGCCCCATGGTGGCACAGGGGAGCCCCAGGACATGGGGAGCCCAGGGACAGATGGACTAAAGTGAGGTTAACCTAACGCTTCTCCAGAAGTCACCTTGGTCCCAGCTCGGCTACATAGAGAAACAGAAGTGTGAAGGGGAGGTACAACAGACATCGGGAGGAGAAGGGCCTCCTTTAAAAGCCCTGGTTTGATTTGCAGTTCAGCAAGTTCACAAGAGTGATTACTTGAAGCAAAAGGAAAGGTTAACGTGCAAGCGCTTCACCCCTGAAAACCCGGGTACGGCTCCTGATTATGTCACAAGTAAAAAATTAGATTTTTTCCAATACAGAGAAAAATTAATAAGACCTTTAATGAGTCCATAAAAACATTAGGATAGCTTTAGTCATTTTCTTTTTAGTAACTATTATGCTTGTACATTTTCTTAATGGAAGTACAGAGCAAGAAAAGTGCTTCCTTATGAAGAAAAACGAGGAAATGGCAGCTAAAAGTGGAATAGTCAAGGATGTGGAAATGTTGCTGGCTGTTCCATCCATGTGAAGAAATGGGAGGGAGAGTCAGGGGAGGGTGACCTGCCAGGAGAAGGAAGCTTGAACAGCAAGGGCACAGCTGAGACACGTACAGGACACTTTGAGGGGATTACTGGATGTTTTGGTATTACTATTTTTCCTTTAAAAAATGGCAAACCTAAGTAATGTAAGGAAAAACCATTTTTGTAGGATTTTCTCTTACTTGCCAACGAACGCTTAGTCCCTTTGTTAGGTTTATTTCTGGCTGGTTACATTAACATTAGTAATGCAGATTCTCTCTTGAGAATGAATTGAGAGATGGAGGTAACAATCTTACTGCTAAAATCAGAGGGGTTTTAAAAATACCATCAGAGCCTCTCTTGGAAAGAGTACCTTAAGTCCACAAATATCACACTAACTGCTTTCTGCATCTTTTTTTTTTTTTTACCTCTTACTTTTATATTCATTTTAAAGTACTTTCAACAATGCTGACTAACAAGTTAGGATGCAATTTCTAGCGTTGGCCCAGCACCCATCTATACTGCTGTTGATTCTTATTTGCTCACCACCCTTTGCCTCCTCCTTTCCTTGCTGTCTGCTGACCTGTTAAGCAGCAAGTCTCCAAAAAGTGACTCCACCCCTGGGGTGGGCAGCTCAAACCCCTCCAAGGCTTATCTGCTCTGCAGTGGAGCAGCCCTACAACAACTCACTCCTGCTGCAAAGAGCGACACTGGCAAGCGAGCGCTGGCTGCCAGTGAAGCCAGTGGCAGAGCACTGTGCTCCTGGGACAGTTTGGGTGGCAGCAGGGGGTACCCAGCCTGTGAGGTCCCCTGGATGTCCGGCTGGGAGGCCAACAGAAGGAGTGACATGATCTAGGGGCAAACCACCAGTTTCACTGGCAGTTTAACAACAGGGGAGGAGGAAACAGCGTTGGGTCTCTTTCTTCCCTGCGCCTTAGGAAAGGTGCTGACAGCGTTTCACAGCGCTCTGGGGACATTGTGACGTTTTCAGATCTGCTGCTCAATTGTCACCTGAGCCCCCCCAGGTGCGCTCTGGAGCATTTCCACAGTGTCCCCTTTCCACAAGGTCTCAGGTGTTTTTGCTGGGCATCGCTGTCAGGTCTGAACTACACATCCGCAGCACCTGCCGCTTCCCAGAGCGTCTTCCCAGCCCAAATCCTCGCGGTGGCCCAGTGAGACAAGGGGAGCTACACAGCACCTGGAGAGCACAGCACCTCCCCTGAGAGCCACGCTGGGGCCAGCCCGGCCCCAGGGACACATCACATGAGAGAAGTGACTATTCTCAGGGCAAAAGAAGGGGGTTGCTTTTAGGGCACTTTCTGCCAGTGAAGCTGGAGCCTTCTCTAGGTGATGGGCGCATGGGACGAGAGCTTTGCAGGTACACGAGGTGCCCTTGCTGCTGCTGTGTGCTGCTGGCTCCTGTAGCCAGGACTGGCATGCATTTATGAGGCATCCCCTTCCTCACACCCAGTCCCTGGGATTCACCAGCATGGGCTGTTTAACAGAGCAGGGTACAACAGTTCACTGTTGCTTTAGCCCATGGCTTACACCTCCAGAGCTTGCTGACCACATCCCATCCAGTCTAACAGAAGTGGGTGGAAGGGTGACCAGGAAGGTGCATCAGCGAAAACACCTACCTCCACCACCACTTTGCAGGTATCCTGCCTTTACAGAGGCAGCGAAGCCTGGTACTGCCAACAGCACTCGATTTGGATGGGCCACTTCCTATGAAACAAAGCCACCCTTGCTTCTGGGCTGCATCAAAATGAGCGTGGCCAGCAGGTCAAGGGAGGTGATTCTGCCCTTCTACTCTGCCCTGGTGAGACCCCACCTGGAGTACTGTGTCCAGCTCTGGAGCCCCCAACATAAGAAAGACATGGACGTGTTGGAGAGGGTCCAGAGGAGGGCCATGAAGATGATCAGAGGGCTGGAGCACCTCTCCTATAAGGACAGGCTGGGAGAGTTGGGGCTGTTCAGCCTGGAGAAGAGGAGGCTCTGGGGACATCTTACAGTGGCCTTCCAATACCTAAAGGAGGCCTACAGGAAAGATGAGGAGAAACTCTTCAGCAGGGCTTGTTACACTAGGACAAGGGGTAATGTTTTTAAAATAGAAGGAGGTAGATTCAGACTAGATGTAAGGAAGAAATTTTTTGCAATGAGGTTGGTGGAACACTGGAACAGGTTGCCCAGCGAGGTGGTGGATGCTCCATCCCTGGAAACATTTGAGGCCAGGTTGGATGAAGCTCTGAGCAACCTGATCTGGCTGGAGATGTCCCTGCTCCTTGCAGGGGTTTGGACTAGATGACCTTTAAAGGTCCTTTCCAACCCAAGCTATTCTATGATTCTGTGATTCAGATTTGCCTTGCAGAGGTCACATTAGCCATGCAGCATCCTTTACCTCTCCAAGACAAGCAGGCCACTGCCACCGCCCCATGCTAATGATGCCGGGCAGCCAGCTGCTCAGGTCTTGCAAAGTGCAGCACTTGCAAATCTTTTAAACTTTGGCCCCGGGTCCTTGTGCTCCTGCAGAGAGGTGGGATAATCTCAGCATGCCGCAAACAATTACAGGGAGGTGGAGGAGAGACAAGCACCGCTCGGCTCTGTGGCAGTCAGCAAGCAGATGGCTCTCTCAGCTTGCTTCGAAACTGAGCTCCAAGGCACAGAGGAAAGCCAAAATCCATCTGCTTTCCTGGGGGCTGGGCTTTCAAAACCTGAGCTTTATGCACTCCTGTAGTATAAATCTCAGGCTTGCTCACTTCCCCACTTCCAGGCCAAGATCCCTGAGCCGAGCCGCGGCAGCCTCTCGCACCTCCCCAGTAGGCAGAGCCCAGCTAACGCATCCCATCTGCCGCAGTGAATCAGCAAAATCCATCAGTATTTCCCGGCAGGATTTTGGCACCTGCTCACAGAGTGAGTCGACAGCCGAACCTGTTATTCCCTGCTGCAAGAATAATAAGCTTGCATTTTCACAATGGTTTGCAGTGGAAAGTTTCCCAAAGCATTTCACAAACAGCACAAAGTGTAGAAAAAGGGGCTGTTCCTGCCAAAACCTGAAGCACAGCCGTTCTGTTCTGGAAAACAGCAACTGCTAAATAATGAAGAGAAACAACACAGAGCTTTTCAGGAAGCAAAAACAAATAGATACAGGAGTGTGGAAAGGCATTCTGGAAATTCTAATTCTAATTAATTTGAAGAAAAAAGCTGTGGATATGTAACTGTCTTGGCTTTAAATTTCATTTCAAAAGGCTTCCTTTTGTTATTTGTCTGCCAGTCATAACCAGGCTCCTGCTTCTTTGGAAGAGAATCAGTGAAGCAATTTCTGCCTTTATTGAAAAAAAAAAAACAGTGCTGAAGAACATTTAGATCACTTAGATGTCCTCAGCAGAGCAGCAGTGTCTGCCGAGTGCTGGTCGAGGTGCAGAAGGAGTTCCTGGGGAAATCTCAGAAGCGATAGCAATTACCTTTGAGCGCTCACACAGGAACAGGGAAAATTCAGAGACAAAGCTGGGATTCGGGTCCAGGTTAAGGTCTAGATGGTAGACATCCACCTCAGAGCTGGGTCCCTAGTTTTCCATTTTCATCAGTGGAGAGCCAGTCAGTGGAGGGTAGGAAGCAATGTGCCTCATCCCACAGTAGACACCGATGGAATTAGATTAACTTATCTCCAGATCATATAATAGCATCTAAACTTGGATATCTTGTGCCATCTGGGACTCCTTGGGGTGCCCAGAGTGTTCATACGGGGCTGACATATGAGACGTGGCCAAGGGTGCCTTTCTGGAGCCCGGGGCTGGACCTCAGGCATCTCAGGGGGCATGGAGCAGCTGTGTTTACCAAACCGCCTCCCACCTTGGATCCCTCCAATCTGCAACGAAGTGCAGAAACCTCATGCTCATGCAGACACCAAGGTGCACTTCAGCTCAAGGTGCCTTCAGCTCAAACTGCCTTGTTCCACAGGGCTGTTAAAGCTACAATCAGAAGGACCTCAGAGGATTTTAAATGAAAGGTCCTACCAGCAGGAAAGGGCAAAGAATATCTGAACTTCAAATGCTCACATGTACTTGCTGGCTGGAGCTCCAGGTAGGTAGTCGCAACGATCTGACACTTACACGCTTGGTGCCTAGGGAACAGAGGCACCCATGAGACATGACAGAACAGTGATTACTGAAAATATTGCTGGGTTTGCAAATGGTGCTTTCAATTCCAGTAGAAAGTATTCAGTAATTCTATTATTATATATTTTCCAGTGAATTTAATGTCAATAATATCTTATCGCATCTTGCGGTTTTAGATTTTTTTTTTTTTTAGCAAGAATGCTGCTCCTGGATCTGTAACACTCCAGGAAGAGCCATGTGAGACCACACATTGAATGCATTTTTGCATTTCCTAAAGATTATCAGGTTATGGTTATCAAATCATGGGTTATGATTTAATTACTTTTCATTATCTGAGCTGCCGAGTTCTTGGACCTGAGAAATCCACTCCTTCAAAAATGAAACAAAAATAAATTGTTAAAAAATAGTATCCGCTGTAACCATCTCTATAAACCCTTCTGGAACAATCCACCGCACACTCCCAAGGCTGCAAAAGAAATTAGTTTTACTGTTCAAGAAAAAATAACATATCTTTCTGAAATAAAATTCCGAGTTCCATTCTGAGATAGGAGCTGTATCTGGAAATGCAGTGGATTTCCATACTTCTGTGTAAATTTTTCTTATTTCAACAAGACCTCACCTTTACTACTGCAGTAGATAAAGTACCTGGGAAAAGCTGTTTAATAACTGACAAAATGTCAAAGTATGTTTCTGCAAAACAAAGAGATTTATAAGGAAATGTGTGTTCTAGCTTTTATTTCAAATTCTTTATTAACATGTTCAAATATTTAAACTAATCCCAAGGAAGAAGGGGAACAAAGATTAGATGCCAACTTAATTGATTGGCTCAAAACAAAGACTACACTGAAAAAAACCCCCATCACGTGCCACTTTGTGTGTCTTCTTAACTTGTGTAAATAATTGCAGATGCACCTAATTAGCCGGAAATATTACCAACCAATAGCAACAGTGGAATAGCAAGCATCCTCAGAGATACCTGGTTTGAGATGATATCTCTTTTTGGAAACTGCCTGCTTTTGATTTTGTAGAATCATACAAATGTAGGCTTAGCTCAAACCTCAGGAGGTCAGCTAATTTTAATCCATCCTTCTGTCCTCAGGCCGGAGTGAACATCCATTAGTGAGAGATGTGTGTCTTGTGTAGCCCTAAAACACTCCATAGCCAGTCTCAGTAGCCCATGTCAATTCTTAACAATCATTACATTTAACCTAAATCTCTCACATTGCAATTTAAGCTGCTAATTTTTTGTCTTGCCTTTGGTCATGATGAAGAAATGGGCAACATCCTACTTGTAGCAAGTTTATGCACATTTTAGGAGACTCTTGAGATCCCTGTCTTCCCTTCAGAATTCCCTTTCAGGAAACAACTCAATCCCTCCCTCCTATCCTTCCTCCCTCTCTCATTCCCTCCCTCCCTCTCTTTCATCCATCCATCCATTCACCCATCCATCCACCCACCCATGCACCCACTCATGCTATATTTCCCAGATTTCTCACAATTTTCCTTTTTTTTGTCCTTTGTGTTCTTTGTAATGTATCTTTGTAGTCTTTCTTTACCTGAAGCTCTCATCCCTGGAGACAGATCTAAAGTAAGTTTGCTAGCCAGATATGTATCCCCTTTTCAAGGGCACCATTTAGCCCCTATGTCCCTAGTATTCTTACAAGTGTAGATGCTCCCACTTTTAGGG
The DNA here is from genome assembly GCF_036417535.1 of Chlamydotis macqueenii. Classification (NCBI taxonomy): domain Eukaryota; kingdom Metazoa; phylum Chordata; class Aves; order Otidiformes; family Otididae; genus Chlamydotis; species Chlamydotis macqueenii. Next base: position 133,176,038 of record NC_141556.1, read on the forward strand.
TGCTTGGCTATTTTGCACCGGAGACTCTCTGCTGTTTTCATTCAGAAGCAGATGGGCTGATCCAGCGTGCACACCTAACTCCACACCAACAGAAAGGCCAGGCCTGAGCAAGGCACCTCCCCTGTTTGAGACAAACGTGTGCTGGCTAGAGGAAACAATTTTTTTCTTTGTGTTCAGTGCATGCCTGACTGCCCACTCCAAAGCTCTGAAGTGTTTGTCTTTAGGATCCTTTGCTCACCGTTCCCCTTGCAGAGGCTGGTACCTGGAACCTGGTTCTGGCGGAAGGATGCCTCAGGTGCCTCAGGTTAGCATCCAGATGCCTGAGGTACTTTATGATACTACAGGACTCTGCAAAACGCAAACACTTCCTTGACAGTCTTGTCAGATCTATTTCAAATGCTTAAAGAAATTAGTGCTGGAAATAGAAGAGCAAGGAAAACTTAACCAGGAGACATGGGAATAAAATGACCCATTGGCAAAGAATCACAAAAGCACATTTGGGGAAAAGCAAAGTCCTGGGCAAGATCAGTACTGGTGTATTGTGTACCTACCGTCATTTCTAATTGTTTACAATGTTTTGGTTCAGGTGGATTTTTCTTAAAGAGATGCATTTAAAAAGTCATTCCTGAGGACAGCCTGCTGGGTTTTCTAGGCCAGTTTCTGTGGAGTTAGGAAACCTTGGACCTTATGAGAATATCCCGAGTTGGGTATATGTGGATCTGAAATGGGAGCTACAGTGAACATCAGGAAGTGGGTTTACATCTTTTGGGAAGCACAGAAGTGACAAAATGAGTCTGGAGCACAGGAAAAGTGGCTAAGGAAAAGTGCAATTCTTTTATCATCTTCTCAAGGTCAGCATAATCCCCAGAGTGTTCAGCTGAACCCATTTAATTTCAAATTAATCTTTCTTTCTTTTGAATTTTAAAATCCACTCTGTAAGGAGGAAGACATTCACAGAGTACTCAAAAACAGAGGCAAGCTCTGAAGTACAGTTTTATATCGCAGTCTTGTAGGACTCAAGTCTGCCTCCTATTAAAGTCAAGCGAGCGGTAAGTTTAATGAGAACTGAATCCTGATCATACAAAATACGGACCGTGAAGTGAGGGCTGTTCAGTGTTGCCAAGCAGTTTGGCTTTAGCAGGCTCAAGGGCAGCCTTCGCTTGCACTGCGGCGATGAGGCATTAGATGGAAAAGCCGCGGGCTTGCTGCTATAGCAGGGCAGGGAATTAGCTTACCCAGCCCATTAGATATGAGATGTCTGTTTCAAATGAACTCTCCCATCACCTGCCTTCTTCCCCTCCCCTGAAATAGATAGCCATTTAAGCATAAAAAATAACGTAAGGGAGAGAGAAACATTATGATTTAACTGCTGGAGGCACTTATCTTCCCATACAGTATAAAGTGCCTTGACAGTCACTTACACTAGACAGCCACTAAAATCAGGCGACGTGAATCCTACCCTTTGTGCTTTCTTTTGCATTTCCAATTAAAAACCTGATGGAATTCCACAGCCTGATAAATTTTAATGGATTCTTTCCACTGACTCCAGAGGCTCGAGACAGACCGACCTATCCCACTGAGATGGCACACAACACCTTGGGCTGGAGCCACCGAACAGCTATTCACTGCAGAAGTGGCTGGCAGGGTTTAGGATCACACCCCCTGAGTGCCAGAGGTGCCTTCCCTCTCCAGAGACCCTGCAGAAGCAAAGATGTGAGAAAGCGGGTAGTGCCAAGGATAAGGGAGCCCAAAGTTCAGGCTTCACTTGATTCAAACAAGAGGCTTGAAACAAAGGACATGTCTATACTGTGCCATGAAATGTGGGCCAGAGAGCCCCAGCCCAACAGGATCTACCTCGCTGCCAGAACGGGTAGGTTTTACAGCTGTGTCAACAGAAAGCTGCACCCAAATTGCTGGCCCTGCTGGGCGGTGGGGCTTGCCAAGAGAGACACATCAAACGGGACTGTGTTTGAGAGGAAGGTGTGCCCATGGCTGTGTTTCAGGCCAAGGTGGTCTGACGTCAAGTGTCCTCAAAGTGTCTAAAAGGCAGCAAAAGGCTCCATTCTTGTCTAAGCATTAGTGTTTATTATGAGCTGAGATGCCACAGGGAGAGCAGGACACCAGCTGGTGGTCCCGAAGGGCACAGGTCACTTACAGATGTGTTGCCACATCTGCCAATCTCTTGTGAATGCCTAAGACAACCTATGACATTGCAAACAGCTTTAGACACCCATGGTTAGGCAAGTGTACCAAGCCCTGGATCACCATTGATTACAAATGGGAGCTTAGATACCCAGCTCACATAGGTCTATCTGACAGTTTCAAGCCAAATCACACCTGTTGTCTCTACAGGTACTCTGGATTAGCCAGTGTAGGCTGGCTTTGGTACAGTCTGTAGCTCACTCCATCATCCCAGCTAGATATGACCTTCACCTCATAAGGCATTGACCTTCCACGGTTCAGGCAGAAATTCCATCCCAGAAGTGGCAGATTTCACCTCCAGATCTTTTGTTTCAGCAAAGCAACTTTTTCTAATAAAAATTTCTATATTGGAAAACTACCACCTGGATTTCCTTGGAGATGCTTGAGAACAGCACTGATCTTTTAATGCAAACACTGTTTTAGTTGTCGCCTTTTTAATTTGGAGGATAGAGGCTTGGTTCTTTACAGCTTTTAGAGGTTACTGTCCGTGTTGAGATTGCCATCAGGACCAGTGCTCCATCCCTCAGTTGCTCCCTTCACCATGTTGTTTCAGAGGGACGCAGGAGCTGGCCACAGACCCGGGTCTAATCTTTCCAACAGCCCTTCGGCATCCCCCATGGGGGTAGGGGTAGGGGAGAAGAGGCAGAGGCACTGGCTGCTTCAGTGAGTGGGGACTCCTGGAGGACTGGGCTGGGGTGGCTTGGGCAAAGGACACAGCCAAGGGATTGCTCTTGTTTGAACAAGAGCTGTTCAGAAGGGACGATGCTCATACTGCCATCCTTACTGAAACACCCAAGAAATTTGCTTCTTCCTTTCAGCTGTAACCAGAATGTTAACGTTGTTGTCTGCTAATGAACTGTATCTTTTTTTTTATCTTGCAGATGCCTGGAGATGTAAAGTTGCTCCTTAAACTGCTCTCAGATTAATAGGTTGTTAAGTGGTTACTTCCTTAGCACTTTACATTCCTCAGAAACCAATTATTTTTATTTCAGAAGCTGTGAATCCTAGAATGCCTGTTCCTAGCTCAGAAATGTAGCTGAAAGCACCAGTACTCTAAATTAGGAGCATGATCTAATTGATTAATTTTATAAAAATATGAGTTCCAAATTGAAGCAAGGTGGAAGCTTTCATTGCCTTGACTGCTTTAAAGCATGAATGTTTCCTTTTTAACATTACTTCTCAATAAATATTGTTTTACATTAATTCCAGTGATGCCTTGTGCATTGCTATAATTTTATCAGACCACGCTGAGACATTTTTGGTTTTCTCCTTTATAGGCTTACACGGGTGTTCAAGGTACTTGATCTTATGGAAGGGTGATTTGGGAGGCCATCTGATCTAATGGGCTGGGCACTAGGCTGGGATTGTACAGACCCAGGTGCTAATCTCCATTCTGTGACCTTGGGCAAATCATTTCATCTTCCTGCATTTCTCTCCTACCTTTTATCTTTCTTTAACACTCTTAATTAAGCTGGAGTGCTACAGATAATACAGATAATAAGCAATTCTTCCCTTTCATGAATTAGACATGCTCCTCTTAAAATGCCACAGAGGTTGGACTGTGGTGAATGTGTGCAATTACTTTTAGTAAAGACAGTGGTTGTTGCACACAACCTCCCCGGATTCCTAGGAGCATCTGGATTAATTATATCCTGTCTTCAGTAATCCTCTGGAGAATGAAAATAATGAAGGGTAAATACCTTTTATTAATATAATTATGGAGTGTAATATGAAAAAAACCTGAATGCATCATAGATTTCAGTAACTACTTAATGGAATAGGAGGACACAACGAGAACAAATGTCCTGTCCTCAGACAGGCTCCCCGCTGGGTTTTGGCTGATGGCCTTCTTACAGGGAGGCAGAGCTGCCAAGCTTCCTGCAGCACCAACAGCACATCACCAAACCCCCAGGCTTTGATCCAGAGACGCGAGCAGGTAGCAATCGGTGGGCCCTGTGATACTGCGAATGTGCAGTGAGGAGTTGGAGCTGCATGTCAAGAGATGTCGTCCCTCGCCTGCCACGATGCCTCAGACAGGGAGGGGGCTGGGGTCTGCGGGCGTCCTAGAGGACCATGAAGCCTCTGCGAGCAGCCACGGCAGGCTGCATATTTCAGAGGGATGGAGACAACTGATAACCTGCTGAGGATGTGTCTGTGAAAGTCACTCAGCCATGATTAGGAAAGTGAAACTTTCAGCAGAAAATAATATCCCAGTTAAGCACTCTTAGTGCCTAAAGTAAACAGTGACATCTTTGTATTGAGAAAAAAATCAGTAGGAGAAATCTAACCTGTGAAAGTCATCTGGATGCACACAGTGGAAAATGGATCACGACAGTCTGAGTGCAAGAGGACATGATGAAAGGTATATTTTTCATTCAAACAGATAAGGTAGATGAAATGTAAAAAATCCAGAGCCCTCTTAGTGCAGCGCCAGCATGTTTAGTTGAAGATGACAGCAGCTGGGCATTCAAGCACTTTGAGCCCCCCCAGCAATGTTAATGCAGCCTCCTTGCAGAGCCAGACCACCAATGGTCAGGCTGGTCTCTCCGTAAAGCCAGCTCTCAGACAGACAAGGTACAATGCATGGTTATCACTTGAGAATAGATGTAGCAGCACCTTAAGGAGCCACTTGTGTAGGACATTATTATCCAGGAAAGAACTGAAAAAAAAGAGACAGTGTCTATATAAAAGACCCTGGAGCAGAGAGACAGTTCTGTCGCCTTCTTGAGTGCAGCGCTGCTCTGCTCTTTCATTCACCAAGTACAATTTGCTGCATACAGTTCACTAGGAATACGACCGCTTTACAATATTTTAGGGAATGGCTAGAATTTCACCCACAAAGGAATCTTTAGGACATAATAAGTTTTTCAGATTACAAAATGGGCTCTGTCTACTTCTCATCCTTCTGGTAGAAAGAGAGAAAAATTAATGTATTTTGCAAATTGGAGGGGAGGGTCTTTTCTCCCTCTCAGCTCATGTGTTGCTATTGCATCCTGCCATTGCAATGCCTGCCCATATCACACCCTGAGTACTGGATGTAGCAATGGGACTGCTGGCTTTTATTTTTTAAGAAGCACACATCCCCCACATCTCTGCATTGTTATAAACCCTCCATTGTCCACATAGTTTTTATTTTCCGCTCAATTAAGTCAAACATAGTCCCCAGCGAAATATTTGGAGCGTGTGGACTGATAACTCCTTACAGAGACAATCACAGCCTTCTGAAGATGGGGCAGGAGGGGTGTCCCTGCATGTGCTTCACGCCTCTCTGCAGCAGACAGGTCTGCCTACTCCGCAACTGTCTGCTTCTCAGCCCACGTCTAGGCATCCAGCCCCTTCCAGTTATCCCTCCTGGTCTCTATAGCACTCCAGTGTAAAATTTCCAGGTATCTCACTCTCTAAATGCCTAAGGCCGACATGACCCTGAGGGGCAAGTCATTTCCCTGCCAGGAGGGTAATGCATGTTCACACGCTATCATTTTCTCTCTTAGCCTGTGCTGCTATCCTCGTCAAACACACATGCGCGCACGCACGCACACACACACACACAGCGCTTTTAAAAGCAAAGTCAAGAATGAACCCTGCATTCACATCAAAGAACATAAAATACTTCAGGTTTAAAAAGCTATCAAAATTAGCATTAAACTGAACTGCACATGCATCAAGGAACAGCCAAGGTACCCAAATAATCCTAATTCTTATCCTGCTGAGAGACCAACCATCTGCCACCTCTGATTTTGTGGGCAGACAGCTGAAAATACACGCCACAAAACACTAGGTCTGGTTTTGTTTTTATATTTATATGTATGCATATAAATGTCTAGTCTACAGTACTAAATGTAGCGCTTTGTCATCATGCCAACCTTTGTATTTTTCGTGTAAGTACTATAATTTTATGATCTGGGCCCATGACATCAGTATACAGGAGAGCAGAGCTGGCGATGCATCTAATAGCATTGGGTAATTCCCAGGAACAGGCCAGGTGCTTGGCAGTCTGGAGAAGCAGACGAGAGGGAGGAGAAAGCAGTACCTGCCTCCTGAGGGACAGGTGAGGCTTTAAGTCTGGCTTCAGGAAGAATAAAAGCCACGGGTCCACGCTCCCTTGAAATGTTTCTGAATTCTCCAGCAACCTCCACCTTTTCGATCAGACCAACCGGAGCACTGTGAACCACACATACGGCTTCAATGAAACTGTGTCTGAAATGTTTTTCAGAGTCGAGGTGGCAGTGGCAGAGATAAAAGATCCAGAATGACAGACAGAGGAGGCAGAGAAAAGGAATCTGAAGGATAAGGAGGAGGCAAGAGCATGTCAGAGACTCAGGTTCAAACCTTTGTCCTCCACATGAGTGAGATGATATGTCTGCAATCATCTGCACTTGTGTCTGAGAGCCATGCCTGAGGTCAGCTGCACCTCCCATCCTCACTGCTAACCTCCACAAAGACTTTTTGGCCTTGTTCTCTGGTGAGGAAGCCCTGCTGCACTGGTGCTGCAGAGTATAAGAGGGCTGTGCCCACAGGGCCAGGTCCTTGGACTGCCCCCCCCATGTTGTAAAGGCCTTCTACCAGTACGCAGCAGGTCTGACACCAGATACATCACGCTCCCTGTGCAACTTCACATGGCTGATGTGAAAGCACAGAGAGAAACTTTATACCAAAGGCATAAGAAGAGCGGACCCGCTGTGTGTCCCAAGGAAGGCTGCTCTGTGCATTGCAGCAGTGCCTAGGGGCCTTCACCGCTTGTAAGAAAGCCCTGTGCAGGCACGCACCTGATGAAGGCATGGACGGGCTCTGGACTCTCTGGTAACTGTTTCTTACCCAGATATGCCTTGCTGAAGAAAGACCAAAACCTCTCTGTCCTCTTTCCTAGCTCGTCACCAACCAAACTGTGCTCACCCCACCTCTAAAAGCAACTCTTAGAGAAGATGAAGCCTTCACTAACCTTTCTGCTTGGCCGCATATGCCATCAAAGCCTCTCTGTGCTCATGTTGCTCACCCAGGCTTCCTTCTGTGCTCATATTGTTCACCCAGGCTTCCTTCTGTGACTCCAGGCTCACAAATGTTTTGCCTGCCAAGAAACATGAAAAGGCTTTTGTGACAACACACACCCCGTGGGAAGTGCTGGGGCATCAGAGAGGGCCTGGCCTGAGGCTTGTCCATGGCTTGTTTTTCCTGGGAGGGTGCAACCACCCTTTTAGGTGATCAGTGCTCTTCCAGTGCTCCCTGAGTGGCACATGCCATCTCATGGGGAACAGTGGACAAATGGACAGAACCTTCTTCACGCTGCTATCTGTTGCCCCAGCTCGCATCTATGCCTCTCTGCAGCACGGCTGTAGGACTCTCAGACAGCTGCTCTCATAGCTTAACACCGGAGTCCAGTCAGCAGCAAAGCACAACACCCTCACACAATTCATACAGGGGCAAGCATCACCTCGCAACAGACCCCTGTCTCAGCAGGGAAGCTGTGAGGTACCAACCAACCATGTTGAACACGTGTGCCACAGCCCCCACTGAATATCCTGAGGCCATTTCCCTTCTGACTACCAGTTTCTGTGACATCCCAGACAGGACGCAAAGAGCTGCCAGTGGGTGTGAGCCCTGCTACAAACTGACAGGAGCAAATTTTCTCAACCACAACCCACTTGGCCATCTGGGTTACCTACTTCAGTGAAACCAGGTTACAGAGGACATGGTGGAGAAGAGTCACAGAGACTTGCTGGATTTCATTGCACTGCTCAGCATCTGCTGCAATGACATTCCACGCAGCCCCTCAGAAGTTCCCTCTGGCAGATGACACCCTTGCTTGGCCTCTCGGTGAATGGGAGGCTACTGTGACCATCAGAAATGTAATTATCATTGAAAATTTTGGTAAGTGGCACCTTCAGGCAAGTGCAACAGACCAGCAATGAATGTCTTCCATCAACAGGGCCTAAAATATGTCCCACAGCCAGAGCAACTGTGCTGAACTCCGATATTTTGGAGTCACTAGGAAGTAGTGAGTAGCACCACAGTGAGTAAGGTAGCTGATTAAGTTAACACCACCATCTTCAAAATAACTGTGAACTCTAGGCTGATGCTGTTCCAGACACAGAAAGCCTGCCAAGCATCAGTTGTCCTCAGCAAAATGTGAAACCCACTCACTCTCTGCTATGCCCAGCACATTACCATATACCTACCATGAACTTTCCATACCCAAAATTAGTCAAGCAAAATCCATACCAGCTTCAAAGCTGCTTCAAAGCCACCCTTGTGACTTGCATTTAATCTGTTGTCCCCTGTTGCATGGCAAGCCACTTGTAGACATGGCGGTGCATTCAGGACATGTCTGATGAGACAGGAATTACCTCTGTCCTTAGAAACAAAGAAATACGCGATGTCGAGCCTCTTGTTTGTTCCCCGGATTTCAGTCCACTCTGCGTCATATTGCTTTTGCTGAGCAGACTCTGGACCACCTGAGGCCAATACTGGCAGCCCCGATGGAGAAAAAGAGCCAGAAAGAGCCACCTAAATATGTGGCCAAATGCAAACGCTGACACCTACCCTCAGTAAATCTTTTCCATCCAGACCCTGGAGGCCTGAAGACACTCAGCACAGCAAATGTGGAAGCCTCTTTTTTGCTTAGTGAAATTCATGTCCGCTGGAAAAGGAGGCCTCAGCAGTCAGCATAAATTGCAGCAGCCCACATGGCCTGCATCAGCTCACACCAGGGAATAAAACCAAAGCATCTTGGCGTAAATCTTCCCCGAGATATGCTCCATTGCTTTTCGCTTGCCAACAAGGACGAGGGCATAGCCGTTTTGTTATCTGTCATTATCTGTTTTCGAGTTCTCACAAACAAATGGGTAATATTCCCCTAGCAGGTAGCACTCTCCAAGGCTGGCCCCCGGGAATAGATGAATGCATTAATTGCAGGGACCTTTGCATTGGAACTGAACTCGGCTGCTCTCCGTGGCACTGGGCTGTAAAGATAGGCTAATGAACACAAAAGGGGTCAGTGAAGTTATGCCAAACATATGCTGTGTAATTGATTTCCAGATTTGGTTTGCTATCTGTATTACCAAAGAACAAAGGAGGAGAAAGACTTAAAATATGATACAAGACAAAAATATTTCTCAATGAGATGTTTTTAAAAGTTTTCTGTAAGGCATCATCTGCTCTTTAAGCCTTGACTATTATTCCATTTTCAGAATATATAGCACAAATAATAACCACATTTTCTTTCTTTTAGAAGTATCTACCCAGGTCCTCAAATAGTTGGCTATCAATCTGAGGAATGAACATCTTAGAGATGGCTCTCCTAGCCAAGGCCTCAAGAGATAAGAGGATAGTAATAACAGTACGCATTAGCCCTAAGCATTCCTGAAATCCACGAGTCCCCTGCAGACCCAGTTACTTCCCAGCACAGGGTTAGTTCCTTGGTAGCTGGCAAAGTTTGCTCCAGCAATTTGCGCAGCATTTCCTGCCGTCCCTGTCCCGCTTTCTCAAGAAAACCGAGATGGAGCAAAATAGCTTCTGAGGCCAGAGTCGATTGCCATCCCCAGATGCTTTACATTCAACATGCCATCTGTGTTTTGTTTTCTTGTTAAGAGGGTTTTGTAACAGTTTTTATTATCTACTGTAACTAGAAACAACAGCAGGAAATCATGTAGTGCAAAGCAACTATAGCGAGTGATTTGGCTTCACAATCACCAGCCATCAATCCTCCACTTGAAACCTCTCCATTGCGAGCCTTTTCCACCCTCGCTTGCGTGTGTATTTGTGAAAGAGAGAGCGTGCAAGCGTGGGGCAAAAGCAGGCATTTGGCAGAAAGGCAGGAGACGGGTAAAAAGACACCCCCAAAACTAAGGCATTGCAGGGTTTAATGTTGTTGCAAACACATCATTTGCACACAGCATGCAAAGTAGTTAACTCATTGCTCATTTTGCTGAGGGGGGCATAAACTTTTCTACAGCTGTGGTCAGCCCAAGAGATTACCTGACTGTCCAATTTACTCGGCCCTATGCTCTCAGCAATTTGATTAACAGCTTCATTGATTAATAGTGATTAGCTTAGCCAATGGAGTTAACCTCAGAAGTAATGTGTGGTCAGTAATTTAAGTGACCTGTGAAAAAAATAATCCTGATTGCTGTCTTGCAGCCCATTTCCCATTAAATCTTTATTTTCATTTGTAACTTTCTGCTTTCTCTACAAACCCACCATCTCACACAAACTTCAGTTTCAGTGTTTGTATTCCTCTGAATACACTAAGTGGAGGAAAAAGGAGGAAGCGATATGGATTATGATATTCTAGTACAGGGCTATTGTAAAATTGCACTCGCTGCATACCAGGGAATAGGAAATTTCATTTTCAAGGGCTCCCTGGGGGGCTGAGATAAACTACAAAAGTCACAACTTGTCATAATTAAACACTCATGCCCATTACACACAAAGGAAATTATGCACATTTATCTAGGTCATTGAAACATTCATATGGCAATACTATACATGAATGTCCATTAATATCCTGTAAGAATTTAGTGAAAGTATTCTCCCAGAAGCGATGCAAAGCTGTCTCAGATGAAGGTGCTGTAATAGCATGGAGGAGAGAGAGGGGGAGGGATGGGAATGGTTAATGTATTTTCAGCAGGAATGCAAAAGTGCTTGGATGGGTATCCCCACCATTCCCTCTCTGCCAAGTAAAGCATAAATATGTTAATTGGATAAGCTTTTCATATCATTATTCTATATGGTTATCAAGCAACAGTAATGGGAGCGGTTTAAAAACTGATAAACAGCAAGCGTTGTGCCATTTGAAAGTCAGCTTGGTTTGTCTAATGAAATTTGGTTTATTGGAAGTTGGTAGCTCTGAAAATATCTCCCACCTCTTCTCTCAGATTTGTATTTTGAATACTACTTGCTGTGGGAATGTGCGTGGGGGCTGACAAATAAGAAAATATTTTCCTGTAGACATGGCTGTAGTCATCCATATTCCCTTTATTCTTGACATCTCCTAGACGGTAAACTGCAGTAATCTCGCCTGCCCTCTGGTACTTTCCAAAAGTAAAAAAAATATATTTTTTTCCTCATTAAAAAAGCAGCAAGGATTGTTAGAAATAGCCATGATGAGTTTGGCACTCGCATCTCCTGGGGAATTAACGGCCAGGTGTCGCTAATGGCTCTCGGCTTTGCGTCAACACTCCAAGTCGCTCCTAATCCCCAGGACAGGCTCTGCTCCTTATTGCTTAATTAGAACACAAACAGCTCTATGAAAATAACACTGATGGTCTGACTCAAACTCACAAAAGAAGATAAAATGCAGGAGTTAAGGGTTAAAAAAACCAAAATAAAATCCCAGAAGGACTAACACACAGCCATCTGTGTAAGTAGGTTTTGTTTTACAGCAAACACTGTTAATAGAAATGGCTGAAAATATATTTTTTCAGAATCTGATCTGTAGATGTTTTGCAGCTAAAAGACCTGCATTCAGTTGCTTTTATTCCTAGATTATGTTTTATGCTATTTGGACCACTGCCAACTATGTGACAACCCTTGTGTGGGAAAGTGGCATGAATTTTAAGAATGAATGAGTAGTCCTCCAAGTGTTTGTGCCAGAAGCACTTCATTCACTGGTGGTGTTTGTTTTTTTCTTATATAAGATGTTTTATTCATCCAATCAGGGGAAAAAAAAAATCTTACCCTATGACCTATGAAATCTGTGCAACACAAAGAGTCCTCAGGTAGAAGAACCCACAATTTAATCCAAAAGGAAGGGATTTTGTGATAGCATTTGAAGCAATTCCACTTTCTTTTGCTTTCAAAATGCTTTTCAAGCTCTGATGTGTACAACAGTTTGGTGTTTGAGGAAGTGTCCCATCCCCAGCTCTAGGGGTAGAAAGGCCTGCCTAAGGAAGGGGGCCCAATTAAACTAGGCAAATGAGTTTATAATTCTAGATTCAAACTTTATGGTCAGAATGATCCAAGGGTCATGTTTGTGAATATCTATAATTGTTTCTGTATCGACAAAGCAATCCAAATTAAGCCCAGTGCTCTGTTTAAAATACAGGGCTTGCAACGTACATCTGACTGTAGGAGAAATTTCCAGACCTGTACTAGTAAGACCCGTGTCTGGACGTAGATTCAAACACATGATTTTGCTTAAGACACTTTGTTCCAGCTGCCAAAGAAAGAATTTTTATTCTTTAGCTATTTGTGAATCTGGATATACACCAGATATAGTCCCCAGTAAGTAGGAACATGACCTTTAGACTTTTATAGAAAACCAATGCTAAAACACAATTCAAATGATTGTTTTACAATGCATTAAAACAACCTTTCTCTCCCAAATTAACAGATAATTCTACACTAAGTCACATTTCCTTCAAGAGGATGTCACTGGAAATAAAGTATTATTTTTTAGGTTTTCATTGGTGTTTGTCACTTGGGGAAAAAAAAAAAAAAAAAAAAGAGATGCAGCCATCAGTATTTTGAATGCATTTGGAAGATGTGCCATACCTACTAGCAGTGCTATTATCCCTGTCGGCAGCGCTGCTGTGCTTCTGCTAAGCTGCCTCGGAAGGCTCACATACATACAATGCATCCTATTTCCTCTAAAAAAAAAAAAAAAATCACTTAAACTGACTTCTGCTAATCCCCCTGGCCACACAGAGTGGGCTCAGCCAGGCTGGGGAGCAGAGCCAATTTATAACATGAGCTATAGTACCTCTTGCAAGATAGAAATTCAGCTTTGCGTTTGGAAAGTGAGAGAGGGGGAGAGGAAGTCGAAAGGTTTCACAGCTATCCTGGTAACAAAATCTGTATGAGCTTCATACCGGCACCGACTAATGACACAGAGCATCTACCGAGCAACCTTAGTTACTCTGCTTTTTGTGTCTGTACGTGCCGAAAACTGGGAGCACAAGTTTTATCAATTCATATGTATTAAAGACAAACGACTTTGTACATGCAGATTCAGAAATTTTGAGAGATGTGTTGCTTCATTTCTTTCAGCCAGCTCTAGATTTAGCCTTTGTCCTGCTTTCAGAGTTCTCAGGCTAAGCCACCACACCTTTTTTTAGCCTGAGATATACATTTTATATATTGTAAAGTACACCACAGGCTTGCACTATAAATTATTTTCCCAGGGCTTCCCTAGGGTAGAAGGGTTGCTTTTAACAAGATACCTATCCAAATGTGGCTGTGTGCATTTATCAGTCGAGTGTTCAATTATCTGGAAAATCTTAATAGCCACGTAGGATGTGAAGCTTTTGTCCAGCTTAGCCTGTTTGGCCACATTTCATATGTTGGCAAATAACTACTCTTTTGCACAAGTGGTACCGTGTGAGGGAAATTTCCCTGAGTGAGGGAAAAAAAATTAGTGCCTTCATTTTATCCAGTGTATTGTCACCATTTGCTAAGCGTGATGTCTTAGGTGTTGATCTTGCAGTGTTATCTCCTCAGCAAAATGAAGTTACGAATGTAGCATGGGGGGGCATATCTATGCCTCATTGAATCTACTTAGCCCAGGCAACAGGAGGAGTGAAAGGATGGTGTACAGAAATCAGGATGGCTCAGCAACCCAACTGCCCTCCTGAGACTTGTCAGTGAGGCCTGGAGCCTGTTCCACCACATCTCTGCTGCTCTTGTACATCTTTATAAGCACACTTTCATCTTGTTATGGAGACAAACCCCTAGAAAGGGAGAGAAAGCATGATTTGTTTCTCTCCTAAGAGATTAGGTAACACCACCTCCTTCTTCTTTGCCTTTCTTTTAAATTGATATACATATGGATGAGACTCCCTGGAGGAAACATGTCAGAAGCAGGTCTTCAGGAAGGAAGGCATCAAAACAGGTAAGTAGTAAGAGCATGGTAGCTTCCTGTGGGAGAGCTGCACCACATCCTAAGGGCTGTGGACAGAAACAGTGCGGGGGTGACACCCAGGCAGCTGAGTTGGGATGGGCCTGCAGGGTGGAGGCCACAGATGGGCAACATAACTCAGAAATACCACACGTGGGAAATGGCAGGGCTGTGCAGTGCTTGAAAAGTGAGTATAAGGCAACTCCAGCTGACAGAGTCAAGAGAGAGTGGCGAGGGGCTGAGGTGATGAGCAAAGAGGACCAGCATGTTTCCCAAACAGGGCCCGAGCTGCAAAGCAGCAGGCGCTGGGACTGGCATGGCCCTGGGATGAGTTGGCAGCTCTTCAGCATGGATCTGTGTGGGTTGCCGAAGAAGTGACTTCTGTCCCACTGGGTGTCTGTTTTCCAGCAGGGTTCCCTGAGAGGTAACATGCAGTTATAACACATACACTTACTACACTTTAATACATCATTGGTTGTTTAAATTATATCTGCATAAAATGAGTGTTCAAAATACCAAGCGGCTGTGTAACCAAGAGTTGAAGCAGACCTAAACACTTCATGAAATACCAACGAAATAGCTGTAAATCTTAAGCTTAAAATGCCCTGCTCAATACCAGCACAATATTTAATCTTGCTTTTTCTTCAGGACACACATCATTAACTGCTAATCAACTCAAGCTTCAGAAATCCCTGAGCAGTCTTCTCAGTTTTCAAAAATGCAGTCAAGAAACAAAGTACTTTTTATCCCACCCTGGGCAACAGTAACGGGTCCCAGAGGTGTCCAGGTGCAGACGACATCACTGCGCTGCACACCGAACCACGCTGCGCTGGACATACTTTGCCTGTGTTTTATAGGACTTGCACAAAGCCCTCCAGGTTGACAAACATAACCGCTCCGCGGCACATGGCCCTACACGCACCTTGGCTGTCAATTAGGCAGGGCCTGGGAAGCCGAGCCAAGAAGCTGGCGGAGCTTGCCTGCTCCCATGAAGTCTGGGCAGGCGGATGCAGGTTCGGTGGGGGCAGCGCGCCGTGCAGCTGCTCTGGCTGGGTGGGAGGCGGAGGAGGGCTTGCTCTGCCGAGCAAGCTGAGCTGTGGCATCAGGCGCACACAGCAGATCCCTGTTGCTGGACAGTTTTATGTCCCTGTTGGAATCCGACCTGGGAACGGTTGCCCTTTGTGTGCAGGGGCTGAGCTCATGCACACCCACTGCAGTGCCCTTATTTGTAAGGGAGGGGTTGCGGGATGGGCTGTGCATTTCCACAGAGTGAGAGAATGCTGCTTTGTTAAAAAGTATGCTTGCAGGTGCTAACAAGAGTAATTGGTGGATTCCCCCCCAGCATAACATTTCTGCTGGGGAATTTCTTCCCTGGATCCTGGAGCCTCTCACATCCCTGAATAAGTGCACTGTACATGCCCCTGCAGCCTTGATTCCGCAGGCTCTTGCTCCAGAGTCTTTTCTGGACTTTATTTGTTGAGGATATTTATACAGCATGAACACAGTCCAGAAAGCAGGCTGCCTTCATTTGAGTTCATGTTGTGTGCCAGAGTGCTTGGCCACTTCCTTCCTCCTCATCTTCCTCCTCCTGCCTTTTCTCCTCGTCCTTTTCATTCCACAACTGCTGTTGCAAGAGGCTGCTGATAAAGGTGCAGTCTTTGGAGTCAAAACACAGCAGAGTCTACTCCACCAGGTGCAAGGAGCCCCAAACTCTGTGTGGGAGATACATAAAGAATTAGATATGCAGGAGGGGCACGCACAGGGGCACTCATGATGGACTCCTGCAGCTTCAGAATCAAGCTGGGAGGAATTGTCTTCCCACTCCCCCTGTGTTAATAAATCCTGCCTAGTGGGCTCAGCTGCCTAGGTAGTATGTGGGTGCAAGCTAGCAAACCCATCCTTCACCATATGGATGGACTAGCTTAGGTCTGCATGACCTCAGACATCTCTGTACCAGGCTAACACACGGAGCAGATATGCCTCCCCGCCCTCTGCCCATCATTCTGCTCTTGGAGAGGTCTCTCATGCCTGAGGTCCCACCTGGTATATCCTTTCTCTAAATTCGTAATGACGGTGATACTGTACTGCTAAGGGAACCTGCCCTGCCAGTGGCCCCCGGCCTCCAGGCCAAGCACGATGCAGCATCTTCTGCCTACACTGTTCCAGGCTGGCTCTATCTGCAGCAAAATGGCTGAGTTCACATTATGTGACACACTGGCCTGTCATCATTATTACTGGCATTGCTGGGGTGGTGGGGGGCAGTCTGAAGTGATGAGAGGGTTGTGTTGTTGCTCCCCAGAACCGCTGCTTTGTAGTCTGGCTCCAAAGGGATGTGAGGAGTGGGGATGTGGATGTGGCCTGAGGGAAGGTGTAAGGTGCCAGGCCTGCTGGGATAGCATAGGAGGACCGTGCAGCAGGGTCAGACCTGTTATGGTCTGGTCGACACCGCCTGTATGGCACTACCCCAGTGTGTTACCCAAGTTTTGTCCCAGAAAGTTTGGGGCTGGCTCACTCCAAATGAGCAGCAAACTAGCAGGAACCCCAAGATGTCCTAGGCAGCTGGCTGTGGGTTCAAACAACAGAGACAGGCTATTGAGCCAGCCATCTCTGCACCAAATACTTCCCTAGTAATGGCTGCTGTGTTGCTCAGTGTGGAGGGGGGAGCAGGTTTTGAGGTAAATTGGACCCCAAAAAATTAATGACCTGGATGATTAGTACCAGGTACTTGAACTGAACCCTCATCTGACAAAGGAGAGCTAGTGGAGAGCTCTGGAGGGCTGTGCTAGTTCTGCTGAAGAGAGCTGCCTTGTGCGTAGCTTATTTCTGTGTTGATCCATGCCTCCTAGCTGCAGGCTAGAGGACACTACCATAGCTTTTATTTTTCCATTCCAGAGGGGCCTTTTAATGAGGAGGCTTTGCCTCTCAGATGTCCCCTCCTCTGTTCCTGAGTCAGTCTGGTGTAAGAGAAATAAGGATATGGCCCAGAGGGACTAATCATATAAATAAGATTTTAGGATCTGACTCTGAGGTAATAAATGAAAGACTAGCAATTTCATGTTATGAAACCCCAGCTGCACGAACTCTCAGCTTCAGCCTAGTGCCTCTGCCAGCTTCCAGCTGGCTATCAGAAATCATTTCCACTTCAGTGAGACCAATGCTAAAATATCCCCTTAATCCTTTTCCAAATCGTGCCTGCACATTCTCGCCATATTTATTTTTACTGCAATCTGAGCAGAAAAGGTGGCCTGACGTCACTCAAGGAAAAGCACAGTGTTCCCTCAAACAATTCAGCCTGACGCCCGCCCTCCTTCCCACCCAGTAAGGCCCCGGGCTCTGCCACAGCCCTGTCCTTGCAGCCCTGACCCGCTCGGGCATGCTGCGCAGGGGCAGGGAGCCCAAAAGCAAGAACAAAAATCAAAACAGAATGGGAGAGGGAAAAAAAAAAACCGCCTATTTCATATGTTTTACCCCCCATTTTGCTGAGGTTTGTGAGAGACGGGTATGGCTGGGCCTTCTCACCTTTTGAGTGTGTTGCAGCTCATTCATCAGGGGAAGATGGTGGGCGGCCAGGGGGAGGGTTTTGCTGAGCTGTCTTGGCTCACGTTCACCAGCTGGCCCGCACTTTCTGGAGAGAGGGAACGAAATTCTCTGCCACCCCCACCCTGTGAGCCCCCATCAGCGACATTTCAGCTCTCCAGCTGAGCGTGGCCGGCTGGCAAGGAAGGTAGCACAGGCAAGGGGCACGGGCAGCCTGCTGTGCCTCTGTGCCCCAGGCAAGTGCTGCTGGAAACAGCTTTCTGGAGAGATATCTGGGTGACAGCAGCTGCAGGACAGCTGCTCCAGAGGCGGCTGTATTTCAATGCACGGGGAACCATATCTATGTAGGGGTGTGGGGAGAGAATCCTTGGGGAAACCCTTCGGGGTGGGCGGCAGGGCAGTGCCTATGGCCACTGAGGGCGGCTGCCGCTGCACAGGGGCCCACAGGCAGATGTGTGCACCCAGGCCTGCGCGCGTGGGGCGAGGGGCGCTGGCACCACTGTTGCTCCTGCCGTTATTAATGATAATTTCATGTGGCCCTTGGTAATCTAGGGGAGGCGCTGCCATTAGCAGGGTGTGGGGAGATGTGGGTGGCCAGGGGGCATGGGAAGGCTGGCCCCGCAGGCCCCCTTGCATGGCAACTGTTGAGATGGGGGCTTATGTGGGAACGGCTGCCATAGGAGCCTACTGCTGGCTTTATTTTTAAACAAAAAAAAAACAACCCCAAATTCCTGATGGGAGGTGTCAGTGTTGTGATGGGGATCTGGGGAGCCGCCATGCCTCCTGCTACAGGAGGATCTGCTTGGCTGGGTGGGTGTGAGTTGAACCCACTCCCCCACTGCAGCAAGGGCTGGGCTATTTTGGAAGGACAGGGGTGCAGATCAAGGTTGGCCTGGTGAGCACAGGGGCAGGAAGGGCACCATTGCCCCGCAGGTGCCACGGAGGCCCATCGACCCAGGCTGGTGGTGGACCAGGGCTGTCCAGAGAGGAGCGTGGCTGCATGTGGGGCACCTGTGGCTTGATGGGGCACTCTGAGCACACAGCGCTCTGCAAGCCTGGCTCACTTCAGTTGCTGGAACCAAAGCACTTGAAATCATTAGTCACTTTTGAGAAATTTGGCCATCATGCATGGTTACAAATTAGTATTAGCATATCCTCAAGTGCCAGCCCTTTCCTTCCCTAAAATCTAGGTCACAAACAGTATGGTTTTTCAGCTTGTTTTAGTTGATCCACTTTTTCCTTCCTTTTCTTTCTCTCATTCTTTTATTTTTCATTTCTTTCTCTTTCTTTCTTTCTCCCTCCTTTTCTTTCTCCCTCCCTCCTCTCTCCCTTCCTTCCTTTTTCTTTCTTTCTTTCCTCTTTTCTTTCCTTCTTTCCTTCTTCTTTCTTTTCCTCCCTTCCTGCCTTCCTTTATTTCTCTTTCTCTCTCCCTCTTTATTTCTTTATTTCTTTTCCCTTTTCTTTTTTTTGTTAAAATAAGCAGTGTACCCTTCAGGGGCTGTGCAGAACTGAAAACCTATTTGCAAGCCAGAAGTGTGATATACTGGCAAAGTTGCTGGTGGATAAGAATAAACCATTAACTCATATCATTGCTGATCTTCTTTCAGTGGTGTGGTGGCTTGACCCTGGCTGGATGCCAGGTGTCTACCAAACCTCGTCTATCACTCCCCCTCCTCAACTGGACAGGGAAGAGAAAATATAGCAAAAGGCTTGTAGGCTGAGATAGGGCAGGGAGACCACTCACCAATTACCATCATGGGCAAACTGGACTCAACTCGGGGAAATTAGTTTAATTTATTACCAATCAAATCAGAGTGGGATAATGAAAATAAAATCAAATCTTAAAACCTTTTCCCTCCACCCTTCCTCTCTTCCCAGGCTTTAACTTCACTCCTCATTTTCTCTACCTCCTCCCCTCGAGTGGTGCAGGGAGATGGGGAATGGGGATTGTGGTCAGTTCATCACACATTGTCTCTACCACTCCTTCCTTCTCAGGGGGAGGACTCCTCACACTCTTCTCCTGCTCCAGAGTGGGGTCCCTCCCACAGGAGACAGTCCTTCATGAACTGCTCCAGCATGGGTCCTTCCCATGGGCTGCAGTTCCTCATTAACTGCTCCAGCGTGGGTCCTTCCCATGGGCTGCAGTTCCTCATGAACTGCTCCAGCATGGGTTCCTTCCACGGGGTGCAGTCCTTGAGGATCAAAGTGCTCCAGCCTGGGTCCCCCATGGGGTCACAAGCCCTCCCAGAAAACCTGCTCCAGCCTCGGCTCCTCTCTCCAGGGGACCACAGGTCCTGCCAGGGGCCTGCTCCAGCACAGGCTTCCCATAGGGCCACAGCCTCCTTCAGGCATTCACCTGCCCCGTCGTGGGGTCCTCCCTGGGCTGCAGGTGGATCTTTGCTCCTCTGTGGACCTCCATGGGCTGCAGGGGTACAGCCTGCTTGACCATGGGCTGCACCACGGACTGCAGGGGAATCTCTGCTCCAGAGCCGGGACCACCTTCTGCCCCTCCTTCTTCACTGACCTTGGTGTCTGCAGAGTTGTTCCTCTCACATATTCTCACTCCTCTCTCTGGCTCCTGCTGGTGTTGTGCAGTTTTTTCCCGTTCTTAAATACATTATGATAGAGGCGCTACCACCGTTGCTGATGGGCTGGGCCTTGGCCAGTGATGGGTCCATCTTGGAGCCGGTGGCATGGGCTCTGTCGAACATGGGGGAAGCTTCTAACAGCTTCTCACAGAAGCCACCCCTGTACCGCACCCCCCCACCCCCCATCAAAACCTTGCCACACAAACCCTTTAGATAGATACTGCTTTTACTAAACCAACAATCCTCTCCCAAAACAACCTGAAAATAATTCAGCCTCTTACTTCTGACAAGCTGCCACTGCTGTGCTCAGGAACCCAAACATTTGCTCCTCGTGAATGCATGGGGAAAGCAGCACAGTGGCAATGGTTGCACGGTCATGCTGCCTGTGGGGTTTTCTGTACTGCTGCTCAGGTTGGCCCTACCTTTGTAGTAGAGATGGCAGCAAGATCTCCCAGTACAGCCCAGTCCCAAAGCTGTGCTGCGGCTCACCTTTGAGTACTGTGACAGCTTCCCCCAAAGTCCACTGAAGGATCAAGGGCATTTTAGAAATGGTGGTGTGTCTGCTGAGGGGAGCAATCGTCTATGTCCCAGCACTTGGAACAGGTTCTCCTTCACCACTCCCATTATCTGTAATGCCATTAGCTGCAAAGCAGTGTCTCACTAATAACCAGCTTTTGCTTCCCACTATGAAATTATTCTTCTGTACCATATGCCTTCTATATTCCTCTTCCAAAAATGGGACTCCATGAGTGGCATCCGCTGTTTATTGGGATTGCTGCAAGAGAGTAGTGCTTAAAATGGTCCTTTCACACAGGCATATCACATTAGAATTCTGAGTAAACTTCAAAACAGACAAAGAAACAACAACAGAGGGGAAAGAATGCTCTCTTTGTGCTTAAATATTCACTTATTTAATTGACAAATGCAAATCCGTCCATGGTGAGCTGCCCCGAGATGGCACAGACACCAAACCAAGGGCACTAACACTGAACAGGCATTTCCCCTATGGTTATCTGCCTGTGACTGAGCCTTGCTAAAACATTTAAGGAGCCATAACCAAAAGCAAAGCCATAACCATTTTGGTGCTGTAAGAGTTAATATCTGCTGGGCAATAAAGAGCACAAAGACATTAAAGTGATTCGAGGCTGGGAAGTTTAGAGGGTCAATACTTGAAAATTGTGACTCGAAGAAAAAGCTTCAGCTCTGATGCTCAACAACAAGCAAGGGAACAGTGAAACCCAGGAACATTCTTCCTCCTGCGGAGGAAGGTGGGAGCAAGGCTGACTCACACCACAGCCTCCCCTGAAAAACAAAGAAACAGATTAATTCCACTGCAAAGCCGTATGGACAGAGCTGTTGTCCGTCCTATTTTTTGCTGGCAGATCTCCAGGAGGAAATTAATGTGAGGATCTTTGATGCTATCTGGCCTTTAGACATGCTCATGCATATGGAGAAAGCAAAAGGAGTACACCCATTAAAGTGGGAACCAAAGCAGGACGAGTCCTGAATAAACCAGGTGGGAGACTGGGAGGAGGATTTGGGTGGCAGACTTCAGCAGCACATGCACCCGTTTTAAGACATATGCTCACAAGCAGACAGACATACACATACACATTTATTAAAAAAGGCACACTGAAAGAACTTTAGCTATAATCTAGTGAAGGTTAGGAGGATATTCCACTCACACACCCCTCCCCTAAGTGAGAGTTCCTGTACTGTAGGCCATGATGAGGTGGACACACTTCCTGAAGATGTCTCATGCTCAGCACGTACATCCCCACGCTTGGCACACACATTTAGACACCACACTTCTTTTGCAAACTTCTGCCCATGCAGGGGCAAGTGTTGTCTTCTGATGGACAAGTGAAGGAGCCAGCTAGTCTTGGGGCTTTTCCAACTCTTTCTGCACAGCTCACACAGTTCCCTGCCTTAAGCCCTGGTAGACCTCCACTGCCCGGTCTGCAGTTGGCTGGCCATAGAGTATGCTTCGGCTAAAGCAGAGCAGCTTTAGCTAACAGATCCAGAGCAGCCATTTCGGTAGCTAAGTAGGCATATGGAAGTTTGGATGTCTCATTTCTTCCAAACAGCTTGTCCACCACCTCCCTATTCCTTTATTCCCAGAGACTACAGGGCTGATGATGAATGGCCAAAACCCTTCCAAGGAGTCCACCATCCTGAAAGAAAACCATGTTGTTGAGCAGCATGAACATAATCAGTATGGGGATTAGAAGAGGGGCTCTGTTTTTTCACTCATTATCAAGAGTATGGTGGGGGATTTGCAAGTGCATTTTGTGCCTGGGTTGGTAAGCTCTGTGGGAACCTTCAAGTACACGCCAGAATGACACATTGCTTCTTGTGAATGAGTTCTGTGGACTCATCAGAGTCTAAAGATGACATATGGCGTTATTTTTATATAAATGTATGTATTTATATATAAAGGGGGCTAATAAGAGAGACGGGGAGAAACTCTTTAGCAGGGTCGTGATAGGACGAGGGGTAATGGTTTCAAAATAGAGGGAGGTAGATTCAGATTAGACATAAGGAAGAAATTTTTTACAATGAGGGTGGTGGAACACTGGAACAGGTTGCCCAGAGAGGTGGTGGATGCCCCATCCCTGGAAACATTCAAGGCCAGGTTGGATGAAGCTCTGAGCAACCTGGTCTGGTTGGAGATGTCCCTGGTCCTTGCAGGGAGGTTGGACTAGATGACCTTTGAAGGTCCCTGCCAACCCAAATTATTCTATGATTCTATTATTTGTTCACACTTTCTATCATCCTGCGCACAAACACAGGAGTACCAGTATCTAGCTTAATCTAAAAACTAGGTATCTAATCTAACTTAAGAGTCTCGGTTCCCTTCCTAGACAGTGAACAGTAACAAACAACCCCAGAAGATGACTCAGATGCCCTCAAATAGGTATTCACTGAGGAGATGCTTTCTCTCCTTCTCATAACAATAGAGCTATTAAATATAAATAACCAGCCCAAATGCCCAGCTTTCAGATGCCTGAAGTGGTCAGGCAAGGTGAATTCCACTCACAATATATAATATTTGTACTTATTTTCTTGCTTTGTATAAAAATGTGTATCTATTATAGTGGGGACACGTGAAAGCACACACACACAGAGGAGAGCTAAGGCATCTCGAGCTTCCTTCCTCCACATTACTGCTGGCCAAGGCACCCATCAGGCATCGAGGGGCTGTGACCACCCTGCACTGTGGTACAGACTTGGCCATGAAGGCTGGGATGTTTTCCTAGTCTGCCTGAAATTAGCTCAGAGCCTGCCACAGAGACTGTAGCATTCTTATTCTGAAATATTTTCTTTCTTCTTATGTCTTGATTTTGAGATAAATCAAATTATTTGGCTGTTATCTCAATCCTTCAACATTAAACAATTCATTTTAGCGTTAGGCTTTTGTGATCAATGGAAAGTTCTTAATCAGAGCTGCCAGCAGTGCTGCTTTTATTTAAGGCTCACGATGATTAATGAATTAATGATTAATATGATCTCAGTTGTGCTAATTTTTGCTAGCTATGCCAAGTACTCGCAACAGCCTGGGAGGGTGACCGGCTCTAGCCCACTTTATGCCTCAGCGTGGACATGTTGACTGTCCGTGGGCAGGGACATATTCTCAGCTCCACACCCACCCAATGCGTGAGTGCAAACACCCGCTGAGGGCCACAGGCTGTAGGGCTCTAAGTGAAACCAGGATCTGGCCCTGAGGGAAGCCACATTATTGAGGGTAAGTCAATAAACAAAAAAAGGAAGCCCAGCTGGCAACCAAAGCTCGGGATGAGTTTGCACATCTGGTGAACAGAATGGGAGCAAAAAGGAGTAAAAAAGTGTTTAAACTGGATTTATTAATATATTCCCATGGAAGCCAGTGAGAGACTAGAAACATAGGACATCCTGGGTGGACAAGTGCATTGCGTGAGCTCATTTCTGCCAGCTTGCATGGCAAGCAACGCTACTAGTATTAACATGTAGAGGGTTCACTCACTGTAACCCAAAATAGCAATGACCAAGTAGCTCAGAATAACTTAATACCTCTTCACTGGACTCTTTCAAGTGAAAATTCCAGTTTAAATTTCACCTGTTTCTTGCTCTCTTTAGGAGTAAGTCAGTGAGGACACAACCAAGGACAGAGCAGAGATGACCTTACCACTGAGTGAAGACAATGGTAAGCATGGCTGGTCCTGCAAAGGAGCAACCAAAGATGGGTCAGACCACAAGTTCACATACATATACTGCAGCTGAACTCTACTCCTGATGGCATTTGATGAATTTTGTCAAAATCTACTCTGGAAAGACAAAAAAATAACCCTGTGTCCTAAGAAGCCTGTGAACTATGGGGGGAAAAAAGCACATTTGCAGCTACTGTGTTTGTGGGTACTCTCATGTCTCTTGAGGCATTATCAGGTTATCGAGTTAAATCTGAGCACTTTGGCATGCCAGCACATGATGTTTTATACTGCTGCTGCTGTATTTCCAGGGATGCAGACACTGCCATCCATCAGTATGAGTCTATCATCACCTCTGTGAAATTCCAGCCGCATTAAAAAAATTTGACTATAGAATATATAAAGACACAAGACCCATAAATAGAACAACATTCTGGTTTCCTCTTAGACATAATAATAATAATAATAAACTAAATATCATACAAGAAATCAAGTAAAATCAGAATAGCTGAGTAGTTACAAGGCATAAACAGATGTTATGCAATTATTCAATGAAACTACCATGTAGATTGATTTGAAAAACTGGCAGGTCTTGGAGAAAAAAAAGTTTTTGAAGAGAATAACACCAGGTCTGCAAAGTGAGAGAGGTGTGGCTGTATAATAGACAATGCTGTCAGCAATTTGGGTATTTTTGTTTGTGAAAATTCATCTATTTAGCTTAATCTGTCCACTGACTTCACAGAATAAGGAGAAAAAAAATCACTAGTAATTCCTAGGGAAGATTTTTTCCAATCAGGAAAGGTGATGATCAGGCATGCGAGTGGAAGCGTAAGTGGTATCCATGAAGACCCATCCCTTCTGAAAAAGAGAAATAGTCTAATGTGTATAAAGAATGCCTTGCAATAAAGTTGTTAAACCAAAGAGACAGGAAAATTATTCTCTTTTTAAAAACAGCTGGGCCACTGACTCATTATGTGGCTGCGGGCAAGTCCTGGGCCTTCTTTGCATCTCAGTCACTCCAGCAGTTCAACTGGATGAAAGCGGAATGGATGGCAGTACGCTCCAATATTCAATATGCTGCAGATGCCACTGCTGAAAGAAGCATTCTTGGCTAAATAAGCTCACAATGCAAACCCAAAAGAAACTAGGGATAGCTGGGGGCACCAGTTTGAACAGCAGTGTTTGTGTTGTCTCTTGAAGCCTTTGCGCTCTCATGGATCTGACTGGTCATACAAGCTCATAGCTCAAAGTGCAATGGATTGGATTAGATGAGATTTAAAATTGTTTGTATCCTATTTTTCAGGTATTCTTTATAATAAATCTCATATCTATCTATCTATCTATCTCTCTACATAAAACAATATGAATCTCTGATTAGTTTACTGTACATATAGCCCCAGAATGTTTTGATGTATACACAAATCGGCACAAACACAGGCTGGGTGGAGAATGGATTGAAAGCAGCCCTGAGGAGAAGGAATTGGGGGTACTGGTGGATGAGAAGCTCAACATGAGCCAACAATGCGCGCTTGCAGCCCAGAAAGACAACTGCATCCTAGGGTGCATCAAAAGCAGCATGGTCAGCAGGACAAGGGAGGTGATTCTGCCCCTCTGCTCCACTCTGCTGAGACCCCACCTGGAGTACTGCATCTAGCTCTGCAGTCCTCAGCACAGGAAAGACGTGGACCTGTTGGAGCAAGTCCAGAGAAGGGCCTCAAAAATGATGAGAGGGCTGGAGCACCTCTCCTATGAGGACAGGCTGAGAGAGTTGGGGCTGTTCAGCCTGGAGAAGAGAAGGCTCCAGGGAGATCTTATAGTGGCCTTCCAGTACCTAAAGGGCCTACAGGAAAGATGGGGAGAAACTCTTCAGTTTCAGACAACCTTTAAAGGTCGCTTCCAACACAAACTGTTCCATGATTCTATAGATAGCCAAACCTGCAAATGTGCAGTTGTCTAGAATGGTCTTGAAATGGTTAATCGAGATATTAACCTTATTTTTTAATATACATATACATAAAACCTTATTAATTATTCCTATCACAAAATAATTCCCCAAGCTGGAATCATTAAAATAGCATGTGTGACATATTTTAAAGTAAATCCCTCTTCATGGAAAAATATCTGTTAAAGTAATAAATATTCTCTGCACTAAACTGAGGTGCACAGTAGATAGAAATACAGGTTAAAATCTTGTACAGCGATGTTGGCTTTGGGACCCAGTTCAGCACAGTGTTTAATTGTATGCAGGTACTTAGATCCTAATGCAGCAGAGCACTAATGCACATATTTAATTGCCATAATGAATAAAGACCTAAATAGGAATGGGATTACACATTTTTAGCATTCTTAGTAGTTCTTCAAGTTCAGCGGATGTTTAATGCTTAATGTTTTACTGAGCTGGGTTTAGACTAAATTTATTAACAGAAAGATTTTAAATTTCTCCAGGAAATTTCAAGCACCTTACTGAGAAAGGTCAGAGTTTTTTAGCTTTTGAAAATACTGTGTATATCCTGGAGATCCTCTGAGCTAAGGCTGGAGAGCAAATTGTTCCACTGATTTTTGATGATGCTTTTGAGGCCAGCCTGCACTGTAGCACACAGAATCGCTGCCACCTGATCCCCTCCTCAGTGACTTACCAGAATGAATCAAGTATCCAGGGAGTGCATACCAACATCTCAAACTTGCAACTTCTTCCAGGACCCACTCCTATGAATGCCCTCAGTGAGTGAGTGGGCATTGGAGGACAGACTACCCACTTATCTCAGAAGCTTAGCTTTCAGCAGCCTGAGAAATACACATTGCTGAGGCAGAGCGGAATAATTAGCATTGCTAGTGTGCTGTGTATGTTCAGCAGGAAAAAAAAGTTAGCAATGCTGGTGCAGACATCAATAGAACACATACATCATGGCTACCATATGCAGTTCTGGTCAGTCTTTTCCAGAAGTGATATAAAGGAATTAGAGAAGATAGAGAGAAGGATGAAGTGGGTGATCAGAAGCATGGGACCTCTTACACTGGAAGAAGAACTCAAGAGATGAAGACTCTTCTGTTCCCCTACAGCTGTTACAGAGATGATGGAGGTGATTTATTCCTGAGGGCTATATAACCACAGATAGCATGGGGAAGGTGGGCAAGGAGCAAACTTTGTTCTCTTACCACAAGAGTTAGGAGACACCACATGCTATAAAGAGGGAGCAGATTTGAAAACCAAAACAGAGAAGCAGATGGTTTCATACTGTGCATAATTACAGTTGTGCAACCCATTGCCATAAATGGCTCAAAGCAACAGAAAAAGGGATTAGAAAAGTTCCCAGGAGAGAGTCTATGAAACCAAATCGCAAACACAACCTCCAGCTTGGCAAGTCTTGAAATAGCTGGCTGGTGGAGACTAGAAAGGTACGCCAGGATGATAGTGACACTGCACTAGCCTTTTTTTGCATACTCTTCCTAGGTGTCTGCTTCTGGCCACTGTGGAAGAGTAGGTCTTGACGTAGATAAACCTTTGGTCTGATACTGTATTTCAGGGAGGGTGTGAGAGTTATGTTCTTATATACCTCTTAGGTGAAAAAGGATGCCACCTCCATGCCCCCATTGTGGGACCCTGGCTATGCTACCTCAAGAAATGGCAAGAGGTAGCGTTAATCCCCACAATCTCTTCTTCTTTAATAAAGCTACTCCTAAACAAAGCACTGGTTCATCAGGAAACAATATCTGCCCACGGGAAAAAAAAACACTATTGTATGCTCTATAGCTTCATTGTCTTCTCTTAAGATGGAGGAAAAAGGCAAGGCATGCCAACTCATTGCCAGTTTGATGGAAAAACTGAGTTTACACAGACCAAGAGCAACTAAACTAGCATGTTGCAGCCACTAACTATGGTGACTTGGAGGAGGAGGCTGGTGTCACTGACAGAGGGTCCAAGTGTCAGCCTATAGGGGACACAACAGGTTTTCTGCATACCTTTCCACACACAGTCAGGTCTCAGGGGGACATTATCATTGTCGATGCTTTCCGTTCTCCTCATTTTTCTCGGAAAAGTCATCATATGTCAGTGTTTTTTTTCCTAGCCTCCAAAATGTAGGATTTTTCTGTGTATTGAAGAGCATTTTATTAAAGTTGCAGCAGCAATAGCAACCCAACTATTTGGGCCAGTGCAACTGAGAAACACAAATTCGAAATAGGAAAGCATACTGTGAAATCAGGAGCTGAACTCTTGCCCAGGTAACAATGTGCTGATTTTGGAGGCGAGATATGTGGCTTCAGTTTTAAGTGAAGGGAGATTTGGGGGGACAGGGTGTGATGGTGCATTGATTTATTTGCAAATTGTACTAACATCTGAAGTCCCCATTCCAGCTTGGTTTCCTGCGCTTGCAACTGCTTCATTACCCCCTTGCCTAACTGAAGACATGGGTATTTTGTGCTCTGCTGAACTGCTCAAGGACAGGACACGAGTCATCACGACTGAGCAGATTTTGCCTCTTCTTCCCATTGCTCAGCTTTGCTCCAAAGGAGTGTTACGCCAAGAGCTGTTGACATTAAATCTGAACATATTTTGCTGACTGTTGCAGAATGCATGAGTGGCTGAAGCAGGCTTATAACTGCAGATTTTAAGAACAAGCTTAAGGAAAACCCTCCTTTGATCAAGAAAGGTGACTGCCTACTCTGCATCCCATTCAAGCATATCGCAGGTGGTTTGCTCAGGCAGCACCGAGGGGCCGCGTTTTCAAGTGCATGGTCAGGATGAGACTTTTCTCAAGGAGCTCAGCTCCCACAGAGGCACCCAAGCGAGTAACGCCCATGCTTTTGGCAGCACAGGCTTTCATAGCAACTGAGCAGGAGGGGAGCCTGTTCCCCTGGTGTTTTGCCCCCCAAAAGCCCAAACCAGGGCCAGAGGGAACTCTCCCATTTGATCAGAGGCCTGGGATCAGGTCTGATGGACATGCCTAGAAAGGACGAGATGTCTCTGGCCATGTCTGTCCATGCTGTGCCAGTCAAAATCTTCTGTCCTTGTCTAAACTGTGTTTGCCGGCAGCAGAGTGTGAAAGAGGTGTCCCCAACGCATCCATTGCTGGCCCTGTTACTGTCATGCTTCCTACCCCACTGCTGGTGTCACCGTCTTTTCCCCAAGATCAACACATGTGTAGTCCTCCCTGTGCTGACACAAGAAAAAGCCATTTAAATCCCCTGAAGACTGGATGAATAGCACAGGAGCTCACTGAAAAGCCAGACGTTGTTCTTCGGCAATTACATTAACAGGGCTCGGTAACAGAAAAAGAAAGATGATGAAACATATTCTGATGAATTGCTCTACCCCTGTCTGCGAGGGTAACAACAGAACCTTTCCATGCTGCAGGGTTTGTGCTCCTCATGCCGTGACATTCCCGGACGATGTCACTTGCAATAGGGGAAGAAGGGCCTTAACTTTGCTGGTAGGCCTGGGAAAGCTGTGTTTCGGGAAGAGTTACGGTGGGCAGCCCGGCTGGAGAAACGTGTGGTAGGGCTCTCAAGCTCACCGCACTGTGTTTAACAGCCTGCATTCTTTCCCAGCTTTGCCTTTCATTTTAACAGGAGATATTTTGTCCAAATGACATTGCTGAAGAGAGGTCTAGCAGATGAGCCAGTGCTGTAGTGGTCTTGTCCTCCTGGGCTACAGCGCAAAAGGCTTGGAAACAGACAAACAAATGGGAAAGAGAAACCTCCCTCCTCCGTTTCAAATAAGCAACCACCAGCAGTGCCATGAAGAACCAGCAATTTGAGGGCCAGCAGGAGAGAAAGAGGAAACCCTTCTTAGCCACAGATCTGAGGGCGAGACAGAAATAGGTCAGAGCTTATTGGTATTCCTCCCTGGACACACGACATGTATATTATCGAGCAGAAAGGCACTGCAGGGCTGGCGGGGGGCTGGCATGACGATGGGCCTCTGGGAGAGCTTTGCCGTGAGCTAGCAAGTGGGAACGGGGAGGGAGCACGCAGCAGCTCCTGGCTCTAAATCTGCTTTCAGGGGATGGAGAATCTGTCTTCCTGAGTCAGGCACAAGCAGCGCAGCTCCCAGGAGGAGCAAACAGAGAGCAAAGCTTGCTGGAGGCAGGAATTTGAAGCAGCCAGGCTGTGATTTTCACAGTGCTTTCTGCTCAGCTAGGCGAACCCACCTCTGTCACAGCCCTGGATGGCAACATTGATAAGCACAGCAGGGGAAGAAGGGGAAGGTCACTGAAATGGCTGCTGCGCTGCATAGTGGTGTCTTGGTACCGGAGGTGCCAGGACTGTGCTGGGGCCTCAGCTCTCCCTGTGTGGCATCACATCCTTCCACTGCTGACTTGCCATGTTGCCATGAGTAAGCCCCACAGCTTCCCTGGGCACACAAGAGCTTCCCAAATGAGCTGAGCATGACCCCTGCCACCAGCAGATGTTGTGACTTTGTGGGTTGTCACAATAAAGGTCTTCAGGCAGAAAGCCCTATCTGGGTCCCAAAGGCAAGGGATTTGAATCCTGGAATGAGAAGGTAGCTGCCTTCTGCAGGACTGCAGGAGGGGACATTCCTTATGTGACCGCACCACCATGAGGAGCTTTTGCTTGTTTCAGTTTCATAAGGTCAAAGAAAACCATAAAAAGCAAAGCCATGTTTAACTATGCCCGGACAGAATCTGCCTTTGTTGCCCCCAAAGGCTGTGGAGGTGGGAGGCTGGCAGTGGTTCCTCCAAACTTCTTTCCTCCAATGTTTCTAGCCCCCGTGATGCTAAGAGCTCTCCAGTGGCTGACAGACCACCTAATCTAACTCCATATGGTTTCTCTTCACCATCTGTATCGTTCCATCTCAGATCATGGCCAGAAGGGCTGGGCTTTTCTTTGCCAGTGAATGGGCTCCTGGGCAAAGCAGACTCTCAGCTGGAAGGATCATTTTCACCAGCTGTTCCTCCATCAGACCCTTACTGGTGCATCCTTCCCCAGCTCAGCTGCATGCATGTCCTTGGCCTTATGTTGCTTCAAACTCACCTCCCTTGAGGACAGTAAATGCACCTCTTCTCTTGTGACGATGTCAAAAATGAGTGCTCCATATCCAAGGCGTCTTTCATTATGGCAAATGGCCTGCTAAAATCCAGCCCTGCTCACTAGTCCTGATAATGCAAGCCTTTAATTTTGGCTGATGTTACCTGGCACCTGTGGCCCCATCATTCATCCCAGCACCACTCTGTTGCTTGGTAGTGACCAGGGTGGCTGCTCTCACGCATGCTACTCAGGCTCTAAAAAGGGTAATGCCCCACTTAGAGGGGTCTCAATCATTCCCATTTTCTCCATCCACTCAAATCACTAGCTGGGTTTCATGAAGAGCAGGTGCTTGACGTTTTCCCATGTGTGTCATCAGACAGTGTTGTTCAAAGCTGCTAGGTAGGGGGATGCCTGAGCTGAGAGTAAGGGGTCCGCAGCGATGTATCCCGGCAGGGATGCCCTGACAGAGGATGCTTCGCTCCGCTGTGCCCCATTCAGGCTTCAGGCATCTCTTGTTTTTATGAGCTCCACATTCCAGTCTCGCTGGGCTGTTGTTGACCGCACACTTTGCTTTGTTATGTTTTTTTTCCCTTGCCAGCACACATAGCTTAGGCAAAACACTTGAACATTTTGTCTTTAAGTCTTTACTTCCTCAGAAGCAGCCAGCTTGGCACCCATTCAGATTCCCAAAATAATCCAGTAAGGACTTAAGTAAACTGCCTGCAGGTGTTGCCCAGCTGCTTCATTCTGAAGAAGCCTTGAACTCTGCACTGGCCCCTTAAAGCCAGGGATGGATGGTGCATGACTTGCTTCTTCGCTTGCCCTGACAGCCTGGTGCTCTGCTTCTGCTCTGGGGCAGGGACAGGGCTGCCTGGCCCTCCTCCTCCTCCAACTGCCTGCTGCCGCTGCCTTTTTTCCACTTGCACTCTGAGATCATCGCTAGCATTGCTGTCTCTAAGATATTTTGCCGTCTCCCCCCACCGCAGACAATGGAAGAGGATAATGAAGCAATTCGCGGTGGCTGCTCTAATGATTCCCTCCAGAAGCCGCCCTAAGCGGAGGAAGGGGGCACAGGCACAGGGGCCCGGCACAGAAACCTGGGAAAGCCTGAAGAATGGGGGTTTCATTCCCTAGATGCGCAAAAGCTGGGTGACCAGACCTGACGTAGGTGAGAGAGGAAAGAGTTTAGTCCCAGGTGTGGGCTGGCTGTAACGGACTGGAGAATACAGCTGTAGGGTGCTGTGGACCTACACTTTGTTTAGGGCACCTTGTCTTCGGCAGCGTGGTGGTGTGCTGGCACCCGCTCGGGCTCCGCGCAGCTGTACCGACCTGCCCTCTTCCCAGGCTTCAGCTCCCGTCACCCAACACCGTCCTGTACCACCAGGTACAGGCAGAGCAAATTAAATCCAGGTTAAAGGAGAGCTGCAATCTGCCGCAAACCTGCGCTCGGCTACAGCTGAGCTGTAAACCTGCTCCCACTGATGTTCATGGCAGGGAGTCGGGCCAAGGGGAATAGTTTGGAGAGGTCAGTCTCTTTCTACATGACGTTTAACACATGCCTGTTTGTATGTGCCTGCATGCTATTGAAACAATGCTAACCTAATAATGCTAACCTGTTCTATTTCTACGTGCAAATAATTGCTGTACGTGTTTTCTGTGCCTGTGCATGCACACATGCACACACACACAGCTGGAGGAGGGGTTTTGGATTAAACTGACTGTGTAAACGTTAGAAGCAGATTTGATAATGACCCCAAATATGGACCCAAATGTTCCTCCCTCTGCTCCTAATTGATCTAATGGATTTCATATTTTAACCATGCAGTGGTTTGTATTGTAAGTTTCTTTTTGTTTGCTGCTTTAGAAAAAAATAAGAATTACTAGAACATAACACATACCATATTTGCAGATGTAATTGCCATGAAACACCCCCCTGGCCCCCCGCCCAAGCAATTGCCGATAGTGGATTACTAATAGTTTGGAGCGGTTGCACTTTAATTTGTGATGGCAAACTCTGAGGCAGAAATCCTCAGTCTCTATGCACACAAATACAATGAGATATACGCATATTAATCTATTTTAACAGCAACATGATATTCTAGATGCTCAATCAAATACACCGTGCTGTCAGAAAGGAAAGC
This sequence comes from Chlamydotis macqueenii, assembly GCF_036417535.1. Taxonomy (NCBI): domain Eukaryota; kingdom Metazoa; phylum Chordata; class Aves; order Otidiformes; family Otididae; genus Chlamydotis; species Chlamydotis macqueenii. Next base: position 133,209,507 of record NC_141556.1, read on the forward strand.
GTGATTTGCTTGTGTTCAGGTGGGGGAAAAAAGATTTGGGGGGAAAACGGAGACAACAGAGTAGTGTTTCAGGTACGAGTAGATCTGCCATCTCACTGTACGCATCTAGCTGCTGTGTGGTCCTCTCCTGCTTTGGAGGAGCATCCTTGCGTTCCTCAGGAATTCTTCATCTCTGTTTGTCCATCCACACTCTCCTCCCTTGCACATTGCTGTCCCTATTACTTCTAATTTCCTTCCCCCTTTGATCCCACCTGAGTTTCAGTCACTCTGCCACCCTTCTCACTTGAGGGAGAAATTTGAGTGAGTTCCCCTCTCTTTGTTTTTTTTTATTTTTGAGATCGCCAGGCACAGCGGGGGGAGCTAATAATACAGTTGCCTGTGCCACAGTTGTTTTGGCCACTTCAAAAAAAAAAAAAAAAAAAAGACTTGGATGCTCTCCGGCTCTCAAACCGGCAACTTTCAGGAGCACTAAACGGTCTTAATAAGTAAATAAAATGCAGGCTATTTATCAAAGAAATCAGAATGGCACCTTTGCAGCTGTTCCTGTCTCTTGAGGAAAAATATATAATTAGGTAGATTTATTTTTTTTTAATTAAAAAACCACTGCATTTGAAATCACTCCAGTCTGCTTAGTAAGTGTGTGTCTAGGTGAACTTTAAAATACATTTTCTGTACCAGATAGGAGAAAATCTCCCTGGTTTATTGGATGGGTGTGTATTGGGACCAGTTTAAAAACATTTTAGCATAGCTGATAGATCATGACCTTTTAGTATCAGTTAAATCCAGATTTATTTTTTTAAGAGGTATGCTATTGAAAGGCACTGGCAGCCAAGTTAGAGAAGTCTGCCGCAGTATTTTCACAGGATCAATCCAAGGTATTCTGTTGCTCATGCCAAGCAATAAAACCTTTCTTTTTGTGTGCATTTCTGGATGCCGCTGTGCTCACAGGACAGGCAGATTATCTCCAAAAGGCCCTATTTCACAGAGAAACTATTTTTAAACAAGAAAGTTTCACTTTTCCATATTAAGATAATGAAACCAAAAAAGAGGACAGATTTACATGTTGTACATATAGAATCAGAGAACAGGCGTGCACTCAAATATTGTTTTAATTATCTTTCACTTGTAGTCCTCCATATGTTTGCACTGCAGTCAGTGAACAATAGCAGAGCTCTCCTGTGGTTAATTTTACACCTGTAAAGTCCCCTGGATACAAACCAACATTGCATGGCCAAATGGATAAAGTATCTGGCTTATCTTGCCAATGAATTCATATGCTCCAGGGGGCTGGAGAAGAAGGGCAGAATATAAGGAATTCTATTATTTTGAGTCTTTAGCAGATTTTCATTACTTTTAACCTTTCTATCTCCAACACCTGACGAAAGAAACCCTCACAGGTTCAGGTCTTCAATGCAAACACTGGAAAAAAAATCTCTGCTCCATGCAGGCAACGGGGGACGAATCTGGGGCTCCCTCCATGGACTCCCCTGTGTTCCCCACTCCACATGCAGGAGCAAGCGGGTGTGCATGGACAACGCCTCAGCAGAGCCTGCTCCCAGCAAAGCCTGGCCGAGGCAGCTGCCTCCCCGGCTACACAGCAGCAGGGAAAGCTGCACTGCGGGGACACTTCAGATTTTTGTTCAGCCCTGCCTGTCCCTTTCAGTGTTGCTTCTAATGACCTACCAGTTCTCATGGCTAGAAAAGCAATGGAGGCACTGTAGCATTTTTTCCCTACCAGCACACTGGTTGAAGACTCCTGGATTTCCAGGCCAAGCCTCGCAACAAGCTTCAGAGTGACTTTGGGCAAGGCACAGTGCCTGCACCTCAGCTCCCCCTCTGCAGCCAGGACAGCAACGCTGCCTGGCGCCCGCTTCTTACCCGCTTGGATTGGGAGTGCTGCCTGGCAAGGACCAGCTCTTCTGTGCGTCCCTCACCTTCTACAGCAGGCTGAACCCTTCGCTGTAGTCACTACACATTACAGTAATAGAAATTAATAGAAATAATTAGTGCTTCACAATCATGCAGATTTAATATGCCTGGGAGTCTGGCACTAATATATCAATAGCATAGTTTACAGTACATCATTGGTATTCTTTGGGAGCCGTGACCTATATTCTGATATAAAGGATCTTCAAGGTTCCTTTGCAAATAAAAGTAAATGTTAATTAAAGCACTTTTCTTCGAAAGGCTTTCTTTAAAATCACCTTCAATTCCAGTATTTGTTTTATGGCGCGCACAGATAGAAGATTCACAGTCTCACAGAAAATGTCATATGAATATAGGAAGAAAAAAAAAAGAAAAAAATATTTAAGGAGATTAATTCCCATCTGCAGCACATCAGAATATGGACTCTGGCGATGAGCTACAGGAAGGCTGAAGTGAGGAGGGTACCTATTACAGATAGTTGAAACACTACATTTCTAACTGCAGAAAAGGTTTGGATCAATTTTTCTTTTTAGTGAAAGGGATGGCTAGGACACACACAAATGAAATGTATTCTAACATTTGCATTGCTTTCAAGACAGAGGCTTGGAGGTATTTTATTTTCCCTTTCATAAACTTTTCCCTCTTAAAGAAAAATCTCTTACATAGCTTATTTGAGGTGATATCTTTCTACACAGCCCTTTACAGTATATTTTCAGTTACATTCACAATGCATTTCAGAACATGAGCTCGCGTACAAAATGCAATGCCTTTTGCAGACATAAAAAACGTTCCTCTTCTTCCACAGAACAATTCTTTTTTTTTTTTTTTGTGCAGTTCTTCCAGTTAGAAGGCCTACAAAAGCTCAGCTAAAATACATGATCTCAGTGTAATATCCTAAGACATTCCGATCACCAACAAATGTTCTTGGGTTTATTAAAAACAAAACAAAAACCAAACCCACAGAGTCCCCAGGGAGTCAGACTCTGCTATTGTTCTTCCATTTCTGATGCATGTCAGGAGATACCAGACAATACAAATTACTGAGTCACCACTCACTAAGCTCTATTTGCTTAAACAACAGCTCTCCCAGCTGACCTTTCCAAGCTAGCAGAAATCATATGAAGAGAAAAAAAACTACTCAGTGTTCAAAAACCAAGTGATTTTTTGTAGCCAGGTATGCTGTGGAGCTGGGAAAGAAGGAAATCAGATGGATGTCCCAGTGGGGAACCACTCGAGTTGGAGCCGATTTGGATGGATTCCGTTCTGCAAGAAAATGGGGGCAGAGAAGGGTGGCTCATGGCTACAGGGTCTAGGCAAACCATGGAGGCACTATATAAACAAAGGAAATATCTACGTGCTAGCACACAGTATACTCAACTCAATCCTAAAATAAGGATAAGCAGGGCTTCACCAGTGAACAGGCAGATAGGACGCAGAAATTGATTCAGGACAAGGCGTACAGCAGTAGTCTGCTTCTTTCAGCACTTTTTCTTTAAATATCCTGGAATTCACCAAACAGAAGATAGATTACACTTTATAATATAAGCCTCCTGAGGGGACACTGCTAAAAGGCTGTCAGCAGAAAGTAAAAAAAGTGTTCAAAGTGTGCTTGTAGGGTTAGAGGCTCCACATTTCAACTCAACTGCAGTTGAAGATGAGACGCCTTTGTATTTGTTCCCCTGGCTGAAGACCTAATATTCATTACAAAAGCTATTTCAAAGCAGTTCTAGATTAAACTATTTTATTCACACATAACCCATATAAAATTAAAAATTTTATATAGCTACACTTAAAAAAATCTTGCCTACCTCCAGTAGGATCTGCAGAGAGATTACTTTCAGTTTCATTGGAGTTTGAGTCAGGCCTTCAAATAGAGGTCAGAATTTACTTAATTACTGTAGCGCTGATGGGCTTTCTGCTCAGAAAGCCTTTTGCACAGAGCATAGTGTATAGAAAAAAAAATAAAGTAACCCCTGGCCCAGAAAGCTTACTTGTCATGGATTCGGCATCCCTCTACTCTGTGAAGGAGTGGCTTTTGTTAATGATCAGTGTCATTTTCCTGACATTTAACTGAATGGACTTTCTTTGGAGAAATTAAGACAGACACGGGGAACATCTCCATAATCCAAAGTACTGAAGATTATGTTTCTGCATTTTACAAAGCAGTGAGGATTCACTGGTTGCTATTGTGACCATATTCTTAGATCTCTGTGACAGAGGGGAAGCTGGGGCTCGGCTCCAATTCCCTCAGCAGAGATTTGTGGTAGCCTAAGGCATTGTCACTCCTCTTGGGCTTTCTTTCTGCCTTCACAGAAGCCAGCAGAAGAGCATCTCAGCCATTGCTGTTCAGAGTCTGAGGTACTCGTGCAAGCTCACCTTCCTGTGCCGTGCAAGCTCCCATGCCAGATTCTGAACTGGAGCAGGTAACACGCACAGTCACAAGAAGGTCGGTAAGCCCCAGGAGAAGGATGGAACAGCTAAATTGGCACAGCTTGTCTGAGTGCCCACAACATCAATTTCCTACATTTGTTCCTTGGAAGCATTTGATGAGTTATTATTATATTTCTTTGCTTTTTTTTTTTTTTTAATTTGAATGGAGCTCTCACTTGCTAACCTACATCCTGACCCTTCAAACATGTTTCCATATGTTAATCTTTGCTACCTTGAGGAGTCATAAACAGGATGGAAGTTACACACTCAGATGCCGTTTGCAGAATTGAGCCATAGGCTCAAGTATCAGTGTAATAAATTCAATGCCAAGCAAAAGCTTGACTAGATTAGTTTCCAGGCTAAGCAAGACTAGGTTTTGGCCACAGTTTCTGAGACACGGCTTTCTTAGGACAAGTGCAAACTTAAGATGAAAGTGAAAAAAGCCACAAAAATTCAAAAGGTTTCAATGCTTGAGGTGTGGAGTTTTGGTTTTTTTTTCCTTTTATAAAGAATATGCTCTCTTTGTTGTCTTGTCAAAGGAAAGGTATCTTTTACTGTTGCTACAGTTACAAGAGAGAAAAAGAAATTACATTCCAAAATAAGATCTCCATGTAAAAACATCTTGCTGGCTACACGGAGCAAAGTAAAGATTTTTACAGATTTTGCTTTTGCTTATCTCTGCTCCCAGTGAACACTGAAAGTGTAGCTCTCTTGAACTACATCCTTTAAAAAAAAGGGGACAAAATGTGCTCAACTAGCACCTCCATGAGATCACACAGCAGAAAAATAATCCTCACTTACAGTCCAAATACATGGAAGGATGGAAAGAATGTTTTATGGAAAAATATCTTACTGGAATTTAAGAAGAGTTCTGCAATGTGTGGAAAACAAATCTGTTTTAATAGATTGCTGCTTTAAATGACTGAATTTATTTCCAAGAAGGTCATGATCATAAAGTAGAAAACTCTTTCTTCAGAGCAATGGCAAAAGAGGAACCAAAAATAGCGACACTGAAAAGTTATCTGTGATCTCTTAGAGGAAGTGGTAGAATGCTGTTGGAGTTTTGTGTTGCTGTTTTGCAGTGTCTGGGTTTTTGTTTGGTTTTTTTTTTAAGTTTCTTTAAAAAAAGCCCTCCAACTTCGTTGTTTTTTTTTTTTTTCACTTTTCTCAGTTTGGAGTCAGTAACTGTAAAAACATTTAAACAAAATCAGTCATGTCAGTAATGCATTACTATTAATTTCTCAGTGTTTTCACCTTTCTCTGAGAACTGGGGGAAAAAAATTTTAATGTCCCAAGCACCTGACTGTTCTAGTCACTCCTTTCCTTTCGTCTTTAAAATAAGCATAGTATGCAACAGTCAAGAACTTAAAAGACAACTTTTTCCTCCCCCTGTGTTGCTCGGTTGGCTACAAGGGGCTTGCTCAAGATGATGTTATCCTGGTTCCTTTCATCAAACCCTCAAACAGCCTTCAGAGTCAAAACCTTAGAGAGCAATTCAAATGAGATAGTGCTCTGAACTCCAACAGCTGCTCAGGCTTTGTCTATATGCAGTTTAAAAGATGTGACACTAGCAGGCATTGACTGGCAAAAGAAAAGCGTATGCCAAAAAGCCATGTTTGCAGCAACCTGAGCTTTAACTCCTATGGCTTGAACTAACTAGAAGCGTGGACTGCTACCTGCATAATGAAAGGCACTGGTCAGCAAACATTGGATATCTCATTCTGTATTAGTTCACACAACACCTAAACTAAGCAATTTCAGCCATGCAATAGAAAAGACATGCACAGCATCCTACTAGCAGTATAGTTTTTCATCTTTGGTTAGCAATCTCTGCTCCCAAACAGAAGATCATAGAATCATAGAATGGTTAGGGTTGGAAGGGACTTTTAAAGGTCATCTAGTCCAACTCCCCTGCAAGAATTTCACATCTGGTTAGGACCCTCCTTTTCTTAAGTCGTTTTGGTACTTATTCAGTACATTTTCACTGCCACATCATTCTGAAGTCTCCCCAAAGCTAGAACACCAGTTTGTTTCAGTAAGTTTCACCTGTTCAAGCACTTTGGGATAAAGTGACCTTCCACATCTGAAAATGCCCTCAATTTGGGCTGGCTTTTTACTTTCTGTCACATAACTGCAACTTTTCCTATCTCGAACTAGGGAGTCAATATTTTTAAATGTCTACTTGCCTATTGGAGAATAGAATGGAATGGAAAGGAATGGTTAGGGTTAGGGTTGGAAGGGACCTTTAAAGGTCATCTAGTCCAACCCTCCTGCAAGGAGCAGGGACATCTCCAAACAGATCAGGTTGCTTAGAGCCCCATCCAACCTGGCCCTGAATGTTTCCAGGGATGGGGCATCCACCACCTCTCTGGGCAACCTGTTACAGTGTTCTGCCACCCTCACTGTAAACAATTTTTTTCTCATATCAAGTCTGGATCTACCTCCTATTTTGAAACCATTACTCCTCATCATATGACAACAGGCCTTCCTATAGAGTCTCTCTCTGTCTTTCTTATAAGCAGGAAGGCTGCTATAAGGTCTCCCCGGAGCCTCTTCTTCTCCAGGATGAACAGCCTCAGCTCTCTCAGCCTGTCCTCATAGGAGAGGTGCTCCAGCCTTCTGATCATATTGTTATACTGCCTTTTGAAATCTTGCCACTACAATGAGAAAGATATCCTTCTGGACAACCTGTGGTCCCTTCACACAGTTTTGGGAATTTCCCAAGCCTTGTGGACTTGCCTGTCTGCCTATGGCTCTGGAGTTCTCTTCCTCAATGGGGTTTACAAAGCAGATGCCACCCTTGGAAAGTTCATGCTAGCAGATTAAATGCCAAAGAATCTGCTAAGGCTGTTTGAAAAGAGGATCCAGATCCTGGTGTTCCATCACCCCAGCATTTTACTACTCATACAAAACTCTAAGTGAACAGTTTCCTCATGTGTTAGAGATTATGATGTTAAAAGTAACTAAAACAAAAATAGCATCTCACTGAACAAGCAATGCCAAACTCAAATTATATTGTTTTTAAAGGAAAAAACTTAACTTAAAAGGATAAAGCTCAGCTAAAAGTGAAACTTCAATTGTTCAGTGAGAGCACCAAAATAAAATTCTCAGAACTGCATCATTGTGTCAGAGTATTTAATATTTCTTTCAGTCTGGGAGGCTTTCTGTTTCTCAGAAAAACTTTCGGCTCTCGGTAGATGGTGCTAGAGCCCTCTCATCTACTCAGCAGTAAAAGGCAGCCCTGTTCCCAGTGCAGAAGTGAATTTCATGGAATAGTATAATCAATGTCACCTCACCACTTAAGGTGCAGGGGAAAAATCCACGCTGAACTTGTAAGTTAAATACTTACATAAAGTCATAGTTTGGACAGCATTTAAGGTCAGCAGTTCTCATCTCACTTCATGCACAGGTATCACGTATACTGAACAAAAGAAAACAGTGATCGTACAAGATCTACAAAATTATCACATTGCCATATTTATTAAAAATTAGAAATAAAGAACTGCACAAATATTTAGCCCTTTCTACGTCATACTCTAAAATCCTCTGAGCACTTTCATCAAACAATCTAAACAAACACTTGGAGAAAATAGAAAATCATTATCTTGGTATTTTTCTAAGGGATGAGTTCTGACTATTAAAGCTGAACAGGTCTGTGAAATGGATTATTTACATACCTGCTGTGAAACCTGCCAAATTTTTGATCAGAGCCCCGAGGGACACGAAGAGGCCTTCACTGCCCTGAGCAGCCTGCACCCGTCCCTCTTGGCCACCCCTGTGGATGGGCCTGGGACCTCCCTGCAAGCACAGCCCTGACCTCATCTCTGCAGGGCTGTGCCACAGGCTGGCTGCGCCAAGCCCTGTCCCCTGCAGCCTCCCTCAGCAAGGGAGGGGGACCAGGGCATGCTGGCCATTGTGGTGTTCCCAGGCCTGCCTGGCCCTGTACAAACCTCAGACCCATGTTGCAGCAGCGTGGCTGCTGCTGACTGGACTCCAGAGCTGACTTGTTACCCTGTCTCCTCTGGGACTGTCAGTGGTCCTGCCACTGTCACCACCCCAACCCTGACCAGAGCACCCTGTCAGACAGGGCACGGTGCCGCCTGTGCTCTGGGTACCCTTGATCCCGGCTTTCTCTCCCTCACCAGGGGAGCGCCGCTCAAGCTGCTCCCTGACATAAAGTGCAGTTATCCACACTACAACAGACAGGGAAGGAGGAACGGAAGTATTCATGGAGACTTACCTCCCAGCTCCTACAGGAAACCCTTAAAGCGACTGCCGGGCTCAGGAGGACCAATGAACGTTTGCTCCATTCATTTCACTCACTCACATATCAGCCTATCATCTTCTCCAGCTACGCAGGGGCACGCGCTAAGAAATCTGCTGGAGAAGTTTCTAGCAGCATATCTAATTTGAAGCAACAGTGCCCAAGAGCAGAGGAGTTGATACTGAGAGCTTCAAGGATCTAAACTTAAAAAAACCCAACCAACCAACCAACCAAAAAAAAAACCAAAAACCCCAGCAGACACCCCCCCCCCCCCCAAACAATCCCCCATCCTCTTCATATTGTAGAAGGAAGGGAAAGGCATTCCCTTGCAATTTTTTCTAACTGCTATGGAAATGTTATGCTGGAACCAGAATGACACAAATGTTCTCGCAGGAGGATTTACTTATAGGAACAAGGATCTGACCACTAACACTGCAAGACCCAGTAATACAGCTCTGATGTACACAAAATCTCTGCTGAAATCCACAAGTGAGAACTGGAGATAAGGATGGAATTCTGCCATGGTGTTTATTTCCATACCACTGTCCAGGTCTAAGGTCAAGCCTAAGATGAAAATTAATACTGAAGTATTTTAATTCTTGGGTAATATACATAAAAATATATTTCCTTTTTGCCTATCAGAGTTACACATGTATTTATTATTGTAACATATCAATATACTGTATGCACCACCATTCACAAGACTGTAACCGATGCATCAAGAAAGCGTAACGTTTTACATGTTATCAGGAAATGTGCACCAGATTTTGGATCTGAACAGTACTAGATTAGAGGGCTGTCAAGGCTGATGCCAGCAGTACCAGATGAACGATGAAATATCATCTCAAATCCAGAGATGTCAATCATGCATGAATAAAACAGCCCAGCTCTACCATACAGAGGAATGACTTGTATTGCATTAGGGAGAAGTACGAGGACTACAAAGATGGAGGACAAGGAGTGAATTCTCAGTGTTTCAAATGAGCAGATTACCTTCCAGCCCCGTTGTTTTCCTTGAATAAGGACTAATACACTGCATGCATAAGGCCTAGTCTACTAAAAATGCACCATTTAAAGGAGTTTCTTAAAAATTTTACTCAACTCCTGCCCTTCTGTGGAAATCTGTTTCAGATAGCTCACACAGAGCTGTAAGTGACCAACACAGTCCAGAAGAGTTTGCTTTGGTTTACTGAATCAGTTAAGGCAGTCTAAATTTGGAAATCATCTCACTTCAATCAGAACATCTCCACAAAGCCCTGGTTCTTGAAAGGAGATCAAAAGAATCTTTTCAGGTGAAACCGTACCTGAACTGTAGACCCATGGTGCAAGAAATATGTAACACACACGTATGTAGTTAAGAAGCTATAACAGTTTTATTTGTAAAATACTTTATTCCTAACAGCAAAATACTGTAATTTTTTTTTTATTTTATAAAAGTTAGCAAAAATTGATACATTGGAAACAGAAACAAGAAAACTATTTCTACTTTTATCCAATTATTCAATTTTCTTTTCAAAATGGAAGCTATAGGTATGCAGCACACTAACAAATTTCAGTGCCAGACAAGTCATTCAATAAATATATAATTCTACCATTAAATTCTGTGAAGGACAGTGAAAAAGTCTTGTAAAACTACTGAAAAAATATAAGCATTTTTGGCTTTTTCTGAGGTTTGTAACTAGTAATATCTATACACAAGAAAGTTCTTGGCATTTGCAAGAACGATTGTACAGAACAGTAACAGCAAAATTTGCTAGCAGTAACTCAGAACACTCAAATGTGCAGTACAACATTTCTAATAAAAAATATCAGAAATTCAGCCTATTTCTTAAATCCTACAGAGGACTTCTGCAAGGAGGTGGTAGGGGAAACTTAAATTACTAATTTCCTATTTGATAAGGCCATTGCATATCCTAACTTGCAATAAAAAAGCTGATCCTACACTGTGTATAATAAACACTGTCTGTTTGTTATGAATAGAAGTGAGAACAAGTAACTTCACTATTTTATCCTACTGCTAACAAAAAAAAAAAAAAAAACCACCAAAAAACCCCCCCACAAACCATGAAACTTTTGCCTTGGAGACAGCAGATTCAGCCAGAGATGTCAAATATAACACGAAGGGCTCAGTAGATGAGGAGAGCAGTGGATATTGTCTATGTGCCATGAAGAAGGCCATCATCTTGTTCTGCTATGTATACAGGCATAATTTTGGAAGTTGCAGTTGCATCAGCTTTCAGAGGTGGAAACGGTTCCCTGTGTCATCTTTCTGAGAAGCCTCTTTCTACACTCAGCCATAATGCCAGTGGCAAGGCAAGTTCATGCACCAGTGAGCTAATATGTAGAAAGTGAGAGAACTGTGTGACTGACGCTGGAAAAACAAGTAATAGAAAGGCATATATGGAATATTTCCTCTTCTGAAACAAACAGAACAAACAAAAAAACCCCACATCAGAAAACCCCAAACAACAAACAACTCACCCAGCAAAAAGAGCCATTAACTTCTGTACAGTTACTGCTGTTGAATTTCAGCTTACAAACGAAACTGAGGGGGGATGTGAAATTGAATATATAGTAATTAATTTTTATTTATTTTTATGAGGTCAACATCCAAGTAGTTTTCAAAATTAGTTTGTATTTGTGGGTTTTTTAATATATAATTTAGTGCACTAATAAATGTTAAATGTTCTGTGGACAGAAAGGAAAGGCAAGGGCATGAGTATTTATTATTGACAATAACTTCTTCCTCCAAGTGACACAGGAGCCAATGAGGAAAGGTGCTTTGTTAGACTGGTTCCATCCTTCGACAAAGGGCTTGTTGGGAATGTAAAGGTCAAAAGCAGCCTTTGCTGCAGTGACCATGAGATGGTGCAGTTCAGGATCCTAAGGCTAAAAAGTAGGCTTCACAATCCTGGACTTCAGGAGAGCAGACTTCAGCAGATCTTTGATGAGACTAGGAAGAGTCCTGTGGGATTAGGGCCCTGGAGAGAAGATATTAAAATTAAAGGATTGCCTCCTCCGAGCTTCAGAGAGATTCATCTTGACAAATAAGTAGTAAGGCAAAAATGTCAAGAGGTCTGTGCAGACGAACAAGTTGCTTCTGGACAAACTCAAACACAAAAAGGAAGCATAAGGAGGGCAGAAGAAAGGACAAGCAACCTGGAAGTAATACAGTGACGTTGTCTGAGCATCCAGGGATGTAGTTAGGAAAGCTAAAGGCCAACTGGAACTGAATGTGGCCAGGGATGTCAAAGCTAACAAGATCAGCAGCACAAAGTCTAGTTGGAGGCCAGTGACTAGTGGTGCACCTCAGGGGTCAGTACTGTTCAGCATCTTAAAGATCTGGATGACAGGGCAGAGCGTACCCTGGGATCTCCTAGTGGACACTAAGTTGAACATGAACCAGCAATGAGCCCTTGCCACAGAGAAGGCTAATGGAGGATGTTACCAGCCGGTCACGGGAGGTGATCCTTCACCTCTCCTGAGCACTGGTGAGGTCACACCTGGAGTCCTAAGTCCAGATCTGGGCTCCCCAGTACAACAGAGGCATAGACATACTGGAGAGAGTCCAGCAAAGGGCCACAAAGATTTTGAAAGGACTGAAGCATCTCTCCCATGCGTAAAGGCTGAGAGAGCTAGGATTGTTCAGTCTGGAGAGGAGAAAGCTCAAGGGGAATCTCACCAATGTATAAAAATACCTGAGGGGAGGCTGTGAAGAGGACAGAGCAAAAAGGATGGAACCAGGCTCTTCTCAGTGGTGCCCAGTGACAGGACCAGAAGCAATGGGCACAAACTGAAACACAGGATGTTCCCTCTGAACATCAGAAAACAATAGTCTCTGCATACCAACAGTACAGCATGTGTCCTAAGTCTTAACTGAAGGACCAATGACTTGAAACTGATGGAAATTATTATTTCTCAAATCTGAATCAGGACCCAAACGCTCTAGGTAAAAGTTGCGGCAGATTTGCATCCTGTGGACATCCACACTAGTGGATGAGAGATATGCCACTGAACAGCAGGCCAAGCCCTTGAAGAAGTATTTTCTTTCATTTTCATCAAGAAAAAACAGAACCAACCACTGGACTGTTTGTTCTGGATGCTTTTTTTTGTGCTTTTGTAGAGCTAAATCAAAGCAAATAAAATATCACCAACTGTACTTACATTGTTGTCTGCCTCTTTCCTTATCCTACAACAAAGACTGCTACAGGAGGCAAAAAAGTGAGAGAGAGATATAACAAGTTAGCTAGATGCAATATTTTTTTTTCCTTTCTGCATTAGATATTTTTTGTTAAAATATCCAATTGTCAAAGCAAGTTTTATTCCTCTCACATAATGAGACAATTTAGCTGGCTATGAGTGTTCCTCCAAGGAGGACCATTCTTTCCTCTCCACATTTCTATCTGCTTCTGCTGACTTGATGTGCAGTGCATCTTTCATAGGCAAGATTAATGTTTCAGAGTCAATGAATCACAAGAAAGTGCTTTTAGGGGAGAGCACATCGCAAGTGCTACAAGGAACAGCAGAAGTAGTTTCTGAGGAGCACAAATACTACTTATACATGGAGTTAGGGTTCCCAAGTCTTCTGCTAACTTTGGACTCATTAAATAATACTTTTTAGTGCTGCTGACAACTCAATATAATAGGACAACTCAACGTAATAGGCTTCTACATGGGATTTATAAAAACCTGCTAAATTAAGATCTGAGATGTTAGAGAGCTTCAGTCCATGAGATTGATAGTGTCACTGTCAAATGGCTTTACTGAAGTGGGACTCTGTGGAGGACTCTTTGCACTCGGTGGCACTGCCAAGACTTTCTGGCGGATTCCAACTGTAGCTTTTTTATGGTCATGTCTGAGACTGCGGATTGTGCTGTTTATGGCAGCCACGCATGCCTTCCAATCATATCCAGTTTCCTTTAGATCAAATGATGGATAATTCTCCTGAAGAAAGTCTAAAAATAAACAAGTATATAATAGTGAGTTATCAATTATTTATGCAAGCTATATAGTTTTTTACTTTGTTTGTAATTAAACAAAAACCAAGTGCATGCTACCAAAACAGGACAGCTAGGCATATTACAAAGCTTGAAGAGCAAAGCTAGAAGACAGTTATTTTTCTCCTCTCTTTCGGTGTAATTTGAAAATGAGTAAAAAAATGTCAAAGCATAAAACCAAAATATGCAAAGAAAGCACATAACCATGTATGTGGGCTTGATCCCTTGAAGTGCTGAATAACTTCAGCTTCTAATGTGGTCAACTAAAGTAAAGAAATCTCAGGCTCCATTTCAGAATGACCAGTATTTGGCAGGACCAAGCCCTCCTTCAGAGGATCTCTGACAACTATATGCACTAAAATCAAACACAGCAATCAACATAACAGCTGTAGAGGAACAACAATGACAGAAAAACTGCAAAAGCTTGTTCCTTATCATTCTGCAACAAGATCAGTAAAAAAAATACTTGAGTTCGGTAGCAATGGGATAAATAAGGTAAGATTGTAGCACCTGTTTCCCCTTCAGCAAGTAAAATGAGTAGCTTTAAATACAGATTTGGGGTTTTTATTTATTTAATTAGTGAAGACTGATTGTCCTTCTGAGCTTAGCTGAATTGCTTATTTTCTCTAAGCAAGCCCCTGAAAGATTTAAATGAGCACCAAAAAGGAATTCTCTGTTGTAATTTAAAATCAGAAGCAATACTATTTTACTTCTCTGATTAACATATAGATTTACCTTAGTAAAATGAAAGGTATAGCTAGCTGATATTATATCAGTTTTGTTCTGCCATTACTCTCACATATACTAGCAATTAAAAATCTAATATAGTATAGTTGCTTACAGTTGATATTTTAACTTGTAGTTCCAAACCTGGAAACCTATTTTGCCAGAAAAGCATGAGTCTGAAGGAAGAACATATCAGAGAGAAAAACTTGTTCTCTGAGTTTAAGCTGCTCCAGGGGGGATGGGGAGAGGGAGCAAGAGCGCCTTAGGTTCTTTCATTCTCAGTATGCTCCTGTAATAAACTACGCTGACAAAGGATACACAAGTGGTTGGCTGAAGCAGCAGTCAGGCTCTCTCCCCCTCCATCCCTGACGGCAAATTCAAGAAAATGCTTGGCCTCAGAGCTACAGCACAGAACAGCAATTCCTACTACCAGGCCTACAGAACCTTTGTACATGGTCCAGCTTTTACATTATGCCTTTTCTTTCACAGAAAATGACCAATTGTTAGGACTACAGTAAGGCTATGCAGGGCCTCTTCCTGCTCTGCAGGGTTACATTTAGGGAGCTGATGCTGCCATCCAATCAGGCTGCCCTCTGGCCCCAGAGCCAAGTGACACAGCCTGGCTGCAACCACAACACAGAGGACTTTGTCTCTCATCTGCTCTGAAGCCTACGTGGTGTTCCTGCAGCCCTAAGACACGCTTAAGACATTTTTGGAATGCTTCTTAAGCTCAAAATGTCTTGAAACAAAATATGTGTACTATGGGAGTATGTGGAGACACTTAGAGTGGCAAAGCTTCCCAGGCTAGTGGTGAAGGATTATGTAGTTTGGGAAAGTCCACTCTTATGTACAGTCTTGCATACTGAGAATGGTTTCTGGCATGCTCTGCGCCTCAAGGCATGCCCAGACATCACCCCAGAGGGTGCAAGTCCCAACTCCATTTTATTTAGCACTATTGCTGTATCCTCAGAGGCAATCTTGCCACACTTGTGGAGCTGTCGGGCAACTCTTTCAGCCTCCCTACACTTCAGACAGGGAGCAGCAGCAGTTTCAAGATTTGTCAGGAGCTGCTTGTTGCAAAAGCGTGATGAATCACAGAATATCTCAAGTCAGAAGGGACCCATAAAGATCATACAGTCCAACTCCCTGTTCCTCACAGGACTACCTAAAATTAAATTGTATGACTAAGTGTCATCCAGACAAGGGTAACTCGTCAAATACGCAACCAGGGAGCACTATCACACAGTGATACCATAATTAGGACACGGGGAGAAGAAGTAAAATCCTACATCAAGCCAGTGGTGTTGCGGAATATTGAAGGCATTCCACTATTACACTGCCTTCATCCCGAGATCCAGCCCAGTAAATAACATCTCACAAGCAAAACTTAACAATTCCTGAGAAAGTATTTTCTCTTCTGATTTCTTCCAGAAAAAGCCAACTTTTGCAATGAGAATACAACAAGAGCACAGAAAATTAAAGAAAAGGTGGGAAAATTTCTGTATTGCGTAACCAAACCTTTTCAAATATCTCTCCAAGATACTGTAATAGCCACAGAGCAAATGGCCACCAAAACCCTGATGATCTTTCCCCTAACACCATTGTTTGGGCTGGTCATGCTTAAATCTTACCAGATAATGCCAGCTTTTCTTCTGTGTGATAACCCTCCACCTTTTCCACGTGCAACCTGCTTCACATGCCGCCTCACTTGCTACATAACTGTTACACTAATTCTGCTGTCACAGTTCTATTTGCTTTATCCAGCCTTGCAGGAGTGACCAAACGAGACTAACTAATGACACCATTGCAACACTCCCAGGCAAAGTTGCTAAATTCCACTTCATAAGCTGTCCTTGCTTCCAATCTCTGTATACTGCTTTTTTGCACTGGAGCTCAGTTATGGATTCCCTGCTTAGCCAAACTTGTCTCCTCGTAACTCTACCCATTCTCCCAAATGTCAGGATGGACTCTTGTGCTTGCAGAATTCTGTCCTTAAAGACCTGACAACTTTCCTGAGCTTCTCTCCTCTTCAGAGCTGTCTCTCACAAACTCCCACCTACAAGTTTCCCGAATAAGTCGAAGTCCAGTCTCCTAGAGCTACAGGGTCTGTACTCTCAGACCTTTTAAACTCTACTCAGGATCTTGAGGTCCATTGTTTCACAGTCTCTACAGGCAATACTGCCACCAATTATCACACCCCAATCCATTTTGTGAAGAGTGCCATAACCTGCTGTGCATTACCTCTAGTTGGCCTACCTGGCCCCTGTATTAAGAAATTATCCCTGACACCCTCCAGAATCTTCTGAGACTGCTTGTCTCCCACTGTGTCACCCTTTCAAGCAGATGCTGTGGAGACTGAGTTTCCTCATATGAACTAGGCTTGTGATCTGGAGACCTCAAGTTACTTCATCTACTTTCTCTCAACTTGTTCCACTGCTTGCACTAATACCTGTCAGAACAGTTTCACAGACTTATCTCTGAAGCTCCATGGTTTGTTCATAGGATACAAAGTTAATTTCCCCACATTATCATTTGAACAGAGATTTTCTTACTTACCTCTGAGAGCATTAATTCTGTTGCAGTCCAGGGGGCTCACGCCACGTTCAAGATTACCATATACATTGCTTTTTACCAGCACATCTTCAGTGAACATATGACGAATTAGGTAGCGGGCTGACAACTCTGGCCGAGACTTCCCCTTAGCTACATAAATGACTGAGAAAGGCAACTGAACGTTGCGCCATGGACTTCCAAGAAGTTCTAGGAAGGGGATATAGAGGGGAAAGAGGGAGGAAACAGGGAGGAGATGAAGAGAGGGAGAGATTTTACTTATCCAATACTGACTGTGCTTCAAAGTGGCTGTATTACAGTGAAACTACAACACAAAAAGTTCTCCCCAAAACTAGTATACTTGCTTGGAAAAACCAGAGCAAAATCATAATGCTACAGCTAATAATAAAAAGGCAACGTATTGTAGACAAACCTCCAAGTAGCCAAAAAACCCTGGCTGTTTTACAACAATGTAACAGCGCTTCTGATATGCTTTCAGCAATGCTAGCAATGTAACCTGCATTATTAATAACTGCTTTCTAAACTGTTTTCATCTCACGTGAAAAGATTATGCTATTCCAATTACATAAGTAAATAAAAGTTCTGCTATTTCAATAGTGCTCAGATCCTGTAAGTGCAATCTGAAAAACAGAATGAGTGTTTTTTAACTATTTCAACCTGACTGCACTGCAAACATTAAAAAAAAAAAAAGTATAGTAAATCAGGAGAATCAGGAGGCCTGTGGGATCAGACTAAGAAATCTCGAGTGCAGGACCAGATCTGATAGAACCTGAAAGTGATTCTAGTCAAATAAATTATTTCCAAGGGCAACTTAGTCTCAGCTCATTTTCCTTGAAGCTCTCCAGAGACATCACATGCTGTACATGGAATTTTTTCCAATGCATTTGTATATTGTGCATTTTTATTTAAGAAAATAAGTATAAAGGCCGCTTTAAGATTTTTAGATTGTCTGAAATTGTCGATTTTACAGAAAGGTGTGCTTTTCTTCTGGAATTGCAATACCATTTGTCCTGGTTTCAGCAGGGATGGAGTTAATTTTCTTCTCAGTAGCCGGTGTGTTTTGGATTTTGTGTGTGAAGAATGTTGATAAAAACATTCTGATGATACGAGTTGTTGTGAATGAGACCAAGGACACTGTCTGGCTTTCCAAGTCTCGTTAACGTGCAGATGCGGGAAGCTGGGCTAAAGACAGACAGAATAATTGATCCAAACTGGCCAAAGAGAGTATTCCATGCCATAAACGTCATGCTCAGTATATAAGTGGGGGTTGCCCATGGGAGGGGGCATCATTTTTCAGTTATTCCTTTTCTTGTCAGGTATCCGTTCGGGCACCCTTGGCATCCTTTTCTTCTCTCTTGCTTGCTGGCATCGTTCCCTCTACCTTGCTAGCTTGCTCTCCCCCTTTGCTTGCTGCTCGGTGTTGTTCCTGTGATCGCTGCTCAGGACGGGCTGCGTCGGTCATTCAGACATCGGGTGGTGAGAAATTGTACATTGTTCATTTTGTATATTTTGTATATATTAATATCCTTATATCCTGTTAGCTTTGTAGTTTTTAGTATTTTTAGTAAACTGTTTTTATCTCAACCCACAAGTTTTTCTTTCTTCCCAATTTCTCTCCCCTGTCCCACTAGGTAGGGGGAGGGTGAATAAGAAACTGTGTGGTGATCCAGGCTAAACCACCACACCATTCAACAGATATTCTGAGCTAGCTTACTCCATTAAGGTAGAATATCTATCAAATTAAAAAAAAAATAGGGTAACTGTGAAGTAATTCTTGAAAAATTATTATTCAGAGAACCTGAACAGAATATCTTACAGTTGAACTTTCCAGTCTTACAGTGGATATGCATTATGGGACACCGATAGATGCAAACACATGTTCTGTTAGCCAGATGATGTTCTTATTTGCTCCCATGAAGACTCACTATATATACACCAAGTGACTGCCTTAGGAGGAAAAGAAGAGTCACATAGTTCAGCAAATCCCTTTACTACACAATTTTACCTACAGTAGCATCTTCTGCCTCTCACTGACCATTTCAAATGTAACACACAAATCGAGGTGAAAATTTCTTAGTTTACCCATAGGTTCCAAAGACTGCAATTTCTTGACCAAAGGTGTGTGGAAAGCTGCTGGAAACTTATCCAATCCTGAATTCTGCAATGTGTCAGTTGTGGAGCTGGTCGTTTTCTGAGAGTTTTGAGAAATGCCTTCACTATCTTCATTATAATTTACATCTACACAATGAGATGTATCCGGAGCATCAGACACTTTTTCTTTCCCTTCAGCTGTCTCCTGAAATATTAAACAAAGTTAAGCACATGCACTGGGAAAAGCTTACTAGTTTTCTAATTAGTGTTCCAGTTCATTGCCCATTTAGTATAAATCAGATTTCAGATATTTACAGTATAGTTACTCCTGAATTTCAATCAAGAAAACTACAGGTGAAACAGATACTAAATATTCACAGATCTGCATAAAGCTTTCTAGAAGCAGAGGTAAATGGAGTTACAGTTGGTTTGGGAGTGATGTTTCAGTCAATATAGAGTCGAAATGCACAGCTGGATACATCTGAAGGAAAGCCTGTGAAAACAGTGCTGGCAGCTACATGTTTAAGCTTGCAATCAAATTCGACACTACTTCTGGGCAACACTTATAGTGCTTTCCTTTTAGTATCCTGTGTTTATGTGTCTCTTAACTGAATGCTGGACGCAGGAGCAGGAGGAGGCAGAGCAAAAGAAAGTGATAATACTTCCAGTATTCCCCATATGGAACTAGTGCTGCAGTCACCGGGCCTACGCTGAGCAATGCAAAGACAGAACCCAAGGAATCTCCAATTAGAGCACTCATATGATGAGGAGTTCTAAGAACTGATTTGAGAAAGTCTGTGCTCAAACTCAGTACTTAATAAATTATCACCTTGAGACAACTTACGGGGTTTATTTTTGTTTCAGAGCGTAGACAGCGGATCATAGCGTTGACATTTGTGATACAGGTTTTCCAGTCTTTTCCATGCTCACTCAAATCATAGTTCGGGAAATTAGTTGCAAGAAATTCTGCACATAAAATGTAGAAAAATGTTTAAGCTTTGTGACAAAAAGTGGTATTTAAAAGTGTTCTAATTTAGAAAGAGATAAGTTTAAGAAATGCTTCACATTTACTGTTCTCCACTTACAAGCTTTAGATTTCCAGCTTTAATTAAAGAGAGAGAGAAACTCATGTTTTGAAGCTAAGCAGCACTATGAATTTAAGATATGCAGTGATAATTTTTTGAGGTGTTGTGAATAATGCTTTTATTATTAAGTATTTCCTTATAGAATTAGAGGAAAGGTGTGATTTATCATACTAACGTCACAAAAAAAACCACCAAACCAGCAACAAAAAACCTTCACAAAAAACCAAAGACCGTGTAATGCTGATGCTGCAACTACTTCACATGGCTTAAATAATCTCCTACCCTTTAAACAGGAAGGAGATGTAGGTTCACGCATGTGCGCCATGGAATCTGTGTAAACGGCTTGACATTTAAAAAAAAAAAAAAATGCCCTCCCCATCGTCACCATTTCTCAAACAAACAAGAGAAGTGAGCTTAAGAGAAAGAGAAGAGTATTTAAAGAATCACCAGTAAACATTTGTCCCAAGTACATCACAGGCACAAAAGAACCCAAACAAAAAAAATCCTGTAAAAAAATCCCATGACACACACAAACACAAAATAAGTTGCAATGAAAAATTTGGAAACAGTCAGCATGATTCATGAACATGATGTACACAAAACTAGGAGAAATCAGAATTGTTTTATCCACATTGAAGAAAAATGAACATTGAGAATTACAAAGCAGAAATTTCAAAACCAAAAGACACAGTAGCGGAGCACATCCACTACTGCATTTATCAGTTCACCAGTTGCTTGACAATGACTAGCAGAAACATACAGAAAAGGACTCCTTCTAAGTTAAAAACTTTGTTAAGTGTTAAAGAAGTAAATCTGCGCATTTTGAAAGGTAGCATACCTCTTACTGCAGCAATTTTGTTTGGATCCAGTGTTCTGCGCCCTCGTGCACTCACTCCCATAATGCTGCACAATAATGTTTCCTTGGGGAACAAGACACGAACTAAGTAGCGTGCTGCATACTTTGGTTTAGTCTTTTGCCGAGCTTTCATCAAATAGTTCCCAAGAACTTTTACGTTTCTCACTGGGTCACCAATAAACTCTTTCATAAAACAAAAGCATTTAAAGAAAAAAGAACAATATTTTAAAAACCCAAACAAGTTGTTAAAAAAAGAACACTTTCTCAAACTCTTTCACTTGACCTCTGTGGTACTCTTGGTATACTGTTCTCACTACAGCTAGTTCTACTACGTATTACTTTGCTCTTACAAAAGCAGCTTTAAATTGGAATAGTAACAGAAATATCTTTTCGATTCATGTTAACCACTAATGTAACTAACTGAAATAATAATATCCAAGAAAATACATTAGACACATAAGTGTCCCGAAAGTGGCCTATTTTACACATGTGCAGATACCATGTATGTTTTCGAGACAATGACCCATGAAGAATGGCATATCCGTATACAGTACTGCTAAATCATACACTGTTTACAAATTTGTAGATAGACATCTGAGTATTTCACCTAGTATTGGTGCAGCTCTTCAGCTGTATTAACTTATTTTTTAGACCAAAAGCAACCAAAACGCCGTAACTTATTCTACCACATAACTCAGGGCATTTATAAAGAAATGCATTAGTTTTTAAAACACGGTGCTATTTTATGTGCTTGTTTATTATAATGCAATGATCTATGGAATTCTTCATTTTCTGTGGAAGTAAGTTTTTTGAAAGAAACCAAACACTGGAGGACTTCAGCATAGAAAAGATTTTTCACTGATAAAAGAAGAAAACAGGTATTTCCTTCATACAAATCAGGTTTGCTTTCTTAAATGCAACACATGTATACGCCTCACTTAGCTTTACTGTCTTTTTAAACAGATGCGCGGCACGCATACGTTACTTACAACATACATACAGTTAAAATAGGTTACATTAGGATTATCAAGAGCAAAAAAGAGGGCCTAGTCTGAAGAGAACCCAAAGCACGTACTGTAAATCAAAGGCTTGTGGTAATCTATACAACTGTATATAAACTGCAGAGGTTTTAAAGTAATTTCTGGCATATTAAACATTCCCATTACCTTTGTTTCAAGACTTCTAAACAGTATTACATTATGTAAATGCTTGTAAGGCAGCCAGTTCTGCTCCTTTACTTTTGCTAAATAACGATGAAGAGATTCCTTAAGGCTTTTTTTTAATGCTAGTAGCATTTTTTTAGCCTTTGTTTCTGAGTATTTATTACAAAGGAACTCACCAAAGCTGGGATTGATGGAGACTGAAGAAGATGGTAGTTCTTTACTAATGTTCACACTCCCAGATGCATTTCTGTAGTTTACCAGCACAGCATTATTTCCCAAACTGGTCTCAGATGGTGCTGGCATCGATGACGATGCCACTGGTGAAGATGCAGTGTTGACAGTACTTTCCACAACGCTGGCTACAAGATTTGATTGTGGAGAAAGGTCAGGCATCCTGTTAGTTGCTGTGTATGATGAATGCAACGAATGTGTAGAAACTATAGTGGGGAGTGGCGGGCTCTGCCTATGAACAGGCTGCTGCGATACAAGCTGAAGACTCTGTTGAACATGTTTTATCGTAGAATTGGCTTGAGCACGGCCATTTTGTAAAGCAACCCTTATGACTGGGCTATGCCTTCCCTGGCCTGGTGAAGAGAGATGAAGGCTCGATTCCCTTTCCGTGGATTTTTGTACTCTGATTTTTCCTTGGGGCAAATGACTGGAACTTCTGTATGTAAATCCGACTGGTTTCTGCAAATGTGATTCAGAAAACAATTAAAAGGTTAAATTAGACATATCTAGTCTTCTTTTTTTCTTTCGCAAACCAGAAAGACTAGATTTTAGCAATTATGCTATTGGCAACAGACTCTTCATTGAAGCAGTCACTGCCATGAAGCCAGTGCTATTACTTTTTAGCCTTCCTTCTACCTGCTTTTATTTTCACTTGTAGTTCCAACACTAAGAGTTTATCTGGTCAGCTTCAATGTTTCTCAAGTTTTTTCCACCTTCGAGTGCTGGCACAATTGCTTTCTAAAAAGCCAGAGAAATATATAATGAGAAAGGTAGCTTTGTAAAGGCTCTTAAAAAGGGCTCTACAAAAAAAAAGAATAGGCAAAATAGAATTTAACAATTGTCAGCCATTGACCCAGTCTGCTGAATTTTCAAGGGATGTCTCCACTGCTACATTAGCTTCCTTTTAAACAAGAAGAAAACCAATTCACTTTCTCTCCTGGCTGCCTCTTCATTCTTTACTTGCTAGTTGAAAAAAATTAAACATTCAAATCTTGTCTACAATGGATGATTCCAAAGAGATTAAGACAGAAACTGAGAAACAGGCTATGCTTTCCACCACTTGGAGCACTTCTATAAAGAAACATATGCACCCTAAAGCACGTGTTCTACAAGTCTACAAGTTCAAAATACAAGTCACTGAGCAGGAGCTACCGAACGTAACTGACATATCTGGGTTCAGGTTTAGTTTTTTGTTTGTTTCTTTTTCTTTTTGTGTTTTTTTTTATTTGTTTTTTTTTAATTATTATTATTTTTGTTAACAGAAATCTGACTATATTCCACCATTGTAACCTTTAAAAAAAATCTATGACCTGAAGAAAGGTTTATGTGCCTGAAAGTTTGTCCACTTCCCCAGCTATTGGAGTTGATCTAAATAAAATAAAATTTAAAAAAAGGAAAAAAAAAAAAGGAAAAAAAAAAAGAAAAAAAAAAAAAGGAAAAAAAAAAAGGAAAAAAAAAAGGAAAAAAAAAAAGGAAAAAAAAAAGGAAAAAAAAGAAAAAAAATAAAACAAAAAGGGAAAAAAAAAGGGAAAAAAAAGGGAAAAAAAAAGGGAAAAAAAAAGGGAAAAAAAAGGGAAAAAAAAGGGAAAAAAAAGGGAAAAAAAAAGGGAAAAAAAAAGGGAAAAAAAAAAGGGAAAAAAAAAGGGAAAAAAAAAGGGAAAAAAAAAGGACTGACTTCCCCCTTACACCCTAAGAACTGTGCAGGTCACTTTTAATCTGAACATTAAAGCAGCTGCCATCCCACATGATCAGAGGGGAGGGTAAGAGTGCAGAGGTCACAGAGTCCACGCGTAGCTGACAAGACCAGTTTGTTCCCTGAATCTCATATTTTTGGGTGTGTGGACACTACAAGCTTGGAGTTGTTAACAAAAATCCATTCTCAAATAAAACCTAGTATCCTCTTGATAACTGACATGCATGAGAATGTAATCACTTTTACCCACCCCTAAAGCAAATGGCCTTACTGATGTCTTGACATCTCCTGACAACAGGACCACCTCGGCCACATTAAAAGCTTTGCAGTTTTGTTGACAAAGAAAGGTCATTATGGATTTTACGACCTTCTTCAAAAATAATCTCTATTGTTTTCCTTTTAAAGAACATCGTTACAAGTACTAATATTCTGTTGTGTTAGTTAACAGCAGATTAAACACATAGGGACAAAATGGACAGTGTGTACTCTTAAAAATTGTGAAAAAAGGCATTTTGTTAAAAAAAAAATACAATTCTATATCACAACGGATAGTACAACACACAGTTGAGATATAAAAATCACTTAGTCAATTGAATCAGCCTGGGTGAGTGATGCATAAACTCTCTCCTAAACGCAGAAACCAATGAGAGAGTACACCACATCTCGTAAAGCAGCAACACCAATACACCCAAGTTTAAGACATAACCTACACAACTCATTTCTATTCGTTCCAATACAAATACAGTTTTACAGCACCTACCACAGTATCTTGAATTTGATGAAGGCCACTGGCCATTCTGTGACCACTAGTCAATAACAACACAGGAGACTGAACCTGTCATACAGTAAGAAATCTAGAATAATTAAACTGAAATGGATTTTAAGTCTAATACTTTGCTACTGATTGTAATCTTAGTGAAATAAGAGGATTTTTTTCTAAATAAGCATCAGAGGAAGTGAGAGAATAAAGGAAAGATAAATGTCTTAGGTCTTTAATACTCACAGGTTTGAGCAACAGTGGCTTTACACGAGTATGCTGCATTTCTGAGACCTTCCGATGAAGTAGGTCAAATTTTTTATCCAGTTTCTGAATGGCATCATACATGGCCTGACAACAAACATGAGTGAAAAGAGTATTGTTTCACTGGACCCCAATTTAAATCTCAAGAAATCAAAGTTAAATTAAGGGCAAAATTCCCTCCCTAAAACTAGGTAAGATCTGTAGATAATATATGTATTCTGTAAGCGTATTAAAGATCAACTTAGATACGCAATGCAAATACCAATGGTAAATATAACAGTAAAAAGAATTGTCAGAGAAGATTACTCTTGTGACTTTAATGTCGCTGGCACTTAAAGGCTGTTCCTCCTGCTTCCAGCAGATGTTTTATTTTTACCTATTCGGCATGGTTTGTTTTACACTGCAAAGCTACTGACAAGGTCTAATGTAAATTGGGTATTATGATATGCTATTTTAAGTCATAATAAGTTTCCAACTACACAGGTAAAAGTCTTATAGGCAGCTACCAAAATATTGATTTCTACATCACCAATGGGAAGCATATTTACAAAAATACTATCTGTAAAGTAAAAGTACCAACTGGAATTAAATGTGGCCAGGGATGTTAAAAACAAAAGAAGAGCTTCTATAAGTACACAGATGACAAAAGGATGGCTAGGGAAAAATGTGGGCCCACTGCTGAGTAAGTCAGAGGATCTGATGACATAGGACATGGAAAATGCCACCTTTATCTCCTTCCAGAATCCCAGGTCCCAGAGACCAGAGGGAAAGGCTGGAGCAGCGAATACACACTGGGTGTAAGAGGATCTCGTTAGGGAATCCTTAAGCAAACCAGACATACATTAAGCCCAAAGGGCCTGACGACATGCGTCCACAAGTGCTGAGGGAGCTGTCTGATGTCATTGTGAGGCCACTTGTAATAACCTTGATCAATCATGGTGAATGGGAGAAGCATCCAAAGACTGGACAAAATCAGATGTTTCTCCTATCTTGAAGAAGGGTAAGAAGGAGGATCCAGGGAACTACAGGCCAGCCAGCCCTACTTCCATCCCTGGGAAGGTGATGGAGCAGCTATCCTGGAAACCATTTCCAGGCACACGAATAACAGGAATACCACCATGAGTACTCACAGCATGGCTTCGTCAAGGGGAAGTCATGCTTGACCAACTTGATAAACTTCTATGATGAAACAACTAGCCTGGTAGAAGAGAGAAAAGCAGTAGATACTGTCTATCTGAACTTGAGGAAGGCCTTCAGCATTGTCTCCCACAAGATCCTCACAGACAAGCTGCTGATGAACATGCTTGATGAGCGGGCAGTGGGGTGGACTGGACAGTGGACGAATGACTGGGCCCAGAGAGTGGTGATCAGCAGCACGAGGTCTAGATGAAGGCCAGTAACTAGCGGAGTACCCCAAGGGTCAGTGTCCAGTCTTATTCAGCATCTTCATTAATGATCTGGATGATGGGCAGCATGTATCCTCAGCAAGTTCGCAGATGACAGCAGATTGGCAGGAGCAGCTCATACACTGGAGAGTCACGCTGCCATTCAGAGGGATGTTAACAGGCAGGAACCTCATGAAGGTCAACAAGGAGACGTGCAAAGTCCTGCCTATGGGGAGGAACAACCCCAGGCACCAGTACATGCTGGAGGCCACCCAGGTGGAAAGCAACTTGGCAGAAAAGGACCTGGGATCTGCTGGTGGTTACTAAATTGAACATAAGCCAGCAATCTGCCCTTGTTGCAGAGATGGCTAATGGTACCCTGGGCTGCATTAGGCAAAGTATTGCTAGCAGGTCAAGGGAGATGATCCTTCCCCTCTTCTCAGCATTGGTGAGGCCACACCTGGAGTTCTGGGTCCAGCTCTGGGCTTCCCAGTACAATAGAAACATGGACATACTAGAAAGAGTCCAGCAAAGGGTCATGAAAATGATGGAGTGATGGGAGTATCTGTCCTATGAGGAAAGGTTGATGGAGCTAGGACTGTTCAGTCTGGAGAAGAGAAGGCTCAGAGGTAAATCTCATCCATCCATACAAATACCTGAAGAAAGGTAGCAAAGAGGATAGAGCCAGGCTCTTTTCAGGGGTGTCGAGTGACAGGACCAGAGGCAATGGGGACAAACTGAAACAGTGTATGCTCCCTCGGAGCACCATGAAACACTTTTTCATTGTGAGGGTGACTAAATACTAACACAGGTTGCCCACAAAGGTTGTGGAGACTTCTTTCTTGGAGATATTCAAAAGTCACCACGACATGGTCCTGGGTAACTAGCTCTAGGTGGCCCTTCTTGAGTATGGAGGTTGGACAAGATGACCTCCAGAGGTACCTTCTGACCTCAACCATCCTATGATTCTGTGAAAATGAGATGTAAATGATATATGGAGAAATCAACTCAGCCATGCCTTTCAGAACAAATACAGCATTGAAATAAATTCCATCCACATTTTTAATAATCACAGAATGAATTATAAAGAATTTGAAAAAAATGCTTATTTTATTGAAAGTGTCAGATCTTCAGTCAATCCTGCAGGTCAAGTGTTTTTTCAGATGTTAAAAATTTGTGTTGCCTTACTAAAGCAATCAGGTACAGAATTTGAAAAAGTATTATTGTAAAGGCCCAAATTTTCAGACATAAACCAGATTGTGTAGATGTGGCACTCCAGGACACGGTTTAGTAGGCATGGTGGTGTTTGGTTGATGGTTGACTTGATGATCTTGGAAGCCTTTTTCAACCTTAAAGATTGTATGATTAAATCAAAGCATTCAAAGTCCATCACTTATTACCACATGTTACTGTGCAATATAGAAAGTTCCTTCTTCAGCGTTTCTTAGATCTAGCAACTCAAACATGATGCTTACATGGCAATTTAGACATACACTTTTTGCCACAACAGTATAAAGGAATTAGATAACAGAATATTAATCTAGTATCAAAAGGACACTGTCAAGTCAAAAATACGTATCAGGCGCATACCAGCAGCTATTACTGAAAAAAAAAACCCCAGAAGGACATTGTAACTATGAGTTACAAAGAGGAAATGCGTCTTCAACTAATTAAAGCAATTTATTTTGTTGATCTATAGCATAACAGAATTTTTAAAAAAATACATATGGCTGTGAAAAAAAAAAAAGCTAGATGGATTTGTAGTATATAAATATAAATAATTTTCAATTTTAACACTTAGATTTCATGATAGCTATCTTTTAAAAAAATTAAATATCCTTATACAAAAGAATCTATAAATCTTCCCAAAATTTAGAAATATCTCAAGGAAGCACTAAAAGACCTTAAATCATTGTGGGCAGTACAGGCATTATTAAGAGGCTTCATGTAGCCTTAGGGTAGATTTACTGGGAGAGGGGATAACAGTGAGGTGAAGGAGATGGAAAGAGGCTAGCAGGCAGCAACAGAGAGTACAGCTTCTCATTAGCTCTATGTGCAACAGCACACATTCCCAGACTAGCATCAAGAATGTTAGTCACACAATCTTAGTCAATTTTCTTCCACAGCTTTGCTGAATATATGCTTAAGGAGACTTAAAAGACACTAATACTTGACTACAAGCCACTCACATTCACACTCCCTAAAGCATGGCCTGAATGTCTTTCACCCTATAGACAGTACTATGACTGCAGAGTCACATAAGTGCTCACCTCAATAAATACGCTTTTAATTCTCAGCGCAGTGATTTTCAATCTTGCCAGCTACTGCTTCAGAAGTAAAAAGCAAAGAACTCACCAAAACAACACTTCCAAGACTTTGGTACGCTTTTGGCAAGTCTCATCTACTTTCAAAAGCTGGGTGTGTATGACAGTCAGGTATTTCCCATTACTGTGAAGCCCTTCCCAATAAATCACTAGACTTTACATTTTCTATTAAAGCTTAATATTTGAAAAGTATTCTTATCAGCTATGGTGTGAAAAGTTCAGAGAATTATTTTTTAATTGAAAATATTGAAGTTGAGTGGGCAACTAACAAATGAACAACTGGAAAGGATGAAGTCATAGCTTATCAAATACAGAACGCTAATCTTCCTGAAATTTAACTAAAATTGTTTAAATGCCATTTCAGAGATAAACAAAAAAAGAGTACCTGGCAATAACTGAGGACCTCCATAAGAGTTTTCTGCTGATCTCTAGTGTAGGAAGCTTCAGATACAATACTCCCCTTTTTCATTAAAAAAAAAAAAAGAAAGAAAAAGAAAAGGAAAAAAAAAAAAGCTAGTAACATATACACAGTATTAGCATATCACATTAAGCCAATACCAACTTCAAACCTGAAGTGTTATTTTAGTCTTCCCCAAAACATGCATCCCCAAAGCAGCTTTTGAAAGCCGAACAAAAGACAACTAACTTACGCATTCATAGTCTGGTTCATACTCATAAATGACACTGTCACTATCTTCATATTCTCCTTCGCTGGCTCTCATCTTGGAAAGAACATGAAGAACTTTCAATGTTTTGAATAATGAAAGAATTCAAAATATAAACTACAGAGAAAACCTGTTAGGAATCCAACTTGGACACTTTCAGTTGTAGCTATATTCCCTTCCCTGGCTACAAAAGGGCCCAAGAAAGTGAGACTTAACAATCATCTCACTTATGTGGCTGTGGTGAGCTCATATGAATACTCACCTCACTTTTATTTTACGAGTATCTTATGCTGGTATAACATAAACCTCTTGCAAATTTATATAATAATGTGTATTTTTATTTGGTTATTCTAAGGCCAGAACCTTCTCATCTAACTGTATAGGCACTGTATAGTCAGGCTTGTATAATTATGAGACTCCATGTAGATTTTTACACTAATTTAAATAAATCAATTTGAAAAAAAAAAAAGTGTACTTATTTCAGTGGGTATAACTCTGCACGCAGAAGCTGTAAAAAAGTCTAAAAGCTGTGATTTTCTCACCGCTTGAAAACTGCTTTTAGGCAGGAATCAACAGTGCCACCACCTGGACAATTCTGACATTTTTCTTTTACTGGATGGGAGCAGTTCCTGTCCAGCATACATCACCGATTTCATGAGTCTGTGGGTGTTTTGGGTTTGGCTTTTTTGTTTGTTTGTTTTTTTTTTCTTTGTTTTTGTTTTTTTTTTAATAAACCATATTTAATCAGGTCTTATTTTAAAAAATAAATGTTGGGAGCGTGGGGACTGTTTTTTTTGTTTTACAACAGGCAGAATTAAAGAGAATGGAACTGTTTTTACAGCATTAAAGACACTCTGACTACTGAAATTTAAGAATTTAATATGGTAACATGAAACTATGCTTCAGACTGTCTCAAGTTAAAAATGTACTTAGTCTGTCTTTGGACAGAATTGTTAATGGAGGCAAATCCTTATTCAACACTGAGTTTCAACTCTTATTATCCTAAATTGCATGATGAGATTTTTACTAAAAAAAAAAAAAAAAAAAAAAGAGCATCCACATGGATGTGTTGGTTTTGTGTAGTGGGGGTGAGGGCTACAGTGGGAGCTTCTGCAAGAAGCTTCTGGAAGTTGTTCTCCCTTTGTCCAGTGGACTCAGACAGGTCTAGAGTGGACTCGCCACTGGCCAGGGTCGAGCCAATTCATGATGGAATGCTCCCTGACAACACCTCTGGGATAACGTATTTAGGAACAGGAAAAATAATTTAAAAGAGAGAGTGAAGATGTGAAGAAGCAGAAGCGTGGTCAGAGAAGGGGAGGCAGGAGGCTTGTGGGCCTTGCAGCCTTCACCCTCTGGCCTCCCACCAGGCAGCCATCTGGGCCCAACTTGGCCCAGGCCAGCCAATAGAATCGGAGAGGCGTCTGCCTGAGCTGACTGTGAAGAATTTTTTTTTGTGACAGGAATGGCTGCAGATGCCAAGGTCAGTGAAGAAGAAGGGGGAGGAGTAATGCTGCTCCTGGCAGAGATTCCCCTGCAGCCTGTGGTGATGACCATGGTAGAGCAGGTTGTCCCCCTGCAGCCCATGGAGGCCCACGGAGGAGTAGAGATCCACCTGCATCCCATGGAGGACCCCATGTCGGGGCAGGAGGATGCCCAGAGGAGGCTGTGGCCCATGGAGGGCCCGTGCTGGGGCAGCCGCTCCTGAGGGACTGCACCCCGTGGAAGAGATGACCCACGCTGGAGCAGTTTCACAAAGGACTGTAGCCCATGGGAGGGACTCCACACTGGAGCAGGGGAGGAATGCGAGGAGTTCTTTCCTTGACAAGGAATGAGTGGCAAAAAGCTACATGTGATGAACTGACCATAACCCCCATTCCCCTCTTCCCCCCTGTGCTACTCAGGGAGGAAAGGAGGTAGAGATAATTGAAATTAAGGTAAGCTCGGGAAGAGGGAGGAGTGGCAGGGGGCGGGGGGGAAGTTGCTTTGTTTTCTTTCTCATTATCCTGCTTTGGTTTTACTAACAATAAGAAAATAAATAGTTTTCCCCAAGTCGAGTCTCTTTTGCCCATAACCATAACTTCAAGGATCTCTCCCTGTCCTTATCTCAAGCCTCGAGCCTTTTTGTTATATTATCTCTCCCTATTCCCTTGGAGGGTGGGGGGAGTGAGCGAGAGACTGCATAGCTTGGTCCCAAGTAGGGCTAAAGTACAACAATGGGAAATTAGTATAAGTTACTCTCTGCTGTACACTAGCTGTTGTTATACACATGTACAGTACTCAGCACAATAAGGTTTTGCTCTTGCTAGAAGCTTTCATGCACTACAGGGATATCCTACCCACACTTCTTCACTGGGATGTCATCAAATGAGTATGCAAAAGCAAAGGAAAAATGACATTCCCAGTTACACTGAAACCAGCCTCAAAACAAAGGGCTACTGTTCGGTGAAACATACCACATTCTGTTCCACTAGTGTAGGGGCAAGTCGTTTTCTTTTATTATGCGAAAACACAAAATCCATTTTTTCAGGGCTGTGACCATTTCCTCTCTGAATACTTGCAGAACGGCTCATTTGTGATGCCACTGGTTCAGTTAGCATTGATAAATCTTCAGTTCCTGGAAAAGCAGAGAGAAAGCAAAGCACATCAGCAGGTTTCCCACTGCATTAACAATTTCACTACAAAAAAAATCATGCAGTCAGCCTTATTTATTTATTTATTTTCAGACTGCTTGTTTATTTGAAATTCATTTACTAGCATATTATTAAACACTTATTAATCCCATTTATTTAGATCTGAAATTACAAATTCCATTTAATATTCTGTCTTCCAAACTCTCCCCAGCTTTCATTTCATTTGCCATGCTTTTCACTGTTGATTCTCTGTTCTCATTTCCATGTTCGACTGTACAAAGTCACAAAATTCAAAACTCCAACAAAACCAATTAGCTTAAATTAAGAAATAAAGACAAAACCACCTTTTACCTTTTAAAAAACAATCATACCCACTCATCATGATTCCTTTGTTGATAATGAAATAATTACTTGTGTCCTGAAACGAAGGTCAGCAACTCTCTATGACAGTTTCTTGGGCAGGATTTTTTTTTTTTTTTTAAACAGAGACAAAACTCAAAGTAAACCATCCAAACCATCCTCCTCTCCCAAATATGTTTTTAGACAAAAATGTATAAAAAAAAATACAGTATACTCTACTGTTAAGTAGAGGACCAAAAAGATTAAAGGTTCTCAGAAGCACATAACACACTAGGAAACAGAGATGTCACTTGACTCTGTTGAAGACAAATACTGCTGAGATTCTCTGTAAAGTCAACTTTACAGAGAACTGTAAAGTCGGATTAAAAAAAAAAAAAATAAAAACAACTGCCATCACTTAGCTACAGTAATTTTCCTTGCTAACTTGATAATACTGCTATTGGACATACCAAATGCTTGTAATGGATTAATTTTTGTCTGAGCTAATGGAGAATTGGGTAAGATTTCTGAGAGACTTTGATCTTGCATGTTAAAATAAATAACATGAATTATAGACAATCACCAAAGGTTACTTACAGCTAATAATTTATCACCTTAAACAACAATGATTGCAGATCAGTATCCTCAGTGCTTCACTAAATTACACAGGACAGTTTACCTAAAAAACTTCATTTTTTTTGTGTTTGGATCTTTCATGACATTGATTTTCCAAATTGCTTGCTAATTCATTCCTAGGTATACTTACTTTATAAGGAAGTAAAAAACTGCTTTTTAAAAAACACAATATCTCAGTGGGTTCACTATTGATAAAGACCTCCAAAGTAATAACTAAAAAGGTCTCTCTTCTTAAATGCATTGTCAAGCAATTTCTATAAAGTAGCGTTCTAATCAAATTATTTTAAAGATATGGGCAATACAGAAAGCATTCAAGACAGCAGCACTGAACATACAGCACTAAGACTAGCCATTAACTATTAGATCACAATAAAAATGAGCAGTAATTACCATAGGCAAGTTGACCCACATGGTGAATTTCAGAGTTTTGTTCCACTGACACGCAGCTTTGTATAGACAGTCCATTTTCTCCATGGTCAATAATCACTGCTTCAAGATCATCCTCAACATTCACAGATATATAATCTATCAGCATATGCAGAAAGAGAAACAGATAAGACTAGACACTGTTCTGCGTATCAGATGACAACTGTAGTGCTCATCTCACGTCCAGCATTATCTGACTTGTACCACAGGCTAATTTAAAACCAGTTTCACTTTAGCATCTAAATGCAAAGTCACTTTTAAACAGAGACATTGAGGTTTTAACACACACTAGAAGGGAAGCAGCTTACTATTGCTTAGTTGGCGGGATTCCTGAAACTATTCAGTGCCCAACTCTTCTTACAGCATCCACCTTCAACAGAACAGTTACAAGCCAGTAACAAGCACTACTGAGAACTCCACTATTTACATTCAAGCATATGACAAGACATTATTAATATGGTTTTGAAAGTTTACTTTCATAAATAAGAAATGCTTAGTACACTTGAAACAAATCAGTCTACAGATCCTAACTGCATATTTGGTATTCAGATAAAACCAAGCATTGACTCCCAATGAGACGCTCTGTAGAAATACTGAACGGTAAGTCTCCAGTACCATTTTTTTTTTCTCCAATTAAACATACTACATCAAGAAAAAACACCCCGGTTTCAGAATAACTGTATTATAGCTATTATAGCTAGGTCTGGCGGTTTGAGGAGGGTAGTGGAGGGAGTGGAATTTATTCTTGATTAAATAAATTAATGGAAAAAAAATCATACCACGAACCACTAAAGTCAGGAAATAAAACTTAAATTCAGCCAGCACACATACATACTGTCACACTAACTATACGAACACATGCTGTATTTTCCACTGGATCTCTACCCTCTTCAGTGCACAGGATAGACTGAGCTCCAGGAATGCTTCAGGGCTGTACGAGTGTAACAGTGGCCTGGTTCTTTACTCTTATACAAACAATTCACCCCAAATCTTGCTCTCTTCCCTTTGTTCCAATTTCTTAAGAGACCAAAAGGTGGGAAAGAAGCCGAATTCCATAGGTCACAAAGTTTTCCCTCTGGTCAGTACTCCCATCTAATCCAGAAGAAATAATACAGAAGGGTTTGGATTTGGCTGTCGTAAGATTAGGAAAAATTTCATGAAACTGAGGATCTGTTCAGAAACACCCATCAATTGCCATGCAGTCAATAGCTATGTTCATAGCCGTAAATGAATCCAAAAAGCTAGTTTAGGACATAGCTGCCTCACAAAAAGGAGCTTTGCTGAATGGACACCAGGTGGATATGCAGCTTAAGGTCAAAGTCAGAGAACAGTTCTTGGCCTGTTTTAATTAACTGCATAGAAATAAAACAACAGGACTACTCATTAACTTAATTTAGGTACAGCTTTTAGCAAAACACTTCAGTGAGGTTCACTGACTGAAGTTCATTGCAGGCTAACATGAGTTATTTGCACGTGTTGAATTTCTTAACTGCCTCACAGGCACAAATATTTTTGTTGACAATTATTCAGTATTCTATCTACTTTGGGAGAGAGTTAACTGAGAGTCAGGAGAAGGGAACCTGCAACAAAGCAGGTGGGAACTGAATCCTCTCTGCCAATTTTCCCAACCAGTATGCTAACTTACTGTATGGCGTTGTGTTGATTTTGTTTAGTGGTGGGGGATATGGTGGCAACTTCTGTAAGAAGCTGCTAGGAGTTGTTTCCCCTTTGTCCAGTGGACTCGGCTGGGTCTAGGGCAGACCCACTGCTGGCCAGGGCTGAGCCAATTGGTGACAGAATGTTCCCTGATAATGCCTCTGCGATAGCGTATTTAAGAAGGGGAAAAATAATTAAAAAAAAAAACATGTGAAGAAGCTGAAGTGGGGGCAGAGAGGGAGAGACATGAGCTTTGTAGGCCTTGCGCCCCTCACCCTCTGGCCTCCCACCAGCCTGACTCAAATGGCCCAGGCCAGCAGCAAGAAGTGAAGACAGGAGATGTGAAGAGATCCTGAGAGGCGCCTGCCTGAGCCTGATTGTGAAGAATTTCTTGTGAGAGGCTGCAGATGCCAAGGTCAGTGAAGGAGGGGGAGGAGTAATGCTGCTCCTGGCCAGAATTCCCCCGCAGCCTGTGGTGATGACCATGGTGAGGCAGGCTGTCTCCCTGCAGTCCATGGAGGTCCACAGAGGAGCAGAGATCCACCTGCAGCCCATGGAGGATCCCGCACCGGGGCAGGTGGATGCCTGAAGGAGGCTGTGGCCCATGGAGGGCCCATGCTGGGGCAGCTGCTCCTGAGGGACTGCACCCCATGGAAAAACGACCCATGCTGGAGCATTTCATACAGGACTGCAGCCCAGGGGAGGGACTCCACGCTGGAGCAGGGGAGGAAAGTGAGGAGTTCTTCCCCCGAGGAGGAAGGAGCAGCGTAAAGCTACATGTGATGAACTGATCATAATCCCCATTCCCCTCTTCCCCCCTGTGCCACTTGGGGAGGGACACAGGTAGAAATAACAGAAATTGAGGTAAGCTCGGAAAGAGGGAAGAGTGGCAGGGGGGGAGCTGTTTTGTTCTCTTCCATATTATCCTGCTCCTGCTTTGGTTTTAATAATATATAAATAGTTTTTCAAGTCGAGTCTGTTCTGCCCATAACTACAACTTCAAGGATCTCTCCCTGTCCTTATCTCAGACCTCGAGCCTTTTTGTTATATTATCTCTCCCTGTTCCATTGGAGGGTCGGGGGAGTGAGAGAGAGACTGTGTAGCTTGGTCCCGAGCAGGGCTAAACTATGACAGGCTTGACAAATGCCCTACTTAGAGCTGAGCCTCTGCTGTCCTGCAATCATCTTTCTATCCCTAACTAGAGGAAGTGTCACAAGTTTTACATTACCCACAGAACCCTACAATGCACAGGATTTACACATGTATTCATGTTTGCCACAAATCTCATGCTTCACTTTGGCCCACGGGAAATAAGGGAGGCAAAGCAAGCCTACCTGAGTAGCAACTACATCACTCAGTTCTACAGCAGACAGAGAAACAGGTATAAAAGAGGGAAAATTCTGTGGAACCAGCATGTAGCAAAAACAGAGCAGCTCCATGTGGACTAGGCCAGTACGATCAGAAGCCATGAGAGTTTCTACAACTGATTGATACTGAAAGCAAAGCCTTCAGTCTTCCATACCCGTCACCACTCTCCCTTAACTAAGTTTCGAAATCAGAATTTCACCAGTGCAGTGGACTCTGGGCAGAAAGTGTTTCCAAAATCTGTAGCTACAGCAACTCACAGCTGGAGGATAATCATAAATCAAACAGGAAAATACTGAAAGGGAAAAACACTGCACTTACAAAAAATACCTAATTAATCACCAAACATTGCTACAATGATGTAGAAGCAATGCAGCAACGAGCACTAGTCTCTCAAAACTTTAAAACTCTAAGATGGTGGTCAGGATCCTACTCATCCCCAGGGCTTTTAACTTCCATCACGGATTGCTGAACATGGCTGCTCTCATATAGGGAAAGGAAATTATTCCCTCTTCAGAACAGCACTCTCGTATGGACAGTCGGGAAATTTTGAGATTAGAATACGTGACCCATTTCCATGAAGGTTTATCAACATGATCGGTCACTGCAACAATAAGGAAAGCTGCTCCAAGAAATGTAGACCCATCTGCTTTATACAAAGCACTTCTTCCTTTTCCTAATGTACTCTAGTTGCCTTGCCTCTGAAGTCAGCAGACAAATTAAAATGTCTTTCCTGCAGATGGATTACATTCATCATCAAATGTGTGTGCTCAGAAATATTTTGTTTAGAA
Organism: Chlamydotis macqueenii; assembly: GCF_036417535.1. Lineage (NCBI taxonomy): Eukaryota > Metazoa > Chordata > Aves > Otidiformes > Otididae > Chlamydotis > Chlamydotis macqueenii. Next base: position 133,246,778 of record NC_141556.1, read on the forward strand.
GACTTATCAACAAGTATTATTTAGTTTAAAAAAAAAAAAAAAAAGGAGGGGAGGGAGGAAGAAGTAATCGTCATCTTACAGTCCTATACATATCTTATTCAGGTAAGGGAAAACAACTCTTAATGTCACCACTGTAGTCATTCTTACATGTGAGGACAACTTCATTCATTCAACTACAGTCTTCACACTTTCAAAAACTTGTTACAAAAGAATTCCAGCTATTTACTCATAATCTTAAAGAAATGGAAACTTAGTCCTGTAAGCAATTCTGAATATTTCCGATGGTTCTTAAAAGTGCTAGCAATACAGAGTAATACCACATATGGAGCACCAAACAGTATGAAATACGTATCTGTCTCTCTCAAGTATAAAACACCAACTGCCAGATTCTGTGATTAATTTCTGCTCCTGAAAATAAATAAGAAAAAATGAAGCCGTCAAGATATTTTTCACTTGTGACTTGAATGAAGATGCAACTACATTTCTTGTACCAAGTTCACAATTTAATTGTATTAATTAGCTCCAGTGACACAAAATATCATGACATAGATATTTAGACATTTCCGGTAAGGCTTGAAAGGAAATTATAAATTTAAAAAGTGTGATTAAGAAAATATATTAGGTTTATATATTTGCTTTTACACATTATAGTGAGACTTAATAAATAGGCTGGTTTATCCAATCATTGGAACAAGTTATCAGTTCAAGAGAACTCTGAATTTCTGTTTGAAAACTGGAGTGACAATCATCTAAAATCAGAAAACATCAGCAAACTAATTTCCTTCTCAGACTCAATGCATGCTCTGCGTTACATGGTATAAACGATGACTTATTATTTTCAGTAAAGCAGTATGATATGCTATAATGTAAGGCAGAAGTTCTTTAAAAAAATGCATTGTACTGAAAGATAGTTCCAGGCACAGCAGTACTGTGAAATGACCAAATTAGCAAGCCAAAACTAGAGGTGCTCTTTTTAACTTAAAAGTTGTTTATGTTCACTGTTTAGAGTTCCTTCACCAGCAGCTCTTTGTTTCTGCACAGTATCATCAGGTAGCAGGTACTTAAACTTGAGTCCAGCTTTCACGATTTACATGCAAGAATGTCCAACTGTGTGTCTAACCCTGCATGAGAAGTAACATTATTATGTTAAGTTACAGCTTTTTATGCAGCAAAGTAAAACCAAGCATCATGAAGGATTTATTTCCAATAATCAATAGAGAAATATATTTAAAAATAATTACGACTTGAAAATTTTCTCTCTTCTTTTGAAACTGTCATTTGATCAATATATTCCAGCAACTAAACAACTGCTTATCTTTCTAGTATTGCTCAGTCACGTATTCCCAAATAGTATAGTAGTATAGACTTTGGTGAAAAGAGCTGAAAATAGAAGAAAAACATGAAATGTAAGAATGAAAGAGGAACAGAACAAAACTGCAACGTAAAGAAAATTTGGGGAGTCGGGTGAGTGGGGGGGGATGTGACTGACAGACCACCAAAATAATTTGGAGATGGAAAGATGTTGATATTAAACACCAAGAAATACTAAAAACAAGCAAACACTCCCCCCACCAAACAAAAACCCAAAACCAAACATGAACTCTTTCAAAGCCAGGGTTAAAAAGAAATGACAAACTTAAAAGCCAAAAAAAAAAACACCCCTCTGTAGCAACTGTGAATTACATGACAAAGCAAATCAAGCAAAGCAACCCTACACAAACAAATAAAAGAGATATCAAGGAACTTATGTGAAGTTAAACTAAGTCATGAAAAGACAGCCAGCTAACACTAACTCGGACCACAACTAGATCCTCCTCTATTTATGGCCTGACATGCTAACATACACAAAAAAAGAAACCAACACAAGGGAGAGCACAAGGACACCAGTGTCATGATGCCTTTCAGGGGTAGTATCATCCCATCCCAGCTTCAATCATCCTTTGCATATTAACTCAACCTCACTGCAGACATAACTGAGAGTTTGAAGCATATTTCTGCATACTATGATAATCAAAGCTATAAGCAGAGAAATACAACCAGATCTGATGCATCAGCTGAAGTCTGAAGCCAAGCTGACAGACTTTTCATTCCCCAAGTACGTTACTAATTAAATACACCACATAAGCCAGGGGGATAAGGGAGGGCTTGTACCGAGTCAGACATTACCTGATGAATGCTCTCACTTATTGCGGAAACAGAAATGTAGGTAAACCATGAGGCAGATGAGAGAGCTAAAAGCACCGAGTAGTACTAAATCCTATCCCAGCCTCTACTACAGAGTTCCTGGGCGCTGCTAGCAAAACCACTGAAACTAAAAATCAAACTTTTCACAGAAATCCAGTGGTTTTTTCTTCATTTTCTAAGAGTTCAGTTAGACACAACTCTATTTCTGCAAACGTGATCTCAATACTTCCAGGTGCAACGGCCAGCCATGGAAGCTATATGTAAGACAAACTAGGTTTTATAAAGATGCTTAAATACTGCACCCAGAAATATTCGGTACCATCCACCTCAAGTTACATCCTAGAATTTAGCATACTTCTAACTTTGTCCTTAATCTAGATAGGTTGTCACAGATCAGAGACACTGGAATACTCCACCAGAAATAAAATGCTTATCAACAGTCTCTGAACACTGAAACAATAGTTAATTTAGAATGCTGTACGCAGAATTTGCACAAGTGAAATTTGCAACACATTAAGTCAATAGGGTCGTAAATTGAGTAAATACAAACCAATTACTACAGTGAGAAGTAGAATAATAAACCAGATTTCCCATGGCTTTAGGCCTCGTATTTGGATTACTGAGATGCTAGTAAAATCAAAACTCAAGGTAAAACAAGTCTTACAAAGAGGCCTCTGATATTTAATAAGATTTGAGCTCACACTGCACCTTTTGACTGAGGAATATTATATTAACGGTACATCTTTTCTATTGCTGAGGAATTTAGAACAGCCCTAATATTTCTTAAGATTACAGAGTTATAGATAAAGCCAATCAGGAGACCAAAAAATTAAGGACAAAGAAAAAGGAACAGATGCCCAACACATTATCCTGCACTTAATTAAATGCTTAATCAGGAATATATCAGAATTGCTACACTCATACCCTCCCGCATTTCAATCCTACTCCTTTACTTCATGCTGACACTTGTATAATTGCACAGCAAACTCAAAGCCTAATCACACCAAAAGTAAATTTTTTTTTTTTAGTCAGAAAAACTCCCTGAATCATGAAGACACACAAGGAAATTGAGCATCTAAGCAAGAGACAACTGGAACCTCTTGAAAGGGTAGAGGTCTGTGACAGCAATGACAGGCTAAATGAGCTTAAACTGATGTAAGACTGTATAAACACGAGTCCTTGGAAGGGCAAGGTGAAACACAGAACTGCCAGGAATGCACCTGTTTTAATCCTAAGTAAATGATGCCCATACCTCTAAGATACAGAGGTTGCACTATGCACATTATCTCTTTGAATAGAATGAATCATTAGGTCGGGCATCTCATTTGAGGAGTGTTACTCACCTCTGCTGGTACTCAGATTTTGTATGTCTAACTACAGCACCCGGGGACCTGCCAGGGCCAAGACACCGCTGTTCGGCAGCAAGGTCTCCCCAACATTTTGCCACTACACTCACCCACCATTTGAAGACCTTAAGGAAAGCGAAAGCCTCTCCCCACCACAAACCACGCTACTGCCTTTGTCACCCTCTGTCTCTACATCAAGCTGCGGCAGGGCCACATGGCTTCTTCCCAGCAGTAACTTCCCCGAGAGTGCCCTGCTTCCAGCTCTGCCGCGGCACAGCCGCCCCTCTGCCCTTGGCTTCGCTGCGGAAGGGCGGACACTGCAGGGCGCCTCGGGCACACGCGTCCCCCCCGTCAGGGGAAAACCGGAGCGCGGCGGACAACCGGGCAGCCCCACCGGTGCAGGAACGCCCCGAGGGGAAAGAGCAGCGCCCACCTCCGGAGTCCCCCAGCCCCTCGCATCCGCCGCGCCGCGCGCGGAAACCGTTAACTCTGCCGGCCCCACCACCCTCAACCCCCGCAGCTCCTCCAACCGCCCGCCCCCGCGCCCCCCCCCACCCCCGCCGCCACTGACGCGACGGCGACGGACAGCAGCGAAAGCCAATGGCGGCGGCTCGCCGCGCCGGAACCGGCGAATAGCGGCGGGCGGGGTGGGCGTGGCTCGGCCGGCTCGGCAGAGAGCGTTGGGGCCGTTGCGAACGATGAGGGAGCGTTTTCTGCGCTCCGGCGGCTCTCCCCGTCCCGTCTCCCCTCCCTCGGGGGAGCGGCGGGGCGGCCGGGAGCCTTACCTTCCTCGGACATGGCTGGCTGGGGCGGCGGAGCGCGGGGTCCTTCTCTGGCGAGTCGGGCGGCGGTGCGAGCCGGAGCTCCGGCACAGGCAGGTGTGGCCGGAATGCGGCGTTGGAAACGGAAGCGGTTTCTCCGACGTGAGCAACAAACTGTTTTGAACCACTGCGGCTGCGCGCTGGGCACGGGGGCGCGCCTGGCAGGCGAGGCGGGGTGGGGGGGGCAGTGGTGCCGCCCTCTCCTTCAGCCACCCCACCGCGTCCGGCGCCGCAGCCGCCTGGGCTGCAACCCCGGAGGTGCGATGCCGGGCACCGGCCCTCGCGTTAGGGAAAGTGCCCTGGCTTTCTCTGTGCTCGTCTGGGTTCCGTGGTGCTGCCGCTCTCCCTGCCGGCTGAGGCCTGGCTGAGGACAGCGGGTTCGGTTTCATGCGGGCTCCTCTGTACCCAGGAAGATGGAGGGCTGCCGGGCTGCTCTCTGAGTCTCCATGGGAGGGCAAAGCCGTGGGTAACTTCAGATCCGGCCTCTGTGGTTTTGAAGCTGCAGAACCTCTTGTGCATGCTATCTACAGGCCCGGGTTTCAGCATACAATAACGTCTGGGTATCTTCCCACACCACTGGATTTGGATTTGGTTTTTCACAAACCACTTCTTGTAATGGGAGAAATGCAGTTACAGAGGGGTATGAATGGCTGCAAAAGGTTGTCCTCACAAAACTGTACGAAGTTGGGTATCAGGGCTCCAGTTCGTACAGGAACGCTATGGGGAGGGACAAAAGGTAGAAATTCCAGCCTCGCCTACCTATATTAACAATTTTGTGCTTTTTGCCTTACCACTGCCTCCTTCATCTCTATATACCAGCCCCCATTTTTAACTCAGAATTGGGAATAGGGGGGCTGGAGAGCCTGAACGCCCTGTCCAAGACACCCCCTGGGTGACCTCACAGTCCCCTCTGGAGGCACAGGGGCATCTCTGGGGGAATATGTTTGGGGAGGGATCGGAAGAAGATCCAGGATGGTGATGGGACCTGATCTCCTCATGGCCTGAGGAAATGAAGTGCCCTACGACAGCCTGCAGGACCAAAGCAAAGCTCAGCAGCACCATGGAGATACAAAAGCAAGGCAACGGAAGGGCAACCCCTGCAGGTCCAGCCAGGAGCCCTACCAGGAGGTGAAAGAGGTCTCTGGGAAGAGCTGCTTAAGGAGAGAGGATGGTGGGATCCTCGCTGGGTGTATCTTTTATTGTGTAACACGATATTCCCCCACTAAAAGCTGGTCTGCACAGCCACAAAGGAGCAGGAGAGCCAATGGCAGAGGGAACTCATTTTATGCCCTGTCTCGACTATTCCCAGGCCCATCCCACGGACTATTGGCTCATCAGAGGCCCTTCTCCATGTGCCCAGAGGAGCACAGGGGCACAAAGCCAGGTGGGGCTTTTGAGGACTCAGAGGAGCAGCCACTCTGTCCAAGCCCCTCCCAGGGCTGTCCCAGCAGTTTCATGCTCAGCATCCAGGTGTGAAACCCATCAAGTGAGTCAACACTAGAATGCCTTTCATACTGAGAGAGCATTGTTGCCTGGGGCTATGGGGCACATTATGGGGGAAGAGCATTTCAGGATTGCACAGGACTTGCTATGAGATGTTTAGGGGAGGAATCGAAAGCAGATAAAGGGATAGATGGAGGTGTTTTGGGGAGGGACAAGTGTTAGCATTGTACTAATTGCTGTCTAGCTCTTTTCTGGGATGAGAGTTCTCTGTTCTGTGTACATGTGTGTATACAGGGGTTGGTCTGAGGGCAGCAGGAGTTGGACCACATGTCAGAGGGCCTGTGTGCCCATGGTGCAGCAACTGGAGCGAGTGTGGGTGTGCGTGTGAGTGTGCCAGCAGTAATGAAGGTCAAGCTGGACTGTAGGTGAAGTGGCCTGGGAGTCAAGGATGTCTCTAAGGGTGAGACCATGGGGGATTTGGCTGCTGGGGACCAGGGGAGTCCTGGCTAGCTGCTGGAGAGACCGTAGGGTCTGAGGGGTCTCAAGGGATGGGGGGGCGGGGTGTGTGTGTGTCTAAGGGCAAGACCAAAAGGTGGTGGCTACTGGGAGATCAGAGTGCCCCAGCCAGCACTGGGTCTGTGAGTGGCTCTGTGTCTCTAAGGATGCAGCCGTGGAAAGTCTGGCTGTTTGGGACCAGGGGAGTCCCGGCAAGCTCTGCGTGTTTGAGGGGGCAGAGGGCTGAGATGGTCTGCGCCAGCAACTGCAGTGGGGCTACGGCCCATGGCTCGTATGTTCCAGCAACTGGGGAGCCTGGGATCCAGGGCAAACTACTGGGCAAACTGAGTCAATGCTTTTTATCACCTTCTGATCTTTGGCAGTATTTAAAAGCTTTTCTCTCTTTGACATAGACAGCAGGTGGAAGACCAACATCTACAAGACCCATCTTGAACCAAATCAGTGCAGTACCTCCAGTTTCTTGCACAAGTTTCTTCACCAAAACACATCAGAATTTTCCGATGCTTTCCAGTTAAAGTACAGGGCTGGAAGAGCACTGAATAAGCTGAGTTTCACTTTCCCGTAAAGCTTGAGGTGATGGAAGAATGCCAGAATAATAGGGAGCCCAGCCAGTGATGCTGTATTGAAAATCAGCTTTTATCTTCCCTTTTTTTTTTTTTTTTCCTGCAGAAACAAAGGAACTTTTTAATGACAGGGCTACGTTTGGTATGGATGTAAGGAAGCAATCCCTGAAAAGAATGACTTCGGAACAGGTCGGTCTCGGGAGGCGGCAGAGGTTGAATAGGGTACTGAGACACAGACTAAGAGGTGAAGTGCCAGAGCAAGGGATAGGGGATAGTGCTGACTGTGGAAAGGAGGCACTTGGGACAAGGGTAAAGAAATGTTGGATTTGAAAGGAAACGGATTGAGAAAATTTGCTGGATATCTGATTTCCATAGTCTTGTGGGGCAATGGTATTTGGAGGAGCTAAGAGAAGACAGATATTTAAGGTAGGGCTCAGAGGAGTACAGTCTTCAGGAAGTGAAGCTAAATTAAAAGGAATTATGTGATACGCTAGAGACTGTAACATCTCTTTCCTGACTTACAGCATGCTGTTTTAGAAAGCTTTGTCTTGAAGAGATAAAGTGGTATATTGTATATTTCTGTATTTCTACAAATATTGTTTCGGTGGCTTACTAATCGTATAGAAGGCAGGATGGATTTGAAAAGAAAACTGAAGGAAGTGGAGGTAGGCGGGGAGTTGTCACAGGGAAAGGAGTCAGCTAATCATGCATTTGAGTGCAGAATCATAGTTTCAGAATGAGTGAGAAAACCCAGTCTATAAAGAATTTCTTTTTCTTGGATCGGTTTTCACTAGGAATTTTCTGAAATTAATTTGTTGACCATCTTTCCTGGTATGTATGGTTATTGGAGCCAATAAAATAAAAATACAAGTTTACCTACTTTATCTGTTTCTGTAATGTCTTCATTTCAGGTTTGAAAGTTGGCATTTTGTAGAATTGGACATTTCAAATGACATGTGAAGTTGTGGACTAACTCCAGTTACACACTGGTCTTCATAAATCCCAAAACGTGTTTTGTGCATTAAGTTGAGTAAAGTAACAGAAATTACAGCCCAAATTTATGTTATCAGGATTTGTTTGATGGTTCAGCTGGCTTGGCAAAGTGAAATGCACAGAAACAGATCACAGTATTACGCTTATATGGTTTGGCATCAGTACTTGAAGGGTATGGTTTATATTTCATTCACTTTATTTTGGGTCATTTCTTAAATTATCTACCAAACCGAAGAAAACAGTGAAAGTGTGAAGCCCAGGCTAGAGGATTCATTTTTGACCATTCTTAAATGGTCATAAAGCCATTTGTTTTCACTACTCATAATGAAGAAACTATGTAAAGGGTGCCCAACTGCTGCTGAGTAAGCCTTTAATGAATACCAAAAGGAGGTATTTTTTGAAAGGAGAACATTCAATGATGAACACTAAATACTAGTAATAAGAGTCCTGTGCCAGCCTTTTAAATATATAAATAAACTTGACTACTTAGGATCTCAATGTGACGTTCCTACAGATTTTGAATGTCCTTTACTCATAAAAATGTTTTTATCTGATGATTTATGTTTTCAGCTTTGGAGGCTTGTAATAGAACTAAGCCGCCCAACTTAGATTCAACATGACTTATTAACAGATTGGCCAAGCCACAGGTTCAGTCTTGTTACTTAATTTTCTCAGTCTCAGTGAAAACCATAGTGTGAATTTCCACAGAAAACTTACTGGAAGATTGCTTTTGTAGATGTGGTTTTTTGGGTGATACAAAAAAAAAAAAAAAAAGAAGCCTAATATTAAATCACAACTACCGCAGAACTGTTATTAGAGAGCAAGGTGTCTCTTATTTGTTCAGGTGCCGTTAGCAAAAAGGCTTTTTTTTTTTTTTTTTTCCTGCCTCATTAGTACCTCACAGCTTGGTATGAAGAATGTTGCTGTAATATTGATGAAAAGTCTGACTTAGCCTATGAATTGATTAAGAAATTTCTTTGGCCTTTGTTATTCTTCTTTTGGGACTTCACCCCAGCTGAAGATGCCAGTGAGCTCGAAAGGGAGATGTAGGGGCAGTTGTTTCCTGACAGGAATAGCTTATGTTTTGCAGCCTTTTTTGAAGTAGCAATAGTAAGAAGTACTCCTATCAGAGCTCAATAATCTTCTGTTAAAAAAAAAAAAAAAAAATTGGCAGTAACCTATTTAGAGTGAAAGTGCGTGAGAGCTACCACTCCTATCTATGATGCTGTTACTGCCATCGCTGTTTTGCACAGCTTTTTAATTTATCTGCTAAGAAAACAGTAAACTTCACTGAGAATGCCAACATCTGTTATAGGGTAAGTTTCTCTTAACATTCAGAGTGGTTTTCTGACTTTCTAACTCTGAGGAAGTTTAAATGGCAATGCAGGTGAATCTAGTGGGAAAGACTGTATTTACCTGCTTACCTGTTCTGCTGTCCTGACCTTGAGCCTATGTTGGAGGATATGGATTCCTCACAAATATGCTTCCTTGGTTTTCTCTTTGGGGAGTACAGATTATACAAAGTGAAACCTCTTCCATTCATACTGAAGTAATTAAAGACAGCCAGCTTCGGTCAGCTGAACTGGGTAACCAGTATTATCCAGTTAGGAGAACCTGTTAAAGGGTTCTTATGATCAATAATGTTGGGCACTAGAAAAATTTCAGGAGAATGCTAACGTGCCAGTAGTTAAAAGTACAAATGGGACAAGCTGGGTAATTAAAAACCTGTCAGCCTGACTTTAATCCCAGGAAACTATTGGAACAGTTAAGACACACTTTTGTCACCACATAGAGAATGAAAGGAGGGAAATATAATTAATGCAACCAAAACCAGGTTTATGGAAAACAAAGTCTGTTAAGTAAGCGCTCATAGAAATGCGTGTAGAAATCAATACTAGGATTGCAGCCAGAACTCAGCTGCCCTCTTCCTAGGAAGGACGGAGGCTGTCAGCCTGCGTTTGTACAAGGGCCTCTCCCAAATGCCTCGTCTTACTGGTGCGGTAACAGGAGCATCCGTCCCTGTGCAGGCTGGCCCTCTCACAGCCTGAGTTGAAAACTGCAATGTTACAGCGTCAGTCTTGCCTGTTCCTGCCGTTGCCTGGGACAGCCCCGTGACTGGCAACCTGTGAGGATAGTGGGGGCTCAGCCCCATGGCAGGCAGCCTTTTGGGAGAGCAGGGGCTCAGCCCCGGATGCTGCCCTCCCCGGAGGGAAGCTGTTTGCTGATGGTGCCTTCTGTCCTGCTGCCCACTCTGCAGTGCTGTGCCAGGTAGGGTGAAGGGCCAGGTGCCAGGATATGGTGAGTGGCTGCCCCATCCAGTGAGCAGACTCGTATCTGGGGAGGATGCCTTGCTTCCCAGGCCATATCCATGTTACGCAGAGCAGCAGACAGAAGTGACCAGCAGTGCTTCTGGACCAGGCACTAACAGTATTTGCAATGACTTCCTACGCTAGTCCCCTCTCTGAAACAGGATTTCTGTTGTGGATCAATGCCTCTCTTTTAAGTCCAATAAAAGCTCAAGCAAGAGATGGAAATTAAGACATGCCTCACGCTTGCTGGCTCAAGGAGGATCCCACTGAGCTGCATGTGTGGCCTGAGTTACTAAGTCTCTGCGAACACTATAGGAAGAGCGTATAGGAAGATCTGTTGGGTGGGGGTTGAATTCCACTCTGGGAAGAAGGTGCCAACATTTTCAGTGTGGCATCCAAGTTTTAACATTTTATTATCCTTTATAATCCTCAAAAAAAACCCAACCCAAACCAAAACCTGTAACTCTTCCCATGCATGGTTATATACATTCCTTACATGTATCTACACAGCATGGTTGAATGCTTTGCTGAGAAGCAGGGTAGTACAACCTAAGAAAAGCTTGTATACGCAGTGATACTACTTACAGTATCGAGTCTATATTATCACTGGATGGGTCTGAGTTGTATGCCATGTACATATACCCAAAGGTACACACTGAAGCCTGGCTTTTACAAAGACTTACAAAGATTGACTTCACATATGTTGTAAATAGTTACAATGATTTCACCTTGTATATATAAAAAAGCACTAGGTATATTTTATGTAGTCTAATGTTTAATCTTTTCCACTGAGCATGAACAAAATACAGAGGCGAACAGTGGGCAGATGTTAACAAGCTTGTGCCTGCCTTCAGGGGCTAAGCTCTTCCTACAGATCTTGCTTATCTGTATTTCTGGATTGGGAAAGGCACACAAGCCAACAGGAAATGATCTACATAATCATTAACTGCCTGACCATCTGGTTAAAACAAATGTTATGCAAACTGATTCCCATTTGGAGACTACTCTGAGACCACTCCCATCGGGGGCAATCCGCAGGTCCTTGCGAAGCATGACTGCAGACAGCCCAGCATCACACCCCAGAGCTGATTTTTTCCACATGGTCTAAGGCACCAGACCTGCACATTTTCAGGTGTGGTTTTTTTTCCAGATGCATTTTTTTTAAATACCACATACAATGCTGCAAAGCTACTGATAAAGTGACAGCTGAAATCTAAGTTTCATGATGTGCATCTTCCCCTCCCCTTTTCTTGCAGGTATGCAATTTTCAAAAAGACATGCAGGGGCTGTCATTTAATCACTTAGCTTCCATGTCCTAACTTCTCAAATTCCTGATAACCAAATTTTAAAATAAACAATAATTTAAAAATAAAGTAGTGTTTGCACTTCTACGTTTGTGTTCGTAATTTATGGCCAGCCTTTTGCCCACGGCTTGCTTTGTCTGATAAGGTTCAGACACTGGGTTCTCTATGCCTTGGGTCTGAAGTGTTGCAATTTGTTTTGTTTTCCAGCTGAAGATAAAGTAGTGGTCTTTCCACTATTTTTCATCCCAGCTTCCTTTCTCTTACTTTTTTATTACCTGTAAAAGACACAGGGCAAAATTGTACTTGTGGGCAAAATTCCACTTAAAATCAGTAACAGTCTGGATACAGATTTCCCCTCATGCAGTTTATTAAAAAAATTAATTTGAAGAGAAAACATGATTAAATGGTTTGAAATATGTAATGTGCTGAGACTTACCTTTGGAAATAGCATATTTGTAGACTGTAGATTAGACTTCACATCCCGTTACAAGAAAATGAAGAGAAGGTGTGATTTAATTGCAGTCACGTTTATTTGCAGTTTCTATACACACTTTCTAGGTAATCAAACTTTTCCGACACATTTTTTGAGAGGGGTTCACAATGAAACTGTCACCGTTTTTACTAAAAATAAATACAAGACTTAAAGTGTTGCACAGCTCTAAAATATACAAAGGCTTGGATTTAATGTAAACTTTGAAAACATTTTACAAAAGAAACCATCTTTGCAACGATTTAAAAAGTTCATATTTACAAATATTACAAAAATACAAAATGGATGCAAGTCCATAAACCATTGTCTTTTCTGCCAGCATGAACTGGTGCTAGTACCAAAATAGTTACACTGTAACCTTCTTAATTTTTTTTTTTAATTCTTTAAGTCATAACCTACAGTATTTCTCTATCTGCCACCATTGCAGCAAATGCACTCAATCACTGACCTTTGGCAAAAGCAAACATATGCTTTATTTGCTACAACTATTCCAAGTCCTCTATGCTGCCACGACAAAAAAAAAAAAAAAGAAAGAAAAAAGGGGGAAAATGTTATTTTTCAGAACACAGAGCTGTATAACTTCAGCAATTATTTCCATAACCTCAGTGCAAACAACGGAACAGCAGGTTGAGATGACGGTTCAGCGGTTCCCTGGTGCACGTACTGTACCCTGTCTCAAAAGGGGAGTAATGTGCCCTTCACCCTACAGCTTGGCCTCTGGTGCCTTAATGGCATGCCTGCACCACTACAGGGGTCCCCGCCATTCGTCTTCCTCTGACTCCCACGTTTGTTAGGAACTCTTTTCTTCATAGTGGATTTCGAATCTCTCTTTATTTGGGCTTGAATCTGCTAAATAGAAACTAGGAAATCAAGCAAAAGAAGTAAGACTATATATTAATGCGATTGTTCTGTGGCCGTTTTGGATGTGAAGTATTGCCTCATCATTCCAGTAAAAAAATATTTTTAGTGTGTATATATATTTATTTATGGTCTCCATTAAATTATTGACTGGTAATAAAAAGTGATATCATCAAAGTCAATTCAGCTCTATTCTCTTTACAGTTTTGAATAACTATTTAATTCAGGACTATTAAACATGTTGTAAAAGTGCTCCTGGTAATTTTTTTAAGGAAAATGACTGAAGATGACAAACTAAGGATTTTCTGCCCAATAGCTAAACTTCCTTTACTCTTGTTCTCCAGAAAGTGGTTTGTCATATGCTAAACATTTCCTCTTAAAACATTCTCATTCATTCACTTCACTTGTGTTCAGACTTGTTTTCTTAACTAAGCTACTAATGTGCTTAGCCTTTTGTTTCCAAAACCTTGCTCCCATTACATTTTCAAAAACTACTTTAGACTTTTAGATTACTTAGACTTCCCGAATTTGCAGCCCTTCAGCTGATGGACCACGCCTCTTCCCAACACACGTACTACATGCACAGCAACTCTACCTCGCACACTGAACGCACCCAGACTACACAGGAGGACGGTAGGACACCCTGAATGATCTATTTCTTGTGGTAAGCGCTAGACAAAATCAGATGTGAACCTTATGGGGAATAACATTTGGGATTTGTTAAACCATTGTGACTTGCTCAGACTCTTTAAAATTGTAACAGTTTTAGGTAGAACCTTCCTCTTTAAAACACGCTCTGCCTGCTTTTCAAAACTCTCAGCTTTATGCATTACATGATTAAAAGCAAAAAAACTAGTAAAAACCCATTTCACACATCCCACTTTCCTATCCTTTACTTATGCTTAAAGCCAGCTTTTGGTTGATTTCTTTAGTACCAAAGTACGCTCCTTCTGCCATCCTACTCGCCCTGTCCTACTGCACACCACATTCCTCCTCGCGCTATTTTCTCTGCACTAACTTTTCCTCTACTCCAAACCATAACCTATGGCAACCAACACCAACTGCATCAATTCTGGACAAAAAAGGGCCTTCTCCAAGTAGCATGGATGAGGCTACATCGATGGAAACCATGGTGGCCCAAAGGAGAATCAGGCCCGTTGGTTTTATTCTGTTTAAAAATTAAAAGTATAAAGCGACTCACGGGTTAATTTTTAAAAGTACACGTTCTTGCAGTTTTAAGACGAGAAAATTCAAGTAACTTCAAGTAATTCAGCTTTTATTTCCCTGCCTTCATTTGTATCAAAGCAGCTGCTTTGATTTGTCTCCTTTCCCACCCCACCCCAGTCCCCCACCCTGTTACGCATTTCTGGTAAACCCAGACAAGATCCCAACTGTACGTGGCTGGCACAATGAACCAGAGCTTTCCCCTTCCCAGCTCAGCAATGAATATAAATAATGCATACACATACCTATTCCCAGCTACGTTTTCACAGTGTCATTTCTGAAATATTAAGGTAGCATGAATCTCATCAGCACAAAGAGAAAGCTTCACTGAAAACTCATCGCGGATATTTACTGATAAATCGAAAGCGCTTCTTGCATGCTTATAATTTATTTGTTTCCGTTACGAACCAGCAACTAATCGTGTTAAAGATTATAGTTACCCGGTTATGACCATGTTATGTATCCCAATAGCCTAACAGGAATATGAAAGTTAAGTACTATTTCTTCTCACATCTTTCCTCTCTAAGCGATCCCTGCAAGAATAAAGGCCCAGGGGAGGCTGTGGGATGGGACCCATTGGGGCTTTGCATCAGACACGAGACCGTTCTGTCAGAAGCACGCTCTCCTTCCCCACCGATCCTCACGGTAACCCTCCCAGCTGTGCTTTCCGGTTAGCTTCTTCGGAGCTGTCTCAGAAAGACAAACAGTTACTTTAATCCCATCGCATTCAGCCTTTCCGTTTCCTTAGCTAAGGCGGGGAATTCCTCCTTTCCACCGCTCAATGTCGTCCTTCAGGCCTGTCGCACTGAAAGTGGTTATCGGTGGCCATGTGGATTTTTTATGTTTGATATGAAAATGGTATTCACAGAATACAGTTATTACATTTGACTTCTTTTGTCTTCTATAAACAAAGTTGTTATGCAGTAAATTGTTTGCCACGTCCACTTTTTTGATAATTCTATTTACAAATTTTTATCAAAAATATGGTATTTACATATGTTTTGTTAATTTCTTCTAAATTTTGTTTCAGCTCATTTTAGTGTAGAAAAATACCAATCCTCAGGAGCATTTTCTTTTTTTTTTTTTTTCTCCCTAGGGAAGCACTACAGTGAGGGATTTGTTTCTAGATGGGCAGCTTCTGGAAAAAAAACCCCAAAGTCACTTTTAACTCTATGGAAAGTGTATAGCATTGGAATCTACAGTGACAATGGAAATCAGACTGGGATGAACCAAATGAAGCCAAAAGAAAACAGAACAGACATAGCATATCTTCCTCCTCTTAGAAAATGTAACGTAATAAATAGTTACAGCTGTAGTCCTCTGTTTCCCCAGCATCTTACAAACACAAACACATTTAAGCATCGATATTGCCCTGCAATTTCTGTCTCTTCTTTTTTTTTTTGACTGCTACAGCGTTGGCCTCTTATATTCACTTCCTTACAGAGCCCGAGTGGCGTTGGCAGCCTGGCCCTGGCACCCGTGCAGCCTACGTTGAGCTCTGAGAAGACCGATCATCGTGGGGGCTGCCGTCCGAGTTCTCCGTCTCTCCTTCGGAGATGGCCTGCATCGGCGTGTTGTACAGCCTGCAGCGCACGCTGTACCGGCTGCTGCTGGCTGCCGGGGGCGCCCGGGAGCGGCCCACTCTCGAAGATGCGGACATGGGAAAGCTCTTGGAGGAGAAGCCCTCTGCATTGACCCTAGGGGAGCAGGGGGAGAGCGGGGACAATGCATCGGGGCTCACTGCGGGGGGAGACTCTTCCAGGCTTTGAGGGGCATCTGTCATCAGCTCTCCGGGGGACTTGGGCAAAATAGGACTTTTCAGAATTTCCGTAGCGGACATCCTGTAGCTGGAATCGGAGCGGCTGCCCTTTTTAAGGAGCAGTAGTTTAAATTCCTCATTGGATGTGTTGGACTTTTTGGCATTCCTGTATATGAGCCCGGGGGACCTCTGACTGCTTATGGGAGTGCCCACGCTGCCGGCTGGTGGCACGTTGCTGGCAGGCAGTGTGCTGCTGGTGGGGGGCTGGCTGCTAGTTCCAGATGAAGCTCTCAATCTGTTTCTTACTGAAAGGTCTCCAGAATCCTTCCTCCCGAGAACTTTCCTTTTTGATCTGTAAAAACACAAAGGAACACTCTTCCATACACTATCTTTGTAGAATAACACTTAATGCTGGTCTGGAGTTTCACAGATTGACCGTGCTTTCATATTAGCTAGAGTTCTTGTAATCGCTCTGTCAAATATCGGAGGCTAGCAGTGGCTGACAGCACTTTAAACAGTGACAGCTTCTGTGCAATCAATGAGGCACTGAGCCATAAGGTCCCTCTCACCATCGCTCAGCTCTTCCAAAACAATGTATGCACAACCAGCTCTTTTTTATAGAGACAACAATGTGTACAGTGTCTTAGGTAATAGTAGTACTCAGTGTAACCTATTCAATATCAGAAATCTGTAATTTCAGTTGCAATTGCAAATTTCAGTTGAATACAAAACAAAATTGAAGAGATGCTTTCTCCCCATTCTCGCTCACCAGAACAGAGCTGGTGGTGGGCAGAAGCCAGGAACGACTGCAGGTAGTTTTCTTTGGAGACACGTATGTTTGTTAGAAAGAATGGCCTGATGTCGTTATCTGTAAAGCATTCTGCACGTGCCATGAAGATACTCAGACCATAATAAAGCATCTTTAAAAGCTGCCTTTTAGAAAACTAAACTCAATAAACTAAAGGAGGTAGTTTCAGGACAAGACTTAAACCACCAAATAACCATCCTGCAGCTGTCGTTTGCGGGCGACTGCGCAGGGCTGCATGTTACCATTCCTCGATGCCGAAAGGTTAGGTCACCTGTGAATGACTGCAAACAGATCCTCCGTAGTGCGGGGTTTGTTTGGAGACACAAAGACATCCTCAGCATCAGCCTGCAACTCCTCACTCAGCGGAGATATGATGGACTCGTCGCTTGGAGAAGACTCTTAAAGAAGGAAAGAGGCCACGCTGTGAGTCAGACCCCGCCGCGCTCTGCAACAGCATCCCAACGCGAGGCACCAGCTCGGTTCACAACTGAGCGGCCGATATTGCCATGCAGACTTTATCCTCTGATCTAAACATCATGTACATCGCATGTTGGAGCCCATTAAGGGGACATCGCTAGGGACCGAAACTGGGATCTCCCGTTCACTGTGCAGCTGTGATAATAAGGGTCAGTGCTCCCCCCTTTTCTCTTTTCAGCTGAAAGGCAGCGCAAAGGACGAAATAATATCAGAGAAATACACTCTGAATACACTGAAAAAGCGTAAAATATCTCTGGGCTGGCTGGCGAGCTAACAGATTGGGGGGCTCTGTACTTAAACCTACAGAAGCTTTCTGATAGGCACCTCCCGCCTGCTTTTTGACTCCACCACCAGTCACATCTGAAGCTGCATGATTTGGTATAACACAGAAAGAGTTTGCCACTGACCTTTCAGCGAAGGCTCATCCACGCCACCCGCTGTCTCCTCTGCCTTGCTGTCATCAGAGGCACTTTTGGTTGGGATACCTGATGCGATATCATTATCCTGCTTGCAACTCACTTCGCTGAATGAATTCACTGCTGCCGTCTCTGCTTCGTAGCTGATATTCCCAGGCACATGGTGGCTTACATCAAGTTGGTGCTTAAGCTGATCAGTGACGGCTGCTCCCTCAGCCTGAGCTGGGCTTTCGCCTGTAGGCCCAGCTTCCAGCCTCCCCTCGCCTCCGCCGGAGAGCTCTTGCTGAGCCTGCATTTGCTGAAGGTCACACTCTGGCTCTGCTCCCTGGCCGAGATTCTTTGCTTCGTCATCACCTATGAGGACAGCTGAGCCCTTCTGAAACCCATCCATGGAGATGGCACACGTCTGATTCAGAGCGCTTTCTGGCAAGCGCTCAGTGGCCGGGTGCATTTGGTCCTTCCCAGGTTTGATTTCAACCAAATCCACGCTTGCTGAAGTTACAGCTTCTCGCTCGCAGCTGTTCTGCCCGCTGAAAGAGGAGCTTTTCTCTAAAGGCGATTTGCCGGAGCCTGCTTCTGCTGGGGAAGTGTCGATGTACGACACTATGGCCTCCTCTGTGGAGTACTGGCGTGATACTGGTTTTTTAGCTAAGAGCGGCCTCATTTTGCCTGGAGAAATGTCGGTTGCCATCAAGGCGGTCTCCTGTATGCAGAGCAGGTCTGGGGTGCTGCCTTTCTGTTTCCCTCCTTCGGGCTTATTGACTGCCCGGAGGTGGACAGACTTGAGAACGGAGGGCGTGATGGCGAGGGCGGAAGGAGGGCTGGGATGCAGGGCTTCCCCGACCGCGCTCTGCTTGCTGTGGCTGAAGGCATGCAGCTGGTGCCTGTGAGCGAAGGGCTTGCTCAAGACGTTGTGAAGAGCACTTAGGTCGAGGTGAGTAGGAGGTATAATCGGAAGTTCGAGGTCCTTGCTCACTGAGGCGGTGCCGTCTTTTGAGAGCGGCTGTTGCAGCGACGACTTCCTCTCCGGTACTTTTGGCTTCCTCTTGCTCCCCCCTGGAGACAAGGGTCCCGAAAAGAAAGCTGTCGGAAAAGAAGAGGTGGGTGTCTCCGACTGGCTGGAGTACCCGCTGGAGGGCGAGGCTAACCCTGCCAGCTTCTCAGGGGAGGCCAGCTTAAATTCATTATCGACCGAAGGGAGCGATGGGGTGGTGGCTCGTGACCCAGACTGGGATGTCTGGGATTCGGAGCTCTCTGGTGACTTGATGCATTCTATGACTGTAGTACCCGTAGCGGTGCTCGAATTGGACAAGGACCTGTAAGGATCACTGGATTTCAAGTCGTTAAGAAGCCAGAGGTCTGCATAGTGAGGTTGTTCAGCACCTTCATCTTTAAAGGAGGGGATATCGGCAGTGTCGAATGGAGTGTCCTTTAATGCGCCATCGCCCTGGTTCACCCAGGGGAGCTCCTGCTTGGCCGGCAGGTTGGGTCCTTCCACTCGGGAAGGTGTGTTTGAAAACTCAAGGGGCAGCTTCATCTCCCTGGCAGTATGAGGGACATACTGCCCACCGCTGATCTTTGGTTCTTTCGTGTCAGGAAGGTCGGTGCTGCCCTCCGATTTCCTCAAAGACGAGCTGCGTTTTGGTGGGGCTGGCTTTGCCTTTGGTTTCTTCAGCGAGATACTCTGCCGTCCCTGCCTCCTGTGGCTCACACACTCCTGCCAGACGCAGTCAGCCAGGCTGGAGGTCATGCTCCCCATCTGGCCGCTCTCGGAGCCCGGAGCTGCATAGTTGCAAATATAGCTTTTATTACCCTTGAGACCGCAGTCAAAGTGCATGGAGGTATAGTATCCTTCGGTATCCACGGAAAAGTGTGAGCTAGTGTCTGCCTTGTCAGAGGGGGACTTTTCGAGGAAGCTGTCATAGGTGGCCATGCTGGTGAAGCTGGGGCATCCCAGGCTGTCGGCTTTCGGGCGCTCGGGGCTGAAGTCTTGGCGACAGGAGGCGTCGTGGTGATGGTGCAGGTAGTTCCACTCGCTGTCGCTCGTGTTGCTGTTGTTGGGGTCATCCAGTAAATCTGCCACAGTGGAGGTAAAGGAACTTGCCCTGTGGCCCCTGACCTTGTCCCCATGGTCACCAAACTGCTCAGTGCTGGAGTCCTCGTTGGCGTTGGGAGCAGTGTTGAGCGACAGCTCAGAGTCACAGTGCGAAGAGCCTGTCAGCGGAGGAGAGGCAGCAGGAGGAATGGTTTCGGATGTCTGGGAGGGACACGTGGAGCTGCTCCCGCTCCAGTTGCCGCTAGAGGACTGATGATCATCCTTCTGGTCCATGTGGCTGCTGAGCAGGACTCCTGCTGTGGAGATAGAGTGAATGGGACTCCCGAAGGTGTCTGAGTTGGACGAGATCTCACAGCTGCCCGAATCGGCCATCCTTGACAGCCGTGACCTCCCCCTCTCGCCAATGCTGTGTTCTGGGCTGTGCAGGTGCTGAGGACAAGTTAAACCGATGGGCTGGTGCTCTTGAGAACCCTGCTTGCCTAAGACTTCCTTCCCCTTTTTTGTGATCCTCTCCTGGCCGGCTAAGAAGTGCTCTGCTTCGTACCCTGCATTCTTGGTAGCAGCGTCCGAATGGCCCTCGCTGGCTCGGGCACCCTCACGAGGAAGGCTCCGCGAACGGATGCGGTTGCTGACTGCAGCAGCGAAGACAGCATCCCCATTGTCTGCCAGCACCAAGATGTTGCCGGCAGAGTGGGAGAGGGAGGCAACGACGCTCTGCCCCCTCTGGGCACGGATCCGCCGCCGAGAGGGAGCGGCTATCAGGATTTCTTCCGTCTGGCACTCCGAGTCCCTGGTCCCCGACCTCCTGCTGCTGGAGCTGGAGAAGTCCGGGTTTGCATGCACAATCACATTGCGCTCTCTTGCCACTGGCGACTCATCTGAATCTAGGACACAGGGAAAGCCGGGTGAGTGGGAGACAGATCCACATTTCCTGGCGCGAGCCGACCCGCAGAGCAACCCAAGAAGCATTATCTGCCGTATTCTTTCTTTTTTAATCTTGCTGAGCATTGGTCTAAATTTAACTTTGCTATAAGGAGTATATAAGGCAGAGCTCATCCTGGTGAGGTGGGGAAATTCTCCTAGTCCTGCAATGTGATCTCAGTTCTCCTATTTCTGTAATGTGATCTGACGCAGAGCTGATCTTGCCGTGGTGAATATTAAGATAAATATTACGTTTTCAGTTTTTGTCACTCTATTTCAGCAAATCAAAGGCAGTATTCAGGAGTGGCTGCTTGACAAAACACTCTGTCAGCTTTTTAAAATAATTCTGTTTTGACTACCTGTCTGTTCAGAATTATCCATTATCTGCTTCTTTACTACCAAGAATATTTGCAAGGCAACAGGATCTTTCTTTCATAGGTTCTCTGGTTGCTTATTCCCTATGATAAACACATTCCTTCTGTTTCCCATCAAGTTTCACAGCAATGGATTGAGATACCAGAGCCATCTTCAGGTGCAGAGGAACATTAAGAAATAATGATCCTGTTAGTTTTGTTTTGGGTTAATACCAATTTTACACTGGGTTTGCCCTCAACAGAGTTGCTCCTAATTTACCTGGGACAAAAAATGAGGTCAGCCACTCGATTTTGGGCAAATATCCTTGATAATAAAGAATGACAGGAAGGAATCGAGGACGAGCGTGATAAATAAAAGGAATGTTTAGCAAAGCTTCCCATAGGGTACCAGCAGCTGTCTCTAAGGCAGATATCCAACTGCTCATCTGAGTGAGTTATCCAGCTGCTGCGACAGCTCATCATCACTTTGCTGAGCAACATCTGTCAGTTCTTTACCCTAAGCTCCCCTCACGCAAGAAAAAACTTTCACTTAATCTAGTTACTTTTTATGCACATAACTATGGGTTCATAACAGAAATAAAATGGAAAAAAAAAAAAAGAACTGATTAACATTTACACGATAAGAGCTGAACACGTACATCTATATTACTCGGTAAGGCCCCCGGTCCGTCAAGGCCATATGGAGTAATATAGCTTTGCTTACTGTCATAAATAAAAAAACCAAACCATGTCATTCCCAAACTCCACAAGCATTTACACTTTCTAGGTTTCGTTTCCTTGGAAGGCTGGCTACCAGCTCATATCT
Organism: Chlamydotis macqueenii; assembly: GCF_036417535.1. Classification (NCBI taxonomy): domain Eukaryota; kingdom Metazoa; phylum Chordata; class Aves; order Otidiformes; family Otididae; genus Chlamydotis; species Chlamydotis macqueenii. The sequence continues at coordinate 133,268,445 of NC_141556.1, forward strand.
CTGCAATTTAAGTTGGTTAGAAAGCTATCTACAGAAGATTTGTATTTATACTACACCTATTTCTTGTTGCACTCTTCTGGGGATGCCAGAGATGGTTTTCCTCCTCCTCAACTTTCGTCTCCGCTGTAGTACAGATTGTGAATGAACAAGAGAGCAGCGTATACTAGCCTCTCTGTCAAAACCAACTCCTGCAACCCATAAATAGGTCTCATTAGCCTTTAGAAATAGTAAACAAATTTTCATGGCTGGAACACAGTGGAGGTATGTGAGCTTGGATTAAGCCTGTGAATAAACATAAGGGAGCCCTTATGTAGCTCTTATGTAAATTATATCACAGTATATCACAGTTTTACATCTAATTCCAGCTCCCCCTCAGCAGCCTGGTCTGCCAAAAATAACAGAAGGAGTAAAAAAAAAAAAAAGGAAAGAAAAGAAAAGAAAATCAGGAAAGAAAATAGAGGTGAGAGCTCTTGGTAACAGTGCATCTTTCTTATAGCTATTTATCAATCTGTCACAGGGACAATGACAGTAACTTGTCTACAAAGAGTAATCTGTTCAGCTATAGCCTGACTTATTTTAAGCAACTAAGAGTAAGAAAACAATTTAAGGTTATAATGCCATATTGCAGTAGTTGGGTGATTCTTAGGAGACCAATATGCCAAGGGGGCTAACATTTCAAAAAGGAAGGAGACAGTTAAAATGGGGCCAAGTACTCATGCAAGTTTAGAGAGCATTCTTCGTGATGATCACATGTGGCCAAGGTTGACATAAACAGGCAGCTGCTATTTATTTGTGTGCATCAGTAAGTGGCCTGATTTTCCCAAATGCTCAGCACACGGTGGGATGCATGGGAGTCCACTCTGGGAATCAGGTCACACAGTCAATCAAGATCCTCAGTTTGGATTTAGGAGCCCAAGTCCACAGGAACACTTATTTACGACCACAGGCACACAGAAGAGGCAGGCATTGCTCATTTTCTCTATGTTTCCATGGCATTAGCACAGGGAAGTGTCTTTCACTTTGTTTTTACCTTGTGTTGTCAAAATAAATTTAAAAGGAGGCCCACCAGAAGACCGGTGCCCATCTGCGTAGGCTTTTTGCACAACTGTACACGCATGCTCTCTAAAGTTGATAAGGGACAGGTCGGAAAAAAATGTGCCAGGTTCATAAAAACACTAACATTAGGATCGCTGGTACAGTGGTTTGTAATCTTAAGAAAAACAAACAAACTAAACCAAACCAAAGGAAAACAAAAAAAAAATCCTGATAAGAAGCTCTATTTTAATAGCGTATAATTATAGAAAACATAATTATACACAGACATACACATACATATTACACTACATAACAATGTAAAACATTAAAAAGTAACTTTCTTGTAAAAGTTCTTCTTGAAATCTACTACAGTGAAATAGAGGCTTCAGACAGATGTCCTGTAACCACCAATGCCCCTGGAATAAGCAGAGGAAGAACTTTCTTTAATATGGAACGAAAGTGCTGTAAACTCCAACAACAGTCATTTTCAAAAAAGTGAACATTTTTCAGGGTTGGGAGAAGCTTAAAAAACAAAAAACAGAGAACTGAAAGCAAACTCTTTGAAACGAAAAATCAATCAGCATCATTGCTGGTTTTCCAGCAACTGTGAGTTAGCTGAACATGCTCTGTGTGCCAGATGCACGGGGGTCATCTCCGAGAGGAAAGTGGAAGAGGGTATGTCCTCCCCGTGACGCATACAAATTATTCCCATTAGTGCTAATGAGAATGATACACATAAACATCCAGAAGATTACATACCATTCTTGGTCTGTAAAACTGATCAGTGGAAATTTGGTTCCAATGTATGGCAGGTGGAGTCTAGGCAAAAATGGCTATTACTGGAAAAGTTAACATTGGTCCCAGACTTAACTCTCCTCTCAACTGCATTAGGTGTCTTTAGCTGTGTTAGAAAGCCTACACTGGTTAGGGTCCTATATTGAATCTAGAAAGAGCATCATTTTAACACCAGCTTTACCTCATGGAAGCGTGCCACGCTACCTATGACTTTCCACAGGGATTTCTATCAGCAGTGCCCAACCTGCGACCTTGACCAATGGACTCCCAACCTTCGGCCCGGCAGGGTCTATGCAGGCAGCTCTGCCAGCCTGCCAGCTTTCCGCCCATGGGGGCCCGGCTGGCCAGAAGCACCATCCTGGAGGTGGGGACACCACTCCTGGCTGCCACCTTCCTGGATGGGCAGAGCTGGCGGCACCAAGCGGCTTCACTTCCGCTGTCAGGGCAGGAGTGAACTGGGACCACGTTGCCGTCACCAGCAAGATTCATGCAGCTGATGGTGGAGCACAAGGGGACTTGTCACTGTGATGCTGTAGGACAGATGTGCTGCAAGCCAAAAAAACCCAGAGCCCCTTGGTTGGCAAGTGGGCAGCAAATGCCCGTGGCTGGAGCTGGCCTGTGGGCACACAGCCCTCTTTGACACCGCGGTGAACCCCACAGCCTGTCTTGCAGGAAGGTTGGGCACTGCTGATAGACATGGGAAAGAGCAATGGGATGTGAAGGGCTGTGACCTCCCTCCAACCCCCCAGTTACTGGGAAAATAGAATTAAATACAAATATTTTTTTTTTCTGGGGAACAAAGGCTAACTGAAAGCTCCCTGCTTTTTCCCTGATTGTTTATATTGAGTCTATAACTGTGGAAATCAGCCCACTTTACGCTCTTACATTAATCAAAACTTGGTGCAAAATATTATTGAGGAAAACTCAGATCAACTTTATGTTTACCATAGCCCTCTGGAAGGAAAGAGAGAGAAAAAGAGAAAGAGAAAACAGCCTGATTTTTGATTCTGGAAATAAACCATCTATCACATTCAATAAGCAATATACCTGCTGCTTCTATAAACAAATAATCTTTCAAATAAATCTAGTCAAAGGTATCCAAGTAAAAGAAAATGCCGTTACTATACCTTCAGCATAGCTGCATGTAAAGAGATCTCAGAGCGATGGTTTGCATGCTACACAGCCATGCTTCGCATGTTTAAAGCACTGCAAATAGTAGCCTACATTCTCTAGTTTCTCTTCTCCTGCTACACATGATAATCATATGATTAATTTCGGTGGCTTTCTGCATTATTTCAGTCAGCTACATTGAAAAAAGTTACTTGAGGTCTTTGTAAATACAGACTGTAGGTTATATACACAACAAAAGTACATTGTTTATACAGGGAAGCAGCGTTATCTTACACTGTATAACATGACTCTGAAAATATGGGCCAAATTAATCCTAGATGCAGCTTCAGGGACTCCAGCGGCCACGTATGAGGGATGAATTTAGCCCACTGTCTTCCAGAAACTAAATCCTCAAGCTAGGGTCTTTTCCCCTAGACTGCACAATCCCGTGACTTCAGATAAATTAAACAGAATAAGTACTTGACCTCCCTTGAACCATGCAATAAATACAAAAAGAAATAGAAGAGATTTGTACCAGTGACATTGATGGGGATAATGCAAGAAGAAATCACTTGGGCATCTTGTTTCATTTTCTCCTCTGGAGTTGGGAGAGGTAGTGCTTTACTCCAATTGGTTTGTTTATCCAGTGTAGAAGGGATATTATGTATTGGATTTTTCGGCCTCTGCCCTAACATGACATCTGTATCTTCGTCCTCTGGTGGATGGGACTGCAAATGAATACATTCAAAATCAGTGTCTCCCACTCAGGCACATGAGGCTAGTTTGGAAACAAAGCAGACACACAGATCAGAAATCAATTACAGGGATGCAAGGAGGAACCATTCTGGCTAAGTCACACAACACAAGCTATTCTCCGATGGAAAAATAACATCCTGCTAATAGGAGAAAAATACCTCAGCATACTGGAAGGAACTCAGCGTATTTACAGTGACATTTACAGGGCCTCTCCTCCATCAGAAGGAGCACGTCCCGCATTTGTGGGTAGCGGTTGCAAGTGTGCCCTCAATTAGCACTGGTGTTAGACACGTGGGCCCTCATTTGCGTCCGCAACCTTTTGAACAGCCGGGTCTGCTGATAACTAGCGAGGACTGGGCCCATATAACCATTCATTTAAGGATAAGCATCAGAAGACCCCTCCATTCTTCAGAAAACCATTTGCATTTCATTTTCACAGACCCAGACCATGAGCAGAGCAACGTTACAGCCACCCAGCAGCTATGCGGTGGGAAGTGGCAGGCGTTAACAGTTCCCAAGGCTGGAGGGCGACAGTGGCCAAAAAGAAGAGTAACCACCACCAGAAGAAATTCAAAGGGTTATTTAGAAACCATGCATATTTTTACAGCATGCTACAAGAAGCGCTAGATACAGAAGATAAAGAAAGAGAGAGAGCAGTAAACCGCATCAAAGAAACAGGGATGGTTTGTTTTATTTTGAAAGAAATAACAAATCCCCCAACAACACCCTGTCTTGCAAAGCTGCTATAATTTCACCTAGTAGAAGAGAAATAAATTAAGCGCGTTTTCATGTGGTGCTGGCTACCAACTTTGGTTTGGGGGGGGGATCTCTTTGTTTCCAAAAAAAAGTTTCTGTTTTGTTTGGAAGGGACAGAGTGGAGAAACACTTACCTTTTTCTGCCTAATCTCCCTCCCTTTTTCCATTAATACATTCTTCTATAAGTTGTGACAACTCTTCGACCAGCCAGGATGTCCGTCTGCCTCTCGGTTTTTAAAAATGAAGCTCAATTCCTTTCAGGCCGGCTTTCTCTGTACTCCTGAATTCCCAGCTGCTTAACTACCAGCCTTCCCCTTCATGCCTGCTGTTTACACTTCATTTGCCAGCTGTAGTTTCGGTAGCCAACATGGTGAAGATAAAATATTGCTCTCCGGCTCCTTGGCAGGGCGTTGAGCAGGTGGGTGTTGAACACCGCAGGATCATGCCCGGGTTGCCATTGTACTTCTGCCACTCCTCCGCCCAGGCTCCTCACAAATCCCAGGGGAATTAACCGTCTCCAGCTCGCCAAACAGCATTTATGCCCCGGCCCCAAAAAGGGTTTAAGATCTTAACTCAGCAGCTACTATTTAAACTGTCGGAGGGCACGCACTTACCTCGCCAGCATCACCTCCTGCTGCACCCCCAGGCCCAAGACAACGCACGCTTCCTCCTCCTCCCACCCGCAGAAAACCCCCTTTTTCCCACGTAGGATCTCCGTCAAACATCGCAGCCCTTCTTTCTGCCTGCAGCTTTTGTGCCGATCGTGAATAGCTCATATAAACTTCCAGCACAAAAGACTTTGTTTCCTAGGTAACTCCCCCCTCCCCAAAAGTTTGATGCATGCATGCAAAAAACCCCAAACCTCTCGCGCACACGCACAGACACAGGGACACACACACACGCACACAGAGGCCGCATTTGTTGCCGATTCCTCCCCTGGATGACAATGAAGCGCTGGACAAAGCGGGCGAAGTGACCCTGGTTGCCAGAGCTCCTCCTCTCCCAACAGTGGCATCACCAAATGGCCAGAGAATAAATCCCCGCTGTCATGCTGGCATTGCCCGAGCAGTTTCTTACCATTTAGGAAAAAAAAAAAAGAAGAAAAGGAGCAGTCTGGCAAAAACATTGCAAGAGAATGAAATGCAACCGCTAACCCTATCGAGTCTGTCCTGCTTCAGGCCTTTTAAAGGAGGTGATAGGAGGAGGTGGCCTCGTCGCCACGAGCGCCTGAAACCCATCTAAAGTGAAGAATGAAAGAGGGGGCCAAAAAAAAAAAAAGCCATTATTGTGTCTTACCAACAAGAGAAAAACAGAAAAGGCTTCTTTTAGCACAGTAAAGTTAGCAAGTGAAAAGCAAGCAAGAGAAGGGGTTAGGATCTGGAAGGGAGAAGAGTTGAGACAGGGCTGTTAGTTGAGGATTGCTTGTTTTTCCAGTACCTTTCTACTCCAGGGGGTCATGTGGCAACACTCAATTGGGGAGGGCGAACGGGTGCTGTTAAACTATAAATGTGAAATGTAAAAAAAAAAAAAAAAAAAAAAAAAATTAAAATTAAAAACATACACAAAACGTTTCTGGTAAAAGCACACACATTTGGATAAACTAGCATGGATAAACTACTGATGGGTTTGTTTCCCAAAACAAACTACATCTCTACAAAATGCAGCTCAAGCAACTGTGCCCGCAGAGTGGTTTGGGCCCCTGTGAAGTCTGTGCTGATTTTGCTTACCCGGATTAGACAAAACTGCAGCGAAATTGGTCCAGCCTCCTTGTACAGACATGCTTAAATTGTCCCAAGAATGCCTTGTATTGATTTGGTAACTCAAGCTGTGTACTGCCTGGAGCTGAAGCAGCACAAGGTACTTATCCAATTACATCACAAGTGATCTATTTCATAATATAAGGAAATTTTTTTTGCAGGAGGTATTTAAGGAATGGATATAAATAATGCTCGTCCTGAGGGTGATTTATCACATACATCGATTGCTAAGGTTTTCTGATGTTATCTTTACATCTCTAAGGTTGCAATCATTGTGTCAGGGCAACAACGGCCAATTGGCTTTTTGTCACTTTTTATAACACTTGAAAGGACAAACAGCGATGCCCAGAAGGTGCTAGGTCTTGCTGAATCCCTGCACCTCTGAAATCCTCTTCTGACGGAAACGCTGGTTTGTGTGTTGCAATGTTCTGTTTTCAAGACCAAGGACCGGAGGATGACTTCTTTTGAAATGGGAAATAAAACAAAAAAGGAGATAAAGAAAACAGGTCTGCTGATCACCGTGGGAAGCTTTAGCAAGCATTTCTTGGTGGGGGTTATTATCTCTGCCTGCATTAGTTAGCAGACCTGCCAAATAATCCCATGAACATTTTTCCTCCCAATTGTTATCAACAGTGCCATGATGGATGAACCACAGACCTCCGTTTGAAAGACTGCATTATATGGTTTCCTCTCAAAAAAAACCAGCTGCGGTGAGTCTCAAAAGGCCTAATTCTCTGTCTCGTCCTATTCTTTTCCTAGACATGCAGCACCTCCTGCTTTGCCCTGGTCCCATGTGGAGGACTAAAAGCAAGGGAATCCTCAAAATGAGCTGCCCATCAGCCAGGAGAGCAGAGAGGGGGAAATCAAAAAGGGAGTGTTCCCAGTTAACATTTCCAGCAGGTTAGTTTCTACCTAGGTCAGTGAAAAAACAGTTCTCCCAAGCTGGGAAAAGTCCTTATCGCAGGACAAATGCCTTTGTTCGTGCAATGGAGGGTGCGGAGATACTAACACGTCAACCAGTTAAGTCTACTCTGCAGATACTCAGGGTGATTTCACCCTTGGTCCTCTGGCTGAGTTTCCAGTCACCTGCTCCGAGCAGAGGGACAGCAGTTCATGGGATCAGGCTTTGAGCTGAAATTCAGCTTCCCCGTGGCAGGTGTTGGAGGATCTCTGGGGAGGGGTGAGACAGAGGGAGACAAACACTGCTGAGGTGACAAGAGTTCAGAATACAAAACTCTTTGCAATGTTCTGCCAAGGCCTGTGATGGTCTTAGTCACTGCACAAGGAGAAGGGGACAGGAGGACCTCCTGCCCCCAGCTCCAAGCACAGCTACGTGTACAAGCTGCTCCATGCCAAACCTCCTGGAAAGAGCAGGACCTTGACTTTGGCCTCGAGCAAGGTCTGGCTATGCATCTATCTGTCTTGGGAGGGCTTTCCTACCTCCCCTGTGTGCCACTCTGCCCGACTCCTCTGAGAAAACACCCGTCTGGTTATGCGTACCCACAGCCATTGTTGTTGGGCCGAACTCTCAGGTCTCTGATTAAGCACAGTGGGACAAACTTCCTAGGTAGGTTCCTACATGAAGAGGCAGGACAAAAATGGAGGTGACTGGCAGAATTTCAGCTTCTGCTGTCACAGTGATGCTCCCGAGAAAGCCAGTGCCACCACTACCTCACCAAAGGGACCTGAGGTCACCTGCTGCCTGTCCCGCCACCGAACAGCCGAGGGACACTAGGATATAGCAGCAACCTCAGCATTTCAACATCTCCATGCTGGAGGAGAGAGCAAGCTGCCGCTCTTCAACTGTTCTCATTCACTCAGAAGACCAGAACATCTCTAAATGTCCTGAGTAAACACGTAATTAAGCAAGAAATTATTATTATATACCCAAGGCTGTTCTGGTCTGATGGGCAAATCTGCAGTTAGGCAGTTTTCAAAGTGATTTTTTTCTGTGTGGGTGTGCTTGGCAAACAGCAACGGTGATAATCAATCTGTTAAATACAAAGCCAGAATACTTTAAATAGGCATTTTTCTTTAATGGACTGAGATTGCTTTGAAACCAAACCGGTGTGTAATTGCTTGAATAGGGATTTATTCTGCAGTCACTAACAAATGTGAATGTCTTTATTTTCTCAGCTATCCCATCAACTTCACTTGCAGAGGTGCCATCATGCTTGCAAAACTGCTTTGCAGTAAAAATCCTGGTTGCATATGCACGTGATCTGATTTCTTAGTGCTCTGCATCTCTTCAACGTGAAAGTCCTTGGTTTCTGTGCACTACAAAAAGGTCAGATATCTAAGTCTGAACCAGTCAACAAGGCTTCCCCTATAGAGAAAGGGTAAGCAGCACTGCTGCAGAGCAATTCAGTTCACTGTCCCTCAGCACCTAACTTGGGGCAAGACGAAGCGCCCCTGAACACCCTCCCCACTGATTTTAGGGACTAGGTACCCAAGTCAGAAAGCACGATTTACCATTTTAGGGAATGAAAATCTTAAACCCTATCAGTACAGTGACAACGAAGCAATTTAGCAGTCAACAAACTTGCTAGCCTGGCAATTTATGAGTCTGCCCCACTTATTGTTCCAGAGTTGGGATCTGGAGGAGGAAATGAATGGGCCAATGACAGGACAAAAATGCCACTTCAGCCCCTCTTCTGTTCTCCATCCCCCAGAGCTTTGAGATGCCACTGTTGTTCGGGATCTTCAAGATATAAGAGAAGACTAGTGCAAGAAGCATCATTTGCGTCATATCACGTACCTAGCCTGCCTTACCCGTAGTGATGGCATTACAGGAGATACTGGGATTTCAAAGTTAGTGCACAGGACAAATTGAACACAGTGCAACAGTGAGGGGAAAACCATAAACCCAAGAATAAAGAACTAATTTTTCTTCAGGTAACTGAAGATGTCTTGAGAATGCTAAAGCCTCATCAAGAGCATTTATCCTCAACATGTTTGTTAAATTTAGGCATGGCTGAGTGGATTCCTTCCCCCTCAGCTCTGTTTGACCATGTAGGCAAGGTGTTACCTCTCAGGACACCTCGATGGCTGGGTCACGACCCCCAGCAGCACAGGGGCAGTGCTGGCAGTGCCAAGACAGCCTTGGCGAGGGCAGGAGGCAGCTAGCAACACAGCAGTGGGTGTTCTTCAGAGGATTATTTTTCACTCCCACTGCTTAAAAGTTGCAGCTAATAAAAAGCATAAGGGATCAATATTATTTCTGACTTCAGGCTTCTGTGGCACCGAGTGATGGAAATTTCCTTCCCAGGATGATCTTAGGAATAAAGTGGGCAATATTCACCCCAGCAGAGCATTAATATGTAGCTTCAGCATCTGCAGGCTTCATATATGGTCTATTTCCAACAGTGAACAGAACATACGCAGGATGCTTTCACCCTATGTGAGCACAGAAATTATATGTACTTATTGACAGTACATCCTAACGTTGTGTTGAAAGCAAACATTCACATACTGGAAAGGTAACATGCAGAATCATAGAATCATAGAATGGTTTGGGTTGGAAGGGACCTTTAAACATCATCTAGTCCAGCCCCCATGCAAGAAGCAGGGACATCTCCAACCAGACCAGGTTGCTCAGAGCCCCGTCCAACCTGGCCTTGAATGTTTCCAGGGATGGGGCATCCACCACCTCTCTGGGCAATCTCTTCCAGTGTTCCATCACCCTCATTGTAAAAATTTTTTTCCTAATATCTAATCTAAATCTACCTCCCTCTATTTTGAAACCATTACCCCTAGTCCTGTCACAACAGGCCCTACTGAAGAGTTTCTCCCCATCTTTCTTATAGGCCCCTTTGAGGTACTGAAAGGGTGCTATCAGGTCTCCCCGGAGCCTCCTCTTCCCCAGGCTGAACAGCCTGAAGAGTAAGTGTGAGCTACTGTTTAATCCCACACTCATGTGATTCGAGCACAAGTGACTCCTGTGCCCTTGGGTGAAACCTCCCTGTCTCCTGTTTCTCTGCCTGTAAAACAGAGAGCCTGCTGCTTCATTAACTCACAGGAGTTCTCTTGAATTAAATCAAATGGTATTGATTTACATGGTGGAAAAATTAAAGGTCTGGTAAAAGAAGAAATACTAATAAAAAGCTAGCAACTTTCCAGCATTTTCACAGCACAGTTGACTACTTAATTACAAATTAATTAAATTTGTACCTATATGGTAGCTTTCTTATGCAGTCAACTGATGCTGAAGAGAAAACAATGGGAATACTTCTGACCACGCTATTCCTGCTGCAAAACACAGCCCTGCTCACCTGCAAGCTCCCAACATTTATATCTCCATATGTTTCATTCTCCTCAAGTTTTTGTTTTATCTACTTGTGAGTGTTTTCTTTTCTTTTGGAGCATCACAAATGTGATCTGTTAAAGTACTGACAATGCTTTAATGATTAATGTTCTGCTTCAATGTTTTGACAAGGTAAAGACAAAAGTAAGATGTGTTTTCTGACAGAAGTCATACCACACAGAGCATTCCAGCAGACAAAGGTGCAAAATAATCATCCCACGATACAGCGTAGTAGGTATTAGGCTCATTGCACAAACAGTGCTATGCAAGTTATTCTGAGGAATGTCAGGTAGGTTTTATTTCTATCAGCTACAGGCAGGATTTGCACACAGAAAGTGCGTAGCCCAGCTCGTGTCTGGCCTTTGACTCAGTGGCTTCAGCACAAAACTGTGTGAAAGTTAGTACATTCAATTGTGTTTCCCTTGGCTGTATAAAGCATGCTAAGGCAGACCACAGGGAATATTTTTGAAATGGCAGGGAGGTGGAGTAAAATTACCTGATGCATTATTTTCTCTTCACATTTGCTCTAGCTGAGGTCTCAGGGAGAGGCAAAGCCTGGCTAGAAAACCACCTCCTGCTTCTTGTCCCTTAGATTTCTGCTCAGAGTATAATTATGAACAAATTGACACTGAACTTTGTGCAGTTGTGAGTGTGAATTTCCAAATATTATGGGTTCCTTGCCCCATCTCCCTTATTTTATCATAACAGCTGTGATACAAGGGGTTTGAGAAAGTGCGGTCCCCTGACATTCTGAACTTGAGCACTGAGATTTCAGAACCTGGCTGGATGGACCTGGGAAAATCAGAGAAAGAAAAAATGCAGAGAAAATGAAAGAGAAGGCTGAAATGCAGTTGGAATGACACAGCATCTTCAGACTCAGTGGCTGGCCTCAGCAGTGCTACAGTCAGGGTTGTCATGGGAACATGTGTAAGGAATATTTCCCTCATTTTCCCAAGTCCACACCTTCCTCATACTCTCCTCAGATTATTTTTTTTTCCCCATTGGCAAAAATGCCTGAATGAATGGCACTTACAAATGTGCTTTGTCCTATAGTTCCTCTGTGTAGAGAGAGACTAAGTCTGCTAGAGTTTTTCAGCTTTAGAAATGAATGTCTGGGATGGATAGGAAAGTAAAATCATGTCTGCAAAACCAGGAGGGGCATGGAGAAAGGGAATGGGAAAGCAGTGCTCACTATTTCTCACAGTCAGAGAACTAGAAGGGATGTGATGAAATTATGAGGTGTCAGGAAACAAACAAAAGGTACATCTTCATATAGATTGTTAAAGTTATTGTCACAGGATGCTGTTGAGGTCAAAGGTGTAAATATGCTTAAAAATGGATTTTAAAAGTCTCAAAATCAAGGCAGACAGATTCCTTGGTGGCTAGTATTCTGTGTTTGATCTCTGGCTCAAGAAGTCTGTAGCAAATTTCTGTATGAAACTGGAAGGACGAATAACGGGACAATAAACAGCATAAACCTTGCCCTGGTCTTATACTCTTTCCTGGAGGATCCAGGCCTGTGGGCTAAGTGGACCTTTCATCAGACAAATCAGGGCAGTTCCTGTAAGAAGAGTAGGCTGTAATGCTAACTCCAAACTTGTCTTGCCTGGGACACAATAGATCCGGTGTCATTTCTAGGTCTCTGCTTCTCCACGACAACATGATCTTGTGATGGAACAGTCCAAAACATCCCCCCAGACACATTTACACTGGCAGTAATCACTTTGGACTTGAATTAATTTGGTCTTTCTTGGAATTTGTGGGACTTTGCCATCTTCCTCCTTGTAAAAACAGTCATGCATATAAGTGAATCTTCATCTGTTGTGACTGATTTTTCTCTAGCTTTACCATACAATATGCAAGATCTTTGGAAAAGCTCATAGCCACCTAAACAGTAGCAATAAAACAGCAGCCGAAAAGTACAAATGTGGAAGCCTTGGCTGGTCTCAGACATAGGTGACCCGTTTTTCAGTAGCTTTCAGTAGTAAGAGTTCTCCCAGTCCTCACAGTGGTAATGGGAACATTTCTCAAAATCAAGTCACTTATTTCAGCACTTTAATGCATGTGTTTAACTTAGATAGTCAGTTTGGAAAAGTCAGATCCTGTAACTTTTAAAAATTTCCCAGGTTCCTGTAGATCACTTTCTGAATTTATAAGCACGGAAAGGCGTGATTACTGTTGTTTAGTATTGTATTCACTAGCACCTTCCCAATGCATAGGAAAAGTGGAATACGGAAAAGACTATGCCATGAACAAAAATTCTTGTGAGATTTAACATCTTTAGTTCATTTACGAATAGATGATACAATTGACTGGAATCAGATATCAAACATTACCAACAGCATCTGAAGCATATACACCTTTGCAGATGTCAAAAAGCTTATGCCAAAAAAGGCAAGCTAGCCAACAACAGTATTCTCAGCTTTCTCTTGTAATGATATCATTAAGTCATGAAGGCTGGCACAATATCAATTAGTTACTCATTGTTGCGGTGTCTTGTAATAATCGCCAATTAAACTTCTGCCAGATGGAGCATTCATGTACAGCTTCATCTCGCCTTGTTCTTTCTTTTTACAGTTGCCCTATGAACAAGGAATTCATAGGTTCATGGGTCAAGGCACGCTGAAGTACTCTGGCCTTGGAGTATTTGCAGTTATCAAAGCAGAGCATTGCCAGATGCCTTGAAATCAATAGGACGACAACCTCCAAGCAGCTTTTCTTTGCTCCTTCTCAGGGGAACACTGAACCTGATCAGCTTCCAAGAAAAGGCCCAATATGGATGGGCACAAAGCTTAATATCTTCCCTTTTGAAAATAAAAAGGTGGACTTGCTCATAAAGCCAAGACATCTGCATTCAGCATGACTTAATTTTGCCAACTAATATAGGACTCGGAGGGTTGCTCACTATTTATTATGATTTTGTGGTCCACACATGGAAATAATGTTTGAAATGCACTGGTTGTTTTCCAAACACAGCAAAGATTCAGGCCTTTTGCCACTGAGTATGCAATTTCAAAAGACATGCCTTGCTCCCCTTTTGATACTAAGACAGTTTTATGCTCAATATACTGTCCAAATTATTCACCTGTAACTAGTTCTGATCCAAAACGTGGGGTCACCTCTCCTTTACCTTTCAACGACCCTACAACAGAACTAGCTTTGATGATGACTTACAAATAAAGAAGAAACAGGTAAGCCTTCCTACTCTTTTATGTGCTCCCTTAACATCAAGATATCTTCTTTCAGTTGAACCATAAGACCTGCAAATTTGACCAGTCCAAAGCCTGCAGTGATGGTGATACTTTCCTCTAAATTATCCAGATAAGCAGCCAAAAAGCCAGAATAGTTAAACTAATTGAAACGTTATCATTCATTTCATGCTTTCAAATGAGAAACAAATCTCCTCCTATGGACTGGCTAGCTGAGATGTTTTGGTCCCTGGACAGGTGCTTTACACTGTGACTTCTTTACCATTACAGGATTCCATATGGCTAATAAAATGGATTAGGATGAATGTGCTTGGATTTTTAAGCTAAGTAGGTGATGATTCAGTAGCTACACACTTACAATGTTCTCATGGGTGCAACATCTCTGTAGATGCCAAGGTCCCTGTACCTGCACACGCAGGACAAATCTACGCTGAGGGCTGGCACCAGGCATATGCATCACTTGCAAGTCAAATCCAGGTCTGACCTCTGGAGTTTAAACTGATTTGAGGAATGCAATGGCTCTCAGCACAGGGCAGAATTTGCCTACTACGGTACTTTCACCTATCAAATACCCTGAGCCACAGAGGCACCAAAGTCCTGCTGAAATCAGTGGGAATTAGGGACACAATCAGACTTAAACTTCTGCATCTGGGTGCATTTCCTTTAACATTGTCAACACTAATTTGATTTCAAGTTAGTGCAGCAAGGACAAGTCAGCACAGACATACAGGACCAGATCTTCAGCTGGACCTCCCGCTCGGCTAGCTGCAAGCACGTGTTGTGAGACATGAAGCATCTGAAAAAACTGCATGGAGGTGGACACTGCAGAACAGAACCACTGCCCATACATACACAGAAACTGTCTTAGCTGTAGAAGTGCTGCTGAGCCTATCTGCACACACGCAAGCCTCAAATCAGCACTCAAAAGCCCTTGAGTTCTTGGTTCCTGGCAATGCTAATGCCAGGGCTGAAATTACAGCACTTACTGAAATTACAGGAGGGTCCTGGAAGTGCTACCTAAAGCAAGAGCACAGAATGTGAGGGCTTGTGGAGGAGTGCATGAATGAGTGCGTATGTGTGCTGGCCACATGTGAAAATAAGGGGTTTCTCAACGGAAATGTCCACCTTGGGGCTGACTGCTGGAAGCTGCGACTTGAGTTATGCTGCTGATAGCCCTTAAGGTCAGCTGTGTTGTACCTGCACAGGCTCGGGGCGGGGGGCACTCGTGAAGTACTGCCACGCTTAAGTCCCACAATGCCAATAACATATTCATGTGTGATAGCTGTAGTGAAAGACTTACTGGGAGGAAGTGCCGGTCCTTTATCGCTTGCCTCTTTTGACTGGAGATTGCAGGGAAGGGAGGAAAGGGGGGAGCCACCACAGCGATGGGGCCTTGGACTTTTTGCTCTCTGTTATCACCTCGGCTTCGATGTTCTGTTTTGGAGGAGAAAGAAGGCGTGAGTATTTCAGAAGGTTAAAAACATATAAATATCTCTATTAACAGTATAATAGAGACAAGAACAGGACGTCGACTCCAAAGATGAAGGTCCTCCTCTTCTCCACTGACTGGTACCTATGATCCCTGTTGCAAATGAGGAAGACAAGCACTCACCGGACATCCAAGCCCCTGGAAGAGCAACAACATACAACACACCCCATCGTATGCACTGAAGCTGAATTATCCCCAAATAGGATTTATATCCTTTATCCCAAGTGATGAAGGAGCTACCTTCCACGTGTTTGGGACCTGAGGCCTGATTCCCAATGGGAACCCACAACTCCTGTTGCCTTGAAGAATCGAGCTGTAGTAACACTTGCACTCTACCTGTATAAACTATACCACTCTAGGGGAAAGAAGAAAACATAGCCCCAGGTAGGATCTCCTTCCCTAGCTGCAGGGCACTGTCTGGTCCTGAGCACTGGCTTGGCAGCACAAAGGTTGTTGCAGCAGCAGCACTGTGTCCTGGCATGGAGGAGACCATCCTGGAAAAGGTGAGATCTGTTCACCCCAGGCCCAGAGGAGTCTTCTTTCACCATGGGCTCACAATATTCCGTCCCCTTCCAGCATCAGTGAAGCCTCTGAAATATTTCAAGCGAATGGGAGAATGCTCATGGCCTTCCAGTCTTTAATTTTAGGTGACATCCAGGCAACTCCTGTTTGCACGGAGTGGTGCTAGAAGGGGATGATGGATTCACCTGATGCACATAGCTATGGTCCAGTCAACAATGTTTGCTGCTAGCATAGCTGTTTTCTGATCTAATGTTTAGTTTTAATTATTTCTGGTTAAAATGATAAAGAAATAATGAAATTCCAATAGAAGAAATAGGGGAGACACAATAAACATGTTTAAGGTAAATTTCTGATTATAATTTCACTCCAATACATGCAGTTCTTTGGCAAATAAAATAAAGCAGCACATGCCAAGCTGCCTGCTGAACCTGCACAGCTGCTGTTGAACGTGGAGGACGGGAAGCTGCCAAAACAGAGATTTGTAACTTTAAAATGATGAGGCATTTTCTGACAGCTGCCTTCCTGCGCTGCTGTTGGGATTTCTCCTGCCCACGAGATGGCAGGCAGAGACCAGCCTGGTCCTGGGACAACTGCAACGCAGAGCTGCGAAGAGCAGCAAAGCCAGCTTCTGCTCTGCTCCAGCACTGCTGTGACTGCAATTCGGCTGGACCGCTCTTTGCAGTGCTATGAAGACGTACTGCACCCTCCATGTGCGCTTGAGCTGAGATCTGTAGAGAGTTTCAAACGCAGTAATTAATTGGAACGTTTTATCCAGCTAACAGATGCTCTGCAGATCCGAGTAATCGATTATTATTATAAGCTGGTAACAATAATAAATGAGCAAGGCAATGATAGCTGTTGGTGCAAAACACTTTCAACACAGGAGGCTATGGCTGAACATTTTAAGGGTGACCTGCATGGATTTTCTCCTTCCTTATGGTACAGAAGAAAGAATATTTTTCTACTTTTTTTCCCTACTTTTACATGCTTCCCAATACGAATTTTCCCTTGGGTAGGTTCCCAGTGAAAACTGACCTTTCCTCATCTTTTGCCTTTCCTGTGCTGTTGTAGGACCATCCAGATGTTTGCACCTAGGAAATTCCCTTTATGGCAGGGATCCAGGAGCCTGGTTACGACCTTGATTGCTCCCGCTTCCTCCCTGTGTCACATGATTTGGTTTTGAGGCTACAGCTCTCCGGTTTGTTAGCCGATGTCGGGACATGTTCCCCGGCGTGGGGAGGGGACACCTGCCCGATCCTTACAAGCTGTCTGGGGTATCACCTGGCTTTCAGCTGCCACCCTCAAAGAATGCAGGTTTCCTCCAGTACTGCACTTGGAAACTCCTTGCAGACAGCTCCATTTCTGTGGAGACTCTGTAACACCACTGGGCTTCAGTTTCAGCCCTTGGGAAGTTAAATCTTATCTGTCCTGGAGCTGACGAACAGTTTAACATCTGTTTAGCAGAGGGAGACAAGATGGTCTTGTTGAAACACTGAGTACCTCCATCCTTCAAGGGTCAGTTGTGGGGGACAGATGAGTAGACATTTGCCTTAAACATTTCTTGGTGCAGAAGATGTGAGCTTTGCTGCGACCATTGTACAAGAGACTCAGACTTCGCAAGAGATTCATGTGCATACTAGGTTTTATAACCACAAGCAACGGTATTTTGTGGTTTTGATGCCTGTCAACAAGTAATTGCGACTGTTGCAGACTTTGCAAGAATGAGACACCAGCTTCCAGCCCTGCAGAAGCGGGACTGAGATGGTATTTTGTGGTGCAGGGTGCTAGATGATCGACCTTGGCAGGGTCTCATCTGATGCGACCCCCTCCAAAATAGTCTCTCCGTGACCACCCAGGATACACCGAGCCTGCGCCAAACCAGACCATGCTTACCCTTGCATGGCATCATGCCCACCATGCATATGCATGAACTTTCTTGGAACTGGGCGGAGATTTTGGGACTTGGACTGTATAAAAATGGTACCATCAGAGGCTAGGGTGGGACCCCCACCACCAAGACACCCTGAGCAAGAAGGACCAACGGGATGCCACTGGATCCTCAGGTGGTAGTATCTTCTGTATATCTCTTTCTCTCTCCCCTTCTCTTTCTTTTAGGACTAGATCTAAGTAAGAACGTGTGGTATGGGACTTGTTTATCCAGTGAAGTTATCCAGTTAAATAGTTGCCATTGAGTTTTTGTATCTAACCACATGCCTTGCGTTTTGTATTAATAAATCATAAAACTGGTTGGTTGGTGTCGTTTCACCTTAATTCAGTCCAAGAGAATCATAAACTTTGTCGGTGGTCCCACAGGGAGGGAGGTCATCCCATACAACTCCTTTCAGGTTGCGACAGTCAGTGTGTGAATTTGCTCACACAATTCAGACATACTCACTTTAACACAAAAACATATAAACAAAGAATGTAAAAAGGAAAAGCTCTTTTCAGCTCTACTTTAGTGATAATAAATAAGCCAATGAGGACACAAGCCTTTCCTACCACTAAAATTACATCTTCAGCTTTATTTCTTAGCCTGAGTACCTACGTCCCAGTGGAGACCAGTGCCCAAAGCCCTGTGTCTGTGGCTGAGCCCCCACCACTGCCTGGAGGAGATCGTGGAGAGGTGTCATGTGCATGGAACCGGAGCCAGAACGTGTGTGAGCACCTACCTCTGCGCAAGGCTCGCAGGTGCTGCTTGGCGTGGTGGTGCAGCTCCTCCACGCAAGGTGGTCTGGTGGAGGGGAGGAAGATGTTTCTTTGCTGATGCCAAGGTGCTCGGTAATAGACACTCAGTTTGCTTTCTGCATCCAGATTGGAGACAGCTGTAGAATAAAAACAGAATGCAAGGTAAGACTCCTAGCCTCTCTTAAATCAACGTAGCGGGAAAGCAAAGGCTCTAGCTTGGAACAGCAGTGCCAAGAACAAGCACTGGGGATGTTACAGCACCTCTCCTCCCACCAAATATCAGCGACCATTATCTTCTCTGTGTTTCCAAACCACATTTTGCCACTTAACATTTAGACAATGCCCTTTTGCCAGATTGCAAATGGCTCAATGGAGGCAAATAGGGGCAATTATACTATACTGGTGTTACACATACGGACTAAAGGGATAATCATTTTATAGACAGCAAAATGAAAACCCAAAGAAGCTACGCAACCTTCCCACAGTGACATTTTGAGCAAGGACAGAGGGAGGAATGTGTCTCCCATTTACTCATTCTCCTGCCAATATGCTCTTTCACTACATCACGTTACACACGACTAACTTCTGACACAGGTTGCTAGCTCGTCGCCTTCCAGCGCGTAACAACTAAGATTAACTGCCCACCTTGCTGTGCGACTTTAACTGTCACCTATCAAAAGAGGTTCCCTTAATAGACAGGGACTTCTGCAGGACAGGAACACTTCAATTCCTCTACAGAGAAATCCCAGAAGTCTGCCTCTGAAAGTCACATGAAACAAGTCCACTAAAGGTTTGAGAGAGTTTCTCAGCAGCACCTGGACTCAGGGGAGATGTGCCCAACCTCGGTGTATGCAGTAGCCAGCTTTCCAAGGGCCAAAGCCAAAGAGAAGGGCCATGGTGGATGCCAGTGCTCTGCCCTGGCCAACCACATGGAACTGGCTTGTCCCACCTGTGCTCAACAGCCCACGTAAACCATCAGAGCATGTGGCACATCCTCAGGTCTAGCACTGGCCTTTCTCCTTCTTCTGCAGGCATCGATACAAACAATCATCTCCTCTTGTAATGCCAAGGAGTTGCTGCAGCTGTTTTGTTTCCAGGACAAAGCAGCCCGATGCAGGTAGGGTCTCTCACACACAGGAGGAAGGGTGGTGGAGGTACCTCCTGTGGTTCCCTTTCCAGCAAAGGGCTAAACAGCCAGTGCCTTGGATTGGTCCCTGCCACTGGCCACCTGCTCCTCTCCTTTGCCCTTATCTCTCTCAAGCAGGGCAGAACACTCTGGCTCTCTTCTCCCTCTGATCTCCCCTCTCTGAAAGGAGAGCCTGGAGGAGCTGCCATGAGCAGAACAGAAGTGGCTTAAATCTCAACAGTTTCCCATGCAACACTGATGGCCAGAGCCCTCTTCCATAGATAACATTACCAGGGATTTGTAACTCTGTGTTAGTGACCCAGTCTATGTGCCAGCCCCCTTGTCCAGCCTCCATCTTGCCCACTGAGATGACGGGTATTTTGCAGCCAGGCCATCCCCTGACATTGTTTTTACCACTCCAGGCAAGCGCAGTCCCCATGCCTTGCCTGGCAGGGCCCTCACCGCTTCCACAAGAGAAGAAGGGACATGCTGCTGTTGTGGGACACCTCTGAGGGGGAGGCCAGGCCAGAGAAAGGAGTTGGCGGCAGGATATCTGCAGCAATATGTTGTCTACAGCCAAGGAACTAGCATGTTTCAGGGCTCCCATCTACTTTTCGTGCTTTTGCTCTCTCCAACCTGCAGAAGCAGTTGCCCTTTTTTGAGGAGGAGTCCACGCAACGTGTCAGAAAGCTGCTCTCTGGTGCCGATGCTTTGCTCTTTCTGGTTTTGTCGCTTTCTTCAATGCAAAACAACATTCACTCTGGCTGAAGGGCATATCAGTGCTTTGCACAGAGAAAGGAACTGGGAACGGACAGTAGGAGAAGAAGAAGGAGGGAGAAGACACAAGGGGAGAAACCTGGGAACCATGCTGCCACTTGCGGGATGCTGACACACTTTAGCATTTTCCTTCATAAGAAAAAAAAACAGTTCACAAAACTCTGTGGGTGTCATGATGGAAGTGGTGGTATAACATGGTGACAGACCTGCTGAAGTTCAGGTTCTAAGAGCTTCTGCACCACCAAAGGGACCCGGAACCCTGTGTCCAGTAGGCAGCTTTGCTTTGCTTCTCAGTGGATCTTTGCAGGTGGAGTTTCACACAGTTTACAGTGTGTTTGCTGCTCCATGCAACTGATCATAGCGGCAATGCAAGGACCAGCACAAGGGTGAGAAAAATATGATTGATAGTGGGGGGGGGGGGTTTGTAGGATGAATGATGGCAACCTCTAGATGTTCATCATGAGGATTTACTAAATAAATTATGGACATTGTAATAACATAATGTTGCCAAATCCAAGCAGAGCTGTTGATGGCTTGCCTGTCCGTCACCACTGCAGTAGGTGAATATCTCACTAGCATGAGCCGATTTTTTATTTCCTTTACCCCTTGAGGGTAAGGAAGCACTATGTCTATTTTACAGACAAGGTACTGAGACACAAAGCAAATTGCCCCGATCCTGTTCCGAGCTGCACTGCCTCCTTGGGAAGCTCATCTCAGGACAAAAATGTGTAAGTGATGGTAATGATACCCCACCCATTCTTCATATCCTTGAGGATATGTGATATTCATGATCACAAATTGTACCCTGGAGGCTAATGAAATGGCAGGCACAAACAGTTCCTTCCTTCTCCCAGGAAAAAAAAAAACTGTCTAGACTGGAGCTCCAGTAGTTGTCTGTGACGGAGCTCAGTAAGTGAGTGGAAAGTTTTACCTACTTACGGGGTGCTCAGACATTTCATTAGACTAGAATAGATTTCACTGTAAAATTTAACTTGCAGAAAGCTCTTCCGGCTTTGGCAGCAGCGTTTTACAAATAAGAAGAGTAGGAGATGGGTTAATATACTTTGCATGAGACTTAAAAATGAAACCAAGCAAATACTACATACTGCTACACGCTTGCTTGCTGTTGTATCCACGCGTTGCTGTTTGCAGATAAAATTACGTGACCTCTTGGCCATCCAACAGATCTCCCTTAGCCGGCAGACCTGGCAGAGCTGTGCATAGTGCTGTACCAGAAGAAAAATAAAGTACAGATATGTTGCTTATCTTCAAATGATAGGGCACTAAGAAGCTTACAGCACCCTGTGCCACGGCCCAGCCAGCACACATCCGTATCTTCTTGCCTTTCCCTGCAGGAGCTCTGATTTGCCGCGTGAGGGAACGTGCCCCACTGACACCAAGAAAGCAGGAATGTTGCACAGTACGCGCTGAACCTAACAGTCTTTTAAAATACTCAAAAGCTGGAGTGGATTTTCTAGGCAGTTCAGAATAGAAACTAAAAGAGCTGGCAAAAAAAGCCGCAAGGGGATGAATGTTCTCAGCCTGCGGTGGGGGAGAAACTCAGAGGGAGG
The DNA here is from genome assembly GCF_036417535.1 of Chlamydotis macqueenii. Lineage (NCBI taxonomy): Eukaryota > Metazoa > Chordata > Aves > Otidiformes > Otididae > Chlamydotis > Chlamydotis macqueenii. The sequence continues at coordinate 133,290,336 of NC_141556.1, forward strand.
GAGAAGCATTGGGTACGGTAGAGGACAATGCTGGCCCAAAGACAAATGAGTTTAAATCGGTCATGAATGCAATTAGGCTGGATGTTTGAAGAACAGCATCCCAAACTCAGAGCAGTGAAGCTCTGGAAAAACCTCCCGGAAAGGGGAAAGAGAGGGAAGAAGCTCACTGGTAACTGAGTGAGCCTGCACTGTTTCTGAAGGGGATTACCAGATGTGATTGCCTGCCAAAAGAGGGACCTGCTTCCACCTCACTCCTTGCACATTGTCCTTTGCACATGTCCTTCCATGTGCTTCGCACATTGCCTGTGCTCCTGCAACGGCACCTTGCCTGGCCCCTGCTCTTTGGGCATGGGCCCCTGGGAGCTGGGCACCATTGCTGGGAACGAAAGCTGCAAGGGCCGGAGCGGACCGTGAGCTTTCAGAATCACTGAATGTCTAATTTTCTGCACAGAGTTGAATCTCTTACCTCCACTAAAAGAAAAAAAAGCCAGCCCTGTGGGGAGTTAATTCAAAGATCACTGGGCTGAGATCTAGAAGACCTGCTCAGTTAAAACTTCGCCATATACTCTTGCTAAGAACCTGGGTCAAATACTAACACTCCCTACGCCTTGGTTCTGTAAAATGGGGGTAAGGTACCTCTTCCAGCCAGCAATCCCTCTCACTCAGTGTTTTACACTGCAGGCTGTTTTTACAATGCCGAGCCTGCGCGTGACCATCGCCCCTCAGCATCCTCGTAACATGCATAATAAAGCAATACAGAAACTATAAAGCCACAGTCTTTAAATTATTAACAGCTGGACACCAAACTGAATGAGGAAAAAAGCCTGTACAGATATAGGAAATGCTGCATTTCAGGCATCAAACACAGATTGTTAATATATTTTTAGTATGTGCTTTGATCAATTTAGAAGATACAAGTGAATCATATGAACTATCATGTTCATTTCATTCCCGAGTTAAAGTAATTGTTTTTTTTGTCTTGTGGGATGACAAAACGACAAAAGACCATTTAAATGGATTCTCCATTACATTCTGTGGATCCATTAACGTTGACTGGTTTCCTGACAAGCAATGTCAAACAGACATACACTAATGACTGTTCTCATGAGAAGATTTTTGAAGGTTTCCAAATAGCTGTTTTATTGAAGTTGATCCTATTTATCATTTATAGACCCTTCCTGCCTTCACGCCCTCTCGTTCACTCTCCCGTCCTCCTTTAGCAAAGCAGAAAAAGGATCCTGCCGTAGCAGAGCTGGATGCGGATGCTCGAAGGTTGCGCGGCTTTAGTGCACTCAGGCGTGGTTGTTCTAATAATAACACCACAAAGGCCAAGCAAGAAAGATTTCTGCTCTATTTATTTAACAGATCCAGGGGTTTCCCCCCCCAGCTCTGTCTGCTTCTCTAGATGCTTGCCTCCCCCCCGCCCGAGCTCCTTTTGTTTCTCAACTTTCTATTATTTCTGTCTGTATTATAGTTGCCATTAGGTGTCGGGGGGGGGGGCAAAAGATAATTTCCTATGCTTCCTGGTTCAAAGAGAAAAGACGATTTGATGTAAGGTGTGAAAAAGTGCGGAGCTTGGAGGGGATTAAAGCAGCGAGTGAGGAAGGTGCCTACGTGCTAAGAGACAGAGCCCAGAGCTGTCACTCCGTGAACTCCTGCACAAGTGAAGCCGAACGGGCGGCTGCTGAATCATGATTAAAGTATCTGGATTCCAAAAGACAAAATCTGCAATTAAAAAGGATCAGCCTAGCAAATAAGCCCATTCCAGAGCTCAGTTATCTTATGAGAGGCACTAATGACCCAGGCACTTTGCGAGAGGCAGAGAAGCTGGGGGCTGCGAACCCACCGCGTGCACCCACTGCTTCTCCCCGCCGTGCCGCAGGGGTGCGGGATGCTCTCGAAGGCTGCCGTGGCCTGTAGCATCATGCCAGGAACTGCTCGGGAAGCCCTTCTCCTCCAGCGTTAAGATGGTTGGCCTGTTATTTTAACAAATGCCATATTTTCTAGCCAATTTTTCTAGCCATTTCAGGTTAAAATAGTGACTTTTTTTTTCTTGTGAAATTCAATGTAATAAGAAAGCTGCATATTCACCCAGCTTTGCATAAATAGGCCTATGCCAGCAGCAGCAGGGTTCAACCTGACCAAGCTCTTCCACACCTACTGCACAGGTCAACAGAGAGAGCTACTGCCTGCTAAATTTGTGTGCAAAACATCGCAAGAAAATTAATCCTGAGGAAGACCAGATTATCTCAAAGACGAGGCAGTCTGGCAAGATATCCAACTTCATCATGCATTTTAGTGCATAAATGTTTTATTGAGGCAAGTGCCGAGTCTGATGTGAATTTTATTTATAGCCCTGGATGTCTCCAATGTACATTCGTGTCTCCGCTGTAACACCCAGGGGGTTTAAGCCTACAAGGCTGGTGAAAGTCTACAGTGGCTTCTCCACTACACGTCCCACATTTTGTGCGGTGCATCAGCCAGCTCAGTACTTTCCAAGCAGCTCCCTCTGCGGCTGCTGCTTCACAGTGACGGGACGGAGGGTGCCGGGGCTTACCCAGTGGGAAGACAAGACCCTGGAGCTCTGTGGAGGCGGGACAATCGATCCTGTTTTCTACAATCACACTTGTTCCCAACTGTGTATGCACCCAAACATTTTGCCCAGTCTTGACCTATTTGCCAATGGCAAACCCCAGCAACTGGAACCACAAACAGCTGTTTGGATCAGCCACCTCCCCATCCCATCTTTAGCAAGGACTGAAAAATGCCTGTGCAAAGGGGCTGCTGTTCCTTGCAAATAAGGCTATGGGCTCTTCAGCATTTCAATCACCCAGCTGAGCAACGACAACCTCACCATAACTTCAACAACTATATCTACAAGCAAGGGCATGCACACAACTTCCCTCACACCTCTAGATAAAAAATTTCAAGTAACTGGAACCAGAAGCTCAGATACACCCTCGTGCCCTCAGGAACGCTGTTCCCCCTGGCAGGGGCAGGATGCCATGCTCTTTCCCCACCAAGGGGAAGTGATAATTTCTGACCATGTCAATGCCAGAGCAACAACTGGTAGTGATGGCTTTCTCTTCTGAAACCCTTTTGCCATGGAGGACATCAGATAATGGAAATGGGACAGACACTCTACCCCCTTGGTACTGCAGTGGCTGCTGAGGACCCTGCCTGTGCTTCCCTGTCCTCCTCTCCCTCAGCAGGGTGGTGTGCAGTCCAGCTCCCCCAGGAGATGTGAGGGCTGAGGCAGGTCCTACCTAGGCCTTGACAGAGCTTTCTAAGCACATTTCTCACGTAAGACGACTCTCAGTGACACAGAAAACTGCATGCCAAAACCCCTGTCTCCTTTTCCTCACCACTCCTGTGCATCTCTGGGATTTGTTCAGGATCTGGATGGGATTCCCCCATCCTTGGTCACATCTTTTGTTCCAGCTTTCCTGGCGTACTCCAACGTTCATGAAGGTACTGTTCAGTGAAGACATTTCCCTTTCTTTCTCCCAACGTTCACTGTCACAGGGCTGTGAGTGACTGACATCTCATTTCAGGTGGTCTGCTCCTTGGTTACTCCTTCTGGGAGTCCACACTGGAAAACCTGCTTTGTAACAGCTCTGTGCATCATCATCTCTTACTATGGCTATTACCAGGGCAGAAATTAAAATTATTTCTGAGCATTTTTTGCACTGTGCAACTTGAGTCCAGGATGGATGTGAGGAGCAAACTCCAGCAGCACAGGCCCCGAGACTGTGGGCAACTGGTCTGGACCTGAAGCCTGAATCACCACGTCTGCCCTGCCATCGGCAGTTGTACGTGCAAATCAAAGCCAGCACAACTGCGTCTACATGGGCTGCAGCTGCCCTCTGGACAAAAAGGAGGGGAGACATGACAAAACAAGCTAAGTCTTTAGCTCTGTATGGGCAACAACACGAACACAATTATTATTCTGTTCTGCGCTCATGGATGGACAATTTAGCAAATTTTTCAAACTCAAGCAAAAAGGCAGAAACTTCACTGGCAGCAGAAACTGCTGACAACGACCATGATCTTTTATGCTCTTTGTATAATTTTATTTCTTACCAAGATGCTGAAATTTCCCATGTTTCCACCATGGCTTCTTAGCACATCCCGGTGACATTTTGCTGCCTCCCACTATGCCACACACATGGAAGTAACAGCTATTCAGGGGAAAAATGGACAAGTGGACAGAACTCTATCTGCATTCAGTGTTCAGTTATCTGGAAAGATTACCATATTGGAAAGCATATGATTTGGATGTCATTTCCACGTGCAGATCCTTGAGTTTTGCATTTACCTGGTGTTCATTTGACTGGCACAACAACAGACATAATTCAAGAGGGCTGGGAAGTGTGTGGTTCTGATGCACGTAAGAAGATTAGGCTGTTAAGCAATATGCACTTATGTGAAGAGTATCACATGCTAATCCCATTCTTGGCTTTGCTGCTTTCAGTCACTGCTGGCGGTGTTTGAACATATTTTTAACTGCTTTTCGTAACTCTGTCAAACAAGTTACAGCGGCCAGAATGAGACTTGATATTTCAAAGCATTTCAAAGCTGTCACTGCAGGATAGACAATAACCTGTCAGAAATACACAGTGTTTTATACATTCAAGCCTTCATTCCTGTGAAGTTTCTCTAGCTGGCAATTTCTTCCTCTCCTTTTATTCCCGTTCCCCGGTCTACGTTTTACATGGCCTCCAAGAGTGGCTGGGAGAGAAATAGCTTTGTGCTCTCAGCTACAAAATAGCAGCAAATGCAGCCACAGACAGAAGGTTTCTGTTGAAGGGTTTCATTAATTAGTTGCCCTTCTCACTCATGAGAGGTGAATGACATTTTTATTTTAGGTGCACACGTCTACGTACTCTACATATCCGTGAATATATGCAATTCTGCGTACACCCCCACCCTCTCACACCCAGCTCTGCAGCAAAGAAATCCCTGCCAGTGCACATCTCTCCTAATGCATGGTGACAGAAAACACTGGAGGGAGTGCAACATACTAATCTATTAATAAACATCTGAAATGTTCAATAATGTATGTGCAGCCATGGTGTTTCTACGGTCCTTGTTCAGTCAGAGAGAGCAGGAAGCCCATCAGGGAAAGCAGGTTAGTAAACTAAAAAGAAAACCACCAGTAAGGTCAGGCTTTGTTCCCAGGGCAGCTAGAGACATATGACTAGACAAAAGTTTTCCCAGTTGTGTATGTATATGCATAAAATTAAACTTTTAATCCAATTCTACATCTTCAGAGACCACAACCCAGCTGGGAAGTGACTCATGCCGCAGCTAAGTGAGTGGAAGAGATGGTACAAAAGGCAGCATTGGTGTTGCCTGCAGGCAATGGTAAAAAAGGCAAACAACAGGTGAGTCTTAAGGTTGCCCTTAGGTCAATTATTCTGCAGGATGAGTCCGTATTCATTTCAGTTCGCTACCATGCTCCATGAGAAAACAACAAGTTAATCAGCCAGTAAAATAGTGAAAGCATAAACAGTGTCAAAGAAGAATCCCAAATCCCGAATTGAAGTAGTTGAAGGTTACTGGGCCCAATGGTAAGGACGGATTGTTATAGCAGGGATGGTATGACATCACACACATGCACACACATATACGTGTTTGTGTACACACATCCCAGAGCATGTAACTGAAATCAATGTCTCAAGCCTTTCAATCCTTAATTAGTTGAAAGCACTTCTTTCAATTTGACGCACTTTCAGTGCTTGTCAACACAGATTTCTTCCCACGTTGACCCTTCGCATTACTCCCACTCTCAACACGCAGCAAGATAAAGTCTCTTATCTCTGGCAGTGTAGTGTGTGGTCTCTATAAAACACTTAGTAAGCACACTTTTAGACATCCTTTGCAATTCTCTCTACTGCTCTGCTATTTTTCTCCTGTACTGACTCATCCCAAATCACTACTAAGCTTGCCCAAGTTGCCCCAGCAGGTCACTATAATGCTCTTTCTTTCACCGCTGAAAAGTGTGTGGTTCACTGTGATGTTGCTCTCAGAGCAGTCACCCTGGTTTCACACACCAGCACTCAGGAACAAAGCTTTATAAAATTCATTTACTATTCTACCTGCCTTGGTTAATACTTACCTTCAGGATCTTGTGAAAAAAACACCCTTGCATTCCCCAGCCTACAGACATTTTAGTGATAGGTCAAACAGTGTTTTGGCAGCAGTTTTAATGTATCTTGCCTGTTCTCCTACTCAAAACATTAAATTCCCCCACATATTTCTATCTGAACATTAACACCTAAAGTGGTAATTTTCCAGTAATAGTCTTTTGAGTCTATGTTGAGGATTCTCTTTTCAAGAAGAACAGAAGCTTGCACCTCGGAGCATCTATTTCCACTTCGGCATCCACGACACAAACAACTCCGCGTTTGTGAACGTGCAGCCCAGCTGTAAAACACCAGTAGCCTTGAAAAAGTGCACTGGAAGATGACACTCGACACAGAATATGCTGTGTTTGGCACGTTGGAAGATAAGATTCAGATGACTTATTCCAAGTACAGCAAATATATTTCTGTTTTCCTTGAAATCTTCATAAACTACAACCTTCTATCAAAGCTCTAAGAGTTAGTCCCCATCAATCTCCGTGCCTTCTCCATGTGGGTCTCAGAAGTGGCATTTAGCATCCATTATGCCGTGGCGCTATGATACATGCACCTGTCTCTTGGGTGGCAGATTGAGGGCACCAACTTATTTTATGCAGGGCATCAGAAGGCCATCAGCGAGTGACAGCATTCTGTTTACTACTGACCTGCCCTTCATTCAAGATGATAACCTGTAAGAAAAAAAAGCCCTATAGCCCCACCACTTCATCTTCTTAGTCCCTGATGTAGGTCCCCACGGGTAGTGACAAAGTCACTGTGTTGGAAGGGCAACGCATATGCTATAGGGGAAAAACACTACGAAATGGGAAGAGCAAAGCCAAACCAAAGACACAGGTTACATTTTGTATCTAGTATAAAAGTGCTAGGGATGGTTTTTTTTGTGAATGAATTTCCTCTCTGGCATGAGTCTGACCCTCTTGGCTTCAGCAAACTGCATGGGGAAGCCAGTATCTGAGGTCAGAAGCTGCTCCCAAGCAAAAAAACAAGATTGAAGAGTTTACACAGAAAATGAACAAGTAGGGCCCATCTTCCCTTCCACTGGCACCACACGTAGGCTGAGAAATCAACCCCCCAAAAGTCAGGAACAACAAACCATGTGTTAAGGGTAGAGACGGTGGCTCATATTTCACACTTCTCCCTCCCCATCAGTCTTTTTCAGCGCGCTTGGCTAGTTGCCCTGAACGCCGCCTAACTGCAAGCTGAGGTAAGTAACAACAGTTTCTTCCAATTATATTTAGTAAATACTACGCTACTATTGCTACACGTGTTCCTTTGAATAACTCATAGGCATCTGGGAGAAAACAGAAAGTCCATCATCTCTTTTTTCTTCCCCAGGGAAATATTCTTGCTGCTGCTCCTCCCGCAGCTCCATCAGCCCCTTCATGGAGAGGGACTGCGAGACTTGGCTTTGTCTTAGGTCCCTAATTGCTCTGGAGCTCATGTCTGTCCCGGGAAGCTTTCCACCCGTAATAGTAAGGCAGCTTGTTTCTTGGGTCAGGCAACAAAAATCATGCACATGGCTTTACAAGATTACTCTGTGTCACCTTGATGATGGCCCAGGGTTGTCCAGGCACAGGGATGCAGTTAAAGACAACCAGTTCACTGTGTAGCTTCTCCTGGGTCCTTTCAATAAAACTCTTCCCCGAACTCAGTGAACACCCAAGTCCGCCATCACCAGCCCTCTCAGATGTTCCTTTTGGCCCCAGCCTCCCAAGTGGTTTACCTGAAGCCCAGTTTCAGACAACTGTCTGTGAACCAGAGCACAGGTTGCAGAGCACAGGTTGCAGAGCAACCAGAGCACCCAGCCCACGAAGGGGCTCTGGCCCAGGAGTGGCGTCCTATTCCAACACTGTCCAGCAATATCCTTCTCCAGTCCCACTCCTGACAAGATACCTGTGGAAAACACTAGAGCAAACAGGGCTGCAAGGGTTCAGAGACCCACGCTGAGAAGCTAGCTAGGATGAAATAACACGGCTAGCTGACTTGCTGAGTTTCACTTCTTGAAACAATACTGAACGTAGTCCTTGTTGTTTTGCAAGGGGAAGGAACTGCTGCCTGAAAATTTAGATTTTTCCCCTCCTTCTATGCTTCCTCAAAGGAATTCATTTCAACGAAGAAACCTGCTTAAGGATGGATTCTTGTTAGCCTTGTAAGGTGGGGATGGATAGAGGGTAAAGCACATTTCCCTTCCTCAAACTCTTTGCTCCTTACACAAAGTCCACTGCGATCTGCAGCACGTCGTAACTGCACAAACTCCAGCGCGTGCAGCGGCATCACAGGCTCCAAAAGGCACCGCAGGGAAACCAGCGCTGGGGCTGGTCCCCTCCACTCTGCCCTGTGCTGCCAAGAACATGTCCCAGCAGCACTCCCCAGCGGGACTCCAGCTCCTACCAGAGTACTGAAGCCTCTCCCCTCTGGGCCTTGGGCTTGAAATTAGCCCTTATCAATCCGCATAGCATAGATGTGTTATGGACTTACAATACTTTCTGTATATATGTATACAAAGCCACTGAGATATATTGGATTACTTTTTAGAAGGAACCCTTCCAGAGAGCGTTTGGAAACTGTCTGTCTTTGTCAGTGATACTGTATACCTAGGATGAACAACTTATGGCAAGATAAGCTATTTTCCCACTGTTATTATTATTTGAACAGCATGTTCTCAGCTTGCTCACCTTAGGCACTAATATTTTTTCTGCTGAGTCGCACTGTTTTTTTTCTACGGTATTTCAGGTCCTTGCTTACCTAAAATGGTCCACAAGCCTCAAACGGTAAATGCTAGCTTGCAAATTTAACTGAGAGGTGACTGTTGCTAGCTGTATCCCCTTGCACGGCCCTGCAGAGGATGCAAATCTGTTACCGTGCCAGCTAGAGAGCCCCTGCAGCTCATGCTAACCCCCACTTCGGATTGAGACATCGCGGCCGACGGCAACCAGCACACCAAATGCAGCATGAAAACATTTAAGCTAAAATACTTTTAAAAACATTTACTTCTTGTAAAGTCTCGTCAGGTGTTTATAATAGAGATTATAATACAGACTGTCCTTTATTGTTACAGCTAGTACGGCTTTATGAGCCAAAACCATATCCTATTGTTTGTACTCACATTTATATTATTAAGCCACATATTTATGCAGAAAACCTAATTGAGTTCTGATGGGATTTCTGAAAAGCCGCAACTGCTGAAGAGCTACAGGGTTTGTCAGATGCTGCAGGGGTGTGGACCACTCTCTGGTGAGAGCTGTCATCCAGAACATAATAGCAAACAGCAAATTCTTGCACATTTGTAACTCATCTGCCTTTGTGCACGCGTTGGACTGAGTACAAGGTAGTTTTCCACACATTGCCTTTGCACAGCAAATACAAAGAGTGGCAAACAATTGCTCACTTAATGTACATATAAAATGATTTAAGTTTTAAGTGTTAGCAGATCTTTTACTACAACCATGTATCAAGTACTGCACATGATGAAAAGGCATGGTGAAATGGCTACGTTGTGCTGCATCCAGTCAAAACCAGAGCAGAATTGTCAGGTGTCAATACCTACTGGTAACTATCAGAAATACCACTGCGGAATGATATTGGCTGCAACACTGGACAGGAAGCTTCAAACTCTCGATTGTAAGCAGTGATGAAAATGGAATAAAAATAAACCTCAGGAAATAAGCTGCAAGGAAAAAAATCCACAGGAAAATAAATTAAACCAGGAAATACTTTCAGGAAAGGAAAAAGGAAAGAAAAGAAGGAGAGGTGAGGAGAAGGGCATCGTCATCAAAATCATCATACAGAAAGTGTAACTAAAAAATGGGGCTGTCGAGTAGCAGACAGTATTTGACCTTAACATATCACATATCAAGTGGAATGGTGAAGCAGGGGAGAAAGCACTCCTGGGTGCTCGGATTTGTTCACGAGGAGCAAAGTTGACAACATTTCCAAGCATAAAGAAGCAGACAATGGAAAGTAATCGCAAAAGTAACTTTCCCCAGGGGAGATTTGTCACCCTAGAGTATTTCTGTAACTAACAGATAGGTTCCTCGCTGATTTTGAGCATGAATGAACCTCAGAGAGCTCCGAATAGTCCTCTGGCAGAACGTGTCCTGCTCTGTTCACCACGGAAGGACCACGAGAAGATGCACTGCGCTGAGCCAGCATGCCCCAGCACCACCAGGCACCATGAGGGGAGATGCTGCCTTTACAGGGGAGCAGGATTGCCTACTCAGAAACAAGCGTGTGTCTGCGAAGGTATGGATGGGTTCCTGCATTTGCTTGCTGCATATATGTAATGGCAAACTCAAAAATCAGATTTGGGTCACAGCCAAGCAAGGTGACTTTTAACTCAAAAGGTGAAGCACTGGTTGACAAACTGAACAAATACATTTGTTTTTATGAAGAAAGGAGCAGAAGTGCTCAGAAACGTGACACAAGAAGCTGGACCAGGTGTCAAATTTTGCTGTCCTTGCTCTGTCCTTTCTCAGTCGCAGCTCTGCCTGACTCCTCTGGCCCCTCTGGATACACCGGGACATCAGGTCTGGTCCTAAGGCACTTTATTGCCGTCTCCTCCCTTTCTGTGTGGATTTACTGCCTTTCTTCTTTCTGTGTGGATCTTCCAAGTGGCGTTAAATAAAAAAAAAAAGAAGTGCTGGAAGAGGTGCCAGACTGCTCTAGAGGCTGAGATGCTCTACATGCTGAACAGGGAAAGGCAGACGACACCCACAGATATACCCCAGCCCTGATCTGGCAGGATGTTGTCGGGGGGGAGGTGGCAATCAATCTTCACATCTTGTCAATTCCTGTATCATCTGCCAGCACAGGGGGAGGGGGAGCCACCCCAGCCAACATTTTTTGTAATACGGATATTGTTCGTTAAGTTGGAGACATTTTCTATACAAACACAGATCAGTTCACAACCATCTGCTTATTTTCTATGTAGCATCTAAAGTATCATAAGGGTGTTACAGAGAATATGAAAACAAGCTCTTATCTCTGCTGCTGAGCTGAAAATAAAAAAAAAAAAAGAAAAAAAAGAGAAAAGAAGAAGAAAATATAGAGTTGGCATGCAGTGAAAAGCAAAGAATTAAGACAGCATTCTCAAATGGTGGTTGCCTGGGCTGCTGTTGTTTGGAGATGCAATTTGGTCTGGTAGGTGGATGTGCTGGCACATGCCTGCTCCAGTCCAGGGCAAGTCACCTTCTGACCGTCACAGCCATCTCTTGTCCTCCCAGGGACCTGACATCCTTTTCTGTGTTCTTTATAATTCTGTGTCTTAAGGGCAGAAATCGTCCTTTACACTAAGCATTTACACATATTATAATAGGCCTCACATTTCACCTCCTAGTCCAAGAATACTTTACTAGGTGATTTTCTTAGCATTATATTCTTCCAGATAAATGTAGGCTTGCTTATTCCCTGCTAGGACATCCTCCAAACCTTTGCAGGTGAACTGTGGTTCGTATTGCCCGGGCTGGGGTTTTGGACCCACACGCCCCTGCAGCACAACCAACCTCTGCCATTTACAAGCAGCTCCAAAACACCGGACTAGGCAAGTAACGGGTAGTTGTTATTCAGAACTAACCTGCCATGGTCAGTAAAGTCAAAAGAACCAGCCTGGCACCCTAGGTGATTCCCACCAGAGCCCAGACCCACACGGCAGGAGGAGACACATGAATTCATCTGCCATATTCATTATCACTTGAGGTTTTCTAACTACTGCGTTTAAATCACAGCTAATTCTCATAAATCAAGATTGTTTCCTTGACTTGCTAGTTTGATAATTTCATCTTCATGTTTGTTCACATTAGTAAGTATTGATTTCCTGCGGGATGCTGTACATTTTCGTGTAGTGAGCGAGGGTGAGGTCACTGCTTGGCAATGTTTCTGTTATTCACAGTTATTGCTGAAGTTCAGCTATTGGCATACTTAACACACTTTGATTTTATTTAAAAAAATGGGATTGTATGCAACAGCACAGAAGAAAAATTATCTAGATGTTCAGCCATTACTTACCCATGAAAATGGCAGTCAGGCAAAGATTAATTTGGATGCTTTTCATCTGGGTTACCCTTTTTCCCTTCTATTAGCATCCTGATTCCTTTTGTCTTTGTAATATTTGTGCAATAGCAACATTTTATAAACGCTGCAATGCTTCTTCACTTTACAAGGGCCAAAGCAGCCTCCCCGCAGCTAGCACAACTCTCCCTGTTTTCTGCAAATTTTTACATGTACTTCCAGGATGGAAAAGCTACAGTAAAACTTCAGCCTGTCAGAAGAAAATATCTAAACTTTGAAGATTCTCATTTTAGAATCACAGAATCATAAAACAGCTTAGGTTGGAAGGGACCTTTAAAGGTCATCTAGTCCAACCCCCTGCAAGGAGCAGGGACATCTTCAAACAGTATTTTGATTCAGAAAACAATTTATTTTGCAGATACTTCTATAGGACAGTGGAATAATTTTCAAACCTTTAAGAAATTCCAGTTCTATCGCTACTGAAGTTACAGCCACATCCATGATAACTGAAGACTAAGAGAAATATTTGCTAAAGGGATGGCTAGAAGATACTCATCTTCCTCTCCCCTCAATGCCCTTCTATCTATGGACACTCAGTGAGTGGAGGATGATGTTGCTGCAGAAGCACTGAAGCTAGAACAAAGCAATGATAACCAAAGTGCCACTCATCACCCACAGAAATAAGCCTCGAAGTAGGGTTGTGGGCAGAAAACACTTTCTCATCCATTTCATGAACCACTCAGACAGGTACATGCCCAGAGCTGAGCTTATTCCAGTAATCCCCGAGGTAACATTTTGTATTCAGAAATTCTTTTTTTAGAGGCAAACTGAAATGAATTTGTGCCTACCACAGAAAACACAGCTTTACAACAGCACAGTCACTGCCTCGTCTGTGACAATTCATTCATCCCAGCAGGGAGGAAAATGTCTCTTCCTCCAGCCAACTCCACACTCAGCCCAGACACCCACGAGATGAAGCCCCAGTGAACCACAGCTCTAAATTTTCCAGTCAAGTGCCTACATAACATAACACTTGTTTTACAATTACAGCCGATGACGACCAGTGTTTCATTCTGAATTTTGTACTAGAAATCTTCTGTTTGGACTAGATGATCACAGTAGGTCCCTTCCAACTGAAAATATTCTATTCTATTCTATTCTATTCTATTCTATTCTATTCTATTCTATTCTATTCTATTCTATTCTATTCTATTCTATTCTATTCTATTCTATTCTATCCTATCCTATCCTATCCTATCCTATTTTTTCTACCAACATGATGCTGAATAGTCACATTTCATGCTGCTATTTCTGTTTCTAAGCTTCAAATTCATAACATATCCCAGCCTGACAACTCACTGCATGCAGGAACTCTACAAGGAGTAATGGTTAGGACAAGGAGTAATGGTTTTAAAATAGCGGAGGGTAGATCTAGATTAAAAATTAGGAAAAAAATTTTTACAATGCAAGTTATAGAACACTGGAACAGGTTGCCCAGAAAGGTGGTGGAAGCCCCATCCCTGGAAACACTCAAGGCCAGGCTGGATGAGGCTCTGAGCAACCTGATCTAGTTGGGGATGTCCCTGCTCCTTGCAGGGGGGTTGGACTAGATGACCTTTGAAGGTCCCTTCCAACCATGGTCCTAACCATTCTATGATTCTATGATTCTACATACAGGTGTTGGGAGGTCTTGAGTAGTATAAGGCACTATATTGTGCATACGAGCTAATTAACCTGTGGAAACAATTCAAGGTCTAACTAACTCTAGCTGTGCTATCTGGGGTAATTTTCTGCTCTCAAATGATGAAGGTTCTTTGGGTTTTAACACAACAAAATGACTCTTGCCTTTCTACAATATATTATACTGGCAAACAGCTGCAGCCAGGCTGACAGAACTGCAGTTTAGCAGCTAGCCTACTCTTCACACCCCCACATTCATCAAAAAGACATGTTATGTTGATAAAAGGTAGTAATGTTTTTGGCTGGCACAGTTTGAGTGGTCAAAGATCATACACTTTTTGAGCTTTGTCCCGTACCTCTGTATAGGCAGAAATGAGTAGTGAAGAAAATAAGCTTCAATATGTTCATTCAGACTCATCATGGGGAACACAACCTGTTAGGTTCGTAGGACATAAAAGGGATGTAAAAGTGTGAGATATTGCTGCACTATAGTTTTTACCCCCCACAGACTACAATTTCCTGCCTTGGTCTTTCCCCACTTGACCTACTGAGTAAATACTTCTTCTGCCCAGGCAGTATGGATTTCCACTCAGTGAAGCTGAAACCCTTTTCCTGATGTCACGAGGTCTTCAGGGTTGTTTTGTGTACCAAATCCTATTCTGATAGCCCATGGACCACAATTTGTAATATAAATAATCTTTATTGCATATCTTGGAGGCATCACTGACTGTACAGTGCCTCTGTTTAAACAGTGGCTGCCAGAAGATGAAGGCAGGGCTCTGCCTGCCTCCAAAAAAGTTTCTGATAATCCCAAGAAGCCTTCACTGTGATGCTGGCACTAGAAACAACCTGGGATCTGCAAGCCGATTAGGCCATGGAAACAACCATTTCCTTCCTCCATTTTTCAGCTAAGAGGATATCACATGGCCACCCACTCCAGAAAACGAGACCACAAAGAACAAAATAGTTGCTGTGCTCCTGCCTGCAGCATAGCCATGGAGCTTCTGCGCCATCACTGCTTCTGCTGAGGCTGCAATAAATATAAAAAAAGCTGAGTTCCTTTGCTCCCGCTCCCCTTCCTTTCCCAACTTGCTTTCCTATGGAAAATGCTTCAAGGAGCCACCAGGGAACACACCGCCTGCTCCCAGGAGAGGAGCCACAGCTCGCCCCTGGGCACTGGAATGGTTGGAGAGCCGTGTCCACACCAGAAGAGGGAGCAGCCCAGACACCCACCTCCAGCATCACTTTCCTTCAGAGAGGCTCAGAGGCTACAACGAGGCCGATCCAGTGGGCATGACTGGTCTGGAAAATTAGTAAGGCTGACTGAAAGGATCAGGGCAGAGAAGATGACTTCGTGCAAAGTTCCCACTAGGTGTAGGTGTTATGAATAGGCATTGTAAAGCACATAGAAGAAAACTGAATGAAATGTAAAATTCACGTGTGCAGTAAGCGGAAACCCAATGCAAGCTCAGAAAATGGGGTTGGAGTAAATTACATCAGCCAACCACTGAATAGGGCAATACATCCAGGTTGGCTAGACACTTTTTGGTACATTTATGCAGTGATGTCCGACTTACAAATTTATTTATTTTTAAATTTTGCCTCATATGACTAGGCACCTGGCACAACCAAGGCAGCAAAAGACAGCAATCATTCATATATTGATATAGAAACAATTTGAGATTTTATCAAACCTGGGAGAAGCAGTTTCCTCTCAGGTATTTGCTGGACTTCTCCAAAGTTGAAATTGTGAGAAATTACCAAAGCAGGGTTTGGGGTTTAGGCTGTAAGCCAATGGACAGCCCTGGACTGCTCCAGGAACCAGGACTGAGCCTTCAGTATGTGCCAGAACTGAGGATCCTGAGGCACACTGCCAGGACGAACACCCTTTTCCCAAGGCCCTGCAAGAGCCAGGCTAGAGACACCAAGCCAGTGACTGAGTCTTCTCTGGTCAGTTTCAAAGCTTACAGCAAATCACAAGATTTGGACTGGGGCACAACCCTGCAGTTTTGGAGTCGTTTAAGATCGGTACCACATGTCCATATGCATTACAGAAGGAGAAAGCAAGCACATTACTGCTTTTGCAGGTTGAATTTGAGGAGTCTACCATTTAAGTGCACACCTCACGTTGAAAAGACCTTTCAATGTATTATGGAAGGAGCTGATTCGTTTGCCTCATATTACAGCTGCAGCATCTCCAATGGACCCTGCCTTCCCAAAATGCTCATTAACCCCGGCCTCCTAAATCACATCTGCTCTACCTGCCATTCAAACTGCACCACTGTAAGCCAAGTCCCTTTCTTAACGATAATGACAGAATATCTTGAGAATAAAATTTAGTCACCAAAAATCTGGGAGGAATTCAGACCAGCAGGGAAGTAAAGCTATGCATTTTGATGAAGCTGACATCCCACCAGAATTTTTTTTTTTAAAAAAATTGTTATATGACACACTCACTGTTTCACAGTTAATTAAGAAAAACCATAAAGTCACAGAATTGTTCTGATCTGTAGTAAAAATACAACCATGTGCTGTAATTAAGTCCCTGAACCGTTGCTGAATAGCTTATAATAATTATTGCTCAACATTTGGGGTTAGGCATTGAAATAAAAAGGCTTTGGTAGGGTGGAGGAAGTCTGGGACAGTCTAAGCGCAAGGGAAAACAGATCATTCTCTTGCCGGCCTCCCTCACCGTGGCCGTACTTGAAGCGGGCAGTCTGGAGCAGAGCTGTAGCAAGGTGATAACACAATCCACGCGCCGGCCTTGCTGCTGGCCAGTTGCACAACAGAAACCCTGGGAGACAGGCGCGGGTTTTCGGCTGGGCCGGGGCAGGGCTCAGGGCTGCAGCAGGCCAGGAGCGCTGGAGACGAAGCCCTCTGAGGTCTGCAAGTGCTACCACAGCACAGGCAGTAAATAATGCCTTGTCAGCAACGCCACATTATTGAATAGCTATAACTTTCCATAATAACTAATTAGTGTCACATACAGACCAGACACTTAAAAGAGAGAAAGTGCTATAGTGCTTCTTCCTTCATCGGGCTGCGGCGCTGAGGTCGAGCTGTGCTCATCAGCTGGCCTGGCCCGGGGAAGCACCCGCACGTGAGCCAGGGCCTCCCCTTTGGCACCCGTGGGCTGAATCACGCGGTTTGCCAACTCCCCCAGCCCTATGGTGCCGTTACTTCTGCGGCCATCCTGCTTGGACAGCAAGCTCTGGTGTATTTGGTTACCCCATGCTAATCCCCGAGACCTTCCCCAGTTCCCACTCTCCGCTGGGGACCCGGGTCTGTGAAAGGAGGGGTCCCAGCAGCACCCGTCTTGGGCAGGGCTCACGCCACCCAGGAATGGGCCCACGCCTCCTGCAAAGGCTTTTTGGCATCCTCGTGACCCAGGGAAACCACAGGGAAGGTTTATTTTGGCAGGCTTAATAACGTGGGCATGGTCAGCACTCTATCCCTCCACTTTTCTGGTGTACAAACAGGGGGACATATCTGTGTCGCTCCATGTTGAGCATGTCGCCTTTTCATTCATAAAAGGCAGCCTGTATCTTTAATCACTTTGCCAGAAGAATAGCAAAGAAACAAGCACTTGATTGCCTGTGTTATCACACACTATTGGAAAAGTCTAGATAAGGATGCTGAACAACCTTGGCTTATTAGTATTCCACATGCAAACACTTCCCCATAACCCAGAGTCATCTGTATCCCGGCAACCCTTAAAATTTCATTCTCACTGAATTGCCAGATCTTTATCAAAATATAATTACAGTCTTAATTTGGAAGATAAATTTTGATTGCCTGTGCTGTGCCAAAAAAAAAAAAAAAAAAAATTGTCAGGTACACGAGAGCTGAGGTACAACTGTAAAACGTGAATCTGCATATTCTGACATTGGTGCGTCACCTTTCCTGTTACCAAAAGTCAGGCTCTGATAGCTAGCAGTGAGGTTACGGAGGGGTAAATAGGCAGGGGCATGAACAACCAGTCTCCTGATGCCATCAAATGGAATTTGTGCTAAAAACAGGGAGGAATTTGAAATCTGCAGCTGCACACCAAAATTATCACTATTATGAAGATTATATACTATTATCATTACGAGGTGAGCGATGTGCAGCATTGCTGCGCAAACCTGGAAGAAAACACCAGCCCTTCCCGAAACAAGAGGAGATTGTGCAGAACTCGCCTTTTCTCCCGCTGCTTTTTTTCCCCCTTCAGACACCAGCAGAAAGCAGCACAGTGTTTTATAGTTATATCCAGAGGGTTCTCAAAATGCAAGGGTCACAAAATGGCTTCAGATTTCAGCAAATTGTTCTAGTGTTCATTTTAAACCTAACTGACAGCTTTTAAAAGCACTCTTAAGAACAGCCTTTGTGGTTGATTCATTCCAGTCAGATCTTCTGGCATTAAGAGCTTGGCTGTTAGGAGGCTGAATGAAAGCGGGGCTGTTTTCCAGCAGTGATAGTAGAGTTCTCTGTATACAGCCTGCCACCGCCTAGACTACTTGCGTCTGCACACTTCATAGGGCACAAAATAGCTGTTCCTTCACTTATGTGCCTACATGAGCCAACATCTTTTATTCCTCAAAATGACTGAAGGTATTAGGGTTCATGCATGTATCACAACAGACCAGAATCATCCGTCTTTACTATGCACTGTTACAGTGATACATTATATTTGATCCCATTCCCATCTGCGGCAGATGCAGAATCAACCTCTATATACAATCACATGAGGATACAGTTGGAAATCCCATCACTTTGATCGAGCATTATTACCAAAGACATACTACTGCATGGGGATGTGCTCTTCTAGCTTCCAAGAATTGATACAACTGCAAAGATTTTTCCAAACTTAAACATGTAGCCTAAAAAAGGTATCCCAGAAGAATATGACCAATGCCTGCTCTACCAACAGATCCCAAAGGAGATGAGACATCCCAGCAGGCAAGCCATGGAGGTTACCTAGTTTTTGACTTATCAGACTACAGCAGTCCAAACCCACTTCAGTTTTACCCTGTTGAAATGCCAGGGGGAAAAGATAATTACTTGGATGACAATGGCACAAATGCAATTAGACAGTTGACCTTAGTGTTTCTTGGTCACATGCACAGAGTTGAACTCATTGCTAAATTTGGGACTGGGAATGTCTTCTTTTCTTTCTCCTCCCCCCTCACAATGAGTTATTTGCATTTTCTCTGCAGTCCTGATAAGGATACTTTCCTAGGACAGAGGTGATCTCATCCATTGAAAGTGATTTCCTCACCTCCATGGGGCCTTTGGGTACCCAGCCTCAGTCCTCCTTTTTGTTATCTGCTTCTATAACTTTGATCATTACTGCATCACTATAAAATACCACTCTCTAATTCAGCCCCATGGAACTTATGTTGTCCTCCCCTGAGAAGACCATGCAAGGTGAGAAAAACTGAAACAGTAAGTAAATTCTACTGCATAAACATACAGAAGGATTACACTGTAGATTGAAAGTCATACTGTGTCAGAGTTACAGTATGAGAAATGTGCTTCCTCGTGGGCAGCAGTCAACTACATCACTCAAGTGATCACTCCTTCATACTCCACTGCCCCAACCCTCTCCAAGGGCAGTTTTGACCAGAGCCTGGTGTAAGCGAACACAGTTGCCAACTAACAATAAGACCCAAAGCTCAATGAAGTCCAGAAAGATATTGCAATCTTTGCAGTCACTTCTCTCCACTGGTTCCCATTTCCTAAAAATCATGTCCATCACTGACACATCAGTAATGCTTTTGCTGGCAGTGGCAGTAGAAGTGGGCTCAAGGACTGAACCATTCTCATCCTCTTGGTGGTAGGACCTCAATGGGGCTAAGTCATACTGCAGCAGAAATGGAGGGCAGGAAGCAACCATGGGAGAACTGTCTGGTCCATGACTTTTCCAACCCTGAAACACAGCTAAAATGCTATGAACAGCAAATGAGGCACCCACTGCCAGACAAAGAAGATGTTTCCTATAGTGAATTTTGACTAATGTGTGACCGAATCTGTCCTAAAAATGCCAAAATGCAAAGCCATGCGTAATTCCACCGCCCTAAAGTGGACTGAGCATTTCTAGTCCACCCCAACATTATTCTTACTTGTTCTTAAAAAGCCTAAAAGAAGGACATCCCATAAGCTCCGCAGGATGCCTGTCCCAGTGCTTTATTCCTCTTTGCACTTGGAAAGCCTTTTCCTAACCTTCCCTGCTGCAAAGTCAGCTGGTTCCTAAGGGGGGAGGCTGCAGTCACACGCAGCTCCCCTCTTCTTTGGGTAGCGGACTCCATCTCTAGTGCCATGAATTTGCAATTGCTCACCTCAAATGAACTGAGCTGAGAGAAACATGACACAAGTAGTGCCCTGGAATACTCCAGGCAGTGGGCAGGGGGAATATTTGAGCCCCCAAAGGAGGAAGACTAGGCTCTGAGTTATGTATTCCAACATTAAGGCTACCGTTGAGAGGAATGGCAGAAGAAAGAGGTTGCCAGATTTAATCTTCCTCTGCAGCATGGCGTGTTGCAGGGGGAGGAGTTAAAAATGGCCCCTGTGACAGCTGCCAGCATCTTCATGATAGCTGCTAAAAGAGAGGCTTATTCCTCCCAGGTACTCTTCACTGAGAGCTTTCTTAAGGGGAGCAATGGATTCCCCAAGACTTCATCATCAGCAGGAATCTCCTGAAAGAACATTCTGTATTCAGAAAGTATCACAATGTCCCCAATTCCCTTCTGCCTCTTTCATTCTTTAGCCCAGATCTCCCATCTTGGAGCTCACAGTCGCCATGATAGGCTACAGCAGAAGGGTTTTGGCTACCACATGCACATCTCAAGTTCCCAGTAAGCACAACTGAGGTCTGGCTTCCTCAGATGTTCTCCTGGGTGAGAAGACAAGCAAGTCTCACCATTGGCAAACAGGAGCCCAGAAGGGAACTTTGTGAGCCTTCCACAGCCAACTGGGCTCTTGGTGTTACAGCCTCTGCCTTTGGACCAAGCAGCAGCACAACAAGCACAAACCCAAACTGTGCCAGTGACACCAGTAGCTGAATATTTGGAAATTTAAACTGGGGATGCTCTTCCCTACCCGCCATTTTGGCTAAGCCACTTTACCCTTGACGGATCTATCGTGACAACCTTATTTATCTAAAAATGGCTTGACTGCTGCTGCTGCTGCTGATCCCAGGAACCAGCAAGCAGCATTGCCCTCTGTGCTGCTGGCTGTCCATGGTGCAGCCTGGCAGCCCACTGATTTCTATGAGAGACAGCAACAGGGCAAGTGCAGTGGAAGGAGCAGCACACGAGTGGTTAATGCATGCCGCCAAGAAATACACACGCATATACTGCCTCAAACAGCCAGAACCTCTCATGTTGACATTTTCCATTCAGTTCCACTAGAATTAAAATGCTCATAATAAAAAAAAAACTGGCAATGAAAGCAAAGAATTTGTCACCAAAGCAAGATTCATTTCTATCTCTACAGTCGACCAGAAGTCTTTCTGCCTCTTACAAGCAATGTTAAATGCCATCCATTACAGCAACAAATGCCAGCCGAGTCCCTTTCTTTCCACCTGCAATTCTAAAAGTACATTTCCCGTGCAGAAAGCTGTGTGCTTGGCAACCTCTGCATCTCCCCTCCTGACGGGCAGCAGAAACGCTGCATGCTAAACTCTCTCCTGTAATGACACGAATTCCCATACCAGAGAGAAATTCTCAAACTACCCAGGCAAAACTTCAAATAACCTGCAAGGTATTTAACAAACCGGAGGCAAAAGCTGAAGCCAAACCCTCAAAGCATACAGCGACAGCGAGAGAGAGAAAAGAAATGCCCTCTGCTTGACCCAAAATAAAGGTCTACCGGAACAGTTCTGCATAGGAAAGAAAATGAATTACCATTGTGGGGACCCTCAGTCATTTAGAGTCTCCAGTCAAGGCTGAGAGCCCTTCGGAGACTGCAGGTTTTTCCTCTAACTTCACTCCCCAGCTCTGCGAGGAACTAGTTAAAAATGACATCACTGCTCATACTACCCTCCTCCCCCTCCCCATTCACTTGCTAAAAAAGCTGAGGCTGCTCCTCTCCCCCCTGCACTGGCTCCAGATTTGGTCCTTGCTCCTCGCCAAGTTCCCCCCGGTCTGTGGTTGACTGTGCGGGTTGGTGTCAGTGCGGGATGGAGGACTCACCGTCTCTACACGCTCTGACAGCATCCCCGCTGGCACCCACTTGAGAAATAAAACAGCCTTTCCCTTAAGAAAGCAGAAGAGGTCTAACCTCGCGATGTATAATGCATTACAAGCCAGCTCCGTTTACAGAAGGCAAACCGTCTTCCTCTTTGAAGCAGGAGGGAGAGAGAGACCCTCCGAGGGGCTCTGCCTTTTGCCTCATCTTCCTTACAGGAAAGGACCCTCTCTGTGGTTTGCTGCATCCTCCTTGCGTTAGGACTGCAATCTATCTTTTTTTTTTTAATTTCCCTCCCCCTGAGCGTGACATCATCAGACACCAACTCTACTTCTGTAATAAAAAAGGATCCCGAACAGAGCTCCCTGGGACGAGGTCATCTGGAGGACCCAGGCGACCGCTGGCTCCTGAGCAATCATCGCTTCTTACAAAATACTCTGCTCTTACACAGTGTCACCTGGATTTAATAACCCTGCGCTTGCTGCAGACCAGGATGCCCAGCTCCCGGGCTGAGATCAGTCCATTTTTATCCCCGCTGTCTCTGCCAGCATCAACAGCAAGCAGGTACCTCCGGAGCGCTCCCCTGGTACCCACGATTCACCTCACAGCTCCATTTGTTTCCCTCCCCAAAGCGCTGGGAAGGACGCTGCAGCAAAATCCCTCGGCCAGCACTCCTGGCTGCTACAAAGCAGCGGCACCCAGTGCACCGGCTCCCAGCGCTCCTCCACTCTCCCAAGGTCTCAGCCTAAGGCATCACTGAAGGGACCCTTCTCAAAATACTGTCACCCCTGACTGACGGCTGCAGGAGCCAGCAGCTCATGGCCGAGCCCTGGCGCAAGGCCCGTTTGTTGCCAAGGGCAGTCGCTGTCTTATTTTGCCTACCTGTCTTTTTTCTCCCGGGGCAGCGCTGGGGCTTGTGCTGGCTGCTGCCCATCCCCAGGGTGGCTGGCGGGCACCAGGGGGGCCGGGGTGAGCCCCACCACCACCGCCGCGATGAGGGACAGACAGACGGACAGCAGCTCCCGGCCTCTGCAGCCTCTCTGGCATGCTCCCATGCTCATGGCGGCAGCAGTAGCAGCCACAGCACTGGCAGGAGAGAGGAGTCTGTGCGTATGTGCGTATGTGTAACATATGCCTTCCTATACCTGTTACATACACAGAGAGCGACACGCAGATATAAACACACGCGTGCATTCTGGATCCCTTACCGCTGCCGGCAATGCCGCAGATGTATCGTCACACGAGTAACAAGACCCATGGGTCAAGGCCGCACTCGCAAACGTGCTCGGAGTGGTTTGTGTGCTACTTGTCCATACACACTGCACATAAATACAACCCCCACCGCCATGCTGATTAGAGGTGAACATTTGCCACAGAGCTGGAAAACCTTCACTAAAGTCATGCAAGCTCCTCTAAGAGGTACAGTGGTGTGTCACATACATGTCATCTAACGGTACTTCTTTGCATCCTAGAAATGTCTTCCATGGTGGGGGGACGGACTGCAAAAGTCTTTCAACAATGAAACCCCCAGCAGCCCTCTGAATTAGGAACATGCCGGTGCATCACGTCCCAGAAGAAATCCCTGCTAGAGGCAGGGAGCCCGCGGGAAGGCGAAGGAAGTCAGTAAAAATCCTGCCTCAGGGTTTATTCATAACTCCCTCTCCCTTTCCTCCTTCTTCAGAGCCATGTTTTGCATGTGGGCTGGTAACACATTCGTATCAAACACCTGGCTCTTTTGAAGGAGCCAGGGTTGAAAACCCGACATCTCCTGTCAGCTGGGACAGAAGAATGCTACACGCTCGGCAAAGGGTAGGTGGTGTTACCCTGGGATAGGATTTCCACTAAAGAGTCTCCCTCTCCATCTCTGAGCAAGTGCGTGGCCCTGCAGGTCCTCTTCTCCAAATCGCAGCCCTGCCAGGCCGCACCCATCTCCTCCGGGCAGGTAGCAAGCACAGGCCTCTGGCACTGGCAGGAAAGACCCGGAGACTGAGGAGGGATGACTGTGGTGGATAGGGATGTAAGACCATCTTTGAAGCTCCTCCAGTGTGAACCTTCAGATAACTACAGAAGAGCGTGTCCTCTGCCACCACTCATTAATCAAACCTCAGTTTTCTCTCCGCTCTGATAGGGATATCACAGTCATTAGCAAAGGAGGATCCTACGTACACGTAGCAGCATCAGTAACACCTCTGGAGTAACATCGATTATACATCATACACTAGATCAAAAGGGAAAAAAAGCAGAAAGTGTGCCAATTCACCAGATAAATCTTCATACTTCCCTTCTGAATGAAGGAAGTGTTTAACCCAGCTTTTTAAGCAAAAGAAGGCAAATGTGATGTCTGTCCCTGGCCTATCATCCCCATAATTTTGGACTTCCCTGCCCAAATTTGCCAGAATAATTTAATTATGTGCTATATAATTAAGTTGCTACAAATTTGAAAACAAACAAAGAAACAAACAAATCAGTGCCATCCTCACTGAGACCAGCCAGGCATACTGCACTTTCCAATGGGAACTACTGGCTGGCTGGCCCTGGGCTAGTGGTGGTCCCCTTGCCCTGGAGAGGGAAGAGTGTCCTGTGGCTCTTCTGGGAAGGCAGAGAGCACTTCAGACAACAAACGACAAGCCAACAAATCCACAGGAAGCCCTTACTTCTTGGTTTTGTTTGGTTAATAGGACAACTTGTTTAGTGGTTCTATTTTCTCTTCCTAAATCTGTATCTCACAGGTGAAACAGCACTTTGGAGTTCAAATACCTACTTATTTTATCCCCTAAAGAAACACCCTCTCCTCATTGTACTTTGGTTCTCCCCAGTGAAGGTATTGTTTTAATTCACAGCCAGGAGCATTTGCCAACTGCCTGTTGGTTCTAATGGCTCTTAAACCCGATGATTCCATGCTCGTTCCCGGTTGTGAGACATTTTTGCAGGAAAGCAAACAAGCCCATTCCGGTAAGAAAGATCAGGCAAACAAAGTGTGGGATTGGGGGGTGGAAAGAACCCAACATAAATAAATGAGGGCTGAAATTACATCCAGAGCTTCCAAGACTCCTGATCAAAGAGGCAGAAATCCTTCCAGCAAGAAGGAAGAGGAGCTTGTCCACCTCTCCCATCGTTTCCCCTCCTATTATACTGATATTAATTAACAGTTTCACTTGGCAAATGCAGATTGTTTCAAGTATTTGGGTGACTGAGTTGAAGATCGGTGCTCAAACAAATGAGCGTCAGGTAGCAGCACTGCTTTTACGTGTGCATTTCAGTGTACCTTGGGGTACCTCCAAAGTAAATGGAATATGCTCCATACTATACGAACTCCCCACTTGCCTTAGCAAATGCACCTTGTTCAGGATTTCTAATATCCTCTTTAATCTAGGACTATGCCTCCCATGAGCACAGTTTAACAAATGTGTTATATCATATAAGTGGGTGTTTCCCATTTTGAGAACCATTCAGAGGTGAGTTGAGGGCCTCGGACTACTTTTCTGCTTTGATTGGTCTTTAAATGCCATCAGATCTGGTAAAAGACATGAAGAAATCAGCAGACGAACGTCACACATCTACAACCTCTGCTATTTTTAACATTATGGAGTGTACTGAAAGGAAGAACAGAAAGTCCTCTTCTTTAATGACATCCCTGCAATTTTACAAAAAAATATAAATTTCAATACTCTTCCATTTCAACCCAAACTGTTACAATGTAAATCAAGGTCACAGCTCTCTGTCACTTTCCCAAATTACTCTTGAGCTAAGACTGCCCTCAGCCAAATATTACCAGTCTGAACAGGAACTCAGCCTCTTCTGTTTCGTTATCCCAGGGAGGTTTTAATTTCAAAGCTGACTTGGACTACATAAAAGTTAGCTTTTAAGCAGGAGCAGTGTGAATATTCTTCCCTCCCCTCTATTTTACCTTCTCAAGGAAAGAAAGAAGAAAATTAGACCCAGTACCAGCTCTGGTGACCTGACACAAGAGGAGGAGGCAGAACAGTGTGGCATTCCTCTGAGAGGAAATCTCAGTGCCATTTTTTCATTGCCTATTTTCCCTTCTGCTCCACTTGACTGTGTGGTGCCCTAAAAACAGGCTGCTCCAGCCTGCTGCTCCCGTTCCAGAGGAGCTGGCCGTCCTAGGCCGGAGCATCCTGACATTTGGCAAGTGACAACTCGATTGGCTCTGGAGATCCTTACCAGGGCTATGCTTCTTACTCCATCAGGCCCTCATAAACAGACACGGCCCAGCAAGGTGCAGCTGGAAAGTGAGAAATGGAGACAAAATGGAGGAAGGAAAGAGAAATCTGGAAGGGAAAGACATGAGAAAGGAAGTATGGGGGCTATTGCCAATTTCCACTTTCCATGTACCTACCATACAGTTAACGCCAAGCACGCACCGGGCACACGGCACAGCTCAAGTGCTCATCGCCACACCTTTGCTGCACTTAATTCACCACTGCTGGGCTTCATGTCCCCAGCAGGCAGTGGCCTCAGTGACAGACAGCCTTCTCGCAAAGGCTGGTGTTGACTTTAACATTCCTCTTCCAAGCTTTTAGAACTCTCAGAGGAATAGCCCTAGCATGGCTATTCTCTCTTTCTTTTACTTGCATGCCTGAAAGGCCTGGTTGTATCGTTGGCCTGTCCCCATTTTGGCCTTGACAGCCAGACCAAGGGCACAGCAGCCCCATGCTAGAATTTGGAAGCAGGACAGGGGAGGGCCTATCTCACATCTCCCAGTTCCTCTTAACCCTGATCTTTCCTGTCTGTTACTGCACATCCCTGTCCACATTCTGTTGTGCACTCTGAAGCTACAAAATGAATATTGTAAACTCAGGTAGCTGTTGACGTCAGGAGAGGAGATGCAAACTGGGGAGAAAGAGCAGTAAAAAATAATTATACAGTAAAAAATAATTGTACTGTAATACAGAAAATGTAGTGTATTTGAGACATGCTGGGCTGAACATTTCTGAGGAGGCAGGAGGGGACGTGACAGAGTTGGAGCCACGGGGAGGGACGACGGGAGGCAGCAAACACACTTCAGGGTAATAACATCATCTCGAAAGCCTGTCCTCTTTTGCAGTAGCTGTACTCTGGGCTAGTCTTCTAGCTGCCATCCATGTGAAATGGGCGTTGCTTTGTCACAAGCAACATAAAACATATTGCAGATGCTTGTAGCAATGGAAAATACCAAAAGTAAAGTTGCAGAAAATGCAAATGGCAGTAACTAATAGCACACTCATGCCTGGAAGTGAGATTGCAAAGCTGTTCTGAAGGGTTCAGATATGCACTGTCCATCAAGAAAAACACTTGACTTTGAGAATCTCAACTCCCATCTTACTATACCAGGGTAGAGGGAGGTCTCTTGGCATTTGGGAGGCAAGCAAACTATTTCTAGGAGACAAAATAGCTCATGTATTATTAAAAATAATTAAGAACTAAAAACCAATGCAATACAACGAAGATGCATCTTGAGGTTTTTGGGGATAGCACTCATAGGACACTGCCACCAAATGGGATAGGATTTCACTATCAGGTTTCAGACCATTCTCCACACCCATCCGCATACACAGGTACCTTCATGCAGACACGGCCCCACATTCTCACCCTCACTGACTATTGTCTTAAAAACAGAAAGCATCAGACTGATCATCTCCTCATTGTGGTTCTGTTTCTTAAAAGGTTGCATCAAATAGCAGGTGTTTTTCTTACACATCATAAAAAATCATCTTTCAAGGCTACAATGTCATTGACTCAGGGCGCTTTCGTAACATCAGCTCATGAAGCACAGCTCTTCTGCTTGCTACAAGCCAGATCTTTCTTATATTAAATTATATGTCCTATATATTGTCATTTCTTAAACCAAAATTAATGAGTATCTGGTAAAAGACAAGCGCTGTTCCTCCACCAGTCTTGAAGGGTGCCTGTCATCACAGAGCAGCACTGCTGCCAGGAAGTCATTTTTGGCTGAAGCACCTGCAAGGTGCACTGCCAGCCTTGACAACATCTTCACAGCTGCCTTTCTTGGTGTCTGCTCTTCTCCCCCTGCACCTTCCATTCCAGAAGCAGGGCCCTGGCACGCAAACCAGACCACCAGGCTGATTTGGGCCATCATTCTCATTTTCCCATACTTTCAGTACCGGTTTCAGCACAGATGTAGCAACCATGGTGTTGGAGCTAACAAGGGAAAAGCTTCCACAGCTGTGCTGGAAGATTTTAAAACTTCCCTGCTGCTTCTTAGGCCAGTTTGTTTTGTATCTAATGAAGATAATTTTTAAAACTGGAAGCATGTTTGGAAATATCAGAAGGACACAGGTTATTATTTTTCCCCTCTAGTTTCTGAATTTAAGTTTTCTGCTGTGTGTATTCTGGGGACTTGTGTTAACACATACAACTGCAGCACCCTTCAAGTGTCACACACATACATACGTACACATCAAAGCATACACACAGATACATACCAAGTCAGTATGTATATATACACACATGTACACATATGTATATTACACACATGTAAATGTACAGCATTTCACTTGCTAGTGCACAGCTGCAACGCCAGGCATGAAAGGACTCGACCTGTGGAAAGCAAAAAGTGAATCTCAGCCGCTGTC
Source organism: Chlamydotis macqueenii (assembly GCF_036417535.1). Lineage (NCBI taxonomy): Eukaryota > Metazoa > Chordata > Aves > Otidiformes > Otididae > Chlamydotis > Chlamydotis macqueenii. The sequence continues at coordinate 133,318,924 of NC_141556.1, forward strand.
GCTCCTCCAGCCCCTGGAGCATCGGCTGGAGGAGGGAGTGGGGCTGAGGCAGGGCTGCTCCAGCACCCATTCCTTTGCTCCTGCAGCTCCAGGGCACCGGGCTCTCAGGGGGCTGCTGCAGCCCCATGTTACATGGTCACCAGAGGGAGAAGGTGGCTCCTTCCTCTGTGCATTGCTAGCCAAGCACGGGAGAGCCTGACAGAAGCAACATGAGAGACAGTGCCCCACCTCTCAAGGGGACTCCTCGCTACCCGGGCTTTCCGTGTGGGGCCTTAAGGAGCATCTTTTTCTCGCTGCAGAGAGAAGAGGCCCTCCTGGACCCATTTCTCTGTACCTCCAGGTCCAGCCCCTGGGTGGCCAACCAGGAGAGGCCCTCCTTGGGGGTTTCCTGCTCTGCCCCAGGCTGCCCGGCTGTGCTGGCACCAGGGGACAGGCACCAAGCAAAGGCTACCAGAGCTACAACTGCTTGCATCTTGTTTACACAGGCCAGGTCCTAAATATGCTATATGTAGAGGCAGCTACGAATTACCAAGGTACTTGAGGGTGAAGATTATCACAGGTTTCTGCTCTTCTTCCTACCGTGATTACAGGGTGCTGCTCAGCCACGCACATACACTGTACAAGCAGCTTTTAGCCTCATTTCCTACAGAAACAAGTGGGATGGGATCACACTGCCTGCTGCCTGCATGGCTGTGCCTTCCCCGGTCCCTGCCCACCACGGCCCCACTGGCCAACCCAGGTCAAATCCACACAGCGACAGCCAGGTGGGTAGATGACATTGGGCTCCAAAATAAGAATTTTAAAACATCATTTTTCTCACAGATTGAAGAAAAGATGGGATTTTTCACATCACCCTCACCTAGTGAAAACCATATTTTCCCAGCTCTCCAGCAGCACAGTGACCATAACTCTTAACCTAGAGCCCAGGAGACACGGATGCAAACTCTCCCCTCCTCAGAGGGATGTGATGCTGAATTTCCTACCTATGAGAACAGTGTGTCATCCACTGTGCAATACACTACTGTGGCACTGCTTTTCAGCACTCATCCTGTTTTGTGTTGGAGTCTCAAAATCTAGTAAGAAGCAGCAAAACTTTCTACTCACCAGGACATAAAATTTCTTTCTCTTAGTTTAACTAATGCATCAGGAAGGCCACGAAGATGATGAGAGGGCTGGAGCACCTCTCCTATGAGGACAGGCTGAGAGAGTTGGGGCTGTTCAGCCTGGAGAAGAGAAGACTCTGGGGAGACCTTATAGTGGCCTTCCCCCCCCTAAAGGGGGCCTACAAGAAAGATGGGGAGAGACTCTTCAGTAAGGCCTGTTGTGACAGGACGAGGGGTAATGGTTTCAAAATAGAGGGAGGTAGATTCAGATTAGACATCAGAAAAAAAAATTTTTACAATGAGGGTGGTGGAACACTGGAAGAGGTTGCCCAGAGAGGTGGTGGATGCCCCATCCCTGGAAACATTAAAGGCCAGGTTGGACGGGGCTCTGAGCAACCTGGTCTGGTTGGAGATGCCCCTGCTTCTTGCAAGGGGGTTGGACTAGATGGCCTTTAAAGGTCCCTTCCAACCCAAACTATTCTATGAAATAGAACCTAGATCACCATGGAAACAAAAAAAAAAAACTTTGAACTGAATCTTAGGTCCTTCCCCAGGTAATAAGGAAACTTTTAACCTGTTTGCTATTCTCACTATCCTATTGCAGTTCCATGCTGCCCCAGGGTGACAGGGAGTGCAACCCATGCTTTGGGAGAATTCTTATGTGGATGATGAGTCTTATAACGATAAAAGATGTTGTAGCAGGATCAATATCTTTGCCTGGGTTTTATTTTTTATCACCAGGACCAGAATGAATGTGCTTTTAAATAGGAATTGTACTAGTATAAATATCTTGGGTTCATAATGTACCCTTCACTCACAACTCACTAATTAAGAGATGTGGATATGCAGCTCCATCCATTTCCATGTAATCCAGTAACACCTCAGCTGCCATGCTGTTTGGGTACCAGCCCCAAAATAAGGATTGTAGAAAAGGATCCTCTCATTGACCCTTGTTTGGCCCAACAGCACATCACTCACGTTGTCTGTCTGAAGCCTTTGCTTAGCCACAGGTGATCGTCAGGCTTTTCAGAAGAGTCGAGAGCTGAGTTATGTGAGTTTTTATATTGTAACTATATTATATTTATTGTCTTTCACTAGCATTTCCAGCCTTCCTCATCCTTTTTCACAAGATTTTTGTCTTGTTTATTTCAGAAGAACTACTGACTCTGTCATAAATATTGATGTTTGACTTAATGTATTTTGCTTTTAGCCTGGCAACTCTATACTTCTGCTTGCCACGGCTTTGCTTTTCAAACAGCTAAAGACACAGTTGTTAAAACACAGATTGATAACTGCTTGGAAAGACCGTAAGGTTTTTTAACATGAGTAGAAATACAAGTCACATTCAAGCAACCCACTGCCTAAAATAGCAACCATGTCATTGTCCTAGCACAACCTCTATCTGAAAAGCCTGCAAACCATCCAGCAAGAACTGCCCTTTTCTGACCTGTTACAACAAGGCAGAACTGCAATAATCTTATAGCATTTATCGCGCACTTTGCAGCAAGCTCTACCCCAATAACAGCCTAGGGAACTGTCACTCCATACTGACTGCATTGGTACAAATCACTGTTTCTTATCTAATAATTAATATCACTTGATGGAAAAGGATTGAGGAGCCTGATTTTCAGTGCTATACTTTCACTGCTGCCTTCTTGCTTTGATATCGAGTTAAACCCTGAAGATATATCTGCTAAATTTTACTGACAAATTACATTCATCATCTATGTGCCTGTCTTGTCAAGAGGCTGAGATGTAATCCATATTAAAATACTACACATGATTTTCCTGTTAGAGCACTTCGCACATACCACTCTTACATACTGTGCTTGATTTCCAAAATCCAAAACAATGCATTTAGTGACCCCCAGGGAGAAGCCAAGCTACAGGATTACTGAGCTCTATAAGCAGTGACCACAAAAACAAGACTCCAATGGGAATTATCCCCCAGTGAGTTCGCCATCTGCTGCCCCAGGAGAACCACCCCAATTCCCTTCAACACACATGGAATTTAAGACGATCGTGAGAAATCTATACTTATTCCTCCATATCCGTTTGCTTCATCTGTCAGCTACGGAGGAGTCGATCATCATTTGCCTTGTGAGCTAGGGAGGCTGTCTTTGTGCTACGACCGGAAAAACACCAGCCTGCGGTGGTGAGGCTGATCCACACATCTGAAGCTTGTAGCTCTGCTGCAGAGGACAGTTGAGGAGGTGACAGAAGAAGTGAAGATGGACACGGTGGTGGCACAGGCCAGGCTGAAAAGAGCCTGGAAAGGACACATGGAACCCTGTATTTCTCAGTCTTGTTGTGGTTGGCTATGTGTCTCTAAAAGTGATGTCTGCTACTGAAATTTCCCTTCCAGACTGAAAGTGGGAAGAAGAGAGCACCTGAGCATGTGTCTTTGATTGAGGGACAAGGTGTCCCTTCTGACAAGCTCTGACCGCCCGCTGCTTTTAGCTAAAAAATAGCTTAAAAGCCTGATGTCTGTGCCTGCCTCAGTGACAGGGGAGAACAGTTGTATTTCATCCCTGTCCTCATCATCATTTTGGGAAAACAAAGAGAGGCATGTACGTAATCAAATGGGAGAGAGAGATGAGTTGAAGTAATTCCACGTGCTGTCTGTAACAGCCACAAACACCTCAGAGGAGGGAAAAAAAGGAGAAAACCTTGAGCCTTCATGTCCTGGAAATGGATGGCTACTTTTTTTAGAGATAAGCTGCCTTAAGCTGGACCACTTCACAGGAAAGGGAGACGGTCCATGACAAAGCTTTCTCCGCAAGAGGCCACAGTGGTCACCTCCAGCTGGAAATGGTACAGCGGTGAAATCCTGTCCCAGCCAAAACCAACAACAAGAAGCCCAGTTGCAACCAAGTGAGGCCAAGGCTATGGATATCCCAGGTGCCTTCTATATATCAAACATCTGAACTGGTGCTAAAAATGCTTAGTCTGGAAGACAGCAGCCTACTTCGGCAGGGTGGTGGCTGAGGTTGATGTGTGTGACAGCACTGGCAGGGCTGCAGTAAGCAGAGGTGGTAATCCTCTTTGTGGATCAATCTTTAAAAAGTAAAAAAAAAAAATGTTTGCACAGAGCTGTGTGACACCATGACAAGATGCAAGGGAATGTCATTGTGCAACTATTTTCCCCGAGTTTCATTAGACAGTCCTGAATTTTGTGGAAATATTGACAGGCCAAGGGAAAAGCCCAAGTGCCATTTAATTTTGACAGATGGAAAAAATAATGCCTTGTACAAAGCATGATAGCTTGATGGTCTGCTTTGTCCCTTTTCATCATGGACCAGCTGTCAAAGGCAGTAGCCAGGATAAAGCACGTGTCAAATACACGGAACCAAAAAAGCAGAGAGATTTTATGATTAAATATTTACAAGGGAGAGTGGAAGCATGGGGAGGGGAGGATGTACATAAAGTATATGAAGCAAATGGTGCAGAAGAGACAGACACAGCGATACGGAACTGCCTGATGTGAAACTGAAACCCAAGCTGCTGGGGAGGCATGACCTACCTCATTTGTTCACTACAGTCTACAACTGGAAGTCATCCCAACAATTTATCTCAATTCCTTACTCAACTACATCGCTATTTGATAGGAAAACGGCTTCTCCCTGCTAGCAACTACAAGACTTGGCTAAACCCCTGTTCGTAGTAAATCTGGGACTAATTTTATTAAAGCCCTGCCGTGGTTGTTGCACTCTTCTTGAAAAATACCGTGCCAAGAGCTACATAGGTAGTATCAGCTCATACTGACCTAGTGCCCTTCGATTTGGTATTGGCAACAGTGATTGGAGTTGGTTAGATAAATGTGGTCAGGCTTTGCTGTTTGTAAGTGAGCAGTGCTGCAAACTGCCTAGTTGCTTTTCTGTTTCTGCCCTTCCTCCATTTGCAAACACGTCTGTGTTCAGCTGCTTTGACTGACTTAATATCGGTCAATACTTGCCCTGGGATGGAGACCTGATGAGCCCAGCGAGTCTTTGGCATGGTGCTCCAGCTGCCTATTCTACCTCCCATGCAAGGTTATTGCACAGCATCCATGAGGGAGGAACACAAGATACCATGAATGGGAATTAAAAAAGGTAACATCATTTCTCTTTGACAGCACTTAAAATCTGCTTCCCTGGCCCTTTGAAATATGCTTCTCACCAAAGCTCCCTGTTCAAATAAAACCAGTGCACTGTACAGTGGATTGGTCACAGGCATCTTTGTTCTGCACCCACACAAAATTAGAAGTGACACTTTACTTCCATTGCAGGCCAGACATCAAGCAGAGTCATGTCCCCACTTATAGTTTATTTAAAGCCATAGCTGGCTTTTTAGGGATCAAAGAGAAGGGCGTATAGGAGGGGGATGCTGTTCAGAGGAAGACTGAGAAGAGAACAGTACAGTTTAGTCATATGCATCTTTGCTTCCTGCTTGCTTTTCAAATTGCTGAAATGTAATGTGGCAACAGAAGTACATAAAGCATGAGAGACCGAGGGGTGCCCTGAGAAGCTCCTTCAGTTTGTTAGCGCTTTTGCTCTCTGCAGTACCTGGCGCTAAGGTAGGGGATTAGACTGGTGTCAATCAGTGCCATCTCACTAAGGGCAGCAGCAGCGGGAAGCCAGGCTAAAGGCTCAGAGGGCTTCACAATCTGAGGGTACAAAGCACCATTGGGACACAAAGCACACTGTCAGCATCCGAGCCCTGGGACAGGGCATTCTATGATTTGGAAAGGGCGCGCAGGTTTTCTTTATCACGACTTGGACTCTCTTTCAAAGGAATCCCATCTAAACCAGAAAGAGGGCTCTGTGCACGACCAGGCTCTCCAGAGCCGGCAGCTCGCCTCTCCCCGGATCGGTATGTCTGCGTTACAACCAGCTGGATACCCCAGCGTTCTCCCCTTCCCGTAACTGGGTTTCAAGTTTACAAGTATCACAAATGAGTTCATTTCCCCTCATTAACTCTCACAAGTAGTTGCTGCTCCTCTGAACTCTGTGTTTCTCTGCCCCCAAATCCCTCAGGAGCCGCTGGGGCTGAAAAAGCCTTTCTTGACAAGAGTGGTTTCGGACGGCTGCCCAAAAGAGAAGAACGAAGGGGGCCTCATTAGACCAGACACAGCACTCACAGAACGGATTGGGAAGGGGATTAAATCAATGGAGAAACTTATAAAGCAGAAATCTGAGCAGCTTCATTTTTTCAGATAATTGTTTTCAGCAGTTTTCTTATTTGATACAAGCCTCAACCAAATTGGTCTTACAAACTATTGATCTCATACTTCCAAATTCAGTTTATTCCTCTCTCTCTATCCCAGGCCTCTGATTTTCTTGCTTCTCTTAGCAGCCCATTAAGTCTTCAAACTGGCAGCTGAGATCCCAGACTCTCCCCACTGTCAACTACTGCTCCAAATACGCAACACGGCAATCTTTTTGACTATACAAAACCCTGCACTAAGTAGTTGGTTTGAAGACCTTACTTTACACACTGCACACCAGATGAACTTTTGGACTGTTTCATTGATACTTCCAACTCATCTCCTGCCACACACAAGGCTGCTTTCCTACAGCCCACCTCCACGTGTATTTTTTTTTGATCTGGGATTTCTCTCCCTCTCATTCTGTCTCATATGGTTTTCGTACCAAAGGCTCACGCAGACGTTTTCTTGAATAGGAGAACAACCAACCCAAGACAGCCACACAGTTAGGCAAGACTCGGCACAGGGATATTAAAACAGCATGTGCATTTCCCTCCGAAACCCAGCACAGAAGACATAATAACATCAAAGGCTGAAACAAAAATACAAAAAGCAAAATAAGGTTAGGTGAGAGGACTTTCACCCCTTCCCTGTACATGACATACACTGTGCAGAAGCATTTGTCACCCACTGCAAAACGTCCTTTAATGACCCTTGGCTAGTCAAATTATTCCAAAATGTGAAAAGCAAAAATAAACCCAAACAAATCCACCATATGGATATGTACATTCTTGAGAGAAGGCATGTTCCAGTGATCAAAATGCTAGATAGCACGCGAAGAGGTCTGGGCTTGGGTCCCAGCTCTCACAGAGGCTTTATGTATGATCTTGAGTAAACCACCCAGGGTAGGATTCAGTTGCTTAAACAAAAGTGTCCAGTACCATTTGAGATGCCCTAGAGTATCCAACACATCTGTACAGGGCTGATTGACACAAAATAGGACCCTGGGGCAGCAGCTGGAGGCCAGGAAGGATTTAGACACCTGTACTGCATCCTGTACTGCCTTCTGAGTGTCTGCTAGAGATACCTCATGCAGCTTTCCAAGCCTCGCAGCTTCCAAGCGAATGTGCCCATTACACACCTCTCCTGAATTCCGGTGTCCTGTACCGTCAACGACAAGCTGTAACAATGACCCACACGTTGCATTAACATATGGCTCTTTTGGCCATCTTCTTCTCTGAAAAAGCATATTTTCATTCCCCCCTTGCCCACAACAGTCTGGTTTTTACTCAAAGTGAAGAGTTCAAAGCTGGTTATGCTCTGCCAGGATGAGTGCAGGCAGTTTATGCCATGTTGTCCACTCACACTTGGCGTTTGGGATGTATGCCACAGGCCCCTTTGTTGGCCATGAGAGCTGCTGTCACCTCACACAATGTAGTGGTCCATTCATTTTATTTGTCATTGCAATCACCCGTTGGGCTTTACTAGGAGTGCGAGGCATAAGCTAGAAAACCCGGTATGGAGACTGCATTGTGACAAGCGACATTCTGCAGCATTTGCCAACCAACTGTGATGCCACAGCCTCTTGATATACATAACGTCATAGGTCAACCAGTCACTACACGGAGATGCTGGCCCAGCTCAGGGTAAGGCCCTGAGGATCTGTCCATCCTGCGACACTGGGAGAGCAACTGGGGACTAATGACCACACATCCTTTAATGTGGTCCAGTTATTACAGTGCACTGAAAGCCAAGTGCCCAGAAGAGGACGGAGTAGGTTTATGCCCCCATTGCTGATTTTGAAGAGTCGCAGCAGCCTTGGCCATATCAGATTGGCCAGATTGGCCAGATCAAAGATTTCTGATATCTGAACAGCTTCCTAGCTTAGGAATCCACCGTTGCTCCTGCTGCTTGTATATTTGCTGGGATGAGCCTTAGATGTGAACCCTGTTTTAAGTCCGCCCCACTACAACCTTCACACCTTGACAGGGCACCTTTAATGTTGCTTTTCTTCCATCCCAACAGCTATTATTCCAGTAAGTGATTGCATCGTGGTTACAGACTACAAAGCAGGCAGAGAAAGCCTGTTCCCCAACCTGCTGTACTCATAGCAGTAGATAACCTACCCTGTTATCCTCCCTTCCTGTGACCAGTGCTCTCTCCCTTGTCACCTCGACCGCCTCATTTGCTGTATTACCCTCATGCCTCAGGACCTGTGCTGCGCAAAGCACAGTTTTATTTTCCTCACTGCTGGAATTGCATCACTTGGTAACAGCTAGGCCTGAAGCAGGCTCTAGTCAGGCTCCGCTCTCCCTGGCCCAGGGTACCGCTCCCATCAGGCAGCGGCAGCTGGTGGGCTGGGAACACCGTACACCCCGTAGCCCTAAGCTGAAGATTACAGGCAGCAGGGCTCCCTCTCCCTCAAGGGCACTGCTGCCACAGGGTTTGCCCACAGATCACACTGGGACTGGAGTCACCGGGCTGGCAGACGTGCATTGGTCTCTCAGTCCCTCCTGTATAATACCTCTTGAGAGGTCCATGGGCCAGTTTATTTAGTCCAGTGTGGTTAATCCCTTATGACAGGGAGAGTCTCCAAACTCCCAAGCAGTGCCCTTGCTTCTCTATGAGGCCAGGAGCTGCTATCGTCTCCTCCAGCCATGGACAGGCTGTTTGACTGTGTACAGCTCCCAGCAGGCTGTACAGCACAATCATATTTCAAAATTCATCACCCGAGCCCAAATTGCTGGAGAGTCTTTCAGAGACAGAAAACTTTGGCAGTTGCAGTTGCCAGTGGCCAGAGGCCATTCCCGGTGAGTATAACACAGACAGGGCGTTGGCTCTCACAGTGATTTACTGTGCACTCAAAACGTAAATCACAGTTTCTCCTGACTACTTGTGGGTGTAATTATGTAAGAAGGGGAATAAAGCATTTCCACGGAGTCCTCCTTTCTCCCAGTTTCCAAAAACATTTGTTTCCTCCATCTTATTGATGTCTGACACTTGCACTTCACTTGTGCTGTTGAGAAATTGCAATTGGCTTTTGGAGTCCAGCCTAAAGCCAGGGTGACTCCTGCACACTCCTCTATTTCTGGGCTTCTGCCTTATCATGAGGTGCACATGATACCATGTGCACTACAAGGGTACCGTGTCCTTTTCTGATAGCTTCGCAGGGGTAAAGAACATAGGAACAAACACTCGGGATGTCCATCTAGAACCACCTCCTCCCAGGTCTGATGCCACTACTGCCAACGCTTCACCCTCAGGTTCATGTCAACCCGTGCATCCCCACTTTAGGTGGCTGGAAGCTCTCCCAAACTAGGGCCTGTAAGAGGCATCTGAAGGCCAGATACGCAGATTACAACAGGGAGGGGACAACTCCATTCCTCATCTACCGCTCATTTATGAAAGTGAGCACAGATCTGCCAGGGGCAAAACCAAGAGCATATCTAGCACTCACTGGCGGAGATGCCTCAAACCACCAGCACCAGGAAGGCACCTGGCTTCCTATTCTGCACCTAGCATTAAAAAACCCCCAGGGGGTGAGGACACTGCCTCAAAGCCCCAGGGAGCAAGAGGACCGCAGCTGGCGCTCCTGCTGTGCAAGAACGGCTATGAAGTGGAGATCTTCCTCCATGCTGACCTTTTCCTTGGACACCAGGAGAGCAAAGTGGTCCTCCCTTCATCCCACCATGTCCTGCCAGGGGTTCCACGGGCAGCACAACTACTGCCCCACTACCTGGACTGCCTTAATACGAAATCCACCATTGCGCCAGCTGCTACTAGCCCTCTGCTATCCAACAACAATCAGGGTAGTTGGCAACAGCGGAGTAAAATATCAGATCAACTGTGTTTTTGAGGGACTTCGTCAGAGGCCAACAAAAGCAAGGACATTCAAAGCTCTCAGCTAAGCATAGCAAGAGGTCTCAGTGGAGCGTCAGATGACGAGAAACAGATTTGCTGCATTACATAGTCATGTCAAAGGGCTGTGCTGGAGCTTTAGCTGACGGCAAGTCTGAGTTTCTTTGCACTCACTGGCTTGAGCCAGACAGAGGACCCTGCAGCCTTGTGTTTCATATTTTGCCTATCTTTTTTTTTCTTAATTTCATTGATCAAATCCTGAAAGCTCTCTTGCATATCTTATCTTAGTCCAGACCGGCCCCACTGTTTTTGCCGTGGGGATGACTTAGCACACTAGAGGGGGAGTAAGGCATCTCTTGTTATGATTAAGGGATGGGCCACAGATCAAATTGCACCAATTAACATAAAGATGCATTATTAACTGGTAGGTAGTCATGGTACAAACCCTTCATGTTAAACTGAGATGCAGTTCTTGCTTGGTTTGGAGCAAACTGATTTCAAAGGCCTTTTCTAACATGGTGAATTTGACAAGCACAGGGTACTTCTTTTTGGCCATTTTGTGTAGTTTCCCATGAGGATTCTTTGTTCCATAACAAAAGTAGGTTTATCCAAGAAGCACAATGTTAATAATTTCTAAAATCCCTATTTATTCTGGAAGACAGTCCACAAAGGCAGCTACTCCAGAGTTGCTATCGTCAGAGCGTGGCTGCGTTCGCTATACATCACTTTCACTTTCCCAGGAGGACAGAATCTATCCCATTCCTGCTGAACCCAAAATGAGCTGCTAAAGAAAAATTGCCCAGTCTGTCTTCTGTCCCAGGGCCTGCATCCCTTTAAGTTAATTGTTTTATAATTACACCTTTATTTAGCTGAGAACTTATTTTTGATATACGCAAAGACTTAGAATTGAGCTCAGCTGAACCAAAAAAGTCCCTATGGTACAAAACAAAAGCGGTTTCGCAGACTGTTTCCAGTTAAGGGCGCACCCACAAAGGGCTTGCAATGGCTTGCAAGTAATATCTGTGGAGATGCTCCACTGTGCACACTACCATAGAAATACTCACCCACACAATAAACGGTGGTACCTGTAACTCAGGAAAGCCATTAAAAGAGGAAAGTTTTAAGCGGAGGTAAATGGAGACCACTGAATGCAGCGATGGGGGGAGGTAGCTTTGCCGACGGTGGGGAATCTGGCAATTCACCATAATTAGACCTTGTCCGAATCTCCCTAAAGCCTGTTTTTTCCCAATTTAAGAGAGTGACACACGTTTAAATTTTATATTCCAGGTCTGTGGACTCCCTGGATGTTGCTAGCAGGGGTTGCACACCGTTACACCAAGAGACCAGAGAGATCGCTCTCACAACACGAAGCCATTCACAACAGCAGCAACATCTGGAACAGGACACTGCTTTCTTGAGCCACAGGACGTGATTATGTTTGGGGCACTTGTTCCATAATGCCAAACTGCTGAAGACAGAAAGCACTTATTTGCTTTTAATTATTAATTAATAGGGGGCCCAAATATTTGAGGGAGGGATGAATGGGATGATTTCTGTAACGAATGTACACGCAAAGCTAGATTGCATTTTATAAGGCTTCATTTGCAGGAATAAAGCACTTTGTTTCCTAAACCTGTCAAGGAGCAGCTCTGTATGGACCTAGTGAAATGTTGCAGAGTGCCACTGGGAGGTGTCACTCTATAGCAATAGCGCCAGGGCAAAGAAAAGAGCTGTGCTGAATACAGCAGAAGGCATACCCATTATTTCCAGGGGGACTGTAAAAAGGGAGGGGTGTGTGTGTGATCAAGGCATTAACACTTGGATGTCTGACATTGCTGTCACTGGGTGCCATCCGTCCACTGACTCTTTTAAGACGACCAGCCCTGGCCACAGAGTGAAGTGATGTATGCTGCTGACCTCCCCTTTAATCCATCAGGATCAGCATTTCCTAGCAATACAGTCACATGCGCACGGACAGACACGCAAAACCCCCAAAGGCTTACACATTAGTGTAATCTTTACCAGGCATCAATAGATTTGACACTTACGAGGTTTAAAAACAACGAAACCAAACCCTATCCTACTGACCCTTCAAGTTGTGGAGAAAAGTGCTGAAAGAGCTAACTGCCCAGCCAAAAACACCCAGTCTCATCCCGTTGCTCCCTCTCTAGCCCTCTCTCCTACCATCTCCCTCCCTCTGAGCATTTAGCTGGATCTCCCTTATTAAACTGATCATGCATCTGATACAAAAAAAAAAAAAAAAAAAAAAAAAGTTTGACTGACTCCGCATTTTGCCCAGGGTCTTATTCATTTATTTATTTAATTTGGTGTTTCATTTGACAACAAAAAAAAATCCTGCCCAGTCTGCATTTTTTTCTGCAAGGAGCAGACAAATAGAGCTATTTCTTCATGGTAGCAGAGCCAAACAAATTAGAAAGGGTTTACAACCTTCTTCTACAGATTTTATCACCAAACCAATTAGGTGATATCAGTGCTGTCATTAAAAAAAAATAACAGAGACCCCCCACTCCGCTCCCACTGATGCTTTGCAAGGAGAGGAGAAAAAAATAAATAAAAGTGTATCAGCTGGCTTTGAAGGCTGGCTGAATTTCAGATAAGGTTATTACCCCAAGACCAGTCCCATCTTTCTCCACTGTTCTGTGAAGATATCTGTAGTCGGTTAATGGTGTTTGACAAATGGCTAACATCCACCCATTAACCACCAGCCCTGGGCAGGAGGCACAAAGCTGAGCGATACCCAGCTCCCTTCTCCCTCCCCGCAGCCCCTTGGCTGGCAGGGGAGGGCTCTGGGTACCTCATGAACCCCCTGCTCAGACAAGTCTCTCAGCCATGTGCAAACAAAAAATAAAATAATAAAAATGAAATACTTGGGCCAGCTCGCAGAAAGCAAGGACAAACACTGAAAAGTCTGAGCACTCCGTAAATCAGGTTTGATAAGAAGTACCTGTTACTGAAAGTTTTACTGCATTCTTTGGCTCTAGAAATGGAAAAAAAAAAGGGAGGAGGCATCCCTAAAATGAGGTGTGACTCTGTGCAGGAAAGCGAGCTCTGCTCCACAGGAGTTTGGGGAAAACATCCTCCCTCTGCCAGAGCTGCCTGCAAGGAAACCTGGCAGAAAAAGGACTCTTCCCATGCTCTTCAGCCCACAGCAGCTCAGGGCCACGGCTGCACACGCTGCTCTGCCTCTCAGCAAAGCAGCCTGATGCCCAAGTGGCTCCTCTGTCCCTGACAGCATCCACCAAGTCACTGGGACGCTGAGGTGCTCAACCCGGGGGAGGAAGGGGCGTGGGGAACCCAAGGAAGGACCCAGCCTCCCTGCTCTCCTTCCAGGATCACAGATGGTCCAGCCCTGGGACTCGGTCCTCCTAATCTCCCCACTGAAAGCAAATGGGAGTGGGGAGCAGTAATCCCCCCAGCTCCTGCTGGCCATCTTATGAGGGGGTTAACACTTTCCTTCCCCAGAGAAGCTAGGGTTTCTTACTTGGCTTCTGCTCTGGCTTAACAGCAAAGACATCAGGGAAACATTCCTGCCATGGCTGGGAGAGGTGCGAGTGTTTAAGAAATAACCCGGCCAGCAAAGGAGAAAAATCACCACTGGTAAAATTTGCTAGGAAGAAAGAGGAAAAATCCCACAGATGTGATTAACCAGCCGTTCCTCACCAGCGTGCACTCAGCATCCGCTTCTGCCTGAGCTCAGCCTGCTGCAACTCGCTGCACATCGGACAATTCCCAATTGTAGCAGACACATGCTGCTCTCCTGGCCAGGTCGAGGCCAGCAGAAGCTGACCCCACCTGGCGCTGCTCACAAGGCTTGGAATTGCAATGTCGGACATGGAAACTGCGGCAAGGAGGGACAAACGGCCAGTGCCTTTCTGCAATACTTCCTTAGGTTTCCTGGGAATTGTCTGCCGCATACTTCCAGCCTCTCAGCTTCTGATCCTCGTGTCTGGAGGTGATGCTGTGCAGAACAGCAAGGAAGAAAAAGTGATTTTCAGCTAAGGAGCGGTCCCTACCCCAAACCCGCTGGCTGTTCAATAGTGTGCTCCATCACGTCACGGCACCTCCGATATTATTATCACTGTGCAACAGAGAGAAACGTTCTCCGGCAGCGTTCCTGCTTTCATTTTCTGATGGGCTCCATTTGTTCTCTTAAAAGTATTTTTTAATTAAGAAAAAGTCCTAACTGCCTCCTCTGGATCACTGCATATGATCTTTGATAACAGTAACTGGATTATGACACATGGAAAGCAAAAAAAAGAGAAAAGGCGGGAAAGGAGATTTAGGGAGAGATTTCAAAGATTTAAAAATAACAACGGCGACGGTAAAATGAGAAATTTTCTTCTCCGCCCGGGGAACCAGAAGGGCTGTGATTAATGCTCGAGTTCCCCTGGTCAGGTTACCCACCTCAGCGATTACCAGAAGAGCTGAGCGGTGCAGCTCGAGTTCAGGAGGGGAGCTGAAGCATAGCAGAGGCTCTTTGATGCATTAAGACAGCCCAAGTCAACAGCAGGTCTGGCTGTAAGGGAGGCGGCAGCCTTGGAGAACGTGACCTACATAGGGGCTTCAGCCTCCCAAGCAGCGGCGAGGGGAATCAGAGGCTTATACAGCCACAGATATTTCCCAAAATGCTTATAATTGTGGTGCTCGCCTGCTGCTCTGTCCCCTCCCTTCGTGTGTAAGCCCCAGCACCGAGAGGGAGCAGAGGAAACATTTCTACAGGGTTTTACTGAGGTATGACTTAAGAATGAGTGTTTTCATCTTAAAAAAAAAAAAAAAAAGAAAAAGAAAAAAGTAAATTAATCCATACATTTGTTCAAATCCCCTGCTCTGATCCCAAGTCAGGCACAAAGCAATGTTTCCTTCCCAAGCCAGCAATTTTTTCCGTAAAAATAACCTCACAAATGGAAGGAAGAGGTGCTTTACATTTTATTTTCTCTAGGAAGCAATAATAATTTTTAAAGGGGCGATATACCTCCAGCCCTATTTTTCCCTTAAAATGACCCCAAGCTGCACAGGAGAAATATTTGCTCTCAGTGCTTGAACAAACCTCGGTGAATTAAGTTTTTGTTGTTAATGGCAAGGCTGCTGTTTATCTGCAGAGAGTCAAACCAGATGTGGAAAATAACTGAGGGTTTGGTGGCTCAGCAGCTCACCCTTCAACCTCGGGGAGATAGCCCACTGCCTAAACCTGGTCGAGGTCGCAAAGAGCCCAAAAGCCTTGGAGATGCCTGGGTTTGTCTGCCATGGCTATTAGTGCCCACCCAGTTCCCAGTGGGTGTCGGGGGGTGAGAAGTGGGAGCCCTGGCTGGACTCCCAGGGGCTTTAGCATCTCCATGCCCTCCTTGGGGAAACTTGAGAGTTAATTAAAATTTTTTAAAATCTGACATTTCTCTACCATCCCAGAGAAAATAATGTCTTTGACTCAGTAAGATCATTTGGGTAAAGCTTTTTTCTCCCTTCAGGAAATTCCCTTGGGCTGGAAAGATCCAGTACTGGAAAGCACTCATGTGGACACGCAGCAGGAGGTCAGGGTGGCCGCTCTGTGTCACCTCCCTCCCTGGGAGCTGGGCTTCCCAACCAGGCTGCACCTCCCTTGCTGCCCCCCCAGGACCACCACTGCGGGGAGTGGGGATCTTGCTAACACAGAGGGGCAACGAAGGTACCCTCAGCACATACCCAACCAGAAGGTCTGCCCTGCAGATGCGCAGCAATAGAGTTCTCATACGGCGCCCCAGCAGCACTTCTGAATTTGAGCTGGAGATGCGTGTCAGAAAATGCTTGCCTTGTGGCTTCTACAGTTGTGTTGAAAACTTTCACAGGAAGAAAAAAAAAATAAACCAACCCAAACCCACTCATCACAACACTTTCTGACCAATTCTATTAAAACCTTTTAATCTCATTTTTCACCACAGAAGCAAGAGGAAGCTGCATCCTTGAAGTGTTTTCCCTATTTTGCATGGGAGCTTTCAGCTCATCCCAAAAAATACCCGCGGCATTAACCACAGCTGTCCAACTGAGTGCTTGAAGAACCACAAACGGGCAGGGCGAGAGGCTAAAGAGGCAAACGTGGTTCACCACAGCCTGGTTTTTCACTCCACCGCGACCTGCCTCACCTTGCCTGGATCTCGCCGGGGACTCACTTCCCCCTGAAGTAAAGCCCTGTGACGGAAACACCTAAGTGGTGGGGAACGGTGGCCATGCAGATTCATTAGCAGTCCATTTTAGTAGCCCTGCTCCCTGCAGGAGACCTAATTGGGCTCATGAATATTACCCCTCTTGAGGCATACTGAACCTGGACCCGTGGGAGGATCAGTGGGAAGCTGTCTGCAGGCAAGCCCTGGGAGATGCTGGGGCTCTCCAGTGACTCTGATGGTTTACTTGTATGTCTCATTATGCACACCTCTGAATGGGATGATCAACTGCAAATTTAGGAAAGGGCTTGCCCATCTCTCCCTCTTTCCTATGAACAGCTAACGGAGACTTCATTGTCTTCATGGGATGGCCAACAGGTACTGACAGTTTAACCCCACTGTTCCTTTATCCTTAAATATCCAGGCTTACACGAAAAAGTAAAATATGTTGAAACAAATTATGTGCTTTGGACAAGCATCCAAAATACAGAAAATGGAGGGCAGTATTTCCACGCAGTATCTCTGTGGCTGCTAAGTGGATTCCAGCGGAGCCAGCCTTGCTAGGCCTTCACACGGCAGAGAGAAGGAGACGTACGCTCTCCGCTGAGGGACCAGTCCTATCACTTGCACCGAGGAGGCAAGGGCAGCAAAGTCACATTATGCCCCATCTGCTAAGGCTTTACTGATGGTCTTGCAAAACAGAATAAATACCCTTTTGATCTCACCATATTCATCAGAATATACAAGTTAGCCCTAAAAATTACCAAGTGGATTAAATATTGCTGCAGCATTGCAAGAAAAGCGCATGCAAGTGTCACGCAGACTTGCATGGGGCTGTTGCTTGTGTGCGTGTGGAAGAACTGTTGACTGCTAAAATCAGGTTGCCTTTGTAATGCCACGCACAGATCTCCTGCTCTCCCCTCCCTGGAGAAATCAGGATGTGAAGAAGCAAAGCTTTCTTCCTTCTTGATGTTTCCTAACTAGGCCAGATCACTTTGGAAGATGGCCAAAAGTTAATTTAATATTCACTGCTGACCTGTTTTATTCCTCTGAGGTTTCAGTAAAAAAGTTGGGTGAGAGCCTTTTCCTCTGTTTGTCTGAAAGTGCACCACCGGTAATGCCAATTCCCGAAGCACAGTCTGCAGCGCACACATAAATGATTTATTAAGAGCTACCGCTCCTGACTTGCTCCATTGACACGCTCCTGCAGAAACTTGCTAGCTGCTGCTCAGGTAATATTCACTGGCAATCTCAGCAGCATGAGGGGAAAGAAAAAAAAAAGAAAGAATAAACTGCTTCCTTTTTATTTTAACACCCTTCTTCGCCTCTCTTCAGAGTCACGAAAGAGATTTGGAAAACAGGTAAGACATACCAAGCTCCCAGCTCTCCTCCAACTGACTGCATATCACCGCGCTGCTTCACCGGGAGATTATGCAGCTGCGTCATCTGCAATGCAAAGCTGACACCCTCCTGCCAACCATCCGTACCTGTCTGCAGTACAGAGGTGCTGCTCTGGCTACTGGAAGTAGGAGAGGATAAGGGGAGGAAACTGCAGAGGCAGAAGATTTTTCCTTCACTAGTACATGAAAATCCAAGACAAAGCGCAATAAATTTGAAGAAAGTGAAAATGGTGATTTTTTTTTTTTTTTTGCAGCAGAGGGCATTGTGATCAGGTGATTGCTAGACATGCGGATCACAGCTGCCCCTCCAGAAGTTATTTTTAAACTGAATTAGGCATTTACAAATGCTATACTCACAGGCGCATGTGTTCACATGCAGGATCACTGATTACCTGTGCAAAGAGATTCTGCTAGACATACGTACATACATACATACATACATACATACACACATAGACACACATACAGCTGATGACCATCAGTCCACAACAGCCCTACTGACGATGGAAATAGCCCTAAATATCAAGCATATGTTACATATCATTAATCCTCTTAGCTTCCATTTTCTACACTAGCCGTTGTGAATGTTCAGCTCCTTCTCAGACTTGGCTGTGGAGGAAAATATATTTCTGTGCTTGCCACTACGTGCTCAGATACCTAATTCAAGTTACTGGTTGTGACAGGGACACTGAATTTAAATGAATGATTCTGGATCGGTCTCTCTTCAGTGGAGGGACGAACCGCTGTGCTGTAAATGCTGATGTCCCACCCAGTAGTGGTCATTAACGATCTTGATGATGCATCTCACAAAATGACTACTGGTCTTTTTCTTCAAATCAAGCTGCCTTATACTCGTCTCATTTTAGTCGGAAAAACTATGCTGGAGTTCCTGAACATGGTGTTTCTGATGAGCGCTGGTACCTATGTTAAACATCTGCACTGCTACTTCTGCCTTGCTGGCCCTTCAGACATGGCAGTTTTAGGCAGTTGATCGTGCTGGATAAAAGATGCTGTAGAAGGTGATATGCCATACATAATTTGATGATTGCAAAATTGTATCAGAGGCAGATTTTCAGTTGGACTGGAGGTGCATCCTGAAGGGTCCTGATGGATGCTTTATAGGATGCGAATACATACATATCCATATAGATAAATCCCTCTTAAAGGAAAGACAGTTTTTCAGCTACCCATGATTTCAGTGACACTTAGGTGTCACATTACAGAACTTCTGAAGACTTCCAAGAGGTAGATATACCTCCATGGGACTAAATGCTGTTGAATACCTGCCCAATAGGTTTAAATTCAGCTCATCTAACATCAGTTGTCTGAAAGTGCCTTCCTCAGTCCAGTCGTCCAGACTCCTCTGAGTCAACGGAGAGAAACAGGCACCTTCAGAGGGCAACCCTCATGGCTTATCATGGACACCTCCATTGCGGTGGAGTGAACACCCACCAGCACGCATCCGCCGCTCCGCCTTGACTCCAGAGCGAGCCCAGAGCACCCTGGACCAGACAACTCACTTTTAGGGAGCTGCTACTAGACAAGATGAATCCCAGCCTTGGAAATTAGCTGGAGTCTTTTCCTCTTTCTCCTTGCTTCCTGGCAGGGATTCCTGGCTCTCAAATCCCCAAGTCCCCAAGTTAGGTTTCACGTAGGGAAGTGACTGTTCCCATACCCCTAGCACTGTTCCTTCTCCCAAATCCATTTCGCTCTCGGAAAGATGAATTCAAACAGATGCATTCAATGCTCAGAACAAGCAGCTAGGCAGTGCCTTTCCGGATGTACAGAAACTTTCAGCCTTTCGGGGGGGGTCTTTTCCTGACAATAAATAAATAAGCTTGCAAGACAACTTTTGCAGAAAAACTGAAACTGAAAACTGATGATTCCTCTGTTTTTTCCCTCTTGTGAGACTAACCTTGACTCTGCGTGCCAAGCACCACTTACCAGCGAGCTCCCCTGCTACCTGCATGAGCTCCAGTCCTTGCGTGAGAGCTCCCAGCGAACACGGCCTCGGCAACTAACTTGCTGCTGACACAGAGCCCCGCTCTCCTTTGATTTACAACCTCCTTACGCTGCTCTCATCCTGCAGGCCAGCCTTATTGAATAACTCATATGACTGTCTCCTGCGATTTCCATCAAAAACACCTGGCCTAAAAGATTTTCATAGATCTTACATCCAAGGTTTTATGTGAATTTCTCAAGTGATGGTTAGCAAGATGTTTGCGCCTATGGGAGGCTGTTGAAAAATTCCTTCAGCAAAAGATGGGGTTTGAGAGGAATAAAGATGTTTTTATGATTTCCAAATCAATACCATCACTTTGGAGGCACACTAAAGGGAAGGTGTTTTGTTTCTACAGAAAAAAAATCCTTACTAATGAAGAGATTTTGCTTTGTTCAAAAACCGCTGTGGATGATAAACAAATTAAAAATATCTTGTGTCATTATTAACTAATGTTTAATTAAGTAAACAATTCTTCCTGGTAAGAAGGAAAGGCAGCAATCTATATATTTTGGACAAAAAAAAACCCGCAGACATCTCAGTAAGTACAAAGCCAAAGCAAGAAACTGCAGGCACACAATAGTAGCTAGTGTGTTTTTCTGCCAGTGGTGGAAATGCTTCTCTTCAAATATCAAACACTGAATTCCCTTCTTAAGGTGAATAGTTCAAGCAATAAAGGCATGCCAGATAAGCAAGCAGAGGACAGAGAATCATGCATGCACATATTAACTGCAAATCATCTTACGTAGTGTGACTTATTTATACTGTGCATCAATAAAATAACAACTTTCAGCCCACTTAGGGACTTTTTGTGTAGGGACAGAAAGCAAGCACACCTAAGTAGGCAAGGAATATTCAGGTTAAATGTACAAATTATTTATACTTCGTAGCTATTTTGGAGGAAGAAGGGTTGGGGGAGGAAAGGGGAAGAAGCAGAATGTACTTCAAATAGCATTATTTATCATTTCCTGACTAAATATAGCATGTGTCTCAGGAAAAGATTGACTTGGGCTTTCCACTCAGCAGCAAAGGGAATTAACCCACGCTGAGTTTGGCGTAAACTGGTAAATCCTTCAAATACAATCTACCTCTTAAATTATTAAGTCCAAGCTGAGCTGCTGGAACTGGATGTGAGGAGAAGCGTTCCCCTTTCGATAACAGTTTGCCTTGGAAAAAAACAGGATATTCCCTTAATACTTGCTAACCTCTGACTATGGCAGGATCTCAGTGGTATGGGAGGACGACCCATCCCCTCTTCAGCCATCGTCCAGCTGCAAACAGGAGACTCGCATCCAGATGTGCCAAGGAAACCAGCCCCGGACGACTTAAGTCTGAACAAAACTGAGCCTCTACGCTTCAGGAGACCCAGATATGGAGCAACGCGAGGCTCAGGCAAGAAACTAACAATTTCTGTGAGGTTCTGCATTGGTGTAAATCCTCATTTTCCCCATTTTTTTGGTGGTGTCTGACCTTTGCTTTGCCTGCCTCCAGAGTGTGAGTGAACAAAGTTGGCAGTGCTGCTCATGGGAAGGATTAAGCAGGAGCCCTATTTCAGTATTATGTTCCAGCACTTACCTCAAAAGCCGTGCAAATGTGCAAAGTAATATGTTCCATTAAGTGACGAAAATTCACATGAAAATTGAAATAATGACCCCTTTGGAAAAGCAACAAATATTTCACCACGCAAAAGCACACTCGCCTTTGCACTTCCAGCACCAGACTTATTTTACAGCCCTCAGAATTGACTCCGTCATTTATATTTCATCAGCTATAGCACGCTAGGGTACTATAAACATAATCCAAAAGAAGCTGCCAGCTCCGCTTCCAGAAAGCAAAAAAAAACCCCACCCCACCAAACCCCAGCCCTGCTCCAAAGGGAGACACAGAGCAGCCATGGGGTCTGCTCCTCATAGAAGGAGAGGCAGGCACCTCCCTCCCGCTGGAGACAGCATCCCTTTCCAAGGATTTACGGATGGGTTGCTGCAGAGGTCGCAGGATGGGGACTGACATCTCTGTGCTGCGAAGAGAGACAAGCAGACTTCTCCACTGCCTCGACCGAGGATACTTATCTCATTTTAATCCCAAATTTATTCCTGGCCTCAGAAATCACTGCTGTTATCCCACATATGTTATTACGAGTTATGCACATCAAGCATGCTGAAATGAAAGCCTAAGGCTCCAGACAATGTTCTTTCCAGTGCAGAAGTTGCTCCCATGTTATCTGAAATAATTTGTATGTCTGGTTTTCTGTCTTCTCTCCGTTACCTCTTTGCCCATCAGCGCCGTCTGTGTTCGCATTGTGATAACTTGACAGATACACAAATAAGTAGCAAAAAAAGGTCTTGAGTGTTTACAGCCTTCCTGTTGTTCTGGTGTTACATTATCTGGTCTGGCTGGCTAAGGAGGCAAGGAAGGCTGGGTGCCTTCTCCATACAAGCACAAGGTGCACGGCCTCACGGCAGCCAAACACGTGAAAGGTGGGCCGCACGTGCGGCGGGCGAGAGCAGGCAGGCCTCGCTGCTGCCGCTGTAACCGCAGCTCTGCCCGTCTGCTGAAGCAAAGGCAACTGGCTCCTACCCACTGCCCAAATGTCACATGGAAACACAGTCATGTATAGACGGATGCCACGGCTATCCCCAACACGGCCATAAACAGCATGCGGCTATGGCAGGTGTGGCAGGCTGTTTTGCCGTAAATAGCTGAGAAAATGGGTCAAGCTGTGACTCACGCATGTGTGCTCACGCACGGTTTTGCCCATCGAGCCTGGAGCTGCTCTAGTATTTTCAGTGGAGTAAACCAGAGATGATACCGGCCTAAGGGGCTCTGTGCACATTGATTTCCTTCAGTCTGATGTGAGCTGCTCCAACAATCCTATCTTCACTGTTCCTTTTGGAAATTATCGCACAGCACAGGAAAAATCAGGACATTTTTCCCTTTGAGGAGTTGCTGGTTACTACTGTGAGTAATTCTCCTCCTGCCTTGGTCTTTACATGTTCTACAGGCACAGACTATCGCATCTCCTCCTTGGCTGTGGCACTGCCAAGCAAGCCAGGTTTAACTCTTGCAAAGCACAATCAACAGTCCAGCACCCTTCCAGCTCCATCTTTGGTGCCCTTTACTGAACTCTAGCCAAATTACCTCTATTTTTCCAGCAACTGAGGGATCAGAACCAACCCCAAAATTCCAGTTACAGATCGAGTCTCACGGAGACAGGAACCACGGTCTCCTTCCCCGGAACCTGAAGTCTCTCCATAATGCCTTACATTTTAAACCTTCTTTGAAGCCAGTCAGTGAAGTGCTACCCACCTTCCCACATGCTCCTTTCGCACAACTGTGTTCTACTTCAAAACATCAAAACCACGTTTCATGTTTTTCCCTAGAGCTTAAACTTGTGTTTTAACAAGTCAAATCTCACTTTGTTATTTTCTGCTCACTTTTCCAACCTGGCAGGCCTGCCTGTCTCCCTGTTCCGTACTGCTCATGGTTCTCACTAACTTTCACAGTTTTTCCCAAGACTGTGGGAAATATGGAGTGTCAGCTCCATATTCCTCTATTGGTGTTTGTGAAAGGAGCCTTTGAGAAGAGAGGAGAAGTTCGGTTCGGAGAGGTTCGGTTCGGAGAGGTTCGCGGAGGTTTGGAGAGGTTCGATTCGGAGAGGTTCGGAGAGGTTCGGAGAGGTTCGGAGAGGTTTGGAGAGGAGAGGTTCAGAGAGGAGAGGAGAGGTTCGGAGAGGTTTGGAGAGGTTCAGAGAGGAGAGGTTCGGAGAGGTTCGGAGAGGAGAGGTTCGGAGAGGAGAGGTTCGGAGAGGTGCGGAGAGGAGAGGTTCGGAGAGGTTCAAAGAGGAGAGGAGAGAGAAGAGATGCAATAAGCCAGCAAAGCAAGTTGCAGAGCCAGCTCGAAGCGGCAGAATTTGCCATCTGTGTGAGCACCAACCAGATACAGAATAATGTGAACACGAAAGGATTATTTTTACCTAGGTAAAAGAATTAGTTAAAGGTCTCAAAATAAATGGTAATGTCTCTGTTCTTCCCAATAGCAGGCATTATACACTGAAATCAAGGCATGGATATTTAAAGGGATTCACCCAAGTCAATATGGGAAAAAAAAATCACAGAGAGCTGTCCTGATCTTTCTTCTGTAAAAGGAAAACTACATTTAATATGTAGATATATATAGTTTGATTCTAGACTGTGGTATCAGTGTTCTCAAGAGTGTACTGCAGTTTGAGGAATTTCAGCTAAATGTTGAGGAAAAATTAATATCTAGATAACACAGAATCATAGAATCACAGAATAGTTTGGGTTGGAAGGGACCTTTAAAGGTCATCTAGTCCAATCCCCCTGCAAGGACCAGGGACATCTCCAACCAGATCAGGTTGCTCAGAGCCCCGTCCAACCTGACCTTGAACATTTCCAGGAATGGGGCACCCACCACCTCTCTGGGCAACCTGTTCCAGTGTTCCACCACCCTCATTGTAAAAAGTTTCTTCCTTATGTCCAGTCTGAATTTACCTCCCTCTATTTTAAAAACATTACCCCTTGTCCTATCACAACAGGCTCTGCTAAAGAGTTTCTCCGCATCTTTCCTATAGGTACCAGAAGGCTTCTGTAAGGTCTCCCTGGAGCCTTCTCTTCTCCAGGCTGAACAGCCCCAACTCTCTCAGCCTGTCCTCATAAGAGAGGTGCTCCAGCCCTCTCATTATCTTCGTGGCCCTCCTCTGGACCTGCTCCAACTGGTCCATGTCCTTCTTATGTTGGGGGCTCCAGAGCTGGACACAGTACTCCAGGTGGGGTCTCATGAGAGCGGAGTAAAGGGGCAGAATGACCTCCCTCGACCTGCTGGCCACGCTTCTTTTGAAGCAATAGAGAATCCACAATCAAACTCAGTCTAGTTTCAGAGACAAGATTTCACTTGCAACATCTCATCTTACTTCAAGCGATTTCATTTCTCTTTCTAATTGCTCTCTAGTTACACAATCCCCTCTCATGGTACTGAGTTCTTAGCAAGCGTTTAATTAACAAAAACAAAAATTATGATCTTTCTTCCTTCTCAGATTGCTCGTGAAATTGTTTCATTGACATATTTTCTAAAAATTATATATTTCTGGTTGGCTGTGGCTGTGAGTAATGAAATGAGCAACTGCAAAGAATGTGAAGCAAAGCTAAAGAAAAGGAATGAGTTTTGAATTTAATTTTAAAAACAACCCCAAGATTTCTTTTCATGTCTGAACTAAGAGCAAATCATTTAGTTCTGGTTATTGAGGTTTGACTTAAGCAAAATCTCTAATAACGAGTGCAGTGTCTTTTAAAACAATGTAGCCAGTTTAAAAAAAAATAAAACAACTACAAAGAAAGGTGGACTTCATTCTCTCTGGACAAAATAATCACAAAGCATGACAGTAAGAGATGATTAATATTCCAGATGGTAGCACGATCTGTAATTAAAACATGATATGCCAAAGATTACAGCCAAACAAGAAGCATGCCCTCATCCGCTTCTTAGTATTACTAATTGTACAGTTATTAGGCCAAATAGTGGCTTTTCCTCATTATACTAATTCCTTTATTTGCTGTGGTGCTCCTATCTTAAAGCCCCAGACACCATAAAACCACTTTATGCCATGAATAACCCAGCAGAGGCAGAGAGTGGCACTTGTGAGCGTCGAGAACAGAGATGTACAGTTGGAGGAAGCGCATGGTGTGAAGCTGCCCCTTGTCACTCTTCCCTTTAGATCTCTTTCTTACAGCCACCAAGCCAATGCTTGGCCAAAAGTTCTTCTCTTGGTCCCTCTCTCACTCCAGGGGTTGCTTCTTCAGGCAGATGTGGGTCATGGATGCCAAGAGTCCAGGGAGGATCACAGCCCAAGGTCTCATAGGGAAGTTCCTCCTGCGAGAAGCATATGGTCCTCGGCGTGTGGGTACACAGCTATGGGGCTTGCAGTGCCAAAATAGCTCCTGTCATGGGACAGCCTGCATCCCACAGTGCTGGTTATCTTCTGTAGTGCTTTGTGTAGCACTGAACTAGGTCCCGTTGGTGCTCAGAGCTTGCAGTCCTGGAGCAAGCTCTGCCCCAAAAGTGCACCAAATTCCCATGCACAGTAACATAGAGCTGAACATTCCCACTCCACCAGGGCAAGCCTGACCCCGCACAGAGGAACCAGTTGGGATCTGCTCACTAAATGTCCTTTCTACATCTGTACAGACACACACTTAGGTTTTCAACAGGCATCATGTGCATGAGATGAAGGACGTGGAGCAGTTTGTCCACATGGATAACATGCGTACGATTTGAATTCACATTAAAAACATTTCCCCACTGGAACTCGGCATTTTAAAACTTCAAACACATGCTGTACTTAATCTAAACAGAGCTAAAAGAGAATGTGAAGAGTTGGAAGTCTTTCAAAGTCCCACCAGCCCGGCTTTTCAAATCTCAGACCACCCTTCATCTGATTATTTGTGAGCCTAATGAAGTAATTGCAGAGTGGCGGCCTGATTTCCTTGAATCAAATGTCAACAGTCACCAATCTCCAGAAGTTTACGCAGCTTGGTAACACAGTGACTCTGCAGCATGGGGGCCCGAACACGTTTTTCATATTAGGGAGCAGATGGAAGCTGTAATTCCCTCTAGAGTGGAGGGATGCCTTTCAGCAAACAGTAGCAGATAACATGCTCATTTCTGGAAATGTTTTCCACTTCTATCCAACAGATCAATGGGTTGTGGTGGAGAAGGAGCTGAAACAGCCAGACATGGTTGCAGTCCTAGAGCTGTTTTTTGCCCACAGTCGGACAAAACACTGCAGAGGGGATGGGGAAATACAACGATCATCTCCTAATCTGTGAGCCTCTGTCTATCTGGTGCTCGGCACGGGGACCTGCCACTCTGTAATGCCAACAAATTTGGTTATGGTACCCAGACAAAGAGCTCTGGGAAGCTGCTTGGCTTTGAGAAATGGAGATCACATTAGCACTGACAGCATCATGCTATTTCTCAAGATATACGCCATTTTTCACTACATGTGCTTTAGAAGTGATCTGACCTTTCTGTAGAGAAGACGTGAGCACAGCCACTGCGGTGGCAGGATGGTTGTGATCTCTTTGCAAAGTTTTCCTGTATTTAAAAAGTATAGAATTGTTTTTCTTGAAATCAGAGGTTTTGCAATCCTGCCCGCAGTAGGGTCAAGCAGCCTGTCAGCTGTCTGAGCTAAGCTGCAAAATACAAACCCTGGTTACTCCTTTAAAATGAAAAATACCCAGGCTTGCTGTCTTTTAACCCTCTTTCAGGCATGACTGTTCTGTCAGCAAGGCAGCAGCTCAGGAAGGCAAGGAGCATGAGGGGCTTAAAGCATCCTCTGGGCTTGAGAAGAAGACTCTCTCATGAAGAAAATGTTCAGGACTTTTTAACTCAGCCTTTGCAACCGAGGACCTGCCAACAGTACTTCCCTACCCCTCTTTCCCTTACTCCTAGCAAAGAGAGACCAAAGCCTGACCTCAGGAAAATATACTGGTAAAATTCAGAAAAGCATGAACTAGCAAAGGGAGAATAACTGGAAGACTGTGAAAATACAGAATAATGTGACTTATGGTGGGATGTACGTCACTGTACATTTTTAAATATGTACAGATTTGTTTCTCTTTCATGATGCTGATTAAATACGTTCCCAGACTCCAAGGGGCTGTTTAAATTCCCATCTACTGCACAACATGAATATTTCCAACACCCTGAGTTTTCTGGAGTATTCATTTTAGTGCTCGCGCATGCCGACGTAGCCCATTTCTGAGCTATACAAGATACCTCTGGCAAACTCTGCCGCTGCCTCGGCTTTGACCTACATCTTCTCGGTTGCCTAACTCAAGGCTTCTCCTGCCTGAAGACATCTGTCAAAGCGCAGATGCCGACCTACGTGCTAAGGTCCAGAGAAGCACCCTGAGACAGATCGAGCTCCCGCTCCCAGAGGTGAAAGGCCACCAGCCGTGAGGTGGTCCTTCCTCTCTCCAGACTGACAACCGCCAGCAACCAGCCCTCTAATTCACACTGCACTGCAGGAACTAAATAAACAACTGTATTAGGCAATTACTGCAATAAATGCCTCCTTTCTTCCCTCATTTCCACTACCAATTTATTGTTGGAGGCAAAAGACCACCTTGTTGAAGTGGCTTAATTTTTTAAATTGCGAAATAACCACCTCACTGACAGGTGGGTTATGGCACATGTTTAAAAATCCCTTTAAATGAACATAAAGTCAGATGGGCTGTAATGTAACGCAAATTTGAAAGCCTTCACTTTTAATTCTGCTGAGCTTTTGCCAAGTTCAGGCATTCTCGATGGTAAACAAAAGATCATCTCCCATGAAGCCAAAGTGTGTGGGGTTTTTTTTTATCCCATTTTTATCTTCAAATGTTTAAACTTTGCAAGTGAGCTTGCCCAGTGTATGTAAGCACCCAGGCACTTGCTGCACCCAGTCCAGCTTGCCCAGCGGTGAATGCAAGGAAGGGAACCTGAGATGGCAGATGTGCTATTTAACTATGCCTAGCTATAGGCACTGCCTTCAGACAGAGATTTGCCTTGGACACATTCGTAGATCTTTTCCACGAACGGCATTATCTGATGATAAGGCCTAGATTTGATTTGATTAGAGGAATTTCACTTGAAACCAGAAAATTAAATTCTCCTGGCAGTCAAAGGCAAAATAACTCAGTAAGCTGACGACACATTCAAAATTGATTCTGATTTTTAGATGAGATATCTTTTGGCAAGGCTGATTTTCCTACCAATCTAACTTTTTGAAAATATGCAGCTCACTACTTATTGAGCAATATCAGAAGTCTGAAAATCTACTGAATGCTGTTGAAACAATTGAAACATTCAGACACATGAGGAAAGTGTGACGTGGTACTGATTGATTTAGTGTGAAAATAGATTTGTATCAAAGTAGATGTCTACAGCTGAAAAGTCAAAAACATCTGCAAATTTACACTCATTTCTCTTCAGTCACCTTTGTGTGCAGTATAGATACATTTAAAAATGGGCTTCTGCATGTATTTTACTTATATTTAATGTATGTATAATTTCTCATTGTAAAAGTTTCTTTATCTGTTTTCTCATGTGTGTTGAGATACATGTGCAACCAAAGGTTGACAACCCCCTGTTTCACAACCCCAGCATTTCTACACATGCCACCCTGAGCTGCAGAGCACCCGCACGCTCTCTGCTTGGCACCCGGGGGGAAAGGCAGCTCTGTAATGAGGCGCCTGAGCCAGGCAGTGCAGCGTGCTGCAAAGGCACGGCCCCAAAGCACGGGTATGAGCCGCCCATGGCAGTTTCGACACCTTCTGCTCCTGTCACGAGCTGCTGCTGCCACAGTGAGGAGAGTCAATAAGAAGGACAAAGTTGCAAACCTCTTATACAGAAGGGAAAAGGACAGGGACAGAGACAGATGTTTAAAAACTCATGCCGTACGGCCATGGATCTGTAGGATTGTCAGTCCCATCTGCAAAGTCTGCATGGCCCCTCTCCAAAATATTGCTCTCGGCAAGTGGATGGGTATTTGCATGAATATCCTGTTGCAATTTGAGTGTTTTCCACCGAACTAGGTATATAATCCAGGCACACGTGGGAACACGGGCAAATCCCTAAAGGGCAAAAGCAATCCTTGGAGCAGACAGAGGTTTAGAAGTCTCCAGTTCTGAAAGGCACCACAGCAAAAGCAGGTGCTTCCACTCACACAGACGGAAGATAATTGTAGGATTGGTTGTGGCCTACAGGCTCTCTTTTTTATGGTTATGTCCATGAAGTCTTTGAGTGCGCTCTGTAGTTAGTGACCGCACACACAAAGAGGTCTTTCATTAGCAGCACTCTATAGGAAGCCAAGGCACCGGGTAAATGATACCTTAATGTTCCCTTTCAAAGCCGGAGTGGTTTGACAATGACGCTTGTTAGCGTACCGCTGTATGTTCCTCCTGCCTGCTCTCCTCCAGCTTGCAATTAAGCTTACAAACATCTAACATTTAGCTAGCCTCCAAAACTTTGGCGGTAACTGTTTATGAGCTACTTCAGGAAGATGGAAGGAAACAGCTATGTTTGAAGAGTGTGTCTCCAATTCCGTGTTACAACAAGTGCCCATCAGCCACACCATTGCCAAGAGAGGCGTGTGCACCCAGCATCCCCACGGACCAAGCCCCACGGCCATGCAGTGAGCAGGGAGGCAGATCTGCCAAAGTCAAAGCCAAGCTGGATGTCGCTTTGAGCGACCTGGTCTAGTGGAACGTCGTGGGGCAGTGGGATTGGAACAAGATGATCTTAAGGTCCCTTCTAACCCAAACCATTCCATGATTCTATGAAACCCAGTAAGAATTTGGGGGCCTAGTTTTTTTTCAGGGCAAAGAATTATCTTTTGACTTCTGGAAAGTGCCATGTGATTTTTAATGTTCAGCCTTAGATATCATGCTGTTTTAAACCTGAGGCACAAGTCAGCTCTGGCTATAGATCTCTGTTCCCACTTGCAATATCAACATCCATGACTGTGGCCCAACACAGACGGTGTTAGTTACTTCTGTTTAACTGACTGCCACAGCTCACTACTTCTGTACCAGAGGTTTCTGGGGTTTTGCTCATTAAATGCGAAGCAAAGAGAGAAACACAAACAGCAACTGTCACAAAATCCTATTTTTTCCATTAACTGTGTGCCTAAACTGAACTATCTTACTGACAGCTGATGGTGGAGAAGTTACAGGCATTACAGCTGAAAGTACGGAACCCCTCGTGAATTCAAATTAGTGCATTGAATGATAGCATGTTAACTGGCAAAGGAAAATGTCCTGTTTCTGAAAGCAGGGGGATTTCTTCCCCATATGATCTGCTTCCCTCTGGAAAGGAATCTCTGTTTACCCATATTTGTTAGGACAGAGTCGTGTTTCAGTAAGTCAGTCCTATTATTACAAGGAAATCCTATTTTTATAAGGCACTGTACTTTTCAAAGACTTCATCTCAAAATCCATCTTCTTGGGGGAGCAGAAGCAAAGGACTGCGTGAAAAACAGAAGGCAAGAATAACAAAGACTGCACTTGCTGAGTCATGCGCAAGGAATGTTTACAATAGCAGACCAAATATACCTCAATATTTTCATCATTATTCAATTTGAGGCTCTTCTGATATTTTTCAAAATGCTCTTAGTTTTGACAACTTAGATTATTAAGGGGGATTTTATGTACTCAGCCTCGTTTGAATGATGTGAATACAAATGCTTGAAAACAAAACACCAAAAAAAAAAAAAAAGGGAAAAACAGAAAAAGCCCACAAGTGAATACTAAGTAAACATATTTAAGTGAATACTAAGTAAACAGATTCAGAACCATTGAAAAAGAAGGTAATTCTTCATCACTTCCTCCATGGATTTTAAGTTGTACACTATATAACTGAAATACAGGGTGATGGAAATGTGATATAAATATTTCTAGTTTAGTTTTGAGGAAAAATTGTGGGGTTTTTGGAGGGGAGGGCGGTGTTTGAGCTTGCAAAATTAGCATTCACAAAGCCAGCCAGCCAGGTGTTTTGTCTGTAGGAGATAAGCATCTCCTCTCTCTCCCCGCTTTGTTTGACAGATGAGCGCTATCCCATCACTTTCAAGGCATATCAGCCAAACTGAGATCTTCCAGCTGCACCCTTTGGAGCGGATCAGTAAAATGGTGCATGGGATGTATACACTAGTAAGGTAGTTGTCTAAGGCATCGCTGGAGATATTTATACTCGGGAAGAGCTAGCTACAAATATATGATAAGGATCATCCTAAATAATAGCTGGATTGTAGTTACACAGCCTGTTTTCTGTATGAGCAAAGCCAGCTTAGGAAACTCTTCCGTTCCTTTGTCTTCCCCCATGTTCTCAGCAATATATATCAGGCTCTTTGACATCATAGAAAGGCAATAGTCACCCTCTGCAAACCCTGTCCTTTCCACTGACCACAGAGGGAGCCCAGATGACTAGCCTGCACTAGGAATCAAAGTGCAAGATGCTTAAAACGAGGTGATTATAGGAGATAAACCCTCCTATAAGGAGGGAGGAAGTGCTGAGGCGGTGCTCTGTTAGGCTATGATCTTCTGGTGGGTCCTTCCCAGTTAGCTAGTGGTGTATCTGCCAGGCATTCAGCACCAAGTCCAGACTTTGACCTTGACCTGAGCTTTAGTACTCCTAGCAGAAGCCAGCTGCTAACAGGCCTTACTTCCTCGCAAAAGCTTTAGTGTGCGCAGCTCTGCTCACGACCTGGCGAGTAGATGGAAAATCTGGGAAATCTACTGAGTTTCACTGGGCAACAACAGGAATGCCTATGAAATCTTTGTGCTCCAAGACCCACCTACAAACCACAGGAGACAGTGCTGTCAGAGTCCAGTTGACAAAACTGTGCGTGACCCAAGTCCATGAGAGATTTGCTTTTGATTTCACTAGGACCATGTTTTAACTGGCTTCTGTCATGACATAATCAGACGCTATTACATTCCTTATCAGTTTGCAACTGGCTGTGCAACATTTGTCCTGTCGAAGGCTTCCCCGTGCCTCAGCCAGGAGAAGGCACGATGCTCTGGTTCTCCTCTCATTTGCGCAGGCTCAACACTGCTCCCTAGTATGTCCCATTCCTCTGTCTCACCCTTCATCACTGTCAGGATGTTCCTCAGGCTCCTTTTTTTCCATCTTATCATTTCCCTGCAAGTCTTGCCTGAAATCTTTATCATAACACCTCCTGACACATCTGAACCATCATATCCTTGTCAGTTGTTCTGGTCATCCAGAATTCGGCAACTTGTGCCACACTCCTGTAAAGTGACACATCTTTCATGTCTTGCTTTGACAACTCAGCACTGGCGAACTGAAGTCTATTTTTAAAAGTGCTAAAAATAATTGTTTTTTTTTGTTGTGAAAATCAGGATTAAACTGCTCTTCTATGCTAGGAATGTGTAGGGTTTCCTGGAGGGAGTTGGAGACTCACTTCTGCAAGGCTATTTTTAGAGCATCCAAGACAAGTTCCATAAACATGTACTAAACAGATTTTTTTTTTTTTGCAAGTGGAAAGCAGTGCTTTTTAGCACATTTGGTCCCTTCTTTTTTTCTGGGTTGGTGTAATTTACTATTGGAACTTTCTCCACAAAAGGGAAAAGATGGTTGGTGGCAACAAGGTCTCCATCACCTCTCCATGTTTTTCCTCTACCCTTGATGGCAAAAACAGTCCTCCTGCATTTTCAAAGGATATCCCAGGTCTAGATATTACGATCTCAGGGCTACTTTCTTCCGGAGTGTTTCTGACCGCCTGCTCCCCCCACAGGAACATGGGGCAAAAGACACTTTCAGACTGGCTGCAGCAGAAGTGACCGTACTGCTCTGCTAATAACTTGGTGAGCAAGGGGAGCTGTGAAACACAGGGGACCAGGCAGATGCCTTTTACTGGCTGGTGGGACTTTCTTCTCAAGTTATTGGTGACTGTGAGAGGAATTTCATCATCTCTTCCTTGTCCACACCTGAACTATACCACTGCACTAAATAAAGGTCCCAGGAAAGAGCTAGCACTGGCCACAATCATCTCTGCTACTCATGGGCTGATGCTGCAAATCTCACTTTTCAAACAGGATGCATACAGAGCTCTTGTATTTGCTCCTTCTCGGGGTCATATTTTTAAATTATTCTCCAGGCAGCAGCAAAAGCAGTAGCAGATTATGCTAGCCTCCAACTTAATGAATGCTGTAAACCAGCCAAGTGGCTTGTCTGCAAAATATTTTAGAACTAGAAGCACCCAGCAGTACATGCAGCTTAGAAAAGGACTGTTTTCCTAACAAGCTTTCCCACAGTGGTGTTGTCGGTTCTCAGTGCCTCTGTATGCTCATGGATTTCCTTCAGTAACTTTGGCTCTCTCATACTGCTGTTTCCCTCCTGATGTTGTAGGCTCAAACAGGGCATCCTTCAACACCTCCAGAACTTGATGATACACAGGATAAAACACCATTGTGCCATTTAGGGGTAATTTTCTTCATTACACAAGCTATTTGCCTGGCCAGCTAGGTGTGCTTCCCTCCAAAACCTGCAGCGCAATTCTCCTGCTGGTTGTGGGACACTGAATCACACATTTCGTAAGGGCCATTTCTGCTTTTGCAACCGGCCCAAACTCTTAGGAAGGCTGCTGGTTACCTCTACAAATACAAGCCATGCAGTGTGGAAACTTCCTTCCCATTAAACATTTTCCAGTGTGGACATTTCCCTTCTAAACTGACCCAGTAACATTAGGAGTGAAAGGGGAACCACTGCTCCTAACACCTTATGGGTATATCTGTGAAAAGAAAGTTTTGAAAGCTGGTCATTTTCACAGTTCCAGTTTAAAAAGCTGATGCCTGAAGGAGTGGAAAACAGTATTCAGTAAATATAAAATTAAATAGAGCTAGCACAGTGAAAAGGAGGAACAGAGCTTAGAAACGTTCACCAAAAATTTAGTGGCACTAGGAGTTGAGGGCAGAGGTGGTGGACCAGTCTGTTATGGATGTTTTGATTTTCGTTACTGGCTTTTATATGAATACAGCATCATTAGGAAATTTTGGCCAGTTTTCACATTCCCATGGTGCCATGTGGAAAATCAGAGCTTTGATTGTTAGCACATACCCAGGGTTTCTGGAAGCCTCCTGTTCAAGACCTGGTATAAGTCAGAAATGTTTTCATCCAGCTGCAAGGTATGCGAAGGAGTCTAGGGACATCAGAGAGAGGGTTACTCTGCCTGGGCAGAAAAAGCTGTTGCACAGTTCATGGAACAAGCCACTGAACTCTTTTCCTCCTGTTTATTGATGAGGAACTCAAGGACAGCAAGCTGTACGGCAGTACTCTGGAGTATACCAATAAAAATATATGCGTGAGGGCAGGAGGAGGGCTGTTCTTAATACCTACATTGTTCGCTCTTGTAATTTTTTTGTCCACTTGCTAAATACCTGAGTCAAAAACAATGCAAGGCTTGGGTTGGATTTTTGTTTGGTTTGTTTACATGCATATCTTATTTTCATATTCTTTTTTTTTTCTATCCAGCTCTGTAAGCTTTTCCTTTTAACACTTCTGCCTCAAGTTTTGGCAACACCTGGATCACATATTTAATTTGCTTTTTATCTCATCAGCTTGTTAGCTTTAAACAACTGACACGCTCCATCAAAGGAAGAGAAAAACCAAAACAAGAACCCTATTAACCTCTGTTACCCATATAAACTAATTAACTTTAACCCCTCCCCAATTATCCCTGGAGAGGGGAACTGCCTTTATTAGCTTCCTGCTCTTTTCCCACCATCCTCTCCACGGCTGCCTGCCTTGCTCCTCAGGAGTGAGGCGCTGACATGTCCCCATCCACGGCAACGCCGAGGGCTCTGTAAGTGCCAGGCTGCTGCGAGATGCTAAACCTCGCATCCCTGCTCGGCCACGGTGCCCTTTGGGTGCCTGGGTAAGGGGGAGCAGGTGATTTTCAGTACAGCTTTTTGTCACATCTGGTTATTCAGCCCACAGTCAAGGGTGGTGACCCTTAGCTTCTGACCTTGGATTACGTTTCAGGTTTTAAATGGGCTTCCCTTCTGCTGATTAAAGCTTGTTTGTTCAAAGCGAAAGGACTAAAAAGAGTAATTATAATCCTGTTAATTTATGTGATTCTTCATGCTAAGCCATGCCTGCGTGCATAGACATCTGTGAGCACACGTGCCTGGGACGGTTTTTGTGTGCGTTTGTTTTAAACCTGTGCCAGCAGCGAGGGAGACAAAGATTATTAACTGGCTGCTGCTAGTCCTCTCTGTGCCATGCATATGTCAACACACACGACCGTTCTTCCTTTTTCATTAAGAACTAACTAAAAGCAGGGAGGCATTTCAGTACGCTGAGCTCTTGCTTCTGAATTCTTATTCAACAAGTTAACCTGACGCGAAAGGTGAGAGCAACTGTGACTCCACGCAGCTTTTTGGTCATGTCTTTCCTCAAACACAGCCAGAATTACACATTTCCAATGCACTGTATACCAAAGATAGATATTGTGCATGTGGAAGAGAATAACGTGGTGTGGTATCTACCGATAGTATGCAGGCGAAAGGGCTCTCGGCAAGAGCCCAATAAAACAGAAGGCACCAAGTAGAGGAAACCCTGTCTGATGCTTGCAGAAGAGATTGTCAATAGCAGGTCTGGGGCTGTAACCATCCCAGCCAGCATCACGCAAAACAAGTGGATCAACCCAGAGCTCAAGGCCAGAGGGATGTACAGGGCTCCAGTCTCTTGGCAACCCCCTCTCAGTTATTTTGTCCCCAGGACGGTGTCAGATGGACAGTCCTGGAAACTGAGCTCCTCTCTGTAGCTGAACAGGGTGGACAGCCCGATGCAGGCTCAACTAAAACTCAAGGCATGAGTCATAGTTACCTAGAGGGTGTTTGGGTTAGGTCCTAATTTGATCCAAAAGTTGACTTATCAGAATGCTTGTTTGGATTAGGATCTGGCAAAGCCCCAGGTGAGCCAGCACCAGGACTGGGGTCTGTGGTCCCTCTCCAGTAAATATCCATAGTGCACCCAATGCTGCAGAGCGCAAATGGGGAGGGCCTATGCGGCTATGGCCAAAGCACACGATCCAGTCAACCTCATCCTAATAGTGTCAATCATAAAAATATAATTTTCTCTAAGACATCCATCTAGCACATATATATACTGATTTTTCTCCTGAAAACTACTACAGACAGGAATAGATATCTGGGCAGGCTCTACAGAGCCCACAAAGTTTTGCTTTTGGGTTTGTTGCCTTCCCATTACCAGCTGAGCAGCAGCGCTGCAGAAATCTGCTTTGCCTTCCTCTCTGTAGGGTCAGCTCAGGTTAATGCCATCCCAGGGCACAGGACACTCTAGTACTACCACTTAAGTAACTAAAAAAACCAGAAGTGAATCTGATGTGCAGCCATTATAGAAGTGCCCACGTTATAAGGAGCCTAGCTTTGATGTGCTATCACGGTTACAGCAAGTCTTTACCCCCTCCATCTGTGTTGATGAATTTGAATCCTTTTCTTCTAAGGATGCAAAACTGATCCAAATCCAGGCCATCTCTCCACTCCCTAGCTCACATTAGAGCATTCCTTAGAAAAATAACTGCCAGCCCATCCTCTGCTTTGCTTTTTTTTTCTCTCCTGTCCATGTTTGCCCTTCCCTGCCCCTGGGACCAGCCCTGTGGTGCTCAGCCCGCTGATGGCCGGAGGTGTTGTAGGAGGGAGCTGGGTGGTCACCGGGGTGGTGTTACCACATAGGATGACCCCAACTCCCCTGCCATTGCCCGCCCACATGGGGCTCAGCGTGCTGGTGGTGCCGGGGTCTGGCCGAAGCAGCCACTTTGCCATCCCCATAGCGGTCTCTCTTGCAATGCCTGGGCTTCCTCAGCTTCTGCCTGCAAGATGAGCGTCTCCATCTTCTGCTCCTCGCTCCAGCTCCACATAAGAGTGCAGCAGCAGCAAAATTAAGCCAGCAGATTAGAAATGCTAAAAATTTTCAGCGCTCCCTCCCCATCCTCCTCTTTGGGAAGCTGCTTTCAATCACTTTATGTACTGAAAACAAACATGAAAGGAAAAACTCTCCTCTGCCTTCCGTTGTCAGAGCAAAAACTAGAATTCCCTGAGCTGTTTTCAGAAGTGCTAATATTCTCCCCCAGGCCTTCATTATATCGCACACAGATCTGCAGTCCTCTGCACACAGACAGGGAGGGAACAGCTTTAAAAAGTTAGGCTGCTTTATTTATTTATTTATTAAAAATAAAGCCAAAAATTTGCCAGCAATCTGAACAGCACATTGGAGAGTGGAATAAAGGGGGAGACTTTCATTCCAGCAGCGATTGAACGGGCAATGTTCGGTCAGTGTGATGGGTCTCCCCTGACTCTGCTCGCAGGGAATACGTCCAATGCGGCTGGGTCCTCCTCCTCCAGCCTGGCACTTGCAGGGCTCAAAGCCACTGAATTGTTTCTGTAGGTATCCGGTTCTACTTCACTTGTTCCCAAGGAACAATACTTTAGAAAAATGTTTCTACTGAAAGGTAAACAATTTCCAACAGGAAAATGAAGCTGTTCAGTAAGATGGAATTTAGAATGAAATTTTAAAAATTTATTCAATCCAATAAAATTAAATTGCAATTAATAAATCTGGGGGAGACTTTTCAATTTCTAGGAAATAAGCATTTTCAACTGGAAAAAATATACTGGGAAATTTCTGAGTGCAGGGCCACTTCATTCCACAGTTACAGATCCCATTCTCTTGCTCATCTCCTTTTTCATCTATTTATAATCTGAACGAATCCAGTCTAGGCCTAGCTAAAGTATAACCTGAGATGGGAAAGATAAACACACATTCCACATAAACACTCTTTTCTCCTGAATGAACAGTTTTGACAGCCACGACGAAAGCATAATATACATAAGCAAAGACGGTAGATAATGGGTTTGAAACAAGAAGAAATTATCTGCTGTGTTTCTTAGCCTTTCACAACGTCCATGGTTTCACTTGTACTCAGCATCCCACCTAACACCACTGTTCGTGAGCTGACATTGTGCAAGAAAGGAAGGTGCTTTGTTGCACTTTATGAGTTTCCATTCATAACAAAGGGAGTTGTGAATCTCATCTGTGGCCAAAGGACTTGGAAATCCAACCTCAGACTCGACAAAGCCCCATCTTACCAACTTAGAAGTAAATTTCCAGGCCTACCCAAACTGGATGCTCTTACCCAGGCGCTTACCGACATAGTTCACACTTCAGTGGGAAGATGCCAGCTCCCAAATTAAGATCACACTACAAGTAGTCATAGCCAAAGGAAATCAAGGTTCAAAGCTAGACCGAGCTTTATAGAGACACCTGAGAGCGCTCTGATGGCACCTCTGGCAGATGGAGCCAGAGCCAGGGAGGTGTGTTGAAGGAGACCCGTGAGCAAATCCCAGGGCTGGGGGGGTCCTGTATGCCCATCTGGTCCAGCACTCCCTTCCCCAGCACCTCTGGAAGGCATTTGAAAAGTGACCCTGGTTCAAGGAAACTCTCCTTTGGTAGTGAGGTACCCAAAACACAGGATAACTCAACCCAAATGCCAACCAAGGACAAGGCAATGGAACAAGCAGACAGCAGGTGAAATTCCTCACTAATTCTCATCTCCTGTCACCCACTTTTGATCTCATTTTGGTTGGTGTTTTTTTTTGCATATTACAATTGTGGGTATTGACTAACGGCGGGACTGAACTAGCAGCACCCTCACTCCTGGAATAACTCCAGCACAGAAATGACATTTATAACACACTGCCAGCAGCCATCCACATCAGCCCCCTCAATTTTTAGATCACAGTTTACAGCAGATAGAGCTTTTTTGTCTCTCACTTCATTCACACTGCCTAAAGAAGAGAGAAAAATGAAAAAAAAAAAAAGCTCTAAAACATTACTGTATTCAGCCCTTTAAAAAAAAAAAAAAACCATGAAGCAGCATTCTTGTTGGGTTTTCTCAGATACCCTGGGAAGACATTAACCCTACCACTGCAGGCATACGATGTGTATGGAAACAAAGATTTGTTTGGATTCCACCTGGTAGCCCAGAGCATCTTTTGGCTTTCTCCAAATTTGTGTGAATTAGATGAGTCTGAAATGTCAGCGACAACACTACAGCAATGGGAACAGAGACAGGAGTATGTGAATTGCCAGTCTGATTTGAGCCAAACTTTACAAACAAGGCACACCATAATACATATGCCTATGCTCACGGTAAGGCGCCTACATGAGGGCAATAGCAGTTTTCCAAGCGTAGAGCATCTTTCAACTGCCTCTAAGAGCCCCGTGGTTTAAAATTAGATCAACTGCTTCAATGTGCTGTATAAATGCTAAGATATCAAACTAGAAGCCTATGTTTAGGATGAACCTTCCACTCTGAAATGTTTAAAGTGTTTTTAGTGTCATGTCTCTTGAATCAGTTGGTTGTGCCACTGCTAGAAAGCACTGATTAATTCTAACTCTCCCCAGATGCCATCCCAAAGGTCTGAGGCATTTGTCCACTATACAGGGCCCAGGATTTGACTGGTTTAGCATGTACTGTGATCAGTTCTACAGCATTTAGAAAGTATTAGGATAAACAAACTACTTTGGTAGCTTGTATACTGCTTGCTGCTGAGCATCTAATAAGAAAGCCGAGTTTGTTCACTTCCTTCACTGGAGTAATCCCGAGAAAATCAATAACATAGTCAAGATACAGCCATGCTATTCATGTGGAAGCTGTAGTTCAGTTAGAAGTTGAATATGGCATCCCTCAGGCTATTTTCCAAGGCCAAAGAATATTAAAACATCATTACAGTACTGAATGCATGCCATGCAACACATGTAATACACCCCCTCACCCTCTCCCTTTTCTTTTTACTAGAGACAAAAATCCCTCTGAAGCTGAACAAATAACCAACTATATTGTTTTCGGATCTGTATTACGACCAGAATATTAACCCTCCACTCTCAGAATATATTCAATACATGGAGCATCAGTAAAACAACCTGCTCTTTTTAGACTACTCTTTGGCATGACCACCTACCTAGAGGATTTGCCTCAAATGATCCTAAAGTACTGATCATAATTTTCTCGCTCTTCTGTTAGATCAATTCTGGCTGACAGCTGCTCTCAGCTAGTCTCTTCAGTGTTGATTAAGTTTGCTCTTGTAGCTGAGATACAACAGAGGTAAGGCTCACAAGGAGAAGTAATTTCTTTTTGTAGATGGAGGCTGGCTCTGGACTGAGGCAAAGTGGACGGTATCCTAGGGCAACACACTGCTTGCAGAAGTGAAGTGGCCCCAGTCCTTCTACTGACCTTGCTCGTGCCAGAGCACTGGAAAAGCAGAGTGGCTGCTGCCGCAGGAAAGCAACGGGCAAACAGATAAGGTATTTCCAAAGGGAGTGGGACGCATCTGCTCCCACTGATGGAGTTGCTCCAGGCTCCACAGGGGTAGCAGATCTGCAGATCTCCCCATCTCAACTCCTCACCCAGCTTTAGCCTCTTTTTTTTTTGCCACAAGCCTTTACTTTTGAAGCAGCAAAAATCATTTCAGCCTTGCTGCTGAGCAGCTTGAAACAGCAATATTAATTAGTCCCACAGACCAGAGTTAGAAAAAATGGACAAGCTTTCAGGCACTCAAGTGCTTCTTATTTGATTAAGTTATTTTCTGCAAGTAGAACACATTCAAATAACAGAACATCCTTTAAAATGGGCAACAAATCCAATTAACTGACAGGATCTGAAAGGATAGGGCGAGGAAGGGGACATAAGGTAAAGTAATAAACTGTAAAACTGAAAAAAAGCCCTGGACAAAATGAGATGGATTTTGGATGCTTCCGAGTGTGAAAGGAGTGACATAGCCAATGGGAATGGTTGTTCTACATGTTATGACCTGCTCTGTATGTGTTTAATAGGGAACAATGGCAAAGTAGGGCTGCCCAGTGGATTCCCAACCAGTCGGTATTCAAATGTAGAGGGGTCTAAATCATCAAGGACGGAAGAAGCTGAAGCTGGATCCCAAAGTCAGTCTAGTCTCATAGCTCATACAAACCCCCTGACATGCTATCACATCCCTGCTGCAAGATGTGGGCAGCATTGCTGAGGACCCACTAAAAGGAAGCTGTATAAACAACGCTTCAAATGGTGGTTTTGCAAGGTCAGCACAGGGTAAGCCAGGGTACAGCACGCACAGGCACCCTTACTGAAACAAAAAACAATTCACTTTTTTACTGCACATAGTAC
The DNA here is from genome assembly GCF_036417535.1 of Chlamydotis macqueenii. Taxonomy (NCBI): domain Eukaryota; kingdom Metazoa; phylum Chordata; class Aves; order Otidiformes; family Otididae; genus Chlamydotis; species Chlamydotis macqueenii. The sequence goes on from NC_141556.1 coordinate 133,360,381, forward strand.
ACAGCTTGCTACCCAAAGGGAAAGGTCAGAAGTCAAGACATGATTGATACTCTTCAAGGATGCCACAAAGAAAAAAAGGCTCTGCTCTTAACCACGGCACCACAGGCCCAGCAAGAAGGTTTTATTTTCCTGAGGTTGAGGGTAAGATAACTGTGATGCATCCAGCTGGCAAGGCTGTCAGAGAATTTCCCCAAGGCAGAGTCTGAGCCTACAGACTCCACTGGGCAAGATAAACAGATGTACCAAGCACATACTGAGATCTCCATGAGTATACTAATCGCGCTTTACGCCACGTCTAGGAACAATCCCACTAAGGTTTACTGCATGGATGCGATGACCTAGATACTTGCAAGCTACGCGGTAGAAGGCAGCAGCATTATTCTGCTAGAGTTACCGGCAGGATGCCACAGCCCTATGAAACCAGGTGCCAGCTATGATAAATGAGCCCAGCTTTTTACCATTAGGTATAACCTTAGCAGGGCAAAAGAAGCAGCACAGTGAAAGGGGACAGACTCAGGAGAAATACTAAAGAAATCATCTTGCATATCTTCTCGTCCTCCTTATGCCAAAGTCTCCTTCACCCTTCAACATCCTTCTTCAGCAGGGATGAAATAATCAGGTTTAGCAGATGAGCACTACTGGCAAGAACATCTGTTTGGAAGTGTACCTTTTCAGCAAGGCTAATTGACTGTTTCTAGGACTGAGTGCTTTTTAAAAGAAAGATGTGAATCTGACACTAAAAATGAAATTAAATAATTCACCTTTTATCATCTCTTAGCATGACAGCAGACAGGAAAACTAGGGGGTCAGCAACTGTCTCCATACTGAAAAATTCATGTTTCCTGAGCTCTTCTTTGCTTTTTACCTTCCATGTACCTGATAACTCTGCTCAGGGTCTGCTGAAGACAGAAGATTATTCATCTGAAAGTTGCAATCCCTTAATTAATGCTAACAGATACCCGAGAGGATCCCATCATAATTAGTGTGGCTCTGTTAAAGTACTGGAGAAAATAGCCTGCTCTCCATGTAGACCGCTGTACCATCAGATTGACAAGTAAACTGCAAAACTACTTAAAAGCAAGCGTAGGGCTGAATCCTGCTCCACTTCCATTTACGTTGCTCTGGTGATGCTACTGAGAGATACAGTGGAGTAAATATCATAATTCAGTGATGAATCTGTTTTAGTTAAGATTCTGATTTAGTTATGACTGCAGGTCCTGAGAAGGCAGCGACTCCAGCTTCTGAGAAGGCAGCTCCTCCTAAAACATCCCAGCCATTCCGGTGGGTCCTGAAATAATGTACCAACTCTGGCAATACGCTATTGGACCAGAGCAGCGACACAAAACCAACCTGAATTGTTCAGAGCCAATGTTGCACTTTCATTTGTCATTGATCTGCCTTTTGCTCATTAAAAGTGGTAGTGAAACTCATCCTGGTTTCCATAGAAGAAAATCAAGCCCATGTATGACATGTGGCTGAAAAGTCACAACTAGTTGTCAATGTCTACTAGTGCTGCACAGTATTTACACATAGGCAGAAATACATTAAATTTTATTTTATTCTATGATACAAGTACTATGTAGACTAATATATCCTCACAACTCCATGGGCTAGCCCTTCAGTTCTGCTGCCCAGGGCAACAGTCAAATCAGCATACAGAAGAGGCCGGCCTGGGCATTAGACACCCATGGAGCGAGTTAGATACACTCATATTCTGCAGGGGATTCAGGAAAAAGGCCATTCAGCATCCCAAGAGAGCCAGCACATTCAGAATTCAGAAAGATTAAACCCAGCAAGGATAGACAGCTCCAATGAGTATTTTAAAATGGCAGCTTGCCACGCAAACGGTGAAGTGCAGATTTTATTAACTAACTTCTAGTTAATTTACTGTCCAGTGGGATTCAACAACCAAGAGATTGCTCTTTTCATGTGAGTTAAAATACCACAGTGGCAAACCTTAGGCAAGCATATTCCCACTGTGTCTCTTAATAGCGTTAAACAGCTGCGGGGGGGGGGGGGGGGGGGGGAAGAAAAAAAAAATAGAGCAGACTCTCTAAGTTGTGCCAACCTTTGACATTGTTCCTGAATCCCCCTAAACGCCATGGCTGAAATCCTCGCCCCCCTGGCAGCAAGAGGAAGGCTTCTCATGGATTCCTGAAGCCCAGACTCCACTTGCACATGGCAGTACTTCCACTTTGCTACCCCAACCTTCCTGCTTTCTTTTCTTGCTTTCTCAGTCTGCCTCTGTCCTCCCCTTTTGCTCACATGTTACTGCAATCACTTCCAAATTAAAAATTAAAGACACTAAATCAATACAAACCACGGAGCTAACAATCTGTGTCCAAGCCTCATTCTTCATTCCTCTGCCTTGCTTGTATCCCTCTGGGCTCTTGCTTTTGTGGTTTCTACTTCTCCCACGTGGGCGATCGTTTATGTGAAAGGTGCCAGATTATTATTAGGAACGGTACACCGGCTTTATTGGGAAGAGCTGAAGAACTAGGTAAGCTGTAAGCAAGTGCACAAATAGAGGACTGGAGATCTAGGTTCAGTTTTGTGTGTGGACAGATCCTTCCCCAATTCCTTATGGCAAGTCACAAGCAGCAATTGAAGACTATTACTTGAGTACGTGTCATACAACAGAAGACACAGAAAGACCTAAGCTAGAGAGAGAAGAGAAAATTTCTAGGAAGTGCTTTGTCAAGCCTAGGCAACTAAGAGAAGCTGAGGCAGTTTGCCTCCTATTAACCACTTTAGAATGAGTCAATCCTTTCTGTAGTATCTGTCTATCCATCTGTAAGTATATATAGTATATATGCTATAGAAAAGATACATACATAGTATGTATGAAACTATTTAAGTGTCCTTAAAAAATTAAGACTGTCAGCAACCCTACAATAATAAGCAGATCCAAACCTCAAACTTCTAAGCTTTTATTACCAAGAGTGAGGAGGAACTTTTTTTTTTTTTAAGAAATGGAAGTCACAAAGGGTGTGCCTGTCTCATTTTTCTGAGGCTTTGGTTATATACAATGCACAGCATGTGGCAGTTCTCTGACAGTGAGATTCTTCAAGTCCTGTATACTATAACGGTGAGTTTGAAAGAGCACGCTATAAACGGCACAGCCTTAATTTGTACTTGTTTTACTAATGCCTTGTGTCTATTTTTACAGCCTATTTGAGAATTCTTTGCTCTACAATGTAGACATAGTTTTAATTTACAGCAGTCAGACTCCTAGGAACATTGCTCCCAAACAAGCAGCATTTTGACCCCTTCACTTTCGGATGCTCAAAACCTCTCAGAAACTAAAGAAAAAAACAAACCCAAAAGGATGACCATCTGCAGAAGGGAAAACTTAAGCAATGTCTGTGGTTACTCTCTCTGCTCGTCTCTTAACGCGTCTAAAAGAGATGCTGTCCTCTCTGCGTGCATCTACATTATTGTTTTAGCTCACATCAAGTGTACGGTTTGGAAGCAAATCTAGCAATCATTTTCACTTGCCAGATTTTGAGTCACATCATAGTGGGAGACTTTGAACTAGATTTTTTTAATGTTGAAATTAAAGAGGAAGATGCGTGCCAAGAATGCACTCAAAGTTCTCCAACCACTAATGGACATTCAGCTCCCTGGTACCAAACTAGACATAGTCCACAGTAAAATCTCAAGATGCGTATGGTGTGAACATCAGTCCTCAGCACCATCTGGTCCTCTACTTTTGCAGTGTGCTGCTTGATAATGTAGTCACAGCCTCTGAAACCAGTTTCTAACTTTCCCTATAGCTTCCTTGGGTAGGGGTTTGCTGTGCTAGTGCTGGGCAGCAACCCCAATGCTCCATCCACAGGTGCAGGGCAAAAAGCCACCAGCATCTGGAAAGACTGGGTGGCCCCTTCCCTCACACTCCATTCCTGGTGAAGCTGCCTCTTGAATCATAGCCACCCCTAAATATGACTTAACGGGAAGAGAGGTTGTGGAGTCTCTATCCTTGGAAATATTCAAAAGCCATCTGGACAAAATCTTGGCAACTGGTGGCCCTCCTTGAGCAAGGAGGATTAGACAAGATGAGCTCCAAAGGTTCCTTCAACCATTCTTCTGATCCTATGTCAACCATTCTTTCCAACTGTAGATAAAATCCGAAATGCATAGCTCACACAGAATCAGAGGAACATGTTGTCATCAAGCTCCCCACAGAAAGGGCTTGAGGGTTCCCAGGGCTCGCAGAGTAACCCACCATAACTTTCACGACAGGATGCTACTAATCCTAGGAGTAACACTAAGCTTGCTCTTCTACAGATCAAAACATTTGTCCTATATTGGAACATCTCCCAGGTCACAGAAATGCCATTTCCATAGAGACATGGTGCCCAGGGATCTCTCTGGCAGAAAAATCAAGTATTGCAGCCACTGTCAAGCAGGGTGACTCCCTGCCCAGAGCTGGGCAGAAGCCTCCGCCAGCTCATGCCTCAGCTACTGTGCTGTCCTGGGGAGCAGCCGAGAGGGACAGTTGGGAGGGACAGTCGCACTGACCTTCCCTATTGCTAACACTACTGAGAGCGTGGTGGGAAACAGCACTGTAAGAGTATACGCACAGCAGGGTACTGAGGGGAAAATGCAGATTAATTAGATCACAGACAAAAAAAAAAAAGGCGAGTCATTTATTTAGGGTCAGAATTTTTTGAGGAAGGGAAAACAAAACAGTTTGGCTTATGGTTCAGCAGAACATAATGTAAAACTTATTTGAGGTTTGAGGCTAAATATCTTCTAAATTCACAACAGGGTTTTTACAGAGTAAAAATAAATAAAATAAATACAAATAAATAAATTTTTTAAAGACAAAAAGAAAACCCAGGCTTAAACACTGCAGGAAACCCATCATTGTTGACCAGTTGCAGTCAGAGGTGCTGGGCTGGCAATATCCTCCAGTCAACTCTTTTTGTTAGAATTCATCATAAAAAGCATTTGAGATGGCCCCTCGGCAGGTTTACAAAGCCTTTGACAGAAGTCCCCCTTTGTGAACTGCGTAACTCATAGGACAGCATAGCTGCCCAAGGACCCTTCCTTACCAGTCACACACTGATGCATGGACATCACAAGACAGAAATCTCCAAGTGGCTCAAAAGCAATACCATGAAAATAAATGTTATTTAAACATACAAAAAAGCAGCAGAAATTGTATCTAAACCATGTGTTATAAATAAAAGAAATAGAGAATAAAGCACATTTACCATGTGTTTTCACATGACGACTTTTACCACCAACCATAAAGTTCTGGTTGAGTTTATTGCATGTAGCCAAGAACCTTCAGCTGGATTTGTAAGTGTGTCATGATACAGCCAAGGCCTTCAGAGTGTTTTATTTACCAATTAAATAGATGCTGGTAGGCGGAGTGCCAGTCTGTGCCATTACACAATTACATTAAAAGATCTGGATGATGTAGAACGTTCATCACCCATTTGGGATTTTAACAGGCCGGTTTGCTTTCTTTCCTGATATTGGCTTATTACAGTAGGTGCTGCCATTAGTGTTCAGTCAGCCAGAGCTGAATTTGCAGCCTGTTCGACGCTAGCATGTGCTGTTGCCCATTAATTAGGGAAGTGGGAAATGTGACCCATTTTCCTCAGCTCTGCAATTAGCAGCTCTACAAAAGCGTCTTTTGAGGACTGGAACACAAGTTAATCTTCTGGGGGAAAACCAGCAAAAGAAACAATCAGCAAATCTCATTTCAAATGAGATTTAAGGTAATGCTGCCTAAAACTGAAAGGCCTCTTGTCTATGCGATCAGTTTTAGGATACTGGCAAAGCCCCACGTCTTTGTTTCTGGAATAAAAATGCCAGCGGAGTACATTGCCCTTCATGTTTGCATCTTTCTTTCTACATTTTGGAAGCCACAAAATCTGAAACAGCATGTCTGCATGCCTTATTATAGCATGACATCACCCTCGTGGCTGTAATTTGAAAGAGAAAACTTGTCATTCCCGGTCAGATACCCACTGCACACAACAACATTTCCTTCGTCAATCGTTCAGAGACCTTATGAAAGCCAAGTGTTTGAAGTTTCTCCAGAAGGAGCTTTTTTTCCACTGTGTTTGTGCAATATTCAGAATGCCTTTGCTGCTCTGATTGGACTTGGAGAGAAGTGGCCTTCAGACATTTCCAGTGATGTGCTTATTTCCTCTCTCACTAAAGGGCAGACTCAGCACTTAGCATCTCCTGTATCTAGGACAGACCTAGTTGATAGGACACTGCAGGCTCAGAGACTCCAGCTACACTTTGGCTGGCTGGAATTGAACCTACAAGCAACTAGATTTCTCCTAACAAACTCTTCTATGAAACTGGCTTTTAGAAGGAATTTTCTATTAACGATGAGGGAAGATGGTGAGCATCAGCTCAGGTAAGCATTACAATTTGGAATCTGTTCAAATGAGATCAAACATTTTGAAGTTCTCTTCTTGTTGCAGTCTCTATCCGCTCCTAAATTTCTGGCAGTTGCCTAATGCCTTCTGGCACTTCCCTGTTCACTCACAAGCACACAACATCCTTGGGGGTTTAATGAGAATTGCTTCTTTCTAGTACTCCCAGGACCACTATCTTTTATCCAAACGAGAAATATTGTGTGATGAACTTCTCCCTCAGTTCCAGCTGAAACCATTGAGCAATGATTGAACATAAAAACAATGCTTAAATCTGAAAGTTAAATAATCTAGCTCAAGCCCAAGGAAAGACTTCTCTAACAGTTCGGTGGAAATTAGATTGGCTCTCAGTTTTATAAGGGCTGGCTCAATTCCTAGATTGTACAGGCACCTGTTAGCAGCCACTATCCACGTCTTTGGATTTTACTTTGAATGCAATGGCATTATTCCAAAAAAAAAATTCTCCAGCAGGTAACACAGATGGGCAATCAGCACCTACCAACCAGATCAGTGTGAATGCTGTGTGCGATAACAGCTAGAATGAGGATTCACTCTGTTTATCTGACATGATACTCTAGCTGACATATCAATTCAGTTAATCTGACACTCAGCTAACATTTCCTGTTTACAGCAAAGACACTCAAATGGCAGAAAATCCTGTCCAGATACAGGTGGTAAGTGAATGGCATAGCATCATAGAATAGTTTGGATTGAAAGGGATCTTTAAAGATTGTCTAGTCCAACCCCCTGCCCAGACATTGTAGAGTTAACACAATGTTCCCAAAATTCCTGCAGAAAATTCGCATTTCTCGCTGCTTTCCTGCTCTCTGAGGAGTAGCTGCGGTTAGTTCCCACAACCCCAGCCACAAAAGTAGCATGAGCGTGGGCAGAGCTGGAACCAGCACACTGGTTGACTTAAAGTCAACTATCTTGGGATTAGACGCAGTACAGAGCAGCCCTGGTGAACAGCCACACAGCGACATCTAGGTCCCCTGTTCCTTGAGAAGATCTTGTTGATGTCTAATGATATGCAGGAACAAGACCACACGAACTGGCAGTCCACCTCTGTAAAACTCTTCTTCAATGTCAAATTGCTTTACAGATGTTCGTTAAGCCTCACCCCCTCCACTGACCTTGGCTGTATGCCCGTTTTGCGGATGCCCCAGATGAGGCATGGGGAACTGCCCGCTGGGAAGCAGTGAGTCAGAGGAAGAATCCTGACTTCAAATTGCTCCACTCACCCTGTCATACTCCTTTCCCCAGAAAATCTTTAAACTTGAGCCATACAGAGGTCAGAAACACAAATTATCAGACTTGTTATTACTTCTAGGCATAAATCCCCAAAAAAGCAACAGGAAAAAAAACCTGACATTCCTTTCTCCCTCCCCACCTGCCCTGGAAGCCACCAGCAACATCCTACTGAACTTTATGGAGCCAATACTCTTTCCACTATCAATTATGACTGTCAAAGCCGTGTTGTCATTAGTTACAGGAAGTTTTTTTTGTGATGTTCAGACACGTGCCTGCTAATAAATTAACCAATGATTCCCATAATCCAGTGATGAACTACTCTATAGGACTCAAAGGAATCTAAATGTAGCATTTGAAATCTATAGCCAAATAGATTATTTTCACATAATAGATGTCCTGCAAATTGCAGGGTTTACCAACCATTAACCAGTCTAGGTACCAACCAGTGTAGATACTGCATTCCCTGCTTTGGACAGTAAGGGTTTTAATATGAGGCTTTTTCCCAGGATGAAAAATCTCTGTGGTAGTTAGATTTAAAATTTCGGAAAAAAAACCATACCTGAATACCCAAATGAGCTTGAATTCCCAGCTGGTATCTCAACTCAAGCCACCAGAAATAAGATAATCAGTGCAGTAAAGCAAGGACGTGTGCAAGGACGTGAAGGACACATTTCCAAGGACGTTAGCAGAGCTGATATTCAAATGGAATGGTCCTTACTTCCATGGCAACCTCAATTTTTCTCTTTGAAGCAAGGAAGTTATCACTCTGAATGTTGTCCCTAGAAAAAGATTCTTCTACCCTCATCTAAAAGCCACCAAAGCCAACGGAAAGAACCTTCTATCGGTCAACTGGTTTTCTTATTTCTAGAGTTTCTCAAATATACATTAATTTGTTTATGAAAGACAGTGCTCACAGCTTTGTGGGAATAATTTCCAGTCTGCATCCTAACAGAAACAACAAATTAAAAGGAAGCATCTTCATCACCCATCATTTTCTTATTTTAAACAAATACTTCCCTGTGCATGTGGTTACAATAATACCTACCCAGAATGGAGATATGCCCCGTTTTGCAGAATAGCTTGTCTCAGTGACAACAGCTGTGACAAAATTTAAATGTTCCAGGATGAAGGCATTTCCATCAATGCTCTTCTGTTTAAGATGGCACAAAAGATTTAGTGGCATTGCTCTTACTCTTTCTCTCTGTTGTTCTCTCTCATCTGGCTGCTAATGTGGGCTTCCCAGCAGGCCTTCAACAGAGAAAGTCAAAACCAGGGGGTAGATCCTCCGCCACTGGATGTTGTTAGAGCTCTGCTGAATTCACTGAAGCTGTGACAATTTACACCAGCTAAGGATCTGCCTGCAGGGCTCAAAATGCAGTCAATTGTTGTCCCTCCTTCCTCTTCAGCATGCAAACAAAATCTTATATATCTTGTACAGTAATTCCATACTATTGGGAAGAGGAGAGAACAGAAAGGGAGTTCCCTAAATTAAACGTTTGCTATCTGAGGCTTGGATAGATACCCAAAAAACTGTGAGCGATCAGAATGCACCACATGGAAGCGATGATGAAAAACCCCAGTGAATAAACATGCCAGCAAAGCCTGTCTCTAAATAACTTATTGTAGTAGGTTTCCTTTAAAAAAAAAAAAGAATTTATGGTTGTTGCAGTGGTTTTTTTAATAAACATTTTATTAGTTTCCTGTATTCTGCTTTTTCTCTTCTCTCCATAAATTTCTCCCCTCCCTCTACAGCCCCATATGTTCAAAGGGGAGACAGCACGTTAGCAACCGGGCCAAGTTCAGATGAAGTATGCAGGCATAGAGAGCAGGCTATGGGTTGAATGGGAGGAGCGCCTCATTTTTTTCTTGTGGATCATCTGGTTAGCCTTGAAATGGAGCTGATGGGCTGCACCAAAAGTCCCTCTCACGTAAGGGCAGGTTATAAAGTCACCAACCAGCGTAGCAAACTACAGTGCACTCAGTCATCTGTGGGCAGCCCAGCTAAGCTGCTTGTGCTACTCCAGCATGGGTCCCGTGGGAATTACCTGGGTTCAGAGATAGCACTGTGCAAACACTGCTCCCTGCTTGCAGGGTCAGACCAGCCTCAAGCCGGACCTAAACCAGCTGCTGCCTTATAAACAGTGGGATTCAAAGTAATTTCCAAAACCCTGGCGATGTCCTGACTGCATGCTGGAGTGAGATAATGGAAAGCTCCATCTGACTCACCACCCACTTCTCCCTCTTCCAAGGTTCTGGTTTCTAAAGGAAAGAAGGAAGGGAAGGAGGGAGGAAACCCAGGTGTACATGGGTACCGCTCCACCAGGAGAGACACTCTACTGTTGTCGAGTCTACGTTCCTAGTCTGGGCCATCAAAAGACCCTTTGAGTGCACCACCAAGGAATCCTCCCCATGTAGTAGCCATGGGGAGTCCTTGCCCCTGAACAGAGTTAGGTACTACAAAACTGAGTGAGCAGAAGCAATGGAGTTTATTTCACCTGCCTGAAAGTTCGGCCTAGGTTCTTTCCACAGTCAATAGAAACACGCAACTCCCCAGCAGAGTTCATCCCACCTATTTTAGTATGAGCTTCCTCACTCTTTAGAGGTACAGGTCTTTCTCCACTGTCTCTAGAGGACATCTTAGACACTTTTAGACAGCTAAGAAAAATGAAATTATTTCCACTCAGGTGTCAAAACTAGCTCCTTCCAGTCTTGCAATTTGATGGATATGATTAATCACTGGAATGAACAGACTCAGGATAATATTGAAGAAAAGAGATTAATAGAAGTCAAGACAAGATAAAGGAATCCAAGTTCTCTGCTGATGTAAGGGAGTGAAATTTACAGTTACTATCTGTACTGTCATTAGAAGAACATTATATCTCTATAAAGAGAGCTTTGTATTCCTGTTCATGAGGTACAGAAAATGTGTCGATTGTGCCCAAAATGCCAGCCTAGTAATTTCCAGTCTGGTAGTTTTGACAGGCTTAATGAACAGGCTCAGCAAAAAACAAGGACTGGAATGCGGAGATAGCTGTATTAGGTGGACTGACAGGCTCTTTGAGAAAGACTGCATAGGACCTGCCCTAAATATTCTTAGCCATTCTGTACTAGTACTTCCTCACTTTCTTAAGCATGAAATTCACTTACATATTCTAAAAATGAAAAAGCAAGGAGGGCAGGGGGGGAAGAAGAAACTACCATTTTTAATGTACAAGCATATTTACATAATCAGGGCAAAACCCTGTATTTTAAAAATGCCCTAAATACATATTTACATGAGAGAATGCAGAGATTCCAAAGAGGCTGATAACATGCATTTTAAGTATAGCTAACTACATATTTACACAATCAAGACAATAATCCTCATTAAGAATTTTTTTTTCCCACATTGCCACATTAGAGAACTGAACAGCTATTAATCCATACAACTCCACATTAACTCCTAGATACTGCATGTCCTCAGGGCACTGCAGTACTAGCAAGCGTACATGGAAACCTAGCAACTTCCTCCTGAGGAAAGGAGGGGTTCCCTCTCTCTCTGGGTTTTGCTCAATCACCAGTCATCTTCTAAGAGATCTCCTGGAACCGTAGTTTCTCTGCTGCAAGCGGTACCTTACTCAAGTCACTGCTGAGCAGCACCAAGGATGGGAGTAAACACTCCTTAAAAATCTCCATTCAGAACACTGTTTCTGAATGAGTTGTGCACGTCTGCTCTGCATGGTCATTCCAGAGCACAAATGCACCTGCGGCAGGGAATCCTGTTTTCTGGCAGGATAACCCAGTCTCCTCACAGACTATGACAAACAGAGAGCACACGGGAACATAGTGCTTTGGGTGTGACACGGCAGCGGGAGACATGGAGAGAACAAGAAATGGTGTGTGCTGTGACCAGTAACAACCCCTCACAAACCATTTAATGTGGTGACTAGATGAAGAATATGAAAGGGAAGCTTGCTTTCCCTCCTCTATAGCCTGTGAATTTTCCCCATCAGAAAATCCTATCTCATTAACAAGCTGAACAGTGGTTTTATATACATTTTTCCCTTCCCTTCTCTCAGCCTCAATTGCAGTGATACAGGCATCAATGAGTTTCAGGAAATGAGAGACACTAGGTTTTGTTTTCTTATGGTAAATCACCATCTTATGATCAACACAACTACTTCAATGTATCTGTGGGCACAACACTTTATTTTTAAAAATAGACTAAAAATAATGAATTATGAAACATTTTAAAAATTAATGCATGCTCCACTTTAACCAGCTGTCAAATTCATCTGCTCCTCCTCCTCCTCACAGGAAAACATCTCTTCCCCAAGATATCAAAACTCTAAAAGACAATCAAATACAGAGCTTTGATTCTGGTGCAGAAGGAGAAACATCCATCATCCAAAAGTCCTGTCTGGCTTTCACAACTTTTCTGCATTACCCTACTTCCCCGCCACTTCCAGGCCTACACCATCACCAGAATACCTGAATCCCCTCCAACAGCACACCCGCCATGCAGTGTGTGTGTTTCATCTTCCCCCTTAGCTGCTCTGAAAGGGGAGAGCTGTGCATGCAGTCGAGCATTTTGGTAGGGGGTTGTTTTGGGGAATTATTTACATTTTCACATTTCCAGTCTCTACATGAAGACAGGCCTCCTGGGGAAGCCCTGACATTAGGCCGCATGTGGGCAGAGCTTGGATGGGCAGGTGGAGGAGTCACTGGTATGTAGGAACCAGCCTGGACTAGTGGTGACACTGTTGCTGGGAACAGTCAACAACCTTATATCAGTCATGTCTGATGTTTTTACAGCACCTTTGTTTGCTGGTTGAACTTTCTTAACCTGTATTTTGCATTAGCTGACTTCTGCTGCTGCTGTTGTTCTTCTCAAGCTCCTTGTAATACTCCTTGCTCTCACTTCACTGGCAAGCTTCTAGAAAAAAAAAAATTCCTTCTCTGACATGTGTCCATCTTTTTCCCTTTATACTCCTTCACACATTCTGCTATTGTAGGTCCAGCTCAACAAACCCCATCTCCACCAACACCATCCTTAACCAGCTGGGAACCCAGTAACAACAAAAGACCAAACATGGGAGGAGTCATCATTTCAAGGGTATTGCCTCTTCAGCATCTCCAGCCACTGCCAGGGTACAGGAGGACGCTGGGGATACAAAACATCCCCTACCTGAAAGCAGTATCACACTATAATAAATAGCATTACAGACCACTGGACCATGAAGAAGAGAAATGAAAGATTTTAAAGAGTTTTACCTCCTTTGCAAAAGAAGTATGGAAAAACATGGAGTCTGGTTGTCAGCATAATCTATGCTGCCTGGTAGGCAAACATTTTCATAACCAGTTGTGGTAATTTCTTACTCAGATTAAGCACACAACAGTATTCACACACACAAACACACGCATGCGCACACCCCACTTGAGGAAAGCTCTAAGCTGTGGCTATCCCTGGCCACTGCTTGCAGGCAGGAAAGCTGTTGCACAGCCCCTTTACGAATATTTCTCTCTGCCACGGACCTGCTGGCCTGAGCGCAACCAATAAATGGACATCAGAATGAGACAGCACAGAAAATAACAAGCCTCAGCAGGGTCATCAAGGGAAGAGATCGATCAAGAAGAAAGTTAGGCAGCCAACACAAGTGGACTGAGAAAGCAGTTGTGCCTTCAATAGCATAAGTTTCTTGGGCCATAAAGCTGACACTGGGGCTGCACGCTTGCATTCCAACCCGACACATTTATTGGAGAAGTAGAAAGCTAATGTTGGCCTATTAACAATTGCTGTCCTCTGTAAATCACTGCAGGACCTCCCTTGAAGCATATTGCCTCCCATTTATCTCACAGGCAGCAAGGAACCCATTGCCCTCTTCAACTTGTTTTTTGGCCGTTAAACCAAAACATGGCCTTTCGGGGAGAGGACTGGTACACAAAAGCCAGAGTGGAAGACAGACCATTCCACTAGGAGGTTCAAAATGTGGTTGGAGGATACACATGATTTGATCCCAACTTGCCATGAATTTGTTGCAAAGTTTTGACTTAATTTTATTTCCCTTTCTGGAAAAAAAAACTGTGCTCCTAAGGTTTGTCAGGAGTACTCCAGGAGAGAAAGCACTACAGAAACCAGCAGCTCTTCAGGACAGGATACACGCACAGATGTACTACTGTTTGAAATGAATGGAGATTAACAGTTTAGCATCAGTTTCCTATGGGTTGCTCGGATACAATTTTTTCCTGTAGAGTTAATATAGGACTACAATAGTAGAATTTAATGCTATAATTATAATTTTCACAAATCTAGCTTATGCTGAAAAAATGAGTGTGCTTTTTTTTTAACTAAAAAGCGTCCTTTATAATTCCTGTATCATTCAGGGGAAGTTGAATGGATAAACAATTGTCATGGGAAACAGGAAGAAAAGTGTGGAGATGAGATATTTATATGCTCTTTGTCATCACCTGGACTCCAAGGACATGGTCACATACATTCCCTGATAAACTCACTCCTTCTGTGATCCATGTCCTCTTCTCCTATTGACAAGTAGCAAATGTGTCCCACTTAGTCACATGGCAGAAAAGAGCAATAGGAAAAAAAGCAGTGGTGACATTCTTGCAGTGGAATGCAGTGTTCACAATTTGTACCACAACGGTGGTTCTGTGGCAAGAGTTCACCCCACACCTTGCACCGTCAGATAGGGGTGGCCCAGGTTTGTCTGCGAAAGGAGCTGAGCTCCCCTCAGTGTTGAGCAGGTGGGGATCCCTATTCTGCAAACATTGTGGGGACGTAAGCCCTCTCCCATCCAGGAGAGGATAAAGCCCTGCAGCATCACCCTAGCTCATATGAGAAAGAGAAGAAGCCAAGGGCTGTGATGTACATGTAAGGTCTGAGGGCTTGGAGCCAGGCATGCGGTTAAGCATCTGTCTACACTGAGGTGCTGGAGCTGGACCGAGAAAGGTGGAGCAGCTGCCTGATGTGGTCTTAATTTACTCACAGGCTGCAAACATCAACCAGATATTTTTATGCTCTGTTATTAATGTTAACCACAAAACTAGAAAGGTTCTGCACAGCCAGTAAAGCTAGCAGTGTGAAATCCAGGAGGGCCAAGCCACTACAGAAATGTGAAGTTGTAGAAAAAGTTAACACATTTTGGAGGATTGTTTCAGGCTTACTCTTTCCAAGCGACTCAGAGATTCCTGCGTGCATAGTTCATGGGCCTGGTCAAAGGGGGCTTGGACAGACTTCAAGGGAAATTTGCAGCTATCTCTGTCTCTGCTGCCAGAAGTTTAATGGTGTCTTGCAGCAAAGCACTGCTGTCGATTGACAAGAGAGATGGAAAAACAGGTCAGATGCACTCCCACCTCTGGGAAAATGCGTTGCAATCCAGGAGAGCCTCCCATCATTGTGATAAAGCAGTTATTCTATCAAAAATCAGTTTCAAATCTGTTTTATCCAAGGTGGATTGGTAACAACCAGAGTCCCCTGACTCTGTTATGCCATGATGCTACCATGCCATGAAAACAGAGTTCCCTGTGAAATCTAAACCTTCTCACGGAACCAGTTTAAAAGCAAACAAGGAAGAAAGATGTCTCTGCCCCTAGTTGATACAGTTGTGTTCTGCTGTGTCAGCAATGTTGGCCTCATGAAGTATGCTTTTGTTTCAATGGACCCAGTAAGTCTGAAACCTAATGTGATGGTTACCTGTGCCATCATTGATCATGTTAGGCCCTGCTTGCCTCATACTCTTCCCAAGGCAGCAGTTTCCAACTTACCTCACACCAAGAGAGTATTGCGTTGTACTACCAAGGAGGTACTTACGGAAAGGGAAGAAGAAATGAAGAGACCTGATCATGGCTGGCCAAAGGCAGGGCAGACCCATGTTTCCCTGCTCACGCTCCAGGCCCTGGTTACTCTTTCTATGGACACTTTGTTTCTGTGCACACTTGGTCTTGGTTTTTGAAAGCTAACACTTCTATCTGCCATTGGATCTATTTGTCTGAAAAATTAATTACAAGTTTAGGAGCACATGGAAATAGCATGGATCTTCAGAAACCACATAATCAAGAAAAGGAAAAAAATAAATCAAACACTTCATCTTAGCAAATGAAAAACAAAATGTGAGCAGGAAGGAAGCATGGGTTTTTGAGGTACTAAAGAGAGGAAAAGGCAATTATTTTTTTTTTAAATCCTATTATTGATGCAATACAGCTGGATAAAAAGTTATTTTTAAAAATAAGTCTTTTAAATTACTTACAATGTGCATGGCTAAAAGGTTTATTTTTACCTTTCTGGTTTTAGATAAAGGTTGTTTTGCTGATCAGAACAATTACGCTCATAACGGGGAATAAAAGGAATTGGTTACCTACAGATACACACACCAGTGATGCTGGAGGAATAGTCACCATGCAGCATTCTGCTACTAAAATTGGTTTCATCTGTGAATTTTATTTCCCCACAAAATGTACATACTTTTTTTTTTTATTAAAGGCTTTCCATTGCTCTATGCAGTTAATACTTATTTCTACAAGCAGTAAAGCTTTCTGTTTTGGGGAAAAAAAAAAGAAAAAGAAAAAAAAAGAAAAAAGAAAAAAATAGGGACTACAGAAAGTAAAATAGAGGCTACAATTTGCAGCCAGAAAACAAACAAACAAAAAAGTAATATAAAAACTTGGGTTAAACACTGACTTTCCTGTTGTTACCAATGGGAAATGCTGTTACATGCAATGATTTGTGCTATGTTCATCTCATGGTCTGCGCTATACTAAAAACCCACCAGTATCAGCTGTTGCCAGAAATAGGGAAGCAGATCACACAAACTACTCACTGTCACAGTTCTTATATTCCCTCGAAGATTTTGTTCCACTGGCATTATATTGGAAACTCCTTTACACAGTGTCTATCCAGAAGGACTGCATTTTAATTACCTCTCAGGAGGCTTGGTAGATGTTGGGTGTCTCAGTAGTTCTGCTTGCTTTCTTAACATTGCCTTATTGCTTAAGGCTGTACAGATCTCTTCGTAATAACTGAAAGCATCTAAACTATGGAAACATTATATCTTGGAAAAGTAAAAACAAATCAAGATTTGGGTTCAGGATGGCTTAGCAGAGTGAATTCTTACTCATAGTCTTCACATTCTTACTGAGGCTTTACTGAATTCCCTGACATTTTTCTGCTGCTCTTTGATTAGTAAAAAATCACTCTGGGTTTCTAGGGCATTGTCGAAGCACATGTTCTTGCAGTATCCATGCTCAGTGGTGTTATGGCATGCGGAGAAGAAATGATGAATGAGTACAGTAGAAAAAAGAGAGGGGCAGTACAGAGAGACACCAAGTCTTCCCCAGCATCTAAAGGTAAGTAACCTCTCACCATGAGATTGTCAAAGAACTGATCACACAGGTTTATTCTGATTTCTATGTCAAAAAGGAGTCTCAGCTGCTCCTCAAGTAGCAAGGATCTAGCAGAAGAAATTAGAAGGTAGTGAGGTAGGACCACCTGCCCTGGAACGGGCTTTGTCAAGGCTTTCACAGAACATAAGCTGCAGCAGCATTTTCTCATTTTATACCAAATAGGTTCTCAAAATGAAAATAAGGTTTTCCAATAGGTCTTAATAACTCATAGAGCTGAGCAATTCTGGCTTGGTACGACTGAGGAGAATAGCAAGCAGTGTATGGCAACCAAGATCAGTTAGCCATAGTAATCACAGGGGCATGCAAAGGTCTCAGGTCTTGGTTTCTTCACTTGGTGAGAGCATAACCTTCATTTTCCAAAAAAATATATTCCTATTCCCCACAGTCGTAAAGGAAATATAAACAAATGAGCCAAAGAATAGGTGTCTGCCTCCACCTGTAGGAAACCTGCAATAAGTTGTTTCAATGAGACCGTGTAAGCAGTCTGTTCATCTTAACTTCAACCACAGCGAACATGTGGGGACAGCAAGAGAGCAGGGCCATAAGGGTGCCATGAGAAACAGAGAGGGTTCCCAATGCCTTAATTAAGCCGTGACTCATGACAGGAACAATGATTAGGTATGAGTACGAGGGGGCAGCATGTCCTACCATAGCCAATGCTGTAACACCAATAAACCAGAAGACTGAAGTTTCTGGGCTGTCAATTTGGTAATTTGTATTAACACTACATTCACTTTAAAATTGATTTGAAAGCAAACAGCCCAGGTAGGACTAATTTTGGTATGTTACAGCTTATTAGCAAAACCAGAGGAAAAAAAACCTGCACCGTGCACAGCTGGAGGTCCCACAGGATCCCCAAACAGGATCCCACAGTGCCTTTTAAAGAACATTGTTAAATCAGGACTACACATGTCACTACAGAGCTGTCAGATGATGCTGTTCCCAGGTTTCAACATTCTCTCTCTCTTGCACACAAGTATGTACACAAACACTCCCACAGATTCAACAGAGCTCCTGCATACCCCTCTGCCAATCCCTCGCCTGCATATGTATGACTGCCACTAAAACCGACGTGAGTTCAGTGAGAAAAATAATGTATTCTCTCTGTGCCATAACGCATGCGGCAGTGCCTTCTACCACTGCCATTTGTTGTTTATGAAAAATTCAGTTTATGCAAAACAATTAGGAATATTGAAAAATGAGAGGGGAGAGAACATCAGGAACAAATATATTTGTCCAGGACCCTTTGGAAAAGTAACATTTAGAATAAATAACAATAACACACCCCATTCTGAACTCAAATGAGTCCATCAGTCATCTAAAATAACAGGTTATAATTAATAATATAATGAATTAAATTATCATAAGCTTACACTAGAATATTACTTGGACACAACCAGAAAATACAGAGGGGGTGGGAAAGGGCTGGGGCACAGGCAGGCCAGGCTCCTTGGATGAAATCCCCTCCGCATTCCGCAGCGTCCCACCAACTTCAAGGCCCTTATTTCTCTCATGGACTCTCTATCAGTTTTTTCTCTCAATTCACTGTGCAAGATCAGAAAAATTTCCAACGCTTCCATTTCAGCCAAAGAGGGAAAACAATCACCCGATTCAGGCTCCTGTTTGATATGCCGTGACTTTGGTTCAGCACAAGGTATCATGGTAATTTTTTAAAGCAAGAGTAATAGGCATCCAAGGTATTTTTAGCCCCCCAAAAGGATGTAGAATACGTTTCACTTATTAGGTTGGAGGAAGGCTAGTCTTGCTGATGAGACACTGTATGAAAATACCTGTGACCTGAGCTCAGTCTCTTTGTCCCCCATCCTAGGGGGATCACTATTAACCAATGTCATGGTTTAGCCCCCCTCAGCGGCTAAAATACCACACAGTCGCTCACTCCTCCCTCGCTGCCTCTGCAGTGGGACGGGGAAGAGAAATGGGAAAGAAAAGAATGCAAAACTCATGGGTTGAGATTAAAAAAAAAAGGACAAATGTCCATACGGGTAAAATAGTGCTCTAAATACTGCGGGGAGCAGCGCGACAAAAGAGAAGGAGATAAGGAAAACAACATCTGTACCCTGATCGTCTCTTGCCAAAACTTGGTCTCATTCCCCGACTTGTGGGAATGGGCTCCATCAAGGCCGAGGCACCAGGGAGTGGGACAAAACAGAGTAAAGGACCCATGCAATGGGGCAGCGGCAGCAGGCAGGAACTCAGACAATATACAGGGAAAAGAAACCCAGCGCGCTCTAGGCAATTGCCAGTTTTTGTTATTACAACAGTTTCCTGAGGAGGTGAGATAATCCAGTATTTATCATCTTTGAAGAAGATTTCAGGCTGATGGGTGGTTAGGCAAAGCTGTTAGAAATGGCGTAGAGCCCAAAATAAGAGTGTGAAGAGACGTCACTTGAAGAGCCTGCTCTGGATTTGTGCAGCCTAGCTGCCACAGCGCAAGATAAGGAAAACCAGGAACATCTCTCCTCCGACCACAGAGACCCTGCAGGTTTCATTTCTCAATGGCGCTCCAGAAATAATTCTTCATCCTCACTCAGGTTTGAATTTTCATTTTTCCCACATAATTTCCAGCTCCCCAGAGAACCTTTTCTTTTCAAATCCCTCCCATTTTCATGAGGTTGATCTCTCCCTTGTTGTGGTTTTGAAGACATTCTAATCCAGGTATATAGCATGGTCATTTGAAAGGTTACTTTCCTGTTTGACTGATCATTCCTGACCCATTGCCTTCCCAGCGCTGCCCAGTGCAATAGCAATAACATCTGTCAAAAGTGGGAAAACAGATCACAAAACATAGATCTATACATCTGTAGATCTAGATCTATTATATAGACTTACCACAATGCAAAATAACTACCACGGTAACATACTCTGAAACATAAATC
This sequence comes from Chlamydotis macqueenii, assembly GCF_036417535.1. Taxonomy (NCBI): domain Eukaryota; kingdom Metazoa; phylum Chordata; class Aves; order Otidiformes; family Otididae; genus Chlamydotis; species Chlamydotis macqueenii. The sequence goes on from NC_141556.1 coordinate 133,380,326, forward strand.
CAATATGGACATAAAATACACACCCACATATACTCCTCCTTTCTCCTGCATGGCCATGTTGAATAGACTGGAGATGGACAAAAAAAAAGCAGCTTTTTTTCCTTTTCCTATGTGCAGTTTCCACGAAGCTCCCCCCAGCAGAGCAGTGGGGAAACCTGAGGAGTCATGGCCAAGGTGATGGGGTTGAGTGGGGCAGGGGGTGTTCGGAGTCTCATTGCCACACACCAGATCTCATCAAAATACACACACCCGCTGCAGAGGGGACCTTCAGTCTCTAAAAGAAATGATAGCCACCCGCATCTACTGCACATCTGAGGAGACACTCAGCAACTGACTTGAAGGCTCAGTTCTGTGAACTGGGGCTTTGCGTACAAATTCATCTGACCTAACGTTAGACATCTACCCGATGGGCTGTGGTGACAAACACAGTCATGTCGATCCCTCCTGCAGCTGGAGGTGAGGGACTTTCAGAAAGCAGCTCAGGTTGTAAGCCAAGGGTGACTGCACTGCTCATCCGGGACCTCGTGTCAGGTGGGACGAATCCAGGTCTTAAATGAGCAGGTCTCTTTGTCTAGCAGTACCTTTTGAAAGCTCAAAGGACTGGGAAATCCTGGACAGGGAAACTGCAACTCTGCACCAACCTAACATGAATGTCCAGGATGCAAGAAGACTAGAGTAAATCTCTGACTTTTTTGTTCCTTGGTTTGTTCTTCTTGGCTATGGTCTACATTTATTGGAGAATTCCTCCATCTCTCTGTGGGCAGATCAGTTCTACGCTTGTCACGTATGTGCTGCTTGAGCAGATGAATAACTTAATTTTCCCCACAAAGCACTAATGTGCTCCAGAATGAACATTTCTGACTTTTTTAGGCAGTAAAAAGTCTCTTATTCAACCTGTTTAATAGGTTAAGTGGTTATTTTGTATTTAAAAAAAAAATCAAGTATGCTTCCCTTCCCAGTCTCTCTCTCCCTCTCTTTTTTAATTTGATGTTTTAACAGTTTCAGGATCAAGGAAGTGGTTATTTTTGGCATAATATGTAGAAAGACAATCTTGCAATAGTATTCTCTACCAAGTAAGTGCTCAAATGAACAGAGCTTATAAATGATTAATTTACCAGCAGCGAGATAATCCTGACAAGTGCATCTGGTGTTTGTTAACTGAAGATTATTTCTTTTAAAGTTTTAATTGGGCCACGTTAATTGGATGCTTTTCTTCAGTAGACATATTTCATATCACAAAGCTAGGCCAGGTTTTGTTCAGCAAAACTGTAAACATGCAATTAATCACAGAAAAACATGGATCCCCTCCTTACACTTGGAACACGCAAGCCCTGAAAGTCATTTTCACGGAGTTTTACACCCTAAAATCAAGTGGACTCATATGGCTGAGGTCTGGTATAATGGTCTGAAAACAGAGTGATGCCTCAGTAATTACCATGAGCCTGCACAGCACTGGCAAACCTGTCAAGAGCCCTTCTTGGTACAAATACTCTGCATCCTTCAGCAGGAGCGTCTCCATGAGAAACGTCTGACAAGGACGGTGCTGTGACAGCCCTTGGTTTCCCTTGCCTGTCAGAGCAGAGCATCACCTTGCCTGCATAAAGGAGGGCAGCAGCTCTGCTTTTGTGCCAAGGGGGTCTGAGGCACTCAGGAACGGCTCTGCCAGTGTTTATGAGGAGTGTCTTCTCATGGCACTGCGACAAAAGCCAAAAGGGTGTTAACACACCCTTAACAAGAGGGCAAGAGAAAATGAACTACCACGTCACCTAGATTATTCAGGCTAAGATTGGAAACCACATTTGGAAAAATACAGCCAGAAAGGCTGCACAAGCCCTTTTTGCCCGTCAGCTGGGTTAGTCAATGCCACGGGGACTGCGGGAAGGGACTGGGTCAGTGCCAGTCCCATCTGCCCTGGAAATGATGGGGAAATGGGAGAGCTTCCCATCTACTGTGATACATTTTCATGGTTCCCTGTTCCTTTTCCTTTTTTCCCTTGCTCCTTTTCCTTTTCTTTTCCTTTCTTAAAATCATTGAATAGTTTGGGTTGGAAGGGACCTTTAAAGGTCATCTAGTCCAACCCCCCTGCAAGGAGCAGGGACATCTCCAACCAGATCAGGTTGCTCAGAGCCCCGATCAACCTGGCCTTGAATGTTTCCAGGGATGGGGCATCCACCACCTCTCTGGGCAACCCGTTCCAGTGTTCCACCACCCTCATTGTAAAAAAAATTTCCTTATGTCTAATATGAATCTACCTCCCTCTATTTTAAAGCCATTACCCCTAGTCCTATCGCAACAGGCCCTACTGAACAGTCTCTCCCCATCTTTCTTGTAAGCCCCCTTGAGGTACTGGAAGGCTGCTATAAGGCCTCCCTGGAGCCTTCTCTTCTCCAGGCTGAACAGCCCCAGCTCTCTCAGCCTGTCCTCATAGGAGAGGTACTCGAGCCCTCTGATCATCTTCACGGCCCTCCTCTGGACTCGCTCCAACTGGTCCACAGTCTGTCTCAATTTCTCTTTCTTTCTCTTTCCAAAATTAGCTAAAACTATTGCATAAAGAACAGATACACAGGCAGTTACAGTAGAACCACTTACTGATCCTTACCTATGGAGGCTTTCCAGAGCTCTGTACAAGCTCCTTTCACAATGAGAGCAGGCAGTGTTGTGAAAGATGAGAAACCACAATAATGTTATTTATGGGAACAACTTCTACTTTTCCTTTAGAATAAGAAGAGGTTTTAATCTATAGCTATGATGTAGAACTACACAAAATATGTGTATGTTATACCGAGGTACCCACACACACTCAGCACAGGCCAGAGCACTGTCATTTTCTGGTAGACTGAAATTATGATTCTACACAACTGCCTGCTGCAGTGTGTAGGTATGACAATGCTTTTATGTGAGTGACTACACAGCTATATGGAGAAGAGCTATATCATGTCTATTCTCATTACATGGTAGCTGTAAAGTTCATTTGCACTGAACTAATTAAGTTGTTCCTGTTCCGCATTCATGCCAGCAGGAGTTATGATTGATTAAAAGTAGTTCCAGCCATGATCTCCTCGAACATGTGTCAGAGGTCTGCAGCTGAGTGCCCATGTAAATTAAAGCCCTACAATTCCCCTTTCATTAGCCATCAGGTTTTGGTTTGAAATGCCCCTGAGGAAACTATGACCTACTCTTATGATCTGTAGAAAACACACTTTACTCCCACAGGCCTGGTTCAGGGTAGCGTTCAGCACAAGCCTGGTTTTAAGTTAGCAGATAAACTGACCTGTCTCAGCAGAACTGCTCATGAACGTAAACCCGTGCTCTTTGCACATACTTGCTGAACCCAGAGCTGAAAGTGGATCAGCCTGAGAAACCAAATATGTGCTCCATGATGACTTTTGGACATCCAAAGGTTTTTTTTCCACATTTTAACATGGCCAAAAGACAAATGGTAGACATTTTCAGGGGACTAAAATCCAGAATTACTTCTTAATACACAACATGTCTTCCAGATTTCCACCAACAGCCAAGCTAACTACTTGAGCGCTAAGGACTTTGGGGAGTTACAGCTGTCTGGCAGTCCCACGGTGGAAATCACACCAGGACCAGGGACACGGGAGTGACTCCCAGACCATGAATTGGATGGGGGACTCAAAACAAGCAGAAAGCCTCAGAGCTTTTTGAGGAGACGTGGTTGAAGGGCTGGGTCTGACAGTGAGGCTCCCTCCACAATGACTATAAAGATGCCAGAGGAATCAGCTAGCTTGGGAGTTTGGAAACTATGAGGTCTATTTCCTTGGGGCAGAATATCCAGCAGAGATTTCCTGGAGCTGAGGACCCCAAAAGCCCCTGCACTTCCCACTCTGATGCTGTCTTTCAGGCAGATTTCAGAGTCACTGGGCAGGTAAGCCGGCAGTAAGCCTGCAAGGTTTCTGAGAAAACCTGGCTGGCAGGAAAGTTTCAAAACCTGCCTGACAGGCAAGGTCACATCGGAGCTTGGGGGAAAGAGGGTGATTGACAGAAAATCAGCTGACAGGAGCATGTTTCCATGTGATGCTTTACATCCGAAAAAAATCAGCATATTCTAAGATAAAAACATTCTTTTGGAAAATTTCCGTCACTTCTACTTAAATGGCTATCATTCACAATCTCACTTTCAGCCTTACAGAACTGGATCACCGTTTGCTTGCTGCAGAATGTCCTAATTGGAGTAATTTCTACAGTGGATTGTTTCTCAGAGCAAGCTTCACTTGGCCACGGAAAATGATATAGCATTTAGCTCCACCGCAGTGTCTGTTATGTCAGATCAGAAATATGATAACAGGAAAATATTCCTGTAACACAAAATACTCTTTCTTGAAAACAAAATCTGTGGGATACATGGGTTACACAAGGTATCCTACAGCTATCAAATAACTGAGTGGCAGCAGCCCTGAGACTCCACTCCCTAGACCTTCCTTTTACTCCATTAAGTTTTGCATGAATACCTCACCCGAGCAGGTTATAGCGGTTAAGAAACACCATTGGAAAGAAATCTGCCATCCAAATTTTAATAGGGTTTCAGCCACTTCAAAGCTGTTCATCTCTAACAGTTTTAATCCTTTTCAGCCACTACCTCTCTCCCTGCCAAAGTCAAGTCAATTAGTTAAGAAGTCATTAGAAAAGCCCTCAGATATGAAAGCTGTGCCTTGAAGTCCAGCTCTTTTGTGGCCTCTCTCAAAAGACAGGGCTGCTACTTTGGCACGGTTTCAGCCCCTTGGTCTACCTGAAACACAAATACCAAATCAGCCTGACTCATCTGCTTCATCTGATTGCATCCTCAACCACTGGAAGAGGCTTTCTCCCAGCAAGCAGACGAGCAAGTACCAGTACAGCAGCAGCCACAGCGTTCACACTGGTGACTGAAGCAGCCACTTCAGCAGACAAAATCGTGCCAAATTTGTAACGTCTGCAGGGATGCTGCCGTGCGCTAGCCTTGCGCAAAAGCCTCAGTGATCAGTGTGGCAAGTTCAGTCCTAGTCAATTCTCCATGCCGTGAGTCAGCCCTCACCCCAGGGCCAAACGGCATGTACTGGTTCACGACTGCTCTCAATGTGGGGTCCAGCGATTTCCCTGCCAAGAGAAATATTTGGCTTGTTTCTGACTGGAGCCATGAAGGTAAACTCATACCTACAGCGTGGGTGAAGAGCCAAGCCGTGCCCCAGGGCAAAGCAGGGAGTGAACCAACTTGACGGCACAGAAACACCCAGTGAAATTTATTCTCATTTTTGGCCCATCATCTCCAGCGAGCTTATCTCATGTTGCCATACAAGCTGCAACTCATTCCAAGACTCAAAATTTTCGCACTTCTAGGCTTGCTCTGAACAGAGTCAGGTATCCTGACAGCAGCAGCTCCTTTCCCAGCAATGCCACCACGTGCATCATGCTCCCTGGATATCCCACGGCCGCAACGCACCAGCCCTAGCTGCACTGAGGACAGCCGGCACCCACGCTGCTGCCAGACACACGACCGCCAAACAGAAAGGGACCCCTTCCTCTTGAGGCGGTGAAACACGGCATTTGCTGCCAACATGTCCCATCCTCTCACCAAGCTGCGGCTCCGTGAACAGCACGGGGGGGGACAAAGTAAATCCCATCTGTAACGTGCAGCCCTACGTGACGTATAGAGGATGCAATGGAAGCTGTCCTTTTGCTAAGCCCGCTGGCATCCGAAGGCAGGCTACCATCAAACTTGGCATCGCAAAATAGAAACTGGCAGGGACCAAAGGCAAGAAGCGTGCGCCTGCTGCAAGTACTTCCTCACACATCCTCGCATTTCGTGTTGCAGCACAGCAGCAAACAACTCTATCGAGCAACCAAAAATTGCTCAAATTACACATTTACCCCGACAGTAAGTCAGAATGGGAGTTGATTCACTCATCACTCCAAAGAAACAGGATGGAGTGACTAATGCGGAAATGATCGTAATTTTCCCTGCCCTTAATTTTGAAACTGAATTTAAAAACATACAATCTGACGATGGCAAAAGATAGGTTGTAAATATTTTGATATGGCAGCAGGAAAAAAGAGCCTGAGTGTTAAAAGACATCATTGCAAGAAGCAGGAAGGGATGCTCTTACTGTACTTACGATTTTCACACGGATTGTGCCGCATCAGAAAGATATTGTCAAAATAAAAGAAATTGGGTAAACAGCAAAATGAGCCAGGGCTAGAAGCAGGCTTAAGTGAAAAGACCGGGAGAGCTACCATTTCTGCTGCAGACATGGTCAGAAGATAAATCTTCAAATTGCAAGTGCTGTAAAGTGCAAGCGAAAAATAGGTTGCACCACGAGGAGCAGACACAAAAATTGCTCTCTGCAGCCTTAGTTTGCAGTTTGGGCCAAGCAGGAGCCAATGGAGACAAGCAAACAAGTGCTTCAGAGCTGAAAACACTGAGGAGAAACAGAGCTGGTGTAAATAACCTGCCACAAGGCTGTGCCATGGGCGAGGGTCCTCTGCACGGCGGGGGGATGGGATGGCTCCGGCTCCATGCTGCGTGTCTGTGCCGGGGGACAGGGATCGCACAGCCGGAGGACACGGGCGTCTCTGATCTTCTGGGAGACAAAAAGCTGGGGAGATGCAGGGAGAGGGGGCTGGGGGCCTGTCACTTGCTTCGTGCCTGCTCCGTTGATCAAGATATCCGCTCCTCCAAGGCAACGACTGTGACCATTCTGCCAAGAGCGATAAATCAGGGGAAGGAGAGCACGTGCCACCACGTTTCGGCTCCCCTCCCTTGCCTTGTGCTTTGGCACCCACATGGAGAGAGGCGGGAGACCCCGGGGCGGGGGTGGGCCGAAGGACATGGGGGCAGCTGATCCCTGGGGCTACCACACAGCACTTTTCTGCAAGAAACACACTTTGCACAGAGGAGCAGCCTCAGGGAACGGAGAGTAGGCAGAAAGGACGGAGCTTTGGCTCTCTGGCAGCTCCATCACCAACTGCACAACAAGGATCTGTCTCCCAGGTTTTGAGGATCCATTACCAGGCTCTGGGAAGAGCTAAAACAACCCTCCTTCCACCAGATATCCACCTGCCAGTATTGGCAGATTTGCAAGAGGCAGGTGGAAAATGTCCTGCATGTGGAGGCACAGGTACCCACCATCACCTCAGCATCACTCTCTGTGCACAGTGGATGTTTTCCAGGATTTCCTGATGCCCAGAAATGTTAAGGACAGCTGCTCACAGTGAGCGTTTTGCCCTGAGGCTCAGGATAGCTCGTAGCAGTCCTGGTAACAGACCAGGACACTATGGTGCTAGCTGCTATAGGACCAATAAACGTCTACCAATGGTGTAACACCACGGAGACAACGCGAAAGTCATAAGCCCTGTGCCCCGGCCCCGGGTTATTGTACTGCTGTGGATGTACCTTGGGAGATAACATAAGATTCCCATCTTTCAGACGACTCTGTTATTCCAAGCAATGCTGACAAACAGCTACGAACAGCACGTGGCTCGGATAACGGGTTTGCAGAGCTCTTCAAAGGCTTCACAATGTCATCCTGACCTGTAGAGAGCCTGATGTTTCAATGCCAACTTCATTAAGTGTTCCTCTGTTTCAGATAAGCCCCCCAAAAAATCTTTTTTTTTGTTTGTGTTTTAAGGGAGAAACATCTGGCTGCTAACAATGCTGTTGTCATTGGAAACATAATTAAGACTTTTGTTTTTGTAAACTAAAAATAATGGTGAGTAGTATTCAACAGCCTGAAATCTTTATGCTGTATGTATAGGAGTCATGATTTTTCTAATGAGATGGCTGTTTGAAGTGTGTTTATATGTCTATAAAGAGAGCTGAATAGCACGTATTGATGTTAATTGCAGAGCTGACAAGTTGTTCTACCCTGTTATTACATTGCCCCCTTCCACATGATCCTAATTCATAGGATTATGTTTTGTTTGGTTTTGGTTTTAAACAGACCTCCCTCAGTGGGGAAAAGCTCACTGTGGTCTGCAACCAACCCTGAGACGGATCTCACCAAAGCACGGCGGCCCGCATTTCCGTCTCAGAGTGGCTCTGGCCCCCTGGAAGAGAAGCGGATGAAATACAATACGCGACGCCTCAAACCTGTTATCTGCCTTGTGCAAAATCCTACTGGGATTTTATTCAGTCCTCAGAGAAAGAAAGGAAGGGGTTGGGGAGGTCCAGGGTTTCTACGGGTGCCATCACCGCCTGTAAAGGCAATACAAATGAGGGGCTCAGCTCAAGCTGGGTTCCAGGCTCTCTACAGAAGTCTCCTGACATTTGCAGCAACACCGCAGCTGCAAGAAGACAGCTGACATCTACGAGTCTTGAAAAGTCAGTGGTTGGTAACAACTGGGGCAATGTGTGTAGGATTCTGGACCCACAGACTAGCAGTGGGGAAGGACAGTCTACTTGCGGCCAACTGCCTCTTATGGCTGTGAGTTGGATGAAGAGCACGATTGCACTTGAAAATCCACCCAGCGTCTACACTCATTAGAGGGACGGTCTGCAACAGGGAGAGGGCAAACGGACCAGAGATGGCAGCACTTAATTACACTGTTGGAAAACCTGGGATTAGGACGCACTGAAGGTTCTGCATTTCATCTGCCTGCGGAAGAGCTCCAACATACGTGGGCCACATTTCCACGTTAAAAGTTGAAAGTCTGACTTTATCCCATAAATGCAGAAGCTGGACCATACAGACATTTGTAAAATATCACAGGATTGGCAGCAGTATCCCAACTGGAAGTGCTGGGTTCACAAGGTTCTCAGTCCATGCAAGAAAAGAGATTTTTAGTTCCTTCATAGGTAGCTAAAGGAAGAACTACTGAAGCGGGAGAATAATTGTCAGGGAAAAAAAAAAAAAAAGATGGCAAGAGGCCACAAGAGAAAGTGAAGGTTTCCGCTGCTGAGGAAATAGGAAACTAAGACTTCCCGCTTCTTGCTGGACCAGAAATATCACAACTTCTGTCTCTCTTAAAACTTGGTAGAACTTGTGCATTTCGTCTTGTGGGGGACATGGTGTTGACAAAAAGAAGCACAGAAAAGGGGCAGAGGACAGAGCTACCCACATGTTTTTCATGATCAGAATGGTCTCGGCTGGGGACGCTGACATCTAGGTGAGACGTTCTGCCAGTGTTTTATTTACTCCATTACGTTTCTCAGTAACACAGTTTCAGGAAGATTATCCTGTTAATACTGTACTGGTATTTTCCTTGGTTTGCCCGTCCCTAGTACACAATAGCCCATTGTCAATTATAACCACACTCTATATATAGCTCGCCCCATACAGTTAACGGATATCGACTGAGTGGGGTTTTCCTTTTCCTTCCCTTGGAGAGGACTTATTTCACAGGAATGTTTTCTCTTCATTCCTCTTGCCCAACCACAAGGCTATGTGAATACGGATGCTGGCTGCTGCCCGGGGACCGCAGCTCCATCATGAACTCACATGCACCTTGGGGACAAGCATCCTTTGCCTCTGTTTGTCGGCAATCCCTGAGAAACGGAGAAACCTCTTTGCTTAATGCAATCAGGAGAGAGGCTAACGTCCATCGTGTGCACCATTAAGGTGCCTATTCATTTCACCTCTCCCCCAACACAAACGCAACACAACCTGAATGGGGTCAGGTTGAGCAGAAGAGACAGATCACCCTGGGCTGCTGCTACAGGTACAGTGGAGAAAACACTTTCATTGTGTAGCCATATGTACAAAATCCTGTGTAATAAACCTTACAAAACCAAATAAAACACAAACCACTGGAGGGGCAAAGCACCCCTGCTTGTTCTGAAGGCAATCGCTCTACTGACAGGGAAGCACGGAGGAGCTGGGAGCTTCGTGCACCATTCTGATAGCTCCCTTTCAAGGTAAGGAAGCTTCAGCATGCCAGTGAGGGCCACTCCTCTTTCTTTCTTTTCCCCTTTAGAAACACTTAGATGCTTTTTTTTTGGCATTTGGGAGAACAAAAACTGGCTTCCACACGTGAAGGGAGAAGAGGTACCCCTCACAGTGATGAGCATGTTCAATTCCTACTGACAGAACTGGCTTTTTAAATAACACACTATCTTTGCTGACAGATACATGTGCTGACAGGTTGTATTATTTGAGAATAACATGCAAGGAAGTTTATTTAACCATAATCCAAACGGACAGAGTTAAGGTTAAATGCTATTATTTGGCTTTTGAGAGATTAAGTTTAGGAATTTACCATTCTCTTGGTTTTTTTTATTTATATAACATGTCAAACTGTAAAGCATATCAGTACACGCAAACAAGATACTCAGTATACACAAGAGGGTGATGTTATAGCTTGTGGAGATGATGACGGTTTCATTCTTGTATTCAACAGACATCCACCTGGTAGTGCAGAACAGATCTTCCATTTGTTCATTCAGCTTAGTTTACAGAACTATAGATGAACGATGCTTAGCTGTAACCGAACTCATGCTGTCTTCTGTGGCAGGAGCCACAGCAACCACTCGTGTACTGTCAAGGTTTGGTTTAAAACACACCTACACTCTGCAGCAGAGACCCATCAGTGGGAATGAACTTAACAACATCCTCTGTCACAGTCTAGGGAGAAACACATACGAGAACATGACAAGGGCGGCCAACAAAGTGGCTTGACTCTAAAACTAGTTGGCCTTGGCCATGTCCCATTGAAAGGAAGGCTCTCCACAAGCTGTTAAAGTGATGCTCCTACATACACCCTCCCCTTACATACACATGCCCCCCTGGCAGAAGTAGGGACCATGGGGAATCGTCCAGTCAGGGTAACACAAAGGCCTGTCTGCCCTGTTTCTTCTAGGTCAGCGAGCAAGTCCTGTTGTTAAATTGGGGTTTAACGTATAAACTGCCACTCAGTTGTTTCTGATTGTCCAGAATGTGTCTTTGTTTAAACACATAAACCTCCATCTGGTACCCATTACCGGCCCGCTTCTTCATCTCGTGCATGGGTAACTAAACACAGAAGCTTGTAGGGAGGGCGAGCCCGGCTTGTCCACATGGCCCCGCAGGTCCCTCAAAGAGCCAGCCGGGCAGCCACAACGGTCTGCTCACCCAGTTGAGGAATTGTCTCCATTGCTAAAAGGAGACAATATGTTAACGTTACCAAAAGGCAGGCTCTCCTTTTCCCAGGAAGCCAAATCTCTGAGAGAGGATTAGCAAAGAGTGTGCTTCAGACAGGCATGTTTTACTAATAACCAGGAGTGATCAAGGGCAGAATAACGGAAGTTGGGCAAGCCCAACCCAAAAAGGTTCAGATCTGCATTCGGAAGTCCCGAATCTGGACTGCAACATGTGTTGCACAGACACCCACCTTTTCTCTCACACACACATCTATAGGTGTCTACAGCTTGCATCATCACTGTAATCAAAGTCCACATACTGTATTTTGGGTTCGCACTCAGGCATTTGCCTGAATGGGCTAACAGACTCCAGCCTCCAGATCTGTCAGGTTCAGCAACCTTCCCCTGTCCTTTCAGAGGCTGAGTTTCATGCACCTGCACCAATTACTTCTGAGCTGACACAAATCACTGTCATAGATAGCTTAATTTGAGAAGGACCTGTGGAACAAAATCCACCCCAATCCTACGCACAAAAAAATGTTTCTTTTCCAACCAGCAGACTGCAAAAACATCAACCTGTCCCAATTATAGTCCCCAAAAACGTCTGTCTGTTGTAAGTGGCAAAATGAGACAAGTCATCTCCATGTTCGAACTGATACACACACACATACTTCTTTAAAACACCACATTTTACATATTTGTAACCAATGGTATAAACACCTAACCTTTGTATCCTCCTAAACTTTGAGTTGAAGCTCATGCCATCTGTCACAGATGGGGACATTGCCATTTTTCCTCTGGCCACCAGTGCATGACAAGAGCTTAGAAAAGCTGGCTGCTCTGGGAGGACTGCACTGGTACCCAGGCTTTCAGGTCCTGTCAGCCCATGAGGCTGCTGCTCCTCTGAAAAGCACATCCCTCTTTTGGTTGTACCCTCACCTCCATCCCCGCGTGTTGGGGGCTCACAGAGGCCCACGCAAAGGCTTTTGCAGTCTATGTCCACAGGGTATTTTCAGAACTTCACAGTGCGTTTCTCAAGAGTGGCAACCACATTCATACTGGCATGAAAAGGAGAACAGGGAAGAATGAAACTATTCGGAATAATGTGATTTTACAGATAAATGACAAAGGGCAAACCCTACATTTTTGCAGTTTGCTGGCTGCTCTTCTTTCTAGATAAAGGATGACCACCGTCTTAATAAATCATGTTGGGTCTACTGTTTCTTTTGCTCGGATAAATTCAGTCACTGAAACTCATCAATTTCTAAAGGCAAGTGAGTTTTACTAATCGTCCCAATGCCATGGATGGGGAGCTCTGTTAATAATTTTTAAAATGACATTTTAGATTTCAGAAATCAGACCCTAAGCATTCATAAGATTGGCCTGAACAATTCATAATGCATCAGGGTATTTATTTTATCTAACTTCTATTTTTTTTTAGACACTGGGGATATATTTTCCAACACTTCTCTGCAACTCCAGGTGTCTAAAAAGTTAGAAGAAATCTTTGATAGCCACCACATCAGAAGGAACAAGAGCTAAATAAGGTTCATTCAAAATAAGAAGACTCAGCATTATTGCACTCAATTGCGGTCAAACGCGTAAGGCCAGGACGAGGACTCTGCCCACGTGTAACCTGAGATTTCATTTGATTAGCTGTCACACATCATTTTGCATCAAACAGCTCATTTAGCTATATTCCTGGTGACAAATGGACACCTGTGCACCAGACATTCCACGCCTTGGCTGTTCCATGCTGCGAGTGTGAACACATGCCTGCTCATACTTTGATGATCTTCTTAAAGCACCAGTTCCTGGAGTCAGGTGATTAAGTGAGAGTTAGTGGTATATGTGAAGGAAACCAAACTGTTTTTCACTTTCTTGGTTGCAGGCAAAAGCTTACTCCAAATAAGGCTAAGAAATCTGAAAGCAAATTGTTTTTAAGAAGTATATAGTAACCATGGTCAATTTCTGGTCCTCATATGACAGATGTTGGCAAAACTGATGCAGCCAATTTGCTGGCAAGAATTCTGACTCCTATGATGAGCTTCATGAAAAATCTACGGCCATCAAAGGCTGAAGCGATCTGCCTGTTAATACTCACTATGCACTTTCTATGAGATTCTGCTCTCCAATTCTCCATTGGCAAAGAAAATCCACCCGCCGTGTTTAAAACACTGCAGCGACAGTAGGCACAGTGCTGAAAATAATGCAGAAAAATCTCAGAGCACGTCTTGAACCTGCCTACCTGGAGTTACAGATGTGGGAGGAGACGACGTGCAGTCGGTGTGCCTGGTGTGCCAACAGTGGGGACACAAGAAGCCATGCAGGAGCAGCCCCGAGGAGCCTGCCCTACAGCACCCCAGTGTGTCCGTGAGAGGGGCAGACAGTGGCCCACATGCCAGCCATGCCCTCAGCCCCAAGCCCAAGCGAGTAGGTCAAAGGCACAGCTCTACTCTGCAGCTACAATGCTTCGTGCCTTCTCCGGTTTGCACAAAGCCATGGCCCTGTTTGATGGCGATTGGCCAGACGCGGTCCTTCAAACACCCCTGCCCCCAGCTCAGGAAGGAGCACGCAGGACCAGGACTTTGTGTTTCTCTACCTGCCGCTTACCTTAGGGCTGCCACTCAGATTTCCAGGAATTCAGAGACTGGTGACAGGCACACACACACATGCACACAGGCACACATCTTCTATTCAGCCAGGAAACAACCACTGTAGAAAGGACCCGGTCTGTTTTTAAGGTGTGCACTAAGGAATGCCCCTCTCCAGAAACCAATCCACAATAGCAGCGGTTTTCAAGGCAATCCTTTGCCTTTCTGTGCAAGCCTGCAGCTGTTGCACGTTCTTCCCTCGGAGCGGAGTTTTGCAGGCAAGCTTTTATGGACTGGCTGGTTGTCAAAATGGTAGAGGAACAGGAGGGAGGAGCCACAAAAAAGACTCATTTCTAATAAATTTGAGATGGTTTCACATCCCTGAGGCAGACTCACGTTGTTTTTGGCAGGCATAACATAAAAAATAACACTGAGTCTGCAACTCCTGAGCAGTTTCCTGCATGGGCTGTCGATTTGCTTTGTTTTCTGTTATTATTATTGTTATTAGATGGAGCTTGTGGAAAAGAGCCGAGGTGTGTGCACGGGGGGGGAGTAGGAAAAAGTTAATCTGTCGTGTCATCACTCCTTTAATCCAAAGCTTAGAAACTTGGAGGTTTTATAGTGTGAGGTCTGATAATGATAATCCAGCACCACCTGAACAAACAGTCTGCGGGGCAGCCCATACCACAGCGAGTGGGAATGGGAAGCGAGCGGTCCCCCGTCTGCTCCTTCCTCCTGCTCCGAGAAAGCTAGCCCTGTGAAAAAGGGAACGGGCCGCACACCGCAGCGCCCGTCCCATCAGCTGGGCCAGGACGCACGGGCACTGGGTGAGCCCAGCGTATAATCAAAAGGCTTCTTTGCAGAGAAAAGCCTGGCCGAGACCTTGGGCTCTGCCAGCTGTGGGTCCTGGGGCAGCCTCTCCTTTTGGAGACAAGGACGTGTCTGAAGAGGAACAAACCTATCAAAAGTGTTTAAAGTCTTCCTCACATCAGCACTTACCAAAAAAAAAGGGGCAGCAAAAATAATGTTTCTATAACAACTAGTACTGACAAAGGGGAATGAGCTCAGCTTGGGCCATGGAAAGATCAGGTTAGAAAGCACTTAAATGGACACATGCTCTAAAATCACCTGACTCTGAGGAAATTAATCCAAAAGTTCTTAGAGAAGTAACAGAAGCAACGATTAACAGGCTTGTTAGTAGTCATCTCTGAGAACTCATAGAAGAGCAAAGGCCCAGAGGCTGGAAACAGGTAGGCATGAATCCTTGATAAAAAAGAAGAAGGAAGGAGGAGCAAGGGAACACCATGCTGGAAGAGGCTGCCCGTGCCCCGGAGGACAGGATTACAATTCAAGTTGGAAAAACATTCTGAGAATAGCATACTGTAATTCAGTTTGGATAAAGGAAAGCTTCTACACGAAGACTAGAAGAATTGGACGCACTGATATATGACAGGGAACACTGGGCCAGCAGCAGTTGTACAGGAGGGGAATCTGTGGGTTAGAGAGGGGTTCTTGTGATGCCTGACTTAACCCCACTCTGATAGCTGATGCAGGAAAGGAAACTTCGAACGGGGCAGAGATGCTCTTCCATTCACAAAGGGAAGCGAATATGGGAGAACATCAATGAGGGAAGGCAGCTAAACTCATGTAGCCTCTGAGCCCAAATGGCACCCAAAGATGGACAAAAAGCCTGGGGAAGAAATGAGACAATAAACTAAGGACGATGACCCCCCCATCCACTGCTGTAACATAACCTCCATCTCCCCCGTCTCTGCCTTCACCTCTGCCTCTTTCCTGCTCTTGCTCTCCACTCAGGATGCTCTTACACAGTGCTCTTACTTGAGAGCAACTCCCCAGCCTGGTGTGTTGCACTGTGTCCTTCCTCTGCTCAGTTTTCTCATGACTGTGTATCCCAAGGGACTATCCAACTTCATCTCTCTCTCCAGGATGGATGAGTAAAACAGACAGGAAATTCAATAGGCCCAATGGAGGCTAAACAAGATGCATATTAACTTCATCACTACATCACTAGGTTGTTTAGGTTCAGTGCTTCTTTAAGTGCTCCATCCTTTAGCTGTGGCAATCTACACAGCATACCCCTCAGGGCAAGTCTTTGAATTGGCCAGAAAAGCATGCTTTATGCATTCATATATCTGTATTATATCAGTGACATCACTAGTGACATCATTGTCCAGACATATCATCAAATCGATACCTTCAGGGATCTGGGATTTATTTGTTTGGAAAAGAGGAGGAGAAAAAGAACAGTAGACCACAACTGAAGAAAATGTGGTCTCCTAAAGGCTTCCACAGGAGGGTTTTGCTGGAGAGGAAGGACTGAAGAATTAGCAGTCGAAAGAGGAGCAGCTGTGCCATGTCATGGCAGCGTAGCTGCTGCAGACATCTCTGCAGCGCCAGCTGAGAAACAGGCAGCCTGCACTTCAGGACTCCACAGAAGGGGCTCTGCACCATTTTATCATTCATGATGATGTGTCTGATGTGTTAACACGAACAGGAGCAGCAGCCACTTCATAAACGGAGACTACTGTAACCCAAAGACTCTCCCCAGTAAATCACCGGCTCTGTAAATTACCTCACTATAAAAAGACAGGTTTTACAGGAGCCACCAAACTGATCCCATTCCTTCCCTCATTGCTAAGCCCCTTGTTGCTCATCTTAGTTAAGAGGGGAAAAGAGGCAATACGGAGCCTGAACATGGGTGAAAATAAGAGATCTTTAGTTAAAGAAAAAAGCAATCCACCACTCCTTCTTCTTTAACTCAGCCATTATAGGAGCAAAAAGCCAGTGCTTCTGTCACAGAGAGCTAAAGGCTGAAATGCATAATACAGTCACTCTCTAGGTCACCCCACTGGTAGATCACCATGCCTTGAAACAAAATCATTAGCAGAACAGGGCCTGGATATGTAGATATATGAACTCTACCGAGTGGATGTGAACCTCGTGAGGCTAAAAAGTTGGGCAAGCAGCATCACAGAAGTTGAGAAACCAGAAAGAAAAAAAACCAGAATCTTGGTACAAAGATCAAAAGTAATGGAAGGGACGGAATTTCCTGAAAGGTTTAACGGGACATAGGAAGAGGATAAAGACTTGAAATTGTGAAAGCTTTCCAGATTAATCATAAAATCAGTTAACACAGAAAAATGAGATACTACCCACAGACAGATGGGGCTAAGGGTGTGCTCAGCCCAGAGTCTGAAACTCCCCTTGGCGCAAACGCAGCTCAGGGGGTTTCACTAACCCAGTGGAGATCCTTACATTATCATGTCTCATCTCCTGTGCATCACAGAACAAGGAAAGCCATGCAGGTGTCCTTAGGCTGGGATTGCCGAGTTACAGCTTAAAATAAAACCAAACCAAACCCCTAATTGTGTGTCTTTCCCTCCTCCATATGAAACACTAGACCTCTCACTGCTGTTGAAAAAGCAAGAACGCTTTGCTACCCAACTTTTTTTTCACTCATGTATGACACAAGATGAAATCTGATACAACCAAAAGTTGTAAAACTGTTATCTTTTTCTACGACTGACATTGCATCTGGATAAGTACCTCCCTACCACAGAATTTCTCTAACAGATATGACCAAGCCGACAAGCATGTTACTGCCCTCAAGTTATTCTTCTTTATCTTGTATTTTGCATATGGGTATGGATTTCCTTTAAAGATGTAAGACTTTAATTATTTGGTGGGAAAGAAGCTTCTCCTATCTGCTCTCCAAGAACTGAGGAAAATCCTTTAATTTTTTTGCCCCAGCATATTTTCTGTACTAAAAGACAAAAGCAGTAGCCTTGATCCAAACAAGGAGAAAATGGGGTATGGAAGAAAACAAAGAAGAAACAAAACTGCAGTTAGTGATGCTGCTTAATTTGATCCTCTCAGGAAGTGTCCTGTCCTAGAAAATAAACCAAAACAAAACAACCCAACCCAGCGAAAGAAAACATTTGTCATTCCCCAGATAAGATCGCAAAATGTGGGGGAAGCTATGCTGCTCCTCAGGGCACAAGCTGCAATCAGCTGGGAACAGCAGGGCAGGGGAGAGCAATACTGGGTGCAGGTTTCTCAGAAGTCTGGGGGTACACGGGGGGCTGAGCCGAACGCTGTTTGCCTTTGCACCGAAAACAGCGCCAGGGGCAGCTGTAGGTCCCAGACACCCTGTGTCCTCCGCACTCACAGGTCCCCTCATGGGCTCCCTCCTGCACCCCTCTGCAGTACACTCATCCCCAGATGCTGGCAACAGCTTCTAACCGAGGGGCTCCCCCGTCTTCAAAGACTTTGTGTTTTATAGGTCTGTTTCAGGCTTGAGGGCAAATTTAGGGAGAATGCTGTTTTTCCCATTTTTATTGTCTTGCTCCTTTGACTTCTGGAGACTTGGAGAAAGAACCTCCCCTTCAAGGGAAAGCCAGCAGAGAAAATGATATGATCTTGACTGACAGGATGCAAAAGACTCAGTCTTGGCTAAGAGATGGTAGGAAAGAGGAGAAGAAAATGGCTGTGCCCTAGTTTTATAGCTTGTGCTAATCTATGGATATTCCTGTGAGGCTGGGCAGTGAATTATAAACATCTTC
This sequence comes from Chlamydotis macqueenii, assembly GCF_036417535.1. NCBI lineage: Eukaryota > Metazoa > Chordata > Aves > Otidiformes > Otididae > Chlamydotis > Chlamydotis macqueenii. The sequence continues at coordinate 133,398,556 of NC_141556.1, forward strand.
CCCACTGCACACTTTCCAAGTCCTCCTACGGGAACAACAGGTGAGGTAAGGAGGTGAGGAAACTGCTACCAGAAACTTAACTAAAACTGCTGCCCTAGCCAAATATGAAAATTAAGCTTTCCTCTCCACTGCTCACCTAGGTGCTGGTTCCAACAGGACCTGGAAATATTATCGTCTTACAATTTTAAAGGAAATTGTTCCATTGTGGCCCAGAACACTCCAGGAGCAAGTTCGGTGGCCGAATGTCACATCTGCTGTTAGCTGTGTGCCAGAAGATTATCCTTTCGCTGAAAGCACACTTCTCAGAGTTTCAAACGCCAAGCTCACAACCACTTCCTCTCCTTTCCTAAAAAAAAAGTAAGAATTTGAAAAATGTGACCTGCAGATCCCACCCTGGCAATGGGCTACGTTTAATGGGTGAATTATCCATGAACATGCAACCGGCAGTGTCCTCTGTGAAATGAAAAATAACATTAAACATTTAAACGTGCTCAGTACTGCTGTTCTGTTTCCATTTATTCCTTTTCCTGCTCTTCCTCTTACTCGTGCATGTCCATGCACGGAGTCAGCAAACCCCAAGATGGAGTCTGTTGTAATAACAGAATCAGCCTTCACCTTCCTCCCAGCTACGGAGGAGACGGTACCTCTTTTGCTATTTGTTACCCTAAAGCTACCAGAACAAACACACCCACTCATTGTCTCCCAACAGGGCCAAAAAAGTAGTATGTAATCACACACACTGGAACGAAGTGCTCCAGGGGCAAATAAACAGACAATTCGGTGCATGGCAACCTGGAAAGCAGTTGAAATTAAAAAGGACATTTGATGCTAACTTGTGGGTTTTTCCCCCTCATCAGGGTTGGCCTGTACTTCTGCTGCACCCTGGGAGAAGGAGATGCATGCCGTGAAGATAAGCCTTCGTGACAGACCAACCCACAGCACATATTCCCAGGTCCTCACAACGCCACATGAATGCTGAGGAGCAGCACAACATCTCTCTGCCTTTCCTCCAGCTTTTTCTGAACAGCAGAGGAAAAGCAACTTGGGGACAGAGCTACTGACTTGGTTTCACTCACCATGGACATCTGCACTAATTCCTATGGACTACCAGTGAGGGATTTGGTTTTCATCTACTTGTTTTCCTGCAAGTCATCCCAGTGTCTTGTTCCCAGGTCATCTGCCCTGAAAGTCCCAAACTCAACATGCTATTGAGTCACTGAAACACATACATAGTAAAGACCCCTCTACCATGCACCTTCATGACTACAATGTCCCCTGACTGAATAACATGGTTGTCTCCTTAATTTCTGCCAGTAAATGGAATCATCCCTTGTCGTTTCATCTCCTCAGGCTTTCAGAGCTCTACATAGCCACCATTCTGGTTCTGCTCTGACACAAGGCCAGCCATACTCAAAACCCTTCAAAAATCTCAAAAAAAAATCCGCTTGGACCCCCACAAACACACACTCAAATACAAATCCTCACAGGAATGCTCCAAGTATTCAGTGTCTTAAAATTCGACCTCACATACAGCCAAGCTAAAACAGGCCAGTGCATCTCCTCCCTCCAGCTCACCAACAGCCGTGCACATATCAAGAACGTCCAGAGGTAAGGACAGAAACCAAAGCAGTGCATCATTTCAGAGAGTCAGTAGTCTGACACACAAAAAACTTTGAACTTCGTGTATCTGGCACGTATCTAAACTCTGCCGGCTCTGAAGTGAGTAGGAACTGACAGAAAACAGAGCCAGCACATTTTTTGACAGCAGTGGCATTTGTTTTATACCTCATTGGATTTCGACGTAGGGAGGGGGGAATGAAAAAAGGGTAAGATAGGAAGGTAGAAATAAAGCAAACAGCTTGTTGTTTCTCTCAGGACCATCCACAGACCCGTTCAGCAGTGCTCACATTTGCTCAGCTGCTGTGCCGCAACACGCATGACCTACATTACAGCACCAGGTGAGTGCCAGCGTTTTCTCCTCCGTGGCAGGATGGAACACGCTACCCTTAGAGATCCAGGGCCTCCACTTCTGGATAAGCTGGGTGATCCAAGAGATGAGCAGTGGACATGCAAAATGCACATGTGAATGTCTCTGACGTTCGGTTGGCATTTCTAGGGAAATCTCCTCTTCAATGTATTTTTGAAAGTATTATGTGTGACCAAGAGAGGTTGCACCGATGCGTAAATTCACCCGTTTCACTATAAGGGAAGAGTGTAACTGTCAGTAACTCCTCTCCACCTCCACCTCCTATGCTTGCTTTCACAGTGGCAGGGAGTGCCCCACTTTGGGTCTCACCATAGAATCATAGAACAGTTTGGGTTGGAAGGGACCTTTAAAGGTCATCTAGTCCAACCCTCCTGCAAGGAGCAGGGACATCTCCAACCAGATCAGGTTGCTCAGAGCCCCATCCAACCTGGCCTTGAATGTTTCCAGGGACGGGGCATCCACCACCTCTCTGGGCAACCTGCTCTAGTGCTTCACCACCCTCATCATAAAAGTTTTTTCCTGATGTCTAATTGGAATCTACCTCCTTCTATTTTAAAACCATTACCCCTTGTCCTATCACAAGAGGCCCTGCTAAAGAGTTTCTCCCCGTCTTTCCCATAAGCCCTGTATAAGCAATGGCACCAGGTCACTGCAGACAGGGCTGCTTGCAGTGGGATGGGTTCACAGCATGGCACCTTTGGTAATTAAGTTTGCATACTCAATTTTTGGGCAGCTGGCAGGACAGGGAAGGTGAAAAATGGCCAAAAGCAACAGCTAAATTGGAGGAAAGCTCCTGCATGCAGAAACCCTTCTGGCATGTGATAACCAAACTGCCTGCAGACTGATGCAGGACGTGGATTTGTTCACAGGTGAAGTTTTTAGCCAGGAAAAACTTAATGGCAACATCTACAAAAAGGGTGGAAGGAAATTAATCCTATTTTGTTACATGCATCCAGTTGGAATAAAAGCTTTATTGTATTTACAGTGAAAGTGGAATTAAACTTAAGGTTGCCAGGTCTGCGGCTGAGCTGTGGCTGTCAGTGTAGCTCATTCTCTGAGAAAAAAAAACAACATCCAGTAGCAAATGTGAAAACCATCATAGAGAATACTCACAGGGCACAACTAAATGCAGTGACGTTCCTGGAAACCCCTGCTGTACAAGAGCAGAGAAGCCACAATTACCTATATAAGCATGTGGTCAAAATTTATGCCACAGAACTAGGCAGAATTTCCTACGTAATATCCTCTGATTTGTTTTTTTTTTTTAATTATTATTATTTTTCAGAAAGAAGATAGAAAATGACTGATAAAATTTACTTAAAGAAAGTGTCTTCTTGCCTGCAAAACTCACAGTTGCATTTTACAGGAATATAAATGCGACATGCAATTCTCAAGTGGTACAGATAGGAAACACATTCAATGACCAACCTAAACACTCGCATGAACCTGTCATTCATCCAATTTTCTTTCTTTTCACCTTCTCGCAGCCAAAAAAAAAAAGAATTAATATATCACAAAAAGAAGTAGACTCTTTTGCACTAGACTAAAACCAAATCCTTGCTTCTGTTTCGGTACACTTAGCACAGTTTAAAGCTGCCTTCTATGATTTTTCAAAATTCAGGTCATATATTTAAATGAACATACTGTTTCAGAATTAAAGGTTGAAAAGTTTGATTTAGCAAATCTGAAAATGACATATTTTCATGTTCAGAAAAATACTTCAATGAAATGTTTTGACTTTGTTAAACCTTCACCTCCTCCTCTTTTCTGTCAAAAATACTAATCAAATTTAACCCATTTTCTAGAACAATTCCACTACCTCTGAAATTACATTTTAGGCAGAATGAATCATGTATAGACAAAACCACCTCTTGCTGTGTTATCACATTGCTTCAAATGGTTCTGTTAATAATATAACAGCAGTGCACTTTGTCCATTTCTTCTGTTTTGTTTTTTTTTAAATTATTTTGATCTTCTCTAACTTTCATGAGGTACACCTGCATTTTCGTGTGTTGTTCACAAGTGTGCTTTGGAAGTGAGTTTCCCTCTCGTCCTTGCACACCGTGTCTTGGTTCACACCACAGAGCGCTTTGGGAGCGTGCAAACTGGATTTCTTTCAGATAAAATCGCAAGATGTGCTTGAGGAACACATCTAGCATGTTCCAGCTGCTAAAGGGTGTTCAGTCCCTGGGGCTGGATGTAGTGAGGCCCTGCAACATGCCCAATGCCTTTTTTTTTATTATTATTCTTTGTGTGCCTGCTCCTGCTGCCCTGCACTACTGATGTGCAGACAGAGTCCAGAGTCCCCCAGGGAATGTCCCTTCTCAGCTCTCAATCTGCTTTACAAACTTGGCTCAGTGTCACCACTCCCACTCTGCACATGGAGAAAGTGCAGCTGGCACAGTGCATTTACGGTTGGTATTTTCACAGGTGCTTGCTAATTTTGCATACATCATGGATGGGCAGGCACAGAAAGAATACTCAAGGTAGGAATCACTCAGCACTCTAAAAGCTATACCTCTAAGTCCAAGTTGGTCAAGAAAGGGAAACAGAGACCTTCATAAGGTAATGCAGACGTGGCACTCCAGGACATGGTTTAGTAGGCATGGTGGTGTTAGGTTGATGGTTGGACTTGATGATCTCGGAGGTCTTTTCCAACCTTAAAGATTCTATGATTCTATGACGTATATCTTGTCCACCTTAAACACCTAGCACACAGAAGAGGTGGCTCTTCCATAAACAGCCACTGACCATAACAGAAGCTGAGATAACCAGCTGAGATTTAGGTGTCTAACTTTTAAACTTAGACCAGAAGCCAGAAGCTCCCTCAGAAGAAAGGTTTTCCAGTACAGTGTTGGTCAGCTGCAGTGGACAGAAACTCTCTGAATCAGACTCAGAGACCGGCCAAGCCTGGAGAGCACATCTGGAGAGCAACCAGCCCAACCCCTGCTTGGAGCAGAGGCAGCTGCAGCAGGTTGCTTAGGGCCATGTCCAGTCAGGTTTTGAATATGTCCATGGATGGAGACAACACAACCTCTCTGGGAAACCCGCTCCAGTGTTTGATTACACTCACCATAGAAAAGGTTTTTCTTCTTTTCAGATGGAATTTCCTGTGAATTCACTTTGTCCTGTCACCAGATACCAGCGAGAAGAGTCTGGATCCATTTTCCTCTCATAGTCAGTACACCGGTAGTCAGATTAAATTTAGCAATCTCTCTTTAAATGTAGGAATATACTGGTTTGTTCTGGTGACCAACAATTCAGTCCTAAATGAACACAACCCGTCAGATTTTTGTGACTAGCCCATTCAATTTCGTGACAAAGTCAAATAGCCATTTTCTCAAGCCTCAATATCAACTTCCAACTGCTTGCATTTAGAAATGTCACAATTACAATGTTTATTCATGTTTTATAACCTCAAATTCAGTGTTTAAAGATGCAATGAAGCACCAATAAACTTCTATTTATGCAGTTAAAGGTTTATTGCATAACCCATTCCAATTTTCATGAGATTTTTGCTCATAAATTTCTGCAGTCCATTTCATCATTGATGTGTGTGCACAGAGGGAGACAGAAAGATGACAGACAGACAGTAATTTTTATGCTTAATCCTGTGTAAATGAAACCTAAAATGCAAACTGATTTTGTAGATGCAAGCTGTGAGATTCACATTATGGTTGAAAATGTGTACGCACAGATACATGAGACAGCACAGGTGTGAAACTGCGGTGCACCAGTGGGCACACATTTTGAATTTTTATTTTCTTTCATTTTTCTTAGGAGTGTAGTCAAAGATTATAGCCGTATCCATTCTTCCTTTGACAAATTATTATTCCATCAAATTAAATTGTGTGTGTGCATCTTCGTCTCTGTTTCTCTCACACATTACAATCCAGAAGCCTGTTGCTGAAGAGAAAGAAATCCAAAGTGTGCCTGAAAACAGCTCTCAACCAACAGGAATTTAAAATGCACATGATGTCAAACTCTTGTGGCTGTAAGTATGACGGATGTTGGGTGCTTGCCTCCTAGTCGTAGTGATTTAAGAAAAGCAGGGGCAGGGGGACCGAGGCAAAGGTTATTTTAATGGTTGTAAAGAGGTTTCCTTTGCAACGTGGCAGCCACTGCCACAAATGTGCTCCACGGAACAAACTCTCTTCTCTTCCACCTTCAAGAAATCCACTCAATATCAACCCGGACCAGGCAGGCAAGTCTCGTTTGCCAACTGTAAACTGCAAGTTGGATCAATACAACAAAATAGGGACAAAATGAAAGATCCTCTAATACGAACATCTTTTTAATGGATTGAAAGTTGCAACATATCTCTTGTCTACAGTTTCCATGAAGGGACTGAACCTGCCCAGAGAAAATCTCTTCCAGTAACAGGGCAGGCCTCATCCAGCCTCTGTACCTGAGACTGAGACTCTTGCCAGCACCATAACTATGTCAAACAAATGGATGGATTATTGGCCATGCGACGATGACACAAGACAGGCTTCCCGAAGTGTTTTCCCTAAGGCTTGATGCTGAGTTGAAGCCAGACCCCTGTTTCAATGATGAAGTGTTTGTAAACGAGTTTGCATCAAAGAGGTTGCACATCTGAGGATGCTCCCCACTGCCTGTTTTCACTCCATGTCTAGGCCAGACCAAAATATACTCTGTCCTCTTCCCTCCCTGCTCCTAGCACACACAGACTTCCATGGAAACGAACAGAGCTTAGTTTGTTACATGCCATTGTTTAGGAAAATAAAAATCAAAGTAAAAATTAAAGGCCGGAGTAAGTCCACATACGAGCTGAACTAACTCCAGGCCTTCCATGAAGTCATGTCTCATGAGCAAGAAGACCTCAGGACCAGCAATCAATCCACCAAAATTCGCACAATGAATACTAGTCCTAGCTCTGAGCGAAAACAAAAGGAAAAGCTCTTCCACTTGTTTCCAATTCCTTCTTTTGTCCCTTTGTCTAAGGAAGCCCAGTCAGCTGTCAACAGTATTTCTCTGGCAATTTCGTAGGGAGCTCGTAACCAAAAAGACAGCTAAAAGCAGTCATAAACAGCTTAATGCTGGTCCTAATTTGCCAAGTCTTGGAGTGAGCGATAAGGCTGCACTCAGCCTCTTCCCGTGCTGAGGCTGCCAGGACGCTCAGCAACAGAAACAGAAATAGCATTTTTTATCATTTCTATTTGCCTTTTTTTTCCCTCTTTATCTTTTAAGCAAGAATACACTGTTCTCCAAAAAAGCAGCAGCAACTACTCCAGCTTATCTCGGGTGACTTGCCTCCCAACAAGATGGTCTTTAATGCTATATTTAATGCCAATTCTAAGTTCTCAAACTGGATTTTCCTTGTAAACCTCTGTAGCTGAGGCAAAACAGAATGCATTTCAGAAGCAAAATGAGATCTGCCCATACACCACCTTTCAGATCCTTTCAGTTGCTCCCCTGCCTTTTCATCCATATCTTTAACAATGTAGTATTGTAAAGCGAGCATTATGCGATAATGTGAAGTCTTTATAAGTCAGAGACTTTAATGGAAGTTGTTGGCTGTATGCCCAAGCAGGCAGAGGTTGCCGTGCTCAAACTCCGAAACCTCACTTGACCATTAAACACCCTACCATGTCAAGGTCACATTAACACCTTCCACTCCGAGGACCCAGCATATTCTGTTGAAATGAACACATCAATCTGCTGAGATGCTCTCCTTCTTCCAAATCTAATAGCTATTAAATCACTGGCAACACAAGAGGCTTGGAAGCTTATTGGAGAGCTCTTGGGATCATATCACAGGGAAGTAGGAAGGGCTCTAAAGAGAGGTCCTTGTTTGGTAAAATCATCAGGGGAACAATATGGGGACATTACAAGCCTTTACTTCTGTTTTATAGAAGCAGATAGACTTTCCCCATGATGGACAACTTTAGAAAGTGGCCCTTGCCTTACTGCTGAGATTAGTTATCTCAAAATAACTATCATTATGTTTATAACAAGAAGATTTGGGACTAGAGTCACTGCTAAGAGTCTGGCAGTTCAAAGCCCTCATAAACATATTTGCGGAAACAGCACACAGCCCAAGCATCCTTCCACGTGGCCAAGTTCCCTCTCCCTGACATGACTACCATTTGAACTTGTGGGTAGCTAGCAAATGGGAAAGTAGACCTGAGACAAGAGATAAGCTAGATCTTGGCCAGCTCTAAGCTTCAGTGTGTAAGGGGAGCTCACAGGCCACTTTCTGGCCCATATGTTTTTCCACTGACCCTTGCACAGCTGCAAAGGAGGATCTCACCTTCTGGTACTGTTGTTTTTCTAAGACCTTAATACCCTGTTTTACCTCTTCAAAGACAAGATGGTTTCACTTTGTCATCCAGATGGAGGTTTTGAGATCCCCTATAAGCTGTCTCTGCCCGTAAGAGTGACTGTCAGCCTCCGCTCCGTGGGACCATCACCAGCCCAGCTCCTGAATGCAGGCAGACAGCAGCATCTGGTTCTTTTGGCACAAGCATTTCCAGCATCTCTCTGGGAAACTAAAATGTACCACAGGCTGGGTTCAGCACACTTGCCACCAGTTAAACCATTCCATTGTAAAAACAGGGACAGAAAATGCAGCATTTTTACACACTAAATAACATTAGGTCACCCTGGAGACTAGCTTTGGAAGAAAATGGCCTTTAGAGCTCAGCGAGATGAAATTCAGCTTCCAAATGGAGGGACTATTAAGAAGAAGTATACCGAATGCCCACCGAAACCAAAATGACAGGATTCCCTGCCGGGCTGCCTGGCAGTAGCTCCGAGGCACTGCAGAGCAAGTCAGAAGCGCCCACCTCACAGGACCAGGTTGGAAAGGAGGGGTGCTTTTGGCAGCTGCTACCCTTTGCTCATGAACCTATTCCTCTTCTATCTGTTCTCATTTTTCAACACCGGTTCAAAAAGAACTCACTCCCACATGCCCCATCATTCAAGCCGGCAATACTCTTTGCAATCTAAATTAAAAAGACTGAACGGCAAAATAGCCTGTTTTCCTGCTTGCCAGCACCAGCTGTTTTGAAAGAGTAACCTTTTTTAATTCCTCTGAAACCTTGTACCACTGAAATACCAACTTCCTTGGAAACATTTTCTTTCGCTTGCTTCTCTGACAGGGCTAAACTACTTCAACAAGTATTTCTCTGTAAGAGATGAAAACCGGAGATCAGTGAGATTTCCAAGGCTGTATTTGGTGCCTTTTCTATACTGAACTGATATGTAATTTGGATTTGGGCTTCTCCGAAATTACAAAGTTATTATGTTCTTTGATATAGTAAGGAGTAAAAAATAAATCAAGTTGTTCAAGAGAATATAGATAAGGACTTACCTGCACAAAAATGTGATACATTTATAACAATTCCCAGATATCACATCTGAAATATGCACATGCGCATGCCCTCTACATACATACATACATTGACAAATACACACCATTTTCCCAGTAGCCTAGTAGAACTCACAAAACCTACAGGGATGTAGCACTATAAAATCCCACAGTCCTCCTGGGCAAAGATTTCCAAGAATGCTCTTAAGCTAAGCTCTAGAATAGAAAAACTAGTGGGAACCGGGGATTTGTGAACCTGTCTTACAAGAGGAGGCCAGAAAACTTCAGATTTAGTCTTTCAAAATGAAGGCTGAGGGATTATATCGGTGCCTTCTCTAAATTCATCGTGGAGATAAAAGCCAAAACCAAAGGCAAGCTATTGAAGTCAGTTCAACAACAAATTGTTATGAACTGGTCAAAATTAATTTAGGCTGGAAATTGAAGCCCCCTAAGTTTTAGAGCAGTGAAGTCCCAGAAAGACTTCGAAGCAACTTAGAAGACTTCCTACATTGCTGCTCTTTCCCTTAAAGTCATCTCCTGGCTAGGCAGGGCCAAACCTTCCACTGGCAGACTTAAAATGCTAGTGACAAGCACGACTTGCTCCATCACCAGGGCAGAAGAAGATATGTTGGTGTCTTCAAAAAGAAGGATTTTGTTCCAAGAGGAAAAAGCATGTTTATGAACATCTGGGCTGGCCAGAGAACATGGCACCCCTCAGCTGTGCTTGGCACCTCACTGCTCCAAAGCAGGCAGCCATGTTGGGACCTTGCCCTGGCACCTTCCTCGCACACCCCTGCCCCAGATCTGTGTGGTTTGCCTGCAAGAGGCACAGATTTGCTCCCTGCATGCACCCCACCCTTGCCTTGCAGTGGCCATGGCCACTCACTCGGAGCAGCAAGAAACCAACCACTCCACTTGCAAAGATGCCTTCTCCAACCAGCCCTGGTCAAAATACAATTTCCTTACATACAATTTGGAACAAAATCCCAAACTCTTCGCAAGCCAAAGCACACCCACAAAGGCACAGGATTTGCTTCAGCACAAATGGTGAAGGAGAGATCCTAGCAATTTCTGTGGGACCCTGTTATCCAGGGAAAACCTGGTCAGCTCATCACTAAATCCACAGAAGCAACCGGGCAGGTACAAGGGCAACGCCAGCCCCCGTTGGGATTTGACCCTTTTGATGCCAGGAGACAGCAGGCGAGCCTGCTTTCATTCTCTCCATTTAAAACAAGGGCTGCATCCTTTCTCTCGGGCAACTGAAGTCCCCGCTAAGCCCCGCTGACTCCACAGCACCCGTGCAGACAGTTCCTGCGCCGGCCCAGGCGCGTTGTCCTGCCCCTCTCTTTTCAGCAATGTGCTGGCAGCAGCTTTACTTTTGTTTCGTCGGCTGATCCCTCCATCTGCGCAGCGGCTGGGCCCATTCAGCGGCCGCGCGCACGGCTCCCGCTGCTCCCAGTCCCGGCACTGGCACGGCCATTGTCTCTGGACAATGACATGGTCAGTCTCCACAAACAAAAGTCCCCAGAGCTGGGTAAATCCTTCTGACATCAGCCCCACAGCAAAGGCAGCTGAACTTGGACTTTCTCCCCAGCCACGCTCTTTGGGACTTGTTCAGCACTGCTGACCTCGCGTCAAAAAGCACTGAACCAAAGAGCATCCTCATCTCAACCTACGCTCCCTCCCGATCCACACTGGGACCCGTCAAGAGGCTGGTGGAGCTCGAAAGCTGCCGAGTCCTTCTGGCCTGACTCAGCTTGAAAATCAACAAACAACAACGCAGGAAAGACCCTGATACTCCCTAGGGATTACATTCCCAGTGCACTGGGTGATTTCCCCTCAGGAAAATTTCCACAGTGATTCCACAGTATCTTTACAACTATGTGCACCAGAGACGGGAGGCACTGTACCCTGCACATTGAGATGCACATCCTTAAGCCACAACAGTCCATAACTGATCTGCAACATTTCTGCGCAGCAGCATCCCTGCGTGCTGGGCAGCGACAGATCAGAGCACAGCCACATGGCCTCCCTGTGTTCATCCTTCAGTTCTTCTCATCAATATGGAAACACAGGACGGAAGATAGGGGTCTCACTTGCAGACTGCAGTTCTTTTTTTTTAAGGATAAAGAGAGAAAAAATGTACAGAAAGGAAATATTAAAAGTTTAGACTGTCCAAAGGGAACTGGTTTTCACTTGAATAGAGAAGAGAAAAGCACTGAAAAAGGACACAGGAAAGACTTACTCTGTATTATAGATGCCTGCTTAGACTTTCTATTTCCTTGACTGGGAATTTTTGTTAATTTCCACTGTGATGTAATGTAGGTTACCCACTTACACGGGACCTACTGTGCCAGTCAGGTACAAATACATAACGATCACTTTGCTGCTGATTTAGACAGAAAATTGAGACAAATCATGGTTTTTACAGTGAGAAACAAGAATTTCCAGCCAAAATGAGAAAAGCCTTAGTTCACAGTGGGGATGGTAATAGTACCTGCCTTTACACAAAAATGTATAGTAGACATCTACATGTACAGCACAGTTTTGATGGAGAGAGACATTATACTAAATCTCACCCATCAAGAGTTTCCCACATGGTTCAGGACAAGTCATTTACTTTTGCTGCATCTTCCAGGACCTCTGAGAGATGAAAGACCTTAAGAGCAGCAAGATATTCACAGGCTAGAGCATCGAGGGCCACAGGAAGCACCTGGACCATGTACAGAGCAGGTCAGGGCCCCAGTGCAAGGCAAGCCTCTCTTCACGCTGTGCTGGCGAAGCCTGTCCAGAAGCCTAAGGAGCTGAGCTGGCTTCCTCTTCGCTGGAGACACGGACCACACACTGGTCTCAGAAAGAAGACAAATCCTGAGGATCTCCTACAGCTAGATGTTGAACTAGCACTTCACCAAACTCTCAGATCTACTAAAGCGACCTACTTCCAACTAGATCCTCAAGACTCTGAAATACTCTCTAACTTCATTTCTATAACAGGTCCATGAGATCTCCCATGACCACTGACACAATCACACAGGAGCAACTTCGATGCCTCTGCCCCGAAAGCCACCAGACCTGCTACTGCTAGATGAGGGAACTGTGAACGACTCAGGCTCCCATTTCTCCTGCAGACATAGCCTCACTTCACATTTCAAACTGCCTACTGTGGCTGGGGCGATTTTCTATATATTTTTCTGCTATGTACACTTCATGATTGATGGCAAAGGCATGAGATAAATGAGGTTCTGAAGAGTCCAGGGATTTACTTTTCCATGTGATACATCAAAAATATAAGAAAATTTGAGCAAATTTAAGTGAAAAAGTAGTCACCAGGCTGGATTTTAAAGAAGAAAGAAAGAAACAGGAGATTCATTACATCAGACACATTCAAAGCTAGCAAGGTATGAACTGCCAAGTTTGTAAATACAGTTTGGTTTGGTTTACCTAGACACTATCCTGTCCCACCATAGTCATTGAGATTGTGAGATACTAGTCAGACAAATTTATGAAGCTGTGATTGAGAGCTAGGTAATGTTCTCCAAATCATGAGAAAAAAAAAATAAATTGCAAAAGCCCTCATGGGCTCACTAACCCTTCTCAGCCAAGTACGCCAGTCACAACAGCCTCTCCAAGCTGGTGACAACAATAACTCAAGAATTCCAAGTACCTCATATTTACAAAGTGATAGCTTTCAAAAAAAAGAAACTTAGAGCCCTCCAGGGGTAGAGAACAGTCTGAAATATTTCCTCAATTAGCAAATTTAGCTTTTCTTTGACTTCCTCCTGATGTGGCCAATGTAAACTTTCCTGTTTTCTGCTATTTTTTTCTCCTGGAGAGCATCATGCCTTACAACAGAAACATGAAATACCACGATTCCAGCTGCCATCGTGTTTGGCACCTTTTTTGCCGGGAGTATTTTTAGAATTATAGAATCACTTAGGTTGGAAAAGACCTTTGAGATATTGCAAACCTAACACTGCCAAGTCTACCACTAAACCATGTCCCTAAGCGCCACATTTACACGTCTTTTAAACACCTCCAGGGATGGTGACTCCATCACTTTCCTGGGCAGCCTGTTCCAATGCTTGACAACCCTTTCGCTGTATGAAACTTCCTACAAAACGATGGCTTCGGGTCATTAGCATGCCAAGCATTTTTTTTAATTTATTTTTATAGACAGTTCACCTTCAGGTTTCTTGGGATTTTAATACTGCTCAACGGCTTCAAAGAAGCATTACTTACTTGTGTGATTTGTTTTCATCCTCCATAAAGATGAGAGAGGACTTTGAGTGTTTTCTCTCTGTATCTGACAAATGTTAACAATGAATATTTGCATAAGAAAGGCCCATGATTTATATTTTGATTTTCAATCTATAGTCAAGATAAGCCTAACCAGAGATCATTTTGTGAAGATAAACACTTATCCCATTTTTCTTTTGACAAGCTGGAAAACGCAAAAGTTCAGAATATATTAGAAGGGAGGATGCAGCCTTCCCACACTAAATTTATAGGCTATATTATCAGAGCTGGCCTTCACATTTCTTCCCCTCCTCCCCTTTTCTGTGCAGAAAATCTTTAGAGCAAGGACCTTGTGCTCATTTTTTTTTAAAGCTCTCAGCACTTGGTGGTGGTGTCTGAATAATTAACTGCACTACACTTGTACATGGTTATGCATGCAGAACTATTTGTACCAGAAAATAACGATATGGACATGCACAGAAACCACGCACACACTTTTGAGAGACTAATGGTGGCAGAAACACAGCTTATGTGTTTAATATTGCCTTCTTAGAAGGAATAAATATCTTAGCACTCAAACACTTTATGTGACAGTGGTATTGTATTACTTGTACCATAAACCCTAAGAAGAGTTCAGACTCCACAAGAAAAAAAAAAAAAACGTTACGGGCAGGATGACATTTTTTTTCCTTCCAACCTTTCCCCTGTAAAAAATAATTTCGCAAGCGTTTTCCACCTATTTCATTTAAGAGATGCTCTCAGCAGATAAGGTTAGCACGGTACATATGTCTCTCACCAAATCTTCTCTCATCTTCCTCACTAATCATACCCGAGATTCAGCTGGTTGGTCATGCTCAGCATTCATTCTGCACGGCTTACAGAGTCTTTGTGGAAACCACAGCTTCAAAGTCATTGCTCCTTACGGTGGTTTTTTTAGCTGCTGCAGCATTTTTCCTGTGCCCACATCCTTTACCTGCAGGGCTTTTCCTAGCAATTATGATTTATGCTGCTCTGCTGCACAGCGTTTGTAACTGTAGGATTTTGCCCTACCTCATTCCAAATGCTCAGTTCATACCTTCATCATTTGCAACCAGTGTGCTGGCATCTCACCCTGCTCTTCATCTGACAGCCAAACTACTTGCTCACTCGAGCTGGTGCACACTGTCCCCAGATCCTGCACCGTCTTTAGGATATAAACAGCCATTCATGGGAGCATCCCTTATTTCTCCTCTCGCCTTTATCCCTGCACCCCAGCGTGAAGCCGATACGTGACCAGTACTCCCTTAGGCATAGTGTTGCAAATCCACTCTCTGTCACCCTCCCTGTGTGCCACAGTGGTTGTTTGGAGGTTGCCCAGTAGGGCATGCCCCAGCAAGTCTCAGGGGACATAGGTGAGATCTGCTGGAGTGACCTGTGGCTCCCACCCAGCCTGCGCGCTCTGGCTCCTTGGCACAGCAGAGAATGGGAAAGGATGGGGCATGCTCTGGTCGTGCCCCAACGTGGAGTTTGGACACGCCTGTGGCACGCACCCAGGCACAGATGCTGGGAAACTCTCTCAGGTTCAGCAGCGCGGGCATTGCACGGGATAAAGGATGTCATTGCATTTCACAGCCGCTCTGCTTGAAAACACAAGGCACTGAAGATTATTAAATGCCTCTGAAACACACGCCACCAAGCGTGGCATTCCTCACTGGCTGCCAGGACAAACAAAACCAAGTCATTACATTAACATCTATATCCCCCAAGAGTGTCAGACATTGGCAAAGGGGGATGCTGGGGAAGGGGAGGAGGGGCTGGAGACACAGACAGGAGTATGTATATATTTCCTTACATACAGAAACAAAAGTAAAGCCTCCATCAGAGCTTGTGATGTTGTCCTTTCCATGACCTTCTCCAGCCTGTGTTTACCAACAGCATTGCAGAAATCACTCCAATTACTACACACTCGGGTAGAAGGTTTTCACTGGCACATAAGCTCATGTGTGCCAGAGATGCCAGAGTCACAGCTCTCAACTCTGCACATCACTGCTGATAAGGGGATGAGCAGTGGCAGAGGAAAAACACAGGCTTGCCCAACGCAGCTCTTCAGTTTTTCAGCCTGAAAGAATGCAGTCGGTCTGTGGATACACTCCAGCAGCTCAAGTGTCTGGGTACCTCTTTCCATTCCCCTCTCTTGCTGTAACTTTGATCTTTCTTGGTTGCTCCGCTTTTGAACAACTCTCTTCTCCCTTCCCCAGCCAGCGGAGTGCAATCCACCAGTACTCTGGTTTTTTTTATAGTGCCCATCAGGCTTTGGCTGCATCATGCATTGGAAGAACAACTGTTCCCTTCTCTCACCCTCTTGCCAAGCAATGCCTTTTGCTTTTCCTTTTGTTGAGCATTTGCAAGTTGGAGGACCCCCCTGCAAGCTGCCTAAGTGTTAAGTGCTCTGGGCCTTGGGGATGTGTGATGCTGCAGAGCAGCAGGTATCCTGCGCTGTACCTGCTCTGACTACTGTGGAGGTGGGTGGATTCCTCCAGGACTCTCTAAGAGGTTGACAGCTAACCTGGGAAGAGATAAGGGATCAGATTAAGTTCTTAAGTGGACTGTTAAATTAATCGGGTTACAACACAGGAGAAAAGAAAGCCAAAGGCAAACAAGAAAATAACCTTAACTCTTCTCAGGCACAGTGCTCCAGAATGGACAAAGAGATTTGGAAAATCTGAAAAAGTACAAAGATGTGAGAGGGTATGAAGTCTCATACCAACCCTTTAGATCTTCCTTGTCTGACTACATAGAAATAAAAAAGAAAAAAGAAAGAAGTCCATTTAGTGGGATTTCATCTTTTTATTTCTGTAAAAATAATTGCTATTAATGCTGGGGAATTTCTTCATATGAAGACTTTATCCTCAAGGAGAGGCACCTTTCTAAGAAAAACTCCTGATCTATGAAGGTAGGGTGAGATTCAGTAAAAAACTATCAGATACAGATAATTCTTCCAGAAAGTATAGCTGGCTATTATTTCACTACTTAGGAGAAATGCAGAGTTACAGAACTAAACATTTACAATGTTTTTATAGAGGTGGCTGTGAACAAGTAACATCTTGCAAAGCTTGGAAAATTCTTGCTCCGTCTATGCAAGTAAATTTCTAAAAGAGCAGCTGCACACACTTATTTTTTTTGAAACTCGGAAATGAGGGACAGATTCAACCCATTCGATTTTAACAGCCTGTTGGAGGTATCTCACAGGAGTCCACCAGAGACCTGAACCTCTGCCTCTGCCCCAGTGCTGATGTGAGGGGGGGAGCCCAGGGCAACCTCCTTCTTCATCCAGGCTCTGCAGGGAAGCTTTACAAGTCAGGTCAAAGCAACACCAGGTCTCAGTCTGCAAAGACTTATCTGAGTCATGAGTCTTGGCAAAGGCAGAGAATGCAACAACTCCACTGAAAGCAACCAGCTGTCCTCCAGGTGAACATCCCACATAACCTGAGCAAGCCTGGTGGGATCTAGCCAAGTAGGAGCATCAATATTAAATCTTATTTACGTAAATATTAAATATTACTTGTGTAAAGCTTTGCAACAACAGGCCTCTGGTTATTATAACCTCTGCTTGCAGAGTCTACCTCCTGCAATAAACTTAGAAAAAAATCATTTTAATACAGCACAATATGAACAGCCTAGTCCTTCCTCCAGTAGGTACTTCACATGTCAGAGCACCTCATATACTTGTTACCAACAAGCACAGGCCCTTTTCGTACAAGAAAAATACTTTGGCAATAAAAAAAAAGCAACAGGCAGCAGCTACAGACACTGCTATTTAAATAATAGTGACTTCAGAGTCACCTTTTAAAAGGTAAAATAAATAAATCCTTACCGCAAAGCCAACACAGCAAAGCATTGTGGGCTTTCCTAACTGCAACACCAGAGCAAGACTTGAGTCGTTTTGGGGCTCTGGAAAAGGAAGTCACTGATAGATACAAAGGGCCACCAGACGAAAAATGAAAGTAGTTAGTGCATGAACTAGCAACAGAGGGAAAATGTGGGGATTTATTTGACAACCCTTTCTACAACACCCTAGCAGTCCGATAAGCGGTTGGGACTTTCCTTGGGAAAAAAAAGGAGTCAAGTATGACTATTTTTGAAGGATAACGTGGAACTAAATCTCTTCCCCTCAATACTGCCAAAAGCCCCATTATGAAAAAAAAAAAAAAGCAGAAAAGCAGCAACTATCTGTGCAGTGCTGCAAAGACTCACCCACTTACTCAGTGAATTTAAAAACTGTTAACTCGTTTCCGTGAGGATCCTGCGGGGATTAGCCCAGATGTTTCAGGATAGGTGGTCACACTCTTTCTTGGAAACCAACTGGTCAGCTACCCTTTTATGGCTACGGCTGCAACGAGAGGAACAACACACCATGGCCAAATATGGAGCCAGGCTGAAGTCGCTGAAGCCATTTCTTGCGTTGGACCCACGCCACCGATTCTGCTTTTTTTATTGCACGTTGCCTTCAGCTAGCGCAGATGTAATAAAGGCACCGAGATGCAGGAACATCCATGCCTTCCCTTCAAAATATTTCCTCTGGAAGCACTGTACAGCCTAATTAAATAATGACATTTGCAACAGGAACGGTAACGCAAAAACCAGAGCAGCGTTTCAGCTTACGCCACACCCCTCCCTGACAAGCAGCCCGAAGTAGTTGACAGTAGGCAGAACATCACGCTGCGCTGATGTTCTGACCTGATCTATGTATGACCTGACGTGCTCAGAAAAATAAAACTCATTCTTGTTTTTTGTGCTGCAGTGAAGGAAATGGGCAAGAAGCTCTCCTGGGAGTCCCCAGACAAAGCGCTCCATCACCTGAACCTGCGCAGCGGCATGCTGAGCCGCCCGCCTGCACGCCTTCCAGAGCACCCGGCAGCCTAGGTATTTAAAGGCAATAGCACTCCTGACAGATAAATGGGAAGCAGAGCCGCTCAGAGACTCGCAGATCACCGCCGAAATATTATTTGGCTCCTGTGTGGCTCAGCACCAGGCCCTGGCTGGAGGCTGAGCACTGGGGGTCGGCTAGGGCAACGAGGGGGCATGTGGCACAGACGGGCAGCAGGTATGTATGGAGACTACTGGAAATGTGCTCGGTCAAACCTGCCAGGCACACTGGGGAAAGCATTCAATAGTGAATTATATGAAGCCCTGGAAGCAAAATGCAGTGACTAAAAGCAGCCGGACTCATCCAGAGATGACATGGCCTATAGATATAATACCTACTGCCATTCCTCCACTCCTATAATCAGCCTGAGGAAGGAAATTAAAAGCAAACAAGGAGACACAATAGCAATATCTCTTCATCAAACAAGGAGAACAAGTGAGAGCAAGAGGCCACAAATTAACAGTTGCTTTTCCCTGGCCCTGCTTCTCAAATATGCTGTTTTGTCCCCCTCCATCCCCGCCTTTGCTCTGCCTTGTGCTGGCACAAGCATTTGCTCCGCTCAGCGGTGAGCCGCACCGGGGGAATTAATCCAGGCTGAAATTAATCTAGCAAAAATGAATTACAGCACAGGGGCAGGAATGCATGGCCAGGGCATGGGAAGGGCAAAATCAGCTCCCTCAGCAGCAGTACCCACAGAGGAGTCATCCTGAACCGGCTGCAAACGATGGTGTTAGAGTCTGTACCTGCGAGCGCAGCTGCTATCATTGTGGGATAAACAGTTTGTGTGGCCACAGGCACACGGGGAGACTTTAAGCTCAGTGGCTGGGATGCTTGCTAGCAGTAAAGAAAGCACAGAGCTCAGCACATGCAGCAGAGCCTGCTCGACAAGGCGGGTAAATATTCAAGCAGTTAGCTCCGTGCTGATGCAGCTACACAGTTAGCCCTGATTTAATGCCAGCTCCACCACATCTGCATCCATCATAGTTGCCACAGAAAATTAAGCACTGCAAGTACAAGTCAAGAACTAGAGCTGGTCCCGTTTCTTCAAATTCAAATTGATGTTCCAAATGCAAAAAGCAGCAGGAATTTTAACATTTTTTTTCCATTTCTGCCATTTGTAAATAGCCTTTAAGAACACTGAAAGGAGCACTGTCTTCCCAAAATCAGTCACAAGAAATTATTTCCTTGTATTACCCTTTGATCTCTCTCTCCAAACATCTCCAATTTAAAAGACTGTTCATTTGTGGTATAACCATGTTGGCTACCAAAAAATCACAGCAGAAATTAGTTAGATCCACTTCTAATTAAACACTGCAGTGTCTCCTTTGCTCTGCAGTCTCTCCGCTTCCGCCCAGGTCAGCTCTAAGCCGCGACATTGCTTTCACCAAACCAGGGGCTGAATCCGTTGCTGGCAGGCATCAGATCAAACTGGGTGCCGTGAATGAGGGCTGACTCGCAATGGTTTCTCAGGAACCATTACACTGTCAAGGCAGATCCAAGTGCTGCGCTCTTCAGCCGCTGGAATGCACCATCCCTCGCCTTGACATGCTTCCCCCACTTGGGAGAGCCAAGGGGAACTGGCATCAAGCTGGACTGGCTCCATACCAGCCAAAAATGCCCTGGAGCTAATACTGAAATGCCCTGAGAGGGCCTGTTTAAGACCTCTGTGTGCCCCTCTGGCAGTTCAAGGTGACCTCCACAAGGAAGGTCACCCCAGTAAACTTCATGCTTGACAAAGGATTGGGAGGGAGCAGAGAAGGATAAAAAAAAAGAAGGAAGAAAGGAAAAGAAAATAAATTTTCTGATAATTAGTTTGCAACATAGTGTAAGTAAATGATCGTTAATCCTAAATTAAATGCCACTGAGTAGACGGGAATAAAAAGATAATGAGAAAGACAGACAAACACAGACACATGCAGGTGTGAAGGTTTGCGGTCAACTCACGGGCCTACCAGGCGCTCTCTGCAGGGTGGCTGTGGAAGAAACAAACACTTACGCCATGCCGGGGGTGGATGCCATGTTTCTGATATCTCAGAGGAGGGTTCTGTCCTGCTATCGATTACACCACCAGAAACTTTGAGTAACACCCTTTATATCTGTGAAGACGAGATCAGAACTAGACCCAAGGTCCCTGCTCCACAAAGCTTGCTGTGTACTGTTGACAGTTAAAATGATGAGCAAAGATATCAAACCTCAGGGAAAGAGGGAAAATTTAAGGTGACCAAAGAGCAGGAAAAGGGGGTGGGGGAGAAGAAACACTCTTGGGAAAGCAATTACAGCTTCCCTTTCATGTTTCTTTACATTTAGTGACCAGGGGCGTTTTGCTTTTAAAAGCCAGGTGTGGCAGTAGGAATGGAGAGAATCTGAGCAGAGATTAATGGAAGTTTCAGAGACAAAAAGAATTAACTGACTTTCTTCTAAAAGCTTTTAATGCTATTCAGTCCAGGCCAGTCTCCTGACCTCCTAGGGATGATACCAGCCTTCCTACCCTGTCACACAGAGGAGGCTCCTCTTTGAGTAAGGGAGCAGATAAAAAAATACTATGCAAAGGAAACTGGCATCACCACGGTTTGTTCTTCAGAAAATCTACTAAGCCTGAAAAATAAACCTATGGGTTGACCTCTACTTACATTTTGAATTGGCCAGTCTTCTTCAGCAGGTTGGAAGTTTCCTGACTTCAAGCAGCAGAGCTCAATAAAAATCAAAGAGCCCAAGTGCACCAGTGACTCGGGTACACGATGGAGTTCGAATTTAATTTTGGACAATACCTTAAATTCAGGCTGAATGATAAAATAACCAAAATTAGAAACTGGCAGTCACTGGCACTGACTTAGAAATGCAAAATAACCCTAATACCATAACTCCTGGGTTACAATGCTGGGACGTCACCGGCTATCAGAAGCCAGGCAGGAACAGGACAGAAATCCTCTGAAATGCATAGGGAGCGGAGCCAGCGGGGAAGGCAGCCATTTGCTTTCGCTGGTAGTAGGGACGCTCTCCTTTCCAGTCTGTCTTCACGCCCACATCGCGTGCTGGAAGGAGCCCCTCTGCATCTCCCCCCAGGCAGAGACACTCGTTCACAGGGGGGCTCCTCAAGAGTGCTGGGAACTGGTGAAACGTTTCTGCTGCACAGTGCTTTTGGAGGTGCAGCTGAAGAACAACGAAGGTGAATTTGCAATCAGCTGAGGCTGCCACGTAAGGGGGGCTGCAGAATTGCGCGTAGCTTTACCAATACGCTGACTAATAGACTTGATTAAAATCCTAGGGCGCTTTTTGTAGCACACAGGAGCATTAATTCCAGTTCAGTTAATTACCTGTGCCTAAAGAAATGCCACTTGCAGCTTCAGCCAGGCCTGAAATTCTTTACCTCTCCTCTTAAAAATGGTGCTGTATTCAAACACACAGCTGTCCCATCTCCCTGGGATCCACAATCTTCTCTGCCCCTTTCCATTTCTATGTCCCTGCTCCTTGCAGGGGGATTGGACTAGATGACCTTTAAAGGTCCCTTCCAACCCAAACTAATCTACGATTCTATGATTTCACTCGGGAGGTAGGATGATGCCTCCTAGTGACTCTAGATCCATAGACAAAAGACACGATACAAGGGCAAAAGATATGCGCTGCCTCCATGACCTGATTTTGTCCCTTTCCATTTATCAGATGTTGGGTTTTGTAGCTTATGGCTGTTAGGGTTTCTTTTGTAAGCACTGCATTTTTAAATGGGAACTCTTGGCTGCACTGCAGTGGCAGCTGCCATTTTGCATTCATGTGCGAAGAGCAAGCCAGCGAAGGAGCTCTGGAGAAGAATTCACATTACTTCTTTTCTATCCTTGTTTTGCTGTTGCATTTAAATATAAAATAAAGGTCATCCTGACTGAAAGGATGGGATTGCTCTACGGAAACATATAATGAATGCACTGGATGTAAAAAGGGCAAACATCCTTCAAGCAAAAACACAATTCAAATTATATTTAAAAAAAATAAAAGGTTTTTCATCCTTAGACAGCTTCTTTTTGTGACTAGTGTGGGTCAAGGCTCTAGGAATTATGAATTCAGATGAGGTGCCACAACTGCAGCAGAAGAAATACTTCCACTGCACGGGAGCTGCTTTCCCCCCTCAACTTCCCAAGTCATTAAGTGGGGAATTTCAGGAAACGATAGAGCTGTAAAATTTGGAGGAAAAAATTACTTTTGCACGTTGTTTGACCTGTTTTGTGTGCTGCTCAAACCTAAAGTAATTAAGCGTCTTCAGTATCTCTACAAGACTTACTTCTGAGAGGCTTATCCCCATTTGAAGGCTATGACAGTTCTAGAAAGGAAATTAAACACAACAAAAGGGAAGCCAGTGGCAGAAAGAGTTTCTTGGCGCTCCTGAATCCCAGCCTGGTGCCTGTTGCCCCACTGGTACAGACAACATAGAAGCTGCCCTAAAGAATGCATGTGGCCATTTCGCCTTTTCTGCCAGGTGAGCTCTGCAGGAGGAAGGTGCAGCCTGCTCGCAGAGGGGGCACAACCCTGCCCCTCCGATGAGTGAACGACACCCTGCAGCCCTGTTCCAGCAGCTTTTCTTGGCATCACCACGTGCAGAAAACGAAGACCTTATTTGACGACATACTGTCCAAACCTATACCATAAACCCAGCAAAGCTCCGCTGGCAAAACCCCAGGCTTGCAAGGCCTAAGCTGTTTCCAGTGTGGTTTCCTTTCTAGCCTTCCCCATCTCATCCCCTCCAAAGACATTCCCAACTAAGCAGCAACTGCTTGTTATGAATCAGAAAAAAAACTGGTGTCACACAAATTGTGGAAAATGTAGCTCCATTAGGTGCAAACACGGTGACAAGTTGTTGCAGGCCAGAGGCCACTTACAGGTAATGGGGACGAGGGGTAATGGTTTTAAAACAGAAGGAGGTAGATTCAGACTGGACACAAGGAAAAAATTTTTTACAATGAGGGTGGTGGAACCCTGGAACAGGTTGCCCAGAGAGGTGGTGGTTGCCCCATGCCTCGAAACATTCAAGGCCAGGTTGGACGCAGCTCTGAGCAACCTGATCTGGTTGGAGGTGTCCCTGCTCGTTGCAGGGAGGTTGGACTAGATGGCTTTAAAGGTCCCTTCCAACCCTAACTATTCAATGATTCTATGATTATAGCTTGCAAAATATATTTTAAAATCTGATATATATGTGCACTGAGTAGAAAAGCAAATCTGAAACCTGATCAGCCTAGCCAAGAATTACCCTGGAGTTTGGAGAAACCCATTACAAAACTTGTGAGAACAATCACATCTAAGCACTATTATGCAAAATTGAGTTTTCATGAAACAGATTATGACAGCTCTTTCAAAAGGAGATGCGTAAAGACAGGAAAAGGAAGGAAATTAAAACAAATGGGAGTTTCAGTTCATAATAACAGGCATGGAGGAGAAAGATAAATCCCAAATGGAAAGACTGGGATTGTTTGAAGTTCTGAAGAACGAGAATAACAACTGTTCAAGCCCCATCTCTACTACCACTTTGGGGGCAAATCATTTAAATCTGTCTTATCAGTTGCATATAATGTACCACTTTTTTCTCTATTGGCATATTCTGAGGATTAGTGTTTGTAAAACTCATTTCCCATAAATATAGTGCAGTATCTATACACTCAGAATATAATCCAATTAATACAATCATGCATACACATAGCAAACGATTGGAAATTTCAAAACACAGAGACTACACAGCATTGTCTGCCCCAGGCAACCAAAAAACTATGACTTACACTTCAAGCAGGAATGGGAGTAATTTCAAAATCTCAATTTATAAAAAAAAAAAAAAAAAGACATTTGGAAAATTGTCCTGACGATATCTTAATTTATGTTCTGCCTTTTGAATCTTTAAGATTCCTATTTTCCAGATTTTTATACAGCCAGAAGGATTAACAGATGCAGCCAGAATCTGAGACTGAGAACTATGTCAGGAATTTGAAATAAATCGTTAATCTCCGACAACTCTGGAAAGGGCTGAACTCAAGCGCCATCCTCATTTATCTCATTTTAAATACACATCACTCCCCAGACTCCCGACTGTGTTTGTGCAGATCCAGTAATCCCCCATAGGTGATTTCCCTAGCGAAAATGCAAGACACAGTGGACACCAAGCACAAGTTGTGGCAGTGAATCGCTGGCAAGCACCAAGGTCAGGGTTACAGCACCACCTCCCACTCCATCACTGCCCCACTGCCACACTTTTTGGGCAAAGAGAGTGGAAGAAAAAAGCAACCACTCAAATATCCAAAATCTAATTTTCAGAAGGGAAATAGGAAAAGGTCTCTATGGATGCTGCCACAAGCTGGAATGCTCTCCTGTGGGCTTTATAATCCAAACGGGTTTTATTATAGTGCAGAGTAGCTTCAAGTCTGCAGGGGCTGGCTGCAGGGCAGATGCTCAGCAGATTGCTCCTGGAGGGGCTGCCCTCTCCTCGTGTGCCAGCACTGGAAATTCGGGCAGGGCGTCTCAGGGAAAACATGAAATTTGGAGCAGCCTGGAGAAAAGGTCACTCATGGAAGCTTTCACCTTTGGAAGTTTTCAGCTTTTTGCCCCAAGAAGCAGGAGTGTGCCACTGGCAAAGCTGCGTGCAGGTAGCGGGGAGCCCATCGGACAGAAACCTGCCCTCACGCTGTGGTGCCCAGAAACCTCACTCCAGTGTCCCGACTGGGTGCCAACAATTGGCTGAGGTCAGTGGAGCTTTGAAAACAAACAGTAGCAGAAAATCCACCCCTCTGCACTTCTCATGTCCCCCTTGCAGCCCCATTGTATCACATCACCCTCTGTTTTGAGACTGATCTGTTGACTATGCAGTTCTTACAAGCTCTGCTCCCATCTTCCACTGAGTCAAAGTCTACATGTACAATAAACAAACAACCAAAAAATACATAGGACTAGATCTCAACTGTACATGCCACTAGCTGGGGAAGCAACCTTTTCAGTGTAAGCAATCAGTAAGCAGCTCTGAGGAGGTATTTCTGGAGATAGGGAGAATGTGGAGTCTGCGCTCGGAGCTGCTCCCGCCAACACAAAGTATGGTGTTACTACTTCAAGAACAGCTTGGGAGACGGTGCTCCTTCACCTCCTTCCCTGCAAATGCTACTACCAGGAACATGTTACTCAGTGCTTCCTTATATTCCTCAATATAAGCAGTGCAAAACACACCTACTGACACACTGATAGGAATTTTAAATTCCTCAGCATCCTCTCAAGCCCTTAACTCTGCATCTGTCTGAAACCATGAAAATTTGCTCCCCCGCAATTTTTTTTAAACTGCTCTTTTTTTCTGTCTACAGATTCCCTCAAATGTATCCATGTATCGAAAGCCCTTTTCTCCTCTTCAGGGGAGTTTAGGAAACTACTACTGCTGCTACCGAACATGTTCCTCCTGCAGCTCCAGGTTTCTTTTCTCAGAAAGAGCAACCTTTGCAGAACTGCACACCGGTGTACAGCAGCCCTCGCCATTTTAGCTACAATATCTGCGGCTCTGCCGAAAGCCTCAGGCCTTGGTATCACCCGATTGCAAGAGTTTTGATGTAAAACTGAGGATTTTTCTAGCTAATCTCACTGCAGATTAATAAAAAAAAGACTTGAAACACGTCAAAATGGCTCAAGATTTTAAAAATTAGTAATAATTTTAAAAAGTTAACCGAATCTCAGGTGACCTGGGCATGACTTCTGAGCATCTGGGGCCCAGAGCAAAGTGGAAGAGCCATCTGCACATCGTCTCTGTATCATGGCGAAGGTTCCCTGCAGGCCCCAGGAGCCAGGGAGCTCAGCATCAGGACAATTACAACCATTACAACTTTTCTTGTGAAATCGAGAGCTGAAGGAGGCACAAAGAGATTTAAATAGCATCCGATTAATCATGTGAGAAAGGTAGAGCCAAGCTGGGAAACATCCTCTCTCCTCTTGGCTCCCAGCCTAGGGCCTTGATCTTACCATTACAGTCCTTCACAGATTACCTAGCAGCAGAGCTTACAAATCTCCTTTTATTTCAAAGCAGTAGGTAATCAATACCCTAAATAAGACAAAACCACCACTCTCTTTAGAAAATTGCTTTCTTGATAGAAGAGAGGGAATAAATACTCCTAATAGGTACCTACTTGCCTTTAAACAATAATGGCATCAGCTCAGTAATGTGAGATGCCTCAATTAGAGCCCCATTGTGCTATGAGATGTACAAACAGGTCAAACTGGTTCAAGCTATTCTTGTGATAATTTCCAAAAATAAAGAACAGAACATGGGAAACCATCAAAACACTGAATGTGAAACCTCCTGTAGTTCTGTCAGGCATCTTGAGTTGAGAAATCCCCAGGAAAAAAGTGAAGCAATCTGCTGGGACAGGCAGTCCTTAATTAAAAAATTAAAATTAAAAGCACTAGAAACTGATTCTGCATTAATTCTTGTTTCATGGATTGCAAGGATGAAAGGTAGCAAAGGAGTGTGATTGGTGGGGTAACTCCCTCTTTTGATAATGCACACAGACATACATACACTTGCCCTCTTCCCACATATGGTAAAGAAAATCACTCGGCTTTGATTTTCATAAGTAATCAAATGAGTCACATCTAGCCATAAATTAACATGATTAATACTGAAGAGCAATCCACTACTTTAAATTTGCCCACTGGTAGTTGCACACACAGATATTTTAATACAATTTTGCAAAAACGAAACCACCTCTCATCCTTCAGCATCTGAGATATGAATGAGAAGTGGTTTGCACCAGCAGCCTCCAACGTTAAGATATGGTGTTTCCTAGGTCACTTTAAAAACAGTTCTGAAATAAGACAGTGGAATGAATTTCCAAACCTCCTTTGATTTTGTTGCTAATTACACAGATACTCTGACCCTCTTTATTTTCTCCACAGCTAGCTTTGCATCCCCACTATGTACTGTAAGAGGTGTAAAGCCTTCAACACTGTACAGCTACGTACAGCCTTCAGCACAGCTCCAAAGGTCCTAGAGCTTGAAAATACAGCAGCAGCTCAGGGTTCAACTATTGTTATGATGAGAACTGATAGAAGTTTTCCCTCTGGCAAACAACTATGTAGAAAACTGTGTTTCTGCTTAAGGAATATTTTCTACTAAACTTCTGTTTTCTATCGAAAAATGTCAGTGCACTAAATCCCCCAGAGTACAGGTGTTAAACGTTGCTGCAGTGAACCTGGGGAACTATTTCCATGTGTTGCTCATGCTCTCACCTCGTGGTCATGTCCTGCATCCCTCACAACCCCACATTCGGTGTCTGTCCAGGACTGGCTGTGTCCTTCACCACAGGGGAGCCATTGGTTTGACCAGGGTAAAGAGAAGAGTGGAAGCCTGAAGCATCTACTAACTATAAAACAGACAAAGCGCCCTGGCAACGTTTCAGAAGCAATATATTTAGGTGTTAGGTAAAATACTTCATCAAAACCGCACAAACTTTATATGGGGGGAAAAAAAAAACCCTTCATTTTCAGGTCCAGTTACTGTCATGAGAAGCTCATGTGGTGACGGTACCAGTGCCAGGTAAAACGCAGATAGAAGGACCTGCTCCCTGCCTGGGGGAATCTGTGATCTAAGTATTTCACCGCTGTCTGCCAAAGTAATATGCAAAGGTATGGTAAGAAAGATGTAAGCAAATGCTTCCAATTTGTATATCTGAAATATTATTACAAAGTGCTGACTCCTCTCATCTGGTGCCTCTCAGCTGCGTAATTCTATGTAGAAAACAGGGTTAAGGAGTGTCTTCAGGGCCAGGAAAATACTTTACTTACAGATCAACTGCAGATTTCACATCTAAAGCATGCTTGGTTGAAAAAATTAAAAATCTGCAGGCAAGGTTAGCAGCGCTGGTGAAGCAAACAAGCCACAGGCGAGTGTAGAAGAGAGGCATGCACACAGGAGTAAACCAGTAAGAGGATGAGGGGGCTTGAGCATGATGGGGTGAAAGAGAGGGAGACATTCAAGGTAGATGGCAACATGGCTGCAGAGAGGGAGATGAAAGAAGCACTGCTGTGGAAGAACAGGGGTATGTTTTAGGGAGACAGGTAAGTTCTGGGTGGAAGATGGGAGCCTGGCCAAAGCTTCTACCCCAGATGGTTTAGGACATGAGAGCAGAAGGAGTCAAAGGCGATCAAGGGCTTTTTGTATGAGGGTCACACTGGTGGAGAAGCAGGATGGTGAAGTACTGCCCAGTGTTTCCAAAATAGGTACCTTTGTGTAGGCCTCGCTGGAAAACTACCTCCAGCTTTCCACACTGAGCTGCAGGAACCTTGGCCTCTCTTCAGCCACCATCTGAGCTTCAGTTTACAATGTTGACATTTGAGCAGCTGTACTTGGATTGTAAGGTGATAGGAGATCATTGCTGTACGCTCTCCATTGCTGTAGTCCTTGCAATGCTAGCAAAAACACCAGAGCTTTTCCTTTTCTCCAGGGAACCCTTGACGTTAACTTCCGTGCCTTGCAATAGCTCTGTAGTCAGAGGGTTATGGGGATCAGACCTACAAATCTTCCCCCTCCTGCCCTCCTGGCAGCAACCTGCCGGGAAAAGCCATGTCTTAACAGGTCTTCCACCAAAGACTTATCCATCACTAGCACCCATGACAGACGTGAACCATGCAGCTGGGCAGTGGAGAGCAGTGCTGCTGGGACTTTTGGATAACGATCACCACAGGTTGGTGGGCAGGAGGTTCAGGAAGAAACCTCTGCATTTCAGTGTGGAGATGTGTCGGAATCACATCCAGCAGCCCAGATCTCAAGTCAAGGAAAGAAAGAGAGAAACTTGTAGCAGCTTTGTTCAACAAGAGGCTCTTAAATTAAGAATTTAAAAGGGTCTCAGGACTGTATTAGCAATGGAAAGGTGCAACTTCATCATCAGATCTGGAGAGACTACACCAAAACAGAAGCTGGTCTTTTATAGAGGGATCTCCTAACTCCCATGTCAATCCACATGTGCAGTTACATAGTTCAAAGGAGGAGAATAAACACAGGCACCTTTG
This sequence comes from Chlamydotis macqueenii, assembly GCF_036417535.1. Classification (NCBI taxonomy): domain Eukaryota; kingdom Metazoa; phylum Chordata; class Aves; order Otidiformes; family Otididae; genus Chlamydotis; species Chlamydotis macqueenii. Next base: position 133,428,025 of record NC_141556.1, read on the forward strand.
GAGAGGAACAAAATGGCACCACCACCATGAAAAACCTTTCCTGTGAGTGACTTGGTCCTTTCCCGCTCCTGGCCCTGCTCCCCAAGGAAGAAAGTGCAGAGCAGCTCCGTTGGAGCAACCAGACTATATCAGCGCTTTCTCTTCCATGGCTGAATTCAGGTCACGCCTCCACAATCATTAATCCCAGCTCTTCACTCTCAGTACACATTTGATCTGGATCAGCCCGGGGCACATAATCACATTTAAGATGAATTAGCTAGAACACATGATATGGAGTTTACGCTGGCCTCGCGCCAGCTGTGGGAGTACGAACGACACTCGATCCCGCATAAAGCCTGCCAGTACAAAGTTACTCCGGTGCTGTTTTTGGAACGAATGTGAACTGGCAGAGCCACATCAGTCCCCTGGAACCAGCCCTGCACACAAACCAGTTGCTGCATTTCTGATGCAGTTACTCTTAGTCGGAGGCAGACGGACCAAGTCGGACTGAATTACGAAGTCGGGGTAACCAAACTTACTCTCAGACAAATCACGTTTCGGATCTTACAGCAGAGCTGGCCCACAAGTTAGGAAGATCTAAATTCACCTAGACTGGGTGTAAACAAACACATGGAGCCTTCTCAGCTTTGTCTCCTTCCTTGCCAGGTCTGCTCAGAGTATGTCCCGTGGTTCTCCAGTACTGGAGCAAGCAAAGCCATGCTCTAACTCCTCCATCTGCATTTTGGAAACAAATTGTCTTACCCTTTTTGGGTGCATAAAGGAAAAATATAAGATCATCTCTTGACACACAGGTGATTTAACCTGTGACTTTACTGTTGAGTTTCTGCACCATCAAAGTAAATACGGGAGGAGGAGGGGGAATGAGAGACCTCCTGTCCACAGCTTACTATTTTATTGCACCAAAACAGTCACTGTCAGCTGCTATCTCTGCTTGAAAACATGTTCCCAACACATCTGCTGTGCATGCTAGTGATAGCCATTTTAAAATATCATATATGGTATTGCTTTAATTGAGCTCAACATAGTTTTTAGCTCAAGTATAGAAAACTGGCGAGTGTTCAAAGTGGAGCATGTACATAGACAGACGACAAAATGCACTGTTTTCCTGCTAATGTCTGGGTGACAATATCTACACATGCCATTCCAGCATGAGCTTGTAACCAAATATTTTCATATTAGGATTAAAAATAGAAGAAGTTTTCTGAAACAACCATCGCACAAGTTATCTTTTACTGGGTGCAATTAAATGGTACTCAAACTTCTTGGATCGGATCCCTTACAGATAATTATGAGGAAAAACATAAAGTTCTAGAAAATAAAAGCTGTAGGTGCCTCACATGGGGATGCTCACAGAAGTGAGACAGTTTGAGCAGGGCACTGAACAGCAATTCTGCCCTTCTCCTTGTGGCAATGAAAGGAACAAAGGGAAAAGAAAGGCAAAGAAACAACCCGGCTCATCTCTTGGCCTTCTGCTTCGCCTTGTTCTTTGCTTTAGTTTCCTTTGCCCTACTAGGATAAATCATTTCTATCCTCCATCTTGAATTACATAATTCTTTTATTTCTAAGGTGTGATAACTTTTCATTATTCCTGCCAGTTATAAAAGAAAACTTTCAAGGACCTCAGTGAAACATCTTCTCTCCTAGCCTAGCCTAGCTGATTCATGAGATAATCTGATCTTAATATATACAGTCCTAAGCCTGTAGCGCTTAAGTTTTAGATCAGCATAATATTCATTCCTTGCTGTGACCCAGCGGAGGCTGCAAGAGACGGTGGAGGGGAAAAAAGAAAAGTATTTTTATAGCAGGTTATTTTTATTAGGAAATAGTGTGTTGTATAAAAACAGCCTTATTGAATTGAGGTGTTCAAAGCAATTCCTGCAGAGTAAGATTATAGCGAGCAGAGTGCAGGTGAGAAGGTCAGAACTGCGAGCTAAATGCAATTTATTCCACTGGTGCAGAAACCAAGGAATGTGCTCCAAGGTAATGATAAACACATGTGATGCAAGTATCTCACATGCATAGATGTACATCCCACCACACAAATCTTGACCTGTATGCAAAAGCAGTTACGACAACAAACACAGTAAAAAGTACGAACTTTTAGTCTCCTCACAGAATCGTATGTAATAGATGGCTTTCAGCACAAGTGACGAGAACAACTACATGGCTAAAATGACTAAACTCATCATATCCTTAAATAAAGCATTTACTGAAAAAAAAAGGAAAGTGTGTAGGAAAAGGGACACGTTTGGGTGCGTCCATAGCAAAGCCCAAGACACAAAGGAGAACAGCTTGAAAGTACAACCCAGGTGGAACATTAAGCATCCAAAGGTGAAGCAACAATACAAAGCAGTGGAAGTAAACAGGTACGGGGATTAAAGCCAATGCAAAGGGGAAGATAAGCCATCTGCAAGCTGCCCAGGGGAAACAATGTATGAGATCATACTGAAATTTTAGCTGTTTGGATGCACGGAAACCAGGTGAACCATTTCTGCAGAAAGAATGATCTCACGGTTATTGAAGACTGCCAGACACTGTCCAGTTGCTACCTGCTCCAAGCTCATCTCTGATTAACGCTGCCTGCCACAGATGTGGGCAAGGGAACATGCAACGAGGGAGCTTCATTAAGAGCAGAGTTCATTTGCAGTGCTTTGAAAACAGAGGGCACGAGGATGAGGAGAGCAAGAGAGAGAGGGCAAAAGCAGTATGCAGGTTAAGTCAGCAAATCATCTAGTGCAGTCTTGTATTTAGTGTGAAGACCGTACTGCTCTGTGTGCAAAAACAAACTGTCCACCAGCAACTATATTGACCAGTGGCTTTAGCAAAATGTAGTCAGCCAGAAAAACACATTTATATATATTGACTCTTCGATAGTTACCCAAGATCAAAGCAAATGAAGATGAGGGGGACTGCGAAAGGAGGTTTTTCTCCATTGTTCTGCGGCTCATTCGAGATATTTTCTGAGTGGCATGTTCTTATCCATACCGAGTTCATGGTTTGTCATCTCAAGCCACGTTTAGCCTTCCTTTTTTTCAGTGTAAGTTAGATGTGCAAGTCTTGCCAGCATAGATGGCAAGCCCATCAGCAAAACACTGCACAGAACATGTTCGCACCACTGGGTTTTATCACATTAAAATAGCTGTGAACCAAAGAAATCCAAGAGTTATGTTAACAAAATTTTCTACTCACCTATCTTTTCCTCTGCTTTAAAAAGATAGACAAAACAAAAACACTCAGATGCAAAAATCAACACTGGAGAAAAAGGCCCAAAGAAACCCAACACATGGCAGGTTTCTTGAAAGTACAATCCCTTTCTCTGAAGAGCATCTGTAGTACTGTATGTCATCCAGAAATTGGAATTTCCTGCAATTAATCAATTTAATAAAAATAATTTGACAGCCTTTCTTCAAGAGCTGCACATGGTTTGGTTGCATTTCCGTTTCTGGATCTTTTGATCAATCAAGGAAGAAAACTGACTGGCTAGACTTGCTCTACTGAAAAGGAAAGATGAACTGGGAAGCTCATTTATTTTTGTTGGAGAAAGAAGCAAAGACAGACAAACTGACCAACCAGCCAAATCAGGCCACTGGCCAAACCAATTATTTGTGTCTTGCCAGTCATTTCAATCCACATTTGTTCATCTAACAAAACTAAGCAGCCTGTTCATCCAGTTACTTGCCTAACAATGATGAGGCAATCCAAATTCTTCTGGATTGTTTTGAAACAAATTTTGAATATAACTTTATATTCTGTTAATTTTTAAAAACAATGAGTTGGATGCTTTCAAGCCTCCACACTTACTAATACCTATTAAACAACAAGAATGAAGCTGACTTGCAAGAGAAAATGTCTTCTTAGCTGATGGAGACATAAAATTTGGCATTTCTGGCCTGCAGCTGGAGAGGAAAGTTATTTCCTCTACAAGTTATGCTTCAGATGTTCCACTATTCAAACCAGAACTACACAGTAAGCATAGGTAGGGGAAGACTGAAGAACAGGACAAGATCCTATTGGACACAACTAAGAGGGTTTGCACTTGATTTATGGTCTCACAGCATGAGAACATACCTCACTAGTGCTGCTGCGATAGTAACGAAACCAGACTGGTATGCAGGTTTGTGGTAATAATATTTGTTGAAAGTTTTCTCAGTTGTATATTCATGCTTCTGCCTTTTTTTTTTTTGGCACATTTCTAAAGCAGATCGGTATATAGAATCATTTAGGTTGGAAAGTACCCTTAAGATCATCAAGTCCAACCATCAAACCAATACCACCACGCCTACTAATCCATGTCCCAAAGTGCCACATCTACTCATTTTTTGACCACATCCAGGGATGGAGACTCCACCACTTCCCTGGGCAGCCTCTTCAGTGCTTGATCACTCTTTCAGGAAAGAACTTTTTCCTGATATTCAACCTAAACCTCCCCTGATGCAACTTGAGGCCATTTCCTCTCGTCCTACTGCTAGTTACTTAGGAGAAGAGACCAACACCCACCTCACTACAACCTCCTTTCAGGTAGCTGTAGAGAGCAATGAGGTCTCCCCCCCAGCCTCCTTTTCTCCAGACTACACAATCCCAGTTCCCTCAGCCGCTCCTCACAAGACTTGTTCTCCAGACCCTTTGCCAGCTTTGTTACCCTTCTCTGGACACGGTCCAGCAACTCAGTGTCCTTCTATGTACTGAGGGGCCCAAAACTGCATGCAGTATTCGAGGTGCGGCCTCACCAGTGCCGAGTACAGGGATACAATCACTTCCCTACTCCTGCTGGCCACACTATTCCTGATACAAGCCAGGATGCTGTTGGCCTTCTTGTCCACCTGGGCACACTGCTGGCTCATGTTCAGCCAGCTGTCAACCAGTACCCCCAGGTCCTTTTCTGCTGGGCAGCTTTCCAGCCACTCTTCCCCAAGCCTGTAGCATTGCATGGGGTTGTTGTGACCGAAGTGCAGGACCTGGCACTTGGCCTTGTTAAACCTCATACAGTTGGCCTCGGCCCATCAATCCAGCCTCTCCAAGTCCCTCTGCAGAGCCTTCCTACCCTTGAAAAAATGTCTGTAAAGGTTTTATAAGAGGAACACATAAAAGTCTGCAGTTAATTCCCAGAGATTAGGGACCAAAATGTTAATGGTTATTTGGGAACCCCCTAGGCGTTTCAGCCGCCCTTTAAGCTTTGAAGAGCCTGATCTGGAGGCATAGTCCTCCCAAAGACTTAGAAATATCATCAGCTTTCTGACTGAAGCAGCAGTGAACTGGAACTCAGGGGAAGAGACCAAGTCTTGGTTTATCCAAGGTCAAGTTCATCCTACAGCACCAATGACTCAAACACTTATGTACCCACTTATCTTTAAGTACTATGAACAGCACCCAGTCGTGCAGGGAAATCAACAGCAAAACTCCATACAAAAAACCAAAAATCCATACAAAAAACTGTATACATGAAGTTATCCATGTGCTTTTGCTCTTGTGTGGACAAAGATTAAATCCCATTTATCATACTGATCCACAGACCAAAAAGAAAGGGTCTGCTGTTTGGCCTTGATTTAACAAATTCCCTTATCCAGAGAAGATCTCCTGTACTTGATGGCAGTATATGCGCTCTGCTGATCTGAGACTTCAAAAATATCCCTTAATTATCACAACATTAAGAGTATGGATGTTAATTAAAAAGCAAATGAGGACACTCCATAAAGGTAATTCCAGTTGATCTGACCTGTAAACGCATGCAATGCTATTGCTCTGGGTATTTAAAAAAAAGGGAAAAGCGGATCAGTTAAATATTATCATGGCCTCTTCAAGAATATAGTGTTTAGCACAGAAACATAGAAGTATGCTTTTGTTTCTAATGGAGCTAAAATGAGACCATTTTAATCTAATATCTAAAGAATAGAATTTGGGAATCAGTGAAGAATGGCATTTGTCTTTACTTACATGTTTTATAATACATATTTTCAATATTTTCTATTACGATATGAGATAATCTATCTGTCACTTTACTATTTCATTTCTATTCTCTGTTTCTGTAGAGCCACAAGGAAGAACAAGGCTCCCCCACACCTACTCACACTAATTATCCTTCTTGGTGCTGATGTCTCTCTCACAGCGATAAGCTGAGAAATGTGAATCTTTGACTCACTGGAAGAGGTGAATGGAGGCCCAGGAAGCTGGTTTTCGGTTCAGTTCCTCCACCCAGGCCATCAGCCTAAAACTCAACCAGTGTGAAAAAAATACCTTGCATGTACTATAGATCATTAGCACATCAGAAAAGAGGAGTAAGAAATGTCATCGCTTTCTGGAGTAGAAAAAAAAAGATCTCCTATGTGTCACACAGACGAGTGAAAACTCATCACATACAGGACAATTTACCTTCTTCATCAAGAAGAAATACAGTCTCTGCACTGCAGGTTGTTTCTCCAAGGCCAAAAAAACAGGTATCAACACTGTTCCTACTGTCATAACTACTACAATTCAAAGAAATGAGCCATTCACCAACACATCTCTTTGAAGAAAACCCAAGGCACTGCATCTTGATGCAGGAGGTCTGAGCCATTTCTTCAAGCTTTTTCCTCTTTAATAAGTAAGGGCAGCTACAACATTGTTCCATTTTGAGTACATCAGTTTTGGCCTTTGCTTTTCTGGCAAAGTATCAATGTATCCTCTCAGTTATAAAAACTTGACATGCCTCTGAAATACCAACTGGTTTGGAAAGGTAAACATGATCTAAGCACCCATTAACGGTGAGCTGCCGTTAATGAGACTGAGCAAGAATGGTGATAAAAAAGGGAGTAAGGAAGACACTATACTAAAGTACCTTGAGTCTGACAGAAATTTTTAAGGCTAAAAGTGACACTCTGGCTTCTTTCTCCCACCCTCAAAAGATGTTACGAGCCAAATCAGGAAATTATAGAGCAGTAGGATTAACACTTGGCACAGAAAACCTTTAAGGGAGGTGACACGTGGAAAGACAATTTGGTTAAGGACAGACAGCATACATTTAGACATGGGAGATTGTACTTAACTAACCTGCTGGATACCTTTGAAGATAGCGCTGCCATGGCAGATAAGAAAAACATGACAGATGCTGTATAGCACACCCAGGTGAGAGTTTTCAAACAAAGTTTTGACAAGGTCCAGCATCAGAGATGACTAACAGAAACAAACAGAAAGCTATGGATTGCAAAGTAAAAGGACGGAACAGTGGCTGCGGAACAAGAGAGAAAATCAGATATTGGGTGGGAGCTTTACATTGGGAAAAGGGTACTGAGTGGAGGGGTCAGATTTACAAGGGTTATCCCATCCCACTTGCCCCAAACACTGTTTCCAGGTCAGCATCTTCCAGATCAAAACATCCTCACGACCTACACTACCTTTGATTAGGGCTCTTACATTACGACAGTGATGAACTGCCTTTAGAGTTGCTTTTGGTTCATGGAACTGAGTTTGTACTTGTACACTGATATCAACACAGAAACACTGAAAAGAGTATCTTCAGATGATGTTCCAGCTCTCATGTTAGGAAATAAATCTAGGCTGAGCACAGTCAATGTAGAAGAATTTGGTTCACTCAGCAAATGTAGTTCAACACAAAAAGCACAAAATAAATTAATCCCTGAGAAAGGAATCAGGCAAAGCTGTATATGCTAAGTACCGTAACGACAGGACACTTTGTAGAGGTAAAGGATTTTAAGGATCGTAGTGGAAAAATCATAATTAAAGCCATTTTATATGGCAGAACATCAGAGAAAAGGGAAAAAAAAAACCCAAGAAAAATGGGATACAAACTTGTATTAGAAATCAATGGCATGTTCTGGAGATGGAGGCTCAACAGATGCTCTGTATTAGTCACTATATCACAGCCAGAACATTATTGCCTCAGAGGGTGCAAGAGCAGGGCAACAAAAAGTGAAACCAGATCTTGGCTCTTACCAGGCCCTAAAATATTAGGTGGGTGAAGTGAGGGCATGTTATGTTTATTCTCATTGGAAAAGAGAATACTTTGATGTGAACTAGTAGAAGATTTTCAAAATCATGAAAAGGGGTGATCAAGGTAATCTCCACCAAGCCAGGGTGGAGGAGCAGGGGGAAGGAAAGATGTCAAAACAGGCCGCAAACATTTCAAATAAAACAACTGTGTGTAAACAGGGAACTCGTCAGGCAGAACTGCTTCAGCTGAAGGGCAGTAAACATGTGGAACAAGTTATCAGGAGAGGCAGCCGAAACAAAGGCTGTACATGAGCTCAACAGACACCTGGACTTGTTTCAAGAGAAGAGAGGGATTCGGGGATTTTTGTGAAAACCAGACTGCTGGGATTAAAATGCCCTGTAAAACAGCAGGTACACCCAGCCAAGCCAGGGTGCCTACAGTTGTGTGCACTGTCACACACCGTAAAGCAAAATTCCTTGTGTTGCTGCCACACCTTTACCCCGCAGCCATGGTTAAGAGAAAGATCTCCACATACAAACTTTCCCTCCTGCACCTTCTTTTGGCCAAACCACTTAAATGGAGAAGAGCCCTTTTCCCAAATACCTCAAGGCTACAAATAGCTCAAGGCTGTAATAAAGGCAGAAGTGAGCTGCAGGAGTGTCACCAAGTCCCACCGGCAATGACCTCCTCAAGCACAGGCTAGGTCTACCACATTTGCTGCACGGCCCCCCGAAACACCAGCTGAGGTGTTGGAGGAAAGGAGCGACCAGAAACAAACCTGTGCTCACTTTTTAGGGGGAATATCCCAGGTCTTCAGCCTTCCAAGCCCTGAAATGGTCAGAAGGTTTAAGAGGCAGGTTTCCTGAAACCCCAAAGTTGCCACAGCCCCAGCCAAAGCCTCCTAATGGTGTGGGGCACGTAGGACTCCCCACTGCTGAGGATCCATTGCAGGGACCCTAACAGCAGTCTGTTTACCTGTCTTCTTTATTGCAGTTCGATTTAAAATATGGAAGAAAAAAATGGCTAGGCATGTGCACTCTAGAAAGATATGCGTTCCCCACTCCCATCCCAAGGCCAGGACCTGATCAACTCCGTGCTGGGCATCAGCCCAGAGTAACTGCCCTGCAATACCAACAGCTACGTGATGCAGTTTGGACTGGAGTCATGTCAAAGTAAGCAGGTTAATTAAAAGTGAGTAAAGAAGGATCTTAACTCCTCCTGTTTAAATTCCATCCTTATTTTAGAATGGCCACTTCAGAATTAGCTTCAGTTTTGTTAAGAGGGAAAAAAAAATGGTGCTCCCTGTTTTTGAAATTTGCACCCACTAGTTTAGCTTCAAGCTATTTCTCCTGGATGAGATACAGCGTGCAGAAATTAGGTGACTGTTTTGGAAACGCTCGCATGCTTCTAACAGGGAATTCACCACCATGGAAATATTTTTCACCATTTTATTTTATATTTGCTGTTAGTTATAGAAACATGCAACCCTGAGATGGAAATGGGTTTTCTCTTCTGATATTTCTTCTTCTGTTATCTGAGACCCTGATTTCTTACTCAGGCAACAATCATTGGTTCCTAGTGTTTATTTCATTTTAATGTGTTATTTAAAAAAGCAAATGTCAGAGCTATTCAGAAAAGCACAAATAGCAACATGAGTATAATAACAGCATACAAGAGGAAGACTAAAGTAGATGAAGAAACTGTCCTGTCAAACATGAGCATCCTGTCCTAGCTACAAAGATAATAAGAGATGGGATTTAGAAGAAGTCACAAGGTAAAAAGTAAGTATTTTTTAGAAACATGTTACTGTTCCTTCAGCCACAGCTTAGTGATGCTACCTTCAAATATCCCTCAGATGGGTGCGTTTATCTCTTTCAGCAAGCGCTGAATCCAAACAACCACTTGTTCAAAAGCCCAGTCAGTATTCTCTTTCCCCCTGCAAACCAGAGCTGTATTTCCCACCCAGCTCCCCAGAAAAGGCCTTTAACTGGCCCCAGTCATCAGGCCATCACTGACAGGGATAACAAATGGAGACCTCTGGGGAAAGGTAATATTATTAGGCAGGGTGTGAAAACAATTAACGCTATTTGTGGTAATGACAGACCACATTCCCTGCAGGTGTAAATGGAGTTTTGACCACTTACGGGAAGAGAGAATTTGGCTTTTGGAGCATGCTGTCAACCCTGCCAGCCTCCTCCACCTATGCTCCAGCACACACTACAGAAACCTTGAAGAAGAACATCTTTATTTAGAACTGTAGGCAAGTCTCTTCCAAATCCATCCATTCCTTCCTTAGAAAGTTCACATCTAGGTGATATTACCAAGATGGCCAGATTAAATATTTATGACTCTGGCTGCATACAGAAGACAACTGGCATTACTCAGGGCAAGAGGCAATCGCTAAGGGAAATGAGTGATGGGCTCACATGTGTGAGTGATTTTGCTCACATGTGTTGCTCTGGAGTAATTTCTAGTAAAAATGTGTATTTTGCATTTGTTCCTTGTTTGTGACAAATTTTCTTCAGATCTGAGATTTATTTAGGTTATGTCTTTTGACTGCGAGGACTGGGAGATTAATTACAGTTTTCCTGTTCCAATTAGCCACTGATAAATTATCTTGATAATCATGAAGGCTTTGCATAACTAAGCACAGCTTGTGAAACACTCCTTCTGCCTTTCTAGAAGTCATTCTGGAAGACAAACAGGAAACCTATCTCCAGTTTAAGCCACTGAGCAAAATCAAGGACATATAACCGACAGATGGACTGACAGAAACATTGTAAAACAAGATGAGAAGGATTACGTCTAAAACTGCATAGGTGGGTCACCATCAATTATGCCCCAGGCTACTCTTAACAAACTCCTGATGACCTGCAAACCAGAAACAGTTTGATAAATACTGCTGTGAGACAGGTGCCTGGGCTGCAATCTCAAATGATCAGGTAATGTTCTCACCACAATTTCCATCAGTAACAGCTGCTTGTTTCCAAATATGTAAAAGTAAAAATGCACACACACATATACACACACACATATATATAGTTCCAAACTATGAATCTATTTTGAAAAAGAGGAGGAACAAAGTTTATTGTTCCATATTGGCATAGCAACCGGCAGAGAAACTCATCGTCTACACCACATGGCAGGAGAGCATGGAGCCAACTGGTTGTGATAGAAATAGGAACAGGCAGGGAGCCTGCTGAAAGGCAGCCTGGGGCTGGGAGGCTGCCCTTTCCCACCAGCCTCCATACCATTTGGTCCCAGCAGAGTGAAGCAGGTTATATGGGGATTTTCCCCTTCCCTCCAAAGCAACCTCTACAGCTTCATCATAAATGGAATATAGCTTGGGTGAATTAGTATCACCCTGGCGCAGAGCAGAGCTATGAGAAGGTGGGAAGAGGTGGGTTATCATTAACTGTCTGCACCAAATTTTTTGTTTCCCTACAGTAAGTGTCTATAAAAAGCTCTGACTTCCTTTTAAAGAAAAAAAAAAAAATGAAGCACAGAAGAGTCTATTCTTGCTTAGATGCATGTGTAGGCTGATGGCCAAGGACAGCAGTGAGAGCAAATGCCTTATCAAAGTTTTTTTTAAAAAAAAAGTAAAAAAACCCAAACAAACAAACATATCCCAAGATAGATGCTTAACTGAACCCACTGTGTCACAGTGTCCAAGTTCCTCTCCTTTCCCACTTCCCTTCACTGCTTATTTAGGCTTGACTGGTCTGCTCAGAGGAGTCCCAAGGGATGGCACTTTCCCACTCCTCTGTGCAGAACTGGGAGAAAAGGTGTAGGAAAGGGAAAGCTGGAGCCACCAAGCCACCTTGTTCCCTTGCAAGTCAGCAGGTAGCAAGGGCAGCAGCAGGCAAGGCAGAGCCATTCCCTCTCACCATCTCCAGCCCACCATCCCACCAGCTGTCTGACCACGAGACAGGAAGCAGACACCACCCTTGGTGGCACAACATCCTCCCTCTCCATCCCACCTGCCATGGCACATGGGGAGAGGGAACAGGAGGGCTGGAGCCCCAGCTGCCAGTGCCCCACTGGGGCTGTGCCTCCTGGAGTAGGAAATAGCCCCTCGCCCCCAGGGAACCATTGGGGTTTTCAAGGCAGAAACCTTGTATGGCAACGAAAGCGCAAGCAGTATAAATAATCCCTGTCAATAGAGGAACTGCAAGGGAAATGTTCTGTTACAGCAAATTGGCACCTATGTCCCTCATGAAAAGACTGCATGAAAAATATCTCCCTTATTTCTTAACGGGAATAACAAAAAAGTACATTTAATTTTACTAGCGCAGTAAAACAAGCATAAGTATTCTCTCCCCATCTTCATAGTTAGCTTTTTACAGAATGATCAATGCTGGCGTATCCCCTTCTCCTGCATGTCCCAAGAGATAGCTTAAGGAACCTTTTAAAATGAACACTTCTTCATTCATACACACAATGCACATTCCAGTGCCACTGTACAAATGCTGCGGTGCCACGAAACGACCACATGGTTCTCCTATTCAGGCTGCTTTTTAAAATGGCAAACGGAGTTTTATCCTGAAGTGTCTGCTTTCGGCTGACATTTTTCAATCTTCATAGAAATCCATCAAAGATATTCTGGCATCCAGGAAGCGAAATAGTTCAGTTCTGAGCTAAAAACTTAAATTTTCAATTTGGAAGACCTACAGATTTTGTTTTGATGGTTTGATCCAAAATAAACTTTCAGCTTTCCTGCAAAAAGACATTGTTTGGTCTTGACTCTTGCTCTAAACCAGTTTTCTCCCTTCTTTCTCACCAGAGCAGCCCATAATTCTTTATCTAAATACTTCAGTCTCTTTCCATGACCCATGCTCTGTGCCCAGCCTACGTAGCTCTGACCGTGCAAGGACACCATGCCATTCCCCTCGTGCACACGCAGGCCCTGATGCATCAGGGGGATGCAGGCCATCTGGAGAGCCTGGTCAGCAGGCTGGAAGGTACGGCAGAGGAGATAAGCCATTCCCAGAAAAGCATGATTTAATAAATGCAAGTAATTGTTCTGATGTTCCTGAGGAAAAAAAAAAAAAAAAAAGGAAGCTTTCTTTCCTCTATTCTCTCTCTCCAAATTACATCACCTCAGCCCAGAAAGCAAGTGTGCTTAGACACCTGATAAGTGGGAGCTGGACAGACAGGCATTTTTGTGCAGCTGGGCGTAGGCTCTCGAGCTCAGTTGCAGTGCTCCCCTTTATACACATCACAGCATCTTGCACTGCAGTGGGTGAAGGAAGGAATTTCCAGATCTCCCTGAGAAACCAATTTAGTCCTGAAGGCAAAGAAGCTGAGTGAATTCCCATTACCTCAGATTTACACTAATTGCATTAAAACCAAGGACCTGCTTAAGAAACAGTAAGACACAATTCAGGCCTTCATGACAAAGCTGCTTCTAGATTTCTCTTGCTGTTCATACGCTTCTGCTGTGTTATTTCACCTCTCCCTGCTCCAAAGGAGACCAGAAGCTGCTGAATGACTGAGAAGGAGGTTATTCTAGAAAACAAGAGCCCAATTCTGCCGCCCAAAGTGACACGAGTGTCCCAGGGAAGTTACAGCTCACACAGCTCACTCAACAGTTCAGCTGTCATTAGATCCATTCATGGGAAAGCTTGACAAGCCAAAATGACAATGTCTAGAGAACAAGGAAGGCTCAGTGTACCCCTCCTCCTCTCCCCCAGCTTGTGTCAGGCCTGCTTGTTATGTCTAGTGCTGCCAATTAGTTTCAGCAGCTGCGACGCACCCACTCATGGAGGAAGGCACCGTACAAACACTGCAGGAGCAGCTCTCCCAGCCCTTTAGAGCCCTATGGCTCGGGATTGTATAAATGGGTATGACAGATCCTGCCGGGGGAAAGTGCAGAGAGATGAACCAGCTTGCCCAAAATCACAGGGTAAATCCACAGTTTGGCCAGACCCAGTCTCCTCCACCTCCTAATGCCCTGATCACAACGGGACTGTACTCCCAGCAGGAAGAGAGGGTGGGGAGGGCACATATTTCATGGGATGGTGCATCCTCTTCCCTCCCAAAGCACATCCCATCTTTCTTAGGGCCATCTCCCATCCCAGCTCCTAACGCAACTGTGAAGCAAACTCCAGGCTGGTACCACTGGACCTGGGCTGCCGCGGGCAGTGGCAGCACTGGCACTGCAGTGCCCTCAGGGAGATGAGATGGGTGGTCCCCAAATCACTCTTAGGCAGGTCCTCTGGCAGCCACTCCAGGGTTAACACAAATACACGTTCACATTTCATTTCCTTGGTCAGGTCTTCTGACACGTGCTTGAAACCTGGGCTTATTTGGAAGACATCAGGATTTTGGGTGGAGTTGTTGATAACACCCTGGACCAGAACTCAGAGCTTTAGCTTTTAATTTCATTTCAAATCTCTAGAAGTAAGAGAAATGGGATTTTCCCCTTTGCTTTCCTCATAAAAGCACTTGCTAACAACTTTTGCAAACCCAACTTTGCCTGAAAGGTGCAGGTCCCCTCCCTCAGCTGTTTCAACACACAGAGAAGTTACAGCCCTCCACCTGCTCTCGCCCCGCTGCCCATAACATGTCACCAGCGCTCCTGCCCCGCTGCCACAAATCTCTGGGGAGAAAAGAGCCAGGCGGGAGTGGGGCAGCTGGAGATGAAGCGATGGAGAGACACGCCACGCTGCCTGCTCCGGGAGCTGTGAGAAGCAGGTCAAAGCTGAGCCAAAACGCAGCACCCATCTGTGTCACGCCGTGGAGAGAGATGCAGGAGGCTTTCAAGGCCAGTGGGCATTGCCTTTGTAGCAGAGCGTGACATCGGTGCTCTTTACAGGCTTTATTTCACAACAGCATCAAAGAAGCAGAAGGTGGGGTTAGGAAGGAGGACAGAAAAACAGTAAGTGATCTTTTATTCACACTGAGAAAAAACAATGAGCAGACCGGAGGGGAGGATCCAGCCTTCCTAACACACATACCTTAACTCCTGGGGTGGACGGGGACGACCTCCCTTAGATACACCCACCTCTTTCCAGTGAATACGCAAGGAGCCCCAGAGGACTGCTTCACTATCTGCCTCATACAGAGCTGAGTGGGTTGATGTCCCTCTGGCACACTCCTTCCAAGGATTCACTATAAAAGGCCTTTACTCATATTAAGCCTCCTGAGTGCAACAGATCATCATGTGAATGAAGACTGCAGCGTAAGGCACATACCTGTGTTCGCTGAAGTAAAGCTGCACGAACAACATCAGCTCTGGCATTTTCCTCACAGATTTTCTGCAACCTTAATTGTATTCTTTCAATAAAGACATTTGTAGCTTTGTGCTTTCCAGAGTTTGTTTTTTTTTTTTTTTGTTTTGCTTGCTGTGTGCTTTTTTTTCAATGCATAAGATGTTTAATAATAGATGCTAGACAGGAGCCTCAATCTAGGAAACTGATGGATTTTTTTTTCACCTCATTCACTGAAAATCCCACCTCCAGAGCTGATCCAACCAGACAAGGCAGAGAAGACTGGACAACTCCTTGGTTTTCCGCAGATCCCTCCACGACAGGAGAACAGAAACCTGACAGGCTTCACTTGGGATTGCTGCAAATAGCAGATCTCATGTAAAAGCTCAAAGCTCAGGTGGAGAGGAGCTGCCTTCACTGTTACGAAGCGGTGACACAGGGATGAAGTGGTAGAATGGGGTGGAGAAGAGTGAGACTTCCCCACAGGCCAGCACTGGATATTAGCAGCCTGGTGTAACAGGGGTTGTTGTGCTCTTCAAATAGCCGAAGGGGCACGTGGTGCATGAGATGAGTATCTTGTACTGTACCTCAATGCAGATTTTCCATTACAAAACAGCCGCTTGTACAGTTCTCAAGGTTTTTTGTTTATTCCGTAGGTTTCCTGGGGTGGCAGAACAGGGCCGATTTACTTGGTTTTAAACATCGTGCTACCTCTCTCTGAGTAAAGCTGGTGATCTTTATGATACTGAGTGCTCTACAGGTGTTTAGCAGCTTTACGCAGTGCAACAGGCCAGTGAATAATTTGCACATTGCTACAGCTAAGCCACTTCAAACTCCATCACTGGCTGAATGCCTGGTGAGACTTTTGCCTCTAAAGTGATAAAGTTTTAAAGCAAGTAATTACTTGTGCTGGAGGCAAAAAAAGAAAAGTAGAAAAGAAACCCCAAATCCATCTTCTTTGTTTGTCAGATATTGGTACTCTGCTTCATTTCATAGGCATTATGTTTTCAAAAAGTAAAACAAATGAAGGACAGTGCAGTGAATGCCAAGGTCTAAAAGAGATCAATATAAAGACCTGCCCAGAACAGACTATGCATTAAGACTGTACACAGACGGTTTCGCTGACCTCCCTCTCAAACCCCCTGTTTTGGTAGCCACCTAACTTAATTTGTTCAGCACGAAAGTAAGCAGTGAATCAGATTCTTAAGCCACCATAAATGCATGCCAGTAGAAGAAAACATCAACAGGAGTTATTCTTGACAGAAATCTTAATATCAGGAAGACAATATAGCAATGGCATGAAGAAAATTTATTGAAAGCAGATTTGATCCCCTCATGCTCAGATGCTACAGGAGTGGCTGACAGGCTATCCCAGGTACCACTGGTGGTCTGTAGGGCAATTCCCTCTGGTCCCTGAGTGCTCTGAACGCTTATTCAGACATTGGTCCACCTCCACCACGCTCACGCAACCACAACCGGTCCTCAAAAATGTTTCCAGACCATTGCTTCAAACAGGGTAGAGTCTAGCTTTAGGAGTTAAATTTCAGCATCCATGTGTCTTTGCTTATCATTCCATGACAGAGAAACAACATTCACTGCTGGCTGAAGCATCCAGAAGGTCAGTACGTGGTTTCAGACATAGCCCGGTACAAAATCGAGCACAGCTACCAGGGTCCCAAAAATTCCACAGCAACATTTCTTAGACTGTTTTCCTTCCCCCCAAATCACACACACTCAAGAAGACAACACAGTAACATTTGTACTGGCTAGCATTTTAACCCAAAGGTGACAGCAAAGTAGAGAATATATTTATCCTAAAAGACAAAGATTACCTAGTAGGAGATGGGGAAAGGACTGTAAGACAGTGGAAAGCACAGAAAAGATTCAGGCAAAGGGGAAAGAAGAGATATATGCTCTCTTTTCACTCCCTAAAAAGACAGTACATGCAGCAATTTCTACGATGCAGACCAAAGGCTCTCCTTTGCTTCACAGAGTTTGAAGGAAGGGAAGAAAGAGCCAAAGAAGACATGGAGCTCCTCTAGCAGCTAGCAGAGCGAGTGTTATGCCAGGGTGCCTTTCAAGAGCTGCAGCACTGGTATCCAAGCATTAATTCCTCCTCGCCGCATCGCAGAGAGCCAATGGAGTCTCAGCAGATTCAAACTTTACCTTAGCAATGCCCAGTGGAGCAGCTGCACTCCAGAGAGCATCTCGCTCGCATGTCCCCGAGCTGTCAGCTCGCAGCACATCACTCCAGCCATCTAAACGGGAGGCCAGCAGAACAGGGAAGGCTCACAGTGACCTGCCCACTAACAATTTCCACAGACTGGAAATCCCAGTCAAATCTCATCCAGTCCCATCGTAACCTCTCTCAATCAAACCTGACAAGGAAAGCCAAGTACAGAATGCATTTCAAGCCTCACCTGATCTCCCAAGAGTAGCACTACGTGCTCAAAGCATTTTGATGGGCTTCCTGAAATACTTTCCTGGCTAAAGAGACCTACAAACACCAATTTACAGCAGATGCTTTATTCCATTTGCCTCCATTTTGGAACCCGAGTGCTGTATTTAAAGTTGGGGTGGGACCCCAAAACAAGCCAAGTCAGGAAGAGGAGATGGACAACAGAAGAGCGGAAGAGCTGGGACTAGCTACTGATCTATGGTAGAGGTAATTATTATCATTTGAAGGGTATGCTGATGAATATGTTACAATGGAGACTGTTAATCCTTATAATAATCTATAAAGGTGCCTCCAAAGTAGAATTGTCTTTACCCATTACCTCTGTACCTAGGAACCTAAAAGATGGGATAGGAAACAGTCAATTAGCAAAATTGTGCTCTCTGAGCTGTATGGCCCATCCCTGCTCCACTGCTGCCCAGCCCCACATGTGTGTGCCAACACAGAGAGCAGAAGGCTTTGTACACAGATCTGATCCTCAGCACAGTATCTTCCGCTAATAATAAAACAAGAGTCATTTGAGGACATTAAAACAGGCGAATCAAACAAAAAAAACCTGGGCTTAGGTTCTCAGGCACTGGAAATCAGTGAAGCTTCAGTGATACTGGTTAAGTTACACCGATTTATTCCTGCTAAACGTCTGGTCTATTAAATGCTAACATCATCTTTGGGTTTTACTTTCTCTCACTGGATTCAGGGAAATAGGCTGAATTTTTTTATTTTAAAAATAAAAACTTCCTTCTCACTGTCAAGCATCTGTGTTTGAATTCAGCAAAAAAAAAGGAGCAGCAGAAAATATTCATTTTTCAAACACACTTTTATCATGGCATGTGCAAAAATAAAAATGTTAGGCTATATATATATATGTATGGAGAGATACAAAAAACATTCCATGTATGCAGCGTATGACATATATATGGGATATTCCATACACATATATTTGCATGTATTACATACACGCACACACATATATGGTATATAATGGGCCTGTATGTCTACATGCAGAAATTCATGGCACAGATGTCTGGAGAAAGGGCAAGGAGAAGCCTCCAGACTTTCAGGCATGGTCTCCGCAGGCAACAGGATAAATGTCTCTCAGTGACCTTGTGGAACAGAAAATGTTCCTTTCTGTAGGGTCAACTGTTGTAGGGCATTCAAGCAGGCATTTCCAGCCCTTCCACATCCTCCAGTAAGATTTCCAAACAGAGTAGTTCCCTACTAAATCCTCTGAATTTTCAGAGTTCTTTCAGGAAGGCCTGACAGGTCTCACCCCATCACATTTCCTATGCCTTTTTCCGTAGGCAACAAGAGCAGGGGAGCCACAGCAGGTCTCTCACTTCGGCAGCAGCGGGTACACCTGAGTGGGTGCACGGGGGGACAGCCCCAGGCCACCCTGCCCCAGCCCCTCTGGAGTCTGGGTCACCCTTTTTGCCGGTGCCAGCATCACCACCACGGGCCTGCACGTCCCTCCAGAGTGGGGCTGAGCAGGGACTGGTGAGAGCAGATGAGCGATACGGGGGTTAGCCACAAGCACAGGACCCTACACTGAACCCCAGGTGAGAAACTCCTCTAAAGAAGGATCTGCCCCCAGGGAATGTTTCGTTTGTGCCTTCTAATGCTTTGTGCTAACATGGTAAACTCCATTTATTTGTGCATTGCCAGCTGTTTTGAAAGGGAAACAACAAACCTGAAGAATTTCTTTCCAACTGTTAAATCCATTATAGGAGAAGCAACACAGTCTGGGTATAACGGAGGCTCCCCGTGACGTCTGCCTTTCACATCCATATAGCGGGGGCTTCCAGCACATATACAGAAGTCCATTCCTTGGGGGAGGAGAAAGCCAGCTCCTGCATGCTTCCCTCCCCGTGAGTTACACACAACTTTAGGCATCCTTGTGTTGCAGCATCCCAGTGCAACAGTGGTCGGGATGCAAAAAGGGAATAAACACCAGGCATTTCTATACAAGGCACCTAAACATATGCCCACATTGGAGTAGCCTTATCCTTCACGCCCAAGATTAAATGCTTTGCTGAATCAACATTTCAGAGAATATATATATTTCTCCTTTTCCAACAAGAAAGGAGAAGATCTGTTGCATCTTTCTTCCCAGTGGCCTCCTGCAAGCAGTGGCGAAGGCAGCCTGGCTCAGGCAGCCCCAGGTTCCCAGGGATGCCCCTCTCATCTCCCACAGAGCAAAGAGGCGGGGGCGGAGGGAGTGCCAAAAGGAGTGCCAAAGTTTGCCTTTCCCTTTTCGAAATGTCAGCGCTCATTGATCACTAAATCACTTCAACAGCTTATTAAGGAGATGTCACAGAGAGTTACTACCGGTCTCCTATTAATTTAAAAATACTAATGGGGTTTTTTGGAGCGTAATCTCTTTCTGAATGAAAAATGCTCCCTGTATTAAAACATGAACTTTCTGGACCCCACTAGCCAATGTGTGAGGCTGTTGATAGTACAAAACACACATTTAGTAGAAATTTTAACCCCGCAATATGTTTTTAAGGTTGCTCTACAGCTTTGTTGTCTTATTTCTTTATCATTTCAAAGGATCCCCTCCATTTGGCTTTTCCATTTGCAGACACACTGACATTCTCCTGATATATATTATTCACAGGTTCATGTCAATACCAGCATAAGCAGAAGCTATCAATCACTTCTCTGATGATAACAGTAAATAAATAATGCGCTCTTTAAACCTTCAAAGCACTGCATAAATATCAGTTTGTTTTCACAACCTCCCTTTAAGTGTTGAGGTAAGTAGTTTAACCATTTCACTAGGCACCAGCTCAGTTTCGAGAATGGCTTAAGACCCATATGAATCATTTAGTATATTACCCGCAAAAGGTGTACATTCTGATACACAACCTTTACATACAAGACTGAGAAAAGTATATTTTAGCCCCCAAAAATGAAACTGAAGCCAACTACATCCCATTTTAGAAGAGAGCCAGGAAGTGTTTCCATAGTGGAACCGCCACGCGGCATTACCGAGCTGTGCTGCCCTTCTCTGTGGATACCTAAAGCTTCTGCTTCCCCACAGACATGAAGGAGATGGGAGACACCACTGTCTGCCTTCTCCTAGTGCCCCCTTTCCCACAGGATGTGAGGCTGGAGGAGCAGCTACACATCTCTGTGGTACCTGCAGACAAGTGCTACCTGTGCCGCGCCACTCTCCCACACAAGGACAGAACCTGCCTGCTGCAGGCCTGGGCACAAAATGAAATAATGGGAAAAAAAGCTTTTTTTTTTATGGTAAGAGTGGTCAAACACTGGCACAGGTTGCCCAGAGAGGTTGTAGAGTCTCCATCCTTCATGATACTCAAAACCCATCTGGACATAGCTCTGAGCAACCTGCTGCAGCTGTCTCTGCCCCGAGCAGGGGTTGGGCTGGATACTCTCCAGAGATGCTTTCTCACCTCAGCTATTCTCTGTCTTTTGCACAATAGAGTTGGGATCCCTCATTTGGACTGCTACGTGCTCATACAAAATAAATACCAATGTCTGAGGATATAAAAGCATTTCACTGCCTTTTACTTTTCTGTGGGTACAGCCAGAAATGTCATGCCCATAGCTAGAGATGTCATCAGCTACGCACTCCTGCAATAAATGCTGCAGGGAGCCAGACACATGAAACAAAAAACATACACAGAGGACCAAACCGAGACATCTGATTCCAATACACCGTGCAAGGAGCGGATGGGTGTTCTCTGTGTTTGGAAGCCTTTCAGCTCTAAAATAAAACTACTGTTCATTCTCCAACAAAAGACTGGGATTAAGTATCATTTTTCTTCTTTTTTTTCTTTTCTTTTTGTTCAACAGCTACTAGCCAGGCTTCGTCGCATCTTTCTCCCACAGTTTTCCTTCACAGATATAAAGCTTCCTGCCCATTACCTCTTTGGTTATTTCACATCCCATTGATCATTCTGCCTGTCCAGCCAGCAGAACAGCAGCAAACAAGCAAGCAAACTAAGATAAGGCTAGATTTTTGCCCTGGAAAGCTGCAGCCCCGTGCTGCCTCCCCTGTGCTCTTCTCTCCCTTTCCCCCTCCTTCCCATATCTTCTTTCATCCCTAGAGACATTTCCAATAGCAGATAAATCAGCACTTTGAATTCTGCTTCTGATGTTGTAACAAGCTGGCAACTGGCATGACATGTTGTAGAGAGACACATGTGAATACCTAAGTCAGAAATAATGAGATTTCTCTCTCATATTCAGCGTGAAATGAGAGGCAAACGACATCACCGCCGAAAACAGAGGAGTGCAAGAAGAGGTGTGGGAAAGGGAGGTAGAAAGAGCAGATATATAATCCATTTTGCTTACTACAGTGGATTTCAGAAGAAAAACTGTCTCACGGGCAGCACCCTGGGAAACATAGATTTGGAGGGATGGGACATTCGCAGAGCTCAGCATCTCAAATCCAGGCAGCTCCACCCTGTATCCCAAGGACACATCCCCCGTGGCCAGGCATTGCTGCATGTTGTGGCCAAATGAACCAGCCCTTCAAATAAAAACATAAGAGACGAAAGGAGGAAACAAAAGAGAAAGGGGATAAAAGGTCCCAGTAAATCAATTAATGTAAAAGTCTGTTTCAGTTTACAGACAGCACTGGTAATTGCTGTGTGTGTTGCCTGTGATGAATAGGGGCTGGTTACCGTTGCACCACTCATCCTTCTCCGCGCGGCTGGGAACCAGTAGAACGCTGATCTCCACTGAAAGTCTTTAATTATTGTTAAATTAATCAGGGCAGGGTGTCAGCTCTGGGTTCACGCTTAATTGTCCCATTTTCCCACAAGCTCAGACTCCCACCTTCCTCCCTCATCCTCCCAATTCCCCCCCAGCTCCTGCACTTGCACCATTTTTAGACTGGTCTAATGCTGGGTCCTGTTTATGCAGCAACAAGCCACACAAAGATGTTTGAGATCCTGCATTTCCACTACTTGTCTCTTTGAAAGCCACAACATAACACAAAACTTTGGAAAGCAAAACTCCAGACATAATTAAAACCACAAAACAGGGGGTAGAGTATTTTACCACCAGTGCAGAAGTCAGAGATACCATTGTTGCTGTTTCTACGTCACGCTGAGGGTACAACCACCTCCCAGTCCTGATCTCATTCTCTGAGGTGGAGGAGAACAAGGGGCATCACCATCTTAAACCTTTTCATTCACATTGCTCCACTGAACAGTTTTCTGTCTAAAATCAGCATAAGCAAGACAAGAATCCGGTCCAAAATGTTTCTGGTTTTGGAGCTCAGAGAAGAGGTCAAGAGCCTACTAGTGGTTAAAGACAACTTCTACATCTTTAGAAGACTCCTTCCCAAAGTCATAAGCCCCTAGTTTCTCTCTTCTCTATCTCCCCAAAATGCCAGAGGATTAGCGGGATTAGACTAGGATATCCCATGCAACTTCCACAACGTTAAGCCACAAGTATGTGAAAGATGACAGCACAGAGATCATGCTCTATGAATAGAGACGAAAGGACAAGAAGTAATGGGAGCAATCAAGGAATAATTAAGTTGTAGCAGAAGATATTTAGGTTAAGTGTAAGGGGGGAAAAAGCAATAAAAGCAGGAAAGGACTTGAATAAATTTCCTACGGAGACTCGGGGATCTGTCACCAGGGGCTTTTAGGAAGCAGACAGACAAATAGCTGTCAGGAATGACGCAGATGTGGCCTGAAGACATTGAGGTGATCCGAATGACTTCTTCCAGCCCTACAGTGGAAAATCAGACTGCGCTAAGGGGAGGGTAATTACAGATGAGCAAGGCAGCAGCAGGGATTCTGACTACCTACTCAAAATAAAACTGCAGTAACAAACGCAGCACTCAAGTTCTGGACCTGTAGATGTCTGAAAATCACTCCCATCCGCTCTTCAGTGTGGGTCCAGCCTTTACATGATTGAATTTTCCTTGATTCTTATAATGCAAATATATAATTTACAGTGAAGTCTGGAAAAAAGCTGCATTAAATTGAACAGTTTATTTATTAATCAAAAAGCATAACCATCCCAGCAGCCCAAGTTCACCGCTTTCCATCACTAGGCAGAAAAAGTTAGTTACTTCTATAATGCAACCTACATAACATATTCGTGCTGCTCCCCTTTCTCACCCAACTGAAAGGATCCACACGGCAAGGCACCAAGGGAAAGGCCTGAAAACCAAAGCTGAGCCCAGCCAGCATAAGCAATATTTCACTATTCTTTTTTTAGCACAGTTTAAAGAAGACTTTGTAGAGATCACTTAGAAAGTTCCTTCACTGTTTCCAGGTCATTAACAGGTGAGCATGTTGACTGTTTTGAAGAATATATTATCAGGAGATACCCCACCTAAGTTTTCTAATGCATCTAACGCTGTGGAGCTACTCACAAAGAACTTGACAATGAATCTGAGAGCAGGAGAAAGACTTGTACTCTGAAATCTCAAGTAGGATCCCTAGTCATTCATTCCTTCACATCACCATATGACGACTTTTCTTTTGGCTTCTCACCAATAAACTAAAAGCCTTCAACCTCCTGAAGTTAAGCTGTATCAGAATATATCATATCTTAGCATAATTCCGTTTGATAAAGAACCACTTTAGATAAAATGTGCCTGTATCACTACATTGATTCTTTCTTACTTCCTAAAAACGGAGACAAATTTGCAAGTCTTTATTATGCTAGAAAAAGGCATCTAGCATTTTATTGGCACTCCCATATTCGCTTGGCTCAGTTTTACATTCATCAGGGGTGACATAATTTACATATTTTTATTTGCATTAGAACGGTAATTTAGGATCACTGTGCAATCCCAGCAATATGTATTGCACTGCACAGCTCTGATCTCCTCACTGTGCTGGCAGTAAGGAATCAAACACCAACATAAGTGATGCAATCATTTATCTTTATGTAATTGACTGCTTTCAGTTCCTGGTACCTTATTTTGGGAGGGCTGAGGGAAGGGAGATGGTGGGAAAGAGAAGGACAAGAAGGAAGAAGAGGGACCACAATGAGATTCACTCCCTCAAAAGAAAATGTATTTGCTTTTTATGCAGATATGTGAAGCAGCAGAGTTTATTAGTTAAAATTGGTCTTTAAAATATATGTTTCACTCAGCCAGATCCCTCTTCCTTAGAAGGGCAGATATGGAATGACCTACTTCAGAGATGAAGTTGAGGTCCCACCGTGGCAGGCAGAGGGACTGAAGCGGGCACTCCCACAGCAATGTCTGATCTTTTTCTTTTCAAACCCAGAGTCACTAATTCCTTTGTTTTCTCCTCAGTCCCCAAACTGCTCTAGACTAAACAGCTCAGACAACTCCTGGGCTTCAACTGCCTCATTATCTTGGCTTATTTTTGTTCCAAAGATACTTCTTCTAAAGAAGATGGGCCCCCATTGAAACAGCATCACCTGTAGAAGAACAGAAGCTCTCTCATGTGTGCATTGTATATGCCACTTAATTTTCCGAGGGTCATTACACGTCTTACCAAGAACAGCGTTCATTGGAGGGTACCTAATCTTTCTTTCTTACTTTTTTTTTACATATACTAAAAGATCCCTCTATTTCACAGATAGCTGTAGCTGAGATGTTATTGATTACTTTTTATCTGCGTGAAACTTGCATAACAAAATCACTGTGTTTCACACTATCGGGAAAGAATGAAAGGGCAGAGTGGGTAAAACCAATTCTAGGTGCCCTGCAAACCAAATCAGGACAAGACTCATGAGTTTGCTGGCACTTATTATTCTGCTTTTCTTGTCCATTGTATGCATCATAGCGTTATTCCTGAAAAATGTTCTTAAAGTCTTTTTCTGAGTTTGTTTACCCCTGGGGCTAGTATTTTGTGCTGGGATTTTAGCTCTGCCAATGGAACAGTCAGCTAGGCTGTGTGTTAACCAATCCTTGGGCTCCTGTTCCTTATTCCCAGATGCCTCTTTACGCTGTAGCTATTCCTATGTTATTGTTAAATAATTGGAGGGGAAGATGAGAGAAGGAAGAACAAGTTACACATACTGGCTTCCACAGACGAAAAGGTAAAAGATAGCTAAACTTCTCCCAAATGGCTAATTTCTTAATTATCTGTATAGATTTTCTGTCTGTCTTGCTATTGCTACCACTGCATCTCATTAGGAGCTGTTTAGCTTCAGACAGTTTCACAATTGTTGTTTCTAGATGCTTTTGAAAATTACTATAATTTGTTTGTTACTTGTGTTAAAAAAGGCTTGAATTATGAGCTTTTCCAACAAATGTTTACCAAGTATTACAGAATCCATAATGAAATTTCACTCTGTAACACTTGGTGGGGTTTTTTTATTATTATTATTATGAGGTTGGCTTTTTAAATAATCTGAAGCATAACAACTCTACTAAATAGTTAAGTGCAAAGTAGCCCTCTTAAGAGTTAAGTTATGGTTAGCCTAGAGTACTGGAAGTAGGACTTCATTAATTTCAGCAGTATGTTATTACAGTTTGTACGCATAACAAATCACAGCCGTTAGTAGCCAAAAGTTATTACTTGAAGGCTAAGCAGGATCTTGGCCTGAAACAAGATGACCGTCTTGCTTGACCTTCCAGGACCATGTGTCACATCTCTACGCCACAAACAGGTTACGCTGGGTATACCCAGAAGAGAGGTCAAATTAAAAAAAAAACAAAAAAAACCAAAAAACCACAACTGTTTTTCTGCTCCCACGAAACAAAATGTGCTTCAGCACTCTTGGGTTTGGAGAGCAGAAAACAAGAGACATGAAAATGCCCTCTCCTGGCACGGCCTTTCTAAAGCGGAGCCTGAAAGGGTGACTGAAGGGTCTCGGCTGCCCTCTTTGCGGCTGGCAGCACTTGGTAGCAGTGCACAAGGTAACAACAGGTAATGCTGCATATGGCCCTAACCTCCTCCTGGAGCCCAAGATGGATAAGAACAGCCCTCCTGTGAGATGCCTGAAGGGCTAAGACCCCAACCTTACAGTGGGGAGAGTGGAGTTATTTGTCTCATTAGAATACCACTTGTCCTTCTGAGAGTACTGTGTCCATTCTAGTTTATTAAAAAAAAAAAAACCTTAACATGCTAGAAGGATTTAGCAAAGGTATCATTCTTCTCTGTTTTCAATTTGTTTTGCTTGTGGACTTGACAACAAGAATCTGTGCCTGGCCTTTTTCACGGCATGACGGAAGGTGCGTGCTCTCCGCAGGCTCTACAATAGGATGCTTTCCAGAAACAGCAGCAGTGAATCTGAGAGCAAAAGGCCCTCAGGAAGATGAGTAATGCAGAAAATAAAGGGAGGGATTTCTGCGGCACAGGGCCCAAACTGCAACTCTTTAGGAAGATCAATTGGGTTTGGATGTTACTGAATCTGAATGGAGAATGCCTCCATGTATGAAAAAAGTGCCCACCCATCACTCATTGCTGTCCCTCGGCAGCTCGCTCACTCGTCGGGCCGTCCAGTATCTCTGCTGTAGGATGTAGCCCAAAAATTGTATTTCTCTAGGCTAGCACTGACATTCGCAGTTCAGAAGAAAGACTGTAGGCCTGATTCATCCTCATTTTATGCCACAGCAGTTCCACAGAAGTCAGTGGAGCTGCACCGACATGTACCTGGAATGGGTCCGGCTCGGCAGTTGGGAAGTGCAGGGCTCTCTCCTAGACAGCCTACTGGGAGGAGAAGCTCCTGCAGGGCTTATATTCCCACTGCGTGAGCAACAACGGTGCTTCTAAGAGTCTGCGCACAGGATTTTGGAAAGGGATTCACTTCTGTGAGAAGTATAAGCCCAGCAAGAGCACTTCACGTGGACACCCCAGGCAGAAAAAAATATGACTGACACTGATTTACCTTAGATCATAACATTGCTCCATAGCCACTGCATTTTGGTTGTGTTGTAGCCTCTTCAAATGGCACGTTCTGGAAATAATTTCCCGTGCTGCTTTTCACGTTAATATTTTGAATTATTAAGCTAAGCACTTTGAAATCAGCCCTGCTGTGAGCTTCTGTGAGGCTTGACCAGGTGACCCCCAGAGGCCCTTTCCAACCTATCATTTTCTCTGAAATTAAGATTCTGAGATTATGTACTTCTGGTGCTTCTTATTCTGCCAAGGGTCTGTTTCAAACCAGACTCTAATCAAGCTCTCGCTGCCGTAACGTTCTTACCACAAAGCGCTGACTTCCTAGTTACTGACAGACTACTGACTAGAGTGCAGTACTGCAAGATCATTTCTAGCCCCACTGATCTACACCAAACCTGCTTCCAAATCTGCCTTTACCACTTACATTTCTTTGTGTACGAGAATCCCTTGTAATTTCTTTTTATTTAGATATTCCTTACACCTTGAGAAGCCACTGGGATTTTCCAGACTGCACTCATCCATTTTCCCAGTGCTTCTATATGGCTTTAACACCTCGCCATTGCTATTACTTCAGAGTAAATGAAGAGGGCCTGATGGCAGCCAGAACACTGAAGCAAACCTCATTTTGTTTTGGTTTTTAATTAAAAATAAACACACTTACAAACTGGTATGGTCAGATACGTGGCGATGTCTCCCTCTGCTCCATACATTGTGTATGTCTATACACATCAACGTATATGTAGAGCCTGTGTAAGCAGCATTCTTTCCCAGGAAAAGCCAGTCTAAGTCCCAGATCGACACACCCTGTTCCTCTCTGGATACACCAAATGCAGACAAATTACAAATGTGAATGTGCTACATCATTCATGTTTTTCTTGGTGCTTCCCAAGATTTTTTATACAGTGTGCCAAAAGTACTCCTGTTAGTCAATATCCAGCTCCCTACCACCACGGCAAACACCGAGGTGATGGAGTGGGCACAGATTTATTGGGTGAGGATGGCAGGAGCAAGGGGCTAGGACAGGCTTCACCAGTTGCCTAGCCCACACTTCTCCAGTTCACCAGCTGTGCTCTCACCTCTACCACCCATATTCATTTTGGTGCTACAAACGCCGTGGTGCTCTCCAAATGAGCTGCCTCTGCCTGGCAGCATTGCTGGAGTAAACCAGTTCATTCAAGCTGGTAACCTGTCAGTCACTACTTAAAAGATGTTTCAGTTTTGTAGTATATAAATTAACCTTGACACTTACCGCAGCAATACCTGTACTTTTCCTGCACATCCAGCTGCACTTGATGGGAGTTAATAACTGCAGGCAGCAAGAGTAGGATACTGCTTTCAGGAAAAATTGTAAGGAAGAGCTTTCAGGGGACATGAAGATGTTCCTTGCAGTGCAGAATTTTGAAATTAGCTGAAAGTCAAATACCCCAAAACACTTACTTGTGTATCCCTTTGATCTTTGGTGCTCAGCCCTGTGGCTTGTTGGACGTGGCATCTTTACTTCTCCTGCTTGCTTTGTGCAAGAGTTGTATTTCAAGGCATCAGAGTGCTGAGGGATATTAGTAGAAGGTAGCATTTGTGTGGCCCTTATCCTAATTAGCTGTGTTTCCACATGTCCTTTAATTCACCCAACTAATCCTACTGATAGCATGACCTTTATCTTTCACCTCCTTTATCACACTCAGCAAATGAACTAGTTCCCATAACCTAGGCCAACCATTACAAACTATCAGCCAGGATTGAACTCCACTGCTTTTGTCTGTAAAACCAAAATACCTTTGCTTTGCCAAATTCAAAGCAGAGCTACAAGCTAGAAATCAGCTTGCAATGTACTTGTAGCAAATATTTTATGCAAATTCTAGCACTGTTTTTTTTTCAATTAAATATTCCATCAGATATATTCATCTGTTATTCCAGACTTATACTAACTTGACTATCAAATAATATCCTGCAAATATTTGTCACAAATAATTGCATTATGATTATGTTTGAATGCATTCTAATGTAAAAGCAGGCTGGAAGAAAGCAACTGTGTCACGGCTGGAGACATCACTTGTGTTTGGACTGTGCAACCCAATCTAGCCCATGGGAAAAAGATACAGCATCACGTCAGGAGACGCTTCCGCTATTTTACTCTGGTGCATGCACAGCCTATGTGGTATCAGCGAATAAACAGGGCACCATTAAGCATGAGAAAGGAAGATTTCTGTGCTTAAGCCCTGAGCATATCTCCTGTGCGGAAGGAAAGCCAAGAAGTCAAAAAACTCAGCAATCTGCAACTGGGGCACTATCTGGTTCCCTTGAAAGAGTGGAGCCCAGCCCTCTCCTCGGGGTAAGGTGCATTGTCCGCTAAGCAGACAGTCAAAAACCTTCACAACAGCAATGTGAGAAGTCCAGATATGCAACCAGACCGCAGGCATATGGGACATAAAGTCACCAGGAGCTGCCATGCATCTGAGCAGAGGCTTCCCGGGCTTGCCATCAGCGGGCTTTGGAGAGCAGCTGCAGGCGCAGGCTACCTGCCCCACAAGAATTAATCTGGCCTGGAGAGTGCTCCCTTAGCAGGGAGCAGATCCGGGGCCAGGCCCACCTCTGCGGATGCTTGTATCTGCCCTACATATATGCTAGATTTTTCCCCATAACACCAGAAGTTTGGTTTATTGGTCTAAGCAAAGTAAAAGAACAAAACCAAAACACAAATCAACCAAAAACTTAAGAGCACCCTTCTTCTCACTATTTGCACAATAAACTTTGCAATTCACAGTGACATGAAACCAGATGGTGTCAACTGGACCAAAGCACACAGAGACCGGTGACCCAGGTCAGCAGCTACTAGCCTGCCTGGCATGGCGTCTGAAACAGGCATCTTCCCGCTCCTGCGCAGCCCGCCTGCAAACAAGGTCCATTGTGTCTTTTCAGTGACCCATTCTGTTTGCTGAAAGCTGAAACGGGGCTAGTAGCTTTCCTGTTGGCATCTCAGACCACTTTTTAGCTGTGTGCCTTGTTCTCCCCTCCTCCCCTCAAGCCAAATGGCTCGCTTCAACAGCCAACGGCATTCATTTGGATCTATCGCGCAGTTGTGGCCTGAGTCCAGACGCGAGCTGGCAGGATCAGCGGAGGACCAGCATTGTCCTGTTCAGCCACACACAACCTACTTGTCATCCTTTTGGGAACCAGTGACTCAGATGTAACTTTATTGCGGCCTGGCAGCTGGTGGGACCGGGCAAGAGGCACAAAGAGAATAACGCTGGCACCCACCGAGCCCGAGAGGCAGAAAGCCTGCCTGCAGACCTCATTCAAGCCCTGGCATAATTAAAAGAACGTTACCATTCTTGGTGGCAGATTTTCACCTTCTGTAAACCCAGACTTTCTGTGAGTGTGTTGTTTTACCATCTACTATGTCTGAAAGCCAATGGATGATAAAACAGAAGAGCAAGTTCTCTTCCTTTCTTTCCTGCTGCTGCGATTAGCAAAACCCCTGGAGCCTACCTTTGGGGCTGTGCATATGGTGGGTGCTTGACTGTAGCCTTGCCAGCTACCAGGGAGACAGCAAATGAAAGTCAGGGTTTACTCTTTTGCAAGGTTCCAGACAAGATCTTTCTTCAGATGCTATATGGGCAAGTGAGAGAAATCTTACATTTATTATAGGCAATCTTTCCTCCTTAGGTTGTGGTTTCAGAGGAGAGCTGAGCAGCCCCAGAGGCTCTCCATACTGCCATTCTCTCCTCCTTGCCCACTGCCCGTGGTCCCCTGCTGCGGTGCCCTTCCAGCCCTGCTGATACAGTTGCATCTGCAGGCTTGCTAAGCCCGGACCACAGAACTCATCTGGATGGATGAAGGGGAAAAAATAAACAGTAAGTCCCCCTGAGCAGAAAGCAACTGCAGCCTGTTTTGTTCAGGGTACCAGCTCCTTCCCAAAAAGCCACCCCTCACACAAGCACTACAACATCTCTGTAATGCCCTGCAGAGAGCACGTCCTTCTGGTACCTTTGCATATGGTCCAGCTAGAAATCCAGCTCCCCTGTATCTTCCAGTTACCAAAGACCCAACCCATACCAAACCACAATATCTATGTTTCTCCATAAACACAGATTTTAGCCCCGCCTCGACACTGCAGATACAAATAGAAGAGGGTAAGGGCAGAGGAAACATTTCCAGGGCAGTTGCAGGGGAGAAACTAAACACATCTCCCTCCTTTTCCCTTCCCAGGATGCAAGACGATGCTGTTACTACATCTCCAGACCTATTTACACGAGTGTGCAGCCAACGCATGCCCCATCCACCTGCGGCAATGCCCACTCTCAGTCTAGGCAACTCCAGCAGCTGATCCCCCTTCTCCTCACTTCGCTGCTTGCTGTCCTAACCCATCCCCCAGCTTCAATTTTTGTCTGCTCTTCTAGAGGGAATAGCTCCTGCAGTTGTCTCAGCAGCTGCTCTTCGCTTTCCCAAGCAGCAGCAGAGCTAAATTGACCTAATTCCTGCTTGTTTCCCTGCCACCCACAAAATCTGAAATAGCAGCAGTGAAAACTGCCAAGGCGCTCATCAGCGGCTGCTCTGCCGCAGCGCGGGACCGGCTCACGTTCACTCCATTTTCTGCAGGTCCCACAAGGGTTAGAAACTTTTGAGACAGTGAGTTTCAAAACCTGCAAAAGTGGCGGACAGTTATTGCAGACAGCTCCTTAGGCAGCCTCAAGGACAAGTGGATTGTTTTTGTACCCTACGGCACATCCTCGGCAGCGTTCTTTACACTGCAAACATCAGACATTATCTATTTGTAAAAATCCATGGATAAGTCTCCCAGCTGCTGTCTCACCTCCTTTTCAGATGTAGTTTGGATTTGCAGTCAGGTTTGGACTATTAGGCTGATTTTTTTTTTTGTTTTGTTTTGTTTTGTTTTGTTCTGAAAGCTAGGTCAGTCCTCATCGTAACTTCAGCAAGAAGAGGACTTAAACTTGCACGTGCATTCTTTAGGGAAACAGTCGTCACCTGTCAGGCAGTCTGAGCAACCAGTTACTGCTTCATCAGGAGCAACCTCCCTTTGCTAAAGTCCACAGTCTCAGATATTAAAAAAAAAAAAAAAATCATTCTATTTGAAAAATCATTCTTTCCCTCTTATAGGGACACACTGCCACAGCCCAAGCTACACAACTGCCCCCAAAACTTAACAGGCTACAAAGGGAGCAGGAGTGGGAACATTTATGTTAACTAGTGTGTGGAGAGGGAACCAAAAATATGTGAAGATCTGATATGGCATATGGGATCCGATAGCATGTCATTAGAGGTAGAAAGCAACTCTTCCCAGTGTAGCTTTTCAGTTGCTTATTAAGGCTTTCCGTTCAAACTTTCAAGTGTGCGGGCTGAAATTTTCCATGCCACAATTACTACTATTCTGGTAATTAAAGCTTGCTACAATGCAGAGACACAAGGGCATTTCCTAACTTCTGAGTGTGCACCTCTACAACCTTACTCAGTTTTTTTTCTAGTAGCAGCTGAAGGAGGAGGAAGGTTTTAGTCTCAAAGCCTGAACATGAGCGAGGCTGGCATTCAAGCTCTCCCAAACTTGACGGGCACCTGCCTACATTAGACATGGATATAAACTTTACCAGAATGTATTTTCTGTCCTTGCATCTGCATTGAGTTTTTATTGCTCTTGAGATTCAGGGCAGTCTCAAATTTAAGTGGAATTCCTATATCAGTCAGACAAGAGACATCATAAAAAATAACAGCCAATCACTCTCCAAATAATCCTCCTTGAAGGAGGATTGAAGAAGGCTCATAACTTATCCTAATATGAAACATCCTTTTGGATTCAAATGGAAACAAATGACAAAGTGTGCAACATTAACTGGGTCTGCAGATATTTGCAGGATAGCAACAAGGTTTCATTCCAACTAAACCTTGTGTCATTCAGATTTCAATATTTAAGTGAAGCTCAAGCCCTTTTCACAGCCCTTCTTGCCCACTTCCCTATCCCAGCCCTCACCAGTACAGTGATAAACGAATGTCGTTCACTTAAAAGCTTGCCAAAGCTTCCAGTAAGAAATTCTGGCACTGCTTAGACTCTCAGGAAACCTCAGAGCCAAACAGCCTGTGTAATAACGATGAAAATTGTATTATTAGCTCCTAAACAGAAGCAGCATGACACTCCGCAAAGGAAATACGCAGGCTGTCAGAAGCACTGAGAGAAGGTGTCAGCTACAAATTAATGGCTATTTAAACATATTATTTGTTCCAAAGTGTTAAAAATGAGATTTTTAGCTCTGACGGCAGAAAAGGTGGTAGTGTGTCAAGTCCTACGTCGGCATGCCATCTCTCCCAGCTGCTGCTGCCAGCATTTCAAAGCTGTTGATTGCTACCATTTACAGACTCCCGTGGGGAAAGGAAGCCTCAGGAGAAACAAAAAGAAGTTTTATTCCTTCCCCTTGGTTTCGTTGAGGCAGAGACATTCCACTTTTGGCTCTGCTGACAAACACACATGATTAAAAAATGAAGGCAGAGGAACAGAGATCAACTTAAGTCAGCACAGATGGACGACTTGGATGCAAGTCTAGCTGATGGACTCCTACTCATTGAGAAACTGAATTTACAACCGGTTAACTATGCACTGGCTCAACCAAGCAGTGCAATGTGGCTTCCACATCCTAAACTCAGGGTACCACAGATTTCCTAAGAGCACTGTGAAAAGGCCCTCGCAATCTGAAATTTTTACTGCTCTTCCCATTTTGCCCATTTAAAATTTACCGTCTTGAAGAAGCAGAGCCATCAATATGAAACAGCCTGGGAAAATGAACTGGGAAAGCTAGAAGCCAAGCCAGTGGAAGGCAGAAATCTCTATGTTTCCTGAAAGAGCCACTGTCTCAGTTACCATACCAGCTCTTTTTTGTCGGGTGGGTATGAGCGGGAAGGCATGTGTTAACCATTGCTATCATAGATGGAATTAATCCCATATGTGCTGCCACTGAAGATATTTGGGGACTAGGGGCTGGTACTGCTAAGCAGAAGTACTACTGAAATTTTTTCACAGCACTGGCAAAGAAAGAGAGCAAGTGTGGCACACACTGGTACCACGGGTGAAGAAGGGACCATTGATTTTAATTTATTTGAAGAGCTATCTGTTGAATCTACTGCAAACATATTAGTGGAGACTTGCAGGTCCAAGATAAATAACTTGCCACACTCAGCCACAAGAGTAGGCTGGCATAGTCAGTGCTTGGCATAGGCATGAAATACCCATATTTCACATCAGCATTTCTTGAAAATCTTCCTGTACGTCCCTGGAGCCCTGGCAGATGGAGGCAGAAGGGCTCAATGAGGTGGGACCTGCAGAACTTCAGGAGTGAGGCTGGTTTCTGAGCATCCTACCACCTAGGTCTTCTCACAGGCACAGCTTGGGTGCCTGTAAGTCTGAGTTACGAAGGGAGCAGACCTGAGAAATCCCTGGTCCTGGCTAGGTTGGGTGTTGGCAGCAAATAAGGCAGGTTTCAGATCTTGCACTGCAGAGGAAGTTTTCTCAGGAAGCTGCCTGGTGTCTGTCAAAATCGCATCATAACCAACTCAGTTTCACAGACTCTGATTTCAAGTTGGCATTGCCTGATGGAAAAAATGCTGTATCAGAATATGCCCAAACAACACGTCTGAATAGAAAAAGATGAAGGACTTTCCCTGAGTCCACTCTGTCCTGGGGCAGGCTATCTGCAAAGCCTGGGCTGCTCCACATATTTCTCAGTGATCTTTTGAGTCTGAAACCCAACATCAACTTCAAAACACCAGCCTTTTAAAGCCATTTCTGTCTAGAGATCTAGCATCAATCTTTTTTACCTTTGGCACAGCTCGTTTATCTGGACAAAACAACTAAAACATCACAATAAAAACATCACAATATTGGTGCATCCCTGATTATGTTGACACTATCAGCATCTGAAAACTAAACAAACAAACAAAAAATCACTATATGAACTCTATATGCTAAACAGCAGCAATCCCAGTCCAGTTACTTACTCATTTCTCTTTTCAGTGAATTGCATCTTTCCACAAAGTTGCATACACCTCTCACATCAATCTCAGATTCTCTCTGAATGTCACCCCATGCAGAACTTGGGTGCTGAGAATAACTGACCTGATGAGAGGATACAAGGGTCTGAAGTACAAAAGAAGAGGGCCCAGGGATGAAAGGGGAGACAAATGGCAGACAGCCTGCACTGGCAAGCACTCCAGCAAGAAATCACACCATGGAAGTTAGAAGAGGGGTTTAAATTAAAGGAGGTACTGTTATTCTTAAGGTTTGTAATCAAAAGCCTGTGGTTCCAATTAGGAAAGCTAAGATGCCTGGCCAACATGCTATTACCAGCTTTTGGCAGGAAAAGCCATTTACAATAACCAGGCTGCTTCTCCTGCACTCAAGTATTTGTTTTTACATTCAAGCCTTCTCAGACTCTATAGCTCTTGGAACAGACTCCAGCCACACTTGAAGAGGGCAAAGTCCATATCAGATGGATCGTCAAGCAGAACAAAGTGTTATTACTTTCTCAAAGCTGCTATTTAGTCACACCCCTTACATTATTTCTGTGAAAATGAGGGAGTGATTTCAATTATTATGTACGAAAAGAAAATGAGATTGAAAATAGGAGATGGGTTGTTGGGGTTTTTCTTTAACCTTCAAGGTTGAAGGGCCTAGTAAAGCTCCCCAGAATAACAAAAAGCACCTTCCTTTTGCTTGTGCTCTTCCACCTACCAACCTTTGGAATGCATCTGGGAGCATCATGGTGTTACGTTGGTTGTTGGGTGTCAGAGGTGTTTGGTTAAACTGGAGCAGAAACAAGGAAAGGGAAGAATATTCACAAAGGCCGGTGTTTGCCTAGGGAGAACTGGGCCTCCTAAAGTCAGGCTCTTGCTCTGCATCAGCCATGGGAAGACCTCTTCTCTCTCTGTCTCTCTTTCCATCTCACTGTGTCTTGATCATCAGTGACTTGAGTCCCTTGGGTGATCAGTGGGTAAGCTGACATTTGAGTTTCACTCTTCCATTTAGTCTCAGCCTAATGTAAAATTGCTTGTGTTCAGCAGAAAATGTCCTCCACTTTTTTCTCCCATGCTTATTTAAAGCTCCACTTCATTATATTTACTGGTATTCTAACTTTAATAAATAATAATTGTACGCTTCTTGGAGGCTCTAGGCATCTTAACGCATAATTAATCATACAACCAAACCCCATGAGCCTTCAAATCATCATTAGAAAGAAAATCTTCCAGCCAGCCACCTTGGGGGGAAAAAAAAAAAAAAAAAAAAAAAAAAAAAAAAAAAGAGATCCTCTCTCCCTTAATTGGTCTGGGAAGCACAGCCACAGCTCTCTGGAATAGACATCTTCTGCACCATACCCACAGACCTGGGCTGAGACCAAACCAGGGAAATAAATTCCAGAGATGCACAGCCCCCACGGAGGCACGTCCTGCCAACACTCTTCTCTCTCTGCAGCACAGTCTGTCAGGTTGAAGTGACCACGAGGAGAAGTAAGAAGGAGAGAAAAAAAAGGGAGCATCCTTTCTCCTCAAGTCAAGTAAGAATAAATATGGAAAGTGATATTTCAGGGATGAAACACTACATACAGACAGGGCAACCTCACGAAGCTGCTGTAAGCTGATGCGCACCTCTCTTTTCCTAAAGGTGGAGGTGTAAGAGTAAGGCTTCAGAAGTGCTTTAACTCTTTTTCCACCCAACGCCTCCTTAAATCTGGAAAGTTAAACTCAATCTAATTTCCTTTACAGTAAACATCAGCCTTGATTACCCCTGGGGAGTCACCATGTATCCCTAACAGCAGAAGCTTACTTCTGGTCTACACAATAATATTAATCATACTCTAACCTAAATTAGCACCAGGGCCACAGGCTGAGGGTTTTCTTCTGCCTCAGTAGAGCTCCAGGTTAGCTCTGTCCTCGTGTACTGTGGGAGATCGGGACTCAGGGAGAGCATGGAGAACTTGAACCTCTCTGCTGGGCCCAGTAAGCAAACAGAAAGTACAACCATTGGGGAGCAGCGGCATAATGGCTCTAACGGCCGTGGACCACGTGGTCAGGCCAACCTTGCTGCACCTCCCATGTGCCCCTCTGGGCCCAGCCACAGCCGTTGGCGGGTCCTCGTAACACAGACACGCGAAGATCTGCAAGCTCCGGTTTTGCCAGTTAGTGATGCCGCAGCACCCTCCCAGCTCCTTTCATTCACCTGTGGTCCTTGCTATTGGCATGATCCCGTCACAGGGCTAAACCCTGCACACGCCTAGCAAGTAAGAGCAGATAGCTTAAAAGACAGTTTATTTCCTTCGTATTATTTAAATTCCCTTTCAGTTTTCACTTCTGCTACACAATGAAGTAAGGTCTAATATGTAATAGATTACTTTCAGGGCAGAAGGAGCAAATAGCTAACTTATTTGTTTTAGAAGGAGTATGCAATAAAAAAAAAGTGCAGCCTACTGTATTGTGCCCATGAACTTTATCCTCCTAACTAACACATAGCATCCAAGAAAAATTTCCTGCTCCGAGAGTCTGCGACCTGTGCCTGGAGTCCGAAGACTCCCAAGAAGCTCCAGCACCCAGTAACAAGCTGTATGTCCCGAGGGAACGGCTAACCTGGCAGTAGTTTCCCTTACACTAAATCCTTGTTGCTTTAACAAGGTTGCCTGGAAGTGGCTTGAAGAGAAGAAAAGGGAATGTTGCTCTGATCAAGTGACTCATAGAAAGAGGGAGGGAGGTCTTAAGATACTCTTTGGAAAGGATTTCAAAGCTGAGCATATTGTTCCAGGAAATGTTTACAGACTGGAAAAGAGGAAGTTTTGACTTTCATTGGCTTGCTCTGTTGCAACACGGCATGTTTACTAAAAATCCATAAAGAGAGGGAAAAGAAAAGCTCTCTTCTGAAGAAGAGCTGGGCAGGAGGCTAAAGGAATGCAGCTCTGCCAGTGGGAACTCTGCTTTAAAGAACCAGCCAAGAGGAGAAAATGAACTCTGTCTTGGCTCCTCAAGGCATGCTTGTACCTCAGCCCCACAAACATCTCAAAAAAGAACAAAACCCAGAGTAAATCAGAAGAGGCCAGAGCACAAGGAGTATACTCTTGCTGCAGTTTTTAGGGTCCTTCCGAAGAAGATGGTCCTCCTCCCTGGGAATGTTAGCGGTGTCTGGGAGATGGAGCAGCTAGAGGGAGACTATTTGGGTTTGTGGTGGGGTTTTTTTTTGTTGTTGTTTTTACAGGTTGAACATATTCACAACAACCAACAGACAAAGCAGGACTTTATGGATGCTCCTGTGGAAGGGCTCAAGAACATCAGGTCACACTTTAGGTCAGTGGCTCCTAATTTTTTTACAGCTGAGACTCCTTTGACAAAATGGGCAGTGACCTGTGCCTCTGTTTACTCCTTCAGTTGCTGTACTTTGTCCTGAGACAGTGTCATTTCATTCCCCTTATCCACTTGGGATGACTCCTCCCATTCCCTACCAGGAGGCTGCAAGATCCACCTTTTGCTGCCACCACATTTTTGGCAGCAGCATCACCCCAGAGGCAGAGCTCATGCTCCTCTCTGACCTCACAGAGGTGCCAGGTCCCACGGCTGTGAGATAGGCCACACTGGAGCTGCTCCTCACCCTGACCAAGCTCTTGTATTTCCAAAGAAGTATTGTCCTCCCAACCAGAAAGAGCTGAAAGAACCAAGGCCTCCAGAGGACCCATGTGAAAACAGCCCAGCAGAAAGTAAGGGCTGAGAGAAAAGGGCAGGCATCCCTCAAACTGCTTAGTCCCCCCTGCTTTGAAGCCTCACAGCATCTCCTCTCTTTCTCCCCACCCTATAACCCTGGCTCCAAAAAGGATGGGAGCACTTTCAAATAGGCCCCAGAGCTTGTTGGGAGGGAGGAGAACAACGAAAACAAAGGCGCATCATAGGCCATGACAGCAGAGATCAACCCAATACCCATTAAAGGCAAAATGATGTTCATTTAAAATGACAAAAAGACAAGGAGCTCGATCTATAAAGAGTGAAAGAAAGTTTGGGAAGAAAGAGAGCATTTCACTCCTGGAGAAGTGTTCCAGAAGACAACAGGAGATGCAAAAGTAATCTTTTTCATCCTTAACTCCTCTTGCAAACCATATATATTCATTTTCTTGCACTGCAGGAAGCCTAATGAGGAGGGAAAAAAAAAAGGTACTTTATTCTGCAAACCATTTTTTTAAGAAACAGAAGTCCCTCAGATGTCAACGCTTATCTAACCTGTGGACCTCTAAGTGGACTACCTTTTGCTTTGGAAATGAAGGGTCCCTGCAGTTCAGTAACTTAGAGACATGTTCAAATTCTAGCCTATTTGACAAGATATCAGTCAAAAAGCAGTGCCAGAATGTGTGGTTTAATAGGACCCATATGTAACTGCTTAATAGTAAACACTTGCTTAATCCTGTATAGCTAAATGATATAACAAAAGAATTAGCCAGTGACATCCACTTAGGAAATATGATCCAATCGATATTATGATTTATTTTTAACTGCTGAACTGGTTTTGACACATATAAAAATGTGGTTTCAATCAGACCAAATTGCACCACAAAAAAAAGCCTTGTAAAGGAGCCCAGACCTGTGGGCTTTAAACAATGCACTGAAGTGAGGAACATTCACAATGGGACTGAGACTGGCAGCACAGGGGGGAGGAAATAAGTGGTCCCTCAGTCATTATTACCAGCCATGAGATCACACAGACCTTTCATCTTATATTATCAATCTCCCTTAGTGCCAGACTTACAATAAAATATGTAGTGCCAGACAGAGCTGTAACAGGAGGAACAGTCAAATTCCTCTTGCTTTTCTCCTCCTGATTGCTCTCATTTACATTAACTCCTCAGCAAACAGTAATAGCTAATGGAGCAAGACTGTTACAGTCCTGGTTCAGTGACACTGGCTAACTGGGAACACTAAAAGGATATTTAGAAACACAGGCCAAAATGATAGCAACTGACAGTTTAGCCTTAGTGGGGAAAAAATTAAAAAGAAAAGTCAGCCCCCAGACTAAAATATCCCCCACACCAGTGCCATGGCAGTGCAATACTTTTTGTGAAGAAACCCCGCTGACCACAGCTGATCTGATTTTCTGTGTGTCCAAACGGCAGCTGAATGAAGCTTGCTCCTGGCAATGGTCTCAATCCAAGCCCTCGACCCACCAAGCACTGTAATTGTCTCGGCCCCTAAAGTGTCTCACCTGCAGTTTTAAGATGGCATTTCATTAAACTAAATGACCTTTGTGCAAAATGTACAGATTAGCTCTCAGGCTAGCTCATATTCCTAAGTACGCACCAGCATGAGGGAAGCCAATCGGGTTTGATCCCATGCAGGGATCAACAGCAAAGCTAACTCAGCCTCCACCGACCAGCCACGAGTAATGCATCTCCTGGGTGTAGAAAAGCCAGAGAGGAAAAACAGGGCCAGAAAGAGCACACACACAGAGCAGTATGTGGTATGTGTGCGTATCCATCCCTGTATTTGTATGCCTGCATGCCTGCCCTCTGACTGCGCTTGCAGACGACGGAGAGCAAACATGGCGATGAGCTCTGCACGCGTACCAAGTGCATAAAAAATCACAAAGGCTACAGCAGTCTACAGAAAACAGGGCCACTTCAGTTTTAGAGCTGAATGTATCATAACGACCTTGAGAAACAGGCTGCCACATTTCCCCAAACAGGTTCATGTTTGTTTTACAGCTTCTGGCGTTGCTGCTGTTCCCCCTGGAGCTGCCCCGACGGGTGCTGAGCCCGAGACCTGCAGCCTTTGAGGGAAGCCAGCCCTGCGCAGTCCTCAGGGTGCAACCGCGTCGCAGTCACTGCCCTGTCACACGTATCCTTCTGCAAGATTTGCATTAACTAGGCTTGCGTCCTTGTAGTACTCAGGGTTGTAGCTACTCATTGTAGCATCAGGGTGCTTGGGTGAAGCTGCCTGCTGCAGTACCCGGCCAGCCTCTTCAGGCTGTTTTGTAGGTGGCAAAACCGGGGTTGTGACAGGCAAACAGCTATCGATACTCAAGACCTGGCTGTATTTCGGTATAGTCCCAGCAGGCTCTGCAGACTGCAGGTGGCGTGGTACTCCTCCTCCATCCCAGTTAAAAGGGGAAGCAGTTAGCACTCAGCGACTCAGCCTACCGAACATTAACTTTCCCAAACCATGTCAGGATCCAAAACAGTTTTGTTAAAAAAATAACAAACTGCTGTTTTTAAAAAGCTTTGAGTTTCTTGGCTATTTCCTTTCAGAGGTCATATGGAGCCGGTTTTAAGATTCAAAGAACTGTTCTCCTTTCAGGATTCTGCCTACTAGCTTCACAGCTGAGGGAGGATGGATAGACATGAGTGGGCTTCTTTGATTTGCTTTCTGAAATAAATATGCATTCCCACACATCTAAGTCAAACATTAACAGTAACGCCTTACTCTAGGAGCCCATAACAACATGAAAGGTGAATGTGCAGATTTAGAACAGTCAGCTTTTGGAAAAAGATAAATAAGGCCATGCCAGCAGTATCTCAGAGAGGTCTTCACCCCTTTGTGCAAAAGAAGTCCCAAGTCACCCACCTCCCTACTATCTAGAAGTAGAGAACAATTTCTTTCTTGCTTTCATCTGTTTCTTTAGTTATATTGTTCTTTATTCACATGCCTCTTATGGTCCATGTCAAGATGACAAGCTGTTCTGGGAAGAAGGACATCTTGACAGTTAGGATAACAAAGTTTTCACCAAAGAAAGGATGTTCACAGACAACAGCACAGTCCAAATCCAGCTCCCTCTCTGCAGAAAAAAAAAAAAAAAAAGAGGCAGGATAATTGATGTTTCAATAAGCAATTTTTGCCCCAACAGTCAAATGTTTCCTCCATGCTCACAGACTGTCTAGCACAAAGCGGAGAAGCCACCACAGCTCACATGGGAGGAAAGGACGGGGCTGGGGCACATCTCCTCCTCTGCAGGTACAACCTCATACAAAGAGGAGAGAGGAAAGAGGTTCTGCAGCTGGATGTGCCACACCTGCTGCTGAGACCGAGCACGCTGCACCGAGTCGGCTTCACAGCACTGAGCCAATGCACTAATAACTACAGAGAAAAATATCCCAGTCAAATGTTTGCCAAAGCTCTTAGAAGAAGTAGGACCTGTTCCAACAAAGGTTGTTCCACAACTAGTTCAGCATCGTAGCAGACGGATAATCTGGTGAACTGCAACACTGCAAGGAAAATTCTTCTAAGCATGGCAGAAAAGCTTCTGAATGGCCCACTGGTCAACTGATACTGATGTTAACCCTCTAACAGCACCACAGCAATAAAAACAGAGCAGGAATATTAGCCACTACGCACAATGGAGTACAGAAGAGTGAAGAGCTGATGGATTTATTCATATTTATTTGGGGTGAGCTAAAAATTTCAAGCTTGCTCCTCAGCTGCATGCATCTCGTCACTTCCAACCTTACTCATTACAAAAATCCAAATACAGTGTACTGAGCTTAGGACTTGCATTTACAATTTACTGGTCATTGTGTTAAGACCCTAAGTGCTAGCAGAAACTCATGCATGGTTTTATTTATCAATTCATGTTTTAGTCCCAGCATAATGCTCAGAAAATAAGTCTTCATTTTTGTATGCTGGACCACAAACAACGTAGGGGGACAACTTCCCCTCTGCTCAAGAGAGTGCAATGTACCGCCAACAAATCCTGCAATAGCTTTACTGAGAAACAGCAAGCTATAAATGCTTGGTACGCATTTAAACGCCTGTTGACATGGCTCAGTCCTTGAACAGCCATCTTCCCGTGAATACATCCGCTCGTGGGAGAGGCCCCCTCCCATTGCCTTCAGTTACTTGTCACCCTGCTGCAGTTACCAGACACTCTTGTTCCTCTTCCCTACTCCATCCTGAAAGGTAAGCAGCTCCCTCAGTTGCTTCAGGCAAAAATCAGATGGGTGAGTTTAAATAACTTGGTTGTTCAAGCTAAGCCAGTCCCTCTGGGTTTTATTTCCTCTAAGACTTGTTCTACCCAAAGTTTCCATAATGGCTTGACTACTTCAGTTGGGGGTGTGATGTTATACCTGTAAAATTAAAGTGGTAGCACAGATGTAGTTACACTGATATAAAATATTTCACAACACAGTAATTTATTTCTCCTTTGTGCTGTGAGTATCTGTAGCAGTAGAAACACCTTTTCACTAGCACAAGAACATCCATACCGAAGAGATTATGCCATTTTAAGACTCCTGCTTTCAAACCAACATAATGAAAGCACTTTGTGAAAAAAAAAAAAAAACAACAAAACCCTACACTCTGCGAGCACTCTTGTCCAAATGTTGTCTGCCTCGGCCCTTTGTACTGGCTCCTGCTCCGTACTGCAGTCCCCGTGTAACTCAGCAACTTCTTCAAATGCTCTCCCCTGCGCAGCTGCAGCTGTCACACATCTGGTGAGGCAGAGGTGGAGAGGAGCACAGCCGGTGAGAGCCCTTGCTTGGATGGCCTCCACCCCCCTGCTCTGAAGCAGCGGGACCACAACCCTGGGTGGGTTTTATTCAACGCAGTCTGCCTTTCCCATGTGCCAAGTAGGCACGCTTTCCACCCCGCAGCACAAACACGGGCAGTGTAAGAATGAAGGGGCAGAGAGCAAGGAAACTTTTCTCCTAGGCTCTCTGCTATACGCCACTTATTTGGGGACACATGTGAGCACATGCAGTTTGGTCTAAAGAGAGATTGGTTGCTGTAAGCAGGGTGTGTGCACATTCAATAAAACGAGAGCAAACCCCTCTGTCAAGAGCGGTGTTGGAGACGCTTGCCGACCAGCAGGCATGAGAGCTGCTCAGAGGGATGCATTTTAACAGGGT
This sequence comes from Chlamydotis macqueenii, assembly GCF_036417535.1. Lineage (NCBI taxonomy): Eukaryota > Metazoa > Chordata > Aves > Otidiformes > Otididae > Chlamydotis > Chlamydotis macqueenii. The sequence continues at coordinate 133,472,286 of NC_141556.1, forward strand.
GAGAAGACACTAATGTGCCATCTCAATCCTGGCATCCTCGCCACAGCTGCCAGAAAGGAGCTGCCAGATGGGACTGTGGGGAATGCGTACAAATTACAAATTTTTCTGCCGATTATCCAGATAAGACCATCCATCCATTTCATCGGAGGCTTCACAGCCGATGCTAGCGACTTGGAAAGTAAGGCCATCCTAAGCCATCCAATCTGGCTTTTAGATTTTATAGTTTTTAATTTAGATTCTCTTGATTAATCCTTCCATCTTCCTTTCCAGCCATGCTGTGCTGGGAAGTGTAATATATCATGAGCAGAAAACAGAAGTGAGGGGGAGGGCAGGAAAGGGGAGAAGAACAACAAAACTACAAAAGTGATTACGTTGGCCAGAGCAGGCAACAACAAGAATATAAAATGTCAGCAGTAACAGTAGAGGCTGAAGGGACTGGCAGGGCAGAAAAACCAGCAGCAGGACGTAGGGATTTTCAGAAGATGACAATCTTTAAAACAACAAATCAATTCAAGGCATTGCCATAAAATACATTTTCGTACAGAGTGCAACACAACGCTCCAAACATGGGTGGAGAATGACATCTTAACTCAGACTATGGCTGTAGTTACCCCCTAAGCTTTTCCACAAAGGACAGAAAGGGAAGCTGAAGTGAACTGGCCAAATATTGGCAGTGACTCGTAACTCCACCTTGCCTTTTAGCTGTTGGCAGGGAAAAGAACACCCAGCAGAATACAGCAGATTTTTATCAGAAACTATCTTTTTCAATACATCTGTAATATTAAAAAAAAAAAGAACAGATTTAAATTTTATACTGGTAAAGACCACATTACTCAAGCTGGTCACCTTCCAAGAAAATCCAGTTACCACATCCAGTAACTTTATTAATTGCATATGGTGTTTTTCTTACAGCCCAAGCTCCTGGAGTCAGGTGATTGACTGGAAGCTAAGATTATCATTTTAGTGAGAGGAAAGGAAAAAAGAGAACTAAAAATTAAAGCTTGAATTGTGGAGAAGCATTTAAAGATGAGCAGAAGTTTCAGAGTAGAGAAGATTTTTAAATAAATCTAGTGCATAACTATGTTTAAAATATATTTTTTTTAAATCAATATGAGTATTTTAATACTAGATTGTGACTATCTGGATGTTGCAACTCACTTCAGATAGATTAGTAAGGTCAAACACAATGACTCTGTTTCTCTGGACTTCTTACCAGCTTGACATTTCAGTGTAATCTGCACCAATCTTCAGCTTCAGTATTTGGACCCTCTGAATTAAAAGGAAACAGCAAGAACCAATGCTCTATCCACCACCCCTCCTTACAGACTCTTGGATAACGGATCACTCTGAAATAAATATTTTCTGTGAATAGTCCAAAGAAGAGAAATAAGAAAGATGGAATGTCTGAAAAAATTACCTGAGAGTTCAAAGTGAAAGAACTGGCATTGCTTAGTCTGGAGAAAAGAGGGGATGTGGGACAACAGCCTTGACACATATAAAATCTGCCATGGGGAAAAGAAAAGTCAATTTTCTATGTTCAAGATAAACAGGGAAGTAAGTAAAGGACTTACATCACAGAGAAGAGAATTCCAGTTGGACAGCTGGAGACACTTTCTGATGATAAAAATAGCAAAGCTCTGGAACAGGCTGACCATGAAATCTTCAGTATCAGAAGCTTTTCAACATAGGTTAAACAAACACCTTCTGAGAATGACGTTGGTACAGTTGATCTGCCTCAGGGCAAGGAGATGCATGGCATGATCCTTTGAGGTCCCCTCCAGCCCCACTGTCTATGATTGCATGAATTGTTTACTAAACTAAGGCTACTTACATTTTAGAAACTCTATGTTTTACTCTGCCATATAATATGAAATAACCTCTGAAAACAAGTTAGTTCAGGGGAGAAATTTCCTTTGAAAATAATTCCTCTTCATTAAAAAAAAAAAGAGGAATTTTCTAGCTTCCTTCTTTAAACTGTAGCAACAGTATTTACTCCCCAGTCTCAACCCTGTACCAAGTCGAAAGGCCTACAGAGCATTCCTTTTAATGAAAACAAAAGCTTAAAATTACTACTCTCTCCTTCCCTAATCTTTTGATTTTCAGATCACTTTTAGACATCTTACTTGCTTTGTCTCAGATGCTCTTTCTCCTCACAGCAGTTACACTACAAGGGAAATCTCCTTAAGTTTCATTTCCACCTCTCTGCTAGGTCCCACTTGCATATGTAGATGACCTTCCCCTAGCCCTCACATCTGAGGAGGACAGAGGGCTGATGAAGCCTCTCCCTAAAACACTCTCTCTAGATTTTGCTTGCATGGACATAAAGGAGAAAAATACAAGCAAATCATGCAGGCAGTGAAAAATGACATTTCAGAATAGGAATATGTTGCAAACTCATCCCACTTTCAAGGAGACAGTCGGGAAATGCCACAGTACTCAAGCCCAGACAGTGATCTGCAATCATGACTCCTTTTAGCACATGGGAGCATTTGACAAGAGCAGCATGAACTGATGGCACAATGCACCAAAACCCCTCAAAGTTGGCAAAGTCTCCCTTTACAGGATTACTCCTCTCCTCCCCAAAGCCTGACAAATAAATGAATCTGAAAACTTCTCTTATCCATAGGCAGCTCAGCTCTGCAACATCAGAAGGACTGTACAACAAGCTGTCAGTTTTCTCTCTCTTCTACTGAAAAAGAAATGGGGAATTCTGCCCATCATAACACACTCGTATAGGCAAATTTTCTTCAAAGAAGTACCACCTTTCTTTTAAACACACTTGTGATGACCAGTATGGGAGAGGATGCTCCTGGACAATGTATCAGACCCAGTTCTATTGTCCCAGGCAAAGTTCTTGTGGGATCAGGTAGTGACAGTGGTCAACAAGAATGCCATCAAAATGTAAGCAGCATAAAAGGCCAAAGGATCAAAAAGAAAGATCTTTTGGAGAAAAATATTCGTTTAACGTAAGTGAGAACACGTGGAGCAAAAGGTGAAGCTGTTGTATACCCCATCAGAGATGTGAAATGGTAAATGCCAGCACCTTCACAAGTTCACAACAAATTTTAGTCTGGGAGCAAATAGTTTGAGAGTTCTCAGAGGTTACAAAAATATGGTATAATGTATGCAGGATTATAAAAGTGGGAGATCTCCTAGGGCATCCATGCTGCCTACCAACCAGTAAGGATTATTTCCCACTGTTCATCAGTAATGCATTGCACCTACGACAAAAAAAAAAATTGTTTTGAATACAGTTACTTTTATTGTAGGGCTCCTAAATAGCTGGCCTTGCAGGGAAAAGAGTGAAGAGATTTAAATGAATTAAGCAAGCGGAAACTACTATTGTGTTTTTAAATTGCTATTAAAGGCTTCTGCATCCTATTGTAATGGGCACATCTGGTACCTGTGAGGTAGTTTGGAGGACAGTACACTTCAGACAAATGGCCTCTTGAGGGAATATTGAAACAACAGACCTGAAACAGAATTATTGTGTCAAAGGCATCACACTGACCGGATAAACCTTAATGTTTTCAAAGAAATCATTGTGTACTTAGGTTGCTGAAGCATGCACTACATTTTTTCTGAATAAGGTGTGCCCTTTTGGACTCTAACAACTTGTAGAGAGCCCCAAGGAAGGTCTCATGCCGTTCATTTATATTTTTGTAGCTTTCTGATTAAAATACATGCCTGACCTAAGGAAGTGACTACAGAAAAAGCTTTCCCAAGTAATGTCACCTGCTAGATCAGCAGGTATTACAGGTTATCAAATATTAAAAACAACCTTTAAAAAATGCAGAATTGGCCTTATTAATCCTAGAGAATGGAAGTATGTGTGGGGGAAATGATTACTGCAATGAAATAACGGGACATTGGCATTAACTTCAGGTGATTTTTCCTGAAGCATTTCACCTCAGCATCCTTCCTCCATTGGCCAGACGCAGCACTGGCAAAGGCCACTGCTCTACCTCCCGACCTGCTTCACCTTTTTTTTTTGCAGGTACTAATCTCTTGCAGTGAGACTGGTAGAGAAAGAGGAGGCAGAAGTGTGCTGCCGAGCTAATAACTAACTTCAAAGACAGTCAGTGCAGTCACATAGGAAGGAGAAACGCAGCTTCACAGTCTGTTTTGCTGTTCTCTCATGTCTCTAGGTCTAGCTAGAGCGTCTAACCCTTCTAGATTCTCTCTTTATGAAAAACTTTGAGCGGTTTTTCACATCATCCCCATGCACAATAGCAAAATGCTACAAGTTGTGCAATATGGGAAAGCCAAAACAACCCTCCTCTCTTCCTTACCCCTTCCAGTAGCTTTGCTGTCTGCAGAACCGGGAGAGGGAAGGTGGGAGGGTTGCTTCCCTCCCTCGCTCTTGTTTTGCCCTAGGCCTCACATAAGCTACCAACAAATACCAGATTGTTGGCTCAGCTGGAGCATTCACTAAACAAGAGATAAGGATTACTTACATAGGAACTGTAAACCCATCATCAAAATGCCTATAATTGCAGGAGAAACCAGCTGTCCAAGATGTGGAGGTCTCAGCTGAGTTTTGCCCATAGCCACAGGGCTCTTGCTTTTCACCTCCCCCTCGTACTTGTTCAAAGAGAAGCAAAAATCCACCTTTCACTCAATTAGTGGGGGCCATTTCCTCTGGTAGCCTATGTCTCCAAGTAAGAGAGCAAGCATCTGCCGATTAACCTCACAAAGACAAGTACAAAATCCCAGATTGTGAAAGGCTGTCAAAGGTGATGCCTCTGGTACAAGCCTTGCCTCCCTACATGCTTCTGCAGATAGTGGTAAGTGCTCCATCTCTCTCCCTTTGCGCTACAGTTCAGCTTACCTAAGGTCTACCAGACACATGCACTCACAAGAAGCTTTTCATTAGAGGCAGGGGTGCACAAATTAGGGCGCACACACATTAGAAGCCATGGTACACAAATACCAGAGCAGATGCAAGCTACATTTTCCCCAATATTGCCTCACTGCACTATCCATCTCTCTGTACTCTACCTCACTTTTCTCACACCCAACAGTGACCCAAACTGTTCAGCTATAAGATCTGGACAAGGATTTCCAACAACTCACAAAAGCCAAAGCCAGGGAACAGCCCCTGTGCTTTGGCATGTCAGAGGTGCTTGATCTCAGCAGCACACCAGCCCACCTAGGAGTAACAAGGACTCATTTTTCATACACTTCCACAGAACGGATGATAAATGGAGGTTCACACCTGATAAAGCAGCCATCTCAGCCTGTGATTGAGTCATAACGGCTTCCTCAACCACAATAGCATGATATTAAGGAATTCTATTTCTATGTCTCTGTCTCTTCCCTCTGCAGTTTCATTTTACATGTCAAGTGCCGAGTTTTATTATTTTTTCCTTCTTCACCCATTATAAAAACTATGGCTCATTTGTACCTCTCAAAATCCCCAGTGACGGGTACAGTTTGTCCCGATCGATGTGGACTTTAAGTTGTTTTGCAGAAACTAAGTAAATGACAGACTATGAACAGAAAGGGCTAATTAAAGAGGACAGAGAACCTGAAGGCTGCAAAGGTGGCCACTGGTCAGATTAAATCTCCAGGTTTAAAAACATGCATGGAAGCTTGTAATAAGCAGCTGGTTTATGCTTGACTTACGCTTAACAGACCACCAGCGCTACTAGTGAGTCAAGCTTCACCTCCACTCATCTGAAGAAAAGAAGATGTCGTTCCTGGCCAACAGATCACTCCTTGTGCTGTTTAAAGCAAGGACAGGCTGACAGAGCTGCACTGCAGGTAAGCAAAGAGTAGAAAGCCAACCAGAAACAGCCGACATCCTCATACCATATCATATGCATCTGTCATACAGCAAGATAAGAAATGTAAAAGTACATTCCTGTGCCTGTGAACAAAATAGACATTTGAGTCTGGTTATTACAGCTGTAGTGTTCTCCCACTCTCAGATCTGTGTCTTTTTTTCCATACCACCCCCAACACTTGGAACAGCTTCCAGTTTCCTTTTTACCTAATGCCCTAAATCTCCGCAGAACCTATTCTCCCCTTGAAGACTTCTACATCTGCCAGATTTGGCCTAGTGTCTTTGCACCATTTCATGGCCAAATTGTTGACCCGGTGCCAGTAAACTACCTGGAACAGGGATGTATTTCCCCCAGTGTTTGTAAAGTGCTACAGGCATTTATGTAGCGTTGTACACAACAGGAATCTGAGAATGACTTCCCACAATCCGTGCCATCTTATAGCACGTGTTCTCTAGATTTCATTACAAAGAGCTCTAATCCTCACACAGCCATGCCTAAATCTGTCTGCTGCTACAGCTCTGACACCAGCATCGCAATGAAACAGCTGGGGTGGGGGGGGGAACACGACAAAAAAATGCAGCAAGCTTCTTTTGGTTCAACATGCATTTTGTCTCCGTCACACTTACGTTACTTGCAGTAAAGCAAATAATTCATGGTCTCAAATATATATATGTTAATTTTGCTGTTAATGTTATTATTAATGTTTAATTAGTCTTTGCTCTGAAGATGAAAAACAGTGAAGCACATAAGTTAGGCTCCTGCAATTACTGTGATTGCACTCACAAAACCAGCTAATTGCACTTGCAAATTACAACGTAGCTATTTGCACATGTATTTCTGCAGTCTGCCGGCAACGCCATGATAACTGTGTAGAGAGCCTGGAAAAAATACTAGGGTGAATTATAGTAATTGTGTGGACTGTTATTGGGTCTTTATTTCACTTCCTACACAGCAGGATTTTCTGATTCCGTTCCTGTGGCACAAGAGTTTTCAGATGACCGCATCCCAAAACGCATGTGAGACCTGGAGCTGTTCCTAGGGTTCAGAGCCCCGAGAGGTGTTGTTCCTGCATCCCTGAGCTGACGCAAGCAGAGAGAGGTCTCCAGGTGAGGGGGTGGGCACAGGCATTCCCTCCCTGCTGTCGGCTCTAAGGGGCATTGCCTCCCCATTCCAGGAGTGAAGTCCAGCTGGTTCACCCCCTCCGAGGTGCGCCCACGCTCACAGGGGGCTGCTGGCTCTCGCCCTCTGCTTTCAGTATGCAATCGTCTGCTAGCACGGTGGTGGCCCACAAGGTAGGTGTGGGCTGAACAAGTTTGGTAAAGCACAAAACAAAGCTCTCGGACACATCCTCTGTGGAACGTCCTAGCTTGGGCTAAAGGACTGCTGCAAAACAGTCTTTTCAGCATACCCCTTCACGCTCTTCGATTCTACACATGAGCGCTCAGAAACCCCACCTTATCCTCGAGGGAGGTGGCGACACCAAGGTAGCTTTGGCCTTTACCCCTCCAATCGCACACTGTGCCTTCAGAAGAGAACTGGGCATTTGTGCTGAGCACAGGTAGCAGGTCTAATTGCGCAGAGCTCCCTGACATCTCTATCTGGCAACACGCAAACCCTCCACACTGTCACAGCGATGCAGAAAGGACTAGACGCATCAATAGCTTCCCTGAAGCAGCGCTGGAGAGTCTGCAGTGTCTCTGTGGCACAATTCATTCATATTTGAGCACCTATTGGACAGGACATTAATGTAAGAGTTAACGGTTGTTGATTTTTCCTGATGATGCCTTATGAAACGCACATGACCTGGATGTCTGAAGGTAGCAGGAACGCAAGGGCTGATCAAGATTCTTTTTCCCTGATGAGCGGATTTCACTATGTCTGTCTTGCAGCAGACATGCCTCTAACAACAGCAAGGCCTTTGAGTCCTTTCCCCTCCCCCTCACAAAATTAAACATTTGCTTGTTTTTCTAATCTTGCTATAGACAGCCTCCACAGGTCACGCACAGAAATGAGGACACGATATTAAAATCAATCTGCCCCACATACTCATTTAAAGGGAGGGTTAAAAAACAGAGCCACAGAGCAGAACTGCAGGACTGGAATAAAAACCAATAAAGGGCCCCTTCTACTAATTCCTCTGAAGGTCTTTCTTGAGTTTTATTCCCAACAGCGCTCCTTAGATGCCTCGGTTTGCCTGCAGAAACATTTGATATTTCTGTAGTCCAAATCAAAGTGAATTAAACATTAAAGCACTGTGATAGCACAGCAGGTCTGCTATAGGAGCGAAACTGGTTAACATGGCGCTGAAGTTTATGAAGCAGCGGACTGGACTTTCCCCCTCCTAGATGTATTTACTTATTTATTAGCTCATTCACGCATCCTTCAGCACAAAGCAGAGAAATCTTCCAGTATAACTCTCGAGGTATATTGGTCTAGCGCTTTGAATTTTCTGCATATTGCGTGACACAGTTACACACACGCAAGCTGGGGGACGTGCTATGTTCTGATGTGTGCTCGCAGCCGGTGCTTTCCAACACTCCCTCATTAAAAGGCAGCGCATTAACCGAAGGATCCCAAACACTCCTCAGAAGAGGAATCTCTTCCTTCAACGGAAGGCTGAGAGGTGCATAAAACACCCAATGCCTGAACACTATTACCACCAATCTTCTTCCATCTGAAGGTATGAAAAGCATCGAAGAGGTGTCTTACTCACAGGTGAGACCCTGCAGCACCTTGCATTGACTCTCATTCTCTTCTCTGATTCACAGGTGGGCTGGCAAACTGACCAGAGATGGCAAACCATTTTCCACAGACAGCTCTGTGCTTGGCTCCCTCCTCTCCCTCTTGACCATACACATTCCCTGCTTGCTTTTCCTTGGCCAAGCCTGCCAGATTACAAGACGAGAGAGGATGTGTGAACACCAAGGGCAGCAGAAACCCACACAGGTACCAAAGGGTCTACAGAAACCAACTCTACATTCAGACGTAAGGAAGAAGAGTTGGGGATCTGCATTAAGAGAGCCAGGAAACCAAACACAACCACAACAAAAGCTCGAGCTTAAGGAAAGAAATTAAAGAAGTAATTCAGAGGAGCACACTAGAGAGCCAGCAAAGAGAATTAATTCTTAAGGCCAACTAAAGGGAGAGACTCTAGCCAGGGCCTTGACTTCCATCTAGTAGAAATCTACACTTCAAATTAAGCCCAGAGGAAGTTTATCCACTGGAGCTGAATAATGAAACCATCATTCAAAATTATTTCACGTAACTTTTGTGGTTGGGTTTGTTGTTTGTTTGTTGTTTTTTTTTTTTTTTTTCCAAGAGAGAAGCTGCAAGGCAGTTTAAAGCTCAACTGTATTAAAGTTCATGGGGGCTAGGTCATCTGGAGAAGCGCCGATTCCCTCTGGGTGTTTTGATGAGTCTGACTGCCCTCCCACACATTTCTGTTTCCCTCCTCTCTCAGCACATCTCATCGATGGATATCAAACCCTGACCAGCAAGGGCTGAGCAGGTGAACATGATTCAGACTCCATCTTTATTCTCTTTAGAAATATTTATCAGGTTCTCTAAAGATGCTTTTGATTAATTATTATTCTGGACAAAAAGTTCAAAGCCTCCTTCAGCACTGGTGAACCCATTCCTTGCCCTGTTTTCAAACTGCAGACATTCATTTCACAGCTGACTTTACTTCAGAAGAATGGTTTTGCATAATCAGAGAGATTACTCTAAATCTCCATTATGCTCCCCCCATCAATGCAAAGAAGAGATGCAACATGTATATCCATCCGGGGTCATCACAAGCCGGATACCTCAGCCAAATAACATTCAGCCATGCTCCCAAGGAGAGGGCAGAGCACTCATATACAGATTCCCACTGTCACTAGGATCAGGTCTAAAACATACTATTTTAACACATGGCCACATTGGAAAGAAGAGGCCAGGAGGACATACAAGCATCTCAGGTCAGTGTTTCTTTTTATTTCAACAGATAAACATACAGAACTGCAGAGGCAGCAAGCCAGAAAGCTCATACATAACTTTGCTCAGTAACTGGCATATCAGATTCCCTTTTTCCCCTATTATTATTATTTTGAGGAGAAGGTATTGTGGAGAGCCAGCTTTGAGGAAAACAAGCATCAAATGTCTTGTAGTAGCTATACTAATATGAAGACAAGATGACATTTTATATCTTAAGTTCATCTATTCTCTTTCAAACATTCTGCATGTATTCTCCCTCCATCTTCATTTTCCTTTGCGAGCACAGCCACAGCAAGTATGCACTATCAATTATTTATTAAAATCCTTGGCTGCCTCTGCTCTGATTTCTGACTATAACCATGAATGTGTCTAGTCAAGACGAATGGGTACATCATTGATTCAAACAAGTGCTTCCTTGATTGATAAGCAGCTTAAATGGCCTTCACTGCCTACTTATTTTGATTTACATTAAGTGCCTAAACTTCCCACTAATGTCAGGGCCCCTTCAGTCTACGTACTAGCCAATATCTATAAAGAGACTGCCCCTCCCTTTAGAGTTTCATCATCTAAACAACTCATGAAAAGCAGAGATACAAATGGGTGGACCAGCCTGCTTGACATGACTGAGCAGGCTACTAGCCAGGCACAGAACATAATTCCTATCTCCTGCCCCTCGACAGGGATGGTGGCATCTTGCCACACTGCCGCAAGCTCTGCAATAGCTTTCACCAGTACTGCTAGGGATTCAGGTTGACCCAGCAAGGCTTGCTCTTCTCCACTGCATATGAGAAGCTGGAGAGCTATGAAATACTCTCTTGCTATTTCTTTCTTCCCCTCAGAAGCTGGCATTATGCCTCAAGAGAGGTTCTGCAACCAACAATTGAAAAAATAAAAGACTGTTATATTTATTTAAACTGGGGATACAAAAAGATAGAAAAAGTGTGTGTATAGAGATTTGAGGAGAGCTTGTTTAAGTCTATATCTTATTAATCTAGGCATTTAACTTTGGTTTTGAAGTGTTCTCTCTCTGAAAGAAGGTTTTTATTGAGAGGAAATGTTTGGCTTTTTCCCCCTTAAAATCACTTCTGAGAAAAGCCTGTATACTCCTCTGGTAAACTGCTGATTTAGAGAGTAACAAGAGGACAATAATAACCTGACACCACCCCCTCTCAAGAACAACAACAACAAAAAAAGCAAGTATCTCCATTCCCCAAGACACTGATGTGTGTAGTGTGGCTAGTCTCCTCTTCTCACCCCTGTAATCACTGCCCTTCTCAGCAGAGTCAAGGACGTGGATTTTCCCTAAGCACTTTTCCAAAGGCATACAGATGTCCTACCCTCCTGAAGGGCAGCAGCTCCCTGCACCCATGAAATCTCTGCTGAAGCTCAGCTCCAGCTATAGGTTTGTGTGCCACTTATACGCCTGTACTGGGACCTACCTGTTTATTTCCCCTCCAGGAGCACTCCAGGTTTCACACTCTACTGCATTCCTCGTCCCTTCCGTTGCTAGCACCTTAACCTGCCACGTAAGGCTCAAATAACACCCGGCTACTTTCATTTGCAGCAGTAATGCTCTGTTGCATGTTACAGCACACGCAGCAAAACAGAAGTAGAAGATCGCTAATTGCTGCCAAGATTTTTTCCCCTTTGCTGTAACACCACATAGGTGGCTTCCATAGACCAAAGCACTCCCGCTGTAAAAAGTGGAAAAGCACCAAGAACAACTCAAGCCCACCTTTATCTAGCAGACAGGATCTATTTTGCAGTGTAGTTGTAGCAAAAGTTTGAATGCAAGCTTTCTTATGCTGTTTATTTTCAGGAATGACCCAGCTATAAGGAATTTTATACTGGTAAAATCTAGCTTAATAGTGGACCACATGAAACCATCTGGTTAATACAGCAAAAGCCACATTTTGTTGTCAGTAGTTCACACACTCAGTGCAGAGGGACAAAAACATCATTGAAATTGCCCTCTAGAGAAAACTCCCCAAACTTGTTTTTTAGCAACAGCAGAACTGTGACATACACAAAACATGCTCCATATGACGGTATTACTTGAGCTAATGGAAATTATTTGCAGGAGTGATGGTGGAAATGTTTGTTCCACTGACTGGTACGGTCTTTGTCACCATGGCTTTCAAATGCCACAATTCACATTTAAAAACTCAAATAAAACCATGAAGGGCATTAGATACACGAGGACCACTATGGCAGGGTTTTACGATTGCAATGAGAAACAGGAAATACTTTGTTAGGGACAAATCTGGGAGAGAGCTGAGAGAGAGTTTTAAATTATATGCACACATTTTTCAGGGATGCAGACCTTTTTAAAGCACATTTCTAGCTTCCCGTTATCGAAAACCTTTTAAAATATTCAGACATGATTAGATCAAGCATTTCCCTACAAAGCCCAATGAATGAGGCATGGCATTTCAGCTGTCTGAAAGACATGACTGCGGAGTGAAGCCTAGGGGAGGAGAAGAGACTTTAAGCTTCACTGACATATACTCCATATAAAAGGCACGCTAGGCAGACTTTTTGGGTCAGTGGTAATCAGCAAGAACATTAAAGCCTAGCTGTACTGTCGTGGAAAAAAAAAATCTCTTTTATTCTCTAATAGCAAAAGCAGTCATGATGGCTGTGATGAGCAGCCAAGTGAGGGGCCACTTACTCTCCAGTCCTGTCCTACTAAAGCCAGCAGTGCTACAGCAGCTATGCCAGTGAGTGAAGTCGGCTTGCCCGAGCCTCAAGGCACCAGCGTGCTCCTAACCTGTGTAGGCACGCTTTGGTTTTGCACCACCTGGTTAGGAGACAGCTATAGCAGAGATGGATCTAATGGAAGTGCTCCTCCTCACCAAAAGCATGCCAATGAACATAAAAGGGCACTGACGATCTGTATTGAAAAAACGCGTCACCAGCCCCCTGACCCACAGACTAAGGAAAGCTATTGTGTTTATGAGGGGCCCTGTGTTGCTAAAATCAGCTGGCAGGAGGCTTGCATCCCCTGCTCAGGTTTGCATTCTTTTCTCCTTGCTCTGTTTGAAATTCTTTAGCTGTTAAAAGCAAGACTGTCTTGCTGACTGTCAAGTCATTCAAATCCCAGACTTCCCATTAAAACAGCACAAGATGATAAGAAGCCGATCCTTATTTTACCCTAGAAGAGATTTTCCCTCAAATTAATCATTCACACTATGAGCAAGTAAAGAAACTGAAATCTATATACAGCACTTGGATAGATACTGCACTTGAGTATACGTAAATAAGCTCCAGTGCTAGGTGGTCTGCTGTTTGAATGGGATTTCAATTACCTTATGAGCAATTGCAAATCTTACCTGGATGACATAGGGCCCTTTCCCAAATTTAAAACATACAACTTCAAAATGAGCTTCACTCCTTCAAAGTAGAACCCAAATAACTAGAGAAAGCCTTTTCAGGGGTTGTTCTTAGATGTGCCTGGCTTAAAGAAGGTTTGTATCTCTGTGAACCTCATATTAAGAAACAAAATTCTATTTCACCATGAGTAAGATAGAACAGAAGCTATTAAACACCTTTCAGCAACACACACATCCTTGGAAAGAATTTGGATACCCCCTCCTCCTGCTCAGCCCCCTCTCATGCCTCTCTGCCTCATCACTCAGTGCTACCTTAGTTAAGAGGGTCCCAAAGCAAGTTTGATTTTAAAGATTATTGACAGCAACAGTCTCAGGAGGAGAACCAGATGAAAACTTCATGAATCATAGAATCATAGAATGGTTAGGGTTGGAAGGGACCTTCAAAGGTCCTGCAAGAAGCAGGGACATCCCCAACTAGATCAGGTTGCTCAGAGCCTCATCCAGCCTGGCCTTGAACGTTTCCAGGGATGGGGCTTCCACCACCTTTCTGGGCAACCTGTGCCAGTGTTCTATAACTTGCATTGTAAAAATTTTTTATCCTAATTTCCAATCTAAATCTACCCCCCACTATTTTAAAACCATTACCCCTTGTCCTATCGCAACAGGCCCTACTGAACAGCCTCTCCCCATCTTTCTTGTAGGCCCCCTTGAGGTACTGGAAGACTGCTATCAGGTCTCCCCGGAGCCTCCTCTTCTCCAGGCTGAACAGCCCCAACTCTCTCAGCCTGGCCTCATGGGAGAGGTGCTCCAGGCCTCTGATCATCTTTGTGGCCCTCCTCTGGACCTTCTCCAACTGGTCCATGTCCTTGTGTTGGGGGCTCCAGAACTGGACACAGTACTCCAGGTGGGGTACACACAGAAGGGTTCCCTAGAGGAAAATCCATGAAACGTTCCATCCCACAGTGAGGACTTGCTCCCACTGAGTACCCAAAGGGTCTGGCTGCAAATCCTGCAAAGACCTTGCAAGGCCACCTCACAAGTAGTCACAACTTGTGTCTCCCCCAAAGCCATCTGACAAGATGATGCTACAAGTCTGGATATTTGCCTGCTTGTCCCAGAGCCTTCGTGATGGGCATAGCTACTTTTAGGAGGGAAGTAGCAAGGAAGTAGTCACCTGGCACTCAGTTTGTGGGGAAACATCCAGGCAGACACACACAGCTGAGGAATGCAGTAAATAATGCCATATGAAAAACAGGCCTGGGGTTTAGCATGTACCTGGAGCTCCCACAACTTAAAATATAATAGCATGGGCTCAAAATACAGAAAAGGAACATGGAAAATAACAGGAGAGAAATACAATGTTTTGCCTCCATGAAAGCATTTTTTAACTTTTAACAAATGATAAAATGACCTACATGCACTGCAATTAATGAACACCTTTCCTCTGTTCCTGGAGCCAGAAAGCCTGCACACCATCACAACAACATTACAGGACTCATTTTGTGTGTGCTGTGAGCATTGCTATGTAAGACTGAGTTTGCCATTCCATCCTGGAAGTGGTCTGTGTTTTGGGAAGCTACTGGCTGATGTTTGTTACCTGTCAGTACCAAGGTGTCAAGCATATGATGCTGCTTATTGAGCAAGTAAAGAGGCTCTTGCTGGCATAGCAGCAAATGAGCAGCTTTCCCAGGAGTGTTTTTACAGGACACCAGCTCCATATTTAAAAAAAAAAATAAAAATAAGTCAAGGATTATGTATGATGAACAGCTGGAGAATGTTAAACATATTTTACTTTAGGTTTGGCAGGGTTTAGTAAATCATGATTTAATCACACTCCCAGGCCATCACCGTAAGCGAACCCTGGAAATGCTCAATAAGACACAAAGAAAGGATAAACAGAAGAATGGAAAAGACATTTTACCAGCAAGGACATAGCCATTTGTTATTTAGCTTTTGAGCGAAACAAATGTGAGGAAGTCTCAGAAAGCAAAGATGAGAAGATACATGAAAGAACACCATGTCACCTTCCTCCCACGATCATGGACACGCTTCAGCTGCAAACCTGGCTTGGATCTCTGGGTGGGTGTCCCCACCCTGCACGTGTGCAAACACACACACACACAGCTGTAGGCTCTAGAACACTTTAACGTGAACTGCCCGTTCCTTACTGTAATAAGGCTTCAACGTCAGGAAACGCTGCCAGCTTTTTCCATCAGCTAGGCAGTGCATAAGCCCAGATAAATTAAAATCAGTTCCATGCAAGTTTTGAGGGATACTGTCAAACGCTTTACTGAAGATTAAGGGACAAGTCAGTGGAAGCTGTGAAACTGACTCCAGTGGCACAAGATTTAGCTATCTGAACACCATATTTACCTCATTCAAGCAATTTTAATAGTTGTTATAACTTAGCCAATGCTCTGATTTATTCTTTATTAACACCACTCATTCATTTTTTTGTGATTTCATTACCTCCTAGAAGAAGAGGTTTATAGGTTCTGGGCCAAATTCAGAAGCAAGGCTTGTAAAACAGATCTAAATTATACTTGGGTAAATTATATTCCACAAGATCTTCTCAACTCCAAAAGAAATGGGAAAATACAATGTTAAACTGGAGGTCAGAGTGACTAAGTGTGATTCGTTGCGCAAGCCACACCATTTTCTGCCCTCCTATTACCTGCTTGAGTGAACCAAAGAATACAAGAAGATCCATACTAAGTCAGACCAACAGTCTGTCCAGCTCAGCACCCTGTTTCCAGTCCTTTGACTAGGCTTCTAGACTACAGGACATCATATTACATGGGACTGCAAGACAGCACAGAAGCTTGCTCCATCCACTCCACACACAACTGATGTGGCAGCACTTCCCAAAAAACAAACAAGGGCACCAGCAGCTGACCAAGGGAATGTACAAGAACATGCCATGACTCTTCTCCAAAGTATGCGCTTTCCAGCAACGTGTCCCTCTGTGATCTCCTGGGGCAGAGTAGATGTCCCTGTATCTAAAAACACTCAGTGGATCCAGTTGCTTTAGAATCATAGAATCACATGGTTGGATGGGACCTATAAGATCATCTAGTCCAACCGTCTTCCCACTACCACTGCTGCCACAGCTACTAAACCATATCTTGTAGCTTCTCATCAAGCCGCCTCTTGAACACTGCCAGGGACAGCGACTCCACCACCTCCCTGGGCAGGCCGTTCCAGTGCCTTACCACTCTTTGGGAGAAAAAGTTTTTCCTCACACCCAATCTAAACCTCCTCTGGTACAACTTGTGGCCATTTCCTCGGGTCCTGCTTGTTGCCTGGGAGAAGAGGCCAAACCCCCGCTCATCACAACCTGCCTTCAGGAAGCTATAGAGTGCAATGAGATCTCCCCTGAGCCTCCTCTTCTCCAGACTAAACAATCTCAACTCTCTCAGCCGCTCCTCATAAGACTTGTGCTCCAGACCCTTCACCAGCTTTGTTGCCCTTCTCTGGACACGTTCCAGGGCTTCAATGTCTTTCTTGTAGTGAGGGGCCCAAAACTGAACACAATACTCAAGGTGCGGCCTCACCAGCGCCGAATACAGGGGGATGATTACCTCCCTGCTCCTGCTGGCCACACTATTTCTAATGCAGGCCAGGATGCCGTTGGCCCTCTTGGCCACCTGGGCACACTGTCAGCTCATGTTCAGCTGAGCATCAACCAACACCCCCAGGTCCCTTTCCTCTTCACAGTCCTCCAGCCACTCAGCTCCGAGCCTGTAGCGCTGCATGGGGTTATTGTGGCCAAAGTGCAGGACCCAACACTCGGCCTTGTTGAACCTCATCCCATTCAGCTCAGCTTAGATTCCATGTATCTTTATAGTATCCCAAAAGTTGAGGTGAAGAGCTCCCCAGTTGCTCAAGGAGATATTTTTTAACTTACCACTTGCTAGTTTGCTTTTATGTCCCCTGTACCCAACTCCTTTGGTTTCCTTGGCAACAACTACAGTAAGCCAGGGGTCTGGTCAGCTGCTTAATAGTGTAAATTCTACACAGCTTTAGGTTAAACATTTCCTTCTTAAATATTTTTTATTGTTTTATAAGAAAAAAGCATAAAAATTAAAATTTCATTTTCAGAATTTATTTTTCACATATTTGTGACTTTTTACATTGTAAATGTTTACAATTTTAAAATTGTAAAATGTTTACATATTTTAAAAACTTGTTGTTTTCTATTCTTCATATCTCAGTTTTTTATAAGAACTTCACAAAAATTTCAGAATTTTCAGTAAGAAAATTTACACCCTAATCGTCCAGTTCTTTTTCCCCACTTACTGTGTATCTCCCTGTTCTTTGTGAAACCACTGCTTCCAAACTGTGCTGATTTAAGTAAAGGAAGAAAACCTTACCTAGTAGCTTTTCATTCTCTCCTCTGCCCTGAAACAAACTCCTCTCTTTTGCTTAATCATATGCATGTTATAAAAATGAAGAAATTTATACAAAATTTTACAATATAAAGAAGTTTGCCAAGTATTCTGTTTTAAAGGATAGCGTGAGACCAAGTGAAAAACATTGGTTCTTACTCACACAGCTAAAGCTCCTAGCAGGAAGCTAGACTGTCTTCAATTACTTTTATAAAACATTCATGTACAGCTGCTTGACTACTTTTAATGGTTTGGCCACAAAGATTTTTCTAAAAATCCATAGAAGTGAAGGCTTGAGGGCTTCCTTACCTATATGAGAACGATATTTTTTCAAGCTTGCTCTTATTGAACATCTAGACTTCACAACTTCCAAAGCACGATGGCACAGTTGGCAGAACACAATGAAAACAGTCAAGGAGGTCCACGCAAGCACAGTTCTTTATTAATGGGGACTGTGGATGCGCCATGCTCTGAAACTCAGAGACTTGAAACTTAAACACAAGGAGCTCAGGACAAGAGAAAGTCAGTTGTGATAGACTGGTGTGGCATCACTGTGCAAAAATGGCATGTTCATAGACAATTATCTATTTTGCTCCATGGAAACACAGGTTTCTAAAAATGAACAATTTTAATACGCACTCAGTTTGTCCTGTCTTGGGACTACTTGTGCTGAGTCAGATTCCTGCTAGGAGCTGGCCGGGTTTCTGGAAGGAAGGTACTAAAGTCTGTGGTGGAAGTTAATCCTTTTCATTTAAGCACGTTTTGCTGCCAGCCACTAAGATATAGGACAGCATACACCATCTTTTCAAAAGGGAAAACTGGGAAAAAGCATAATAAGAAAAGGAAAAGCTACAAATTACAGCTCCCATGTTAATCACATTTTGGACAGCAGTGGGAACCAGGTCGAAACCATGTTGGGTTGTTCCGTGTTGGGCCCGGCCCTCTTCAACATCTTTGTCGGTGACATGGACAGTGGGATAGAGTGCACCCTCAGCAAGTTCGCCGATGACACCAAGCTGTGTGGTGCCGTCGACATGCTGGAAGGGAGGGGTGCCATCCAGAGGGACCTTGACAGGCTGGAGAGGTGGGCCTGTACCCACCTCATGAAGGTCAACCAGGCCAAGTGCAAGGTCCTGCGCCTGGGTCATGGCAATCCCAGGCACAAAGACAGGCTGGGTGGAGAATGGATCGAGAGCAGCCCTGAGGAGAAGAACTTGGGAGTGCTGGTGGACGAGAAGCTCAACATGAGCAGGCAATGTGCTCCTGTGGCCCAGAAGGCCACCGCGTCCTGGGCTGCATCAAGAGGAGTGTGGCCAGCAGGTCGAGGGAGGTGATTCTGCCCCTCTACTCTGCCCTGGTGAGACCCCACCTGGAGTACTGCGTCCGGTTCTGGAGCCCCCAACATAAGAAGGACATGGACCTGTTGGAGCAAGTCCAGAGCAGGGCCACGAAGATGATAAGAGGGCTGGAGAACCTCTCCTATGAGGACAGGCTGAGAGAGTTGGGGCCATTCTGCCTGGAGAAGAGGAGGCTCCGGGGAGACCTGATAGCGGTCTTACAGTACCTCAACGGGGCCTACAAGAAAGATGGGGAGAGGCTGTTCAGTAGGCCCTGTTGTGATAGGACAAGGGGTAATGGTTTTAAGATAGAGGGAGGTAGATTTAGATTGGATATTAGGAAAAAATTTTTTACAATGCAAGTTGTAGAACACTGGAACAGGTTGCCCAGAGAGGTGGTGGAAGCCCCATCCCTGGAAACGTTCAAGGCCAGGCTGGATGAGGCTCTGAGCAACCTGATCTAGTTGGGGATGTCCCTGCTCCTTGCAGGGGGGTTGGACTAGATGACCTTTGAAGGTCCCTTCCAACTCTAACCATTCTATGATTCCATGATTCTATGAAACACAAACAGTCTTCATTCAGAATTAAGTCAGGTTTTCGCTTCAAAACCTATACTTTACAAATCAGTGTCCTTACACATCGTCAAGACTTAAATATGCTACTTCCTGCCATTGTAAGCACTAACCAAATGGCTTCAGTTCAGATACATAAGCCAAGACAGTGTGTTCCAAAGCCTTTCCTCCCAGCCCTGTGGCTTGTGGTGGCTGCAGAAGCCCTGGGACAGAGAAGATGACTTCATTGGGCAGCTCCACTCCCACCACATCCAAAGCTGGGTACCAGAGGCCCACACCACCCAACAGTAACAACAGCCCTTGTGGGATCGCTCTTTAAATCCTTCTGTGTGGACAACAGACAAAACAATGTCCCCACCAAAATCAATGGGAAAACTCCCGTGGATGTCCATGAGGTCAGGACACACGTGGGGTGCCTGCTGGGAGCCCAGACAGCAGTGCCATCGCTTCAGCCACTTCAAGGAGAGTGGGAGACGCCAAAAAAAATTTAAAAATTAAACCGAAGGGGGGATTTTGCTGTGAGATCTTAAATTAAAAGAAAAGAAAACTCCTTAAGAGAGTGATAAATATCTTTTGCAGCTTTTATCTAAGCATCAGCTCAAAGTATTTCCTTGTTTTCTAATTAAAATAGGGATTTGAGTGCCAGAACAATGATCTCTAGTCAAAGACTCTCACAGACGGAGGGATCACACCAACTCATTTCCTACTTAAACAATGAAATCAAACCAAGGTTTGGGAGACCAGCGTTTGTTGCTATTATTTGAGCTGGCACCACATGTGCTCTGCAGTACTTTGATGTGGCTGCCTTAGGCAGCTCATAACAGGAGCAATAATATTGTAAAATATAAACAAGCCCAGTTAGCAGTTTAGGAAAAGAAAGAAAAAAAAAGAAAAAAAAAAACAGAGCCTCTGCAAAACCAGAGCCTTTGCATTTGCAGCAAGAACCAACAAAGAACCAACATACAGCCTTCTCTGCTTGCAGGGTCCAGTAAAACCAATTCCAAATCTTAACCGTGCCAAATCTATGCTCCTGAACATGATGGAAGAGAAGATTTGTGACAGCATAGAAGACCCCCCTGAGCCAGGCAACCATAGGCATCGCGCAGCCCCAGCCCTGGGCACCTCCATGGGGATGGGGACTGGTCAAGGCCAGGCTGAGACTTGGGCACACAGGTGGGCCTGGCTTGGCAGGGGCCATGGCCGGGTAGGGCAAGGCTGTGAGGACCTGGAGACCAGCCCTGCTGGGGCAGGGGCTGATGGCCCCAGAGATTGACATGGGGTCCTGGGCCATGGGTAGGGTGGGGGCAGCCCCGGGGGGCTGGGCAGGGACAGGCAGGGCTGGGGGTGCCCTCAGGGCCCGGACACCGGGACTTCACACTTCAAACCCAGGATGAATGCACTCATACCCCAGCGTAACCCCAAGCGTCCCCCTGACCAGTAGTTAAAGGGCTCTTCTGCTGACATAGGGGCTATAAAAACTTTAAATTGCCAATGAAAGTGATAATTGTGAAAAAAATTTAAGCACTGAGAAAATATTGCTCACATTCCAATGATTCCTTGACACATCGAAGTAGATTATTTTTAAACTCACTTACTGCTTTCTAAGTGCACGTTGCAATGAAAGCAAAAAAAAAGCGGACATTGGCAAAAGCAGCAGAGTATACCTAACAGCAGATAAACCCACACATCCTACACCGTGTGATCAGCCAGGCATCCATCATCTTGAATGAACGAAAAGCAAAACAGATATGCTGACTACTGAGGAGTACTACTGTTTTCCTGATTCTGCACCAGTCCCCTTTTCCTCATCGCATCTCCTCGCATTTTCTCCTTCCATTGCCATCCGGATCCAATGCCTCTTGAAATCGGCAGGCTTCCTGCTACTGCTTTTAATGGCCTTTAGTCACACTCAACAACACTTAAGGCCCTACCAGTACAAGCAAACCCCACCAAGTAAGGAATTTCCATCATGAGATCTGATATGCATGGGAATATGCCGGCAATGCTCTGAGACAAGGCCTGCCATAGTTGAATTGAATGAGGAGGTTGAACAGAATGACTAAAATCACAGAAATCCTGGTTTGGCAAGGGAAGACATAGACTAATCTTGAGATAGGAGGGCAAAACTGACTTTAATAACTGCAGTTCTTCTGGGGACAAAAAAAAAAAAAAGCAGTACATGTCACAAAAGCAGAATAAAGTTAAGGTTATTAATGCTAAGAAGCAGAGGACTCCACTGAATCCAAAGCGGTTATTGTTCTTCTACTATCAATTGCTGTGCTAAAAGCCTTCTGTATTTTAAAGCCTGAAGCCAAGCCAGCTTGATTAGATCAAAGGATATGGTTTATAGAAAAAAAAAGGACAGACTTAAGGACATACCCAAACATATCTATTTACAAGTCTAATCCTTCAGGTACTCATTTTGTTACTCAGTTTGCACATGGACAATGGTATTGGTGGTGGTGCTGCTCCAACTCCCTTATTAAAATACATTCAGATAGAGACCTAAACATTACAAGTCTTGTGTTCTAGAAGTAAATTTATATCTATCAAAACTATTCCTCACTTCCTTTATCACATTATTTCCAGATTCATGGTATGCATGATACAAAATGCTGGTCATAAAATATTCAGCCTCTGAATCATAAAATGAAGAATGGTTTTAAGTAAGTCTATTCAGTAGCTTAAGAGTCTACAAGCTTTAAAGAAGCTTGGAAGTTTTGTAAAAAAAAAAATATGGTGGCTCTTAGCATTTATCCAGATTCCTCTCATTTAGAAATAAGTTAGCAGGAGGAATGTCAAGAGAAAAATATCTAACCACTGTCTTACACACTGGCCAATTTTGAAAGAAAAATATCTCAATTCAACCAGTTTAACTGTTATTCTTCTATAATTTTTCACTTTCTTTGCAAAAATAGAAGGTACTGTCACTGCCAGGTATCACTACCACTTCCAGATTAAACAGCCAAATTTACCAAGATCTCCTCTGTAAAAATAGAGAAGTGAAACTATGGAAGTACACAGTGAATGCAGCAGCAAAAATCCTTTGAGTAACATGGGAAACTGCGTCTTTATTGCACTCATAGAAAACATAGCAATATGCCTATCAGGAAGTCCTCTAGACAGGCAACCCACCATTTATTTATGTTCTGGATTTATTTTAAGGTGTTGAGGTCAGTTCCAAATAAATTCGCCATAAAAGGGAGACCATATGCTAATCTCTGCCCATTATTGACAAGCCCAGGTATTTAAAGATCAGTAGTCAAATGTCCTTGGCTCCTAAAACAGTCTGCATACATAGCAATTAAATAGAAGTAGCAGGGATGTGTGTGTTACTTTTTTTTAATGGCAGTTTAGTGCTTTTCATTTATGTTCAGGGCTGTGAACGTCTAGAGTTCAAAATACTAAGGTTTACAACCAGACAAGCTAGTAACTTGCTTCTTTTTAAGCAGGGATGCTCAAATGAACATATGACTCTAGTTTTTGGCAGTCTAAGATGGTCAATAAAAATCACACAAGTTGGCAACACTGCCCACGCTGTCAGCAAGCCATGAACCAAGTGTGACAGCTCATCTACCATTTTACAAGGTCCCCTTCCACCAATGTTTTTCCAAACAGCTACTAACAGCATCTCTCAAACAGTACAGCCTATGCTAGCACAAAACTAAAAAGATTGAGAAAATAGCTGTTAATTTCATTCAGGTACAACAACATTCTTACAAATAAGATGAGGACAAAATGCTTTAGCTTAATTTGCACACTTAGCACAGTGTGCATGGTACACTGCATTTCTCCCATGCACAGCTTTCACTTAAACGCAATGAAGGCCTTAGAGAGTACCCTCAGCTTCAATGTTTCACTCATTTTCAACTTTCTGAGGCTGCAGCCTACTCCGAGGCTACCCACTTTTTCCCCATGTCACGCAGTGACACAGGGTCAGAAAACATTCAAACTGTAATTTCAACGCAGATGAAGCAAGCAGTAGGATTACATGCTTCTTTCTTACTGCAAAGCAATCTCTCTTAATGCCTCAGTGCTTTGAGCACAAAACTGTTTCTCTGCTTGCAAAAGAAAACAAACATACGAAAAAACCCAAGGGGAGGTCACACCACAGGCACAGAAACCTTTGGGACTGTGCCACCACAAGTTGCAGAGTGGCCATACTGGTTCGCTATGCCTGTCCAAGAACAGTAGACCTCTCAAGCATCTTCCTTCCCAACAAGTGGAAGAGTCCTGGATCATGTCATGGGAAAGGGGATGCGTCCCAGAGACTACGTCACTTGCTGGGAGAGGCATCCCAGCCCTTGGCTCTGGCCTGCCACTGAGCAGACCCACCTCTCATTAGAAGTCTCCTGTTAGGCAGCGTAGCCCCAGCTGCATCACAGCAATCCCCTTCCACCAGTCCAAGCCGTTTCCAGTACATATGGTCGGGCACAGGATGCTACTGACATATGTATGCAATACGGGTCTGGCTGCTAGGAAGCAGCAGGCAGAAGTCAAGTGTGGGGGTTCAATGTAAGATAAGTAATAGCCTGCTCGAAGCTAGGCAGAAATCACACAGTGCTCTCAAACCACAGTTTACAAAGCCGAGGTATTCAGGCTTTCTCCAAAGCAAAGACATTTATAGCTAGGAATTTCACATCTAGCAGCACTGCCCTTGGGGTAAAAAAAGAAGATAAATACGGTCCCTTCCCCAAGCTTGGAGGAGGTAACAAGGTACCAGTACCGCGAGGTAGTGCAGAACCAATTTGTTTGATTTGCTTACTCCTAATCTAGATGACCTTAGCCATACACACAGCACACAAAGGATAAAAGTTAGCACCAATTTTCTCAGCAGTCCAGTACAAAACCATAATCGTGTTAGTCTTTAAGAAGAAATGTCATCCAAAGGGGCCAGCTTCCAGAAAACAATGGCAACCCACACCAAACATACACCCTGGTACTGAAAGGCTGCTGCACAGCTTCCAAACTAAATAGAAGCTCAGTTCAAGTCCTAGCTTGGGTTTGGGCCTGCACGAGGACACAGTCCCACTTCCCATGCTTGTTATCATATTCCAAAACTGCCCACCATCAGCCTTCCTCAGCTACAAAAATTGGCAGACATTATCCTCACTCCTCCATAACTGCTGCGTGCAGCCTAACAATCTTCCAACCAAAGATACCCTTTGACGGCAAATACCTCCTTTTGAAAAGCCCTCCCACATGTCTCCTGTCATCAAAATGGAAAATCCACACATGCTGGTGACTGATGGCCAGTTGGTGGCTCTTCTGCCAGGGGACATGTGGTCTCATAAAGGAGTTCAGGCCATTCAGGATCTACACAAGCAATCCCTAGCTGTGTACTGCAGCAAGTTGCCACATTGACATCGCTAGCACCACTTTTGCCTCCATGACGAGTTGGGCCAGACACCTTCTCCCTGCAGTATCTCCCCAAAATGTTTCAAAAGGCAGGTCACACATAAAGGAACCCCCCAACAGAGCTAGAACCCCACTTTATCCAGTTCTGCATCAACATGGGGACAAGAATACAACCATGAAAGAGTTAATCCTCCCAATGTGGATATTTTTCTTCATTTTACCTCAACTTAAGTGGGGTAAAAGAAGGTAATACTGCAGCACAGGTATATGCTAAGCCAAGCCTATAAGGAATAAAGTATTTTTATCTCCAAATCATCCATTCCACAAAATTTGGTTTTCCACACACATACAGTTAAGGTGATTTGTTTGAGCTTAGTTATTTAGCTTTGTTTTTAACATGAAAAATGCAAAATTGTAAAACTGAAGGTTTAGGAAGTCATTTATATGAAATAAAGTATCCCACACTGGTTTAATTTTCTCACTGATATTCACGTGGGTTCCTCACAGCACGTTTGTCAAACATTTCCCTTTACATTAAGGCTTTGGCAAGTATGATAAAGTACAAACACAGGCTCTATAAAACCATATTCACAGCACAAATTTACATTTATAGCACTTAATATAATTAATATAGAGGACAGCAACAGTAGGGTGCGTATACAGCAAGAGCACGTGATTTTGAACTTCTGAGGGAAAAGATGCAAACATTAGGCCCTTTGACACAGATAGGAGGAGGCTTGTACGTACTAACCAAGCTCACAAGACTCAATAAGAAAGAAAGTAAAATGAAACAAGTAGCCCAGTTTCTCAAGAAAAGAAAGATAACACTGTTCCCAAGCTCAGTAGCACTGATTTGCAGAATATACCCTCACTTACTGCTACTGTATAGCCTAGACACACATAGTCGAGTTCCACAATTAGTGCCCTCTGTTATAAGGATAGAGTATACATTCATGTCAGAACGGAGGGGAGAAGAAGAAGGATGGGCAAAGATACTTTTTTCCATCTAAAAGAAGCTACTGTGTTTCCGTGGCTCTCTGCAGACAAGTCCTGTAGGTGGCCATTGAAACAACAAAGGAAGTTCAAGGGTTCAAACCAGATTTCTGCTGCTTAGTACCCAGAAATCTGCATTTTTAAACTCGGTCTCCCTGCTGTGCAATTATGTATGAATTTAAGACTAGTCATTTTCTTACAAGAGGCTGTGTTGTGCAAGTGGGAGACAAAATCAGGTCACTCAATCATGAGAAGTGAATTTCCCCCACCAGCCGTTGTACTCCAGAGAGAGACAAAAGGGAAGGGCAGATTTTATTCCCTCCTCACACTAGTCCAATTTCTAATCACATCCTTTGGAGTTTTGAATACTCCTTCCCTTTCCCGTCAGACCAGGGACTAACATGGGAACCTAATTAAACCTTAAGCAGTGTCGTGTAAAGACCAACACTGCGTTAAGATTTGACTGAAAGAAAAGATCAGCCAAGGCTGCCTCTGTCAAATATATATCCTCTATTCAAAACAAGGCACCTGCCCTCTCTGAGACTTCTGTGTCTATTCCAATCTCCCTCTCTTTCTCATATTTGCCTTTGAACACTTCATTTAAAGTTGTTTCTTTCCTGTGAGACATTTTATGTATCCACTCAGCATGTTCACAATGGTCCATACACACTGGAGGTCATGCCCTTCCACAGCAAAAAGCCTAGGGAAGAGACTAATCCAAACTGCTGTGCTTTGCCCCATTCCTCACCGTAGGACCCCTCAAACTGTCAGCAGAAATTCCTCCAATTTCACCATGGCTTTCCACGGGCAAGAGAATCCACAGCAGCAAAGCCTGACCCAGGGTACAGCCTCCCTCGCCTGTCACCCTGTGATGAACATCCACACACACAGAACAGGAACATTTTACAACTCTCCAGAGAAAAAAAAAACAACCTATCTCCTGCTGTTGGACCAGAATTCAGCATTAGTGAACATCTCTGAGAGAAAATGTCTATTGCTAAAACCAGCTGATTTCTCCTATGCTTTCACAAACAGAAAAACCAGTCATTAGGGTTAAGGTTTTTGCTAGAAAGACATGGCAAAGGAAGCACATCAAGCCTAAACTATATGGCTATGTGTGTTTTTCATTTGCTCCCAAATATTATTTTCTGTGTGGTCATGAATGCAAAAAGGTGTTTGGAAGAGTCAGTCTGGGAAGAAATTACCTCCTTGACCACCTTGGAGGAGGCTCTCTCAAACCAGCAGGCAACAAGTGCTTTTATAGGAAAGATATGACCCAGGTCCATCAGTTTTATGGCAGTTCTGCTCCATAAACAGTTTCGTTACACGGCACAAATTCAGGGTGTGCTGTCACTGCCTCACACCAGTTGGCTCTTCCAGGGCTCCCAGATAGCTCTTATTTGCTTTATGAGCATCCATTTTTTAGTTTTTGCATTAAAAATAAGTACTATCAAACATTTACATTTATTAGGCATTTAAAAACCATCTCTATTTTCAGTGACGAAACGTCAACAGCAACTATATCTTGCTAATCAAAGCCTATTTTCAAAAAAAAGTTCATACTGTACAGTAGTAGTAGAGGTTACAAAGCTCATTCTGTTTCGTTCCAACATGTGCAATGTACTGCATTAGATCAAAAAGGAAAAACAAATCAGAAAATGTGTTTTCCTGCTCTGATTCTCTAACTTAGCCCACAGTTTCAACCCTGACCCTGTGTAGCTCAGTGCTAAAGAGCTGTGGACTAGTTCATGGTTAGTGAGTCAAGCAGGAAAATCAATCACTGGATCACAGTAGTACCCTTTATCTGCAAATGAAAAAGCTTGAGTTTTTGCCCTTTCTTTCCATATACAATAAAATACAAATGGCTGCAAAGAATCTTGAAAGAAAAATGGAAATGTGTGAATAAATCTAATAACTGAAGATATTACAATTTAAATATATGGATGGATGGATGGATATTTAACACGCATGTACGCACCTATGGATGTTAGAAATGACAGCTAAGGTTGCCATGCTCAAACTCTGTTTATGACCACAGTCAGACAAGCTGCATGCTTTCCCAGCTCCCCAGCTCTTCGCCTTCCTGGGGTCACACGGCTGGTTTTTTTGAGAGCCGAGAAAGTAAAGTGAAGGTGAATTTGAAAATAATCTCTTTTTTTCAGCCTGATTTGCCACTTTGCCATCAGAAAAAGGCACTAGTGCATGGTCTACTGAAAACAGATTTCACTAATTTGTGGAGGAAGTATTTTTCAGCCTGCACAGGGCAGGTATCACAGACAATGTTTGCACGGAGGAGAAATCTCAGGTAGCCACAGAAGAGCTATTAAACATCTCTGTATGACTTCTGCTGAAGCGTTCTCCTGAAATAAGGGCAGATTTCAACACTACAGGCTTAACTGCTGCTTTTTCAGCAAATGTATCTCCAATGCCAGCTGGGGGCCTGCATAACAACTTCACTCTCAAACCTTCATCCTCTAAGCACTTAGTAAGCCTCATTTTTCCTTGAATGCATTCCTCCTCTGCCCCTCAAAGTGCACCGGGCAGTTTTTCCATCAGCCCATTTTTGTAAGAAAATGAAAGTTACTCACCAACTACATATTCATCTTTTCCCGTGTGATATGTCCTACTCTTGTTGAACCCACTGGCCCCCCAAGCAGTGAGGGGGCCTCACAGGTCAGATGCAAGCACGGCACAAATGAGGGGACTGAAAAATTAAGCTCTGCCAAACGTACACTAGCTTGGGAACTGCAGCACACACATACATCTCCAGACACAGAATCAGCAACATCTAGCTGGTTTTATTAATGCTGTGGTGGAGCTAGCACTGCTAAAGCCAGAGGCGGGGTCAGCCTGAAGAATAAGAAAAGCATCAGCTTTGCTACAGGCAGCTCAAGGAAGGACGTGGTAGAGCAAGGTGAGAAACTGGACCCAGCCAGGCCCAGGACCCACTCAAAGCTGTTTCACGTGGGGCATGGAGTGCAAAAAGATTGGGAAGTATTAGCTGGGGGGAAAAAAAAAATAAAATAAAATAAAAAGCAAGCCCAGCATTAAGAGTTCAGATGATAAATCCTTCCAGATGGGGCCCGCACACCACTGTTCTTTCTGTTCGATCTCTGCTACAAAGGACTGAAGCCACAAAACTGCTCTCAGATTCCACACATCTATAGTGAACTGGCTCCTCTTTGAATTCAATTTCAGCAGCTATTAAAAGGAAGGGATTTCTCTTTCAGCTCTTGTTAGTATTTTCATCCCATTTTGGAATTTGTCTATCAGTTTTATCTTTTGATTTAGAAATGTTAATAAAGATTGACGGCCTCCCTGAGGAAAAACAGGTGAGAAGATAGTGCAAGTTTGATTATATCATCCCAATAAATCTTCCTTTCAAAACAAACACAGCTTTCTCTTCTTGCAAACCACTGCTCTTTAAAGACTGTACTTTGTTTTTTAATAAAGAAAAAAGTCTTTC
This sequence comes from Chlamydotis macqueenii, assembly GCF_036417535.1. NCBI lineage: Eukaryota > Metazoa > Chordata > Aves > Otidiformes > Otididae > Chlamydotis > Chlamydotis macqueenii. The sequence goes on from NC_141556.1 coordinate 133,501,496, forward strand.
AACTGTATTAAGGATTAGCAGATGAATATGGCAACTAACCAAGATGCTAAAGGCTGTAGCTTTAGCCACTTATCAAATTAATAAATATAAATGAAGGATTCTGTGGTCTTCATTTACAGTGGCTGAAGTCAGCGGGATTAGATGGCACAGTGAGGAAAGGCTGCAGCACCGAACCCAGAGAGATGGGGAAGATACTGAGGAGAAAGGAGCTCCCAGCACACATACACGTAAGGACACTGCTGTCGGCAGCCTCCTTTGAGTGGTGAATGATACAGAGAAACAAAAGAAGAGTTCCAGAAACAGCTTATAAAAATAATCAGTGGCATGAAAAGATCTACAGATGGAAAGCGACTGAAGAGGTCTGATGTGTTTAATTTAGATATAAGGGCACATGAAAGAGGTACACAAAGTAATGAATAGCACAGAGAAAGGACTCTGGGATTCCTTAATCACTCAGCGTTGTAAAGCAAGAACAAGTGGGTATTCAGAGAAATGAAACCAATTCCAGAGAGTTCCCAGGCAATACACAGGTAACCTGCTCAGCTGCTGGCCACGTTTCATCACTGAGGCCAAGAATTTAGAAAGAATTAAAAACAAAACTCAAAGTGCAATGACAACTTACAGAGTGAAAAAACAACACGTAAGAAGTGGATGCTTCAAGGAACCTGTCAAAGCCAAGCCTTCCTTCTCTGGGATAAAGCTTCATGTGTGGGCAGTTGTTACTACTTTTTACTACAGTACTTCTTACGCTTTGCTTGAACCATCTGGTACCAGCCACAACTTGTCTGATCAAAACTATTTCCCTGAGTATTTCAGGATTGCAACGGGGATCACGGTAGAAAGAATACTCTTTATCCCCCATGGGCCCTCTCCCTGTGCTACCTGAGCCGACAGCAGCCCAGGCATGCGATAGGGGAGGCCTCACCACTGTTACAGAAGGAACACTAACATTCTCATGTGGTTGTTTCCACAGCCCTGGAACACCCCCGCAGAGGCACTTCATACTCACTCCAGCAAGACTGAAGACCACATCCCAAACTGGCTGTCATCCTCAAGCATTTTCACAGCTACTGGAGAGGGTGTGCATGGACACAGCTCCCCAGTCTTTCTTAACAGCTGATAAACATCCCTTCCAACCCAAACTATTTTATGACTCTATAAAACGGGGAAGCTAGTGTAGGTCTCCTGCCACAGGCCACAGTTGCAGAGTCTTCCTCAAGCTGTAGAAGCAATCTAAAAAGAGTCTGGGCGGACACAGGACCAGTGGTCCGGGCACATTTCCGCAGTTGAAAAGAAAACCAAGTTCTCCCCAGGTAAATGGGTAGAGGGGTTGATCCTACACCACATCAGCGCCTGGGGAGCAGGGAGCATGGGGCAGAAGAGGCACTCTTGGTACAACACAGGCCACAAGCAACAGGACAGCTTTTGCCTCCAGAGGGCAAAAAAAAACGCTCACGGGAATGACTGCTCCACATGCCCGCTCCTTTTAGTGAGCTCCCTCAGAGAGGGAAAGAAAGAAAAAAAAAAACCCAGAAGTGATTCATGAGGGCGTGAAGCTTTGTCTGCCTGAATAATGAACTAACGGTTGGTCTTGCCGACAGCCCCGCGTCCTTTCACAATCCCATCAGTCTGCACTTTGTTCTCAGGCCCCGCTCAGCCATCAGCTGAGGAAGTTCATCTGTCTCAGCGGCATGCAGTAATGATAGCAAGGGTTAAATACCACTTACATGGAGGTACAAAAGGCCAGTATAATTTTATAGTCGGCCAGACAGCTGGTTTGTATGATTCCAGGTTTCACAGAGTGTTTTCTTTCCAGTATGTCCCCTTAAAAAAACCCTTTTCCCTGTGAGTTAATTCTCTTACTGGAGAATGCCAGCACAGCTCCAATTATCAGTGACACAATCCAAAGCTAAGTTCGCTCTCAAACTCAGACCCAGGCTAAGGCTTCAAGAGAAAAACTCCTATAAAAGTCCTCACCATGAAATCATTTAAGGACAAGGTAGGGAGTTTGTTTTGTGTCTGTCCTGTCAGGTTTTTTTTTTTTCCCAGGAAAAAAAACCTTACTGCTCTACATTTCTAAGAGTTTCCAGATAAGAACATCTGTTTTTAAATAATCTCAGGGCTGCTTTGGAGTGTCTACAGTGCACAATGACACAATCAGCTGCTTTTTATTAACTTATTTGTTTGTGCAACAGCATTGGTGAATGTTCATCCATTCATCGCTGCACATCAAGCAACTGGGGCCGATCCAGTAACAGGAGTGCTCAGCGCTTGCCAATTCTGGTACATCAGCACTAACTAGTAGCTGAATCATGCTTGCCTTGCCTGAGCAGGCGCTCATTGAAGACAAACACACACACTCACAGAGTCGCTTACTGAATCCGCTTTCCTCCACGTTTTAACAGCTAAAAAGTGAGCTGAAAATATTAAGTCAACAGCAAGGCATTCAAAATGCAGCTAAATCCTCCTTCCCCATACTCCCTCGTCTCAAAGATTCTCCCAAATCATGGAAAAATGCCCTTTTCCAGGGATACCCCTGCAACATGAGTACAGGGTGGAGCTGATCCATGAGGACTCCTTTAACAGATTTTACACGATCATACACAGCTTTGTGAAGCTTTGAAATACCATCCTAGAAGCTCTTGGGCTTTCTTGCAGAGTACGAGCTAACAGCCTTTGACTGTCAAAGAGCTGAGGGGAGGGGGCAGAGCAAAGCAGGGTCCCAATTTGATAACATGCTGTGTGCCCCTCAGCTCACTGCTTGATGCCTTTGGTAGATGACCCTCCTGTTGAAGATGGATGGATGGATGGATGGAGTCACTATCCAATCCACAAGACGACAGGGCAGGAGCAGTACTGAGATCCACGGGCACGGGGTGTGCCACAGCAGCCTTCGAGGACCAGAAATGAACAGTTTCATCATTTTGACAACGTGTGTTGTTACCACAAGAGGGAGAAAGCCCCTTTTACTGTACTCAGTCTGACTGACAACCTACTAAAGGCAAGGTCTGTCTTCTCTGAAAGTCTTCCTAATGGCTCAGAGCAGTAGAACTGGCGCCTGTCCTCTTAGAGGATAAATGAAAAAAACGTGGTCCTTGAAGCTTTTAATCATGGCACCTTGAGCTCTTAAATGCTTCAAAGACTGGATTATAGAAGGCTACACAAAAGAACTAGAAAATCCCATAGAGGCCAGTCTGATCTCTGCGCCTATATATTCTATAACTCCCCCTTTGACAGCACTATCGTCTCTGATCTGATTTTGACTCTTTGCAACGGCTGACTGTGGACAAGCTGCTTGGCTTGACAAGATGCTGTGTGTGACGGAGCGAGGGGGTGTTTCAGTGAAAGGCAGGTCTCAATTTGTCCTGTGGTGCCTGACGATCTTACAAGCATGGATTAAAAGTAGTTTTGAAATGCCTGGACAAATGCGCTATTGCTGTCCCTGCTGGAAACAAAAGCACCTTGTAATCATGCCACAAACTGAGAAGCTTCATAACAAGCTCTCTCCTCTACCAATCTCCAACTGTAAATCCAAGAATGGGGATCTCCACCCCTACTAAAATGAACAAAGCTGTAGATCTGGGATTAAAAGGTAAGAGGGATCCAATTACACTTTACAAGCCACCTGCAGGTCCTGAGTAAACTACTATTTAATTGATTCATTCTTCTGAAATTTTCTTTAAAGAAAAAGAAAGATACTGGCTCATTATGGTTTCTTTGATCCTTTCCAACACAAGCAGCTATATGAAGAAAGCAATTTTCCTTCTCCAGGTCCTCCCTTATTTACTTCCCGTAGTGTCAGTCCCTACTTGGGCCATAACACTGCTTATTCCACGCACGATCTCTTCTAAAGACATAGTTCTGATTAAATGCCACCAGCGCTACAAAAGAGGCAGGTCTACTGCCATGGATGGGTAAGTCAAAAGGATTTCTAACGTCTACCCAGGCACAGCAAAGCACTACCACATCAAGACACTGCTTGTCACTTCCCCAGCCTTTACTAGGATTTTGGGAAAGGGCTGAGTTCTAACACACCCTGCTCTGGCCACATTCCCTCAGGAATCCCAATCAAATTTAATGTTCCCCCAAATTCTTTTATGCTGGAGTATCTCTTTCTTGAGAGACTTCATACATTTATGAAAATTTAAATATTCATCTGCAGGTGAATGCTACCTACACTGCTTCTACTGTGCTTGTGAACTATGGAGGAAAAGAAAGTATTAGTTGAATAATGCAATAAGGTGATGGTAGCAAAAGCAAAGCCACAGCTTTCCATAGCATTAGATTTACTCTATTAAGCTTTTAATACTGCAAGAGATTAACAGTGACAGATTCTGTTGTAGACTAGCAAAAGCTATTGCAATTCTTGCAACTTTCACATTAATCACATTTAAACATGCTGCTAACAGATGGGCAGCACAGAGGCCTAGGTCTCTCCCGAGCCAGTACTAACAAAAAGTATGTCTAGGAGATCTTGTGGCTTCTACAGTTCAGAGAGATTGTATATGCAGGCGCTTTATTATTGTTTTTGTGGTATTTTATCTATGATTATTAGAAAAGCTCAAGTTAAATAGATGACAGACTTCAGCATTCATGAGTAGGAAGGGAAAGGGAGGGAGGCAGAAGGAATCAAAACAAGACCACCCACACAAAGTTCCTCTAAGTCCACATTTCACATGCATGATCATGATTTTTCCACTACACAGGGAAAGCCTTAGATTCTGCACCGCAAGTTTTCCTCTGACACTACTGCCCACACAAACCTTTTCCCAAAGCCCAGACAGAAGCCCAAGCTGTGAAAAGTGAGCTGCCAGACGCTAGCTGGGCTGAACAGAGAATGACAATCTGTCCTCCCCTGTCATTAGTGTGGATGTCAAGCTCAACTGGCCCTTTCTGACTGAAGTTTCGAGAGCACCTGAAGAGAACTGCAGCATTAGAACTTGGCAGTCAGATAGAACATATGAGACATTCATTAAACTTCCCAGCACCGTTTTTTAATTATACCAAGTCCCAAGGTACAACCTCATCTTTACACAACCGTAATTAACCAGGACACATTGCCTGTAATGTAAGAAAGCTCAATCTCCTCCATGAGCCAAGCCTCAAAAGAAAGATAGGCATCTGCAAATTTAGCCCATCCTAAGGTTGGTCTTCACAGGGCAAGACCTGCAGTTCTCTGTAATAAGAAATCCTGATACTGAAGGAGGACTGGAGAATCCCACCTGGGGGTACTGCCTTTGCCAGGAAGAACCATATGGCATCTGGAAGCGTTTGCCCATGAAAGACACAAGCATTCATGACATGGAAGGGTCTCAGCCTCACAAATCGCTGGTCATTTACAAAGCAGGTCTGCGTACATGGGATACCTGTACAGTATCTATCACCACACAACCAAGCTCATCCTCGCTGCTTGTGTGGTATCATCTCTGAGAAGAGATGAGCTATCACCCTGCCACAGAACTGAGGAACAGAGGCCCACAGAGCCTGTGGTGGTACCCACTTCACACCATGACATTTACAGAAGTTAAGGGACTCATGCAATCACACAATCTAGAAACTTTCTGTGCTCAACAGTGAGAGACAGGCTCACCTTTGAATGGGATGGATGGCCTGAAGTTTAGAGTGCTAAAACTTGGTGATCTGAATCCTACTAACAACTTTTGCCCAAGCCCCCATGGCAAGTCAGCAGATGAATCCAGGTCTCCTAAGCACTAATAATCTAGCCACTGGGCCCTCCTCAGCTCCAGCCTGCAGAGCTGAACATCCTTAGCTCACTCAGGAGGGACTCAGCACCTGGATGGGGCGGGGTCTCCTCTTCACATCTACCAGTCATTTACAGAGAGCAGCTGAGTCCACCTAAAAGCTACCTGCTATGTTTTCTCATAAATGAAATGGTGCACACATGGCCCACCCGCAGAAAAAAAAAAAAAAAACAGAAAAAATACTTTCATTCCCGTGCCGCTTTCCAAACCGTCCGGAGGCCAGCCATCCTGCTGGGCTGGATCCAGGCAGGGATGCCTCTGAAGGTCCCCCTCCTTCAAGACTTTCTTCCAAACCATATCACGCCCCATGAAACACAATGGTTGCTCAGGACAGAAGAGAGAAACTGTAGTCTGGACAATTAGATAACAATTTGATCTTTAAGCTAAGACCTCTACTGTAAGACTTATTCCAAGGGCTGCAGCGGTATTTAAAATGTTGCACAGGCTCCATCCTGGCCAAGAATGGCTGCCTTCGAGCAAGTTTCAGCGTTACTCAGCCTGCAGCACTCTGCTCTAACACACATCATCATGCCCATAAGGCACACGAAGGAATTCAGTGCTGCTCCACGACGGAAAACTTCCCTGGCAGTGAAAAAGGAGACCCTGGTCTCTGAATACCTGCCTGAGGCGGCTCTTCTCACAGCTGTTCCAAGGATAGCATGCACTCTCATCCTCTCTTTTTTTTTTTGGTAATCATCTCCCCACTATGTATACACAACATCATATACAGTAATATTATGGAAAAATGACTACCCTAACTTCAATGTTTCTTCAGCAGAAATGGAAAGCGAAGCAGAGGAGGGTACTTAGAGACCAGCAGAAAAATAATCTTCTTTTGACGCAGTTTGTTCAGGATGAGCCTGATCCTGAGATTCAGGCCCACTGGGTGTACAAGGCAGAAGCATCCTAGTTATTTTAAACAAGCCGTGTTGTGTAGTACAGCTTCTACAAACACCACTTCAGCAAGTGGTCTGTCAGGAATGACAGAGACTGCTTCCTCACCCACTCCCTTCCCGCTGCCGACTCCTCTCCCACACACCGACACTGTCCCGCCGGAGGCTGCGCAGCGCCCAGGCAGGGCAGCACGAGCGGCCCGTCAGCATTACACACGGGAATGCATTGCCTGGGAAAGCAGCTAGGTTGCAAACAGGATGCAGAGGAGAAACATCAGCCACTCCGCGTCCCTGAAGCTGCTAAGTAGCACGTCACGGAAGGGGAGAAGAAGAGGAGGTGGGAGACACAATTGGCTTGCTATAAATGGCATATGAAAGCAGGAAGGAAAAAGGCTGCAGGACGGCAGACAGACCTCTGATGTGGTTTCCTGGTCGGTACGAAACCAGTCTCCTCAGACCCCAAACTCACAAGCTGCAGAGCCACATTCCGGTGTCCACAATGTGCTTGGCCAGGACTGTGCTGGCATGGGGCTTCCAGGGAGCGGGGGTTCACATGACACTCACAACCGACCACCATGACTCCACAACGCAGCAGGAAAAAAGCTGTACAGATTTGAAAGAAAAATTCAGGTGGGCTTCTACAAGCCCTACAAGGTTGTAAAATGTTCCTGTAGTGGTATCAGGACACAAAGCAGTAGAAAAAGCTCTGTATTATGCAGATGAAAATATTGTTGATGTATAATTTAACATTCTCATACCCTAGGAACACGATCTGAAAGAAAAAACAAGAACTACTTTGACACAGCAGATGTATCTTGGATGAAGGAGCACCGAAATACTGGCCAAAGTTTGACTCAGACAGCTCCAGCCTTCAGTACTAGAGCAATTAATTACGCTATCCAGCATTTAGCTCTAGGGCTCCGTCCATCTGGCTCACGCCACTAGAATCAAGAAGCTACAGAAAGCAGACTGCAGCAAACAAGGTCAGTATGTGCCAGCTTCTGTAGAGACATACTTAACGAGCCCAAGGTTGGACTGTCTCAAAAGGGAACGAAGGCAGGGGAGACATCTCTTTGCAATAATAAATACAACACATTCCTTGGGTGAATCTGCAAACTACACTGTAGACTTGCATCACTTTACCTTTCACTTACCCATCTGTTCTCCGGGAAGAATCGATTTCATCAACTTGGCTGAGGTTTTCCACGGTTTTATTTTATCTTTCAACCCTTGCTGTAATATAGCAGGGGCAATTAATTCAAAAACAAGGGCTTTATTCTAGCCAGTACAACCAAACAGCATAATTCCCACATGCCCAAGCAAGATGTACCTCACTTCTGGGGCAGGATCACCCATTACATCCACTAAAAGAGTTCCTATCGATACCTCTACAACCTCTCGAGCCCAAACTAATCTTCCACTGTGAGAGGGAGGGGATGGGAAGGAAAGGAAACTCAACCACAAGATGCTTTTGGATGAAGACACAAAGTCAAAAAAAGGAAAGAACAAGAGACATCAATTACCTTCATTTTTTACCTTTGTAATGAGAGCTGTAGTACTGAGTATTTTCTCCCTCGTTTGATCAGGTTCATAGAATCATAGAATCACATGGTTGGATATATAAGATCATCTAGTCCAACCGTCTTCCCACTACCATTGCTGCCACAGGTACTAAACCATATCTTGTAGCTCCTCATCAAGCCGCCTCTTCAACACTGCCAGGGACGGCGACTCCACCACCTCCCTGGGCAGGCCTATGGTTGCTGCTGATCTGGCTGTAAAATTCTTCTCCCCTTAATTAAGCTTTTCTAACCTTAGTGATCAATATTATCTTGTCCAATCCTTCCACTGGTCTTCCTCCTTCATTTAGCTACATGTTTCTATAGATACATAAAAAGGCATTCCTCTAGTGACACACTAAATTTTGAGGAAGAAGATGCTATCCAAGCCTCTTCTAGTTCAACTATTGTTTATAAAGGTCTCCACAAATTTGGGCACACTCATTTATTTTATGGTAACAGAACCTTTTAGTCTCACAGGCCAAGATGTTGCTTATCAGGTCAGATCTACAGCCAAACAGGAAACAAAATTCCAGAAAGGAAATAAATAATCATCCCGAGCTGCGATATTTTGCAGCTCCCTCTCACTTCCTTCAACAAATTGCCATTCTGCTGGGTTCTTCAGCACAGCACTTAGGAACAAGCAGATAAATGAAAAATACTTTGCATCTACATTAATAATTTGTGTTAAGTTCCACTTGGACAACTTCAAAAATGAATAGCCACATTATAGCTGCCGAAGGTAGCTGTAACCCGTTCACTCCTTTACAGACCAATCACTCCTCAAACAGGGGTGCTCATTTCCACTGCGTACTTGTAGGTTTTATCCTTGGATCTGCCCTAGAATTGCCCTGTAAATTCTGCATATACTGACAGATGTCCCTAAAAAAGCTGTCAGTGCAAGCTGGGTAAACACCCTGGGTCCTACTTGAAACAGGCAGCCAAATGTCAAGGGGACCTCTGAGCACAGGTCCAGCCTGCTTCTGCCTCTCTCCTCCTCCTCTGTCAGACATGGGAGGTCAGCCTCATCTGTGGTCAACCCATGGTCAAGGCTGCCATCCCAGCTCACCTCCCATGTCAGCTGGTCCAGGAACAAGCAAGAATGAAACTGGAAACATCTGGGTGCAGACTAGGGTTGCCTTGCCAGTCTGGCTTAAAAAGGCACAGCTTGTGGGCTCTGGGCATCAGCTAACAGCGACAGAGAATTAACGGTAAATCTTCAGGTGAGCCTCCTAGTCTCCATTAGGGGAGGATTGTGTCCAGAACGCAGCTTATCCAACCTCTGTCTGGGCACCAAGGCCAAATCAAGCCTGTGACAGCTGTAACAGAGCCCAAAAAAATATTGCTGAAGTCAGGAAGTAGTGATACTTATTTCAGGCTATTACCAGAGTAATGACAAGATGATTGCCACAAAATATACTTCAGCTAGAGTGCAACTGGAAAGTAAAGGAACTTAAACCAGGGATTTTAATGTGCCAGGAACAATGAATGCATTTACAACATCTATTAAAAGCAGGTTATGTTTGGTGGAGGGGGTTAATTAAATCTTAGCAGGTTATCGGTACTTTATTAACTGAACAAGACAGCATCACATTAAAGATAATCAATGGAGAATAAACCACAGTCGTAAAAATTAATACTGTTCATTCTCACAATGAGGGGGGTTTGCCTTTACCGCTAACGCAGAGGTAAAAGCGTAGCTGCATCCCATGAAAAGATGCAGATGTATCATCATGAAAAGAGAAGCAAAGGATAGGATGGCCCAAAAGGAAAGTCATTCGAGGCATAAGTTTCCCAAAAAAAAAAAAAGATTAAAATTGAAAAGAAACAATCAGTAATTCTAGAGGGGAAAGAAGAATACGAACAAGCAGTTTTGCAAGCAGCGGAACTAATGAAGCCTGGTTTTCTCCAGCTTTTATGTCATGCAAAGGACTGACTTTCACACATTGAAGAAAATGTGAGCTCCAACTGGAGCACTTTTTTTTACTGGGTTGGAATGTTTATATAGCATTTCTTCCCCCATGGATTTTCTAGTATCTAATAAAGAACAAGCCCTTCTTTCAAATGCAGCAGGAATAGCCTGTTCGTTCCTTTACCTGGCAGTCTCTTTTATGATTTCTACACCATAGCAATGCAGTTGCAATTGTAGACAAATAACAAAGATAAAATTTCTGAATGGCTGGTGTGAGATACACAGGCATGCCCGCTCCCTCCCCTGCTACACACACACACAGAGTGTGCTATTCCTTCATACTTATTTCGATAAGAAATCAAGCTAAAAATGCTGTTGTCAGAATAATCCATCCTATGGGGAAACCTTAACTTTGGCATGTTAACTGCGCAAGACATCAGGCAATTTGCTGCCCAGACCAAGACTTCAGGTTCCTGCAGCGAGACTTGTTGCAGCGGAACAGAGTCAATGTGGGAGGAGAGGCTGGATCTCTTAAGCACGCTGAGATAGGAGCCTCGGTGATGATGTTAACTGCTGGCTACAGGAAGGCCAGAGGAGCTGTATTTAGCACAGCTCAAAGCAGCAAAAAAAAAAAGAGGTTTTGGATAAGGATGATAAATTAATCTCCTCAAAAAACAAGGAGGGGAAAAAAAAAAAAAAAAGGTGCTTGCATTCTAAGCATGTCGCTTCCAGGGTAAGAGCTGGGCATGTGGAAGTCAGTGGTCAATCCATTACATATGCTTTTATTTCTGAGAAATTAATTACTGTACATCTCTTGACTATCCTCCTCTACACAATACTTCACCAAAAAACACTTCACTGAAGAAAAGACCATGCCTGTGCCAAGTACTGGCCTTCTTTTTCCTGCAAGTAAATAAACAAACATAAAAAAAATAGAGCTGGGTAGTACCTGCTCTTTGGATCCACTCCAATTTGCATGATAAGTATGTAATCATAATTAATCTCTCGTTTTACTTGAAATTAAATCACCCCTTATCATCCCTCACTAAATACTGGATGCAGTGAAACATGTATACCATCTTTTCAAAAGTTTGCCTGTGAGCTTTCAGTGAGTTCCTGCTGCTTATCCTGAGCTTTATCATCAATAACATCTGATTTCTGCGACCACAGGCAGTCACAGACCATCTGAAGAGAACAATGCTTGGCAATACCTTTTTTGGAAAAAAAAAAAAAAAAAATCAGGCAAAATTGAGCATGCATAGGGAGGCCAATTTTGCCTTTAAAGCAATCCAAAGCCTGTATACACAGAGGAATTTTTCAATGCACCCTGCATATTTCACTCCTAAAAACAGCCCAGTTCTGCAGCCCCTGATACGCACATCTTCAAGGAGAAGGATTAGCACCTTTTCACCCCAACTGGCCCTCCGTCCAGGCCAACTTAAAGGTCTTTTCAAACACCCTCAAGCTAACAAAAAAAAACTTTGAGAAGGCAGGGGGCAAAGCTGCGGAGGCCTGAACAAGTTATGCATATTTATAGCCCAAACACACCGCCCTACGCTCATTCTCCTTAATCACATGCACACGCTAGCAAGACGGCTCCTCCAAACTTTCTCAGGGACTCGGTCTGAGCGGCTATAGTTCAAAGTCCAACTGCCTTGGCAGCAGAAAAGAAAGAGAAAACCATAGTGGCTTTGTAGGAATTACAGTGACCCTATTAAAAAAAAAAGAAAAAATGTCATTCTCTGCTGAGACTTAACATGGCAGTGCCATGCAGCACTCATTGAATCCAGCAGCATTTCAAGCACACAGCTCCTGGTGTAATTAAACCACAGGCTTAATTAGGTTCCCATCACTACTGCTTTTCTTCCTGCCTTCAGCCAAGGAGGTATAAGAAAAGATTGTCCAGTACGGATACTGCAATTTAAAGTCTTGAGTTAAGAAGACAGTGGGTGTATATCTACTATAAAATCTACCCTAAAAACATGCCCTAAAAACTAAGCAGTGCATTAGAAGCAGTTAGATATAATGAGAATGTAAATGGAAAGTATTCTAGGGAGATATTTCAGCTAAAAACAGCACACACTATATGCTATCTTTTATTTTAATCATGCTCTAAGCCCTGCCTTTTTGAACTTTTTATAAATTCTGCTATCTGCCTTTGCAGTTACTTACATACTGGTATATAAATTCAAAGACGAGAAGCAATTAGGAATGAAGCGAAGACTCCCTCTCTTGATGCTAATACATCAAAGGAAGTGAAAAAAACCTTCCCCCCGCATACGCACTCGGTAACACAGAGAGTTTCTGCTCTTCACAGCCTAATAGCTCAAGTAGCTCCCGTCGAGAGTCTAATGTCAGCCTCCGATTACAGGGAGATGCCAAGCGATTGGAAAGAGCAGCTTTTGAAAACCCCAGCTCTCCAACTCAGAAGACCACACAACCCTGCAACAACGCTTTTAAAATGCATATGTGTATTGTTCACCTCGGCCGGTCATATTTTTTCCCCACTTTGGGCATCATTATATTGTTTTTAAGAGTTCCCTGGGGGTCTCCGCTTGATTTGGGTACAACATCTCTAGGCATGCGCAAAGGAAATCCATCAGATTAGGGGCTTTTTAAAACAGCCGGCATTCCCCTGCACTCAATCCCTTTTGCTATCCAGTTGGGAAAGAGGAAGAGCCAGGTGCTGCCTCTTAACAGAGATGCTTAAGAAGCCTGCCTCTGCTGGAACGGAGAAGGAGAGGCTGAGATGGGCTCAAGCCTGGGAGTAGTAAGGGCTGGCTTCCCCTCTTTTCTACCCAACTTCGCATAGCTCTGCCAGACCAGCCATGATCCAGTCCTTGAAAGTGATGCCACAGAACGGGTAATCCTGCATAAGAAGGATTAGTCTGCTCTGGTGAGACCTCACCTAGAGTACTGTGTCCAGTTCTGGAGCCCCCAACGTAAGAAGGACATGGACCAGTTGGAGAGGGTCCAGAGGAGAGGCACGAAGATGATCAGAGGGCTGGAGCACCTCTCCTATGAGGACAGGCTGAGATAGTTGGGGCAATTCAGCCTGGAGAAAAGGAGGCTCTGGGGAGACCTTACAGTGGCCTTCCAGTACCTAAAGGGGGCTTATAGGAAATCTGGAGAGGGACTTTTGACAAGGATATGTAGTGACAGGAGGAGGGGTAATGGTTTCAAAATAGAAGGAGGTAGATTCAGACTAGATATTAGGAAATTTTTTTTTTACAATGAGTGTGGTGGAACACTGGAACAGGTTGCCCAGAGAGGTGGGTGATGCCCCATCCCTGGAAACATTGAAGGCCAGGTTGCACGGGGCTCTGAGCAACCTGATTTGGTTGGGGATGTCCCTGGTCCTTGCAGGGGGGTTGGACTAGATGACCTTTAAAGGTCCCTTCCAACCCAAACTATTCTGTGATTCTATGATTCTAAGAAATGCCAACAGAACCTGATTCTACTGATCCAGAACAGCAGTGAAGTGGCACCATTACCCTGGATATTTATATTTGCTTCCTGCAAGTCCTTCCCTCAGTCCAAGGACATTTGAGAAGTACGCAAGAGTTTTCTGGAAACACTCCAGGCCCTTCATCTTTCATAAAGGGAAACTACCATCTTTTTTGCAGGTGAATCAACAGGTAGAATGACCTTCCCATGCCCTCAGTAAGTTATCAGACTCCACTTACTACTTAATCTCCAGATCTCTCCTGCATCAGCAGGGGACCCAACCAAAAGTAGGAATGACTCCGTTGATTTCACTGCAACTCTCATCTTATGTTTCCACAAGAACGCATACATTAAATTATAAAAGGTCTTAAATAGAAGCACGTCATTTTAAAGGGGCTGTGGGAAGTATTTCTATTAAGCCACCAGACCCACAGTAAGTGCAAGTCACTTACGGGCTTGATTCTATTTTCTCTGCAGTTTTACTCCTGTGCAAAGGAGACCTCACTAGTCTTAAAGGAGTTGAGCCATTTCCACTGGGATTTCTAATAAACGCACAGAAAACCCTTGCTTGGCTCTCAAGCATGAGCCAGAAAGAAGTTACTAATGATTATATATTGCACAGCTATATAGCTGCAGTGAGGTGGGAATCCAGCTTTGAATATTTTTTTGTATCAGGCCTTTTGACTCTAAGGCTCTCCATCTAGCAACAAAACCCCCAAACAGTTCAAACCTGTTACATCAGTTTAAGTACCATGTGTGGCATGAAAAGCATGGAACTGGCAAAGGCCTTCTATACTACAGCAATGGAAGACCCAGTAAATGAAATTCAGCAAAACTCCTGAAGATTTACATCTATATAACAGGGAATGCCTTTGGACAAAAACCACCCCTGTCTGCTATTCAGATGGAGGCTCTGAGTCTACCTCAGTACTGGGCTCTCACAGCCTTTCCACTGAGGGTCTCACTGACCTAAGGGTCTCGCTGACCTCAGAGGGACAAAGGATTTTATCACTCTGCTTTTATCTCCAAAGAGGCCAGAGTCTGCTCTCCACAAGTCAATTGAAGGTGACAGCCCCGACTGCCAAAGCATTATACCCCTGCCAAAGCCACCTGACAAATTCCATCCCATTACCTGCTATCACTACTAAATGGATGAGAAAAAAAAAACTCTCAAGCCCAGCCTCTGAATGGCCCTGTTCTTGTGTAAAAGGTCTTCTATGGCTATTCTGTAAACAAAGATAAGGAATCTTTTTCCTAAATGACGGCACTCTAGCTAATGGTGCTCTAACCAATGTTACGGTAAGGCAGTGATGGGATCCTTAGGTGAGCAGGTTTTTCTTCCTCTGTTCCTTTGTTGTTCTGACAGCAGTAAAGGTAAGCAGGAAAGCCAGTGCTTTGGCCTCCTGCTCCTTGACTCTGCTAACTTGCCGTCAACCCTCTGCATTTAGAAGCAGAAATGCACTGAGGAAATTCTCCAGCTTTCCCACACCCACAACTTGGGTTATTTGCATTCATGGGCAAACTACAGTCAAGTGCACCAGAGAGGCGAGTTCTCTAACACAAACGAATAAGAAGCAACCAGCACAAAACCAAAAAATCACACCTGGCAAGTAAAGCCAAAAGCCCTTTGCCATTTCCAAAAGGACAAGTAAAGAGGCTGTGTCATTCTATCTGGGCAGGTGTAGGACACAAAGCTGAAGGCAATGGATTACTACCACCAGCATAAAACTCTGCTTTTCTTTGAAGGTTTTATTCTGCACCCAACAAGGATTTGCAAGTTAATATTATTTCAGTGTACAAAGGGAGCTCCAAATACATCCTTGTGCCTCCTGTCCCCCAGGCTACCTTAGTGTGTACCTCTGAAAGCATAGCTACCCATACACTTAGGTATGCTTATTACACTATAAAGCACTACAATACAGAGTTAGGGGAAGTAAGAAATTGACTCTGATTTGTCTCCATCAGTCTCCAACCCATGGACGTCTACAGTTGTGCCTCAGCACAACAGAAAATCCATATAATGAAAACTGCACTTTAAATTCTCTAGGATTTTGTGAAGCTGGGATCAAGGGCAACACTTATCTACTCTGCCTGCACTTGCTTCTTTTTTCTTTCAAGATGGCACTGACTCTTAAGGTCTTATGTACCTGCCTGAAGATCTCTGCAAGTATGCTCACCAACAGTCAGCCTGGGACAGCCTTACCATGCAACCGTATCCTATGATGGAAGCCTTAAAGTTTCTAGATTCCATTTCAGCAGCAATTGAGACTTCAGCACGTTAAGTCAAGGAGGAGGAGAGGCATTATCTGCTGAGCTCTGGGTCCAACATATGTTTTGTAAAAATGGCAGGATTGTGGCAGAAGGCCGCATAAAAACCTTACAATTGATTAAACATTTCCCTGAAGTGCTGAAAACCCACACAGAAGAGCATTGTTATTAGTGTGTAAAAACTAAAAAAAACCACCACCCACAGAAAAACCCAAACAAAAAACCACAAACCAAACAAAATCAAAACCAAACCACCTAAAAAGCACAAAGATAGAGACCAAAAGCAAAAGTGAAACTAGCCAGGCTGTTCTCAGTCACCGACTTCAATGAAATGGGCTAAATTAACACAGAGCCTAAAATGAGGTGTCTTCACAGGTGTCTTTTTTATCTCAATACTGACACTTCAGGAAAGAAGAAAAACCCATAGGGGAGCTCCCTGTAGAGATCCCCACACTTCTGAGCTGCTAAATCACTAACTGCAAGCACGTAGGAAAATCAGGAATGGAAAAGCAGAGCAATGAAGATACAGCAGGCAATTGCTGGAAATGATACAGCTTTTAGAAAGACTAGCTACTGGTAACACATTGATGCGTTCAGAAAAAAAAAGCCTGGAATGTGTGGAATTCTCCAGGATGCCAGGGTGCAAAGAGGATCGCGTTAACTAGGGCTTTCAAAATCTGCTGCCTGGTCATTGCCGACTATTCAGAAAGCAAGATGGCTTACATCATCAGTTTCTGAAAAGTACAATATTCCACTTAGACTGCCAGATCTGTAGTCCCCTGGACTGAGAAATCATCTTTCCAAATAAGAACAGAGGCACTGAATCCCAAGTCTACACACAAATCCAGCACCTCTCTTACATCTCTCTGTTACCAAGATAATCAAGCATCTAATAAAAAACTGGGCGGTATCGCACTGCTCAGTTCTCTTGCTGGTAATAAGAAAACTCTAGGCAACAGCCAGACTGACAACAATTATGTTATTCCCACATGGTTCTGCTTTAGAAGCAGACTCTGGAGCTGCTGGTGATGAAAAGCGGTAAAGTACTTGGAGTGGCAGAAGGGCAAAGCAGTTAGTCCAGGAGCTGAACAGGAAAACATTTCTCACCCTTGTTCCTCTTCCAGTCAGAGGGTGGGAAAGGATTCGTATTTGCAAGATGCTAGCTGGCCAGAGGCTTCTAAGAAAGATGAAAGGACAAGCAGCATCTGGGAAGGCAGAGGCGAGGGACCTTGAGTTTTTGAAGATGACCTGCTTGCAACTGCCCAGAATTAGTCCTTTATTGCGCCTAACAAGATTTTCCAACCACCCTTTCTGAACAGTGGCAAAAACCGAAAGAACAACACATAGGTAAATACTTTTACTGGTAACTCAGCAGAGGAGTTTAAGTTCTTTCCTTAAAGCAAAATATACCAAGTCTTGGAAATGTTCACTTCAATGGCAACAGAGCTGAGAATGTTAAGGCCTCAGGAAAATGACAGCAGCAGTAACAGGCATTACTGAAAAAATGGCAGTTTTAATTAATTTCCTTTTTCCATTAGTATTCCCTGAACCCAACACAGATGTTTTATCTGAATACAACAATACATAATTTTCAATATAAAATACAAATTATTATGCAAAATTGCACAATATGCTATTTTCAAGAGAGCGCCTTTCCTGCTCTCCTTCCCCTCGGTATCATCTCTGCGATTGCCAAGGAACGGCATTCTGGGCAAGGGATGGGGGTCAGGAAGCCCCTCTAACCACCAGCTCCAGTAGAACCCCAGATGGTGTTATCCCATTATTTCCTTTTCCTCACCCAGACTGTGCCTTCACAAGGGAATCTTAGAATCCAGCTAGCTTACAAGGCATGAAGAAAAAGGCCTTCCAGTGTCACAGCTCGGTATCTAGGGCACGTCTGGTAGCATTACTCTCAAATCACTGTGCTGCATTTGGTGTTAGAACATCAAGAATGTCTCACTATGGCAAGATAGCCTAGTAGTTTTAAACTGAGTACTTAAAAGACGTGTGGTTGGGCTGCACTGTCGTGATGCTAACACAGCAGTAAATGGCATCTCAGTCAATGCGCCACGCAGCCCAGCACCTCCAGACTCCCGTGGGTATGCAACAAATTCAATGCAACCATTACAGTCACGCCGTGGGGGCAGGGGCTGCATGGCTGTCACCAACTTGCTCCTTGGGATGCAAGTCCAAACTTCCAGCCAGTTCTGAGTTATTCTTAGATGTGTCACTTGGGCTGGACAGCCAAATGCAGCCCAGGGGCCACCTCATCATTCCCACGTTTGCTACAGGAGGCAGAAGTCAGTATGCCTTAATGTGATGCTGGTAAGGTCCTGGGCAAACCTGTGCCCATCTGCGATAGCCCCCTTGGTTTCCAAAAACTAACTGGGTGCAGTGACTTGAGTGTAATACTGTCGGGAGTGAACTGTGTAGGAGCTTCACACTTAAAACAAACATTAGCATAGTCTTGCTGAAAGTAATAACAAAGGAGGAGGTGCCAGCCCATAAAGGAGAAAGCACGCTATCACTATACGGATGGGCAGTTTCCTGCCTGGCAGTTTCATCTGGTGCTTGGGAATACTGAGCAGTCCAGAGGCCAAAGGGAGGTGTTGCTGTGGACATGTATGGATTCGGGGGATGCGAGGAGATCTGCAGAATGGTGCCATTCGGCTCCATGTCCTAGTTGAGATGCCCAGACGTAGCGCTATGCACATGCAGCTGTGCTGGTCCGACACTGGCTGGGAAATAAAAACAGCCAGAGCACGCAAAGAAGTTGACTGCTCCTGCACACTGGGTCAGTGTGGAGACTTTCACCTTTAAAGCACCACAGTAGCACAGCGCTGCACAGAGAGAAGCAATGAGGACAGGGCAATGTGCCTGCGAGCAGCTGTGTAGCTGGAGGCAAGGCGCACACCTACTGCAGGATGGGTAGCGGCACAGCTCAGCGTTGTGGAGCAGCCCTTGGCTGCCCAGACCGAGGGACATCTGCGGCTCTGTCAGCAGCACCACACTGTACATCGTACCCTATACAGGGGGGAGGAGGAACAGCAGGTGGACTCAGGGAAGATCACGACCAAAAAGTCTCCCCGCCTCCTAAAG
The DNA here is from genome assembly GCF_036417535.1 of Chlamydotis macqueenii. Taxonomy (NCBI): domain Eukaryota; kingdom Metazoa; phylum Chordata; class Aves; order Otidiformes; family Otididae; genus Chlamydotis; species Chlamydotis macqueenii. The sequence continues at coordinate 133,520,436 of NC_141556.1, forward strand.
AGAGAAGGATTTAAAAGAAAACAGAACACCACCAAGGAAGTGGATTACACATTTATCATCACAGGGGTAAAGCCAGACTCTCTAATTAAGTGCATGACATAACTGTGCTGTAATATCAAAGTTCTGCACCATGATTTGAAAACAAGCTGCACTTGCACAATCCAGAAAGAAAAAAAAAGCCGTACGGAATAGAAAGGCTAGGCTGCGCTCTCACTTACATTAGTATATACCCACAGTTACTCAGCTCAAAAGACTTACAGATGAGAATGTGACAGGAGTTTCATTTCCTCAGACAGTCCCCTCACTACATCGGCCAAGCCTCCTTCTCACCGCAGTTTCCAATCACAGCCTTGCACTCCGCTCTGATTACACATCTCATCCTGAACCCGCAGAAAGCCTTCCCTCGGTCTGCTCTCCGGTTGATGTATCTTAATACATCACCAGCAAAGTCACTCTACAGCTGCCAAGGATGTCATTTAAGTACCGTGGAATACCTCGGGCTTGGTTTGTTAATCAGTACAGCTTCACTGATCCCAGAAGAGTTACTTGTATTCCGCACTGCTCCGAAGGGGAGGAAAAGCAGAGCACGATTTTTTACATGGCATGTTCATTAAAAATGCCTAGAAGAGGGCACGCTCTCATTTACCCCAGTGTAAATTCACTTCACCGTACTCACTGGGGGTACTTGGGGTTTAGGAGGGAACAGCAGCAGGCAAAAACTGAGCCAAATTCCCCTTTGAAGCTATTGCTTTTCCTAAACCAGATATTAAGAGGACAGGATCAACACCTATCTCTACTATTCCAGACTTCCAATCCACAGCCCTACCGATCGAAAAAAAACCCCACATATATTCACAAGCACCAGGGAAGCACACGCGGCAGCGAGAGCAGGGAATCATTGCACCGCTGTGAACACGAGCCATATTCAGCAGAAATCAGCAGCTGTTCGGACTACAGAGCCTGTCACTGCTTTTACAGTTTGGGTGATGAAGAAGCAGGATTCAAGCACTTACTGTTCATAACGCAAGTCGCGTATCGCCTTCATCTTTTTCTTCCCTCCTCTCTCCCCCCACCCCAACCCCCGGCTCTTCAAGGCCACTCTTTAAACAGAAAGAAGTCATCAACCAAACTTCCTTATTTTATGGCCATGAAAGTTGGCCAACACCAAAGCAGCTTTATCATTTCTACTTCAGAGCTTTAAATTTTGATCGGGAAGTCAGAGACACTTCTAGGGGGACGCCCAGTCAGTCTGTCCGGGGAGGGGGACAGGCCAGCAAAGGGAGAACACCCAGAGGTGCCCGGGGCATCATCCCCATACCCACCACCTCCCCGGAGCCCCGCGAACAAACCTCGCGGCCCCCCCATCTCCCTCCTCCTCGGCCAAACCCGCGGCTGCAGGAGATGCGCCCCGACAGCCCCTTACGTAAGGCACAAACCGGTGACATCATCCCTCCCGCCGGCACCGCTGCGGCGCCCACCGACCCGACCCGGCCCCTTCCCCACCCCGGCCCGGCGGGGTTGCCCGTCGGGCGGCGGAGCGCCCCGTCCCGCGGTACTTACGCACTGCCTCCTGCTTGGGGTCGAGGCCGCGCACAGCCGCTTGCAGCCCGGCGATGCGGCCGTGCAGCGCCCGGACGCGGCGGTGGGTGCCCTGGATGTCAGCTTCCACCTCCTGGAAGAGGGTGCAGGCGTGGCGGGCCACGTCGGAGAGCTGCCGGAGGATCCGCGACAGGGCCACGTTGCTGACCGAGCAGAGGTCCAGCACCATCAGCACCGCCGCCGCCGCCTCCTTCTCCCCGCCGCCGGCCGTCTCCGCGCCCTCGCCGGGCTCCTCCGGCGCCGGGTCCCGCGGCAGCGGCGGCGGCAGCGGCGGCGGCTCCGCGCCCCAGCTCTCCTCCAGCACGGAGGCGGCGGGCTGCCGCCGGCACAGCCGCTGCGGCTCCACGGTCCGCTTGGCGAAGGGCATGGCGAGCCCTCGGCCGGGGCTCTGCCGGGCACTGGCGGGGATCGCTGCCCTCCTCCTTCTTCCTCCTCCTCCTCCTCCTCCTCCTCCTCCTCCTCCTCGCCGCCGCTCCTTGCCCCGCCGCCGTCACTCGCGGCTCATCGCCTCGCTCCCTCCCTGCGCGGGGCTCCGGGGCTGCCGAGCGGCCGCCGCGCCGCCCAGCATCCGCTGCTGCTGCCGCTGCTGCCGCTGCCGCCGCGGGGAGCCGGGGCGCATCCGCGCCGCCACCGCCTCGCTCGCTCGCCCGCCCGCCGTCCCGCTCCGGCGGCGGGTGTGAAGGGGCGGCCCGAAAACACGGAGAGAGGAATCCCGCGGCCGCGAGGAGGAGCGAGCCGCCCAGCCTCCCGCCCGGGAGGGCGGCGGGGCGGGGGCCGGGGCGGGGGCCGGCTGCCGCCGCGGGGAGGCGCTGCGGATCCCACCCCCCCCCCCCCCCCGCCCCTTCCCCGCACCGCGCCGCGCCCGGTCAGACGGGGGCTGCTGCTGCGGGCAAAGCGCGGCTTGGTCGGGAGCGGCCCTTTTCCTCTGCGCCCTCCACCCCCCACCACCACTTGAGCCCCTCTGCCCTGTGGCGGGAGCGCTGCTCAGGTGCGGGGAAGAAGGAGGAAAAGAGGCCGAGAGAGTGGCAAAAGAGAACTGGAGTCAGCGAGGCCCAACCGGTGCTTGCCCACTGGTGTCACCTGTCAGGGCACCGCCGAGGAGACGGCACCTTCCCAAGTCAGGTGGATGCACTTGGGCACCCGGCTTTTTTGGAGGCATCAGGGAAAATGGGCTCCAGTCTAGACGAGGAGTGCTGGTTTTGATGCAAGACAGCTGAGCTTGCTTGCATACACTCCCGAAAGTCACACACGCCTAGTGAGCAGGCACGAAATCTGAACGTAAACTGTAAAATTTTAGCAGTAAATACACAGAGCAGATACCACAGAAAGAGCTGCCCTAGAAGGAGAGCCGAGCAGCTGCAAACACAGGCATTCCACAGCTAGAAGACGTTAGCTTAAGTTTGTCCACTTGACCTTAACTTGTTGTCCTTGCACACGGGTGTTGTGATACAGTCTGTCATTACGTGGCTGCATACAGGCAACTTTCCATCACTTCTGATCAAATAATCTGAGTTGCAGATCTCTGCGCTGGAGAAAGCATCGCCACCAGCCCGGTGATAGGCGCACCCCAAGCTCTGCGGGCACAGAGACCTGTTCCCAGGACGAGCTTAGGTCTGGAGGGCAGATACGGTTCCTTTTGCAGAAAGTCTGAGCAGATTCGTATTAGATATTAGGAAAAAAAATTTTTACAATGAGGATGGTGGAACACTGGAACAGGTTGCCCGGAGAGGTGGTGCGTGCCCCATCTCTGGAAACATTCAAGGCCAGGTTGGACGCGGCTCTGAGCAACCTGATCTGGTTGGAGATGTTCCTGGTCTTTGCAGGGGGGTTGGACTAGATGGCCTTTAAAGGTCCCTTCCAACCCAAACTATTCTATGATTCTATGATAAACTTGGCTGGCCCTGCTGCTGGCTTTTGGCATGGACAGTTTACATGTCTTCATGGTGTGCCTCTGGGAAGGGGCACCACTGCACAGGGTTAGGACGGGTCTTTAGCTCAAGTTTCTAACTCAGCTTGAAATGGGCAGCCCCAGCCCTGTTCCCAGAGGGGGAGGAGGGCACAGAGCCTGCACCTGCCTGTCCCCGTCTCAGCACCACCTCCCCATGCCTCCTCGGGGGACTGAAGTTGGAGTGCAACCCCCTGGGGGTGGGCAGGGATGTGAGAGCCATCACAGACCCGGGGCCAGTGCTATTAAAATCACTGTGCCATTTGTACCCCAGAGCTGCTTCCACAGCAGGGTGGCTTTTAGCCCTGGAATTGGAGCATGGACTCTACTGCACTTCCCGCCTGTGGGAGTCATGGCACACTATTTATTAGCCACTGAAAGGTATTTTAATATTCCACTTGAGATTCATAAAGGGGAGGGGGGGAGCAGTTAAGTTTTCATGCTCCAGGAAGGGTAGCAGCCATCCAAACGGGTGTGGGATGACGAGGAAAGGACCAGAGGAGTCAAACCTGTTGGAAGCAGTGTTGTAGCACTCGCCAGGCAGGAGCAGGACCTACCTGTGAGGAAAGCAGCTCAGGCATCCATCCTGCCTCTCTCTCAGGCGCCCGATGAGACGCTGGGTTGGGCCATTCATAACAGGTAAAAGCTGGAAGAGGCAGGATTCAAGACTGTGCCTTACCGCAGCAGCCTGAAGGTTGCAGGTGATGTCTGACAGGAGCTGCGCAGCTCTCTTCCTTCGCTTGAAAACAACGCCTCTCTTCCTTCAGTGCATCCCTACTCATCCTCTGCAAAGTTGACAGAAGCCAGCGCTTGCTCTTCCTTTTCTTTTCCCCATCTGTTGTTACTACTCCACATGACTGTTGGCTCCGTGGTCTCTTTCATTGTCCTATGCTTGGAGAGGTACAGCTTGCCTTAGGGACATGACCAGCTCCGTGAGAATTGTCTGACTCCTGTCTGCAGCAGCATGAGGCACACACGGTGCCAAAGCCACACACGAGCAAACTTGTTTAGAGGAGGCAGGCCCTGCCAAGTCTGTGCATCTCCACCATAGGGAGTGTATCTTCATTTTGGAGGTCTCATTGCGCTTCCATCCTTCCCTCTGTGAGTGTAGGTGTTGCCATTTTTCTTGGATTTTCACTGCAAACAGAACGGACCCCATACAGAGGTGTGGGACGCCAGCGCTTTCCACCAGGCCTGTGGAGATGACATCTTGGTTTCCTTTGGACAGAATACCGCTCCTATCATTGCAGGCACAAGAGGGCTCAAGTAACACCTCGCTCCAGTCACGCACCTGCTATATGTTTTCCACCAGTAATATCAGGTGGTACAAACCAAATTCAGCAGCTTCTCAGCTGCCTCTGGGATTGCTCTTGTTGTGTCTGTTCAATAGCAGATGCGTAAGCAGGGAGTGGTCCCAAAGGTTAACCTCAGCCTCACGGGATGGGTCTCTGGAGGCTATTTCTGTCACCAAAGGAGAGGAAAAAAATCTTCCATGTGGGATTTTGAAAGCCTAACTTTGGGCCTCAGCCCTGAAGTGTCCCCCTCAGAGGGGCCTGTCTCTCTGCACTCACTGCAGGGGCAGCCCAGGGAGGAGAGCTTCCCTGAGCTGAAATTAAACCTTAAGAGCAATTCCCTGGGCTATTAATTTGTGATCACATTTGCTTGGACCAACCTTCCTCATCACTAGATTTCAAGAAGCGCTTACAAACCTCGGAGATTGAGATGTATGGAAAGAATATCAGTCATGAGCAGAGATAAGCATGTGAAACAGTTCTTTATGTATTTATTTACAGCAGGAAAACCTTCCTGTTGGACTCTACTGCTTCTTTGCACACATGCAAGCTGTATCCACTGTGTTGGCTGACATAAATTTAGGTTGGGATGCTGCTGAGGATGGCTTTGGCTTTCACCCATGGCAGTGCAAGGCTGCACGACAGTTTGCTTTTAGGGACACTTACAATATGGGGGTGGAAGAGTGGGCAAAAAGGGTAAAAGAAAGATCGATCCTGCTTGATCCCTCACCGGTGGTGCTGGTGGTAGGCAGGCATGTGGTCATAACCCACAGTAGCTGCTGTGCAGCTTCCCACAGCCGTACTCATCCCCTGGCGTGTGTTTGCTCCTGATGTCCTCGCCAAGGTGATTTTACAGCCACACCAGCTAGGGGACATTTGTGCTGGTGGAGATGGAGGGCAGGACCGTTGGCAGACGAGGAGAAATCCAGTTCCCTGCTGCAGCGAGCCGCAGGAAGCAGGGAGGTGGGATGAGGCAACCTCACCCCCGGCTTGGCAGGGGTGCTCCGGCCTGCTGCGGTATGTCTTGTTCTGCAGTGCCAGAAAGGGAGGAGAGGCTGACGAGCGCTGTAGGCTATTGTCATTTCCTCCTCTTTCCACGGCTGGCAGGAGGATGCCTTTAGGCATCGTATTAATGAAGTTGTGGCCTTTTGGCCATAATGTGGCATCTGTCATCACTGATGCTAGCCCCTCCTAAGTATATCACTTATTTATTCTCAGCAAAGATGTCACAGCCAGAACATTCCCAAGCCTGTACCCACTTAGGCTAGCAAAAAGTATCCTTGTTCGGAAACTCCCTTCGAGGTGCAGCTGCCGTTCTGCACTTAGACCTGACAGCGACATTCGTTGATCACACCGAGGCCGCATGAAAGGTAAAAGCCCGTAAGGCAGGAAAGTAGCACAGTCAGGGCAGCTCACTGTGAGTCCAGACCTGCTCATTTCAGACTCTCAGCCCTGCTAGTTTGTTTCAGCAGGGCCGTGTTAAGATCATGTCCAAAACATGGGACATGAGGGTTTTAGCTGGGAAATACTTTTACTGAAGAGGCTCCCTGGGTTTGAATGGCTTAGTCAGGCAAAAGGCTGGTAATTCAGCTTTTGACAAGATGTCCTATGTTCCCCAAAACGCTCTTCTGTTTGGGACACAGAGGTGATTTCATCTTTTGAAGGCAACACTGCTAACATACTGAGGCACACATCTTCTTACTTGTACTTCCTGCTTCCATATGACTTTATTGGCGCATGCAGCTATACAAGTGTTGACAAAGCACACAAGAGACCATGAGTCTCTTCTAGGAGCTGCTACATGCAGTAGGTACAGGTATGAGTGTTCCCTGTTCATCCCTGCCCCTGCAATACTTATGATACTCACAAATGCACCATTGTTGCCCCTTTGCCATCACCACTAATGCCGTGCAGTCTGAATTTTCTCTTTTCCTCCAGGCCTGGGCACCCTTTTTCCTCACTGCTCTTTGAGGAGGAGTATTTCATAATTCTTAGTAGAGCTGTTCCCCTCACACCTGCTGGTGAGGACGCGTTACAGGCGTTAGACCGGCGAGTGTTTCTCTGCGTTAATCTCTCTCTCCTGTCCAACTGGATTTCCCCAGGTCGCCATGTGCTGTCACCAGCTGACGCTGATCCAGCCCGCTACTGCTGTTTCTGGTAGTTGTTAGTATTTATATTGCCATAAACCTTTTCACTCTTAAACTATGACCTCACTGTTTTAGTCACTGGTTTAAGTGGGGAAAGTGCAGGGCCTGCAGGAGTGCAGGTACCTGTAGCAAAAGGAGCAATTGGACTCCACGTGGTGATGCAAATCATACAGTGCAGGCAAAACAGAATTAAAAACCTGCAAACTAACTCCCATTCTCCAAACTCCCTTAATTATAGTTGTTATAGAGTTTACTTGTAATCAGAGCAGGGATGACATTTCAAACTGAAGAGTGATTATTAAATTGACACTTCCTTTAAAATGTGCCTGAAGTCAAGGCTGACATGCTAATTGGATTTTATTAGTAAGAAATGTCTTTTTTAATAAAGAAAGTTCCTTACCTCTCTAGCAAGTTCGTGTTAAGTGCACACCTACTGAATGTTTTCTGTCACTACTACCTGGCATTGCTAGTCAGAAAAAAACTCTCATTGGAGCATCCCCCTGAGCGCAAACGCTGTAATTTCCTTTGATACCGATACTAGTTTCATGTTCATATATCCCATTGACTGCTAGCACTGGGAGATGTCAAGGAAGATATAAAGCAAGCTATTTAAATACCATTATCATTGAAGCCTTTAAATATAGTAATGGTTAAGGATGTGTAATAAGTCCAAAATCAAATCAAGATGAAGTTGGGAGTTGCTGGCAAACTACAGTGTCCTCCAAAAACTATTAAACCATTCCAACTGCTCTGGTATGATGGGTATAAGTATCTATGCCGTCTTCCTAGAGAATACTGATCCTTGGTTTGTTGTGTCAGAAGAAGGGAGTTATGCGGAGGACATTTGTGATCCCTTTCCTAAACTCCGTACCAGAACACAGCAGAGTAACTGCGCTGCTGGAGCCGCCTCCAGCTCCGAGCTGGACTTCAGGGAAATGAGGCTCTGCCATGTGAGCTGTGCTGCCGTGTTTCAGGAAAGGGCAGGTGGGTGCTTCTTCAGACGACAAAGCTCTCAGACCAAAGTCAGACTCTATCTTATGTAGAAGAGCTCTGTTGAGGGAAGCGTAGGGCAAAATTGCCAGCAACCTCAGCTGGAGCGCAGTGAAGTTTGTCTTCAGCCTATGCAGAGAATTGGTTAATTTGACCTCTACTGTACCCAGTGGTAATATTCAGGATGAAAAAAAAAGTTAACAAAGATGGTTATACCGTAAGAAACTATGATAAAAGAGGAGGCAGATAAAAATAAACTGTATTCTTTGCAAAGAAATGTAATCCACCGAGGGGAAACAGAACAGAGAAAGAAGATGTTTTACTTCCAGTGTGAGATCCATCCACCCTCTTTGTTGCTCTGACTTCTTAATTACACTTGATTTGATAGCAGTGGGGGTTTAACCTGCACATTGTGGGTATTTTCACTGTTCTCTTTAATTTCGCCTGCTGGCATCAGGTGGTTTGTGCACATAAGCCAAGTCTGCAGTCTGGACTCAGGAGTCAGATGACCTCAGCTGACATTTTGCCCATGTCAGGAGAGTGGGAGCAACACTAGTGCAGAAAAAGGAAGATTTATTGGAAACAGAAGGTGAAAACCCCATCATCCACAGATGACCATTTGTTCAATGCTAACAACACTCATTTTTACACTTCTCAGAATAATTTGGCACATGCTGATTGCATGCTGAACGTGTGCTAGCTCTCTATCATACAGCCTAAATGTGGAAGTAATTTCATTTTCTGTATTCTGGTGTCAATCCAGCTTTCGTGTCACCAAAACAAGGCCAGTAAAATGTCAGTTCCACCCCTTAGGTTCATGGTGAGGAGCTGAGAAGGGAGCTGCTCTGGGAAAGGCCAGGTCGGGTCAGCGCCTCCACGCTTCCCACTGCTTCTCCCAGAGGGGAGGAACCTCAGTTTTGGTCGGGCGGGTGCTCGCCTCACCTGTACCTTTCTGTGTTGTGGCAGGACCTTATCTTGCTCAGCCCTGGGTGCTGCTTGGAGAACAGGAGAGCAAGTGAGCTTTGCCTGTCTGAGAGGAGGGTAGGTCCACACCACAGGTTTCCTTGCAGTGCCTTGTGCCAGCTATCCCCCGGTGGTTTTTGGGCAAGGTTCTGCCATTAAGCCTGCTGATGTGGATTCCAGCAGAGGAAGAGTGAGAGTGAATCAGGCTGGTTTCACCTTTCAAGACTCATGACAGAGAGCATGTTAGGGTATTTCAAGCTCTGGCCTACAGTGTGCAGGCCGTATTCCAGCTCAGTGTGACAGAAGTTTAATTTGTCAGAAAGCCCGTATTCCAGGGGTCCAAAATAGCAAAAAAAAAAAAAAAAAAGGGAGCAAGTGAGGTTTGAAGACCACTGGGGCAAGTAAATGCAAAAGCTCATGCTACCTTGCACGTACTCTTTCCAGCTGTATGATTTCCATGATGAATAAAAGTTTGCCTGCCAGAAGTAACTCTTTGATTTTGAAAGAAATCAAAATAACAAAAGATAAATAATTACTTAGTAGGTGGGCTAATTCCTTCTTCCACATCTTTGTCCACAACGGAGACAAAAACTCTTTTTGTCTTTAGCTTTATGCTCCGTGGCTTGGCAGTGCTTCCAATTCTCCACCAACAGAAGGGAAAGGCACACCAAACATTAATATTTTTGTATAAAGCAGCAGAGGCTGACTCATACCCTTGAGGAGGCTGAATGGTTCCTCCATGTGGCAGTACTGGTACTGGAAGCAGAGCCAGTGGCCCAGCTTTTAAGAAGAACCTTCATCTGATGATATAAATCATTTTTAGTTTGAGACCACTTGTGTCTCATGGCCAGTCAAATCGGCTTCCTGTTTTGTTTAACTAACGAGTAATATGTTAAGTGCTCTGAAAATGCACCATAATAGGAAAAGTCTGATGAAGAAAGTGATTACCGTTTCAAAGGAAAACAAAGTTTATAGAAGCGTAATAAGTCATCTGCTCTTAAACTGGAAAAATACAGCAGAGAAACTGAAAAGCTATCTTTGAGGATTTAGAGAGATACAGAAGTAAGTTAAGTAATGGAATGTCATTAGAGTCTGCATTTATTTTAAGGATAAACAGAGCTATTATACAGTTACCCACCTTTATATCTGCTCTTTCTGTATTTTGCCTAGTGGGCTCTGTTCCTTGTGTACAGAAAAAACCCCAGCACTATCCTGTTTACAGTTGATCTGTAATATACTTAAAATTATTACTTTAGATTTTGTACATTAAGTCTGTCTGCTGGCAAGAGGAAAACCCTCTCACATTGTCTAATTATGGCTTCAAGCAGCACTAATGAAGGAGTTGCTCAGGCTGGGGCCTGTTCTCTCTTGTCTGGAGGCATCGACAGCAAGTCTGTGGTTGTGGTCGCACAGAAATGGGGAAGGAGGCTGGGGCTGCCAGGCACAACAGTGTGCGCAGTGAAGTTCAGCACTCAAGAGTGCAAATGCAGACTCAGGTCCACATGCCCGGCATAGGATTGCAGCCTTGATTCATGAGGCTGAGATGCCCATCAACGGCTCCTTCCCCCTCTGCCCTGGTAGCCTCAGCTGGGATGCATCTCAGAGGCAGCCAGGCTGGGTTAGAGATGGAGCCCTCCGTGCTTCGGAGAGGTGAGGCACGCAGCTGTACCAGCGCAACCGCAGCACGTGCCTACAAGCGTATTCCTGGCTATGGGCTGCAAGCCGGGGCAAGGAGCTGCTGCCTAGCTTTGGGAAAGTCATGTCTAGTGGGTGGTGAGAGTCAGGTATCTATCCCGTGTCATCAAATAAGCTGCCCGTACTGACATAAAATAAGGCAAGGTCAGTGGAGACTCGTGTTGGAAAAGCCAGGTTACGTACTCGTAGCAGGGACTGAAGCACGGCATGGAGATCAATGAGCTTGCTAGTTTAGTATCAGCAGCAGTTTAGCTGCAAAACCCACTGTAAAAGCCTGACATAAAAGTCACTGCTGAGCTCCACGCTGCCATTCTTGACCTGTTACAGATTCCAAAGCTAACTAGTTTAGGGTTAGCTCTCCTAATTTTGTAAACACTGTATAGTCACCCCATAAAGAATATCGAGTAGTGCAGAGAACTTGATATCAAGAAGAATCATAAGAAACTCCACTGATAGCTGGCCTACATGAAGAGAAAAGAGACTCAAACGCAGTTATGAGTTAATTGGGATTTTCTTCTACATCTCATTAACCTCCGCGATGGAGAATCCAGCAAAGCTGTGATTTATTTACCACAGATGAACTCAAAGGATACTGCATAAGTTAGTGTTCTGGCACTGTGAATGTTATTTGCAATAATGAATTTTTAAAATTCTTTGGAGAAAAATGAGTGCATATTCCCTTCCCCCACCAAATTAAAAAAAAAAAAAAAAGAAAAAAGAAATTGCAGGGTAACATTCAAAGGCTCATTAAAAGCAGCCAGGGAAAATAGATTACAGAGACTTCAAAGACTCACGATACTGGTTAAGAATCAGCTCTCTTTTTCAAAGAAAATGTTATTAGCTAATCCTTGAAATTTGTTTTTTGGCAGATGACACAGTATTTCCTGCAGGTGCAGAAACAAGACAGTATTAAAAGAGTTTTGGTAATGCACAAAAAACTTCCCAACTAGACTTGTGGTTCCATCTGTTCAAGCCAGCCTGGGTGAACTCCCTGATCCCTCACACGTGTACTGAAATGTAGCAGCATTGCAGGAGAGCAGGAGGCTAACCTACATGAAGCTGTGTATCTCCTTCACTGTGAAAGCCAGTCTGTTGAGGTAATGTCTTCTTTTTTTTTTTTTTTTTTTTTAGGAGGAAAAATAATGCCTTTTTTTACTGCTATTATCAGTAACATCAGAGGAACTAACAGAAAAGCCAATGCAATGCATAGTGGAAACAGTGTCTATACATAGGTTAACAACTGCACTAATAAAAGACCATAAGCATGCAAACAAACATCACTCCCCACCACTTTCCTCCTCACATCAGTATGGAGATTTTTTGACATATTGTCTCTTTTAGGATCTTCTTTACAAAGTCCCTTGTGTGTGTTTTTGTCTGCTTTATCCATGGCTAATCCCAACTCCTCTGTTAGTTACAAGTCCCTGGTTATCAAAAGAGACAAGGCCAGCCACATCTCTCTCAAGTCCTTTGTTAAGCTGAGATCCTATGGCTTTGATTTAAAACCTGGCTGTCTCACAAGGACAATTTTCCCACTGAGACTTTCACCTCAAATTTGGCCCCAAAGATGCCCAAAGCTATGTCTCACTGTATCCATGGCAACCAATTGCTTGAAGTCAAATAATTGGGCTTAAGATGCTCTTAGTAGTTAGCAACCTGAAAAGGAGCACCTGAATCAATAAGAGATGATGGAGTAGCAGAAAAATTTGCAAGGAAACTTATTCCTGTTTTCTAGCAATCCAAACAGTCGCTCTGTTGCTGTTCATTTTCAGGTATACTCTGACCAGCGCTGCATATAAATTCAATGCGGAGACATACAGGGATATGAAATTCAAACCACGGCGCAACTGGAGTTCATGACTTGTAGGAAAGAGACCATGGGAGCTTAGTTCATTAAGTCAATCATTAATGACAGAGACCCATGTCTCTGTACTTTGGGGGACGTAAATGTTACAGGGACACAGTAAAGCTTACCACTTCACTGAGGACTTTTCCTCTGTCCTGAAGAAAGTATTTTGAAGTGTTGCTGAGATCTTGAATATGGTATACAGGCACTTGTGTTTGCTTGTAAGAGGCAGCTTCTCTTATTACTTACAAGGTTGTTTTCTGAGGTGTATTTTGTCGCCATCGGCAGCATCAGATATACAGTGCTGACACCTAATATCAGAAAACTTGACACAGTTACAATTGTTAGTAGAGCCATGTGTGTATCTACTGCAAAAGAGCCACAAGGTATCACACTGAAGAGTTAAACTGGTTCAGAAATGAATGTTTGCTTGTCTCCCATCTCAAGTCAGCCTGCAACGAACAGAGAGGTGAAGAGACAAGGTAAGTATTTTGGCCAGGGTGGCTTGTCTGTTTTGGTTCATCACCCAGAATAACTAGGTATTTTCCAAAACATATTTTTAATTAGAGCTCTCTGAACTAGCTGGGAGAGCTGAGACAGGAGGTGGAGTATGGCCGAAGACAGCAAGTGGGATTAATGAAGTATTATTAAACAGGCATCACCAACACTATACAACTATGTGTCAAAAAACTCCCAAACAAAACGCAGGCACAAAACCCATCTAGGTCCACATTTAAGCGACTGCACAAGTGCCTTGATTTTCAAAAGCTTCTCTTATTGGGCCTTATTGCTCTAATTTTATTGACATTTACGCAGATGTGTCAAAACGCCTGCTGAAAAGTTTAATCCGATACAATACTGTTCAGAGAAAAAGAGGGCTCAGGAGATTTATTTTTTTTTTTTTTGTTAGAAGAGAGGTTTAAAACAACTTGGGTGTTACAGAATATTTATTGCTCAAAGAAAAAAAAAACCCAGAAGTTAGAAAGTGAAATAAATGTTTCTGGAAATAAAAAGACTACACCTTGAGTGTGGGGCATCTGAACAGAGCTGTATAACTTGCTGTAGTTCTCATTTCCTTCGCATAGATTTATTTCCCTGTGGGTGACAATAAAATGATGTTGAGTGCAAGATCACCCCTGACACAGACTTTTCCCTGTGGGCAGAGGCCCTTGAGGGTGGATGGGGTAAGGAGTGGGGAAAGAGTTTGCAGAAAAAGCACAGGTTGGGGGTGACTGTGACCCTAACATGAGTCTCTTAACTGTGATTATGAATGTAAGAAAGATATCTAGAACCCCTGTGTTTGCTCTTTACTTAATATTTTGGGTCAGTGAGTTGTTCATCTTGCTGAGACCAGCATTGTGCTCTAACAACGTCTGCACCTGCCCCTGGTTTATAGAGGCACTGTCTTCCTAGCTTAGACACCTCAGTTACAAACCAGCATCAAGAATCAGGTGGAATGAGTCTGGGCCCCCAAATCTCCCTTTTGGAGCAGGATATGCTCACAATATATCTCAACACCTTCTGCATTAGATTAGAGATATCAGGGTTTCCAGTGAACCTGCTGGAGTCTCTTGCTCTTCTCATCTGGAAGGCAGAGAAACAATGACCCCTGGAAGATTTTGAGGCAGTGTGAGATATGTGGGGGAAAACATCAGAAAAGGAAAGTGGCCACAGTGAATTATAAAAGCCACTGTGGTTATAAATTTCTTTGCTGACTTTACCCATTCCAAGTAGGTAGGAACAATTAGTAGGATAACCAGTTTACAGGAAGTGGTACAGAATCATCATGTATGATTTTTGCTGCATGGTAACTTTTTTGAAGGCACCATAGCATCTATTCGTCACCCGTTATTTTCAACAAGAAAACACCCCTCTGTTCATTGGCTGGAACAGCAGTTTAATTGGATACTCTACCTGTAAGGACAACATGAATACCCTTATTCCAGACCATTGTAATTGACGTATTGGCTGAGAGTTTTCTGTGGATTTCTCCATGGCCGCTATAGTGTCTGTTATCAATTTTAGTTTCCAAATGAGGTGTGCTTATTACTACTTTAGTAAAAACTTTTGGCTTAGTTAGGAATCACACCTTTCACACCTATCTTGACAGCAGCCAAGGCTGTACAGGCAAATAAAAACATTCTCAGTACCTCCATAAGAACCAGGAGCACTCCCTCTGGTTCTTTACAGCATAGCCCATGCTACCCACAGCAGGCTCCCTTCTGTGCGGGGGCAGTGATGTTGCAGTGAGGCTGTTGATGACTGGAGGATGCATCAGGACAACTGTTCAAATGAGTGATGAAGGACCCGGAATATTTAGGACTACACCACTTTTGGAATTGTATCTGATCTCTCATTCAGAAAAAGCTTTGGTAATCAGTCAAGAGGAAGGAGAAGCATGAGGAAAGAAGTACATTTTTCAACCTTGTTCCTACAACTTTACCTATATTTCTTACTATTTTAACATTTGTCACAATACTTAAAATCTTACCACAGGCAAAATGTCTCAACAGTGTTGTTTCCATTTCAAAACTAGTTGCAGAATTCCAGTCCTGTGAGTCTGCCTTGACAAGCATACAACACTGAACAGTGTAAAATAAAATCAAATTGAAGTGACAATTCAGAAAAATCCATGTGCAGAACACATTAGAAATGCACTGCAACATCACTGATCAAGTATAAGGTCTTAGGTTACATGAAATGAGTTACTAAAGCACAAATTGTTCTTGAGAGCTACTTATCTTGCTCTCCATAATTAATTTAATACCTTGGATGAGGAGAACAAAGGTTAAGGCTTACTCTCCAGAGTGGGGTCACTGTTGAAGAATAGCCTCTAATTTTTCTTCTAGGGAAGTTCAAACACCTCCTACAAATGCCAGGAATAATCCATACAGCTCATGCAAAAGTGTTGGAATTCGATTGGAAAAATTCACTTCAACTATCAAAGTGAATCCTGTGTAAAGACAAAGTGTGTGGACTACAGGAAGTAAATTATTGGGTAATTGACACTCTATATGCATAACAAAGAAGTGAAACAAAAAGATGGGAGGCTGAGGAGAAGTGTTTGACCTCAGATGAGGTTTGGTGGGAACAAGGAGTCACCAAGAAAAGCTAGCAGCCCTCCTTTCCGTTCGGTGGCATTTAGAAACCTTCAGGTCCTGGTTATCACATTTCAAGGCTGCAAAGCCTTTTCACTCAGACTTGCCTTTTAGTAGAAATGGAAGAGCGGAGACTCTCTGAGGTGCAGTTTGGAGAGTTCTCCACACAACCCAGAGCCTTTCGCACTGGGGTCCATCAAAGGAGTAACATCCCAGGGAAAGGAGGAAAGGGTTTAGGAAATGGGCTGTGCATTTCAACACACACTGGCCTCCTTGTTCTCCAGCCTTCCTGGTGTTAAGGTTTTCCCAGCAAGAGCAAGAGCCTAATGCAGCTGTGAAGTGAGAAGTGAGTGCCCACGTTTGGGTTGGCGTGAACTGAAGAGTGCATGGGGCTGCATCCCTGTGTCGGTGTCATGTGGCACAGCTCCAATGACTTCTGTGGCATCAGGCCCTTCATCCCAGATGATTGTCGGAGGTCGCCTTATTAAATCCTTGATATTAGGAGCTAGCAGCCAGCCACAAGCACTGGAGGGCAAGTCCTATGTCCCTGGTGGCTTAGTGGATGAGTTATTCGATAATGATAAGCCATAAATAAAATCAGTACTCTTGCCTTTCTATGTAGCTAGTCTGCTTTTGTACCAGCTGACTGCCTGGCCCATTGACTCTACTTTGCTAACATTAATGTAGGCCTCTATCTTCACAAGTATCACTTAAGCCCCAAATCTCACCCCTTAAAAGACACTTACTACTATTCACTGTTGATATTAGATTTCTTAGTGAACTTGCACTAATGCTTCCATTCTGGACTGAAAACTCCCATAAAACTGAAAATACCCCTTTAGAGCAGCACCACTGTTACATGATATGCTGGTTTTTGACAGCATGATCTTTCTACCTGGTCGTGTTCAAATTAAAAAGCCAGTATTGTCTCTGCTTCCAGAGGACAGAAGCAGCAGCAGTGGGCCTCAGATGATAGGGGACAGATAGAGGGGCAGACATCATGTCCAGACATCTACTCTTGAAGCCATGGTTTTAATAGAATAAAATAACCGTACATGCTGGGTCAGACCTCTTGCTCCCATAAATCGGAGTGATGCCACCAGAGCTCTGCCATTTTTAATCGCTAACATCCAGCTCAGAAACTCTCAAGCTGTAAAATGGGGAGCAGGCAGCTCTCCCCTGTGCCCGGCATCAGGAGGGAAGAAGGGAGGAGGTATTCGAGTAGTAGCTCCAAATGCAAAGATGTTAATCCCCTGCCTGAAGGGATTATGAACTTCAGCTTTTTACAGTTCAAGGAGCAGCCCGTACCACGGTTAATTGTCCCAAGTAACACTTCACTGGGCATAGGTTAAAAGGTCTGTTGGTTTCAGGGAGTACATACTTGGTGCTTCAAACAGTCCTACCAAAGTTGAATGGAGCCAGAGGCATCTAAAATGCAGACATGGCATTTCCTACTTACTACAAGCGTTTTGTGTATTTTTTAGCCATTAGTATTTGTCAAAGTCAGCAACTCCATGGTAAGAGGAGAAACCCGGAGAGCAGGAGAAATGCAGCTCATTTGTTCTTGAGCTGGGACCGAGCTCTGGCTTCTGCACCACGCTGGTCTGGACATGTCTGCACATGGGCCATGCCTCCATCTGGTACCTGAAGAGGAGATACTTTATTAGCTGCAAGCACAAGAGAGATCAGGATTTCAGGAAGACATTGAGACATCTTTAAGAAATGCCATCACCCTGGGAAATTAACACTAGGAAGAATCAGGCTTAAAATTGTTGGTTTTAGAAGTTGAGTCTCTGTTTAAGAGGAAAACTGCAGGCAAGGATCATTCAAAACCTAAGTGTGTTCATGAAGCTATAAGCCTCATGCTTTGTTTAATGCTTGCAATCTCAGCATCTTTGAACTGCAAAATACCAGTTCTTTCATTTCTGTGCATACCTGTGTCCTTTCATGTCCTTGAACTTCCTTTCTCCATTGCATCTGACTAAGAATTTAAGTGTGTCAGACAAGGTTCACCTGTGGTTAAATACTCTTGATACAAAAGGAATCATTACTTGCAATACAAACTATTTCATCTGGAGGACTTGGGTGCAGTGTAAGAAGATATATATGACGAAGACACAAGAAAATGCTCCTTCTACCTCACCTGAATAGATGTAAACATGTGACTTCATGATGTGCTTCTGTTGCAGTCTGTTCTAAAATGAAAGTTGAACATTTCGTTCTGCTCCAATTTTAGCATCATCTCCACAGATAATACAGAGCACTTCACAGAGTTTTCGAGAACATTTTTTTTTCCATAATGTTTATGGAAAAAGAAATTTGTCACACTACCTTGCAAAAGGCAGTTGCTTTGTTGACCAGATGCCAAACTGAAATTCAGACATGGATGGCCAGAAATAAGATTTACTTTAATCCTACTAATCCCGAGCTGTTGATTGGTACAAGGCACCATTATAGCTGGGTAAGCTTCCTAGGCTTATCATCTGATTCTGTTTGGAGTCATGAGATCACTTTGGATTCTCAGATTTTCCTTGTAAAGGGCAACATTTCTGCCTCTTGTTCCATTTTCTGCTATAAACAATAATGAGCAAAAGACATCACGGATCTTTGCCAGCAAACGCAGAAAACTCAAGGCAGGTGGTTTGCTGAGCCTAGTGATATGCTCTACCAGGGAGAGCAGAGTGAGAAGATGTGGGCCTGTCCTCAATGACGTTAACAGTCTCCCTGGTAAATTATAAAGCCTTCTTGTACTGACTTCAGTGAAGCCCAAAGACATCTTCAGAAGCTGAAAGAATATTTATAGAATCATAGAATCATTGGAAAAGACCCTTAAGATCATCAAGTCCAGCCGTAAACCTAGCACTGCCAAGTCCACCATTAAACCATGTCCTTAAGTGCCACACCTACATGTCTTTTAAATATCCACAGGGATGATGACTCAACCACTTCCCTGGGAAGCCTGTTCCAGTGCCTGATGACCCTTTCAGCGAAAATTATTTCCTGATATCCAATCTAAACCTCTCCTGGCACAATTTGAGGGCATTTCCTCTCATCCTATCACTCGCTACCTAAGAGAAGAGACCAACACCCACCTCACTCGAACCTCTTTTCAGGTAATTGTAGAGAGCGATAAGGTCTCCCCTCAGCCTCCTTTTCTCTAGACTAAACGACCTCAGTTCCCTCAGCTGCTCCTCACAAGACCTGTTCTCTGGACCCTTCACCAGCTTCGTTGCTCTCCTTTGGACACATTCAAGCACCTCCATATGTTTCTTGTAGCGAGGGACCCAAACCTGAACACAGTATTTGAGCTGCAGCCTCACCAGTTCTGAGTACAAGGGGACAATCACTTCCTTACTCCTGCTGGTTACTCTGCTTCTTATACAAGCCAGGATGCCTGTAGTTCCCCGGATCCTTCTTCCAGCCCTTCCTGTAGATAGGCATACTTCTGGCAGGAAGGATTAGCTTTGTTTTGCCTAGGGGAAGAAGGTGAGAAACAGGACTCTGTAAGCATTTTCCAATGGATTTGAGGACCACTGGAGAGCTGGTGGGAGCTTATTGATATTTCTTTTCCATCTTTCATCATACAAGGTTGAAAGCTGCTTTAGAAATGAAGCAACCACCCAGTCTCATTAGCAGCAGTGACCTGTGCACCCACAGAAGGGTACTGCACTCAGAGACTGAACGCTCACACTACCTAGCTGAAGAATGAGTAGGGCCTCTACAGCAAGGTTGTCTTTTGACTAAACAATCTTCTTAGTTTACTTTTTTAAAAAAAAAATATTGATTACATTGTGTGTTCCAACTTGACAGAGCTGCACCACAGTCCAGAACACCACATTTGGTTTGCTTTATACCTCACTGGGATATTATCTGTGTATCTGCTGTCTGCATTCAAGATCCTCTGGAAAAATTCCTGCCCTTGAAACTTATCTAGCTGCAGGATAGTTAGAAGGACAAAAAATTCCAATATGTCCAATGTAGCCCATGTTGCAATGTTATCAAGGTAACACCATTGCACCAGCAGCACAATATGAGTTGAAATAAAAACACACATATTCAGTTTTAGGCTTAACTTTATTTAGGGGCTTGTAGATAAGATTTGAAAGGACAATAAATGAGTAACAAAAAGCTTCTGAGTTGTAGTTTCACCTAGAAAGAGAAGGTGAAAGTTTTAAAGAGGTGAATACACCTGAGTTATGTTGATTTTTTCTTTAAGTTGTCTTCAAGGATTTACACCTGAGAGGGGTTTTTGAGACTGTTACTGTTTTTTTTTTTTTTATGTGTTCATGGCATCCCTGCAATGAAGCCTGCTCTATTTCTGAGGCTTATAGATGCCATGGCAGTTCAAACAATAGCTGGTAGTAAACAACACAACCTCCTACGCACAGTATCTGTATAAAACAGATGATTGAGAACAGTTTTTATGATCCCTTTTAGCAGTGGATGCAATTAATTTGTTAACATTTCCCTGTAGTCTCACAAAGAAGCTGAACAACATGGAAATACACGCCGGATAATAAATGTACATTGTTGATTCATCTCAGCCCTAAGATGTTATCCATCACTTATACTGAACATCTTCATACATCTTAAAGGGGAATCTCTTCTTCTGTGGGTGCCCAATGCATTCTTCAGACCATAAGGTCTTTCCAAATGTGACGAAACATGCCACGCCACTGTCGCCAAGGCAGAACTTAAGAACTGTGTAACTGAGTTTAATTGCTGCAGTGGTGGGATGTGTAACATTGGTCAACATCTCTATTTACTGGTCTTCAGCGTCCCCAGTTCTTGTCACCTCCCAGAGGAAAAGGTATTGATTTATCTACAGAAGTATTATTCGCAAAACTATTAGCTCGGGGATTGAATGATGGCTGGCTGTCCTCTCCAGAGTCCTGCCTCCCAGAGGTAGGTTGTGATAAAACCCACCTTTGGTAAGTGCTACCTGGCAGAAATGTCAAATGGAAGCAAATAGGTGAGAAGCAGCAGCTCCTGGCTACCCCAGAGTTTGGGATGCAGCAGGAGGTAGAAATGCCTGCATCTGTGAGAAGCTGCTTGGGGGAGGGGCAAAATAAAGTGGCATCCTGGCCCACATATCTTAGCTCCCCAAACGTGGTGGATATCTCCACTGCGGGGAGTAGGCTCCTCAGAGACAGGCAGCCTACACCTACTTGTAGGCCTGACTCTGTGCTGATTAAGTCAGTGGAAAACTCTGCACTGGTAAGCGCAAAGTTGATGCCACTGATAGGAACTGGATGATATTGAAAAGACAAAGAACCTTTTAGCTGTTGTGCTTAATAGAGCAACAATAATTTTCACTATTAAGAGATTGTCCTGTTATACTGGAAAAGACATTTCTGAACATCCTTTGTTGCAATAGTATCGTGCTTGCAAGGAATTATGACAGTGGGATCAGGGAATTGCTCCAGCAAGTTGACTGAACTTTTAAAATTACTCTCCTAACAACTTGACTGGTGAGCTCATTCACCAGTTGGACAGTGCACATCTCTGCGTCTGTTCCCATCAAGACACGGGCAGCTCAAAGATCCCTCTGATGTCCTAGCTTCTTGTCTGCTGATTACATACAACTTATGCTTCTGACGGTTCACATAAATAGTCTTATT
Source organism: Chlamydotis macqueenii (assembly GCF_036417535.1). NCBI lineage: Eukaryota > Metazoa > Chordata > Aves > Otidiformes > Otididae > Chlamydotis > Chlamydotis macqueenii. Next base: position 133,541,632 of record NC_141556.1, read on the forward strand.
TAAAGCAGACCTGATGATCTCTTAATGCTTTTCTAGGCTAAGGTTTCAGAACAGTTTTCTCTTTAATTTGGTTTACGGCAGCTCTGTATTTCACAGCTGGTTTTAATATATTTTTGGAGACTGTATGGAATCAGTACTTGGGTTCTAAGGTATGTATATCAGATGGAGCCATAGCCACCATTCCCTGGCAAACTGTTAGATCAAATGAGCTGAATCTCCTCTACTTTATTGCCTAATTAATTCTTGAACGATCAATGAATTGCAGTAGTGGGAAACCTGCCAATTTTGGTCACACTCTGTATTGGGTTATGTCAGAAAGGATTGGAAAGTGAGGGTTTTCTTTAATCTGGGTTCACAGAGGAAAACTTCTAGGTAGGTGGGCAGGGGCCTCTTTTGCCTGCTTGCACAATTGAATAGCAAGAGGAAGCAGCTCTTCAGCCAAGGATCAAAATCTCCAGGGAGGAGCATATCCCACTGGGGAGCAGGACTATGAAAGCACTCACATTTCTTGGTGCCAGCCTGCTGCCAAACAGGATGGGCTTGATTATCTGCAGCCAAGTCTTCCTTGGATGACTAGATGTTTTGCGGTTTTTGCAAGCACTACCAGAAGTGGGACAGTTGGAGAGGTAAGTCATGGACTGCTGAAGATGGAGTCATGGCACAGAAAAATTTATCTGAGAACTGACCCTGAGGAACTCAAGGAACAATGTCGTAGGAAGAACATTGTCACTGTCAGGGTGATGTTAGACACATGACTATCGGTGAAAAACTTATTGCATTTTCCTGGGGCAGCACTTTCCCATTTCTGAGGCTTTATCCTGGTTTTGAGCACAGGAAGACCCTTTTAGGCATCTGGCCACATGACAGGTTTATTGCTTACACAGTCCCTCTAGAAAAATAAAACCTATTTATTCTACAGCCAGGTCATTCAGGAGCACCTGGCAGACTACTCTGTGCACACAGCTGGAGGCCTCACTTCTGCACTGCTTTTCTGGTCCATGCTGATCTACAGGTGGTAGCCCAGAGGTCTGGGCAGCCTTGGCAGCCTTGGTAGTGGGTGCTCTGTGTGGATGGAGCTGCAGCTAGGCCCCTGAAGTGCTGTGCAGGGCTGAGTAGAAGGGCTGGCTGCTTTCATCTTTGCTTTCTGTGCAAGCCAGCCCGGGTACCAGAAGTTGTATGATGGCATGATATTCCACCTCTGCCAATAACGGGAGTACCAGAGCACATACTGACTGGGGTACAGGAGTGACAAGTCTGTAGCTATCTTGGCTATCTCTGCACGTGGCTGCATCACATCTGCTAGACACCCCTTGAACATCCCAGCAGGGAAGAAATAAGAGCATATGCAAAACCCAACAGGATCGCACCAACCATTCACCTATCCCAGTGTTGTCTCCAACAGTGAAAACAGTTGGAAGGGCCAGTCAGAGAGAGCAGACCAGCCTACCCGCTTTCCCTTCGTACTCCCAGCAGCCACAGCTCATGTATTTAGGATGCCAGAGGGTATATCCCAGCCTCCTGCCTTTAGCATTTGCCTATATAACTGCTGTCCACAAATGTGCCCAGTTTGTCTAAGGCAATGGGATGGAAATGTTGTTGTCCAGGAGATTGGTTTATATGATGTTGTGGATGTTGCAGCTGTGTGCATTCCTGGAGTGAAAGATGCAGTTGAAACCTTACGAATGAATGCCACTACTTCCACTTAATGTGTAAATAAACTCAGGTCAGACCTCACTGTAGGTTTAACTGAGGTCAGTGACATAACCCATTTGTTTTAATGAGTGGAATAAAATGTCCAGAGGCTAATAGAAAACTCAGAATCTGAAACTTAGTGGCTGTTTTACATTTGGATGGCAGGCAATCAGCTTCAAACTGCTATTCTGGGCATTAGGGAGCTCTTCTTTTCCAGCAGACTGAAGCTCCTGGATAGGAGTCAGCTGGAGTGTGGGAGCTCAGCACTGTGGAGAAGACCAGTGGCAGACCCAAGGCAAAGGCCCTGTAACAGTACTCAGGAAGATTTTGGTTTTCTGACTGTTTGTTGAGATGCTTATCTGTTCCCAAATCTCCCTCCAAGTATCATCATCCTTCTCGCTGGCACTTGGCTTTGGTTCTCATGCCAGTATCACTCCCATGTTATGCAGCCCTCTGAGGATTTGATGGTGATCTCCCCAGAAATAATGTGGAGTTTCTCTACATGCATGGAAACATCCCACTGGGAAGACTGGTGCTCAGAGAGTGTGCAGGCAATGCCTTCCTTACCATGCCTTGGCTCACGCCTGCAGTGGTTCTCTGGGAGCCACTTTCCCTCAGAAGCTGTCTCTGATGGGCCACCAAAGCAAGCAAACTTCTGCAACAAGCAAAACTCCTGCAACAAGCTCCACTGTCTTTTCTGAAACAAAAGCCTTAATAAAAAAAAAAAACCCAGGAATGTAACAGCACAGCGTGTCTGAACACATGCTAGCAGAGTTAGACCCCCAAAAAATAAATGGGAAAGATAACGCAAAACAGCACCACCTCATGCTGTTTACCATTACTGCAACAGCAAACATCTCCAGTAGCTTTTCACTGCTCTCATACCTACATAGAATCATAGAATCATAGAATCTTTAAGGTTGGAAAAGACCCCCAAAATTATCAAGTCCAACCATCAACCTAACACTACCATGCCCACATGACTTCTGCAATTCAGGGAAAGCCATTGAGAAAAAAAACCAAGTCTGTTTCTAAATAAATGTCTGTTGTCCACATAGGGGTTTGTATCTCCACTGATCACATTACCCAGGGATCACAAATTAAAAAAAAAAAAAAAAGTTGAAAACCACTGTCCTGTTTAAAACATGTAAAACCTATGCAAAATCAGAGCCGTTCCAAAAGCCCCTCTGGCATCCAGGGGATGAGTGGTTATTGAGGGAGAAGACTATCTCGGTGATTCTCTTCTATTTTGGCCTCTCCAAGGGCTGGAGGGAGGAGAAGGCTGCGCTCCTAGTGTGAGAGGGAGCTCATGGGAAGGTGGATGCTCTCCGGATTATTTTTGCCTGTGAGACTGTTGCCCATGGGAGCTCATGATGAAAGCATGAGCAGAAATGTGCTTGTTCTTTCACTGTCATCATAGGAAAAGTTCTTTGTATGATGGATCTAGGGAATGCTATTTCCTTTCAGTGTTGAAATATTGACTCATCAAAAATTGCCACAAGAGCAAAACACTAACTTTTCTGGTATTTTTGAAGGTAATTGTGAAGTCTTTGGACAGAACCAATCCAGACAAGGACAACATTAAATTAACTCTACAAAATCACCTGTTTTTTTCTTACCACATATATAGGAAAGTCATAGGGAAATAATCATGCCCCTGTAAAGATAAATTAAATGAACATAAGACTATTAATATGAGTAATACAGATTACATTAATTTCAAGAGCTGCTTTTCATACTGAATTCATTTTTCTGTATTTCTAGAGCACTCAATAGCTTCTCAGTTCTTTTATCACTGCATGTACTTAGTTGTGGATAGTTTATCCTTGGAACAACGGTTAAGGAGCCCCAGTCAGAACCAGTGTCCAAAAGGTGAGGGAGAAATGGCCCTCACCATGGGCCATGGGAGAAGGAGGCTGGAGCACAAGGAAAGCTTTCATTTGGAGAGCGTGTATTTGCTTCGACTGCAGAGCACCCTCATGTGCCTGCAACGTTAGAGCCTTCATCGATAAATACAGATCAGCATTTGTACGCTCAGCACCTTTGCTTGCATCTGAATTTTTTCAAAACCAACAAAGTTACATGGATCTGGCTGATACATCTGAAGCTTACAAACTTCCTCTTTTCCACTCTTGCTTGTAATAGCTGGCTGCCAGTGATTAGTTTGCTAATTAGCAAGGGTGGACCAAAAAGAGAGAGAGAAAAAAAAAAGCACTTTTAACTCAAAGATGTAACCCCCAGGCACCTAATTCAGGGATCACCATTTCCTAAGAGAAGCTGCTTGCCCTGCAATACATGTATTTACCTTTCCCATGGCATGCCACCTCCTGCACATTCTTTCCAAAGAGTTAAATACAGCAGAAAATTATACTTAATATTTTAATAACCTTTAACTGTGAACCCCTAGCCTCACTACTGCATAGAGGAAAAGACCAAGGAAAAAAACACTTACGGGGGAAATTTAAATTAGCTATGCAGCTTGCTCAAAATTATTGCAGACTTTCAGCACTTCAGTGAAGTCAGGCTTGGTTCCTTGGGCTTGTTCATACAGAGCCACCTGAGGTTATAAAGCTTCAGCAGATGTAAACCCCGTAGTATCTTTTCTGACATACGCAGCCCTGCAGTGCTACTACAGCCTTCCACACTCATGGTGGCACGGAGAAGCATGAACTCTATTTAGTTTGCATCTACTTTTCCCCTCACTAATGACCAGCCTCAAGATTTAAAATTCAAGTGAGAGGACAATCGTACTCTGAAAAAGCTGCATGACCCTTAATTCCCTGCGAGAAGGACTCCAGATCAGACCTGTAAGGTTCTCCTCCCCTTCCTTGCATGTTCTAGCTAGCAGGAAATCCAGCCAGAGCTTTGCAGCCCCGTGGAGACCGTGTGAACAAGGAAGCAGAAGTCACACAACCATCGGCCTCCAGCCCTGGAGGACAGTTCTGGAGCCTCAGCAGAAAGGAGTTTCTTTCTCCAGGGTCCTGGGGACTCTCAGAAGGACCATCCTGTGTCTTTCTGGGCAAGGATGCACAACAGCTCTCCACACCAGCTTCTTAAGAGCTGTATAGCAGGAAGAGGATAAATTTGCTTTCCAAAACGCCTCTCCCTCCTCACCCTGGGTAAGTGGTAAAAGATGCTGGAAGCGGAGCAGGAAGCAGAAACTGTGTGAAGCAAAGGAAGTGAGCGCTTCCTCAGCATGAGGAGCAAAACCTCACAGGTCTGCCAGGTGAGTTTCAGGACTTTATACATTCCTGTTTCTCTCTTCAGGCTCCATGGACGGCCGTACTGAGATGACTGAGATCCGCACACCGCAACCACAGGGCTGCAGCTGACGAGCCACCCACCTAGCACAATCAGTTGTCAGCTCCCTCCTATTTGCATTGTTTTGTACCATTATGAGGCCTGGGGACCCTCACAAGGAGATTTCTGGGCATAAGAAGAAAATAAATAAATAAATAAATAATCACCATCTACTTAACAGCAACATAGCATGCAGCCTCTATAGCTCCATGCATCTGAGGGCTGATGGTGCTTAGAGAGCAGACCCAGACCACATCTCTAGCCCCAGCTACTCTCCCTACTTCAGGCAGCAAAGATGCAAGAAGTACGGTTCCCATTAGAGGGGTACCCCTGGAGGACCACACAAGCACATTCCTCTCCATCCCCTCCAGTAAAAAGCGGCCTCCAGCCTTTCACTGTGTCAGCACAAAGAGTAATTCACATGCATATGAATGCATTTGGCTAATCACAGCGTCGGGATAATTCTCTGTATATAATTACATGCTGCAGTAGGCAGTTAACACTGCAGGGATGTTAAGGTCTGCCTGTATGTAGGAAGGGGGATGGAAGGTTATTGTGTAATGTTCACAGGGCAAAAGGGCAGTTTCAGGCCTGCTGGTACGTTTTGCATAGACATTGAGCCCAAGTCTCTATCTAACTCAATGCAGTCCTGATTAAAAGCAAAAATAGCTGTTGCTGGTAAGATTCAATTTTAACTCTATCCCCTTATCTGCCCCAAAAACTTATGTCTTTCTTTGCATGAGGATTTCCATCACGCTGATAGCTGAAGCTGCCTGGCTTGCTGGATTATTAAAAAGTCTGGTCCTAAGCACCCTGTTCACTGCCTCACTTTCAGAAGTTCTGAGCGGCTGCGTATCTCCTAGACAGCAAGGGATTAGCGAGTACCTAGTATCCCTGAATATCATGACAGCTGTGTCTGGGGTTTGAGGCTTTTCTGAGATCTGTGAGTGAAGGAGAAATACGGAGCCTTTTGAGTAGAAATAAAATAATATAAACCTAAATACAGAACACCCTTTTCCCTGTTTTTTAAATATATCAAGAAAAATACAATCCAAAATTGAAGAACAATTGAAAAAGAAAAGTAGAGCAATGCCCTTGAATTAGGTGGAGCAGAAGGTGGAGAAAGCAATTCACAACATTGGGTATACAAGATACAGGAAAACTCAGAAGTATCAGCAACTCAACAGCAAGAGAGATCCAAGCAGTCACAAAATACGAGGCTGGTTTCTAAAGCTCAAAAGTCAGGCTAGAAAATCATGAGGTTTTAAAAGAATAGAAATTTCTATTCTGGTTTCTAAGCCTGGAGAAGATTACCAGTCTTCTTTTGTTTTAAGCTATTTTTCTCTCTGCTGTCACCACAACTGGAAGCTTAATTCATACAAGTCAAGTCTGAAATTCTTGAACAATTAGTCGGCTTTCTAAGAGACAGCAAATATTAATAGACTCATGAGAAAGTCTTATGAACTGGCAAGGCTGAATCAGGAACCCCTAGCGTCAGAGCAAACCCAAACAGAGACAACATGAATTGCTGGCTGAAGCCAGGGCAAATCTCCTTATAAATCCTGCATGAGGCAGTGATTCCCTGCGTGACCTTTGGCAAATCGTTTGGTCTTGGTTTGTTCCTCTGTCTACTCAGCTGGAAAACTGGGTTAAAAAAAAAAAAAGCTGGAGTTGACTGAAAACCAGATGCTAAGCATGAGCTCAGCCTTTCCAGGTAAATAAATTATTTTTAAATAATTACAATAATACAAAATGTTCGGCATACCTCATGTTTTACTTTATGTATTTACTGCTGGACCTGAGCCCATTTATCCCAAGAGGATGAATATGACGACAGTGGAGAGCAGGGATCTGGTGCCAGATCAATGGGGAGAGCCATCAATCCTTGCAAGGAATATTGGACTGCCAAAGTCAACACTGTGATAACAGTGAATCCCACCCAGATTTCCAACCCAGCTCATGGCTGAGGCCAAGGCCAAGGCCAAATGAATTTTTCCTACACAGAAAGGGATGAGGAAGCTACTGAGGGACCCAGGAAAGCCCCTGAACTGGTCTCCACAGGGCTGGAGAAGCTCCACGGGAACTTTAAGGCAAGATCTCCCCACGGGCCGGTTTGGATCCTGAGAACTGCTCCTGTGGTTTCTCCCAGCCAACAGGCGACTTTCTCTAAATGCCTCCTCGCTCCAAAATAACTTGGACTCAATAACCTTCCAGAGACACATTGCAGAAGCCATTTGTTACAGCTAGTTTTGGGGAGAGGGGATGTATTCCAGAAGAAAGGGGGGAAAGAGTTGTTGGTTTTGGGTTTTATTCTGTAGATTTGATTTACTGCCGAAGTTCACTTATTAGCATTTATTTACTGCTGTTGGCAAGTTGAGCGTGCACGCTGCCTGACAGATTTATCTCTATAGTGTTGGGTGGTCACTATTCTTGTGTTGTAAGATTGATTGTAAAGGCTCCGAGGGCATTTGGTACTGGGAAGTTTAAGCTATTTAAGTAAAATAATAACACATTTTTCTCCACAGCTCCATCCATCTACGCTAGGGAAGTCACGGTCCGTAACAGGCTGCAGTGCAACTCCTCAAGCCATGGCAAGGAGCAGTGGCCAGCGCAGTGCAGAGAAGGCTTGCATACCTTATCAGCTCGTTCTCCAGGCTCAGCAAGGCAACGCAGTGCTGAAAGTCCTGAAAACTTGCCTTGCTGCTCCCTTTGTTCCTATGGGAACGCCACAGCCATGGATTGTAAATATTGCCCGCTCAAGGGTTTCCAGACCTGCTGGCTCTACTTAGCCACCAGTGAACACGCAATAAGTGGCTGGCTTAGAAACTCATATCTTAAGTCCTCAAAAGGATCTTTCTTCTTTTAACACCTAAATGCTATTGATTTCTCTTAGTTTGATTTAGAGATCAGCACAAAAACCCTGCCTGGGATCTGTGCTTAGAAGTCCATGATCAATGAGAAGTATAGTTAACTCTTAAATTGCTCTGGCCCAAATCAAGCTTGCCTTCTTGCCCTGCTGCTGTAGCGAGTGTGGGAAATATTCACAGAAAGCACCAAGTTGGCACTAATCCAGCACATCTCTGTTCAGGCATCAGAGGTTTGGGCTGGGAGGGAAATTAATGGCTCCCACCCCTTATGGCCATCGTGGCGATCACGAACAGCTATTAAGTGGAAGCACGGGACTTTCAGGGCCCACAGCTTCTCTGGGCTGTGAACACACCTGCAGAGCCAGCAGTGAGCCTTTTCATAGACCGAACTCCACTGGCTTCAGAGCCTCATGGCATGGCCCTTACAGCCGCAGGTGTACCTGCCCAGTGGCAAGGCAGGGGCTACTGGGGACACCACGTGTGATCACCCCTGTGCTACCAGAGGTGAGTTTCACCAGTGAGGAGGGGCTAACAGGAGCCCCGTTCCCTGGCAGGGTATGGTGGAGCAAACTGAGCAGATACATACCACAGAGTTAGAGTACCGGTAATTACGGTGTTTATTTTTTTAATAGTTCTTAGAGTGAGGAGACAAATCCTCTATAGAGGATATTTTTATGCTGATACATTTTATGGATTTGTACTGAGTAAGAGTGAACTTACTTGCGAAATCAAATATCAGTTTTAATAAATCTTTTACAACTTTACCAGTTTAGGAACATAGGGTGCCATTTTTCTGGGATGTATAGATTGCTGGCTGGGATTTTTTTTTTTCTTTTTACACTTCAGTGACCCCTTTTCGTCATTAGCATCAGCTTCTCATTTCCTCACAAATAAGTGGGCAACAACAAGAGCCTGGACACACAGGGACTGCTGCTAAACTCACAGGCACACAGAGCAAGCAGAAGCTTCACCATAGAGCAGCCGGATGTCAGACAGCAAATAACCCCCTTCTGGGTTTCCAAGACCTCAGCTACAGTACAAAAACGTAAAGTGCCAGCTAAAAGCTGCAGAAATGTCCCCTTTCTCGTTTTTGTTCCTGGTCCAGTACTGTGTCACATAGTTCTTGCACAGCAGCCCACCAAGGAGAAAGTGGAGTGACTGGTTTGCATCCAGTGGCTCCCCGAATCGCCCAGTGCCCAGGACAGCCCAGGCTCCTCCAGGAGCTGTGAGCTCTCTCTGAGAGGGAAGAGGTTCTCACCCTTGAGCAAGCTGGTGCAGGGTCACTAGCTAGCACACTGGCCTGTTTGCTCCTGTGCTGAATGAGCATCCCACTATTGCTCTTTCTTATTCTCCTTCCATAATTCCCCTTTCCAGGGATTTCTCCGGGTTTCTCTTCTCCTGTTCCCCTATGCTAGCAGCACCTCTGCAAATTGGATTCTTCTCTTTTGCCTCTCCTATGCAGCAGTTTCCTTGCTCAGACTGCAACCTTTGCAGCCCTCTCAAAGGAACAGACCTTCCTCATTGTCCCTACCAGTTTCTTTCTCCGTTAGCAAGGTATACTTGCCAACTTTGTTTGGTAGGCTAACCCTTCTCCACAGCTTCCAAGCCAAGACCAGGGTGATAACATGAAGGTTATCACACATGCACACCCCTTTTTTTTCCCCAATTACATAAAACTTTCACTAGGTTTCAACACCTAGGAACCTATCCATCAAAGGCACAGCATGGGCAGGAGGATGAGGAGACAGCAAAGCAGTGAAGCAAATGTCCTTTAAGCAGCCCTAGGCACCTGTACTTTTTTTCAGATTGAAGCAGCCCCAGATTACAAGACCGTTTTGGAGATGCCTGAGCAAGAATGCTAGGTGAGATATCCAGTGGGCAGGAAAAGCCCCTCTGAAGATGTTTAGACTCAGTAGCTTCTAACTTGTTGGTTTGTGGAAGGACCTACCTGGTCTATTCCAGGGGCTGCGGGAGCAAATCTTTCCTCTCCCCCTGACAAATTGACCACGCAAATTTTCTGCTATGGGAGAAGATTACAGGCATTACTTCTTAGAGGTGGGAGAGACTTGCTGAGCCCCATGAAAACCCTGAGAGTCCACCCAGGATTAGGATGTCTTCATTAATGGCCACAGACTAGGTCTCTCCAGACTGTCAGAGAAGTACTGCCTGAGAGCGTCCCAAGGGCAGCTGCTTCTTTACTGCGTTACCATGATCACCTCCTTTTCCTCTTCTTCCCTGCAGGCAGTGCAGTCAAGAAAAATGGGATGACAAGGGGCACTTTGTTCTCTCTAAGTGACGATCAACCCCATGCAGCCCAGACCTGTAGGTTCCCTCCTTCTCCTTTTGCACCTTGGGACACATCTTTTCAGCTGACTGCACTGTACCTGGGACAGGCTGAATCATCAATGACTAAGTTGGAAAAAAGCTTACAGAAATTACATTATTTGATAGATACTTTCATGGATGTATCTGGCATAAATTTTAGTGGAAGTTTTGAATGAACAAGGGTTGCAGTACCTGGCTCATGATAACAGTTGAATGTATAACAATATTAGCGTCAGCAAAGCTGGCACTTAAATAGCAAAGTTACCAGTTCTCACCCGAAAAAGAAGTCATTTTTCCAAAGTGTGTTTGTAAATTCAACACATGGTTAAGTTTCACTCCCTGCCTTTAAGCACGGTGTTTAGTGACAAAAGCAGATCAGAAGGTGTAAAATACAGAACACAGCTCTGCAACAGCTAAGCTCCATTTTCCCTTTCTTCTTTTTTTTTTCAGTAAAAGGGATAGTTATTTTTTAGAAGCAGAAAGTTGCCATTGCCATTTTTTTTACAGAAAGGTGTTTTTGCCTCTCTCAGCAAAACTGGCGCATTCTTGTCTGTAAAAATGTCACATTTTCACCTAGGGCAAATTCACGGAAATTTACAAAGATTTACAACAAGAAGCAAAGTTTTAATTTTCGTTAATATGCCCCAGGTGAAAATATGACATTTTTACAGAGAGGAATGTACCATTCTCCTCTGCAAATGAGTATTTTCTTAACGAAATAGCAGTTCAATTTTAAGAGCTGCCTTCAATTACATTTTTTCAAGCTACAAAAGGAAAGTTAAATGCATCGGTAAACCGCACTCCTTTCTCATTTTGCCACAAACAGGAGCTTTCCAGTTATATAGACAGTATTATTTTTATTGTCATTATGTTTAGGATCCTTAATCATGGATCGAGACCTCGCCATGCTAGGCACTGTACAGAAAGAGAACAGAAGGTTGGTTCTTGCTTCAGAGAGCCAAGCCCCCATGGCAAGAGGCAACAGCATGGGGGAGCGTATGGAAACGAGACAACGGATTATCAGCAGAAGAGGTTTAGAAGTTGATGTACCGCAACCACTTTGCCTCGTGCTGGGAGAGCGGGGCCATCACCTATCAAATTGCAAAACCTTTGAATTCGAGCTGAGGATTAGGGACAGACTTGGAAGGATCTTGCTCAGCTGCTGCAGCCTGAAAAAGATGAGGTGCAATGCTGTTAATGCGGTATTTTCCATTTGTCCTGCTGTTAGTCGGATAACAAATTGCTTATATATGAAGACGGGACTGATACAAAACACCAGGATAGAGCACCACAAAGTGGAAAAGGATCCAGGAGTAACTGTGGCACAACAAGCCAACAATACCCTGATACTGCAGAAACTGTAAGCATTGTGCTGGGGTACCACACCAGGACCACCGTTTGTAAGCTGTTTGACATACCTTTTGTCTATTTAGTGTTGCTAAGGCCTCAGCTGGAATACTTTGTCCAGTTTCAAGCACATCTTATTTTTTTTTAAGAGAACAAAAAAAAAAAAGCTATGTCCCAAATCCAGTTCTTCAAAGTAGCAAAATCAATTAGAGATCTAGAAAACAGGATTTATGAAGTAGGACTGAAGGAAATGGGGTTGTTTAGTCTAGAAAATACAAGACTGAAGGGAGACAATAACAGTCTTTAAATACATCTAAGTTATCTGCAAATATGGGGGAATAATTTTGATGATAGGAAGGGAAATAATGGGCTTTGGGAGTCACAAAAGAGATTTAGGATAAACGTTTAAAAAATCTAATAGTAAAGATGATTAAGCACTAGATAGATTGGCTGGGGAAACCGTTAAATTTCCATCATTTTTTGTTCGTTTTTGAACAAGAGCTTAGGCAAACATCTGTTGTGAAGGGCTTAGGTACAAGCTGATCCTGCTCTTGGACAGAGAAGGGATCAGGTCTGTGGCCAGCCGTTGGGGTGCTCTGAACTGCACCAACTGCCCTGCCAGAGCCGCCTTCGCCTGTGGGGCACAAAAAGTCCAGAGGCACGAGTGAGAAAATTTGAGATGTGCTAGGCAAGACCATTTCTCACAAGCCTATCAAATCTAGTTTGGAAGATTTATGGCATGTAGAAGGTAATCAATCCTGTGGCATGTTTTATAGCTAGGGGCCTCAGCATGTACGTATGCTGGAGTTTAAGGAAGCGGCTAGTGATTCTGAGTGCTTTGAAGTTTGGTGCAATCCTGCAGCTTTTTGAGAACATGTTGGGCACTCACCCTCTGGAAGCAGAGTCAAAGACTTTCAGACTTTAAAATCTCGCTCCTGTTTGACACCCAGTCACTCATCTCCTTTGCAAATTCAAAGGCACCTCTGCTGTGCAGTTTTTTCCATATCGGTTTGGGGTAAGACTTAATCAGCATTGGTAAAAAGAGATGATTGCTCTGAGAGAGAGCAGAGAAATGGAAAGCAGGAAATGTGGTCACATACATTGATGAGAAGTGAAGCTTGGTACAAGACTGAATCAAATTATAAAAGCACACAAATAAGAGATTCCGGAGACATGCAGAACAGCCAGGAGCTTGTGCTCTCCCAAAATTTGTTCTGTGGTTTGGAGACTTGGGTCAGACCACACAGATCAGAGGAAGTTTGAAATGACAAGGGTGGGAAGCAGAGAGACCTGCATCACAGTAAATGAAATCCTAGAAGTGATTTCTAGTCTTACTCAAGCCTCAGCCTTACTCACCTAAAATCCCTCTCGAGTGGGATAAGGAGGGAGAGACTACGGCTGCCACAGCATCCTCCTGCTTCAGCGGTGGTAGGTGCTGCTGCACAGTTTTAGAATGGGCACGTCCGGTACTGAAGGCACAAGCGGATGAGAAAGATTACCCAGATACTCTGCAGCTTTCTCCTGTGGTACATATCTTACCCTGCAAATGGGGCAGAAGCTATTTCACTGTTATTGGGGTAGGACCTGACACATGGGCAATTGCCAGGGTGAAAGACACACTGTAAGATGCAGTCATTAAGCCTTATGACATCTTGTCTGTTCCTTAGTACGGCGGAGTATTTAGCTCTACAGTGCTTGTTTTTTTCTCCTTAAGCATTATAGCTTGACACAGGAAGACTCTGCTCCGTGGAGAGACAGTCACCTTATGGTACAGCACAGAGAAGGGATAGTCTAGAGACAGGTTGTGACACAAACCACTTTGGGTTTTCCCTGACATTCCTGCTGCTAACTGCAGCTGCAGCTTGCTGCAGAAACTGTTAAAAGCAATAACTCATTGGCATCACACTTCTGCAAAAATACCTACTCAACTATCCTGGCATCACAGATGCATGCAACTCTTCACACCTCTCCTGTTAATGCCACAGGATTTGCCCAAGATCAGTCTTGGAGAGTGAGAGCAATGATCTTGCATGGCCTCCATGAGGATACAAAACATCTGGAGAACATGCACTCAACACCTCAGCCCCTCATCTGTAACGCTGCTCTTTACCATATGTTTCTGCCCAGAGAAACAAGCCATAAGAGCAAGTCATACAGCAAAAAAAAAATCCTAACCTATCTCAGACCTGTCCCATGTCAGGAAGATGATGCACGCTGGAGCTTTCCCTGAAGGTGCTGCCTTTCTGTCTAGCACCAGCGCAGCTCTGGTGACAGACAGGACAATCAGAGAAACATTAATGTAGGCAACAGTGGGAGATTTTCAGAAAGTACACCCACACAGGGACCAGGTTTCCAGTAACCAAAGCAAGGCATGCATGCAGTGTGTGAAGCTGCACTGTAGATGCTGTCAAGTAGACTAAAGGCGGGTGGAAGATTTATCTCTGTGTACACAGACCGTCTGAGTTTTCTTCCAAAATTTTCAGGGGCAGTGAAGTTCCCTGCCTCTGAGGAAAATGGATAATTTCTACAAGATGTGTGTTTTGTGCTTGAGCTCCCTTCCTTCACATAAAGGACAATTATTTTTTCCTTTTCCAGGAAATTATCTTTTCTCTTTTTCTTTTTTCTTTTTTTTTTTGTTTGTTTTTTTTTTTTTTTTTTTTGAGGAGAGGGGAGCGGTGCAGACCAGAAGTGCCCAGGAGAATACTTGTCCAGTGGAGAGACCTCTACAGGGAATATTTTTGCTGCCACGTGGTCTCCTGCTTCTCAACTTGATGAAACCCTTGAAAGACCTGGATAGGTGTGCCAAAGGTACAGATATGCGCATGAGAGAGGGGGGTGAGTGGAAAGAAGGCAAAATAAGAGAATAATTTTTTTTCGAGACAGATTTGAGAGGAAAACACTCTGGGAGTCAGGTTGCCTGCAGAGACTGATTCATTTCAGCTTGAAGCACAAATGTGGTTGCTAGCCTAATCCCCACAAAGCCACAGAGAACTTCCACTAAAGAGTTCATTAGGCTTTGACAAACTATATGCACCAGGCTGTGTGTGCTTGCCCGACTCTCCTGAGACAGTGGAAAGTATTTAATACACAGGCAAACATTGTAGAAGGAAGATATCCTTTCCTCGTACATTTCCACGTAAATCATTTTTTAAAGGTTTATTCAACGTAACTCAATTATTTCCAAGCTGCCATGTAGCTCCCAGGAACTGCCCTGACCTTGGCTAAGGGTGGGAGATCAAGGAACTCAGCTCTGAAAAAAGTCTTTCCAAGCTGCTCTCTAGTTTGGTGGTGCAATCCAGAGCCTATGTAGGGTGGGGGGGGGAGTGGAGGGGAAGGCGTGTTTTTGTTCACTAACTCAACCCTCACAAAGTATTACTGTGTTTCCTTCCCAGGGAAGTGCCTAGGGAATTAAGAGCTTATTTTCTTAAGGTGTACCTGCTTCCATTCATTCCAATGATCTATTTTCACCTCCCTTTTAGGCAGCCTGATTCACTTCATGCAGCCAAGGGAAAAAACAACAATCAAATTAGATCATATTATCAGCATAAGATATAATAGCAGTGGTTTAATTTCTGGGGGTGTTTGTATCTCAGTGGCACAATTTGGATCAAGTCCAAACACTCAGAAATTCTGTAAATTTGCTTTCCAGTGCCCAGCAGGGGGTTTTCATGGAAAGCGCTTCAGTATATGACAGAATTTGTGAACAGCCGAGCCCGTTTACTACAAGATTTAATGTGATATTTTTGCAGTGTGATTTGTAGAAGCCTAAGTTTCTGTTTGCTACTTCCCACCACTATGTTTTCCTTTAAAAAATGCAGGAAAGTTTCCCTTTTTTACAAAAGTTATTGCACCAAATAGTAAAACAACCAAGCCTTGAATAGGATTGTTGCTCCAGCTTTAAGGACTTGAAGCTTGTGGGGAGAGAAACATCTTTTGTTAGAGCTACTGACAGGCCTTGGAGAAACAGAAAAGTCATTTCTTTGGGCCTGAAGCAGATATCATAGCCCAATTCTGTTTGGCCTTAGAGAGCATGATAAACTATTATTTTTCTGAAAAAATTATCATCCCAGCCCAATCGTGAACTCCTGTGGACATCTATTAGCAAGCTGTTCTCTTGAAAGCTAATTAATCCTCCTTTTTTAGGCTCTGGTACAACCCAGCAGTCTTGTCTAACTCGCTGAAGTATCCTCAGCCGCTGGTGCATCAACTTGAAGGTGGAGGAATACCAACACTCTCCCACAACGATGAGGAGCAAGAGCTTCTGCAGTGGTTGAGCACCATACAAAAGCCATGTTGGCCTGCGTGCTGCAAGGCCATACTCCTCTCTTGGCTTCCACAGTTTCACAGCCCACCATGTGGGCTGGACCAAACCCGGAGGGGTGGACATCTAGGAAATCCAGTCCTGCTCATGCCGTAAAACCAGGCAGCCAGGTGATGGAGAGACATGCTGCTAATGCCCCGCTGAAGAAAAGGTTTTGCAGTCTCTGCTCAGCACAATCACAAATGCCCCGTACCCCTCAATCAGCGCTCAGCCCCTACTAGGCACCAAAGGATTTGCAGCTCAGGCTTCTGTAGGAAAGCATCCTTCATGAGCCCTGCTGGTCTCGGGAGTGTAAGTGCCTTCCTACGCCTATACCACAGGACTCTAATTAGGAATTAGTCCAATAGAGACGGCAATCTGTAATGCAAAACAGTACTTGGCTTTCAAACCTTGTGCTCACCCCACCATCCAAGCAGCACAGCCCTTTTTTTGGCTCTGCTGCCGCACCCCTGCGGGAGAGCACTGCACAGGACATGGCCCCAGCAGTTTTCAAGTGCTGTTTGGCTGGACACCAGCAGATCATTACACTGCTGGTGAGATATGTTGGCATGGTGCAGTCTCCTTAAGGACAACAGGAAAAAATGCCTTTCACTGTCTATTACTTTGTATACATTACTTTGTATATATTTTTAAAAAATTAAAAGAGCAGGAACACATTTTACTGAATTGGTATTTTGAAGATGCTTTTTAAAAAAAGTCATTACTTCAAGTAGTACAACAACAAATGGAGTTGCCGTGGTGGGAGAGCAGGAACAATAATCTTCAGGCGGTGGAGAAACATGGCAACAACCATCTCAGGTTTGCCTCAGTCTTTAGCATCAGCTCTCTCCAAGTGTCACCAGCCCTCGAAAGGGTGGGGGGAGAGATATAACCTGTCATTCAAAACCTGGTTTTTACTCTGAAAAATGCCTGCAAGTGTTACTGTCTTCTGCTACCAACGCACAAATCCATCTAAGCAGTAGCTTACCTTAAACTCATTAGCTGCAAATATTAAAAAAATAAATAAGCAAATAGCTTCTTTTACCTTCATGAGGCTCTAGCTGGGTATTTTTCCCCATCATTGCACACAGCTCAGAAAAAGCTGGGCTACTCACTCGCTTTCATGGCTGAGAATATCACCAAAGCGATAACTTACCCTCCAACTCCCTCCCCCGTCACTGTACAAAGAGCATCATCTTTCGGGAACCCTCCAGTGCTCAGGGCCAGGTCTGCAGCTCCTCAAAAACACATACTGACTTTTTCTGTGACAAGAGGGAAAGGGTGCCTGGTCCCACCCAAGCAGCAGGAGGTTTCACCCAGCCCTCCCTGCCAAGGAGCCATTGGGTCCCTCCTACCCCTTGCTGGCATGGGCTTGGTCTGCGCTTTGGGGCAGTTTAGCATGCGGTTGAGGAGTTTTTAGCAACATTTGACCAGGGTATGGAAGGCTCAAGAGCAGCCTAGCTGCTAGGGATAATAGCCAGCTCTGCCATGCTGAGGGCCAGCTTGGCCATTCGCCAGGATCATAAGCGAAGCTGTTAATTTGCATCTAAATTACGTAGGATTTTAATCAGAGATTAATAAACAAAGGTTTCAGCATTTATTTATACAGATCACAGCAATAGTGCTTCGCACAACACAGCGGCCAGCATCATTTGCTCTTGGGGCTGCAGAGAAATATAACTGGAGAAGAAAAACCCGCTGCTCCACTGGAGCCAACTTCTCCACGGGCGGCTTGTGCTTCAGCAGTGGCCAGACACCTGCTAGAGTGCAGGCTCCCCCTTCTCAGGGAACCTTCCTGCACCCCTGCAGCTGGGCGTCTTAGACGGGTCCCTGGCAGGCAGGATGCCACCACCGCCTGCAAGTGGGGCTCAGGCCTGAATTCTCTCCTACTCCTCATCCTCATCCTGCTCCTCCTCCTTCTCCTCATCCTCATCCTCCTCCTCCTCCTTCTCCTCATCCTCATCCTCCTCACCAGGAGCCACTCTGCTTCACCACAGTGCCAGTGGTCCTGGGCTGCCATCCAGACCCCCTAAATTGCCACACTTGGACGCCCCCCGGCACGAGGCGACCCTGCTAAACAGCCCCTCACCGTAGCAACAACCTTCACTGCTTCTTCATACCACATCCACAAATGCTTCACGCTGAAATAACACAACAGCTCAGGGAGATTTATACTTCTCCATATTAGCCTTAAATCATGGACTTGTCAGTTGGTTGGTCCTGTTGATTCCCCCCTTACATTCTCTGGGTTTTTTGTCTTCATGCATGTGTATGCTGCAGTTCAGTTAAAAAAAATTTAGATACTGGACTTCAAGTTCTCACAGTAATCTCAACCATTTAGCTTTATGCTGCTATAGTTAGTCATAGAAAAATAGAGGATTTTAAGTCAATACTGCCTAGGAACTACTGTTGCATACAAGAGAGAGGAAAAAGGATCTCTCTCATTCCTTAAAGAAATGCAAGACCCAAAAAATTCCCTGAGCACGAAGGTGATCTGTTCTGCACATTCGCGTCAGTACACTTAGCGGAGCAAGGTCAGGAGAGACTCTGTTAAGCAATAAAGCAGCAGCTCACTTGTCCCTTTTCAAGGAGCCACTTCTGTAGACTTTGTGAAAGAAAATACCTGCTCTAGCAGGAAGGTACTGGAACACATCACTGGCATGAAGGACATGGGTGTTTTTCCAAGAAACTTGAATTGGTCTGGGCTTTAAGTTTCATTTCCCCCAGCGATGCTAGGCAAGAGCGGGCACAGCAAGACTATTTTAGCTTACTTTTTGTTAGTGGCTTGCAAACGGAAACTCAACAGCTTAACAGTTTAACACAGCTGGGGATATTCAGCTTCAGTGACTAAATATGCCTGAAAGATGTCGTAGCTGACTTGGAGGATTTTACATTTATCCTGCCCAAAGATTTGCTGTAACACTGTGTCGCTGCAGGTAATTGGCCCTGCATTCAACAAAGAAAGGCTCCAGATTTTCCTGTTCTGTGAAGGACAGAGTGTTTTTCAGTCCATCTCGCTGGTGGCTTTCAAGATATCTTTTCTAAGGAAAAGAAAGCAAAGAAGTTCACAGCTGCTTCTGAGAATGCCTTCCACGCAGGTACAGACTCACAGGGCTGAGCAGAGTTGTGGACAGAAGGGGAGAAAAAAATTACTTTAACAGATTTGCAGTTTCCCTCTCCCATTACCAAGTCTCTGTGCATCTCTGGTCATACAATACACATTTTTTCTCCCCTCCTCCCTTCTCTTGACCTGTTGAAGTTGTACTTGTCCAAACCATCAACAAGCACCTGCCACCAGCACTGCCTTTTACTTCTGAGATGTTTCTGTCTGAGCTAGCGTCTCCCAACCTCCTCATCCTCCTGGGTCACCAGAGGGCCGATCAGCCTTCCTCACCAGCACTCATTGCCCCACACTGAGCACACGGTCAATCCTGGCCTCAGCGCAGGTGAGAGTCGTTCCTAGTTCAGGTTACTGTGCTGAGGGAAAATCTCCTTTGTCTTTCTCACTTCAATGTGCACCCTCTCAAAACCTTCCTCTGGATAATCCTTTGCAACCTGGTAGGGTGCTGGGTGGGGAGGGTGAAAATAAGTGGATGAGATTATTGCAAAAGAGCAGCCAGGACCTCTGGAGGAGCTGACAGAGGGGCTTCTGCCTGGTACATTTGTGTACAAGGACACGAAGTTGTGTCTCTTTCTCACTGTGGAAGACACGATGCAGTGAAAACACCCATACTGTCTGATCTGTGAAGAATTTTCCAGGTTGTAAAATCCCCAAGAAATTCAGGTTGGAAGGGGCCTCAGGAAGTCCCCTGTTCACAGCAAGTCCAATCAGAAGTTGCTTGGGGTCATGTCCAGTTCAGTTTTGTGTGTCCAAGGATGGAGAAAACACAATGCCTCTGGGCAGTCATCTTCCAGTGCTCAGTGCTCAGTCATCTTCTCTGTGATACTTTTTCCTTGTAGCTGATCAAAATTTCTCTTGCTGCAAAGTGTGTCTGTCATTGCTTGTCTTTTCTCTGTGTTCCTCTCAGAGGAGCCTGGCTTTGCACCCTCCCATTCTGTAGCTGCAGACAGCAAATAGATCCCCCTCTTTGTGGTTTCTTTTCCAGGATAAACAAATCCTGCTCCCTCAGTTCCTGCTCATACAACAAGTGCTCTTGCCCTCACTATCAACCTTCATGGCCCTCCTTTAAGATCTCTCCAGTGTGCTGACACCTCCTTCAGATTGGAGTCCAACACTGGAGACACAGTTCCTCCAACACAGTCTCTCCATCAACAGCCCTAGAAGTGCCAATGCCTCCATGGTAAGCTGTCTCACCACTCTGTGCCTGAGAAGGATGCTAGGGCGAGGAGAAGGATCTGGTGGAACCAGTGGAGATGTCCCTGGCCCAGACTGGAGGCAGCCCCCAGTAGACCAAGAAAAGTGATTATCTCCATTTACTCTTTCCCTGTTAGACCACTTCTGGAGTACTGGATCTAAGGGCCCCTGATTCAAGAAAGTCATTTCTGGCCAGAAAGGAGTTCAGTGGAGGACTACTCATCTGGAGCAACTTGCCCTGTGAGGAGATGCTGGGAGACACGGGCTTGTTCAGCCTGGAGAAGCAGCAGTTTCAGGGAGACCTTGCAGTACCTACAAGGATGTTACTGAGAACATGGAGCGCTTTACTGAGGTGCACTGTAGGAGAACAAGAGAGAGTGGTGAGACAAGCAGGTGCCACTATCTCCCAGAGGATTCAATGTGTGCCAGCCCTGGACTTGACCCCAGTGGAGGGCCTGAGGGAAGGAAAGGGGTAGTCTAGAGACAAGTTGTGACACTTTGGTTTTTGCAAAGGAAAGCCTCCAGCTCCCATTGGGACTCCGTTTACACACCCTGGCATCAAAGGTTATTTTACTTTTGGGTTGTTTTTTTTTTACAGCATCGTGAGGGCCATTACAATCCTTGTGGCCAGGGAGAGGAGAGAGGTGCACCTGCCTCCTCATGCAATGAGTGGCACCATGGGCACTGATGAGTCTAGAAGCTTTGGCATCACCCTCTAATCACTCCCATCCTTGACTGCCAGCCAGGGGTGCCGTCTGATGTGATGAAGGCCCTTAGCACACTCACCATGGTCTGCCTCATCCTCAACTCCAGGGTGAGCCATGCAAGCTCCTTTTTGGGGATTAGGAAGAATATGACTCTCATGAGAGTGGGCCATGAAAATGGGCCAGCTGAAACAGTCTACAGCAAGCTCCTGGGCTGTTCCTATGCATGCTGGGCTGTATGCACCAGCAGCATAGCCCCAGCTGGCATCTTGTGTGGCCTTCATGTCTCTTGTCTATGTCCATAATGGAGAGGAATGGCATGCCGGAAAATTTCCTGCATCCTGACTGTAAAAATAGAGTCAAAGTAGGACATTTCTTCTGCTACTTCAGGGCTCATTCTTTGTAACTGAAGCACATCATGTAACAGTTTGCAATTAAAACCATCAACAGCATGGAAGGCCATACCACAATAGCTTTGTAGTCAATTATTTGATTTATAATTAAACATGCAGAATTTCAGCTTGCTGACTAGAAAGTAGGACAAGTACTTTCTGTTTGCCTGGTTCTAAGAAAAAAAGCCAGGAATTCAGGCTGCAGTTTTTATAGCGTGGATAATTTCTCTCCTCCAGCATGGGCTGTCCAGACAATGAGCAGGTTAGAATAAGGTAAGTTTGGGGATGTAAATTTTAAGTATTACCATAGCAGCAATTAGAAACCCTCAAATAAACAAACAGCTGGTGGCTATGAAAGCCCCTCAGCCATTTGGGAAGGCCAGCTGGGTAAGACAGAGAGAGCACTGCAACACGTGGGTCAGGTTGGTGTGCTCCCTTCACGTGGTGACATTCTGGTTTCATCAACGCTGCCATCAGCTGATGCAGCATGGTAATGTTGTACAGTGAATCAGTGCTTTGGATTGACCCTGAGGATAGCAATTTCCAGCTACTTTTTCACTCACACACCAATGCCATGTTGTCCATCCTGTCCTTCCCTCCCTGCCTCCCCCTTGGATGTTGAGGGAGATTTGAAGGTGGTTCTTACGTTGGAGTCCTCCAAAGGACACGACACTTCTGTATCTGCCAGCTCTGAAATAAAAGATAGAATAAAGAACAGGCCAGATATGTGACCATTCTCAATCTGACTGACAGACTGAACTTTACTTTTCTTAAACCTCCAAACCCTTGCAGTTCTGGGGCCAGCCAAACGTGTGGCGGGGCTGTACTGTCTCTGCTAAGCACATCAGGTGCATCTCTGTGGTCAGGCCTTGCAGTTCTTCATCTGACTTTCAGTATTTATGCACATAACATGATATATAGCCTATTGCACAGCCATCCTGTGGACAATGTACGGTGTACTAGTGCTAAAAACAGGTTTTACCCAGCGGATGAGCAGAGCACTATACTGGATCTAGCCAATTCATGCCGCCTTCTCTGAGAAGCAGTGAGCATATCTTGAAGGCTGTTACACTTTCCTAATCACTTCAGACAATTAGTCTTGAGGGCCTTTTTAGAAAATTTCTGTAAAATGTACTCTCTCCACTGCTCTCTTGTACGCATTAGATTAAATTTTTCTCTTCCACAGCTTTGTAAGAGGCCACTAGAAAATCACAGACACTCTACTTCCACCTGGCATGCCAGGAGGCTTATGAGGGCCACCAGCTCCCAGTTCCTCTGGGATTTCCTTTCTCATGTAATGAGAATGAATGCTGAGTCACAGCTCATTGTCCAAGATCCCAAACATCTGTTTGTGGGATAGAGGTTTTGTGTATCGGTACAACTTATTCTAAAAGTGACTTTCATGTGAACACGATGTCATTTATGCTCAAAACTTGGATGCTTTTTCTACCCACAAGCACCCTGTGGAGAGCTTGTAGCGTCATTGGCACAGCAGAATGACTTCAGGTTGTGAGTGGCCAAACATGTGCGTATATCTGGTGTGTTTTCACACCTGGAGAGAAGACTTAGCTACTTGTGTAGACAAAACTATCATTACCTTTCCCATACTCTGGCTTTTGAAGATCTCTATTACTTATCCTTAAAAAACATTCACCCTTAGGGTCATGATACAACAGTGAAATCAGAGTAGTGAGTATCTGCCTTTTCTACCCCTTGACAGTAGAAAAGGGGCTTTATTTGGGGCATTTGTATGCCTGCTTGCCACTCTGCCTTCCTACCATGATGGTGAACTGTTCTTCATAGGCAAGAGTACCCATCAGGTCATCAGAAGAACCTACCTGCTTGCATGTGATATGTCAGGAAAGTGAGGCAAAAATGCTTCCTAGGGGATTGTTTCCAGAGTCAGGTTTCAGCTTGATCAGTGCGAAGAGTAACAAGTACACCTTAGGGCAGAAGTAGCTCCTGCCTTCTCACCGGCCTAGCCCAAATGTAGTTTCCAAAGGCTGGGATTATTTTGGTATCACAGTGGTTGCACATGCAGAAGAGGTGGATTCTCATCTTGAGAAGGTTGCAATAATTGGCCATAAACCTCGCAAGGGTTCAGTGGATCTCAGAGGTGTTCAGCTCATGGGTCAGGTTGCAAGACTGGAAAATCAGTGACATTTAATAAACGCCAATCAAGAAATGTTCTTTTTGTAGGTCGGTTAGAATTAGCACTAAAAAATACCCAGCATGGTTACAGTTTTCACACAGAAAAGCAAACATGCCCAGAGTAGACAACAGCTGGATTTAGATGCAGGAAAACAAACAAAAAAAGGAGAAATTGCTACCTATAAAAACATGCATTTCACTTGAGGCATTCTTCCTACTCAAGCCTCATTCCTGAGCAGATAGTCAGCAGTGGATTTTTTTCCCTATTCTCATGTTCAGTACACAGAAACATGTGTTCTGTAACCACAAAGATCAAATGGTACGGATCTAAATAAGGGTAATGTCCAGCATTACTACATCCACCAGAGACATCAATTGTTAAAAATAAAGTTAAGACCATTTAACCATATTTTCCTTACTTTGTCATCTGGCCATTTTCTCCCAAATTAACTTTTCAGTTGCACGGGGCAGTAGTTTAAGTATGAAGCAACCAACTGGGATTTTTGTATGACTAAATGTTTCCCCCCGGGGTCTGGGAACTCTGCATCAGCTGTTGCCAAATTGTGCCTGCCTCCCAGCTAGCGCAAGGCCATGGTCTGTTGCTGAGGAGGGACAGATGCTCCTCTGAGCCAACTAAATTGGGCATTGAGGTGACTCAGAGTGGCTCGGAAGACTCTTCTTCCTCCCAAATAATTGCACCGGCCCAGCACTGTACCGAGTGCAGTTATTTGCCTCTCTGCAGTGGAAACACTATTTTTCCATGCATACCCAACTCAGCACACAGTGAGGCGAAGGCTGCTTTTTCAAGCAGCTTAAGGGAGATGCAGCCAGAGCTGGAATCCAGGTCTTCTCCCCAGGCCTCTCCCTTGTGAGACAGGAGCATCCTTTTATTGTTCAGACAAATACCTAGAGCACCAGCAGAGAACAGAAGCCCCTGGCTGGGTTTCGGTCTCTGGAAGGAGATCACTAGCATATCTGGACTCCCGGGAAGGCCAGCATGCTTAGGCAGGTCTTTCAGCCAGGGGGTAAAGCTTCTGCCCGGCACTGCAGTGTCACATCAGCACACCGTGGGGACCATCTTTCATCCACCTAGCCAAGCGGCAGCTATGTGGGGTTTACTGATATACATTTGGTATGACAACAAAGCTAAAGGGAGCTTGGGGTTCACCTCCCAGCAGTGCAAAGAGTCTTCCTCATAGTGAGTCCTCCGCTGCTTGGTCCAGCCACAATTAAACCGTACAGTCAATGGCGTGGGACTGTGCCAGCAGGACAGAGCAGGGGGGCCCACAGGTGCTGATTGCGGCCAGTGATTCTGAATGCTACTAGCCACCAGCATAGTACTGTACCTCCCTACTACATAGTGCCCTTCACCTTCCACACATAGTGCCCTTCACACACCACCACACTTCTCCCTCACTGGCTTTAGGTTATTTTGTCTGGTAGACAGACAGGAATATTTTCTGCTGTTCTTCCTCATTAACACCCCAGCCCTTCAGTGAAGTACAGAGAGGTTTCCACTCAATGCCCTTGCCACTTCACCAGCTGTAACCTGAAGCTGTGACCAATGGCAAGTACTGAATATTTCGGTTTTGCCCATTTACTTTCCTGTGGTCCATATTTTCTCATGCATAGACGCAATTGCCTCCTTTATAGCTTCCCATGTGTATCCCTAACACAAGTGCTGATTGCAGACCACCTCTATTTGGGACAGCCCAGGAAGGCACTAAGTGGTAGCCAATTCCTCCTCAAAGCTATCTACGTGGTTTTTTTTTTCTGTGGCCACTGTGCATGAATCTTTTCCCGTAGCCAGGTATCTGAGTCTTACCCAGCGTGGCCTGGCTCTCTCCTGCAAGCCAACGCTCTCATTTCAAATCTGAGGAGCAATTTGTTTCTGAAAGCGTGCAGAAAGCCCAAGCAGTTCTCATCGGTAATTGGCACTGAAAAATGGTTGTCTTTTTTCCATGACGCTTGCTAGAACTCATTACTGGAACTTCACTTCTAACAGCCACACTGTTGAACACTGACTGGCACATTAAGAGGTATTAAAACTCATGCAGCAAGTGTCAGAATCCAGTCCATGTTGCCAAGCCTCACACCTTGCTTTTTCATTATGTTCATTCACTTGCAAAATTCACTTGCTTGTTTGCAGGAAGCATGAGAGACATTAGGGAGAATTAAAAGAGGATCTGCTGAAACTGAGGAAGAAAAGCTTAAGCATCTGCAGAGAAGGAAGGGAGGGGAACTTCTGCGCGTTGGTTTAAGGCTACGTAATTAGGGCTGCACATACTCCTCAGAGAACAGAAATCATCTGAAATACAAGCCTGCGGTCCAGAACTAACCTCATCCTGGAAACGCTGGTCTCCGCCGAGCGGTTTCTCAGCCCCGGTTAGGGTAATTAAACCTGCAGACTCACGAGCACGGCAAAAGCGGGGAAGAATTTGTGGAAAAGCAGAGAGCCGTTCACATTTAGTTATTGCTTGGTGGAGGTGGCGAGGGATTTAGGCTGATCACATGTGCTGCACCTAATCCTTCATTCCCCAGCACCTGCCTCTCGCAAGGGCTCTCATCGGATACTGAGGGGTGACAAACGGTGTGAAGCGGCAGCCCTATCTAATTGACGCTGTCATCGCCAGTGTCACAAAGCACTACGGGAGATAAATTTAAGCCCGACTGGTGTTTAGAAGGATGTTGAGGCTGTTTGTTGCTATTTTTATGCAGATTCTCTAACAAAGAGGCAGGAGGAGAACTGCTGAGCTACTGATCATGAGAAACAATTCCAGCTAATTAGTGTTTCTGACCCATATTAGAAGAGCATGCAGTTTTTTCCTCTGGGTGATTTTAAAATGCATCTTGCAGGCTTTAGTCTGATGTAGAGGACTTGCTGTAACTGCTAGGCTTAGCATCTCACTACCTGGTTTAGGGGATCTGCTTTGTGCAACTCTTAACTCTTTGTATGCAGTTCCCCCAAACA
Organism: Chlamydotis macqueenii; assembly: GCF_036417535.1. Lineage (NCBI taxonomy): Eukaryota > Metazoa > Chordata > Aves > Otidiformes > Otididae > Chlamydotis > Chlamydotis macqueenii. The sequence continues at coordinate 133,567,996 of NC_141556.1, forward strand.
AGCCTTGGCTTTCCGAAGGTCAGATATGAACTCCATTTTGTGGCACTGTTCGAGCTTACAAGAATATGCACGTAACAAAACAAATGCATGAGTGGGCAAATTTTTCCCTTAAGGACTGAAGTTTCAGTTTGATTCTTCCAAGAGATTATTATAAATGACTGTGGGAAAATGATGAAAAAAAATGCATGTAGACTCCTTTCATAGTACTTGTACTGAGAAATATAATAAAAGGAAAAGAATTCCCCTTTTGTCTCTATTTTCTTGCATAATCCTTGATGTTAAAGCTACGATTGTATCTCTAAGCCCTTTTCTTAACAATTGCTAGTTAGAATGCGCCAGCCACTTTTGCACGGATAATAACGTCAGACCTGGTCACGCAGAGGCTTACACTCATGTTTAAACCCCTGTACTGCGAACAGCTTTCTCCCTGTACAGAAAAGTTGAGACCATGCTTGAAGTCCTACAGGAGGGCTGGACATCACGACCTCTCAAATGGTCTCATCCAGCTCAGCCCTACATCATCTGTGCAGAAACCTCCTTGCTGCCTGACATTTGCAGAAGCCTACCCACACAAAAACAAATGGCATGATTTTGGCCTCAGTCTGTGGCCATTCAAGATAAAAAGTTAGAAAATGTTTTCACCTTTATTTTTCCTGAGCCAATGAAAGAAGCTTTTGACTGTCTATGATGCTAATGTTCATTTGCATTTTGGATCATACACAGCCTTTACTTTGTTTGCAATGTGTGCAATTATTGTTTCAAGGACTGAGAAGTGAAATCCTTGGAAGATAAACTCTGTGGTCTCTCTCCAGCCCAAAATGTGCCCCGACATGTGTCTATAGGACATGGCGCTACAGTGGCTGTGCTCTGTCCAGAAACCCTCAGTATGGGTTGCACTGGGGTTGTGGGTTTTATCCTGCAAACGCCTGGGCCAGCAGTGGGGCGCTCACAACTGTAGGAACGTTATATCCACCTGCGCCCTATTGGGGTGGTGTGACTTGCAAGCGAGGGCACCAAGTAAGACACTGCCCTGTGATCAATATTACACCAGGGAGTACCAAAAAATCACCTTTGAGCTAGCCATGCTTCCCTATGGGAGACTAACAAGGCTCCCAGTAACCCCCAAATCTGAACTGCAGTTTTTCCTGTAAGCAAATGAAGTAAGTGCAGACTGCACGGGCTGTGGACCAAATGGGCTGATCTGCTCCGAGGTCAAGAACCACGTGGCTTCTGCGGCTGCAAGTCTGAAAGTCTGAACACATTTTATGGAGAGACAGAAAATCAAACCAGACTCTCAGAGTGATGAAGTCTGTTGGCTGACCACAGTGGGGGATTGAAGTCCTCTTCCTCATCCCCACTCTTACCTGCAGCATCCAAACTATGATTCTGGACGGTGAAAAAAATGGGGACAAACTTTTTAGCAGGACCTGCTGCAATAGGACAAGGGGTAATGGTTTTAAACTGAAAGAGCATAAATTTAGACTAAATATAAGCATGGGAGTTTTTACACTGAGGGTGGTAGAACACTGGAACAGGTTGTCCAGAGAGATGGCGGATGCCCCATCCCTGGAAACATTCAAGGCCAGGTTGGACGGCGCTCTGAGCAACCTGATCTGGTTGGAGATGTCCCTGGTCCCTGCAGAGTGGTTGGACTAGAAGGACCTTTAAAAGTCCCTTTCCAACCCAAACCATTCTATGATTGTATTCTGTTCTACGAAACCCTACTATTGAGCAGAGGTGCAGGTCTCTCAGGTCTCTCTTTAAATGTTTAAAGAGGTGTAATCATATTTTGTTTCAGAAGAGGAAAACACAGAATGACTTTCTGATTTCTGAACATGTGTTTTCTGTTGCTGCATAGCATTTTAAAAGAAATATTCATACAGTCATTTTTAATAAATCTATTACTACAGAAATTTTGCATAAAACCATCATGCAAGCTGTGCTCCCACTCACTCCAGTCAGTGACTTCACTGATTGAAGACTAAACACTGATCAGTAGGTCAAGACCAACATGTGGATTTTTGTGTATTTCTTCAAATAAATAAATTACAATCAGATTACAATGCACAGATCTCAGAAGGCCTATAAACAACTTCTCAGTCCCTCCCCTGAGAAAAAAGAAAAGCAAAGCTACAAAGCTATCGTCAGCAGACTTAAATTCCCCATGCAGGGCTCCCTGCCCCCACAGAAAAATTCTAAAAGCTCCAGAAGCCAACATACTTCTAAAAAACAGCTTTATAAGGTAGGCTTGTTCTTCTCCCTTGTGTCTGGGGTATGATCTTAATAATTGAGAAATAATTATAGTGTCGTAAAGGACTCTTCTGTGTGCAGCAGAGAGCAGCTTGACACCACATACCCTGCCACTACACTTCTCCCGTCAGCTGGGAGTCAAAACACTTGTTTCACATCTTTATATTGGAAGTGAACCTGAACTAGAGCCATAGGTAGGATTACACTAAACATTGTCAAAATACGACAACATATGACTGACTGAAGGATATCCCAACATGCTCGAGCTTTAGGAAATCCAGGTTTCTTTGCATTCCCTGTGGCTTTAGGTGCAGCTCTACTGCTCTTGTCATCCTTCATTATTTTTCCATTTGGGCCATGATGTCACAGTTGATCTCCACTTGTTGGTTTGCAGGTAATTAATTCCAGTGTAACAAAGATGGTCGAATACATGTTTTAATGAAAAGTAGCTCTGTACTTTTCAGAATTTATCCTCTAAAACAGTCTAGCAAATTAGATCAGCACAAAGAAACCCATTTGTTATCTGTTGTGTGAATTGTGAGCAACATCGTGATCCACACCCATGTCTCTACAGATGGAATTACATTTGGGAAAAATGTGGTCCATAGCATATCATTTATGTCTCACAGAGGAAGAAAAGTGATTTAAGGTGGATTCCATGTTTGTTTGTAAATACTCACAGAGCAGACAAATCCTCCCTGTAAGCAATCTCTTAAGAACCTATAAGCTGAAATCTGTGTGTGAGATCCCTTTGCCCAGACTTTTTAGAAAGACAAGAAGCACCGGTTACAGCTGGTTTCTCACCTTTTTTTTTTCTGTAAATCCAGCCAAGAGACTTGAGTGGGTGAAGAATATGAGCAGTTGCTTTGGACAGGAGATCTGTATGGTTGCCTTCCAGTGACAGGGTAGAAATAGGTGATAGTGGCATCTTTAGTATCTGGCACGAAACTAAGCTGTTCTCATCAAGTGGGAATACTCAGGCTATTCCCCTGGAGAGATAAGGAGCTGCTCCTGCACTGGCTTAGGCAGAAGGAGGAGTGTGATTTAGGCACAGGGAGTCCAGGTCCAGGCATTCAAAGGGAAAGCCTGAGAATAATAATTTAAATGGATGTTAGCACATTGCTTTGTAAGTGATGCTTTCAACGAGCATAGTCAGTTTTGGGACCACAAACTGCAGCGGTGTATACATGATAAACTGAAAAAAAAAGGTAGAGGACTTTAGAAAACGCATTAATCTCCGAGGAGAGTGTTGTGGTTTAGCCTTAGACTAAGTACCATGCAGCCGCTCACTCACTCTCTCCTGTCCCAGGTGGGATGGGAGAGCGAATTGGAGAGAAAAGACAACATGTAGGTTGAGATAAAGACAGTTTAATATGACAGCAAAGGAAAATATAACAATAATAAATACATTAATAATAATAATAAATATAGTTATATGTTTGAGGACATAGTCACAGCACATTCCAGATGACCTCACCAAACCACCAAGTTTATCTCCTTCCTGATGCCAAACAAACAAACTGAAATATGTGCTGTACTTGTGTTGACATCTGTGACAGCTTCATTAACTAATTCTTGTGACTCACAGAAAATCTGAGGGTAGATTTTCAGTCCTCTGAAACGGATTTGTTTCTGAGACACATTCCTTCTCCTCAAGTTCCTTCACTCAAATCTCAATAGTGAAACAAAGTGGATTAGGCAAGCACAGTCAGCTTCATGTGCTGCACTCTTACTTCTGCAGCAGAAGAAGAAACAAGGATGTCTTGGTGAAAATTAAAACACTCCTTGTCACCTCTGTTGTGTTTTAGGCCTAGTCACCACACAGTTTCTTGCTCTCCCTCCCCTTCCCCACTGGAATAGGGGAGAGAACTGGGAAGAAAGGAAAATTCATGGGTTGAGATGAAGACAATTTACTAGAATAGCAAAGGAAAATGACAATAATAACAAAATATAAGGATATTAAAATATACAAAATTAACAATGCATGATTTCTCACCACCCAATGTCCCAATGACCAATACAGCCCATCCCAAGTGGCAATCATGGAAACAAAAAAAACAAGCAGCAAGCAAAGGAGCGAGAGGGAGAGATGACCCCCTCAGCCAGCCCCCACTTATGTACTAAGCATATGGAATGTGCTTAGGAATACTCTCTTTTTGGCCAGTTTGGGTCAATTATTCTGTTTGTATCCCCCCCAGCTTCCTGCACCTGCACACTAGCGAGACCTGGAAAGCTGGACAGTGTCCTTTGTCTGATTAGTACCAACTCATAACATTGGTTTGTTTATCAACATTCTTCACATACGAAATCCAAAACACATCAGCTACTGAGAAGAAAATTAGCTCCATCCCTACTGAAACCAGGACAACCCTCCTTATCTTCTCATAACCCTTTTAAGACTGAGACTGGGGACTTACTGTCCCTATTTTTTTTTTCAAACTATTTTTCTTGTGTAAACAATGAAAGGCCCAAAAAGCTGAATGATTAACCCATTGCATGGATGTTGTCATGCTGCTGATCCCTATGACGAATAAGATAAAGACCACCAGGCTGAATTGGAAAACAGGACTCAACCAGAATGAACTGCAAAAGTGTGAAAGTGCAAAGCACATTATGAAGCCAACTGCAGGGGTTCATCAGCTGTAGGAAAAATTAGTATAAAAGGAGCAGAGCTGCACTAAATTTGAGTCAAAGTTTAAAGACTTTCTCAGCCACTTGCAGGAACCAAAGTTGTTTCTGCTGCCTGAAAAGCTGACTCATTCCTGGGTATTGCTGGAGGGTCCTTTGAATGGGGGCAGCTATAAGATTAGTTTCTGCAGGGGGAAACAACCTACAGTGCAGACACAGTGATCTGTATGCATAATTTAAAAGGGGAGATTTATAAGAGATTAGTGCTGTCTCCTGGTTTTACACAGTGTATGCAATCAAATGTCAGATCTGTCAGTTTTTACGTCTCCATGCACAAGCAGAACATCACTTCCCTGAGCTGCTCCTTACCACTCATATCACGCTACCGTGATTGAAAACAATAACATGTGGCTAGCCAGGCAGCCTGCTGGATCACAATATTTTAAGGAACGGGGTCAGTCCTTTTTTCTGATATACCGATTAATCCAATCCCTAAACAGGAACATCTCACCCTACAGGGACTTGAGTACAAGCCAACGAAGGGTCGTACTCACCTCTAACAATACTTATATCCTAAAGTCCTTAAATAAAACGCCATACAAACCTACATGCACCCATTCCCCAGTGAGTTTAAATCTGCATTCTCTTACGTCCACCCTTGTACGTCTTATCGCAACTGATCAGCTCACACCCTTTTAAGACTCCCAGACTCTGTGTTCCCTTGCTATGTCTCCCAACTAGCTCTGCCTGGCATGCCTCAAGCAAATTTATGGGATCTAATCTGCCCCAAAATCAGATCATTTGTGCAGCTGGAAATGACAATATTTTACACAGTGGCTGATGAATTACAGCAAAGGATCACTTTTTGGGGACCATCTTCAACATAATGGAGATCTGTACTCAATTCTGTTCTCAAACAACTTGAGGGAATGAAATTCATTTTTATCTTGAGATGGACCATGTGAGGGAGAATAGCTCTTCTCACTGCAGAAAATTTGAAGTTTATTTGTCTAGAGAAAAGAGGATTCAGGCCCTTCTTCAAAAAGTATCTGTAAATTTAATTTAAAAATACCCTGCCCATGATGAGGAGGGTATTTTTTCCTCTCTTCCACACCTAATTAACATTTATTGTTACATGTAAAGTGCAACAGCTTCAAGTCTGAGAGATCTTCTCTTAGAAGTACTTTCTCACCAAGTCATTCAATAATACTGTTGTGGTCTAAATCTCTTTAGTACAGCAGGAAGTCGCACATTCTTAAATAGATCTTGTTTTATCACCAAACGCCCTATTGGTGATGGAAAGAATGATCTCTTCTTGAGTTTTGCAGAGGGATTTTCAGACACTTATTGCTAGAAGGGCTGAGGAGTCTCAATCTGAAGGTTGAAGCCAACATCTCTGAGAGAGGCAAGTGTAAGACTTGCCCCCTCCATCAGCTTTCCCGCTGGTAAGAGATATGTCCTTTTGCTGATAAAAATCTGGTGCTGGAAACTGAAGGGATGGGTGTCAGTCAGCTGCCTCAGTTTCCTTGGGAAGACCACTGTGTGCAGAGCCTGCAACGGCCTTCTCTGTCTCTGCAGGTACTACGGACCAAAGTGTTCCTGCTGGTGGACATCACTCCTTAAGTCACAGCTTTGGGCGATGCTGTTACCTTTCCAAGCAGCCTGTCGATGGGGTAAAGGATGGGCTTTGGAGTTTAAAAGATGAAGGCATCCTTTTTCTCAATGATCAGAGGTGCTCCCTGAGTGCCTGTCCTGGTGAGGTGAAGGATGAGACACACCCAGCTTTTCATGAATGTCGTTTTTCTCAGCCTGAGTTGTTTCAGTGGACTACTCACTCTGCCACAAACTTGGTAGCCGGCCTCTCCAGTGCCCTGCTTTGCCTTGCTTCAGTGCTGATTGCAGTATCCAGCAAGATGCACTGCTCTTCACACCACACACATATCACCTCAAGGTCTATAGGTTGAAGCTAGTGGGAAGCTGACACGGACAATAGGGAGGTTGCCTACATCTCCAGCTCCCATTTTAATGACTTACTTGCGGAGATGCAGGCACCCAGCCTGCTGGTGCCAGGTCATCTTCTAGGAAACTGCTGTCTTCACAGTAAAGAAGGCAAAAAGACACTAAAGCTTTACAGCATTACAGCTCTGCAGCTCTGCAGTGTCCTGGTATCAGCAGAAGGCTTCTTCCAGTATGAAAGCTGGCTTTGGTCTTCCTTACTTAGCAGATCAGCCCCTAAATGTCACCACAATGCAACTGGGTTCACATCTTAAAATGCTCCAGAGACACCAGTGGAGAAAGGATCACAAGAGAAACATGGATAAATATGCAAACCAACCAATGCAAATGCTGGTTTGTGTATTTGCTAATTCAACAGTAACATACTCATATTCTGGACTAACTGCATGCTGCCAAGTGACTTAGCAATACTTTCAGCTTCAAATACTTATCTGATCTTGTTTAGTGTCCTGGCATTTGAGAAGTCCTTCTGAGGTGCTAACTCTCCTTACATATGTTGCAGAAAAACTAATGTCTCACCAGGATGTCTCTCATGTGATGCTAACCCTTGGCCCTGGTGAACAGATGTGGCCGGTAATGTAGGAACCAGATGTGGTGGGCTCCTCGATACTAACTGGTTTTGTCCTCCCTACCACCCTTTTCTTTCCATCCGGACTTTTGCAGCCTCAGCAGTGAACATGGTGGAACCCAGAAGGACGTTCGTGTAAGTCAGTGGGATCCACTGTGACCTCCTGCAGTGTTTTGTGCTGCACACCCGTGCTCCTCAATGCTCCTGTGCTTTGTGTGCTCTGCTTGAGATGGATGACCTGTGCCCGACAAGCACCTGCTTCCTCCATTAACTGGAGTCTGGTGTGAATGGCTCACACCGCAGGCTTTAGTTTTTATTCATCTTTAGTCAGATGGACTACATCTGTGCTATCTAAATTAGATATCTAGCCACAAATCTCTGCACATACATCAATGGAATGGGGATGAAGTGTCCCATCACCTCCAGCTTGAATAATCACATATGCCAAACTAGACATGTGAAGAAACTGTTGCGGTGTTAAGCCTGGGAAAGCTAAAGAAACGTGGCCTGATTTCCCAGAAAGTCTGCTGAGCGCTCAGATCTCCTGTTGAATTCAAAGGAGTTGTAGGTTCTCAGCACTTTAGAAAATCAGTTTGTGCCAGATTTTTATAACAGAATGATGCCACGCTGCACTTAAAAATAAACATTTCCCCCTTCTGCCCCCTCTCTGTGTCCCATTTTAACTTACTGTTTTCCACTGAATTTTATCCATAGCTTTCTCTGTATGAGCGAAGAAAAGAAAATGCATGTTTTAATTAGAAAGTAATCTTTCAACCTACAATGTAAGCGAGGCTTTAAAACCCAGCAAAAAATGTTGCAAAGCCTGTTATCCTTAGTTACAAAATAAATATGCAAACTATGCCACCGTACTCTTCATAAATATCTTTCAGCTGTTCTTTTTAATAAAGAAAAATATGAAACCTTCTGTATTACTCTGGGTTTAAAGTAGCTCAAATGTTTAGTCTACCACCTTTGACAATGTCCCTTTAAGTTTTCTGATTTTTGTGGAAGATCTAGCCCTGGGGTTTTTTGGCTTAGACACAGTACTTGTCAAAACCCTTCAGACCCTCTTACTGAAGTGGCTGATGCGGAGTGTTTTTTGGTTTGGGATTTTTTTTTCTTATTGTTATTATTCTTTTTTTTTTCTCCCAGAATGACCTTATTTCCAGCTCCAATTTCATGAGAAAATGTGATCGTGTCAGAATTTTCCTTTGGAGATAATTTTCATTTTACGGATCTGACAGATTTTCAATTTCATGCTTTGATTTGAAGTTTCTGTGATTCTTTTCTTCTTACATATTAATCTGACAGCCTGTAAGGCTAGGGGACCTATTCTCGCATGGTTAAAGCAAAAGGTTTTGCATCAGGAGATCTGGGTTCTATTTCTGGTCTAATCTCCAGACTTGCTATGTAATTTCAGCAATATGAATATACGAGTGCGTGCGGGCATGTGTTTGTGTATATTTTGCTATGTCTTCTCCTATAAATACATAAATAGGCATTTAAATAGACAGCTATAAGCACAAAAGGCAGTAATGCTTACCCACACTGTTTCTTTTAATGCTTTTGAGTATTCTAAGCTTCTTGGCTGTGAAAGGAAAAAAAAAAGATATTAATGTATTTGAGCATTATGGTAGCAGTTAGCATATTCTCTTCAGCAGTTGAATTTTGACATATTTAAAACTAATGTTTCATTTGCCAAAGTTTTGCATGTCTGTGCATTCAAGCAGCATCCTAAACACACTATTACTTCAGTGAATGGGTAGGGAGGGCTGCAGGCTGCATAGAGGAAAACACATGACTTTTGCCTGCAGCTTTGGCTTCTGCTGAGGTGGTTCCTGAAGTGAGTTTAGACTCCCTGGTCAGTGTGGACTGAGAGACACCTCCCACAGAGGCTCCAGTCAGTGCCAAATAGATGTCTCAGAGAGCAGATGACTATTACCAAAGTTTCCTATCCACCTGATAGAGAAAAATATAGGTGCTTCTGTTCCATAGAGCTTATCTCCTTGGAAGACCTTCAAAGGCATGTACTTCTCCATAGGGAAACAAGGTGGTTACTTTTAAAAGACATTTCATTAGGTGCCAAAAATGTAGATGCAAACTACATGCTTATGTTGGCTAGATCCCTATCATAAGGATGTGAATATTTGGCAGTAGATCTTGAAGAATCCTTCATCTGCTCCTCATCTGGTGGCCATTAATATTTTTATATTTCTGTATTCATAGGCGAGGAATTTCTCACTAAGAAAGGCTATCTGAATTTTTTTTTTTTTAAAAAAAAGATGTCAGTCCAAAATGGATGACGGATCACACTGCTGAACATTGAAAATACTGCTTCATGAAAACTGATTATTAGCACTCCTGGACAGGCTCAGAAGCCCTGCGCTTGCAGGCTGTGTCATGTACTTGTAATTGAGCCCAAAGCTTTCCTCTTCCAGCTGTCAAACATAACTGGGAATGGAATCTGGAAAGACACAATTTTCTTTTTGCAGTTCAACTGCTTTCTCATTCATGAACCAGATAGGAACTATGGGACTATTTACAATTTGGCTATTACCTGAAATGTGATCTGTGTAATTGGTCGTATCGTTCATATTTATTCTCTCTCAGACCAAACAATTCCAAGACCATAAAAGAGGTTTCAGTCTTGTCCCACCAGCCTTGCAAGTGAGACTCCCCAGGTGATCACTATCAGATGTGTTTTCACATGATTTTCATTTTACGGATTTATTTTCTGGCAAAAAAAAAAAAAAAAGGATAGGAAAATTCATCTACTTGAATGTTGATGGAAAGCACATAAAAGCAGACCTGATAATATAAAAGAGAATTTGCTATTGTCTTCAAATATTGTTTTTTATTGGCATTTGTTCATCAGAGGTGATCATTATCCTGCTCATGGAGAGCTTATCAGACCTGATGAATGGTCTGATTCGTTTTCATTCGTATTCATTTGAAGGAGAATAATAAGTGCATAAGAAGAAACGTGGCTCTGCCATCTCTGGCTAAATACCCAAAAGAACAAAATTCTGGGGCATGGGAGAGACTCGTTCAAGTGCTGTCAGGACCCAAAAGCCAAAAGAGGTCCTTCTTGGTCTCGTGGAGGGATAGTAAGCTCTCTTTTTGATGTGTTTACACCTGCTACAAGGTCTCTGCTGCAAGGGGCTAGAGCACAAGGGCCATCAGTGAGCAATACTCACTACTAAAAATGCTGTGTTTTAACTAAGATAACACACACTGTTTCAACAACACTCTTCTCTCAAAACAGATGTTAAAAATGGCTGTGGTGCTGATAACCCATTGCTGGCATTGGTCTCTCTGTCTCCCAGGGAGGAAGCAGATCCAACAGCATCCTCAGCTCTTGGCAGGGACACAGAGCTACTGCAGAAGGAGAGCAGCGGCAGAAACATGGCCCTTGAGGGGAACTTCTTACCCCTCAGTTAAGGTGAGGAAGTTTACCTTCCACTGGGGAGGTGGAAGCTATCTTGCTCTTGCCAAATTCAGCATGGGACAAGGGTACAAATACAGGTAGTTACTGAGGGCACATGTATCTTGTGTTTTTACAGTAACATTGCACTGTAACTTCCTGAATAGTATGCCACATATGGTAACTGACTTAATTATGCTACTTTATTTTTCTTGAAATATGGTATCTTCCTGGTTTTGGTTGGTTTAGCAGAACTGTGGGGAGGTAGCAAGCAGGGATAGGTTTGCAGTGGGAGAGAGTTATATATGTGTCTGGTATTTCTAGGAATTTATTTCATGCTGCGACCTTTTTCTCAGCCAGCTATTCTTACTTCTCACTGAACTGTGTTCAATAAGCCAGGTAAGCTACGTATGAAGAATTTCCCCCAGAGATACTGCAGTTCCCCAGGCCTTGACGTGCTCCTCACATCAAAAGACCTGGGTGTTCAGTGTTTGAACAACGCTGCTGACTGCATGGGACATCCTTCCTCTCTAAAGATGTGACATATTTAGTCTCATATGGTGCAGGAATACCTTAGAGAGTCTTTCCCCATCTTGGCAATACAATTGCATTTTATCAATGTCTGGTAAGACCTCAACATCAGACAGAAGAACCCAGCAGTCCTTCAGCTAGAGGAATGGCAGCTTACCCAGCCCTTTTACCATTTGCCATCCGGTTTGTTCCCTGTGCTTCCTCATCACCATAGGAGCCCTGATGCCTTCACTTGTGGAAGGAGTTCAGTGAGTTGGCTTCTTAAAACATGGACATCTTTCAGGAAAATCTGAAATCCCAGCCCATGCTAATTTCTCTGCAACAGGAACTCCTGTGGCTGAAGCACTGGGTTTATTACAATACCAAGGATAAGCATCTTACAGGTACTGTTAGTTTCAGGGACAGAGTTATTTTAAGAATCACAGAAATGCTGCTTCATTAAAGAGCATTGCAATGCTGTGAGTTATGGCTGCCCACGGACAACTCATTATCCTTTTGGGTAGGAGCGTGTTGTAGTTTAGCCCCACTCAGGACCAAGCTATGCAGTCTCTTGCTCACTCACACCACCCTCCAGTGGGACAAGGAGGAGACCTGGGAAAGAAAAGAAGGCAGAACTCATGGATTGAGGTAAAAAAAAAAATTGTTTAAGAGAACAACAGAGGAAAAGAAAGCAGAGATGGAAAACAACAAGAACAAAACAGCAATAACAGAGAATACTGAAGCACATAATTTACAGTACCATAGCCTGCAGGAGATCCTGATGCTCAGCTCTCTCCTGAGTAGCAGAATCTCCCCTCACCACAGTTCCCACTTTATCTGCTGAGCATGATCCACAGGGTATGGATGTCACATAGCCCTTTGGCCAATTTGAGTAAACTCTCCCAGCTCTTGGCTAATTAGTGAACTATCCCAGCTGTGTCCCCCAGCCACAGGTGCCACCAGCTCCAGTTCCTCTTCCAGCTCAGGTGAAAATTAACTCCATCCTATCTGGACCATGACCAAGCGGTATCACTTGATGTTCATCAGCAGTGAGCAGGGTGTTTGTGCTGAGGGAGCCATGCTCAGTGGTCATGTGGTCCATGATCAGTAGAAAGATGGGCATGTGAAAGGACAAGGTCCCCTTTTTGCTCCATGGAGGAACGAGTGTCAGGCTGTCACAGCAGTGTTCTTACCATGGGATGCTAAGGCTGGACACTGCGAGCCTGGGAGGTGTGCAGAGGTATGTGAGAGCATTAAGTCTGCCACAACAGGACTGGGGAACAGTCCCTGCAGATCCTGGGGCAACCTGTCCTGCCAGCAGTGGCCAGCACTCCTCTTGAAACTCATTATAGTAGGGGGTTCCCAGCATGAATTACTGTGTGGGCAGTGCGGGTGATGAGGGGACTGGGCCCTGACAGAAAACTGGTAAGGAATGTGATCTGATAGCACAGAGGTACTTGAAGTTGTTAGGATGAATCATCCTTTGGAGGCATTTGCGGCTCCAGACAAAATAAAGAGAGCCAAGACAGCCAGGCAGAGCTGCACGCCCCACTTTCAGACGACTATGGCTAGATGAGAGGAGCCCCACTGGTGTCTCAACCCTTTCCAGCCTCCACAGGTTTCATTTCTCCCCTCTTTTACTATGTCTGCTGGGAAACGAGCCAAAGCCACACAGAGCTGGATCTGCTCCTGATGTTCCTCATGTTCCCAGTGTTCATCTCCAGGGCTTTGGGTTGGCCCTTCAGAGGAGCTGAGGCCAGCAGGGAAATTTGGAGCTTGATCAGCTTCCTAAAGAGGGGATTTTGGATTCAGGGGGCTGTTTCAATCCCATCCCCACAAATGTTTGCTAAAATAACAAAAACTCATTTCTTTCCATTAGCTCGACTTGCATTTGCTATGTTGGTGGCCTCTTTTCCTCCCCTTTCTTAAAGTCTTTCCTTATAAATTTAATCAAAACAAGTTTCCTAGATTTGCCGAGCCATTCCATTACATTTCCTGACCACTCCCTTTCACATCTGCTTTACCTGTTTGCCTCTATTCCTCACTCTTCTGCAAGGATCTTTAACGGACCCCCTTGAACCCACTCAGCCACAGATCTTCAGTGCTCCCTTTGTAAGCACTGAAACAGGCTGAAGTAGGCTTGATTATTTGACAGAGTAAGGCTAGAAGGTGTCCCTTTGCTGCTCCAAGGGAAAAAAAAAATTCCTTTCCCTGACACCAGCTCTGATTTACAGCTCCTGTCCTACGTGACCAGCAGCTCCCCACCACCTCTCCCCTCTCTTTAGGTGTCTGGTTTCCAGGCAGCAGCTCATCATGTCTGTCTTGAGGTACCTTACAAACTAGGAAACGCATTGTGCCATACTGATGGATGGCGCTGGAAGTGGGAAACAACAGTTTCCCCATTCCCCAAGCCCAGGCAGGGGCATGCTCACTGTTTCGAGGTTAGGGTGCAGACCTCCCCCGGCATCCAGGACTTGCTCCCCAGAATGGTCTATGCCACTTCTTCTCCCTCCCTGGATAACCATGACCTACCTTTCTGCATCCTTTTACTTCTTTCTGGCTGAATGCCCTTTCTTAAACTTGCAAGCATGTGAGTGCATACTAACCAGAGGGGATATATAAAACATGTCAGCCTGTACGTGATACCATGTGAAGGTGCTTACCTGTGACACTGCGGCATGAAGACTACAGTATGCTGCTGGGGAGAAGGAAAATTTATTGGTGGCTTTAGGCCTTACAACCTTTGATGGCTGTCAGAGTGGCAGGGAATAGAGGTAGAGACGGATTTCTGCTTCGCCCCTGCCTTAACTACCAGGAATTTATTGTTCAATCATTAACTCCTCATGTAGAACCTCCTTCCTCCAAAAGCTGTTGTTATTACAGGGGGTCGGGGGAAGCCCTTTGTGCCCTTTCCTTGTTTCCTTTAAAAAAACCCCAAGTTATATATCCTGTGGAGTGTTTGTTTTGTTTTAAAAGCCTCTGCAACACAAGGGTAAACAGTGTCAGAGACAAACCAATGGTTGTTTTTCGGTTTTCCTTGTTTCATTGTGTTCCAGCTGACCAGCTGCAGAATTTTTTTCATGCCTTCATTGTTGTTTTTACCGTCAGGGGTTTTACTGCTTGATTTCTGCCTGGACGTTTCTCGCAGGTGTACCTCTGGGGGTAAATCAAGGCTGCCCTTGGCTCTTTGATCTGGGTCTTCAAATAACAAAAACGAGAGCTTATCTCTCTCTTTTATCCAGGTGGCTGTGTACTTTGCCAGCGCTAATGAGTCCAGCCTCACGACACCAGGGAGACAAGCTGTAGGTAACTATTGTCCCCATTTAGAGAGAGGTGCGGAGAGGCTGGCCCGGCACTCGTTGTGCCGCTGGAGCAGCACGGACTGCCAGCACAGGCTCTCTCAACTGACTCCCCCAGCTTTAATAACGACACGGGAAGAGCAATAGAGCCCTGGCAGGTGTCATTGCTCCTTTGTAGATGGAAAGACTGGTCATAATAATGAGAATACATCATGAAAAAGCACGCTTCATCTGTAAAGCGCTTTTAAAAAGTAGTTCTGTAACTTCCCAGGCACGCACTTAGCCCTACAATCACTGCTCAGGCTTACTGCCACTGCTTATCTGCTGTGCTCTCTTACTAATTACTCCAAGAGCTCAGGATGTTTTTCTCCAGGGAGTTAAGGACGTGGGTAAGAGACAATGCGAGCAAGCCAAAAAAGATAAAGGACTACAACATCTCCCTCTTTAAAAATTGCCACCTGCATTGTGCCCAGTCTGCTGTAGAGCGTGGCCTGCGGAGCGTCCTGCAGTACTGGAGGCAGCAACTTCACAGCTGGGGACACTGGAGGCCTAAAGGGGCTGAGTCATCCGAAGCTGCAGGACAAATGAGCAGGAGAAGTAGCTGAGTTGCTGCCAAGGGGCAGGTCATTTTGTTTTTTGGTGTAGTTGTCCAGGCTCTCCCACTGCAATGCAGGCTCATGAGAGCCCCACTGAGAAATTATCACACAATCTAGTAGGTGTCCAAACGTGGATGGTTTCAGATCCACTGCCAACATGTTTTTCCATACCCTCCAGAATCTTTAACTCCAATTTTAAGAAATGAAAGGTTGTATACTCCTTCTTGTTACGGTGCAAACTGTGCCCAGATATAGCTTAATGCACAGCTGTGCTTTTAGCTGGAGGGTATGGTTTCACAAGACATCTTGAGCTGAATTAATAACTCATGGCTCTGCTGTTTTAGTGGGCCAAACTGGCTTATCTTGCAATCAGAAAAGTGACAGAGCCGGTGCAAGGAGAGTCAGGCAGGTGGGGAGTGTGTGGTGCCGGCCAAAATCTGGAGGAGGGCACATAGGGGACCCAGGGATGGAGGAGAATGAGCTCTCCCCTCCTGTGGCAGCAACTACCTACACATTCAGCTCATCCATAACCAGCCCTTACTGACCAGAGAGAGATCAGATGGCAACCGTGTCTGGGCAGATGAGTCATTTCTACAGCTGCAGGCGGAAAGCTTCTGAAGGCTCTCACGGCAAGCCTGGGGCTTCAGGCCACCGTGGCGAGGACTCAAACAGCAACTGCAAGAGAGGTGTCAGCTTGGGAGCCTTGTTACTGGGGAGAAAACAAAGGCAGCCCTGCTATCAGGCTCCCGTAACAGTATTAGACTGGTATCATACTCCCACAACAAGGGATGCAAGTTTGAAGGAGCACACTGTAAAAAGTAGGGAAAAATAAAGGAAAGAACACATGAATTCATGAGCCAAGTTGCTTTAATAAAGTAATAAGCACTTAATGAATTATGCTTTCAAAGCAAAACCAAACAGGATGATGGAAAGGTGGGAGAAAATGCAAGTACATCTGAAAGGAACTGGACGGCTGTGAAATTCCTAAGCTGGGTCTGCAGAGGGGAAGGTAAAGGGAGGAGCGGGTCAGAGATTTCTACTGACTTCTGTCTCTAGAGTGTCTCATAAAACCCCACATAGCTCAAATGATTTCACTCAAGACACATTATAAAGACAAACCCGTTATTAACGGGAAACTTTCCTGATATGAAAGGCAATTTGAGGTTGATCTTGTTCTTGCCATACATCTTCTGAAATGACAGCTAAAGACGGCTGAATTGCCTCTCAGTGCTAGGCAGCGGTTACTGACTAAGGAGGTTTTTTTTATTGAGAAAATGATTATATTCCTTTCCATGATAATAAAATTCTTCATGACACTCATTAAAAATGCTAAGGCTTCCCAGGTAGCTGCTGTGCCCTGCTGGGAACACGGCGCTTTTCTGGTGTTCAGGCAAGCCCAAGAAATGTGTAAAGCCGGTTGTGTATTTTCAACATCTTTGCAATCCTCCTTTAAGAATGTGTGATTTGAATAAGCCCAGGAGTGTCCTGGTGCTTCTGAGCTGATTCTTGTGCTGCTAATCTTTGCTCCACTATTTTTAGATAATTTTCCAATCTGCCTGCTTTTCAGTTACGTATTTGCTCAAAGCAGCAGCTTATTTATGTGATCTGGGAGCATTTGCTTTTTGCCTCAATATGTTGGTCCAAGCCCTGTAGACATTTTCTGACTTGAGCAAGCTCCAGTTCCCCTTATCATTTGCTCCCTGCTATGGGAGAGGTGCCCATGGGGCGCACGACCACTGCCCCACAGGGTGCTGCCAGAGGAGGGCAGAGCTCAGCCCCTTCTAAGCCTGGTGGGTGCAGGAGACAGGCTGCTATGTCCTGGTCACCTGGCCCCACAGGTGCTTCGGTGGCTGCATGTGACCCACTTCTGCTCCCAGATGAAACAAAAATCTCACCAAGACCAGCGAGCCACCCCACTGCTACAGCTCTAAGGGAGGGAACGTGCACATAAGCTGGGGCTGTGGGGGCTGTTTGTTGTCCTTTTCACCATCTGAAGTGCTCCCAGTCCAGGAAAAAAAAAAAGCTTTATTGCATTTCAAGCTTTATTGCATTTAAAGATTTGTTTTCTTAAATAGTTGGAGGGATTCAGAGCTACCTTCCAGGTTTGAAGCAGGGGCTCCTTGGCCTGCAGCCGGCACTGGGAACTGGGAGAAGTCAACCTTGGCAGCGCTGCTAGTTGAACCGGCGTGTGAGTTGCCAGTGGTGGATGACATCCGTGTCGCCACTGCAAAGTGAGATTGCCTTGTTGCTGTGAAAAAAAGCACAACATTCTCCTACACAGGCAGGAAAGTTTCACCTTGACTGTAAACTAGGACAACTCACACAATATTTGCTGGAGGAAATACAGTGAAAACAAAGCTGTGATGGCAGAAAGATGGGCTGGACATGTTTTTGCCCCCCATCTCTGAGTTTATGAAAGTGTGGAAATCTCACTTAAGGTCATATCTGAGCATCTCCCTGAATATTCACAATATTTTGTCAGGTTTTGCTCAACAAACAGCACTGAGTTGTTTGGCCGAGACATCTCAAACCCATGCTCCTCCTCTGGTAAAGGAGCTGAGAAGCAGCAGAAGGTCGAGGGAAGCGCACTTCAACTACAGCGCAGCAGTTTGCTCTTCACACTCTCATGCAAACTGTATGGGTTTGCACTTTTAGGAAGTGGGGCTGCCCTCGAGGAAGAAAGCGAGGTTTATCAGAGCTGGCGCTGCGAACCGCACTTGGCTGCTATAGCTGCCACTTTTGTTTAAGGCCAACACAAGCTCACGTGATTTACACAACTGCAGATGCTGTGGGCATTGCAAAAAAAAAAAAAAAAAAAAAATCAACAATTGCTGACAATATATCTATGGATAAGCCCTAACCCAAGCTATTCCTTGAACTTTGGACGCTGAACTCCACTGAAGTGCCGAACGCTGTTTATACAGGATACAGGCAGAATTTTAATTCTGAATAATCTTACAGCTAAAGATTTTCTTAAAAATGGATCCAAACTAGCCAGTTAAAACCCCTCAGTAATTTGTTTATTTTGGGTTTCTTTCTTTCCCACTTGTGACTCAACAACCTGGCAGCAAAATGCCTCCATTATTCTCATTATACAGGGCAGTGTGTTTAAAGAAGTTGGACGCAATTATGTCAGTTATGTTGACCTTGCCGAACTACCTCTTCCAGCAAGAAATTACGTAGGCAAGATCATTTCTGGGTGTTAAATATCTCTCATTTCCTTCAAAACCACAAGTGCCTTTTGCCAAGAGAAGACTGGCCAGAGCAGCAGGATGGTGAGTCCAGTAAACCTTCATCTTCTGACCCAGCAGCCGCCCACAGCCCTTGATGGGCTGCCTGGGGTACCTGTCCCCATGAAGGGTGCTCAGGCCACCCCTTGCTGTTGGACCATGATACCTGGAGGGTTACGCAGCCATGGCTTGCATCTGCTGAGACCTGATTTGCACCTGACTGCAGGGCTGGGTGCAGCTTCTGGAAGCCCCAGTTTTCTACCTGGTGAAGCAGAGGCGATAGAGCTTGGTTCACCTTCAGGGCTCCTAGGTATTCTGGTACTGCAGTGACAGAAGTCCCAGGACTGTTGTAGATTGTAGATTATAGATTGGGAAAAATTTGGCTGTCTATGTCATTACCACCTGTCTCTGCCATATGCAGGTGGTCTAAGACTGAGAACAGGAACCAGCAAAGACACGTGAAAACCTCTGACTGGTTTGAACTCTATGATCTTAAAGGTCTTTTCCAAGATTATTCTGATTCTATTATTACCTCCTGCTGTCTGCTCCCATCTGCATGGCATGGGATCTGTCTTGGGCTTTATTCAAACAGCAATACTTCTGTTTATGTTGATGTTTGGACTTGATGATCTTGGAGGTCTTTTCCAGCTTTAAGGACTCTATGATTCTGTCAAGGTGTGGTTGATTTGGGTAGTGGATTACACGTGGAAATGTCCCCCAGAGAGCAGAGTTCCTTGGTTTCAGACCATGAACTTGGCTTCAGAGAAGCTGGGTGACCCCTGACATGATGGGTATTTATAGAAACAGGTGGATGTTTTTAAAGAGCATGGTGGCTGTTGCTACAGTTATTTTTTGTTCCCTGATCCTGCAATCCCCTCTCAGGGCTCATTTCTTATTTTGGGAAGGGAATCCCACTGTAGGAGAGGCAGAGAGATACTGAAGAGGAGAGTTAGAAGAGGTCAGCTCAGCCTTGCCTTCCAAGCACGCAAAATACCCAGCCAGTTTCAGGGAGGGGACTAACATCAGGAAGATCACTCTTTGATGTGAAGAGGAAATGAGGGCCACGAGCAGTGATGCTGTCAAACAGGACACTTCAGTATTGATCACGGGCATTAAAGAGTCAGTCAAAGAAAAGAACGAGAATGTAGAGATCTGCAGAGGACAGCTACTGTCAGCTGCCAATGACAGAGGTCCCCAAGCTGGTGACACATGCAGCATACTCGCAGCTGGGAAGGAACCACACTGCTCCCAAAAGCGCTCTGTCGCAGGGTGCTAGGCAGCATGGTCAGTTTGAAAGCACTGGAGGTTGGGAGCTGCCCTTGAGTCTACACACATGTGCACACGCTTGAACTCATTTGGCCATTGCGGGGCATAACCCACAATGCAGATCTGTAGGGTGGTCGCAGGAGGCTGGGGAACATGGACGTGAACTTGGTTTCCATCTGTGCAAAACAGATGTAAGGGAAGTAAGATGAAATGAGGAACAGAATGCAGGTTGAGATTTCAAACACTGCCAAATTCTTAGTCTGTGGATCCAGATCCAGTGCTGTCTTCAATTACTGCAAACCTTTTCCTCTTAGTCTCGGTTCTGATGTAACTCAAAGGATACCATCAACCATACTTCATTGCCAAGTTCTTTTCTTTTCTTTTCTCTTTTCTTTTCTTTTCTTTTCTTTTCTTTTCTTTTCTTTTCTTTTCTTTTCTTTTCTTTTCTTTTCTTTTCTTTTCTTTTCTTTTCTTTTCTTCTCTTTTCTTTTCTTTTCTTTTCTTTTCTCTTTTCTTTTCTTTTCTTTTCTTTTCTTTTCTTTTCTTTTCTTTTCTTTTCTTTTCTCTTTTCTTTTCTTTTCTCTTTTCTTTTATCTTCTTTTCTCTTTTCTTTTCTTTTCTCTTTTCTTTTATCTTCTTTTCTCTTTTATCTTCTTTTCTTTTATCTTCTTTTCTTTCCCTTCTCTTCTCTTCTCTTCTCTTCTCTTCTCTTCTCTTCTCTTCTCTTCTCTTCTCTTCTCTTCTCGTTCAAAAAGTAAAACATCTTTTTATGGATTTATAATTCTAATAAGAAAAAATCATGGAGCACCTTGAGTCAGCATGTACGTAAAACTCACACAGGTGAGACAGGAGATCACACCTGTGTGATCAGTGGAAAATGGGCAGGTGGACTGGGATGTGGTTGTGGCCTGTTTTCATGTGTGAGCTGAGAGAAATGGAAAATAATATCAGAAAAGAGCATAAAAATGAGGGACAAACAAAACTTGAGCATCCTTTCAATAGGCATGATTGGGGAAAAGATGGCTTTTTAAAATCCCTAATGACCTTTGGGGATATCTAAATCAAGAGCAACAAAGGCCTGAGGACAGGTGATGGGGCAAGACAGGAATGTGCTGATGGGCTCATGGAAAGGGAATAGCCATGAGCCTGCTGAAGATCATAAAACCCTGACTTCATCCTCCATATCTGTCCATGTAGAAAAACCAAAAGCCTTTCATTTTCAAAAGTTCTCAAATTCAAGTCCTTTCAAGGTGGCCCATATTGAGCAAGCAAAATGGAAAGAGCTACAGGCACAGGCCACTTCCAGGAAAGCTAGACGAGTGCATTTCTCATTTACACCCACTGGGCCTTCTTTTTTTTTCCCTAGAAGGTTATGGCCTCTCCTCTTGAGCAGGCGTTACTCACCAGTCATCACCATTGGTGCTGAAAGCTGGGCTAACATTTGTGGCAGCAGCTACTTCTCAACTAAATCCCCATGTTTAACTTGGAAAACATCAATCATCCTCCAGCCTTGGTGAGGCTGGTTAATGGCAACTTTCACCAGCCGCAGCAAAAGCATCAACTGAGCAACCTTCTTCCTGGAGAGGCAACTCGGGCATAGGACAGCAACTGCATCCCATGGACCTCCTTTCCCTAAGGAAGCCAGGACAGCCAGAAGCTAATCATTGGGAAGGGGAACTATTTTATTTCTATAGATATCTGACCTCCTGGAGCTGCACTGAGAAGGGAAAGTTTCTGGAGGTGATAACAGTCTGATTGAGGTTCTTGCTGAAGTCTCTTGTCATCTAGAGTTCATAATTTAAAGGGAAATTTGGCCCTTCGTCTCAAGAGGGTTGTAAGCTCGAACTAAATTTTCCAACATATTCCCTAAGTTCTGCAGAGCTCCAGCGTAAGAGCTTGGGACTTTGTCAGCTAGCTCACTGAAGTGGAAAAAAAAAAAAAGAAAAAGAAAAAAAGAGAAAAGAAAAAGAAGGAAAAAAGAAGGGTTTTTAAAAAACAAAATACAAACCAGAGTAATAAAATAAGCATGGTAGATTCAATGTTATTTGTTTTTATATTAATTTTATGCTGCCCTCACAAATTCAATATACCACAGCTTTGTATATTAAGAAAACATGTGCAACATGGAAAGTATTAAGGAAGTGTTGTAGCAGTTGTGTTAGAGGAGGGTCGTTACTTTTGGCAGTCTGAGAAGCTGTCTGCCGTCAAGGAATGTGTGTGTCAGCTGATTAAGACCACAGAAGTGATTAGCGAGGGAACCGTTAACAACGCTGCATGTCGATGCACATCTTTAGGTTAAGGAGTTAATTGCCTCTCTCAAAACTGTGGTTTCAAGACTTCTGTAGACCTGGGAAGAATACCCAGTGGCAGTTTGCACTTGATCCACATTTTTCAAAATTAATTTCACAACTACAAAGGCTAGATACAGCTTATTTTAATTCCAGCTGAGCATTTTAATGCTGAGGTAAATGGCTAATTCTGTGAAGAACAAGGTAGCCATGAACTACGTAAGTGTTTACCCATCACCTCTGCTGTCTGCTACAACTTTTCATTTTCAGGGAAGCTTTTCCTTGATTTATGAAGTGCGCTTCTGCAAGAGTTCAAGTGCATGTACAACACGGCACCTTCCACCGAAGCGCTGACGTGCAGCATCCCCTTCAAAACGCCCTCCTCACCCCTGGGAACAAGCACTCACCATTCCTCCCTTTAAATGATCCTCTTCCCACCTCTTGCTAGTAAGTCTTACTGAATAAATATGATTCAAAAATGAACAGATCAAGATTTTAGAGGCCGAAGGAAGAGAAATGCCTCTTGTTGAAATCTCTTTGGTGTCTTCTTTTCATCTACACTTGAGAAGGTGGAGCGCCTCTGCTTGGCAGCGCTGCCTGTACCCACCCTGGGGGGCACTGGACACCCTCCAGACTGGTGGGGGCCTGGGGAGGCCTGGGGGGGCCTGGGGGGCCTGGGTGTCCCCAGCAGCCTGATCTCCCACCTGGTCCCCAGGCTGCCCACACCAAACTCAAGCCACTTCTCTTCAGCTGAAACTTCATCATGTCACCCCATGAGAAATCTAGGTGGTCTTTCAGGAGAGGAGGTCCCAGGCCATTTCCAGCTTTTAGAGATCCTCCAGAGCTGTCCCCAGCCAGACCATGGAAAGCAGAGGTGAGACATGGGTACTTTCCAGACAAGACATACCCACACAAGGCCATCCGCTACCTACTGTCCCCCACTAGTGCTCACAGGGGGACTGCACCACACTAACCCAAACTCGGGGTGCATAGGTATTGCTTGCTGCTCCACGGTTCGTAGGCAAATCCAAACCAACAAAAGCCCCAACTGAGCAGAGGAAAAATAAACAGTTGTTCAGGTCAGCTGCTCTGATCTGCTCACATTTTTCTCAGCTCCCCGTACACGCAAGCCGCAGTGATAGATGACAGACATAATCTATAATTGAGTGGGTCTTTTCCTATCGATCGATAACGTGTGGGCACCATCAATCCTACCTTGGCTGAGGCCAGGCTGGCTCTGGGCAAAGCCTTAACCTCAGCCAGCCTTGAGCAAATGACCTTCCCCCCTGGCTCTGAGACTGCGAACACCAACCTACGCCCCCCCCGTGCCGCCCTGTCAGCTTGCAGGCCGGGAGGCGGCAGACACAGGGCAAGCTAACAAGCTCAGTCAGCGCCTAGGGAGAACCGGTCTTCTCAGATGATGGATGCTGGGAGCGATGGCCGTGGCCACGGATACTGTGTGTTCCTGCCAATAGCTGCTTAACACAACTACGAGCTCTGGCAAGAGTTAGGCACCAGCAGGTTTGAACAATAGCCAAAGTCCTTTGTGACCTCAGCTAAATCCAACCTGAGAAGAGGAGAGCCAGCTTTGGTTTGCACAAGCAGCTACAGATTGCGACGTTTATTTCAGGTTGGCTTTTTTTTTTTTTGACAGCTGGGCTTGTCTTCTCCAGATATGAGTTTTTCTTGAGATATACTGCATTTTATTATCAGCTGGGATGGAAAGCTCGCAAGCACAGCTGTTATTGCAACATTTCAGTGCTTCGACTTTCGGGCCCAGATGGAATGAACTGTGCAAAAATGAGAAATGAAGAGTAAAGCAAACTTTCTCAAACTTTCAAAACAACTCGATGCGAGAACAGGCTGGGATGGATTAAGCGCACACACGGACCGTCTGGGCCGCCGCAGTGATGAGTCATGGCGCTACACTGACGTGACACCGTGTCGCAGTACACTGCCTCTGCAGAAACGCCAAGGGAAAGGGCTCCTCTGCACGGGAGGCTTGGCCCCGGTCTGCCGTAAATCTCTTTGCGGGGCTGGGTGAGAATTCGGCTCTGCCCTTATGTGGTCAAATACCCTCAGCTTTTTTCATGGCTGGAGCCCATCACAGACAATGATGTTATTTGCAGAAAAGAGTATTTGGCTATTGAGTGTAGACGTTGGGGAGAGCATGAGCTCCTTGGCTTGTCTGCCGAAGCCATGCCACAGCCATCACGGCAGGTGGGGGGGGGGGGGTGTGGGGGGGGGTGGGGGGGTGTGTGTGTGTGTGGGTGTGTGTGTCTTCTGGTCCCCACCATGTCCAACAGGTTGGACCCTTTCTAACAAGGTGACTTGAAAATACAAGCATGTGCTCAGATGCAACTTTGCCTTTTGTTTGCTGCTGAAATGCTATTTTATGACCTTTTAAAGCTTCTGTTTGGAGGAAAAGAGCTAAAATAGGATGGCTCCCTCACAGGCGTCCTCATTTGCTTACCCTTGACATTACCTTTCAAAAATGAGAAGTGTGCCTGTGCACTTGGGCACTGTGAGGGTGTAGTTGCTGTCCCTCAGGGTGGCTGGCTCCTCCTGTCCACTCAGCATAGCAGAGGCCACCTGCACAGTGACGAGGGATCTGCCTGCGTTCATGGCCCAGGCCAGCAGCTTTTGTTCTGTGTGCAAAGCTCACAGGCCCATCCTTTCATCATCCCTGGCCGCTGGGTCACTGCCCCTGGCCAGCCATCCAGCTGTGCCAGAGGTGCCAACACTGCCAGGACTGGATTTGCAGGCCAGTGGGGAGGGTGATGCTGATGATGGTTTCGGTGCAAATCCCTCACCTGCAGCAAGTTTGCCCCAGGCATTCCCAGTCTGTGTTAGCATTTCAGGATCTATGGGCTTCCCTTTCCCACCTTCTCCTTGGGGCGCCTGCCCAACTGGCTCCTGCCTGCCCTCGCGCCAGCAGCATGTGCATCCTCCCTTTGGTGGGGGAAGTGCTTAGGGCCAAGGCCAAGACGCTGATGATGGGGCTCACCTCCCCTCATGCCAACCAGTTAAAAACCAGGAGTCTAAGATCTCCATTTCTGGAAGTCCTGCTCCCCATATGCCCACCAACTTCCCACCTCTACTTGCCCTGGTGCTAGCATGAATGGCTTGACAGCAAGCCAAAAGAAGGAACTGGTTTGGGTTAAAAAGACCCATTTTTTTCATGGTTGGTGTTGACCCGTTTCTCTTCTTTCTCTTCCTTGATACAAGCGGCAGCTGGGCTCGCAGGGCATTGCCAGGGCGGGAAGGCAAGAAGGCGTCGCTGCCGCAAGGCAGCTCAAGGCACCAGTGCAACCAGGGCCATGGCGAGGTGCCAGGAGCCCTCCTGTGCCCACCAGCACCGTAGCACTGCAGGAGCTGCCCTCCAGAAGTGATCTTCGCTCTCTGTTAATGCAGAGGGAGCCCAGGAGACTCGCTGACACCAGAGCTTTAACTCCTACCTAGGTGGAACTAAGCAAGGTTAACCCCACCTCTGATGGCTTCCCAAGGCCATGGAACAGGCTGTGGTGGAGAAGGATTTGAATCCAGATTTCCTCGGTTCATGCCCTAACACCTAGACAATCTTTCCTTTCTGGGGCGGGCGTCTGAGAGCCAGACTCTCGTCTGCAGTGTCAGCAGGAGAGAATCAAACACCATGACAGTAAAGACAGCCTCAAGCACTTTTTCCTCTCAGGATTAATCAGATTATTTCCTCAGGATAATATTTTATTAATGCAACTGTAACCCGTTCCGTTAGCACCTTTATTTACGAGGGGCTGCCTGTCACGGGATTATACTGCTGTGCGCTGTGCGGGACGATGGCTGGTGAGGTTCAGCACCTGCTCCCCATCAGTTGCATCAGTAGAGGTTTTCCAGTTGTCTTCACGCTAATGCTGAGTGAAGTCCAGGCCTCCCTGCTTCCTTGTCAGCTAGTTACAAAGAAGGGGAAGGGTGGCCTGGCTCCCTTTGGAGAGCCAAAGAATCCAGTCCACAAACTTAAAGGAGTGGATTTGTAGGAATGCAGGATTTCAGACAGCTTTGTGGAGCTCTCCCAGTTGCCTGTGCAAGAAAATAATCTCTTTGGCTGGCTCATCCCATATTAGCTTCCTGATTCATCCCCCAGACTCTTTAGCCAGGGCCATCCATACTTCATTACTTCACTGAGCCCTGTTGCACCTGTCACATACATGATATTAGGTCACTGCTGATTAAATAATTCAGTCTTTCTGAAATAACAGCCCTCAAAAAAAAGTGGGTTATGTGCTGGGGTCAATCCTGTTTGCCTCAAGGAAGTCTGGTGGTACTGGCCAAGGCTGTTGGGTTGAGAGAGATTTCTGATGGAGAAGAAGGAGCTGCAGTAACAGGCTGGCTTTGTCAGAAATACAGGCTGTGATTTCTCTGCCCCCAAAGCGTTTTCAGAAAAAAGACCACTGCTCTCCTGCTTCTCCAGGGCACAGAAACAAGGATTTCGCTTCATGAATTTTCCCCATAGACACACTCAGCTAAATAATAATGACAAGCTTCTGCCTGAACATGAACTATATGCAGGCTACAATACATAAGCAAAACACAGCAAGGAATGTCTTCTAATTTCTTTTATAAAGCTGGTGTTTAATACAGAATTGGTGTTCCCATTTCTAATGGGACAACATTGACCTTGTGCTAATCACAGCATCACAGAATAGTTGAGGTTAGAAGGGACCTCTGGAGGTCATCTGGTCCAAATCCTCAGCTCAAGCAGGGCCACCTACAGCTGGTTCCCCAGGACCATATCCAGACTGCTTTTGAATATCTCCAAGGATGGAGACTCCACAACCTCCCTGGGCAACCTGTGCCAGGGCTTGGTCACCCTCACAGTGAAAAAATGTTTCCTGATGTTCCGAGGGAATCTCCTTCTGTTTCAGTTTGTGTTCATTGGCTCTGGTCCTGCCACTAGGCACCTAATAGTCCGAAACACTCTGGCAGTCTTCTCTGAGAAGGTAAGCCTTGGCACTAGAGGGAAATACAGCTCGTGTACATTTTCTCCTTTATGGAGGTCACAATTACTGAAACCTCCA
The DNA here is from genome assembly GCF_036417535.1 of Chlamydotis macqueenii. Taxonomy (NCBI): domain Eukaryota; kingdom Metazoa; phylum Chordata; class Aves; order Otidiformes; family Otididae; genus Chlamydotis; species Chlamydotis macqueenii. The sequence goes on from NC_141556.1 coordinate 133,595,125, forward strand.
TCACTGGAAGGAAGTTTAGAAGAGAAGCTGGAAACTCTCCTTCTATTTATAACAATGGAAACTCCACATCCAGGCATGCCAGTCTGACAGCTTTCACACTCTGTGCTTGATTCCAGAGACAGGACGGGTTTGAGTAAAATATTAGCCATTTTGACACTTCAGATGTTTTGATTTATAGTAAATAAAAACTGTGCAAAATAATTACGTACTCCCTGAAAGTTTTTTTCTTTGCTTTGGAGAATGAAAAGGGTAATACGAAAGCAGTTTGAGGCTTTTTTTTTTTTATATGGCTATTACTTACACATTAGACACAATGCTTTGGGAGGGCAGCAACACTGTTATGTGTGTATCAACAGCTGAACACCGCTGCTGCCTGTTTGCTCTCTCCGAGTACTGACTGTGTTTCTTAAAGTTTCAGCTGCTGGAAGAAAGGGATTTTTAAAAAGTAAGCTTAAATTCTGAAAAATCTGTGGTCAAGCATTGAAAAGGTGGCCTGAATAAAGATTCAGGAGCCAGAAGTAACATTGAACAAACTTCCCATTTCATTTTTAGTTCTCGCTGTTTTGAAGCCCACCTTGTGATTTTGAAAGCTGGACTCATAAATTTCAATCACCGGGGCTTCTAACACCTTGGCCAACGTGACACAGGGAAAGCGAAAAATCAAACCCTTTTAGATAAAATTGTTTTTCCTACTAATTTCCCAAGTCCCTGAAGAACTTCTAAAATGTATTTTACCACTTGCGATGTGTATTTACTTTTGCATTTCACTCAACTTGGACACTGAAAACAGACTGAGCACCGTGGCTACTGTGAACTGCAGAACTACTGCTTTAAACCTTCAGCGCCCACCTACAGCAAACTTAGACACGCAGCAAGGAAATTCACGTTCCCCTGTACGTCGTCCACTTCCGTTGTATTAAAAGATGTGTAATGAAACTACTGCTAAAAAACCCCCAGCCACCGACACATACATCTAGGTTGAGGATTAACATAAATAACTTGTGCCCTTCTAACAGATGAGAGGATTATATGGTCTCCTATTGTGTAGGCAGTAAATAATCAACCTGTTTTTCTTTTAGACAAAAGCTAAATTTGAGCCCTGAATTATTACTTCTTTCCTGATGATAAAAGACAGCTGCGTAAGGCAAAATGTGCAGTGATGTCTGAGCACAACAATGAGAGCCACTCTCAAAAGGCTTTGCAGAAGTCAAAGAGAAGCAGTAAATACACCTATTTCGGGGAAATAAAAAATGGAGGTATTTATTAATTTTATTAGAACTAATTTTGATATCTCATTCCTCTCCTGCCTTTGATCCTGCTTCTTCTTCTGGAGACTAAATAGATTAGACTGCTAATGAGACACCTTCGGATGCAAAACTACCTGCAAAATTCTCCTTCTCCCTGGGAGTTTCCCAAGCCCAAGCTCAGAGTTACCATTACCATAAGCTGCAGAGCAACTCCTGAGCTTGGGATTTGCCTTCTCAGGAGATGCAGACAGCGATGCTGTTATCTGAGGGAGTGGAAATCAAAGTGGATGAGGTCAGAGAACAATTTTTATCTGTCTGAAGAGACATCTTTTTTAGCACTGTTTTTCAGGCAGATATGGGCTCTCAGTCAGCTAAGGCTTGAGGTTTCCTCTCCGGCTCATGCAGAATTTTTTCCATGTAGTTCTCTGAGAAATGCACAGCTACAGAGTGTACCTACTACAGGGCAGGGTGGCTCACATACACTTCTCGTGGTTTAAAAAAAAAAAAAAAAAATTACTTTAAAATGATGCCTCAGGTTCAATGCAAGAATCAAGAAAAGAGAGTGAGAGACACAGATTCACATCTTCTTTTACTGACTTGTACAGTGTTATTTACAAATTCTCAGTACAGTACAATGATCCCACTCTTCCAGGGTGCCAGCCGATGTTTTCAGGGCTGCTAGATGGAGGAAAATTAAAAAAGGAAAAAAAAAATGACCCCCATCCCTACACCCCTTCAAAAAGAAATTCTGAGTGTCATGATGCTTGATTTTAGAGAGGAATCATTGCTTTAGAAATGAGGTGACAACAAATTGGCCTCAGTTTTGGTTGGCTACTCTATTTAAAAAAAAAATAACAAAAGGAGGGAGAAAAGTCCCAGAGAGAGGCAGCAAAACCAACTAGATAAAAAGAAATGTCTGGAAAAAGACAGGTTGAACAGATGGGAATTCCTCTGTCTACACTGGAGAAAAATAACACAGGAAATGATAAAAAAAAACAAACCCAACCTATCAAATAATGAATGGCAAATGGAAAAGTAAAGCAGAAACTTCTGTAAATATGTTTGTATAGAGGTTATACTGCCGAGTGTGTATTACAGGTACTCCTCTGTCTCGATTTACAGACGAGAGAAATTGCTGTGGTCAAAAGTGAAGCAGATGCCGGCCTTGAGCAGACTGCAGCGGTCCCTGCTTCTGGTTCCACAGATGCCAGAAGAAACACCAGCACGTCAGCCAAAGCAGTGGTCATCCAAAGTCTATTCACTGAACCATGCTTTTGACAACTTTAGGGTTCTTCCCTCTTCCTCCAACACTTTTTTGGCACTGCCCAATGGCAGAGTGACATCCTGGATGAGACGAGCCAACCTGGAGCCACAGCTCCGCATGTTCTGCCTTAGTGCTGCTATTAGTCTCAAATATTATTTCTGTAACTTTTCCCAAATTCTGTCAAGCACCCTTGGGTTTCTGCACTCGAAGTCTGAGCCAAGTGCAGGTTTCCTTTCTTTTGCTTCTGAAAGTGCGCACCTCCATCACCTGAGGTGATTACTCTGAAGATAAATTGCTGTAGGAACCCATTAATGACACAGGAAGCCACTATTTCTCATGGAGTACAGGGTGCACTTCAGGAAGAGCACGGGGCCGGGCAGCAAGACCCAGGCAAGATCATGTGCTGGCTTTTCCCTCTCAGATAAGAACGTGAAAGCTGTAGTAAACAATGCACGCTCTGTGTCGGTCTGCCAAACACCAGTATCACGGCTTAACACACCCTAAACCTGTGACAGACAGCACGAACTACTGAATTCCTTAAGTGACCCTGGAAACGAATAGCTCGTGTATCAAGTGGCAGCCTCCAAGCCGCCTGGCAGCGAGGCATCCAGCAGAGCTTTTTTTTGAAGCACGTTACTCTGTTGTGTGGGTACTCTGCCTCCTCTGCTTTCCTCCTTGCCGGGCTCCGCATGCCGTTTGCTGTCACGGCGCGGGACACGCTATCACTGCTCCACTGCCGCTCACCTCCGCAGGGCGAGGAGTCCTGCCACAGAGAAAAGTTACCCGGGCCTTTGCCAGCCATTACTGTCCATGTTTCACTGAAGACCACAGCAGTGATGGTTAAGTTTCCTACAGAAACCAAGGATGGGAAGTTAAAAAATTATGTTTCTTGTGGAAATAGCCCAGTAAGGAGAAAAATCCTCCTCTTCCTCCCTCCCTCCTGCAAAAAACAGACTAGATGCAATATACAGCCTTGGTCTTGTCTAGCCCATCACATTTCTGATGCATAAAGCATCCTCAAAACGTCCTCAGATAAGACATTCTTCCTACCTCATGCTTTTTAAGTCAGCAATCAACAATTGTAAACCAATTCAGGATTTAACTGGGAATACCGATTTGGCATTTGCCAGGGGCACTACCGGGATAACACAGCTGGAACAGAGCTAATGCCACTGCTTCCAGACATGTGCCCGGAACGGTGTGTGCTGAGGGAATAATGGGGTCTTGAGAGCCTGCTGCAAACTGACTTCGTGCACCCAACCTCTCCTGCTCCAAAGTGCATGTGCTTGAGGGTACACACTGCCCGGGGGGCTGACAGGGGAGGAAAATGGGGCAAGCAAAGAGAATACCAAGTGAAAGAGCTCCGAGTCTGCTATGGGCTACAGAAACTCAGGGATTTTGTTCGTTCATTTATTCTCCTTTATTCTACTTTGCTGCAGGAGCCATGTGAGCATCCAGTCCAAATAGGCATGCTTGTGAAGTGGTGCTACCTTAACAACAGTGGAAGGATAAGAAAGGACTTTTGAAGCTTCTCATTACTTTCCCACTTCCACAAAGAACTATTTTTCTAGAAGAGGAAGCTACATCTTTTAATTTTTAAGAAATATTATTGGGAATGTGAATTTAAATATGGAGAGCCAATCTAGAACTGCATGAAGGCACCCCAGAGTACCATCTACTTGTAAAAACTAAGAACGGAGGAGCCATCTAAATCCATCCGGCTGCCGATGCAGAATAGCTCCCTACAGGATATTTACAAGTTTTTAACGTCTTGGCCTTGTGCCTCACGTGCACCAGAGACAGACTTTCAGGCCAATAAAACATCTCTTGTCATGGCTTAATGCTGTAAGAATTAATTTATCACTAATTATTTCCTTTTTTAAAGCCCTGCTCTTTGCATAGCTGCCACATAATTCTTAAAAATCACACTAGTTGAAGAGTTTTTAATTCTTAAAAATCACACTATCCTCCAGCTCCCTGCCCGCGAAGGCCAGCTCTTCAAATGTCTTCCTTTTCCCAGTTTAATTTCAGCTCTTGCAGTTCACGAGGGACCGAAAACATTGACCACAGGGGTGCTGGGGAGAACAGCTCGAGTCCTCCCGCTCCTCCAGCCCGGGGACCCTCCGGCCAAGGGTCTGATGGATGCCAGGAAGGGCTTTTCCTTCATGGTGCTGCTGTCCAGGTTAGAAAAGGGTGCACCTCTTTGGGCTTAATCATGGAGCGACGTCTGAATTCTGACAAAGCGAGGCCTGACAAAGTAAAGACGAAGCTGTGACTTAACTGAAGCCTAAGGAAATATGATTTCACTTTAAATAATTCTCTCTTGCACACACACAATCCCAATATAAGTGATTTCATCTTTCATAGTTGAAGGTCAGCCATTTCAATGCTGTATTTTTTCCACAGCGAGTCACAGTTTCTGCTCTCCTGGCAGATCCGCACAACCAACATCCCAAATAAACCACAAAAGCAAGGCAATTTGAAGTTAATGGATGCTTTTATTTTAATGTAGCACCCAGCTCCATATCACATACATTTTCCAAAATTAGATGGGCATAGTATAGAACACTATACATTTTGCAGCTTACCACGTGGACAGTCTGCAGCTGTGAAAACAAATTGCTGAAATCTGGCTATCTACTTTATAAGTTAAAATTCAAATATATAATAGCCTCAGGGTATTTTTTTTAGATTAACAATGATAATGCTTCCAATACGATTTTTTATATAAAAAAAAATCAGTAACAGAGTAAAACAATGCATATGTTCATAGCACATTATCATGGAGACAGCTGAAAAAAGCTTCAAAATACATCATCTCTTCTCAAAGGTACTATATCACTTGGGGTTTTCTTTCCTGAAAAAATACTTTTACTCTTTAGTCAATAAAATATGTGGCTTAATGAGGGCCTCTTTTCCTTCTTTTATAACCTCATGTATTTTCTTGTCAAGGTCTGTGTACGCTGAAGGCCGAAGGGCCGATGGTGCTGGAAAACAGAGTCCCCTCATTCCCTGGCTAGCAACTTTTACAGGCTCTCTTCCTCCTTATCTGGAAGCTCAGCTGGGAGAAAAGCACCACCAAAAGGCAATTTTCCTGTCATGCCCATCCTAAGTGCTTTCTGTGAAGGGTACCAAGTCCCAACCGTCCCTTTGGCATCATTTTACAGTGCAAGTAGTCACCATCCTGCGCGGATTAGCCCCGGCACTGTCAAGCTGGGACTATCCAGGCGACAAGCAAACAAGTTCCTCTCCGCAATGTGGATACAGGACTCCCAGCAGCAAAACTACTGCCACGCACGTAAAAAATGGTTTGGAGATAATCTTTTGAGTTAAAAAGGTTATTTGTCAACTTACCAATAACAGGGCTGAACCCACTAATCACCAACATTTTTGCTACATCAGCAAAACTCTCTGGAAGAGAGAAATGAGAACGATCTGGAAAGAGGTGGCAATGTTTCCACTGCATCCTAGTAGAAATTTAATCACTAGGAGAAGAACATTGATCATTAAGGATTAATGTTTGTTCACAGGCAGTTTCTTTAAAGGAATGCCTCTGAAATGGAAACTGTTCCTCTTGCCTAATTATCAGGTCATTATTTTTATTTAAAAGCTCAAACAAAAACGGCTTGATCCACAAAGGCAATCAGTCACTACACTTAGCTGGGCATAAAAAGGCATCAGGTGATATGAATATTAACAGATCCATAAAGAAATGCATGACCAAAAGAAAGACATGGGAGGGCACACTTAAAGGTGATTGCTCTCCTGTAGCTCAAGAAAGTGCCCCGAACATCGAGCAAACTGTCTGTGAGGTTTCCCCTTCTGACCAGACGGTCTGCTGTTGTAGTTCAGCCCCGATCGGGACCAGACTACGCATGGGTAGGACTATGCCTTGGGTCTAGGAGCATCTCTTATCCAAAGTTTCAGAAAGTAATGGTTTCTGCAAGAAATTATAATTGTGCTGTACCTACATTTTTCCAAAGGAAAAGTATCTTTTGAGAAAATCTGTGATACTGGATTTAGATATGAATTTTGACCAGCCAGCGTCTGTTAACAGTAGCCACAAGTCTGGCTATGTGGAGCAACTGCCAGAAGCACTACAGCTTTGTGATGCCTTCTCTCCCTCTCAAAATGGTAACAATCTCCCAAAACCAGACACACTTCTTCATTTTGCATGGGCTATCACCAATGCTTAAGTACCGAGACACACAGAAGAATAACTTCCTGCTTTGTATGTATAACACGCCAACATTTCTCCTTGAATATTTCACTTTACTCTCTATGCGAAGTAGTGTATCGCTGTCATAGCCAACCTTTCACCAAACAGAATACAAATCAACTCACACTCTTGAAGCTGAGTGGGGCATTTGTTTGCATCCCTAAAAATGCAAGGATGGCCAAATTTTAAATTTAAGTCCTGCCTGTGGTAGAGTAAAAAAACAAGTAAATATTTCATTGTTGGCTAACCAAGTACCCTAATTTCCCGTGAATGAAAAACACCCTGTATGTTAGAAGGGCTACATCTGAAAAAGACATATAAAATAGACTTCTCCACTCTTCCATTGAAGAGCATCTATTACATGAATAACCTAGTGAAATAAATGAAGGATTATGCTAGAGCCCCTATCAAACATACATCATCCACTGCCTTAAAAATGCAATGTGCACATTTGTTTGTAAGCATTGAAAAGCTTTCCTTAAAAATCACCCATAAAAAACAAAGGTGCCATATGATTATTTCCTATTGAATAAGAGGGGTTTATTAACCAAATGCCAATGCAAGAACTAAAAAGCAAAGAAAGAAAGAGCACGATTTCATTAAAATGTCAGGAATTACTCAGTGTTATGAACATATGAAACAAATATCGATAACTTCTGAACAGTACCACTACTAGCAAGAGGGCAGTGGCTGTTTAGCAGCTTCCCAGAAAAGTCTGCAGTTCTCACACTTTGTCACTGCCCAGGAATGGCTGTCTGACCCCAGCTATGCAACAACCGCACAAAAAAAAAAAAAAAAAGTCCCAAATCCAGATAAATGGTCGTTGCTTGTTGCTAGTGATGTTTAGCTGAATTTAAACCAATGTGTTACAAAAACAGATTTTCAGTAACAATTCTGCAAAAGTTTATTTTCACCTTCAGACTTAGAATCATAGAATAACAGAATGGTTTGAGTTGGAAGGGACCTTTAAAGGTCATCTAGTCCAACCCCCCTGCAAGGACCAGGGACATCTCCAATCAGATCAGGTTGCTCAGAGCCCTATCCAAGCTGGGCTTGAACTTCTAGAACCATGTCCCACATCCACATCCACATCCCTTTCAGCAAAAGTAGGCTGCTTTCTCATCACTTCAAACATTCCCGTTGATGTCTGTCTTATCTCTTAACAAAACTTTTGGCTGCTCTGGTGTCCTCTGATCCCCCACAGCAACCATTCCACGATACACCCTGAAGGGAGGCTATCCAGCTGCTTCAAACCTGCTTCTCCTTCCTCTCAACCCCAGGGCTGTCCTAAAGCCACAGGGAGAAAGCACCACAGCAACAACAGCAGAAGGCTGCTGCACCGTTTCTGCAAGGCAAGCGTGTACAATTAAATCAGGTCAGAGAACACCAGGATATGAAACACGTGCAGCATCACATTTAAGATGGATAACAGGTAGGTGACATTCCCTTGCAGTGAAGCGCACATCATATCCACGGAGAGAGCAGGGCTGATGTTGTTATGTCCGAAGTCGCCCAATGTAAGAGTACTAGCCCAAGAAATAAAGCACTATTAGTCACCAGCTTCCACTGTGAGAACTGAGACCAAAGCGAACGACCACTGCATCCATGGGAAAAATCCCCACGGAATTCAGCTGACCCTGGATCACACTCAGGTAAAAATTTAATCTTTGCTTCTTCATTTAGAAAACAGATGGGCATGAGCAGCTTCATCCTATCAGTAGCATCTCCAGCAAGTCGCAAAGGAACCTTAACGAAAGCCTGTTGTAGAAGGCAATTAATTCCATCACACATTTTATAACCTCATACATAACACTTTTGCTACCTTTCTTCTTTTGGAAATACAGTTCTTGTACACATCCTTAAAACAAGTCAGCAGCCATTAAGACAACAAAGCAGACTAATACAAATGTACATAGAACAGCTTTTATAAAAATGCCCAGAATGAATTTTTAACTTCTTGTTAGAAATACGCTGTTGGGTAAAAAAAAAAAAAAAAAAAAAAAAAAAGAAAAAAGCTATAAACCAGTGATCTCAAACATGCTAAAAGTATGCAGAGACACTGGGAGCTGCAAGCAAGTGATCAAACACTGGTGATAGGAAACAGTTATAGCTCAAAAAACAGATATATCTTTTTTCAATTTCCAAAATAATTAAATTTTAGTATTTTTTACTGTTCTCTCACATGATTTGAACTTAAAAAATACAAGTTCTCTAACATTAAAATACATCTGTGATTGCATAATAAACAGTGCTAAGAAAATAATTATCTGATGTGATTGAGGATAAAGACTCTGTACGTCTAATGAGTTTTATTCCTGCAGTACGTTAAACCCACAGGTACTCTACCATGACACAATCCTACAGGAATCAGTAACATCCAGAAGCCCATCTAGAGGACGAGTTTTAAATTTAAGCAAAAATTCAGGAATGCTGTACCTCTTCACAATCGGGGCAGGAGGTGCTGCCAGAACGCGCATAAATCAGAAATTCTTTACATAAATAAAATACTCTCGGGTTATTCATTTCAGTGATAAACTGCATTTACACATTAGGCTGGGAAGAGGGAGGAAAGAAGGCAAAGCATCCCCCTGCTCAGAAATACCCGTCAGCCAGATATTTGTTTTCTGTACCTTCTTCACCTGCAAAGGCAAACGCATGCAGCAGGGTGAAGGAAGACCTGACAACTCGGTTGCCCCCACCACCACCACCTCGGTGGAAACCACCCAGCCGCATTGCGTTCCTCTCCTTGCAAGGCTGTCGGGTTGTGTGCTCCGCTCTTGCCACTGCAGGGTGGTGCAGGAGGTCACAAGACTGTGACGGGACGCAGCTGCTCCAGCTGTGTTTCCAAGGCAATTCGTTCCTTGTGAACCTCCTGCAGGAGAGAGAGAGAGAGATGTGCCATAACTTTTGGGATGCTCACACGTACCACCCCGCTCTTGTGAAGAGCAGCCAGGCAAACCACTGGTATTAACTGGAAGCTTGGGGCTCTGGTGTCTAAGTAACTCTTCTTGTGGTCTCAAAACACCGTACCAATGCCACACGACCGCCTCGCACGCAGTTTACTGCCTCCTCCTTACAGCTGTGCAATATGGAGGCTCAATCGCTTGCTCGAGTGACCACCGAGAGGAGCAGTCATCCACTGGCCAGTGGAATAGCTTAGGATGCAGCGAAGCTGACCACAATTTGGCATTTTTACAAGAAAAGATCTTGTTATTTTGAAATCGCATTTCCCTCAAAACTGCTTTTGTTTTTCTTAGACTTTTTGGTTCACACAACCAACCTCTTTCACTCTGGAAACGAACCAGCCTTTCTAAGGTGACACAGGCTTTGCAATCGACCTCTTTGGCAGCTGTGTCAGGAAGATCATCAGTCTCTGTCAGAAACTAACTATGAAGGCTTTGGGGATCAGCAATTTCAGGAAAGCCCTTCCTGGTCTCGAGGCCATCCCTGCACTGTGGGGCACCCGGCTCTCGCTGACCTCCCATCAAAGGGCTCCTCAGCCTGCGTGGGAGCCGGGCTGACCTGTGACTCCTCCAAGCCTTGGCACCCCATATGGCCAGGCTCACAGCCCCAGGCCTGGGGCACATTTGAACGCTCCCCCCGCCTCAGTGCAAGCTTACTGCGCCTGAGGGGTACCCATCAAGCCTTCCAGTCCCCATCAAAACATCAAGGCCCTTCTCCATCAGAAAGCTTCCAGGCAGCAATACAAACTCGAAGGATAAGTTCAGTTTTCTGCTCTTGTGTGAACTCAGGCAAATCTCTGTCTTTACGTGCTTCCTTCACTCTACTGTAAAATACAGGTAACAGCACTGGCCTGTTTCATGAAGGTTGGGGAGTTTAAGCACGCTGAAGATAGCACATGGAAGCGGATAAGACCTGAGCGAAGGAATGATGGCAATGTGCTGTCATTGAAAGCTTTCACCTCCGTGCTTATTTCAACCACCGTCCCATATTTTGCTATGATTTCAGTATAGAGCATCCACCCTACATTTCTCTTGGGAGATTCTTGAAAGCCAGTCAAGAAATTATGTTAAAGTGGAACATGGAGTCAAAGTTTCACCTTGACTGAAGAAATGTAAATGGGGGTTAATCTCCCTTTCCAGACAAGTGTATTCATAATATGCAAGGAAGGAAAAGCTGTAGCAGATGAAAAACTAGTCTGTGCTACCTTTGGTCTGAGACAACAGAAAAAAATAGAGCTGATACTTATAAGAAAACAGTCCCTTGAGAACATGTTAAAAGAAAAGTCAGTAGGCATTAAAAATCAGTGTTAGATGTTCATGTAAAAGCATGGTTTAGCCAGTCCATGTATACCAAATGCCTGACTCCAGGAGACAGTTAAGCAGCACAACTGACCAGAAGAAAGCAAACTACTCTTGAGTTGCTCTTCCGCACTGACTGACATCACCGCATCATCAAAACTTTCAGAAAGACCAAGTTCACTCTTTAGACTAACTGCCAGTGGAGCTGTAGGCCCATAGGTTATAACTTTTTCCAGAAAACCTCATCCTACCCACACACACTGTACAGTTATTCCCTTCCAGAAAGCAGGAAACAATGCAGTAGGTTTCATCTGAGAGGATGAACAAGATTCTCTGCTGGAGGTGACACGTAACTGACTGCAGTGAGCTTTGTCACCTGTTTTAAATGCATTCCTTACCTTCAGCTGCTGCTGGAGCTCACTGTTCAACCTGGCAAGCACAGCATTGGCTTCTTTGTTTTTTCGTATAGCAGTCTGAATAGCCCTTTTCTGCTTGGAAGACTGTCTGCCAGACAGATAAATAGAAAACATTTCAATTAAGAACCTCAGCAGTGGCTGATCCAAGAAGACCAGCTCTCCATTTTGCACTTCTGTACTCTATACACACTGGACTACATTTCAAGGACAAGGTAAAACTACAGATTTAAGAGCTGAAAAATGTAACACTGAAATGAGATGGCTGAATCAGGTAGATTATTTGAAAGTAAAACGGTCACACTTGTTAACCTGAGTGACAGAAACATTTTAGGCTGCCTCAATTTTTTTTAAATCACTGCAGTCTGATTCCTCTTAAGAATAATCCCTCCATAGCCGTGCTTATTGCAGCATCTTTGCTTTAGCTGTTCTCAGATGCTTGTAAAGTTTAAAGATTCAGGAGAAAATACAAAAATCATTCTATGTGGAAAGAAAGGACATCTGCATGAAAACAATGTCTCAGATTTTTTGGGGCACTGCTGATTCTGATGTTTCTTTACTTTAAAATTTAATCTTCATTTCATCCAAAGCAGTTATTTCCACCAAAACCATCCGATGTCGCAAACAGGAACAGGTAAATGGCTTATGGAATTTCCTAATTTCTTTTGCTGCTTAAATAAAACATTTCTCTCCTATTAATACTATTACTCTGTAGCCCACGGTAACTATTACAATTAGGCAGACAGGTACAAAAAGAGACAGCTCTGCACATAAGGACCAACCTATTCCAAGAAACAGAGGTAACAACAGGAAAAAGGAAAGAGAATACAGAAAATATTGGCCAAATATCCAAGCCCTTTTCCAAATAGATTATTTTAAAGTTTTACATGAGGCATCAAGAGCTCTTTAGTGACAAATTTGATCTAACACAGATGCCCTACCTAAATAAGGTCCACAGTGGGCCACAGTCCCCATTAGCTCTTTTCTCTTAACAGAGCTGATGGCACTGATCTTTGCAACAGAATCTGTTTTGCAGCACAGGGAGGTCTTTAAGCTGTTATCTTCCAGTGAACTGTCAGTTTTCTGCTTCACTATTTTGCTTCAAACTACTCTCCATAGGCAATAAAGTAATAATGACAGGGACAAAAAAAAAAAAAAAAAAAAAAAAAAAAAAAAAAAAAAAAAGGGCAATATACCTCTGTGGTCATTTAAACATCTTATGAAAGACAAAGACAAGACAGGATTAAGTTGAGATACTAACAAATGCTGTTATCTTTTCTTTGAACCACTACAGAATACGCACTCCCAAAGCACAAAATAGCACTTTAGGGGCATCCTAGGAGTCTTATTACTTATTCTAATCTTCAATTATGCAGCACAGATTCAGTTTACTGATACAGAGTTTGCCAGGAACCGCTCAACTGATTTGGGAAGCTCGTTTTTTTTTTTTCAGTCTGAACCAGATGTCTTCGCAAGGCCTTGGGTCTGTCACTACAGACTTAGTCTGCATTTGAGAAGACGGATGTAGATTTTAGAGACCTGTATCTTGCGAAACATTCTCAAAATCAGAACTATTAAGCACAAAATTATGCAAAGAGTAAACCCTGCCACATCAGATTTCATGGTGCAGTTTGGCATGCTTGGTACAGGTTTTTACTTTTGGACTGGGAGGTGAGGCTTGACTGCTGGCAGGGAAGAAGTCACATTTATAGTGGGAGAAAGCTCGGGGGTCTCCAGCCCCTGCGTCTCTGTCCGGAGCTTCCTGCGGGCAGGTTTGGAGGGCGGCTGAGCAAGAACAACCTCCTGCAAGGGAGAGCACAGCAACATTAAGTCAGGCCATGTGTGTCCTGTCATTAGGCTGGTGAATACTTGTGACACTGAAATTGCTGACAGCTGGCCTAAGATTTCATAATTTAAAGAGGTATAGAGCTTAATTCAGAGCTTGGTAATAGCCTCTCAGGTTTCTGACTTTGAAAAAAGGAACAATAACTCCTGCAACCCCTTAACGAATGAAATTATTATACTGGTATTTTGTCTTTATCTGGATGACAGGCTCTGCAGAACTGGATTGTATAGCTCTGTGTGCATTTGGGAGCGCAGAGGGATGCATATAAATACATATACTAGCCTCTAGTTGACCCAAAAAGCATTAAAACCAAAACAAGATTTATTTTTAAACTATGCTCAGTTGGTAAGAATCAATAATCAATCACCTGCATCCCAACTCACTACCTCACCCATCTGGCACAGAGTCTCTTCCTTCTCCCCTCCTCTCTTAAATGAAGCAACACTGAAAATAGCTTAAAAAGACAAATGTATAAAATTAACCATGCAAAATTAACGTGTTGGAAGTGTAGAAGGCCGGTTATTTCTCTTGACAAGTCACATCAAGGAAATAGTCTGGTTTGTAGGTAAAACAAAGAGTCCTGGATTTTCATTACTTCAGTGGTAAGAAGTGTTTTCATTATTTTAAATTAAGACATCCTTCCTTTTGCAATGAGAAGTAGTTTCAATGCCTTACAGCTGTTTTAAATTTGAAATACAAATATATCCTTTTCAGTGTATTTTATTATTATATCTCTTCAATAAGAAGTATAACTATTACTGCCTCATTTCATGAACAAGAAAGCTAAGACTCAAAAAGATGAAGTGACTTAACAAAGGTTATACATTTAGTGCCACAGTCAAGACCAGAGATCAAGTTTTATTTTCACTTGCACAGTGCACATTTTACCAGGCCAGACTATCTTCATTACTATGTTTTGGCCAAATATCAATAAAATAAGAAAAAAAGTAAAGGAGGAAGCACTTAATGACCCAGCAATGATAAGAAAAAAACCTCAACAGTGTAGTAAGCAGCCTGACTCAGCAGAAGAAACTACTATGAGTGATACAGAACGAAACCAACATAAGATGATCAATAATTAGTATTACAGGGATTATAATTAGAGGAATTAGAATTATAAGGAAACAAGAGGTTCCAACATTAAAAAGGAGTTCTGCCATTACTGAAAAAAAAAAAAAAAAGAAAACTATGAGATCTTTTGACCAGCACTGCACAGATCTCAGCTAATACCATGCTCTGAAATCCTACGCTATGTGCAGCTCCCCGCGAACACATGACACACGGCTAGCGAGGAGCTCATGTATGCCTTCTACAACTATAAATCGGTGGGATGCCAAACGCACAATCCCAGTCTACCTTGAATTGCCAAATCTGACCAAATCCACAGACCAATCCTCTTCCATTTCAAACACAATACGGGAAGGAATGATCCAACTCCTAAAAGCAGAGCCCTCCGCGAGGGCTCTTTGGCTGGCTGCTGTCACACCAGGCTTTGGAAGGTGGGTCAGCACTGCATCAACTACCTGCTTCCCACACCCCACAGCCTGGGCTTCTCTGCATTTTGGGGAGCCAGGTGGGACGAAGGTGAGCAAGAAGTAGGTGGACCAGAAGGATTTAATTTCCCCAGCAGGGCTGCAAAGCAGAGCAAGGAAGAAGCAAGGCCAGGCTACTAGCAGCATGCAGTGAGCACAGGAAGAGCGAGGACGCTGCCTGGAAAGCCCTATCACATATAGGAAGTTACACCAGACATTTGTCTGTGCCCCTCGTTAGGGTAAGAAGTGTGATGATGCTCCCTGGGCAAGGTCTGCACTAGGCACAGCACCTGCTAACAGTTCTTGGTTGGGCTAGGCAAAGGTCTTGTAGGTGCTCCCTGGCTGCAGGAGGGGCAGACCTTATCTGCATTTGCCTCCTATCAAAAGCTGTTCTGGCTGGGGCAGGAGGAAGGAGGCAGTGGGAGCATGGGGACAGGCTCACAGCCACTCCTAAGGCCACTCTATCCCTAAAGCACGACCCTGTGAAGAGTGCCATTGCAATTTCAGTGATTATTTTATACAAACGGTCATACAAAAACATACTAGCAACTGCACATCTTGAGCAAATCTCTTCCAGCCTATGTACATTTAGTAGCAGATTCTAGCAAACAGGTGTGTTTACATCAAAACTGAATCCTCAATAACTGGAAGCAAGAAGTGCGTCACAATTTGGAAGAATCACAGCGAAAGAGGGGTCAAGTACAATCAACCTCTTTTTTGTCTCCCCTAAGGCTCCGCGAGGCCCTATTGATTTGAAACAAATGGCAAGCTGCCTCTCTTAAAGCCCGTACACCGATGTGTATGTACTAAGAGCTTTCTTAATGATTTATCTGGGCTGATGTCACATGCGATCCCAGTTCTCTCCAGCGCCTTGACCTCCAGAGAAGGCTAACATGTAAAATGTAACCATAAACCTCCGTTTAATTGCTTTAAAGCTTACAACAACCACATTTGTTGATGAAGGCAAATCACAATGGTACGATGTGCACAGGTCTCACCTTTTTTGCTGAACTGTTTTCTTCTGCCTGCGGCGGGGCTCTATTCATCTGAGGATGTAATTCAACCTCAGATGCTTGCTCTGTCTGCAACAACAAATCAGTCACTGCTACACCCAGAAAATGACTAGCAGTCACATACAATAAAGTCAATGAAAGGAAACGTTACACACAAAAGAAAAGTTACTTTAACAATTCAACAGTAGGGGAAATAGAGATCTAGGATGACAGCTGAATGGATGACATATGTCTTGCATATTTAAAAAAAAAAAAAACCAAAACATTTTCTTGCATTTTATTGTGCTAGGAAAATAAGAGAAAAGTTTTTCTGTGGAGGTTTAGGAACCATGTCTCTAAATATGAATGACCTAGTACCCAAATTTCTTCTACATTTACCCTTACAGCCTAAATACTCAGGAAAAGACTAAGCAGGGTAGATAAAAGCCAGGAAGATCTTGGTTGCACCGTCACCTTACCATCTCCTGAAACCAATGCAAATTCATCAGAGTAAGCCTCTGTCTTTGAAGTTTGCAAGGCTGGAGTGAGAAAGTCTGAATTATACCAAAAATTCCAGTAAAGTTACTGAAAATACAAGTCATAAAAGAAGCCAAATAAATCTTCTTCCCTCCTCACGTTTCAAGCATAAACCAAGCTGAACGCTCACCACACAGGTTTACACTTCGACAAAACAAAACACCCTCCTCCCAGCACATCTGACCAAGCAGCAAATTAAAACAGAGGGTTAATCCCTTGCTTCGCCTCTCCCGAAATCTCCCAGCATCTTTCCATTTGCTTCATCAAATGGACAGGGCACAGACCATCAGCTAAGGGGAGGGAGGCAGGATTTGGAGCTGCTGGTCCCCAGGCATTCGGCAGCGAACATGGTGCAAATGAACATGGTATAAACATGGTGGGGCTGTTTTCTGTCCAGAAGGCACAGGCTGGCTCTGCAAGATGGGGAAGACAGGCAGGAGTGGGAGGCTGAGGGCACTTGACACTGGCAGATGACCTCTCCTCCTCTTTCCCAACTTCTGCCAAGTGGGAGCCAGGCTGACAAGGGCTCCCCAGGCAGGAGGGGCAACCCACCAACCTGCTCCCTCCTCAAAAAAGGCTTGTTTCTACACAGGTGAAAGCTTGTGTTTAAAACCAAGTTCAAGGCAAACCTCAGACTTTAAAGGGGCCAGGATTTTAGCCATAATGATAATAACCTGTCGCACACTGAAGAACCTCATTCATTGCTGCCAAGAGGTTTCTGCGCAGACCCATCAAGCTCTGTAGCAGTCACAAGATTCCCAGTGCCTAACTGTAAGTTAAATAAAAATTACAGCATGCACAGAATTCAATAGATTGAGAAAGGAGGGACTTTTTCATACCACTGCCACTTCTCCCATAGCAAACTCAGTAAGAGCTGTACAGAAAGAGTGCAAGGGAAAAACAGTTCCGCCAGGTTACTGCTGTTCTCCAGCCACATGGTGTTGAAGATGTGCACAGAGGAGGGAGATTTGGGATCTTTTTTTAAAAAATGCAGGTGAAATTGCTCAGGTGATGAGGAAAAGGTGTTTTCGCTGACAAGATTTCTCTCCCCCTCCTCTTCTAAGTGTGCTACGTCTGTAGTGTTATCTGATGATTAAAAAAAAAAAAATCACCCTGTAGTTTTCCAGTATTTGAATATTAATATCTTAAATATTTGGATTTCAGTAACTATTGGATACTGACATATGAATTCTGGAAAGCTTTTCATGGGCTGAAGTGCTTCTGTAACTGTAGATTTCTGGTACAAAACAGAGTGAAATGGAAAAAGCAATCTTTTTTTTCCTGTCTAGAAAAATCAAAGACCTTTAAAAGTCCATTTAATGTAACAGAGCATATCTTTATCAGCAAGCTGAATAGCCCCTAAACCTCCCCGAGTTCTACAATCATTGTTTATATATTTGAAAGAAATGAAGGCTCTAAGCACTGGTAACAGTAGCCTGGCAAAGTCCATGAGGCTTTCATGAATGATTTGAGGGTAGCGAAGCTCAAATACCCAACAGAGCCACAGGATAAATTTGGGCCCAAAGCACATCACTTTGACAAATCATTCATTTAGGGACAGCATCAAAAGCAAGAATACAGTAAATTGTCCCACAGGATGAAAAAGAAAGACAACCAACCCTATGTTATTTATGTATAGATAAAATGCAGCTTTTCAAGAGCCTATGTGTTCAAACAGCGTAGAAGTAACTAGACAGACAGAGTCTACAATGGCAATTGCAAATAAGCAGGAAAATTGAGGTCAGAATAAGAAAAAGGACAAGGGAGGGCTGGAGGGGCCCCAAACTTTTGCAGAAACCTCTTTTTTTTTTTAATGGCCTCCTTGAAAAAGAATATTACTTTAAACTGAAGGGAACTGAAAAGGGAAAAAATGCCAAACTTTGTGTTCTAGTGAAAGCAAATATAAATTGGAGTGCTGATGCCAAGAAAGGGTAAGATTTCAAAATTTCCAACAGCTTTATATCACATTTCCTACTGATGCAAGACACTTTTTTTTTTCCTCACTAGCCAAGTGCTGTGATGTGGCTGTCAGCCAAACAGCTGTGGCAACCGCTGTGCCACAGGGCTGTGCTACCACGGGCTGAAGTTGGGTCACTGGGACGTGAGGATGGCAAAGCTCAGCAGCCAGCGGGGCAGCGGCTGGCTGGAGCAGGCAGGTGGTAAAAATAAATAAATAGTTGCATTTGACCAGAAAAAAAAAAAAAAGAAAAAAAAAAAAAAGAACTAGTTCTGGTGATGCAGCTCATGCATAATGAATAAAACTAAGTGACTGCCATGTCCCTAAAGTGCCACCTAGTGGCATATGGGACAGGCCATTTCTGAGTGCTTTGCTTAGAGGAGAGTACCAAAAAATAGCTGTCTGCACTATTCAGAGCCTGCAGACTGAGCCTGCCCCCCAGGGTGGGCAGAGAGCCAGGCCAGGGCACGGTAAGGCTCAGCTTTTTGGAGAATCTCCTTCCTCTCTCATGCAGAAGCCAGGTCTACACATTATTGATCTGCCAGCAATGCTGCAAGTTCTCCTCTGCAAAAGATCTCCATTCCTCAGGGCGATGTGCCTCTGACATAAGTGCCCAAGCACAGAAAAATCAGTGTGCTGTTGCAGGGGATTTTGTTCAGGGACTGACAGCATTTAACCCAGGCAAAAACAAAAATCTTTTGTTTAACTGCAACGTGCATCAATGCAAAGAAGGTTTGCCGATTCAGCTAAGCCAACAAAGTCCTCTAGCCAAAGCCTGAGAGGCTTTACAAACACATTTGCAAGCTGATGTCTCCCCACACTGGCCCCACACATATTTTAAAGGAAAAATAATCTTTTGTTGGAGGGACTCTGCACCGATTTTCTTCCCTTCACGGATTTAGATGTGGGGTGAAAACCAGACCTGGTACCCCTCTTGTCATGGGCAGAGTGAGACTGGGTCCTGGATACCCCACTCCAAGCTCCTACACTGGAGTGTAAGGACAAGGTGATTCACCAGGAGCAGCTGAGGTGGGCTCCCTTCAGTTCTTCATTGCTTCATGCTTACTATCGTCTTGGGGCAACTTATTCAGAAACACAGCAATAAACTGCCTCCCTCCATCACAGCAATGCCATAGGAAGCTTCCCACCATTATATTAGGGTTTAGAATAATTCAGCACTGAGAGAGTTTATACATTATGCAATACGTCCTTCCAAAGGAAAATTCAGTTATAGCAGTGTAAAAATGCCTAAATGGAAGCGTCTCATTCATGTCCACAGAACGGAGTAAGGCACTGACACGGGACATGCTGCTGTGCTGGTACGGCTGGGTCCACTTCCCGGGTTATGCTAGTTGGGCAAGGAAAACCCTACTCATGCACAACCAGCAGCACAAAAGATAGTTTGCAGACCAGGCCCTAGAGTATCTTGATTTTCGGAAGAAGAGGAAGTGACCACAGAAAAGAACAAGACAGCGTCCTATTCCAAATCTCCTGAAGAGCTTCTCTGTGCAAAGACCAAAGTGCAGTTACTAACAGGCTGTATCTCCTGTTTCCCCAGCAGTCTCATATTTTCTAGGAATAGCCATGCCCTCCTCATTCTTTCAGGCCAAAGATAAAACCATCCAACAAAGTTTCTGTATAACGGACGTGGCCAGAGACCAACCTGTGGCCTACGGCCAATGCTGAGCATTAGGACAGATAATTCCTCATCATGAAGGAGAGCATTAGTAATAGCAAATGCTCATTATTTCAACACATGATCTTTGACCAGCCATTCATAATTTCCTCACTGCTCCATGTGACGATACTTAACAGTACCTTTCTGAAGGAATACGTAATGCTCACTTAAGCACTAAGTGCTTCGAAAGCCTCAGATGAAAGATTTTCATAACTGTAAGAGAAAGCATCACCTTACAACTGGTTCTTCGCTTACACTTCCAGTTCTTTTGCTTTGCAATGCCGGATTATATGTAGATTTCACACCCACTTTTCAAGACAATCTGTAACTGATCTTCCAGAACAGAAGGTCTATGCAGAGCTTTCATATTTCTGTTACCTAAGAGCCTTTTTGCAAGAGGTGAAGTATATATTCAATCTTTCCTACAATTCAATCTCGCCCACGCTTATGCTCCAGGCTAACTTTACACATGGAAATAGTCCCATTGTAGTCAATAGCACTACTCACAAAAGTGAAATTATATCTCTGTGCATTCACTGGAATAGCCCATAATCATCACCTATACAGTGCCACTGCTTAGCTTTGCAAAAAAAAAAAAAAAAAAAGTACTGAGAACAACTTATCTGTAGGAAAAAAATGGGATACTAAATACGCTCAACGCTCAGTATGTGCCCATTGCAATCTTCTATCATCTCTAGGTAAATTCATTTAAGAGGTATTTTGATCCTTTCTAAACATTCATATTTTTGCGCTTAATGCCAATTTCTAAGAAGTCAAGATGTCTCAATTCCAGTTTCTGTGAGTCTTCTGCATCTCACACTGAATCATCAGTTCTTTTTATTGCTTGTTACAGAAACTGAAAGTGATAAGACAGAAAAAAAAAAAAAAAACAAACCCATAGGGATGCAAATGCAACAAGCTGCCAGAGTCGTAGTGTGCTGCCTGCTTTCCCAGCGCTGTGCAGCCCTGAAGTTTTGATAAGCTTTTTCTTTCCCCCAGCTATCTGAGGGACGGCGATAAGGTTGAGGAAAAAGGCAGTAAATACAAACAAATTGCTGCAACGTTCAGCCCATTCGCAAGGAAAGAATAGGACCCAGATGGAACCATTAACAATCTGTTTTAATACTCTACTTCCACAAAACCAGATTAACATAAGCTAGAAAGGGGTATGAGCATTCCACTAGAGATACAGGCATTGGATTCTCAGCTTTTTTCATTGTTGTTTTTACAATAAATGTGAAGCCAAATTCAAAAATTATTACAACACATTTTAATTAAGACACTCGCCCTTCTTCCACTCTTCCAGAAACCTCTTTAGAAAGGATTTTATGGCATCCATCAACTACACCCTAAATTCAATTTTACCTGTGCTACTTCCCACCACTTCTTACATCGTAATTTATTTTGTCTGGCTGTTTTAGATTTAATATCTAATTTTCAGGAAAGGAAGATAATCCACTTGTATTATATTAAAGTGGCAGATGGCAAAAATCTTTCGTGTTATAGAAGACTTTCCACTTTATTACAGCTAGAGGCTTCTTCAGTACCTACTGCATGGATTATACAACATATGTTATTCTGCAGCCAGAAGAGGGGAGATGATCAAAAAGACCCACCGTCTACTTGCACAGTGGTTGTAAATGCAAGCTAAGAGGTATTTCCTTTGGTTTAATGTAAAACAGTTGTCTGGGAGAATATCACCATATATACAAATAGTGTGCTGCCAAAAGCAAAATCTTCACTTTAAAAAAAAAAAAAAAATTCTGTAACAAAAAAGTTCCTTCCCGTAAAGCTCCAGGTGTCCTGCCAGAACTTGGAAAGTCCTCACAGAGGA
Organism: Chlamydotis macqueenii; assembly: GCF_036417535.1. Lineage (NCBI taxonomy): Eukaryota > Metazoa > Chordata > Aves > Otidiformes > Otididae > Chlamydotis > Chlamydotis macqueenii. The sequence goes on from NC_141556.1 coordinate 133,616,906, forward strand.
CTTTTACAGAGTAAGAAGGTGCCTCAGCTGGCTGAACATTTTCTTCAAACAACCCCATAACAGTGATAAGCAAACCCTACCTCATCCTCCAACTATCTTGGCCCTACCCAATGACGCTGGTGGGGGGAGGGGAAAGACGCCCCCGGCCCAGCTCCCAGCATGGAGCCTGCAAGTGCCCACCCCACTCGGGGGGGCTGAGAGGTCTCAGCAGGTCAGATGGGAGCCCTTTCCCACCTCTTAGCCTGAGGGCCGCAGATTAGCATGGGCATGCGTAATTGACAAGTTACAGCCCCAGCCTGAGCGTGCTCCATGCTTGTCGTTCTCCGTGGGTTCACCAGAAGGTATGTTACTAGAGACAATTTCTTGAACTGGGTCCAGGGTTTTCACTTGCAATTCTGGATGATGACTGGCCAAAAAGCTTCAAGGAATTATGAAATATCGAGTAACATTTGGAGAGTGGAACACTGGATACGTTAAAAAGAATAGTGTCTTCGCTTTCCAACACCACCAGGTGCCTGTGATTGGGCAGGGTGACCCACACATCATCCCTCACAGGACTTTGCTTCCATGATTTCACCAAATCAATGACATCTAATGGTAACAATGGCCACTAAACTGATGGCCTAACTCTTGAGCTCATATCACAGTGAGATTTTAATCTTCAGAGCTGCAGTGTCTCAGAATACTTCAATTTGATAATGTTAACAGCTGCCTACTTACTCCACTTCACTGCTTTGGCTTCATCCATAATTTCTTCAGCACCTGTCAAAGCTTCCAGCATGAAACCAGTGGGAAAACCAGTTCCCCAGGTCTCCAGAAATAAAAGTCCTGCACAAATCAGTGTGAATTTACAAAACCAATAGGCTTAAAATTTAGACTCTGGGAAAAGAGACTAGGAACATCAGATTTTTCAGCCAAGATACACAGGGTTTTCTTCCAGTCTCACTGTTTTCATATCGCCTTATGTAGCACAGGCAGGATTGAAGATATGCCTTCATTACTGGACAGGAAGGTACCAAAATAGAGTAATTTAAATAAAGGAACATTGATATAATTGGGTAATGTTGCAGAGAGTGAGCTGATGTTGGATAAAATCCTGAAGTTCTATTTGCTCTTCAGTGTTCACCCGTAATTCCTATTACAATAAATATGCTACTAAATCTCTCACAGTAAGCAGCTGTGGTAAATCACTTCTGTAGGCTTAAAAGCCAACAATAATAAAGTATTATTTTGTTTTCCATTAAAAAAAATAACAACAGAGGCTTATACCAGATATGCATACACGTTTTGTTTCAGTGGAGTGTTATTCATGAGCACTCAGAGTTATTTCCTATCTGAAATCTGTGTCACTGCAAATCAGCTACATAGGCTATTGCGTCCCTATCATGATTTTTACTGCCTCCAAGTTACATAAATTGCCAATGTACAGCTCTGGGTCCACACAAAAGTTTGAAGGCCACTTTTGTGCCATTTCTCCTTGATGACTTAAGTTTACTGTTAAGTTAGGAACACAGGATCAGCAAAAATTACCTGAGCCACTGAATCCAGTCCTCTTCAAGCCCAGAAAGAAACACAGTAGGTATTTCAACAAGCTACAGGTTACCTGTTCTATATACCATCTTGCGAGGTGGGGGATGGCAATGAGGATGACACCAAAAAATCCTAAAAACTTTTAAAAAACTTTAAAAAACCCCAAGACTCAAAAAAAAATAAAGTGGAAAAGCCATAACTATAGCGTGTCATGAGACATGAGCAAGAGAGGTAGGACATTGCCACTGTCCTGTCTGTACAGGAGCTTGCAGCATATTAAACATTTATGGTCTGAAAAAATAGGGAAACTGATACAGATAAAATTATACTTAAACTCAAGCAGCTACTGCAGACTTGCTAAGTGTGAGATGTGCTACCAGGGATTACAGGAGGTGTCAGTGAAGTTACACATAGGCACATGCACAATAGTAGAAGGAAAACACTTCAAAATAATCTATTACCCAAAACAAAACTCTGCTCTTCGTATGAGCCAGTTTCTACACTAATCTTTCTAACTGCCCTTTACAGAATTTAGGCAAAACTTGAATTACTTTCTTTCCTTAATAGGAAAGCAATGTGATTTCAGTATTCTAACAGCATTTCATATTGCATTTCACAGCATCTTACTGGAAACATCAATTCAAAATGGCTTGCAGTGCAGAGAGATATGGGTTGGAATTTGGGTAAAAGATGACAAATTTGAGATAATGGTGTATCCACACTATGTAAACTTGCCTTTTCTCCATTTTTATTTATTAAATTTATTTACAGTTACCATAGGCACCTCAGATGAAAGCACCACTGCATCAGAGAAATGTCTGGTGAAAGCTCTAAGGAAAACTTGAGTGCAGTTTGTGGACCGATATGAAGTCTATACAACACTGACTTTGGCAATGGAGAAAAAAAATCCAAGGAAATGGAGCTACCATAGCCTTTTAGAGGCCATCAATAAGAGAGAAACGCAGAGTTAATTCACCAACCCTTAAACCCATTATAGAGGTAAGAAGAGATGCAGCTGCATCTGTAAAGGTGCCTATCCCATCAGAGGTGTGGAACAGCACGTGCTGGCAACAACAACCCAGAGTAGAGAGGCCAGCCCCACTGCCATTTCCCCATAAACTGGCCAAGTCTCTGTAGGATCCCAAGACTCGAGCCTCTCACAGTAAGCCTGTGCATCCACTGAGCTTCCAAGACAAGGCCACAGCAGTATTAGCTCCAAGTTTTACCACTCACCCAGGGATACAGTCCTTCTCCCTCATAATTCAGCTGACTGCACTATGGAGGCAGAGTTGGACATGGACATGATTTAATAAGTTTGTGATATGACTAGAGATGTTTGGCACACTCTGAATAACCAGTGTTTAAGTAACTTACTGAGCTTGATTACCTTGGAGGTTCTGACAGGAAAAATAATGTTTTCCTAAAGGTTGAAACAAATTCTACTAAAAACATCAGCAACCCAGGACCAAAGTCAAGATACCATTTCTATATTGCTATTGATTAAGCTCACAGAAGGACTTCTGCTCCACTGAAATGTAATACCTACCCCTTGGTACCTCTCTTTTACGCACTTTGGCCTTTACACCCCACGAGTCCTTTAATCTCACTCTAAAGAGCCAACCGGTCCAGGCTGCTTCTCAGCCATCCATAGAAAAATTGTAGTCCTCAGAAGAAATTATTTCCCTCTCCTCCTCCATCAACTGATTTCCAAAGCTGAGCCAAAATAATCACACCAGGAGCATACTCATATGGTGCACAGCCACCTGAAATATGTGGGGTTCGCTTCATTTCCAAGCTACATTTGTCATTCACAGTGCTTAACTGCAGGCATACAGCAAAATGCTAGGGCAATAAAAAAGGATTTTCAGTAACATTGCTGAAAAATAAGTTAAAAGATAAATTTTAAAAGAGTTTGGTAAATCCTGAAGCAGGAAAAAGCTGAATGTGTCATTTCAGCATCATGGCTTTTCTTTAGTTCTTGATCCTGCCTTGGTTTTGAAAGCAGATCGCTCTATCCAAGTTCTTCGTGCTCTTTAAATCAAGGGCCTCACTGGACTAATGTAATCCACTGGACTAATGTAATCCATATGCTTCCTATTGCTTACACGCTATTCGTAAGGGTCAGCTCAGCTGAATTATGACCCCATCACTCATATTTCCCTACTGTCTGTTACCTTATCACAGAAAGGCATGCTTGGAGATAAAATAAACCGCATGTGACAAGCGTGACATTTATTATGCTTTCAGGAACTGGTTTTATGTACATTTTTGCTAGATGTCAGAACAAAAATATTGTGATATTTAACTAAATATCTTTAAAAATCATCAGAAATGAGTAAATTAAGTGATGCATATAAGCAAAGCATCAGTTATGTATTCATTACTAAATAGACACAGAACCTACTTTTTTTTTTTCTTTCTTTCAGAAAATAGGCTTTTGTATTGGAGAAGACTGGATCAAGAATTTCACAGGAGAATCTTCTTGTGTTTAGTTTTAGAAAGGTCTTATACTCTACATGGCCCAGTGTAGGATGAAGAGCTGGTTCAGTATTTGCGATGTGGTAAGGAAGCTGCTGGACACAGGTAAATAAATTTGTATCTCTCCTCACTGTCCTGCTAGGGAAATGCAAATCTATCACAGGACAAGAAAATGAACAACTAGCAGAACCTTGCTTGAAAACAATGGTGTTTTCCCCTAAGAACAGGATTTATTATATTTACTGCTTTTCCCAATGGCAGTGCTTGCAATGCAGGAAGCCAGTGCGCTGTTACAAGTCCAAGCAGCGGCAGGAGGGCCAGCACGGGTTGCCACAGCAGCTGCTGTGGGCCCAAGGCAGAGAGTCACACCATGGAATCCAGGCAAGCCAGAGGGAAACGCTGCTCTCCAGCGAGCGTTAGGCAAAGCAGGAACGTGATGGGTGCACTAAGAAGCATGTGGGGTTAGCAGCAATGGCTAATGCCATACTGAGTCAGGGGAAGCACGCAAGCTCAAACCAGAACGTTCTGTGGTCCTCGAGGCTGAAACAAGCTGCACTCAGATGCTAAAAACAGCTGGGGAGAGGACGAGAGCAATGAGCTGCTGGTGGAGCTGGAGGGTGGCAACAAGCCTTTTATAATTTCTATCATAAGCACCGTGCAGCAGGAGGTGTTCAACAGCAGACTTTTAAGAATAGATCCAAAACTGAAGTGAGGACTGCTTCTGGCCCAAGGAAGGTGTCTCACCAAGTTTCTATATGTAATGGGCCATCAGCTCCCCCATGGACTTCTTTTCTATTATACACTTCACCTAAAGGAGTAACATATGAAGCACACGGCCGCCTAAGATTTAACACAGCCAACAACATAAAAAGAACAAGACACTGATCCTCCATCATTTCCTAAAACATGAAGTAAGTATCTGGACACAGACACGCACAATTTAGTCAATTTGCATTGTCCTGTGGTTGTGTGATGCTCTAGAAACAAACAAACAAAAACCTATCCAAAAAGCAAAACAAAAGTACACCACTAATGGTTTGAAACTTAATAACACAACTGACATGGCATTATTTCAGCATTATTTTTTAAACCCATGGGTGAAACAAACTTACGTGGGGTGGCTCCCTTAGCAGACGCCCTCTGAGCATCTGAAGCTTGAGAAGCAAATAGCAGGTATCAAGCCCATGCCTTTCAGGCATGAAACTCTTATTAGTAGACTAGCCTTACTAGACTTTAATTTACAGTTTTTTTCTAGTGGGTGCATGTCAGCTCTACTACAAAGAGATTTAATTAGCCTGTAATTTGACATTGCAACACACCGGCTAGACAGACGAGTGAAGAAGGACATGTAGGGAACTGCAGAGCAAACTGCAGATTTGCATTAACTTAGAAGCAAGAACAGCTGCCACATCCAAGCCAACTTGTGCTAACCACCACAACAGGAACATAAATAAGCGAATAATACACAGCAAAGTGCTGAACCGCTGTCCATACCTGAGATACAGAAGGCCGAGGGGGCAGTGCAGGTGGTGGTGGGGGCAGCCAGCCAGATCTCACAGCTGAACAGTTAGAAAAGAAGAGGGGGGAAAAAAAAAACAAACAAAAAACAACACACAAACAAAACCACATTAATTTAATTCCACATAAAATCAGAATTAATTTTCATTACAGTTCCTAGTGAAGAGGCAACATTCAACATTTTAATAACAGAAACCAAACTTGACCTCTATTGAGCAAAACTCTGCTTGAAATAACTTCTTGAGTAGTGATTTAATTGCTGTAAAAACCCACAATGTTATGACAAAAAAAAGCAGAGATGGAAGCCAGTCAGCCACAAAAGCTGGAGCTAAAGCAATCCCATTCTAGTTAAAGAACCCCAGGATCAGGGTCTACTTGTCCTTGGGACCTTGCTCTTTGTCATTAACATTACTTCCTTTTTTAAAAAAGTGATGCTTTAGCATCCAAGGTAGGCATTAGCGTTCACCCCAGATAAAACACACTACATGACAGAGCGCAGCCGTAAAAGAAAACATTTGTCATGGAATTGATAGGACAAAAGCTCAAGCGAACAAAAAAGAAATGTTTTTCTTTGGCTTTATGTTTTGTACTTGCGTGTTATTACTCACTGGAGGTGTTTCGGAGGGAGGAAGAGAAATAATGGGAGGAAGACAAACCCTAATGGACAGTTCAGGCTCCCTTAACACAAGGCGATGTCAGCTTTTAGTTTGAGCCAGCACAAAGGGAGGGTAACAATCATAGATCCAGCCACTGTATTTCTTGGTTTCCTTAAAATACCTAAAACCCATCATGGCACAAAACTGCAGGACAGATGATGGCTTCCAAAGGCAGCTGCAGAGAAGAGAACTAGGCTAGCAAAGACATCAACCAGGACTGGTGGGAGTCCTTAGGTGGGTTATCGTCTCCAAGCTCCTGTCACATTAAGAGCTCAGCACTTGCACTAGCAAAGGTATAAGACAGTCCATCTTGCACTGGTGGTTATTTATGTAGTAAAAAAAAAAGGCAATATTAAACTTAGAAATGCCTTTTACCACAATAATGCTAGCAAGCAATTACATTTATGTACTTTTTATTTCCATATATATTTTTAAAAGCCACAAATACCATTACGAGTCTTGCTACAGCTTAGTCATTTACATAATTTATACACCAAGTCTGAAAATGTCTACATAGTTGAAAACACAGAGACAAAAGATACTATCCATTAAGGACAACAGTGACATGAGAGCAAAAATGTGTGGATGAAAATATTGAGGACAGTCATACTGACTATATACAGGTCCGAAGAGGTTTATAATACATTGGGTTTTTTGTATCTTCTGTATCATCATCTCTTCAATCAGAATGAAGCCTAATATCACTGCACATAGTGCCAAAGAGAGATGTAGAACAATTAAATCTAACTTAGGTTAAGCAAGGGAGCCACTAAAACACCTACAGGTGTAGGAAAGATTTGAAAAAACATGGTCATTAGGATCCTTTCTTTTGCATTTCATTAGCTCTGTTTATAAGGCCACTGCAATACCAACGTGATGCTGTCATTACATTCTCCATCTCCTCTGTGCAACTAATTTGTAGAAAGGAACAACAGAGCGAAAAACCCTTCCTTTCCTTTCATCTGAACTTCAGGTTATTACTTCATTTATCTGAGCACTGGCAATGTCTTTGGCAACTACAGCTAATAACACACCCTCAAACAGCAGCGCTCCGTAGGTCCATCAGCTGCACGCACAGCAGACAACGTCGTATGCTCAACGCGATGTTTATCGTCAGGAAACCATTCGGGAGCTGTGCTTTGATGTTCCCAGGAAAACCCTGCATGCACCTTACCCTGCCACCACCACCAGCGATTATCACTGCAAGGCTATCATCTCTGCTCTCCAAACAGCTCCAACATCACGCGGAGCATGAACCACACATGCTTCCCGGCGAACCCTCAGCAGCTCAAACACAAAGCTATGGAGCTGCCACGAGCACGGGGGTCTCAGGGAAGGAGCACAGTGTGCTGGGGTCAGTAGTGCTGCAGGCAGGCACCAGCCCCAGCAGCTCTCTCGGCCCTTCCAAATATACATAACCCCCTCCTGGGTCCATCATCTTTCTGTGTGCTGGCTTATGCTCCAGCAGGCCCTCAAAATCTTTACGGCAAGAGCTGCATCCATTGGGAATTGGCTTTGATGTCAGCTCTAGAGGATACAGCACTTACTTGCTCACCGATTCTTCAAACCAAGCAACGTACTCAGGAAAGCAGCAGTGTTGCCTTTATGCAGAAAGGTGCTGGGCTTGCTGGAAAAGCATCTCCTGAAGCGGTTACGCACATTGTGAAACTTCAACAAGTCTCCTGGGATTTGGCCCACAAAATTCCAAAGGGAAAAGTATTTTTTTTCCCTAAGATGGCCAAATTAAAAAAGAAAAAACAAACCAACCAAAACCCACCCCCCAAAAACGGCTTCTTCAGCTTTCAAATACATTAATTTAGCATTAAATAAGTTAGATGCTTACACCATGTGCATTTGACCCAGTTTCCTCTTTTTAATCCTGCAAATTCTAACTTAAGCTACTCATGAAATATTCATGAAATTCCTGCTGTTGCAGAACATCTTCAGCTTGTTAGAAGGAAATCATGCTTATGTGAGCACAATTGCTAGACAAAAGTTAGTTGACTTTTGAGGACTCATTAAAAAAAACCACATTTTTCTTCACAGGGCAATCAAAAAAAAAATCTAATGACAGATTCTGCATGCTTCAGCCTTCTCTAGTGTCACTGCCCTATAAGATGGCAATATTAACAGATACTCATGGGTTTTTATGTGAATCAGCACACTTGTAATATTAGGCTATTCCAGAATGCCTGCCTTCCTGGGAGACTGCCCTGCACAGATTGGCTCTTGCTGTTAAGAGATGGCATTGCTACGTTAGCTCTGCAAGTGAACCCAAATAGAGGGGGAGACCCATTTCCAAAATGAAAGTAAGTATCCTGGGACCAAGCAGCCAACAGACAAACGTCATATTTTGAGGTGCGCACCTCAGAGCTCGGATAAGCTGCATGCCATTGCTCTTTGAAAACAAGTCTTCACTCTCTACGCAAAAGCAGAGGGAGCTGGAGGGAGCAGGATGCATCTTGCAGAGGTCACCTTGTCACCATGCAGCTTGGCAGCGTTCACACCAGGGTGAGCAACGTACAGCAGATTTCAGAGAGAGCACTGTGGAAAGGCCATGCAGGTACCAGTAACAAAGATGTAAGTACACCCAGCATCCGTGTCATATGTATTACTGTAAATGGTAGCATTTTCACACACTAGTTACTCCCACAAAGATAGTGATAAGGCCTTCAGTTCAAAAAATCATGCCTCTTTACTTCGCATGTTTACACTTCAAAGCAGATTATCAGCATGGAGAGCTTCCAGGACCATTTTTCTGCCCTATTTTGGCAATCACAAAGGTCTGATAGCACCAACAGGACACCACACTAGATTAAAAAAGCAGGTTTTCCAATCTGAAGCTAGATTAATATTTCAAAACAAACACCAGGCTGTAACACCACGCTCCGAGAACAGGCCATGCCATCTTATCTGGCCATGCTGCTCTGCCTCCAGCCTCCCTAGCAGACAGCACAAATCCTCAGCCCTCTCATTACCCATGGTAGTTAAAAAGATCAATCATGGTGACCATCCAAGTAGCTCCTTTACCTGACTTATTTGACCTAGGAAGAGGAGACCAAAGAAAAGACATAAAATTATCATAGTGCAGTCAAACCTATGGTCTTTAGCTCACCAGGCACAGCAGCAGGGGAGGACGCCAAAACTAGGGTGGAACAATCTGGGCCCTCAGGATCCTTTATGCAGAAGTAACCTGTAAAAGCAACGTGCTGCACCTCTCCCACCCAAGCTGCCACCTGTCCTTTTGGTTTCTTTATTGAAGAAAACTACCATAATACAATGAGCTGCTAGATGCATGCTGTTACTAATTCTGGAACAGCAGCACATAAACCTATAATTCTTGAAACATTTCCCTGTCAGGTATTTATTTCATTTCCATTCTTTGCAGATGTCCTCCTTTCCTTCTCAGTTTTATATGTCTGTCACCTTACCCTAGGTATCAACTCAGACAAGTTAAACGCTTTGGGTGGAAAAAAAAAAAACATACTCCTTTTTCTCATCTGAATACATACATAAGCTCTGCCCTGAAAGAAGGGTGGTTTTCCTGGGTCAAGGGCCATTTCGTACCTTTCTAAGCCAAAGCAAAACTAGGAACTGCCCAACAAAGGAGGCTGACCTCAGCTCATGTCAAAACCCCACACAGCTTTCATCCCATGAGCAAAAGGGCACCCAGAGTTCGGCCACTCCTTGTATTTTGGTCACCGTTCCCAAAGGGAGAAACAGTCTGGTGTTTTTCAGTTCACACAGAGGGTGTAGTCCTAACCAAACCCAGCCTAAACCCAAGCTCTCCTGGATCTAGGTGGCCTAAATGCAGGTCCTTGCTTCTGTTCTGCTTCCCCACCACCATCACCACTTCCTGCAATGGGGTGGGGACCATCCAGGCAGTTAAACTGGGAGAACACTCTGATAGGGTTCCTCGGTAGAGTCTGGCTAATGCATTTGGTATTTTTCAAGTGGATGCTGCGGCCAGTCCACAGCATGACACCCATTGCTGGATCAAGGGAGACACCGGTGGCATGGCAGATCTCCAGCAGTTTACGCTGCTTCAGAGTGCTTAGCTCCCAGATCAGGTTTGACAAAAGACCAACCAATTCATTTCAGCAGGAAGCAAAGGATCTGCAACAGTGAAAACAGTTCAAAAAAGACAAGCCCACAGAATGAATTATTCTTCAGTTCGCCAAACTACTAAAGGCTTCGATTTCTCAGGTAGTTTGGGAAGCTGGCACTTTCACCCTTCCACTCTGATGCTATTTTGGAGAGTTTTTTGAGATACTTTCCCTGCTTCTGCTGTGAAAGGTAGCCTGCAGAAAAGTTCTGCGTCTAAACTGGTTTCTGTTCACCTCCATCTTACAAGCTTTCCCTTCTTGCTCACCAAAATTGGTACTTGGATATCCCATAATACTGATAACGTTCTCTGCATTCCTTCATTTATTTACATTCCTGACAACAGTGTTTGTAAGGCAATTGTGAAGTAACTGCTTTTCAAGAGATCTGATTTATTAATTCTCACTACTATGTCACCAGAAAGTTGCAACGAGAAAGAAAAAAAAATAAAGCTGTAGCCAGGAATGTAAATTTAATTAAGGCCTCCAGTAAGGTAATATCTATTCATCCACAGAACTGTTTCAATAATTCTTACTAATGTCTCCTCAGAAGGTAACAGCAATGTGAAAAAAGATTTTAGACTCCTGATATTAATTTTGTTATCAGGTTTGTAGAAAGGCTGTAGAAAGCATCGCCAGTGCCAGAATAACCTCGCTTCTCACAGTAAGCTTTGGGAACATGCTCAGCAGCAAAGCTTCATGCATTGCAGCAAGTGATACACACAGCCGATGTCACAGACACGCTCTTGTGACAGGTATGTTTCATAGAACATCATTCGTACCGCAATTACATGGGAAATGATCCAAGTACTTTCCAAGTACTCAGGAAAACATATAACCAGACCACAAGCAATTAATGCTTCTGCACTATGAACTCACAGGTGTGAATGATTTAGGACATTGGTGCGCTTACGAATTTGATGGGTCACATTCAAATCAAACAAGCAAGACACCATTACAGGTGTTTTTTATGATGTCTTTTTTTTAATGCCCCATCCATGAAATTCAGCATGTTTTAAGTAAAATCTATAAAACAGACTTTTTTTTTTTTAACACTTATTTCCTGTTTTGCATCACATATCCACATCATCTGTATTTTTAACTTCCTGTCCCTCATTTTTCCTAAACCATGTCATTTTCTAGTTACTGTTTTTCTACCACTTCCTTTTTTGTGTGTTTATTTGGGGACCGTTTCTCCCTCCTTCCTCCAAACTATTCATGATTTTGTTCCCTCTCGCTTCACGTTTAGCTTCATTCTCCACCCACAGGGAGGCACAGTCCCTCCACCTACCTCCCACAGATCCATGTTGCCAGAGCTTCTCACCCCAGGAATTCCCATGGGAGTAGTAGAGGCTCCAGCAGTTGCCACTTGTGACTATTTCCAACAGAGACCAACTTGGAGCAGGCACACTGGAGACGGGAAGAGCAGTGGGCTACCACGCACCAACCCTGCAGTCCCATCTGTGGCTCAGACAGTTCTTCTTGAGGCCACCTGCATCTCCAGGGTCTCCCCGACACGGAATGCAACTTACCCCCGTGTTCCACACAGAAGATCCCCTCTTGTTTAACGTGTAAAGCTGTTCTATGATAGACCAACAATTTTTAATGGAACAGAGTAACCCACAGGGGATCATGAAAATAGGTTAGTGGGGCTAGTAGGGCCAGTTGAGAACATGTCAACCTTCACAATTTTCAGTAGGAAAGAGTTTTTGGATTAAAATTTCATTTTTAACAACCTGCAACAGAATGAAAACAGACCATTCCTCAATCCCATAAAGACAAGAGCTAAGATTAGAAAAATGAGGGAAAAAAAATTAACAGAAGTTCCATTTACACAAATTGTCAAGAAACAGTTACATTTGAAAGGCTGGTAAGACTTATTCCAGTTTGCAGGCAAGTACTCTCTGGACTGAGCCCTTAGAGACAGACATAAAAATTTTAAAACCTACAACTGCAGAAATAAGTTACCCCATCACATTCCTATCATGTAATAACCACTCATCCCTTTATGACCTCACTATTTTCTCCAGCCCGTTCAACCTTAATTATGTCCTTGTCCAGCTTGGCAAAGAAATAAGTTATAGTTGTAAACACATAAACCCTTCATAAAAAATTCTAAAAGGCCGAGGGGCATAAAACTCTTCCATTCAAATCAGAGGGAAGACATTCATATTTTATTCAGAATAAGCTCAGATCAGTGATCACATATATTCTGAAGGGGAACAGGACTAGAAGGAAACAGTAGCTCCAACAACAGATCAGAAGCTGAATCCCAAAAGAAAAAAAAAATTCTATTCTCTGCTTCAAAAAAAGGGTTTTGCAACATTTATGTAAGAAAGCATTTCACAGTATTTTCATTGCAGTGATACAGTGCCAGAGAAGAGTATGAACAGCAGCTCAGTTTTGTGTCTTCTTTGGTTTATGTGTAAAAGACATTTTGAATTTAAATTGTAATTGTTGTTACAACCCTTATAACCAAAGATGTTAACTTGACTCTGCACTCTTGACTCAATGAAGCTGGCAATGTTAGAGCTCTTGTATTCTGTGCAAACAATATCCAGCAAAATGGCATATTTTGCTGATAGTATTTGCCATTACTGCTACTCTAAAATAAAGGTCCTTCAGAATTGTCATCTTCCTAATTTAATGTTTTGGTCTGATTAATAAACACAACACAGTAACATGCAAGACAGCATAGTACTACCGCATGAGTAAAATCCAGCCCTATTACCCAAGAAAGTAGTTGCTGCATTTTACTAAATCAAGACCAATACAAGAGCAATGACAGGAAGGGGTCCTGAAAATTAATGACTGAATTAAATTTACTGTGATCTAAATTCAGCGGAAAAAAAAAAAAAAAAAAAAAAAAGACATTACTATGTTATGTTCCCTTTGTCACTTTGGCTTTGAACCAAAAACTTAGTTGAGAAATCTGGTAACACTAATTAATGGTAAGACTATCAACATAACTCCCTGCATAACCCCTTAAAAGCCCCCCTTTAGTTACTAAGACCTGCAGATAGCTAACCTCAATAGATACAGGTATTTCCTAGCAAATAAAATTAAGCATAAAAGAATACAGAAGATGATGCAGTAATCATACTTACCTAGGTTAAGTTTGGCAAGTTTTTTAGTACCCAGTTCCATGTGCCCAAAAGGGGAAGTCACTTGCATTTGCCCACTAAACTAAAAATATGACGCAGTTGAAAACAGATTGCTGAAAACAGCTGGAAACAGTATTAGAGTAACTATTTGGACCTGTTTGTATCAAAATGTGTATGACGATGTAGCAACAATCATTTTAATTCTCCAGATCCTCTTTCTTACGCCATTACAGAACTGTTTTATTGGATATACGGACTGAAAATATTCAGAAATACATAAAATTTGGCTGTGGTTGGGCAAATACGAAAAACCAAAGACACTTCACCACATGCTTACTATTCAGAAACCTCCACATTTGGCAATAAAACCCACCAAGCCTGTACATTCAAGGAAAGGTTGTGCTAATTGAGTGAAGTAATGAAGGTCTGATGAAGTAAAGGAAGCAACAAAGAACCTTCCTCTTCAAAGGTATTAAAAAAAAAAAAAAAAAAGGATAAAATGCGACACTGAAAACCAGCATTCCTCTATCACTAATGGAAATGAAAGAGTGCAAAAAAGAAGTTTGTACTGACTGAGTCTTACAATAAAAGTGCCGCTTCAAACTGCGTGGGAAATGTGTATATGAAGGCGTACAGAAGCGATGTGGGGACACATTTATACCACTTACGGGAATACCGATGAACAGCAACAAATCTGTTCCCTTGTTCTTTTTCTTTACACTACACTGAGAGCAGAGGGAACATCATCTTGCTTGGCAGCCATCACTACCCCAGCAGAGATAAGTAGAGGTTACAGATCTGACTGCAGTCAGGAAAACATCACCCGTAACAGAAAACACTGCACTTAGAATAAAATGATAGTGTGTTTCCCCCTTACCAAGTGTGGTACTTAACACCTCACATTTTAAAAGAGGAAGAAAACCAAAAAACACTAGCACTGCATTGCTGGCTGAAACCAGCACCCCCAAAGGGGCAAATCCAGGATAGAGGAGTATTTGCTTACAAGCCCATGTAAGAAACGGTGCCCGCATTCCACGCGTTCTTCGCTGCAGGGGTAGTCACAGCAGGAGGCGAGTTTCCAAAGCAAATGAGCGCTGAAAACTTCCAGTCCAAAATTCATTTGTACATAGTTATGTGGCTGTTTTGATGAATTACACAGAGATAGTCAATCTTCCTTCCATATCAACATGAAACTACACTGTTCGTGACAATTATGTTGTTTCATCAAAACAAATTCTCTTTTCCAAACAATTAGCCTTTGTTCCACAGAACTGTTAATTAAAATAAATTATTCAATTCAGAAATTAAACTAAATGGAAAATAAAATGTATGCCAGAGGCGTCTGTACCAACCTAACAAGACCCAGACTGCTGTCACTGCCTGTAATTACCCAGCAATAAATTCTTTAGTATCTGTCATGGGCAGAAAAAACAACCAAGCAGAAAGCCAGAAGACAATGGATGCATTTTTGGATTTTAATACTCAAGCTGAGATTTGCCCCAGCCTGGAGTTACCCTGACATGGACCCTTGCTTACTGCTGCCATCGAGGGTAAAAGGCTGGAGGCCTTGCTGCAGGACCACTGGGTTTCAAGCTGCAGCAGTTTTGGCCACCTCAACACCTGTCCCCTCACCTAGATCACAGGGCAGATAGAAGGGAGCATGAGGAGCCCCAGAGAGCAGCTAATTCTGCAAATGACCTTTGTGAACAATGCAGGAAAGCTCCATGGGCCACGGGCTCCCAGGTCTGATTCTGGGAGCCCTTAGCTTCTGTATGACTAGACAGTGAGCTAGAGAAGAAATAACGATGTAAACCAGGTCACATATGTATTTAAACTGGCATTTTTATTTCTCCTTAAACCTGCTGTTGTCTTTGCAGGAATGCATAAACCTAGCCAAGTATTTTCTTAATATGTACAGAGGCCAAATGCCAGAGAATATATATTCAACAAAAAGAAATACATTGAGAATCTAGCAGTACTGAATTTTTCCTCAGATGCTAATGCAAAGACTATATCATTTAAAAAAATTAGAAGAGACTTCTGTCTCTTAACATCTCTTAACAGAAATTCACATATGAACATTCCAGAAGGTAAGGCTTTTCAATAAGTTCTCTTGGTTTGCTAGGTTTTTCCTGGCTAACACCAGTTACAGCAATCCAGAAGAGTGCAGCTATGGAGTACAAATGAAGGCTCCTCCTTCAAGTGCAGTTATGTCCCAATTCAACCATTTTAAAGCACTGTTTGTGTGGCTAGTGCATTCCTGGACATCCCAGTCACCACGGATAAATACACACATCCCAGAGGAGGGTCATCGTAAGATGGTGGCAAACATGATATAGCAGCAGTAAATGAAAAACAAACAAAAATACTCCCTCCAAAAAACTGCCCACAAAAAGGATCTACTACAGTCTTTGGCTGAATTTACCTGAATAAAACAAATGTTTCTTTTTCTGCCCTTTAAAAATGAAACAAACAAAAAAGAATGCCCCAAACCACTGATGGCTTTACAGTTTGTCGTGGTTTTGTTCAGTGAGGGGGGGCCTAAGGTGGCAGCTTCTGTAGGAAACTGCTAGAAGTCGCTCCCCTTTGTTCAGGGGACTTGGCCAGGCCTAGGGCGGACCTGCTGCTGGCCAAGGCCGAGCCGATTGGTAGCAGAATGTTCCGTGATAACGCCTCTGCGATAACGTATTTAAGAATGGGAAAACAGAAAAAAAAAAAGAGAGAAGAGAAGATGTGAAGAAGCTGAGCAGGGGCAGAGGCCTCATGGGCCTTGCAGGCCTCACCCTCTGGCCTCTCGCCAGGCAGCCGACTGGGCCCGACTCGGTGGGACCCCACAACGGAGCAGGGGAGGAATGCGAGGAGTTCTTCCCCCAACCATGAAGCAGCGGCATAAAACAACGTATGATGAACTGACTGCAACCCCCATTCCCTCTTCCCCCCTATGCCGCTCGGGAGGGGAAGGTAGTAGAGATAATGTTAAGCTCGGGAAGAGGGAGGGGTGGGGGGAGGTTATCTTGTTCTCTGTCTCATTATCCTGCTGTTTGTAGTAATAAATGAATAGTTTTCCCCAAGTCGAGTCTGTTTTGCCCGTGACAGTAACTTTAAGGATTTCTCCCTGTCCTTATCTCAAACCTCGAGCCGTTTTTCCTTATATTTTCTCTCCCTGTTCTCTCGGAGTGTGGGGGGAGTGAGAGAGAGACTGCGTAGTCTGGTCCGATCGGGGCTGAACTACGACAAGTTAAAGAGTGATACCTAGAGATCAACACGACCAATAAGGAACTGAAAATAAAACTCAGTACTACTGAGCATGCCTTTGCATGTGTGGGAGCAGATTATCCACCAAACTTGAATTATTTCTGAGCAAGAATTAGTCGGACAAAAAATAATGGGACTGTTCTAACCCTGTTGGATATACCCTGAAAGCTACTAAAATGGTTAATTTTACAGTCTGGTTTTCTGTACTAACACTAGGCAATACAGTGGTGTTAGAAGGGACGGTCATTCCAGCTGCTAATTGTTGTGGCTCAGCTGTAACAATGAGACTATCTTTGAATACCCAGGAAGGAAGGCAGGGAGAAAATGTAAAGCAAAATTCAGTCAAGAGCACATTAAAACATAAAGTAATAAACTGACCTGTGGACAGAAACACATCAGGTTCGCTATTTATGCCAGGCTGTATTATCCCAATAGCCGAGAAACCTAAGTACTGAATAGTGCATTGCCACCACGTCATCTGTATTGTAAATCTGTAATTGTATCTTCTGATGGCAGATGGAAACTATTCTAACTTCATTTTTTACACTGTCAGCAGAAATAAGACTACAGCTTGTTATTATACAACTGTGTGCAATTTACTTCACACAAACACGGCACACACTTTCTTTTTGGCAAGGCTCTTTGGTTTAAGGTGACAGTGCACTATCTCTCTGCTCTCCTACAAACCATCTTTTCAGAAAGTGCAAAGTGCATCTCAGCAAAGAGTTTGGCTCCGAAACAATGACCACTCTCTGAGGAAGAACTGTCTCTAGACCAAAAAGATTACCGAAAATGATGAGATTGGAATTTCTACTGAGAAGCAAGATCAGTGGGGAAAAGGATGGAAAAAGGATGAAAAAAAGTGAGGTGATCAAAACAAGAGAAATGGAAGAAAACAGCTGTATAAAATCACATTATCAACAGCATGCTGCAGAATAACAACTATTTGGGGCTTAATGACAGGGAAGAGCATGCATATGTTTCTTCATAGAACAAGAACTGAAAATATGACTGCCAATTAAGACATTTCACTTCAACACAGAGCAAGGTAAATGCACCATGGTACTTGGGCACGCTGGGATAGGTTGATTTAATCCCCTCCTTCTGATGATGCAGATTTATTTGAACTGAAACCCTTCTTTGGGGTGGGCTACAAATTGTTTAAAAAGTTCTTCCTTAAATCCTCCAAGGCTACAAATTCCTCCTTATACTTTCAGAACAAGTATTTACATTTTTGACACAAAATACAACAGCTCAATTAGAGAAGACAGTCATCACAAATATTTAGCATTGCCAGAAGGGGACATTCAAGAGAGAAAAGAATTACAGCAAAAACTTCCTGCAGATGTTGCAGGTACAGGAGGAAGTTGAACTTCTCAGAGACCTGACAGATTTTTGCAGTTTGGTAGCACACTATACTTCAGGTTTTGTCAACTTAGAGCCAATTCTTGTTCCAACTATAAATAGCCATAAATGAACAGCTTTAGGGTGACCAAAGCACTTTTTTTTTTGCAAGCAATCAGCTGCCTATCCTTGCTTAATTGCTCCATTTCCAGTGAGGAAATCCTCCAAAAAGTCTCAACAGGATGAGTTATCCTTTCCTGCCCTCACTATAACACTGTCAGTTTAAGTTCCCCAGAAGAAATTGTTATGTTACTTCAAAAGTAATGGTGACTTTCAACATGATCCATTTCAAAAGCAAGATGTTACTTTTCATTCACAGAATTACATCTTTGAGAATTTACATTCTCTTTCCATTTGTGTTCCAAGGCAAACTTAAATGCAGGTTTAATTACTTCCAGTTATACTTTTTATCTGGACTCTGAGAAGATTTGTTGCCTTATAAAATGTGTACTTGGCTCAGTTTGAGTTTATATTTTGTTGTATAATGAAAGAAAAATTGGAAGCAACAGATCCTTGAACAGGAACCACAGTCAAAAATCAGGAATTGCTTCTCTGTGTAAGGCAGAAAAAAAAAAAAAATAGTTTATTCCTATTGCGTTTCAGGGTTCAGCACACATAGCAGGACTCTTGAATTCAGTCTGCTGTTTGCACAGAAAAAGAGCCCCATATAGCAAGAGGTGAAACTCTTTGCTTTATACTCCAACAACCACATTAGAGAGCCCAGTTAAAACATTCCTTGACACAAACCCTGGCTTTCTTCTGAAGCATAAACATGACCATGTTTAACTTAGTCCTTGAATCAGATTATTGGTGTGCACCGCATACAGCTCTGGTCTGGTTCAAGGGCACCGCTAAAGCACAGCGGTGCTGGGTGACTGCTGCCCTGAACACACAGCTCCTCTTTTCCACCACTCACCGTGTAAGTCAAAAGGATTGCTCAAACGCTAATGTGCTGGAGAGCCGTTTTCTTTCAGTTCACTCCAGCTACTATTCTATATTTTCTTTCCCTCCCCTCAACACGCACTCATGTCAAAAGAAATTACCCTGTTTGTTTTGTTTTTTTTTTTTTTCCACTCAAAGAATGGTTTCTGGTTGCCCCTAAGCATATGGAAGACTTTAACATCAAAAATGTTTGCACACAAGAAATGTCACTTTCTCCCAGTTTAAACATTAAGGGTTTTCTTCCTGCTTCTGAACTACAAAAAATAAATAGTAACAAAAATCAAATATATTGTAGTTACTGACAAGAATTGTTTAAACAGCCTGACTAGTTATAAACAGTCAGTGATCACAGGCTACCATATGTTAAGCTTCCCATTATCATGCCAGAAAACATCATAATCATCTTAATTATAGCAACAGTGATTTTTTTTTTTCCCCCTCAGTGGTAACGTAACACAAGAAAGTGCAACTTCTTCTGTTCTGTAGTGTGTTACTGTCCATAACAAAGGCAAGCCTATGCAGATATTGTCAAGCGTTTGTGCAAACAGATCAAGTTGCCAAGTATGCAGCTAACATAAATGGTCTCAAAAGGGGGAAAGAAAGAAACCTTACCTTGTGTGTTTTGTTGAAATATTTTGTTCAGATCCAAAGAGGAAGCTCTGGAATGTGATTTTTGTGGCCTTGGAGGTGGAGTAGGGGGCTCTTCTCCCTTTTTCATGGCATCTTCTATCGATGTGCTAGAATAAGACCTGAGGAAGAACAGGGGGAAGAAAAAAGCAGAAAATATTTCATTTCAGAAATTAATTTCAAACAACTACAGTGAATAGTATCTAAAAATACACTGACCAGAACTCAGGTTGGCGGTGGAAATTGCCTAATGACTAAAAGTTCCCCCTTATAACAAGATAGATTTATTCGGCAACAGAGGGACTTACACATCTGGGGAAAGGAATAGGTCATGCTTACAGGGCTAGTATTTTTTAAGGCCTTTTATATCACAGTTTCAGGCTGTCTTGCATAACTAACTGTCAACAGGATAATTGCAGCAATGACTTTGAATAGACTTGAGTAAAAAAAAAAAAAAAATACTTCCCGCTTACAGATTCTGTTGCCTTTTCCAACTGCAAGTGTAGCGTTTACATAGGTACAGCTTCCACCTACCTCTTGCAAGTACAAATTTTGTAATTTATAATATGCTGTCAGAACAATTTTTTTCATAGCAAACAGTCACTAAATTCTACAAAAACCCCAAAAATTTAATGGCTCCAAAGTGAACACTAGCCGAACACATGCCTCAGTACATCTTTCTAAGCTCTTCCACAGCCCGTTAATCCCAACGCAGTGCATTTGCTGAAAATTTTGATTTTGCTGAATAGCGTCCAATATTTTTCAGCTGTTATAGTCACCAGTTTTTCCACAAGAGCGAGAGCTTTATTCAAAATGAGCATTGACAATGTGAGATGTTACACTTACTGTAACACATTATGCATGACAGGCAAGACCAAAAACACATTCGAGTAGAACAGAAATAACTCCCACTAATGGGAAACGGATCCTTTTTTTGCCAAACAGGCTGTTGTTAGAAAACAGCTCTTTAGTGGGACAGACATTTGGCAACGCTGATCCTATGTTTCTGATGTAAACTTTAATAAACACAGGAGTGAAAGCCGTAATGGCTTCAAAATTTACGTGCGACACAAAAACTTCTGCTGATGCTGAATTTTTTTGTCTTAGTAGAGTTTTGAATTCCATACCCTTACCATATCAGACCTAACCCAGCCCCCCTGAAAGAAATGGGAAAGCTTTGAATCAGGATCTTAAGGTTTTGTACTTATATTTTCCATATTATGCAGTGTATATTTTACTTGCATTGAAATTGTACAACCTAAAAGTTTGAGATTTTTGTTTTAAAGATGGAGTAAAATAGCAGCTACCAGGCAAAAAAAAAAATGCCTGCCCCAGCAGTGCCAACACAGAGCCCTGTGACAGTGAATTGTTGCTTGCAGCAGGCAGACCTGGCACCTAAAAGTCAGTAGCCAAGAATCTGCACAGCTTAGGCTAGAAAGCCAGGCTCCAGAGCTGAGAGTTGTAACAGACTTGAATCACAGCCTCTGGTGATCAGGCACACGTGAAGACAGAGACCCTCGAGGTTACAGAGCCCTCCAGGTTATGCAGCAGAAATGCAGCAGAAGGTCTGAGTTCAAGAAGGTGCTCAGGAATCTTTAGTCTCAACTTCTGCATTGAAGCAGTGACACAGCTATCTCATTCAAATGACCTTTTTCAAACTTGTTTAAGCATTTGCTATTTTATGCATTTTTGCACAAAATACTTTTCACACATTTTCAGTATTTGTATTTTATGATTCAGTAACACAGCAAGAAATTTTAAAACAGTATGAAAACTAAAAAGCTTCGACTAGCAGCAGAAAAAAGGCACACAAGGCAGTTCAGCCTTCCTGAATGTATGTCCTAAGAATATAAGATTTCCATCTTCATTCACCATGCTCATAGCTGATCCTCTCTTATTAGCAGACCTTCGACAAGCTCGTAAGGAGGGAGCTCCTGATTATGCTCTCAGTACCCAAGAGAAATGAAGCCCTCTAACTAGCTCTAAAAAAGCAAAAAAAAAAAAGTTCAAAGGTGAATGCATGATGGCTATACAACAGAATGATGAACAGTCAAAACCAAACATATCATCCATTTATACACAATATTTTCTGGCACAGGTCTCCTTTTTCTTTCAAATATCCAAATTCAGCCCTTCCATCACACACCAACCAGTCGTAGTCAAGTACAGGCCAATGAAAGGATTCACTCACCCACATCTGAGAGCTGAGCTACTATTGCTCTTTCTGTAAGAACGTGCAACGTCTTCCCCCATCTGCAAGCACTACGCAGGTTATAACAGTGCAAAATTGCTGGGCTGGAGGCACCCTGACAAGGCGGCGGGGCTGGGCAGACAGGCTAGAGTCCCAGCACCTTACAACCAGAGAGCACAGGGCCCCAGGGCACTGCTTATGTAGGGTCTGTAGCTTCCACATTCCTCCTGGTAAATCTGTCTGATCTGAGCTGTACTTCCAGCACAATAACAATTAATTTTTTTTTTTTTTTAACAAATGGAACACCGCTTCTTATGCCTTGCGTCTAACACCAGAGGAATGTACGTCTTCTCCTGAAATGGAAATGAAAGCAGTACCTGGATCGTGGTCTGGCTTTAAGTGCATTAGATTCCTGAGCAGCTGGAACAGAAAAGAAAAAAAAGAATCACTAAACCATCATATTTTAAATAAATGTCTTTAACTGCAGAATCAGTGTTGATTAAAAATGTAAGCATTGCAAATGTGGATGTGAGATTGTACTCACATGAGCAATGGGGATTGATTTTCACTTCTTCTTCCCCTTTGTTTTTCTAGTGTATGAATATCCTAAGAATTCAAAAGCCCACATGTAGTCAGAGCTTCACCTTTTAATTTGGTTAGTGGAACGAAGGAAAAGCAATAGGTCAGATAGCTCTGATCTGTACTCCTGGATGTACTAGTTGTGACAAAGCAACATATGGAATAGCATAGACTTTCCACAGCAAACACCTTGCTCCTAGTCCAGATATCTATTAGTTGTCCTGCTTCCCAAAAGTTTACGTCCTTCCTAAATACTTTAGCTAATTAATATAAACATATATCTTCTTATCACCCATAAAAAAAAATTAAAGCATCAAGTTGAGACTCCTTTGACATTAGGAAGGAAAGATATTTGAAGGTAGAAAGCGTTACAGGCTAAGTGTTGATCAAACACATTTCTATCAATGTAACAATCAGCTACTTTTATTTGGATAATTCCAAATATCCTGCCACATGCAGGTTTTGTGTGATATGAAAACAACAGTGCTGACTTCTCTTCTCTGGGTAATTGCTCAAGGCTGTTCCTTGGTTTATATATAGTCTTTTTGTGACTTTTTTATTACTCTCCTTACTAGCATCAGATAATTTTGAGAAAAACTTATCTGTGTGATTGCTTTCAAATTCAGCCCACTGAGATATCCTCAAGGTATTACAGCAGCATCAATGACGCCAATGCACACACAAAATGAATCCTTGTACCTTTCCCACAATTCTGCTAATCAAGGTACAATACTTAAAAGTAAGTAGGTTGGGGAAGGAAAAAAAAAAAATTCTCAGAGTTTCTAGCTTCCTTCAGATCTCTGCCTACTTCCAAGTCAAGACATTTATCACCAGCTACTACAGGGCACTATCTGAGAACACGACAGATCCTCCAAAACAGAGCAGGAGCTCTCTCTGGTAGCAGCTGGCCCATACTGACTTTTAATGGCTTGCACTGTACTACTGCACAGACCCTCCATAGGAGGCTTCAGGCTCACAGAAGACAAGCAGCAGCATATGGCCCATATATAGCAACACACAGTTTCCTCATAAAGGAAACTGCTTCTAGGGTCACGCAGTGCTAGTTGGTGCTTTGGACGGAATAAACCCAAATGCAGCTGGCAGTGACACAAACAACCACTTACAAACCAAGTAATAATCTAATCTACCAATCTGGTAGATTATTGTCACCACCAAATTGGCTTATAGTAATTTGTGATTCCTGTGCAACAAACTCCTCCTAGCAACTAAAGGAGGGAGAGCGAATCATTACTAAAATACACAGTGGTGATAATCCTCCACTCTCTGTATCAAACTCCCAGAGAATACAACTTTAGACACTGCTTCCCTACAGCCACATGACCCAATTTTTCCAATGCTGAAATTACTGATTATTAAATTACATGCATGATTATTAAATATATGCCATGTAGAAACAGGAAGTAGAAATCCTTTCCAAGCTAAGCCATGTTTAAGAACCTTCACATCTTCCCTCTTTTATGGAGACTGCAATTCTGTTCATACTTCTTTTAGAAAGACTTTCGTGTAAAAATCTGCAGGTAAAACTGACATTCAAACTCTCTGAGGACATCTTGTTGAAGTAAACAGGAAAGCACACAAGGAAGACAGAATCCTGAAACGACTACTAATAAAAAAATGATAGCAATAGAACGCTACTGCCAAGGATTTTCTTTTAAGCTTTTGAAAAAACAGGAAATTCAAGGTGACAATTACACAATACCCAGACTTAGCTTCACCTTTCAAAGAAGTAGTATACTATAAAAAAAAAAATTAAAAAAATATCAAGTAGGTAGTTCATTATTAGGACATACAAATAATTGTGGCAGGATTTCCGTAAAATGTGCAGTCATTTTGGTACGCTCAGTCTGCCCGTACTTTGTGCATGAGGTGCAGGTTTAAACACATACAGGACATAATCCTTCAAGACCACACAAAGCTATTTATGCAATTTATGAGATTTCCATATTTCTATTGCTAGAAGAAAACAAACCTAACTTACATGAAACTGATAAGAAAATTAAAGCTACTGAGTAAATTAATTACATTTATTATTTAAAAGTGTACGATTCCTGGAGCAGTAGAGCCTGATGAACTGAACAGCTTGGTCTGCACTAACTGAACTCATACATGATCATGAACTCTTATGTATTCATTCACAGGAGAGGCTGAAGGTTTCCATTTTGGGTGTTTAACCGCTTCCACACTCCTCTCCCAATACAACTTCATTTTAACATTCCAAAGGATGCCGATTCAGTAACATTTGGCTGTACCTTATACTCAGCTAGTGCCTCCTTGCTTTACAGGCTGAAGATCAGGTGGAAAATTGTACCATAAAAGGTGCAAGTATGCCACATGGCTAAAGAAAAAGAAACAAAGAATCTCCCACTAGTCTGAATCTCCCCCACTGATTCATCTCTTCATGGTAGCCTAGGCAGAAATGAACAATTTAAAGGCTCACAAATTTGCCCCTTAATCCTTTAGAAGTCTAAGGCCAGCAATGATCTTGCACTTAGGAACCTCAATAAACTGGACAGATATTAGGAGATGGTAAACATATAGAGTTTTTACTGATTTCAAATTTCTAGTCCTTCTGTTGGCAAAGAAAACTTTCCCGTAACGAAGCATGGCAGTATTACCTGAATTTACATAAACAGTCCAAATGAATAACCCAAGAAGGATGTAAAATTTCTCCCACTTCATCTCAACTGAGTTTTCATCCTGAAGGTTAATGATTACAATAACCTTTCACAACGGTGACCTATTCTGAAACAACCACTCAATTACTGCGCTGTATCTAGCCCACTGCATAGGTACACATTTTAACTTCTAACATCAATCGTATCATGCAACCCAAGAAAGTGCTCACTCAGACCCTCAACGTGCAGGACAGAGGGTGAAACCCTAACAGTTAGAGGAGTCATGACGATGGAGTGAAACTCTGCCACCATCTCCCTTGGTATACAAACACAGCAATGCTGCTGGAGGTGGACAGCAGCGTTGGGAAGACCTCCCTGACTAGGAGATGAAAGAAGTCAGTGGCAAAGGAGATGTGCAGGTAACAGTAGGGTTTTTTTTTCTTCGGTGTACCAAAGATGGAATTGCTGAACTGAAAATAAAACTCCTCGGGACGCTCCTGGGCAAAACCAGGGAGGAGGAAAATGGTCTTGCAACCATCCTCCTCTCCTCCTGAGAGGGAAGCGTAAGAGTGTGTGTGTGTGAAGGAAAAGCAGCAATCATTTGAGAACAGGAGCTGAAGATAGGAAATCTGGCAGCTGCCAAGTGTTTGGGAAGAAGCCAGGAAAAAAAACAGTTGGGAAATGAAGCATGCAGCTGTTGAGCAGCCATGAATAAATCAAGCTATAAGACAAAACTGCTAGGACAGACATGTGGGGTCAGTTTCCTTTATCAAGGATATCTTCACAAGTGAAAACATTTATGCAAGAGAAAAAGAAAGCAAGTCCAGATTTTAGCTTGACTGGGACCAGGGAGGGCTTGCAGACACTCTTACAACTCGAGGAAAGAGATTAACAAAGAAGAAGGCAGAGGATGAACTAAACTGAATGCATGGGAAGTTTCTGGAGCAACTAAGGATTTTTGACATATGCTATTCCAGAAGCAACACTTTCCAGTATGATAGGAACATGGATAATATGTTGGAGTTGTAGAGAGGAAAATCAGGGGTGGTTTCAACAAAGAAACGCCCTCCAAATCAAAAGCTTGCATCAGTGCTGTAAGTGCCACAAGGTCTGTGTTTCCAAAAGACTACCTACCTGTTGTGGTTGTGTTTAGTGAGAGGGGGCCTAAGGTGGCAGCTTCTGTAGAAAACTGCTAAAAGTCACCTCCCTTTGTTCAGTGGACTCGGCCAGGCCTAGGGCGGACCTGCTGCTGGCCAAGGCCGAGCCGATTGGTAGCAGAATGTTCCGTAATAACGCCTCTGCGATAACATATTTAAGAAGGGGAAAACAGGAGGAGAGGAAAAAAAAAAAAAAAAAATCAAAAAAAAAGAGAAGAGAAGATGTGAAGCAGCTGAGCGGGGGCAGAGACGCAGAGTGGGAGGTGCAGGCCTCATGGGCCTTGCAGGCCTCACCCTCTGGCCTCCCACCGGGCAGCCGACTGGGCCCAACTCGGCCCGGCCTGGCTGCAAGAAGTGGAGAGGAGATGAGCTGGATGATGTGAAGAGATTCTGAGAGGCGTCTGCCAGCCTGTTGTGAAGAACTTTTCTTGTGAGAGGAACGGCTGCAGATATCAAGGTCAGTGAAGAAGGAGGGGGAGGAGTAATGCGGCTCCTGGCCAAGATTCCCCTGCAGCCCATGGTGACGACCATGGTGGAGCAGGTTGTTCCCCTGCAGCACATGGTGGTCCACGGAGGAGCAGAGATCCACTTGGAGCCCGTGGAGGGCCCCACATCGGGGGAGGTGGATGCGTGAAGGCGGCTGTGGCCCATGGAGGGCCCGCTGGGACAGCCGTTCTGGAGAGACTGCACCCCATGGAAGAGATGACCCACACCGGAGCAGTTTCAGGAAGGACTGTGGCCCATGGGAGGGACCCCACAACGGAGCAGGGGAGAAATGTGAGGAGTTCTTCCCCCAACCATGAAGCAGCGGCATAAAACAACATGTGATGGACTGACTGTAACCCCCATTCCCTCTTCCCCACTGTGCCGCTTGAGGGGGGAAAGTAGTAGAGATAATGTTAAGCCCAGGAAGAGGGAGGGGTGGAGGGAGGTAATCTTGTTCTCTGTCTCATTCTCCTGCTAGTTTTAGAAATAAATGAATAGTTTTCCCCAAGTCGAGTCTGTTTTGCCCGTGACAGTAACTTTAAGGATTTCTCTCTGTCCTTATCTCAAACCTCGAGCCGTTTTCCTTATATCATCTCCCCCTGTTCTCTCGAAGGGTGGGGGGAGTGAGAGAGAGACTGCGTAGTCTGGTCCTGATCGGGGCTCAACTACAACACCACCCTTAAACTCCTTGACAGAAAATATGAAAGCTCAGTTTTTACAAAGAAACGGGCCATTTTAGAATATTTACCGACTAGTTATTCCATATTTGAGAAAAGCTTTTATCAAGAGGTACAATATTTGTGCTCTGGCATCTTGTTTGTTATACATAAAAACAAAATTCAGAATCCTTACAAAATGCCACATTAAAAACATTTCCTACACATGAAGAATGTACATACACTAACAACAAAGGAAAGAAAGCAAGAAAACCTTTTGACAACCTGAAGCACTAATTAAGATTAACTTTGCACTAGTAGCCATTATGAGGTAAAAGCTGATTTCAGCAGTAAAATAGTATGAGATCAAAAGGATCTTAAAAAAAAAAAAATAAATAAATTATCAAATCACACTCATTTTGGCTTACCGTGATATAAAAATATTTGATTGAAATTCTAATGGAAGTAATACGTCGATTTTTTTCTTCTTACCTGTTTTCACAGTCAAGTGCTGAAATTCCTTTGGTATCGTTTTGAGAGCAGTGCTTACTTTAAGAGCTTAACAAACAAACAAAACAATGAGAATTACTTTAAGTATGTGCAGGTAAAACATACAGGTATCAGCACTGAGAAAAAAAGCATCTTAACCAGTATTAGGTAGAACATCTAATAATGCCAAAGGTACTTGAAAAGAAGAGTAGCCAACTACCCTCAGAACACCCAAACACTCAAAAAAGTAACAATTTCTAAGAGCACAAAAGTCAAGAACAGAAAGGCCTATGCTCAAATTGCCAAATAATCTCAAATTTTGAGAACTGAGGGTTTGAGTGCCTAAAACCAAGGCTGACTTCTGTTTCAGAAATGTAGCGCTCTCGCAGAGACAGCAGCCAGCGACACCTGGCAGAGCCTGGACTCATCTCTCCCAGGATACAGACCTGGAAAGTCAGGGCACATGAGAGACCCGCTGCTTCTGGCAACTGAAACCTCACCAGCCTGCTCCAGGGAAAGTCATATGTCACCGAAAGAGCCAAGGTTAGAATTTAGGAAATCTCAGTCTTTGTGCTTATTCCCCATCCACCAATGCCTACACATCCTTTATTAAGGCGTTATTAATGCACTATAGTGTATTTTAATGCAGTGTGATACACTACATTTTAAATGACCACTTGGAATGAAATCCCTCATCTCTATCTGCCTTTATCAAATAAAACATGTGGGAAAAGTCTGGTTCTTCGGATCCAGATGTGTTTACATTATCTTCAATATTTTAACTATATTACAACCCGACAGAGTGGAGTTAATTTACTTATAAAATGTTGAAAACATGGGAAAATTCGCTTCTACAGTCCTGAACTACAGGTTCTTTACTTCTGGGGAGATGTCCTCTTTCAGTCAGGAGAGCGATCTGCTCTTTCATTTGTCAGAATAACAATAAATGGTAGAACAAACACATTTGTTCTTTGGCTGAAAATGTAGGAATCTTGTCATAAATACAGCAAATCTTCAGCCCTGAAGGACTGCATGCACCAAACCCGCTTCCCATCTGACTTAGCATGTCAGCTACAAAAAGCAAAGCACAAAGTCTTCACATAGAGAAGGAAAAAAATTTGCTTAGTAAAAAGTAAATCTTCCCTAGATATTTCAAAGTAATAACCTTCAAGGTTCAAGTCCTGCTCTGGTTCATTATGAATTTTACAACAACACAAACCTTGTCAACAAAACATTAATTTCTTGGAATATGCTGACTTGTCAAAATGTTTAACAAACATCCCTCAACTCTGACAACCTTTCTTTGAACCAGGGACACTTCGAATATGCCAAACTCAGTCACACCTGAGTGTGGAAGGTGACTCAGGAATGCAGACTATCTGGTCTCACAGCTCTGATACAACCTTAACATGCAGACAGCTGGGAGGCCAAGATTTTTTTTTTTAAATTAATGTATAATCCACAGTTCTGAGAATCAAACAACCAAATACCCAAAACTGTTTTGTTTCCACAACTAAGGGATAGCAGATGAGAACCTGAAAGGCTGGGAAAAGGGAATGAATGACTGTGTGATGATCCACTGCCAATTCTGAAAGCCCTGGAAGCTACTGAGTGGAAGAAAGAAAAAGATCACTTCAATTTCATGTGGGCTTCCTGCTCATGGATTTCAAGTGAAATAAATGAATCAAGTACCTTCAATCTGGCTTGTCTAAAACTTTTATTTTGCAAGAAAATATAGGGATTTTTTAAAAACAGGAATAAAAACTGATTTTGAAACGTTGCTATTTCCTGAAAAAAAAAAAAAAAAAAGGAAATCCAAAATTTGGCACAATGTAGCCTTTACTCTTACAGAATTCCTGATAACAACTAAAACTTATTAAAATAAGAAGTGCAACATTAATTGCCTTAGGACTAGACATATTTTAGAAGATGCATTTCGTATCATTCACATACAATAGAACCAGTTTCAGAGCAAACCCATCCATTTATTTGTCTCAGCTCTGTCAGTGAGTTGTCTCTTTAAATCTACAGCAACACTTAGCCAGCTTGGAAATTAAACATACCACTGCTTTTGTCAGCAAATATATGATATTACTAAAAATACAAAGAATTTAACCCGTGACAGGAAAAAACAACAAGTTATTTATTTGAATACCTTGTTTGTCATCTTTCTTTCCATCTTGTAACAAGGCAGAGTTATCAGGTACCTCTTCAGCTGATGTCTTCTTAAAGAAAGAAGATTTATTTATTAGACTGATCGGTATAGCTCACATTTCCACAGTCAAATATTTAAGAACACTGATCAACACAAATAAAGGCGACATTCTCTCTGGCACCATGACTTGCTTTCTCAGATAAAGCAGCATAGAGGACCTACAGAAAGACAATACAACTCTGCTTTTCAAGACACAGCAGTTCCACACCTGAAATTAGTTAGTGAAGCACTTCAACAGCAAATCACAGGGAGCTAAGGACTATATGCAAGGAGAGACCTCTCACAACAGAGCAATGTCGTTCTGTGTTTTCTTTTCTCTTTTCGTGCAACACCTGTGTTCGGTTTTTCCTCAAAAACCTTCTCTAGCCCCTTCACAACAGTTAAGAGTCTCCATTGGAACAGTCTTTCTAGCCAAAACTCCAGCCGTACCGCAGCGCTCAGCAGTTCTGCATTTAAAGTGTTCCGACTGAGGTGGCTAATCCTTGAACTTCCCTTTTGTTTCAACGTGCAGTCATTGAGATGGGAAAACAAATTTCATCAGCATGTCTGTTGGAGGCCTATTCAGGCCGCTGATGGAAAAACAGGGAACTTCTCCCCAGTCTTATTCCTTAACTTTCCTTTATTTCAGTAGCAGCTTATAGGCATTTGTTGTTCTTGAAACTTCAGCTGCATAGCTCACAAGGAGGAACCAGGAACAAATTCTACCTCCATTATCTGTCAGAACAAGGATATACTCTGCAGCCAAAACGACACTAAAGTAAATGCCAGAAACCCCAAGCTTCTCTAAATAAGTGATGCTGTTTTTTTCCCAGGGAGCATGGAAGAGGTTGGACCTAAAAATGTCCTGAAATCCATTGGGCCTAAAAAAAAATGAATTCAAAACCATAGATTTTATAGACAAAAAAAAAACCAAAACAAAACCAAAACCCCAAAATCTCAGTATTTCAAGAAGGCCAAGTCCAGAGTAAAGGGCTGAGATCTGTTCTCTAAAGTTGCACGTGGGATTCCCTAGTGCTTCTGAGGAAGCAACACAGCAAAAACACAGCTTGAGGGCTCTGAAAATGTATAAACAAAACACTTCACATCCATAGCTAGCCTTGACACTCTGAAGTAAAGAGTGTCAGACTAAAGATCTAATTCAGTGCATGCTTGAATCGATGGAATGACTCACAAATTTCAATGAACTGTGAGCATGACATTTCTGAAGGAGTTTAGAGCAACCCCAGCCAGTCATTTTATGTACATAGTGCAAAATCTTGTGTTTTATCTTTAAGCTGTTGGCAGTGACAAAGCTTGTGGAAAAGAGCCAAAGGAATGGAGGGGAAAGAAAAAAAGACCAGAACCAGAGTGGGAGACAAAAACTTGAGGGGGGAAAAAAACAAACAAACAAACAAAAAAAACGGAAGACAAAATCTCCTTGGTTAACAAATAGCAGTCACCCTTGTCATTCTCGAGTATAACATTGGCAGTCTTTGTGTGGGTTTTTTTTGGTGTTTTGTTGTTGTTTTTTGGTTGTTTGGGTTTTTTTTTTTTAAGTTTAACAAAGCCTAGGACTCAGGTGACCTGACTCCTGCCATTATTTTCTTTATGGATTCATTCAAGAACTGTTTGCATAGTACTGCAGTAGTGTAGTTCAGCAGTCACCGTAGAAATGGTCTTCTGAAGTTAAATTAAACAGCCTCAATGGATGGTAGGTGGAAGGAGACAAAGACAGGGAGATAATGCAAAACTGAGTGCACTGATCATATAATATTTTTAATGTAGTGATCAAGTATCTAAACTACATTTCCTCAAGTAGCCAAGCTACAAATTAAATTGCAACAGTGAATTACTGCACTTCCCACAGAGGGAGATTAATTACCAACCTTCCAAATGACACTCATACAGTGTATTAATTCTGAACATAAAAATATCAGTTGAAAAAAAAAATCAAGTCAAAATCATTCTCAAATCAGTTTTGAAAAGTGATTTTGTAGTCCATTAATCTTGGATAACAAAGGACCAAAATAACAAGGCCCTGAAACAAACTAATTGAGAGCTCTGCCCTGCATGTCTAGGAGCCAGACAGTAAGAAAATGGAGCAAAACCAGTCAAACAATTGTGATATAATCAGGTAACACTATGCTTACCCAGCAGGCAATCATGCTACCCATTCTTCTTTGATTACAACCTAGCTTTAAAATAAATAAATAAATCTGATTTGCCCAGAGAGGTGGTGGAAGCCCCATCCCTGGAAACGTTCAAGGCCAGGCTGGATGAGGCTCTGAGCAACCTGATCTAGTCGGGGATGTCCCTGCTCCTTGCAGGGGGGTTGGACTAGATGACCTTTGAAGGTCCCTTCCAACCCTAACCGTTCTATGATTCTAACATCCTGCCACCTTGCAGAACCTAGGAACGGAGCAGAAGATCCAGCTGTTCCCGCAAGAACATCATCTGACTACAAAGGCAGCAGAGTAATCTGCAAGTTATTGTCAGTTACAGTGAGAATGTCTCAAGAAGGAGATAAGGCAGAGGAGATCCGAAAGCTTAACAGCTGAAAATCGAATTAAAAATTAAACATAAAATGGGAAATTTGTTGCTTGGTTGGTTTTTTTACATTTTGGGCTGCATACCCTCTACAGCTATTCCATTATTACTATAATATTCCTACTACTATCACCTCCACTGCAGCAGAAAAATCTAAAAAGCAAAAAAACCATACAATTTAATTCCTCAGGAAATCTCCTCCTAGATTTCTCTTTACTGTGCACTTACACTCAAGGACCACAAAGAAGGAGAGCCTAAACCCCAGACATTTAATAAGGTTCTAAAATTGTATTGGTTAGGTTACTGGAATGACATTTTATTTCTAAGAAGCACAAGATGATTCTGAAAGCAAGATTTCTGAGCTTTCTGCAACATATAAAAGAACGTTCTAATCTCACAGTCCCAAAGGAGGCAAACTTCCTCACAACTCTGCAGTAATCAAAGACCACTTTGCATATCTGGGTAATGACATGTGAAACAAGTATCCTAAGAAAAACAAGGGCTCCCTAGAACACAGAAATAACAGAGTATATCTTGAACTCAAGAAGTTACATGAACTGAAGCTTTTAAATTATGTGTGTAAAATATACATAATTATATATTTATTTATATTTTAAATATACTTTAATTATATATTCTAGCCATATCTTTTAAAAAATATGGATCTGTATTTACATATGCACATGAAAATGCAAGTGAAAGAGAGAAGCTGACACTCAGGGGTCTTGCCTACCAAGAAAAAAGCATCCAAACAGGGATGTGACAGTTTTTAAGTAGAAGACAAATAATTCTCTCTAAAAATGAATATCTTAAGCTGATGCAGTGACTTACCACACTCAGTTGACTCTTATGGCGGTCTGGATATGGAGTATGGATATATGTGCATACACATGCTGACATCAGTGAATGAGTTTTCAATGCAAACCGCCTTGAATTTTGCCTCTTATGCTTCTTTAAATTGCAAACCAATACACACACACACACACATATATATACACAGACTAATAAGGCAGACTCTCAAGGGACCGTTGAGCTTTGCCACACGACCGCACAGTGAAGAAGTGCTAGCGCTGTGTGGCCTGTGGCGCAATCTCACAGTCTCCTGCAAAACACCCTCCCAAAATAAGGCCATATGCAAGGCACAAGGCCATTCTGCGATGGTAAAAGACCTGCCTGTGCTGCCAATGCACCAGCAGCCCACGCTACCAGAACAGCAGCACTGCTTTCAAAACCCAGTGTGACTACTGTACTTTGGCCAACCTGCTGTACAAAGAGCAGTACCACCCAGGGAGACCACATGTATTTTAACAGTTCCAGAAGATAAACTGGATGCTCAAAGCACTGGCTCTAGCACTGTCCAAAGTGAACATTGCACGCTGTAGCAGCTTAGGAGAGTCTGCTGGTAGTGCCACTACCAAGCTGCATTTCACGAGGGAACAGCTGGGTTCTGACTCAGGAACTCTCCGGAGTTGCCTTGCTCTGGGGAGTTCCTGGGTCAGAACGCAGCTGCCATAACATACCATGACCTTTTCACTTGGAAGCAGCATCAGAAAGGCCCGTTCTTGTAGTCAGTCTGCCATCTGATTCGCTACCTTAAATCCCACAGGGTATATATTCAGAGTTGCAATATCCAGGCACAACTCAGTGGCCATGGTTAGTTCAGATTTACACAGTCTTTAAAGTTTTCGTTTTTAACCTCAGTGATAAACTCTTCTCCTTAACTTAGTTCTGCTTTCTTCTTGCAACAGTCTTGCATTACAAGGCTAGTATCCATTGTGATATTGCTACAATGGATCTCCATTCTTCCCTCAAAATAATCTTCCCAGCTCCTTACAACTAATACCTAGATTGCTAGATGGTATTTCCTTAGGCTATGAAAAGGCTGGATATTAAAATGGAGACTGAATCACTTAGAATAGGACTATGAATGTCCATACTGTACAAAATTTGGGATAGTTTCAGTCTCCAAAGGAGCAAAGTACAAGGAATCAGGACAAGCCAAGACATTTTTCTCCTCATCATCAAAATTTGAGGAGTGTGGAAACGGAGCAACATAAATGGAAGAAACATGCAAGAGCTACATGGTCAGGAGTGCCTGACTAGAATAAGGCCTGCATCCAAAGCCTGGCATTTGCAACCAATTCAGATGCAGGACAGATTTCACCAGAGCACTGTCCTTGTGCCACAGTGTCCCTCCTGCAGTGTGAGCTCTGCCCCTCATCGCTGGCTGCCAATGCCAGAGGGCCAAATGCAGCCCCGTGGGACACAAACAGCTAAGGTGCATTCCTCTGCAGACTCCAACATCACACAAGGCTGAAGTCCCTCGATGACTACTGCACTCTGTTATGTGGGAACACCTTCTGAAAAACCTGTCAGTCCTTTCCACAGACTGAAGGAATTGCTGAGAGAGGGGGCTGAGATGGTTTAATAGTACACTTAGAGACTCCTAAAGTCCTCTCAAAGACTCGCAGTTCTGCTGCTACGCATGCCACAGTCACTGTGAAGCTGAGCTATTACTCTGCCCGGTACCTGCTCTGCTTACGCCTTCTTACCTCCGTCCGACTGAAGTCCCGAGCCTGCTGACCGCCTGGCAACAACTCTGAATAAGAATCAAATAGTGCGCAGTCACGCATGGGCTTCAAAGAAGCTGCAGGGCAAAGAAAAAGAAAGAAAAAAAAGAAAGGAAATTAAAAAAAAAAACCACCAGAGACATGCCAAGTCTTTAGTTAATATATACTTCTTAAAAAAACCCGTTCCAGTATAATTTTGCCCTTCATTTCTACATATTAGAACTGATCTAACACCATGAAGAAAATCTCTCTTTTACTTTGAATAATTCAGTGTCACAGAAGGGATGATGTGTAATTTCTGTTGTAGAAATAATTGTGAAATTTGGGAGGAGTGATTGTCAGTAAACATTAACTGCCAAAAAGCAAGCGTTTATTTGCGTTTTTCCTCCTCATAGTCCAGCATCAAATTAGTTGGCCTTATAGTTTACATCTTGCTGGCTTAGGAATGTTAAAGGTATTTACCAAGTCTTCAAATTGATTTTTGACATTTTGAATACTGAACAGTACAGTAGAATCTATATTATATGCTAAAATTGAAGGCCAGTAAAAAGCAAGGACAGTAGTTGCAGCAGTATATACCATCTTTGGTATTCTTTAACTAAACAGCATTAAGAGCAGGGGGAAAAAAAAAAAAAAAAAAGGAAAAAAACCAACTCTAACTTCTCACAGCAACGTTCACAAGAACCTTGTTTCTATTCCATAAACTCTGGTCTTTATGCTGATAACATTCTCGGATTAGTTCTTCTGAGATAAATCTATCTTAACAGCTGGAAAACAGTTTTTCTTTAAGATCAATGTACTGAAAGGCAGAAAAAACAGTTCTCAGGTCAAATTTCTAATTTCTGGCTGGCATTTAGCTTACCCGAATAAATTAAATTCTTACAAATCTGTCTTAATTTACAATACAGTGGGTTACATAAAGGGCAAATAGCTTTACGGATTCTGTAAATTTGTTTCAATAAAAACTTTCAGAAAAAAAGGTTGTGGGTCAAATTGTCAATGGAGCTGTGCCAGCATAGTATTTGGCCCTGCACTTGTAGTTTATAGAACAAACCATAAAACTAGCAAGATTAATTCATCCTTAAATGCTCTTATGCTCCAAGCCATTTTATTTGAAGCTTTAACACTCCTATCAGACACAAGTATTTCGCCTGAAGAAAATTCTGCCTCATTCTGAAATTAATACAACAGCCTAATGAAAAACATTTCCAGTAATCTTTGAGTTCATAATAAGTTTAAAAAAAAAATCACTTAAGTTTTACAGAAATCAAATTATGAAAACAAACACTTTTGCTTGAAAATTTCTTTTGACATTTTAGGTAAGTGTATGAGGCTTACTTGCTTACTTGTCAATACTTCCATTTCAGAAGCTGATACAATTAGGGCTCGACGCTTTCTTATGATTCACGGTGTTAGTGTGTTGAGATGTTCCGCTTTTTATTAATGCAAATATTTCAAAAGACAGATTTCTGAATCCTGACTAGGCAGCAGAAGGACTGCGAGACTCTTTCAGACCCTCACGCTAACCAGAATGAGCATATTAGCTGAGTTATTTAGAGTGCCCACAACAAAGAATTAGTCCTTTCACCTCTTCCACAAAGATCAGCTTGAAATGCTTCGTTGTATGCAACACATGAAACAATAATCACCTAAGAAAATGGTAAAGACCTCAGCACTGAAAGGGACAAATTAGGGAAAAAGAGGACTCCTAGGGAACAACCACAGCTTACCATGGTCTTTCTCCCACGGACGTAATGATCCCTTACTACTAGAGGCAGTTCTTTCCATCGAAGTTTTACCCAAAAAGGCTTAATGTGAAGACACACCAATAAGAACCTGCATGGAGCAGCTTACAATCTAATTTCTGATGAGCACATGAGTGAGAGTAGTGAACAAAGTGGTGGTCCTGGAGGGAAAAGGGTAGTTGTAATTATGGCAAGAGACTAAAAGTGAAGAAGACTTGGAAGTGCAGGTTTTACAGGAACTCCTCCTCTTGGGTATGAAGATAGTGGATTATAAGGAACATGACTCCACCAGAAATTACTTCACAAATCTGATACAGGGTGAACATTTAATTTTCCTAACTACAGCTTGATTTGCTCTTTTCTTGTCTTTTAATATATTCAGTGTCATCAAATTTAATGGAGATTTTATTAGATATTAAATATTATCCCTTAGCACTGTAATTATCATCTGTGATTAATCCTCCTTGCCCTAGAAAGTCATGCACATTTTTTAAATGGAATAGCATATATTTCAATGTTCATCTATAATTAAAAGAGACATAACTGAAGAGAACAAATGAAAGGGCAGGTATCTAACTGCACACTGTTACTGAGGTATGTTGTATTTTGGATTAATTTACACTTGGGCTACACAAACTGTTGTAAGCCCCCCATCATTACTGCAAATTACTTATAGAAGAATCTGTGGATTACATAAAATGAATTACAAAAAAATCTTTGATACAACTGGTAACCGCATCTAACAAAATCTATTAGGATAAGAAGTTCTAAAGCAGTGCAGTATCATTTTCAACACATCTTCAAAAGACAGATACTTAAGGGAAAAATCATCAAAGGAGTTAAAAGTCATATTCGTCTTGTTAGATTATCTTTGCTACAGGTAATCATCTGCCACTTCAGCTATACTGGCACCTGTAGCACACTAGAGCAAAGACACAGACATTGAGAGGCAAATGATGCTACATTTTGCATGACTATTTTGTGCTTTTATACATTCCTTCTTCAGTGATCACCTCATAAGCCCAATTAGAAACACAAATGTTAAAAAGTAACTGGAGAGCCATTACACAGCGTAGAACCCCATCCTACCTGCAGGATGGAAAATGAAACCTGCCTTACACCCACCTTGGGTTCCCAAGATGGCTACAGGAACACGACCTGCCGCAGGAACATTACCTGCTTGAACGTACTCAGGCAGCAGCGTCTCTGGCAGTGTCTCTGGCAGCTGGTAACCATTCTTCCTCGCAACCACGAGGTGGAAAGCGGCACAGAACTCCGGGAGAGTCAGCGCCCCATCGCAATCCACATCACTCAGCTCCCTGCAGGTACGACAGACACACATTTTCCAAGCCGTTACCTTAGGGAAACATACTTGTGCAATCACAGGGGAGACAGAAATGCAGCTCTGAGAAGGGATATTTTAGTACAAGACAAGCATCTCTCTCATTTACACTCGATCCTAACTTGTGTATTTGTCTTGGGGAAAATGAAGCAAGAAAATTTTCTAATAGTGACTTGCTGCATTTTTCTTTTTTAATAAAGTACATTTTTCTTTATACATCATACCATACAATATGATGGCATGTAAATATTATAGCATGAAATATATATCTGGTCCTTCCAAGGGTGAAACTAACTTTCCAATGGCTGGAAGCACTTTTGGACAATCCATGCAGGATCTTAAACGAGCTCAAGCAGAAAAAGTTAAAAATAGAATACAGCAAATGTTTACTGAGCACCATAGACCAGCTTCAAGAATGGAGTTAAATTAATGCTCTTAACAAGTTTAAATGTTATTGTTAACTGCTCACTAAAGCTATTCTCTCTTTAATTCTAGGACGCTTCTCAAACAATAAAACTGGACTTCAGAAATGCAATAATTCAGCTTCATAAATTAACTCTGCAAAAAACAAGTAATGTTTTATCATGAGCACATAGACTAAAACAAATAAACATATAACCTCCAACTCTTTGAAAGTAATGAACATTTTTCAAGCTGTTGAGGTTATAGTGGCAGACTGAAACATCCCATGTGTTTAACACAGCAACACAACCTGTTAAATCACATCATTACAAAATTAGTTATCTACTAGAAAGGAACAATTTTCTTTAAATTATGCACAGAGAAAAATTTGTATTAGCAATAATAATAAAATGTGTTTTGTTAACATATTGGGTTAATCCATTCTTCTTAAATAACTTTAAATTCCAATATTCACTTCCCCAATGCAATGTTTCTTCAGTTATTTTTTTTTGTTTTCACAACTGACAATCTGCTTTGAAAAGATTCCAGACATATTCTTTGACCCTGACAGATGCTTAGCTTCTTACAAGCTTTTCTTCCCATCTCTCCTCATAAAAGCATATATGAAAGTAAAAACTCTATCAGCATTTTTGA
The DNA here is from genome assembly GCF_036417535.1 of Chlamydotis macqueenii. Classification (NCBI taxonomy): domain Eukaryota; kingdom Metazoa; phylum Chordata; class Aves; order Otidiformes; family Otididae; genus Chlamydotis; species Chlamydotis macqueenii. The sequence goes on from NC_141556.1 coordinate 133,656,171, forward strand.
TCAGCGTTTAAAACTGTCTGTTCTTCCTATCTGAGATGCAAGGATGACACCGAATTACAAAGCACCACCATGTTGTTTATGAAAATATAATAGAATGCTTGTCAAATGTTATCATGTACAGTTCCATCTGCAATCGTTTCTAAATAAGCTCATTAAAAGTAAGTGTGCTGGTTCATTAGAAAAGCACTGATGAATTATGTAGTTGTGCTTATTAAAAATTAGGCATTAATTAGGGCTCCTCTGACAAAACACAGCCAGAAACAGAAAACCAACAACACATCTAAAACATTCCAGAGGTGCTTTTCCTTTGTGTCATTTCATGAAAAAATGTCAGTTCGTTGAGCTAATGATGCTGCTTACAATATACTTAAGAACAGCTCTCAGTTATATCATTGTTCAAACCTTCCCTGTCCTGCTGATTAGGCAAACATCTTTAAGGAAAACAAGTGTGTCAGGAAGATCAACGAGCATCCTGCTATTTGGGCCTGAAAGTGATTCTGGAGATAAGAGCAATGATTATAATTGAAGACACTTTTCAAGATTTAACAAGAATTCTTGAATTAAGCGTCTTTTAGGAAAAACAGGATAGACATCCCCAATGCTATTGCAGTACTTACCAAATGTGAGAAAGCTCTGGGATGGGCAGCTTTGACTTTGTGAAGAAATTCTTCGCCACGGAACCTGTTGGGAAGCCATGCTTTATCAACCATGGGAAATCAATTCAACTACTTAACTTTGGCCAGGGCTGCTGCGCCAGGAGCAGCTGGTTACTTCACATCCAAGAGACGCTCAGATTAACTGGATGCTAATGTAGCTGTTGGACCATTTGTCTCTTGGTGAATAAGCGAGAGAGAAAGCCAGACAGAGCTGTTAACCTCATTTCCCCTTTCCCTCCATACGGGAAAAATAAATAAAGGCAAACACGCGTCAGTACTAGTGATTCTAACCAGCATAATTAGTATGTCGCCAATGATGAAATAACAGACACAAGCAGCTCTGCTTCACCCAGAAGCCATGTGTGTGGCAGTACAGTGCTGTAGTGTCTGCACTGCTCTCCCAAGATGCTGCTTCAACCATGACTTTTCCCTGCAGTGGCTCCAATGTTATGAGGAAAAAAAAAGAAAAAAGAAAAAACCCAGGAGATTCAGATAGCACATAGGTACTGTCCTGCTGCAGGCATCCTCAGTCACTCTGCCACAGCAGCCCTCTCATTCTTCTCCTAGCTAATAAATCCATTATTTCACCATTCCATATGCACAGACTGTAGGGGTAGCACAGGATACCTGTACTTTGGAGGCCCTTCCTGCACATAGTGTTACAAAATGCCAGGCAACGTAATGCAGAAGACTCCTAAGGTCTATACTACTGCTCCCCTTGCGCGTTCAGGTCAGATCACCCACTGCAGGGCATAAGAAAAGCTGTAACTGGGGCAGGTCCAAGACTGACCTAGCACACCATATCCTCTCCCAAACTGGATGCCAAGAGAGGACTATGTGACCATGACAAAGTCACGTGATAATAATGTAGCTTTCTCAACCAGAGGTACCACTTAAATACTGAATAATTTCTGACAGATTTTTTTTCAATCACAGATTTCTCAAATAACTTCCTAAACCTGGACAAATCTCTAGCACCTGTATTACCTGGCAGTAAGGATTTCTACAGCTTAATTATTTTAGGATGCTGTGGAAGATCAAATTTTTCATACATAAACAATAATTCTGGATGTGCAAAGACTTCTGAGAATATTGCAATATAAACAAAACTGATCATAAACAAAAATGCACAGCTACCTGCGAGGCTGTATATGCACATATACACACATACACAGTTACAGACATACGTAAGTCTGTGAGGAATTAAAATGTTTTTGAACAAACATTTTCTCTTTCAAGCAAATTATATGAAGGAGACCTAACTGAGGCAAAGAATTAGTAAAGCACTAATTCTTATCAGTAGCAGCTGTTTTATTTAAACTTTTGACTGGATCTGAGCCTCCTAAACTCCAGTAATACAACAGGGCTCAGTAAAACCACCCCAATTTAAAACTTGTGACATTTTCCTTGCTAGACCAACTGGCAAGAGTCTGCAGTGACTCTTTTCACAAGCAGCCTGATCGTTCCATTCAGGATGGCAATGCAATCTTAATACACTGCTAACATCACTTTTACCATATGCATGGTCTCCAACTTTTGCTTTTAATTACCTAAAGGTCAAAACCTCAGTCCCTCAGAGCCATAAACACGCAGGCTTGACCACACAGGACAGTTAACTGTGTGCTTCATTTTCACCACATGGATGTTGCCAAATTTCTGCTAGGAAAGCAAGCACAAGCCTAAGGGTTTTTTCAGCTCTATATACACTGCAGGTGTGATACACAAATACAGTCCCTCAGAACGGAAGCTCATTTTAATTTTTACTGAATTACAACACTTTTCCCTTAGATGCAATTCTTTTCCTAAAATCGGGATATTCAGGAAAAAACATCATGCCCACAGTATTGGTTTGCTCTTGAGCCGTCTGCCTTTAAAAAGAAAATGCAATCAACTCTTTCTCACAAACTCACTCCAGAGGAAAAAAAAAAAAAAAAAAAAAAAAAAAACAAAAACATTTATCTACTTAACACTTCACACCTCTCAGCCCGGTCCCTCTACTCGACACGCATAGTGTTTGGCAAAGTTACCTGAAATAAAGGAGTTCAGATCGGGCTGCAGGGACCTGAACTGATTGATGTAGTAGTCTCGCTGCTCGTCCGTTATCCTCCAAGGATCATCCGAGTAGTGGGCGCTGCTGTCCAGCTGCTCCCGCTCCACTGAAAGAGACTGAAGTGGGGGGACACTGGCACCAGCTGCAGACAGTAGCCCAGAAGGGCACTGGGAACCTCAAGAAACCAGATTCACTCTCTTCTATTAGCAGACAGTATTTTTAAAAGATGAGAAGCAGAAATGGCCACCCTGATTACCATGCCACAGCTTACCCGTTAAAGCTGAGGCTGATATTAGGTATCTTTACCCAGGCAGCTAAAGGAAGTTTACACGACTGAAGCCAAAAGAAAGAGGAAATCTTAGTACTGCTGACTGCAAAAAGGAAAGTCCAAGTCATACCTTACTACCTCTGGATTCATCTGGGGCTTCATTTTGGCTGCCATGCATTACAACCCTGAACTGCACACTATACACCTGAAATGTATGGAACCAGTGAAAGACTCAAAGCTGTATTTGTGCAGCACAGTGCATGAAAATTGAGCTCTGGTAAGAAGCTACGTATTTAGTCTAGGAGTGATGCTGTAACTAGAGAGCTAAACCGCTTCCAGACCCTCCCTTCCGAGGCAGCCTAGCATGCATTACGCCGAGCCAGGGACACATGCAAACCCCTAGAGACCTCCTCAACCTCCCGTCACTTCTCACAGATTAGGTAAAAATTATTCTTCAGGAAAAAGAATATTCTGGAAGAGGACAATGACTTTTTATTCATTTATGTCTTTGATTTCTGATTGACTTGTTTAAGGGAGGTCTGTATGTTTGGTAGGTTGGGCGGTGGTGTTTAGAAGGGGGCTGCTGGTATGTTTACTGTCTTTGTTAAAATGGAATGACTTAGTACTTCAGATGCTTTAGGCCTGAATGATACCACTTCTAAAGAGAGAGGACAAGAATGAACAATAACCAGTCTCCAACCAGCTCTGCAACCCTTTCTCTGACATACCCATCCATTTCCTAAAAATCAAACACAAACCACCAGCGCTGAAATACATCAAAAGATGTCCAAAACAGGCAACATCATAAAGCTGTAAATTAATTTTCATTTCAAAGTGCTGCATAAATGCACCCAATTTCATTTCAAGTCAGCACAAATTATGCAACATTACCTGTAGATCTTTTCCTGAGGCTCAGGTGACATTTTATTATGGGTACGGGGTACTAAGCACTCAGGAAAAGGTACAGAATCTCTGAGCACTACTTATTTAGGAAAAGCTCTCCCCTAGGAAAGCTTTGTCCTTCCTTAGGGCAAACTACCTGTTTGCATAATAAATGCACAGCAGGCATACTGGAACAAGCAAGATGTGCTTTTGCAATCAGCAGGGAAACACAGGACCCATCCCATAAAAGCAAACAAATATCCAGAAATTCATTTATTCTGTTTGAGATGTGATTTAACCGTTTTGGGTGAAAAACGGAATCCTCAGAATATTAGGCCATAAATTCTGCGCATGTATTACAGATGGCATTCTAAATCAAGTAGGAATCCCTGTGAAATCTCGTATTTTAAATGAAATCTTTTGCTCAGATAACCTCAATTTTTTTTTTTTTTTTTTTTACTGTTGAACTGAAGATTCTCAGTCTAGTTTTCCAATCTATGTTATTCGGTGCTTCTCATTCTACTTAGATTCAGCAATTTAATTAACTGAATTATTTATTTTACTTTCTCCTTCCCATCACTTTTGTTTTTCTTTTTCGTATACTAAAAAAAATGTGCTTCAGTCTCTAGTCTAAAAACACCATGGAGAAGACTTTTTACTTTTGAAGTGAGAATTCTTCTATCTTTTTTCTTTTTTTAATTTCTCTATTGTTTTAGTAGTAGTAGTACTAAAGAAAAACAGGCAATTCATTACCCGATTAAGAGTTGAACAGGCGAGTGCGGGTTTGGCTCCATAATTCCCTGATGATGGTCCATCTTGCTGGTGAGTAGAGTGTCTGACTTCATAAGGAGCTACAGACATTTAAAATAAAGTGTATAAATGAAAAGGTAATACAAAAGATTCTACTAGGCTAAAGGAAATCATTAAATACTGCAAGGTCAAGAATCTAGCTTGTGAACTCTGTATCACAGTGTCAAACTCTATTTTGTCTTCTGCAACAAGATTCCAGCGACATACTTGTCTTTCACATTACAACATTCTTCTTCAGACATTACTGAGAGAAACTGTCACTTATATATTACTAGATAACAGAAATCATTGTTCATTATATTGAATTATATATTTACACAGCCTGTTTATATATTTAACATTTTATACACTTATAGCCATATACAGTAAAAGAATGCATTACAAATAAGAAGAAATAATTCAACTGAGCCACAAAAAAAATATGCTTTGACAACGGTATCAAAAGGTAAATCACTAATTTTCCATACACTCTTCTTCCCCTTTCCCTAATTTCTCTTGAAGATCAACATACATGACTCACCACTTTGCATTAGTTGGAGTAAATAAAAGTACAATTACTTCTTTTGCTAAAATAAGTCACTTATGTTCCACTGCAGCAAACATAGTAAGCAGTGACGTAACAGCACGTTTAAGAACAATGTTTTAAAAATAGGTGAAGTATGCAAACACAGAGGCAACTCACTTGCAAACTCTGACAGAGCTGAGAACTTCTGCTGCCAGCCTATTTAAAGCGTACCACTACAAAGTCACTCTCCATTAGACAGACAGAAGTTAAGAGACTCTTGACGAAATTGAGACCAATAAATCTTAAAAATTTTGAGCTCAGGAAGACCTTAAAGATTATATCCCTAAACCTGTTGCTTTCGTGAGTGGTCTTATAGTATGTTGGTACCTACTTTTATTCCTGTGTAAGTAACTTATAATTACAGAAAAAACACAGGAAGGAACTCAGGGAACATACAGATGCCCTTGGCGAGAAGATTTAGGCACACGGCCACACTGCTGTGTCTCTGCTACCAAGAAAAACTTCCAAAACTATCCAAAAAAAAAAAAAAAAAAACAACACATAGTCAGAGTTGTCGTGTGAAGTGCTGCCCTTGAGGACACACTGCCCAGTTTCAGGGTCCGGCCCACCAAGGTCAGCACGGTGGTGCTAGCACCTCCTGGGCCTCCACCAACACGGTGGCTTCCAGACTCACCCTTTCAAGTGCTCTCCAGAAAACTGGGAAAGGTCCTAATTTTAAAGGCCAGGAAGAGCCAGCAGGTCACCGAGCCTAGCACTTGGCAGAGCATTGGCCGTACAACATTACTCGCCTACTGCCACTGAGAACAGGTTCAGCTGAAGTACCCCAGTGCGATAAAAATAGGAGACATTCCCTTTCTGGAAAATAAGGGAAATACCCTACCTGGAAGATAACCGTAGCGTTCTACACCTCTAGGATTTTATCATCTTAAAAATTCAAGCAGTTGAACAACTAATTTTGGAAGTAGTTGACAGTTGGATTAGAGGCTGCTGCCTCTACTCACTTGCACAGCCACTAACTCCATGAGGAATTTCACTGAAGTTATGATTGCAACCAAATTCAGCTGAAGCAGAGCACACGTCCGACCCAAAGACAACCTCACCACCATTGCTCATTTCAGAAGTCAACCATCACTGTTTTAATCAGTTATGCCAAGGGTGGTGTGGGTAAAAATCCCATTTCTGAACAAAAAGCAGACTACCTCACCAGCAAATGAATGAATGCCTGTGACTCAGTACTGGTATGATTTTTCAGGTGGACCCCACCTGATAGTGTCGAACACGTACTTATCATGGCTGTAGTAGTTTCAAAATGTTGCAATAGCTCTGTTTTTTTCACTCATTTGTACACGAGGAGGGCAGCTAAAGGACTAGCACTCTCCGCTCCTCACTCATTGCACACACACTAACTGAAAGCAGGAGGGATGGCAGACATCAGTGTCTGCTGTTGCCACCATCTAGGTCAGTAGACATTGCAATTAAGAGAACATCAGGAACCTCAGTCTTAACAGAAGCTTAAACCGTCTTCTGCCCCACTATCCTCTTACTAAAATCAGAATCTTTTGCCACCTACTCTAATGCCAGAGAGATCAAGGACAGAGCACGTATGTAGTCCCTTATTTTTGACTGTTTTGCCTAAGTTCCATCGTGTGACGGTTTTTATATTCATATCTTATTGTTATTTCCATTAAGAAACCAGAGAGATTATTATCTTTTCCTGCAAAGGAAGGTTCACTGCCAACGTGAAAACTAATATAGCAGCTACTGAAATCAGGAGTGAGCTTTTCTTCCCCTCTAATGAAACCAAAAGCATCACGCACTCTGAAAATACAAACACTTTGTCACTGGGATATACTGCACATAGTCTTGTCAGAGATTAGGCATTACATTTATCTGGGAGCACTGACACATAAATCTAACTAATTTACCAGAAAGCAAAGAGGATTGAACAATCAAAACAGAATCAGATGACTGAATCATTTTCCAAAATAGAGATCTAGTTATATGTTAAAATCATTAAGCTGATTGTCAGATGCATTTGAAATTTGGATGCTTCGGAGAAAAAAAAAAAAAAAAATTAATACAGTGTGCACACCCCAGTTTTTATCCTACCTCCATGCTGCTGTTCCAGCCCACTTCTTGATTTACCATATCCATAACTTAAGGGTATTCTCTGGTAGGTAGATGGAGAAGCAGGAGGTGAGCAGATTGGAGACATTGGTGGAGACTTGGGTTCCTATTTCAAAAACACACAAACACAAAATGGAATTCTGTGAAGACAGCAAAACAACCAAGTAATCCTGCACGGTGATCTGAACATGTACAGCACGATGGACAAAGAAAAGGCAAATGTTGTAGTTCCCTGAGGCCCTTTATTACCAAGACAAAGCTCCTTAAAAAACAAGAGTTGGTAAAGACGGAAATTAGTATTGAGCCTTCTAAGGGTAAAGCATGGCAATGCCATAGCAAAACTTTACAACAAGCAGCTTAAGGTATTTTACTTCCAAAAGACGCCTGAAGAAGTATACATAGAATGCTCAATGTGAGTGGGTATCTTTGAATTTACATAACACATTTAGTGAGGATGAGTGCATTCTTTGTGGGAGAGGATTCTTCATAGAAAACACTTGGAAAAAAATTAAAATAAATCTCCCAATTGGTATTTTAAGCACTCTGTGGATTTGTAGGTGTTAATGGGTATCTATCCTACAGCGTTCTCTTTACCTTGACTTACAGATTATTTAAGAAGAGGATGTGATCCTGAAACAGTTTACTGTATAAAAAGGAAAATACAACACAGATAACCTGGATGGAGCCAGGGGTTTGAGGGCAGTGTTCTGCTTCAGTGTCAGTACACACAATTCCACCCAGGTATCTTGTCATGGGCTCATTCCTGTTGGTTGACCTCAGGCTGGGAACATTGTTACTCACGCCAATGCACCGTGTGATAAATTCGTGTGCATGTTACGGAAAGACAAAGTGCCTGCCACCACGCATTTACAACATGACCTGATACGGTACAAGAGAAGGTGTCAGGCCTGGGGAAAATTATACACATCAAGGGTACGCTGTGAAGTCACTTGTATCTGACTAAGTGCTCCCAACTCTCCTCTAAATACAGGTAATACAAATCTCCCTTAGACAGCTTCATTAAATTGGCAACTCAGAACAACAGACGCTGGGATGATGTTTCACTGAGGACAAAAGAAAAGCAGATTTCTTATGGAGTTCTCCTGGGGGAGATTAAAATGGAAGAAAATCTGGTGGCCTTATCCCACCCAGAAATAGTAGCTCACGATTCAACACCTCTTCTCCAATTGAATATTTCTGTAGTGACTAAGGATCATACTGGCTATAAGAAATGGGTCGCTTTCCTGCCTGTTTCACAGACAGACTTCTATTTGCTGCTCCTCCCCTAGTTCTCTCCAAGAAACACCACTGAACTAAGTAGGAGGACAATATGGAAAGAATTTATACAAAGTATGACACAGTTGGCAGCTTTATACAAGCTCATATAGAGAAATTCCCTTCAGGGATGCAACTGAGATGCACCAAAATCAGAGCACAGCCCTGATGAGGATTATTTGCATGTCAGGAGTTATCTCCTGTCTAATACTGCAAAAGTAAACCCACATGAGTGTAATAATTTACAGGACTGGACCCAAAAGCAGGATGTATAATGACATATTGGTCTGAAGGAGACAAGCCTGTTACCTGTTTGTCCCCTTCATCTGTTCTTTTGTAGGAATTTTTTTCCAAAGTTGCATGTGGAACCTGAAATTTAACTCCATGGAGTTCTGCTGGAGTCCCGTAACTGTCATTTTTCAGCGCCATAAACCGTGGCAGAGGCAATTCTTCATTAAAAGAGAGAAAAATTCAATTGAGACTACAGAACATTAAAAGTATTTTAAGTAGTATCGTCTTGTAAAACCAATGAAGTTTATCTATAAAAGAGTACTATTTATATTTTGTAAAGTTCATGAGTGTAGAACTCCTGTGATTATTTTATGTCTTAATAGAAATGTGAATGTTACACACAGCTACATTCACTAGCTTAATATATAATCTCTCCATGCAAAGAGAAAGAAATAAGCCTTGTGCATGTTATTAAAGCAAGTGGCAAACTCATTTCCTGCCTTCAAAATGTTGTCTGTAATGAAAAGAATAGTTTCCCACAGGAACTGTGGGACTGATGAATTAATCAGTCAGGATCACAGTATCCTCAATGCTGCCATCATAAAAGGAGCAAATTAAAAATCTTAAGGTTCAGAGATCACACCAAGGCCTGGTGAGGCAACAGTGTTAAAAGGTCCCATGCTGCATCTGCTCTGCAGAGCAGAAGAGCGACGTTTTGTCACTCTTTAAGATAATTCATTATTATTTTGAAGAAACACCATTTATTTTTGTGCACAGTCACCCTGAAATATCAATAAATTAAAATTAACAGAATGCTCAAAACTGAGCAAAGCCATACATCACCTCTATAATAATTTACACCTACAGCTACTACCAGGAAGAAAAAGAAATCAATTGGAGTTTGGTACATGTTACTCACCTCACTCTAAAGGCACTCCTACATTTCAAGAGAAAATGTAATTAGCACTGGAAGCGTGTCAGTAAGTAAATAGGATATCAATACAAGGATCACAAGTACCCTTCTTCACTCAGATTTGTGGATTATTTGCCGATGTTGGACTAGTCAAACACACAGTAAATCTCACTTAGTACACGTTTCTAATTTAGCTTGTTGGGTTTTGTTGTTCTTTTTTTTTTTTTTTTCTACAAATTAACATCCTTTAAAAGGACAGCAATACAAGAGAGCACATGCAAGCGGTCTGTAAGGAAAATTGTCAGACAAATCCAGGCTGCCCCACTTCACCCCTAGTTTAAACTCCCACACCAGTGAGGCACCAAACTGAACCGTGCCAGCTGCATCCGATCCCCTCCACTTGGTCAGGAGCTCTGCACTGCGGGAGCTCAGCTCACACAGGTCTGCATGTGCTTCCCAGCCTGGCTTTCCCTCCCCAGGATGGGGCAGACCTGGGAACCCCCTTCCCTGTGCCTTGTAACATCGGTGAATTTTACATTTTGTTGCCCTCAGCAGGAACAGCAGAGCAGAAACTCTGCTGGGAGCAGTGACCGGACTGGAGGCTATGGGTAGGTCCTCCCTTTCCTACCTCCCCTCTGACCTCGTGGCTGGTTGCGTGGCTGCCTTCAGCAGGACAGTGGCAAGTGCTCTAGGCCAGCGGACAGCCTCACGGCACGGCTCGAACGCCTGCCTGGGATACGAGAGCTAAGGGTTCAAATCTGCTCAGGCTCAAGCCCAAGTGAAAAGCCACATCTTTTGAAGACTGAGCCCGGCTGAGGCAGAGCATGCATCACCAAGGCAAGAACATCAAATTTCTTCCATTTAGTTGCTATCAAGGTTTTGCAGCTAAAAGGGACCTGCTTTCTCTCTTCATTGCTTGAGTCTGATAAGCCTCTTTTAAGAAGCATTTTTCTCCATCAAAAATGGTACATTTAATATTACTGTCAATTCACTGGGAAGAACAAAGCTGGTTTAAATTACATTTAATACACATTTTCATAGCTACTGATAGAAAGCATTGTGATTTAGTCACCATTACCCATTTATTTCAGCAGGATTATTTGCTAAAACAGACGAGTGTTGCAAGCTGCCCTGCACAGGGGAACCCCTGACCTGCCCATGCCCCCCACAACGTGCCTCCACCCGAAGCAGCTATCGGCTCCCACTCTGCACAGCTGTCAAGATTAGAAGCTGAAGGTGAGAGAGAAACGCATCCCTAGCACTGATCAGCTGTCACTCCTGCCATTCCTTTGGTAACGCCTTTTCCAGAGGGGGACATCATCACAGCTTTGCCATATGTGTAATTCACCGCAATTTTCTACCAGTCGCTTAGAGAATGTAACATCACTTTCTACTCCTTCTCTGCTCCTCAAAATACAATTGTTTCATAGACACGTTAGAAGAAAAGTTTACCACCACGGAGAGCTGACAAGCATTAAAGAAAGTGAAAAACAAACGCGCAGTGCCGCAAGCAAAATTTGCCACTTACCATTCTTAATGCTCTCAATCCGTACTGGGAACCCCGACTGCGCTGCCGCAATTAACTTCAAAGCAATATAAAATTGAGCAGGACCAAAATAACCCACACGCTTGGCTCCACAAACTTCTGTAATCTAAGAGAGAAGAGACACGTTGTTGGTTAAATGCATTTCACTCTTGCAGGGAATGTAAACACCTCTACATAAACCAAGAAAAAAATGCAAAACGCTTGTTGTATTTAAAGTTTTCTATGAAGCCTATTTGTTTCAACTCAGGACACTGCTGTCTGATCCCATTCTCCTTAGTAGATCAGAGACAGGCAGTTAGTTGTTAAGCTTTTCAGAAGCATTGCCGGGTAACACCGCTATCCTAAAACCACTTATAGGTTTTCATAGTAGGTTAGGTTTTAATAGCAGGTGAATTGATAACTTGTTAAGTATATGGTCCAGTAAAACATTTCCATCACAGACACTCTGGTATTCACACAAAATTGTACTTAATATACTTAATATTAGCCCTTACAACAACAGTTCAGAAAATGAGTGTAACTGGAACATCAACAAGAAATACCCCATCACACCGCTTGAGCGGAACACTCTTATTTGTGAAAAATTAACAGAGTCTCAGCACCGAAGCTTAATTTCTATATATACTTCACTGTTTGCTTTACTCAAACAAGCAGCTCCACGTTCACACACTCACACAACAGCTAAACAAGCAACAGCTATCAGCAGGTTTTAAGCACAGGCGCCAATTCTCCCATGCCTGGAGCTCCCAGATGTTCACAAACAAACCGCAGCCAGGCGTTGAGGTCAGAATGAAATCCCATTCCCTCCGGACGTAAGAGGAAGCCCCAAATTATTAATCTACATATATTTTCAGGAAAACAATGTCTCCTGGCCGGTGAAGGGCATTGCCTGCGTGCAGGATGACAGCAGAGCCGTGCCAGTTCTTCATGGGTAAGTGCCACTCCCCAGAAAACCCCATCCATGGATCACTCCCAAGCTACAACAGCACGACAGAAACTATTCCCCTATCACATGTATAAACAAACAGCACAAATGAATACTCTATTTTTTCTAATTTATTTTTATGTGTATGTATATACACATATATATACACACACACAGTGGCAAAATGTCAGGTGAAACAATTACTGAAAAAACAAATGTTTTGGAATGGTAATTCTTGCTAATCAAGAAAATTATCTTCAAGTGAACTCTTTCTTCTCCGGATGAGGCTTCTGCTTTGACTGAATGAGCTCTGGTTTCCTTCTCTTCCTGCGAGTTTCATAGATGCATGGCTTAATTCCTTCATCACAAGATGTATCAAGCAGCTTTCTTTTCTCTTCCTGCTTGCTGAAAAGGGAGATTGATTCTCTGTACAAGGACAGCTTCAATTAACCAGCAGCATTTGCCATTCCCTTTCCTCTACATATCTTTTTTTCTGAAGTCACTCCAGCCTTTTAATTTTTTTTTTTTTTTTACTCCCTCCCTCTGTTGCTGGCCTTACTTCTTTTGTTTTCCAGTGGGAACACGTGCCCGAGGTGGACGGCGCCTCTTCTCTTTGGAAGAGTCCAAGGCCCAGGAAGGAGCCGAGCACATCGCACCCACCTCGGCGTACAGCACTATGCAGATCCCAGCATTGCAGAGGTCTCCCCACTGCCACAGGGAGCAACAGTGTCCGCTTTGGGGTCCCACTGCACCACTGACAGCAGCTTACTGGGGTCTCCTGGCAGAAGCTGACACCAAAGGTGGATGCCCACTGCGCTGCAGCACGCTGCCAGGACTGCCGATCACAGTACTGGCACTGTTTTGAGCAGAGCATCGGTACATATTCTGAACTTCAAAGCTGATCGCTTTCCCTCGTCCCTGGATGCTCCTAATTCACTCCATCCTTCTGCTCACATCTCCTTCTCCTGTACAGCCCTTCCCCACCAGCCGCCCCAACTCGGGAGTCGGGTTTGACCTGGGACACGGAGCATGCACCACGGCTGTGGCCCAGCCGGGTCCCCACAGGCACAACGGCCCAGGCACGCTGGACTCCGACAGCTCTGGGGACAACGCTGCTGTGGCAGGCACGCAGGAAGCCATCCGTCAGGGGCTTGCTGCGTGTCCCAGGCACACCAGTTCAGCATCCTGTGGAGAAGGGGCACAACCAAGCCAAAATTCAGTCTGGGTAACATAGCCCTGGCTCGTTATGGGAGAGGTTTGTTACAGAAAGGCCAGCACTGAACAAGGCAGTTTGCAAAAGATGGGCATCTGCCTGCACCCAGACTCTCCCTCCTGTGGGGAGGTGTTCACCTCCTGCGTGATGCACGGACAGTGCCCTGGATGGCAGCTGCTGGGGCACAAAAACAGCATGCAAAATGCCTGGGTGTATGAGGGGTGTACCCTAGAGGGATTTTGTCCTCTTGGGCTCCTTCCTTGCCATGGCATCATATGCTTGCTGGCATGAAGCAACAGGATTGCCATGATCTGCGTTTTCTCTTGCTGGCTGCTGGAAAGAGGAAATACCGAGCGAATGGGACTTCCACACAGGAATTTGTGATGCTATCAGCTTCCTGAAAAGATACTGAGAGGTAATTTTTCCGTATCTTTTTCTATATTTCAAAATATTAACATTGCTGAATGATGCAAATTCTCGGCTTGCTCCAGATAGGGAGACATGAACATTTTATTCTGACCAAGCAGAATACAAATTTTTACCAAGGACACACGAGCTCTCAAAAATGCGGTGTTGTTTCTCAAGTACACTTACAGCCAACCAACCTGAAACTGCTTCTCTGTAATTCTGCTCTTCAGCGGTAACAACAGAAATATATTTTCTAGGAACAAGCTCCTCTGTTATTTGCACGATTAAATCCCGCCCTCTTTGTTAATGGCCCAGAGTAAAAGACGCAAGCCAACAGAGCAGATAACTTATTATGCAATTAATCGTAGGTATTCGTATAGATTAATTGCAGGTACAGACATTTACTTTTATCGGGTCCCTTGTACAGCTAAAGGAGAGGGTCTCCGGTTCCCTCCAGACAGCATTTCACGCTACCTACATCAGGATCCTGCTTAGGGCTGCTAGCAGGAGCAGAGGTAGGTAGCAGATTAGCCTTTACCCAAAATTAATTCCTCAGAACACGCTCCCTGCTCAAATTTCCACAGCAGCTTAAACTGAATACTGCATTATTTTTTGTTTCCCGGTTTTACCTTTCGCGGGGTCAGCACACATAGCCTCTTGATGGGTAGATCATATTTCATGATATGCAACACTGAAAGTAAGCTAGTTTGTGTGACGTACTAGTAAGAGTTTCCAAGATCCATCTGATTTAAACACATTGTATATGAATGTGACACGGTATTTTTTCAAGCTGAAACTAGATTCTTTCTCTAATAAAACAAAGAGCAGTTTGGAATTAAGATATATGAAAATATCCCCTGAAATACAGGGGAAACATCAGTTCTGCTTTCATTCAACTGACGTTTAAAAACAAATACTTTTCATCCTATTGTCAGTTTGGGTTGCATACCTCTCAGCAAGCTTAGCAAGGGAAGAACTGATATTTTCTATTTGTGCACTGCTAAACAGACACACATATAAATCAGAACAACTTGCATACCTTAGTACTTCAAGGGATTTTAATACAGAACTATTGACAGTCAATTTTCATTGCAATTTTTTTAATTCTTCATCAGAAAACTGTAATATTCCAGTAATAGCAAAAATTGTAGCAAAATTTTAATGAAGAACATGTTGGAAATAGTTTTTCATGGTGGTAGGTTACAGATGATGCCTGCCAAATCTAACTTCAGGATGATAAACGCAATTAGTCAAAAATTGATCTAGTCCATGGTTTGCGAGGCAAAATCACAATGTTGAGTGGACTAAAATTGAGTTTAAATTTACTGCAAGGTGTAACTCCTTATATGAAACAATTTAATGGGTCATTTGCCAGTTAAGGAAAAAAGTTCACGTCACACAACATGTGAAAACAACACTTCTCTGAGAAGGAGGGAAAGCTGTAGTGTTTAACCTCGTGTTTGTTCCCAGTAAGTCCTGGAACAGCATCTCTCAGCTCAATGGGATTTCAGCAGATAGCCTTAAAACGTTCTGAACACAAATCACACCACCTTCCCTATCACGCAGCCATAAGAAGGGGAGAAAGAGAAAGATCTAGATGCCTGCAAACCCTTCTGACAGATCAGAAGTTTTTCTATGGTTGTAAAAAATACATTTTTTTTTTTTCCTTTAAAAACAGATCTCCAATGCATCAACATCAAAATTTAAAATGTAGCTACCAGCTGCTCGGAAGACTGGCTGTTTTAAATTACCATTCCTCATGCAAACTTCTAATAAAAAAAAAAGCCTTACATCTTGAGATGCTGGAACACAAAACAGATTTTTGTATTTATTATCCACTCACTACTCTGCGCTATCAGCTGACAGCGAGTGTTATTTTTGTAATTGCTCCTTGAAGACATCCCACAAAAAGCAGCTTTTCCCAGCACAATCTGACATTGTTCCAGCTCTCCCCAGTTCTCTCCAAACAAGTTTCCACTGCAGTCTCTAAGTGCACTGACCTCTCAAACACCCTGGGCAGGTCTAATTTAGATAGCAAGATCTAAACTTCAGGAACTGAACACGAGCCTAGAGCTGAAGTTTGTTTTACATAAGTAGAAGAGGTAAAATCAGAACCAGCTACTCCATAATCCTATGGACAGGCTGAGATGACCATCCAGCAGCCTCAGGGGAAAGGTTCTCAGCTGTAAGGTAAAGGCAGAGCTGGGATTTTCACTTTTTCTTTTAGCCATTAACGCTGCTACAGCACCCTCTGTATCCAGCCGGCACACAGTTTTTGTCTGCTCTGCCCCCATTGCCACTGGCCACGTAGAGGCTCACTGCTTGTCATTTGTGGGCAAACTGAGCCCAAAGGCGCTCAAATCTCTGTGCAGGTTGTGAGACTCCACGAGAAACATGTATAAGCCAAATGCATATTCAACTCATTCAGAAAGAAAAAGAAAATGAGCATCACTGACTCCTATGTTAAAGGAAATTTTCTCGCTGCACCTTCCATCTCAGCCCAACCCCAGAAGGCACAATTATTTTATTTGTCCTAGCTCAAGCTATAACGAGGTAGAAAGATTTTCCAGTTCATCAACTGCCTCCGCATTTTAAGGAACATGTTGAAAAGCTCCTGCCGTCAGCCAAAGCGCACCTCGTCCAAGGCTCTCCAGAGGACGACTCACCGTGACACCACAGCTCAGACCTCAACCACGGAGCAACCCCAGGCTCCTTCTGCATCAGCCACCCTCTTATAACTGTTTCAAAGACATAAGCCGCAGTGGCAGCTTATCAACAGCTTATCTCAAAGTTATGTCATGCATCTGACCCACTTCACCCCCCGTTTTTTTTTTTTAATTTGTGTTTACAGAGTCTTTGATATGCTTGTTACTGACGAGTTTTGCTACATTCTTAAACAGGTACTTCTTTCTGAACAGATCTTTGTTCAGGTATCTGTAACACTATCTGGAGCTCAGGGCTACATGTCTATCGCTTCATTATTTAAAGCGAAGTGAGAAACAGCACACCCTGAATCCAGGAGGAAAACTGCCAGGGAAGGCAAGAGGAAGAGGCACTGGAGCAGTTACGTACCCAGCTGTACGGAGAGCAAGAGGCCCTGCTACGGACCCGGTCTTTTAGCTCTGCTCCTTCATTATCAGCGGTATTTCTGTAACTGTTTATTGTATTCTGTCATCTTGTCTTTTAAAAACAAATGTTTTATCTATGCTAGACTTTTTTTAAAACATCATCACCTGAAACGCTTACTAAAAATCTAGCTGTTTTGAGTGAGCTGAGTTCCAACATCTAAAACAGCAGGAACTTAAAACAGCTTGCTTTACGGCACACAAGGCAGCACATACATAGTATATTTTTAAAGACCTAACTGCAAAACGTTCTCACCATTTAAGCTCTGCACGATCATGACTTCACATTAAAGTACATCATAATCTTAAGTTGCAAGGCAAACTACTGAGAAACTGCCAAAGCTTAGCAACTTCAGTTAACACAGCCATAAAAGCAGCAGAGAGCAACCACATCTGTTAGGCAAAAGGTTGCTGGTAGCACTGCCAGGGTTCCCCCAAACTCCCTCCTCCTGGCACATCCCAGAACCATTTTCACATCTGCCTGTGCCGGCGCTCCACGTGCCGTCACACCATTGCACGTCTAGGGGGAAAGCACTTCACTTCAGGAACACGGAAACACTTTTCCAGCAGCTCTAAGTAGAACATTTCATACCAACACCAGAACCAAGGCTTATGATTCAGTGCACACTCGAGTGCCCGCGTGCACACACACACACACATATATATATACACACACGTGTGCAGCCAGGGATAGAATTGCACGAAACAAGCACTAAAACTATTTTCAAATAACTCAAAGTCTCACACTGAAGCCCGATAGCAGAAGTATTTTATATATTAGAATAAGCAGATTCCTGAGCAGAGGTTAAAAAAGAAAAACCCAAACACAACTGTTTTCAGTCAGCAAAGAGCCTTGTGAGCAGGCAGGGCAGTCGTGCTTGGTCCGTGCACGGGTCAGTCAAGTCCTCTCTCTTCTACCTGGCAACAGCCAGCTGCAGATGCCTGCAGCAACTCAAGCATGCGAAGCACGCAGTCCTCCTCTTCAAACAGGAAGATTGGTAACGCCAGCATACCGCAAATTACCAAAAAAAAAAAAAAATATTGATCTGAATTGTGCAGCTACCAGGAAATATTGTTAATCAAAAGATTTCAATTATTAAGGAGTGTTGCCTAGAAAAACTGCCAGGGAATAAAGGCTGCTGATGGATGCTAACATTTATAAGCGCTGAAGTATACCTGAAAGAAATCCCATCTCCTGTGCTCAACCTTTTATTTTTAATATACAAACACTAATGAATCTTATCTGCATGTGACGTGGAAACAGCGGATAGTTTCATCTGATAGCAATATTATTGAGAGGTTTACGAATCACCATTCCTGAGAAATATCTGCAAGTCTCCATGCCAAGTAAATTATTTTCATGACAGCAGTGCCTACAGAATTAGGTCAGAGGTTGTTATGTACATTTGCTGATGCTTCATTCTGTCTTTCCTTTGAAAGAAAAACTTAGCATCATCTTCACTAAACACATGCCTTCAGGGCTGTGCAAAAAGCCTGCAGGGGTGAAAGAGATGAACCAAAGTCTTTGCAAAACCTCCTTGCCTTTTTCTTCTTACTATCTGGAAAATGAATGCTCAGAGAACAACAGTCAGCTAGGTAAAATTGTTCTGTGTTTCATATCAAATTCATATTAAAAAAAAACTATCCAAGTCAATAAAGACAGCTTGTGCCAGTAAATTTGTACAGGATTATGTGTGAAATTTTAATAAAGCTTATTACATTTGCAACAGAAAGATTAAAACCCTAAAAACTCCAGATTTAAGAAGTTAACCTAAAGATACCAATAAACAGTACAGATTTTTACAAAAGTATGAGTCCACGTATTCACCGAACTGCTTCACATTCTTTGTAAGTAATCAGTTCCTCAGCATCTGGAGATGGAAACGCACATATTGCAGGTCACTCTCTGAAATGCTGCACACACAGCCTTGCCAAAATCACTATTAAGACCTGAAATCCCATGGAAACCTGCAGAGTACACAGAAGTGGGATATGGGTATTTTATCTGCTTTTCAAATCTTACTGTTGAAGCAAGGGAGTAAGCACAGAGTCCCAAGTAAAATGACAAGTACAGAGCTGTCACACCATCCCACCCAAACAAGTAGATAGCAGGAAGCTTCCATGGGGCTCCTCTGAATTTCTTCAAACGCACGTCTCTGCCAAGAGTATTTCCCTCTCTTGGACACGAGACGAGTTTCAGAGCCCATCCTACAGATGGTTCAAACTACACATTTCATACATTGTAAATACGCTTCTTTAAAGGCACTAGCCATTCCAAGGATTTCTGTTCATTTTCCTGCTCGCCTATTCTCTTTCAAGAGCTTATCTAGGGATGTAACACAGAGAAGGTCCAGGATGTGAGAGAAGAGAGCCCAGACCCTTCAACTCCCACCCACTCAGCAGAGACATTACCCTGAACCCGCTTACCCATGAGCAACCAACATTGCAAGAGGAACTTGACAGAGGCAGGATATATCTGTCCAGCCTGGAATTTGGCCAGCACTGGCACCGAGCCAACCTAAAGACGCATTCCTTCCTAAAACTTTCATTTTCTGGAGGCTGAACTGAAGATAGTATCTAAGCCTTACTATTAGTAACAGTGAACGATAGTTCCTCTTCAGCCCAAGCGGAAACGCCACACTTTGCACAGGAGCTGCACCAGCTCCCTTTGGGAATGAAATTACAGAGTGACCACAGGAACATTAAGGGACAATGCTATTTTTATCAAGGATAGATTTTTAAGGAAAGGTAGTATATCCTTCTGGTTTTATCACTTTAGACCATTTCAGCAACCAAGTTGTTAATTATTTCAAGGAACATTTTACACAAGCAGCATTTCCATTAGCGTATTTTCATCTTGAGAGTACATTTTCACTGACTTAAAATATGGCACTCATTTATAAGTTTGATTTCATTGTTTAGAATGAAATTATGAACTCAAAAATATTTCTATATGGTTATTTTTTAAAATTCATTCAAAACACTGTATGTACATACAAAACTGAAATTAAATGTAACTTGAAGCTCAGCCTTAACAATTAAACCTTCATACGGAAGCTTTCTGCAATCTGTCCAAGTCTCTTTTATGCAGTCCATTGCTGCCATTCAGATACAGACAAAAACTCTGAGGAGCTTCTTTTTTTATAAAAAAAAAAAAAAAAAAAAAAAAAGCACCAAACTGCACACACTGAAAGCTGATAACGGAGCATGAAGCCATTCATAACACAGGACTCCTCAAGCCTGCTTAAAAACATTTTCCAGTTTGTCATTCATACAGAGAATCCTTATCCTACCTTCTGTCAAATTTCAGTCTCTTAACAGTGTGTCATGGACAGAGAAATCTATTATTTTTGGGGGGAAAAAAAATAAAAAACAAACCACAAAAACATTGGTTTGGTTGGAGTAATCTTGTTCACTGAAGTAAAAATTCAGTCTGAATATTACGCATACAAAACAAATATGTATTACAGGAAAATCCACTTCATTTTTATACATCATGATGCATTGTTAGACAGGATTTACCTTACTCTCTAAAGAAGCTAACATCAATTCTTTGTTGAAACTTCCTCTTCAATAAGTGAGCTAACTTACTAAGCCCAGCAATACAATTCCATTTTGTTCTCATGTTAAAATACCATCATAAAAAGCTTTAGTATAAGTAATGTATTTTGTGAAAACACCTCCCCATCACCCATAAAGGGTGAATCACCAATACCACCTAAGGCACAAAAAGTAACTTGAAATGGTTGAAAAAGTGACAAGCTTTGAGCTTAGCAGCAAGGAAGTAATATCTCCTGTGGACACACCATAATATTTTCTGAATAGACAACCAAAATGTCTTCTCAAATTCAGAGATTCTTTCAGCACCTAAGGAAAAACACTTGAAACAACTGCTAGATGAATTCTGAAATCAAAGTACAATGAGGAAAACAGGCAGAGAAGCACGTAAGCACCTTTGCAAATGTATAAAAATTAACCGCTATCACAAGTCTCTTTTGATATGGTCACTGTTAAACTCAAGCCAAGGCTACCCAAAATATGGACCTTTACAGTTAAATCTTTATTTTCTCATTTAATTACAACATTTAAACATTTCTGCCCGAGTACACTGCATCGTTAGGGGTGAATCCCGGAAAACAAAGCAATTTTAACTTGCCATCACCATCAAGAGGTCTACAGGACCGCCTACAGACGGTACCGCAGCACGCTTCTGCTGCCTCTACAACAGCTGCCTTATTATTTCCACATTTCTTTGCAACTACAGCAAGGAAATACTCCAGGAGTTTCATTCTCAGATGCTACGCCAGGATAACTTTACGATCTGTTCCATTTGTAGGCGTTTTCACAGCTGAAAGCATACCAAGAGCAACCGACAGCAAATCCCATGACAAATATTGTTATCATTACATATCCCGGCAAAAACATTTCTCTACTTATTTTGGAAGGCAAACAGCCTTTTCTTCTCAGCGAGTGCACTTCTACTTGCTGATAGGATGCAACCCCTCCGGCCACCACCGCAGTCCTGATGCAACCAGTCATACATCTCAGCAGAATTAGATGTAAATAAATTCTTCATCTCGGATCATAATCAAAGAAGGCACCTTGCATGGGGATGCTGAGCGGGAAGACTCAGATGCTGAGCCTCATGAGCCATGGTTTAACTCACAGTACATCTATGGGATCAAATTGGCTGCAAGTGACAAGAGACAGAATAGATAGGATACCTAAAGTTGACTGGAAAAATTACAGAGAAACATCTAATGTTTACATTTTTATATTTCAGTGATAGCTCACATCATTAAAGTACAAAGCCTGTGAGGAAATTCAGAATCTTTTGGCTTTAAAGTTTCTGCATATTATGAATTTCTGCTGTTTGAAATCTAGTACACAGGAATTTACCCCAACTAACAAGGTAGTCTGGGACACTAAAAAGCCATAGGCGGAGACGGCTGAGACGCAGTCACCTTGGCCACTGGGCAAGGCAGTAATCAAAACTCCTCTCAGTCATCATCAATATTTTACCTCATTTTGGCCAAACTCTTTCGGCCACAAGCAGTAGCACCACCGACTGCAAGCGCGCTGAGCCGTCCTTCAGGTTTCCTCCCGCAAACTCTTCAAAAATCCTTGCCCAAAGCTCAAGAGACGCCCACTTCTCCCTCCCATTCAGCCAGTACTGAAACCCTTCCACTGTGTCCCCAGCAGCTCAGGGGACAAGCTGCAGGCCAGTACCAAAAAGTGTCTGTCCGGCCACAGACTTTCCCTCTCTGTGGGCTCATGCACCCAGGTGAGGTTTTTCAGAGCAGCCTGGAAAGCCCCTTCCTTTGAGACACGCAGACAAAGGGTTAAAGCAAATGTTGCTTCGCTTTGGTCTAAAATAATATGTGATTAATTGATTCAGCTTTCCCATGACTTCTGGGACAAACCCTTTAAAACGCAGGAGAGGTAACTACAGATTAGTCAAAGAAATAAGAACAGCCTTTAAAAATAAGCAGAGGTGGTGACTCTAAACCGAGCCAAAACTTGAATTTCCTACAGCCACGCTGAGCCGTGGATAAAGTTGCATGACTGCCATTAGCTCTGGCTGCCCACGGGATCCACAGGCCACCCTGCTGAAAACCTGCTCGGCATTCCACGGCTGGTTCCCAGGGAAGGCAGATAGTCCAGGAACAGGGCAAGGGGACAGGGCAGGCTCCCAGTGCTTCCAATGTTTCCCACCTGGGAAACAATTCCAGACTCCACCAAAACGCAGGGACCCAAACCCAGCCGGTGACTGACATTTAACAGAGCTGGCCAAAAAAATATAGCAGTAAAGTTATTAGCTGCAGGTTTCTGGATTTCATTGCAGAAAGCCTGGCACATGGATCAAAGCAGGATGGCCTTTCTCATGTAAGACTGTTCACAGCAAGATTTTTCTGCAAAACAAAACTCAAGTTAATGTTTCTGGATCTATTTGTTTTCAGTGGGTCTTGGTTCCAGTAAAGAAAAATAAGAATAAAGCTTTTCTTATACATTGATGTTTAACATATCCAAATATGCAAAGAATAAATAATACATCACTTAAGAACCACAGCTCTCATGCAAAATCTTCCATAGCACTACACAAAGAGATTATTATCCAGAATTAACTTTTAGTGACATGGGTTTAAAGATTCAGCAAACTACTTAGCAAAACTATTTTTTTTTTTTAATTCAAAACCACTTTTAAAATCAGATTCTGTACATTAAAAAAGGGGACCAAAAGTAATAGAGAGTGCTTTAAATTATGTATTTTCCAAAGTCCCGGAGGGAGCAATTGATGAAACTTGTTTTCCAAATCTTGGTAGCAGAGTGAAGATTTGTGCAATTTAAAATTAATTGACATGTCATTAAGAGCATTGCACTCCATCGAAATGGGCATAATCCACTGACAGAGGGGTAAATTTGGAGTGAAATTCTGTAAAAGGATTTTCTAACCACCAGATCTGTGGCAATCTGTGCGGAACAGCTGAGGCTGGTTCACTCTGGAAAGACAAAAAAAAGTCACTACTGGCACAGCCTATTTCTCATCTATTGCAGATACTGCATGATCCATCACACACCACTGCAGCAGCGATTTCTGCTCAACCTCTCTCTCCCATCCTCAGATAAAGATAATGACAACGTAATTTGCGCTTGCGAGAGACTGACAGAAAGTGCTTCAGACATTTAAGACTTCAATCACATACTGAAAGTATCCTCACAACGGCCTTTCATCCACACAGAGCATCTGCTGCACCGTACCAGGGAACTGCACAGGCTTGCAAAGCTGAGTGGAGCAACCCAATGGCTGAGATCTGCAATGGGTATGCAAATCCTCGTTTAATTTCTAGGCCCTTGGCACAACTTTCAACAAACACTTTTGGCTTAAAGCAGCAAATTAATAAGGAAGAACTTAATATATTGGGCAGAGAAAAGACTGCTGATTTGTTTGACTCTGAAGAGACAGGTAAAAATGGAGAGTGATCCATGGCTGGTACTGCATGCTGATTTTCAGACCCCCAAAGGCATTAATGATCACTGCCAGATTCTACTATCTGCAAGTAAGAAGGAAATGTCCAATAAAATCTTAGGAATTTTCTTCTAGTAGTGGAAACTACACACACTCTGATTTTAAGAAAGATTTTCAGTCTTTTCTACACAAAATACTACAACTGTTTCAAAAATAGTTCCTCTTTCTGTGCTTCCTCCTCCTACACATTCACAAGTAACATTTTGCCGTTTTTGCACAAAGCAAATGAAAGCTTCTATTCCTGCCTTTCATTTCCATAGGCCAATTTTATAAGGATACAAGCATAGCTATTTGTGACCCAGGTTCTCATTTCACACAAGGCACTTGAGCTAGCATTTATCTTGAAGCCTGCAAGAAATCCTCCTGCAATCAAACAGGACAATTCACAATCCAAGCATCACCCATCTTTGGTTAATATTCAAAAACAGGGCAATAAATCTGCATTTGCCTGAGGAAGACAGCTCTGTACTTCTCTTCACAACGCCTGTTGTGCTGCATATAGCCAGTATCTACAATCTGCTCTAATAATGGCTATATTAACCAATTATTTTGCATTGGTCCCTCATTCAAGGAAACGAAGCTCAGTGGAGATGCACTGGGAAAGAGCGGGATGCACTGTGGAAGAGCAGCTGCGTGCCAGTTCTACCCGTGGCTGCTGCCAAAATGCCTTCTCCAGCTTTCAGCACCGTGGCACGTGCAGGAGGAGCTCCCAACGTATTTGAAATGCTAAATTACTCAGAGTTTGTCATTTCTCTGGTCTTAATACAATTAACAACACGCTTTTTGAAATATACCTCCATTATTAGGAGAAAACATCACAGCAGGCAAGGTATTTAAAAATATCAGCTGCCAGGCTTTTATGACTCTTTCACAGGACTTTCTGGAGTTAATCTAGAAAAACAAAAAGACATCTGTACACATTGCTACGTATTAGAATAAAAAGGATTTGTAAAAGCTTTTCACATGCAGCTTTTCTAAGTATCTGTTCATTTTTAGCATTACTTTGCTCCACTATTGAAAATTAAGCCTATGCACCAGGACAGTGAATGAACTATTTAGCAATCATTTTTCCTTTCAATTGCTTTATTTTCTTTCTTGTTCTTTAACACTGCTAAGTTTTATATTTAGGCAGAAGTCTCTAGGCTAATGATTGCTTAAAGTAAATGAAAGCTGGATACCAAAAGCCGAGCTTGTGTTGCATGCCAGTTCATGTCTTAAAGGCAGCAGCCTCCTTTTCTCCTCCTAACCCTTTGCCTTGTACTTTGTGCAATTTCTGCACTAAATGAAACAGGAATCCTGCAGAGCACATAGTTTATCGTGCAGTTAAACCCTCCAACACGTTCACAAAAAGGGGGCAAAGTGCAGGAGCTTGAGAAATAGCAAAACCACAGAAGACTTTTCAATGAACTTATATTTTAATAAGCACGTACTCTTTGTATGACTGAGCTAGAAATTCTTTTCTTCTATAAGAGCTGTACAATTCAAAAGATTTCTCTCTCCAAGACTCACATTAAACAGCCCCATGTGAACTCACTAGGAAAGCTCATGGGCTGAAAACTCCAAAGTTTCTTAGCTGCTTTGTTAGTTTGGAGCCTAACAGAGAACAAGCAAAAGACTTAGTACTTAACAAATACATACTCTTTCCCCTAAATGCCTAAACCATTTAAACTCCTGAGAGTGCAGGAATCACTTAAGCTTTTAATTCCCTCAGTGTTTTTGCACAGGAATCTGTTGGCTTAGCAGACGTACAACCACCACTTTGTTAAGCACGAGAAGCAAGGTAACAGGAAAAGTCCTACTCGTGACGCTCCCCTTCCCCCCGGTCCTACCTAACAAGTACTGCGGCACCTACCTGATGCTGCCCGGCAAGAGCGTTGCCACAGAAAGTGCCGGCAACCTGGGATGCCTCCAGTTTTATTTTACAGCAGGAAGTGAACTTTGAGGTGTTCTTATTATTGACAGCTTACAGAAAGAAAGTTTAAATATGACAGAAAAAAATACTTAAATAAAACATTAAAAACCCATTATTGCTACATTTCTTCGCTTGAAGTCTTTGAACCATGGCTTAGTTTTATTTTGCTGTTGAAATTAGGTCTTCAGTCAAAAAAACCAGGCTTTTTTTTCCTCATATGGGGGAATATTTAAAATAAATTTAGATTGCATTTCATCACTGGTTTTGTGGGTAGGCTGAGGGAAGGAAAGGCGGGAAGAAAGCTGAGGTAAAACATTGCTTACACTGTTTTTTCTTTTTTCCTTGCAAGTTGCAGGGGCTTGTACAGGGGCAGAGGAGAAATGCCAGTTTTATATCTGCGCTCCAGTATGACACTTGCACCATGTAACCAACAAAGTACCTTAGGCAGCGACCTGCTCCTCACCACAGTCACCAGCTCGCTGCTGACGGGTGTGAATGGGAGTTTTGTCTTTCTTCCTCCCCTAGCTCCTTAGCCATGTCAACTTTCTAAGAAAACTGCTCTACAATACATGTACAAAGCATTTTCAGCCTCTAGAAACAACAGTTCTGAGCAGAAAAAAAAAAAAAGTTGAATGCTATCCTACAAGCGCTTTTTCTTCTGAAAACAAAACAGTGTATAGGTATTTCATAACCATTACTATCTCAAAGACTAAGCTCTTATAGAAAATGCTACATCAATGTTAATTTTTTTTAAATACTCTATGCTACTATGTTAGCTCTGAATTAAAACAACTTGCCTGCTCTAACTAGTAACAAAAAAATTAAATACAACATTATACAGTAAAAAAATTCTAAGATCCTAATTCCCTGAAAAGTTTCTGGTCAGTACAAATTCTTAAAATATTGGAAAAAAGTCTCATCTCAACACCTACAGCAGGCACAAGAAAGAATGAACTCATGACAATTTCAAAACCATGACTGGGACTGATGTCAGAAATAGTTCTGAATCTCTGCACTGTACATACCTTACTAGCACAAAGAGAGGCATTTACTACTGACAGATAAAATACAGCTGTGAAGAAACATATGCATGGGAATTCAGGTGATCTTCTTGACGTATGCACAAAGCCATGATGATTTTAGTTCTGACCAATGAAGACAAACTGTGCTATCTTTTTCTCTCAAATAAACCACGAGAAATATACAAATCTGTTTATTTGTATCTTCCTATGCAAAAAATCATAGAAAAATGGTGACAATTGCAAATATTCCATTAAACAGTAAAAGCATGAAAAATACCACAAAAATAATATGAACAGTTTGGGAATAACAATTTAAAAAATACTTTTTCAGAAAAATAACTCTGATTTCTTGAAGTAGTCATGTCCTTTTAGAAACCTATTGGTTTACCTGTGTATTTCATTCTTCCAAATTCAGAAATATGGAAAACCTTTTGTTCACAATGTACAAGCCATGCAAAAATGATTCAATTAAACTGCAATTTATAGTGGAATATATTTGGATTCTGTACCTTTCTTTTTAATGTCACAATATTTGGGCATCATAGCCTAGGCTCTCATTGTTTTTTAAATCCCTCATAATTGCTTTCATAATAATAATTCTCACAACACTGAAAAACTTTGGCTCCGTATTACAGTGTCAAAAGGAATTAATTCAAACTGAAAGAATACAAAACCTTTTGTCCTTTAAACAAGAAATTTTAATGAGGCACATAATTGTACTTATTGAACACGAAGAGTACAAATTCATTTTGTGTTGCATAAGAATACCAGATTTACTTTTTTCCAGGTTGCTAAAAAAGCTGGAGGCACCAGTATTAGCCTTAAAAATCTTGACACTCCTCACAGGAAATTGATTTTTTACAAAAATTTTGGAAAGGATTTGACTTGGATTCCTGCGAAAGGTATTTACAATCCATTAAGGTACAAACCTACAACATGGACCACAGATGAGAGCACAGCATATAAAAAAAAAAAAAAAACACACACATTGGACAAGTTGGCATCAAATGAAACTCAGAGAATAAAAGTCCCAGAGGAGCAGAACGGAAGGTTACAAAACAAACAAGAGTTTAACATTTTTTTCCTACATCTTATTAAGCATTCTGTAATGACATCGTTTTCACAGTAATTTCTGGTCTTCTATAAGTCTTGACAGACACATAAGATGGCAACCATCCAACATATCCTGCCCCCATGAGCTTCGTATTTGGCTCATTTTTCAAGGAATGAGTAAGAAACATTTCCTACTCACAAGACGTTTACTGTGAATTCATTCCCTTAGAGAGGGGCTTGGTTTGGGGGGTTTTACGATTTGGTTTTTGTTTATTTTTTCAGAGTGGTGCCAATATTTTCAATGAGGGCCCTTTGAAAACTGGCCTCTGATAGCAGGTCTTCTTTTCTGGTCCACAACCAAGGTTGGTTTCCAGGGCAAAGAGCGTACATGACCACAAGAGGAAGCCATTAGTAGTAGTAACCTTTTTTTTTTAACTAGTATTTAAAGGAAAGGAAAAAAAAAAAACAAAAAAAAAAAACCCCACACCACTGACAAACACACCATGCAATACAATCCACCATTTCAATGCATCTGTAGGAACTGTAACTTCAAGACGTCCTTGGTGGAAACTAAGATGTTTTTATGAACATCAGAATCTTCTTTATAGATTAGCCCATTGGGGCAAGGGGATGGTTTGAGGGCAGGCAACAACCCTGAACACAATTCACCAATGGACGGCAAAGATCCTGCAGTCAGTCGGTCCATGCATTTGGGCTGCCATGGGGGTTGTGGCCAGCAGTGCCATCCGGGCACATAGTAGATCCGGGACCAAGTGGCACAGCCCTGTCCATAGGGAGGGCCTCCCCCAGCACTGCAGCTTCCCAGGGGCCTTTGAAAACGTTCTGGCGTGCCTCAGGCACAAGGGAGTCTCTGCTCAGAGCCCAAAGGAAAGTTGCAGTGAAATTCCCTCTGCTCTGAAGAATCATGCCCATATGTTTTTTATTCTTACGTCCGATACGACCATTTGTACCCTTATCTATCCTATCAGCAAATGATGCTTCAAGTTTCTTGGAAGAAAAATTTTCTCTACATTTTCCCCAAGATTCGCTACAGAAATGTCTAAATGTGTAAGTGATGGTTTGCAACATTAAACTAAAAGGATGCATGATAACAGTTGGCCTAAAAAGGGAGAGGAATAATCTGTTCTTCACATCCTCTGTAGACAGGCCATAAACAACATAAGGCTTAAAAAGATCCTTCTAAAATCAGGCAGCAGCAGAGCATATTGCCTATAAAAGTTAGAGTTATCACCAGGGATTAATAAGTTGCTCAAGAATAACAGAGAAATGGGATTTTGCTGTGGACAGGAGAGGGTGTCTAGGGATGGTATGAAGTCCTTTCCGTGCCTGTAGGTAATCCAGTCTCCTATAAAGATGAGGCTGGTGCGATAACACCGCACCAAACCCTCTCCCCCATACCTTTCAAAGCCCATTAGCTTTTGTGTCCATTTAGTCTGAAAGAAGGGCAGAGGTGTCAGAGAAATGCATTTCCAGCCTTTGATTTTCACCACTATTGCTGACGCAGCTCGGCCCCTTCTCCGTGCTGACGCAGCCGTCAGGTAGCTAGCTACAGCACGGGTTGTTTCTGAACCAGTTAATGTTTGTGCTACCACTGGCCCATGAAAAGTGCTATACAGCGCTCGTGTCGCCACTTGCCTTTCTCCAACAAAAAAGGCAGCATGCAAGGCCAGAAGCGATGGAAGGAGGGATGGCACACCAGGGGCAACTCTTAGGACAAGAATCCTCCTAAGTACTGTAAGGCAACACCATGTTCACTGGTCCCTACCTCACTTGCTGTTTCATGAAAAAACTACAGAAATATCATTAATTTTGAGTGGCACCTAACATCTACAAAACCATCAGACCTACTTTTGCTGATTACCCTTTTTTTTTTTCCCCGTTACACCTCGAAAAGTAAAAATGACAACCAAAGTCCCACCTCACTGTGCAGCCTCTCTCACGGACGATCAAATCTGCTTTCTTTTGTGTACTGAAGGGATGAACGTGCTGGTGGTGCTCCTCCTCACCAGCTTCATGCTCTGAAAGTAGCAGACTCAGTCACGAAACAAAGAACGAAGAAATGTTGAGACCTATCTGACTGGGGTGAAGGTGTGTATGGCCCACTGCTTGTGTCCTACTTCTCAGCAGTGGCTCAGCCCCTGGTGCTTTCAGAACATGCAAAAAGTTCACTCTAGACTGGGCAACCTGGTTAAACCCAAGCACACGAGATTTCACAGCGTTCCAACAGAACGACAACATGTATCTCATAGCAACTTTGACTAACATACTGCTGCAATTTTTCGTAAAATTTAAAAGTGTGTTAATCTTAAACAAAAGCATATATATTGAGTGATATTCCTCAAAACCCAAGGTAAGAATGTTGACAACAACGTATCATTTCAGAAATGATTCAGCATCCCAAATAGTCTTTCAAATAAACTACGTCACGAACATTTTGTGTAGCTTAAGACCTGAAACAAGTTTACAAAGTTAAAAAGGACATGGTCAGGCTAAGTTGGGCTCATAGTCAGATATTGGTAAATAGTGGGGTTTTGGTTTTTTTTTCTTATTTTTTAAAGAAGATTTAATATTAGCAGAAACGCTTCTTCAATGAGATGAAAGATAGTGTTTGTTATTTTTAAATTCCACTGGAAATAGTTGTGCAGTTTTTGTACAAAAAGTATTTCCCTGCAGTGTTTATATTTAAACATTTCTGTAATGAAAGTTTGAAAATAAGGCCAATTTTCCTTCCAAATTGAGAAAAACAAACAGGAGAGACACAGTAAGAAAATACAGAAAGTCTATTACTCATTTTTACTCATAATAATTTCGTAAGATAAATATATACTCACAGAATTTTGTAAAGATAAATATACATTAAAACCTGTGAATACTTCTAAAAGGTGACACAATCCTCTTAATTAAGAATGGAATAGATATGGAGAAATTCATTAGATATATCCAGGGCAAGATTAGTATTTTGAACTAAGACCTAGCCTCGCTGTAAAGGAGAATCGGGCAGGCAGCCTCTCCTGCATGCCAGCGCAACGAGGGCAGGTCCTGCACCACCAGCAGCAAATCTTCCTGAAGGGAAACCACTGCTAAATGATCTAGACTTGTTAGACACGGCTGAAGAAATTAATGCCTCCTTTCACAAACAAATGAGGAATGAGAGAACAGCAATGAAGTTGGGCATTTAATTTAGAAGCAGCTATCGACTGCAACAACCTAAGCTGGCACATTTTACGTGAGGGGCTCACCTGCTTGTTGTGCCAAGTATAATCCACCTGTTTATCCAAATCCTCAACATAAGATGAGACATCGGTTGGGGTGACAGGACATCTGAGCCCAAGTACAGTTGGAAAAAAGAAAAAAAAAAAAAAAATGGGAAAGGGCAAGTTCTCTCTAGCTCCCAGGCAGACGGCAGCCACAAAGGAAAATAGCGCTGGCACATTGTCTTCAGCTTCCCGGCAAGTTAGAGGGAATTTATAGGACAGAGAGGCAGACAGCTCCCAAAGCCCCATAGCGATCAAATTTGGGCTGCAGCTACCTGCAGGTGCAGGACACCTCGCACAGCACTGCATGAGCTAGGGGTGCAGGCAAACAAAACAATGCCTGGCAAGCCCTCAGGGGACCTCAATAAACCTCTCGCTGGCAATGGTGTATTTAACAGCCATATAAGTGAGAATCCATCTCCAACGCATCAATGTCAAAGTGCCTGCATTTTCTTAAAGCCAGAAAACTAAGGAAACCAATGAGGCGATAGGATTCAGGTCCAGTTTCAAGGAAATCTTCTCACAGTAATACATTTCTTCAAGACATACAATTTTTTAAAAAAGCCCTAAGTAAAGCTGACAAAAAGAGCAAGAGCACATCCCTTCCGTTTCCCTTCCCGCTCTGTATTTATTTCCTGGCAGATGCAGAGAACTGCTGAACCAGCAGCTCTCTTGGCTGGTGGAAGTCGCCAGCTGGAACCAAAGGGAACAAAGAGCACCGCAGGTGGAGCCTCGTGGGAAGAGATGGAAGGGGGGCAGAGAGGGGCACAAAAAAATAGTGACACTGAGCACATACGGAGAGACTCGCCTTCCCCTTTTGCTCCTCCCCGCAGGAACTTTTAAAATGCTATTCTACAACCATCTTTTATCTCATGTCCACACCACTGTTTAATAAGTACATCGGTTCTACTAAGAAAATGCCTTTGAGCAGCAGAACAGATAAATCCCAACCTCCTCTGGACCCTTGCCCTGAGGTGACATTCCTCTGCAGATTCTTTAATGTTTAACATGGGACCTTTCCCTCAGCAGGAAAATTATCATGGTTTTCTTTTACCAAATTATTTGGGTCTTTCTAACTCTTAGGAACTCTTCAAAGTCTCTCAGTATCCTTGAAATTTTGTCAAAATAGTTAACAGATTCAGAAGTTATTACCAGGCTGAATTATCAGCATCATTGCACAAGGCTCATTTCTTTTGAAAACCAGGCCAAAAAAAAAAAAAACCCTGCTCATGACATAGGAAATTGCCAAATTTTAGATTACATTAAGAAAGATGAAGCGGAATAAGCAGTAATAACGGAGACCATCTCATTTCTGAGCTGAAACCACACAGCTATGTAGGAAATGGCAAGACCTTTCAGGAATACAGGCTTGTGGTAAGGTGACACAAAAACCGTTGGTAGGTCATTCCCAGCAGGAGATGAAACGCTGCGTTGCATAAAGAGCAGGGTGACACGTTAAGCAAGCCCCTAATAGAGAATCAGAGGAAGGATGCCTTCCCTGTAAGGTACATTACATATGCGGAAACCAAAACATGCCTTCAGCCATTTGACCACTTAATGGCTAATGAGACTGATGGTTGCTCACACAAGGATACAACCAGTTTTCATTCTCTCCCTGCAGCTTTGGTAATAAATGAGCTACTGCTGCCACGGAGGAGTAAACCAAGCATTCCTATCACACTTCTGGCATTACACTTGTAGC
This sequence comes from Chlamydotis macqueenii, assembly GCF_036417535.1. NCBI lineage: Eukaryota > Metazoa > Chordata > Aves > Otidiformes > Otididae > Chlamydotis > Chlamydotis macqueenii. The sequence goes on from NC_141556.1 coordinate 133,689,117, forward strand.
AGTTTGAGCGCAAAACATATCATAACAAGGTATTAAAAGCATGGGCAGGCAAGCTTTTAACAGGACAGAAACAGCAGCAGCAGAGCAAAAGAAACATTTTATAGTTCATAGGACTGAAAAGTCATTTTAGGTCAAAATTTTTTAAGCATTAAGTTTGGGAAGTGGTTCACTATGGCAATGTGACTTATGACTCAAACCCACCTTTCCTTGGAACTACACAACTCCAGTACACTCTATCATTATAAAACTATAGCCCTGGCCATCCTACAGCAATGGCGAACCGAGTCCGAAATGGCTTAATGCTTTCTAAAAATGAAAATTGCTCTACAATGTTGCTTGTAAGATATGCTGTCTTGCAACGGCCATCAGAAAGTAAGGCAAAATTTCAAGAATTTAGAGTTGGCCCAAATAATTTCACTGCTCCAAACAAAGTTCTTCTCTGTGCTCTGTAGAGTGACATACAAACCACGGCACTCAACCAGATAGTGCTGTGGAAACTGTAGAAATGCTGTTCTAGACGAATTCCAATTTGACCGTAGGACAATCCTGCAACTATCTATTTAAGGCACTATGTACCACCAGAATTCTCCATATGGAAGGGCATCAAGAACATGGAAAACTAGATAGCACTGCTCATCCACTTCTTTAAATGTATTTCACATCAACAGCCCTTGACACATTGCTCCTCTTTCCATTCATGAGAATGTTAAACACTCTTATTTTGAAACTTAACTTACCCTGAGTGACCAAGTTACTAGAAGGACAACCCAAGTATTGCTGCACCTGTCTCAGTATTCATTTGGTTGTTACTAATATTTGCACTTAGATATTGCCAAATAATTTAAACTGGGGCGGGGGGGATGTGTGTGCAAATTCACAAACTTGTCCTCTATTTTTGCTCTTTTGGATGTTTCCTCTACTCAGAGATACTTACTTTGATACCTGTCCTTCAGTATCTGAACAGAAAACCTTCAGTTCAATTCCAGAGTGCTCTGTTTTGTTGCAGAGTTTATTTTAATATAACTACTGAATTTAAAGTGCCTTGCTACACTTAACTTAAAGCTTTACCTCTTGCACAGTTCCCCTGCAATCAAACATACGCATGGTAAATAATGCAGTCTAAAAACAGCTAATGAGTATTTCCTAAGGAAAAATATTCCTCTAGAGAATATTCTCCTCAAGGACAGTTCTAATTTATATTAGATCAAATAAAAGATATAATTACTATAATATAGCTGGGGGAGGAGGGAAAGGGTGGAGAGAGAGAGAGAGAGAGAAGGAATACAAGGGACTGATAACTCAGTGTAAATAACATGAAGAATTATCTTCCTGCTGCCATTAGCACTGCCCAGTGCTGCTCTTTCTGACCCTGAAACAGTATTTCCTCTGGTCAGTGAACCCAGGACCTGTCACACTGTGAGGTACCAGGTGCTGTAACATCATCATATCCTGACTCCCCATCCTGGTTCCTTCCCCTCACAACACTCCAAACATGTTTTGACAGGCATGACCTCACAGCCATATTATTTTATAAGTATACTACATCTCTAGAATAATAACTTACTGCTGTTTTTTAAAAAGTCCATTGTTAAGCAAGGGTATCAGCAGATTACAATACAAGTGCAAAAAACCCCAAGCATCCTATTTGTTACAGTGGCACATCTCCATCACGTATCAGGTGTAGAAAACAGAAAGCTGAGGCTCTCTTCATTTCTCACTTTCGTGTGGCACCTCACAAGAAACTCAACCTAAAAACCAGATAAGATTTTGGCTCTGTAATTTTGTTTTGGGGAGGTTCTGGGGATGGTTTATTGGTTTCGGGTGTTTGGTTGTTTTTTTTTTTTGCTATTGACAGGCTTTTCATGAGACTACTCACGGACTCTGTAGGAAACTTCTGACATCAGTGTAATTTTAAACCTTACATTATCCCTTTTTAAAGGTTACCAGGTTCTGGCTTGCTTCACCTTCTATCTGCAGCAGACTTTTATATTTATAACTTGCTCATCACCACAGTACCTAGAGCATCTAATGAAAACCAGAAACAAACAGTTTCCTGGTTCCTGCCTTTTATTAACAACAGAGAACAGCAGTTAACAATGTAATTGGGATTTATTTTTGCCTTCTGATCTTCTCCCAAACCAGGTAACACCCCAATACACACACTGGCCACCTGGCTGACTCTTTCAAGCTTCTCCAATCTCTTTCACAACTACTGCTTGTAAAGAGATTCACTGCTGTCCTGCTTCTGCTACCTCCCAGCTCCTTCATCCTCCGGCAAGGTCTCCACTTGCCTTTCATTCTTATCACGGGAAACTAGTTTTAACCTCCCTGTTCTTTTATGCTTCCTAGCAGAACCATAAGGGATCCCATATAAGTACCAGAAGCACAAAAAGCTGCTGGGAGGCATGAACGTCGCAGTCACCAAACCCAGAAAGGAACCGGGTCAGTAACCTAGAAGTCAGCCCCCAACGACCTACAGAAACACCCTATCACTTGGGAGTAGCCTTGTATTCCGCTTCTTCCTCTTACTCTGTTTAAGAAGGGAATTACTCTATTTTGGGTCCAAGGGAAAATTTTCAGGACCTCTTTTTACCATTAATACTGAACTCAGAGATTCAGAGAAAAGAACAGACAGCCATGAATATGGGTCATGTCCACATATTCAAAACAGGTGAACATTTCTAGCAGCTACATTTACCTAGGTCTTCTTCAACTTCCAACAAGGATACAAAAACTCATTCCTCAGATTTAAACATTTTCTTCTCACTTTGCAGAATAAAGATCCATTATGGATGGCTCTGCATGGCAGATCTGACACTTGGTGTCTCAGAATCCTCATTCTGAAAGCAGCGGCAGGAAGTGCTTCAAGTTGCTAAAAATCACAGGAGCCAGTATCCAAGAAGTTATGAGCACCACAAGCAGAAACAAAATCCTCCCCAGCCAGATGGCAGCCACCAGATCTAGTCATCTTGAACTAAACTAATTGAAAATACTGCAAAATCTTAAGTTTCCTCCTGAAAAAAAAAGCCACTCAGATTCCAATAAGCCTTTTAAATTTCTGCCAAGAAATGAAATATTTTGCTCCAGCCTGCCTTAATACAAAGGTACCATAGAGTCTCATGGAAGCTGCAGTTTTGATGTTTCACACCCTTGCGGTTCCTCAGCAGATGACACTTGTGAGGCACCACAGTCTCCCTTCTGAACAAGGTGCCTGGCCACCATCGCTGCTATGTGTAACAGCAGGATTAGTCTCATGAACAGCCCTTGTTCCTTTCTGATGTACATGAATGACCTCTTTCCCAAAATTTATGTATTTAAGGTGTCACAGTGCTTTAAAACCTAGGCAGTTCAAAACAAAAAGTGTTCAATAAATTACAGGGCTTTGAACATTTCCAAAGCAATTTCTCTTGCAAACATTTCATAGTTAACTTTGCCCTAGAACACCAGAAGAAATTCTCCCATAAAAATGTAATTCTGTTTTGTTCTGCTTTGCAGACACAAGAGATTCTGTGACATAAAATGTGTTTTTGCCACAAACTGGAATCTCTTACAGACTTATCACCTCAAAACCATTTTTTTTTCTAAAATGAGCTCCTTTCTTCAGTACTGTGATGTGATTTTTCTAGACTGGCTACCACAAAAAAAGCCTTGATGCTCCTCATACCCATCCTTTTTTATCACAATTGGCATGTTTCCTGATTTCATTTCCCTAGCACTTACAACTATAGCAGGGACTCCTAAAGGCAATGCAGCAAATACCCAAAACATTATCCTCTAAAATCATGCAGCTATCTTAATATCACAAATTAAAATCCTTCTTTATGGAGAGTTATCCATTATTTTTACAAGACTGAAGAGCAGTCAAAAGACCTCTTAACTGAAGGTGCAACCTTGTAGCTAACTCCATTCCATATGGTGTGTGTAGAGGACACTTCCTTGATCTTACACCCCATTTACCTCTAGTTTGCATCAATTCATCGCTTGAAGAAGCAGCTTAATTTTTTTCTCTTCCAGATCACTAAACAAAACCCTAAAATTACCATAATTTCACCTAACATGCTCACACCTTATGTGTTGAAATGCGTCACTCAGCCAGTGAGAACCTACTTGTTTGCGTCTAAACCAAATGTTTGTCCTCAATTTCGCTAAAGAGCGCAGGACTTCAAAGCAGCAACATCAGACAGAGTCAAAGACATCGTCTCCAGTGCCCATGCAGAGTACGCCAGCATTTTACAGTACATTTAATATCACAACTTGTATTTGAATTTCTATCTGTACATAGTAAAGAAAAAGCAGCCTGTGCCTATTAAAACATAAAAGATGTTTTTATAAAGGCAGCAATCATTCAAAGAGGAGGAAAGAAAAAAAAAAAAATCAATTCATAAATCACACTGTTGAGTTGGTTTTGCCTCCCTCCCCAATTTTTTTTTTTTTTTTTGCATTTGAAACCTCCAAGTACTTCACCTTTTACTGCTCCACTGCTGTTACTGTGGGTAACAAAATAATTCTGACTGTATTTGTTAACCCACAGCTCTCATCCTGCTTTGCAATTGATTACACACATTGTTTCATTCTGAAAGACCATCATCTCGGCTTCCATAGGACATCATTGTGTAAGTTATGCCAGAAGTAAATAATGCATGAAATGTGAAATGCTACCTATGCCAAAGCTGATCTAATGTTTCTTGGTGTGGAAAGAGAGACTTTAGGAAGAAGAAAAGATTAAACAAAATGTAAACGAATTTGAAAGGCTCATGCCAAAAATCACTTGACATTTGTAATAATAATAATGTAACACTACAGACACTTGCTATTGAAAGTAAAATTCAGCTTCATGACTCATACCGTAGTGAGCAAGCGGATACCATGGGCCATGTTCAGACAGCTTAAATTCAAGCTCAGACAAGAGTTTCCCACTAGCCAACTCTAAATTTTCAGTGCCACCAAGCCAGTGGAAATTATGAGGTCCAAATCCAGCGGTTCAAGTACGCTCCCCACCACCTCCTGACAAAGAAGAGGACTAACTGGAGTGCACATGCGGATTGCAGGACTACGCAGATGCAAAGGTAAGATACTAGAACTATTTGCAGCTTTTTTGGATGAGGGAAGACTGCTCAGGGCAGAAAAAAAAAAAACAAAAACAAAAGACATCAAAAAGAAGCAGAAGAAAACACTGAAGATATGCTTTGGTAGTCAGACTACCAAAGCTAATCATGCTGTTCAGTCACTTATGTTCATTAAGAAGGCCACTGAATGACTCATCCAGGTACAACATCAATTTAACAGGCAACGGGTAACCTTGGGGTGGCTTTCAGCAGGCCCACTCCCAACTGGAGAGAGCCCACCGCACACCACAGGCATCCTCTGTGTGGTGTGACAACCTGTGGGGGGGGGACACATCTGTCGGATAAAGCTTCTGCAGCACTCCTCTCCAAAAGTACCACCCAGTCTGAAACAACTGCAAACACTCTTGGTGTTTGCACGGCAGATTCATGGGAGAAATAAGTTATTTAAAACATCATTTAAGACCAAAAATATAAGATGCTAATGTCATTTTTTGTTTGTATTGGAACTGTCTAGTTATTTTTCTAGATAAACATCTGCCTCATCAGTTAGTCATCATAAAATGAAGATTTTTTTTTTTCAAAATATGGTAACATTTCTGTTTTTACTAACAAGTAGTATTTTAAAACATATTTAAGCAACCATGTAGCTTAATATACATATTAATTTGTTATTCTGTAAGAAATTTGCTCTATTATCCCCTTTAATAAGGGATACATCTACTTGGGCAGGTATGTGTGACATATGCAAAGTTAAATTTAGATTAAAACTGGGATTCACTTAAAAATACGCAGACCATCAGTAAATGAAAACCACACATTTCTTATCGATACAAACATGTAGCAGTTTATAAAAGCATGTTTTGTCTTTTAAACACTTTGATGAATAAACTAAGTATAATTTGCAATTAGTGATTTAGCTGATTATTTCTGACCACTGTGTCCTACCATACGACAGAATGAATGGATTTCGTCCCCGCACTTCCTTCCACCTCATCATCATATCTAAACTGCAGGGGAAAACAAAAAAAAAATACTCACAAAACTTCCCAACAGAGTTCTCAATTTTATGCAGTGGTCACCACCAAATCATGCTCCTGAATACACTGGAAAAAGAAAATACTTCCTCTGCTCAGTAATAGGGGATTACTACTTGTCCACAGTTGGTTTTCTACTCCAGCAACCTTTTCTAGTTAATTATCCACTAACTCAGCTGTTCAACTCTGACTGTGTTCAAAAGTTGAGCTAGCACATATTGCTCATTAATGTTTCATTTTACCATATTGTTGGTATGTTTAGATGTTAATACATCAAAGAATCTTCCTTTACAAATATTACATCAAACGTATTTCTCAATTCAAAATATTGTAAATTTAAATAGGTTATCCTGATTCCTTGTCACAGAAATGCTTGTTCCATCTTTCATGAATCTATCTTGGCTAAGTTTTTCAGCTCAGCTTAAGTTAATGTTTTCAGAGTTTATACCGACTTCCTTTTGCAGGGGGTGTCTGCACCAGATCCCCACACTGAGGGAGGTCAATTCTGCGTATTACATGTCCTGTGCAAAACAGATTGTGGACAACCTCGATCAAGCTGTATATAAACATCACAATACTAACAGCACATCGCTGTAGATACACGTGTGAGTAAAAGACATTATGCTCAACAGCTTGGTGAACCCACTGCACAACCCCAAAAAGCACTGTTAATCATCACTGCTTCATACTGCAGCAATCTCTCATGAAGAAAGTTAATCATTTTCATCCAAATGGATCTTTTTCCTCGTCCTCTTGTAGAATTATTTTAAATCACTGGCACAGCAAAGCACTATTTTATTGGAAAATAAACTAATTAAATCATAACTGGTTGTAATGAGGGTTAATTACTGAAGGCTGCAGGCCTTGACCAGGCTAATTCCGACCATGCTGAGCGTCTGCAACAAGGAGGTCTAGGTCTCTGGTTTTAGACTGATGTGAAACGCACTTGGGAAGTAATGGCTTCTACAAATCTTCTACTGTGTATCTCAACATTGACGCACTCAAAGCTACTAATCTTGTAAGCAGTGACTACTAAATGAGAGACTAAATGATAAACTACAGTTTAAAGATGTACTAGGACTTCCTTTTTTTAAATTTAATTGAATATATCAAGAGTGCTGCAGGTGAAGTTTTACCCTTTACTTTGGTATAATTTGGGGGGGGGGGGGGGGGGGGGCACCGACAGTTAATAAATAATCATAGAATGGTTTGGGTTGGAAGGGACCTTTAAAGGCCATCTAGTCCAACCCCCCTGCAAGGAGGGGGGACATCTCCAAGCAGATCAGGTTGCGCAAAGCCCCATCCAATCTGGCCTTGAATGTTTCCAGGAATAGGACATCTTCCACCTCTTTAGGCAACATATGCCAGTCTTCCACCACCCTCGTTGTAATTTTTTTTTTTTTCCTTATGTCCAGTCTGAATCTGCCTCCTCCTAGTTTAAAATCATTACCCCACATCCCATCACAAGAAGCTCTGCTAAAGAGTTTCTCCCCATCTTTCTCATAAGCCCCCTTTAGGTACTGGAAGGTTGCTATAAGGTCTCCCCAGAGCCTTCTCTTCTCTTCTCCAGGCTGAAAAGCACCAACTCTATCAGCCTGTCCTCATAGGAGAGGTGCTCCAGCCCTTTTATCATCTTTGTGGCCTCCTCCAGACCTACTCCAACTGGTCCAAGTCCTTCTTATGTTGGGGGCTCCAGAACTGGACGCAGTACTCCAGGTGGAGTCTCACAAGACCAGAGCAGAGGGGCAGAATCACCTCCCTTGACCTGCTGGCCACGCTCCTCTTGATGCAGCCCAGGACGCGGTTGGCTTTCTGGGCCGCACACATTGCGCTTCTCATCCACCAGCACTCCCAAGTCCTTCTCCTCAGGGCTGCTCTCAATCCATTCTCCGCCCAGCCTGTATTTGTGCCTGGGATTGCCATTAGCCACGTGCAGGACCTTGCACTTGGCCTGGTTGAATTTCATGAGGTTGGCACAGGCTCGCCTCTCCAGCCTGTCGAGGTCCCTTTGGATGGCATCCCTTCCCTCTAGCGTATCAACCGCACCACACAGCTTGGTGTCATCTAATACTACTATGTTTTTTACATCACATTTCCAGCACTAGCATAATGACAAATTCTGTCAAGGGGCACAACAAAGCAAATTTTATCTTTCATAAAGTAACAATAAGTCCAGATTTTCCTCACTCAAAAAGTTCCTATTTAGCTGCCACAGTTCTTTTTCTTTTCTGCCTGTTTGAGGCAGACAGTTAATCCCACTGCAGGTACTAATTTATGCTTATGGAATAAAAAATGTACTGGCCTTTTTCCAAAGAAATAGCAACTTAGCTTTTTTTTTTTAATCTATTCACACTTCTACTTTCTGAACACAAAAATACAGTTAAACTGTAGAGTTGTAGCTATAGAGACAAGTCATGATAAACACAAATTAACTCACGAAGCCTGTGGAAGAAAAGCAGGATTGCTGGTCTGTGTTCCCTATTCACACAGAGCTGGAAGAAGAGTCCCAGCTAAAAAATGCAGCGTCTGTGTAGCTCCAGCATCACACAGCTACTACTTGTCACCCTTGGAGCTCAAAATAACACAGTGTGTTCGTTTGCTGAGGAAAGAATGCGTTTTCTTAAGAAAATTGGATCTCTGTGCTCATAGTGCAAGCCCACAAATACGATAAAGGTTTATAAAACTGGGAATCAAAGATAACATCAGAGAACCAAGGGAGAATTAATCAAATAAGTCAGAAACTAATAAAAAGAGATATGCATTTCAGTGTAAATCTTGAGTCCAATCCTGCTCCCTAATTTTGAAGACAAAATCTTCAGAGACCACAGTAATACCAACAAACAGTAAATCCAGCACAAGGTACCTCTCCTATGCTGATCAGCGGGTGGTGACTTTGCAAAGCACAATTTTATCTGAAATCCATGCAGACATCAGCCCATTGTCCCTCGGTACCCGTAATGAATGCAGTTTGGTGTCCTGGACTCAAGGCACATAGGCTGTACCCACCAGCAGCCAGCTTCAAAATGGCGTCACAAATTGACTGCCAAAAATGAGACAAAGGAAACCTGCCATCATCAATACCCGTGCCACAGAGGTTAGCATGGAGTACTGTCATCCCCATACATTCAGGGAGCATAATCAAACCGATTGTTCCAAGGAAAAGACCAGACACCCCAGAAAGAGCTTGTCCTTGTGGGCACACAAACCTGTTGTTGTCATCTACTGACAGCCATCAATGATGACTCCAGCCCCGAGATGCAGTCCCTTCTCCCGTCCTCCCAATTGCTTGCGTACCTCTGCCTGCCTTCTCCCCTTGGAAGAAGTGTTACCAATAACTGATCCATGTAACAAAGAATGCTGTGGAATCACCTTTGCTTCAGCGGTATTTTTGTGGCCCCAGTGACTTCAAAACAGTTATTTTTTCCGGATTTTTTTTTTCCTTTGCACAAATGCAGTTCTTTTTCCCTTTATTAGGAGCCAAAGCATAGGGAACACCATTTTCAACTTGACCAACATGGGTAAATATAGATCGAGCTGATGCTGTTCAGTTTCTTCTATTTTTGACAATCTCCATAAGCGCATGGTGCGTGACTAGTCTGCTCCTTCCTCCTTTGCCATAAATATTGTAAAAAATTTAAAAAAAAAAAAAAAAACCACAAAAAACACCAATCCTAGCATGGATCTTTTGTGCAAGAGATTATAGACATCTTACAGAGTTACTTTAAAAGCCCCTGGTGAAAGATCTGCCACAGGCTTTGTGCAAGTCTAAATAAAATCTTAATGGTTCTGCCTTTAACCACAGTATATGGCTGGTCGATGACTTTTGGTACACGACGGAGGTACGATTATACAGTCCGCAAAAACCACACTGCCTTGTCCTTGTGCCCTCCTCTGTCCTGTGAAGTGTCTGATGTTTTTGATTTAGTGCCAACTTCAACCATTTTTCCAGAACTGAAATAACTCTGGCTGAGTTCATTCTTTGATCCCTTCCTTACGGAAAGTTACACAGGTACAGCCTCTGCTGTACCCTCTTACCCCACAGAATAGCTGGCTTTCCTGAGCCTGGGCGTAAGGAATCTGTGTCCAATCACTTCATTCTTAGCAAGACCCAGGACTCTCGGGTGCACACCATCTGCTCCTACTGACCCGGCTGTTCTTGGATTTTTTCCATTTATTTCAGCATTTCCTCTTCTGGCACACGCTGTCACATTCCCTACCTGCTCCCCGTTACCCAGCCCGTTTCATCTAAATAACCTCATAGATCCTGACAACCAACCTTAACGCAAACAAAACCCTTGTCTGTTTGCTGCTTGGGAGCACGTGTCTTTGCATTTCCCCCAGGAACTGCCACATTCAACAGCAGTACTCCAGCCGAGATGCACCCACACGGTTTTTGCCTAGACCGCAAACCCTGCCATTACAGTTAAGGAAGGTAGAAGGAGATTTCCCGTGATGCTTGTGAGCATTCTTCTCATCAACAAGAAATCTCAACCAAAGACTGTATAAGGAAAGGCTCCTTCTTTCTCTAAGATTTATCCCACTTATTGCACAAGTACAAATTCCTGAAGACAACAGCACAGGTTCAAGACTTTGCCATGGCACTGAATGCCAGTTCTGGAAGCACACTGATCCTCAACAAATACTTTGAGAATAAGAATCTGTAAATAGCACACTGTTTACAAAATGGTCCATAGCTGCCTCTTGCTAGAGCCTCCACAAGGGTCAAAGAAAGGAGTTAAGTACCTCCTTGACTATGCTGGCTCTGCTTAGTAGAAATCCAGGACCAGTTTCCAATCCAAATCTCCCCATTTCTGACATGGCATAACTCAGCATGACCATTTCTCAGTGGGTCAGTAGGGATGCCTGCATACTAAGCACTAATTGTGACAGATCAGGATTTTAAAAATCTTTTTTTAAAAAAAGAAAACTTTCACTGTCAACAACTATTTCAAAGAAAATACATTATCTTAAGCCAAATAAGCTGCCTCTGCCTAACATCGGCGTTCCCTGTACTAGCAGAAAACATATGCCATGAATCTCTGTTCCTTGTTCCCACAATTGTTAGAATGGAAGGGTTTTTTTAACAGAAGCTATCAGATTGCATTTTTTGAGGATGACAAAAGACAAAAATATCAGCAAATATCTCAAATAATGTTGTGGGTTTTCCCCTATCAGAACACCTACATTTCCAAATGTATTTTTTTTTAAACACATTATGTTTTTTCAATTTTTTCTTAAGTTCTGGTAAATGTTAGCAAGAACACCTGACAGCGGTGGGTTTTGAGGACGGACGCTCTAGCTGCAGAGCGGAATATCACTGCAATTAGTGCCATATAAACAAGAGGAAGGAAGGAGGAAGAGAAATAGCCCCAGATCCCACAGGTCGTCTTATCCGAATACCCCTGAAGGCAATTACAGGCTTGTTTCCCAGTAACATTCTCCTCACAGCATAAGTATACCTGGAAATAATCTAAAATACTGAAAAGCAACAAGAACACTAAAAAAATCCCCAGCATTTCCAGCCTCAAGTCACACATTACAATCAAAGTGACCCCTCAAATAGACTATGATAATAACACGATAATAAAGTCCACTTAAATGATAGGGTAAGGAACTACATAGCAAAAACTGGAAGGTTTTTTCTATACTTCTTTGGAAAACGAAGTGACTAATACCAAAGTCACACAAATTTACTAACAGGGCTTTAACAAGTTTCTTAAATACACCTTACTTGAAATTAAATGCCCTCTTCTTCCTCTTTGCAAAAGACCTGCTCTTGGTGCTAGATGTAGGCAAAATCTCTACTTTCACCGCTCAATTCACCTGCGAGACCAAGGCCACAGCCTGGCTCAAAACAAAGCAGTACTACCGTGCTCAGCAACATTTTCGTTTTGCACACCTGGTAAACAGCACAAGTAAGAGGGGAAAAATATCCTTGACACATCATTATTTCCATTCAGAATAAGCTGCGTAACGTGAATTTACGTAGGTCATTACGAGACGATCTGACAGTAGAGGAGTTGAGTACTCTCAGGTGGTGGCAGGGATAACTGTACCTCAGCTCGATTTTGACATTACTGTTTTCTGCTTGAGAAATAAAGAGTACTGAAAAAAAAAAATCCTTGTAGCTTGTAAATAAAAATAAAATAGAAAGGCAGGATTACCCTACCTCTGTTTCGTTTGCTGCCAGAAATATTATGCAACTGCAGTGCCTCAGCCAAATTACTAATCCACAGGTGGAAAAGACTCCAAGTCCAGCTCTCCCCTGTCACTGGAAACCGGACGGCACAAACCTTCTCCCACCCCAACCACACTCTTCCTCAAAACTACGGAGGGTTTTGCCTCACAGCCTCTGCTGGGGATCTCTCCCGGGACGGAGATGGTGCAAGAGCCTCTTCCTTCCCACTTGAAGGTATTTGCTGTCAAGAACAGAGATATAACCACCAACGCCTCAATATACCGACGGGTCTTTTTTTCTCCGAAAGACTTTAAAAAAAAAGAATATCTGGGATTAAACGTATCGCGTGTCCTGTACAACTCCGTGACCACAGCTGTCCGTACGATATTCGGGGGCCCTTTTGGGGGAGGTAACCACACTACCAAGCCGGCCCGGCAGATCGCAGGCAGAGGCCAAAGTGCTGCGCATCGCCCGACGCCCCGTCCAGCGCCTCTGTCCCGCACAAACGGCGCGCCTAACGCGCCCACACCTGGGGGGGGAGCAGAAACACGCGTGGACCGGATAACCGCGGTGTCCGTGGGGTGTCTGAGAAAGGAAAAACGGAGGGAGAGCAGCCCCGCCGCTGCGGTGCGGGGCCTGCCCCGGGCTCCAGCGCTGTCCTGGCACCGGCACCGCCAGCGCTCCCCGCCCGCCGCTCGCTCCGGCCCCCCCGGGCAGGGCAGAGGCACCGGCCCGCCGGGCAGCCCCCAACTTTCCGGCGGAGGCACCGCCAGCCCCTCTCCCGCAGCGCTGAGGGAGCGGGTCCCGCCCCTGGTGTCCCGCGTCCCCGCAACTTCGGGGGCGAGCCGGCCGCCCTCCCACCCCGACCCACCTGGTGCAGCGTCTCCGGGGGCAGCTGGGAGGCCCGGAACAGCTCGCCCACGCTGCTGCCCGCGGCGGCCGCCTCGGGTGGCGGGCAGCACCGCGAGAAGAGCTCGGAGTAGCGCTGCTGCTCGCTCTCGTTCAGCGGCAGGAGCAGACCCCCGGTGCCGGCGACAGCGGCGGTGCTGGTGGCGACAGTGGCGGAGGCTGTAGTGGTGGCGGCGGCGGCGGCAGCAGCAGCAGCGGCGGCGGCAGCAGCAGCACCGGGCCCCCCCGCCGGCCCCTGCTCCATGGCGGGGCGGCGCAGGCGGAGCCGCGCGGCGGGGCACCGGCTGCCGCGCGGCGGGAGTTGAGCCGGGGGTGGGGGGGGAGAGGGGCGTGCGGCGGGCGGGCGGGAGGCGGTGCCGCGCTGCGGCGGGGAAGGTGCGGGCCCCGCCCCCCGCCCCGTGCGGCGGCCGCTGCTCCGGCTCCGCAGTGCCCCCGCCGCGCCCGCCGCCGCCGCCTCCCGGCCCCGCCTGGGCCCGCAGCTCCGCCCCGCACCCAGCCGCACCGTGTGGCGGGGGCCTCCCCTCCCCCGCTCCGATCCCACCCTTTCTTTTTTTTTTTTTTTTTTCTGGTTTTTTTTTTTTTTTTTTCTTTACCGACCTCCTCTGCCTGTCGCCAGCCCCGGGATCTGGGTGCTGCGTGGGACATCGCCGTGCCACGGGAGAGACCCACCTGCCCACGCCACCGCCGGGCGAGTGCAGAGGCGTCAAAGACCCCTCACCAAGGTGGATGACCCATCGCCCCCCGCCCACGCCGCCGCGGCCACACAGTGCCCATCCCCGCCATGCCCCTGCCAGCCCTCCAGGCTCCCCTGCGAGGGGCTCAGGCACCGGCCTCTCATCCCCGCTTTTGGGACCGCACTCGCAGAACTCAGCGGCAGACGTTTTTCATCCCAGATGCCCTCATCAGTAGAGTTTGCACAAGTTCCACCTGGCGCCCAAAGTGCAGCACAGGTGCAGCAGTAAGGACTGCCATCCAGAGGGACCTTGACAGGCTGGAGAGGTGGGCCCGTGCCCACCTCATGAAGTTCAACCAGGCCAAGTGCAAGGTCCTGCACCTGGGTCATGGCAATCCCAGGCACAAATACAGGCGGAGAATGGATTGAGAGCAGCCCTGAGGAGAGGGACTTGGGAGCGCTGGTGGACAAGAAGCTCAACATGAGCAGGCAATGTGCCCTTGCGGCCCAGAAGGCCAACCACATCCTGGGCTGCATCAAGAGGAGCGTGGCCAGCAGGTCAAGGGAGGTGATTCTGCCCCTCTACTCTGGTGAGACCCCACCTGGAGTACTGCATTCAGCTCTGGAGCCCCCAATGTAAGAAGGATGTGGACCAGTTGGAGAAGGTCCAGAGGAGGCCACAAAGATGATAAAAGGGCTGGAGCACCTCTCTTATGAGGACAGGCTGAGAGAGTTGGGGCTTTTCAGCCTGGAGAAGAGGAGGCTCCGGGGAGACCTTATAGCAGTCTTCCAGTACCTAAAGGGGGCTTACGAGAAAGGTGGGGAAAAGGTCTTCAGCAGGGCCTGTTGTGATAGCACAAGGGGTAATGACTTTAAAATAGGAGAAGGTAGATTCAGATTAGATATTAAGAAAAAATATTTTACAGTGAGGGTGATGGAACACTGGAACAGGTTGCCCAGAGAGGTGGTGGATGCCCCATCCTTGCAAACATTCAAGGCCAGGTTGGACGGGGCTTTGCGCAACCTGATCTGGTTGGAGACGTCCCTCCTCCTTGCAAGGGGGTTGGACTAGATGACCTTTAAAGGTCCCTTCCAACCCAAAGTATTCTACAGTTCTATGAAGTGCAATAACATAATACGCTGAGGTGAGTCCTGATGGACCCACCATGACAATTTAACAGAGAAGCACCTCACCATGTTCCCTATAATTTTGGCTTTAACATGAAGGGCAAAGAACCCCCTGTCTATGGAGACAAGATTCCTCTCTAGGACTTCTCTTTCAGCAGTTAACACTGTAAATGTTCCTCTTACAGCTCAAGCACCTGCTTAAAAGTCAGGCAGGTCACCACCCAAGGTGGGAGGGCTGGGTATATCCCTGCGAAAGTGATGTTTGTGGGTCTCCTGCTGGTTTTCAGAGCCTCGCCTCTTTGAGGCATTTCAAGGGATAAGGTAATCAATTTGAAGGTGATCTGTGTGAACGCCAGTGACCCATGGAAGAGTGAACAGCTCTCTTCACGTTGGCTCTGGTGCTGAGATACAGCCTGGCCCAGCAGAAACCAGGCTGCCCGCTATTTGCTTGCAGTCCCGTGCCGTTAGCAACGTGTGGCTACCATTGTTAGCCTGAACACAAACCATTTAGGAAGTCAATGTGGTTTCATTTTTATGTGCTTGTTTACTGTTAATTCTGGCAGAATATAAAATGCAAATGTAATAATTTTACATAATGTTTTTCCTGGAAAATATTAGCTATGGGTTACTTCAGTTAAAATTGCTATCAGTTTAACTCATGGTCTGTAAAGCCAAAAAAAAAAAATGTGCTGGCTCATCACCTCTGTCCTTGTGAACCAAGACCTGTTACCTCTTTTAAAAACTGCTTTATCCTCTCCACACCATGCATCTGTGCTTCCTTCTTACCTGCACCAAACATGCAAACCTTTAACTCCGCTGATCCAAAATGAAGATCTGTGCCTGCTGTCTCATCGTTTGAACGCTGAATGGGTTGGTAGTTGCAGTTGTTGGCGGGTGAATAATTGATGATGGTGTTCAAGGATGGAGTGTTACAGAGAAATCTTTGTTCCTTTAGGGACAGTGGATGGTCAAAGTAGTCTCTCATTTTAAAATGTGTTGTTTGGAAGGAGGGCAAGACTATTTCAGAAATGGAATCACGTAGTCCAACTTAAAGTGGCAAAGAGCTGTCGTGCCTCGGAAAAATTCTGTGAGTCCTCTTGAGAAGGCGCTGCAGAGCAGAGGGTGAATGACCCCTCTATGCTAGGTTCTTCACCTGGAGAGTCCTAAAATGTCACTGGACCTTCTCTGTGTCTTCAGTCAGGCACAGGATACCAGAGGACATGGTACCAGCCATGTGGGGATGGCAGAGGGCTTTACCTAACTGAAATGCCTTATTTAAATATGTGACTGCCATGAAAATAGAATAACATCTTCCAACTAGCTTACAGAATACCAGCTGTCTTAGAGCTGAATTTGAATAAGAGAGATGTTATGCTGGCAAGTAGAGGAAAATACTGTCAGCCGTTGTGCTAACGGTGTGTTTTCCTGTGCCTGAAGATGCTCATTGATAACTGACCAGCTCAGTACTTGTGGTGCTAGTGTCTCATCACAACAAATACTCTTTTCTCCAAGATCCCGGCAGACGTCGATTGACCTTTGTTGATGTGTCAGCCTCAGTTCTAACTATTTCTAAGGTGGACCATGGCAGGAAGATATTGGAAACACCCACTGTCCCAGAACACAATAGTCTATCTTACCAGCCACACCTCTTATCGCAAACACACACAGCTGCTTTTTTCTTTGGTTTTTTTTTTCCTTTGAACAATTTAATCTTCTTCCTTGACCTGTAAAACTTGCATGCCTCTCTCCATACGTCCTGCTCTCATCAGACACGGCAGAGTAGCTGTGTTCAAAACCCCAGTCTACCCCAGTAATCTCCCCAAAGTGTCGCCTCCAAGACACTAAAGAAGTTAACCCCCCCAGGCTGAGGGAGGAGGCAGGGAAACCCATCCCTCTCATTTTTGCAAAAGCTGTTAGGTTTGAGCTGGTCACACCTAACAGGGGAATACAGGGGGTGGGCAGGTGTTGGCCTGTCACCCCTGAATTGCAGGTGTCCTTCGGCACTCGGCGGTGCCAACCACACTGACTTACCCTGCTGAACCCAGTGCTTACGGGGAGCTTAAATCCACCCTGGCTGCCAGAGCCATTTTCTATACGGTCCAGTCCGCCTCAGTTTCCTCTCTGTGCAATGATATCAGTGGCCCTTGCGTGCTTTAAAGTTCTTGTGAGGGTACATTAGTTCAGTCTGAGAGGCACTTTGTGATAACAAAAGCTGTAAGAGTATGATAGGAAGAGGGTTTCAACCTTCCTGTTTACAGGGAAGTTGTGATGTCATTACAGGTTACAAATCTTCTCTATAACTAAGAAACGCTGCATATCAGTAAATCTAAACAATTCAAGTATTTATTGTTTGCTGGAAAAAAAATAATGTCAGATGTAAACTGGATCAAAATCTGACTTCTCAAAGTATGGTTTAGATCTGTGTGTGGTCCTCCTTTCCTCCTTCCCTCCCCACCCAAATAATAACACAATGACTTACTCTAAACCCAGCCAGCAGCAGTCCTGCAAACAATTGTGTGATCACGTGTGGGAAGGAGACGGAAATCATAGTAAAAATAAAAAGAATAAATACTACTTCCAAAGATGGGCTAGTAGGAATAGGAGTAATATGTATGATAAGTATATCTTTCTTCAGGATGAAATTGTTGGTATAAATTGTCAAGTATAATATGATACATATACATATAATACACAATAACCAGTAAAAAATCCCACCCAATATTTTAGTATTTAGGGGATCCTGGGAACTATTTTCAAGGCAAGGACCAGTCATTCAAATCTGTACGTTATTTCACTTATCTGAGGTTCAGATCCTGTCAAACTTGCCCCAGCCCAAAAGGCATGAGACCTGGCTGACAGCTGCTTCCCGTTGACAGTGAAAACGCCCCGTGTATCACCGAGTGAAGCTTCGGAAACACAGACAAATGGTTGGATGGAAAACCGTAATTTATATTTTCCCAAATCAGTTGAAGTGAAACTCACTTATTGTTCCTAGTAACAATTCTTTTTACTTACTCTCTTCGCAAAACGAAAGAAGACTTTGATGACAAGCAGCTGGTGGGACAGGTTTCCCAGCCACGGCATCAGGCATGCCTAGCATACAATTGACAAGCTTGTAGTTTCACGTATCAATTCAGCGTGCAAATACTCTTATTATTCTTTGCATTGCTGCTTGCACGAAGACATTTCATTTCTAAGAAAAGCAGGAGAAATGGCTAGTGAACTGTAAAATTTTATTTCCTGTTTTCCAGCTTGTTAATACCTCTAATGCTTGAAAAGCCCCTAAGGTATAGTAGCTGTTTCCTATCTATCTCTGACCTATTCATTGTTTTCAAAAATCAGATGGCATCGTCAGTGAAAACTGCCTTCTCTGAGCAGATTGTGGAAGATGCAGGTCATGTCAGTTTTTTCTATAAGCAACTGAGTACATGATGGAGAATAACAGTTGGTGTCATAAAATACTTGACAAATATCCATGTGTTATTTGTGTGGGAAGGGAAGGAGGACCACACACAGATCTCAACCATACTTCCGTAAGTCAAACTTCAATCCAGTTCACATAACTGACATTATTTTTTTTCTAGCAAACAACAAATACTCAAAATGTTTTGATTTACTGGCATGTAGAGTTTCTTAGTTACAGGAAAGTTTTGTAACTTGTAATGGTATCAGAACTAGTTGTGTTTAGAAGAGTCTTTTACAAAGATTTTATGCATGTAGTGTGAGCTTCAGTGGCGGAAGGCTAAGCCCATGCACATATGTTTGTAAGAGCAAGGCCAAAAATAGTGTGCTGCTTTTTAGGTAACCTTCCAGGAAAGTACAGCCTCATTTCCACTAATTTCCATCAAAGCCCTTGGCAGTTTATTTCTTTTAAAATAATGACTTCACGTGAAATAAAAAAAAAAAATATTTTAGGTGCACATTTGCTTTTTTTTAACTTTTATTTTAGAAAGATTATCCTCTTTTATGTTCTGTGGATACAAAAGGTCACTCAACAAACTAAGCATTAGAAAATGTCACCTCAACCAAGAAATGCTGCCAGGGGAAGATCTACATGATCCTGGAAGTCTTACACAGGAGAAAAAAAAAATTAAAAAGAAAAAAAAAAGAGTGAGACCTATAATTCTGTCCTCCCACAGACACAAGTTAAAAGATTGCTCTTGCAGTATATCCTAAAAGTTAACTGTATTCTCATGGACAAGGAGGGAAGTGCGTGTCAGGCAGAAGGGGCTATTGCAAGAGCCTAGATTATAATTACAGAAAAATTCTCAGTGCTTGGTGAGGCAGCTAATGTTCCATCACTTGTTTCTTTTAACAAACTGTTACTGGCAACCACACTCTTAAGTGAAAAATAATCACAGAAAGGCACAGAGACATTAATTGTTACAATGAAGCCATTAATGCAAAGCAAAATGCGTATTTTCCATTTGAAGACATAATAATTAAGTAAAGAATCACTGCACATTCACTCTCCTGTGTGTCCTTCTGCTAATTTGCCTCTCAAGAATTCGGCTTCAGATTTGGAATAAAATTCTAAGTGTCCAGTTATGAGATAACCCATTGACCAAAAAGGGCTTTCAGTGCTGCTACTGCAGCCTCATGCTTTGTATACAGTTTTGACCTAAATAAGTTCCCTTTAGGGCAAAGAGTGTGCCCTTATGCCCTATTCCTAGTTACATTTTAACACAGCAAATGATCCACCTTGTCCTCCAGTCAGTTCATCAGCTCAATATAAAACACAAACAAATCAGCGGCAATACGCTACGGCTTCTGCTGTTCGCACAGATGGTGGAGATGCACCAACAATAAATTCTATTCACAACTGATTCTCCCAGAGCAAATACAGCCTCAACAATGTCATTGCAACTGCAGTAAGTATCATTGCAGGCATTTTCTGCAGGATCATGCACTGTGCCATAAAGCTGGGAACCTGCACGTGACGAAGCTTTCTATTCAGCATCAGCCTCAGCAGGGCTGTACTTTCTCTGCATCACTCGTTATGCAAAAGCCGCTCTGACTGCAGCCAGGCCTGCCATGTGATAGCAACCTCCAACTCTCAGATCTCCCAAGCAAAGACGGAGAAACTGGCTCGTATTCCCCAGCAGCCGGAACTGCATCTCCCTCATCCCCAGCATCACTCTACCTCTTCATAAGCCCTCTCACAAGGTTGGGTTTGTCCAGAACTGGGCAGACTGTGCCCAGCACAGGGTGGTGGAGCAAGGGCTGAGGGAGCAGGGACGGGCTGGGTGGCCCAACTCGGAGACGTGCCAGCCGCAGCCTGGTTGCACAGCCGCTACACCATCACTTAGGAACCTCCTTTCCCTTCTCCCACCTCTTGAAGCTCGCAACAGATACTTGGGATATCACTTCCAAATAGGAGAAACCTGAGAGACCCGAGTGGCGTTAGTTTGGATCGAGCATCAATTCTCAGCAGCACAAGAGAAGCTCTTCTCATTTTCTGGCAAAAGCCCTCCTATAGCAGGGACGGCCTCTGACCATCAGAGCCCCTGAAGCCACAGACAGGAGACTCTACAGGAAAAATAACACAGACCACAGCTGGAATCTTAATGACACTGCTAGCCCAAACGTCATCTCCAGTCTGTTCATGGTCAGTGATCACGGTCAGCAGGGGAAGGTATCACAGAGGTCATTTATTACCCCTCACTCATGTAGAAGACAGAGCTGCAGAGCTGAACACAAGAGATCCCACACGGTTTAGAGAGCTTGACCTGGGCCACAGTAAAGACAGAGCAGAAGACGGTTTACAGCATGTCCTCAGGAACTGCTCTCCCCTTGGAGCCTCTTGCAACGTAGAGCCAGATGCTCCTCCCAGGCCCCTCTTCAAGCTTTGTTCCCTGCTTGCAGACTTCCAGGTACTGTCGCCTTGTTTCCCCTCGTAGTGGCCTTCGCTGGCACCACAGCAGCTTCACTCAAGTTCTTCTTCATTTTCAGCAATGTGAGAAAAGAAATTACTTATATTGTTCACAACTCAATGTGCTTAAAGTCCTTCACAGATTTGCTGTTGAGGTATCTAAAGCCAGGATTTAAAATAGGAAAAGAACCAGGCCTAAAATAAATGCTAGTCTGTGCATATGTACATTTTATGTTATTGAGCCAACATCATGTCGATTATTATATAAAATCTTATATTTTTAGTTACATGTGTTATTGCCAGTATTGACTGGCAAAGACTAAATATTGTTAGAATACTGTTTGCTTTGCCGTTTATGTATGTTCTTCATTTTTTTCCCCCGGTGTAAGAATTCCAGGCAGTCGACTGCTGACATATTATTATTCAGTATAGAGATTAGATATTAAATCTCATCATGGTGGAGAAGGAAGGTGCGTGTAAGGAAGATAAATCAGAGTCTTGTGACTGAGGATTGTACCTTAGTGAGACTCAAAAAAATCTGGTACTGCTCCTACCTTTGCTGCATTGGCCATGCAACCCTGCAGACATTCTTTGCTAGTGGTACAAAGTAAATATTTTCTAATTGTACAGCAGTCTTGTGAGATACAGGTGACCTCTTGTGAGATGCAGGCAATTGCTGGGCATTCAGATGCTGGGAAGGGATGATGGGGGGCAAATAAACTCAGTGTAGGACTAGCCATCAGGAGGTTATTCCTGACTGACTTTGGAGCAACTTCAGGTATGATGACAGTGACTAATAAGAAATAAGTTTGTGAAATGCAGGATTTTATTACATTATTCAGAAGTTATTTCAGTTTTCTGTGCAGAAAACCAGGCTCCACAGTACAGTTCAGTTCAAAGATCCCCTGCAAGAGACAGAGAGGCCAGCTTGCAAATCAAAGTGATACGGCTGGCCATGCCTAAGCTGGCAAGGTCAGGTGAAGGCTAATGGCAAAGTTACACTTCTAGAGTCCGAACTACCATCTGTGAACAGCACTGGGCTGGGCTGTGGTGACAAAACAACTCTTTGGTCCTAGCTACAGGATTTCCAGTGTTGCTTAGCAGAGTGTCACGTAGATGTGCTTCAGGAGTAGATTGCACATGGGAGAAGCCTTCCATGGAGAAGCACAGGAACACAACGCCTACAAGGAGAGCCCTAGATGGAAGAATGATCAGTGGCACAGTAAAAAGGAGAGATCGGGTTTTAGAAGCATCTTTCAAATAAAAGCAGCAAAGAGCATCTTCCAAACTGCCCCTGTCCTATTTCATCTCATAGAATCATAGAATCATAGAATGGTTAGGGTTGGAAGGGACCTTCTCCTTCTTTCACATGATCCCACTCTTCCCTACCCTGGCCGTGGGTGACCTGAGACCTTTCCCGTTGTTCCTCTCTCATCCTCTTTGCCAATGACTTACCAGCATGTTCCCTATCTTCCCTTGCTGGACCTTTCCCCACAAGGTACCTTCCCTCCTCTTCCCTCTCTTTGCAAGTGCTCGAGCAGTCTCTTGACTCCATTTCTATCAGAGGATACAGCCCCTTCGATTAGAGAATCCTGCTTCCATGCCCGAGCATGGCCTTTGGAATCTATGGCCGACGCCACCTTTGAATATTCAGCTCTAAATTGCAGCAAATTTGTAGCACTGGAGATCAGCTGGGTGGAAGGAAGGAAGGGAGGAAGGGAGGAAGAGAGGAAGGAAGGAAAGCAGTCTGTCTCAAAGGATGTCTACGCATAGGGGTGCAAGTAGAGTTTAGGTTCTTTGCCTTTCCCCCAGGTTAGCCTAGACAGGAGGCAGTTGGGAGCAGCAAGCTGCCTGGGTGCACTGGTGCCACCATCCTCCTCTCTACTGTCTCTGCCAGCTCTGAGCACAGCACTGAAGAGCTCACGTTTGCTTGCATGGATCCGCCTGAACGGATCCTGTGCCTCCCCTCGTCACGCAGCACTGTGGAACACAGCGATAGATGCAGCCTTTCCTGTTTACTCCTCTGGGTGTGGTACAACAACCGCTCCAGGCCCTAATGTTACAAAAACAAGTAAAGTTGGGATGCAGGATGTGTAGCTACTCTCTTGCTCTTGGTCAGCTAGATTCCTACAACAATGCGCCAATTCTGCTCATAACATTCTCATAACGAGACAAAAGGTTTTACAGAATATTGCTATTCTAAATAAAAACTCCTAAGGATGTCTGGTGGTTTTGCTTTAACATATGAGACAATTAAACGGTGTCCCTGTCTTGTAGCCTTGTAGAAGCAGTAAAGGGATCTGCTGAAGCCACGGAAGAACCATTTTGAAGTCGGATGGCTCAAAAGCAAAGCCCTCACTACTACAATCCCTGGGTTCCTAGTGAATATGTACCCTCTTTTTTTTTTAGCAAGCAGACAAGCATTTTTGAACAATCGTATTTCTGAACACTGTTGTACTTTCCACATAGTTTAAATAGTATACATTTGGCAAATCTTGCCTTCTCTAAAACTATGGATAGTTTAAGGGAGGAACATTTCCAGTGTATCTCTTATAATTTAATGAGTGTACTTATTTGCAGTGTAACTGATTTGAAAGAGTAAGATTTGCTCAGAGAGGTCGTGGGGGTTTTCTTCTTCTACCTTGGCTACATAAACACAGTCAGGTAATCCCATACTCTGAGGGCCAGATCTCTCTGTACTTGCTGAACTTTAAAATCCATGAAAGAATACTGAATTTATACAGGGCTACACACAATTGCAAAGTTAAGAATGTGCAGGACAATGGCCTAAACATTTAATGCAAGATAGATAGCACTTTAAAGATTTGCAAGAAATGACAGTGCCAGATGAGGCCTGATCTGAAATATTAAAATATAATTTTCTATTTTAGTGAATTGTCATTGAAGATTTAATGTGCATCCTGAACAGTCATCATCTAAGCAGTCAAAAAACTTTCCCAGTTATAAGAAATGCCATGGAAAGAAAAATAAATACAAAGAAAAGAGAAAGTTATAAAAAAAATAGCTAAGCAGGATGACTGGGTATGAGTTCTGCAAAATCCTTCAAGATTTAAATATGTATGTAGGAATTTATCAGCTTTCAGACAAATACATTTCTTCTAAGTTATCCACATGAAAAACATTTCAGCAAGGGGAGCAAAGATGCTGATATTGCATGCTAGTACTAGAGATGCTTGAAATTTGCAGTACAAAACCAATCTTCCTGGGACATTCAGTGAACAGATGTTCAGAGGCAGTCTGCTGCTTGGAGTACTCACAAATCAGAACTGTATGATAAACGTTACAGCTGCTGATGTTCACCAGGACAGATTCTCTTTTGTGGATTTTTTTTAATGTCAGCTCTACTAATCCTTGATGTTCCTACAGATTCAGAAAAATCCTAATAACTTATGCTGAGAAAACTCAGAAGAGATATGCAGATGGAAAGTAATTTAGTTATCGGCATTTCTAATTTAAAAAAAAAAAAAAGTAAGAAGCAGGGTTTCTGAAGTATGGTTTTCCTACATTTCTCTCTTGTCTGGATGCTTGGGTGCCCACAAGGGATTGAAAGCACACCACAGACTGACCCCAGTGAGAAGTCTATTTTGGTCTGTCCTGGCTTCACAACACTGGCAGAAAGCCTCAGTCAAAAAGCTTCTTTTCTTCTGAAGACCCGAAGGCAGTGGTGTTACCTTTTACTTGGTGCAGTCACTCAAGCCAGTGCACAGCGATCTCATAACATGATTATTAAAACTTTTTTTTCTTCTTCTTTGGTAGATACATCATTTTTTTTCTTGCTTTCTGCAGTCCAATGATTACTGATGGAAAAGATTCAACCCATTGATCCCTCTTTCCTTTCCTGAAGTTCTGTCCTACAAGCTGGGCAGATGAGTATTGCTCAAATTCAAGAAGCACTTCCTTGCAGCTTCTCCTGATCATCTCTGAAATTTAGCATTGTTTCTAACAGGGAGAAAAAGCACTACAGCTGCCCTAGCAGCTATTAGCCAAATCCTATGTTATCAGTTAAATTAAAACTGAGAAAAAACTTCATGCTCTGGAGGAAGAAATTAGCATGCAGTTGGCAAGGCAGCTATATTAAACCAGATACCAATCTCAGCAGCACCAGAATTAATTAGCACTAATTGCAATCTACTTCTGCACTGAAGAGAGCAGGTTTTTTTATGATTATGTATTTTCTTATCTTTATTTTTGAGCCTTTAAGATTATAATCATATTTTTAAATGTTACTTTGGTTTGATAACTGAAGATGGTATCTGAGGATAGATGCCATTGTATTAGGGCTGTTCTAGATAAAACAGCCTACACAAAAATAAATATTGAGATTAAAAAATAAAGTGCCCCCAAATTAGGAAACGTTCCAAGTAAGATAGGCTACACAATCTTATTTCTGTCCTGTTACGGGCACAAAGGCTTATAAATGAAAGGTAAAAATTAATTATTTAATATCTGCTATATTTGCTAAAGTGATGGAATGCAGCAGATTATCTGCTATTTGGCAGACGTGACCTCACTCTGTAAAGATATGCGTAGGCACAGACGTGCACTTTCTTTATGATTATGTGATTATGAAAAAATAGTTAGCAATAAGATTGTAAAGAAGAAGAGGTGAACGTATAAATCATGGTAACTTGTCTTTTAAACCAGAACTCTCTCCACAAGGTCGAAGGATGCAGTTGGTGAAACAGAGGGCAAAAGCTTGCAGTGTGCCTGCTCTCGCAAACCTCTAGAGCACTATAATAAGTTCAGCAAGCTGCTCATACGTAGTCTGGTCTGCCTTCTTAAGGGTATGGTGATTTTTTAACCATATTTCTAAATACAGCTGACATGTACTTCCACAATACTAAAATATCAGCAAGGAAAAAAAAAATCATCTTTTCTTTTGCAATGCTTTCGCACATCTGTGCAAATTTAAATAACTATGTAGCCAGTGACATAAGAGTAAGGCCCACGGTTGGCTGCGGTGAATTATACTCTGTAATATGTGCATCTCAGCTCTGAAATCAGATGAAATGCAAAGGCTGTTGTGCTTGTGTATAGCTGTGCTGACTATATTGGCTTCCTCGTGAGTAAAGATACACATCAACACAGTGCGCTAATGACAGGGCTGCTCTGCAATGAAATACTTCACGGTAGAGAACAGTCATATGTGAAAGAAAGGGGAATATAGGGAGGGAAAAGTCTCAGCTGCTCCATTTTTTCAATGCCGCTCAAGACATTAATTGCAGAAAATGAGGCACCTAAAAATATCTGAATATAGATTTCCTCACAGTGCTGATGTTATCCCCTACGCTCGTTTCTCTCCAGTGTATCCATTTGCCCAGTTCTCTCGGTCTTCCACTTCTGCCGCTTGACAGCAGAAGCTGCAGATCTGACTGTCTCTCGATATTAGTCGGTAAACAGATGCTTTTCAAAGCAACAGCTGCATGTCAACAAAAAACTTTAATTTTTCTTTAGAGTTTTACAATGGGATAAAGCAGCTGGAATGCTTTGGAGATAAAGGAGCTTATGAATCATTCACTTGACACTTTTATACTGAAGTATGGCTATCTTCATTAAACAAAATTGCCTCCTGTCAAGGGCAGTGAGAGGGTTTGGAGAGAAAGGCAAAGTTGTTTCCTCTTGAGACCCTGGATGATGACAGTTGGTGGCAAGGTGAAAATTAATCTCAATGTCATTTGGCAACATTTGTTTATCATTACCCTTTAGGTCATTTCAATATAAAAATCACCTGGGTTCAATACTCTGGAAAGTAATGCAAGTATGTCATTACCTGCAATACTGCAGTCATTACCTGCAATACTTCAGCAGGTACGTAGAAAAATGCTTATAGCCAGCGACAAAGAACATACTATGTGTGTTTACACAGATGGCTAAAATCACACAGTGCAGCGTATGAGGTATTTTATCCATTTTTTTTGTAGGAAGGTGTGCTGGACGCCCTCCCAATTGTTATGAGGGGCACCTGGCGAGACCCTACCAGTGGCCTGGGATCCCCTCCCGCGAGCTGGCTCAGCAGGGCCAGTGCCCTGGGTTGCGAGCACGTCCTGAGCAGGGCTTTGTTAGGATTCAGATGGATCCCTGGCCTTCCTGTTCTCCCCAAGGCAGAGCATAAACTGCTGGCATTTATCGTCCCCACTGCTGGCAGTGTTATGAGAGATGCCACGTTGGTTAACTACTGCAGAGCATGAGTGCTGATCTGGCTCTGGCAAGCACCAGATGAAGATGGACAGTGCGGGGTCTTTAGGGGTGGAGAAGGCTGCTGGGATCTGAAGTGAGACAAGAGTCTGTTGCTCTCCTCTGAAATACCTGCTGCATGGACCCAGAAACACTTTTCAGCTCTCAAGGAAGCCCCTAAAGTTCATATAGCACAGAAACGTTACTGTTGGCAGGTGTAAGGGAGCAGGCAAATGACCTAACTGGGTAGCCAACAATGTATTTAATAAATTGCACAGACAGAAAAGCTGGGACAGGGCCTACAGCAAGGAATGGTCCTGAATTGCCAGCAGAAGCAGCACAGCCCTTCAGTCAGGGTCTGCCGAGAGGGAGAGATACGGAGGAAGCCATAGCAAGGTATTTATGAAGAAATGAAGAAGTTTTGGGGAGCTGGTTGAGAAGTAACAGTGAGCTACCTCCTTCCAACCAGGGAACCCGCAAACGAGTCTGGGGTAAAACAGGGTGAGAATCTGCAGACTAGCTCTTCAGAAGCACTCCATGTGTGGACAATGACTACTACAGAATTACGAATTCCTTGCTGATGTTGTACCATTCATCAGCAAAGCTGAATATGCTAAGGCAGAAAAGGGCACTCTTATTCCAGATATCGTTTTAGAATGATCCTGTGTCGATAGAGCCCCCTGAGGAGAGGATATGCAATCTTCATTAACAAACAGTTTCTGATTTCCAGTCAATTCTGATGAATACATAGAGAGCTCGACCACTAAAAGTGTGGAGTAAAATAGAATGCGTGCCCATACTGCAATCAGTATGTGACTGCAGCTTGCAGGGACAGTCTGGAGTTAATTTCTGGGCTGATGACTTGGAGAAAGATGTTGTAGCAGCTTGGCGTGGCCAGCTATGCCAAACACTTACCTGGACTCTCAAACAGGCTTTGCAGCCTCTGCTGACCTTTGTGACAACACCTTCTATAGTCTCTCTAGCTGGCCTCAAGCTAGCTTCAGTCTTTGCCTTCAGGGCAGAGATGCCACGAGCTATGCGACCTGACCATGCTCCCACAGCTGGTGAAAGAAAGGTGAATACTGTGACTATAGCACCGCTAAAAATCTCCCACTGAATATTTTCTCCCATTTCCACCCTGGATGTGTGTATTTGTGTACATTCCAAATAACTGCAGCCTTCTAGACAAAGCTACCATACTGAAAAGAGAGCTCCACTCTCTACTCCAGCTAGATGCAAGAACCATAGCTGTTCACACTGGGCAGCTTTGGGCCAGCCTTCTACTTGCAGACACTTCTTGATGATAGTGCATCACTGCTGTTTTGAGCCTTCTCCAGCTTGGTGCATCATAAAGAATTTTGTTCACAGTGATTCAGCTGCACTGTTCTTGGCAGCTTTAGCATGGACAGTGCTGCCAGCAGAAACCTCAGGAGCAAGGATAACTGACATGATACCGAGAGCAATGCAAAGCTGTTGGCAAATAACAGCTCTTAGTACTACTGACTGCGCTAAGCAAACTTCCTGCAGCTCCCTTGGTACATGCAAAGTCATTCCCTGGGTTTTCAGACGGTCTGGTTGAAGCAAAGAACACTATGGGAGGCTACTGAGTGATGCCATCTGGCAATGTTCCCACACTAAAAAATACAGTGGAAGATAAATGCTATTTTTTTCTTCAGGAGAGTTTTCCTTCTCAGATTGCTGTGGATTTTATGCTGTGCATATACAGTGGTGAATGGGGAGTATAGTGCCTCTCTTTTCTCTCAAGCTCAGAACTTCTTTGGTCTGGTGCCTTTTTGTTGGTGAATGTTTTTGCTCCTAGCTACATTTCTGTGAAGGTGTTTTGTGGCCTTAGCATGCTGTCAGTTACAATTTAGTAAATCCTAGAGAGGCCTTTACACATTCTACCTCTCATTGAGAACAACTTACAATTTTGGGGAGAAAAACAGTAGCACCTGTTAAATTTTTGAATCAGTGAACTTCTAGCCTTGCATTCTTCACACAGGCTATCTACCTCAACATTTTTAAAGCTGCATTTCAATGCAAAAATCAAATACTATCTCTTTTTGATACAGTGGAAAAGCCGAACTTTTTCTTAAACAATCTCCTGGGTGACTGATGGCCATACTTCTGGAATGAATCTAAGTGAGTGGCCCATCTCTTCCGAACACTCTTATCAGCGCTTCCAAGGGGTTTGTAAAGGACAACAAAAAACTGTGGTACAGTTATTATTGTGATGGCAGACTAGAATTCCAAGGCTTGTCTGCTTTTTCATTTAAGAAACAGTTGCAGTGATTTAAGATGTTGCCAATCCTTGCTCACCTCCTTGCTCAGCCCCAATTATCTTTTCCAAACCTCTTGCAAGTAATGCTTAAGTGTTCCTAAGCCAATATCATATGAAATCTGGAAGCTCAGCATCAACTGCCTCTCACCGTGATTTGGCTTCAGATACCAGACTACTAGATTTCACATCAAACTGGCTGAAGGACTATTTTGCTTTACTGATTCAAGAGGGGAGGATGTAGAAAATGTGGTTGTGTTCACCTCTGGCAGACTGACAACAACAAAGAGTTGGTCAATAACAATTTATATTGTGGCAGCTATTTCTTTACTGAATGTCTACCTAAGACCAATTTTCCAATACCAAAGGGAATAAATCCAGAGTTAAACTCTACAGCTGATCACTAAGTTAGTTACTGCACCAATGTTTTTTTGACTGCTATGTGATTTTGGTGACTACTAACTGTTGGCAAGCCACTCTAATAAACCTAATCAAATAAATCAATCATTTGTAAAAGTCATAAAACTATTCCCTTTGGCTCCACAGCCTCCATTACTTGGGTGGATGCATTTGCTGAAGACAGAGTGCTACTAGACTGACTCAAGCCAGGATGACAAATTCCGTATTCCAGATGACAAAATATTTTCCATCAGAGAAAGAATATTTTTTTTAAAAAAAATATAATTATTATCTTTCAGAGATAGATCTCTTCCATATTGGTTACTCCAGTTTGTGACTACAATTTGTTAGAATTTGAACTGAATACTCTTTATTTTCAGAGTGTTGGTTTGAGCTTGTCAATAATATGTAATAAGTGAAAAAGTGTCAAAATCTAGTGTGCTTAATGTTAGGAGAAAATAATTGTCGTAGTTGAGCCCCGATCGGGACCAGACTACGCAGTCTCTCTCTCACTCCCCCCACCCTCTGAGAGAATAGGGGGAGATGATATAAGGAAAAACGTCTCAAGGTTTGAGATAAGGACGGGGAGAAATCCTGAAAGTTACCGTCACGGGCAAAACAGACTCGACTTGGGGGAAACTATTCATTTATTTCTAAAACTAGCAGGAGAATGAGACAGGGAACAATGTAACCTCCTCTCACCCCTCCCTCTTCCCGGGCTTAACATTATCTCTACTACCTCCCCCCAACCCCCAAGCAGCACAGGATAGGAAGAGGGAATGGGGGTCACGGTCAGTTCATCACCTGTTGTTTCATGCTGCTGCTTCATGGTCGGGGGAAGAACTCCTCACATTCCTCCTCTGCTCCATCGTGGGGTCCCTCCCACAGGCCACAGTCCTTCCTGAAACTGCTCCGGCGTGGGTCATCTCTTCCATGGGGTGCAGTCTCTCCAGAACGGCTGCCCCAGCGGGCCCTCCATGGGCCACAGCCTCCTTCAGGCCTCCACCCGCTCTGGCGTGGGGTCCTCCACTGACTGCGGGTGGATCTCTGCTCCTCCGTGGACCTCCATGGACTGCAGGGGGACAACCTGCTCCACCACGGTTATCACCACAGGCTGCAGGGGAATCTTGGCCAGGAGCCGCATTACTCCTCCCCCTCCTTCTGAACTGACCCTGGCATCTACAGCTGTTCCTCACAACAGGCTGGCAGATGCCTCTCAGGATACTTTTTACATCTTATTCACTTCCCATCTCCTTTCCACTTCTTGCAGCCAGGCCAGGCCGAGTTGGGCCTAGGCGGCTGCCCGGCGGGAGGCCAGAGGGTGAGGCCTGCAAGGCCCACAAAGCTCGCGCCTCCCCTTCTCTGCCCCTGCTCAGCTGCTTCACATCTTCTTTTTCTTTTTTTTTTTCTGTTTTCCCCTTCTTAAATACATTATCGCAGAGGCATTATCACGGGACATTCTGCTACCAATTGGCTCGGCCTTGGCCAGCAGCAGGTCCGCCCTAGGCCTGGCCGAGTCCCCTGAACAAAGGGGAGCGACTTCTAGCAGTTTCCTACAGAAGCTGCCACCTTAGGCCCCCCCTCACTAAACAAAACCATAACAATAATAAAGGATAGAATCTAGAAAGTCATTATCAAAACTTCTTCACATGCACTAAAATTGGACAACTTGGAAAAAGGTATGAAAGGTTTCGTTTTGTTCTGCAGCTGACCTGGCATAGTACATCTACACCCTGAATACGTGCAGCAGGGAGAAAAGTCTTGGAATACTAAGTATTTGCCAGACTTATGTTAATCATCATTAAAGTGGTTTTGTACCCTGAGTGACCTGCTGAAAGAACTTTGAGCTTGTATGTTTGTCTTTGGGGTTTTTTTTCCTGTTATGCTAATAAAAAGTATTACTTCTTCATTTAAGCTTTGTATCTTCATACAAGCTGTGAGGCATTCCCCCAGCTTCTTTGTGATACTGGAGGAATACTGATTGGAAAGCCTTGGGTGAAAGGCAAGTATCCAGGCATATGAAATAATCTTCCATGGACTTACTTGCAAAGTGGTAGTTATTTGCGCTTAAATGATGTCCCTTGAGGTAATGCACTTGAAAGCAACACTTGCATGCAACACCAAGATTTCTGAGGCCATACCACTGGATTCTCAGTATTCTAGTAAGCTGAGATGTACTGTGAGTAGTGGAAAAAC
This sequence comes from Chlamydotis macqueenii, assembly GCF_036417535.1. Taxonomy (NCBI): domain Eukaryota; kingdom Metazoa; phylum Chordata; class Aves; order Otidiformes; family Otididae; genus Chlamydotis; species Chlamydotis macqueenii. Next base: position 133,721,045 of record NC_141556.1, read on the forward strand.
TTTTTTTGCCCTTATGGGTGTAAAGATATGTAATAGAAATCCTAGAATTGGTCTGTATGGAAATGTGTGTGTAAAAGCACCAGAAGATATAATGGAGCGAAGCAGCAAACCTACATCACAGTGGAAGAGCCATTCCTCTTCCTGTTATCTCAGCATCAGGACAGACCATAATCACAAAGATACGTGAAATGAAGAAGGAAACAGAACAGGCAGCAACCTGAGGCAAAAACATTGTCCCATAACAACTATTGACTCCTAAAGAGTATAAAAACCTGTCCAAACCAGATTTATAGTCACCAATGAACAGGAACCCAAGAGATGTAGTGAGAACCTGAAAGCTATTTGGTGTTGCCATCCATATGACATAGATCCTGGCAAAATTGCTCGGGCATGCAAGTATGTGGGCATGAGAGTGTGAATGGGCAGAATCAACTTACTTAGTGGATTGTAAACTAAAATAATGTTCTGTCTGCCTAAGGTCTTGTATTGCCTTTTGTTGCACTGACAGCCTACAAGGACCGTGTATCTCCCAGTGTGTAATACTATGTTATGCTTTGCTTTCTTCCGGGTCAGACCACTTGAGTTAAAAGTTTCAGTACAATTAGAGATAAACATTCTTGTGTGAACAGTAAATTAAAGGTAATATTCAGCAAAGCAAAGCATGAGAGAGTTTGGTTAGAGCGGGTACAGCCACTTTCTGTGACTCAGTGGTCCAAAAGGGAACAGAGATGACACTGTCACATTACTGATTCTGGTGATACTGTTGCTGATGAAAACCATTATAGCCTATACTTAAGATTAAAAGATTGCACCTGATTTAGCTCATGGGAAGAATAAACTTCACATTTTTAAGTTAATTCTTCATTTTATTTCTCTTTGCATTGTCAAAACAAGGAGTAACGTCCTCTGCATGTCCCTGAATAAGAGAACAACCCTTAATCTTTAATGAAAGGTGCTGAAGGATGGAGAGTCCCTGCATGTAGCTGAAACCCCCCGCCAGAATCAGAGAGTCCTTACTGAAAGGGATGTAGGGAAGAACAAGAGCAGAAGACCAAGAGAAAATGAACTAACTGTATCAATTGTTGACAACCTGACAGACAGCATCTGCTGTGGATATCGTTTGCGTTAACATCAGACTCCCAGTACTGGTAGTCCCTGTGGCAGGATCAGTCATAAAGAGGATAACCTTTGCTGACCTGACAGCTACCAAACAGGATGCCTGGGAAAACCACAGTGATTACCTCAGTCTGTTGCCTCATCTTTCTGCTACACTGCTTTCCTCTCTCTGCTTGCTGATCTAAATGCTGGTAGGAAGCATTGCTATCTTTCATTATGCAATATTGTGTTATGGACTTATTTAATGAGTTTGTCTTTTTCTTGCGCAAATTGGCACAGAAATTCTCTCACAGTTCACCCTTCAGCAAACAAACTGTAACTTGAGACATCACAAGAAAAAGCATCTTTTAGGTATGGGAGCTGTGTTTTTTCCACATTCTTTTGCTTGTTCATTCCACATGTCCTTCTTTTTGGGGAGAAATGGACAATTTTGGTGGAAAGCAATGTGCATAAACACACACATGCACACACAAACCAAGATATTTCATATCTTTAAAAAATCTAGAAATATAGCCAATTGCCCACTTCCACAGAACTCCACAGCACTTGCTGGTGTAAAGCTTCGTTAGGTAAGTCTTCACCCAGCTGCAGGCACAGATATACTCCCAGTGCTTCTAGCCTTCATTTTCCCACGAGAAAATTAGTTTGCAGCATGCTGTAACCCCTATGTGTATTTCAGCATTACTCTATGCAATAAACAAAACGTTAGTTGCTATGCAGCATATTCACTAACAATTGTAAGGAAGATCCTCTTTTTCTTTTCTCTTAGCTCAGCAGCAACAACCATGCCAAAAAGGGTTTTCTTTTAACACAATCTTTTTTTTTTCTGGATAGAATTTCTGAAGTGATCAAAGACGACCCAGTTAGCTGAGGTCTGATCCAAGACCCATTGGAAGTCTGTGCCTTATGCAGAAAGATCACCTGGTAGGCATTAACAAAGTCCTGCTGCATTCTGAACATGAAGAAATGAGAATCCTGAATAGTATTGCGCCTTCCTGTATGGCAACAACTCCCAAACCAGTTTGCTGCCCAGTACTTGCAAGATTTCAGTGGCAGCAGCTGACAGCTTGCTTTCCTCTGAGACAGTAGCTACCATGGCACTTCTTCAGGCTTCCTGGAAGTTGCTGTTATCCCAGAAAAAAAGGGGCAAGCTGATGTCTGAAAAAAAAATGGCATCATGGCATATTGCCACATGCTGATCTACCCCACTTGGAATGGGTCTTTACACAGACTTAGTTTTGTATTGTTAGGTGAACAACACACTTAATGCCATTATCAGTTGCTTAGAAAAATACTAGTAAAATATACTGTATTTTGATGATTCTATTCTATTAAAATAGTTCTATTGTCTTCATAGCATATTTTGGAAGTCCTTTTAAGACTGAATTACAAGTGTGACCTGACATGCAGTTTAGTGTTCTTTTATCCCTTCTTAGGAGGAGGGTTCTGTGCTTTTAATTTTAGCATGACTTTTTTTTCCTTTGCTATGAAGTGTCTATATTGCTACAAAGTGCCTATATTGCTACCTATTTATATTGTATTACAAAAGCTTTGCTGAATAAATGTGCCTGGGATTTGTGTTGACAGGTGGTGAAATTTATTGCCCTTAATTCTTGTAGGAGTTCAGTCCCAATGAAACTGGGATTCTTCTGTGACCACCCTCTCTGACCACCATCTCACACATATATAAGCCCTAAGACACAGCACTACAGGAGAGGCTGTGGGTTGCTGTAGCAGGAGGGAAGAACCAAGTTTACCTCTCTGGGGCCCACCTTTTCCCTGCGGTTGATTGTGAGAGTGTGTTACATTACCCCTTAACAACTTGTGGTAAATTCTTCCCTTTCCTCTCTCTGAGTGTACGGAGACAGGAGAATGTTTCCACATTTCTGCACACCACCTCATCTCTTTGTGTTCCATATGTTACCAGAATATTTCTCTTCTGAACTCTTCTCTAGGGTCTGAAAGTGTACTAGGCCTTAATAAAACATGTACAAGATCAACAGTATACAGCCCCTAGATATTTCCATTGCGGAGCCAAGTAACTGGGGAGGAGAGACTGATGAATGACTCTATGGCTACAGATGGGAAAGAGGGAAAAGTGTTTCCAAATGTTCTTTTAAACCCTGTAACATATTTTTTTAAATTTTCACATTTCAAGTCAAAATCCCCTGAGACAGAATTTCTGACCTTCACTATCTTATGGAAACTGTTTGTTTCCACATGTGCCACTGCCAAAATGCTGAGTAGGCATTTGAGATTTACCTTCAATATGCCATTCTAGCTTACAAGATGCTTACTGTGAACCTAGGAATTTTGTCCTGAAATAGGTGCAATTTCTCTGCAAACACTAAGCAAAGCATATAATGCTACCTGAGCAAATGCCACTGAGGCATTAGAGATTATAGGATATCAGCATACTTAAGAAATACAAGCAAAGAACACTTGAAAGTCTATCACAAAGCTGTATTCCTTTCAAAAAAAAAAAAAACAAAACAAACAAGAAACAAGATAATTTATGCTTATACTAGCAAGTAGTACCACGCAATAGGAGTGGATCTGTAGAGTAAAGCAATTGGTTTTGAGGATCTTGACTCCATGCTAAATATATTTGTGGGTTTTTACAAATTATTTTAGATAATCTCTTGTCTGGTTCTCTATATCTGACACCCTCACTGGTAGATGGAACATATTTCTAATTTAGTTTCACTCAAAGAGAAATACAGTTCATCTGCTCTGTGACCTGTCTGTAGTGTAAAGCAACCTGCACTAAGTGGGGACAATCAGAAGGTTTGCTTCAAAAGTTCACTCCTGGTCCAGACTAAAATGCTAATGTTAACCCCAGAAGGCTTACAATTACGGTTCTGGAGGTACTTCTTTTGAGAAGCAACTTAAATTAACAAAAAAAAAAAAAAAAAAAAGCATTATCTGAAAAGTTATCTATCCTTCCCTACTTACTTGTTTCACCCGACCACAGCATAAACAAAGCCACTTTGTGTCTCGTTCAAATTCTCTCTATATATTGTCTCTGCTACCAAGAAGGTAACAACCATGATGAGAACTTATTTTGCTCACCAATAATTGTCACCTTGCACAGTCCCATCTTCCTGTATCCAGCTATCTTATTCTCAAAATCTAAGACTAAGACAGATCTTCAGGTCAACAACCAACATCTTCCTATGGTGTCCATAGAATGTTGACAGAATCAAGTGCTGACCTGTGACTGTGGTAGGCAGATGTAATGGTAACACATAACTAATAATAAAGCTGTCCTGGCATCCAACATACTGCATCCACACCACCCTTCCAAAAAAGAAACCAGGTTCTTCACACCCTCCTTAACCTCCCATGTGCAATGTTTTTGAAAGTGAGAGATAGACAAAAATGATTTCTCACACAGAAATATGTTATCATGTAGTCTGGACTTGTCTCCCTAAGCCTCAGCAAAAACCAGGTCCTTCTTAAGAAAGAGGGCAGAGGTGTTATGTTAACAGTTGTCACTGCTCTACTGTTCCCCCAATGCACCTCACAGCAGAGACTAAAGGAAAAACACAAAACAATAAAGCCAAACGTTAACAGTCTGAGCATGTGGGTAGAAACCTGAGCTAGGATTAGCAGTCAGCAGTTTTGATTCCCCAAATTACTTTGGCCAAGTTGCTTAGGTCTGTTTACATTAGATTTCCAGCTGTATGGAGAAATAGTTCAAATATGAAAGCTTAGATTTCTCTAAAGCCCCCAGTGTCAAGGATTTCCTCAGCTGATGGATGCTCAGTCTCAGACACCTTTTAAAGAGGCTCTCTGCAGTATCTCAAATCACAAGATGCTTTTAAAATTCAGGTTTTATTTAATTCAATCCAGTTGTGCTGCCTCTCAACAAAGCAGCAATTCTGTTAAAATCCTTTTTCTTGAAAAAAAAAAACTCTTTGAATATTTTAAATGCATGTCAAATAAGGTCTCAGCAGTGTTCCATTATACTGGAAGTCCCTGTGCTCATATTTAGCTCAGTTGTCCCCCAATGAAGTCCCAGTTACAGAACCCGTTTATACCAGTAACTAAGTGGAAATTTTAAAGCTTTCCTCCCATGCCAGCAAATGAAAGGATGTAAATGGAGTTTTCACCTTCTTTCTCAGTTTCCTCATCAGCAGAAGACAGACAAATGGCAGAGGGACAATACTACTAGCTGGCTCACTCAGGGAACTGAAAGCTCCAGACACGCCAGTGAACTAGCGAAAAAGTGCTGACACTATTGACAGGCGGGGTCTGTGGTGCAATCTCTCCATTGGCACAAACTAATCTGAAACCAGAGCCTGAATGGAGCCGTCCCTGCTCTTGCCCTCGGCCCTGTCCTCCCTGTTGTTCTAGGTTTAAGACCAGGAAGACATGCAGGGAGTATGCCTAGCTTGATCATCTGGCTGACAACCAACTCTGCTAAAATAAATAAATCAAGTAGACTGAGGACCTCATTCAGCTCCCCACTGACCACTTGAATGTTAGTGCTGACACAATGCTGGGCAGAAGAGTGACTACCAAGAGGGAAGATCAGGTCTATTCCTTTTAGCATTATTACGGTCTTAGCTGTTCATAAAAACATACTCTGAAACTTATCACAAAATGGCATTAACAGCACGATGAACTTTGAGCTAGCCCAGAGAGAATGTAAGACAGACTGCTAATTGCAGAACGTGTTCAAGTGCAGTTCTGACCTGACAGGGCAGTGTGGCTATCTTTCTTTCCTCCCATTTTGGAAGAGGTGGCTAAGCCACTTTAGCCACAGACACCACTGCAAGTAACTAGTGTGAACAGCAGCAAAGTTTATTTGCTGGATACTGGTACCCACCAGTTTTAGAACTGACTGCAGATATGTAAACAGGCACCAACCTGGTCTCAGCAGATCTTCTATCTGCCTGTTCCTTCTTCTCTTATATGATGTCCCTAATACACTGCAAATCTATAGTCAATCTGGCACCGGGCTCTGCCTCCCAAAGTAAAAAACTATATGGCCACCTGATGTAATACCTATTCATTGCTACATACTCTGTGCGGTATACTGTGGTTCTCAGTATTCAAAACACTTGGAAAGAAGAGAGGATATAAAATTCAGGATCTCTAGATCTTCCAAAGACTGCACCTGAGGGTGATCTGTCATGATGACTGAATAATCAAACAGAACAAACAAAATTCTTCATTACCACAGAAACTGATCAGTAAGCTAAAACAGCTTGGCATGGTTCCTGTCTCAGTGGATTCACCTCTGAGATATCCAGAACCTTGAAGATAATGCCATTATTAATTGCTTCAAATCTCAAAAGAGTAAGAGTGAAGAACAAAGAAACCATATGGTGACCTCAGAGAAGTCTCTGAAAAAAGGCCAGGCAGCTCAGGTGGGAAGAGACATTCCCAAAAATTAGAAGGCAAGAGTAGAGATCACTTTCCTTCGCCAAATACTTGTAGAGGGTTTTAAGCCCTATAGTAGAAGAAGAGGAAATGGATTATAACAAACATCTCCCTTTCACCTTCTTTAGACTCTCTTGTGCTTCACAATGTTTCACCACATCGTTGAGAGCAGCAGTTCACCTTGACTCCTTTCCATATAACTGAAAACAGCAGCTTCTGGATTACAGTCTCCTCTGATTCCTGTGACCCAGGCACAGGTTTGGATCTACCCCATTCCAGCTCCCCAAGATCACAAGGAGGGAGGCCAGGGCAACAAGCAATGAGGAACTCAACTGAGTCAAATGCTGGAAGCTTCAGAAGTCGGATGTCTCCTTCCATCCCTACAAGTTTGCAAACTCCACATATGGGCAATAATCCATCCAGGCCAGTATGCTGCAGAACTACATCAGAGTATACAAGGAAAGCACATCTGACATCCTCTTGGAAACGTATAGCATGCAAACCAGCGCATATTGCAGCACTGTTTCATAAGATGACCTGCTAAAGACTACTCACATATTCCCCTGCTCCTCAGTAATTCCATCAGTTCCACTGCTCTGTGCAAAATTAATAAAAGTGTACCAAACCAGTTACGTAAACATCAATATCTATGCCACAAATAATTTACCTGCCATTCTATATGGAAATATTAAAAAAATACATAGAAAATGCTAAGCAAATGCCGCAGAGCACAGAGATAGGCCAGCAAGCCTAGGTGTTGAAGGAATATCCATAGCAAGCAATAAGAAAGTGTTCAACAGGATTGGATTTATTAGTCTGGGCTTAGTGCAGTGTTAACGTTATTTTGGAAGGGGAAGGAGGGGCTCGTTATATGAGAACAAGCTTAGTCTGTACGATCCAACATAAACATATTCAACATCAAAGGTAAAACACTGTATATCCCTGAATACTAAAAAAATGCACAGGACTGCCATGGAATTGCTTCTCACTTGCAGCACGAAGTTCAATGCAATCTGCAGTGGTTAGTTGAAAGTGTGACAAATGGTGCTAGTTATCCAAAACAGGCAGATCCCAACAGCATCCCAATAGCGGGAACAGTCCCACCTAGAAGGTGCAAGAGGAGTATTTGTCTACAATGGTGGATATAATCCAAGTGAGTCACGCTTTCCTCTAAGTACTGATGTTCCTACAAATGCACTGTATTTGTTGCAAAAGGAAAGCTATCATTGTGCATGGCTATGCAGCATACATATTGTCCTGCTGCATAGCAGGATAAAACACAGCCAAGCCTATTTAGAAGCGAACCGCCAGAGACATGCTGTCATTAGACAAAGCCCAAACTACATGTCACAGAGAACAAGAAAGTCCAAGACACTGCTACACTGCTACAGCTCAAGATTTTCTGTGACAGCAGAGTATTGGTTAGGTGTGATTTATACCGGAGAGATAATAATCGCTGGGTAAATACAAAGAAATATTGGATGAGCAGTGGGGAAAATAAACACAGTGACATTTCAAGAAATTCTGAATGGATGCTTGCATCAATTAAACTGAGGTGTGCTCTTCTTTTCTGCATGTTTGATGAAAGTGATACTTTATTCCAAACAGGCTACTGAGACTATGCAATGACAGCAAATATATTAGAGAATAATAAAGCAGCAGTTTTTGTGCAAAAATTTTCTTTAAACAATTTTCTGACTGAGATGGTCATTCTCAGTAATACCTACACCTACTTGCTGAGTTGTGCTATGAACATCTATCAGCTCTGCATAATGTACGAGTGACATAAGCATCAGCAAGCCAGCTAATTATTTGCAGAGTAATAAATCAGCATCTATGTCCACAAGCTGAAAATTAGGAAGTGCATATAATTCTTCAAAAGTGTATCTGGCGATTTGAAGAATGATGCAGCACATACACTGGAGGATGCAGGAGACTTTTTTTTTTTTTTTACTGCAATGAAAGTGCAATGTTTCATGCTTAGGTTTGAAAGAAGTATAACTTAATAAAATAAAGCTTATGATTCAAGTCACTCTTGCTTCAAAACTAATTTATCATACATTTTACACATACTGCAAGTGATGAACAATGGCTTTGGATAATTACTTTCCTTACAAAGTGTGAGAATCAAAGGATATGTTTTAGATGTGTGGTCACAGATTTGACTACGCTGATGAATTGCAAATAACCAACCTAAAAGTTGATGATGTGCCTTCTTTGATGGCTGTACCGTTTATAAATTGTCTTTGCCATGACAATCTCAATGGGAGAAAAGCACTTAATAATAGAATTTTTGGTGTATGGATTTAAATTGAAAGAACATGTGACCATGTACAAGTATAATTGCTAACAAGTATAATTGTTAACAAGGAGAAGAGAACTGTGCTGGTCACTTACTGTTTTTGATAGATCAGCATGACAGGTTTTGCTCACCAAAGCTAGTACGAGTCCTGGCAGCCTATTAGAATTCAACTCGATTTGCAAATCCTAAACTGAGTCTGCAAAAATTCGTGAAGGGTCGAGGAGCGATTTCTCCCTTCACTTACAGTTCAGCCAAGCCCTACATGACATCGTTGAAGGACAATTTTGTTTATCGTTTTCCAAAACTAATTCACATTTTCCCCACCATATTCCAGGTAAGCTGTGGCAACAAATACTGCTATTTACAGCAAAAAGCACAAACAGCATCCCGCTGAAATGCGCATACAGGCTTGATCTTTCAAGGGGCCATGTGATCACCCTTCAGTGAGAGCTAACAGAGGTCACTTAAAGCCAGGAAGCCCGACAGAGATTTCCTTTATTCAGTATCTGAAGTTTAAGTGATCAACGCTCTGTAAAAACACACAGACTCTGAAAGGTTCACTCTTCACTCTCCAGCGTTTTAGGAAGGCCTCAGCACTTCGTAAGAGTAGACACATACTTGGCAGCAAATACCAAAACAACTAGTAAGTGTTGCCAAAGGCAAGCTGGTAACACATCTTGTACGATCAAGGCTCTATGTCTGTGTTTGCACACTCACTCGTGCACTTCTATGTAGAGATTATTTTGCAGCTTCTAATTAATTTAACAAGATTCTCATTTTGAGTAAGGAAGCCATCCATAGCCTTCATTCCAGTTTGCGTAGGTTGAAGGAGAAGATTAATATATAGTTACTTAACTTCATGAAAAGATTTCTGTTTTTCAACACTCTGGCCAAAAAAGGCAATGGGAAGGCTTCCTGTTTGAGAAGCTGACTGCCTACCTCAGCCTTCTTCCCTGACACCCGTGCTACAACCTTTGGCTGCTATTACCAGCCTCTGACTCTCCAGCCTCTCCTAGATATCAACATTTTCCATAACCAGATTCCTTGTTTGAAAAAATTGGAGTCCGAACCATAGAAGGCTCAGCCCATGAAGAGTGTCCTCACAGAGGGAAACTGAAAAACACCGGCTCTTATTTCGCTGAGTGTTCCCCTCTCTCTCCTGCCTAAGTCTCTAGCTGAGCACAGTGAGCTCCACTACAGAGCTGATTTCCTCCCCTTCTGGGACTCAAGGCATATGAACCTTAGTGATACAGGATTCATCTCCTCGAGTTTAACACTGAAGCAAGAATTCATCTTATGACTGTAAGTCACAACATAGTAAGAAAACCCATGCAGTTTGGAGGCAAAAAAAGTTCCTTTGAATCTTCAGGAGACTCCAACCTGATTCCTAACTGCCTCTGTTTCCATTATTCTGCTGGAAAGTGTTATTAGCTGTCAGAAGGATTTACCCTGGTTAAGGCTGTTACCTGTGGCAAGTACTGTTCATTTAAGCAGAACAGAAAAAGCAGCTAAATTAAATGGTCTTGTAGACTATTTCAAACTCCTGTAAGACTGATATTATGTGACTGAGAATTCAATAATGCAGTTCAGTGTCTGCCATGCCGTAACTGCAACCTGCAAATAGTTCAAACATGCATTTCTCCTAGAAAAATAAACAACATTCCGTTATCTTCAGCAGCATTGCTGAAAAAAATAGTAACTGTTCAGTTGTGGCCTCTGTAACCATTTTTGCAGCAGCCCTGCATGGCCAGCTTGCAGCACCATGCACCCCTGCTCCCCTCAGCCCCTCTGGGTTCCCCAGAGTCTCCTGGATGTGGCTGCCTCCGCTTGTCTCCACGAGGCTAATCTCTAGTTTTCATTTGTGCTGGAATTTTTTTTACCACTGATGTTAAAGATGTAGACTGTTCTTTTAATTGCTAAAGTATTGTAATTTCTGACTGGTGGAGATATCTTGCATTTTGTATTTTTGACACTTCTGCAAAAGTAATCATTTGTTCTCATTTTCCTCTTGTTGACTGCACTGTTCCTCCTTTCTGAATATACCCTGGCTTGTGTTCATGAAAACTAATGAATTATTTACGTAATAATAATACACTATTCATGTTTCCTGATTTCTACTTCCAGTGTGCAATGACTGATGCCCTATTTGGTAAATCTGTCTTAGAGCAGCAGTAACAAGTCCAGTAGTTTAAAGAGGAGGGCTAGAAGAATGGCTTTGTTCTTCACCCACCTGAGTGTTTAACACCTCTAGAATTTTGAATTTGTATTTTATCCCTCTGCAAAGGAAGTCGAGTGTCAATGACACTCATGGATAGCATTTTGGTACTCTGACGTCCCACACCAGTCCTGACGGGAGTGCTTCTCAGCTTGGCTTGTGGCAGCACCAGGTTGGTGGCACCACCGCCCGAGTTACCGCTGCACTCTGCGGGGAGCACCCCGCGGCCAGGGGCTACCGTCCAAGCAGAGAAACTAGTTACTAGCCCCGCTGTGGCGTGCGTGGCTCTGCACAGCTCGTGTAGCGGCCTCTTCGCGGCACAGACGCCCTCCTGCTGCTAGGGAGCCAGGATTTTGGGGCCACGGCAAAATCTTGATGAGCAGATCCCACGCATCAAACCCGCACGTCCAAAGCGAACCCCACGCCTCAGCCTCGGCTGTAGGAGCTGGCCTTGCTCGGCCGAGCAGCTTTACCTACAGCCCCACCTGGTGGCAACAGCGCGGCCGGCCGCACCTGCCGTCCCCTCGCCCGCAAACCGCCCGGCTCCTCCTCCTCGCCCCCTCCGCTCCGCCCCACCCCGTAATCCCGGGACCACCGCTCCCTCGGCGGTGAGTCCGGCAGCTCTAGGGGCAGGGACGGCGCCGCGGCACCGGCAACCCTCCGCCTCTCTCTCCCCGCCAGACGGCGCTTCCAGGAGCCCCCTGCCCGCTCCGGGCCGTTAGGACGGGACAGGACGGGACGGGACGGCCCCGCCCAGCCCCGCGTGGGCTCAGCGCGCGCCAGCGCCTCATTGGAGCGCCTCCTGCCGCCCCGTGGCCCCGTCTCACGCCCGCCGCCCCGCGCGCCCGCGCCCTCGCGGCCCTTCCAGCCGCTCCATTGGTTGTCGCGGTAGGCGGGGGCCCGCCGGCGGCGCATGCGCAGTGACGCGAGGCGCGGGTTGGAAGTCGGCGGGCACGCGCGCAGCGGGGCCGTTGCGACCCTCACCGGCGAGGCTCTTCCGCCCTCTATCCCGCCCGCCGTCCCTCCCCCCCTCCTCCCCTCCTCCCCCTCCGCCCCTTCGGTGCCGTTGGCCGCTGCTTCCCGCGCTGTGTCTCGCCTGCGCGCGCAGGCGCACACCCAAAATGGCGAGCAAGGAAGGTAGGAGACCCCCTCCTCCCTTTCCTCTCCACGGCTGGGCGATGGGGTGAGGACGCGTGTGCCCGGGGGTGGGGGGCGCGCAGGTCGTGTGGCGGAGTTGAGGCCCCCCGGGCTTCCGCTCCGAGGAGCTCCCGACGGGCTGGTGGCGGGGGTGGGGCCGTTGCAGTTGTCCTCCCGCCGGCCGCGCCTGAGGGCGCTTTGGGACCCCGTTTCCTATCCCGCCCCGTCCCCGGTATAGCCCTGGCCCTTGGCGGCGTCTCCTTTCCCCCGCCTCCGCGCCCCGGGTGAGCGGCGGCGGGCGCCGAGCCCCTGGTTGATCTCTCTTCCTTCCCGCAGTGCTGGAGGACACGGTGGAGGAGCGCGTCATCAGCGAGGAGTACAAGATCTGGAAGAAAAACACCCCCTTCTTGTACGACCTGGTGATGACACATGCTCTGGAGTGGCCCAGCCTCACCGTGCAGTGGTTGCCTGATGTGACCAGGTGAGAGAGGGGAAGAGAAGCCTGGAAGGGGCAAGGGCAGCGCAGGGCTCAGCTGCTCATTTGTTTAGCTTGCAAAGAGGGAGCTGAGGCTGCATGCAATTGCTTGTTCCACTGCTCTTTCTGATAATTATGTCTGCTTTGTAACTTGAGGATAAAAACTGCAGTATGAGAATAATGTGGGTGAGACTTTTCTTTCTGAGCTTGTAACACTTCATTTTGCTTACAACTTTAAAAGCTCTTTGGGTATGCAGAAGCTTTGAGGGAAAAAGGCACAAGTTGATACTGTACAGAACTCTAGCTTAGCCTGGGAGATGTTGTGAGGTGTGAGGAGAGAAATCTTTCTCAGTTTATTGATATATAAGAGACCTAACATTCTTCTATAGTTAATTCTGATCAGAGGAAATATATGTACTAAATTAGCTTTTTCTTGAAGACTGTTTTTTCTCATGTGCAAAGTACAGATAACTATTCTGTAGAAGCTGTGGTGTCTGTCTCCAATTTTTTTTTTTTTTTTTTTTTTTTTAAAGTCTGGACTTATTTAAGAGGGTGTTCTAAGACTGGTACTTCATGTCCTGGTTCTGTCCGTGGCTCACTATTGATTTCACATATTTTGATGTTCCCTACCTCTGAAAACTGTGGGCTTGCTGATTAATTTCTTGAAAAATTTTCAAGATGGGGATAGATTCTGTTCATCTGCCAGCTACTATAGAACTTAAATTGTCACAGTAACCACTCAGGGCTCCACTGAGGTAGTTGACGAGGACTGGGTACTTCATGTTGTTGTAAACTGGATACAGCTAGGTTTTAAAATGTGTGTCTATAGTTCATGCAATAATCAGAGGATGGTCTATTTCCTCTTTAAAATTCCACCTCACATATGTGATGTTATACTTGGTGGCTAGATAATTGCTTAATTTTGTATACCAGAATGTTTGGGGAAGATGTTCAGAGATGTGAGCTAACTAGTCATGGCATGGAGAAAATGAAGTGGGGATTTGAGGGTGTGGAGCCCTTATGAGGAACACTTCTGCTTGCCTCGTATTTTGCAGATTGACTTAATATTCAGTTAAAAACCTGGTATTTCCAATTATCCAGTGTCAAAATATGTAAGCCATTTAAGGCAAGGACTGTCTCTTTGTATGGCACCTGACATGATGGGACACCTGTTCCTGATGCAAGTAAGTGTGTGTGCATTGTGTGTGTGTGTTTTGTTTTGTATTCTTCTTTCCCCTTCAAAATGTATGATGATACTTTGGAAGTGGTGTAGTAAAACCTACGGTGGCTTATTGCCCAAATAATTCCTGTTTGCTTGGATTCAGACAGCATAATTAGTTTGTTGCTTTCAAGAGTGCGTAATTGCTTGGTTTTGACTGTTCAGATTTTTTCTTTCAGAGATAAATGACACTGTCCATCCAATCTTTCGCTTATTACTAAATGTTATACTTAACCACCAGAAGAGAAATTTTATTCCAGTTAGGTAGAATTTGTGCAGTGTTTAAAAATAAACTTCTGAAATAAAATAACTAGAAAAAGCTTCTAAGAGTAGTAACTGAAATAGGTTGCCACTTTTCCTTAGTATTTGTGTTTTATAAAGTAGTATTGATTTGTTTTCTGAATCAATACTGTGCAACTGCTAGGGGAATTAAAGACAGAAGTAGATATTAGTCTCACCTTTAACTACTGCACAAATTGCAATTGTCCCTTTCAAGCCATAGTGGCAATGTTTGCTGGCATGTATTGTCACTGTAGCCTTGCTGGTTGTATCTTTGACTTGCTTATGTCAGACTCTTTCGCACAATAAGTGAACGTCCTTTGTGACAAATGAAAGAATCTCTTACGTGAGTCTCTCTTTTCTAGCTCCTTGAAGAAGTTTGGCTGTTGAGTGTTATTGATATTAGCTATCAAACTTCTAGAACTGAGTGCATAATTTTATTCTATGCATTTATTATTCTAAACAGGCCAGAAGGAAAGGATTATGCTCTACACTGGCTGGTTTTGGGAACGCACACGTCTGATGAACAGAACCACCTGGTTGTTGCAAGAGTCCAGATTCCCAATGATGATCAGTTTGATGCTTCACAATATGACAATGACAAAGGAGGTGGGCATGCATGCATCCTTAGATTATGCTTTAGCAGTACCATTACTAAGTGTTCTGTCTAATGGTATTCTAACTTTCTGTTAAATACTAAAGCATACATATACTTATCAGTTCACACTAATTCTAGATCATTAATTATGGCTAAATAGAGGAAACTTCTTATTTCAGAACAACTTAGGTAACATTATGATATACAATCCCTACTAGCATTTCTACCAGTTCTGTCAGTTGTGATGAAAGCTGATTCATATCTACCTCAAATAGAGAATAAGCACTGAAAGAGTTTGTATCATAGAAGATTCAAAATATCTGAAGTGTTAATGCTGTTGTGTCACATGGTGCTAATCTTTCACAGGCTTTCTTGTATTATGGTAAGATACTTGCCACTCTTTCCTTGGAGCAAGGGAGATGGCATGAAATGCTGTTTCACCAGTTTAAAATAGTTGATGTAATTAACTGCCGTTTTTCTGACAAATGTAGAGTTTGGTGGCTTTGGATCTGTGACTGGCAAAATTGAAACAGAGATTAAAATTAACCATGAAGGTGAAGTAAACCGTGCTCGTTACATGCCGCAGAATCCTTGCATCATTGCTACAAAAACACCGTCTGCTGATGTGTTGGTATTTGACTACACTAAACACCCTTCAAAACCAGGTAGGTCAGACTCCTTGAAGTTAAGCAAAATGCCTCTTGTCATTGAGGGGTAACTGTAATTGGGAGGAGAGGTGACGGGCTCTGGAATCCGAATAAGAAGGCCCGTATCTTTGGTGACTTTAACTGCCTGGTTATGCTCAATGTCATAAGAGAATCTTGACAGAAGCCACACTCACCTAAGAGGGTGATGTATAAAATACAATTATTGCAAAGGATACAAAGTTCTTAGGTGATAATGATGCTCTTATGGATTGATGTGCAAAGCGAAGCTAAATGGAAGGAATTTCCTCTCTTTCAGACCCAAGTGGAGAGTGTAATCCTGACCTTAGATTAAGAGGGCACCAGAAGGAAGGCTATGGCTTATCATGGAACTCAAATTTGAGTGGACATCTTCTCAGTGCATCAGATGATCACGTAAAAACCGCATCTTATCCCCTATTTAAACAAAAAACCCCACCAACCAACCTCCTAATATATGCCATAATAGATAATTAGAGAAAAACTGGGTTGGTGTAGCTGTATATGGTTATGTGGGGAAGCTTTTGCATGTTGTAATTATATTTCTAAAGGCTGTCAGTTGACCTTAGGCTGTAATCAACAACCAGTTCTTTGTAATGTTCTTGATGAAGTGAGAACAGAATGTTTTTATAGTTATCTGCTGGAAGAAATTGTTACAGAACAACCATTTAAACTGGGCGGGGTCTGAGACCATAAATTAGTAAGACTTTCAAAGATTAATTGAACTAACAGCTTATAAATTTCTTTGTGGGCTTTAAAAGTGTAAACTGCTTTTGTGATGTTATAAATAATGTTTGGGCTTTGAATTTGCAGGAAACTGGTAACTTAGCTCACTTCTCATGGCATATTAAGTGTTCCTTTTCTGAAACAAGGAACTATTTCAGGAGTGTCATCTCTGTTTGTATGTGGTTATTTATTTGAAAGATAATACAGTCAGAGTCCGTGTAACAATAGAATATGACTCTTATTTACAGACTGTGTGTTTATGGGATGTAAGTGCTGGACCAAAAGAAGGCAAGATTGTTGATGCGAAAGCCATCTTTACTGGGCACTCTGCAGTAGTAGAAGACGTGGCATGGCATCTGCTCCATGAATCCCTGTTTGGATCTGTGGCCGATGATCAGAAGCTTATGATGTAAGTTGAGGTTAAGCGGTTTCTGGATACTGCCTGCTGTGTGCTGTCAGTGGACCAGTCCAGAGCACTTGGATTAAAAAATCTGAATTCGGGAATGATCTCATGTAGCTCTTCAGTGCAATCAACTATAGTAATGCTGCAGAATCACTAACATCTGCATGTCGTTTAATGTGTTCACATAATTTGAAAATAAGATGTAATTAATATGTACATCAACTTTCTGGTGCGAGCTACTCATGTACAACAGACACAAAATACTGAAAGGTTATGGAACAAAAACTGTAGCTTCAGACTTAGGTTTAGTAGTAATGTAATCTCTTAGACTGATGTGTAGTGTAGTGAAAAAGAATCTCCTGTGAAAACTTATATTTGTTCACTCTTGCTCTCTCCTCCTTGCCCCTCACCCCCAAACCCTTCATTGCAACAGCTGGGACACAAGATCTAATACCACGTCCAAGCCAAGTCATTCTGTAGATGCTCATACAGCCGAGGTCAACTGTCTGTCCTTCAATCCTTACAGCGAGTTCATTCTAGCAACTGGTTCTGCTGACAAGGTTTTTACTTGTGCATACTTCAAATTCATCAGTATTGCTATAGTTCTATAGCAATTATAGTAAAAACAATTTCTTGTTACTTCTCCCAGACGGTGGCTCTGTGGGATCTTCGAAACTTAAAATTGAAACTCCATTCTTTTGAGTCTCATAAAGATGAAATTTTTCAGGTGGGTAAACTTTTCTCACAAACTGTAGAAAGAAAACTTTTTAAAAGAGATATTGACTTGTTCAAAAACGTTTAGATTTTCATATGGTGACCAACCACAATAAATAAGTCTGTAAAACATCCAATAGTGAATTTTGGTTCAACAAATACAGACAGTACCACATAGTTTCTTTCCGCCTTTCCCCACTTGACTCTGATGCAAGTAGTCAGCGAGTTACTGCTAAAAAGATACTGGGAGTTTGCAAGTACCTTCAGTACAGGCAGAAGGTTTCTCTAAAATGTCCTGCTGCAGGCAGCGCTTGGGTTCAAATCTAATATTGTGAAGTCTGCCTATTTAGTAGGTGCAAGTGACAGTGAATTTTAGACAATTAAACTTAATGATATGGTAAACATGTTACAGTGAAATAATGTTGGCTGTTGAATTTGAGAAATCTTAAGACTTTAACTCTATTTGAGCTATAGGATATCCTTTGTGCTGATTTATTGAGTATAGTTACTGAAAACTAGTGGCCAGGTGCTGGTGATGGTGATATGCTTTAGAAATCAGTAACTACTCCAGTCAAGTTGTTTTCTTTCAATAGGTTCACTGGTCTCCTCATAATGAAACAATTCTTGCTTCAAGTGGTACTGATCGTCGGCTTAATGTATGGGATCTAAGGTGAGGAGCAGTTCCTTTTTTTTTTAGTATATATGAACAGATAGTGTAAAAAAAAAAAAAGGCTGCAGACCTACTTTATTTGGTAGATTTGATTTGTGCTGTTCTTTAGCCTGCTTTCCTTGCTTAACTTCAACCTGGTGTTTTGGATATACAGTAGAAGCAGCACAGTACGTCTAGTGTTACTTCTCTGCAAGGATTCTTGCTGATAGAATTGTTTTCTGTTGTCTTTAGTAATAAGTGGTTTTTGTGTCCCTGTGCTTCACAAGTTAGATTCTGTTTCAGTAATGGTAATGCCAAACAGTTGATGTTTTATACCTGAGGCTTGTAATTATTTGACAGTGAGGAAAAACCAATAGCAAAAGCAAATACTGGATACAAAGGCTAGGAACTGTTAAGCTGATGTAGGGTGCAATTTCCATTATTAATAAAAAGTATAAACTACTTTCTTACAGTAAAATTGGAGAAGAGCAGTCTGCAGAGGATGCAGAAGATGGGCCTCCTGAGCTGCTGGTACGCCTTTGTTCAGGTTCCAGAGCGCTGACATGCTGTATGGCAGTATGACGCCTTGTGACTGTGCTACTAAAACTGCAGCAGTTCATAGATCTTTTCACCTCCTCAGTTTTCAGTGCATTGCTGTAACTTGCAGTAGGTTTCTTCTGTTCAATTCTGAAGGTAGTGGTTTTTTTTTTTTTCAGAGTTGCCCCTGAATATTTACACATCTTCAGTGTTGAACATATTTACAGTTTGGTCATCTGCTTATTGGTACTCTTTTTATAACGAAATGCATGTAAAGCCAAGGCCTCAAATTGTTTATCTTGCATTAGACCAACTAGGTCTGATATAGCTAACCTTACTGATGTAGATAGTACAAAGGCTTCTGTTTTGTTCCTTAGAAAACAAACAAACAAAAATGCTTATGGTTTGGTTCCCCATTTCCTGTGTAACTGTATAAGTGCTCATCTAATTAGATGAGGTAATGAATATAAAATACAGCTGGATTTCATAGCTAACCTTGTGCGAAGTAGCAGCCTTTTGAGGATGCCGGTCAGTTGTTGCTATAATGATAGGAACTGTCATCTTAGATGCTGTCTTAGCAATTGCATCGGTGTCATAAGCAGTGAATGGAATGTGCTGTTCCACACGCACCTTCTTTGTGTCTGTGTTGTGAATCTCTAGTAGCAAGTTTTTCTTCTTCGTGTTTTCGTCAGTATTTAACCTCTGAATCTTGGGTTTTAACAGATTTCTCTCTAGAGATGAAATGGCTTACTGAAGCTTGTGGGTTTTTTTAACAGTTTATTCATGGAGGACACACTGCCAAAATTTCAGACTTCAGTTGGAATCCTAATGAGCCGTGGGTAATCTGTTCTGTTTCGGAGGATAACATAATGCAGATATGGCAAATGGTAAGTGTCACAACAGCTCCTGAGTTGCTCTGAAGCTTCTTGCGTAAATGAAACTGAAATGGTCTGTTCTTACGGCAGCTTGTGCCCTCAAGAACTTAAAGTAGTCTATCCCTCGTACTTCTTACTCTCTTTGATTGGAGAGTAAGAACTTCCTAAAGAAAAGAAAGACTAAACCAACCTGAATAAATGCAGTTGCTCACTAATTCTTGACTCCAAGTCTTAGGTACTAGTTAGTATTAAAAATAAATGTAGCAGTTGCAGACTTGTATCCAATACTAGCCAAAACTTAACTATTCCCTCCCCATATGTTGACTGTGAAGCAAGATGCCTTTTAACTCTCCAGTTAGTTCATATTATTTTACATTACAGGAATTTGATTAATTATCTTATGAATGTGGAATAAAATAACTTGGAAATAATTTACATTTTTTTAAAAGTGAGACCTAAATGTGTCACACGTCAGGCTTTCAGTGTTTTATACCTGTTCTTTAACTTGTTTTGTATGTTCAGACTGAGGTTGAAATAAGTCCAAATAAAATGTTTGTGGTAAGGCTGATGGTTAAATGGCTAGTGCTTATGCTGCTGAAATAAAACAACGCGAGAAAACAACTGCTGAAGTCTAGCCACTGTATGCACATTCCTAAATTTGGCTGCCCTTTAAGAAAAGGCAGGGAGAAGGTCCTGTTAAGGAAGGGATGATGTCTATGCCTTCCTGGTATTACCATGTTTTTATATATAAAGTGTAGAAGATGATTGTTTAAAAATAATTATAATGTAATATTTTGTGTCTTTAGGCAGAAAACATTTACAATGATGAAGAACCAGATATAGCAGCCGCTGAACTGGAGGGTCAAGGCACATAACTTCTCTTCCTTAAGGAAATACTGAAAGTGACACAGTTATATAATTTGACTACTATGTACCTTAAAAAAAAAAAAAAAGCCTCAAAAAAAACAAAACCAAAATGCCAGCCCAAAAAACCAAAAAGCAAGCACTGGGCGGAAGCATTACATCAACATGAGAATATTCTTAATCAGGCAGAAAAAGGGATATCCTTAGTTATCTGGGCACTTTGAGCTATTGTATACTGTACAGCAGTTAGCTTTTAGGGAAAGCAAGAATGACTTAATACATATGTTTATATTTTTTACACAAATTTAGTGGGTTCCTGTAAATAAAACAGTCAAATCTTCTCACACAGAAAGTGCGCAAAATAGAAAAAAAAAAGTTTTTATTAATATGTAAAAAGAGCTTTTCACTTTTACACAACACTTTTGGATTGGCTTTGCATAAATAAAATGTATGAAATAAAATGTTTGTTGTGTTTAATGTCCATTGACATAAGGTGAATGCCTTCTTGCCTGAATATGATTTAGTTTCTGCATGGTAATAAAGATACATAGTTCTTGGTTTAGAGCTGAGCCCACAATTAAAGGTCTGGGGAGACAAGAGTTGTTTTGATGCGAAAAAACTTGGAATAGATAACTTGGATCCTTCACAAACAGAATGGGTGTAGAAAGGGGTTTGGGGAATACATGGGGATGACCAGTCAGGCTCCTTTAGAGTTCAAGTATAAATCTAGAGCAAACTGAAGTAACTTGAGCTGGGTTTTGGTTTTGGGTGGAGTTTTCTGTTTTGTGGGCTTTTTGAGTGGTGGTGGAAGCCACATCCTTTAACCTTTTCTTCTCTTAGCTGCTGAGGCAGCAATGCAGTCTCAGTGAATCGGTATCGCCTGTAGCTTTTTTTGATTAGAATGATGTAAAGCAATCAGGCAGGTGTTTAAAATATATTAATATGTGAACAAATACAATATAAACATACACTTTGCTTCTAAACCTGTGGCTGACTGAAAAGCTGGAGAATTTGCATCATGTAGAAGTAAAATATCTCCCTCCTTATCGTGGTTCTACAGACAAGTTGCAGATCCCCTTGGGAGCTGTCAGTCAGACAAAACTAAGTTGATGTCTAATGAGTTTAAATTAAAGCTTTTAGTTACTTAAGACAGGCCTCAATTAAATTAGTTATTGGCTGTCCTGATCTTTCTGCTCAAATGGAAAAAAAATAGATGACTTTGGTGACCGACACTGAAAATGTGCCTTTTGCTGTTGAAAATGTTACTTCCCTTGATGCGCATCTTGCCCTTGCATATGCCTGAATGGTAGCAAGTTAGGAGGCTACTGAGCTCAAGCTGTGCATCTTAAGGTGCCTCTACTGCGTCTGGCAGGCGTAGAGGGCTGGGGGGGGCGTTCACTTCCATACAAGAAGCGGATGTGGTGCTGTGGGTTGGATTTATGGCTAGAAGGGTGTTGATAGTGCACCTGTGTTTTGGCTACTGCTGGGCATCGCTTGCACACCACATCAGGTAGGGGCGGACATGAGGTGGGGAGGGGACACAGCCAGGACAGCTGACCCGAATTGGCCAAAGGGAATATCCCTTACCGTATGTCATGCTCAGCAATAAAAGATGAGGAGGAAGAAGAAGGAGGCTTCCTGTAGTGAGTGTTGCTTGGAGGCTGGCAAGATACTGACCTGTTTCTTGGGGGTGGCAAGTGATTTCACTTTTTTTTCCCCTCCCTCCTTCTCTCACACACCTATCAAACTGCCTTTCCTCTCTACCCATGAGATTTTTCTTCCTGTTCTCTCCCCTGTCTTGGTGTGGGAGGTGTGAGCGAGCAGCTGCATGGGGTGTTTAGCTGCTGGCCAGGGTCAACCCACCACCCTACCATTCATCAGTGGAAAGCTGATACTTGAGATAAATATTTCAATTTTTTAGGAGTGAGAGTTGAATTAATGAGAGTTTTGATTTAGCTTCTTTCGTGCTCTGTGTGGGGATTTGGTAGACTGGACACTCCCTACGTCTAGTAGACTGGCGTAACGTTATATCCCATTCTTAAAAGCGTTGATACTTGGGAGCGGGGTGGGAACAAACAAAAGATGGTTTTGACAAGGGAGCGAATTCACTTTCATGACTCTAGTGCCATGTGCTAGCACTGTAGTCCTGGTTAGCGCTCAGGCCAAGCTGGTTCTTTCCAAGACTAAGGTGGCATTTGTCAGCTGGAACTTCACTCCAGACATCTGTGGTTCAGCATTTTGTTCCTCAGGAAGGTGCTCACCTGTATGTCACTGAGAGGACCAGCTTCCTTCCAGCAAGCCCCCTCCCGTCATCGTCTACAGCAGGCTGTCCCTGTACTGGTGCTGTGAGGGAATGGCAGTGAGGCTGTGGAGCGAAAGTATTCCCAGCTTTACTGTTTGGCTAACGGTCATTCCGCTAAGAGTCAGCATCTGTTGGCAAAGCCTTGGTATGCGTAAGCAGGCCAACAGTTTCTCTTCCTTGCCTCACAGGAAGGGCTCCACGATGATATCTAAGGGGAACTCTAGATGTTCTGGGTGCCAGTTTAATTTGAAAGTGGCAGCAAATTATAAGCATTAAATATCCTGAACTTGGGGATGGTTTTTGGTCAGGTCCTACTTCCTTCTGACATTCATTTTGATGTATGCAGCTCTTGAAAAGTAGGAAATGAAGAGGTCGATGGCCCAACTGTTACTGGGAAAACAGAAATGCTTCCCAGAGGGCACAGTTGTGGCCCGTCCTGGCACTGATATGGCTCTGGGCTATTACATGACCTCTCCTGCTGCTGGTGCTCTTCAGCACTTACTTCAAGGAGACCTCCTGGCTGCTTTGCACCGGCATGTCTGGCACAGATCATTCCCGTAATTAGTGATTTCAGCTTTGTGTGTCTGTTATGGTTGGATTGTTAATACTTAGGTCTTCTTACTGCCTCACTAACTAGATAGAGTGGGAAGGAGGAGTGGACTACTAATTGCAGGGCTGTTCTCATCGCTCTTCTTACACTGCTTGGTTTTAATCCCATGCCTGCTGTTAGCAGGACCTTCCCACATTGTAGGCACTGGGTCATTATAAAGTCATAGAATGGTTTTGGTTGAAAGGGACCTTAGAGATCACCTAGTTCCAACCCTCCCCCCCGCTTCCACTAGACCAGGTCGCTCAAAGCCCCATCCAACCTGGCCTTGAACACTTCCAGGGATGGGGCATTCTCAAGTTCTCTGGGCAACCTGTTCCAGTGCCTCACTACCCTCACAGGAAATAATTTCTTCCCTATGTCTGATCTAAACCTACCCTCTTCCAGTTTAAAGCCATTACCCCTTGTCCTATCACTACATACCCTTGTCAAAAGTCCCTCTCCAGCTTTCCTATAAGCCTCCTTTAGGTACTGGAAGGCCAGTCTCCTCGGAGCCTCCTCTTCTCCAGGCTGAACAGCCCCAACTCTCTCAGCCTGTCCTCCTAGGAGAGGTGCTCCAGCCCTCTGATCATCTTTGTGGCCCTCCTCTGGACTCACTCCAACTGGTCCATGTCCTTCTTATGTTGGGGGCTCCAGGGCTGGATGCAGTACTCCAGCTGGGATCTCACCAGAGCAGAGTAGAGGGGCAGAATCATCTCCCTCGACCTGCTGGCCACACTTTTTTTTTGATGCAGCCCAGGATGCGGTTGGCCTTCTGGGCTGCAAGCACACATTGCCGGCTCATGTTGAGCTTCTCATCCACCAGCACTCCCAAGTCCTTCTCCTCAGGGTTGCTGTCAGTTCATTCTCCACCCAGCCTATATTTGTGCTTGGGATTGCCCCAACCCATGTGCAGGATCTTGCACTTGGCCTGGCTGAACTTCATGAGGTTGGCACGGGCCCATCTCTCCAGCCTGTCAAGGTCCCTCTGGATGGCATCCTTCCCCTCCAGTGTGTTGACTGCAGCACACAGCTTGGTGTCATCGGCGAACTTGCTAAGGGTGAACTCTATCCCACTGTCCATGTTGCCACCAAATATGTTAAACAGGGCCAGTCCCAATGCTGACTGTCCCAATGCTCCCCCACCTCCGAAGAATGCCACTTGTCACTGGTCTTCAGGTGGACATCGAGCTACTGACCGTAACTCTTTGAGTGCAGCCATCCAGCCTATTCCTTATCCACTGAATGGTCCATCCATCAAATCCACGTCTCTCTGGTTTAGAGATGAGGATGTCATGCAGGACAGTGTCAAATGCTTTGCACAAGTCCAGGTAGATTATGTCAGTTGCTTTTCCCTTATCCACCAATGCTGTAACTCTGTCATAGAAGGCCACAAAATTGGACAGGCATGATTTACCCTCAGTGAAGCCATGTTGGCCACCAGTCACCTCCTTTTCCATGTGCCTTAGCATAGTTTCCAGGAGGATTCACTCCATGATCTTGCCATGCACAGAGGTGAGACTGACTGGCCTGTAGTTCTGTAGATCTTTCTTTTTCCCTTTTTAAAAATGGGGGTTTAACAACTCCTTGTTGGTGAGAACAAGGTCCAGCACACCTGTGCCTTGCTGTGTTGTCCCTCCAACAGATATTATGGTGGTGGAAGTCCCACATGAGGACCAGGGCTTGTGACTGCGAGGCTGCTCCTATCTGTCTATAGAGGGTCTCATCTGCTCTGGCTTCCTGATCAGGTGGCCTGTAGCAGACCCCCACTGTAATGTCATCTGTCCCTGCCCTCCCTTTAATCCTGACCCATAAGCTCTCTATCAGTTCCTCCTCCATCCCCAGGCAGAGCTCCATGCACTCCAGGTGGTGGTTGACATAGAGAATGACACCTCCTCCTCATCTCCCCTGCCTGTCCTTCCTAAAGAGCCTGTATCCCTCCATTCCAACCTCCAGTCATAGGAGTCATCCCACCATGTCTCCATGACGCCAACAAGATCGTAGCCCTGTGGGGGTGTGCATGTCTCTAACTCCTCTTGTTTATTCCCTGTGCTACGTGTGTGCACAGAGACATTTAAGCTGGGCCCCTGATGAAGCTGACTTGCTGGCTGGAGTAGCTGGAATTCCTTTGTGCTGCTCCTCACATGCTCTCCTGCTCACCTGTGATCCTTCTCTAGAATCTGGGTATCTCTTGCTAGCACTGGCTTCAAACTGGTAAGAGTGGGATGGATTGAGGTTCCCCTTCCCCAGAATCATTAGTTTAAAGCCCTCTTCACCAACCTGGCAAGCCTTTGGCTGAAGACCCTCTTCCCCTTCTCTGTCAAATGGGCCCCATCAGCCTCCAGTAGACCAGGTTTCTCAAAGCAAGTCCCACGATCTTGGTAGCCCTTGGCTGTGGCACCATTCCTGTAGCCATTTGTTGATTCTCCAGATTCGATGGGCCCTTTCAAACCCCGTTCATGCCTAGACATGTTTGCTTCCACACCTTCCAGAATGGTTGCTCTAAAAGTGACGCAGGTAGGTACAAAACCACTTGAATGTTCCCATGGAAGGCCGAGATGCTGTTGGGAGGTGGCAGCTGGAGGACCATGAAAGGTCAGAGCTGCTGAAGGACAGCTAGGCCACGACCCCATTAGTCATGCTTTGGTCTAGCTGCTGTTTGTAGGTGTAGACACACTAAAATGCCACCTCCAGGAAGTAGAGAGGAGTGCGTTCTCCAGGCGTGGTTTTGGTTTGACTAACAGATTCACAGTGCGGTGGGGTCTGCTGCTAAAGGGAGCGATCTGGCCTGAGGCAGCCAATGCAGCTGGAAGGTTTCTGACTCTGTATTAGAGGCCCTCGTGCTAGACTGGCCCTGTAACTTTTACGAATTCATTCCTGTTGGAAACAGGGGCTCCTGTGGAAGGCAGAATGCCTGCCAAAGCAGTTCTGTGTCTGGCAAGACCCAGCAGATTGCCACTTGTTCACTCCTAAAAGCCTAAGGCCATTCTGTTCTTTTTTTTAACAATGTTGTTTTGCATCCCCGTTAACTGGACAAAGTTAAATTTTTGCAAAAGCACACCTATCTGATTAGCAGCATACTGTCCAGAGAAATTTTGGTGTTGATACAATGCTGTTGTACAGACCCCCTTATTTTTTTTTATTTTTTTTAAAGTGGTTGTCAGCGTTCCTGATTTCTTTTACTGAAATGCCAAGAGCTCCAAGCTGGAGCACTATGAGTCGGTCACTGGTGGGCACCTTCAACACCCCACAAAGCCCTGCTGCTTCCCTGTAGAGCACGGAAGAGTCACCTGGCTGGGGCGTAGGGGTGCACTGAAAGGCAGCAGGATAGGATAATTCCTGACGGAAAAAAAAAGGAGAGCGTAATTCTGTTGTCTTTAATATGCTCATAGTTCAAAGTGCTGCAGCAAGTACAACCTCCGTACTGATTTGTTTTCTTCAAGTCTGAATTATCTTTCACAACATATATGCACACACATACCTTCCTTCACTAGCGGCAAACACAGGAAGGCCATTATATTTAAGCCTATTTGCCCAAGTGCCTTACTATTTTAGTTTAAAAAACTGCTGACCTTCATAAGCAGTATCTACTTACTATGTAGTGCAGTTAGTAGTAAGAATAAAGCAATTTGAAGTGTAAAAAGAAAGAGTCATAAACCAGTCAACGTATACAATGGTTACAGCAAGATATTTATTGCATTGAACAACAGTGACTGCAGGTGTACTTACACAGTACTCATGGAGCATACTCATTCAGTAAGTTACTCCTGGAGGTTGGTACACGCTGGGGAAGAGGAAAAACCAGCACGCTTTCCATCTGCTGACCTTCCTTTTCAAGGGAACTGTATATAGATTTTCAAGACCTATATTTTTTTTGTTAGATTTCCAGCAGTGCAGACATAACAAAAACTACAGAAGGTAATTTAAAGTGAAAAATTGTCAAATTAGGGTGACTTCTTAATTTGTTCTCAACACCTACATTTTTGATACCATTTCTCAGCATAAAGGGTATTGTCTATCTCTAAGGTTTTCAGCCTGCACTAAGGAAATCTAAATTCTTTCATCTTTATACTGAAATACCACAAGAATGACAGTGGAACTATAAACTAAATTTTAAACCTGCTATTTATTTCATCAGACCTGTTTCCTGAAGTTGAGTGATAAAAATCTTCAGCCATGCTCTCTCGTCAGACCACTTGAACATTTCCCAAGAGTGGTCAGTAGCTGGCGAGCAGCACTCTTGCACGCTTCCAGCACCACACTGTGGCAGTGGTTCATTACCAGTAAAGCCAAGGCACATTACTGGTGCACATCACAAATATTTGTGTCCAGTTTTCTTCTCTAAGAACATGATGGTTTGCATCAGCAGCTCCTCTGAATGTAGACTTGAAGACCAGAAATATGTCTGTGAGGAACTGCAAGTGGCTCAGAGTAACTGATACTGAAATATTTTAGAGGACTGATACCTATACAACCACAAAACAGAGAGCATGTAACACTCCTGCACTTCGCTCCAGTGAGACAAAAAAGCAATTTCAGGGTTTTTTTCCTTTACTGTGTATGAGGGACAGGATTTGCTTTTATTGTAGCATGCAAGACTCTTAAGAGTGTCAACTGTTTGATACCAGGCAATTTTTGATATAAAGCCATGTGGTCTATGCCCTTCTCCATGCTAGACTTTATTATTATTGGTGTGCACACTGTACCTTCTCACTGCAGCACTGAAATAGCTGAACAAAGTGCACGTTAGCTGTGTAAACTCTGTACAGAGAATGAGTACTCAGTCACCACCCAGTCTGACCTTTTCCTTTACAGACACTAGAAAGTCCAATGCGGCCAATTCTTAATTCTCTCAACATCAGCTTCTGCCCTATGAATTTCAAACCCAGAGCTTCCCATAGTCCAGGCACAGCCAAACATGCGTAAGAAATTGTAACCAGGTGTTTTCAGAGTCGTGTAACTACTCTTCCCCTTTAGAAGACAATGATTCTCTGCTTTAAACACCAAGCCTGCACTAAAACTGTATCCTGGACAAAAGGCTGAGAAGAGTCAGCAACCTTCTGGTAGGAAAAAGCAGAAGGGCAGTCAAAGCCAGTGAAAAGTTTGATGAGCAGGATTTATAAAAACAGACAAGATGACAAAGATCAAATGGTTTTATATGAATACTGGTGATGGAAAAAAAACCCCAACCAACCATAGACTAAATACTAGCAACATATCTTGGAGTTGGCAGAACTGAGGTAGTTATTTTGATTCTTAACGCCAGGACATAAATTCGGTGGAAGTTCACAGAATCACAGAATTATTATCAAGACTGGAAAAGACCTAAAAGATCATCCAGTCCAACCATCACCAATACTTCTCAGCTAAATCATATCCCTCAACACAACATCCAAACATTTCTTGAACACCCCCATAGTCGGTGACTCCACCACCTCCCTGGGCAGTGCATTCCAGTGCCTGACTACCCTTTCCGAGAAGTAATATTTCCTAATGTCCAGCCTGAATCTCCCCTGGCGCAGCTTGAAACCATTGCCTCTAGTTCTATCACTGTCTACACGAGAGAAAAGGCCGACCCCTAGCTCACTACAACCTCCCTTCAGGAAGTTATAGAGAGCTATAAGGTCTCCCCTGAGCCTCCTCTTCTCCAGACTGAACAATCCCAGCTCCCTCAGCCGCTCCTCATAAGGCCTGTGCTCCAGACCCCTCACCAGCTTCATAGCCCTCCTCTGAACGCGTTCCAGGCCCTCAATGTCTTTCTTGCAGTGAGGGGCCCAAAACTGAACACAGTACTCGAGGTGCGGCCTCACCAGTGCCGAGTACAGGAACTGCATTAGTATGGAATATCTATTATAGGGCTGTAGTTAGAATAAGGCTAAAAATCAGGAACTTGAATTAATCTCCTCAGCTTGAGCAAATATCACAAGATGTAACAGAGTATTCACATTTTTAGGTGCTGTAGCAGATTACTTTCTTGAAGTGGAGCTTTAGGAGCACGACTCTTGGCATAGTTTTGAATCATGCACAAGGCCTGCTTCAAGATGCAACTGTCACAGTCCATAAAGCAGGCATATCCTAGATCCTTTTTTGAGCAAGAAATCAAAAGTAACATTCAACTTTAAACCCAGAAGACAGCAAACAGTTTTAAAGGAAATTAAAGTAAATCTTTGCAGGCAGTACATGATTCTTAAATTACTTAAAAGTTCAGGCTAGATGGGTGCCAGAGTCCACAAGATCAATAAAAGCTAACATAGATGAGATTGAGTTAGGCTGTTAGAAGAAAATAAATCCTTCTTTCAAGACATGTCTGAACAAGAGGAAAAAGCTGGATAATGAAAATCTAAATGTAAAAAAAAAAAAGAAGTAAAAAAAAAATTCAGAAAGCAGCAAAGAGTACCTGTGAGGAACAACTTACTGAAGGCATAAAAGCAAGTATCTTTTTCAAGTACATCACACACACTTGGGCATCTGCCAGGGAGACGAAGCCCCAGCAGCTGGACTGAAGGGCTTGGAATGCAGCTGGTGAAAGAGGTTTTCACATCAGAGCTACTCTTCAGAACAGAAGATAAGTACGGCTCAAATGCGTATGTACACGTGTGCATCTGCATGTCTGTTCACAGAACGGACTTAGCACCTAACAGAAGAAAAAAGCAAAATTCCTCAGCTATTAACAGTGATGTATAACTGAATATATCTCCAGCAAAAGCTTACAAATCTGACCGGCTTTTATAAGGAATTTATAAGGAAGACTGGGGAGATCCATGGAACGAAGAGTAGATTTGACTTCTCTATCAGTATGCACTGTAAGAAATGACAGAAATAGTAGAGATACTTATATAGCGGCAGAGGCAGCGCCTTTTGTGGAGACAGGTCTCAGATGTGAGGGAGTACTTTGAAGGAGCAAACACATACAGGCAGCAAGGACAGCAACTGAGAGCAGGCAATGTACTCTGATTTCCAAAATACTTGGCACAGGCTCAGGGGCAGGACCTACAGTGCTCAGCTTTTATAAAATGGATATCTTCAAACAAACTAAAAATTTTATTTAAATAAAAAAATAATACTGTCTTCAAAGAGTCACAGAGTACATCATAGTATACTGTTGTAAAACAATTTTATGTGCTACCTAGTGAAAACTACACATAAAGGGAAACTGAACTCAAAACCAGTTCTGGTTTAGGGAAGTTGCCAAATGTTTGGGAATCTGTCAAAACCAGCAAATAGAACACTTGGCATAATTAGGAAACAGAGCAAGCTGTGCATCAGTAACAAATGACCCCACATCATATGACAGAATGGGGAGCACTCAAAGTCTCACTACACAACCTGATTTTTAAGAGAAAACCCCACAATTTTCACACTGTGCCCAACTGAACTATGGTAGGTAAGTTTCTGGAGACAGAAGGCACAAGCAGAACTCAAAGCAGGCAGCCACAGGTTCAGCCAGAGCTCCTGCTCTCCATAGTCAAACATGCTCTCCGCCTTACGATGTCCCCAAAGTGAAGCCTGCTGGGCAAGCACAGCAGGTAACAGCACTTTACTTACCGTACTCTGCCTGGGTGGCTCATACTGGCCACCACCAGTAACATATACATCATTGACATGACCCTGGTAAGACCACCCTTCTTAGGGCATTTCACTTGAACAATCCGCTTGAACTCAAATGTCACATCTTTTAATTTTTGTTCTTGAGTTTTCAAACAAATACAACGAGCTCAGAAGATCCAGTCAGAAGACACGAATATGATGTTAAAGAAAAACTCAGAGTCCAATATATTAAGCATACTTATTTACTTAATCTATACAGAATCGAGTAGATAAAATTTCAGATTCACATTCGTGAAAAATCTCTACAAAATGTTTTTGAAAAGCAAAACAAAGACTGCCTGTTCATTTATCATTTTTCCTCATGAAAGCAGACATGGGTTGTAAAAATAAAGCAGTGTGTTTAGCACAAACTAGATTTCTGCATCACTTTTTTTTTTTCACAGTTATTTCCATCTACAGTCCAAAGAGGTAGATTTTCTGCAACACCTGAGAATTGAACTGTAACGTAACCAGGTGTAATGAAAGGAAGGACAAAACATTAGAGATACAGCCCTAACTTACTTGTGTATGTATACACATATTTGGGTCTTGCATCACATTAGTTTAGCTTTTTGCAGCTTAATCATGGTGAAACTGTCAATCAGGCCCCAGAGTTTTGACAATCAGATATACTTACTTCAGCCTACATCAGTTTACAGCCCAGGTTAAACAGTTTACAGTAGTGGGAGAGACGCATTAATACAAGTTTACTTAAAAACCCTACTGGAGCCAATTTGGCTGCAGACTGGCAGTGCAATAGCCTGCTGTATGGCAGATCACTTAAGAGTGCTGAGCTTATCCCTTATATAAATTTGTATTTTTTTTTTTTTTTTTAAACAACTCTCTATAAGCAATGCATGAAACTGTATTGACTGGTTTCAGGAAGCAAAGTATAGCTCACCTTGGCCAGATAAGTTGATATGATAGGGGTATTTTAAGTGTAGGAAAGAGAAAAAAGTTATCCCCACTTTAAAAGCCTTTCACTTGGGCATTCTGCTTCATTTACATATTAAGTCAGTAACAAATATATTTGTATTGCTGTTCTACACATCTGTCGTGACTCTAAAAGCCCTTTAAAATATTCTTGCAGCAGGGTCCAAAAATTCGTTCTTGCTTCCATATAGAACAAGAGCTTAGAAATTGTTAAAGATACAAATGTCCAAATAATAAATCATAAAAGTAGAAAACTGCATGTCCTACCTTGCCACGGGTATGATGCATCAGATACAAAGTTTTTAACTTTTCCTCAGGAAAGTTACTTCATGCTTAGTGTTAGCTGAAAACCAGTTCTTGCAACAACTATTTTTTAAACAGTTTGATTCTATAAAGCAAGTCGTTGGAAAAGCAAGTCTGAAATACTTCTTTCCAGTATATTTTACGCCATATGGTTAGCACGATTAACATTTCAAAGCTCTGAGTCTAACCTGACTGATTGCTCGTTGCTACCTTCTTTTCATTCCTGCATTGTGCTTGGATCACAAACACCAAAACCACACAGATCTAGGAGAAAGATGGCCAGCTTCCTATTTGCTCCACCATTTCAGAAATGTCAGTTTTGCACAGTTCCTCCCAGTGGTATGAGCTAAAACACATTTATCAGGCCTAACATAACCTCACTCTCTTTCAGAGACAGCTACATTATTTCAATGTACATTACTACAGGGAAAGGATCAGGAGCTCAGTGCAGCCTGAACATTCAAGTAATTTAGCCACTAAACTGTCAAGGGCAATGAGGGTGGGAAGCTCATTGAGAGATGTGCTTGATTCAGAAATCCCCTCCCAGGTAAGTGCAAAGAACTTTTAAGTACCAGAAAAAGCTACATATGTTCATATTTCTTAAAATGACAGCAACCAAAACGAGAAAGTAAATACATGGGAACTAAAGTTAAGGGTAGCTTGTAGTTATTTCACACATTGTCTTGCCAAAAAATAAACATTGGTCCTATTTTCTCTCAGGAAGAAGTAGTCAAAATATAGGTATCAAATTTTCTAGGAAAAGACTATATGGTTTAAGCTTAACAAGGGAGCTTTGCTTGTGGTGTGTTAGTGTAAGAATTTGAAGTACCATCTTTACCAGATAACCTAACTGGAAGGCACTCTGCCAACTGGTACAGCTTTGAGGTTGAGCGTGCAAGAAATTGCACGCTGCACTTCAGGAAAAATATTTGAATCTACATATTCAGTTATAACCAGTATATGCTTAACTAACAAACACTTAAATACATTGCATACAAGGCTACTGGAGAAAGCCTATATGCCAAACACCTGTGTCTTCCACACCTCTGGCAGTAAATGTCTATTTTGCAGCCCTTCAGATAATCCAGAGATTCCTCTAGGCAGTAATGGATTTCTCTAGTCAGGATAACCATGTGATGGACACACTGCAACTAAGAAGGAAGAATGTGACCAACACCTGTGCAATAGGCTACACAACTGCAAAACTCCGCTCAGTAACGTTGCTGTACATTTTCTCACACATTTATATTTAACATGTTCACAGGTAGGGGCAAACAGTCCAAACTAACCTTTACAACACAACCCTGAGAAGTCTGCAAGAAGTTGTACACCCTGTTTCACCAGCTGCAAATTAATGTATTTCAAAGCTGTTTTTTCATACCACAAAGTACATAAAACCCTTTAAACATATCTTTACTATATTCTGGACCTTTACTTTTTCATTCATATATATGAAAACATACTAGAGGGGAAAGCTGACATTTTTTACTGGCCATTAGAAATCCTTATGTAGATAAATTTCTGGAAAAATTTGTAATCCTAATATACTGAGTGGCAAATCAATGAACAAAACCAGAATGCTGTTCTTTAAACCAAAAAAAGTGACATGCTGTCACTATTTTCCCCAGAACAATGTTCTATCTGTACACAGTCTTCCATGACAGTGATTTGTGTTGTGGGGAGGAAACGCACATGCATCCTTTTATGGAAAAATATTTTCTTTTAAAAAATGAGGCAGATGTGCAACACAGTTGTGGAAAATTTATAGTTTAAGCTATTTAAAGCTGCTATGCAGCTTCCTGTACCACATAAGTCCAGTAGTTCTAAGAAAATACAGATATGGTAGAAAAAGTAAGAAAATTTTCACCACAAAACCAAATAGTTACCACCAACAGAGAAAGTTATACACAAAATATATCTCTCAATACAGTGTTTACACTTCATTTTAGTCTACAGATTCAGTGCCAGGAACAGGACTTGTTGAAACAGTCTTTTCGGAACTATTTGCCGCGCATGATTCCACGTTGGGTTGGATTCCCAATTCCGTGGGAGTTCCCAGCTCCTCATGGGAATTGAGTGTGCAGGACTGCAACACCTGCACAGCTAGATCCACATCTGCTTCTCTGAGAGAAACCTGCTCCTTAAGGACTTCCACCTTCTCATTCAGCTCATTCCTTTCTGTCTGAAGGGCTCTGCATAGCTTCTCCAAACGCTCCAGTTTTATTTGAAAGCCTTTGTATTCTTTATCTCTTACTGTTTTCTGAAGGACAAAAGAAAATAAAAAGCTTAGTGATTCAACTGAATTTTTTCTTAAATTAATGAAAAGAATCACCACTATTTAATCCAGAATACTAAGTCTTAATTAATCTAGTAGGCATCAAGTATGCTCAGCATACTTGACTACTACACTTCAAGATGGTTTGTCAAGATGGAGTAGCAACAGACACCTTCAGAAACAAGCAATGAGAACTATGTAACTACATAATGCTAATTGTGAGGGCTGAGTGTCAGTGAAGCTCCCAATATGAAGTCCCATAAAGCAGTCAATTACAACCCAAATAATGGCAACTATAGGGAGCAGAAGGGCATAACAGTGGGAAATCTAGAATCCAGCAGCCAAACGCAGGTCAGAAGGTACCATACTGATGGCTCTCCTAACTAGCTCCTTAGAAGAACAGAGAAAGAAAAGCAGTGCTATACCAGAACGCGTATGACCTAGCATGCTTCCACAAGATCTTACCTCATGTACTTAAGCCAGACATTAGACAGTGTAGGCAGAACTGTATGCCTATGGCCTGTGTGAAAACTGTTGTAGCTCCTCTCTTGTTGGACTACAATTAAGTAATGGCACCTCCATGCAGGAAAGTAACTGATCCCTTACACGTGGGTCATCTCCTTCACGTTTGTCTTGTATCTTTAAAATCAATTTCTATCGCAGCACTTATTGAACTTCGCTCAGCATATTAAAATATACAGTCAATTCACTCAGCTTATATGATTGCATACACATTATCCTACCAATTAAACAGTAAGGAAAGATAGATAAGGCTGAACTTTTTTTTCCTGTCATGAGTTTACATTTATATAGCAGCTTTTTGTTTTCCATGTCTGAGGAGAACAGTACCATTACACAACAGAAAAAGTATGGTAGACAGTCCAAGAAGAGGCTACTGTGTAGTATTTCCAATTCTGTAAAACTAAAAAAAACTGTATGATGTTCTCTAGAACACAAACTCTAGTTTAGCCATACCATTGCTTAAAAGATAGTTACCTCTTCAGCCATTTGCAGAAGAGCCTTGTTGTTGTTTTCCCATTTTGTACGCCACACTATGGTTTCCTTTTCCAGTTTCTTAATTTTCTTTGTCATCTACAGAAAATAAATAAAAGACTTGATTTTGTTGCTTGTGTTGCAATGTCAGTAGGTTTACAGGAGTAATTAAACTTCTTAGTGTTACCTGTCAAGTCCAGTTTGAATAAGTTATTTTACAGAAAAGTCTTTCTACACAAAAATCAAAACTCACAAATGCAGATTCTGCATTCAAAGAAAATAAGATCGATTCTTAAAAGAAAGAGACTAACAACCTTCAAGTACAAGTAATAAAAAGCTTCAGAAAAAGACACTTTAAAACATAAGGACAGCCAAAAAGACAGAGGAATACTGTATCTCATTGATAAAACACTGAAATTGGGATTTAGATACTATGCAATTATGTCAAAAACAGGAAAAAAAAATTCTCTTCCATAATACGACAAATGCTTATGCCCCATCTTATGATCCAAATTAAATGTCAAAATACTCCACATATTTTTAGAAGGTAAACACTGTTATAAATCTAAAATGCACCCCACTAACAGCATGCATTTTTATATTACTTTTTATGAAGCTCTAAGTAATCTTTTAAGCACCTTTTCCATTTCTTGCCTGAAGGTTGTAAAGAGTTCATTACTTTTTGCCATCGTGGTCTGGAATTCTTCAAACTTATCCATGTAAAGAGAAAGCTGTTGAGAAAAAGGCAGGAATGTTAATCTGAACAGCTGTATACAAACACAAAAATATTAAAGTACAAGGGAAAATTACACTCAAAATATTAGATGATGAACTTTTCATCCTGTTTTTATACTATTCTACTATTTCCATTTGAGTGCCATGTAGAACCTGTCTGAAAATATGCTATTCATATAAAGGGAAGTTCTGTGTTTACAGAACAGCAATATATTCTGAAGTAAAAAGAGTATTATATTTAATATAAATGTATTATTTAATATAAGGGTATTATAATTAATAAAGTGTTGAAAAACATCACAGTTCATCATTATCTCATTTTTGCTTCCCCACTGAAAAAATCTGTGGACATATACAGGAAATCCAGCACATGATTAGTGAAATTAAACTTCGAAAAGAGCTACCTTTTCACCTAAACCAGCCAAAGCTAACAACCAAGGCTGAGACAAAATAAACATGATTGATTCCAGAAATCAAAATACACATTCGCAACCTATGAAATCTGCCCAGTGAGCAAAAATCATGGAAAGTAAATACTGACGAAGAATTCATTTAATAGTGAAAAGCATTACATTTTAACAAGTGAAGAGCATTAACATTCAATGACAGAAAATTTTCTTGCCCTGCACCACAAGGTGAATCATCAAAAAGGAACTGTAAAGTTTGTTAATTAACATAGTTATAAAAAAAGAAAAATGTTATGGTTCTTATTAAAAAAACTTATACTATCAGTGTGTGATCTGATGTTCTAAGAATATATGACTATTTATTAGTAACTTCTTACTCCAACTGAAGAGTAATCAGTGCTCTCAATTTTTACATTGAGGGTCGCAGGATAATATAATTCAGAGCACAGAAATATTGTATTTTGCTCTCACAGTGGAGGAAATTCATAAAAGGAATGAGCCTAGCTTGTTGTCATGGCGTAACCCCAGCTTGCAACCAAGCACCAGAGTCGCTCGCTCGCCCTCACCAGCGGGATGGGGGAGAGAATTGGGAAGAAAGGAAAACTTGTGGATTGAGGTAAAAACAGTTTACTAGGACAGCAAAGGAAGAGAAAATAATGATACCATATGTAGATAGATAACAATAATAATAGAATATACAAAACAAATGATGCACAGTTTCTCCCCACTCAACAACTGATACAGCCTGTCCCACACAGCAATCACGGAACAGAAATGAAAGTGATCTCAGAACGACCCCGAGAGAGAGAGAGAAAGAGTGAGAGCTGCCCACCAGCCATATACCGAGCATTACATCACAGCATTACAATCACAAATCTCTTGGTATTTTCTTTTTGGAACAACTCTTATTGAAGATCACACCATAAAAAAAAAAAAAAAGATACCTGCTGTTTCAGCTGAGCTTCCTGTTGCTTCATCTGTTCACATTTGTGTCTGGACTCAGTAGCTTCTTTTAGCAGCTAAAAAAAACAATGCAAGAAGCCACATAATGAAGAAAGTACTCCTAAGAATGGCTTAACTTTATCTAGGATGAAAACTGAACAAAGGTTAACATCACCTACGGGCCATTCAACTGTTTTCTCACATGGGTTTTATTACTATACTTTCATATATATGATTTAAAGCATGTGCTGGCATGCAGAAATTTTTATAGACATTTTTCTAATCAGTAACATGAGTACATTTCTATTTATGTAGCAAGTTTGAACTGCTAAATTTAAATGAATAGTCCATTAACAAACTGCATGCAATTTATAACTGTTTTGTAACCTAACTTATTTTCCACTTTCATTTCTCCAGTCACCCATATTACTTTTACAGACTAGTTCAAACCAATTTTGCTTCCACTTGACACCATTTTGTAGGTTCACCTTTGAATAATTTTCATCAGCTTATGATTCAAAAATTGTGTTTTAAAAATATAGAAAAATCCAATGCTAGATGATAATTTTAAGATTATACAGGAAAAGCAAGGCTTTTGCCTAGAAGTTACACAATCATAAGGAGCACAAAAAAATCTTCACCTAAGTATCATTTTTTTTTTATTGGAAACAAACTTCTTGGAAGACTAAGTTGCTGATTATCAACATACAAAAAAACCATCAGGCATAGTTTTGGGGACAGATAGTTCAGAAGAGCATATGTATTATTCTGCATTTGTTATTTCTTACAGCATAAAAACAGAAGTTACAACTCTTGACCACAAGAAAGTACCTTTAGTGTTTCAGCTCAAGACATTACCCAGTCTAAGAAAAACGTAAATGATATACAGCAGTGTTTCGTTTTTTTCAGCAAATGTAACATAACTCATCTCTAAATATGGACATGAACATTGCAGACATATATACACAAAATTTAAGTCTCAGTCCTGCTGCTGTAATCTATCTTGTCAAAATGCAGTCCCCTCAGTTTGATGTACTTGCTTTAAAGCACAAAAAATCTGGTCTGGTGGGTTTTGTTATTTCTCTTAACATACACAGAATTCACTTACAAACTCCCTTTCTCGTTGATGTTTTTCCTCTGCTTCTTTAATAAGCTGGGTAGTTTGCTGAAGTTTGGCATCCACAAGTTGCTGCTGCAGTTCTTTATGTTTGAACACTTTATCAATATGCTAAAGGAAGAAAGAAACTCATATTAATCAAACATAAACAGTCCACTGGTCAATTAAGTTTAAGTGTACATTTACGGGGAGATGCATATTGTTTAGAAGTTTCATGCAAAAGAAAAAGTGGCAAAAAACTGTTTTACATGCCTTTTTTCCTCCCTTTATCTCCATATATTGTAACTACACTTTTTTTGTCTTTCACAGAAGCCCAGATGCATATTTGACTAAATTGGTACAACACTGTCAGTCACTTTACACCAGATATTTCAAAAATCTGGTAGCAAGTAGTCTGCATCCTTTCTTCTAAAGTTAGTGTATCTACCTCTAATCCTTATTGTACATTGTTACTTCTAAAAGCTCTAATCCTCATAACTAAAAAAAAAGCTCAAAATGAACAATAGTTTATTTAGCTGATGAAATTCCACAAATCATTGAATTTTGCAGTCTTACTTCTATCCATAAAGTAGCACAAGACAGCTTCCCACCTTTTCTCTTCCCCAAATTATCCCATGGTAGATAAAAATATTGCATGATCACAAAAGGTGAGGAACTAGTCTACAAAGAACTTTCTAACTGATTCAGATTTAAAAAAAAAAAAAAAAACAAACAACCAAAAAACCCCCCAACCAAAAAATCCCCAACCAAAAAATCCCCAACCACACAACAACAAGAAAAAAAAAAAAAAAAAAAACAGTTGAGAAACTGCATGCCAAACCTCCTATGCCAACTAAGAACTAGCAAACTAATCTCAGCTGTAGAACTCCTAGAAGCTTAGCACTCTCTTACTCTTTAGTACAAGGAGAACTGGCTGTTTTTAACTACTGTAGCTTAGACTGGCTAGCTCACATACTGGTGCCAATCAAAGCTAGTTCAGTTAGCCCTATAATACGCTCACTTCCAAGACACCACTCCAAATATATTCTTAAAGTGTGGTAGCTTACTTTGATTCTATGCCAACAAGAGGAGCTACATACACAAAGGAGCTTCCCCCAAACCCCCAAGCTTAATGAACCAAAACAAGTAAGATAGAGAATAACTCCTATATCCCCTCTCATTATAATGTGAAATTATAATTTAGGAGAACTTCAAATATTAAAACATATTTATGTTGGAAATAATCTTTGGAAGTCATTTATTCCACTCAAACCAGGGTGAACTTCAAAGTCTGATCAGGTTGCTCACACCTTGCCCAGATGATTTCTGAACACCTCTAAAGACAGAGATTCCACAATCTCTGGACAACTTATTTCTATTCGACCACTTTCACTGGGAAATATATTTTTTTCAGTGCATCTTGAATTTAGATATGCAGAACCAGGCAGGAAAGGCAGATATTGGGCCAAACAGTTACTTAATTTTTTTTACAGCAGTGAACTAAAAAGAGTAATTTAAAATACATTGTTGTGGTTTAGCCCTGGTCACCATGTAGTTTCTTACTCACCCTTCCCCTCTCCAGTGGGGTGGGGGAAAGAATTGGGAAGAAAAAAAGAAAAAAAAGAAAAAGACCTCAAGGGTAGAGACGAAGACAGTTTACTAGAACAGCAAAGGAAAATGACAATAACAACATAAAAGGATATTAAAATACACAAAATGAACAATGTATGATTTCTCACCACCCAATGTCCCAATGATCGATACAGCCCGTCCTGAGCAGTGATCATGGAAACGAAAAAAACAAGCAGCAAGCAAAAGGCGGGGAGGGGAGAGAGAGAGACCCCCACATATATCCTAAGCATGACATTTATGGCATGGAATACTCTTTGGCCAGTCTGGGTCAACTGCTCTGTCTCTCTCCCAGCTTCCTGCATCTGCACATTAGTGAGACACAGAAAGCCAGACAGCGTCCTTGGTCTCTTTAGCAACAACTCCTATCATCAGGGCGTTCATCAACATTCTTCATGTATGAAATCCAAAACACACTGGCTACTGAGAGGAGAATTAACTCTATCTCTGCCAAAACCAGGACATATAAATATACACACACACACATACAATGACTGTAACGTATTAAGAGTTTTTTCTACCGTATAAATAATTATCTGATCCTTACAGTCAAGGAACTAACAGAAACCCATTAGAAGCATAATGTAAGCACCTCTTCTCGCAATGCATACTGCTCAATGAGTTTCTTCAGTTTTTCCCCCAGTTCAATATTTTCCTGACGGAGCTTGGCATTATGTATATCGTGTTGTTCCAGTTGAGCCTGAATTTCATTCAGTGTAATCTGGAAGTGTGCAGTTGCTTCTTTCCGTCTTTCTTCTTCTTCACGTGCCTGCTGCATGTTTTCTTCCTTTTATGAGAGAATATTAACATGTTCAAGCCAAACCATGCCCCTTTTTCTTTTTTTTTTTTTTTGAGTCAGAAACAATGGTAATAACTCACTTCTGTACAGTTTCAAGTTCTAGAGTGCTACAGTAAATATAAGCCACAATAATAATATGCTATGCTGACTACCTGTATGAAGTGCATGGAACAAAATCTAGAAATTCCAAAACTTAGAAAATCTTGTCCTTACCACTACCAGCGTTACTCAGAGGCTTGTATAAGACGCTACATGAATACCTCCGCAAGCATAAGAACTACCCAGACATTAAAACCAGCATTGATACTATAATGAAATTTCCTACAGTGATCACAGATAAGATTCTCTTGGCTCTCTTCCATTTCACTCCTATCCATTATATTCTGACAGTATTAAGCCATTTTGAAACCCTGCCATTTCATGCTGCTGTTATTTCACTTGTGTTATTTTTTTCCAGCGGTCATCAGCTCTGCTCCCAGAAACGAATATGGCAAGATACTGTAAATAGTATGATCTGTGAATCAGTTCGAGGGGGCAAAAAAAAAAATTAGCAAGTTGAACTATCCCCATATTCTTTACCTTAAAATCTGGTACACTTAAGCTACATGTCACGCATCTTCTGCGGATACAGGTAATGGACAAAGCTGAACGTAAAAAGCAGCAGTTCTGATTTTAAGCAGTAATCAGTAAGTAAGATTTCCACCACCACTGGCACTGTAATTTATGTAAAGAAACTAACCTTTAAAGTCTTATTATGACGCTGAAGTTCCCGACAGAGAGATTCCAGTTTGCTACGTGCCAAAATGGCCTTGCTATGCTCACTCTGCAAGTGGACTTTCTCCTTCACAACTTGTGCTTGCTTCTTCTGCAGGATCTTCATCTGCTTTTGAACATTTCGGCTCTCCTCCAACTAACATTAGAGAGTGTATTTATTAAACAAAAACAAACAAAACTATCTTTATGCATCTAGATGAGCTGACTGAACAAACTCTTAAACATTTGAGATGAACGCAAGGAAGTCAAATAATTTCATTAAGACCCCCAAGATGATCTTATAAAGAAACACCCACCATCCTACAAACAATTAGAAATGTGTAAAGACATAAGATGGAAATACACAAATTCCAAATTAATAAACATTTGCCTTTGAAGAACGGGGATCATGAGCCTGCTGACCATAGGCTATCAGCTTGTATTCAGCTACAGGGGTAGGACTAGCCCTGAGAAAGGAGGATGTGGCAGATGTTTAAAAGCCAGTCTCAGTTGACTTTTAAACAAGTAGCAACTTTTTGCACTCTTATCTGTAAGGTACACACAGCTGCTTATCCAACAGGTCTTGTTTTTACTATCAAAAAGAAAAACCCACAGGACTGTGTACAGAGTTCTTTCTTGCCAGCAGGGGCTCCTACAAAAGGAAGCAGTAATTGATACAAGTTTTTAAAACGCTAAGGTATTTCAGAAAGAAACAGATACAACTAGCAGCCCTGACAAATCAAGTCAAATACTATTAAAGCTGCACTGCTCAGCCTTTGATGACTTAAGAGATCTGTAGTCTCAACTACTTGAAGCAAAATTTTTATTCTGTTTCCTTTAGGCTGTTTAGATGGTAAACGACAGCACTGAACTTTGTATACAGTGCTGACTTCAAAACCTATTCTATGAGTATCTAGTGAATAGAAGTTTCTTGCATTAATATCTAGTTGAGAGTAAGTTCCATTATACATGATTTTTGGGCTCCCCAAGAAACCATGGTATTTTAATAGAGTCTGATCTATTGTAAAGAAGGTAACAATGTTAAGTGTAACACTGTTCCTTATTAGATAACGCCTCAGCCTAGGAACACCGCAGGAAAAGAAGGCTGGCAACAAGGAACATCACCATGACAGAGAAGAATACAATGCTGGTTTTCTGAAAGAGCTCAAAATAATGCTGAAGCACAGAAGAATGAATTAATAAAGTTAAGGACCTCCATGACAACAGTAAATTCAATGTCTATTTAATCTAGTTTACAGAAAAGGAATATTAAGGCAATATTTTGATATCCAGACATAAAAAAACCGTTTTCTTGGGTGACCAGAAAAAACACTTCAAGTGGCTGTGCTGTTTGCATACCTATGAAACTTGTAGAAATATGCTAACGTGAGACATATCACCAAGGATACAAACCTTCCTGCATCACAAATTGATCTCCTGATAGATTCCAAATTAGGAAAAAAAAAAAAACTGTGGAAGATCTTTTGCCAGGAGAGAGGCATTCCTACCTTTATTGTACAGTCCTTTTCATGAGACACCACTGAAAAACCTGACAGTGAGCTTTAAAGATGATGAATCTTTAAAAAAAGAAAAAAAGCATTGTAGGTGCACTGTCATAAACAGTTCAAACCTCTGCTGGCATTAAAGCTGACACCTGCGCCAGTGGTTCATCACCACTATCATGAAGAAAAGAATGCATCTTAAAAGGAACACAACCAGATCCAACCTAAACTTTGTAAGGGGAACAGAGAACCTTTAAGACTCATTCAGCTAAAATGGAGCTACTGTTAGACCCAGACAAGCTCCCACCCAACTTCCCAGCAGCTCTGAGCCTCATTGGGGAAAGTAACTGGTTTTCTAGGATGGTGGACTGTGAATGCTTATGCTGCCTATAGACTATGGATCCTCTCCTGGGAGGGGAAAAAAAATAATGTGAACACATCTCTCCTGATTGCAAGCTTCCTGAAGGAAATTACAATTCATTTGGGCTAGCTGTCACCACATTGTTTTGAGATCCTTCCTTCAACAAGAAAACCCAAGTGAAGATGGTGCAGACTGTTTTCTTTCTGCAGAAGCAAGTAATTCATGCCAACCTAGCTCCTCATGCAGGCCATCAACATCACCACGGTGATTTGACATGGGAGCTGTTCGCTCAAACAGAAAAGGCATCACATACACAAGCAATTGCTCATAAGAACTAACTCATTTACTGCATTTCTCTTTCACATTACCAAAGCTAATTTTCAAATGGGCTCCCCATCCT
The DNA here is from genome assembly GCF_036417535.1 of Chlamydotis macqueenii. Taxonomy (NCBI): domain Eukaryota; kingdom Metazoa; phylum Chordata; class Aves; order Otidiformes; family Otididae; genus Chlamydotis; species Chlamydotis macqueenii. The sequence continues at coordinate 133,764,831 of NC_141556.1, forward strand.
TGAGTTGCGCTATGGAAGTATTATTTTTTCTCATTTAAATGAAAGTGACTTTTTAGAGAAGCTGCAGGTTTTGAAGGAAATTCACTCATGTAAAAAAAGGCATGCATGTAAGAAAGAGCAAGGAAAACAAAGCAAAAATATAACATACCTCCAAGGAGGATTCAGGGTTTCCTAAACAGAACTAACCTAAGTCTTTTCTTAGTAACCAGTACTGCCTCTGCCAGTAAAAAGACTGCCTGCTAGCTCATCCTCGAAGCTCTGGAGACATTATTAATCTCAAAGGAAAAATTTATTTTGGAAGTACTATGCCATGTTGTGCAGCCACTACATCGTTTTCAGAAACACTTTCATATTTAACACAATTGACATCTACAGAAGGCACATCTTATGCTTTTTTTCCCAAGCTATTCAGTTATCTCTTTAGTTTTGTATTCATTTAATATCTACAAATATGATGGGAAAACTTATAAACACAGTAATTCTAGTCTTTCCGTTCTTGTCTGTCCCTGTCTTAAGATGAACAAGTGAGGCATTTTTGTCTCCAGGCACATTCTGAAAAGTCAACTTATGAGTCTTTTTCCCTTTTCCCCCCAGTTCTGCCATCAATTAATTTAGAGATTAATTTAATGTTTCTTCTACTTGGGGTGGGAATACACTTTATGATCAATTACTGGTAACATTTTGCCTTTTGGGTTTGTTACTGAAGAAATCTATACTTCTATCCACGCCTCTGCATGATCAGAAAGCACAAAGTAAAATTAAACCTAGATCTTTCCAACTTTCCCTATCCCTAAAACCATTAAAGAGTTAAGTGTAACTGATTTTTTTCCCAAACTCGTTATCACAGTATATTCTTCCCCTTTATCCTAGCGGGTATAAATTATAAAATGCTAGCAAAAAAAGCATTATCAACAGACAAAACCTAAGAAAATAATTACTCCCAAAAGAAACTCTTAGCTTTTCTGTTAATCCTGATGTTATGCTTCAGCACCAAGTTATCAAAAAGTTATCATAATCTATTTTTTCTTTGGATTTAGGCAGTCATGTAGAAATGAAATGACTACATGCAAGTTTGTCTGAAGCAATACTCATAATAAGTCTGAGTGGTGTTTTGGGTTTAGGTGTTTTTTTTTTCCCTACCAACAGTGTGAAACATTCAAAATCGTTAACTGTCCTGTATTCGAAGTTCCTGCATTCCACAGTTAATATTAACGCATGAATAACTCCTACTATCTTTAGAAATTACTTACCAGATCAGCATACTTCTTGCACAAAGCTGCCAGCTTTTCCTCTGGAGTAGAAAGTGTGTTCAAGGCTTGCATTAATAACAGTACTTCTTTTCCTATGAATTGAATGAAAGACAACCACACTGAGAAAAACCATACCACAAAAGCAGCCTGTCTTTAGAAGTAAAGAAAAATCTGACAGAGTGAAGTTTAAAAGGTTAAGTTTTGCTAATAAAAGATATTCACACAAATGTTTTTAATAAGCCTTTGGAATTTAAATATCAGCAGTGCTTTGGTAGTGTTGAACACCACAATCTCAAATTTAAAAGTTAATCCAGCAACCGAAAAGTTAAAAAAGCTGATTAGTAATTACCACATTATTATTAAAGTTCTTGTAAAAATAGCGTTACCAGCAGAAGGATTCTTACATATGCATTAAGAACTGTCTTTTCCTAAGCAGAAGTACACATTTTCTCAGAACACCCTGTTAAAGATGACAAGTTTTGGCTACAAAGTAAACTTGAAGCAAAGGCAGAGAAAATACGTATCTGTTTTATGAAAATATTAAAGCCATTTAAAAAAATCAAAATGCCAAAGAGAACACACCCAAAGTTTTCTCTTTGTGTTTTTCACTCTCTGGATCTTGCTGGCCATCAGGTGGATCAGTACGGGCTTCTTCTCTCCCAGGAGTTTCCTCACGAGACTCTTGAGAGCAGCATGTGGACCCTGGGTGCTTTCTGTTCTTTGTGATATACTCAGTTTCTTCCAATGCGCCTGTGTTTTCCGGGCCATAACAGTTGGACTGCACATGCTGCAAGGCTGTTTCAGACAATTCATTGCACTTGCTGTTCACCAGCTGATCCTCGTTGTTCATCCCCGTCTCCTGAGATCCAACTTCTTCCATTGCACCACCAACCAACTTCAGAAGGGAAACAAAGAATCGTAAGTAAACAGTCAAGCAACTGTACTTAAAGTGAAAACTGTGACCTTTCTTTTGCATGGACTAATCAGAGTAAAATTTCATCATTATTCAAGTTGATACTCACTGTTGTTAAGATAGGTATAAAAATAATTGTACACAGAACGAGACTAAAAACTGATGAAGAAAACAACACACAACAGCCCAAAATATCAACTACTCTGTTATGAAACAACTTTGATACCTTGTCATTGCAAAAATGTTTATACTCTAGAAATTAAAAATTCAGAGGGAAATCCGTTCTTAAAGCTCCAAAACTAATTTGCTACCAACTCAGCTGTTAAAGCGCACGATCTTAAATGAAAGCATTTCTCCCATATAGATCTTAAAAATGTATCTCTCAAATCACTAAGTATAATCTAATCAGCAAGAGTTTAACTAGCTTTAGGTACCATTGTTTGAAAAATAAGGTGTAGAAATTGAGACAGAATGACACCATTATTAAAAACAACTTCATTACACATTACTTTCAGAAAACGGAAAGATAATCAATTTTTAAATAATTCAAGATACATACTTCAAGAAAGAGGGGGGAAAAATTAACCTGCTAGGAAGTCTAAATAAATCCACAATAATACATTGTTTTGATAACATACAGTTTAAACTACTTCAGTCAGAATGCCAAATATGATTGTTAGCTCATGACTGGAGAAAATTTGTTGTTATAACAAAAATGATAAACAGAAACAGGAGCACATCCATTTTTCAAATGTTAAAATTCACATCTATGAAATCATAAAAAAGTGAGCATTAACCGGCTTCAGATTTGGAGTCATACTACCTACGATTTTTAACAACATGTTATTTCCACTCAATTAAATAGAACTTTCTTGAAAGATTTCTTAAACCTGAATTGTTTAATTATTTAACCAAAAAGTTAAACATCACCAGCTGTTTTAACACTGCAGTGATATGTCCATATTTTGGAGCAGAACATCTGATGATACCACCCTATAGCTTATCAAGCAGCTATCAGACTCCATCACCAGAACAACATTCCCAGTCTCTAGAAACATTTAAGGCTGACGAGACCTTCAACGGTGTTTGGTTGGGTGGGTTTTTTTAGTCTTGTTATACTACAAGGGCTGAGACTCAGGACAATACTTGGAAGCGATTCAGTATTTTTCTTCTGTCCATTTGCAATCCTAGTATACACCATGGATACATAGTTAAAAATATAATAAGCAGAGTTGAACTCACTTCACTGCGCAAGTGATCATTCTCACTTATTTACTTTCCATGAACTGAAAGTAAATTTCCTTAAAAAGCAACAAGCAATTATGAAAACAAGACTTGTTTATATGTACAGTTATGCTGTTTAAGCCCAAATTAATTTCAGATTAGCACATTCTAAATTTTGAAATAAGACAATCCTTAAAGCCAGGAGTTTGCACTGGGTTTTATATTCTGCACAGATAGACGATTTTCCTCTTCGAAAGGAACCGGCCAACATCAAAGGAATGCAGCCAACACTAATAATATACTGTGAGATATATTTCAGCTCCCAATTTGTTCAGCATGCTTGGAAGAGTTATTTAAAAATCATTAAACAAATAGGCACTAACACTGTAAAAAATATGTAACACCTTAGTTGTTCTCTACACTTAAAGCAAGTCCCTTGCTTTAGATCTTTATCTCCAGGTAGATTCGTTATTGAGAGGATGGAAATCACACAACATCGTTCACAAAGGACAGTAAGTTTTCTAACCGCAAATCATCTGTATAGACACTAAGGAGCAACTTTTGACTTATATCAAGGAAGATTCACTTTGCACTGCTCTTTACAAGTGTGGAAGTGCTTATGGACAAATACAAACGCGCTGTAGTTTTATCATTCTCCAATCACGTCAGGCAACGTACTTAATAAATGCCTGCAAAGGTAATGCAGAAATAGAATTGCTGTGACAAATCATCACCTCCAACATTTAACAGTTGATGTTTTAGCACTGTAAACCACATTTTTTTTCCCTAGATTGTCTTAAACTACGAGGCTTCCATTGTCACGCTCACCCCTCCAAGTTTAGGGTCAGCTAAACAAACAAGAGACTTCTTAAAAAAGGACAAGCAATGCAAAAACAGTACAGCTCGCTTAACCTTTTTCTAGGCACCAATGAAACCACGGTACAGACCTCTGAAAAGCTCGATTCATACAGAAGCTGAAGCTACTGGGTCGTATTCCACTGACGAGACAGGAAAGATCAGAGCTATCTGAACACAACATGACACCAAAGTAGAACTGCAGTATCAACACAACAGCTGAATTTTTCCATCACATACAATATGAAGTTCTCATTCAGATTGTTGTGCCTAAGTCTGGCAAACGGTATGTAAAGTCTGCTCTAAACGCAAAGTTTCTAGTTTTGTACAGTATTTCCAGACTTTCTGAAATCTAGAAACAGGCTCAAAATTTTATTTTTGAAAACAGTACAAAATTGCCAGGAACACTAAGAAGCAGCTGAGGTCTGACTGGCTGCAGCTGTACACACTGAACAGCAGCAATGCCCAAACAGTTCTATTGTTTCATTCCCCTTTTTCATACCTGACTCTGTTAGGCTAGCAACAACATTTGTGCAACTTGCCCTAACACAGCTTAGACAGATCACTGCTTCAACCCAGCTCACTGCACAGCAATAGGCAATCCTGCCAACCAGAAGTGTTAGCACGATGGTTGGAAAGAAGCCAAAGCACAACAGTCGCTAAAAAATACTCAGTCTAATCACAGCCAGAGCGCAAGGAACTAAACAAAAAATACCCTAACCACAGGTAGGTACTTAACACTGACTATTGAGGTACAGAAACACTGGCAGCAAGAAAACGTTCACAAGAAGCACTGCTTTAAATTTAGATAATCCCGAGATTTTAACTGTTTTCCATCTGAGAAAATTCTGACATTTCTAGGGGAAAAAAAAAAAACAAAACAAAAAAACCAGAACAACTGGCAGGGGCATACATCCAAACAATGAGTCGCAGAATGTCCACCTCTACTAGCAAACTTTTCCCATTCATCTTTCAACATTCAGCTCTGTTAATACAGAGCTGGTAATTGTGGACCTGTCAAAGCGGGTCCAGAGGAGGCCACAAAGATGATCAGACGGCTGGAGCACTCTATGAGCACAGGCTGAGAGAGTTGGAACTGTTCAGCCTAGGGAAGAGAAGACTCCAGGAGGACCTTATAGTGGCCCTCCAGTACCTAAATGGGGCCTATAAGAAAGACGGGGAGAAACTCTTCAGCAGGGCCTGTTGTGAGAGGACAAGGAGTAATGGTTTTAAAATAGAAGGAGATAAATTTAGGCTTGTTATAAGGAAAAAAAAAAAATTACAACAAGGGTGGTGGAATGCTGGAACAGGTTGCCCAGAGAGGTGGTTGATGCCCCATCCCTGGAAATATTCAAGGCCAGGTTGGACGGGGCTCTGAGCAACCTGATCTGGTTGGAGATGTCCCTGCTCCTTGCAGAGGGGTTGGACTAGATGACCTTTGAAGGTCCCTTCCGATCCAAACTGTTCTATGATCAACATGCATATTCTGAAAGCATCTGGAAGTTTCATGGAGTTACCACCAGCTCATTAATTCAGCAGAGTTTTTTGCAGAAGTTAAATTAGGTGTCAGTCCAATTCTTTACTCAAAATAATAGTTTCTCAACTTTGAGTACTCTCTATCCTTCATCAAAAACCCCACAAGGACTTTCAGAACTTCAGACTCATTCTCCAAAGTCTAACAGAGAAGGTAGAAATAACCTACTGGAATACTGAATTGAAGAAAAAGGTTTATGTACAAGTGTCTTGTACATCTCAAATATATTTGAAAATAACAGCAATAGTGAAAAAATTACAGAACGTGTCAATCTTCTCTGGGTTTTCCAGTGAACATGGAACAAATCCAAGCTTACTGACAAGCAAGTGGCAGTAGGCAGGTTTTTTTTGTAATAATATCCAGTTTCCTTAGCTTAAATACAATTAAAAATTGGTGACCACAGGCTAGAATACTGTATTTAAATAAGTGATTCTACCAGCAGCCAGAAAAACCTGATAACATACAAAAAATAACTTTAAAAACCCCATAGTTAAATTCTATCAAGTGCATAAGTTCTAGCAAAACTGACAGTAGAGGCACAACATAGTAAAATTCTAATGTATTTAATCTAGATTAGAAAGTGGTTTTCACTTTAAACAGAGAATTCTGTTATTACCTGACAGGAGCCACAAACACTTAATAGCTAGATTCTTTCCTGATTATGACTAACAAAGGATTTTCTACATTAAGATCACCTCAGATATTAAAAACATAACCAGAAGTCTAAACAACATTCTGACACTCAATTTTATTCTTAAAACACTTTAACTACAGATAGTTTCAGACTTGATCTGTATCAAGCTTCAGGTTGGAGTACACCAATAACAAATATCACATTGAGCACGTTAAGCACTAAGCATGTTAGTATCACTGAAACTGTCCCCCCCCTCACTGAGACAACGGTCAGAACAACCCCAACTGTTACCTCTGTCTTTTCAAACATGCGCTTATCAGACGAGTGAACTTCTCAGTTTAACATTCCAGCCAGAACAGAGCACTTCCAACAGCACATTGTATAATAGTGCTGATTCAGTACTGACTGAATAAAAACAGAACAAAACCAGAACAAAACCCTACCAGAGACCTTCTACTGAAATCACCGCTACCTTTTCTAGCTGCTACCATGCTCTCTCAGCTTCCAGCTGGCTTCCAACCTGCAGCTTCTAACCAGCTTTAACGATAGGTGGTTTATAATCTGACAGAACAGAATTAAATTATTATCTCTCACTGAAAGTCTTTCTAGGTATATAAAAAGAGTATGTTGCATGCATAACGTGCCATTTCATAAGATCACAAAATTATTTATCAACATTCAAATCTCTACCACTAAAAAATAAGATACTCACCACCTACCTAGCTGTGAAACCAGCTATTACAAGACACTGACATTTCTGAATAAGCATATCATCTTCAAGCTACTTAAGACAGAATTACATGCCAAACAACTTGAGGATGCCTGCAGTAAAATTAATGGTAACATCGCTCCTGCTCACCCCAAAGTTTTCGTTCAGTCTTCTGCTCTGTTCTCTCAACTTGTACCTTGTGCAAAAAAGGTGCACATCAGGAAAACTCTACCTTACTTCACACCTAGAAGATGAGAGGACAAGATAGGTGTCCTATTTATGAAACTTGCTGTGATGACAAGAGCCTAAGCCAACTTTACTTCAAACAGTACTGCTTCAGCAACATGTGCTGCACAAAAGGACAAAACAGACACTCACCCTACCATACCAAAATGTACCATAAACTGACTTTTTTTTTTGTTCTACCTACAAAAGTCTGTAACATACAGTGCTACCTAAAAAATTTGCTTATTGCAATAATAGTCTTTGTTATTGGTATTATGTGTACTAAAGTACCTGTATTTTACACTTCTGCGCATACACATACCCCATCTTTCCCTAAAACACCTCTCTGTATCTCTTACTAAAAGAGACCACAATTAGTAGCTACACCAACATCCCTTTTTTCCTATATCTTACCAAATTACCTTAAAAAAAAAAAGCTTTAGCATTAATCTACCAAAACATCTCCAACATTCCCCATAGTAGCAGTTGCCCTGTACTGTGAAACGACTCATACAACCTTAGCCTTTGGAATTGCTAATACTTTCAATATCCTGGAAGCTGTAGAACAAACTTACGTACATAAAACATATTTTCACAACTGTAAGACAGCCTAAACATACAACCAAATATGCAATCATTTGCTCAGCATCAGGCTTCAAGACCATTGGAATAACACCATTCAGCTGACCCCATTTTCAAACTTACTGCACCAAGCAACTAGACATAAAAACCTTATACTCCTTATCCTGACTAATTACATTAAAAAATCTTGTGGAAGAAGGTATGTTATTTATCATAAATATTTATGGTTTATAACAAATCTACTCTTCCTATATCCCAGCAATTTACTTTTACCTGCTAACACAGGGAAATTTAGTTTGAAGATGTATGTGTAATATACTTTTCCTCAGCATAGATACTCCAGAAGACTTCATTTAACATAACTGTACTGTGCTCAAAATCAGCTTAAAGTAATTCTTGGTAGTAATGTCATTCATGACTCCTTCATAAAAACTTTTTGGGATGTCACAAAACTTGAGTTTGAATTTTATATCAGATGCACCTTCATCCACTGGTCTAGACACAATAATTCAGGTGTTTGTGACCACAACACCAGCTGATTAAGGTTATTTCTCCATGCAGTACTTCTCTATACTGTGCTCACTGACCTAAATGATCATGCAGTCTAATTATACCTTTTTGAAAGCCTGACGGCCTCTGGAGCTGGCTTCCCCACTCAACTACGATCTTAGTTATGAGATCAGAAAGTCATTTCAAACAAACATTTCACCCTGTTCTGTCATTACATTAAAAATTATGTTCTATGCACTCATTTATTTACTTTCAAAACACTGGACTGACGTACCTGCAGTATTGCTCATCATTAATTTCAAAGCATTGCAAGGTTAGACACAGCAAAAGAACGATTAAGAAACACCTACTTTGGAAATCTGTATTTTATGTTTATAAAAGTCATTGTTAACAGAATTCCACTACTACCACTGGCCTTGCATTCAAGATATGGTCTTTGACACTGATTCAAATACTTACATTCCTACATAGCCCCTGCTCAGGGTCCTTACTTTTTTCTGTCACCCTTTCCATGCTTCTTGCTCTTTCAGCGGCCTCATGACAGAGAAGACATTCCTGCTTTTAAAAATAGCTTTGTTATTTACCTCAAATGCAATCTCAAAGAAAAAAAAAAGTTGTACCATTTTTCTTCTCTGTGCTCTGAAAAAAGGTTTGAAAGATTTCTTCCCTGTTTCAGCTAAAACATTAAAAAACACTTCCTGTAATCCTAGCAAAGATTTCACTGCAGCAACCCAAAGCTTAAATGAAAACTTTTAGTGCATTTATATGCAGGGCAAAGTGCTGCACATTTTCACCAGCTCCTTTTTAATGCAAGCATCTGAGACAGGTGTTAATTAAAAAAAACATCTAATACAGCATGAATCACTTCCACCAATGAGGTTTCACTTCCTCTTCACTATTAACCTAATAGTTTTCTAGTCACCCACAGTAGGTTTCTGGAAAAAGCAGGGTAGACAAGTTCTGAATTCCCAATGCAAACAGGTCACAAGGAACCTAAAAATAAAGACGCTCCCATGTACCAAGGCAGGGGGAGGGAAATCTGCAAGAGATCCCTGAACAATTTTTAATTTGCAAAAAAACTTCAAAATTTGCTAGAGACTCCTCACCATATTTTACCTTTTAAAAAAATTACATTTCATTTTACTGTGTGCATATGAAATAACATGGAGATGCTATATTTTTTTTTAAATCCATAATCATCTGCTTTCATAGCAGACACTAAAGTTACTTACAAGCCACTTCCTAATAAAATACTTCAGAAAACACATGGCAGAAGAGATGTTTTTTTTCATTGGGGAAAACTAGCTCCATAGCCTCCTAAATCCCTTTCCAACAGCCAAAACAAACAACCTCCACCACAGAGTTACTATTTCTGGGATGTTATTGTCCTTTGTACCACAGAAAGAAGTAACTGAAAAAAAAAAAAAAAGCCACTTGAATTTATGTAACGACACTGGATGAAATACTGAAGCGGCACATCCGATTACCAAGGCAGCTCTGTCATACAAAACCGAGTGCTGCTGATACTACAGACAGCAGCTGGATTACAGCACATTTTAGGTCTTTGCCGTTCGGTGCCCAAGTAACGCATAATTTAGGCTTTTCTTACACAGGCAACTAGAAGTTACCGGGAAGTCACCGAGAGCACCAGGACACCGCTACTGTCAGTTTCGTTTCGGAAGAGAAAGGGGCGCAAAGGCCCTTTTTCCTTATTGGGGGGGGGGGGGGGGGGGGGGGGGGGGGTGGTAAGGCAGTACCCTCGCCCCGCCGCAGGCAGGCGAAGCCCCCGCTCCCGCCGGGTGCGCTCCGCACCTCGGCCACACCGCTCGCACCGGCAACTGCCGGCCGGGAGACTCGCGGGGCCGCCCGGCTGAGCGCCATCCCCCCCCTCGCCGCCGCCACCACCCCAGTGAAGGCCCCCGCGGCCGCCCAGACCCCGGCCCCGGCGCAGTGGCGCAGGCACGGCGGCGCACCCCCCCCACCCCCCACCCGCTCCCCGCACCGGGCCCCGCCACGTGCCGCCGCCCCCAACGGCCCGCCGCGCGCGCGAGGCAGGGACCGCCCCTCGACCCTCGGGAAGAGGCGGGAGGTGGGGGGGGGGGGGGGGGGGGGGAGGGAGCCACTCCCGGCCCCAGCGAGGCGAGCGGGGGTCCCCGCGGGTGCCGCCGAGACCCGCTCCCCCCACCCCGCACCCCCCCACCCAGCCACACACCCGCGGCTGCAGCGACGGGTCCGGTCCCGGGGGAAGCGAAGCGGAGCCCGGCCTGCCCGGCGCAGGGTCCCGAAAGCGGGTGAGGCGGCGGGGGCACTGCCTGCCCCACAGCCCCGAGCGCCCGGCCCGTCCGGTCGCGGAGCGCGGAGGCCGCATGGGGACGGGGAGGAGGAAGCGGGGGGAGGCGGGGAACGAGGCGCCACGAGCCGGCGGGGCGGAGAGGGGGAGCGCCCTCCCCCGGGGCCCGACTGCGCGCCGCCCTCACCTCCGGGCCGCCGCCGCTCGGGGCCGCCGCCGCCGCCGCCTCCTCCTCCTCCTCGCCGCTCTGACTCCGGCGCCGGCTTCGTCCCACCGCCGCCGCGCTACCGGTGCTGCTGCTGCTGCCTCCTCCGCGCGCTGCCTCCGCTCCGCGCATCGCCATGATGTGACGGCAGCATCCAAACAAGCTGCCGAACCCAGGGACACCGGAAGCTCTCCCTGCGGCACCGCCCCTTCTCCCGACGGCAGCCAATCACCGTGCAGCCCTCCGCCTCTGCGTGGGAGGTTTGCGCCCTCCTTGCTCGCCGCTCCTTCTGCCCCGGCACTGCCGCCGGGACGGCGGAATCACGCGTGGGCTTCGCGGTGAGAAGCTGACCGCCCTTCCTAGTTTGCTCTGCTCGGCCTAGCGATGCGGCCGCCCGGTGCCTGAGTGCACCGTGCGGTTCTCCAGCCCTCAGGCCTAAGCGGGGCCTGCCGGGAGCGGTAGTCGGCTCTGCCGCGGGGCATGCCGGGAGATGTAGTCGGAGGTGGTGGGGGGGCGGTGGTATTAACGGCCGGCCACCGAAGGAAATTTTGCCCCTTCCCTGATCCCAGCGTCATGCCGCCTTCCTTGTAGCCGTTACTGCTTGTCTCATGGCTTAGGGGACGCAGCCGCGAGGGGAAGGCCGAGCGTGGGCTGTTTCCTGCGGGCCGGCTGCGGGCGGCTTCTCCTGAGGAAGAAGTAGGGCGGCTGCCGGGAGACTGGAGTTGCGCCGGGAAGCTTTGCCGGGAACGGCTTCGCACGTGCAGCCGAGGCCAGGAGTGCGGCTGGAGCGTCTCCTTGGGCCGGAGACATCGCTTCTGAGTCATCAGCCCCTTCCTGCGGGCATGGCCTTCGCCGTCTCCTCTCCGCGTGGCTCCTGCCAGCGGGGAGGCTGCCATGGGTTTAAGGATTGCTTGTGGGGAAGAATGAAGCTGCTGAGGTGTTGTCGCAAATCTGGATCCGTTTACCCAGTGTGCAGAAACCAATTAACACACTGAGTAGAGGTATTGCTTTATTTAATGTTTGCGCAAAGGCGGGTGCTAGATTGGACCCGGGTTTGGGGCAACAGGCACACGTGCAATCCGTTGAACCTACCATCGGTTTCAAGTGCCTGTGTAGGCCTTCGTCTTCGGGTGGACTGCCATAGAATAACTTAAAACTGATGCAAGCAAACATCCTGTGAATACATATGTTCCTGCTTTCCAGGGAAATAAACTTAATCTCTTCATAATAGGAGGGGAACCTTTATGTTCTTTTATAGAGTTACTGAATAAAAATATTACTCTAAACCCCCTCAAACACTTAGTACTCCAGAGAATAGGTGGAGTGGATATTTGTGTTGGATAAAGTAGCTTCTGTGAGGTAGTACCTGCCAAAATTATTTTGTCCTTACATCCTAAATCTGTATTTAGCAGAACTATTCAATTGCTAATTTCAAGGTGAAAAAGAATTCTACATTTTGGGGCATCATCCTGATATTTAGATGGAGTTTTTCTCCCCCAAAATAACACTTGTTCTTTTAAAAACATGCATAATACTAGTACAATTCTTGGAAAAAGAAAAAAGTGTCCCTTGTCTCCACCAGGGGAATTTTGATGCTTTAGGATTTCTCCACACATCCCTTCCATTTGAGAGTAGCAAGAGATCCATGCAAATCTGCGCTGGGTGATCCCAGGATGGCTCATACAATCCTTAAATAGGGCTTTAAGATTACTTTTAATTTCTCCCAAGCGTTATTTGAAAGTATATATGTGTAGCGAACCATAAATTACTCCTGCGCCCTCCTTCCCTTCTCCCTGCGAGTCACTTTTTGGAATAGAAGGAAGATTAATTACAAATATGAGCTACTTTGAGAGAGAATGGAATAAAGAACCACTGAGTTCTTGCTGGCTGCGAGCCTTTACTGTAATAAAATTCACTATTAGGGCTATTTTGGTGAATTTGGGTGCCAGAGAGGTTAGCGTGCATTGTGCAACAGAAGCAGGCATTAGGCCATTCTGTCAAGGGGGACAAAGTTTTCTTCAAAAGCTACCAGGTGTTAGAGGATATATTTCCATCAGGAATTCTTTTCACATTTGAACTGGCAGGTTATTTTCTGCTGATACATTGACACAGATCAATTAATACCGTTTTGTGAGGAAAGAGACTGCTTCCTAGTAAGTGTTTACAAAAGTTTAGGGGTTTTTTGAAGACGGCTGATGCAGGCATAGTGAGAGAGGTACTACCAGCTTCCAAACTCAGTCACAGATCTCCGCTGCACAGATTGCTCGCTGTGCTATTGTCCTCTGAAGAACACAAATGTGAAATTGAACAAAATAACTACATTTGCTATTTTCAGTTACACTATGCTGCTCTCCCTATGTCTTTTTATGTTTTCTTGTGAACTGTTTTCCTTCAAAAATGCACTTAACCAGCAAAGTGCATATCAACAGTACTGGAAATTCATATTCCACTCCTGCAAGTAAATACACGTACTGACAGGAGGATGAGAACATATCTGCAGTTATGCCCTGGTAATGACCCTGCTGGAGATTGCTCGTGCGAGGGAGGAGCAGTCATGAAGTACATACTCGGAGCAGCCAAGCAGATACTCCACCCAAATGGCTGTTGCCAAGAAGCTGCTTAATTGTTGGGCACTAAAAGTAGTGGTCTCATGTTATTGACAGGCAGGAAGCTGAAATTTTAAGAAAATTAGTTCTTTTTCATTATTATTATTATTTGGGATATAACTAAGCATCCATTGGTTAAAAACCTTTAGTTACCAACTTTTTATACATTTTCAGGGTAACCTATTTTTACAGTCTATGTCCAAGTTAGGTAGTTATTGCCATGCTTACACATAGTCTAACTTCATGAACCCTGTACACATAGGTGGTCAATTTGACACTTCTCTAGAGTACTTCACTGTCTTCATTGGGGTGGGGACTCCTAGACAACTTAGTGAAAAATAAATTGCTTCATTATTTTTTTAAACATCAATAGGGTGACAACTAGAACAAATGATTTAAAACTCTAAACGATGACAATTGAGAAACTATGAAATAAAGACAGTGTCCTCGTTTTGGCTGGGGTGGAGCTAATTTTCTTCCAAATAGCTGCTATGTTTTGGATTTAGTACAGGATTTTGTATGTGAAGAATGTTGATAACACAGTGATGTTATTAGTTGTTACTAAGAGATCAAGGAGTTTTCTCAGTTTCCCAGGTTTCACTAATGTGCAGGTGCAAGAAACTGGGAGGGCTATAGCCGGTACAGCTGACCCAAACTGGCCAAAGAAAGTATTCCATGCCATTCATGTCGTGCTCAGTATGTAAGGGGGGGTTGGCCAGTGGGCAACTTTCTCAATCTTGCTCTTTTTCGCTCTCTCGGGATCACTCTGAGATCACTCTTGCTTCTATTCCATGATCCCTGTGCAGGACAGGCTGTATTGGTCATCGGGTGGTGAGAAATTGTGCACTGTTTGTTTTGTATATTCTATTATAATTACATTGTATTAATAACAACTAATAATAATTAATAACTTGATATTATTTATAATTATTAAATATTAATACACATAATTATTGTCTATTCCTTGCTGTCCTAGTAAATTGTCTTTATTTCAGCCAATGTGTTTTTCTTTCTTCCTGATTTGCTCTCCTATTCACCCCCTGGGGAGGGAAAGGTGAGCGAGTGGCTGTGTGGTACTTAGTTGCCAGCCAGACTTAAACCATGACAGACAGTATTTCTTGCCTTACAGCATTGTTACAACATGCAAGGCAGTCAGGAGACTATTGAAATGCTGCACCAAATTTAATTTTTTCCCTTTCATAATCATCACTATCATGATTGCTTTCAGCAAAATTTTCAAGAATCTCTGGACTACCAGAATTTTTCTTGGAATGCTTTCCCTCTGGTACTCATGGAATCATAGAATGGTTTGGGTTGGAAGGGACCTTCAAAGGCTATCTAGTCCAACCCCCCTGCAAGGAGCAGGGACATCTCCAACCAGATCAGGTTGCTCAGAGCCTCATCCAGCCTGGTTTCCAGGGATGGGGCATCATCCACCTCTCTGGGCAACCTGTGCCAGTTTTCCACCACCCTCATTGTGAAAAATTTCTTCCGTATATCCAATCTGAATCTGCCTCGCTCTATTTTAAAACCATTACCCCTCGTCCTGTCACAACAGGCCCTGCTGAAGAGTTTCTCTCTGTCTTTCCTGTAGGATTTGGGGATTGCCCCGGTGCATATGCAGAACCTTGCACTTGGCCTTGTTGAACCTCATAAGGTTCACATGGGCCCACTTCTAGAGGTTGTCCATCCTGTCCCTCAGGCGTGTCAACCACACCGCTCAGCTGAGTAGGAACTGTAATTCTTCCAATGTTACTTTTCACAATCAAGAATGAAAATGAAAGCAGGAGGGAAATGAAAAAATACAAACCAACCAAACTGAACAACACAAATCACCAGTCTTCTACTTCACAGGATCCTAAAATTAAATGATGGCTATGAGGGAAATTGCCTGGGGCCCAATGTGGACAATATTGCAAACACGTACTGGCTGAACATACAGCTAAAAACAAAACAAAACAAACCCAAGATGTCAGAGCAGAAGGAGTGGGATGAGGAGTAATACAGAAATGAAACCAGCATGTGTCAGCTGGGTGGTGCCTTCTCCTACGTGCTTGTTGCACGTGTCACACCTCCCTCCCTGAAAATTAACTCTGAAGGTAAATAGGCTTTAAGGAAAGCTGTCACAAATTATTGGGGGCATTGGAAAAACTCATGTATGACAAGAGTGAAAAGTCTGAAATTGCTTGCTTGGCTCGGGAAAGCAACAAGTGAGACGTGATGAAAAGAAAGCAAAGTCAGGATCTTCTGTTTTCCTGTGTCACACCAGGGTAAGTTAAATTACAAAGTGGCACATTTAAAGAAAATAAAAAGATTTTTTTCCCCTCACACATTAAGAAATTAATTACCCCACAATACCAATGAAATAATGAACTAGACTAGAAAAGGAACTGGACTTGTGTGTCGATAAGAATGACAGCCAGTGACAGGTTTGTGCAAACGTGCTTTGAAAGAGAATTTGTATGCCAGCCACCAAGGTCTGAAGGCGAGCCTTGGCTCACCGTGATGAGGCAGGTGGTCAGTCTGGGGATCCGATGAACATGGCGCTGCGTACTCTAATGCTGCTCATGTCCTGCTGCACCAGCCAGGACTGGAGGCAGGACACCCAAACTAGAAGCTGTGCTTGCGGTCGTGAGTTAAATCTGCTGGTGATTGTCTGCCGGCATCCAGACTAAGGGGATGCAGAGCACTCCCTACCCTACTCCTTGGTGCTCGGCCACCAAAGCTGGCTGGCTCGCCGGATCCACTGGGAATAACTCAGTAGCCAGGAGCTGATGGAGAAATTGCTAGTTGGCTCAGGGCTAACATTTTTAGGGGTCTTTCCCAGTGTTTATAGGCATTCAGTGTTCAACATGTGCTCAGACACATCAGTTGACTAGTATATCCGTAGCCAGAAACACCCAAAGTGTGTCCGATACAACGTTCCTCCGGCCGAAAAATCCTATGCGGCAGTATTTTTGCCTACTTAGGTAATGGTTTCAGCTCTTTCATTCACATGCAAACTAATTTTTTGACACCACATCCCGCCGAGAGAGATTGTTTTTTCCACATCCAGACTAAATGTCTGCGGAGGCTCCTCTCCACCCCAACAACGCTCATACAGCAGCGCTTTTCATCCACCCAACACACGATGGTCTTGAAAGTCTTGTTACACATGATCCAGGATGCACGGCGGTGATGATACAGCAAAAGCCAAACTGTTTGATGTTTAAATTGCAGGCATCAAAGTCATGAAAGGGCTCAGGGCCAGCATTAAAACATTTGTGAAATAAGTGGCACAAGATGCTGGGTGCAATCATTCTATTCACTGGCCATTATTTGATGGTGAGGTAAACTGGGCTCATTTCTCAGCAGAAAGGACAGAGAATGCAGAGAAACAGTAGCTTTACCTGGCCCTGAAACCTTCACATTTGAGTATGGAAGCCATAGCTTAGGAGAACAAATAAATAAAAGCAACTGCAGAATTAAGGTTTTGTGAGTGCATACAATTAAAAAAACCCACACTAAACAAGGTTTTCTTTAGAGCATCATATATCAAAGCAGGCAGCAAATCTTTATTTTTCTAATTTTATATATAACCCTTAACTAACTGCATTTTTCTTCTGTCTTTCCCTACTTTGTCAGGATCCCACTGGCATAAAATAACCTTTCTGCCCATGTAGTTTTGGATTAAGCGTGCCTCCCAAGCAACCTCCCAAGGTTTGTCATAGCTTCATGAATCCCCTGAATTAGCAAAGGAGAACGTTCCCAACCTGTGCCATAATGAAAACCAGGCTTTTATAAAACGAGGCAAGTGATTCACTCTTGAAGATAATTTCTGCAGAGCGCTGTCTCATTAAAAATGATAGAGTGGCGAACTAATGATAATTATTTTGGTTGCTCCTCCTCTCTCAATGGTATCTAGTTAAAAGTAACAGTTGAAAAAGAAAAGTACATTGTGATTTTTTGAATATATTTAGACACACTAATAGATGTGGGTTTGCATTTATAGATATGCATGGTTTTCATATGTATATATATAGAGCCAATACTGAGCTGTACTGAGAAGAAAATGAAGCTGTGCTTATCTTTGGATGTTTCTGTAGGAACTGTTGTTTTCAAAAATAATTAACTTCAAAATAATACAAAGAAAATATAGCAAGAAATTCATTCACTGTTACTCGCCATTTAATTTTTAAAAATGGTAATGCTGATCTAAAAAAAAAAAAACCCCAAACCTCTAATGTTTAAAACAAAGGGAAAAAAAAGCATTGAAAATGAGTACTTTGGAACAAAAATCTACTAATGGGTAATATTATTTAAGACTAGGCTACTGTGCTGTTGTGGCTATAGGTACATCAGTCAGCACTTACTGAGGCATATAGTCTCAGGCCAGACAGTACATCTTCTAAAGGTGCTGAATCGAGACCCAGGCCGTTCCCAGTGTGGTTCTCCACGCTGTAATCGTACAGCTAGACCCCGGCTACAGCGCATGGACCGAGGGCCCGACGTGGCTGCTGTTGCTTGGCATTGCACCGATAAGTAACCAGCCACGCTTCATTCCCTTTTCTGTAATAGCTATCGCAAAGTAAAAGTCAATAATATTTGAGTTGCCCAGAGTTAAGGATGCATGTCATGGTCAGGTGATATGCTGCTGTTATTCTTCTAATGCACGAGGTTGAGACGGACATCCCGCGCTCCAGTACTGCACACATAACCCCTCCAGACAAACACCAAGGTAACCAAACAGCATGGAGGGAAAAAATACTTTTATGACCTGACTGACAAGCGACAAACTAAAGAAATGCAAAGTTTACTGAAACAATTCAGGAAAAGGAAAGCTTTGATTGACTTTGTTTAGAGAACAAATGTAAATGACCGAATAAAAATGCAGGGGAACATTTTACTACACCTTTTTTTTTATTCCAAGATTTTACGATCGTTCCTCTGCCTCCTTCTCCAAACGAATTACTGAGTCAGAAAGTCCCATATGCATATTAATAGCAACTGGACTAGAAAACTAATAGTTGAAGAGGATGCTTTAGTGCACAGAATAACTGGAGATGTTATGTCAGAAGAAAGCTGTATCACTGTTCTGAGCTAACGTAAATGGATCCTGCGCAACCTTTTCCCTGTTTCTCAAAGGTTAGTTTCAAAATTGGCAAGTTTAGTTTCTTCTAAGAAAAGTTGTTAACAATCTTTTTGTTGGTTTGTTTGCTTTTCCTCAGTGTTTTAAACAATTGCATTTGCTGTTACATTGTCTCCCCAGGTTGGTATTATTTACATGGGTTCTTGGTTTCTTTTGGTTTTGCCCTTGATTTTGTGCTGTTGTTTTGCTGGATTTTAGCATCTGCACCATCCCAGTGCTTGGAACGATGTTGTTAAGAAAATGCCAGCATACTTGCTTATGAAGTATATTATTAATTATGCTGGTTTTGGCTGAGATAGAGTTAATTTTCTTCATAGTAGCTAGTATGGGGCTATGTTTTGGATTTATGCTGAAAACAGCCTTGGTAACACAGGGATGTTTTAGTTCCTGCTGAGCAGTGCTCACACAGAGTCAAGGCCTTTTCTGCTTCTCACACTGCCCCAACAGCGAGAAGGCTGGTGTTGAACAAGATGTTGGGAGGGGACACAGCTGGGACAGCTGACCCCAGCTGACCAAAGGGATATCCCATACCATGTGATGTCATGCTCAGTGTATAAAACTGGTAGAAGAAGAAAGAAGCAGGGGACATTTGGAGTTGTGGCATTTGTCTTTCCAAGTAACCATTATGCATGACAGAGCCCTGCTTTCCTGGAGATGGCTGAACACCTGCCCACCAATGGGAAGTAGTGAATTAATTCTTTGTTTTCCTTTGCTTGCACTTGCAGCTTTTAAACTGTCTTTTTCTCAACTCACAAGTTTTCTCACTTTTACCCTTTTGATTCTCTCCCCCATCCCACTGGGGCAGGGTGAGCGAGCGGCTGGATGGTGCTTAGTTACTAGCTGGGCTTAAACCACATTAGGACACACTGGGGCTTCAAAGACCTCCAAAATTCACCTTGAACATGAAGAAGTCTACCTATGTTCATCTTGTGTGACAAGTGGAATGCAGACACTTTCCCTTTTACCATGCACAAGAAAAACTGCGAGACACTAACCTAAATGAAAGGCATGGGCCGGTCCTGAAAACTCTGCAGGATTACATAAAACTTATTTCAGCTTTCCATGTTAAAAAAGAGATAGGCAGATATGAAAATATCAAGATGATTTTTGGTAAGAGACTTTAAATATGAGAGCTGAGTCAGATTAGGCCACGCTACATTATTGCCTTTTAAAATGCAAACTTAAATAGTGGTGTGGGTTTTATAAAGACATACTTGCTTTTCATTAGACTTGCAAAACTAAGGTTTTAGATGTAGGAGCCGAGTTTTATGTCTGTAACCATTATATAGGCTAGATTTACATGAAAAGAAAGATGAGGCTTGATATACAAACCCCATGCAAATAAACCCATCATATATCTGAAAACACTAGGACTTATCAGGCTGTTTTTAAGAAAGTGGAAATTTGGAGCAGTGATTTTGAGCTCTTAGTCATCCAGGTAAGATTTGCAACTATCAGAACAGAACTACCCATCTTTTTAGAAGAGGTCATGTCAAGCTGCATAGTAGACAGAGCCTAATGTCTCCAGCTTAAATCTATAAGTAGCTGTGTTTGTCAAGAGTAAATGTTAAACTTTGAAAAGTCTGATTTTCATGCATGTAACAGATCTAACTTTCATAGAATCATAGAATAGTTTGGGTTGGAAGGGACCTTTAAAGGCCATCTAGTCCAACCCCCCTGCAAGGAGCAGGGACATCTCCAACCAGATCAGGTTGCTCAGAGCGCCGTCCAACCTGGCCTTGAATGTTTGCAGGGATGGGGCATCCACCACCTCTCTGGGCAACCTGTTCCAGTGTTCCACCACCCTCAGTGTAAAAGGTTTCTTCCTGATGTCTAATCTGAATCTACCTCCTTCTAGTTTAAAACCATTACCCCTTGTCCTATAGCTACAGGCCCTTCTAAAAAGTCTGTTCCCATCTTTCTTACAGGCCCCCTTTAAGTCCTGAAAGGCCACAGTAAGGTCTCCCCAGAGCTTGTGTGGTCTTTAATTAATCCCTGATAGAAAAACCTCCTCAAGCACCTCTTATTTAGCACAACTTATCTCGCATCTGTTAACTAAAAGTGAAAAACACTATAAAAATACAAATCGTGCTTAAGATGATTTTAGTTTATAAAGTGTATGCTAATAAAGAAACTAATTTGAGAAGCCAAATGTATGCAGGTTTTAAACAATTAATTTTCCATAATGAGAAATACAGGAGGGTTTTCTGTCCAAGTTGCTAATAGAGACAATTTAAAATAGTCCTTTCTTACAGTAGCAGCTGTTAAAACTACTTAGCTCTTTTCAATTCCCACTGGATGAGTACTGACTGAATAATTACAGCTATAATCTGTTCAGTCTCTTTGCAAAAGTTTTCTGCAGAATTATGTCATTAAGACAGAGCTTACTGTATGTAACATGCCTATAATTCAATTGTGCTTAATGGCTCCTACCTACTTCATTTTACCCATTTTCCTTCATATTTGGAATTTCATGAATGTTTTGTCACAGAAGTTTATGAAATAGATGAGAAATAGAACCTAACATTTTAATTTTTATATAGATATAAAGATACCGACTTAATGGTAGAACTACAGGAAACATCCAGATGCCTAAGAAGAATTAAAAAAAAAAATCTTTTAAAGAAAGCTATTTTTTATTTAAATTCCATGTTCATTCCAAAGCATATTTTCGAAATCTGTATAAGTTTGAAATATGTTTGCCCCCCACTCTGCCCTCCCTCCAAATAAATGAGTCAATTTTATACATATCTACAGTATTTAATAAAGATGTCCAACCAGCCAAAATTTTTACATAAGTGTTTCAGCACTTAAAATAAAGAGACACATTTAATTTGCTCTCACTCAGCCAGCAAAATTAAATGGAGACATAAGTCTTCCGAAGAAAGAATGTATTAAATAATTTCTCTCTGTGCAGAAAAAGCAGTATCATAATATGATGATTTAACAAAAACAACAGTTTAATTCAAGCAGTTAATAACTCTGTTCTTATTTAATGCTTAAGTGTTTGCCAGTTAATAATATATGATCAACAATTCATCAGTACTTGTTTTGGAGTCTGAATTAGTATTTTTTAATAACAAATTCTTGGAAGTTCTTTGATAGGGTTTTCCAGAAATTCTTTGGCTACGTACATTAAGGGAGTTAAATACACATGAAAGCTACTAGCTACAAGTAACTCAAAACCAGTATGCATTTACAGATTATACAGGAACTAGAGTGCAAATGTGTTGAGAAAGTTATTTTCAAGAACTAAGTTACAACATCCATTTTTACATCCCAAACAGAAGGCTGTAGACAAACAAACTGAGATTCTTAGATTTAGAAATCTTTTTGTAGAGCTTCTTGACCACATAAAAACGCCTCAAGCTAAACTGCTGCTTCATGTAACAATGTTATCGCTTTTAATTATGACATATAACCTGCAGTGTCTGTCTCTTTTTTTCTTTTGAAGAATGTACAAGTTCAGAAACTGCTCATATAAAGAACAGAAATAATTCTTGTATCCCTATATGGAATTATAATGATTTTAGGTTCTTTTATGTCTTTTGAAGATCTTTCGTAAGCAAAATATGAAAGCAGAAATCCATGTCAGTTCTCAGAAAAAGCTTAGGGTTATAGTGATTTTGTGAAAATGCTTAATTTTCTTCTTGCAGCATTTCTTCTATTTCTTTATCCCAGTTTTCATCTCGCTTTTCTGATTCCGTCACCACCTCATACTCTTGAAGCTCTTGTTGTAATTCCTTTTCCCAATCAGCAGTTTCTTCTACAAGAGATAAATGATGTGTAAGAATTAAATTGATAATATAGAATATTGCTTATTTATATAAAACTAGATGAATTTGCACTGAATCTCTCTTGTACCCCTCCTGAACTTTATGGACAACACTCCTTAAAAACTAAAACTTCAAGATCAGACATTTAATCTTATTGGTAGGAATTAATTAATATACAAGTCTATATTCCTATGTGCGTACTGTAAGAAAGATATAAAAAGCAAATATGCAGCTTAGTTGTAACAAGCTTCCTTTTGCAAGTTGATCTCCTACAGTGTTTTGGTCTACTATCAACTGAATCTCCCTTGGTATTTTTAAATCTCCAGGAAAAAATGAATCAAGTTCCTAAGTTTGTTGATATACTGTTATGGGGGAAAAAAAAAAAAAAATCAAGTTCAAATACTGTGGATAATTTAAAAAAAAAAAAAGCAGGTATTCTCCTCACGAACATTTGTAGCTAGGCAAGCTCATTTAATCAGGGTTAAAGGTAATCATATTTCATACTTCAGGGCAAAAAATGAGTCAGAAGGCATTCCTGTGTTGTTAATCTCTGGTTTAATTAGCTCTGCGTATCATATGCAGAAGTATGGGGGAGGAGATGGATGTTTGAAGCGTTGGTTAATACTTCAGCATAGATAGGAAGGTATGTAATTCCATAGTCCAAGTCAGTAAGGCCAGCTGAGATTTCTCTGAACAAATTACAATTAACTTATTGACTTACTGAAACACTTCCATCAAAAAGCTGCAAGTAAGGAACTGATATTACTTTTAGGAATGCCTCAAGTTTGGCTATGTATTGGAAAAAAATAACAATTTCAGAAAAGGATTCAGCAACATCCAAAACACACTGTAAGGTGACTTCTGAAAATTGTATTATGATAAGCATCTACAAACAGTTCATTGTGTATGGCCACAGTCACATAATCACAGATTGTTTTTATGCTTTTTACACTGACATTAGTTCTTCTGAATCAAGTATAAGGCCCACTTTATTTGTTCTCATCATTCTCAAAGCTATTTGTTAAATTTTAACTCTTCCAAATGCATATAAACCTTTTACAGTGGAGGCATTTGCAAGCTCACAGTTTGGTGCAAATATTGCCTTTTTAGCTGGTGTCACAAGAAGAAAGCATAGCCTGACTTCCAAATACTGTGCTTTACCTACAAGGATGTAAATTAAAGAAAGAAAAACTCATACACGTAAGGACCTATGAAAGACAAAGCAGGGAAAGGAGGAGATAGACAGAAAAAAACCACTTCACTGTCATTTTCATAAAAGAGTCACCTAAAACCTGTTAGGTTCTTTGGATTTAAAATCCTCACAGCTAACATTCTGTATACGACGTCATTTGACTGTGGTAAGAATTGTCATTAATTTCCGCAATATTTCATTGCAGGTTGTTTCATACACTTTGAAAAACAGTCACAAATCTACTTTCCTAAATTGAATTACAATTTTTTTAAAATCAATTTATCTTAGAATTACCATATTTAAGACACAGAAGGTAATAATAGCTTTACCTTCTACCACTGAAGTCTCTTCTCTCTTTTTGTCTAGCACCAGTTGTTCCATTTCTTTTCTTAGGTCTTCGTGATTCAGATTACAAGAATCAAAAGCATCACTCACAAATTCTGATACACCTGGACTTGTGGAAATCTCTTCCTCATCCTGCAGTAAAATAGTTTTGTATAAGCTTATCGAAAAGGGGGAAACAGGTAACCAATACATACTTCCACTCATGTGACTCCCTTTTAGATAGAATCAGTGAAAAAACAAACCGAATGCATTACTCTGACAACTATTTCTCTTTATGGGCTATTTTTCTTTTATTTTTGTACAAACAAAAATGTCACACAGTTATACTGAAAATTATCTGCTTTTCACCCTAGCCTCCTTTTTGTGTTCTCCTAACAGCTTTAAATCTTTTTATTGTTTTAATCTTCAGAAACAATAATAAACTCCTAAGTAGGAGTACCTAAGACTAATATTAAACTTTGACAACAAGTCAGTAACAGTTTTCCACACACAAATAAGATCAAGAAAGGACTGTTCTCTGGAAATCTTTCTAGCTTAATTTAGTCCACTGCATATTATTGGCAAGTGAATGCACAGCTCTGCTTCTGCCAAGAGCGTTCTCTGGCACCGATTTTACAATCCAGAAATCAACAAGAGTCTTTACATGTCTTTGGTAAAGGTTTTTGCAGAATCAGGCAAAACTCTTCTTGCTGTTGCAATAAAAGAATGTTGCTATTGCAATGCATCATTTAAGTCTGACAACTTCTGAAGAGTTGGACAAACATGGGACATGTATCTTTATGAGGGCATCCCTCATGTCTAAATGCAATGCAAACCTACTCCAAACATTTTGGAAATGTCACTCTTCAGAGTAAAAACATGTTTCATTACAGTGTGCAGGATGCTAATGATAAACTACTGGGTTTTTCTACTGAAAATTAGTTTAAAGTGTGTGCACTAAAATTAATATCACAGCAGAAAAGCAGCAGGTTAGGACTGCCAGATACTGTATTACTATGGTTTCATAGCACAACTTACTCAAAAGGATGCATAATTACCTGTTAAGTAACAGTTTCACATACTAAGTAGCAGATAAAATATAACAGCATTTTTTTTACCTCTTGAGATTTTATTTGAGGCTTTATTGTAACAGGTGGTGTTTTTGGCCGTACTGTTTCTATCAAGAGAGAGAAAAAAAGGTAGATTACATTTAAATACATGAGGAGTTCATTTAATCTGCATAGCTATTAAATGTACAAGGAAATATTGTATTTTATCTTTGAAGAAATCCTGGTGGTTAAAAGCTGAATTCAGCCATAGGTGAAGCATTTACAACAACAAAACAGAAGAAAAGGAATTTTCTATTCTTAATTGAGGCAAATTTAGCAAACCATTGCCTCATTATGACTCCAACGTTAAATCACAGGAACCCCTCTGCCCCTCAAAGTGATCCAAAGAACTACATAAACAGGAACAGTTGGGAATCTGAAAGAATGTCTTCTATAAGACACTTACAGGTTGCACCACATGTCACAAGACCTTTAAAGTTACAAAGGTGTAGACTTGGTCACGAAATCCAGTTACTGCCTATCATAGAAGTTCCCAAACTCCCCTGGTTGGGTACTATTACTGACATGGGCACTAGTTAGTGCTTAGCTATACCAGGCTATATCTGCATGCACACCTCTAAACGCACATGAGAACAGCGCTCCATGGCTTTATCTTCTTTCACACAGGCAAAGGAAGTCACTGGAAAACATAAACCCTAGAAGATGGTCGCAGTTTTCTATGAAAACTCGCTGTGCATTCTGTATTTAGTAGCATGGTGCTAGGAAGACAATGATTGTTTAGAAGCAAGGACAGATCTTTTTCCTTGGCAAGTAAAAGAATACTCCAGCCTTCCTCCTCGTGCAACTAGCAGGGTAGAGGAGTCACAATAAAGAGCCAGGTGGCTGCAAGAACAATTCACATACTGGGCAGGTTGTGGTAGTGATGGAGTGCTTACTTAGCAGTTCTATTTGTTTAAACATGCAAAGCAGCTCTGAGCTTGCAGCTCTGCTTACTGCAGTCTGCCCAGGTGGACCCTTCCTGCTTACTCAGCAATTTCTGAAGCGGGGAATTTTTTCAGGTTTAATTTTTAAAATTAAGATCCGCTCTAATCAAATTAATTCCCTAATTGGTAGGTGTCACTGCTTACACAGTTCATCTACTCAATGCCCCCTGCTCTGTCCCCACCCACTCTCTTTGTTCCCCTTCCCAGGCTTCAGAGGACCTGTTACTGCACCCAACACCGCAGCCAAAGAGGCTCCAGCACTCCCTGCTCGGGGAGGCTGTAGGTGACTGTTCAGCACCCAGTGCCCAAAGCACGGCTCAAGAGAGGTGCCTCGAGCTCCATCTGCTGCTCTCACGGAGAAGCGGCACAGCAGCTCTGTACTGGGCCGTGCACCAGTCTGAGGTACGAACATACCATTAGCACTGCTCTGGATATACTGGCCTGGCGTCATCTCCTCCACCGCTGATGTGCTCTCTACCCATGAGGTAAGTTTATTCCCAAGTAAACACTTACTAATACCTGGAGAAGGACTAGAAGTTGGCATTTTGTTACAGATCTTATACAGTCTCTACGCCAGAATGTGGTATGTCTTCCATTTGTCCCTTCGCATCAAACATGCTAATTTATCTTTGCAGAAACAGCAGGTAAGGAGACAGACAGAGATAAAAATGGAAGGCAATTAATTCTATTTTATAGACATCAGTCAGCTTTAAGAAGAAACTCTGAATCACAGAATCATAGAATGGTTAGGGATGGAAGGGACCTTCAAAGGTCATCTAGTCCAACCCCCCTGCAAGGAGCAGGGACATCCCCAACCAGATCAGGTTGCTCAGAGCCTCATCCAGCCTGGCCTTGAACGTTTCCAGGGATGGGGCATCCACCACCTCTCTGGGCAACCTGTTCCAGTGTTCCACCACACTCATTGCAAAAAATTTTTTCCTATTATCTAATCTAAATCTACCTCTCTCTATTGTAAAACCATTTCCCCTCGTCCTGTTGCAACAGGCCCTACTGAACAGTCTCTCCCCATCTTTCCTGTAGGCCCCCTTGAGGTACTGGAAGACCGCTATCAGGTCTCCCCGGAGCCTCCTCTTCTCCAGGCTGAACAGCCCCAACTCTCTCAGCCTGTCCTCATAGGAAAGGTGCTCCAGCCCTTTTACCATCTTCGTGGCCCTCCTCTGGACCTTCTCCAACTGGTCCATGTCCTTCTTGTGCTGGGGGCTCCAGAACTGGACGCAGTACTCCAGGTGGGGTCTCACCAGGGCAGAGCAGAGGGGGGGAATCACCTCCCTCGACCTGCTGGCCACGCTTCTCTTGATGCAGCCCAGGATGCGGTTGGCCTTCTGGGCTGCAAGGGCACATTGCCTGCTCATGTTGAGCTTCTTGTCCACCAGCACTCCCAAGTCCTTCTCCTCAGGGCTGCTCTCAATCCATTCTCTGCCCAGCCTGTATTTGTACCTGGGATTGCCATGACCCAGGTGCAGGACCTCGCACTTGGCCTGGTTGAACTTCATGAGGTTGGCACGGGCCCAACATCTCCAGCCTGTCAAGGTCCCTCTGGATGGCATCCCTCCCTTCCAGCGTGTTCACGGCACCACACAGCTTGGTGTCATTGGCGAACTTGCTGAGGGTGCACTCTGTCCCACTGTCCATATTGCCGACAAAGATGTTGAACAGGGCTGGGCCCAACACGGACCCCTGAGGGACGCCACTCGTGACTGGTCTCCACATGGACATTGAGCCGTTGACCACCACTCTCTGAGAGCAGCCATCCAGCCAATTCTTTATCCACCGAGTGGTCCATCCATCAAACCCATGTTATAGAGAACATTATGAAGAGTTACCAACAGGCAGTTACTTCCAGTTTTAGCCTCCAGTTAGGGAATCCACCCTTCAAAAAGGTTATTTAAAGCAAACATAACACAGATGATTCAGAGCTGCCCAAACCTATGTGATTTTCGAATCAAACAAAGCATGTATTTACTGCAGTCTGGTAAATGTATCTTTGTCATTACAGAATATAAGGTCATTTCATTAGGACAGTAAATCTATCTGCATATCCTATACTGGTCTTCTGAATTCTACAAGATATGTTTTGTTTTCAGTCACAATAATTTTACTAGAATAACTCCTGGGGTATTATCCAGCAACTTTTTCTTGACTGGCAGTTTCCAAGGGTTTGGATGATTCAAAGATAACAATTTTATTGTTCAATAGGGTCAGTTGCCATCTCTCCCTTTGAAGGTTTTGCTAATGTGCAGGTGCAGGAAGCTGGGAGGGGTATAGCCAGTGCAGTGGACCCAAACTGGCCACAGAGAATATTCCATACCATAGATGTCATGCTCACTATACAAGGGGGAGTGGCCGGTGGGCAGCTCTCTCACTCCTTTTCTTGCTGCTCGGGATCGCTTTTAAGTTTCGTTTCTATGATCGCTGCTCAGAATGGGCTGTATCAGTCATCGGCTTGCCAGGTGGTGAGAAATTGTGCATTATTCATTTTGTATATTTTGGTATCTCTATATTTTGTTATTACTATAATCTTTCTTTGCTATCCTAGTAAGCTGTCTTTATCTCAACCCACGAGTTTTCCTTCCTTTCATCCCGCTGGGGAGGGGGAAGGGTGAGAGAATGGCTGTGTGGTATTCAATTCCCAACGGGAGTTAAACAGCAACACTTGCATAAGGGAACCCTTCAGCACTGTAATTAACACTAGCCAGTCAGCCACAACAGTAGCAGCTTGCTTTTTTTCCAAAATTGGTTTACTGAAGCAATGATATGCAGAAAAAGAAATCAAATAAAAAGCTCAGTAGAAAGGGGAAGCACACTGATAGGAAACAGACTTCGTAGAGAATAGGTTTATAAGCAAGAGTGAAGAAAGTATTTTTTGGCAGAATTTATGTTTCTAATCTTTCAAATGCAACCTTTTCCTCTATACAAAGGACTAAATGTAGTAGCAAATGAAAGGATCCAATACTCAAAGATCTGTTGTGAGGCACTACGGAAACCAGAGGGGAAGGCAGTCACTACTCTTAATAGTCTATAATATAATCCTAGCAGTTGGTGGAATAAGACATCCAGAGGAACAGAAATCCAAAAAAAGATACAAAAAAATCGCAACAAGAAAGAAATCCCAGAAAGAAAGATGCATTTAGATGTCAGTTAGCTGCAAAGGTGTATGAAATCATGAGAATCCCAGCAATTTTCTGAGTGATAGCATCTGCACAGGGTAACAGTAAACATGATTTGCTTACAGAAAATGACAAAAGTGGGAGCTGAATGTGGTGGGAGTGTAGAACTGATATGACACAGGTAAGATATGAACAGGTAAGTGTGATATGAGACTAAATACAGCCTGCACTGAAAAGTAAAGACAAAAGCTTTTTATTGCCATGAAAGAGTTAGTGTAGGACATTTAAGAGCAGGGTTTTTTTACATGAGGAGAAAAAGTAAGTCTCAGCTTCCACAAAACTGATCAGTTATTTCTCCATATAATCACATTTCCTCTATTACTCTTCTGTTTCTATGGAGAGAAAAGAACATGCTTACACAGCTACAAAAACAGTAGGAAAATTCACTATCATGTAATTCTCAACTCTATTTTTTAACCTGCACATAGTTTAACTTAAAGGTACAGGAAAAAATAAACAAACCCAAACACAAGTTCTGTACTCCTTTGCTTGAAGCAAACTTTTGAATTATACTGAGCAAAAGAACTACATCATTATAGTAAACACATAAATAATGTTCGGCTATTTCTATACTGTCTTTGTCACTCCTTCTAGGAAGGGAACCCTCGTCCCCAACAGCCCACTGGGGCGTGCTGGCAATAGTTACTCTCCTCAAAGGCTAGCATCCTCTGGAGAGCGGCTGCATGGCCTGCGGTCACTAGATCTCCTCTGTGTTCCATATAATATACTCAAGTGAGGCTATGATTTTTTTTTCAAGCTTACAAAGCCTGAAATACCATAAGTACTGTTTCTATGATTGACAGCATGCTGTCCAACATGAGGACATGCTGCAATGTTTGTACATAGCCCATTGGGACAGCAGACAACTGTCCTGGATAAAAGAAGTCAGAATTGGTGCCTCCTGGTCTGGAGTAGATTCTGAACAGACCTGTCCTGTCAGCATTGCTTAGATTTTAGCTCAGACAAAACAACTTTGTTCATTCCAGATGGGGACCTTGCCTGTGCTAACATGCACTCAGAACAGAATCTATGAGAAACAGAATAAGACAAACTGACAGCAAAGGCGCACACACAAAAAAAAAACACTTGAGGAAACTACAACGGTCGTTTTTGAAAAGGTATCTTCTATGCAACATGCAGCCCTGGCTCTGCAATTCTGCTTGTAACCTCCCCTTCACCCTAAAGTTCAGCTGCCTGTGTCCAAGAAGGAGTAACCTTAGCTCAGACTGTGCAGAAAATTACCAAACTGTGCAAAAGAGCTGTGAGAAAGTCTGTAACAAGATGAGAAAGGTGAAATTAGAAACTTAGGTGGGATTAGAAAGATAGGATCTTTAGCAGTGCAAGGACTAAAAAGTAAAAATACCTATATGGAAAGATATATCTGAGAGGGGGGAAAGTCAACTTGGCAGTGATCAGTTGGTTGTCATTCAGGCCAACAATGTCAACAGGATATCAGCATTAATGGTTTTTATGGATGATGACAATTTATTGATGTGGGGATATGAGAATCTTTTCCAAGGTGCAGCAAAGGTTTTCTCCTTCTGCCTAATGCCTACTCAGTCTGCCAGGACTCTTCAGGTGTCTTACCGCAAGTGGTCAGCGTATCTAGATTAAGCTAAGATTTAATGAGCTACTAGTTATCTTTTGTGTCTTAGCCTGTAACTGCTTTATACTCTTTAAGCTGCATATATTCCTGCTTGCAGAATTTCCTTGCATGCGGATAAAGATGCCCAATGGTTCAAAAGAGGGTCAGTAAGAATAATCTGTATAAATTGATCATTGTAACTAAAGACGCCTACATTGAAGTGGCTTTTTCATTTCAAGGCTAAATCCCAGGTAGTCTCTTGGTCCCTATCTTCCTCCATTTCTATAATACGCTGTGTGCCTTTCCACATCCTGCAGGTGTGTCTGCTTCCACCACCACAGTAATTCTACCCCCATATCACTAACTTTGTTTGGCCTGAGGCCTAAGCAAAAGCCATATGCCAGCTGGCTGGGTTGGCTAGTACCTCTTGTCTTATCATGTGAGCCAAATGTACCTCCTACTTCTTTCTGACAAGTCAAAAAAATACACCAGAGATCACTAGTGGTCTTGAGCTGTTACAAGCCAAGTACAACATTTAATCTCTTGAGATTTCCACTCTTCTGACTGGAGAGTTGGCTGAAACTGGAAAATGGCTTAAAAGCACTAGGAGCCCCTTCTTCTTCCATTTGGACAAAGAGACCAAGTATGATGAGAGAAACTCTGATTTCATAGGAAATCCAGGATAAAAATTCGATATCACCTGATGTATACAGTCTGTATGCATGACACTAACTTAACGAGCTGTGCTAAAACAAATCCTTTCCATACCTTTCAGTTGACTATCCTCTTCTCTGCCTTTGTTCTCTTCTTTTCCTACTGCTTGCTGTTGAGCTGCAAGTGCGGTGAGTTGTGCAGACTGTTTAATTAGGGACACCCTGTAGAAATAATTTCTCCAGAACACTTCCTCCTTTATGCTAGAAAGAACAAAC
The DNA here is from genome assembly GCF_036417535.1 of Chlamydotis macqueenii. Lineage (NCBI taxonomy): Eukaryota > Metazoa > Chordata > Aves > Otidiformes > Otididae > Chlamydotis > Chlamydotis macqueenii. Next base: position 133,796,543 of record NC_141556.1, read on the forward strand.
AGATTTTGATTACTACACTTGGAAATATGGTTCCTTTACCATCTAGCAATGAAACAAAATTAAATATGCAGAGGGAAGGAGTAGATATACCTGCCTTTTAAGTAAAAACTTAGAAATCTGTGAGATTATCACAGTATGAAAAATACATCACTGTAGAAGTTCTCTCTTACAAAACAGTTATGATGGACTTGAACACATAATATAATAATGTTATTTCTTTAGAAAAAGTTTAACAGCATGCAGCAATTTATAATTTGCAATAATATCATGCTGTTCCATCTCTCTTGCTAAATTACGTGAACAAACTAAACAAGCCAAATAACCCTGTTCTCTTCACTTTCACAATGACAAGATGTTAGTTTTAGAAACTGTATTCATCTGTGTCTTCCCTAGGCCTCAGGTGGAACTGGAACATCCTTGATCTATAGGCAGAAGCCATTCCTAGATTGCAGAACTGTTTCACCATCTTCACATATTTCAGCATGTCCGCAGGACCTTCAATAATTAGAAACCGCCATCTCAGAAACGACCAGCTCTGATAAGCGGGAGACTCTCTCATTTCATAGGTAACATTTCCCTCTGGTAATCCTCCAGCAAACAAGAAAAGACCCAACTTTAACCCAGAGGGAACAGAAGCCAGAAATGGCAAGGCCCATGGAGGGGAAGACGTGTAGGTCAAGAAAGAAAGAAGAGAGTGAAGTTACCTTTTCCCCCTTCCAGGCAAACAGTGACTACTGAGACTAAGAACAGGAAAAAAAGAACCTATTAAGCAATGGGGTAATATAGGCAAGGATAGCATGACCAGAGGCTGAGGACAGTGTCAGAGACAGATCTGATGAAGACCTAGAATTTGGGTAGAGCTTTAGGACTGACAGCAGCAAAGAATAGCAGGGAATGGGGTAAATAAAATAAGCAGCTGGGAAGGCTTATAAGGAGGAGATTTAAGATAGAAAAGAGCACAAAGAAATATGTTTTCTTTCCTGTTTCCATCCTAAGGCAAGAGACTAATGTTGGGAACTTCTACTTAGCAAGAATGTTGACCTATGAAACAAGTCTGGGACTGGGCAATGAAGAAAAACAGCACTGTAACAAAGCTGGGATCAAGAAGCTGTAGTGGAACTACTGGGACAAAGACCTTGTGGATCTTTTAGTTAGATCCACTAGAAGGAAGGCAGTCACAACACTGAGATCTTCCTACCGCCCACTCAAAAACAGTATTTCTGGCTTGCATTGCTGCTGTTTTGTGATGTGTTCTTTTACAATTTCTCCAGGGGGCCTCTGACTATCTCTAATAACCTTTCTGGGGTATCAGTTACACCAATAGACCTGAATAATTTTGTTGCTGCTTTTACCTTTGTTTCCAGTGGACACGGTAAAACTTAAGGCCTCTCCCATACTTAAGTCAACAGGTCCTTATTAGTTCTGAATTTCTAACAGATCTACTTCTGTTCTTTCCTCTAAGTGCTAAACCACAATGCACATGAAACACTGAATGCATTTGAAATTAGCAGATATAAAATACACACAAAGGAACTACATAAAGAAAAAATTGAAGGAAGTGAAAAGAAAAAGGAGTAATTTTTGACTATTTACAGACATATTGAAAGTACAACCATACATAGTTACCAGCAGAAATTACTTACTGTTTGGGAACAAGATCAAACCTCATCCTATTGAGAAGTTCATCTTCTTGTAACATCACCATTGCAACAGGGTACATTTGATCAAAGTCAAAATTAAACTGCACACCTGCTGGAGGATCCCGCAGAAAATTCCGTTTATCCTTTGAAGAACATATTTACGGTCATTAACTGATATCAGAAAAAGGATATCATATTTCACACACAAGACTAGCAAAGAAATCTCACTTCCCACATAATTCCATCACACCACAAAGCTGTAAAGACTTAATCAAAATAAAAAATTATATTGGGCATCTGCTTTGACTCAAGTTGATACTGAAAGAACTATTTACTCTTGCACACGATCAGTGCAGTGATAGACACATTAAAAGTAGTATACCGAAAATACATAATTTAATAATGCCAGAAAAAATGACTTTGAAGAAAAAGGAAGTTTTAACCTCTCCAACAGAAAAAAAAATCAGATCTTACAGGAAACAAAATACTTACTGCTGATAAGGCCAGTATTTGTTGTTGAATTGTCTCTTCTTCATTGCTGTCTACCCAGGGAGGCACTGCTACTTCTGTTATTGAAAGGAGGAACATAATTGCATCTGTATTACTTTTTTGAAAACAAACAAACAAAACACCTTACATAAAGTAACATATACTGTCACAGAAATAAGCAGACTTGCATCAGTAAGCCAATTCATCCTTCCTTTTTCCTAAACTAAGCTCATGGCATAAGAGAGAAACTCTAGGAATGGATTTTGCTTATCAGAGGTAAATTAAAAAAAGAATAGTTGCTGATTTCTGTTATTGTAAAACTAAAACTGCGGGGATTTAGTTGCAGTGTGTTCAGTCAGAACTTGGTGCCTCTTAGTTTAGTTACTGAAGTAGTGCTGTGTAACTGGTTACGCTGCCTGCAAAAAGCATTTTCTAGATTCACTTTAAACATATAAACGTTGTTTAAATTAAGTTTTCAAAATTATTTATTATTGTATTAATTTTCTAACACCCAGAAGACACCAATTCTTTAATGATGGAGAAAATAAGTTATAAATTTGTTATAAATTACAACGTTATACATTGAATAAGCATGCACGAGTTCAGCTGATTTATATATTTACACAGATACTTCTAAAATAGTTCTGTAGGCTGTACACAGAGGAAAATAAACTATTTTAAATATATAGAAATCTAGTATTCTCTTCACTGTCAATGCAAATTCAGCCTACAGAGATATTATGATGCATCTGTAACAGCTAACAAATAATTCTTGTGCACTTAAAACTAACAACATTTATTTGCCTATGCAACCGACATCAGCAAGATCTTTCATCCACACAAATTCACACCTGATGCTAATGCTGCTTTCAGTTAGGCCATCTGTCTCTCTCCTCCTTTCACCAATCTAGCTCCCTCTATTTTCATGAAACTTGTAGAAATATCTTAACAGAAGCCAAAGTTTACGAAAAGACATGCAAACAGAAATACAATGTGGTCATAGAAGCAGTCTTGCAAGAAGAAACTTGACGAACATACTAACTACAGAGATTATGAAAAAATTCGGCATGATCCATTTAAAACCAGCTCATTTTCAAGATTAACAATAGAGCCACTAATTACTCAAACTGTCAGAAATTATTGCATTCAGGTAACACATTAAAAGAGAGAAAAGTCAATGATGAAATGCAACGTAGAAAAAAACCCTGTGCTTATTTTGAAGTGATGTCAGTAGTCCATGGGTGGATAACTCAAAAGGATTTAGATCACAGACAATTATAGAGCAAATGACTTACGGGAAAGCAAAAGAGCAATTATGCCTTTCATGTAAGCAGAGCAACTCCTACAGCCAAACTAATTAAACACTATAGTGCAAACCCTAACCCATGTTTTTCATGTCATTATGAAAATGTGACATGATTGCTAAAGCTCAAAAGAAAGGTAATTAGCATGCTTGTTTTCAGTAAATACACTGACTTAAGATTCAAAACAACAATAAGAGATCAGCTCTGCTAGCACAGTGATCTTTGAGTTAACTTCATAAAGCCGAATTTGGTTAAAAAAGCAAATCTAAACCAACTGGATAATGTAACACTAACATCACTTAAAAAAGTAATCTTCCTATTCCAGAATATATGTTAAGTTCCTCTACAATGTGTTTCATTAAACAGAGTTTTGATATATTAGGTTTAGATATAGCTCAATTATCCAGCTTCCACAAAGTTTTAGCTTATGCAATGTTATGCATTATCAAAAAAAACATACATTACCTGATTTTTTTGTTTGCTGCTCTTGGACAAATTTTTTCTGTTCCTTCTGAAAATCTCCAATAATTGTCTAAAATAAAAATTAGGGAACCAGAATGTAAAAAAATTCACTCCTCTTGTTTCACGTTCACTCAGAAAGTGTTTTCAAATACACTGCAGGATCATATTCCTATATCCCTAGTGGCCCTTTTTGTAAGTTAATTAAAGGTGTTTCATGTAGATCATACATTCTTTTTTACCAAAATATTCAATCTTGCCTTTAAAAGTTTAAACTACTGTGTACGCTTTCAAAATTATATTTATAGTTTTATCATGTTCAGGAGACAAAAAAGAAAAAAAAAAAAAGAAGGAAAATCCTAGCTGATAAGTTGAATATCTGCATACTATGCATATACATGTACAGCCTAACAGCACAGACAACACAAACTAACTGTTGAGACCTATTCAAACATGTTTTTAAAGCATTAAACACTTAAAGATACCATTTGCCTTACAACAAGTTTCAGGAGTTGCCTAAGAAATATATCCCTTACAATAAATCAGACTTGTAAAATTGTTAAGTATGATTTTCAGGATATCTTCTTAGCTGAAATTATAAAATCATTTGTCCATTTATGTTGTTGACAAATTTTAATTAAAAAATTATGTAGAGAAATATCCTATATTGAATTTAGAATTTAAAAAAATGGAGAATGGTCTCAGAAGTTGGCATGCGATAAGCTAGAAGTAACAATGCAAATTTTATTCCATAGTTGAAAGCAGAGGCAAAAAGCCACGAAGCTAGCAATGAATACTTAGACCACTCACAAAATCCAAATTTTATGCAGTGAGGGCTTTGACTTAGCAAGTTCCTAAAAAGCATGCAAGTCTTCAAGCTAAATCCTGATAAATCCCTATTTTTTTTTCCTTCAACAACCCAGTATTTCAGTTAAACATTAACATCAGTGAAAGAACTACTGTAGTGCCTATTATACAAACAGATCGTTGTGGTTCCTCTTGGTTGTTATATGAATTCTTGGTATTTAAGGAATAAAATAATTTATATGGTGTAAGAAAAAAGCTTTACAATGATATAATCCTGTTTCTCCCATAAGTAAACTTCGTAGACAAAACAGGGAATTCGTATTATTCTAAGGCATTCACAGAAGAAAATAAAATTGTATTTTAGACATAAAATGTGCTGTAGGTACTCAGCTACAATTTCTTATGAGCATTATTATTTGTGTATTAAATTACCAAATAACCTTCTTACTTGATTTTTCCTTTTTGATGGGGATCAAAATTTCATTAGACTCTAATATACTGTAGTAGGAAATATAACTCTGCTATTATGAATGGACAGTTGTCACTAAAAAGTCAAGGAAATCTGGAGACAAAATTTGATCATAACAGAAATTTTTAAGTGTCATTCGATGACTAACTTGGACACTAATTCTATCAAGAAATGCAATTTAAAAAAAAAAAAAGGCAACGGTTTAGTTCCTCTGAAGAGGTGTCTGAGAGACAGGGGCAGGTGGAGGGGGTCTGGCTGCATCTCCCATCTCTGACATGCCTGGTTGCACAGTCCCGCTACATTTGCCTTGGTTTTAGCCAGTTCCCTTTCCCTTCTGCTTCCAAGCTACCCTTGGTAAGAAATACGAAACACTACATAGCACTTACTGCTGCTTTTTTTTTTTCTTTTTTTTTTTTTCCCTGCCAAGTTCATGATTTCAGGCACTGGAAGAACACTTCCTACCAGTAGTTAGGCAACTGGAGCTGGCAGCCAGGAACAGGGAGGGGAAGAGATAAGTGGTAGGGTCAGGGTGGGGGAAAGAATAGGACAATAGTAAGCTGTTTCAATAACTCATGGGGCCTTATGAAACCATACCTGTCTAACTCTAGGGTCTAAGTATACAATATCCACAAAGCTCACCTAATTCTGAGATGCATTTAAGATGCAAGCTATAGCACGCAAGCTCTTTCCACCTAAATAAACTGGGGGAAAAAAACCAGCCCATACATCTCCCAGACATCCCCCAACTGCCTGTTTCTACCTAATTCTTCCAGCCTTTCCTCCTATGTCAGCATTTTTCATATTTTCTTCAGGTCTTTCTCCAATGTATCTACATCTGAAGGAACAGAACACAAATGCAGTACTGAGTAAAGCTGACTGACCATTTTTTGGCATGTCTACCCCATGGTAAGTCTACATTTCAGTCACATAATTTATCATGACAGCAGATATCCGTTCTTGAAATACATAATTCCTAAAGCCAGCTTAAAGAAATGTTATCACATGCCAGAGTTGCCACATGTTATAACAACAGTAAGCAAACAGATCTTTCAGATCAAGTATCTAGAAATAAAATACCTTATCAATGATACTGTCGATTTTTCCTTCTTCTACAGACTTCTTTATCGTCTGTGCTGTTTCAGCAACGGATTCAGATATCTTTTTTGTAGCAGCAGTGGCAAAATTGAAGAGGTAACCTTTCACAGACAAGAAGAAAGACCTGAAAAAAGATCTCTTTAAATCCAGTTCTCTTACTAGATTTATTTTCCTTTCTCTTTAGATATTTGGATACTTGAAAGCTTCTTTCAAAATCATTTAACCCAGCTTCTAGCCAACAAATAATTCCTAAAATCCTATTTATAATTTCCTAGTTCATATTCTTTAGTGATGATGATCAAGCTGTATGTTTGCTCACAACTCTTTGTAAACTAAGCTTTTATACATGAACCTTGTTTACTAAACAAAACATTCCTAATGGTCCTTGACATACTGCTTTCCAATGAATTTTCTGAAGCAACGTGTCTTACCTACTTTCATTTATGTATTTTGGAGACATTAAGCAACAAAGTAACTTTAGCAACTGTATTAAAATAGAATTATATTTTTTTAAAAGAAAACATGCACAATAAAGTCTCATGCAGCAAGGCAATAAATGCATGAAAAAATTCAAGCAATAACTTGAGATTCCTTCAAAGGTCTTAAGATAGACGCTTTCTCTTGATGTTTGCCCTTTTCTATTTTGCGTTGTCTTCCTCTTTCTAGCTCCACGAGAAGCACTGTGGCCCTGTTCGCTTATTTTGCTGAAAGAGTGTCAGAACAGCAGTATAAAATATTTCCAAAGACTAACTAGCATTTTTTATATTAGCAGTGCTGAGGTGAAGAAAGGTGGCAGGGAAAGACTACGTAGCATGGGCAGTTGCCTTGTATTGTTTGTTTTTAAGGACAAACTTGCAAGCAGCAAGATGTATATCACAAACCTTCAGAAACCTTAAATATCACTTTATTGACAAAGGATCTTAAACAACATGGGTATTGTTTATTTCTCAGATAAGGAAATGATGTCAGAAGCACTTTGTTACATTTGAACAATTGTATTACAACTGTAATATCAGAGTTAAAGTATGTACAATGATACAACGTTGTTAAGTGCCATAATAAATATAATAATGGCAGAGGGATCTAGGTAGATTGGAGCATTGGACAATCATCAACAGCACGAAATCTAACAGGAATAAATGCTGGATTCCGCACCTAGGATGGAGTAATGCCAGGCACAAGTACAGATTGGGAGAGGAGTTGCTGGAAAGCAGCCCTGCAAAAAGGGATCCCGGGATGCTGGCTGACAGCAGGCTCAATATGAGTCAGCAGTGTGCCCTGGCAGCCAAAAGAGCAAACCCCATCCTGGGATTTACCAAACACAGCATAACCAGCCAGTCAAAAGAGGTGATTACCCTGCTGTATTCAGCACTGCTGCGGCCTCACCTTGAGTTCTGTGTGAAGTTCAGAGGCCCACAATGTAAGAAGGATGTGAAGGGCCTCAAATGCACCCAGAGGAGGGCAAGAAAGGTGGTGAAAGGGCTGGAAGGCATGTCCTGTGAGGAGCAGCTGAGGACTTTGGGCTTGTCTGCTTTGGCGAAAAGGAGGCTGAAGGGTGACCTCATTGCTCTCCACAGCTTCCTGAGGAGGGGGAAGTGGAAAAGGAGGTGCTGGTCTCTTCTCCCTGGTATCCAGTGATAGCATGTGTGGGAATGATTCAATGCTGCATCAGGGGAGGTTCAGACTGGAGACTAGGAAACATTTTTTACTGAGAGGGTGGTCAAACTGGAACAGGCTTGCTAGAGAGGTGGTCGATGCCCCAAACCTATCAGCATTTAAGAAGCATTTTGACAATGCCCTTAATAACATGCTTTAACTTTTGGTCAGCCCTAAATTGGTCAGGCAGTTGGACTAGATGATCATTGTAGGTCCCTTCCAACTGAAATAGAACAGAATAGACTAACAGGGTTAGAAGAGGTAATGGTGGATCTAAACCACATAGCAATTACCAAAGATATATTTGAGGCCTTAGAATGCAAAGCACGTGGGATGGTAAGAACATTTTAGTTATTCTAGAAAATCAACTTTAACTTTTATATAAGGGACTTAAAAAAAAAAAACAAAAACTTCAGCACTTCTGTTTCAAACAAAAACCCCACCTTCTTTCTCAAGACCTCACAAAAATTCCAGTTTCCTTATGGGTTAGAAATGTAAGAAGTAACCTTTCCAAGAAAAAAAAAAATTAGTTGTTTTAACATGCAGTTGTTAGCCACTGGCAGAATGAGTTACTTTGGAACATTCATGTCACCTTTAGGAAAGCTGACTCTTCTTGATGGCATATAAAATATTCTCTGTTATATCACCAAATCAATACTTAAATATGGAGAAGTCTAGCCAGCCCTCAAGCAAGCCTGTTTTTTAAAATCACAGAATCATAGACTAGTTTGGATTGAGGGACCTTTAAAGGCCATCTAGTCCAAACCCCCTGCAAGGAGCAGGGACATCCCTGACTAGGTCAGGTTGCTCAGAGCCTCATCCAGCCTGGCCTTGAACGTTTCCAGGGATGGGGCATCCACCACCTCTCTGGGCAACCTGTTCCAGTGTTCCACCACCCTCACTGTAAAAAATGTCTTCCTTGTATCTGGTCTGAATCTCCCCTCTTTTAGTTTAAAGCCATTACCCCTTGTCATATGACAAGAGGCCCTGCTAAAGGGTTTCTCCTCATCTTTTCTGTAAGCCCTCTTTAGGTACTGGAAGGCCACTATAAGGTCTCCCCGGAGCCTCCTCTTCTCCAGGTTGAACAGCCCCAACTCTCTCAGCCTGTCCTCATAGGAGAAGTGCTCCAGCCCTCTGATCATCTTTGTGGCCTCCTCTGGACCCTCTCCAACGGTCCACGTCCTTCTTATGTTGGGAGCTCCACAGCTGGACGCAGTACTCCAGGTGGGGTCTCACTAGAAATATATAACTTCCATTTATAAGTCACAGAATGGTGGCAACCAAATTTCTTTCAAGTACTTGCTAGCATCTTTCATATCTCTTATCAGGCTTTACAACCCATCACATGCTTCACACTGTATAAAAAAAAAAAAAGAAAGCCGATCTTCTACACTTTAGATACAGATACATATAATACTGTGCCACTTATGACAGCAGAGGAACCAGCAGCCTGCTGGATTGCTTCCTCCCTACCAGCTTTTACTGGTAATTTTATGTACCCTAGAAACTTTCTTATAGGCAATTGTTTTAGGTGCAAAAGGTGCTGAAACATTTGCTGTTCAGTGACATTTTGGTATTGCTGGGCAAAGTGGTTTTGGGCAGTTCTGGAACCAGTCTGGAGATCAAAATGCTTTTTATTTCCATTAAGGATAAATATTCTTCTGAACTGAGGTACTTCTAAAACCTCAGTAAGCGGTGGTATTTAGCCTCAGAAAAATAGAATTGGTTGGAAAAGCAACACTTCCACCTTCAAATTACCATGAAACTTTCCCTCCATTTTACAAATCTATGCCCGTATTAAGAATAAGTATGTAACAATATTTCTAATATTAGTTTACATTGACAAACTCTCCTAACCTTTGTAATGATGTAAAAGTGAGCAAAAAATAATGTATCGAAGGCTTCAGTTTTACCAGTAAAATTCTGTATGTGCTAGGGAAGTCTTTCCACACAGCTACCTTGGTTGTTAGTCATGCAGATGTTTGTAGAGTAACCATGTGTCAAGACAGTGATGTCCAAATCCTTAAAAAAGCCTTTCTACCACCACAATCTTCTCTGGTGTCACAAACAATGAATCCATGGATCACTAGACCAAATTCTCACTTCCAGGGCAAATTATATCTGTAACAGTCAATACTTATTCTTCCCCTGAAAATTCTTTTTTCCCTTCTTGAACAGAGTGACTACCAGATCAGGATGAATTTAAAACAACCAGACAAGTATTTGTCCAAACTACAAAGATAATCTGCTGCAGCTAAGATAGCCCAAGGCAAAGCACTGTAAAGAACCATCTGAGACCAACCTTGCAGTTGATACTGATCTGGCATTTCAGAGCAGCAGTAAGAAAACACTTTAGCAAGGAGTACAGAGCTGTACTTTGGACTAATTTTATCTAAGAATTCACAAGTTACAGCCTTGCCTCATTACAGATGAGTTCAACAAAATGGTCAAAACCCATTACTTTCCCATTAAAAAAAAAATCAAACAAACACACAAACCTCACACCAATCCAAGAAGTACATTATTCTATACGTATGCATCACTTCTCCCACACTGACAACAGAACAGATACTTAAAGAAATGCTGTTCATTTAGTAACAATTCTGAAAAAGATGATAACTGAAAGGAACATTTGCAGACATTTACTTGGTTCATATTTTAAATATCCAGATTTAATTTTTTTTTTTTATCTCCAGCAAGGTAACATCCTTTAACAGTGCACAGAATTGGTAGCAACTTAACCAAACACTTCTCACTGTCAGTAACTGCTATTTAAAAACAGTTTCAGAAATGCAGAAAAATGAAGATGAAATTAGAGAACTAGGTCACTACCAATATTCCAGCTTCATCAATTGCATAAGATTGTTTTGGAACTGTGGAAGAGACTAGATGAGCTGCATGAAAAACTACACGGTAGTGATGTATACCGTAGACTGCAGTCAACAAGTATCATGTAAAAGAGATGCAAAACAAAGATATATGAAAACATATGATAAAAAAGGGTAGGGCAGAATGACTTTTAACACTCCTTCACTGAAATAATTTTTCATACTAGCTAAACTGACCTGAATTACCATTTACATCCGGAAAAATATGCTCAAAGCTATTTTTTTTTTTTAAAAGAGTATTCTAGTCACCTCAAACTTGTGTTCCCCATTTTCCATCACTATGCAAGGTACACCGGAGTTGTAGCTATCTCAATGAAAAGTGATTTTTCTTTTACATTTGTTGAACTGAGAATAAACAGGCTTAACTCATCCTAAAACTTATCTATAACTGTTTAGGTCAACTAAAGCTTTGGCTTATGTGCCAAGAATAAGTACTAGTAACTTCTTTAACCCCTAAACCTACATTAAACTGGTTTACCTTCACTTCTGCAGTCGCTACCCTGCTCTTGCCGCACTAAGGGAATTTTGCTGCTAAGACTGCAGTTTTATTTTTTACAAACGGACCCGTAGCAGCACCCCCCGCGTGAAGGTGGCTGGGCACGACACACCCCTCCAACAAGCGAAGCTATTTTTTTCACTCAAGCCTTCTCCTTGCACGAAGGGCCCCAGCAGCGATGTGAGTGGGAGGAGAGGCCCTGGGGACCGCGGGGGAGGCGGCGGGGAGGGCAGTGCGGCCGCGGCGAGCGGCAGGGGCAGGGCAAGGGGCGCTTTCCGGTCAGGTGCAGGTGTGCCCCGCAGCTGGCGGTGCCGGGCCGCCTCCCTCCGCCCCGCTCTCCCACCGGCGAGTGCGGGCAGGACACTCACTGCCGAGTCCTTTGGCCTGGCTGAGGAGCGCCTCCGAGTCCACCTGCAGCTCCCCTTCCTCTGAGCTCTCCACGGCCGGCTCCACGCCCGCTGCCTCCTCCTCCTCCTCCGCGGAGCTGTTCCTCTCCTCGGCCGACAACAGCTTCTCCTCGCCTGCTCGCTCCAGCCCCAACCAGCTGCCCAGGCCGCGCAACATGGCGCAGGAGCGGCGGCGGCCGCGCTCAGCCGTTAACGGACACTCCTAACGCCAACGGGCCAGCACCTCTGTGTGCGGAAACCCAAGCTGCCCGCTTCTTCCGCATACGCCACTTCCGGGCTGCCGCGGGGAGGGGCGGCGCTCTAGCCTCCCACTCGCGCCGCCGCCGCCGCCGCCGGGGGTGGGGAGCAGGCGGGGGAAGAGCGCCGCTGGCGGCGGGGCGGGGAGCCGCACCGGAGCACCTGTCCCACGAGGCCGCCGCCGGCGTGCGCCCGCGCCCCGCCCTCCCCGGCTCCGTCGCCTGCGCGGGAAGCAGCGGCCTGGGCTCCTCGGGCTTTTACCTGCGGGCCGGGGCCGGGGCCGGGGCCGGGCGGCGGCGAGGGGCGCTGCCGGTTGGAGTAACCGCCGTTAAAGACACAGCGGGGCGGTAAGTCACGGGCCGGCGGCTTGCGGTCGCTCAGGAAGGGGCAGCCACCCCCCGCCAGCCCTCACCGTGGTCCCTCTCTGCCCCTCTGCTGCCCGGCCTGGCCTCGCCTCCAACGGCCCTTCCCGCCACTGCCCTGAGGTGACCCGTGGGGCAGGGGAGGGGTGGGCAGCGGGAGCCCCTCTCCGGGGCTCGGCAGCAGCGGGTTTCGTGCGGTAGCGGAGCGGTTGTGGGGTGGAGGGCTCCGAAATCCGCTCTGCAGACGGCAAGCCCCCCTCGGTACGGATAAAACGGAGTCATTCGTGTGCCTCTCTGCTCCTGCTGATTTCCAGTTCCCAGCAAAGTGCTTGCTTCTAGGATCCGCTTTTTGCTTTCCCTCCCTCAGCTCCATTTTCTTCTCCTTTCACAAGGGGCTTCCCAGACCACCTGGAGCTCTTTGTTTCTGTTGCAGGTAAACTTTGCGTTTCCGTAAGCTGCTGGGAAATCACCGTTCTTGCTAAAATCCCGGCGAGCTTTTCATTTTGGTTCCCTTAAGCAAGGTGGCAGGGTTTAAGAGTTTTGAAGTGGCACATACTCAAGATTGATACCTGTTGGATTAATTTCTCCCTCCTTCTTTTTCTGGATGTAGCTTTCGAAATGGCTTAGATGATTATGAAATGTTAATGTTGACGACTGCATTAGCTGATTTATGAAGGAGGAGTCTGAAACAGGAGGTGGGCTCCAAATCTTAAAATCTGCTGTTAAAAAAAAATTACATCTTAAAATTAAATGGCAGGGAAAAGTTAATTCCTGATGATTCTTTTCTCCCGAGTTAAATACTTTTGATTGCTATGGTCTTCCTTTTGTCCATGTTGACAAAGAAATCATAGTTTATTAATTTCTATTACCAAGAAATATAAAAGCATTGATAACAAGCATTGTTACGTTCTTGAACTCTGTCTCCTGAAGATCCAGGCCTTATTTGTGTTACTTACAGTAAGAGGAAGAGTTACAGTGTTCATTCACTAGCTGCTGCTTGTGAATACTTGATACACTGTGAGTTGGAGAAGTGAAAGCTGCTGAAAAATGGAGTGGGTGGTATAACGTTCTGATTTTAATGGATATTTGAAGGTACAGTTACGATTTTTGAAGGTAAAGCTACTGGGCAGAGAATGTGAGTGTTCTGACTAATGTAGCAATGAACAATCTTTGAGCTAACTTCTTGAAACACATGTGAAATTATTAACTACTTTAGTTTAGAAAGAATCCAAGGTGAGATTCATCTTGCCTAACTTGTGGTTCTAAAAGTTATCTGGTTTTTCCTGTCATGGGAGAGGAATACAGCCGATGAACTGTGGCTCTTTGGTATTTCCACAGAGCAGCATATCAAAATGGTATCTTGTTTTTCCACTGACTCTGGCATGGATTTAGGTGCCTAGTTTATATATTGGTGTATAAACTGGGAGAGATGAATCCTACTCCCACATTCCAGAGTGGTAATTTTTGTTGTCCATTTCTGAAGGTCGTTTCAGCTTAGATTCTTGGCATACTGAGGCTGTGTTCTTCCCTGACATGAATTTGCGTTCAACAGATGTACATCTTTGTCATTTTAGGTTTCCAGCTTGAGATCAGTGTGCGTGTGCTGATTCTCCGATGAAGTACATCCTGGTAACTGGTGGTGTCATCTCAGGCATTGGCAAAGGGATCATTGCAAGCAGCATTGGCACCATACTGAAATCATGTGGTCTACGTGTCACTGCAATCAAAATTGATCCTTACATAAACATAGATGCTGGAACCTTTTCACCATATGAGCACGGTATGAAGGGCAGTGCTGTTTCCTTTTGCATAAATATTTGTATTCACAGTAATGTGGTATTTTAGCTGTTTCCTTTTTTTTTTTTTTTTTTTTGAAAAAACCCCAATAGTATGGTAGTTGTTAGTAATTTTATAATCTATTTCACAATGCAAGTTTGTTCCTTACTATGTGTTCTCAATGGCGTGGTCTGCTGTAGGTAAGGAGAGAGGGAGCCTGTTCGTTGAAGACACTTTTATGAATAAATGCTTCCTTTCTATGAAATACCACTTTGTTGGCAAAATCCTAGCTATAGGCCTTGTTTGATTACTGCTATCTTCAGTTCAACTTGATAAAAAAAAAATTGGAATAATGCTATAAAACTTACTTGAAACTTAAGTCCTCAACAGTTACTTGTGATTGCTGTTACCTGGGTGTCAGGTGTCAGTGCCTCTAGTGTAAGTGTCTTCATGAGAGTTAGATAAAGTTCTCATTTTAGTCAATGAGGATTGAGTCAAAACCATCAGTGAAGCTTAGAGAGCCAACTAATGATATAATTTTAAAGTAGATGCTTAGTTTGGTTGGTCAGTTCTCTAAGCTACCTTGGTTGTATTGACTACATTGCTGATGAGCTACAAGACAGTCTGACATGCATCTGTAATGTTGAATGTTCCTTCAGCTGTCTGGCCTGTCACTCGTACATTTATTAAAAACAACAGTTTTTAAAGTTCCAAAGTACTTTCAGCCAATAGACATTTCTAATTCTTTTTATCTGTCAGATTTTCTCTGCTTACTTTTAGTCTAGACCAAAATTTTTGGACCTGGAGATAAATGTGTTTATCTCCTGAACCAAAAAAAAGATCTTGCTGCTTTTTAAGTGGAGGAAGAGTACAGCACATCAGATCTCTCTCAAAAAGCCAAATTTAACTAATCCAGTAGCCTTGCACTTTCAGAAGCACATCTGGTGCTACTTAGGCAGTTGACCAGGGAAATTCTGCCTTTGACTTTAGTGGCAAGACTCCTGCGATGACTTAAGATCGTGAGAATGTATTCCTCCCAGGGATCGGGTACAGAGGAGAGGGGATACTATGGCATCTAATTCCCATACAATTTTTTTTTTTTCCCTCTATTTACTTAAGAGTTCCTTACTGCTTGTGAAGAAACATTGGCTTGCTGGATAGTAAGTAGACATTGATACATGCCAGAATGGCAAGCCTCTTTTGTTAACATTTTGGCAGAAATATGATTGAGTCAAAGGATTTTAATTTGGTGATTTCCAGTTGACTAAGGAGTTTTTTAATAATATTTTTTTTTACACTTCCAGGGTCTGGTTATGAGAAGTATTGGTTCCACTCTGCCTCTGTTGGCTTAAATGATAACTTAGTACAGAGGAGGTACTCAGTGCCTCATGGAATCCGACATAACTCCTCCACTCTGTCATATGCATTGTGGTGTTTTTGTTAAACTGTTGCTGGGAGTATTGTATCTTGGTGGGTGTTGTGGTTTTGCCCTAGTCACCAGACAGTTTCTCACTCCCCCTCTCCATCCCCAGCAGAATGAGGGAGAAAATTGGGAAGAAAGGAAAACTCATGGGTTAAGATGAAGACATTTTACTAGAAAAGCAAAGGAAAACTACAATAATAACAAAATATATGGATACTAAAATATACAAAATTAACGATGCATGATTTCTCACCACCCGATGTCCCAATGACCAATACAGTCTGTCCTGATCAGCGATCATGGAAACGAAACGAAGCAGCAAGCAAAGGAATGAGAGAGAGAGAGAGAGAGAGCAAGGGACCGAGAGCGATGCCAGCGAGTGAGATGCCCCCACTGGACAACCCCTGCTCTTATACTGAGCATGGCATTTATGGCATGGAATACTCTCTTTGGTCTGTCTCTCTCCCAGCTTCCTGCACTTTAGTGAAACCTGGAAAGCCAGACACTGTCCTTGGTCTCATTAACAACAACTCATATCATCAGGGTATTTATCAACATTCTTCACATATGAAATCCAAAACACACTGGCTACTGAGAGGAAAATTAACTACATCCCTGCTGAAACGAGGACAGTGGGATATATATTTCTATAGTCCACACTATACCTTCAGTGGGATTTCTTCTTCTTTTTTTTTTTTTCTTTTTTTTTTTTCTCTTGTATATTATTCTTGTAACTTGTTTAGCCATTGATTCATTGGGTCATGGCAAAATATTTTATGTTTTTTTCTGAAGAGCATTCCAGCCTTACCTCAAGATCTAGCAACTTTAGTTTCTTCAGAAGTTTACTGGATTCAGAATTTAGAGTCTCTTCAGAGGTCTAAGAAAAACCTGAACCTGAAAGATATTTTCATTAGATTTTTCAGGGTCAGAAATAATCCTCGCTGTGAACACAGTGAACCAAATACACAAAGTGAAACAAGTGAATAAGAAACAGTGATCACATTTGAAGAAGCATTTATGTTCATCATAACTTTACTTCTGATCCAAGCCTTAATTGTTAAAATAGATCCAAGCAACAAGAATTTATAGTGAAACACTTTGAATATGCGTAATAATTCGTGCTTAGAAAAGCATAGTATTTGGCTCCCACATAGAAATTAATGTTTTATTTGTGGCTGATTTATGATTCCTGGAGATTGTTTTCTTCTAATCAAGGGTTGTAGCATGCTGTTGAAATGCTGGTTAAATATTTTTAAGTCACTTAAATATTTTGGCAATATACTTACATGTATTTGCAAAACTATACATGACTGAGGGATAGGCATTCAATGTAAAAGTAATGACTCCGATAGTAAGTCACACAGAATGACAACGCAGATTGAGTTGGATCATGTACTTTATTGATATGTTGTTGTGATATGTCATTTTAAAAAACTTTTCTTCAATTTTAAGATAAGTTTGTGGTGTTCCTGCTGTGTGTTTAAATAATTTCTGATTATTTTGTTGCTTTTCTGTCTGTTTTCACTTTCTTTTTTTTCAGGTGAAGTTTTTGTATTGAATGATGGTGGAGAAGTTGACTTAGATTTGGGAAATTATGAGAGATTTTTGGACATCAATCTCTATAAAGATAACAACATCACCACTGGAAAGATATACCAGCATGTCATTAATAAGGAAAGACATGGTGATTACCTGGGAAAAACCGTTCAAGGTGATATTTTTAATTCTGTGGGATACTAGTCACTATTCACAAAAGAGTGATCTGCTAGAATAAACTGCTCCTTGCTACATCACCTTATTTCTTTTTCCTTCCCACGAGATATGGGCATATTCCTGTAATGCTGGGCTTCTGGGCTCAAGGAAGGGAGGAACAGAAGAAGGAGCTAGTAGTTTTCATTTATCTTTCTGGTCATTTTCCCCCTTTTGCGTGCAGAAACTGATATATGGGCCTGAAGTAAGATGTGCTTGCCTTCTTTGATTTTGTCTTGTAGTTGTTCCACACATCACTGATGCAGTTCAGGAATGGGTAATGAATCAGGCAAAAGTTCCAGTGGATGATGACAGAAAAGAGCCACAAATTTGTGTAATTGAGGCAAGTATGGAACCTTTTAGGTTCTACAGTGAACACAAAGAACTAGCTTGCTTCCTCTTTGCTACTTACTGTAAAACGGTCAGACTGAAGTTTTATAGAGAACAGCAATGCCAAGACACATTTTCTATTCTTTGGTTTGTTCCGAGAATCATAGGTGTGGTCTTATCCCTACAGCTTCTGTGTGCTTGACTAAGTCCCTTCTAGAATACTGCTGAAACTGAGCTGCTTAACAGTTTATGAATTTATAAAATTAAAGCAGCCAGTTACTGTAATGTGAAGTTACCTGTTCCAAGATACAGACATTTGACTGAAGCTTTATACTGTTAAAAGTATTGAGAGAACTCCTGTAATACCTGAAATCTCCTATGGTCTGAAGGAGAGCCTGTAACATTCTAGCTTTCTGTATGACTTCAAATGTCCATCTTGTTGCTCATGGTCACATTTAAAGGAACATATTTAAACACTGTCTAAGTTATCATCCCACTTTCTGGTGTTATTTTTAAGATCTTTGGAGGCAACTTTGTTAATCACTTAACCTACTGATGTTCTGCACAATGGAAACAGTAAGTTTTACCCATCCTTAGGAGGGCATTGAGACAACTGGACCGAAGGCAGTCAGTAATTGCTACTATTACTATTACAGCAGAAAACACAGAAAAAGATTACATCTGAGAATTTGACAGAAGAATATGTCATAGATTTAATGCCAGAAATGGGCACCATAATCAATAGTGTGATAAACTTTGTGGCCCAGGCTGCAGATTTGCTCAGTATTTCTTACCAGAAGAATCTGCCTTGATTGAAATGTACTTATTGGTATAGCTATACATCATGTTTATTATGTGCACAGTGAGAGTCAAACACTTCATTTAAAACAAATGTAAAACCAGTAAATACAGAAGTTTCACTAGAACATTAATAAGTGATTGACTTGTCAGTCCTTTAACTTCAAGTTTAATTTTTTGTTTCCTCTGTATAAAGGTTTTTATTTTGTAATAGCTCCAGCCTGATAAAAATATTTTTTTCAGAACTTTAAGGATAATTGTAATGTTTTTCCATGGCAAAATCCTGAAGGAGTTAGACTGGATGTGTCACATACAGATGCAGTTGTCAGAAGTTTTTCTGGTACTGAGTGAACACAAATATGCAATTCTGTCAAAAGCCACGTGGTGGCACTGAAAAATCATTCTGAAATAGAGCTGGTTCATAAGACTTATGTATTAAACACTGCTTTATTTAGTGGTTAGCCTACTACAGCTCTTTGTAGCTCTTTGGATGTATAAATAAGTTTTATGATGGACTTAGTCTTGGGTTTTGGTTTGGTAATAAATATTTAAAATCTTTTATAATGTCAAATATTATTTCACGTTGTCCATATGGCATTTATTGATGTTGGACAGCTATGGTGATATTGCTGAATGGGTGTATCTTATTGGTCACAACTGTTCATTAATCTGACCAACAGGAAAATAAAGTTTTAAAATAAATTTCTTTTTGAAGTTTAAAAAGAAAAGCTTAAAAAACTTTTAATTTTTTTTTTTAAAAAAAAAAACAACCCTTCACATCAGCTTAACTATTGATTACTTTTTCACCACTTTGAAGGCAATGTGAAATCATGTCTTATTCAGTAGCACTGCACATCTTCCCATGGGAAGCTCATGTGTTTGGTGTAAAGTGAATATAACAAAACTGGAAAATTGTTTTGTTTTCCACTGGGAACAAAATGCGCAGAATAGAGGAGGGCTCTTTGCTGAGTATGCCTGCAAATTTCAACTGTCAGGTTTTTTTATAGGATAAAAATTTCAGAAAACTTGGTCAGTATGAAGGAGGTAGACTTTTTATTTTTCTTTTGTTTTTGCTTTCTGCCACTCTGACCTATCCAAGCTTTCTTTTTCAGCTGGGTGGAACGATTGGAGATATTGAAGGAATGCCATTCATTGAAGCATTTAGACAGTTTCAGTTCAAAGCAAAAAGAGAGAACTTCTGTAATATCCATGTTAGTCTAGTACCACAGGTAAGTTATTAAAATTAACAAAATAGATTTTCTTCTATATTGACCTTTATATTTGTTTACTTCTTGCATTAACTCCTCCTTGCTGGAGGGTTTTAGAGACAGAGATATGAAACTCAGCCACATTGGGGTAAATAAAGGCCTTGTTAATGACTTTCTTGATGTAAGAATCAGTTTTAATGTTCTAAGTTACCAAAAACCCCCATTATCAACCCTGATTTTTCTAGAAGGCTAAATATAGTGATGCTTTGAACTGGAAGGTGCTGGTACATCATGAGCTCAGTAAGAAAGGCACTCAGACTCTCTAAGGTATCATTTGAAATTCTATTTGTTAGAGCTGACACTGTAAGAAAAGAATGGTATAAATGACCTTACATCCCTTTAGGTGATGGAAACCCCAGGTGGTGTAGCAATGAATGGCCCTGATATGCAGCATGCTGGGCAGACCCCATCTGTTCAAGAGATTCTTCTCTTTCAGTCATTTGAGCTAATAAAGAATTTTCTTACAAGGAAACAACTGTACCACTTTTACTGTCAAACAGAAAGGATGTTCTCGGGGGAACTTGCTGCATCCCTGGGTAAGGGCAAAGTCACGCAGGTGAGGTAATTGCAGATGCTGAGTGGGAGCTGCCTGCAGGCTCCTCTGTTACAGAGAGCTGGCTGAGTTTGTCTTGCGGCCAGGGGGTTTGTGCCGCACAGGCCTGGGTCTCCTCAGGTGAACTCTCATGTGGCTCATTAACTCCTCAATCTGCGATGGTCTTCCAGTCAAGACCTCTGCAACTTTTTGTGCAGGGCTAAAAGTACTTTTCTATTTGAACTGTAAATTTTACTTCACAAATAGATTTTCTTATTATTTTAAGAGGTAAGTATTCACTGGGGAGATTTTGGTAAGCAAAGTTTGGTAATGATGATGTGGTTGCACCTTGTACAGATAAAAAAAGGAATCATTAACCACTGCAGCTATGGATTAGAGGATTGATCAGCAATTGGTAGGATTGATTCTTTGTATTTGAGAACAGAATTATTTACTGCATCTGATTATTTCCAAGGATAGTTGCTGAAGGCTTTGTGTTATGTTTGACATTTTCCATTTATCAGCAAAATCTGACCTTTGGAATATTCTTCTTCTTCTACCTGAGTCAATTATATTGAAACTTTTTCTCTGAACAAAAAAGCAAAATAAACTTTACCTGAATTAAGACCATGTGGCTTCTTCACAGAATTTCTTATATAAGTAATAACAGTGGTTCCATTTCTGTTTCTGACATATTATGTCTCTGTTTGGATATGTTTGCTTCCTGCAAGTATTATTACTTTCAATGATTTTTCTCTTTTAACCTGTAACTGCTCTTTTAGTAGATGTTAGTTGCTATTTGAGCTTTCAAAATATGTCTTTCCAGCCTAATGCCACTGGCGAACAGAAGACAAAACCAACACAGAACAGTGTGCGAGCACTGAGGGGTCTAGGCTTGTCTCCAGATTTGGTGAGTCAATAAGTACAGGTTTTTATTTATAGGTCATCCAGAAGTGTCCTTGCATAACCTATGTTCAAAGAGTAAGCCTTATTCTCCCATGAGACAAGAATTTTAGAAGAAATGCAACATATATGCTGCACTGCCTCACTAAAGCCACAGGAAAGAAATTACTCAAATTCACTCAAAGTTCACTTAATTCAACTAACTCCTTGCAATATCTTGGGACTGTAGCTATGTTCTTCTTCTGAAGGGATCTTTGCAGAAAAATGTTTCTGCACTGCTGAAAATAATCTAAAGTCTCAGTTCACTTTGTGGGAAGACCTAGAATGCTTCTGGCTTCTAACATTCTCTCAGAAATTTCTTTTTATGCATGATTAAGAAGAAGCAATCCTACCTTTGAAGTACATCCTTTGGAAATACAAAACGTGTGAATGAATCTTCAGAATAAAGTTCCTGAATTTCTTTCATGGAATCATAGCATAGTTTGGATTGGAAGGGACGTTTAAAGGTGTCGTAGGTTAGCCCCACTTGGGACCAAGCTATGCAGCTTCTCAGTCATTCTCCCCACCCTCTGAGGGGATGGGGGAGAGAGAATATAAAAAACCCTCAAGGTTTGAGATAAGGACAGGGAGAGATCATTAACATTACCGTTACGGGCAAAACAGACTTGACTTGGGGAAAACTGTTTAAATTTATTAATAATAAAACCAAAGCAAGATAATGAGAAAGGGGAAAAAAACCAACTTCCCCCTATGTCTCCCTCTTCCTGGGCTTAACTTCATTCCAGATTATCTCTACCTCCTCCCCCAAAGTGGCACAGGAGGATAGGGAATGGGAGTTGTGGTCAGTTCATCACGTGTTGTTTTCCACTGCTATGTCCTCCTCAGGGGAAGAACTCCTCACATTCCTTCTCTGTGGGCCTCCATGGGCTGCAGGGGGACAGCCTGCTCCACCATGGGCTGCACCACGGGCTGCAGGGGAATTCTGGCCAGGAGTGGCATTACTCCTCCCCTGCCTTCATTGACCTTTGTGTCTGCAGCTGTTCCTCTCACAAGAAATTCTTCACAACAGGCAGGCAGACGCCTCGGGTTCTCTTCACATCTCATCTCCTCTGCACTTCTTGCAACCAGGTGGGGCCGAGTTGGGCCCAGACAGCCGCTCAGTGGGAGGCCAGAGGGTGAGGCCCACAAGGCTCACAAGGCTTGCACCTCCGCCTTGCTTTCCCTGCTTCTGCTTCTTCACTCCTTTTTCCTTTTTTTTAATTTTATTTTTTTTTAATTTTTTTTTAAATTTTCCCCTTCTTAAATATGTTGTCACAGAGGTGTTATCATTGTTGCCAGTGAGCTTGGCCCTGGTCAATGGCAGGTCTGCCCTAGACCCGTCAGGGTCCACCAGACAAAGGGGAGACTTCTAGCAGCTTCTCACAGAAGCTGCCACTGTGGCCCCCCTGCCACCCCCCACCCCTCCCCCCCCAAAACCCAGCACAAAGATCATCTAGTCCAACCCCCCTGCAAGGACCAGGGACGTCTCCAACCAGATTAGGTTGCTCAAAGCTCCCTCCAGCTTGGCATTGAACGTTTCCTGGGATGGGGCATCCACCACCTCTCTGGGCAACCTGTTCCAGTGTTCCACCACCCTCACTGTAAAAAATTTCTGCTTTATATCTAGTCTGAATCTCCTCTCTTTTAGTTTAAAACCATTACCCCTTGTCCTATTGCAACAGGCCCTACTAAAAAGTCTACTCCATCTTTCTTTTAAGCCCCCTTTAAGTATTGAAAGGATGCAATAAGGTCTCTGCAGAGCTTTCTCTTCTCCAGGCTGAACAGCGCCAACTCTCTCAGCACTTCCCTGTAGGAGAGGTGCTCCAGCCCTCTGATCATATTCTTGGCCTCCTCTGGACTCGCTCCAACACGTCTATGTCTGTCTTGCAGTGGGCACCTCAGCGCTGGATGCAGTACTCCAGGTGGGGTCTCACCAGAGTGGAGTAGAAGGGCAGAATCACCTCCCTTGACCTGCTGGCCACTTTTCTTTTTATGCAGCCCAGGATACAATTGGCTTTCTGGGCTGCAAGTTCACATTGCTGTCTCATGCAGTTTTTTATCCACCAGTACTCCCAGATCCTTCTCTGCAGTGCTGCTCTCAATCCCTTCTTGCACCACATACTATAGTGAACCTAAAGCCAAGAAGTTTCACCTCGTGCCAGTTGGCAAATGATGATAAATACTCAACTCCTTCCATTCTTTCTCCCCAGTGCTCTAATACTAAGTATGTGTTTATTCCCTGGATGCAGTATTTGCCTCCCTGGTGCTTTTCCTTGGGAGCAGAGAGGAGACTTAAGTAGATTGCAGCTCCCTGTTGTGATACCTGTCTGCCATTGGAGATGTTAATCTGCTTGGTCAGTTGCTGGTATCACTGAAGCCAGGGCAGTGCAGCATCAAATGCCAGTACAACCCCAGTTCACACTTACGCTGCTATCTTTCTGAGCTGCAACTGGTGCAGCTGAAGACACGCTCTGTTTTTAGGTCTACTTCAGTAACAGAAAAGGACAATTTTGCTCTTTCATGCAAGGCTGCTTTTTTTTTTTTAAGTCAAAAGGTATTTTCCATGCTTAATTCTGGAAGTTGTTGAGCACTTTCCATTCCCAATAAAGTCCAATGGGTGAAAAGACTTCCTAGCCCTTTTCAGAAATGAGAGAGTAGTGAGAATAGTCACTGGTTCTGTATAACATTTGTATCTTCAAAAAAGAATAATTATCCTTGAAAGGATAGTCAAACAACTAAATTTTGTGTTGTGCTTCTTTCTGATTTTTTTCTAACTCTCACATTTTGCATTTATTAAAAAGCATGTTTATAACTACAAAACGAATGGCTTTGTAAATACGATATGTGAAGGATGTGTTAGGTAGCTTCAAATGTGAAGTTGTGACCTGGTAGCTGTAATCAGCTTGTGGAGGGAGAGACTTTTATTAACACAGTGCTGCTCTGCATTCCAAGCTTCAGGGCTTAAATTTCAAAATCCCTCTTGAGGTGCTAATTGCATATGGAAAGTTGCATATGATTTTTGAAGGCCTTTAAGATAATTGCCAGTGCCTGCCTCTTTTTCTTTTTTTCCCCAAATTAATTTTTAAAAGCCTGTTAAGTGTGTGTAGTAAAAGGAAAACAGGCTATCTAGTCACTTTCTCACATCTTGAGTTCTTGCCTGGGGCAGTTCTGGGACTGCCAGAAGCGCAGTACTTTTTTTTTTTTTTTTTTTAACAAAACAACCAAAAAACTTGCTGCTGTTGACTACTAAAGCATAGAGAGGTTACACTCTGAGCAAAGCCTCTTGGCACTGTTGTTAAGTTGCCTGGGCACTGCTTCAAGAAAATCTTTAAATGGTTTCTCTCTTGGGCAGGGGCTGCAGGCCAAGGCAGCACATGGGGAAGCTCCTAGAACAGCAGTCAGGAGAGCTTCCTTCAAAAGCTGTGCTGCCAGGCTGCCTAATCTGAATTTGGCTAGACCTCTTAATACCTGCTGCCTCCCTGTCTGGTCCCAGGCTTCCACGAGGTGGCATGCTGGGCCAGTCTCAGCTGTGTATGTACGGGAGCCTTTGTGTTCTCCACGGGGTGTTCTAAGCACTTAATGAATACAGTGTATCTGCAGATTCAATGTCCCCCTCACAGCATTTTGAAAACTGGTTATATGCGTGTCAGTGCTGCTTTATTCAGTTGAATTGTTCCTCATCTTCTTTGTATTATGTTTCTTTGAGATGCATCTCTGCCACTGTTATTATTGCTTCATATTTTTATGCAGATTCTAATGTTTTTGATTTCTGTGACTCCATTAACTTTAAATTTGTCTCAGAAAGATGGATGATAGCTTTCAAAGTGGATCTAATCATGTCCTCATGCTATCAAGATTTATGAGTTATGTCTTCAAACAGTACCCAATTTTTAAGTTGTGCTTAATTGAATTGAATGTATTTTTTTTCATAATTCTTTTTTGATTATTAGAATGTGTGCTAATTTTCCCTTATACTTGGCATTGTTTTTCTGTTTCTAGAATTTCTTGTAAGGGTAGGGGAAGTTAATTAGACTTCATTGATATCAGTGTAGGTAAGCTGTGTTCTAGCAAGATAATCAAAGACCGGCTACAAGTTTTTGAACAAAAAAGGGTTAATGTATTAAGTAGTTGCATTTGCTAGAAAGATGGGGAAAATAATGCTTTAATCTTTTTAACAGGATTATGCTACTTTCTGTTGTACTTTTAATATTCAAATTAACTTAAGGTAATAGGCTAAGTAATCAATAGGGACGTTGAGAGAGCAGTTCTGCACTTTGAGTTATCTGCCTGAAGTTGCATAATGCAAAAAAAACCCTTCCAACAAACGCCAAAACATATGATTATTTTATTTGTTGGTAAAAATTGTCAATTTTCTAAAATCCTTGAGAATTACATGTATCCGCAAAATAATAGCAGAATAATTGCACCAGGAAAAAAACCACTAAATTATGAAACAGTTTTCTGCTCTTCAGCCTCCTTCTTTTTATCATGATGTGAAAATTAAGAATTACAAAAAGATTCTGAAGTACTGAAGTAGTAGAAAACCTGCATGTAAGCTAAGTATTATTGCTCTAAATTTAGTTGATAAGATCTCAATATTTCTTTTGATTCATCATATTATTCATACCTGGAGAGCTGTTAGACTTTATCTAAAGAGCATTACAATAGTAGCTACAGGAAAGAGGAACATGAGGAAGCAGTATTGCAGAGAATGCCAAAGAAAGATTAATAAAAGTTGCATCAGTATGGGCAAGTGACTGTTTTACCTTTCCCTTGCTAGCAGATATTTCTGAGCTATGGTATATAGTGGAACTCCAAAAGAGGGAAAGAAAAAAAGTGCTTCCAAAGGAGATTAATTTCTCCATGAGCAGCATTGAGGATCTTCTGTTGGTTTGCCTAGTAAATATTGAATATATTTCCTTCTGTTATGACAGATTGTCTGCAGAAGTGCAAAACCTATAGAAATGGCAGTGAAGGAAAAGATTTCCATGTTTTGCCATGTGGAGCCTGAGCAGGTCAGTACTTTAATATTTTATTCATCATTACTTAAACATGTGGGGAAGCATACAAACATTTCTGTGCGTTTCTCCTTTCAGCTTCAGACAGTTTCATTAATATGTGATTGTTTTTACCATTTTTATTTTGCTGTCATGTACCTTATAACACTTTAAAATATTGGGAGTTTATATGTTAAATTTCATGTCAAACAGTCATTAACAACTTAAATGCATGTTATATAAAAAGTTAATAAAAAGAATAGATTTTTGAGAGCCTGGTTAATTGCTATACATAGTTGTGAAAACTGTGCGGTTTCAAGCTATGGCTGGTTATTATCCATCAACCATCTCAGGTGGTTATAATAATGAATGAACAAGGAGTGGTTAAAGCTGGGGGTTTTGCTTATGTCCAGCGATCATCACAGTCATGTGAACACTCTTACTGTGATAATACATAATAGGCTATTTATGCTCCTTAACATGCTTAAAACATCTACTGTGTAGTTATATATCCTTTTATAGTTCATGTGTGATTTTGGCCTTAATAGTTTCAGTGATTAATTGCTATTCAAGTAGTAATTTTGATAAATCAAATGCTCTTTAATATCTTGGCAAGTGAGAGCATTTTACTCTTCAACGTACTTGTTAATTAATAACCTAACCTAATTTGCTAACAAAATTATTTTAGGAGACATCATTACAACCTAATTGGGTCTGTTTTGTTAGGTTTCATTTTTGTTCTTTCTTTCTCAGTTAAATATTCTTCAAGTTTGTAAGAGAGAGCGAAAGAAGTGTTAGCAAGCATGACTGCTTGTGGGGCCAGATGTTTGTATTAAAACTGATGCATTGATAGGCTTGACAAGCTATTTTTGTATGATGGTGCGATGCAGAAGTGAAACACATTTTTTTACCTTTTGGGTAGCTTTTTCTTTGTAGATTTACTGGAACTTTAAATATTGGTTATGCTGGCCTGCTCGTTCAAAGTATTTAAAAAATTGAATGTATGTAGAATACAAAACACGTGCAGTATACAAAAAATAGAATGTGTTTCCTATGAGAAATTTTAAAAATTTAAATGTACCTAGAATACAAAATGCATATGCTGTACAAAAAATAGAATGTATATTTCCTATGAAAAATTTTTAGATTGTCTTCTATGTTATGCTTTTTTTTTTTTTGTTAGGTGATATTTATCCATGATGTTTCTTCCACTTATCGAGTACCAATCCTGTTGGAGAAGCAAGGCATCATTAAGTATTTTAAACAGAGGTTAAATTTACCTATTGATGACCAGCCAAGTGATCTTCTAATGAAATGGAAGAAAATGGCTGACAGGTATGCTGACTCCTGCTGCTTTTTCTAGAAGTGTTTTAATTCACGTTAGGTTTTTATCTGCTGTGACATCACCAAAGTGGACTGGGGTCAGTAGCATGCTGCTGAACAACACTTGTCAATGCTCTGGGTTTAAAAACCTTGTCAAACTTGAGATTTTAGAATATGTTTTGTGAAGTTAGAGAAAAAGTAAATGCTGTTCAAATGTTTTCTTTGTGAAGGTTGATGTAATAACTGAAAAATCTGTTTTTGTCAGATATGAAAGGTTGCTGAAGGTGTGTTCCATAGCTCTCGTTGGCAAGTACACAAAACTAAGTGATTGCTATGCATCTGTTTTCAAGGCTTTGGAACACTCTGCGCTGGCAATTAATCACAAACTGGATTTGATGGTGAGGATATTTCCGGATTTTGCTTTCAGGAATAGTTTGAATATACTCTACTAGTTCCCATCATATGGGGCAGTTTTAATTCATGTGGAAATTAGAAAATGAATCATGCAGATAAGTACAGACTGGCTAAGCATCTCATTTTTTTTTAAGAAGTGTTTGCAGATTTAATTATTTTATTTGGAACTAAACTTATCTGAAAGGAATGCTGCAATTACGTAAAACTGGATCTGCTGAAAAAGCAGACTTCACCTGCAAATTTATATTCACTATCAAAGGTAGGTTTCACTTGTTCTCATGTTAATGAGATTAGCTTAAAGACAGGAGAAAATAGGTAAATTGGAAAGCAGTTCAGTTTGTTTTTAAAATCCGGTGCCAGAAGCTGTTACTCCTCATTTCTGTTAATATTCTGAGAGCTGTCCATTTTATTTTCAGCAGGATTCTAATGATATCAGAATTGGACCATAAACTTAGTTTCTGCAAGATAGTTCCTTGGCTAAAGGACTATTCAGGGAACTAACTTGTCTCATTTTAATGAGACTAGAAATTTGAACTACAAAGGGAAAAACTTAGCTGCTTTCTCACTGGTGGAACTGTCAGTTTCCATTGCTGAGTTTTGTTTCCAGGGATGGGAAGGCTGGGGCAGAGCAGCAGTGTGGAAGTGTGTGTTATTATCACTTAATGGGTACAGAGGACATTTAAGCAGCTTGCAGTAGCAAAACAGTAATAAGTGATCGCAAAGTATCAGCAATGGCACACTGCTTTAGAGTGATTCATTAAAGGATGTAAGATAAATTGATCAAAGTGGGCAGTTGCAGGCTGTACTGCACTCAGTAGGTTTTGGTCTCTGCCTGTGTCTGATCGAGGCAAGTTTGTGTGTGTATGCAGTTTGGTAACTGCTGAAAATTGCTAAACCCTGTGACCTTCGTTAATTTCATTTTTCATGATATAAAAATAGAAGATATTAGAGTGACAATTTCAGTGTGTCAAAAGCTAGGCATGAGTTACTTAGATAATGCTTGTACAAGGTGTTTCCACTCAGCTCTATAAAGTTTCTCCCTGGAACTAATCACTTTTTGGCGAGGAAGGTTGTTAATATCCAGGATGGCTTAACAGGTTGCTAGAGGCAGAAGGCCAAAGACATAGCCACCATTCTGTGACTTAGTCTGTCTCCCCGAGAAAGAAGCAATGGCAGCACCTAGAACAACCAGGGGTGCATATATACTTCTTTGATGAAGCACAGGGTAATGAATACATGCTTATTTACAGTGGTATTTCCAGTATCTTTGGGAGAAGATTATAACTTCCCTAAACCATGAACACTGAGTACTAAAGAAAGAATTTCTCATATGAGAAATTTGGTAACATCCTTCTGTTTGCTTGAGAACAGAGGTCACTAGGAGTTTATTACCTCAGATGTTTTATTTTCAGTGGCTTGGTGGAGAAGGTGACTAGCCCTGTATCAAGATAAGCAATTATGTTTTGTACCTTCCCATCATTGCTTGGTTCTCATGGACTGTTAATCAGACGATGAAGTAGTTGCAGCACCTTGTTATAACGCAGAATGTACTTTTCACTGTGTCTTGCACTGTTGTGGGCTCTGAGATCACCCTGTTGTTTTCTCACAGTATCATTCTGCTGCTTGTCAGGTACATCAGTCAGCTGCAAATACTTCATCTTTTGCTTCTCATTGTTGATGCCATCTCAGAAACTTTTCAAGTAGGGGAGGCAAGCAGAGATGCACAAAGAAAAGCAGATCTGAACTATTTTTTCTGTAGGACTTCTTTACTGAGAGAAGTGGGTTGATTTATTCTCTGAGGAGGGGGAAGAGGCCCTTCCTATCCAGACAAAAGGAAAAAAACCAGAAACTCTTAGTGTCCTTCTCCTCTTGTCCTCTGGAAGGTATGCTGAATGATGAATAGCATAGAGACAGACAACTGGTTGCTACCTATTGTGTAAAACAGCTAGAGAACTGTTCAAGAAAACAAAATAACTTCATGGTTAATAAGAGGAAATATTCTTCTGCATACTAAGGAACTTATGCATCGTGTTCACTGCTAAAAAGCAGCAGTGAAATGTAACTCTGAAATTATGAGGACTAAGTAGAACTCAAGTAAACTTTATGCATTTATGTGACTAAGAATCCAATTGGTAGATATCCTGGAAAATATTAAAACAAACAAACAAAACACCAGAAACTCAGCTTAGGGAAGAAATAGCTTATGTTTTAAAACTTAAGCTGTCTTTTTCCCTTGAAGGGAAAGGAGAGGAGGTATCATGGAGGAGAAAAGGAAAATAAATGTATTTGTAGGATAAGCTTTCCTCCACGATAAGTTTTCTTGCTCTGTCTGTGGAAGAAATTACTGTTTTATTGCTTATTTTTCTTTATTAGTACATAGATTCAACAGAACTTGAACGTTCTACGGAAGTGGAGAATTCAGTGAAATATCACCAGGCATGGCACAAACTGTGCAAAGCAGAGTAAGTGGCATTGGATATTCTATATCCCAAATGCAGACTGTGATATTTATTTCGTGTGATGAAAACTTCTTCAGTAAATAATCTCTCAGTGCATGTATGTAGCTAGTTTGTTTAAGCAGTATGTACTTAAGCAGTAGGAATTTCATGGTGAAGCATGAGGTTGGTCAGGTGAGAGCTGGGGTGGGTAGATGAGACAAATCTCCGAATTTAGAGTTTAATTCTGTGTATTCTGAATGGTCATGTAAAACATGCCTTTTGTACTTTGTGCCTGCTTTGTTATAAGCTAAAAAGTCTTTCTTCAATATGTATGGACTTCCTTTCCTGACTTGATTCTACATGTTGGTTGCTTTATATATGGCTGTCATTACAGTGGCATTCTGGTCCCAGGAGGGTTTGGAATTAGGGGAACAGAAGGCAAACTCCAAGCTATCTCCTGGGCAAGAACAAAGAAAAAACCTTTTCTTGGTAAGATCATTAGAGTCAGAAATTATTGTGTTTTGGAGGTGTGTAGCAAGCTAACTGATAGCAACCTAATTGATTTGATGAAAAAAAATCCCCAACAAACATGCACTAGGAAAGAATCCTGTCTGAGGGAAGTACACGTGCTATAGTGGCTATTTGCCTTGAAAATAATGCCCAGGGTCATAGTCATGTACTACATCTGCTTTATAAGGAGGGAACAAAAAGACTATCCCTACTGAAAAGGCTTTATCTGCTGTATTTATGTTTTATGTGGAAAAAGTCTTTGCTTCTCATTGTAATTAAATCAGCATCATTATAGATATTAATCAGTGTGCAGAAAACATAGATGTCTATGTACACATTTGCTATATTAAATAATTTTTGTTGATTTTCTGGTATATTTTATTATGGTAAAGTCTCTGATGCCATCTGATGTGTAAGCTAAGTGCTGTTTGTGTGAATGCATCTGAAGCTTTGGTTCCTACTCCGCATTTCTTACAATTTTATAAGTGACTACTTTGAGTATTTGCCAAAACAAAATTTGAATCTGGATACACACAGGCTTTCAGCTTCTGTTTGTCTTTATTTTTTTTTAATTGGTAAAATAGATGCAAACAAAAAAAAAATACTTTTGAGAGGGCTTAAAGCACATTGTTGTGTCACATGTATTTACAGTGTGCCAAGTTTGAGGAGTGAGTTTTACATTGAGCAACCTTTTTTGTTTTAGCTTTTTGGTAAGTCTGTGTATATACACTGGGTACTAAGATTTCTAAGCAGTCAAATTTAAGACAGAACAGCAAGCACTTTGTCAGTCCTGCTCTTTGTCCTGTTAAATTCTCGAGTTTTTGTTTTCTCTTTTTGTTTTCTATTCCAGGAGTTTGCCTTGGAATGCAGTTAGCAGTTGTGGAATTTGCAAGAAACTGTTTGAATTGGGAAGGTGAGCTCAGTATGCTAATGTGAATATGTTTTGCTTAGAAGAAGTTTTATTCTAACTGTGAAATGTGTATCTGTTATTGAAACTATTATATAGATCCTGTGATCATTAGGCACTTAGCTCTTGCGACGTGATAGTTTTCATCTAAGCACCCTGCTACCTTTCTGTACAAGTGAGTAGGAATTCTTATTATGCGAATTGATTGAAATCTGCTTCTTGATCGAAGGAGTGTAGGACAAAGTGTGCTTACAATTCACCTCTGTAGTCTCTTTCTGGAGTGTGCAAGTGATGAGGAGTATGAAGTGAGAAGTGATTTTCTCACGTGCTTTCGTTGGAGTAGCCACACCATAGCCGTAGCAGTAGTAGTATGAAGAGATTTAGCTCACCAATGGATTTCTACCACTAAAAGTTGAGAGGAAAGGGAGTATGTGTGACAGAGGTGATATGCTTCCTGTGGTTGCTTTGAAAGTGGTGCAGTATGTGTTTCAACATACAAGATCATAGCTTAAAGGCAAACGAGCCCTAAAATGCCACAGAGCTGTTATGATGAGTTTGTTGTGCATGTAGAACAATGGAAATGTACTATGTTTGTTCTGAACTTTTGTTTCAGATGCAAATTCTACAGAATTTGACCCAGACACAAAAAACCCTGTTGTGAGTACTGATTTTTTTTTTCTTCCTGCATATGTTTTGTGAACGTACATCTTTTGTTAAAAAGGGAGTTACCTCTGTGTAAGTTAAGGTCTATCTATATTTGTACATGGTAGGACATGAAGAGCTGTCTGCTGTTCCTATCCAGTATTGTTTAAAAAGGTATTTTCTTTTAATAGTCCCTTGCCTTCACCTGCTTGCTTCTGTGGTTTGCCTTAGCTTTATTTTTATAATTTTTCTAATAGTTTCCTTGGCTGTAGACTGATGCTGGGAGTAGACAATAATGATTAGGTTGGCTTTACTAGAGAATAAAATATAAAGGGAAGCTGGAAAGTGTAGGACAAAGCCATTATCAAAATCAAAATTTGTATAAAAGGATAAGGATTATATGGAAAGCTGTCAAAAAATATTGTTTTTCCTTTATATAAATACTGTAAATAATCACTACACCCCTCTTCCCCCATGCGTGTCACAGTTGTCCTTTTGAGAAAAATTTCAATACTGTAGATGTAACAGGGTTCTCTGTATCATATACCAATAGTAGAATTTTAGAGTGAGTTCTTCCAGGTATCTCCTAGTTCAGGAGAGTATGGTATCACATTGTCATAATACTAAAACTTAGAAATAATCAGTGAGAGAGGGTTTTTAAGAAAATGAAAAATAGCAGAAAACTACATATGAGAAATAAAGTAGTATCTTGGTGTAAGATGTAAACATCTGTTCTAGTAATAAATTAAGTTGATTGCTCATAGTGACCTACTGTTTCTGTATCAGTTTCCTTCAAAAGAGTTTTGCTAGGATTTGTAAGTGAAAGATAAATTTTCCACGTCTACTTAGTCTGAAACATGCAAATAGGAGGTTTCTGAAGCATTTGACCTCTTTGTCAAGGTTGTTTGTATGCATAGGAGTGACAATCTAGTCTGAACTTTTGAAGGTAGGTTAGAGACCTTCAGAGTTTCAATGTGAGACTTGCTGTGAAAACATGGTGGCATTTGGAAATGTCCTCAGGTGAACAAAGGTAACCATTGCATTTGGCATCAAATTTGTGGATTTGCCATTGTAAGAGGTCTCTTCCTTCACTCTTCTTGAATGTATGTGAAGACATACTCTTTATCTAGAGGGGTCGATTTCATAATAACAATATGTTGTAAAATGTGGAAGATGTTGAAAGCTCACTGTAAATTTTTTGGGAAGCAAGAAGGATAGTACAGAAGACTGATTCTGGGGCATCTTTGTTTCTAGGGCTTTTTACTGCTGGTTTTATTTAGCTTCTCATGGCTGCATTTCAGCCAGTCGGCTTGGGTGCCTTTTCAGGATGTAGTCAAATCAGGAGGGAATGAGTCACCCTTTGGAACTACCAGTTTCTCTCCATTATTGTAAGAGTTCTTCACAGTAGCTGGCTTTGATGCAAAGCTCCACACTTAGCTGAAGTCAAGAACATGAACGCTTGTCTGCTGCAGCCTTACCGACAGTTTCTTCTATTACAGAAACTGTAGTGTGCGTTAGTACAATGTATCTAGGACAAAATTGTATTCCTGAAGTAATTAACTGAGTGATTTGCAGTTTGCAGCCAAGGGCGAGTAAGGTATGTATGTGAAAGAAAAAACTATGTGGACATAAAATTAGAGAAAATAATGGGGTGAATGTATGTGTGGTAGAAGATTAATACAGTGTTTACAATTGAATCACTAAGCTTGCAGTACGTATAATGGATATTCTTTTGTTGTGAGCTACATTAAGGTTCTGAAATTGGTTATTGCCAGTCATATTTCAGCATCTTAATTTGATCTTTGACATCTCAGTTCTGGGCAAGAAACAGATGTAAATCATTCCAAGGGGGAAGTTTGCACTACCAATAATTACAACTGCTACATAATCTGTCTTGGCAGAGTCCATCTTGTGCTAAAAACTGTTCAGATATTCTATATAATAACAAATCAATAAAAACTAAGAGAAGCAGATTAGTGAAGCTTGTGAACTACTGAAGTGATGGCAGATGTTTCATTATCAAAGACAGTTAATTGGAAACACCATATCAACACTGATACCTTGTGATGCCACTGTATGGTTCAATTGAGTGCTAATTTAGGACCAAAGCAGTGTACTTTTATTTTAATTCCTGCTCCTTTGTAAACTGAAGAGGGAGAAGAAAGGCACTGGTGAGGCAGTAGTTCTGTTTCCTTTTATTCTTGAGAAAAAGGGAAAAAAAAACCAAAAATGTTCAAACATGTAGTCTGGCAGGGGAACTCAGGGGCAGCCATAAAATAGGCAGCTACTTATATCCCCTCTTAATTTGCTAAGCATTCAAATACTTAGAACGGTACTCACCAAAGTTGATAGTTTCTTCTAAAGTGTATATAAAACGTCTTGATCTACTTTGTTTTCCTTGTGTCTGCATCCATGGAAATTTGAATCTTTTTTATTAGAAATAAAAACTGAGATTGTCAAGTAATTGTGTAACTCACTTTCAAAGGAAAACCAGGTGGCTGAACTACTGAGAAATTATATTACTAGCAACTGTCCTTCAATTAAAGTACCACAAGTTGTTATACTGTAGAAGAGCATTGTCTGCATTAGTAAAAAGTTTTGAGCGTCGTAAAAAGTTTTTATGTGATGAGGCAGTTGTGACTTGTTCTGTTTTAAACAATAATGAATGCACAACTGAATGTGCAAAAATAGAGTTGCCTGTGATGCTGAATATCTGTTTAATTTTAGCTGTTAATCCATTTCTACTTACTGTCATTACAACAATGTTGCTCAACCTAGGTTCTGCAAAAGCACCCATGAGTAACTTTATATAGGAGGGAAACCCTATATAAACCTGTATTGCTTGTTTTGGGGAATATTGATACCAATTATATTGGCGTGGAAATGACTGCAAGTATCGTAGAGTTAAGATTTCAAATACCTGGGGAAAAAATAGTAGTCTCTGTACACAAAAAAATGGAAATTAATGATTTAGTAATGTAGAACAGGCAAAATCATGTTTTTAAGAATGTTTTGGGGAAAAAAAATCCTAAAGCTGTGTATCTATGTGATGAAAACTTAAAGGACATGAGACCTAGAATTTGAAAATATTAATAAGCTATGATTTATAAGCTGTATTTGAGATATTTGAAGTTGCTATTAGATATTTTCATTTAGTCTTAAATTAAAAATGTGTACGCTGAAGAAAAAAAAAAAAAGATCTCTGATATGGAAGACCATACCATTTACACTATCAAAATACCACCTTAAGAGTTGACTTCAATTCCTCTTTGACACAGGTTTGATTTCAGCAGGGAAAATGGGGGAGCCACGTGAGCAGTGATCACACTCCCTCAGGTTCTTGATCTTATCTTGGTTGCTTATTTGCAGGTCATGTTCCCATTATATATTCTTTTAAGCTTTCTGCTTTATGTTCTAGCCTTTTGGATAATAGTGATAGGTAAGTTGTTACTGTTCTTTGCAGGAAGATAGCTGTTCAGGAAAGTAATGCATTTGCTTGAGAGCTTAGTATGAGTTTTCTGTTGCAAATGATAATTTTAAAATTAACTCCTTTAAAGGGAAATTGTATAGTCTGTGAACTACTAATGAATTGTATTCAGTGGATGGCAGAAGAGGTGGGGTTTTTTTTGTTTTTTTTTTGTTTTGTTTTGTTTTGGTTTTTTTTTTTGTTCCATATCCCTCGTCTTCCTCTACTACTAAACTTAGTTCTATTGTTTCGGATGAGCCTTTTAATTATGTTCTTTGTTAATTTTGGTGCAATGGCATCTAGTACTGTTCTAGGAAAAAAGGATACTCTTTCCGGAAATAATTCTAACGCCCTTTTTTAAAAAAAGCTAATTTTAATTGTGACAGTTGTTCTTCGTGACCTATTGCATCTTGTAGTATCATGAAACTTCAGATATTGCACTGAGTAAAATAAGTGCATTTTCTGTGAACTCAGGAAATTGTGCAGAAATAGATTTTGCCGGTAGGTGACACTCTTATAACGTGTTTATTTCTTGATGCCCGCTTTATCTATTCATGATGCCAGTAACCTAAGAGATGAAAAGGAACATATGCCTCATTCTTGCAAAAGCACCTCTTAAAATTCTGTGATTTTACTTACGAGTGTAAAGTAGCTAATGTACCTTAGTAAGGAAGTGTGTATGGGGTATATTTAGTTCTGAAATCAAAGCATATAGTAAATTTAGAATATTTTTTTTCATAAACCAGAAAATAGTAATAAATATTATTATTTTCTTTTCTTTTCTTACAAGAACACATAACGCATTTTAACAACTGAAGGGTTTGTTGAAATGAATGGCCCAGGAGCCCGTTAGAACATTAATATCATGTTTAAATATAATAATTTTTGAGACTTGTCTTCATGCATCACTGGTGTGGAGTACTTTATTCCTCATTTCATGGAGGGGAAATTCAGGGATAGGAACCACTGTAGTATGGGATCTTGAATGTACTTGATAGGCTTTGCAATTAATTTGAGTCTCTAAGTCCTTAAGTAACTCTGAGATCTAACCGATTTATCAGGATAATGGATGATGTTGATGTTAAAATTCAGTCCAAAATTCCAAGTTGTCTAGTAGGATTAGTGTCTAATCCACTGAATTACCTGGCTGCAAAATTTCCATTCTTCTCATTTCTCTTCTTTTTCACTAGTTTCCTTTTAAAGTAAATAATAATGCCCATGAATAACGTGTGAAAATACATATGTCACAGGGAATCATGCAATGAAAAGGTTAAAACTGCACCAAATAAATATAATGAATCTTTTAATTGGAACAGCAATCACTCTGTTCCTGTATATACTTATGTACTCCCATTTACAAGAGCCGCAAGAAAAAAGTACGTAATTTAAAATTATATTTACAAAAGTAACATGTAAAGTTATAGTCGTCATACTTATCATCATTACATTGTTATTGAAAATAAGTACTTTATTTTTAAAAAATTTGAACTGTTTACCATATGGAAGTGTCGCCTTATGTAAATGATGAAACTGAACTAGGAGGGGTATTGGATAGTATACACTAGAGGACACTCCTTAAATGGAATGATAGATCTTTCCTTTTGTGTGTTTTAGAGACCATTTGCTTTGAATTGCTCTAGAGGTCAAAATAATAGCTCAAATAAAGCAAGGTTTGTCAACTGACACTTTCTTAAATGTAGAGTGAAACAGAAGTAGGTCGTTCTGAACTAGTGAGGCAGCTTAGCTGGAAAGCGTGGCTAGCACGTGTGCAGGAAATACAGTACAAGACATACTTTGTTATGTCAAATCTTTATTTAGTACATTTTAAAATCTGTGGGTTTAGGTGTACGTACAATGTACACAAACGCCAGGCTCTTCTCCTTCAAAGCAGTGATACTCATTCTTGCAGGTGCCTTACTGTCCTGTACCAGTTATCTTTTTTATAAGCATCACAAACTCGTCAAAGCTGACACTTCCATCGTTATTTTTGTCCAACGATTTAATTATGTTATCAAGTGAGAATGAATCCTGTTTTTATAGGAAAAGAATTAAAAAGAAAAAAAAAAAAAAAGAAATAAATAGATTGGCGCAACTGTTTTCCTATGAGGAATATTGCCAAGAAGTGATGCAATCAATAACAGTCAGTGTTACTTGAAGGTGTTACTGGTAGTGTTGTGTTTACCAGTTTTACTGGTTAAACTAGAAATACAATCCCTGCTATTGCCTGTCAAAAATGTTAACAAAGATAAGATAACTGTCTGAGAAGGATCAAGTATTATTCAGATGGGTTACTTCAGTTTTGTGAGTAAATTTGGAACTTAGGAAACGGAGCAGGTAGAATAGCTGCAGCATAGGCATAGTCACCAATAAAAATATAATAATATGCATACCATCTACTGCTTTATTAGATAATAATTTGGACCTTGCATACATTATTTGAAAACGTGTTGCTACTTTCATTAGGCTTTGGACCAGGACCTGAGAGTCTCTTTCCCTCCCCTTTTCTCCTCTTTACTAGGAATATCGTATTCACTGTTGAGAAATTCTTGCTGATGTGTTAAATCTAGTTTAGATTATTAACTCCTTTTATTTATCCAGTCTGGTAAGAGTGCGTGTAACATCTTGATGCAGTGAGTATTCTGACAACATAGAATCATACAATCATGGAATAGCTTGGGTCGGAAGGGACCTTTAAAGGCCATCTAGTCCAATCCCTCTGCAAGGAGCAGGGACATCTCCAACCAGATCGGGTTGCTCAGAGCCCCGTCCAACCTGGCCTTGAATGTTTCCAGGGACGGGGCATCCACCACCTCGCTGGGCAACCTGTTCCAGTGTTCCACCACCCTCATTGTAAAAAAAATTTTCTTTATATCAAGTCTGGATCTACCTCCTCCTATTTTAAAACCATTACCTCATGTCCTATCACAACAGGCCCTGCTAAAGAGTTTCTCCTTGTCTTTTTTGTAAGCCCCCTTTTAGCTAGTTAAATAATATAAACCAGTTCTGATTTAGAATTTAAATTTTTAAAATGCTTTAAAAATGCTTTTAAAATGCTTTCTTTCTTCATACTTTGTGACTATGCATGTTTTATAATGTCCTGTCCTGCTTTTATGTTGATTTATTATGATGCCATATATTTCTGCAAACAGAGTAGATGACTGAAAGTGTCTAATATCCAGACAGAAAACATCAGTCTTGCTTTTCTTGAACAGTTCCATTTCCACATATCTGGGAAAATGGGTATGGTGCTAAATTGTCTACAGTAATATCAAAAGCATTATATTTCTGAATTTACCATCACATTTCCTATTATTTGTTGGCAGTTATTTTCTGACATGTTATTTAAGGGAAAAAACCTTTGTGTTTTGTTAGGTTTGTTTTTTTTTTTTTTTAATTAACCACTTTATATTAATGGAATGACTAGAAGGGATTACTGTAGTTCTCAACATACTGGATTTTTCTATTGAGGTGCACCTTCTTTCAGACCTTTAGTGAAAATTGCTTTTGTCAGATATCTAAAACACAGTATTTAAGGATTCGTCTGACATAAGAATCTAAATTGAGTCCTAATCCAGTTCAAGAAAGGTCTGGCAGAGAATATATATGAAATCAGAACCTAGATATTTTTCCAGCTGCAGGAAATGGATATTTCTCTCTCTAGCTTGGTGGCTTCTCTTTTCTTTACTTTTTTTTTTAAAAAAATATTTCTAGAATGGCAAACCTTCTTTTATTTTGTGATGATGGGAACATAATCTACATAGAAATTGGCTCATGTCTCTTAACTTCTAAATTTGTCCTTCTGTTTTACTTTGTTTGTAGATTTTTCTATGTATTTTCTACATTCAAGATTTATTAGACTGAAACAAAAAATATTTTATAAGACTCAGATGCAATACTGTAGGTGAAATTTGGCTTACATAAAAAAACCCAAACAAAACAGCTTCTTAGATTTTTGCATTTTATTTCATAGGACTTTGTTATAAACTCTCTACTCAGATACCTGTTTGGAGCTACTGTTCATTAATGTGAATGAAGGTTTATAAGCCCCCTTATTTAAGGATTATTTGTGGAGTCAGTGAAACAATTTGGACACAATAATCTGCACATCATTGCCTGTATTTCCTTTTTCCTATCCATTTCGCTGGAAGCACAGTGAATGTAAGAAGAGTGAAACTTACCTTCAGGTACTGTGCAAATTGATTCTGCAGTAGATTTTTCAGCCCACCAATGGACAGTGCACTGGTGCTACCCTCCCTTAAAGCATACTCGGTAAAATACTTCAGAAGGTTATCACTGAGTAGATGTTCCATGTTTCTCAGATGTTGTCTTGAAGAATAACTGCAAACAAAGCAGACAATAACAATCCTGTGCATCAGAATTTTGAAATATATCTGACACCTTTTTCACTGTTTTACTAACCATTTGAAATGATTAATACTTAACCTACTTGAGAAGAGGTTTGTGTTTTTTTTCCTTCCGTAAAACTGGATCAACTCTCCCAAGGAAAAAAAATAATCTAAGTTAGATTCAACGATTTGAAAGACCCAATATGTTTAGATTATGCTTACCTCACTCAAAATCCAGAGCTTTCAGATGTATCCCGCACATGTGAGAGTCTCAGATTGGGGCAACCTTTATAGTTGCTTGCATGCTCCACCCTAATTATGAAACGAGCATTTGTCATTGAGTCAGTGCACTAGTTTTATTGTGTTTTCAGTAGTCAAAGGAATAGGATACTTTAGCAGTAGAAATGAGTGATTTTTTTTTTTTTAAATGTCTGAAATGCATTGGCATCAACATTCACCACTGCAGTTGGTGTAGGTATACTCGGTCTTTATAGGCCATCCTGGAGAGATTTTCTCTCTTAAATCTGTGTATTTTACACTTCAAGATGTCCCACACCCAAAAAAGCCTGAAAAAGGCTCCTATGGGGATATGTATAGCATTTGTAATTGTAATGGACTTTTGGAAAACTGTAAATATATATATATATATTTTTTTTTTTTTAAGATCCAGATAAATAAATAAAATATGAAGAAGCTACTCACACTTTATGTGAGTTGATAATCATCAATGCCAAAGCCAGTTCTCCAGATTTTGTGCTATGTCTTAGCACTTGACAGTGATGAATTTCCTCTGGGATAAAATTTTGGTTGCTGCTATTAAGAATGAAAACACTTCACGATTTGAATGGAAAAAGACTGAAGCATTCTAAATGAGAAAGATTAATCTAAGGTTCTGAAAAATGATTCCTTCTTGGGAACACCTTCATAACTGAGTATTGTGTTCTGTAGGTCCTGAAATCATGTTCCGTTGATGGTCTGTGGGGCATTTTTGAGTGATATTCAGCCCACGGTTGATGCTACATGACTCCACACTGCTGGTTCGGCAACTGCTGAGTTACTGGGCTCTGGCTTTGGTTTCTACATGTGTTTTCTAATCTGCCTGGTGTCTACTGTTGTCATTTCTTTGGTGCTTAGCTCCAGGCTCACTTCTTTCACGTCTTTCACCCTGTGCATCACTTACTGAGAAACAATCGTTATTACATCACTTAGAACTTTAAGCCAAGAGCTTTGTGGGGTCTGTAGGAGATGGATGGGTTGGAAGGGGTCTTTTTGGAACTGTGGGTGTATGGGTTTAGGTTCCATGATAGGTAAATAGGAAGTTTTCTGAGAAGACTAGGCAGGCTTTGCTAGATAAATCATCTAGATGTACACGTTGTGTTAGCAGCCTGCTTGCATGTGCTTATACTCGCTTCCCAAAGTGTCAGAGAGAAGAGTATTAGAAGGATCCTTTAGAGATCATATAATTCATTCTTCCCTTTGCCTTGAAGTGAGATTGACAGTATTTATGTTGGATGTCTGCTTAGTATATTCTTAAGTGCCTTAAATAATGGGGACTCCACTCCTTATCAGGTCCATTCCTTGTGGTTCCTTATCTTACTATTAGACAGTATTCTTAATGTCCGCATGCCTTGCTGCAGTTAAGCCCTTTGCTTTTCCTGTCTCCACAGATAGGGAGAACAGACCTCTCATATCAGAGAAATCGCCTATCCTCCTTTTTTTTTTTTTTTGGTTCAGAAATCCTTGGTAGTTTAATCCTCCTTTGAGAGTCCTACTTCTTAAGTCTACTAATCTTCTCTTTACTTTCTCCAGTTGTCTCCCATCGTGCTTGAGACGCCATGTCCAAAGCTGTACATCTTATTCAACAGTCTGGGCACTCACGGTGTTATAGACTTACATAGTGCCTGAAGCACTTTGTTGATGAGGAGAACCTGTTTGTTGTTTTACAGAGAGGTGCAGGCCGCGGGTCTTTAGTAGTGGAAGACTTTGACAAGTTCCTTGCCACTTTATTTCAGGTTTATTGTGGGGAAGACAAATACACTGATTTCAAATTCAGCACAAAAGCTTGGCATTAACTTGAGGGTCAGAGAACTGGGGTCAGGCATCCCCCAGATCTTTGTCAAGTCCAACTGAGGAATGAAGTTGGAAATGCACTTTCTCCTGTTTTTGGTTTTTTTTTTTTTTTTTTGGCTCAACAGAAAGGCAGGAGTTGCTACTATCATCACTAGCAGAACCTCTACTGCTGCTACGGTAGATGGTGGTAGCAATGCAAGCAAGTCTGGGAGCCCTGGTCTAGTTTGCATTGTATGGGTAAGGGCAAGTTCCATGCACCAAACTGGGGCATGAACTCAATGGCTGTTCATGACAATAAGGTAATCATAAGTACTTTTCCTTTTTATCATGGTTTAGCCTCACTTAGCAGCTAAAATACACATGGCTGCTCGCTCACTCTTCCTCCTTCAGTGGAATGGGGAGGAGAATCAGGAAAAAGAAAGGCAAAACTTGTGGGCTGGGATAAAAACAGTTTAACAGAACAGCAAAGGAAGAGAAAACAATGAAAAAACCAATAACAATAATAGAATATACTAAGCACATGATTCACAGTACAATTGCTCACCACAGAACCCAATGCCCAGCCTGATACTGAGTAGTGACCTTACCCCCTCGTTGACATCCCAACTTTATATACTGAACATGACATCATATGGTATGAAATGTCTCTTTGGCCAGTTTGGGTCGGCTGTTCTGGCTGTGTTCCCTCCCAGCTTCTTGTGAAAATTAACTCTGTCCCAGCAAAAACCAGGATCAAACATCTGTCTCTTTCTCCTTCCATTCTGTTTTCCACCTTTAGTAGATGGTGAAATTGTAGTAGTAGTGCATGACCAGGTGATCTGTTAAGGCTTCTGTTCCCCATCTGCTGATTATCCTTGCCTACAGCTCATGCCTGTGACAGCCTTACCACATTTACTGCTTTATCCCTTTTGGAAGCAGTGTCAGGAAACTGGTGTGCCTGATGTGTGTTGTTGACATTACAGTATTTGGCAAATTTAAAAAAAAGTATTCAAATGACTTGTCTTTATTTGTACGAAAGGTACCTCCCTGTCTCGAAGATGTAGTGGTAAGATGCTTAGTAGTATGGAAGAAGAACTGCATTTCGAGGGATCACAACTCAAGGAATTCAGCCCATTAGCCTTGTTAATTTGTTAAGGGTTCATTAAAGAACACCACCTAATTGCAAAATAGCATAACCAGTTTTACTGAAACATCTTCCTATGAAAGTGAGAGACCAATGTCTGGAAATTTAGGTGACCTGCTCAAGAGTTGCACAAGCGTTGCATGCCAAATGTAGGGATGAATCCAGTCTCCTCACATCAGCTTTATTCCCAAGGCACTGTAATCTGTAGGAGGCTTTCAGAATGAGAGAGTGGGATTTGTAGTTTGATCTCCCAGCTCTTTGTCCTCTTTAGACCGCAGTGCCCTCCTCCAGTAATTTGTGTGTCATCTCTGAACTCTGTACTGGAATCAGCAACAGAACTCAGCTTCACAGGCCCCAGTACACTGCCTTTGTGCGAAGACTCCTTTATAGGACGTAAGTGCTGTTCAGAAATAGGGACAGTTTATCCAACACAACCCAGCAGTGGCAGAATGATATCCAGGGGTAAGGAATTCTGTTCACTGACAAAGAATTCTGACAAAGTTAGGGGAAGATGATGTGTGACTAGCAGATAACAGCATTTATCTATGCTGGAGAACAGCACTTGGTACCAAGCTTTGATGTCTGTGCAAGCTGGCTCCCAGTCCAGAAGCAGCAGTCCAGATTTGGCTGCAGTGTTTTGCTGCTCTTTCTTGGATGTATGAATATGTATTGTTCCTGCAGTTTATGACATAACTCAATTGAGTTTGCCCTGGGCTAGAGAAATCATGTTAGTAAGCACTGTATCCTTTTGGAATTGACATTTTTATTGTAGCTTAGATACAAAACCATTAGCAAAGAAATAACTAAGTAGATGATGTGTTCTAAGTCTGTTTAGCGGTTCACATCACACACATGTCCCCGTAGTGATTGTGTATCATTTTTGTTCAGTGATGGTGTCTGCAGATTCAATATTCACTCAAAATTGGCTATTGCTCAGTATTGCCCTAGTAAACTGTTTGGCAGGTGTATTTGGAGCAGGCAGTTCCAATCACTTTGGAGGGTAAGAGAATCCAAGCTGCAGGGGTGGTTGATGTTTGGGCACCACTGCTAGCGGTAGGAGTGGTGAAGCCTACGGCATCGGCATCGGTCTTCATGCATTGTTAATGACGGATTTAAGTGGGATGGTAACTCAGGTGCTATCTCTTGCCCTTGTCACATCTTTCCTGCCACCCTTGATGGCTGAATGGTGTGTGAATCTGTGCTCCTTGTTTACCTTAACACACTGGACTGTAAATTGGATTGGTCTACAAGTGGGTTTCTATGCCATTCACTGACACTGTTGGAAGGGACAGGGCACCTTCCACAGGGGTGGGGCTGTCACCTGAGGGCAGCAACTATCTCGGTCATCCTATTTAATCTTCTGCTGATGGGTTAACGTCCTAACCCTCCAGTATTTTTCCACCTTCTTCGGTGTATTTTATTGTAGCAGCACCACTGTTACTTTTGT
The DNA here is from genome assembly GCF_036417535.1 of Chlamydotis macqueenii. Classification (NCBI taxonomy): domain Eukaryota; kingdom Metazoa; phylum Chordata; class Aves; order Otidiformes; family Otididae; genus Chlamydotis; species Chlamydotis macqueenii. The sequence continues at coordinate 133,841,353 of NC_141556.1, forward strand.
GTGAGCCCAACTACTTTAAAACTAGTTGAGGAATCTCTGTGAGGCTTATGTTACAGCCTGACTGCAGTATAGAAATATCTACTGTCAAGGTGAAATTGGCTATAATTGAGAACATATATTTGTGGATGTTGCATGTTTGGAAAGAAAGAGCAGGAGGTGGTTTTGTGTTTGGTATTCACTTATTTCTGCTTGCATGGTGCTTATGTGTCATCTGTAGCTTTCAGACACCAGTCACTAGATCAAAGCCCTTTGTTAACTTCAGTTACTTTCTGGAGTGGGAGTGGAGAAAGATGGTGGAACAATTTAAGTAAATTGGGCTGGATTAGGGACTCTGTGGAACATAAGATTCCGTATCTGATTTGCAAAGAAATCTGGCACAGGTGTCAAATAAGTTTGATTTCTTATTGAGTGAAGAAGCAGAGCAGTATTTGTATAGAACTCATGCTGGTATAAAGGATGTACATGTATCTATGCCTGTTGTAGAATACCAGTCCCCATGCTGCATCTGAAGTTAAATATGGGATACGTACCGTAGATCAGTAGGAATAAATTTGTTGAAATAGTTGCGGTGTAGATAATTTTCAAATAATAAAAAGAAAGCCATTGAGTCTGCTGCTACCACAATCTATGTTTATTTTGGCTATAAGGGCTTTGGTGAGTTCTGCAGAGAATCCATCCTGCAGCTGCAGTCATTTTCAGACATTCTTGCACCATCTGGCAAAAAGGAAAAGGCTTTAAAGTTCGGATACAGATAGTCAGTCTATGACATGGGACCTTTTTCAAGGTGTATGTTGGCAGATGTGAGAAGTAACTCTCTAGTGCAAACAGGGGAGCTGTGATCGAACTTTTCATTGTTGCTGGTGCCACGTGTTCTTACTGTCAGGCTAGGAGGAGACAAAGGACAGACTGAGAGGAAGGAACATGCAGTTAACAAATTTTCTGAAAAAGATGGAGTAATTATGGGTGAGAAGTTGAGCAAACTGTACTACAGCCATTGTAAAGAACCTGGCATTGCTTTGAGGTGTGGAAATGTTAGATGGAAGTTGAGGATGAGTTGTAAAATCCTTTATGTGTCACAGGTGATACATTCCTTATGTTAAAATTGCCATTGTTTGTAAAACCTCCAGTGGTGATGTGTAAAAGGGTTGTCTCGTCTCACAAATTAAACTTGAACTATATGGGTTATCCTGACAAGAGTTTCTTCCAGGCCCTTCCTTATTATACTATGACATAGACCTAATGAGATGTTGAAGGTGTCTCCCTAAACAGAACTGGGTGCGGCTGCTACAAGGATGAATAATTTAATATGATGCGTTGTTTGTAGTCAGTTTTAAATTGGTGATGTGTTATTCGTTGTAGCTAGATGTGTCAGCTTTTGCTGTCATGTGTACACATCTGGCAGACAATCTACTATATCGCTGAAACTCCCTGTGAGGTAGATATTCTATGTTACACAAGACAGTTTTGAGGGATAAAGTATTTCAAGAAAAGGTTTTATCCTTCCACTTTCTGAACCTTGGCTCATGCCATGAACCTTGGCCATGCAATAAGGTCGTTATTGCCACAGCTGAAACTTACAGTTAGTGTAATTCCTAAAACCCTAAAACTTTTTGTTCCTTCCTAAACTCAGATTTGTTTTTCGGAATTATTACAAGTGGTCAAAAATGCATAAATCTGTGTTCCAGCAAGGCACATATGGATTTATGGAGGAGTGATGTTTTGCTCAGTTTCAGGTAGGGCAAAGTAAGTATAAATAAGGCAAAGCTGTACAAGAGGCACTAGCAGGTTTGTTATTTCCCTGGTAAGATTAAGTCTTCCCTCAGCTGTCCTCTGACCTTGGAGATGCTTGGACTCTCTAGATATCTCAGCTGTATCTAAGAACCCTTCTTCATCCTGAAAACAAAATCAATGAGGAGAGGTAGAACCAAGGTCTGTAGTTTGTTTTTGAAGCACTGTTGTTGCTCTTAACAATGCAAACCTGATGAAGAGTTCAAGAGAGGTCTAGAAGTGCACCTAATAAACCACATCATGTAGGAATGACTTGGGACTGAGATATATAAATCCTAAAGTGTGAAAATACTAGTAAAAAACTCCTTTGCCCAGCTTTCTTCTTGCCTAGAAATACCTGTAATCTGTTTTCATGCAAGTCCAGGACTACTGTCTGTCAATGTAATAATCCAGCACAATCCTACTAGTGAATAAGAAATGACACATCTCCTTGTCTTGATCCTGGAACAGCCTAATCCATTATGTATTCCTATAATTTATTTAATATTATTTAATAGAAAGAAGCCTTTATCTTTCTATCTGTGTGAGTTAGTGACGCTTTCTTTGTAAAGCAAGCCTACAGCTTGAGATGGTATGATGATGTGGTACGATACTCTTGATTTACTTTGTGTGGGGATGATGGGGAATCCTGGTTTCTGGCTTCTTTTTCTGAAACAATTTTGCCTTTTACATTAAACAGGAGGAGCTAGGAGAATGAGTATTCTGAATTTTTGACCACATGGGCCAATGTGCACTCTTGTGTGGATGCCTTTGTAAGCTGGGTAGGGACAGGGGAACCTCAGCACAGTTACCATGCTTGAGCCACCTAGAAATTGGGCACTGAGGTCTTTTATCAGAATTGTGCTGCAGTGACCCCCTAGGTCACTGAAACTGCTGCAGCTGTGCTGGCTTTACTACTGAAGTAAAAGGGAAATGCTGAGACAGTGCTACAATGCTGAGTAAAGGTGCTTGTGCTAGGAAATGACCACCTGCTTTCCTCCAGGAACAGGTAAGGTTGGGGAAAACAGCAGCGACCATGAGAGGTGCTCTTAGGGAGAAAGAAATGGAGGTCATTTTGGAAGACTTCTTTGGTAGCAACTTCTGAATCTTTCTGTTCAATTTACCTTCAGCACTCTTAAGAAGAACTAGATCAGCCTCGCTGGCCTGGTCAGACTCAGCAGCACAAAATGCAGAGGCAGAGAAATAAATAGCATAGTGGTAAGAACCTTGGAGCATTCTGATTCGGAGAAAGAGGCGCTTATATACACTGACTGAGCTCCAGTAGTTGCTAATTCTCAGTCAGAGGTCTGCAAGTGTGCTGTGTCATGTATAGTCAGGTTCCTGATGGCGTTCTGACATTTCATTATCAGTGTGAAACATAACAAAAATGATGTTATGAGGTAACGGCTTTACCTTTGGCATACAAATCCTTCATCTGTTAGCACTTTGATGTGTTGATTTGTAGATATAATAGATATATGCTAAATTCTTTCCAAAGGAAGACTGTCAAAATATTCTTTATGTAAATTACCATGAATAACTTTGTTTCGGTTCTCTCTGATATGAGAATTTGGGACAAGGGAAGCAAAAGGTTGCTAGAGATGCCTCCCCTGTCCCCACCCCACTTTTGACCAAGTCAAGATTTATCCTGAGACGTGAGGAAAAACCAAAGTCTAAATCAGAGAGAACTAATCAGGCGTACAAGAAGAGTAGCCATTGTATAACTAAGAGTATAGAGCAATCAGTTGTCTAAATATTTTTTATGTGATTATGACCAATTGCAAGAAATGAATCTATTGCTACTTAAGAAACTCAATAAAGGATAGTGCTTGTGTACCTAGCTTAATTTTAGATTTTCTAGTTACCTAGTGATTACTAAATCAAAGCCAAATTATAATAAATTCAGTAAGTAACAGCAGTAGCAGTTTGGAAGTTCTCAGTTTACACAAATGCATCAAATGAGCAGTTTATAAACAACTGTAAACCAGAACTTCAAAGAAGTAGATTTGCATTTTGTTATATACTGAAATTAACAAATTATCCATGCCAGTCATCACTTATTTCTCAGTTGTGCTAGGGAGGAACCCGACTATCAATTAAGTTGAATTTAAGATTCAACCTTAGAGCCAGTTTCATTTGTTGTAGGTTAGTGACTAGTCTTGCCTTCAACACAGAAAGGCTTTTCTTTTCTTTCTTTCCTGTAATACACAGAAGTTCACAAAAGCTGTAACAAATTGCAGCTTTAACAAGTTTCTTAGGGTTCAGAACCAAGAGTGGAGAGGATTTTATAAGAAAGTTTTAAGTGTCTTTAGCTTGCAAAGGTGTGCACCAGGTGCCATGTGGAGCTTGGCCTTAAGACTAGCATCAGTCTGGAACAGACCTGTGTAACTCTAAGATACCTGTGCACGCTATGTAGCCATTGTATGTCAGAACTGCCACGGTGTCAAAAAAGGAGAAACATAGGTTTATCTGAGACATTATTAAAGTTGATTTTTCCCATCGTCTCTGTGCCCTCACTTTCTATTGTCCATCGCATCCTAGGATTAAAGAGCCCTATTACTTAGCTATGAAGTGTCTGGAATTATACATGTGAAAATAATGAAAAAACATATGTAAGAACACTTGGTGATTATTGCATTGCCGCTAAAAGATAACATAGATTTAATTATCTTTGACCAGAGACATAACTTGCCACGAAACTGTTAACATTGGTCTTCACTGAGGAGAAGGAAGCCCAACAATTGCCTAAGAGTCTGGCAAAAATACTGAAGCTTCAGTATTGCTCAATCTGTAAACTGAAAAATAAGTTTTGACAGATCACAGCAGACATGCTGTGTCTGCAAACAACACAGATGGGCAACCATTGCTTTCTCGCACAGCTTGACTTTTTGCAAAACCTTTTTGTCTTGTGGCAGAAAAATATTCTAAACTTTCTCAAAATAATCCATTTTAAGTAGACATAATTAGAGTTCTTGCAAGATTTGTGTTGTCTTGCTGTTTCTCTCACTGTGAATGTGGAATGGTAAGTGAGTGGTATACAGAAATAATATGAATTCTGTAACACCAAAAAAATTACCATTTTTGAAATTCAATATCATTAACATCATTATGTGGTGGATACATTTATATTAGCGCCTTTTCACCCAACTTGACTGCTTTTTACCTGTATTTTCTGAACGGGAACTTAAGTGACAAGACATGTTTAATCGTCTCTGTCTTCTTGGGGGCATTACGCAGCCAGTACTTAAGCAAACAACTGAAAATGTTCCTAAAAATTGTTTCATCAGTGAATTTATTTAATTTCTTCTTCATTCCACCACGTCCTTGTAAACTCGGCAAAACCTGAAGTTCGAATAATAAGTAGCACCAGGAGTACCTTTATCTGAGATAATGAATTAAAAGGAAAGAACCTTGCTTTCCTCTTAGAACCCCAACTGAACTGATGAAATGTGTTTGTGAACTAAGCCCACCTATTTCATGTTTTTCATTGCATTTTATGGTATCACCTTTACTTAGGAAAAGCACACTAGATCAGTCCACAGCTCCTTCTAGGCCAAAGGCCCATTTGGCCCATCACCTGTCTCCACTGTCACCTGTGAGTGGAAAAATATCATAATCGATGGAAAAATGTAGTAGAGCAGGTGTTACAGTGGTGCTTCTCCAGTGTATTTGCTTGTTTCCGATAACTCATAGCTCAGATATTTTCAAGCCAGAGAAGACTGGAAGACCTAAACTGCACAGTATAAACTGTGGCCAGCCCAGACATAGCAAGTGTTACAATGATCTGCTCTGTTGTGGTCTTTGTTCCTTTTGGAATTGCTAATAATGTCAAATAGCTTTTGACTTTCACTGAGTGTTGAACAGACATCTTCATAGAACTATCTATTGTAGTCTCAGGATCTCGTTCCCAAGGGGCTGTGATCAGCTCAAAGCCTATAACTGTGATGTGAAATTAAGCTTGTTTTATCCCTTGTGCATGGCTTTATGTTTGATTCTGCTGAATTTCACCTGTTATTTTAATCTTGGATCACTAAGTTTCAGAAAGTCCTTTCATGATTCTTTGCAGTAAGCCCTCATCTTTATTACCTTCAGTAAATTAGGTGTCATCAGCAGGCTGTCACCGACTGTGCATTCTTTTTTCTTTATGTCAAATAAGTTGAAGGTACTATTCCTAGAACCTTGTTCAGCTCTACTAGTGACTTCCTTCCACTGTGAAAAATTGCATTTTCTTCTACCCTTGTACTTTATATTTTTAACTGTATTTTGTATGTATTAATTCCATAGCTGCTTAGTTTTTTGTAAGGCTTTGATGATATGTGTTACATGCCTTTCTGACATCTGTTAGAAATCAAAGTGGGCTTTGTTTATCAACCAACTCTCCATTATCCACATACTTTTTCTGTGAAGAACTTCAGTAGCTAAGTGATGGACAGACAACTCCCTTTACAAAGTCTTTGTTGGCAGTATCCCAATCTGTTATAGCTGCCCGGGTGCCCCGTGATCCCTGTATCTCCTCTGAAGCATTTGCCACTTTGGAGTCTTTGGGTGACAAGGCTGGTGAGAGGTTATTCACCACAGTTACTAGATCAGCTATTTCACTCTTCAGTTGCTTCAAAATTGAGTGAGTACCATCCATTTCTGGTGATTTCTTACTCTCTATTTTTTCTATTTGTTTTGTAACCACTTCTTTTAACACTTCAGTTTGAGATGGGCGCATCAGAGTCTCCCATTAAGAAGGTTTTTAGGTTGGGAAATGTCTTTCAAACTCCTTGACAGTGCACACAAGCAAAATGCTCATTTTTTTTAATGCCATGATCATAGCTTCTTTGAGTATGAGTTTTATTTTATTTTTTTAATCCTGATAATTGATTAGCTTTACAATGCCAGATTTTTGTCCTTAAATGAAAATGAATGAAAAATAATTTACTTTTCGTTATTAATGCCACTTACAAATTGCTTCTCGAGTATTTGAGGAGGGAATAATGATTTGGAACTTATGTGTTCAACTTAAAAGTATTTGTGTTTCTTTATCTACATTTGGACATATATTTAGTTTTTGTGAAGGATACCTTCTTGTTGTTAGTAACCTTCCACTTTTTTCCTGTCTTAAGGTTTTCTTCATAAGAAGGATTTTTCTAAATAGAATTTCATGTAACATTTTCAGAAAGTCTTTGACCTTTCCAATACTTACGTAAGGAATTATTTGTAACTAATAGGGAAATTTATGCTATGTACGAAACAATTTTCTGGGTGAAGTGGATACAGGTGAGTATCTGTCAGTGTCTGATTTAACAAACAGAGAACATTTATTTTACAGAGGGCTGTATGCCCAAGTCTGTCTGGGAAATGCTGCAGTATATTTGAATAGCGTGTCACTTCAATATGAACTATGGATGCTGCAGTGGTGGTATATATATAGTGTTGACAAAGTATGGATGTGGAAAGGCCATTCACAAAACCGTCTTGTGCAAGCAGGTTGTATGTGTTAGGGCAGAGCAGCACTGCTTGCCTTATTAGATGAGGATTTCAGGCTGCCACATGTTTTGGTGTGATTCTCCAGCTGGAATGTGTTGGCCTCTGGATGTGCTCCGCTGCCTACAGAGAGGAGTGCTCAGGTGGCTCCCTTAAACTACTTATCTGAAAGTTATGCAGCCAAAATTATGTGAGGTAATTCCCACACACAGGGACTATATTGGAAGAACTGTGATTAACTAGTTCCTCACAGTTGTCCTGTTTGACAAGTTAAAAATGCAGTACTGATCAATGAAATAAAGAAAATGTAGAAGAGGATTGCCCAGATCCCTTAATACAATTATTATATTGCTGAATATAATGCCTCCAAAACACCTTCTCCACCCCACTGGCCCCAGAAAACCACCTGTGCAAACAAGCTTGCAGAAATTGTGTATTAAAAAAAAAAAGGAAAAAGTGAGGAAATGTGAAATAGACTGTATGCTGCAGTTCCTGTGTTGAAAACTACATGAAATCACCTCCAATATTACGAATACCTCTTCCATGGAAGTCTCTCCTACCTAGATAACTGACCAAGTTACATTAAGACACTGGCCTTGTTAGAAGCTCACCTGGGAATATGTGAGTTTCTGTATCATTAGCTGTCTTCTGTCTAAAGTCTGGGAACAGGATTAGGTGTCACAGAAGGCCTGGTTCTGCTAGGTTAAACAGATGGCTTAATCTGTTTTATGTTTCCTGTACCAAGTGGAGGCAATGAAACATACTTCCCTGTGTAAAGTGGCTTGATATGTCCAAGTAAAAGGTCTGTGCAGCAGCTGAGGACTTCCACTCCTTTCATAACAGCCTTGTAGACATCCAGGAGTGAGAACTGGAATAGAACGTGTGCATGGGCAAGAAAAACCTGAAGAATTCAAATCAGTTGCATAGTTGTATTACGAGGTGGATTTAATGAGATGTGAGTGGTCTGTTCATTATATTCTGAACTATGTAATTTTAGTTAAAAATAAAGAAAAACTGTTAGCCAAAGTTTTATTTTTAATAAATACTCTGTCCCCCTCCATCAAATTATCTGTTGGAGATGAGATAGAAGAATAATACAAAGATTCCCCCCACAGGAAGACTCTTTTACTAAATGAAGTTTTCTATTATCTTAATTCTGTGTTCATTTGCCTCCCATCCTTGACTTGTATGTGATTAGGTATTCAATACTGTGCAGCTAGGCACTGAACAACAGAAGCGGATTTGCAATGGATTTGATAGTGTTTCACTGTAGACCTGTGCTTTTTAACTAAAAGTTATTTCTCGTGCTCTCTGACTCTTCATTCTGCCATTGGAGACACAAACTACTAGAGGTGCAGGTGAAGGATAAAAATGATTTTTGTGTGGGCACCATTAAATAACAGAATACTTTGCCTTTGTGAGGTTGGAGCAGTTCTGTGTTGCTTTGCATGAGAGCTGGCTGCTGTGCTAGCTGCATGCTGTGTGATACTGTGCTGGCTGGTGACACAGCCTAGAAATTTTGCTATGTGGCAATATCTTTTGCTGGTTGCTTGGTAAACATTTGTAGCATTTGAGCGCATCGCTGCATTATCTGTTGAATTGATCTGTACCCGGCCACCCACACTTTTCACAGAGGATGTCTGAATTGTGCTAGGTGTGTTCACCTGATGTCATGCTAATTAAATGTGTACTTGATTTGTGGTATTATAAAGATGACATTGTTCTATAGATGTTAGTTTCTTACAAACAGTATTGGTAAAATACTTCCTCTAGGTTTTCACCATCTTGTTGCTAAATGAGAAATGATCTGAAGATCCATTTCTCCTCCTCTCTGGCCTTTTTTCTAATGGTTCTCCACATGCAGGCACACATCTCTGCTTCACTCTTCTTACTTTCTCATACATATCTCCTCCTGTCTGGTTGTATTTTAAAAGTGCATACCATGTTCATTTCTGAAAATGAATAGGTAGATTTGAAATTCTGGTTTTGTGATCTGTTAGCAAACAAGAGCAGGTATGTCTGTACCCTGTCGTGTTCACTCTGAACCTCGTAGTTGAATCCAAGCATCCTGGTGGTGCTCACTGGTGCCTTGTTGGGGGAGGAAGCGATTAACATTTGAGCTCTGCTGGTGTAGGTGGCATAGATGCAACTGGTCAAGCCATTGTCTTTTTAAGCACAGTCTGAACTTGACCCCTGATACCTGTGTAAACACACTTAAGGAAAGGAAATTCCAAAGAGTTCTTGTCGTTTGATGTTGAGGGGGATAGAGTTAATGTGCCAGGGGGAAGATGACAAGGAGTGCAGAATTAAATTAAAATCTGGACAGTGATATTTATCAGGTTTTTGGAGAACGGAGAACAGGGAAAGCGAGACAGGAAGGATCCTGCTCAGAAGGAAGACATCATGGTTTCTGCTTGAAATAAAAAGGATTTGGAGTGTAGGTCATAAATCTTCTACCAGAATTAAGATTCTTCCAGGCAAGGTGAGGCCAGCTGAAGCTTTTCTAAGTGGAAGCAGGAAGCTATTAAATGTAACGTAGAGCATGTGACTCAAAGCATCCCTGAAATGGCTGGCAGAGGTAATTAAGGTAATTAATCTCTGCTATGATATTAATGTATATCATTCATTTTGGATTTTCTGAAGCTGATGAGATGTTTACTGTTGTTGGATAGACAGTAATGAAAATTCCAAGGTACTTTTTGCAAGATAATCTAAGTGGTTAAAATTGTATAATTGTAATTATTTCTAATATAGTTTACAGTGTTGTTAGGAAATCCTAGAATTAAAAGTCAATGCCTTGATTACCGTTATATGATATCCAGCACTTGCTTTAGTTTTTCCAGTTCTCCAGCTGGAATGAGAAATGTTATGATGTATGTGTGGGAGGGAGGATAACAACTTACGGAAGTGATCTCCACTACTGCTATTTGCTTCATGGAGGAAATAAAAATCCCATTATTTGTTGCTGGAGAGCTTTCCAGAGGACTAGGTGTCCATTCTGTATGCCTAGTGAGATACCCAGCATTCAAATTGTTCTCTGTAATTTAGGAAGAGTTATGGGCATGAAAGACCAGATGGGCCAAGGTACTTTTATTGTCTTGGGCATGCCATGGAAGGCAAGTAGTAGTAGTTAAAATTATGGTGATTGTGCCAGAGGCTTTCTGCCTAGAAATTCCCTGTTGTAGCGTGTCTGTTCAGCTGTTAGTTCTTAAGATTATCATTACTAGAATGTCTAAAACGAGTAAATTAAGCGGGAGGACCACTAAGTAATGAGGTAGCCAACTTCATCTTTCATTTTGTATGCTTTTGTTACATGGAACAGAATGTTACTGGCTAGTAGAGGTGAGGGAAGTGGCATGACATTTTAAATAGGAGTTAAACCAAACTGAAAGCTTCCTAAGAGGAAGAGAGAAGGAGAGCAATAAAAAAAATGCATTTAGAATATTCCAAGCTATCTACATAATAAATACGAATCTCTCTTTAAACAGTAAAAGTGATCCTGTTTGCCTTCCAAAAATAGTTACGTTAGCTTGCACAGTGTTGTTCCTGTTGTGATCCTTTGTGAGATGCCATTTCAAAATGCAAAAATGAAAATAAAGAAAAGAAGGGAATGGAAGGTAGGAAGAAGCATGACTATATTGTAAGTTAGTATGAGAACTACTGCTCTACCCTTCATTATCTACATTTCTTCATTATCTCCATCTGTCTTTATTTCTACAAAGTTACAGCTTAAATGTAAAAGAAGAGTTGAAAAGAAAATAGAGTTGCTCATCAGAACAAATTGTGTCAATTAAAGGTTACGTGGTTGGCATGAGCTGGTTGGTTTGTGTGGTTTTGCAGAGTGGACTGAGCTGAGCTGCTTGTTAAATGAATTAGATTGGCACAGGATTTTGGCACTGGAGTAGACTAATGTTTATTTTCACAACTGTCTGCACTTGTCTCAACTTTAGTGGGATTTTTTTTTTTCAAAGATACATAACCTGCAAAATACCTTCTAGCAGTTTGACATTTTTGCTCAGCAGTGTCTTTAAAACATTTCAAGGTATTTTCTCGCTACTTCACTTCTACTTGGGATCTTGGATGTTATTGTGTTTTTTTGGTTCTTAGAAGTTAAGAATGAAACATTAGGGATTTTTTTCTGAGTAAGTGTATTTCCTTCTGTTCAGCTGATCTTCATAAAATGCTTACCTATCAGAGATACTAATTTAGCTCAGCTAGTAAAGAATTCTTTTTTTTAATGTAGAAATATCAAGTTTTAAACTCTGGTGTCCATTTTGAAAGGTGATTAATCATTAAAGCTCATGGTCTGCCACTGATCTTTGGGCATGATATCCTAATTGGAAGGAGTGGTACTGGGCTACTTCCTACATATCTGTCTGACAGAAATCCTTATGGAGCTAGAATCCTTTATTTCTCTTTCATTCATTTACTCCAAATTCTAAATAAGACATTTTCTTATGGCAGTATCAAGCAATGTGATAGTGTGTTTTTTCCCTTCAGTTTAAATCATCAATTTAATGTTATATTAATCAAATGCACAGTAACTAAAGCTAGTTGGTGAAATAATTGTAAACTGCATTAAGTTGTTACTCTTAGTTAAGCATATGTTGTCAGGTAACATAAAAATGATTTAATAGGCTGAATCACAGACAGAATAAAGTCTTTTCTCTTGAAACAGAAGTTAAACCACAAAAAAAAAATATAGATATGTTTAGGTTTGTATTCTTATAATTGACATGGATTTCAAAGTCTAGATTGCATTTGTACTCCTTTCTTTCTTCTGGGAACAGAGCTTTTACTTGAAAACTTCCAGTCTCTTTTTCAGTGTCAAAGTACAGTATTGTACTATTACCTCACTTTTTTTTTTCTATTCAAATAGCTATCCTTTCAATAGGACACTTTTCCATCTCCAATAAATAAAATAAGTAGTCCACAGATATATTTTATTTCCATTGCAACAACTGTTATATTTTAGCATGTGGACACACAATTTCAATGTATTTGTGGCAAATGTGCATCTGCACCTGTCTTGGCAGGCCTGAAAAAGGATAAGGGCTTACAAAAACCAGTTAGAAACAGATGGCTGTGGCTTGCTGTTCTAATTAGCATTTGAGAGAGATTACTCAAAAGAAATCTATAAGCTGGACCTTTCCAGGGATTTCTTCTCAGCTCTGAAGTTAGCTAGAAAGTTTTATACCACAACAGAAGTAGTTTCTCACTACAATAAAAATTAAAATAGGACAATCTATAATTTTCTATTTGCTGCCTACTCACTTCCTTTCTAAAATAAATGACTCATTTTCTGTGTCCGTGATTGTCGAGTAGCAAATCACCACTGGGCAAACCTGGAAGATGCACAGAGTATCAGGATGATTGGTGACACCATTCTGTAAGAAGAATCAGTGGATGGAATCCACGCAGTCTTACTTGCAAATCTGGATGTGGTCTGATTACGTTAGGGAAATAGGATGTAAAACAATTGCTAGTTCTCCTCATGTTCTCTGTGAGGATACTGATTTTTATAACAGATGAATGGAATTTCTTCAAGAAATACTAGGATAGTGCACATCACAGTACTGACCGTTACCTGGAAGCTGATACCAGAAATTCTTCTCTCAGTGAAGGTCTGGAGTAGTGAGCACTTGAAGTAAGCAATTTTCTTGCTTCCTTTCCTTGAAGTAAGCAGTTTTCCCTCTGCGTTGCTTGCTGAAGGCAGAGATAACTGATAATGAAGTGATCCTAATTAATGCTAGCTTGTTAATGAATGAGAGGTGGCAAGGATGCTTGCTCATGAATGATAACTCAGGGTAGAGGAAGCACAGAAGACAGTGGACAGTTTTGAGAGTAAAACTTGTGCTGTGATTTGTCCCTGCTAAGGACATGTCGTAGTTCAGCCCCAATCGGGACCAGACTACACAGCCTCTCTCTCACTCGCCCCACCCTTCGAGAGAATAGGAAGAGGTAATATAAGAAAAAACAGCTCGAGGTTTGAGATGAGGACAGGGAGAAAATCCTTAAAGTTACCTTTACGGGCAAAGCAGACTTGACTTGGGGAAAACGATTCATTTATTACTACAAACAGCAGGAGAATGAGACAGAGAACAAGATAACCTCCCTCCACCCCTCCCTCTTCCCAAGCTTAACATTATCTCTACTACCTTCCCTACCCCTGAGCGGCACAGAGGTGAGAGGGAATGGGAGTTGCAGTCAGTTCATCACACATTGTTTTATGCCGGTGCTTCATGGTCAGGGGAAGAACTCCTCACATTCCTCCCCTGCTCTGTTGTGGGGTCCCTCCCATACGCCACAGTCCTTCGTGAAACTGCTCCGGCGTGGGTCATCTCTTCCACGGAGTGCAGTCTTTCCAGAATGGCTGCCCCAGCGGGCCTTCCACGGGCCACAGCTGCCTTCAGGCATCCACCTCCCCCGGTGTGGGGTCCTCCACAGGCTGCAGGTGGATCTCTGCTCCTCTGTGACCTCCATGGGCTGCAGGGGGACAACCTGCTCCACCATGGTCGTCACCACAGGCAGCAGGGGAATCTTGGCCAGGAGCCGCATTACTCCTCCCCCTCCTTTTCCACTGACTTGGCGTCTGCAGCCATTCCTCTCACAAGAAAAGTTCATCACAACAGGCTGGCAGATGCCTCTCAGGATCTCTTCACATCATCCAGCTCATCTCCTCTCCACTTCTTGCAGCCGGGCCGGGCCGAGTTGGGCCCAGTTGGCTGCCTGGCGAGAGGCCAGAGGGTGAGGCCTGCAAGGCCCATGAGGCCTGTGCCTCCCCCTCTGCGCCTCTGCCCCCCCCCTTCCCCCCCCCAGCTTCTTCACATCTTCTCTTCTTTTTTTTTTTTTTTTTTCTGTTTTCCCCTACTTAAATACGTTATCGCAGAGGCATTATCAGGGAAGATTCTGCTACCAATCGGCTCGGCCTTGGCCAGCAGCAGGTCCGCCCTAGGCCCGGCCGAGTCCACTGAACAAAGGGGAAGCGACTTCTAGTAGTTTCCTACAGAAGCTACCACCTTAGGGCCCCCCTCACTAAGCAAAACCACAACATGACAATCTCCCATCTTCTTGGCTACTTTGCATAGCTTAGCCAGGGGGGCTTGTGTGTGGCCCCATCTTCCATGGCAGTTGCCAGTAAAATATTATAGTTCTCTGAGTCAGAGACCATCAAGCATACTATCATTTAAACAATCTTGGGCTGTAATTGTTTGATTATCACTGTCTCATCTTTGTGGCTGGGTTGTTTGATGAAGAGAGCATCAGGCTCTGTCTCCCTCTCTAGGTTCTTCCCTCTGCTTTAGAATGCTCAGACTTGTTCATACCTTCTTCATTCTGATATATCGCACGTGGATTTAAGTGAATTTGGTAAGGGCAAAATTTCACCTACTAGCAACTTCAGTTGGAGAAGTCTCCCTCAGAGTCAGTGACAGAGTTCTGATTTTTTTTTAATAGCTGTATGTAGTAGGAAGGGAAGGATTTCTTCTAGCTACAGACATGCTAATCTTTCTGAAATTAAATTAGTATTTGATCATTAACTGTAATGTGAGCTGGACCAGTCCAAAGCCTGAGAACACTCTTCCACTTTCTTTTAGTTATTCAAGTCTGTGGCAAGACCTGTACTTCCTGCCATGACATGACTGGTACTCCAGTGTATTTGTATAGCCAGCACTCTCTGACCCTGCTCCTTTCCCTAACACTATCAGTCTGAAAATTTCTGCTTGATTAAGTCTTTAGACTGACTCTGGGACATGTGGTTGGAATAAATAGAACGAGTTCTAAAACACAGTTAAGCAATATCTATGTGGATTTTTGATACCAACATCTCCATTAACTTTCTTAGTTCACCACACTGTACTTATGAGTGAGTAAGCACTGTTTGAAAAAGGAGTTACACCTTTTATGACTTTTTCTGAAGAAAAAGTTACAAAACATTCTGTACCAGAATTCCTACTTATTCAGGTAGAATCCTTCTTAGATAATTTTTAGGCTTTAATTAAATAAATCCTCTAGGGCTATTACTTAATTCTAAAATAAGAAACAGCAAATCCCTGGAAAACAGGATTGCCCAAACTGGAAAATGACTGACAGTAACATACACAGGATTTTAAGAGTTTAAGAAATTTAAGCTATTACTTGTTGGAATGTATGGCTGATGAGCTGTAGTTTAGTGAAGAGAGTAGAGGATAGGATTTTTCAAGATGGTTACTCTTATCACTATGTTGATGATTTCTGCTTTGATGTTGTACATAACGGCAGTCATCTTTTTGAAAACACATTACTTCAGTCAGAGTAAGGGAGCACTGAGTAGTCTGAAATCTGCAAGCAGCTTTGTGGCAGCTAGTCACATCCTAAAGGATTGAGTGCTTTAGATAGGTGAGCAATGATGGAGTTTGCTTTTAACTTGAATATCTTTGGGGGACGAGGGAGTAAAGGATTTTGGTGTATGTATGATCCTTACACCTTCTTTCAGTAATTGCAAATGTTAAATCCCTTGTTTTGAATGAATGAGGAAAGAGTGTTTTTGGTTTACTTGCCAAGTTGGAAGCTGTCAGTACCAATCTTAGTGTTGCATTTGTCATTTTTTTTTTCTTTAAAATATCTGTATTATTGCTTTTAAAATGCTGGTATAAACATCCCATTTGTAGGTGACTAGGCCTGTTTAGTGGTGAACTTGTGATTGAAACAGATCAGACTGAATCTGGCAAGTACTGACTAATCCTGTAGAGAAATGATGCAAGAGTCAATAAAAGAATGGGTTCCTCTGGTTTCGGTTGAGTCCTTGTCAGTTTGTGTTGCTAGGTGTTTTTCACAGCTGTGTTCAGCAGGGATTAATATAATCAGTACCTGTTGCTGTATTCCCTGCTCCAGTCAGCTTTCCCTCTGCGCATCTCTTGTGTGCTGAGTGTCTTAGAGCCTCTTTTCGGTGTTCAGTTAATCTTTAGGGTCGGGGCTTCTCCTGGTGCTTTGATCAGTGCTTACATGTAAAGCAATTTATTTCAGCAGCGACAAATAATTTGCTCAACAGACAAGGGCAGACTAAAAAGGCAAAAAAATCTAAAAACCTGCTTCCAAAAGTGACTTACCAATGAGTGTTCAAATCAAATAAAGCTCCCCTCTCTCCCTCCCCACCTTTTCCCCTCTTTCACCCCAAAAAACCAACCCTTCAGGCAAAACCCAGACACTACCCCCACCTCCCCAAGGTAACCAAGGTAGGTGTATTTCTCAAAACGAAGTTACAAAACAAAAACAAAACTTTATGGTCCTGTGGTGATTACTAAAACAATTGGTGTTCGGTTTTCAGAGCCTTGGTTGCTCTGTGTTGAGTGTCTGGGCTTGAGAGATTTTCTCATTAGCTTTTATATGTTTCGTAACAACAATGGAACGATCCAAGCAGTAGATTTCTGAAAGAAAATTGCAGTTCATGGGTAGTTAAAGTCACTGTTCATCAGTAGCATGATGTAATAATGATCAGACTGTTTTATATCTAGAATGTGCTTTGTGTGATGTCAGGGTCATTCATTGTTTATTTAATGTTGACTGTCTGGTATGTAATACGTGATCTCTGTAAAACCCCTGTAGTGTTGGCAGTTTTCAGGGATTTGGGTAAAACAGACTTAATTAATGCCTTATCTCTTCTTGCACCCTCCCTACTGATGCTTTCTTGTAGCTTGTGGTGCCTGTTGCTTGATGCTGTTCTCCGCTCTTCAAAGAACTAATGCATAGTAAGAGCTGATTTATTCTGTAGCAGGAAGCATGAGCTCTTTGAGGAATTGTCGTAGTTCAGCCCCGATCGGGACCAGACTACGCAGTCTCTCTCTCGCTCCCCCCACCCTCCGAGAGAATAGGGGGAGATGATATAAGGAAAAACGGCTCAAGGTTTGAGATAAGGACAGGGAGAAATCCTTAAAGTTACCGTCACGGGCAAAACAGACTCGACTTGGGGAAAACTATTCATTTATTTCTAAAATTAGCAGGAGAATGAGACAGGGAACAAGATAACCTCCCCCCACCCCTCCCTCTTCCCGGGCTTAACATTATCTCTACTACCTTCCCCTCCCGAGCGGCACGGGGGGGGAAAAGGGAATGGGGGTCGCGGTCAGTTAATCACGCGTTGTTTTACGCCGCTGTATCATCGTCGGGGGAAGAACTCCTTGCATTCCTCCTCTGCTCCAGCATGGGGTCCCTCCCACGGGCCACAGTCCTTCGTGAAACTGCTCCGGCGTGGGTCATCTCTTCCACGGGGTGCAGTCCCTCTAGAACAGCTGTCCCAGCGGGCCCTCCACGGGCCACAGCCTCCTTCAGGCCTCCACCTGCTCTGGCGTGGGTCCTCCACGGGCTGCAGGTGGATCTCTGCCCCTCCGTGGACCTCCATGGGCTGCAGGGGGACAACCCGCTCCACCATGGTCTTCACCACGAGTTGCAGAGGAATCTTGGCCAGGAGCCATATTACTCCTCCCCCTCCTTCTGAACTGACCTTGGCGTCTGCAGCCGTTCCTCACAACAGGCTGGCAGACGTCTCTCAGGATCCTTTTTACAACTTATTCACTTCTCATCTCCTCTCCACTTCTTGCAGCCGGGCCAGGCCGAGTTGGGCCCAGTCGGCTGCCCGGCGGGAGGCCAGAGGGTGAGGCCTGCAAGGCCCATGAGGCTCGCGCCTCCCCCTCTCTGCCCCCCGCTCAGCTGCTTCACATCTTCTCCTCTCTTTTTTCCTGTTTTCCCCTACTTAAATACGTTATCGCGGAGGCATTATCACGGGACATTCTGCTACCAATTGGCTCGGCCTTGGCCAGCAGCGGGTCCGCCCTAGGCCCGGCCGAGTCCACTGAACAAAGGGGAGCGACTTCTAGCAGTTTCCTACAGAAGATACCACCTTAGGCCCCCCCTCACTAACAAAACCAGAACAGGAATTTATTCAGTTGTGTAGTTGTTCAAAATAACCACCACTCAAAGGTTTGTCTTGTATTTGATCAAATAAATTCTGTAAAATATGGCCAAATTTTTCATGAAATGAGTTACTTTTCTGGTGCTTATTACTGTTGTTGGGCGGTAGGGCAGCAGTGCCACTTTGCTTTCGAAAGCTTCTTGCACAAACTTTGTTGCAGAGAAACTCATGTAATATATAAACATTGAGAGTTGCGCTGTGATAGTTGCTAAAGTTGATTAGAGCCACAGAGCATCTCAAAAAGGAAGATCCAGAGTCAGAGTAGCTCTAATGTATTACTTCATAATTGCTCATAATTGCATGTATTACTTCATACTTGCTCCTTTCCTCACCTTTACAAAAATTAGTATATTTGAAGCCTTGTCTATTTTCTTACTATCATAAAGCAAAAAATCTTGGGGAAGGAGGAGAGGTGGTTTATAATGCTCATATCAATAACAAAACATAGAGTCATAGAATGGTTAGGGTTGGAAGGGACCTGTAAAGGCCATCTAGTCCAACCCCCACCTGCAAGGAGCAGGGACATCTCCAACCAGGTCAGGTTGCTCAGAGCCTCATCCAACCTGGCCTTGAATGTTTCCAGGGATGGGGCATCCACCACCTCTCTGGGCAACCAGTGCCAGTGTTCATGAACACACACAGGAAGCTGCTTTGTGTTGCAACTCAATACAGCTGTCAGGTTGGCGGAAAAGCTGCCACAGATAGAAATAAAATTGAACAGCTGTATCATGCAGTGTTTCTTAAAAGACACCTCAATTAAGGCTTAGCAGACATTAATGAAAGTTTTAAGGGCTGCATCCTCTTCTGAACATGTGCCCCTTACCACACTAATGTAACTGTTGAGACACGGAAGGAGGCCTTTTAGAAGACTAAGATTAGTTGTGGAAAAATGCCTGAATCTTTCCTGAGAGGCCATTTCTTTGGTGGCATGTTTGTTGGGCTTGCAGCCCCATGTTGGATTCTGACCCAAAGGACAGCAGAAGCCCTCAGCAGAGCAGATGAAGCTGTCCTTTCACAGCCTGGCTCCAGTCCGGGCTGTTCTCTAGAGCTTTAGTGGGACTTATGAGCATCTGGTGTTTGGTTTTTGTCTACTGAAAGAAGGAAGAGCTGAGAGTGTGGCCATAACCTGTTTGAACTGATATACTCTGTGTAATGAATGGGAGACCTTATATTTGCTAACTGATATTTTTAAGTCTTCCTGGAGAACACATGTAGGCACAGTAAATTAGTGAAATCTACTATGGTCTGTGTAGACAGGTCTGCTTTGTTTGGAGCTAGTGTTTCAATTGAGGAGTTTGAGATGAGCAATATTCTTCAAGAAGTTGCCATTCTACTCATTGCCTCCCCATGCTTCCTTCTATTTATGGCATTATGCTCGAAATGTTTTGATAGAGAGAATATCTTAGTAGAGCAAATACTGAAAGGTGAAAATAGAGAAATCTAATTTTTCTGGGGCAGCAGGAGCGAGGTGGAATCTCAAACACCTGGGTATTACTGTGATCCAGTTAGCAAAGTTAGACCAAAACATCTTGCCTCAAATTTTTAGGAAGAAAAATCTAAAGCTAAGGTTAGGGGACAGTATTTAGGTACTTGATACACTTTTGAGAGTGAAGGAATGTCTAATCTTGACTTTAGCCTCCAAGCTTAAAAAAATCCAATCAAACAAACATACCCTCTCTGTTTTTTTTTGTCAACTACAAATATTCATTAAACAGTCATTAAAGTGATTTTTTTTTTTTTTAATTGGAAGAGAAGCATATACTTGAAGTACTTGATACTTGTTACCACTTCATCTCAATTTGACAAGAGTCAGGAGCACAACTTTGAAGTTCTCTGTAGTATGGGTGTAGCTAAGTAAATAATACATTGTGGAGAACTTGTGTTTGATTTCAGAGGGTCAGAGTGTTTGACGTATAGACACAGTCTGCTTTATACATTCTCACCACTTCTGATGTCCTGTGGTTTTTTGTGGTCACTACTTCAGAAAAAAAAGTGGAAGTAAATGGAAGGAAATAAAGTAAAAGTAGACAATCTCATGGTTTTTTAAGTACTAAGGATTAAATGAAATTTTTTTTTGAGTTTGTGTTTGTTTTTTTTTTTAGCTGAATGTGCTGCATAGTCCTCACTTTCATGATTTGAGGGGTAATTAGAGAATTTGTAATATCCTACTTGTTTGATCACAACTCCTCCTCGTGACATTTTATTATGAGTGTATAGCTTATAAATAACATTCTGAAGGTATAAGGTTAGACAGAGATAATTGCACAGCTGAAATGCGTTGGCACAAGGCCAAAGGCTAAGCACTTTCCACCATCCCTTCTAAATTGAATAACTTCACTTTATGAAGTGTATAATCAGAAATTGTTTTCATTACTCCCAGAGGGCAAATTAAGGTTAATAAAAATCCAATTCCGGATTACCCAAATGTGTGAATATTTGTATTTTTAGAACCTTTCTTTGTCAATTACATTCCTCACTGGCTCTATATATGTGAATCTGAGTACATAAGTCATAGTTTCTGCAGTTTTGAACTGTTTTACCTCTCTGAGACAGAGTGCCTCTGAACATGATTGTGAGACCCAGCTGGATTTTTCAAACTGAGGAAAACTAAACGCACCCCTTCCCCTTAAGCCATGGTTTCTCACATGCTCTGAATCTCACCATCCTGGATTCCACTGAACCCACACATTTGATCCATGCACTTCAGTCCTCAAAACCTGTATTTGTATATCCTGTTCTTTAACTGTTATGTTAAATAGCATATTCTTCATACAAGACAACCCAGTATTCTGTGGATTCTTAGGCAATCCGAGAAACCCTTTAGTAAAGGTGAATTAGAGGGGGGAAGGTTTTTCCATTTTTTCCCTGTGATAAATTAGTTACATATATAATCTGAAATAGCACACACTCTTATAGTACACCACTTTTATAATGTTATATTACAGTCTTGTAACAAAAGTCCCCTCTTTTCTCTTCCCTCTGCTGCTCCATACCCTCCTCTTCTCCCTACTTCCTGAAAAAGAGGATTTCTGCTGTCCTGTTAAGACAGCTATTTCTGCCTCTTAGTATAAAAACAAACCTTGTGTATAAAGAACAGTGTAAGAAAGAGCCTAGAGTACAGGAATATTTACCCAGGATAATCTTTTAGCCTCTATCATGGTGTGGTTCAGGGCCTCACTTTTTCAGAGATGATGCCTTTATTACTTGGTGGATTTTTTTTTTGTCTATGAATTTATCAGTTTTTAAAAATACATGTACTCTTGTAGCAGAAAGAATACATTTTGGCAGAATTATCCTGTTGCTAACAGTCCCAATACTGATAACAAAGCGTTAGGAAAACCAAAGAGAAGTCATAACTGGGAATGCTTGGAGGAAAAATAGATAATGTTACCATTTCTAAAGCTGTGCAACCTATTATGCAATTGTTGCATTTTTTTTTTCTTTGTTGGATGAAACAGTATTTAAACATTTTTTCTCTACAGGTTATTGACATGCCAGAACACAATCCTGGGGATATGGGTGGAACAATGAGACTGGGGAAGAGGAGAACTGTTTTCAAAACACAAAATTCTGTTTTAAGTAAGTTACATTTCTGCTCTTATGACTTGCCTTTTGAATGGGAACTTCGTAACATGGCAAAGCAAAAATGCCAAAGTACATTTGGTTAACGGACTACAGTCTCAAGGAAGCAGTTAAGTGACAGCTTCCCCCAGCTCATTCACTCTGATCCTGTTTCCATAAACATTTGCCCAGGATCAGAATGAAAAGGAAAAAATGACAGACGTCTAGAAGTCCCAGTGAAGAGGTCAGTTAGGGTTCAATGTTTTACACTGCTTTAAATAAACAGTGAGGACACTGTTGAGATAATTGAAATGCATTTTATGGTAGTTTAATTCATTATTTTTGGGGGAAGATCAGAGTGCAAGGAATATGTCCCTTTTCAAGTTTTCTTCCTATCTCTTTATGAGTTGATAGGACTTATAAATGATGGAGTGTCAACCAGGACTTCTTGTTCTACCACTGAAGCTTTTTGGTAGAACTAACCCAAACTCCTACCTGGCTCTTGCCAAGCCTAACCACTACTTGTCATTACACCAGTTGCCAGTACATCTCAGCCTTAAATGTCATCTGGCCTCGCTGTCTTAGTTCTTACTTTGTGTTGACAATGTTTGCTAGTTTGCGTCCTAATTACAGGTAACAAGATACTTCAAAAGGCAGAATAAAAACAACCGGAATATAGAACAAATTGTTGAGTTTGATCTATATGTATTTTAAATTGATGTAATACTTAAGTCTCCTATTAATCAACCTATTATACAGTAGTAATGTAAGTGATGCTGAAAATGTGTAAAAAGTGGTTTCTTGTCCATCGATAAATATTTCTTGTATTGCCCTGCCTCTGACATTTATCTGAGCTATTACTGTATTTAGGTATGTTGAACTTACGGAACGTGTCCTTCTGAGCTTTTAAAAATTACATCTACTTCAGCAGGACACCCAAGTGTAATACATATGCACATTTAATGAAAAATCTGCCTTTCTAGAGAATACATGTGCTAGTGATCTGACTGATTTGGGTGATACTTTGCCTAGGTGTGCTATAAATATGCATATCACAATGTACAAGTTGTTCTGTGGCCTAAAAACTTCTTGGAAAAGTTCAAAATTAACATGTGTTGTAACTCTTGACTAGTGTTATGAGTTGTTTAGATGACCGTATTTATCATTTAGATGACCATAGTTTACTCAGGAAATCTGATTCCTGCTTCTAATGCTTTACAACTTGAATAGAAATAATGATTTTGAAAGGTGGTTCCTTAAAATTAACACATAATACCACTTTTTGTAAAATTGCAATACTATCACTCTACAGTTTTTGGAGATGATCTTGGCAGTCTAGTTCTTGTATCAACCCCTAAAAGAGCTAGCAATCCTAATGATACTAGGATAAATTGAGAGCAAAATTTGAGCCGTGACTGTAAGTGAGAGATATGATTAAATTCTGGTTTACTGCATACCTCTAACTCCCTCTGTGTTCCTCTGCAATGTAGAGTGGTCTAGATTAGGCTAAGAGAACTGCAAGAGTCGTTTGGGTAATGAGATCAGGAAAACAGAGAAAAACAATATTCTCTTTTTGTCGTTTGAGGTATTATGCCAGCTGCCATGCATAATCTATTAAAGAGGAACAGATGCTACTGAAAGGCTATGGAGCTTCCTTCACTGCACCTTTTGCGTACAACTGTTATAAAACCCTGAAGGGATTTTGTGTTGCTTGTTCACTCAAGCATTTTTTATTTTATTTTGGGCTTTACAATTTAAATTAGTTTAAGCATGACCTTCAGACTCTAGTCTACCTAAGCTATTTCTGGTCAAGGAATGTTGAATAGAAATCCTGAATAAACTCAAGTAACAGTAAATTCAAAGAAACTAGTCATCACTCAGAAAAACAGAAAGCTGGAGTGAGATGAATAGTGTCCTGTTATGTTTATGTGTGAAATTTTTTTTTGAAGTTTAAATTACAAGAAATAGTTCTAACAACTATTAAAGCAACACATTAGCATTAACTTCTTTTTTGTTGTATATTCAGGGAAACTTTATGGTGATGCAGCATTTGTAGAGGAGCGACATAGGCATCGATATGAGGTAAGCACTGCTAACGTATTTTGTGCTCAAAAGTTAAAGCTGAAGCAGATTGTGTTTTTCTTGGTAGGCACAATTCTCGTTAAATCCAGTGGGAGATTTCTTACATAACCAAAATTTCAAACATAAACCAAAATTTAATAATGCTTAGATAGTATAACTTAGATTGAAAAGAGCCTTGCCAGTCTTCCAGTCCAGCTCCTTGTTTGAAGCTGAGCCAACTTCAAAATCAGATCAGGCTATTCAGAGTTTTGTCCCATCTAGTTTTGAATCTCTCTGAAGAGAGAGATTCCACAACGTCTTTCAACAATCTGTTCCAATGATTAACCACTTCACTGTGAACCCTTTTTTCCCTTACATCTAATAGGAGATTTCTTTGGGCAGTCTGTCTTTTATCTGTCAGTCTTGTGCTGTGCATCTCTGAGAAGAGCCTGGCTCAGTCTTTATACCATCCCATTAGATAGTTGAAGTCAGCAACGAGATCCACCCTGTGCCTTCTCTTCTCCAGGCTGAACAAATCCAGCTCATCCAGTCTCTCTTCCTATACTGCATGTTGTCCACTCCCCTAACCATCCTGGTTGGACCTCCTAGGGACTCGCAATGTTTTGTCAATCTGTTTCTTGTGCTGAGGAGCCTGAAACTAGATGCAGTATTGCAGAGCTGTTCTTCCAAGTGTTCAATGGAGGAGAATAATATAGTTTACTGTTTCTGTGGCAGAGGTGGTGCAGGGTCTTAGCAAAATGGTCTTGGAGAGTAATGTGAGAGATTATCTGACTTCACTTCCTGTGAAGTATTTGAAAGGTAAAGGCTTATAATCCTTAAATTCATTGCTCCTTGCTTGATTTGGCTTATTTAAAGGCTTAGATTATGTTCAGGTAGTGCACATTCTTTCATAGTCTAAATGTAGGCAGACTTCAGGCATCTACAACTGAGAGGCTAATTCAGATCACTTGCTTCCTACCATCCAACTCTGTAGGCCCCTCGTATAGGTCCAGTCCTCTGTTTGAGAACATCTGAGCAAAGGTGTCTGTGTACATTCAAGGAGACAGGCAAGAGCTGGACTCCTAGAGTTATCTCTGACATAGTTCAGAAAGGATCTGACTCCATCAATACCTCCAGAGGGTCCTGAGCTATGAGATGTGTGCATGCTGCAAACTGATTCAAACAACGTTAAGTTTCCTTAAAAAGCTGGGAGGAGAATATGACGTTGGTAAAGATGCTCAGAGTTTGAATATTAACTGAGTGGTTAAAACATCTACCAAGGAAATGAAACAGTTCCCTGCAGAGCTCCTTACTTTGAAGGAGGAGCTGAACCACAGCTTATGTCATAACCACTGGAAGGCAGTGTTCAAAGAGGATGTCAGTCTGCTGTAGTGAGCCATTTGAAAAAACTAGGAATGCAAGCTGCTCAGAATTAGGAGGACAGCAAGCAGAAGGGACCTTAGCTTTAGTCTTTTGAATGTTATGTAGGAAGTTTTAGAATTACTGATTCATCTGTTACTAAATAAGCATGCTCAGTTTTACAAATTTATACCAGAGAGTTGTTAAAACAAGAAAGCAAAAGTTCCCAACTCTTTTCTCAATTCTTTTCATTCTTGTATGCATACTGAAAACATTATAATTAAGTACTATTGTTTGTTAAATACAAAAATAAATAGAACTACAATTATTTTTACTTTCAATATTTCAGGTGAACCCAGAATTGACTCACTGCTTTGAAGAGAAAGGTTTGAAATTTGTTGGCCATGATACAGAAGGAAACAGAATGGAAATTATTGAACTGGAGAGTGAGTGTCTGACTTGTCTGTAGTACTTTCTGCAACTATTAAAACTGTGTAAACGATAGTTGTTAAATGGCATGTAAGCACAATACTTATCTATCATAACAGCCAAGGTCATGTTGGGGGATATTGTTTATTCCACCTGTGTATTACAGTGGGTGAAGATTCAGAGGATATTAGGAGCCAGTATCTTACACTTCTCGAGGACTGTGCGTGTATCTGATTATCAGGGGGAGACATGCTTCTTTTCCAAAAGGTCATAATTCTAGCTCAGTGGCATTTGGCAATGTAGAATCATAGAATGATTTGTGGGATCATCTAGACCAACCCTCTTCTTCAACACAGGGCTACCTTCTAATATAGATCAGGTTGTTGCGAGTCATATCAGTCAAGTTTTGAGTATCTCCAAGTATGCTATAGGTTGGACTTCAAACCACTCACCACTACTCTTTGAACCCAGAAGTCCAGCGGTTTTTAACACACTTTGTAGTCTACCCACAGTCCATATCTCCCAACTTGGATGCTACGAAACTGTATCAAAAGCCTTGCTAAAGTTAGGATAAAGGAAGGCTACTGCTTTCCTGGCATCCAAAGACTGATTGTTCCCAAGCTTGTTGTGCCCAATTGTCTTCCTGTCCCTCATGTGTCTGAAAATGCCTTGAAGGAGGATTTGTTTCATAATCTCGCCATAAACTGAGGTCAGGCTGACCATCCTGTAGTTCCTTGGTCCTTTTTGTTTCTCTTGAAGAAGGGCATGTTCACTGCCTTTTTCCTCTCATTAGGCACCTCTCATGATCACCTGGGCCTTTTAAAGATAAAAACCAGCTTCACAATGACATTGGCCTGCTCCCTAAGCACCTTCAAATATTCTTCCTCAGGTCCCAATAACTAATATATGTTCAGTTTGCTTGAGCATATGAAATGTATACATGCAATGTAGCCAAAGTATGAAACATCATACTAGAGTATATTACCTAGAGGGACTGAAATCTCCATCCTTGCAGACAGAGACCTTCAAAACTAGACCAGACAAAGCTGTCAGCAACCTGATTTAACTTGGAGCTCCACCCTGCTTTGAGCACGATGTGGGACTAGAGACCTCTCAAAGTGCCTTCAAGCCGATGTGTGTCTCCTTGTGTTACCCGCTGTTTAGAATCATAGAAAAGAAGTATGAAAATGAAATAGAAAGCAAGCTCCTTTCTTTCACAGAAGTGATTCAGATAGGTGAAGGTTTGATACTGTGGAAATCTGGTAGATTTGGACTCCTTTACCAAGACTTGATGTCTTTTTGAAAAAGTTCTGGAATAAAAAGGAGTTATGCTGCGTATGTTTGTTGAATGCTACACTGAGCAGTTCTTAGAAACAATCTCCTTGATTTTGCTTGATTGCTTGATTAACTCCTTGCTCTTAAGTCACTGTTAGCTAGATGAGTATTAGGTACCTGAAGATGCAGGCTACCTTACAGGATTTTTTTTTTTTTTTTATTTTCTTATATGGCCACTAATTGCCACTTGTTAAGATAAACTCCGTACCCAGAACCATAAATATACCGTAAGAATATATTGTCATCCTGTGAGTGCTATTTTTGACATGATGCTCCTGAGAATTCATTTTATACTCCACAATATGTTGAAGAACAGTGCTGTAATTTTGAACCAGTGTTTGAATATAAACATCTACTTATAACGTCAAGCAATTGCACCGTGGAGAGTAATCTGAGAGCAAAGAATACATGTAAATTCATAAACTACTAATTGTCATGGTGTTCTTTGCTTAGTTTGTTCTTGATAGATTACCTCTCTTACACATGCTGGTGTTGGGGAGGGTATTTTGTCTGCCCTGCATGAAACAACCACTATAGAAAGCATTGTGAAATAAATCAGGCAGGATTTTTAAATTGCATGTTACTGTGAAAAGAATAAAAGCAGCAGTAAAACTTGGAATTATTTCACAATGGGCTGCAAGGAGACTCTGATTACTAAAGAAAAACAATCATCACAGGGAGGAGGGTGGGTTGGAGCGGAAGCACAGAAATAACAGTAACACTAGATAGCTTAGGCAAAGCTTTTAAACAAAATATTCCACTGGAAATATTTGATGCTTTGTCATTGTCTTGTTTTACAGCTTTAAGGAACTAAATTGCATGGTAGAGAAAAAGAGGTTATGGGATAAATTTAGGATCCAAATTCTCTTTAAGACATAGCAGCAGAGAGGAGAGCAGTATACTAGACCATATAGTTTATCTTCATAGAAGAAAAACTCAGCTTTCTTGTTATCACTTATTCTCTACTGCAGAGAAATTTCTTGAATGTTTCAGATTGTTCTGGAAATTGTTGAACCAGAAGAGATCTATGGTTAATGTCATCCAGTGTCCTGGTACTAGAAGTGGTTAACGTTAGCTCCTTTAAAAGAATATTGAAGGAAGGAACAGGAGCACAGCATGGAAGAGTACGAAAATACTGTTCCTTCCATATCCTTTTGAAGAAGACAGAAGGGAAGCTGAAGCACTAGTAAAGAGGTGCTTTGATTGGGAAACGGAGAGCTGACAATTTAAGAGAAGATGAAGCAGCATGCCTTGTTTAGCTTAGCAGACAGAGTTGAATGATGGTAATATTGTCATCTGTAATCACTCAGGACAAACAGTAGGAAAGAGCAGCACCATAAGAAATGGATATAAGTTGACTGTAACAAAGATGGCCTGTGAATTAGGAAAAGGTTTCTGAGCAAAAAGAGAGAGTATTGGAACAGCTTTCTAGTGGGAACAAAACAGCCTAGGGATGTTACGGCAGAGCCTTGACCCTTTGTCCCTTCGTCAGACTACATGATGTAGCTGCATTCAGTAACAGGAGGCTGGACTTCATGTCCCAGAAGATCCCTTCCAGGCCTAATTATTTTAAGCTTGTTTTCCCCAGTTTTCTCTGCACATTGCTTTCTTATCTGTCTCTTACTGTGTAAATAGTTGCTGTATGGTAATGCTTGGTCTTTTAGGAACTGTTTTATTTTTCCCTCAGATATGTATGGGCGCATGTTCTGAATATACATGCAGAAATATATGTTGAAAACCAAAATACTATGAAAATAACATGATAAATATAGACTTTGTGGTTGTTCTCTCCACCCCGCCCCTTACATGTTGGCACAGGTTTATTATTCAACTTTTAATTGCATCATTGTGCAGGTTAAGATTGAATCACAGGGTGATTTTTCCTTAATTTGCCTTACAAACTTTCTGCCTCTGTTGTCAGTTGCTTTTCGTGGAAGACGTTAAAGTTCCTGCTGCCCTACCCTTAAATTCACACATGCTGATCTGGCTTCTGGACTCCTGTGTGAAATCTTCAATAAACTTTTTTCCTAACAGGTGTTCTACTGTCTTCTTCCTACATCTTATAATTTTCTTTTGCATCTATTTTGTAGATCACCCGTATTTTGTGGGAGTTCAGTTCCACCCAGAGTTTTCCTCAAGACCTATGAAACCTTCACCTCCATACCTTGGACTGTTGCTAGCAGCAACTGGGACACTCAATGCATACTTGCAGCGTGGATGTAAATTGTCTCCAAGGTAATCTTTCTCAGGTACTTGCCTGCAGTTTAACAGCCACATTTTTGGAGGGACTATCTTGCCCTTCAGTTCAAAAGTCCAGAAGAGGAAAAGGAGTTCTTCATGTATTGATTTACTTGTTCCTGTGCATGCCTGACATAAACTCTGGTGTAAGAGTATCCGTAAGCAGTAATCGCAGTTCCTGACTTCCTCTTTTTCAGAGGCTATTAGGGTTAAAGCCAGATCCATGCATTATAACCAGAAAGAAGTAAAAAACCTTTAGTAAAATCCTGTGAAGTTGATGGCCTCCTGTGTTAACTTTCATTAACGGTAGTTTCACAGGGAAAGGTATTTGCTAGAGGACCAAGCAATTAAGTGAAATTCTTACCTAGTTGTATTTGAATGATGATAGTAACAAAAAAGAAAACACTAATTTTATTTTGCAGTAGCTAAATAATTAATACCATCAAACAGAGACAGGCCTGAAACAGAACAGTTGGGATATCTTTAGACTTATGGATCTAGATGGATCTAAATCAAAACTATATGATTCAGATAAATGAAAATCCTTTGTCCCAGTTGCCTTGGACACAGAGTTTTTGGTTTGTTGAATGTAGCAATAGATTTTAGCCAATGTTAATTCATTCTTGTTTATTTGAATGATATTAATAACAGTTACAATTTCATTACAATAACAATAATAAAGAGGTCAGAGGGAAGCCTAGGGTGCAATAACAAAAATGAAAAAAAAGAAATCGCAAAATGACTGAACAATAACACAGAACAGATTCAGCCTTGGATAACTGGCTTTTTCTCTAAACAAGGCACCAAGCTTACTAGTTTTTGGTTATGGTGTTGGTTTGTTGGGGTTTTTTTTTTTTTTTGGTTTTTTTTTTTGAGCGTTACTTCCTGGTTTTAAAATGAGGTCCTTTTCTTAAGCGAGAAATAGAAATTTTATTCAAGTTTCAGTAGTAATGGAAAATAGCCAAGCCAGTCCAGATCAATTTGTTTTGGTACCCTGCTCCTTCTGAGTATCAGTTGTCTTTCATAAATGCACTTCGTATTTTCTTACCCTGGCCAATTGTGCAATGATGTACATATGGAGAGAATTTCTTTCTGATCTGCGAACTACAGTTTGATTGAAATACTCCTGTTACCTTATCCTGTCATTGTTATTAGCAGTCGTAACATTATTTACCTTTAAAAATTTGTGCTAGTGCATTACACAGGTCACATTTTTGTAGTGCTTGGCAGGAGGGGAGTCTTCAAGCCAAATGATCTTCAGGCTTTTCCTCTTGTTGACACTTTCTGCCTGACAGTTCATCTTGTTTCCCACGTCCCAATATCCTTTCTTTTACTGCTTCCTCCCATAAGTATACCTATTAGTCTCTCTGAGATGAAAAAAAAATAATACTGGTTTTGAATGAGTGATCTGCATGTCCTCATATAATTTAAATTTAAATCATTTAGCAATATAGCAAATATGTTTTCTAACCTTGAATTTAAGTTTCAGCAGTTACCGAATGTGCCATATTTACATTTATTTGAATTAATATATAATCAATAAAAAAGTATACCCAACTCTTTTACTTCATGTTTGTACAATAAACTCCAACCAACAGTTAAACACTTAGGAAAGACAAAAATTCATACCCTAAAACAAATTTTACCATTCACCTAGTAATGAGCAATCAAGCTAACTCCTCTGTCTCAAGAAAGAACATTGGAATAGAAAAAACATTTTGAAGCTAGAAGATGAGCATTTTGCAGGGAACAACATTCATGAGGGAATCTCAGTGCTAATTACAGTACACCCACTCATATTAATTAACATATCTATCTGCTGAGTGGAAAGTATTTCCAGTTTAAACCTTTAAGCCCCAGAACGCTAGTGGTTTCATTGAATACTAAAGCTAAGGCACGTCGTAACAAGACTGAAAGTAATTTCAGGAGGGGATTTTCTGCACTCTTCATCCAGCACTACGTACATGAATTATAGTCATTCTGTTGACTAGAGCAAAGATGTAACCTGAAAGAGAACTTGTGGGGGCCAGCGAATTGAGCAGATTACCTAAACTAGGCTATTAAAAACACTAAAAAGAGAGTTAATGGTGAAGTCCTGAAAGAAAAGGAACTACATATTTCAGCATGAGGTTCTTAACATGAAGTCATTACCCCAGAACATTTAACAGCCCCATAATTAGTACGTTATTTTAGAACGTCTAACACCTGCACAGAAGCCCTAGTTTCTCTGCAAAGCAAATAATAAATTTAAAGATGCATCACAACTCCTACGCGAGTGTCCTAAATACATAAAAGTGAATAAACTTTCTCTTAAATTTTTCTCAGCTCTAGTCTGGCAGACAGTAATGCTTACACATAGGCATGAGCATACCAAGTTTGAGACTGGAATGCATCCTGTGGGGTAAACTTAGTTCCCAGGAGCTTTGGTGTGTGCAGAGACAGTCAAGAACTGAGCAAAGGATTGGAGTAACTCAGTGATGAGTTACTGCTTAGTTACCTGAAGTGGCAGTTTGGTATCTGAGTTGCCTTTGTGGTTTCAGCCTCGTGCTTTATGGCATGAGTGCCTAACCGTCAGACAAAGCCATGCACTTCATTTCCTTGTGAATGCTTTTAAATCATGACCCTTTCAAAAATCTTTCCATGGAAATACTGAAGTCACCATTTCATAAGGAGCTGAGGCAGTTGAGAGGCTGCCAGTTTACATAGAATCATAGAATGGTTAGGGTTGGAAGGGACCTTCAAAGGTCGTCTAGTCCAACCCCCCTGCAAGGAGCAGGGACATCCCTGACTAGATCAGGTTGCTCAGAGCTTCATCCAGCCTGGCCTTGAATGTTTCCAGGGATGGGGCCTCCACCACCTTTCTGGGCAACCTGTTCCAGTGTTCTACATGTTTCATTATAAAGGACAGAGAGCACTAGAACCACAGGAGACACTCAGAAAGTGTACGATACCCACAAATATACTGCTTTTTTAAGAGAAACCAAAAGCTTTTAATAGAGAACTAGTGGATGAAGAGTGGAACTTCAGATGTAATGTTGGCTTTTATTGAGTCTTACAGAATTGTACTTGGAAAAGTAATAAAAACTGGCTTACCATTAGGAACAGTGTCATACGGATTGCAAAACCACTGATGTGCAGTAAAGCTACGTTGCTTTTTTTTTTCCCATAGCACTTTTAGCATCAGCAGGCTTTATTTATTTTTTCCTCTGAACCAATGTATTTATTAGTGGCCTGCAAGAGTAGGCCACAGTGCATTAATGATATTTGCAAATAATATAATTTAAAGAGGGATCCACCCAAGGGTACTGAGGGAGCTGGCGGAAGTTCTCGCCAAGGCATTTTCAATGATTTATCAGCAGTTCTGGCTGTCTGGAGAGGTCCCAGTTGACTGGAGGTTAGCAAATGTGATGTCCATCTACAAGAAGGGCCAGAAGGAGGATCTGGGGAACTACAAGCCTGTCAGCCTGACCTTGATGATGCTGGGGAAGATTATGGAGCGGTTCGTCTTGAGTACGCTCACCAGGCATGTACAGGACAACCAGGTGATCAGGCCCAGTCAGCGTGGATTTATGAAAGGCAGGTTCTGCTTGACCAACCTGATCTCCTTCTATGATAAGGTGACCCGCTTAGCGGATGAGGGAGAGGCTGTGGCTGTTGTCTACCTAGACTTCAGTTAAGTGTTTGACGCCGTTTCCCACAGCATTCTCCTGGAGAAACTGGCTGTTCATGGCTTGGACAGATGTACTCTTTGCTGGGTAAAAAGGTAGCTGGATGGCTGGGCCCAAAGAGTTTTGGTGAATGGAGTTAAATCCACTTGGCAGGTGGTCACAAGTGGTGTTCCCTGGGGCTCAGTACTGGGGCCAGTTCTGTTTAATATCTTTATCAACGATCTGGATGAGGGGATTGAGTCCTCCCTCAGTAAATTTGCAGATGACACCAGGTTGGGCGGGAGCATTGATCTGCTTGCGGGTAGGAAGGCTCTGCAGAGGTATCTGGACAGGCTGGATTGATGGGCTGAGGTGAACTGTATGAGATTTAATAAGGCCAAGTGCTGGGTCCTGCACTTGGGTCACAACAACCCCATGCAATGCTACAGGCTTGGGAAAAAGTTGCTGGAGAGCTGCCCAGCAGAAAAGGACCTGGGGATGCTGGTTGACAGCCAGCTGAACGTGAGCCAGCAGTGTGCGCAGGGGGCCAAGAAGGCCAGCAGCATTCTGGCTTACATCAGGAACAGTGTGGCCAGCAGGAGTTGGGAAGTTATTGTGCCCTTGTGCTTGGCACTGGTGAGACCGCACCTTGATTACTGTGTTCAGTTTGGGCCCCTTAGTACAAGAAGGACATTGAGTTGCTGGAGCGCATCCAGAGAAGGGCAAACAAAGCTGGCAAAGGGTCTGGAGAACAAGTCTTATGAGGAGCAGCTGAGGGAAATACGGTTGTTTAGTCTGGAGAAGAGGAGGCTGAGGGGAGACCTTATTGCTCTCTAGAGCGACCTGAAAGGAGGTTGTAGTGAGGTGGGTGTCAGTCTGTTCTCCCAAGTAACAAGTGATAGGACGAAAGGAAGTCATAGAATCATAGAATGGTTAGGGT
Organism: Chlamydotis macqueenii; assembly: GCF_036417535.1. Taxonomy (NCBI): domain Eukaryota; kingdom Metazoa; phylum Chordata; class Aves; order Otidiformes; family Otididae; genus Chlamydotis; species Chlamydotis macqueenii. Next base: position 133,875,107 of record NC_141556.1, read on the forward strand.
TGGAAGGTCATCAAAGGTCATCTAGTCCAACCCCCCTGCAAGGAGCAGGGACGTCCCCAAGTAGATCAGGCCTCAAGTTGTGCCAGAGGAGGTTTAGATTGAATATTAGGAAAAAAATCTTTGCTGAAAGGGTTGTCAAGCATTGGAACAGGCTGCCCAGGGAAGTGGTGGAGTCACCATCCCTGGAGGTATTCAAAAGATGTGTAGATGTGGTGCTTAGGGACATGGATAAGTGCCTTGGCAGTGTTAGGTTGTGGTTGGACTTGATGATCTTAAAGATCTTTTCCAACCTAAATGATTCTGTTAATCTGCTGTAACATGGAGAAAGCACTATTCAGAACAAAGAAATAACATTAAAAGATATAAAGAACTTAGAAACCTGGGCTGAAAATAATGAAATTATGTGTTTCTTTGGAGGAAGAGAGTAACAGGCTAAAGATAAAAAAATTAAACACAAACGTCCAGTGAATGGGAGGAAATGTAGGAAGTGAGAAATGTTCCTAGGTGAGAAAATGTGGGCAACTAGAACTGCCACCAAAATAAATTAATGCAAGTCATCAGTGATTATGCTAATGGGAGGCACCAATCCAATGTCATTTAGTCACAGAGTGATCTGTTACATTCTAGCCAGGTTATTAATAAAAGATGACTTATGAGTTGCATTCAGAGACAAGTAACAAAAGTGGCCAGAGGACAGAAGAAGTGATGCATAAAGAAAAAACCTCAGAAGACTTGTTGGTATGGTGCTTACTACACTAACATAGAATCATAGAATCATAGAATGGTTAGAGTTGGAAGGGACCTTCAAAGGTCATCTAGTCCAACCCCCCTACAAGGAGCAGGGACATCCCTGACTAGGTCAGGTTGCTCAGAGCCTCATCCAGCCTGGCCTTGAACGTTTCCAGGGATGGGGCCTCCACCACTTTTCTGGGCAACCTGTTCCAGTGTTCTATAACTCGCATCGTAAAAAATTTTTTCCTAATTTCCAATCTAAATCTACCCCCCTCTATTTTAAAACCATTACCTCTCGTCCTATCGCAACAGGCCCTACTAAACAGCCTCTCCCCATCTTTCTTGTAGGCCCCCTTGAGGTACTGGAAGACTGCTATCAGGTCTCCCCAGAGCCTCCTCTTCTCCAGGCTGAACAGCCCCAACTCTCTCAGCCTGTCCTCATAAGAGAGGTGCTCCAGCCCTTTTATCATCTTCGTGGCCCTCCTCTGGACCTTCTCCAACTGGTCCATGTCCTTCTTATGTTGGGGGCTCCAGAACTGGACACAGTACTCCAGGTGGGGTCTCACCAGGGCAGAGTAGAGGGGGAGAATCGCCTCCCTCGACCTGCTGGCCACACTCCTCTTGATGCAGCCCAGGATGCGGTTGGCCTTCTGGGCTGCAAGGGCGCATTGCCTGCTCATGTTAAGCTTCTCATCCACCAGCACTCCCAAGTCCTTCTCCTCAGGGCTGCTCTCAATCCATTCCCCGCCCAGCCTGTATTTGTGCCTGGGATTGCCATGACCCAGGTGCAGGACCTTGCACTTGGCCTGGTTGAACTTCATGAGGTTGGCATGGGCCCACCTCTCCAGCCTGTCAAGGTCCCTCTGGATGGCATCCCTCCCTTCCAGCGTGTCGACAGCACCACACAACTTGGTGTCATCGGCGAACTTGCTGAGCGTGCACTCTATCCCACTGTCCATATCGCCGACAAAGATGTTGAACAGGGCTGGGCCCAACACGGACCCCTGAGGGACGCCACTTGTGACCGGTCTCCACATGGACATTGAGCCGTTGACCACCACTCTCTGAGTGCGGCCATCCAGCCAACTCCTTATCCACCGAGTGGTCTGTCCATCAAACCCATGTCTCTCTAGTTTAGAGAGAAGGATGTCGTGCGGGACAGTGTCAAAAGCTTTGCACAAGTCCAGGTAGATGATGTCAGTTGCTCGTCCCTTGTCCACCGATGCCGTCACCCCGTCATAGAAGGCCACCAAGTTGGTCAGGCACGATGTGCCCTTGGTGAAGCCATGTTGGCTGTCACCAACCACCTCCTTGCTCTCCATGTGCCTTAGCATGGTTTCCAGGAGAATCTGCTCCATGACCTTGCCAGGCACAGAAGTGAGGCTGACCGGCCTGTAGTTACCGGGGTCTTCCTTATTCCCCTTTTTAAAAATTGGGGTTATGTTCCCTCTCTTCCAGTCATTGAGGACCTCACCAGACCGCCATGATTTCTCAAATATGATGGCCAGTGGCTTGGCAACTTCATTCGCCAGGTGCAGCTGCCTCCCAAACCAGCTGTGTGGGGAGGTTTGGGCAAGCACCTATAAACAGAGCAGGCAACAACCTGCGTGACATGTTCTGGTGTATGAAGGAGAAGGAGGTATGGGCGAGGTTGTCTCTGATATCCCCTCTACATTGTCCCCAACCAGTATCTCATCTGGCACAGCATTGTGTTTCTGCTATTGACCAAATTCAGACATTTCTTAGGAAAATTAAGGAAATTCTGTGGCTTGAAGACTGGCAAGAGAGCAGCAAGAGATGGGCTGCTCTGTAAAAGAAGACAATCCAGAAGCTGGGGGCTGCAGCTATACTGGTAGGGGTAGTGTCCTCACCAGCAGGAGTCAGTACCACAGTCGCCAAAGAAGGCAAGTGGACTAGCTCCAGTGACAGTCACCATGTCCTACAGACAGTCCAGTGCAGAAGTGCAAAGTGATGAGTTAGATCTGAAGTCAATCCAGGAAGTCCAGTCAACAAATGACTGCAGAACTACAGAAATGGGTACAGGCATACCTGTGACATAGCTCAGGCAAGGATTGGGGGCCAAGGCTCCTGGGCCCATGGGTGGAGGCCCCAGGTGAGGATGGCCAGGGCAGCTAAGATGGGTTGGTATCCTCAGAGCTCTTACAGAAAACTATAGAAGAAGTTTTAAAGGAAATCCCTTCTCAACCATAGTGGTACTTAGTGATGGACTTAGTAATGGTTGGTTATGGCCACTACTTTGTCATTTTAATGTTAGATGTTTACAGTCAAGACACTTCTGAGCTAGTCACCTTCAGTCTTTTTCTGTAGCTGCTGAGTGAACATCCAATTTAAAGGAGCCAAATAGCTCATCGTAATGGTTAAGTGGGTCAGAAGCATTATACCCTAGAAGTGCCTGTTTCTCTCCATTGGCTGTAAGAACCTGTTGGTAACTATCGTAGATGAAGATGTCTAAAGCTGAATTAATTGAATCCCATGCATGAGACTCAACTAAGAGTTTTTGTAACACCCAGATATGTTCTGATATCTTGGCTGTAATTTTTTAAATACTAGGTGCTAATAAAACCGTTATGCTCGGTCCAGTTGTGTGAGTGCAGATGTCTGGAAGGTTGGAACTGGGAAGACTTTGGTATGTGCTGAGGATTCTTTAATGAAATGGTGTTTCATGGAAGCATAGGATCATATAATGATAGTGATCATAAGAAATGATACATAATGATTTTTATGATCATGTAATGATCATAAAAATATACACTGAGAAATATGGGTGACTGCAATTATAACCATTGCACAATAATATCTACATTTATTTCAAATAATATTTTGATGACTGTAACAATTTTAGTCGTTCAGCTTTTTGTGGGGGGAATAAGTAATAATAATTGACACATTCTTTTCACTAGCTTCTCTAAAGCTATAACAATTGTTTTTTTTTTTAAACAGCCACAGCCTGTACTAAATGTAATTACATTTATCTTTCATTTGCATTGAGGAAGAAATGCACTTAGCTGGGCTCCTGCCTTTGCAGGGAATAACATTACTGTAGCAATTGTTTGAATTGCTTACGTTTCTGGAAAAGGACTTTTTTTTATCAATTAAACATTAAAAAAGATGAAAAAAAGCCCCTCTGAAACTGTGTCAAATACTTAATTTTTAAAGAATGTAGATCTGGATTTTCCAAATGAAACAAATGGAATGTTCAAAGAATACCTGTTTTACAGTTGCCTGAGTTTCTTAATAAAAGCACTGAAAGCAGGCAGTTTCATGCTTTTAAGCAGCTGTTCCAGAACTATATGTTTAAAATTGGTCTTGAGTCTTAATTGTAGTGGTTTAGCAGCTGAGGTGATGCATTCCAGCTTAATGCTATGTGGCCCCAGCTATCGGCTGCCTTCCGTGCCATACTGATAGGGAATTTTCTCATCTTGCCTCATGGTTCTGTGTTTTTCACTGGTGCATAGCGGAGGTACGATGATACCTCTGTCAGTAGATCAGAGAGATCTGAAACGGGCAGGAACTTGGTTATAATTGAACACAGACATTGGGAGCTCTTTTTATTGCGTACGTCTTGAGAAGATGCAGGTCTGAGGATGAGTGAACTTTAAAACAAAACAAAACCCAGTAATGTAATTTCTCAACAGAGGGTATTTTCCTTGCTCTAGTTGGGAAATACGTTGCAGTTCACTGCAAAGTGAAATGCCCACAAGGTATTAGTAGATATTTTATGTTGCAATTAACTTCAAACTGAAATGCCAGCTAGGTATTGGTTGAAATTTCACTTTGTAATGAATGTATTTCCATTAACTACAGGTAGATTAGGTGTAAGGATCAAAGTGACTAAAGTTATTCATCTTGAAGACTGAAGTGACTGACCAGATGCAGTGACATTGCATGCTCTGAGTTTTATTCTATTTTTCTCTTGGCCACATCTTTATACTCCAAATCCCATGCTAAAAAAAAAAAAAAAGATGGAATAGAACTGCTGTCATGGCCTTAGATCTGCTCACTGGCTTCTTTTTGTTGGAGTACACTGTTGTGGAAATGGTTACAAACAAGATGAAGTGAGTGTCAGGTTCCTGCCCAAGATAATTACTAATTAATTTGTACACAAAACGAGAGAAAACTTGCTGAAGAAAATATAAGCGTATTTTTTCAGTTGAGGGCTCAGTGTGAAAAAGAATTTCGTAAAGGAAAAGTGGGGCTTATCTGGTTTATTTGATTCCCCACCGCCACCACTTTCATAGCCAGCACATTTAAGTAAGATTACATAATATTAGCAACTGTGATCACAAAATATCCATTTGGATTTCGTGTTTAATATCTGTGTAGCAACTCAGTGTAATTTGGAAGGAAGTACATACTTATTCCTAAGAGAGGTGATGACTTATTTGTGGTAAATACCACCTGGAATTTTTCTTCAGTTTACTTATCAGTTGAACACAGTTCGTATTGCGGTAAGTCTTACAAACCAGATATCAGCGTTGGTTTGAAGCTGTAGCACCCAGGTGCAGATGTGCAAAGATTCATGTGTTCTTGTTTGCTTTCAAGTCCACTGGCAGCTTAACTGTTGAAGATGTTCAGGTTTCCTTGGAGCCCAAGTTATTCTTCTTAACATGATACCACAGCTTCTGGGGGTGCTTAGGGATGTCATTCAAGCAGCTGAAACTGTGAGACTGACAGTTACCTGAGTCTGAAGCCCAAGGACTGACCCTTACCTGGGTATTTCCCCTGTTTTCTTGCTACTGTGGCCTGCCTGTTAGAGATAAAACTGACTTACACCCAACAGAACAACCCTAAAGCAGGGGAGACCATGAGGCGCTACTGCAAAAGTCAAGAATGTGATGTCCAGAGCCCTTCTCTGGGATGTGGAATAAAATCTTGTACTGAATTGGGAAGTGTGAGAACAGGAACAAAATTGTCATTGGCTGAGTAAGTGTTTGAGACTCTGGGCTAGTGGCTAGCCAAGTGACCCTTAGCATCTGCAAACTGGAAAGAAGCTTGAGAAGTTGGAGTGGTAAGCAATGAAATGATGGAAGCATTCAGCGTTGTGGGCAAATGCCTCTAAAGGCGATGTCATTGAGTGGGGGAGGACCGATGATGAGAGTGCTGGGTGGGGATCAGCACCTAACTGTCTTCAAGAGATCAGGCTGGACGGTTCTCCACTCACTTGACTTAAGCATCTGTCTCCCAGACTGTGTCATATATGGAGCTCTGGTGTGTGTTTCTGGGCTGTGACTGCCCATTAAAAAAATGGGTAGCAGAGCCCATTAAAAAAAAAAAAAGTTCTCTGAAGACTTTGGGCTTAAACCAAGGCTGTCATGAGGTTACGCAGCTCTCTGCAATCACAGTTTTACCCTCTGTTCTATGGACAATTTTCGCTATTTTGCTGTGATGTGAAAATGCAAAACTGTTTTATTAATACTGAATTTTTATTCCATGTTTCCATGGGTACTTTCAGAAAGAAGTAAGTACAGCGTCGGTGATGTTGTGTTTGTCTGTGTGCATCTGGCATGCTTGATCACATTGTTCACAACACTTTCCTCACTTGAACTGTGTAATTGTTTGCCAGCTGGTGGAGTGATCAATTGAGCATTTCTCGCTAGCCTGATGTGACACACTCTTTACAAGAATGGCATCAACAACATGCTTGTCGTGCGAAGAAAGGGCAGAATGCTCTAGGCAAAGTCTTAATAATTTTTAGAACAGTCAGAGTATCGACTCTGTTTTGTATGGAATTTGGTACCGTGATTTGCTGTGACTGTGGGAGGCTTTCCTAGCTGTCAGAGGCAGAAATTAAATGAGATGCCTGTTGGTGCCACTCCTCCTGGCCTGCTCTGTTAAAATGGCTGTGGTTTTACTTAATCTTTGATTTTTTATTTTTATTTTTTTTTTCCAAAGAGGAGGGGGTGAAATTCAGGTTACAAAGCAGTGCTCAGTAACAAGCACCGGTATAACTGAGCGCAATTTGTTCACTGTTCCGCGCTGCAGTCTAGATCAAAGATCCCCAGCTGCGGGGTTACATAGTTCCCCTTGAAACATTACACAGCAGGCAGTCACCGCGGATCGGCTGGTGAGGCTGTGTCTAGGTGGGCTGATGATGTGCTTGATGTCTCAGTGGGAGTTCATGCCCAGAGGTGGGGAGCGTGACGTGACTGAGGTCCTGTTGCCTGGCGGACGAAGGTGTACGTGATAAAAGTGAGATGTGGCAAGACAGGTGTGCAGTGGCTGGAGCAGAGTTGGTGCCCAAGGCTGGCACTGGTGTACCCACACAAACAGGGTCTGAGATCCCCACCTGTACTGTGTTAGCCGTAACCTGCTCTCTGAAGTATCACAGAACTGAGCAGAATTATTGCTGCCCGAATGTACTTGTTAGTTCCCTGGGCTGCTTCTCTTGGGAAATTTAGGTATCTGGAAAACAGACTGTAGAAGTGAAGTGTAGTAGGGAGAGGGTGAGGCTGGAGGTTCTTCTGAAGAGGTGCAGTTTATGCCCGTAGAGTTAAGATAAACCTGGAGACCCGATAGACATCACAGCTGACTGAAAATGTGGTTTGTGGGCACTCTTTTCTCTCAGTTGCTGTGGTGATGCCTGTCCTTCACTATCTTCTTGTTCTGGCCTCTTATAAAATGATCACTTGCATGGCTGTTCTGTGAAAACCAGTCTACTTCTCTCAGGAAATAGCAGAAGGGGATAAAACCTCAGGAAAAACTGTCAGGATAGTGCTTGGTGCAATGGAAATGACTTATGTTCTGTCTGGAAGAGCAAGAATTGTAATTTAAGTATAAATTGAAGCATTCTGAGTAAATAAAGTTGTCTTAACTTTTTCCTTGGTCAAAACAATAATTTTCTTTATCATAAAGGAGAAATTCCTTTTAGTCTTGCTCTGAATACCTCTTCTTCTCTATATTAAATTATTCATGGCTGCACGGAGCACCAGCAAACTACAGAATGAATGTACTACAGGAGCCAAGGAAAAGGAAATTTAACATTCTGTTTTTATGGCAGAATATCTTTTCTCATCAGTTCTTAGACTCCAAATTCAAGCCCATTCCTGTAGAGGAAGGCATTCTAAAATACCAAAGCTGAGCATGAGCTTAAAGTAGTTTTCTGGAAATGGGTTGCATTTGAGGAAAGTGTTTGTCATATGCATCATCTGGGTTGGAAGGGTTTGAAATAAAATTTTTGCTTTAAATCCTTCTGACTCTGTTTTGCTTTTAACAGTGACAGCTACAGTGACCTCAGCGATGACAGCTCTCCAGAGAAAGAGTTTCCTAATTCAGACACAAGCTGAAATGATTGTATGAGGTCACAGAAACGGATAATGCTATTGAGGTAAACTGAATCATTTTGATACCGCTTTATGACATTTATTTCTCTTTAGACTTAAAACAGGAGACAAAGTTATCTTGATTCTCCCTTTTGTTTCAAATCCCATCTGAGAGCTGATGTTTTCTTTCTTGCCTACAGCACTTTGTTTTCCTCTTCTGCTGCTTAACTCTGAGTTATTAAAGTCTGCTAACTGTTTTGGGTACAACTGAGATGTAGGATGCTGTACAAAATCAAGTTCTGTTAGTGTTTGAAGATACAATGAAAATACGAGTACACCATGTTGACGTGACTTTTTATTTTGCATTAATATTTATCTGTAATTGCATTTAATATATTGATACGACGACATCCCACAATAAATACTCTGATTTAATCTGCAGAGTGATAGAGATAGAAACAAGTCTTACAAAGTCACAGCTTTGTTTGCTGTAGACTTTGCCAAAGTGATGTTGAGTTGGTTGGTTTTTCACTTGTAAACATGGTAGCCATAGATTTCCTTTCAGTTTGGAGTTTGTGTTTCCTGTGTGCCACCTGACTTCTGCAGGATTTAGGCTTGAATCTTAGTCTTTGTTTTCCCTAGCCAGATTAATCGGAGTTGTGGCTGGTGTGGTACTCTGATACGTATGTACATTTATGCTTTTCAGTATTTCTGAGCATTTCTGTAAGCAGGACACAACTTTCCCATCTGATTTTATTCCCCTCACATGGTGCAGTCATTAAGCAGCTGTGCCAAACAGATGATTAAGGCTGCATATGAATGATGCATTTTTGCTTGATGCTTTCATGATTAAAATACTGGCATGAGATGCTAGAAATTGGAGTTTTGTCCTTAGCTGCAGCATGAGTTTCTTCTGTGATTTTTAATTTATTTTTTCTTTTATTTCTTTTTCCCTCTCTTGTACCACGTGTAATAAATAATACAACTCCAAATCATGAGAGTGGAGAACAGAATGCTATATGATTCCATGATCTGGTGCATGCAGGTACAGTACTGATGGATCTCCTAGAGTGACAAAGTGCTCCTTTTCACTCTTGCCCAGATCTTTCCCACCTCCAAATACCACTATGGCTTCTTGAGACCAACACATGGTACAGGACAGCCCCTTTAGCTTTGGCCTTGCTTTCCTCAGTTGAATTTATGAATGGTAATTCTCTGTTTACCATTGCAGAGCTGATTTTTTCAGTGCTTGGATGAAGGTACTTTTGTGATGCTTTTAAGCAGATGTCAGTAGTCACGCTGATTTTGTTTGAACATGTCACTAGTGGATACTAATTGTATTCAACAGAATTACTCTAGAAAGGGTTAAATAACTAATTCCAGGTATAAAAGAAGGCTGGAAGTATTGGCTCGTTTGTTTTTATCTCAGGGTTAATTCTCCCCATTAATCAGAGCTGGGTACACATGTAGACTGTGTGTAGCTTCGTGGGTTTGCTTTGTGCTGTTTGACCTAGATGAAATGCATCTACTTGGAGTATTTACCATAGGAGTACTTTGAAGTCAGTCAGCTGGTTTGAGACAAACTGACATAAGCATGAAATAAAATGACTTAGAGAAGAAATACTTTTAATATTTTTTTTTCTTACTATTCTTCCTTCCCCTCTCTCTTCTTTTGTTTTTACAGAAAGCTGGGAACAGGACAATATTGAATAGAAGAAATTAGAAGAGTAAACTGCTTATGGTCCTCATAGTGTCTCCTCCTACACTGTTTTCAAGAATTCTCTTTACAGAAGGCAGATTTACTGTCCTGTAGCAAAAACTGTTTTGTATAAATGCTGTTTCTCTTTAAAAATTACAAAATGATTGTGCACCTTAGCTGTTAATCATTATTGATCTTGTCCTATATTTCAGAATGATCTCAGGTGAATACATATTCATTCACTAGTTCACAACTGTTCTTGATTTGAAGGAAGATTTGATTGTTCTCAGTTTGCCATAGAACAGGAAGATAGAGGGAATGCACTAAAAAATTTAAGGGAAAGTTGTCTTATCCATGAGCAGTAGAGAACTATTACAGATTAGTTTTCCTCTTAAGCTCATTGTATATATATATTTTTTTACTCTTCTCCTGTTCAATATGTACAAATGAGAATTTGTTACTGTATTTCAGCTCTTTGTGATTATAGTAATTGATGCTGGATACACATCTCTTCACTTTGCTTTTGTAAGCAAGTGATTTCACTTTACAAAAGTTCATTTGCTGTATTTCTCCTGAAAGGCTGACAATACCAAACATAATTCTGACCGACAAAATTAGAGAAGTGATATTAGGAGGTGGTGTTATATTTGTATTTTGTAAGAGAGAAGGTAAATACATCCATGTGTTAAAATGTAATTTGTATGCTTGTATGAGAGTTGTAGAAGGACCAGGCATAAACCTGGAGCGTTATCTGGGTTCCAGCCGTGCAACACTCGGTTAATTTCTATAAATGAGTATAAAGGTGAATTAAGGTTCACCCTTGTTTTCCCTCGTCCAGTGACTGCTCCATGGTCATGTCGCTCATTCCCCAACAGGATAGAACAGTGTATTTTAATTTAGAAATCACAAGTTACTCCACTGCATGACAGTTGCAGGCAGCCCTGCAAAGCCTGGACTGCAGCCTGAATCACTGAGGTGGAAGGGGAAGGTGAGAGGTGCTGTACTGTTTTTAAGGCCAGATCCTGTTAGCACTGGGGCATCATCAGATCTGTCACAGAAGCTGGACCTGAGCTATGTAACTGCTGGGCTGCAAATGCCTGAGGCACCCTTTCCTATAAAGAAAACCTCTGAATTTTGACCTTAGTGTTTCACTTCGGCTTTGGGCAAAGTAACTTTTAAAATTCATCAAAAGGTAAATATCTGTACAAAACCAAAAATCACCATTGCAGCTTTGTAAAACAGTAAGTTTGAGAACTTTGCATTGCTTTAGAAAATCTTAGGTCACACAGCCAATTTATCTCCACTAAGAGAGGCTTTAATGGTCATGAAATATAAAATGTGTTCCTATGGCAGTTTTTCTGAAGCGGTTTGCAAATGTGTGCCTTAGAAATAGCAGGTATTGACAGAAGAGGTGTCACTGTATGTCTTCCCCAGTGAGAGACTGGTCACTGGTTTGTCAAAGGTGAAGCATTTCCTAAGATTGTCTGTAATGTGCAAATGTATTTTCAAATATATTAAATAGTGTTGTTCAGAAGTGCTTAGCTACTGTGTTAAATAATCATGATGTCAACTGTGAAAGGTGGTGTCAAGGAAGGAATCTTCCATTTAGTCATGTCCCAGTTGTATTGTCTGTGTGATTTACGCAAAAAAAACTGAGGGGACAAAAAGATGCGCAACCTGGAGTGAAGCTGGAAACAGCACTTTGATCTTCTAGTGCCCTTACCAATCCTCTTGGATTGCACAAAGCAGTATGCTGGAGTCAAACGTGTCACTGTCACAGGGATCTATCTCCCTCTTGAGCTGACAGAAGCAGCAGTATGCCATTTCCAAAATGGAAGAAGGCAAATGATCCTTTTCCAGCTAAATCCTGGCCTGCATTAGGAGTGTCACCAACAGGTGGAAGGAGGTCACATCTGGAGTGTTGTGTCCCATTCTGGGCTGCCTAGTACAAGAGGGACATGGGCATACTGGAGGGAGTCCAGCATAGGGCCAGTAAAGTGATTAAGGGACTGGAGCATCCTTCCTGTGTGGAAAGGCTGAGAATGTACTGCTTTTGGCTGAGATGAGTTAATTTTCTTCATAGTAGCTTATACGGGGCTGTGTTTTGGATTTGTGCTGAAAACAGCCTTGGTAACACAGGGATGTTTTAGTTACTGCTGAGCAGTGCTCACACAGAGTCAAGGCCTTTTCTGCTTCTCATGCTGCCCCACCAGCAAGCAGACTGAGGGTGCACAAGAAGCTGGGAGGGGATACAGCTGGGACAGCTGACCCCAGCTGACCAAGGGATGTTCCATACCATACGACGTCATGCTCAGCATATAAAGCTGGAGGAAGCAGGAGGAAAGGGGGGACGTTTAAAGATTCAGCATTTGTCTTCCCAGCTCACTGTTATACATGGTGAAGCCCTGCTTTCCTGGAGATGGCTGCCAGAGCTGGGGACTGTTCAGCCTAGAGAAGAGAAGGCTTGAGAGGGAAGGGGGGAAATCTCATCCATGTGTATGAATACCTGAAGGGAGGGTGCAAAGAGGATGGAGCCAGGCTTTTTTCAGAGGTGCCCAGTGACAGGACCAGAGGCCATGGGCACAAACTGAAAGAGAAGGCTCCATCTGAACATCAGGAAACACTTTTTCCGCTGTGGGGGTGACCATGTACCTAGCACAGGTTGCTCAGGGAAGTTGTGGAGTTTCCATCCTTGGAGATACCCAGAAGCTGCCTGGATAATGATCCTGGCCAACTGGCTCTAGATGACCCTGCTTGAACAGCAGGGGTGTTCTAGATGACCTATAGAGGTCTCTTCCAACCTTGACCATTCTGTGAAATGAAGCATGGTTGTCACAAGCAAACTATAGCTACGCTTCTCTCCCTAAAGACAGAGGATGTGAAAAAGCCAAACCTTACACACACAGTCCAAAGTCTGAAGAAATAATTCCTAAGCATTGATAGAGTGCAAAGTTTGAAGGCTGACTCATCCTTCTGAAGCAAAATGTTTGTGAAGTGTGCTTTTTGCATTATTTTGGACCTCTTATCCTGTTCCAGTAAGGACCTTAAGTTCAGATGTATTTATTTCCATTTTTGTGTTTACACCTAACACAGCAATCTAGCAGAGAGCAATGGGGTATGTATTGAGAGAGATGTAGAAAGAAAGATGTATTTACTCTGAGAGCATTGATCTGCATCTGTACGTTGCGTGATCATGTCTTGATAGACTTGGATCCTTTCTTCCTCTTTGGAAAGCATGAACTGTTGAACAGATGATCTGATACACTAAACTGTCTAGGTCAGTACCACTGGTTATAACTCTTCTTTAGCTTATGCTTGGAGCACAGCAAGCTCTGTTTTCCATCCTGTGTAGGCTCAGTTGACTGATGTGTAGGCTTAAGGGCTCTATTTGTAATAGTAAATTAGGGCAGTGACAGTAGTCTCTTTTGAGCCCAACTGTAGTGGCTGAGGTTGCTTCCATACAGCTAAACTTCCATGGTCATACTGGAGTGAGTCCAGTGAAGGACCAGGGAGATGGAACATCCATCTTATGAGGAGAGGCTGAGACAACTAGCTTTGAAAGAACTAGCCTTGTTTAGCCTGGAGAAGAGGTGGCTTAAGGGGGATCTTATAAATGTTTATAAATACCTAATGTAAGGGGAATAAAGAAGATGGAGCCAGACTCTTCTTAGTGATGCCCAGTGACAGAAGAAGAGGCAATGGACAGGAACTGAAACACAGGAAATTCTACTTAGAGAACTTTTTTATGGAGCAGGTGGTTGAACACTAGAACAAATTGCCCAGAGAGGTGATAGAGTCTGCATCACTGGGGACACTCAAAACCCAGTTGGACACTGCACTGAACAGCTTGCTGGAGTGGACCCTGCTCTGAGCCAGGAGTTGGACTGGACAATCTCCAGAGGTCCCTGCTGACCTCAACTATCGTGTGATTCCATGAAAGTTGCTTACCTCCAAAGAAGCGGGCCACATTCGGGCTGCCTGCTAGGAACGGTTCCTGGTGCATGCTAACTGTCAGAAAGATGCCTAGGGGAGAGTGCTAGATATTCTGGGGCACAGCTGTGCTGCATTTTGCCAGATGGATGTACGTGTTCTGTAAGCCTGTGTGGTTTACTAGCCTGGAGACAGCTAAACTGCTCTCTGGGGAAACCTGACTGAAGAACTGTTGGGTATGGGTGTTGGAGGCTGAAGATGGTGTTGGGAAGATGTGTTGGGTGTGTTGGAGGGTGACACTTAAAATCTATGCCTGCTCATCCAGAAAGTGGTCCTGTGCTGGTATGCCAGCTACACTTAAGCTTTCCCTCACAGAAAGTTTAGTAGCTTGATTCAGTTAGACCAGAGGCTGTGCTTGTTTGTAAACAAGGGGGACAGCATCCAAGTTTGGATCTGTGGGGTAGGTATTGCATTTAACTGATCCTGTGGACAGAGCTGTATCTTACTGAATACCTGTAGTCAGGTATTGCATCTCAGCAGCATGAGTTCCCGTTTCACTGGGATCTTTACGTGTGAACTCCTTCAGCATCTGCTTGACATACTTTAACGTGTGCTACCTTGAAGCTGATGTTTCTTTCCTAGTTTATTTAGCAGCTTGGAGAGAAAGTCTTCGTGTGCTAACGTGATGCCTGCAGAGGTTGAATCTAACGGAGAGACATATGTCTAAGTTTTCCTGAGGCACCGAGGAGGATTTGCTTGGCCAACCGGCCTATTCCTCAGTAAGGAGTGCTTCTGGAAGGCAGGGTCGGATCCTGCACTAGCTTGCTGTTTTTCTGAAGCCACTGAAGTGGTGCCATATTCATATCACACAAAGTGTGACTTTGTTGATCACAGAGTGGCACCAAAGAGGGCTTTCTGTCACCTGGGATTTGTGGTTCTGCTAAATTCCTCTGCAGGCATCTACCTCCTAGCTTGCCAGGAGGACAGTGAAGGTTTTGAGCAACAGCTTGAAAGTAAAGATTGAGTTCTCTGCAAGAACCTGTGCAAGCAGGAATTGCAGCCCTAAGTTAAAGGACCTTTTCAGGAAAGAAAAGGCAGATTGGCAATGGCCGCAAAGGCAGGGGCTTGCTGCCCAAAAGAGTGTGGAGGAGGCTAAGGGAGAGTCAAGTGTAAGAGCAACAAGTGACTTACAAACCTGAGCTAACCTCCGCATGGGAGTGATGTTACAGTTACCATAGCAATGCAAATGAAAGGTTCTGCCCAAACTCTGCATGTCTTGATGACAGCAGGGAGTGGAATTACAGCATGTAGGACTTCTGAGTCAGCTTGGCTACAGCTGGCGGTGAAGCCAGATCAGCACAGAAGTGAACAGGGGTTGTGGAAACCTGTGTGGGGCTGGCTGAAGCTCATTTCCTCCAACTTCACTGTTTGCATATGTGAGGTGACTAAAATTTGCTGAGAAAGGGTGTAAGGTGGATCAAGGGGGGAATCAGAATAATGTTGCCCTTGGCAGAACACATGGCCTCCTCCAGCATCCTGGGGAAGCTCACTCATTCCAACAGGACAGGGGAGAAATCAAACAATGTAATTCTTTCTGTACCAGGGACTGAGTAACACCTCATCCTTGCGTATAAGCAGGAGGAGACTCCTTCACTTGGGATCTGCATGAAGGCTGTAATAAATTTCTGTGCGTCAGCATTTCATCCCACATAGTGCTTAGTTTTTCCCTGCTATCCTAGTGAGTTGGTAGCTGTTAGCTGTGATAACTTCCAGACAAACTCTTCCTCTTACCAGTTCACCCTGTCCCCACTGTGGACGTGGTCGGTGCTTTGCTCAAGGATTTCACTCATTTTCCCAATTAGCAGCCTTTATGTTTTTGATGGTAATGAGCTTAGTGTCTTAGATATTTCTCCCTTACCAAGTTCTCAAGGCTATCTAGATTTTGCAGGTATTCAACTGTGTCTGGATTGTTAACCACCATGTGCTGACAGAATGAAATGAATTAAGGACTCATTTAAAATAAGGATATGAAAGTAGTCTACGTATTTTCTATTATGTAGGGGGTTCATATTTGTGTAATTCCCCATAAATGAGTTAGAATATTTACATAAGCATCTATCAAATATCCAAAGAAAATATCTATGTGGCCTTAGTTGGAAGTTCATTCTTAATAACAATTCCAGAAATGCTGATTTTCCAATCTCTGGTTGATACTCTTGGTTTTATCTGTAAGTTTTATTTTTTTTTAAAAAAAATGTGAATTAATTTTCATGGAGCACAGAGGTGAACCAGTTCTGTTGTTCTTTATTCGTATACAGGTGAGTAATCTTCAGTACTGCCTAGTTCCTTGCTCCTTAAAATTCCTCATGGATTGCAGGATCTAACATCCTGGTCTGACCTAGCTGACCTGCTGCTAGAATAATGGCTGTTAAACTGTCTTTCATCTTGTAAAAACTTTAATCTTTACACTTTGATGGTTTGTTTGTATATGAAATATTTTCTCTGCTCATAACATCCTAGTTCAGTTGAGGAAATTGGTTGCCTTACTGGATTCCTGGTAACGTGCTCTCACAGATTTGGGTCAGAGCCTAGAAATCCAGCTTTGCCTGAAATGTAGAGAGCATTTTGTGTTTCAGGAGTGCTCCTGGGAAGGTGTGTCTATCTTTTCTACCTCTGTAGGCTGTATGGTTAATAATTTAAGAAACTTGACAGTTGGAAGCTGCTAGTGAAGTTAACAGTAGCATAGTTTGGATGACCTAAGAACTGACTCAAATTTTGGATTAAAGCGTAATCCCAAACTCCCTCTATTTAAAGGAATATTTAGGATGGTCTGCTCTGAGCTCCTGCATAACATAAACTCACCCTATAACAGCTTCAATAAATTCCTGATTTCACAGAGTCAATTTGGGAATTAAAAGTATCACATCAAGTGTCTTTTAGTTTGAATATCACTTTTGCTAGCTTTGGAACACACCCCTCCGTTGTCCAAGTCTTAATTAGCAATTTGGAGAAATAGTCCAATCTGAAACAAACCCTCTCAATTTGCTACTCGTGATTGGTTTCTCACAGCAGTTGTTGTGCACCAGGCCTCTGTTCTTTTTGGGAGAAATAAAACTCAAGATCCACTCCAAATGCTGGCGTGATTAATTTCTGAACTCCCCTGGGGAAGCACACTGCTCTGGGGGCCTCCAACATGCGTGTGCCAACAGAAAGGCTCTCAAACCATTGAGTGTTCCCATGACACCTAAAAATGGTTCCTCTCCTGTATTAGTGTTGTGTTCACCGTCCTATTGGCCATTTTTTTTTGCTGAAAGTTTCCTTAGACTTCCACACAGACATCCTGCTCTGAGTTGCTGGGGCTGTATTCCCACGTGAGACCAGAAACCAGGCAGCACAGTGCCTGAATCACCCCGGCTGCCCTGATCTGGGTCCTCTTTGAGCTTGGTAAGTTGTCCTACCTGAGTGATGGGACATTATGAAAAATGCAGCACCACACTCCTTGTTTTAAAATAGGTGAACCATGCTCATCTAAGCACTTGCACGGTATTGGTTTAGCTAAATATTGATGCCTACGTGTGAGCTATTCACCACGGGCTCCTTTTATAAACAGCTGAGACAACCAGGTGCTTTTCAGTTGTCCTTCACAGATCAGATGAATCACCCATGGATATCGCTTTGTTTTTGTCATGAACCTTAAAGAAGAGCCTGGCCCAAATGCCTCGGATATCTGTGTTTGGTCGGATGATCCTACTCCTGATGTGTAGGTGCTCAAATGGAGATTGGCTCATGCTTTCTAATCAGCTGGATTTAACTGGCTCCATTGTTTTGGGGGATTACGTAAGCAGACTCACCCCTGGGTAGCCTAAGCTTCCCAAAAGTGCAACATTCATCCTTCCCATGGGCCTCAAACCATCTCTGTGTTAGTCAAGGCCTCGAATTTAGCAACTCTGTCTTGCCTAAGCCCAGACAGGACCCTATGCCAGTGTCTCCCCAGCGTGGGTGCTCAGGTAAGTGTTCCCAGAATGTCCTTGTGGGGTCCAGCTCCATGCAAGACACAGCAGCAGCATCTGCCATTGTGTGTTACTACATAGTGTTATACACTTCCTTCCCTTGCCAAAAAATAATCCCTTTCCTAGAGTGCCCCTCCGGCACATAGGAGACATGGCCAATTTCCTCTTCATTTTCGGAGACAGCCAGGCCCCCTCTCCTTTGGGGGCTGCCTGCTCAACAAGGTTAAAATCAATCTCAGTGCCCATGTTCATTGCTGTCTTAACAACTTTAGGGCAATCTGCAAAAAAACCCAGTGGTCCTGTGTTGGAGAAACAGCAAGTATATGATTCTGTAGGTGAGGCAACAGGAGGTTCTTTGGGAAGGAGGGAGGCAGGGAGAGTGCCTGAGCCCAAGTCTTTCGGCTGTGTGCGTATTTTAAGTAGTTATTGAACAAAAGACAGAAACAGTCGTTGGCAAAGGAGCCACAGCACAGGACTCCCATTTGCTAAACTAGTGCCATAATAAATAGGTTAAGGAACCCCTCTTGCTTTCTCTTTTTGACCAAATAAGTCTTGAACCCTATTCTTTGGCATGGCACAGATTCAGCAGGGAGAAGTGACAGCACCTCTTTTTTCTCTCTAATGGCTGGAACTTGCTGCATCGCTGCTTTGTCCATCCAGTTATTATCCCTGCCGATTCATAAGAGCCTGTGCCAGCTTCTGCTTCTCCTGGTGCCAGCCTCCGGCTGGGGAGTGCTTATTGTCTTTTCCTCTGCTGGATGTGCTACTCATTCATCTGTCCTACCCAGGATTTGAATATAGTTTATTCCAAAAAGGGTAGAAGGAAGCTTGTAAACATAAAAGAAAACTGTTCTCAGCATAGTTCCGATGCATGCACTACCTGGAAAAGCTTGAACTCCTGTTAACATACCTGCCTAATAATATGCCTTGGTTGAGTCTCAAGGTTTGAGAAATAGAATAGGCATCCAACATTTTGAACAGTCAAAACATTAACTTCTAAGGCTTGTGGCTGGCTACTGTATTTTCCCTGTGTTTAGTCTTGGCAGCATAATGTGACGTTGACATCTTCTCCAAAGTTTGGTCAGTGCTAGTTTATAGTTGAGCATAAAGCAGGTTCCCAATTTATAGAATCATAGAATGGTTAGGGTTGGAAGGGAACCTCAAGGGTCATCTAGTCCAACCGCCCTGCAAAGAGCAGGGACATCGCCAACCAGATCAGGTTGCTAATTTAGAGTTATTTCTGTGTGCACTATCTTACTGATAACATCATTATTATTGCCAGACCTGTGTATACAGACTCACAAGGATAATACTCTTGTGAGCATCTTCTTTCAGTTTCACACCAGCTTTAAACTTGAACGCAGATATAACAATCTTTGTGAAATGAGAAGATTTATCTGGAAGAGTTTTGACAAGCTTTTGGGTCATCTGAAGGAGAGCTTGTGTACCTGATACTTAGTTTATTTTTCCCAAATATATAACTTGATCTATTAAATATACAACTTCTCTCCGTGAATCATGCCTCACTTTACCCTTTGTCCATCATTGCTGTGACAAGGATCCCGTAACAACTTAGCAGTACTTTTCAGCTGTATTTTCCTCTCTCTAGTCTGGGGTGGTCTGTGATGTTCTGTTACCTTGTTTTTATACTTTAAAGAAGTACCAGTTAACTGGTAATTCTTTCCCAGTATCACTGTATGTCTCGCTCCTTATTGCCATGACTATATGGTTTCTGAAATACCTTTTTTAAAGGTAGGTTTAGTATCTCTGACCCAAGTTGTAGTTAGTTAGGATAGATATATGATCTTATATGATCATATCTGGTTTAGGATCTGGAGAAGATACCTTCTTGCTAGAGTCCAAAAGTGAAGATTGAGAGATGAATTTTTATTCCTCACAGCACGACCTTAGGAGAATGAGTTTGTTAGTGCATGCCTCAGTTTACCCAGATGGATGTCCTTTGGAAAGCATCATGGATGAAAAGTACTGTGTAAGTATTTGTCGAAATGAAAAATTCATTTGAGAAGGAT
This sequence comes from Chlamydotis macqueenii, assembly GCF_036417535.1. Lineage (NCBI taxonomy): Eukaryota > Metazoa > Chordata > Aves > Otidiformes > Otididae > Chlamydotis > Chlamydotis macqueenii. The sequence goes on from NC_141556.1 coordinate 133,894,788, forward strand.
TATGTTTGCATACATTATGACCTAAGCTGAGATACATTTTAGATAACAGATCCAGAGTCAGATATAGCTATTCTGGATTCTAATGAGAATTTATAACTTCAAATACCAAATGAAGTTCATTCATCTGTCTGCGTAATTTACATTAATTTTGCCCTCTTCTTTCAGCTAAGCTGAAAATGGTAGGGAAAATTTATGTTACATTGGCATTAAGAACTTAATTGCTTTAAAGCTAAATTACCACAAAGGATCTTCTACTGCCAACCTGCAATTGAAGATTTGTGCATTACAGTGAATCTGAAAATGAAAGTCCAACTTTGGAGAATGACCTTCTGTCTTCTTATTCCATATATTTAATAATACAGGACTGAAGTGCTGCCACAGGATAACCATTTTAGTTGCTTGAATGAATAGCTATTCAATAATGAGTTTGTTTATTAATAATCCAATTCCAAAGCAAATTCCAGAATTTCCCTACTCTCATGAAATTAAATTTCACTATTTTCTTCCTAGTCTTAATTTCTTTTACTAAACAAAGAAAAATCCTATTATCTTTTTAAAAACTATGTGTGCTAGTCATTTTTTTAGGGAAATTCCTTATTAGGAGGCACCTGGAACAGTCTTGCTTTCACAGTCTGACTGTCTTTACTACCAATGTTGTTTTTCTTTGCCATTTGTATATGTTGGAGACTCTAGTGAGACAGTAAAATATATACTGCTTCTCTCTTAGATGCTGCTTTCTTTAGTCATAATGACACATTCTTCTGAATTTTCATTTGATTTCAATTGGTACCTCTAAGCTATATATTTTGGCTTCACATTACTTCCCAGAGCCACGGAGACTAGAATCTCATTCTGGCTTAATTGAAATAAAAATGCCATGGAAACTGTGAAAAGGCATTTCCTAGATGTAAAATCCTAGCCTTGCTGAATCCAAATACTGGATAAAACTACTCCACAATTGCCTTGGTCTACTTCTGGTGTAATCATTAAATACAGTGTCTATAATGAGTCTCTTCCATATGAAACTGTATGGGGATTCTGCCATGATAAAGATCACCATCTCCTCCATTTTAGGCTTAGAAAGCTGAGAGCTATCTATCTCAGACTGGACACATTTCGCATGTTAAGATCTGATGGTTGGCTACAGGTACTCCCTTGGACATGGCTAGGCCTTTGTAGAGGGTGACCTGAAAAAACCAAGTCCTTGTAATGCTGGTATGGCTGATTGGTACAATACAGTGTTATCTAATCAGGTATTTATATGGAAGAATAAAGCAAGAATAAAAGTTGCATATATATCTTTTTTTTTTCTTGCAGTAAGTACCAAGGAAAGCAAAGAAGCAGGAAGGTATAACCTGTGAGAATATTTCACTGGTTTATTTTCTTCTGCTGCTCAAGCAAAACACGTCTAATACACTTTGCAACAGCTGAGGTACTAATTTTATTTCTTCCGAGTGTTCTAGACAGCTGTGGAAAATGTGTATTTTGGAGCAAGCTGTGCCCTGTGTGAGCCCGTATGAGAGCATTCTTGTTACTGTCAGAGATGAGGGAGTTAGCTGCAGAGCAGTTGCCGGTGACTCCTGGCCAGAAGATCTCCTGCTACCACTTCTCTTGGTAGTAGTGCAGGCCAGCCCAGCCTGCACCTGGCTGATGCACTGGCCCAGCTCCCTGGTGCTTTTAATCAGTAATAACTGCCTTTTACCTGGCTATTTCTAGGCTGTTTCCACAAAGTTTGGAGGAACTTAACATTTCTGACACCCCTGTTTCTTTGTTGCACTTGATTGAAAATTTCCCAAAAGTTGCGAGAAGCTCACTGAGAGACTGAGGAAGAGATGGAGAAAAAAATGGTGCAGTCACAGAAGTCTCTTTTTCTTATGAAATAGGACAAAAATTATTATTATCATTGTATTTTTTAATATTCCAAATCTCTTTATTACAATCACAGCCTTCTGGCATGTTGATGTGACAGAGCTCTTACCATAAAGACCATAAAGAACTTATAATCTGTTTTAACAAGATAGACAACAGAGACAAACAATTCTGAAGTGCTTAATATATCAGTTTAGAAACAATTATGTTTTCAGGATCGGAGTCCAGAAGCTGCCTGCTGTCATGTATGCTTATAGTAATTTCCATTTAGTGCAGATTTAAAAATCCAAATATTGAATTTGTTTATGTGTAACGTATTTGGGGGAATGGGACATTAAAAAAAAATCTGCAAGTGCTACTCTACTCTATGTAAAACTATATCCGAAAGCCCAAATTACACTGCAATGCTACTTAACAATGCAATGAGCTGTGAAATAGATAATTTTTATGCAGCTGAGCCCTCAAGCTTATTCTTACTTCTAAGGCACTGCTTTCTTACTGTGGAAACAAACATGTGAATAATAGATGTTGCTTTCTTTAGTGTTTGTTATGCCACTATCGTTTTTGACAAGGGAGGACAAGAGAATCTAAATGATATAGATCACTTGTTTTCTTCCCTAATAGAAAGATAATGAATGGCTTTGTTTTGATGGCTTTATTGCCTGCAAGATAATGAAATAACCCAGCATGGATTTCATTAGCCTTTCTCTAGTCTCACTATGATGCACCCATTAAGCAGCCAGATCTCCTCTTTGATGTAAATAGAGACAGATATTTCAAAGAGTTCAGCACACTGTGAAAATCCGGGCAGGGGTGTCACCAAAACAGTTGCTGGGTCTTTAGATCAAATCTGGCTTTGGCCGTGAGAGATGCAGAAGCACGAATGCAGCTTATCAAAGTGAAATAGTTCGTGATGCCGTAGGTATGAGGCTGTGAGAGCTTTGGCATGTAAGCTTCCTCATTGTTCACAGGGTTCAGAGTTAGATAGCACGTGCTGCTTAAATATCCAAATCCTCACACTGGTTTTGTTTGCTGGCTTCCAGGGGGTGGTGAAGAGCACAGGACTGTTTTGTCACCAGTGAACCGGTCCTATGGAGAGAGTCAGTGTAGAGACAGCTGCAAGGAAGAACTTCTTAGATGTCAACTGGGAAGCAGTTTAACAACCTGGGGTTTGAAAAGAGATGGTTGTAATGTCCTTCAAATGTTCAAATTGTCTGTATTGTCATACTAAGGATGAAAGGAGGAGGCTAGGACTGGAGGGAACAGAGATATTTGAGCCCCCTGAGCTGTTTTTCTGCTAAAATGTCATGTTCTTGTTGTTATGAACAGCTGCATGTTTTATTTCTGCAAGGATGACAATAAACACATGTTGGAATGAAACCAGAAGACACGTTGTATGAATACAAGAATATTATCTATTTGATCCTTATGTGAATAGAAGTTTGGGGCTGGAAGTATGAGAGGCGGCTAAGGTTATGCACTGACTTAAAAAAATTGGCAATGATGTGTTTTATTTCTCTTTTTTGGCAATTGTTCATGGGGACAAAAGTCTAACACAGTGCAGAGGTTTAATATTTGCCTTTTGGATGCAAAGGAGTAGGAACCATAGAAGGCCGCACAGAGATAAGTTGCTGCAACTAGAATAAAAAGAAATGAAGGCTGAGGAAAATTTGAGCACCAGAAGGTATAAAGTTAATGGGCTGCACCATAGCCAGCATTTTATTCTTTATTTCTTTTCTTCTTGTTGTCTCTGCAACAGGTAATTGTCAGCTCCTTTCAGTGATTAGTCTTATCTCAAAGTATTATGGCAATGTCCCAAATAAAAAATTGGCAGCAATTCTCTAATGAATTAGTGCAGAGGAAGAAGAGTTATTAATAGTTAAAACTGCTTGCTATAGTCTCCTTAGGGAGGCCCATACACTCTCTAAAGCCAGGTGTGCCTGCCGAGGGAAGAGGATCACAGCTGTGATGCCTGCCCGAGATTTTGCCTCCTGAGTTTCCTTCTCTGTGGAATAACATATGGGAGGGGTTCCCAGCCGGACTTGACCACTGCACTGCTGACACCGTTAAATGCTGCGACTTGAGATGAAGAGAGGAAAGTGTGTTTCTGTTCTTCTCTCCCTCTCCTTATCCTTTCCTGAAATGGGATTAGTCCTTTCCTGTGCCTGGAACCACAGCCACAGCTTTCTAAAGGCAGCTGGGGAATGGTCCTTGCACTGTGGTTTTCCCATGAAACGTGGGTCAGTTCAAAAGCTGCCCTGAAAAAAAATCAGAATACCTGATAGCTAGCGTAGATTGAAACAAGATTTCAGGTTTTCAACCTGTTTTGTGAAGAAAGAATTGCAATCCTGAGAGTTAAGAGTGTTTCCAGTTTCATAGCTTCTTTCCCACCACTGCAGATAGGGAAGCTGAAGGGAGAGGACCTAATGCTTACACGGCCACCCTGCCTGTCTCCATCACTGCTACAACCAGGTACCAGTTGCATCAGTAGCTCTGTCTGATGAAGCGAAATAGCAGAACTGTAATGCCTGGTTGGACTGCTGGCTGATCTTCTCATCAGTCACAACTCTGCATGTCTGATTCAGTATTATGCAATGACATCTGCTTGTTAAGAATAATGAAGTCAGATTATTTTGAGATTAAAATTAGAGAGAGATTTGCCATGCGTGCCACATTCAGATGCTTTTCCTGTGTCCAGCCTTTTTTTTTTTGTCAAAACCATGCAAATTTATGTCATTTTTAACAAAACGTGACCTAATGCATATTTGAACTGCCCTTTTTTTTCCTTCATGAATTTGCAGAATTCACATTCACAGAAGAGGAGATATGGGGAATAGGCTAGCCTTCTCCTGTGACAGATAGACACCGCAGGAAACCCTAATATGAATAAAGAGTGGAGATTACTTTGCTCATCTCAGATGTTTATATGCCACTCTGCCAACATCTCCAACCCAAATGTTTGTCAACTGCTGAAATACAGCAGCATCTGGGTTGTCCTCACTTTTCTTTTTTTTCAGCATCCATTTGGGCTAACTTGTGGCAGCAAACAGATGCTCTGGGACATAAACTTTGTGCTAAGCATTTACACAGCATACATTTGGGTTGGAGGCAGATGATTCCTGCTGGAATACCTGTGATGATTTCAGAGGTGATTGCTCCCCCAGCTGGAGGAAACCTGAGGTCTCATGGTCTGCCTCAGGGCAAAGTAAGCTGGGGTAGTTTAAACTGTCTTCTAGTGAATGTCAAATCATCCCAGCAGCTGGCACAGGACCGATTAAGAAGAACTCCAGCAACTGGTTCTCCTGATTTGTATGGAGAAGTGCTCACCTCCAGCAGGGAAGCGATAACGTACGGATCGACAGTTGTTCTGTAGAGCACATCTGACCACGGTTAGATTAGCCAGATTAGCCTCTGAAGCCCCAACCCGAGGAAGTGAGTAGAAAGTTTTCGGAGGCTGAATTTCTCAGATAAGAAATGGAAAATGCCCAAGCTCAAACCCACGGCAAGTCAGATAATAAAATGTTCAGTTTTATTTCTTCCCCAGTGGCCTGAAAAGATGATTAGAACAGATCATCAAAGTCTGCTCTGACAGCTACTCCCAAGCTCATTGGGACATAAACAGGTTAGAAGAGAATTCCCTTAGGCATCCTGGCGACAGAGTTATTGATGGCTCCGTTGCATTGCTGGGAAATGCTTGGTTACCTCATGTGTTTTGGGCCAGGAATAGTCAGCACATCTGCTAGAAGAGCAAGAGGATTAATAAAAATTAATGTGTTAATTTTGCCTTTCTGTCTTTTTAATATTTATTGATTAGAACTTTGATTTTATAAGAAACATTAATCTTTTTTTCTCTCACTCACAGTAGTATTCTCTCCTGCCTGGTGACATGCCATATCCTCTGCTTCCTTTCAGTCCTCCTTCCTCCCCTTGTCCTGGCTTTCCTCACCACACTGAGTCAGCAGCTCTTGGACTGCAGTGGAGTTTCTGCCTAGCTTGTACCCAGGGATCTTTCTCCCCATGGAAACCACCTTGGAAAGGATGCTGATAGGTGCCAGGGCCTCCACAGAGTATGGACTTGGGCCATCACCTGGGTTCTTGCCTCAACATGGTCCTTTCATTCCTCTTGCCACACCCGCCTTCTCTTCCTGTCCCAAGCCTAGGTCTGACTTCGCTGTACCTGGCCAGGCTTTTCCTTTCTTGTTATTTTGATTTGCATCCCTTCCTTATTCGAAGTGGGGCTGGTCCCTCCTCTGGGTTGCTTGAGTGCCACCAAAGGTACAATTAAATACAAATTCTCCAGTCCAGAGTGGCTGAGAGGCTGAGAGCAGCTGTTCAGGAGAGCTTCCCATTGCTCCTCTATGTTGATCAGTCTTCTGGATTTTGTCCGGGAGGGAGCTGGGCGCAGTGCCCTCAGGGAGGGATGGACCTCTGGGCATCACAACTATCAAACTCTCTAGGGCATCTGTGGCATGTCTGAGGACTGTGAAGCTTGGCTAATCTGTGTGGCTGGACCCTGTGTGAAGGTGCAAGTCTGGTTCCTGGTGCTAGGTTCCACTTTCTACTGCATTTCAAATCCCTCCTCCAAAGCAACGGGCAAGAAGGTGGAAAGAAGAGCCTTGGAAACAGCAAGGCCAAGCAGTATCCTAGTCACTATTTTCATTCTTGGAAATGGTTGGACTCTTCTTGCTAAGATTTTCCAGAAGGATCAGTCAAAGTTAGATATCGCAGATGGAAAATTTCAGTCCAGAGACATGAAGTTTTGCAAGGAGTAATTAGCTTAAAAGTGGTTCTTCTAATAGGAAATGTCCAGCCACCTTCGTAACAAGCAACACTGCTAAATTTGCTATGACTAATCCTTGGTATTGATTTTGTTGGCTGGTTTTAGAAAGACAGTTTGTCTGACTCCTGTAATTTAATTCAGTTAATTAGAATAAATGACTATGCCATTTGCCAGGACCACTGCCTGCTTGCCTGTTTTCTTTTTTTTTTTGTGCACAGCTTCACTAATGCTGCCCCAAGGACCATTAAACCACGGAATAAAGTTCCCACAAACTGATATTGTCTTTTTACATCTGAATGCTACCTCTTTGCGGTAGCAAAGCCAAATATTTGTTTAAGTAACCACGTTGCGTCATTTCCAAGGCTCTTGACGGGATCCGCTTGCAAAGATATATTTATTGTTTTGCAGGTGTATACCACCCCTATCCAATTAGGGTGTTTGAGCCATGGTACTACCAGTGCTGAGGCTCACACGGTGCTAGGTTCTCACTTTAAAAAGACAAACCAGCTGCAGTGGGTGTTTAGAGTGACTTAGTGAGTCAAAGGCTATGGAGATAAGCTTTAGAACAAATGAGATGGAGGAGTCTAGGTTTTGTAACCTTGTCACACTATATCTTAAGTCATTCACTGCCTGGACATGCCTCCTTTCTGATGCTGGGTTTAAGAGCTGTCAGTCAGTCAAAGGGTGTTTTAAATCAGCGCCAGCAGAGATTTTATACTATCCTTGATTGCCCTGTTTTTCAGTTCTGGAGGCAGCGAGCTAAATTTGTTTCTGAGTATTGTAGATAATGCTGCACTAAGGGGCTCTTAGTGTAAGGGCAGAGATGGAAGAAGGTCTTTCTCCCTCTGCCTCTCTCCAGGGATGAAATTCAATCAAGGCGTTATTTTGCTGTGTCTAGAAAATGGGAAACTTCCTGTGTTACTCACAAAGGGTGATGCTGATTAGGGGAGAATCAGTACACTGAGTGCTCGGCTGGAACAGGAACAAAGGAGAGGTGACGAGCCTGGGATGCGTCTCCACAATGAATATTGCTATTCAAGGTCATATGACGAGTTCTATTCTCCTGCCCCAGCTCTTCACTCCAGCAAAATCTTTTCCCTCATCTCCTCCTCCACGTCCTCCTGAGATTGAGAGACCCTCCTCTACGCCCCACTGGAACGCTGCTCCTCCCTCAGGCAGAGCTGGGAGCCAGGAGAGCTGCCTTTAGGGGCAGGAGGGGGAAGCACAGCTGGCCTTCTGCCCTTCTTCTCTGCTGCTGAGCGTTCGGAGTTGCTTGTGGAGCTGGGAATTAAGAGGCTCTGGGGCTGGGTTGCGCAAAAGGCAGCTGGGCTGGGCTGGGCTGGGCTGTGCTGGGCACTGTGATGCAATGCAGGGCGTAATGCCTCTGTTCTGAACACACTGCATTTTGTGTGTGCGTGTGTGTCGGAACAGCGTTGGGACTATTGGCATTACTTTTCTGTAACACCGTAACACGCTCAGGATGGCAGACCAGCCCGCTAAGCAGGCTGAACCCATTCCTGCCCCCATTCCATGTGAAAGCAGAGTACTTCAAAGCCTAAGATGTGCTGGGAAGTATGCAAAGTGTTCTCACAAAAAGACAGATAAGACATGCTGAAGTAATGCTAACCCTTTGCTGAGGTGCATTTTATTAATGAAAATAAAGCCCATGAAATCATTCTGGTCTCAACTTTACTTCTGGGTCTAATAGGTCTTTTGGCTCTATCCACATGGGCCTCAAAAAAACCCACATCTCCAGCTTTCCTTAATGAAGATTTAAAAAAAAAGTTTGATGTCAAAAGCAAACTGTTCTCACAGCTTTCTGCATGAATCAATGGGATAATTAGTGACTAGCTATGAAAAAGAAAGCAAGGACTAGAATGAGTGACACAATCTGAGAAGGAAAGGAGCACTTTATAGAGCACTCATGGAAACTGAGATTAGTTTCTAACACCCTGTGGTGTGGCAAGAATCTGTAGCAGTCTGCATTCAGAGAGTTACCTGGATATTTCTGAGATGAAATCCAGCTTCACCTACTGCTGGCATGTGAAGGGGACCTTGGAGAGTGTGGCTGGTAGCTGCTATGTGATGGTGGGTGCAATCCGGCGAGAGGAGGACCTTCCCAGGCAGAAGAAAACTCTCCACTGGCATGCAAAGCTAAATACTGCATACGCTACCGTAATCCTTCTGGCACAGAGGATAGTCCAAAGAAGACCTGTAGCAGAAGTGTAGGCAGGCTGTGCCTGATTGGACTGATCCTCAGCCTGGAAAGTCAGAGCAGTCTAGAAGAACCAAAGAGTAAGGAAGGCTCATTCTCATCAGAAGTCCCGCAGGGCTTGTGCTTTCTATGCGCTGAGTTGTCAGCCCTGCTGCCTTTGGAGCTCGGGTTTACTTTGCCCTCTCTGATGAGGTGTTGCCCCACAGGATCTGAGTAGGGGCAGGTTGGTGACAGTGGCAGGACACACTGATGGCCCCAGATGAAGCAAGGTAGTGAGTCAGGTCTGGAGTCCAGCTGACAGATGTGAGTTTGAGGTTCATACAGGAGGCAGGACCAGGCAGGACTGGGGATACAATGATGAGCAGGATGCCCAGTTGGTAAGGAATGCCGCAGGGGACAGGGATCTGTGGCATAGCCCAGGCAGAGACAGGGGCTGGGGAAGCTCCTGGTTTACATTTTTCAATCTTAACACTTGACTTTTTCTGGGGCGGGGTGTTTATAGCATACTGTTTTGTAACAAACATTTTGGTCAGATGCTGGTAAGGTGAAATACATGTCAATACAGACTTTTAAAGTAGATTTTTTTTTCCCCTGAAACTCTTCAGCACTACCATAAAGTCCATTATTAAATATTAAGAGTCTACTCAAATGATGCCGTTCTGGGAATAGTATTGAAACATCTTGACAATCCAATTAACTTCCTCAAACCAAGATCACCTTATTCTCTTCACTTGAGAACAGAATATTTGATTTGGTAAGGAATAAGGAACAAAATGAGCTGAAAGCAATGCTGAACACAGCATCTTGCATTTCCCACTGTCTATAAATGACATTCTCATCACTTGTGCATATGCACTTATTTCAGTGTGTGGGCCCAGGAAATAGCCCTGGGATTGTTTGAGTATGGTGGAGAGCATTGCATGAGCAAATGCCTGTAACCCTGGCAACATCCTGCCTTGAAAACCTCCAGCTTCTGCCTTTGTCTGTCTTGTTTCTCTCAAACCTAGCAACTAGGTCAAATTCTCTAGTTCTCATACTACACTAGAAATACCTGTGAAGCCGAACGCTTCAGGTGCTTACAGAGATGCTGGTAAGAATGGCAATGAGAAGGGCTTTTTCTACTAGTTTTACTAAAGCAAATGTACTACGGTACTGTCTGCTGCAGAATTATTTCACACACGTCTTGGACTTTTTTCCCCAGTGTTATCTCCATGCTTGCTTGTGTGAATGCATTTCAGTACATTAACACTTGAGTACTTCTCCAAGTTAAAAAAATATTAAGAATTGCAATACGAATGAGGAAACTACCTTCTCAGGAGCACGATGAAGAACCATGGTAGTAACAGTGAGGCACAATTTTCCTGGGTGTGGTTAGTGACAAACTTCCTCATTAATTACCTACAAAAAATCCAATAGGACCATTAGCATCATATATGTGATTTTTGTAATACAGGCCTCAGAGCCTTAGATTATACATCATGTCTGTAACGTTTGAATTAGTTACAGTTTATCTGAAAGACTCCGAGGCTGGTTTTCATTTTTCCTGGCTTCAGGCATCTGCAATGCTGATGAAGACTTGCTGCATTTGAGCCACTGAAAGTCTCTTTAGAATTTGTACAGAGAGAAAGGTACTTGTCAGGCTGATCAGCAAAAAAGTAGTGTTAGATCAACAACAAAAAAAGACAATTTGGAAATCAAGAAGATTATGGCTGAAGTTAGAACTGCAGAAAAATTACACCCATTTAGACTTTGTAATGCACTTTAAAGCAAAAAAAAGAAAAGTTTCTTCAGCAGTATAGATGCCCAAATAGACATATTAAGTAATTGAAAGATAGCCTTTTACAAATAATTAAATGTTACCTTATCTTCAACTGAACGCAGTAATTCTGAGCTTGATGATAAAATATGCTTGATTCCCATAACCAAATCTGAATTCAAAATGTTAAATGCAGTCAAACTAGAAAGTTAGCTAATATTCATCCCAGATGTCTGAAAAGATAATTAATAGCATGAACTAGATGGGGAATGGGATAAAACACAATATAGATTTACGATCTCCCAACAGTAGATTGTGCCAGTCTAACCTAATGCTTATCTCTCATGAGTCAATTAATTTTTGATACAGGGGAAGTGAAATAGCTCCAGTCCATGTGGGCTTCAGTACAACATTTCCTCACTGGAAATGATTAATCAGTCTGCAGTTTTGTTTGTCAGTTAGTATATGATATCTAAGGAAATGGCCAATAAGCAGACTGCAAGAGATTTGCAGTGAAGGGGAGCTAATCAATAGGAGGAAAGAGAAGACCTGAATTCCTCGAGGATTGGATGTGGGATTCAGAAATGTCCTAGGTTTGACCTGAAAAGTAGGCACGTGCTGATGAACTCCTGATAGTAACAGCTGGGAGGTAGGAACAGTACAGGAACAACAGGATGACCTTAAATCTTGACATCATAAAGAAATAATGAAATTGTGAAAGTCAAAATTACAAGGTTGCTAAGTAGCAAAAATTCCTGCTTTAACCTGGAATTCATCAGCTGGAAACAAAGCAGGAAGGAACAGGCCTTGTTACACTGAGCAGCTGCTGGGTGAACAGGTTGAGATGCAACTGCGGGAATGCCAACAAGGGGCCTTTGGCTGGATCAGACGGAGTACTTCCAGCAGAGACCAAAAAGGTCTTATTTACCCTGTGTGAACCACCGGTAAGTTCCCATCCAAACCATCCTGCACAGTTGTGATCATCCATCCTTTCTGAAGAGGAGTAAGAATGGGGCAAGAGGGAAAAGAGGATCAGAAGAAAGGAAAGCCCGTTTTCTGGCAGTTAACTGAAGCACAGTGCTGTATTTAACTGACCTAAATGCTGATACAGGAATGACTAGAAATAAACACAGACAAGAATAATTTAAAAGTGGAAATGAACCCAATGCTCCTAACCAGTAGCTGATTTACAATGGGAGTAAAAAAAAAAAAAAAAGTTATGATTTGTCTCTTTATGAAAAAATGTGTATACATGACTGATAGAGATGACAGAAGACTCAATCTGAAAATCCAAGAAGATCTTTACAGTCTTCTTTTTTTTCATCTATCTCTTCTCATGGTCTTTTGTTCAGGAGATGCAGAAGAATTTGGGTAAAAATCCACCAGGTTCTCATGTCTTTCAAATGGGCATGAAACGGGAATAGAAAAGGGGATGTAGTTAATGTCGGTGTAAGTATTGATCTCAACAAATATCCAGTATGGTTCTTTATTTCCAAAAACATTCAAATTAAAATAAACCAGAACAGTGTGTACAGAATACTGTTCCTCAGTAACAAATAGTAAGTAATGAAGAAATGCTCGTTATGTCCTTACGTAGTCATTCACTGTTCTTAATATATTCAGTATTACTATTCTAAAGATCTAACTTGTAAAGCATGGATGAGGCTGTATAGAGGTGTATTATAATATATAGCCATGCACAGGGATATTAAATGCAATTACAGAATAGGAACAGGTTGTATAAGAATGCAGCAATTATTAGATAATATTGCCTTAACCATGAGTGCTAAGTAAAGGGAGAGTCTGTAAATGTCTGTTTATTTGTGTGACTGCCTTTTTAGACATCTTGTGATACTCTATATCAAACACAGGAAATCCAATGTGGAGCACGGAGGGCTGATAGAACCAAACTGTGAGAGGGATGGTGATGCTAACAGAAACATTTGCCTGCTACAAAATGTATGCTGAAAAAGGAGAGGTGCTGCAAGACATAGACGTCAGGTTTGCACTTGACAAAATTATCCCTGAAATCCAGCTAGTTTATGAGTCTGCTGCTTGTATTTTAAAAGGCCTCCTGTACAGTTTACAAAGTGAGATATTGGTATGATGAAATTAAATTTTATTTATTGCAATTTACAAGTAGCACCAACTTCTCTTCACTGCCTGGCATTGCTGCATATTTTGGATAGTTTTCCCCATGAATTTGGAAACAAAACCAAAAGCTACATTATATAACTGTACATAATAACTTAAATAACTGCACTTTTGTATTTATTTCTTGCTCTTGTAAGAAGAAAATATTGCAAAATCACTGATGGAATTATTTCTTTCCTTTGTATCTGTGTAATGTCTTCTACCCGACTATCAGGGGGTCATTATGGTAAAGGCTTTTCATTTACAAGAAACAACAGAAGTATTGATGTTACTTCCAGGAATGATGATAAAATTGTTTCATTAGGGGGGGTCGTATGTGCTGGTAATTACTTTTTTATTTAGAATCGGAAATGACAATCTGATATCAGAATATCTCATTAGTGATAATGAATTTTAATTTCTGACAACTGAAGCATTCCCAAGGCAACTACAGATGTTGTTAGAATGACAGTGAATGACATGTGGTTTAAGATGCTGTAGTAACTCAGTAACTGAAAGCCAGGAATTTTAAAAGTGTGAAAACATGATAGTACTTCTTAAATTGCCTACAGTAATAGTGTGAATAAATTTTTTCTAATATCCCAAATTTTTACTAAGTGAAAATAGATTCAAAGGCTCTGGGAGAGTGCTAAAGAAACTCTGTTTTAGCACATGCTTTGGTGTCTTCTGGCCTAACAACAGCTATCAATAAACCTTTTGTTTGTTCCGTTGTTTTTAAATTGAAGAAGCATAAAATATGTTTTATATTCAAGATACTGATGATCATTCCAGTTCATATCAGGGTAGATACAGTGACGCATGTCTGTATCCAAACAGGCCTTGTTCTTACAGGAAATTTCAAAACCAGCCTTACAAATAGCTTACAGGTAACTTTGGTTTGAAGTCCCAGCTCAGGATAAGAGCAAAGTTTGGCTTACTCTGAAACTGCAATTATTTTTAAAACAAAGCTGAGCTGGAAACAAATCTAAGCTATTACAGTGCCTGCACCTTCTAGGCCATTATCTGTATATGACCATGAAGGAATAATGCATTATCTATCTTAGGGGACTGAAACGAAGTTGACTGGAATGCCAAGAGAGAAGCTGAATCTCCAGACAAAACCTGCACAAGAAGAACTTTGTTTCATGGCACCTATGATCGTGTTTTCTGAGAAGCCTTTTGAGGACATCAGGTTATAACCTGAAACTTCTCTCAAGTTCTCTGCTTTTATTCCAGATGTGAGGCAATGAGGAAACAGCTCTCAGGGCAAAACCTCCCCACAGAATTGACTACCAAAAAATCTGGTCAACAGCAAGGTGACATTTGATGCCCAGGGCAATGGTGTAGCTCTATGTTCTGGAGAGCCTTTCACTGACCATACTTCTTGCTGGCAGGGTGGCTGTCCCATCCAGTCCTTTAATTTCCTCTCCTGCGTTTTGACCCATGTCTCCTCCCCTTCAGGGAATTTGGAGTGTTACATCTCTACACAAGAGCTTTTGGATGTTTTTCCTCAAGAATTAAGTGGCATATGCCATAGCTTGCCCTGCCTGCAACCATCAGTCATCTTCCAGAGAACAGGTTGTGGATGCCACCCCCAGATTTGAGTGAGAAGTGTCCCTGCAGGCCTCAGCAGTGAGGACTGCTGAAGTCTTCTCCTTTCCCTCACCAAGACCATGGCACAAGTGTTGTGACACCCTGTGCTTGAGTCGTCACACCCAAGATATTTTTGCTCCTGCGTAGCTTCAGAAAGTTCAATATTTTCCCATCCCTGCTGGTGATGGCTTATCCTGAAAGAGATGGAGTAAGGTGAAGCAGATCTATAGAGCTGAGGAATAAACACTCTCCACTGTCTCATGGAGGAAAATACATCTTTGGTGCCAGAAAGACACGTAAGAATAGCTAACAGAGAGCAAGTCAAAACAGGATGAAACGCAGTAACAAAACTCTCCAAGAAAATAAAGGGGAAGCTGTTACTTTTGTGTCTGCATTCATGCTAAATACACATTCAGAGAGGAATGCTCTTAAAGACAGCTGCTTTGGTTTGAAATAACCCAGGCCCTCTGACTCTCTGGATGTGCTGGAAAAGACATCTGGAGAAGGCAGTGCATGGACAGAGATCAAACTCCTGTTCTCACAACAACACAGAGGGGAAAGGAGCTCTTGAGAGTGTTTTGCAGCAGAGTACCGCTTCTATTTCAAGCACTGTTTTGTTGATATGTTTGTGTTGCTGTCGGAGTGCTCGCATAGAGCGGGATCCCTGCGTGCTGTGTGCAGGCCAAAGCCCATCCTTGCCCCCCACCAGACAAGATAATTAGCTGACGAGCTCCCATGGGTAGACACGGACAGATGAGTGGGGCGGTAGGCAGTGATTGCAGAAGCAGCAGGTGCCTTTGCGGTGTCAAGGTTTCAGCAGTCACCCAGCAAAAGGGGACTTGCGGAGGAGGGTGAAGTAGGCAGCGAATGAAGGAGCTGAAGAAGGTTTTTGTAGAAATAATGATGTGCTGGAGCGCCTAGAGGTGCTTGAAAAAAAAAATCCAACAAAACAGTGTTGCCTGGCTTCTGCAGAGTGACAGAAAATGAAACATTCAGTGAAGATAGCCTGGCTACGGTAGAAACTGGGAACAAAGCAGCCTGACTGCGTGCCAGCGTGGCTCCTGGCACCGGGGGCTTTGGAGCCACCACGCAGGTGCTGTGCGGGAACTCCTGGATTTCCCTCTCATGGGCATCATAGAGAAATTCTTCCTACTTTGAAATCTGATAGAAAAATTAGAAGACTGCAATCACACTCCACCTTCCATTTAAGTTAGTCTTTTTCATTCAGGCACCTGCTTTTCTAGGCAAAGAGTCAGTTAGGAAATAAAGCTGGATTTTAATCAGGATTCAGTCTCTAGGTATGATCAGGGACAGAAACACACAGGCTGGATAAGACATTCCCTGTCATTCCTTCCTGAATGCTACCAGCATCGGGAAGCTACTAGTAGTGGTATAAAGGTATTTTGCCCACTAGGAAAAGACTTTCAAACCAGGAAACAAATGGCAAATCCAGCAAGCTGACACATCTGGGGGAAGATGTGTGTGTGTGTGTGTATGTGTGTAGTCAAAAAGCAATCAGTGCACAAGGGAAAAAGACACAACCTTAACCTTGCAGCAATGTTCTGAGGGCTGTAAAGGACTTGGCATTTAATTATGCTTTGCCTGTGCAAATGCTTTATTCCCATATAATCAAATAAACCATTTAATTTTTTCTTAAAACGTCTAGCCACTCTACCAGCAGTGCCACTTACTATGAAACACACTGTTTGCAGATGGAGTACAAACTATTTTTGAAAAACAGATTGCAGTCTATTGCAGGATCGTTGTCTGGCCATGCTCCCCCTTCTCTTCCCCACCCACCAGACTACCTTCCTTCTCCTTCCTTGCCTTCTCCAAAAGATAGAGCAAGTGCTTACTTGGAAAGTAGTTTATGGTTTATTTTAACGTGGTTTGGCAAGTTAACGGGGTTGGTGCCATGTGCCAACAGCTCTGCATGGCACGCTGGCAGCCACTGCTGGGTTAGTTCGCGATCAGCTGGTCTGCAGCAATACTTGGTCTAATGCACAATGTCCATCTCAGGTGCAATAAACCCAACACTTTCACCTCTTGAGCATGGAAAGGAGCTAGCACAGGAGCAGATGGAAAAGCCACTGGAAAGCCATTTAATGCACCTGCTTTCTCGCTAGATCTTGTGCTACCACTTCTTCATCCTTTCAGAAGATGCTGTTCCCTGACTGCTGTCCCTTGTGCATACAGCTTTGACATTCACCTTCTGCAAACCTACAGTCTAACAAGGCCCTTTCCCTCTTTTTTCTCTACCAGCAAATACAAAAATACTATGAAAAAAAGTAAAATAATAATAAAAAGGAGCCACTCTCCCACTGCTGCAGGCAACAGCACCACACCAGGCTCCAGCTTAAGGATGACTTGTTTTTCTGTCCCCACAACTCTAACAAGAAGATTGTTCTAAAACCTCATTGCTTTGATGTCTTGAAGCCTTTATTGGACCCTGATTACACGGCTAAATGCTGTCAAGGATGTGATGATCTATAGATACCCTGTGGTCAATTCTTTCTCAAGTGTATACCATGCAAATCTTATCATTCCCTGATTGTCCCCCAGCTCAGGCCTCTTCTGTCATCTACTATTTCAGCTGTTAGCTTGTTAGAGGAGAGACTATTGTTGCATTTGTCAAAAGTACTATGCGTACCTCAGGAATTGAATGAATAATGTGTTGCACTAGTAAAGACTAAATATGAACTTGGAAAGGTCAAGTAAAATGAAATAAAATCATTAAGTAGCATAACTTGTGAATAAAAATGAAGTAATTTTTGTAACTAAAGCTTAGTGAAAACATGAGTGATTAGGTATTTACATAAGAAACACTGTAACAGAAGAGAGAGAAAATAAGATGTGTCAGGTAGGGAGATTAACAGAGTAAATAGACAAATAGACACAGAAGGACTTTTGAAAAAGAGTAAACATTATATAAATGAATGTGGTGGTCTTATTTTGGCTGGCTGCAAGGTGCCCACCAAGCCCCTCCATCAACAGGACAGGGGGAGAAAATATGAAGAAAACTCATGGGTAGAGATAAGGACAAGGGAGGTCACTTACCAATTGACGTCATGGGCAAAACAGACTCAACTTGTGGAAATTAATTTAATTTATTGCCAATTAATTGTAACAGACTAGCATACTGAGAAATAAAAGAAAAAATAAAACCACTTTCTGCCCCCTCTAACCTTCTTCCCAGGTTCAGCTTCACTCCTCATTCTCCTGGCTCCTGAGCAATGGTAGCGGGACAGGAAATGGGGGTTGTGGCAGAGGCAACGTGTGATGAACCAATGCTCTTCCTTGGCTCCAGTGTGGGGTCCCTCCCATTGGATACAAGCCTTCACTAACTTCTCCAGTATAGGTCCTTTCCACGGGATGCAGTCCTTCAGGAATGAACTGCTCCAGCATGGGTCACCTGTGCCTACCATAGACTCACAGGTCCTGCCAGAAAACCTGCTCCTGCATGGGCTCTTCTCCACAGGCTGGAGCTTCCTTCAGGGCACGTCCACTCTACTCGAAGAGCAGGTTCGGGAACATCTGAGGAACTTGAAGGTGCACAAGTCCATGGGACCTGATGAGATCCATCCGTGGGTCCTGAGGGAACTGGCGGATGAAGTTGCCAAGCCACTGGCCATTCATATTTGAGAAATTTTGGCAGTCTGATGAGGTCCCCGATGACTGGAAGAGAGGGAACATAACCCCAATTTTTAAAAAGGGGAACAAGGAGGACGCGGGCAACTACAGGCCAGTCAGTCTCACCTCTGTGCCTGGCAAGGTCATGGAGCAGATTCTCCTGGAAACCATGCTAAGGCACACGGAGAGCAAGGAGGTGGTTGGTGACAGCCAACATGGCTTCACCAAGGGCACATCGTGCCTGACCAACTTGGTGGCCTTCTATGACGGGGTGACAGCATCGGTGGATAAGGGACGAGCAACTGCCATCATCTACCTGGACTTGTGCAAAGCTTTTGACACTGTCCTGCACGACATCCTTCTCTCTAAACTAGAGAGACATGGGTTTGATGGACGGACCACTCGGTGGATAAGGAGTTGGCTGGATGGCCGCACTCAGAGAGTGGTGGTCAACGGCTCAATGTCCATGTGGAGACCGGTCACAAGTGGCGTCCCTCAGGGGTCCGTGTTGGGCCCGGCCCTGTTCAACATCTTTGTCAGCGACATGGACAGTGGGATAGAGTGCACCCTCAGCAAGTTCGCTGACGACACCAAGTTGTGTGGTGCCGTCGACACGCTGGAAGGGAGGGATGCCATCCAGAGGGACCTTGACAGGCTGGAGAGGTGGGCCCGTGCCAACCTCATGAAGTTCAACCAGGCCAACTGCAAGGTCCTGCACCTGGGTCATGGCAATCCCAGGCACAAATACAGGCTGGGCGGGGAATGGATTGAGAGCAGCCCTGAGGAGAAGGACTTGGGAGTGCTGGTGGACGAGAAGCTTAACATGAGCAGGCAATGCGCCCTTGTGACCCAGAAGGCCAACCGCATCCTGGGCTGCATCAAGAGAAGCGTGGCCAGCAGGTCGAGGGAAGTGATTCTCCCCCTCTACTCTGCCCTGGTGAGACCCCACCTGGAGTACTGTGTCAAATTCTGGAGCCCCCAACATAAGAAGGACATGGACCAGTCAGAGTAGGTCCAGAGGAGGGCCACAAAGATGATGAGAGGGCTGGAGCACCTCTCGTATGAGGTCAGGCTGAGAGAGTTGGGGCTGTTCAGCCTGGAGAAGAGGAGGCTCTGGGGAGACATTATAGTGGTCTTCCAGTAGGGGGCCTATAAGAAAGATGGGGAGAAGCTTTTTAGCAGGGCCTGTTGTGATAGGACCGGGGGTAATGGTTTTAAAACAGAGGGAGGTAGATTTAGATTGGATATTAGGAAAAAATTTTTACAATGCGAGTTGTAGAACACTGGAACAGGTTGCCCAGAGAGGTGGTGGATGCCCCATCCCTGTAGATGTTCACGGCCAGGCTGGATGGGGCTCTGAGCAACCTGATCTAGCTGGGGATGTCCCTGCTCCTTGCAGGGGGGTTGGACTAGATGACCTTTGAAGGTCCCTTCCAACTCTAACCATTCTATGATTCTATGATTCTGTCTGCTCTGATGTGGGATCCTCCATGGGCTGCAGGGTGAATATCTGCTCCTCCATGGTCCTCCATGCAATGCAGGGAGAAAACCTGTGTCACCATGGTCTTCAGCATGGGCTGCGTGTGGATATCTGCTCCACTGTGGACCTCCACAGGCTGCACAGAGACAATCTGTATCACCACGGCCTTCACCATGGGCTACAGGGGAATCTCTGCTCCAATGCCTGGAGTGTTTTTTCCTCTTTCTTGAATATGTTATCACAGAGGTACCACCAATGTCGCTGATGGGCTCATCTTTGGCCAGCAGCAGGTCTGTTTTAGAGCCAGCTGAAAGTGGCTCTGTTCAACATAGGGGCAGCTTCTGGTGTCTTCTTATAGGAGCCACCCCTGCAGCCCGCCTCCTGACAACACCTTGCCACGTAAACCCAACACAATGAAATTGGAGAATAATTTGAAACAAGTAAGAAAGGCATTGACTGATATTTTTCCCATTTGGGGATTTAATTTAGAAAACACTATTTTTTACAGTCACTAAGAACTCCTACCTCTAGTTAACAGTCTGTATATACTCAATATTTCTCAATGTCAGACTAACTAAGTTTGAAAGAAATGATCTGACTCTAAAGGTGTGCCAGATATAAAAACCAGTACACTTCTAGCAGTGCAATAGAAAGGAGAATTGGCCCAGGGATTTCCCTAGTGTTCTCCAACCTTTTCACTGGCCTTTTTAGAAATATCACATACTCATGTTAATTACTTCATCTACACAAATTTTGTTTTCATTTTTTTTCAGATTATATTTTAATATTTGCTTTTACACTTTTATTAACTGTTTGCTGTATCAAGATTCTTTAGTCATATTTGTTGAGAAGTGTTTGGGAAAACATACCACAGGACTGCAATTTGTGAAATAAATGAATAAGCCAGGATGAAATAAAACAGTGACAGTGTATAGCTGCAGCTTGCAGACCACAAGAAACAGAAAGGCATGGCATACATGCATACAAAAGCATTCATCAACGCTTTCAGTTATGAGAACCAGACAGGGTAAAAGCTGGGACGTAGTTGGGAGTGAGGGAAACTCGTGAAATAACTGATTCTTGGGACTCTTTGGGAACTTTCCTCACCGGCAGTTACAAGGTTAGATGAGGTAAAATTAGCAAAGGACTGGGAAAAAAAAAAACAATCAGAAACACATTGATATCTAACTGAAGTTGTAAGCTTGAGAAATGGCAGTTGAATCTGTATGCTTCTATGTGTACAGCAGGGCAACAATGGTAAATAAATCTAATTAGTTATTCCTACTACTGCATCTGGTAGTACAGAGAATAAAATTAAATGCCTTAAAAACACCTTACTTTACAACCAATGTTAGTTTACATAGGAGGGTCTGCAATAACAATTCCCCTACTTCCAAATGCAAACCAAAGGAAATTATTTTGAGGACTTCACGAAGAGCAATAAGGGACAACATTTCACACAGTCTTGCGATTCCTGCAGTATTTATTAGCAGTTAGTTATCTAGCTGATGTATTGTAAACAGAATCAAAATAGCTTTGAGTATCTTCTCAGTCTTTGAAGAAGCCTCTTCATAGTCTATTGAAAGTGGGAATAAAGATTGAAATAATTATGTTTATATTCTGAAATAATTTTGTTTTGAAAAATGCTGATGTTGTTTTGACTTCAACATCACTGGAGCAGTAGCTGCTTACTCCATCTAGGAGGAGAAAAGAGTCTCTGCGACCTCCTGCTCCCAGGCTGCACCGTGAACACTGGCCACATCTATGGAGCTACAACTTCATTGACTATTTCAGCACACAAGCAAATCGTTCCCTAACAATGTATCTGCCAACGAGGTCTTGTTCAGATATCAGTCACTCCTTTTACCCATTGAGCTGGAGCAGTTTTCCAGGTGAAAAGTTATGTGATACTTAATTTTAGAGAGCAGAAGGATACTTCTCTAGTGTTTGTCAACTGAAAAGAGATACATGTATTAAAGGCCTGGACCTCCAAAGACAGAGAGGTTGAGAGGAGTACATTTAGACTTTTATGTAGAGGCCATCAGCTTGGTGACACTATTATCAGCTAGCCCTGGGAACCAGAAAGGGAACAATAATGAAAGCATATCTCTTTATTAGCCTGGTTTCTGAAGAAACTAAGCTCATTCTTCATTACTGCACAGATATGCCCACCATCAGCTCCCTTCTCAGTAACTTTCAAAGTTGCAGTTCAGTTCTGACCAGATCTGACAGACTGCTGAAGACCTTAATGACACTGCATTTCCACTCATTTCCTTACCAAGGGAAAGATATTCCAGCCTGAGCTCAAATGGTACTGGTTGCCAGAGGATCCATACAGAGACTGAAGGGATGCTCTGGCTGTCTTCAAGGCCTCCAGTGATTTGTGTTTCATGGCTGACTTTCAGTTGCACAATGCAGAGTCAGTAACAAGTGAAGAGTCTTCTCTTCTGTCAACGATTGGCTCCTAAGGAGATCATCTGGCATTTACTAATAACCCACCCCCTCGCCCCACCCCACTCCGCTCTGGCTAATTGCAATTTTTCTAAAAATTAATATTATTTCTTTCTCCCCAGAGGGGTCTCTCACATCTATGGGCATAATGAGTTCATGCTGCAGCCTTCATGCAATTCAGCTACCCGCAAGACACAAATCCATTGGAAACTGGGCTCCACCACTTCCGGAACTACTTATTGAATTTTTTTGTCAAAGTAATACTTTCTCTGCAGCTGTTAGCAAGCACATTTTTTGTGTATACTATCCATCACAGCTCTTCCTCGCTCCCATCACTGTTTTAACTGATGGGCAATTTGTCCACTGCAACCCAACAGAAACGTTCCCATCTTATTCTTCTGTGGCACAATTTGCTCATGAAAGGGAAAAACAAACAAACAAACAAACCCAAACCAAAACCTAACAGCAGAATTTATTGCCGTAATTTAGGGAGGTTTCAGCACAATTAATGAGGTGCCATTACCAAGGGAACATGGGCTGTTTTCTGCGTAATTACGACTATTTATATAACCATCAGATACAATATATTATTTTCTCATGCTCGAAGCAAGAACGAGGCTCCTTTGTTTTGCTGTGCATAATGCATCATACATTTCGGTGTCCAGGCACAATCTGTAGGAAATGAATAGGGACTAGTTTAAAGTCACAGAGCAGCTGCCTGTTGATTTTCTTGAGAGTGAGGCGTGCAAATAAACCAGGATGTGAACTAATAGGCTATTCATTTTATCATAATATCCCATTGTTATTAATTGACAACAGCTGTGTGGCAAGTTGTGTGACACCCAGTGCTGGAATGAAACAGCTCCAAGTGAATCGAAGGTATAGGATCCTAAAAAGAGGCTGATACGGCATCAAGAGAAAAATCACATCCCTATCTGCTCCTACAAGAAGAGTTAGTTTCTTGCTCAGCTGTTTACAGTATCAGTGCCTGTTCTTGTGTAATGCCAGTACAGGTATTTTTACACTTAATTCTCTATACAACATCCTGCATATTGATGTCCTCAGGGACGAACTGTTCATAGACCCAAGAGCAAAATATGGTTTCAATTAAGCTGACCAAATTTTGTGGGCAGGGGTGTACATGCACGTGTATGTGTGTGCGTATGTCAGAATGTATCGTAACTCTTCAGAATAAATCTTGCTACAGATGAAAATTAAAACATCTACTTACTCTTACTGATACCATCATCGTTGCCCTAAATCAAAGCCAGGTCATTGCCAGAGTTTGTTCCTATGCTGCTGCAGACAAAATGTATTCACATTTTTCACGCTGATATTAGTGCAAACAACTCCCAGATATTTTATTCTGCCAGTGTAAGTGAAAGAAATGTAACATCATCCTAAAGATGGGTAACCACAGGAGGCTAGGAGTCAGAGCAGGGTGAGAGCAAACATTGCTTGGAAAGGACAGAGTAAGTGGAGACCACAGAAACTTGATGAATGTGGATCTGATCCATGACACTGTGAAATCACCATTTCCTGGTGACCTTAATGGACTTTCCTTGTGCTAAAAGGGAGCAATTGCTTTCGATGGCACTAGTCAAGACAAACTGAGCCAACAGGGGTAAGGTAGAGCTTTCTCTTCCCCTTGGTGCCCTCTTCAGCCTACCCAAGAAAAGTGACCAAATCTTAAGTGGTGTGGAGTGTCTCGCGATTTTTCCCTCATCCCATTTGATTCAGCCTGAATCTGTTTCTCTATGAAGGGACTGCGCCTGGTCTGTGTCACAGCCAGCAGTGCGTCCTTGTCCTGGAAACAGAAAATCTGCCTTTTTCTCTGTATGACTACTGACAGTAAGGCCTAAGTATAAATAAAAAAACCTCCCAGTTTGTAGCTGTGAGGGATACCCTCTGTGTTGCACTGTAGTAGCTAAATTTTAGGTTCCATAGGAGAGAAACGGGCAGAGGAATTGAAAAGGAGGTTGCTGATGTTAGGAAAATGTTCTGAATGTACTAGCTAAAGGTCTTTTCAGTGCAACTTGAATCCACAGTCATGGCCTTGATTTTCACAAGAGATATATTGCAGCACGCACAGAAATTTCACCTTATTTTCCCTTCAAGGCCATCTAGGAGTACACTTTTTATTCTGTGCCATGCTATGTAGTAACAAAGGCAGTCAGGATTTGCCAGTGGGCAAATAATTCCCTTTACAGTCTTGGCCAGTGACATCAGAAATGTCTCAGGTGGGTTAGTTCTCTCTTCCTTCTCCCAGAAATGGAGAGGATGGGGAAATCTTGACCAGTAGGCAAGCCGCTGAATTCCTCCGCGCATGTGAAGACCAGCATGCTGGCAACTCTGAGCATCTCTACCCTGTCCTGCTGCCTCAGAGACAGCACCACAGGGTGCAGGAGCCACGAACTGGACCTGCGAATGCTGAGCCATTCCTTGGCTGCACTGGAGAAGCCAGAGCATGAGCACCCTCTTCTACTGGATATTGAAAGGTATTGGTGGAATAAAGAGTCAGAAGACATCAAAGCCTCCTCAGACACCATCTCTGCCCCTACCCACCTCCAGCACTGCAGCAGCTGCATTTGGTTTTCAGACTTCAGGGGAGATGGGTAGGGCTTGGGGGAATGGGAGGAAGGGGTAGGAAGAGAAGCTTTCTTTCCTCTGTTCTTTCCCTTTGCTCTCCTTTTGAGAATAAAAACCTGGGAGACTTCATACCTTTAAAGAGTGCAAGAAAATGTCAGGGCCTTTAGGATTTTTTGAAAACAAAGTTTGGAAAAAACATTAGGTATGAGGCTGGGCAACAAATTCAATGAATGTAACAAAGCCCAACCTCTTTCTTAATAATGGAAACAAGAGATTATTTTTTTTTGTGATTTCATAAACTTCTGAGCTGGGACAATGTAATTCGCTGTAAGCTATTGAAAATCAGCACCTGTAGAAACTGCACCATGTTAAAAGCTGGAATTAAGGAGGACTTGCAGCAGCTGCAGGCAATGCATCATTGTTCAGTTAGTGGACCAATAAACATACAGTGTGTGACAACATGGCATTTCACTGAATATCTCTTCAGTCAGGCTGGAGTAGCGTGGTCCAGCTGTTTGACTCAAAGGCATCTGCAACACTGAGCTGATCAATTATACAGTAAGTTATTAACTAAACTCATTCCTCGTGGCTGCTTATAAATAAATAAATAAACTGGCATGAGGTGACAGGATTTGATGATAATGAATGGTATTTTGAAGATGTAGCAAATAAGTCAATTTCTGTATTTAGTTAGAACAAATGGTGTGTGTTAAGATGTTCACTTTCCATTTGCCAGAAGGAATGAAAAAAAATACAGTTGGAAAAGAAATTAACATCTTCATTCATGCCTATGGATTGTTTGATTTCGGAAACTTGCATTATATGAGTTACTATGGATAGACACCTGTAAAACATCCATATCTGCTGTTTATGTAATTGAGGTTCCTGTGCATATGGATTTTCTGGGTGGCCCCTAAATAAACTTCATAGGAAATTATAATATATGAAAAGGATTTTCAAGCCAATTTATCTCTTTAAAAGAAAGACAAGCTTTAACTATAGAATTCAGGGGGATAACTTTTAAAGCTCTAGGGAAAATAAAATTAAACAGAAATTGCTATAAAGCATACAGAATTTAACAGAGTGGAAAAAATATTCTCTAGGTCCCTTTTAGCTTCCTTCCAGTGAAAGGCCTATTTTATGAAGGTTTTTCATACCCGGAAGAAAACTTAGCAAACCCATTGGTTCTCAGATGCTCTTGTTCCTGTGCTTCCCTCCCGTGGGGCACCGTGCTGTGCCAGAGCTTCCTCCCCACCCCAGAGCTGTGGGCAGTCCTTTCCCACAGACTGGTCCCGTTTCTTCCCACAGGTTTGGGATGTTTCCTTCAGGAGCACACAGACTGGTGTCAGAGACCTTGCGAGCCTGTATTTTCTTTTCGAGGTTTGAGAGGAAGGAATATCACCTATTGAGGAATAAGTGTGGTCTGACCCCTGAAGGTTTTCCTAGAAGATTGCTTGATGGAAAGACAGTCTGATGGTGTTTGATACCATTTCACACAATGACTGTTTTTATGGCTTCTAGTAACTAGTGCAACTAGTTAGCTATATTTCTGTGACTTTAAATAGCTACATAGCAACTAACCATAGTGAATGAGCAGCACTCCAGCATTAAAGATTCCTCAGTAGTAATCACTCTGTGTTTATTTTCTTGATGATTTTCCAGGAGAAAGCAACTTTGTCTTTTCTTTATTTGGTTGCATCATGCTTTGTATACATATGAATTTAATGTACATATATGTTAAAAAGAACTTAAGAAGAGAAAGTCAGAATAATGGCTCTGCAGTCAGTGGGGTGAGGTAAGAAATAACTGGGTTTGTCACCTCACAAACTCCTATTTCTGTGTGTGTTGTCATAGTCCCAACACCGTGCAAAAATAGGGGCTTGCCTGTAAAGAGGGATAGATGTGAACTGGATTCCCATCTAGAAATGTGAAAAAGTAAGCAGAATAAGAATCACATGTCATTCCTTAAGTATATTGTTTGAGTATATTATCTCATATTGTAGTCCCTTTTTCCTGATATACACTTGCCTTGCATTCTTTTGATTTTTGTATCTACATTCATCTGTAACTGCAGAATAAAAGCTGTGTTTCATTTCCTTCATACCTGACCAATTTGGTGGCCTTCTATGACGGGGTGACGGCATCGGTGGACAAGGGACGAGCAACTGACATCATCTACCTGGACTTGTGCAAAGCTTTTGACACTGTCCCGCACGACGTCCTTCTCTCTAAACTAGAGAGACATGGGTTTGATGGACGGACCACTCGGTGGATAAGGAGTTGGCTGGATGGCCGCACTCAGAGGTGGTCAACGGCTCAATGTCCACGTGGAGACCGGTCATGAGTGGCGTCCCTCAGGGGTCCGTGCTGGGCCCGGCCCTGTTCAACATCTTTGTCGGCGACATGGACAGTGGGATAGAGTGCACCCTCAGCAAGTTCGCTGACGACACCAAGTTGTGTGGTGCCGTCGACACGCTGGAAGGGAGGGATGCCATCCAGAGGGACCTTGACAGGCTGGAGAGGTGGGCCCGTGCCAACCTCATGAAGTTCAACCAGGCCAACTGCAAGGTCCTGCACCTGGGTCATGGCAATCCCAAGCACAAATACAGGCTGGGCGGGGAATGGATTGAGAGCAGCCCTGAGGAGAAGGACTTGGGAGTGCTGGTGGATGAGAAGCTTAACATGAGCAGGCAATGCGTCCTTGCAGCCCAGAAGGCCAATTGCATCCTGGGTTGCATCAAGAGAAGTGTGGCCAGCAGGTCAAGGGAGGTGATTCTCCCCCTCTACTCTGCCCTGGTGAGACCCCACCTGGAGTACTGTGTCAAATTCTGGAGCCCCCAACACAAGAAGGACATGGACCAGTTGGAGAAGGTCCAGAGGAGGGCCACAAAGATGATAAAAGGGCTAGAGCACCTCTCTTATGAGGACAGGCTGAGAGAGTTGGGGCTGTTCAGCTTGCAGAAGAGGAGGCTCCGGGGAGACCTGATAGCAGTCTTCCAGTACCTCAAGGGGGCCTACAAGAAAGATGGGAAGACGCTGTTTAGTAGGGCCTGTTGCGATAGGACGAGAGGTAATGGTTTTAAAATAGAGGGGGGTAGATTTAGATTAGAAATTAGGAAAAAATTTTTTACGATGCGGGTTATAGAACACTGGAACAGGTTGCCCAGAGAGGTGGTGGAGGCCCCATCCCTGGAAACGTTCAAGGCCAGGCTGGATGAGGCTCTGAGCAACCTGACCTAGTCAGGGATGTCCCTGCTCCTTGCAAGGGGGTTGGACTAGATGACCTTTGAAGGTCCCTTCCAACCCTAACCATTCTATGATTCTATGATTCTGCTCGCCACTCCTGCTCTAGAAGGGCTTTCCTGGTCTTTGGAGGGCAGGAGGTGCTGGTCCTGGTGGATGAGTACAGCCCGACATTGCAGCTCCTTCAGGAAAGCACTGCGGCCGTGAGAAACAGAAGCCGCTTTAGCACTGCTGCACTGCTCTGAATTTGCTTTAAAGACATTTTTACACTGAAGAGTAATTGCTCGGGTTTGTTTTAGATAACAAATGCCAGTTACTTCAACCAATGCATCTGCACTTCAAGATGCGAAGATAATTATAAGAGATACAACCTAGCAGGATTCAGCTGCTAAGTCTTTATACCTCTTACCCTGTTTGCTAGGCACTAGAAATTTGTACCTGTTGCATATCACTTATTAAATCAATTCTAGACTCGCTGGCTTTTGCATCATTTCGCACAGTTCACTCGTGTGATCTGGTCTTTCTGTTTATTTCAGAGCCTCCCCTCCCATTCCATTCAATTTGTTAATGTTCATGCAGCCTGTTGCCATAGCAGTTAAAAGCAGAGATATTGGGAAGGTGTCCTAATTAGAGAAACACATGCTCCATGCAGTAGGGGTTGGCTTTTGATCTGCTGTGTTTTGCTGCGCAGTAGTGGTTTTTGTTTTCATGCTGTGAAGAGAAAACCAGTGTGGAGGGGAGGGCACTGGGTACCGCTGCATGGCTGGGCTGCACGAGCATCTCTGAAGGGTTGCTGAATCAGAATCACCGTGATTTATCCCTGGGCATGGAGGGGCAATGCAACCTCACATGGTTCCACTGGATGCTTAAGGCCAAGATCTCACCCAGCACACCAAGAAGCGGGGATTAAACCTCTCTGCACTAAAGCTCTCCATTTTCAGGGCTGGATTTTGCAGGGGGCATGCAGGGGTCTGCAGGGCACAAGCATCCCTGGCAGTGAACATGAATGCACAAAGCTGAGTGCCAGCCTGGTTTTTCTGGCCTTGTTTCCACTGCTCTGAGCCTCTTCAGCCTCACCCCGAGCAAAGTGCTTACCCAGAGCAGATCGCACCGAGCCCGAGACGACAGACTTGTAGCTCTTGCTTCCGCTCTGCTGTTTGTCCCTGTTATGGAGCATGTTTGGGTGCTGTTATCTGGGGGGGGAAACCCACTGAACTGGGTGTTAGTGAAGTGCTACTGCATTTATGGAACAGCAAATATATAACTTTTGAAGTTTTACAATAAGACTGGCTGAACCAGTGGTGAAAATGTTCAGTAAAATGACCTGCTTTGCAGCATATACCTTAGTGGTTAAACATCAGCTGGGACCTGGCTAGCTGCTCCGGGCAGCAGGCACAGCAGCACTAGCCACACACCAAACCCACCTTGAGAGATCTGTCTGCACAGACTGACAGAGGGAAAAAAGAAATTAAGCTGAAATGCACTGCAAACTCTGACGTTAATAGGTGAAAAAGGGAATACTGGGGAGACGGCTCAAATTTTGAAAGTTTGCTACTATTTACAGATTTATTTATTATTTTTTTTTTAAGAAAGCATATAAACAGAGGACTGTGAGCAGAGGAAGATGCAGGGTCTCAAAAATAACACTCCAATGGGTGAGAATTGTGAGAATTTCTCTGTGGCATATGCTCAGCAACACCTGCAAGCAAGTCCTTGCAGAGCAGATGAGGACAGAGAAATACTTCAGGTGGCTGTCATCATTAGGTTTTCTTGTCTTTTTTTCTTTTTTTTTATTTTTTTTTGTTCCCAATTGCATAAATAAATTACATTGCCCCTATCTTCCGTGACAATAAACATGATTTTGCTTTTCCCTTAAGATGGGTCTAGCAACAAACAGGGTTAAAAGGTGAAGCTGATGCTGGGGTATCCTGTGCCTACTGGAACAGCGAATCTGGTTAAAGGCTGGGTTGCAGTAGTTGGGGAATGCGGGCTGACCACGGATCACAGCAGTGGGGGCACTTTTGTCATGCCTCAGCCAGGGCACTGGTGATGTATAGAGATTATGTCAAACTTTTGACACACTAACTGGGGTTCCCCCTGGGGTAAACCAAAATGCAAAGGGCCCATGCTATGCTCAGGCCTGCAGTTTAGATGTAATTTTACACAGGCACATTGACTTCAAGACTTGAGGCAAACTGCTGAACTCACCAGGAGTGTTATGATTGACTTCACTGAGGCCACTTTTTTTGCGCCATGCTCGCCCCCACCGTGTGTATATATATGTATGTACGGAAGCGATGATATGAAGACAGCGAGCAGAGATGTATTAGCATGGGGAGGCTTTTTGCAGGGAAGCAGTTAGCAGCTCTGCGTGCGCGTTCCCATCACATTAGCAGGGTGGCTGGTGGCTTTTCTTAGCTTTCTGAGTCATGCTGGAGGGTTTCAGCCCTGCTACTATTCTTGTATTCTGCAGATAATGTAGGAAGGCAAATCATATAAAAAAGAAAGCTCATTTTTTTCACATGTAAGCATAAGCAGCAAGCTTAAAGGGGAAAGCCTGTATGTCTGAGCGTAGATGAGAAGAGCTTTTATTCAGTACTTGCTCAGTTGCAATAGTTGTTTTAACTACAGTTGTGCCCTACTTATTTACAGAAGTGGCTTGCTAGTGGGTGTATGCTTTGTATGTATAAAAACATCAGTAAATAACACCCCACTATGGGGCTCAACACTACCAGTGTCACAAACCATATTTCCCTTTCCAGCAATATACTTGTATTAATGCCAGTTTTCAATTAAAAGCTGTAATTTTTATACATGGCAATTTCTGCATGTTAATAAGTATTTTTTCACCATACAGATTATAAAAAATATTTTGGGTTATGTGCTGAGAGAAATTATATGCTTTTCCTTTGATATGAAAGAACATGTAACTGCTAAGGAACACTGAGATAAATTATCCCCCCTTGTTCTCCTTACAGTTTACACTGAGGTATCTCAAAGGGTTGGTTAGTGGGACTTCCCGTTACACGTGTAATGAGGATTTTCTCGCCCTTCGCCTGCCTGGAGTAATTCTCTGTGACTCATTTTTATAAGAACAGGAGCAGGAAAGGGAAAATCCATGAGGTCTGTAACTTCCCTGTCACTGCTTTGGATGGGATTGACAAATCTGCTGGAGTCACTATTACCCAGCAACATACAGGTTTCAATTAGCTTTTTTTTGGGGTGCACAGTGGGGTGCACAGTGCATAAACTAAAGACTTCATTGTCCTAAGATGCCTCTAGAAGGGGAGACAACCTTCCAATTACAAGGCCAGGCAAGGATTTTCCCTGGCTGCATGGCCAGCTGGTGTGGACTGGCTCCTGTCAGTATTGCTCCCACTGTCAGTGCAGATTGGTGATCTGTAAGCTGCACAGCACTCGGCCCTGCTGTGCCCGTGTGGGTGCTCCTCTGCCCCAAAGGTCTTCTGTGTGTGCTTCCAGTTCCATGCCTAAGATAACAGGAAGGCTGTGTTTTAGACCATCAAAGTGGTGTTTCCGTAGAGTGAGATGGAAGATACATATCCTAAAGTGAGACATCTGTTTGAGGGAGCTATTCTGCTGTCATCTGGGCTGGACATGGGTGAAATCTTAGTTGAAGCAATCAAAAACATATCCAGGAGTAAGGAAAGTTATAGATGCTCAAAGGTTCAGTTTGTAAACTTCCTTCCTGGCCCTATGCCTATATCTGTGTTGACAATCCTAGAGTCTGGAGGGTCTGTCTTTTTTGTTAGCTACAGAAGGAGCTTCTATGTAAATTCCTTACATAGTTACACAGATGACAAGGAAGCTGGCAGAAGCATCCTTGGAAGAAGAATTGATAATCAGATGCTGGCTCAAATGAAGAGCAAAGTCTCAGCTTAATAGCTAGTTCCTCCAGTAAAACCTTCATGGGAGTCTGTTTGGGGTTTGGAGCAGATTCTCCTGGAAACCATGCTAAGGCACATGGAGAGCAAGGAGGTGGTTGGTGACAGCCAACATGGCTTCACCAAGGGCACATCGTGCCTGACCAACTTGGTGGCCTTCTATGACGGGGTGACGGCATCGGTGGACAAGGGACGAGCAACTGCCATCATCTACCTGGACTTGTGCAAAGCTTTTGACACTGTCCCGCACGACATCCTTCTCTCTAAAGTAGAGAGAGACATGGGTTTGATGGACGGACCACTCGGTGGATAAGGAGTTGGCTGGATGGCCGCACTCAGAGAGTGGTGGTCAACGGCTCAATGTCCATGTGGAGACCAGTCACGAGTGGTGTCCCTCAGGGGTCCGTGTTGGGCCCGGCCCTGTTCAACATCTTTGTCGGCAATATGGACAGTGGGATAGAGTGCACCCTCAGCAAGTTCGCTGACGACACCAAGCTGTGTGGTGCTGTCGACACGCTGGAAGGGAGGGAGGCCATCCAGAGGGACCTTGACAGGCTGGAGAGGTGGGCCCGTGCCAACCTCATGAAGTTCAACCAGGCCAACTGCAAGGTCCTGCACCTGGGTCATGGCAATCCCAAGCACAAATACAGGCTGGGCGGGGAATGGATTGAGAGCAGCCCTGAGCAGAAGGACTTGGGAGTGCTGGTGGACAAGAAGCTCAACATGAGCAGGCAATGCGCCCTTGCAGCCCAGAAGGCCAACCGCATCCTGGGCTGCATCAAGAGGAGTGTGGCCAGCAGGTCGAGGGAGGCGATTCTCCCCCTCTACTCTGCCCTGGTGAGACCCCACCTGGAGTACTGTGTCCAGTTCTGGAGCCCCCAACACAAGAAGGACATGGACCAGTTGGAGAAGGTCCAGAGGAGGGCCACAAAGATGATAAAAGGGCTGGAGCACCTCTCCTGTGAGGACAGGCTGAGAGAGTTGGGGCTTTTCAGCCTGGAGAAGAGGAGGCTCCGGGGAGACCTGATAGTGGTCTTCCAGTACCTCAAGGGGGCCTACAAGAAAGATGGGGAGAGGCTGTTCAGTAGGGCCTGTTGCGATAGGACGAGAGGTAATGGTTTTAAAATAGAGGGGGGTAGATTTAGATTAGAAATTAGGAAAAAATTTTTTACGATGCGAGTTATAGAACACTGGAACAGGTTGCCCAGAAAGGTGGTGGAAGCCCCATCCCTGGAAACGTTCAAGGCCAGGCTGGATGAGGCTCTGAGCAACCTGATCTAGTCAGGGATGTCCCTGCTCCTTGCAAGGGGGTTGGACTAGATGACCTTTGAAGGTCCCTTCCAACCCTAACCATTCTATGATTCTAGGATTCTATGATCACTCTTTGACATAATTAACTATATTTGGAACTTATGGAATAATTAAAAAAACCAAAAAGTCAGGGAGAGTGACTCTGATGTAAATATACAGGTTAAGTTAATAGTGAACTCTTTTATTATTGGACAAGGACAGGAAATCATACTTCTTGCACCAGCAGATCCTCAAGAAGTGTGAATCTGCCTAACATGAGGCAGTAGAAATCTATCTGGCCTGCAAAAGCAAAGGGATGTCTGAAATGAATGAACTAAATTGATGTTAATTCATATTTGTAGGATTTTTTTTTTTTTTTTTTTGGTCCAGCTCTGCAAGCAGACATATAGAGATTGAATGAGTTGCCTGAACATGGTGTCATTTTTGCTGCTTTTGATAGCTGAGACATCTGTATGAGACTGCAGAATATAAAGCCACGTGAGGGCTGTACCCTTGTGGAGAAGCATCTGTCAGCTGGGGAGATCTGTAGAACATTTCCAATGACACTAGATGCCTCTGTGGGCTGGATGGCTGACTGTGTCCAGGATCCTTTTTGCAAAAAAAAATTTAGCAACCAGACAATAAGATTCTGTTCTGTTCTGGTTTTTGACCATTTCCCACCTGGACCTTTCAATCTCCTTGAAAGGTGTGGGCGAACTGGAGCATGCCAAAAGCTGGAAGGCAACATTAATGAGACAGATGCCTTGAAGACATCACCTCTGAGGGGCAGGTAGAAAGAACTGCCTTTGTTCAGCCTTAGGAGGAGAGAGGATGGAGGTGGGGAACTTCATAACAGATTTCTAATATGTAAAATATAACTGCAAAGAGCATAATAATTAGTTGCTTTCCATATCCAGTTGTTTTCCACAGCTGACAAGAAGTATTCAGTTTAATTGCAGAAAAGAAAATGTAAGTCTGATTTTGGGAAAAAAAAATCAACTCTAAAGATACATAGCAACAGAGACATGGGAGGCTTTGGACTACCCTTTGTCAGAAGATTTCAAGAAGTGTCTGGATATGGATCTGGCAGGGCTATCTCTCCTTCAGTGTGGGGCAGGGACCAGATGGCCTCTTGAATTTCTCTTTAGCAGATGATTCCCTCTTGGGTTGATCCATAGTAGCATTCCCAAGTGGTTTCCCTAGAGAGAGCAGCCTGATCCATTACAACAGAAAAGCAAAACAGGGAAAACAAATGGAAGACAATGGTGCTCAGAAGTAAAAATGAACAAGGTCGTAGCCCAAGGACTGTAAATAGACCCTGTGCAATCTTGAACAGTTTTGGCTTATCCTTCTGTAAGCAAAGAAGTTAATAAGACATTTTATGCGCTGTCTTTCACATCACAGCAGTGGAGAAGAAAAGGGCTGCATGCACAGGGCTGTGTGTGTGCTTCTGTGCCTAAAGTCTTACAGAACTCTCTAATTTTCTTTGATACAATACCAAGTTTTGCAAGTTTTAATATGTCATTTTAGCTTTTGGAGAAGGTGGTTTTCTTGCTAGCTTTTTTCATGTGGATGCTGAATGGCTCATTACAGAATGGGCCATGCGTTTCTGTGCAGGGACTGTTGAACTATTTCATACCAATTATTAGGAATGGGAGAATCTCATCAATATAGGTTGACATCTGTGCCTAAAGAAAAATATTCATCTTATACAGGCAGGGTGCAATAATGAGATAGAGTTCCAAGAATGTGAATATAATACTCTACCTGAACATAAATTGGGATCTGGTATTTATTAGGTGATATAGCCTGAAAATGGATTTCAAATAGGCAAAAAAATACAATTCTGCAAAAGAATTATCTGTACTCGAACGGACAGCTTATTTTTCATACAGTACTAGCCTCTGTTGCTGTAGGGTAAAAGGAACTGCTGAATCTAATATATAATTTTAACATATAGATGTTGAAATTCCTGTGGTAGGTAGTTTTGCTGTGCTTGGTATGTTTGGGAGACCAGGTATAGCCTAGAACTACATCAGAATGAAGGTAATTACATTTCCCTACTGCCAGTAAAAACTAACCACCCAAGGTAAAGGGAATCAAACATTACCAACTGCTTAGTGACAGAGAAGGCTTGAAGGGATATGAAATTAATTCCTTTTCTCCACCATACTGTAACTGAAGGAGATTTAATGGAACATAAGTTTAAAGTGCCTGAAGCCATTCCCATTGCAGTGAGTAGAATACTTTCTGGTAACTTCACTGGCATTTTTGTTCAGCCTACACAAAGCCTTTGCACTAGCCAGAACAAATGTTTTCTGAGGAATAAATTAAAAAAAGTAAAGCCACATGGGCTGATTTCTGAGTGCAATTGTCAGTCCTTTCTAAAGAAAAGAAAAAGAAGAACAATTTGAAGAACAAGATGATTATATTATTTGTGCAAGTTGTAACTGTGTAATGTGGTGGCCAGTGAAAGTATTGTTCAAAATTTACGAAAGGTGAAGGTTTATTAGTGAACCTTGAGACACATCATGAATACTAAGGGACTGAGGGACTCTATAATAACCAAAGTAGTAATTGCTTTTTTACAAAAAGAAAATATATTCTGTAGTCGCCTTTTGCTTATTGACGATGACTTTTCTGCCTATATTTATTTTATTATTATTCTGTCATAAGAAAAAAATACACCAAAGACTACTCTTAATCTTCTCAGCCATTGTAGCTTTGGCCTGGTGCCCAGGCTGCATCATCTCAGGGGAAGCTGGATTGCAGCATGACAGCAGAGCTCTAACTGGTTCAAAGCTGATGCCTGCTCAGTCCCTCCATGCTGCAAGCCATGGAAAGCATCCTTCCATGCTTCTGAAACTCTCCCTGTGGATAGGCCGTTGTGGCAAGGGAAGTATCCTTGCCCACTCTGTGTCACCTCAGCTTGGCCAGCATCCTGAGAAAGGCTGGATACTGCCCGGAGGAGCTCCCGGCATGCATAGGAGAGGCCGCTGTATGACCATGGCAGCTGCCCTCGATTCCTGTGAGACCAGTGAACCTCTCACTGGTCTCACAGGTGGACATTTCCTGTTGTGCAAGCTAAGGTGGCACTGCCCATGGGGGAGATCCTAACTTGGTCACCTCCATGAAGTACCTGAAGTTGCTGGGATGAATTGACCAATTGATCCCAATATTATATCAATAGCTTTAGACTTTGACTCCTTTAAAAAAAATCTGAAGTACTGTAATTGAAGCCTTTTTTTCCTCTTTAGTGCTTCGTCCAGCAGCACTGACATTGGTTTAGTATTTCTGGGTGGTGACTATCAAACACCACACTACTTAAACAAGAGTTGAAACAGGGGAATGTGTTCTTTGTTACAAGAGAAACAAGTTTGGAGAAACAAACAAGAAACTAGTACTTCTAAAAGATCTAAGTGAAATATTTGATTTAGACCAGTCTGCTTAGAGGAGGAACAAGGCATCCCTTTTGACAGTCTGACTTGCACCCTAATTTGCAAGGGCTTACCTCCAAGGTTTGCATGGGACAAGGGAAACATTTCTAACTCAGCTCCTGGCTTGAGCTTCTTAAAGTAACTTCTGCCATCTTTCACTGTCTGAATGCAGGTAGCATTATGGTTTGCCTTACCACAAACAGCTTGTTACTGCAACACTTCTCTGCCAAGTAGCATTACCCGGGTGCCATATTTCTGAGCAGCTGTGACTACGACTCGAGTAGGACCCCTGAGATCAATATATTGTCATGGTGTATGAACATGTTGAACAGCTTTATAAACAACATTAAATCACACTGAGGCTCACTAATTATTTAGATATTAATGAATGTCCATAGCATAGAATTCAAGTTTTGGTCTGTGATAATATGGACATATTTACGAAGCAGGATGGTGCATCCCCCTTTCTCACTCCATGGCTTTACCTTAAGGAGACTGGAGGGGAGATTTTGCAAGGCACAGTGAATGGCAGAATGGGAGGACGTTTAAAATGCGTTTAAAATGTTCTTCAGAGCTTCTGTTTTGCACTGGCAGTAGAGGCTGGTGGAGAGGTCTTGTTGGAAAATGGAGGCAGAACCCCAGGCTTTTTAACTGAGCAATTGTCTTCTGCTCCATTAGATGCTGCTCAGATTCAGTTCTCCCAATGTAAAAAAAGCTCACAAAAACAACCACTATCCCAAAGTCCACCCCCTTCTCCAACTTCCAAACTCCCACATCTGAAAAAACTATGAATGAAGATACTTGAAAGAAAGTTTTTTTTTTTTTTCTTATTTCTGAGAACTTCACAGGCCATGTAGAGAGAACATCAAAGCAGAAAAGTCTCTAAGATATAATGATAAATCTTTTTTTCTTTTTTTCAGAATGCTGTTACCACCTGGTAGAAAAGTTATTGCCTACATAATTTGTGCTTAATTTTATTTCTCAAATATCAGAATAAATTGCCCATTGTCACTAAAGTGTGTCTGTGCTTTGATCTCAGTGGATTACCTGGTGTAACAGGCAGCAGGCAGAATTTTTAAGAAAATCCTAATTTTACATTTGCATCTAATAGAAAAAAAAACCCCGACATTCTGCACTTATACATTTTCTCCCTGATGTGAGAAGGAGAAAAGCTTTCAACACACACATACTCAACACAGATTAAAGAGCAGAGGGCCATTCTGAAATGTCCCAGTCATCTTAATATTACAGGTGGTTGAAAGAAAGCTAGCAGATGAAAGAACATTATTTTTAGAAAAACAACTTTTCCCTCCCCGTCTTTGCTGTGCAATTAATGCCTTTTTATTTGAATTTCCTTCAAGGGGACAGATGAGAACATGTCAGCTTCAGTTAAATGGAGATGGCTGCAGTAGAAAGAGGACTATGTGTAAGGGTTGGCTTCTGCTTTGCCGTATGACATCCCAAAGAAGAGGTCTTGCAGACCAGAGTTATCTCTGGCTTTTGATAATGGCATTGAGCTTGTCTTTTCCGCATCTGTATTCCCAGGGGAAGAAAGCCACAGACTGAGGACAGCATGAGCAATCCCAGAGAGTGACTGTCAAGGCTGGGCAGAAGATGAAAGAAAGATCACATCAGTTACCTCTTTGTACTGTGCTGGGTGACACACAAGATGACAAACTGAAATGGTCTGCAGCTGGTGAGATGAAGCTTTTCATGCTGCCAGAAAAAAAAGCTGTCAGTATTCAATGGCTAAACATCCTTTGCTGTAAGACCAGCAAGTCATCTTCCTACAGAGCTCAACCTGTCTTCCAAAAGTTAGTCATACAGGCTGGAAGAAAGCAGTGAACACATGACTGCACTCTTCACCAGGGTGCATGCTCGTACATGTTGAATCCAGGCTCAGTGCCTTTCTAGAGCCGTTGCCAGAACGAGTTAGTAGTAGTTTGCAGATTTTAATTTTAATCTGTTATATTACATAATAAAAGCTGGTCTGCACACCCACAAAGGAGAACAGAGAGACAATGGCAGGGGGAGCCCAATCTACACCCTCTCCCAGCTACTCCCAGGCCCACCCCAGGGGCCACTGGCCCATCAGAGGCCAGTCTCCACACGCCCAGAGGAGCACAGGGGCATAAAGGCAGGAGGAAATCTAAATTAAATTAAGGACTCAGAGTAGCAAACACCCTGCCCAGACTCCTTCCAGGGCTGTCCCAGCAGGACCTCAGCTCCAGTATCTGGGTGTAAAACTCACCATGAGAAGCTTCTAGGAGCAACTCTATAGATCACCTTTTGGACTAAGTGGGGTTTCTGCATAGGGGTGGGACATGTTATAGGATGCAGGAGAAAAACAGCTTGGGATTGCACAGGACTTACTATAGAATGTTTAGGGGACAACACCCTGCCTCCTGACACCCTGTTCCTTGACCAATATCAGCAGCTAGGCAGGATTGCCAACACTGCTTCCCCCTTGCCCCTCGAGTGACATGGGCAGCATAGGCAGGATGACACCTGCATGATTTATGTAAGATAAGATTCACTCAAGTGACACTGACCTTGGTGGAGCCAGGGAGTGGGTGTGACTCTTACCCACGTTCAGAAGGTATTTGCACTATTGGCTGTTGCTGCCGGATGACCCGGGACATTCAGTGTCCCCGGCAGTCCGCTGAAGCCATAGCATCACTTGTGATCCTGTGTTTGCTGTAGGTGATCAGGTGAGTTGCTCCATGGGCGTGTTGTTGCTCATCATTCTTACTAACCCAATAAAGCTTTGATTTATAATCTGTTGTCAGACTCCATTACTGTTCGAGCCACAGGGGAGGGACCAAATGTGGGAAAAGGCAAAGCTAAAA
The DNA here is from genome assembly GCF_036417535.1 of Chlamydotis macqueenii. NCBI lineage: Eukaryota > Metazoa > Chordata > Aves > Otidiformes > Otididae > Chlamydotis > Chlamydotis macqueenii. The sequence continues at coordinate 133,934,005 of NC_141556.1, forward strand.
CTAGGCAGACAAGATCAGTTTAAGAAATCAGAACAACTGAGTATCATGGAATCAGATGAGAATTATCTGTAGATAGGTTTGTGCATGTTTTGGACTTGTGACTAAACCAGTGCGGATAGTACACCAACATCTTGTCTTTTGCTGACCTGTGCTTGAAGAGTGTCAAGGCTGCACCGTAATGTGCTGCTGCCCAACACGTAGGCTGAGGGTGAGCAAGAGGTTGTGGGAGGGACAGCTGGGACAGCTGACCTGAACTTACCAAAGGGATACTCCATACCGTATGATGCTATGTTCAGCAATAAAAGCTCAAGGAAAGGAGGACAAAGGGGCTACATTTGTGGTTATGGTGTTTGACTTCCCAATAAACCATTATGAGTTCTAAGGCTCTGCTTTCCAGGAAGTGGCTTGACAACTGCCTACTGATGCGAAATAGAGAATAAAAAACATATTTTGCTTTACTTCCGAACATAGCTTTTGTTTCAGCTCTCATTATCTCAATACCTGAGTCTTTTCATCTTCCTTTTATTTTCTCTCCACCCCACAAAAGAGTGGAGTGAGTGAGCAGCTGAGAGGGTGTTTGGCTGTTGGCTGGGGTCAACTCATCACAGTACAGTTTGAGAATTTCAATGTACGTGTGTACATATGTCTACATTACCTAGATAAATACACAGCTATGTCACAAGACTGTGTGTTTCAAGCTAGAAATTGTATAGGAATATCCAGTTCTCAGTAATTTCACTGTAAATGGAGCTTTTGAATGCTTGGAATACATTAAAGCAACAGCCTGTGGAAAATGGTGTTCATCCATGTGATAACATGAAGCACGTGCACTAAATAGAATCATAATTTTTTTATTTCATCACTTATTATTTGCGCAGTATTTCAGCTCAGTTAATTTTTTTTTAAAGATTATCCAGCCTCTCTGAGGAGGCCAAACTGTTGTCCAAATACTTTGCTTACGAGGCACCTGCAAGAGGGCAGGCTAAACCGCCTTTTCTTTCATATACATGGGCAGGCCTCTGCTGAGAACAGAGGTGTGCCCGCCAGCTGTATCCTTCTTCTTGCCTTTTCTAAAGGCAGACATCACTTGCCTCTCTCCAATATCTGTACAGAGAGCTAGAATCTCTCAGCCCCGAACAATAAGTGCTCTGAATCACTTGTTGCCTTCCCGAATAAAGCCATTGTGTTAGGATAACCTCTCCATCTAACTTTATTCCTCCACTTCAAGTGCCTGAACTAGGAACCAAAGACTTCTGCAGAGCTCTGAATGACCTGCTGGGGCCTCATAACCCATTCAGGCTCCTAAAATCCCTAACAGGACTTCCTGCCCCTGTTATCATCCCACTGATCTGCCTCGAGCATCCTACTAAGTGGACTGAATACAGCCTTCTGTAATCAGTGATCCATTTTCACCAGCTGCTCTTTCAGTGCCCCATGAAAACTCACATTTGAAGGAGAAGAAAGTCTGAGTGCAGAGAACTTGTGTGAAATGAGGACAACTGCTGGTCTCTGTACCTTTACTGGGTGTAGTGGTGCATGGCAAACAAACAGAAGAGCTTAACCTGGAGACCTAAGATGATGGCAGAGCTTTTATTTTGGAGAAAATAAAATCTCTATACTTTGTGAACTGAACTAGAACCAGACTTGCAAACTACAGAGATACAATAATCTTATAGCACGAAAATTCTCACTTTGCAGAGACCAAGGCATTCCAGAGACAGGATTTAGACACCCTGAAACACGAAATGAAAGCCCAAGTCAAAATGGTCCTGAAAGTAGGTCCCCCTGTAATATGCCTTGCAGAGTGGTAGGTGAAAGGTGCAGAGAAGGACTAGCATATGCTACGCTGGTAAATGCTCCATGCAGAGCTGCCTGGGAGGATCACTCTGTCCCCTTTACAGACTACAGGTCCAGCTGTTCCCCTGGCAGGCACTGTGCAAGCCTCTCGCCCCAGTCAGGTTGCACTGGCTGTTGAATAGATCCTGGAGGACAAGGGCCCCCAAAAGTACAAGAATGAGGTTACAGAGACTTTCAAAGTGCAGGCGCAGGATGGCAACAGCAGCCCAAGGTCTATAAATGCAAGTCCGAAGTGGTTGATTACTGGTGACTAAGGGAATGCAGTCAGCCGTGGGACCTGGGTAAAACAGGTTTGAGGGATAACATGGGAGAAGCAAGCATCCAACATACATTAAATATATCATACACAAAGAAAACAAATACAAGGAGAAATAAAGACCAATGAAGAAAGGATAGATAAGTGGTCTGTGTTACCTAATGTGTAATCATGAACCCCACTATCAACATCAGATTTCCCTGAGTGAAGAAAACAGGTTACTGAGGACATGTCACGACCCCAGGTCCTCTCGGGGAATGCTGGTGCCACTGACATTAGGAATCAGAAGGGCAGGGGAAAGGCCCACAACACACCATGGGAAAGGTGGATACAAGAGAGTTCATGCAGCACAATTTTTAACTGTTTCTTATTCAGAGTTTTTCCTGTAATAATTATATAATTTGGACAGTAAGTTTAAGTATCATTGTAACTGGAGTAGTAATGACTCTTTGATTAGACTTTTGCAACTTTAGTTAGACTAATAACACATCTCAGCTTTGCATATAAGGTGCACTGCTTTAGCCCAGAGAAGTTACTTGCGGTATTTTGTCTTGAGCCTTAGTTGCAATTTGGATGCACTGCATCCATACCTTCCATGTGCTTCAGCCAATATTTGATGTCTGGAATTGGGCACTCCCTACCCGTCTTAGGAAATACATTAGAATCTGGTGCTCATCAGTATTCAGTTACCCTTTTATAGCAGTTTCTACAAAACAGTTGTTTTTAGTTAGCAGAAATTGTCTGCCATGACAAATGTGTCAGATTTGACATTAACACATCAGTTGTGGTGGTGTGAATAAAGCGGTGCCTTTTCCTCTTCAGAGAGAGAATATGTTGCTGCTCCCTTCCCCCCGCGTGCTGCTAGTCACATTGCAAAAGATAATACATTCCTTGATGATTTGAGTCTGTTGGGGTGGATGATTTTTCTCACATTGTTGTACTTTTTCTGCTTCCCCTTATTTGTTATCAATCGGTCTGGCTTCCAGTGAAAGACTCAGTGTGAAAAATGCCCTTCTTTATTTTCTTTGAAGGCCATCCAGACCCCTGTAAATGAAACAGAGGGGAGAAAAAAGACATTTGAGCTTTTCAGACTTTCAGTCAGATGTAGAGATTTCTGCAAAGAAAAGCAAAGAAATTTAATCCAGAGGAGACTGAGTTTCTCACAAAAGATGGTAAGGTTTATGCATATGGGGCAAATTCCTACTCTGTTCAGAGGATATGAAAGACATAGACTGGAAGAAAAGAGATGAAAGAGGCTCTATAAATAGCAGTTCAAAATCTTATCAGCACAGTACCGGGAGCTGGACAATATTACAATTGGAAGGATGCTGCTGCGTCCAGCTGTGGGAGGCAGGGCGTCGGGTGAAATCCTCACCTGGCCCACAGGTAGCAGCACAATGAATGGAAGCGAGGGCTGGGGGTCTGTATCTGGGGCTCATGCTTGGGCTCGAGACCTGCGAAGGACAACACACGATGATGCTCTGGCCTCTCTTTCCGGTCACTGCACATCTTGCAAGCTACTCATACAGCTGACAACTGTTCCACAGAGAGCCTGCAAAATCTGTCCCTAAAGAAATGCCGAGAGTTTACACCATGCTTTTTTTTTGTCCAGTTAAAAGTTGAAATTGTGACAAATAATCTGAAGCATTTCATTGAAGCTTTTTAACATTTTTATATTAAAAGTTACGTGGTATTAAGAGAAAATAAAACAGAAAGTGGCAAAACAAATTTCCTTTCAAGTCAATGTGTTTCCACTGGATGTTTTTCTCTTCTTCAGATCTTCTTTAGGAAAAGTTGTTCTGTGAGGAAAATCTCAACCACTTCATTCGCAATAAGGGCAGCAGAAAGCTGAACTGTGTTCCTTAAGTAATCTGAATTAAATTTTTCCTAATTTTCCTTAGCTTAGCATAGCTACAGAATTCTGACAACGTTTCATGTTCACGTCATGTCATTTGTGTTTACAAGGTTATATTTTATTTCCCTCTGCCACTCTCATGCATATGAAAGTGCCTGGAATTTGGGTCTCAATGACTGTTTCATAAAAGAACAACTAAAACCAGAAGACGAGTGTAGCTTTATGTTAGAATAGGGGGAAAAAAATGGTTAAAAAGGTCCTTCATTATTGCTCTCCAACTGTCAAGATAAGGGTTCTCACTTTATCTGCAAGTGTGGATGACAAATCTTATGTTTCAGTTCTTATGTCTGCAAACCACCAAAGACAGGAAAATGTCTTCGTCGTGTGTCTCTAAAACCTGCGCCTGGAGAAAATGTTAAAGGAGGACCCCCCTGCCTATCGAGCTGTGATTCCTTTTCTGTCAACTCCTTGTTGGAGGATTAAAGAAAGAGAGCTGGGAAATAGTGTCTCCCTGCTGTTGATTTGCTGTTGCTCATTAGGATGGTGTGAGCGTGTGGCAATTCAATCTTCAGTTGAATTGTTGCTGTGCAAATATTCCATTATTTGATCTCTGCAGATTAAACGATTTCTCTCAGTGAGAAAATGTATTCAATTTGCTATTACTTAGGGTAAATCTCAGGCCTTATGGAGCTTGTATGAGAGGCAAAGTAGATAATGAAAGGCGAGTTCGTCAAATAATGAAAATGTCAGCACGGCTGAAAGTTTATATAGCATCAGCAGTAAATTAATTGACAGCAGTCTATTGAAAAGATGGCAAAGACTTTTATCCTGAATAGCATAAACCAAAGATAAATTTGGGTGCTCAACATGGCATTGACAGACTTCTTAGATCCCCACAGCCCTTCTGACACATGGCTGCTAGCACCATAGAGACAGGGATGCGCAGAGATCCCCTCACAGGGCTGAGCTCCTGATTTGCAAGGCAATGGCGCAGCTCCCTCTCATGCAGCGTCCTCCAGGTTTGTTGCTTAATCCCCTAGAATTGTAATGATCAGTTAAAAGATCTGTCAAACAAGATGAAAGCTGTCCAGATAAGTGCAGTTTCTAAGTTCTTGCACTCAGAAATATTTTTTGGAGTGTGTTCAAAGACTGCATGAATACTAGTGCATTAGTGCAGACAATAGATTTAATGAGTTATCTTTCTGCTGGTTATTGGCAAATGGAGAGTCTGGACATGTGTGAATATATCTTTGGTCAGAAAAAGAAAAGAGGCTATGAATCCAAGCAGTCAACAGTAGACTGCACAACAGGGGTTGAACAGAGGTAGCAAATTCCTTTCCTTGGTACATGGAATTATTGCAGTGATTGATCCAATTTTGCAACAGACTACTCATAACAGACATGGAGAATCTGCAGCTTGAGGCTTGCTAGTATTTCAACAACTTCTTAAAATCCCTGGGCTACAACTGGGAGCTCCGTGCAAGCTTAGGAGCTGAGGCTGACTCAGACACCCACAGGTGGCCCATGACTCTCCAAAGAGAGGAATGACTCCTCTTGCAAACCAGCAGCACTCCTGGAGCGATTCAGCTACCTGTTGCAGCCCTCCTTAACCCCTTTGTACAAACACGGAGTTGGGTGTCTCTAGGTGCTCTCTCTCATGCTTGCCACAGGGATTGAGCAGGGAGGACCTGGGGCGACAGGACCAGGGAGGCTTGGGTACTGCTTCTTGCAGGCACAAGGACACAGGAGTCACCCTTATCCTCTTGGTGAGGGAAAGCTGCAAGAGATGGCGGCTGGGAACTATATTCTCTCACCTGGGCACATCTTGCAGAAACCAGCAGGCAGGTGAGGTCTTATTTTGCTTCTGGTAAGGACAAAGTTTTCAGCTTTTAAAGTCATTTTGCAGTTCATTTCTCTCTGTACTCCACGGCTACTGTCCCTTACAGAATTTTCCGCATTTTTACATAAATAAGAGCTATTGCCCTGGAATGTAAGATGCTCAAAGCCATCATCTCACTGTTTGGCACGTGCTATGATAAGATGGGAGCTCTCTTCTCTCTGGATGGTAGTGTCTGTCAGTGCTGGCTCAGGCCAGAGGGCAGGAGAAGCTACAGGCTGAGGGCTCCTGTCCTGATAGAGCTCCAGGGGTGGCCATCAGAAAACTGGCACTGCCTTGCTGTGGGGAGAAGCCTGAGTTCCCACATTCCCCAAGAATTTGGAGGGATACTAGCATCCCAAAACACAGGCTGCAGGGTCTTGTCCAGTAGAAAGTGTGACCGCACAATTATCTGCCTCACAGTTTTCTGCCCACGGTCTTCTGCTGCAAACTATGATTGCACATCCTCCCTGTGAGCCCTACCGTAGGAACTGTTGTTAAAGGTAAGCTGAACAATTTATTATTTCACACTAGAGGAAATTAAAAACCTACAACCTGTTTTAGGTATTAAAACTACTGTTTGAAAGTAATTGAGCATTTAGGAAATTTCTTATTTTCAAGGCAAGCACATCTATGCATCTGTCTGCTGCTTTAATTCTCTACAGCTTATTTTTAAAGACATTTTTGGGTTTCAGTGAAAAAAAAAGATATGCTGTGCAGCTCTCAGAAATACTGTTCACAATCAAATATCCATTCTTCTAATGGAAAATTTAGACAATTTATTGCCTTTGATATCATATCTATACTATTTCTCATTGATTTTTCCATATGTCCTGAAGAATAAATTTTACTTTCTAAAATGTACAATGATATCACAAATACAGATTTCTTAGCCTTTTCACTCCCACTTGCCTCACCAGCAATGGTATTTTCTTCTGTGCTTTTTTTTTTTTCAGAAGCACGGGTATTTTTCTCAATCTGTAACTAAAACTTTTCTCATCCTGCAAAATCTCTTTTCCTATTTTGATCAAACCAATCATATCATCAAGTTGTTCTTGTGCCTCAGAGAAAAGACAAGATACTCTGATTTTTTATATCTTTATACTTCTAGTTTTGCAGAACTTGCTGCTTCTTGATTTCTGTAGTGCTGTTTATTCCTGCTTTCTATTCCTTCCTCGGCTTCCTCAATGTTCCAGGGTCAAATGCTACCTTATTTTTTTTTCTTTGTCTTTTGTTCTTAGTCTTTTCTGTCTTTCTCTGCAACTCAAATTTTCTTCCTTATAGCCGAGTTATCAAGTGACTAACCTCCTCTTAACTTTCTCCTCTTGGCATTATCTACCATTCCATTGACCTTAGCACTTTCTTTCAGCTTCTCAGCTCTCAAGCATAATTCACGCTTCTGTTGCCATTTCAAAATATGCCTTTATTGTGTCAGTTCCATTTTTTGGGAGTCTTTCTTCATGTAGCTATTTTTATTCTATGATTGTCTAAATGTCCTCCCAGAATAGACTTATTCATGCCTTGTCTTTTCTTTTTCTTACAGGCCCAATATGTTACTTTCACCTGTAACCCCCACACATTGACTATTATTATTTATAATGGATTTGCTGTGTCCATTTCTACCATCTGTGTAGCTCTTGGATCTGAGGTGCTTCAGAGGGCTTACTACTGCTCCAGCTAAACACAATTGCCAAAGTTGCAGTTCAGCTTTTTGTCAAATCACACACACGCAGCAACAACTACATAATGCTCTTGGGTACTGGGATTTTCTTTCCATTCTCTATCAGTAAATCATCTAGCAAAACGAGATCCTGATCCATGACTGTGCTACTACACATAGAGAAAGAGATAATAATGCCAGTTACCTCACTTTGTTACTTAGGTACTAATTCCAGGCCACTTACTGTGTGCTTTCTCTCATACCCCTATCCATCTGGTTGGTTACCTATGTCCATATATTTTGGATAATGCACACGAGAAGCCATAAAAACAACAGCAGTACAATCCTATTTGCTTTGGTGCAATAAGAGTCTACTGCCGTGCTCTGCTGGTTGTAGTGACCCCAAGTTTAAGAGCATGTAAAAATTGAAATGCTGCTTGTCACTGTCCTAGAAGTGATTTTTTTTAACACCTACCAAGGCAACGATCTCGTAAAAAGAGTGCTCGCCTTGGCAGTGCTGTACTATAACCTCAGGCTTCACATCAGGAGTTAAAGAGAAATGTGGTCTTCAGTGAGGGAAGAATTTGTGATACTTGATATATGTTATGGTAATTCATGTAATTATGTTCATCTGTAATTTAAAAAAAATAAAATGACATTTAGGCTCGTGAAAGCTGCTAGAATGACACTTCTGGAAAATGAGGCCCATCAGTTACCACCAAACAGAAGAAGCAGCCAAAGCAGGTGTAGGAGCAGCTCTGACACAAGGCAAGGAGCAAGAGCAAGAGGGAGGGAAGCACACAGCGGCCATGCCAGTCACATCTGGACTGGCCATACTAGAGTATCAGCAGCAAAATCAGCACAGACTCTGGGAAGAGTCCCACCTCCTGTGAGTGCCTCCCTGCATCCCTGCACCATGCCCACCTGTGCTTCCAGCCAGCCATACCCTAGGGCCAACCCAGCCTGCTTGGGAGGGCCGTGAAGCTCCTGGGGGACAGAAGAAGACCAGGTCTTGGTCAGCAACAGGGCAGGAGAGGCAGGGCTTTAGGAAGGCAGAGGAAGGGGAACTCTGTAGGAACCCTGGGGAGGAGGTCTTGAGGACAATACGGGACACTTCGCCTCTACTCACACTTTCTAATGAATGACCCCACATGCTCAGCCTCCTCAGGAATTTACATTTCTGTCTTGGACCACATGGATCACATAGACAACAGCTCCAGCACTTCCCAAAAGCACTGCCCACCTCCCGCACACAAGGCTCACTCTGTGCCCCCATCTCCCGCCCTTGCTTCTATCCCCCGAACAGCTGGTGAAACGACGGTCAGGAGCGGTCGTCCGCCACAGCACAGCAGTGCGTTTGCTTGTGAGCTGGGCTCAGGAGCTGGCGAGGGGGTGCATGTGTGGGCAGAAATGGTTTTGGGGGTCAACAGCTCAGCTCCAGCCCCCTGCTACAACCTGCCAGCCCTATGGCTTGACAGCTTATTGTACCGCATGCCAAAGCATAAGGAAAATGAGAAAAAGAAAAACAAAAAAATAAATGTCACTGTCAAAAGATTAATGCATTTATCCAAAAAGAAAAATGACTTTGAAAGGAAGCAGGTAAGCTCATGGAAAAAAGGGCTATTACATACAGTGATGAGTATGTGACCTCTAGCTCAAGAAAATGCTGATTTCTAGAGGGTGGGAGGATCTGTAAGGGCAGAAGACTGTCTTTTACACTCACTCTGTTCTTAAGTGTCTTTCAGAAAGAGGCTCTTAGACTAAAAGACCATTGCTCTGAGTCTGGGTGTATTTGTATTCTTAAGAGCCCTCTCAGAAGTTGCCTGCAGCACTGTGGTGTATCCTAAATCCCAAGTTTATAGCTCCCTTGAGCCACAAACTCAGGGCAGAGGATGTCTAGGAATTGCCCTGTGGTCGATTTGTGAAAACTTCACCCACGTACAGGATTTTACAGGACTATAACGTAAGCAGGGTGACAGCTCCCTGCAGACGTCATCTCCTGCCCTGGAGCAGAGCCCTGGGGAGGTGATGCAGAGCCTCTTGAGAGATGAGTCCCGAAGATGAGAAGCCCATGAGCATCCAAGCAGGGCAGATTTGGAAACCTCCATGGTGGATGTAGCTGACACGAAGCAGTCGGCCGTGGTTGACCTCTCCCAGAGGCAAGCTGCTATTTCTGGAGCAGGGGAGCTTCAATTTGGGTCACAGCACACTGCAGCCACAAGATGAATGGCACTGTCACCCTGTGGGGAAACACAGCTCCATGGACAGGAACGAAGGGCATCCACAAGCCACCAGTGCACCACACAGCATGGGAAGGAAAGGGCTGTGCAAGTGCAGACATTTGTCTTTTTTTGCTGCTCAGAGCCTGCCTTCTCCAGACAGCTGCAGCACCATTTCAGACGTGAGTAGAGAGAGGATTCCTCCATTTTGTAAAATAATCTGTGAGGAAATTTCTGGAGATGGAAAAAGAAAAATCTGACAGCTGAGCTCCTTCTGACATCACTCCTAAATTCCATACCCGGAGAAACTGCCTCTCAATGTGACTGAACAGACAGACACTTGTGATATGTAGTTCATACATGGAATGTAGTTTGCGGAGTATCAACATCAAACCTGTTCATGATGGGCTCAAAGCTGATTGTGTTTCACAGCCAACCTGCCAGTTGCCTGTTGTGAGGGTGGGATACATTGTGTTCAAAATGGTTTATAGGAGCAGCTAGCTAATTTTCTTATCCAGCATGTTTTATTGAAGAAAAAAGGAAATGTAAACAGAAGCACCACCCCCTGCATCATTATGTAAGGCGTAATCAGGAAATACGCTCTTAATTCGTTCTAATTTAGAGGGAAATCGCTTTAATTCTGGGAGAAGGCAGCATAATAGAATCAGTTGATGATTAGCTCACCTGCCTTACAGTTGTTCAGTAATACTCTATTTTCCTGCTCTATAAACCGCATTTTAATTGCTGCCTAATTAAAGAATTTGAATTTTCCTTACCTCCTGCAAAGAGGACGTGTCTTTACTCCATACCTCTCAATTTCATGCCTCCCTTCCACTGAACATTTTGCTATATTTTTTTTTTTTTTGGACTGTACTAGAACAGTTCAGAATACGTTAAAATTTATTAGTAAGGGATGTCATTGCATCAGTCATGACATCACATAACTTGTACTCATCAGTTATATAGGGCTCAGTTGTGCTATCAGTGCTCAGTCCTGAGTCGGAGGTGGAGAAAATCTTCCCCCAGCTCTGAGAAGTGTGAAGGTATCGTTTGATGAAGGGCCAAAAGCACCCTGCCTGCCATGTTGCTAAATGGGATGCCCTGGTCATTTGCACCCCTCCTTCGTGATGAGCAGCAGGGCAGATGTGGCTGGGCTTGCTGCATACAGGCTGGTACTACTCCCCAGGAGCATGTGCTAAAGACAACGGTGATGGGAGATGACCCATCTACCAGCATCTTTCCTAGAACCCAGGTTCTCCTTCCTGGGTCTTGCTGTGTAGGGAGAATAGCTCAGACTCATTGCAGTCTCTCTTCTCCAGAAGTGTCTTTGGCCTGTCTAGAGCCATACTGATGACATGTAGTTTACAGGTCACATGTGGCCTGGAAATCTGTCCCTCACTGCAGCCACTGTCTGGTAATAAGAAAAGCACTCAGACAGCGAGTAGGCATGTAGAGTAAGTTCTCAGTCATGCTGCCCCAGTAAGCTCTGTCACCCACAGCCTGCTGCTTAGGGGCTTCTTCAGTAGGAAGGCATTGATTTATGTTACAAAGTGCTTTCCTTCTATGAATTTGTTTAATTGTTTTCACATGTTGCATCCATAATTTTATGCAGCATTGAGCTATCAATAGTTTAATTACATTGGGTAATTTGGCCTTGTGATTGTTTCAAATCTGCCTGCTATGTGATATTCTCATTTGAGGGCTCTCAGTTCTCCAATTATTCCATTATCACTTATTTCTCCCATTCCTATTCTAATTTCCCTCTGCTACGTATTTTCCTACTTGAAGAATCTTGGTCTTTTTCCTTATGGCCTTGTTCTCTTTCCAGAGCAATGATCATTTCCAGAGCAATGATCATGCTTGTTGCTCTTCTCCGTATACCTTTTTTAGTTCAGATAGGATGTGGGGTAGCAGTTTTAAAATAGAAGGAATCAGATTCAGACTGGACATAAGGAAAATAATTGTTTACAGTGAGGGTGGTAGAACACTGGCACAGGTTGCCCAGAGAGGTGGCAGATGCCCCGTCCCTGGAAATATTCAAGGCCAGATTGGATGGGGCCCTGAGCAACCTGATCTAGTTGGAGGTGTCCCTGCTTCATGCAGGGGGCTTGGACTAGACAGCCTTTAAAGGTCCCTTCCAACCCAAACTACTCTATTATTCTTATGAGCCTACGATTCTATGATTCTAGTTCTTCAGTGGCCTTTTTAAGATGTTCTTCGTGAGCAGTGATAAAGAAGACTATTATTCCACCTATGTGACATGATGTGGCCCTTCAGAAGAGCTAGGCAATCACTGACCACAGAAAACTGTTTGGCTAAGAAATGTGGCAAAGAGTGGAGAATAAAGACTTGATGGCACCAACTGAAACAACGGTCAGATCTGTTCATAAAGTTTTGTCAGGTGCATTCCCGTATCACTTACTTTCGCTCCTCTATATTTTTCTGTTTCTTACCTCATTACTCTTTAAAACTCATACTCTCTCCAGATGGCAGAGGTCACGAAACAATCCCTGAATCAGTCCTCTCCACATAGTCTTCAGTAGTAGCCCTGGGATTTACAGCAAAACAACTCATCACCATTTGATCCCCTGTCCGAATATTAATTCTTTCTTGAGGACAAACAAAGCAAGAGGAATTTGCTACTAAGCTCCTCACTGAGTGGCCCTGCTGCTGTGGGAGTAGGCAGGCCCCTCCTGGAGAAGAGCCACACCCAGCAGCCCAGTTGATGCTCTGGTCCTTTCAGTAGCTCCTGAATGTGCCATGAGTGGGACAGAAAGAAACTCCAGTGGGAAAGTTGCTCCTCCTGTTCTCACTGCCTCTCACAAGAGCTGCTTTTTTTTTTTCCAGGGCTAACCTGGCATCCCTTTTGGAAGGCTGATCAGAGAGGTTGGAAGGTGGATAAATGTGGATGGTTGGGATGACTATAAGATGGGCCCAGTTTTCAGAGGCATCTGAGCTGCTGTGGAGGATTCGGTATGTGTTGCAGACCAGTGTGCCAGCAGAGTTGAGCAGGACCCACATCAGAGGTGCCTATGGGCAGGGCAAAGCAGCAGATGGCATTGCCCTGGGCAGAACTTCTTGCTTGGTGGCATCCCAGCATGGACACCTCTGGGGCAGGGCTTGCCAGCTCCCTGTGGCAGACAGGAGCCAAAGCACAGGCAGAGGGGGTTTCTTTCCATCCCTCCCAAGACGAGACAGGTTTAGAAGCAGAAAACTATCTCAATATCTTTTGGATTGTAACTGCAGCTTCAGCTACATGTCTGGGAACTAACTGACTTCCCACTAAGGCTTCAAATGCCTTAAAAGTCTTAAATACAGAAGCACTACAGGACCAGCACCACGTGTTGTTCACTGGAACTTGCTCTCATCACCGGAGATGGGCTCTGCACCCATGCCCTGCCACTGGAGGAGTGGACCAAGCAACAGTGGTTTGCAGAATTCTCTCAGTATGTTAAATTATACCAGTACCTCACTGCTGTTCACAACTGAATTACCTCTCATTACTGAATTATACGTTCTGTTAATCCTATTTGAGACACATGGTCATTGGCAGTTATCTTTTATTGTTACTGTAAGTGATAAAGGTAGCTGTTATCATCCTGTTTGTTGTAAGGATACTCTCAGCTCAGTGGTAGCAATGAAGGAGATTTTAATTATGTCAGGTTTTAAGGCAATAAGTGTCTTAAAATTCTGTCCCTGCCCAGCCCAGAAAACAAGAGATAGACAGCACGGGTGGAGGAAAAATAACAGACACCTAGAAAAAGCTTGACCACAGAGTACCTTCCTCGCCCATCTGCTCTCCCAGCAGAAGCAAAGACAACTCCTCATTTCCTTCCAAAAGTGGTGGGTAGAGGGATAAATAAGGGTGAAAATGCAGCTACGCTGTACGCTGCATGCTCAGTGGAGGTAGGAGCCTCCAGTACACACCTGGCTTCCCTGCTGCTCTGCAAGGCACTGCTTGGACACCTTTTCCAGCAGGTACAACCTCACTGCATACGGTGGGCGAGTTGGAGAAAGGTGCTCTGAGGTCATGGAGGTGGCGAGTGCTGGCTCGGGGAACAGGGCAGATGAGATGAGCAGAACGAAGTGATTTGTGAATTAAAAAAACCCAACAGACAGAATCACGAAAAGATGCATCTTTGGCCTATTAATGTACAACACCTCTCCCTCACCAGCTGTCTGATAGCAGATCCAAGAACAGAGATGTCCGTACTCCTCCGAGCTGCCTGGCTGTCTGCAGATCTGAGGCCTCTCCCACATGCTTCTCCCAAGCACGTGGCTGTGCAGGTCTCACCACCACAGCACACAGGGACTGACTGCTTTGTAAAAGTGACACAGCACATCCTAACCTTCTGATGTCCCACTAAACCTCTAACGCTTCTAATGCATTGTCCCACAGAAGTGCTTCAAGGTACTTCTGACATTAAGCTCCTAGCCTTTATAACTCAAACATGTGAAATAATCAAGCCTTGGAGGTGCCAAATGTAAATTTAACATTTCCAAGAAAGAAGTGACTGCCCAAAAGGTCATTTCTGTGGCAACAGGGCCTTGGAAAGCCTGTAGTTTGATAAAGTGTGGGGAAATTTAATTTCACACGCCTGCTGCTAAATTTCTTACTTGTTCACTTTCATCACCTGATTACTTCCATACTTATGAATGATTAATGTGTTAGGTTTTGGTTTTTTTTCTTAAGAAAAGTTTCTTGACATTTTTCTGACCTTTGTGACATAGAAATACAAACAGCTGAAATGGTTCTTCCCACTGAAACTTAGAATGAAAGAATTATAGAATAGTTAGGCTTGGAAGGGACCTTTAAAGGTCATCTAGTCCAACCCCCTTACAAGAAGCAGGGACATCTCCAACCAGATCAGGTTACTCAGAGCCCTGTCCAACCTGGCCTTGAATGTTTCCAGGGATGGGGCATCTGCCACCTCTCTGGGCAACCTGTTCCAGTGTTCCACCACCCTCAGTGTAAAAAAAATTTTCCTTCTATAAAGTCTGAATCTGCTTCCTTCTATTTTGAAACCATTACCTCTTGTCCTATCACAACAGGCCCTGCTAAAGAGTTTCTCCCCGTCTTTCCTGTAGGCCCCCTTCAGGTACTGGAAGACCTCTACAAGGTCTCCCTGGAGAACAGCCCCAACTCTCTCAGCCTGTCCTCATAGGAGAGGTGCTCCAGCCCTCTGATCCTCTTCGTGTCCTTCTCTGGACTCTCTCCAACTGGTCCACCTTCTTCTGATGTTGGGGGCTCCAGAGCTGGATGCGGTACTGCAGGTGGGGTCTCATGAGAGCAAAGTAGAGAGGAAGAATCCCCTCCCTCGACCTGCTGGCCATGCTCTTGATGCAGCCCAGGATGCAGTTGGCTTTCTCGGCTGCAACCACACATTGCCAGCTCATGTTCCAGCACTCCCAAGTCTTTAGAATGCCTCCCCAGGGGTGTCTGCATGCTGCAAGGCTGCTTCTCTACCTGTCCCTCCTGACCCTCTTCCTTGGGTCCATCTCTTTAAACATCTCCTACATTTCTGTTAGCTTTTTGTCTTCTTTCTTCATTAGCGTATTGAGAAAAGAATTTGAATATTCAAACTAAACTTTCTGAGAAATTAAAAATTATCTCATTATCTCATTATCTCAAGAGAAAAAAAAAAGACTGTCATTGAAAAATAAAATGAGATTAATGTGAAGGGGGATATGAAGACTTTGAGTGGCTTTTGGAAATTCACACATACAGGAGCAGCCTGCAGTAGGCTTTAAACAAAAATACATCAGTGTGATGCGTATGAAATAGATCACACACATGACACTCACTTTTGATGCAAGTGAAGTGTACATCACCTAGCCACTGAGTGAGTTGTGCTTTCCTACCTAAGTCATCCCCGAAAAAAAAAGAGATTAATTATTCTAAGTATGAAAGATTAGCATTAATCCTGTGTAATTCTCATTCTGTAATGAATCAGTAAAAGGAATTAAATTATTTTTGCACATAATTGCATGGATTTAATGCAATTACATAGTAAAGCTGACAATTTTCACTTCAGTTGTTCTTTAAAATGATTGTGTGTGTTCCTCTAATTCTTTGGAGAGCAGAAAAAAGAAATACTTGGAAATGGAGACTACTTGACATCATACTTTTGGAAAAGAGTTGCACAAGCTTCTGCAAGTTCAACAAATGTATTGTGTACAGGACAGAAAGATCTATAAGATTCTGGAAGGAAAGAATCCTTCATTCCTGTTCTGCGAAACTTGGCTTCAAGTTTGAACATTTTGATCTTATTCTTTACTTTTCTCTTTTTTTCTTTGATCATGAGCCACAGACAGATGTGCCTGCATTCCCTGCAGAAGCCCAGTAGTTGCCACCCAGATCAGGAGTGAACCCAACTCCAAGTGTTGCTGCAAAGATTTGAAATAACAGGCACTGCTGGCAAAGCTGCCCTGGCCAGCTGGTGTCATGTGGGGCAACCTTTTATCACATCTTGCATGTTAAACCAACTGATTTGTGTTGGCAAATGGAAAAAATTAGTTCTCTGACTGCCAGAAAGTCTGGTGTAATTTTTCCATGTTCCTGGGTAGAGCTGCTAGGCAGTGTTTCAGTGGCATGTTCTTTAAATTGGCTACCAGCCCTTACTGCTGCTGACTAGTTCCTGGAGAAAGGGCAACACTTGGGATGGACTCTTTGGACTGGATTTTCCTACTTGTTGGGCGGCTGGCACCAAAAGAAGCTGATGTCAGCCACGAAAAGACCTTTAATGCCTTCCTACCATTCCTAACTTCTTGGCTCTACTCAAGCTGCAGTTTTGCACTCCATCTTCAGTGTCAATAAGGTGGTTTGTGAAACCATGCTGTAATCCCAATCCCTGAAGTGACAGTGAGAATCTGCTGGAGACTTAACCTTCAAATAGCTGCACAAGAAGAAGCTGGAGATTTAGCTTACAACTTCTGTACAATTTGTTCTTCAATGTTTTCTGGACATTAAAAAAGCCCAAAATCCTAGAAAAAAACCTTGAAAATTGAAATAGCCAAAAATCTGTGCAGTGACTTCCCAAGATATCTCTTACTTTGTGGTTAAAATGTGAATTAAAAGGGAAATACCTCAACCTGGAAACAAGTTTTACATCTCCAAAACTGACAGAATTAAAGGTATCATGTCAGGGCCATGCTACAAAAATCTGCAACCATATTGAATGCTGTTTCCTGTTCTGTTCAAATGCCAGTGCAAAAATGTCACTGGTATTGCTGTAAGTAAGCAAGTAGGTTTAGGTTAGTAGTTAACCTAAAGCTCACCCTTCAGAAAGAGCCTATAAAGCCGTTGATCTAATTTGGTGATAAGTAGGTGCTGCTCTGTCTTTAATGTAAAGACATACTGAAAAACCTGTGAAGGGTTTATGATTTTAACATCAGGCTCAGAGTTTTAAAGATCTCAGCCAAAATTTCTTGTTGTCTAGCAGCTAAAATAATTATTTTAACATTTTCCTTTTATTATTTACCTTGCCCTTGGTGGTCCAGTGACAATGGCTGGGAGTTGGAGGGTGGGGAAAGGGAGAAGACACAATGCTCTGTGCAATGTAACAACATAAGGAAGACAATTATTGTTTCTGAGCTATCTGTATGTATGAAGTGTTGAAAAGCCATACTGTAACAGCTATTTCAGCATCCTTTAAAACATAGATGGCATTATAGGAAGATCTCTCTGCGTAAGAAATTTATGACATTCCTTGGCACTCTTTGACTGGAAATCAGAGATTAAAAGGATTTTGTGGATTCACAAGCAGATCAAAAAGATTATTCTTGCTTATAATATTCCATAGTTTATAGTACTTAGAGATTTTTTTCATCTTTTAACTCAGTCTAAATTTCTATTAACTCCTCCTATGTATAACATTTATTCTTGTGAATCATCTAATTTTAATGCTAGGGGAGATGAGTCTGTTGGATGTTTACTCAGGTTTACAGAATTAATCAATTCATTGTTTTTCTACAGTACTTTGGCTGGCAATATGCTTAGGCATTCTTGATTGTCTAAGCAGTCTTGACTGAAGTTTCTGCCTTATGACAGTGGGGAAATGGCAAGAAATATTATGCTTCAGTAGGTAACATTGTCCTGTAGTCCAACTTTTGAGACAAACCTTAAAAAAGATATTTTGCAAGCTGTACAAAGTGAGGACTAACTGTGCTTTATTGCTAACTACATGATGCATTAAATAGCTAATGCATCTTAGTGGAATGGAAAAGACTGGTGTGTTTTAGATGTGCCTGTTTATCGACAGCATTTGTTAAAGTCATGTGCATTAGTGCTAATGTGTTTTTTTCTTGTCGTCTACTCAGTTAACTATCACTTCAAAATATACTTAATTCAAAGGGAAAATGCACTCAGAATAGTTTGCTAGAGGATGGGATGGCTTAGAATTAATTTAATAAAGGGAGCCATTTATTAATTGCTTGTACAGAATCAGAATGACTTTTTTCATATATAGGATTTTACTTTTAACATTAGATAAAGCTCAAGATATTATTAACAGTTATCAGGTACCCAATAGGAAGAGACACAAAAGGCTGCATGCTTTTGTAAATTCACAATGGTAAATATGTGTGAGTACGCCCTTTGGTTTGATTTTGACTGCTACCAGTCCCCTAGAAAAAGCAATCAAACAAAATCTTTCCAACGCATAAAGAATTGGGAAGATGGTTGGACTAGATGATCTCATAGGTCCCATCCAACCATCTGATTCTATGAATTCTATGAATATTTTAAACTCTTCTTCATAAAATTATAGTAGCACTACACATTGGATGGACACAGCTCTAACAGACATTGCCAACGCAGAGTGTTGTCAGTATGTACCCTGGGTACATACTGACTAAATGCAACATAGTTTTCCTACTGGTTAAAGTGGGTAAAAAACTGAAAGCAAAATAGAAATTTCCAACCTCCAAAACATCTTTAGGTGGCATTGAAAGAGAATTGTAGAATGGCAGAAGTTTGGTAAGGGTCTGAGGATATGGAACAGTTCTAGATACCCTGGTCTAGATTCAGCAGGCGCATCCTCTTGTACAGTGTATGGCTCAAGAGACTGGGGGAAAGGCAGGTGTTGGTAGGTCTTCAGATGTCTAAAGGCCTGGGCTAGACAGCCAATGCCTTAAATTCTATTTATTTCCCGTAAAGATGTAGGGAGGCAGTCACTGACCTTTTCAGAGGTCCTGCCACACCAACTTCCAGTTGGTGTCAAGGGATGCTCACTTTCTACACATCTCTGAAATTAATTTGGATGATTCTCAGGCTCTTTAAGCATAAAATTCTTAAGAAAATGCACACCTGAACACTCAATTAGAGATATTTAACAGTGACCTATGCAGAAGTCACTGTTTTACCAGCTGTTCCTATAAAATGCCTGATCTACTTTGGTGCCGAACTGACTATCGTTTGTGTAATTAGTTTGTGAATGTTCCTTTCTGTATCATTAAACATCCTCTCTGGTCTTCAAATAGAGTACTAAGAGGCGAGTCAAATTTAACTTGTCAGCAAAGAAGCCCAGTTAACACAATTATCTCTGTCCCACAGAGACTGATGACCTTGCAGCTTGTTTCTGTTGCTTCCATCTAGCTCTGCTCCGCTGGGATAGCTGCTTTTTTCCTCTCAAACTGTTGAGTGGCTTAATATAACCATGTGAAACTCCAACAGTTGCTCCTCACCTGGACTGAGCTTCAAATTTGTTGTGTTGTAAAAAACATAAACAAGATTTCTGGGCACATCAGCTGTTCGAAAGTGCAACGGTTAGGCAATAAAAGGTATTGCAGCTCCTACTACACGTACCTTTCTTTTACCTTTTCACCATCATGAAAGTGACAAGGGCCAACTCTTTTGTTACATGGTGTATACCTCTTGACCCAAACTCCCTGTTCCGAGCTCGACTCTACTTAGACTTTTGATTTGTTATCAACATTGACAACTTGTTATTAGCTTTGTTAAGAATATGCCTTGAGGCTTTACTAAGAGTATGTCTTTCTTTCGATCTTGTGCATACTTACTACATGGTAGCACTTTCCAGTTCCTGTGATAGATGTTCACCATTCACACCATTACACTCAGCAGTGTAATGGCGTGAATGGTGAACATCTATCACAGGAACTTTTCCTCTTCTTGTGCTATTTTGTCATATAACAATAGGGTTCAGAGCAAAATTTTTGTTCATTGTATTCTTCCCATTTTCCTGCACAGATGTGAGTCCTGGCACCATCTCAGTGCACCTTCTTTAGCAGAAATTTGAGTTTTGAGTGTCACATAAAAATTAAACAGAGGGGTGAGACATTTGTAAACAAAGAATAGGGAAGGAAGGCTTGCACTTAATACACTGAATTTTCAGAGCACTGCAAATATCTGTACCTGAACTGTGCTGATGCTTATAACAAGCATCTTAACAATATTAAGAAGTCATTTCAATATTAATCTCTTTGTTAAAAGGTAGAGGTATTTAAGAGTGAATACTGTATGCTGTGATAGCGATAAACCTGAGTCTCACTGTGCTCCTTGCCAATTGCATAAATCATGTAGCAGCAGTTATGTCAAAGGTTCAAGGTACGTCAGCATTAATGAATGCATGGTGGCGTTTTACACTAATTAATTTGTCTGGTCAGATTATGACAAAGTACTTTCCAATGAAAGTTGCCAAGTCACAACCCCTGATAAGCAACCAGACAGCAATTAACAAGATACTTCAATAATTTTACTGTAATTCCTTATCTGTGACTTCAATGTAAAAGCCTGGAGTATTAGAATATACTAGCCAAGGTAGAAGAAAAATGGACTTTGAAACCAGTTAGGGACATCTTAACAATTCTTAAATTAAAAAAAAAAACTTAAATAAAAAAGGGTAGTAAATTTTGTAAAATATCTTACTTTTCAAACAGTGACTGTCCTGGTGCAAGGAAAAAATAAAACAATAGATCTGGCAAATGTATCTGAAACTCCAAATATTGAGGACAGAAAAAAGAAATGTATCTTTCTTTACTGTGTACGTCATCACCTGTTTCTTTGACTTGGTGATAATAAGAAATCACAAGCATTATTTGCTGGAGCTCTTTCATATATTTGTCCAATATTTTCTGTCTCATTATTTTCCTTCCAGAACTTCTGGTCTGGAAAGTCAATGGTATTCATCTCATACTTTTACCTGGAAGGATATTCTTGGAGAATGAAATATGATTATTCTGAAATTCAGATACAGAAGCACGCCGCTCTGCCTTCATTTCCATGTCCTTATCCTATTCTTCACTCTTCATGATATTTTCCTACAGACAGCTTTTCCACTTTTGTGTACAATTACTTTTTTTTTTTTAAAGAAAATTTGCAGCTTATTTTTAAAGGGAGCACAGAAGATTTGCTTCTTATCAGCTTCCGGCACAGACCACAAAGAACTGATCTGCAGAAGCTGCTGCTGACCCTGTATTTCCAAACAACACATGGTCCAGTAGCCATAGGAAGCTCTTCATAATGCTAGCACATAAATCAATATGTTAAATTTAAAGATTGACCAGATGTCAAAACAAATATTAAGATATGAGCCCCCAAGGCTCCCTGCACTAATGCAGTTCAGCATTGGCCAGATATTTCACAGCATCCTATGGGTAATAAAAAGGCAAGGAGTAAAGCAGGATATTAGCACAAATGCTTCGAGCACAAACCGCTCAGGCCAATGAGGCTAATTATCCTGCATCATCTACATTTTATTTGATGAGAGGTAGATGGAATTTAGAGTTGAAAATAAGCTTATTTTTTTCACCTTTTAATTAAAATATCCCCCCAGAGACAATTACCTGCACTGTGTCAGAGTAACGATATTATCTCAAACCAGAGCCATCTCAGTCTTTACAGCCCTTTCGCTGCGCTGTTACTGACGTGATTGCATTCAAGATTCTTGTCCTCCAAAGGATCAGAAATGACTACCCAAGTATATTGCTATTCAAGGAAGCCCTTGCAAATGCGCTCAACTTGCAACCACCTCTGGGATCAACAATGTGTTTAAAATGCAGAAAATTCTTATGATGGGGAAGGGGGGAAAGGTAATTTTTTCCCTAACTGAGACCTAAAAAGACAGAGCTAGAAAAAATTGCAATTTGCATGAATGAGGGCCAGGTTATGCCCAGACCACCCCAGAAGGTGACGCACGGCTAAGGTGAGGTGTCTGCAGCCCTATGCCAGATCTCATTCTCTGGCTGGTCCTGTGTTGGGTTGCTGAGCTCTGGGTTGGGTTGCTCCCCTTCCAGAGTTCCCAAGGCTAGGTCAGATCCCAGTGTCTCAGGTAGCTCCATATGACTCCATAGGGGCATACAACCCTGAGGGCCTCTATGGAGGTGGCTGACCTGTAACTGGCTGTGAAGTACACCCGCAGGCTACATGTTTACACCTCAGCAGCCTTAAAATGTGTGCAGCAAGCCTGTGCCTGTGCGGCTGGTAAGTTGTTAGCTTGGCTCATCCACCTTGTACTGCGCTGCCTCTTGAGGGCTGAAAACGTTTCAAACGGGGCATGCTCAGAAGAAGACTCCTGCACTGCTCTCTGTGAAAATGCCCACAACAGGGAAAGGTATGTAAAAAAAAGCATTCAAAAGAGTGAACGTTCCAATCATTATATGCTTAGAAAGACATCTGAATGACTTCTCTCCTTAGGGACTGATAGTGTTCATCCAGTGAGTTTCAACACACGAGGATATGTTCTGACAGGAGTTTTGCATGTTTATGTTGTATAAAGATGCTTATGCAATTTCTATTGGCCATGCTTTTTTATTTGTTTTAGTTTCAGATTTGGAAAAAAACATATAATAAGACAGTGCTGTCATCTCCCTTCAAAGATATGTATAACGTGTTCATCATACACAGCTGACATCTCCAGAACAGAGTAATTGCAACTGATTTTCTACCCCTGAATCAACGCTTTAAAACCAGTGGTTGCCTGTGACTGCTGTTACCATCTGACAGAGTTACATGTGCACTGTGTCTATAATTTTTCTGACTTAAAGTAGCCAGAGGCATAGCAACAGTGCACAGATGTGGGTGTGCTGAAGGAGAATAGGATGAGAAAATAATATAGGAGAGTGCAGATGCCTGTTCCCATTTTCCTCCTATGTTAAGACACCTTGCCTGATGTGTCATTATTATCAGCAACACTGCAGATGCAGTCTGCTCTGAAAAGTGTTCTGGATTTTCTTCCAGTTGCCCTGTCACATTTAACCATTTTGTTAGCCAGACAGCAGGCTCTACGTTTTGCAGCCGCTTGGCAAATAGCTCCCAGCATCACAAGCAGCTCTGAGCACAGAGCAACCCTGGGAGTTTCAAATCGTTTGTGCTGTTGTCCTCTCTAGCTGGTCACCCAGCCCAGTCCAGGCGGCAGGCCCTCTCCTGCAAGCTGATGCTGGGTGAGAGTAAAGGTTGCAGTGGCTCCATGCGGCAGCGGTGGGAAATTCCCCACTTATGGGCAGCACAGCTTACCCCAGGCTGGCATGGTGCTGCGGGGGTTTCTCAGCTGCTGGGGAGGGATGTGCTTACTCTTCTTTCCGTGCCTCTTGCATCGAGGTGATGGAGAGAAGGAAGAGCCACTAGACCCAGGAAATTGCTTAATGTATTTGAACTTCCTTTTGTTCATAGCCACCTTAATTTTCATTCACGTCTCCAAATTGACTGGCCCAGCATGTCAATGGAAAAGACCAGTATCAAAAATAAGCAAATAATCATTCAAAGGCTGCATATGCATCAAAATAAACTAAAAATGCATTAACAGTATGATTATTAGAAAAAAAAATGAGGTTTTCTCTCCCAAAGCTACTGCCAGAGTCTGTTTTGCTCATGAGACACAGTCCACTGTGCTATGGTGGCTGATACTGCTTATCTCCAACATGCCAGAGGCTGTCAGTTATTTTCCAGGCTGGGTTACATACAGCAGTATGCCATGGCACCAAAAATAATCCGAAAACTTCCATTCATCAACGAAGCATTTCAGACGTTGCTTACGCCAGCAGGGACTGCAAATGTTTTATCAAGTTATTTCTTTTTCAGGCATGAGCAAGCCTATGAAATGAAAGGTAAATTGAGTTTGTTCAAAGCATTGTCCAAACCAAGGAATCTAACACACACAGCTGTTCTGCATAAGAGGTTTAGATCTTTGCCGCTTTGAGAAAACAGATATATACTAACCAGAGCCACATTTCAAATCTTTTTTGTTAGGAGAAACTTATAGACCTAAATTAGTGAAAAGAACAAAGTAATGACTTAGGAAATAGGAGTAATTTACAAATAAGTTGCATGGAAAGTCAGATAAAGGGGAGAAAAGGCATAACAGCAGCAAATGATCAGGTATCAAAGTAAATGGGCTTTGTCTGCTGAAAGGCAAACAAGTGCCCAAAGCTATCACATCAGTTGAATTTTATGGATGTACAAACTCTGCATTTCCCTGCCAGAATTTTACAGCAAAGAGATCTTATATTTTAAGGTGCAATGCTGACTTGACCACAGACTTCACAAAAGGATTGTTGGAGGCTCAGGTTTTTAAAGGAAACGTTTGAGTAAAGCAAATCCACACACTGGAAAGGAGCTCTTGTACTTTCACCCAAGATCACAGCTCAGTCAAAAACAATCCCGAACATCTTCTTTTTCTTTCTTCTTCTTTTTACTCATCTCTTATTTCTTTTTCTAGTTGTCCTTTTGCCACCAATGTGTATTTTTTTTTCTTCAGAGGATCTCCATCTCACTTTGATGTGCTCCACTGAAACTGGTGCAAGATACATTTAGGTAGCTACAAGCTTAGGCTGCGATGCTGCCTCTAACCCGATCCTGTTGTCTGACTCAGCCCAGCTTCTCTGAGGGGCTTCTGTGACTCCTGCTTGGAGAGGATAGAGGGCTGTCACAGGGGGCTGAGAAGTGCTGCAAGATGGTCTTGCAAAGGAGTGTTTCAGCAAAGAGCACAAACGTGGTTGAGGAAGTTCCCATGAAATTCTCAGTCCATTTACCAAAGCAACTGTGGTTTCTATCATGCAGCTGAGGAAAGAATTACAAGTAATGTCTCTCTTGTTGTTTATCTCCTTTCAGGGCATTTTAGAGACATTAAAATTCAACATAACAAGTGCTCTGTGGACTCTCAGTCTTTGCTGACTCTTGTTTTTCCTTCTATCAGGAAACCTACATGAGATTTCTCACTGCTTTTTTTTTTTTTTTGTAAAGCATATCACTAAAGCATATTTCTTATGTATTTTCTCTTTTCCAAGACACCAACAGAATAACTTGCTCAGTGTTTACTCCCAGTATGCTAATAGCACTTACACTGGCACCCCAGACAGCAATTTTTCACAAGTACATTAACTTTAGATCAATGTAAGTTTATGGGCATATTTTCTCTGCAGCAGATCTTTCATTAAGCTTAGATAGAAGGATGCCCCTGTGGATAGGCCGTGAGATTGGAACTCAGTAGAGTTGGTCAGTCCATTCTCCTTCTCTAGTCCTTGAGTGAATGTTATTTCCAGGCTACCTGCCCTGCAGACATCTAACCACCTGGTTTATTCCCAGCTTAGCTTGTTACGTGATATTGTGACAAAACACTTGATTTCTCTGTGGTACAAATCCTTTCTGAAGCCTTACATCTTTAGAAAACTGAAATCTGAATGTTGAGTCTCAAGTGTTTATTTCCTTACAAAACTCGTTGGTCATTTCTTTCCCCTGCCTGTTGTGACTCTACAGCCCATTGCAGTAGCGGTTCTGCCAAATCAGCCTCGATTGCCTTTGCAGGCTCTTACACCTCCTCTGGTGTAGTTCTTCTGTTCTGTGTAGATTAGTCAAATACTAACGGAGACGAGAAGGAATGGGGCACGATTTCTCTAGAAATTCAGAGGATGAAGCTGAGGTGGAAGAGGGGACTACTTAGGAGACACAGATGGTCCATCTGTGACACAGATGGTTAAAATGGACTACATTCAATGGGGTCCTGCATGTAAGCCACTTGTTCAGACTGCAGCTGCCTCTTTCTCTGTAACAACACCCCTTTATGCCCAGAGAGTAATGCAACGTAAGTCTGTGGTGTTTTGCATTGGCTTGCACAAGCAAGGAAGATGTTCTCAAGCAGCTTTATGCAGAGACCATGAAAAGTATTTCTTACACATATAGACATCCCCATAACTACAGGTAGGCAAACAGAGCGTATTTAGCACATAGTGCGTGGTACTCTTCAATGTCTTCTGCCTGAAGGGTATCACACCACCTTCGTACATTTAGAAGCATACTGGGCAAAGAGGCAGGAGAACTGACTGCTACACCCAGAACTAATGTTTCCCAAAACTGAAGCCCCAAGAGCCATGGCTCTTGGATATGGCTCAGTCCACCACCCCGTACCATAGATTTTATTTCTGAGGACTCCAGAATGTTGTAGGTTCTCCATCCTTGGCAGTTTTCAAGGCTTCACTGGAGTAAGCTCTCAGCAGCCTTGTCTGGCCTGAGAGCTGGCCTTGCTTTCGTCAGGGGGTTGGTGACAGAGACCTCCTGAGGTTGCTCTCAGCCTAAATGACTGTCACTCTGTGACTACCCTCCCCAGGCTGTAACCTGTACAGCATGCTGCTCCTGCCCATCTCTCTGGGTTACTGGTCTCCAGCCTGCAGCAACCCTGTCTGGCTGGGGGCCTCTCATGTCAGCCCATGATGCCTGCACAAGCAGCATAGAGGCTCCACGCTTATGAAATAAGATGTATAGGTTGGCAGGGAGCTCTAGAGGTTGATTGTATTTCGGGTAGTGCTAGATGGACATGATGAACATTCATCACCCAGCTGATAACATCTACTTTTGCTCGAGCCAGCACTGTTGCTGGCAGGAGCAATTCTGGTTTGAAATGAACGTGTGAGTGCTAGTTAGTGCCAGTGGATTTGAAAACTGAGTGAGCAGAATGAAATCCAGGAAGCAGTTGGTGTCACTGGGTGTGAGATGAGAGATCTTTGGCTTAGCGTCAAACACTGTTGCATTTGTGAGTCATTGGATCAAATAGTACCACCTGGCAAAAGCAGACGATGGCTTCCCCATGGCTCTCGGTTAGCCTGAAGGTGATGTGCACAAGGACATACCACCGCTGTGGCTTAATTTTGCTTCTTGGATTGTGGATGTTTACACCTGACCTCTCCAGCTCTGCAGAGCTGGGCCATAGCACCCTCCAAGTAAAGCATGACCTATAAACTCACCTGCTTGCCCCCAGGCCTCGCCAGCTTTTGATGGGAGTGCAGAGAGTAGGGAAGGAAAAGAGCAATTTCCATGAGCTGGGACATTTGCTTCAGAAAGGCCAAGAGATTTTTTTTTTTTTTTAAATAAGCAAAAAACAACTAAGAAAGAAAGAGAAAAGTGATGAGATAATGATATGGTTTTGCATAAAAATAAATGTAAACCAACAACTACAGGTAAGGCAAACAGCTCTGGCAGGCCTGACTAGGAGATTTTGCTGAGAAATAGGAACAACCCATCCTGCTTACTGGCTGCCTTAATGTGGTTCTGAGGCAGCATTTACTTTCATGTCTTCTTTTGTGGTGCATGTGTGAAACAATCAACTCCTGACGCTTGCGCTTCTGCTCTGCGCACCCTCGCTGTCAGCCAGGCACGTTTTGCAGCGCCCTCTTCATAAACCCGGAATAAAACCTCATTTTGCATTTGTCAGTCATGCCTGGACGTTCTCCAAGGTCTGTTAACCATTTTTCTGTGCAGCCCACCTCTCCTCCGCAGTAATATTTTACTACTTTGTAGACGGACAAACTGATTGCATTCAGGCAACCTGCCTAGGCAACCAGAAATTTAGTGATGTACCATGACTAGCGAGCCCACCCTTTAGTTCAACTGCTTATTCTATGGAAATGTGCAGAAATATCCCCTCCCTTCTTGATTTTTGCATTGGTTGCGGAAACATGAACACTGGCTCACGTGATGAAAGAACTGCTCTGTGCCATAGATTTCTGTCAGCTTTTTGGCTCCATCTCACCCTGAAAGCTAGGAGTTTTAATGAGGGCAAGAGAAATGACATCTCTTCAGTCAAAATTGGAAGCTACAATTTTCTCTCAGGGTGGGAAAACTGAGGTTTTCATTCAAAGTAGGAATGTGTTAAAAGCACAATTAAACCTAATAAGTCTGCAAATAGCATTTGGATTTCTGCAGCTTGCCAGAGCTCTCAAAAGAAGGTTCTTTAGTGAAAAACAATCACAGTTTATGTAGGAAATTGTTCTAATTTTCTTATTTCTTGGGTTTTTCAAGTATTTCTTTAAAACCTGAGAAATTCTACCAAATTCCCCTTGCATGAAGCATAATGTAGACTACGTCAGATTTAATAAAGTCAGCATGGTAAACAAGCCATATCAGAGAGCATTAATATGACTATTGCTGCTAATTGATATTGTTCAAACTCCAACCTATTCCTATAAAGTCATGAGTTGGGTCTGCTTTGATAAAAATAATGCTAATACATGCTAGTAAAATGTATGTTAACACGTCGCAACAAATCCTACCTATTTGAAACCAGAACTCTTGGGAATGTGCTGCGAAAAGTACCATAAAATAAGCATGAAATGCAACAGGGAGAGCAGCATCCAGCATTAGTCTCAGTGATGGCTTTGCCTTTTAGACTGCGCAAAAAGGTTCAGCTGCTTCAGTCCTGTGGGTGGTCACTGCCAAATGCCCACGTACCTCACAACTGTGCAGTGAGGCTTCAAACAGACATTGCTGAGATAGAGAAGCATCTTGAAACAATCCACTCTCTTGAGTTTGCTCTTCCCCTAAAAGTTTCCTCTTCTAACTGCTCCAGCCCATCCAGCCTGATTCTTTACATTGAGCTTTTCAGTTTGTGCTGGCAAGGAAGATTTTCCTCATTAGCTGCTAAAGAATAATTGCACTTTTTAAGATTTGCTTGTTTCCGATGAATTATGGTAGCAATATTCCAAAGACATAAAGGGACACTTTATTTCTAGAAACATAACATATTTTTTAATAGTCCAGCAGTACTTTGCACATTTTACTGCCCTCTTTGCTGAAATACAGCAGCAGCAAGTGATTTCTACTCGGCAAATACCAGTTAAACCAGAAAAAAAATGCCAGGGAGAATGTTTCAGATGTTGGAAGGTGCAAGTTTTAGAAGTCTTTTGGCCTCATAGTGGCAATTTTCTCCCTGTTGTTTTACTCTCACACTTTTCATCCTGTAAACTTTGGATGTTATATTTTAAGGTGAATTATAGATCAAGTAAGGTAAGTTTAAGGGTAGAACGCTCTCCTGTTATCCATACGTTGCTGGGGCTTGAAAGAATCTTGCGTTCAGCTGAATGATGGGTGACTCCATTTGAACTCTTGAGTCCCCTGCGCATTTGGGCCCCTTGGGTGGACTATGCACGCAGGATCAGGTTCTTTCTCCATCTTGCTAACTCAGTTGTTGACCCATTTGACCTCACAGGTGAAGACGGACCCATCTTAAGGACTTCTCGTGGTGGAAGCTTTCTCAAATGCAGGATGTCCTTGGCCAGCACAGCCTTCTCATTGCCTTTTGGGGGCCTACAGGGTCCTGCTGATCCAGACCCCTGGCAGCTCTGCTTTGACACCTTGCTGGGGAGGAGGAGGAGTGCTGTTGGGAAGAGCGCATCACAGATCTCGTATGAGTGCTGGGGGATATTATTCACATGATACTGACTTGCCCCTCAGTTCTCACTTCCACTACAAACAGAGTGCGATAATATTTGGTTCGTGAAGGAGGCAGTGAGGTACAGGCAAAGCAAACTTGCAAGGTTCTTCTGACTGTGGATTATGCACAGACACAGTTGCTGTGGATGGCACTGGTTTGCTTACAGCTGTCTAAATCAGGATGAGGGTTGAGGAGTTTGTATAAATGAGGGACAGCAGAGATGAGAAAACACATTGCATAGTACGCTAAAGAACTAACCTTTTGCCTTAGGATCTGTTTTACTGTAGAGTGTAATTGAAGAGTTTGATCACCTCTGCATGAGGGAAGCCTGGCTTCATTGTGCACTACAAAAACAACCAGCCTTACAGAGACAAGAAAAAGAGGAAACAAAACACAGGAAGACTTCCACACCTTAGGAATGCCTTACCAGAAGTGCAATGGCAGACAGTGCTGTGTATGTGTGCAGAAGCAGCAAAGAAATCAAAGATCACAAGGTCTACAACCAAGTCATAGCAGGAAATAAGCACCTGTAGGGATACCATCTTGTTTCTCCGCTCCCAGGTCCTACAATGCGTAGATCTTGTGGGAGTGCTACCTATGAGTGATGCAATTTATTTAAACAGTTACTACTCAATGAGTGTCTGCTCCTTTGCTAAAGAAAAAAATGGAGAAAAAGGAGGTACTGTATTGCTGAAGGCAGTTAAAAACTTTCATGAATTAAATAAAGATAATACAGTTATAATATTCACGGTCATCAGGTGGCCTTGGTGATGAGTAAGGAGCATTTGAGGACATACAAATCAGTTCAAAGAATTCAAAGATTTACCACAATCTTGTTCCAACACAAACTGTTCAGTGAGCCCCAGTCTGTTCTTATGGATCCTTATAGAGCCATAAATGACAACCCGTGCTTACTTCTAGCCATGTATGGATGGTCATGGCACAGCTAGTCTTAGTTCAGTGGAAAATGTACATGTTTTTT
This sequence comes from Chlamydotis macqueenii, assembly GCF_036417535.1. Lineage (NCBI taxonomy): Eukaryota > Metazoa > Chordata > Aves > Otidiformes > Otididae > Chlamydotis > Chlamydotis macqueenii. Next base: position 133,964,368 of record NC_141556.1, read on the forward strand.
AATAATCAGAAAGCATCAGCTTGGTTCAGAGCTAGTCCAGGGCTAAACTTTGGCACTTAAATATCCGGAGCTCTGCCACATGCTTTTTAACTGGAGGTTCACACAAGAGAGAGCCTCTCAAAGTCTTGCATTCAAAACCTTTTCCTTCTTTGCTTTCTAAAAAGTTGCCAAGGCTCTGGGATTTTTTTACTAAACTTTCTGAAGCACTCTGGCAGCTGGCTTCTGATAAATGGAAGCCTTGTTCCAGGTTACAAATCATACCAAGTTTAATGAGTGTGATGAGCTTTCCACTCTCAAATTGCTTGCTGATTCTCCTAGACAACAGACTAATTTGTTAGCGAAATAGAAATACACATTAGACATTCAGTTGGTCAGAGGATTCTAAGTCATGTGCTTTATATAAATTATACAAAATTTGTCATTTTTATATAACTTGGACTTGGCATTAGGTTGACTCTCCAGGATGGTTTTCTCAGTAGGACAATTGTTTTCTTAGAAACTGAAGTGATTCTGGGGACATTCAAGGGATTTATTCAGGTGTTTATGGTCATAGTATTGTTTTTCTTATTCAGTTTCTCAAGAAGTTGGGACTAAAATGCTCTTAGTCCAGAGAGCTTCTGCAGCATGGAGAGGAAGTAGCATGTGTTTGCTCACAGATGGCAGTGATCAGCAATGGAGAGAAGCTGGCACATCTGATGAAATGGGAGTGAGAGAACCTTGCTCAAAAAGCAGCATTTGGAAAGAGGTGAAAGCTTGATGGGTGGTCTCCACAACCACCCTTTTATCCTGTTAACACTCTCTGTTTCACCTACAATGTGGCTATAAAGCTGCCTACTGTCACTCGCTGGTGAGGCGAGCGCAAGGGAATTACTTACGCAGGATGCAATTAAATGTTTCTATTGCTCTTCAAATTAATTAATGAACTTCCCCCAGTAACAGCATGGAAGCAGGCAGCTTCTGCACACGGCTCTCCGGTGAGCCCAGAGCAGAGCGCGTGGGGCCACGGCGCCCCAGCTGCTGCAGGGAGCATCCGATGCTGTCCTTTGCTCTCTCCCTCTCCCTCTGCACTGAAGGCTGCTTTGAGCATTTTAGGGTGGCAAAGGCGGTGGGTGTCTGTTACCGCTGCCTCTGGGAGACTAGCTCACATCTGGCTGTTGCTTTTTTCTCTGCCAGCTCCTGAAAAGAGTAGGAGTTTTTCCTACTAGTGCTGCTCAGTGAGCAAGAGCACTCGCTGTTCCTGACTTTCTTACTCCAAGCATTCCAGTCACCTGTTCAGGGAACGGGACTGGTACCATTCAGATGCACATAATCAGCAACAGCCCACAAAGAGGAAGTTCCTGAAGTGAGTGTCTTGGAAATAGGCCATTAGATGAAAACTGTTCCAAATTCTCGTCTTACTCTTCAGGTCAACAAATTCTCTGACAAATCAGGATCCTTTTGTGGCTGATTCAGAAAGGAAGAATAAATTAATCAGACCATGTATTTAAAATGAATAGTTTAGTACGCTTCTGGCTGAAAAGGTATCACTCCGCTAAATAAGTTTATACAAATGATTAATACCGGATGACTCTCGTGTAAAGTTCAGCAAGTCCATGAATATGTTCAGGATAATGGCTTTCATTTCCCTTTGAGACAGCCTGCAAATTCACAGGTCTCTTTTAGCTCCTGATTTCTCTTTATGCTTTGAACAAGATGATTGTGACCTGAGGAACGTATTACCATTGAAGACTGATGATGGCTCTCCCATGAGCTGCTGTATTTCAGTCACATGAATATTCACTGTATTTTCACGTCTCATTACCACAGCTAAAGTAATATAATTTTGCATTTTTATGTAATGCCCAATTTAATTTCTCACAGTAGCAGTTCCTCTATTTTCTGGCACACTGTGCAGGGAAGCAGCTATGTCACTGTCCTCCACCACGAAAGTGAATATATTTACACTGTAAGTGTCTTTTTAGACGTCAGGATTTCATTGAGTAATTTTACTACTGGGTAATTTTTTCTGACTTTGGGCCAGAAACATTTTAATTAGGTTTACTTTCTGTTTAAATGTAGCTTGAGAAAACTGCTGGGGAGTTTCAAAGTAGGGTGTCCATCAGCACAAGAGCTGCCTGTGGGTGCTATGGTCAGCCAACGTCTTGTGGTCGGTTCAGTATTGGCCAACACTGAGCTGGGGCTCAATCACTCTCAAAAATAGTATTCAGCATAGTTTTAGGCAGGAATAAGTTTCAACAAAGAAAGCCTCTGTGGTCTGAGGAGAATAAAGCTGGCAGCTGCAGTTCAAAAGATCGAAATTTTGTGAGTTACCGAGTAAATGAATGAAAGAGCAAATGACGAGGTACAAAGCTCATCATTCACTTAACTGGTCCCGGGAAGTTAGGTTATAAGTCAGGGCGATAAACTGAATGATTGGTATACCTGTCATCTGCTGTAAAAACATTGAAGAATATGGCTTCCCTCAGTTGCTTATCTGACATTTCATAAGGTATGTTGTTTAATCACCTTAATTTGACATCCATGATCACTATTGGGAGCAAATACATTGGAATATATTTGGAGTTGCTATGGATACGAGTAGTATTCAGGACTGCTTGCAAAGCATCAAACTTTCAGTTGTGTATTTGCGAAATCTTTTCATACATAGTGATGCCCATATGTTTATGTCAGACACACATGACCCAACCTGATCTATTACGTCCTGGACTTGTCCCATCCAACCACCATTAAAAAAAGGTGATGGTTATTCAGCAAGTGGAAAAAGGGGGAAAAATATGTGGACAAGTTAAGATTAGTATTATCATCAATAGTTACAATTTTTTATAAAAAGTAAGTGGTAGATTATAAATCAAATTATGTCTATTGTATGTCATTTGCATGTAATTTCGTTAATGTCTATATGTTCTACATAGCTACATACTATATACTTATGCTAAGGTCATTAATCACACTTCTTAAACAACCTCCAGTGCTTTATTTTTGGTATAAACTCGAAGAATTTTGAATCGTTGTACATACTACTTAGAGCTTCTTGAGAGTGACTGTTACTTGTGCGAGGCTAGTGAATACTATCCAAGCCAATTTTCATAAAATGTCTCTTTAATTAAATTTCTCATTTACTATTCCCCTTGAAATATTATGTCTCCCGGCAGATTAACACAGCGAGAGAGGTACCTCCTTCACCTCCTCCCTTCCCAAGGCAAGAAGAGACAATATGTGCTGGTGGCCACATCCTGCAGTGGAGCCACATGTAACATAAAGCTAACATGGTTCCCTCCATGTGCTTTGTTAAACACTTTCCCTTGGCTGATTTTCCCTCTCCTGTTGTTATTAGTGTCGTCTCAGTTGCTTTGCGACTCCTGGGACAGCACTCACATCCAAATCAATCTAAGTGAATTTGGAACACAGTGTTTATGTGACATGCTATCAAATGCCTTGCCATAATTTAAGTATGACACTCACCACTTTTTTTTGCTGCCTACTAATTTTGTTAATCCATCCAGAAAGCAATCAAGGTGGCGTGACAAGCAGTATCATGGGCTGTTCATCACTCACAGTTTCATTACCTAGTGAAGGTCTAGCGATTTTTTGCTGTCACATTTATTCTAATCATTTACAAGGAATGGAAGTTAAGAGTTGATCATGAGTGTCAATTTGTCTCTGTCAGAGACCCAGGTTTTACAGCATGTGAAAACATTGCTGTCATTCACTGTTTGCAACAGCAGTGATAACATTAATTGGACAAGAACTCTTCACTGATAATTTTCTGTCACCTCCAAAGTAAATATTGAAACACATTTCTCTTTGCTTGGCCTTGGCTTTTGTGTTCTCAGTGTTTGATCATGGCAGGAGAACAAACACATATGTCATTAATATTTCACCAAGAAGGTAAATTCAAATAAATAAAAAAGTTATTCATACTAAGAGTTTCTAGTTGGGAGTGAAAGGACACCTGGATCTCTTAATAAACTGTATTTAACTTTCTTTTAATAGTAAGGCATCCTGTTTGTCCCTGAAGGGAGGAGGCAGGGCAGCTGAGATGGGATCTGGATGCTCAGATGCTTCCAGAGTGGAGGTTTTGGGCATAAAGAGTCACCCTGAGGTGGGGAGGCTCGCAGATGGACTTGCACATGAGCCTTTAAGGACCAAACAGATGGAGAAAATTGGAGTATGAGAGTAGCAGAGGTCTTTTTTTTTTATTTTTTTACTTTTTTTTTTCTTTTTCTGGCAGTCCCATGGTTCAAAGCTGTTAATGGAGGAAGCTGAAGAAAGGAATGCAGTAAGGAAATGTAGCATGTGAAGTCATCTCTGAACTGCCCTGCCCACAGGGTCACAAAGTTTGGTGCACTTCCAATGACTCAGACTTCTCCACACTGGGACGATCTGGTGGCTGGCTGGACTGAAGAGGATTGGCATGGTAATTCACACTGGGCTATAGAGGAAGCTGCTGAGGGCATCTGCAAATGTACTTTAAAAGAGGACGTGGGATGAATGGACGTGGGAATTCAAGGACAGCTTTGCACAGTTTGAGATAGCTCTGACCATAGCAGACTCAGCCTCCTGAAAGCCGTCAGCGTTATCCCTCCAGGGGCTGATGAGATGCAGAACAGATGTGGCTCCTCTACCTGCTGGCACACCTTCTCATAGTTAGAGGTGGGCAGGTGTGACTCACTGCATTGCTTCACAGTTTGCTTCCTTTTTAATAGATTCATGATTTTTTCAAATAAAAAATCATTCCTGTAACACTTGTGTGGACCTGCATCCCTACAGCCTGCTCAGTTTGTGCTGTTTCTGATGAAACATCATACCGCGAACACACTTTTCTGTTCTTCCTCCCAAAGCACTCTGCCCCTCCAGTAACACTACCTTCCTTAAAAGCATCCATTTCCCTCTGGAGAAGAAGCATCTGCTGTATGAGGTCTGCCAGCTCTTCTGCTCTGAGAGCTCCTCCTTCCCAGTGCAGACACTTTCACCTTCTCACTCCATTTTCCAGCCCAGCTGGAAGGACTGGTGTACAAACCCCAGTGTGATTTTGGATTTGTTTCCACAACAGTTCTTATTGATGTCGGCTTCCTACTACAAGCTCTGAAGCTTTTACCTCCTACGTTGCTGAGCCTGTGGCTCTAGTTTCACCACTAAATTGACTGTGTTCAGCCTTTGGCTTGCATCTGACTTTTGATGACTAAGCGCTCCCTCTGCTTCAGGCTAGAAGGTTTCCCCTGGGTCAGTGTAGCTCTGCCTGGTAGGAGTTCCTCCGAGCCAGCCTGTCTGAATCCATCCTCTGCACCTGCACCATGGTCTGGTGTCTGGTGGCCTTTGTTAATCTTCATCCTCCGAGCCAGCCTGTCTGAATCCATCCTCTGCACCTGCACCATGGTCTGGTGTCTGGTGGCCTTTGTTAATCTTCATTCAAATGCCGGGAACTGCTTCACCAGTTCTGTGATGCTTGCTTCAGTGTGTGCATGGTACCTTGTGGACTAAACCACCAAACTATCTATGCCCCTCTGCCATGAGTCTCTGGGGTAATTTCAGAAGTTGTTTCATCTCTGTATCATCAGAAGACTATTCTCTGGTCAGGTATCCTTTGCATGGTCACTTCCCACAGTGTGTCACAGATGAATTCTGGATCATTCCTTCAGGGGCAGGATATGCAGCCACCATCCAGCCTCGGAGTGAAGCAGCTTGTTTTTCTCTTTGTCCTCTGATTAAAAGTATTTCCCACATATTCTTCCTGTTACACAGAAATCAGTACTTCAGCTCTGCACTACAGTTACAGTCAGCCTCCCAAGCTGACCAACATATCCAGAGCTTCAGTGTCCCCTGTTGTCATGTGCTTGACCATCCTCCTCTTTTGCTGGGAGTCACTGCTTGTGGATGCAGAGCAAAAAACCTGCTTCGCCTTCACTTCCTGCAGCTGCTCTCTGGTTTCCAGTCCCAGCTGTAAGGGCTGCTCTGTTTTCCCACTCAGCGCACTCCTGCTGTTTTCTCAGCGATGGGTCGGGAATGGGCTCTGCTGAGGACTTGCTTCTGCCTGTGCCTGTTTTCCAGGAGCTCTGCCCTGAACTACGCACCTCTTCCTGGCATCGGCTATTATCAGTTTGTGCCAAAGCCTCTTGACTGCAATTCCCCGTGTTTGGCAATGGAAGCGTTGCTGATGGGGCACTGGGAGGCTTGTGCTTGTGATCTCAAGGCTTCTAGGCTTCCAGCCACCTCTCCACAGGAAAGGTCTGATTAGAGATCTTCCCAAGATCCAAGTGTCGCTCTTCTCAGGGGCCTTCAAGCTGTCTAAGCCCTGTCACGGGGGTGATCTCAGATGAAGGATGGCTTAACTTGGCACCAGCTTCTGTGGTGCTTCCATGAACACCAGCTGTGCCGCTGCTTCAGGAGATACCTCTTCTCACCTTTCCTAAACAGTATATCACTTCACAAGAGTTGCTGATCTTACAAAGTCTTCCCAAACTAGGAAATGTAAATGCAGTAATAGTTGCCTCTAAATGTGAAGTGCTATGACTGAGAAATAATAATTGTAAGAAAAGAACAAGAAAGCAATAATCAGAACACTTAATTAAAGTCAGAGCTGAAGACAGTTCCTGGTTCTTCCTGCTAAACTTGTTGCCTTAAAGATTTTATACGGTTGAGAGTAGAAGGCATTGACTCAATACAAGCAGGCAGTAGATGCGGTATATGTGGAAAAGAGTAGGAAAATACAGATAAAATGACATTCACTCCTATGCTTCAGGGGTTAGGTGAATTCCAAAATGTGGTACTTGTCTTCTGCATACCCTGAATGTGAACTTTCCTTGCAACTTGGCTTTGACTGCTAAGAAAGGAATTATTCCCATCATTCACAAAGCCCAGAGCATGTGCTTTGATAAAGAGACAGAATAACAGAGCAAACGCAAGGCAGAGCTGGGAGCAAGAAGCGTCTTCCTTTCATCCCCTCTCCTTTCTGTGAGCCTCCAGGCACATGAGTCATGCAGGCATACACATATGCACACATCCAGGTTGGATGGGTGAAGTTTACTCAGTTAAACAAATCACAGCCCTTGTGTCCACAGCCATTCTGGATTCTCATCTGTACAGGCAATCAGCTTTCAGTCCTGCTGTATTTCTTCTCATCTAGTCTGATATCCCTGTTGGTCTATCTCTCCTTTCAGTGCACTTCTTTCTAGTTCTGACTCACTTTACATCCCACCCTCCATCTCAGTGGTCAATTCTATGCTTCCCCTCAGCTCAGCATTTCATTTTCGACACTCCCACTACACAGGCTTCACTCTGTTTTAGAATTATTCAACCAATTCTCTCCAGGACTTGAATCCTATTTTTCATCTCTTTAGAATTTCATCTATCACTTGCTCCCCCTTTTTTTTCTGGCATTCAGCTCTCTATTTAGCTTCATGGTCTTTCTAAAAACCTTCCTCTTTGCTCTGTAGAAAGAATGCCTACAGGGTCCTTTCAATTTTTCTTTCCTGTGTATGCATTTTCCTCTCTCTTTTTTCTCTTGGCTGTCAGCAAAAGTCAGGGAACATGAACACAAAGCTGGCTTCAGTTCCCAAACAGGATTTCCCAGTTCCAGAAAATGGCAAACACCAGTCCATCATAATTACAGCACTTGGATTAATCTTTCCTGACAACATTCTTAGTACGTCTTCAGTTGGTGTGTGCGCGATCCACCACTACAACATTTTCTTTCAAAATGTGCAAGTCCAAATTACATTCAACTGCATCAAACAGGATGGAAACCATAAAACTGATGTCAGTCCTTTCAGGGTATAGAGGAGTTCCGACTTCATGGGAAACTCTGTAAAGATTCCTTTTAAGGAGAGACCATAACTGAAATGTCAGAATTAGGGAATTTAAATGGTTCATGTAATTGTGAGTAACTGGAAATGCGGTTAAGAAAGAAAACAATTCTGGAAAAGAAATAACAAAATTGCTGTATACATGTATATATGTGTATGATGAACTTGAACATTGAATATCTCCTAATTCCAAATAAATTAGGTCTGATTATTGCAGTGCCCCGGAGAACTTTAACTGAATTTTGAATTAGAAATATTCACACAATCTGTGAAAAATTAATTTCTGCCATTATGAATTAAGGCATTAAGTATACAGTCTTGCTCACACTTACATTTTCCATTCAGTTTCCCAGAGCATAATACAGTAACAGGAGTCAGATGTGGTTCATTTACTGAGTAAATCTCAGTGGGTCCTTCTTCCTAATCCTTGTCCAGGTGTCTCCTGAGCCCATGTAACCTTCTTCCACCTGAAATGTCCTTTGGCAAGGAGGTCCACAAAGTATACCGCCACTTCTGTGGCATCTGTCATTTCACATCCCATTCACCTTGACAGAACTTCATCTTCTGCAGTTCTGTCTTCATCTTTAGTACCTTGAAGAAATTATTGTTACTGACTCACCTCATTGCTTACTTCCTTGTTTAGGTGCTTTATGGATATGTGGAACATCACAGGTTGTGACAGGCCTCGCAGAAGTCCTCTGACAACCTCCTTCTAGAGTGTGAACCAGCCATTTATTTATCTCACTTCAGCTTCATAGACATCTTCTGCTGAATCTCTGAAAATGAGTGGAGTGGAGATATGGGAATCACCGCAGTTTCTTCCAGAGTGAAGAACTCATTCCTGTGCTGTGCAGCCGCTATTCTCTCTGAGAGGTTGCTAACACCCTGAGCACCAATTGGCACTATGAACTCTTTCTTCTGATATGCTTGAGAAAGGATTTAATCTACTTTTCACTTCCTTCTGCTAGTTGCTCCTCGGATTCTTTTTCAGCTTGCCCAATTGTATTTTCTTACTTAATTTTCCAGACTTTTTGATATTTTCTGTTTTCTTGAAATGACCTTGCTCTTTGGCCATGTGGGCGCACTCTTTGCCTTAACTCATGGTGTGCATGGCTCTGTTTTCAGTGTACCTGCATGTTTTCTGTAGGTATTTAGCCCCACTGGAAGGATTTAAGGTGCCCAACAGATAGGAAGGATCTTGAATTCAAATGAAATATAGGCTGTAGCCTTCAAATATAATCTGAAAACAAACATTGCCTTCTGAAGTGACTACAAGACTTACTGAAAAGGTGCCTGATGTTCCAGCCAGAGTAAAACCCAGTTAGACTTCAAACCCCTTCAGAGCTTTTAACTTGAGATCTCACAACGGAACTGAAAGCCAATAAAAGACTAAAATAACGAGTAGACGTGGTGGGTGAGCGAGGCTGTGGGATAATGGACATACATTTTTAAGGGCCACGGAGTGGCACAGACCTGTAGCAATAGCCATGTCAGAACATGTAAGGCTGTAAAATAATATATCAGTGTCCTTCTTCCTAACACTTTACCAATCTTCCAGCCACTCTCAGGGCTTGGACTGAGAGCCAGACTAGTTTTTCTTCCATCATTTTTTTTACCTGCTGTCACACAGAGTTTTCCAGTGAGCTGTCCAAAACGACGCTCACCATTTGTAGGCTCTTACTGTGCGTCAAAATATTTCTTCCAATTTTCTTGCTTTTATCCCTGCTTGAAATAACTTGTCTCTGCTGAAAAATCGTTACTGCCACTGCTCATTCACCTAGTTTTATTTGGCTTCCTCTGTAGTCCCTGAGCTGCTCCAGTCCCTAGAAGCTCCACTTTGAAATAAAAATGAGCCATGGGAATCCAGTAACAGCAATATCTGAAAGAGCAGATCCTCCGAGATCCCTCATTTCCACTCAGTGCCGTGCCATGGAGGTCTTTTTGCGCCTTGCTCACTATCAAGACTTCCAAAACCAAGGAAATTAGATCTTATCTGCCTCTCACTGCCACTGATGTTGTGCCTGCTGGTTTTTTATTTCTCCTATGCCCCCCTCCAGACAGGGGCGATTGACAGTAGAGGGAGGTTAATGCTAACAATGAACTGCTTGTGCTCAGTGCTCAGTTTAAGAGTGACCTTTGCTGACTCCCATATCTTAGCTGTCAAACAGACCAGCAAAGCAGCCGTGCTCGCTTTCAGCAAAGTCTGCAACTCCCCATGGTCTGCATTGCACTGGCTGTGGCGGGGCTGTACCTGCACTAGGGCTCACCAGCACTTCCACTACCGTGGCAGAAAATCATCCCACCTCTCCCAGACCTTGCACTGGAGGCATGGCCCAGTGACTGTGCGCTGCAAGTCAGCACGGTCACCACGCAGAGGAAACTCAGCCGTCACAGGGGCCCAGGCTGGAACCTGCAGCTACCGACATTGACACAGGAGGATAACTCTGTGGCCCATGGACACATTGCTTGCAAAGCAGCTGCTTCGTCTCTGGTCTCTCTGCCCTGCTCCTCAAGGGATCTTGTAAGTAATTTTGAAAGGCAGGTCTAGGAATGAAAATTAATAGTAGTAACGGGAAACAAGTGGTTACAAGAGCTGTTGGTTTTCTGGTCGGTTTTGTGACTTCTCCATATAGGTTATACAACATTTTTAGCTGTTTCCCCAAGGAGATAGCTAGCTGGCCATTTCTCACCCTCTCTCCCTTTGTTGCATGAGTGCCAGCTGTGAGCTTTTAATTGGCCCAACTTGTATACGTCCAGTGAAACTCCAAATAATTTTCTCAACTTGTTTGTAGCTTTGGGCACCCAAAATATTGTCCTGTTTTTCAGTTAATCTAATAAAATACTTGTCTGCAAATGCAACATTTGCCTGGACTGTGCCCTTAGATAGCTGTGGCTACAGCAAAGCACTGCAGGTATCCTAATGACACCATGGTCCTCTCCTGGTGTGGCCAACCCATGGGACTGGTTACCTGACACTCCACCAGCATCTCTCAGCCCAACCCTGCCCTGAAAAAGCAGGAGTGCATGCATGGAATCATGAGGTAGGTTGCTTTTATTCTTCAGGAGCTTCCCTTGGTTGGAAAATACAGATAGTCCACAGTTTGCGATGTAATGCAACATCTAATGTGCAGTTCACTTTACGAAGTGACTCCCTTGTCACAAACCTGAAGAGAGGCTGTAGTTTGTTTGTTGTGGAACAACAGTTAGTTGTGGAAAGTGGGGTGAACCAGGAGGAAAATGGGTGTGAACGGGACATAAGTCATAAAGTCATACTGGATATAAAGGTAGCTTGAATTCAAATAACAGGTGCAAAAAATGCAGAGGGAGATAAGTAATTTTCCATAAGGAAAATTTTTTTTTTACAGTGAGGATGGTGGAACACTGGAACAGGTTGCCCAGAGAGGTGGTGGATGCTCCATCCCTGGAAACATTCAAGGCCAGGTTGGACAGAGCTCTGAGCAACCTGATCTAGTTAGAGAAGTCCCTGGTCCTTGCAGAGGGGGTTGGACTAGATAACCTTTGGTGGTCTCTTCCAACACAAACTATTCTATGATTCTAGCTGGGTAATGATTTAGAATAATTCATGGCATTCCTTTGCAGCCTTTTTTTTTAAATTAGAGTTATGCAAAAACAAAAAAAAAATCACCCAGCCCAGGAAAAGATTCAAGTTATCTTCAGAGTTTTTGTTTTTAACTTCAATTTCAAAAATTACTGTAGTCAAAAGTCTCACGGAAATTTTGAGAACTATTGTTGCAGATAGGAACAATATAACAATTACAAAGGCCAGGTATGCATATCCTGCTCCCCCTACCAAGCAGGATATGCATCCTGGTCAAGGACAATAGTGTATTCATAGACCTGTCGAGTGTATATTGTGTGTAGGTGATCTATGGTTTGTTATACAATCCTACACTGGACCCTAACCAAAATTAATGTCCTGAACGGCCCTTGGGTGATTTTAATGCTAAAAATTACACCCCTGTATGGATAATGAGTATGCTAATGAAAAGGACCTTCCCAAATATTTAAAACATATGTAATCATGGGCGGTGGGAAAAGTGCAGGCAACCAATCGGTTACTACATTGTAATTTCTTCCTTGTTATTATTTTGTGTAAAAGATCCCTTGCATTTCTAAGAGGTATGCTGGCTGTGTTAGATGCCTAGCACTCGCTTCTGCAGAATCAAAAGAAATACAAATATCTCGACTCATTGTGTTGATTGGCTCTTGCACACCAAGTAGAAGAACTCCTGGTTTTGGGACAACAGCATCTGCTTTTAGAAGCCTGCTTTAGACTGCTAAAGATATTCAGACATCTAAGATGAACGCCTGGAAACAGGAATTCTCAAAAGAGTTGCTAGGCCTCAAATGCATTTAAAAATGCAAGAATGAGCTCTAAGGGATCACTGTGTCTTTACCTCCAGCATTGTCCTTTTGAAAAATAAACCAAATATATGAATTTTCTGAAATTCCAGCATAGTTTCAGGCACATTATAAATAAATCCACAATTTTAATGTATTATTTTAATTTTGTTGAGTTCCTACCTGAATTGCTAGAAAGTTCATTTATTATGTTACATGTATCATCCAGTTAAATCTGTTTCTGACTGGACTTTGAAAACATAGGCATTTGTAGCAGACTTGATTTATTAGAAAGCTGAAGAACAAATGTTAAATTCTAGGTATCAAAAAAAATGGTTCTTTAGTAGTGAACTCTTGCTGTTAAAGTTTGACATCCCTCTATTTGGAAAATTAATTTTAGTTAGAACTATTTTGAACAATGCTGAAGAAAATGAGAGCTGGATCTTTTAAATCATGCTGTATTTTATAATGTTTTTAGAGCTACTGACAATTGGTTTAAAAGTCAGAAAAACTGCCTGGTAGACGAGAACATTAAGTTCCTGGTTTCTGGTTCATTATTGAATGTAAGCAATGATCTTTCATTCTATTACTGGAATAGATAATTGAAATATAGGGCTACAGATTGGCCGCAATATGAAGAGTGGTCCTTTTTTTTTTTGCATAAGCACCACCACCATGGCCTTTCCATTGACTCCATTTGGATTGCAGCAGCTTGCAGGCTGGCCAATTAGCCACATTAACAGCTAATCTGGGGCGGGATGAGTCAGTGGAGAAACTGACATTTTTGTGATCTCTGTTCCAAATACTCTGTCTGCATGGGTTTAATGTGATAGCCCAATTAATACAGGAATAGACTTATTTAGCAACCATTTTGTTCTGTATTTATAGTAATGTTTTTGAGTTAAAAATGTAGCCATGTAGACATACCTCTATGTTAACAGGTTGCGTAGGCTGACTCTCCAGCTAGTACAACCACAGCAGCAAATCAAGCCCATGCTTTATGATGAGGGATGGCTTGAAGTACTCTTGGTAGAAAACAGGAGCACTGTTTGTTTCCTATTCCACTACAAACACGACTAGGAACAAAAATACCTTCCTTATGAAATGAGTTATTCTGTTCTTCCCAAATGGGTGCTAGCAGTCTGGAACTCATCCCAGACTCTGCACAACGGAAATAAGCTTTTTAAAAAAATAGGCAGCGTTATTAAAAAGAACAAACTTCAGCACTGATTAAAGAAGAATCACACACAGGAACACCTTTTCATTCCGCACAAAGAAACTTCAGAGACTCAATCCATAAAGCTATTAAAATAATTGAAATCGGCAGCTGAATTTAAGAGTAAAAAGTTATAGTCCTTTGCCTGTTTTAAAATGAGAGACTACTGTCTGGTACAACTCTAAATGAACAGAAAAGAGTTTTATACAAGCATTGATTCATAGCACTGGGGAAGCTGAAGCAAAAAGTGCCTGCAAACTCATATTCGTTCTTTATCCTTTCTTTGTAGGATGTGTAAACCTCTAATTCAGTGCTGTCTATATTTCTCATACACAGACAAGTTTGCACTGTTAGAGTGACGGCATGGATTTCGTTTTGAAAAAGAGATTGAAATCCTTGGCGCAGCCCTCAAACTTAATCAAGAGCCTATGAAATGCTGAACAAGAGAGTGCTCGAGTGACAGAATGAGGAAATCCAAAAAGTACAAAGTATTCTAGAAGTTTTCTTTAAAATGCTAAAAAAAAAAAAATTATAAATCTCCACTTTGTTTAACTACAGACTGTTCACAACACTGTGATTCAAAATGATGAAGCAGCATGTTGGGCTCTCATTCCTGCAGCACAGTCTTCCAGAAACCCAGCCAGCCGCAGCAGAAGCACTTCCACCATACAGACAATCGTGGTGGCACCTGCTGTGTGGATGTGGCTCTCCTCCTCACTCTTTGGTGGCAATCTCTGCAAGGGAGTGATGTTCTTTATAGCAGTACCATGCTTGCTGTGCCTCAGAGGTGCGGACAGGTTTGTATTACAAGAGGTCTAGTGAGAGACTTGACCTGCCAGCTCAACTCTTGTGCTGTTCTCCTCTTCTGACGCCTTTGTTTGCAGAATTTCATAAGGATTCATGCTTTTCCTAATGCTGTTTGACAGCAGTGTAAAGATACACATTTGTTACTAACAGAGAGATCTGGGCTGGAAATACTTTTGCTGGTAAACCTCTAATTCAATATTTTCTTTCTTCTGGATGTTTTAATAAAAATCAAGTGACCCTTGGGACACAATTCCTCCTCAGAAAGCCACTGCTACAAATGACAACCCGACCCTGGCAGCCCCTCTGTGAATTTAGGGAGCAGTGGGGGGCAGGCGGAGGTGGGAGGATCTCCAGGCAAAGCCTTGCCATTCCCCACAGATGGTCGTGCACATGGGCCGCACGAGAGCCCTTGCAGAGCCTCACACACCTGACCAAAGGGGCCAGGCTTTCCATCCAGAGCTGAACTGTTCATTTGGTTATAAATCAGCAAGTGATTTATCCCTGAGAGCAGAGTCAGCCTGTGACACCGTGAGCCTATCCACCCACACTGCTTTCTGATTGTGCTCTGCAATCTGAGTGCCAGCCACACGCCTGCCCTGGCACTTCTGCTTCTCCCTCACACGGCTACTCAGCAGGACTCTGTTGTGCTTTCCCCTCCACGCCTTGGCTCAGTAAACTGTTCAACAACATTTTATTTTGGAATCTTCTACCATAGGCTTTCCTGCCATGCGATGCAGGCGAGCCTCTTAATGGGACTGGGGATGTGTTGGTGCTCTTACCTGTACAGGACCCTGGTTTTGCCTATGATCCTTACACCTGCATTTGGCTGCCCCAGGGTACTTAAAGAAACTAGTGGAGGGATAAAAACAGGGAGACTTACAATCTACTTGCAAATGATTTGTGAGCAGGGGAAGCAGTAAAATCATTGAGCAAGTTATCTGCAATGAATTATCAGTCTGATCTAATTTGAAGGCTAAGTTGGAAAATACATAGTAGATTTCACAAAGGCTTTTCTCCAGCATTCATCCCGATCAGCAGTTTACATACACATATACACCCCTCTTCACAGAGAAGCCAAGTAGCTGCTAAGTAACTTCATGCACAACTCAAACTTTCTCACATGCATCCCTCCCCACTTCTGCTCTGGCCAGAAAGTGCCAGCAATATTTCTAGTTATTCATATATTTTGCTAATCTACCCACGCCTGGGAAGTCATGATGGTACCTGGAAGTGGAGATGGGAGCAGCATTCACCACAGCTGAGCTTACCTCTCCCCGGGGATGGATATGCACAAGCACAGAGCTGGGTTTTGAGAATTGTTCCTGCTGGTAAACCTCTGACTTTGTTGTTGTTCCTGCAGAGACGTGCGCTTAGACTGAAAATTGTGGCTATTAGTGGAAACAGAAACCTTGAGAACCACTCTGACACCCTTGAGTTCAAGGGCAGGTTTTGTTATGCCTCTGCCCTGACTCTCTTGTATGAACCAAAGCTATTTAGGCTGCATTTCTGACAGGTGACAGCTGTCTAGAATTATTTTATTTTTTTTGACAGACTTATTTGCCAGGCTGGAGAATCTGGTACTTTTTTTTTTTTAAGTAAAAACTGGAATGGAACTTTTTTTGTTGTTTCTTAGTTACAGCTCTAGCTCAGTTTCTGATTCTTTTGTTGCTGTTGTGTCTAGCCTGTGTGGCTGCTGCAGAAAAGATGCTCTAAGTGGTTTTTGTTTCAATCTGTTCCCTGGGGAACAGAGCTTTTCTCATTCTTTTAAACTTTATAGACTGTGTGATAGTTCCTTCAAGCTAGACTGGCAGCGGAAACACTGGAAGATTAATGCTAGCAGAATGTGTGTCTTCCACAGATAGTAAAACAGTTCCTTGGGGGAGATACTGCGTCCTCATGTCCGAAGCCAGGTGGGCCCAGACAGGTACGCTTCAATGCTCACCAGCCATGGGTCAGTTTCCCTGACTGAGGGCAACCATAGATCTGGCCTTGGAATGCCTCAGGATCACACAAAGAGTTGCTTCTTTGTTGAAGTTAGGTGATTTAATAAAATACAGCACTTATGATAGTAAAAGGAATACACAGGATCTTGTCAACTGCTGATTGTGTTTGTTGTGATGACCATCATCTCTTTCAACCATATTTGCAGACGACTTACAGCATTTAACTTGTTTCCCACAGCTTTTTCAGTTGCCAAGGCAGTTCTGGCACGCTCCTATCCATCCATGTTGACCTACAAGAGCATCTGTTCTCTCACCATGTCTCTCAGTCTCACTTTGGACTTGCACATCTCAGTTTGCTACCCCCAGCTTCCCTTACAGTCACTGGAGAGCAGGAGGCACAGCCAGGATCTGAATCATGTTAGGTGTCTGTTGCAGGAGGAGGTGAACACAGGGGATGTCTATTTCACATAATAGTTAAGGCTAATCTGGAAAAAAGACAACACATGGTTTTCTTTGGTACATAACTAAATTATTTCTTTTGATCACAATCTTCTGGAACCCAGGAGGGACAAAAGCTGTCTGATGCTCTTGTTGGCTCTTTGGTACCTGTGGCTCTCCAGAACAAATACAGATCAGCAGAGTGCCTCAGGGCTAGCCTGTCAGGACCTTCTCTTGCAGAGAAACCTTGCATCTGTATTTCTAATCGGGAGAGGTAAATTTTGAGGTATCAAAACCTAGGAAATGGAATTACCTTTTTTTCTGGCTGTGGGTCTGCCAAGCTAGCTCTATCTTATGTAATTGCTTTGGCCAGGTGCACCCCTTCATCGCTGTTGTATCCACAACAGTGCTGTCAGCTCTTGGGCATCACTCAGAAGATGGCAATCAGCTGAGATCCCACCAAGAATAGCAACCAGAAGTGTGGCTTGAGGGTGGCCAGGACTTGCCTGCTTTCATTGCCCAAAAGAGGATGGGACTTCTTCCAGGCTTAGCACTGTAGGTAAGTGATTTTGGGAGCTGTTCCTCACAGAGAACATCCAGCTACCACCATTCCACCTGTGCTGTGTGCAGTAAGATGACCGAAGGGCAAGCCAGGAAGCACTGTGGCTCTGGACTGAGTGTGAGCAGTGGACACAGGGAACTAAAACTCAACAGCCTTGGGCTCAGATGTGGAATAAACCTCCTACATGGGTAAAGCCTTAGGCACATTCTTAGTGCTAAATAATTACTTTGGTAGCCACTCTTAGAAGAGTCTGTCTCCTTCAGTGAACTGTGTCACTGCTTTACAGGGCAGCCAAGGTTTAAGACCAAATTGGCCATTTGTCCTCTTAACAAGGACAGCTCTGCATAGCCTGGGGAAAAGTACTGGCTGCAGCCTGTGCCTAGGGAGCACTCAGGAGTCCACTCCTTAGGCTGAGATACCTCCATCCTCAACTCCATTCATAGCAGCAACATCACAACATTGATACTGGGCAGAAAAAGATGCTCCACTGTCCTTCTAAGAAGGTTTGAAATGTCACTTTTTTTTTTTGCAAGGGCAGGATAGATTTGTATGCTGCCTGAACACTGACAATCATCAGAGAGGATTCAGGCTGGTTGCAGGGCAGCTGGGAAATGCCTGGACCTCACAGTGTGGGCATGTAGCATTGATGTATTGCCCCATGTAGACTGTTAAAAGGACACTCACTCAAGATAACTGCTACAGGAAAGCTCTCCCTCATGAGCAGGAGAAAGATGAGAAAAGTAATGTGGAAATGGAAAGAGAACAAAGAAGTATAGCAACAGCATGAAAAGCATAAAAATGTGCCTAGGACATCTGGCAGACTGATGTGACTGGATCCACGTTTGGACTCTGCCAGATGGCTGAGATGAGCTGGCATTCAGATTTCTTAGTCTATGTGAAGAAGGACCATATTTACAAAACTGACTCAACGCACTGCAGCTCTAGGCTGAGTTAGAGATAATTTGTAGTCCTAGAGAGGACAGCTTGAGCAACAGGCTAAGGACAAGCTTGAGTCCCAGCTTCTATTCTACCTTTATGTTCTCTCTGGTTCCTCACCCATCTGTACTGTATCTCCACCCCCCACCACTCCCTTGAAGTTTTGTAGGTACTTTCAAAAAAAGTTCCTGTTCTATGCACCAAACCATTACTCGTTTGAAAAGTAACATACAGCACAACCAGGTTACTCATCCTTGGGGAACTCTATTGAGAACAAAGAGGTTAAACAGCATTGAAAGTGATTTTCTAGCTGGAAGTTTGCTCTTCCTTTCACCTAACCCCACGAGAATCTCTCTTCCAAATCAGCTCGGGGACCTCCCTATGCCCTGGCCCAGGCTCTGTTTGAGACCTCCTCATCCGATATGAGTGGTCAAAGCCCTCACACATCTAACTCCTAAGTGAAGAGTACCTTATTTTAAGAGGTTACCAATGTAGTTCTGTTGTTTGACCAGTGGGAGGCCCTTAGAGACCATCAAGTTGTCGCAGTCTATAAAAATGACACTTGGGATTCACGTAACCCTCTTTATCTGCAGACCTGCAAGCTCTTCAGAGATTTTAAGGAACACTTTAGGTCCCAATTTTACAGACTAGAGAGGAGGGAGGACTTCCAAGTCATTGTAAAATAAGTAAATTACAATAATTTGTGAGGTTTTAGAGAATATAAAAAAAGGTAATGTCCCTTCCCTAACAAACAGAAACATCATGTTCATACACTTTTATTGTTGTTCTCTTAAACATTTGTTTTGCCCTAGGAGTTTCTTAAGAAAATTAATCTTTACAGCAATTTCTTTAATTTATCATCATGCTCATTGTTACAATGAAAAAAAATAATTCTGATTAATCTCATTCCTTTCTGGCTCCAAATATCCAACAGAAGCATTTTGTCTTTTTCCTTTGAACAGCTGCTTCAAACACTGAGCTATTGTTGTAACTTTCTGGATCACCTCCTCCATTTTCTATTTGTTTTATTGATACAGGTTTGAAACACAGAAACTCCTGTCTAAGGCAGTCTCTTAGCAGCTGTGATTTAACCTGGAAATGTCTCTGCAGCCTTTTGAGCCAATTCATCTAAGGAATGAATACCTGCTGGGAGTTATCATCTTTTGTAAACCGGCCAAACTTTGGTCTCAGCTGCGTCCAGAAAACTTTCCTTTGATGATATCAGTCTCTCTGAGAGCTAGAAGCTAAAGAGTACGTCAAGCAAGGAAGAATCCTTAGGCTGAATGCCAGGTTCTCTGCTAGACAAAACATCCACATTTCAACTCTTGCAGAAAGAGCTGTATAACAAGATGATGGTAATGTCCACATTGATCTGCTTGCCAAGCTTGAAATGCTACTTCTGAAATATTACTAGATAAATGGAACAGCATTACACCATGAAAAAACATACCTTGAGAGGAATAACAAAAAAGCATTGTAATGTTCCAAATCTCCCTCTGAAAGTATGTGAAATAATTTGTGTTAGGCAAAAATATTATTTCTTATATGTTCAGGTTATGACAAAAGCATGTAAACAGGTTGCAAGTGTACAGCAATGGATTGTATTTTTAATCCTTACAGTCTTTACAGTCTTCTTTTGTGGAAACAGCCCTTAACCGCTGAGCTTAAGTATTTACTGCTCCTGTTGGCAGCCTCAGTTCCACCCTGATTCAGTGGCGTGTTGAATCTCCAAAATCAGCAGAAGCAAAACTGAGTGTTGCACACGTATTAGCTAAAACAACTAGGGTGGAGTGATCTTTCTGGAAAACAGAGATCTCCTCTTATATGTTTTTTACCAACCACATTTCATTGTCCCCCAACTTTTCCCATTCTGGGACAAGTGATGCTTCAGAGTTTTTCAAGCAGGGGAGTAATGCAAAGAGGAGGTGGACAGGAACATTTAGCAGATATTTTTGCCAGTGTCAAGACAATTCTTGCAAAATTATGGTATTTGACCTTATGAATAGGAAGAAGACAAAGCATTTCAGTTCTAGGAATGTCAACCAGCTTCACACAGAGTACCAGTTTTCAGACTGGGATGCCCAAAGGTCAGCTGATCTCCTTTTGCACTCAGGCAGCGTATTTCTAACCATCTAACTATGAATGTGGGTATATAACAACTTTCGAAAACTTGATTGCTAAGAATTACCCTGCGGGGGGGTTGGACGAGATGGCCTTTAAAGGTCCCTTCCAACCCAAACTATTCTGTGATTTTATGATTCTACGATGCCATGATTACTGTGGCCAGCCCTGCAGGGAGCATGACAAGAGGTGTCGTGAGTGACAAGGGTGAAAATGAGTGGAGCCACCCTGAAGCCACCTCTGCTCTTGAGGAGTGCGGCAAGGTTTGCAAGTGCTAACTCTTAGGCAGACCATAGCTTCAAAGAGAAAGGTAAATACACTGACAGTTTCTGCTCTAAAGCTGCCCAGGTGTCAAAGTGCACCACATAAAAGCTAGCAATTTAACAGCTTGATTAGAGGTTGTAAAGTGCCACAGAGATTATGTGAAAAAACATGCAGCGTCGCATTGGTTTAACTTGGTTCCTGTAGCAGAAGCCGCATGCTGACATTGGCTGTGAGGTTGCTCTTCATTTCACACCAGAACCAGCTCAAGGAGGTAGATTTATCCTGAATGAGGCAACAGGGCAGCGGTCTGCAAAGCACACAGCAGGGGTGAAAAGAAGGGGAAGATCAAGACAAGACAGCATGGCACCAAAGGAGAAGAGCGAGAGGAGACATCTTTTTTTTTTTTATTTTTTTCCTACAGACTGACATTGCCAATGTCTCAGTGTTTGTCTCACAACCACCACTAGATGTTGTTTCAAAGAAAAGCGGTCCAACCAGGTGCTCCTCATTCTACCTTTGTGATTATTTCTGCCTGTGTAGCAAGTTAGCTTGTCCCACTAAATTTCATTTCAGTTTTTCCAAGCTGTTTCCCCAATTGGTCACGGCAATTCAGAAGTCCAATTCTACCCTCAGACATGCCTTCAGCCCTGCCTAAAGTAGTGTGCCCTGCAGACATCTTAAGTGCAAACTGTCTTATCAGCTCAGTTATTACAGAAAGTACTGGGCAAAACCATATTCAAAAGAGACTCCTGCTGAACTCTGGTTGTTCTTTGACAATGAACTCTTGATAGCATCTTGCTGAATATTGTTTTCCAACCAGTTTTTCATCCACACAGTCCCTAGCTACCACAAAAATCTTTTTGAAATTGAAGTCATATGCAGCATTTAGTGCTTCCTCTCCTCCCCTCTGTGAAGTCTGTTACCCTATCATAGAAGGTAATTAGATTGGTTTGATACAATTTGTTCTTGACAAATCATATTTAGTTGCTGAATCATTATAAACTTGCTCGTGCATTAAAAAACAATAACAATTGCTTTCATACATGCCTGGATATTGCAAACTCTTTATTTGCATTTTTGTTTTTACATACTTATTTTATTAAGTGAGAGGCTAACCAAAAGAGTTACAAGAGGTTTCTGCTTTCTGTCATCCACAAGCAGACATCAGGAGTCAAAGAGGGTGACACCCTTGGCCTTAGAATACCTATTGTACTTATTTAGCCTTCTTACCTTCTAAAATTGCTTTACCATCTGTGCTCTTATGAGCTTGGTTTAGGAAACATCTTTGCAAGCAGTATTTTAACAGAAATCTTCAAGAGATGTTCTGGGGTTTTCCTGGTTTACATCCATTGGAGGGAATCCTTCTTCAAAAATCTAGGACCTCAAAACCACACTTTTGCATCCAGGAGACCCTGCTTCTCTTGAGTCCCCCATGTATACGGAAGAACACAGGTTACTCAGGGGTTCCTGGCTTTTATCTGGATCACTGCTGACAGAAAGACAGAGTGTCCTTGGTTTCACCTGAATCCACTTGCTCCACCTCACATACAGGCTTAACAACCAAAAACCCAACAAAACAAAAAGCTATGTCCTTATATATGAGAATTCAGATCAGCCTTCCAGTAAAAATAATAGAAAAGAGGTAATTAAAAACTCCAGAAAAAAAAGTCATGCTTAATAGCAGAAGGCCTGTGCAATAACTTGCTCTATCATCCTTGTGAATCCCTAAGACATGCCCAGAATTTTGAGCTGTGGTCAGCCTTGCAGCAGCATCTCCCTTCTCACTGCTGCCTTTGCTTCTGACTAGCACTCATCTCTGCCTTCCTTTCCTTTCAGTAGTGAGATTTGAGGACACAAGCACCTAAATACTATCCAGAGTCATCTTCAGCAGTGAATATAGACAATTTCTCCTATAGCTTCTAATGAGCTGATCATGTAAGTGCTGTTAATTGCTCTTGCTAGACCTGGGCACCTGGGTACCTGATGGCTATGATCCCTTCACTCTCAGACAGACTATTTGCTGTTTCCTTACTGTCTCTGCATCAGCCCCCTCATCCAAGACTATTTGTGTTTTAAAATCCACTGTTATATAAAATAGAACCATAGAATCTTAGAATTGTTAGGGTTGGAAAGGACCTTTAAAGGTCATCTAGTCCAACCTCCCTTGCAAGAAGCAGGGACATCTCCAGCCAGATCAGGTTGCTCAGAGCCACATCTAACCCGGCCTTGAATATTTCCAGGGATAGAGCATCCACCACCTCTCTGGGCAACCTGTGCCAGTGTTCCACCACCCTCACTGTAAATTTTTTTTTCTTATATCAACTCTGAATCTACCTCCTTCTATTTTAAAACCATTACCCCTTGTCCTATCACAACAGGCCCTACTGAAGAGTTTTTCCCCAACTTTTCTGTAGGCCCCCTTTAGGTACTGGAAGGCCACTACGAGGTCTCCCCAGAGCCTCCCCTTCTCCAGGCTGAACAGCCCCAACTCTCTCAGCCTGTGCTTAAACATGCAAATTTGTGGTTTAGATGCATTCCCAGATTTCTACAGATGTGCTCAGTGGACACTAACAATTGTTTTGTCTATAAGCATTACCACTTTTCTCCCATGTCCTCCTGGGTGTTACCAGGGGTGCTGTATGTCACAGACTAGCTGGAAGGAGCACCAATGGCTCCTGAGGCAGAGCATCAGCTGTGAACTGCTCTCTCAAAGGGCAAACAGGCAGCAACCACCTTACAGAAATGAATGCCCTTTCTTAAATAGATAAGGAGCTGGCACAGGAATGGATGAAGCTTTATCCCAAGAAAGCAAATATCACTTGGCTAGGAAAAAAATGACTACAGGAAAAATGTTAGGGTGTTTTACTTTTTAACAGAGAGAAATGTCAGAGATGTTTTAAAACCAATATAAACTATGTTTTAAAGATTGACCTTCATCACCTCTCTTCTGCTTTTCTTCTGCTTAAAGAAATCTAGCTAGCCTTTACTTTAAATAGCTTTTCAGTATATATTTTCTCTAAATCCTGAAGACTGGAAAATGTTCTAAAGGAAATGTTAAGCCTTTTTATCTAACTACCATTTCATATGAATGAGACAAACTTATGTGGTTCTTTAAATGCGTAAAATATATTTCTTTTGGTAGATTTATATTAGATCTCCTTAAACAATGTTTTATTTAATTACCTCCTGATATCTTTTTCAACGTGATAGCAGGAAGAGTGACCTACAAAGAAATCAGCTCAATTCTCCAGTCAATGTAATTGTTACTTGGCAATATATTAGCAAATACCTCACTGAACTCAGCTGCAAGAATTGCTTCCCTGAGGTTTTAAAGAAGAAATTCTATTGACTGGGAGGAAGAATGGGCTATTAAATGGTATAGATTCTCTTTAAGAACTAATCTGATACTGAGTTTCTATTCAAATACTGGAGCTTAAAATCACTTTTCAGAAAATATTCAAATAAAAGAAAGTTATAGCTCTAAATATATCAGATAATTTTCTGTGAGCTCTTGGGCTATTTCCAGCTTTACTTACCACAGGTTTTATAATTAGGAGATGGAGGTATGATTAACATCAGCCTGCAATACACTGATGGAACGAGAAGACGGCAGCTTCAGCCATTTCAGAAGGAGGTCCTAGGAAAACCCTCCCTGCAGAAAAAGTAGAGCTGAAAGGTTACTCTAAACCAAGCAAAAAATACTTTCTTCATCTCCTCCCTCACATTCACAGTGCTCATCCAGCCTCCTTGTTTCATCTCTGCAAGCAAGTGAAAGAGGCACTCTTCAGAGGGGAGAACAAAAGCAGTCTCAGTGCCTGTGACAAAACTTGGGTTGTCGCTGTAGCAGTGAGGTGGCTCAGACCAGCACTTCGGCAGAAGAGAGGGTGTTTGGAGTGCGTGGTCCTGGAGAGAGAGGAAGCACAAGTGCATGATGGAAAATAACTTGGTTCGGGAGTGTTCTGGTTTTGTTGGGGGGGCGGGGGGGGGGAGGGCCTAAGGTGGTAGCTTCTGTAGGAAACTGCTAGAAGTCGCTCCCCTTTGTTCAGTGGACACGGCCGGGCCTAGGGCGGACCCACTGCTGGCCAAGGCTGAGCCAATTGATAGCAGAAAGTTCTGTGATAATGCCTCTGCAATAACGTATTTAAGAAGGGGAAAACGCGGGGGGGGTGGGGAAGATGTGAAGCAGCTGAGCGGGGGCAGAGAGGGGGAGGCGTGAGCCTTGTAGGCCTTGCAGGCCTCACCCTCTGGCCTCTCACCAGGCGGCCGACTGCGCCCAACTCGGCCCAGCCTGGCTGCAAGAAGTGGAGAGGAGATGAGAAGTGAATAAGATGTAAAAAGGATCCTGAGAGGTGTCTGCCAGCCTGTTGTGAAGAACGGCTGCAGACGCCAAGGTCAGTTCAGAAGGACAGGGAGGAGTAACGCGGCTCCTGGCCAAGATTCCCCTGCAGCCTGTGGTGATGACTGTGGTGGAGCAGGTTGTCCCCCTGCAGCCCATGGAGGTCCACAGAGGAGCAGAGATCCACTTGGAGCCTGTGAAGGACCCCACACCGGAGCAGGTGGATGCCTGAAGGTGGCTGTGGCCCGTGGAGGGCCCGCTGGGACAGCTGTTCTGGAGGGACTGCACCCCATGGAAGAGATGACCCACGCCGGAGCAGTTTCATGAAGGACTGTGGCCCATGGGAGGGACCCCACGAAGGAGCAGGGGAGGAGTGTGAGGAGTTCTTCCCCCGACGATGAAGCAGCGTGTAAAACAACGCGTGATGAACTGACCTCAACCCCAATTCCCTCTTCCCCCCCCTGTGCCACTCGAGGGGGAAGGTAGTAGAGATAATGTTAGCCCAGGAAGAGGGAGGGGTGGGAGGGGGGAGGTTATCTTGTTCCCTGTCTCATTCTCCTGCTAGTTTTAGAAATAAATGAATAGTTTTCCCCAAGTCGAGTCTGTTTTGCCCATGATGGTAATTTTAAGGACATCCTTATCTCAAGCCTTGAGCTGTTTTTCTTATATCATCTCCCCCTATTCTCTTGGAGAGTGGGGGGAGAGAGATACTGCGTAGTCTGGTCCCGATCGGGGCTGAACTATGACAGGGAGCTTTCAGTAATGGCCCTGTGGCCTCACAGCTCCTTGCATGGCTTGTGATAACTGTTTGACTCTTTTTTTATTTTTTGAATTTCATCAAGTTTGTCTATACATGGACATGTTTAGATTATTTCAAAACCAGGTAGATACACCAAGGAGAACTTGCACCTTTAAAATTAACTTTGCCCATACATAAGCCATTGGAGCTATGACAGTCTGAAGCAGAGCTCAATACTAGTTTGGGAGATGAAGCACTTCAGTCCCTTTGAGGCTCAATTTCCTCTCAAAAACCCTATCCTTCTTAGAAGTCCTTCAAAGCGAGGCATATAAAAAGGGCGGAGATTGAAATAATTTTTATTTCTTGCTTTGATCTGTTTGTCTTTTTCTTTGTTTTCTTATACTTTCTTGGGTAAAAAGCCATTGGCAGTATTTAGTTTGTCCTTAGTTTTCATGGACTATGACATGTGGCAGGAAGCCCAATACAAAACCAACAACAACAAAAGGAATCAATTTCCCTGATTTAGGATTAAGAATTTTGATTTACTTACTTTTTCGACGTTGTTACATGTTTACTAAAGAAATTGTCTGTCACTAGCAACAGAAGGACCCACTTTATGATGTCACAGAAAGGTGGAAGGAAATCAACCATGGATTTTTGAACGCCTTAAGGTTCACTTGTCACAATATGGGAGAATAACAGAAACATGGGAAAAATGTAATCTGTGACTCCCACATTTTATGAGTCAAAGTTGCTTCAGCAGTTTCATGCTTGGGGGTCTCTCAGTTCTGCTGAAGCCTCTGTAGCCCCTGTGTGCCTGCAGATAGAAGTCTTAAAATAAAATTGCTTTAAAGTTAAGTCTCTGTGGGTTTTTTTTTTTTTTGACATATTTCTGTGTGTACTCAAGGCCAGTATATATCCTTAAAATATTATTGCACATGCCACAGTCTAAATCATCACATTTAGTTCATAATCAGTATGCTGACATAACACAGTTTATAGTTTAGCCACCGTGACAAATGGACTGAATAACAGCCAAAGACAGAAAAATGCTTTCTCCATTAATAAGGGATTTATTTCTCCACATACCAATTTTCTTGCCTTTCTGTTGTTACTTTTTCCATTTTATTTTTTCAGGTTTTATTTTAAAAATACCTATTTGTGCTGTAATTCTTCTGGTAAATTAACTCTTCTCCCTGCTAGAAATTTCAGAGAACCTACAAATTCTTAAATCACTGAGTCAAAATCCTGTGACAATTTAAATAGTAAGTAATACTGGAAGTAAGTAGTTGTTACTTGCATACCATTACCTGTATGGAAAAAGGATGTTAATACTGGGAGAGCAGCTAGCCCAAGGTGCAAGTTATGATAAAATAAGTTATAGGCATGTTTCAAAATACTCTTATTTGGAAAATGCCCACTAGCTTTTGTCCTGAGATTCCTTTTATGTGCCACACATGTTGACAAGTATTTTCAACAGAGAGGGAAAGCACACATTAGAAATAAAATATTCTGTAGCTAGCTGCCTTGTGCCTTACCTTGTCTTGCCTTTCACGTTGCCTTTCATCTTGCCTTGCCTTGCCTTTTGTCCTGCCTTTTGCCTTACCTGGCCTGGCCTTGCCATCTTGCTTCAATGATCTCCCTGCTACTGAACTCAAGGTAAGACATGAAGACAGTAGTTTGCTTCTGGAGGTTACAGTCCTAAAGTGACCGCGTTTGTCTAACCTCTAATTGCATATGCAATTTTGAGATCTGAAAGTGATGCAACTGCCTCATCTCTTAAAAAGTAAGAATGGTGGCTGTAGGCTGTGCTACTGCATAATTCTCAAAATATTTATTAAAAATAGGCTTAATCAGCTTTATAAAGCTGAGTACATCATACATTTGTCTATCAACATATGCAGATTTAATTATCTCAGGTGAAAACCCTACTGGAAGGGAATTTATGTTACAGAGCATTCCTGCTCGGTGGTTGGCATCTGTAATTGTCAGATGAAAATTACAGTGCAACTATTTACTGAGACTAGCCATGTTATCCCTAAGAAGAGATTATTCTTAGTGTTTATGTAACAGCAAAGGTAGCATCAGCACTTTACAGCACTTTATCAGTAACTCTGCATCATATTGCAATTTAAGATTATTTTTAATGTCCCATTATGCCTAAATAAAAACTTCCTAGTATGTTATTTTCTGAGGGACAAGCCTGTTAGCTATTAATCTGATGCATTTATTTTCTGCTTATCAAGAAAAATCATGCTATACCACCAATGCTTTTTTTTCAATAAGTAAAGCTGAAAAATAGCCGATCAGTATCAGCTGCTTTGTCTAAGTTACTGTCGTAGTTCAGCCCTGATCAGGACCAGACTACGCAGTCTCTCTCCCGCTCCCCCCACCCTCCGAGAGAACAGGGGGAGATGATATAAGAAAAACGGCTCAAGGTTTGAGATAAGGACGGGGAGAAATCCTTAAAGTTACCGTCACGGGCAAAACAGACTCGACTTGGGGAAAACTATTCATTTATTTTCTAAAATTAGCAGGAGAATGAGACAGGGAACAAGATAACCTCCCCCCACCCCTCCCTCTTCCCGGGCTTAACATTATCTCTACTACCTTCCCCTCCCGAGCGGCACGGGGGGGGGAAAGGGAATGGGGGTCGCGGTCAGTTCATCACGCGTTGTTTTACGCCGCTGTATCATCGTCAGGGGAAGAACTCCTCGCATTCCTCCTCTGCTCCAGCGTGGGGTCCCTCCCACGGGCCACAGTCCTCCGTGAAACTGCTCCGGCGTGGGTCATCTCTTCCACGGGGTGCAGTCCCTCTAGAACAGCTGCCCCAGCGGGCCCTCCATGGGCCACAGCCTCCTTCAGGCCTCCACCTGCTCTGGCGTGGGGTCCTCCACGAGCTGCAGGTGGATCTCTGCCCCTCCGTGGACCTCCATGGGCTGCAGGGGGACAACCCGCTCCACCATGGTCTTCACCACGAGTTGCAGAGGAATCTTGGCCAGGAGCCATATTACTCCTCCCCCTCCTTCTGAACTGACCTTGGCGTCTGCAGCCGTTCCTCACAACAGGCTGGCAGACGCCTCTCAGGATCCTTTTTACATCTTATTCACTTCTCATCTCCTCTCCACTTCTTGCAGCCAGGCCGGGCCGAGCTGGGCCCAGTCGGCTGCCCGGCGGGAGGCCAGAGGGTGAGGCCTGCAAGGCCCATGAGGCTCGCGCCTCCCCCTCTGTGCCCCCCGCTCAGCTGCTTCACATCTTCTCCCCCTCTTTTTCCTGTTTTCCCCTTCTTAAATACGTTATCGCAGAGGCGTTATCACGGGACATTCTGCTACCAATTGGCTCGGCCTTGGCCAGCAGCGGGTCCGCCCTAGGCCCGGCCGAGTCCACTGAACAAAGGGGAGCGACTTCTAGCAGTTTCCTACAGAAGCTACCACCTTAGGCCCCCCCTCACTAACAAAACCAGAACAGTTACTCTTCACTTTTAACTTGTTCTTGAGAGGGTAACATTTTCTTGGGGGTCAGTATAACTCTCATTGTCAGAACTCATGCCTGTGTGCCAAGATTCAGTGAGCGACTAAAACAGCTCTTGTAGCCTCTAGAAATCTGCCCAGATTTGGATCTGCCACCAGACCCACAAGAGGTGCAAGTTATTTTTCCACATGACAAAACATTGTTCTTAGGTCTGTCAAGGCTTCGCCTTGGAGGTTAGTTCCTAGGTTGGCACACCAGGTGCTCCTCACAGGAACATCTTGGAGCACAGAGCTCTAGCTGGGGTATTTTGCAGCAGCACTTGGAGCTCTGCTTATCCTTCTGTGGGTCATCTGGACAGGCTGGACTGATGGGCTGAACTGCATGAGGTGAACTGCATGAGGTTCAACAAGGCTAAGTACCAGGTCCTGCACTTCAGTCACAACAAGCTTGGGGAAAAGTGGTTGGAAATCTGTCTGGTGGAAAAGAACCAAGGGGTGTTGGTCCACAGTTGGCTGAACATGAGCCAGCAGTATGCCCAGGTGTGCCCAAAAGGCCAACAGCATCCTGGCTTATATCAAGAACAGTGTGGCCAGCAGGAGTAGGGAAGTGATTGTTCCTTTGTACTGGTGAAGCTGCACCTCAAATACTATGTTCATTTTTGGGCCCCTCACTACGAGAAAGACCATGAGGTGCTGGAGTGAGTCCAGAGGAGGCAATGAAGCCGGTGAGGGGTCTGGAGCACAAGTCTTATCAGGAGTGGCTGAGGAAACCGGGATTGTTTAGTCTGGAGAAGAGGAGGTTGAGGGGAGACCTCATCGCTCTCTACAACTACCTGAAAGGAGGTTGTAGGGAGGAGGGTGTCGGTCTCTTCTCCCAAGTATCTAGTGGTAGGACAAGAGGAAATGGCCTCAAGTTGTGGCAGGGGAGGATTAGGTTGGGTTTTGGGAAAAATTTCTTCACTGAAAGGGTTGTCAAGCATTGGAACAGGCTGCCCAGGGAAGTGGTGGAGTTGCCATCCCTGGACTTATTTAAAAGATGTGTAGATGGGGCACTTAGGGACATGGTTTAGTGGTGGATTTCGCAGTGTTAGGTTTACGGCTGGACTTGATGATCTACATGATTCTATGATTTTATACTGTTGCCAAAATGCCATTTCCCATGGTTCCCACTGCTTTAAATGGGACAGAGAGGAGTTACACTCCCTCCTCTTCCACTGTCTTCAGGGTGTTTTGGTTTTTTTGCTCTGGATGGAGGAAAGTTCTTCCTCTTCTCTCCCAGTGCCACAGCTCACACTACTCCATCTCCAAAGGGATTCCCAGGCCCTGGAGTCCCTCAGACACCCAACTGTTGTCACCACTGCTGCCCATAAGCTGCGAAGACAAGAAGCTCCTGGAGGAGATGCTCGGTAGCCTTAGGGGCAGAAGCATGGGGTATTGGGAGCGTCCGGCCAGGAGAAGATTGGCTAGTTGTCCATGGGGCATGCAGCTAGGCCAGGGAAAGTGCTTTCCTGTAGATGAGCAAGTGTGAGGCTCGTGCTGGCCCACAATTAACCTATCTTCACAAGGAAAGGGGAATTCCAGCCAAATATTTATTCATACAACAACAGACACAGATTAGGACAATGCTGGGCTTTCCAGGGGATGAGGCAAGGCACAAGATGAAAGGCTGTGTGGAAAACGTGGTGCTCATGACATTCCCACCTCCTGCTGCTGCTGCTGCTGCTACTCAGTTTACAACTGAATTGCAGTGTATGCTGCGGGAAGCCAAGTGGTTTTGCTTTCCTGAAGCTGTATCTCTCCAGAGCCACTCTCGGCAGCCTCAGCTGGCTCTTTTCTTTAGTGAAGTGAAAATTAGTGCTAGCTCACTTATTAAAATGCACCTCAGCTACGTCCCGTCACACTTCTTCGCTACTCGTGCTGGCTCTGCTCTACCCTGGCCTTCACGTTGCAGTCATTATAGTTGTATTTGGCAGATACTTGCCCCGAAACTTAATCACACCTACCGTATATCATGTCTACTTTCTGTTATTAGCCCTGCAATTTGTTTCCATCTGACTGTGTCCCAACAGCTGATTTATGTCCCAGCAATGTTACTAACCTTGCTGAGAACTGATGTTTTGCACTGTTCAGCATCAGCTCATTCAGCTGCATTTTACATGTGCTGTCGCTCACCATCGTGCCTCAGGCTGAACCTAACAGTGGCAAGGGTAGAGCCATACCAGGTGCAAGCCCAGAAATACCGCAGCAGGGTCACCTCCAGTCTGGTGGCTGCAGGGACCTGCTATCACAGTCTGTTCCCCGCTTTCCTGCTTCTGTGGTCTTGGCTCAAGGGCTCTACTTTGCAGTTCGGAGCCACACAGAGTTCCCTCCTCAGTTTCTTATTTCTGTGAAAGAATTCGGATGTTGACCTAATGCCAAAAGTTAGCTATCCAAAGTAGTCTTACTGTACATCAGGAGGTGAATTTATGGAGGAGCTTTGTCGCATGAGTGCATTTTAGGAGTCTGGGAGCCAAATAAAACAATACTTCTGTTTGAGATGAGGGTGTTGTGGTTTTGTTCAGTGAGGGGGGGCCTAAGGTGGTAGCTTCTGTAGGAAACTGCTAGAAGTCGCTCCCCTTTGTTCAGTGGACTCGGCCAGGCCTAGGGCGGACCCGCTG
The DNA here is from genome assembly GCF_036417535.1 of Chlamydotis macqueenii. Taxonomy (NCBI): domain Eukaryota; kingdom Metazoa; phylum Chordata; class Aves; order Otidiformes; family Otididae; genus Chlamydotis; species Chlamydotis macqueenii. The sequence continues at coordinate 133,996,021 of NC_141556.1, forward strand.
CTGGCCAAGGGCGAGCCAATTGGTAGCAGAAAGTTCCATGATAACGCCTCTGCGATAACATATTTAAGAAGGGGAAAACAGGAAAAAGAAAAAAAGAGAGAAGAGAAGATGTGAAGAAGCTGAGTGGTGGCAGAGGCACAGAGGGGGAGGCACGGGCCTCATGGGCCTTGCAGGCATCACCCTCTGGCCTCTTGCCAGGCGGCCAACTGGGCCTGGCTCGGCCCAGCCTGGCTGCAAGAAGTGGAGAGGAGATGAGCTGAATGATGTGAAGAGGTTCTGAGAGGTGTCTGCCAGCCTGTTGTGAATAACTTTTCTTGTGAGAGGAACGGGTGCAGATGCCAAGGTCAGTTCAAAAGGAGGGGGAGGAGTAATGCGGCTCCTGGCCAAGATTCCCCTGCAGCCTGTGGTGATGACTGTGGTGGAGCAGGTTGTCCCCCTGCAGCCCATGGAGGTCCATGGAGGAGCAGAGATCCACCTGCAGCCCGTGGAGGACCCCACATTGGGGGAGGTGGAGGCCTGAAGGAGGCTGTGGCCCATGGAGGGCCCACTGGGACAGCTGTTCTGGAGAGACTGCACCCCGTGGAAGAGATGACCCATGCCAGAGCAGTTTCATGAAGGACTGTGGCCCATGGGAGGGACCCCACAGGGAGGAATATGAGGAGTTCTTCCCCCGACGATGACGCAGCGGTGTAAAACAACGCGACCCCCATTCCGACTTCTCCCCTGTGCCACTTGTGGGGGGAAGGCAGTAGAGATAATGTTAAGCTTGGGAAGAGGGCGGGGTGGGGGGAGGTTATCTTGTTCTCTGTCTCATTCTCCTGCTGTTTGTAGTAATAAATGAATAGTTTTCCCCAAGTCAAGTCTGTTTTGCCCGTGACGGTAACTTTAAGGATTTTCTCCCTGTCCTCATCTCAAACCTCGAGCCGTTTTTCTTACATTATCTCCCCCTATTCTCTCGGAGGGTGGGGGCGGGGGGTGAGAGAGAGCCTGCGTAGTCTGGTCCCGATCGAGGCTGAACTACGACAGAGGGGTATTTAAAAAGTAAACGAATGGCTCCCTGCAGGGCCTTGCAGGCTCACTGTCTATGGCAGAGTATGAGCCCCATAGTAAAGAGGCCAGCAGCGAGCCAGGTGTCTGTGGAGACGGTTGTTGCTGGGGACTTGGGCTGAAATGCAGCAGCCAGGGACCCTTCAGCCCCAGCACTTCTGCCCTAAGTTGGCCAAGCGCTTGTGGCACCCAGAAGGTCACAGAGAGATCTCTTTCTGTAGCCCTCTCACTTTATCTTTGCAAGTTTTTCCCTCATATGTTTTTGGCTTGTCTGTGTCCATATTACAAATTCATTCTAGTCATAAATGGCAATGAAGACTCTTTCCGAAACGACTCCCTAGGAACATGACATTCACATTGCACTAGGTCTCCTGAAGGGACGATGGCCTTTGCAGCATCCTTACAGAGCCACTGAAGCCTGGCTGGTGCCCACCTAGCCTAACAATTTCTAGCACCTGCCCAGAGGCCACAGTGATGGCTACCATTTGCTATAAGACTATGGGCTTTTTTTCCCACAGAAGCAAACCCACTGGCTAGCTTGATGTAGCTCTACTGCTTCTGCAAAGCCTCTGATTTGATATGAGCCATAGTACAGAACAGAAGACAAGAAACATCACGTTAAGCATAGTTTCTTGGGTTTTAGAAAATATTTTCCTTCAGTTCACTTATGCTGCTTACCAGAAGGTTAAGCCTGGGCTCACTGACCTGCTGGCTTATTGCTAACTCATGCCATGAACCGATCTCCCAGTGAATTCTCTCCATGAAATGTACTATGGTGAGCCTGGTAAACACATACTGGAGCTTCTCATTCATTGATGCTCGAACCCTACCATCATGCCACTCACATGATTGATTTACGTGCACTTGTTTTAGACTCAGGGTATGAAACCAGGATACTGGTCCAAATTTACAAAGATGTTTCTAGACCCCAGCAAAAGCCACTGATTTCAGTGGAGGTTGGGTTTACATATATATCCAAGGAATCTCCTTGGGAATAATTACAGACTCTGGGTAACCTGAACATACTACGATCTGTGAGATACACCTTTGAATGCATATTGTCCTGGTAACTGTCAGGCACCAGGCACAATTCAGAGTGCTTCAGTTGGCTTTTCCTGAAGTTGAACAGGACATGTTTTTATCTCATGCCTGCCAAATTTGAGATTAAAAACCCAAACAATGTAAAATTAATTATTTCTGTCCAAACTATCCAGGGGGGTTGGACTATATGACCTTTGAAGGTCCCTCCCAACCCTAACGATTCTATGATTCTATGAACTAGAGAAAAAAGCAAACTATGGTACTTATGAAGAACAGATGATATATCTTTTTCTTTTGAACAAAATGTTCAAATGGCTTATCATTCACATCGTTTAGAATCAGAGATTTTGCTTTTGATTTAGAATAGCAAATTCACATTTTAAATTAAAATCTTTTGAATAAAATTAAAACCTTTAGTTCAGAGAATGATGAAATGAGATATATGGGCAATTTCACAATCCTTTAATGTTATCCAAATGGGAAATTCCACCTTCCTGCTGAAAAGCTTGTTTTCTTGGTAGCATTTTTCTATGGAAAAACATTATTCACAAATTCAAAAAGATTTTGTGCTATGGTATTTTCTTATCTATAGTTAGGAACAAACTGTCTATATTGACTGCGAAACAAATTAGCATGTTCAATCTTGGGGCATATTTATGTTTTTATTTTCGAAAGCATTGCACTATGTCCAAGTGTCACATCTATAAACAGACTTGATTACTTTTCTGCCAGAAGGACACTCTACACTACAATCTGAAGTAAAAAAAAAAAAATCATTAAGGATATTACGATAGCTACATCTGTGGTCTGAGCTTTGTGGAAAAAAATTTTGCCTCATAAATCTGCTAAGTAACAAATATCAGACTCCACAAAAAGTGTCATAAACTTTATTTTCTGGTATCATCTGATGTCCACTCAACAAATCTACACTTTTATAGGACTGTGAAATTGCTTTCTGATATTCATGTACTTTTCCAGACTAAAAAATTCATCAACATAAAACAGATGACAGCATTAGAAGACTGTAATTTGCCACAGATGACTTATTAGGTCTTGATCTTTATAACAAAATAAATCTAAGGCCAAAGGAAAATGGTTTTGTTTGACATGTTAATTCCTTTGTATGAGTAAGTTAGTCTGTAGACTGGGCTGGAACGTCCTTGTCATGAGCATGACATACTTTAGAAACAATGGACATGTCCCTGCCTACTTCTTTACAGGTCATAAACTGAGAGAAGGACAGACCTGCAGAGGGTTTCTCTTGGCCCGTTACCTGGTTCCTTACAGATATCCGGAGTGTCAGCTTTGGCTCCTCTCCTTTTGCCAGTGGGTCCCCAGAAACCTGTGAGGCATTTACTTGCATGCACAATTCTCTCATTGCCCTCTCTCTCTTTGGTCAAAATACAATTAAGTCTCTGATGTTGTCACCAATGCACGAACTTCACAAGTTTTATGACGTCTATTACAAAAACTTTTCCATTGTTTAACTTTTTGCTCACTTGTTGTTTTGTAATCATGCTTATTGCACCAGTATTCTGTTATCAGAGTTCTTACATGCTAAAACATGTTTTATGAAATCAATAAATATTTAGGAGAACAAATATGATGTGTCCCCTTCATGTCTGGAATCAATAAATATTTAGGAGAACAAATATGATGTGTCCCCTTCATTTCTTAAGGGATACATTTGCCCTAGTTATCTGTGTGTGTGGGGGAAGAGGAGGTTAGAAGACCACCATAAGCCCCCTTCCCTGCTGTGTTTCTCTCCCACACCTCGTGGATGCTTAGCCTTCCTGTGCAAGAGAAGAGCTGGGGATGCAGGCAGTGCCTGGACAAGACCTGTAGCATAACCTCTTGTGCTCTACACAGGCAAGGAGACCTCCTGGTATCACAACTTACCCCCTACCCAGGAAGAAGGTGCTGTTGGGTGCTGTTGGGCGAAGAAAAGCTCAAGGTCAGAGTATGACTGAATCTGATGAAAGCATTAGACTAGTCACTGAAACAAAAATCTGTCCTCATCACCAGACCAGCTATGCAACTTTTCTTACTTCCTGCCATCAGCCCCAAGATTCAGTGTTGGTAATTATGATAGCCGTATTATACTATATAATACATTAGAAATACTGTGTTATAATATATTATATTGTACATAGTTATATATATACAGTATATCTGTAGTTGCATATGTCTATATATAGTTATAATGAATTACAAAATAGATGCTGTCCAGTGGCAAAGATGCAACCTGATTTTGACATTGTGATTGAGAGAAAGCATCTTCAGATCAGCTTGTGATGTGGAAGTAATTTCCCCCTTTTTCTTCCCTCATTCTCCACTGACAGAGAGCATGTAAACCAGCAGGTCTGGTACTCAAATCAACCATACAAGGAAGCAGAGGTAGGGAATAAAGCTGGGAGTCCCCAGGACAAGTTCAGTGAGTGACTCCTGTCCCTCTGACATGTGTAACACAAGCTGTCAAACATAAGCAATCTTATTCAGTGCTCCTGGACATAAGTCATGTGCACAAAAACATGTCTCCCCTGGGAGACACTAACATCAAAGTTAAGGGCAAATTTAAGACAAATGTCACTAAAATAATATTTTTTAAAAGGATGTTGAAATAATTGTGAAGATTTATGGCCTTTTTCTGTTGGATGCCTGGAGAGCCAGGGGCACTTAGTGAACAATCCAGACCGAATGGAATTGTTATGTTTTTGAGTAGCAGGCTTCAAGGACATCAATGAGGCCGCCTGTGAGAAAGTAATGAAGCTTCCTGTGAGAAAGTAATGAAGCAACCTTGAGAAGAAGGAAAACAGCTGGTATACGTCACTGGGGGCTGAACATGAAGCGGGGTGCAGGTGGAGAGAACCGTGCACGTGAACAAAGAGACTTAACGAATCATATTTTAGGTAGGAGCATGTGCATGATATAGTTAACCAATTAGTAGAGAGCTTGTGCATGATACGGAACTAGAAGGGCTATATTAACGGGGATGTATCAACAATAAAGTGGCATTTGCTTGATCATGTTGGTCGTGAGCAGCGTCCGTGACTTCTGCATCAGCATTTTTCCACTTGCCCTTGGTAATTTGCTGAGTCACACTGGGAACATGGACTAGGATGTAGAGACAGAAACTTGCCAAAGACAGAATGAGGTTTTGTTTTATATATTTTATATGAAGATTGCCTAAAGCTGCTAACAAGGCAGGCCCTTATTACTATACCCATGGAGAGATGAAGCCAAATTTTACAGCTGTTGCGAGAAAACCAAAACAGCAGTTACCTGAAGTCATTCAAATCATCCTCTGCCTATCTAGTTTGCAACAAGGGTCCCTTGTTGTTCATTAAAAAACCAAGCAGCTTCTTCCTCCCTCCCTCTCCTCCTACCATCTCCATGTCTGCCAGTGGGATTCCTAATGAACACTTTCCAGGAGATCCTGTAAACACTCCATGGAAAAACTGATGATCTGCCAAGGTCCTGGTCTTCACAACGTGTTTAAAGAACCACACTAAGTTCCTCTAGCAGGTGTGATGTCTCTTTCCTTCTTCCCTTCCCACTTGCTGCTTGAGGTAGCAGACTACTTTCAAAGCTAGGCATACTTCTAGTCCCACTTCCTCCATTTCCCTGGCCTATGTGACTTCTGTCATGTTTTCTTAGAAATAGAGTTGTTTTCCTCCAAATCAGTTGGAAGGAGGCAAAAAACAACCCCAGCCATGTTCCTCTGGTGCTATTCCTCTTGTTAACACCTGGTGTGAACTGTTGAACCTCCCACAAAGTCACTGTTACAATGGTCAAGCTTTCCTCCTTTTCTAAGTTTAGGTAAAATAAGCACCTCTATTCTTCTCAGCGATAAGGAAACACGAAGGGAGAAGGACCAAGTAAATTAATCTTCTCCCAAAATGTGCTTCTAAGCCCCAGATTTTCTCCCTGAGCCCATGTCCTTGACATCTCCTCATGAAAGTCTGGTACTTATGTCTGCCCTTTGGCAGTTGTGTTGTACCTTCAACAAAGAACTGAGCTACCTTGCAATACTTTATAGAGCTTTTACAGGAGGAGGAATATCCCACATAGAGGTAACTTTGCTTTTCAGTCTCAAAGCACTGAAAGCAGCTGTTTCACACACATTTTTGCCAGATATTTTTTTCCTCAATGCTTTTCTCCAGCAGCTCAACTATTTTCAGGTATTTAAACAACTTTTTAAATGAGCAGGAGAGAAATAAGGCTTGCCCTCAGCAGTGATCTGTGTTAAACTGAAAAAGAGTACGTTGGCTAAAATGAAAATTGCTAGTTAGAGGTCATGGCTCAAATACTTCTTAGCGGGGAGCATCTGGCATCCTTGTTTAGCTCAGCTGTATGTAAACACTAATGCACTCTTTTTCGCCTTCATATTCCCTGCAGCACAGTCAATAATCTGCATCATTCTCCCACAGGACTTTTGTTTTCACGTCAGTCTGACGCTCAAAAGCGATATGGACCCCAGTTACAAAACCTTCACCAAGAATAATGAGCAGTGGCTTAAAAACCTTTAGACTCTATCAATTAAACAAATCTCTAACTGCTACAATCTAGTTAATGCTGGGGAGCTGGCATCTTCCTCAAGTCACTTTAGTTTCTGGGCTGAAGTAAGAATTTGATAAAACTGAGGTAAGTAATGCTCTTTGGTAAATTTTCTTTTAGCTTCCTAGGGAAAGACTCAGTTGTGATTAAAGAGATTGAAACATTTAATTGACACATAATACAATATATAATATGTTAGCACAACTGACATCAAAAGAACAAATGCTAAACATTGAAATTGCTTGCAAAGGGAGTAGAAAAGAAATTTCTCTCTTGGATCAGAAGAGCTATCTCAAAGTGAAGTGGTTGAAGACGAAGTCTTAGGAAAACATTATAGAAGGAATAGTAACAAACAAAGAGGACTAGACAGTGTTCTTCCCAATATTCTCAAAGAATTCAGATATGAAAATCCCTAACTATTGTAACATGCCCATCTATCATAAATCTGTCTTGTTACAACAAGAACAGAAGGGTTCAAACATGATGAAAAATTGAGAAAAATACCAAGTGAAAGTAGCTGTTGAGGGTCATAGCTTTGGATATCTTTTCTACCAAGAAACTGGAAGAAACCAGTAGACTCTTGGATAAATATAATGAAATTGAGAACACTCAGAATTTACAAAATGTCAAGATTTTCTAAAAGGAAAATTTATTGTCCTCATTAGAATCTTATAAGAAGTCAGTAAGGAGACAGTATTTGCTGATTTCTGAAAAGGTTTTAACAAGTTCCCTCACCAAAGATTCTGTAAATGCTTCTAAGAGGAAAGTTTCTTTCCAGGATTAAAAGCTTGTTAAAGGACAGGAACCAAAGATTAAGAATAAAAAGTCAGTCTTCAAAATGGAAAGGTTACTGGTGGAGTACAAAAGAGATTTGTATTTACAAATTATGTATAAAGAAGAATGAATAATAAGATGACAATGTTTGCTGCAGATGAGAAATTAGACAGGAAAAAAGGAAGTCTGACAAAAAGACTCTCAGGGGATTTTATATTATTGAAAAACTGGGTAGTAAAATAGCAAGTGAAATTCAGCGTTGATAGGATGCAAAGTAGGACACATAAGGAAAACCAACTTTAACTATATTTACACAGTTGTGAGCTTAAAATTAGCTATTATCATCCAGAACAGAGATTGTCCCTGTTCATTCTCTATAAAGAATAGTTCAGTCTTGGCAGTGGTCAAAAAACCTCAAATGGGATGTTAGGAATGATTATGAAAGGAGTAGAGAATAAACCAGAAAACCTTATTATGCTATGTATCAATCCATGGTATGTCTACATTTTGAATATTGAATAAAATTTTAGTCCTCACTCTCAGTATATAATAGAAAGAAAAGAAGCCGCAAAGAGGAGAAATGACGACAATCAACAGCCCAAGTCCATCTCCCTGTGAAGAAATTAAACAGACGGGGGCAGAAGAGAAGTGGCTGAGGGGCTATAAGTCAGTAGAGCCTAAAATAGAGGTTAGGACAAAGAAGTGATTAAAGACCTTTCATTTATTCTTATAACACAAACTCTAAAAGGTAACAAATGAGATTATCAGGCAGCAGTATAACACAAAGGAGTATTTTTTCACCAAATGCATAATTAAGTAATGAAACAAATGGTTACAAGATATGTGGAGGCAAAAGGTATAAATGGGTTAAAAGGAGATTACATAAGGTGTGAAAATCTGCCAGTTTTGATTAAACACACACAGAGCTATGAGATTAGGAAATCCCTAAGTCACAGCTTGCTGGGATGATACTTGGGGAAAAAAAGCAAACTTTATCTCCCCTGTCCTAAAGCCTTTGATATTAGTCTGCAGTACAGACAGGACAATGGAGTAGATGGACCTGTAGAAATGCTTATAATATAAATTGTAAAATATATTGACAATAAATGTAAAAAAAAGAGAAAAGAACAAGAAAAAGAGTATGTGGTGCGTTGATTTGTACAACTTTTCTCAACAAAATTGTGGTATTGTGCTATGAAGAGGTTACAGATGCTGCCAGCACCTATTCAAATAAATAATCTTACTGATACACGTAACCTGACAGATATGAAGGGATCATCGCTCCACTGATTCTGACTATTCTGCATCAGCTGGCTATCAGGATGCTTGGCAGAGAGTTTCTGTGATGAATTTTCCCCATAGTGCAGTAATGAATTGGCCACTCAGAGTCAATTCGTTCAAAGGGAAGCCAGATGATTTCCACTGGGGCTGAAAGACAAAGCTAATGCTGCAGAAAAGATTAAAAATGGAAACCCGTTAAGCAGATATTCAAGTCCAATGAATTTCAGAGGGAACTCTAAATCCAAACTGAAATTCACCTTGCATCCATGAATTGTTAGTTTTGGTACAGCGAGAGTTGCTCTGCTACGGGGAAGACTGAAGTTCAGAAGCAGCCACATGTGTCTCAGTCAGCACACGTGTACAAAGGGATGCCATGACATTGCTCACAGAAGGCTGAATCCCAAAGTGCTCCCTCCAGCCAGTTTCTTCCTGGCTCCTTATGCAAGAAGATTTAAAATCTCCACCCCTTTGCAGACAGCATTAGAGACATGAAGGACAGAAAAACAACTGTACCAGTTCAGTAGTAGGGCCAAGAGAGATACAGGCACCATGTGTACCAACCAGGACGTGTGAGCTGAGGTCCCTACTAGGATGGGACAGCAGATGAGCAGCCAGGGACTGGCCAGCCCTCCTGAGAAGAGGTTTTACTGGGGGCTCTGTTCACAAATAACAGTCAAGCATCATGGTTTTGATTTAGCTCTGTCCCTTTGATTCAGCTCAAACCCACTGAGTAAGGTTAGGGTCAAGTTTCAATAAGGATTTAAAAACCCTCCTACTGTTGAAACTTCTCGAAAAGACTGACGTAGTGAGCTGGGAAATGTGGCAGAAGTTCGAGAAAGACAAATGTTTTGTGCCGGGGCTTGTGAGCACAGGCTGTACAAGATGGAGGCTAGCGCTGGTAATGTAAAGCAAATTCATTGAGCCTGAAGCAGATCAAACTAATCACAGAAGAAACATAAAGAACCTGTTGCATCTTAACAGTATATTCGTTGCTTCTGATAAGGATTTCTGGGTCCAAAAGCCAAGCTGAGATCTCTATCAGCTGCAAGACATTTTAAGTTACCAGACTGCCTAAGTCAATAGACATTGAAGTAATTTTGTAACATATGAAATTAATACTTTTTCCACAAATCCCAAATCACCATCAACATTGCTGCAAAGTCCTGGATAGAATTGTAGTCTGACTCCGTGGCCATACAGTCCAGTGGCTTGGGAAACATGGGTGCAGCCTGGCTTCTGCCACTGCCTTGGTGATGGATCTGGAGTGCGACAACAGGCATGACTTCCCTTCTCCGTGACCTTATCCCTTCAGGGAAAAGGCGCTAGGACGGGAGTTCGCCCTGCCTTGCTGCAGAAGTACACATCTCAGCTGGTCACCACTAAGGTCCCTTGAAGCAATAGAGTGAAAATTGCACTTTTGGGATTCAAGTTGTCTGATCAGTTTTAGCTGTGCATGATAATAGGATTGCGATGAGTCTCACCTTACAAGTGCTTGTTTCTCTCTGGTGATAATAACAGACATGAGAGTGGCTAATTCAATGTCTGTGTTGTAGATATGTCAATCTGAGCGAGTGAGTCCCACTCTCAGTCTTTGTACAGCGACGTCCCAATGCCAGTGGTTTTCAGTCGCTGTAACACAAATCATGGAGTGGCTTGGGAACTGGGTTATATTTTTTCCCTGTGTTACAAAATACGAATATTTCAGACATGAAACTTTTGGAAGGAATGTGCTAGTTGTGAAAAAGTGTGTGTGTGTGTATAGATATAAAGCTTCAATGAACAGAAGGGAGCTTCCCATTGATCTCTGGCTGTACTTCAGTGGGAGCGGTACTTCATTAAATATAGAACTGAAAGCTGAATACAAATTTCAGGATTTGACCTTATATGCATGCAATTATTTCATATACACTTTCTACAGTAAGATAAAAAATAATTAGGTATAGGCTGTTTTATAGGAATCAATAACTGGCTTGAAAAAGTCAATACTCCAGAGCACAATTTATAGCTATTAACCTGAATCTGCCTCAAGCATCCTGTTCTTTCATCATTACTGTTTAAGTAAATGAAAATGAAGATTGAAAGTAACAACCTTTCCAGGTCACTAAAATGTTGCACTTGTGAAGCATGCCACTTAACTCTCAGGTCTTAGAAAAAATGCGATTTAAATGCAACGTGTAATAGTGCCACTTAATTGCAGACAGGTAATTTTGTCATACAAGGTTGAAAATGCATGCTATAGTTTTGGAGAAATTCCATTTTGTCATTCTTTTGCTGCAGCGGTATCACATTCAAATTTCCTTATTTCTGAACATTGCCTTTGCCGCTTTCGATACATCAGTAGAGTCTTATTTGGCATGTTTTACAAAGAATGCTTGAGAGAAGAGATTTCCATTTTCTTCCCCATGTGAGTTGGTTAGCGAAGAATTTGAAGCACACTACTTGCTTCATTTCCTAAGGCAATAGAGCTTGTGGTATTGCACTGCCTTCTGCCCTTTTCACCTCTTTTCATGAGTAACCCTGAAATTTGCTGTCAGAATTCAAGAAAGTTTAACTTTCATTGAAAATCCATATTTGAATCTTCTACTACCATTCTGCTCTTGGGACTCAACATTTGACATAAATTTTACTATGCATTTTCTCCCCTTCCTACCCCACATTCTAACATTGCTGAGACTTCAGGCTTTCCAGGCAAGGTACCTTCTTGGAAAACAGCACTAAATTCTGAAGAGACAAAAGTGCTGCAAAGGCAGCAACAAGTAAAGCAAAATATGGTGCCAGCATTCTTATATGCCAAAACCATGGGTTGCTGGGTTTTTTTGAAGGTCACCTTATTTGCACAAATTATTCACTTGTAGCAAAATATTTTACAATGCTTGTAACCATAAATGCCTATGGACTGTTTGTTGCTAGTTTTACTCCTGCTGTGCTCTGTTCATTCTGTCTTTGCCTGGCTAACTTGAACATGCTGCGAGCCATGAGTGGGTCTCTTTCTAGACTCTTTTGACAGGATTCCTTTTATCTAGCCAAAAGTGGTCGTTGAATTGCCCTCTGGAAGTACTGTTTTCCTAGGGAAACCTAGGGAATTTTGACAATTGGCTTAGCTTAGACATGTTGCCCATAGTGACCATGATGCTGTGATGAAGCATATGAAGTCCTCTGGGGGGAAAAAAATCCATGGGACTGATGTCACTTGAAGATGTGTAGGAGTGGAGAATTTAATTTTGTATTTGCAGAGTCATTTCTGCCACAGATTGCTACGGGGCTTAAGGAACAGATCTATAATTTTTTTTTTTTAAAAGCATTGAAAATATTTATTAAAATTAAAAAGAGAAAAAATATATTAATTGGTCTTCTAACCACTTGTTGCAACTAATGAATCTCTGCCTCAGGTTCAAAGTGACAGATGATACACTAAAGAAAAAAACCCTCATCTCTTGCACTCATCTCTGTCACTCAAACCCACTTTAGGAAACCTGGACAGGGGAGCTGGTTCCTATGAAATTCGGCTGGGTTTCCATACAAGGGGCAGTGTTTTGACCCTCCTGAATGCTATGGCCTCTTTGCCATAGATTTTAGCTGAGGCAGCAAGTTGCCAACAAAATTCAGAATTCAGCAGGATATTTTTAATATCCAAAACTAAGTTGATCTCCAGTCTAGAAGACTGAGATTCACAAATTTTAATCTTTTTTCTTTGCGCCTGTCACAGCTGAAGAGAAAGTATTCTCCTCTGCCTGTCAGTGGTTTTCACTGGACTCACAAAATCTCTAGCTTGTTTGGGTTTGTTTTTTTTTTTGCAAACAATTTTGTCTGTACTGTTATATTCATTTAAATATATGTGCAGAATGTATATGTCCCAGCCTACCTGGGACAGTCAGCTACTGAAAAGGCTTAATTGGAAGCACAGGTAATTCATGAAGTAGAATACTTACATCAGTCACTGATGTCAGCCAGTGTTTGAATGCAGGTTTTCAGGGATAATGAACACAGGTAAGAATACATCTATTGAACAGTTTGCAATCATGCCACAGGCTGACATTTTGTTTCAGAAAACATTCATTAAATTATTTGGCATAGCAACCAAGTGAGTAAAAATCAAATTATTTGCGGGAAAAAACAAAAAAATTCTCTACTCCTGCTGAATGCATGGTATACTGTGAGTCACTCACTCACATCTAATCCAAAGATTTTTTATGATCTAGTGGTAGAAAAAAATTGATGTGGCAAAAATGGGTTAAATGAGGAGGAACTACAATTAGAGGTGTACATGCTGGACAGTCCCTAATATCTGAAGGTCTAAGCTTAGATATAATGAAACCTTCCCTGCCAGGACTATGTTCTTTTCAAATTGACTGTTTCACAAGCAAAACTATCATGTTGTTTCATCATCAGCCTCAACATTCCTCTTTGAAACTTAGCTGTTTGCATGATTTTGATTGCTAAGAGAATTTTATCAGTCTCCTGAAATTCAGGTCTCCTGTGAGACTTTCATGTGGCTCCTCGCAACCATTGCTTGCAAACCTACTACCCTACAGCACGTGACAGGTTCTGAGCCCAAGTGCCCCCCAGACCAATTTTACCTCAATTTCAAACACATATATTGTGAGTTAGCTCTGTGAGAGGGGGCAAGATGCAGCCCCCCAAAGGCTTGCCATCCCACTGGTGTTTGTGCACTGAGAACCTGGCATAGACAGATGAGCAGCCTGATGAGGAGAAAAGCTTATGGCAGCGCCAACTAGAAACATTTTCCTTTGGTGTTTCACAGCAGTGGAGATTTGATCAAGCTGGTTCACCCAAATCACAAATATTTATAATTTGCCCCATAAAATGGAAATTCTCTGCCCGAGTTTTACCCAGAGGAGGAGGTTCCGGCTCACTTCTTTCACTGCCCATGGGTGCAGCCTTCCTGGCGTTAGCAGTATGTCAGTCTCCCCTGACCACCCATCTTCCTGGCTACCACAACGTGCTTGATCTACAAGGAGTGTTTCCACAGACATTATACTCTCTTGTTCTCTTCTGCTTTGCAGTGAGGCAATGACCTGAATTACTTACCTGGCTGTCAGACCTTAAAGGGAGATAAAACACTTGCTTTATGAATCAGGGGATAGTAAGGCAAGGAGATAGCAGGCAACAAAACACCTGCCTTTCTCCATGGCTTAATTCACCTAGCTTGCCTTGGAAATGCCTTGGCCTTATGAGGATAAATGATGAATATTAGTTACCCTGCTTCCTTTTTTTTTTTTTTTTTGACAACTAAGCCATTGCAAGGGAGGGAAATTTGTTATTGTCCTTTTGTCTGAAAGAAGCTGTGAGAGATTTTAGGTCCATTTCTATATGCTCTGGTGCTAAACCCGTGGCTGCAAAGAGCTGCTCTTGCTTTGTGAACATAAAACAAACCACTGGAGTATCTAAACTGTAGTCGTGCCTTTCTGTTGGAAGTGCAGAGGAACCAAGAGATGAGAAAAGCAAACTTAGCTTATGTGAGAAGGATGGTGCCAGAGGAGCTTCGGTTGGCTGTGGTAGACCTTAATTTTGGATTACATTCAGAAGTCTAGATCTTAGCTGTTTTCACCCAAGTCCTGACTGTCATCATTAATTCTCCAGCAGCATATTCCTGGATGGGTATGTAGATGTTATATTTATTGGTCAGATTTTTATGGCTTTCCATCTCCTGTATACAGCAACCACACAGTCTCTACTCTCCGTAGCTATAGTATGGAAGGCAGCAAATATTGCATCAACCACATTTTCCATTGCACGCAGTTGTCCAAGCAGGAAGTTACAATGTCCTGGATCAAGCATTCACAGACGCTTTGGAGATGGGAGGCTCACATCTTTTCTTTGATGTAGTTTGCTCCTTGCATCAGTATCTATACCCTTTCCATCTCCTCATTGCTCTCTGGTAAGGCTGACAAAACACTGAAGTAGGCTAAGTTTTTTAGAAACCAGGCTGAGGTTTTTAGGGACAGGTCATGCTTGCCTCTGTCTGGGATAGTCTAGGCACAGGCTCATATCTGTTGCAGCAAACACAGAGCAGCTCAAATGAATGCTATAATGGTGTCTTATACATGGTAAAAATAAAAGATTAGATAAACCTCCCAATTTGATGTCTGAGACTCAAAAACCTATACCCTTATTTATACATGGTGTCTTCCGTCTATAAATATATGTGATATTTGCTTTCATAGTACTGAAAGGGTAATGTATGCATTTCAGTTGGAAAGAAAAAATAATATATTTTAAAAATACAAGGCAGAGTTGGATAGAGAGGATGCCACAAGCTCACATTTGATTAGATCATAAATCTTTTTCTCTTTAAACTAATACAGAGAAGAAACATTTAAGAAATGTTAAAAATTTGTTTGTAAAATTTAGCATTTTTTGGAGCCTGTTTTTCCAAGTATTGTCTTCCTCTGACATTTGTTCTGTTTTGCTTAGAGTAAATAGCCCCTAGTTTTACCCAAAATTCTCTCTCTTAATTTCTCTGTGACACTAGCCAGTCCGAGAGTGTTACCTCATAGTCATTCCTTTCAGCTGTCCAAAAAACTTGCTGTTAGTTCTTTTCTCCATTGTGTTCTTGTTTAGTTTTTATCATAATATTAAATCTTAGTAATAACAATAGCAATAGTAAAAAAATAATATCCTTAGAGAGAGTGAACACATTATTTAAAAAGGATAAATTGTAAGATAACTCACTGAGGCCTACATCTTTCTTAGACTTAGGCAATGGAGGTTAATTCTTCCTTGACACCATTTTTATCCTAGAAAAACTCTGTTAATGGTTTTCTTTGTTTGTGTATCAGTTCAAGTGAGAGAGGGCAATTAAGTCTTCACTGAGAAAGTCAGTAGGAGTTAGGAAGATTTCCTTTGCTTCTTATGTGTTCCATTTATCAAAGAAATAAGAACATGGCCTAATACTCTTCATACAGACAAGCTTTTGGCTACCATATCTATTCCCCATTAATAGTTTTCTGATAAAATTAGCTTAGGGTCCTTGCAGAACTTTTTGAAGTTGATGAGCCAAATTATTATCTATATATCCATTTCTGGGTGTGTTCACACACAGAAAAGATACTGAACAACTTGAGCAAGGCATCCGAGTGCTTTAAGAGCACAATCATTACTTATCTCAACTTCACCATCATGGAAGAAAATATTACTTTTATAGCTAATTTCTTACTGTTATTGTTCCCATTTTATATAGGGGAAGCTGTGACACAGGGATCAAATATTAATGAACGTAAGACCCTTTTGCAACAGTATGTCACCTCGGGTAAGTACCATTACTGTTTAATGAGTAAGAAGGACAGTAAGGATTCTCTTGTTGTTCATTTAACCCAATCGGTGAAAATATTTCAGCTCAATAGCCTGAATGCAGTTGTCAGTGTAAACAGTTCATCATTAAATATGAGCTCTGGTAGTCACATCAGAAGTTAATGGTTCTTCAAATGTAAAAATTATGATAACAGTAGGCCTCTCTCTATGATTTTAACAGCATCATTTGTTCACTGGAGGAAAGATTTTTTCCATGTGGCTATTAATCTCATCTGAATGCTTGTGCTTAAGGTCTGTATCGATGACCACACAAAAAAGAGAAAGGTTTTGTCTCTCTAAGCAGCAAGCACCAAATGCAAAACCTTTACTCTGCACTGTAATTATCACAGAAGAGGTGAGAAAATCAACATCTTCATAGCAGATATGGTCTGTTATATCATACATTATCATAGCCTCTACAGAAAAAAAAAAGACAATTACAATCAGTTAATGTGCATATTATGCAGATTAAGAATTATGTGAACATGTGGCAATTGAGGGAAGATTTATAGGGGAGCTGCAGGCAGAATTTGTTTTTCCCTCAACAGTTTTGTGCTTGCTGGGGGAAAACAGAGGAGGTTGCACTGCGCAGCACTGGGGGCAGAGATCTCCTGAACACAAGCACTGGCAGGTCAAACCAAACCCCATCTGGCTTGATATTCTGCCTGCAATGCTAGAAAAAGTCAGTGTTATTTAGGGAAGGTATGCAAGCTTCAGCACTTTCAGTGGTCCGTTACCCTGACACTGCCCCAGCATCCGAAACTGTTTTATTAAGGTTGTTAAAGGTAAGATTAGGTGAGATGTCCTGTGAGTTCTGAGTTCCATTTACCTTCCACCTTCAAGATCTTTTAAATCTCAGTCACATTCTCCTGTCAGTCTCCTCCTTCTCAAAGAGCCCCAGCTTTTTAAATGTCTCTTAGTAAAGCAGCTGCTTCACACTCTTGATTTTTGCAGTTGTCCTTCTCTACACTTTCTCTTAACTCCACTCCATTCCTCTTGAGAAATGAAGATCAGAATTCTCTGCAGAACACAGTACAGGACTTGGTTTTATACAGCAGCAAAATGATGCCCTTTGTTTTATTCTTAGTTTTGCTCCTGATGTTCAATGTTCAGTATTTTATTGGCCTTCTTGGCTGCCACTGTTCATTCAGTCAATTATTCTGTGGCTGGTCAATGAGGACTCCAAGATACCTTCTCTGCTAGAAAGGAGTTCAGCATCATGGAAGTATGTTTTAGACTTTTTTTTGCATCACTTTGTCGTTATCTGCCTTGAATGTATCTGCCACCTTTTCGCCAACATTAATTCTTTCTAGAGTTATTTGCCTTTGGTACAACATTGGACTGCTGGAAGGAGCTTAGTGCCATCTGCAAACCCAGGGATTTTAGTATGGGCTCCCTTCTTCAGGTCATTGACAAAGATGCTTATTAAAACTGGTCCCAGCACTAGTCCCAGTAATGGGATTGATTCTTGTTGCAATGCTTACTGATTCTTGTTTGTTCTGAAAAGTCTTACCTGTTGTTCCCTATTTGTAAGTAGCTTTCATTCTGCAGATAGATATTCTTAATTTTTTTTTCTAGAGATACAAAGACTGTTAAAATGTAAGGGTTATGCAGAACAAATAATAAGAATACCACGAGGCACATTAGGCATCTTTTAAAGACAAAGTTTAGTGGCAGGAGTCTACTTCTGTCAGGCATCTGGGAAAGGGGAGGAGAATGGCTTAAGTTAGATTTTCTGCCCATTATTCTGTCTTG
Organism: Chlamydotis macqueenii; assembly: GCF_036417535.1. Lineage (NCBI taxonomy): Eukaryota > Metazoa > Chordata > Aves > Otidiformes > Otididae > Chlamydotis > Chlamydotis macqueenii. Next base: position 134,013,787 of record NC_141556.1, read on the forward strand.
TGCTCATTGTCCTGAAACACTGGGTACTTGATCTTCTCTTCCGTATCCCCTTGAACCAGTCTCTGCTTTCCTCTGTCAATTGAACTGAAGAGCATCAAGGCCCAGCACAGTGATCATAAATTGTTGCAAAGTTAACATTAAAATTATCTGTTTGAGTATAGCAATATTGAAGAACATAATGTACAGGTTCTCAGATGATGTCTGAGAGCCAATTATGAGCTATTATTGCAGTAATTTTATTTTTAGTTTGTGTCTTAGTGGTTGTTTTGCTTTTGGCACTGACTTCCCTGTGGAAGACACAACTGAAGTGCTAATCAGTAAGCCTAAATGCTCAACAAAAATCACCAAGCAAATATAAAAGTGGTGGAAAGGAGGGTCTGTGGTGCCAAACTGAAAGATCTGTAAGTGTAGGCCTATTAGCATACTGACATGTTTAGCACTAGCTTAGCATCAAAGTGTGTAACTTGCTGTGTGCTGATAATTGGAAAAAACCTCTGTCTGGTTGAGCTCCTTGGTAGATCCGCATGGATCACAGACTCCATCTAAAGGTTTTTATTTTAACAGCTTACCCCATGTTTTATTCAGTTACCAGATCACATGAGCAATAAGTTGTTTAGTTGTACTCTTCTGTGTTACAACAAACCAAAGGCTTGTTATATTTTATTTGTGACAATACAGGTTTTCTTGAGACTGCTGTCACTTCTCTGGCAGCTCCTTGCCAGAAGAGTATAAGATAATACACAGCAGGGGAACTTCTCCCTTTTTATCCTGCACCTGATGATACCTGCCTCCAAATGGACACTTGCTGCTTTGCAGAACATTCCGATATCAACAAACTTATTTTGATTCTCAGATACCTTGCACGGTTTCTCAGAAGTACAGTTCTACTGCGCCTTCTGCCTATTCAGTGTTTCCTGAAGAGTCTCCTGACCAGATAGGGGTCAGTGACAAGTGGTGTCCCTCAAGGGTATATTTAGATAAGGATGGAATTTTTACAATGAGGGTGGTGAAGCAGTGGAACAGGTTGCTGGAGAGGTAGAGGATGCCTCATCTCTGGAAACATTCAAGGCCAGGTTGGACTGGGCTCTAAGCAACTTGATCTGGTTGGAGATGTCTCTGCTCCTTGCAGGGGGGTTGGACTAGATGACCTTTAAAGGTCCTTTCCAACCCAAGCTATTCTATGATTTGTGTCTCAGAGATGCCGGCTAGCAAGGTGGAAGCCATGCAGCTGTTGTGCTGTTAGTAAGTTATAATTCCTAACAAGTTCCTAACATTGTAGAGTACAATGTTAGCTCACAAACTTCATCACTCCACTGTTTGCAGCTGGAAAAAAAAACACATTAAAAATCAATCTAAAATGCTCAGTACAATCCTCAGTAGAGTATGTAAGAACATTTCTTACTGAAACTCATTTCAATACTATTTTCACTTTGGATTTTCCAGCATATCTGATGCTGAAAGAGTTTGCAATAGGTCTTTCTGTGTGGTTGTTGGTTTGATGGTCAGTGATTGTCTTTTTACAGGAACTCTAACAGTCCTAGAAAAACTCCAACAACCAAGCCTTCAAACAAAGCCAAAATCAGAACAGAAAATATGAGAGTCAGTGCAGAAAAAGACGCTTCCAGTGTATGCAAGGATAGTCAGAGTGTAAAGGTTTCAATGGAAATAAATTAAATTTTTCTAAAGAAGTTTGAGTGATTCAGAAATGATTGTGGCTGACTGTTCATTTCCACTCTGGAAATAACATTTCTTTGAGGTGCTGAGTCATGAACAACTGGGACACTCTGTACCAGCATGGAACAAGGCACTTGGAGCCATGTATCAGAAAAGATACTCTGCCTGCCTGGTGTCAGAGAGCATTTACAGACAGACAGACATGGGGAAGGTCTTACTTACAGAATACAATTTGGGAAAAACCAGCAAGATGATGGGAGCTTTGATTTGCGCCAGTAAGCCCGGTGCCCTGTCAGATGTGATGAAGCTGACAGGACAGACTGTGTGAAATCTAGCGTTAAGCTAGAAACTGTCTCCAGTTTTCTGCTTTCTCAACAGGATTTCTAACCCCCTTTTTCCCAAGCCAGCCTGTGGGAGGGCAGGCTGAATGCCGTGCACAGACTATAGCGATAGTCTCCTGCACCACTGCTGTCTCCATCTTATACCAGTTTGTTCAGTACTCTCCCTTGCCTGGGCCAGTGCACACAGTCTTCTGAGGCAGGATGGCGGAGGGACTGCAGATATGTACTCCACTAAACTCATCTCCACTGACTTTTATTATAAGAGCAATCTGGGTGAAGGCATCAGGACTGAAGGCTTCTCCCAGTAACATTTGCAAATATCACAGACATGCCTTGCCCCTCACAGCCTGGGAGAAACTGTGAAAAGACATGGCTTTATGTGATCTTTAGACTCCAAGGCAAGAAGCAGCTTACTGCAGGGATAGATTCTAATGGACTGAGCAAGAGTCCAACTTCCACTCACTCCCCTTACACACTTAATCACACCACCATCATCGTCATGCCAGCTCACTTCTCCCACAGCAGCACCCACCCGACAGCCCACCTGCCTGTGATGTACACCAAACAGCATCACATAAGCTCTCTGTGTCTAGGTGAGGGTGAGGCTGCCAGCACTGCTTGGCAGATCGTGGCTTTGCAGTATGCAGTTAGTGCCAAACATCCCCCATGGCATGAGATTTTAAAACAATAGGGAGACTTGGAAAGCAGGCTGGGGACATTTCCTGGCTTGAGGAGTGGTATCAGGTGAGACATGGTGCAGAAAGAGATGCTAGAAAGAGCTAGAGGTGCTCAGAAAACTATCCAAAGGTGTTTTGTCACAGGGAAGGACAAGATCTGGGCTCTCAGCTTCAGAGAGGGAAGCAGTGAGAGTAAAATATCTCTAAAATAAGTATTTAGAAAGAAGGCACTGTAGAGTTTGACTGCAGAGTATCCTGGGAGCTTCATGAGGTAACTGGAGTGGGGAGAGGAGCTAGATTAAGTCCTGCAAGGCACCACTGCTTCTGTCATGGCTGATCTGCCAGGACCAGATGTTCCTTGCCACAAGGAGGATGAGTAATAGAGGGAAGCCAGAACAACAGGATTTTGTCTTTTTTTTTCATGTTCTCTCTGTTGGGGAAGGGAAAGGGAGGTGTGTTGTTAGTGCAATATTAATGAGTGTTCTGATTTGTATCCCAGTGCAGGTAATCACACAAGGTGCTTTTTTTTTTTTTTTTTTTTTTTTTAAAAGAGCAGCAAAGGAGCTGAGGTTGACTTGTCTGCACAGGGCATCTCTGCCAGCTGTACCCTGGTAAGCACAGCCCTCTTCGGGAGCCACCCAAAAAGCTAATGTTGGGGCACAGCATCTTTGTCCAGGGGCAAGGATGTGATATGGTTTGATAATGATATGATATGATGCAGGGAAGCAAAGCTAGACCCCGTCTTACCTCCAGAACCAAGCTACCTCAATTCACTTGAGTGACTGTCCTCTCACCATTTCAAGGAGACTACTTCTCACTTTTGGAAAGTTCCTAGACTGGAAAGAGATACGCTTTGAGCATTGTTATTCCCAGACCCAGATTCTTCCCTGAGGGTCACCAATTGTCCCTTCCCTGTTCCCTATGTCACAGTTCAGCCCTACTCAGCAGCCAAAATACCACACAGTCACTCACTCGCTTGCTCCCCGCTTACCACCCCCATGGTTGGAGAGGGAGGAGAACCAGGAAAGAAAAGAAGGCAAAACTCATGGGTTAAGATAAAAACAGTTTTAAGGGAACAACAGAGGAAAATAAAAGAGAGATGGAAAACAACAACAAAAAAGCAATAACAGAAAATACTTAAGCATGTTATTCACAGTACAATAGCTGACAGTGGATCCTGACACCCAGGTCTCTCCAGAGTAGCAGGAACCTGGAAGATGATGATCTTGAAGGTCTTTTCCAACCTTAAAGATTCTATGACTCTATGAGCCTCCCCTCAGCACTGTCCTCACTTTATACTCTGAGCATGTTGACACATGGGATGGAACAGCCCTTTGGCCAATTTGGGTAAGCTCTCCCAGCTGTTGGCTAATTAGTGAACTATCCCAGCTGTGTGCCCCAGCCATGGGTGCCACCAGCTCCAGCTCCTCTCCCAGCTCAGGTGAAAATTAACTCTGTCCTATCCGGATCCAGGACACCCTGCCAAACCTTCCCACTGCAAAAGGCCTCCTACTCATCAAAGAGGAGAGGCATCCAGACCACCTCCCAGGTCCCCACCACAGCATTGGGGAGCAGAGTTTGCACCTCCTGGGGCACCCTGCCAATGCTGGGCCTCCCATGCCCAAGGGAAATGCTCTCCCTTTTGGGGTCCCCCTCCCTTAACCATCCTGTGGCTCTGATGTTGGGAGCCAGCCAATGTGGGAAAATGGGGTAAATCAGAGGCCCTGATGGAGCAAAAAAGCCTGTCTGGGGGGTGGTCCTGCCTAACCTGGCATCCCTTTCCCAGGGTTTCCCCTGCTCCCTGGGATGTTCCCTGGGAAGGGGAGGCAGGAACAGGGCAGGCACCATGCCACCTCAAGCAAGGTCTGAAATCAGAGGTGGGAACCTCATCATGTGAACCTAGAGGAAGAGTCAGTGTTTTCTGGAAAGATTAAAGTATTTGAGAAGTTTGGATCTGAGTCCTTGCGTATCTTTAAGAGGTGAAGTTGTCATGGCATTTATCTCATTCTCTTGAAAGAACTTGGCTGCTAACTGTGTCTGATATATCGTGCATCCTTGGCTCCCCCAGCACCACTTCAGTATGAGTTTCTGGTGCTGCTGGGAGCTGAAATAAGCACCTGAAAATGACAGTGTTATATGCTGGTTTAGCAACCACATAGATAACCAAGTACTGAGATCAGTATTACTTGGGGATACATTTAAGTTGTAATTCTCTCTTTATTGATAGATTTTCTTTCTATCTGCCTGGGAAATGATTGTTACAGCTTTATGCTTCAGCCTGGTCCCTGAAGGACTTGTACTTGTACTCTGTGTCTTTGTCTGTGTCTGTATGTCTATTCCTCTCTGTTAACTTTTGAACTGCAGGTGACTTTCAACCCATGTTAGAAGACAGCTTTGCGAAAATAAGCAGGCAGGTAAAAGACAGAGACTGCAGTGGTGCCTTTACAGACGACAGGCTGTTGTCGACCCCGCAAAACCCAACTGTACAGAACAGATGGCAACAGGGACTGGCCTTCATTAGCTCTGTTGCTCACATGATTCTTTGTTTTCTGTACTGAAGCCTACAGAACAGGGGTAAGCTCTTTTTTCTTAGCACCTCTGCAGTAGATCCCGCTAGAGGATATTTCCAGGCAGTCAATGAGTCAATCAGCTGGTCTGTGCTGGAATAATATTAAAGAGTGCTGCTGTGAACCACCTTCTGACATTTCAGTTTAGTCCTTGGGCAACACTTTGTCTTCCTGATATTGTCAGGTGGCATTTCAGACAAAAATGCAGGCTGATGTTTCCTCTGAGAGCAGCTATATAAAAGCAGCAGACCTTCACTGTGCACGGCATAGCCGTGAGCTCACTTGGAGTAAAATTCATGGTATTATGTGTAGATATCTGGAGACTGATGATAAGATAAATTTAGGCCTGGTCCAGACTACCAGGCAGTGACAGAGGTAGACAAGGCTGCTGCTTGCCGCTCCTTTCTGCCAAACGGGGCTGGAAAAAGGGGCTCCCTTTTTGCAGCTTTTTCTTCCTTTATTTTCTCCTGGGAGGATGGGGCTGCTCTGAGCGCTTTGAGAGGCAGCCTGATGGGAGCGTGGTGGGAAAGCCCTTTCTGCAGCCCGGCCAGGCTGCAGAGGAAGCCAGCCGACCTGCCAAGGGTGCCGGGTGGGATGCACATGTGCTCAGTCGCTCTGCTTGTCTCAGGCAGGAGAACTCGCTGGGGATTCCCTGGTAAACAGCTCTGTGTGATCTTTGCTGCTTAAACGTACCTGGCTCAAAATTCCCTGCTGGATGTTCCAAACCACCTTCTAGCTCCCTGCTGTATTTTACCTTTGCCTTGTATTTGCAGAGGTTATTTGCAGGCTTCAAATATGAGAAAGCTAAACACTGCTGCATGTCCCACAATTAAAAAGTCCAACCCTGCCTATGTTGCCTCCCAAGTCCCTTCTTCACACCAGCATCTCCCGCTGGCAGAGCAGCATGGTCCATGCCTCTGGGCGTGAAAATGGACAGGAGACAACCACCCACGCCACCGCACAGGCATCTAAATTCCTGTTGAGGCTAACATTTCAAACACCAAATGTTGTGGAAATCTTCTGTACTATCACAAGAGCAGATGTTCCTCTGCATGCTGCATCTGTGCTTTGGGCTGTGCAGCAGGGAAGCAGCTCCTCCTGCCTCAGGACTCTCTCATCTCACCAAGCATCTGCCTTCCTGCCGGGACACTGTGCTCCTTAGCACAGAGAAAACTCCCTTTCAGTCGTGGTCGTTGTTTTCTCTGTATCTGTCCACTTACTTACACTTTTCCGCCATGCCGATGGAAAGTTACTTGTGGCATTTCAAGGAGTTAGCTTGGCCATTAATATGGATCTCTGAGAACTTGATTATAACACAATTTGTTTCAAAAGGTTTTTGCTGTCCTTTTGCTTTTTTATTTTTTTTTTTTGTCCTTTTACAGCAGTGATCTTTCATTTCAACTCTACCTGTAACTTTTTCTTATGGCCTTATACAAATAAGTTTTACAAATAAGTTTTACAAATAAGTACCCTGATAGCACTTGTTCCTATATACCTTATCTGCACTTAACAGTCTCTGTTACCTCAAGTGACTCCTCTTTCAAAGAGGAGATTTGCTAGCTCTCTCCTCACGGATACAGATCCAGTTTGAATTTTACTTCTATTCAAGGCTGATTTCCTTTCCTTTTTTTTTTTTTGCAATCCTGACACTCTCCCCTGTGGAAAAATTCTTTTGACAGTTGCAGAGCTATGCTAGCATAGTGGCCATTCATGGGCGTACAGGCAGCTATTCAATACCTGTTTGAAGTTACATGTTTTGTACTTTTTATGGAAACATGAAACAAACTGAGTATCTCATTAGTCACTCAGAAGCGAATCTAGGTGTTTAGCGTGTGTTGACTAAATAATACTTTCTGGCTGTTTGTTGCTTGGGCAAAAATATCCCTTTTCACAATGACAGAAAACCAAGGAGCTATCGGTATCTATTTTGCATAGGCTTATTTTACGTCATAAAGTAAAACAGAACCTTAGAGGTATGGAGACACCACCACACTTTCTGTCAGCTACTAGATTCAAGGACTGGAGGCCACTGCTGCGTCAGCGGGCAATCTGATGTTAGGCAGCTACCAGAGCAGTCAGATCATATTTCTCCTGGGTTTGGCACCTCACACAGGATTTCCACCTTTCCCAGTAGATAGCTTGTCTAAAGCTGACCCACAATACCCTACAAAAGCTGCAGATGAAGCAGTGAGTGATGCCAATCACTGAGAACTTCTTTGGAGCAATTTCAAATGGCTGCACAATGCGTGCAATTCTGTGCGATACTTCAAGCAACACTTCTATGTGATGAGAACTCCAAAATTTTGCTTCAAGCTCAAGCTTTAAAAGAGGTTACAGATACTGGAAGAAGTAAGAGAGTACTGAGGATGGAAAACAGAAGGGTTTCATTTTTCAACATTTCGTCTTGGGAATCTCTTGGGTTTTTGAGTCTCTTCAGTTAAGATGAGTCCTTGGCTACCAGTGGTAACCATGTTATAGCATCTCATCAAGAGCCAAGCTTCCTTTTACACTGCAGAGGTTTCTTTACCACAGATTAGCTCTTTTGGAAAACTCTTGCTTGACTTTTTTAGGATTACATTTGATTCCACCCCCCCCCCCCTCAGCTTACATTGCGTTGATGGATTATGACCACTCTGTGATTGATAAGATACATTCAGGTATTTCTTAAATCTTTTTCCTGTGATGACCTTCTAGCAGAAGTTCTAGTCACGACTTCTGAAATGTGCAAATTTGTATTTGGCAAAACTGAAATTCAACCCATGCCTGTAAATCCAGCTCTCAAAGCCATTCACTTATTCCTGTATGATCTGCCAAACCTTCTCTGAACTAACAATGGCCCCAAACACCTGCCATCAGTAAATTTCATTGAAAAATATCCCTTAGATGTGTGAGGTCTGTTGTGAAAATACAAAGTAAGAGAAATGTCAAGATTTCATCCCTGTCTTTGAAGCCTTCCTTGGTATACTCCCAACATTACAGTATTTTCTTTTTCAATACTAGACAAAATTTATTCTCTGAAATAATGATGACAACAACAAGAAAAAGTAAACAAAGACAGAAAAAAAGAGAAACAAAAAATAAAGCCATCAGGTTGATCACTCTATAGTCCTTGTGTTTACATTTTCTTCTCCAGCTTCAACAGTAAATTATGATATGGGGCAGTTCATCACCTGCTACATGGAAATTCAGATGGATATGATCCGTCGCAGAGTTTAGATATATATATATATTTAAAATAATATTCTTACTAAAGACAGATATCATGTGACATGAGCCACTTTTGAGAGCTCATACATTTTATCCTGTTTTTCTTTTGCTTCTTCAGCTTTGTTTCAAAATTTCAAGATTTGCCCTGAAGCCGTATGTTCTACTGAGACTGTAATATTTGCCGTTGTTGCCCAAGAGATTAATCTGCTTTCCTTTGTTTATCTCCCTCTGTGTCTTAAATTGGTTTATATTTTGCTGTTCTTTATCATACCACTTCTCATTTCAGAGATTTAGTAGAAAATAGTTAATCTTCTATCTTTGTTTTCCTCTTCTGTTTCAGCATTTTGGGAAGGAAATATTCAGGCCTCCCATATTTGCATTCATGAGTTTTTGTTCCAGATCTGTTGTAATTTTCATAACCTCATTCCCATTAACTGTGTGTTCATTTGGAGCCATTAATTTATCAAAAAAAACCCACCCCATCCTTTGGAAGTCAGAATCCTTAATTACAAAATTTAGTTTTGTTTATCCTTCAAATTAATTTAACTTGAATGATCTCAGTTCCCAGAATCCCAGAGTATTTTCTATAGCCACCAGTAATTAAAATCAGCTACAATAACATTGCCTCTGCCTGATGGCAGGACAGCCATAGGAGCTCTGTACTGAGAGTGATGGGCAAGCATGGAGCAGATCTGCAAATCTGCGTGCAGATGTTGATGTGAATTGAAGGGTGAGACTATCCAGAGAGAACGTAAGAAAGGAGAAGAACAAGCCAAGGACAGACCCTCATGAATAAAAAAAGACTCAGAGAGAAAGACTTGCAGAGAAGCCCCTGGTGAGATCACAGGATATTATTGTTGTAGAAATAACTGACACCAAAAGCTCTGCAGTGAATGTGTGAGAATAAATTGAGCAACCCTAGATGACTGATGATTCCCATTGGTAGGACTGAAAAGCTCTGGATAATGAACATGGGCAACATATGTTCCCCTGTTAAAAACAGAAGATAAAGTTCTAGTGCAACTCTTAACTTGTGAATGTGCTTATATAGTGCAAGTCATACATTTCTTGTTCCCAGGCTAAATCCCAAGGTAAATTGTAGTTGTTAACGTGGTGTTACACATTCAGAACAATCTCAGAACTGAGGAGTATGAGCTTAGATCTTGTGCTATTGCTTAACTATGACTTAAGAGAAAAGATAATGTCCCTTCATTGTCTGAGTGCACAGATCTGCATTCAAACATCGCAGCTATGCTCTAAGCAGTCACCCAGTGGATGCTCTTTTGCAGCCTTTCTACTGCAAGTTAATTGTGCCTGAGAACCAAACGCCTTAGGATCGAAAATAACCATATGTGATGCCTGGTGGTCAGGTCCTAGAAATGCAATGCTTGGTTGGCTGCTCATGGTTAAGTTATTACCATTCTTGTAATTTCTCAATAGCTCAAGCAAAATCACCATGTGTCTTGAGGTGTCACAGTCAGGAATGCAAGCACTTCATCAGGTGGTAAAAAAAAAAAGAGACTGTTACCACTCTGCCACAAAGCCTTTTCTTTTTAGATTAGTGACAAAACTGCCAATTTATCTTGCTCAGAGATAGCCAGCTCAGGATTGGGACAACATGGGGAGATGTTCTTGCTCCATGTTAAGTTAGCTTCTATGTTAAGAAGCCTAAAGCTACACAGTTTTTTTTTCCCCTATTTTGTTTTATATATTTAAAAAGTGGCCAGTGAGAATCTAAGCCTTGAATTTGTAGCTAGGAATTTAGAGATATGTTCGTCTAGACAGTAAATTCCCTCACTTAAAAAAATTAACTTGTCATAATGCTGCTGCATTTAGGTGGATATAGGGACAAACACAAGGAAAGGGACCTAAGCATTGTTTGACATGCTGGGACACCCTCTATGAGTGATGTCCTTCCTTCTACACATATAGGGCAGTACAACTTGCATGAGTGCTGAGACTTAAACTATATTTTCTGAACGAAGCACACAAACATCTGCTCAGTAATACAACTCACATTCTTACACTGATGGTTCACTTGGGGATACATAAAACTGTATTGGGCAGAGCACTATTTAATATATGCTCAGCAGTAGGCTTCATGAGTGAGAAAGAAGCAAAGATAATCAGAAGCTCAGCTGGAAATCAGGTAGGTATCTAGGGAATCTGTACCAGACCTACAGGGGATCCTGATTGTCTATTCTTTTAACGTCAGTCTCTTCATTTTGTTACTGATTCATATTGTTAAATATTCATTGTTTTTGTCATTTCCCAGCTGAATATGCTTTTGATTCTTTACATTTTTTCTTTCTCTCTATCTTTTGTTTAGAAAAAAAAAAGGCATAATTTTAGATCTGTTAGCATGTGTTTTGTATTTGTTAACATTTAACATCTAATAGGCAGGAGGGGAAGAAAGTGGAGTTAAAAGAAAATTTGGCACTCCCCAGTGTAGGATAACCTTCCTGTAGGTGTGGAGCTCAAGCTGGAAAAACAAGTAACAGCTTTTTTTTTTTACTAGATCTTGACAGTTTTAAATTATGCCTCTGCTTACTGCTTTTGTTTCATGCTATCCATATTTCTGAGGTTTCCATTCTTGATACCTGTGCAGAGCAAAGGCAGAGGAGCTAAAAGAAAACCTACTCCCTCAGGGGTGGATTGCCTTCCTCCAGTAAGTGTGTGCTAATTAGAAATGTAAACAATATCCTTTATAGCTTTAAACAGAATTTTGTAGTTGAAGGGAGGTTAATTCTTCTATGAAGGCTTTGAAAATTCTTCCCCTGTGTAAACAATCTCCACAAGCCATGGCATTTTTTTGATATCTTCCCTGCTTCATTATGGTCTAATCATAATCCAAACACACATCTGATTTTCAACACAGCATTTGTTTGCCAATAAGCAGAGCTCAGATCTTTGCACAGGGAAGTGAGACATAATTAAAAAAGTGTTGTTAATCTGAGAACAAAGAAGATAAGTAACGAAGTATTAGAGCAGAACAGGCCCTCCTGTCTGCACATCAAGTTGTGTATTCCTTGCATGGCTGGTATGTGTGTTGCAAATATGAAACAGCAGCAGCAAAGTGTTTCTTTTGCCCTTGGAGAGAAACTGTCAAAAGGAAAAACAGACTTGCCATGCGGTTCTTCTCTAACTAGGTGCGGAAGGCAGAGGGTACTATGACTATTGTCAATAATTCATTTGGAATACTTATGTTCAGTGTAATTGAGATGAGGGATGGCAAAACCATGCTGTAAACTACCTTTCATCCTGCCTTGCCCTTGGCCAGGCAGCCTGCGGCACACTCTCATATGCTCAGGCATCCTTCCCAGGGCGGGAGCCGAGCATGGAAGGCATAAGTTCATCGCAGGTTCCTCTGCTACCCATTAGGGCAGATTTACAGCTGCTTTGCTTTGTTTTAGGAGCCAGAAAAGAAGCTGTACGCTCCACCTCCTGCTTTTCCCACATCAATAAATAACAGTAGTTGATAAAGAAAAAATAAGCTACAGTTGTCTCTGCTTTCATGGTGGGACTTATCAGCAAATGTGGGCAACTTACTGTTTGCATATAAAAACTCTTTCTAGATAACCCCTGTTCTAAACCTTCTCAACTTCTAGTAATCCATTTAGTAGGCACGTTTTTATCTCTTCTACAGAATAAAATCATGTTGTCAATATTTTTTCATCTCCAATGTCATTACAATGTTATCTACAGTCCTCCAAGGTCAGCAGCCTAAATACAGTGCTCTTTCTTCTCAACACAGTCCATATGTAGCAGGTACTTTTCAACTGATTTTCAATCTACAATATTTTGGGAAGACTTCCTGTGAAATTAGGTGCTACAAGAAAGCATTTCTTTATGCAACTTTTTACATGCTGTTTTCTTGCATTGTCCAACAACAATAAAAAAGTTTTCTGTAATTCTTATACTTCGTATAACTTTGAAAATTTAAATCTGTAAATAGCTAATTGCTCTTTCTTCCCTCAGCTTTTGCCTCTGATATGGCTCTACAGAATCATCAAATTGTAGAATGGTTTGAGTTGGAAGGGACCTGAAAGTATTGAAAGGCCACAATAAAGCCTCCGTCGAGCTTTTCTCCAGACTGAACAGTCCCAACTCTCTCAACCTGTCTTCATACAGGAGGTGCTCCAGCCCTCTGACCATATTTATGGTGCTCCACTGAGCTGCACTCAGTCCATTCATCCTCCAGTCTCTAATGGTACTGGTGATTGCCTCGACTCAGATGCAGGACCCACTCCAACAGGTCCATGTCTGTCTTTTACTGGAGACCCAAGAGTTGGACGCAGTACTCCAGGTGAAGTCTCACCAGAGCAGAATAGAGGGGCAGAATTACCTGCCTCGACCTGCTGGCCATGCTTCTTTTGATGCAGCCAAGGATGCGATTTGCTTTCTGGGCTGCAAGTGTACATTGTCGCCTCATGTCCAATTTTTCATTCACCACTATCCCCAAGTCTTTCTCCACTGAGCTGATCACAATCTATGAATCCTACAGTCTGTGCTGATACTGGTGATTGCCTCAACCCAGGTGCAGGACCTTGCACTTGGCCTTGTTGAACTTCATGAGGTTTGCATGGGCAAGCTAACAGAATTGAAGAGTGTTATCTCATGTGGTGACAGGAGCAAGATAATGAGCTGCACAGCCAGAGCCTTCCCAGAAGCCCAGCATGAAGCAGACTTCTCTGAGACTTTATCATTTATTGAAGTCCATACTCAGTAAAAAGATCTCAAACCATCAAATAATTTAGATACCTTTGATCTGTTGAGTTTGTAAAATCCAGAAGGTCAAACATCTTGAAGTTAAGAGAAGGTTTAAGGAGCATTTCATATTTGGGATAGGCTAGCAATGCATATATGGAAAATTTCTACTGGCTATTGTGACTTGGCTATCATGAAATAACAGATGATCATGCACCTGAGACACTAGGTAACACAGTTCTAGCTCAAACTGGACAGCTTCTATGTCTGGAGGCTGGTCTTCAGGATAGAACTGACTTCAAGGTGCAAAGCCTGGTGAGGTTCAAGTACTGACAGCTTCTTCAGCTCAGCAACTTTGTCCTGGCTGTAAGGCTTTGTTACCACTTGGTCCATTGAAGAAATCTGATGTTTAATTTGCTGAAGCCTCTTCTTTTGATGGAGCAGAAGAAAACTGTGAAAATCTCTCACTGGAGAACAGAGAAAGCTTTGTGTCCAGTTGGCAGCATCTGCAGAAGAATTTGTGATGAAGATAGCCCAGCCATAACTATGGGGCTCATGTGGCTGTCCAATCTATTCACCACTGTGAATTCACATGAGTGATCCTCCACCCCAGAACTGCAGAATGCCTTTTAGTTAGCCTTTGTTATGTTACTTCTTTTAATTCTTCCCAGATACAATAAATTATCTTTTGCATGATGATACTTTAAAAGATAGATCCTGACATAATTTTGTAGCCTTAATTTTCTGTCTACCATTTCTCCTCTTAATTGTTTTTGCAGTGCTAGAACTCCATTCAGTTAATAATACAGTAGTTACCTCGACTGATGCTACCTATTAGATGCATATGTTTTCTTTTCCTTCATTAGTTGCCTTCCTCTAGTCTTGATTTTAGTCTCAGATTCAAAATTGTCTTCACTGCATTGACTCAGAGACAAAAAATGAGAACCATTTAAACTTTGCCAGGAGTGGAGGGAGAATGGAAGGAGGAAAACTTTTGGCACATTTGATTTTTTCAAAATTTCTCCTCATGCTAATAAGAAAACTTGATGGCTGAATGGTTTTGTTTAGCTCTAAAAAGTCAGTTAAAATAATTTTTTTTCTTACAAAAGGAGGAGTTCTGAATAAGTGATAAATGTTTCACATAAGGTTTTCTTGGCTGGGAATAAACAAAGGAAGAGGAAGATATGGGTATGTTAACGAACAGAATAACTACGTCTCCATGGTATGTGAAATAGGATAACAGAAAACAGTATGTAGGAATATGAGCTACAAGATGAGACCTTTGTGGAGGTCCATTCTCTGATGCTAAGAAATGATAGACTCCAACTGAGACATATGTCCATAGAGGCTATCTGAATGATCGTTTGTGCACCTTTACAGAAGGAAAATGAAAGAGCTTTGCTTTTGTTTAACCTAGCGCTACAAAGGCTGAGCTAAAAGGCTCAAAGTTTTAGAGGCTAAAAGGCTGCCTCTAAAAACTTTGTAAGAACAAATATCAGGGCAAGAAAAGTAGTCTTTAGGGTAAATAAGAAGACAAACATGCCCCAAATTAGATATTAGTACATTTTGGCTGGAACTGAGGAGAAATTTTGAAAACATCAGGGTAGCCAGACTGGGATAGCTTCCCAGAAGGAGGTATCTGAGACAAAGCACTTAAATAATTTAAAATAAGAGTTCAAAGAGTTCATAAAAGTTCATGTGCACAAAGGAAAACAATGTCTGCAGAAGACACTGCAAACAGCTCCAGTGCTGCTCCCATGTTAGGATGGTTCAGCAGAGGAAGAAATCTAGAGGAAGACAGAGAGGCCACATGCATGGCAGGTTCCCAGGAGAAATGATTGAACCTGTCCTAAATTCAGAGGTGTGCTTTTAACTCCTGGGAGGTTGCCCAAATGGGCATGTCCTCTTGTGACTGCTTTGTGGATGTAGTGACACAGCTAACTTGGACAAAAATGGTGGGAAGTTTTAGAATGACCTCACCTATGCTTTTTATCATGCTCAGTATTCATCAAAACCAAATCTGTTAGCGCTATTCAGACCTTCCAGAAACTCTGATTTAACATGGTGCCATTTTCACCAAGAAAAAGCTCTCTTTAATACTGTACATTATAGAAATAATGAAGTGATAACTTCATTTAAATGATCTTTGATTTTATTTGACTTGAGATAAGTAACAGTCTAAACAGCTTATTTACCAACCATGGGATCTTGGTTCTCCCATTTTTGAGATCTTCAACTTACCTGAAATATATTACCAAAACCCAGTTTTTTTTAATGGAAGTGTAAGAATGAAGTTTTATTTAAAAGCTCTGGTAAGAGATGTGGTTTGGTCTGTGCAAGCAATTCTCTGCTCTGACAAAACTGTATTTATTTACAGGATTTTGTAGAAGAGGAACTTTAAGTCGTTCATTTGGGCAACTTCAGAACATGTATTGCTAGTAAAAGCTCAGTCCCTGCCAAAAGCCCTTGGCCAGGGGCTGGTAGGGTGCTATGTTAGCTTGCAGATTTCTTATTACTTTAGACTCCATCTCCTTTTCAGTGCATTAGTTGGCCCTTGTGTCAGTCAGGTGTCGTACATCTGTGACCACACTGACCCGTACTGGCATGAGCAGAGCAAGGAGCCAGTGGGAGCACGGCGCTGCTGCCAGGCTGCACCCATGGTAAGGCATTTCTGTGAACACGGTGAGGCTGGCCAAAGGCCTTTCCTCCTCCTGCCCCTGACAAACACGTGCAAACGGGCCGAGCACGCTAGTGCTCTGTGTCTGGATCACTATGCCTTAGCTCTCTGCTTCTGTAGTGGAGAAAAGTACGTGGAAAGCTGGAGGGAGTTGAAAAAGATTCTACGAATAGAAACCAATTTGTCTTGTTAGCTTTGTCGAGCTTAAAAACTTGTGTCCTTTTCCCCATCTTTGCCTCAGCACCTTCCCCATTTTGGCCATGCAAGACTGCAAGCTTTTTGGGGCAGAGTGTAATAACATATAATAATATAATAAGCTTTCTTATTAGCAAAGGTATCAAGATATCTCAGCAAAGAGGATAAACAACAAAGGCAGCTCGTTAACAGAAAACGAGAAAGAACTTTGAGTTCCATAAAGATTATGAGGTCAAAATGTAACCTAAATTGTAACACGCTTTATTATTCTTCAGGTTACGCATTACATCATCCATGGTGTTTTGAAGTTTGTTCTGGAGCAAATGACCAGTCTTACACATATTGTTAGCCTAAAATCTAATTTCTCAGCTAGCTGTTGCTTATTCTAAATAGAAAGTATCCAGTCTTACAGCTTCTCTGAAATCTTTTCTTATGCAAAAGAGCAAATTAGAGAATGGGGGGTGTGTGTGGTAGAGGAGGAAGGGAAGAGAATGGATTTCTGTTTACTTCATATCCCCAAATCCTCTGTTAATTGCTTTCCTTTCTCCCTCCCTCTTCTCCCATGATGACAGCAAAATCAGCTCTTGTCTGTTGCTATAAATTGCCCCTATGTCAAATGAGCATATGGTTACAGAATTAGATAGTTTTAATGACAGAAATACAAGGAAATCTTAAAAAAATGGTATCTTCTAAAATATAGAAGAAATGACTGATAGGTTTGCTGCTTTTGGTAACAGAAGGAATATTCAGCTTTTCACTGGACAAATGCAGTGAGGACAGGCCTCCTGCATGATGGGGAGGAAAGGGAGGAAGCAGGCAGGGGATGTTTTTACACACACTCCTGTATCCTCTTCCCAGACTGCGGTGCCATTACACTGTTGGGCTAATGTCTCTCATTAAATTATCTGACAAACAAAACAAAAGAAATTCCTTCATCCCTGAACTACGTTAAAGTCAGAGGTCAGATCCAAACACAAATTTAAATACTCCGCTGGATATGGCCAGGTGTGTGCTCTTTAATGTGACACTGCCACAGCATTTGTAAGCTTCTGATGAGATGGCAAAATCACTCTTATTTACAGATGTGAAATTGGAGAATTTTCTTTTTTTTTTTACAAAACCTCTGATAGTTCCAGTGGTGTCTGAGCTTTCAGCTTTTTCCTGGAAAGCCACCCAAAACTAGCCACGGCCCATGCAGACCTACGCTTCTCGTTTGCATGTCAGCAGTGGGGGCTCCTGGGTACTCACTGCATCCACCTTGAAATCTTTTACCCAGGGTTCTGCATGACATCTGCCACAGGGCAGCTTTCCTGCCTGCTGATACGAGAAAATCCCTGAGCGAAGATGCGATGGGCTGGAGGAGGGCATCCATGCTGCATTGCAGCGCCTTCTTGGGGAGCACAGCCAGGTGTGAAAATTCGCCCCCATTTTGCAGCCATTTGTCATTAAGGGAAAAACCAAAAGACAAACCATGAGCTGAGGAAGGAAAAGGAGGAAAGGGCTCATTGTTTAAAACAAGTACGAAAGAGAGCTCTGCTATCTTGCACAGCCTGCGGGCTAAGTGTAGGCATGAGCAGGCAGCAGATAGGCAAGCACACTAGTGGATACCCAGGTGCAGGCAAAGAGAAGCAGTTTGCACAGATTGAAGTTGGTGAGAAGTTGCTCAGAAGCGCACGTACAGAAAAGCTACAGCTTCTGCGAGTTTTGAAGTTCAACCAGGCCAAGTGCAAGGTCCTGCACATGGGTTGTGGCAATCCCAGGTACAAATACAGGCTGGGCGGAGAATGGATTGAGAGCAGCCCTGAGGAGAAGGACTTGGGAGTGCTGGTGGATGAGAAGCTCAACATGAGCCGGCAATGCGCCCTTGCAGCCCAGAAGGCCAGCCGCATCCTGGGCTGCATCAAGAGGAGTGTGGCCAGCAGGTCGAGGGAGGTGATTCTCCCCCTCTATTCTGCCCTGGTGAGACCCCACTTGGAGTACTGTGTCCAGTTCTGGAGCCCCCAACACAAGAAGGACATGGACCAGTTGGAGAAGGTCCAGAGGAGGGCCACGAAGATGATAAAAGGGCTGGAGCACCTCTCCTGTGAGGACAGTCTGAGAGAATTGGGGCTTTTCAGCCTGGAGAAGAGGAGGCTCCGGGGAGATTTTATAGTGGCCTTCTAGTACCTCAAGGGGGCCTACAGGAAAGATGGGGAGAGACTCTTCAGTAGGGCCTGTTGTGACAGGACTAGGGGTAATGGTTTCAAAATAGGGGGAGACAGATTTAGATTAGATATTAGGAAAAAAATTTTTACACTGAGGGTGGTGGAACACTGGAACAGGTTGCCCAGAGAGGTGGTGGATGCCCCATCCTGGAAACGTTCAAGGCCAGGCTGGATGAGGCTCTGAGCAACCTGATCTAGTTGGACTAGATGATCTATGAAGGTCCCTTCCAACCCTAATGATTCTATGATTCTATGATTTTAGGGTGTCCTGCTATTCTAAGTGTGAAATAAATAGGCATTTTTGATTTGACAGGCACTGCATTGACAACTTTTCATCGCTAGGTATAATGAAGGAAGTTCTCTTTGCAGGAAATTTATTTTCCCTAAACATTATCCCAACAGTTTCTTTTAAGAACCCCAGAGCTTCTGTTTACTTATTAACACTTGCAGAATGCAAAAGCCCTAGTATTACACAGGATGCATTTCCTTTGTTTTTACCCTACTTCTCTCTCCCTGAAAGTCAATATTCCTCCCAAAAGTAATTTGTTTTGCTGTAAATTTAGCATGTGTTCAATAGTTATTGAAGTAGAGGATTAATGGATCTGTCTGGGGGCAGGCAAAGACAATCAGTAAACCTCACCCCACAGCTCTTCTGGTACAGTGCAACCCTTGATATGTTATTTCATTCTTCAATCTCCCTTTTCAAGAAAAAGTACTTAGCAGTTCTCACGGTCATTCTGTCCATTACGTGACTAAGCAAAGGCTGTGCGTAAGCCTAGGATGAATTTTCCCAACTAACTGACCTACGGAGGAGCCTTTCAGAACTTGTGCAAAATTACTTGGTTGAGAAATACACATTATCAGTGCTGACATTTTTTTTTAGCATCTACACAGAACACATGCAAATGCAAACAGCCCGTCCTGTCTTTGCTACAAGTTCATGCCAGACACCCTGCCAGCTGATCTGTTAGTTCTGCACTTGGATTATAAAAATATAGCTGTAACAGAGTTCACTTTTAAAAAATTATTATTATTTTCTGGCACCTCTTCAACCACAAAGAGACTGTTCTGTTTCACATCTCGTCCTTCTGATGAACAGTCTCTCATTATGTTTGAGATTTTAGCATGATGGATAAGTGCCAGTTGGCATAACTTCCTATTGTAATGACGAGCACCTTCTCCACCAGTCAACATCAGCTAAGCATGTTGATTTACATGCCCTTTGCACTGCAGATGAAGCTGCCTGACAGATTTTTATGGGAGAAGGAAGAGAAAATGACAGATGCTCCAAGCTGCACCTTTCGTTGCCACATAAGGGTGAGTTTTCTGGCTTGTGCACCACTTACAAATGGAGCTCATCTGTTATTCAGGCTGTTGTTTAGAAGAGCTCTCAGCTCATCAGGCATTGAGTACTAGGGAAGTCAAGATCACATGTGTAACAATCCTTCCTTTTATTGTCCCAATTCACCTGTGTATCATTCCAATGTTAATTTAATCTATCTGCTGAGTTTGGAGGAATTAAACTAGCATGAGGTGAAAATAAATATATTCTCTTTTGGTTAGAGAAACAAGACTTTGTTTCAAGTGTTGTTCTCCATATGTTAATATAGTGCATGCTGAATAAAAGAGCCATTTCAACTGACACTGCTTGGTAAATGTGCTGTGGGCAATGCAATCGCACAGGCTTATTAATGGCACGCTATCAAGGGGCTTACTGCTCTAAGGTCAGTCTCTCAACCTCCTGGGGCTACACCTGCATACTTGAGCCTCCTTTTGATGCCCAGTAACTCAGCTGGGACCTGTCAAGGCATCCACAAGGCTCAGAAACTGATTTTTGGATGTATTGTGTAGAACTGTGCTGTGACACACTCAGCCCTGCTGATGTTGACCCGTATGGTCAGCAGAGGTGAGAGTCTGGGCCCAGCTAAAAGCATTGGATGTGCCCAGGCACTTCACTGCTTGCCTTGGAGAAAGGCCAGGGTCCGAAGCACATCTTGTGTGTCATGCAGATGGAAGGCAAGACTGTCATGGAGGAAGGGGTGGGGTACTTCGTGTCCACGAGTCTAGACTATTCTGTCTATTTGGACAATTTGAATGAATACTTAGGATTAGAGTCATCTTGCAACCAGGGTTACGCCAGAAAAAATCTGGAATGACGTATGAGTGAGTAATCTCCAGCTCCCTCACTTGCTAGTGGGAAGAAACTGGCATTTCCAGGTGGATTCATTCTTCTTCTGACAGAGATGAATCATACTGTAGAGATGCTTTTTTCTCTTCATTGACAATAGAGAGAGCCCAAGGTGACAACTTCAGTGCAGATATCTGTAATGTAAAAGCCTACCTCTGGTGAGATGAATCTCACAACCAGGGTCAGTTCCCAGTACTTTTAGAAGAGAAAGTGGCCTAAAAGAAAAAAAAAGACCAGGGATTTCCAAGATGAGAGTTTCCCTCTTTGTATATCTATGATGATGTTGCTGAGTCACATTTGGTGAGATGAGCAGGGAGATACTACACTGGGGTCATAGCTGGGGAGGACAGAGTAGGGAAAGACAAGAAACAGAAATCTACTGACCTTTTCATTATTTAAAAGAAAACAAAACATGGAGAGGGAAATAAGAAACAGAGGAACTGAGATTAACGATGAATTATCCAGCTTTGGTTCCTGCAGTGACCCATCAGGAGTCTGCCATTTGGAGATGAATCATCCTTTAAGGTCTGGCATAGTGATAATCATTTCCACTGAGCTGATACTGAGCACAGTTTATAGTCTAAACATGAGAAGCAAAAATATCCTTCAGCATTATTATATTATTACATCCTTCACTTACTCTTCAGTGGGCTCAGAGGTATCTTTTCAAAGATAAAACTGGTAGCTGCTGTTTAATTATGCTTGATCTCCGGGTGAGCAGGGATTAGACATTGTTTTGTACACCTACATCACAATTTGTGCTGCTTAAACTACAAAGAAGTGTCAGCACCCCTTAAGGAAGCCCTTTGGCAGCTCTGTTTTGTTTCTGGTTGGGGTTTTGTTTTGTGCAATCTGGGAATATATCCATCACTTGATGAAGATTTTTACTGAATTGTCACCTGATCCTTTGCTGTTCATTAAGCATGCAATACTTTCCAAAATAGCCTTTTTGTGCACCGTAAGTGCACAAAAGTGCACGTAACAGTTACTGTCTACAAGGTTTTTACACACAACATTAGGCGAAGAAGGGGATAACACATTGGTCTCCCATTGCCTGGGTACTGGTGCTATCAGGGTGCTATTACCTGAGTAAGTGAACAACCCACGGACAAAACAGAGGGTACTGCTGCACTTCACCTGTGGCCAGAAAGAAAAGCAAATGGCAGCTACAATTGCCTTTTCTGTGGAAAACATCGTGCTGGTGTGTCTTAGCTATGCAGGGAAGGCTTTCAGGGGAGGAATGTCACAGTTCTGTGTCCTGGCCAGGCGTCGGGGTGAGACACTCTGAATTGCAGTCTCCAGGATGCTGGGACCAGCATGGTCAGGGGCAAGCACAGAAATACCACAGTGAGACTGTGGTCAAATGTGTGGCAGTCCACAAGTGCCTGCAGGTCATGCCATAAGAGGGTGAAGTTTGTCAAGGTAGTATTTTTGGGCACTGATAGTTTTAAGAAGAGCACATATGGACTTTTTGAGGATCTGGGTGTCAATCCTCATCATACCATGATGTGGCAGACTTGTCTTCTGCTGCGAAAAAGTAGCATTGTCATCACCGTCTTCGTATGAGTTATGGAAGATTGGAGAAAGGGGAAATTACTGGAGACAATGGTAATAAAAACCCCAGTTCCTGTCACATCTCAGAAACAGAGTTTTATCAGGTGTTCCCAAAAGAAAATGAAGCAAGAATATTGGTCAATATCCTTGGAAATTGTTACTCAAATAATTGGCAGAAATGCTTTTAGACTTGAGTAGGTTGTCGCAAAGTTTATAAATGCTGCAGTTTGTATCTGCACAATATCTCCTCTGTGAATACTTCTTTGCCTAGAGGTTTTAACACGACTGTTTAATACAGTGTATGACATTTGCAAAGCATTATTTGCCTACGAGGAGCAGTAATGATTAACACTAATAGATGTTTTTCTTGTTACAGCCTTTAACCAGAAGGGGTGCTGAAAGGAGGTCTTTCCTTAAGAAACAAGGGGAAAGAGCAACTGTGTGGTAGCAGAAACAAGCCTGTATCTGTACACAGCTCCAGTGTGCTATAGACATGCATAGAGGAGTAGAAAGGCAATGTCTGAAGAAATCAGACATAAAAAGTAATATATTTAAGGCTTAGCCTTTTCCTCCCCTTTTCTAATGTAATTAATTACTTTTTTTTTGTTCCAACCCATATGCCTGCTGGTCTTGTTACTGCTTCTTCCATAACAGCTCAGTTCTTTCACACAGATATGTTTGCTGGGTTTCTTATCTCAGTTTCTCCACTGGCCAACTCAGCTATGGGAATTTCAATTCCTTTAGCAAGTCTGACTGGCTCCTTGGCCTCATTCAAACTACTCCCTGTGGGATCCTATGCCCCATGGTTTTCAGTGCTCCCTCTTGCTCTCTGAGAACTGTGTCTTTGAAATCTGTTACAGAGTCATGGTTCAGTCCTTCTTTATCCATCTTGTAGCTTGAGGTTGACTCTAATCCACCCAGTAGCCATCACTGCCACAAGCACCTTCACTCTTAGTTTGTTGATTCCACTTACTAAATAGCCTTTCCCATCACCTGGTCTTCCTCATGACCAGCATTTTCAATTATCTGTTTCCACAGGAACGTGATACAAACTTCAGTCTCAGTTAACTTCTATTCTTAAACTGCAGCTTCTCGATTACAGGCTTTGTGGCTCTGTTTCTACACTTCGGAAAACAACAATGCTTTGATCTTGATGTTTCCTGCAAGAATACTATAAATTAAAACACTTAGAGGGAAGATATGGGGAGTTGGAGATAATTACACTTCTCATTTAAAACTGCTCACCTCTTCTGCCTTATAAGAGAGGTAGGTGTTCCTTTCTAGTTATGCCCTAGTTATGCTGATTTAACTTCCAATGTGTATTTTAAATATATTTCCCCAGAACCCAGAAACAGAAGCAAAAATTTCCTATCTGTGTAAGTGATCAATAAGTTTAATTCCACCCCATGACCACAATGACTGTGATAAAATTAGGGAAAAGAAATTTTTTACAGAAAATGCAGGATAAATCAATCTTGTGTACAATGATAATATCCGCTGAAATGTGTGGAACACTTTAAAAGCCTAAGGAGGTTGCCAAAGACAACAACAAAACTCTCAGTCACTACCACACAGGTAGCACTGCACCCACTGTTGGACACCTGCAGTCATGGTTATCTTTACTCTTTCTAATCTTTAAAACATTTTTCTTTAAATTGAAAACTTGCTAAGAAAGAGGCATTGCAATGGCCAGGAGAAACTGCAGCTATTATTTTTATCTATTCTTTATTGAATGGATTAGGATGAAAAAGCCGGCTTTTTTAGATCTGTAGTTTAAAGGAGAACTGCTAAATTGTGACTCCCGAATAAAAAGCTAACACTTCTGCCATGTCAGACATTTGCCAGAAACAGGAGGATAATGAAAGGTATGGAAGATTTAAAATTGGTCAGAGAGACCATGAAAAGGTGGTAGGAGATGAAAGAGGAGAGAAGGAATGTATCAGGAAGAAATGCATGGTGAATGGAAGAGAGTAGCATGGAGGGTGAGGTAGGACAGTACCTGTAAGAGGCTTCCAAAGATCTTTTTTTTTGCTTGCCTTCATATGGTCTTTTTTTTTTCTGAGATCACAACCGGTTAGATGCCAGCTTACAGGATATTCACACTGAACTTCCCTAGAAGTAAGCAGTTAAGCAAAACCTACCTCACAATTACCTCTGTATGGGGGCAGGTCTTCAGTTCCTGCCATACTACAGCATCTATACCCCATCTGACTTCAGGCTCCATTTCAGACAGGGAGACATCCACAGACACCTGGCTTCTTGCGAAGTGTTTCAGTGGCGTCGTGGACTACATAGCTCTTGAAATGGCTATCTAAACTCTTAATTTATTGATCGAACTCCTCACTAATCAGAGAGACCTGATATACCTGCTGCTGTCCTCCCCAAGAAGAAAAAATTATTATTTTTTCTTTCCTTAGATCCTCATTCATTATGCCCAGTGTCTGGTTAGCCAGCTGCACCACAAAACACATACATACGATCTCTTTCTTTGAGGACACTCTAGCTCCTTTTAAATCCCTTTTCCCTTTTTTTGTATCTCAGGTGATTCTCCGGAAGGTTAACTTTTTGAAGCCAGCTAGGTTTGATTTGCTTTTTTCCTTCTTCCTTTCTTAAGGAATGTGGATTCTGTCATCTCACAGTCACCCTCTCCTTAGTTGCTCTTCACCTCCCCCTTCTGACCCCAATCCCTTTCTAATGTTTGCAGTTCTTGCAGTGTCTTCTTCAGTTGCTTTCTTGGCTTTCTGAACCCAAAAGTTGTTGCCAATACCAAGAAATTGTTGGATTGTCTGTGCCTTGCTGTGTTCCTGTCCTGGATACTGGATTCACCAAAGTGAAACTGGCCCCTTCTGGAAGACAGAACTGAAGACCTCAGGCTTTGTTTGCATTAGTGATATACTAATATGCAGCTTTTGCTCTACCATGTTGCTCCTTTGTTCCCAACAGGACTACATTTCAGACAGCAGAATGGAACTGTCTCTCCTGAACTTTATTAAACTTAAAACCATCTTTGCTCATTTTCCATTTTACTGTCATAGCTTGAGCAATGAAAGCACTTCACTAATACCGATTTATTGGATAATATTCAGCACTGTGGTATAATCCTCCTGTGCTGGCCTTGAAAGCATCACTTCTGGGCTATCACCATCCCTCAGCCAATTAAATACCATGTCCTAGTTAATATGAATGTGATGGTGACTCTTTCAGCAGAAGAAATCTACCGTTCAGTAACTCGGTCTGTCCAAGGGACCCCTGGCACAGAGCACCCGCTGCAATCCACTGGATGCCTGTACTTCCCAGCATGACGAAGCCCAGGTTGTAAGGAGGGCATATCAGATTTGTTTAACAGATTACAATACCATGCAGTGTGTATGACATTATGTGTTGTCTCACTGTCTGAAAGTTGAAGACATAGAGTAATCTCGCATGGCTAGTCAAGGTGCAAGAACTGGCCAGGGTTTCTGACAGATATTAAGCACAGAAAAGGGGTGGCCTTTCCCTGGAAATCTGGAAAGACTATGTTTACTAAAATCAGCTGAAGACCAACAGACACCATGATAAGTGAAACCACCCAAGATTCAAGACTTCAGTAAGGCTTAGCACCTTACAGTTTCAGGCACAGTGCAGCTTAGAGGTTGCATAAGCACTGGGAATGAATAAGCACTACTAAGCATCCCGTGGGTGTTCAGAGGAGAAGGGGTGCAATTTTGACAGTCCTGTGGCATGTCAGCCTTATTTTCCAGCATCTCTTGGGAAAGATTGAAAAATCAAAACTCATTTAGACTGTTAATACATACTTTCAAAAGGGACAACAGAGGCATGTACAGAAGTTGATTAAATCTTGCCAGTACATCTTATTAAGCAGAACATTTTGTCAGATCAGGATTTATTGTGGAGAGGTTGAACTTGTTTCTGTGGTTCTATGCTCGATTCTGTATTCTTGAAAGACTGCAATCTTGGGCTGAAGACTGACAAATATGTATAAAGCATCTATCACTCAGGGACTATAGCTGCAATATGCTGTGCACTGTAATAGCAGGCAGTAAGATCTGAAGTGAATCAATGAATAAGAAATATAAAAGTTGCTTTCCAGTTTGGCCCATTTTAGCCATCCCTGGAGGAAGCCTGGGCTGCTGCAGCGAATGCAGCTGAACACAGCTTTCTTCAGGACTCTAACTCACTCATCTGCTTTTACTGTCCTTGGAAAGGAAAGGAATGGTAAACATTTTCAACTGAAAGTCCAACAAGTTCTTGTGAAATTTCATACCACATACTCTAACCACTTCCAAACTCTCACTGATATTTTCAAGCTCCTTTTTCCTCTCAAAGTAGATGGAATGTACAACTGGATGATTGTATGAGGATGACATCAGGGAAAACATGGATTACTGTAATTTTGTTATGAGGGCTCCAGCGGGATTTTGAAGGAATTGTTTCAACAAAAAATACAGAGCAAAAATTTGCAGGGCCAGTGGAGAGGAATAACAGTCTCATACTCTGGCTGTCTCTAGTATCATTATTCTTAATGGTCTGCTCTTGCATTTCTAGGATACAGTGTACCTAAATGTGGAGGACTACCTGCACTTCAGGACTCAGTGCATTTGGATTTAAAGCCGTGTTTCTGCTGGATACAGAGTGCAAAGCTGAAGGAAGCTCATGCCATATATTATCTCTGTCAGTGTTTCTCAGGCAGCCTCAGGTGCTGTACATATGCCCTTTAGTGTTCTTTTTCTTTCTTTTTCTTTTTTTTTTAGATTTGTTAAGGACTGCCAGGGATAATGCTGAAACCCAGTCTGACTTCTAATGCACCTCTAGATACCTACTGGATGAATTGCTTTTCTTCTATCAACAGAATATTGTTTCTTCTGCACATCATTTATGGCACTGGTCTGCCATTTTCAGTGTAACTTTGGAATGGGCTCTTCCAGACCCCATAGTTGTCATCACTTCCTTCAAAGTATTTTGCATGGGAAATCAAGACATTTGTGTTGTTTAAATTGAGATATAGTCAAACACACACACACTTTTTTACTGTGTACACAATATTCTGACAATGTTCTTTAATTTTAGAAAGCTATTCTGCATTCATGCTTTTGTAATAAGGGATGTCTTTACTTCCAACAGCTAGCAAAGGAAGAACCAAAACTGTCAAATCAGGAATCACATCCAGAGGGTAGTGGTCAACGGCTCAGTGTCCCATGGAAATCAGTGATGAGTGGTGTCCCTCAGGGGTCCATATTGGGACCAGTACTGTTTAATGTCTTCATCAATGACATAGACAGTGGGATCAAGTGCACCCTCAGCAAGTTTGCAGACAACACTAAGCTGAGTGGTATGGTTGACGTGTCTGAGGGACAGCATGCCATGCAGAGGGACCTGGGCAAGCTTGAGAGGTGGGTCTGTGCGAAAGTCATTAAGTTCAGCAAGACCAAATGCAATGTCCTGCACACAAACTGGGGCAACACCCAGTATCAATACAGTTTGGGGGATGAAGGGATTGAGTGCAACCCTGCTGAGAAAGACTTAGAGGTACTGGTGGATCAAAAGCTGGACGTAAGTGGCCAATGCGCACTTGCAGTCCAGAAAGCTGACTGCATCCTTGGCTGCGTCAAAACAAGTGTTGCCAGCAGGTCAATGGAGGTGATTCTCCTCCTCTACTCTACTCTTGTGAGACCCCACCTGGAGTACTGCATTCAGCTCTGGAGCCCCCAACATAAGAAGGACGTGGCCCAGTTGGAGTGAGTTCAGAGGAAGGCCACGAAGATGATGAGGAGGCTGGAGCACCTCTCCTATGAGGACAGGCTGAGAAAGTTGGGGCTGTTCAGCCTGGAGAAGAGGAGGCTCCAGGGAGACATTATAGCAGTCTTCCAGTACCTGAAGGGGGCTTGTAAGAAAAATGGGGACAAACTTTTTACCAGGGCATGTTGCAATAGGACAAGGGATAATAGTTTTAAAGTAAAAGAGGGTGGATTTAGACTAGATATAAAGAAGAAATTTTTTACAATGAGGGTGATGGAACACTGGAACAGGTTGCCCAGAGAGGTGGTGGATGCCCCATTCCTGGAAACATTCAAGGCCAGGTTGGATGAGGCTCTGAGCAACCTGATCTAGTTGGGGATGTCCCTGATCCTTGCCAGGGGGTTGGACTAGATGACCTTTAAGGGTCCCTTCCCACCCAAACTATTCTGTGACTCTATGAATGAGACCACACTCACAGATCAGATTTGCCCATGTATTCACATGGTCAGGAACCTTTTCCCATGCAAATTTTTTAAAAATACTCCATTTTTTTTTTTTCAGAAGTGGCTATTTAGAACAGTATATTTATTGAAACTCTTCAGGAAAATTAATAAACATGCTGAATTCTTAGTGTTTTTCTTCTCAAGGGTGCTAAAGAAGCAGCTGTTTAACCCATCCATCTCTCCTCCTAAACTCTCTATTTACATGCAAAGACACTTGCCCTTCCTGACTATATCTTACACACAAAGACTAAGCATAGTGCAGCAAAGAAACACTAGAAATGGATGGTAAAAAATACTCCACTTGAATTTAACTAAAGGCAGCATAAATAATGGTATTACTCAAAAGTAATATTTTTAAAGAAACAGAAATAGTTAAAATGAGGTCTCTAGAAACAATAAGGCATTGTAGAGTAAGTATTTATAAGTTTTGGCCCAATTACTGATATGGGTAAACCTGCACTTAAATGCTGAATTTTGGGAAGTTATTAAAAAAAAAAAGAAGAAAAAATAAGATGTTGTATAACTTCTAGTACAGATATTTGCATTTCTAAGTCTCTAAAAACACTTCCGTTGGTCATTTCTTAAGAAAAAAAAATGTAAAAAGAGGAGCCATAGCAGATATCTTTTAAAATACTAGTGAACAATGAAGCCTGAGAGCCTCTCCAAAACATTGTCTTTTACTCCTGTAACCTCTGTGCCGTAATTCCCGTATTCAATAGAACTCCTTTTCTCTGTATTTTACTATAGAATCATCATCAGAAAAAACAACAAGCCAACACATCTCTATTTCCACATATTTGTTAGTGTTCATGAACAGTAGAAGTCTGTATGCTGTGTTTAGCTTCTGTTTATAACTTTTTACACAAAGAAAGCAAGCTCTGCCTAACTAGAGACAGATGCTGATTTCTAATGCAATCAGCAAATACAAACTGGACACTTGATACCAATCGAGACGCTAGCTCACATCTAGCCTCTGCTGGGCCAATTAATTCAAATATATTAACTCTCTAAATCCTTCTTCCCCACTCCCAGGAAATCATGCATGGGATTGCAGTGTGGAGCTTAGTATCTGCAACTTTAGGTCATTGCCTGGTATAGAATTTAAAACAAGAAGCAGGAGCCCACACCAAGGCAAAGCATGAAAAACACCCCCCAGAATTTAACAGATGAAGGGAAAATATTTCTTTGTCCATTGCACTTGTTACTTAACAAAAATAATAGACTCTTTGGTGAAACGAAAAGTACCCCTTAGGCCAGAATCAGAAAAAATCCATGGCATGTATTATTCGTGACATGGAGTAGTTGTGATTTGCAGGTAAAAGAGGGGCAGAAGGAGAAGGAATCAAAGCATACAGCAGGGCTTTTCACATGAAACACAACTTCATGTATCCTCCAGTGAGTTATTTCACTTGCCTGTTGTCTCCTATCTACTGTCATGCCCTCATGTGAGCTTCTGTATGTCTCTGTAAACACAACTGTTTTGGACATGCTGTCACTCGTAAATGCAGCCATTCTGTGTTTGGCTATCTTGCTAGAGATGTTGTTTGCAATGAAGTTGTGGGAACAACTTCAGGGGAAGCTGTTCACACCCAGGAGCTGGAGGATGACCACTCTGGGAGAGTGCAGCTCAGAGACATGATCCAGCCTCACATGAGTTCGCAAGTGGATGGGGTGGTGATCAGGACGACAGCACCCCTGTGTTCAGAACACACCTCTGTAGTGACACATCTTCAGTCAGTGTAATTAATGCCATTAACTTCAAAGAAACTATGCATGCTGCTCTGTCTGGCAGTCTGGCAGCTGAGATGAAAGAGGTGATGCTGCGTTTGTTTCCTCCTGCGCTGTGTGTCCAGGTTTCCCACTAGCAAAGAAAGTTAGAGCTTTATTTCCAATCTATTTCAGCTTATAGCAACCCCAGCTAACAATAGCTTGTGCCCCTGTGATTAATTCAGACACATGCATGTAATTGTTTGTCTTGGCAGGTTCAGTTCATTGCACAGTAACTTATGGCCTGAGTTTCGGAAAGCCCAAGCTGTATGTTGAAGTCGACAAGCGCTGCAATTGCTTGCCACTCGCCGAGTCGGGCAGTTAATGCTGTCTGCCTTCCAAACACCTCTGCCATTGCCCAGAGTGCCCTCTGTCATCTACCTGCACAAATTGTTCATCACAACTGTTAGGAAGATGAGCGTATTGAATAAATTAGTAATCATACACGTATTTAAAAGCACAGTATCATTTTCAATGATAAAATAAGAATCTGTCACACTTTTCTGTCAATTGCATAAATGGCTACTAATCCTATTTAGGGCCTTATTTTCCCTCCATATAGCATGGGCTCATTACATCTGTAGCACTAATAAATAATATAAACTCCCAGTGTAAGAGAAGGTCTCAGCACGAGTTCTCTTTTGCTGGTTTATAGGCTGCAGAGGTGGTTTGGTACTTGGGTACCTGCACAGCTCAGCCTCAGAGGCAGCCCAAGTACACTCTTCTAGTGTTGGTGTCACCCTGAAGCCGAAACATGCTTTTCCGGGTACTTCAGCAGTCACTTTCCAGTGCTGTCCTTCTTTTATTTATGAGTTGGAAGGTCTGGATCCTCCCTTTTCTCCAGCTACTGGCTCTTGTTAGACTGTGCTCCCCAGAGTCATGGTACTAAGGAACCACTGAGTGTTGATTTCTCCCAGTCCATTCTTCAGGATGACCTTTTTTTGTTCACTCTGTTTGCCAGTGTTTTCCATAGAGGTTGCTTCTCCTCTGAAAGACCAACACATCTTTCAGACACGCTGCTTTTCCCAGCACAGGCCCCTCTTTGGCAGGAATGCCTGTCTTTCCTCCTGCCTTGATGTATAACTTGCATTCAGCTACACCCAAATGCACTTTCCTCAATGCGGGAATTTGCCAAATGACCAACATGCTCCATTTCCCCAGTCCTTAGTGTTTGCTGACCTCTCCGCTAATCTCTGTCATGCCTATGATTTACCAGAAGTGACTGTATATCTGCTTGCAGATCACTGATGAGGATGCTGAGTACCTGGGGCAGATGCATAAGGAAGATATATATTCCCGTTCAGCGACCTCCCTCCTGACAGAAGCTTGAAGACTGTCAACGAGCCAATTATTTTTCTCTCCAGCCTGTGCTTTTTTTCTCTCCTGTAATTCTACATTTTTAATCAGAATATTGTGAGTTACTAAATCAAATGCCTCTACATAGTGTAAGTATATTCTACCAATGCAGTTATCTTTAATCATTAAATCTGTTGTTTTATTGAAGAATGAAATCATATTTGTTTGACAAGATTTTTGTTATCCAGAAAATTGTGCTGAGCAACACTAACTATACTTCTATAATTTAATTCATTTTTTAATCAAATCCTTACATTAGCTTTTTTGGTATTTTAACTGCAATTTATGTCAGACAGGACTATGAAAAAATGGTCCATGGATGGAAAAAATAGGAGGTTATCCTCTCCCATCCATCATTAAGCACTTTCTTCTGCACAGTGCTGCCCAAGATGGTCCCAATTCGTTTATAAGAACTGAGGCATTTTGGAAAAATATCTTAGTAATCATATAAAAAATACTTCATCCAAAGTAGGCAAAGATAGACAGAAGAATAGCTTTCTTAACATGAAGTACAGAGCATTCAATTGATAAATTTTGGGTACATTCTATTTGAAAGTTGTTGAGAAAATCCTGTAATCTAATTAGTAATGAATAGTATTTATTTCTAGTTGTTTATTTAGATGTATTATTATAGAACAGTTTCTGGGAAAAGACCTTGCTTTGACTCAAATATTTATTTTACAGAGTTAGACCCTTTCAATAACTCTGCTTATCTGCTTTTTTTTCAAAGCAAGAGCTCTGGGCATTCCCAGACCTTTTGGCTGTTCCCACTTTTAAATAAAGTATTCCTTTGATAAGCCAAGAGTTTTAACATTTTATTAGATTTTATTTAGGTGTCCTGTTGGGAAATATGACTTTATTCCATCCCAAATCTACTTGAAGGTCCCTGGTCAGTAATGATGCCTGTCCCACTAGAGCCTTCCCTTTGAGGCTCAGTTCCCCTGGGTCTTAGACATCTTGAAGAGCTCAAATGAGTGATCTTGCTGGAATATCAGTTGGTGCAGGAGATCATGGGGGAGCAGGACCCCTGGGCCAGCCTTGGAGAGCTGGATGAGCACCTGAGGTGGAGTGATGGGACCATATGGGGGAAGCCCACCTGGCATTTTTGGTGGAGCAGGGCAATATGACAGCTGTGACCATGATCAGAGCAGGCCTTAGCCCCCCAGTTACAAGCACAGATTTACGCAGGCAGGACAGTGTGGTTCCTGCACCATCATTTCTCTCCTAGGACCCTGGTTTTGACCAGAGGCACCCTGAGCCTGGAGGCCAGTAGGTGATCCCTCTTTGCCTAGCCAATATTCATCTTAAAAGGCGATCAGAAAGTCAGAGCCTGACATTTCAGCCTGTGCCACAGCTATTTTTTCTCAATTTCTTTCCAACCAGTGAGAGTCAAAAGGCCACCACAGCAGGTGACAACTCTGTATGTACTGGAAGCACAGGCATGCAAGTATGTGGTACAGGAACAGGAATGTGTTTTATTCAGTATGAAGTACTTTGCTGCTGAGATATTGATGTGCCCAGGTCACTGCCTGCCTTGTTCCCTCCTAACTCAATGCTTTCTTTCCTTCCACAGCCAGTGAAATGTGAAAGCAGCAGAAAAGCAAGCTGACTGTACACAACATAGTTGTGTCTCATCCCAGCCTGACTCTGCCTGGCCAAGCCAGTGGGCACATTTCAGCAGAATAGGTGGGAACAACACATGTCCTCCCTTCCACAGCAGCTCTCCTGCACCCATCTCCTTTCCCTTCTTCCCGCTTGTCCGCCTTACCCAACTTCTGCCCCTTATGATGATCTGTCTCAACATGCCTATCCACACCACTGACTTCCACTAGTGCCGTGCTAAGTCCACCTCCCACAACAGATCAGACTTGACAGGAGCTTGGCTAAAATGCAGAGTGGAAAAAAGGCATGGCTACTCAATTCTTTTTCTGAGCATGTGTTTCAGAATTGTCATGTCAGGTTATGGATCTGGAGACTGGAGGAGGAGACCACCATGAATCATGAGTGTTCTCATCATTTATACTAGACCTGGTTTCCGTAACAATCATTTTGCTTCCCTCTTCTTAGAAGGAGCCATCTAATTTCTTCAGGTCAACAGTAGTGACTCTCCCAATAAACATGAAAAAAAGAGGATGTGGAGAATTACACTCCAATGAGCTTAAGAAATGGTCTGAATCAAATGATGAAGTATTTAGAAAGTACCTGAAAGATAAAGAAAGAGTTAAGGACACAGTGGGGGTTTGTAAGGAACAAATTGTATAAAAAGAATCTAATTTTCTTCTGCAGCAGAAAAGCAGATGTGGAACTAATCTATAAACCTTCACTTTGGGAAATCTTTTGATTTGATCTTACATGACATTCTTATAAACCATCAAAAGAAATACAGTCTGAATGAAAACACTGGATAGTGTATACAAAACATGCTCTGTATCTACACTCAGATTTAGTTCAATGACAAAATATGAAGAGGCAGCAAGGGCTCTTCCGGAGGTTTTCCTGCTCTGATTCTGCTCAGTGATTGCACCAGTGATCCCGCTCACACTCTTACAGATGACACAAAGCTGGGTTGGAAAAGAAGTTTGGGGTTCAATATTGTTTTGACAAAGTAGAGAAAGGGCATGAAAAACAAGGACAACTGCAAGCAAATGCTTTAAGAGATGAGTGCTCAACTGCCTGGGCATAGTATATTTAACACCTAGTCAAGCTCCTGTTTTCAGAGAAGGGTCTGCATGATTGTAATGGATCACAAGCAGAACACAACAATGTTGTACTGTTATGAAAAAGGCACATCGTACCATGATATATAAACACACGTGGAGTTAAGAAAACACCTAATGTATCAGTAAGGCCTGAGTGAGAATACCTTGTCCAGTTTTGGGCACTGTGGTTCAGTGAAGATGGAGGCCAGTTGGGGATTGTCACAAGATGAGCAACATGAGTGCAACCATACTGTTAAACTATTTTACCCTCTAAAATTGGCTGTAGGCAGACAGGTCCTTGACCTGCGCTAACTCATCAGGTATGTCCTGCAGCTCTCCAGGCGAGTGTTGGCTGTCCCAGGCCAAACTGGGCCAGCGGCTGGTTGTCACGACCTAAAGGGTTACCCAGCCTGCAGGTATATAGAGATCATGGCTATGGGTTTGCAGCATTCTTTAATACTCATGGACACAGAGGCTTATCCTCTAAATTTCCCTACTTCATTACAGGTTATCACAAATGCCACACAAAATCACCACTAGCAAGTATACATATTATTAATAAAGTGAATAAGCGATTACAAATTACAAATATAGTATCAACCAATAGCATAGCAACAACGAATTGTATAGCAAAATCAATATTATAGCAATGAATAACCAACAACCAATAACAGCAACAACTAACTAGGTGTATATACTATTAGGTTACCACAAACTTATCATTCGTGAATCAAGCTTATCAACAGTGTACCAGCAGATATACTCATGACAGATTGCTTCTATAGATGTATAATACAGATGTCAAGTGAATTAGACAGATTTCAGAAGGGGCCAAACCTGGAAAACCAGGGTGTCTGAAAGGTGTGTTGGTCTTTCAGAGGAGAAGCCAAACTGACCCCAAAAGTGGGCCCAAAGGGTGATCAATAAAAAAACAGAGAGAGTCTCACTTCAAACATGATCCACATCACAGAGCCTGGAGTCAGTCAGCTGGGTCCTTGATGAGACTCCAAGATCTTGTAGAAAGTTCACGTGGATAACTCAATCTGTTTAAGAAAGGAAATGTATGTGCAGCATGCGTTGTTATTAGAGAGAGGGGCTCCATTTTGGATGAAAATAAGTCCCTTTGGTACCATGGAGACATCAGAGTGCATAGACACCATCACTTCAAGCAGCCAATAGATGCTATAAATTTTGATTTTTCATACATAATAGATAATAGATGATGATGGTGTCTTCTGTTTTTTAAGAGCAGTTTTTATTTTTCCAGACCTTTTCCACCTTTTCAGATTATAAGTTGCCATTACAGTGCCTTGTTTTTGCACTTATCAGTGATATCTCAGTATTTCTCTTGTTTCTAGGTACTCTGGTTGTACTTCAAAGAGGCCAGCTGCACTTTTCAAGGACGTTTCTGGTTCACAAGCCCGGTTCCCAGACTCACAGCTCCTAGGCTGGCAGGCATTTTCATATTCTCTATCAATATATTTCAGCAGATATTTTCTTCTGTTCAGTAATTTCCCCTTCTAATCAGGTGCCTTTGTGGTTGCTCACATCACTGATCTAACACCTACTGCCCAGAAATGCTCTCTGATATTGTTTGAATTATAGAAACAGAAAAAACCTATGATTCTATAACTTTTGTTTCAGTCTGAAAAGCCTGGCATCTCAATGTGAAAAAGAGCATTTGTCTGTGTACACCGGTTAGACTCTTTGAAATAAGTGCCTCCAGTAACAGTCTGGGGGCATGATCCTTAGTGTTGTCTTTTGCCCTCAGAAGAATCTATGGATTTCATCTATTTGGTCTGAAATCAGTAGAAGTCTGAATCTCACTGGTGTATAGAGCAACACGCACATACACACTTTGTGAAGAGGTCTTAGATCATCTTTAGAGTAAACTTTTATGGAGAACTTGGGCCAAGAAGACTAAGACTTTGTATTGAAACTTGTGCTATGCATTGTGGATGCCAACAACAGGCCCTCGAGCCATATGCGAGTATATGGATTTCTTTGGTATTTTTCCTTCTGAGTGAGCTGTCCTGTGTTATATTGAGTCAGTAGTTCAAAAGACAGCTCTTTAAATTGATTTTGAGTCTATCATAGGAGAAGAGAGAGACCTCCAGCTTTTTGTAGGACAAAATGCCGTTGCAGGGGAACGGATACAGTGAGGCTCCTTTTGCTGTTCTGGGCTCTTTGCTTCAGGGTCCAGGTGAGAAAAGGCTGGCTCCCTGTGAAGTGTCTGCTTTCAGAAAGCTCAGAGAAGGGGGGAATTCATCCCATTAGTCTTCCAAGCAGCTTTCAAATAATGATGTGACATGGAGATGCTGGTTTTTAGGAGCACCTGTATAGGTCTGTTCTTGGACTATCACTCTTGTGAGAAGATTTTTAATCTGAACAAAGTATCTGTTCTGCTATGTCCCCAAGGATACCTTTTCTTCTTGTCTTGCCCAGGGCAGATACTTGGCTCTAGTTTTACCCTTGTCCCACAGAGAGACATAAAGACTCTGAGAGGTGGATGGCACTTGATTTTGTCAAGGTGGCCTGAGCTTTGCATCTCTGCTCCCTGAGATGCTCTGAAAAATCTGATCTAGGCCTCCAGTATCCCATAAGAGTGAGCTACCCTGAGAAGACAATGGAGAAAAGCCACAGGAAATGCTGCAAGGGTTTGACCACAGTGTCTTGAGCAAGAGTCTCAGCTAATCCTGTGTCTTGTCCCTGGTTTGGGCTGGTAAAAGAGATTCAGAGAAGTGGTATAAAAATAGTGCTTGTGTGAAGAGATACCTCCTGAGACAGAGATAATACCAAGACTGCTTAGTAGTCTTGGGTGGGCTTTCTCCCCACTAACTCATCAGTTTCTGAATCAATCTAAACTTCAGGCAACCACAAGACTGTGTGATGATTAATCTATAGATTAATTATTCCCTTTACAACTCCTCTCCAACATCTGCTTTAAAGTTTTAAACATGTTACCTGAGAATTTAAAAACTTGACCTTTACAAATGCTGTTGTGAGAAATAGTGAATGTGAGTTCCTATTCGCACCTAGATG
Source organism: Chlamydotis macqueenii (assembly GCF_036417535.1). Taxonomy (NCBI): domain Eukaryota; kingdom Metazoa; phylum Chordata; class Aves; order Otidiformes; family Otididae; genus Chlamydotis; species Chlamydotis macqueenii. Next base: position 134,050,881 of record NC_141556.1, read on the forward strand.
CCATTCATGACTGTGTACACGTCATGAATGTACGCAGGCTCCTCTCCGAGCCTTTTCTTTCAAAGATGAAACATTTTGAGCTTTTTAACCTTTCCTCATATAAAAATTATTCCATACCTTTGACTGTTCTTGCCTTTTCCTCTGTATTTCTACTTCTATCCTCTTGGAGGAAGAAAGAATCAAAACAGAACAAGAGAATCAAACAGAACAGTTTGTTCTCTGTTCTCTTCTTAAGAATTTGTAATGTTTTATTTCCCTTTTTGATGGATCCTGAGCATGGCATTGAGATTTTAATGAAATTGTCAATAGTAAGTCAAAGATCTTTTTTGATGTGTGCTGATAACTAATTTAAAGCCCATCGCTGTTATGCATGGTTAAGAACAGTTTTCTCCACACATAGTTAAGAACAGTTTTCTCCACGCGCAATACTTTGTATTTATCAGCATCTCATCTGCCTTTTTTTCCCCCAGTCATTCAGTGTTGTAAGCCATCTGTAACTCTTCACAGTTGAATTCCATTTTATTGCCTTAAATAATAGAGTATCATCAGAAAATTTCATTACATCATTTTTCCGGATGACTTATGAACATGTGGAATAACATGAGTTCCAGCAGAGATCCTTTCAAAGTGCTAAAAAGTGCAAAGGCTGTCTGTTAACTTAGCAATTTAAGGACCTGCAATGAGAAAAAAGATGTTTCTTAATAGATGAGAGTAGATGGTCTCTCTGGCTTTCCTCATGATTTTTTTTCAGCCTTTAGTGGTTCTCTTTGTCTTTTGTTTGCTCCACTAGCTCCATAGCACAGATAAGAATTTCTCCATCCCCATCACTGTCCTTTCTCCAAATACAGTAAAGGCCTGCCGAATAAAGAACTTTTTAGAAAGGACCTGTTGATGGCCTCTTAAACAGCTAATTCGTAGTCAGCAGGTTTTCCCCTTTCTCAAGCCTCTTACATTATATACAGTAGCTTTGTATTTAATCAGGGGGGCTGTTGTATTATCAACCATATTTCAGTTTTAATGTCTGCTTTGAGACATACATGTATGCAGATCCTTTCTTTCATCAGCATTTGAGTCCAGGCTTCAGCAATTACATTTTTTCTCAGGCACAATGCCACGGCAGTGTACAGTCCCAGTTGCAGCATCAAGAAGCGACATGCTTCGTTAGGTGTCTGAGACCCTCCTAGCACAGAGAAGAAGATGCTCTCAGTAGGAGTACCTAGCCACAAAAGCATAAATTTCTCACTTTCCTTGGGGCAGCTGGAGGAGGATGACATTCATGGTTTTGTTCCTCCTCCATCTTCTTGGTCTGTGGTATTCACAGATGAATGACTGGAATGACTGTACATTTATAAAGATGCTTGCCTGCAGAACTTCCCCCACTCCATTAGATGGTGCAGGGAAAAAGGTCACATTGGAGCCAGAAATTGGGGTACAAGAAGCAGCACAGTTCTGTATCCCATCCTCATCACTGCTGTCCAGCTATTACTGGTGCCTGGGCACACAGGGGAGTGACCAGGATGCAACAGTGGGCTTCTCCTTCTGGATGATACAAAGGGAATGACTGCCACCAGACACAATGAGGATCACTGCATGGTCTCCAAGGTCTGCTTGCTACCGATGGAGCTCTGCCATGGATGCTGCACTGTGCCAAGCCTGCGCTTCATCTAACTCCCTTTGTAAAACTTTGAGAATTCACTTTATCGATCATCATTTTTTACGCACCAAATCTTCATATTCAGCACTTGCATCACTCATGGAAGATGGAGTACGCATCCCTTTCTACAGAGCAGATACACTTGGGCTCATGTCAGGAAGGAAGGTATTAAACTGAGTAGTGGCTTGGATGGAAAAGAAAGAAGGCAGATAAGCTAATGTGTTTCCTTGGGATAAAAAATGTGCTGAAGGCACTCATAGTGGACGGATCCCTCTTCCCTGATAAACCAGAGCCAACATGAGGCTCCCAAAGGGATTCGGGGAGGGGACTGGTGTTCCTCATGTTTGGTGTGGTGAGATAAGACCTGTTTAGGGCATGTCACAAGCATCTCACCCTCTTACAGGAAAGGAGTGGGATAGTGGTGTAAAGTGGAGTGGGATGAAGTGTGAATCAAACAGAAAGCGTTCACCAAGTGAGGCTATCCAAGGAATAAGTCACAAGGGAGGATCTACTGCTGGACACAGAAAAGAGCACTTCAGAAAGGGATTTGGCAAAATCTCTGTATTCAGCCACCCGAGGCAGCACTGGCTCATGCTCATGAAGCTACTGAGACCCCTTCATGAATGTCTCCTCTGAAGTTTATTGTGTTTTCTAGACTTCTCAGTTGAGCCAGTCACTGCGACAGAGAACAGCAGTTGAAAATTTGTAATCATGATAGTTAATGTGACTTTTAACATCATATTGCATGAACAAACAAAGTCTACTGCAAATGTTTGCCCCACGTGTGTGGGACTGCCCCAGCAATACGAGGCTAATTGAAACTTGGGGTCCTGTCTTGTAGTAGGGAAACATAAAAGCAACTAAACCAGTTTATTTGATGGTTTTTGCCTAGGTAGAGAGAATGGAGCAAATGCTACACAGGCAAAAAGGAAGTGAGGAAGCTTCATTTACCACTCTTTGTCACTGAGACAACCCATTATTTGCAGCCAGCAAACTGCTTTAGTAGGACTTTACCCCTTGACACTTCCCCGTGTCCTCAGCACTGTTCACCTTTAGCTCTCCACTATTTACAGCACATTACAGGAGACCACACGTTCCGGCTCTCAGTATAGTCAGGTTTACTCTCTTCCCTTCTCTCACCTGCAGCCAGCAACACGCAAAGCCCTGTCTCCAGTCTCCAGAATATATCCACTTTACATCTGTTGTAATTTAATTGGCTCAGAGATCATCTATAAACAGCTGGAATAATCAGACAACCAAAATGTTACATAGAAGCTTTCTACATATTTTAAACCTGTATCATTTACATTTACAGTAAAGTATGTAAAACTGTAATTCAACTTGCATATGGATCACTAAATGCTTAATACATGTAGACCGTAGTATTTTCTTGTAACCACAACTGCAGAAGAAGAAAGAAGGAATAAATTCCCAGGGCAGCAAGGAGGAGCAGCAGGTACATGCTGACCATGTCTATACGAATGTTCATGGCAGTCTGACATATTTTGCTCCCTTTGAGCACCTGACTCTGGGCGCTCTGGTCCTTTCTTGGCTGCTACCTTCTGAGTCAGTGGAACAGGAACTGCTGCAGGGAAGAAGCCCTTTTAATGTCCTGCTCATTCACTGCTCCTTCTGTCACATCTCTCTAAGCATCTTGTTTCCTAAGTCTTTTGACCTGGTGAACTGAAGTAATTAAATTTTTGTGAAAGGAAGACTTAGCTCTGAGAACACCACTCACTGCACATCACCGTGTGAGGCAGCAAAACTTATTACTAGACCTTTCAAGAATCAGGGCATGAACTATGGGTCACCAAGACCCAAGAGTATTTTTTCATTAGCTGCAAAAGCCTTCGGATTCAAGTATCAGGAGTAATTCCCTTTGACGGGGGCCATGAGGCCAGCTGACCTGAGAGGGAACTGGAGCAGAGCATGAATGGGGTATGCCACCAGAAGCTGGTGTCGCACATTGCAAACTGGATGGTTTTTAGCTGGGAAACTTCCAAAAGAGAGAAAGGTAATGTTGGATACTTGATAGGCTGTCCAAATGGATGCAGTCCAAAACATAAAAAGCAAAGTAAACAAAAGAACATTTTTTATTGCTTCTTCTAGCTTCTAGTGGGGGAAAATATCACCTCCAAAGTCAAGGGAGCACTAGAGACCCTTTAACATTGCCTGTTCTAGTTTAGCTGGGTGTCGTAGTTCAGCCCCGATCGGGACCAGACTACCCCCCTCACTAAACAAAACCACAACACTGGGAGAGATAAAAGAAATTATTTATTAAGCTGTTCTTCACTCCATCTAATTCCCAAAACACAAACATCCACTAGGGGGACAGAACTAATAGGTATTTGTGGCTTGGCAGCACGTCACAAGAGTGGGAAGTTGAGTTTACCCCTCCATCTGTTGCATGTCACTTTGAATGACAGCAAGATCTGGCAGACAAAACCATAACGCAACAGATTTTTCTCTCACTTTTTTCCAGTACCTCGAGAGATATCAATGTAGCAAATAATCAAGATAACAAGCAGTAAATACCCCAAATATTTATCTTGCATTTATGCAAAGGATTCTTGCTCACTGCTGTTTCCTGTAATTGTTCCTTGCTCACTGTCCTTGTTCCCTGCATAATGTACTGGATGATAGCCTAATTTCCTGCAGATAATAATTCACTATTAAGGTGCAGATTAAAAATTATATTTCAGTAAAATTTCTGATATTTACAACACTAAAATAATCCTTCAGAAATGCAAAGAGATTTGCATAACTACTGAAAAATCCAAAAGATTAAAAAGTTCTGAAAGACAATTTAGAAATAGTAATAGAATTTATGCCTACAGAGATTCAAGAAAAGATTCAGCAAAGACAGGAAGGACAGATGCAGAATACCTAATAACCGTTTACTCATGGCACATGAGTGATGAGCTACCCTGGAAGGCTTGGGCATTTTAGAAGGTGGTACCAGAGCAGGTGTCATGATGAAATTTATTTCTCATCTTGAGCTCTCACAAAGTGTCTTAGAAGCATGCCTTCAAAGTGTTACTTAATTAATCTAATGGGAATTTCAGGCTTTGTGATCTACTTCAAGAGGTATAATAACGCATCTCTTAACAAGATTTGAAGAAGATTGGATTATCACGGGAATTGAAATTTCCATGGCATAAGCAGTAAATCATGATTTTATGCAAGGTGCTATAAATCTTGAATGCAATCATGTCCCCACTGAAAAGTGCCCTTGAATCTTTCAGTACAACTGATGTTTAGTGTTTTCCTTACAAAAGCTACCATGTAAGCAAGTAACTGGAATGTAATCTGGAGTGTTAGTTTGCAGTGCTCTAATGCAACAGAGCATATGCATCCTCTGTCTCCATGGTTAAGTGTGAGGTTGCTGACCCCAGAGTGAGAAAAGTGGGGTACCTTGCATTTATAGCCAGATCTCTTGGTCAAAGAACTTGCACAACGGCTGGTGTCATGATGTCCATACCTGCCTGCTGCTGCATTTGCAGCTCGCCATGGAAAGGCTCCTAGACTTTTTTGTAGGCACTGACAGAATAAAATCTTTGAGTTTCCTTTGGAAAATACTGGAACATGCTAGTACCAGCTAGAATTTACACCTACCTCTAGCTGCCAGAAGGCACATACGTCACTATAAGCTGTAGGCAGACTAGAGGCATTGTGAGACAAAACAATTACCACAGTTACATGGAAGCATTTTAAAAATCCCCACTTTGTGCAAAATACAATGTCGGAATAAGCCACAACAAGGCCAAGTGCAAGATCCTGCACATGTTGGGGCAATCCAAAGCACAAATACAGGCTGGACAGAGAATGCACTGCGAGCAGCCCTGGGCAGAAGGACTTGGGGTTACTAGTGGACAAGAAGCTCAACGTGAGCTGGCGATGTGTGCTTGCAGTCCAGAAAGCCAATTGCATCCTGGGCTGCATCAAAAGAAGTGTGGCCAGCAGCTTAAGGGAGGTAATTCTGCCCCTCTGCTCTGCTCTTGTGAGATCCCACCTGGAGCACTGCATTCAGCTCTGGAGCCCCCAACATAAGAAGGACATGGACCAGCTGGAGTGAGTCCAGAGGAAGGCCACAAAAATTATCAGAGGGCTGGAGCACCCTTCCTGAGGACAGGCTGAGAGAGTTGGGGCTGTTCAGCCTGGAGAAGAGAAGGCTCCAGGGAGACATTATAGCGGCCTTCCAGTACCTCAAGGGGGCTTATAAGTAAGATGGAAAACAACATTTTAGTAGGGCCTGTTGTGATAGGACAAGGGGTGGTGGTTTTAAACTAAAAGAGGGTAGATTTAGACTAGATATAAGGAGGAAATTTTTTACAATGAGGGTGGTGAAACACTGGAACCGGATGCCCCATCCCTGGAAAGTCAAGGTCAGGCTGAATGGGGCTCTGAGCAATCTGATCTGGTTGGAGATGTCCCTGCTCCTTGCAGGGTGGTTGGACTAGATGACCTTTGAAAGTCCCTTCCAACCCTAACCATTCTATGATCCTATGACACTAGATAATACTGGGGATACAGAGTTGTAACAGGCTTGTGACAGCTGATAGACCTGTACCACTTTACCACTTCAAGCATGAATGCTGCTCCCCTGCCCTTTAACCACTATCAGAGACATGTATTCACCAAAGCACTGTAGAGAAGTTTGAGCCTATGATCCAAGTCTTCAGCCTTGGTGGCATCAACAAATGGGAGCTGCCTCAGAATGCCTCAAGATGGTCTGTTACCGATATCTGTTACTGAGATATTCCCTTTAAGGTGAGAATTTACCATCAACAAACACTTATCATAGGAATGACACATCATGTACATGACTCAAATGACTGTTAAAAATTGCAATTTGAGAACTTTTTTTTTTTACATTTCTGAATCCACATCACCCTGACTATCTTTCCTTGTCTTTCACCTTTTCTGGAAAAGTGCCCTGACAAGACCCTGCTCAGAAAGTAAAAGCATCTGAGGGTGCCAAACACAAAGAGATCTGCTGATGTGGAGCACAGCATCTCTGTCCTTCCAACACTGCCACAGAAACATGACAGAACCCATCAGTTGGACCATTCAGGTACATCCAGGGGAAGACCCATGCTCACATGTCTCTCTTCAGTATTCAAGACAGACCCCTGTTCCTCCACTTTGGAAGAAGGCTATATTAAATCCAAAACAAAGCCTAATTCCTTGTGTCTTTCTATAAGAAGAGTCTAATGGGTTCTCACAGTATCCTTGAAGCTGACAGACTTCATCCCTAAAGCAAGTTAGAGGTGGTGCTGTGTGCTGCCGTGCATCCAGCTCATAATCATTGCAGTACACAGGGAGAAGATGAACTTTGTTTGTCATTGGGACTATAAACTGATTGGCGAGACTGATAGGTGCTTACTCAAAAGACTACTTTTATAAAGGGGCTGTCAAGGTTCCCTACAACTCATAATTTCAAAGTATGAAAATTAACAGTAGCTTTTTCTTTCATGTTGGTATAAAGTACAACTCTCCCATGATATCTGTGGACATGTAGCTTTTATCATAACAGAGCCTACGAAAGCACAGAACCAGTATTTTTCTGGTATTTGCATTTTGTCTATACTGCACAGATCTTAATCATCAAATTCACTGTAATGAGAAGCAAAACCTAAAACCAAAGAATCGTATTTTTTGCCTTTAGTCATGTGCCTATGCTTTTGTTCAGAAATTATACTGAGATCCACCTTAACGTCCTCCATACACTGCCAACAGCTGTGCTCAGATGAGAAGCTGATCCTGTACTCATAGAAGTCAGGGTAACATTTATGCACATTCAAGTAATGTAATGAAAATGATTTAAATGCTTAGCAGCAGTGAAATTAGTGTGACTCTCTCTTTTCAAAGAACAGAGTTCAGCCAAGGCGAGATAAGGCACAGCTCTAGCTCACCGCAGTGCCCACGCCTGAGGTAATGACAGGGACTGGGATGCTCTGAGAAGTGTTTGATATTTTGACTCTGAGAAAGAGAGTAGGGTAACCCTGTATTTTTCCACTAAAAATAATACCGGTCTGTGGTATTTGCAAACTTCAGCCTTCCTCATGGACTTCTCCATCACTTTTTTTTTTTTCCACTTATCTCCCTGCCCATTTCCCCAGGCACAGAAACTCGGCCTGCTTTTCTCAATGCATCTTGCATTGCTTGAGAAGACTCCACTCATCCTTCTCCATAGTTTTCTTTGAAGCCTTATTTTGACATGACATCTAGAAGAAATCAGTTAAGAAGTCAGTGCTGCTGGAAAGAGCCAACAGGGACTGTTTTAGAGGGACTTTCCACTACATCAGTGCTTGTACACCCAGTGTGCTCGCAACTGCTCCCCTGATCTCCCCTCCCAATCATCAACTGGTGACTCACCAGTTTTGATGCTCGTGATACATACCTGCTTGCATGCATACACTATACATAAAGTGGCAAGGCCCTGCTACAGAAAGCAAAGTAGAGATAACACATTTAATTAATAAGGGTACATTATAGGGTCTCACAACATTAATGAGTGCTGGTTCAGCTCCTGCTGTTTGCAGTAAAAGGCTTGCTGTACGTGTAGCGGAGTGACATAGGTTCGTACAGGTGGACGTATGCTTTTATAGTGCATGTTGGTTTTGTGTAGTGGTGGGAAGGGGGCTACAGTGGCAGCTTCTGTGAGAAGCTGGTAGAAGTTTGCCTTTGGTCCGGTGGACTGTCGGGTCTAGGGAGGACCTGCTGCTGGCCAGGGCTGAGCCAATTGGTGACAGTGATAATGCTTTTGTGATAACGTATTTAAGAAGGGGAAAATAATAGTGAAGAAGCAGAATCAGGGGCAGAGAGGGGGAGGTGCGAGCCTTGTGGGCCTTGCAGGTCTCACCCTCTGGCTTCTTGCCGGGCGGCCAACTGGGCCCAATTTGGCCCAGCCCGGTGGCAAGAAGTGGAGAGGAGATGAGATGTGAAGAGAACCTGAGAGGCATCTGCCTGAGCTGATTCTGAAGAATTTCTTGTGAGAGGAATGTCTGCAAACGCCAAGATCAGTGAAGAAGAAGGCGGAGGAGTAATGCTACTCCTGGCCAAGATACCCCTGCAGTTCGTGGAGGCCCACTGAGGAGCAGAGATCCACCTGCAGCCCGTGGGAGGGACCCCATGATGGAGCAGGGGAGGAATGTGAGGAGTTCTTCCCCTGAGGAGGAAGGAACAGGAGAAAACAACATGTGATGAACTGACCATAATCCCCATTCTTTTTTCTGCCCTGTGTTGCTCAGAGGTGGGGAGAGGGGGAAGGAGGTGAAGATAATTTGAAATGAAGTTAAGCCTGGGAAGAAGGAAGGGGTGGGTGTTTTTGTTATCCTGCGTTATCCTGCTTTGGTTTTATTAATAATAAATTGTATGAGTTTTCCCCAAGTCGAGTCTTTTTTGCCTGTAATGGTAACTTTAAGGATCTCTCCCTGTCCATATCTCAAACCTCGAGCTTTTTGTTATATTATCTCTTCCCTATTCCCTCAGAGGGTGGAGGGAGTGAGTGAGAGACTGCGTAGCTTGGTCCCGAGCGGGGCTAAACTATGGCATAGCGTTGCCTGTGTGCTCTCTTACATGGAGCTGAAAAAAGACTTAGGTGCATTGGTAGGGTTCAGGAGACTTTTTGAGATTGATCTGCCACTACAGCCTCGGACTCAGGATTGTTAACGGACTACATTAAATGAGATTAGATTGAACAAATAGGAGGCGTGTCCTTTCCTTAGGGAACATTTTATCTCCAATGTTGGAAATGTTTCAGCTTGAATTTCTCAGCTGCTGAAACACCATAACTAGGTTGTAGCAACATTTCAGTTGGTCCCTCCTGCATAAGTTCATTTCTGTTCCTGGAAACGTTCTATGTATCGAGCAGACTTTGGAGAATGTTGTTGCAGAAAGTTATCCTGGGCTGGCAAGACAGCAGGGAGAGCACATTTTTCTGTCAGCAAACATTTATTTGTTACCCCCAACACCATATGCTAGATCTCCTTTTTCAGTGCCAGAGAATTTATTTATAGATCCTCTGCCTTAATTTGAATTTTATAGTACTTTCTAAGATCTGTTAGTGTTTGTGTGACTGTATAGTGACTTCTTAACAGATCTGTTCCCTTCTTACATGAAAGCTGCAGTCCCAAGTTTACTGGAGCCTTTCTTGGAGTTTTAACAAAGTCCAGAACAGTTAACACTAATAAATTCAAACTGGTAATAAATAAAATATTAATCTACATAAATAAAAGGCCAATATTCTCTGTTCCAGCAGGACTGGTAGGTATTTGAGGTTAGCCATTTCTTTGCAGGACTGTGCCCTACATTAAAAGGGGGCAGGGAAAGCATAAGGATCAGTTCTAAATCATATCAATTAAACTGAATTGATTAAGTGGCCTGAAGGACCTTAAAGTAACTCCCAGTAAAAACATCCTTAGTCACATTTGACCAGCTCTGAATGAGAGCACACCTAATCCTCCTAATATAAATACAATGTGGGAAAAGAAGCTTCATTAGCTCCATTGCCTGGTGAGGGTCTCCTTTAAACGTGTGGCAGAAAACTTAATTAAACCCAATAATCTGAGGAGCTACTAGGCAGAGATTTGAAGTATTTTCTTAATGAATATCTTAATAAACACCTGAGCCTGGAGTGGGAAACATCGCAGAAATATATTTTTCCAGTAGAGAGTCTGCAAGATCTCCCATGCAAATGGCAATATGTGTGAACTGGTAATTAATGTTAACATTGAACACTGTGCAGCAGAAACAAAGAAAAGTACAGAAAAGTGGGCAGAGGCAGAAGTTAAACTCTGGAACATTTCTACTATCTGAAAATAATGCAAGGCAGCATAAGGCAATGCCAATTTAGTACCATTTTAGAAGATATGGTCTAACATTAACATCCAATGCCTCATTTACATTTTAAAGCTATGCAGATAATTTCTCGTGCTCCAGGATTTTTGAAAATACCAGTAGGCCTGCAGTTTTCTTTAAAAGTCTCAGTCTTAAAAGCTATGCAAAGTTACTTAATTATTTCTTTATTCTTTTGTATGCCAGCTCTATTCGTACTAGCCTTGTCTGCCTGAGCAGAGAGAAACCAGACTGCAGGTATGTAGAATTTGCAATCTCCAGGCACTTCATCACATGCAATGCTGTGAGAGATCTTGCAACACTTTTCTCCACACTACAGGTTTTCCAAGGAGTACCATGGACTTGCCAATTTGTGCAAAGTGCTACATTAAAAAAAAAAAAAAATTCTAATGAGAGATTATTTGACTCCATACCTTTTCATGGCAAATTCACAGTGAAAGGTCTGAGCTTTGATAGACACACTGTCTGAAAATACCTACTTAAAAGCAGTATTCTGCTTGCTTCATAGTGTTTACTATTAAGATACATCGACCACTCGCACAAAATGCAATATAAGAGGCAATTTTGTGTAATAATATATAACAGAACTGTAATCAATAAGATGGAAAAAGAAATTAAGGAATTAAATGGTGGATAGTGCAAAATGTGAAGAGAACTCCTCCAATAAACACTCCTTTGTCAGTTACCTATACTTTTTAAGCTTTAAATTATATTATTAATAGTACATAAAATATGGAACAAAGCGTGAGCAGCAACATAAATCTGGATCAAACCATGCCAAGAAGAAACTGAGGTATGAAGGACTCAAACAAACAGCATTTGTTAGTACGACGTTCTGCCTCCTGCAGCACTTACACCCCTAATGTCTGCGTCCAGCTTACAATGTTGTTTGTAGCAAGAATGGAAAAGATGTTAAAGGCTTGGCAGAATGGATTGATGACCTTGAGTTCAATAATGCTCAACAAGAGCACTATCTCTTTCAAGCTGCAAGCTGCAATTGATTCTTGGACAGCCAAAATTGTTGTGTAACAAATGTCTGAAGTGGTATGGATGTTAAAGCAAAGACCACTGTCCTGGTTCTGGCCAGGATAGAGTTAATATTTACCTGAGCTGGGTGGAGAACTGAAGCTGGTAGCCCCTATGGCTGGGATAGTTAACTAATTAGCTAACAGCTGGGGTTAATTTACCCAAATTAGCCAAAGGGCTATTCCAGCCCATCTGACATCATGCTCAGTATATAAGTGAGGAGGGTGCTGAAGGGAGGCTCTCCTAGTTGGAAGAGACTGGATGTAGAGATCTGTTGTGAGCTATTATACTGTATTTGTGTTCCATCACTTGTCATTACTGTTAAATTTACTTTTTGTTTAATCTCAACCCGCGTGTTTGGTTTTTTTTGTTTGTCAAATCTCCTCCTATTCTCTTGGAGAGTGGGGGGAGTGAGAGAGAGACTGCGTAGTCTGGTCCCCGTTGGGGCTGAACTACGACAGTTATTTTTGGCGCCCAACGTGGGGCACGAAGGGTTGAGATAATAACAGATCTGACTTTCTTTATTGCTTGAAACAAATTTGTTTATACGTGCTTGTTGTATTGGTCATGATGTTGCAGTGGTTGGTTATGTTGTTGTATTGTCTACGCTCCTATATGTACTATGTGTTCCCAGTGGTGGTGTTTATCACCTCAGGGAAAATGATGAGAATTATCCTTCTGTTATACTATGCCATATACATCTATGACATGGTGACATCAATGGCCTTAGAGATAAATTGGTATTCCTATGTGGACAGCTTCCCGAATTCTTTCCCTTCCAGGGTAGTTAAGCCACTTTTTGAGAACTTTAAAGATCTGGGGGATATTCAAGCCACTATGATGTTGTTGTTATGTATTTTGAATGTGTGCCAAGTCTTGTCTAGAGCTGCAAACCCACTTTTTGGGAATCTCCTCCCGAGATTTACCCTAAGGCAAGATACTAATACGTGGCATGGTGTGAGGGAGAACAAACTGACCTGCAATGTAGGTACTCAAACCCCAGCAACAGGCATTGCAGCTGAATCAGAGGGTGAACCTGTGCTAGTTTCAGTTGCCCCTGTATCCAAGAAGACTTGGAAGCGGAAGTCAGCTCGTTTAGTGAGGGAAGAAGAAGCCCCTTTTAGGACGGAGCAGGAGGAAGAAGAGGAAGGTTTATTTGCTACATGCCTAGGAAGAACTCGGCAGGCAGGCTCTTCCTCAGGGGAAGAACTCCTAAAGGAGACAGTGAGCACCAGATTTCTATCCCTGAGCGAGCTGCGAGACATGCGAAAAGATTTTAGCCGTCATCCTGGGGAGCACATTATCAGCTGGCTGCTGCGGTGCTGGGATAATGGGGCCAATAGCTTGGAATTAGAAGGCAGAGAAGCTAGGCAACTGGGATCCATTTCTAGAGAAGCAAGCATTGACAAAGCAGTTGGAAAAGGGACACAAGCCCTCAGCCTCTGGAGGCGACTCCTGTCAGGTGTGAAGGAGAGGTATCCTTTCAAGGAGGATATAATGTGTCATCCAGGCAAGTGGGCTACCATGGAGAAGGGTATCCAGTACCTGAGGGAATTAGCTGTGCTGGAGATTATTTATGATGACCTGGACAATGATCAGTTACCTAAGGATCCAGATGAAGTCAGGTGCACACGACAAATGTGGCGGAAGTTTGTTCGAAGTGCACCATCATCATATGCCAACTCATTGGCAGTTATGACCTGGAAAGATGGAGAGGAAGAAACAGTGGATGAACTGGCTGGCCGACTCCGGCAGTACGAGGAAAGCCTGTCTTCCTCCCTAAGGGCCTGTGTCTTGGCTGTGGAGAAACTATCCCAGGAGTTCCAGCAATTCAAAGCAGATATGTCCCATTCCCCACCGGTACGGGCCAATATTTCAGCTATTAGGAGTAAACGTTTCCCTGCTCAAAAGAGATGGTTTACGCGGCGAGGTACCCTGTGGTTTACCTTGCGTGACCAAGGAGAGGACATGAGGGAGTGGGATGGGAAGCCTACCTCTGCCCTAGAGGCGCGGGTACGTGAGTTGCGTGGAAAAACCATTGCAAATAGAAGTTCTCCCCGGAAAATTGTTGCACCAGTCTCCAATAGGGAGCGTAGAAGGAATAGCTTTAGTTCTGACCCTCTTGAAGGGACCTCTCATGCATATTTAAAAGAAATGAATAATGAATACTGTGGCCAGGATTAGAGAGGCCCTGCCTCCAGCCAGGTGGAGGAGAGGGATAACAGAGTTTATTGGACTGTGTGGATCCGATGGCCTGGCACGTCAGACCCACAAGAGTACAAAGCTCTAGTGGATACTGGTGCACAATATACCTTGATGCCATCAAGATATAATGGGGCAGAACCCATTTGTATTTCTGGAGTGACAGGAGGATCCCAACAGCTCTCTGTATTGGAGGCTGAAGTGAGCCTGACAGGGAATGAGTGGCAAAAGCACCCCATAGTGACTGGCCCAGATGCTCCCTGCATTCTTGGTATAGATTACCTCAGAAGGGGATATTTCAAGGACCCAAAAGGGTATCGGTGGGCTTTTGGTGTAGGTGCTTTAGAGATGGAGGAAATTATACAGTTGTCCACCTTGCCTGGTCTGTCAGAGGATCCTTCTGTTGTGGGGTTGCTGAAGGTTGAAGAACAACAGGTGCCAATTGCTACCACAACTGTGCACCGGCGGCAGTATCGTATCAACCGAGACTCCCTGATCCCCATCCATAAGCTGATTCATCAGCTGGAGAGCCAGGGAGTGATCAGCAAGTCCCACTCACCTTTTAACAGTCCCATATGGCCAGTGAGAAAATCAAGTGGAGAGTGGAGGTTAACAGTGGACTATCGTGGCCTGAATGAGGTAACACCACCACTCAGTGCTGCTGTGCCAGACATGTTAGAACTTCAGTATGAACTGGAATCCAAGGCAGCCAAGTGGTATGCCACCATTGATATTGCCAACGCGTTCTTTTCAATCCCATTGGCACCAGAATGCAGGCCGCAGTTTGCTTTCACTTGGAGGGGCGTCCAGTACACTTGGAATCGACTGCCCCAGGGGTGGAAACACAGCCCCACCATCTGCCATGGGCTGATCCAGACTGCACTGGAAAAGGGTGGCGCTCCAGAGCACCTGCAGTACATTGATGACATCATCGTATGGGGCAACACAGCAGCAGAAGCTTTTCAAAAAGGGGAGAAAATAATTAAAATCCTCCTGAAAGCTGGGCTTGCCATAAAACGATGTAAGGTGAAAGGACCTGCAAGAGAGATACAGTTTTTGGGGATAAAATGGCAAGATGGGCGTCGTCAGATTCCAATAGATATAGTCAACAAAATAACAGCTATGGCTGCACCGACTGACAAAAAGGAAACGCAAGCTTTCCTGGGCGTTGTGGGTTTCTGGAGGATGCATATTCCAAATTATAGTATGATTGTAAGCCCTCTGTATAAAGTCACCCGAAAGAAGAATGATTTTAAATGGGGCCCTGAACAACAGCAGGCTTTTGAACAAATTAAACAAGAAATTGTTCACGCGGTGGCTCTCGGGCCAGTCCGGACAGGGCAAGAGGTAAGAAATGTGCTCTACTCCGCAGCTGGGGAGAATGGCCCTACCTGGAGTCTCTGGCAGAAAGCACCAGGGGAAACTCGTGGTCGACCCCTTGGGTTTTGGAGCCGGGGATATAAAGGATCTGAGGCCTGCTATACTCCAACCGAAAAAGAAATCCTGTCGGCATACGAAGGAGTTCGAGCTGCTTCAGAAGTGATTGGTACTGAAGCACAGCTCATCCTGGCACCCCGACTGCCAGTGCTGGGCTGGATGTTCAAAGGAAGGGTCCCCTCTGCGCATCATGCAACGGATGCTACATGGAGCAAGTGGGTTGCACTACTTACACAGCAGGCCCGAATAGGAAACCCCAATCGCCCAGGCATATTAGAAGTAATTACAGACTGGCCAGAAGGCAAAGATTTTGGAAAGCCACCAGAGGAAGAGGTAACGCGTGCTGAAGAGGCCCCACCATATAACAACCTCCCAGAAAATGAGAAGCGGTATGCCCTATTTACTGATGGGTCCTGTCGTATTGTAGGAAAACATCGGAAGTGGAAAGCTGCTGTGTGGAGTCCTACACGACGAGTTGCAGAAGCTGCGGAAGGCCAAGGTGAATCGAGTCAGTTTGCGGAGGTGAAGGCCATCCAGCTGGCTTTAAACATTGCTGAACGGGAAAAATGGCCTGTGCTCTATCTCTACACTGACTCATGGATGGTGGCAAACGCTCTGTGGGGATGGTTAAAGCAATGGAAGCAGAGCAACTGGCAGCGTCGGGGCAAACCTATCTGGGCTGCCACTCTGTGGCAAGATATTGCTGCCCGGTTAGAGCATCTGGTTGTAAAAGTACGTCACGTAGATGCCCACGTACCCAAGAGTCGGGCCACTGAAGAACATCAAAACAACCAGCAAGTGGATCAAGCTGCTAAAATTGAAGTGGCTCAGGTGGATCTAGACTGGCAGCATAAGGGTGAACTATTTTTAGCTCGGTGGGCCCATGATACCTCAGGCCATCAGGGGAGAGATGCAACATACAAATGGGCTCGTGATCGAGGGGTGGATTTAACCATGGACACTATTGCACAGGTTATCCTTGAATGTGAAATATGTGCTGCAATCAAACAAGCCAAGCGGTTAAAGCCTCTGTGGTATGGAGGACGATGGCTGAAGTATAAATATGGAGAGGCCTGGCAAATTGATTACATTACACTCCCACAAACTCGCCAAGGCAAGCGCTATGTACTTACAATGGTGGAAGCAACCACTGGATGGCTGGAAACATATCCTGTACCCCATGCCACTGCCCGAAACACCATCCTGGGCCTTGAGAAACAAGTCTTATGGCGACATGGCACTCCAGAAAGAATTGAATCAGACAATGGTACCCACTTCCGAAACAATCTCATAGATACCTGGGCCAGAGAGCATGGCATCGAGTGGGTATACCACATCCCCTATCACGCACCAGCCTCTGGAAAAATTGAAAGGTATAATGGGCTGCTGAAAACAACTCTGAAAGCAATGGGTGGTGGAACCTTCAAAAATTGGGATAAACATTTAGCAAAAGCCACTTGGCTAGTCAACACTCGGGGGTCCACCAATCGAGCTGGCCCTGCCCAATCTGAACTTCTACATACTGTAGAAGGGGATAAAGTCCCTGTGGTGCATGTAAGGAATATACTGGGGAAGACAGTCTGGGTCATTTCTCCCTTGGGCAAAGGCAAACCCATGCATGGGATTGCTTTTGCTCAAGGACCTGGGTGTACTTGGTGGGTAATGCAGGAGGATGGGAAAGTCCGATGTGTACCTCAAGGAGATCTAATTTTAGGTGAAAAGAGCCAATAATTTGAAGTGCTTGATGTCGGTTACTATACAGTACTGTATGTCATTATCTAGCTATTATGTGTCCCTCCTTGCTTCTTCCTGCTCCACGCCCTGAGATACTTATGTTGTGTCAAAAGTATTATAGTAAAATCGTTTATACCAACAAAGAATGAACTTTAATAAAATAGGAAAAATTGCAGCAGTGATGCAACCAGAACTGGCTCTTGCTACTAGCACCTGCCAACAGATCTTCAGTCTCCGGACTATGAACTTGCTAAGTCACTTGCACCAGACAGACTACCTGAGGAAACACTGTGTCATCTGTCCTATGCTGAGAGCCTGTTATGACAGATGGAGCCCAAAGTTATGGACTGGATAAACTCAACAGACCTTTTGAAAGGATGGACCATGGACTAAGAGAGTTACATCTGTGTGTCTGCATACAAGTAGATAAAAGGAAGAAAAATTTGATGATTAATTGGAAAGTGTAGAATCTGGGCATGATGTAGATGGTATGGAATAAGGGGTGGATAATGTCCTGGTTCTGGCCAGGATAGAGTTAATATTTACCTGAGCTGGGTGGAGAACTGAAGCTGGTAGCCCCTATGGCTGGGATAGTTAACTAATTAGCTAACAGCTGGGGTTAATTTACCCAAATTAGCCAAAGGGCTATTCCAGCCCATCTGACATCATGCTCAGTATATAAGTGAGGAGGGTGCTGAAGGGAGGCTCTCCTAGTTGGAAGAGACTGGATGTAGAGATCTGTTGTGAGCTATTATACTGTATTTGTGTTCCATCACTTGTCATTACTGTTAAATTTACTTTTTGTTTAATCTCAACCCGCGTGTTTGGTTTTTTTTGTTTGTCAAATCTCCTCCTATTCTCTCGGAGAGTGGGGGGAGTGAGAGAGAGACTGCGTAGTCTGGTCCCCGTTGGGGCTGAACTACGACAACCACTCAAAATTTCTTTCCAGTGAGGCAGATGCAGAGCTCACTGACGCTAGTGTAGCTAGTGTATTTTTCCTGTAATTAATCGACGTAATGCAGCTAAGTTTCAAACCAATTTGTTAGGCACATAGAATTATTCTCATCGAGTTGCTCTGAGGCTTTTATTTTTACAGGCGGCACCGACTGCAGCTTTTCATTGCTCTCTCTTGCTGTGGCCTCCTCTGTCCCCTGCTGCATCTACAGCTCTCTCACACTGCATCTGCACCTCCGTTGCTGCTGCACAACTGTGGTGGCAGAAATGGGAGTACTGAAAACTTAAAAAACCTCTGCCAAGTCCTTAGAGTCTGCACATCTGTTGTCAGTCCAGTGTTGATCACAGGAGCAAACTGGATCTGGAATGGGGATTCCAGAGGAAAAGAGAATTCCTAGGGGTTTTTTTTTGTGACATTGCCTCTGCTGTTGCCTATTTGCTCGCTGGAAGATAACATTTTCTAATGCTTGAAAATTGACAAAAACCAAATTGAATAAAAATGCTTATGAAACTTGAGGTTTTTTTTCTAACTAAAAAGCAACAAAAGCCTTCTTATTTTGTCTATCATGCTTTATTAGCCATAACCTTTGTGTAATTCAATATTTACCTTTTGATAGAGTGTTCAGTTTGAGTCCATATTTCTATAGAGGCCATTCATGAACATTTTTAAAAACATGGCATATAAAATTAGAAAAAATATCCAAAGGCAAAGAAAAAAACCCAAATGAGAACACATGCTTTCACTTTTTAACTTTTTTCTTCTGAATTTCCTTCTAAATGCTGTTTCAAGGGGCTGAGACATTAACATTTATGCAAATTTTCATTCGATAAGGAAATTACTTTTCAGTGGTTTTCATACCAGTTTACACAGCCTCGGGAAACGAGGAAACAAAGCATGTTTCAAGTAAAATAAACTGCATTCCCTCTGTACACAGCAATTCAAGACATTTGCATTCCATACAGATGGCTTAATGCATACATACATTACTTTACAAAGCAATAAGTCATATTCATAGGAGATATTAAATTTACACACACTTTATGAAATATGTACAGTCTCGTAGTCCATAACTAAGCTTTTGCACACATGCAATTGGAAAATGGTATGCAGTGGGTTGTGTCTTCAGCTGTCTTCAGAGTGCACTGCTGGTAAAGTCAGTCTATGATATGTAACGGCTTCTCTCTGTCATAGTTTTTACGGAAAACAAATACTGTGTGGTCTTTTAAAGATATTTTCTAAGTGCATGTCATGGTAATGGATTGCTACACTTCCTGAATCAATTCCTGGCTTGCTCTAGCCTGCCAGGAACTGGTCCTGGATGCACATTCAGAACAACTAGAAGCGCACAATGATTTTTCCTCTAGGAGCAACCAACTGAACTTGAAATGCCCTTCTGAAGTTCAGTGCTTACCTACTATTTGTAGGGCTCTGCTTCTTGGAAATGAGATGTGTTCCCCTTGGAGACTCCTAACTGCTGAGTGAGGGAAGTGTTTTAAAACTGTAAAATTAGAGGCTTTTTCAACCTAGACTCAAGCCCTCAGATTGTACAGCACAGTTTACCTCTTCTCTGAAATGCAACACAACACTTACAGGGAGAAACACACCCAACTTCCCCAAAGAGCATCACATTTCCTTCTGGACATCAATAAATTACGTTGTTTCCACAGGTTGTCCCTTTCATGGCAGATATAATATTACTGTACATCAGACCAAGTGCCATGACAAGCCATTGCTCTTGTTCTTCACCTTCGACCTCTGGCATAGCTAGCAAAAGTATAAGCACTGCAGGCATGAGATTGGTCTGAGAATTTTCTGGATTTTTTATTATCTTCTCCCGAACAAGTCTGTGGCACTAAGGTATTTTATTCTGAGTTTTCCCCCTATTCAGTCTGCTACATGAGTAACCATATGACACAGGGAAGACATGCCACTGCTCTGTTAGACTTACGGTCTAACACAGCTTAAGCAAAGTATCTAGAACTGTCCTGAAGGATGACTGTGGCCATTAGAAGTGTATTCACAGCAATTCCTTCTATCATGCGAGCAGGGAGCTAGACCACCCCAGAGGGCCACCCAAGTGAGCACAGGCCTGAACTATTGTTTGAAGAGGTCTCCTATGTTCCTCATTAAGGTGACTCATGAGGAGTAAAAGCCTCTTTCTGCTTGTTAAACCATCTTAACAGCCTGCCTAACGTGGCATCAGAGGTGGTGACAGGGCTGTAGGTAGCAGTTAGCAAGAAAAGAAGAATGGGGTGTCACATGTGCCCTTCTGCTGGCCAGCATGGAGGCAGGACAGGCCAATGAGGGGCCCTGGGCTGAGACTGGGCTGGACAGACATCAGCCATTTAAAAGTTAGGCATCTAGCCTATGCTGGTCATCCAGAGTTGGTCTGGGTGGTGAGAGATGGGGCGCTGTGTCTCATGCAAAGGGAGATGTCCAAAACAGGAGGTATGACGTGCACTGGATGTGCCTGTCCATTTCCATGGATGGTGGAGAGAAGATGGCAGCTCGCAGAGGGTGGGTGCCTGGTTTCTCAGGGCAAGAGGTAGAAGAGAGGCATCCCACCCCTCGGGACTATGCTCAGCTTTGTTGCTGACCTCCAAGACCAGCAGGCCACCCATTTCTACCTTTAGCTTGGTTTTAGGCCAGTGACAAAACACAGATAGAAACACCACATTTTTTTTTTCAAAAGTCCTTAAACCCTTTGGACAAGAAGACTTGTTCAATGGGCAGGTGTTACAATCATCGTTCTCTGCCTCACGGTGCAGAGACTGGTGTCAAATCCACCTCCTGCTGAAAAGCAGCTGCAGGGAGATGGTGGTGTGTCTGACTCAGGAGCTGGAAGTGCTGACACAAAGCAGAGGTCCATCCACTTCAAAGCAACAGACTGGGTGGACCTAAGGGACTGACTTGCCTTGAAAACACAGAGCAGCACTTACAAAGAGATGTTCAGCATAATCCAGGCATTTTACCATTCAGTGTAATTAATTTACATTAAGATAGATTAAATTCTTTATTTCTAATGAATTCTATGATCAATTCTCTTTAATTCATATCCACTTATGGTAAAATAGTCAAACTAATCACAGAAATCATTTGAAGTAGGTATTTCCATAAACAAGCAATTAGGCACTTTTAAAATGAGTTTTGGATGTGATTTTAATATAAAATTAGATACAGTCTTCATTGATAGTCTTAGCATTAAGCAGAGAGCTATTCAGACTCTCTTCTTAAAAGATTTTGCAATTGCAGTGACCAATTATTATGAAGTGCAAGGTAGACACATAAATACTCATCCAGCTGGCCAGCAGTGATGAACTTTCCAAAGGGGAACTCTTTCCAAGGGGGGCTCTTTCATCCCTTTTGTGGCATGACCTACACAGACGCCCCACCTGAGTGAGGACTCGTGGGTTACGCCTGAATCCCTATCCAGCTCCGCCAGTTTCAACGTGCTGAGACTTTCAAGGTGGTTTGTGCAATTAACCTTCAGGCTTCCTAGGGAAACTGTTACAGAGAAGAAATAAGTTATAGGAGAACTGTAACATGGACCCAAGCTAAATGCACTTGGCATACTTGAAGCGTGATTTGGAGACGAGCAGCACCTCTCCCTCCTGATGGGAGGCTGTGCCCACCTTCAGCATATCCCAGCTCTTCTCCTACCCAGCCTCTTACAGCCCCAGCTGAATGCCAGATGAGTAGGGGCAAAACCCTGCCAGCTCTTTTGGGAAGAGAGAGGGATTGGGTACAAGGTGGTCTTCCCAGAAGATATGCGCAGGCATGAAGCTGACGCAGGGCCACTGGCTTTGGGGGAGCAATTTGGCTGCGATCTGTGCATGTGAGTTGTATAGCCCATGTGCAAGAAATGCCATGTGCAAGGGAGGGCTGCAGCAGGAGCAGCTCATCTGGCTCACCATCCGCCGTGGAGACCCAGCTGCAGGCTGGCTGAACTCTCTTGTGAGGGGTGTCTGTAGGTACACAAGTTAAAATTTATTTTACAGCCCAACAACAACTGTTCTGTTCCTAAATAAATACACTTTACAGAAGACCGAAATCAGCTGTCTCTTTACGTTTACTTTTTTCAGGCTTAAAAGATAGTATAATGTACAAAGGTGGTGTCATAAAAATGAAAAAAAAATTTAAATGGCGTAAGGATAACACAAGTATTTCAGTAAACGTGCAGGAAACTTTCAATTTTGAATAATGCCATAATTGTTTCCTTGTCTCCCTGAACTGCTGCCTTCTTCCTCTTGGAAATGGCAATAGAAGAAATCTCTGATGATATATTTTGAATTATACAGGCCCATCACCTGCTATGGTTTCCCAGGATGGAGAGGATAAGCTACCCCTTATCGTCGTGGTGCCTAGCACTAACAAAGAGGCATGCAGTTAACATTCAGGGGATTGTGTACTGCTCAGATAAGCAGCATTGAAGTTCTTGCCTGTAAAGAAAGCTGAAATACAGTTTTTGTCCCAACTGAATACACACAGATGGTTTTCTGCTGTCAAAAAAATGTATTTTGTCAGAAAAATGAGCAAGAAGGTATATTATTTCTGCCAAACCATGCATAAAACTGTAATCTTTCCAGTTTTTAACTATGACATTCATTCCATATAAATCAAGCTAATTGGGAGAATCAGGATTACACATATCAATAACAGATTTCCTGTTTTCTGGTTAGGTAAATAGAGGCTCTTTGAATTTTTTTTTTGTTTGTTTGTTTAAAAAAAGAAAAATAATTACCTTATATATTTTTGGTGGTTTTTTAATAAAATAAATATTTGTGTTCAACAAATATTTCCATAAATAAATATTTGTGTTCAACAATACAACCCTTCCTTTCCACCATGTGACATTTTTTCTTGCTTACAACTATTGTTGCCATGCAGCAGAATCAAGCACCTTTGATTTTTCATATTTAAACATCTCCTAAAAAGCAATACTTGGAAACACCACAACACAAATGCCCCATGTAGGCAGAACTAGGAACTCTGAAACCTTTACCTGATGTCAGAATTAGAAAGTTTCTATACTTTCTAAACTGCACTGAATAATCCTAAACTAAAGTAACAGCTGAAAGCTGTGATTTACTCAGCATCTTCACCTCCCACCACATTCAATGGGAGCAAAGGGAATTCAGGAATCTCAGAAAATTCAAATTCCTAATGAAGAAAAATGTTTTGTCCTATTTAATTTCTCCTGAGGAAGCATGGACATAACTCACTATGTCCCTGTTAAATATTAGTTTTGCATTTCACTCCAATTCATCTAAGAGCAGCTACATATTTTTAATAACCCTCTGACCTGTAGTACTTCTGACCAGGATGAAAACATAGCTGCACTGTAGTAAATAGCAATACTCCCCCGGTGTGTAACATACAGCATCCTGACCCAGAGACCATTTTTCCCCCACCTACACCCTGCAGCTGGTTGAACATGACACAACTGCCACATGTTGGCCAGGACGGAGCAGATAGAACCCAAAGGGCTGTCTGGTTCAAGGGGAATTTCATGTATTTCCAGTTTTGGGGGAGGTCTGTGTGGGCCAGAACTGGAAAACTACTCAGCCTTCCAGGAGCCAGGCATTTCAGGAGCGCCATCTTCCAGAGCCCTGAAATGCAATGTTTTCCAAACAAAATGGCCTCAGATGCCACCACAATGCTCCCAGTTCTGGGTGGAGAGAGCTGAGCTAAGAATCGAGGCGCAGAGCCACCCCAGGGCCACAGCCAGGGGCCCTCCCCATTGAGGACCACAAAGCTTCCCAGGACGGGGCAGTATCCAAGCACACGGCTCTGGTGTCGCCTGCTGGGGCAGGGGTTTTATCTTGGGTGCTTTGAAAATTTATCAAACACATGAAACGCTGCAAACAACGCTGCAGGTTGAAAGAATCAGCGCTGCAGGTGTGCCAGTAAACATCACGATAACTCTAGATAAGGGATTAGACTGCTGCAGCAGTGTAAAGTACATCGTGTTTCTGAAACCAAGGTAATGAGACAAGGAGTGAGAAATGAAAAAAAACCCAAACAATTACAGCTGCAAATACTTCAATTACATGCTAGGATATGGAAGAAAACTTTCTTGAACTCTCTCTTCCCTGACCTCAACTGCTGCATTGGCTTTTTTCATTATTTTAACACAGAGATGAAATAGAAACAATTCCAACCTCAGAGTTGCTCTTTTTATGGTATAAAAAAAAAAAATGAGTGGAAGTTTGTGAAATACTTTCCAGAGCACTTTTTGCCAGGAACCTTTTTTCAATATTTTTTTTTTTTCTAAAGAACCACCTAATTGTCTTAAAGCTATTAAATGGGTTGGAGGGGAAGATCTGAATAAAATGAAGAATGTTAATGAAAATTTATGTTCAAGTTTTCATCTGAAAAGGTCTGATCTAAGTTGCTAAAAATTAAAAGAAGTTGTAGGCATTTTAGATTCTGATGAAAAGATTACATTTTATATGGAACTCTTCCTAGAGTTTTGCCTGTCGTCTCTGAAAACAAAGAGAAAAGGAATACTCAGAAAATTAAGTAATGGTGAGGCTATGACGTGTGTGGACACCTGCAGCTGCATTTCTGGAAAGCACTTTCCAGATCAGAGCCAAAACCATCTTTCCTGTCCTTAGAGGAGTTGCTAACTCTGCTAGGAAGAATAGGGTAAAAGCAATAGCACTTATTTAATTCCACAGTGCTGCATCTTCCTAACTCTCCTGTGTTCAAAACAGCATCTTTCTCAGGGAGGCAGGGTCTGTATTCAGCTTAGCCCTGAGGGAGCTACAGCAATGCTCTTTTCCCTGTATTTACGATTTTCTCACATCATAGCTGTGCTTTCCCCTTTCCCTCAGAAACTGTTGGATACTCTTGGAGAGCAACGGTAATCTGTTGTTCGTTACTGACCTGGAGGACACATCGTGTAGCATAGATGGTGTGGCTGCTGTTGAAGTATGTAATGCTTGCTTGTCTTTCATTAAGTTCTTACAAGGCTGAAGAAAATCTTTAGTAAAAATATTTCAGGTTAGGTAATTTTTTCTCATTTTGAAATGTCATAAACAGCTTGAAACTCGGCCAAACTCTCTGAAATGGTCACAGACTGGGCTTCTGGTACTGTGTGTGGCTTCATGTTAAAGCTCAGGGAAAGCGTCATCCTGGTGAAAATTTTAGTAAATGAAGACCTCAAATAGCCCAGTAAATTGAAATTAACGTCATAGCTACGCAGTCAGATAAGAAAGGGAATTGACTCAGCTGGAAAATAACCCCATCACATTAGTTTTCAGGCTGACTGGGGTGTTGGGGCAGGAGAGGGTGACACAGGTGGTGGTGGTCAGGGATGGTGGGGGGACAGGGCAGAACTGCCCTTAGCAGCACATCAGCATGGTGGTGTGGCCACATCCTGGGATCACGTACCTGTGTGTTGAACCTCACCCAGAAGGAACTGCTCTCAAAGGCAAAATCAGAGTTTTCAGAGCTCTGCCTTTGGCATTGCAGCGCTTTTGTAGTCCCTGGAGACAGCAGCTCCCATCAGCATCCCTGGGAAGCTGCAGATGCAGGGCTGAATGTTTTTACATGGCACACATGACTTTTTCTACATTCACAGAGCAAGTTCAACACAAAATTTTACTAGCTTTCATTTTTCTTTTGCCATGGTAAGGAAAAGGGTCATCATCAAAGATAATGAGGCCCATTAAAAACTCAATATTCTGCTACAGTGATTGGTTTATGGCCTCATTTCACAGCAGCTTTCTTTATCAGGTGTGTGGCTTCTTTGCCTGTTCTATAGCCCACGCACTTCAAGAGTTGTTATCTGCAGGACACTGTGCTCCTGTTTCCAGAAAAGCTGATACCTGACGCAGGAACTGCTCTGGAGTAAACATTACAGAAGACCTGAGTCTCCAATCTGTTAGCCAGTTTTGGCACTCTGTTTCCACAGGTTTCTGTGAAGATAGAAGGAAAAAACCCATGGATTGGAGACAGGACCTTGCATTGCTTTTACTGAAAAATTAGGATGTTTTACAATGCACTACTGCATGAAAAATAGCTGTGTTTCCTTTTCTGTTAATTGCCTGCCCTTAGCCAAACACAGTTCAAACATTGTGGTACCTCTTAGGTGATGAAACATTCACTATCTCACACCTTGAAGGCAGGAAGAGAAAAACAGTAATGCATGGAAAATGTCCTGCTGTCTCCTCCACAACATGGCAAAACCTCACACATTTGAATACTGTAAACATATTCCAACTCACATTTATTCACGTTACTGCTTTCACATTGACGTCGTGCAAGATACTGCTCATTTCAGATGGGGCCACTGACATGCCCCAGTAAACTCTTGGTATCTTTTATACCATGAATTAATACTGTACTCAGAACATTAATAAATACTTGAAAAGTCTGTAAATAACCTACATTGAACTCCTTTGTAAAAGTATTTACCTTATTTAAATGGATTTATTTTGGTGACAAAATATATTATACTGTGAACTGCTGGATGTCACTGTTCTGATAAATTTTGTGCAAGTCTGCCCGAGTTCGGGATTGAGTAGAAAGTGATGAAGAACCTGTAGAGCCAAACAAAGTTTGATCTTAAGATGCTCACTTTGCTCTCATTAAAAGCAGCATGTCTTGAAGCAACGCAGCACTTCCCGGTGGGCTGGTGCTCAACGACCTACTGATCTGGCAACGCCTCAGTCCAGGATGAAATGTAGGATGCTTCAAGCTCCTCTGAGTTCTCTGAGCACATCAGACTTCCCCACATGCACACGTGGATGTGTGTATGTGTGTGTGTGCACGCTATTCACCATCCCCACAGAGCAAAACCAAGCAGTTGTGCTAGGTACGTGATGTGGTGGTCCCTGACTGTGCCCTTTAGACATAGCCTTCGTGGCAGAGGTGGTTGCCATTGATAAGGCTGAAGGTGGCCAGGGAATGGTTGGTGCTTTTGAGGGAGGTCATTCGTGTGGTGCTCCTGGCCATGCTCTGGGACCGGATAAGGAGGCGAGCTCTGCAGCAGAACAGCTGGTTGTTGAACTGTTTCCGAAAGCTCTTACTGAGCAAGTAGAGAGCAAATGGGTTGACACAAGAGTTAGTGAAAGCCAGGATCCGAGCACAGATGCTGGCAATGAAATGCAGCACTGAGGTGTCCACCTCTGAGTAGTGGTAGGACCGGTATAAATAGATGATGTGAGTGGGAAGCCAGCAGAAGGCAAAGAGGCACACAAAGACGAGTACTGTCCTGGCCAGGCGCTTGCGGGATTCAATCTGGAAGAAGAAAGAGAAATGTGGATTAGCAGCTATTCCTAGCTGAAACCAGTAGCTAACTATTGTTCCCGGTGCTGCAGCTTTGGGGCTAGCAAGTGGCAGGCAGCAGGGTCAAAGCAGGGCAATCTGGACTGCAAGTAAACACAGAGTCAAGAACCCTCCTTGTCTGTCCTCAATCCTCTTTCCCTAAAAAGAAATAATTCTGAAAATCTATTATGTAAGGAAGTAGTCTTTCCTTTCTTGTTTAGGGATAAAACTCTAATGGCTTTCACTTCGTAAAATCCCAGCTGAGGCAACAAAAGTGCAGACACCTGCATTAATTATCCCCATATAAAACATATGTTCTTATGTAATTTATACATATTAACATTATTATTACTATTATTATTATTAATTATGGGATAGAGGTCTGGGATATTTCACAGAGCCCAGAGGCAGGACTCTCTGCCTTGGGGCCATGTGGTATATGTACACAAAGGCGCTGCCAACAGCTTATGGCCCTTAGAGACCAAGTGTAGCACTCAGAGGCTGAAGGAGCTGGAGAAACCGAGAGGGGAAACTCTGTACTTGGAGAAACACTGAGGCAGCGGTGAGGTGGACCCTTCAGCTGAAGGAGCTGGGGCCACGAGTAGAAGGCAGATGTAGGTGGTGAATAGGTGGATGACCACCTCTCTCAGCATAATTTGAGCTTTGCAAGGGAAAGGTGCTTTTACAATGTCAGCCAGCACACAGTATAACCTTCACACAGACTAGCCACACTTTTGTTTTACTTAGGTGTACGAGCTTGGAGTCAGCCCAAAGGTATTGCTCAACCAAGGGTAGCTGAGGTAAACCCTACCTTGCCTTTTGTCCAGCAGTGCTGCACACTAAGATAACAACAACACTGAAAAACACATCTTTCTTCCTATCCAAGACAAGAGTTGTGATGGAGGTCACCCGAAAGGAGAGGACAGAGAAAGTTGCTCAGAAAGACCTGCTGAAATACACTGCTCCCTGGGAGAGTTTGCACAGCAGGACTTTGCAGGCACGGAAAGAGTGTAACACCACTGACTTTTCAGGGCTTTGTAATGTTCTCATCTCTGGTAAGCCCTGCACCTCTGCCCAGGCACTCCTAGAGAATATGTTGCAGCCCACTGTATTTGAGTGGGACCTGAATGGCCTGAAACTGCCCCTATCCCCAGCCCTGCTGCCATTGTTCCTGCCCTGGTGCAGCAACAATGCCTGGCCAGGCGCATGGGACGCTTCCGTTCCGAGCTGCACAGGTACATCAGAAACTCAGCAGCTCACAGAGGCTGATCTTTCCTCAGGACAGCTGCAAGCAGAGAGTAGGCAGGAGAGACCTGACAAGCCCATTTTGAGTTTATTTTGTGCCCCTTTAATGGCACTGACGGAAAATCAGCCATTGAGCTTAGGAAGGACTGACACGTACCAGATGATAATGTCTCCAGAGAATGGGCTGAAAATTAAATCCTTTGAGAAAGGGCTCTCCTTGGCTAAACCATATATTCTTTTAAAATGTATCCTTAATTTGATATAGGGCTATTGGGGCCACATCTGCGCTATAAAGAAAGGAAGCAACGCAATAAAGAAATCGATACCAGTTATCTCAGATGGAGACCTATAGCTCCTGAATTCTCTGCAGGACGGGAATGATGGACTGATGGTGCTAGGCTGCAGCCTGGCCTTTTGCTTTCTTTAGAGCTCTCTCCCCAAAAGCGATGGGGGAAAGGGCTGCTTTTACTACTCACTTCATTGTCACTAATCAAAACAGTCATTGAATCAGCAGAAAAATGGCTGGCCAGGAAGAAAGATTTACACACATTCGGAAGGGGAAAAGGATAAAGATTTCAGGGGTCACACATCATTTAACGGGCAGAAAACACAGCTTTCCAGCCCTACTGTTTCACTTCAGTACCTGAAGGCTACATGAGATGATTGTGTTAGGTCAGCCTACAGTGGAGATGTCAGCTGGGTGCAAATTATAGGGACATTTGCTCAGCTGAAGAATGGCTTGTGTCAGTTTAGCTTAGGTCGAAGCACACTTCAGTTGAAAGGAAGAGGTAAGGTAAATAAGGTAAATACATCAAGGTAAATAAGTTGTTTAAAAACAAGTTACCCTGCTCTTGCTTTCTTACTGGGACAACCTAAGGCTTAGATGCATTCATGTTTAAGCACTGATCTGAAATACCCAGTTGCTCATGTGGGATTTTGATGTCCCTGTGGAGATGACTCTCTCCAGTTGCTTGCAACAGGAGCAGTCAAGAGGACACAGTCTCCAGTTGAAAGGCTGGAGTTAGCTTGGCCAAATCCTGGCTAAATCCCTCACTTCATTCAGTACTGTCACATTTTCAGACACACATTTTCAACCACAGCATGAAACTCACTTGAAGTACACGATCTCAACTGAACCAGCCCAACTGTAAGCTCCGCAGTGGGACAGTGTGCAGAGTTTTATAAAAACTCCGACGCATGAGTGACAGTAACAGAAGCCATTCTGCTTTCAAGGGCACAAAGGGAAGGTTAAAAGACTGCATTATTTGTAGTAAATAACCCACTTATATAAACTAAAGACTGACTTAAGGTGAAACCTGAGGCTACTAGCTATTGGACCAGAAGAATATTGACCAGTTTGGCTTGTTAGAGGGCAAATAGCAAGTGGGCAGGTTGTTCTGTCCAACACCACTCCCCTCCAGAGGCCCTCGAAAAAGAGACATTTTTCAGAAGGACAATTATAGTGACCAAAGGGTTTAAGGGAAGAAGACTGGGCTCTCCTCTTCTCCTGAGATTTCGCACTGCAAAGATCACACCATCCACAAGGCACGTAACTTCAGTGCACTTGTGAGGACCCCATACTGTCCTCCTGCTTTGTCCTCCCTCCTGCAGACCCTGCACCCACCGCTGTTCTCCTCTGGTCTGCAGTCCCGCAGCTCCTCTCTAGCCTGTACTGGTTTCTCAACATGGCACAGCACCAGCAGATGAGAGACGGAGCCGTGGTGAGCACAGGAGGCATCACCGCTCTCACAGAGCAGCTGTGCACCTCCCTCCCTGACTGACCAGTGCTCCTGGCCCTGGGGGGCCCTCACCGAAGGGGCTTCCCCCACCTCCGCTCCCCCATTGCTGTGTCCCGTTTGCTTTTCAGTCTGGTGGACTGAATTATAGAGCCAGAATTTCCCTCTGTGTGAAGAGGGACTGCTTTGCGGAGCAAGGCTTTATCTCTCTGACAAAGCAACTTTAGGACGTTTTGATTTTCTGCTGTGTCATCCTTCAGCTTCAATCTCCAAACACATGCCCAGCTCTGCCTCTTTCCCTGCATCCCAGTCAATACCTTCCCTGGCTTTGGCATGGGTGTCCTGCTGTGTTTGCCATGGTAACTATCCTGCCAAAGTCTCTGAACTTAGAAACAGGAGAAGATGCTTTAACCATTTAGTGGAGTGCCATGGCTTGTTTCAACCATTTAAATTCTTTTAGCCCACTTAATCTATTAATTTTGATAGATTTAATGCTAATTTTAGCACAACAGATGCAGTTTGTCCCGGTGTAAATTTCCCTAGATGTGCACTTTTTACTCCCAGATTCAAGGGCAATGTGGATTTTTGAAGAAAGTCAAGTCTCTACCTGTTTTTTCACATGCACGTTTCCTTCCACGGGGAGGTTGTAAGCGCTCCGGATCAAATTCTTAGCAATGAAATAATAATATACTGAAATGACGGACAGGGGAATGATATAAAAGATCAGAAATGATGCCATTGAGTGAATTTTGGGATGCAGCCCATCAGAATGCGGGTAAGGAGCACAGCTGATGAAGGTTTTATTAGTCCCTTTGTCATGGAAAGGGTGCAGATCTGAAAACACTGCTTCAGGGATGGCAAGCAACATGGATACAATCCAGATTATAGCAGCTCTCACACAAATCTTCATCAGTGCATGGGATGCTTGGATCTCCATTGGCCTTACTATAGCTTTATACCTAAAAAATAAAAAAGAAATAAATAATTTGTTGACCTCAAACCTCAGGCATTGTATTCTTGCTTGTCCGTTCCATTTAAGAAAAAAAACCCAAGCAAAATCCTTCTTTACGCAAGACTGTGAATTTTTTTCTAATGTTTTAAATTTTGATATTTTCAATAGATTTCTCATTTTAAACTAGAGCCACTGTCATGGGTCCATTCAGTTTCATGTGTATTGATTCTGAATTCATTTAATTTGTAATCGATCCAACAAAGCACAGTGCTGCCTGACATTAATATGTACGTGTCCCAACAGCATTGAGATAGGAAGTGCAATCATAGACTTCAAAAGCATATGGCACTTTACACCCCTTCACAGTATAGTGTTGAAGGAAACTGGATGGAGGTTTTGCCACACATTTCTTTTTGAGCTCTGAGCATGCTGGCCTCCTGCAAACCAAATCTTATGTTTTCACCAACTGCAAAGAGTATGTTGCCTGTTTCAATTGCTGTTTGGTGGTGTAGCTGGCAATTAAGAGCAGTTCGTAACTCAGTGCACCCAGGCTAAGTAGTCAGAGCTGCTAGCTGACTTTCTTGAAGAAAGAAAATATTATTGCTTGCTATGCTAGATACTTAGAAGACTTTTTTGATTTGTAATTTTGTCTTTCATGATTTCAGCATTTCAGGAAATTCTACTTTAGAATCCAAGAAAACGAAAGAAGCAAACTTATTTGGCCCTGATGTGTGTAATGAGAGGACTGGAAAACAGAAGAGCTTCGTATCTGCTGGAGCCCTGCTCCGGCAGGAGTGTACACTCCAAGTAAATCACATTTCACATATGTGTTTAAGGAAAACAGTAGAAGAAAAAAAAGTTAATTAGAAAGGAATATCTACAGATTTCATAAGTTATTATTTAGGGTCATTATCATAACAATTATAATCTGTTGGATTTTTTTTTCCCAGAATCTACCTCACACTGCCCAGAGCCCATTTCATCCCTTGGCCACTGTCAGCTCTCTGGGGACTGACTGATGGGTCATAGGCTGTCCCAGCTGACTTTTGGCATGGCATCCCCCATTCCCACATGAGTGCTCCAGAGTCCATTTCTAATTTCCTCACAGGATCCTGGCTCCTTCAGCCAGCTGAATTGGACACTGGAGCTGGGGCAGAGGTAGCAAGAATAACACCTTGCCAGAGACCAAGGAGCATGCCACAGGGTCCATCAGCCTGGCAGCCCAAACCAGGGACCTTCATGTATATGACTGATTCTCTATGTACTATAGCCTGTGTTACCCTAAAGCTCAGCATTTCAGAGAGGACTGTCTGTTCTGCACTGGTTTAAGTGGGTAATTGCCTTATTTGCAGGATAAGCACACATTCAACTTCTACTTATAAGCAATACCCTGTTCAGTATGCCTACCCTTTCCTTCTATGTATGTGTATATGTGTGTATGTGTGTACATCTGTGTGTGTGTATTTTATATACATACACATAAATATATGTATGCATATATTTATACATATGCATGTATATACATGTATACATAAGTATATACATACTTACATTTACATTTATTTATATTTATTTTTGTAAAGACTGTATCTGGACATCTCATCTGTCGCAGATATTTCTTCATACCATCCCACAAGTGTCTTGTGTAGGTGACTTTTCCTTTAATGGACTGCAAACACTTTGTTTATTAGTCTTCTGTTTAACCACTTATTCTCAAAGCTCTCTGGCTCCCCTTTATTTCAGCTACAGAGCTGCAGCAGCCAGACACAATATTTTTCAGGCTTGCTTAGCACCTCTTTAACTTGCACTCTGAAGCTGGGGATTAAGTGGTGTCACACTACAAAGCACAATCTTCCAGTGCAAGATCATCATCTCAGGTGAAGAAAATCACAGCACTTAAACAATATGATGTTATGACTATTGCAGTAATAAAAGGCAAAAGCTAGGCAGATTACTAAAACAATGTAGCTGAAATAGCTCGAAGTATAGTGTGATTTACCAGTTATAGATTATTGACAGAAACACTAGCTAACTGAATATCATCAGTGAATCCTAAGGAAGATAAATGCAAATGGAAAATGATTACATATCAAGGTATTCATAAATTTAGTTAATTCAAACGTATTTCTCCAGGGGCTGATTGTATGCTTATCAACATAACATGTTAAATAATTATTTCAGGGATTTTCTTATATAATATAGCCAGCCGAAAGAATATTTTCTAGCACTGACGTCCAGTAACATGAATGGGTTGATGAATACAGAGAGATATTCTGGTTTATTTTTAGTAACATTCATAGAGTAAGAAGAGTCAGAAAATGATGCAATTTCAAGTTATTAGTACATTTTAATTAGAGATGGCATTTCCAAACAGCATAATTTTGAAAGAACATAATTAGAAATGGCTAGGAATGCTGGCACTGATTATCAAGCATTTAGTTTATTTTAAAACCTCCTACAGCAGATATAAAAGAAGATCTGAGAGAGGTTTTGCTTGCAAGGTGTTCAGGGTAGACCCAAAGCATGAGGTTGAAAGCACAAAAAGGTAAAACAGAAAAAAAACAAGCTAGAAAATAGGTTTTGAAATACAAGTTTTCCCGCTCTGCCTGTCAGATCAGTTGTGATCAGCTTCACAGCAGCTAATCTAGTCATGAACACTCCCAGTTTGCTAGGGTAGGCCACCCCTTTGGGACATGAGTGACATCCAGTCCATGCCGTCTGTGTCTCCAGCAAGCATCTTTTAACTCTTTCTGTTCATGTTATAGCACTCATTTTGTCTTCTGTGAAAAGCACGGTCCGAGAGTAGAAAGCTACGGTGGGAACAGCCACCCAAGGGCCGACTGAAGCTGAGTGAACTGAATCCAGTTCCCTGTGTCTGCCTGAGGCCTTGGAAGTACCGTGCATCTTATCTACTACAGCTGCCCAAGTGCAGGGCACCTGCCTAGGCATCTGCTGTAGTCAGTGGAGAGAAAGAGGAGACTCTGGGGCTGAGTCCTCTAGGCCAGAAATACGTACCTGAGAGGAGGAGGGCAGTAAGTCCTCTGGCGTTGCCCCTCTTTCTGCTTTCTGCAGACAGAAGCCACACAATAAGGCAACTAGTTTCATAGCTAATTTCAGATGGCTAAACTTCGGCATCAGTCTGAGGTACGCAACTTTCCCATACTTAACATTCAGCATTTGAATAATCCAGCCCACTTTGAAGAGGACATGGATGAACACGCCATGGACCTAGGTGGCCAGCCGAGTGAGCCCTCATGCAAAGGTCTTAAAACAGCATTATTTTCAACCCATGCAGTAACATGGGCTCTGAGAGTACATGCCACATTGTGTGCTCAACTTCTCTGCAGTAGAGCCAGACATGGCCCTGGACCTTTGCTTGCTCTCACATTTAGTCTCTCTAATTATTGTTTGATAGTGCTTTTTTTTAGCTGCTCCTTTCCCAACCTGCTTTTAAAGAGATTTTAAAAAAATATTAAAAACCAGAGGTATGATTCATGCCCTACAACAAAGGCTAAAACTTGAAAAGAAAAATATGCCTTCTGAAGATTCAGTTGAATAAAAAAATGATACAGTCAAGAACTTCTGTCAACTCCAATCTCTCTCCAGTTGTCAAACGGCCAAGGTGAAAATGACTGGGTTGCCAATCTGATAGGAAATATGAAAGAGAGCTGACCTTTCCTACTGTTCAGTCTTTGAACTTCTCTGTTCCCCCTGTGCTTGTGAAGCAGCAACCTGCCTCGTGCACAGCAGCTGCCAATGACCTTCTGGCCTGCATGGATGCGTATCTCGCAGTCTTGTTCAAAGAAGCCACACAAAGAAATTACATATGGGGTTATCTTAAGTGCAATTAATATAATCACTGTTCATGAGGCACTATGAGGATTCATGCCACAGGGTAATCCTCCCCTCCACCAGCTACCGTGACTCTGGAGCCGTCCCTCTTCTCCCAGCTAGTCTCCAAGCCTCCAAGATGAGTCTTGTGAATGTGTTGCCTCAACACGGAATGCCAAAATTCGATAACATATAATGGATGATCATTCCTTAACCAAATCCTCAAAATTCATTTGGGCTTGATAGGACCCCACAGAGTGTGAGCCTCTCCATTGAGTCTTGGAAAGTGTCTTATACATGTCTCTTAGGATCTCTATTGTGCTCACTGAATAATTGTTTCTCACAGGTGAACCTACTGAAATGACCATAAGCTGCTGAAATGTGACACAAACAAGGTTTTTCTGTGGTAAATTCTTTACCCACCAAGGTTAATGTGCCAGAGAAACTGGAAAATGGTGTCATTATCCTTGTGTTAATAATAATAATGTTAACAATAACACCACCTAATGTACTCTAAAACTTTGACTATGCAAACATTGGTTAATACCATACACTTAGCCCCAAAGCCACAACTTCAAATATAAACACATAAGTAGCTTTATCATGAAAAAGACAGTTACAGATACACTCTCTAAAGACACAGATCAAAATAAGGCCCCAAATGGATGTCAAAGTTTCCTAGATACAGTTTCTCTGCTGGTGCAAAATATTTTAGCCACCTTTGTGCTCTTCAGCTGAGCCAAGAAAATACACACCAGCTGAAGTATAAACAGGCTTTGCCTTCAAAGTCATATTGCCTATACATTCCTAAGCATAGAGATATGAAGGGTTGCAATTTTGCTCTCACACTGGGGAAGAAAGGACCTTATCCTTAAGGCAGCAACTTCAGTGCATCTCTCATGCTTTTTTCCTGCCACCTTCATTCACTTAATTGTACCTGCGACAACAGCTACAAAAAATAAATTAAAACAACTAAAGCACGTGAGGAAAATCAGATGTTTCCCTGGGATTTTAAATCAATTTATCTCCATGTGCCTCACTGTCTGGCTTTTTTTTTTTTTTTTTAATGGAGGTAACTTTATGCTATGCGAGGAAGCTGGTGCTGTAAGCAGCCCGAGCTTGCTTTCCTGTTTTATGTTTGCTTTGTATTAATGCCTTTCCCCTATCTCTTACGTCAGCAATTAAAACTAGTATAGATGGCCCATACAACAGCCCTCATTGCATATATTGTAGACTTGGGCTGAAAAAAAATAAGAGACAGGCTTTTTTTTTTTTTTTAAGCTGGAAGATATCACCTTCTGCAGTATCTTTACAAGTGGTATGACAGTAGGTCTTAATTTCAGTCAAAATAATTTGTGTCCTCTGTAATAACAGTACCTTTGTGGCCGTGAGCTGAGGGTCATATAGTACAACATACCAGTGTGTGACTGCAGCTGCTGCCAGTGGCGATGGGAAAGAAACATCCCTTCCTCATGGCAGAGAAGACATCTGGTCACACAGGTAGGTGGCTGTCTGAGATGTTCCTGAGGACCAAATACGACAGCAAGAATTGTATAGCATCTATGTACTGGCCACTACATCCCTCTCATCTACTGAATTTGACTTGAAAAGGGACACTAAGTTCCTTTCATAATTCTTTCTTCCTTACTTTTTCAGCAGTAGGTGTGTAGTAAGAGAAAATGGCTGGAAGGGGCTCTGCCACAGAGTACTGCCCTTTCTTATCACTGCCCTTCCTTATCACACACCTATCTTCCTGCAGCTGAACCTCATGTTTGCAAGAAATATAAGAAAAGAAAAAAATCCTCCCCATCCTTCCTACAGGGGAATAGGACACTGCCCCTCCAAAATGAATTTTCAGGAGTACTTATGTTTCAAGGAAGGTTTTCTCCAAATAGTATCATCCATTACTGCGTCCTACGCTGTTTACATAAAAAGATCCTGGGCCCCACTCCTGAATTTGTATAATGGTTAATAAAACTGAAGCATATTAAAATCTATTCAAACAAAATTTCAAGAAGCTTGCCTGCCCTTGCTTCATTATGAACCCCACTGTTTAGTCTGCATTGGGCTGGTGGAAAGATTTGCCATATTGCCACTTTCTGTTTTTTCTCTCAAGTAAGAAGCTCTATTTTGAGATGTTGGGACAATGCAAACGTCAAATTTGAAGAAACAAGAATTAGTTGGAATGGACTGATGTCTTACAAAAATAGTCATGTAAATTGCTGTGAAGTGAAAATGCTGAGTTCTTCCCAGCTCTAGAAAATGAGATCCTGATATTGCCATCACTTCTCACTGTAACGGTGAAAGAACTGTCTCTCAGTCAGCACGTCCCCATATTTCTTCTGTTCCCACCTGTAAGCAAAACAGGGAGAAAAGATGTGCTATTCACAGTTCCTCTGATCCCCAATCATCTGTTCCCATCTGTAAGGTTAATGCACGCACATTGATCTGGTCTTGGCCCTTGAATAGACTGAACAAAAACCTTCTCATTAAAATTTTGTAATTATGTTCTATTGGCATCATATTATTGTTTTGCCCACATATCACGAAGGACTTGCTCAATTATCATGCAAAAAAGCCTCAAGCAACAGAGAAAAAGTTGATGCTACACAAAGACTGCATAAATGAAGCACATGGAGCCTTGTTGAGTGTGAAGCTCCACTTGGAAAGCAAAGAAAAAGTATTACTAAATATCTGAAGAAATTTAGAAGAAATGCAATGCCTTAAACTTTCTTTGTTGTTTCAACTATACATGTTATGAATATTTATAGCTCTGAAGACAAATAATTCAATAAATTCACAAAATTGCTAGACTGTCTAACTCATCAACGCACTCCAACAATCTATTCTGGATCTATCTGCCTTCTGCATACTTAGTTAAGATTATAATTATTATGCATGATTCTTGGCTGAACATCTGTTATTAAAATCTTTACTTTAGTAAATTGCATAAGGGCACAAAGACATCTCTAATGGGCAATTCTTAGGTATATTGGCAGGTACTGCCTACATTCTTTCTTTTTTTATTAATTAACATTTAAATGGAAAGAAAAAGGATGCATTGATGGAAGTGGCATAGTTCTCACTTTTTGAAGAGTATGTTCAAATTTCAGTCTGTATACCTGCATTCTGCTACATTACCCTGGAATCTGGACGAATGGGAATTTCAGTCCAGGAATGACTAATGTCAAAATTGAGACAGAGGAGTGTTTTAGAGACCACTGAACCGCACTATTTATTTGGGAAGGAGAGCTTAAGTAACCATTTGATAGCGACTGTGCTATTGCTAATCAAGACCATCCAGAGCATAAAATGTTTCAGAAATTAACTATACATATGGAAAACAATGGATGTAAAGGTTGCTGCAGGAAACAGCGGGTATCCCAAGGATGATGCTTTCCTTATTAAAAAGATGCACTTTATGCCCAGGATATTTATTCCCTGTAGATATATTCAGCCAAGTCTCTGAACAAAAACTCTGATCCCAAGTCAAAGATTTCAATGGAGCCAGCCTCACAGTTTGTTGCAGTCCTTGCAATTGGATGTGAGATCTGCTCTCTGATGGAGGGCTGGGATCCACTCATTTAAAAACATCCTTTGGCTTCAAAACCAATGAGTTCCCACACACAGCCAATGCCCCAGCTTCTCCGCACCAGCTATCTCTGCACACATTTCTACATGCTCAGTGCCAAGTACAGGCAGAGGGACGTGCCTGTGCTCATGCTCATGTCCTGGTGGAGCAGCTTGCCAGTGCTGGGTTTGCAATGCACTGTGTGTCGGGAGCTGGGCTGGGCGCGATGAAGCTGGCCCCTGGGACACCAGGCATGCGAAGGAGCAAGCCCTGGTGATACTTTCCAACCAAGGCTTTGCTGTCTTGGCCCAAGTCTCCAGGCTTGGCATGGGACTGTGGGCTTGGTGCACCTGCAGACTGAACTCTTGCCAGGGCAGATAAAGCTGGGGTCTCAGACATGGACCCCTCATCTCACTAGAGAATCAATCCTATTTCTGCTGAAAGCACCACCTTTGGTGCATGAAACCAGCATTGCTGGGTAAACTAAACACGTGATGTAATTGTTGGATATCTCACAGACTCAGTTGTATAAATTCATTGGAGTTTCTAAAAATCACAGTTTCTCAACCCAAATAGTCCTGCCTGCCATATGCAATAAATCAATACTGTGCCTTGTTCTGACAGACAAAGAAGAGTCCATCATTGACGTAAAAATTAGCAGTCATGCTGCTTAAGCTATAGCAGCCATGGTGTGCTTATCTTACTTTTGTGGAAAGAAAAAAAAAGCTATATATATACACATATTGAACTTTAGAGAAGCAGATTTCCTAAAGTTAAAAGCAGCTGTCAGATCAATTGACTGGGAACATAAATGTAAAGTGGGCAATGCTAATGATATATTAGTAGTTGAACCCATGTCTCTCCCACCTTGCCCTGAAAAAAACTGTGCAGGGCAAAAAGCTGCCCTGAATAAGAGAAAATGAGGAGTCACACTAAAATCTCAAAGAAGTAATTAAAAAAATCAATATACAACAGATGGGAAAGAAAAGCAAAAGTAAATGACAGTAAATATTGGAGTCTGAAAATGTCGGTGACTGATAAGGGAAGCTGGAGGACCAACAAAATATCAAAGGTCACTGTGTAACAGACAAACACGCATTTTTAAATACATCAGGAACAAAAACAATCAGTAAGTCAAGCATACACATGGTGAAGATATGAACAATGATGAGACAAGGTGAAAAGCAATGACTAGATATTTGTCTTTAAGACCAAATGTGGAGGAGATCTCTATACCACGTGTGCCATGCTAGATGTGGCAGAAAACGTGTCAGCTGTATTAAAGAAGATATGAGCCAACATCTGCTAACACAAAACACTCTCACATCAGCAGGTCTGATTAATTTACACCTAGAAATATTAAAAGAACCAGCTGGGGAACAACTGGTGTTAATTTTTTTTTACAAATCTTGAAAAAGTGGAGAAATTCTCAAGAAGTGGCTCCAAAGTTGTGAAGTTCAGAAAGCTGGAAGGTGTGACTGAGAAAACTGCAAGTACTTGGGTTGCCCAAGGTCAGTTGTAGATAGAATAATGGAGAGGTTAATCCTACTGACAGATGATAATTAGTAGGTCTGTCTTGTTTAAGGTACGGCAGATTTAGTTGGTTTTTTTTTTTTTTTCAATTGTGTCAAAATATTGTAGGTAATGTAAAAAGGGTGTGGGCCATGCTGGCATGCAAGGGAGGGATAACTTGCATGGGCACATTGGCATGGGGGACCATGCATGTGGATATGCACATGCTCGTGCCAAGGCACACGTAATCCTTCCTCCCCTGTCCGTGTCCATGCAATCCCAGCCCCTG
The DNA here is from genome assembly GCF_036417535.1 of Chlamydotis macqueenii. Taxonomy (NCBI): domain Eukaryota; kingdom Metazoa; phylum Chordata; class Aves; order Otidiformes; family Otididae; genus Chlamydotis; species Chlamydotis macqueenii. The sequence goes on from NC_141556.1 coordinate 134,091,157, forward strand.
TCCCATGAGACAAGGGTTAAAATTAGCAGTCCTGATCTGGGAGGTGCAGTTGGGCTAGATGTGAACCCAAAACCCCATGACCTCCCCAGTAGGTCCTCAAACACGCCTGTAAAAAGGTAGCAGTGTGTGGAGCCATTTCTATTGGATCCTAGGAACCTCTTCTATCTGCAGTGTTATTTATTGTGTATATCAGCTGCCTTGAGCAGGCTATAAAACCTTTGCTGGGAAAGTGTGCAGATGACACAGTGGCTGACTAGACTGTAAAAATATTGTAGAGTCATTGGGATAAAAGGCCATAGTCTTGCAGAAGCCATTTTAACTGAGCCAGGTGTAAAATAGTATATCTAGGACCCAAGTGAGCATATGATGCCAAAAAATTTGGGATCTTTGAAGGAAAGAGGAGATCAAGAGAAAAAATTAGTGTGTTTCTTCTGCACCTGACAAACTGAGATATCGTGTGCCATTCTCACTGTGTCATGGCTTTAGTGTACTCAGTACCTGAGGTAGTATAAAGTTAAGTAAGTCAGCTATCTGATGCTTAAGTCCTTTCTGTGGCTTCAGTAAACACAGATGTCATAAGAAACCATCACAACCATATGAACTTTCAGCTGCATGTTTGGGCTGAACAATCTAATACTATCCTTGACTACTCTTATCGTAGAATCACAGCATGGTTTGGATCAAATGGGATTTGTAAAGATCGTAGAATCATAGAATGGTTTGGGTTAGAAGGGACCTTCAAAGGTCATCTAGTCCAACCCCCCTGCAAGGAGCAGGGACATCTCCAACCAGACCAGGTTGCTCAGAACCCTGTCCAACCTGGCGTTGAATGTTTCCAAGGATAAGGCATCTGCTACCTCTCTGGGCAACCTGTGCCAATGTTTCACCACTCATATCGTAAAAGGTTTCTTCCTTATTTCCAATCTAAACCTACCCTCTTTCAGTTTAAAATTGTTGCCCCTTTTCCTGTCACTATAGGCCTTCATAAAATGTCTCTTTCTTTTATATATATATATATATAAAGGTCACAATAAGGTCTCCTTGAAGCCTTCATTTCTCCAGGTTGAACAACTCCAACTCTCTCAGCTTGTCAGTTGTGCTACTAGTTAGATTACTATGCAGCGGTTAGAGGTCAGACAAATTTCAATTCGAAATATGACATAATTTCTAAGCAGTAAAGATAACAGGATACTGGAGACACATGAGAGGGACAGGGTGATATGTGCACCTTTAGTCTGAATACTCAGAAAGTTGCCTTAGTGTCCCTGAAATACCTCTTTTAATCCAAATCCGGTGCAGCAGCCTCCATGCACAGGTGCAGGCAAGAAATGCTGCTGAACTGGATGCCTAGTGCAGTTGCTGCTAGTCCAGCATCTGCATCTCTGGTTCTTCCAGCTCATTCAACCATTTATATCTAAATCTCATGCTTCAGGGCTATCTGCAGGTATGAAGAAACGGTTTGTCCTCTCAGGGTGTTATGGCCCTTTTTTCTCTCGTGCCTTTCCACAGAGCTGCAGAAACTGGCTGTAGCAGGAGGGCAGGCGAGGACAATGCTGCTGTCTTTGACCCTCCACAGTCTTCTACACATGGGTTAAACTGATCACTACCCTGGCATCAAGAGGAGAATTTCCTGCAAGGAACTCCATCTTTCTGCTTTTCTCTACAACACAGCAATTGGCTTGATGCTTTTTGGTGCCTCAGCACTGTGAGGGGGCCAGGCACCATCCTCGGTTTCTGCCCTAGGGCACTGGTTGGTCTTCTGGATGCCGAAATCCCCCGCTGCACTTGAGGTCCTACGCAGTAGGCAGTGTGGGGAAAAATGAAAGAGCCCGCTGCGAACAGGAGCTCACACAGGATCTCATGGCCCCTAGTGTCTTACGCGGTATGAGGTGAAGTGGGCACGTGGGTGCAGAACTGGTGAGAAACAAGGCGAGGGGACTTGGCAGGGCTAGCGCTGGAGTCTCTTTTCAAAAAAAAAGGAAATCAGATTATTGCAAGGGCTGTCTGCGAGCAAAGCAGCTATTGTTTTTTTTCACTGCATATATGGAACAGGCTGTGCCTGCTTCTTCTTCTTCAGCTCAGCTCCCTTCTACTCTTTTTGGCCAGGCAGTTGTCCACATCTGAATACCAACACCTGAGCCGATGGGACCACTGTGGGCTTGCTACAGCAATACTGGCATCCTACCCCACCGCATCCAATCTGGCATACAGCTGGCAAATTCTCCGTGGCCAGTCGCTTTCCTTATTAAAGGCGTGTACAGCACCTCGTACTGTGAGACCATGACAACTGATTGGGGTTTTTAGGTTTTTACTGAAATGTAAACAATAGGTAATCCAACTTTTCTTCCTTTTGATTGCTTAAATATTGACAGTCTCCAGCACATTAGCACTGACTCTAACCTCGGATTTGCGCAGCAGTCCCAGTGATATAAATAGGTGCTCTAATGCTCCTGGTTATAGAAGTGTATCTATTGTGTTTTGGCCATCTGCTCCAGCTAATAAAGATATTCAGAAAGTCTGTGCTGTTTTATCTGTTTCTCTCAGCGTAGATTGATGCAGGGGCTGAGCTAAACCCAATGGTGTTAGGAGTGTTTATATTGTATTGACACAGTGGCCAACAACACAGGATCTGAGACTGTGCATGGGCTGAGAGAGATACGTGTATCTCTCTGCATGTACCTTGTGCCATCAGCACAGAAAGAGCAGTGGCATGGACACCATGCCAGCGGTGAGGGTCAAGGAGGGGCTGCCCGGTGCCTCAGTGGGAAGGAGGGCTTTGGGCTGGGATCTGAAGCCTCTCCATTTTTCTTCCCTGGCTTGGAAGGACTGATGTTCTGGTTGAGATCATGTCAGTGTATCCAAAACGTACATGTGTGAGTTTCATTCTGCCAACTCACATCAGACAGATTAGGGGCTGTCTTGGTATTTCAGAGTGGCTTTTTCCGCCACCCTTTTGAAACCTTCCTGAGGCTGTGCAGTAAATTATAGCACAAGTAAACTGCCCCAAAACAGTGCCTTAGTGACCTGAAGGGATTTCATGAATGCTGTGACTAGACTGCTCAGAATAAATTCATAACCACTACAGACCTGACACTTTACAACTGGTGGTGTTAAAAAAATAGGTATCACTCTGTAAATCAGCTCAGTGGAAATCCAGTTTGGCTTTCCATAGCTTTATTTTAGGGTGGCACACTTCCCTTAATGCTCTTGTGGAGATATAATCCACTGATTGTAAAATAAAACAAATGAACTGATATGTAGATATTACTCCTCCTTTGGTACTGTATATAATATTACTAGTAGGGGCTGAACACCTCTGAATCACAGAAGAGATGAGTCTACTAAACAAAGATTTTTCACATTTAAAATATCTAGAAATTCTAGATTTGCTTCTTTCCTTCCACCACTGTTTGGTTTTTTTTGGGAGAGAGGATTGTCTGAAGTTTTTTATTTCTTAGATAAACAAACTGCCATATAAGTTCAGAGGAACATCAGAAGTTGTGGCTGTGAACTGCTCCAATGGACCCAGCGCAGCTGGAAGCACGGCAGCATCCCTGCATCCATCTTTGCATCCAGGCACTGAGATCAACATTTCCAAAGCTAATGTCTTCATTTCAGGTCTCAGAGCTCCCACGCAACTGCAATTCCTGCTGTCTGCAGCTGGTCTTACCAAGGTAAGCCACCTAACCTCACCTGTAATGTCACCCCATGTGTCTCACTATGCCATCACTCCCTTCCACCAACAGGCCAGAAGGCAGCTCCAGGTGGCAGGCATTGCTGCAGTTTTCCAGCACTAAAATCCAGATAATCCAAGGTGCTTAAAGTAAAGATGCTGCTTGAGAACCCCAGTTACACTTTACACTTACTCTGCTGTGTGCTTGTAAAAACAGCATTACTTCAGGAAGGTTTCACCACGTGAGCACCAGGGCATTTCAATTTTTTACAATCTCAGCAAAACAGTGGAGAAGTATGATCAGTGCTTGACAGGTTGGGTAATTCAAATGCAAATGTGTAAACCTTGTCACTCATGGGAGAAACAGTCAATTTAAATAAAGACATCTCCCATGACAAGGGCAATTAAATGGGCTGCTTTTCCTCTTACTGTGCAAAGATTTTCCTTAATTTCCTGTCACTTGCTGAGCCAGCCTTGGCTTTTCTGCCTGGGCTAGTGGCCCAGGTGTGGCTGCTCTCACAGGCAACTCTATACTCCTTCCCTTTGCACTGAGGAGGAGGAGGGCTGGCCGATGGGCCAACTCAAACTCCCTCTTTTCAGGGACGAGCTGAGCAGCAGCTGAAGAAATTTGCTGCCTTCGAATGAGCAGAGCAACAGGGCAGACAGATGTCTGTCCCCCACCAACCTCATTTACAATCCTTCTAAAACACACATACACACGCATCGACTGCTTGTTTCCTTGCTCTTGTATACTCAGCTCTGGTGCCTTATCGCTCGGGGAGGGTGGCTGTAAGCACACCATAGGCCTTAACCCTCTCCTGGTTGCTCTGCAATTTTGCCAAGCTCTCAGGAAAACAGGTCTCGCCCACAGCACCCACTGCAGCTAGAGAGATGCAAGCTCCCTGCAGCCAGCGGAGTAGTCCTAATATTGTTAACTCTCCTCCTGCTGCAGGAGAAGCCAAAATCAGCAGTTTGTCCCTCTGTTTCTACTTGAGAAAAGTTTGCACGTGGGCAGCCAATCCTCTGGACAACCACTGGGTCTTGGTGGGTCAAACCACTGAGCAGCTTTAGGTACTCTGTGGTGGAGGCTGGCACTTAGCTGAGCGTTTGCAGTCACCAGCAGATGACAGATTCACTATTATTAACCCTGCCTAACACATGGGCAAGTGGAAAGGGAAAGAATAAAAGTGTGCCTCAGGAAGGTATGCCCTTACGCCCATGATGTGGGCTGTGCAAAAGTCAGTCAAAACCGGACCCCTTGTTTTCAGAAGGTGATCCAAAGCAACCAAGATGATTTGTGCAATTGTTGTAACACGTAGCATATATCTCTTGCATACTGTATCTACCCATCACACCTACCCATTGCCTTTCCTCTTGTGCTTCGATGGTGACCTCTTTGGAAATGACCCTGTTGTATCACTCTCCAATGCTTTTCTTCACACAGCAGATTTCTGATCCCAGAGATGCCAGGTCTCTCTCTAGGTATCACCGCAATACCTTCAGTAATGCTGGCAGTCGTTCCCATTTGCTTATGTTAATGGCAGAAGACTGAAACTGAGGGGTTTTTATTATTATTTTTTGTAGAAGACGAATTATAGACAACAGGTCTGCAGTGCACTGACAAGGCTCCCTTTCCTTGGAGACAGTGGCATGCAATGCTATTCACAGCAGATGGTTTGTGTTTTTCTCTCACATGGTCCATGGCTTTGATTCATGAGAACAAGGACGTTCACATGCCTCATGTGAGCATCTCAGGTAGGGCTCACGTCACTGAACACAAGCAATCTCAAATATGAGCATTTAACCCACGCTAAACAAGGGCAAGGAAGCAAGACTTCCTCTATACCCGAAGAAGGAGATAAGTATCCTAATATGGTGATTTATCCTGTCTTCTCTGGAGGTGCCTCTTTCCACAGATTAGCAGACACCTTGCTGGCTAACCTGTCGTGGCTCCTCACCTCAGACAGCAAAAGCCAAGTGAGATGAGCCATGCCTCAGCAGTCTTACCTGCTGGACTCCTGAGTTCTTGTGTTACCCTAGTCTCACCACCATGCCCCTGTCTTCTGCAGGTGTTTCTCTGCAGGGCTGAGCTGCTGTTCATCCTACATGCAATGCCACATTGGACCTTGGAAGTGGTTGTCTATGAAACTACCCCAGATGCCAGGCTCAGCATCTTCCTGCCCCAGGGGCCACAGCAGGATATTGGGCTGTTGGTCCCTCTGCAGACCCAGACAGGCATCACCATGCTGGTCACAGTCAGCTGGTGTCTTGGAAGTTTTCCCTGTACATTTTATTTTCCTAATGATTCTGACATGATTAATAATGGGCCCTAGAGTTTAGGGTGGCAGTTTCAAGAAAATACATATAGACTCATGGGCCATGCGCTGACAAAATATAGAGCGTATTATTTTGTAACAAAATTATCCCAGCACTGCTGTTAATATACCAAAACAGAAACTTCAGTAAATGTAATATATAAGGGCCACTTGTGGTTCAATGCACAGTATTTAAGATTCATGGATCTAATAAAGGTAAAAGTTTTTTTTTTTATTATCTTCTGCTACAAGGGACAACAGATGCATTAGAAGAGGGTAAAATGATCCCTTGGGAATGAAAACATAAAGTCTTCTCCCACATGCATGCCTGTCTCCCTTATAGCCAAGTGGCATTGAAAAGTGTAGTGAAGTTTGATTACCAGCACAGCACAGTGGTTAACAGGATCCAGTTGAGAATTTGAAGTCACCAAAACTCAAGCTTGCTGCAGCTGCTGTTTTCTGTTCTGTTTGCCCACTTCAGGTAAAAAACACTATTGATGTGCTGCTCAGTAAAAGCATTTGCAATGTTTACTTTATGTGGCATGTGATCAGATAGCAACAAATCTCTCTGACATGATCTTTATGATGCATTTTTCTTTTCCTGACACTCCTTAAAACAACTTGCATGACAGCTTTGGAAAGATGAGTTTCCTGGATAAATACTTACTATTTTCCTAACATTTTTTTTTTTTTCAGAGCAGGAAAGTGGAGCGTCCAGCCACCACATGAAACTCAGGAGTGAAAGTGTAGGTGGTCCTTTACTAGAAGATTTGTGCACTTTTCCTATTTTCCCAACTCTTTTAGAGCAAATTGCTTGAAGACTTTTGTCTACACATAGGCCTGTTTGTCATCTGGTATTGGGGCAGACAGTGCTATTTTTATGTGTACACCAATACAGAGGAGTTAATAAACATATTGACCGTTCTGTCTCTGAAACACTATGGAGTCATCTGCTTTCACGGAGACCAAATACTAAAATATGTGAATGAACTACCTTGAAAACTGAACAAAAATAGTATGATGTTTTAAAATAGGAGGAGGAGAGACACAGAGTGACATGAAAGGGACTACCTAAAGCAAACCTAATTTCACGTCTTTGTGACCAAGAAGTACAATCCCCGGGTCTTTTTTGAGCAAAACAAAACTGAAATAATTTTTCTTATCAGACATGTTAGTACTTCTGTGAGATTTTAGAACTTGATCATGGTGACTGTTCCTTAATCTCTTTCTGAAGCATCCAAATTAGAAACAAAATTCCTGGCTTCTCTGATGTACATAGGAGTTTCTACAAAATCCAACAGTCTAGTAAATACTTACAACCTTTTCAGAAAGTTAGGCTTCATCCTTCCAAATAACATTAAAGTTAAAATGTCTTCTAATTTAAATCTGAATGCTCTGAGACAGTTTTCCAAAGCCTCACAGAAATCTAAGATAGAGCTGGCTTATTAGAAGCATATCATTTGTTAAAGTCAAATTTGTTTTCACATATTCTAAGATAGCATAGCTCTCATATGTTATTTTTACCAAACATTATTGGAAGACAAAGTTTCCGAACCAACACAACAGATCAGTTTTGACTGGATAAGGGGCAAACAATTTAATCAAGGGAAATATGCTGGCTACAGCAAAATGAGATACCTGGCTTCAGGCATCTTCATTGGAATATTTGGAACATATTTAATGAAATATTGCCTTACCTATGTGATTAGCCTTAAGGAAGCAAGCCAGTAGAAGTAACTGATTCTAACTGCACTTTAAAATGCTGCTCCAGTGCCTTTGCACTTCATGAAGTATGGATCAATTATCTTTTTGGCAAACATGAACATGCTATATTTTAACAGAGTTTTTTTTCATTAATGGTATGTTCTCTCTCTGGTCTTTAGCTTGATCTGCTTTCGTGTTTTTCTTTTAATTAAGCTGGACTATTAACTAAGCCGCACAAACATTTAGTTTAGCCTAGAAAAAGTATCCTGTGTTCAGTCTGTCTCCTCCTCCCCAAGTTGAGTGCTCATAACCATTAGAAATTAACCAAAGTTCTTCTTTTTCCCTCATTAGGTTAAACATATACTTGCTACCTGAAAATATGCATTCATAACTGTGCATTTTATGGAGTCGTAAACACGCAGACTTCTTTTCAAGGCTACAGCAGCCAGCTTACCTGTCAGCCGAAAGAGCAGTGAGAGTAAAGACTGACACCCCTACAGAAGTGAGCTGTATGAAGGGGATAAGTTTGCATCCAGTTCTGCCGAACAGCCACTCGTCAGCAAGGTACCTGCTGGCATCCACAGGCACGCAAGTCACTAAAAGCAGCAGGTCTCCCAGAGCCAAACTGGAGATGAACAAATTAGGGACGTTTCTCATGGATTTCACAGTACAGAAGATCTTAATCAAAGTTATATTGCCAATAAGGCCTATCAAAATGATGATCCCATAGATGGTGGGGATGGCATAGAGGAACGCTGGGTAGAACCAGTCGTCAGCGAGGAGGGAGACGTTTGCACTCTGGTTGACAGAGATGTTGTAGAGAATGAAGTTATCTGTTTCTAGGTCAAGCAGAAGGCACTCTCCAGATGCCATTGTCCTACTTTGCTCTTCTCAGAAGACAGTTTTCTTCTTTGAAAATCCTCCAATAAATTGCTTCCTTTAATTTTGCTTCTGCTTGCTGTCTTTAAACAGTCAGAAGAGTTTAAAAGTCATTTCCACCTTGTGACACATCTTGATGACTAACAAACCAAAAAGCAACTGCAGCTTGCTCAACAAGTACCGTTTCCGTAAGGTGAAAGGAGAACATCTTTCAGCATAGCTTGAACCCTGAAACTTGCCTTTTCCTCCTTGACTTGTCTTGCTGTTAGGTATTCCTGAGCTCTGGAAGGCCATTTATCAAATTCAAAGACCAGTATGTGGGAGGCATTTTCAAAATCCAGGCTTGCTAAATTCCCAGCTTCAGGTCTGCGGAGCAGAACCGAGTCCGAACCGAGGGGATTACAAAAAGCAAGAACTTTCGGTAGGTGCTGTCGCGCTGCATTGCCAATCTCTCCCGGCTTTCAGCCCTGCGCTCGCCAGCTGAATTTAAAGTCAGGAAAAAGCGGGGCTCCGCTGACGGCTCGGATCCTATAGGCAGGATCTTCTGGACGTCAATTCTTCCCCTGCTTCCCAGGATGAGAGCCGGCTCGCTGAAACGGCTGCGCTAACGCCGGGGGAGCCGCCGGCGAGCGCCGGAGAATGCCAGCCACCTGCTGGACAATCTCATCACTGCCGGGGCAGAGGGGGGACAAACCCACCGACATCGCCGTTAACTCTTCAGGTAGGGGGGAGAAAAACTATTAAAAAAAAAAAAAATTTTTTTTTTTTAAAATCAAAAATCTGCCCATTTATAGCTTGTGATATGAGGTCCACTACCTCACCTAAAAAAAAAAATAATTTCGTTTCACACTGCAAATAATGTGATCAGAAAAGCAATCACACCCTCTTAAATAAAAGCACATATACTTTATTTGCACTCTGGTGTTCAGCTGTTCCAATGAAAAGGAATAATGATATGAAGACAAATTCATCCCCCAGGGCAAATGAACTGAATAAAGCCAATTAAGATAAAAATCAACCTTATTGCTAAGGTAGGCAAATGAGCACCGGCACTATGCACCTGCAGTTAACCAGGGAAGCCAAAACTCAGCACATTTTTTTGTTAATGTTTTAATTTGGAGGTAAAAATAATGAGGGACAAAGTTTACCATTCAATATGATCATTTCTGGTTATGAGGTACTGATCATACTGGCACCTATAAGCAGCAGAGAGAAACTTGCTCGGCTTATAAGAGTCTGAAAATGCTCTTTCTTAGAGCTTAATTAAGATATAACTAATACTGATGTCTTACTGCTTTATAACAGTTAGGTTATTTATGATTGCATACAAGGACTTTCTGGATTGCGGAGAAATACACTTAATTTGGAAACCACCCTGCAGAATTAAATGAAGCTGTAATTTACATTTCCCCTTGCAATTGCTCTTTTTTTTTTTTTTTTTAGGCAAAAGAATGTTTTACCAACTGCTAGAATTACTTGGAAGTGAGGCGGGAGGCAATTCAAGTCAGACATTTTAGTGTGGTCATTGGTTTCTAGATAAAGGAAGCATTTCAGGACACCACCTGGAAAATCTCCAGGCTCTCAGCAGTTGTGTCCCAGGGTGGGATTCTGAGTTCAGTAGCTGTTTTTCTGCCTCATTCTTGGGACCTGGGTCATTGTTTTCAGCTGCTTTGCTGTTGTTCACTCTAAGTCAACAAAGGACTTATGTGTACCCTTAACTTTAAGTAGGGCTCCTTACATATTTTTTTCAAGCCAAACGCCCAAGAGAGTGCTGTGCTGAGAGCTTGAGGGAACAAAGGGGAAGCCAAATTCTCTGGTATTCCTTTGCTTCCAAAGCCTGTTTTTAAAAATAGACCTGAGGTTGACACTGTTAAAAGCAGAGGACACAGAGCTACTGTGCACAGTCTGATCAGGGCGAAAGTGCTTTGGTGGGTCAGGGCCAGCTCTGCTCAAGTCTGGCAGGCTGGGTAGAGGCCAGCGGGAGGTAGTGCTGTGTTTGGTACAGCAGGATGGGCCGAAGGCACGGAGAGACACTGGGGAGCTACTGAAGCAGCCCAGCCACACCACGTGGTGGGACACCTCTCCCAGAACTACCCCAGGATATCTGGGAGTCTGGTCAGAGGGGCTGCATGACAGAGGGATGTACGCTTCCCACTCTTTGCTTTCAGAGCTTTGGGATAAAGCAGACAGGACATTGCTGGAAGCGAGAGGAAGAAGTGGGAGCAGCCACTCAGTGTAATCTTGATGGACCCCCATGCCCAGCAGGCTGGTTAGCAGTCAGTGGTGACCTGCTGTGAGCAGGAGATGGGCTCTGAGACCTCCTGTGGTCCCTTCCCATTCAAATGACTTGGTGACTCTGTGATTTGTGAACCCACTACTCAAGAGACATAACAGCTCTAGCTCTCATCATGAGCCTTTATTCTTCCAGATGGACAACAAAATGGTCTGTTTCCCAAAAACCCTTTAACAGAACCACTAAGTCATCATTCGTCACACTATAAACTGTTCTATAGTCAAATCTCTCATACTGTTACATAGCAAACTATGTGGGATGAGCACAGCAAGGAAATGGAAGTATTGCTGGAACCACTTATCTTCCAGTTGATGGTGGTGTTGATCACTGTTCTTTTCTTTTGAGGTGAATGTAGGCAGGTCACTGTGTCCTAGGCGTCTCCGTCAGTGATGGAAGGGGCTCTCATGACCCCAGGGATGATTCACTTCACCTTCACCTTTGCAAAGCTCACATTCCGTTCCAGGATGCACTTCAAGGCTACAGCTACAGCTTTCTAATTTTTGGTTTTGACAAACCCTTCACATTTTAGGACAACGTTTTGACCACAAAGAATGAGAAACTGAAAAGAGAAACGAGTGAGGGGAAGGCTGGGCTGGATGAGGGCTGTGGCAGAAGTGCAGACCCCTGGGAGGGTTGCTGAGTCTGAGGTGAGGGAGCAGCCACTGTGGGGAGCACCTGGGGCAGGGCAGGTGCCACCCTCCAGGCTGGGCACAGAGGTGCCCCAGGGTTGCCAGCCATGCCGAGTGCCATGAGGCCTGCAGGGATGTGCCCCTGTACCCCTAGCACCCACCAACCTTCCCCTTCCTGCCTCCGAGATCCCTCGCCCCCTCTCCCACCCGTCCCTGTGCCCTTGTGTCTCCTGACCCTGCTGCCCCAGCTGCCATCTCCCTCCCACTCAGCCTTGCTGAGCCCCTCGAGGATGAGCTGAAGAGAAGTCGGGGCTCCTGGTTCCCACACAACCACCCCTGTCTCCATATGGGGACCAAGCCTCCTGGTTGCAGCTCTTGCAGAGGGCAGCTGGGGTGTTCTTTCCTCAGTTGCTCCACCGCCAACAGATGGTGCTGTGTGAGAAGAGGCCAGGGGGCTTCCCTGTACTGGACAGACCCTGTTCCAGCTGACTCTGCAATGGACCCACCATAGGACGTGGCTGAGCCCATCAGCCAAGCTGGTGGCACCTCTGGGAAAATGCATTTGAGGAAGAGCAAAATGCTGCATGGCAGAGTGAGGAGTGAGGAAAGAAGTGTGCAGAAAAGAAAAAAAAGAAAACCCTGGATCCTGTGAAGCTTGAAACTTAGTTTAGATTATAAAAACATTCATTACTTATGTCATATGTGATAGGCTGTTTCAGGGCACATGACTACCACCAACATGAAGGACCCAGATTTCGTTTACAATTGCCTCACCTGCAGACATTCCCCAGAAGTAACTTAGAAATGTTGAGGATGTTTCATAGAGATGTTTTTGTCTTGTAATAAATTGCATATGAGAGGTTTTATTTATTATAAATGGTGCAGCTTTTTAATCATGTCACTCCAGCATTTATCTTCCTTGAGCAGGTAAAATGTCTGGGCATATGTATGACCACAGACACCTCTGCTGTAGTGTTCATTTCAGGCTCCCAAGCCTCTCTCCAAAGGAAGGTAAGCATAAATATCCATATTTCACCAGTGGAGTAACCTTTATGTGCACACAAAAAAAAGAAGTGACTGGCACAGTTACTTAACAGACTGTTGGCAGAGTTGTGAACTGAATAATGCAGTTCTCCAGAGCCTGGTCTTGCATTACAATGGTTTTCGGCTGGACAACGAGAGATTCCACAGATACTTTCAATAGATGCTTTTTTTTCAACTCTCAACCTTTGTCCAACCTCTAAGTGACAGCTGCAAAGAGACAATCTTCTTACTCTTTAGTTGTGCACATTGGAGGAGATTTGTAAAAGAGTGCAATGGGTAAAATTTTCAAAAGCAGTTAAACCTATGTGAAAGACAACGAAATTTAGGCTCCTACGTTGCTCATGAGCTCACCTCCCAGGAATGGAGCCAGAGTTCCAAACAAATGCAATCTGCATTGAGAAAAGTACACAAGGACTCATTTTTCAAAGGCGCTTGGAGAGCTGCAGCCACCACAGCGACAGCTACAGGCAGATTTTCAAAGAACCCAAACACCCAGTGCACAGAGATCTTTTGAAAAACACTGGTCATTTATTTTTCATTCCAAAGTGGTCTTCTTTTGAGAATCTAGTGCAATGGGGGTTTTCTGAGCCCCTGTGAGATCCCATGGGAGATGCTCTGGCCATGGAAGCCAAAGTACACCACTACGGCCACCTGCAGACCCTGAGGCTGGTCAAGACTGGCAGAGCCGTCAACTCGGAGGGCAGGAGCATGCCAGCTGCACCAGGGTGGGCAGCCCACGCAGTGTTCTCCACAGCAGGCACCTCTGGCACCTGGGTGATGGAGGGGCGATGGGGATCATCTCCTGGAGAGCATGGCTCTTTGCCAAGGGTATCACATTTGTTATCTTGCCACAGTATGACTTTATTTTGTAGTAGCCTCTTGCGTGTCTCCTCGGAGGAGATGGATAAACTCCTTTCCACAGTCCAGTGTCAGGAGCGAAGTCCCTGCACTCAGGGTGCTGCTGTTTCCTGATAACTGGATCACTGAGGCTAGGAGCCAGTGAACCAGGGGTTACTCCTTGCTAAGCCTGTGGACTGCAACATCTGCTGATTTACCAAATACTCTCCTTCTGCAAACTGTTCATCTCCCAGAGGGAACAAAGTGGTGGAAAGCATCCTGCCTGTCATCTCTTCAAGTAAATTTTTAATCTTTATTGCTGTCACCCCTACCTGATCACATCATGCTCTCTGTCTCAGTTCACTACTGTTTCAGTCACCAAAGTTAACAATAACTGTTCACAAAAGGCTAATTTTCTAACTCAGTCCACTCCAGTGATCTGATTTACAGCAAAGCCTTACAGACACTTAATTACATTAAAATATATAGGGTTTTTTTGGTTTTGAGCAGTGATCTGGGCTCATACCTGCATGACTGGAGGTCAGAGAGGCTGGAGAGGGAACTGAATATAACTCACAGTGTAAAAGTTCCCTGAGTGGAAATTATGTGCTAGTTTCTTGCATACGTAAAAATGGAAATGAAGCATTGTCAAGTTTTCTCCTTCATCACGCAGCCTTGCTGATCCAGAGCCTGTACTGCAAATGAAGATGCAGGCCACACAATGTGAAACACTCCCACTGTGCCTTTGAAAATAGTGTATTCATCCTAAATTAGACAACTCCTTCAGATTGTTATTGAACTTCATAAATCCCCTACTCATTCCCAGCATCTCATAATGACAGACAGTCATCAAAAACTGACACAGCTGAAAGGGATGTCTGAACTGAATAACACCTAGGATGCATGCTCACAAAGAAGGAACTATTCAAAGGAGAGACCATGCAGATATTTACTTACAGGAATCTCCTGCCAGGCTTGAAGAGTAACACAACCAAAGGCATAACAGCACCTGAAAACACAGCGAGAGAGGAAGGTTGCATGGTGGGCCAGCATGAGCAGGGAACTAGCCTGTGCCTGGCAAACGAGGGATGAAAAGGGACTTGAGAATGAAAAGAGCTGCCTGCATGAGATGCTCTGAAGGAGGCGGGATTTGGAAAAGGTGCACACAGTGTGCTGGTGTGAGCCAACTGCAAGGAAAAGGACATTGGCAGCAGCCCTCTACACAGATTGGAGGAGCGATACTGCATTTTTTTGAGAGCAGAGAAAAGAACGTTGCAGCAAGCAAGATGCAAGATAGTAGGCATCTGGGCAAGAAAACTTAGCTATAAAAGGGATAGGAAAAGCTACAATGCATATACCTTATACAGAACCCACCTGCAAGACAGATAGACCTGTGGATGCAGACAGGAACAAGCAGAAAGCAGGCTTGAGGGATAAGCTGTCAAGAAAGGTGCAGTGAAAACATTGACATCTCCTTTAACCATGCTGAGCTCCTGCTGGCAACTGATTATTCTCAAGTAAACATCACAGGGCGAGATTTCCATCCTTAGATGGAGGCAAAGCAAAGTCAAAGAAATTTGAAAGTCATCTGCATGAAAAGAAGATTTAAATTTGTGGATGGGGACAGCTCAGAGGGGCAAAGAAGGGTACAAAGGGAAGAGCATCCCAATATCCCATAGACAGCTGAAGGGAGATTAGAAGAAGCCATCAAAGATCCTGCAGAAGGGAAAAAGTGGGCGGAAGAACAGAGGGCAGCTGAAGAAAGCAGGGCAAGTGAAGATTTTGGGTTAAGTGTATGATCAAATATATCATCCTGAGTAACTACCTGGCCAAGGAGAGTGAGGCTAGTGGCACCATTTAGGCTAGATTAGGCTGAAAAGAAAGGATTAAAGACTTTTGTGAAATACATTTCAGTGCAGTGGACAGGGAGGAAGCCAGATTAAAAGTCTAGGCTGGAGCTGGAAAAGAAGATGTTCTTCTTCCATGTAAATTCTGTTTTCCAGGTAAGAGGGAAAAATCCAAAAGCTGACTACAAGGAGGTTGGGGGCAGCAGCATTAGAAAAGGCAAGGAAAACGAGCTTGTCCTCAGTTTACTAATTCTTCCTGAAGGGTATTTTATAGCCAGGCACTTTGGTTAAAAGTTCCTGGAAGGTGTACATCTCCTGTTCTCTGCTGTCAGTGGAGCCAGCACTTCCCTCTGGTTTCTGGCCCCTAGCAGGGTTGTAGAAGTATTTCCCTGGAGAGACGGTCGAGGAGAGCAGAGCACAGAACATGCTGCAAAACAGGCCTGTAACGGCAACCTCAGTGCTACAAACTCATCCTATAAACACTTTTTTTTCAGGACCTACTGCCAGAGAGCCCTGAACTCTGCTGGGACTGTTAGGGCTTACCTCAGTATCAATTTTAAAGACTTTACTTGGTAGGTGAAATTTGGACAGAGTCAGTCTGAGTGTTTATTCAAATATCAACTCTGGCAAGGCCAGACAGGAATGCTAAAGGCCGTAAGATCTGTGTTGAGACCTCGAATTGAGAGCATCAGCCCTTAGCTGTATCACTTCGCAAGCATTTGTAGGTGCTGACTGAAGAAGACTAAATCTCCCCTCCTGGCCCCGGCATGCAGAAGCAGCATTCAGGACCTGCCAGCCCTTGTAGCTCTTTCCCTGGGCTGAGCTGTGCTGATGATTTCGCCTTCAGCTTCGCTCCCTTCCCTGCTACATCCCAGTGCCCTCCTGTGGGCTCCTGGGGTTGGGACATTTTTTTCTTCCAGTGCTGTCACTGGCAAGCAACTGGTGTAATAAATTATTGCTGAATGTATGCTATTCTTTCTCTTTTCCCAAGAAAAGATGTACTGAAGATGCACTTCTTTTATTTTCATCTTAGTCGTCCTGGGAGAGGACAATTCCCCACCTAATACAAAAACAGACAAAAATGGCAATACTGTTAGTATTAATAATAAAAATTGTACTCTGGCAGATGGGAACAAATGAAACACAGCATCAAATACATATTTTAAGAAAAAAAAAACAGTAAAACTCATTGTCAACAAGACTGTTTAAACTTTTTTTCCAAACAAGTGTTTCCAAAGCTAGCTGGCAAAAATCACCAAGAAATGTACTGGAGAAACACAGCAATGTAATATTATCATTCACCATCTTTATATTGTACTTGAGGGATGTTTCAGAAAGAAAATCACGTACTATAGCAGCATTCAATAATGATAACTCTGGACAAATTGTTTTTCTCTACATATAGTATCTGATTGCTTTCTGTTGTCTTTTCTCACATAAGAAAGAGAGCAGAGCTCAGATAAAAGCAATGATTTTCCTCCTGAGGTAAAACTGAAGATAGCTGCAGTTGTGACAAGTAAGAGAGAGCAGACACAGCCGAGTCCCCCATGATGCTCTAGATTAAGCCTCAGGTGAATTCCAGCATCTGCCTTGCACCCCTTAGCTCAGACCTGCATCCCTGTGATGTGCCACAGCGGCTTCCCACGGGGGAAAATACCCCACTCAAACCATGACAGCAATGTTGAGGGCAGAGTTTTGCTTGAGAAAGTCCTTTGTGATTTATCCAGGCTAATCCAATGGGAGCCTGTACAGAAGCCGCTGAGCAGGGCTGGAATGCCTTCCCTTCTCCCTGGGGCTGGCAGGTGGGACATTTCCATCCCATGGGGGAGGCTGAGGCACCCTGGACATCCCTCGTCACCCTCCCCGGCTGATGCAAGAGCATGGTTGCTAGAAGGCAGGGCTGAGACAGGCTCTGGGCTAAGCTCCACTCTGTGGAGGAGTTCCAGGGCTGGCTGGGGCTGCTGGGCTCCCTCTCAGTACATCTGCTGCATGCAGGCTGGCACATCCCCTTGCTAGAGGTGGTGGGATGTGGAGGTGGCTCCCCTCACTCCCTGGCGTGGCTCCATGCAGAGTATGAATTTTCTTATTGAGGAAAAGGTCCTGGAGAACAGGGTCGGGTGTTAATCATGGGGACTTGTCCCTTTTATCAGGACAGCAACCCTAATATAATCTGACCACAGGTAGCAAGAGCTGGGGGAGACTGCATGAGTGGATAATTAGAGACTGCCCCTTTTTTGCAGTCAGTGTGTCAGCAGGAGAGATAAGCCAGCAAGGAACAGGTAGCAAACCATAGAACACAGAAAAAAATCTTTAATAAGGTCACAAAGCCATGTAAGAAGGATGGAGAGCCAGTTGCGAAGGTGTTTGGAAAGCATCCCACATGAGCCCTTGAAAACAAGTCCACCTTCTGGGGCAGAGAAATGACTAAGAGGATGTCACTGCATTCTTGGGAGGACACAGAGAAGTGGGAAAATGGGATGCCAGCAAACCACTCCACTGCCACTGAGCTGTGCTGATGAGTGACAGATTTGGAGGATCCTCCTACAGCAGTGAGAGAAAGAGGTAGAAATTAGATGGTTTCCCATCTTATCTCAGTTTAATTTAACTCTGGGTTTAATTTTGTGGGCTGTGGGCACTTATCCATACCACCCATTTGTAGGATTCATTTTAGTGGCTTTGCCTGTCAACAAAGCATCTGTCTGACTGGCTCCATCCTTATTGCTTAACTCCAGCTAAGTTTAAGATTGGAGCATGTCTGAGGAGCAAGGGAAGACTGGGGTTTTCTAGAAAGCAAAACCTTCCACCAGTGTAGTCTAGTTTCTTAAAACATCTGCCACGAATTTGGCAGTTCTGGGTTTTGTGCCAAGAAATGAGTTTGCTCTGGCAAAGGGTAGCAGAAGGAAAGGTGGTGCAAGTGTCACAGAGATGTCCAAAAAAATGTAGAGAGAGAACTAGGGTGCTGCAGGACAGACATCTTGCTTCTGGTGTCTGAAGAAGACAGTATAATAAAAAATAAAATCAGTGGCTATGTGGAGAAATACATGGTGTTGGGGAAAAATCAACACAATATTCATAGAGAGAAGTCATAGTTGAAGAACATAATGCTATTTAAGCTAGGCATCAGTGAGGTTGTAGATATGGGTAATAAGATGATACATGTGTGCTTGGACTATCTGAAAGTTTTCAGAAACTTATGGTTTAATAAAGGTTACAGAATAGGAAACCAAGAGTAGGAATGAGTCACTCTTTGCCAAGCAGAAAGGCAACTAGGGTGCTCTGGGAAGCAGTCCTGCACTCTGTGCAGGCCAAAATATTCAGAAGTGATCTGGAAAAGGGAGCAAGCTGTGAGGGACCAAAGTCTGTTGGTATTCCTGAGTTGCTCAAGGCAGTAACAAGGAAAGCTGGTTGCTAAGACTGACAGAAAATTTGGTCTTTGGGTTGAGGGGACGGACAATAAATTACAAGAAACACAATGTAATACTCATGGGAATAAATGACTTCAACTAATCATACTCATATTTGATAGGATCTAAACACCCTGTTTCCAGTAAGAAAAACAACCTTGGAATCACTGTCATTAATTCTCTGAAAACATCAGCTCAATGCAGACAGACCTAAAGGTAAACAACGAGGAATGAGCGATGAAGGGATAAGGAGGGAACGAGTCATTTATTTTAATGCCTGGGCTTCCTGTCCCTTACAATCTGTAGCAATAATTACATTAAAGAATGGGAACTGCTCTGCGTGGCGTGACATGCTTTAATCTGCATTTGCCAGCAGTTATCACATGGTAGTGTCTGAGGCTGCTGAGACAGCAGAAAACTGGACAATGCTGAAGTATTGGCTGGCAATCTTTAGTTTTTCATGTTTTTGAACGTAAGTACTTACATTGTCCTATACTGAGAAACCAGTGATGTGCTACCAAAACCATGGACATTATCATCCATACCTCCAGAAGTCATCTGCAGACTGATCATAAAGACAAATAACCGCCTTTGGCCCAGATCCACAAAAACGTGGATTTAGGAATATAAGTCCAAGAGTGACCACTGGGAGTTAAGTACATAAATGCTTTGTGAATCCAGCATCTGCAGCCGACTTCTTATGCATTGACTAAAGATCAAGAGATCTGACAAAATATGGATTAAATTTTAAATAATGATCTTTGAGTGCTCTTGACATTCTTGTGGTAATTAACATATTGACATATCCAAGGCTTACATCCTCCAATGGACACTCGTATTTCATCTACAAAGAAAAGATATGAGCCCTAGGCTCTGCTGATGTGTTAACCAATGCATCACTGTCAAGAATATCCCAATATTGTGAGAAACCAAGCTGAGATGAAGGTTACAATCAATACTCTTTCTTGGGCTCAGAGGAGAGAGTTGAGGTTTGATGTAATCACCACCTTAGTGACACCTGAAAGAGCTCCACAGCTCTGCTCATCAGTGAAGTTTGCATCCGCTGCTAGAGGTGCCGTAAGTTTAAGAAGTTAGAATATTAGAAATAAAAAATTAAAAGTCAGCATCTGCTAACACCATTATTAGATGATCTAATTAGCTAGACAGAAAGGCAATGAAAGGAAACTACAATTTCAGACAAATATGGGTTTATGTGAAAGGAACCATGCTTTTAGTTTCATATTCAGTTCCCCTGAATGAAATCTCAGATTCCCATCATAAACTGGGAAGGCTCAATCTTTTTTTTCAACCCAAACAAGGACAACTCGAAACATTTCATTTCAGTGCTCTCCAACAAATTCAAATTAATTGGTTTAAATTCAGCTGAATAAGTGATTGCTTTTCCCATTTTGTGACATTACTGTGTGACAGTTTTATTGAGGGAGCCAACTGTCATAACTTTCTAGTGGAAGCCAAATTTTACCACATCCTCTATGATGACCCACATCATTGACTTCACAAGAAAAAACACATTTGCACTCTGAAAAATACAACTGGATCCATAAAAAAGAATAGAGCCATAAATTACAGCTCTATGCAGGAGCAGATTGATACACATGTAATTTAATTTTTTTTTAATAATTGATGCTGAATGAGACATTTCTAACCTATTCAGAAAAATGGAGGATTCCAGTTTGAACCAACCCAGATCTAAAGACTTAATTTGGTATTTCCTAATGGGAAACTTGATTTTGTGTTTTCAGTCAAAAAGTCATTCTTACAAAACCCACAAGAGCCCCTGTAGTGTGCCATGTATGCTGTGCTGTCCTTGTCCCTGTAGACTGCATGGTCATCATTCTGCTCTTGAAGGGGAAGAAGATTCAGACTCAAATAAATAAAGCTAGGACATCATCCCCTGAAAAAAAAAGCTAAACTGACTAATGCAAAAGAAATGAACGGACTCTTGGGTTGCTTTCTAGCTTATTTAAATGTAGCTTGCAACAAACTATGATTTTATCATTTTATGAACAGTTGAAGGAAATAGATCATGACCATCCCAGATCATAATTCCATAGATGAGTGGATCTTACAGCAGAACTGTCAAAGAAATTTGCAGCTAAAGATCTGCTGGTTTCAGTGGGCTCCATTAATGAATGAAGACCACAAGGTGACAGGAAATTATAGAGGACTTTGGACTTTCTGCAAATTAAAACTAGCAAGAATGTTTCCTCCATGCTTAGAAGGAAGAGAAAAACGGACCAGTAAAAAGTGCAACACGCACCGGTACAGTGCTGGGCAAGCACCTGGGGACTGGGTGGGATCTCCTCATACCAGGACGTCTTCTGCAGCCTTCCCCATGTGAAACTGCAGCCTTGCTCCAGGCTCTGTGGTTTCAACTGAGGAACAGACTTTGTTAGAGGAAGGCAAGGCTAACCGGCCAAGGAGATGTTGTATTCAGAGGAGTGCTTCATATAAACAGCTTTTGAAAACACATGGGTTGAAAGATATTCAAAACAGTCTTGTGATATCTCTGAGCATCTAACCTATGGTGAACTCATGAAGAAAAAAAAATGGGGAAAATCAATCATTTGCAACAAGCAATGAGATTAGCTACAATGAAGACATAGGGAAAGGTGAAGGCTTTGAAATAGAATTACCAGGCTGAAATAACTGAGCTTTTATTCCCAGAATAGATATTGCATCAGAAGGGAACCTGAAACTGTGAAATTGGTCAAGCTTTGTCTTATTTGGAGCATAGCTTTGCTTGCAATGAGACAGAGAGCCAATTCTGATATCACACTGTTTTTCTAACTGGGGCATAATTTCCCTGAATTCAGTGGTTTACTCTCTTGATTTACCACAAAAATGCACATAACAATGTTCAGCAAATTCAGTTCTGCATTTATAGCAACTGCAGAGAGAGACAAGATTGACATGCAGTCCTACGTGTGCACTTGGAAAAGCCAGCCCTGAGTCAGGGCTATATCCTATGCTATATGAAACAAGAGAGATGGTAGACTCCTGGAGTTTACAGCCCTAGCAGCAGCTGTAATGCCTCACTGTGAATGCCATAGGGAAAAAAATCTTTCAGAAAGATGCATAAATCCTCAGCTAAAATTACATTAAATTCAACATAAAACACTATCTGTATTCATGTATGTATTGACAGCTCTCAACACTCATTTCTAAGTTTTGGCAAGTCAGTGTTGCCATCTTATTTAACTGAATAAACAAATTATTAGGTTTCTGGGCAGACAGACAAGAGGGTGGAAAATAAATGACTTTTGGAATAATTTCCTCAGCATAGCACTGTGCCATCCTATTCATAGAAATCCCAAATAAGTGGCTTCTGATAAAATGCAACAAGTATAACTATTGCTTTTTTCTATATTTCATGGAAGTAATCCTATTATCTGTCAGACTGCAATATTAGAAAAGACAGGAATTCAAATACAAAGTGAATATATCACCCTGGAAGTTCAGTGAAACTTTGAATAAAACAAAAGACAAAAGCATCTGACAAATGCTTTGAGGATCCTTTACCAAGAAATGCTTCTATGCAATCATTAAACTGGAGCTGTAGTTTTGTTACACCTTTACTCCTTTGCTTTGATCCCTTTTCTTGGGATATGTGTGCGAAGGACATTTACTTACTTCGGAGCGATTTTCATCCACCATGCAATCTACTTATTAGTCTACTTCTAGTTTGTCTGAATTGCTAATTTGGATACAATATGCTGTGCTAGATAATACAATAAAGATGTAAAGTTCGTTTATACAGCCAAAATACAGCTCTCCAGTTCATTCCTGGATTCTGGTCCACTGATTGTCCATGCTGCATAAAACATGACCCCAAGGCTGAATCAATTGTTTTCCTCCCAAACAAAACCAGAGACCATTCTCAACAGTCAGTGAGTGAGTAGACTTCATGAGGTTTGCCTCCTTTAACCCAACAGAGTCCTCCAACACTATTTGTGTGGGTCTGACACTCTTATGTATTCTACAAATGTTCTCATGCCACCACATCCCAAAGTATGTTCTACGTGGTCTTGGTGACCCGCTATAAAAACACCATTCTTTGGACTGCGGCACAGATCTTCATGTACTTCAGACACTGTGAAGTGAGAAAACACATGACAAAGTATGTGAGTACTGGGCTGTGAGCTGGGACCCAGAGGAGGCCTGTATCCCGTGTGGTACAGTGTGGATGCATCAGCCAACCTGTGCAGGGTGGGCTTGAACAGCAAGGGTGAGACTCTTTGAAAACTGGCAGTCCGAAACCACTTTGCAGACTAGGAGCAGTACAGATAACACTAGAGAACCAAAAAAATGATCTTGCACACTCATGAGCGGCACATTATCAACCATAAATACTCATTGTCCCAAAATGACTGCATGTGTCTTTTTGTTAAAATTAAATTAAGCTGCAGAAATTCTTGACTGATGCACACTCAAATACCAGTATTAGGTCTGGCTGATATACAGCTGAGGCTAAGTTATTAACTTATTTTTGGGCACAGGAGTTAAAATCTTACACAATATGAACACTTTGTGAACTCCATGAAGAACATGTGGGTCTTCAGCTTCCATCTAAAAAAATCTGACAGGAAAGACAAGAATTTCAGCAGGTATTTATTTTAGAAAGATATTTTTAAGAAAAGTAAAGGAGAATAGCCACCCTCAGAAAAATTACTGTTCTGGTAGGGTGCTTCACACACAGAAGAAAGTCATCAGAATTACTAACATCTGTAACACACCAGTTAAGCTGCCACACAGCAAATCTTATTTTAGGAAATGATTAATGACTGAGAACAAGAGCATCCTTCACTTTCCTTCTGTCAGGTTATACTTTCAGTCTAATCTAGTCTGATCTTCTGAGTGTGCCAAAATACAGGGATCATACCAATGTGAAAAATGCTAGAGGAAGAGTAGAAATAATTAAATGCTTTGCCCTCGAAATCTAAAAAAACATTCAGTTCCTTAGATGAAAAAAAATCACTAGTACTAAGAAGACATTTTACAGCAGTAATTGTTCAGGCTGCTCTCTGTAATGTATAATGCAAATGGACCGTTTCCAGCATATTAAATGTGATGCAGGTAAAATTACACCATGTCCATGGCACTATCATCTAAACCAATTTTCAGACAGACTCAACCCAACACAACTGTAAAGCTTCAACCAGATCTAAAAACTCAGTACAGACTTCGTGGCTCTTTTTCAAACTCACAGTATTCAAATAGGAGATTTTCCATTAATGCTGGTAGGCTGAACTGCGAACACTCTCTGCCAATGTCTAACCACAGCCGTTTTCCTGCCATGAAAACCCTGCCTAAACTGGAGACTAAAGAGTATCAAGTTAGTTGTACACAGAAAGACACCCTACATTTCCCATCTGAACAGCTCTAATTTGAGACTAAAGTACCAGAAAAGCTAGAAAATATTATTATTCAATCTCTGTGAGGGAGCTGATAGACGAAAGTACCTTTTTTTTTGACAGTGGCGTCTGTGTGTGTAAAGGCCATTTGAAGTGTTCTTTTTATCTGGGCTAACATAGCAGGTGGGGGCACTTCACCTTGCTGCCCAAGCTTTTCTTTCACTCAAAACGGTTATTAACAGTGCTTATTCAGTATTTCATGAGGATAAACTAACCCACAATAAAAAGCTATGAGCAAAAGCCTTCCTCTCTGAGAACTCATGTATCAGCTTGTCTGTGGAGTTCAAAGACTCTTAGAGCTGTAGGAAATTTGCTTAGGGTTTCAGTATATGTTTGTCAGTGTTTCCAAACCTGTAAACTTTAGTCTGAAATGTGTAACTTCAGCAAATTAGGCTCACAAAACTGCAGGATTCCCAAGGGGCCAGGTCCACCCGCCTGAGCCCTAAGAACAGATGCAGGTCCCAGCAGCAGCTGCGGGATCCCTAAATGCCTCCAAGCTCATCAGTGATGGAGTTGCAACACTTTCTGAGAGACTTCCTCACCTGTAAGCTCTGCCCTTCTGAAAAATGTGGCTTCCCACCTTAGCCCCCAGGGAACGATCAGCGATGATTGCTAAATTTTGGAAATAAGCATGGCTGGTAAGAATCTGGACCTACAGAAACGAACACTAAAATGCACACTGACTTCAGCACAACCAGGGTTTCACTCCTGTGGTCTGGAGTGGAAAGCTCTGTGTGATTACAGAAAATAAAGATGTTTCTGCAGCTTTTGTTCAGCACACTGAAGAAATGAACAAGTGGGAAGATGGGGAAGGTCAGCATGTGTTGGCAGGCAGGGCTCCCATTTCACTCCCAGGGCGCAGAGCACCCACACAGTGCCGTGGGTGGACATCCTTACGTTTCTCACCCTGGCTTTTCATCTTCTTCCCGTTCTTGAGCCCTGCACTCTCTGTTAACACCTTTGGCTCTGCACCTTCCCTGAATGCAGCAGCCATTGCTCCAACCAACCCATCAATAATAATTTCCCTCGTCTTATCCTTCCTGTAGTTGGTTCAATAGAGTCATTAACATTTTCACTGGGGTTGGCCCAAATGATTCTAATCAAGAGGAATTGGTGCGCTGGCAAACTCTCCGCAGATACCTGTCAGAGATGAAGTACTTTTCTGTAATAGGTAACGGGATTCAAAAAATTACCCCTCATCTCCCTCAAATTCATTATTTGTTATACATAAAGGAAAGGATTTCAGATTTTTAGATTAAGGTCACAGGCCCTGCACCTGAAGCATGGGGAGAGAAGCAGGATATGATGTATGTTCCTTTATGTAATTTTCTTTTTGGTCTAAGGTGGGTCGATGCTTCCTTTTAGATTCAGGCATCCAAGCCTATAAATAAAGAGGTAAACATCTGTTTGCTAATGGGTTATGCCCTGAAAGTTGAGTAACTTCCCTACAGATGCAATTCTTATCAGACAAAGGAGGAGAAATGTTTCATTCTGGAATTGCTGATATTTACTAATGGTTTACAGAAATACCAGCCTCAACCAGATAAGCAACTCCTTATCAGTGTCATCATCCAGCAATTTCATGGCCGTTGGAGCAAAGCCCTGTGAAGTATGAGGCAGACAATGAGGATGGACTGAGAGAAAGCTGAAATCTAACCCATCACTCTGCAAGACAATTACCAAATTTAAGTGTGTGACCTTTGGCAGAAATGCTTGTTCAAAGCAGCAATGCATATTGTCCGAGGGATTAAAAGAAAAAAAAATAGGAGTGAAGTGAGGTTGTACAGTGAATAGAATGAATTCATAAATAAAACTCTTAACCACTCTGGAAAGAAAGATTCTTCTCCTTAAAAATACCCAATACCTGTAAGCCATTAACACAATATGAGCTCTGCCAAAACTCTCATGCAGTCATACTGCATCGTGTGTCTCTTTGCCAGGTTTTGTGCCCAGTGACATCCCATCTATCCGTTTTCCAGTGATTCCATTCCAGCTCATTGAGCAGCCATAGTCTCTCTCTGGACAGGTTCTAAACTATCTGACTGATGTGAGACAATATTTGAGTTGACATGTGAAATGAGAAGTATGCTTATTAATAGCTGTTTATTTCTCTGTGGAAATGCTGAATTCACTTGTGCCCATGCTGACAATAGTTTGTGTTCATGAAGATTTATAACTGAGTCATAGATACTCTGAAATAGCCTGAATATGCCACAGCAAGTGTGTGACAGGAACATGTTCAGGACTAAAGAGAATTGGACTGGGAACAATAAGATCTTTCATGCTGACATAGTAATATCTTGATATTTTATTGCTCTTTCTGCTATAGCTAGCATTGCACCTGGGACCCTGCTGCACTATCTGTACTGATGTTAGTCAACACCTTATTCCATAGGTGAGATCAGTGAGACTACACGTAATGTAAGATGTTGCTCCCTGTAAGTGATGGTATTATGTCCCTAATGAGTTTAAATTATTTAAATAGTGCTTAGACGACAAGTGGGGAGACTATAGTACCAGACAGGGATAATGAGTCAGATTGTGTGTGTGAAGGTAAATCTTTTTCTACATTTATAAAAGCTAAAATATTTACAAAGGGGGCTCAAATTATTAATTACCCAGCTGCCTTTTGTATCAGATGTGTGATTCCTCTCTTCTCACTTCTGCAGAGTAGTATTTTTTCACAGGACAATCTATAAAATTAACAGTCTGGGTATAAGGAATCTTTCTTTTTTCATTAACCAAACAAGATAAAAGTCACAGCAGGCTTTATAGGACATTTTTCCTTAGGAACGTGTGAATCAAGATTAGTCAACAATTAAGTTATCTGGTATTGATTTTACATGCACTATCTATGGACTAACTCACAGTTAGCAGAAACTCTTGGCACTGTGAGACCTAGAGTCTTCAGCTTAAGGTTGATTTTTTTTCAAAAGTAAACAGTAAAACATTATTTGTGGCAATTTTCACAAAAATTTTCTCATTCTTTTTTTATCCCTCTCAAAAAAACACATGAACAACTTTCTTCCATAAGCAGTGGTTTGGCAGAAATTATTTTGCACTCAGCTGAAGAAACTTAATCCTTGCATTTTCAGGCAAGTAAATAGTATGATAACTTTGAAAAGAAGAACATTTAGTTCTAGGTTTCACTCATTTATCTGTGACTGTCACCAGAACATGTTCAAGAGAATTCCCTTGTTGTGCAGGGGATTATGATTTTTCATGTAAATCAGAAAGATTTAAGAGCACTCAACATCTTGCAGAATAAAGCAAAAAGTCTCCCCTTTAAAAGCCTGGACTAAATAGTAACCACTGGCAAATCAAAAGATGATCACCTTTTTTGATCCAAAGCAGAAGAAGCATGTGACCAAGTCCACCTTAGCTGGAAGGTGAGCAGGGCTGCAGGTCGGCTCTGCTCTGAGGGGAAGCCATTTCGCAGGCCATGCAGAACTCAGGGCATCAGGCTCATGCAAGTCACAAAGAGCTAATGCTGCCTTCCTTCTGGAGCTGCAGAACAGGAGGACAGCAGGATCGGTGCAGAGAGCAATGACAATGTGAATGCGACCATAGTAGCTTCCCAGGAAAAGTGGTCCCTTTGCCAGGGCAAAGCACAGGCCACAGATAACCTGAGAATAAATATGCCGTTGCTACCAGCAGCAAAGTTGGTTTACAACAGCCTAAAGACACCCAGCAGCAAGGACTCATCCCTGAGCGTATGCTCTGAGTGCACAGGCAGGCGGGGAGCAGCCCAGCCCATGGAGAGCTGGAAATGTATCTGTGGCGAGCTCTTTCTTAAAGCTCTGCCAGATCTTCCATACCAGGTTTCTTCTGCCATGAACTTCAGGCAGCCCTGTTACCCCTATGTAATGGGGCCTGCTCTGAGTTATCTACACTTTCTCTCCACTTCACTTGAGTGTAATTTGATTGGGGTCAGAAAGCTGTGTTACAGTTGGAGCCTGATATAATATCAAGCCTTGTACCTCTCACTGATGTAGCTCTTTTCACCACTGAGGTCTCTGGTGAACAAAGCTGTTTTGTCGCAACTGCTGCAAGCTGCAAAAAGTGGGGAGAAAGCTGTCAAAAGGGAGGTCAATGCATTTTCCATGTCCGCCTTTGTGCTTCCATGAGCACTCACACACCTGGGCAGCCTCGAGAAGCAGGTCCAGCTGACAATGGGAGCAGCAAGAAATGAAGAAACACTTTTAAAAATCCAGATTAGCTCCCAGCTGTGGCCAGGGAAGGCAATTGGAGCTGGAGAGACTTCAATGGGTAAGCTGCATGCTGTGGGAGGATGGGGCAGACCTTCCTCACCCACCGGGCACTGCAGCGGGGTAAAGGATCAGGCCCATTGGGTCAAAGTTTGCCTCCTGCTACAAAACAGGGCCCAGGATCTGTCAGCAATCCATGCCGATCCTCAGTGTGTGTCGGAGCTACCAGGTACTCTGTAAGTGGTAAGTTATAAGCCAAGACTGCTGCCTCCTGTTATGAGCTCGGAGAGGGTTTGCTGGGATACCGTGAGGAGGGCAGTGTAAGCCCTGAGGCTGGCAGTGCCACTGGGAAAGGAAAGGAAGGAAAAGATATTCCCACTTTCTGAACTGTAGGAAAGCCTCCAACACCTGACCGGATGACTGACGGTGTATTCTCTCCACTGACCCCAGCACTATCTTGGCTTCTCCATCCTACGACTCCCCATCCCATGACTCAACCCTTGGTTTGGAGGTGGAAATTACCAAGTGAGATACTACAGGTGAGCCAGAGCACAGGCAGGCAGGCAGCTTAGGGGGAGTCAGCAGGGCAGGGGATTGCAAGTTTGTGCCGAAGATGGAGGGTACACCACCATCCCTATACCATGCACTGGAGCACTGTCGGAAAGCGTATTTTCAGTGCCTTGTATGCTCTGACCCTAGCTGTGAGATGCTTTCCTGCTGAGCCCCACAGCAGTAGCGAGGGAAAGGTGTCCTTGCAGCCTCCTGTCTAACTGTCCAAAAACATATGGCCGCTTGTAGCTTCTCCCAGGTCTCTAAGCTCTGGATGTTCCTTGAAGTTTCTTTTCCAACAGCAATTATTGTTCTGATAAAAAGCAGGTTTTTCTAACAACAGCTTTTTTCACTCTGTTGCCTTTAAAGCAGGGCTATAAATCATACTAAATGCATCCACATTATGTAAATTGGCTCATTTGCAGAACATTTTTCATTCAGTATAAACAGCAATTACACCCTTTGACGTTTGCCCAAAATTGCTACTTCTTTTGCCCTTTCCAAAGGGAGACTTTTCATCTGTGTCATCCTTTCTCTTGTGTAATGCATTAGGTAAGAATGTGTTGCAAATGCTTCGTCTGAACCCTCCTTTTTTTAAAAAAAAAAAAGCTATGTTTGACCTGCTATCTCTCTAGCCCTCCTTCTGGTGTGTGTCCTTCCTACTGGCTCACTCAATCTCTTATGCTATTTGTGCACTCCCTTCATGTATTAGGTGATGCTTTCCCTTCGAGTGTCTCTCCCTTTTCTGAACATTTTTGCTGCTTTGATGCAGGGCATTTAAAAAGTGTCCTCTTTCAGCATATCATGGCCAAATTTCTTAGGCATCTTCCTTTATGTTGGCTCATTCATCATTTTGCCAAAGCTTCTCTATGTTTCTGTACTGTTCACCCTAGAGATGTCCTTGACACAAAGAGTTGGTTAGTAGAGCACTTCTGCTTCTCTCCAGCACTGGTGTTGCATTATGTGCTGGCTTTGTATTTTGCATCAGAGTTAACTATAACAAAGAGGTGTGAATCTAAAGCTCCAAGAGAGCCTGAAAAAAATAAGCACAATGGAAGGAGCAATTCCACAATACAGCTTTTAGAGAATGGCATTGGAGCCTCAAAAATACAGCAGAGCTCAAATTTTGCTAAGAGAGAGAACAAGAGAAGTAAACAGACAAAGATGGATATTCTTAGTAATGCATTTCTTTTATCTGGTTAATGACCTAATTAATTATTGAGAATTGAGGTCAGTTTTGTGTGCAATTTATACAAACTTAAGATGTAAGCTAAGGGATGTCTGTCTTAGAACGTCCAAGATGATTGCTGAGTTGCTCGAAGTCTAAGCTACAGTGCCAATAAGAAACTCCAACATACTCTTCTGCTAAAAGATGAATTTGGGTGCAGTTAATGTCCAATACATCTTCTTTATTGCCGTAACTATTTCAGATAGAAAAATCCATGATGACAGTTTGCTTCTCTATATCATCTATTTTCTTAATTGTTTTCCCGCAGTGCTTCTTTAATAACAGGGACACATGGAGTCAGTCACCCTGACAAAGTGCTCTTTCAGTTAGCAGCATCTTTCAGACTGAAGTCCCTATAGGTACTGCTAGCAACTCACTGTTGATTTCATCCCTACAGGCATCATCTTTCCTTGTCCTTCTGTCAGTGTTTTAGAACAAAAAAGTCAAGTAATTCTTCTGCAGGCATAGTTATTTAGTCAGATTTATCTGCAATGCTGTAAACTCTTCAGCACTTCTGAAGCTAAAGCAAAGTGTGTCAGTTCTTCTCTTGGCCAGCATCTACAGTGCATCTTTAGTTGATACAGACTTTACTGCTGTTTTCTAAAGAACACTCTTTATAGTCTTGGTAGGAAGCTTGCCACTGTACAATTATTTGAGTGTTGCCAGTCTCAGATGAATTGACCACACTGACTCTGCAGAGTTTACCATAGAGTGAATTTTTGCTGCTACAACTAACCTTCTTTTTCTCTATTTTCTTTTTCTTTTCCAGCTAATTAATGTTCCCATGGCTGGAGGACATATGCACTTTGTCAATCAACATCACAGCTCTTGATAAAAACATTGGTACCTCTGCAAACACGGGGCTGTGCCAAAGGAGCTTTTGTTCGCTTCAGTGTAACTGGCTGTTGAATTCCCAGCTGGCTTCCAAACCAACAGAACACGTCCAACAAACCTAATTTTTTACTTCCACCTCAACAGCCCTTCCCCATCCCCATCCCTGTTGTGTTATCTGTTTTTGAGGCAATGAGCCTCTTCTTCTCTATCTTCTACCAGCTAATTCTTTATCTTTAACCAATCCATCCAACATCCCATGACCTTGTTCTTGGACATAGCTGATGTTCGTTCAGTAACGTACTGACATGACCAACTGTCCACAAACAACCCATGAAAGATACTGGATGTTTTTCATGCAGTGGGTAAGGCAGACTGATGGCATGCTTAAATCATTGAGAATCAAGTTCCCATTGTTTTCTTATGCATTGTCCCGTTTGTATGTTCTTTCCTTTATGTGACCTAGGACAATTTTCTTTAAAGCTGTCTTCCCACTTGAGCTCTCAGCTTCCAAACACAGTCCAGTCCCATAAGAAGTGGAGGTGAAGGGCCAGATTTTGCCTCAAGCCTCTGGCAGCTTCCATCAAGGAGTCTGGTTGAAAATCTTCTTACAATCTTCAATTGTTCTCCTTCAAAATGAAAAATGACTTGCCTACTTACAGTAAAGCTGAAGATATTTACAGTCACTGACCACTTCCATGTGTGTGACCCTGTCCATGCTTTACCTTTGCACTTAAGTGTTTTACATGATGTGTTTTCCCTGGCTTCAGAAGAAGAGTAAGAAAGGAAAAATCTATGGACTTTAAACCTCTTAGGAGCCTCAGCTCACAAACTAAGAAATCATCTTCTGTGAGAGTCACTGTTTACTGTCTCCAGTCACAGAAAGTGCCTCATGATCAAAATAATAAAAAGTGTTTATTTAAATGTTTAAACCAGTGACAGTTCTTTCATTCCCCATTAGAGAACTTCTAGTGTAGCCTTTATTTCCTTTGAACATGCTGTAGCCAAATCATCCTTTTTTTTTGCCTCCATGGCAACCCCTTCTCTCTCTCCTTTTCAGTCCTTAGAGGGGGAAACCCTCCTTTCCTTTGTGCCTCTCAAAAGCCCACTGCCAGTCCTGGATGCTGCTTGGACACCGTTCCTGAGTCCTCCTGATTCATTACGACCCCACACGGCAGCTGTCACACACTGTTCCTGCTCCCCGTGGCCTTCGGATGTAGAAGAGGGGACAAGTCCTGACTTGTTTACAGTAAACCATTACCTGCCTTCGTTGCACGGGGCGTAATGACACAGTGACTGCAGTCCACAATGCCACAGGACATCAGAGGTGTCATCTGTCTTGCTAAGATCAGTGATGTTAATTTTACAGCACTCTGTTATGCAGGAAAAACGGGACACATTTCTGGCTGCATAAATTTGCTCTGTAAGACACCCTCCAACCCAAACACCGAGGACAGGTGCAGTCTTCACACTGAGTTGGGCTTGACCATACTTTTGGCTGGATGCTTTGAGAGGAAAGGGCACTCATCCCTGTGGAGAAGGTGGAAATGTAGTTAGAAAATCAAATAATGAAAAGATTTCCTGTGGGGCTTTCTCTGCACAGGTGCCGTGCCACAGAGCCAGCATCCCCACTGGGACTAGGACTTGAAGGGCTAGCAGAGCTGTCAACTTTAGTTCCCGTGCTTGCCTTACAAACCATGCCTATTTCTAAAGTTTTGGCCACCAGCAATGATCCCTAGTGTTGATGTAAGCCAGATTTCTAAGGAGCAAAATTTTTTCAGAAGAAGAAAAATATACCAAGTTCTCTCAAATGGAAATGACACCCGTGTAATCCAGACTTTCGGTGTATGCTACAGTGTTGGGCAAGGGCTGTTTAGTGAGGTCTGAAATCTCACCCTAGATGAAGCCTCTCGCAGCAGATAGGAAGCAGGGATGTTTCGTGCCTGAAGTTTAGACACTCTGGATCCACTACACTGTAGAAGTATTTAATCTTGACTCATTACTCTGAGTGATCTGTGAATATTTTGAGCAATAAAAGAGGTAATTTAGTTTTCATTTATTTTCATAACAGTATTTATCACTTATAGTAACTAGGATAGCTTCCTGAAATTTGGAAAACCTTAATGAATTCTTACCTAATTTAATGAATCACCATGGAGCCCATACTGCATTTCAAATGCTTGGAGTGTGCTAGTCATTACTCACCTGCCTCCAACTTTCAAGCAACAGCTCTGGGAGGCAGAAAAATGAAAAAAAAAAAAAATCTGTTGAAATATACTCAGAGAAAACATTTGCTACTGCTTACAGAAATTAAATGTGTTTCTAGAAAATTAATGATTCCATAAATGCTTCACAACAGGAGTAAATTTACAACCAGTTTTATTTGTAATGATTCAATCAGCAAATAATAAAGTAAGCACTTGAGGATAAAAAATTACTGTTATTTAGAAATACAGTTTTGACATTGATGCAAAAAGAGTCTTGATAGAATGTCTTGACTATTTTGCATTTAAAGTGGGGGAAGATAATTGGAGACCAAGATCTCGTGGAGGTATAATGTATAATTGCACCATACACTGAGAATGGGGAGATTACTACAAAGGTTTGTGAAAAGGACCCTGCACACTGAAATTGCAGATCAAAGCCAGCGAACATGCATACTTCATAACATAACGTTACCCCAAAATCCCATATAAAATTAATGATATCCTTCCAAACTGCTCAGCACCACTAAGTCCAATTGATACTGTGTATAGCAAGGATATGTATATTAAATACAATTTTTTTCCTTTCTTTCTCATTCCCAGATGGAGGACAGTAAATGTGGAAATAAGATCTCAACACAAATCAGGGGCAGGTGCAGTTTCTTGTTTGATGTTCTGAATATTTTAATTTCTTTTTTTGAAGTGCTTCTTTCCCAACCCTTTCTATTAAATGTAAATGAACCCAGTAAAGTTCATGTGGATAAAGGTGAAGCTTGCTGACAGATATATTGTCACAGTCTGAAATAATGTTGGACAGTTCAAAAAGTCATTGGTGTCCTCTGGGAAATCCTTTCAGTGCAGAGTGGGATGGATTGTACTTACCTTTGTGGAAACTTATGTCACATTAACTCCTGGCAGGAGAATATGTAGATGGCTGATGGCTGGATGACATGCAAAGGCAGATAGAAAAATGAGCTTCAAAACACTTAAGTAAACAGAAATTGGGTTTGTACAATTCCCTGACAAAACAAGCAGTTCCATGCTTCTTTTCTGTCCTTTTGTAACTATGGAAAATCCTCAGCAAATTGTGCTGACTGCCCCAGAAACACCCTTTGTCTGAACTCTTGATGATTATACAGGTTTTGAAGTGCCAGCTGCTTACTGTAGTCGTGCTGTTAGGTGAGGACGTTCTGAATAGGTAGAGTAAGGTAGAGCTAAATCTTCATTACACCCTCACAACAGAGATCTGCTGGCTCGTGTTTTCATGCTAGGCTTCACTGCTTTAGCAAAACATCGCTTCAGAGTGTTTTATGACATATCTTCTTTCTTCAGCAAGGGTGTTTATATTTTAGTTACAAGGGAGTAATGTCTTTTTGCAATGTTTGTGTCTGCTGTAGCTCTGCTTCTCTAAGAGCATGCACCTTCAAGGGAGGGATAAATTCTTTCTTACTGTTTTATATCAGCTTTTAATGTTGGTTAGGTCTTAATGGACTTTGTCAGAAAGAAGATAATGCTTTTAGGTCTACAGGAGGAGCACGCAGATGCCTCAGGCCACCCTTCCCCCTGCAGGAGTTTGCACTGTGGGAAAGCCCAGCCCCGGGTAGGCGAGGAACCTCAGCTCAGGTCCCGTGGAAAATCCTGGGAGAGGGCTTTGAACAGCCATGCAAGCCTAGGGGCTGGGGAGCTGTGCCATGCAGGGTGACAGGAGAGGGGTGATGCTGCATCTCTCATTGCACCTCTCCAGGCAGCTGGCCTTCCTCTCACCACACTCATCTTCATCAAGGCTCTGTGGTGAATATATTTATGTACTCAGTCTTCTGCCAGGTTGTCTCTTCAGACTTGCGTAAATGTGTCAATGCTTACATGTATTTGAGACACATATATGCCACCAATTAAGCTCTCTGTGGATGTACCAAGATGTGTCCAGGAGCAGACTAAATGTGTTATGTCCATGATGTACTGGAAATAATTATCTATCTCTCTCTCAGCAGTGTCTGTTAGCCTGAGCACTGCAACAAGCTAACAGAGCTAGAGCAGTAATTAAGACCAAGGGTTTGTGCTCGCTCCATAGTGCAACCTGCTCCCATTACTGCTATAAGTTCTCATAAGAATGAGCTTCAGCATTAAAGCAGAATTAAAATTCGGAAGAAATTGCATAAAATAACACAAAATGTAGCAAAGAATTACTTACCAAAGTATACCCTTTTAATCAAAGCTTTTCTATCAGTTTCTAGAATACAATAGAAACTCTATTAAGATTTGTAAGACTTACTCAGTCTGCTGAAGCAACTAGGAAACATCTTCCAGACTTTGAGGTGTTCTTATACTAATCAGGGAATTCTTTATTCTCTTTGTTATATTGCCACATTATTGTTATTTTTTTTTTACGCAGTTCTCCAGAAGGATGTAGAGTCTAGGGAGGTTATTACAGAATTAAAGCCAGTTTCAATTTGCAGGTCTAGAGGAGCAGTTCTTCATACTGTGCAGTGAAACATTCAGGAATTTAGCCTGAGAGAGGCAGAGATGTGAGTAAAATGGAGCCTGACATTTATAAGAATGCATGCATCTTTGTATTCCAATCTACATATGCAAAAGTTACTCTGCAACTGACTGGTTTTGCATCTGAGCAGAGAAGGGAGCAATGCTGAAAAAAAAATGACTAATCCAGAAGATGACATGACCACTTAAATTAAATTTTAAATTCATGCCTATTTTTGGAACTGTAAGACACGGGCACTTCAAATGTAAATCACTGACACTTGAACACAGCTCATGAGAAACTTTTCTGAGCAATTGGCTCTGTTTCTGTCTCAAAGAGATAGAAAGACAAAAGAGTGGGGTTTGATTTTCTTTTTTATTATGAGGTTTCTTACTCTACTCATTCACCATGTGATATAGCAGAGTTTTTTGTCTCAACATTGTCGAAACATCAAACTACCATCCGAACAATGCCCTCCCCCCCCCCGGCATGCACCCAGAGATACATATCACCCGGTAATGGGCATGCATATCACCGCCAGGTGAGGGGTGTGGCTAAGAAAACCAGCTCTTGGAATACAATGAAAACAATCAACATAAAAAGGGAAATATTTTTCAATGGAATACACTTCTACACTTCTTCACTTCACTTCACTTCTCTTCACTTCATTCATTCAACAGAATACACATTCACCGGAATACACATCCACGGAACCAACATCGAGACGACCAACACCAGATGGATCGTTCCCCCATCGAGCAAGCTGAACTGTTGGGATGTCGCAGCTCCATGGTGGTAGCTATTACAACTGAAACTCTTTTCCCTCTTTCCTTTCTCTCCTTTCTCTTCCATTTCATCCACGGAACCGACATCAAGACAACCAACACCAGATGGATCGTCCCCCCATTGAGCGAACTGAACTGTCGGGACGCCGCAGCTCCATGGTGGTAGCTATTACAACTGAAACTCTTTTCCCTCTTTCCTTTCTCTCCTTTTTCTTCCATTTACAAACTTCTTGTTGGGTTAATAAAGTTACCTGGCACTTGACTCCGTTTTGACTCTTAATTCTGTTCCCGAGAATACGAACAAAAGCACGCTCCAGTGTGTGAGAGGTCAGTCCAGCCACCCCTAGCCTCCCAGACTCGTCTGAGGTCGGCTAGAACGCAAGGGGGCCTTCCTCTCATCTGAAATTGGAACGTGACAGAGAACCAGTCTCCATTTGTACACAGAGTCTATGTCTATGTCTATGTCTGTGTCTATGTCTATGCTTATAAACCAAACGAGTGTGAAAAAGCCTGTGTCCACAGCATCAGATGCTTTTGGACAATGCTCCAAAATGGGACAGTGCTATCCAACTGACAGCTGTTGTACGTGGTCTTGATCCACACTGGCCTGAGGCTGTTGGCTACTGGCTGGCCCAGACTAGAACCACACCTGGGAGTCTTCTAACAATTTGCTAGTAGCGGTGAACAGGACTCACTGTCTGGAAAGCTCGTGGTACTGCTTTAATTTGCAGGCAAAACTGCAGAAATCTGAAAAAATAAACTTACCAGTTGTGTTTCAAATCCCAAGTCTCTGTTTATTGCAGCTAATACCCTCTGTAACAGAAGTACCATTATTTGCTCTCTGGAGCAGTCACGAACACCACATCTCAATCTGTCCTAATGGTATTGGTGCCCAAGGATATCTCTGACCTGGGAAAGCAGCTAAATAACAAGAATGGGTAAGATCAGTAAGAACAGCACAATCCTGTTACAACTTTGGAGCTAGAGTGTGCATCTCTGGAGATGTTACACCTCAAAGTCATTTGCTCTAATGAGCCTTTCCACTGTTCTCGTCATGTAAATCTGCCTTAAGCTGCTTAAAATTTACTTGGTATTGGGATACTTTTTGGACTCCATCCCAATGTGCGAAAGTACAATTTCTAATTCTTAAGCCTGGCAGAAGTCTGGCTTCTTGAAACTGGCAGGGCAATGTAAAATGTTTTTAATGTCAGTGAGAGCCAGGACTGAATGACTTTGTTTTGCCATTAACTCCCTGGGCACAGACTCAGACAATATTGTGTTTATTGTAAAGTCACAGAACCCTCATAAGAATCATTAAATAATTTCTTTAAATTGAGCTCTAAACAAAATATCATTTGTTATATTTCTTCAAGCAATAAGTATTTCCAGGGAAATAACCTTAATGAATATATTTCCCTTATTTCTCTTATTATTCATACATTTCTCTTATTATTCACATCCTCCTGTGGATTTGCCAACACTAGCACAGTTGTACACAGTTGATATATGACTATTTCTTCTGGGATTGATTTGTCAGTTTTATCCCATCTTTTAAATTGCAATGAAACAATAAAAATAAGCAGGAAGTAGCTATTATACCTACAAATTCAAAGATGACAGCTCATTGTGGAAATGATGGCAAAGAGCTGCAAAAGTGAAGACATCTCAAAGCTGAGTTAAGCTGGATGAGAGGAAGGGATTGTATGACTCTTGCACTTCAACAGCTTTTCCTTGGATTAAGCACCAAACATCCACCTGTATTTTCACCCTGCCCCGGAGACTGCAACACACACTTTCAGTTTGGTGTGACAGAACAACATCTGACATAGCCCCAGCACCACTTTGGTTACTTTGAGCATTTCAGAGCTCTGGGCCATATGACCTCAGATGCAGGAATTGTTCCTTGGTCTTATCTTTCCTTGGTGTAGACATGTCCAAGGGGGGCCTGGAGGCAGTTTGTCCTGAATCATGGACATTTCCTGGGAAGGAAGGAGAATGCCATCCACAGCTAAATTGCACAGCTGTTTTAAGTATGTTTTCATTCTTGTTATAAAAATTATGGCAATAATGTGCTTGCCAGGTTTCTCATCTACCATGAACTGTAGTTTTAAATGCCAGGATCAGTCAGGCAATGAGAGCCAGCATTAGAATCTTGTGTGATGGACTAATCTGGGAACTAGGACTGACCAGCGTGTTCCTGGTGGAGACAGGGAAACTCTCCAGAAGCTGACTTTCACCTTGTAAAAGTCTGTAGACTCCATATAGCCATGCAGACATCTACAAAGTGTAAACTGGAGCAGAACAGTTCAAATCCAAGTTACACTAGACAAAACCAAAGCAAATCTCTGTAGCTAAGAGTGACCTAAGAGGCTTCTTCTAGGCAGGCTGGTGGAACAGTGCTAACCGTCCGTAAGACTGGACCATTTGGCACTTCCAAAGCTTGTCAAACTGTGCTGAAAATACCCAGGCATTTTACCATACACAGTAAGAATCAAAAATAAAGCAAACTGTGGTGTCTAACAGCTGGTAAGCCACAGATAAGTAAAAACAACTGAAGTAAAATTTTAACTATTGACATAAGCAACATAGTCGCTGCCTTAGGCCAGATGGTGAATGCAGACTGGCACAGTTTTACTGAGGTGAGTGATTTTGTGCTAGTTTATCCCAGCTGATGTGCTGATCCTGAAGCATTACTGACCAAACAGAGGTGGAGTAGCTGTGAGTCATGTAAAATAAGAAGTAGCAGCAAGACATCTTGTGGTAGCATGCAGATTCACCAGGAGTGACACAATAGCATAGTTTTCTCTTTGGAATTTCTTGATGCTTCTATAAAAGACTGATTTTATGAGGTTTTTCAGTGCAAGCAGGACAGCTGTATTGGGGCACTGGGTAGCATTTCTGCTTTGTAATGTCCCTTTTTGTGAAGATACTTGAGCCTTTACAAACGGGATTCCGATTCCCATGCCTGTTTTCACTTGTATTGCTCTAAATCATGGGCAACATGGCTGAGATTAATGGCGTGACAGTGTTGTAAACTGGTATAAGCTGATGTCTGCTTAACAGACAGAACATGGTGGGCAAAAGGAAGCAGAGTAACTGCTCTCATTGAATACAGCTTTGAATAGTACTAGAAGTAGTGGAGCAACCCTGAGTAGCTGAAAGGCAGGTGGCTGGTGATGAGAAAAGGCACTGGAGTGCCAATTCTTGGCAGGGATGAGGTGCCTGTCACCTGCTCCCCGGGTGGCTTTGCCACCTCCTTCACTGAGCTGTGAGCAGCTACTGCCTGTGCTGCCTCCTGCCCGCCCTGCGCACCTGCAACTATCTCTGCAGAAATCCACTGAGAAAAATTAAGGTGATGTGACCCAAAGTTTACTTCTGAACAGTGAACAAGCCCAGTTGAAATCATGCTGACGGGCAAGCAGCTGGGATGGCTCACACCAGCACAGCAAAGCTGCATGGCATCAGCAGCCACGGTCCTACAACCCCTCGCCTTTACGTTTCACAGTCAGATGCCTCCCCTGAGACAAGGCAGCTTCCCAGCTGCTCTCGGAGCTTTCAAAGACATTTCGATCTATTTGGTTCTGTTCTATGTATCTTATCTCTGTATGTCTATACGTGGATAGATCTGGCCTCAGTGGTCCCCTCTGTGCCCACTCATTCCTGTTGCCCAAATGAACCTTATTGCTCCTTTCAACTTCTTGTTTCTGCACAAACCAGAATGCTGAAATAATTTGGGTTAATAATATTAATGCAAAAATACACTTAATGTGTACTATTTTTAGCCAAGATTATTTCCCTTGTGTAATTCACACTGCAGCCTCACAAACATGTGGACTGCCTTAATCGAAAGGGCAGTAAATTACTCCATAGTAGCAGAGCTAAATGGTCAGTGATGAGAACCTCTTCAGCCAGGAGACAGGATCTTAGGAAAAATGGAAATATATCAATCATTCTGCATGTTTTTGCAACTGAAGAGGAAAATTCTTGCTTCTATTTTCCCACTGGTGTCATTTTAGCATCAGATAATTATCCTTGACTGCAATTCATGATAGGTTGAAAAGAAAATTAAAGTTTTCACAGGCAGAATGTCTCCCACTTATAAAATTTAACATCTAGCTTTTCAGTAATTTCATACATCTTATGTGTATAGAGATATACATGCTCATGCATTTATAGATACAAATATATGTATATACACACACATATATGCACACTTACTCACACACAGTAGCTAGAGATACTTATGATACATATGGATCCCGTTCAGTCCCATTGTCTGTGAAATAGTCCTGATTTTTTTTCCCTTTCAAATATCTTGAAATGAACTTATTCTTTTTTGGGACAGTATTAGAACTGAAAGTTAATTCTGTATGCTTTTTCCCCCAGATATTTTAGATCATCTACTTAGAATGAGAAATTTGGGCCCAGCCCTGTTCAACAAACATCTTTGTCAGCAACATGGACAGTGGGATGGAGTGCACCCTCAGCAAGTTTGCCGATGACACCAAGCTGCGTGGTGCCGTCGACACGCTGGAAGGGAGGGATGCCATCCAGAGGGACCTTGACAGGCTGGCGAGGTGGGTCTGTGCCAACCTCATGAAGTTGAACCAGGCCAAGTGCAAGGTCCTGCACCTGGGTCGTGGCAATCCCAGGCACAAATACAGGCTGGGTGGAGAATGAGTCGAAAGCAGCCCTGAGGAGAAGGACTTGGGACGAGAAGCTTAACATGAGCTGGCAATGTGCCCTCACGGCCCAGAAGGCCAACCGCATCCTGGGTTGCATCAAGAGGAGTGTGGCCAGGAGGTTGAGGGAAGTGATTCTGCCCCTCTACTCTGCCCTGGTGAGACCCCACCTGGAGTACTGTGTCCAGTTCTGGAGCCTCCAACATAAGAAGGACATGGACCAGTTGGAGAAGGTCCAGAGGAGGGCCACGAAGATGATAAGAGGGCTGGAGCACCTTTCCTATGAGGACAGGCTGAGAGAGTTGGGGTTGTTCAGCCTGGAGAAGAGGAGGCTCCGGGGAGACCTGATAGTGGTCTTCCAGTACTTAAAGGGGGCCTACAAGAAAGATGGGGAGAGGCTGTTCAGTAGGGCCTGTTGCGATAGGACGAGGGGTAATGGTTTTATAATAGAAGGAGGTAGATTTAGATTAGATATTAGAAATTTATTTTTTTTAAATGAGAGTTGTAGAACACCAGAACAGGTTGCCCAGAGAGGTGGTGGATGCCCTATCCCTGGAAACATTCAAGGCCAGGCTGGATGAGGCTCTGAGCAACCTGATCTAGTTGGGGATGTCCCTGCTCCTCGCAGGGGGGTTGGATTAGATGACCTTTGAAGGTCCCTTCCAACCTAAACCATTCTATGATCCTATGAAATTAAATGTCAGTATAATTAACATTGTTAAAAGTCCATCAACTTTACCCAATTGAAGAAAATACCAAATCATTTAGTCATGAGGGTGAGTCCAGGTAACAGGAAGCAGCAAAATACCAGATAGCCCCAATTCTCTCCCAGTTTATTTTCCTTTCCAGCTGCTTCCCTCTGACTTTTTCTCTCAGCAGTGAAGCTGTACCCATATTGCTGGTGCTTACATAGCCCTGCAGAAGCTTTTTGTAGTCTCCGCATCCTTGCTGCACTTACTCAGCTTTGCTTCAGTAAATTGAATTATTACACTTATTATTCAGTACAGAAAAAAAAAACCAAAACAACAAACCAAATGACAAACAACAAACCCACAGGAAGAATGGGTAAGGCAAGTTATTTGCTTTTTTGGAACAGAGTGGTAGATTCTGTCACTAAAAATATCTGATGACATCTAATGACCCTATAATCTGAACTACTTTTTTTTTTTTTCCCTGAGTGCCTTTAAATTATTATTATTAGTTTGTGCATTTTTTAACATTCTTTTACTGTTTCAGTGCTGTCGCCAACTGACTCTTTGTTTCCAGCTGACTTCCCTGAGGATTGCAGCAACCACACAGACACAGGATTCAGTGGTTCAGCTTACTACAGCCTGTTCGGCTGTCCTGTCAAAATCAGGAGCAGAATGCAATTTCTGGTCCAGAGAAGGAGAGCTTTTCCACTAGACTATGTAGCCCTCTGCCCTCAACAGCTGGAGACACAGAGGCTGTGACAGAGACATAAACTGTTCTGATTTTACTGACTTTTGATGAACATAATTTAAAAACGCTTGCTAAATCTAAAACTAGCTAAAATACCCAGATATGTAAAGCTATTTCTGCTCTCTCATTTTTTGTGGGGCGTGGGGGGGTGTGCTGTTTTTTTTTTTTTAACCCTGATTACAATAATACAGTGATACTTTGGTAATATTTATATGATTTATCTCTAACCTGAGTTGTACACAAGTATTCATTCTGAAGCCTATTAGAACACTGAGATATTCTAATGAGAAAAACTCATTATTCAGATTATTTCCAGCCCAGCTGGAACCAATGAAGCAAAATTAACTTAAACTAACCCACATACCAAATATTTTTTTTTCTTAAATAAAACTATCAGTAGCCACTGTTTCCTGCAGTTAGAGGTTTATCAGACAAAGAAAACTATATGGCACAATTTGACAATGGTGAGTGATTTTATCTCAAACTCACTTAGCTAGTGTGTGCTAAGCTCTTGTGATTCAGAGAAAATGTATTCTGCTTACACAAGACCCATTATTGCACAGATACAATGAGCCATGTAGCTAAAGAATCAATTCTAAATAAAATGCCCCTACATATTCATCATATCAGATTAGATAGGGTGAACAGCTTCTAGGGGAGATGATGCTATGTGTTTTATTACTAGTCATCCGTACCACTGATGACAACATTCAGTAGTATTTTAAATAAATTACAGCAAATATCTGGTGGCAAGTTGGCAATTAAAGAGTGTGCTGGCTGTAGATGTTTTCTGAGAAAGGTGATTTTGACTTTTCTTCCTTGGAAATCTATTATATGATACAAAGTCTGCTGAATAGGACATGTTACAATTTAAAACTATTGGTGAGATACTGATCAGGAAAAGAGGTTATATTTTAAATAAACAGCTGTGTTGATTTTAAAGCTGTAATTATTTAATTCATGAGAGGATCCAAAGTCACAAACATATCAACGTTTCATCATTTAAACAGAGCAACTTTAAATTGCTTGTAAATTGGAACACCCTCACCCCCACCAGCATGTGACAAAGACAAAAGAATTATCAAAATAGAGGGAAAGATAGATATAGAATTAAAAGAGCAAGATTTCTCATTGCGATCCTTGGGACTGCCTTCTTGGGTCTGACAAAGGGACTGTTTAGGTCTGCATAAATGGATTGGTAGGTCTGAATACTTCATAGTCAAAACATATTCAGCAATAATGCCGAATGCTTTGGAGGAACAGATCTGATACTGACAGTGGCCAGCTAGTCTGTAAGGGGCCAGCTAGTCTGTAAATCTGTTCTTCAGGTGGTTAGCACTTCCCCTATGTCCTCAAGCATGAAGAAAAATGTCCTCTATAAATGTGTTCTATCAAATGCAATCACAGATGTTCTCATTATGTGGAACTGACTCTTCTGTGAATTGCTAAATTCTTGTTCTCAGCAATATCCTGTGGCAATGATTTCATGTGCTGCATGCTACGTGAGAAGTATTTCCCTTTAGCCTTTCCATTTCATTTAATGTCACCTTGTTCATGTCTTCTGAGAAAGGGCAAATGAGACTCCTTTAAATTATCTTCTCTAGATCATTCATTACAATAGGCAGAGGTGGCACAGCTTCCTATTATTAAGTTTGCTCTGTATTTCCTATTAGGATATC
Organism: Chlamydotis macqueenii; assembly: GCF_036417535.1. Taxonomy (NCBI): domain Eukaryota; kingdom Metazoa; phylum Chordata; class Aves; order Otidiformes; family Otididae; genus Chlamydotis; species Chlamydotis macqueenii. The sequence continues at coordinate 134,135,302 of NC_141556.1, forward strand.
CTGTTTTCAGTTGCTTCTAACTTTATCAGACATGAATGCTTCAGGCTGAAATGTCAGTCCTACATGCCTGCCTTGAGCTGAAATTTTTTTTAAGGTTTCAGGCAAAGCAGATTAGCCACTTCTGGGAATGAAGAAAACAACTTGGGAGGCAGAGGGGAAAGCATTTGGTTTTCAGTGTCAAGAAAAATTCTATAATCTCATTTTGAGAGAGACCTGTCCTGGTTCTGGCCAGGATAGAGTTAATATTTACCTGAGCTGGGTGGAGAACTGAAGCTGGTAGCCCCTATGGCTGGGATAGTTAACTAATTAGCTAACAGCTGGGGTTAATTTACCCAAATTAGCCAAAGGGCTATTCCATCCCATCTGACATCATGCTCAGTATATAAGTGAGGAGGGTGCTGAAGAGAGGCCCTGCTAGTTGGAAGAGACTGGATGTGGAGATCTGTTGTGAGCTATTGTACTGTATTTGTGTTCCATCACTCTATTGTTTTCTTCTGTCATTACTGTTAAATTTACTTTTTGTTCAATCTCAACCCTCGTGTTTGGTTTTTTTTTTTCCCTGGTTTTCTTTTGTTTGTCAAATCTCCTCCTATTCTCTCGGAGAGTGGGGGGAGTGAGAGAGAGACTGCGTAGTCTGGTCCCCGTTGGGGCTGAACTACAACAGACCTAAACCCAGACCCTCTGTTTTGGGGTCTTGTGACGTGTGGACTTTCCGTTAGAAATGCACTTTCTGCATTGAGGAGGCATCTCTCTGTCTCTTGCTCCTTTGGTTGCTGCTCAATTTTCTTTCCATGATTGCCACTCTGGATGGGCTGTATTGGTCATTGGGACATCAGGTTGTGAAAAATTGTGCATCGTTCATTTTGTATATTCTAGTATCATTATATTTTGTTAATATTGTCATTTTCTCTTTCAATTCTAGTAAACTGTCTTCATCTGAACCCATGAATTTTCCCTTCTTCCCAGTTCTCTCCCCTATCCCACTGGGGAGGGGGAGGGAGACTGAATAACTGTGTGGTGACTGGGGCTGAACCACGACACCCACAAAGGGCAGGAGTTGGTGCAGGAGCTGCAGTTGAGTTGCCTGCAGGTAGTCCAACCCCAGCACCCCATCTTGATGGAAACAGTACCGCCTGAATGAATTGTTGCTTTGGCCAAATGTCCCCTCTTCAGTCAAAACACAGAATTAAACTTCTTAAAGGATAAATACTGGATATGTAGTAGAGGAGACAGCTCCTTATATGATCTCTGCAGCATTTAATAAAGACAGTGGGAGGAGTTGCAAGACCCCGTCAGACGAAAAACGATGGTGTTGAGGTTAAGTACTGCTGTGGAGGATCAGCTACAATCATTGCCTCTGCTGCTGTGCTCCTGTGCAAGACACAAGGCACGTGGTCAAAAATGGTATCCTCATTTTCTGAGGTATGTGATTTGAGATCCTGGGATCAGGTCTGTCAAAGCACTGAACACTCAGAGCTGCTGCTTGAGTTAAAATGCGTTATGTAATGCTCTGAAAAAAATCAGGTCCAAAATGTCTCTAATGGGATATGCGAAATGAATGCATATTTTTTTACTCTAGTAGCTGTATCTCAGCTCCCTCTTTGCAAAATGGATCCCTACTCATTTGCTGGCTATGTAACAAAAATACAAGTCATTAACAGATCTAGCATCAATAGGCATCATGGGAGGAAATGAATAATTCTGCCTCCGGCGTGCGGTTTCAGCAGCCTGCAGGAGGCGAAACATGGAGCCAAAACAGGGAGAAGGGAGAGCAAAACATGGCAATAAAATGCTGCTAAATCTGTACTAAAAAAGCTAAGGTGCCCAGCAAAAAAAACCCAGTATCATGTAATTACCAATGGTTGGTATGCCTGCACTTGGATTGGTACTGCAAATGGAGTAAAACAAATGCAACCCAGAGCTCATTTTATAATAGTTAACTCAGCTACCCGAAGCAGCCCAGTCAGAGCCCCAGACACCTCAGGGAGAGCTTCAGAGCTGCAGTGGGTAACTGTGGAAACACATGATGGCTGCTGGCAGCTCCCGGCTGCGGGGACTGGGCTGCCTCAAGGACATGCTCCAACCGATGCGCAGCAGGCAGGCCCATGGGCAGGATGGAAATACTCAAGGAGCTGGATTCAGCTTGAATCTCCTAAATTTTGAGCATTTGGTACTGCACCCTCAAGATCATTCTTTTTCATTCACCCCACTCTAGGTAGCATTGTGCACCTCCAGCCTGGTGCTCTTCTATTGCCTCTCCAAAATGAAGAGGCTTAGTCTCTGCAGTTTGTCCTCATCTGGAGATTTCACTACAGTGATTTTAATGCCCCATTCTTGAATGACTCTGGTGTGTGACCTACCTTTTGAAACAGAATCGTCAAAATTAATATTCCAGAGAAAGCAGCACTGCTCATTTATAGCCCCAATAAGCTCACTGCGGCATTGATGCTCACTGAGCTGCTTTGCACTCTGGTCCCTCTTCTCCTCTTCCAAGAAATCCATCTATACTGAAGCACTAAAAAAATGTGACAAAATAGACATAAATTTTCACATTCACCTTTTCCTCCATCAAAACCCAAGACAAATAGTTGAATACTTATTTGGCCTGGAAAAATCAAAGGGAGTGGGACATTAATTTAAGCATGCTCTTCCAGTTCATCTCCAGATTACATATTTGCATTAAAAATCTTGAGTCAAAAAACTACTTATTTTTTGAGACCTTTGATTGTACTGTTTTTGTCAGGAAAGAGGGATCGTTCTCAGAAAAAGTAAATGAGAAAGCTATCACTTATAAACACATTTCAGAACAGTTTTTCAGTTTTAGAGAGTCCATTTGATAGGGTATTATCAAAGAGCATTGGAAGTTCATTTAAATGAAAGAGGTAATGAAATCTCAATCGTACAATAGACTGCATCTGATCATGTCTCAGAACACACATATAGAAGTGAAGGAGAAAATAGCACTGGCACTGCACCTGTATCAAATAACTCCCGTCTTCGTGAAACTTGGTGAAATCAGTCAACTTAACATATTCCAAAAAGAGTAATTTATTAAGGAGATGGACATGGTACTGCCAGGGCTTTTCAGCACAACATAGAAAACACAGTACATTTTGGCAGTGATCTCTGGTGACTCCTCACTTCTCAAGCCACAGTGGCACATTTACCTCCAAGACATATCCAGGTCTCCAGAGGCATGAGGTCTGAAGAACCTTGCCCATCCCTGTGACAGGATGACTTACAAACACTGCACATGATAGATTAAGGTATGCAGGTGCTGGGAATTCAAAATGTACCCGATGCCAAGTCATCAAAATTTATTTTTCATCTAAAACAGGGTGGATGGGGCTATCCAGCTGAATGGATTAAAAGATTGACTGCCTCTAGGCAGGAAAGGGACAGGCAACAGGATGAAATTTGTCTGACCTACTTTAGATGTCTGTATTAGGATGAGATGACTCATGCCCCAGAAATGCCTGCTTCTTTCCATTGATGGCCAAGGAAGGCTAGGCATAGAGTTCAGGTCAAGGAAGCTAAAGAAGTTGCACACATCTAAAATTAAGTGAGATGAAACTCACCATGTAAGGCATTGCATTTCCTCCCTTTGACAGGCACAGACGTGCACGTACTACCCTGCATTGTACAGGGAGTGAGTATATTCCTCACTGTACCTGACTAGCTCAGAGGGCAGAGCTGGAAGCAGAAAAGATTCCCCACAATTTGGTGGGCAAATATACTGTTTTTAAGCTGAGCCAGACTCAGGAAACACAGCAAAATAGTTGTGAATGGTCCCCCATGCAAGGAGCATGAGAAAAGAAACTACTCTGCCTACAGTGGGTTATAGAGTAATTTGAGTTAGAAGGCACCTGCGCCCCCGCCTATATTCCATTTGCATTGCTCTATCTAAAAATAATGTGTCACATTTTATAACTGATCATACAACAAAGTCTGTGTTATTCAGCATTTCATAATTATGATTTTCAGCCACAAAATACATTGTTTCTTAGCTTGATGAAGAGCTCCAATTCAGAGTGGCTTAGCACGGATTAAATAGTTGCTATAACAGAGAGAAAATCAGGAAATGAATAATAATTGCACTAGCCTGTTCATGATTAAAAATGATATATTAAAAATTATGCCATGCCTGAAAGATAATTTAAGAAGCTATTCATTTTGGTGGTGTGAATGATATAAGTCCAGGTAAACCTATTCTAAATCTATTTCTAGTAAATAAACCTATTTCTAATTTGAAAAACGTATTTTCTGCACCATTTAAGACAGCAGTAGGAGCACAATAGAAGCATTAATTTGAATGGAAAACTTCCACAGTGTCAATTCAGAGGTGCTAAATGATGATAAACAGAGTTGTTGTAAAGAATCTCCTATCCACACGTAAAAGCGGTGAAGTGCTATTATAGCTGAATCAATGTTCTCTTGAAGTGGATGGGGCAATTCATGTCCTTAAAACTAAGAACGTATTTAAGAGTTACAACTCCAGCCACTAGTGATGCAGTAGCATTCTCTGAAATGCTTCGAATCAGCATGGAAGATGAAGGCTTAACGGGGAGTTTTTAGGGTTAACATGTTATGAAGAAGTGGGTAAGGTTTTTGACCTGTAAGACATTTATAGGAACAGGACTGAGTCCTGAGTATCTTACCTGGGCTCTAGACTGTAAAAGGTGAGAGCAGGGTAAGTGTAAGAAGAGGCTGCAAATCACTAGATGTGATTTTAGCAAGGAAGAAGATCCTTGGGATGAAACAATGTAAATTGATAGAAATCTGGACAACAAAGAGATGGGAAGTACTAAAATTTTAAAAGCACTTGAGTCACAGAAGTGTTGGTGTTAGCAACAACTCTTCAGTCAGTAAAACAAATAAGCTTAGAGACAAACCAAAATGTATTTTGTAAATTAATGCAAGGATCCTGAGGAAAAAAAAAGGAGCAGAACTGTAATTTCTCATGCAAATGATGAAAAAAAGATTTTACAGGATGAAAAGGAGTAAAAGGAGCCTGGTGCAGTGGGACTGAATGCATCAATCAAGTGATCATATGGCCAGAACAGGAATTTTGGACTTTCCAAGAGATATGAATACAGATTGTGACTATGCTACGGGCAGGTAAGACCATTGCATAGCCCACACCAGGCAGCCTTGGCAGGCTCCTGGAACGCGTACGGTACATGGTCACACGCAATACTCCTCAGTGCGGGGTCCTGTACTCATGCAGACACAAAAACTGGTCCTTACCCCAAAGACTATGAAAGGAGGATACCGGAAGATACTGTACGCATATGGGATATTAGGGGCTGATAATAAAGTTTGCTACATTGTTTAAGAGACAATATATCACAAGAAAGGAAAAAGGAATGCAATAAGCAAACTGAGAGTCATCATACTTGGAGAGAGATAGGAAAGCAGACTGAAGGGCTAAAAAATACTAAAGTGAGAAAATAAACTACCGTGTTTCTGAAAACAATTCAAAGGAAAAATAAGAAGTTCACTTCTCAGATTCTTCTGTGCACCCAGTGCACATCAGCCATCAGCATCCTCCATGGGGTGATCAACTCAAGAAAACCAGCTCTTTAAAGTCCTTTGGGCACCCATGAATACTAGCTGGGCTCTGATGCTCTCCGGGACAGATAAATGCCGATACCAGATGAATCTAACCCTTCCTTCTCCCTGTGGCAGCTTTGATGTCTATGTGAAATTACTGTGTGACATTAAAAGAACTGTCTGTTCTGTCCAACACTGGATCAATATTACATTTAAATACATGCTCCTGACTTTGTAAAATGCAACAAAATTAGCATAAAAAGTTAGCCTGCACTGACTATTTAATATTATTTCACTTGCTATGTTCATAACCTTTAAAATGTTGCAGTGATGCAAGCCCGGTGCAAAGATAAACATTTAGACTTTAGCCTCACTACAAGCAAAGTCTAGAACGATGTTTTTTGATATAGGGAATTAGACTAGGGAACAAATCCAAGCTGTTGTAAACTATGAATTTAGAAATGTTTATATATGTATATACACACATACATATATACTCACACACGCACAGCCATATATCACTTGAATATTCGTAAGACTCAAAGGGAAATTTGGGGTGTAAGATTGCCAGACCGTGAAAAGCAAACGTATCTTGGGAATTTTTTTTTGGTATGAGCTGAAGGACTGATGTTACGTGTGTGGAATGCTGATTAAAATGCAGAATTGAAAGAAAAGAAATCACAGCAACCAATGTGTATAGTTTAACAGCAATATAATGCACCGATAAGCAAAAGACCTCTGATGTATTGTGAAAGATGTGACTAAATACATTAAAGGAAATGGCTGAAAGTATGATTGTGTGATAACTCACATGAAAAGTGGTGATTCTGAGCAGCAGAAATAGCTTCTCTGTCTCAATGAGGTGGTCAACCGGAACTTGTGTAGACCCAACTAAAACTGATACAGTTAAAAATATTTGCCTAGATAACAAAATGCATAACTATATCATTTAACATTTATCTTTGCTTTGTAGGTTGGCTTTATTACTTATAATTAAATGTCACATTTTATAGTCTCAGAGTCTGTTTGCAGTTCTACTTTTCATCCTTTACTCTCTCTCCTTTTGAACAAAGCTTTTGAGCAAATCGAAGTAGGACTATCAGTCAGGGGAAGGGAGGCCTTTTCTAATCTGGCAGTGTGGTTAATTCATTGAACGAAACAGGCAAAGAAGTCACAATTGTATACACAACACATAAACATTAGGCATTAGCAAATTTCCAATTGTTGCCTTAGTATTTCACATTTAAAACTGTAAATACTTGTCTCAGTGGAGACCATCTATTTCACTCTCAAAAAAAGGACAGTTGCCAAAGGGATCAGTTTTCAGATTGTGGTCCTCAAGTGAGTGCTTTGTTGCGATTTGTGACAGCAGCTAAGTGGAGGGTGTGAAAAAGACTGGAAAGGGGACGGTACAAGGGCACTGGCAGGGCCAATGGGTGCTTTCCGTGCAGGAGATTGACCTCCTTCCCATGGAGCTAAATTACAGTCAAGCAGCAGCTTGGGACTCGTAAGAAATCTTTAATTGCTGCTTGATCAGCTGTGATAGGAGAGATGAATCCAGCTCTCAGCATCTTAATGATGGCAAGATTTCCATGGGCAACAAATCATGTCATCAGGCTCTGGAGGCTGTTCCACTGCATTGGAAAGGTGCTGCAAAAACCGTTTCTCAAATCTAATGGAAAGCTGTGTCAGATTTATATCGAGGTCCCTGAAATGATGCTCTTTCCTAGGCGAGGAAGTCCATTGTCAAGGAATAAATCACAAGAGTGTTTTATGCTATCTCGTAATGATATCCTTAATTCAACTCTGAACTACTCAGCTGCAGATTAATAGAACAAAATATAAAAACCTGTTATGACAGAGGGTTAAGTAAACATATTCTCTTTTCCAGCTGCAGCTGGAAGCATGATTCATAGGGCGAACAAACAAGTGGTGAGGACTGACACCAGTGTCACTGGGCATGCACCTTTACTTTTCTCATTCCTGAAGATGGACTCAGCTGAGATTTGCCAAGTCCTCCAGATCCAACTTAATGACCATCCATTCACATCGCAGGACTTTCAGGAATATTTGAAATACTAGTTTGGAATTAACGACTTTGAAATATCAAATGATTAATATTAAGAAGAAATTTTTTTTCACACTTATTCAGTCACATTTGATTCCAAATAAGAGCATGGCTAATGTCAAATACTTTTAAATGGTGAGTTAACTTCCTCCAGATCAGGAGACTTTTAAAATCAAATTTAATTTTCTTTCTTTCCTGCTTTTTAGTATCCTTCAGACACACTCAATCTTTCAGGCCTTTTCCAATAACTATGAATCTTGAAATCTTTTTTCGGTGCCGAAAGCTGAGATTCTGACACAAGAACTGGTGGCTGACAGCTGGGCATCTAAGAAGAATGCCTTGTTGCAGACAATCAACTTACAATAAAATCATAAACTGTAAGTATTGCATGACCAGATCTTGCACCTCTTGTTCTCTACAGATTTAGGTCCACCTAGATCTCTGGAGCTCTTGGACTATGTTTATTCTAGCAAAGTAAATACATATATATGTATTTTAAAAAATCAAAGTAACATCTAGTAAAGTAACTATCAAACCTCAGATAATTTATAAGTTTTAAGAGTTGTTTCTGTTGTGCTTTTTCCCTGAGCCTCCTAGCACTCCCCAAACAATTCCCAGACACAGTTTGGGAGTTAGGACAAGCCCTTTCCAAACAGCAGTTGTAATATGGCCACCTTGCCTGAAAGGGGGAAAAGATTTTTGTAGTTTTGTACCAGTTGGCCTAAATGCCAGAAGAAGGTCCCAGAGGCAGCCTCAGATTCTGACCCTGACGTAGTTTAACCATCATGTTTCTTTTGTTACAAATGTTTTTTACCTTCATGTTTTTGTGTTCTTAAAGACAGACTTCTGGGACTGACATTCCATACAGAGTGCAAAGTGGCAGATTTTACTTCCCCTGTAGTATTTCAGTGGGTGACTGTGGTTATGTCCACCTTAGCAAGCAGTGCAGAGCAGTCAGATCTTCAGGTCTGTGGGGTGAAACAGCTGGTGCTAGTGAGGACCCAACATCCACACTACAAAATTTTCAGAGGTTTTACTTCCAAGTAGTTCTTCTGAGGTCCCCAAACAGCCACCTGTGCTTGAAGCATGTTACATATACATCCTGGATGACAACCTTTGTTTTAATTTCTTTTGAAATGAATTTAGTTCATGTGGTCCAAGGTGTGCCCCACAATGCAAACCAAAGATAAAGTAGGGATGATGAGGAGATTTGTTTCAAAAGTGCAGGCCTGTTTTCAATTAAAACACTAATGCAGATATACCCTGAAACAGATTATTAAAATAAATGATAGCAATCCTCTTAGTTGTCCTTACAGCCCTCCCCAGGGCTCCCTGTCCCTGCTGCTCTACAACTCTCAGGCTGAATGAGTGTCTTGACACTAGAGTAAATACCTTATATCCCAAACCACGTTATCATCCTATGCTAATACATGTGTCATTTCAGCCAAATGTTGCAATGAAAAGGCACATAGGCATTGTAGCATTAGGTGTAAACAATAACTGGTCTAAGTCTTCCTAACCCTCTCTGGCGACAGTATTTTGGCACGTTCCTCAGCACTACTTCCAATGGGGTTGGACATGCAGACAGCACGGGCTGTTCCCATGGCCTCCCCTTTGCCACATCCTTAGCACTGGCTTTGGGCAATTGGCAGTAGCATCACGTGCTGCACAGGTTCACCATCACCATGTCTGTACCAGACATGAGGAGAAATACAGTCTGGAGTAAATGATGCGGCTGGTGTCTTCACACCTGTCGTGGTTTCGTTTAGTAGGGGGGGGCCTAAGGTGGTAGCTTCTGTAGGAAACTGCTAGAAGTCGCTCCCCTTTGTTCAGGGGACTTGGCCAGGCCTAGGGCGGACCCACTGCTGGCCAAGGCCGAGCCGATTGGTAGCAGAATGTCTCGTGATAATGCCTCTGCGATAACGTATTTAAGAATGGAAAACAGAAAAAAAAAGAGAGAGGAGAGAAGATGTGAAGAAGCTGAGCGGGGGCAGAGGCACAGAGGGGGAGGCGCAGGCCTATGGGCCTTGCAGGCCTCACCCTCTGGCCTCTCGCCAGGCGGCTGACTGGGCCCAACTCGGTCCGGCCCGGCTGCAAGAAGTGGAGAGGAGATGAGAAGTGAATAAGATGCAAAAAAAGATCCTGAGAGACATCTACCAGCCTGTTGTGAGGAACGGCTGCAGACGCCAAGGTCAGTTCAGAAGGAGGGGGAGGAGTAACGCGGCTCCTGGCCAAGAGTCCCCTGCAGCCTGTGGTGATGGCCATGGTGGAGCAGGTTGTCCCCCTGCAGCCCATGGAGGTCCACGGAGGAGCTGATATCCACTTGGAGCCCGTGAAGGATCCCGTACCGGGGGAGGTGGATGCCTGAAGGCAGCTGTGGCCCATGGAGGGCCTGCTGGGACAGCTGTTCTGGAGGGACTGAACTCCGTGGAAGAGATGACCCACGCCAAAGCAGTTTCACGAAGGACTGTGGCTTAGGGGTGGGACCCCACCACAGAGCAGGGGAGGAATGTAAGGAGTTCTTCCCCCAACCATGAAGCAGCGGCGTGAAACAACATGTGATGAACTGACCGCAACCCCCATTCCCTCTTCCCCCTTGTGCCACTCAGGGAGGGAAAGGTAGTAGAGATAATGTTAAGCTTGGGAAGAGGGAGGGGTGGAGGGAGGTTTTCTTGTTCTCTGTCTCATTATCCTGCTCTTTGTAGTAATAAATGAATAGTTTTCCCCAAGTCGAGTCTGTTTTGCCCGTGACGGTAACTTTAAGGATTTCTCCCTGTCCTTGTCTCAAACCTCGAGCCGTTTTTCCTTATATTTTCTCTCCCTGTTCTCTCGAAAGGTGGGGGGAGTGAGAGAGAGACTGCGTAGTCTGGTCCTGATCAGGGCTGAACTACGACAACACCATAGCCCAAGTGCCTTCCTTGTCCCAGACTCTACTGTAGCTTCCTGGGGTCTGACATTTCTGAAGTAGCCTGAAGGTGATGCAGATGCCTTTCTGGCACTGTGAAAATAAATCTATTTCTATCATGCCCTACTTGTTATTTTCCTCTATGAGAATAAGCTTTAACTGAAACAGCGGTTTAACTGACCATCACTGATATTACTGCAGTTCATCAGGGACTTCTTTGGATATTTTATGAATCTTCCAAATCATCTCATCACAAAATGCCCTTAATAACCGATGGGCTCATATGTGTGTCCAGATGTAGACACTGCTTATCACTGCTTGTGACAGCTAGCTGCCCATCCCTGCCTTATGACTTTTTGAATTGTTCTCTGGCTTTATTCTCAGCTCCCCTGGGATTAAAAATACTAAACTAAGGGAACAAGCTATCTCATGACTTGATGCACTTAATATTTAGTGCTCTTTGTGAACTCTCTTATTTTTGTGTGAGACAAAGTACAGAGAGAGAGAAGTGAGCAAGCAAAAATCCAAGGGAATGGGAGAGAGAATGGGCAAAGAAAAAGAGAAAAGGAACAGCTCTTTTGCAAAGAGAAAGAAGAGAGGCCATAGGAAAGGCACAAAGAATACAAAGGGGAAAAAAGCAAACAAGAAGAGACAGAATGAACCAGGGATCGAACAGCAGAGTCAGGATTATGTGAGTGAAACAGGAAGATAAACAGTGTCAGCAGATTTTGAGAGTGAATGTTTCATATGTGGTTCTGCTGCCTGCACTGCTCTGCTTCTTCCCAAGAAATAGCTTGTTTCAGTGGAACAAGGCTTCTGAGGAGCCTCATCTAGAGCCACCATCTCCTAAATACTTCCAACACATTCCCTGTGAGCGCAGGTGTTTAGCATGACCACAGTAATTTCAGCACTGTACTATGGAGTAGCCTTGGTTCTGAGTGTGCCTTAGAAATAAATTTAATTTTTTATCAAATTATTCTTATATATTTTATATTTATTAAAACAAAAAGCTTGGAACTTGTGTCCATTAGTATTTGTACTTAATTTCCAGATTACATTTATGCAATTATTGGTTTTTTTTTTTCCTTTGAAAGATCTTACACAGTTTTAATTTATTTTTAAAATCAGTGTTTATTTTCAGTGTTTACTAAGTGACAGATAACATGAAATATTACTTCAGGACAGACTAATAAATAGCAGCTTCTTATGAAAACTGGGTGATAAATGACACCATGCGTAACTGAAAGATGAGCTGACAAACCTCAGAATGATAGTGGTTCTCTTTAATGTCTTTGCCACAGCCTGGTCACACATCCTTCTTCTTTGAACACAGCCTGGGATCAGACTATCTATATTTCTTTTCAAGTTGAAACCAGAGATCCATTCAAATGATATATATCCTGCTTACATGAAAAAGCTTTTGTGATTATGATGCATTCAGCCGGGATCTGTTTCTGAAACACCAAGTCTATTCTCTCTTCCAGGAAGACTTATTTGAAAGTTAAATAGCAATAAAGTGAAATCTTGATGTAGTCTCAAACCTGTAATAGAGTTCTTTCTTGTGCCTTTTAAAAATTGATATATTCAAACTTGTGGAAACAATATCATTTAAAGTAATCTTTCTATGATGACTAGAAGGGAATGACTTGCAAAAGAAACTCAGTAGTTTCAGACAATCAATGCTCAACAAGGTTCATTTCAAAGCTCAGGAGGTGTATTTGCTAAATGGAAGACAGATTTGGTATGGCATCTGCAAAACAGGAGAGTGTAACGGGACATTTCTGCCATTTGCATTTCTTGCTCACTCTTCTGCTGTGTGACACCATGGGCACCAACCTCATCAGCAAGGACGGGTCGGTGGGCACTCAGGTCTTAGGAACGGCTTCAGAAACCAGAGACCCCTTCCCTTCCAGCAGATAGGTCACAAAACAGCATGGGGCACCCTGAACAATTCTGAGCCCACTGGCTCCAAAGGTCTGGGTCTCGTGGGTTTGGAGACCCCTTGGGTGCAGCTGGATCCTAGGCATCTCTGCTATGGTGAGCAGGCAGAGGCAGCTGGCAGGGACTCGAGGTTTAAATGAGCCACCCACCCTGGCCATGTCTGGTGGAGAGACAGAGGCCAGCTGGCTGCTCTGTTGCCTGTAGTGGGTCTGGCTAGCATGGAGTTAACTTCCCCCAGTTACAGTCCGGTGCTTTGTATTTATAGTTAGAAGGGTGTGGATAATGCACTGGTGTTTTGGCAACTGCTGAGCAGTGCTGGCACAGCATCTAGGCTGCCTCTCCAATGTTCCTTGTCCGTAAAGGCCAGTAGGCTGGGAGTGGGCAAGAGACTGGGACCAAAACCGACCAAAGGGATAGTCTAGATCATAGGATGTTGTGCTCAGCAGTAACAGCTAAGAAGAAGGAGAGGGCATTCATTATTAAGATGTTTGCATTCTGAAGCAACCACTATGTGTATTGAGGTCCTGCTTCCCAGGAAGCAGATGGACATCACCTACTCATAGGAAGTAGAGAATAAACGTTTTTTCTTGCTTTGCTTCTGTGTATGGCCTTTGGTTTTTTTTTCATTAAACTGCCTTTATCTTGACCCATGAGTTTTTAATCTTATTTTCTCCCCCTGTCCTACTAGGAAAGGGAGTGAGAGAGCGGCTGGGTAGGCACCTGGCAGACAGCCAAGGTTAACCCATCAAACCGTCTCTCTTCCTCTTTCCTATTCCTCTCGTGGAGGACTGACCACTGACAGAGAAGGTCAAAGAGAACTAAAAGTGATAAAAACATTCATGTGAATTATGTTTTAGAATTCATTGCTACGTGAGCTGATCGGCTCTTGCAGTGGTCATCGTTGCTTCTGTCTCCTTTTGTTTGCACACTTTCCCTATGAGAGGGCTTGCCATGTCTCCTCAGAGGTGTATGTCTCCATCTTCACTTGGGTGCTCCCACATTGCCTCATTGCAGTGAATCCAGCTGGGAAGCTGCACTCAGTTGAGCACACCTTTAGGCTGCTGTGCTTCCAAGATTCTCACAGTTGTGATAGGGATGGGAGATGTGGGCATGTTTAACCCACAGAAACCATGAGTCTGCCCTCCTCATAATCATGCTCAATTTAAAAGTCAGGCTCTGCTCAACAGATCTCATCCACTACAATCAGGTTTTCTTTATCAAGGAGTTAAGGCAAACATGGAGGAAATGCACTGCTCAGACTTTTGTGCCCTACATGTTCCAGGCAGAGATGTTAAAGCTACTACAAAATAAATATAAATTATTTACATTTTATATAAATATAAATTTTGTATAAAATAAAACACACACACAAAAAATCAGTGCATCTGGAAAGAAAAAAATACTCTTTATCTGTTCTTTTGGGAAATATAAAGATCTAGGGTACGTTGTCTAGGCAAATAGCTAGTGACTGTGCCACCTGACCCTAAAGAACTTTCTTTCAGCACAGGTGTCCCTTCAAAAGACAGAGATTAACATAAAGAGTCTGAAAAAAACAAAGTTCTGGAAGATACTGGTAATGGCCCTTTAAGCCATTGTTCCTCTTCGGATCACTGGAGCTCAAATAATCAGGCCCTGACACATGACAAGGGATCAAGGCATAAATTTTACCTTTAGTTTCATGACCAGTATGCGTGATGTTGAAAATAAAGAGTCTGTCAGCCTCAACAAAACATTAAATAGGAATTAAAGGTTTTACTAAATCCTGAAGGGCAGGATTAAGGATTTCACCTGTACTGACCATTGAAGTAGCAAAACCATCACCCACTACTCTTTTCATTGTAAGAAAAGTCCCTCAGGGATTTTCTCATACAGAAGAGAAGGTGGATAAAACCAGCCACAGCACTATGGGAAATGTCACAAAAGAATTATGGAGGGTGCTTTTTCCTGATGTGGTGTAAGTAAAAGGAAAGACCACTGCACAGAGCAAAAGAAATAATCTGGACCAGTCCCAGTTGTCTTCTTACCATCCAGTTGGGTCACAAGCTGCCACCAGCAGCAAAGTCTGGTTTGGATTCTGTGAAGGTTTGACCCAGTGATCTATGAGCGGTGTTAATGGGATGAGAAAATGTCACTCATCTGGTGAAATTGGACACAGCTAGAGAAACTTGTTTCCTTGTACAAGTCAGAATTTGGGCTATCAGAAGCTTTTCTGGATATATCTTATGCTTCTCAGGAAATGGTTTAACCTTATTTTTCCTCATGTTCCATGAATGGGAAGACATGATTGGTTTTGCAATGCAGCCACAATGTTCCATTCAAATGTGCTAACAATGGTCCATTTAGTCCAGCATATGAAGACAGGTGCAGGAACCGTGTATCTTACTTATCCTTCTTCAAGAAATGACTGCTAGGAAGAAGGGAAGAAAAGGCAGAAACCAAGAACCATTGTGGAGGGGTCAGGGAAAGAGGAAAATACTCTGACAGCCCAGAACAGGGCTCCCTAGCATGGAGGAAGCTCTATAGAGCAGTACTGCTGCCCTGAGAGACCCTCCCAGCATGGGGATGTTCTTGGAAGAGAAAAGCAAAGAAGCAGGGTTAAAGGATTGCTATTTGTGAGTATTTTGTAGCTGCAGCCCCAGTCTGGGCTTTTATTTGAGAATGTCACTCATAACTGCAGCACTGGGGAAACCTGCTGCGTGGGAAAGGTCTAATTAACACTGAATCACCCGTCCCCTGCTTGCCACCATCCCGCTGGTACATGGAACAGGCAGCAGTAAACAGTTAAGCATAGGTGGCTTGCTTTTATTAGCTAACTGGAGGGTATTGAAAGGAAGGTGGGAAAAAAATTTAAAAAAAGACTGCCCCAGCTGAGAATTAAGCCAAAAACATCGATTCAATACAGGGTTGGAAAAATGCAGTACTGCCATAGTTAAGGGAACAAATACCAGTTTGTTCCAATACTGGAGAAGTGTGGAAACACGCTCACTGTTCCCTCTCAGCTGAGTCACTGCTTTCATCGCTTTCATCGCTAGGTGTTAAATGAATCATTCCTCTCATTTTCTACCTTGTTGTAATTTAGGGTTGTATTTCTAACCCTTTTTTAACCCATGTAGAGGAATGCTGACAAACACTGCTTGCAGAAATCATACCTCCAACCCAGCACTCCCATGGGAACCGTATGAGATGTGTCCAGGGAAACTTGGGGTGTGAATTGGTGAAGCAAAGAGCATCTGGTGAGAAGCACTGCACGGGTATGGAGAAGGCACCTGTGGGGAGTCTACGTTTGGACTGCGGCCAAGTCTACGTTTGCTTTGTGGTATAGAGCAGCGGGGCCATTCTGGAGTAAATCTCCCGGTCATGACCACTTATGGTGTGTCTTGTCCTCAAAGTGGTTTTGGTCTGCATGAACTAGATTGGTGCTTCTGCTCCAGGCAGGAATCAGCTGAGCTCCAGTTTCTAATGGGAACATGAGAATCTGAATCAAAGGCCGGTCCTAGCTCTGACCCACATGTGGGGTGGGGCATCAGGGTCAGGGCCTTTGGGAATAGGCCAAAGCAGATCCATCAGACTGATGGTGGATCAGATGTCAGGGCCTCAGCACCAATGTCTGAATCAGCAGATTCACTCTTATTGCCCTGAGCTACTTGTTAATGTGAATATAAGCAAAAATGTTAAATTTTACCTTAAAAAAGATAAATATTGCTTGATTGTAGAAAATAGGTATTACTATCACAAATGAGGGCCAGAAAACCCTCTTACCATTATCAGTTTTGTCAAATGCTGTTCCAGATCATGAACTATTTCCATCCGAAATTAGTATTCCACATTACTATTTTCTCTTGTTTAAGCAAGGATCTCATCAGAATATGTCACCATAAGTTTCAGTTACAGAAGTAAAGGCTCCTTCAGTGCAGTGACAGAGCCACAGGGATCCTCACTCACACATTTTGCACAACTTTGACAGAATTTATCCTGGCAAACAGAGCCCAAGTTATGTCGAGAAGCAAAACTTCTGACCACCTTTCCAGATAGAGCTGCCATAGTCAGTCTTCATCAGGAGGTTAGAAAGTCTGTTTCAAACTTGGTGGGAGCTCCTGGGTGTGTGATAGTGATGGGAAGTTCAGTGGCTGAAATTCATTTGTTTTTCTGATTTGTGGAAAGAAAAATTCTCCCAGAGATGGGAGAAAGTTAGAGCTGCAGCAGTATTGCATAATTGTTTATGAAATGAAAGGCTGTACAGCACCCTGTCTTACAGGGCAGTAATGAAGCATGCATGTGTCCTCCATCCGCGAGCTACGCACTTGCTTGCAGAGAAGTGCAGACTCACCAGCTAGGCATCTTTACGCATTGCACAGCCCAGCAGATGTAAAATATCTATTTCCCTCCTGTTGTTGCTTTGAGAGGCTGAGAAATGTAAGGAAGGGAAAAAGGCAGTGACCACAAGCAGTAAGTGCCATTTATCTAATCTGACCTAATGGCAGCTGTCCCCCAATGGGACATGCCTCAGCTTCAAAGTGTGTGCAAAAAAGAAGAGTTCCTTGGTTTGCCTGTCCTACCTGAAATCAGGAGTATTTCTAATGGGACCCATCAGGTAATAACAATTACCTCAGTTGAAATGTGTCTCATTTCCACTGCTTTGAAGAACAGAATCAGGCTAATTAATTAAAAGAGTTTGGGTCATGATCAAGCCAGAGGACATACAATTCACTGATTAAATTGACTCAAGACACAGCTGCTCAATGTGCTAAAATAATGGTATGAACCTCAGGGCTGTTTTTAAGAACTACGATAATTTCCTTAACTTCACAAGCTTCAGTAAAGTACTCCTCATGCTCATTCTGTGGAAGTGGCATTGCCTTTGGCTTACCTGAAAGAAATTATCTCATTCCAAGTGAACTTGAGTGCTGAGTATCTGTAGAAATTAGAGCCCTGAAGCACCCATAATTGAGGTACTTTTAAAAGATTTGCTTTGGTTACCTGTTTTCTAGTAAAACAGATAAGAGAATCACTGTTCAATATTGAAGATACACTTTTTGCATTCTGATATTTTCAAAATCCCACTAAGAGAAAATTTTCTAATGAGCCAAATACCATCTCTACAAATTTACATCAGTGTATTATCAACATTCTTCACATACCAAATCCCATACTAAATCCAAAACACAGCAGCCACAAAATTAGCTCCATCTCAGGTGAAACTGGGACAGGATGTTAAATAGAAAGATACTGCTTACGCTTTAGGACTGTCTGAACCCCAAACTTCTGGAGACTGAAGAACACATCAGGGGAGTACTGCTATGTGCTTGGCCTGTCCTCATAGTCTTTTCTAGGCATGAACATATAGTCACTGTCAGAGACAGGATTTGAAGGGCAGCTTGACCTGTGGTGAGCACAGCTATTCTCAGGTTTTATAGTCTGTTAAAGCCAGGATCTCTTACTAACACTACCTCATAGAAGTAACATCTGACACTGTAGGTCTTACCTTTTTGCCACTGAGGAGCTCCTGGTCTTTGATCCAGGCTGATACAGCCAGAGAATGTGATGATGGAGTAGAATACTGCACCTCACAAAAATGGCCCAGCAACAGAAAATGCATTTAGTATCTCTGTGTGTTTTAGGAGTGTTGCTGGGTGTGAGCTATTTCAGGGAGGAGAGGTGAAGCAGGTGGGTGAAGGGAGGGAGTTTGAAGCTGCAATGAGAAAGAAGCTTTCGTGTCACTCCTACCCCATAGCTCAGAAACTCAAACAGTTTCTGAGATGAATCATTTAATAGAAGCTGTGACACTCTATGTTGGAAAATCACTACATTTCTACCCTAGTTTTTTGGTTAATTGGGTACTAGACGACTGCACCATACTGTTCTCTTGGTCTTTTTAACAAGAGCAAGCTCTTCAGCAGGCATAATTCCTTCAATCCTTATTAGATCCAGAACTTTAATTCCTAAGTTGCCTCTTTCACATGCCAGTAAAGCCATAATGTGTATTTCATGTCTTAATAGTTAAACAAATTATCAGTGTAAAGACTTGTTCTTGTCCTGTGGCCAACTGTCCCCTCCCAAGTCTCAAGAGAGAGAGCTCCTTACAAAACACTATATACTTGGAACGGATTTTTTAAATTGCCTACTCGGCATTTTTTTTTTCTCCATCTGTAGATTCAGGTGTACTTTAGAGAGGAAGCATTAATACTGTCCATTTTCTAAGAAGATCACTGAGTGGTGCAGTAGATAAGCTGACTGCCCCCAGGGCTTCCCAAGAGGCTCGCAGCTTGCGAAATCTGTCAGACCCCACAAATCACTTCTGGCAAATGCCTGCTCTAGGTGTTTCACTGCAAGACATCCCATTGATGCTGCTCTGCCCAAGACATTTAGGACCATACATTCACATCCGAAGTAACACTGCTTATGCGTAGCCAAAGATGAAAGCCAGTCTTGACGGAGTGCCCTGTGCCTGCTACGAAATGACAGCCCCAAGGGAAAGGCACACACAGGGCCTTGACATAATTTTTGACACAGCATGGTACAATTTCCTCTGCAGTGTTTATGGGGCTTTCCAGGATATTTCATTAGAGGGAGTGATCCTTGAAAAGCACACACTACGTTCAAGAGGTACATGTTCTTGCTCAAGAGGTCTGACCAAGACTGCGGTGATCGCTGTAAGGAAATGGCTCTGACCTGCAGGAAGGCACTCTGACATGTCTGGAGAGTGACAGATGGGAGACGACTCTTGCTGCAGTCTTTTGTGGATGAATAATACCTCACTAGCCCAGATTGCTCACTGTTTTCTGCTAATACCTGCATTTCTGAAGGAAATTGAATTTTGCAGCTACATAGTTTGTTGGCCTAGCCGTTATCCACTCTCCCATTCCCTCTCCAGTACCTACCAAACTTGCTCAACAGAAGCAAAGTTTAAAAGAGTGGGAGTCTCAATGACACAAAGTGCTTCTGGAAAACCCACAAACCAGTAGAGGGAAAATCAGATTTGGATCCCTGGCAGCATCTAGCCGGCCTGTCAGCACCCACCTACTGACCCAGTCCCTCCAGACCAGTCCCAGCACCTTTGCCTCCTCCTTGGTTTGGGCATCCTACAGGGAGTAGGGGAGTGAGGAGAGGGAGAGCCAAGGGAGTACTGTGACTGCAAGAGGAACAAAAGCAGGAGGGCTCTGCTGCTCATCTGAAACAACTGTTTTATGCCATGGAACTTTTATTCCAGATGGCTATCACTGAGTACTGCTGCAGCTGCTCACTGACCTACCACTGACACAAGCTACGTGCTGCTTTAAGGTCAGTCCTGTCAAAATTTAGGATCTTAGCCCAAACTGCTGCTCAGGAGGGAAAAGAGCTGCCCCAGGAGAGATGGCAGTGCAGAAGCCTATAGATCTGCCTGGGAGGCAGAAGGACAGCACAGACTTTGTGACATCCCTACATTTATTTGACTGCAAGGGAGCAGGGGGACCTGAGCTGTCTCGCAAATGACACCTTCACAAAGCTGCCAGTGATCAGGCACAGCTCTAGTCATACCATCTGATTCAGGCAGGGCTCAATAGGGTGCAAACATCACCAATTCATGCAGAGCTGATGCGTTCCTGGTGTCAGCCAAGGAAAAGACTGAGAGGATATGATGGGGGTTCACAAAAACATCAAGGTGAAGAATAAGGTGAATGCAGGATTGTCATTCACCAAACCCTGCAATCCTAGAACAAGAGGCCACATAAGAAATGAGCAGACCAGCCTGAGTGGGACAATAGACATTTTTTTTTAAACAATGGATAGTGAACTTTTGGAATGTGATGCCTTGGGAAGGATACAGGCAACATCAGCAGGCTCCAAAAGGGTTTGGACAAATTTGGACAATGAGCCCACAAGCAGGCAGCAAAGAGAACAGGCAAGGATGTAGCTTCCAGCATCCCTAATCCAGACTCAGCAGATGCTGTGAGTAGAAGGGAATACCCTGCAGAAGATGGTATTAGGTGCTTCCCCAGGCTCATGTGCAATGAGGCAGATAGCAGAGCTAGAGAGGATCCTGGTCTGACCCTGCCAAGCACTTTTCTTCTTCTTATGCCCTAACTGTGACAGTTACAACTCAGAAAAACTCCAGAAGTCAGCATAAAGTCGCAGATATTGCTTCCCACACAATGATATAAGACTTCAGTGCTTATGATGCTTATTGAGGCTTTCCTTTAGAGCACCGTTTTCTCTTTCACTGTGGTTTTTTCTTTTTTTTTTTTTTTCCCTATGGCTTTGGCCTTTTGGAGGACACACTACAATCCTCTCAGCAAAAGGAAATAGAAGGGAGAAATGAGTAAAAATTATTCCTTTGCCTCAACCCTGGGCAAGACAGTATACACACGACTGCTACTGGCAGAGGCCTGAATGTTAACAAGCAGTTTGCAAAAAAAAAAACAACAACCAACCAAATACAAGAGAAGGGTTTTTTTTTTTTAATCTCATTTTCTGTGTCCCAGTTTATTACAAATGTCATTTAATAAAGAATTTTATTTTCACTATGAATTTTATTTCCTCTGAAAAGAAAATTAAGAATCATTAGCAGGGAAAAATGATTCATTCTTTTGAAAGCTCTAGTTATGTTGCAGAGCTCAGCTGCCAGCTTACTATAAAAATCCCTGTGAGGTTCTTTCTGTGCAATATGGAGAAATAACATGTAACAGTCAAGACTCCTACAATATAATTTAAAATAAACCCTTGGAAATAAAAGAGTAAAAATATAGCAAGTTCCTATTTGTGTTATTGTCTGCACAGTAGAAGTTTTTGACCAGCAAATTGAATAGTTACATGAATGGTTGTGCTCTTCAGAAGCTTCCTAATCAAATCTGCTATCCTGTGATGTTAGGTAAATATTTTGAATTTAGCATGTGCCTGCAATGGTGTTCAGCCGGGGCTACTTAAATGGGAATCTGCAGATTAATTGCTGGAAATGCTTTGCAGAACTGCTTTGGGCTTTTTTCTCAGTTCAGTAAACATTATTCTGAAAGCAGGGAACACACACACAGGCAAGCCCAGCCACGGCTCCTCTTGACATAAAAAACGACATTACGAATTCATGCAGTCCACAGAACAAGATGTTTGTGCATGAATCCATCATAAGGTTTTATGGGAAATGCTTTGTCTGAATCTATCTATTTATTTATTTTTTCTAGTTACTAAATCAAACATTTTGATCTGAGAGGTTTTTTTCAGTTGGAATGCTTCCTAAAGAATTTGTTTACTTTTTTATCAATTTAGGTTTTTGTCATAATTTCACTTTCTAGGCACTGCACTAAACCAACACCCTTTTTGTCATTTTTCCTAATGTCTTCCTCTGCTCCATGGAGCTGACAGCCCTGCTCCCTACAACAACCTAATTCAGGAGAATTAAGTTGAACTCAGAGTTTCCAGTGTGATTGTTGTTTGAAGATCGATGCTTCTGTTTCTGACCAGTATGGTGGTAACTTGTCCACTTTTCTAGCTGCACTGTTAAGCTTTTGCTGCTCCTACAAATCTCAGGGTCTTTCTGGTGCAGATGTTTGTCCCACTGGAGGACAATCATCCAGTCCGAGCTCCTGCACAACACCAGGATCAGAGCTTTGCACTGTCCTTTGCATACTAAGCCCAGCATCAAGCTTGAGCTATGGCAGTAAGGTAAGAAGGAATTTAGGGTGTAAATAATTTTGTCTGATCTGTGGTACCTACAGAACAAAAAGTTCACCGGTGAATCAGTTGTCCAAAACTGCTTTTACATCAGTGGGGTCAAATGGGCACTTTCATATTACAATTCGTATTACTATTTTCACTGTCCAATTTGGACTGACAGAAACTGTGTCCCCGGTATGCTTCTGTCTCCACACTACTTGTCCAAGGAAAAGAAGGTGACTGGCTCAGTTTACCTGTCAGCACTATCAAGATTTGATCAGACAGGTCTCACCCTCATTGTCAAGTGGCAGAAAATCCATCGTGATTCCAGGAAAACTGTTCCAGTGCTTGAGCACCTACTCTATCTTGAAAATTTCTAACTTCTTTCAGCTTTGGGCTTTCGCTATGGATTTTTTTCCACTAGATTAAGGAGAAAAATCTACTGTCAGGCACATCTTGCCTTATCTGCCCTCAAATAATAGCCAGTCTTTAAAATAATAAACTAATAGAACTTTCATTATCTATGAGAAGTAACTTGAAATTTGAACAGCAACACTTCATATGATGTAGGAACTAATATATAATATGTTAGTTCCTACATATAGTGCTCATATGATAAGGACTGACTGGCTAAGCAGCAATAAAGAATTAGGACTCCCAGGTGTAGTCACAGTAGAATAATCTGGATTTCAGTGCAAACACTGTATGCAGACTTTTCTACCCCAAACCTGCACAGCAAATGTGTTTGAACCACAGCTGTGCTCCTCTTGCAAACAAGGGGAGAGCGCAAGGCTGAAATGCCTGCTGCCTCCAGGTTAGACGGTGAATGAGGCAAGCGATAGTCATGGCAGAGAGGATTCAGGAGATTTTAAAACATCAGAAAAGGCAGTGAGAGATTAACTCTTTCCTCTCCCTGTCCCAGGTAAAATAGGGATGTCCTAATAATACCTAACTTGTGTCCCAGAGGCCATTTCCTCCAGGAGCTGCTGCTTCCTCTTATGGCGACGAGCTCCCCAACTCCCCTGCACAGAGCCCTGGCTGCATTTGGGGCTGCACCTTCATGAGAAACCAGTCAGTTCCATTGTAGCAACAGTTTTCCTTCCCTTTTCCAACATCTCTGGCTCAGGGAGGAAGGTCACACTTACACTTAGAATTTAAACTATTAAACAAAGGGTTTGTTCCTCTACTTTTTGAATTTAAGTGTCTCAAAACCTTTTTTTTGTGTGTGTTAATTATATCATGGTAACAATCTAACCCACTAAATCATGAGATAAAGTGCAGCCAACCAAAAGGACATTTAAGCCAATTAATTTCAAAATTTAAGTTATTATTTGGCAGCTTATATGGCAGAGCTGCTGTAGTTACATCCTCTATATTTGTGTCACTGCATGGCTTGAAAGTGCAAAATGGTGGTATGTTTAAATGTTACAAAATGTGTTACTTTTGCTCGTATTGCTTGTGAAAAGTGAGCTTTTGTTTCAAAATAAATCACTTCTTAAAACAGTTAAGTAAAACTAGATGATAAAATCTCATTCAAAATTAATTTAAGGGTAATTACTGCCCACAACATTTTACAAATATATTTTGTTAATGTGTTTTCCTGGCCTAATAAATGGTACCTGGATAATTAAGTAGGCAATATACTTGGAAATCTAAATGCTATTAAGGCAAGAAGAATGGTCTTTTTGTTGGCAGAACATAAAAGACAACTCAAATATGTCCATGAATATTAAGCACTTTCTCTCCTTTCAAGACTTCTCTTCATTCAGCTACCAGTTCTCCTAAGGAAATAGCTTTTAATTACTGTAGCATCCTGCCTTCTAAATTAAACCAGTTTAGTATCCAAATCAAACACCTTGATTTCTGAAAATGCCACTGAGGAACAAAATACACAAATCTACACCTGGGAAGAAGAAAGCAATTAATTCAGAACTAGGAAGTGAAGGCATTTCAATCATCAGCTGAATAACAGTCAAACATCAGCTTGGGTGATTTATGTAACTTTTATGTGCCATTTTTTACCTATTTAAAACATGATTCGTGGATTGTATGTCTTGATATCATTAGAAAAAAAGATTCATTGCACTGATCCAGTGTTCTGGGCCTTCCAGACTCTTAGACTTTGCCTTGAGATGAAGAATGACACTTTAGGGGAAGACTGGAATTCACCTTTGAGCTACTCTAACATACAAATCTGATTAACAGTCTTATCAGCCTGGAAAGAAGAAACTCAGGATCACCAAAAGGAATAGGGTTTAGGCAGAATGCCTCTGTTCTTGCAAGCCCAAGGACACCCCAGTTTGGGCACAATCTACTTTTTTTTTGTTATTAACATTATGATCTACATTAAGGTATCTAAGTGTTATTAATACAAGTGGGAAACAGTTTTCCTCTAGGAATATTAATGCAAGTAATTAAATGGAAAGTCATTATGTGAGCAAGACTACCCAAGGAAGTTTTCCCCAGGCAAAGGTGTCTGGTGTGAAATGTCTTCTCCTGATCATCGTCTGCCTCTGGCCTCAACAAATAGCAGCTCAGATGCTGTCAGCTGTCACAGTCAAAGAAATCCTAACAGCACTGACAGAACACAAGAAAAAGTAGAATCTAGGTTGACAGTCACTACAGAGATGTATGCCCAGACACTTGCAGGTTACATTAGCAACTGCAGGGTTTGTTAGACCCTGTGCCCACAAAATCCAGATTGCACTGCAGGAGTATTGTCGTGCTTTCTGCAGCTGAAATGTTGAGTTCAGTGTAACCCTCCTCCTCCATGGAAAAACCTACCCACGGTCTATCTGCTTACCCACTGGATCCCTCACTGACATACAGGCTTGTGCCTCTTCACTGAGAAAAGGAACTACTATCACGTGATTTTACAAGTGAGAAATGAGGGGACTGGAGAGAGGATCCAGGGCACGTAACCAGGTGTTTGAATATTGCATCAGCAGTGCAGTCACAGTGCACCCCACAGCAATGGGGGAGACCCATAGGCACTTGAGGGGAGGGAGGGTGTATTAATTCTCCCAGGGTAGACACCTGTGGAGGTCCTGTCCTCTCTCCATGTGCTCTGGAGGGAAGCCCAGGTGCGACAGCTAGATTTCAAAAGTTTGGGTTTAAAAGGGATTATTCTTGTTCTGAGTGACAACATCCAAGAGCCTACAGAAAGCCCAGGACCGAATAGGAGCAAAACTGAAAATTGAGTGCCAGTCCAGTGCTTTTGTACATAGACAACCTGATTCTCATATAAAAAGAAAAAATCTATGGAGAGACCTTCTTGACCAAAAAAAATCCCACGTGAGACAGTTATCTGGAATGTAATCAAGAGTGAAATGCTAGAAATGAACCAAAGGTTTTGAAGGGAAGAACAAAGCGATGTAGATCTTGTCTGGCTGTCACTTCCCTTGACAGCCATGGCCTGTCTCCGCTGTCTCGTTAGAAATGATGTCAAACCATTTATTTTCATCCTTATCTCTAAGCATCTAAGGCAATGTTAAAAGAGGAAAATAATAAACCCAGATCTGATTAGTAGAAATATCATTTGATGAGTCCCTTCCTACGTGAAGAAAGATAGAATCTGCCCATAAAAAGATATTAGTCAGAAAGATGGTGTAAAACAGGACAAACGAGGCAGAAAGTGCTTAAAGTAAAATTAAAAAAAAAAACAATTCCACAAAACAATAGTAAAATATTCCAAATATTCCAACTAAGCCTCTAAGCTTCCCCATGTAAACAGTTGAAACGAAATTCAATTTTGTTTACTACAAAATCTTTTTATTTCTTGAGAGCTATGAATTATCATTTTCTATATATGAATCACTCCATTTCATCAACAAGAAGAAGCAGATTGTTGCCATCCTAATAGTAGCCAAAATATTATTTCCAGTAACTGCAAATAACAGGGTGTGTTGACTTGCAGAGAAATGTGACACAGCCAGGATTTCTGAATTATAAATAGAAGAAAGAGAAAAAATATATGGGAGTGACATAACTGAACTCAATATTACTATTCTGAACAAAACTCAGAATTGCATTATTGTAATTGATAGTTTCCTCTGAAAATTGAACCCACTAGCTTCTCAAATAAACATAATTCAGTGTATAAATCACAGACTAACTTTGAACAAGCTGTACAGCAGCCCAAAGGCAGCAGAAAGCTCTAGGGCAACTTCTTCAGGTTCCTCACCAGTCATGCAGGCTCTCCTCAGCATATCTGTGAGTGCTTCACCCACGTTATGATGCAAAAAAAAATTGCATTTTTTACTGTCTCACAGTAAAAAGCCTGTTCTGTTTTTACCTCCTCGTCTAGCTATGTTTTCCTTCTGACCTTCACATGGACAGTTGCAGATTCAGGGGAAACTAAATCATTTCTCAAGGATCTCAACATGGCTTCACCAAGGGCAGATCGTGCTTGACCAATTTGGTGGCTTTCTATGATGGGGTGACAGCATTGGTGGACAAGGGACAAGCAACGGATACCATCTACCTGGACTTGTGCAAAGCTTTTGACACTGTCCCGCACGACATCCTTCTCTCTAAACTAGAGAGACATGGGTTCGACGGACGGACCACTCGGTGGATAAGGAGTTGGCTGGATGGCCGCACTCAGAGAGTGGTGGTTAACGGCTCAATGTCCATGTGGAGACCGGTCACGAGTGGCGTCCCTCAGGGGTCCGTGCTGGGCCCGGCCCTGTTCAACATCTTTGTCAGCGACATGGACAGTGGGATAGAGAGCACCCTCAGCAAGTTTGTCGATGACACCAAGTTGTGTGGTGCCGTTGACACGCTGGAAGGGAGGGATGCCATCCAGAGGGACCTTGACAGGCTGGAGAGGTGGGCCTGTGCCAACCTCATGAAGTTGAACCAGGCCAAGTGCAAGGTCCTGCACCTGGGTCGTGGCAATCCCAAGCACAAATACAGGCTGGGCGGAGAATGAGTCGAAAGCAGCCCTGAGGAGAAGGACTTGGGAGTGATGGTGGACGAGAAGCTTAACATGAGCTGGAAATGTGCCCTCGCGGCCCAGAAGGCCAACCTGGGCTGCATCAAGAGGAGTGTGGCCAGCAGATCGAGGGAGGCGATTCCGCCCCTCTACTCTGCCCTGGTGAGACCCCACCTGGAGTACTGCGTCCAGTTCTGGAGCCCCCAACACAAGAAGGACATGGACCAGTTGGAGAAGGTCCAGAGGAGGGCCATGAAGATGATAAAAGGGCTGGAGCACCTCTCTTATGAGGACAGGCTGAGAGAGTTGGGGCTGTTCAGCCTGAAGAAGAGAAGGCTCCGGGGAGACCTGATAGCAGTCTTCCAGTACCTCAAGGGGGCCTACAAGAAAGATGGGGAGAGGCTGTTCAATAGGGCCTGTTGCAATAGGACGAGGGGTAATGGTTTTAAAATAGTGGGGGGTAGATTTAGATTGGAAATTAGGAAAAAATTTTTTACAATGCAAGTTATAGAACACTGGAACAGGTTGCCCAGAAAGGTGGTGGAAGCCCCATCCCTGGAAACGTTCAAGGCCAGGCTGGATGAGGCTCTGAGCAACCTGATCTAGTCGGGGATGTCCCTGCTCCTTGCAGGGGGGTTGGACTAGATGACCTTAAAGGTCCCTTCCAATCCAAACCATTCTATGATTCTATGATTCTATGATCTGAGACCTGGAGGGCCACAGCTGTTGGGTGCAGCCATCGGAGCAAACCCTGTAGGAGGAAGATCCGCAGCGCAGAGCACAGGCTAAAATCCTTTTTAGCCACAGAATAAAAGGTGGCAGAGGAAAACAAAGGCAGAGGCATCTGCATATTGGCAGGCAAGTCTTGGCAGGTCACCTCGTGGCAGTCTTTGTAGCAGGTTATTCTTCTGCTATAGGCTGCAGCGTATAATGACAACCACATACCTAATTTGGCTGCATTGTGTATTGCCAGCTAAGTGCTTGGGATTATAGTTTCTCTTGGCATTCACTTTGACAAAAGCCTATTTTTTCCCCTTTAAGGATATTTGGGTTTGGAGCAGTGTCCCACAAAACATAATTAAGAGATTTTTGTAAGAGAGCTTTCCTTAACCTTTGCTGCACCAGGGACCAAAGGACCATTGCTGGAGAACTGTGCGCCAGGCCACCCTCATCTTATTCAGGACAAGGCGTGGATGCTGAGTGCCATTTACCAGGTGTGTGCTAGCATCACTGTGCACCGCCATCCCCTCCTCAAGGTGGAGACACTTGCAATGTCAGCATTTAAGCAGGGAGTGCCCAGGGATCAGTCTCTTTGGGGCCAAGAAATCTTCTTACTCACCTTTCTGGTGTGCTGCCAGCTTGCTCTGTCACATTGCCTGTACTTTTGGGAGAGCTTAAGTCATTTTGTTTACTTGGCTGTCTTTAAGCCTGCTACTTTCTAACTTCCAAAAGGTGCACCTTGCACGCTGCATTAGAAAAATCCAATGCAACTGCAGATCATCCTGTATTCCCTTTTATACATCAGTCCTTAAAAAGTGAGTAAATGATGCCTGCTGACTTTTCTTCTTTGGCAGCTGTTTATTGCTTTGGGGGCTGATTATCTCTGTGTACTGCTGCATGAGGCTCCTTCACACTAATTACCTGAGTGCAGCTCACAGGGAGGTAATTATTACCATCCTTCCGCATACTGATACCCCGGAATCCATCGCCAAGGAGGCCTTTCACCACCCGCGGCCTGTGCACAGCCAGGCTGGTTTTTCATGGGCGGAAGGAAAAAATCCACCTCTTGAGACAGAGTATTAATTTTTTTTTAAATAATCACTTTTAAATTAAAACTTTTTGGACAACAATTTTACAATAAACATAAAATGAATTGCGAGAAAAGGCAAAGGCATGGTAGAGCAAGGCATTGGTTGGGATTGTTCAGCCTGGAGAAAAGAAGGCTCCAGGGAAAACTTATTGCAGCTTTTCAATACTTAAAGGGGGCTTACAGGAATGAGTAGACTTTTTAGTAGGGCCTAGGGCAAGGGGTAAAAGTCCCCTTCCCTGTGGGGGCACTGATGAATCAAAAAGCTGGATGTGAGCTGGAAATGTGCACTCTCAGCCCAGAAAGCCAACCACATCCTGGGCTGTACCAAAAGAAGCATGGCCAGCAGGTCAAGGGAGGTGATTCTGCCCCTCTACTCCACTCTAGTGAGACCCCACCTGGAGTACTGCGTCCAGCTCTGCAGCCCCCAACATAAGAAGGACATGGATCAGTTGGAGTGAGTCCAGAGCAGGGCCATGAAGATGATCAGAGGGCTGGAGCACCTCTCCTGTGAGGACAGACTGAGAGAGTTGGGGCTGTTCAGCCTGGAGAAGAGAAGGCTCCAGGGAGACCTTATAGCAGCCTTCCAGTACTAAAAGGGGGCCTACAGGAAAGATGGGGAGAAACTTTTTAGGAGGGCCTGTTGCGATAGGATGAGGGGTAATGGTTTTAAATTAAAAGTGAGCAAATTTAGACTAGATATAAGGAGGAAAGTTTTTATGACGAGGGTGTAACTCGTCACTGTAACAGGTTGCCCAGAGAGGTGGTGGATGCCCCATCCCTGGAAACATTCAAGGCCAGGCTGGACAGAGCTCAGAGCAACCTGATCTGGGTGGAGATGTCCCTGCTCCTTGCAGGGGGATTGGACTAGATGACCTTTAAAGGTCCCTTCCAATCCAAACTATTCTTTGATTCTAAAAGGCAAGGCAGAAGACAAGGAAAGGCAAGGATTTGATACACTGTGATACAAATGCAATTATTCCTCTCTGTCTGTGAGAAATTAAAAGGGAAGAAGAATCATAAGATCTATAGGCAGACAGGTCATACGCTGGATTATGCATACCTTTTATGTCTGCTTAATGTGCATAACTAAAATTGTCCCTGTGTCCTTTCTTTTAGCTAAAATACATTTTCATATCAAGATCAACTTGGTCCTGCTGAAATCAACCAAGTTACTCAGGGAGAAAAAGTTTTGTACTTTGCTCAATTTTTACCAAATTTTCTCTGTTTGAAAATGCATTAGGTTTGGTTCAAGGGATGGGAAATAGCCTGGGCCAACTTTTATCTTCTGGAGATGAGTTTACTCATACTAGTGAAAAAAAGGTGAGTCACTTCGTCCTGGTTTCAGCAGGGATGGAGTTAATTTTCTTCTCAGTAGCTGGTGTGTTTTGGATTTTGTGTGTGAAGAATGTTGATAAAAACATTCTGATGATACGAGTTGTTGTTAATGAGACCAAGGACACTGTCTGGCTTTCCAAGTCTCGTTAACGTGCAGATGCGGGAAACTGGGCGAAAGACAGACAGAATAATTGATCCAAACTGGCCAAAGAGAGTATTCCATGCCATAAACGTCATGCTCAGTATATAAGTGGGGGTTGCCCATGGGAGGGGGCATCATTTTCAGTTATTCCTTTTCTTGTCGGGTATCCGTTTGGGCACCCTTGGCATCCTTTCTTCTCTCTTGCTTGCTGGCATCGTTCCCTCTACCTTGCTAGCTTGCTCTCCCCCTTTGCTTGCTGCTCGGTGTTGTTCCTGTGATCACTGCTCAGGACGGGCTGCGTCGGTCATTCGGACATTGGGTGGTGAGAAATTGTACATTGTTCATTTTGTATATTTTGTATATATTAATATCCTTATATCCTGTTAGCTTTGTAGTTTTTAGTATTTTTAGTAAACTGTTTTTATCTCAACCCACGAGTTTTCCTTTCTTCCCAATTTCTCTCCCCTGTCCCACTAGGTAGGGGCAGGGTGAATAAGAAAACTGTGTGGTGATCCGGGCTAAACCACCACACACTTCTTTCCTTCCTCAGATAACAAGCCATAGCCTGTGATGAAAGTCAATTAGAATTTAGCATCATGGCCACTAACATTAGCATAATTAAATCTCGTTTTAGTAGGAGGTAGCAAACAAATACATAGTAGATAAAATGGAGACAGGCAAGCAAAAAAATTTGAATAGAATATAAATTGCTTTTTATTCTTTAATATATGCATTAGTATAAAAGCAAGTTCTTTTTCAATATTGATTTTCCATTATTTTTCATTATTCGTCTCCCAAAGCAGAAAAATAACAGTAGCAGACCATGTAGATTTGTTTTTGTATACCAATTTCTATGCCCTGGCACATGATCGGGTACATGCTTTGTGAACAGTGCCTCAAATCTGCCCAGAGAGTCTGATATCATACAGGATATGAAGTACAACTGTGCTTCCACTGAAGTCCTATTATGGGAATTTTATTACTATAGTTAAATTGTAAACATATTCTGTAACAAGCAGGTCTGTTAGCTTCTCGGCTGAGAGTTTCTTGGGTGACGACTTTATTTGCAGTGGAGAATGGATTCTGTTTTCCTACCCTATTCCACTCAACTTGTCACGGACAAGGTGCAGTGACTACCTAAATTCTGCAGAGAATCTGGATTTGTCATCTGCAGAAAATAATCAAAGACCCTGCTTCACCATTAAGTTCCCTCTCACTTGGGGAAATGCCTTCCTTTTTTTTTTCTAAAAGGTTTAGCTAGAAATATCTACACAAGGAGATCTTCTTATCACATTACAACAATCCTCAGAACATTTTAATCATTGAGCCTTGTATTAGAAAGCTCTATTCCTGGATATGCTTTTAGTTAACTTGGCCTGTTTTACTTTCTCCATCCTTCAAAAGCCCTCAAGCACCTAGGAAGGGAACAGCTTGAGTATTTATTAGATCTCCTGCTTTAGTGTGGGCTCTGTCTTCTCTTTGGGAGCCAGAGGAGCCTCTTGGATGGTAGGAAGGTGTTTTTGGAGGCTTGGAGAGAGTCATACCAACACAGCAGAGCTCTACAGGCCCTCATGACTGAGCGCCACCAGAAACAGTCACTACTTTGGTTGTTAATATCACTACTCTTGCAAGCTAGAAAAGCTTTGATTCATTCACGTCCCCAAATAATCACTAACAGCTAAAGTGAGATGCACGCATGTCAGCCCACAACGGCTAAATCTCATCAACTTTTTTTGCCACAGCTCATTTCTGCTCAGCCTTCTGGAGCTGAACAATTCTTCATCATCAGGCACTTCATTTTCACTTTGTTACTGCTGAAATTCCATTTGAATTGGAAAAAAAGAAAAATCCAAATTTCTTTCAAGCCAGAATCTTGGTCAACCTTGAAGACAATCAAAGAAGCAGAGAGAGAAGAAATGGTTCCTGCTTCCAGATACACATGACAAGATATTGCCAAAATACTGAGAAACTTTATTTCCAGGATCTGAGGTCCAGTCCAGGCCTGCTTGGACATGTGTGGTTCCCAGAGAAGAGCTGTTGGAATTCTGCTTGACCTTCAGCAGAAGCTGGTCAAACCTGAGATGACCTTTTGGTCATTTGTAGCTATCTCTAAACTGTCTAGCTCAAATTATCATTGCTTTTCCGCTACATGGCTCTATCACCTATTGTCTTCCTCTTCTTACTCTTCTCTAAAATTAAACTCCAGGTTACTTTCTCATTCCTGTCATCTACTGAAAAATACTGTATTATATATGAAGCCATCAAATTTAATATGTAGTTTCATGACCATATGGTAACTGGAGCAGTATTCACTAAACGTGGCCTGAGAAGAGCCTTGGATCATTCATGGGAAGTAAACAGTTAGGAAATTAGTTGTTTGGGATAGATGGATGTAGAGGGCAGGGAATGTTGTAAAAAGTTATGAGTCACTAGCGGTCCTGAGAGAGGCGTTGCAGGTAAGTCCAGATTTTCATTCATTTACACAGACAGGAGAACTTGCTGATTTCCTAGGGGAGAATTCTACTGCTGCCTCCAGACTCTGCAACAAGAATGTCCACTGCAGTCCTGGCAACGGGAGAAAATGCTTGAATTTAGCTTAACTGTAGTCTATAAATGCAGTGTATAGCCTTATTCAACAGCAGGTCTTAAAAGGCTAATGCATTGAACAGCTCTATGTGTAAAAGAAACTAAATTGTAGTTAAAATCACACCCCACAGTGGTTAAATTCATAGGGAAAGGGAGAATGAAAAGCACTATAAAAAATCAGTGAAGCGGCTGCGAGGCAAACAGCAGAGTGGAAAGGACGTTGCTGCAGAGAGCATTTGCACAGTACCACGCCATGCAACAATTCCTGCAACCACAGCTGAGAAACATTGATGGCACGGAGTGGTTTGCCCGAGTCTGACTACATGATTCATATTTGCATAAGCAAATCCATGCGCACACAACCATGGCCATGACTGCCCTGCCTGAGGGAGGAACTCAAAAAAGAGGGTGAGATCCAGGGACTACTACATCTCCTAAGAGTGAAACTTAGGCACCAAAGTCTAAGAGAGTGCTGCAGAAATCTATTTGTCCAGTAATCACCTAGAGATATCTGTGTTTTCAACAGCAAAGCTCTTGGAGTGCCTGGAAACACAGAGGAACACCCTAGTCTAGTGCTAGATACTGCTGAAGGTCTCCTGTGATCTGGAGGAGAATTGGAGAGTCACTGAACTCCACCTCACTCCCAGAAGAGCCTTGTCAGGTAAATATGCTTTTAAAATGTCTAATAGGCATGGATAGCAGAAGCCACCGCTGCCATGGTGGCCTTCATTCAGACATATGCTTGAAGGAAGGTCACACTTTTCACAGTAGCCTTGTTGGATGGGAAGTTCTTGTCACGCCTCTTGATGAAACTACAGCACAAGCTGAGGTGCAAGATTCAGCAAGCCAGCGGTTATGTAATTTCCTGGTCTCTGATCCAGGCCTGTTCACATTATTGGGTATATATATATATATTATACTTTCCTTAGAAATGCATGGGTCTTAATTGCCAAGCCAATTTGCTTGGCTTTTCATTGCAATTGGTAGTCAAATAAGGAGAATAACTGCAGAAAAACAACAGCCATAACTCACAATTACAAGTCAAAGTTAGTAAATTTATTTCAGACAAACTTCTCACTTGATCTAGACAAGACTTGCCTCTCCATCTCAACCCTCACCTTCATTCTCCCTCTCCTTCGTTTCCTCCAGCCTCCAGACTGGGTTCTTCTCCCATCCCCATGAGGCACAAGGTATTTTTCCCATTGGCCTCTTCTCAATAACTGTTTTTGTGATTCAAAGCTAATTAGCATTTATTGGTAACCTGAAGACCAGTTATCACTTACCGGTCTTGGTTTGAAGCCTCTCTGGCTGAAGAGGAAATGGAGCGTGGGTTTCATGGTTCTTGTTTGCATATTCTAACCTTGAGGAAACTGTACACAAAATGAGTCAGACCTTCCTAGGTAGGTGCCTCCCTTCAGTAAGGTGTCCATGAGCAAGATCTCGGCATTTGCAACTGCTTGGGTAAGGAGAGTCTAAGAGGAGAGGGATTTAGACTCACACCATGCTTAGTACATTCCATGGCAACTCTTTGGTGAGAAGGTGAGATCCTTACAGGATCCCAGTGCTCACCAGGGACTACTGAAAAGTTCTAGACATCTAGAGTCAGTTGCAGGATCCTGCTAGATCCGAGAATGTGGCTGTTGGGCACTGCAAACCTGGGCTCAGAGGTATGCGAATACTCAGGTGTCATCTGTACAGATACGAAGGAAGAAATATCACAGAGGAGAGAATGGAAAGGGCAAAAAACCAGAGTGGAGACAGAGAAAGGAGAGGTATAAACCCTCTGCAGATGCAGTGGGAGTGGGATATTAAGCACTGTTGGTTGAAAGAGCAAATTAAACGTAAAGCACAAAGGTGAGAAAAGACATTTTCTCTAATGCTAGTGATAGGTTTTTGGACCTTGGGAGGCAGTTTTTCCTTGGAAAGGGTGATCTTCAAATTAAGCTGGCGGAATGGCCAGATCCTCTTGCAGGAGACTGGACAAATTACAGAGCTATAGGGAAACATGCAACAAGAAAGCTTCTCACAGGAAGCCTTGTCCAATATAATTAAATCATATGCAGCGAGAGACATATGCTCCCTGTAGCTATCAATCATCTGTTCTGTTATCTGAGGCCAAGAAGTCCTGCTATCTATAGGCGATTGGCAAGCATCTATGTGATTAACTGCAACCATCACCCAATTTGAAAACTGCTCTTTTAATTAACTCCGTGTGGCATTTCATCCGCATCTGATTATGTCCAAAAGATAATCTCTTTGACTGTGCTGGCTCTGCCAAGCATCTTTTGACTTGTTACAAAAATGTTGCTCTGTTGTAGGAAAATTATGGCACTTGAGTGATTGTGCTCAGTTCTGTTCTCTCTAAATGAGAAATGTAAACTAGAGGAAAAACAGATACAATCTGAAGGATGCATAATAGTAAACATGATATTTTTCCTGATTAAAACAAACTAAGACATGCCTCTCATCATAGAATCATAGAATAGTTTGGGTTGGAAGTGACCTTCAAAGGCCATCTAGTCCAACCGCCCTGCAAGGAGCAGGGACATCTCCAACCAGATCAGGTTGCTCAGAGCCCCACCCAGCCTGGCCTTGAATGTTTCCAGGGATGGGGCATCCACTACCTCTCTGGGCAACCTGTTCCAGTGTTCTACCACCCTCATTGTAAAAAATTTCTTCCTTATGTCCAGTCTGAATCTACCCTTTTTTAGTTTAAAATCATTTCCCCTTGTCCTGTCACAACAGGCCCTACTAAAATGTTGCTTTCCATCTTACTTATAAGCCTGCTTTAGGTACTCCAAGGCCCCTCTAAAGTCTTCCTAGAGCCTCCTCTTCTCCAGGCTGAACAGCCTCAGATCTCTCAGCCTTTGTTCACAGGAGAGGTGCTCCAGCCCTCTGGTCATCTGAACTCCAAACTCACAGGACCACTCATGCTTTAGAAGTATTCCTGGGAGAAATAATTTTCCAAAACTCTTCCCAAATATCTCTCAGTTGACAGCCCATTGAAGAGAGCTTTCTTAAGGAGATCTGTATGTAGAGCCCAAGACACTCATACTGAAAGGTATTTAAGCAGGTGTCAAACTGGTATTTCCATTTGGTTTTGTTCAGTATATTATTCTCTTCAGCTGTACACATATGGAAACGTGCAGAAGGGACCGGATTTGTTCCAGTTTGTCATTTCTGTTATTGCAGAAATAAGTAGATGAAAAAGAAAGTTTAAATGTGATGAGCTGTGGATGGCTCAGGGTTGAGCTAGCCTTTGAAGAGGAGAAAAAATCCAGTGCTGGAAAGTGAAAGAAGCCGCTGATGGGGAAGGAGGACCTAGGCTCAATTCTTGCTTCTGCTGGGGTCAGGCAGATTGGGTAGTATCTGTGACCTCTGGTAGGATCATCTCTGGCTAACCACACTGACATCCTTATAAAAACCTACAGCTTTAGAAAAGCAGGAGTCAAAAAGAAAATTGAGTATTGTATTGCCAAAATCAAACAGTGCTGTTTTCCACCTGCTCACTTTTTTTCCTTGTTTATGTCTAGCACTGTCTGGCAGAGCAGAACGACAGTGCTGTCTTCAGAAACATCACCTCGGGGACAGCACCAAGGAACAGCCTTTTAAGCCTGCCTTTTAAGCTTCGTTTAATCTATATTACATATTGGTTTTCAAGCATTTCTTAATCTTATTGATTAAAACATTGGGGTATCTAATTATTATTGGCAACACAAATCATTATGTTATATCAAACTTACGTCAATACTTATCATGTTACTAATAGTTATACTATTATTATTACAATTCAACCTTGTGCCCTAATTAATCAAAAACAATTGCAGCAACCAACAAGAACATTGTAACTCAAGATTCCTTCATTTTGCTTTCTAACCAACAAATAAGGTCATGATTTGCCTTCTGGGTAACAGAATTGCATTTATATATCTGTAACATCCGAAGTTCATTCACCTTACTTAAAGCAAACTTCTCAGAATTGTATTTCTGCATGAAATTGTTCAAATTAAACTGTTCAAATCAAATTGTTAAAACTAAATTTTCAAAGTTGGGAAACAACAACGTTGGGATTATACTGACAAGCTCTGTCAATGCACAGATTATTTAACCTATACCAATATCAAATTCTATTGATAAAAAATTTCTCATTCAGTTAGTTACCCATCTTAAATGTGAAGTTTAATAATAAAACATACCCCCAAATCTGTATAACTTGTTAAGAAAGGAAAGAGGGAGAAAGAGAGGGAGAGAGAGAGAGAGAGAGAGAGGAGAGAGAAAAAGAAAGGGAGCGGAGGAGAGGGGCGGAAGGAAGGAAGCATAAAGGAGAAACTAGACAGTTTATTCTGATTCTAGGTCACCTTTTCCATGAGAAGATTTATCTTGAAGAGTCTATGGGGCATATCACAAGAAATGGACCAGAAATCATGTATTTCCCCTGATCATTAGCTGTTTTTTAACCACAGATGATGAATGTCAGGTTAGACTCAGCCTACTGAATACCAGTTGAGGTCCATGTTAGAATAATATTTTTTTTTGCAGAGAATGGAATTTTCTTTGTGTACACATTAGAGGTCAAGTACTGCCCTTGCATATAGTCCTGGTGTATGTAGTTTGAAGATAACCTATAGAATATACGCTCACTTTATGCAAAAATATTGTATGCATGTAGGCTATATAAGGTATAACTCTTAAAAGAGAAGAGACATAGGGACAACAAATATCATAGGTGAGGTGAAGTGTAGCCCTCCCTACAAAAGTTCTCTATAAGCACCTTTTGGCAAAATTGCAAATATTTAATTCTTTGTCTTTTTAAAAAACATAAAACATTAATTCTCAATTACAGGCCTTTTTTTTTTTCAAATATGATGTCTAATTTGCCCTTATCATTATTATAACCAATTAAATTATTAATCTTCTTTTATATGTCATTAAACAGCAAGCTATTTCAAACATTAAAAGGATAAGCTCCTTCTCTCTAACAAACTGGCTTGATAATCCCCCCATTTGCATATCCCAAAGCATGCACTTCCCATGCTTATATTTGCACTAAGTACTGCACAAATGTTTTTTATCCAGCCAGGCTCCATAAGGAACATCAGCTTGCTCTTTTTTAACACCCAAAGCATCTATCTTGCTCCCTCTTCCTCACTATCCTCCCAAATCATTTAGCAAGGGTGAGACTTTTTCCGGTCCACCTTGGTGGACTCAAGGCTGTCGGTAAGTCATGTCTGTGAGCAGATGGCTACTGGCTCCACCAGGGACCCACACTGCTTGGTGAGCAGCAGGGAGACAGACAAAAAATTAGCGAAGAAGGAAGGTCTGTGGAGCAGTGAGGCAAGGGAGGCCTGTAAAGGGGAGATGATCCGGCCGTGGTGCCCACTCCCATCACTGCTTCTGTCTTTTACCCCAAGCTTTTTCATTATTAAATTTCTGCAGTGCCCATGAAGAAGAGAGCTGCACATGGGATTTTTCCATCCACATTGAATACCCACATCCCTGACTACAAAGCCATGCTCCCACACATTCTTTCCCTGTGAATCTTATCTTCTCTGCACTCTCCTTCATCCTCCTTCCTTCTTACCTCTCATCTAGAAACTGTGAGCACCATCTTCAGTGCCACTCTGCCTTGGATGCTTCTCTCCCATTTCCCAGCAAATGCTTTGACCAAAGGATACTATGCAAGCAATAGCTTCCTTTGCCAAGCTCTCCCTAAATTACCCAGCTCTCTAAAGGAACCAGTGAACAAAATTGACCATGAATTTAATCTAAATGCACTGCCTTGAACGCAAGGAACACACACTTCAGATATGTATGAGCACATACCTAACATACAACGTAATGCAAGAACAAGACTCATTGATGGGCAAAACAAGAGGAGGAAGGGGATAGGAAAGATCAGGGTGCTTTCAGCATCACAGGGTTGTGTATGGGGATGTACAGATCTGGGAAAATTTATTGTAACTTATTTTGATTTGTTCCAGCTCTTGACTACTGCTTGCTGCTCTCCCTTCTCCTGCACCACTTTCCTACTTCATGGCAAAACCGAACTTCAATGGCGAGGGAAAGAACTCAAACATTTAGAATTTTCCTCTTGTATTGTTGGATACTTAAGCTTTTTTGAAAAGTTGCTTCATAGAGCAAATTTGTATTTCATTTAGTGAATATCTGAGACTCAAAGAGTTTTATTACACATTATTACTATCAGCAATAATGGGTTTAAGCTCAGAATATCTCATAATGTGTGTGTATTTTCCCAACTAAATTTCAGTAGGATAGGATTCCCAATATCCTACACTGCATTGATAAGAGAGACAGCCAAAGGATGGATGTCATTAATTTCTAGGAGATTATGTTTTCCTTTCTTGTTAAATTATTGCATAATTACTTCTTATTTTATGTATTTCAAATAGCAGATAACAGCGTTGAGTCAGTACCAAGATAACTATGGCTTAGCAACTTATTAACATATATCCAACATTACATGGCCTACTAGGGAGAAAATTTAAGAGTATTTCAATCCTTCTTATGTCCGTGTAATCAGATACTAGATCCTGCATAGATGTAGTATATTCTAAATCACACTTCAGCTGGAATACATGAACCGATTACCATTCACCTTATTTGATACACTGCTAAAAGTCAGGCCTTGTCTCTGCTTCTTCATTGTCTTCTTGTTGCTTCCTAGGCATACACTTTAAATTTATATTTCTGAACTTTATTAAAATGCCCTGAAATGGTCCTTCCATAACTTCACATCTTCAAAAAAGAGCAAAAAGCCCCACAGTCATTGTGCCTACAATTTAAATACATCTTATGGGTTAGGATGTTAGTATTTCATATTGGCATTTTAACAGAAACTGAAAGGAGTAAGGTGGCAAAGCATAAAACAGTAACACATCTAAATATTATTTTTTTTTCTTATACTGAAACAGCAATCACACATAAAATGCATCCATGTGGAGCAGGAACGGAGCAAGAGGAAAAGCCAGTCATGCAGCATCCATTTCCCGATCACTGTGAGGGGAGCTGCCCCAAGCTGGCAGTCCCTGAACTGCTCTGCCATTGTTTTGCTATACTGAGATGATGCAGTGGCTGGGGAGAGGCAGGGGCAGCAGGCAGGGGAGGGATGCGGTGATGTGTGGGTACCAGAAACCCAGCAGAGCAAGCTGGTAGCCTGGAAGAGCTTGTGCCCAACGCGATGTGCTAATGTTGCTTATCCAAATGTGGAGTGTGCCTTGTCAGCCGGCTCCCCATGGGTAGGAAGGGCTTTGAAGGTGCCCCTACATCTGCGAGGCAGGGCAGGGAGCTCTGGCAGAGAGGAGCAGGGAGAGGAGCACACGGGCAACGGGTCCTTGCGGGGCCCCCAGGTGGAAAACCACTAATTGTCTTCTCAGCTGGTAGGAGTACAGGATGATTTTTTGATGATGAGATATGTTTCCTCTTACAGTGCTTTTCTCCAAAACAATGCTTTGCTCTAAGGAAGCTCTTCAGTCACCAATTACAACTTTTCTTGTAGCTGGAGAGAACAAAACTACCAAATGGGAGCCTAAATCAGATTCACCAAGATAACCACAGGTTACCTCAGGGAACAGCACCCTCAAGCCAACTCACAAAGCAGCAGAATCAAGTAATGCTTTTCTCAGAATAAATGCAGTAGCTGAGGGGTGAAGACCAGCGAGGGACACCAGAGAGGAGGAAGCATCAGAAGTGATCACCTGGTGATTATAACAATTAGGTTTGAGGATATGAAGCAACCCTATATTTGGTCTGTTTCCTTTGTAGTTGTGGTTGCATTTTGGTGACAGAAGATGGGCAAACCACAGCGTCCAGCATTGCCCTGCTGCAGAGAGTCCTGGGGGCCATGACCGCAGCTGACTCTCCACGGACGAGATGTAAAGTGGGCACAAGATTAAATTCTCCTAATTGCCCACAACTGCCCAAGATGTGTCCTGCAGGGAAGTAGCACATCAATTTTACCCCTCCTGACCAAACAACCATAGCAGCATAGCAGGTTACTGGCTCAGAATGGAAACCTAGGCAGCTGTCATGGCAATTCTGACAAGGATTAGCCTGTCTGGGTTGTGTCATCTCAAGGTATTGTTCAAGCCTGCAAGACCAACCAGCCAGTGCAATCAGGAGGAATGTGCAACCCCTTTCATACAAGGCAGGAGAGGTGCATGTGTTGTGTTGGGCATCTCTGCAGCATGTCACTTAGAATCATAGAATGGTTAGGGTTGGAAGGGACCTTCAAAGGTCATCTAATCCAACCCCCCTGCAAGGAGCAGGGACATCACTGACTAGATCAGGTTGCTCAGAGCCTCATCCAGCCTGGCCTTGAACATTTTCAGGGATGAGGCATCCACCACCTCTCTGGGCAACCTGTTCCAGTGTTCTATAACTCGCATTGCAAAAAATTTTTTCCTAATTTCCAATCTAAATCTACCTCCTTCTATTTTAAAACCATTATCCCTCGTCCTATCACAACAGGCCCTACTGAACAGCCTCTCCCCATCTTCCTTGTAGGCCCCCTTTAGGTACTGGAAGACAGCTATAAGGTCTCCCCGGAGCCTCCTCTTCTCCAAGCTGAACAGCCCCAACTCTCTCAGACTGTCCTCATAGGAAGGGTGCTCCAGCCGTCTCATCATCTTCGTGGCCCTCCTCTGGACCCTCTCCAACTGGTCCATGTCCTTCTTATGTTGGGGGCTCCAGAACTGGATGCAATACTCCAGGTGGGGTCTCCCAGGGCAGAGTAGAGGGGCAGAATCGCCTCCCTCGATCTGCTGGCCATGCTCCTCTTGATGCAGCCCAGGAT
The DNA here is from genome assembly GCF_036417535.1 of Chlamydotis macqueenii. Classification (NCBI taxonomy): domain Eukaryota; kingdom Metazoa; phylum Chordata; class Aves; order Otidiformes; family Otididae; genus Chlamydotis; species Chlamydotis macqueenii. Next base: position 134,177,014 of record NC_141556.1, read on the forward strand.
GCGGTTGGCCTTCTGGGCCGCAAGGGCGCATTGCTGGCTCATGTTGAGCTTCTCATCCACCAGCACTCCCAAGTTCTTCTCCTCAGGGCTGGTCTTGATCCGTTCTCCGCCCAGCCTGTATTTGTGCCTAGGATTGCCATGACCCAGGTGCAAGACCTTGCACTTGGCCTGGCTGAACTTCATGAGGTTGGCATGGGCCACTTCTTACCGGATCCTCCTATTCCTAGCCCCAGCTTAGGTCTACATATTGAGCCATACATTAAAAATGCCCTTCCTCTTTCCCCCTCTCTTTTCAACTAGCCTGTGAAAGAGCTGTAGGTGAGGTTTAAGTGCCTGTAATGTCATATTGCCAAGCCTCCACGGACTGCCAAATTTCTCAGCAGAAAGCTAGGATGTGACGTGGTATTTGGAATGATTAAGTTGCCTTTATGCAGCACAAAGGGCATAAACGCCATTACGAACATGACTGATGTAATGCGTTTATAAACCATTTTTTAAAACAATATTCATGAAACGGAGTACTAACTAAGCTACTTCAAAAGCTGTGAAAATGAGTCCAAGTGAAAGTGTTGTGGGCAGATATGGTCTATGGAAGCACTTAGAAGCTAAGCCCCTCTTAGGTCCATCAACAGCAGATGGGTTTAAGTAAAATAGTAATTTATCTTGGTTTTTACAGTCTTGGCACTCCATCTTAACTGCTGATGTCCAGTGTGTCTGCAGCCCTTACTGGGGAAGATTAATAGTCCTTGTCGGATGCAAACCATTAAATGTTTCTTTCAGGACCTAATTATTGTGCTTAGTTGTAATTTATGTATGGAATTTACTCTTAAAATTATAAAGAAATATCACATAAAGTTCAGATCATAACAATTATAGCTGGGGAAAGGAAAGCACAAAGCAAGCATCCATGAGGCTGTAATTCTGCAGTTATGAAGAGCGCTCTCAGTGACATTAAACTGGAGGAAACAGATGTTTTTGAAGCTTTAAAGGTACAGAAGTCTCTCTGAGCTTCTAAACATCACTGCATTCAAGGGACGCAGGTTTGCTCAGCAATGCACCAAAGGTGCTCACCAGCCTGTCCCTTTATGAATAGATCACAGAGAAGAAATATCAATCTAGTAGGAGAATGAGCAAACTGATCCAACTCTTTCCAACCACAAATTTATAGAAGACCTAATCTATGGAGTTTTCCTACATACTCATGATAAACTTAAGTTTCCCTTGCAGTTTCCTCCCTGGGATCATGGCATGCCTTTTGTATGCAAGATAAGGCTTCTCACTAAAATGAATAGAGTTTGTTAAAAACACCATCTATTAAGAATTTGTCTAAAAAACACTAGGTAATAATGTGACCACGCCCAGTGACATTTTAAATAAGTGGTTTCTACTCTATGAAGTTCACTTGCTGCAGTGAAAGTAGAGAGAGTTAAAGCAATCTAGGAAGACAATCAATATTTCATTACTTGGGAGCTAAGTAGCAGTCAAGATAAACACTTCTGATTAAGATGTTTGTAGGACCAGTGCTTTTCTGTTTTACAAGCACATCCTGATAAGTCCTCCCAAAATCCAATGGGAATGGTTAAATATATTCTCATAATTTTATAGGCAGCAGCATTGAAACACAGGCAGAAAGGCTGACATTTCAAATGTAGATGTCTTAGATTAGGACTTAAACCATCTTTTGACGTCTAAACAAAGGTCTGGATGGAAGTTCACTGAAGCCAACTAAGTTTTCAGTGAGTATTTAACTAGTTCCAAAATCATTTCATGTTGCTCATATAGCAAATGGGACATGCAAAATTCATTATTCTTTCAGGAAAATGGGCAGAGTCCTTGTGGAAATGATGGGGTTAGAACTCAGATGTTTCTGGCTTTTGTTCCGTATTTTATGTTTATGGTATAAACAACAGAATCAAATAACACAGAGCTCAGTCACTTTTATTCTAAATAGCTACAGGAACATGCAACAAGTCCCAAACTGGTTTTAGAAGTGGAAGATGTGCATAATGTTAATTGATAATCATAATATGTTTGGTCAGAAATATTTACTTGTTTGTTTATTATTCAACAAGTTCTAAATGGTCTGCATTAAGAGAAGGCATACAGAGCATTGAAAACTAGCAAATTATTCCTCAAGACACATTTGCAGAAAAGAGTGCTGTGTTATTTAAACCCTTGAGCCCTGACTACCAAGTTCTGCTGCATCATCTGGTAAATCTGATCCTATTTCTACCAAACAGTGGAATTGAATTACAAAGGCTTCTGAGTATATCATACATAATGATATACTGACAGATGTTAAGTCCATTGACATCTTTCTCTGAAAATTAACAATACATAGCAATGTACTCAGGGGAAAACAGCCGGCTCACCAGTTTACTGATGTGTATATGAGTTTTTCTAAGACAACAAAGGCTTTTCTAAGATGTTAAACAATAAAACAAATTGATTCAGGCCTGTGTAAATAATAATAGATTATAGTCTCAGATGTTGCACATCTCCCTGATAGTATTTTCAAAGAGTTGTTCAGCACTTAACTGTGTAACTTATACCAAAAAAACCCATGTAATTAGTATGTCATCTAACACTGAACTTTGTGGTTTGTTTTAATATTTAATATTTAAATGTACACAAACTGAAATCTAGAAAATCCTTTCTGAGACAGATAGAATTGAAGAAACACTACTCCAGAATAAAGGCAAATATATTAAAACTGCTGAAGTGCTTATTCTTCTGCATTGTGATATGCATGTTGGAGTTTAGTGACAGACTCTTGCAATAGTTTAATTCTGCTTTTAGAAGATAGTATAGAAGTTGTATTTTAGAATAGTACCACTATCTCATAGTAAAAGATCTTTTCTGGTGTAAGCAGAGGATATAAAACAAGCCATTTTTTTAATCAAAACTATTTTGAGTTTTAGCATCTCAAGAAAGCCTTTGCAAATGAAACCCCACAAAATATGTCACAAATAAAAATGTACCCTTCCATCCCAGAAAAGAAAGAGCTCACTGATTATACTATGAACTCCATAAAATCACAGTGGCATAGAGGAGGAGAACAGAAAAATTATATAATTCAAGAGCCAGCAAGAGTTCTAAACCAATCAAACAAAAAGAAGTATTTTTCACAAATCATGAATCATTAAACTGAAGAATTTAATGTTAGAGGTAATTTTGAAGGCCAAAAACTTGAGTGAAGTCAAAAGCTATTCTGATTAAGAAGGAAAAAAAAAATCTGTCATCAGTAGCTCAGCATGAAGGTGCAGCTAGAACCTGTGCTTCAGGAGGATCATAAACTGTTGACCTCGGTCAGCCTTACCTCAGTACCGGGGAAGATTATGGAGTGGTTCATCTTGAGTGTGCTCACCAGGCATGTGCAGGACAACTATTGGGTCAGACCCAGTCAGCATGTGTTCATGAAAGGCAGGTCCTGCTTGCCCAGCCTGATCTTCTGCTACAACCAGATGACCCTCCTAGTAGACGAGGGAAAGGCTGTGGATGTTGTCTACCTGGACTTTAGCAAAGCCTTTGACACTGTCTCCCACAGCATTCTCCTAGAGAAGCTGGCAGCTTATGGCTTGGACAGGTATACTCTGTGATGCATTAAAAGCTGGCTGGGTGGCCGAGGCCAGAGAGTTGTGGCAAATGGAGTTAAATCCAGTTGGCAACCGATCACAAGCGGTGTTGCCTGGGGCTCAGTTTTGGGGCCAGTTCTGTTTAATATGTTTATCAAGGATCTGGATGAGGGAATTGAGTGCTCCCTCAGTAAGTTTGCAGATGACACCACACTGGGTGGCAGTGTCGATCTGCTTGAGGGTAGGAAGGCTCTGCAGAGGCATCTGGACAGGCTGGATCAATGGGCCAAGGTCAATTGTATGAGGTTTAACAAGGCCAAGGGCCAAATTCTGCACTTCAGTCATGACAACCCCATGCAATGCTACACACTTGAGAAAGAGTGACTGGAAAGATGCCTGGCAGAAAGAGACCAGGGGGTACTGGTTGACAGCCAGCTGAACATGAGCCAGCAGTGTACGCAGGTGGCCAAGAAGGCCAACAGCATCCTGGCTTCTATCAGGAACAGTGTGGCCAGCAGGAGTAGGGAAGTGATCGTGTCCCTGTACTCGGCACTGATGAGGCTGCACCTTGAATACTGTGTTGAGTTTTGGACCCCTCAGTACAAGAAAGACATTGAGTTGCTGGAGCGCGTCCAGAGAAGGGCATTGAAGATGGTGAAGGGTCTGGAGCACAAATCTTATGAGGAGCTGCAGTTCATTCTTGCTCTATTTTCTTGCTAACAATTTTGGAAGACATACTTTCTCTGTTATAAATTGCATTTGCAGAGGTTTGGGTTTTTTTTGGATGGCAATAATCAAATGCATATGTAACAAATCATTCCAAGGAACAAGTCAGTCAGGGGTAGGAGGTCAGATCGTTAAATTGACATATCCAAACTATACCAACTGGACACAGAAGGTGAATCTCTGGTGCAGTCAGATCTCCACAGCCTTCAGGATGAGCAAAGACAAGCGTTCGTACATTTAATAGAGTTTCGGTGTGTTTCAAGGGTGCACAGGCTGTGTGCTGAGGTGAATGCCACCCTTGGGGAAATGGATGTGCTGGGTATGAACTCTCAGTCGTGTTTCCCATTTGAGGTCAACGGTTATGGCACCATTCATTTGAGGTAGAAACTGGTAAGACTGTGGAACCACCTATGCTATTAGAGATCAAGGGATAGAAGTGGATGCTCTACAATAACAACGGTGACAACAGCAAGAGACTAAAGCATTGCTTGTGGTTTGGTTCAGCTCTCTGCCTCGCTCCCTGCTTGGCAGCTGTGGTGTGATACCTGCCAAAGGTAAGCGCTATGGCAGACCAGGAGCAAACAGCCAGAGAGTGGAGTTCAGCTGCATATGACAGTGTAAAAGCCTAATTCACACAGTGTAATGCCTAGAGCAACACAGCAGTGGCTAAAACAGCTGAGATCTTTCTTGATCAACATTTACTTCTGTCTAATCTTCTCCATGTTGGACTGGAGATACCAATAGGGCGTGCAAAGGAAAGTTTCCAAAGTAACAATGGGATGTTCCAGATCATTATCATGGGTCTAAAATGGGCATTATGCAGAAGGATGGTAAAAAAACCATGGAATAGCCTTCTAATTTGTGAAATTATCTGAAGTCTGACTGCAAGAGTGACTCACTGCTCTGGAAGCTGTCTGGGAAGAAAATTTTTCAAGTGGATTCACTGCTGACCCATTGCCAGGAATGGCAATATTTAGGTGAGAAAGAAATTATTGTACATATTAAAAGGGTACCTCAGAGATTGTTTGGCTGATCATTCCTGGTTTTTTTTCTGTCCCTGCAAATGTATCACAGTGCAAGGGGCAATGGGAGTGGCTGTGTGAATGACTGAAAAGACCTTGTGAAAATTTTAGGTCCAACAACAGTAATCTCCCTTAGAAGTATATGATGGTAATTATTTTAACACAGTGAAATGCACAATACAAAGAAGCATCTGACAAGGCAAATTACAGTATTTGAAGTGTAAATTAGGCACTAGACTAGTAGACATGTAATTAGCCAATCAAAAAATATCACAAGTGGATTTCCATGCTCATTGTTTCTGTCCACCCGCAGTGGCTTAAATATCCTCGTATCCTAAAGGGTGGGAAATTACACTTGATAATCAATTTCTCCTATTGGAAAGCTCTGTGGGTACCTGTATCTATCACATATTCCTCACCCTCTTGTAACAGGACCAGTCCTGTACTAGGGGGTCACGGTCTGCTTTTCCTTTCCTGCAAAGTGACTACACTTGCAGTGACGGAGTTTGGAGCAACCCCTAGAGCTCAGGTAAATCTTACCAAAAGGCTATGGACCAGGTCTTGAGCAGTCAAATCAAGCCACCAGCAACTGCACTAGTTCAGTTTAGCTTCTCCGATGGCCTTTTCTAGGAGAAAGACATTGTTTCAGGGGACAAGATTTCTTTTTAGAGCTCTGGAAGAACTCACATATCTAATCCAGAAGCCAGAAGGAGCAGACATTGTACAAAACTTAGGCTTGCCAAACAGAGTATGTTCTAAAGATACTTGAAATGTATACCTTTGTAAAGGCTTGTATGAGTAATTATGTAAATTCACTTAAACCCAAAACATTTTTTAAAATGTTAGCTCTGTTCTCAGGTGTGAGATCATCCAAGAAGCGCATCTGTTCATTTGCACTCATACTTCTCCTTTATATCTCTCTTGTAGTCTAAAGCTTCATTAGCTGGAATTCCCTAGGTGCACTAAATCCCAAATAAGAGCAGTACTTTGGGTCTCTGGCCCAGAATGCTTTGTAATTTTTAATTTTTAGTTAATTATGGGAAGGAGAGATTAGACTGAGGTTGTGGAGGTCTATTTTCATGGGAATTTTTTTTTTAAAGATAGCACAAAGTAAATTAAAAATCACATACTCATGCATATGTCTCAGAGGTTAAAATTGGGAATTGCTTAAACATCATTTCAATTAGTAGCACTCAGTTCCAGGTAAATACTTAAATAATTTGTTATTTTAATATGGTATGTGAATTTGTAATATCGCACTGGTAGAATTCAGTGTTCACAAACAGCATAACAGCACTTACAAAATAGAATGGCAAGAAAAGTATAAATGAAATTTGCAACAACTAAATGCAAATGCAAAATCACTGTTCTCACTTTGTGGGCTCTAATTAGATGCTTACTTAGGGAAAGATGGCCAAACAATATTGCAACCCATAAATGGAGATGGTTAAGTCAACCTCTAGCTCAAGCTCTGACCAATAAAGCCCTTTTTGAACCTGCCTAGTCCACGACCATGAATAAGGATGAAAGATTATCTTAATTCTTAAACCTAAGGCTTTCTTTAAAACTATTTTTGAAGTTATTAACAGCACTGAAATGCTGATAAATGTAAGTTAATGAGCATTTATCCTTGAAAAACATTACTCTGGAGGCAAATTTGTTAATATTATAAAAAAATTTCACTACATTTTTAATGGGTCTGTGGGTATTTAAAATCTGATTTAAAGGTATCTTTATGTATTTTTTAGTTCCTTGTAAAATTTTAATAAGAAACCACAGAACAACGTAATTCCCTGAAAGTGCATAAAAACAAATTTAGATAACAAAATACAGAAGGTAAATTGCCAGTTCCTAAGCATTCACCCAAAGCAAGTCCAAACGATTTTTTTTTTCCTGAGGCCTAAACATTTTGCTTGTTCTTTTCTCATTACTCTCCCTTTCCTAGGCAAATATCACATTTCAGCCTCTCTTGGAAGGAGACATTCCAGGAACATGGGACAACATCTTCTCAAGCAGGCCTGAGATCAGCATCTGCTGGTACCTTTCTGCTGGTACCGATCATACTGTGGTAAGGCAATGATCATCCACTTGCCTGATCATCAAGTATTAGGACTGTAAGACCAACATGTCTGGTTTTCACCCCCCTCTGTCCTTGCTAGCCTGTATTTCTACTTAATTTTCTCCTTATCTGATTCCAAATTATTATTGAAAGTAACAGGCTTGTCATTCCTGCAGAAGTGGTATGTTGGCAGGGTACTCTAGGAGACACTTGGCAAATTTGACTGCTGTCCATAGAAATATGAGGTTGTAAGACTCATTTTGATTTATTGTTGACAACATAAAAATGCCCTATGCCCGTTATGTGTTGCAGAAGAAATTTTGTTAAAAGTTGTTTTGAAATGAACAGCAAAAATGCATCAATCTACACAGACTCATGGCAAAATCTTCATCATTCACTTTCATTTGTTCAGACAAATTAATAACAGGTATAGACCTTGTCCATTAAGCCCTCAACCCGTAAACACTGATGTAACAGACAAATAATTCAGTGGGAGATTAGGTGACTACTTCCACGTTCACAAGGACTCTGAGGACGGGGACCCAGAGGTGGAGAGAGGAAACCACCAGTATTACTTTACCCCTTCTTGCTCAGTACACCTCTCCAAGGGCAGTTCTTCTTGCCTAGCTCATGCCAAAACTCCATGTATTTGCAAAACTAACAGGGTTCAGTAACAGCAGATTTTCCCTTGCTGGATGTGTATTCAAACAATTTTAGCTAAATCCTGCAGTGCTGAGACTGCACCGGATAGCACTGTTTTGCTGTCTTGACTTACCTTTCCCCACATGCTACTGCATAACCCACCTTTTGAGCTCTGTCCTTTACTTGAGAACATAGGCAGAAATACTTGTAACCCGTCTGTGGTTTCTCAGTTAAACTATATTTTTGAAAGCAGTGTCAGGAGCTATTTATGTTGTTGAAATCTAAAAAGGCATCAGCTCCATATTTTTCCCAACATAAGTACAAGCACAAAAAAAAAAATTCACAGTACTAAAACAACTTACAGTCAATATAAGGTATTACAGGCAAAAACTGATTACATTCAACTCTCAGAGCAGTGCTGGGTAGTGGTAGTCCTACCATACAAACATCCTAATCCAGTGGTAGGCTTTCATTACATACATATCTTCTAACAGATACTTTATGAAAAGTTTACACTGTTGTTTTGATGTAACTAAGGTACCCAAGAGGTCCTGGTGTATGCAATTCATTTTCTCAGAGCAACCTCATACTCAAATAAAACAATCTGTTTGAAAGCAGCCTCCTTTCATTGCTTTATAATTCTTCCAGTTGGTAATATTTTCCTTGACTTATACCACGGAAAAGTACAAACACTTCTGAGCCATTCTTCCAGTCCCTACCACGCTACGTTTCCTAGTCGCAGTAATTAGCACCTCTGAGATATTCCATCTTCATTTTTCTAGCTTAGTATTTTAGAGACTTACTTAAATTTTCTTTTCAAAGTTGTAGTGCTTTTGTTCATCAATAACGAATGATACACACAGAAGAGCAGGAAAGCGTGTTGAAAGCATTATGTATAAAATTGAGTCAAACCTTTTTGATGTTTACTTTTTTGAGATGCTTTGAATTTTCTTCTCCAAGTTCTAGTGCTCTTACATTCACTGCTAATAAGTGACATACTGTAAAAGCAGAAATGCTTTTAAAGGCATCAGGTGTAAGACTGAGTCAAAATGTTGTAACGCTAAGGGTCAGTAAGCTCATTCATGGAAACAGTACTCAAATTCAAGAGAAAATACCTTGGATAGTGTGTTTTATCATGAGTTTCTAGTCAGTCAAGAAAGAATTGGACATGCTGAGTGGATAAAGACTCAAGAAATCGTTTCCAGTCAATTCTATTTGTAAAACTTTTCCTGACTTTGAATAAAGGTGGATAGATCATTAAAAGTGATGGCAAAGGAAATGCACATTTAGCACTGCTACCAGGCTGCTAGTGAAGCAGCTTTATTTTAAATTCCTTAAACCAGCAGAAAAGTGACTATGGTTTCAAAGATATTCACTAAGAAAGCACTGAGGCACAAGCATGATAAGAACCACAGAAAAAAACATCAGACAATTTAAAATAAAATGAATGGTAAACTTATGCATAAATACACTGAAGAAAAGAATTTTCCTCTGTGGATGTATTTACTGAATATGATCTTCGGTTCTTTTTATTATCACTCTGAGATTTTTTTTTCAATGACTGTCTAAATTAATAGAAGCTTTCTGTGTCTGAAACCACAAAAAAAAATATTAAGCTTCAGCTGTCAACATAAAAACTTGGTGCACTGAATACAAATAATTGTCACTAAAGGAGTGACACAAAAAAACCCACTTTAATTATTCACAGATTTAATATATTGAAGTATCATTAACATTCAGGACTCCACCTTAAAGTAATTAAAATGCAGGAAGACTTAGAGTGGAGGTCATTGAGAAAAGCACCTATATAGGGGGATGAAGAAGGAGGCTGGCTGGAAGAGAGAAGCAAGACATTTTAAGGAGAAAGACAAATACTTGTTGACTCAGAGATCCAAAAATACCTTCAAAGAGCGTTGATTAAGCAGACATAAGATATCTACACATTTTTATAAAGTATATTTTACCTGAGTGCTTTGTAAATAAGCTCCCTGACGCATCCCCAGCACTTTGAGGGTCTTTTTCAGTAATGTGATTTTTGTACAAACCGCTTCTGCCAAGCTCTCTCTCTGTTGTCTTTAACCTTGAACCGACAATAAGGAAGCTGTGTCTCCAGCGCGGTGTCTCAAGCAGCTTGGTCTCAAGGCCTTCTGAAAGGGAAGTCTAGTCAGTAGACCTGGCTGAAAACTGGGATAAGCTTTGCTTCTGCAGCAGGTAACACACATGCCTTCTCCTTGTTCCCTCCAAACACTGAGCATTTCTTTAAAATATTTTTTAAACCTGGATTTCAAACTCAGTTTGCTCAGGACTAAAAGTTTCATTTTATGATCCTCTGACTCTCATCAGTTGAAATGAATACTTAGATAAATGAGAAATTATCTTCCTGCAGGACTATTTTCCTGAGATTAGAGTGATTAATATTTCTTCTGCTAAAAACACCGAAACAAACCAGATTTAGTGGGCACATTTACCCCAGTGCTATATGACACAGTTGCAACATCTGAAAGAATAATGTTAAGCAAAATGGTTAGTATGCAAAAAGGCTAGAGATGACAGTCACACATAATCTGCCATAGTTTTTCTCTACACTCAGTGTGTTTTTTTTCAAGAAAGCACTTAAATAGGTAAGTCTGCAATATGAAAAGTAAGGATAGCCTTGTGATTAAGACATTTGATTTGCATTTCAATTTGTCTCCTGTTCCTCTATTTTTCTTGCATCCTACTGCCCCACTTCATTTGCCTGTTCCTCATTTTTCTCTTCTGTAAAGTGGAGAGAGTCAAACCTTGGTTTTGCCTATTTGGACTGGGTGTTTCCACAGCAGAAGTATGAACTGGAGGCTGACAGGGACCTTTTTATTCTGAAAAATTACAGAACCTCAATTGCTGAAAAGTGAAGTTTTCTTGTTCAGCCATCCCTAGCTCCACCGCTCTTGGAGCACCACATGGACGTATCAGCTTTCTAGTGTTTTGTCAGTATCTGCCTCTGAACTGTAAATCAAAATGGTCAGAAGAGACATAAATATAAGATATATAAATACTCAAGTACCAGTCTAAGTATGCAGTACAGATTTTGTATCAGCACTGCTAACAAAACAACACACAGTTCTCCTTTTGCTTCCCCTTAGCAGCCCTGCCTCTGGAGAGACTGAGCTCACAGAAGATAATCCGCTGGATTACACAAATGGGCAAAACTGAAGTGATGCTGCTCACTCAAGGGGTTGTAGTCATCTGGGCATGAAGCTTGTCTAGTTTAATAAGCATGCAGCAACATATCTTTGAGGGTATGTGCCCAAATAGTGTGTGCTTTTCTATCTACATAAGCTTCACGTACCATGAAAGCTCATCCCACCTGATGCTTACAGCACACAAAAAAAGCGGTGCAGAGATCTCCAACCTCAGCACAGCCAGGCAGTTCCCATGGTGTTGCATGGCTCTGTGCAAGCGTATCAGCTTGGACATAATTGAAGCAACACAGCTGGAACTTGATAGGCAGGTTCCCACAGCTCAGCCCAGCAGTGCAACACAGATGTACTGCTCCTGATAGCAGCCGACTCTGCGTGAAGCAGTTCAAGTGCCTCTGCACTGCATTTGCCAGTGCTCCACTTTTTAAGGTTACCTCATTTGGTATTTGAAGAAGTATTGCAGTTATTTTGTCTTCTGTTACTGTGCTGCTAAGTTTGGTACAAAAAAAAAACCATTCAAAAGAGGATCCAAAACCATTGCTTTTTGGCCAAGGACAATTTTAAGCATGCAATCCCTGTGAAATGTCTGCAGTGGTTATTTTAGGGTTTTGTTCCTTTCTGAAGTCCTTTACACTTCTGTACAAAAAAAAAAAGCCTTTTTGCTAGCAACCTCTTTTGCCAATTCTATTGCAAGCAGGAACCTGACCTTTAAAAAAGATAAACACAAGCGGAGCAAGAACTGCCAAGCAGTCCAACAGTGCTAATCCCTCTCTATGAAAAACAAACTGTAATGCTAATTTACAAAGTTGCAGATCAAAAGATGTATCCACACTTAGACTATTTAAGTGTTGCAACTGCTTTCAGATCTTAAAATGGAGCTTTCCCTTAAGCCAAGCTGCTGCATCCTTTCCCTCACTGCGAGGAAGCTTTGTTGAAGATTACTAGGCTTGTCTTGCAGAAAGTGAGTGCTTTTAATCAAGTGAAGGCTGAGTTTAAATTTTGCACCCCTGCACACAGGGACTAATATTTCACTTCAGAGGTGGCCTCGCAACTGAGTGAGGGCACTAGAAGTCTGCTATCCATCAGAGTTAATAGTATCATTGTATTTATGGGAGTCCAGTCTCTCCACACCTGAGTGTGCTTTGAAGGTGCCCAAGTCAATGGAAGCCATCCGTTGCAAGCAGTAGGAAACATCACCAGGAGTGCAACAGCTTTAGTATAAACAATGTGGTTTCCTCCGAAACACTTGGCAGCTCAAAGATCTGCTCCCTAATATCAACTGCTTAAGGGTCTAATGCTTCTTTCTAACACAGCAGTGGACATTGATTTTGGTGGGAAGCATGACGAATTTCACCGTCTCTCTGGTTGATAAATTTGTCTTACATTTCTAATGTTCACACCACAGGATAAACAGAGGCTTTAAACCAATTACCGAATGTTTGTAAAGTTCCATACAATTAAAAAAGCTAAGTGCAAGCTATTATTACCTTCTCATTACAATTTTGCTAACATTAATCATTCTGCTTTTTAGGGGGAGGACAGCTGACAACCTCCTTAAATTTTGATTCATTTGTACTAATCAGAACCACTATCCAAACCTTCCCTGGAGTGAATACATTAAATACTGCCAAAACCTAATTGTTACATTATGCATGTTATTACTCCTTTTAGGCCTAGTTGGTTAATGAAGCTATGGGGTCTTCTAGGTTATTTCTCTTGGGTAAAGACGGTAGAGTCTTGGATGGTAGAGTCAAGCACCCTAGAAGCAGTGTGTGCAACCCACAATTTTCCTGCACGAGGACAATCCAACAGAAGGTAGCTATGTCTTTGCTCACAGCCAAAAACTTCTATCAGCCAAGGCTCAGCACAGAAAACTCTCGGTGCACTTTTTCTGTACAGTGCTGCCCATGCTGTTTCACAGTGGGCCCAGTGTTTTCTTGATCTCTTTCCCCACTTTTCTGGTGTTCCTCTTTTCCTCCTCCTTATCAAGATGCCAGGCTACTACCAGCCACTGTCCTCTATTGTACTATTTTGTGCTGCACACTGTTCAGGTGCGTGCTTTTGTTCTGGCCCATAGCTGGTTTTCACCTGAGGTCCATACTTGTGTTAATAGAACACCTAACGTAAGGAGGGCAAAAGCAGAGATCACTTGCTGAGAACAGAAATCAGACAGTCAGGTCTCACATGGGACAGTGGGAAAGACTCTTCTTAAGGACCCAGGTGGGACTGTGTGACTTTTGCTACTGAAAGATACTGGACTAACAACAAGAACATGAGATCGGTCCCTCTCTTCAAGAATTGAGCAGGAAGGCAAAAATTTGTTTACGAGCCCTTTTAATTTCTGTTTTTCTGAGTTCTGCATTTTTGTTCATTTCAGATTTTTATTTTCATAACTCTAGCTTTCACATTTCATGATTTTTTTTTTTTTCCGGGAATTTCTTACCTTAGGGAAAAGATTAATGCAGATCCACATCAAAGCTCTGGGAAGCCCCACCACAGGTGAGTATTTATAGTGTGGTCTGGGGAAGAATTTTGCAATGAATTTGTATTCAGAAAAATTGAGCAGGCACAGCATAAGACTTGGCCAGAATATAATAACTTTTCACTGTAATTATCTTAATGCCTATGCTCAATTGCCGTAGATGACTGGCTCTGAGAAGGCTTCCATGAAAAAAAAATGAAACTGCCTTTTCTGGCAAAGCAGGACATAAACAGGAGGTGAGGGAAAGGTAGGACTATTTGGTATGGGAGAAAAATTGATGTTCTTGCTCTCTTTGTAGACTTCATCTGAAAGCCTCTGTCACTCTGCTAACTTGTCTGTCATCTGTCACATTTCCAATTTGCCTGTCAGCAAGACAGAAGGAAATTGCTTTGGATGAAGGTTATTGACTGTGTCTTGAGAAATCCTAATTCAGTCCACAGCTCTGTCCCAGGGTCTCAGGATGATACCACGATAATCATAAGATAGCTTCTGCAAAGGCATCCCAGGCTGCCCTCTGCCTGCCCACTCACTGAAGGGAAAAAAAAATAAAATTCACCAACCCTTTTGCTGGTGCTTTTCTCTGCTATCGCTTCAGAGGACATTGGTACATGCTGTGCTTACGTGTACTAACACATGCAGCCAAGTCCAGTCTCTACAGGCTCAAGTGTTTCTGTATGGCAAATAATTATTTCACAACAACTATGGCAAGTATATATTTTCCCTCCATTTTACATGTGGACTGCAGATGGGGAATCTTTAATCTCACAGTTTTGGCAGCATGGTCTGATAGTGCCAAAAACTTTTGATATGTACTGCATGTGACCCAACACCCATGGAAGTAGCACGCTCCACATTCGTGGCAAGGTACCTTTTGTCCTGGGGTGTAGTTAGCCCCAAAGGTGTACACAGGTATTTAAACTGAAAAGAAATTGAAACACCCAAAAGCATTTGCTGAGTCTTAAAAAAAAACTACAGTAGGACTCAGCAAATACTCACTACGTACACAGTCCTGAAGCTAAAGCCATGTGGGCCAAGCATTCAGGAGCTCTGCGAGTCAGGGCACTTGACCATCCAGGGATGAGATGAGACAGTGGCAAGCATGAATTTAAATGACAACTTCAGCCTTTGTGGTACTCAGGACAAAATCTGACATCAACACATAGTTGATTGTGACTGGAAAGAGGTAGGTTCCTTTCTCCACTTTTCCAAAATTAGAAAAAAGTCCTGTTGTTGAACTGGTAGGACAAAGGGATACCAGCATCAGTCTGTTTTGCACTACATTTAACTTGGTGTTATCAAATGGCATGAAGGATATACTTGTGCCAATGCATGTCATTACTGAGCATCTTCCCTTTATATCTCCCACCGTCACTTTTTCATGCTCAAAATAATAACTTTCTGATTCACTGCTATTATATTCCAATCTCCTAAAATCACATTGGCAGACTAGATTGATCTGTCTGTATATCTTCCTTACTCTCAGAAAACTTTGTTTCTTAACACGTAACAGAAAAAAAATTGAAAAGAGCTCTGAAAATACCTTCCATCGGCTTTTTTTTCTAGTTTCAGTTATGACATCCTCATTCCAGTGGCTTTCCTGGCTGCAAATAGTGCTTACTGGAGGTGCAAAAGTATGATATGTAATTTTAAAGCAAAGTAGCACTTTTAGATCTCTACTTTCTTTTGATTTAGGCAAAAGAGGCATCTTTAGAGACTTCTTAGCTCCTTTGCGGAAATTCTTAACAGTATCTGAGTGACAAGATCCTGCCATGTACAATACATATAAATCCCTGGATCCTAGGTCTGGTCAAAACTGAGAATATGAAGATGGAGAATACTCTGCCAGGAGTGGAAGGGAGCATTTTGACATCTTCTTTGACTTCCATGAACTGCCTGGGCAGTTCACGTGGAGACAGCTGTGGAGACAGCTGATGCAGCCCACCTTTGACATAAGCACTGACCATGGTTCCAGTCAAAGTATGGTGTGATATATTGTGCCTATACGCTTTTATAGCACTTGCCAGAATGGTATGAAAATATTTCATGGATAGATTAGGTCTATCATGTTTCCTGATGGACATCAGGATCTTTTGATGCTTTGCTGGAGAAGCAGGCATTGCTTGGTGCAATTGTTCTCTATTCCTTTCTGCTGTATTAACCTACAGCAACTCATAGGTCTTGGTAAAGAGAATAGTTTTGCAAGATGCTTTGAAAAACAAAAAGGCTAATTCTGAGCCTGGTAATCTCCTCTGAAAGTTTAGTTAGTAGCTCAAGAATAACGTCTATAATTCAGACTCCTTGTGCTGGGCTCTGGGAACTGCTCTGGTAAAATCATGAATGAGTCACGAACCACTGCATTCTCCATACAGCGCAGTAGTCACCTACGGTTCACGTTTTTGCCTGTGTATGCTTTAATCTTACTATGTACCATCTTACCTTATTAGTATGAAAGGAATTTTGGCATTGAAAGGCCAAATGAATGAAAGCCTTGTTGGGGTACACGGTGGAAAGAGAGATTTACACTTGATGTGGACAGTGCTTGTTTTTTTTTCTAATTAGGGGACAGTGCAGTAAGCTTTGTGATATGTTAATTTGTTAGAGCTGGAATGTGTTTTGACTAAGTGGAAAGATAATTTGCTTTAATTCTTAAAATGAGTAAGACATTTAATGAGACAAGTTGTTTTCATTTGAAGATATTTGATATATATGTAAGATATGCTATCATGAGGTAAATGCAAATGAAATTAAACCAAAACAACACAGGACACTAAGTTTATTGCCAGATGATATATATCATCTCTAGCTAATTAATAAGTATGTAAGTTAGGCAGGCTGAGGATAAAGAATGGGTCAAAGCTTTGCTTTCTGGAATGATTCCTCAAGATGATGTCATCATGGCTGCCATTCATCTTGTTTCTACCACACTGAGGGTCTACATATGGAGAAGCTTGTCTGGTTTGGTAAAACTATCTTGGATTTTTAGCACTAAAGATGGTTATTCCAGATTTTGTTTGACTGTTTAAAGAAGCAAATCTCATACAAGCTACAAACTTCATAAATTAGAAACTTCACTAAACAACAGGATTAATACATGACAACCTTGAAGAAGATAAAGCAAATTTGGGGAAAAAAAATGTTGGCATGAAGTATTGTTTACATCTGACTCATAAATTAAATGCAGAGTTTATAATCTTGAGAAGGAAGCAGCAAGTGGAGCTTTCTTGCTACGGGAGAAAAAGGCAGTCCTTCAAAGTATTGTTTCCTACTTTTCAGATTCATCTCAATCCTGCTTCAGCTAAGGGAGACACCTACATCTCAGCGCCAGTCTCTTCTCAGAATAAGAACAACTTTGTATAGTAACATACCAACAAGGAAACAGTGGTACCCGACAGTACCAGCAACCATCACCAGCAGCAGAACTGACAGTTTCTTCTCCACCCCTTGAGTAGTCTCATACGGATACTAAGGTGCAAGGGTTCAAGTTGCAGAGTTTGGGCCTTGGATGGATAGCTAATCCTAAGTAGCTTTTCCTGCACATAAGACCCCAACCTGACATGCACGAGCCTATCATGACTAACTAGATGTTAAGAGAGCCACATGCAAGGGCTCATCAGTGGGGATTTTTTTTTTTACCAGAGACCTCTTTATAATCATAGAATCATAGAATAGTTAGGGTTGGGAGGGACCATCAAAGGTCATCTAGTCCAACCCCCGTGCAAGGAGCAAGGACATCTCCAACCGGATCAGGTTGCTCTGAGCCCCATCCAACCTGGCCTTGAATGTTTCCAGGGATGTGGCATCCACCATCTCTCTGGGCAACCTGTTCCCAGGTTGTTGCAAAAATAGGCTTGCCCATGATGGGCTTGCCCAACGAAAATCCTGACTGAGCCACATGTTTATGGACTGCCAGTAGTTCAGGACCTTTTGCTCTGCATCTAGCCCTGCGTCAGCACTGACCTGCCATCGCTGTTGTGGGAAATCCCTGCACGTGGAAACACCATAGCAGGGATATTTCACTTGGGCTGCTGTGAAATATTAGGGAGCTACAGACCGTGCTGACCTTGTCTCTGATCAACCCCTGCTCAACAGCTGAAAAAGTAGCACAGCAGAGGGAGAACCTCGATGTATGAGCAAACAGAGCAAGGCACACATTTCGCTGGCTCTCCTGGCTCTGGCTTGACCCCCTGTTTAATCAGACTGCACAGTGGAGATTCCTAAAGCTGGAGACTGTGCGCACTGAACTTCGCTCCTCACCTTGCTTCCTATGATCTGACAGTTCTCATTCCACCTACTTTCTGCAGAGGACAAATACGTTTATTAGTGTGATTGCTGGATAAAAATAGTAGCAACTCCCAAATTCAGTAGTGTGAGAAGGGGTTGAGAGAGGGCTATGTGTACCTGTGAGCATAAATAGAAACAAGAAAGTCTGAGACACTCCACTCGTTAGAGCACTGAAAACGTGCTACATTTCTTCACATACCCTACCTACTCCAGACAGCTCAGAAGGAATGACTAGATCATCCTGCAGGTGCTTAAAATTAATTTTGAGGAGCATCTGTACACGTGGGCTGCCTGTGCTCCGTGCCGAGGGGCTGCGGCATTGCAGGCTGCCTGTGCTTGCCCCAGGCAGGGTAGGGACAGGGCTGGGCACATCAGCCTTCCACCACATGTGGAAACCTCTTGGCAACACCAGCGCGAGGCATGCAACTCCTTGAGTGCCCCAT
Source organism: Chlamydotis macqueenii (assembly GCF_036417535.1). Lineage (NCBI taxonomy): Eukaryota > Metazoa > Chordata > Aves > Otidiformes > Otididae > Chlamydotis > Chlamydotis macqueenii. The sequence goes on from NC_141556.1 coordinate 134,195,423, forward strand.
GTAATCAGCCTTGAGATGGGTTACGATTTAGCTCCCATTCAGTTATTTAAAGTTATTTTTCTCTCAGTTAAGGCATGTTCAGAAAGGCTGGAATAGGCTGGATTAGGTAACCCTGTTGCTAACCTGTCTTAGTCCAAACAGAGCAAGATGGGTTAGCAAAGGGACTACCTACAGATGGGCGATCCGCTCCTAATGGAGCAAGAGGTACGGTGGGACTCCTCTTGATCTGTAGGACATCTGGAGTTGTGCACAGATGAGTGACCTTGTGGCTGTGGGACATTTATCAGACAGAGGCTGCCAGGATGAAAAGCAAGGACTCCCTGCACTTTCAATAGTACTTCTCATCTCCTCTTTGTTTTTGTTCCATCTCCTAAAATTAACGTTTGCAGCAGATCTGAGGGAATATCTCTCTTCCGCTCCTCTCCTACAAGAAAGCGTGCAATTATTTCCCTGGGACGAGACGTCTACAGACATCAATGACTTTCCAATTAAGCTTTTACCAAGCTTGCTTGTTTGGTAAAAGAGCAAAGCAGCAGGGTGACAGTGCCAGGGCTGGGTGGCCCTCTCCTGGCCGCGCTCGGGCCATGCACCTGGCCTGAGGCACAAACGGGTGGCCCCAGGCTGCGCCCCGGGAGAACCGGCCGCACCACGAAAGGAGAAGCCGCACATATGTGCTTTGGATTGAACAGGATGCCTTTATGTTCCATGTACTGGCTTTTCAACAAGCGGCACGCTAAATATAACCAGAGCTCCTTTCTCACCTGCAACATGAGGCACTGTTCATCACAAATGACTGTAGAGAAGTGCGGTGATCATTACAAGCTGGGTCCATCTCACACAAATTTGGTCCCTCAGGTCTTCTGACACCTATTCTATGTTAGTGTCCTTTACAGTGATTCACTTGGCCTCTTTCAGGTTGTGGTGCTATGCTTTCTAAGAATGCAGGGGGGTTGGAGTAGATGACCTTTAAAGGTCCCCCCCAACCCAAACTCTTCTGTGATTCTGTGATTCTATGGTGCCTATTACTTTCCACCTCAGAGGCATATGTTCAAAAGATGCGTGGCCAGCATGTCCAGGGAGGTGATTCTTCCCCTCTACTCTGCTCCGGTGAGACCCCACCTGGAGTACTTCATCCAGCTCTGGAGCCCCGAACATAAGAAAGACGTGGGCCTGTTGGAGTGAGTCCAGAGGAGGGCCACGAATATGATCGGAGGGCTGGAACACCTCTCCTATGAGGACAGGCTGAAAAAATTGGGGCTGTTGAGCCTGGAGAAGAGGAGGCTCCGGGGAGACCTTATAGCAGCCCTCCAGTACCTCAAGGGGGCTTATAAGACAGATGGGGAGAAACTCTTCAGCAGGGCCTGTTGTGATAGGACAAGGGGTAATGGTTTCAGAATAGAGGGAGGTAGATTCAGATTAGATATTAGGAAAAAAATTTTTGAACTGATGAGGGTGCTAGAACACTGGAACAGGTTGCCCATAGAGGTGGTGGATGCCCCATCCCTGGATACATTCAAGGCCAGGTTGGATGAGGCTCTGAGCAACATGATCTGGTTGGAGATGTCCCTGGTCCTTGCAGGGGGATTGGACTAGATGACCTTTAAAGGTCCTTTCCAAGCCAAACTATTCTATGATTCTATGATCAATGCCATCTACTGGAATATAGTCAGTTAGCTTTCCTCTTTCCTTGTGAGAGCCTGGTTGTCCTCTTATTTGCATTAGGGTGGAAAACAACTATCCCAGTGAAGTCCATCACAATGCCTTGGTGTGGAAAATGTTGCAGGTAAAAGCAGAACTGCGGCCCAAATATCTTCAAGAATAAAGAGGATTTTTTTGCCACTACTGGAACTCTTTCCCTTCCTTCCTCTCTCCCCTTTCTCCTCTTCCCATCCTTCCCCAATCACTCTGAGAGGGAAACCATTCAGGACTTGCGAGCCTCCTCTTTTGTCTGGCAACATGGCAAATTCTTCCTACCTTGATTTTAAATATTTAAGACTAAAATATTTTAAATACATTACATTGACAACATGTCTTTCATAAAGACAGATGAGTACTAACATAGCAGGAAAAAGAAATCAAAATACCCATTAGTGATACATTGCTGATGGAGTCTGCAGGTGACAGAAAAGACTGGACAGTGCTAAATAATGCAAAGTGTAAGGTCATTGTTACAGTAATACCAAACAATCTTAATTGTTTGGTAAAGTGGTGAAATTCAAAGGCTTTGTTTTTATAACATCACATGCTCTGTGTGTCTAGGAAGACAGGAATTCCCATAGCATCAGGGACTCTGTCCTGAGAAGCTGTGACTGTTTCTGGTATATCTTTTTTAAGCAGCTGAACTCCAGTATCCAGTGCAACCGTAGAGACAAAAGCACCAACATGACTCCAGGAAAGACAAACCACCAGCTAGGAGATTGAAATCATTGCCTGAGTAGGGGCATGTGTACCACTCCACACCCAGTCCTGCTGCCCCTGGCTCCACAGGGTACTGAAAAAAAATGAAGCAGGCATCAAAGAGGAACAAAAAGGAAAAACAGAGAAGTGGAAAATATGCTTTCCTCATGGAAAACTGAGTATCAGTTCATATAGCTGATACAACACAGGGTTAAGGGTTTGAACAGTGTTTCCAGGAATCCCCCTGAGAACAAATCTCAGTCAAAGAGCTCTCAGACCTGTAGGATATAATGACCTACCAGGATTGGAACCAGAAGTCAAAAACATTCATACTGAAATAAAAAGATAAGTACCATGCCTAGAAAAAAAAGAGAAGGTGATACAAAGGCAGACAGTAACATCCTACAATTAGACTGTTAAAGGCTTGTCGATACCTAAGAGCAGGAAGCAGCCTTTCTTGAGCATTTCAGAAGTACGTGTGATGCCAAACTCTCATTAACTTGTCTCTGAAAATCTTATACTTGATGTTAACTGTGAATATGTAATATAAATTGATAGCTGATCTACACCTTTGTTAGCATAGCAATTGCTTGGAAAGCCTAGCACAGAAGGAGCTTTGTGACCATTAATAAGCTAAAAGTATCACTTTTGTTCGCAGCAAGGTGATTACTTCCTAAAGAGCAAGCTCACAGTATGAAAAGACTGGCAGTACAAACAGACCAGACTTGCCCCTGATCGAGAGCCAAGCCCCTAATCCAGGTTTAAAAAAAACCCACGCATGTGCTCCCTGGGAAAGGCAATTCAGGACCACCCGGGTAGCAGGCAGTGCTACCCGGCTGCAGGGCTGCCCCTGGCTGTGCCATCCCATTTCCTTGGCTTCATCCCCACGACAGCGCTGGAGCGTGACAGGGCACCACTGTGAAGAGCCACATCAGCTAACAGCATGCTAAAATCACTCTGCCGCACTCTGTAGCCTTGGAAAAACAGTATTAGTGTGGCTGGTGATGGCTAGAGCCTGGTATGGGAAGGTGCTTACATTTCCAGTTTAGAAGAATATTCTGCTGTAAACATTTCACAGTGCTAAATCCTAACAGCCACTGATAGAATGAGCTACACATTATAAAACCTGAATATTTATTACAATGCTTTTTGGGAAAGATTTGTTATCACCTGTAGCATTCTTCTGAGACTAGCACTGTTAACACAGACCCCTTTCTGCTACCTCATATTTACCTATGAAGGCAGGACAGGGTGTCCTGGTTCCTAGTTCCTGTTCTAAGCCCAGCTAGCTCAGTTGGTAGAGCATGAGACTCTCAATCTCAGGGTCATGGGGCACGAGATAACCACAGATCTGACCAGAGTGGCTTGAAACAGAAAGGTACAATGAACTGCTAAAAACTACACTGAGAGCAATGGGTAGTGGGACCTTTGAACACTGGGATACACATTTAGCAAAAGCAACTTTTATAACAGAAATAAGTTGGGGAAGACAGTCCGGTTTACTCCTCCCTTGGGCAAAGGCAAACCCACGCATGGGATTTGGTGTGGATTTGTGATCCCATTTGCATGGGATCAAGGACCTGGGTGTACTTGGTGGGTGATGTGAGATGGGGAAATCCGATGTGTACCTCAAGGAGGTCTGATTTTAGGTGAAAATAGCCAATAATTGGAACTGTATGATGTTAATTGCTGTATAATACTGTATGTCATTACTTCTATAGCTGTTATATGTCATATCAAAGGCATTATAGTAAAAATCACCTAGATTAACAAACAATGAACTTTTATAAAACAATTCCTAGGCTTCCTGAACTTTAAAAGTCCTGAACTCTGAATTCAAAGAGAGACCTGGAGTTGCTCCATGGACTTCCTTGCTTTTCTACTTCTTCCATCACCTGTTCAATAAAACAAGTCACTGTTTCTCTCTGGGATAAAGCATGAAGAGAGCTGTCAAATGCTGAAATATAAGAAGTCTTTGCACTCTGAGAACAAAGAAATAAGCTGCCAAAATATGCACTGCCCTGCCTATAGTCAAAGGACTTCTGATTGCAGGCCAAGAAGGAAGAAAAGTGTCATTCTAGCTGACAGGATGCTTAAGCTATTTTAAAATTACATTTAGGTGTAGTTGAAAACAAACCATAGAATCATGGAATCTTTAAGGTTGGAAAAGACCTCCAAGATCATAAAGTCCAACCACGAACCTAACACGACCATGCCTGCCAGTTTGTAGGGCTGGGCAGGATGCATGTGTTCTGTCAGAGAAGCTGAAGCAGAAGTGCCCTGACACACACCCATGACATGGGGTCAGGCCCATAGTATAATCCTTTAGAGCTACGTAGTTAATTGGACATCTCAGTTCTTCTTCTGACCTTGACGATAGGCTCCAAAATGCAGGTATTTGCAAGGACTGCCGGAGAACATGAGTGCTGAGGGAAACATACCTGTCTGGTACAGCTGCAGGGGGGAGATGTGTATTCAGTAGCAGAGGTAGCTATTGTGGAGGGAGGATAAAGTGCTGCTTAATTTCATGTACGTGTTTGCAATACAGTCATTAAACACCATGGTAAGAATGGTTTTAGATTTTCATATATTGGCCACAACTGTAGCAATTACAAAAATAAAAGAAAGCAAATGCTGATGAGTAACTACTATGTTATGGGAGGTATAACAATTCAAAAGTTATTTAACTTGCATAACTCCCAAATGAACACCCAATAAAGCTGTTCAGACACAGCTGCTGGAACTACCGGTAATGTCAAAATACAGGTTATTGAAATAAAATGCCTAGTTAAAACATCAGTTTTAGGATGACAATATTTTCACGGGAGATGCATAGAGCAGAATTATTTTCCTATCATCTGACATCCTTAAATACCAGCCTTGGGTCTAATCTGCATTATGCAAGTTGGAATCAGCCACAGGAGCTGTATGGCCCAGAATGGAGAAAAAAAAATCCCCTACATTTTTTTTTCTGTTTGCAAGACTTTCTAGATTAATGAATCTTTCTTAAAATAGCCTCGAGACATATGAAACTGAGCATCCCTGCTCATGGTGGGTGAAACATTTGGTCTTAACTACCTGTAAATAATTTAAGTGCTGAAACTTTGGTGATGCTGAGTAGGCCTAAGGCACTTAATTATCTAACAAGATATCCTAGGGAACTCAAATAGTGTTTTCTGCCTCATTAGGACAGAAATACAATTTTTCTCCTATTTCAGCAAATGCCTCCGCAACAAACAACAAAATGTGCAAGCTGGAAGTTAAAGACTGGTTAATGGTCCCTTAACATGATCATACTGAAGTAAAAAAGAGTAAAACCAGCATATGCTGTGTACACACACACAAAAGAGACATTTCAGCCTAGAAGTTAAAATTTTAAAGAAAACATGCTGAAGGCCACAAAGAGCTCTATATCTCCATGGATGGCAATTACAAAGTTTTGTTCAGCATCCACTTCTGTTTGCTGCGTAGTATTTCCTATCATTAAAAGGAAAAGCAGGTGCTGTAAATCAAGTTAACCAATAGCTGTTCTCGAGCAGTAGATGAAGCGGCTGCTTTACTGCATGTGCACATATCAGCTGTGTGAGAGCTTCTTCAACCAGTCATGCTATGGTTTATGACTTTCATTCCACTTATTATTAATTACTATTCTTTATTATGGCTTTTTATGAGTACTCAGAAAGTGCTTTTTTATCAAAGGACTGTGTGTTGACTAAACAGATTTTGAAAAGGAAAGCTTCTGACTTCTGACTTTTCCTTTTGTAATTTATTGAAGGAACGCAAGACTGCTTTTCAAAAATTATGTACAGCAGGCGACCTTGAGCTTCCAGTCTCCAGGCTGCTGGAGAGCTGGCTGTCAGGGATGGTGTCTATTTATTGCCCTCTGCTGGTATCATCCCTAAATTTGATGTTTCAAACCTGACTTGTCTACCATTTGCCTCATCATTTGTTTGCAATTTGCTGGCAGCACAAATGATATTCTAGAGGAAAGACAGATTTGAAGGTTGTTACTGGTAGGATGAAACGTCATGTGCTTAGTTGTCAAGAAATTAGGATGTTGGCAAACAAAGTGCTGAGAAGCTGAATCTCTTAGGCTATTTCTTTAAAAGCACCTTCAAATACAAGAAGTAATATGAATATGTCTCTGCAGAAATGGAGTATTCCCCTTCTCTCCCCATGAGAAGGGGAATCACACTGAGGAAACTGAAGAAACTCCTGCTGATTTTGTTTTAATAGAAAGCTTGAAGCAGTAAAATTGAAGTCAAAGTTTGCTATTGTTTAAGCATTCATTGCTTCACTGCATCATAAAAAGAATGTCTTAGATAAGAAAACAGAGTAACTTAGTAAAAAGACTGAAAATGTAACATTCCATTTATCGTTTGTGCAGATAATATCTGTTCTTTTTTACATCATATAACAAGTCATTAAGCCCTTTGGTGAGAAACTGTATCCTCTGCTTTTAACAACAAATGTACTCAGCTATAGTAATATCTGCCAATGGAGGTGGTACTACTGGCAATGTGAAGAAAAAAAGAAAAATAATTTGTGGGCTATTTCTGTTCCTAAAACTAGCTTAAGCAGTAGCTTAAATAGTGATGGTTTCCGGGAAGTCTCAGGGCATGCAGTCTAGCTGTATCCCCTCTGGTTTATGATCTAATAATCCAACCGCACAGCTGAGCTCCTGGTCCCTTCTTTCCCATATTCTCCCTCCCCTTCATCATCCATTCTCCATCTTCTTCATCCATTCCTTTTCCTCTTCCTCCTTTCCTCTTGCTGAGCTCCTATCTTCATCTTGTCCTTGTCACTTCTCAATTTGGTATGCTCACACAGTTCAAGACTAAAAGGCACCAATTCGTCACCTAATCTTATTTAATGTATAAAGCTAGCTATAAATTAAAAAAAAATTATTAAGCATAAAATGCTGTAGTGGTCCAACCACATTCTTTAGAGACAGCAAGTCTGGATAAAATACCAAAAGCAGTAAACCGATTGTTTCCTTTAGGAATTTGTTCCAGTGTTTTCACTTCCTTTCTCAACACCATTGCCTAATTTTTTTCTTTGAATCCAGCTTTCTCAGATGTTGTTACAGTGCACCATTGAATCTTTCTCTCAAGGATCAAAGACTGCTTTAGTACTTCCCATTTTCCTCATATGAAAATACCCCCAGAAATCACATCACCCATGAACTTGCTTTCAGGTAAATGGACTGAAAGACTTCAGCCTCTCATGATACCGCACTTTCTCCAGATCCTCAAAACTTCTCACTTTTCCTTTCTCTTCTGTCCTCTAGCATACTTGCTGCATCTTCCTGCTCCCAAAAGTCTCTTTGCTGGGAGAAAAAAATAAGAGGGAATCATGTTTCTGCTACTGGATGAGGTCAGAATGACAGCTCTTGTGATCCCAGGCCCATTCCATCTCCAAGCAGCTGGAACATGTTTGGGCTGGACAGCTTTCAGAGGACAGAGTTGGAAAGCTTTCCGCACTTCCAAATTTATCCCTGCTCAAATGTTGCAACTTGGCATATGTAGGTAATTTTTCAAAGAGAAAAAAAAAAAAAGGTATACCTCCAAACCCAGGGTGAGTTCTCTGCTTTTGAAAAAGTCCAAGTTTCTGCTCCAAAGCAAGAAGATGCCTGCTGACACTGCTGAAAGAAATCACTTGTAAAACTGTTTGAATTTCGTAGAACAAATTGTTCTCATCTAATTTCAGTCCTGAAAGTGGCCAGATCACTTTTACTGAAAATTCCTTGCCCCTGAGGTCTCCACCCTTGCTTCTCCTCACAAAAAAATAACACCAAGCCTAAACACCTAATCAGCCTACAAACATTCAGCAGGTACACTGGAGTTATACGTAAAGAGTAGCAGGGTAACAAAATAACATCTATGCCAGTTGTAAAGCTGCAATGGGCCCTGGATTTTGCACTATCCATTACCCCTTTCCTTGAATTACTCTGCCATTAAGATTTTTATATGTCTCCTTTTATTCTGGTACTAAACATCTCAATATCACTCAGTGGAGTTAAGGTGATGTATTTAATCTGTATTTTCCAATGCTATTTGGAACTTAATTAAGAAATCAGCTTGTTTATCTTTAAACACAAGCCCCAGTTTACTTGATACATCCGTGCCCGTGTTCTAGGATACTGGCTATAAAGCCCAACTTGAACTAACATCATATTACATGACTGCCACTCATGATCATGCAGTCCCCTTTGCCCCTTGCTTTTTACAAGCATTAATATCTCTAGAACCACAGAGGAAAAGTAAGCCCTGAAATACATTTGCTGGTTTTCTGTACATTTCTAAAAAAAATCTTGCAAAAGGAGTTAGGAATATACATTACAATTACATATTTAAATCCCCCTTATAACATCTTTATCCATAAATGAATACTGCATAGCACAGAATGAATAAGAAATTGCTGAGCATACTGGAAATTCTGTGTGACTTTCTTTGCTGTTCTAAAACTCCCCTTTTGCTTTGCCATGGAAGTGAGTTATTGAGATCTGCAAGCAGCCAGTTCACTTCACATCACAGAGGAATACATCAGTCCTGACTAGCAAAGCAGAAGATGGACTGCACTGTATAAGGCAGGCTGGAATTGAGCTAAGCCATGTTAAATTAATGGGTAAAGCTTTCAGAAATACCATTTTATACATGAAGCTCTGCTACTTTCACAAGTTGCCCAAAGCAAAACTCCTTAGTTGAATTATTCACTGAGGGCAGAGTGAATTCTTTTCTCCCCTGAGAAGTGATTTTTCTCACTCCCGTCAAGGATGTATATTCTTTGGTCACGGCACTCTCCTCCATGCTGGATGAGGTTGGATTGATGCTCTGCAGCCACTGTGTTCCCTGGTAAACCTTGCCAGGGCAATCTTGACAGCGTGAGGCCAACAGATTTTCCAGCTGTGATTCTCTTGGTTGATCTGCATTTGCTAGGAGACACCAGATTTGCACAACTTGTCATCAGCTTTTCCCAGACTGCTGCTAGATACAGCAGCGTTCATGCTTGTTTATCTTTGTGAACCAAACAAATGCAAAGAGCAGGCATGTCCCAACCTCCCCCGAGAGCATCACTTAGTGCTGAAAGCAAGTGAGGTGGACACAGACTGAGAAAGATTTAAGGCACCTAGCACATGCTGGATGTAAGCTGTAACCTGAATGAACAATATCCACAGTCACACTTTTCCTTTTTAATGTTTACCATAACGACTCCTCCAGTTTTCAGAAAGCCTCCAGGAACTCTGCCTCCAGATTCACTCCAGGTGAATCTGACTTCTTCCAAGTGTCATGGAGCACAACTGGCCAAAAAGTCTCTGCTTCTCACGGCAGCAGGATATCACCAACCAGAGAGTCGCTGTTGGGGCTCGGTTCCTTGAGCATGCCTTGCACAGAGCTCCGCACGGCACAAAACCTCCCTGCGTAAGGCCAAAACTAGTGGCAGGATTTGGCAGAGAAAGCTGCCTGTATCCTTCCCCCAGGAGCAGCAGGGTTTCCCGACTGCAGGGTTTGGCTCTCCTAACTCCCTGCTCTTGCTGAGTCCCTCCTTGGGGTCACCAGAACCCCCTTTCTCATAACACAGGACTTTGCACCTCCAGGAAGCTGCTGCTCAGCAGCACTTTCGCCAGCAGGCAGTAGGTGCAGTGCTTAAACAGATCTCCAGTGCCCCTGAGCCCTAGTTCTACTCTGCCCAGCCACTGAAGCTGAGCTTGCATTGTTCGATTATAAAACATAAGCAGAACCCTTAAAACGAATAAAAGGTAAAGGGGAAAAAGAACATGCTGGAAAAGCTGGAGTTCCAAGTCTGTCACCCCAGTCATTAAGTTGTCCCCTGTAGTCTTGACAATGCATTACCATTGAGCCAGAGATTGTGGATAGAATAAAGTATCAGCGCTGCGAACTTTTTCTCACAGCACAGGCTTTATAAAGCTCCGTAGCAATCCTGAAAATGATATGAAAAGCAAGAAGGCTCTTTAAGCTGCAAAAGATCTGCTTGGTAAAGTCTGCAACATCCGTGCATGTGTAGAGGAGCTTCCAGGACTCGGACGTGTCCCATTTAAAGCCTTTGTAGCTTGAACATGAGAACCCCATTCCAGCGGAGGGAAGAGCAGGATGGGCCCCTTGGCTCAGAAGGGTAGATCCACAAATGATCACAAGCAGGTGGGAGAGAAGATTGGTAACACCAAAGTTGTGCTGAAGAATTGAAGAAAAGGTGGGAAGGGCATCCTGCAGACTGACAAGACTGGTAGGGAAAAGGCTTTATGTTGGACAAAAAGGGAAAATACAGCCATAAAAGATACTCTTCAGTGTGCAGGATTAGAGTGTTAGACCCTCATGTTATCTGAGATGTGGGAGCAGCTCGAATTGCTAAACATCATGGAGAATCGCACTTCATAGATTTATTTTTCTCTTTCTTTTATGTGTTTCTAATTCCATCTTACATAACCAAATGACATAATAATTCTATTTTCTAGAATAAACTTACTGTTTTGTTCTTGAGTTTATGTGTTATCAAGACTAAGACCCTCCTGACAGACATTAGGCAGTGACGGACGAGTAAGCCATAGCTTCAGGAACCCCACATTTTATGAAGGGAGTTATAAAAAAAAAAAAAAGAAACCTTCATTCACCTTCATTCTGCTTCTTAGGGGAAGAGGCAGACACAGAAAGATTGCACATGTATCTACAAATGAGTGGACCTCTTAGAAACCTTGGTGTGATCCAATCATCACTGATGCCATTTCTAGTGGAACTTCTAGACAAATATCACTTGGTGAATAGCCTTTTGTTTTTACAAAACCTTTCTAAAAAACGCTTTACTTATGCCATGTTTCTTATCTTCCCTATTTGGTCTCCAGCTATACTGGCAAGATGCAAGTTTGCCTGATTTTCAGACAGTTGATGAAGAAATATTTCAATCCTGATTTCCATATCAAACAGATTTAATAATCAAACAATAATTTAAAAGGAAATGTGTAGCTTCAGTCAGATAGACAAGTTCATCACTGTAACAGTCAGCTTTTTCTACCTCAGTTCATAATTACAGTGTATAGAATCTTCTACTAGGAGATATTTTAAAACAACTGGACCTTATGCTTTCAATAGTTTTACTGAGTAACTCCAGAAGATGCCATGCAGAAGCTGTTCATTGAGAAATAATAAGCATTTCCTGAGGTTCCTCTGTCAACCTCTCAGGCTTCACTCAGGGGTTAGGAAGCATATGGAAAAGCCCTGTGCAAAAAAAACATTCAGACTTGGCAAGCTTTCCTCAACAGCAGCCTGTGAAACAACCTATTAGGGAATTTAATGATGAACTACAAGGGTTCATCGGCCACAAATTATATCAGTCCAAAAGCTGGCAGAGGTTCCACTTAATGCATTAAAATACTTTTGCCCTCATGAATGGATCATGGGGCCACAGCACAGAGGAATAATGAGCAATATAATATCTACTCTTACCGAGCAACCTTTGCACAGCTACTGAGTTTCAAGTGTCAGCTGTCAACGGTGTTCATATTTTCCCTAAACTGACTGACTTGACCTCAAAAACTCCTACTAATCAGGCTAAATAAGAGAAGGGAGGCTGATGTGGGAAAGGTGTTTTGGAAGTAGGTTACAGCTTCTTGTTAGGCTAGAAAGAAAATGATGTTTCTGCAAACTCTCAGCAATCCTAACGTGATGCTCGCCTTTCCCCAACATTGGGCTACTCAATCCCATGCACCACGCTGTGCTCTTGGTTGTGCCAAACAAGAAGTTCAACTCTAGGCAAAAATATAACCCTTGTTCTCATTCTTGATGCGAGTCACTTCAGCGATCCAGCCACAGCTCAGGCCCCACAAAGATCTTGGTTGGCAGAGTAGAGGGAAACAAACACAGGGACAGCGAGGGCTAGGGCAGGCAGGCAGAAAGCTGAGTGGGTGACACTCTTCAATGACATTTTGTATTAGCAGGTAACTTGGGTGAACAGGAGTGGGTCCCTAGTCCCTAGTGAAAGAGTTGGTGCTGAGGACCTGATGCCTATGCTATATGCACCCTACATGGGACTCCTTGTCCTGCGATAGGACAAGGAGTAATGGTTTTAAAATAGAGGGGGGTAGATTTAGATTAGATATTAGGAAAAAAATTTTTACAATGCGAGTTGTAGAACACTGGAACAAGTTGCCCAGAGAGGTGGTGGAAGCCCCATCCCTGGAAACGTTCAAGGCCAGGCTGGATGAGGCTCTGAGCAACCTGATCTAGTCGGGGATGTCCCTGCTCCTTGCAGGGGGGTTGGACTAGATGACCTTTGAAGGTCCCTTCCAACCCTAACCATTCTATGATTCTATAATTCTATATATCCGTATCTAGGCCAGCCTTGTTGTTGTGGTTTAGCCCTGGTCACCACACAGTTGCTCGCTCTCCCTCACCCTCCCCAGAGGGATGGGGGAGAGAACTGGGAAGAAAGGAAAACTCATGGGTTGAGATGAAGACAGTTTACTAGAATAGCGAAGGCAAAAGATAATAATAACAAAATATAAGGATACTAAAATATAAAAAATTAATGAAGCACCACCTGATGTCCCAATGACCGATACAGCCCATCCCAAGCAGCGATCATGGAAACATATCTGAGCAGCAAGCAAAGGAGTGAGAGAGATGTCCCCCCAGCCCACCCCCACTTATATACTGAGCATGATGTTTATGGCATGGAATACCCTCTTTTTGGCCAGTTTGGGTCAATTGCTCTGGCTATATCCCTCGCAGCTTCCTGCACCTACACATTAGCAAGACCTGGAAAGCATAACATCAGTGTGTTTGTCAACATTCTTCACATACAAAATCCAAAACACATCGGCTACTGAGAGAAAAACTAAATCCACCCCAGCTGAAAGCAGGACACCTGTAAACCAAATGTATTCATTGCACTCCTGAAGCACCTCCACACCTTCAGTTTTCCCAACAAAATCCAGTCCCTGCAACCCGAGAGTGCTCTATGATCACTGAACCAATGTGCAGAGAGGGTGTCTGGGCTGGGACATTTGCTTCAAAAGCTCACCCCTGTGCTGAACTAATGCATGAATGTGGGTGCACCCTGCAGCACTGCCATAGCCCCATTCAGCATCAGCTGCTACCATTGGGGTGGGCAGAATCACAGACCGAGGGTCTCTCAGCAAGGTCACAACACTGCTACATCCATGCTAGGGGCCTCCCGGGCTGAAGCCTTTCGGCTGCACTAGCTGCAGAACCAGGTCAATCTAAACTTTTCACTACTGTTTCCCCCCCCCCGCCCCCCACTGTTGATTTTATCAGGCAGCTTCCAGAGGGTTTCTCATACCTTGGTCATCTTCCTTGGTCTCCACAGCTCACAGTACGGTGCAGCCATGGCAGCATCTGGCAGTGGGGGTGGTCAGGAAGGCTTCATAAACAAAGCAATCCAATGCACATTTTTCTCTTGCCCAACCATCCTACAATGGGAACACCACCTCTCTTGTCCAGGCATTGGGTGGGGTTCATCAACACTGTGGGTGGAAGAAAGGAGGATGCATCAGTGTTGTGTATGTCCTCCATGTTGAGGGCTAGACTGGTAACTCGCCCTCCCCGCTAACAGCAGGTGGGGGAAATGTACTTGTGCACTGTAGTCTTTGTTTGTCCTATTACCTTTAGGTCATATAGGCATCTACAGAACCTGTTCAGGTCACTCACTTCCAAGACTGGAGAAAGAGAAAACCACCGATCCCAATTCAGGGACTGGATTCCAAACCTGCGGGCTCTATAAAAAGCCTGAGGACAGGTGTATGACATAATTAATTAGCCTTCTTTTTTTTTTTTTTTGTGTAGGACACATAAATGACAAACAGATAAGCTAAGATGCCTTCTGTCTTTGTAAAAAGGCACTGAAGAGCAGAGCGACTCTGCTTTCAATGTCACATTTTAGACACTGTGCAATTCCTGTGCTATAGCTATGTGAGAGCTTCTATAGCATTACCAAGCAAACTTACGGAGATTACCATTTTTACAATGAATGACCAGAGAATTAATAAAGATGACGCATTTAATTTATGTGCTTGACAGCAATATACTATTTAAGTCTACTTAAAATTAGAAAAGAAGCCTGAGACATTCTTTACCTCAGTTTTAGTTCATGGCTTATTGTAAGAAATAAATTCTACTGTTCAATTATTTACAATCCTAATAGTGTTGCTTTCCTTTAATTGCTGAATGTAGATAATATTTTATTTATAGATAAATATATATAAAGTTTATTCAGGAGTTAGGGGAAAGCAATAATTAAATACACAGAAAATATCTGAATAATTGCAAATTAAAGAAATTAATAATAACCAAAGAGACAAAATTATGTTTATATTAGTAGAAAAATTATCCCCTATTTGTGACTAAATTCTGTCAATAATATATTAGTGCTGTCCTCATAATTTGCACTATGAAATTAAGTTGTCACTTCCACAGTAATTCTTTATGAAAGATGTATTAAGGTCATGTCAGAATTTCTAAGTAATCAAAAGTATTTCACAAAGGCAGTGATTAAGTGTCAGAAACTAAAAAAGAATCTGATGACAGGATTATTTTATAAGCGACATTTTTGGCCACTGAATCCAAGCATGCTGGAGCCTGTTAAATATTAACAGACAAGTGCTATAACAGGATTAGCTTGGACTGTGAGCAGGTATGGTGAGAGGCAATCCCTTCTCACTGGGTCTGAGCAGAACTGACAGTACAGTATTTTTTTGATGCCTCTCAGGCGAAGGCAGTAAAGTGGACACCTATTTGATACTCTAAATAGATTTTTTTTTTGTTGGAACATAAAGTAAGTTGAAATAGGAGGAATTTTTCCAATTCTTAGCACTGTTTCCCCATTTGGCAGTTATAGAACATTACAAATAAACATTATTTAATACAATTTATTCAAAATAAGCTTTTTCAATTTTACTTGACAAAAAAAATGTCAGAAGTAGTTTGTAATGGCTGTTTACCCAGGAAGTCTAACTAGTTGGAACAAGAAGTAGGTTCTAGCACATGGGAGGATGGTGAAGGCCTTGTGAGTTTTCAATTAATCTTTTCTGCTGTTTTGATATTTCCAGGAGTGTCATTTCAGACAGTTACCAAGATGCTGCAGCAGGGTCTTGTTAGTATCATCCGTGCTGTTAGTGTTGTAAAATAATCCTGACCAGCATCTACAAACTAAACTGTAACCAGGGCTGGATGTGGTAGAAGGTCAGTGACTGTACTTGGGTTATTTTGCCACAGAAATCCCCCTTAGGAGATGCGGTTGGTGCCTGGGTGCAAGAGGCTGCTGGTTCTCCAAGCTGCTGTGTCCTGGTGGCACTCAGATTTAAGTATTTCTCTCCATTTTTGGACTGATAAAAATTTCCTACATGACTAAATATTGGTCACGCAATTTTTCATAAATCAGAGAATCAGAGAATGGTTTGTGTTGGAAAGGACCTTTAAAGGTCTCGTTCCAACCCCTCTGCCACCAGCAGGGACACCTTCCACTAGACCAGGTTGCTCAAAGCCTCGTCCAGCCTGGCCTGGAAAACTTTCAGGGATGGGACATCCACAACTTCGCTGGGCAACCTGTTCCAGTGCCTCACCACCCTCATTGTATAAAATTTCTTCCTAATGTCAATATTAAGTTTGAACTCATAGTCAGTGAAGGATTATCATGACCAAGAGATAAGTAGAAACCCGAACTTCAGCAGAAACATCTGCGGAGCTTAACCTGTTAGATAGACCACCTGGAACCAAGACTGTGCTGACCACTCTGAGTGACCAGACAAAGGAGGACTGAGGACATCAGAGTAGGAGATGGGCTCTAGGCCTGGCCTGAGGACAATCACCCTGCTGAAAGCAAGTCTGTCTTTGGATAGACTTTCCAGCCACTTTGTTGGAACTATATCCATGTATCTGTGTCAGCTGAGGGAATGGACTGCTTCTCACAGAAAGCAATGAGTTGGGAAAGGTCTTGGCCCTTAACATAGAAAAATCAGTACATAAAAATGAGTATCAGGCCAGGGATCTTGCTTCCATATGCAGCAATTTTAAGACTGCTGCTGGAATAGCGTGCCACCAGGGAGGATGCTGGAGAGGGGGAATTCAAAGAAAGGACACAGAAAATGATCTAGAATGGGGAGAGGATTCTTTGGATGCACAAGGATTGAGTTTTTCACCCTGTTCAAGAAAGGGTGAGAGGTCTTACAATCATTTTTGATGGGTATTTACATATGAAAAAACGCTGGCTGGCAGGTTACTTCTGCATTCATAGGAAAGAGGGAGGAGGAGGAGGACTTTAGTAGGGCTGCAATCTACTATCGACACTGGCCAGGGCTGTGCATTTGCTTTGTTAGCGATACAGGGGCAACACCCACACATTTTCCCCTTCCTTCCCCGGAAAGCTGCACAGCTCCTCCAGCCCCAGCTCTCCATCCTGCAGACAGCCACTTACCAAGATTCAGTAGCTAGAAGCTGAACCCTGCCAGATAAACTCAGCCTTGAAATAGGACACAATTTCCTTGAAGTAAGGAAATTAACAGCTGGAATGATTCACCAGGGGAATTGCACAGGCTTTTAAAATGAAATTAACTGTCTTCCTAAAATGGCTGTCATCCAGTTGCAGAGAACAGCAATATGTCCTGTTTATACAGAAGACCAGAGCCCATGAACACAAGGGTTCCTTTCACCTCTACCATCTATGAAAGATACACCTGGCATTTATAGATACTTTGGTTCCCAATCGTGCTGACTTTGCAGCAGCGTGTGTTCCTGACCTGAGGCAGATGCGGTGCTGCTCTATTTCCTACTTGTCTAATTTGGCAGATACAGGGGATAGGGAAATTAATCACTTGCAAAAAAAGAAAAAATGAATTTTCCTCACTTTTTTTTCCTAATGTCAATCAGTATAGCAGCTGATTAAAAAACAAACAAACAAAAAAAAGGAGTGGAGAGAAAAGAACCAACATCCAGCACAAAATTTCACACCTGTCTGGTCAAATTTTCAAAATAAATGTGTGGATGTAGAGAAATTCTACTTTTGCAGGCAGAAGTACCCATACAGAAACAGGTCACTCGGATGCTAATAACCAGCTCCGGCAATCTGCATTTCGTTCAGCTCCATTCCTTTCAGTGTGGCACGTCTGAGCAAAGCCCACAGTGCCGACGGCTGTGCCTCGGCTGACACAGCTGAGGATGCACCTGGGAGGAATAGGAACGCCATCATGCCCTCGGATTTCTTCTCTTATCCCAATGCCTGCTGGCTACAAAATGGTGGTGTATCACTTCTGCTTTACACATGAGCTGGCCAAGCCTTAATGTGCATTCAGAGCAAGCTGTCTTTCTTGGGCATGCCAGCTGCAATGCAGAGTAAAAGGAAAGGCAAACAGGCACTTAAATGGGCTTTGAAGCCCTCATTGCGATGCAGAGAGAATAAAAGCCTCTTTGCTGCCAAAAAAAAAATCAATTTGCAGCGGTATACAATCTCTCTTTTCACAGTATCCCCTGCTTACACTCGCACCTTTGCTCCATTATGTTCCTCCACAAATTGACACCAGTTAAGACACGGCAGCATATGCCATCTGGAGCTATTACATGGCTGGCCTGGGAGAGCTCCCCACTCCTATCTTCTCCTGTCTCGCCTGGATCATGTGCCTTCCAGTATGGAGGCTGATATAGCAGGGACATGGCAAGACCTCCCCACATCTGTCTGTGAGGTTGGGGTGCGAGGTCGGGTGCTGACTGGGCCAGTGGCACAACTGGGACCCAGCTGCAGGTTCCCCTTCCCACAGGTGGGTTTTGGCTCAGCAGCTTTGGCCAGGCATTTCCTATCACTGAGCTTTTGCTTTCCTCCCCTTCCTCATCTTGGAAACTCTTCAGGTCTGGGGTTCTTTTCTTTTGTTGGGCGATGTGCAGTATTACATCAAATAACACATGAAGCCTGTAACAGTCCATATTGCTCCATTCCTCCCTTGGCTGCATACATGGCAGGGGAGGAATGTTACTTGATGCTCATCCATCCTAGTCAGTCCAAGAAGTTTCCTGAGCACAGGAGCACCAGTGTCTACCCTAAACTGCCTGAACCCACATTTTGGCTGAGGTAGTGCTCCCCCAGAGCAGCAGCTTCCAGGCAGAGTCTGGCAGTGAAGACAGGAGGGTGGAAATGGCTAGCAGGCAGCGTGCCTACAGCTGCCTCCATCCGCAAGCCAGATGGTGAGCTGGCACGGACATGGGCTGTCCCCCAGCAGTCAGTCCTGATGACCAGGGAAGCTTCTGGCCACGCTTCATTAACGAGTATAGACAGGCGGACATAGTCAGCATGCCCGTGAGTCCGTACGGCACCAACACAGCCAGCGCCTGTGTGCAGGCAGAGCAGGGCTGTACCCAACAGCAGGTCCAACAGATGCAAACTGTCCTTCAAAACCAAGCTGGACTGAACTCGTAGCCCAAAAGGAGCAGGAGGTAAAGCAGGTTCATATTCATTTTATTGCTTTCATTCCTCAGCTGCTCCGGAGACTGGAGTTGTCTCTGACATAATTAGGGCTCTATTGCTCCGCCTATAATGTGCCTTGTACCAGAGCCCATCGTACAGTCCTTGTGAAGAAACCTTGATGGCCGTTATCCTCTATTGCTAAAATATTTCTACAATCATACGCTTGGCGTTTTCTTCATTTACTGCAGAGGCTGGAATAAAGAAGTGGATCTTAGGTTGCATAAAACATACCAGAGCATTGGGAATAGTGTATCAGAAGCAATAGATTGTATCTTAAGTTCATGGGTAATTCTTGAATAACCAACTGGACAAAAATCAACATTTAAGTGTTCCGGAAGTCTACAAGCTTTGTACTCCAGGCAGTTTTTGCATTTTGGTATTCTTATTACTCAGCTTTGTATCTGAGGTTCAGAAGTGAGGAAATGTGCAAAATATGAGGTAGTCCTAACAGCTATTTATATCACCCTAAATGATGGAAAACAAGCTTTCCCTTCAATAATGCTTGCATCACCTTTTCCAAGCAGCTGCACAAAATCACTACACTTTGCAAAATTAATATGTTTGCTTGATTTTGGAAAACATAAATTGCACATATCAGCATTTTGTGCTGATAACTTAAAAAATTACTATTATCTCCAAATGCCAATTTCTAGGTTATGATTAATAGAAGACAATTTTACCTCAAAACTGTCCAGTTTTTACCATAAAAGCCTGTAGGTCTTCGTGGAGGACTTGGGTTTATAATGAAATCTGAAAATGCTGGTTTAGCTATTTTGCATCCCCAAGCCCCAAGATAATTGAACCAGTTTCTCAGAAGAGCAAGCTCAGGCTTGTGAGATGAAAATCCGACCACAAGATGGCATCTCCTTCTCACAGTAACGTTCAGTAATGAGCAATAATATTTCGGGAAAAGAAAATGAAGCGGTGATGGGCATTTCAGTAAACCAAACCCATTTTAGGCAGGGCACTCGCTCATGGTGCTGCCCAGTGCTGTACAGGACTGGAGTAGCAAAACATGGAGCAACGAGCATCTCTTTCTCTTACCCCACCCAAACTGCGGTTTCCTCCATTCATGGGTCCTAATGAAAATTTTGACTTAATATTTTTAATTGCTGTAATTAAAAAAAAAAATCTGAATGCATCATGAATATAATGCAGGCACTTTGAGGCTTTTAAAGGGAAGGCTGATCATTAAAACAGATTTGAGAACCTTTTGATTGTGAATTACTCCAAAAGACAATCTGCTTTTCTTGACAGCAAAATACTTTGTTATTCTCAGGGATGAGACAACCTTTTCCTGTAATTCTTGATTTCCAGTACATGCCTAATATCTGGTATATTTCCAGTTCTCAAAGAGTGATGAGACACAAAATAAGGCTATGGACTCAGCTGAGAATTACTTTAGTAATATTACCACGGGGAAAATGTGACTTGCTCTGGAATTGGTATAGTATGAAAGCTAAACTTAAAAACACACACATTTTAGCTGACACTGCTGTTTAAAACAGAAGACTTTAGAAACAAAATGTCTTTTATTTCTTATGTGCCCTATTAAATAGTCCCTTTCCAGTCTCTGAGCACTGTGTTAATTAAGGACCCAATAAATGAGTGTGGATCCTCTCCAACCTCAGACATTTTCATGTCTCTCTGCACCAGCAGCAGTGCCGCAGGCACGCCATGCTGTGGGGACATGCCCCCAGAGTGGAAGGAGAGGAGAAGCAGTAGGGCTCCAGACTGCCCGCTGCTTCATAGCATCAGCATCATCATCAGTGCGTCCACCGCCATCTGGTTTCAGTTAGGGATGAAACAGCAGCCGTGTGATGAGGGACATGCTCGGGAAGAACCAGTTGCCTGCTAGGAAGAAGCTGCCTGAAATCTCCCTCTTGGCCTGAGTCATGCCTCTTCGCGCTGAAGGTGGCCAGGATTATAGGCAGCTCTGAGAGCTGGGGAGTCAGAGCACGCAGGGAGAAAACATGTATTGCAAGGCGGGTAGAGTGGCCCGTGAAATCCTCTGAAACATCAGTCTATTTGGTCAAGAGAGTGTCTTATAAATCACAGTCCTTCCAAAGGCTGTTCCTCTAAGGGTGTATGTGTACATCAGTTCTTGCTCAGGCACAGTGCCCTACTCGCTGCGGCTGTTCTGCTTGCTCTGAAGTGAAATATCTTGTAAATGCTCTGTAAATCACAACCTAAGACAGCAAAAATGCTGTATCTGGCTGAAACTGCAGTGAGAGTTTCAGGAGTCCGGTTGCTATCATCTATATTGGATTGACAGTACATCTTCACAAAATTTGACAATGACCATGAGAGGTCATGAACCCAGCACAATGGCTCATCAGGGAGACAGTGCCATGTTCCCCAGTAAAATACTGAGGCTTCAGCTCATCTGCTGAAGCATGAATATTGACTGCTGCAGCACCTTTGTCTTACTGAAGGCTTTCACTCATGCATTGGACAAGTATCCTGCTGCAATTAGCATCTGAAATCTAAGAAACAAAAGCACAGTTCTCTTCAGCTGTGGCTTGGGAGAAATGCTATATCAAAGTTTTCCCAAGCTCTGGCCCTTTTGTAGCTGCATAAGAGACTCCTTGTTCCAAAACATTAAGTGAATGATTGTGTGCTACTCCCATGTTTATTAGTGGGAGGCAACACTTTCCAAAGCCTTGTCTATTCTTGAACCAAAAAAAACTGTGCAGTTAAAAGAAAAAAAAACATTATGAGAAGTGTTCAGAAAATATCCGGGAAATTATAACTGAAATTGTCCTTTTCTTTCACACATTGAATTCTGTGTCATTTTTATCCAGCCTGTTTAAAAATGGTTCTGTTCTGTTTGCAGTGGGAAAACAATAGCATAGACAATTTATTCAGAACACTTATTTGAGATCTGTTATAGCCAGAGAGATTCAACAAAGCCTGTGCCATCACAGAAGCTCATTAATGCTATTACACAGCCACACACACCTAACGTGTTGCTCCTGATACTCCATTGTCATCTGAATAGCTGAAAAAAAATGCACTTTAGGATATACTTCAGAGCTGAGAGCATCTTGCAAGAGCTTACACAATTTAAAACACAGAATTAGGGTAGAGGGCTGTGATAAAATTTATTAAGAAATTTGTACTCAGAATTATTAATTTTTTTTCTACTACTGTGGCTTAATTTCAGCTTTTCTCCTCTGCACTGTTTTCACCCACAAGAGCTATTGCTCCATCCTGTGCTGCACCAAATCCCTGACACCTGGAAAGAAACCCACTGTGAATGCCATTGTGCTGGCAGAGCCCCCCAGAACTGAGTACTACTCAGGCAGACATGGCTGCTTTGCCTACAAACCATGAGTCTGAGCTTCCCAAGTCCCCCCAAGAGGGGGAGCAAGACTGACCCAGATCTGAGATCTTTTCACATAGACTTGGGACCAGCTCCTTCATGTACCTGGGACTTCACAATAAAACTGTTTAGCCCTGAAGATTACCCCAGCTTCTACCACTGTGACCAAATTTGGGAGAACACTTGAGTTCTGGTACCTGCACTAGAGCAAGAATCAGCTATGAACTGGCCTTTCTCTTTCACTCTGGTGCCCACAGGCAGAATGACTGGTCGAGAGCTGCAATGTATCTGCAGGTAAATATACGTGCAGCTTCAGCTTAAATAGCTTAAACTGCAGGTTTTCCCAGAACTTCAATTATATGAGTTCATGTCCTAAAAGACATGTGACATATGCACCATATAATACATGCAGGCTTCTTAGATTCCAAAATGAGCGGATCTTCATTAAGGTTATGCACACAGTACGAAGAGATAGATTAAATAATAAATGCAATATGTACTTTCCTCACTTAGTACTCCCTCAAGTTGGAACTGGATGATCTAAGATATTCACACAGGTCCCATAGCTCCCTTTCTGACCATTACGCTTCTTTTCCCATTGAAGGTCAGCATAGCTGATGTGGCAAGTCCTATGGTTAAAAGATGCTCCTATCCATCCATACCTCTTACCAAAAGAGCCCTCCTGACTCTCTTCCTCCATTTACCCCAAAACTCCTCACAGGGCTCCACATGGTACAATTTGCTCTAGCGCTGTGACCAGCACAGAGTGAATATTAAGTTCAATGGGACCTCACAGAGTTCAATGCAGTCTTGATATCCAAGTCTCACCTTGAATCAGAGTTAATTCAGGTTTTCCAGTCACCGTAGGGAAAGGAAGGGAAATGAAGCCATACAATGCACTGTCATCATAACATTGCTGCCTTTGTAGCTCCAGGTTTCAAAATTTTGTGTCACACTAGTCCTGTCACAGATTATAGTGAAAATCTTGGAAGCCACAGGTCAGAAGACCACCTTCCCTACCCATGGCTGCAACCTCCACCAGCCTGCCAACAAATACTTATTTAATGGGGCTTCCTCTTTTTCCTCTAAAAAGCCATCCTTCAGACACATTTTCCTTTGTGGATACTTTGTCCAGATGATTAATTCTAGAGCGAGCTTGTATTTTTCCTCCCTTGTGCATCTATTCATTTGTGGTATAAGGCTTGCAAAGATTTTAATATTCGTTCTGTTTTTACATGGTCCATAAGCACATTACTGTGACACAAAATAAATGTTTCAGTTCAGAACGTATATAGCCTAGGGACAGATCACAGACACAGATGCGCCTCAGAAATACGCCAGAGACTGGTAACATTCACTGTTTGGTTAGCAAGAAAATTTTCTGCTTACAGTAGATCCTTCCCTCCTTGGCTGTAAAATTTCTTTGAAGAATGGGATTTAGGAGAGTGTACAAATGCTACGGTTCAGGAACAAAGAACAAATTTAAGCCTTGAGCATTCCTCTGGTTGCATGACAAGTTGATGTAATCAATCAGTAAAATCAGTAACATCTCTTCAAAACGATGTTAAGGAATCCTTATCAAATGAGTATTGGTGGCATCATGGTACACAGAATATACACGGTACATCTGCAAGATTAATTGGCTGATAGTCTTCTCTTCTCCCTATGAAATAGGGAAAGGTAGCATCACAGTGGCAGTAAAAGAAATAATGCTCCAATGTTGCCATTTCTATGTCATATCCACCACATTCCACCACATACCATCAAGGAGATACAATGATGTCAAAAGACCACTTCAGATGGAAATGAAGAGAACTTCCCTCTATTTCGCTTCCAGCTGCCCCTACTGCAACATGATTTGCGTATTCAGACTGCAATTTTCAACCCAAGGTGCAGATGCTGCTCCAAAGCGGTGGTGAGGATGTCCTGTATGATGCTCAAGGGGTGGGAGAGGTGATAGCAAATTGTGTGCAGACTTCTGCACTCACCACGCAAAAACAGACAGGGTCCACTGGACACCACTGGATATACTTGGAGGGATTGGACCGCTAAGCCCAGAGCACTCATATCTGAAAATGAGGTATGAAGACATCTAAATGAACCCCTGGTTTAGCCTGTAAGCACCCCGACTGTGTTCACACAGTGCCCAGCACACTGGGCTTTGGAAGCTCTAGGGATCAGAAAATAATAATCTTTGTTTTCTAGATAGGATTTAAATAAGCACTACAGAACTATTTTAGCAAATAAATAAATACACATTAATGTGCCAGGTTGCTTCCTCGGCTCTAAATTAAAATGACCTAATAAAAATATCCAAACATTTCAGTCAACTCACATTTCTATCTATGCGACTTAAAAGAGGATTATCACGTGGCCATATTATTTAGGTATTTTTTCAGGCATGATTAAGAAAATATAGTGATTGGAAAAGTATCCCAGTTGGGACAGATAACATTTATGCGGTACGTGGGCTGATGGGAGATTTAAAAGTGCTGTTTGTTACGCTACAGCCAGTTATGAAACAAATGATCTGGCTCCAACATAAACTGTTAAACTGAAAACATGCCAGAGGGAGACAGCTGTCAGTACATTAAAAACACATTTTCTCAGACAACAAAGACTTAAACCAATCATTTTATAACCATATTTCTTTGCCCAACCAGATTTCCGTAACTCTAATGGTTCATCTGCTGCACGGAGAAATAAAGTAAGTTTTTGCTCATATGATTTGTCAGGAATTTCTACTTGGGAAGAACAGATGGTGCTAAAAAATTGAACAAGGATAACAGCATTATCAGGCTTTCAGCTGCAAAATCCATTCTTTCTACAGATGTTTTAAATGGAAGCAATGCATAACACAAACCTTTGACTGCAGCCAAATCACAGTTTGCATTTAAATGACACTGTTCCCAGGGTCAAGGATCACATTTTGGAGTCATTTTCTCCAGATCTGTGACAAAGGCTTTGGATTATAAATGAAAGACATGGCCAAACTTGCCAGTGGTGTAAACTTGTGTATCTCTATTAAATCAGTGGATGTAGGGATTTATACAGCACAAGGATCTAAATTCACACTTTCCAAACAATCTATGCCATGGTTCATGCTGACCCCAAGTGACTGCCTGGACAGGTCTTAGGAAGGCTGGCCCTCCAGACAAAACTCAGAGCACTGTGTTTCTCCCAAAATAATTTTGCACTTTTGTAGCATCATCCAAGCAATTATTCCTGGATCCCCCGCTGTCTTAACTCCTCTTCTGAAAGAGGACTTAAGAGGGTCACTTCTGTGACCCTCAGGCAGCTAGAGAAACCAGAGATCTCAAATTACTCTGCCCTTCTGCACCTGTATATTCAACAGCCCAGAAAGTAAAGGTAGCACTCAAGTGTAAAAGCCTGAAATCCCAGTCTCTCACTTCAGAAACCAAAATAAAATTCAGTAACAAGCTAATCCATTACCTGGACTGCTGTGGGCTAGATTCCCAAGAATCACAAGTACTGAGGGGACAAGAAATCTCAAGTTCACTTATTCAAGCGGAGGAATTTATGAGAAGGGAATGGGGTAGCTTTACAACCCTGGTAATGTCTGTACTGGCATGGATAATTTTGAGCTTACAAACTATTGCTGGATAAAATATATTCATTTACTTTGCCTTTCACTCTTGTTCAGCGAGCCAAGTTTTGACAGAGCTATTCTCTCTGATTTATGTGAAACTTATGTTACCTGTTAGTTTTGTTAAAGGCATACTCTCGGCTGTTGTTTTGTAGAAATTCTTTTCTTTTCTTCTTCTTCTTGCCTACTATTCTTCCCTTTTCCCCTTTCTTTCTCCCCTTTCTTTTTCCCATCCTTCCCTCCTTTCCTTCCTTCTTCCTCACCTCTTTCCCCTTTCCTTCCCTCATCCAAAATCTTAGCTCTCTTGTAGAGAGAAAAATGAAAAAAAAGACCTCTATGGATGCTAAAGACCCAGAAGCCAAACAGCAAGGAAAAGGAACTCTCCAATGTATTTATTTCTAAAACGTGTGATTTAGGGGCAGGCTGCTGTGGGCTTTGAAACATAGAACTGATAATAAGGTCGCCCACTAGGATTTAAAATCAGGGCTGGCTATGCAGCACGGTATTGAGAGTGGCAGGTGGCAGCCGTGCACAGATACAATCTGTTAAAGCAATAATAATGATTACTGCTCAGCGCTCCTCTCCAGAAGCAGCACCACTAATGAAAATGTGATCTGCTGTAATCTAAATACGTCATTACCAGCGACTTCTAAGACAAGTCTAAAGGCACTGGTTGCATACACCACCAGCAAGACCCTCAGCTTCTGCTTCCCAAAAGATGGTGGGGCACTGGCTCCATGCCGCAGCACTAGGGGAAAAGAGCAACCACATAAATCTGCCTGTCTGGTGTCTGGTGAATCTGCCTTTTTCTCAGAGACGGACTCCACACCTCTGGCTCTGTCTGGCTCCAGAGGCATCAGCCCTGTGCGGGTGGGAGGGCGGCTGTGCCTGCGCCTAGGAACCAGGAGCCCCCTGAGCTGCAAAGCTGACCCCAAGCCCTAGCCAGACATGGCTCCTTGGCACAGCGGCATCCCTGCTGGATGTCCCTTCCCTGGCCAGGTGTGCTCACCCCAGCTGAGCAGGATGATTCAGCACTCAGTGGAAGGTAACCGTACATGCTGCCAAAGTCTCCTCCAGTGTGGTGATGTCTGAACTGGAGAGTTATTCAGGGCTCCCAGCCAGTTTTTAGCCTGCACCCATCCATCATTCACTCCTCAGTCTGGCAATATCAGTCTGGCGATTTCAGTCTGACACTGCTTTAAGACCTAAAACGGACTTTGCGCCCATCTGTTTCTAGGACTGGGTGGATCTGCAGAGAGGGTGCAGGCCAGCTGGTGGCCCTGCATCCCTGTCCCCTAGCCCTGCCACTCCCTGGCTGTGCCAGGTCTCCCACGGGTGGCACAAGGATGCGTCCCAGCACTCAGAAAGCCACTGGCTTCATGCTCCACTACACATGAACAGGTACAGAAACAATGAGGCAATGGGAGCATCAGTCACACTGTGGCATGGGAATGCTCCCGCATGGGGCTAGTGTGTAGGCTTAGAGTCGTGCACCTCTGAGAGGACCTCAGCAAAATGTATAGTGGGCATGTAGCCTGCAAATATTGGATCTAAACATGCACATCCTGGTCTTAAACAAAACTTGCTATGCAACGTGTCAAGTTACCCAGAAAGAAGCTTTTAAACGCATACCACTCCTAATTAAGGAGACACTCTCATAAAAGTTGCTTTGAGCATTTGCTACATAGAAAAGAAAGACAGGAAAGGAAAAAGAAAATTTTCTCAACTTCTTAGTACTTCTAATGGGATATTAAATCAGCATAAATTACACTCATTTCCCGTTCAGACTCCACCTGGTTTTTATGGTGTTGCATTGCCACTGTACACAGAATTTTCCCAGGAAGGGACAAATGAGTGTAGTTAATAATGATCTCAGTTTGCAAGTGCATTGTCAGTAATCCTTTCCCAGACATCAATGTGCACACACACACGGACACACACACTTTGGGCTCTTTGCTGCATGGAGGTTTCTGATGCCAGGCAGGCTGTGAAGCCAAGTCAGAGAGTGAAATGGTGCTGGTGGTACCCTCTTCTCTGGGCCATCTACATCTACATCCTTAGCAAGTGACTACCCTGTTCCTTGCCACTTGCTATAACAGGAACAGGAAGGTCAGCTTCCCAGTAAATATTTAGAAAGCAAGCATTTGTGTTTCCATTTTTAAATCACTGTTTGCTCATTATATTGCCCATCCTTTTTTATGCTGATATAATTGGTGTTTTCTTCTGTCTCCACTTTGGTATCACAAATAGTTCCATCCAGCTGCCTATGAAGACATAATCTTTCTTCTTGAATTTGTCAGTGAATTAGGTATCCAAGAGAGAGGAGCCTAGCTGAATTAAACTGTTTCAGTGGGAGGTATACAAAAACTGTATATTCTGTATTCCAACTCTAGATGCAATATTCTTAAGCATGAGGCCTTCCTTCTTGGAGAATTCAACCAAGACTCTCATTTGTATTTATTTACTTTCTTTAGACAGTGTTTTTTAACCAATATGTATCATAGCATCCATTTGACTAGCCACCTTCATCTGTCAGTTATCACCTCATCTTAGCCAGCCTGTGTGTTGCATGAAAATAAAAGGCTAATGTGGGGAAAAAAAAAAAGCAGACTAGTTTTGTTTGTCTGCTAAATACGCTCTCCTACAAGGAGAGCAGCGAGATAAATTATGCCTATCTAGCAGCTCAAGTAGTGTCTGCATCTGCAGCCTCTACAAGCTTTAATAGGAAGGTACGCTCTGTACTTAGGAGAGGAAGAAATCTTCTGAAAATGATCTTTTGTGCTCCGAATTATCACCCAAAGCAGGCATCCATGATGGAGAAACCACTGGCCTCTAGTTTTGGACAATCATGCTGCTTTCCTGATTTCACACTTGCATCTGTTTGCTTTTTTAGTTACTTAGCTGTGTGATGAATTGTAATGGGAGTTGTTCTGGGTAACGCAAGTAAGAGTGGGCTAAAGAAGGTGAGCTGCTATATAAATTGTGCTGTTTGTTACAGCTTTTAAGTTGCTTAAACAGCCATACTGATGAAATGTTGGTAACCATCTGCTACCAACATTTGTAAATAAATATAAACCAACCTAAATATTTCCTGGCTTGTTGCTCTGTTTCAGGCATGGGTCTCCTGTTCTTTTTTTTTTTTTTTTTTTTTTTTTTCCCCAAGTCAACATGTAGTTTATACACAGACCTAATTTCTTGATACTGTTTAGCTGCCTAGGGGTGATTTCACTGTGCTGTTCTTTGGTACCCCTCAATGCAAATTACTTATGACTGAACAGAGAGGAAGGATGCCTAATTCTGATTATTCAGTGGCAAAGCAAGCTGTAAAACTGTAATTTCTTCATGGCAGACTGGGTAGAGAGATTAATTACAGGCTTTCTTTACATGAGTTCCTTTTGCAAATCTGAGCAAGTGGGACAAACCTGTTCTACTTGCAGAAGGAAGAGACTTCAGAGCATTTAAGAGCCCTACCCAAAGCTCAGCTGTGTTTGGCTCTATAGAAATTAGAGTTGGAATTTTGAAAGTTTGAATCTTTAGTTTTGGCCATACATCAGGGCTAACTCTATTACACACAGAAGCTCTGGAACACTACTCGTTTCAGTGCACCCTCTCCCATGAATGCTTCCTCTCTGACTTGTGATCATACAACGTCTCTTCTGTTTCCATGACAGAAGAGAAAAAAATAATATTGTGAAAATTATACTAGAAACCAGCTACTGGGTACCTCTTTAAGTATCTGCCACAATAAATGTTACTTGTTGACGTTGCTAGCATTTTGCACCATAGAGCCCCAGGGAAATAAAAGCTGCTCACTCTCAGATCTGATTTCCTTTCCGACAGCTTTGTCTCTGCAACAAACACTGCCTCTAAGCTAAGAGTGCTCAAAGGGAAGCTCACATTTTGGACAAGGCATTCAAAAAAATTATGATGAAATGAAAGGAATTCTTGATAGGCAGCTTTTCCTATTAGAGTGTTACTTTCTGACAACTGGTAGTTAAGTTTTACAACAGGATTTACAACTCCTCCAACACGTCAAGGGCTATGCACATTTTAGACATATTTTTTTCCTTTTGCTGATGCTCTGCATTGAGTTATTTTCCCGTATTTAACATGACTTCTAAATGGATTGGTGAGATGTAATGTAGTAGAAACATCTCTTGATTATTTTTTTCTAAAAAGTTTAAGTATTCCTCTCCCACTAGAAAGCTAGATCAAATATGAGCATAGCTGTATTATTTTGCACAAAACAATGATCTTTTTTTTTTGCTTCCAGATGACTGCAATGCTTATGAAAGCTGCCAGGATGGATAAAAATCATTCATGAATTTGTAATAAGTGTCTTAAGTTCCACACAGCAAGTATTTTGCATTGCCAAAGGATTCATCCTTGTTAATAGCACACACTGCAGTTTTGAAACACTGGCCTTTCAGACTTAAGCAAATAACTGAATCTCCTTTTGGCTTTGTTCCACTAAAGACCCATTGGAACAGGGCAGAATCCTTAAGTCAGAGAGTAAATGAGGTCTTCTTACTGGGACAGACTTCTAGCTGTATTTGATATGCTACTGTATAGATGGAAATAAAGACTGAGGTTTCCACGTGAGAAACAATGTAGTCTAGGAAAAAGAAGGAGCTACTTGGTTTTCTTGCAGTGCTTTGTAACAAATATTAAGATTAGTATTAACGGAGTATGAATGGAATTTTGTTTATGAATGTGTGTGAAAGCACCAGAAGAAGCAGAAGAGAAAAAACAAAAGATAAGTATCAAACAAGACAAAGAACAAGTCCAGAGCCAGAAAATACCCAGACAACAAGACATTCATGACATTCATGAATTTGTGAAGGGTGAAACAAAATAGTGAGGCAGAGGATCCCAAACACCATCCCCTCCTAGGGAGTATAAAAAGCAAGTCCAAAATCAGTTCATTTACCAGTCAAGAAACCCAGAGGCACAATGAGGACTTAACAGACAGCATCCTTATCCTCTATATGATCACACACTTTATCTTGGCCAGACCATTTGAACACACACATTTTGGTGCTTCTGAGGATGTGGGTGTGAAAGTGTGAAGGGAGACAGTCAACCGTTTACAGATATTTTGTTTATAAAATCACATTCCCCTTCCATAAGATCTCATGGTGAGATTTATCACACTCATTTCCTATGCTTTTTAGTTCTTCAAAATCCTTCAAAACCTAGAGATCTCAGGTACACACTCTTTCAACTGATGCACACATCCCTCTGGCAAAGATGTTTGCTGTAATTGGAGTTTAGTAGCTTTAAGGTAGGACGAGGGTGGCACTGCAAAAATAGGCTTTAGAAAGTAATGGCAACAGAGGGGGTCTAAACAGCTTGAATCCACATGGATAAAATTTTCTCACATGTGGACTCAGCCAGCACAAAATCTTCACATATTTTAAATTCTTCTTGAGCCTTTAAAATCAGGGCGTAAATGGTTTACAGGCTTTTGGCTGCCCCAGTTTCATTCTCTTTCAACACTTCAGAAAAAAAGAAAATTATAATAAATGAAGGTTTTGCACATTGCGTTGTCCCTTTATGGTAGTGGCAAGAACTATGCAGATCATGTAATACATTCTCTTTACAATGACAGAGAAACTTGTACTGAGTTTTCCAGAACAATTTGAAATGAAAGCTTAGTGTAATACTGTAGGATCAGTGAGGAAGCTTGGAAGATTTAGGAGCCTGGTTACAACATGAAACGTTTTAGTTTTGGGTTACCATTTCAGATTCAGATCAGTTTCCAAGTTTCCACAAAAAGTTTCTATCTGCTGAAAATTAGGACACATGCTATGCAAGTCTGTGTCTTCCATTCTGGTTACACCAAGCAATGTGCCAATCTGGGAAAGTCAGAAGTTGGAAACTGGATTATTTCCTTGGTGCAAAAGGCAGTACCTTCTGAGCTATGTTAGACCGGGCTCCACACACAGTTGGATCGAGAAGCCTTACAGGATCATCTGTTGGGCATGTCTCATAGCAAGGACAGAAAAGGTCCTATATAGCTAAACGAGGACTTCAGCGGATTTAGGATGATCAAACTGTGTTCCAGAAAGCCTACACTCTGTCTTACTCTGAATGTGTCTGACTTCACAGGCGTCCTATCCAGAGCTGTGCTCTGGTGTATTAAAAAAAAATTCCTCATCCTGGGCAAAATTGAGCAGCTCCGCATAAACCTGTCCAAGTACTTCCTCATCCAAGGGGATGGATCTAGTAAGTGCATACTGCTTAACCTGCAGCATCAGCCACTTCACAAACTGCAGTGGCAGCTACTGCTTTCTTAGGAGTGCCAGAGGGTGAGCAAGATATATGTGAGATGCTGTACTCAACAACTCCTTAAAGTACTGATGCAGTCTCAGAAATCCCAGCCTCCTCTCTTTCCCCTCTGTCCCTTCCTCCCAGCAACTACCTTGTGAGGCTGAAAAGCCAGGTTTCCTCACACACTTTCTTCAGAAACCATTAAATTCTTTGCTGCACTGTGGCACAGTTTGTAGCAGCGGAGCAGGAAGGAGCATTAGGAGTCGTGACAATTTCTTCATAAATATCTGCAGAGCAGTTAATTTCTTCACTTTCTGAGGCCTCTGAGTACTACTCCAATATAAACACTTAAAAACAAAAGATAAGAACATCACTTAAGTAAAAAGAGAGACATCTGCTGCTCACTAGCCCAACATACACAATGCTGCTCCCAGCTGGCTCGTGCGTGTCTTATTCAAATAGCTGCTGTGTCTTGCACCGGGCTCAGGGTAATGAACATGGTAAATAAGAGGAAGCCCTCATTGACTGGCAACTACCACATTCCCTTACCTTGTTTCTGCATATTCAGATAGTTTCAAAAGCAGGTTTTAGTTTCCCAAAACAAATTATGTGTAAGCCATGGTTTAGGTTCTCTAATTCTCATAACCAGGCTGGAAGACCACACGTCAGCTTTAAACTACTCCTTCATCTCTGAAAATTCAACTTCAAGGATGAACATCCGCGATGCTTGTTTTGTAGCTGTGCCTATTGCACATGTGACCTGACATCCATGTTCCTGAGGGAGAGCCATACATGACTGTTAGAAACCAATTGTATTCAAAATAATTTCAATGTCCAGAAGTCTCTCATAGGCAAAACTGTAACCTCTACACAGAAATGACAGGTGAGTAAGGATTCCAGGCACGATCTGATGATTTACTAGCATCTAGCAATCAGGCTACTAGATTGCACTAAACAGTATTTCATCTAGAGAGCTTGCTCCACATAAAAAAAAAAAAAAAAAAAAAAAAAAGCAGCATAGCAATGAAAACTGTCATTTACGGTCTCATGTATACTTACTTTGGCTCCACTGAGATTAAGTGTTCTGCATGAATCACAGTGGTACACTGATAGTTTGGCCAATGCTCAGACAGTACATCAGGGAAGAGAATTGCATATAATAACGCAACATCCTGTTTGGAGGCTTAAGAGGCAAAAATCTAGCAGTAATCACTTCCAAGGCTAGTAACTCAGTTCTTATTGCCTTCATAATGACTCCACAGTTATTCAGTCAATGAAAATGGAGTCTGATATTGAGCATCAAGAAGATAAATTAACAATAAAATGAGTCTCACTCATACATACACCGCTTACTTTAGTGGAAACCTGCAAAGATACAGTATGCACTTTTAAAGTATGTTGCCCTACTCTTTAAGGTGCTGAGATGGCTGAAAGGCAGATAGGAACAAAGATTTTCTTTACTAAATACTGGCTTGCTTTGCTGAAGAAAAAAAAAAGAAAGCTGCTAAAATTTAATAAACAATTTTTCCATTGGAATTAATAAATAGTTTATGTTATAAAGGCCTTTTGTTTACTACCATTCTGGCTAACAATGAAAACACAACAAAATTATTTTAGGGGCTTCAGCTTTGACACTAACACCATGCATGAAGTGCCAAATGCCAGGATGCTGGCCTTATTAATTTTGGTGTAAGACCCAGTATTCCAGACAAACCTACTATATTCTAATTAATGAAGACAAACAAGCAAAAAACCCAAGCAACCAATCAAACAAACAAAAACCCTCAAGAATTTACATAATCCATACCAGGGAAACCCAAGCAAATTTAATTTTATTTGATGTAAGCTTTCTTCCTCCCAACCCTGCTTCTCTCCCCAGCTCCAGGCAGTTCTCTTTTGCGTCAGAAGTCAGGCTGGAAACAACCTACAGAGAAAACTCTTGGCTGAGGACCCCAAATGTCTTATGGTCAACGGATATATCCCCTGAAGACTTGCCTTACATCTAAAATTTAATACTAACGATTTTACAATGATAGCAGTTGAAAAATCCATCCATAAAAAAACAGGGCAATATTGTTCATGGCTTGGAAACCAAAATACTGAGCTCATTCTTTGAAATCCATCTTCTTAAAGCTGGTTATAAGACAATAAACAAAGGCTAATTAACAGAAGACTCACTGCCATGTCTAAAATTAGACTGCATAACATTTGCATTGTCACAGGTTTGTGGAATACTCAAAGGCTATTGTATTATTGTTTTAAGCATCACATGTTTCGTTATCAATTTGATAGTTAGAGCTAGTTCAGTATATTGCTAATTCAATGGGTAAGCAACAGGATAATTTCTTATAGGAATAAACGATGGAGTTGGTATAAAGGAGTGTAATCAGTACAAACTGCAACACTGGAAAAAAATGCAAACAGTGAGTCTTCTGAAGTTCCTGAAAGAAACACACCAAATGGAAAGCACGGCATTACCTCTTTCTGTCATTGCCCTCCCAACAGAGGTACTTGATTCTGAAACCCACTCGCTCGGTCGGTTATTGTATCCTCACCTGTACAACCAAAAGCAGCCTTGCTGGCAATGCCCTGCGTGAGACACGCCAAAGTGCCAGCATAGGAAAACAGATGGGAACATGGAGCTGGGAATGGGGGGAGGGGGTGGGTGAAATTGGGATGTACATAATCTGAAACTGCCATGGAATCGCACCTTAAACTGCTTAAAATAAGCAGGCTCATTTTGAGGGAAACGACTTGAAGAACGATCATATGAGTGGCAATCCGGGCAAGCCCGAGAAAATTGCATCCTCTGGCTGGAACAGTGATGAGAAGGCAGGACAGGCTGAGGAAGACAGAAAGATTCAGCTGAGCTAGACCTAGCTGGCTAGACACAGTTCCCACCATGCCTGACGTACCACCTGAAACTGCAGATAGCGGAGTGATTCTGACCAGGAGGGGATTTGATTAAGGAACTCCAGGCTAAAGTGTGAAGAAATCCAGCCAAGTAACAGAGAGGAGGGAGAAAAACAGTAGAACAATTGCCCTTGTACCACTGGATGAAGCCATGAACTGAAACTCAGCAGGAAATTGGACAAAAAATTAAAACAAATATACAGGATTAACAAAAAGGATCAGTGGAGCTTTGAGACTTTGTCTGTATGGCACCAAAATATGTACATTTCTTGAACCATCTGGGTAGTTCATGTGATTTCAATCTGCTAAGCCTTTGTAGAACGTGTGGTTTGATCCATATGCAGCAATATTTCACTGAGCTGGGAAGCGACAAATCATAACACAGCTCTAGTGCGACTCCTTCAGAAATTCATTTCTGAGCTACCGTTACCATAATGATGCTAATATACTGGAATTCGCTCCGATGAAGAGAAGTAAAAGTTGGTTGCTGGCTTAAATAACGACTTAGAAGATCTAGAAGCACCTGAAGCGTGCATGCACCCCTAACAGAAAACTCATGGGACAGAGGATGCTAAATTCAAGAATAGCTAAGTGCAGATAAGGAAAGAGATCATTTATGAATGCTTTCTTCTGAGCAACAGGCTATCTTAAGATGACGGGAACAGCCTGACAAGAAACAAGCGGAGCTGCAATGCGTGGCAACTACTAAAGACAAAACAACACACTGGTAGGAGGGAAGAGTCTGTTTGATAACAGATCCATACACATCTGTTCCTGTGCTTGATGAAAGGCAAGTTCAAACGAGCACAGGACGGCTGCTAAAGAAGCATTAAATCGGACAGGAACAAGCCCCCACGAGAGCGGCTCTCGCTTTCTGCGCGACCTCTGACACTGTAATTGCATTATCCATCCCGTTCGGGTTCCTGCACGCCTCCTTGTCCTCACGTCACTTTTCTCTTACAATTACAACCTCTGCTATAAAATGGGAAATGTATTTGCAGTTTTCCTCAAGTACAATTGATTGCAGCAATCCTTGAAATGCCAGAAAATTGGCTTTCCTTTCAGACCATCCACGTTTTTTACACAAAAGCATTTCCAGCACTGGTTTTCTGCTGCCACAGCTGTTTTGTAGCCAGAAGAATAAGCTTTTTTTTTTTTTTTTTTTTTTTTTTGTCAATAATAAAAAGTAATAAAAGCCTGACACGTCCCAAAGCGCTTGGAGCTACTCCTAACGGAAAGTTACGGAGGGGAGCGCAATCTCTTCGCTTAGTCCTGTCAGTCACTGTGTTACACCACTGAAGGGCCAGCTGGCTAAAGGAGTATTTTCTGATCATGGCCACCTGCAACGCTGGTGAGGGGATAAGCACCAACGATATAGAGAGCTTTAGGTCCCCCAAAGCTTTCTGGGGGTTTTTTTGGTGGTTTTTTTTTTTTTTTCTTTTTTTACAAGATGCTCCAACTCTGGCTTGAAGACATGACACCACTCGCAATCAAGGTGACTTTTGGGGAAAAACTTCCCGGGGAAGCAGAGTGTCCCCTGCCCCGCCTGCTACACCCCTGCTCACAGGGAGATACCCCTCCACGGATAAACCGTTCCCCCGAGCCCAACGGCTCCCCCCGCGCCCAGAGGCTGCGCATGCGCCTCCACTCCCGCCTCCCCTCCCCCACGCGGGGCGCGCACGTGCTAGAAGGAAACACTGCGCGGCGCAACCGCAGTCCGGCAGCCCCGCCCTTCCCCCCCCCCCCCCCCCCCCCCCCGCCTAGGATCTGGGGAGGTGGAAGGAGGAGTTTCAATCTCCGGGCGCCTGATTGACTGATGTCATTTCCCCAACTGCGAGCCTCGCCGGTCCATTGGCTGTTTGCGGACCGCTATCTGCACTGCGATTTCTGGTTGGCTGTTGCCGCGCCGCCTGTTGCCCTATCATAATTCGGGCCACGGGGGTAAGGTTCCTTAACCCCGCCTCCTGCCGTAGCCCCTCCTACCGCCGCCGTCAGCTCCTCCCTCTCCGACTTTCCTTCCTCTCATTGGTCAATGCTGTGCTTCGCTCCTCCCGCCCGCCTCCGCGCTCAGCTCCCCGATTGGGCGGCGGCGAGCTCCCTCAGGCCGCCTTCTTCGCCGCACTGCGCATGCCCTCATTCCTCGCCCCACCACCTTCCCCAGTGTCCCGCCCGCCGCAAGCCGGCGAGCTGATAAAGTTTTGTTCGGAGGAAGGGGGGGGGGGGTGGGGGGGACGGTGGCGCCTCCGGGCCCCGCCGGGCCCCGCCCCCTTCCGTACCCGCCCACCGCCCGGGAGCGGCGTCCGCGAGCCCGGCCCCGCCCCGCCTCGCCCCGCCCGAGTAGGGGGAACAGCGGGCGACCGTTGAGGCGCGCGCGCGCGCGCTCGTGCTGGGCTCGAGCCGGCGGCATCTCTCCTCCCCTCCCCTCAGTCCCGCTCGGCAGCCGCGGCAGCAGCAGCAGCAGCAGCTCGGGTAGTGGTGCCGCGTCCACCTCCTCCTCTTCCTCGTCGTTCTCCCCCCCAGGGGCACGGTGAGCATAGCCGCGCGGAGCCGGGCTCGCCTTCCTCACCGCGCCGGGACGCGGAGCCTGCCGTGGGGTGCGACGTGGACGCGGAGGTTGGGGATGTGTGCGCTCTCTTGCCCCCCGGATTGCGAGATCCCTCTTTTCCAGCCCGGCCCGAGGAGCGGTCGTTAGCGCCCCTCCCCGCTCCCCCACCATACAGACGCTTCCACCCGCTCCGCGCCCCAGGCTGGGACGGGCGGCAGTCGCCCCTCGCCCGGCGGCGGAGGGGAGCGGGCGCTGTTCTCACTCCTTTCGGGTTGGGGTGGGCCCGCACCTCTACGGCCGGCGGCGCCTTTCGGGTCGCCCGCGACTGCTCCCGCACGGGGAGGAGCTGCGGCGGCTGCTGGGGGCCGGCAGGGAGCCGGGAGGGTCGCCTGAAGGCAGGGGAGCGCGGCGGGGGTGTTGTAACGGCGGTGCCAGCCGGAGGGGAGAGCGGTCCCGCGGGGAGGGAGCGCCCCGGCACCGGCGGGCTTGGGAGCCGCCACCTCTTGTCCGTACTGGCGCTGGTCGGGCTTGTCACCCGGGGACTGGGCTGGGCTGGGCTTTCTCGTCGTGTTTCATGTCTGTCATATTCCCTGGGAAACTTCCTCAGCCCAATACAACTTTGACGGAAAGGAGTGGGGGGAAAGAAAAAAAAAATGCTATTTCCCTTAACGTTACGGCTGCTGGAAAACGCAGCCGATAAGTTCCTCTTAAAATATAATTGCAACATCACTCCTTTGGAGGAAGCAAAACCTGGAACATAGGACCGCAGGGAAGGCACTTAATCTCTACTCCTTTTGTGTAATATGAGAAAAGACTAGGCTTTTCTATGCCGTAGGACTCTCCATTGGGAGATTTAATGCCTTTTAAAGTATTCTGAGGCTTTTCAGAAAGATCTTAAGTGCAAATTGCTCCCGCTGTAAGGCTCTAATCCGGTGAATTGAAAATGAGTTTGGGTATTTGAGGAGACTACTGTGCTGAGGTTTTTTTTTTGTCATTTTCTGTAGTAAGTTGAAATGCAACCGTGCCAGGGTTGGACTTAGTTTGTCTGAAATTTGGATGTATTCACTCAGTACCTGGTGGTTCTCACACCAGTTTCTGAAACTTCTGTACGCTTTCTGCTATCTTTGCTTCAGGTGACCTCGTTCAGCAGAATCCTTTGTATTATTGGTACTTACAAATCTTGTGTAACATCTGCCACTGCTATAGAAATACATAATGTAGTTAGGATTTTTGATTACTATCTTGCTTCCTTTTTGGTGTTCCTCGCAGAACTCTTTTTAGAACTGAGAGACTGTGATTAATCCGTTTGTTCTTTTTTTTCCTTCTTCTAATTCAACAGATGCAGTTTATGTTGCTTTTTAGTCGCCAGGGGAAACTGAGGCTCCAGAAGTGGTATGTCCCATTATCTGACAAAGAAAAGAAGAAAATCACAAGGGAACTTGTTCAAACAGTATTAGCCCGCAAACCGAAAATGTGCAGCTTCCTGGAATGGAGAGACCTGAAGATTGTCTACAAAAGGTTGTTCTGTCTCACTAACCTCCTAATTGCCTTACATCACGAACAGTGTAATAAGTAGCAAGAAAATAATGGAGGTGGATTTTTTTTTTTCTTTGTTGTTTTTTTTCCCCTTCCCTATGCTGGTTATGGAGAAGACTGACTTTTCCCTTGAATCTAGTTTGATAACTAAATAGGAATCATTCATGTGTGGAAAATCACTCATGCATTTAGAAATGTGCTGAAGAAAAGAAATTAGGTTTCTGCTTTCATAAGGAGTGGTGGTTCTTAGTTCTCTGTTTAGATTCACATAGTACATAAATGTGTACAAATATGAAACATGTAAAATGTAATACATGATAAAGAAAAGCTAAATTTTATAAACATTTACCTCAGGCAATGACTTTGTAAGTCACCTGCAAATGTAACTTGCTTTTAAAGGTTCACAGAAACAAGAAAATTCTTTCAGAGTACCTAGTTTGGGGTTTTTTGTTCTTTTTTTTTTTAAAATTATTTTTTATTATGAATATAAAAGGCATTTTTCCTAATTGAAGAAATGATGGCTAGCTTTCTTTTGGTGGAAGTACTGTATAATTTTCTTTGCAATAGTTTCATTTGTCAGTTGTTTCCTAACTTCTCTAGGAGTATTTGGCAAGCGTCTTTTAGCTGTGTGCTAGTCTTCAGAATTTATTACAATGTAGAGATCTGAAAATAATTTTCTCCACAAATAGCAGTAATCATCATCCTGATTTGGTAGGCTGCATGTCTTCCAGCTGAAGCTGATGGTGTGAAACCTTGAGTTATCTCCCTTCCCTAGTTAGTTATAAACTTCAGAAGGTTTATGCATTCTTATTTTCTC
Source organism: Chlamydotis macqueenii (assembly GCF_036417535.1). Taxonomy (NCBI): domain Eukaryota; kingdom Metazoa; phylum Chordata; class Aves; order Otidiformes; family Otididae; genus Chlamydotis; species Chlamydotis macqueenii. The sequence continues at coordinate 134,235,315 of NC_141556.1, forward strand.
GTTTGAGATAGTAAATCACTTGTGCCCTACAGTAACTATTGTTGTATTCTCTCTGTAAGGAGCAGAGAGAGAACTGGAGCTGAAATGAAGAGTTTGTAACTCTTTTGCAGTGTACCAAATGGGTAGAATCAAAAAGGTTTAGATGTTTTAAGTCCTAGTTTTCTACGTACGTTGGTGCATGTAACATCATGCATGTGAATGTTACCAGTCTGTCTAATTAACGCATGTACTTTAACACGAGGGGGAAAGAGGAGGAACAATACATGAGACTGTGCCTAAAGAAAGTATTTTTTTTTTCTTCTGCCTCGATTTTCTCACGAAACCTCTTGTACATACATGTAGACAAGCTTGCTCAAATGCTTTGTGTGCTCCCTTAAGCGATAATGCCTGCAAGTGCTCTTTCAGCTGGACTTTTATGGGACTAGATCAGAAAAATTCAGCATGAATAGGCCAGTCTGTTCCCTTCCTTGCCCAGTCTTGAACAGCAGTAGCTGTTCCAGTGGTGAGTTGATTCCACACAGCTGTTTTCTCTCCCTGCCTGTTCACTGCTGCTAACGATTACTTGTCATGCCCTTTTGTGTCTAGGGAACTGGTGGAAATTTGGGTATGACTGAGCTGCTGATAGTTGTGGTGTTCATGCATCTCAGTAGTGTGCTGTGAGTCTTGTGGTCAAGGAGAATGAATAAATTTGCTGGGAGATGTATCTAGACCTTTTTTGGCTGGATGTAGACTGCAGTCCATCTGCTAGAGGGCTGGTGTGCACAGCTGACTGCAGTAGCTTATTTCAGTGTCTGCACACCAGTCTGGCACAGTTGGTCTATGCGATATTGTTTGTATCAAGCTAATGAACATCTCAAATCTTGTTTTACTCTTGCTTTTTTGGCAAGTTTCATAAGGCTAAAACATCACCGGAAGGACTGGGTGTAAGAGGTGATAGTTTAAATTCCTGTATCTAATGACCATAACAGCTTTTATGTTTGTGGAACAGACTTTTTCCAATCATCACACTGCAGTTAAAGTTGATGAGTACCAACTAGTATGATTTCTTTGAAAAGGGAGATGTTAGGTCAAAAGTAGATAATCCCAAGAAGACAACCATAATAGTCAAAGTCTAATACTTTCTGAAAGGTGGGTGGCTAAAAGAGCAACACTGCAGCAACTTCGTGTAGTTTGTGAAACTGCAAAAGGCACTCCCAGTTGCTAGCAGACAAAAGGCTCCTGAGCATCTCTGTCAAGATCTGTTCTTGTCTGATCTATTATTGGGAAGGATCTTGACCTCCTGGTGTAAATGTTTTTCAATATAAGCTGTAAAAGTGTGTGCATAATGCTATTGTATGTGTTGCATGTGTGTATTGCTGAGTCTTAAGTTGCTGAAATTGATGTGCTATTCTTGTTTTGAGAGTGTATTTACTGTCAACATTTCAGGTGTAAGAGAGAATTGACCTAGATACTGCGACTCAAAGAATGGTTGGTTTTATTAGAAATATACTCAGGGGTCTCACTGATGTACCTTTTTGCAAGAACAGAATGAACTCAAATGCAAAATTGGCAAGCCAGTAGCTTTTACTGCCTTCTGATATTTAACATTTATCAAGAAAACTGAACTATTTTGATAAGCCTCCTTAGCTCTGTAGGACTTAATCATTATAGGATGCTTTCTGAATGAAACTTCAAGAAAATAGAAACAAATGTCTTTAAAATCCATTTGAATGTATGTGAATAACTTTTATTTTCCTTGCTTTCATACATGTAGCATTGATAATGGTGGCAAAATAGGGTCAATCATGTTACTGTTATTTTTATTTTAGAGCTACAAAACTCGGAAGGGTACGCTGCTTTTGACATAGTTCATGAATTGGGATGTATGTATTCTGTAGCTGATTTGGAAGAGAGCTTTTCCAGGCTGGTAGACACGAGAAGATTGAAAAAGGATGTGAGTTTCTAACTTCAAGAGACAAAGCTTTGAAGTGACTTGCTGGGGAAAAATAGAAATTCAAATATAGAAAACCAACAACAATTGCACTTTATGAAAATTGAGAGCAGAGAGCTGATCAGAAATTTAGCAAACAGAATGATTGATTGCTCTTCACGTTTTATCATTTTAAAAAACTAGCTGTAGAAGTATTGGAGCATATAGGGTAGAAGTTCATGCAGCTTTCCCCTGACAGAAGTGTGTTAAATGTTAACATTTCTACTTTTACTTATAAAAAAAAAAAGGGACTTGGGATGTGATTTTTTTCTCCTTTTTTGTCTTTGAAGATCTCAGCTGTTCACTATTTTAGCTTCTGGCAGTATTAGTTATTTTCCTTGTGTAGTACATTGGAGTCAAAATCATAATTGCAGAATAACTGGGTTTTATGTAGATTTTACTTTGTTGGTGTTTGATTAACTGAGATCATGGGACTTGATTATTGTTGATTGGTGATTTGATTCAGGATTGTTGCTTTGCTTCTGTGTGTCAGTTTGGAATTGAATTTGCAGTATAAAGTTTTAAAACTGTCATAGCTTGTGCTGCCCTTAGTGTTGTGGCAATCATGTTATAATTTAACATAAAATAACCATAATCATAGGTTGCTTTAAACACTTACGGGAAAATAAGTTTTAAAACTTTTATTTTTATCCCGTCCCTAAAAGAAAAAAAAAGAGCACATTCTGTAATTAGCGTGCCTCTTGGGCTCAAAATACTTTGAGCCAAGGTAGTCATGTGGCTAGAGGTATGTGCCCAGCAGATGACAGGATCGCTATGTTTCTTTCTTAACTGCCACTTGTATCTGTTAAAAATGTTACTGTGGTGTTGATTAAGTGGCTCTGTAAAACTGACTGAATGCAATTATTTTGGTGAGTTAGGTACTTAAGTTTGGTTATTGTAACTTGATCAGATTCTCTTTGTACAGGATTCTAGTTCACGTGGCACTAGGAGGACCTCAGCATCAAAAAGCAGCAGCTTTTTCTGAGAGGATCACCAGTACCAAGCTTATGTTTATTTCTAAAACTATGGGGGGGTATAGCCTGCTGATATGAGAAACTGTAAAAGAAATGCTTATCTTGGTTAGTGTTATTATTGTTAATTTCTTTATCTTTGGCTGAATAGTGACTGATGTGCCTGCCCTAGAGTCTCAGATCTTCTTGTTTTATTAAAGAAATGTGTTAAGTTTTTCTGGAGGAGGAAAAATAACCTTTTGCCAAGCACAACTTTAGTGATCTCATTTTTTTTACTGAGTGAACTGTGGTAAACTGTAGCCAAACCTCAGATTCCTGGGCTCCCTCAAGCACCTGTCTGCCACTTAGACAGCTTGGTTGTCACTTGCAGTTCAGCTCTGCTCATGCAAAACTCTTTAGGCTTTAAATTTCTGCAGCTAGAATTTACATGTAATGTGACTTAAATGCAGCTTTTTCTGGTGACAGACTTCCAGGGATGACTTCAAGCACACATTCTTTCATCTAGTAGGAGAACACCACTGAAATGGCAGAATTTGCAAGTTACACTCTGCCCACAGCGACCTGATCCCCCAGCAGAATTACTGAACCTGGCTGCAAGCAGAGTGGTAGCGAAGAACCTCTCTGAAACATTGCCTGCCAATTTTGAGGCTTCCCACTACTGAACTAGTGCTACTATTGGAGGGGAGGTTCATGAATTTCTGTTTCCTTCCACAAAAAAAAAAAATGCTAAGGTCATCTACCTGAAGGCAGGAATTTGCACAACTATTTATACCTTCTTTGTTTCCTCTTTGCTCTTCTATTCTGTATTAAATTCTTAGGTAACTTTTTTCCAAACTGTTTTTGGTCCCCTTTCTGACAAGTGTATGTGTCCTGGTTTCGGCAGGGATCGACCCCGACGCTGGAAAATACTGTGGTGGTTTAGCCTGAGTCACCACACAAGTTTCTCACTCACCCTCCCCCTGCCCAGCGGGATGGGGGAGAGAAATTGGGAAGAAAGGAAAACTGGTAGGATGAGATAAACAGTTTACTAAAATACTAAAAACTACAAAGATAAAAGAATACAAGGATATTAATATATACAAAATATACAAAATGAATGATTTCTCACCACCCAATGTTCAAATGACCGATGCAGCCCGTCCTGAGCAGCAAGCAAAAGGGGGAGAGCAAGCTAGCAAGGTAGAGGGAACAATGCCAGCAAGCAAGAGAGAAGAATAGGATGCCAAGGGTGCATGCCAGACTGGATGCCCGAATGGATGCCCCCTCCCATAAGCAACCCCCCTTATATGCTGAGTATGATGCTTATGGCATGGAATACTCTCTTTGGCCAGTTTGGGTCAATTATTCTGTCTGTTCTTTGCCCAGCTTCCCCCATCTGCACGTTAACGAGACTTTAATGAGACTTGGAAAGCCAGACAGTGTCCTTGGTCTCATTAACAAAACTCATATCATCAGAATGTTTTTATCAACATTCTTCACATACGAAATCCAAAACACACTGGCTACTGAGAGGAGAATTAACTCCATCCCTGCCGAAACCAGGACAGGATGATATTTATGATCAAGTATTTCCCTAAATGAGTGTAAGTACCTGATTCAGGGCTGAAGATTCTGCTACTAATACCTACTGAGGGCAAAAAAAAATCCCAACCCACACAATTGCAATAGGAATAAAAAGAGCAGAATGTTTCTTCCAGACTGCGTTACATCTGCCTTTTGTGTGATATGGCATACTTTACTATCAGGATTTGCCTTTTCAGTGAGTGCATATGAAAGACAGTATTCTGTCAGGCTCATCAGGAAGAAACAATGCTTCTGCAGAGCAGAAATCTTTTTCATTCTGAGTACAGTAATCTACTTGTCTTTGTATGAGCACTCTCTGTGTAAGCTTTTACACTTAGCAAAACCTGTATGGACACTTTTTTCTGATGCTCTGGCCTGCAGGGAAGAAAAATTATGGTAAACTATTTCCTTTGAGAACTCAGGTCTGAAGAAAGGTATACCTTTGTAGTGTGCTCATGCCCTTTGTGATGATGGCTGACTTGTGTGTGCTCTTCCACTATTTGCCATGTAGGCTTATTGAATCTGTGTTTGTTTTCTTTTGTTGACTAGTGATCCAGTAGTCACAGTTACTACTTAAAAATACTTTGAAAAATATTCTCTACATATAATAAATACCCACTGAGTAGTTTTTATTTCTCAGTATTCTTTCTTCAAAACTGCACTTGGCAGAGCTTGAGTATGTAGTCTACTCACTAGCTGCCAAATAAAGTATTTCAAAAGTATGTTACATTTTCTTTTAAATGAGGACACTGAGAGCAGACCACTTACGAAAAAGTATTTGATGTTAGGTAATCTCCCTCCCCCCCTCTGCACCCTATGCACCACCCCTCCCCCCCAGATTTTAAAGACTGTTTGCATTAAATATTTCTGTGCATCAAAAGAGGCTCTTAAGTAATAGGAAAGCACAAAAGGACTGTCCCATGTGGATAAATTTCAAATAGTTGAGTCAAATTTGATTTGATAAGGTCTGCTGGTATGTGATTCAACTTGTGTTTAAGCGCTGTATGAAAATAGTTTAACTACACTTCATTACCACCAGTGCTGCTTATCTGAATATGAAGAAAGCTTTGTTTAGATGGATCTGGCCTGAGTGCTGGTAATTAGTGTAAATGTCAACTAATGTGCCAAAAGCTTTTTTTATTTTTTTTTTCCTACCATGAAGTACAATAACATGGAGTTTGATTTACAAATTCCTCAGGAGGTTTGAAAATGTTTTTTCTTTATACTATCACTGTCCAGTACTTATTTTAAAAGTAGCTTTGTCTAAAAGATACCTTATGTAGATTGAATCTTGCAGGCTACTACAATGTCTATAAATGTCCTTCAAGAATTATTGAGGCACAAACACAACAGTGTAAAATAAAAAGATCGGTGCTCAGATAGAACTCCTGATGAGCTGACAAGTCACCACGGTAAAGAAAGAGCGAGGGAATTAGTGTTAAGTGCTTCAGTGAAGGTGTCTTTCTTCTCTGCCCATCATGTTTTGTGGTAGAATGGAAAGAAGTCATAAGCAGTGATTTTTCCAATAATAGTTTAGAACTTTTATTCAAAAGTTATTCTGATATGTTGTTCATGATGAAGCCATAGGAATTTGACTCAGCTAGAGCAGAGTGTTGGGGTGGTGGACTTTAAGGTCATAAATTATGCTAAGTGGCTAGGAGGCAAATTTGAAGATACTAAAAATACTGCCCCCCCCCCCCCCCCCCCAGACTTTTAGCCAAAATCACTGACTGTTTCTTTGGAGATTTAGAAAGTCCCAGCTCATAAAATGGTGTATACATTTCTGTGTGTGGGAAACACATGCATCTTAAACTTGTCATTCACATCTGAATGACTTGTTTTTTAGTAGGGCTGGCTACTCAGAGTGCTTCATGTGACCAATTGTCATCTCCAAACAGGCAAACAAAAACTGCTTCTGGTTCGTATAAATTATCAGTTACAACAGGTGTTAGTTGAAATTTCATGTGTGCCATTTGGTTTTGGCACAGAAAAGATGAAACGGGTTCTTCAGCTTTCATTCCTGTTTTGATTTTGCATCAGCTTTTTTAAACATGACTTGTTCAAGTGTATGATAGCACACAATAGAACTAGACGGTCTTTTTGTTAAAATGGAACTCAAGATCGTATCTGAAGTAAAGAATTCCCTGTCTTCCAAGGTAGAAATGGATTGCTAGGAACTAGCTGGTGGTCTGTTGGTAGTCTGATACCACTATGGTTGGTAGTGACTGTAGTTGGTAGTTGACTTAATAGCAATCAGAATATATGACATCAGTGTTAACTTTAGAGTTTTTGGGGTTTTTTTTTTTACATTTGTTAAATTCTCTATAAAGATCAAACCCTAATTGCTAATTCAATTTTTCTTTCCCAAGGCATTTTCTATAGTTTTTAATATCTCTGAGTGGCTTGTGTGATAAAAATTTAAGATTGAATCTATTGAGTAGTATACCAGTGTCTGGATGTTACAGATAGTAGAGAAAATACCTTGCCTCAGAACTCTGCCAAGAGGCTAAAAAAATGAAATATATTTCCTTTTCCTGCTACTTCTTAAGCTAATTTAATTCTGTCAGCTGAAGGATGATAAAGACTGAAGTCTTGTTTTACTCAAGGAAGGCAGATCCCTTTTGTACATGCATATGTCTGCTGGTCTTTCAGCCATTCTTTGGTAGAAATTATGTTGATGTAGAGTAACAGTATGGTAAACATGAGTATGAAGGACTACTGAAAACATAATACATCTCAAGTGTATTCATTTTGCTTGTGTTCTTATGCTAACATCAGGATTATTTTGTTATTACAGATATGCAAGCCTGTATTTCTGCTGTGCTATTGAAGATCAGGACAATGAACTAATAACTCTGGAAATAATTCATCGCTATGTAGAACTTCTTGACAAGTATTTTGGCAGTGTGAGTTAGTAATTTCTTTTTAACTTTTATAGATTCACAGTGTCTTTGTATTATGTCATTTTGTTTTGTGCCCACAGCACTTTTAAAAAAAAACAGGATCAACTAGCTGTTGAAAAGGTATATCTAACACATTTTGTTGCCTGCTTGGCCAAACTAAACTCATAGTTGCCTATATAACTGTTAAAATACAAAATTAAATTACTAGTTTAGGAGAAGCACTGTTATTAATCTGGTGTTAATTGCATGTATTTCTTTAATTTTGTAGTAGTCTCACTTGGGGGCAGATAAAATCTTATCCTTAGCTTCCTGTCTAGACACCCAGCTTGCTTTTCCCTGGCACTGCTCTACTGTTTGAGCACTTCTTACATCTGCTTCCAAAGGAGGCAGTTGGTTGTGAACTAGCAGGAGGAGTAACAAAAGAACAGACAGACATCTGCTTACCCAGATAGCAAACACAAACAATTGTAGTAATGTACGTTAGCACTTCTCGAAAAACTGCTGCTTGTCCTTCTGCCTTCCTAGTTCTTCTGACTAGGAAATGCACAGGATGAATAAGTAATTTGAAATTATTGGGTTTTCCAGTTTTTCTGTAGGATTGCATGATCTGGCTTTGGTTACTACAGGCAAGAAAATAACTTCTATTAGGGATATTCGCTTGCCTCGTGAAGAGCCATGTCAGACTGACAGTTGTGAATTGAACACTTTTTAACAACGAAAATGCTTTTTGAAGAGGTTGCTGTAACTGTTTTTAACTCGAACGATACAAATTTTTTCTTTTTTTTTTTTTTTTTTTTCCTCAAAGGACTGATATTTTTTTTTTTTTGTTACCCCACTTCTTAAAAGTTTGTAGACTGAGTCTAACATCTTGTTTGGTGAAGCTGTGAACAAGTTAAATTTCGTAAGAGGACATACCTCAATGGATAGTATCCGCTTATTTTGCAATAATACTTGATGTTCTTTTTAGGTATGTGAACTTGATATCATCTTCAATTTTGAAAAAGCCTATTTCATTCTGGATGAGTTCCTTTTAGGAGGGGAAGTTCAAGAGACTTCCAAGAAAAATGTTCTCAAAGCCATAGAACAGGCAGATCTTTTACAGGAGGTAAGCAAATTCAACTTCTTTGGCCGAAGTATCAGCATGGTAGGTTGTGACTAGAAGCAGCTTATGTTTCTCTAAGCTTGTAGAAAGTGCTTTTTCGCCTGCTTAGCATGTAGTTTCTAATTAGTTGTCCTGATTGTGTGATATGATTGTATTATCTGCTTTTTACGTTTTGTTTGGCATGTGTGTGTTGTAACCTACTGTGATTTTGTGTTTTGCTAGAAATGGAAGTGGCTGTTTTCTATGTCCACCTAGATAATTATAGTTCTTGCTGCTTTAACTTAGTTCTGTTCATGTGTCTTTCATTTCTTCTCTTTATTGTTCAATCATTAGTTTTTTGTCATACCTGATGCATGTTCACTTCTTTACTGTTTCATTGCTGAAATCCAGAAGCTAGACTCTCTTCTTTGAGACTCATTCAGGTATAGTTCTTATTCTCAAGACCTGTCTTTCTGCTATAGGTTGCTTACTCTGGCACATCTGTCTTTTTAAGTTGACAAAGCAGTAATAGTAGTGCCATAGAAACATACAGAATGATGCATAAGAACTTTTGTTTTTCACTTTGAATGTTGTTGTTTTTTGTTAGTAACTTTGAGGAAAGACAGATTGCATCTCTATCATTTTTCTTTGGTAAAGGTTTGATGGGAAGTGTTCAATGGTATAGAAAAACTTGGTGTAATTTCCCCATGTTTCTCCATCCTATTCTAGTGTTTTTTTCTTGTGGGGTGGCTTTTTTTTTTAATTTACTTGCTGTAGTCTTGAGGTCAGTGTTAAGGTCCTTGTATATCTAAGTGGAAGTCACAAAACTCTGCTATGCTGGAGGAATCATCATCAGTCTTGTCTGCAAGACAGTATGGTTTAACAGGGATGATGAATCTTAATTTTTTTTTTTTAAATGTGTTGAGCTTCACTGGTAAGCTTCTATATAAATGTAAGGTCCCATATTTTTTCTCCTCATGTGAACCTTCGCTTTATTATTTTGTCCTGTGAGTTAATTGCTTAATTCTCATATAAGCATTCTGTGTTCCACTTGATACTCTTTTTAGTTGAATGTGCTATTAATAGGATGGGGAAACACATAATGTTCTTTACCCTTGTAGTTGTGTTTGTAATCCTTTCAGAGTACAGGCAAATCTACAACACAGTAAAGTTCTCATCCGTCAACAGCTAGTTAGTGTCATGAACAAGGTCAGACATTACACCCAGATTTGCTACCCTCTTTTTTTAGGGAGCAAGTATATGCACTTAGTTACTTCTTGTGTTCTGATGCAGTTTTCTTGAGCCCTTCTTCACTCTTAGAAGGAATTATCTTAGGCAGAAGTCATGTTGCAGTTTGTGGGGTGGAGGGGGATGGGGGAAAGTAATCTGTTTATTCTCTTGAAGTCTTTTGCTCTTCTTTATATTAAAACAGAAGTAACAAATTAGTTATCTATTCCAATCTGTGTCCTGTAAATGCACAATTAATTATATGTAGAATAGAATTACTATGTTTTTCTCACTTGTTTTGAATTTTATTTTCACTATTTCCTTAGGGCTCTTCTAAAGCAAAAATGCATTCTACTTCTAGGAATTAATGACTGATTTTCTATACAAACAGTTAACATTCTCTTTTTATACTTAATATAACTTCAAGTTAAAAATTTTACACAAAAGCAATTATTACTTTTTCAATGGGAGACTTTTTGCTTGCTCTAATAGCTTTACTCTGATTGCCCCTCCTTTCACCATCTCAGATTTTCTGTTCTCTCAAGGTTTGTTAAATCTTTTCCGATTAAATTGGAATGTAACAGTTTATCACAGCACCACCGTAGTCTTAAGTTTGTTTTTTATATTTTTCATTCTCAGTTACATTGACTATTGATCAAGTATAAAACTAGTCCATATATCTGATTTCTGATTTTTTATTTTATAAAACCTGTAAAAGTCTGAATTCGTATTTAAACTGAGCTTAAGTTGGACTCTTTCTGCAAAGGCTTGTTTTTGTATTAACTCCTGCTATGTGCATGCTGAGTTTGATGAAGAGGGCTGTTAAAATAATAGTTTGTCACAACTGGAGACTTCTTGGTACTTCTGGTTAATTTATCCTTCCCAGAGTATTTCAAAGCTACCGGAATGAAATGTGGTTTGATTCCAAATGCAAACCATTTCTAGCAGGGTTGTTGTGTATTTGTTTTTGATCATGATAGGTTCTAATTATGTGCAACAAAAGGACTTTTGTCCCTGAATACTCATATTACCTAATTTAAAAATTATTCATCAGTCGCAACATTATTAATTAGTACATACATTAATCTATGAAGCACCTTAAAGATTAAAAGCTGTACAGAATTCTTATACAAAGGAAAATCATTACAAATGCATTAAGTGGCTATTTGCATGATGTGAAAAGAAAATATGCTGAGGCATAAATGGCTGAATAGTGAATTAGTTCTTAATAGCCTTGCCTACTTTTATTTTCTGTGGCACCTTTCCAGGATATGCTTCTGTTTCTGAGCACCTGCTTCAGTTCGTCATTAAGGTCTTGGTGCTGTGCAGCCCACTTAATAACTGCTGGAGTTCGTGACTGAAACGTACTTTTTAAGCCTTTTTCACCTTCACTTTCTTGTTAGCTCTTCAATAGTGTGCTCAGTTCAAATATTCATTCCCTACCCACCCTGCATTTATCACCACCTGATAACTTATCAATAGTCAAGTGTCAATACTGACTGTTTTATGCATATGAATGGTAGTAAATACTAATTATTCCAGTGCTTCCATGTTTTGTTGTAAATCTATTGCTAGAAATACTTCTATTTAAAAGAATGCTATCATGTGTCTTTTTTGATAATTTTATGTCTTGTTTGTCATAGACATTTTAAATACTTAACTAGTGATTACAAAGGCATGCATTTCTGAAAAGGTGGGTTTTGTGTTTGTGTGCGCAATTCACTGAGAGAAGAAAATTGGCAGATGCAGTATGTTGTTGCGTGAGTTATATATGTGTGGTGTGTGGAACAGCTAAGAGATAATCCTGTGTGTGACTTCATGATACTTAATTTTTTTAATGCATGAAACTAGCGACAAAATATTTTCTATGAAAATGAGAGGATCTGATTTTTTTAACTTAAAAGTTTAATTGCTGTGTTTTTATTTGATAGTCCAAGTAATTCAGTATGGTACTTGGGAGTTCGTGGTCATTTACTGTACTAAAACATTAAAATGAAGGAGTTTATTGTCATATCTAAACCAGTTAGTTATATATAAATATTTAAAAGCAAAGCTACAGACTCGCTCATCTTGATTTGAAGTAGAAAAAAGTTCCTAAATTTTAACCTTGAGTGAAAGTTTCTTGTTATTCATCCTATGTAATTTTTATAAAAGTATTTTGGAAGTTATCCCCATTTTGTCCACCACTATTCTTTTGCAAGGTGTGTATGTATTCTTTTAGTAGTTGTAGAAGATCTAAAATATTGAAAAAAAAAAAAAAAAATTTTTTTTTTTTTGGAGGAGGTGTCTCAATAAAAAGGCCATTGGATCTATTAACAATTTGCACTTGTTTGTTTCTGTCACTATTTTAGTACAATCAAAAATAACAGAATCATAGAATGGTTCAGATTGGAGGGGACCTTTAAAGGTCACCTACTCCAACCCCCCTGCAGTAAGCAGAGCTGCCTTCAACCAGATCAGGTTGCTCAGAGCCCTGTCCAGCCTGACCTTGGATGTTTCCAGGGATGGGGCAGCCACCACCTCTCTGGGCAACCTGTTCCAGTGCTTCACCGCCGTCACTGTAAATTTTTTTTTTCCTTATGTCTAGTCTAAGTCTACCCTCTTTTACTTTAAAACTGTTACCCTTCGTCATATTGCTACAGGCCTTGCTAAAAATTTAAAAACTATATGAATGTTTTTTGTTAGGCTCTTGCAGTTTGGCCTCAGGTAGTATCTGCTAGTACTTCCACATGAAAAATAACAGATACACTATCAATTAGCCTTGTTTACTTTGTAATTTCGAGCCCTCACCTCATCCTATATCTGGAAGGGTGCTTCAGTTGTTAATGTCAGCTGGCTTATGCTAGATGCTTATGGTTACTATGTAGATTTAAGCTTTTCATTTTAGAATGAGCATCTTTGCAAAAGAAAACTTGGTGAATTTCCTACATATGTCATGAAAGTTTTCTTGGAGATGAAATGTGCTAATTGGAAACTGTAGGTTTGAAGGTATGCATAATAGTGGAGAGATGGTATTAGGTTGTCCTTGAGATATGACAAAATAAAGGAATGTTAGCATTAGCATTAGCAATTACAAAAGAAAATCCCTGATACTTAAGCCTAGAGTGGGTGGGAGTATAAGGTTGTCTGTTTGGTTTAGGAAGCAGCCTTTGTAAGCATCTGTTTCTTACTAGTCTCCTGAGAAACTTACCATAATTAATGCAGTTAATTCAGTTTCAGCTTAATGTTAGCTCTTAAATATAGACTACTGAAATAAACTGCCTTCTTAAGTTGTGATATTATTTTCCTTGGCTATACCTGTATTCCTCTCTATGCAAACAAGAATGAATAATGAAATCCTTATTGTAATGAAGATATGACTGCCTTGATTGCCATCTGTTCTTTGTGTGTCACTTCTGGCTCGGTTTCAGGTAGTCAGCTCAGTTGGTCAGTTTAAGACTGCAGTTCTTAAAATGCGTGTGCTTGATTTTAGGCACAAATATTGATCTGTAATTACAGTTTAGAAGATACCTATGGGGAGCTATGAGAGTAGCAATGAATGAGAAAGGGATGTGTTGTTAGTTCATTATTTAAGGGTCAGGAAATAACTATGATCTTTGTGGATTTGGAATCCCTCCCAGCTCATAGAAGATACAGTAGGTTGTGGTAGTGTTTCGGTAGCTGACACTTTGTAAAATGCATTTCAGATTTCAGTTCCTGAAGGATATTGGATATGTAACAGGAAGGAGGTTATAATGCAGTTAGACTGTTTGATCTTTTGGTTTAAGTATGAATTGTATGCCATGTCCACTTATATTGAAGGTATTGACTCTGATACATTGATCAAAAATAAAGTGAGCTTGTTCATGGTGTCGCTTCTAGACGTTATTTAAGAACCTGGAATGAAACTATTTCTGGTTTTATGTGGTAGGTAGAGTCTATACATAAGCAGAATAAGTAAGTCCAATTTGGGAATGTGCATTCAATGTAATTCCTTTCCGAGTTATTGTGTGTTTTCTTAATTGTACTGTTCAGGATGTTGATGCTTTTTCAAGTAGTAGGTAAGGAAATGCATCCATGGGGAAATGGCTTTTTGTAAGATACTTCAAGTGTGAGAGGTAGGTTTTTTTTCTTTCCCGTAGTCTTGGGAATAAAAAGTCGAATTGCCTGTTCTTAAAGATTGGCTTAGTTTGTCACAAAACATATTACTCAAAAACGAGATAAAGCATATTGGGCCTACATGAATAGGTCAGTTGCTTTTGTGTTCATTTTCCCATATTGCTTGAACTGATGGCTATTTCTTGAATGAAGTACTTCTTGACGCTCCCACAGCATTCTCCTAGAGAAGCTGGCGGCTTATGGCTTAGACAGGTGTACTCTTCATTGGGTAAAAAAAATGGATGGCTGAGCCCAGAGAGTTGTTGTGGATGGAGTTAAATCTAGTTGGTGGCTGGTCACAAGCGGTCTTCTCCAGGGCTCAGTTTTTGGGCCAGTCTTGTTTAATATATTTATCAATTATTTAGATGAGGGGATTGAGTGCTTCCTTAGTAAGTTTGCAGATGACACCAAATTGGGTAGGAATGTCAATCTACTTGAGGGTAGGAAGGTTCTGCAGAGGGACCTGAATGGGCTGGATCAATGGGCAGAGGCCAATTGTATGAGGTTTAACAAGGCCAAGTGCTGGGTCCTGTACTTGGGTCACAACAACCCCATGCAATGCTACAGGCTTGGGGAAAAGTGGCTGGAAAGCTGCTCCGCAGAAGAGGACCTTGGAGTACCGGTTGACAGCCAGCTGAACATGAGCCAGCAGTGTGTCCAGGTGGCCAAGAAGGCCAACAGCATCATGGCTTGCATCAGGAACAGTGTGGCCAGCAGGAGCTGGGAAGTTATTGTGTCCCCCCGCCTTGTGGTTGGCACTGGTGAGGCGACACTTTGATTACTGTGTTCAGTTCTGGGTCCCTCAGTACAAGAAGGAGGTTTAGTTGCTGGAGCGTGTCCAGAGAAGGGCAATGAAGCTGGTGAAGAGTCTGGAGAACAAGTCTTATGAGGAGTGGCTGAGGGAACTGGGATTGTTTAGTCTGGAGAAGAGGAGGTTGAGAGGAGACCTTATCACTGTCTACAACTACCTGAAAGGAGGTTGTAGGGAGGTGGGTGTTGATCTCTTCTCCCAAGTAACTAGTGATATGACAAGAGGAAATGGCCTGAAGTAGTGTCAGGGGAGGTTTAGATTGGATATTAGGAAGAATTTCTCTACTGAAAGAGTGGTCAAGCCTTGGAACAGGCTGTTGAAGGAAGTGGTGGAGTCACCATCCCAGGAGGCGTTCAAAAAACCAGCAGATGTAGCACTTCGGGACATAGTTTAGTAGGCATGGTGGTGCTGTGTTGACAGTTGGACTTGATGATCTTGGAGGTCTTTTCCAACCATAATGATTCTAAGTAGGCCTTGTATATATGCTTGATTACAGTGGTACTCTGTAACATTGTATATGTAATATACAGTGATTCACTTTGGAAGAATTTATTTTCAGCTTGTCTTAGGAAAACTTGTGTGTTGTTCAGTTATGTGTTATTCTTGGGGTCATAAAAAGTACACTGTTTCTTAAATTCAGTACTTGCAAGATGGAGAGCAAGGAGATACTAAAGTTACAAAGTGTTTGATTGCATGGAACTGTGCAAGTGTGGTGTTTCCAAAACTGTCAGTTAAAGTTCCAGGCTATGTCATGCTGTCATCTACTTTTTGTGTATGTTTTGTGTTAATTACTTTACTCTTGGAAGCATTCTTTTAGGTAAAAAGTGACTGAAGTCTTTTATAGAACTGCATTTCTGACTTAATAAATATATATGTATGTATATTTTCATGGTATCTTGCCTGTCATTGACTGTACTATAGACTACTGAGTTTATAAAATCATTGATGAAACCTGCTAACAGATTTTTAAAAAGTTATCATAGCTTCTTAAATGCCTAATATAAATTCAGCTGGACTTTAGATGGGATGAACTGTAAGAATACACGTAATCAGGAAGCATAGGAACATCGCTTCTTTTTGGAACAAACCTCTGAAGACAACGAGTTGTAAACTTAATAGTAGCAGACAGGTCTGTAAACCTTTATATCAAAGATGTTTCCATATTTTTGATAGCTATTATTGAACTATCCTCCTTGTATGGTGGAGTAGTCTTTCTTTGCAACACTTACCAAATCAACTTTTCTGTTTAAAGCAATAGGAGTTGGTTTAGAAAATTAATAGTAGAACCTGCATCTCTGTTTTTCTCCCACGTAGGAATGAGGGGAGGGGAATTTTACCTTTTCAAATTTAAATGTCTTCTTGAAAAAGTGGTATTGAGTATCGTACTTCACCCCTTTCCTGTTCTCAGACTGCATTGTTTCTGATAACTTAAATATATTACTGATCTGTATGTGAGTCTTTTGATTCTTTTTTGAAAAATGCAGTTGAGTATCTTAATGTTCTTCGTGGAGTTTCTTGCTTTTCCGGATGTGTCATGACACTTAGGATTTATCATAGATTTGCAGGCTGTGATTTCTAAATGCTTTAGAAATCCAGTTATCTTTCAAGAAACCTGTTGTCAAATCTTATTCTATCTTTGGCTTTATGAATTGAAAATGATAGAAAGCAGCCTGCTTTTCACCTGAACAGCTTTTGTTTAGCCCTCTAAAATACCATTTTAGTAAGTCTGTCTCCATAATATTCTTCATTTTTCCTGTTTTGTTTAGTGTGTATGCATGTAAGATGTGAGTAATCTTATTTTATTAAATCAAAATGCTGATTAGAAGTTCTTAAGAATCAACATGTTGTGAGGAAGGAGTCTTCCATATAAGTATTAACTATGCATTTGGTTAACTTTGCAAATCGGAACACTGGGAAGTTTGAATTGTAAGTAGGAAAATTAGTATAAGTGGAGTCCTTGCTGTCTGGAGCTGTTCAGTACCCTCTCTGATGTGAATTCCGATACTCATCAGCAACATCCACTTTGCAAAACTACCTATGAAGTTGATCATTGATACCAGCAATCCTTGTACAACAGTTGAGGATATATTAATGGTACAGCAAACTCCTCATAGATTGTAATTCTATTAGGGGTATATTTATTATCAGTACACTGAACTGATAGATTTTTCTCCAGACATAGTCTTCTGTTGCTGTCTGTAGAAGCACTCTGTCAGGGTGATGCAATGAAAATTTTAGCACTGCTGCATTTGCCATAGCTGTTTTAAGGAGCTTAGTCTCGTGCTTTTGGTCAATAAACATCGTCATTTCAATGAACAATTGCAGAAGACTGCTTGACAGTAAGGGAGTATCTTATCTTCAAAATTAGATGCTTTTTCTGAATGAGCATGTTAATCTGCATTTTGATAGAACATGTTTCCTGAATCTGGCAGAATGCTGAAAAGAGCAATGCTAATGTTTGAACCTTGAGAGAGTGAGGAGAAAATTCCATTTTTACTCTGGTGCCTGAGATGATGTGTCATGTTACAGTGCTACTACCCTTTCCTAAAATTCTCACTGCCTGTGAAGATGGCTTTAGAGCACCACAGAATTCTAGGTGAAGAGAATATGAATGCCCCAGGAGACATCCCATTGTGTTCAGTTTTTAGATTCTCACTTCTTTTTGGCTTTTATCTGTGTGTTGTACAGATGTCAGCCACATTGCTGGTATGTGTTTTGGGCCTTTTATTTATTATTTTTTAAGAGAGAAGCTATGTTTTTTGTTGCTAGGCTGTCTAGCAACAGCAGTAGTTCTGTTGTTATATATCAAGATGCATTAAAAGTGTGTATATTTTAAATCTTACACTGAAAATTTGATTTTAAAAAGAGAGTCTGAGAAGACCTTTTGTTCACAATTCTTTGAGAAATTTAAGTATGTTTGATTAACAGATGAATTAAAGTGTAAATGTTCAAATTTTTGCACCAAGAATTACTACATGAAAATGCCTGGCTAATCACTTACAGCTCTGCAAGTAACAATGATGACTTAATGTTGTTTAAATTACTTCAGGAATGGTACGTAGATAAGTTGAATTAAACTCTTATTTCCCTTTATAAAACAAATCTTACTTTGATATTAATTTTAGTAATAATACTGTGTGAAACTTAGTCACCAAATTAAATATATGTGAATTCGGTAGCATCCTATTCTGTTAGGCTCTCAATATGTTATAATAATAATGAACAACTGATCTTAAGTTATCCTAAAAAAAAAAAAAATCTTTGAACTAATATTCCTTCAAGCACAGGTGAAGCTTTCTAAACAACTTTCTACAATGTATTCTGTTAAAGTACTAATATCCTTTATCATGTTAAGAAAAATAAACTTGAGATGTTTTTTAATGCATCTACTTGGAGTCTTTGAACAGATTTCTTTTACTGATGTGTTTGTTTTCTTTCTTAAAAATTGACTTCTAGTAGGACCTAATAAAATTGTATTAACTTAAAGAATAACAATAGCTGAAATGCGTTTGAATGAAATAACTGAATTTACTTTTGTATATAGTTTAGAATATTTTCTAACTTTTGTTTTAAATGGAAATAACTTGTGAATAACTGGGTGAGTGGGTGTTTTTTTGTTTTGGTTTTTTTTTTAAGTAGTTGGTATTATATTTTCACTGCTGCTTGATTTTGTGTTTGTAGAGCCAGAATGAAGACTGGGGAGGTTTGTCTGAGGATATCTTATGATTAAGAGCAATCTAAGGCATTAGCCCTTTTGACTCCCATCTAAATGATTGGTAACTACCAAGTTTACCATTTTGGTGGCATGGATTAAATGGGTGCTATGTTAAGACTGCTGCACGTGTAACTAAGTCTTTGCAAGGGTAAAGAGAAAATGGGTGACGGGCTTAACTTGCTGCAACACTTGCATGATGGTCTTTGAAGAGTGCTTTGAGTGTTCCCTGTTCTTCCTTTTTTGTACTAACTGCATCAACTTGAAGTGTCTGACTTCTACTAGCTTTCTTTGGTGTTGATAATTAAGTGGGATAATGCAAGTCAGAGAAATGGATACCAAAACTAATAACTAAACAGATGTTTGGCTTTGTTTACTTACAATCAACCCATGTAAACATGTATTTACTGGAAAATGAGCTGTTTACATCTGCTGTGCAAAGAAAATGGGCCCTAAAAAGACTGGGTGCTGCTGCAATTGACTGTATATCAAGTGCCGGATGCTGCATGACAGAACAAAGCTTATTTGCATATATAGTGCATTGCAACATATTTTTGTCCGAAGCATAAGTGGAATACATTGTGGCAGTCCTACTAATAAAGGTAAGATTTTGTTTTACATAAGGCAAGTTTAAAACACACATGAAAATGATTTGCTGGAGAAAACATAATTAGCCTGCTGCTTATTTGATATCACGATAAACAAATAGTTCAGTAAAAAAACTGTCTTTTGTAATATGGAACTGCAGTAACAGATCTGATTTCACATACACCTTTATAAATATCAGGATCCAGGATTTAGTTTCCAGACAGAAGAAAATTGTTATAATAGGCAAAAATATTTTGTAACATATTCAAAATTGAATTCACTGGGTATTTTTGCCATTTAAAAGTTTCCTAGTATATGATACAGCTGTTGATCTGTATTGGGGAGCTAATAACCTGCTTGAGTATTAGACCTGTAGAATTAGGGCAGCCAACAATTCATTTCTTCAAAATATAATTTCTTATGAGTTTGGACATATTCTAAAACAACTATAAGAAAACCTAAGTGCTCAAGCTTGACTTTTTCCACAGTTTTTTCCCCATGTTTGTTTCTTTTTCTCTCTTCTTCATAACAAGTTCATGTACAAAGAGTGATTCTCATGGTGAGGTTAGAATTAATAGTGTGACTGTAAAAGTTTCTGTGTGATTAAAACTTTAAAAAGATATTTATATTGTTCAGGACCTATGCTAAGAGTAAAGCTTTTACTTAGGAGTCTTAATTTTTTTTTTTTTGTTGATGGCTACAAAGACTAATTCTGGAACGTGCAAACTCAGGCTTGGAGAATTCTGTGTGGCTTCAGTTTACTTGTCTGCAGTATGTCCCTGATGAATTCTATGTATGGACACAGTTTTAGTTGAATAAATGTGCTTTGTCCCATTAATTTAAATACAGTGGCGTTATCAGATGCCCATGGGATGCTTCTTCCTGTCTGGTACTCTTCCCTGGAAGAAGTGAAGGAAGTGTTACTGCATATAGAGCTTAATTTATATGATTGTCATGATTCCAAAGAATACAGAGAAATGGGTATGGCATCTGCTGGAGTCAGTGGGACAGATAAATAGTTGCATATAGTAAGAGAAGGGGGATGGGGTGCCTGCTGGAAGGAACTGCAGCTTGTATGTAGGAATGAAGATCATCTGTGGCAAAGAAAGATCACCTGAGGTAATGAAGGTTGTCTTTGGACAAGGGGAAGAGTTTCTCATAGCTTCTGTGCTTGGATTAATCTAATATTTGACTAACAGGTTATACAGCTTCAAATTACTTAAATTGTGTTACTCTATCAAGCATAAACAAGCACTAAATGACTGGGATTTGGTTTTTTGAGGGCTATTTAAGAGACATGTGCTTGTAAACTAAGGTGCTGAGTTCTACAGGTGCTGTATTGGAAGTGTAATAAGCCACATATTCAGTAGTAGTCTGTTCCATACAGAGTTTGGTTAAATTTAAGTTAAGCCTTGTATAATGGTGACGAATGTAAGTGTTACACAACTAGACAAGGTGAAATATTTTTATTGTACACTCAAATTTTTATTGTACACTTTCCATCAAGAACAGTTTACAGGTGGTAAAGTCATACTCTTGAGTCAGGGTGCAGTTTCCTCATCTCCTAAAACCATGCTGACAGTGACTCTGGTTGAGAAGGCCAAATCAATTCCTCCTGTCCCCTTTGTGGTGACACTTGGGTTGATCCACTTGCCCTGTGACTATGTGGCTCCTAGCTTGTTAGCTAAAACCTAAAACTATGTAGGGGAGCATGAGGGAAGCACAGGGAGGAAGAGAGTGGTGGCATTGAAAGGGCAAGTAAAAGGCAGCTGCTTTTGGTGGCAGTCAAGACTTTTGCTAAAGCTAATAGTGTGACTTAAGTTATGTTTTATTTTTAACAGTTCCTGGTGTATCTAAGTGTTTTTAAAAGCCAGTGTTCCCCGTGTATTTTGTCTTGACTCACATCTGCTGTGAACTCTCAAGTCAGCTGGCAGAGGTAGGGAAGTTCTAATTTACCTGTCCTGTGCTGCACCCCTGCTGTTGGCTTGAGTTGTAAGAGTGTGGCAAGGAGCTTCAGCAGCAGTATTGACTTAATAGAGTTTTCGCTTGTCCTTTCTCTCTTTCCTTTGTGCCAGAGAAACTACTTATATGACTATTCTAGAAGTGGACTCAAATCCATTTAAACTGCTGATTTCTAAAAACACAGTCAGCAGCTTTTTTTTTTTTTCAGTGTTTACAACCTGGTCCTGAAAACATTTGTCCAAACAACTATAAGAAGGCAGAGTGCTGCAGGAACAAGAAGGAAGGAGAATGCTTAAATGCCATTGCCATGGAAGCTGAATGATATTGGACATGACATGGCTTGTTACAGCAGTATATTCTGGTCATCCCTGAAAAGATACAGCCCTGCAGTTTAAGAAATAGTTCCTTAAGCAAATGAGAATAAGTAATGCAAACCTGTAGCTGCAGTGTCGGCAGAAAATGGAAGAAAAATTAATGAATCCTTAGGTGTGTAGTTTGGCAAACTGCCAACCATGCAGACACTGTGGGATTATCTGATAGAGAACTCAGTGATTTTTTTTTTAAATAATTTTGGCTCCAACTTCAGAATATGAAGTATTCAGCAGTAGTATTTGCTTAAAGCATTTGTGATTTTGTGGTGGGGAAGTGGAGCCGCCAGTGGATGCTTAGAACCATCCTTACCCTTAAAAGTTAGACTGTTGATTCTTCATAAGTCACTGTGTAGCAACTGATCGGCAGGTATAAAGCACTGCCTCCCGGAGCGATTATCACCTCTGATCCCGCAGATCAGAATAGCAGCTAAGAAGCAGGAAGCACCCACTATTATCCAATTACAGCACATGAAGTTTCCACTGATATTTTTACTTCTGCTTTTGAGAGGGAGGCAGGCAGGCCGCTGCTGATCTTACAGCATATCCTTCTGCTCTGGTCTGTTGAGGTGATGTTTTAGAGCTGAAGTGTGTGCATATACTAGGATGTCTTGCTGCATAACGCCTGCATGACAACTGTTGCTGTTTCAGACTCTAGTTGGGTATTGTGTTGACTAACTTGCACCGATCTTGAAAATTTATTTTTTTGTCCTCTCTGTATGGAAAGCTGCAGACAGATCTTGATTTGAAGTTGGCATTGATGTAAGATTGTTCTTTGGTTTTGAACAGCATCATAGTTAATAGCTGTCTTTGAACATGTTCGAGACCCTATGGGTGTTTCTACGTTTTCTGAGAAAACTTTACTCTCCTTTGAAAGTAAAATAGAATTTTCCCAATAACCATGTAATTTGAGTTTCTGAATAGTTAGCTAACCAAAGATTGGAAAAAAGATACTATTCTGTGTTGAAATCCCTGAAAATGCAGGTGAACAGCAGCAATTCCCTAAAGCAGCCTTTCATTAGAAATATTTCCTAATAAAGATTCAGAAGTAGAGTGTAAAAGTAATTGCTTCTGAAGCATTGCTAAAGTGCTTGTTAAATGTTAATTTCTTCCTACTGTAAGAAATTCAGGTTTCTAAAAAGGAACCTTCATCCCTGCTCTCTTATCCCTATAACCTGTTTCTCTAGAATTGTTCCCAAACTGCTGTGTACTCCATGGTCCCAAATCTTGTCTATTCTAGCTTGTGGTTTGTTTAGATGCTGGGGGAAAAAAGCCAAGCCTTTATCAAAAGATAGCAGTTGAAATTTTTGCTTGCAGTTTAACATGGTTTACTTTCATAGTCTTTGTGCTGGTTTTGATGGGAAAAAAGTTAAAACAAACCTCAAGCAAACTTTTCCTGAAAAAGAAGGCATGCCAAGCAGTCATGAAGTTTGTCACTGCTGTGATATTGTCAGTAAAATGGCAAAAAAAAAAAGGCAAAAAAATGTGAAACACTGAACTTGAGTCAGTTTGGTGTAGGCATAAATAATTTCTTATCTCTCTTGTCTCTTTCTTGCCTGAGGAAATACTGTGGTGGGTTTTTTTTTTTTGGTTTTTTTTTTTGTCCACTACAGACATAAAATAGCTTAAATTGCAGCAAGAAAATAATTTCAAAGTAGGTGTTAGGCAAATTTTCCAGTGATGATGATAATGAATCATTTAAGTAGATTGCTTGGAGGGCATTAAAAAGTTTTCATAATTGGATGCCTTTAACAGATTAAATCTCTCTCAAGAATATAACAGGTATACTGTTTGGGGGACTGGATTAAATGAAGTCCCTTCAAATTTTAAGTTTGCTTATGATTTTTAATTAGGTTGGCTCATGACAAAGTTGGCTGAAAAAAATGTCAGTTGGGTTGGACTAGCTAAGTAGTACTGTTGACTCAAATAAACTCTACCATTTTTCCAATTTAAAAATCTCTAATGACTCAGGCTGAAAATTTCAGAGAGTATTTTTAGCTTTTTAAAATTAGTTGTAAACACAGATGTCAATTTGAAAAAGATGGATTCTAGTGACTTTAAAACATTGTGGAATTACAATGCGCAGCTTGTATTGTAGAGCTGTTACTGCTTTGGCAAAACTAGGATCTAAGACCTATGTGTTAAAGTCAGATATTTAAAAATTTGGATGTAAATTAAGCTACAGCTTTTCAGAGGTAGTATTTCATGTTAGTTTGCCATTGTATTGTGCTGTAAGGATATCATTGCCTCTTCCTTAGCTGCTAGATCAACTAATTTATAAACTCATTAGATCCAGATAGCTAGTTATCTTAAGGATGTGCTTCACAGGCTGCGATGTTGTCTGAGGTCTGCAAAGTCCCACTGAAGAAAGGCAAGGTAGAAGTTGACATCTGTCCTTTACCCCAAATTGTCTTTTCTGGTATTCAGACCAGCAGGCTAACTGCTCTGGAGGCAGGGAACACAGTAACAAATTTAAAATGATAGTTAGAGCTCGTGAGATGCTGTAGTTTTGTGATAGTAAATAATTTGTCAAAACTTCATTTTCCTTTCTGTTGTTTGTCAGGCTGCCCGCAGTGCCAGAGCCTCTGTGCATGGTGGTCTTGGACATCCTTAATAGGGTACAGAGGTCTCACCGAAACTGCAGTGTTTTCTGTCTCACAATATTGCTGTGTTATCACTTCATAGAATCATAGAATGGTCATATCTCAGTTACTGTTGTCATCCAATCTTTTAGATTGACCTCCACAATGATTCTATGATTCTATGTCAGTTTGTTGCTAGTCTAGTTTGTTGCAGGTGGTGTTTACATGTTCTGTAAGCTAGAAAGCTGCCAGGAGTGAAATAACCACTTTCTTCTTATTGTTACCTGACAATCTATCTTGCTTTATCAGTAGATAATAAGTTTTTGTCAAGATGAGACACTAATTCCCTAAAAGTAATTTGAGTCAGTCTTGTAATTTTATGTACCAGGATTTTTGCATCAAAGACAGTTAATTTCTCAAGTTACAAACCACTGAAAATATAAACAGGGCAGGGACTACCCCAAGAGTGTGGGAGAGAGTAGAAGTTTGGAAAGTGCTGAGAAGGTAACAAGTGGATAAACATGAAATTAACACTTTCATGTCCTTATTTGTTAATGCCAATTGTGTAAAAGGGAACATGGTGGATGCTTCCAGGCCAAAGACTGTGCTAAAGAATGTGTGCAGCTTGGGATAATCTTTGAACACAACAACAGTGAAGGATAATCAGCCTCCTAAGAGTACTAGAAAATGAGCTGCTCTCGTTCTTTTTTCTGTCCAGAGAGCTATTGTAAAATTAAGGAGAAATCTGTTATGAGATTTGTCAAGCATTTCAGTGAAGATGCCAACTTTGGCTCCAGGTTTCCAAGGGTGAAACACTGGGAGACATGAGTTTTGGATTTTTTTTGAGGAGGAGGAGAATCAGTCAGATGTGTGCATGTATATTCCAGGTAAAAACTGAAAATATGAAACTGTAAAAATTGAGCACTTGAGATTGTTGCAATATGCCTGTTTTTCAGTTGCCTTCATGAATCTATATTATTCCAGCAGTGTAAGTGAAGCAGAAGTTTGCCATAAATACCTTTCTGGGAATTTTTTGCCTGTGGAGGCTCCAGCAGTTCTAGAGTTAATATTTTCTTTTTAGTCAAAGCTTCTGCACTTTGGGGATAGTACTGTATGCTACCATCATGCAATTTATTTTCCAGTTAAGAATATGCCTCACCATTTTGTTTTTAATGTAGGCTGACACTTGACTTAACCAGTAAGAGAAGTTTTAAGAGTCAATTCACATTTGTAATTCTCTATTATATAAAAGAAATTCTTTTTGAGTTCTAACAAAAATCACGGCAGACAATACAACTTACTTGCAACTATCACTGAGCTGTAGGTGCTGTTATTTTGAGAACTACGGGATTTGTAGTTGGCTAGTTCAGAATAACTTTAACTACTATGGAATAAATGTTCAGATTACTGATACTGAAAAGCAGTATCAATCCTGTAAAGCTTCTAGGATATTTCTATTTTGCTTTTCTGCAATTGGAGATTAGAATTTTAAAATAGACAAGCTTGAATGTGTGAATAAACTGAGATGGCACAGAGGAAATTGTTATGTTTAGAAGTCATGGGAACTTTCTCAGTTCTGCTGTAAGACAGAATTTTGGGGGGTGAGATACTAAAATAGATAAAAGCTTTTAATTGCTACATCATGAAGGATGGTAACTGATCTACAGAGAGTTGTTTTGTGCTTTTTTTTTTAATAATTTTCCTCCCAGAATAGTGTAATGGGCATAGCTGGAGCTGATACTCCTGAATTGCTGTTACTGCATTAAAAATGGCCTCATCTGTCTTCAGGGCACTGATTTTAACACACACACAAAAAAAGCGTATTGCTTGCTTTCTAACTCATCTTTCAACAAACTGTATACTAATGTTCATGCTAACAATATAACAGAGTATTAAGTTCAGCAGCATAATTCAAAAGCAAAGGAAGCTTTGCTGTAAGAGGTGTCTCAGATACCTACAATTTTTTAAGCAGACACTCTTTGATAGATAATTTTAGTTGCAAGTGGTGTCACTGGTGTGTTTATCAGAGCAGATATGGTAGGTGATATCAAAAGTTCGCTTAGCCCAGTGACCTGTCTCTGACAATAGCCAATAGTCAATGTCTACCAAAGAGGCTAGAATGCAGCAAATACATTGTTCATCTCTGGAACAGTATCTCAGCTTCAAACAATTTTTGGCTGAAAAGAAACTGAGCTTACATAATACAGTAGTTATGATGTGAAGTTGTCCTGTATGTTGTTGGTGGCCGGACTCAGCATGCAAGTATAGGAGTGGTAAAACGATGGTTCTCCCTGCACTCCCCCAAGGTCTAGAGTAGTCAAAAATCCAAGATTGTATTTCTGTATCGAATGTCCTTTTCATGTCAGAGATACAATGGTGAGATAATATTTTTTCTTGCATATCTGTCCACCTTTCTATTATGTATAAGAATATGTACATTTCTTTTGTAGCCACGTCATGAATACTTTAATGTCCCAGTGTACTAAATGGCTTCATTCATCATGCATGCAGAATTTCAGAGGAGATAGACCTGTGACTTACTCATGACAGAACATTATCATCAGCTTGGTGAATCCAGTCATCTTGAATCTAATAGAATACCACAACCATTCTCTGCTGTTGTACTTTCCTCTGACCTCCTCTGTTTTACAGTGTTATCTCTTCATGTCTCATTTCAACAAAACCTGTGCTTGTTGGCATATGATTGAACGTTTTTATTGTGTGTAAGCTTGAAGTCTTATGCTTAAAAGTTCTGTAGAATTTTCAGAGATAAACATCTATATACTACAGCATCTATACTGTAACATTACTTGGCCTGTGTTTATCTTTCAAATAAGTTGTAGTGGTATTTAAACATGCACCTGAAACCTGTAGATGAAGTTAATATTTACAGAGAAACTAGTGAAGGACTAGTAAGTAGTATGTGAAATGTGTATACACACAAGTATTAGATGATATTACACACAATTCTACACTAACCTTGCATCTCAATTAAAGATGTGCATACCAGTATCCTTTTCTGAGACTGTCACAATAGTGTGACTTTTCTTATAAAGAGGAGGAAGGCAGAATTCATAGAATCATAGAATGGTCTGGGTTGGAAGAGACCTTAAAGATCATCTAGTTCCAACCCATCTTCTGCCAGATGAGGTTGCTCAAAGCCCCATCCAGCCTGGCCTTGAACACTTCCAGGTGCGGGGCATCCACAACTCCTCTGGGCAACCTGTTCAGTGCCTCACCACCCTCACAGTAAAGAATTGATGAGGGCAGAAAGAATGACTTACATAAATCTGAAGGTACAACATTTGTATTTAATTGTTCAAAACACTTTTATGAGTAGCTGAACAATTGTTGCTGCTGAAGGAGAGAACAAGTTCATTGTTTTACAAATGATTAGGGTTGGAAGGATTTTTTAAGTCGATTAACAACATACTTGAAATATGTCGTCTTCAACTGGTGTTTCCAGTTTTAAGTGCAGACTACCTTGTATATCAGAGAACTGCCACTAGGATGAATGTAAGTACCTTTCAATTTAAAAGTGTGGGCAGAGAGGGCATATCTTGCATCCTCTGCCTAGTAGAAAATAATAATTTGTCACCTAAAACCAATGCTGTTTTTGAAAATTTTTAAAATGTAATTAGCAAGGATGTGGTTACTCAGATGAACCACAAACAGCTAGTTCCACATACTATATGTGGTAATGCACTACCTTTCAAATGTTAAACTGACATAAAAATGGGAGATTTAGGGAATTAGACAAAAGATTTTGATTGGATTTGCAGCATTCTGAAATCTTAGAAAACAAGATCATAGAGTGGTTTTCCATTTCCAAGTTTGCCTTTTTTTTCTGTAAGAATTAACAATGTGTTTGAATATCTGGTTAATGCTGCTTTAGCCTGCATTAGTTCATGCCTGTTGGCTTAAAATGCTGTGCATTGAGCTGTAATGAGATGCTGTTTTTCTTGTTATCTGTATACAGCTGCTTGCTTCTAAATGACTAGGTAATGAATTAGCTTTTCTGGCATGTTTGAAATAAAGTATTGCATGCACTTTTGTCTCATGTGAATGACTTTTCCTCATCTGTGTTCTGATGTATTTCAAATTTGTGTTGTTTGCCTTGGGTGATTCTGAGCTGCAGGTAGTGTATAATACTGCTGAATGTTTTCCATAACAATTGGATAAAATGTTTGACGCTTCCTAGAACAAATAATGTGAACAAAACATAACTCATTCTATTTGTTTCTTAAAAGTCATAATTGATGAAATTATTCCTCTAGCAAAACATACTAGCCTTTAGGTGTTCCTTTTGAGATTATATTGTTGATGTGCACATTAGAAGGCATGTCTGCCTCAAGGTTACTGCTGTAGTATTAAAAAATTAAAATCTTACTGCGTTTTACTGGTAAGATATCTGTGGACAAGTAGCTGATGTCCTTGAAATACATTGCTTTACATTCATTGTTAGCCAATGACCTTGATTTACTTGAAGAAATTTAACCTTTATTTAAATGAAAATTACAACTTTGAATTGGCAGTGGAGAAAATAATATTCAACTGCTCTGAAGATAGTAGCAGCAGTGCATTGTATTTCTTCATAGCTATTGAGTAACTTTTTTTTCAGGTAATTCAGTAAATATTCTGTTTCACCACTGATGAACTGTAAGTGTTCAATGCTGTCTAATCAATTTAAAACAGTGAAAAGTTGTTATATTGCAAATATTTTCAAGACCCTGAAATGCTGGAGAAGTTACGTTCTGTTAGAATACCCTGAGTTCTGTTGCTGTAGTTAGTTGAGAATGTAGGATTTTTTTTTTTTTTTTGAGTGAAATGCTGTAAGTTGGTGGACAGGGGAGACACATGTCCTTTAAAATGAATGCAACAAAGTAATCTGGGAATATTATATGACAGGCTATATTAAAAATGGTACACAGCCTTTTCTTCAATCAGTGTCTCCTTTTGGGGGATTTGTATTAAAATACACCTGTAAATCTTTAATCCTGCCATCCTCTCTGGCTTTATCAAGGTCATTGAGGTTCTAAGAATATTTAAATACTGCATTAGTGAAAAAAAAAATGCTACATCTTTAATGCTCTGAGCATCTTGTTTCCTGTTTTAACTTGCCTTTTTCTTGCAATTTCTTATTTGCTGCTGGATTTTGGAAGCCATCTCAGAGCGCTCAGAGATGGCCTGTTCCGAGCATTGACTAACTTTCAAATGAAGTTGCCCTTAAAATATCATAGCCTGTTCCTTCAATACTAAATCAGCTTACACATGAACCTGATGAGGATAGTAAACTCAAATAATTTTGTGCTACATTGTCAAGGTTGATAGAGACAATGTTCTGGTGCTATTTGCAAGATTTAAGGTGTTTAATTATGTATCTTATTTACAATTTTTAAAATATTTAGAAAACAGTTGAAGAATAACTTATTTGCTGCCTTAACTGTTATCTGCCTTTTTTTTTTGCTTCATAACATGTCTTGTTTTAGGATGCTAAAGTAAGTGTATTCATACTCTGGACTCTAAGACTATTTATGTTTCCATAAGGACACAGTATCCCTTTTCATTTACTATATTGTTAATAATTATGGAAAAGGACAGCCTAATGTTTCTAATTAAACTACTGTTTCTTTTCCGCTACAAAACTGAAGATCATGCTTTGGAGTTTTGTATTAAACAACTTTGAATCTAAATGAAGCTTTTTAAGATTAGAATTAACCTAAAACTTTATGCCTGCTGTGAAATAATATAACTGAAATCCTGAGAATTCCTCCAGTTCTGTAGGGGTCAATTTATTGACACCAGGTGTGCTAAGGTACCTTGACCTGATTTTACCAACTAAGCATGAGACTGGTGTAAAAAATGTAGGGTCTTAAGGGATACTGTGTCTTAGTTGCATCAGTCATTTCATTCATCCATTTATTCATTCTTCCCTAACAGATTTTTGAGACCCGTGAAACAATTCACCACAAAAATCACTGGCTCCATTGCAAGATGCTTCCCCATCTCTCCCCTGTTGATCTCTCTGTTACTGGCTTGTGATTTGTTCCCTGCTGGTACATCTGAATTGCTTTATTTTTATTGCGCTTAAGGGCAATAAAATCTACCAGCTATTCCTGTGAACCGTGACAATCTAATTAACCGCTCTTTGAAAAGTGCAGCTAATACTATGTTTGCAAACTGCAGTATTTTGATATTTTCATGTCTTTCAGCTTTTTTTAATTAAGCATCTTTCATACTAACTCATGTATGGTACTGTTCAGTAGAAGTACAGGATCCATTCACCACTGTCTCAAATTTTCCCTCCATAGGAAGCAGAGACCCCACGTAGTGTACTTGAAGAAATTGGATTGACATAAATCTTCACTTCAGCTGATGACATCTCAGTGTTTCATACTGTAAATGTTCACTGCCTTCATTGTAATGTTTAGCTAATGGTGTAAGATGCTGTTTGTCAGTATTACTGTTTTGCTAAGCTGCTTCATTCAGGCCTATGAGAAAAACACTCCTTTGAAAAGGGAACAAGAAACTAATGTCCAAAAATCATAAACAAAAGGGAAATATTTAAATTGACTCAGTGTCTCACTTTACTGCATTTGTAGGAAGATTGCATATAACTTCAATAAGTCTACTGTTTTTTATAAGCAAACTACTTCAGGAAATAAATGTATCATTATGACATAGCATATCTAAATGAAACTACATGGACAACTCCAAATATAAAATGTTACGGTGTAGAAATTGTGTTTATGCAACCAAAGACTTTTGTTCATCTGCATTTTAGTTAACACTTGTGATAATTCCATTTATTTCAGTTGATGCGTAAAGATTGGATACCTGTTTACTACTGAATTTGTCATTATACCAAAGAATCCTGTTAAGATCTGCATATCAAACTGGTAAAAACTGTTAAGATGATACTGCTTTTTGCAAGAAAACTGCAAACTGATCAATTCACTAGAAACAAAGCTGTATTTAAGTGTAGCTACCTTGAGCAAAGTGCAAGTTACTATACTAAAAAGGGAATGCATGTAGTAAAAAAAAAAATCATTCCAAATAAGGAAACTATTTTTAGATCTAGTATTAGCTTGCTCTGAAAATAAACAAAAGGGTGGTAGGCTTTTTGACTGTAAAGAGAAGTGTATGATGAAAATTGGACACTTTTGAACATGGGAAAGAAGGAGCTTTACAAAAGGGACTTTTTATGATTTTCTTTCAAATTCTACAAATTTATATTTATTGATGTTTCATAGTTACACTTCAATGGGTGTATAGGTACCTTTAAAAAAAAAATGCACTAAGTGTCAGTGTCATTTTAACTGCTTTTCTTAACACCTTTAGATTTTACACATCCCTTATGAAGCTCTTGTGATGTACAGTTGAACCAACTAGTTTGCAGTGAGCTTTTAAATATTAATTTGTGTACTAGATTCACTGCAAATTGCATAAAATTATATCAAGTATTATTTTGTCACTTGTAGCAGACTCTCGGTGATTATAAACTAAACCTGTTTCACTTGAGGAAATGCGATTCATGTATGCTTTTGAGTTTTGAGAAGGTAGTGCCCCACTTCGGAGTAGCCGAGTTGTGCTGTGTGTCTGCATGGTCTCTGAGAAGGTGGGGCTGATCCCCCCCCGCCCCCCCTTCCTCCCTCCCCAGTAATTTCACTCCAGGAGTCAAATGTTTTGGCTTGTTCACATGAGTAAGTAGCGCCACATTTTCTCAAAACTTAGCTTTGGTATTCTTGCTGGAAGCAGCCACGCGCTGCTAGCGTAAGCATTTACACAGCCATCTGGAGAGCCAGCCTGTGGGCTTGATGTGATCTAGGTTAAATTTAACCCACCAGGAAAGGCTCAAAGTTGCTGCTTGCAAGTCAAGTCCCCTGATCCAGATCCCAGGATAAATGCTTGTGGCAGCAGCTGGGGCAGGGGTGGGTCTGCAGCTTCTGTGGCAGTCCTGGGGTGGAGCCTGTGAGTTCACAGCCTTGGAATTTGTCTACTTAGGCCCTTTCTGGGATTTATACAAAACAGGTTGCCAGAGACCATGTTTAACCTAGGGCATGCAAAAGCAGTGGTGTGCATGTCCCCAGGGCACAATGTGCAGGGTTAGATGAGGTTAAAGTGGTAGCAAAATGACCCTGTGTGTGAGATTGAAGTGGTAAAATTACCTTAATTTAAGTCAAACCCGAAGCAATTTTATATGTATTCAACATGTTTTTAAAGTTTACACTGTCACTTGTATGTGCTTGGCTGAATTAAGCTTTGTTGTGATTGTGACAAATAAACTGTTTGACCTTTGTCTGTCACATTGGTTTAGTTGTAATAAATGTCCATTTTTACACCATTGCTGTGTGTTTATATGTAATTAGTTCTGTTTTTTTGTGGAGGAAAGAAGAGACTACTCAGTGCTAGCTTAAAAAAAAAAGGAAATTTTATTACAGTGCTTAACCTGTTCTTGAGCACTTTATTAAAAAATGTGTGAATATACTGTGTCCAAGATCAGTTATTTACATCCATTTAAGTTGCACAGAAAGCAATAAATTAGCAAGTTTTTGGAAGGCTTACCACATTAAACATGAAATTTATTAAAGTGGATGTTAAATTGATGCAGTAGTGCCACTTCATTTGGAAGTGAAAACAAACCACATTTGATTGAGAGAGGGTTCTGGATAATACAGACTCAATATTCATTTCCTTACATGGAACTATGAGAGTCAATGCAATGTTCACAATCCTAGTCTCAGCTAAAAATTTCTCAGAGTAATCTTTCTCCAGCTTTCTAAAAGAACTGAACTGGTTGATGTTATCAGCAAAAGCATGGGGAAAACTTACCATCTTAGGGCATTTCTTCAATATGAAAGTAAAATTGTGTTTCTTTAATTTCCTACCTTAAGGGGAAGGGAGTGGGAGGGAGCTAAAGAATCAGTTGGAATTTCAGGATTGTGGCTGTTGGCTCAAGTATCTTCAACTTCATTGCTGAATCTTAGTCTTTAACTTGAAGAGGCCCTTCCTAAACATCTGCTGTTCCTCTTGAGTTAAGGCCATGATAATGGTCACTCTGCAGCTGCCTGTGTTAAGTTACCATGTGACATGGGTTATGCTTGTATGGCTTGCTTTGTAGTTGGTCTTGTAGTTTGCCAAAGTGTAACTTGTTAATGTTGTCTCTTTTCTTTTATCATAGATACTGAATTCAGCTGATACATCAGTGCTGAATAGAAGGATATGTGGAATAGTAGGGGTTTATTTTAACTACAGCAAACTTAGTGAATGCACAATCAGCTGTACTCTTCAGATGATGTAAGAAAGTAAATGAAGCTTTTAAGTTTTTAACTAGCATAGACTTCCATGTTTTGTAAGAAGTGCTGATCCAGGACAGGAAGCAAGAGCATCTTTAAGCAGGCTTTTGCATTTCTTTTGAAAAAAAAAAAAGTTATTTAGTGCACAGGAATGTCACTGGTAAACGTTAGGGCTGTTTCTGACGCACTGAATGTGGTAATGCAAAACTGAATCTGAGAAAGACATGCTGTCATCAAAGGACATAGAGCTGAGCAGTTACTTTGGATGCATTTCGGACCATCTGCCCTGTAGGCAGGGGGATGGCCAGAGAGGGAAGGCTGCTTTAGGTGCATTTGTTCCCCGCTCTGTGATGATGGTGAGCTACTCTGGACAGGCAGAAAGGGAAATTACACAGAAGCAGTGGCCAGCCACAACTCAAGGGCGCAAGCCGAGTTCCCTAATGCCTAGGTGCTGGCAGGCGGTAATGCTTATTGCCTGTGCCTACAGCAGTTCCCACTACGCTGTCATTATTCCCCTTCTGCCACTGGAAAATGGCAATCGCAGTGCCTGGCTGGGCTGTGTCCCTCCTCCTGCAGGATGCTCCCCATCCTGATTGCTAAACAGGCGTCTGGAGGGGCACCACCATGGCCCTAACCAACTTCTGCAGCTCTGTGTGAACACCTGCATTCATAATCACTCTAAAGCACCTCAGTGATTCTTGCAGAACTGACAACTGCCAAAAAAAAAAAAAAAAAAAATTTGCAAGCCACTGCTTTTAAGCAGTCAGTAAGAACAAAACAAAACTGAACTAAACTTGGCCAATATTAATTCATTTTATAAGTAAGTTCCTTTTATGTGGAATACGCAGAATAACATGCAGTGAGAACAAGCTATTCCCTGCAAATTTAAAGCCTTTCTGTGTTCTTCTGGGGCTTCTCCCCTTTGGAGAAAAAAAAAAAAAAGAAGAAAGAATTAAGCTTAACATTTCAGAACTTCTAGTCTCTTTGTCTCTTCAGAATAAATAGCTCACTCAGCTAGTAAGGAAACACAAAACCATGCATATAACACTACCTAAGATTATGAAGTAGGGAAACTATACTGATATATATGAACTCTGAAGGTAGAAAACTGGTTGAACTCCAGGTTTCATGCTAACAAATGCAAACTAAATGTCAGATCTACAGCACTCAATTTCTATGTAATAAACAGACTGCATGTGGAAGTGAATGATAATTACAGCTACCAGTCCTACACTGCACAGGTACAGCCAGTAAGTTTGGGTCCTAGACTTCAAGAAAAAAAAGCTGAAGCTTCAGCCATTATAGTAGCAGAAATAAAGTAAATTTTTACATGCATCTCTGAGCAAGTTGGTTGTTTTTTTTTTTTTAATAATTACAAGAACTGTTTTTTTTTTAAAAAAAAAAAAAATACAGCAGCTCAACTTCCCAGATCCCAGTTACAAAACTGTATGGACAAGGAGCCTCATTACTTGTGGAATTCTCATGTGGGTCTTAGTTGGCACTTGATTTCTAATCCTACAGCAGCCTGCTTTGCTTATTTCACCTGACTAGTCACAGGATCCCACCACCCATTCCACCACTTCTGTTTGAGCTCGGTAACTTATTTCACTCAGATAATTCTCAGCGCTAGCCTGCCGTGTGACACGGGACGAACAACTTACTACAAATGGCAGAAGTCAACCCTTCCACCCAGGAGCCTTAATCAGCAGGGTAGTTCAGCAGCATGGGTTGTGAGAAGCAAGGCAGCACCAGTGAAAGGAAGGTGTTACTGGCCTGGTGGTGGTGCATCTCAGCAAGCAGGAAATGCGCATTCAGTTCTGCTCCAGGGAACTGAACCAGAGTTTGCCACATTCTGCACAAGTGACCCAACTAGACAAGTGATAATCTCTGAAAAAATATAAATCTTGGGCAAAATCTGTCTATAAGGTCTAGTCAGAAAAAGATACATTATGAGAAACCGGTGGTCACAAATTTCTCAAATATACTTTAAAACTTAGTGCTGTCTATCCTTTGAAATATGCCTTTCAAACAAAGTTATTATTTCAAAAGTTATGCTATTAAATTGCAATTCCTACACCTGTTAATAACGAAAACATTTAATCAAATTAACTAAGCTACAATTCTGCCTACAGTTATGACAATATATAGCGAAAGTTGGGTTTGAACTGAACATCAATATAGCACTTTTGTTGTATTACTCCATATTGGACAAGAGTTACACATGAAAGAAGGAAAATGTATAATCAGCATGCTAGGTACAGTATGCATTTAGAAAAGCAAAAATATATATATTCTATCCAGAAGCAATGTTCGTTCACTCTTAACTATCCTGGGGAAAAAAACATTCTTGAAGTGAGGAATGCTATCGTGAAGTTTGGATATCCAGATCTTCTACAGGACTATGCTGTATTGTTAGAGTCACAACGATTATCTGTTTGGGAGCACTTCATGTCTGCTTTAGGCTTCTAACTTCGGTGGTCTGAACCGTACTCTGAAGGCAGGAGCCCAGGTTCTTTGGAGAGGCTAAAGAGAGGGAGGTATCTATCTCTGCAAACCATTTGGGACACCTGCGCCTTCTATGCCACAAACTGCTCTCTCCAAGCACCTAAGGATGCCTAGGTGCCTAAGTTAAATACCTGAAGTTAAGCAGTGTAAAGTACAGTCCATCTAACAGCACAAATCTTTCATTTAAAAGTGAAGAAATATTTGTAACGATTTATGTAATTGCAGGTACTTTGCTAATACAGTTGTCATTTCAAAAAGGTTTTGTCCTGGTAGCTTCATTTTTATGTACCCTCCTCTCTCCCTTGACTGTAGGGAAGCTAGGCAGTAGGGTGCCTTAAACTGATTGTAAAATAAGCCTAAAAAGGCACTAAGTCAAGTCCTCCTCTCCCAAAAACCTGAAGTATTGTTTCAGGCATAAAACCTTCAGTTTCTTTAGCTGCTACACAACCATCTTGAGCCTTCACAACTACATCTGCATCTTTGGTTACCAGATGTATGCTTTTCCACCCCTCCATCTCAGGCCAGGCAGGTTGTTTTCAACTACAAATGGTATGCAACCAAGAGGTATGCAAAGCATTTCCTATCCTCGCTTGAGGATTACAAGTGCATGGTCTCCACTCTTACTTGGGGATTAAGGTACTGAATAAATTGATTGTTTTTCTGTGCACTTCCTGCTTGGTTTTAGTCTACTGCAATCCCTACAGGCAATTAGCTCAGCAGCTCAGTCAGGGGAGAGAGAAAAATCCAAAACTTATGACCACAAAGCTCCTACCGGGCAAGTACAAACAGTGATGTCTTTTAGATCCCTTTTCTCCAACTCATAACATGATTATATTTACTTTGTCTAGAAAGAGATTTCCCATGAACAGATGGAAAATACAAATGTCAGTCTTCTACACAGACTTCAATTTGCAGTATGCTGTGGTGTGAATTTACAGCACACTGGCTGTTCTGTACTAACTCCTTACAGGGACAGTAAACACTTAACACACACATAACACAGAAATCAGCATATACCAGATAAGCTTTACTTCTCTTTCTATTTGTACTCGGTATGCATCCAGATGTTGCAGCAGTTCAGAGGGACAGAGTAGCTAGAGTACTTGACATTCACACCTTATATAGGACTTAAACTTTTAATTTTCTGAAGCTTAGCACACAGTAAACTAGGTTCCTTTATTAGGAAAAAAACATTTTAATGTGCAAGAACACTTTATTTGAAACTCAAATATACCTGGTGCCCTACTGGAAAGATTTCTTTGTCAGCTCTATGTTTGATCAATTAGCAATTTCTGAAAGTAATTCTCACTTTGTTTTGGGAGTTTCGCTATTTTTTCCTCTGCTGCTTGATCTCTTTTTACCCCTGCTCCTGGATCGAGAGGAACTCCGACTTCTGCTCCTACTGCGTGTTCGGCTGTGACTTCTGCTACGACTGCGGCCTCTCCTCTTTCTCCCCCTGCTGCGAGACCTCCTCCTTTCTCGACTTCTTGACCTTCCAGATCGGCGCCTTCTCTTGTTTTTGCGGCGATTCTTTTTTCTCTCAGATTCTCCATTTCTCCGGTAAGAATGATCTGGGCTTGGGCTGCCCCTTCTCCTTGACCGGCTGTAATAGTCATCACGATGGCTCGTTCTGTTTCTCCTTTCAGAGTTTTTAGACAACTGGTTAGTCCGTTCAGGAGAAATGCGTATGTCTCTATTGGCCTCCCAAAACTCATTGTTTGGATTTTTGAATACATGAAGAAAGTTGCAGTGTTTCCCTCTTGGACACTTCTGCCTTTCAAATAAGCCTGCAACAGATTAGGGTTTGCTTTTTTATGAACCAGGCCTGTTAAATCTCTTTCTTCATTATGTACCTACTGGAAAGGAATTTAGTAAACTGAATTCTACTTCCACCTATCAATTTAATTCACGCAAGATGAATTTTCAGTATGTACTTTTCTTGGCATTAACTTTTTAAAAGCTGTGAAGGCTTTAGCTTAAAACAATTTTCATAAATAACTTTACTACCTTAATCTAAGAATGTAAATATAGACAAGTGAAAGGTGATAGTTACTGCTAAGAACTGTGATCGTTCAGAAATTGCTGTTGTTTTTTACTGAGGTAAGTTAGTACTTCCTGTAGTTTCACCTTAAGATTATTATTTCCAAAGCTACAATCCAAACTTTCTTTTCCAGTCCAAGGTAAATCTGTGGCATAGTATGAATATTCCCTTTCTTTCCTAGATTTACACAAGCAAGTCTTCCAAATAGAAATGAATTGCAACATTAGGCAGATCTGAAAGCTATGGGCTAATTCCCTTTTTTTCTCTTCCGTGAGTACTCTTTCAATAAAACACATTCTCTTTTCCAGGTGTTTATGTGACTCACCACATATAGCAGTTTTCCATCTTGTCACAGGACAAAATTCACAATGAAGCTGTCGGCCTGCATACCATCGTCCACTGAATAAAGCAAGAGCTGCCTGACAGTCCTTCTCCCTTTAAAAAGTCAGAATCACACACAGCATTATCATCACACAATCATTTAAGATGTTACTTACCAACTTTAGGCTCCCATTACAGTGTGAGAATGAATCACTTGGATTATACAAACAGAGTTCATTAGTGGACCTTGGAGTTTAGTTGTAAAACTTCGTACGACTGTGAGTACTTACGACTGATACTGGACATAGACATTTCCTCGCAGGTGAGGCTCATAGTTGCAGCTGACCTAAGGGGATGGAAACACGAAGTTAGTGCAGCTGCAGGTTTACGCTGTACAGCAGCTCACACATGTTGAGATGGCAGCCATTCTGACTTATGACACCTCATCAATATGAGCTTAGATGTGATTTTCTTCTGAACACTTAGTCTTAGCCAAATAAAAGGTTTTGAAGGGAAAAAAAAAAACACAACAAACCCTTCTGGCTTATGTTTTCCTGTTTGGGGCATTATGCTTTGATTAACACTGGAACTTCTGCTTCACTGAGGCCACAAGATAGCTTGTACTCAATTGTCTCGCACTTGTCTGGGCTGACCCTACCATGTAACAGCCAAATCCTACTCTGAAAACAATTAGTAGGATCCTCATGTGGAAATGCGGGATTCATTATGATAAAAGAATCTTTAGAGCAATTTATCTTCACAGCATCCCTGTGAGATGAGTTAGAAAAGCTGAAGTCACTAGCTTTTACTGTACAGTTCTGAAACACCTTTTTCATAATAATTTAGCATTCAAAGTATATCTAAAGCTCTCTAAAATACACAATTTAACTTCCAAAAAGCCTGCTGCTAATTACAAAGGATTCTGAGACGGGCAGGCCCAGGCAGGCTGGAACCCAGTTCTCTAGGGCAGAACTGTGAGCCCAGCCTCTTTTGCCCCCAGGCCTCTTCCCATATCCCCACCAAATGAGGCAGGCGGCTCCTTTCATCCCTGAACCCTGACTGACCCTGAGAGAATACCTCTCTGGGTCACTGGATTAGTCAGGGGCTTCAGACACAGCAAGCAGCAGTTGAACAATTAAGTATTACAGAATAAGCAAACTATTTGAGATAAGCAATGTCAACACAAGAACAAGCAAGAATGATTTCACCATGGACACTTCTGGGCAGGAAAAGGAAGTGTGTGTTGTACGCAGCTGCCAGATTCTGGAGTAGCTTCCCAGAAAGAAGAGCAAGAATAAAACCTTGGGCTACACTGGAAAGGGGGGTCAGCTGGAAGAGGGGTGTGTATAATCTAATTGTGAACGGTAGCAGAGACTCAATCACAGCTAAGATCCCTGCAGCAAACACGTAATTTCCAAGCATCTCTAATATAATGAAAATGCCCATGAGAATCATATTACAGTTGCACAATTACTTCAGAAGCTAAGAAGTGCCACACTAAAAGCTCTTACCCCATTATTAGTGATAGGGACCCAAGTATGTGTAACTTGGCACAACAGTGTCACAAAGTTGAGGAGCTGAGTTTTGATGCTAGGACAGCATTTCAACTCATGCTCCACTGAGAATCTATATCCTGTCTTCTGGGATGGAGCAGAGCTTGCTAATATCTGATGAGTCAAAAAAATGGAGAGGATACCCCTCAAAAAAAGTTAAGGCTCCCTACCTATAAAGCTCATTATACAACTATTGAAAATTCACTTTTTCTACTTTCCTCTTGCTTGAAATGCTAATATAATCTCAGTTCTGAGGCAGCTGTCAGTTGATGGAAACAAAAGCAGAAAAGGCACCACGTGCCTCCTGGTGACTGCAGGAAAACTCTCAGGAATGGCAAGCAGAAAGGGATGCTGCAGTAGGTTCTCCTACAAGATTTCACCATCCAAGCTGTGTACTTTGAGGCAACATGGGACTGTTAACACACATCATTCATCTCTGAGGTCTCCACTTACAGGTCCCTCTTTTTCCCCCCATAAGAATTCATAATATAAATAGGAAAAACTCAGGAAAAAACATGCAGCAAACCAAATGCAGAAACTGAGGACGGATGACAAATCTCAACACCATTTACACAACTTACCTGTTTATAATTCCTCCTCCTGAAATACCTACTTTTCAGTTCATTGTAATTTGATTTTGTTTTATCCAACCAGTCCTAAAATGTCATTGTTTGGATGTATACTCCAAATACATTTTATATCCCCACTCAAATACAATAGCCCAGATATATTTATACTGCCTAACAGTCTTAGTGGACCCTCTGGGGCTTATCATGGGCTGAGTAAAGAAGGGACTGTGAGGTAAGTAGACTGTTAAGCAGTATGAATAACTTGCAATATAAAAGCCCAAGCTTTTGTAACAGCTCAGGGGAATGGGAGAGAAGATTCACCCAGAGTAAGACAATGCTCTGTAACAGCAGTGACAACTTTAGAGGTGACATGAGAGATGCACAGTTTGCTGTACGGACACTGTGTAGTTCTCTAATGTACATGAGATTTAGCTAGGGCATGCTGGACAGAATTCCTGTGAAGGCTAGTAAAACGCAACTTACATGGTAGATGTTACATATTTAACAAGCTGTTACACTCAGATGCATACCTTGAATTGAACAACCTTCCCCACGTTCTGAAACTCAGGGAGCACATCCTCGTAGAACTCCAGGAACTGCTGGTAGGTCTCCTCGTCACTGTACTCGAGACTTGCGTCTGTGTCGTAGTCATCTCTCCGGCACTGCTCCATGCCAAAAGTAATGAACATCCCTCGGACAAGTAGTGTCTTACTAGATGTTGGATAGTTATGCTTGCGAGAACACCTGGACATTTGTAGTGAAGAGAGAAAAGTTAAAAGATCAGCCCTTTCAGCAGATGATGCACTTGTTGAAACTTCAAACACTTGTTATTCTGAGTAACAGTTACTACAAAAGAAAATCCGTTAGTGGAAGATCAACATATTTTGATTATTAAAACAAGTCTTTTGGAAGTGAGTTTGCGTACAATCTTAATGCATTCTGCCATGCATAGCTACATTCTCGCTTAAACAAGCACATCAGCAACAGCTACAGATACCAGTAACATAGTAAGAGCTGAAGTAATTTCTTTTAGGCTACTAGGGTTAACTGTGTTCCCCATTTCTGAAGGGCTTTACAGAACGACTACTGACAATCTTTTAAGGCATTTTAAAGGAAGTCCCTGCTCTTCTTTTTGCAAACTGAACAACTTTTACTGATGTTGTTCTCATCACATGGGGTTGGGGAGAGGGAGTGAGGGAAGGAAAGCACAGTTAAACCTGAAGTGGGATGAGTACAAGATTGGTATTTTTCCACTTCTAAAAAAAAAATGATTCTTCTAAGGAAGTCTTATCATACTCCGCATCTTCGTGGCATTCATAAAAGTATTAGATCTCCCTCACCATCCATCATATTCAGGCTACCTCCCTCACACGCTGAAAATACAGTCCTCCCCTTCAGATTCAGTAAGAACACAGATGTTAGCCTCCATGTTAGTTTCACTGTGCTTTATGATCTCTGTTTCAAACACTTCCCCGAGCAACTGGGTCACACACTCTTCAACACATTTCTCCTTTTCATGACATGATCAGAAAAACCATCAGACTAGTCTACTCTCTTTTTCTAGCACTGGCAAAGCACAGACAAATTGGAGGGAGGTCAGATCTCAAAATGGGCAATTACAACCTAGACTTCAGATAGGAAGTTTCTTTCCACATGCAGTCAGTCAGAAATTGACCCTCACTTTCTGGATGGCACCTTAAACTTCAAAAAACAAACAACATAAAACAAATCTCCAAAACCAAAACTAAAACCAGAGGCAATTAATTTGCTTGGGTTTTTTAGTTTTTCTTTTTTTTTCTCTTTTCTTTACATTTTAAAGGCTGCCTCATTTCATTGTTCTATTTGAATGACAGAACTCAAAATATACCCAACAAATATTGTCTGTACACACAATAATTACAGCACATGACAGAACAAAAGGAACCCCAAGGAAAATGAGTGACCCAAAATCCAGTATTACTACAAAATATTAGGGTTTGAATTACTGGGGAAATGAATAATGGTGAACTCAGCCAGTTTTAACTTCTTCGAGAGACAGTAAGCTTTGACAAGCTTCAACAATTATTTTACTGAGAACACTGACTCTCAGTTTTTCACCACTGTGGTTCATTTCAGCTTCCAATCCGTTCTTCCAATCTTTATCCTAGCTGTATCTCAGTCCTGCGACTTATGGTCAACAGCAGAGATTAAAATGAACAGAATAGGAAGGAAGCAGGTATGTGAGGAAGAGAAAGGAAAACAAAGGAGAGGGAGCTGAGATCAACAACTACAGGTGAGAGAAGAAGGGCAGAAGATGATGTTTCTCAGTATTTATTTACTAAGCCTATTCATAGTTGAAAGCAAAATTGATTTTTATCCAATCTGTAATTAATCCAAGAAAGTCACCTCCATCAAATGCCACTGAAACAAAAATACTGCAAAGATTACAAAGAACTAAACATTTGAAAAGCAAAAATGCTGCCTGCAGTGAAACAGCTGGCCAAATTTTTATTTAGGAATTCAACACATATTTCAGGACAGAAAAAAGATGTGGACTTGATGCTTCTATAGAGTTGAATTATCACATAATTATCTACAATATACATCACACTAAAACAAATTACTTCTAGGACAGAGAAAACTACAATAGATGGACCACACTTGTTTCAGCGATACAAATAAAATAGTCTTGCTAGTTTATGCTGAAGATTAATGTAATATGTATCAGTCTTTCTCTGCTAAGCTGTTTTTCCTCCTTAACACACACAAAAATTCAGGGATTTTCTAGACAGATGCTGCATTTGGGTCATCATCTTTAATGGTCACTGATGAATCTGTACTCCACGAACCCATTTATACTTTTGGCTTCCTCTATGTCCTCTGATAACAAGTTTCACCATTTGTTTCATATGAGAATTTTTTTTTTTTCTTTTAAAGCCGGTAAACACTCAGGGACACCTAATTAAACTATTTCGTAATAAAAGCAAATAATCCTTCCCATTTACTCCTGAGTTAATATTCATCTACCACAGCCCTCTTCCATCATCTCTTTGAAAGCAGAGTCGAGACTAGTTAACCACTCCTCCTACAGAAGCTGTTCCTCATCTCTGATCACCTTGTTGTGCTTCTCTCTCCTTGCACTTTACCATAATTCCCTTCTGAGACAAACAGCCGTAAGAGTATTTAAAAAAAAAAAAAAAAAATAATGTATCACGCATTTAAACAGCACATAAACAGGAGAATTCCGGAAGCTACACAGGAGCTTTCTCAACTGTGCAGCTGCACCTTAACTTGCTTTAGTCCATTTGAGATTTGATTTTATTTTTTTAAAAGACTAGACAAGATAAAAGACAGTACCTGACATACTAGGCCTGTACTAATAGCAGAAATCAAATATATTCTCTCTGAATGTATCAGTGCATCTGTCAGAGCTAAGGAAAAGTCAGTTTGACCAATGTAACCAGAACACACCATCAATAATACGCCACAACAATAAATAATTAAATTCCAGCAAGGCAATGCTTTTGCTCTCAATGTCTAGTTCCATCCTGAATAACAGAACCACATCCAAATGCATGAAAGTAATTTATATAGCAATTTTTCTTCTATTTGCATATGTCCTAATGAAGTTACTTC
Source organism: Chlamydotis macqueenii (assembly GCF_036417535.1). NCBI lineage: Eukaryota > Metazoa > Chordata > Aves > Otidiformes > Otididae > Chlamydotis > Chlamydotis macqueenii. The sequence goes on from NC_141556.1 coordinate 134,279,089, forward strand.
CCTTTCATCTCTCCAAAACACTTCTATGCTGGTAAATATTCAATTGATTACCTGTCTCCAAATCGGCAGGAACCTGTTTTAATATAGAACGGGCAATTCGCTCTGTCCTTCTCTGTTCCTATATTCTCTGGGGGCTCTGGGTTATGCCAGCTCACACCATTCTCCAGCTATGGAAAAAACATTACAAAACACAGAAATTAGAAAAGGATAAAGAGAGGTAATGTCAAATTAAAACTACCAGTTAAACTCACATGCAATTTTGAGCATTGTGCTACTGAACCTATCTTAAGCATTGTTTTATAAAGCTGCCCAGTGCCTTAGGTCTCTGGTGATGGAAACCTCTTTTCTTGATAGTTGTTCAGTTTTAAGAATAAGTTTTAAGTTCAGTTTTAAGAACAAGTCTATATTCATGATTTCTTTTTTTTTTAAAAAAAATATTAATCACCAAACTGAATGGGGTTTTTTTTTATAAAGGAAAATATTATTCAGATTTTATAACCATAAGAGTTGCAATAATATTTGCTCCTCAAACAATGACTTCATTTGTCATCTACGAGAATTACAAATATTGGGACAGATTGTTTCCATTCAGGTAAGCCCGTTACCTACTTCACTCCAGGACCCACTGAGCAGCACTTCATATACCTGGCAGATAAAAAGCTAGAACTATTCACTTACTTGTCTTGGCGACAGCTCAAAGCTCAGTAAAGTTATTATTATCACTTTTTATGCAGCTAGAAAAGGCTTAAATGAAAGTAACATGCCAAAGGCCAGAACTTAAAAAAATTGAATTCATAGTTAGCACTGGAATTAAAAGCCTCTGTACTACTCATCTTGGGCCACTAAGATTTCCATGAGTCAAAATGGAATTACCAAGTTGCAAGCGTTCACTGACTACAAACAAAACATACGTTTTAAAAAGGGAATTTTAATTTTGTTAGCCAAAATATCTGTAAAGCTGACTAGCCTAAGTTCTGGTTTCAAATCAACTGAAAACTCTGTTTATTTACAAGCAGCATTTGAGCCTTCTACCAGTTCTGTACATGACTCTCAACCATAATTTTCTTTCAAGAAAACAGCACTGTCACTGTCAACAGTAAGTAATTGAACCCTGAATTGATACTATAATGAAGTCTCTCACATACCACATTTTGGCTATTCCCTTGCAGAAACGGCTGCTAATACATCTTGAGCTCTGGGCGGGTAATAGATGACAGAGTTTTTCCACCCATATTATGAAATAAAAGAGTTAGATTCCCTGTCTAAAAAACTGTTTAAATATAATTTGGAACTGAATGCAACTCCAATGTAGCTATGGCAATCAACATACAACAGGTTAATTAAGTTAAAACTTAATTTTCAGATTCATGCAGTGGTTTAAGCAGAGCAAGAATCTTCACAAGTTTAACTGTATGACAGGGATAAAAAACCAAATTATTCTTGAAGGCAACAGGAAAGATTTAATTCATCCTCTCTAAGATTCAAATGAAGACTGCAGTTTTCTTTACTACACACTGCCAGCTTGAGATCCATGCTTTTCCAGGCACACAAGCAGTCAGCTTCTCCCTCCTCCATCTTTTTTTTTTTTTTCTTTCTTTTCTTAAGGATTTATGCCCTCCTCTACTGCTGAATCCTTTTATTTGGAGCCTGCCATCTGCTTAAAAAGACAAGTTTGTCTTGCCACCCAGAAGGACTGACAGATTTATTTAGAATTCTAATTCACAAATAAAACATCACGCACAGTGTTTTTTAACGGCACACAGCAGTACTTCCAGATTCACTTCAACTCAGACCTCCTGAACAGGAATGAGCATGCACAACTGCACTGCCACCAAACAGCCAGAAATACGCATAATTATGTTCCACCCAGCAAGTAATTGTTTACAGCTCACGCAAGCCACTATATATTAAATTTATTCAGGCCATTAGGTTCTTGAGAGCAGATGGACAGCATGCTAGAAGGCAAATACCGGATGGCAATTAAATTACTTTTCAGTTCTTTTTCAAAAAGTCTCCGAGCTTACCTGGCTTTCAGCTTGATCCAGCATCCTCTGCACAGCTGCCTATAAATGGTGCAAACACAGGACTAGTGAAAACCCTGAGGATACGCAAAACATCTGGTTTCTTTAGTTAAGAAGCTAATTTACAATTCTCAATCATTATGCATAATAAAAGTTTGATGAGGTTTGCTTTAAAAACCAAAGTTTTACTTTTGCTCTGTAGCAATTCATTTACTACAAAAGTGTTAAAGGATACATTAGACCCTCATGCAGATGATTTTCTAATCAAAACACTAGGCAACTTTAAAAGTTTCTGTTTCTTCCTTTTTTAAAACTACCACTGAACTACTGAATATACTTAAAAATATCTCCTCCTCTAGTACTCAATCTGGTTATAGTTAAATTCATAATCATTTAGTTGCACTAAACTTCTAGCTTAGAACATTCTACGTAACACAGAAAAACATTGCTTACTGAGCCTCTGTTAAAGCAAAACATACAACTGTTAAGAAACTTTAATATCATAAGTTCACTGTATCTAGCCTTCCAAATAAAGGAAAACAATGAGGATATTCTTTCCCTTCATTCTTCTAAGTGGGCTGAGCAAAACAATAAAGCCACTCCCCAAAACCGGTTGCAAATTAGTTATAACAAATTATTCTAAGAAGTTTCAAGAAAAAAAAAAAGACATTTAAACATAACCAATATAAGAACCAGTATGTTAGCACTGTTCTAATTCAGGAGAGAATTAACTAAATTAAAAAGGAGGAAAAGCAAATAAAAATTTTAAAATGCAATCCAAGATGAGGACCCAGACAGCATCTGGTACTAATTACCAAGTATGTCAAACCAGAAAAATCTAATTGCTCATCTTAGGGAGGAATATATATATATATATATATTTTTTTTTTTTAATCAGTAAGTCAGAATTTGAATAAACTACTGTTTCAAGAGACAAGCCAAATCCATTGAACAATTTTGTGCTGCTGAAATGGGCTGGGTACTCAGTTTCCCTCTGGGTGCCTGTCAATGCCCTCTATGAGCCAGTTTAGCTCACTAAACCAGTAAAATAGTGACCCAGAAGAAAACAACAAAAACTAATAAGCAACAAAAAAGAAAGTAGCTTCCATCTAGTTCAGGGACCCAAACTAGCCCACCGAGGGCTTGGACAAACCCAGACACAAGGAGAGGGAAGGAACGAAATCCCGCTGTTACCATGGTTCAATTCTCTTGGAACTACACCACAACCTGAAATAAAGGGCACGACCATCATTTTCTCTCCCTGCTCTGCAAACAGAGAAACACTTAACACAAGAGGAGGAAAGACAGGAAATACAGTAACTGCTGTTCTTTTTCATTCCTCATGCAAGTGTTATGCAATCAGTGACACAACCAACTATTGAATGCAGGAGACAATACTGTTTGCTCATATCTCTTCTCCTGCCGTGAATCCCAGACACTGTAGCAAGACATCTCCCAGAGAAATAACTCATATCTTCTGTGACTGTGGAGAAGCTAAAAGGACTAGATCCTAGAAAGCTGCAACCACCCTTTGCTGGCGATAGGCCAGTCCTCACGTTGGACTTCCCTAAAGGACATCTAACATCCAGGTCATTCAGCTTCTAAAACTTAAGAAGAATATATCGTTTACAGAAATGTTATCAACAACTAGTATCTTCGGTATATATTTTTCTCCACCCCAGCTCTAAAAAAAAGATACGTCCTGTTGGATGAGTCAGGCAAAGAAGAGCTGTTTTGATTAAGAACTGCGTTAAGGAACAGCAGCACTGTAATTCCATATTCCATGTCCTCATTAGGCATTTTCTTCAACACTGAGTGTGTTCAACTGGGATATTAAGTAAGGGTTATCTTTAATGCATGATGCAAAAAGCGTACATATCAGAACCTGCATTCACAGTGTGCCTTTACATTTAAACTCATGTAAAAAACCTACATACTGTGAACAACCAGATGCGTTAAAACTAGTTACCCTTCTAGGTAAATGGATTCACGAGATCCTCTTTCACAGTGAACAATAGTTTCAGGAATTTAGACAGAATGGAGAGAAGAAGTAACCAACACATTTATACATTTGCCAATTGGAATAAAATCCCTCTTCAACATGCATAGACTGTTGCATCTGATAATGTAAGAGGATATGGAACATATTTATCCTCCCACTGCCAGGAATCACCTCTCTCTCTCTCTTCTCCTGTTGCTTCTGCTGTGCCACTTCTCTCTCTTTTCTTTGCTGCTCTTCCCATTCTTCTTTGATCTTCCTCTTTATGATAAAAAAACAATTAAAAAATTAATTAAGGAAACAAATGCTTTATAATAAATGAAATTCAAAACTGCCACGTTGTATCACAACTCCATTCCCATTAAGTTTTCATCCAGTCATAAGCAAGTAGATCTCTGGACAAAAACCCTTTTAGACAGTCTTTTTTTTTTTTTTCCCTTTTTAATTTTGCTCTTCTAAAATGGAAGAAAGAAGAGCTTATTCTTTCAAACATACCAACATCAAGAAAACTCAGTCCACTGCAGAACAGTAAAAGATACTACACTAAGTCTACCTTATTGCCAGATGCAACTGTAACACTCAGTTTATACATCACCTCTTCTTCTTCTTGACGTTTTCTTGCAGCTTCTTCTTTTTCTTTCTTAAGCTTGAACTCTTCTTGGGCCTTTTCTTCTCTCAGCAGCCACTGCTCATGTAGTTTTTGTCTACCAAGGAAACCAGATACCACTTAGACAAAATTTAATGACTACCCACAATTGATGCAATTGTCATGCATACAATTCAAATTTATTAGTTCAGCAATAACTACAGCTTATCTAATCTTCTTTAAAAGAGAAAATTCCATACAAATCATCCAGGCTTTATAGAAAAGCTGTGTAGCCTGAAATATAGAAAAAGGATTCTGTTTTACAGAATATATTGAAACTTTTCAAAGTATCAAAATGGAATTTACTACATATGTATCTACTGCATATATGTAATTTTCTAGATTTCTCACCTTTCTGCCTCAAGTTTTTTTTCTTCTTCTTCTTCTTCTTCCTCCTCTTCTTCTAGTTCCTCCTCTTCCTCCTCAGACACTGATTCATCTTTCTCTGTAGCTTCTAAGAAAAAACACAAAACAATGCATCTAAATAACTAGATGTTACAGTCAGCAAAGATACACAATATGATATCCTTTTAAAAAATGAAAAGGAAAAAAAGATAAAAAAGAATCAATACTAGTTCCACTGACAATACAAAACACTTCGCAGTTACCTGAGTCTCTTAGTTTGGCAAGTGCCTGCCGCTTTTTTTTTCGCTTTTCTTTCTTCAGAATAGCTCTGTATTTTTGATGGCTAAAGATGAAAGAATATTGTTTATATTAAAACAGTTAAACAAAGGATTTTTATTGTCATACATGCACTCAATTTACATCAGCAGTACAAAATCTCACAAATCACCAAATTTACAGCTATTTGTATTAAACAGTAACAGTACAGGGACATCTGACATGACAACGAGATCTGTAGCTATGCTGGTAGAGCTGCATGTGGACACAACAAATACATTTGGACCAACTCCATGAAATCTCCCTTAATTCCTGAAACTTGGTCACTAGGTAAGATTAGAGAGAAAAAATTGGGGATCTCCTACCCTGTGATTGTAGCACACCTTTCAGCACATTCTAGTTGTCCTTTCTTTTACAGAATATGAAATTTTCCTTCTCCCTCGATATTCTCTACAGGCAGTAGTCTTAATGTATAGATAACAAAAGCACACTTAACCACCACCACAGATAATGCTCACGTCTACTCTTCTGCTACTGAAGCTTGGCCAGACTCATCCTTGCGTGTCTGACAGCTCTCTAAGGCTGTCTAGAAACAGCATCATGCTTACTTTATGGTTAAAAACCCTCTAAGTATCTGAAAGCCTTTCATATCAGAATCATAGAACAGTTTGGGTTGGAAGTGACCTTCAAAGGTCATCTAGTCCAACCCCCCTGCAAGGAGCAGGGACATCTCCAACCAGATCAGGTTGCTCAGAGCCCCGTCCAGCCTGGCCTTGAATGTTTCCAGAGATGGGACATCCCCCAGCTCTCTTTCACCAGGCATACTGTAAAAAATTTCTTCCTTATGTCTAATCTAAACCTACCCTCTTTTAGTTCAAAACCATTGCCCCTTGTCCTATTTCAACAGGCCCTCCTAAAAAGTTTGTCTCCATCTTTCTCATAAGCCCCTTTAAGTACTGAAAGGTCGTAATAAAGTGTTCCTGGAGCCTTCTCTTCTCAAGGCCAAGCAACCCCAACTCTCTCAGCCTGTCTTCATAGGAGAGGTGCTTCTGCCCTTTTCTGTCTTTTTTCATGCTAGCTTTCTTCTTTCTAGCTAGTTAGTAATGGAAAAATAGGAAGGAGGCAGCTCTTGACATTCTGCCACACCTAATATTGACGGGACATGAAAATCTTCCCTTTCCAGAGCATGTAATTTTAAAAGATTCCACAGGTGTAACTCAGACAGCAAACACCTCACCCGCACCTCCGACCCTTTTGTTCAGGGTTACTCACAACCTCACAATCTGTACCCTTCTGCATGCCATCCATAACACCCTTATCCCGGCAGCAGAGCGCCTGCCCTCAGAGACCAATGCCTGACTGCACGCTTTGCCCACATCTGAGCCTTCTGATCAAGCAAGCCCAGTCACTCCTCTTGTCATGTCACCTGCCTGAAACAGATCTCGTGTGCTCAGCAGGTACCCAGGGCTGACAAGTGAGGACACCTCCTTCCCAGCTCCCAGGCTTTCTTAGGTGCTCTTGAAGCCCAAGGAAGGAAGAGAAAGAGCAACTCCCCTCACTCCCAGGCAACATCAGCAGATGAGATAGGGGGCAAACAGGTGAAGCGCAAGGAGCCCCTTCAGGGCTGGGGCTCGCCTCCCCCTTCGGCCACTCCGGCAAGTGGGGGGCGCGGGCGCTTGCAAAGATTTGGAGACCCGGATCCGGGATCCCGTCACCTACGGAGGGGGCCGGACGGGGCTCAGCCCAGGAACGCAGACGCCGCGGCCTCCCCGCGCCACGACCTTGGCCGAGCCTCACCCCACCGCCCCGCCGCCTCGCCCGGGGCGTGGAGCGCTGACCCCCGCCGCGCCAGCACCGCGGGCAGGCGGCCCCGCCAGCACCGAGCCCCCCCCTCGCCCCCCGCGCCGCTGCGACCCCCACAGCCCCTCCCGCTTCCGGCCCCGCCCCCGGGCGCCCCCCCCCCCCAGCGGCAGCCCGCGCTCCCAACCGCCGCCCCCGGCGGGCGCCGGCTCCCCCCCGCCCCCGCGCGCGGCGGCGGCGGCCCGTCGGCCATGGCCGCTGCCCCACGTAGCTGCGCCACTCCCAGGCCCGGCCGCGAGGCGGCCTCAGCTTCGGCCGCCGCGCAGCCGGGCGGTCTCGGCCGGGGCTAGGCCGCGACCCTCCACGGGGATCCCCGGGCCCTTCCCCTTTCCTCTAGAGGGGGTGAGGGGGCCCGGCACCGGCCTCAGCCTCGGCCTCACCTCAACTTCCCCAGAGGGGACTCGGGCAGCAACATGGGCGCCGCCATCTTGCGTTACCGGGGGATGTCACGTGACCCCACGGCGGAAGGGCGTAAAATCCCTTCCGGCAGCGGGGACGGAGCGGTGGCGGCCGCCGGGCCGAGCGCATGCGCAGTGGGTGGCCGCTGGGAGGCGGGGGGCCGGTGTTCGCCGGCAGCCTCGGGAGGGGCGGTGGGGCCCGGCCCCAGCCCCGGAGAGGGCGAGCGGTGCGGGAAGAGGGTGGGCACCGCAGTAACTGGCATGGAAGCATTACGGGGCTGAGTCGTTCGTCGGGGCAGGCAAGGGGCAGCTGCTGTCCCGAGGGAGCCCGGGCCGGGTCGCTGAAGGCGGTGGTGGGAGGCGCAGGGGCTGGCGGCCTGGGGTCGTGGTTTTCCAGCCGTTCCTCAGCCGGTTGTGGTAACCGTCTGAAGCTACAGCTCCGACCTGCTGGGTAGAGAATGTGAGGGAAAAGAAAACCAGGTTTGGGTGGTTGCATATTGCTGACTAGTACGGCTGCTTTCAGCATGGTCAGACACTGTTAGAACTGCCTTTGCAAAATTCAGAAAACAAGACCAAAGCAATTTGTATTCTAAAAGATGAGATGGGGTTTATGTTATTCTTCCTGTTACAAGCCTTTAGGATTTAGTGAATGCACTGAAAAATAGCATTTTAAATTTCAGCTTGCTACTATCTCTTTAAAGACCAGAAAATATTTGGTCTGCTGCATCTTTCGTTGTGGTAGCTGTAACCTTCCCAGCCCCGCTGAGTAGAGCGGCACGTGTGGTGCGCAGCGTCACAGCCTGGATATTTTCTGCATGTGGCAGCATCTGTGCTATGTGGGTGCTACCCAGCTGTAGTCACTAGCTGCTGACAGATTGTACTCTGGACGTTGCATCAGTTACTCTGGGAAATAACGTCTGGAAGCATAAGGTGTACAATGCCTGCCACCAGGCAGGCCTGTAGTGTGTCCCTTGGCTGCTGTGGCCTACAGCCTCTCAAACAGCTGAGGGAAATCACAGCTCCAGTGTAGCAGGAGAACACCAGACCAATATATTGATGAATTTAACCGACACAGTTGATATATTCTCATCTTAATCTCTGAGGCATAGTACCTGTCTTGATTATAAACATATTTTGTGGCAGGAAATGAGTTACAATGCACAGGCTGTCATGGATATGATGGGTCGAAATATGCAAGTTGTCAGTAATCAATTCCTTGGTGACCTGCATTATAGATTGCAGCCTTCAGAGGCAATGAATTTGTAGGTTTTGTTTCGGCATGTTTTGCGTAGCCATTAATAATGTAGATTGTTGATTAAGATCTAAATTATTGCCGTAAGCCACAAAGTAGGAGCTTACTTCGTATATCCTAGAGGTAGTATATTGCATAAATAGTCTGAGCTGCTGGCAGTGAAGCATACCAGAGCAGACTTTGTCAAAATCAGGCTCATTGACTATGCTGTTCATTACAGCGTAATGAGTATCCTCTTACTTATTCTGAAGCTCAGTGAAGTTACTCAAAGCAAGCATGTGACTGCTGTAGTCAGCAGTTACATCTGCTATTTTACCAATAAATATACAGACCACAACCTCTCTGCTATTACATAACCATGTTTCAGATTCTAGTCTTTTAAAATGAAAGGGTTGACATCACTATTCTGCTTTTGCAGAACATACATGTAAAATAACATAATTTACTGCTGCTTAGATGCAGAAGATGGCAGTATTGTGCATTTTGCCACTGGTGAACCATTGACACCCATGAAAGTTTTGAAAAAGCTCAACCAAATGTGTTTCTTAAGTCTTATTTCATTAAGGAATTGCAACTATAGCTTTTCATCCTCCTTTTAACAGAGTAAGTGCCATAACAACCTTCCTTTAAACTATTTATAAGTCAAAATTGAGAAATTCAATAATTTCTTTTCATGAGTATGCTACAGTTCTTTATGGCATTTTGCCAGTATAGTTGGGGAAAGAACTGTCTTATGCTTGTATACTTGAGTAGTGAAAAGGAGGATCTCTTTATAAGAAAACACAAAATTCATCAGCTATTACAGATACTCATAACAATTCTGGAAAAAGCTGTCATGGCTGTTTGAAACAGGAATACAATAATTGCATTTTTCTCCATCTTGTTTATTCTCAGTAACTCAGAAATGTAACAGCGGCTTGATGTTCAAGTACAGGTGCAGAATTCCATGCAATGTAATTGATACAGTGTCAGAAAGAAACAAATTCCGGGTTGGTCAGAGCCATTTCCATCCCTGGAAACATTCAAGGCCAGGTTGGACAGGGCTCTGAGCAACCTGATCTGGTTGGAGATGTCCCTGCTCCTTGCAGGGGGGTTGGACTAGATGGCCTTTAAAGGTCCCTTCCAACCCAAAACCATTCTCCGATTCTGTGATTCACATATCCAAAGTAATTGAACATTCTGGTCAGTAGTTGTTAGCCCATACCCTGAGATTATAGACCACAGGACTTTTCAAGCATAGTTTATTTTTGTGGAAACCTTCAAGAAGTTTGTGGAACTCGCTCTTCCATGTTTCCTAGATTAAAAAGCACATGCAGGGTATGGTACTCATGTGTACCCCATCAGGCGAAGGCAGATCTGGGGTGCACTGATCATACTTCACAGAATAGCACAGAACAGAGCAACTTTTCTCTACAACTTGAAGTTACGTACAATATTGGATTATAAATCTGTGCACATCTTGTAAGAGCTATACACAGAACTATGCATGTGCAGTAGACCAACACTGAGCAAGAGTTCAGGTACTCTGTTTAGCTGACGTTTGCACTGTGTTTCCACGTGGTTCTTCTGGTTTCCATTTATCTCATATTTCCTACCAGTGTGGACTGATATAAGCAGATAAGAAGTGTTCACTCTCTTTGTTGTATGCCCAAGCCCCATAGGAAAGAAAGGAAAGATACATTTTATAGGCGTATAGATTATTTAACAGTTATCCTCAGCATATTTTTTTGCCATATGCTTCAGCAGAAGAGTGATACCTTTCCTCTTGGAATCATACAGTTTATTTTCCAGGCTGAAGAAAATCAATGTAAGAGAACGCGTGGGAAATGGCAGTAAATCACTAGCATGGGTTTGGTTGACTCAGAAAATACTTGTTGATTAGGAGACATTCAGGAAGTGTGGGTTTGAGATGGGAAGTGGTCTGTTTTCATTGACACTTCTGGGCTGTAGACTGTACGGTAAAGTTGCTAGTGAAGTGGCGGCAGCAGAACCATCCTTCCCCTCTGTGCTGGAAGTTTCTGCTTCTTTGTTCTCAGCGCCAGTCCCGTTGTGGGGGAACCTCAGTGCTTTCCACTACAAAGTGCACGTTTCAAGGCAATATCTCTGAACTCTGGAGAGCACATCCTTCCCTGACCTGCTGCCTAATGCCTGCGCTACTGTCTCAAGGAGTGAACGAGTTCTCACATACTGCCTACTTCTGTGAGCACTGATAAGAAACTTTGTGACAACATAAGTCACTTTTGCATCATTACAATGATGACAGTGGTGGCAGGACTTATTGAACACCCGGTTCCCCCAAAAGTTACTAGAAAAACTCTCATTTAATGAGACTTAGGCTGGTCTATTGGATGAGACTGACATTCACTTAGATCCTAATCTCATCAGCTTCTGAAGTCGGCAAAAGACGTGCAGTGTTCGTCGTCTCCATTGCACCCAGGGAACTGCAAAGCACTGTGTGCAATTAGACCTGCAGTTCTCCAGGTACATTTCCATGAGTGGCTAGTGCTGACAGTAACGCATATTGACTCTTTCCTCACAAGAGTTGAACACAACTGTTTAAGACTAAAGATTAACTTCCTCAGAGTTCAAAACTGTTAATTTGTCAAATCTGAAAACTGAGGTTAAGTTTGGCCATAGCTGTTAATTAACTTATATGATAGCTATCAATATTTTACTTTCCTGGGATTTTCCATTTCAAAGATGTTGAAAGAAGCAGAGAAGTACCTTGTTAATCACATCGAGAAGATGAAAGGGTTCTGTTTGTTTTAGCAAGTCATATGCTTTCTTAAAATTTCCATCCTTTCTTGATTTGTTTGGGAGTCCAAATTATGGCATACTGTTCAGTATATGCATACAGATAATCCATGAATTTTTGGAGGTCACAAGCACTGAAAAAAAATTATAGAGATACTGTTATTTTCAATCAAGCAGACATTAATTTAGTACAAGAAGTCAAAACTGTTCTTTGCAGTAGTTCAATGATATGTCTGGGATACAGATTGTGCGTGAGATACTACATGGCTACAATCTGCAGTTCAACAGTAGTTAGGAAAAACAAAATGATTCTAAAAGAGGAGGTATTTAAAAATCTAATACCTCACAAAATACTGAATTAAAAACACACCTTGCATATGTGCATGTAGATTGTTATTTGTTCACGCAAACTGCTGCCTGACTGATTAATCGGTGGCAAACAAATGCAGATGTGCTTGAACAGTGCTACATATCTGGCCAAAATGGGAGAAAAGAGGCTGGGCAGAAAGTCAGCCACACGTGCAGATTTATTACAGAGAATGCCTGTCTTTTTAGATTATGCTGTTGTACTCCACTTGTAACCTGACAAACTACAGTGCTTTTTGAGACTGTATTTTAAAATGTCATTGGTTTGAAGAAAAGCTAGCTTTCTACTAGCACCTGGTCTAGGCTTGCTTGTCCACCTGGCTTGTTTAAAAAACATAGCGGCTTTGGAAAAAGATTTATAGATGTGCAGCAATCGGTTTCTTATGTACAGTGCTCTGTGCCTGTACCGCTGGCTAAGTGCACGGGCAGTCGGCTGGATGCGTCTGGCACGCATCCGCGTTGCTGTGTATGTATATATCAACTGCAGGATCCTCTCCCTGTGAGCTCTGAGCTGGGGTGTTTATCACACTGCTTCTTCTTCTGGCCTCCTCCCCTCTCCACCAGAAAAATCGTCTTCCTTGCTTGCCAGCAAGACAAATTGGGAAGATCAGCCATCCTGGCTGGAAGTCGGCAGCCCGGATCAGGGAACCCGGTCGTGTCCTCAGAGGTTGTTTCTGCTCAGCGTTGTGCACCTTCCGTGTGCTTTGACACCAGCGCCATGTGATTGTGAGGGAAAGAATAGATCTACAGTGTTTTACAGCGAGGAGAAGTGGTGATGCCACATGTCTGCTCAGTTCCATTTGCCTTCTGGCAGCAGGGAAACAACACTTGGCTTTTCTGCTCTCTTCCTAACCTCTCCAGTATTTTGCCCAAATGTACAACAAAGTTCAAATGCTCACTGCTGAAGCAACACACATGAATTTAGGATGAAATTTATTACATTCATGTTCTTCTAATATTTTTTAAAATGACAAATTTTACAGAAAACTGATAGTCTTTCATACACCTGTACACTTTTTAGTGCTCTCCTTTTGGTGCATGTGCATACAGCATGTTAATTTAAGCTGCCATTAGAAATGAATTAATCACTTTTTTTTTTTGTTTTCATAGGCATAGATTGAATGTCTAAGCAGATAATGTATCCAATAGTTTTCTACTCTGAGCTGGTTGCCTAGCGAGAGTAAACAGATGCCCAGGAAGCAGCTTGATTTAATGATTTTAAAGATGGAACATCAAGTCCTTTGACTGTGGCTTCTAAAAATAAGATTAAATTAGTGAAACAGTAAGTTCTCCGTTACCTGAAAGTCCAAGTATTCTTATATAGTAAATACTGGTTATTGTTTTCCATAAATTCAGTCCCACAGTTAAGTAAAGTTTTCTCACTGGTAGTCATTCTTGTGAAGGTCTTTGGCTTTGCAGTCGCGAGATGCACTTCTCAGTGCTAAAGGACCAACTGAAAGTAATTTTGAAGCAATCTTCAATTTGGGAACTAACCATTAATCAGAGTGGCTACAGAGGGAGTACAGCAGCAGAGTGGAACAAAATAATCCTGTCTTGCTGCCCAGACTGGAAAGTACTTGCAATACATTTCAGTTTCTGAATTCTTTCTCCTCTGTATTTATTTCTTTGTTTTGCTAAGCGTTTGGCCAACAGTGTAGAGTGTATCACTAAATATTAACATACACGTGTGCGTACATCTATACACAGCGTGTCAGGTCTACAAAACAAGAAATGTCCTTATTCAACATGCTTCCTATGCAGTCCTTTACTGCACCTCTTCTTACTCCAGTTGCTACCGTAATGGTCCTTCAACAACAAGAAAGTAGTTCTCCACCTTTATAACTGTCTCCATCTTTATAACTGAGGCAGCAATGCCTCAGATGTGGGATTTTTTTTTGTGTGAAATGAGGCGTTTGCTCTGCCGGGCTCAGGCAAGCCCCTGAGCCAGGATGATCAGGAAGGAGTGGGACTGGGGTGGGGATGGGAGGCCATGGCACTGGGTCTGCCCTTCTAAAGTACTGCAAGTTTGAAGGCACGTGAGGGGCAAATCTGGAGCCCTGTTCTTTTGGGACCAGGGCTTCTGTGTTCACGCGTTTCTTTTGGAGGGATGAAAAGGGTGCCCATTCTTCCTTTATCCTCAAGGGCCCTCTGTGGGACCAGCCAGTTTCCCAAGGAAGCTGGGTAGCAGCTTCCTTTGGGATCTGGTGGCAGCCGAGCTCCTAATTCACCTGCTGTGGGTAACAGCACGGTGTCCCGCCACCACAGTCACTGGCCACTCTGGTGTGACATCCCTCAGACATCTTGTGTGCCTGGCTGACATCAAATCTGAGGGGAAAAAAGGTTGGCCTGGAGCACTGTGTGAAATCTTGTATTATTCCAAAAAGAAATAAGGAAAATGAAAAACTTTTTACAGCTTTTTTTTTTTTTTTTTTAATTATTACTACAGAGAAAGGTTGTCAATAACTAGCAGAAGACAGTTGCTTCTAGTGCTTGTTTTGGCTAAAATAATGGGGGTTAATTATTAAACCTTTTACTTGGTTGCTCACTTGTGCTGCTGATGCTTTAATCCTGGGTCACAGAAAGTTTAAGAGTGCTTTACAGGGGAGACTCGCTTCTTTTTGCCTCAACCTTTCCACGCTGACAGGATGTTACGGGTTTTGCTGCTTACTCTTTCTGTAGTTGCCATTGCTTGTGCTGAGCTCTGCAAGCCAGGTAAGTTTTGGAGCTGATTCCCTTCCTTCCCCAGGTAAATGTAGCTATGAGTTTATGCCTACCAAGCTGTCAGCTTCTCAGATTTTTACTTTAACTGTTTGTCTCCAGTTTGAAGATTGAAATGCTGAGCATTTACTTCTTTTATGAATTTGCAGATTAAGAACGGAAGCTGATCTCACTTATTTTAAAACGGTCATGGTAAACCTCACTAAGACTTTGTAGGACTGTGGCATTTTTCATGCTGGTAACTTCTGCTCTCCTAAGCAGTGTCTGTTAAGACACATTTAGAAGCTGTGATTTGTAAATAATAAAAGAAGTAAATGATTTAAAATTCCATTTTGGCTGACTATCAATACGTATTTGCTTTTTTTCTCTTTGTGGCAGATGCACAGAATGCTTTCAAAGTCCGGCTTAGTATCAAAACAGCTTTGGGAGATAATGCAGTAAGTAAAGTATCTTCACATATTCTTCCTAACTAAATATCTGCAAAACCAGAAGTAATATATACAGTAACATTTCTGAAAGCAGCACAAGCAATTTGTTCTGAGCATTAATTGTAATAGCTGGCTCAAGTCATGATCCAGGCATCCATTTCTTGACATTTGACTAGCCCACTCCTTCAAATGGGATCCTTTAAGAGAACTATAAAGCTTACTTTTTCATAAAGATAATTTTCTGTCAAAGATTTTTTTTTTTCCTGTAAAAACAGTAGAGATGTTACATTTCATACATGAGAGGTGCTGCATAAATCTAAGTCTGTATTTTGGGAAAAGCACTTCTGCTTGAGCGTGCTAATTGTAAAGTCACGCATGAATGGGAAGAGAAGCAAGAAAAGATTGTTAGGTCTTTAGGAAATGGGATTTTAAGTCAGGCTCTCAGATAAGCATGATGTGTAGAGATCATTCGAACATATCAATTCCCTCCTAATGTAGATTTTTGGCTAGTGGCCTTTCTTCTCTGCCTGTGGTGCACCAGCTGGTCTCATGAGGACGGAAATGCTTTGGTTTAATTCAGGTCCTTGGGCTTAATGTAGAAGTACTGGTGTGAGCAATAAGGGTCTGTGATACATAAGAGACTGAGACATTAGACGAGCAAATGGTCCTTCCAGATCTAAAGTACTATGAAATATGGCAGAGCGCAGTACTTCATTTGAAGTTTTGAATGGTTACAGCAAATCTGCAGCATGTTACAGGGCTCATTATAAAATCAGATATGACATGTCTTGGAAGGTCGTCTCTGCTGGAAGTCTGGTGTTTGATTATGTTAGGAGCCCTGGGTCCAAGGTTACATCTTATAAGAGACTGGAGATATGAGAATCTCACTATGACTGTAGAAGCCATTTCAAAATTACCCTGAAATATCAGGTAATTTAAAGTAACATTAGCAGGGACCTAATTCTGCTGGTAACTTCACAAACCAGACATAAACCAGAAGAAATATTCAAGATACATGCTAAAGTATCTGTCTGTGGAAATTTGTATTGAAGTCAATTCTCTTGGGTGAGAGAATTTAATTAAACAGTAGTGCAAGCCTGGTTTATTTAAAAAATTATTAAAAATAGTGTAATCCTATGGCTTAAAATATGTCAAAATCATTATTGAAGCCCCTCTTGATGATAACAGCTAATATTTTGGTTTAATCTTTGTTCAAAATAGTAACAAAAATGAAAATTGCTGTTTCCAGTAATGCTCTTTCTTAGTGCTTTTTGCTTCTCCAGATATACTAAAATAAGGGGATTTTGATCATTTCTGATTTTTTTTTTATTTTTCATCCAAAAAGGGTATGCTACAAATCATTACTCTTAAAGGCACTTTATATTACAAGAAAAAAGCGGTAACAGAGGAGTCTATTGTTTTTTGTAGATAGATAGTAGTTTATTTCATATAACAAAGTGTGTGAAAGCCCTAAGAATGGGACAATCTAGAACAGCATGTTAGAACAGGCTGAAAGTGATAGGATGCCATACAAATTACCCACAAAAAATGAACAATTTATTAAGTGCACGGGTAGTAGTTCCTTTTTATAGCCATTGCAATCTTCTCTGCAAATGACTGAAATTGAAGATGGAAACTACTATCAAACTGCAGTTCATTTTGGTTGAAGAATTTGGGATGCTTTACTATTTTATTTTATTTATTTATTTTAGCAAAGAAAAGCGTAATACTGTCATTGTATCGCAGTAGGGCACAGCCAGCTTAGAATATCTTAGTATGATGCTCTGCTACTGAATTCAGTGTCATTCATTTCCAAGTCACTTCAAGCTGGATTATAACAGGAACCCTGATACTGTGGGCATTTTGCTCTAGACTGGCAGGATAACTCCAGTGTACGTTCAGGGGCACATGAAATAGGTTAGTACAGTTTGCCATGTGGTTTAATGCATGCCATCCACTTTGTGTGAGGCTGATAAAGACAGGACACCGCTTTCTAATTTGTTCACAAGGTAGGCTGTACTTTCAGGCAGGGAGTGCAATTTAGTATATTTATATAGTTCTTATCACAATGGAGCTGGAAAGAGCTGCTAAGATACAGTAAGCGTTTAGCTGTTATCATTTTGTTTGCAAATAATGGCTGTACTTGATAGAGACGTTTGCTAACCAGTGGGAGGAAATGTGGTGTCTGTAAGCCTAAATGGAAGGAAGGTGATTTATGGGTTTCTTTGAGGATAATGTTAATTTTATGAGTGGCTTGTGGAATAGCTGCTAGTCACTAGCTGCTTCCTACTCATGGAGTTAGCAGAGTGGCAGAGAGTTAATTCAAAAAGACCACAGACAACTAGGGAGTGAGCAGAAGTGGTGTACAGTGACAAGTCTGTGTGCCTCTGTGTCACCAGTCAGTTTAACCGTAAAAGTCCAAGAGCTGTTACCTCAAGGGCTGCAGCCAGGTGAAGTAGAAGGTGCACTTCCCTTCTGGTTCATGTATTCAGGCTGTTTCTGAGGTAGAGGATGAAGATAGAGAAAGGCTGATGTGCACCTGGTGTCTTGCCACCAAATGGGGTCCAGAAGTGTGTTTGTGTGTCTGTAGCCACACTGCAGTCTGCATGGCTGTCTAGTTAAAACACAGCCATTCAGGAGGGAATGAACCTTGGAAGGTCCCTAGTCCTCTCCTGCTCAAAGCCAGGTCAACACTGAAATCAGATCAGGTTGCTCAGGGCAATCTTTTAATATTATAATCTTGTTCTACTAGCTTAAATTTTGTCTTCCTTAGAGCACTGCTGTAGCATTTCACCCTACCAACAAGCTACACTCATAATCTTTTACCCATTATCTCATCAATCTCCTCTTTCACTAATAGGCCCTTAGCACTGTCTTTCACAGTAAACTGCGACTAATTGTGCTCCTCCTTAACGTATGAAGGATGGCAAGTGCAGCTGGGCCAAGGTCTTTGTGTTTGTTCCTTTGTAGGGCAAATAAGATGGTAAACATTAATACTTCTGATATCATCATGTAAAGTTTCATTGATAACAGAGTTATCTTAGAATCAGAAGTCCATCTTAGATTAGATATTATGATTTTTTTTTTTACAATGAGAGTTGTAGAACACTGGAACAGGTTGCCCAGAGAGGTGGTGGATGCCCCATCCCTGGAAACGTTCTAGGCCAGGTTGCATGAGGCTCTGAGCAACCTGATCTGGTTGGAGATGTCTCTGCTCCTTGCAGGAGGGTTGGATTAGATGACCTTTGAAGGTCCCTTCCAACCCTAACCATTCTATGATTCTATGATCTAGTCCAATCCATCTGCAAGGACTAGAGATGTTTCCAACCAGATCAGGTTGCTCAGAGCCCTGTCTAACCTGGCCTTGAACCTTTCCAGGGATGGGGCCTCCACCACCTCTCTGAGCAACCTGTTCCAGTGTTTCACCACCCTCAGTGTAAAAAATTTTTTCCTTATGTCTAATCTAAATCTATCTCCTTCTATTTTAAAACCATTACCCTGTCACAACAGGCCCTACTGAAAAGTTTCTCCCCATCTTTCTTGTGGGCCCCCTTTAAGTATCGAAAGGTCGCAATAAGGTCTCCCCAGAGCCTTCTCTTCTCCAGGCTGAACAGCCTCAGCTCTCTCCTATGTTTATAGTGTGTGATTGCAAATGATATTTAATAGATTTCCTCTATAGCAGCACAAAACATGCATCAATAGCTGCATCTCATACTAACATCAGAACAGAAGCCACATCTTCAGTCATCAGCTGCCGTCTGCAATTGGAGGATAAAGACGAAACTGGTAAAGCCCCACAATAGAATGATTCAGCTTTCTTTGCTCCTGTCCCTCTGGCTGGAGAAAGCTGATGATTAGAAATTGACTTCTGGCAATTCGTGCCCACTTGTCCCGAGTTCATACAGTTTGTTAGCTTAAAGGTATTCTTGCCATACTTTTCCTCCTCATTATGTTGTCTCTCCCCTGCATGGTCGTACATGCAGTTGTGTACAGAGGTTCTTGTTCATATGGAGCCTGCAGTCATCTCCATCTCCTATACCTCCCATCTGATCACCGTTTTCTTGGGACTTCTTGCCTTCTGCCCGGAATGTTGTCTGCAGCATCTTCTCCTCACTCAAGCAGATCCCTGATTTCTGCTGAGCTTTCTCTGCCAGTCTCCTCCCCCATTTCTTGCAGCTTTCTATTTGTTCTCTCTTTTTTAAAGTGCTTGCTCTGACTACTGGGACTGGAGTTCCTCACTACAAATTATTTTCACTGTTTTGAGATACCTTTTTGTTACTCTGACTTAAGGAAGCTCTAAACTACTGTATTATTTATGAAAACTGAATACTTGTTAGTGCTGAATTGTGCATATATACATGTACTGCACTAAACATAAACACATCAAGTACATATACTTGGTAGTGCTGCATTGCTTTTGTGTCCATGTAAGCATGAAATAAAGTGTACTTCACCATTATCCATTTTCAAGACAACTCTTTAAATTATCTCTGTGGCTGGTTTAGTACACCGGATAGCAAATTATTTTTTTCTGTCCTTTTGGACCTGTTCTCAAAGACTGCAGGTGGTGTGTAGGGATTCAGTTGATAGTAACACAGACAGAAAAAGGAAGATCTGCCCTCTTAGTACTGCAAATTGTGCTTTGTGGTTTAAATACAGATGTCTTTAAAATGACAATAAATAGTTTTATAGTTCTCATCTATATTAATTCCTCTACTACATTATTTCTTTTAGTACTAGTTGCTCTCATTACTGTCACATTTTCATCAGTGCAGTGGGATCAAAACACAGGCTTTTATAATTTCTTTTCAAAGAGTCTCTCTCTTTTTTTTTTTTTTCCTTTTCACTTTCCATTCCCAGACTGGCATGCATTATCACAGTATGCTTACACCTCCCTTCATTCACAAGGCAAGAGTGGTGGTGAGTCAGAACTCAGATTGTCAGCACTGCATCTGGATTTTAATGCCACTCAAGTTATCTGTTGCTCAGTTTTGTTGTCCCTGTCCTATTTCGTCTCAGAGAGCCCATTTCACACTCATCATTTGTCTAGGGATGATAAATATGACTGGTGTGACTTTCTGCCCTCTAAATGACTGCCTACTTCCCTGCTTAGGTGCCCAGTCCACAGGACATCAGAGCAAAATGAGGGCTGATTCCTTCTTTTTGCTGAGAGGTTGCAGCTCCATGCATTCAAAATCAGAATTTAAAAACTAGAATTAATATTTGTCATTTTCAGTGCTGTTTACTGTACTGCTTTTTGATGCACATTGCTGTTTTTTGAATAAAGGCCCATGAAACAGTAAGTCCAAGTTGTCAACAGGGTTAAGTATCCACACTGTTGGGTTTCTGGTTTGGATGATTACAGTGCAGATTTTTTAAATGCTGAAAGTTAAAGATTAGGTTTATGTTCTGATTGACTGAAGAAAGCTGCCTCTAACATCCATTAATATCATTCCAAGAAACTATTAATCTTTGTAATCTGCTGAAAGGGGAAATTCAATCAGTATGCCTCAGTCATGACTCTTGTTATAAAAATGTAACGGGTGCAGTTCTTACAGGTCATTAGAATTGCATATGTGAATGAAAGCCCAGGGGAACCTAGTGAAGCTATCTCAGAAAGCTGAAATTAGGGAAGCATGATTTTTCATCAAGACAACAGAAAACAACTTTTGGAGTCTGTATTTTACTTCTTGTTGAGGTAGTAAGGATGTTATTTTCTTTCTTTTGTCTCGCATGTGGTGTATTAATTTGTACCATAATTGAATCTGTCTTCTCGTTGCAAGGACAGCATGCAGCAATAAGGCCATAATCTCATTTTATTTCCTGGTGTCCTGACATCCAGCTCCCAGAGGCTACCTTCAACATTAACTTTTTTTTTTTGTTTTGTTTTCGAGCGGAGCCAAATGGTCTTTGAAAGTGGATTTAAACCTTCTACTTTAACAGGGTTTACCCAGCAAAAGAGGCAAGGTCATGGGTGCAGCTCTGTGGGGAGAATTCTAGCAATATGCCTGTCTTTGGTACAAGAAACTTTACACCTCCAGTTTGGCCAGCTTTCAGAAACATTAAATTCATTCAGTTTTTGGAAACATTCTTTGCACTTTGTATTGCACTTTATAACAGCCATTAGTAAAAGTCCTTTGTGCACACTAAGTAACGGACAGGAATTTATTTTCATAGCACAACCAGAGAATTTATTCATTTTCTTGATCAATGTAGCATTTCAAGTTCAGTGATTCTTTTCCCTCTTTGTACTGCCAGCACTGGTGCTGAAACTGATTATTTTACCCTCTTCCTTTACAGTATGCCTGGGATGCTAATGAAGAGTACCTCTTCAAAGCAATGGTGGCTTTTGCAATGAGAAGATATTCCAGCAAGAGCACAACTCAGTAAGCATCTGCTCTTATTTGCCTTATACATATTAACAGTGCTGCATGTAGTGGCCTGTTCTCTGCTGGACTGAACGTAGAAATCATTATATGGAGCTTCTAAAAAAAGGCTCTGCCAGTATATTTCTTTGACACTCAGATATATCTTAAACATCACACTTTGTCTGTCTCAAGCAATGTTCAGTCTTTGGACCAGTATCCCTGTTGATGTGAAGTGACACAGCTGTAGATCTCAGTGGGATTGTGCCAGTTCACTCTAGCAGAATCTGGCAGTAAGACATGATACCTTCTGGAGACCATCCTGGGAGGAGGTGACACATTGGCAGGGTCAAGAAATGCAGTACAGATCCTTGAATAAGCAGCTTTGGTGCACGTTTTCTTAGAGCACAGCTTCAGCAGTATGCTGAAGATGAGCTGACTCAGAGAACTGGAAGGTGGATAGCTGTGCTAGTCCTGTGTTCTGCTGGGGATATCCATCCCTAATATCGCAGCGGTTGAGTTACCTAACATCCAGAAGTTTCAGATGTTGCAGTTCAGGCATAAATCAGCCTTTAATTGGTTTTGGGATTAAATCTGCCCTGAGGTATTGAATATTCTTCTCAGGCTTCTGATCCTTGCTACTTAGGAAATTAGATACCAGATTAGACAGATCATTTAGTAAGCTGTATTTCCAGTGCGTTGTTATCTTTCTTAAACAAGAAACCTTGTTTCTAGAGGCCTATTATTTTTTCATTGTTTTTCAATCTTAAAGGAAAGATTTATGGTTCTGGTAAGCTAATGAGGAGAAGGTTCTCAATTTACTTTTTAAAAAACTGCTTCAGGCTGTTGTTGCATCAGATGAAGCATATTCCACATTTGCAAAGATATTAGTTAACTTCAGTCACGTGGTGATTACTGTGGCTGCTACACTTTCTCTTAAATAGAAGGTGCTTTCCCCTTCCATGTAACAGGAGTATTTTGTTGCTTGCTGTTTCATTTTTATTCCTCAGAAGTCGTCTCCTTTGAGCAAGAGAGCCATTACACCAAGCTTAACAAAACTAACCAAGTATGCTACTGCACACAATTAAAATAGCACTTACAAAAAAAAATGAGTTCAAGATACAAGCTAATTAAAGGTGATTATGCAGGGCTTTTTCTTAGGTTTTCAAATTAGCAGGATTTTCATCCAGTATCTGATAACATAAAGATTTGCTTTTGTATATTTATTTTAGTCCCAAGTCCTTTTTAAAAAGTATTCTCTTCCTTCAAAGTCATGTTGCTTTCACATGGCAGAAAAGCTGTGTCAGAAGCCAATGATCTTTTTCCTTTTTGTGCACTGTGGCTCTCTGGAGACTCAACTAATACTGGAAAGCTTGGTGCAGGAATGGAAAAAAATCAAGCCAGAATGAAAGGAGTTAAAATTTTAATGGAAGTTATCTCTGTCTGCTCTGTGAAATCACAGAATTTATGCTCACTTAATTCAGTTTCCTACTGAGACAATTTTTCCTATGGACAAATATGATAATGTCAGTATTACTCCAATTTGGAGGTGGAGTTGCACACATCAATAATTTCTTGCTGCTAAATTTGTCAAATGGAAAGTCAGTACAATATTTGGAAACAGCTAGGTGTGAGCATATTTTTCTCTTTTTAAGATGGTGTAGGACTTCCTCATGGGGTATAACTTGTTGGGTGTACCTTGGAGGTATAACTGATAACTTTTCTAGGACTTGTAGATACCTTTGGGATCATGCATAGACAGCATGCCAGCCAAAGTACAGCTCTGCAGCAACAAGATCTGGTACGATTTGCTAGGCAACAGGCTGAGGAGTTTCCTATTCGTAGATCTCTCCCAAATCCCCAGGGACCTCAGAGTCCTACTTCTGTGATGGAGAACTAGATGAACCTCCGAATACACCCCAAATAACCTGCCTGTTACATGGGAGCACGAAAGCAATGCAAGCCTCCATCCTGTTAGAAACACCGGGAATAACACACTCCTTTCCTCGCTCTTGTGGCTGGCAGCTGGAAGGAACTGGGTACAGAGGAAGGAGCGCAGTCCATCCCCATTCCCTCTTCAGTGGGTATGGAGGTGTGGGAGCACTCAGCACCCCAGAGGGTACAGCAGCATGCCGTGCACGCAGGAGCGGCTCTCTCGTGTAGCTGGTAAGGACAGTGGCAGGGTCTCGCACTGTGGTGAAGAGGTAGGCAGAAGCAGGAGCTTGTGGCAAATAAATTACATTACACTGCAGAAAGTTTTCCAGATAAATGCCAAGAGATTTTCTTTGGGAGCTGTAAAAGATCAATGATCAATTATTCTGTCATAAAAGAACAAACAGATTGTTTGTGCCTGCATTGTGGAAGCATCTAAATTTACCCAAAGTTTGCATCTGAATAATTAAAGGTTTTTGTCAAAATAAAGACTTATGAAAAATTTACCAGTGTTTTACATAACCAAATACTGGTTCTGCCATGGTATAAATTCTGCACAGGGCCATAACCAGGGTGTGACAAACCTCCCCTTTAAAATCCCATTAATTTCTAACACGCCTACAGCCTGCAGTAACTCACAGCCACAACTAACTCCCACATGAGACCAAATGCCATTAACTTCAGCAAGCTGGATCAGGCCCCATATAATTTGTCTGTTGGATCAGCATAACCATTGTTGCAGCCTGTCCCATCATTTCTGAGATTCAAAGTCAGCTTTTGTTAGGCTTCTGAAGCTGGATAAAAGCCAGTCTGTGATGACAAGCATTTGAATGTGCTGCTGGAAACAGCAGTTGATGCTGTTGTTGCCCTTGTGTAACCACTGAGTGATCCAAAGCAGAATGGATAGGATTGCCATTACAGCTGAAGTTCTCTAAAGTTAATTTCTAAACTAAAATTTAATAAATCATGGAGCTTTGTTTAATGTTTGAAAGGCTTGTCAAATTTTCAAGTTTGCATGAAACAGAAAAAAGATACAATCCATCAAATTACTCAGCAATTCTTAATATAGATAAAATAAATACTTCTTTTTCAGTGGAGAAATAAAAATCCTTTATTTCCTGCTCTACATATGGCCTTTCAATTCATTCTCAATACATACATTCGTGAACTACGTAATCCAACCTTTGATCTCTCAGTGTTAGAAAATGATCATCTGCCATCTGTGTTAGTAACCCTGGTTTCTCTAATCTGTGACTCATTTGAAATAACATGCATCTCTTTTGGGCCCAAGACTAGTTAATCTTTAGAGCAGAAAGAATGTGATCACATTTATTTCATTTAAGTAACAGAATCAATTTTTGGTACATCTTCCCCCCCGTTTGTAGTTAAGAAAGCTGCAGTTTCCCTCATGGAGTGATCAGAAAAAAAATTCAACCATGTTATCCATCTTCCTGAGACAGACATTTTTGATAATAAAAATATTGTGACCATTTAGAACAGCAAAAGGAGCTTCTAGAGTTAAAGCTGTTACATCAAGGTGATCCCATGGCTGCTGCTCACAAAAAGGAAGAAAATAATGTTCCTTTGCAGGAGCAGCTGTGCAGCGCTGGGTTGGAAGAGGCCTGATGCTTTTGGGAGAGCTGGAGATGGGTGCTTGGGACTTGAGCCTGTGGTTCTCCCATGAGCTAATGGCCCCTGTAGGCACCCAGCTCCCTTTGAGTCTCTGGCAGCTCTTTCTTACCTCTAAACAATCCTTTAAATGTCCTTAAGGATGGTGTTTCAGGCCAAGGAGCCATGAGGGTTTCCTGCCCTCTACTCACTGGTATTCACTTGCATATATTAAAGGAAATGTAATTTTGGAGTCTGGCAAGGTGCCATAAGGCCAGGACCAGGATCTTGTCATTCTGACAATAACAGCCTTCTAATCTCCATGACAAAAGGCTGTCACCTTCTAAGGAAATAAAAAGATGTCTACATGTTTGTTTACAAACACACTTAATGAGCATAGTGCATGAAGAAGTCAGGTTTCTGAAATCCAAACAGTGTAAAGATAGAGTTTTTTAATGTTTCTGCATGCTGTGAATCAAACCTACGTATAAATAACACAGGAAAAAAAAGGCATATCTGCTGCAAAATAATTGCATTGGTGCTTGTTGAACCAGTCCGTTTTGGTGTTTACTCAATCCCCTTTGAACTTCTCATGAGCAGTATTATTCTCTTTGGAGCCTGGAAGGATTTACAGCATTCAGATTCAACTGATGAAGAAGCGGCAGTGAAGCTAGGTTTTTGTTGTTTATAATCAAGCAAGGATTTTAGACACAATAGGGAGCAGAAAGGACGCAAAATTTATATATCCTAGTGAAAGCCTTCCTGCCCAACTGATTCAAAGCTGTTTGTTCTAGAGAAAGAGAAACGCTGCCCAAAATGATGGCCAACTGCCCCATCTCAAGCTGAAAGCCCTTGACACTGTAGGGAAGGCTCAAGGTTGAAGAGTCTCTTTGAACAAGAATGTGAAAGTCAGGATGTTCTACCAGTCTTTATCTACAAATTTATCTTTCTCTTTGAGGATCAAGCTTTCTGCATTTACCCCATTTTTGAGAACATCTGCAGGGCAACATGAACCCAAAATTTCTACCTGGACCACTTTTTCATTGCACCATAGAAATTCCAGCTTCAAGAACTGCAGTAGAGTGAAGATTTAGGTCCTACTGTTATAAATTCTCCTGATGGAAAACTTCCCCTGCAGGTGCAATTTTAAATATTCTGTGAATTCAGCAAGAGCTTGTCAGCCACCAGCTAAAAGTAGACTCTTTTATTTTCCCTCCTGTAAGTTTTCTGCTTTGCTTTTGTTTTGGGAGGAATAAATCTACTTTCATCTTCTGACTGTTGCCAGCAAACTGATGTGAACATCTTTTAAAATTCCAGAGGATGGGTTTCCTCTTTTATCCATAAAGGTTCTCTGTATTTGCAAAATTGACGTTGTTCCAGAGAGGTAAAAGTGGGTATTTCAGCTCTGCGAAATCATTGCTTTCCATTTTATCGCATATGGAATATATACCTTCTCTGTAAAATGAAAGGTTGCCCTATCAAGGCACCAGAAACACCACCTAAAAAAAGCTTTCAGCAGTAAGTAAAATATTTTCTGCAAAATATCCAGAATTGACTACTGTGCTCGAGCCAATGCCTATCCTGCCTTAAAAGCAATCTGATTCTTTTCTGGGTGGAGACCAAGCACTCACCGGCAACACTGGCTCCCTTTCATTCTTTCCTACCTTGTGCTTTCTACTCCAGCCACTGCAGAGGTCTTGTTAGCAGTCATTTAATTATGTTTGTAATTAGCCAGCAGGTGGCACTGCCAAACTGAGCTCGGTGGCAGTGGGCGTTGCTTACAACAGGGGATGTCACCCTGAGAAAGAGTAGAGGCTGGATAGGAAATGTCAAAACTTGCATTTTGATGATGGACAGGCCAGCCCGTAAAACCAGTTAGAGTAGTTAGTGATGGACATGACAAACATCACTGCAGGTAATTACAAGAGGGGCTGCATTCTTCTTTGCTGGCTCACTGCAGGGTTTCCTTCTCCAGAATGGCAGGTAGTGTCTGAAGATTGATCATCCGTCCAAGCAGCGTCTGTCAAGTCAGGGTGGCTGTGTTGTGCTTGTGGCCAGGTAGACCTTGTGCAAAGGTGAACCAAGTTCAGGCTGCTCCCCAATAATAAAAATGATCCTAACTCTTGGATTAGGGCTTTCAGGATATCTGCTCGCTGCTTGAGCATGGCCAGTAAATCTGAATTCAGAGCCGAATTTTTGGGGTTATATAGTAATAATATAGAACGAAATAAAATTCTCCATTTTTATCTCTGTAGCTATCTGTCATTGAATTCATAAAGGCTTTGGCTGTCCTCTTATGAGATATACTATGTTTCTTGCCATGCTGTAATAAATGCCACTATAGATAATTACTGTATATTACACAATTTTGGCTGGTTTGTTTCTTAGTTGTGTGAATAAGCTAGGAACATATAGAAGAACATAGAGGCACCATCTATCCTCAGTCACTATTATGATACTAATATATTAGCCTTCACTTCTTTTGTTTAAATACTCATGATGATGTCATTCCATGAGGTTTTTCTAATGATAGTTCCACCCTTTACTAGTATTAGTGGTAGAAAACAGATTTGTAAGAATCTGAAAAAAGACATTTCACATACTTTTTACGTAGTATGCCATGAGAAGCTGCATGCCTGTGCCCTTCCCCTATTAACTTCACATAAAGCTGAGCAATCTTCTTCTAAACCAGATAAGATGAATATTTCTCACAGCATAAGCTAAAGGGCATAGGCCAACGCCAGTATAATGTCTAAATTTAGCCTGTTGCCTCCACTCTGCGCCTGACTCTCTGCAGAAGGATGTCAAAAAGAATAACATCAATTTCATTGCTCTTCCCTCCAACCAATGTACCCTGTAGAAGGACTGCACTCACTTGAAAGTCCTGTGGAGAATCTCCCATGCCCAGCTCCTGTGGTACTAGCTGTCAAAACCAAAATTCTTAGTTCATCAATGCATTTGCCCCATTATATGGCCTTTGTCACAGCCCTGATGATTAAGATGCAAATATGTGTTTTTCCATTTGATTACGCCTAATGTACGTCCAAGACCACACCATGCAAGTTTGTAAAAGATTTAGAAATTCATTTGAAGACTCAAGTTTGGTCTCCGTAAGCTGATTTTTTTTTTTATCATATTGGGAAAAGGGAAATACTGTGAGTAATATTTCTCCCTCAAGAATTAACTGTTAACTTTTTTAAAAGTAAGAATTTTTCCCCCTTTAGATGAAAGCAATATTTTAAGAAAATCTGAAATATTTCAATAATTCCTTCCATGCTTCTTTAATAATGTTTTTTATTTTCACCATCCACAGAATTTCCAATGTGCTCCTCTGCAATGTGACAGATCGGGTGTCATTTTGGTTTGTGGTCACAGATTCTTCCAAAAACGTGACAACTGTTCCTGAAAGTGAGGTAGAGGCAGCCATCAGGTACAGTCACTGCTGCTGCAGCCTTTTCTTCCTTTCTGACTGGGGGTGTTTTCTCTCTCTATGAATGACCACTCTGCCTCTTTAAGGATGAACTAATCCAAGTAGTTAAAACACCAGGGGGTCAGGATTTCTGTGAGATTAGAAGGATTTTTAACAGTCCCACAGAATGCAAAGCATGTGAGCCTTGGGATTATAACTTTGGAAGGAATCTCTCTTAATGCTGGAGGAGCTTCAGATGAAATCTAGTCCCATTCCGGAGCCCTGCCTGTAATTTGCTGTCCCGTGCGCTGCACATATGCTGCTCTCCTCCAGCTGTTACATTTCCCAGCGAGAGCACCTTCTTCCTCAGATGACAGAATTTCACACTTTTGGGGTGGGATTTACATCATTTAACTGCCGTTGCACGACACATGCACATCTACACCTGGACTAATGACCATAGGCTCCCTTTTGGTGCTTCTCAGGTACAGTTATCTGACTTAATTTAGAACTCACCATTCACATGAGAAGAGCTCGTGTGAACCCTTCGTGAGCAGAGCTGGCTGTGTCCCAGCTTGGCTTAAACAATTTTATGCTCACATTCTTTTCATACCAGCTCTTTCTAGAATGCCAGTCAGTAATCATAGCTGAGCATTGCTTGTACAAAGTACGACGCGGTACAGATCAGTTTGCTTTCTACTAAGTATCGCATTCTGCACCCAGTAAAAGCAAGTGTGTGGAGCTGAAGAGGGAAAAAAAAATAGGTAATCTGACTTCAGTGGTCCACCAAACCTATGTAGGGATGACTCCCACGAGCAGCATAACTCACATACATTTCTCAAGCACTGAGTGGAAAACAGACCTCTTTGTTTTTAGACATTCTGTACTTTGTCTTGAAAATTCATGTTATCTCTGTGGAGGTGTAATGCCTAATTCCTGATGAATGAGTATGCGTTCCTTTGGAAAGATTAACTTTTAAGCTTATGAGCAGATTAAACTATTTCCTACAGAGACACCAAACAATAGCTTCATCGCATTAGTCGAGGAAGCAGATTATTTATTCACTGAAGCTCTCTGTAAGAGTGCTGGAATGTGGGGTTTTTGCATTTCTGTTATTCTTTGATACGTTCAGTAGCATAAGCTGATTTATTTAAGTCTTTTATGTGCCCTGTTTGCCACAGAAATTGGATGCTATTATAGTATGTTTGGTTTTTAACTGTTGTCTGTCACCTGATAAAGAAGAATATGCTATTTATGAAAAGTTTTAATTCTTTCCTAACTTAGAAACAAGAAATAAAACAGTCTATAAAACTACAATACTTACTATTCAATTGTTTCTGATTGCAGGCTTCCATACTAAGTCATTATTCTAATTCTTCATACTACAGTAACATGTAAGAACGCTACTCATGGACGAGGATTTTACTGTATGAGGTTCTCTACAGACTAAGAATGAAGAGGAAGGCAAACCTTCTCAGAGCTCTGTATGAGTCCCAAGGTCTTACATAGATACACACAGGACATATTTGTGCCTATACAAACAGAAAATGCACCTGTCATTACCTGTATGTGTTTCAGCACATAATTCTGTAACTCCAGTCATTAGATAAGGGTGAACAATGCTTGTTTCAGCTGTTCACAATGATCCTTTTGTATCAATAAGGATAAAAATCTTTTCAAAATCAAAGACTGCTTACTGTATTATGAGTCTTATAATACGCCGTGGCTTTCAGTCCTTTCCAGGAATGCTGGCTTTCCATTAAGGCTAAGAACTTCCCATTTAAGGAACAGTCAGACATTATGGTTTCCAAGAAAAGAAAGTTGCAAAATCTTACCTGTATTTCCCATATATCTGTTCTTAGGAAATATTTGGTCTATGGTAAATAAATTGAATTGTATACAAGAAAGAGCTACTGTAAATCATACAACTGCAATCAAAAAGAATCTCTCAAGACTGATATATGTAATACATTTTCTCAAAAATTTCTAACATTTTGAAAAAGCTAATGAAAGATACTGCTAAAGCCTTTAAGACTGCTTAGATTCAGATCCAGAAATACCTTCAAATGCTTAGAAGTATTAACTGTGGGTGAAGATACCCATTAAAGGGTAGCAGTTGTGCTACTCATATGAAAAAGTGTATTTCTCAGACTTTGTTTCTCATAATGGAAAACATGTACAAAGTACAAATCCCTTCAGCTGCATCCTGCAGGGAAGAAGGGCACGTTGTCAACAGGGGTTCTTCCAGACCGAATCATATCCAGTGCCTTATGGACCTTAAAAGATTTACAGCAACAAGAGCAGATGTACCTGCCCATAACATGCAGGATGGTTCAGTTTGAGGAATGAAGGGGCACTGATAAGTGAATCCTCTGAGTATTGCAGGGTAGATCTGCCACTCCCATGCTAATCCTGAACGCTGCATGAGCAAGACAACAGAGCCACCCGTGTAGATTACAGTCTGCTATGTCTTCAGCACATGGTCCAAACCAGAAAAAAAAGTACTGATACTGTACTTCAGATCTCATCTGTATTTCCCAATTTTTCAGATAAATACATACAAAAGTCTGGTGTTCAAAACCTTGTAAGCAGATGTCTATGGATTGCTGACAGGGTCTATGTTAAAGTCGAGGTCTGTGTAATCCTACCAGCATCACGCTGGATCAGGTTCAGCCCTGCCAGACTTGCAGCACATCCATGAAAATTCCTTTTTTTTTTCTTCTATCCTTTTAACTTACAAAATACACTTTATAAAGAGTTGTGATGTTCTTTGTGTTTTTATGAAGGATGAACCGGAACAGAATCAACAGTGCCTTCCTGCTGAGTGACAAAACACTGCAGTTCCTGAAGATAACCTCAACCTTATCACCTCCTGCTGAACCCTCCACGCCTGTCTGGCTTATCGTATTTGGTGTTGTTCTTTGTCTCATTGTCGCTGGAATTATTTTCCTCATTGTTGCAGGGATTCAGCAACGCAAGAAGTAAGCGGTTTAGCTTTTTTTTTCTATTTTAAGTGAACACTGGCAAGTTAAGTCAGCTGGGCTGGTTTTGCTTTTCAGATCAGCTTCAGAGAAATTGCAGCTGTGCCCTCCCTCCATAGGTAAAAATAACTCATGTGTCTTTTCTGAGTGAAGGGGTTAAAATTTTTAACTGTGAAGTATGGATGCCTTAGTGATGCTGAGGTGAAATGATGAAATAGAGAGTATAAGAGTATGATCCTGGAGGCCACCTAATTAGAGATGATAGCTTTACAAAGACATTTGCTGTTGTTCTTCTCAAGGTTTAGCATGCCATAGGTGACCCTTCTCTCACAGACTGCCCAAGTAGCTGCCAGGAGGGAGAAGGCTGGCAGTGACTGTGCCCCTTCCAGAGCAATAGTGTCAAAAGCTGGCAAAGCTAAAAAAAAATTTGCTGCTGTGGTTTGAGAAGCCTCAGTAGAGCACACATTAATGATTAGTGTGTGGCTGAAGAGGACCTGTTCAATGGAATGGTGCATGATATCACCTACCATTCATGATCTGATGAGTCCAAAGTACCCAGCCCTTCACAGGTTCTCCCCATGAGCAGTAGGGTAGGAGAGAGATATTTTATTTTCCTCTCAGTTTGTGCCCTGTGGTGGCACTGGTGAAAAGAGAAAGCTATTCATGCTTCCCTAGCGTGAGCATGTTGGAGCAGGCCAGAGAGTAGGTCTGGTTTTGGTCCTGCCATCTCTATTGGCTCAGAGTTGGGCATGAAGAATATAAATTTCTCAGCTGAGCCGAGGTTCTGCCATAGGAGTTCAGTTTCTGCCACAATTCAGACTGCCATGGAGGTTATGTTAAAACAAAATTATGACTTCAGTAACAGAGTCATACAGGAACAGCGGAACTGAAAAAGGGTAGACTTCTGCTGACAACTAGATCATGCTAAAATTATTGAATGTGTGATGGACTACTTCCCCAAATAGATCAGAACAATGGATTCGTATGTGAAAAGTGGTGTGTTGAAGAAACTTTTCTTTTCTGCCTCCTTATCACCTTGAAGAATTGTGTTAAAAGACCTCAGAAAAAAAAACACTTATTGCAAAGGATAGGTGCTTCTCTTAGAGAACCTTTAGTAGCGTAGTCAGAATCCCTTCAGTTATATTTTGCATTCAGAAGAGTTGCATGAATTTGTGAAACCCCTTTCTGTTTTCAAAAAACAAAATTCAACAAACAATAGATGAGAGATGCTGTTGGGGAAAGAGTCTGGGCAGGTACTTCAGATCTGTGGACAGTTTAAGCCCTGTCACAATCTTCCATGTGGTAGGGGCTGAGTTGTTTCATCCGCTGAACCTAGGCAACCTCTTCTGTAAAACTAAAGAATAATGTTGCTACCTGAAGCCCATACCTGCCCTCTGTGTACTCTCATGGCTCTGTGTGTCTATATTGCACCTAACTCAAAGGGGGTCTTTGAACATTTCAAGTAAGTGTAATATAAATAAATTATGCTAAATAACTGTGGTTTTTCTAGCTAAAATGATAATTTGTGCTTTATATCGGG
This sequence comes from Chlamydotis macqueenii, assembly GCF_036417535.1. NCBI lineage: Eukaryota > Metazoa > Chordata > Aves > Otidiformes > Otididae > Chlamydotis > Chlamydotis macqueenii. The sequence goes on from NC_141556.1 coordinate 134,311,987, forward strand.
CTGAAAGACAGCATTTCTCTCACTCTGCTTTCAAAATAACTCATCTGAACTTGAGCAATTCCCCTCAATATGATGTAAACTACATACTCTTATCATCATACCACCAGTAACATGGCTTGTTGCTGCCTGCCTGTGGTCACTTGGCATCCTCCCTGTCTCATGCTCTTGTTGTCCTTTTAGTTGTTATGCTCCTTTTCACTTTTCCCTCTGTTTCCCTACTCTACCTTTACAGATCACCTTTCCTCAGAGCAGATTCATCTGTGATTGAACTCTAACCCTCCTTTCACATCAATGGCATCTGCAGGCAGGGGTGGGGGACCCAGAAATGGGGTAAACCAAGCATATATTTCTTCCATCTAGTGTTGAAAAGACTGGCGGGGGGTGGCCTGGGCTATTTGACTTCAGAGAAGAGAGTTTCAAAAGTGCTCATCTCATTTTTAGGTACCAAAGTATGTGACCAGGTTGTCAAAGACTTCAGCATGTCTTGTAGTAAGGTTTTTGGAAACCTGTCCAGAGCTGACATAGTGGCAGCTCTGTTGCCTAGTAAGCTGTGTTGGAAATATGGCCCCGGGGACAGTGTTGACTTCTCATAAATCTGGCATTTTGTTTTTATTGGCCTTTAAAGTACCAGTTAAATACCTCGGTTCAGATAAGCCCACAAGCGCATGCTTCAGGCCATTCCTGCTCAGGCTGGCAGGGAAGCACGTGATTGGCCTATAATGGCGTTTCAGTAATGAGTTAGACTCATACATTGTTTCTTGAACGGACAGATTTTCTTGATTAGGTCTTCACTGTGTGTCACTGCCAACATGTACAATTCCAAGCTGGAGCTGCCTGCAGCTTGAAGAGCCCCATGTGATTGTAGCGCTGGATCAGACACACTGTCTCCCAGTCTTATGTTTGTTCTCCTGTCACTGAAGCAATAGGACACCTCCCTCTCCAGTAATAGATCTGGCACATACCCAGGGTGGGACCATCCTCTACTGGCTATGCTGGGCTTGACTGAAGTCCATTCCCACCCCCAAAATCCCATCTGCAGCAGAGGCCATAAACATTTGCCTTGGGAAGAGTGAAAACAGTAAGGGCACACAATGCTTCCCTCTTTTACTCTCCCAGCAGCTAATTTGCAGCTGGGAGCCTTCCTGAGCTGGATTTGGCCTTCATGCATTGGGTAGCCCACAATATTTTCTCTTCCCTTAACTTGTTGAGTCTCCCTTTGAGCTCAGAGAACTTTTTAACTTATCTGAATTCCTGTGGCAACGAGTTCCACACATCTTCTACTCCTCTCATTTCTTTTAAATCTGCTCCTTAGTATCTTCTTTTATGTTCTGCCCCCACACTTTTTGTATTAAAGAACACTGCTTTTATAACTGTAAAAGAGCAGATACAGCAGCCAGAGGTCAGAGGTTTCACTATGACCCCCCACATTTGTATTTAGCAAGTCTGTAATGCCAAGAATCTCCCAAAGACCAATAAAATTTTATTATGTTAATATCGCTGTTATTAGCAGTTACACTGAGTCAGGTTGTTATGGTTGTCCTGAGTCAGATTGTTACAGTACATATTGTGGGATAGGAAGAAGCAGTGGAGCTGACCTTTTGAGTTTCTTATCCTCTAAAACTGCTGATGCTGCAGGCTGGAAAGTACAGCAGGTTTTTCAACTATGAACTAGCAGATCTTAAGGTCAGAATAAATCTGGAATTAAAGGAACATCATGACAATTATCATGACTGATAATTCTGTATTACATCTTCCCATGGTTGCATTTTCAGATAATTTTATTCAGCAACTGTTTTAATATGCTTTTGGTGAGAACTGGAGCCTGGAAAAGTAAAAGCTGTGCAATTATTTGATCTAGAAAACAAAAGTATAAAATACTGAGTTGGAAGGTGGCTGTTAATGAAGTTTGAACTAAAAACGCAGATTTGCAGCATTAAGAGTACCTAATTATGGAGAAGATCATCAAGGAGTGTGAGGGCACTCAAGTCTTCGTCATTGGAGGCTGTACTCTAAAGCTGAACTGTTTCTAAAAAGTATGTTTTAATTTGTCCACATCATGGCATAAAATCTATGACATACATAACAGGATCAGACTAGATGGTTAGTGCAATCCCTCCTGATGTAAAGCAAAAACAGATTTAGAGATTTTTTCCATTTTTGTTTTGCACCAGCTTTTCCTTCTTCACTTTCCTGTCATTTTACAGAACAAAGAGCTGTAATATTGACATATTTACTTATGTATATGGAATGTGTAATTTGTAATATGTGAATGTGTTACCTAGAGTAAACATATTTACAATATGTTTACTCTAGGCTTTCTGATTCTCAATCCTGACCTCAAATGACTAAACCAGGGCTTCCAATCTGTGGGCCTCCTGCCTTCCATGGTATATTTACAAGAGCAAAGAGGTGCACCAGATTATGCCTTTCAGAACACAACCTGTTATGAACTTCTGACTAAATGTGCAGTTTTCTGTCTGTGGAATTGCGATGGAGTGCTGCAGGTCAACAGAATAAGGTTATTTTCTCTTCCTTGTTTTTAGAAAGAGTAAAGAGTCAACAGAGAGAGAAAATTTAGAAGAGAAAGGCGAAGTGACAGTAACAGTGGAAAATGGAATTCCTTGTGAAACGCTGGATTTAAAAGCAGGCCACATTAATGGAGTCTTTGCAGCAGATGATGAACGGTTCACATCCTTATGAAATGCTGCCTTTGCTAGCTGGTGGTTTTTTGAAAGACTCCGGTGCCTACCTTATCTCGTCACTACTCCTGAATGTCAAACATGAAGACAAGAAAAATGTCCTTTCCCTTAATTTCCCTCGAGAGAACCTTTTGCTGATAACACATACACTCAAACCTCTGTTACAAAGCTTTTGCTCATGAGCAAAGCAAATGAGAAGACCTCAAATGATATCCATTAAAGATTCCCAGAAGATGTGTGGCAGAACAACGCTGAAACCTACTTTTGTGAGGCGTTTAATTTTTAATGATTATTTAAATATGTTTATTGCTTGTTTTCCCCTGATAGAAATGTGAAACTGCATTATTCCTGAATGTCACTGATCATCTATCATTGTCAATTCTTGCTGGGCTTTCTTTCAAACCATATGCAAAAGTTTCTCCATAAAATGACTTCCATTTGCTGATATACGGTATGCCTTTGGATGGAATAGTGATTAGTGCATGAAAGTTTTAATTTATCAAGGAAAAAAACCCAAGCTTTTACAGCCTCCATAAGAGCAGGTTAAAAGCAGCTGGGTCATCTGTAGCTTTAGGATCTGGCATTAAGAGTGTTTCTCACTTAACAGTCAAAGTTGGAGATTACCTGACCTGGAAATTAAAAGCTACAAAAGTTTGAAATTTGTTGAAATTAAAAGTTGCAACAAAGGGCTGACTTTCCAAAGGTACAGTCTGTGATTAGTCACCCAGCTCTCATTAAATCTATGAGGGCATTTCACAGCTCTTTGAAAAAAATCTTCCTTGCATTTTTAAATAAAAAAAAACTAGAGCAAATTTCCAAGACATAGCGAACCCAGGGTCAGCTGAACTCTTCATTTGACAGCTGGATAGCTTTTAAAAGATTCAGTGCTTGAACCACCAGCTGCTGGGCTTGGTGCACCTGACTCAATGAGAATGTGTAGATGGTGGTAAGTTGGCAGAGACCATTCAGACACGTGTTTCCTCTTCGTGTGGCTGGGAGTTGAGGGCATCAAGTGGTCCCAGACCCTAAACTACATTGCTGGATTACTTTGAAGTCAGCCATACATACAGACTATGCTGTCTGTGCCCTAATTCCATTCACATTTAAATCAGTGATGAAAGTCATACTGATTTCAGAAGAACTGTGCCCCAGTAAAGCTAAGCTGTAACGTACGTGTGGTTAACTACACATAGAGAATGGAAGTGTGTTGTAGCAAAATATGGTACCAGCAGTCACCAAACAGCTTCCCACATCCCTGAAGGCAGGATTTGACCATTAGTCTTCTTGTTTCCAGTGTCATGTTTGGAGGCAATATTGGAATACCCATTTACTTTGTAGGGTTATTCCATCGGACTCCTCACCAACAGGAACGTGTAAAACAGAGTAAAGCTGCTTGTAAAGCACCCTCCAGTGTCCCGAAGGGTACAAAGTTTTCTTGTCTCCCAGGGTACAAATCCTTAAGCATTTTGGCTGTGTCGAGCACCTTTGACTGTCCATTTGCCTCAGTGCTTGCTGTTGGGTGCAGGCTGAGCAGAAAGGGAGGGATTGGGGAGGAGAAGGGGGAAAGAGCGGGGTGAAGGGAGGAAGCTGAGCGGGGGATGACAGAGGCTAGGGGAGGCGAAGGAGAGCAGGACTAAATGCAAAATAAAACTATGGAACCCACTGATCATGTGCCTCGCTTGGTCTCATCTGTCACGGTTGTCTTTCATGTCCTGGTTGTGAGTCCCTCTGGACAAGGACTGTCTCTGTGTCACAGAGGGTGTGCTGCTCCATTTTGGAAAACGATTAATAAAGTCAGTTATTAGTGATCGTATCTCAGTGCTTCAAAATTACCGCAACGTGAAGACGTATTTCTCACAGAAATGTCAAAGATTAAGTTTACCGGTGTTTAAGATCATTTGGAGGAAGATATAACTATGGTGTTATTATTTTTCGCTCAGTCGTTGCTCCAAGGTCTTTCTCTCAGGCAGAGTTTTACTGCGGTCATTCAGATTTCTAAACTTCACATTTTTTGTATGACAGCTACGCTGCAGTGTGACCACAAGAGACTGCTGTAACTGCAGCACCTCTGCAAGAACCCGTGAAAGATTTCAGTGAGAATAGCCTGGCAGTGCAAGAGCAACCTCGAGCAACCGATTAAAAATTACTGTTGTCCTGTATTGTACTATATGACACCAAAATAAAATTCACATTATATGTAAAAGGGCCAAGCATATCTGAATGTACTTCTCAAGGCCTGCGTGAAGGTTCAGTTCAGCCCATGGCACTGGCAGTTTAAAAAATAGATCGAAAGCCTCTGAACAAAACATGATGTGATGTGGGCTGACTCTGGTGGTATGTATTTAATCACTGACTTCCTCCCAGCTCACCTTTTAGCAGCTTAATTACTTCATAGCAGTTTGGACTAATTTTCTGCTAATGATGTTATGGGATTCAGCCATACCATACATCTTGCTTGCCTCTGCCCTGGCAGAAAATTGCTTGAGAGAAGCAAATGATACACGAACAGACAGGTATCACACTTAGCAATGCTTTGAAGTCAGCGTTGTTATTAGCTCTTTCACTGAAATAGGTACCAGAAGCTAGGTTAATCAAGGGCAGAGTGCTACAGAAGAAATAAATCTCTTTTCTAGTCTCTTTGTGCAGCAGGATTGTATTAGAAAACAAAGAGCACTTTGATTTGGTAAAGCCTGGCCTCCAGAGCCTGCAAATGGTACAATGGCAATTTATATCCCTTGAGGATCTGGCCCAGGCGTTTTATGTAACTTTCACTGTTTGTAATTTTTGCATTTTTTTTTTCTCTAAACCACCTGCTGTCGAACAACCTGATAATTAATGGGAAAGTGAGTAACAAGCAGTATAGACTATACTGTAAGCTACTTCCTAAAACAATGAGTCAGTTCTACTTTCAGTTACATTTTTGCCGTGCCAATGAATTTCGACAAAGGACCATGGTGTGTCTGACACCAAACTGTTTCATTTTCAAGAGCTGTGTTTGAGAAAATCAAATTCAATTAAATGAAGAAATAAAGCCAGATAAGTTCTCTTTGAAGAAAATATGCGACGTTTATCACTAGGTCCACATCCCTAGTGAGTCGACATTTCAGGAAGGATGTTGCAGTTCTGTTCAGCTTACTTGAGAAAGAGTAGTGATGTCTAGGCTAGAATGAGCACAAATCATGCATGAGTAAGTTATTTATGCTGTCAGTCATTAGGTGCACGTTTGGAGTGCTGGAGAACGTCGGGAACTCTGCAGCGCACTCCTTAAATTAGGGACCGCATTGGTCATGACACAACCGTTTGCAACCTCCAGCATTGTATTGACAGCAGGCTGGTTTTGTAAATGGAATTCTTTATCAATGTTTATTTAGGGAGGATGGCAAACTCTGAGCAGATGCTGATGTCCATACTCAAGCCATTCTGCCACTTCCTCTAAGGAAAGCTAACCACTCTATTCCGCGAGCTGATGCTTATTCTTGTGTTGGAGAAAACTAGACTGAAGCTTCTTCTGTCACATTAGCATTTGCCTCTTCTTTCCCAGGAGCATGTCTGAAGACTTGAGAGAGTCTATCTGTGGTACTCTCCTCCAAGCATCCCCCCCCTTGAAGTCTGGTAGTCACAACAGGACCCCGTATCCCCCCGAGGCTCTGCCACTGCTGAAGAGCCTGGAGGGATGTCCTCCTGGGCCTCTTGTAGACTGTATGCTCCTATTTGTTTGTCCAGGTACGACATTTGATTCTGCAATGCTGACCTTCATGGAGAACACTTTCCTGGCTGTGCCTTCACAAAGGGAAGCCTTTGTTCTGCATTTGGAGGGAAGACAGCTGAAGCTAGTTCTTGTTTCTGCCATTGTCCACAAAAGAGAAGGGTGAACTGGGCACAAAGAGCCTCAGGGCAGGATTCAGGTCTTGTTCTTTTGTCACTGTTAGAATGAAATTAATACAAATCACAACATTAGCAGAACAGGTTCTGGTTTGAAAATCTTGTTCCAAGAGCTGGGCGTCAGTTTTGACCAAGCAAGGAGGATTATCACATCTTGACAGAAAGTTTTTCATGTATAACCTCCCACATGTGGGAAAACAAAAGAAATTACTTTAAAGCTTAGGGCAGAAGTACAACAAAGGCTTAAAATAACTCCCAGTGAAAAGTGGGAGTCTGTATTTCTAGATCCTCTTAAAGATATGGCTTACATGCCCTCAGAAATTTGGTCAGTTCATCAGGGCAGTAACCTGTGACTCATGAAAAGAGCTGTTTTAAATGCGCCAAGTTTTTACAGAAAATGCATTGACCAACTGTCTACAATCCATTAGCAATGAGAAATCTGTGCTTGGTTTTCTATCGGCAGTTTCTTTTGGCCTCTCATGATTTTTGTTTCCTTTTAATGTGGCGTGCAAGCAGGGATGTGTGCAACAGAGTGACACCGCAGCTTCCTACGGTAACGGACAATTGCTAATGAAAAATTTGCTCTGTTAAAGATGCCCAGTTTGACAGACTGAACTTGCTAGTTTTTAAATCACATAAAGCTTCAGTACATTGACAGTGATGAGTGATACACACTTGCCAGCACAAGTGCGTCGGGGTATTCAGTTTTGTGAATGCTTTAGGCGCTGTGGATGCAGTTAGCAGAACATGTTTGTGTTTTAACTGGATATTCTGTGGCTGGATTGATGTTTGTGTCAATCCAGAGGAATTCCACCTTTATAGCACAGATTCAACTTTGTTCTCTGCAAAGTCAGCAGCTTCGGTAAGAACTGAATTTGACTTAAGATCAAAAAGAAAAGTTTCGTTTTGCTGGTCTGTCCTCTTCCTTCCTACTCTGTTTCCCTTTCCTACAGAGGTGGCAATCAGAAGCTGTCAAAGCATCTTATTACTACAGCAATGGCTAAATAGAAAGCATTTCATTTTGGAGAAATGGTGAGAGGGTTCTGGCATTGTCTCTCTATCAGCTTCTGCCTCTCTCCTATCATTTAGATTCTAATTGCCGCAAATTACAGCGTTTAGTTTTTATCAGTAGTGGACCAACAGGAATTTTAGACTTTGGACTAATGTTCTCTATGATATTGTATCTAAACAACATTGTAGATATTGATGTGTGGACACGTGGTCACTATAAAATGAAGTGGGACCACTCACTTCTGCCTTATTAAAACTGAAATGAGAAACACAGGTTGCTCAGATGAAAAGCTGTGTTTCACAGGATCGATACCTTTCCCTCCATCGATACCTTTCCCTCCATTGCTGGGGCAAGATGGCTTTTTGTAATGACACGGTGTAAGGAATACATAATATTGTGTTCCTGAGTGGTTCGCTCTCCTCCACCTTCTTAACATACGGTCTTGATTTTGACTGTGACCTTTAGCAATGCAATTCATGAGACTTGATGATATCCTAATTTAACCTGCCGGTTTGTAAACTCATTTGCCTTCCTGAAAATCCTTCAGCTTCAAAGCTTTCTCCTAAACCCTGGAAAAACACTTTGGTTTCCGGATGCTTTGGGCAACTGACAGCATCTTTACACAACTCCTGAAGTTGTCTTCAGATCTGGGGCTTGCCCTTGCCCACAGGGTAGTTTCCCCCTTGGCGATGCTGAGCGTGTTTTGACCCGGGTGACAGCCACTGGGCCTGTGCCTCCCTTCGAGCGCGACAGGAGGCTATGGAGGGATATGGATTAGTCATCCAAGGCACCGGCCTCCGCCTCGGGCCAGCGAAGTGCAAACCCCTCCTTGCTCCAGAAAGTCCCTGGGATATGGCCGTGAGGCTGAGCCAGCTGCAGGAGGTGAGTGGACATCAGGTAGCAGCACTCCCCTCACTTCTTCCCCACGGAGGCGGAGGTCCCAAGCATGAGGCAATGCGTGGGGATTCTCTGCTCTGCACTTGCCACCTTGACCTCTGTTCCCACTGAGCAGTGGAAAATTAATCCACCCAGCTGCCCATCTGCTCTGTCTCATTTCTCCGAAGGAAGAGCCAGCTAAGCCCAAATTGCTGATGCTCGAGCCCGGGCTCGCTGCTGGTACATGCCTTTTGCAGGGGGGCTGGTCTCGGGTGGCTCAGACAGGGCTGTGCCTGCCTGAAGAGGAGCAGATGTCTGCCCTCCTCACTGCCATGCAGCTCTGCTCCCCACCTAGAGAGGGGACACAAGGATCTCAGGAAAGCCACCTCTTATAAGAGGGCTCCCAGTGCAGGGAAATCCCCCCGTCGCACAGTCCGAGGGCAGCTGGTGAGTCAGGGAGGGCTTTTGTCTGAGAAAAGGCGGATGTCACGCATGCAGAAGAGCTAGTCATGTGGGAAAAAGGCAGCTCCGGGGATTAAAAGGACTATTTGCCCAGCCCCCAGTTTGAAGGACGAGGAAGAGGGAGAGGATCTGGGATTTTCCCCCCAGCGATGCCCAGGTGCGGCTCCGGCAGTACGGTCCCTCTCCAAGCACCGTAACTGGGCGATGTGCGGAGGGGCTGAAGCCATCCCCCGGCCATCCGCTGCCTCCACAAAGCCACTTTACGGGGAGTCCTCAAAGCAAGGATTTGCCAGGTATTTAACTGATGTGAGCCGCTCTTTGGCAAACGGCAGAGGAGCTGCAGCTGCAGCCCTGTGCAGGTGGTGGGACGGCTGTCCCACGGCAGCTTGTCCTCCGTGGGGATGCTCCAGGCCAGGCAGCCCCAGCACTGTGCAGCCACAGCCCTTCAGACCCCCTGTCTGCAAATTGTTCACCCGAGCAATGCTTACATCCCTCTTTTCTGTGCTAGGCAGAATGACAAAGTATAGCAGAGGGCTTAAGCTGTGCTCCTGCCTGGAAAAAATGGCCCGATAATGGTATTTTAAGTGATTTTAAGGGTGTGTGGTGCCTGATACGCAACACACTGCTTTCTTATTGAGGCATGCCCTAAATGCAATTCTCTGTTATTGCAGTTCTAGTTTCATAGCACAGCTCAGCCAACATGAGTGATGAGGCAGAAAACTGCTCTAACAGAGCCAGGGTACAGCTAAACGTTGGTGGGAGCTCTTTAAGCAGACGTCAGACAATCCAGACCCGGGGACTACCGGAGTGGAAGTATCAGGTAGGAGCTGGGGGCCACAGCTCGTGCTGCAGACCTGAGGGGTGGAGGGGAGGACCAGCACACTGGAGGAGAATGAGCCTGTGTCATTGTGTCAGGGTACCCACAGCCTTTGTGCTGTAACGGTGGCAAACTGACATGGTTGTCTTTGCTCCTAGCAAAGCAGGGTGGCCGCCTTGGCATACAACAATATATTTGATTGACACCAGGTTTTAACTCCCAGTTGGTCATCTTCTGTCACCCAAACCCAATGGCTGCTGCCTTGCTGCCCTTGCTGGAGGTTTGGATTTCCTGAAAACCTTGAGGTACTTCCCTTTCTCAGCTGTTTGCAGTTTCCTCCATGCTCTCACCAGCTTTCCAGACCAGCCTGAAGGTTCACCCCAAGAAATGCTCCCATCTCATCCGAGAACAGATGGCATCCTCTCCCCATAGACCTGCTGTCACTGTCACAGGCTACACAAATCACTGCTGGTTCAGAGCCCAGTTGTCCTGCAGAAAGCCTGCCATGGTAGTAAGGCTGACACAAATGAGTCTGTATCCAGTGATCCCCCATGTGTCTGCTCCATGGGAGCAAATCCAAAGTATGATGTGCGTGGAGCTCAGTGGCTCCTCACTGTAGTAATGCTGGTTTTCTCAAACATAAGTTTGTGCTAATTCATCTCACAGCTTAATTTTTTTTTTCTCTTGTGTTAAGGCAATGGCAAGAAAGATGCAGTGTAATTCCTGTATTGTTCCTCAGATGTGATATCAAGTATTGCATTTAGGTATGCAATAGGAAAGAACTTATATCTAAGGCTGAAAATTTGCAGCATAATTCAGTGTGACTCTCCCTGCAACATTTGCAGCTCACCACGATGCTTGCACACACACTTAATGCAGGTGTAGATCATGGAATCGTATAGAATCACTGAATGGTTTGGGTTGGAAGGGACCTTGGAGATCATCTCGTTCCAACCTCCCTGCTGTGGGCAGGGACACCTTCCAGTAGATCATCTAACCTGGCCTTGAACACTTCCAGGCCAGATATGCTCCCTATATGAAATTAGGTGACACTCTTCTCTCCCCTCCAGATATCCCGCAAGTATCCCACTGCTTGGGGGCCCTTGGGTTGTGCAGGCACCCATTGGGGTTTCAGGGCTGTGCATGGGCGAGTGGCAGTCGCAGGCTGGAGCGGGGAGCGCAGGTGACTCCTGCACCACGGCAGGGAGATGAGAGCTGTCAGGGCTGTCCCTGGGGAAGGCACCACAGCACTGTAAAGGGCGGGTCTGTGTGTAAGAGGGAATTTTGGATCAGCCAGCCCTGTTTTAGTACCCTAAAAAGTGCAGGGTCCAGTGATTGTGCAGTTAACTTACTAGCATAGAAGAGAAAATAAAAGAGTTAAAGCGAATTGTCAACATAGTGCCTGTTCTCTACTGGAGGAGAAGAAATCCTATCAAGGTAATAATAGACATAATTCTCTGCTCTGACAGACAACAGATGAAACAACACCACAAAATCCTTTCAACATTTCACCACGTGATGGTCTCACTGGCAGATTAAGGAATGATGAGCTAGACAAGAATCACAAAAGGCACATAATTACTCAAAGAACAGGCTCCACGGCTCCCAGTCAAGCAGAGGGGCTGTTTTAAGTGACAGCTCTCCTGGGCCTTGCTGTATCCCATGTAACCTGGATGTGAAAAGAGAAAACCTATCTGCTACCAGGTTTGAGGGCATTGCCGATCTGGGAGTCCTTTGAAGGATAAAAATTCCAAATAATCATAAAAAATTGGAAAAATGGTTTGAAATCAGTGTAGCAGACTTCAGCCCAGACATATTTTAAATGCACTAATTAGTGCCACCCTAGAATCTGATTTTGTACAGAGGCTAAAAAGGGAACAGTTGAGCAGGTAGCAGTGCTATCAGAAAGGTCACAACTGGAATATGAGTCAATGTTGGCTAATGTCACCAGAAAGGTAGTGTGTATCAGCAAGGTACAGCATGTAAGATGCAGACAGCGATTGCACTACTGATCATTGATAAAGTTTAGCTTATGATCAGATGTGGACACCATCACTGAGGACGCAAAAAATGTGGTGAGTCTGGATGGCACCAAGAAGAGTAACATGCAATTTAGGGAATGTGACCTCTGGGGAAGGGTTAAGTGAATGTTGTTGGCTTTCCCTTGAAAAAAAAAAAAGGTTGGTTAGAGAATTGCACATGGATGACAGAGATCACTTGTCCCTGGTCCACAGGACATGGGTATCAGAAGATACTGAAGCAAAGTGCTTCCTCAAGGTCCTTAGTTTTTGGCTCTACTTGTTGGGAACACCTGTTGCTCTTGGCCCTGCTGAGACCATGCCGTGTTCAGCCCATCACAGATGGGAGGGCTGGAGCTCCTTTCTTGGGGTTTGGCAATAAAGGGGCTGATTGCTGCTGCTCCCGTGTTGCCAGACTCATAGTGGTTTTGGAGAAGCTCTGCCGGGAACTGGAAACCCACCCTATGGATGTGGCTGCAGAGTTGCATCTCAAAAAGTGACCCCCCCCCCAAGAAAAAAACAAAGAAACCCAAGACAAAACCAACCAAGTGATTCTGACCAGAAATAGACTAATTTTAAAAATGCTAAGATATTGTCTGATCGATAACACTCAACGCAAGCTGCATTTCCAGAACTAATTCATGCATTGATTTTCCCATTGATTTGCAGTAAGTGCTAGGTTCCTAGCTAGATTAGCAAAGGTATTTAGATATTAACCTGGAGTCATGTTGGTAGTCTTAGTCACCTTAGTGCTTAAATCCAGTTGATTTATAGTTCAAAGTAGGTCTCTACGCAACATGCTGTGATCCCATGAAGTCTCTTACTACTTTTTGATAGTTCAGTGAACACGTTTAAAAATCTGTTTTATATGCCCTAGTTGCTTTGAAAATGAGATATGTTCTCCAGATCACTTGGGCTTTGCAAAAGCTTTTTAAAACATGGGCCTAAACACCCAGCCAGGTACCCAATGTCAGGCTAACTGGGGTTTCTTCCTGCCTGAGAGCTAAAGTTCATGGCTTGGTGTTTCAGTGAAGTTTCTAAATATTTTTACAGCTTATCATCAACCTGTTAAAGGATTCACAGGTTCTGAGCTACCAAAGACACGGGTAGGCTGCAGATAAAGTGACCAGCTGTATCATTGACAGCACATTTGGGAAACATTAACCAAAAGTAAAAGCCTTTTATAAGAAAGCCATAAAATGGCAGGAGTAATTATGTTTTTCCAAAGTTAATCATTGACTTTTGTTTATTTGACTTTTTATAAAAAACTTTTTCCTTTCTCTCCTACAATGGATAAAACCTATAAAAGGCCTGGCAAATTGGATTCAGCCTTTTTTCATCACACTAGCCATGCTTGAAGGCTGATGAGACAGAGCCCAACAGAGAAGCTTACCTGAGGAAACCTACTTCGTCTAGAAGTTCTCAGCCTGGATACAAATATGTTGGTCCCCCTCTGGCTTCTCTGTGGTCTGAGCGCTGTTGTGACCCCTCAGGATGTCACACAACAAGCCCAAATGTTTCTGGAAGAGTTTAACAGGAGGGCGGAAAATATCAGCTATGAGAGCTCCCTTGCCTCTTGGGACTACAACACCAACATCACAGAGGAGACAGCCAGGAAAATGGTAAGTGCTCTGTCCTGTGGGTGTTACTGTTGTTTAAAGAATCTGACAGCTACTTTCTAGTTTATTTTGGTTCCACTGAGGTTGACTGAAATTGGAGTGGTGCTTCTTTGGTAGCTGTGACTTAGTTTCAGGAGGACAGAGGGCTTGCTTTAACACAGCAATGCTTCACTGGAGGTGCCTTGGCCACTACCAGCCTCTGCAGCCTAGGGTTGGTGCCTGGGCTGCCCTTGCACTGCACGGGGACAACCGGAGGCTGGACTTGTCCCTAGCCATCACCCTAAGTCACCCCGGTGAGCAGAGAGAAAAGATGAGGAACTGCTGCCATGTTCGTCTCCAAAATCTGAGCTGGATGGAGAGAAACACCTTCTTCTGCTCAGGGTCCTCCACCACCAGTGCCTTCTGGTGCTGAATTTCTGTGTGGGGTCCCTTTCCTCTTGGAGAGGGCACAGCCTGGAGAGGACAATTGTCTCCCAGGGCCCCGGCTAGGTGCTGCCTTGTGGCGTGAGGGAATGGGATTTGTCTTGTGCCCACGTGAGCTCAAGTCTCCCAGTTTTCATAAGACTGAACTAGCACTGGGCTTTTTGCAGACAGACAACAGTCTCTCTTCTCTGTTGCTGAGATTGTTTTACTTCTCACTGAATATGCAAACATTTTCTGAATGTAGGCGTTCTATTAGATGTTTGCTGATGATTTTATATAGTGGTCCACACCCTTTATCCAGTGGGGCACCTTCCCCCTCGCCCCACATCACTCTTCTCATAGTCAGGGCTGTTGGTAGACTGCTTGGAAGTATTAAATTGGGAAAAATGACACGAGATAATGGATTTCCAAATGCTAGCAGTGGAGTTTGTAGTATGGTTGTCTAGCACATTGGTTTGAAAGTCAATTTCCATCTGCAGGAGGGAGTATAGCATTTGTGCTTATGCTATCTTGCAGCACAATTCTCCCTGCCTCTCAACATCAACCTCCAGCCATCACAGCCGACCGGGTCTCTGGGCAAGTGTCGTCTTTATCGAAGGCAGTCAACTGTGATCTGGCCAGTTACCAATACTGCCATGCCTCCGCCTAGCATCTCGTAGCCTTGGAGCCTTTTGAAATGAACAAAAACACTTTGAATTTTGTAGCTGTGTGTATTTTAAAGAGAACTCAAGTTCTAGAGAAAAACAATTTGGCGCATAAAATGAAGCTGAACATCCCACATCTACTTCTGCATAGTGGTTTAATTCTTCCACTTCTTGGTCTTATAGCTTAATTAAAACATAGTTTAATTATCATATTTCTTAATTAAAGCAAGGAGACTGGTTACTGGAAGAAATCCTAATGACTAATCATTGTCAATCTGGAATGTTTTCTGAGGCACCAGGTACTTAAATGGTAACGTTTCCAAACACGTAAAACGAAAGCCCCATATAGTGCTTTCAGCATTAATGAGGTGATAATAAAGTACGTGAGGAGATACCGACAATAAGAACCAATTAGTCCAGTGCTCAGAGAGGACATTTTCTCTCACTTGATCTCTGCAGTAACACTAGTAATAAACCCATGCTCCCCCTCCTCCCTTTCTGCTGGAGGACCTGAGTTAATTAATCCTGTCCCTTCTGGCTCCTTCCCATCCATTTTCCTTGTAAATTGGGCTACAAACCCCGTAACTATTCCTCTGACTTTTCAACCATTTCCTCTAATTGGGGAAAAAAAAACCAGACAGCAAGATAACTTATTTCCCCCAGCTTTTGTAGCCAAAGAGGCCCCTCTTCTGTCCCACCTCATCTAAGGCACCTCTCCATCCCTCCTTGGGACAAGGAGCTCAGAAGCAGATTTACACCGTGATGCTCTTCCTCTGGGTGCTTATCAAGATCTTGCCCACCAAGATTTGCAAGCCGCTGAGCAGTGGCAGGGATATTTGCTCTGCTCCCATGAAGGGAGGAGTTGGGAAGGTCTCCCAGGGGTGACTGCCCTCCCACAGAGGGGCTGCATGGGCAAGGGGAGACACGGGGATGGGACTGCCAAGGGCTTATGTCTGCCACTGCCCCTCTCTGCCACAGCTGAAAACAGGTATGGTGGGTCCGTCATGCATGGGGTTGGACAACCTGGGCACAGCCCTGGTGAAAGCGTTGGCCTTCCTGCATCTTTGCTCAGGGGTGAAGTGTGCCTGAAAGAGCTCTTCAGGCACAGTATGACATCTGTGTTTCCTGATGCCTCATCAGGGATGGATGGGCATTACAAGTGCCCTTTCCACAATCCAGGGAGCTCTGGCACGAGCGCAATTAATTAAACTGTCCTAAGGACCCAGGTTAATTAGTACTGTTCTTGTTGCTGTTTGGGACGGGTGCTGATGTGCTAAACAATATTAAAAAAAAAAGATGAATAAGATGGTTCCAAATCCAAGCAATGTTCGTATGGTGCTGCTTTGTGCACTGAAATTTGGGAGCTTCACATGTCGTGGTATGTACATGGTGGATGGTGAGGTGATGGATGCCCCATCCCCGGAAACATTCAAGGCCAGGTTGGATGGGGCTCTGAGCAACCTGATCTGACATCTGGAGATGTCCCTGGTCTTTGCAGGGGGGTTGGACTAGATGACCTTTAAAGGTCCCTTCCAACCCTAACCATTCTATGATTCTCTGATTCTATGTAATTGCAGCAGTGGTAAAAGCACTTTCGTGCAAAATGAGGTTTTGCATGCCTGATTTAGGGCACCTGTTTAGAGCCTCCTATGCCCAATCTTTTATTTACCAAAACTTCAGAAGAAAGTGAAATTTGCATAATAAAAAGACTCAGTATCAATATCTTGGCTGCTGTCTTGTCACTGCTACTGAAGCAGAAATGGGGAATGACATTGGGTCATAGACCTCTTGTGCTGTGGCTTGTATCTGGTTTCTGTTCAGCAAGAAAAGCACTAAGGGAAGAATATGTGGTGATTTAGGGTACCAGGGAACACAGCTAGGTGATGCTGAATCAATTTTAACAAGCATGCTGAGAGGAGACAGTCCTGCTTTTTGCTATTTCCAAAGAAAAATGGTTATCTGGATGTGTGAATAAAACAAAGCCAAAAAGTTCTCTAGCCATTTCACTGTGCAGTGCAAGTGCTCAACCTGCAATCCACAGGTGGTCTCCACAAATGAAGTTCTCCCCAGAAGGAATATTTTTTGCCCACGGAGTACATCAGGCTGCTACACTCTTTTGGCAGAATAATTCAGGGTTTGTGTGAACCCCTTTCAGAATGAGGCAGATGCCAAGTGGGCTGCATTTTACGACGAGGCCTCCAGGAACGCCAGCAGCTTCCCGTTAGCCAGCATCCAGGATGCTCTCACCAGGCTCCAGATCCAGGCGCTGCAGGACAGAGGATCATCCGTGCTGGCACCGGAAAAATACAGCAGAGTAAGTTGCTGAACGTAACTCATTTCTGTCGAGTGAGTTGAGCTGCCTCTCACAATGCCCCTGAGCAAGGGCAGGGTGATTGTCTCGGGATGATGCTGTGTCCAGCATCAGTACGAAGAGTGTACCTGTGCGAGGTGATCACAGCAGTACGGGACTGGAGGGGTGGCCTGCCTTAGTGAGCCGGTTCCCAATCAGGTCAGCAGGTTTGCCATGTAATCCATGCAATGAATTTCAAACACACACACACCTCAGAACTGTCCTTGCACAAGTGGCCGGATTAGTCATAAGAGGAAAAGAGGACTCATGCTAAGCGCTTGAATAAGTCCAGACCTAGGGCAATGAGCAGAAGGAGATGGGTGAAAGGACGTTCAATGAGTCAAAAAGGTGGAGGTGGAGGAAGTCTTTCTTTCTCTGCACAGGTTCCGTTATCAAACTGTGAAAAATGTGGGATGTTTCTATGCAGTGGGCACCCTGGGATGCCTGAGACTAGGGAGGGCTGGTGACCTCCTTCTGCAGAAAGCTGCTGAAGGCCAGCAAGAGTTAGCAAATTCATAACAAGATTTGACATTTCCACAGACAGGTTGTGTAAAAGGCATGTGTAGGGATGACTACATGTGGAACTGGAGTGAGCAGCTACGCAGACTCAAAATGAATTTATAACCAAAAACTTGAGGGTTAAATTAGTTGCCTATTGCTGGAGATCAAATTGAAACATAGTACTGAGTCAGGGGATCCTACGATTCTGATTATAGAAGGATCCTGAGGCTTTAAACTAGGAGGAGGTCGATTCAAACCAGACATTAGGAATAAATTTTTTACACTGAGGGTGGTAGAACACTGGAACAGGTTGCCCAGAGAGGTGGTGGCTGCCCCATCCCTGGAAACATTCAAGGCCAGGTTGGACGGGGCTCTGAGCAACCTGATCTGGTTGAAGATGTCCCTGCTCCTTGCAGGGGGGTTGGACTAGATGACCTTTAAAGGTCCCTTCCAACCCTAACCATTTTATGATTCTATGATTTTTCTGCTAAGATCAGCAGTAAACTACTGTGCAAGAAAAGCAGCAGACTGGCTAGATCTTCTGTCTGATCCAAATGAGATGTGTTTTGGGAAAGGCAGATTATCTTGGTGGGAAAGCTGACAGTTCATAAAAACTTATATTTATTTCGGAGCACAGCAGTGCACTGATAGTAATGCTGTCTCTCTTGAGGAGGTATTTTCTTCAGTATTCTCCCTGTTCAGACGTTTGCAGTTTCCTAGATAAATGGCCTTTGTGACTAAAATTGTTGATTCTTGCTTGAAAAGTGACTTTTTGTACAGTCTGATGGGATTCTATGGGAATATTTAAATATTCTTCACTGATATAAAAATTTCCCTGGGCACTCACTTATTTTAATGGTGACAGAGATAAAATTAGAGCTAGTGGTTAACTACCCCTCCCACTGACAGCTCTACATAGTTCTGATTTAGAGCTTTAAATGAGCAATAACATGGTCCTAAAGGAAAATCTAGAAGTGGTCCATGTTTTTCTTGAGATGTGAAAATGTGAAAACATAAAAAAACTAAAAAAACTATGTAGTATAGCTTCTGAGGCAGAGCTGAATGACTTCAAATACATTTGGCCTTCAGCTGACCCAAGACATGAGGCATAACTTCTCTGTATTGGAGTATAAGCAGATCTGGGTAATCAGTGTGATGTGAGACTAAAAAAACACAAGCAAATCAGCCTGGCAACATCTGCAGAAGGGGCCCTTTGGTGCCATTCAAAATCACAAGCTACCTGGAAAGTTTAGGTGGGTCCACGCTTTATGGAGGCACATTGCTGAACTTTATTGTTTTATTGCTGCTGCATATTGATAGCTCTCTCATGACAGCCTCTGCTCGTTAAACCCAGAGCTCTGTCTGACTGGATATTGAGGACCTGTAGATTACGTCACATATTTGGGAGATTATCTGTCTTTTCCAGCCAGGTCCTGGTTCGGTAATGCATTTAGGCAAATTCTTTCATTAATCTCTGCTTAGCTTAACCGTATGCTTAAATGTTAAGCTGGTGGGTGAAGTGCTGAATTGAGCTCTTAAGGAATTAGCATAATTGGTTGCTATTTTGCACAGAGTGGGTTTCTAACGGGCTGTCTCGTGTCTAACTTGCAGCTGAGCACTGTGCTAAATACAATGAGTACCATCTACAGCACCGGGACCGTCTGTAAAACCACCAAACCATCTGAGTGTTTGGTGCTGGAGCCAGGTACAGTACTAGCCACTGCCCCTACTATGTCCTTTATGCTGAGGGTTCAAAAAGAAAAAACCCAAGGGTGGCTCCTGACTGCAAGAGAACAGGCTGTGGTTTCAAGAGATATATCCTGCTATCTACAGCTTAGTCATTATTTAATTGCACCTTGCAGATCAGGACCTTGTGCTGCCCACAAGAAATCCCATCTCCCATTTGTAGTAGACAAAATTTGGAGAGGGCTGCTCAGCTTGTGTGACAGCCTGCCTGTTGCCTGGGGTTTGCTTACATCACAGAAAGTCTGTATTTTACCCCCGTCATCCAAGTCCTGTTAGATGCAATGTTGCCTTGAGGCCAGTCCCAAGAATGCTACCGACTTAAGGGAAGCTTATCCAGAGAGAGCATTTAAGGGACTCATGATCTGCTCAGTGTCTCTTAAAGAGAAGAAGGGGAAAACCTTAAATCAGAATAGGATGCAATAAAATAATGGGAGATTTCAGTATATCAAACACAAAGTGTTTTCCTCTTAGTTCATGAAATCTCTTTCGCTTTAGCTCACTTGCCTACTGTGAAAGAAAAACAGATTCTGCTTTACTTACTAGATTCTGCTAGTACTTACTTTTTTTTTGTTCTGACAGGTCTGGACACTATAATGGCTAACAGCACTGATTATCATGAGAGACTGTGGGCCTGGGAAGGCTGGAGAGCTGATGTTGGAAGGATGATGAGACCATTATACGAAGAGTATGTTGAACTTAAAAATGAGGTTGCAAAGCTTAATAGTAAGTCACAATATTTTTTCTTTTTTTTTTTTTTCTGTCTTCCAGAAATTAACAAACATACCACAGTCTTGCACAATTTGCACAAGAATTCCAGCTCCATACTTTTTTACACATTGATGAGCACTTAATTTGCTCTTGGTGTGTGCATCGCAAAGTGCAGACAGGTACCATTTGCCAGATTAGAGGTCTGTCATCAGCCTGGAACAAAAGGAGGACATCTTTGTTGGCATCTTTCCCAAATGCTGTAATGTATCAGTGCCCTTCATTACTGCTTTACTCAGAATTGCACTGCTTGTGGCTTATGGGCAAGCACGCTCAATTTAAACAAATTCTGAGTGCTGCTGAGTCTTGGCAATGTCTCCTGTTTTCTATTGGCCTTGACCTTCTTGCACCAGCCACAAGCAGTGGCACATTTATAAGCATTATGCCCTAAGTGGAATGATGAGATTTGGTAGGCCTGGGCCAGCAGATGCAGCCAGGTGCTTAAAAAGGATTTTGCACTAAGGAAAGTTTGCTTCCTATCAGAGATCTCCACACAAATCATAGGGAATTGTTATTTCAAGAAACAAGGGCAGGTAGCTGCTAATTTTCTTTGAGAGAAGCTTCTAAAATAGCTTCTGAAGTAGCTACATCATCTGTCTCTTGGCCAAACTACAACTGTATCAACTACTTTCCCATACTCTTTGTTTTGTGAAAATTGTCAAGCTGGAGCTAGACACCAGGAATAAGAAATTACAGTCCAAATAGTTAGACAGGAAAAAAATCAATGTTAAGAAATGGCTGTTATGACCTTCCTCCATATCAATAATGAAGAGATCTCACCTATGAGCCATTTCTTCTTCAGGCTTGTTGGAACTCAGTATAACTGGAAGACTTAGTGGAACGAGGAGCTGAATTTCAGTCCTGGTGTCTACACCTGCCCTGGTGGTTTTGTTGCTGGAGGAGGGGACCCATATTCGATATCCACCAGCACATACCTTCTGCAAGAACCCCTTAACACGCAGCCTGAGCCCAAGCTGCCCTCCCTCGTACTCGCAGGAGCTCCAGTCAGGAGTAACATTTTCCTTTGACCTCCATCTCCAGCTGTAACGACCCTAATTAGCAGATAACTGTGACTGCAATTTCCGCATTTCTTGGAGATCTCCCATACCTGCACATCCATGGATCAGAGCCTTGGCCCCTACACCCAGAGCATCTCACACTTCACTGCTTTGTTTTGGGGAAAAGGCTGTGGGTCTGAATGGGGTCAGCAGGGAGCTGCACTGCTCTTGCAGACCTGAGCAGTGCCATGAGCGGTGTCCTCATCTGATGTGTCTGTGCTTGCAGATTATTCTGACTACGGAGATTACTGGAGAGCAAATTATGAAGCAGACTATCCAGAAGAGTACAAGTATAGCCGTGACCAGCTGGTCGAAGATGTGGAGAAGACGTTTGAGCAGGTATAGGCAGGAAAAAGCTCTCACCTGGGCCACAGGGTTGTGTCTTGCATTGGTGGACTGGCATGTCGATATTTTAAAGGAAGATGAGACCTGTTCTAAACTGGCTAATCTCAGTCTACATGGGGTTAACAGACATCGGGGGACATATGTGACATTTTTACCTCTGCAGTCATTCAAGGACCAGTTTGGTCCCTTTGGGCTACACTGTTCTAAAGGCTGGGAAAGAGGGAGCTCTGCAGATCCATGTCTCTCCTCCAGGTAGGGCCCGTGGTGGGAAGTGTGTTTCCCATGGGGTAGATGGCATCCTTGATACTCGACATCTAAAGTTAGCAATGCTCTCTCCCTTGTACCTGAGCAGGGCTTCTAGGGCTAGGATCCATGCTTGGCGCTTGAGCCCAGAAGTGGGGGGCCAAACTCAGCTGCAGGTTTGGGGTGCACTTACCTGTCGGGAGAATTTAATCAGAGACACCTTTGAGGCTCTCTGTTTAGGAGTGACGAGTAAGGCAAAGAGAAAATAATTTGCTTCCTTCTCCTCCTTTGCCTCCAGATAAAACCTCTCTACCAGCAGCTGCATGCCTACGTGAGGCACCGGCTGGAGCAAGTCTACGGCCCCAAGCTCATCAGCTCCACGGGATGCCTCCCTGCTCACTTGCTGGGTATGTCAACGCGGCCGTGTCGTGCAAGCCTGGCTCTGTACACAGGAAAGTCGCCTTCAAGGCACGTGGACCAGAGTAATCTGCCTGTTTAATCAGGATATTAACAAACAGAAAGTTGCAGATAAGAGAAGGGAAGAAGAGAAATGGAGAAGTCCCTGGCAGAGAGGACAGAGGTGCTTAGCAGCAGAGGCCGGTAGGGAAGGCAGGTGTCCTTATCCTGGCCGGAGCTGGAGGCACCCAGCTCAGAACTCCAGCACTGGGCTGGGACATTTTCCTCCTTGCCTCAGCACTTGTCCTGCTCAAAAATGAGAGTTTCAGAGAGACTTTTTTTTTCCTTTTATATCTTGTCCTAAGTCCCACATTTCATGACTTTGCTTTCAAAGCATGCCACATCAAGCTGCTGTAACTGTAACGTACCTGAACACGGCAGCGGCAATCACATGGACTAATGATATGAGCAGGCAGTTTTGAACAGACCCTTAGGAAGCTGATCAGTCCTAAAACTGTATTGTACAAGAGTAACTGATCTTGGGGAATAAAAGGATGTTTTATCTGAGTTTGATCTGTGCGTGATTTCCCAGAACTGCTCCCCTTCACAGCTGGATCAGATCTGTTTAGACGTATAGGAATCCCTATTTAAGACACTGTACAATTTATAGAATTGTCTGTCACTTTTGAACAGTACATAGGCAATCATTTAAAGTATTTCTATATTTCTCTCTTTTTTGAAGGTGATATGTGGGGTAGATTTTGGACAAATCTGTATGCCTTGACCGTTCCCTATCCAGCCAAACCAAACATTGATGTAACTTCTGCAATGGTTCAAAAGGTAAGACATGTCTTTATGCAGTATTCATTGTGTAACAAATGTAGATGTCATAAAAATTACATACCACATGTCAGCCGCTCTCTAGAAAACCATAGCTGCCCTAAGGCATCACGCTGCCAGGAAAGCATTGCTTTCTGCATCCTTTTTCGCTCTTCACCTTAATGTGTTCATGCATTTTCTGCTGTATCTTTTCTCTTTCTTCTCCGCTCTCTTTGACTGACTTATTCTTGGCTCCAAGTCTATTTTCCTCAGAGACACCTATCCATTAAGAGATACATGTTGTATATATAAATATTTCAGGACTCATGGAGTTGGCTGGTATCAAATATGACCTTTGCCAGCCATTACCATAATCAAATAGTTTGTATATCGCAGGGTTTTTTTTTTTTGCCAGGGTTGTTTATTTGGATAGAGCTAGGAAATTGCAGTGCTGCTTGCAATCTTTTGATAACTGTGTAGTACCATAAGGTCTGTGTTTGAGATCTGTAGTGCTAACAGCTGTGACAGCACCTTTACCAGACCCAGAACATGAGTGAAGATAACTCTCTGTTGTCTTGCCTAAACTTCACTCCTTTTATAAAGTAAAAGGTGATTGGTGGAATTTGGTTTTTGAAATGTGATTACTCATGGGAAATCTGCTGTCCTCTCATAGGGAGTACGTCGTGTTATCCTGGCGAGAGAAGGAATAGTTAAATTTGATTCATAAGCAGTTTGCACAAGCCTGCATTAATCTCACCTCTATTTTATAGTACTGACCCCCTAGTAGACTTAAATTTGTATATACTAAAGCACTGAGGAGGGAAGCCTTACCTACAGAGCCTCTGAGATGAGCCTGGACTCATCCTTGTTGGTAGATGTGCCCTATTTAGGATTCCCATCCAACTAAGCTGTCTGCCACCTATATCTCTGTGAAGATTCAGACCAGTACATGCAGAGCTCCTGCTACATAGAACAATACAACTGCTACATACAACAATACCTGAGTGACATTTGAAAATATTCTGGATATTAACATGCAGTTACAATCTCATAAGCAGCTCCTCTAGATACATTTACCAGGTTTTATGGTTCTGGCTGAGATCTCCTCTTGTGCTCATATGCTAGGAGTGCAGCTCCACTCCCTCAAACAAGTTGTCCCTGACTGAAGTGGCTGAAGGGTCAGATCCCAGATTTGACGTGCTGCTGACAGGAATACCTTTTTTTATCTTCTTCACCTTATCTTTTATTGAGGTCTGGGTCAGGTGCTATCTGCTGAACCTCTGAGTGCAGAAAGCTATTTTGTTTGTGGGGAAAACACTTAATTCCAGTTCCCAGCAGAATTTACAGAAGTGCCGAAGGCAGACACTACCGTCTTACTTTCAGTACGTCAGGTGCTGACCTGAAGCTGCTGGGAGATAAATATGAATTCAGCTGCCCTGTGTTAAGTCAGCCGTTGGGAACAGACTCCGTGCAGAAGCATCAGGTAATGGTGGCATTGTCTCTTTCAGAACTGGGATGCAATGAAAATATTCAAAGCTGCTGAGGCCTTCTTCACCTCCATTGGCCTCTATGAAATGACCGAGGGCTTCTGGAATAACTCCATGCTCACAGAGCCAACTGATAACAGGAAGGTTGTCTGCCATCCTACAGCATGGGATCTGGGGAAAAATGACTACAGGTACTGCAATTACTATGATCCCTTTTTATACCATCTCCTAGAACATGCATATTTTCACAAAAGGTGCACCATTTAGAAAGTTAGAATTTTTCCTTGTTTGTTATTTTTCTCTGACTAATAAGAGGAAAGAGCAGGAATCCTGTGGGACTGTAAACATTTCTCTGTAACTTTTTCTGTGAAGACCTTAGAACTAATCTCAAATTTAACCAGAAAAGTGAATATTATTTATGTGAATTAGAGAAGTCATGGATATGTTCTAGGGCTTAAGGAATAAACACAAATGTGATTGCTTGTGGATACCATTGGGATTTGTGGACACCTGCACTTTCTGCAGCAGGGGCACAAGTCCCTGGGTGGCAACTGAAAACCTCCTGAGAGCCCACCAGTTATCTTTAGCAGATGTATCAGAAGTGGTGGGCAGACTTCCAGAATTTCACAAAAATCCATCAATCTCTTCCATATTTGGGAAAGGACCACAAGTTCTCACACACTGAAATCTCCTGGGGCAAATTCTGTCCCCTCTTGCAGTTCCCACAGTTATCTGGGGAAAGAGGCTGGTCCCCAGCAGAGCCTTCGGGAAAACTGCCAGCCTCACACCTCACACCTCAGCAATCTGGGAAAGGTGAAAGGAAATGCTATTTGGAAGAAATTCCTTTATTAAATATTACCTACATGGGGATGAAGTAGTGGGAGTCATTGACACGCAGGTTTTTTTACACTACTATCTGCCTAACTTTGGTGATGAGTACTCACTCCCACACACAGAGTGATTTTATCGCCAGGTTTCAGAGAGCAGCTGCTTGCTTCTCACAAAACAGCAATTTTCTCTTACTCCTAGCACAATTTCAAGGTGGCTGAAAGTGTTTTGATGAGTTCCTCTCCCAGCCTTGCTCTTGCAGGAGGAACTGCTATGGATGTAGCATGTGCCCGTGCTAGGATGTGGCTGCTCGGATTTTGTGAGGGGTGAGGGGCATTCGCAAGCTCTGGAGGCTGCTTTGCCCCGGGGCTGCAGCAGGCAGGGCTCGGGCAGCAGCTGGCTGACCATAAACACTCTGCTCTGGTGCACAGGATCAAGATGTGCACCAAAGTGACCATGGATGACTTCCTGACGGCGCATCACGAGATGGGCCACATCGAGTATGACATGGCGTACTCTGTGCAGCCCTACCTGCTAAGAGGCGGCGCCAACGAGGGCTTCCATGAAGCAGTGGGGGAAATTATGTCACTTTCTGCAGCCACTCCTCAGCACTTGAAATCTCTCGACCTTCTAGAGCCAACTTTCCAAGAGGATGAAGGTAAATAAATAAATAAATGCATAAATATTATCTTTTTAAGTGAAAACACTTGAAGGCCTTAGTTTGCAGCAGAAGATCATATCTGCAAGCTGAGTTAGCAACTGAGAGGCTTCTGAAAATCCTGTCTCACCAACTTACCAGAAATTATTTTTTTCCCAAATCACATCATGAAATACGGAGCACTATAATGCCACTACATAATTTAGAAACAAATAGCTAGCACTTCATTACCTTCAGTACTGAACAACTCCTCCCAAAATCTTCATAGCCTCTAACAGTCTTTTACACTTCTGTTGCATCAATCTGCACATATCTCTACCAAGCTGTGTATTTAGTAGTTCAAATGAAACTGAAGCCTTGAGATTTGTATCTCCCAATAAGTGAATATTGAGTGGACAACGTAGGTAGGCCCTCCTTATAATGCAGTTTGTCTGACTTCTCTGAGTATTTCATTATAAGGATGGAGATGTACCAAAGTCCTCAGCTCAAAATTCCCCAGAGGCTGGGAAGGTTTTCAGTGGAAGATAATAACATGCAAATGCCAAAGGGTTAGGTTATTTAAGCAGTCGAGGGAAAAGAAAGAGACAAAACTGTATACAATACTTAAGTGATCTTTTCTCATGTTTTTTTCAGTAGTATTCTTTCTTTCATTTTTTCCTTAGTGAGAATCTGTAATTTAAGCCAGATGTAAGCATTAGCTGTAAAAGGAAGCAGCTTTATCTGTCTAATCAAATACTAATTGCAACCATAACCATTGCCTTAACTACTTCTCTCTTCAGAAACGGAAATCAACTTTCTGCTCAAACAAGCGCTAACGATTATTGGAACAATGCCTTTTACTTACATGCTGGAGAAGTGGAGGTGGATGGTGTTTAGGGGTGAGATTACAGAGCAGGAATGGACAAAGCTGTGGTGGGAGATGAAGTAAGTTTGAGAAACAAGGAGGATTTTTTTTGCAAATGATCCTGCAAAACCATCCCTTCCTAGTTACTCTACATACTGAGATGCCTGTGCCCACAGTAGTTCAGGATCTCCCTCTACAAAGCCCAGTAGAGTGCCAGGTAGAAACACTCAACATGGTCCAGACAAGGTCTCACAAGCCATGTATCCCCATTAGCACTGTGTTCAACCCTGGGTAGTTTACCTTGCCTTTCGGCAGACTTTTTCCCCATTTCTAATGTCATCTTCTCCTGATAAAGACAACCTATGGTCTTTGCATGAGATGTTACAGATCCCAGGAGGAAAGTTGCTGTTCCCCCAGCGCATGCTCCAAGACATCTCCATAGCTTAAGTACAGCCCTTCCCTAAGTTTCATTGGGTGTACACTCCGGTTTGCTCCTCATCTCCTTAAGGACAAGTAGAAAATGAAGTTCATTGTATTTGCCAGCCAGAGAAGCATACGGATTTCAATCTGCCCAATATCTGTGCAGACTTCTCTGCTTTGCTTTTCCTCCTCATTCTAGAGTGCTTTTGGAGGCAAATTGTCTTAAAGACTCCAGATTGAGTCTTTCTTGGTCAATAAAATTCAGTTCCCTTACCGAGTAACATCCAGAGGTGCCTTTTCATATTACCCCCACCAGCCAGTCTATTTGCAGGTCCCTGGAGCTAAAAATGGAAAGGAGCTTGATTCAGACTGGAGTCTGTCATTTCCTGGGGTGGTTAATGTGGGGGCAGAAAAATAGAAAGAAACCAAACAAGCCCCACACTGAAAATGGAATCTGCACTCTAACAGAAACACAAACAGTGAGCCTCCATCAGCAAAAAAAAAAATAAATCTGTGATAAAATTTGATATAAGCAAGCCTCCTGACCCACTGTGAGAATCAGTCAGCTTTGATTTATTCAAAAGTAGCAGAGATGTCAGAGAAACGGAGAATGACAAATTGTTCAGGGAAGCTTATCACGTCTGTTGTAGCAGCACTGCAAAGCTCTCTACTGGAACAAGACCTTGAAATACAGGTTTACCAAAAATATTTCCACATAAGCTTATTACCATTTTCAGAAATTAGGGCATGGGTTTGTTTCCATAGTACTGCTCAGGAAACATGCTGTCAGGAGAGGAAAATAAAGAGAAACCTCATCTCCAGCCCAGTGGTTCAGCAGGCCATACACCTTTTGGGTCACCCAATCTCTGCACGCCCTTTCCCAGGGATGGACCACGGCATGAGGTGCGTGTGAAGCTGATGTCTTGTAGGTTATTTCACACCACTAATTACTCCCTGTGCACCCTACTATCATACAACTCCCTTCCTTGCACCATCAGTTTCAAAGCAGCTTCTTCTCTGTGGTCTCCAGCTGTAGAGCAGTACCCATTTGGGGTTACTGGGAGTTGTATATACTTGTGTTGGAAGTGAGAGAGGTGCCCATACGTATCAGAAAATACAGAGGAAGAGCAGAGTCAGATTATTTTTCCTTCTTATCTATTAATAGAAATCTTGTGTTTTTCCTTCATCCCCAGGAGAGAAATAGTTGGTGTTGTCGAACCCATCCCTCACGATGAAACCTATTGCGACCCTGCAGCACTATTTCATGTGGCCAATGATTACTCATTCATAAGGTAGCCCCATCCTTGCTCAGTGTTTAATTCATTACTTACATTTTGGGTGCAGAACAGGCCTCAACTACCTAGAACAGAAGACCCTCAGGACACAGTCTTATTTTGTTTAAAGTCACTGATTTCAGTGGAAGTTTTTCAGGAAGCTGCTGAGCTTCTTGTTGACCAGAGCAGCTTTGTGCTGCCATCAAACCAGCGGGAGCACACCTGTATGAGGTGCTTGCCCCTTGGGCAGACAGCGTAACCTGTACTGCTGTCACCTGGGCCAGGCACATGCAGCCCTGAAGCAACTAACTCTGGGCATCCCTTGGTGTCCCAGCCACCTCGTTTTAGAGGGCTCAGCTGGAGTGGAGCATTGGGCCTTAAGAACCTTACTAGCTCCTGGTTTGTGTACCAGCAAACAGATTTGGGGCTCTTCTGCTGCATTTGATCTTGGTATTTTGTTAAATTCCCATTACTGTAGCCTATAAATATCAGCTGGCCTCCCTCCCTGCAGTGCAGCCTCTCAAGCACAAGCGCCAGCTGACACAGCAAAGATTTCCAAAGGCCGAGGGCTCGGGGGTTTCCATGCCAGATGACTAACAAAACCTGCGCTTTCCTTCTCCTTGCCCTTCCTTTAGGTATTACACCCGGACCATCTATCAGTTCCAGTTTCAGGAGGCACTTTGCAAGGCAGCTAACCATACCGGCCCTCTTCACACATGTGACATTACCAACTCCAGAGCAGCTGGTCAGAAGCTGAGGTAACAAAGCAAATTTCTCACATGTAATAAATAACAAAGCCTAATTCCTCCTTGAAAGCTTCTGGAGTCAATGAGGTTGCAGCAAGAATGAACTTAGTCTGAAAATTTTGCATATGTCTACTCAGCTTATTTTGACAAGTTGACTAAATTTATATCAGCTGAGGATCTAAACATCAATGGTTTCATTGTCTGTTAATGAGAAAATAATTTATTTTTATTAATAGGAATGATGGGAGGAAGCAGAGAATTCAGAAGCAAACCCCAAAACTTTGATACTGATCACAGATTGTTTTGCTAGATATCTAGATGGAACATGGCAATAACATATGTTACGTTTCCTTCCACATACACAGACAATTGCTTGAATTAGGAAGATCCAAGCCCTGGACTCAAGCACTGGAAAGCATAACAGGAGAGAAATATATGAATGCAGCACCCTTGCTCCACTACTTCGAACCTCTATATAAGTGGCTGCAAAAAAACAATTCTGGCAGATACATCGGTTGGAAAACAGACTGGGCTCCATGTATGTATGGCTTGTGGGTGAATTAAGGACACTTGTTAGTCCTCACAACCCTTGACTGGCAAAGTCCCTCTTTCTTGTAGCTGGTGAAGGCTCTTCTCCCTGTGGAATAAGGGTTATGGGAAACATCACCAAGCAGTAAATTTTACTCATAGGAAGGCAGACTGGTTTCTTCATGGTCAAAGCTGGAGGAGTCAGCACACGTGTGGTTTGTCACAGCCTCACCTAGTTTTCAGAAATGGAGTTTCTTCTCTTTTCCACAGTGGCAGTGCTAAGAGGGTGAGATGGCTGTGCAGAGGGAAGAAAGACCAGAGGCTTGGACTTGTGTGACGCTTCCCTGGAAGCGGCGTGCCTGTTCTGCAGTCCTTGGAGCCAGAGGACCCTGAGCTGGGGGCATAGGGACAAAACAGCACAGAAGAATGACTACCATTTTGTTTGCTTTCATGTACTAGTCAAAGAAGGGGGCTCAAGGGGAGGAAAAGACAGTGGAAAAATGCATTTTTCAGCCTGTTGTGGTGACACTGAGCGTTGAACCACCCAGGACACATACCTGTAATCACTGTCAGTACTGGAGAGTACCCTGACTCTCACTGTGCTGTGCCAGTCTCTAATGGTGAGATTCACCTAGCCAGACACCAACATCTGCATCTGAGCTGCTCATTCTCCATGGAGGGAAGGAGGCATTTCTTCAAGAGACGTCTAAAGAAGACCAGAGGGCTATACTCCAGATGTGCTCTCTCTTTCTATCTACTACAAAGCCAGATACGGGTGATTGACAGCTCAGATGCAGATGTTTGCAGCAGAGGTGGCTGAGAGGAAACAAGATCAATCCCACCAAGCTGGCCAGGGAGAGCAGGGAAACCTGTAAGGAAACTCTCCCCATCCCATAGTTTCCCAGGGACTAACTTTCTGTCTCTGCAGCTCTAACATGGCCCTTGTTTCTTTTTAAACCAGATTCTAGCAATGCCATCAAAGTGCGCATCAGCCTGAAATCAGCACTGGGGGGGCAGGCGGTAAGTGTGTTTGCGCCGAGACACTCCTTGGATTGTTTGGGCAACAGAGATGTAGCACTAATGGCTCTCAGAAAGCAAGGCAGGGTGTAGCTGATTTTTGTGTCTGAAGAGTGGCATCAGCCCAAGCGAAGGGTTATGACATAAAAAGATTTTAAACAGAGCATTGGCTTAGCCCATCTGCTTAACCCAGACACCTGGCTGAAAATTTGCTCCTTATTCTAGCTGTGCCTCTTTACGTTAATCTCATGGAGGCAGCATAGAAGGCTTAAGTGCAGGCACTCCACTCCTGTTAATAGGCATTTTCACCACACAGAACATTAGTAATTTTCCAAGAATGAGTACGTTATCAGACGGGTCATTTAGACCTGCGTGTTGGAGCCATTGCACTAGCAAGGACACAATACTGTGGGCTCGTTTTTCATGCAAATTGATGCTCTCGCTTCTATCACTCTTTCACATGCAAGCCCCACTGGAGTTTTATTGCTTCATAGACCGCTGAGTCGAGTCAGATGCAATTCAAAACTGATATCAACAGCACGAAAAGGTTCCATATTACAACACTCTTATTAGTCATTATGGTTAATGTTTAGCTTAATACCATTTTTATGCCTGCCTTTTGCCATCATAGTTTTTTGTTGTGCAATTGAGCGGCTGTAAAACAATCTCATACAGATTACTTAATTTGAATTATCATATGGACGGTAGGTTCCTAAACTCTGAAGAGCAAGCCATGCATTTTCCTCTCAAAGCCAGTCCACATCACCAACTTGCAAGAAACCTTTTCTGTTCACTAGCTTTCTGCTTCCCCACAAATTTCCCTTACACTGAGGTCCCAGGGAGCCGAATGCTGGTATGCCAGCAGCGGGGAATCGTACATGCATGAGCTGGCATAAAGAAAAGGCAGGGGGAATCTCCGTCAGGAATCTCAGCCCAGCTGCACAGAGCAATACGTTTTGGCTGCCTTATGCAGTTCACAGCGCACAGAAACCGGGAACGCAGTGTGACTGTTTAAGATGTATTTCCAGCTGCTTTGCACCGTTAGGACAGCAGAAAGCATTCTGAACATGCCAGCAAATCTTTTTTTTTTTTTGTATTTCTGCTCTTCAGCATTGGCTACAGCAGAAAGGGAAAGCCCCCTCCCCCCCCCAACCTTCTTTTGCAGAGGGAGAGCTTCCCCGGGGGCGGCTGCAGCACACACAGTCAGCCCTGCACCTCTCTGCTACGTACCCTGGCTATTGCCAGCAGAGAAGTTTCAATAGCCCAAAGTTCTGGCAAATTAAGCACCGAGACTCAGGGATGGGCTTCCACCAGCTGTGCCAGAGCGTGTGTGCTGCTGCAATGACCCTGCTAATTGTTTGCAGGCTGATGAGATTAAAGCTGCAGCCTTAGCGTGGCTGGATGACCAGTGTGGCTGATGAAGCTGAAACACACGCAGCTTTGCTTCAGCTGGTGCTCTATGGAAGTGTCTTCTCAAGGGAAACTACAAGACCCCACTGAATCACTCGGGGTCTCTCTTATTTAAAATAAGGGTAAAAATTTAAAAATTTTAAAAAAGAGTTCCAGGAGTGTCAGTCCCTTGACCACCACTTGAAAACGGGACCCCTCTTCAAACATTAATTCAAAATTCCCCGCTGGGTCAATGTCATACGTCTGGTTACACGGTAAAAGGCTGGCGCACAAGACAGTGTTAGGAAATGGAGCGCTATCAGCCTGCAGGCATTTTGATGTATTTTACAATGGAAAATCCTTTTTTTTTGCACCAGAGGCCAGACTTACACTGTCTTTCAAGTCACGCGTGGGATCTTGGAGGGAACACACTATAATTAGGCAGAGGCAATTGGCAAAGTTCATTTCCCTCTGAAAGCAAAGCAGCCTCTGTAACGAGCAGCGGGCACCGAGGCAGGTTTCCGAGATGCCTAGGGAAGGTGTGTGGGTAGTCATTACTCAAATACAGATCAGAAGCTAGCCAGGTACTTCCCTTCCACACAGCCAGTAATGGTATTTATAAAGGCACTTGAGAGGCACAGTGGCAATTAAAATATGTTATACTGAATAAGACAAAACAGACACTATGGAAACAAATAAATTATTAAAAAGCTAAGATGCTAACTGCAGAAAGCAGCAGCAGAGGAATCAAGCTCAATTAGCTCCTGGTTTAAAAAAAAAAAAAAAACAAAACAAACAAAAAACCAACAAAAGGCACTGCAGAGCCTAAAGATGTTGAGGATAAATGAAAAATTGATAACGCCCCCACAACAGCATCATCGCGGGCTGTGCCGGTGAACACTGCCGGCTGCTGGAGACAAGAGCGGTAACAACCGGAGTGCTTCAGCGCGGGGCTGTGCCTGCTGCCCGGCAAGCAGGAGAGGGCCAGGGGCATTTGCCAAGGGAAAGGTGACCTTTGCTGGTGAGAATATCCGGAGCTGGGAGAGCCCCTGCCCTCCGCACACCCGGGCTGGGGGTGCTCCGCTAGCAGGGGCTTTGGGTCACCTGCATCTTTCTGGGAGCCTGGTGCTGCACGGGCTGACAACAGTTTCTGCTCTTTCCTCCTGTGTGTTTCTCTCTCCCCATTTCATATCAGTGTCAAGAGGAGGACAGGGTTGAAAAATGTTGCTGAGTTTTATAAAGCCTGTTAAAACAGAGCTGCCTTCTACCACACCTTCCCGAATGATACTCGGGAAAGTCAGGAGCTGTGTAAAACTATCACTGATGGCATTTACAGGCATTCCTGCTCAGGTACCATAAACACAATCGAATCTAGGCTTTCAGGGGATAAAAAAAATTGCCACAGAGTTCAAACAGGAATTATCCCTTCGTGCACAAGCAGTGTTGCACAACAGACCAGGCTGCATTATCAGGTGGTTTTTGCCCCCTGTACAGCTCTCAGTTTCTGCCCCAGAGGAGCTGGTTTTGACTTCCACTGCAAATAACTTTGGCCTCGTAAGGCAGGCCAGGAGGAGCCTCCACCCAGGCAGTGCATTATTTATAGCACCTGTCTGTTCTCCAGGTAAAACAACAAATATATGCCTACTGCAGAAATACTGATGCAAAGAGCTTTTTAACAAAAGAAAACAAACCCCAAACAAAAATTCCAGATCATCGAGCAAATAAATGAGCCAACTTCAGACAACACTGTCACCCCAAAGTTTTTCCTCCTTAAAATAAGAGGTCTGCAAATAAAATTACATAATTAAAAGAAGAACCAAATTATGAAATCTTGTGCAAAACATTTGACGCTGTCCCACACGACATCCTTCTCTCTAAACTGGAGAGACATGGATTTGACGGATGGACCACTCAGTGGATAAGGAATTGGCTGGATAGCCGGACTCAAAGAGTGGTGGTCAACGTCTCAGTGTCCAAGCGGAGGCTGGTGATGAGTGGCGTTCCTTAGGGGTCGGTGTTGGGACCAGCCCTGTTTAACATCTTTGTTGGCGACATGGACAGTGGCATAGAGTGCAGTCTCAGCAAGTTCGCTGATGACACTAAGCTGTGTGGTGCCATCAACATGCTGGAGGGGACGGATGCCATCCAGAGGGACCTTGACAGGCTGGGGAGGTGGGCCCATGTGAACGTCATGAAGTTCAACCAGGCCAAGTGCAAGGTCCTGCACATGGGTCATGGCAATCCCAGGCACAAGTACAAGCTGGGTGGAGAATGGATTGAGAGCAGCTCTGAGGAGAAGGACTTGGAGGTACTGGTACATGAGAAGCTCAACATGAGCCGGCAATGTGCGCTCGCAGCCCAGAAAGCCAACCGCATCCTGGGCTGCATGACAAGAAGCGTGGCCAGAAGGTCAAGGGAGATGATTTTGCACCTCTACTCCACTCTCCTGAGACCCCACCTGCAGTACTGTGTCCAGTTCTGGAGCCCCCAACATAAGAAGGATATGGTCCAGTTGGAGAGAGTCCAGAGGAGGGCCACGAAGATGATCAGAGGGCTGGAGCAACTCTCCTATGAGGACAGGCTGACAGTTGAGGCTGTTCAGCCTGGAGAAGAGGAGGCTCCAGGGAGACATTATAGCAGCCTTCTAGTACCTAGAGGGGGCTTACAGAAAAGATGAAGACAGGCTTTTTAGCAGGGCCTGTTGTGATAGGACGAGGAGTAATGGTTTTAAAATAGAGGGGGGTAGATTCAGACTGGACACAAGGAAGAAATTTTTTACAATAAGGGTGGTGGAACATGGAAACAGGTTGCCCAGAGAGGTGGTGGATGTCCCATCCCTGGAAACATTCAAGGCCATGTTGGATGGGGCTTTGAGCAACCTGATCTGGTTGGAGATGTCCCTGCTCCTTGCAGAGGCGGGTGGACTAGATGACCTTTAAAGGTCTCTTCCAATCTAAAATATTCAGTGATTCTATGAAATCTTTAGACTTCAAAGAGAATGCACAATATTTAGTAGGAATAATGTTGCTCCTGCTGCCTTTGCTCCCCGCAAGGCAGAGAGATGGGCTGGGACTGCAGCATCTTCAGCATCCCCACATAAAGGTACCAGAAATTGCAGAGGGACAGCACGATGCACTGTCTGGCAGCAAGGGTGCCTGCTTGATTATTCCCTACAAAGCGCTCAGATTAACAGAGCTGAAAGGTTTGAGGAGGTTCCTGAAGTGCTACCACGGCACAAATAAATATTACTGAAGTGCATGCTGAGCATTACAACTGCTATTTCTTTTTAGAATGATTCCGTAGTGTCAGTTAACTTGCCATACAATTACCATCTCTGATGAATTTCTCTTGTGCTGTTTCTGCAGTATGAATGGAATGACAGTGAGCTCTTCTTGTTCAAGTCATCCATCGCCTATGCCATGAGAAAATACTTCGCAGAAGTGAAGAAACAGGAAGTTAACTTCCAGTGAGTGGCTTGCTTAATTGTGCTGGCTATGTCTATATCGCTTCTGGTTTGCTGGCAGCATGAATTGATGGAATTAATTGTGCCTTCTGTCAAATGTAAGGTGATAGCAAACAATGTCAAACAAGATGCCAGCTGGGTTACATACTGTCTTTTCACTCAGGAGTCTGAAGTTTAGGAGTGAAGTAGTGAAGTTAGGTAACTTCAGGGGATGCAGAAGGCTTTGTCTCTCACAGCTTATCGGTGGTGGAAGTCAGCCTTGACAATTTCTGCCCAATACCTGTATGGGAATATCAGGGAAGATACATGGAGTAGAAATGAAAATTTCTAACAATATATGTGTATGACACTGAAAATCCATGAGGTTTTGGGCCAAGGAAAGATAATATTGTTGATTATAAAGCACTAAAATTCTGTGCAGACTTACTAATCTCATCTAGATTCACTTACAAACAGAAAATCTATAATCTGAAATGGATTTTGGTGAGAAAAACAACCCTTTTTATTAGGTGTCTTGAAAATTTTCAGAAGCTATCTACTTAAGCTATCTATCTTACTTTATAGAACATAAATCATGTAATATGTAGGATCTGTTCCCAGCAGAATTTAAGGAAAAAGGAATTTTTTTTCCCCTTGGTAATTCATGAGACCTACCTCAAACCCTCTGTTCTGCAGCTGATTCTGTGCTTCAGAAAATTATGCCAAGGATTGTCTCAGGTATGGCGTACACTCTATCTATCTAAAGTTATGAATTAGCACATAGAAAAAAAAAATGTAGGGAAAATTGATTTCACTTCCCAGTTGAGGTCACAGTTTCTGCATTCACTCAGCAGAAGCTAACCCCCTGGCATTGCTGATCAAAGACAACTGTTCACTTGCCCAAATTTAAAGCTAATGTAATCTCAACAGTCAAAAAACCCCTTTTTCTTCTGTTTCTCATTCAGGATTGCAGACATTCATGTGGGGGAACAGACACAAAGGATCTCCTTCTACCTTACTGTCAGCATGCCAGGTAATATAAGTGACATTGTGCCCAAAGCTGACGTGGAAAATGCCATCAGGTGAGATTTTGCTCTCTGGGAAAAAAAAAAAACAAAACCCCACAAAAAAACCCCAAATAGGTGAAAGGGTGGAAGGGTGGAAAGCAATGCTCAAGTCAGCTGAGGCAGAAGGGGTGATGAGAAAGTCAGTTCTTCAGTTAGCATGGAATAGTGGGAGGAGAGAAACTGCTATGACAGAAAGAAAACAGTCCATCTATTTGATGGTGTCTTGGACAACAGCCAGTGTAAAATGCTTCAGGGGGCTTGTAAAACTGCCATAACACACCTAATTGCATCATACCTTGCCAGGAAATACAATTGCTCAGACTTTAACAGGAATTATCTAATATTCTGAAATCCAGGGCACTGTAATGGTGTGTGCATACACGTGTGTTTTCTTCCTCTCAGTGAAGATTAAGTGCAAGAATTATTGTGTAGCAAGGACTCCAGAATAATGATGTATTAGAAAGACAGCCAGATGATTATACAGAAAAGAAGAGGTCAGAGCAGGAGCTAGTTCCCTTATGGGTCAATGAAGAGCTCTTTTATAGCACAGTATGACACCACTGTAAGTCGTTGCTGTAAAAATGATAAGTACAAGAGATGCAGATGATCATGGATAATGTACACAGGGAAATGAAGAGGGCACAAATCTAAAAGCAGCAGCAACATGACATGGGGTTGAAAAAGCAGTTAGAGAAGTTGGTGAACCAGAGGAGGAGAACATGGCTCTGAAAGTCACTAGCATTCACTAGCACTATGAAAGTCCGTTAGCACTCACTAGCAGAAGCAGAAGTTCAGGGAAAAACAAGGCACAGAAAATACACCAGGGAAAGGGTTTTCAGGACAGTGAAAAACACAAGAATCAAACCTGTGGAAGACTGTAGGGGAGAAACAGGGGAGGAGAAGTCAAAGCTGTGGTTTTCTGTCACATATCCAAGAAGCTTATGGATAGCTGAGAAACTCAGGGTAAAGAGAATGAGAGGCAAAATGCAAATAGAGAGGGAGATCAGAAGGCTCTTTACCTCAGTTTAATAAATGTTAAGACTGAGTTTAAGAGCTCATGGACCTGTTAGCTAACCTGCGACAGGTTAAGGGCTTAAGTTACAGTGCTTGTCACCCACCACCCCATGCCAGAAGAAATAGGAGTTTAGCAGTACTTTCTGTGCAGCCTTTTCAACTGAGCCTTTCAGGGGAAGCTTGGCACACTGGAGATTTATAAAAAAAAACCTGAAAACTGTTTACTTCCTTCCAATAAATGTGTGAAACTTTGAATTTGCTCTTGATGGCAGAATGTCTCGAGGACGAATCAATGAGGCTTTCAGACTGGATGATAACACGCTGGAGTTTGTGGGCATACTTCCAACCCTGGCCACACCTTATGAACCACCCGTCACCATCTGGTTAATTTTATTTGGGATCGTCATTAGCCTGGTTGTCATTGGAGTTGTCGTCCTGATCATCACAGGGCAGAGAGATCGAAGAAAGTGAGTAATATTTTTGCTACTATGATCACAACCACTGGGAGACGTCCCAATGATTGAATCAAACAAACGGGCTGCCAAATTTAACTGAAGCAAGTTAAGGAATTAAAGCCTATTATCCCATTCCCATCCACAGTGATGGCTAAAGGTTCATCTCCCTTCCTTTCAGTGCAAGGCAGCTTTGGCAGCTTAGTGCTATTTCCCCATCACCAGTAGTTCAACTGAAGCAGGTGGCAGCTGCAGCGTGGCCGGGCTTCTGCCAGCCCCGCTGTGAGGTGGATGGAGTGGCCTGCTGGGAACACAGCACCTTCTCTAAAAGCAGAGTCTGCCCACAGTCATCAGCACCATAAGTTTTCAATAATCTTGTTGGAGGTTGTCCAGTGATGTCATTTTCCTTAAATATTATTGCATTAACAGTAAAATAGCTGGGTCAGTTTTCTATATCTCTCCATTAATGGGGTTTCTAAGAATGTAGTAGGTTTGCTACACGTTCTCTTAAAACCAACAGAATTCCTTTTAAAGAAATATTCCCAGTTAAGCAGTTCCCAGTATTATTTACAGTAGGGGATTCTAGGGATCCGGAAGGACTTGAGCAGAACAGGGGCTTCTAATATAAAATGAATTTTCATTACAGGAGAGCGAGAGAAAGTAAGAGTGACACAGGATCAAAGTGTGAAGAGGTGAACCCTTATGATGAAGAGGGGAAAAGCAACATGGGTTTTGAGTCATCTGAAGAGACACAAACATCATTTTAGAAGACGTGGGTACACTAAGGGTTTCTAGGTTTTTAATTTCACTCTTAACAATAGTGCCTAGCTAGGACCAAAATGCTACGGATGTCATCAAACATAATGTCTTCTGGTTGACCATTAATCTACTGGTTCATAGACAACAGCAACTAAATCTGCTGTTCGTGTGGCAACTAGAAAACATGCAAAAATGGAAGATATGTATCTCCTATGGTTTTTCTATGAATTATGCACATAATATTACACACTATTTGTGCTGCTTTTCATAAGTATGCTGCATCCAGCTTGTCTTTGTTTCCTCTGTAATGAGATACAAAAACTTGGAAGTATAGAGTTGTATACAGATCAAGACAGACATAAGAATAACTCAAATATTCCTAATGCCCATGAGGAACATCTTGATCTTTCCAGATGGAGACTTCCAAAGTGTTATCTAATAGACAGTGAGAAAAAAAAAAAACAACTGACCACCAGAAGAACCTTAGGGATGAAGAACTCAACTTGATATGAAATAACTGCAATTTTTGCACCTTCAGAAAATCTGTGTCGATGTAAAATAGATACTGAATGAAGAATAACAAGCACTGGGACTTTGTTAGAAAGTTGTACCATAAGTTATTTTTCTAACTATTTGCTTGATAAGTATTGTGGAAACCAAATAGCCTATGCCCCCTAAAAAAAAAAAAAAAGAAAAAAAATTCTGTGTTATGTTGTCATCTAAAAATGGAATAGACTTCTTTAATACTAAATGATCAAAGTGCTCTTTTTTTTTTTTCAATATCTTAACCATTGCCTCCACTATTACAAATACTGCATACTACAAATACAAATTGCACAGGGGCAGTAGATTGAGATTTGGGAGGCTCAAGCTGCACCTGAAAAATAAAAGCTGTTCACAAGGAAGGTAGTGCAGCACTGGCATAGGTTGCCTATGCCATGCCCTGGGACAGGCTGTGGGATCTCCACCTTTAGAAGTGTTCAGGGCTCAGGTAGACAAAGGTATGGCTGATCGTGCAGTGAGAAAAGTCCCACTCTGAGCAAGAAGTTTGGCTAGATCATCTCCAGAGGTCCCTTCCACTGAGCATTTCTATGATTCTGTGCCTTGTAGGTCCCGTGCCATACCTGCCACCATGCCAGTGCAGTTGTTCTGTACACATCAGGGCCACTGAAAGGCATGAGGTGCCTACTCAGTCCTGTGTTCTAACAGGTAGCAAACATGACCCTGCATGAAAAACAGTCAGCAAGTGCACGGACTCTCAAACTCCTGGGCCTCCAAAATTATCAGAAACTGTAAAAAGCAGTCACACATTTATCTGAAAACATACAGCTGGACTCACTGGGCTCACAAAACACTTTCCTAGTGCTCCAAGCTTGTTACCTGCTTAAGACACAAGACCCTTAAATGAGACCGTTCAAAATGGTACGCAGACAATACTGATTAACTACAAACTAGGCAAGAATGTAAAGGAATGAAAATAATTTTTCTTTTAGTTGCCTGCCTACACCACATATTCCATTTCTGTAACATTGCCAATCCTTAGTACTTTAGCTGAACTTTTAAGATAAATAATTCAACTATTTGTGGTCTCCCCACTTACTGTGCGGTGACAGAAAGAGGGAATGGCAAAGCTGGAAACAATCAAATAATGTAATTAGTCATGCCAGCCATCTTCAGATCTGTTGCTAAGATTAACATTTCCATTAAGGTAAAGCTTTCATTTCAAGCAATTAATTTTAAAAGCTGTGCTATGAATCAAAAACACCGTTCAGAATTGTCAACACATAAAGCCACTAAAAAAATACAGCAGGATGTTGGAAGAACAGAAATAAAAAGAAAATGTTTGTATTAAAAAACTCAGCCACATGCATTAGCCGCCACAATATCTCACACCTTCTGTGCTGGGGGAGGGCCCACTCCCCTCCTCTCACATTTGATCAGTGTCAGCAATCCTTCCCGACCTGTTCTCTGCGTCAGCACTCCTTGCCCCAGCTTGGTGCATGGGCCACATCGGACCATGTCCTGCCCCTCCCTCATGTGCAGCCTCCCATGGCCCCTCAGGCCTGTGTAGATCCCCACAGTCATTTGCATGACCCTCAAATGCCGCTTTCCCTCAAACCCACTCACAGCTCCCCACCAAGACAGGGATGCGCTCTGCTAGCCAGCTTCCAGTGCCTGGACCAGGCAACATGGCCAGCAAGCACAGGCACCAGGGCCTCTGGCTGGCCAGAGACCTTCATTTCTTTCTCCCCTCTCCTCACATGTCCGCACCCTGCATTTCTTGCTCCTTAGGTTCAGGTGAGCTCAAATGGGAGCTGCACAGGGGTCCCTGCTAGGATTGGGCCAGGTCCATCAGGGAAAGGGCAAGCAGACACACTTGGACCCGTAGAAGCATCACCTACTGAACTAGCTCAAACATAAGGAGAGAGGAGAGGATTTTTTTCAGACCTTACTTTCTTTTAAAACCTCTTTATTTTACATATATTAGATCAGCATTTTACAAGTGTCAGTGTCTAATTTTAGACTCCTCTGTTACAGTTATGCAGCTTCAGATGTATTTGGTATTTCTAGACTTCCTGAAGTCAGCATTTATTGGCGTAGCGCTATGCACATTTGAAAGTTGGGTGCTCTTATTTAAGAACTCATTGTTAACAGCAGCAGACCAATTTCAGCTCCTCAGTAGTACAATATTTGGCTAAGCATTTATATTAATAACATTTTCAGTTATCTTAAAATTTTTGCTCTTTAGGTTTTATAGAGATCAGCTAATTTGCCATTTGTTATTGCAATGACTATGTAATTCTGCATAAAACTTTTTTCTCAATTTTTCCTGTAGCAAGAAGCAGTAACACTCGAGTAAACACCTCGTGTGTTGCTAAGTTGCAAATATCTTAGATATGTATCTTAGAATAAATTCCAAATCAAGCATACGCCCTGAGGGCCAAAACTAAAGTACTGGTAAGCAAACTGATATGATATTTTACCAGTAGGAATTTCTAAATAATTGAAAGCGAGAATATAACTATTTATGTTGCTGTCACTTGCAGGAGTTCTAAATATGACTTCAGGTGTCAGCTTCAAGTGACTACAATAAAAAAACACATTCAGACGAGTTACGATAATCAAAAAACCTAACGAGCACCTATTTCCCTGTTTACATTTCCAGTTACGGCCAAATAATGCCAGCTTGCAAGCACTGAAGGAATGTACACAATTTGTATATATATATCTCAATGTCTGAGAATTCCTTTGAGACAATGCTAACAAAATGAATTATATTCTTTCCACAGTATCCTTCCAAATTCTGTCACCTGCAGAGTGTCACAAAAGATTTCTCCATAAGCTTCTTGGTCACCTCCCTGATTAAGTGAGAAGAACACTAATATACAGAATAATAGGGGTGGCTAATGTCAGGCGGATTTCAGATTCAGCTCTCGTACAGAAGACAGGTGATACAGAACTAGTATGCACAGTCATCTGTTTATAAATCTTCTTTTTCAAGCTCTGTTGTCTTCTCTCAGTGCCTCCAAAAACTATAAGAGCTGATAAAAGGCAGGGAGCTTTTCTGGTAGCTAAATGAAGCAAAGATGATGGGTATGGTTATTTAATTTTGAAATCATTCAAGACTGTAATTTGGATTAGCTTTTCTTGATTTTACAGTGCAGAAATTCAGAGTCAGTGATGCTTATGAGTAAAGAAAATTAAAGTTATTTTTTGTATCTTTCTTATGTATGATAGTTTAATCTTCTTTCTTTACATTAACATGTCCTCAAATATAAGTTATTTTTCTCATTTTTCTGACAGTTATAGCTAAAAAAGCCCCCAATATCACTGTCATTTTATGGTATCACCAGTAATGTGCTGAACAGTTCTTTGTTGCTGGTGAGACGCAAACCATGGTCCACAAACAACTAACTAAAATTTAAATGAAGAAGAACAATGAATCAAGATAATTCTTGGCACAGCAAACACAGATCTCTCAAAATAAAGTGAGCATGATCAGTATTTGACTTACAACTCCTAGGAGACTCACAGATGGGGTAACACATACTTCCCATTCTAAAAGTGTGATTATTTCTAGCAACATTATTTATCTAAAGTAGGGAGAAATCTCATCTAAATTAGTTGTTTAAGATCCCTGTATATGAAAGCAGGTAGCTTTTGTTCCATGGTGGTTAAGACAGAAAAAGTAAATGACCATGGAGAGGTACCAGTAACCATCCTGTAATTATGGAAGGAATTTAAACAATTAGCTTAGCTCAGTACCCAAATTTTAAACCATTAAAATTTGGTGAGAAGACTCTCACCCTGTATATTATGTTGATATTGAAGGATATTTTACTGTTATTTGCTTAAATAGATGGTTCTGAGAAGGAGTGGGACAATCTTCCTTTATGCCCTGTACTAACACTGTCCTGAACTAGACTGCTATATAGAAAGAAATGGCTTTTATAAGGTATATTTTCCAACAGTGACTCCTAGTGACTCTGGTTATTTAATTTCCTCCAGTTTGCATGTGCAGATATACATACCTCATGCCAGCAGTTGTACATTATCTGGTAGATGATGTCTGAAACCAGTTGCAGTCTATAAAGTCTATATCCTTGAGGAACTTTCTCAATATCACCTGCATGTTATCATAAAGCTCATAGGGCTGCTTTCCCAAAGTGAACACCTCCCACATTAAGATCCCTGCAAAAATATTCACGGCAATGGAAGACAATAAATGAAAATCAAGAAATGCAAGATAATCCCTTTTTCCCAAAACAAGACACACACGCAAGATGTAACTGATCAGACTCTTTACAGAGAATTTTTTCCAAAGAAAGTATGGAGATGACTGACAAGTGTGATTCTGTACCCAAATGTAAAATGACTCAACTGCAGTAGAAGGTGAAGTCAGATTATACAGCTAGTTATGAAATATATTTAATATGGAAAATAAGGGACAAAGCCCAAGACATAGCAATCCATGGATTGTAATTTTTGCAAAATACATACAAACATCCCCTTGTATATGTGTGTGTGTGTAAACAGAAAGAAGGAAGGAAAAACAGTGACAGCTATAAGTATCTATGTTTTTATAGAAAAAATAATAAGAAATTTTTTACTGATTTTTTGAAGTGAGTGGGATATATATTCCTTTGGTATCAGAAAGATTTCTGAATGCTTTATAGTGTCAGCGACATATACCTATAAAAACTGAATTATACTGAAGCAATAGAAACACTGGATAATATAATAATTATGAATTCATAATGATAGCTTTGCAAGAAATGATTTTTGTTGTAACTGAGCATCTGTGATAATCATGCCAATCATAAAGTAAAAAAAATATTGTGCAATATTTATTTCATAATGATATATAATACTGTCAGTAATTTTTTTTTTTTAAATAAATTTACTTGACCTTTGGCTTCCCTTCACTTTGAAGGCTGGAGCATTGTAGTATCACAGTGGGATCAGAATAAAATAGTACCTGAATCCCAGCTTTCCCTGCTGAGAACATTAAAAAGCCAAGGCTATTTGTTCTCTGACATCTGCTTTCAGGATATGAATACATTAGATCACTTTTTTAGTGAATTAAAGACACATTAGTTTAAAACAAACAAACAAGGTCTGATGGATCCCACTCTCCCCTTGCTTCCACTGCATCCATGGATAGTGTTAAAATGAGAAAAGACCTTCTGAGGAAAAATAATGTTTCTCATTGAAGTTAATGCCAATATTGAAGTTAATGACAATAAAGCCTGGAGCCAGGATTTCATCGATAAGAGCAAAAAGAAAATGTATCAC
This sequence comes from Chlamydotis macqueenii, assembly GCF_036417535.1. NCBI lineage: Eukaryota > Metazoa > Chordata > Aves > Otidiformes > Otididae > Chlamydotis > Chlamydotis macqueenii. The sequence goes on from NC_141556.1 coordinate 134,356,383, forward strand.
CAGAAAATCCAAGTTATGATTTAATCTCATATATTATAAACAACTTGTAATGGGCACGAGTGAGCTGTTTCTCTGCCAGAGGCATTAATATTGGGAAACTAGCTGAAGTTAAACATAAGAAGCAGCGTAGCATTTGGAAACACTTTCATCTGCTTTATTCACTATTATTCCATGTCAAGAACAGTGGGTTGCAAATCGTTCATCAACTTGACAGCTGCCAAAATTTTCCTACTGGAGGAGCAAACTCAAGTAAGTGGAATTTAAGCCTGTTCACAAAAGGCTCCCTTTCCTTTGACACCTTTTTCAGACTCTTAGAAACACTGAACAGATTCCAGGGATTTGTAAATCATACCTTGAAAACCCCTAACGTGGAAGATCAAATGTTTGAAATTCCTGGGTAGAAAGTGATCTGCAAATGCATCTTATTTTTGCCAAGATACAGAGTCCCAGCTCTTCCACAGCTGGCTCATACACAGAGTCCACTCTGACCTCTGGACTAACAGAAAAGCTCTTTTGACTTGGGCATCGGAGATTTATGGTCTAGATACACCAAAGATACTGTTTGATCTCCACTGCCAACAGTTTACTTTACCATATTAAACACATAAAAGGAAATGGGAAGCAGGCAGGGTTTCTATGTGCCTAAAAGAAAAACAACAGGGCTAAAAAATTCCAAAGAGGATAGGGCTTGGGTGTATAAAACTGTTAAACAAGAACACAAGCTGTAACTGCATTTTACATTCCTGCAGTGTGTATATGTCTAACATTTCCACTTAGGAAACTGAGGAGATCCAAATGTAATGTGTATATGTCAAATTCTGTACGTACCCAAGGCCCATACATCTGACTTGCTGCTAAATCTGGTGTAATGAAAAACTTCTGGTGCTGACCACTTCACTGGAAATTTGGTTCCTAGTGAACTTAAATACAAGTCATCCAGAACATACCTACAAGGCAAGAACCAGCCTGGGTTGTGACTGAGTTACAGTGAAATACTATTTATTGCTTTTTTCCTGTACATCATAACATTCCTAAGAAAAGCCTGGGCAGAATCCCAAATTGCTGAAGTATACCTGATAGAGGCCTTAGCTATAAGCCATAGAACAGATTGGTATCAACTTATTAGAGTTGGCCTTCAAATTAGGTGAAAATCTTGTATACAAAGTAAACTCCAAGATTTCTTTAACAAACATGAGTAATGAAATCTCTTAGGCCTTTAAACATGAGCTCTTTTAGGCAGACGTATGACTTTATTCCAACTCCATCACAGTTTATGGTCATTAATGGAAAAGAGACAAAAAGAACTGTATCACACGCTGTGCCTTAACTTTACTACCAGCCAATTACAAGCTGACCAATGCCAGTAAACTATATATACACTAACATTATAGCTTCAGAAGGCTCCCAATTGTTTTACTTACCTGGTCATCCCAAAGTCAGATACTTTCACAGTAAGATTGCTGTCAACCAAACAGTTCCTAGCAGCCTTTAGTAGAGAAATGAGAAAAGAGATGAGTGGAAAAAGTACAAAGAGGAGCAAATAATGTAATATCTTGGTAATTTGCTGATAATAATTTTTATCCTCTAGCATCTCAATGAATAATGAAGAATTTGATTGCTTTCATTGAAGCAATTAAGTTTGGAACTGTAAGGGAACAGTAAGTAGGTCTCTTATTTCACTTTTTGACTATTGATTGAAAAACATTCTTTACCATTATCTCAGCTTTACAAATAAGGACATTGAGGAAACAGAAGTAAGAAACCCACATTCATCTAAAAACCAGAAACACAGCCAGAAACTAATCCCCGTCTTTCAAATTGCGTCCTACTCCAGGGTCCTTTTCAGTAGTCTTGGAATTTACCAAGGCATAAAAAAGTGAAAAAACATTGATTGGATTATTTGCAATGCACTATAAACAGAGTGGAGCAATGAAAGGTGATTTGAACAGCCTGGTTTATGAAAGGTTCAATATAAGCCTAGTTCTGTAAATGATCACTTGATAATATTTATCTAAGGCTGTCTTCTCTGCCTGCATGCTTATTAATTTCCGTGATACAGTTTGCATCTACAGTCTTCAACCTGAAAGCAAGCTCACGTTTTATTTCTGTTTTCCCATAGTCTACAGTCAGTTTTTGGGAAAGTGAAACTTGAATTCTGCTACCTAAGTTGTCCGATATTCCTGATTTCTGAATCAGACTGTGAAAATTGCTGAGATATGGATTTAACAACTTTGTTTACACATAAAGACAAATCTTTGAAAACATCAACAAGACATTCAAAATGCTACTCGAGAAGACTGCACCCCTATTGGAAAATTAAGCAAATTTGTACAGTTATCCAACACATTTGTCACAAATGATTCAACACGTTTTTGTCTACAGTTAGAAAGCAAAATACGGCTACTGACTCTGAAGCACAATACAGCAGAAATTGGTTAGGTTCACTTTTAATAGGCCAATAAAATCACAGTTTATTTCCCCAAAGTCAGAATTCTTGAAGGTTAAGTTTTGCATAAACTTTGGGTCCAAGTCCTTGAAAGGTCTGATCCCTTCATTGAAAGCAACTTGAAATTACTTGCTTGAAAACTGGCAGAAAAATGTATTTAAAAGACCTAGGGAGTTGCAGACTTTCAAGTTCTGTTCTTGCAAAGCACCAGAGTAACTTCCAGCTTATCCTAGTAGTGTTCACAGTTGTTTTGTAAGAGAAATAGTTCCCAATTAGGTAAATCCCTAACTCATCAGAAACAATCCAAGTGACCCAGATCTTTAATGTTGCACCTCTTTCTCCTGGAGGACTACAGCAACATTGGACAGAAGCTTTTACTCCGGTGGACTAATTTTACAACTGAATGTCTGTGCTGCCAAGTGGTGCACAAATCCTTGAGGCTAGAGCCCATAAATGCAGGCAGCACAGTGTGCTGTGCTGCGGGCCTGTCAGCTCAGCGCTAAAGTAGGGCATGTTAGCTTGTGGGCAGTGCTGTTTACATATCGCTTTAGTGCTGCTCATCCAGAGCTGCCTTGTATTGAGCCAGCTGGCCATCTCTGTTCAGAGAACCACAGCGCTTTTTGGGGTGAGTGCCAAGAGAGCCAGTGCAGCTGTGGCTGATCATGGGGGGTAGGACTGCCTAGTGTTCGGTCATCCCCCTACTTTCCCTGTTCCACTTCTCCCCTGGGATAGCTTACCAAATATCTATGTATAAACTGACAGCTCTCCAGAAATGCCATAGCATCACAAACATCATAACATATTTCCAGAAGCTGGAGGGCTTGTAGTTCCTTCCCATAACTCCTTAGGTAGCTAAGCAAACAGCCATTAGGCATGTATTCTGTCACAAAATAGATGGGACATGATTTTGAGCATACACTCTACAGTCTAACAAGTTTGGGATGACTAAGTCTCCTGAAATAAAGAAAAAAAGAAAATAATGAAAGAATAGATAGAGGTTATTGTGCATTTCCCTAAGTTTTGTTCTTCAAGTATCGATAGAATGTACTGAAATAAATTATTGAAACTGGATATAGTCCACCTCAGACTTCAAATACTCCTTTTCAAGAAGAACTGAGTGTCCTTCTGCTCACTACTTTGAAACTGAGTAATGATGACAATAAAAAGAAGATTCAGTATTGATGAAATGACAATGTTGTAGTCAAAAACTGAAATAGGATTTGGCAGTCCAAAAGTGCAGCCTTAATAGTGGGAGAAAATAGATCTGAGGTGGAGAAGTGGACATTAGACCTCAAGGTTTTCTACTAAAACCATGTTGCAAAATTTTCAGATTCAGAATCCTGATTGTATCAGCTAGTTAACAGACAGGAATGTAGTGCATTCCTTCAGGATACAAGATATCCAAAATATTCTTGAATTTGTATGCTTCATTTACCATCTCATGGAATTTCACTGGAAATTCTAACATCTTTGCCTCTCTGAGTCAGAGACTAAAACTTCAATTTTCAGGTTCATATTTCAGTTATCTTCAGTTATTAATCTTTCTCTATTTCCTACCTTCAGGATGCCAGGAACAGCTTTCTAACTGTTTCTGTATAAATGCTAATGAAGCATGATTTTAAGTGACATATGTGGAATCTCTGAAGTTGTGGAAGAGATGTTAATTGAAAACTTTGTAGATGATCCTATCAATCTTTGTTAAGTTCTTTTTGTAATACTTCAAATATCCTGTGTGGCTACCTATTTAGCCTGCATCTAATGTACTCACCGTTACTTAATGCTATTTTTAAGAGGAAATTATCTTTTCTTTGTGTGCTATACATTACTGATTAATGTTTGGAGACATCATTATTTCCAAATAATTAAGCAATGCCATAGCTTACATCATTGTCTGAGATTCTTCTATGAATTCATCTTCTGACATTGCTCCCTCTTTAATCATCTTTACCGCCACATCATATTGACCCTTCCACTTTCCCAGATGCACCACTCCAAACTGACCACTCCCTAGCTCTCTCAGTAGGAATATTTATTCTCGTTTCAGCTCCCAGATTCCTGGTGGGACAAAAGAAATTCTGTTAGCAAAAAAAAAAAAAAAAAAGACTAATGCAGGTGTGGTATCCCCCTCATGCAATGTGTTGCTTTCTCTAGAGGGTTGCAGAACCATGCAGCACTGAAGTAACACACTTGTCTCTCACTTTTGTGTTTTAGTTGTGAAAGGAGACTACATTTTCTACAAGTGTTGTTTGTTATAAATAGATTTGAAAAAGATTTACATATCAAATTATGATATATTTTCATATAGGGGACTGGAGAACAAGTATTGTGCCAGGTTATGTGGCAAAGGGAAAGAATGGCCATGGCTTGGATGTGCTGGGGAAGGAAGCACGCAGGGTCTTGCATAGTTGATACAAAACTTGACACAAAATGCCTTAAAAAGAGCGCAACATGAAAGTTGACATAAAATGCCTTTGCATTCACCTTGTCCTGAATGTAGACTAGATGTGCTTGCAGGAAGGGATACCTTATTTCACAGAACCATAAAGTCTCAATGTTATACTAGACCAGAAGAAACTACCGAAGAAGCTATTGAATGAAAGACCATCCCTCTCAAAGTCTCACATTGTCTTGTGCATGGGCAAACAGAAATGGCCACCAAACAATGAGCTCAAAGATCCTGTAACCTCCTGCAAGCCTGAAAGCAGTAAGAATAATTATTTTCTGGCTATTCTTTTATTGGTGGCCAAGACTGACACCAGTTTCAAAAAGGAAAGTTATCTTCATACCATTTCCTAATGAAGCTTTGGTTGGGACTTTATTTACTTGCACAGACACTGAAAGCCGAAGCCTTGTCACCATGCCTACAAAGAAAACCTGTTAAAGGTCACAGTATATACATGAGTCTTCTGAAATCAAACAAAATACAGGGAAACTAATACCTCCCTCTCCCTCCCATATCGCAACCATCCTAATGACAGACATTCAATATGCAATATTCAGCAGCTGCTGCATTACTCCAGAAGACTGAAAATTTTCTATGGTTAAGGGCTAGTCCAGCAAAGGTATTGCAAGAAGAGTATTGGTGTTGCAATTATTGCAAGTACAATACCCAAAACCCCTGTACAGCAAAGGAAAGCAACTATATTAATTGTGAATACGTTAGATCAAGTTCCATCCAAATTCTTCCAAAAGATGTTTTAATATTTAGAGTATTCAGTATTAGAAGAGATTCACCATAACTCTGAGAATTCCAGAATCCTAAGCCAAAGTCAATCAAGTAGAAAGAGCATATGGATTACCGGCTGAGTTGTGCTGATGGTAGTGTATAAGCTTGGGAATTGATCCAAAACAGTAATTTTCAGTGAGGTAATACTTGTTCTCAGGGGTTTTGTGCACATGGTAATGTCTGACTGTTCCTTTTTTCCTTCTGAAAAACATCACAAAGTGCTGTACATGTCAAAGCCTTGCAAAGTGCCTTCCAGCCCATGTGGTAACAGATTAGTTCCTGAACGAACTGCAACACTCCAGCTGACCAAATAACAAAATATGCAGTCAATGTCACCAGGAATACTGTTAACTTTTCCTCAGTCTGCTTTCCCCTCCTTTACACCTGGATATGTAGTACCTCCTAGCACATTGGAGACTTCTGCTGTATACTGTAATATAGTCTGATGGTTAGCACTTGTCTGCCAACAGTTACATCTAGAGCAAAACACTTTCATACACTGCCATTGCAATGGTTCTAAATTTCATTTTGAAAACCTCCCCTTCCCCTTCCCCTTCCCCTTCCCCTTCCCTTTCCCTTTCCCTTTCCCTTTCCCTTTCCCTTTCCCTTTCCCTTTCCCTTTCCCTTTCCCTTTCCCTTTCCCCTTCCTATTCTCCTTCCCTTCCTTCTCTCTCGCTCTTGAGACTCCACTATTCCCCTAGGCATGTTACATGCCTATGTTTAGATGAGACAGTTCTGTACCTCTGTTCCCCTGTTCAGGGAGCCACTGCCATGTATGAATTCAAATAACTAATATGACCTGAATGGGCTGAGGTTCACCTTTAACACAATGCAGAGATTTCGTTGTTGACCAGCCACACCAAGCAGAATGCCGATAGCACACTCATATAAAAGGTGCACATTATTTGGATACTCACTCAGGAACCTTGCTGAATTGCTGAATACAGACACAGTATACATTCCTGCTTGGCTAGATTTCCAAACAATAAAAGCACCTTCTTTCCCCTAATACAAAAAAACCAAAACAAAACAAAAAAAAAAAAAACCCAAAAAAACCCCAAGGAACAATGAGGTTGGGATTCATGTCAGTGAACTTCAGGCTTTACATGGTCATGTCCACAAAGGACATCTGACCTCCTTTAAGGACTGCATTAGGACAAAATGAATTATGCCTTAGAAATATTTATTTCTCTCCACTAAAAAGAGAGTCTAGGTAAATGGTTGTGGTATCCCACTGTAAATGTTTAAAATTAGATGAGTTGTACCCCAGCCCAGACAGGAAGCAAGTAGTCTGCAATTTTGTTTTGGTCTGCAGATACAGATTTATAAATGGGGAGATGGACAGTTGTTAACCCCATCCCCTTCTTCATGTGCCCTCCAGAAATGGTACACGTTATAAGACCCAAACACGGCCACATACATCCTGTCTGAATAAGAGCTCTATCCACCACACTCAGTTCCTTTACATAATGCATTAGACTGAGGGTTTTTTTTCAGTATTTCTGAATTACTGAATAAGTAGAAAGATTTCCACTGCACTCTATTATATTTGGACTATTTTTAGTCTTTATGTGGTTCTCCAGTCCTAACTTTCACTATCCAGTTTTACTTCTGTTGATGGCTTATCACACTGTGCTGGAAATTCTGGTTTTTGGAGTTCACTCGAAAGTGCTAGGAATGGCTGTTGCAGGGAGGAAAGCAGACTTATAGCACCTCACATACAGGCCAAGGTTCACTGCTGTGAAGTTCAAAGGAAACTTCATGTCCTCTTAAATTAACTGGAATCAGGAGTATCCAGCATCTTCTGGGACTGTGAGATCACTGCCTTTCTCCAGTGATTTTCCACACTGGAATTTCATTCCTGAACCTATGGTGGACGTGTAAGGGAAAGGACACTGAATCACAGCTTCCAAATAGTCGGGTTATATAAAAGTTTTTAGTGGCTGAGGACAAATACGACTGCCTGTGAGAAAGCAGCAAGCCACAAGAGGAAAACTTGTCTACTCAGCACACTCAAGCGCAAAGCATGGCTGAGGCTGGGTCTCCTCCAGAAAAGTACATGGACAAGTCCTTCTGCAGCCGTCTGCTGTAAAGACTTGTACACCTGACTAGTCTTACAGTGACATCCATCCTTGCTCCTAGTCAGCTGCATCCAGCCAACACTCAGTGGCTCAGCCAACACTGGGTTTGCTCAGGGTTGCCTGCTTGTCTGGATGAACTTCTTTTACTCCACATTTGTGTATCCATCACAGAGGATTCTAGGCTGACCTGCAGAAAGAGCCACACTGGAGGAAACACCACAGACTTAGAGATAAAACCAAAAAGCAGGGTTTTGAGGGGAAATGCACTCAGTGTGGCTTTTTTCCAGGCCTATTTTAGAGGCGCATCGTTTGTTCATGTATGTAGAAGAGCCATTAACTCATCCAGGCATTTTTGGACACCTGTTTATTGACACCAAGTTAGCACAACAGTTTCTAGCACTCTAATACTACAGCTATTTGAAGAGCATCAGCATCCTCTAGCTACGCAGTATAGCAAAGACAACAGACAGAAACATTTCCATGCTTGTTCATATACAAGCAATAAAGGATATGTAGGACCTTCTGACAGAGCAGCTGCTCAGACTGGGCACAGGAGATATTACCAGCATACCAACTGCAAAGAGAAATACTGAGTTTATTATTCACAGGCTGATTTCTGAAGAAGGCACAGCAGACACATGAAAAATGCCAGACATTGTAAATATTTGCAAAACTGCTTTTAATAGCCAGAGGGTAGACTTGGGGCTTGTCCTGCATGTGTGAGTTTAGGGCATGAGATAAAAGGAAAATCACTGGTTCCCATCTACTTCCTTTCATCCAGTGGCTCTCCTCACCCCAAAATATCTAGGCCTACTCTGTGACTCTGACTTCTTGCAGTATTTCCTTAGACGAAGATCCTGCCACCCTAAAGCTCTGCCAGGAGCTCTACTAGAAGTAGTTTGCTCTGTCTCCTGCAGACCATGACACAGCTGTCTCCCTAAAAGCTGGGAGGTGTGTAATTCTTCTCTAACCTTGAACCTTCTCGTTGTCCTAATATCTAAGTAAACTGAGAGATCCCAAATGGAGGAAACAAGCCAAACATGCTATGTCAGATCAGTTCACAGAGCTCTAATAAAGCCTTTTTAATAGCAGTTCACTTTTATGAACTATCTCTTTAGCATACAAGACTTATTCGTCTAAATTACTTTTTTTTTTTATCTGAAAGCAAATACACTCATGTCTTTGGAAGTCTGTGAGCAATGATGTTGCTGATGACAATATTTGTAACTGTTACTATTAGGATAGCCATACATAGGATACCATTGCTCTAGATATAGGGGACATGTATAGTGGAAAGACAATCTGTACCCAAATAATATTTTGGTTCTCCTGAAGACATACTCTGTATACTCACTCATGCTTAGCAATACTCTGCGTTTCTGCCAATGTCTGCTCGCTGACACTGGAGTTTTCCCTGCAAAGACGAGAGAATGTGCTGAAATTGTGAAGAGCTAGTTATGAAAAATACCTTCCTTGGGTTAAAAGTCATGCTACACATGTTTTTTCAGTAGTTATGCCATGGTCCAAGGTGAATATTTAAAAAAATTGAGACATATTTAATCATCTGGATTTTTTTGTGACTTGGTAAACACTGATACAGCCTTTCCCCTCCACTGTGCAATGTGTTGGAAAGCCAAACACTCTCTGTGCATGCTGTAACAGGCAATGAAACTACATATCCCATTAGTGACCTTATGAAGAGATTGCATCTACCTTATCAACATTTATATAGAAGATTTCCAAAACTGCACAACTCCAGACTTTACAAATAGATATTCTTAGCATGACAGACAACAGAAGGAGTTTGCGTGACAAAAAAAAAAGAGAAATAATCTCTTGTGCAGAAATAATAGTGATTCTTATTTATGCTGTCTTTGACAGGATACTATAAGAGTAGGGAGGGATTTTTTAAGGAAACCTCTGAATCTTGTCCAGTATGGTTTACTGTAAGACAATTTGTTATGGTGCTGTGAATTTGTCATTCAATTACTTAGGCGTACATTTAATGCTTACAATGTTGTGTTCACGTTGCTAAAAATGAAAAGATAGGTCTGATGTATCACTTTGCCAGACCTGGACTCCCTTTACCCTGTACTGGACCATTCACATGCATACAAGAGCCCAAGAGTGCTAGCAAGGTTGATTTAATGCTGAAATAAGAGTACAAACTTTGAAATCCCAGCATCATTGAAGTGAGTGGCAAAACCCTATTGATTCAAATGAAACCAGGATTCTCAACTGATGTTTTTTGCATTAATGTATGCGTCAAGAAGACAAATTGTATTTGATTCTATACCTTTCAGGAAACTTCAAGCGTAGTACTCAGAAAGTTATTTAAAAAGAGAAATATTCCAGAAATATCACCTAATCTTTACTAGAGTGGTAAGGAAAACATTTAAGCAGTAGATGGCTGCTTATTGATTCACCTTGGCTCCTCATCATTCAAAGATAACTTTCTCAAGTAAGTGCTCGGTACGAAACCTTCATTCCTGCAAAATAAACAGTTCACAGTTTAGCTATCGTACATGACTGTATTTTAAATTTTGTCACATAAAGTAGGAAGAAAGGATTAATCAGAGAGTCACTTTTTAGAAGGCCACTAACAGAAATGCTCATGGTTAAAACATTTCTGCTTGTACTTACCATGTAGAAAAATATAGAGGTAATCTGGTTTAGAAAATTACATTTCAATGAAGTACTCTCTGCTAGTCATTGAAATGGATTGTTCCTTCGCCATGAGTTTCATCAGATGGAAGACTGGAGCAGGTGTTCGACAATATCATTACATGCCATCTCAGTTGCTGTGATGAAGGATGCCAGTGACTAATGGGTACCAGTGGAGTATCCAAGGTCGAATGCAGAAAGTCAATAGGTAATCTCAGCACTCTTCCCAACACAATGTCGGATAAAATTGAGAAGCTAAGCTAAGTGAACATGGACAGCTGACCTACCACCATAAACAGCTGTCAGCATGGCATGTTGCACCTAAGATATGGGGGCCAGCGGGCCTCTGTACTTGTAAGGGCATTTGCTGTGCCCATCAGAAAAATAAACAGAGAGAATAAACTGTCTATTTGAATATGGATGGACATAGAAAGGAAGAGTTTATTTAACACAGATCTCACTAGAGTGAGAAGAAAACTGAGAGTACCTGAAAACAGGTGAAAAAAGTAACTCCTGATGTTTGTTCCTACTACACTCAGGAAAACAAGATCTACAAGTTTTTTCAAGCAGAATTTAAAGGTTGTGCTGTGACATATATGTGACTTGTCCTTACAGAATAAATACTGCAAAAGTCTCGGTTTCTCAAGCCAAAGAAAAAATTGTAAAAGTCTTCCCTTTCTCTTGATCTCTTTCTGCTTCTTCATTCATCTTGGAGCCCTCAACTCAGGCTCTGTAAGCAGAGCTGCCTGTGTCATATGCTTTTACAGAGCCATAAACAGCCCCGTGAGGGCATTTAAGAGCATGTCTCAGCTTACTAATTTATTAGTGATTGTGAGTGATTGGGGTTGTGTACTGCATTCTTCACCCAGAACAGTATGCCAATCCTGTGAGTTATAAAGTGCAGACACTTTACCTTAAGTTAAGGTTGCTTTATTTGTTGGTTTCCTTGTAGTTGTAAACTTAATCAGTGAATTATGAGTGGATCAAGTAATATCATTCTCTTCCAAACCAGTTTAGGCATTCCCTAGCTCAAAAATTCTTCCCTTACACATTTCTATCAAGTACATAAAATCAAACTCAGCTAGCATCCATCATGAGACAGCAAAGAATTTTATCTCTTCCCAGCAGCTCCTGTTTGTTGCTCTGCCTTTGTCTCCAGTGTACTCCTAACGCTGTTTCTCATTTGATAACTTGGGGAGATACTCTCTTTTCTGCCCCAGCTGGATATTATTGAAAAATACTGTATTTTAAGTTGCTGAAGGGGATTCTTTCATTTGTGAAACTCAAAGAGAATAATTAAACCCTATGCAGGATGGGGTGCCCTGTCTTTGTGGAAAAGTAGTGCTACAGCTGGGGACAGACTGAAGTGATAAGTGATTCGTGCCTCAGCAGTTCCCACTGATTTCCCATGCTGCTATTGCAATAGTAATGCCGTCGGTCGAAAGGTGGTTTGCATATGCAAGAGAGGCAACATTTCTGTTTCACTTAAACAAAAAAAATGGGTAAAAATGGATAGCTTCTGTGTACACAAGCCCTTCTTCAGGCACATATCAAAATTAAGACTACTGAATACTATCTTAGCTAGTATACTAGGCAGTGACTGTAGTAAAACTTACTCAACCTGGCAGCCAAGGACGGTAATGAAAATGAAGTTGTACAGAAAACAATGAGGCTTCTAGAGCAATGTTCAAAAGCTGCTAAGGTGTCGTAGTTCAGCCTCGATGGGGACCAGACTACGCAGTCTCTCTCTCACTCCCCCAACTCTCGGAGAGAATAGGAGATGATATAAAGAAAAACGGCTCAAGGTTTGAGATAAGGACAGGGAGAAATCCTTAAAGTTACTGTCACGGGCAAAACAGACTCGATTTGGGGAAAACTATTCATTTATTTCTAAAATTAGCAGGAGAATGAGACAGGGAACAAGATAACCTCCCCCCACCCCTCCCTCTTCCCGGGCTTAACATTATCTCTACTACCTTCCCCTCCCGAGTGGCACAGGGGGGAAAAAGGGAATGGGGGTCGCGGTCAGTTCATCATGCATTGTTTTACGCCGCTGTATCATTGTCGGGGGAAGAACTCCTCGCATTCCTTCTCTGCTCCAGCGTGGGGTCCCTCCCACGGGCCACAGTCCTTCGTGAAACTGCTCCGGCATGGGTCATCTCTTCCACGGGGTACAGTTCCTCTAGAACAGCTGTCCCAGTGGGCCCTCCACGGGCCACAGCCTCCTTCAGGCCTCCACCTGCTCTGGCGTGGGTCCTCCACGGGCTGCAGGTGGATCTCTGCCCCTCCGTGGACCTCCATGGGCTGCAGGGGTACAACCCGCTCCACCATGGTCTTCACCACGAGTTGCAGAGGAATCTTGGCCAGGAGCTGCGTTACTCCTCCCCCTCCTTCTTCACTGACCTTGGCGCCTGCAGCCGTTCCTCACAACAGGCTGGCAGACGCCTCTCAGGATCCTTTTTACATCTTATTCACTTCTCATCTCCTCTCCACTTCTTGCAGCCGGGCCGGGCCGAGTTGGGCCCAGTCGGCTGCCTGGCGGGAGGCCAGAGGGTGAGGCCTGCAAGGCCCATGAGGTTCATGCCTCCCCCTCTCTGCCCCCAGCTCAGCTGCTTCACATCTTCTGTTTGTTTTTTTTTCTGTTTTCCCCTACTTAAATACGTTATCGCAGAGGCATTATCACGGGACATTCTGCTACCAATTGGCTCGGCCTTGGCCAGCAGTGGGTCTGCCCTAGGCCTGGCCGAGTCCACTAAACAAAGGGGAGCAAATTCTAGCAGTTTCCTACAGAAGCTACCACCTTAGGCCCCCCCTCACTAACAATTCTAATATAGATCCTGAAAGGTACCACAACTGCCTGCAGTGTAGTCTACAAAGATGAGATATATAGAAGACGGTGATCATGGAACAAAAGTATTCTGCAGGGTGTACTTACCCTTCCAAATCCCTTACTTTCCACCTGTCAGAATCTTCCTCTTGCAACACATAGTATTTATTGCTTCTAACCAGCTGAATAGCTGAATTTCCTTCAGGTTCATAGCTGCATTGGGCCACAGCCACATTCAGAACTGACTTGTCTGGTGATAGCACTTGAGGCAGGCTTCTGTGCTTCCGCCTTTGATGACAGAGGAAATTAAACTATAAGGAGACGCAGCACAGCGTACAGTAAAAAATAACACAACATACACATGATCACTTGTGTCGTAGTTCAGCCCTGATCGGGACCAGACTACGCAGTCTCTCTCTCACTCCCCCACCTTCCGAGAGAACAGGGAGAGAAAATATAAGGAAAAATGGCTCGAGGTTTGAGATAAGGATGGGGAGAAATCCTTAAAGTTACCGTCACGGGCAAAACAGACTCGACTTGGGGAAAACTATTCATTTATTACTACAAACAGCAGGATAATGAGACAGAGAACAAGATAACCTCCCCCCACCCCTCCCTCTTCCCAAGCTTAACATTATCTCTACTACCTCCCCCTCCCTGAGCGGCACAGGGGGGAAGAGGGAATGGGGGTTGCGGTCAGTTCATCACATGTTGTTTCATGCCGCTGCTTCATGGTCGGGGGAAGAACTCCTCCCGACTTCCTCCCCTGCTCCATCATGGGGTCCCTCCCACGAGCCACAGTCCTTTGTGGAACTGCTCCAGCGTGGGTCATCTCTTCCACGGGTGCAGTCCCTTCAGAACAGCTGTCCCAGCGGGCCCTCCACGGGCCACAGCCGCTTTCAGGCATCCACCTCCCCTGGTACGGGATCCTTCACGGGCTCCAAGTGGATCTCCTCCTCCGTGGACCTCCATGGGCTGCAGGGGGACAACCTGCTCCACCATGGTCATCACCACAGGCTGCAGGGGAATCTTGGCCAGGAGCCGCATTACTCCTCCCCCTCCTTCTTCACTGACCTTGGCGTCTGTAGCCGTTCCTCACAACAGGCTGGTAGATGTCTCTCAGGATCTTTTTTACATCTTATTCACTTCTCATCTCCTTTTCACTTCTTGCAGCCGGGCCGGACCGAGTCGGGCCCAGTCGGCTGCCTGGCGAGAGGCCAGAGGGTGAGGCCTGCAAGGCCCATGAGGCCTGCGCCTCCCCCTCTGTGCCTCTGCCCCCGCTCAGCTTCTTCACATCTTCTCTTCTCCTTTTTTTTTTTCTGTTTTCCCTTTCTTAAATACCTTATCGCAGAGGCGTTATCACGGGACATTCTGCTACCAATCGGCTCGGCCTTGGCCAGCAGTGGGTCCGCCCTAGGCCCGGCCGAGTCCACTGAACAAAGGGGAGCGACTTCTAGCAGTTTCCTACAGAAGCTACCACCTTAGGCCCCCCCTCACTAACAAAACCACGACAACTTGTATCTTCAACATGTAGAATGATATTAGGCAAATTAATCAAAACCAGGGAGCTGGGCACAGACAAGCAGCTTTTTCCTCATCCATTTAGAAACACAGCCCAGATACTGTTGTCCACATTTGTGAGACAGGTGAGAACGGAACCAAGTTCCCTGATAATGACAGCAGAAGCAAGTAACTCTGAGTGGAGGCTGACACTGCTGTAATAGCAAGCTCTCATTGCCAGAATTATGTGATAGATGTGATTTGTATCAAAAGCCTGCCACCTATCTGAAGCTGATACTACTTAATGAGCTGTTGCAGTTCACATGCTTTGGACAGCACATGACCAAATTATGCTTTACTATAACTAAGTGGGATGATATCCTGTTGTATCAAAAGACCCCATCACAGAATTATAAAATAACTTTGGTTTCTTGAATGGCTTTTGAGCAATAGTAATGTTACCATGAAGCACAATAAGCATTAGTCAGTTGTTACTACTAATCATTGAAAGCAAAAAGCTATGCTAATTCTAAATCATTCCCTTTCCTTACCATGTTTTATTGATGTTTCTCTGCTGAGCATGTTTGGTATAAGGAATCCCACTCCTTGGTGCCTAATTTTCCCTATGCAGAGTTAAGCAAATGTAGGTACGTAACTACGGGATTCATCTGACCTAGCTTTGACCCATGTCTTCACGTGAAATATGTAACCCTACAGAAGTGTCTACCTCTCATCACTGATTGATGAAGAGGTCTACACAAATGACTCGGATAAGAAGCTTGGCATTAAAGTTTGGTGACATCAATCAAATCATGAGCAAAAGAGCATCTCAAATTAAGGCACTGAAATGCATTTAGAAATCAGGGAAATGGCATAACTGAGAAAATCCAGACATCACCATTCTTTAAGAGCAGAGAAAACTACACTTGAAACACTGACAGCAAATGATGAGGGAAAATAACAAAGACTTAGGAGAAAAGGCTCCAAATGCCACCTATTGAAAACCGCTGTAGTGCAAGAATGCCAAGTGTCCTGAAGCAGGCTGTGATTCCTTTAAATCAAGTCCAAGTGACCATGGCACTGTATGTTTGCTTGTTTTCTCTTTGTTGACATTTCTTTACTTAATCTAAACAAAGAGAAACCAAAGAGCCAAGTGAATGCGTGGTTGAATCCACTGAGCCATAAGACACATATGATCTCTTCCTCCAAACACATGAAGCGTCAATCTGATCTCACTGAGCTCCAGCAGAAATACGCATTCTTTAAAGAGGTATCACTCACAGCAGAGCGCTCTTCATTTGACTAGAAGAAGGTCTGTTACTAATCACGTACCACCACTGGAACCCAATAGGGTGCTTCCTGTTGGTCATACTTGACTTTGATGAAAAGGAGCTTATAGCTTTGAGGGCCTGTGCTAGACGGGATTCAAGTCTTACACTGCCCATTTGCCTTGTGGAATAATGACAGAACTAGAGTTGCCTGCAGTTGTCAGAAAGATGGAGAAAATGATAATACAGGGATTAAGCAGTTTTCTCTTTAAAACATCTAGTGATGTTACAGCAAGCTGATACTCAGTAAATGTGCTTATGAGCTGATGTGCACCTCTGACATTTGGCCTCAGTAATTTTTGGAGATTAAATTCTTCTTTTTTAATTTCCTGTGTTTTGCTTGTGGAATGATCAAAGGGTCATCTTCTGATGGAGCTTTCATCTTTTTTTTTTGCGTGAACAGAAGAAATTGCAAAGCATTAACCAAAGTAAATGGTATAAAGAATTATTATCACAGAAATGAGTTTTTCTTTGTCTAACCTGTCAGGGAAAAGAACCGGCCAAAGATGAGCACATCAGATTTGCATCCCTTTGGGTTTCACTGCTGGCTGTGTTTTTGTCTGTTGCAATATTCTGGATGGACTTCATCTGTACCTGGTACAGATTAATGTCCTGATTTATGTTCATATATACAGCATTTCCATTTCCAGCACTGGCTAAAAGCCCCAGAGCTTTTCCTAACAGTAACTGAGAAGATCTTATTACTTCCTTTATGCTGGCAGTGGTATGACTGTGGTTTTCATATTGATGACTGTGACACTGTCGTCTAGAAAGAGCCGTAGGTGGCAGTCTAAGATTCAGCTGCAATATGTATATGGGGGACTATCTGCAGAACTGCACCCCTACTGTACAGCTGGAAGCATGTGATGGGTCTCTTCAGCTTCCATAAAACTTGTCCAATACATAATAATGAGAAGATATATGTGTACACTCAGTGGACTTCTATCTGATCAACTGCAGTATCGGTCTGACCTACATAAACCATTTTCTTTTGCAAAGATAGCGGATGCTGGGCACCAGCAGAGGTGGAAGTGTTTCTCCAGCAGGAAGCTTCTGCTTCCTCCTGTTATCAAAGCACAAGGGAAGTGCCCACTGGTTCCCATGAAGGGACCTTTGTGCTCACTGTTCTTTGTAATGGCATCACTCTTTAGGAACCAGCTCCTCTGTGGGAGACTGGAGGTATAATGCTGAACCAATGAAAGGGAGAAAGGCATTAAAGGTGCAGGACGAAAGCATGCAAAAGTAATGCCTCATGCAAAAATGTAATGTCTCTGGTCAGTTTTGCCTGCATGCAAAAGTAATGCCTCTGGTCGGTTGGGAAGAAAGCAAGGGAGCAAGACTTGCAGAGGCTGGAGAGATAAGGGACAAGGACTGAGAGGTAGGTGGAAGGAAGACTGAGGGTATGGTGGTACCTTTGATGATCAAACTGAGCTGATGAAAGGGCATAATAAAAATGTGCTGAGAGATTACAGAGGTAGCTCTGTGACTAAATATAGGCTGTTCCTCACCATGAGAAGTCAGTATTAACCTTCTTAACCTGATTATATCATACGGCTTGGGAAAATGAAGTCAAGTTGTTCTAACCAGATGTGGTAGTTATTATAACTGCATTTACTGAACATGTTTTAGAACTACCCATCTGAAAACTGTCGTGTCCCTGGTTTTTACATTTCCCTTTCAAAATATCTTCTCTGAACTCAAGCAGATGATAAAAATAAATCATAAAGGCCTAGCAGAAATCAGCATGTTCAGCAGCAGATTTGCATGACTGGTGATCTCTCCAGATAGACAAAGCATCTCCTGATGGAAGCCAGGCAAAACAGGCCACAACATTCAAAACAAGTTATGCTGCTGCATTTTCAAAAAGCTGTTACTTTCAAATTATCAGAAAAAAATGTCAAAAGCTTCTTTGTTCATAGCTTCTTTCCAAGGCTTTATTTTTTTTTTTCCTTAAAGCTCCATTTTACAGCTCTCGTGATTTTATCTTCTGTCTCTTGATAATCTATGTGTTTCTTAAAGCTCTGGCTGTTCATGTCAACTGTATACACAAAAATTCCAGCTTTTTTTTTTCTTTTTGCTTTAAGTTACTTTCTGATTAACACAGAGAGACTAGGAAATAGATCCAGACTGTATTCTAAAGATACAGAACAGAAGAGAAATTAAAATAAAGCAGGAAATACAGATGTAAAAATCCTATTATTTGAAAACCAAACTGGTTTAATTTGGAGGATGCTAGGGTAATGATGTGTGAATACACAGTCAGACCATACTGTTAGTCATTTTTTAAAGAGATAAAAACATCATAACTTAAGCAACTTTGTTCTCTTCTATTCTCTCGTCATTGTTACCTTCTTCACACCTTCAAATCTCAATAACTAAGCTGGGCAGTAAAAGTAAGGTCAAAGATACCACTATTGCTTCTGTATTTGTACAGGAGGAGACAGATGAGGAAACAAGCATAGAAGCAGATCTCTCAGTCTTGCTTTTATTCTTAAACTGGCCAACTATTGCCCTTCTTCATCAAGCAACTGCTGTACCAGAGGACTCAGGCTGAGCTGAGCATGAGTAGTGCTTTTTGGCATCCTGGTGTCCTGTTTTTCTCTTTGGGTCTGTGAAGGCCTAACTTTCTCAGATGAACAGTAAGGCCAAGTGGGTGCCGAAGGAACATCACACTCCTGGGGTTTTGTCTGATATAAACTCAAGATAGAGGCAAGACCACATGAAGAGCTCAGATGCACTTCCCAATTCATTAACTTAGGGGCTGACTCTGTAAAGTTGGGCTAAGCAAGCATCTGTACTCCTGACCCAACCTCAGTGGAATCGCACAGCTTGGGACTTGCCTGACATAAATGCAATTCATCTGCCATTTCTCACCCATGCAAAGCAGGTATATTTGTTCACATCTTCAGTTACAATGTTTTCTCCAAGTACCATTTTCACTGGAGAGGGTGGTGGAGGGGAGTTTTTGGCATCTCCAGGAGCAGGGACCTCCTAAGCACTAGACAGCCAATTTTGATGGCATTCCCTGATTCCACTGGAGAAAAGTGTACGAAGTAAAATACATCCCTACAAGGGCTGTAGCCAGTACTGCCACCAACATGTTAAAGTGAACAGAAAGCGGCTGAGACTTTCCCAGTTTGCCACATGGAAGAGGGAGATGAGTCCTTCCCTCTGACATGTTGGTGGACTCATGGATGCTGAAGCCGCGCTGCAGATTAGAGGTCTGCACCACTTTCCAGTGAGTGGCTTTTTGCAATTCTCCACCCACAGTCCTCTCTACCACCTGGATGCCAGGTCTTTCCCTGAAGCCAGATACTAAAACTTTTTCAGCTACCAGCATTTGAGGGACTGGAGGCAGTGTTTTCACACACCCAGTTATGTAACACAGAGTCACATCTGGAAGAGAGGGAGAACTAAGGAAAAAAACCATGAATTTAAGTAAGACTTTATTTCTTGAGGCTTTCTCACTGGCAGATCTATACAGTGACAGCAACAGCACCATGACAGACAACATCTCACCTCCCTGAAGTATTGATCTGCTTTACTTCCAACCTTCTCTTCATTCAAGTACTATCTCAATATCTTTAAAAATCCCATCAACCAACCATTGTTTTAATCTATGTCAAAATACAAATTTAGGGAAATTTGTAGTTGTATTTAGCTCTGTGGTTTTCACAGTTCTGTTAGCTTATTTGACTGTATACAGAAGGAATATTCTGTTTTTATTCTGGTTTTTGAAATAGTTTCGTTGATACTTTTAGTCTATGAAACAGTGATTAAGAAATACTGCTTTAATTACCCAGTGGTTACAAGACTGATGCTGTCTGGAGTCATCCCTGCACAGACAATCTCCCCATGCCCCACACATCTCTGTTAGCAACCTCGGGAACTTATTTAGGAACAAAGGAGGAGTAGATACAGCACATTATCCTGCATGTATTATTATCTCAGACATAAGCAAAGTGTTCAATATACCAAAGTTATCTTTAAAGTTCTTCTCTTGGCTAAGCCACCCATGACTGGTAATGAGGTATTTCCTTGTCCTTGCAACTGACCAGGGGTTCCATGGCCTTATCTGCTTTTGTACCAAGTGGTTTTGAAGTTAGATGAAGCTATTCAAATTACTGTTACAAATCAGCCGACCACTGATTTCTGGTCACAGTGTGTTGTGACACATTATTTAGTGCTCCATACTGATGAAACCTGTAGTAATAGTAGGTAAGCCTATATCATTAATTTCCATTTGCAAAAGCAAATGCCTGTTACAGGTAGTCTCACAGGTATAAATCAGGTTCCTAACTGCTTACACCTACATTTTTTGGATTTAACTTTTGCATTCATACTTTTTTGACTGTGACTGTAAATGCTTAAGACCAAGGTTTGATCATGATTCAAAGCAGGGGATCTACCAGTGCTCTACCATTCCAAATAATTGAGCTTTTAAAGGCTGAAGCCCAAATACTCATAAACTGTTTTTCCCTCTCCCAAACGTGGCCTTTCACTGTTAAGCATCTACACAGACGTGAGGGAATTCCCTTCTGAAAATGTGAAACCTAGGAGGGGGCCACTTTACAAATTTTCCTCTCTCAGTCTTTACAAATAAGAACTAAAATGCCTAAATATTTGTGACTAAGTTCTACAAAAAATACTTTCCTGAAGTATGTTAAAATTTTTAAAATGCTGCAGGTTAAATCACAGTGTTTAGAAAAAAAAATATTAATATAATTATATATTAATATAAGAGTTTTACTTCTATTTAGTTATGAAACTGTATTGTTTTACACTCATTCATACACACTCTTGCACTGAACTTCTATTGTTCCTACCCATCCAGCTTATAGGATCTCATCACTAGAAAGATCTTACAGCAAAATGCTACAATTTAGGTGGAGAAATAATAATGAGAAAAATAATTCCATCACCTAGTTTATTTTGTAGGTAAAAATTTCAATAATTTTTTGATGAAACACAGCAGATATAATTTAGTGTATTATTTCCCCGGATTACACTATAAGCTACAATGTATAGCAGCTATGATTTTAAACGGAGCTTAGCAAATACATGAAAAGGTGAAAGTAGATTAGCTTTTATATTGATTAAACTGCCTTAAGTGTCCATGTGATATGGTAATATTGTGAAAAACATCAGTGAGACTAAATAAACAAATAAAAGAACACGTTACATTTCTCCCAAATCATCCATCCAGGGGCTGCTTTACAGGTCTGCTTGCAACAAAGAAACCTCCCATTGATGAAGAATCCTTTATGGTACTTGTTTAGTAAATCAGAATTGTCTTTAATTTCTGAAAAGCACAAAGAAACCAAAAGTAATGTGACAGGCTGTAAAATAGAAATGTTCCTTATGATCAATAGAGTCTGCTGCACCAAACCATGGGACCCCAGAGTGCTTATC
The DNA here is from genome assembly GCF_036417535.1 of Chlamydotis macqueenii. NCBI lineage: Eukaryota > Metazoa > Chordata > Aves > Otidiformes > Otididae > Chlamydotis > Chlamydotis macqueenii. Next base: position 134,377,867 of record NC_141556.1, read on the forward strand.
AACTCCTAGTGCCAGACACACATCCTGGTCACATCTTTATCTTTATATTCCTTTACACAAACTCAACTATTTTTGTTCCTACAATGGCCAGAATGTGCGAGGGCTGCCCTACTCAATATGAGGTTTTTGCCTTCACTGGAGTTATGCAGGGAAACAGTTCTCTGCTTATAACTTATGTGTTGCATGGCTATGATTTTGTTTCATTGAAAACAATAGAAATGTCCTTGAAAAAAAAGAGGAAAATACAAAGGAAAATGCACTATCAGTATTGGTTATTAAAATGGCATTCATGCAGTTAAGTGCTATACTAGCCACATCAGGAATGGTTGTGCTCTATTAATCTCCATCAGTAAAGGCTGAACGTATGATGAAGATTAAAAAATGCACATGAAAAGTAAAAAAAAAAAAGCTTTATTTTGTCTTATTTGTCACTGAAATCTTCAGCCTTTAAAATTTCTAACCCATTCTTGAAAATACCATGCATTTCAACCCGTTGGTGATGAAGTATGAGAGAGACTACAAACAAGTGACAACGAATGGCACAAAATGATGAGGCAGGAGCATTTTCCTATATGTCCTCACATTATTTGAATATTTTGGTACACAAAGGAATAATGTTACATTTATGCAAACCTGCACGCCACTGCTCCCAGCTCTCTTCATTAGCAGCGCAGACATAGAGAAGTCCACCCTTGTACACAACCTGGAAGAGGTTGGCAAAGCCAGCATGGTGAAAGTGTACTGTCTGAAAGTATGTTACTATGCAGAAGGGAAAAGGAGAAGGGGATGGGAACTAAAAAAATAGGTTTTGTGGACCCACATCAAACTCCCACAACTTAGTAATGTTTCTCAGAGGTCACTTATATTATTGCCATTTCATATAAATACTTCGTACTTCATATAAATGTAAATGTAAATGTAAATAACATAAACAATAAATATGTACTGCCTTAACCAAAGTGGTTTGTGTCCTAAAGCAAGGTTGCAGAAAAACAGGACAGCATCGAATATTTCTAGATATTTCCACCTTCTACGTACAAAAGACCTTATAGCCCACATGTAAACTCCTCCTTTCCACTTCAGTTATTCCACATCCACCTTTCAGCTTCTGGCTCGTGTTACACAAGGACAGACCGAATGCTCACCAAGGCCAGGAACCCGTCTCTGACAGCATCCAGCAACAAGTACTGAGACAGAGTTTATGCTCAGGGCAGCCACAGAGTGATAGGAAATCCTGATCTAAAGGTGATGCATTTATACTTAATAGCATTTAAGAAGTATTTTTCTTCTCTGAATTTGTTCAGTTGCCTTGTTAAGCAAATAACTAGTATCTACAACATCCTGCAGTAAGTAGTCCTACAGCTTAGCTACACAATACGAACAGCCAGCTTCTTTTGCTTGTTTTCAGCCTATCTTCTGCTAACTTCGTTTGATGCCTCCCTAGTAATTGCTAACATCTGCTTTGCTTTTGGATCACATTTAGTACTGGGCTGGCTGTGTGTGTGTATGTGTCTGTGTAAGGTGAGGGTTTCATTTCCCTCAGGTACATTGCTTTTCAGTCATCTGCACTGAATATCAAACGCCACTTCATTGCTTTTGTTTGTTAGACTGAAGAGCTCTTGTTATTAAATGTGTACTCCCACTGGTAAGTATACATGACTGATCAATTTGCTTCCTGTCTCTTTATTTAGTTAAATGATGGAGCCTTGTGAGCTTTTCTCTTCAACATGTTGTCCATCCAATCTATCATTGTCAAGTCTGTCCTTTGACCTCGCTTCAGTTTACAACATCTTTCTTCAATTATGGTCACCACAACTAGACACAATATTCTCCTGGTGATCACAGTAGCGTCAAAACATATTGAGTACTTTTATTCAATATGTGCTTTCTTCCATGTCCAGGGATGCCATTAGCTCCTTTGGCCACAGCATCACACTGCCAATTTGTGTTCAGCTATCATAATCCTAAAGTCCTCTTTAGAGATATAGTTTCCCAGAAAAAAGATCCCCATCCTGTAACTATAGCATACACTCTTTTCCCCACTTAACTGAATTATGCACTCCTGGCATAAATACATTAATTTAACATAAATGTGTCATTCAGTGCCACAAAACTGGAGGAGGGAGAAGGGAAAGGAAGACCAAAATGACACCTAGGATCAACCAAGCAGTGAAATAGTAAGTATCTCTCATGAGGTTGCTCTTGGGCATGGCAATTATTGCAGGGTCATGAATTAATGTGCTATTTAGCAACCCTGTTATTCACTCTAGCAGCCTGATGCTTGTGGTGGCACTGTTTGTTTGGCAGCGGCTCTCCAGAAGGGGATCTGTGGCCACTTCTCACATCTGCATGTCCCACTGCCCATAGAACTGAGATTGATGGAGGCTCTGGGAGGAACCAGAGCTGAGCAACTGAAACAGATGAAAGGCAGCAAATTTGAAGTTATGGCTTTCCCATGACATTTAATTCTTCAACATATGCAGTGCCTATGTAGTAGCTGCATCTTCTGTTACAAGGCATAGCCTTGGATTTCCTGACTGTGGCACATTTGAATGGTAATCAGGCAGTCAGGGATCAAATCCTGCACTTGGTATTGAGGCCAAGAAAAAGAAGTGGAAAGAGACAGTGAGAATTAAAATAAGATTTTTAAAGTGCTTAATTCTGCCTTAAAATAAGTGGTAATCACATAGTGTAGTGATATATATATTCCAGAAAATATTAAAACAAATCCGATAGACCTTTGAACATAAAAGAGACAAGACTTGATCTGTATTCTATCACAGTCAATTAAAAATATTTCAGCAAAGTCACAACTTCAGTAATAGGGACTGATTTTCTATTTGCTGTAAAAACCAGTAGCACTCAGCAATATCAGGTGTCACCACTTAGGACAGGAACACTAAGTATAACCTTAGGATGACTGGCATATTTCACATGAAATAGAAATGAAACAAATTTCATAGCTAACCTGAAAAGGATATTGTCTCACAGGAGGTGTGGATTCCTCAAGATTCACTGTCTCAACACATCAGATTTTCTCATTCTCAGTTGACCCCCTTTTGCTTCCTTTTTTTGAAGAGAGACAAAACACAGCAGGCTGTAAAATAATGTTAACACAATAGAAAGTATTCTAGTTTGATGATTTTGTACAATTTTGTGTTTCAAGCTGTATAAGTCATAGCTTCAAGTTTGTTAAACTTCAAAGCAAATGTAGTAAAGACATTTAGTTGGTGCCCTACCTGCATCTAATATATGGATCGAATTCCTTTTAAAGTCAGTTACAAGAGTTACAGGACACAGCCCTACATCTTCTGCAACTGCAGGAGTACAGAGCAGAATGGGGGACTAGGAGGAAAAGAAGAAGGAAGAATTAAGAGGAAAATACCATGAGTAGAAACCAGAAGCCTAGCTGTGGCATCTGTAATGTTGTTAAGGCAATGGAGCTTATTCTCACTGAGCTTCCCTGCAGTTTTGTAATGGGATGTAACACACAGGAGGAGTCCAAATGTATGAAAAGGAGCAAAAACTTTAAAACAAGTTGCCTGGGACATATATTTGCATTCCTAATGGGAGATCTTCTGAGTGAAAAGCCATCCTTTTGTGATATACAATCACTCCTTAGGAAACAAGGATAATTTAACCATCTGCTTTGTGCAGCTCAGGGATGAGATTCTGTTAACTAATTATGACTCATACAAGTAACTTCTGAAGCGTTATTTACATCAGTTCAGAGGGAAGCCTGAACAAAGAAAACATCCTTATTTGAGACAATGTGCAAACATATGCCAATGTTAATTACTTGCTTAAGTTCTCTGTGGAAGGACAGAAACAGATGCTCAATGGTAAGCACAACAGTAAGAGTTGTTCTGAATAAAGATACTCTTAATCCTGTGTCTAAGTGTTTTCCTGGACTGAAACTAGGATTTGATACTCTATAATTCTACTCAGAACAAAGTACATCTGTTGTTCTAACACATAATGTCTAATCAAGTTTCACAAAAGAAAACGAGAGGAATAAAGCAACATTGGAAAATCTTAGAACAGTTTACTTACTTAAAAAAAAAAAAAATTCTTACCCCTTTGTCATATTCATAATAAGAAAGGTTTGCTTTCGTCAGAACAATCTTTTCTTGTAATTAATTGGTGATATTTTTTTTTCTTCTGTTGTGACTTCTTTAAGTTCTTCTAGAATTGTTTTCTTCTCCATTATATTTCCCTAGAAGAACGTCAGTTACTTTTATTACTACTGTTAATAAACATAAAAACACCAATTACAGAAACTGTAATAATGAATATACTAAGAGTCATTGTCCTCTAGATGTTTTATAAAATTTTATAGTAATATATGGTTACAAAGCATATGTTTAATACTACTTAAACAAATTAGGTTTTTTAGCTTATTCACTCAGAAAAACAATCATAGCATACAAAAATTAAGCTACAGATATACTGTAGTTCTAAACAAGGCGTCTGTTACTTCATTGTCTGTGGATCTCCTTTTAAAGCCATGCAAAGAGCATGGTCTGCTTTATGCACAAAGGTATTACATCTGCAGCATAACACAGAAGTCAGCAGCAAAGACAATAACAAAAAAGAAAACTCTTCCATTTACAGACCAGAAAAAAACACCTAGTGCTGACAAGTGTGTTCCCTGAACTGGAAATTTCCCATTTATTTCTTTCAACTGAAACAAATGCATGTTTATGGAACAGTGACACGTAGAAAAGATCAAAAAGTAAAAATGTTCTTCCAGCACATATATATACATATATACTCATATGTATGTACTTTTTCTTTGCCTTGATAATCATACCATTCTTGATGTTGATTATGTTAATTATCTACGTGTTTATCAATATGTAGAGAATGCCAAGAAGGATGAGATCCATCATATTTCTACAAATTCAGTATGGTTTCAGGTTATCTAGCCCAAATACAAAGAAAGTAGGCCACGTCCTTTGCCCTGTACGTTCTGGAGCTCCAAAGGGAAGTGTTGTGCTAAGCTACCCACTTTGTTATGTCCCTGTTCACTACAGAGAGCCCAGCAGAGAGAGAAAATTTGCATGACACTCATCACACCCACTTGAGCTATCTGTTGAATCCTACCTGAATCCAGAAAGTTAAAGATATCTAGTAGAACCAGTCTAAAAAAGAAAAGGAGGGATTTACTAGGCATTACTCCACCATGGGTATCTGGCTATCCTCCCTGTAGACAGCATGACTACTAACACCTTCCACTAACTCTATTTTGGATGGACCAGTCTATGTTAGTGCCACCGGTGACTCAGCTTAAAGGCAATCTTGCCATGACATGCGACATCTGAATGAAATATGATCTTGGGGTAGATAAAGGAAGAGTTGGGGCTGAAATCTTTCTATTGAGATGTCTGCTCTCATGGGGGAAAGGAGGAGTGTCCACGCCATTTTAGGAAATCTTTTCAGGTACTTGCCCTAATGGTAGGAGTAACTAGTACGAAGTTAAGAGTTAGTTCAATACAGTTTAAAGAAGCTATCCTTGCAATGAAAATAGGAGGTTCAACAGAAGACCTAAAAACCTAGTCATTCCCATAGTGGAGCAGTCATAACTCCTACTTTTTGTAACAGTATGTGTTTTTGTTTCCTTACTCTGGGGAACATCCCATCTTTATCTCTAACTCACTGATGTTCATAGAGGTTCATAGGGGTACTGGAAACCAGAAATAAGGATAGGTGAGATGGAATTTCAGCTACTTTATTTTATAGTATTATTTACAGGTCTTTTTTTTTTTTCTGGGATTGTTGCTGTGTGATCTTTACAAAATTTCGTAACTAACTGCTGCTTTAATTAATCTGAATAATTACTGGAACTCCCAAGGCTGATAACATTGCTCCTGTGAGACTGGGATTCTAACTCATATTGGCTCTAACACTGTGACCACTGAGAGCCCAGAGAAGATCAGCTGAAGCCACACAGAGTGACTGCAGTCTACACTTAGTGTGGCTTAGAAAAAAAAGGCCATGTATTTCCATTACTACTCATAAAAACACTAACAAAACAACCTCTGAGTTTGACAAAGTTGTGCCATGAGTACACACCAATAAATGTGTAGAGACAAAATTATTTCTTACAATATGTAATTGCATTTGAATATTAGAACCTTGTGTTCTATGAATTGTACCTTGCAACACCTATGTGTCAATAAACAATATTAAAAAACACAGGAAGATATATTAAATATATCAAATACAAATTACAAAATAAATACTGAAGTCCTACAATATATATTAAACAAAATTATAAATATTTCTAATAGTTAAAATTTAGTTTTCTTGGTATGGGAAAAAAACACATACTCGTTTTTCTGAAGTAACTAGCTGAAAACAGTACTCTGTTAAATTTAGTAACTTGATGTCTCTGGATACGTCCTTGCATAGTAAATGACATACTGGATTGTCTTGTGATCTAATGGCACATGGAAAACAAGGAGGTGATTGGTCAAAGCCAACACAGCTTCATTAAGGGCAAGTCGTGCCTGACAAATTTGGTAGCCTTCTATAATGGGGTTACAATTTTACTGAATAAGAAAAGAGCAACTGATGTAATCTACCTGGACTTCTGCAAAGCATTTGACATTGTCTTGCATGGCATCCTTTTCTCTAAACTGGAGAGGCATGGATTTGATGGATGGATCACTTGGCGGATAAGGAATTGACTGAATGGCTGCACTCAAAGAGTTGTGGTCAACGGCTCAATGTCCGAGTGGAGGCCAGTGACAAGTGGTGATCCTCAGGAGTCAGTATTGGGACCAGCCCTGTTTAACATCTTTGTTGGTGACATGGACAGTGGGATGGAGTGCACCCTCAGCAAGTTCACCAACGACACCAAGCTGTGTGGTGCCATCAACATGCTGGAGGGGAGGGATGCCATCCAGAGGGACCTTGACAGGCTGGAGAAGTGGGCCCATGCCAACCTCATGAAGTTCAACAAGGCCAACTGCAAGGTCCTGCACATGGGTTGGGGCACAAATACAAGCACAAATACAAGCTGGGCAGAGAATGGATTGACAGCAGCCCTGAGGAGAAGGACTTGGGAGCACTGATTGATGAGAAGGCTCTGGGGAGACCTTATAGTGGCCTTCCAATACCTAAAGGGGGCTTAAAAGAAAATCAGAAGAAATCTTCAAGTCAGATTTACCAAGAGTAGACAGTGTATAACCAACCTCATTGACTCCTGAGATGGGACAATGTGCTTAGTGGGTGCAAGAAGAGCTATGACTGTCAAATCTTTGATACTTTGCAAGGTGTTTCAGCCAGCCTACTTCAGCAGCCAGAGAGGAGAGGAGAGGAGAGGAGAGGTAGCTAGTTGCATTATTCAAATATTAAATTAACCAAATATTAAATATCCCGTGTTAAAAGGTATTTCTAGAGAAGATGGAGGCACTCTTCGCAAAGATGCACAATGACAGGGCAAGAGGCAACAAACAAGTTGCCTCTGGAAATTCTGTCTGGATATAAGGAAAAACTACTTCACTGTGAGAAGAGTTAAATACTGAAATAAGTTGCCTAGGGTCGTGGTGGAATGTCCTTTGCTGGAAATAGTCAAGACTCGGCCTAACATATGCAGGGCCATCCTTTCCCACAGGAATTTGGGCAGAAGTCTCTCTAGAGGTCTCTCTCAGCCGAGGGAGCACCCCGAGCTCTCCCCAGTCTGCCTTTCTCAGCAGAGCCAGCAGATGGCACGGTGCAGCAGCCGTACGCCTCTGCCAGCAGCAGCAAGGTGCGCTTCGCACTGGAATAAATGCTGAAGAAAATCATGTTGATTTAGGGAAAAAAGGGGTCAAGAAGAACCACTTCTACTTCAGAAAGGATTGTTCAGCATAGTTTTTTTTTTTTTTAAAAAAAAAGTTTATTTTGTGGTCAGTTTTGTATTAAGGGTGTGTTATGTGTCTGTGTGCCCAAGCCACGTAACACTGCACTATTCCGGCAGGCCTTCCTGGCGTAGGGTCAGCCCCGTAGGTTAATGTGATCTTCCTTGGCTCTCCCTTTCTGACAGGAAGGCCATTTGACTTGTTGTGTTAGTTTTGGGGCGGGGGGGGGAGCACGGGTACAGTGGCAGCTTCTGCAAGAAACTGCTAGAAGTTTCCCCTTTGTCCGGTGGACTCGACTGGGTCTAGGGCAGACCCATCGCTGGCCACGGCCGAGCCAATTGGTGACAGAATGTTCCCTGATAATGCCTCTGTGATAACGTATTGAAGAAGGGGAAAAATAATTAAAAAAAAAAAAAGCAGATGTGAAGAAAACTGAAGCAAGGGACAGTAAGGGGGAGGTGTGAGCCTTGTGAGCCTTGAGGCCCTCACGGTCTGGCCTCCTGCTGGGCGGCCATCTGAGCCTGACTTGGCCCAGCCTGGCCACAAGAAGTAGAGAGAGGAGATGGAAGAGAAGATTCCGTCACCAGTGAGACATTACAGATTCGTTCTCAGGAAGGTGCATCACCTGTCGTCAACAGGACCAGAACATGGGACTCTAAGGAGAGAAGGTGTTTGGGACCTTGCTGCTTACCAGTTTAGCCCATATCTTGTTCCTGGTGAGTTTCTGACCAGTCCTTGGGAAACAGAGGCAGGGAGCAGGCTGCACTGTGTGTGATTGTCTTCACATGAACAGAAATGGTTGTTAGAGATTATTAGGCTCCGTCTAATTTTATTGTTGATTTATTATGCTATTGGTGTTACTGTACTCCAATGCAAGCCATTAATATAGCAAAACAAATGTAACAAGATAAACTATTTCTGTTGATACAAAAGACTTCTAATTAAGTAATATTTGCCTTTGTAAACACATACAGATGAGAAAGTGAGTAATTACTATGTACTGCATTCAGGCCATCCAGCATAAATGAATGTTGCCTCTAGAAAGCTTTGCCTTGTCTGTCTGTGTGCATCACCTTGATCTCAGGGAGGAGCTCACAGAAATGAGCAGATGTGTAGTATAAACGGTTTTTATAAGCTCATGACTACTTGTACCTGAAGGCTTTGTGATTACTGTCAGTTTAGAATTTTTAGCTGAGTGCTTAGAGTAAAAGCTTATTTATCTTTTTAGTTGGACTTTGTATCACTGAAGTATCATTGCTTCTAATTACAGGACAAAGACACAGGTCCAGACTGAGCAGTTTAAAGGTGCTTAATATGATGAAGCAGCAATGTATTTGTACAAATGTTTAAGGGGGACAAACTGAGCTGTGAGAAATGGCATTTGACTGATTAATGGTGGTAGTGGGGTGAATTTGATGAAACTCGTTTAAAATAAATTCAGAAACAATATTCAAATAATTTAGTGCTAGCCCTGGAAGCCCACCCTCATAACACAGTGGTCAGAGTATTCATTTTGAAGAGTGGGAGGAAAAAGAGCACCTTTCCTTAAGTAATTTATTTGCCAGGTTTGGGAGAGGAATTTGAAATATGGTCCTTTCTTTCCTGTGGAGGTTGTTTTGCCGTAGGCTGCAGGGGGTTCAGGGTGGTTTCTTCTGGCCTTTGAAACTGCGCCTTTGAAATATGTACTGGATTAAGAGCTGAAACCAAAACCGCTCCAAAGAATTCATTAATCACCATCACAGTGTCAGTCTCTTTCTCTGTGGCCAGTAGTTGTCTGGGTACTGGAACTGGTAGAAAGGGATGAATGTAATGGGTCTCCACCTTTGCTTAAAGGGTGAGACAAAGCTTTAGCTCAAACTTTTACTCACAGTCAAGCAGAGAAGAAGAGTGAACTGCAGGCTTCTGCAAAGGTGCCAAGACTGTGCTATGGAGGACATCAGAGGGATTTTGGTGCCGTTTCTCTGTTCTTATGAGTTTAGCCTTGTATATTACAAAAAATGCCCACAATGACTAGCTTAAAATAATTGGGGATTTTTAATGTTATTTTTGCCAAAATCACTATTTTTGAAAGTTTTGCATTAACAGAAGTGAATGTTTTTGATTTAGCCACAAACCCAAGGATCTTGAGTTTTGGAAACACAGTAACTGTGTTAACGGTGGTGCCTTCTCAGCAAGGCTAACTAGCCCACAAACAGTGTGGTTCTGATGTAATTACATTGCTGCTTGTTCTGAAGCTCACTTATTGCACAGTAGTTTGGGGATCTCTGTGCCATACTCCACTGCACAGTGTAAGGGTGCCCTGTCGTCTTAATGTCTTCCTTATGTCTCACTCAGCTTTCACTTCGAAAAGAAATTACTGCCCTTGTTCCTCTGAATGCCTAGCACTTACTGAATTTAGCAGACCAGGTGGGGCTTCAAAATTGAGTCAGTTAAATAAGTTGATGGAAATTTACAGCAGCAGAGGTTGTCTAGTGGCCAGAAATGAAGGCCAAATGGAGAAGGACAGAACATTTCAGTCTAGCGTCATCAGGCGGGTAGAGTCTGTTGGGTCACTCACAAGCATGTGCTGAAGCAGGGAGCTCTTTGCCCTGGGAGTGTTGGAATTTCTGGAGGTTTGTTTGTTGTCAGCCTGATAATGTCAGAGCTCCAACACCGGGATCCAGCAATAGCAAAGGGTTGTGCAAAGCAACATATGTTTATTTTCAATCTAAATTCCCTTCAATATAAAAGTAATGCCATTGATAAAGGGGAGGAGGGAAAATAGGATACATCCTCCGAAATGTGATGCAGCGCACAGGAAACACACTCACTGTGGATACATGCACTCATCCTGTGTGGTACATGTGTTGATCCTTCCACGCTCATGTAAGGATGGCAGTGCATATGCACAACAGCAGCACTTTCTAGAGGAAGCAGAAAATCTTGATCTGTCTTTTCACTTTCCTGTGGATTTTTTGATCTTCAAAATGTGTGAAATAACAAAGTAATTGAAAGGGCTTGGATGTGCTCCCTGTTTACTGAATAGAACCTTTGGATCTTGGCTTAGTGCAGTCAGGATACTGGTATCATCTGTATACATAATGGAATGCTGGCTTCTAAGTAAAAATGCCCAAAGAGCTCAGAGTTGGGCTTGGGGTTCCTCAGTGCTAAGCGGTGTATAACCACAGAGGTAAGCAAACAAAGCTCTTACTCCTAAAAGAAAAAAAAAAAATCCTAAAACCAAACAACTCCTAAAAGCAAGGAATTCCATTATTGCTCCATTATTGGTCTGCAAAATGCACTGTATTGTTCCTGGAGCAATACTGGTGGCTTTGTTCTATCCTTTTATGAAACACCATTTGAAGAGTTTAAAAGCTTAGATTTCACTTTATGGTATTCACGTTTTTCCAGACTTTCTGTGCATGTTAACGATCAAATTTTATCACTCTTGTTGATTCTCTCTGGACTACATCAATGTCCTTTCTCTAAAAGGCTGCCAAATATTTCACAGAGGATTATAAATGCTTTAAAAGAACTAGATTTAATTCTGCCTTCTTGTTTATTTGTAGCCATTTATTGGTGTCGGTGGTTTCACGAGTCTTCCTCACACCCAGGCCCTCACTATGTGTTTGTGTAGTGTATGGGGTTCAATTTTCATGATCTGTGCAGCAAATTTAGGAAGCAATTCTGCAGTTAGACTCAAACTGTAAATGAGGTTCATTAGGTACAAACCCATATAAAGCTGAGACAAGAAAATGTGCTGAATCTCACGCAAATGAAAACTACATAGTGCTGAACATTCTTCTTGATGAGGTTTGAAAGAAAGTGCAACATTGCACTAGCTGGCTCCTTTGAACTTGAACGGTGTTTGTGAGTCGAGACTAAGTTGCATAATGGCTTTGTCAAACCAAAATGTTTGCACTTGTAAACTCATCCTCTGAAAGGACTCCTGGCATATTCAGTGTTGCAGATGTTCCAACCAAAATACTGAAATACATGGAGTTAGTGCTTAAAATAATAATATTTATAACATAACCTTTATAACCTTTATAACATATTCTGAGTCAAATCTGAGTCTTAATGACAGTGAAACTGTGGGCAGACATAGTGAGCAAGGGGCCAATCACTGGTGTACCAGGCCGTGCATGCTTTGTATCTGAGAGAACCTACATTATTCAGCTACGTCTGCTGCATGTGAAGGGCTACAGTAAGGCTAAATGTTGACTTGCAAAATTCAAATCTAGAAAGGAGTCCTTGGGTTTATTTTTAACTAGCAGTAACTGTAGTGGACTTTTGTGATCTCTTTTAGTCATAAGAATAACTTATTGATGAGTATTCAAATTGCAATTCTTACAGAACAAAAATACTAGCTGTCTGATATCTCTGTATCTGAAGTCTACAGATTTCACTTAAAAGGAAATTTTTCACTTAGAAGATGAAAACAACAGTCTATGGAGAGAGAAGCCTTTGTTACTGACTGATCTAAACACTTCCTGATGCATATTCCTCCTGAGAAGACGTATAGCGTCGGTGGACGAAGGGAATAGCCTTGGTTGTCGCAATCAAGGACTTTGGCAATTCTTCCTAGAATCTGAAAGGTTTCATATTTTTCAGGAAACAGTGGTTTCAAATTGGGGTTTTCCTAATATATCAGGCTTCCAATATAAGCCAGGGGACCTCAAGGAAGGTGTTGAATGCAAGGCTAGGAGCTGGATTCCCTCTCTTCTCCTGTACCTATCCCACCTCCACAGATTTGAATTCTGGTTTAAATTTGTCTTTGTAAAACTGCTGGTTCTGAAGATAACATCTCTTTGAGACCTTGGCAGCATGTAAACAAAATTTACTTGCATTCAAAATGCAGATCAAGGTGTTAAATCTCAGCTGGCTAGGAAAGCTGAGCTGTTTCTCAGCCTCCTGTCTCCTGAAGCAATGTTGTGCCCAAACGTTTTGCAGGTTTACGCAGCAAGGAAGTAGCTCTGTGTTGGAAAAATTGCAGCCAGCTGTGCAGAGGCTGATATGCCTCCAGTGCGCATGGCTATGTAATGCTAGTAGAGCCTTGCATGCTGGAGTAGCTCACTGCTAGTCACAGACAGTGGGCACACTGCTAGGAAAAGACTGCTTACCTCCTTCTGTTTAGCCACCAATTACCAAGTAACTGGCTTCTGGTTAACTACAGGAAACTAAAAATTTGGGAAAATGGAAACAGGTCTGGCCAAAACAACTGGATTAAGTTCATGAACACTCAGAAGAAAAACACCATTTCTAAGAGCGTGCCTTTTTCTGCATGAGTCTCATTTACAAAAAGGAAGCTGAGGTAAAGGAGAAAATGATCTGTGCAAGGTCACTCAGATTACTTTCTCCTTGGTGGAGTCTGTTGGTTAGTGGCTCACCTTCTGCTGAACTGATTTGACTCACTAAAACAGCAGAAGTGTCTTCATGTTTTGCCAGGTTTTTTCTGTGCATTGCCTAAGCTACACTGGCTCATGGAGAAATCCCATGAACAACATAAAAATTAGCACAACCAAGGCAACAGGGAGCGTGCAGCTGGCAAGAGAAAGCTATTATAGTTAGTTTACTACATATCATGAAACTGCTTCCACCGTAGCGCTGGTGGCACAGCATGGCAATGAAGCACAGATGTTCTCAAACTTCATTGATGTGGCTGATCTCTTTATTCCATTCAGGAGTCAATAAAGCCAATGGCCTCTTTCTTAATTTTGTAATCTTTTGCTTTATTGCGGACATGTGTGTGTGTAGAGAGAAAAGCACCTCTTTTTTTGAGGTGCATTGAGTGTTTTGAGTTGCATTCACATTATATAGACATGGGGAAGTTGATTTTTTTTTAGAGAGAAACTGTGAAGAAACTGAAGGAAAGCAACCCTGTGTCCTACCTAATCAAACACAGACAGGAGTGTTGCAGGTGTTGAGCCTTATGGTCATGACTCAGTCCAAGAAGACATGAAATCAAGCCATTAAAAAATTACTAATTTCATGTAGCTTTTCTCCTTCCAGAGGTGTTGAATCATCAAACATTATCAAACCTGTCTTTCGAAGCACCGATGCTTTTTTTTTTGGTTTGTTTTTCTAATGCAAGTGAATTTTTCTTGATTCCAGAGCAGAAGGGCTACCAGATAACAGCTAGTATTGTGAAATTCACATTACTATGGCAAATGCAGCTGATGCTGAGAGGCAGTAGATGGGCTGGGCCAAGGCCTGGGGAGTAGTTCTGGAGAGCCAGGAGCCTGGCTGAAGCCAGCCGAGCTCTCAGGAGGGTGCTCCACAATGTGTTTTCTTTGGAGACAAGATGTTCTTGCCCTTTCCCATCTCCTGGCTTCTCTTTCCTGTTTCTGCAACCCTCTCAGTTGTGCTAACATAACTGTTTGTGGTCTGTGCCATAAACTCATCGCTATGTGCTAAAAAACCAGTGCATTTTCATTATGAGAGCTGGGAATTGCAATGCATTGTTAGGAATAAGGATCAGAGAAGGGAGGAGATGGGAATGAGACAGGACCTTCATATGCCAGGATTGCCACTAAAGAAAGCAAATAATGCAACTGAACCCCCCCAAGATTTAGAGAGAGAAAAAACACTTTCAGAGGGAACTGAAATGCAACTTTCTAGCTAGCTGCTGTCTGCTTGCCCTCCTCTTCTTTGTTCCTTAAAGGAAGCATGGGAACTGCGATGCTTGGCTGACAGAAAACCACCTGTGCCAGATGCTGGCCACCCTCATTGCCTTGGCTCAATTGCTGACTAAACCCACTCTTCTCAGTGAAATTTTTTATCATTTTGAATTAGCAATTTTGTTAAAATATTCACTTGAAAGCATTTATTCCCATACATATTTTTTAAGTGTAGCTTCATGTTCACCTTTCTCCTCCTCACACCCCATCTTCAGGTGGCAGGGCCTTCCTGCTGTTACCCATGTGAGGAGTCTCTCTAATCCTGCTACCTCCTGCTCTTTGCCTCCACCTCCCAGCCACACTTTCTAAAATGAAATACTGTCAAAGGAGTATTAGTATTAGACACGTTTATTAGATTCTTCTACGTGAAAATAAATCTATCAAAGAAGTCTTGCTTATTTTGTACCCTGACCCTTGCGTTGTTTCAGTGCAGCAGTATGTGTCTGTAGGATGGTGGTCACAGGGGCAGCAACCTTTAGTTGCAAATATTGTAGTGTGCCTTCATCCCTTGCCTTGGGGCAATATTTGGGGTTTGTTTGGTTGGGGTTTTTTTTCCCTCTTTCTGTTCCTCTGAGGATAATCTGGTTTCAAATTACATTAAAAGACTTAGGGTTTCTTTTTTTTTTTTCTTGACACTGCCCCAAGCAAATATGTTCTATTGGCAAAAACACTCTTTGTTCTTTAGTTACTGTTAAAGTGGGTTTTATTCCTCCTTCTCCTTTTTTTTTTTTAATCTGGCAGAATGTCCTAGAGAGAAAATGATGATCTGGTTAAATCTACAAATGTTGTTGTGGGCAGAGCAGTCTGAGTTGCCGGGACACTGTTATCCTATGTGTGTGTCTCATTTGGCTATCATGAAACAGAACTTGTGTGTAAAACTTTCTTCAACTATTTCATGAATGGTAGTCTCCCTTTGGAGATTAAACACTCATTCATTGCAGTAAATGAAGCACTCTTTCAGGATGAAGAATTGGCTTTACCTGATGAACTTTATATGGCATTTGCCTTAAAGTTGGAAAATGCTTCACAGGTCCTTCGCTAACAAGAGTAAGTGATGATTAACGCACCTGTAAATTTTTCTTATGTGTTGCATTTTAAATTGCCTGAGTGCAGCCAGCGGTAACCCCGCTGTGGAGTTAGTAATTGTGGAGGAGCAATAGGTGCTTGATGTCTTCCTCCTCAGAAAAAGTTTTGAGGGTGTCTGCAAAGCAGAGGTAATGTTTGCCTCTTACTGTTGGTTCTCTTCTCTACTGTTTTATCTCAGCAGTATGTCATTTCAGCAAGAGATTCAGAGTCAGCTATACAGAGGCATGAGACTTCTCTTTTTCTGGGCTTCTGGTAGCATTCACACTTGGATGAGTAGCCCCTGACAGTGCCAGCTCTCTGAAACTCACCTTTAAAGAGGTGATCCAAGGGTAACTGCATTACCTGTTCCCATAGCTCAGACACCTGGCAGTTCTTTCTTTTGAATTTATGCACATTATCTCTAGATTGATAGTTAGTTCAGAAAAAAATCAAGCTAGATCTTTTAAAGAAAAAGCTGTGTAAAGTTTTTGCAACAAAATTTAAAGAAGCTTTAACTTTCCAGGACCTTTTCATAATACAACAGAATGAAAGAGTGAAACATAATCTGTACAAAAGGTCTCAGCACAGATTTATCCATACAAATTTTCTCTTGTAGTTCTCTGTTCAAGGGCCTAATATAACGTCATTTTCGTAGTGGTGCAATACTGCTGACTTTTTCTCACTGCGAAGTTTCAGTGGCATAAAACTAAGTGTGGTAGTAGTAAATTAGCCCTTCATTTTAAAAGAATAGCTCTCCTTGTGCCTTGGAGGAAATAATAAGATGCAGGTTTTAGTTGACAACTGATGATTAAACCATCCAAACATCACAGGAAGCGTATATTAACTGAATGTCTCAGTAAATTCAAGGGCAAATAAGTTTTTTTTTTTACAGAGTGGACAAGACAAGGCATCCAAAGTTCAGTGAATGAAGAGGTAGAAAATCAGTAGAGAAATGCCACCCTTAGATTACTAGGGTGGCATTGAATAGATATGCAAACTTACAGATTACAAGTTATATTGAAAATAATTGTTTTAACTGGGAAATGATAACCACAGATTTTTGTTTTGAAACACTTCTTGTAGGTCTTACTATGTAATTCCAGAAGTTCAAGGTAAAGGACTGGGGTGTACTGAAAATAACAGAAGGATTAGATGGAAATTATCAGATTGTATGTAAAACGATAAATATCCTGCAAAGTTTGCATTTCACTTGATGCATGGTGTACTACAAACACCATAAACCACAAAAATCTAAATTTAGAGACCTGAAAATGTTAGCAATAGCCCTGTAATTGAGTTATACATTGAAGTAACTTGTTGTATATCCAGGATAAATGTTAGAAATAATTCAGGTTGAAGCTCTTTGATGAAAAGGGGAGAAGGTTTTATTATAACCTCATACATGAATTGAGTAAGAATATTAATGTGGGTGTAATTTTGGAGATGGATTAACTGTCCTTAAAATTTGATTTTCAGCAACCTTTTTATGCAGATGCTGAAACAAAGTCATAACTGTATAAAATACTGCCTCACTGTAGCACATTAAGAAATCCATGGCTGCAAAATGATACAGATATTTTTGTTGAGGTTGTGCTAATTTGTGCAGACACCCTGTAAAAACTGCTTTTTAATATTTTGAAAAAGCTTTTCTTCATCTTCATAAATATAAAACTGTTCTGGATCGAATTTACCCATCGCATAAGTGAGCATACCACTATTCTTCTCCGTGATATGTATCTGTAAATTTAGTCTTGAAATACTGAGACGCATCCCTAATTTATATGTTGTTTTCTTATTCCTGCCTTCCATCTCCTGGGATTTTATTTCCTCTTTCAAAACAACTGCAGATTCCCATCACTTTCAGTGGAGTCAGAGTGGAGCAGAACGGCTGCCATTTTCTTAATTTACTCATCTGAAGACACTTGCAACTTATTAAAAAAAAAACAAAACAAACCAGAAACCAAACCTGAAAATCTGCATTCTTCAGATGTGATGGGCCTGGATAGGTGGGATGCTGTGGGAGAGAGGTGGGGTACTGTGAGTGCCTAGACAAACTGAGGAGACAAAGGAGATGGCCTGGGAGGGGGCATAAGGCCCATGAAATAGATAGTGCAGACGAGACAGGAGAGGTCGGCTAAAATACCCACCTGCCTGGTGCGGGGGATTTTGGTAGGATAGGTGGAGCTTCTCCCATATGGAGAGTAGGGAGCTGTTATTTGCTTCTTCCCTTTTGCAGTGATTATTGAAATGGAACTGTTTAATTACACATTGAGGTTAGGAGGCTTCCTGGGAAAATAAACAGACACAGTAGGCAATGTCTAAAAATACATATATATTTATTAGAGCAGCATGGTTTCTGGAAGTCTGACTTGTGGTTTGTACATGCTTAGAATGGGCTGCACTGAGGCTTTCACTTGGAGTAGGAGGACAGAGGCTTTTTGATAATTGCTTTCTGTGTCAGCCTCTGCATAGGAAATCATATTTGGTTTAAGTGGCTGTTTATTATAGATGTCCACATATGCTGCTTTATACTTGGCTTCTGACCCTCTCCTCTCCCATGTAATTATGCTTCTGGCCATTCTCAGTTCCTGGCTTTATTGTCCCAGATCCGTAACTGGTTTGACCTAAGTTTTGCTCCAACTACAACTACTTTTTGTGAAGCTAAGCCAGACAGGATATAACACAGCACCATTTTGTACCTTCAGATATTGGGGCTCATCTGAGGTGGGCAAAAGCAGGTGGAGAAATGCATGACCCTAGCCCAGCTGGCAGCTGAAACCAACTGAGGCCAAGAGATGCTTGGCTAGTGGAAGATATTCCTTCTGGACTCAGCAGTTACAGTCCAGCTAACCAGGGAATTCAGCTGCTGGTTCACCCAGATTTAATTTGCAGTTCTTCTTTGAAAACCTCAAAGTGAGCTTTATGTGCTTGTAGGAACAGCCAGACCTGTACGCTCCTCTGCAGATGTCTTGGCAGTGCTTTCCTCAATATGTAATTGCAGGAAAAATTGACCATGGCTTGTGCTGCGGTGCTTCTCCTCCTGCTTTCCTCATTGAGGACAGTCTTAGCAAAATGTGGGTTTTTTTTTTTTTTGTGTTACCATTGTAACAAAACTTGTGGTGTACAAGTTTAAGTTCCTAGTTTATTTCTTCTGCTCTTTCTCCTGTCCTAGAAACAAAACCAAAAAAGAGGAAAGTTCAAAGGTATAGGAATGGAGAAAGCAGAAAAGGTGGAAAGGCTTAACAAGAAGAAAAGAAATGTGAAAAGGAGAGGAATGAAGAGAACAAAACCAAAAACGTGTAATTTTCACATCAAGTATGGAAACCACACAAATTTACGGCAGCTGTTAGCTGCAGTGGAATAAACTATTTCTGTTATTCCACTACCTACTCTATTAGAGTGTGTATTTTTATTTTGAGTGTAAAGTATTTGGATTTGTGATTATTTGGAATGTAACTAGCACTTGTTGCATTAATCTGTATCCCTTGTTCTTCAAGATAACTTAACCATTAGAGGTTTTATGGTTTATGAAGATTTCTGTAGACATGTGACTAAACTGACCCCCAGCTAGTTACAGTTAAGGGAATCCTGACAGAAAGAAGTACTTGATATTTAAGAAGCTCCATCTGCCTTCTTATGTGAATTGATGAAGATTTTGCAGCCTCAAAATATTGCATGTCTTTGTTAGTGCATCTCTCTGGTATCCTGCAACCAGCTGTTGAAGTCAGCCAAAGTATTGTACTCTGCCCTCAGAAATGTAGCATGTTTACATTCCAGACGAATTCTCAACATGCCATGCTTTACTGAGAATCTTTAGATTTGAGTTGCTTAAAACTCCACCAGCAATGAACTGTCATGCTTTTTTGATCTGTTAAAACTGCTTAACATTTTAGTGGTATTTTTCCATATAACATTTCAACACAGAAAAATCAACAAATAGATATGAAGTGATTGTTTACCTAACTTACCTTCAAATCAGATAAAAGCCTCAGCCATATCAGTTTGTCCCATAAAATGCAATTCTAGTATTTATTTTTCTCCATCCGTGCTTCCTCTAATATGGTCTCTCCTGCTGAAGGAGTGTAGGATGTTTATGATGCCTTTAACACTGTATGTTCTCCATCTATGTCACCACACCGTACTTCTCGTATTTTGCTGCGGGTGTTTCTTACCTTGGGAAATGTTTTGTGTCATTGCTCTGCTCTTATGGTCCTGTGTTCTAAAATTCAGTGGCTGACTTCTGGTTTTTGTGTGCCATTTGTTAGCCTTTTCTTTTTTACTGGATAAGACAGACAGGTCTTCAGGTAAAGAAGATTTTCTCAGAGAAAATCGCCCATGTCCTGCAAATCTGAATCAATTTGAGCAGAACAGAGAAAATGGTAAGGCCTCACTATCATGAAATGAAAATGAAGCAGTGCCAAAACCCTGCAAGAATGGTGTGATCCCATCCATCATTTCAGGAGAGATACTGGGGGCAAAGGTAAATTCTCTAGAACACTGGACAGCTGGTAGGTGTATGCAAGGCATTTGCGTGCTGTAGAGTTTTATTTATCATATATCTGTAGACGAGTTTAAACATAACTCTTTTCTCAGCTTCCTTGTTCTTTAAGATTGAAGATTCTCTGCATTTCATAAATCAATTTCAAGGTCTGCAGTTTTGCGGTAAAAGTTCCAACTTGTCATTTCTAATTAGCAAGATACATTTTTTGCAATGCCTCATTTTCTTACAATCATTCCTTCATATGATATACTATAAATCATATTTATGGCATAGTTTTCCACTCAGAAAGAAAAAAGTCTTATGTATACATGTTGTTAGGGAAATAATATCATCAATGTTTCTTTGCAAAGGGCTTGTCTGTACAACTCTGACTTGCATGAAGAGTTGAATCCACTCTGACTGCCTGTCTAAGAGGGGCTAGTTAATGTCAGATTGCAGATCCTTAAAAAATAATATTTAAAAAAGGATAACAGTGTTTCCTGGAAACAACTCATGTCCCCTCTTACTGACAAAGGGTCCTGTTGATGTAGCTTTTTATGGGATGGGCTTGACAGTTCGGGAGAAGAGTAGTAGGAACAACCAAGTCAAGGCAGGTGGTGTGAAAAAGGTCTCAGAAAACTCAGTCCCTCCATCTTGAAGTTTCCATCCTAGGATGTCTGCGCCATAGGGACTGAGTGTCAGACTAGGTCTGAAAAGCTGGATATTTTCCTGCTTTTCCTGTCCTGGTGTGGTTGCGTTCCTCTGGCATGGGGGAGCACACTACTGGTTGCTGGGTACCAGGGAAGTGCAGGAAGCAGACTGCAAAAAGAGGCCTGGTTCTACGTGATGTTATCCTTGATGTCATCACTTAAGTCTAAACAAAAGGAGAATGACAGCCTTTCCATCCATTTCCTTGTGTGATAACTGATGGCACAGATCATTAGGAAGACTAGAGGAAGGTAATTTCCTGCTGGTACCACAATGACAAATGTTCTGGTCTACTGGCATAGCTTTATAAAGAGAAGCATTACAAAACAATCTACTTTAAAGTATGCTGCCCTTAATCTCTTCAATTTGATACATGTATTTTTTTCCTTCTGGTCAGCAAGCTGTTTTTACAGCTTGTAAATATAAAACTGATGACTATAGTTTTTGCACTAAGCAAAAATCAGATGTGTTTGACTATAATTTTGGCATAAATATTAGGGCAGTACTCTACCCCTTAGAGAAACACAGAATCACAGAGTGGTTAAGGTTGGAAGACACCACTGGAGATGTTTTAGGCCAAAAGCCCCTGCTTCTGAGGTCACATGGAGCAGGCTGATAAAGGTGTGTCCAGTCGAGTTTTGAATACCTCCAACGTCAAAGACCTGGTCCAGTGCGCTATCACCCTTCCAGTAAAACAGGTTTTTTACTTACATTTAAACAAAATTTCTTGCATTTCAATTGGTGCCCATTGCCTCTTGTCCCATCACTGGACACCAGTGAAAAGAGTTTGGCTCCTTTTTACATGATCTCATCAGGCTTTTGTGCACATTGATGCGATTCCTCCAGAGCCTTCTCTTCTCCTTGCTAGATGATCCCAGCTCTCTCAGCCTCTTCTCCTACACCTGATGCTTCAATCCTTTAATCATGTCTATCACCTCTTGCTGGACTCACTCCAGTACGTCTGTGTCTCTCTTGTACTGGGGAGTCCAGAAATGGACCCAGCACTGCAGACATGTCTCACCAGTGCTGAGCAGAGGGGAAGGACTCCCTCCCTCATTTGTGGGCAATGCTCTTCTCAATGCAGCCCAGGGTACCGCGGGCTTTCTTTGCCGTGAGGGCACATCACTGGCTCATTGCCTGCTTGCTGTCCCCAGGATCCCAGATCTTTTTGTGCAAAGCTGCTTTTCAGCAGGTGAGTCTCCATTTGTTCTGCCTGTTGACCTCCTTCTGGATGGTGGCACAACCATCTGATGTCAAACACTCCTTCATGCTTCTTTACATGGTTTTGCTTTCCTTAAAATGTATAAAGGCTGTTTATAGACAATATAAAGATTCATATTCATGTCCAGATTGGAAGATCTGAAGTGTATTTAAGATTTATAAATTAAATATACTTCAGAAGTATAAATTTTCTTTCACTGAACCTCAGGAGAGCTCTTCTTTCTTAAAACATACTTGTAGCTCATAGTAATGAAAGTTACGTGCATCAGAAAGACAGCTACCTTATTTTTTCTTGTTAAAAATAGAAAAAACTCTACATTATTTTTCCAAATGTCTGTTCAAATAGGAACTTGTCTTGGAAAAATTTCTATGGAGTACTAGCATAGTATGAAATGGAAAAATTTAAATAATGGAAAAAAATTAATAATTTTTCAGTTCAGCTGCTTATGTAATTTCCTATTGTAGAAATTGTCTTGTAGCAAAGTGTGCCTTATGTCAAAAGAATGAAAGCACAATGAAAAGTGCATTTGTTTCATGTTTTCCTTCCTCTTTCTGAGAGATTAAAACAAAGAATTAAATCTTTCCTGTCTTTGGGGCGAGAGGTTTTGAACGTGTATGAGTCAGGCTGCTTATTTTCACTCATAATTTTGGTATTAGAATGCAATGTCTTACTAGGCTTCGATTACATACAAATCTAGAAGTAGATGGAAAAGAGAGTCAGTTTCTTCAGATACAAGTTTTAGGCAAGAAATAATGCCTTTGTGATCTACAAATAATGTCTCTTGTCAAAGAAAACTGAGTTTTTGTCTTTGCTGTGAACCAGGAGGTTGCTTTAATCAGAGAAGGCTGGGAAGGAAAAACAAAGCTTGCAGGGCAGCTTCCAGGTCCCAATGCAGGGAACTGGTAAGCCCACTTGCCTGCTCCCAGCTTTAACCCCAGCCTTAGCATCTGCATTCATCCCCTCTTTTTAACCTGACAGTCAGCCCTGTAGCAAGTCAAGAGCATGCAAGTGTCTCTGTCAGATGTACATGCCTGTTTGGCAGTCCCAGCCCAGTCCAGGTGCCCATTCAAGGAGCGGCTTTAGAGGAGAGAGCCTGCAGACTTAAAAAGAGGATCTGTGCAGAATAAACAGCACGTGTAAGGAAATGTACTCATCACATTACACCCTCTAATGAATCCTTTTGCTTTCCTCCTTCCCACTGCATGAAGGTGAAACTTTCTGTGATGACTTTTGGTGCCCTAAATAACTGCCTGTATTTCACTGTTCTGCCTCCAGTTCAGTGCAGATGAACAAGAGGTATTAGTCAGATAAATGATGTAACTGTAACTTCTTTTTTTTTGTTAGAAAGCTTATTAGTTTTGTACATTTCCTGTAAAGCATGTAAGGCTCTACAGAAATTAGCTGAACATCTGGAGATCATGTGTAATTGATGGGAAAAGCAGCATCATTCTCTATTTTACACATGTTCTTCAGACCAGATAAACTCACTGTCCAGGTGCTTCTTTTTCTTCACTGTCTTTACAGAAAGTTAGGCAGCAAAAACTTTAATGCAAAAATGTAGTCCTAACATGTCATTTTTTGGAGGCTAACATTAGGCTGGGTGTAAACAATGCAGTGTGGAAAGAAATAAACTGTATAGATGTAAGTAACAGGGCACCATGACCATCTTATCTAGCAAGTCTCTGCTTACAAGCATATGATACAGAGGGGCACATCTATACAGTGGGCTGACGTGGGCTTCTCTGTCCGTAGGAGATGTGAGCTGGTTCAGATCTGGAGCAAGGCAGCTGTACCACGTAGCTTGGTGCTATGCTCAGGCTCAGGTAACCTATTTTCTGCTGGGTTTGTTTGCTGATATCCATGACTTTATCCATGAGACATCTGCTCCATAGCTGGCTTACATTTGACGCGCTTGCAGTGGGGACAGAATTCACTCATAACTGTCTGGATAAATGCACCCAGAGCATCTGAGGAGCAGTACAAAGTGTACAGAGGAACCATTTCCTAACCGAGGAAGTGGGTGGTAATGGGTTCCATCTGTAATTGCTGACAGATAAATGAAGAGAAGAAAAAGTATCACTCGTTTCAGGAATGTTTAGCTTTTTTTGGCTGTTCTAATTTGTGTCTGATAGGCTGATATGAAATAGTATACTGGCAACAGTGGATCAGAAGGGATCCAATTTTTCTGTTGCAAACTGTAGCCTGGCACAAGAAATTTCTTCCTTTCCAAGAAGTCTATGAAGCATAGTAAGAGTGTAGAGAGAGAAAAAAAAAATGCACAAGCTTTTTTACACTGGACATCAAGAATGTTAAGGATGATAGAAGGGATTTTTGTGGAGTAGCTTTAAAGGAAGTCCTAGGAATCCCATCAGAGGCATTCATTTTATGAATGAGGTGTCTCCTGGCTCATTAACAAAGTCTTCCTGTGTTTTTCTATTTGTTCTGTAGACCTCTTTCTATTAGTAGTGGATGCTGTCCCAACACACAGCTTTATCCTGAAGCCCAGTTGTTTCATACCAAGTCAACAACATGTAAGTGCCATGACTAAAAACAGAAATTCAAAATTATAGAGCATTGCTTCATAGCACAAAGCTCATGCCATTCAATGCCTTTGCCTAAGAAAAGTACTTATGAGACTGATGCACACCATTCTGCAAGTAGAAGACACTGCAGCTAGAAATTCCTCCATGCACAAAAGAATTGCTAGATGTGAAGGTCCTTACCTTTTGTTTGGAATTATATGTCCTGGTTTACCAAGATTTCACCTAATATATTTTTTTCTTATAATCCAAACAGAATAATTACCTGACTGCAGCATATTTAGAAATGCTAGGGATAATGATAATAGACCTATCCCTGCTGCAAATCTGGTGCTATAACAAATATGAATTTAAAGTAAGGTCATACCATCAAAACAGCAGAAGCCAGAACTGCTCTTAAGATATGCAGTATAGGAGTGGATGCTAGATTACTTCTTAGTGAAAGAGTTTGGGAGTTTCTCTGAAAATGTAATAAAGTGAAAGATAGGCCTGGGTTCATTCTGATTTTAGTTCCTTACTGCCTCTATTAAGCAATGCCTGTAATCATCATAGCCTTTCTCAATTAAGAGAAATAGGCACCTCCAAGGTGCTGTGTAGCCTTGATCACACTAAGAAGTACCTGTTCTTTATTGTCTAGATAGGGTAGCTGGACTTACAAGGCTATTAAATTTAAAACCTCAGCTAAGTCTATAATAAGTCTCAGGCTTGCAAACATGCAGGTAATATGAAATGCTATGATTTAATTTATTGCAAAACTGATGCCTTTAGAAGTACATAAGATGGTTAGAGAAAGTATTTGATGCTTTCTGTGTTACTGGTAGATAATTAGGGAGGATTCCTTTAGCCGCAGAAGATTCAGCCACAGAGAGATATGCAGAAAGAAGTGCTTACAATCCCTGTCTATACTTTTTCTGGAAGAAAAGTTTTGCTGGTGCTGTCTTCATGCTTAAAAATCAAGGTTTTTCTTGACCTCTCTTCTCTTTACAGGAGCAAAAACAACTAGCCAGACTTAAAATCATAGGCAGCTAAATGTCTTCTAGCAAAGATGCAGTGAGTATGTAATGATCATTTCATTAGCTGTGGGAATAGGCAAACGGAAGCTAAAAGGACAAATTATAGGATGAGGGTCCATTGCCACATCCAGAATGCTGGACAAACAAGTGCTTGCTTGCCAAAACCTCTCTTCTGACAAAAGAAAAAAAATCCAACTGCTGGGCATGTCCCTGAATTTTTAGGGCAGTAGCTTGGGACGCAAAAACCTGCTGTATTTAAATTACAAATTAATTGACGACGACTTTTAACTATACTGTCACATTATTTCTTATAAAGGGAATTATACAGGTAGAGCTTTTGGGTTTTGTTTAGTAGCACAAGTTAACTCCCAGATGTCACACTGAATGTCTCATTCAATTTAAACAGAAGGGAGTTAGTGAAAAATTAAATTTATTCTAGTAATTTTTTATACAGAGAGTATTAACAACTGATATACAGAACTATTAGAAGTGAGGTAACAGTGAGAACTATTTTGCTTTTCAAATTTGACTATGGCACTTAAGTAGATCCAGGAACACTTGGTTTTCTGATGTTAAGAGACAATAAGGGGACATTCAGTGCAGATGTGAAGTTTGCAAATTGAAGACTGATGAAAGTGAAAGATTTTTTTGACCAATAATATATTTAGGCTTCGGAATTCATGTGATAGGAGGTTGTTGATGCTGAGAATATAACAAGATTCATAAATCATTTGACAGAATTACAGGGTTAATAAGAACATTCAGTATTGTGGTGGTTATTGATAAAAAAAAACATTAAAAATCAGTTTGCTATTAAACCACATCCTTCTGGGTTTGACAGAGTCTCTGTTAGAAAACAGAAAGACACTTAATCTATCTGATGTGGGTTTTCTTCCTTTTCCTTTGAAGTACCTAATGTTTGTTGCTGCTTGAATAAAAGATGCTGGACAATTGGATAGATGTTGGACTGATTGAGTTAATAATTCATTTTCCCCCTGTCTCTAGGCATTGTATTGTTTTCACGTACAATTATTTAAAATTATCCCCAAAACAGTTTAAGGCAGAAGATTTGAGTCCTTTTTCCTTTATGGGCATTTATAGATGAGTATGTACTGCCTCGCATGGGATGCTCCTGTTAGCATATTGTTCTTTGCCAGACCACTGTCACAGTAAACCAAAAGGCAGAGCTTGTCTCATATGCAAAGATTAGAGCAGTGCAAACCCCAGATGTCTGTCTGAATTGCTAAGGCCTCTCGTTTCTTCTGTCTCCACTTCTAATAAATGCCTGAGAAATAATTGATTGCATGCACTCAGTTATTTCATAGATCCCCAACTGCTATATGAAGCAGTTTCCCACTAATGAAAATAGTGATGAGAACAATGTAATGTGGAGTGTAAAAGGCTTTAATATTGATTTTATCTCTAAGACTGAAGATTTCTGATGGAAGCCTCAGGTGCGAGCTTACTTTTCAGATGGTTCTGTGCATTTTTATGGCTTTGAAAATCCTGTGAAATACAGTCTCAAAGGTCACGAAGCTGAAGCAGGCTCCACTTCTGTGGACTTTCACAACTTATCTCTGCCTCCACTTCTGTTGTGTCCATGGAGTGGTTAACAGCATCACACACAGCTCATTTTATCAATTAAGACTAGACCTCATCAGTCTTGCCTCATTGAAAATATAAAACAAAAGTTACTGCCTGTCTGTTCTTTTCTGCTTGTCTTTCTGTCTATTCCTCAAGGTATTGAATTGTGTTTACGTGGCCAGGCTCCTCTCCCGAATTTACTCCAAGATGTCTTTTCCAGCCCTGTCACTGTAGGGAAATCCTCTCCCACACCTACAGTGGTGACCTCATTCCTAAATTTCTGTCTTTTTGCAAGTCGTTGAAGCAATCTGCAGCAGCTCGTCACTGCTTCAGTATTGTCTTTTCTCACAGGGTGTATTCAGCTTGCTTTCACTGCCCTCTCTCCTCTCAGCTGTTGTTTCAATGCCAGAGCGAGCGCCTACACAGGGCAAAGAACCTGGATGCTGGACGCAACAAGGGATAAATTGGGTGTCCTAGGCTTCCTTTAAAGTGCAGCCATGTTGCAGTTAACATCCTAGCATGGAGCGTGAGCTATGTAATTGTTCAGGGGTGTTCTCTGGCCTTATATTTCAGTCACGAGCCATTACAGCTCTTGACCTGTATCTCCCAGAAAAGCAAGTCTTAAAAAGCCATGCTAGACCCATTAGTGTCTACATGACCAGTGTCCTATGACACAAGGTCAGAGATGAAAAAGTATTTTGATTCATGAGCCTGATGAGCCCAACTGTTATGGGATATACCACTTCTGTTTTCACGCCTTATGTGACAAGGAATTTCTGATATTCTACAATTCTGATATTTTCACATGATTTCTGTTAAGGGATATTAAAAGCAGTCGCACATCCAGCATGTTTGAGGCTGGGGGATTCTTCCTGCCCAGCCACCAGAGCCTGGCCCAGGGACCAGGGAGTCTCCATCCCAGGCCAACAGATGCAGCTGCTGCTTTTCCATTTCCAGCACCAGGGCAACTGGTATGGAGCTCCTCACTCGCTGGTGCATCCCAGCATCTGGTGTTCAGGACATGCACCGTTCCTGCCCTGGTACCTGGTAGCCGAGACCCCCACCTGGACTGAACCCAGGAGCAGACCCCACATTCACTCACACCTGCCACACTGGCTGCAGGCACCTCGTCCTTACAGCACTCGCACAGGACAGAGGGTGAGATTGCACAGAGAGACAGTTAAGAACGGATTTAATAAGCAGATAGGACAGACTGTGGTGGTCAGGCACAAGGCTCAGTCAGACAAGCATATTGACCTGACCTGCCATGGTTTATGTGCAACTGGCCCATTTTATATGATTTTCTGCCTAGTCCCTCTTTCTTCCTCCCCAGTCCCCTTCCCTAAACATTCCTTAAGTTTGGCATAATCCCACTGACCCCTTGGAATATCCCAAATCCTCGTGTTCCTCTTGCTTCCATCTTCTTATCAGTTACAAAGCCCAGATTGTTCTTGCCCAGACCTAGGCCTGTAATTTCTTAATGGCCCATCAGTTAGTGACTTTTGGTCTTCAGCATTGCCTCTGTCATTCCTTATCTACCAGGTTTATATCTTTGTGTGTTCTTGTTTATTGCTTTCCCCCATATGTGTTATCCCCTTTGGCACTGAAGAGGTCCTTGATTCACTAACCTTAGTGGCACATAAGCTTATTTGGCATCTTCCCGATACCCTTACAACTTCTTTTGCTTTGTGATCTCATTCTTTTAGTCCCAGTACCTATAGCTGTTTTAAAAACTTACGTAACAGTATTCTCAACTGAAACTTTGAACCAGGTCTTAGGGCAGATTTTACTTTTAATAAGTTAATAAATGTTACAGTTTACTTAAAAAAATAATCAGAAATTGTTGCATAACTATAATTTAGGATCTGGAGCATTAAAATGTAGAGAATACCATGAGACTTAACAACAATGAAATGAGGTATCTCCTGCTAGTAAACACTAGTATTTCTTCCTGTTTTACATATACAAAGCCTTAACAGTTTCGGGACCATGCTCTTTCTCCCAGTACAGTCTGCTTTCTCTGCCCAAACCTTCTTTCTCAGAGATCTTTTTTTTCCCCCTGAGTGCTCTGATTTGCATCCCTAGAAAGCTGAGGCCTAGAAGTGAGGACAGTTGGTGGCAGTGGAAGCCATATGCTTACAGTGGGGCCATAAATCCCCATAGCTGCTGCCCCATTCAGAGACAAAACATGCATGATGCTGTTGGTGCTGATGGACTGGTACAAAAATAACCTGGAGAAACCACAATCTCCTTGGCCTGCCTTCCTCTCCCAGCCCCTTGGTGCCCCAGCAGTGTCCCAGTAAGTGCATTGTGTGCATGCGCGTGTGTATTGTTTGCATTATGGGACCTCTCTGGACATGGAACTCCAAATTGCATCTTGAGTCGTCTTGGGTACCACGTTTTAATATGAAGGTACCTGAACTTTGCTATTACCTATTACCTGTTTGTGGCATTCAGCACCACTGTTACTATGTCTCCTTCCTCTTAGTGTATGCAGCAGTTTTTCAGATTGCTTCCTTTCCCCCAGATGTGTATTTCTCCCAGACGTGGTTTCACCAGTCTCTTACCCTCTGCTTTTGATCAAAGACCCTTCTGACTGATGGTTGACATTCCTCCCAGTTTAGTAACATCTAAAAATTACATTTATGTGGTATCCCCTTACTTTTCCTGATCCTAAATGCATACTTTAAATAAAACCAGATTTACACTGATCCCTAAATCTTCCATTAGCTGTCTCCCTTGACCTCTGTACTTAGCTATTTATCATTACCCTTTGCTTATCTTCATGGAGTTTTTCAGTCCTCATGACTGTTTTCATGCTAGCTGGCTCACATTAATTTTGCAAGTGTGATTTTGTAAGGCAGATTGCTATAATTCAAGAGTGGTATTTGCTGCATTCTTTCAATCCACTAATCTTGTTTTGCTGACAGAAAGCAGCCATGAAGAAACAATAAACATAGTGCTGAAAGACAAAAGGTACAGCTGAGTTCAAGATGTGCAAAATCAGGAACTCACGGAGTAATACAGTAGAAACACTGCTCATAGCTGACGCTTCCACTTGTATGCACGCAGAAGTGTTTTCCTTCTGCCATTTGTCTAAATACACTCTGTGTGAACTACTGCAAATATGCCAAAATAGCAAGTAGATTCAAGGGAGATTTATGGTTCCCTTTGCCAGATGGAGCAAGTATATGTTTCCAGAAAGGGGAAGAAAATGATGTAACTGAAGCTTAAAAAATCACTGATGGATGTTGAATAAGAGAACTCTGGGCTTGAATGCTGTATGGCAGGGTTTTGCAAATGCAGAGAGTGGAATAATTTAACCTGATTTTTAAAGGTCTCAGCTGTCCCTGGAGAAGATAAGGAATTTTTTTGGGAAGTTAGATTTCCACTTTAGCTCAATGTAAATTGGGCCTGTTGACCTCAGGAAGTAGCTTAGCTGCAGATGTTTGCATTTTATACAGCCGCTTTTGATCAAATGAAACGACTTCCTGATGGTATTAGGAGGAGCTTTAGTTGCCTGGTTTACTCCATGCTACGTCAGAATAGAGACAACAGGAAGGCTCTCATTTCTGATGCCCAAGACATACCTTTCTACAGGTCACTTTCCACATTAGGTATAGCTGTTGGTAGTATTACAGGCGTCACTTGAAAGTTCTACCCAAATGCCTCTTCCTGGCTAGGGAATGGTGCACAGTCTGGAGGTGCCGTTGCTGCCACCTCCTCTTTCACATATGAGCGTGAGATTGGGCTGAAAACCTGTTTCCCCACACATTCACAGGCTCCAGACACAGAACTGGAGCTGCTGTTGCCACCACTATGAACATACTTTAAAATATTTCCCATGAGGATAGACAAATGAATAGGTGAAGCTTGGGAAATCACATTCTTCATGGATTTGTTGAATGCCACTAAAAATTAGTTTAAAGAAAGCCTCATCACCAAGGAGAAGAACGTTGCCTTCTCCGGCTCCTTCCCTTCTGCAGTGTTGCCAGTTCCTGTAGACTTAACATGAGGGCGTAGGCTACTTGATTTTTCTTTTAAAGCCAAACTTCTGGTGCTGTTCTGTCCATCCAAAACAAAATCTTACTGCTTTCTGACTTCTGTGCCAGTATTTTGGGGGCCACAGAGACATGTCCTGGAGCTTATAAACAATCCAGCAAATCAAGATAAGAGTCAGCAATTTGTTACCAACAGAATGAAGCCAGTTTTTTCAGCACAAGTGCCATGGGAGACTTTCTTTGCCAGAAGATAATTGTTGTTTTGACTCAGTTTATGAAAGTGCACATGGCCTTTTGCATTTTTTGTAGTTCATAAGTAACAGACTGGTTGCAATTTAGACTGTCATCTCTGTGGAAGGACTGAGTTAATTTTTATTAACATCACCAGTTAATAACTCTCTAAAATTGAGCATCGCATTACCTCTGACATAAGCTCATTCCAGGCACCTTTACTGCATGAAGTCAGTCAGTCATACATAGCTCCTCCATCCCTGTTTATCTGTTTTACAGAGATAGACGGCTCTGTGGTTTTAATATCTTTATTTTTTATTTTCTCTCTTTATGGGAGAAAGAGAAGATTAATGTGTATTGAAATAACATTTCTGTATTTACTGCTAACACTGTAGTTAGATGCCTTTCAGTTTTTCATGGGTTCTCTCCTGTGTGATGGTTAAGCACAAGCCTCTCATTGTTCTGCAGCTGTGATGCTTCCCCTCATCTATGGAAAAGGTACATTGGGTGTGGGAACCACTCAAGTCCTCTTGAGGTTTTTTTTCAAGCTAGCAGCACATTTCCAGGTGTGACAGTGGCTGGATGATGTTGATACCTTTCCTGCTCTGATGGAGACTTCTGTTTACCCCCCAAAACCCCTCAAAACCCATCATCACTGACACAGCCAGTGCACATCTAAATTCCTAAATACCAAATAAAGCATAAGCTCTGTGTTGGAGATTTTTTAGGGGTAAAAGTAGTTAGGAAATAACAGTAGGCAAGGCTGCAAAGGTAACACATTTATCTGCATTACATTTGCCTTTTATCTTTGCTCTTTTGTCGAGGTAGTGATAAGGTGCATTGTGTCTCAAGTCTTTCATCATATGACAGCACCTATGTGTGGCTACAGTATGTAGAACACTTAGAGTCTGTCTCCTGTACTGTCTACTCGATCGTTTGTTTAGACTTCGAGGAAAAGCCTTTTGGCTGCCTACCTCTCAGATAGTCATGGTCCATCCAACTTCATCTACAGCATTTTGTTATAAAATAGAGAATAAGATTGTGATTTTGCACCAAGCTCTTTCCTAGATCACCCTTCCTTGTCTTGCTCCACAGTCCCCTGGATGTTGATGAGTGGGGTACAGATAAGGGCAGGAGTCTGCACTACCAGATCTAAATGAAGGTGGTGTTGAACAAAGCCTTTAGTGGTAGGCAGTTGTGGTTACATACATCGCTACACTCCCAGGAAGGATTTTACTATCCATACTGGGACAGAGCACAGAAGAATTTGCAGATAGATTAAAAAAACCTCTCAGGCTTATATGTGTTCATACTGTTCAGATTTCATGTCCCTGCTCCCTCTCCAAGAACAGATGGTTGTTCTCAATGGGTGTCTTTTTGAAACAACGCAAGAAAAACAGCAACTGCCCAGCGTAGAAGTAGAGCATGAATTGTGGGATGGCCTTGAACATCTTTGACAAATGCCCATGAAGAGTGGGTATTTATACCCAGGCTCAGGAGTTTGTTTGTTCAGTAATCTTTCTATTACTAGCAAGGAAGGAATAAATGAGAACAAACAAACTTTTGGGCAGGATATGCATTTTTATGAGGTTAACTCATCCTTAGGGAAAGAAGGAAGGCTCTGATCAAAGCATAGCCTTGTTGCAGAAATCTGACTGCAGGGGTGGTTTCATTTGTTGAGGATTCAGCCTCTAGCAGGCAGCAGCGTCGAATGATTTAAGAGACTGGCACAACACAAAGACAACACACAGGAAGGGGTTACCACTGCTGTGAAGTTTAATAATCCTGAATGAAACGGGTTCATTTTCAAAGCAGGAAATATACTACAGTGTTGACATTTACTGCCCTCTGGCAAGAACATAGTGGGTCCATGTGGTAGGGGATTTTTTTCTAGTTCTTTTTCCCCTTTCTAATAAGAAAGGGAGGAAATGTTCTTTTTCTTTTACTTTTTTTTTTTTTTTGTTTTTCACATATCTTCAGGCAATAATGGAGGAAAATGCTTGGAAAACATGACAAAATAGGGGGAAAATGAGGCACACCACAGCAATTATTATGTCCATTAATAGATAAGGAGGTGTCCACCCAGCCAGATAATTGGCAGAAGGGCTGGATATAGAGCCTGATCTCCTCATTTGCTGTCCACAGTGCTCCCTTCAGAACCACCCTTTTATTGTAGCTTGCTGTTTTACAAAATATCCTCACATAAGCTTCCTTGAGGGATGCTTGGTCACACGGCAAGAGTATACAAAAACCAATATTTTACATTATTGTCAATAAAATCAACTGGGAAAATATCATTGTCAGAATTTTTCCATATTAATATTTCTAGTGATACAAATTACTTTACCTGAAAAATTCTAGAGTAAAAGTCTGGCCCTGCTGAAGTCAGTAGGTAATTTGCCATCAACAGATGAAGAGAATATTCTATGTATACTGCCTGCTTGAGGCAGGCGACATTCAGATACAACTTGATTGTGTTATGTCTAACTTGTTCAAAGCTGGAATCTAAGTCATGATTCCTCATTGTAAAAATTAAGTTTCTGGCATTGCTTTTGCTTGTGCACAGAGGAGCATTTTCTACTTCTTTGGAATTAAACTCTGTAAGACATCTGTACCTTGTAATTGGCAGGGACTCTTGTTTGCTAAAAAAGGGATAAGGCAATCAAGTAGTGAGTAAACCAGTTGATTGCTCACCAGAACAGGCCTAGCAGGGAACATGAAAAAAGAAAAGCATATAAATCACTAGAATGAGTAACTGGATGAAAAATTGCATAGTACGTCTGGGCATAAGAACTCATTGCTATATAAAGCATTCAGAAGCCTGTTCTGAGCTTTTTGTTTGAAATTATTTTGATATTAGCATACCAATGCAGAGTGCATGGATTGATTAAAAGAAATCCTGCCCTTCTCTTGCCATCCCATTTTGCCCTAAGCATGTCATCCAGGACTTTCTTTCATGTGCTGAGGGGCAGCTCCCCAGGTACCTAAAGGAGGCAACCTGAATTCCACTGTTCACTCTGGACTGGTGAGTGTCAGCCAAATGCTGTGTTAAATTAATACACCATTAGGTTACAACAGCGCAGTGTGTGGCTGCATTACGTTTTTTTCAGGATGTCTGTGAAGATAAGCAGCTTGACAGAGTTATATTAAGGTGTTAAGATTACAGTTAGTGACTACTGATCCTGCTTGCCAGCCCCTATTGTTCGTGTACGCTTTCAATAGTCTTCCTCATTAATTGATAGACGAGCTGAAGAGCTCACAATAGTTGTATGCAGAATTACTAATTTACACATGTTCACATTACTAAAGAGTCCTTCACTCCTCCTTTATAAGCCATCTGTTTTCAGGCACTTTTAGAATTATTCCTTTGGGGGGGCATTTCTTTCTGTGTTTTTCTGTGTTTCAGAAAGCACCTGAGAATCTGTCACATTTTTGGGGATACTCAATTCACTACCTTTATTTAAAAAAAAAAAATGCATTGGCTTATTTTCTAGCTTATTCTAGCTTATTCAGGACACAAAGCTTAGGGAAAATGCAATACATGGAGTGTGGGATCTTAGTAAGAAGACCTTGCTGGCAGCTCCTCTACAGCGTACCTGAGTGTTATAATAATTTTTAGTTCTCACAGTGTTATGTAGCAGATCTCTCAAAATTGACAAGCTTGGCTGCAGTGCCAGCCCTGTAGGTTGCAGTGGGAAAGCCTGGAAGCACCAGCATCAAGTGAGCAATCAGTGATGTTTAATTTTGCAGAAAAACTTGTGAGTTCTTCACTAGCTTTATCTTTCCAAAGTGAGGTTTCATATGTCCTTGTGTCAGATATGTCACAAAAATGCTACTTAAAGTTGGCAAAGACATGATGAGGCTGTCCTTCCTTCCTTTTTCAGAAAAGGATTGACTGATGACCAAGTGGGAATATTTCTATCTGTTGTCAAAATCAGTGAAACTAATATAGCTTTAGGTGCACTCACTCTTCTTTTGAAGACAGTTTTCCTTAATTCTGCTACCCTTTATTTATCTTGGATTAGTGATATTAACAGGTTATTTTTCCACAATTATTTTACTTATAACTTCACAAATTGTTCCCTTTTCATAGATGTTCATATGTTTGTTCATATATGTAAAAAAGAATCAGAAAAAAATATTTTTAAAGACAGATTAATGACCTAGCTTTAACTTTGGAGATTTTATGATAAATAAGGCTCAAATTAATTATGGGTTGATCACTTAGTCTTACTACACAATTTTTTTTTTATCAATAGCTAGGAGTACTTATACGTAGATACAGCACACAACTATACAGTCCAAAAACTATAGCAAACTATATATATCTATAGTACAGTATATACATATAGTATAGTTTATATAAACTATATTATAGTTTATATAGAAACTATAAGTAAACTGTAGTGTTTAGAGACACTTGGAAGAAATTTTAGTCTTTCTTTGAATATACTAACATACGTGTGTGTATGTACCCTAAAACTAAAAGGTTGTGCTTTCTATGCTTTGCAATTTTTGTCTTAGTCTTGTTCATACTGGTCAAGTAACTTAATCTCAACAGTCACATACTTTTTTTGGACATCTTAGCAGGGAAGCCATCAGTTGATTTGGCATGGAGACTAACCTTTCACCCCTTGGGGTGGTCCCTTCGGGATACAAGAGAACGCACATAAGTGGATTAGTGCGTGGAGGCTTACATCACTGACAGTGATTTCCACCAGCATCACATTCGTAGGGTTCAAGCAGCAATACAGCCCTACATAGGTGAAACTGCATCTATTTGAGTGCTGGTTTTGTTCTGTTCTATTGCCTTTTCAAACTAAGGTTTTCTGCTGCATTCATATCCTCATTGCATACTAACATCATGTGAATGTGAGTAATGAAGAGCAGTATTCTAATGGTGTTTTAAACACTAATGGACAACAAGTTGGCTATTTCCTGGCAGTTAATGGCCATCTGGAGGAGATCTTAATCTGTCTGGTCATTAACTGCCAGGAAATTATTAACTTGGAGGTTGTTATTGCTCTTAAAAATGAAATAGATATTTTTCCTTGTCACTCTCCTCACCATCGTTCCACTGGCTTGCAGTTCTTAAATACTGTCTCCAATGTGAAATGTTTTCTTGATTGCAGAATTTTTTTTAGCTGTCCAAAGTGTTTTCTGCACTTCATAAAATCACATAATTGTGATCCCTGCCTGAAACAGTCTATCATCTGAGGCTACAATTTTGCATTTTTATCTACATAGGAGGAATTGTGAACTGGCGTGAAATTATGTTTAACTGAAAGGGGTTTTGTGTGCAAAGAGAAGTTTTGATCTTTCAGGTGCAACTGACAGGCTGTGATCTTGGCAGAAAAGATATCCATTACAAAAGCAGAGAGAAGAAAGCGACAGGAGAATGATAGCGAAAGAAGGTTGCAAATTATAATTGGGTCAGGAAATTAAACACAATACACTGTAGAAATTAAAACATGGAGTAAGCTTGAAGAAAAACATTAAATAAAAATGTCTTTTAAAATATGATTGTAAAATAGTTACGGATACATTTGAAGCCACATGCCAAAAAATTTATGACTGCTCTGGTACACAGACCCCACTCTGTTTCAGCCTGTATCCTTTGTTTCACTTTTTATATTTTGGTTCAGTTTGGCAGTAAAATAGACATATTAAAAAAGGTTGGTATATCAGTTCTAATGTGTAAAAGGGGAATTCAGAGTGGACATGCATACTCTTGCCTCTCATATGTGTGCTAAAAATCCAGTGTCTCCCTGTTGGAGCAGCTGTGATTTCAACAGGCTGTGTAGCTTCTGTGTGGCAATGTTTTTTTTTTTTTTTCTTATAATTGAG
Source organism: Chlamydotis macqueenii (assembly GCF_036417535.1). NCBI lineage: Eukaryota > Metazoa > Chordata > Aves > Otidiformes > Otididae > Chlamydotis > Chlamydotis macqueenii. The sequence continues at coordinate 134,415,064 of NC_141556.1, forward strand.
AACACATTTACAAATAAAACCCAGGAGAGGAAGGAAATAATGTTAGGGGTGATAAAATTAAAGACGTCTGAATGGAAAGTCTTTGAAGGGCATACAGTATAGGTAATTCTTCTTTTCAGAAAGGGGCTTTATAAGTTCAGTTTAGTTCTGACCTGTGTGTTTTGTATGTTTTGAGACCGTGCATTTCGTTGCTATGTGAGACTGCTTGCTAAGGGCCAGTTCCTTAACTGGTTCGGTCCTTAATTAGGCAACTATCTACAGGTGGTGACAGAGATTGTGCTCGTAAAATTACAAGAAGAAAAAGAGCATCAAAGAACTTCCATTTTTAACCTTATTTAATACTTGCTTAGGAGGTAGGCAGCTCCCCCCGGGTGCCCTGTGGCCTCTTCTGTTCCTCAGCAGTCTCTCCAGTTCGGAGTGGTGCTCCAAGACCAAGGCAGAGCGAGGCATTTGCCAGCAGTGAAAAGTCTGTCAATCATCCTCATCCCAAAATAAATGCTCTGGGAAGTCTGTATGAGCCACAGGAGAAGGAAACAAACCTCTTGGTACAAAAGGGGACCTGTAAGACTACAGCCTGATCTTTTAGTGTTTTCACTGCAGAAGTTTTCACTCTTAAAAAATACAAGTCTACCTTTCCTTAGTCTGTGCATAAAATTAAGTCTTAGAGTTTGTAAATAAATGTGTTAACCAGCAAGCAATTTAGAGATGACTAGACTGCATGTGCATTGAATAACATCAGAATAGGCCCTTTCTATTTTAAATACGAATGATGAGGATATACTGATTTCATGACTGTCACTTGTGTGACAGAAAAGTGAGATTAATGGTGTGATAAAACCTAGAAATTCGCAGTAAAAAAAAAAAAAGAAAAGGCTATGACACAACTTCTGACATTTTTCCATACTCAGTATTTGTGGGTAATCTCTAACCCCTTTCTCTGCAGGGCGAGGAAGAGTTCTGTGTCCTGTCTTGCCTTATTTTGATGCCCTGATGTAAATGACCATTGTATGAACTGGAACAGGCTGCCCACAGATGTGCTGGAGTCCCATCCTTGGAGATACTCAAAACCTGACTGCACATGGCCCTTAGCACTGCAGTAGCTCCCCCTGCTTAGGCAGTCTCCAGAGGTCCCTTCCTACCTCAAAGTCTCTGTAATTCTGTGATCTATTCTGTACTGTAAAGCAGATGTTCCATCTAATTCCTCCCGAGTTTTTCTCCTGCTTTCTTTCTTGTTTTCCATTCTGAAACTTCCCTTTAAATGCGTGTAGACTATGCTCAGACGTAAAACACTCAGTAAAACTAAGACGGTAAAACTAAATTAGTAGATTTACTTTACCAGGTTAGTAAAACTAAACTTATCTGTTCTAACTTTTGAAGTCTTTAGCAGAGGCATCTCCTGCAGAGCTGGTCACCCTGGATGCTTCTTACAGCATGTCAAGAGATTTTTAGAATTATGTTCACAGGCGTATTTTTGCTGTTTATTTTAAGAGAAGATGAAGATGAATAACCCTGTGAAGTCTCGGTTTCTCTCCATCAATGCATCCAAAAGTGACTACTTCAGATAATTCAAGCTATTGTTGTGACTTGTATTGTTTAATTGATTTTTTTCCAGTGTCTTTTTCCAAAGTTTCAACTGTCATTTCTGCTCACCATTAGTGATTGAACGTCATCCACTAAGGAGGCCAGGTGAATGGGATACATAATTTTGTAATGGGGATAATGAAACAACATTGTGTTATCTTGTAGTAAATTCTCATCTTTTGAGGCTCCACACCCAGAACCTTTCTGAAATCTCAGTTTTTTATGGGCACTCTTTTTGAAATATAACAAAACCTACCTAATAGCATGGGAATGTATTGTATACATTTATTGTACATTTGTAGTACTAGATCAGGTCTAAGTTTCACAGAACATTGTCATTGTCAATTTTAAATTCAATTTACTTCATTTTTATCCAATGTGTATAAACAAAGAGTGTACTGCAGGCAAGGTCTACAAAAAGTTATCTGTAAGAGGTGCTCTGTTTTTTTTTTTTGTTTTTTGATTTCAGTCAAATTATCACTGCGGTATTTTGATGAAACATTTGATGAAAAAGACAACTCAAAGCAACTGTGATATGATCAAGTGCATAACTTAGTTCAGGAAATTGTCACTGCCTGGTTAGAGAGTCCAAGCTGTCCTGTTCAGGCAGAACACAGAGTCTTTGCTGAAAGATGATTTCTTGCACATGTTCGGTAACCATGGTGCAACCTGGCACCAAGGAGCTCCACTTGGTCAGTTTATGGACAGTTAACTTTCCTGTCAAAAGGAAGTATAGGTAGCTGAAGTCAATCAGCAGAGACCTGGGAAGATCATGTCTATAATCATGTGATGTACGTGAATAGTCTCTGTGAGCACAGAAGATGAGAGTGTTCCTGCTTCACTATTGTCCAGGCATTTGTGACCAGTTCAGTATCAGCTTTTCCCTTGTTGCTGTGTATGAATAGAAGACCATCTTGTGAAGCCTCCTGTGATCTGCAAAGAATCCTATGAGGAAAATATACCGTGGGAGAGCATGGGGAAAAAAATAATAATGCTTTGAGGGCTCCCCAAAAAGTTGCGTGAGCTTTGAATAGCTTTTAGACATTTTTGCAATTGTTAAGAAGAAATGTAATTCTTTATTAAGATAGTTAAATTTGTCTTGAGGATTTTATTTTTCTTTTGCTTTGTCTATTTTCAAAAAAGGAAATGAGGTCAGCAGCAGCTTTTCCAGGAATAATCCCTAAATTGTTAGCTTTGAAAAGACAAAAGCTGTACCATAATTGCAAGGTGATCAAATGAAGCAGCAGAAGCATTCCACTGAGGAAGAGGTGACAGAGAAATGTCTGTCAGCATTTAAACCTAGGCAGTCTTCTGCTGACCTCCTAACCCTGTTCGTTACAGCTGAATGGTCTAATCATGCGACAGTCCTTCCCAGTAACTGACTGGGCTTCTTTTATTCAGCTGCAGAGAGATGAAGGCAAGAGAGCCTCAGGGCTGTTATACAGTACTGCAGGAAGTTCCAAAGAATTGTCATGGCTTTTCTTTTAGGGAGGACTGATGTATATTTTGGAAAACTTAAATGTCTAACTTAAATGCACTTACACTGTCTTTTTATTTGATGGAGGGAGGGAAATGAAAGGCTTTTCTTATGTACATCTGGAATTGCGTTTTTACTAGAAATATTTCCAAATAAGGGTAAGCCAAGTAAACACCCACTGGAAAAATTATTTTACTGCATTGCTATTCCTAGTGGATATTTTCATTGATTTTATTTATTCAAGTTCTAGTCACATCACTTACATAGCTGAGATTTCATAATTGCTGTTGATTTCTATAAAGAAATTTTTTTTTGTTATAAAGCAGTGTGATGTAACCCTTAGAACACCAGCATTTGCTAGTGAGTATCAGTCCAAGAGTGGCTATTCCTCTGGTTTGCCTGTAATCTCTGAAGACAAGTGTAATACAAGGGTAATATTACTTAAATTTTTAATTCTTCTACGTTCCCCTTAATTTGCTTGACTATATGAATGGTGATAGCAACAACACACATCTTCATACATGGTATTAATTTCTCTCCTGTTTCAAATTCCCTGTTGTCATCTGAAGAGTTCATGGGTACATAAATACTTGGAGAATACAAAGGAAAACAATGTTGTTGGAGCTGTCAAGCAGAAAGGAGATGCAACTGCATCTCCTCCTTTCTCCTTTGTGATGGACGTTAAATACTCTCCTCAATGTACCTTGGGAACTGTTTTAAATATTAACCTCAAACTGCTCTACGTCAGACACATTTTACTTTTTTTTTTTTTTTGTATGACATCTTGACTTCGTTTTTTACTATGCACTTTTCTTTTTCTCCATTTCCACATCATGTTTATGGAGCTGCCACTGTATTTCCTATTACTACAGCCATAATGGTTCTAATGTAGAAATCTTCCTCAACTACTACTCCATTTACCAAGGACATTAGAGCTAACATCCAGGAAACAAAGGAAAGCAAATTTTTTGAATAGTTTTTCTATATATCTTCTTACAAACTAACTTCCACCTAAGTAAACAGCATTTTCCTTCCCTGCTTCTTCCTTAGCCACATGCAAGTACAAGATGTGTACCTGGGCTTCAAGGACAAAGAAGTCAAGCCCACACAGCTCTCCTAAAGGTAAGCAGCTTACTATTTTGGAGAGGAGGAGGAAAGTGGGAGAAGCAGAAGAATGTAATGAACTGTGTGTGCTTCATAAGAAGGTAAAGAATTTCACCTTTATAGGTTGAAAACGATTTTATTTTTGCAATGTTCTATGTCCTCAGCGTTTGGAAACATATCAAAAAGGCAGTTACCTGTTTCTAAATTCTGCTTCAGGTCAGAGAAGCACAGTGCTTAATGGGAGCTGGGTTGCTGTACATGGGAACAGAACATCCCTGTTGATCTAAAACATCACTCAGGATCAGATCAAATTCCATTGACAAAATCATCAGCAACTAGGAGATGTAATCCCAGTCTTGTAAATGTGACTTTGAGGCGTTGGACTAGAGAACAAGAACATACTGGCTACAATCTAGAGGTGACTTGTTTGAAAAGAACTTGGTCCCTTGGAAGGGCAACCATGGATTAACACAGGAGATGATTTTGTAAGGTCTTCATTGCTTTCTAGACAGTGAAAGGTCAAAGTATACCAGCAAGAGGACTGAACTTCTTTGTTTCAACTGGTGATGGACTTAGTGAGAGAAGATGCCTGAATTTTGTTTTCTTTATATAAAAAAAGCATGCCCTTTAATTTCTAGGAATAACATTTGGGTTCTCTGATCATTCAGAAAACCCTCAAGTAAGAGTCTGGGCCTTTAATGGCTTTGGTGAATGAAGCCTGCTTAATTAGTTATAATTAAGCTTAACAGTTCCACTGGTGGAACTTAAAAAAGGAAGCAAAAGTGAAGTGATCAGCTATATAAACTTGTAAGTGAGGAAGCATTGCAAATGCCTTCATACATACCTGCTGTATTAATTTGAGGACAGATGAATAAGTAGGTATTTGGGAGAAAGAATTACAGACAGCTCAAACAGTACCATTTTTAATGTGGTATTTCAAATGTGTTGTTTCATTGCTCTTTCTTTATTTGGCTTCTGTAGATTTCTTAATTGTCGGACTGCAATTCGCAATTGTCAGACTACCGGCAGATTTTGAAAGAGAAAGAGTGTAGGATTGCAATGTATACTTGCTTCAGTCTAAAGTACCTAATAATATATGCAAACAATGTATTGAAACAATGTTCTGTTTGCATTTTTTTAGGTAGTAAGGAAAGACCTTTACTATGTGGACCTTTGGTGTTAGTAAGTTCACAGTAGTCTACCCACTGGCCAGTTTCAAACTGAGGGGCTGAAGGAGATCGCTCACAAACAGTTTTGCAAGTGGTAATGCAGACTTCCTGTAAACAGGGGGGGATGGAGGCTGTATTAAGAGCTCTTTGCTGAGGAAGAGTGCAAGATGAACTCCACTCGCACTGTCCCCTTGAGAGAGGGCATTGCAGGTGCCTTAAAACCAGAGGGAAAATGTCACTTAGAATTTGCACTTCATCAGCATCAGAGAATTCACATGGGAGAGAATGGAAACAATAAATAAAGGGCAACACTCATCCATTAGAGATGAGTTTTCAGGGAAGTAGTTGTTCTGATTGCCTGAGTGATTCCTTTAAACTAGAGACATCTAAGAGTTAAGCAGCTAGTCAGTGATTTTGTTTTCCCAGAAAACAGATGTTTCTGCACAGTGCGAGAGCAGCGGAAAGCAGTCTGGGAGTTTGAAAGCAGTATGTTCCATGTGGTTTGGAGAGAGCCGGGAGCCACATCCTGCAGCCCTCACCCCTCTGATAAGCCCTCCTCTCGGGAACAGTCCTCTGCACACCATGCGCTAGTCATAGCTGTCAAGGGTTGCCCCCAGGATTAGCAGAATCTCAGCGTTGCATAATTCTTTCACATCTGTAACACGTTTCTCCCTGCTGGCTGTATAAAAGGGAATTTACTCTTACCTATTGCAGTGGGTTTGATTTGCATCGGAAATTGCTCTTATTTGCAGTACGAGATACAGTTGTTAGCTGCTTTCACATAAAAAAGGCAGACAAGAAATAAGATAATATCAAGTATTACAAGCACTTTTGTCTTTATGGGCATAGGTTACAAATTACTTACATATTAGAAGAATAATAAAGATGGGAAGCGGGGCCCAGTGAGTCACCCCAAATTACACATTATATGCATCATACAAGCGTGTATGAATAGACCTGTAGCTGAGTGGTCAGGACTGTATTCAACTGCTGTAATCAGCGTACCAGATCTTGGCTTTGAATTGCTAGAATGACTGCACATGAAGTAACAGGAACCCAGTGAGAAAAGATGTTAAATTTAGCAAAAGCTCAGAGTAACATGGATATCCATGAATGACCTTGTGGTCACGGATGAGTTAGGAGATGGTGGCTCTGATTTAGCAGATCACTTTAATCACAAATGCACTTGCTTATTTCTTCTTGCACAATGAAGCTTCTATGGACATTAGTACATAGAACTGGAGTTTCTAATCTGGCTCTCTGAGGATGCAGAAATGCAGTCACTGAAGGTGGCTGAGTAGTACTCTAGTTGCTGCAAAACAAGTCACTTCTGGCCTGTTGTTTTTGAGGTCAGTTCAATGTCATGGTGATTTTGAACTCAATAACATGTAGATACACCTTATCTTTTAAAACAGGCACCCTGTATTGCTTCTGTGTCTGCACATTGCCATAACCACAAAAGATTGCTTCAAAAAAGGTCAGTGAGAATTGATGCGATGTCTTACTTCAGCAAACCCTAAAAAGACAGTAAAGTTTTATTTCCTTAATAGTTTCTTATGAGATTCTTTTGCGTATTCCAGCTAAGACCATTGCTATTTTGGCTGCAATGTCTTAAAAAGAAATTGAATCCCACTTGTTCTTTGTATTGCAACTTTGCAGCATGGTGATATTTTTTTTTTACATTTTGTCCAAGTTTTCCCTGAGTGTTTTATCACTCTTGCAGTGCTTTTGGCATATTTGTTACTTTTTTTGTTTGTTTACTGAAGGGGAGAAGCATTTTGCTTTCCATGTGCCACAAGCACTCTTCAGTGAACAATGCCCTGTAAAATCTAGTGCCAGAATTTGAGGGGTTTTAGAAAGAATTTCTTTAAAAACCTAAAACCACTGCAGATGCTCCCATAAACTTTAAAAATTATGGTGAGAAGACTTTTCTACCTCTTTGCAGCCAAAATATCATAGTCTGCAGTTAACTTATGACAATTTAAAATTGCAGATAACAAAAACACAAATACAAGCAAAACCAGATAAGGCTGATTTATTGTTATTGCTTGAGGTAAGAGAAATGCAAAATCATTAAGCAATTCCATGTAAAACAAATATGTCAGGTCCTTTCAGTTCTCATAATCAACACTTCTGTTCATGTGATAGGGAAGTTGGAAGATGTTTCTTTAACCCGATGTACCTTTCTAAAAATAGATCAGTTGGGATGATGCAATACTGTTCTCTAAGGTAATACCATCCTTGGAGATCTCAGCTGACTTAACACCCTTCAGTCACTCTGGAGAATGGCATCAGCCAACTACCGAGCCAAAACCAACAGTCTGCAGTTTGGCTTAAGGAGCAGATTGTGTGGTATCCAAAATCAATTTGTAAGGTAAGCATAAAGGAAGTGAGTTAGACCTGGGGTAAATAGATGTGGATAAAGGAGGGATTGGGTCAGGGATTTAGAGTCTGCAGAGTTATTTAGGAATCAGGCCATGATTCGAGAGCTAACTGCAGGTGGAGATTACTCATTTTGAAAGAGTCATAGGGGTTTCCCAAATTATGTATTTCTAGCCTGAAAAGTATGGAAGCTGCAGAAAAAGTTAAAAAGAAAATTACTGAGGTAATTAATGAAATTACCTTTCATTTTTAAAAATTATTAAGTGGAAGCATAACAGAATGGATGGAAGGGAAAAAAAAGGGACTTGGAACGTATAGAATAAAAGAGATGACCTTTTTGAGAAGCTCAGAACTTCAGTACTCTTTGCCCCCTGTCAGAGGAGATTACTGGGAACCAAATGATTCTTTGCACACAGCAAGTGTAGGGAATGTGGTCAGTGCAATTTAGCAGGATTCCTATCAGCTGATTTATTGCAGTAGTAGCCCCCCCCCCCCAAGGGAATACAGTGGTTGTTAGCTTGTTAGTAGTTAGCAAAAGTATGTGCATTACAAACATGTTACAAACAGACAAATGTTTCTCACTGAGGTATTTGTTGGAATTTTGACACATCAAAAAATCCTTTTAGTGCAAAGTTAGAATTTGACAGCAATGTCAATGTGGCTGCATTGACGAGCAAAACAGAACAATGTGCAAAGGACACAGCATGCTTAGGAATTTGATTAGTAATTGAAGAGAAAGTCATTCTAAAGCCTTCTAACATTAGAAAACATACATCAGTTGTGGAGTTACGGAATTTAGCAGATGTGTATGTAATATTCGGTACAGCATCTTGGTACGGTAGTCTCACAGCATAGTGAGACTACTATACATCTTGGACAGTAAACTACGTCTTTTATTAAATGTAATTACTTCTCCCTTCAGTAGCGCAGCATAGAGAGCAAAAGCTGTTTCCTTACGTTTGACTAATCCCCACCGCAGCCTGCATGGTTAAGGAGTGATTGTGAAACAAATGTAGTTAATAGTGGAGGGAAGCCTCTAAAGATGAAAGCAATATGCTATGCCAAAAGAAAGAGATTGAATCAAATTGGGAGTAAACTGATCTAGAGGGAAATCCTTTGCTAGAAGTTAATGCTACAGGGTAGCAACCAAGGCAGAAAGGGGGGTTATTAGAAGTTACTTAAGAAACAGACAGTGTGTCTAAAAGCTTAAGGGGCCTGCAGAAAATTTTGGAAGACCTCATTTCACCTTGAGGAAAGAAGGACACACAGCTTAAATATTTCAATTCAGATGAAACAACCCAAGATGGCATACCTTACAAATTCTGTAAGAACTGGTAAGTCATCCGCTTATGTGGCATAACAATTTAAAATTTTTCTAGGAAATTGAGATCTTCCAGGGAGTATATGAGAAGCAGAAGAAAAATGCATCTGGAAAACACTCGGACTTTACTACATGGCTAGAGGACAGCTGAAGGAATTGCTTGTGACTGTGGAGACAGAATCCATCCACACCTGAGCTCACTGTAGAGATAGTGGAGGCAAACAGACTCGTTAGGACACAGTCCTCATTTCAAAGCATGTGCGTATACTTGGTCTGATAAACTTGCATACTTGTTTGTAAAAGTCTAAAGTTAGAGGGAATTAATCCAGTCATAGGTACCAGTAATTCCCTTACATACTGTGAGATTTGGCTCAGCGCGAAGCGTTTCAGAGGTTAAGTAAGGCTTCAGATTTTCCATGTATAAGACTGTTAGGTTCCCCACAGCCAAAGCTGAAAATACTGCCTTGATATTTACTCCAGTGTGCTTGTTCAGAGCACATGCATACATGTGTGCATGGATATATATGGACAAAAATGAGAAGTAACATATACAGAGCTGCAGTTCTCTGATAGGGCTTACACACATGCACAAATGCACCCCTAACACTGCTTTTGAAGGAGGTGCTAGACTCTCCTGGGGAAGATGGTCGTGGTCCAGAATTACCTTGCTGACTGCAAGCAAGTTGTAAAGCAGCGTTAAGAATACCCCGAGTCTGTTAGGCTGCCTTGTTTGTGTCTGTGAGGCTGGAAAGGAGAAGGCACCTCTGTAAATCTGTTCTTATGACCCATCACTCAGATGGCAACTGTACCTAAGGCTTACAGATGTTAACCAAGGAGACGTCTGTGCCTGAACTGTACAAGTCTGTGAAACTCCTCTGCCTAGTTCAGTGCAGTCCTTCCTATATATTTTAAAAAACTCTGTATACTAACCTTGATTTTTGGGTCTCACTGTGTTTCAGTGCTGACACCCTTTATTCACGGCAAGCCTGGCAGTGGGTATTCTGGCAAATTTCTCTGTTCAATTGTCCCTAAGGCTTCTGTTCAGCTTTTGGAAAATGGCATTCTGGCAAACGATAAGATGACAAGATTTGCAAATATGTGAGATGCTGCTGTTAATAAAAACAACATAAGTCTGTGGTTGAGCAGAACAATATGCTGGTGGATTGACAGTTCTCTGCTGTCATTTCTTCTTCAGCCTCTGAGTACTGCTGACACTGCCGCGCTTTAGAGAAAAATGCCCACAGAACAGGTTTATATTACAAGATTATTATTTACATACTCAATGTCATCTATCAGATCTGTTTTGCCACCTGCTGGAACTGATTTAGGACCCATGCTCTCCACCCTTTTATCTCAGCAGGGCTGGACGCCTGCACACTGCAAGGGCCACCCACACTGAGCAACCTCCGGGGAAAAGCTGTGCCCCCGACGATACGCTTTCCAGCAGGGTGACCTAGATGTTGTATTGCACCATCGGACTGCTTAGCTCTCCTGTACTCTCTAGATAGCAAATGGATGATTAGGATGCTCAGAACACAGGGACACAGTTTTTTCATGTTGATGTCTGCAGTCCTAATTCCTTTGCTAAGAGATTTAGGACAATCTCTAAGTCTGATGAGCATTTCCAACCAAAAGAAGCAGCAGTAATCAGAGTTTTAATACATATGCCGGAGTTCAACTGGTCTGGTCTGTATGTCTCAAGATACTGGGAATTATTGCTTAATCCTCGTCACTGGAAGACGGGAAGCAGACCCAATGGGGATTAAATGCAGTAGTCAATAAAAGTAATGCTCTATGATAATATTACAAGTATAAATGAAAGACAGCCTTTCCGGATAGCTTTCCTTGTGCTTTTACAAATGTTTAGACAGCCTAATCTACCCACATATTTAGAACAGCTATTTTCAGTGAGACCCTTATGAACTGTACTGTTACTTAGCATTCTTGGCCCAGGTTAGCAATGGAAAATATTTCTTATCTGATTTGGCTGTATTTATAAGTGAAAGACGTGTAAAATGTATGTTGTCATTTGAAACTTCTTTGATTCACAAAACATAACAGGATTTCTAATGTATCAGGAAAATTGCCTGCAAACATTTATGCAATTGTCTTTGATGCTACTCTGCAATTCTTTTGTAAGCATTTTATGTATAAATAGCAACACATTTTACGTATAACATCTAGGTTTTTATAGCTAGTTTTCAACATTGTTATAAACAGGCTTAAATGTCTGGGGATAGAGTCAAAGCTCTGCCATATAACCATGAAGCCAGAAATGGAGAGTCCAGCAACAGGCCATAGGAGCTAGTTTATATGTAATTTGAAATGATATTTCATATCACAACATTCCTGTTTCCATCCATCGCTTAGAAAACCGAAGAGAGGAAAAGTGGTCCCATATAAAGTCAGAGTTCAATATTTTGGCAAACTGGTACTAGTGATCTGTAAATCAGAATTATTTGAAAAGACTTGAGATAATAAATTCTCCAGGAGGTATAGGTGTCCTTCATTTAAAGGACACTGTTGATACATCTAGACTGCAGATTACTTCATATAAAATCCTGTATGTTGCTTTGGTAAATGGTATTCCAGGCTTAAATGAAGACAGAGTGACAGAGAGGAGCTTGTGAGACAGTTCTGTGAAGACAATGAAATCTGAGTCATGAGAAGGTAAGGTCTTATTTGAAGGGGACTATCCACTTTTGACAGACTTCTTGCCTTTGTATTATCTTCCCCTGCATTTTAAAATATGTACTAGAGTATTTCAGCCATTCATTCTCCATAGTCCATGCAACTACAAAAGATTTTTGGCCATCTTTCAGATCCAGTGTTTGAGAAAAGGCTGGCTGCACAGGTCTAGCTGGAAAGTGGAGGGAAAATGGCCTGCTTTCATGGTAGAAATATTTTGGGTCAGCACTGAGAAAGAGTGAATCTGAAGGTATTCAAGAAGAAAAATATTTTGAACTGATTTTAAGAGAAGCACAAATATTTCTGAGCAAAATTATTTTTACAAGTGTTTAGAAAGAATATACAACTTGGTTCCTATAATTTTTTTTTCATATTTAAATGTCTTTTTTTATTCAAAGGTCCTGATGATGTTTCTCCACACAGTGTCTTGACTAATGGTGACTGTTCAGTTTGAGAACAAGGTAGCTCTGCCCTAATAATTGCAGCCTGAAGGACACTTCTTGATAAGACTTAAGATGAGAGTTGTTGATATTGTTGCCATAAGCCGTAACTGTTGGTTCACCAGCTTCCTTACACCTCCCTGCAGTCTTCAAAGCATAAATTTAGAAACATACTCTCAGATTTTTGGACCAGAAAGTTCATAAATATTCAATAATGCTTGTGCTTTTATTAATTGCTCAAATTTTTCTTAATTTTCATGATGCACATCAATCCCTCAATCTCTGCATTAATTGCAAAATTGGAATTGGAAAGGGGACCTTTCCATTGATGTCCGCGGAAAGAGAGTTTCACGTGGGCTGATCATTCCTCTTAAATTTCATTTCCAATTCTAAAAATGTAATTAGCCCAGAATAAAGTTATTTTTCTCAAAATATGACAATAGGGCAACAATGATAGGCCTGTAGTTACACTTAACATGCTAAATATTGTCTTGTATGTGCTACCTACTTTTCCAGCCTTGGGCATCATCTGTGAGACTGTAGTGGTAAGACAGAGCTTCTCTTTGGGGAAGCAAAGTAGACACCCTAAGTCACTATGAGTCTTGATGACTCTACATCATGGTGGGATCCTCTCATCCTCTCTCTGTCTCATCTGATCTTTTGCTGCATTCTGCTTCCTCTTCTGCTGAGTGCACTTTATTATATTCAGAACAATGGTGGGTGGGGTGTTATGCCTGCCAGAGAAATATTCTTATGGAGTCCAGCTTGGCAGAAAGATTCACAAGTAATTATCTGTTGAAATGTGTTTACTGTATTTGCTTTGATCCCTCAATAACAAAAGACAATTAAAATCAAGGAAGTCAATGTTGCTTGCATCAAAGGTCATGGAAGATGCAGATCTGCACAAAACATTCCTAATAGCACACATTTTCCAAGCCTCAGGTAGTCCCTTGGATATGGAATAATGTTGAATAAAAGAGTGACAGGCCCTGTCCCTAAGATCAAGAGACTTATGTCCAGATTGCTTCAGGCCAACCCACCAGGCTAGCATTTATGAGCAGGTTGGCCGAATCTGGGCTATGTAGTATTTGGCCAGACATCTCCTCTAAACTCCATGTGATGTTCCTGTGGCTTTAAGTGGTAATTATCCCTTTTTATGAGTTTTTAAACATCATCATCCTTAATTACTTAATTATTAGATCATAATTATGCATGTACCATGCCTTGGGGCATGGCAGGAAGACATTTGTGCATGTTTGAAGATGCAAAGCCTGCGTGTAGACTATCCTAAAGCTCTGTGTGAGGGGAATTGGGGAATCCCCTTGCTACAGTCTTATTCATTGATAATCTCTGGAATTAACTATTTCCAGAACTGTACCTGCGTGTTGCCTTGGAATGAGCTAACTAGAGTGGTCCAAAATGGGGCAAGGGAGCATGGTAACCGTGAATTAGGGCAGAGGAGCAGAGATCCAATACTCAAAACTCTCTGACTATCTCTTTTGTATTTAACAATCTAGAGGTATCCTCAGTTCCTTGTCAATCCTGAAAACAACTTGATTAAGACCTGCTTATTAGATTAAAACCTGTCTTTTATGGAGCATCAATAACTATTTTTTGAAAACCTGAAAATATTTTAGTACATGTCCAGCTCTTTAAGATTTGGTACCTGTCAGATAAGGACTGATCTTATTCCTGAAGAGCTTTCTGTCAAAGTGAAGATATCACAAGAGTAAGAGTCAAAGATTTAGGTACAGATCATGTATTTTGTGGTTTTTTTTTTTTTTTTTTTGCAGTGTTTTAAAAATTGTTGAAAATGTGATATTGTTACCTACTATTTTCTAACCTGTCACAGTAGTGATATATTCCCAGAAGTTTTTTAGCTAATTAAGGTTTCATTTCCTTTGGACTCATGTCTGCCTGTTTTCTTTACTTTTAAAAATTTCTTATTTTTAATAAGTAAATGCTATTTCAGAATCTAAATAGTGTTCACTGTTTATATCAGAAATTCTTCTATCAAATTTCTCCACTGCATTTAAAGATGAACCTAGCAATCGACATGAACGTAAGAATATATCATTATTTTACTTGTTTCTTGTCTTTTCCCTTTTCTTTTAAATAGCATAGATTTGCTCACTGTTCCTTGACTGCTCCCCTGGGTCTAGAGGATTTTGCTATGAATAGCCTGGCCAAAAGGCAGTGCTAGAGGCATAAGTTCATGGTGTATTCATCAAATACCACCAACAGAGTAATTCCCAGATGGATGACGAGGTCTCTCGTAGCTGTTGTGACATTACAAAATCCTCTGTAAAACCATATGGTTTATATGGCCAAGTGAACTCTTCCACTGTACAATGCCATGTCTGGCGGGTGATCCATCAGGCTTTCTGTGTTAGCTGAACACAGCTGCAGCGTCTTACACTTGGGAGCAGATGTCGGGAACAGCAGACAGTGGTCTGAGACATGAAAAAACAGGTTTGTATTGAGTCTGATACCAGCAGGCTCAGAGATGAATGAAGGCCAGGATGCACTCTGAGCCTCTTCAGAACTCCTCCTGTCCTTCCAGAAGCTTTGGTGGCATCTGGTTTTCTGAACCCTGATGTCTGCAGTGGATGGGCATTAGAGATAAGTAGATTTTTCACATAGGTGTCTGACCAGATGATGATGGATCGGAAGTGTTCATTTGATCTTGGTGCGCAGGCAAATAGAGCTGGGGTAGCGCTATCAGCCTGGAGATGAAAACTCTTTACAAAAGCCAGTTGGCCAGGACATCTTTTATTTTGTTCTCAATAGCAAATGCAGGGTGAGGTTGACAAACTGTGTTTAGGTTTATACATTATTGATAGGAATAGGATGTAAGAGAGACAGGAAACAAGGAGTTTCTTGGAAAAGCACAGAAGTGCTTTTCTGTTTTCAGTGTGAAAAAAAAAATCATCCTGTTAGAGCTAGAGCTGAACTTTGTGATATACATACTTTACAGTATACATTTACTTCTCTAAACATCTGTAAGAGGGAGATCATTAATTCCCCCTGCTGATGTCAGGGAACTGATTTACCCTTTTATTGGCCTAGGGCTTGTGAAAGTTAAAGCAGTGAAAGCGAATGTAAATAATAAATATTTCACCCCCAAACTTTAAGTTACAACAGATGGGATTTTTTTTTTCAGATTTACTGAGTTGTTACCCTAAAGTGTCCTCAAATAGGTCTAAATCCTGAAATTAACTTGTGGGGCTTTGCTATCTTTGTAAACCACTGTGTGCATACTCTCAGAGTGTTCACTGCAAGGTCAGTTGTGCTGAAATTTGTTCTCAGACCATCTGCGTATATTACTCCAAGGATGTTGCTTCAGGGTGTTACAGAAGTAAGCGGAGAGACCACCTGTAGAAAATAAATGTATAAACTCCACTGTTGTCACCCTCTTGCTGTCATACCTCCCACAATGTGGTTTCAGTTTGCTCAGGACTTGTGTCAAAATTTACTCCCTCTGAATCTCTTTGCTACTTTTCTGCCTGTTATCTCTGATCTGTTAGCTGCCTTTATTTGTGAAAATGTCTGTATGGGGAGTGGGAATCTCAGTTCGGGAGAAATGCTGGGTGAAGGCAGTTGTTCCAAGGAATTTTTACTGCTGAAAGTTACTGCAAAAAGCTGCTTGCTTTTTTTTTTTTTTTTTTTTTTTTTTTTTTTTTTTTTAATGAAGACAGTAAGAGGCAGGGAGGGTGTATCCAGGTATATTTAAGCTATCTTGTGTTTCTGCCCTGGCCTTGGAGTTCCTTGCTGGCCTTGAGGAGCAGGATGTTTCTTGGTATACTCTGGCCATACACACTGGGCCAAGAGTCTGGGACTTGGGCAAATAAATTGTTCCTAGGGAGTTGTTTCTGCTTATTTCAAGGCCTCATCTCCCTGACAGGACATCAGAACTAGGAAGCAAGAAACATCTGAGCCCTGGAACTTGTCCAGGTGCTGGAACTTGAGGTATTCTGTATTACTTTTAACTAAGAGCTTTTTTTTGAGTAGACTGGATATGATTAAAATGTCTAGAAAAAGGTCAAAGGCTAATTTACATTTTAGGTGGGGATAGGCTGTTTAGTAGGGCCTGTTGCGATAGGACGAGAGGTAATGGTTTTAAAATAGAGGGGGGTAGATTTAGATTAGAAATTAGGAAAAAATTTTTTACGATGCGGGTTATAGAACACTGGAACAGGTTGCCCAGAAAGGTGGTGGAGGCCCCATCTCTGGAAGCGTTCAAGGCCAGGCTGGATGAGGCTCTGAGCAACCTGACCTAGTCAGGGATGTCCCTGCTCCTTGCAGGGGGGTTGGACTAGATGACCTTTGAAGGTCCCTTCCAACCCTAACCATTCTATGATTCTATGATTCTATGATTTGGTTGTCAGACTAGTTTCTGTAGCCCTGTTATGATAGACTAAGTCATGTCTACAGTTCTACCAACTGCTTATGTTGGTGAAGTCTAGCCTGATGTCTGAAGTGCAAAGATGAAACTAATCTTGAATTTTCCACTTCTATCACAAAGCCTGCCTAGCTCAAAGAAGTGTCATAATGAGCTGGGTGAAGCTCTCCAGAAGCACTTGAAGGTGATCCTGTGGTAAGGACCACTTCAGAAAATATCCTTGCATGAATTCAGATTTAACTGACCAGGCCTGTAACATGTATTGCTCTTTGACCTCTAAGAATGCAACAGTAACTCTTCTAAATGAGTGTTTTCTCAACTCACAGATGTTTTCGGATGCTATTTTCATCATTATAAGGCTGTGTCAGATCTCCCCGATGTCTTGTAGCTGCTCTGCTGCCGCCATCCATCCTGCAGGCTCTTTAATTTATTGCTGTAGGACTCTACAGTACTAGATGAGAAAAAAGAAGGAAATGTTTAAAGCACAAGCTGTATTGTTGCTCTTCCTTGTGGAAATATCTAACATCTTGTTCTGACGGAAGAGTAGTTGCCAGTTAGTGCTACCTTGTTCATTGCAGCAGGAGCACAGAGATGTGTGCAGCCGGAGCAGATAAGGTTCTTCAACTTGCTCAAGACATTACCAGAGACTGCAAGGTTGAGAATATTGATATCATCTACAGTCACATCTTTTTCCTAAGAAATTCTAAGCTTGATGTGCATAATAAAACAAATGTCTATTCACCAGCAAGTCGGTGCAAGCTTTGCATACACTTAACTCCCAGGGTGATTTAGCAACAGTGCTAGGTGTACTGGAGAAAATGAGAACCTATTATCATTTTCTTCTTTACAAGCACCCATGAGTTCATCTGTTTTGCTTGCAACCCATTCAAGATTCAGCAGTCTGGATACTCACTGTGCTTTGCAGTTATACCTCCCTTTCTTTCTGTACAGTAGCAGAGGATGAAGTGTCAGATTGAATGTAGACATCGAACTGCTGAATCCATCCTCTTGGTATCTACTTCCTTCCTTGGCCTTGCAAGCTGTTTCAGACATCTGACTTGAACAGGTTGTGATCCTCACTGTTGGGGATTAAAATAAGCGATTCAGTGCAAGAGTCTTCCTGGACTGTCCTTTAACATCAGACATACTTAAACACCAGCCAGCCCATATTTCTCAGTCTGTTTGGAGGCAAGGTCCTTGCTACAACAATAGATGTGAAGGATGGCATCTGGTCCCTGGTCAGATCTCCCCTGCTCCCTCCTTCTCTCTCTCCTTCGTCTCCTCTCCTCTTTTCCCCTGCTTTTTTTTCCTTTCTTCTCCTTAATCATGAGACCTCTTTTATCTCTCTGTTCAACTCCCCTCATTTCTCCGCAGAAAGAAACAAGTACTTAAAAGTCACAAGTGAAATAAAGGCTTCTGAATGCTATTATATGCCTCTGAAATTAAAGTTTGATTATCATTCCAGTTGTACTCTCATTAAAAGTTATGTAAACACAGATGGATGTGAAGACAAGCAGACACAGACCTTCCATTATTGTAGATAAATATGAATTAGAGGAATCCAGGGAGAGGTCTTGCTCTCTGGATCAGGGACCATGTAGGTTAGGCTCCTCAAAAGCTGGAGTTACACAAACATGCAAAGGAAGAACTGAAACCACAGAAACACCAATTTATTCATATTTGGGGTAACTAAAGCTGTCGCTCAGCACGGCAGCCATCCCCACAGTGGTGGGGATTATAAATATAAATTTGAAAAGGGTGACAAGGCAGCTGCACTCTTCATGAGGTTGGGGTAGCACCTTTCAAAGACAGAGCAGTTCAAAGGTGTGTTCATCACCCAAAAGTCCAAACAAAAATGTTTACGATTTTTATCTGCCTTTTGCTGACAGCGCTCCTCCTGCTGTGTGCCGTGGCTGAGAACAGAACCGGTGGATATTGTGGTTCATATTTGCTGAAGCTAAGACTATGCCTGCCCTTCAGCCAAGGGTGTGTTTGTAGCTTGTGTAGACCTTCCCTAGTGAACTTTAAGCTAGCTAGATTGGGTACGGATAGCAGTTTTGCCACCGCAGCCTGCAGCGCAGTAGAGGCACAGCACCCAGTCAGGCTGGCCCACTTCTCAGGCAGGTTTTTGAGCCCACACTGAGCTTTAGGTTTGCTGCAGCAAGTAAACAATTAGGCTAATTTAAGGGTAGCTAAAGTGTAACCTTATGAGATGGAGGGTTCTGGCTGCTGTGAGGGCTGGCTCTGGAGGTGGCTGGCTGGCACTGCCCCATCGCTCCCTAGCACCGCTTTGGTAGAGTCTTGTCACGCTCTGAATCTGAGACTCTGCAGATTGGATTTTGCATATATTTCTAAATTTGATCAATCCAACTTAGCACTTGGTGTGATGTTTCAAGCATCCTGCTATTTGATAGACGTTTCTGATGCCAGGATCCATTATACTAAACATTGTTTTATTAAAAAAAAAAAAAAATTACTTGATAATTTATTTAATAATGTGTACTGAATGACCTCGAATTGCCATATAATTGCTGTGTCATGAGTGTATTATTAAATCTAAGTTAGATTCTTGTTTGCAATATTTGAGATAATTGATCCAATTTTTCCTTTTCTATGCAATTTTCAAGAAAACAAAAGCTCCTCTGTGTGTGGATTACTTAGAGGAAATGTACAGATCTGCTCGTAGAATCATCTTACAAATACTTACTTAATGACCTTCATTGGGAATTATGTTATTTCCCTCAACACTGCACCATGCTGAAGCTTGAAATTATGCAGAGTTCTCAAGTGCAAAGTATCTGGTGAAATAATACTTTATTTGAGGTACAGGCAATGAACTGCCTTGATTGATCTCAAATTCTAACTTTGCAATCTGAGACTGATCAATTTAATTGCAGATTATTTAGGGAATCTCCTCACAAACTTTCCATGATCTGAGTAGTCCTATTGATTTATGGCTTACAGTTGTATTAAAAGGCCTGAAATATCTTCCCTTTGTGTTTTGTTACATTTCTCCAAATGAAGATGTTTCTTGTCTGAGGTGTTTCCTTTTGGTTTTGACTGGTAAATAGTGACACTAGTCTGAACCTATCTGCAGGTATAAGTTATTTTCAGATAGTTGAAGGAATTTACTGTCTCGCCTGTGAAAGAATTTCAGCTTGAAGGATATGAGTTTTTCAGTGTTGTCAAGAAATTCTTCTGTTCCTTGGGTATGTATGCATGCAAGAAATGTGTAAGCTAAATATGGTGCTATTTTTTGAGTGCTAGTCATTTTTCTCTTTATTTGTTGGGAAGCCCAAGTATAGAACCTGCCATGCACCATGGTAAGCAGTTCTGGTAAATAAGCTGCACTTGGGCTGCATATTCCATCTTAAAAATTAGTGGAAAGTATGATTAAACTGTTCTTAGAAATATCTACCAAGTTCTGGGTCTTTTATATGTTCTCTTCCATCACAAAAACAGGGTATGGGAATCAGTGAATCAGGGTTTCTGTGCAATGTATGTGAGACTGTTACTTTGGAATAGACTGATATGCCTAAAATATTATTGAAGACATTATACATAATGTTTTAGGATAAATAGATTTAAACTTCTTTTCATCTGTATTGTTCACTCATTTGAGACATCAGTGTTGATCAATATTTGAAGTAGACTTAACTAAAACAAATTTTTAAGCTCTTTTTGCAAAGAGCCGACTCATGGCCACAATATTGATCTATTAGCTGCTCACCCAAAGGTGAAACAAATGTTTGAATTCTCGGTTCATTACACAGTATT
Source organism: Chlamydotis macqueenii (assembly GCF_036417535.1). NCBI lineage: Eukaryota > Metazoa > Chordata > Aves > Otidiformes > Otididae > Chlamydotis > Chlamydotis macqueenii. The sequence goes on from NC_141556.1 coordinate 134,435,405, forward strand.
TAGCCTTGTTGATGTCAATGGAGCTGCTTATTCAGCTACAAAAGTAGAGTCAAGTAAATAGTCATATAAATTTTATTTAAGTACTTTTATATACAGTGCTAAATTTGAAAAGAAATACAAACCTGAGCCATACACAGAACTGAGCAGGTGGTTCTACAACAGCAAACTGAGAAAAAATAAGAGCCTAGAATGGGAGTATTGTTAGCTCCTGTTCATATATTAAATGAAAACAGGGCACAGTCTTAGAAGGTGTCTGGTCAGATGGCAAGTCTGTTCACTGTTGTTGCAAGCAGCCAGCAATATAATCTCAACATACTTCTGGGTTATGAGCTCTAACACAAAAGTATTTAAATTGTTCTCAGTGCAGCAGTAGGCAGGAAAAATCACAAGAAAGCTGTGTGAGGAGCAGGGCTAGGATGGCGCGGGAGGGAGCACTGATTCATATCCTGAATTGGAGGAGAGAGACATGAGCAATAGGAAAAGAGATGGGGACAGCGGTGCAGAGGCTGAAAATGCTGTTTCCCAAAAAAAAAATCCATCATCAGAGTTGCTCTGCTGTCCTATCAACTGATTTCCCTTGCTTTGCCTTTGGTTTCACTAAGAACTTTGAGCTAGATTTAAAGCCCTTTGCAGTTAACGAAAGGGTTTGTTCCTTTGCTAGTCTTTGTGTCCAAGTCCTAAGGTATTTTTTGTCTTCTGCCTGCAGCATCTAACTTGAACTTGTAAACAAGTTTGATTCAGTGCCTGAGGGTCAGTTCAGTCTTCCTGCCAAAAAGCTCACTGAAGCCAGAGGTGGGTGAACTTTTCTGATAAAGGTTTGCTTTTGAGAGAGATGCAAGTTTGGTCTTTCCAAAAGTATTTGTAATTCAGAGTTGAACTTGGTAAGTAACAAACTAAAACATACATAAAATATTATTGAGGTGTTTCCCTCCAATATGTCCAAAACCAACAGCCTTGATTTTCTAGTGCTAGATTGCTAAGAGTCCCTTAAGTATAGTTCGTGGGTCTTACAGGGGCAGAAAGGCCATCACCACCCTCACCGTGAAACTGAGGATGTGAGACCCCTTGGGTCCGAATCGTTTTCCTTCTTGATTTAGAGCAGAGACCTGAGCTATGCTCTTGTTCTCAGAAATGTGCCTTCCTTGCTGAATTGCAGAACATACCTCCATAGGTGCTTTTCACTCTCCCCACTGAAGCTGTTTTGCTTCATGTAAGCAGTTAAACACTCACTGGGCTGGCGGGAGAAATTCCATAGCTGGTATTTAAAAACCTCAGTGCTGCTCCTGGGCTTTCCCTTGCTTCTGCCAACTTATGAATTGGGGAGGTGATGCCTGTGAGAAGGACAGAAGCAGCCTGGCTGACGGCCGGAGGGAAGGCGTGCTCCAGGTGTCTGCTCTGACTGATGAATTTTTGCACCAGCCCTGCCAGGGGATCAGAGCAGCTCATTCCTGAACTGTGCTGGAAATGGGCTGTGTAAATATCCCACTCACCATGCTCTAGGGCATGAGGGCATGTACTGCTTCTTGCCTGTTTTGTGAGTCCAGGTCTGTGTTCCAGACAATGATCCCATAAATGAGAGATGCTGATGGCCAGGCACTCCCTCTGGTTAACTACAGGTCAACAGAAAGTTATTATCATGCAGTCCTGAGAGTAAAGTGGTTATTTTTTGTTTCATCCCTTATGCTGAAGCAATGTATCTGAGGCTAAAGCATATTCATTTATTTTAGCAGGCTTTCAGCCCCTGCAAGGAGATAAGTGTTAGTATCAGAAGGGAAATGGAGACATTGAATGAGGTCAAGGTGACCGTACACAAGCATCAGATAACACGTTAATTTAAAATGAGGAATGAAATAGTTAAAGTATTTTAATGGTAAACTACAGTACAGACACAGAATGCCCCTTGTAGCGTGAGGCCTGTGAAACTGTGTGGATATTGCTGGCAGCCTGGGTGAGGGAAGCTATGAGGAGGGGGAGAAGCAGGTACATAGAGAGAAGAGGTTTTTCACACCCAGTTCAAAGAGGTGACATTCCTGCTGTCCTTGTACGAACCACTGTGGGCTGAGTGGGGGAGGAAGCTGAAAAATAAGGAATAGATTGCCTTCACAAAACAAGTGGCAAAAGACAAAGCCAAAAACCATACAGTTACATATATATTTTAAAAACATAATGACTCCGTCAACTGAAATAAGCTGTAAAGACTGGACTCAAATAATTTTCTCTGTAATGTCCATTTGTGATGAATACTTAAGAAGGAATTATGCAAGTTAATGACAGTTACAGAAGTGTGACTTGTATTCGAGAGAGCTACTGCTTGGATCTCAGAGGTAGGAAACCAGTGCTCTGAAATTTTACGTACGTGACTGTCTTATATTAACAGCTGCAGAGGCTGATTCTGCAAACTCTAAGCCATGTGAGAGTGGAACTACAGCAATTATATGAGTAGAGCAATGTAGATTTAATATGCATAATTATCAGAGCCTTTGTCTATGTTATAATTTTAAATATTAAATCTCCATTTTTGTTTTAAACTGTGGAAATATACAGAGAAAATGCATGCACATCTTGGGACAGAAATTATGTTTTGCTGCAATAAAAACAGATTTTTTTTTCCTTTTATATCCGTAGCTTTGTGAGGTTTCATTAAAAAAATCAAATCCTGTTTGTTGTCAAAGGTAGTTTTTAACTTTCCTTTTTAAAATCTATTAAGAAAACCCTATGCCACATAAGACAGAACACATTCAATAAAGTCAGTCTGTCTCTTTTCCTTTCCCTCCCTCTCTTTTTTTTTTTTTTTTTAAAGAATTAACTTAAAATATGTGTGCTGTGTAAGAACGTGTGCTGAAGTTTCATGTTTCAGGTAATCTTCTTTAAAATAATGGGAGTCTAGATTGCATCAGTTAGTTTAAAAACTGCTATGCTATTGGTAGGGACAAAATGGGATTAGAGCCAAAATTTGACTGCGTTACTGCCAAAGACTGTATCAGATTTAAGACACATGCTTCTGCAAGCTTCCATGAAGGTTGTGAAAAAAGTTTTAATACAGAGTTGGATTACAGCACTTGAGCTCAAAACATTGGCCGTTACACTACCATCTTAAAAGCCTGCTGTAACACGGAGCACGGAATAGAGCAGATTTCTTATGTTTTCTGGACCACAGATGGATTTTGAATGCCTCTTTGTGTCTTGATGGAAGATATATTACCTTCATTAACTGGAATCCATACCTGATCACTTGTAAGCGTGTATGTGTATACATAGAGATATAGATCTATTTAAACCCTTATCATGATTTTCTTTCAAGTGCATCTAAAATCTGCTCAAAGAAATTGCATTCTCTAGATGAACTTACAATTGTTTTGAGCAGTAAAGAGCCAGATATTTACTCCTGGATGTTGGAATCCTTTGTGAGCTTACAAGAGAAATTCTGGAAGCTTTTATTTTCTGTACTGGTGATAGAGAAATGCATTTCGAAACAGACGCCTCTAGCTGTATGACGACAACTGCGTAGTAACCTGTGGATTTTAAACATCAGAATGTACAAATCGTGGGCAACTGTGAATATTTTCATAGTTTATTTTCTACATCTGCTGCAAGGATCTGAGTATGAAAATGGTTCTGTAAAGGTAGGCGATCTTTATTTACTGTCATTCTTAATAATCCAAATTGCCAGAATTACATGCATTTAATGTGCAAGGTGGTGGTTTTTTTTCTGTTTTGGTGCTCAGGGTGTTTTTTGTGATGGTTTAGTTGCACAGATGTTTAACAGCCATAGAGGAAAGGGAATCTATAAAGATTTTAAGAAGTTAAATCCATATTCACAGTTTAATATTTTATGTCTTTTTAATAGTTATTATTAAGTACTTGTTGTATACTGTGTTCTTAAGTTAAACTTTTACTGTCAGTCATGCAAAATAAAAGTCTAAACAAAAATTTAAGTCAGAGTATTTATAATACTTGTTAAAGACACTTTTTAATTTCAGTTATTTTTAAGTGCAGGAATTAGTATCCTAGTATTGAAAATTTTCCTCTAAGAACACGTGTTCATCAGTTGTTCACTTCTTTGCCAGAAATCAGAGAAATGTTCTTCGTTTTATTAGGAGATTTTATCCAGGACTTTAAAATAAGCAGCAGCTAGTAATAACAGAGCACATTGCCTGGGAATTAACCTTTCTTCTGAATATAATACATGCAACAAAATTTAAACTGAAGCCTCACCTTGAGAGTAGGATTTTTCAGATCTGACTTTCTGAGACAGTGTAAGAACATCCAGGACAAACATTTAGAAAAATCAGAACAAAAAATGGAACAAGTTTCTACATGCGCAGTGTGTCCAAAAATGACTAATGCGGTGTGTGGTCCAGAACAAATTATTTGTTTTTCACTAACAGAGCAAAACAAGCTAATACTTTTGTTTTCACTTCAGAAGCTTCCTGCTTGCAGGAGATGACCACACACTAGTCTGTGAACTGCACCGCATGCTGACCTGTGTTTTAGAAAAGAAATGCTAAGTTATGTGCTTAATTGCAGACTGCTGTTGCAAGCACAAGAAGTTAGCAGCAGTGAGAAATGTGTGCCTCAGGATGACTAATGACCAACCCCTTTGCCTGCTCACCATTCACAAGCTTTTAATTTACAACCTCAGCAATCAGTTCTTTGAAGGCATTAGGACCCGAGTAATTAGTCCTGTGTGCATTACCTTTATGCACTGCATGACAAATCACTGGTTTCTTACATGTAGGAATCACTTCACTTAAACCAGAAAGCGTTTTCTAATACTGTTATTGTATAATTGGCAGGGATGATAGTTCTGTCCTCACGTGGGATATGTGGGTTTATTCAGCATAATAGTAAACCACTAGTCCTTTAATTAAATTTTGAAACCATATCCACTTTGCCTAGAATAAATGTAAGAGCTCTTCTTGCTAATCTAAACTGGTTTCTAGTTTATCCACTGCGATAGGATTATCCATCCAACATATGCACCTCTGTAATTGTTTTCATTGAAATTTGGCTACTGCCCTCAAGCAGCCAGCTTAGCCACAGGGTGCTGTATATAATAACAAATTGCTGTTAGTTTCCAAGACTATCCTAAAGGTATTGTGTAGATCACACTAAAAAGGGCTGTGCTTCACATGCATTGGCCACTAATTGCCACAAGGAAAAGACTTTTTTCTGCTTCTTCTGACTCTTTCTGTGTAGACAAAGATTTTTGGCTAAGCTGTTGATTATTTTTTCTTTTAACGTTTTACATAGTATGTTAGATTTCTGTGTTGTTTTAGCAAGTATGACCTATGGGCTTGTGTGTGTGTGTATGTGGATGTGGATATACCTCACAAAAAGTCCTTCATGCTACAGTGTGTAACGGTACACGGATCCCGTGTACCCCCATGTATGCCTGTTCTTACCGATTGCACCTCAAATTGAACTTGCAGAACACAGAAATGATGTATTGCATTCACCTACCATACTCCATTTTTTTAAAGCTCTTTAAGATCATTGGCAGTATTGCCTGGATAAAAACCACGAGGTCAGGATGCAGGTAATACGCGATTGATAAGATCCAAGAAGGGTTATTGCAACCTGTTCTCTCCTCCCCTCTCTGTTATATGAGTTGAAGTAGCTGAGCTCTGCCCAGGACACCTGAAGTTTTAAACCTGTTGATGGTTTAAACCATCAGATGGTGTCAGTGTGGTATCATGTGACAGAGTTTCAGGGGGCTAAGGATTTAAATACTCTCTTATCCCCCTTCTGCAAATATCCTAATTAATGCCACAAACCTTTAAAAGCTTATGTACAAGTGGCCGTGATTTGGCAAGTATCTCCGTTGTGCTTGGCTTGTCCCAGCCCTTCAGAAACGCCATTCTCTCCTGGGTACAGGAGTCCCATTTCCCCTCATGTTCACACCAAAGCCCAAATCCTCCTCCCTCTCTGCACTCCTGACCTGTCCCAGTCCTGGCATTTCACCCCTGTTCCCTCACCTCCAGGACTCAGGGTCTCCATTTCCCTACTGGGCTCCCATTTGTGCTCTCCGTGTGTCACCCTCATTCCCACTCGCTTCCTCCTGGGTGGGGGTGTCCTGCTTCTCTCTCAGACCCTCAGGAGGCCTGTCCCATTTCCTCAGAGACAGCCCTATCAGACCCTTTTGCTTTCCAGTCATGTCTGACCACGGTCTCCCCTTCCCTCCTCCATCCCTAGCTTCTCACTTGTGGCCAGGACTTCCCAGCTTTCCTCTTCCTAACCCCAGTTTCTAGTTCTGGTCTCTCAAGATACTCTCAGCCTCCTTGGCCTGGTCTTTCCTTCTTCCATCAGTGTCCATCTCCTTTCCCTTCCACAGGCAAATCGGGCAGCTTCCCTTCCCTGGTTCCCCAGCCCCTGTGATCTGAGGGAGAAGAAGGGCAGGTCCTCTGCTCCCAGCCCCATGGTCTGGACCTGTGGTGGCTTGCACCCATGTCCTGCTCCGCTCCCAAATGGAGTGGGGTCAGCACAGGCCTCATGTGCTGAGTGTCTAGCTGCTAAACCCTGGCAGGTCTCTGCTGTTGCTCTCGGAGGCTTTTTACGTTTGGGTGGACTTTTGCAGAGGTAGCAGTAGACACATCTGGGCCAACAAAGGTTCCTCAGGTGTCAAAACTTCACATCTGTGATCCACAGTGGGGAAACGCCAGATATTTGCAGAGATGGGATTGCCAGAAAATGTCTTTGCATGGATAAAGAAGGTGCTTCATCCTCTACTGCAGTCAAACCATTTTGACAGAGAAAGCAAAAAAACTTATTAAAATCATTTTAAGGCAGACATCTGGCATGGAAAGTTTCAGCCTGAACATCTAACGTCTGGCAGCATTATAAACAACTGGAAAACAGTCTCATGATGGGAAGCAGTGGGCAGCCTCGGACCGGGACGGTGCAGCTGTGCAGGTGTCAGGCAGGGCTCCTTAGCCGAACTCGCGTCAAGGCTGGCAGCGAACACTCTGCCTCCCACGCCAGTTGCTTGGTTCAGGATGCCAGCCTGACATATGAAATCCTCGGTGAACAATTAGATTTCCACATAGTTTTCTGAAGACTGAGCATTTTGTAATTTTTTTTTCTTTTTCATCAGGAAATGCTTAAAAAATTCCCTGTTTAAGTTTTGTCCTGACAGCCTCTTACGTTTTGGAACCCCTCAGCTAGGGAACCACAAACTTCGCTGTCTCTTTTCCTGTCTCTCCCCCACACATTTTTCCTCTCCTAGAGTAATGACAGACATAGGCTACTTTTTCCAGAATTATAAAATTAGATGCGAAGAGCCATCAGAGCCGAGGTGAGTTTTTTGCCAAGAAAAGCCAATGATCTGTCAGAGCTGCTTCTGCCTTCCAGCACGAAAACTGCCTCTCTAATGAGGCTGCAAGGTCTTGATCTCTGCGAACTGGAGTCTCCGTGCTCCCTGCCCTATTCTGCCCCTTGCGTTATTAAAAATGTGTTGAGGGGAAGGCAAGAGAAAGGGACAATGAAGGGGTAATGCCCAAGTTATAACAGACTCACAGCCTTTTCTTTTTGCAGAGGTCTTCTCCCCATGGTGAACCCTCCTTTGGTTCATTAGAGAGGAACCCACAGCTGACAGGCCTGAGGAGTATCATTGAACTAGAAATCTGCTTTTTCATCAGAAGACCGAAGGGTTAGACAGGCTTAGCCCGGGAGGTAAACATGGCTGCTCTCTGTTACACACACTCCTTTTCCACAGCTAAACCTTTTTTATTTCTGCACTAAACATGGATACAACCTCGAGTGGTCGGGTTTTGCTCCAACAGATCTTCTTAGATTCAGCAATCTCGTATTGCCACCGAGAGCTGGACAGAGGTGGAAGCCCCTTTCCGAACACAATGGGCACATAGCCCTTGTCTGCTGGTGAAACAGCAGACCCTCAGGCCCTGGACCACCTAAGTGGAGCATGCCTTGCCCTTGGGAAGGCATGGAAATACTGGAGAGCCATCACACCACGAGCGGAAGGAATCGGGAAGCTCTTTGCATCTCTCCTTTCCTAGAGCCAGCTGCAGTCTGTCTGTCTATGCAACCAAACCAGGGCTCTGCAAAGAAACCTGAGCAGCAGAGCTGGATGGAAGCTTTTGTCTCTGAAATTACCACTGGCACTGAATTTACAGAATGATCTACACAGCTCTCTAATAACTGCTTGCAAATGTTGCTCAGTTTCTAGAAATGAGAGATTCTAACTGATCTTCCATCTCGTGGGTTATCTTCCTCAAAGGCAACTCCTGTAAGTACAGCAAACTGCTCAACAGCTAGAAAAAGCAGCTCTAAAGGTTGCTGGAAAAAAATTATCTGCTTAAACTAGGCTTTGCATCCTCACAGCCAGCTTGCTTTCAAAGTTAGCAAACTCTTTTAAATAAAGATTATGAAATTGTCGTTTTCAGAAGCATTTTATTATCCCAGCTTTGTCACTGCTGCTTTTGATTCTCTGTGATTACTGTCTCTGATAGGCACAACGAGCCAAAAACATGTGAAAAGGTACTTGCCGCATTCCAGCAGAAATGATTGTTCGTGCTTTTCCTTCAGGAGTGGGAAGCTATCAGGGAGGCTGTGAGGAAAGCCAATTTGTTCTGACTTATCTGCTATTGCCTGGACAAGGTACAATGAGGGATAAGAGAACAATTCTGTATTGTTGCCATGCCACATGGCATCCGTCCTTGGCTCTTATCAATTTGGAAAGGGAACAACTAACACACTGCTACTTTATCAAGAGCAGTTCTCACTCATGAGAAATACCAAAAAAAAAAAAAAAATCCCTCCCAGCTGCTATTCCTGTCCAGTCCATCTCAGCTACAATTGTAATGTCTGAGGACAGAGCAGAGCCCTGAAAAGTACATCAGGCTGCTTAGATTAATCAGATGCAGCATTTGAGAAATTTGTTCCAATAGTCAGCTGTTTGAAATGAAGACAGTGCTAATTAAACTTTGACATCAGCCATGGCGCACATCTGAAGCTCTGTGAAGCCAACGGCAGGCAGGAAGGCAGGCTCAAAGGGCAGTGGAGCAACTTCTGTTAATTTGTGGTTACAAGGCAACCCAAACAAGCCATCACCTTGGGCTTGGCGAGTGTTGCTTGTCTCTGTTTTCTGCAGCCTACTTGTGCTTTCTCCCTCACAGGCATTTGCCTTGTTTCTAACCACTAATGTGGTGGTATTGATGCAGGATGCCACAGGAGGCAAACAGAGAAACAGCCTGCTTGAAAATGGAAAAAAAAACCCCAACCTGGTGCAAACTCTGGCTGGTGAGACCTCTGCCATTGTGTCTGCAAACTGTGTTCTGATCAATACTGTCCCTACTCCAGACAAGACCTGAGTGAGGTTTACTTGTGTTATCTCCTGTGGACACCGTACTGGTATTTGGGAAAAATAAATAAGGTACAGTTGTAAGTGATAATTAATTTATTCTTATTCCCATTAAAAACTTTGTATAGTAGTTTTTATAGTTATCATTAAGTGGCTGGGATCTGTTCCTGTTAGACCTTTCTCTCAGAGCAGGTAAGGCTAGTTACAAAACTCGCCATTGCTGTTTCTTGTGCTTGGCTTTGAGGTAGTCCCAAAATGACTGTATTGCTCAGCCTTGCTGGGGGTGGAAAAATGACCTGAGATATTTTGCTGCAGGGAAGCAAATCTGATATGGTACCTTTCCTATAAAAACCCTTATTCCTTAGGAATTCCTTATTCCTCCCACTATGTGCCAATTCCTTATCTAATTCTCTGCCTGCTCCTCACCTCCTCAGCATGCTTTGCAAATCTTCATAATTCTTGTTGGGATTTGAGGAACGGAGACAAAATGCTGTGTTCCACTGCTATAGCTGCAGAGATCCCATTTGCCCATGGGAAGAACAAGCAGAACTTGCTCTTTTTTTTTGCTGAGATTTGCTTTTGTGAAAGAGCTGTATATGGTCTTCTCTATCAATGAATAGCAGAACAATTGAGCAGGGTGTTTTAGTTTGCTTGCCTTAAGAAAAATTCAGCTTCCTGAAGGACATCTCCATATTTTTTCTATTTTCCCCCCAAATGTGACTTAAAGTAGGTGACCACTTGTCCAGAATGCCATCTAGGGTCCTTGCTGCTTCAGCAGAGTCGTACTGAGTACAATGGGACGTGCAAACACATGGGATTTGGCAATCTAATGTGGGCACCACATGCGTTTGCAAAGGGGTGGATGCTCTCCTTATTACCAAGATGTCAGGATGGCTTTGTTTGAGCCACGCTTTCAGATGGGAAGCACGCTGGGTTAGTTTTGAGAATTCATTGTCACCGACCACAGCACGGTCACTATTTGCGTGCAGTTGGGGAGGGAATTCTATTTGAGTTGGGTTGAATTGCAAAAAAGTTGCATCATGTTACTGTGTCATGTGTCACATTGCATGTAGAGAATGTGCCATACAAACAGGCAAAACTTTTCACTTTAATTAGCAATGTGACTCAGAAACCACGTTAGGATACTTTCCTGAACTGCGAGGGGAATATTACTTAAGAAAATGTACAATTCCAGGAAAATGTGTGCATGTGATTGGGGTAACATAAGTTCATTCGGCATTGGCAATGGCTTTGCTTTGTGAAGTGACATTTTGAAACCCGGCCGTCCAACTGGCTAGTCACACTCCCAAAACATTTATTAAAGTGTCTTGGGGCAAGCCCAGAAACCAATGAAGGCACTAACTGAAGGACCCTTCATCACATTAAAAAATATTTTCAAGTATTAAAAGAAATAGTCATCTGATTTCATTCAGGTCTCTGCTACTGAGCCATTCCAAAGTCACTGTCCAAACCCCAGTGACTTCCAGAGAATGGACAAATATCAAAAGGAAGTGACTACAGTCTCTTTGTAAACACATACAATGCTATTTTTGACATGTGTACCCTGTCACAGGGTTAGACTAGCACCTAACATCACGTCTGATGCAGCAAGTGCTGTGTAACGTTTCTAGCTGTGCTCTGTACGGAGCATCATAGCTGCCCAAACAGATTGCAGCAATGTAAGACGATACAAACAGGCAGACAAGTTAGAGGCTCCGAAAATGTACTGTAAGACTCTCAAAGCTGTCAGTAGCATTTGGGATATACCAATGAGTTACCACCCCGGACATTTATGACAATCCATCTGTGTCCTTTCACTGTCCAAGCAAATATATATTGTGTGATCGCTGTAGGAGGGACCTAAAGGTAAACTCTCCATGTAGATGACTGGGCTTGAACAGGAAGAAACTCCATACCACAGCAGACCTCCTCTTTTCTTCCATCTGCCCGTCTGGCTTTTCCATCACTGCTGACAAAATGATGTGCAGTGAATGTTTTTACCTTCAAAATCACACTTCAGCTGCTGTGAGGATGTTTCCCACGAGACCCAAAAGACCTGGCTGTGGGAAAAAGATATTTGTTTAATGAGAGTTGTAGTTGACTTTCAAAATATTTGCTGAATCAAAAAAAAAAAACAAACCTCCCTCATTTTGGTGTAAAAATCTAGCTGGCTAAAAGTATATAGTTGTGAGATATATTTTGATAAAATATTATCTATCACTGATTTCTTTGGACACACAAAAAAAGAATATGGAATATTCTGAGATTTATGCTTTCACAAAATCATGTACAATTCTGATGTTTTCGTTCTTTGCTTTGAATATTTTGGTTCATTCAAACCAAGAATACAGCAACCAAAATGTCTTGTCTCTGAGGATTTTGATAATGTAAGCCCACTACTAAAGTGCAAGAAGTCTGATCTGTTTGCTTTAGCACAACAAAAGATGTATTCTAGTTCAAAAGACCATTCAAAATATAAATCAGCTGTTCTCTTGAAGCCATAGGGTAGCTAATATGATTCACCTGTGAAAACATATGATCCTCAGCTAAAGTAGAAGCTGGTTTATCACCACCTTGACCATGAAATTTAGGAAATGGGTACTTAAATCTGCTGTCTTCACTGGAAGTGAGGCTTGAGCCCGAGGGGAGAGAGTCCCAAGGAGGGGAGTCTGGAGGGAACTTTTTACTACACTGAACATCACAGATGGAGAAGTCTAGAAGCTGCATCTCCTCCAGCTGTGGGCCTTGGTCAGATGATGTACTGACAAGGTTTTAGCCAAAGAGGCCCTCAAACATCACATCTATATCAGCGAGAAATGTGACAGTCTCAGATAAATGCCTCCCTGTCAGGCCCCTGCCCCCTCATACAACACCTAGTCAAACTATCAGCTTTACCATTTTACGTTCCTCCCAAACCCATCTGTCAGTCCTTTCTGCACCCTGGCAATTCTCTACTGCTCTTCTTACAGCACAGGGCTCCATGCAGTTTCCCCTTCGACAGCCATGACACACAGGACTTGAGGATGAAGTGCTGTGATTACACAGTCACCCTCTCCTGAAGTGATGCACGGCCAAGGCCAACACTCCTTAACTCTTCAGGCAGACAGGGGAGAGGTTTTGTCTAGACTCTGGGTGGGGGAAACACATTTTTTTCCCTGTACCTGCTCTTCAGTCCTTGAGCTTTTTCTGGGCAAGCAGGCACTGATGAGGGTAGAGAGGTGACCTTCAGGCTTTCCACTCGGAGCACCATTTCCTCCTCCTCAGGCAGAGCAGGAGTAGCTGCCTGGGTGTTACAGCCAGGCGATGCATGTCTGACACGTGCGTATTTTTGCTGGTGAGAGTTATACGGAGTCTCCCTTTGATGCAGTTGCAGAAAATGCTGCAGTAGTGGACACAGCTGAAAATATTATCAGGCAAATCAAGGCATTACTTTTCTGAGGAGGCTTTGGAAAACAAAAAGTGCTGCCTGGGTGCTTCATTTCCAAATCCCAGCTTTTTTGACTATTGTACATCCGATGCAACCTTAGGGTTTCTCAACTGTAAAACAGTCCTTAATAATTTTATATCTGGAGAAAAAAAAAAAGTTGAGGCCATTTTCAATATCTTAAAAAAAAATTCAGCCCAGTTGCATATTATTTGCCATATACTTGGACGATACAGCTTTCAATACAATTCTCACTGGAGAAAGCACCCTTTAAAAAATCTGGAAATCTGTCTGCAAATCTGTCTCAGAGGACCTAAACTTGTCCCCACCAGAAGCAGCATGTTCCTCCAGGCTATGAATGCTGTAACTGTGATGATCAAGTGAATATTCAGCCTGGATAAGGCAGAGAACTGAGAAAGCCTAAACTTTTTTCTATCTGTTAGAGCAGATTCAAGTTTTTGTTTAAACAGTCACCATTTGAAGGTAGAATGAAGTACTGCATGCTCCTGCAACTTCATCTGTGCTTCCGATAACAACACCAAAGACAGTCACTGAAAAATCCCATGACAAGCCCATCTGTTTCAGAGAATATTAGTAGGAAGTCAAAATATCTCATTGTTTTGTCTCTCTGCGGTCATGTTCATTACAATTAAAAATAGCTTATTTGTCTACTAATAATCATAGATAATCATGCGTCCAGAGGACAAACAGTCAGGGATGGGACTTTGTATATCAGAAGTTCATAGCTGACAGAGAATCAAAATTCTTATTTTATTGGAGCTGTTGAAAAGTAGATGTTCTTTCTCTCCTCAGAAATGAAATACAATGGTGATGATAAAATTAGTACAAACTAGTATGTGTCAGACATGTGGTAGAGTTAGACACCTCAGGCTAGATGTTTACAGGGTGATGCAGTTGCTTGTTGATAACGCAGTATCCTCCTACAAGCCTGCTGTTTTCAAGCTGCAGAAGATTCTGTCACTATTTCATTACCCATTGTGCAACACCCCAAGGACACAGGATGCTGTATTGTAGACAATATTTGTTACAATACAATTTGGCAATGGTTGAGTCCCTGCTATCTCAAAATCATGGCCCATCACTCTGAGCAATATTTTCTATGTTTTCTTGGTACTCCCTTTGGATTAATGCCTTCCTCTGTTTTCACTCATCTTTTACTTCGGTTATAGACCTCAGGTTAGGCCTCTTTATTTTGTTTTTGTATCTGGCCCCATACTCCTGGGAGCCACAATAATGCTAAAAATACTACTAATAATGATGGAAATCCTCAGAAGGAGTTCCTTTTACTGCAGAGACTTCACACAAGCTCATCATCCTCACCACAAAAATGGTTAAACAAGAGACCGTCAGATACCATGTAGATCTTTGTGTTGGCCTCACAATGGCAGGAGCTGCCCTGTTTTCCTGCCAAGAGAGAACAAGACTTTTCCACAGGAACTCCCTTGCAGTTCTCTGGCCACATCAGCACACAGTTTGCGTACTGCGAGCCACAGCACAGCTGGGTAACTACCACATGGCTTTGGGGCTGGGAGTGAAGTGCTTTCCTCTGGCCAGGCAGCTGCCAGTGCTGGCAGCTTTAGCCAGTCCCAGCTCCTTCAGACCTTGGTGCAGTTGCAATTCTTAATTGTTTATATGTGTGTACCCAAGAAAAATTGACTGCTGTCCCTCATAAATTGTTTGTGCTTTATATAAGGAGAGAGGACTTAATCTCATTTGACTTTCTCTTAGTTGCATGGGATTCAGGTCATAGAATCATAGAATAGTTTGGGTTGGAAGCGACCTTTAAAGGTCATCTAGTTCAACCCCCCTGCAAGGAGCAGGGACATCTCTAATCAGATCAGGTTGCTCAGAGCCCCATCCAACCCGGCCTTGAAGGTTTCCAGGGATGGGACATCCACCACCTCTCTGGGCGACCTGTTCCACCACCCTCATTGCTAAACATTTCTTCTTTATATCTAGTCTAAATCTACCATCTTTTGGTTTAAAACCATTACACCTTGTCCTATCATAACAGACCCTGCTAAAAAGTTTCTCCACAACTTTCTTATAAGCCCCCTTTAGGTACCAAAAGACTGCAATAAGGTCTCCCTGGACCATCCTCTTCTCCAGTCTTAACAGCCCCAACTGCTTCAAACTGTCTTTACAGGAGAGGTGCTCCAGCCCTCTGATCATCTTCGTGGCCTCCTCTGGACCACTTCTAGCAGGTCCATGTCCTTCTTATTTTGGGGACTCCAGAGCTGGACACAGTACTCCACTCTACAGAAAGAAGGAGGCAGTTTGGAGGCACAGTTTATCCAAAAGACTTTATAATTAGATGAAAGTGCACCCAATGGACCTATTTTTCTTCATTAACTATAATAAGAGTCTCAGACAACCAGTTCATGTTCAGTCAGGTGAATGACCCGTAGGATCTGATTTTTTAAAAAAAATTTTCATGATCATAGGGTGACAGGGAGCTGTAGGCCCTCTGTCTCTGCAAGATGAGCCCGTAACTATGATCAGCTCATACACTGTTGTAAAAGCACCTTGGGGAATGCGTCATTGAAGAAAAGGAGGTTATTTCCAGGTGTAAAATATATACCAGCAAAATTCCTTGGTATTTTCATGTGGTGAAGAATCATCTACTTAGTATTTAAACTGGTTTGAGTCTAGTTCTGAGAATAGCCCTTGGGCAGCACTGGAATGCAGGGAGTTCAGCTTCTGGTTGTGTCAAGTCCTTGTCTTCTACATGACTTCTCTTGAACTGAATGCAGCTGCTACCACTCCATTAAGCGCACAACACTCACATGAAGGTTCAAAATGTCCTCACATGCTGCCAGTACTCTTTGCTGGTGTGCAAGCACTCTCACTTTGCGATGAAACTTCCCCTCCAGATTGGTTAATTTTGAAAGATTTAGTCTGAACTTGGCTTAAACTTGTCTGGCCATGTTTGTGATACAATGGCATTAAGAGAATCCTCACTCTGTGTTATGCAGCTACAATCTGCTTTCCCTGGCAAGATAAAGCTGTTACCTTCTTTTTGTTGTTTAACTGCTGAGCAGATGGATCATAAGAGTGCAAGGTTATTGAGAGGTTCCTTAATCATTTATCCTGGCCCCAGACACTGTGATCATGTTGAAGATTTGCAGTGGTATTTATGCAGCACTTACCACAATAGTATCTGTGACCCTAACTCTGAAAAACATTCTTTTTCAGAAGAGTTTTTACATGTGTTTAGCTTTAAGCAAAGGCTTATGTCTCACTGTGGATAAGGACTGCGAAGCTGGTGCTTAAGGAAAGTAGTCATCTGTGTAAGCTTTCAGGATGTGTTTCCTGGGTCTGTGGGTGTGCTTGAGTAGAGTGAAATGCAAGCAGGACTTTCCTCAGATTGAGCAAAATATGGATTTTGATCAACCTTTAGTTTTGCTTTCTTATGCCCACAAAATATTATTCGGCATGCATCTATTTTCTTAAATAAAAATACTGATAGTTACTGATGGCCTTGAAAATAATTAATTTTGGGTCCTAGGCATGTGTTTGTGCTGTAGGCCTTCAGATAAATTTAGGACTTCAGTGGGCCTTTCTTTTACTATTGTATTCTACACAACTTTCCTCCATTGTTCAAAACATCTTCAGGAGATCCTGAAACACAGCATGAATGCAAAGACCATCTGTGTCAGGATGGAAAGAGCGGAACATATTAAAAAAAAAAGGGTTCTGCAAACATGGGTTTTGCTGACTCACTCAGACATCAGTTTGAAAAGAGTAGGCTATTTTGTCTTAGGTGAGAAGCCTAGGATCTTATTAAGCATGGAGAAAAGGCGCTGAGCTGCAGCACCTGATAGGGGATTTTCAATACTGATTCTCAAGAAGGGGCCCAGTTTGAACAGTGCAGACTATGTGTGGGATTGTGCATCTGTGTGACATGATACATAAGCCAAATATTTGACTAGCATAAATCAATGGGGTAATGAACTCAGTGTCTGATTTAAGCCAGCATCTGAGGTGGGAAAGGCCACTGAATGTACCACTGTTTTTTTCTCTTGTTGCTTTCCAATGCTAACTACTTTTAGGGTTTTTCTGGCATCTAAGATTGCTAGGAAGAAGATAGATAGCCCATTTTGGTTTCTTTTGGAAGGACAAAAGTTGTAATTATCCAAAAATCACAATGCTAACCGACGTTATCATTTCCTGATGTCAGTGATGTTGCTCAAAGCCCAAATAGAAGAAAATAGATATTCCTCTTTGCCTTGAAGAATAGTTTTGGAACATTTGAGAGGTCAGTGTTACGAAAAACATACAACTTCATTGAAATATGAATCTGATTTTTATCTCTGGGTATGGGATCCATTCTTCAATAAGATACTTAGAAAAAATATATTAAAAGCAGCAGTAAGCTGAAGAGATAAGAATGAACTACTTAAACCTACTACTTCGATATTTGTTATTGATGAGTTCTTCTACGCAAACATTTCTTGTAGGCAATAGCATTATGTATTTGGTTGACCACAGGGTATACATTTACGGGTACTGAAAGTTTAGGACATTTGGAGCTTTCCAGTGATATGGCTTCACAGGTAATTTGTTCATTTTAGGAGCATGTAAAGGACATTGCCCTGGCCCTTTGCCAATGACTCCTTCTCTGCTTTCTTTTTCTCTCAAGCCTTAATGTATATTTTAAGCTTTCTGGGGACAGAGATCATAATTTTGCTCCCCTCCTGTTCAAATGTTGATTTTAACTGCTGTCCACTTGATATCACTGTGACAGGGGATAATGTCCTTGATCATCACATGAGGGGTAGGTCTGGGATGCTCTTGAACTTAATACCTTCCTCGAATTTTATGTTTTGAAACACTTATCCACCTTTCTGTGCAAAGCTGCACTCTAAGTGGGGCTTTTCAGTCAGCCAGAGTATGTTTGTCTAGATCTAAACAGGGCCTGAATTTAAACTGCAGTATATGAAAGAAGTCTCCACATCTGCATGATGCTAGAAGCCCTACGGCACATACGATCATAGAATAGTTTGGGTTGGAAGGGACCTTTAAAGGCCATCTAGTCCAATCCCCATGCAAGGAGCAGGGACATCATGTATGGCACTATCTGAGATGGTAAAATGTTCTGTGTTTTCATTTGATGCCATCCTTTGCAAAACAGGACAACTAGGAATTAATGCTTCAGAAAGATTTTGTGATGACACGCTACTCAGTTCTGCTGTGCTGTAGCAAGAGAGTGCCCAGTTGGAGCCATTCAGCCTGTGGTGTCCAAGGCCACAGGGCTGTGCTCTGCTGATGGGGCTCCACGCTCTATTTTTTAAGCCCATAGTTTTGAATGCTTTTAAGTTGTGGATAGCTACCTCTATGGTCAAAGAGTATAATGATGAAGGATGTCCTTCCAGATGCTGAACAGTTTGGCCATGGTCTAGCAAGTGTTTAGAAGAAGATTTTAGGTAAGAGTATCATAGTTGTTTCAAAGGAGTCAAACCAAACACAAAAGGTGGTATTTACTGTTCCTGTTTTGATGCTTAGGAAGACTGGAACAAAATTAGGTGCTTCTCTTCAGATGTTTTATACCCCAGATAGCTGTGGTGAGATCTGTTTTATCAAAGATCCATCACACTGATACCTCTTGTGATCTGGTTAGCCTGGGCTTGCTGGGCAGCCAGCAGAAAGACTTTCAATGTGATTTCAAATGAATCATGCTCTAAAAGTGTCTATATTTCTCTGCCTTGGCTATAGAGGGAGCTGAGAGTGACTCGCTCATAGACAAAATAGATATCCAGACTGTCAAAACCTACAACTATTTGGGATTCAGCCCTCCCTTAAAAGCTAGCAGTGCCTTCAGCTCACCATCTTACCTAGTGTCAGCAGTCCTCTGAGGGACACGCCATACTTTATCTCAGTGCTGTTGTTGTTATGGGAAAGGGCATCAGGAAATTCTGTACTGGGTAGGGATTCCTGTGAAGGAACCATAACGTCAGCTGTAAAATTTATTCCCTCCAGGATGAAGTGAAATATAAGAAGAAGGAAGACAATTATTCCGGCATTGTGATGGCACGCAACTGGTGATCCCATCAAAATGCAGAGCTTGGATAGGTGTTAGGAAACGTGGAGAGAGTAGAGACAACAGATTCACTTCAGGGTTGAATAGCCCAGGCAATACTGAGTGGGGCTGGAGCTGACAGAAGTGATAACTCAGTTCCAAGGGCTCTGTGTGAACTTTGGATGATCATGATTTAGTTAATTAGGATACATTTCCGATGACTGCAGAGGGAATTCTGCAATGAGCACTGCTCCTTCCATTTCCTTTGACTGTACTTCTTCAATTTCCAATATATGAAACCCAGTAAGAGAAGGAACAACCTGCACACATAGGCAAGCTTTGTCGATATCACTATGATGCATCAATATCAGAGGCATATTTTTTTTTAAATACCAGAATTCAGATCCTATTGGAGATGCATTTTTTTGGGGGGTATAAAAATGACTTCTACTAATATAACTTGTTCCCCTTTCTATAAAATAGTACTTGTGAAGGCATCAAGTTAGTTAACTTCACTGTATACAGTCCATGTCAAGGAACTTGTAAAGTGTTAAAATACCAACATCCTTTAAACAGTACAAATTCTTGCTTTAGATAAACCCAGAGATCTTCGCTTACCATGAGGAGGCATGCATACTTTTTCTGTACTCTTTCATCTTAGCTTTAAAACTTATTTTGCTCATATTACAATCACTAATAAAAATTCTTGATATTTAAGTAAAAGAAATGGGAAAGCCAATCTCAAACTACTGACTCTTACAAGAAGTGCAGAGATAAGTCTTCTAATTTACAGAATACCATAATCTCATTTTACAGGTTCTCTGTAAACTCAGTCTAGTTTAGAAGTCTTGGATGCTGATTCAGCTAGAACATCTTTTTACCGTAAACAGAAAAAAAAAAAAATCTTGTTAATGGTTACTAGAGTTCATTTTTAATATCTTTGATCCCATTGCCATGCCAGCGCTGGTCCTACGCTCGCATGTTTTGCAAGGTCAAGGAGGCAGTTTGTGAATGGGAGTGAATACAAGCTGCGGTTCTTAGAACAAATAAGTCTTGACACATTGACCTCGAGATGAATTTCAGCTTTCCTAGATCAGCAAAATCCTGGCTAGCTTGTTCGTAAAACTATCTTGAAATTCAGTGCCTGGTGTTAGGTATTCACATTCCTTCTGAGCTATTTGTCCATAAGTATTGAGATGGGCTTTCTAGTTTTCACCACATAGGAAATGTATGAGAAATCATTCACCTATTAAAAACAGCCATCTTTAGAATGAAGCATGGCAGCTTGCTAGAGCACAATATCATGTTCTGTACGGGCATAAAAGAAGAGTAAATAACCTATTCTGAGTTAACTACATAGGGAATTTTAGGTCAGTGGAAGGTAATTACCCAAAAACGAACTTGGCGCGTATGTACAGGCTAACATCTGTATCATTGCAAAATAAATGCCACAGATGTTTTAATAACAAACAACAGATGCGCTCAGTGCCTGGGTTTCAGATCTCATCTAAAAATGTCCCTCTTATAGGTGACCCTTTCCCTCACCCCCTCCCCAGTCCTATACAGAGCATTCGCTTGCTACCGGTTCAGGCTGCAGCTCGCAGACTGCTACGCACTTCATCGCCAGTTTCCTACACTTCATCTTTGCTTTTAAGCCTTTTATTTATGAGAGCTGGCACTGCAGCCCTTTATTTGCAAGTCAAAAAGTACCCTCAAGTGCCTGACCAGAGAGTAGGGCTGAGAGCACCAGCCCAGCGCAACGCAGCCATTTATGAAGACAACCTTTTCCCTGGGTTGCAGGCAATAGCTTTCAGCAGATCTGGTGAGTCAGTGGAAATAAGTACTCAACGCCTTGATAAAGGCACAAACACAGATGTCGGAAAGCAGCAGCCAAATAAACCAGTATTGTTATGGGGTGCCGTGCAATATTACATTTCTGTTAAATAGGTATTTTTAAAAGTGAATAACAACTTTAAACTGATGGGGTACACCTTTGTAGGGAGCGTTCTCCCATGGAAGTGGAGAATGGCCACGTTCGACATGCAGGTGGCAAATCCAGTGACCACATGAGTGCTGCTGCACAGCCATAGCGCTGAGGATGGGTTGGGGCCACTTTGGCTGACTCGAGTACAACACAAATGGTAGCCAGGATGGGAAACGGCAGATGCATCCTGGACTTTGCAGCACATTGAAGGTTGTGTTTGACATGTGGCGGAGCCCTCGTAATTGGGGCAGCTTCCAGCTGCATCCCCTGCCCGTGCAGTGGTGTCCCATGGCTGGCACCAGAGTTCTGGCACTTGAGGTGAACTCACCAGTTGAACTCACGCAGGTTGCCTATAGGGATGACCCGGGATTCAAGCTGGGATAGCTGGCCAGCTCAGGCACAGCAGCGATGTGATGGGTGTCTGCCAGGTTCCCTGGGGAGCCAGGATACGGAGACTACAGCCTGCACTTGTCAAATAGCTCTGAGGGCTGTGATAGAAAGGGTGAGAAAATGGGTATCTCCCCTTCCCAATTTATACAGGCACAAATCCTACAGATTGATCTGGCACTGGGCACGGTCAAAACCTGGGACATTCCTGTGTGCTCCTGTTTTCTCAGGTATTCTTAGATGTCCTCAGTAACATGCTGCCTTTTTGTACAAGCGATCCATGTGCTGGCTGTAAAGGTACTGGCTTTCTGACTTTCCCCCTTCCTTCCAGAGGACGTCTCTGTCAGCACTGGAGCGGTCAGAACAGCAGATCAGGAGGGCATCCAGCCTGGAAGAGCTGCTTCGCATCACTCACTCTGAGGACTGGAAGCTGTGGAAATGCAGGCTAAAACTCAAAAGTCTGGCCAATTTAGACTCTCGCTCTGCATCACATCGCTCCACCAGATTTGCTGCTGCCTTCTATGATATTGATACACTGAAAGGTAGGTGCAGGTTTGCAGCCGAGTCCAATCTTGGCTTCAGGACCACTGATTCTTACACAGCAAAGGGTTAAGTACCAGGGGTTTCCTAGAATACACCCATACTGGAAACAACAGGGCATTCATGGAAAATGACTTTGTATTAAAAAATGTCAGGCAATAGCTCAAGCACGCCTCCCTGTTTTGTGGCCAAATCAGGCTTATTGTTCTCTGTATACTCTCCAAAGGGAATATGTATTATGTATGGATTCATCACTTCACAGAAAGGAGGGGAATTCAACATGCAAAGAACAGATTGGAATGACTGGCCAAGGGGCTGGCCAGCAGCATTGTGCTAAATTTCAGAATTTGCTTTCCAGCAGAAACAAATGAGATTTACTGCAGGCATAGAAATCCCTTTTTTTTTTATTAGGTGTGCTCTGATATAAGGCACTGCATCAGCACCGGTGACTGGGTGGGAATTGCAGAGGAAGGAGGCATTGCCCTAATATCTACAGAGGAAGTCTCTCCGGAGAAAAGTAGCTCTTGAAATGACCAACCAACACCTGAATGCAGGGAATCACAATCTGTTCCCTCACCTGGAGCAAAAATGAATATTGTTCCCTGTAGGTGAGAGACTTGAGAGGCACTGACGTAAAATAATTCATCAGTTATTATACTTTGGTTGAGCAAATGGATATCCTACAGCAAAGCTACACTGCAGCCTAACAAAGGACAGACTGAGCTGTTCGTTTTGGTTCAGTCTTTACCCTGAAGTGATATGATCAGAATTTCCTTTTGGGAAATCAGATATTGCTGATCCTAATCCAACACCACTTTTATGATAACCACAGCCACTTTGCACACCATTACTCAGATAAATGATGAATAATTTGCTTCTCTGAGCCATGGCACAGAAAGGCAGACATGAATGCCAGTCTGAAAAGGGTTTTCATATGACAGGCATGGTTTTAAGCTTCTCACAGAAATTTTGTACAGGAAAAAAAGCTAAATCCAATACAGGCTGGAAGAACAATTAAGAGAGCTTTAATTAATGATAAAAATTTTGTTTACACACTTTTACAAGTCTACACACAAACATTAACAATGCATAGAGCTTTTATTAGAAGTAGCCCCCAGTGTCAAATACTGTTATCCTGTACTCACTATTGCTCATTTAGTGAGCACCAGCATTTCTGACAAATTAAAATATTCCTTTTGTCAAAGCAGCAAAACAACAGATGATGTTATCAAGTGTAACTGAGGCAGTGCATATTGCAATGGTCTTTTTTTAATGGCGGAATAATCTAACTGCTCAGGTAATAAAGTCCAATAACTGCAGTCATACAGAGGTAACTTTTTGCTTGGAACAGCTGTTGGGTTGCTTCTTACTTTCCCTTTAAAAGTCTAAGTAGACACAGAGATGTCAGTTTTCTCATTCAAAGTCAAGTCACTGAAATTTAAGTTAAAAAAAACCTCTTGGGTCATCTTCTCTGTTCTTCCATCCATAGTGAAATTACCCCAGGACAGAAACTACTTTTGTTCTAATATCTTAATATGTTCAAGGTACTAAAGCTCCTTTTAAAAAAACAAGCCTATAAACATCTATTTCTTTCCCACACCCTTTCCAGTCATTGAGCATTGACCTTTTTGCCAAGGGCATCTGTTTTCTTTTAACAAAGTGTTTTGCTGAGAAGGCTGGGTCAAGGCTCCTTGTTATTTCACTGCTGGGCCATCTTCCACAGCACCTCAAACTCCAGCAGGGCCAGTTCAGGACCTTATTCCTCTTCTCTAGAGCTTTAATGATGAATTCACTGAAAGCTCGCGTCGCCCCGTCTAACCACAGCCTCCCCTGAGCAGCTCAGCTCACCTAGGACTGCAGCTCTTCCAATGTTGAGTCTGTATCGGAGCCAGATTTCTCAGCAGATGCCCTGTGCTTGCTGATGGAAAAGACCAGGGTGACTACAGTGCTTCTGAACAGAATGTGACACCTACTTCTTTGACCACCCCTTCCTATAACAGCCCTTCTTCTGAAGAAGTGGTTAATAAAGCGAGTATGCGTGCAGTTGGAAAGGTCATTACCACTTACACTCATTGAAGGGACATCTGAAGTGATTGCAAGGAGATACCTTCATGAGTTTTGGCAAACACTTTATTTTCTATTTTAAGGCCTAGGATTTGATTGCTGTTTCAATAGACTAACACTACTCAGCTGCAAGGTCACTTCCTACTTTCTCTTTAAAGGTCTATTTTAGTGGTGCTTCTCTTAATTTATGCTGTAATATCAGAAACTGGGCTCCAACCTCTTATTTCTTGTACTTTTTGCAAAACTGGAAAGGGGAGGGAATCAACCCTGGGGAAGGACTTTGCAGGATAAACAAACTGATTTAAATATACACAGTCAGACGAAGAAAAAGTTATAAATAATAAAAGGAAAGTCAGATAGGAAAAAGAGAAATAAATGCTTATCCAAAGACAAAGTATAGCATTCAGATTAAAAATGTTCCAGAATTTTTATTTATTTTTTTCCAGAACTTCCCTGTAGATGTATGCACAGCTTGCACAAGAGTAGGGAGATGGAATGCATTGGAAGAGTGAGCAATTTTCTTAATAGTATAGAAGTTGCTTTTGATCTTTCAGAAGCCTGCTGGAGGTGGGCAGACAGGAAAAATGTTTTCCATAATTTTAAGGAGGACTTAAAAGCATAAGCATTGACAACTCTCAAGTAATTCCATAACTTGAATCAGGTAAGCAAAAGCCAAAAAAAGCAGGGCTACATCTTAACAAGACTTGAGATAATATTATGTGAATGTCACTGCTTTCTCCCTCTGGTTCAGTCAGTTAATGCATTATTCCTTCTCACAGTCGGAATTTGACACATCAGTCTAAAATAAATTACTATTTGACAACAATTCAGTATTTGAAAGATGTCACAGTGTTTCAAATAGATAAATCGTGCTTGAATTCATATTCCTGTTATTCAAACTTGAACCCCCTGAGGGTACTGAGGTGAGAGAGTGTTTGTCTTGGATTTCATTAGACATTTTGGAAACGGTGCTCGCTGGCTGACATTCATTAGGAGTATTAATACCCTCTGACCAGAATCTGTTAATCATTAGTGTGCTCTTGTAGTCGGGCCCAGGCTCTACTGAATCTGCAGTGGGGTACAGGCAAAGAGAGGATGAAATGACAATAAGGAGGTCTCCCCTGGAGAAAAGGAGAACAGGGTGTGGGCCAGCTTTGTCAGACAGAGGCCGTGGAGCTGGCTCTCAGCTAGTGGAAATCGATGCAGCTGTACTTAACCCGCTGGAATTAACGGAGATCTTGGTCGTCCGCGTTGAAAGCTCAAGGCGGATAAATGCTACAACCTCTCTGCCAGTGCAGCTGGTGTAAGTTACTGGGATAATTTTGCACTCAGACTCTCTCTGGTCCTTAAATTGATCCAAGTAAGTGCAAATGGCCTGCCAGCACTTCATTTTTATTTATATAATGCTTCTGCCTCACTAATTAGAGGTTTAACTTTGCCATGATTGCTCATAAAAATGGTGTTTTCTCCAGTCATAGATGAGGAATGGCAAAAGACTCAATGCGTGCCAAGGGAAACCTGCGTGGAAGTTGCCAAAGAGCTGGGTACAACAACCAACAAATTCTTCAAGCCTCCTTGCGTGAACGTGTTCAGATGTGGAGGCTGCTGCAACGAGGAGAGTCTGAGCTGCATGAATACAAGTACAACTTACGTGTCGAAAACGGTAAACGAGGCTATTCATCTGCTTTCTTTTTACGCTGGCTCTCTGAGAAGGGAGGGGAAGGAGGATGTTTGGTTTCTGAGATCCTGTTATGTAAGATCTGTCTGTACTATCATAACAAACAGAAGAATTAATTTTTTATCCATGCGGAATGAATGCAGGCATGTGCAATAGCAATCTACATTCATGTTGCGTTATTAAAAATGGATATACATGTGTAGAGATGGAAAATCAGGCCTCAGGAAGGTGACTGCAGGCTCACGTGATGTTAAGGAGTTTAATCTTTCTTTTATGTATTGTCGCTCGGACCTGGGACCTGGGACCTCTTGAGAGTGTTGTCTCATGGGACTGCTCGGCACCAAAGGATTAAGAGAGAGACTCTGGGACATTTTGCTGTGTGAAGCCAGGAGTCCGAGAGCTGCATTTTCAAAATTGCTGTCAGCGCCAAAAAGGCTGGCTAATAATTTTGGATGTGCAGTTTTGCGAGCCTAAAAAGCGGACATTTTCAGCACAACAGGACAGATGCTCTCAATTTGCATGCCTCAGGATCTGAATGTTCCAAATCATAAGTCACTTTGGAAAAGAAAGGCTTAAGCCAGTAGTCAGTTACTACTTAGGTGCAACAGGTTTTAATGACCAGTGCCAAAAAGTGAGCATAGAGTAGCCGGAGAGCTTTCTTTCTGTAGAATCCCTCCAGTGTCTGTGTACCAAGATACCTTGCTCCAGTGGGTGACTCTGAGCAGAGCTCCAAGTTTAGTATTTTCAATCGGCTCTACAGATGAAACCATCTGTGTTCATAGCTACAGAAAGAGCACAGGAGGCTGGTCCTCCTAGATTAACCTTCACCTTGTGCATCCCTACTTGTAGTTGATAAAACCTTTTAACCTCGAGGTAATATATTAAATTCTAGTTATTAAAAAGGCTTTTCTTTAAATTAGAACAAAGATTGAGGGTGGTTGTTTTAGAAAGAAAACTGAAGTCCTCATGAGGAGCAGGTCTGATTCACTTCTGTATTTGTTTCACAATTGTTGGAATGTAATTCCACTGTGTCCGATTGTACTGGAATATAATTGGAGTAAAATAAATCAGGGCCCGTCCTTCTTGCGTCAATGTTCATTAATTGCTTTCATTCCACACCAGCAGGCGAAAGCTGCTATGGGCTGTTGACCACACACAGGAGACATCTGATCAGCTCAGGGAGCTAGGTCAGGTTAAAAAGTATTTATTTATTTATGTGGTTTTGGAGTAGCAGTTCATAAGTTTGTTGAAAAACTGCCATTTTGCAGACTGTAACATTCCTTTAGCATCCTTCAAAATAACCCTTCCCTCAAAAGCCCCTAGCTAAGTTCTACTCCTGGATGGACCACCATCAGTCCAGATTTACTCCTCTAAAATTAACGGAATCACTCCTGTATTAGTGAGAGCTTTTTTATTTCCTGGTTTAAAATATCCACTGAAGGATATTCATGCCACCTAAAGTCAGATGCTGCGACACCTATGTTTAAATATCTAAAGAGTCAAGCTTAGGAATATTTCTCAGCCCCTGAATGTGGATGCAGCATTAAGCCAAGACGTACCAGCATTCAAAGGTGTACCCCATGATTTAGTTTCTGTGGGAAGGAAGCTGGCTTGGGGGGGATGGAGGGGGTGTGGGTCACTTGAACACCTTCCACATGTAGCTGCCCAAGGAGCCAGGACTTCCACAAGGCTACTCAGAGATCACTCTAAACAATTTGGATGCACTGCAGGTAGGCTGCTTGGTTCCTTAGGCTCCTGCTATAGCCAACAGGGAGATGTTTCCAGGATAATTCCCTGCAGGAACCCAGCTGAAGTGGAATGAACTCTCCTCTATTTACTCCTGTTTCTTCCCTCTCTTGGGAGGCTGTGGGGCTTAAGTTAGGCCCCTAAAGATGCATGCTGTGATTATACCCCAGGACAGTTAAAGAGCTGTCTCCATAAGTGGCTGAGATTCAACAGATGATATAACTGAGAACAAAGTTCCCAACCCCTGTAACTTTTCCATTTGGCCCTAGCATCCAGCAGAGGCTGTGTATTTGCAAATAATTTTGAATGGTCTTGAGTGTTTAATAGCTGGTAAGACAGCACTGGGACCACCGTTTTGGCAAGTTCCTACCTTGGTGGGCATTGCTTATTCTTCTCTTCAAAACCCTCAGTGCTTACCTGCTCATTTATATCTATGGTAACTATCTCTAGAAAAGAGCAAAGGTGGGGCATATGGTGGGAAAGGATAAGAGGTTTTGATTTAAAACTCCAGATATTTACTGTATAATGGAAACTGAAAAATAAATGTTATTTCACCCACCTAGCTCTTTGAGATCTCGGTTCCTTTGACAAGCGTTCCTGAGCCCGTGCCAATCAAAATTGCCAATCACACAGCCTGTAAGTGTCTATCAAATACCCAGCGCCATCAGTACACCATCATACGAAGATCTGTCCAGTACCCAGAAGAAGATGGGTAAGTTGCTGCTTTTACAAACTGCTACATGTGTTGTGCAGTCCGAAGTATGAAAATTATTTTGTTCTGATTTGGTCATTACAATGGTCACTTTCTGTTATCCCAAGAGTTTTTCCAAATACCTTGATTATCACTCAGGGTTAGAAATCAACTAAACCTGGTGAATTATAAGTGAATGGACAGCAGGCTAGTTCAGCAGGATCTAGAATCATTAAGACGCTTAGGTGCCTGAGAGTGGACTCAAAGTGCACATATTATGCTCCATTGGAGCTATTTGGGTAGGTGTGCATAGACTTTTTCAAGCTGACACGAGCAACTCTGCTTGCGCATTATTTAGCCAGGGCACACAGTGTGCTGTGGTCAAGCTAAAGCCCTCTGTCATACCTCATGGCACATGGGGTCAAAACCAGTACAAACCATGCCTTTGCACTTTCTGGTCCAGTCCTAGTTGCATCTGTCAGATTAATTGGCTGGAAAAGTGATCTCATATCTAACTTCAAAACATGATATAAAATACCTGTAGATCTGGTGAGAATAGGCTACATTAATTTAGCAAAGACTGTAGAAACACAGATAGCTTGAGCCACTCATTGGAAGTCAGATCAGATGTCTCTGTCTAGCCCTGCATGCCGGCTTGCCCCCATAACTGCCCTTCAGCTAGACATCTGGGCTGGGGGAAAGGTGGCATTTCAACAAAGCCACTCCAGCTCTCACTCAGCGCGCTGGTCACTCTGAATCCTCTTCCTACACAAATACAGAAGAACCTCAGCCTTCCAGTTTGTGAGTTCCCCTCCCAGAGCCAAGTGCCTAAAAGTCAAACTAGCCCCTCTGACCCTGAAAACAGTCCACTGTACATCCTTAAGCATTGGCAAATTTAAACTGGAGCTGCACTTTCTGGCAGCATGGCAAAATTGAATGCAGTTATATGGCACGAATACTGTAAGACAAAGAATACTCTTGGTGGGGTAGAGCTGTTTTACGGAAAACTAGAGCTGCAAATTTGTAGCTCTTTCCTAAGGACGTAATCTGAAATATGTGCTATATCTGCCCCGTCTAGTTGCTCAGCCGTATCAGCAAAACCATCCAGTCCCAAGATTTTCCGTTTGCCACAGTAATGCGCACATTACCCATACCTTCACATAGTACAAGTGGCAGACCCAGCATACTAGCAGTCTCATTCTGCCAAATGACTACAATCAATGACCTCCTTCTTTTAAAAAAATTCCTATCTTTCTTTTTTTTTTTTTTTGTCTTCTAGATGCCCCTTTACCAACAAACTTTGCCATAATGGATGGATCTGGGATAGTGACAAATGTGAATGTGTTGTAGATGTACAGCACTCCAATAGACGAGACGGTAAAGATGAAATTACTAATGGACACTTTTGCTTACTATCTCCAGGCTGCTTGTATTTCGCTTTGTCCCACTTTTTCGTTGAGAGAGTTATAATTTTGATTCCACGCCCCTAGACAAATTTGGCTTATGATGTAGAAACTCACCTGGAAATAAACACTCGTATGTGCTTATCCTCATCTCATGGTTTTTGCTTGGATGTTTTACTCCTTCTATATTAGCAACCTGAATAGGAAATATGAAAGTATTAAAAAGAATTAGTGAAGTAGGCATCCTGAATAAATTTTTATTTTACATGGATCTTAAATTGTATGATGGGCATTAGGGAAAAAATTTTAACTGTAGAAGATAATATGCCTTGGAATATATTGCATGAGGAATGTGCTGAATCTTTTTTTGGGGGGGAAATTCTTAGGAACAGACATATCAGGAATAAGACTATTAGCTGTAGTCAGTGCCAAAGATTATATGACCAACCATATCCTGGACTGCATCAAAAGAACCATAGCCAGCATGTCAAGGGAGCTGATTCTGCCCCTCTACTCTGTTCTCCTGAGACCCCACCTGGAGTACTGCATCCAGCACTGGAGCCCCCAACATAAGAAGGATGTGGACATGTTGGACCTGGTCCAGAGGAGGCCACGAAGATGATCAGAGGGCTGGAGCACTTCTCCTATGAGGAAAGACAAAGAGAGTTGGAGTTGCTCAGCCTGGAGAAGAGAAGGCTCCAGGGAGACCTTCTAGCAGCCTTGCAGTACCTAAAGGGGGCCTGCAAGAAAGCTGGAGAGGGATTTTTGACAAGGGCATGTAGTCCCAGGACAAGGAGTAATGGCCTTAAACAGAAAGAGGGTATGTTTAGATTAGACATAGGGAAGAAATTCTTTACTCTAAGGGGGGTGAGGCACTGGAACAGGTTACCCAGAGAAGCTGTGAATGCCCCATCCTGGAAACATTCAAGGCCAGGTTGGATGGGGCTTTCAGTGACCTGCTCTTGTGCAAGGTGTCCCTGCCCAGGGCAGGGAGATTGGAACTAGATGATCTTTAAGGTCCCTTCCAACCCAAACCATTCTATGATTCTATAACCTTTCAAAGTACTTTACTATTTTTTATAATAATACTGAGGTATTTAGAAAGCTTTCAAACTGATATGCCCTACATACTTAGGAGTATGCAAGTACACCCTTTCAGATCTGTGAAAGAAAATGGAAGAGCATAAAATCAGTAAAAGTTTACGCTACTTCCCTTCTCCTTCTGTTTTTCCTGGAAAACTTTAATCTGTCAGAGAAATTTGCAGGAAATATTCTGGGAGGTAACTGTGTAAGTCTAAAGACACTTACTAGCAGTAAACTTTAAGAGAAGTTAAAATCTCTCCAAGCCTTGTACAAGATTTTTTAAAAAAATGTTTTTCTCAGGAAATTGTACTGGTCAAAATAAAATTATCATAGCACTAGAGCAGACAGACACAGAAGGAAGTTCTGCCTTTGTGATTTAACCTACACCCAGCAAGCAAAAGAATAAGCCATCCAAAGGAACAATAAAAGCAAGCTGGCAAGCAATTTCTAGACTAGCAAGCTAAAATAAAACTAAATAACCCCATAAACTGATCTGTTGGTTAGTCTCCTAACATTGATAAGCAAGAGGCCAGTTGTGTAGTAGTTTCTGTTCTCATTCTGTAGAATCTGTTCTGTAGAATCTGTTCTGTAGAATCTGTTCTCATTCTGCATCAGATCATTTGACCATCAAGTTAGGTAGTTAAACTCAAGTTAGACTTTTCACTCAAGAAAGCATTAGTACTCTGTATTTCAGAGTAAGACCAAAGGACTGTGAATAGCCAGAGTCCTCCTAACTCTTAGCTTTTTGTAAGGTCAGCTTGGAGCATTAAAAATTGTGGCTTGTTGAATTGTAGCCTTTGTTGACATAGACTCAGTATTTCCTCAGATAAAATATCATTCTCTGAAGTACATTGTGTTTGGCACTGGCTGAGACAAAATAACTCAAAATCCGTCTTTGAGGTTGAAACAAAGTGAGACTGAAACACTCTACACGAGTTCAGACACGTCAAGCTTTATCATACCAGGGAAGGGGTTTGTCTTCCAAGAATTTGGGGCAGATTCCTTCCTCCCTTCCAATAGAACTAGGGTTTTATTCTGTCTGTTTTATTTTGTTCTGATATTGGTTTTCCAGCATTAAGTATAATGAAGGTTTCTTTCAAGTAGTGTGCAAGCCTTTTCTGGCCACTGAGATCAGAGCTCAGGTTGCAGAGGTCATGGACGTAGGTTACATTCCACATTCCATAGGTTAAATCCAAGAGCTAATTGTAAAACTACAGGAAATTACCTTCCCAATGACACATTATATGCTATGACCTTTAACCAGGGATGTGCTTACTGGCATTTTAATAAAGCTTTCACAAAATGTGTTCCTTTTTTGCTAGGATTAGCTTTGTATTCTACTCCAGATGTGCATTTTGAAGGAAGATAGATGAGGTACTAGACAGTGCATTCCCTTGGCTGGGGTTTTATTTCTGAAACAAAGCATTTTCTTTTCTTTTTAACTGACAAGTGTGCATATGCTCCTCATTGAAATGCTAGATCAGCTTGCACCCTACTAGATACAGCATTACTTTTGCAAAATTTCCTCAGTGTACGGATAGCAAAGTACACTGAGTGGTGAGTGGGACAGTTTGCATCGATGTGCATCTTTGTCACAAGTATAGTCTAAATCTGTTTTGAGATTTTCTTTTTAAAATCTGCTGCCCAGTAAAGATTTGTGCATTCCAAAACCTAACACTAGTCTTTTTTTTATTAACATATATCCCCAAAATAAAGTATTTTTATGTCGAGTTCAACCCACAGGCTTTATTAGAGTAAGTGAAATAATCAGCCCAGTCCTCTCAAGTCCTTCTCTCTGCTGTAAGTTACAACAGAAATTCTGAAGACTAGAATCTATCAGCGAGTATATGTGTGAGTCCTAGTGATTGCAAAGAAAGAGTTAGTCTCTTCAAAAGCAGTATTTAGACATGTAAAGCTCACCGCTAAAAGATGTATGTGCTATTGCAGGACTCCCTCCTCTTGCTGAGCTGGCTATGTGTGGACAACATATGGAATTTGATGAAGAAAATTGTGAATGCATCTGTAGACAGAAGTGTCCCACAGATTTCTTTCAAAGTAAAGAGAACTGCAGCTGTTATTTGTGTAGGGAGAGCCAGGAGAGCTGTGCTCTGAAACACAAGATATTTCATGCTGAAACCTGCAGGTAAGCGTTCCTTGTCATTCAGTGTCTACATTTCAAGATCTCAATTAGCTTGCATAGATGCCGGAGGTGCAAGTGTTGAATTAGCTAGGAGGTCCACCCGGAATAAAACACCTTGTTGCAGTTAGGGAGATAATAATAATAAAGATGATATTTACAGTACTTCATAGGAGTCGTCTAAGGTTTATTTAATTAACATGTTTTAAAGAATATGTACATGAATGCTATTCAACTACCAATATTTATTACTTTTTCCCCCCTAATCCTAAGGGAATGATGGTTAAAACGGTTCCACAACTGAAATTACTGTGCAACACAGAGGATTTACAGTGAGATATTGAGTCTTGTATTTGTAGGTAGGTAGAGCCCATCCTGTGTCCGCTGTCACAGCTGAATGCAGACTCACAGATGTCTAGGGACAAAAGCTCCCTAAGTTGGCACCTACACCATACAGCTCATTCCTTATTCAGCTTGTTCTCAGAGCGAGTTGATTTTCTAGAGTTAATGCAATTTTGCACATATACAAAGCCACTCAATCAACTCTTATTCTACTGAGAAGCTGGAAAATTGTTCTGAGGCTGTTATACTCCATGCATTTCCCTAATCCTTTTGTGTAACTAGTTTTGAGGTTTCTCTGCCAAAACTTTAATAGAAAATACCCTTTTTAAATACTTCTTTTTCATGCACACTGAAGCACCAGGTGAGTTAAAGGTACTTTGCAGAATTTTAGGGCAGTACTACCCAGTGCTGACATTCCGGACTTCACTGCTCTCAAGAAACGAAAGCATTACTTAGGTCGTGACTGTGGATAAATGGACAAGAAGAAGACATATTCCTGTAGACAAGAACTGCCAGGCAGTGAAGTCTTATCTCCCTGTGTTGTAGGGTGTTGACACTTTCCCAAATGTTGTCTAGAGAGCATTGCAGTGTTTAACAATGAAAAAGTTGAGGACTGCAACAGTGACGAATTACCATATTACAATGCATCTCTCTTTTTCCTTTTTCTCCTTTATCAAACAGCTGTGAGGACAAATGTCCATCCCAACCCAGAACATGCCCAACTGCAAAACCAGTGTGTTCCAAGCATTGTCGTTGTCCAAAGGAGAAGAGAGGTTCTCATGGGTCCCAAAGCAAAGAAACTCCTTGACTGAGCTTCCCTTATTCTCAAAAAATCCACTGCTTTGCAAAGTAGCTGTCACTGACTTTCAACCAATAGTAAACATGAACATCTTCCACATTAATAGCAGAAGAATGAATCCAGGCTGCATTTATTTATTAGAGTCATCACTAACTGCAGGTGAATCCTCTGGGACATTGGTAATTGCTCTCTAAGAGGTAACAGCAACCAATGAATTGCTGGCTGCATGGAAAAAAGAGCGGAAAGTGCTAGTTCAATGTTACGTTACAGAAGATTAAGCTGGTATATTGGTTACAGCATCACAGTCACCAGCCAGTCCTTCAGAAATTGAAGCTAGATAATCTTAGCCTCTGAATCCTCAGCTCATGCAGCTCCTGGGTAAAACTCTCTTCACAAATACAGTGTACAGGATTTGGCTTCTAATAGATTCAGCACTGAGTTATTTGATCTACTGTCCAGCTTTGATTATCATTTTGAGTTTATTGTACAACTACTGTCAGATGGGCTATATTTAAGTGTATATAAGAAAATAAATACATCAGTTATTCCAGTGGTTTTGATTTTTCTCTGTTATTTTAAATCTCTGCCCAACAAAAAGAAAATAAGCAAAAACCCCAAGCCATCTCAAGTACAGCCTTCCTATGTTTGTCCCACTGGGACTGGCTTCTGCCCAAACCCAGGTCGAAACAAGGTCATTTGATCCAATAGTTTCAGTAAAGAAGAAGAATTTTTCCCATGTCTGCCCAACAGCCATGTGTGATTTATTTATTTGTTCCTAGTGTAGTGCATTAATCTCCCCGAGGGGATAACAGCCACACTAGTACTAACTCCTCAGTGATTTTTGGAAAAGCATGGTTCACTAAAAGATGGTTTTCCTTTTAGCTTATCATGCTATGAAAACAACTCCCTTCTACTGAAATTTCTTTCACCAATGTGAGGCCTGAGTAACAGTTTTTTAACCAAATCCAGTACAAGGACAGCATTGTTTTCTGAGCCACTGAAGTCCGGACTGAGCCGGTCCAGAGAAAATATTGTGAGCAATAATTCTGAACTGGAAGTGGCAGTCTTGATGACTGAATCATTTTCTCCCCTTTGCTGAATTCTCCAATACTACGCTGCCCCGGGAAGGAAGGGAATAGCGCAAATGAAACAACTGTTGCAGAGATGGAAAGGTTGACCCAACACAGTGAATAGAAAATGACTTTTTGACGTGCATCTGAGATTTTTTAATATTTATATAGGGAAAAAATAGATTGCTTTAAAATAAAATTAGTGCCAAATCCTATAAGATTGATTGAATTGTTGGACAAAGCACCAAACAATTGAACTGTCTGAGTAAGGCATTTAGGACTCGACCCTGGATGACTGCTCGGAGCGTCTCCTAAGCCAACTGTGATCTAGGTCTGTGCAAACATACCGGCAGGTTGTTTTTGTTATCTGTGCTGGGAACCGGCCTCAGATCCTCTGACCAAGGAACACAGTCTGATCTGTGAGTGTACTGGGTGGAGCCCATGCAGTAGGGTTACCTACTGGTCTGCATTGGGCTTGCCTGCTGAGGATTTTCCTCCAGAGCGAAGGCCATGTGCATGGACAAGAAGAAGAATGTGACCCCAGTGCAAAACCAGGTGAACCAGCTTGGCAGCAGAAGCACACCCTTACATTTTCCCTTGCTGCTCTGAGAGGCCCCAAATACAGACACATGGACATGGTGGGTGAAGTTCCTGAGCTATACAAGGGTCCACAGAAGGAATGAACTGCCCATCACTTTTCACCTAGCTCAGTTGGGGACAACCCAGCTGGCTGGATTGCTGATAGGCTATACCATTCGCACATTCCTCAGAAAACTGGGGAGCTGCAGAGGCAAACCAGACACTTAACTGGCGGCACCAGAGGCACATGGAGTAAAAATACGCCTTTGTGCAAAACTGCACAACATAATTTGTACAGCTAAATTCCATGGAAAGAGTTTACGTTTTTGCATTTACCAGATTTTCTTAAAGCGAAGTTTAGCAACTGGAACCCTGTATTAATTATGCCTGAGTCTCGTCAATGTTGATCTATCCTGACCTAAGTTTTTTTTTACAAAACAGAACTGCTCCAACCTGAGAAACAACTAAGTCTGCTTCAACTCCAGAAGGCTCTTAGATAAAGCAGTCTCTGTGGGGCTGAAAACTATGTTCAAAAGCTTTTCTCACTGAGGCAGGGAGGGATTTGAACATGAGCCTCCTAACCCCCAGGAGAGTGCAATAGCCATTAGGATACCCAGGCTAGAAAGGTACCATGGCTGACCACCACTGTGAACTCTGCTCTGAGGTCTTCACACCTTCCTAGACTACTGAGAAACAGACCTGTGCCTGGAGGTCTGACTCAGGACTGAAGATCCCAGTGGGAAGGAGTGAGATGTTGCCATGTCCACAAGCTTCACTCAGCCTAAGCCTCTGTATAAATTTAATCCTTAACCTCAAAATTTTGTGCTTACCTCTTGCGGATCACTTTGTGAAATGCTTAGGTGAATATTTTTGATAGAAACATGCTCAAACAACAGAGAATGTGTGATCATCAAAAACGCACCTGAAAAGTCACGATGTAAAATTCAACGTTATTTTCCGTTTAATCCCCTACAGATTCTTTTACCTGTGAGTGATTTCCATTTTGCAGCAGCCATGTGCCAGAAAGCTTGTGAAATCAGAACAGGTCTTAGGCTTACCATGAAGGTGGAAAAATAAACTGCTTCTGGTGGCATTCACTA
This sequence comes from Chlamydotis macqueenii, assembly GCF_036417535.1. Taxonomy (NCBI): domain Eukaryota; kingdom Metazoa; phylum Chordata; class Aves; order Otidiformes; family Otididae; genus Chlamydotis; species Chlamydotis macqueenii. The sequence continues at coordinate 134,471,791 of NC_141556.1, forward strand.
ACAAGAGTGGCCTAAGCAGCCAGCACACTTAAATATTTATCAAGTTAATAACTTCCATGCTCCTTAGAGATTCCTGGTCCTGATTTCCAGAAGGCTTATGAAGGTACTTCTTTGTACTTCAAATAAGATTGTCAGCTCTGGTACACAAAGTTGAAACACTCAGACCTTTTCAGGATAACAGACTTGGGGAGGTGAGAGGGTGTCCACACGTGTAAGGATCTGCACACTAACTTCACACTCAGCTCTTTCCATCCTCGTGCAGCACAGGACCTCATACAACTCATTCTCTCTCTCCATTAACCCATTAACTTGTCATTTTGCTGCCTCTGGCCCACCAGCTCACAAAATGAGGTGGAGGTGAGCACCCACTATGCCAGGCCTGGCAGGGGAAGGGGATGACTCATGCCGGTGTCCTGTACTGAAGCGCTGCAGTCCTCTAGCCTTTCCCTGCAACCCAGTATGATGGATCCATCCCCTCTTGCATCCCTTCATGCATGGCACTGTCCTGGCCAGGAAAGCAGAGACACCCAAGAGCTCTGAATTGACCAGATTCACACTTACCTGTGCAGGAACATGAAAATATCTTTCCCTAACCTTACAAACCAATTGCTTGAGGACTATTGCCCATCCTTCCCCTCATTTTGGCTCCTGTAGGAGAAAGGCACTTCCATGTTACGAAGCCTGGACTCACCTGCTTTTTGGACTGCATTGGTGCACTGCTGTGTTTGCAGCACGGGGATCTTACAGCTTCTTTTCTTTACAATAAATCCTCCTCCTAGGAGATCATCTTCTCCTAAGGCCCTGTGCCAGTCTCTGCATGGCAGGGTGCTGCTCTTTTCCATCCCGCTCTCCTATACAATTAGAAAATTAGCAAAGCTAGAGCATATACTGCATATTTGTAACATTCACTAAAATACTACACAGAAAAGCCTAAGAGTTTAAACACAATGCTGTAAATGCCAGTGCTGCGTGATGGTCTTCATTGCTAGAACCCCAAGAAGACCTGGATGTTGCTAACACCATGGCACAGCCATAAATCCTTTACATGGAAAACCATGACTAAAAGGAGGCTCTGGGTGGAGATGGAAACATGAGCAGATAATTAGAATTTGATGAGGATTTATAAAAACTTATGTTATTTTATTTGAGAAATACTAGATTATTTGATCCATGTAAAATATTCAACAAAGTTTAAAATAGGAATGGTTTATGTTATCTTTCATATTGATACATCAGAATTTAATAACAGAGATTTAATACAACAATTCAGAAGACTTAAATGAGGTATGTAAAATTCATAGCAGATCTGTTTTTTGACTGTTGCCATTAGCTCTTAACCTATGACTAACTGACCTTCTCAGAGGGAAGGTTATTGAGCAGAGGAACATTCTCTTTGAAGTTTGAAATGCCTTTTATTACTGTGTTCAGCGTGACTTGCTTTTTAAGCATATGGACAGGATTTACAGATTTCATAGCCAGAATAACAATGCTAAATAATGCTAAAACTTCCTGTTACAGTGTGTCTTAATTTTTATATAGTGAGGGAGGTCTTTAATGTGATATTTGGATAATGTGTACAATAGAAATGAGAATACTTACATAATAATTGTTAATTTTAAATAACAATTTTTAATTCTAAATAAATGTACATGAAGTTTCTAAAAACATCCGTTTTTATGAGTAGCTAGCTTTCACTTGGATGTGTTTTTTTTGCAGGGAGGGAGCCAGGGAAAATGCCAAATGAGAATAAGAGCAAAATATGCACACTGCACTTGAAAGAGTCAGGAAATATTTACCTACTTGCAAAAAATGTACTTGACTTCTAGAAGGACAGAGGTATGTGTGATCTTACAAAATGTGGGCGACACTGAAGAAATTCAAGCAAATCTTGAAAGTACTGCTATCATTTACTTCAAGAGCCATTATATGTCATTGTACTGTGACATTGCTTATAGCAAGCATTATTCATAGGAAGGTTGACAGACCATATATAAATCCTATCATACTCATATATATTGCAAACATATAAATCTATATGTATCCTTTGGGCACCTACTTCAGCTGACTCTTAAGGTGCCTTCCTGTTTTCCAGACCAAAAACAAAAACAAAAACAAAAAAAAAACCTGCTTGTTTTTTTTTTTTTCTCTTGTACCACTGTAAGCCAGGAGTTATGCTTTTTAAATCAAGAGTTATTTTGCTTTGCAGTACTGTAAAAAAATGAAAGGGAAAACTTGAAAACCCAAACCAAAATTTGTTAAAGCTCCTTCATCTGCCAGTTTCCTTTGTATTTTCTAAATAACTGATGAATGTGTTTCAACTATAAAATATCAAAGAGGTTGTCACCTTCTAATTTTGGACTCATGGAGTGAATTGGTCTCTCTGGAATACAAGGTGGTTTCTAGGACAAGTGAATCTATGTTCTCATTTATTACAGTCTACATTAAAAAACAAAGAAGTCAGGGGCTACAAATGATGTACTGCCATTCATTTTATTTCTGTCAGACTCCTACATCAGCAATTACTCAAAAACTTCAATAAAAACTTTTCACTTGAGGGGGAGAAAGTTTGTTTTTAATTAAGTTAAAAGGAAACTTATTGGCTCCTTTAGCCAATAAACTATTGGCTCCTTTAGCCAATAAAATAAAATGAGTACATAAAAGGATGCTGTCAGGTCTTGGCCTGTATTTTGACTTCTGTGCCATTAACACCCTTCCTTCATACTTCACCATTCTACTTAATGTGAAAGGTCCTCCCAGGTTGAGAGCATTGAGGATCCATGACTTAACATGAACTGCTTCATTTCTTAAACATCAAAAGCTACCTTTAAAATGTTTATGGCTGAATAATCAATGATTTAATTCTAGTCTGCATTAGTATATGCTATATATTTTAAGATATAACACTGGTTATATAAAAAATATCCGGTTATTGAGTGTGATTATAAATTAAGCATCAAAAAAAGAAGGTAAAAAAACCAGGAAGCATTGCACTCGGTCTTCTGTCCCACTTGTTTTGCTAAGTAGTATTTTTATTTAGTGAAGACTACATCTCTAACATATGGCTTGCTATCACAGGTCTAGCTGAAACGGTGAGGCAAAATACTCAGACTAACCCATCAGTTTCTGTTAGGTAACTCGTTGGCAAAGCATTTATCCAAAACTTTACCTTGACCTGGGATCCCACTGTCTAAGCACACCCATGTGCCTCCTTTGCTTTTCTTTCTTAGGAAAGTGTTTCTTGCTCCCTATGAATAGGCTAACTGTTCACAATTGTGTTTGAACAATCAAACACGGTTGCATAGTGGTAATGTAGCTTCACTCCTCAGAATAAAGCAATACAAGTGCTGAAACACAAGGAAAAGCACAACATATTCACAAGAACCATGCAATGCTTCTTATCAACGTTGTCTCCATAACAAACCGCAGTATTTCCCTGTAGCTCAGTTACAAAGGCATATCATGAAAATCCCTCTAAAGTCAGCTGTCTCTCTGATATACCATTTCCCTGTGCACCCCATTTTAAAGCCACCCACAGCTCACTCCTAAAGTTTTCATAGCTAATAATGCCTATGCCTCTCTATCTGTCCCCCGGAGGCCAATCGCCTTATCATCTTTCTCTGCTCCACATTAATTAAATTAAATTCAGAGCATGTGTTTCCAACCTGCACGAAACTTGAAATCTGTGGCTTCTGTTTCAAACCTCAAGAAGCATTTGTGTGCCTGGAAGCCTCTCTCAGTCTTGCCAATTCTAACAGTCAAATAGAAGTTACTGTTTCCTCCATGGAGCTTACCTTTTTTTAAATCTTTAAATATTCAAGGCTACAATAACACTATCAACTTAAAGAAAATCCTGCTTAATTTCATGTATTTTAAAGTATAATTACAATTAATTATTCTTGCTTTACAGTTCTGGAAATAAACTATCAAAATATCGGATAGTTCATGTTTATTTTTTATAAGAAACTCAGTTTTCTTTTAATTGAAACTATAGAAAGCAAGTAGGCACTACACTAATGGATATCATGAGCACAGAGAACAGGGCTGATAATGTTTTGGAGCATATGTGTAGTAGGAGCGTTATTAGTAGTAAGTAACACATACCAGCTGCAGGTTCTTCAGCTTTGCACAGATAATTTGCATCCCCACCAGGACGAACACATTTTAAGTTTCCAACAGCTCCATCTGCTGTTGTCACTGCACCTTTTTTTTTTCCTCCACCGAGAAGTCCTTATACTTGTTTAACTTTCAGTTAAACCAGTTTTGTTGGTATTTTAATACTGAAACCCATCTGAGAGTTCTGGCACTTCAGTTTGTATTGACTCTACAACATGAATTCCCAGGATTTTTAAAAAGAGCTGATTAAGTACAGCCTTGAAGGTACAAACAGAAGACCTCTAGGGCAGGACTTCCAATGCAGCTGATGTATGAATGCTACAGCACTTCGGTGTGTCCTCAAGGCAGAAATTTAGATCTGCAACTAAACAGACAGTAAAATCTAGTAAAGCTGAGGAAAAAAAAAGGTACAACTGAGTCTAGTCTGGTGAACAGGTAGTGGCTTCACAATAACTGATACCAGTCTGTGTGTTACTGTATCTCATTTGATCCCCATCAGGTACAGGCTGAATTGCATTTCTGTCAAGTTAGCCAGATAACTTACTAGAGAGTTGACGCTGGTTGTCCTACTGGCTGCAGGACAGATGTCCCTTAGGTCTGCCAGTACAAAGGTAACCAATCCTTCCGATGGATTTCAAATGCCAGGGACAGCACAGCCATTGCTTTGCATTGTGTGTCCAGGAATTTTTTCTGCCCCTTTCAGGGAGCCCTTCAGCTGGATCACTGACTCAGCTGAGAAGGTAGAAGACATCCAACTTTGTTTGTGAGGACTGCTCCTGCTAGGGACCAGGAAGGACTCTGAGACCAGGCGCTGAGGTGTTGAAATGGTCCCTGCATGGAAGTGGTGAACAACTTAATGCCTAGGTGGTGCAAGAGAGGATTATTTGCAGCAACTGCCAATGCACTGCAAGCAGCTGTCCTGTACTGGTGAAGACAGAGACACGACCTGTGTGTGAGCCGAGGACTCCGGAAGCCACTCCTGGTATATACCCTCTGACTGCTCCCAAGCCCTCGTGCTCCTTCCCACTGCCACTGCCCTGATTTGAGAGGGAAGGGAAGATGGAATGTGGGACGGGAGTGTGTTGTAGTACACAGAGGGACATAGAAGGTGACTGAGCGATCAAGACCTCGGAGCGTGCGTGAGTGGCACAGGTTACATACAGATGTGAGACCTAACACACGTAGACTTGCTGATCAACTTCTCACTTCTGTTAGCAAATTCCTCTGCAACAGATGAATTACAACCTGTTTGGAAGGGAAATGTACCTGTAAAATGGAAAACCAATTTATTTTCTGGCATCTAAGAGAGAGAGATCTGCCTTAAAGAAAAGAAGCCTTTTTATAGTTTGTGTTAATGGTAAAATCCGTCATGGAATACACTGCAGTTTGTTAACCTTTCAACTTGAAACCTCTATTTTAATAGTACATTAACATGTCATTTAATCCAGTTTCTGTGGGATTTCACAAATATGGGAGAAAGACCATAAGAGAACTCAGGTGCTCGAATGAGAAACCCATGATTTTTCCTGGCTGCTTTTCTGGGTGGCATTGCAGCCAGATACAGGATTGGCTGTACGCAGTAGAAACCAGGCAAAACCAACCTTTTTAAAGTACTATAGAAAGTTGTTAGATCCTATTGTTAATTCCTAGTACCAAAACCGACTGCTGAGGTAGGCAGCTGGGCCCTCGCTTCCTCTTCACAGGAATCTTAGGAGAAGTGACAGGCTCTCCAGCCTTCCCATATAAAAGTAAACCAAATGGAAGGACAGTTTGCCATTTCCTTCAGGACAAAGATTCCAAATATTGCTTTTCTCCTCATTTTGGAGCATATTAATTCCAGCAGGATGAGGAATTGAAAACACTGTGGTTTTTCAAACAGGGTGTTGGGCTGTCTCTGGCTCCCTCCTGCTTTGTTTCACTAATCAATCTTGCTGTATGCTTGCATCTATATGCCATGATTTTCCATCCAGCAGTGCTATTTGTCACTAAAGTCTTCCATTTGGGGCCTCAAACAGTTCCTGCTTTCCTGAATCCATGGAAAGAAAATATCCTTCACTGTTAGACAGTTGTGCACGCTCACAACACTATTCCACATCGCGAGATTTCTTTTCCAGGAGCACTATGGCTCCCTTGCCATGGTACCAGGCGCTGGAGCAGCATTGCTTCAGAGCTCTCTTGTGAACTGCTTTGTGAACAACTGATCGCCTGGTTTTGTCAATTACTAATGTTTTGAAACAATAAATCTGCATGCTTTAGGCATATTAAGTGTCAATAAATGCATTAATTTAATTAACCAGCTTACAACACACAGCAAAGCCACTTCACCAAATAGTGACAGGTTTTGCTCAAGCCAGACATGCAATAGAAGCAACACCACTCACCGGGCTGAGACAGAGAAGCAAATCCAGCCTGAGAGGAGGCTGAGAGGGAGATGATATACCTGGCAGAAAGTTTTCCTGCATTTTCAAGAACACTGAAATGGTCTCCTTGCGGCAAGACAGCATCTGCCACCAGAACAAAGCCACAGGAGTCTCTTTAAGTGTCCTCCATCTTTTCTTTCTATTAACTCAATTTATGAGGGTGCTTTAGGGAGCACTCGAGGACGAGGCTCGGAGACAGTAATTACTCTGCTGTCACTGGTTTAACATCTTTACTCTCTACTTTACATATCCCACAATCTCACTCTGACCTTGTATGTGCTTTAAATGAGGGAGTGAATGCATTGAGTTCAGGCATTTAGAAAGGACGACAATTTTATTCTCTTCAGCTGTTCACAACGCCTTCACCTCAGGTGAGGGCAGGACGAACTCTGGATCCGCCCAGGATCAGTGACAATTTTATGAATAAACAATACAGCCAGTGGAAAGTGTGTAGTATCCCATCCTTGTGAACCAGTCATGGGCAGAAAATTTAGCAGCACCTTTGCCAGCTTCTCAGTGGCAAAGATTCCTTCTCTTTCTATTAAGGTTTTTGCTAGGCTCCTGTGATGGGTGTGCTGGACTCCCTGATCAGACTGGCGGTGGTTTGGTGCAGATTCTGGAGGAGGTAAAGGCCTGAGCTGTAGCTGGGCCAAGAACTCCTCTACTTTCAATCTATTCTCTGAAAAGCCACAATGGAGCAGAGTGGCACAGTGAGCATCAAAATGCAGATGACCTTGGAACACCGATGATGCAATTGACACATGAATAGCTAGTGGCTTTTCCAAGACTCATCTATCAAGGAACAAAGCAAATTGTCGGTACAAGGAGTCTCATGCATACGTTTCCCCACTGCATGTAATTTGACTACAAGCCAAGCACTTTATTCCACAAATATGACAGCCTAAGAGGGACTTCTTCGAGCTCTCGCTGCTAGGCAGCATGGCAGCATGGCGGTGACCTCCCGTTGAGCTGAGACGCCCCTCAAGGTTGCTTCTCAAGACAGAGACACAAACACCAGATCTTTGGTAAGTGACCGATATCGTGCATAACCCCGTAGTAGGTAAACTTTGGTTTTGCCTTGGTAACTTAGATGGGATGCTGAATTGATGCTAGCGCAACATTACATAAACTATGCATATATAATCCCTAGGCATAAACCATAGACCAAGTTTGAGGCCAAGTCTAGATCCAGCCCCATCTAGACTCCTCTCTGAGAAGGAGTTTAGAAAGCAAGGGGATCCATTCTGAACCTCTGACCCAACGCACCCTTTGCATCTTCGGTATCTCTCTGTGAATCATTCTAACTCAAGTGTAACTCAATTTTCCTTTGTATGCTTTTCCATTAAGTAATTAATAGAGTGAACCTTGCCATTGAACTTTGTTAAGTCGCACTTTTACAATATCATATTAAAATCACTTTTGCAAATACCTTTGACAGTGTTTCTTTAAGTGTCTAAATCTCCAATTCATGACAAACTGGCGTAGTTAAAAGGATCCTAAATCTGCCTTTGCAACAGATTGGCGTTGTTGGTAGGATCCTAAATCTCCTATTCACGACAGCTGGTTGAAAGACAAATTTTTCAAGATTATTGGAACATGGCAATAGGAGGAGGCTGCTGATAAAGAGGAATTGAGTTAGACCACTGACAGATATGACATTGAGCACAACTAGACATGTTTAATGAAGAACACAGATACCAGACCACCAAGGCTAACAAGGTGAGTCAAAGGTAGGTTGCTGCAGCTGAGAAACTCCCAAGTGCTTTCTTCCTTTTCCTGGCACTACTTTGTTTTTTTTTCCTAGATGTAATTTAAGGCAACTGCTTTACACCCAGGCTGCAGTTTCTACTGAGAACTAGGATCTCTATGGCCCCTTGGTTCCCAGTCTCTTCTTTCACAGCAGGATACCTGCCGCAGCAGGTGAGAAGCCTTCCTCCTTCTCAGCTTCTCACCCTAAAATTCTTGCCAGCCCGGAGAAGCACCTGATCATAAAGTCAGATTTGCCAATACTGGTCTCACCTTTCAGAACACATGAAATTCAAACAACGAGCAACGTTTCTCTTATTCAGCACACTAATGTCTTTCTTGTCTTTCAGTCCCCAGAATGAAGTGCCTGATTCCCTCCCAAGGATCAACGCCTCTAAACCATGTCTGTCCAAGCCTCAACCTAACCAGGAATTCAGGGATCACTGCAGCCTAGGTCAGCTTGTACTGTCACTCATGACACACATATTTGCATGGGAGTGATGACAGAATCAAATCTGACTGTGGGAAAATAATGGAAGACTGGCAAGGAGGACTGTAAACATGCTCGAGTGACTTGCAGCTGGGGTGCAGAAAACCACATGTATCATACCAATTGTTGTTTAGCCTTGTGTGTTGGACAAATAGAACATCTGTGTTTAGATAACACAGGCCTGTGACAGACTTAGAGGCACCCTGTTGAACATGCTTGAGATTCCTGCCCTGCTGTGGGAAAGATAACACACAGTGGCAAACTACGCCTGCGTGAATCCCTGATTTATAGATGAAAACAGCAGGTTTGGTGATCCTGTAGCTCTGCAGTTTAGAAAGCAAATTTGGAAGTCCCTGCTTATGTGCCCCTGCCTGGGTACTGCTTTGGAGATCCCCCAGTTGGCGAGGTAACAAAAAAACATTTACTCTTTGCATTTTATCCGTGGTTTTGTGGTTGTTCCTGCGTTCTGCCTGTGCCAGCTCACACACTGACAAAAATTCGTATCAGAAATCTTGGCAAGGAGAAGTAGCTGCCAAACATGATTTTGGGTATGTATAGGAAAGGCATGAACAACCCTCCCTTGGTGAGGTAATGTTATAGTTTATCTGTCCTCCTTGTCCAATTAAATGACAGAGATTGGCAAATTAAAAATTTGGTTTATTAAAGCAAGCGACCAGTAAGCAAAACAGCGCTGGGCAGCCGGGGAGTCTCCTGCTCCGCCAACGGCGCCCACCGAGGTAGCAAACCATCCCATTCTGATACGGTAAAACAATGAATATTTCGTTGACGCTTATACATATTCATTACCTAAACCCGCCTACTCTCGCTTCGTATGTTAATTAGCTTATCAGTCCTTCGCGCTTGTGCAAATTCTCCCAGAAATTGTGGGCGAGGGTCTTCGGGGGTCTTTTGGGAGGAAGGCCGTAGGTCTTCTTCATGGTGTACTTTTCACCTTTGCCTGGAATGTGCTGATCCTATAAGCTGGCAGTGTCCTTATCAGTCTGAGCCGATTCATGTCCTTGTTAACCACCTGTTTTCCTTGAGCAAGGAGATTTATGTGATGGATGCCATCCTATGTTCGAATCCTTGCTCCTCTTAATCACTCCCTCGAGATAATGTGAGACTGTTTCTCACTCCTCATGAAAACAGACTTCCCCCTCCCACTAATTGCTTCTTCAAACTGTATGGCTAGAAAGTTACTGGTTTTATACCCTTGGTCTTCATGAGCCCCCCCTCCTTTCGCAGTCCTGCATGCCGTGTTTACATAGCCGGGTGCCTGTGGCCGACCTTGCGTATTTCATGTAACTTTCTTGTTCTGACAAGGTCTGATGAACAAACAGTTCACAGTTTATTACAGTAACATCCTTCTTGGCAGTGGGCAGCAGTCAGGCTGGTGCTGGAGCCCCTAACAGGTTATTGCAAAGCTCCTTGACGAGTCCAGAAATACACAGCCAAGCGATGCCAGCCCAGGGTGTCAGAGCACAGCTCACACAACTCAGCTGTGTTTCTCAAAGTTCCAGCTCCCAGTCTGGCTGTAAAAATCGTGGTATCTTTATTTTCATTTAGAAAGAGCAAGCTTCCAGCACTTAACGGAAAAGACTTGATAACATTTTGTGAGTTCCAGCTGCGACTGAGCCAAACACTACACCAGAGGAGCTTCTCTGCTGGGGGCAGGCCAAAGCCTTTGGAGTTTTACGGCAATTCTATCACTTTACAGCGTGCAGCTCACTTTTTTCCCATCACTTTGGACTACAGCTTTTTGTGTACAAGCTTTATTTTTTTAAATTTTGACAGCAAGCGGCAAAGGGCAGGCTTCCCACCGCAGCAAGGGCAACGCTGTTACAGGAACGCGGACAGCCCGCTGCCCTGGGCCCGGCAGCACAGCGACAGCAGCCGGCACGACGACTGAGGCGAAGCCCGCCAAGCCCAACCGCCCACCACGCGCCCGCAGCCAGCGCCCCTCGCTCCCCTGCAGCCCGTCACGCGTACGGCCCGCCCCCTCTTCCGCCTCCTCCCTTCTCCCTGCCGCCGCTCCGATTGGCCGCTTCTTTTCCCGCGTGACGCGACGCTGGGCGGCGATTGGACGCGGCGCAGCGACGGGAGGAAGGTGGGAGTGCTTGCCTGCGGGTAGGAGGGGGGTGGGGTGTGATGTGGGAGCAATAGCCGTGCGGTTGCCGTGGTGACCGGGCGGCCGTGCCCGGAAATGGGAGGGCGCCGGGAAGCGCCCAGGGAGCGCCGGCGGCCGGCAGGTACATACGTACGTACATACGTGCGCGCGCGCACGCACGCACGCACGCACGCACGCACGCACGCACGCAACCCCCTCCGCTTCCCCACCTCCCCTCCTCGCTGCCTTCACCCCCCCCCCCTCCTCGAGGCGGCGGCCGCCGCTTGCCCGGGCGATCGCCCTCTTAAAGGGCCCGCCGCGGCCGCCCCTCGGTGCGCGTTGCTGGCGCTGGCGGGGGTCGCGGCCGCGGCGCGGCCTGCGCGGGAGGAATGGCCGGGCCCGGCGGCGGCGGCGGCGAAGGGGCCGGGGTTCGTAGCGAGCGGCCGGCGGCGAGTGATGGCGCCTTGTGGTTCCCTCGGCAGGAGCGGGCCTGGGATGGCGGCCTGGGGCCCGGCGAAGGGGTCGCACAGCGTCTGCATGGTGTCGGACTTCTTCTACCCCAACATGGGGGGCGTGGAGAGCCACGTGTACCAGCTGTCGCAGTGCCTCATCGAGCGGGGCCACAAGGTCCTGGTGGTCACCCACGCCTACGGCCACCGGAAGGGCATCCGCTACCTCACCAACGGGCTGAAAGTCTACTACCTGCCCCTGAAGGTAATGTACAACCAGTCCACGGCCACGACGCTCTTCCACAGCCTGCCCCTGCTCCGGTACATATTTGTGCGGGAGAGGGTCACCGTCGTCCACGCCCACAGCTCCTTCTCCGCCATGGCCCACGACGCCCTCTTCCACGCCAAGACCATGGGGCTGCGGACAGTGTTCACGGACCACTCCCTCTTTGGGTTCGCGGATGTCAGCTCGGTGCTTACCAACAAACTTCTGACGGTGTCCCTCTGCGATACGAACCACATCATCTGTGTCTCCTACACGAGTAAGGAAAACACGGTGCTGCGAGCGGCTTTGGACCCTCGGATAGTCTCTGTCATCCCCAACGCTGTTGATCCCACTGACTTCACTCCAGACCCATCCAGGAGGGACGACAGTACAATAACAATTGTTGTTGTCAGCAGACTTGTTTACAGAAAAGGTAATGGGGGCTAAAATGTAAGTTCATTTTGCTTATTTTTTTCTTTAGGGTATGGTAAGAAAGGTCTTGGTTAGGTACCACTTGGGCTGTATCTGTGGTATGGATTGGGTTTTAAACGGGAGTTGTAAGGTGACGGTTCTGAGCTTTTGTGTCTGTGCATTCAAGAAGAAATTACATTTCAGTTTGCTCATACTGAAGGTATTGAAAATTGAAATTTGTAAAATAGAACGTTTGGCATATATTAGAGATATGATTTAGGCCCTAATCTATATATTCTCTTAGAAATGTTTAAACTGTTTTTTCTTTAACCAAGTAACAGTGGTAAGTGATTTTTGTTTTCCATATTTACCGTCTAATAGACCACAAGTTGTCTTTTTTTTCAGAGTTTTGTGTTCAGCTGTGTAACTGTCTTCAAAAGAGTTTTTATTTTTTACTTCTATTGAATAGAGTTACTTCAGTAGGCTACATCATGGTAAGTTCTGAAATCAAATACAATAACATCTTGCCCTAAATTTTTTACTCTTAGGTATAGATTTGCTTAGTGGTATAATTCCTGAGCTCTGTCAGAAATATCCAGAGCTACATTTCTTAGTTGGAGGAGAAGGACCAAAACGAATCATACTGGAAGAAGTCCGGGAAAGATACCAGCTGCATGACAGGTTTGTTCTGTGCATGTCTATGACCCTTCAATGTACTTTAGCAGTGGGGAAGACAACAACAATACCTTTTCTGCCTGCCCCCCTCTCCCCCCAAAAAAAACCCCAAGAACTTCAGATTGGAGAAAATGAGAACTATTGAAGGCAAGGCAGATAGACCAGACAGTAACTGAAGACATACGGAGTCAGACTCTGATCCTGCAAGTTAATTCATAGAAATAGACACTGTGTGAACCTTCACTTGAGTCAGAGAAAAGCTGACAGACATAAATTTATCGTATTCCTCTCTGAAACTGTGGTGCTTGGAACACATGTTACCATATGGCATGAGATGTTAGACAGCTAGTTCATGTCACTGCTGCTTGTGGGGATGACTGCTAGTAAGTTTTTTGTTTTTTGTTTTTTTTTTTTTAAATTATTTCAGTATGAAACTTCAGGGTAGTGCTTATCTAGTATGTGTTCTTGTGATGCAACAAACATGTTCCCTGGTGCTGCTGTGTTATCAAAATGTTTTTGTGATGCATATGCATTTGTGTATTTCTTTGGGGTTTTCTTGGTATTCAAAGACATTTGTATGTGGCAAGGACAAGGTTCTTCATTTTCCATTTCCTTTTTTTTTCTGTAGCCTGTTTTGTACTTCAGACGGTGATTCCTCTGATAAAATTGTTTGTTAGTATCACTTTTATTTCGCCCTCTTCTGTTTCCCAGTATCCCTTCAAAATAATAGGTCCTGATCATTGTATCCTAAATACTATTTCCCCCCCCCCCCGCCTTCCTTCTTCTTATATGCAGGGTACGTCTCCTAGGAGCCTTGGAACACCAGGATGTTAGAAATGTTCTAGTCCAGGGGCACATTTTTCTCAACACTTCCCTCACAGAGGCCTTTTGTATGGCGATTGTGGAAGCAGCAAGCTGTGGTTTACAGGTAAAAAAAAATAAAAGATTTCAACTGTCTAGAACGCATGTATCCATTTTAAACAAAGTTTATGGTTAAATTATATGTGCTTGTAACATTTGAGTTCGTCTGAGGCTCTGTCTTTACAAAGGTGAGCAACTATTATCCCCATTTACAGATCACCTGGAAGCTGAGACAGAAGGGTTAACTGAAACTGCTTAAGCTCCCAGAAGAAACTTGTGCAGAATTGGGAATAACATATAGATCTGCTAACTCTCAGTTCTCTGAACTAACCAGACTGCCTCTCCAAAATGCTGTTTTGTATGTACTCCTTTACAGAGTTTTGGGGTAGCTGACGTTCACAAAGGTTTACTTTGACACTAGTTAGGGGGAGCTGCAGAAAAATTGCTCATCAGCTTGGATGAACTTGGTCAGTCAGGTATATCGAATTACCAGACTAAACCATTGTACTAGAACTGTTTTCTTCTTGCACTAAGAACTTAAATTAGTTTCCTTATATTAACTGAGGATGTATTTACCTTACCATGTAGGGATTCAAGATAAAAGTTGGAGAGAGAAAGAACAGTAAAAGCCCTTTCTGGCTAATTTACAGCTCAGATTAACAACTCAAAATGAGTTAAATCAACAGCTATAAAGAACTTAGATTCTCAGATTAAAATATAAAGAAACTTTTTTAAAAAATACAGAGTGATAAGAGTATCTAATGTATAAGAAGTATAGAAAATGTGAGGGACTTTTTTTTTTTTTTTTTTTTTTTTTTTTTTTTTCCTTTCTCTTACTCTAATATCTTTTGACCGTAGTTACTATGTAGCTGTGGTAGTTACTCCCCTGTCATCTGTTTTGCTCTGCAAAGATGAGGAAGTTCTGCAGTGTTCTCATTGTTGCCTGCTGTTTAGTAGTTTCTGATTTCCCTTTAAAAATAATAATTCACATTAAAATCACTGAACTTCTAAAGAAATTGTTATAAATGTTCAGTAGCCTAGAAGGCATAAACCGAAGGCAAAAGTGGTAAAACTGTCCTCTCCAAATAGAGGTAACAGTTTTCATGAGGGACTATGGAGTGAAAGTCCAAAATCTGGTTACACAGATTTAGCTGTGTACTGTGATAAACACCTTTTAGGAAAGATGTCTCATAAACCACTCATTGGACCCAGTTTTCTGTTTTATCATGCTACCAAAGAATCATTCTGAACGGCATTAAAGGTAATCTGCTGTGCTAGGTCTTTTCTAGGACCTAGACCTTTCGTTCACGTACAGGTAAAACTCCCAAAGCATCATACTGGTCTTTGCCTTCATGGCAGCCACTCCTTGTATTTTTTTTTTTTTCCCCTGTTCTTAAGTGCTGCATCTGAACAGTGTAATAGCAGTGTCATCACTCTATTTTATTGTTACACAACATATGTGCTGTTTCTTTTGCTTCTTTCAAAGGTGGTGAGTACAAGAGTTGGTGGGATTCCTGAGGTGCTTCCAGAAAATCTCATTATTTTATGTGAACCCTCTGTGAAATCTTTGTGTGATGGATTAGAAAAAGCTATTGCCCAGCTCAGATCAGGAACGCTACCATCTCCAGAAACTGTTCATAATAAAGTAAAGACATTTTATACATGGAGGAACGTAGCAGAGAGAACTGAGAAAGTATGTATAAACGCTTCTTTTAAATTCTCGTAAAGTATGTTTCTGAAAGAGCTGCTTCTTTGAGACATTACATTCTCAATGTACATTCTCTGTGTAATCTTTCAGTGTGATTTTTTTTTCAGTGTGTTTCCTGTCAAACACATGTGATTTAAAAAGGTTCAGAAAATACTTTTTTGTCCCCCAAATACATACCTAGATGGATGAGTTTTTTTTTCTATTTGCATTTTTTTCTATGCCATAATTGCTGATAAATATTCTGAAGAACAGCCTAGCCTTTTAGTTACATTTCTACTCATATATATATGGTGTTTTTTTTTTTTTTTTTCTTCCAGTCTTCACATAAAGTAACTTTTCTGGCATAACTGGAAATCGTGCTGTATAAGATGTATGAAAAGGAAAAGTCAGTTCATGACTAAGTTTTGTCTGCCACCTGCTAACAGGTGGTTTAAAATTATGACAGGTTCTTTAATGCCGGCAGGCTGAACGTGGCTGAAATTACATAAGCTGTGGATGTAATGAAAACAAATTATAACACTTTTGAAACAAGTTTTCAGAGTTGGAACTGCGCTTCAGTGTAAAAACTCTGCCGTTAGTGAAGAATGTTAACTGCAATAATGTTATAAATGCCTGTGGAGATCTGTCACTTCTGACTTCAGCCTCTGTGTTTTAGGCAAGAGAGTAGCTGAACACATGCCTCTTAATTACACTGCGGTGTACTCTGATATATATCTCTTACAAGTCTCCTCGAAGTATCATTTACAACCACTTCATTTTACTCTTTTTCAAGTACTGTCAGTACAATTCATTTTATGATTTTGTAATTGCAAGCAACATTTAAATTGCAAAGTTTTAATAGAAATTAGTCTAGATTTCAGTTTTCTTTATTGCCCTTTCTTGAAAAGAAAATCCAAAATTCTGAAAGATGTTAGGATAATTGGAAGAAGTGTAACTTACATTGTACAAAAGACATTTAGTTGTTTGCACTCATGGTTAAGTTACCTGAAGGATGAAGTCTGTAATGTTCTCAAGGAAAAAGCTCTGTTTCTTCTGAGCTTTTTTTCAGTTCCATGTAGTGGGTATTTTGTTTCTGTTCTAAGAAACACAAGACACTCTCTCTCTCTCTCTCTCTCTCTCTCTCTCTCTCTGTGTGATTGTTGTTAATATGTATATTAAGTCACTAGTAGCATGTATTTGCTTTTCACATTCATTGAATTTTAAGAATTTTACTAGGAATTACTAATGCTTCTTTAAACAAAAATCAGTATCCTATATGATTTTCTTGATTGCTGAAATATAGAGATTTGGAAGATTGCTAACTCATCTATGAGTTCATCTATCTCTGTGTTGAAAATCTAGTAATTGCATGTTCAGACTCTTTTTGTATGACTGGTGTGAATATGAAACGCAACCCTCTCTGTATGAGAGACAGATTATGCAGCCTTCCTATTTAATGAAATATTTTTGAGGTCTGTTAAAAAAATAGAACGTTTCTTTTACTTTTTCTCCTTTAATGAAATTTCTAGAACACTACTCAAATCAGCATTTAAAATCTGTAAAGCTTTTTTGGGGTAATATTTGTCCCATCTAGTACTTAGGAACAGGTAATTTATTTTGGACACTGACAACAAAGTACTGCCTGATTTTTGAGGTAGAAGCAACATCGTTTTAAGTTCTTACTTTCTCTCTCTTCTCCATTTAGGTGTATGACAGGGTTGCAGACGAAGTGGTTTTACCAATGAATGAGCGACTTAACAGACTAATGTCTCACTGTGGCCCGGTGACAGGGTGTATTTTTGCTCTTTTTGCTGTTCTGAACTTCCTTTTCTTGGTGTTTCTGAAGTGGATGACTCCAGATTCCATTATTGATGTTGCAGTAGATGCCACAGGACCTAAAGGTGCATGGACTAAACAGTATTTTTTGGGGAAAAAAAAGAAGAGTTAAAGAAGAACTTCCAAGTTCCTAAAATGCTCAAATGGAGAGGGAAGAAAGCATCAGTCACTAAAGGTTTAAATGCTTACTGATAGAGAAATTACTCTTAAAATTCTTCAGTTTCTTTCTGAAGTTCTTGAAAAGAAATTTGGTTAAATGTGCTACCTCAACTTAGGATTATGTTTTAATTTAATTTTGAATTCATGCAAACTTATGGACATCTCTTTTGCACTTAATAGTGGGAGCAGAACAGAACATGGGTTTTTATATGTGTCAAAAGCCTTTGAAACAAAAATACGTCTTTTTTCTCAACAACTTGAATATTACAGAAAGTGACTGTAAACTTCAGTGGTATGTGGGAAAGCAAAACACAAAAGTTATTAGCTTATAGTAGTCCCTGCTAATTCCTGGTAGTTACTGTCATCTTTACTTTGAAATTTATTTAAAAATATTTAATTAAAACCCCAACAAAACACACCTTTTCTCTCCTTATATGAAAATGACACTTGAAATGAGTCATGAAGTCCATTAACATGGAAATTTCAGAGACTTAGTTCTGGCAGTTGTGTCCCAGTAACAGTGTTTTGCCTGCCTAGCATTATTTTCTTGACGTTCTTCCCAAGTCAAAATTGGATCATGCTGTTGCTAAATCAAAACTCCATGATGAATTTTTGATATTTACAGAGGTGCTAAATTTGTCCTGATCACTTGCATGTGTGAAAGTGATGTAAAGTTTATGGTGTTTTTTTTAAAAGTACATAGGTGAAAAAATTGTTATTTAGCGATAATACAGCCTTCAGAAATAGCTCAGGCCTGAAAACTCCTCCAGCACACTATGCCAAATTTGAAATAACACGTATGTGTGTGTGAATGCACGAGAGAGAAGTCTGTGAAGAGTTTAACAAACACCATTGTGCTCACTCACTCTCTCTCCCTTCCCACCCTCCCCTTATTTTCTGTTCCCCCCCACCCCCCTTTTTCCTTCGCCTTACTTACAACCAAAATGGCATTTCTGACCATCTCTGGAAGGGACAATGTTTAGTGTTCATGATTTCACCTAGACCACATCAGATCAGAGATGCTGTCAGACAGGTTCTGCAAGTGAAATCTTGGGAGGGTGTCCCTTAAATGGAAATAACCAATAGGTATGCTTTTCATGGAGAGGGGGGAAAAAAAAAAAGCGACTCTTTGCATCTGTTAGCAGTCCTAAGTAATCTATACCTGGGACAACAGGTAGCACAACATACAAATGTGTGAGAGGAGGCATTTATCTCACTTAGGTCAACCACCTCTAAAACTCCCTCCTGCCTTATGCATTGGGTTAATTTCTTTTTCAAGCAACACTGAAGACTAAAAAATTTAGGATTCTATGACTCTGAGTATTATATAGTGTTGGACACTGTATTAAAACTGTGCAATATGAAAATACTGTTTCTAAATCCTTGAAGGGCAGTATTTAAAACACAACTTCTGTCAGTATCATCTTGTTTGTGTAGAGATGTAGTTACCCTAACATCTGACATTTTATAATTCCACTGAACATATTTTCAGGAAACACAGAAAGGTTATGTGACATAAACGCCATATACAAAGTCTATTTTCTTTTATGAGAATTTTTAGCCTTTGATATGTAGCGTATGGTATGCATTGTATTACAATCTGAATTTTTCAAACTCTACATTAAAAGTGGAGGTCAGCTAAAATGATGACACACAGATTACGGATAGATGGGTGAAATTAAGGTAATATTTTACTTAATAGTTACATTTTTTTAAAAAATAACATTCAAGTTTGTAACAATTTTTTAAAAATACTACTTATCATTCCAGGGAAATGTTTTGTATATATATTTTAATAATATTTTGTTAATTCTGGTTTATTTCTTTTTGGTTTCCTGCAACATCTACAGACAGAAATTTTCAACAGGATTGTGAGAGTCTATTCAAAATACTTCTCACTTTTCTGTTGTGGAACATTATATACTTACGAATAACATAATAAAAGTTTGTTATAGTCTTGTTTACAAGACAAATTTATACTTTATTTAAAAGTTTGTTTATCTTTCCATAAAGTATGGATTTTTTTTTTTTTTTATTAACATGTGGGAACATACAGTTAGAAAGTACAGAAATATACTCCATACTGCTGCTTCCCACCACTGGTGATTTGGCTTCTTATGAGAAAGCTGATGATTAAAAAACATTCTGCACAAGCTGCCACAGAAATTTAATCCATAACGGGTTTAACTCCAAATATGCTGTTTCTCAAGTAACGCACCTTGTATTGCACATAACTCTTTGCGGGACTGATTCACTTACCTGTCTTGTGCAGTGGAGTAAGGGATGATGTCTCTGTATTATTCACCATTTTAAGAAGCATCAGCAGGTGAAATAGAAAAGTTTAAATAAAATAATCACAATAATAAAAAACCAAGCAGAAATAATGAGATAATATGTATTTAGAAATGAATAACTACTTAAAAAACCTGAAATGTTTCAGTTGTGCTTGTAGGTAACATTTGATCATTGTGAAATACTAAGGAAAAGTTACCAAATAGAGAGCGATACTGAGTAAATGTCTTGCATAGAGCAGAGCCTCTTGCGTGGAGGAGGAGGAGGAGGGAACACCCAAAAAACTTCTGTATTGAAGGTCCCCGCCTTTCATAGAAGGTACCATTGATCTGCAATGAAATTCCATTCCACAAGCACAGGAAAAATTGTATTTCCAATACATTATATGCAGACACTGTGAAATAAGATATAGACAGTGTGTTGGTAATTGAAAATTGTATGTTAAACCAGAGCAAGTGTCCAGTAAAGTATGAGTATAAGATTTGTCTTTCAGATTGTGTTTTAGGGGATGTGGATAGATCTGTGAGAAGGTAAATACACTGTAATGTACTTATTTTTGTGGTCAAGTTTTTCCTGCAACTTTTAAAAATAAACTTATTTTTTTCCCCTTTTCATATTTATTTCTCTTCACTAGTCCTTTTTTTTTTTGTATATGCTTGGGCTCATAAACAAATAATTGTAAAACTGCATCTTTTTGATGCTCCAGTAAACTACAGACTGTATGTAAATAGATATAAGAACAATCAATCTCAAAAGAAAATGGTTTTACAAACTTTTTAAAAATGAAAAAATATTTAAATATTTTTAATGTTTGATTTGCTATCATTAAATTACTCTCATTGTATTTGCTGTACATCTTTTATGACACTCAGTAGTATGTTGACTTCAACAGTTTTTCCTAATTACTTTATCATTGACATAGATAAAATGTGGATATTTTTTGTTAAGGGAAGAGAACTAAAGGCAAGATGCGGTTATACACCTACATTTGCCATTGTACTAAGATTATGCATTTTTCTTGTAAACTTAACGGGTAGATTAGATTGTTTTCAGACTGTGACTTGCTTCAACACTGACATTGCGCAGGATTCACTGAACTTTAACTGTGCATAAGCTGGTTGTCTTGTGCACGCTCGTTCTTTAAGCTGGTTGTTTAATTGAGAGTGAGTGATGGCACGTATCTAGAGAAGGGGCCATCCCCTGCTAGCACAGGTGTTGGAGGCAGACGGGGAAATTAATTACCTGCTGGAATTTGCCATCTTCCTGTCCAGGCAGCAGCAGGAGTTCAGGTAACCAGACCTTAGGGGTGCAATGGGCGGCAGATAGGCGAGATGAGTCCCACCTCTGCTTGTGTGAGAGCGAGCAGTGAGTCACTATATACATCCCTTTTTGAAAACAAGAGGAGTGTTGTAAGTGTGCTGACCTAAGGATGCAAAAATGAGGCAAGGCTTGCATGGGAAGTAGTATCATTTATTAGATCAAGCTGACAGAAAAGAAGTAGCTAGGCTCTCGAGTTTGTCTTTGTTCTGATCTCTTCCTTTTGAGATAAAAGGTTTCTGTCTCCTTTTTTTTTCCCTAGTTGTTTTACTTTGATTGAATATATTTGTTACTCAAACTCAACTGTATACATTAGAAATACACTACTGTAATTCCAAGAGTGTCTAGCATAAGAATAGACCAATACCTCTTCTAATTTCTTTGAGAACAGGATCCCTCTAATTTTTATTTCCTTGCCAAATTCTTCAGATCACATCTGTCATTTCTCACTGTTGACCAAAGTTAAGGTGAACTGTAGTGAAAATCAGTTGTCTTCTAAGCTGGGCTACCTTTTCTTTTGTGCTTATTCCTTGCATGTTTGTAAATTAAAGATATATAAACATTAGCTTTCCAGTTCTTTGGAGGATCTAGCTAAACTACTTCTATTCATTCACTATTTCATGACAATTTTATTGGAAGATTAATATATTTTGTGGATACTTTGATTTGACAGTTTAGTAATTACTCTAGGTGAAAGCTAGAGTGATTCATGGGGTAGTTTGGACATCCTGAAGAATTTCTCAAGAAGGCATGTTTTTTCTATGGAGGGCTGACTTGTTCACTCTAGTCTATCGATGGAGTTGCATAATCCATCTCATTCAACTCACAGCGATGCCGCTCAGAGCAGCGAGGGAGGAAAGATGAGATTCCTGTTTCTGCATTGTCATTGCTCTTCCATTGTGTTATATCTGTTCTCATGCCTAAATTACATTGCTCACCTTTCTTTAGTTTCAGAAATACCAGATGTTACTGAGTGATCACACCAGATCTTGCTACAGCTTACCTGCCTACCATCTTCACCACTACTAATAGTTCCCACTATTCTGTTCAGCCGTCTTTCCACTGATGATTTTTTTTTTAATCCACTGCAGTAATTTCCCTAGTGTTCTTGTACACTAAGAACAGATTAAAAGATTACATGAGCTTTTCTCAAATGACTCCATCATTTAAATTAAAATCTTTACTTGTCTTGTTCTGAAGCCAGGAGGGTCATTTTACTACTACACAAATGGAGCTTGTCCTTCTGGAAGAGTCACGTTCCTGTGACTGCTTCCAAGTGGTTAATCTTCCTCATGTTTTTTTAGACAACCTGGAGAGCTCTTCAGTGTTATTAGAATTTCACCTTCCTTTAGGGATAAAAGAATTTCAGTGGAAATCACCTGTTCTACAGTTTCTTGTATTTTTCTGAGGGTTATGGACTTGAACAATTCTACTTGCTATCGGCAGGCTGATTGTGAAAGAATATCGGTGGATCTCCTTTGCAACCAAAAGTCTGTTTCTGATCTTTCTCTTAAAAGGTCCTGTTCTTTCCTGCTTACATCCTATTGGGTTCCAGTTTTGTAGATCCTGCATGAGAAAGATTTCTCCATCATTTAGGCTGACCTTTTCTTTGTAATGATCTTAATATTTTTTCCTGTTTGTTCTTTTTTTTTTTATCTGCATCCTATATTCGGTTCTTTAGGCCTTTTGCTATTCCTCTGGCTGTGTTTTCATTATCTTATATTTTTCTAGGGCTAACTGATAATTCATTTTTTGGTCCACCTTTGTTTGATAATTGCTTCTTTTTGTTTCCCAATTGAGCAAATTTAACCTTTTTTTTCTCCGATTCCTTAACTGAACTTCTCTTGCCATGTAATCCTTCAGCTGTCTTGCCTTGTGGCAAACAGTACTAAAGTAACTAAAAATATACAATTTTTCTCGTTTGGATTCATAGTTGTTGTAATTTCTATAGGTATATTATTTTACTGTGCAAGTAAAGGTATAGGTAATATTTATATAAGGTGTTAAGTTATTGGTAAAAATGTAATATCTTGGTTTCATTCAGAATTTTAGAAAAATTGGTTCGCTTGAAAAACGTAAAAATAGCTTGGAGTGTTTTTTTCAGTCTGTCTGCATGTATTTTATATAGCATGCTAGTGCACCTGGGAGAGCAGAGTTGCTGAAGACAGCAAGGTACTAAGCCAACTGTATTGCTACGAAACAAAACAAATTGCATCTAAAATGTCCAGGGAAATAATTTGCTGTAAAATTTCCTTCTGTGTATCCACCATCTCCTGGGATCTCTAAGACAGGAGAGTAATTCCACTCATTCCCTTGACAAGTGTGTAAATTGAAAGGTAAGAGAACCTTGGCAAGGAGAGGATTCAAAGAAAGAAAGAAATCTCTCTCCTGCTGTGCATATAGGAAAACAGGAATCAAAAAAGTTTAAATGGAAAGGAGATGGGGTATTCTACGTAGATTCAATTAATTACATGCAGAAAAAATACCCTGTTCTCTATGGAAGCCATGTGCCTTCAGAAAGAAAAAAGGGCATTTAAAGAAAGGACGCATCTTCTTCAGTTTCAAATATTACACCTTTGAATCCATGATGGATAATGTAAAAATATTTCCATTCTTTCAAAACAATAAGATGCTGTTTGCAAGAGTTGTTAATGAACACATTCTTTATCCCTGAGTGATGGAAAATACCAGTACGTTATCATGTGTTTCTGATTACACTTTCAATTTTTTTTTTCCCCTCCTAGGATAACTTTGACTTCTTAGCCCTGGCTTTGAAAATACGTGGTTTTATTTCAGATTCTTTCACGATAATGCTTTTCTTTGATATGCTTGCCTTTGTTCTGTATCTGAGTACCAGAAAAGCCTGTTACCATGATGGGAAAGACAGAAAAGTATTCTTTTTGCAGTATCTCTGAACAGTTTCTGTAACTTTACCTATGCAGCCTTTGGAAATGGAACTGCTACATCAAAGAATAAATGCAATGTGGATGAATAGGCTTTCAGGCAGTATGGGGAGCATCTATCTGAAGTTTTATTCTAATTCATGTGGGTTTGGAAAGGATTTTCTGTTTGTTTCTTGTATGGCATGGGATGTTCAAACTATCTTATCCTTGGTATTGTTATTTAGTATCAAATAGCCCATACCAAATAAAACCAGAATGTATTTTTGGTAACTGAGGAACAGCAGGTTCTGGAGGGTTTAAAATAGATGACATACGATACCAAGAATAGCCCGGTGCAATTTAGCCGACCTGAGGAACTGTTCAAAGAGCAAACCAAAATGGAGGGCAGTTCTCTACTCCATGCTTTCACTAACATTTATTTCGCCATTTTTGCTTTGTTTTGCTTCAAGCTTTTAATTAAGATTTCCTTGGCTTTGCTGACCCATTTCTATATTGTCAAAGGCAACAGAAAGGAGGCTGCCAGGATAGCAGAAGAGATCTATGGAATAGTCCCAGGTAAAGTAAAAATATGGACACGCTAACATTTAAATGTGTATTTGCAACATTTTTGTAACTTGAGGATTTAAATCACTGACTTGCCATGAAATGAGGAATCTGTTGCTAAACGCATGGGTGAATGTTTCAACCTGAAATGCCTTCCATTTCTGGGGTCTTTGCAGTGTCAGTTTGTGTTGGCATGATTTAGGTGTGCAAAATCTGAGACTCCAATGATTACCCAGCTAGAATGAGGACATTTGCTCAAGGCACTCTAGTAAATAGAGAGATTGTTCTCGGAAGCAAGGCATTCTTTAGCAGGGGTTACAGATGGTTTTACTAAATAGCTAGCTTTTCTGCCAGAGAATATTTGGGGAAAAGTTTTAGCATGTTGATTTTCTGAAAGGAGATACTAGGAGGATATAACTAACAAGTTTATGAATCCAAGCCAAGAACCCCTGTTTTGTTAAATCAGATGATAAAAATGAGTACAGCTAAAATTATTCTGAAAAATATATGGCACAGAAATATATTGTATTTAGTAGGCTATTTAGTAGGTAATTTTTTTTTTTCAAGTGATTTTACTCCTTTACATCACTACCACAATAATGAGTAGACACGTGTTTGCATGCCTGGTAATTCCACTAATTAAAATGACACAGTATTTTAAATTTACTACTAATGAGGACATATTTTTCTAGTTGAAGATTCTGATCAACCTTATGACATCACAGATTTTTATGTGACTCATTTGTTGGGCAGTTGCTTCATGATGACTAGTGCCTCCATGAACAAGCATAGGAACGTGACCAGACATGGGTGGTGCGAGATGGCCACCCAAAGCAGAGGGATTAAGCTCTGGCCAAGAGAAATACTGCAGCAAAGCATTTTTTACAAAGCCTTTATATACAGACATGTCTGGGTTATGAATTTTTTTGTTATTCTCCAGAATATAATTCCAATCATTTATTACTGTGATTTTTTTTCCAAGTGCCTTCAGACAAGTATAGTCAGATACGTGGCAAACAGCAACTTTTCCTTCATGCAGGTTCCTATCGCAGTGCGTTGAAGTTTAGTTGACCACAACATATTTTTATCTGCAAGATGCCATTTGCAAAGAGCCACTAAGGATAATCTTACAAAACAAAAGATCATGTGATGCTGTTGCTGGGGCACTATATTGGGTTACAGGCAAAGCTTCACAGCCTTTTCTCTTTGCAGTCAAGTAGCGTAGCAGCAGGGCAGCTTAATTTCTCTGTAGACATTTGAAAAGGCACAGTGTTTTCAGACATGTCACTCACAACTGTGAAGGGAAGATGTACCCCGTACGGGAACTATATTTGCCACACGTTTCAGGGAGGTAGGTTACTGTGGCTGGCATGGAAGTATGCAGCAGCATGTGTTTTCATGGTGAGGTCTGTGTGTGCGTACACATGCATTGTAAATTGTAAATGCATGTGACGTGCGCTTGCACATGCTATACTGTATGCATAAAAGGTTAAATAAGGCACTGTAGTTCTGTTTTCGGAGATACTTTGGAATGTTCCTACTGTATAAGGGCCCTGGTTTTTGTCACTTTTCATGTCTTCTGACTTTCTGAACTGAGCTTGCCTGTTTCAGTCACCAGCATGATGAGGGATGTGGGGTTTTTTGGATATTTTCAGAAAAATGTTTCTCAGTCCCTACCTGGTTCCTGTTTCCATCATTTTTGCCTGCTGCATCCTACTTGTTCCTTAGGAGCCTGGTCATATATTGTGCCTGCTGGTCTTTCCATGCCAGCTTCCTGCCTTAGCAGCCCAGGAACAGCTCTTTAAATAAACATAAACAAAAGTAATAACTATAGTTAAAACCATAACCCCATGAGCTGAAGTGCCGGTTCTCGGCTAACAAAAGTTGATTCTTGGCCAAGGCTGAAACGTCTGTTATGTCCTTGGCCTCAAGTCCCCAGGTATGTGTCTGTGCCTCTCATTGATTTCTCCCTGCTTCGGGTAACGTCTGAAACGGAGATAAATCACCCTTTCCATTCTCTCTGGTGTGCAGCATAGCTGAAAAAAAATAAACAGGACAAGGGTTTCAAATATAGTGCTCATGGGGCTGCTGCAAACACTGATATTGCCTCTGTCCTGTGGCACTGTAAATGCAGCTGGCCTTTGGAGAAATACTTGCTGCACCCTGTGTCACGGTATGGTTGTAAATTTTAATATAGGACAACTCTACTTGAGTTGCAGGGATTTAACTTGGGCTAACTGACTGAGCCTGTAGGTAGTATCTAAGCTAAATATTTTTTTTTTCTTGGCGCATAAATTGATTAAGAGAGGAAAAAGGGCAAGCTAGCCTACATAGAATCAGAATAGTTTGGGTTGGAAAGGACATGAAGGAGTCTGAACAGTTCAACAACTCAAAATTATTAAGGAAGAAAAGTAAAACTTCCGGCAGAATTTATGTCTTTTCTGAAACCTTCCAGTGAGAAGGAGGATGAAACCTGCTACCTGATAGTTTGAGCTGGAGGATATTATTTATGAAATTGTCAGTTCAGAAAATAAAACTGCCAGCGACATGCCAGAATTCATTTGATGGACAACTCATCCCTGTGTCTCTCTGCTATGAGTCTCTTAACAGAGTGCAAGAGAAGCTGGAATATGATTTGTGACAAAAGCTCTGTAGGAAAGACAGAGGCTGATATGGTTTTGAATAGGAGAATTGCAGGTCTCTGAAGTCCTTGGGTGAGTTCCAGCAGCACTAAACTCATGGTCTGCACTGAAGCATGTTTTTAGCCATTTTTAGAAGTTCTGCCAAGAAGATTTTGTTTAGGTCCCTTAGCAAGAGGCTGGTTTTCTCAGGAGTGCTGAGCCCTCAGCTGCTCTGCTGAAATCAATTTATCAAACAGTTTCACCGCTGACCCCACATTGATTTCAGTCCCGATTGGCATTTACACGCAGCTGTTTGTTCCCTGACTTCCCTGGAGCTGCTTTTGCGGCTCACCTGAATTGACTCCCATGTGTTGGCTGTTTCAGGCAGCTGGGCAGACCGATCTCCTCTTCATGACGCTGCCTTCCAAGGACGCCTTCTCTCTCTGAAAACCTTGATTGCACAGGTAAAAGCCCACAGGTAAAGAAAAGGTTGGGAAGCAGCGTAGTTTCAATTGAATTGCATCGGTGAGTTGGTGGGCTGGTAGTAGACTGCAGCACGGCATAAGAAATGCTGTTGTATAAATAATATATCTGCATTCACGCCTTTGGGAACATATTAGTTTGCTTTGTTAGGATGCTGGGGACAAGCCCAGGACAAAGACTTACAGCTTGTAGCTTGCTGCATGATAAACAATGATCCTTGGGCTCTTTCTCAATTATAAACCATGCAAACTGGGCTTGAGAATAGGGACACTATGTATATCAGCTATTTTAAAAAAATCGGTGAAAAGCTGTAAAAGTACATCTTGACAACCCTCTGCTCCAAGTGAAACCAAGAGTTCAGGCAAAAGAAAGAGAGGAGGAAAGAACATACTAGAGAGGACAAGAAGCTGGATATGAAAGTGGGCAGCTCTGACAGGACAGGTTATGGTTCTTTGTGCCTGCACACCGTCTTCCTTACCACCTTTGCTTAAACTCAATGCCCTCGTCTGGCACAAATGAGCAACTGCCCCCCACCCTCTCCTGCAGTCGAGACAACTACAGGG
Organism: Chlamydotis macqueenii; assembly: GCF_036417535.1. Classification (NCBI taxonomy): domain Eukaryota; kingdom Metazoa; phylum Chordata; class Aves; order Otidiformes; family Otididae; genus Chlamydotis; species Chlamydotis macqueenii. Next base: position 134,499,732 of record NC_141556.1, read on the forward strand.
AAATTAATTCCCTGAGTGTAAGTTCTGTGATTGGCCATCAGACTTCTTATATTCAAGGTAAATAATTTTTACCGGTGAGGCTACAGCTTGAAGGGACAACATCCTCAAGGAGTGGAGCTGCCAGTGTGAAAGCCTCCGCTCCAGACATCTGCTGAGGCATGGCTGCAGCTAAAAGAGGTTGCTCTTTACAGGCAGTATTCCCCCTCCCATTTCTTGGTCCCTCTTTCCTTCACCTGCTGATACCAAATTATTTTTACAGAAAAGCAAGTGATGAAGGTTAGGGATAATAAGGAAGAGGGCTTATTCATTCGGGGCTTTACCAGTTTTCTGATCCCCTCTATCACCATTTAGGCTGACCTTACACCATCTTATTAGTGAGGGGCATCCGGTGATGTGGTTATACACTAGATGGCCTGGTTATACTGGTCATGGTTGTACACTGGAGAAGCATCCAGCATTGTGGTTATGCATCATTTAGTTAATCCACCCTTTCTCCTTCTCCTGAAGACATTTAATTTTGGGAGTGAGGGATGAGGGTCCTTGCTGATGAAAAGTGAACACGGCAGCAATGCTTATAGAGGGTGAATCGGAGCTGATTCACCATGGCTTGATAAATCTGGGACAAAGCTGTTCATGGAGCAGCATAATCATTGCTCATTGCTCCTAATATAGTTGCACTACTAGCCTAAAATTAAATATGGAGCTGTACCTTAGGGTTATGTGGGACATTCTGAAGTCTTTGCTGTAGGACTAGAGCTTTCAAGGAAGCCAGAGTGGCTTCTGCTCCCCAGGAGATGCCTGGGCTTAAGGGGACAATGGAGCGCTGAAGTTTTAAAAGAGCTCAAGAACTCAGCAATGCCTGTTCCTGCACCAAAAGACGAATTTGATTTTTCACATACCTTGAGAACAAGGTTTAACATGAGTGATGTTTGGCAAACAGCTACAGTAAGATCTATAACTCATTCTCCATTGCTGTTTGCCCAAGTTATCAGTACTTACTCTTTCGCTTGCAACGAGTGAGTTTCATTTGTTAAGTGTATATTCTGAATAATGATAGAGAATAGATCTCCTTATTAGGACTCTCTAGAAGACATTCGTCTTGAAGGAATGTGCTGATCATTAAGTGTGAAACATCTATACAATTAGAAAATGGAATAATCTCAACTTTTTTTCCAAGGTTTTATCTATCCCCCTGGCACTGATGTCATGCACTGGAAGCTTTTACACTAATAATGCTTTCACATGACTGCAAAACGATTGCTTTTCTATCACAGCATTTCTATCTTAAACTGATTACTGTGGTGTCTTTTAATGTTCATTGCATTGGGACTGGGGACTTTTTTACAGTGCTGTATCGCTCACAGATACTTATTTCTGCCCATCGCGTTTGCTACTGTGAATCACGAAGTGCATTGCTGCCATCTTGTGAGCTGCCTAGTTTATAGCACAACAAGTAGAGACCAACTGTGTTATAAAATAAAAGACGACAAGCGGAAAATGGAGCTGCTTCCAGGCCTGTTACTTACCAGTAGATTTAGCTGCATTCTGGGGAAAACACATATGACAACTGTTTTCTCCTGTTTAAATTTGTCTGGTTTCTGTTTGCCCAGGAATAGATGTCAGAACTGTCGTTTAGGCTAACACTTATAACGAGGCATTTGTAAATCACAGTTCTTCCTTCCAGTGTAAAACGTTTCCTGGGTGGTCAAATAAGAGTCACTGATTCATGGGTGGGATTTGTCTCATCTATCTTGTGGGTTTACCAGGTACTTACAACCTCTGAGTGATACATGCTGGGGACCCCATATAGTCAGTGGAAGTACTTTTAGGACACAATTCATCTGACCTACTAGAAACAACTCCTTTAGCATCGGATGAACCATATCCTAGGGGATCCTGTTTCTCCCCACTGAAGGAGCCAAGGGCTCCAGCCGAGCGGTGGCAGATGTGTCCCCATTCAGGGAGGCAAATCCCACAAGCTGTAGCTCCTGGTGCTGGATTTACTAGGGAAGGGAATGCCACCCTTATAAGTTAAAGGATTTTGATGTCTTTCCTGCATTGTGAAGAAGTAGAAATAGAAGGCATAGCTTGTCCTTGCTTCCTCTGTAGCCCCGTCACCAGCTGCTGTCTTTAGGGATGAGCACTGAAGCACCAAGCAGCATTAATCCCACCCATGCACCTTCCCTGGACACGCACCCAGCGGTGTGGCTCTCCCCCGCCATGCTCCAACCTCCCTCTGCACCTGCGCCAGCCCCGAGGGAGCTGCGTGGTTCAGGCAAGGCTTTTCCCTCATGCCCCTTGCTCTGTGTTGCAGGGTTTTGACGTGAACCTGGTAACGACGGACCGTGTGTCGGCTCTCCACGAGGCCTGCCTGGGCGGCCACGTCGCCTGTGCGAAGGTGCTGCTGGAGAATGGCGCTCAGGTCAGTCCCAGGGACGCGGCTGGGGATATGGGCACCTGGAGTATGGATGCTCCCTGCATCAGTGGGGATGTTTGACAGGCTGCTTGCAGGGCAGGGCCAGGCTGCAGATGGAGAGGAGCATCCTGGGCAGAAATGGGGGAAAATAAAACAGTGTTTGTTTCCATTGGTAATGGATTTGCTGTACGCCAGTGGTTGCTTGGGTCACCCCGTTATTCTGTTTTGTTTTCCCTCTGTATGTGAAACATAGTCATGATTGATGGAAAAGGAATGAGAGATGCTAGGTGAAAATAACCTTGAAGAAAATGACTTATCCCTTTTTTAGTCCCATAATGATCACGGGGATTGCCTCCCGTTTTCTGTGGAATGGTTGGGGAGTCTCACATAAGTAAAAACAGATGCGCTTAAAACAATTAAACTTTTATCTGCTAATAAAATGATGTTTCCTCCAGTTGGACCTAAGGTAGAATACATGTTTAAAATGTCGATACAGGAATGGATTAAATATATAAGAATATATTTCATTCAGCTAGGTTTTCAAATACAATTTATATGGCAAGAAACTGAGCAGCACTGCAACAGGCAATCAAGCAATCCTCTGTAGAAGAAAATACATTTGTTAGATTCCTAAACTGTATGCCAAATTTCAGTCCCTTAGAAAGATGAAAGGAAAACCCCTTTCTGCTCAGTTTTATTTGATTTTTGTATATTAGTATCATTGCTTTTTTTTGTAACTCAGAGAAATCATCTCTGAACTACCTGTTGCTTTCCTAAGAAACCAGCCTGTTCCTAGTATAATATACAGCTCCAGTGTTTTTTGGTTTTTGCTTTTGCCCTGCTCTCTGTTCATAAATAAAGCTGCTGGCCCTCTTGTGGAATGGTGCTGACAGACCCCCAGTGCCTCCCGCAGCTCCAGCCACATCTGCCCAATGAGGCTGGGGGAGACAGGGGCAGTGATGGGCTGCAGGGCTGCAGCATGTATTCTGTCTGAAATACAGATATCCCCAGAGCACAGGTATTTCTTTCCTTTTGCTGCTTTAGAAGCTGTGCAGGACAAGGGACAGTTTAGCTCAGCAATTAGCAGGAGGGGAGGAAGATCAAGGCAGAGGCTGGGATCTGTAGTGATTATGCCGTTGAAACAGAGTCTTAGTCGGAGCCTTGCAATTTCAGGAACAGCAAACTGCATTTTGGGCTCCAAAATGTGAGCAGATAGATGTCCCCCATGCTGTGGTACCTGGTATCTCCACATGCCATGCCAGCTTGCCCACCTCCTGGCCCTGTCATCATTATTTTCCAGCCAGGTCCATTCCCCTCACTGGTTTTCCACAAAGGTGAGCTAGCAAAGGAGGCACCAAGGAGCAAGGGATGCCTTCTGCAACATACCTGCCTAATCTGCAAGCGCAGCTTCACATTGGGGAGTGTGGCCTCACACCAGCTGCTGCATGGTTGGAACTTGCTGGGGACAGCAAGGACTGAAACACTGGAAAAGGCAAGCACCGGCTTGTGGTTGTGGGAAAAGCACCTTGTGGTAAAAGGAGTTAACTCCTACAGCATCATAAACGAGTCAGTAGTTCAGATGGACATGAACAAATGGAATCTCATAAGGTATCAACTGCAGACAGTCTGCTCCTGAATCACCTGGAATAAACCAATAGGTTCTTAAACATCACTGCCTTTCTCCACTTTAAAGGCAAAATGCCTTGCTAGTTAAATTGTGTGAGTTAAGGTCTTTCTGCTCTGGTGCTCCAACCCCTTTGTGATGCAGCTCCTGTGCTTGCACAGGTAGCGAAGTCCTCCAGCTTCCCTGGTGGCCCAGGACTTCTCCAGCCCTCCTTCTCCCATCTCTTTCTTCTTCTCCCTGATCTGGAATCTGCACAAATTGCCATGTGCTTGCATCTTCCATTGCTCTTGTCCAGTGTGCCACATGCAGATTTGCTTCATAAATTGCCTCTGAGGGCTTGCTATGTGAACACAGCAGCGACGGCTCTGTGCACAACACGAGCCAGGGACTCTACTGTCCCAGGGAGAATGACAGACGGTGGTTCTTGCCAGGTCTTCACATTGGAGGTGGAGGAAGGAATTTTTTTCTCTCTTAGAGACACACACACACGCACACATGCATATGAACAGAAAATCAAGCTCCTTTTCTGTTCAGGATTAAGACTATGTTTCTGTGAAATTTCCTTTGCTAGAAATGCATTTTCAGGTGAAAGTATTAAACACGAAGAAAACTTTTTATTTTAAAAGCAAAGTCATTTTCATCTGAGTGTATTTAGCATTAGGTTGGTGCAAACTAGATGATCATGAAGATATTGAAGTTCTCCACATTAAAAAAAAAATATAATATCTGTTTTCTGAGCAACTCTAGAAGGAGCATTCATAGCAGGCAGTTGCTACTTTATGCCACTAGCTATCCAGGAAAAACAGCAGACCTCAAAGGAGAATGTTATATAAGTTGTGCCACAACATATAACTCGGAAAGCTGTTAACAAAATCAATTCTGAAATTAAACAAGACAAGCGTCTTTTTCTGGTGCATTTCTGGTGTGCATATGAGGCATGTTGCAAGGGCGTTCCTCTTAAATCGGATTATCCTGAGCGTTTCTTGCTGTTCCAGGTCAACGCAGTCACCATTGACGGCATCACTCCCCTGTTTAACGCCTGCTGCAGTGGCAGTGTGGCCTGTGTCAACATGCTGCTCGAGTTCGGGGCCAAGCCGCAGCTCAGGAACCACCTTGCATCGCCCATTCATGAAGCGGTCAAGAGAGGTAACATTCAGGCTGTGAGTGAAGCTAACAATAACTGAGGAATAAATCTTTTATTGATGTTAAAATACTTTTGAAAAAAAAAGTTGTCTGTACTGGTATGGATAAATAGGCTTGGCTTATTCCCAGCTCTTGTGCCTCACTGGTTGCATCTGGGTGGATTCTGCTCTACAGGACTTCAGTGACATCTCTTCTTCTCTCCACAGGTCACAGGGAGTGCATGGAGATCCTTCTGGCCCATGAGGTTGACATTGACCAAGAAGACCTGCAGCACGGAACCCCACTCTACGTGGCTTGCACGTACCAGAGGACAGACTGCGTCAAGAAGCTTTTGGAGCTAGGTACACCTGGAAAAGGGGCCGAGGGAGAGCTGTGGTGGTGGGAGCCAGCGCTGTTGGTCTCTCCGAGCTGCCTCTCTGCTGCAAACATCATGGGTTACTTCCACCAGAGGTGTTCGGGAAGCCCGAGTCTTACAGACTCATTTGAGGCTATTAAAAATTTCACCTGCATTCATGAAGAATTTATTATTTTCTCGTTAAAAAAAGCCCTAACTACAGAGAACCTCCCTGAGACTGTCTGAATGTGAAAATAAAATACTTTTAGTTTTCTAGAAAGATAACAACACAGACAATGCTGGCTAATACTATGGCCAAAATCAACTCTTGATTATGATCAACTGCCATGCTAAGCATTAACTTCACTTCCTGCTCAGTGGATGATGAAGACAGCAGTAAAGCTGCTTGAGAGAATAATCACTGCAGGTCCAGGCACAGCCTATGAGCCAACATAAATTTTTGCTGTCAGCGTACATGACCTGACTTACGCCTGTTCAAAGTGTGGCCCTGCTGTGCCTGGCAAGCCCAGGGTGAGCATTTCGCTTGCTGTGCTCCTGGAGTTATTACAACGAGGTACCTAAAGGGACTTTCTCCCCCACTCTCCATAATTAAATTAACATAATCTATGTTAGATTTTATGTTATTAACAGCTTTACAGAGCATATGGTAGGCTTTGAACATCTATTGTGGTGAAGGTCAAGCTGCTTAGTTCTGTCCATCGCAGACAGGGTTCGGTGGCTCAGCAGACATTTATACAGTAAGTATTTGACCTGCTGAGTTTCGTGCTGCTGCTATTGAGAGAAATGAGGGAGGCCTGTGTGCTGCCTGTTCCCTTCATTTATTGAGGCTACTGGTGGAAGCCAGCCCATGTGGTGCGGGTTCGGACAGTTCCTGCTGCCTCCCAGATCTAACCATCCACTATTCTTCGCTCAAGGAGCCAACGTTAATGCAGGGAAGCGATTAGACACCCCTCTTCATGCAGCAGCAAGGAAATCCAGCGTGGAGGTAGTCGTCTTGCTGACAGACTATGGTGCTGACCCGAAATGCAGAAATGCTGAACTCAAGTGTGCCCTGGATCTTGCCATACCCAACAGCAAAGTGGAGCAAGTGCTTCTGCTTCGGGAAGGTAATGGTTTCCTTTCTTCTTTTTTTTTCTTTTTTTCTTTTTTTTAAGTAGAACAGTATTTACTTCCTTTACCTAAATACATTTTCTTAACTGCTTTTATAAGTAATTCTCTGTATAAGTTCTCTCATCTTCTCTACCAATTTCAAACCTGCGGCACATGACACAGAAATGAGTAAGAGATCTCCGTTTCATTGCTAGATCTGCAACCAAGTGTTAGGGGTTTAGTGGGTAAATAGGTCAGTTATTCTGTGCTTTCTTTTCCTGTCTACTGAAGGAACATGATACGTATTTACCTATCAGGACTTTAAGGATTAAAAACTGCTATGAGAATTTATTCATGCATAATATTTTAGTACCGCCATCTTGTGTTCAACCCAGCACCGTGGCTCAGTGTCCTGCTTCCCACAGAAAAAGCGACACAAATGTGCGTGCCCTCCGTGGCTAGGAGAAAGCACAGCTGTTTGCCCGGTGGCTATTCAGCGTGGCAGCACACAGCTCTTCCATGAAGTTCATGGGGCTGTAATCCTGGCACAAACCAGCAGTGCCCTTTGCAGCTTACTTTCAGCCTTCCTATGATTAATTATCTTTCCAGTCTTCTGGAAGAAACTTCTGAGCAAAAATGAATCTGGATCCTCTTGTGCCATTTTCACCTGCACCACATACAGCCAGAATTTGATGCATCCAAAAGCAATACCCCTGGGATATACATAGGTTGAATTAAGTCATCCCCCCCCCACTAACCTCTGTGTTTCCCACCTTGCTGGTACTGTTAGTCGGTCTATGACCCCTGGGGCTTTGCCGACATGGAGGGTGAATGGTGGTCGCCCATGCAGGCAGCCATCTACCTTCCTGAGCCTGCTCACTCTCCACCAAGGAGCAAAGCACGATGTGCACAGAGAGCCAGCTTCCAGCTGCAAAATAGCTCTTTGATGGTAAATTAATATTGCCAATGTTGCGCATAGGCTTTGTGCCGGCCCTCTGCACACAGGTGAGTTTTATGGAGGAAATGAAACATTGCCTTAATATCCAGCTGTCCTGCTCCCTTCCTCTGTGGTCTGTCATGAAGAGCTTTAATTTATCATGTCTAAAACCTTCTGGGAGGACTTTTGCTTCAATGCTCCTCATCTCTTATGACTTCTGTCATCTGAGATGTTCAGGGCTCAGCAATGGCAGACTGCGTGAACAAAGGCACTGCTTGCAGCTGTCCTGTTCCCGTTGCCCTGTGTGATTAAGAGTTTGTGTAGATCAAGAAATATTCCAATACTAATAATTTTCTCTTCCTGAATCTTCTTTTTGACTTCAGCTTTCAACTTCTCACCTCCTCCTTTCATACAGTCAGAGGGATTATAGGGGCACTTCACCTCGTGTTGGCTCCTCACTTTTCAGAAATGAAGTTTCCTCTGTTTCCTTGCCTTTCCCATCAGTCCCACTTTCAGATACTTTGCTGTATCTAATGTCTACAATTGCCCTTTTCACCTACTTCTGTGTTTTCTGAGGTCCTTCTGTATGAAATAAGCACCCCAGGGACCTGTCTTTAGGGGTTTTCTTTATACTCCTGGACTTCTCTTCTGTGGTTACTTAAATGGCTCCACTTAATTGCTCCACTTCCTAGCTATTAAGTGATGTGAAATATAAAATGTTTCTGTTTTCCTAACTGCTCTGGGAGATGGTAGCTTCTTTCTTCACTTGCAGTGACAGTAATAAAAGTGCTCTTTTGTCTATGTCCCATAATTTTCTATTAATTTCTTCTCAAAGGGGCATTATCAGCCTGTTTAGGCTCCTAAATTTTTCCGTAGTAAAAGCACACGTTATGAAGCTTGCCTGGAAGATACAGGGACGGGCTTTTAAGCACACATCTCTATCCATTGCTCGCCAAACACTGCTGTGATCGCTACTTTTTGGTCGGAAACGGGAGGGGTAGGGCTGAGCGAGGGCTCCAAAACTGAACCCCTCTGAGGAGGCCTAAAAGCTTGACCGGGAGCAGCTCCAGCAAGAGGAAGATGAAGGGGAGGCAGTGTCACATTCACTAGCAAGTTGCATTTGCACCTGCAAGCATGCTATTGCAGAAGCAATGGAACCACATTTCCTCTGGTTTTGTGCCTGCTGTGCCCCTTGCCTGGCCAGCAGTGGCATGGGTTGGGGGGACCTGCCTGGTCCCCCTGTGGAGAAGGCACCAGGGCAGCACCACGGGGAGCCACCTCCCGGCCTCCCGATGAGTTCTCCCATGGCTTTCCTACCAGTGGACCCTCCGTTATTTAACAACAGTTTTTTTCATATGCAGCAACATTTCCCTGGAGGCAAGGAAAGGCCAAAAAGGCTTCTCTTTTATTTATTTATTTATTTATTTATTTTAAATTTGTTTTTTACCCTTGGTGCCTTTTTGCACAAAACTTTTGGGGACTTTCTGTCTTTGAGATGTTTTCCTTTCAGTCAGACTTAATTAAACTTGGATGACACATTAAGAACTAGTTTTGGGGAGCAGTGTGCTCATGCAAAAAAGCTAAGTTGCAGCTATTATTTGTGCAGGTAGCTGCTGAGACAGCGGCGGTTGGAAGAAGCATGTTCTGTATATATGAGCAACTAACTGTGTTTACCATATCCACTCAATTATGGCTGGTCTACACTGAGCACCTCTGCAGCTCCTCTTAATCCCTCTTGTCTTTATCCTCACAGCACTGCTGGGAGTTGTCTTACTCCCTGAGCAAGGGCTATGCATCCTGGTGCTCTCTCCCCAGTGCAGACACCTTTATGGTATTTTAAGTATTTGCTCAAGAAAAGATGCAGAAAAGCCTAGCTGTGCATGCAGAAAAAGACTTTCAGTGCTCATAGTTTTCAAATTGCTGAACCAATTTTGACACCGTAAATTAGATATGAACGATCATATATTAAGCTCTCCCTGACTTCAGCAAGTTGATGTGTAGTGCTTGATCTCATTTGCAAATATTGCTGGTACTTGTTGCTTTCTGACTTATACTGGTGATGGAGTTGGGGGTCTTTGTTCTTGCCTTTTTTTTTTCCTCCAGGTCCTGCCAGCCTTGCTCAGTTGTGCCGGTTGTGTATCCGAAAGCACCTGGGTCGGTCGTGCCTATATAAAGTCCACAAGCTGCACCTGCCTGAGCCACTTGAGAACTTTCTCCTTTATCGATAAGTCTGTGACTATTTTTAAAGAAAGAGGAACAAATGGTTGTTTACTCCAAAATTATTATACCAAAGAAAAAAAAAATCAAAGACATCATTTACTGTCTGCTTTGGATACCAAACATTAGCTGGTGTGTGACAGTGTAAATTGAGACCGCCTTTTCACAGACAGTGACTGATACTATGGATACAGTTCCCTCCCAGTTCGTTGCCACATCCACTTACAGCAGCCTGAGAAGCTGTAATACATGAACAGCACTCTTGACATGTGTTTGTAGATGCACATGCACACATCCACCTACCCACAGACACGCACAGAGATTTCTCCTGCATTTAGTATTATATTTTTTTCCTGTAGTATCTGTGCAGCTTCTTCCTCTTGTCTATCCCATCTCACTGTCAAAATCATGGTAGTGGCTGTTATTCAAGAGGGTTGGACTAGCTGACCTTTAAAGCTCCCTTCCAACACAATCTATTCTATGATTCTATGATTATTCCAGTAGTTTGAGAATGAAAGCCTTCAGTGCCCACCCTCAGGCGTAATGAATTGCACGTCTTTTGTCAGCTTTGACTTTGCATCCTGTCACCTCTTTCCCCTGGTCTAGTGGAGCCATAACAGCCTCTGGCTGTCCAGCCACTCTATGTGCCCTCGCCCTAAGCCCAGCTGCCCCCTACACTAACACATCTTGTCCTCTGAGGTGCAAATGGTATATCAAAGCAGATGCACCAGTTTGGAGTAAGCCCACAAAAATCTGTGAAATTCTTTAAAAAACCTTCCTCTCTTCTAATAGAAGTCCTAAGCTATATCAGCTGAGATCTTTCTGTGTTCATTACATGAACTATTTTTCTCAGTTGAATTCCAGGACAGAACTGCAAATGCTTTCATAGGCACAGTAGGTGAGCTCTCAATGTCTGTCCCTTGCAAAGCTTAAAGATAACCAAAGGAAGAAGTTGCTTCTCTTCTTTCAGGCTTTGCCTGCTTTGATGTTTCTCAAGATAAGTCCTCGGACTGCAGAGCAAAAGAGAAGCAGGACCCCTAAGGATGGTTGTGCATCATGTAAATGTTCTTGATGGAAATTGCTCCCCAGGAGCAGAAGTTTGCAGGCTTGTCTGCTCCCTCGTCCCCTACTCTAGAGGCTTTCATTACCTCCCTGGAAGAAGGGATTTTTAAAGTGTTACGACTCTGCCCATTGTGGCATTAGTTTAAATATCATCAGGGTTAGTAGCTTGAACACAGCAAAGCTGAAAATGTGCACCTCTTTGAGCTGAGAAATATGGGATCCAATGAGTAGTGCAATGCCTGCGTAGCTCTGTAAAGGTTTGTTTGTTTTCCCCGTGGAGGTTGTTCCGAGGGGAGAAATGTTTCTTCAGACCTGAGTTTTGGCAGACTTCTGCCATGAGACAAGCAATGACATTTCACTAGTTGTAGTAAAATGGGAAGTAGAGTTGAAAGGAGAGTCTGTCTCCACTTAGCTCAACTTCACAGGTCCAAGAGGCTGATGACACATTTTCAAGCTATGAAATGTAGTGGCTTCGTTACAAGCTGTGCATGCTGGTACCAATTTTCACTGCCCATCCATCTTAAGTCAGGGGGAATTGGCCTGCTGGAGCCTGAGTACGGGACTGGATTCCAGCAGCCTTTGAGATCCTGTCCCTGCTCCAGCAGCAGCTGCCTCTCTGGTTCGATGCTAATCCCTTAATTTCACCATGAAGGTTTCCCTCTCTGGGACATAGGTCTAATGTTTCCCGTACTTCCTTATGATTAATTCAGCACAAGTAAGATAAATTGTGCTCCCAGCAGTTCATGAGACTGGGCCTGCAGTATTACAGCCAGAAATTAATGTAGTTTTCAGCCTGTGTTTGCACATATTGAATGCTGTCTCATGGCAAGAGCTATTGCCCATAAAGTTGTCAGTGACATGAATGACCTTGTATAGCACAGTATATCATAAATCTCTGAGATTTGAACTCTAAATTCTCAAGAGCCTCTGAAAATCAAATACTATCAAGAAAGAAATGTCTATATTAATTTGGTGTCAGCAGATCTCTCTCAGTCTTATCTTTACAACCAGCTCCCCTGCTCTGTTTTTAAGGTGGCAATCAGAATACCATCCTCTATTGAAACAGAGAGACGAGACAGAGCCACAGCTGTGTGGGTTGTCAGACTTGCATTGCAATCAAGGAACTAAGGCAATTTATGGGATCTGTTTTGGAATGTGTAATACTGAACTGATTTCCTACTGCGATCATCAATGAAAGCAGTATTTCATTTGCATAGAATTTTAGACTGAAAAAATATATCTCTGTTAAGGAAATGCAAAGTCTATTCAGCCTTTCAGAAAGGTTTATGTTAAGAAGCAGCAGAAGCTGCCCTATATTTATTACCAATACTAGCTTCCCATCAAAAAATCACCTCGCCTTTGCTTCCTCCTGGAGATATCATTCTTCCTAAAATTCAGTATATCAGAGAGTCTGGAGGGAACAGAGCCTTAATAAATCAGAAGAGAAGTCCTGATGTTAAGAAATTTCATTAGAAACTCTACCGAGACTTTCTTGCTCTTATGTCAAAAGATTGTTACCCATTTAATTGTCATTGACTGTGCTTTGTGTTGTAACAATGCATGGAAATATTACTGAGGAAATAGCTGAAGGAATAGCCACATTTTTGCAAATATGCCATCTCATGTAAGAATAGGGAAAGGCTGGGACAATTTTCTAGGAGACAACTGAATCTCATTGGTGATTTTTCAGAATGAGTTTGAAAAACATGTCAGGTGTGGATACAGCTGCTTTTCCCCAGGCAGGAGAAGGGCTAACTAACCTCACAAGGTCTCTTTCCTTCAAAACAGGTGGTGTCTTCTATGTCATTCTATGATCATTGATAGAAACCAGTTATTTGGGTAAAATATGGTTTTCCTGGGAACACAGCATTTTTTTTTTTTTTTTGTGCTGCAATGTCCACTGCTATACCACATCCCTATGACTTTACCCCCAACAACTGCCAGTACTGTCTGCTTCAGTGAAAAGTGCTGCGTATCTCAACAGGACTGATAACACAACGTACTGGCTATGGGAAAAGTTCTTCTGAACCACAAACGCTTCTGATTCTGAGTACAGACACTGACTTGCAGCATAAAGCACGAGCATGGGCTGTGGATGCTTGCTAGCCATAAACTCCCTGGTCCTGAGTATATTTTGCAGGAGTGGCTTAAATAGGTTATTGCTGTGCAATATAAATCCAAAAGACTTCCTCTTACCATTCTCAATCTGTTGGGACACTTTTGAGTTTTCTTATCCAGCAGGAGACATGCCACTGTTGTTCACAGTTTGCAGAAATTTGTAAAGACAGTTGTGGTGACACTCTTCTTGCTCTCCCCTTGTTGCCATCTCAGCACCTTGGCCCAAAACCTGGCTCCACAGGTTTCCCTGTAGCTTGAGAGCACTTTTTTTTTTTCCCAGAGTCTCATCTGCAAACAGTCTAGCTAATGGGCCACCTCCTCAGGGACACACAACAGTGAAAATAAATGGACCAAGACATTTTGAAAGGGTTTAATGAACAATATTTCTCACGGTAGGTAGGAAAACTTACATTCTAATTTGGCCCCTAAAATTTCTCTGTTTTCATCTCCTGACAAGCCTGTTGGGTTCAAGGTGACCTCTCTCTCCTTCAGCACAACTTGACTATTGGCATTTAACAAACCTCCATCCTCTCTAGGACTCAACTTTTCATAACAGACGTGCTAGACCCCAGTTTTCTGTCTGACTGACTGAATCTCCCATTCACAGAGTGCCTTCACATGCCGACATCCCACCTTCCTAGGCAGATGCAGGCTCTAAGGGACGCTGTCCATCCATCCATCCACCTGTGTACTCCCTCTTCTTGTGATGGGACGTGCCCATGCCACTTTGGACGGTGGGACTAGGGACTAGTCTTCTCTGGCCTCTGTCTTCCGCTAGGGAACTTGAGCCTAGTCAACATCCACCTCATGGCATTTAGACTTCTTGCCACCCATGCTAGAAATTAGTGTTGTGTTGCCCCTGTGCAAACCCATGTGAAAGGGGTCAGCATACTCTCTGTGGAAAAATCGGTCCTCCACTCGCTGTCTGCTCTGCAAGGCAGGAGGCGCAGGGCTGCCGGACACCTTTGTGTCTCAAATCTGACCTCTGTCTTCCACAGTGCAACTCTGCTATTGGCATTTAACAGCCCTCCAGTCCTTATTGGATTGAAAACTGGTGGTGTGTCCCAGCAGGGCATTAGGGCAAGTCTGATACTAATGAAAATGAAACACATTCACTGACTTTTAGTTGAAAAATCTAGCTGACCTACATGCTAGGCTGACAGTTCATGATGCCTTTGTGTATGTTTTTTCAGAAATTAACTTTTTTTCACACACCAATTGTTCCTCACTGTCATTTTTTTGTAATGTTCCACAAGAGTTGTATAATATGTTAGTGTCAAATACAGATTATTCCACACAAATCTTCTGTCTAATTTTATTTTTATTTCCTGAAAATTCCTTTCTCTTGAGCTGAGAAGCTCATGATGCACATTGCAAGCAAACAGAAAACTACGTCAGGTTTGGAATTGAAAAATCTTCAATAAAAGGTACAAGAAATTGTGGAAGAAAGCAAAATTTGCATATTCAGTTGAGAATAACATCTGGAAGTGGGGAGAGAGATGAATCAGCAGAGAATGTCATTCTAGCATTTTGTTTAACAAGCCAAAGCAACACATTAGTCAGCCACTCATTGCAACTAACTAACGATGGATCAAGTTACATATGTGTGAAAGATTTTGAACTTATTTTTTGGTGAATGAAAATTATATATCCAGAACTTTCATTCACAACAATCAGAACAAAACTATTGTAAATGCAAAAACCTGCCACACATCAATATAGCAATTTTAGTCATTATGCACCTAGTCTGTGATATTATCTTATACATGTCTGGGTTACCAGAATCACAGTCCCTAACTTGACTTACTGTCATTCAAGCACAAAACTGACACCTGAGAAATACAATTATGTTCCAGCTATGTAAAAAAAAAATAAAGTGATTTTGATATTTATGGTAATGAGTTATTTAATGCTTTTAGCTACAAGACGTACCAAACTCTGTGGTTACAGCTATCACTACAGCTACTACTACCTAGTACCAAACTAGGAACATGGGAAGAAGTGAGACTCCCAGAACTGACTTTGTGGGGAAGTCTTGTGATTTGGGTTTAAACCCATGTTTTCTTGAAACAAGCTAATGGACTAATATGCAGGGCTTTCCAGTTTTGACCTTTTCCCCAGACATAGAGATTCAGTGGAAAAGATCTGAAGATGGTGAGAGAAGAAATATCCTACTATTTAATAGCTTTTCAGGGTTGGAGGCTGAGGCTATTTAATCTGATCTCCATAATGCAAACCACGGGATCTCACCTCGTAATTGCGCTAACCAAGACTGTGCTTTGGGCTACAGCATGTTTGACAAAACATGAAGGGCACGCAGGCTCCCCTGCCCAGCCAGCTTCCCCAAAAGCCACTCCGCCTCTGCTAGCACCCCAGCCCTGGGGAGATGGTAGGTTGAGGGTTGTTTTCTCCTTTGCATACATCTGTTCTTGCCCAGAGCCAGGAGACGGTGTGCCGTACCAGAGGGTGGTTCCTGGCCAAAGCCTGCTGAGTTAGCGCCTGTGATTCTGGTAATCCAAACTTGCAGAAAATAAGATGAAAAATAAGATCAGTAAGAACAAAAATTGCTATATTGACTATGTGATGGGTTTTTTTAGCATTGGATAGATGAATTTTGCAGCATCCTAGCATATGTTTAGCTGTATGTTACTGTAGGCTTGCTAGCATTATGTTTTTGTGGTGTTCATTTTCTGCCAGGTCTCCCTGCTGACTGTAGAGGTTAACATGCTGTAACAGTGTAGAAATTAGACAAGATGGAAATCGGGGGAGATTTAGAGATTTCCAGAGAAAACTTGTTCTAACATTTATTTTCTGTCCTAGGAGTGTTTCTGAGTAAAATGTGCTTCTTCTTTTTTTTTTTTTTTTCTTAGGAAAAGGAGAATTAAAAACTCCACAGGCCTTAATCATTTAATGATGCCCATGTTGTGCTCCACTGACTTTACATGTTAATCCCAAGTTGTTTGTTTGTTTGTTTTTTTCCTGGGGTGATGAGGAACATATATTATGCTTTCTGTTTTGATAAGGCAGATGTATGAACTTACTGAATCCTGGAGAAAGTTAATTTAGAGCTAGGATGTTAACAATCTTTGTCACTGCACTTTTCTCGCAGTAGATGCTGACTAAATACCAATTTTACACTAGTCACAATGAACAAATGGTTATAGGTAGTGAAAATGGCCCTGTGTTTCTTTGAAGGTTGGTGTAGCAATCCCCATGAGGGTGATAGGGTTTATTAACAGTGGAAACAAGGCATATTTTTTTTTCACATTTTTATACATTAACAAAAAAAAAAGTATAGCAACTAGTTGTGGCAACTGGGAGAGAAGTATTAAATGAAGAATACTAATAGTGGCTACTGGCTACTATTATACTGGAATACTCATAGTAACACTGGCTGAGCACAAGGAATGTGTCAGGGGCACATCACATTCAGTGACTAAAAGGTTCATCATTTTATTACGTTTCAGATATTAAATCAGAGTATAGCTATCCCCAAATATGTTGCAAATAATATGTCCACTTTTCAGATGGACCTTTGTGAATTGCTCCCTGCTTAAAGATCATTCTCAAACTCTGTGTAAACACTACTGCTCCCTTTTCATGCTGTCTCCATCACAATGTAAGCTGAAATTTTTTTAAGGACACTGGCCCAGAGGCACATCCTTTGCTTATTTATTTGTATCTCATTATCCTGCAGAGAGATGCTTGCTTTCAGCAGTTTCAGAAGGTGAGCTCCTGCTGCTGGTAGCCTGGGATGTGTACAAAGATACCCTGGCTTTGTTCCAGGAGCTTTGCGCTTTTCATCACTGAACACCTGTCAGAGACCACTCTTCCCCTGATATCCAGAATGGCTCCTAATTAATGAGTGAGACAATTTTGGTTTGCTACTTGTGCTATCAGTGCCACTACAGATTTGCAGCAAGGCATATATATGAAACGTGGCATCCTGAGCAACTACAGTGACTAAGGAACGGATTTTTTGGGCTGAGGTTTTCCAAGACTTCAGTGAAAAGTTTCCTCTAAAACAATGCCAACAAGTGGCGCCAGCTTGGTTCCACAAGCAGGTTCCCACAAGCTGTTGGTGTAGGTAGGGCAAGAAATTTCACCCTGAGCTTGGCACCGCTTTTTTGCTAGAACTGCTTTCTGGTTCTGACCTCAAAGTGCTCCCCTCCCACCCACTGCGGGGAGCCATGGTAGCAAGGCACCATAGCTGCTCTACCTGTCCATGGGGAAGGCAGCTCATCGAACATTTATTAAAGTCTTTCAGCTGAAATGACTCATTCTGTGTGAAAATTTTCCCTGTCTAAATTGATGAGAAATACCTAGGCTTTTCATGCTTCCAGCCTTTTGGGAAGGAATATGTTTTTGCCACTGACCATGAAATCACTTGTTAGTGATTTTTTTTTCTTTTTTTTTTTTTTTTTTGTCTTAGGCATAGCAACTTAAAAGTCTCATCCTTGTGAGATTTTAACAGATAATTCTCTTTGCCAGTATAAATCTCTAGCAAACTTAGTTGTCAGAAGAAAAAGTAAGCTGAGTGAGGAGGTTGCTCCAGATCTTCAGATGCCTACCCCAACAGCATTATGAAGAGAGGTGGTGAGAAAATAATATCTGTCTGCAAACTGCTCCCCTTTTTGACATGGAGAATGATTTAGAGAACTCTTTTTTTCTGGTCTGCAGCTGCAGGTAACTTCCAGGTCTGCTCTGAAGAGAGTGGGTGCATGGAGAACTGGCCCCTCCAAGCAGTCTGAGGGGATGCTCAGGCCAGGAGGATACAGGAGCGTGTGGGTTTGACCCCCAATGCCTCCCTGCACCCCTGCCAGGGCAAGAGCTGGGTGCAAACCTTTGCCTTCCCACCACCAGCCAAATGGCAGTCAACATCCCAGGGAGGCTCTGCCATTCGTGGTCTCAGAGACGGGGGATGATCCTAGGGCCTGGTATGGAGTGGCCCACACGGCAGGTGAGGTGCAGCCTCAGAAGAGGTCAGCTGGAGGCTGCTGTGCACCAAGGATGTCCTCACAGCTGGAGGAAGAGGAGGGCCAGGTGCACAGTGGTCTTTATGCTTCAGCTTCAGGTAAGCCTTGCACTCTGTACAACAGTTTCCAGAGGCACTTTCCCTTCTCCCACAACATCAGATATTCAGATAAGTGGTGACCAGGACAAGCCTGTATACTTGTCACTGTACTAAGATCATAATCCTTTAGGAAGGGAAACTCTTATTTCTATAGTATCAGCATTATGAATCAGCATCCGTTGGCTGTTTCAGAGGATTTCCAGCCTCAT
This sequence comes from Chlamydotis macqueenii, assembly GCF_036417535.1. Classification (NCBI taxonomy): domain Eukaryota; kingdom Metazoa; phylum Chordata; class Aves; order Otidiformes; family Otididae; genus Chlamydotis; species Chlamydotis macqueenii. The sequence goes on from NC_141556.1 coordinate 134,517,976, forward strand.
GCAAAACAAAAGGCAAGCTGTGCTTGGGAACAGCAAAGGAAACGTCTACCAAGGCACAGTACTGCTGTAGATGGCTGCTTATTGCAGCCTCAAATTTGCATTTTCAAGACAGAAAATATGGATAGCTCCTGGTGTGAGCAGCTAATTTTTCTGATACCAGGTGTATGGATTTCTTAGGACCGAAGATAACATTGGGAACAATTTGGATCCTATGGGCTTGACTTAGGCTATTCTGCAAGCCCTGTTCTCCACAGCACTGCATGCCATCTTCCAGGAGTGGGGCAGGGAGACAAGAAGTATGTTGTTCAGGAGAGCCTAGTAATTTCCCTCACCTTAATAACTGGCTAACAATCTTTGCCAAAAGAAAATCAGAGCACCTGCTATGCCGGTGAGATGCTGGAGGGAACAGAACCAGATGCAAGGTCTGGGGACATTTTCTCTCTCTGCCCTTATTGCCCAAGTGATTGAGCTGGCAGTGTAGCTTTCTGCAGGCCACTTTTGGAAGCCACAGAAGCCTCAGTTCAGGACAAGTGCTTAAGGGATCACGAGCTAGTTTTTATGCAAGGCCACAAATTGCATGTTGCAGTAGTGACAAGGTGCTGGTAACTTTCCCCATGGGAAAGTCCTGGGAGGCCATGGCTGTGAGAACAGCTGGAGCATGCTGGCTGTTCCCATCCCAGGCAAGAAGTGTGGAAAGATACATCACATGAGCGAAATTTCTAGAGGTAAGCTCCAACAAGGTCTGGAAAGCAGCCCATGAGTGTGGGTGGAAGAGCTTACTGCAATGCAATTTGCTAGATGAGCAGTGAACATCCAACGCCAGTGAAACTGGGGCAGAGAAGCACCAGAGCAGAGGAGCCCCTTAATTAGACGCTTCCATCCCACGAGCCATTTATCACCCTCCCATCTGCCTTTCTGATGCTCTTCAAGTTACTGCTGTTGCCTCCTGGTACTGATAGGCAGTGGGAAGAGAGAGCAACCAGGGGAAGACATGGGAAGTTTCTTGGTTTGGTAAAACTCACCAGGGGTCTTTGGGCTTGGGATGATGATGTGTGTTGGCAGCCTGCATACTGGGGAATGTGCTCTGAATGGGACCTGCCACCATGAGCACTCCTTAGTAGGGCTAACTCCCTGACCTCTGCGGCACTGAGCTTGCTTGTAATACATTTGGGTTTTCTCCACACTGGTCTGATCACTGAGATTGATGGAAGAGTATCATAACTTTTTTTTTTTCTTTTAAATTGAAATTGTTTGGGTTTTTTTCTGACAAACCTGATGGGTTTTTTTTTTTGTAGAAATTATTTTGCTTTCTTCAGAAATGTCTATTTTACACTAGAAAGTTTGGGAACCAAAAAGATTTGCCAGCAAGCCGAAGAATTTGCACTGTTTTTCAAAACTAATAATGAGAAGTTAGAAAAGAGGAAGAGAGAAAAATTGAAATCTGCTCTATCGCTGGATTTGGGTTTCACTTAAATTCAGTATTGGACAAGACTACCTTACAGTTAGCCAAATTCTAGGAGACTGTGGTAAAAAATTACCAGAGCTCTCAAATACTAGGTTAAGGGTCTTGCTGTCATTACACCTACCATCTTCTTACTGGTGTATATGTGTCACATGAGATCATTTCACCACAGTAGTAACCTGGCAGTGTTGACAAACCATGATTGCAATCCATGAAACAGGACAAAAACATCATAAGAAAGACCTGAAATCACATTAATTTGAAAAAAAAAAAAATCAGGGTTTGAATTATTTTTGCATGGATTGTAGTGTGCAAGTTTTAAAGCCAGTTCAGAAAGCAATGTCAAAATTTATTTTGTAGCATATGATGACACTTACGCAGATGTTCACTGAGAGACATTTGGCACCAGATGGTGAAAAATGGACTGTTGCTTCTCTTCTCTTCACCAGGAGGATGCTCCTAATCCGCTCTTTGCCTCAAAGAAAGTACAAGAAACTTGTGTGCAAACTCTCATGCTAAATTTGTCCTTCTCCCTGGGAAATGTTGGCGCTTCTGTACACCTGCAATGAGCTAAAGCACAGATCCAGGTGCTGCTGACACCAAGATGTGTTTGCTACTTCCTTCGGTGTTTGTTGGCTTTGATTTAGAGACTCTCTTGTTAAGAAAACCTGCCAACATGCATAAGGGAACGGCATTTACTTGCAGAAGTCTGTCTGGTCCCCAACCAGGCTGACGGGATGTGTGCAAAGGAAAGTTTCTGCAAGAGTGACAGGAAGGGAAAATAAAAACATTACAGGCTCTGAACAACTGTAAGAGAAGGAAAGCTTCTGGAGGAGAGACTTGATGTGAGGAAAGGAAATTAGGGATACAAGAACTGGACAATATCATGAGTTTCCCCAAGGGAGAACTTCACTCTGTGTCTGCTCAAAGATTTCACAGCAGCTTTGCAAAGAAAACCCAGGCGCCTCTGGAAATGACGCTGGTGATTTATTACTCCTGCGGACAAGCTCTGTCAGATTTAACTGCTGTAATTTAAAACGTGGCTGTCCCAGACGCTTGCCTTGCTCGTCAGCTGGAAATTTCTGCCTAAGGGGAGAATGGGACATGTGCTAGTGTCTCAGGGCTCAAGTTTACAGGCTGGAGAAGAAAACTGTTTTTATGGGGTTCAGAGCTAACACAATGGACTATGTACTAAGTTGCAGCATCAGTTTGTGGCCAGTGCTGTCATCCCTGGTGAGGGTGTGGGTAACCTCTATTGAAAGTGGGGAACAGAACAGGGGTCAACAGCTTAGACCAATGCAGCTAAATCTGACAGAGCTGTCTGTCAAAATCCTCCCCTTTGAGATGTCGGTGCCCCAAAGACAAGTTTTTGTGATTGAGGCATTGGACAACGCTGACCTTCTGCTGGAGTGAAGAGGTTTCACCCTCAGTTGTTGCATCCAGATGCTGTGTGGTACACAGTACATAACAGGAGCTGATGGGTGGTCCGGGTTGGGTCATTCGGCTGTGAATGTAGCCATCCTTTTAAGGTGGGTTTCAGTTGATTAAACGTACACACCTACATCTCCATTCATCATTTAGGGCTCCATTTTAGAGTCAGTGGAGGCTGACTGTACAAGCCCAATTCATGTCCTCTCAGAGTAGACATCTAAAATAGGTCAGATGAATCATGGTCTTAAAATGCCTATTTCTCTTCACTAGCTGTAAAGGAAAGCTGGGATTTCTAGCTCTGATTATGAAGTTAAATTGAACAAATCCCATGTTTTGTGTCCAATTTTTCAAAAATTTTATGTAATTCTGTAGTTTGCTTCCTCAGAAACCAATGCTGAATTTGCACGCCAAGGCAGATTTACCAGCAGTGCGTTTTCACTGTTCGTAGCAATATTTGTGCTAATAATAGTAATAAGTGTTATACTTGTCCAAAATAGTAAATAATGATGAAGTGTTTTCTGCAATGAATAATTGATAGGCACAATTTAAAAACTGATTAGCAAGTGGGAGAAAAAATATCAAGACAGCAGAACATTTCACTGAATTATTTATAAAAATGTAAATTTTTGAAGGAGGAAAAAATGTGATTCTGTTTATAAGATATGCTGTAAACAGAAAAAGTAATATTGAGTGTCACAGGTTCAACTTTACTGTGTACCTTTATCCACCAAGGATGGTTGCTTTTGAATAATGATGAAGTGATTTCTGTAGCTGGCTCTGTTTATGTAGAACTTAGGGTTGTAGGTGCTATTTAAATGGAAAATAGTATTGTAATGACTAAAAGCTCTGGTGTGTCTCTGTGTTGTGTAAACTGTTTCTGATCTGTATTTGAAGTTGTGTGCTGTTTATCTTGAGATCCAAGTCGATGTTAAAACATGTTCCCTTGTTGCTGGAAAATATTCTGCTTGCTTCCAAAAAAAGATTTGCAACTAAGGAGGTTAAATGAATCAAAGCTTTCTTGTGTACTCCTGGCACCCAGCGAGACTGTATAGACTCTATAGAAATCTCCTGACTCTGGGAAGTTTTATTTGAGGAGTTTCATTTGGCTTGATATTGCCATTTATATAAAAATTATGCTTAAGAAGCAAGTGACTCTAGATGGTAAAATAATAGTATTTGCCACACCAGGCCAAAGCCAGCACACTGTCTCTGTAGGTATGTCTGAGCTACTAGGTGAAGCCAGAGCCCAAGAGACAACTAATGTCCATCAAACTCTTGACCTATGTGTTTTCTAGCTACTCTCTGCTGCAATCTGCCTGCATATCAGGATAAGGGTGTCTGTGGTATAACTCAGAGTAGTATGATTCTTGATCGGCAGAGAAGGTGACTCCACTCTCAGCTCTGAGCATGCCCTACACTTGCAAATGATGTGAAAGAGAGCTTGGGCTCACACTAAAGCAATATTTCAGGGCTTGAACCTTCCCTCTGAAGCTCCCTAGAGCTCACTGCTCCAGGGACTCATGCTTCATTGCCAATGTATGTATAACCAATAAGGCTTTGGGAGATAATGGTACATGTCTTATACTAGAGGTTCTAGGAACCTCACACACTGATTTCCTGGCTGCCCATACTATTGTGGGGAAAAATCACAGCAAAGAGAAAGGAATGCAATTGTGAAACTAGGAAGAAAAGTGATGTTTCTTTCTTTTTCACTCTGTTCTCTCTGTCACTAATTTAGCCTTTTTACTCACTGTGCCGCTACTACAAACTTAGCAGAATCTAGAACTAGACTCCTTACAGCTGTAAAAAGTACCAACCTCATTAATGCATGTGACACAGAACGTAGGTGAAATCTGGCCTAACAGCAAATAATTCTTTGTGGAGAAGGTGTGCATGTGCTGGAGAGAGGCTGTGGTGAACAGCACAGGACAAATGCAAAGGGTGGGGAAATCCAGGAACCTGCTTTTTCACAAATTGCAAGAAAAATATTTATGGACCTATGATTTGAAAATAAGGTCCCATTCATCATGGATGAGGACTACAAAAGCATTTCCAGAAGTGACAAATCCTGGGAAAAAATTGTTTTTCCATCACTTACTTTACATGTTAATCACCAAATCCAATATTTATGCCACTAAACTCAAGCAATACTAAACGGGAAAAATTGTTTTTCCATTGCTTACTTTACATGTTAATCACCAAATCCAATATTTATGCCACTTTCTCCATTTACACATTTTTTTCCCACAACATTTTAAATGCAGAAATTTCAATGGCTAAGACACAAATGTAATTTCCAGTCAGACCAAAGTGTCGGCTCTCATCCAGCATGCCGGGCCAAAGCCAGGAGCCAGGAGGCACTGAGCAGGGAGAGCCCTGCCAGGGGTTGGCCCTGTCCTCATCCGTATTTCATCAGCAGTTGCGCATCAGCATGTGGCCAGGTTGCCTTCACAGATTACCTGCTGGCAGGGTTTGTGGATGATGTTCCGCTGCTGTTTGTATCTTTTAATATAACTGACTATTTTTAAAGGTATCGATAAACAAACCCTAAATATGATTCCAGATCTCTTGCATGTGTTGTAGGTAGGAATAGAAATGAAACTAAAGTGTTTAGGCTTAGCTGAGTTAGCATCAGAATTAGCCCAGGATTAGCAACTTTGTATCTCCAAATGCACAAATGCAAATTCTACTGTAGTAGACAAATTGGAAAAAAAACCCAAAACCTTAATTTTTATTTACATGGTTTAGACTTTTGCATGGAAGTTTTGCCTACCTGTACTTGTACACAAGTAGGCAAATATTCAGTAACAGAAAAAGGATAAAATCATAGAATCATAGAACAGTTTGGGTTTGAAGGGACCTTTAAAGGCCATCTAGTCCAACCCCCCTACAAGGAGCAGGGACATCTCCAACCAGATCAGGTTGCTCAGAGCCCTGTCCAACCTGGCCTTGAATGTTTTCAGTGATGGGGCATCTACCACCTCTCTGGGCAACCTGTGCTGGTGTTCCACCACCCTCAGTGTAAAAAATTTTTTCCTTATGTCCAGTCTGAATCTACCTCCCTTTATTTTAAACCCATTACCCCTCGTCCTATCACAACAGGCCCTGCTAAAGTGTTCCTCCTCATCTTTCCTCTAAGTCCCCTTTAGGTACTGGAAGGACGCTATAATGTCTCCCCAGAGCCTCCTCTTCTCCAGGCTGATTTCACGTTTGGAAATTATACTAATTTGGAAAAGAAATAAGTGCAAATGGAGATCGTCCATGTGCAAAAAGATCCAGATAAATGAGACAGAGGTCCTCTTGAAAAAAGATTGCCATTTGTTTGCTGGTACTGGTTTGCAGTTTGTTTTTGACCGAGAAATTGCTTAAAAATAAAAGGCCACTGCTCAGATATGAAACCCCTAGTGTGACTGTGACTCAGTGAAATCGATTGAACCAGGGGGGAAGGAAACGAGCCCGCACAACACTGCGATTTCCATGCCACGGAGACAGCAGTGGGACTCCAGCGGGAAGTGCAGCTCCCCGGACATGTGGTTTCAATATCTGTAGGGTACGCGGCGACCACTGCTGCGCAGCAGGCGTTCGGCTCTCCATTTCTTGCATGCCGTCATGGGCTTGGAAGATAAGAGGGGTGGTTTTACACAGCGTACGGTGTCCAGGGAGGTGCGTGGCAAAGCTGTCTGCAAATAACTTTCTCAGGAGTGGTGCAGATCCGTGTGCGTCTGTATCTATGCAGGTTTTCTTTGCAAATCCCCTGCAGGCAGACTTTGCTCAGCTAGTTGAACTGGGTCTTTCTGTCTTGTTTTTTTGGCAAACTAAGAATTTCCTTCCTGATAAAAAAACGGACGGCAGGCGCCCCGATTGGGTGCCGCGTTGGAGAGGATGTGACATCAGGCACATCTCTCGCTTCGCCGGATTGCTGGCTGCTTCCCAGGGCAGCCAGGGAGCTGTTTCGTTAAATCTCAACCCAGGTACTCGAGTTTCTGCACAAAGTGCCGACGGCACCACGTCCCAGTCTGCTGCAAGGTCTGTTTGACTTGTGTGTGCTGAGTCTGCTTAATAGATCACTCCCACTGCCGGGGGCTCACTGGGGGCGATGGAATTTGAACTCTCCAGACTGACCGTGAAGTGAAAAAAACAGAAATTGGACAGACAGGGCTGAGATGGATGATGAGGGAACAAATCGGAACGCCAGCAAATTGCAAGGAGCCGGAGGCCAGACGTCTGCAACGTCTCTATCAAACCCACTGATGAGGGGTAAGTAACGCTCCTGACTCACCACCAGCCTTTGCCTCTGCCAGCATCGGCAGAGGGCAAGGTCAGGCTACGGTGGCACGCTGCTCCCAATGTCCTGCTTCCAGGGCAGGTCCACAGTCCATCCCACACAATGTCCCCACACCCTCACACTTCAGAAAGAATTTTAATAAGTTTTACCTATTCAAGACTGAATTTTTGGTTGGTTTTTTTTTTGGTATATCACAGAACAGAGTATCTGATTCTGTACAGCAGTTTATACAAGTGGAAACAAATGTAGCACTTGAACTACAGCATGCTGAAAAATAAGTTTCAGTGTGGCATATTTGGCTTAGATTAGTGCCAGCTGGATGCTCAGCACTGGCTCAGTTCCTCTTTTCTTTTTCTTTCTTTTCATTCCCTTCCTCCTTCTTTTCCTCCTGTCCTTTCTCCTTTCTTCTTATCTTCTTTTTTCTTTTTCTTTTTCTTTTTTTTTTTTTTATTTTTCTTCTTCTTTTCCCTTTCTTTCCTTTTTTTTTTTTTTTCAGATAAGCAGACCCAAGTCGTTTTGCCCAGGCTGACCCACCAGCCCTTGGGGGTTCTTCCGCAATGGCCAGGACATTGTGGTCAGTTGTGACCAATGATGTTGTGGCCATGGGTGAACAGTTATTCAGACAAATGGCCTCACTCTGATCACTGCTCTGTTGTTGACCAAAAGCCATTGAAAATACGACACACTGGCAAAAGACAAGTAATTTAACTTCATGTAACAGTTTAGCTAGACATGTTCCCTATAGCTCTGTTTTCTGAGAAGCTACCGCTACAGCTCAGGGCAAGTGCAGCAGGAACGAGGTAAATTAAGATAATGTGACTTTACACTCTCCTTCCTCCTTTCCTAGGCGGTTCAGGACACTTCCATATATACCAAATAGAAAATTAAGACCCTAAAACCAGATGATAGGTACATCTACTGTGTTGTCTGCCTCTCCTCATGAGTGTTGCATATGTACATACTGAGGCTGGGGTGGGAGGGAAGGGACGGCGATGTGGTTAACAGTATGAACTGAACCAGGTCCACACAGGAGATGAGCTCCAGCAAAATGCAAGCTGGAAGGAGAGGAGCCCACATGCCTCACTGCTGCACACACATTATTTGCCTCTTTGAAAATCAGAGTTCAGTCCATTTCTCTCGTGTCTGCCTGTTCCTCAGCAGAGTCAATAAGCTCTGCTGGTGACTTACAGCAGGAATGTATTTGGCTCTGGCTACATACATCAAAAACTTCAGGTGAAAACCTTTAAATATGAAAAATACCATTCATAGTACTGTTATACATAATGCCATAGGCATATGTGTGTACAAATGTGTAAGCAAGAGCATACTTCAGGAGAAAGGATTTCAAAGCCCCTTGCAACTTGTGCCGTGCATGACCACTGCAGAAGGAAACCAGCCCAGGGACAGGCACCGAGTGTGCGACACCCTCCACATGGTCAGAGGCTGGAAAAAGGTGTTTTTGACCATCACCACAGAAACAAATGCTAGGAAGCTCTCTAGAGAGATCCTGTGAATGCTCTGCTGTCCACAGGGAGCAGTCAGGTTTTGTATGTTTGTGTGGTTATTGCTATAATGCTCCCTCTGTATGCATTACCCTGACAGCATTCATGTGCCCAAGCAATGGCAGTGTGACCAAATATGACCTGAGGTTTAATGTAACTTCTGGGCTGCCTGGGATTTTCAGCCGTGAAAGGGGAGCTAGGTGACCCAACGCCACCGAAAGCCAGTGGGTTTTGGATGTCTAGATGCTGAAGCTGTTGAGGCCTGACTCAGCTTGCCTGTGGACTAAGGTGTGGGCAAATTTCTAATTTGGGTGAACGGTCTTGTGCCTCTGTGAGAAAGCAGTTTTACGTATTTTTGGCAATCAGAAATCCTTGTTGCTGTGCTGATACATGCAGTGAACACAGCTGTGCCACCTACATATACCAGCCTTGCTCCTTCATGGGCAGCTCTGGTGGGCAAAGTGTTTTGAGGACCTTCCCAGAAGTCACTATTTCAGGATTTTAAAAGTCCATGACCAGTTAGCACTCACATTTTCTCAGGCTTTAATCAAAAGCCTGTGTGTGGTATATTACTGATGGCGTTGCTCCTGTGCTGTGCAGAAGTAGGAAATGAGACCCCAACATCCACTGCAGCTTTCCTCCTCCAGGCAAGAAACACAAGTGCCAGCCTGCAGCAGGAGGAAAGTAGAAACGTTGTGATGCCAAGGAATGATGCTTTGGTTGCAGGAACTGGGAAAACTTACCTTTGCCTGCAGGGAGGTTGCCTCCCCGGCATTGCTTCGGGGTGGAGGTGTTTGCTGCAGACAGAACTAGGGCAGGAGAGATGGCAGCTTGGGGCCATGCAGTTCATGGCAGCAGATTTGGAAGTGCACTGTGGCAATTAGTCATCAGACAGGCCTTTCATCCCCCTCTTCTCAATGTATCCAAGGCTGGTGTGAAGCTACTGTAGGCCTCCAGTTCCATTTAGGATAAAAGCCTCAGTTCTTCACAGTATAGAATTCCCAGCTGGATTATGATGTGTTGGCACATACCTCTCTTTAATTTTCACTGACATTTATTTTTGGTGCTTATGTGGTCAATCTTTTAATTCATTGTTAAGACTTGGCAAAATTGCAAGCTAACGGCCAGTCCATAGATTGCTATAATCTGGTCTGGCTCTTTTTAGAGTCTCAGTAGAAATCTGCCTTTTTTCAAGCAAGAACTGAACGGATAAATTCTGCACAGGGATGTGATGGCGTGACCACACTCCTCCCTCTTTGTCACCAAAATGCTGACACGATGATATAACAACTTGGTATTTTGCACAAAACCCCGCCTCTATTTTTGTGTCCAAAAAAAGATCAAGCTACAGCTTGGAAAACTTGTTCCTCAATCTAGGCTTTTAGAATTATTGTAAACATGCTTCTCTTGCAACATATGCAGACTGGGCAATGGAGTTAGTTTCTGAGTGGGAAAATGAAAAGCTTTTTACAGCGCCTAGAAACACAACCAATAGCAACACAGGCAGGATCAGCAAGAACAACAGCGTGGTCAGATAAGCATCATTTGACACACATTACTTAAAGCAAAGCTGTTTTAGTCAATTAATAATACTGTGCTTTAACACTTGTAGCATAGTTTGGCTATCCTTATGTGACCAGAACCACAGCTTCTGGAAATGGCTGTCCATTTGCTAAAGTCAAAGATGTTTGTGAACTTACTGGAATTACATGTTTGTTGTGGGACATGGCCCACAGAACACGAAGGAGGTAGGCAAAGCTCAAATGATGCCAATAACAAATAATACAATTTTCTTTAAAAATTAATCGACATATGTTACTCAGATTTCCTGAGTTCATTCCTCTGTTCATTTCATGCACTCAGTACTGCCCATAAAGCTGTATTGGGGTTCTAATTTTGAGGCTTCTCCCAAGTATGAATCACATCTGAGCTGATGAATCTTTCTGTACCTGTGAAGTTTGATTTGACCTGCTTCTCAGTTTTTCAGTTTACCTGATCTAGTAGAAGATGTCCCTGCTCCTTGCAGAGGGGTTGGACTAGATAACCTTTAAAGGTCCCTTCCAACCCAAACTTTTATCTGATTCTATGTTTCTCATTTTTTTCCTTTTACTTTCTCTTTGTACGTAATACAAGACTGGAAAAGATCACTTGACTCATAGAGTCTCATCCTGTTAGCTGTTTCTATACTGCTAAATAAAAGAGATTGAGGCTATTTCTTTCTTTGAGTCCAAATCGCGCAGACTGACTTGCTTTCACATCTTCAGCTCTTTAAAGCTCCATGCTGAATTATACCCCTGGCTTTCTTCACTAAATCTCCTTTGTGGCCCAAGGGGCACCCAGCGACAGCTTAGATCACATAAATATAAACCTAGCATAAACCAACAAATTATGTAGCATTTTATACAAGCCCTCCCCCTTACCTAACATAGTTATACAGGCAAAGATCTTCTGTGTGTGATTGATAAACAACACATTTCAGATACCTCTATCTTCAGGTCACCATCTACTTAGTGCAGAAGTTTTCAATAACAAAACCATTGTGAGACTTGCTATACAATCTTATCTTGTCTAAATTTGATGTCCTTTATTGAGCACGCTTAAAGGTGAGAGAGCAATAGCCTGACAGGCTGGCAGATGGCTGACACAGTTGATTGTCACCTCTTTCCAGCACACTGTGGCACAGCCAGAAGGGACAGGATATTGGCTGTGAGGGCTTCAGCTCTCCCATGCACGTTCATACCTGGGACAAGATCTGCAGATCTTGTATAAGCACTGATATCATCAGTTAATATGTAAAAATTATTTTGAAGAGTTATGGTAGCTTATTCAGTTTTGTTGCTGAAGGTGGACTTCTCCCTGTTAAGCATCCTATTCCACACCTGTGATCTAGTACAGTCCCTGAAAACCCCAGCAACTCGTCCAAGACAGCCAGTGGGGTTTTCTCTGTAGCTGGTGGAAGGGGAGTGGGACAACTCCAGAGAGTAGCAAAATGTTTTTCCAAAAGCAGCTGTGTGAAATGCCCTTTGGAAATGCTTCTCTTCCTTTCCAGGGGAAACCTGGGCTGCTGATGTAGACTGGACCCTGGGTTTTAAGGCAATGAATGCTGAAGGAGTTAAAGGTCTCCCAGAGGGATTATTGTTGGCAGCTAGCTCTGACCTGTAAAATCTGTAATACTGAAGATCCCCTTCTATTAATATTTGTATGGTACATATGTGCTGTACCTCACTTTGTGGTTTCAACAACAGAGGACACAGCTGTTACTTAAAATGCACCACTGCACAGGCTAACACTGAACACTGAAAACTGAAAGGCAAAATCAACAGGTAACACAATTTATCTCCTTGTACTTTGGTACCTTCCCTTGTTAGGTATTGCTGACTCTAGCTCAGCTCTGAGCAGAGGTAAATGACGGAGCAGCCATATCCTCTTCAAAACGTGGTGCTTTTGAGCTAATTGGTAAAGTGTAATGAGCTTGTGAAAACAAAAGCACTGGAAATAATTCAAAGCAAGAGACAAGCTCAGTCAAAGCAAGGTCATGTTCTGCAAATCCCTCTCATTTTCCGAAGGAGAGCGCAGCTGCTCAGTGCCAACACGGGATGAGTTAAATACACACCCAGAGAGAAACCGTCCTCTTGTCTCACTCCCTCCTGGCAGCTGCTCCAAGAAAGGCTTTACAACTCATCTAATAAATTAAAGAGGTTTATTGGGGTGATACAGTTGAAGTAAAAAACACTGAGGAAACAGTCCACAGGGTTTTTAGCCTTTTTCCTGTCTCTCTTCTTATACAGACTTTGTTTCAGACTGGTCTCCTTTACACGATGCTTCTATCCATGGGCGTCTGCTTACCCTGAAGAAACTCATTGAACAGGTACCCCTCTACTGGGTTGATATGATCTCTGCTGGGTTTGTTCCGTTGGTGAATGCAGTCTGTGCTTTACTGTGAAACCTCCAGGGTGAGAAAATCGAAAATCATGTTGACCAGAATGCAGTGAAATCTGCGTCTAACAGATATTTTTTTTTCCCACAAACGGTTCCTTGCCTAGCACAAGCTCTGTACACTGAGCTGATGATGTGTGAAATGTCCTGGGTTATGCTTTAATTCTGGTGCAGGTAATGGGACGCCACTCTCTGGGATCTCTGAGTGGCTGGGGGATTCCTTCTGCAGCTTCTGTGTCTGCGTTTGGTGCCCTGGGACCAAAGGGACCCAGGCAAGACTACAGTTGAGGCTTCAATTCACCCACACATCTGTTTCTGAAGTGCCTGAGGGTATCTGGGGCCTCTGCTCCCCCTGCAGAAGGGCACGGCTAGGGAGAAGTGATTTCTGAACCTCACTGCTCTGTTTCTTTGAAATTCTTGGATTTAGCCCATGGAGGAGTTGATGGAAAGGGAAGGGTTATTGGAAAGTTGAAAACTCTTCCAGCTTAGCCTTCTGGAGCACCAAGATTGCTAGAAACAAAATATCTTGTAGAATCAAACAAATGGTTTCTAATGCAGGGGCTGGCTTCCCTTCAGAGCATGCCACGCTCTGACCAAAGACCAGAAAACACCTCAAAAGCTTTTCAAGATTCTATCCAGTCAAACAAACACAGACTTGGCACGCAGGAGGTCAGAATGCTTGAGTGGTGATATAAAAAAGGCGGCAGTCATGACCCTGTCAAGAACTCTAGCAGCATTTTAAAATATTTTTATTTATTTCACAGTTTGTTCTTCGTAACGTACTAGAAATAAAATTATACCGAGTTCTTAAAAGGATGTCTGTATTGTCCCATGAGACAGTGTGTAGAAGGCATGACCTCTGGTACACCATGCCAGTGTCCACTCCACTCAAAGCATCACAGACTCTTTCTCTGCTTACAGATTGAGATGAGCAACTCCAGGGAGCTGAGGAAGGAGTGATTACATAAAACTTTAAAGGTCATTATAAATAGGATTGGGTTTTTTTTTTTGGTTTGTTTGCATGGGAGTTTCGATAGTTCATTGCAATAATATTTTCTATTAATTCATCAGGGGAGTGATGTCAATCTTGTCACAGCAGACCAGGTGTCTGCTCTCCATGAAGCCTGCCTAGGAGGTCATGCTGCTTGTGCCAGTGTCCTATTAAAACATGGTGCTCAGGTGAGTGCATGACGGACAGACCATTGTCTCCAGTGTTAGTGTGTTGTATTATCACTTTTTAATGCTAGGTGATCTACCATTTCATGACAGTGTATCACTGTGATGTACGCTCTCTACTTAGCTCAGCTTAAAGTAGTTCTGTTCTAAAATGCACTCCTTGATAAAGCAATCCAAAAAGCACAGATATAAACCACAGTTACTGTTGTTCCTTAGATGAAGATGTAATGTTCTTATCATTTACTGAAAGCATAAGAGGAAGTTCCTCTTGCAAAGGGTTTATAATCCTGCAACAATTAAGGGTGCGTTTTATTTTCTGCACACACTAATCCCATTGGTGTCAATATGCAGTCTGCAGCAGAGGTGTAGGACTGTTAGGATCAACTGACGATAGAATGGGAAGAAAATGGAAACACCATCCAAGCATGATGGTGAAATGGGCGTGTCTCACCGCCTCTACTTTTCAAGCTAGTGCTGAAATTATACTGAATGAGAAAATTAAATCATTATACATAAATTACCTTTCAGTTTAATATTTTCTAAAAATGGAGGGGCTGCACACTTTTGGCTAAAAATGGACACTTTTAGGACAGGGCAAGGGGCAGGTGTGTTTCAGCTAAGATAACTGAGAAATAGGCCCACATTTAGCTCAGTAACTTGGTAACTCCTGAGAGACCTCCAAGTGACACTGGTTAGACATTCATTTGCAGGAGGAGGCACTTGGGAGCAATTTTTAAAAATATTTTTTAAATCGTCTTTTTAATAAAAGCTTATAATCCTCAGAAGCTGTAGGCAGTTTTTGCGAGGAATTAAATAAAAAGTATTGAGAAACCTATTCTCTGTTGAGAAATTGGATAATTTTAATCTATTTTGAAATACTGAGAAGACGAACAAAAAGCCTTATTGTTGGGTGTTTTTCCCCCAGGTGAATGGAGTTACTGTTGACTGGCACACTCCGTTGTTCAGTGCCTGTGTCAGTGGCAGCGTGGCTTGCTTGAATTTATTGCTGCAGCACGGAGCCAGCCTACACCCACCTTGTGACTTGGCATCCCCCATCCATGAAGCTGCTAAGAGAGGTAACCCCATGGGCTTCAGCACTCCTTTCCATGCTACAAGCAGTGTATTGAAGTGGAAAACAGAGATAAAGAAGAAAATTTTATTGAATTGAGTCACGTGGAGTACCTTCCTAGTTGGTTTCATCATGAGCGGTGCGGTTCCTCCCACCCGTGGTGCTCACCGAGGGCAGCTCAGCTGGGCTCTCAGGGCCTCAGAGTTCACGTGGTGACACCTGGAAAGGGTTGCATTGTACAAGTCAGTTGCCTACAATGTGGATATCTGAGGGAGTTTGCTATCTTCAAAAGCAGTGGAGAGAAACATAGCGTGATTCACCTCATCTTTGGTAGACATCTGAAATGAGTCAGACAAAATGCGAGGGCTTTAGCCTGTTTTGCTAACCGTGGCTTGGCAGCTCCTGTTTTCCAGGTCAGAAACACTGGAGCCTACGAAAGTATTACAGTATCATTTCTTGACAAAATACTGAATCTTTGCCAAATTATACCACTGCAATAGAGGATTTGCTGAAAAAAAAAAATTGCCTATTCTCTGTGAGTTGACTCTTCCTTTATTCCTTTTAAGGTCATGTGCAATGTGTTGAGTTCCTCGCATCCCGTGGGGTGAATATAGATCACAACATCAAGCATCTGGGTACTCCACTTTATGTAGCTTGTGAGAACCAGCAAGTGAACTGTGCCAAGAAGCTACTGGAGTCAGGTAAAAAGAAAAATAAAGGATGGTGTACTTCTGTCTCCCGCAACATCTATCTTTGGATTCTCTTTCCATCAAAGATTTAGAAGAGCTCCTGCTCTGGGACTTGGAGATGTCTAACTTTCAATGGCAGCCCTGGGTTAAATGGGGTAGCAGGGTAACCAGGGTCCTCTTGACCTAGGAACGCAACTTTACAGCTTCCAACAAAACAATGGGTGATCCTGGATTTCACACGGCCAGCGGGGCCTAGAACAAACACCATCCTTTCCAATGTCTGTGTGTGTGATGCTGCAGTTATTTGAAGTTCCTTTGAAAATCCTTTCTTTCTTTTCCTCTTTCTTTACTCAAAACAATTGACTCAATCATTTTTACGTAGTATTTCTGCAAACATGTTTTAATTTCCACTGAGTTGATAAAAAGTCTGAAATGTTTCCAACACAGAAAAAAGTTCAGCACTATATATTTTGCATCAAACAAACCTAGCTAAAAGTCTAAGCACTTGGATAATGATTCAAGACCGTTTCTTGTTATCTAGAGTAGTGCATCTCTTCTAGCCAAAGGGGCCATATAACCTAAAGTAGCTATATAGCTAGTACAAAAATGATGGACCAGCAAAGAAGCTTTGGGAAAAACAAGCAAATATCATGTAGATCAACTTATGCTCTATTTAGCACAGTCATCTTTTTTTTGAAGAAGTCAAATACAAATTAATCTAAATATTAAATAGTTGGCTATTATTTTCTGGTTTCTGCCATTTTGGTTTTTGCTGCCTTCTATATATGAGAAGGAATAGGGGTAATGGTTTTAAAATAGAGGGGGGTAGATTTAGATTGGAAATTAGGAAAAAAATTTTTACGATGCGAGTTATAGAACACTGGAACAGGTTGCCCAGAGAGGTGGTGGATGCCCCATCCCTGGAAACTTTCAAGGCCAGGCTGGATGAGGCTCTGAGCAACCTGATCTGGTTGGAGATGTCCCTGCTCCTTGCAGGGGGGTTGGACTAGATGACCTTTGAAGGTCCCTTCCAACTCTAACCATTCTATGATTCTATGATTCTATGAATACTATAAAAACATTATAAATAGTTATGAATTAGTTCTGCAGCTCACCTTTCTTAGGGTGTATTAGGAGCCATTATCCCCAGATAATGGATGTGGGAACACTCATCAAGGACACTTGCTTATATCCTCCTCTACCGAGGGTATCTAAAACTTTTCCATCCTTACATTTTTTTTCCCTAACAAATACTTTGGCATTTGGAAATCTCACCGGATTAAGCATCTGGTACAGAGCAGGTTGAAACCCTTCATGTATTTTAAAGACTTCTTCATGCACTGCTCCTCTGGGATAATTTTATTAGTCACAACCCCACTCCCAACCAGTACGAGCTGTGCATGCATGAATTGTAGTACTAAGCCCCAGCATATGGAAATCCACCTCTGGGTAGATGCTACAGCATTTACAGATTATTCAGAGAAATAGCAGCTAGTGTAGGAAATGGAAATAGGCTACTCTCTATCCATTATTCTTTGCAATCTCTTGGTAATCAGGAGCAAATGTGAACAGCGGCAAGGGTCTGGACTCCCCTCTGCACGCAGCTGCCAGGAATTGCAGTGTGGAGCTGGTGACGCTGCTGATTGACTTTGGAGCGGACATTTGGGTGAAGAACGCTGAAAGCAAGAGGCCGATGGAGCTGGTCTCACCTGGCAGCCCTGTGGGCCGACTCTTCCTGCAGAAAGAAGGTGCCCCTTAGTGCTTGTTTCATTAGTTTATTCAAGATTCAATAGCAAAAAACCACAAAAACTGCTGCAAAGGCTATGCTATTACATGCTACAAGTGCTAAAAAAGTGAGGATAACTAAGCTTATCTCCATTTGCTGGCATATGGACATTATGTTTTCTAGTGTCGGAATGTAGCGGTGTGTTAATAGGGATAGCGGTAACAACAATAACCCATCTTTCAACGTTTGGGTTGTGAATCTACTGCATCTGGGAGCAATTGTGTGGAGCTTCAACACAATGCAAAATAGGGTTTAGGGTGAAAAAACAAGCAAAATGCTCCTTAGAAATTAATGGTGGCTTTTTATGATTAATTAAAGCACTGAAGTCAGTGGGAGTCTCTCCATTCCCTTGTTTCTGAGATGGGAGTAGACCCAGGTGTATTATCTGGAGCGTGCTGACAAAAGCAGGCAGAAAAATCACCTCTGATGGAAGTTGAGGCTAGCTGGTGAGGGCTAGGACTGGGATCTTTGGCTATACAGTATGCTGATGGCTAGGTACGTGTGAGATGCTAGTCTCAGCATAAATGCAAAATTGCAGCCAGAAAAATTTTAATGCACATGATATTGGGAAAAAAAAAGTTTATTAAGAGACTCTTCTTCTAGTTCTTTGCTCTTTTATTGTTGGGGCAACTTCTTATGTTGGTCCAAAAGTATCTTTAAAATGAAAGACTCTATATTACAGTTTTTTTTGGGGGGATTAAGGAAAATTGCACAAGAAGGATATATTGAATATATGTTTGTATACACATTTATAAACAAGGCTTCTTTTAAAGGCCAACATTATATGCTGAATAATCCAGTAGAACCAAACTGTAGGCTTAAACTTTAGGAAGTGCTTATTTTGTAACCATAAATGAAATAGTTCCAGATCTATTTTATTTTATTGATTATGAATACATTAATGAATTATTGAGAGAGATCTTACTTACCAATCTTAAGGAAAATTAGTATAAGGTCTCTTGTGTCTAGCTGTTGGGGTACTTGTGTTCTTCTTCAGATGTCCTCATTCAGTCAGTAAACTATACACATTACTAAATAATCTAGATTTTCATTATTTTAAACAAGTTGCTGATGATGTGGTCCATGACTATTACTATTTCAGTTACATGTTATTGTCATGAACAGATTTATACCAAGGTAAAACTGGAATAATAAAGCGATGAATCAGGCCCTGCTTGAAATAGTAACATGAAAATAATAGTGTGAAAACGCTGTGCATGTTATGTGTAAGCAACGGATATTTTGTTTCCCTGGCTAATCTATGGTGCACAGAGTGGTGATCTTTTTGAGCTTGAATCCCTGCTGCGTTAGACTCCTGACTCCCGTCGCACTGTGTGTGTCTTGTTTATTTGAGATAAAATAACATTTCAGACACACCCTGCGGAGCTGGCCTGAGAAGTGCTGCTCGGGCTGAGCTGACAGCTTGGGCAGTAAGGAACTTTCCTACATGAAATTCAGCACTCAAAATCAGAAATGATAGATGCCTAAAGGGCATTTTGCTGTTGAATCATGTTTTTCTGATGTTCTCCAACATGCCCTTCTCTGAGTAGAGCTAGGCCTGATGGCCAGCTAAACTTTGTTGGCTGGCTGAATGGTTGCAACCTGGGAGAATGGTGCAAACATCACCCCTCTGGTTTCACACAGAGGTTTGGCAATGTGCTGCAGGGACCAGAGTCACCCCACCAGCCCCATGGCCCCTCAGCATGGCTGAGCTGCTGCTCTCCTGCCCTGCTCCTATGCACGGCTTCTCCTCTCCCATGTTGCAGATGCTGGTAGGGAGCAGCCCCACGCTCATGGCCAGGGTGGGCTGGAGGGAGCTTGTTTTTTGACCAGAGACGAGTTGGCGAGTGTGTCGAACCAGAGTCATCCTAGGACTAGCCCAGAGCAGGCATACTACATGTGGTGGTCTCCCTTCCTGGGACTTCACCATGCTGCCAGACCACTCTCCTATGTGTGGGAGGGAGAATGAGCGGATCATCCCAAAACGCACCACCTTTTTGAAGAGTGTGCTTGCCCTTGCTAAATATTTTCAGTGTAGTGACACTGCTTGTGTTTTGATCAGTCTTCAGTTTTTCTTTTTCTTTTTTTTTTGAACGGAAGCTTTTTTTAAATGAGATCCTTGCAGACAGGGCACTTACCTGTGGGATCAGAGTGGTCAAACACACGTGCAGACACTGCACTAGCCAGTCTCACTGGCCTCGGACCAGCTTGCCTTGTTGTACCTAAGCATAACGTAACCCACCGACCGACGCTCCGCTGTCCTCTCCTCAATCACTTACCTCCCTCCCACTTTCCACAATGTCTCTTTTCATCTCCTCCCCACTCCCAGCATCCAAACCCCACCTCCACGCTCAATGCTCCCTCCTCTGCCCTTCCTACCTGCCTTCCCACAGCCCCCCACCACCCTCCCCGCTTGTCACCACTGCACCTTGGGGGGCAAATGACATCTTGGGGGCCTGAACATTGACAGGCACCACAGCTAAAAGCATTGCACAGGATCTACCTCTTTGTGAAATGGATAAGCCTCCCAAGTAAGCCTATAATGCCACTCTACTTAAATTTAAAAAAAAGAAAACCACCACAGATTCTTCAGCAGGGCTTGTATTTACCAGCATGGGACCGGTTAATCTGGAAGGTTTAAATAAAGGTTTA
The DNA here is from genome assembly GCF_036417535.1 of Chlamydotis macqueenii. Taxonomy (NCBI): domain Eukaryota; kingdom Metazoa; phylum Chordata; class Aves; order Otidiformes; family Otididae; genus Chlamydotis; species Chlamydotis macqueenii. The sequence goes on from NC_141556.1 coordinate 134,537,964, forward strand.
TATAGTATTTCTTTTGTTATGTGTTTGTCACTATTATGAAATACATCTCAAGAAAGCAGTGGGCTGCAAACTTTGATCTAACTGGTGGAGTCGTGGGGGGAAAGGCCTTTGAAGGAAGCATCAATCATCTCTTCTTCTCAGAAACACAAACTACATCGGTGCAGCTTAGAAGGGAAAGGCTGATGCTGCTAATGCTAATTGTAGCTATGTCATGATAGAGAGTGACTAGGCTTGAGTTGAATCTCAGTGATGACCTTTGGTGGGCAAAGGTCTGGCTTTTCCCTACTGAGTGTCCTAGGGTGGCTGCACACCCCCTGCACTGGGTGGGTTGCAGGAGTTGGGGGGAGTGGTAATGCACGATTGTCATTTCAGTTTTACAATTCTGGGACAATAAAGCCACATGTGTAACTTCTTCCCCGGCTCTTTCTCCAGGCCCGCTCTCCTTGATGCAGTTGTGCCGCCTGTGCATCAGGAGGTGCTTTGGACACAAGCAGCATCAAAAAATAACTGGACTTCTCCTCCCAGACGAGCTGAAACATTTCCTTCTCCACGTTTAAGTCTTTAATGGTGCCTTTAATAACACAGCAAGGTTCGTGAGGAAAGACTCTTCTCATCAGTAGTGTTGCCAATGCCTGCAATGTTAATTTATGATAATTGCTGGTCCCTAGTGAAAACCTGGGTCTGAGAGGCACAGGAGTGACCAACTCACTCAGTCCTCACTCCCACCACCCCCAGCAAATTCATCATTTAGGAAAGAACAATTCTGCATGGTTGCATGTTTGAGCTTGAAAAATGTGACTCAAGAGCTCTCTAGAAAGTGTAGAAAATGGGCATGGCATTTTAAAATAGAACTCTTGATTGTCTGTATCCTGGCACAGTTTCAGAGGGCTTGCGGTTGACAGCCCCTCACAAAGAAAATGCATATCCCAGCCCAGCCCTGGCAGCACTTCATGTATGCATTAAGGATGCTAAGGAGAGCTACACTTTCTCTAAGCAGCACTCACATGCCTGTCATCTGTGAGGGCTGTACCCACACTACTGTTTGGATAAGGAAAGGGAACCCAACTGGACCTCGCTGCAAAGCAAGAGGGGCCCTCTGGCAGATGTTATTTATTTCCTAAGTACATCACACTGCGGATAGATGAGCACCAACCAACAATCATCTGCATTTAGGCCAGCATCTGAACCACGTGTTTCTGCCATCACATCAAGTAGGTCACTGCTGATGGCAGCTCCCTACAGTGCAATAATAGTGGGGGAAATATTTTAATCATCCATTAAAATAACTTATTACTGGTGCTTTGAAACATAATGGAGCACACTTCAGTATTACAAGTTTTTCCTTCTAGCATATTATTTTTCAAGGACACAGGCTAACAGGCTATCAGTTGCAAGCATTGAGTGCTCCTCCTTTCTTTCCTTAAAAGTAGGTGATATTTCCTAAGCATTTCTCAGCATGCATCAACAGCTTCTATCCCCTTCCCCCACTCAAGAAGAGAGATCATCTTAAGAGTGGGATTTTTTTTTCTTGGAGAGGTGCTACCGTATTCACAGCATTTTCCATGGGAGCAGTAATAATAACACCTCTAATGTGTGGTGATAAAACAAACAATGAAAATGCTGAAATTAAGGTCCATTCCAAATTTAAAAGATAATGGATAATTCCTGCCTCCCACTTGGTTGCTGATCTGCTGGCTCAGTGTATGTGTCTCTCAAACAAACATGACATATGTGGTTCTTATTCCACCGAGGTCGTAAGAACAAATATTTCCTCCAGCTAAACTTTAACACTGGATGTTTTTCTTTCCCTCCCAGAAACACGTCCTGCTGCCACAAACCACAGTTATGACCACTCTGTGCTCTCCCAGGCATTCCCCTGGGAATGTCGGCTGCCTGATACATGTGCGAACGAGGATGCTGAAGCTCCGGCTCTCCTGCCTGCCACCCTGTCCCTTCTCCAGCTCTGAGCCACAGTGCATCTGCATCACCTGGGAGCAGCAGTGGAATCACCACCTCCCCTGTGGGGCTACTGCCACATCACCCATGTGTCAGAGGGACAGACCGAGGACGTCAGCACTTTTGGAAATCCTTTTCATTTTCACTTTACTGTGGAGACTCCTGCAGGAGTGGGCTTGGTGTGTGAAAACTGTGATGACATCATTAACAACAGCAATGAGATATATGGAGTCCTCACCTTGTAAGTGGAGAGACTGATAGCCTTCAAATACACAAACGTATTTTGATGTTTACTGGTGTGCCAGCGTGCACAGTGCAAGCTTCCTTTCACGTATGGGAAGTTAAAGAGGATGCATCAAACGCTACATGGATGCTCATAGTTGATGTAAATTACAATTCAGCTCCTCGGCAGGACAACATGACTGCTGATTAGAGGTATCCAGTGTGACGGTTTGATCTTTTTACGCTGACCAAATGCAACAAAAGCAGTTCTACTGGTTTAGTAGGACACTAATGGGACAAAACAACAAATACAATTAGATCCTCTTGGTGATAGAAACACCTAGAAATCTTCGCTGACCCGACCCAATTAATCACAAATAATTTGGGCTATGTAAAAATTCACTGGCAGTTTTAAGATGGGAGTCTATATTCTTTCCTTCCTGACGGGGAAGAAAAATAGACATCTGTCTTCATAAGCTATATGAAAGCAAGTATCTCAGATGGGAAAGGTGGACCCTTCTAACATCAGTATCTTGGTTAAGCTGAAACTGCATTGAACAGGCAGGGAACAGAAAATGAACATAGTGCTTAACTTCTGACGATTTAAGTGTGAAGAATCCCTGGTTTGGTAACACATCTGAAAGCTTATTGTATTTTAGATGATGAAGAACCTTTTTTTTTTCTTTTTTTTTTATGTACTAGTTTTATCATTTACCCTTAAGCATCTTCAGCCAATGGGTTTATAGGAGTAATGCTATTATCAGGAGAAAATTGCTCTGATCAAGTGGTGAGAGTGTTGCTTCTAGATTGCTTTTCTTCTGGAAATTTCATAGTGAGACTCTGTTTACTTGAATCCCTCTGATAACTATAATTAGGATGAATTCTGTATGCTCAGCTTTTATCATCTCAGTATGTTTGCTTATTTATTTTAATATTAATTATGATCTACACTGGCCAATTACAACTTTATGCATCAACAGTTATCCAGTTATAAACTGTAAAAGTTGTACAGCTGAAAACTGAATAAGCTAATTGAGATTTTGATCTTTTTTTTTTTTATATTTGAAACCATTTGAAATGTAATGCAGGACTTGAAAGATTGTCAGGAACACATTTTATCAGATTCTTTGCTATTATTTTCTTAACAGTTGAATGGTAGTCAAGCAACAATTGTATAGAACATTTGCTCAAAAATAAATGGTTTATACTCTTTTATTTTTTGTTTTAATTCATTTTTTAAATGACAGCACTAATTTTATGGACTATCTGGTACAATGGAGTATTGAACTGAACTCTAATTGTTTGCGATCCTGTGTACAGGCAGGTGTTGTACAGAATAATTCCTTCAGATAGACCTGTAGTAAAAATAAGACTAAAATGCAAATACTGTGCAAATCTTGCCTTTTGCTGATGTTTTGCGGTAGAGTTGGACTCTTGCAATTCTTTTTCTACTCACTTGAGGGTTAGTGAAAAGGAGCCAGGGATTTAAAAAATTTGGAAAGATTTAAATTAAGAAAGTTGCTGTCTTTACTTCGAGTTTTTTAATGATTTGCATCAGTTTGTTTCTCCTGTCTCCTCAGTAAGAGGCACATGTAATGATCTGGGAGCTCTTGTGCCTGCCTACACAACAGGAGCCCTTTACTGGAAGTGAGCGTGTGGAAATCCCTGTACGGTCAGAAGTCCAAGGGGTGTTTGCCAGCATCCAGCGGGTACACTGTGGGACTGGAGAGATGTGGGAGGGCACTAATTCCCTCTCCATTGGATGCAATGATTCATTGCAAAATTGTTTTGGCTCTACAGCAGTTGCTAGATGGAATAAGCCATGTCCCAGGTCTCCATTCTTCATTCTGCAGTAGCGTGCAAAGGTCCACAGCTGTCCTGCACATTTCCTACTGTTTCATTATTTTCTCTTAACTGGAAACCACAGATGTTCTAATCTAGTAAATGTAACATACAGCTTTGGAACGTGTGCAAAGAATGTTCTCTTGCTCTTCACTGACACAATTTCATTTCAAGATGACTAAGAAGGAAATTAATTTTACTTTATTAGCTTAGCAAAATGGGAGAGAGCAACTGCAAAACAGCAGATTAGTGATGCTAGAAGAGCGAAAAGAGTGCTTGTATCCCTAGATTGGGATATACTCAATTCCCCCTCAGACTTATGTTCTTGAGAGACACAGGTCCAGGACTTGATGCTCCTGAAGCCACTTTTTCTTGCTTAACACGTGCACTGTATCTGCCAAAATGGAGACTGCCTTGCCCTGCAGCTCCAGCCTGAACCCTGCTGGCTTTGAATAAAAATTCCCAGGATTTATCTCTCTGCACATTGAGCAATTATTTTACGTTCCTTGATACACTGCTCAGCTCACTGCTCTGAGGGATACTAATCTTCATGCACACAGGCAACATGTGGTGCAAAAGTGCTCTCTAGGATGCCTTGGGGAGTCTGCTTTTCTTTAAAACCACAGCAGTGAACTATTGGTGGGAAGAGAAATGTTTCAAATTCTTATATCCCCATTTGACATGGTAACCCTTATTCCAGCTCTACCTGAGTGCTCAGGTAGCACGTCTGGACAATACCTGGGTCACGTCACTGTGCAACAAGGTCTTGTTTCTTTTCTATGACAAGTGAAGCCTTTGCTTTCTGAACTACTGCCTTTTGTATTTTTAAAGGCCCTGAAACCCATTAATTGTCACTGATTCAAGACACACAAGACTCAATGCATGGCTTTAGCACCTGTGAAGCAAAATTGAGTTTGAAATCTCTCAGATGTTTCACTTCACAAATTAAACTGTGGAGTCTTTGTCGAGTCTGGGGCTTTTGAAATCCCTAGAGCTTTCCTTTCTGTGGTCTGAAAAATACAGTGGTAGCAGTTAAACTAGCTCTTGGTCTCATGAAAGCATGCTGACTCTGAATCCCAAAGGTTCATAGAGACCCTGGAAAGATGGTATGAATACAACAAGTGTAGGATTGTCTCGCCACTGAAACAACACTTTTTATGGATTTATTTTGGGGAACAGGAGTTGTGTTGTTTTTGTCTTTGACTAAGTAATTGTCCCAAAAAAGGAACTGTTGGTGTTGCAAACTTCTGTGTGGCGTGAAGCTCCTAGCAAGTCCTTTGCTCTCCCCAATTCTCCCCGAAGGTGGGTCACCCCTGTACATGTCTCCCCATTTGTGTCCTCCTGACGAGCATGAGGTCTGAGGCTGACAAACTCTTTCTTCCTTCCAATGGTTTATATATAGTTTTTTCCTATAAGCTAGTAGGCAGCACCTCCACCTTTCCAAGCCTCTTCAACAAGAACTGTAGGCCTCTCTTTCTGCCATAGCTGCATTTGTACTTGTCGGTTCAGAAAAGGCAACAAAGGTATTTTTGCACCTTAGCTAACCAGACCCCAGTGAGCGCAAGGTATGAACATATCCCGACTTCCTTGGCATTAAGTGTATTAATTCATCACATGAAAAAGGCAAAGCACTCCTCAGGCCCTGGGAGTACCACATTACTGTCTTTGCTCACAGACTGCTGGGGAGAGATGGCTTTGCTCACTGCTCCCAGTTATTTTTGGCCACACAGACACCCTACCCAGAACCTCTTCCACACAGAGCAAAGGTTAAGAAGTATCTTTTTGTCTCTTCCAAGCGATAATTACTTTTATTATTTCTGAGGCTAGAAAGTAAACAAAACCAGCCCCAAGCAGCTCAATCCAAATCAAGCAAATTCCTCATTTTTCTTGCAGGAACAGGACAAAAGCTATGAAAAATATTTCCCACCAGTTGAGCTTTTGGGACATATTCTTTAGAGGTGATAGAAGCAAATTCAAATCCCCTCCTAGAACAAAATAGATTCAATCTCTATCTTTGCTATCCTTGAAGCTTTGGAAATAGAGCCTCCTCAGTTTTGGTGAACCTAAGCCTCTCTCTCACCCAATTTATCCAGCAAAACTGTCTGACTTGAAGTCACTAATAGTTTCTCACTGATAGTGCCTCAGTACCTAAGAGCATAAGACAGGATGTTTGGATTAGGGCATTCCTGGAGCAGGGATTGGCAGCCCTAGGGGGCTGAAATTGGGTCCTGGGCCATGGGTAAGGTGAGGGACACCCAGGGAGCTGCCAGGGGGCAGTAAGGGCTGGTGGTGCCCTCAGGGCTTGGATATCTGAGTAGCCATGCAAACTCTTAGCATTCATGGCGTCCTATAAAGAGGAATGCTATAGCTCTAGCAAATATTTTGTGTATGGCTAATTCCCCCCATTTGTTCTGCAAGAATTTCCAGCTAACTTTATCTGAGAAAATTAGCAATGTTTCCTTACTCAGTCCTCAGTCCTCCTTTGATAGTCCTCTATCTCACCCCTCCCTCGTAGCCTCTTTTTTTTTTTTTTTTCGCAGGCCAAAGACTCCCAGCTTCTTTAGCCACTCCTTGGACAGAAGTTGGTTGACTGAAATATTGTGATTCTATTTGTAAATAAAGTATCTCCCTCCCCCACAAAAACAGAAAAAAATGGCCAGAGCTGTCTAATGTTTCCTAGCTGCTTTCCTTGCGTGTCCTGTAGTGTTTCTCAGATATTTCTCTGTTCCTGGCTCATAAAACCAGGCAGCTTAATACAAAACAAATGCCTAGTGAAAACATCCTCAGCACAGTTCCTGAGTGAGTTTTGCACATGCTCTCTCTTTTCAGTTATCTCATTCCATAAAAACAATCTTGGTTGTTTTGCATGCTTATCCTGAATTAAAGGGTGACTGCTACATGCAAAGCTCCGGCAAAGGGCATAGTACAGAGAGCTCTTCTTTTCCTGAGATATGGAGAAGGGATTTTGCTCAGTCCCTGCGCACAGTCTGGAGTTCAGGTCTGCTCTTCTGTGTGCCTGGGCAGCTCAGCAGAGAGGTTGGCAGGCAAGGCATTGCTTTCCTGTTAAGAGTGATTATTAAAAGCTCCCAAATCCTCAACTTTTATGAACTGAAAGACAGAATCATAGAACAGTTTGGGTTGGAAGGGACCTTTAAAGGCCATGTAGTCCAACCTCCTGCAAGAAGCAGAGACATCTTCAACTGCATCAGGTTGCTCAGAGCCCTGTCCAACCTGGCCTTGAATGTTTCCAGGGATGGGGCATCTACCACCTCTCTAGGCAACCTGTTCCAGTGTTCCACCACTCTCATTGGAAAAAAAAAATTCTTCCTTACATCTAGTTGGAATCTAGCTCCCTCTGTTTTAAAAACATTTCCTCTCTTCCTATCACAACAGGCCCTGCTAAAAAACTTATGCTTGTCTTTCTTACAAGCCCCCTTCAAGTATGGGAAGGATGCAATAAGGTCTCCACGGAGCCTCCTCTTCTCCAGGCTGAACAGCCCCAACTGTCTCAGCCTGTCTTCACAGGAGAGGTGCTCCAGCCCTCTGATCATCTTCGTGGCCCTCCTCTGGACTCGCTGCAACTGGTACACATCCTTCTTATTCTGGGGGCTCCAGAGCTGGATGCATTGAGAGAACATTGAGAGAAATGTGGGATAAGAGTAACTGAATTAATTTCTGGCTTGGGAGGCTGAGAGACGCATTTGCTGCCTTTCCCCTTCCCGCAGCAGTTCCCCACGCTGGCTGCCTGCTGCCCCAGGCATGGGAGCCCCACTGAGGCATGAGGGCAGGGGGCAGAAAAGCTGCTGCAAAAGGGGGCTTGTTGGCCCTGCTGCCTTTGCTTGCTCCTCCGGCCAGCGCTATGTTCATGCTACGTTTAGCCAGCAGATGGTATTGCTGGCACATGTCTCTGCAGAAAATTTTTGCGGGAGGAATAATTGGGGGAAAAAATCGAGCTAGGAGAGTCGTGGTGCTGGGAGTGAACACAACCCCAGGCTCACATGGAGCAGGGAATCGCTGTCATCGCCACTTCCAGCCGAGAGCCGTGCCACTTTCATTTTTTACTGTCCTGCTATTGCCCACCTTTTCTGCATTGATTCTCTGAAAGCAGGATTCAGCAGGTCAAGCTTTCTCTTAACTGATGGATTAATTGTGCTTTATATTTACCTTCCTTTTATGTCCTCTCTACAGTGTTCTGTTTATACTGCTTTCCATGATCTACAGCCCAGGAGATGCATGCATTTCATATGACTATCTAGTTCAGCTTCATGTCTTACAAAGAAATGTCTTCACATACTGACTACATGTAGGCCGGGCCTTTTAAATATAATATATGCTGTGAATTATTATGGCAGATCTTTGCACATCCTTCTAGGTGAGGTAATTTACTAAGACATATAAATGGCTGCCTGAAGATGGGCTTTTGCCTCATGCAAACAGAGGCAGTTACTTTGGCAGTGCTCTCGTTTTCCTGCATCTTATATAGGAGCTGCCTAGAACATTGCAAGTATCAGTGCAGGGCAGGAACAGCATTATATACTTGGTATGTCTGCAACTTCTGCGCAGCAAATTGCAGCTGGCTGGTGTACATAGGATGCACAGCTCCTTCATCAGTTTCTTCTGGCTCCACAAAAGCCATAAAGGAAAGGAGACAGGAGGTCTGTTTTGCTCTCTGTCACACACATGCCTCTGGGCTCGCTCGGTTAGAAATCACCCTTGCATCCTGAGACCGTGAGAGGGGAAGTGTTGTAACCAGCTGGATGGAAACCATGCACCACAAAGATATAAGCACCAAAGAGTTTCTGGTTTGTTTAGTATGTGCCCCATCTTAAGTGACGCGTATTTTAATGCTAAGCTCCAGCTGTGGTCATCTTGCAGCCGCTGTTCCTTCAGCAGCGCTGCATTTTGTGTAGTGGTTGGTAATATGACGCATATGGGCTGGGATGAACAACCTCGTTCCATATCACATATCAGCCTTTGAACCTACAGTGTTTTAACTATGATTTTTGGCCTCCTCAGTCTTCTGTTAAAGTGCAGATATTCTAATATAACCAGGGGGGAAAAAAGACAATTTCTTGGTGGCATTTTGTACAAATTAGTTCTGTGCTCTTTTTCTGATCATTTTACACAATTTTCTCTTTAAGATCCCATTCTTCCTTTCACTAATGGACTTATTGACTCATATCTATGGAAGCACCTTGCCTTCTGGCTCCTTTTGCTAGCTCATTACATGTATTTATTGCTGCATATCTCTGAAGAAATTTCATTAAATTCTGCTTTATTGTTATCCCAGAAACCTACTGTTAGTATACAGTGCCCTTTCATGCTCATAGCAAGTGCAAGTTCGTTCTGTCTCTTAAATTTTATTAATCTCTTTCAATCATTTAAAAATGAAAAAAAACCCAGGTAAGTTACTGCAGGATTTTGCCTCCTTCCATTAACAGCAAAATAAACCTAATTTCCTGCAGCTTTCTGCTTTATAGCTCAAAGCTTTGGTGTGGATTACTTTTTTGAGAGCTATTATGATTGCCCACAGGCAGAACAAGTTCAGTAAAATATCAGCTGCTGAATCTCCAAAGAAACATTCATTGGGGAAAAACTTGCAGCTCTTTGTTTGCAGCATTTTGTAGTTACTTAAGAGGCATTCCTGTTCCCTTAGCCTCATGAAAGGTGACCGTTAGTATTTTTAAAGTGCCACAAGTATGAGACATGAATGTGGTTGAGGAATTTGGAAAGCACTTTGGAAAGAACTCAGAAGGCAGATTAGAAAACCCAAAATGCTGAGAATTAGACATTGGCCTAAAGCCACTTTTGCATCCAAATCCATGCCAAAAAGAACCCCAAAACAGACACCAGTAATTTTTGGTAACTATTGTTGATGCTCCAAATGACATAGTCACACAAATTCCCTTGACATCCAGACCCTCAAAGCTATGTAGATGCCACAGCACACAAATTTTGCTTGGACAGCAGTGTGAATGAAAGGCCCTATGGACTGACAGGTGGCCAGCCCTTAGCCTAGTGCCGAGTTCACTACCTTGTGCAGTCCTGCTGCACTTTCAAACCCATCTCAGGAATTCACTGCAAGGAAATCCCCAAATTCCTGTTACTCCACACTGTAAGGTGTGTAACGTGTACTGCCCCTCTCTCCAGTAGTTCCTGGATCCCTTACAGCCAGCTTCTGTGACTGTAGGGGATCTCCTTCCTCTGACATGTGGATGACCTGAGGATTTAGATTCCTGTATCTTCATTTGCATTTCATCCATATGCAAATGCAGTATATGATGAAACTGGAATTAAGGATTCCCATCTGGTGAGTGTTTCATAATTGCTGAAAAGAAGCCCATGGTTGATTTGGCTTCACTGAGGCTGAACAGCATCTGGGTGCCACAGGACATTCTAATTTCTGTTCCACCCATTGCCAACATCATGGACCAAGCTGGAGAGTGCTTTTGCTTCCTTCAGACCACTGTGACTGGGTGTCTTTCCCACGAGGAAGAAGTGGGGTATGAAGCAGACGCAGTATTTACCTGAATCTCACCCACCAAAGAGGCAGAATGATGTTTCATGCACATCTGAAATGTACTGGTAGGGTCAGACTGTAGATGTTTTTCTCAGTTCAGTTGAGAATTATAGGATATTGTTAACAGTCCTTATCTATCTACACAGTCCAAAGTTTTTGTAAGCTTATTTATCCAATAGGTGGGTGAACAAAGAAAGGGTGTCAAGTTGTCATTAAGGGAATCAGAAAAATTTGTTTGGTTTGTTTCATGAAGTATTGGATGTTGTGCTTCTCCTGGAGAAAATAAGTGAAAACATGACAAAAAATATTGGTGGAGAAATGAAAAAGGAAAAAAAAAAACCCCACAACATTTGTCCTACAGCTTTGTTGAGAAAGAAGGATGTCAATGGGATAATAAGCAGAACGTAATGCGTCCTCTGATCCATCCCTTGTTTTCCCCCCTGTTTATAAAGGGAAACCCAGGAGGCTTTGCTGGTCTACTGTACTTTGCACAAAAGCTTTAGCTATTTCTCCAAAACACACATTTTTTTTTACCCAGGATATCTTGACTTCAAGACTGGGTTTTGGATTTTATATATACATATATATATATAAGTGCACTGTGTAGTACAGTTGGCTGTGTTTGGAGAATGCTCAAGCTACAGCTGCTGCAAAATCAAATTGCCCAATTGTTCAGCAAAGAACAGACACTGGGAGAACAGCAGCATTACTTTTGAGACAGGTCTGGTGAACTACCACTTTAATGGAGAGTATTATACAAACCTAGAGAATAAGCTCTCTCCTTTTTAGCACATAAGTCCTTAACCCAAGGATCTCACAGGGCAGAGACCCTAGATGGAGTTTCTTGTCACCCTTCTAGAGAATAGGTGCTAACTTGTCCTATGTAGATTCTCTAGTGTCTAATAATGGCTAGGCAGCAGCCTTGTTCTCTGAGTGGACACAGATAAGCAACAGCTGTGCTAATACATGTGCTGGGGCTGTTTGCTGGTTCTGAGGGCAATAACAAAGAAACCTGCCAGGCCCCTAACATTAACCTCTCCCACTCCAAAATATCAGCAATTAGGGCTTGTCCCTCCTGGCCTGCACTAACTCCCAAACCAATCCCTTTGAGGAACATTGCTATTCTAAGAGTTTGACAGTAAGGGAAGAGATTTTGAGTTTGTGTTTCTGGGAAGTTGTCTCTATAATGCACTGGTAGAGACATAGCTATAGAGTTTCTCTTATCTGCCTGGCCAGCTGTTTTCATCAAAATTTAATTGGTGAGAAGGACGGCACGTACATGCCACATACTTGCATCTCTCTTGGAAGTCATGCACTGCACGGAGTGTGCACATTCTTGGAATATCTCAGGTGTCAAAATAACAGAGAAGATGAGAGACGGGCCAAAGACAAGGAAAGGGAGGGACTGCAGGCCACTAAATAACTGTTGATATCCTCCTGCCCTTCTCCGTGAGGGGCTGTGGCAAGCACGCAGGTTAACCCACCCAGCCAGGCAGGCACTGGACTGTTGCCCTCAGGGCTGGCCTTCTTCAGGAGAGTGCTGAGCTCCAGAATGTGTAGTTGGTTGGGAGCTTTGCATGTGAGTGGTGGAAATTTTACTGGACTTAACCTGAATACTACTGGGAAAGGCAGCACTGCAGTTTCACAACCACCATTCTTTTGCTTACATCTGTAGTTTTTTAAACATGCATGAAGCAAAAAAAAAAAAAAAATTTGAAATTATTTCTCCTCCTTTTTTTCTCCTTTGTAGTACATTTCTTACTAACCTATACCAACTCATTATGACCACAAGAACTAAGGCTTCAGGATAAATCTCTGAAAAGCTGGGCAGTGCTAGGAGCAATCCTGCACCTTCAGCCTCAGTTCAGTTTCCTTGGACTTATGACTCCTGCTGTGCTCTTTAACTATGTGATACCTGTTCTACCCCTAGACCCTGTGTCCTCACTGCAGACATGTGGAGTAATGTGGTTCCTTCTCATGGTTCCTTCTCATTGCTCAGAGTGTCAGTGCTCTGCCTCATTCATTGTAGGCAAATCAACCACGCCCTGATGATAAGGTTATTAATTTCCTCCAATGCTTTTCTTTGGAGTTGATCACTGCTGTGACTGTCTTCTCACAAGCATTAGTCAATGCATTGTTACAGCTCCCCAGCAACGAATTCCCACTGCACAATCAGGGATCAGAGTCACAGCAGATTCCTAGTCTTGGATGCTCATTTGAGGTATCTGGCATATTTTTGTCCCCAGCTGTTTAGGATTATGTAACATTGTAGGTACTTAATACACAGCTGGTTTTCGTTTCAGTTGCAACTGTGAGAAAGTTATTGATAATCGAGATAGATGTAGAGAAAATGCATCCTGCGTAACTGCTGCTTTTTAAAAGCCATGTTTCTGTATCTTTTCTGGTGGTATGTACAGAGCAATTGATAAGGGCAAAGCAAGACCCACATCTCCAGGACAGCATACAACACCCTGCGCCAGAACTTCATCCTTTCTCAGGAAATGTAGCTTCCAGCTCCCATGAGAAATAAATGTTACAGGACCAACAGCATCTGTGAAGTCCACAGGACCTGAGGGACAAGAAGTGAACGCTGGAGATGGAGCTGATATTTCTGACAGCAGGATATGGTGAGCTCTGCTGCCAGCCCTGCAAGGGCTATTTCCACCACGGCCCTTGAGGTCTCAGTAGATGAGCATTACCACTGCTACTTTCTCTTCCTCATTCTCATCGTTCCCCACCACTGCTTTTTCGTATCCTCTTCTGGCACCTCTCTTTTCCCTTTCTTCCTTCTCTTTCCTCCTCTCTTGCCCCTGCCATTGACAGTGACTGGAGAAATGCAAAACTGTTGTGAAATGCAAATAATCACAGCAGACTTTATTCATTTGGCCTCTGTTTCAGGCCACATGATACTTTCACCGTTGGTATGGCTCCAGGCTTCCTCCCTGGCAGTCTAGCATGTTGTGAAGACCTTCCTTCTTTGACCCCATCACCAAACTCATCCCTGATTCTTCCTCCCTCCGTCCCTGCCTCAGTAATCTCCCACCTGTCCACCCACACTTTTCCTGTGTTCAGCCTCCATCTCCATACAGGCTCAATCTTTCATTGCTTAGGTTTTCTGTCTCTCTCTGGCACCTCCAAGCTCCCAGTTCCAGCCCTGATTTCCCTCCAAGCATTCTCTGATTTATGTTTCCTCATAGAATCTCTTTCTGCAGTTATTCCCACTCCTCTACATGACAAATCTTGTCCTCATTCAAAAAGGGTGGGTTTCTGTTGTACCATACTTGGGAGCCAGCAGAGAGAGCACAAAGGAATGGTGCTTGCTGCTCCCTGCTGCGATGGCTAGCACACCATGGGCACCAGTGTTTAGGAAAAGCAACCAAAAGGAATTTAATCTTCACCTGAAAATGAAATTGAGGTTAATAAAGACCTCACTTCTAGCCTTTAGTTTCCAGCTGCTAGCAGCTCTCTGCAGACCAGTACATGAAGGACAAGAAGATGACTGGGAGTAGTCAATATGGATTTATGGAGGGGAAGTCTTGCCTGTCCAACCTGATAACCTTTTATAACAAGATTATTGACTCGATGAATGAGAGGAGATCCGTAGGTGTTGTTTATCTCAGCTTTAGCAAGGCTTTTGACACTGTCTCCTGTGACATCTTCATAGATAATCTGTTGAATGGGCAGATAAATGGTCAGTGAGGTGGCTTGAAAACCAACTGAACTGCTGGGCCTGAAGGGTTGTGATCAGCATCATGAAGCCAAGCTTGAGGCTGGTCACTAATGGTGTACACCAGAGTTTGATAGCAGTATGACTTGGAAAACAGGCGAAAGAGCTCCCTCAATAGGTCTGCAAGTTTCACAAAACTCTGGAAGGAGAAGGCTCATGAGGTTCTTTGACACCAAGTGAAAAATCAGCCAGCAATGTGTCCTTACAGTAAAGAAGTTCAATGGTCTCCTCGCACTGAATTAGGCAGGGCATTGCCAGCAGGTCGAGGGAGGGGATCCTTCCCCTCTACTCAGCAATGGGGGAACACATCTGGAGTGCTGGGCCCAGCTCTGGGCTCCCCAGCACTATTGGAGTGAGTCCAGCAGAGGACCACAAAGATGATGAAGAGACTGAAATACCTCTCATACAAGGAGAGGCTGAGAGAGATAGGGCTGCTTAACCTGGAGAGAGGAAGGCTCAGAGTGATCCTGTCCATGTGTATCAATAGCTGATGGGGGATAAGTAAAGAAGAGAGGGCCAGACTCTTCTCGGTGGTGCCCAGTAATAGGACAAGAGGCAGTGGCCACAAACTGAAACACAGATGTTTCCACTTAAACATAAGAAAAACTTATTTACTGTGAGGGTGACTGAGCCCTGGCACAGGTTGCCTGGAGAAATTGTGGAGTCTCCATTTCTGGAAATACTCAAAATCTATCTGGATGTAGTCTTGAGCAAGCTGCTCTAGCTGACCTGGCTCTGAGCATGGAGTTGGGTTAGACAATCTCCAGAGCTGCCCTCCAGCCTCAGTTATTCTGTGATTTATTCAGCTAGTACAGGTATCTTCCAGAGGGAAAAGAGCTTGGTCCACAGTCCACCATCTGCTTACGTTTCTCCATACAATCAGAACAGCAACGTTCAGTTACCTGCACGTCACCTTCACATCTGCAGTAACTGGAAGCAGATTTAGGAGTGTAAGCCTGACCTCTGTTTCTGGCCCTGAAAAGCTTTTTCATAGAAATTCAAAGGAATGCTACTGGATATTTTTGGGCAGAGATTCACAAATTCTTCCCAGAGCAGGAAACACCATTCAATTTCTCTCCATTATTTTTTTTTTCTAGCATAAAAACCAGTATAGAATAATATTTTGCAAAACAGGGAACTGCAGATGTGGTGTGCAAGGCAATAGATTTTAAGGAAACTTTTCTACATGCCTGAGAAAGATTTCTAGCGACAAGCAGAGCCCACGTAGCAACAGCAGAGGTAAACAGTTCATCATTGAAGTTTTCATTTGAAAAGCATGATTATATGAATTTTATTATTTTGCAAGCTGTAATGTAGCATTGCCACTGCTAGTAACAGGCCACAAGCTTTGTACCAAGTTTCAAGGTCTCACGCCTGAGGCTTGTCAGGCTTGTTCTGTATGAATATTTTGTGACCTGCCTGCAGCTTTGTTTTACTTGTGTTAGTTGTAATAGCAAATTTTCTAATTGACTGGGTGTCTGTGGCTAAAGACTAAAGGTGTAAAAGCATGCTAGCAAGTATTAAAATGCCCCCAGGTGGATCGTGGACTGAGGAAGATGAAACTGTCAATGTGAACATCCTGTTCTTCCCAGCAAAAACCTTCAAATGCTGATGACTTGCTGTAACAACCTCCTGCCATCACCAGCATGAAACCACCTACATTGGGGCCCAGAAAAGCAAGGAGAGGGTCAGTACCCTCAAAAAGGGTGGAAAATAAGAACTGTTTGTGTATCAGTTATGACTGTATTGTTATTATTTCTTTACCTGTAATAATTGAATCTGGTCTAATAGTAATTATACTCTTAAGATTTCAATTATACTATCAATAGATTATTTGCTTTATAGGTAAGGTACGTTTCCTCTTTGGCTGGGAGCAAAATTTTGAGCATAACAATTCCTAGTTTTTAAAATCCAGATTGTAGCATGTCACTTGATAATCACCAATAAATCCACAGATATTGGATGATCTTAAAACTCTCATGATTTCCATGACTGCAACCAACTATAAACCAGGCCATAGTAGTTCTGTAAAGTCCTCCATGAATGCAGTTTCCATAGGTCTATTACACATTTTGTAAGACCATAACTGTGAGATAGATTTCTTTATTCAAACTGAGTCCAGTTTAGCTCTCAGATGCTAAAAATCCTCATCTCGAAGTTAGCATTTAAGCCATTCACAATAAAATATGTTTTGATGATTTTTTGCAAAGGCTAACTCGTTTTCCAAATCTTCAAAAGCATTACTTGCATCTCTGTACCATTCTGTCACTTTGCTGAGCTGTCAGGAAGGAGTAAGAGATGGTATGTAAACCCAGTAAGGCTGTTTTATGTTATGACTTCCCAAGCAGGTAGGCTTTGAAAGTGTTTAATGCAGAACCCTGCAAAATTTTCATAGCTTTTATTTTTCTCCTTGGATGGCAAGGAAGAAAATTTGGGCTAAGGTGGAACAGCTAATAGAACAAAATCATAGAAATCAAAATTGCCATCTCTACATTGACCTCAATATTCTGAGAAATTAATGTCCTCGTGTCAAGGGAGCAGATCACTTTAATAGATTGAAAGACTCATCATATGAAGTTGCAAAACTTCAATCAAGGACTTCACAAAATTCAAGTCATTTAACTGGAGAATTGCTGACACTGCATATGTCTTCAAAAAGCAGAAGAGTATGATCTGGACAACAAAAGAATAGACACGTCCCTCTTCTTCAAAATTGCTGTCCTTGGTGTTAGCTGAAATTGCATGGCGAGATTCTTCAGTGGTTGAGGAGGTAGAACATAAAAGTATATTGATTGTCTTAGTAGCCCTGTGTCCACATTTTTCTTCTACCATTCCTTCTTGTCTCTGACAATAAGATGTTATTGTTACTGTTGGGAAGTTTGGGCTCTGTAAGCAGTTTGAGATCTGAGTTATTCTGTGGCATGAAGACCTTGTTGAGTAATATCTTCTCTGAAGGACATCCTTTGCAAGAAAAGGACTGTGATTGTGTAAGAAGATGTCCATTCATGCAAGAGATTCTTGAAGAAAGCATCCCCAGGTTGTGAGTCACATTGGTTCCTCTGCTAATATAAGACACTTTGGAGATGTAATCTGTTGTTTAGGAAAGTGTGATGCATCTGGTATGTTCAAAAAGGTGGGATGACTTCTTTCTCTTAGAACACAGAAGAGAATTTCTCTCCAAAATTTGTGCTTGTTAATAGCAGTCCTCAAAGACTCCCTTTGCAATTTATCAGGAGACAGTCTAAATACTCATATGTGCCACTCTGAACTGCCTGCACACACTACTCTTTTTGGATTCTCTGCTTTTGGGAAAACTGACTATTATATGTTTCTAAGTTGGTCCATAATTTACACTGCCACTAAGGCAATAAACAGGCATACTACTAAAAAGAAAAAAAAAAGAGGCAAAAGTTTATATATTGAGACTTTAAGGTCAGACTTTTCATTGCAAGGTAGGAAACAAAAGGTTATAGGTTAAAAAAAATACATACAGTCAGAACTGTTTCTTAACAACAGTGTATTCTTCTCGATGCTCATTTTCTCTTACCTCATAGTCCCAGGATGCAACCTGGCCAAAAGAACTGGAGGTTTAGTATGAATGGCAAAATCTCCTCTTCTGAATGGTGCCCTCAGTTCTTATTTCAGGGTTTCCTGCAGGGCAGTCACCTCAGTGTCTTCTCTCCCCTTCCAACCTCAACTAGTCTAAGATCCTGTTATGTTATTCAAGTCACTGCTTTGCCTGATGGAGACCAGGACTTACCATCAAACTCTCACACTGATTTCTCGAGCCTCAGGTCCAAGTTTTCCAGTGTCTCCTGTGCTCCTGGCCTTGTTTAACTCTGTACCAATATCTAGTACTAGTGGAAGGTGGGATCACAGTGGAGAAAAGCACCCTAATCATAAAACTGTAGACCATTAGGATGTTGATAGTACACCTTCTCCACCTGTGTTTGAGTATAAACTCCAACCTATCACTTTCGTAAAAAAATCTTGCCTTCTAGTGGTTCACATTTTGCCTTTCATTAGAACTCCCAGTAAGCTCTACTCTTAGATAGTTTAAAATGTCATTTATCAGGGCTTTTCACTTTGTCTTTGGGGACTATTCGGTGAGTCAATAGACATCAGCATTAGGAAAACTTCCTTCATATCAAGCCAGTTTACCTTTCCTGGATTGCACCCTGTTAGTTCAGGATTTACGTCTTTGTCCCTTCTTAGCTCTCTCACCCTGCATGTGAACTGTCATCTGTGAAGCAGTACGGGAAAATGTAACTGTCATGGTTTAGCCCCAGTCACCACACCGTTTCTCATTCACCCTCTCCCTCCCCAGCAGGATAGGGGAGAGAATTGGGAAGAACGGAAAACTCGTGGGTTGAGATGAAAACAGTTTACTAGGATAGCAAAGGAAAATTCCAACAATAACAGAATATAATGATACTAAAATATACAAAATTAACAAAGCATGATTTCTCACCACCCAATGTCTGAATGACCGATACAGCCTGTCCTGAGCAGCGATCATGGAAACGAAACTGGGCAGCAAGCAAAGGAGCGAGAGGGAGAAAGAGTAAGGGATCCAGAGAGCGAGATGGCCTCCCCAGGCAACCCCCACTTATATGCTGAGCATGACGTTTATGACATGGAATACTCTCTTTGGCCAGTTTGGGTCAATTATTCTGGCTATATACCTCCCAGCTTCCTGCACTTGTACATTAGCGAGACCTGGTCTCATTAGCAACAACTTACAACATCAGTGTGTTTATCAACATGCTTCACATATGAAATACAAAACACACCGGCTACTGAGAGGAAAAATAACTCCATCCCTGCTGAAACCAGGACAATAACCTACATCAAAGGGGACTACAGCAAAATTGTGAGACAATGGCCATTCCCAAGCAGAAAAAAAAGAAAGAAAGAGAAAGAAACATGGGCCTACTGAGTGGCAAAAGAATTTTTTTTTTTGGAAAAAAATATTACTGAAGCTTGTAAATTTATTGAATGGGAAGACTAATAGCAATTTCAGCTCTTGAATGACAAAGTACTATTTCCGTGGAAGGATATATATGCTGTATATGAATGGTATAGAAGGTTGTAAGTCTTAAGAACAACTGTGTGCTCAAGAATTTGAGTTTTTCAGTGCCAAATAGAGCTGACAAGGTAGGATGAATTGTACAAGCAAAAGCAGAGCTGTACAAGTTTGAGTTATTAACCAATGTCCCAATAAGCGACTGGAACAACCACAGAAAGAACGTGAAAATTTCTGTGACGGATTTTTTTCAGTATAAATGCAACAAGCTACAAGGCTGTTATGTACATTAGTGGGCCACGGACTGACAAACACTAAAGCATTGTTGCTATGGTAAATGTGTTGTCAAATGTAGTTTTGGGCAACTATGCAAGAACTACATTTTCTGTAGTTCTTTTCTGTCACATTAAAGCTAGCCTTGAGGGTGTTTTTTAAGCTTTATTGAAGAGAATCATGACTGATAACTGACAGTTAACAAGTTAAGCAAACAATAGTTTTATAGTCAGCCTCATGTGTCTATTACAGCAAATGACACATGCTGGGAGCATATGTAGCATCTTGGACACCTACACTTTCTTAAGTATGTACACAATTATTCTTGACTTTGAAGTACAAGTAATTAGTAAGGATAAGCACAGTCTTCATTGGTGAAAATCAGTAGCACTCCACATCTGCTGACACTCAATCCATCCTCACCGTATTTTCTTTTTGAATCTCTATGCCATATGCAAAATTCAGAGAGAAGTGCCTGTGGCAGTAAAAACACAGACTCTGTGGATGGTGTTCCAGAGACCTCTATTGTTAGTCAGCATTAGTCTTTTACAGTCTATCTAAGTTACACGCGAAGTGCACACACTTAATCATCTAATTTGATTGGTAGCAATATACTGTTCACATGCCTTATGCTTCTTTTGGATTGGTCATAGTTTTTTTTGTTGTCTTTACTATTTTTGCCTTTGGTATTTCCTTATCTTATTCTAGTTGCTGAGTTTTTTTTGTTATTGACCAAGTGGTGTTCAAGGACATAGCTCAAATTTGTCAATGTCAAACAGCTGTGCTGCACTCTCTGCCTTCACAAGTGCTCACTAAAAAGGAGAAGAAAAATTACTTCTCTGCAGGGGGCAACTACTGGATGTTCTCCTCTAAATGATCCTTCTGCTATGTGGAAGATTTTTACATACAGGATACGGTGAAGCAGGGATAAAGGTTCTTCCTTTTTATCCAGCACAACACACAACACTTCCTTGCAGCTGCCTCTGAGGATACCAGTGACCTGGGGTCTCTCTCCCATCTGAGGGGATTGAAATCCTTCTGCTTTATCTCTCTGGATATATGAGCTAGTCTGTGACAGAAGATGAGGAGCAAAGGGAGGAAAGGGAACATGGCTCACTTCGTACCTTCATTACAATGACAAAGGGTAAAATCTGGGTGAACTAAAGTAGGATTTCAAAATATGACCCTTGGCTTTTTGGTCAACAATAAGTGAACTTTGATAGTAGGAATTAATATTCTCATCTTAGGTATCTCTCAAAGTATTGTCCAAGGGATATCATTCAGCTCTATTTGGAGGGGAGAGCGGCACACATTTGTCAAAACAGAAGATCCTAGAGACTCCAGCTAGGTTTTGAAGCTGGTTACCATTATTTTGGTCACTATTTGAAGGGAGAACATGACTTGTAGCAGGTCACATAAGGAATCCTGCTTCATAAAGAAATACATTAATATTTTGAATTCTGAAGCATATAAAATACCCTACTAAGCCTTCTCATGAAAGTATAAAAAAAAATTCTATTTAGGGAAAAGCACCAATACAGCTCTCACGGGAAAGAGCAATTAATAGAGAAAAAACAAAAGAATTGGCCTCACAGCCACACCAAGGAGGTCAACATCTTCTGAAGCAGGATGCAAAACACTGCATTCACAGACAGTCTCACCATGTTCAAAGGGTTTATTTGAAATGCTGCAAGTTAATTAGAGGAAAATTGAAGGGCTGTCAGATAATGCTAAGCTTCATTAAATATGGGCTACCTGGCAAAACCTAGGAGAGAAACATGACACAGTTGTTTTAATTTCTTCATGCTTTTACTGCTTCTTGGCCACCTTAAATATCAACTGTCTACACATATCTAAATAACTGGCATAAAGCAGAAGACAGTAGGGAAGCCTCGCTGTCTTGGCAGGGGTTACACTAAGCCAAGGAAGTAATTCAGGAACATATTTTTGTTTACATCAGACAGGCAGATAATGTTAACTACAAAGTACCCTCAGAACCCACTAGGTCTTTCATAGAGTTAGGAAATAAGACATATGAAATGTGACAAGCAGAACTGAGCAGAATGATCTTTTTCTCCAACTTGAATAAACTTAACTGATCATATTTTCTTTAGACTTACTGGAACTCCCCCCCACACACCCTCCCACACAAACCGTTCTCTGTTATGTAAATAAAACTTCAGGATGTTGGAGAATTAAACAGGGCTTGGGTGAAATTTTTAGTATGTGGGTAAATGTGGATGCTGGCTGAAGACTAAAGTGGGTAGCAGAAGGATAACAGTGCATGAACTCAGAACACTCATGAACTCAGAAAAAAAAGCCATTCAGTGCAGTGGTTTTTAGGATCTCAGATCCTAAAAGTCCATTTTCATGGCTATTTCCACAGCACATAGATAGGGTAATAAGAAAGAGCAAATTATTTCCTAGCAAGCTACAGTACACTACAGAGAGGCTTACTGAAAAGTATTTAGGGGTCTGCAGATCAAAAAAGGTTGCAAATCACATGTTTAGTCCAGGCTAACAAGCAAAGAAAAAGAGCATGAGTGTCTGGGGTCCTTTACACATTTGTGGCTGCAGTTCTGAGCTGACCAACCACATACATACATCGTACTTAGCCTTGATGGAGAAATATCCCCTTACTAACATGCTCCTCTGATTTGCAAAGTAAATCTTTGCGGAATATCAAGAACTGTTTTTAGAAAGAGAATAATTTTTAAATCTACAAAAGACCTTCTATCATCATTTATCAGTACAAATCACATTGAGCATTTGCTCAACAACTCCTGCATGTAAAAATCTTGACTCTGTTTCACTAAATTTTCCCTTCCAGAGAGATTTGAACTACAGGGTAAAAAAATACAAATGACAAGGAATCTGCCACATCTCTAGCTGAGTTGTTGTAATGCCTCACTGAAGATTAATTGCATTTCAATTTCAAGTTGAATTTGCCTAGCTTCTGGTTCAGAATAATGTGTTTTCCCAAGGCCCTCTCCCCTCGTCCTTTCCAGAAACTGTCAATTACTTATTTCAGTAACTAATGCAAAATACTTATTCAACATGCTGGGATTTGGAGGGGGTGAGGAGCAATCAATACTGGGCACCTTGGGAGCAGTGATCTCTGACCTCAGGGATGGTGCAGCAAATTACAGTCTCAGCTCTGAAACCTTCCCAGGTAAACTACACCACAGAAAAGTTGCAAGTTGCAGCTTTGATTTTTTTTTTTTCCTCTTTACAGATCTGCTCAGGCTTGCCTTTATCTATAGGGATCATTAAGGACTGTATGCATATCCTGTCATTCAGTCAGCATGAGAAAACTGTTTTTGACAGATATTTAGATACAGGATAATGAGGAAAACAACACTCTCTGATGATTTCTGTGGACTTTGTCTAAAGCATATAGCATTTGCTTACAAACCTCTGGTCTTTACTAACTAGTTTTCCTGACAGGTATGGCCTTGTTACTCTTTCTGGTTTTACATGCAGAAAACACCAAGCCTACTGCTTTGAATCAGGCATCTCGGACAGAGTTCATCCCTGATAACATACCTGAAGCAGTGTCCCTGTCCCTGTGGGGACACAGAGAGAGGCCACGCAGCCCGGAGCATCCCAGGCAGGGCTTGTTGTGCCTACCAGTGTTACCGGACACTGTGGGGCCAGCCCACGGCACTGCTGCTGTCCCCAGACTGTGCAGGGGGGGTCCTGTAGCCAGGTCCCCTCCAGAGCAGTGCTAAGGGGCAGTGCAGAAAAAGCCACCGAGTTTTATACATATGAAGTGGCTACTCTTTGGTCCCTATTGGGAAATAGGGTGACAGGCTTATTCAGATTTCTCCCCCTTTCCCAGGGAAAGAGCAAGAGCAGAGGAAGAACATGGTATTTGGGATGTCTGACTCATTCGCTCTGCAGGCTAAAAAGACAGGAAGGTAGGGAAGCTTTTGGAAAGAGATTATTCCAAGGAAGACTGAGGTGTATTGCAAATGTAAAAAGTTAAGTTGATGAAATTATGCTGGTGTTTTTGATCTGAATGATGCATTTTGTAATTCACCGCTAATTTGACGGCTGGTGTCAATCCACAGGATAGGTTTTACCAGGATTACATCACCTCTTGGAATTGGGGGTCAGTGAAAAAGGAGGGTTTCTTTTCCAAGGGAAGCCAGAGATCTCTTCATATCCCTAGCCAAAGCACCAAAGGATCCTTCCATCCAGAGTAGCAGGGCTATGGCAGTGCATACATTTCAGTGGGTGCAAGGACATGCACCCTCCTGCCAGCAAGGAGCCACCTCTCCCTGCTTCTGCAGTGACTGGGGCAGCACGGCACGTGGACATCTTCCCCACTGGTGATGGGGCGGGTACATCAAGAATGGACCTGCAGTCCAACTAGAACTCTAACCCCCACTTCTCCTTGATCTGAGGGTGGCATTTTTCACTCTGAGCTACTGTGAGCTCTTCACTTGCCTCATTACATTGTCATAATTACCAATGACAATCTGCCCTTCAGTAATCCCCAGCAAAAGTGCACATATAGCTGCTTGCCTTATTAAGTGGATGAATCCATGTGTGAATTAATTCAGCTGCATATTAGTAAAAAACCTTGGCAGAGAACACTGCACTTGGAGTTGTCTGAAACTCTTCCTTTTTTTTTTTTTAATCTCTTTTGTAATGTTGTTCTCTGTCACCAAAGCACATTAGGTGAAACTAGATATGTGTTGTGTAACTCTTGCTTAAAGAATAAAATGCAGGGTTGGTTTTTTTTTTTTCAGTTTCCCAGGTGATGAGCACCTTGTGACACACTCTGTGACACACCAGGAAAGTCACCATCAGCCAGGGAGACACGTGAAACCTCCTTTGCCAGTTCAAGGGAGTTGTCCTGGAAACATGGAACAAACATGTTTTTCCTGAAATTTCAGGCAGATGTGGGGTGGTGGTGTTTGCACCAAATAAATAATCTAAAGCTTGGGAATCTAGGATAATAAATTCTTCTGTGTTTAGTCTTTTTTTTTTTTTCCTGGGAGTTATGTTATTTATTCAGCCTGTGGTGTCCCTCATACCTGTTGGCTGGTGAAGATCTTGAAGAAAAGTTTTCTTGTAGACCTCTGTGTGTGTGCACAGAAGAGGTTTAAGGGTATTATACGGTAAAAAAAGAACAATAGTGTAGATTATTTGTTATCAAGTTGAGCCTAACAAGACAAGAATATTCTACTTATATGCTGGAAAAGAGAAAAAAAAAAGGACAATACCTTGTAAAGGACCTTGTAACAGTCTTCTGTGTGTCCTTTTCCATGCTTAACCTGAGCTGCCCATGTCTGCTAGGTTGCGGACTGTCAGTGAAATCCCCACCAATGGTTGCTGTGCAGGCACACGCATGTCCTTTCTCTGCTGCATATATCCTCTTCCACCACATGCTGGTGCCCATCTTGGTGCTGCTGAGTGCACTGACAGCACTTGGCAGAGGATAGAAATAAGGCTAAGAATGATTTTGGGAAGGGTTTTCTCCTGGATAAAAGCATCCTTGTGTTAAATATGAGAAGTTATTCCTGGCCTTTTTGTTTAAAAAAGATCAGATGTCTCTAGGTAGAAAGCAGGTAACTTTATCCACAGAAAATTTAGGAAATGCTACCATATAGCTCCTTCTCCCCCTTTCCTCTCCCACAGCATCCATTTCATAGTCTGCTGTGATGGTTGCTTTGACTACAGGCACACAAAGCCATAGAAAGTCTTAAGAAGTACCTGGCAATATGCACTGCATTTGAAATCAAGTTTTCTATTTTTATGTAGTCATTTTAAAGATAGATTTTTTTTTAACCACCACACAAAGGGTAACCTTTCTGGCTTTTTTTTTTCCCCCTAGCTTTGTTTAGATTCAGAAAACTCCATTTCTGTCTTTTCTTCATCTACTTAAACAATCACAGCAGCCTAATGCTTTGTGAGCTTGTGTTCATTAGAGATTACATTTTATTAGATAACCTTCAATCAAGTTGCATCCAAGGTCATGGGTGAATGCAGCTTGTGTCTCCATCTCAGTTCCCATCCTGTGAAAATACCAACAGTGAAAAACATGAGAAAATGAGAGTGCCTCAGGGTAGTGTGCTCTGCTACCTGACTTTTTAGATGCCTGACCACCAGAATGGGGTCTTCTACTCCATAAAGCAGAAGAGTGGAATCATGAGGGGATGCAGAATGATAATCAGGAACTAGTATGCCGAACAATGAGATATTTAATATTGCCACTTATAAATACCAAGAACAGAAATCAGTCTTAAATCCCAGCCTACTGTGGGATGTAGGTACCTACCTCTTGGCCACAAGCCCCCACATGGCAGTTTCACAGTGAACCCACTCCTCTACTCCTCCCTTCTCCCCAGGCAAATGCTTAGTCAAGATTTGCCATAAGAACTCAGTTGAATGATCAAGGTTTAATCTTTTTCTCCAAGGTAACAAGACTAAGGGTATTCAGATTGTTGGTTTAAGGGTATTCAGGTTAATCAGGGTATTGGAGGTTTTTTTTTTTTTTTGTTTTAGCTGTTTTGCTTTTGTTGTTGGTTTTAGGTTTCTTTCTTCCCTCCAACCAGAATGTCCTAATCATAAAGCTATGGCCTGTTTTGCAATCTCAGATGTGCTTTGACATGAGGGGAGATGTGCCTGTTGAAACTCTTCTGTGTTTGGCAAGCCTTAGCAGGTGTACGATCTAGCAGCTAGAGAGCTGGTTTTGGAGGGGCAGCACATAGGCTGAGCCAGGAGAATACAGTTCCTGCTTGCTGGCCCTGCCATTTGACTGTCACTGTGCTGTGCTGTGACAATCCTGAGCTGACATAGTGTAAGGATCAGGCCCCTCCACCTGCACAGACAGAGAGGTATCTAGCTTGTGAGTGCCATGAGGATGGAAGAGTGGGCCAAGAGAGGGGGATCTGGACTTTCAAGGCTTTGGAACATTATTTCCACTTGGAATAGCTGAATCTAACTTAGATTCATATGGATGCTGCACTAAATATGTGTATGTGCTTCCAGGCTTTCAGCACCAGATGAGACAGGTTTTAAAGGATCACAGCTTGGGACATAGGCAAGATTTAAGTACTAAAAGCCTTTCATGGCTCTATTCCCAAGTCATTTGGAGTAATTAGCTGCCTATTCTCCAGGGAAAATGAAAAGCAGATGAGGATATATGTAGAAGGTCAGCAGTTTCCTATTAATCACTCTCAATATGGTTTGCAGATGTAAGAAAAGCTAAGCACCATCCCCTGTCTTCATTTCCCCAAATGCTAATCTCATCTGCAGACTCTCTTGGTCTCTACTGCACTTTCAATGTTTTACTGGGACCACATTCCAGGGGAAGTCCCCTGCATTTTTAAACATAGATCTCTTATTGCTAAGTGCTTCTAGTATACTCATTGTCTGCAATAGACGCATGGGACATCATCAAACCTAGACATGTGGAGCTTCATGCATGAACCATCTGGAGAAGTGCACCAATACTACAAAATAAATGGCTGCAGCCACAAGAAAATCATGCTCCCTTCTGAGAAGATCTTTACATGGAACAGAACATCTTTGCTCTGCTGCAGCTGGATTGGCTTCAACCATATTGCACAATTCACACTTGTGCAAAAGGAAAAAAGGGGAGATAAAACCCAACATTTGTTCAAACTGATCTTCTGCTCTTTTCTGTTGGAAATACTCATTTAGCCTGAAAAAAAACACCAAAATAATGATGAGAATTTCAACATGTTTATTTCTAATGCTTATAGCTATGGGCCTTCCTTTTCCAGTATATCCTGAGGCTTTAACTTTAATTCAAAGATGCTGTAACATTTCAGAAATGAATCAGCCAAGGCTGAGTTTTTATCAGTGGGTAAGCCAAGTTGTCCTTTAAAAACTATTTTAATCGAGGTACCCTAGACTGAACATTAATATAAATACTCCTGTGCAAGTATGACCATTATTTTAGAAGAGTCTCAAGTAAATGTAATGAAGTGCCTTTCCGAATCCTTTCTCAGTCCTTAAGTAAGTAAACTCTTCCACGTTGTGAATGCAGGTGAATGAAGAATGGGAAGGGCAAAAACTAGAAATAAATTTCCTAAATAAAACATAAGTTTGCATTATTTCAGGTTATTTTAAAGGACTGCCCTGTATTAAAGCACTGGAAAGTATATCAAGTAGACAAATCACACAGCCCCAACTTTATTAGAAAATGTTTTGATGCAGTAAAAGTTCGTTAAACACTAAAGAACATACAGATTTTACAGGCTTCTGAATTAAGATGGAAGAAAATACCAATCATTGAGCCTGTTATTTAAATGATTTTATTATAATACTCATCTCATTCTAATTTATAGTGTGATATTCCTTCAGTGTGATAATGGCTTGCAGATACTTTAACACTATCGCTTTTGCATGACTGCATCAAACTGCCATTAATTACATTAAGATGTTACTTTTGTTAAAAGGACTTTTTAGAAAGGCTTTATAAGTTTCATGAAAGCTAAAGTACTTCAGGAATTATTGAGAGGTCTCTTGGCAACAGCTGAATTCACAGCTGGAAGAAAAGGCTGTAAATGAGTCTAGTTTTACCTCCTATGCATCTCTGACCAACATCAATTCTTGAATAGAGCACATTTGCTTTGTCCATCACCACTGAAGTCCAGAGCATTGACAAGTGCCCTGGAATGACAGTTGAAGGTGTTCCACGTGGGAGATCACTAGATCTACATGGGAGATCCACTGATGCCTTGAATTCGGACCTGCACTCATATAAACAAACTTTAGCGCACTGTCTCTCCTCCCCCTGGAAAACCAAATATGGCAGAACACTTCTGCTCTTATTCCTTGATGCTGCCAGAGAAGCCTTTCTTCCATCCAAAACTGGAATGACACTTAAAAAAAATATATCAACTTCAACACCAAAAATATATTTCTGATAGATAAACAAATATTTTGTGATAGTTTTAAATCAGTTCAAGTTTAAAGTTAATATTTTTACTGTAATTTGTAGCAACTTTGAAAGGAAAAGCCATTTAAAACCAAAACTGAGACTTTTATTTTGATAGCTTCAAATCTCCTTTTTCATTGTTTTCCTGTGAAACTAGAAGTTGGCAAAAAGTGACACTTTCCTAAGAAACTTTAGTTTCCACAAGTCACAGTGGAAGGTTTGAGCAAGTTTTTCTTGAAACCTCTTAGTCTTCCCCAAAGATTGCATTGCAATGCTCAAGACATGCATGCAACCAGATTTGTAAGCTGTCTCCTCAAAATCCACTGCCAGTGAAGAGCAGAGAGAGATTTATCTACCCTGATCTGACACCCAACGTCCCTAGTCCCTGAATTGACCAATGCAGTTTGATAAGGGAAGGGATAGAGTGAAAACTCCTGCAGTTTTATGAAAACAGATACTCCCTTTCCCAAGAGTTGTACCTAAGGCCCTCAAAATAATTTTGAAACCCCTTATTCTTAATCTCAATAAGACTTCTATTACTAAGCCTACTTACTCCAGCAGAGTAAGTGGGTAAGTGCTTGTTTACAATTGCATGTTGATTACTCCATTGCACTTGTTAAATAAAACAGAAGGATATATACAACTTTGCTTTTTCTGTTACTTGGGATTCTCTCATTTATCACATTCAATGGTCTGGAGGAAGGTACATGCCCCTGTTGAGAACCAGTTTCATTAGACACCCCTTTAACTTTTATCCTTTTTGGAGAATTAATTTGTTCAGACAATGACACTACCAAGGGTAGCAGGTTGATCAGAAGTCCATTCTATGTTGACAATTTTCAAGAGTTACTGAGTCAATGGTGGGTCTTTGTGACCCAGCTCTTGGTGTTTTTTCTGTCATGTAATTCCACTCTGGGAGGCAGCTGAAAATGATTCTTATATTGTTGTTATATTGTATCCCATCAACAATTCAGCACAGACAATAGGAGGAATCAAATTCTGCTTTCTTGGTACTTATGGCTAATATCTGGTGTGCTGACAAACAGGTCAACAAATTGATGTGACAGGCAGATTGTGACCCACTCTCTCAAGAGTACTTCACTCTTAATTAAAAGCCAGGGTTGCTATAGATACGTGCCAAAATGATAAGTCTGTACCTATGTGCGTGAGTACATGTGCATGCACGCATCAGTGACAACCTCTTCTCATCTCAGCCAAAGCTTATTTGGCAGCTGTCATGAATGTTGACTTACAACTGCACGAGAAGAAAGTGAGAAAGATTTGAGCTATTGTAAAATGAAGGGGCGTGTAATTTAATGACCTGGGATTCACATGAAGCGTTATACTGCTAATAAGATAACTTATTGGAAAAATAACCATGCTTGTATTTCATAATCACTGTACACTGTACTTGGAGAATAAATGAGTTTCCTACCCCTCAAGCTGTCTCTCTGACTTCTACTATATAATGTCTTGTTCTCAGTATACTCCATTCCTCTTATCACTGTCAACTAATATGAGGCCCCTCTGGCTTTTCCTGGGCTGCTTTCCTAGTGGACTTTTAAAAATTAGTTTATAGCTTTCTAATCTAATTTTTCTTCACTTCTCTGGTGGTACTTATTTTAATTCAGCTTTGAGCAGCTTTAGAGCTTACGTGTTAAAGCATAACCTTAGAAGGGAATTTTTTTAAACTACTTAGTTGTATTCTCATTTAAGATATGAAATAAAATTAAAGTAATAACACATAATAGTTGTTCCAAATAGTGCTTAAGGTTCAATGGAAGGTATAGAAAGGCGTCAATAAATATGTTCATAACTAGATTAAGTCTGTCAGCCCCACCTGTGGGAACACACATGACAGAATTAGAATTTATAACTCATTAACACATGGCAGAATTACAAATTTTGTTTCCAGATTATTGGTATCTTGCTTGGACTTTGAAAATTTTTATTTGTGTAGGGAAAAACTGGAGATTAAATGAGCAGTAATTACAACCGGTGCTAGAACAGAAATATTTTTGTCACTCATAGCTCTTCAAGGTTTTTGGAGCATGCTTGTTTGGTGCTGACTCCCAAATACTAGTGAGGAATTGGCTCACCTCACAGGGACTAGGCTTTTATGCCAGGAGAAAAGTAATTTTATTGCTGTGATCTGGCAAATTCAGGTGCTACAAAAATATGTGGAAAATGTTCAAAAATAGTGATGTGCCTACAGAATGGAAATGAAAACAATTGTAAAAGGAGAAAAACAGATATCAGGGGTACCCAATATTTTGAAGAAACTAAGAAGAAGAAAACATATATTTAGGCAGAAATCTTATGCCTCTTACTTAAGTTCAGCAAGTAATATATGTGATGATATCTGCAGATGAGAACCTCTGCATGAAAACTGGTTCAAGGACAGAGGAACGAAAGAGAATTCTGGTCCTCTCTTCCATTATCTCAGTCAACAGTGAGAAATATTTTTGTAAGGTAATTGGATATGATCAAGCCATTTCATTTTAGTCTACAAAGGTAAAAAACATTCTTGTTGACTATTTGGCATTCAGAACATTTCTTTTAATCTATTGCCCATAAAGAGCCCTGGGTCATCATTCTCTCGCGCCTTGATAATATACTCATCCTGTAATCACCACTTTGTGTAAGTATAGCTAGGTTGATATATTATTCCTCTAGAAGGTAAAGGAAAACTATTAAACTGCTCATACTCTTATTTATTGACTAATGGTTCTCATACGCTGTTTCCTGCATTATCTCATGCTAAATATTATCTCTTGGTTTACTGAAGGAGAAAGGCTACGTTTGTTTCCCCTGAGCCCCAGGAGAAGGAATCAACAGCTGTATATTAGAGAATTCACAATAAAGACTTCAGTCTAAGTCTCCTGCATCTCAGAAACACACCACTCAGTGGGCTGTAGACTTTGGCCCAGAGAGCACATATATAGATAGATGGCAAAAACTATATACAGATATAGGTGAAAACTCATATACATAAATGAGGTGGTTTTCAGGGGGAGGGGAGGGGAGGGAGAGTCTCAGGAGGCAGTAAGAGGGCAGAGAAAGGACTAATCATGGTAAGTTTCCTCGTGTCCCCATGACATTCCCACCTCTGAAGGTCATTTTTGTTGGGCGCGCTTTGTTGGATGCACTTTGTTGGCCAACAGAAGGCAGTAAATAGAAACTTTGCCTGTATCTGAGGGCTCAGCCATTTTTCTAGAACCAGATTCAGAAATCAGCAACTAATTCATACACTTGGACATGAGAGACCTTGCTGCTAGAGGATGTGTTCATTACACGACAGATTATTCCAGCTTCCATGTCCATGCTGCATCACTAACAATGTTCCCTCTGGTGTAGGAAGCACAAGGAGTGCTCCCAGACTCCTGACACAATACTTGGTTTGTCCAGTCAGCCATGCTGCCAAGGCTGACAACACCAGAGGACACTGTCAAAGCAAATCCAAAGTTATTTTATTGCGTTATGAAAATGTTGGTTGACAGTGGGTGATATGATTACGGTGCATAGCACAACACAATACGTACAGGCAGAGCTTTTCATGGGTGAAGGAGCTCATTTATATTATGACCTTTGCCTGAATGATTCAGGAGATAGAATTTAGTGATGGGTGAATGAGGCGTGTTTATACAGGAAGGAATTTCCATGCCCTGCATATCACTCTTGAGGGTGCAATTCAATACAGTTACACAAACAATGGTCAAGTTTTAGAAGGAAAAGTGAGAGGAACCTGTGGTAGCCTGGAACTAGCCAAGGGCTAGTCTTGCAGCAGTGAAAAGAAAAGAGCAAACCCTGAGCTTTAGGAAAAAGGATGGAAACCTCTGAATCTATGTGCAACAGGTTCGTACTTCTTCAATTAATACCATCCAAGATAGAAGCAAGAGTTTTAATTATCTTTTAACCTGTGTTAAGGAACTGCAGCTGTTACAAATAAAAACTATAGCTTGTGATTAGATTCAAACTCAGGGCCTGTGGGATTCTTTACCTTTCAGACAAAGTTTAATTCAGACAAAAGAAACAGAGAGTTTCTCCACCAAAAAGAAATAGAGGTAAGGGCTCTTGCATAAAGCATTTTTGTGCATCAGCACATAGGTCTTCTCTCTGATTGTGAAACTACTGAGTGGGACTCTCCTCTTCTCCTGTAAACAGGATCTCAACAAGATTCTCAGTGAAAGGTTACTTTCATTATCTAGCTTTTTAATAAAAAGCTTAACTCATTTGCCAAATCAACATGTATTCTGACAAGAAAACATTCCGGCAAAATGCTTCACCACGTTTGCATAGAACACTTCCAGTTGTGAACATAGCCTTTCTTGGAGGCGTACACTTTAACAAAAGCAATTCAGCTTCCTTTTGTTGATCTATATCAAACAGTAATGTGATTTCTCAAATACCTTACTGGACAAGACTCCATCACGCATATTACCATCTCCTAGTTTCACCTTTCAGTATACTAAGCCTTTTATTCCACTTCCCTCATTCAATTTCCACACCAATTATGTCACCTGATTCTGCATCTTTATTGAGTTTTACATCACTCACCCATAAATCACTGGTTATTGTTGCACTGTTTGGATCTTTATCCAGGTCCTTCTCAGACTGCAGCATTGTTTTGCCTGAAAGTACGCATGCACCTGGACGAACTCTCTCTAGACGTCTACCAGTGTATCCCAAAGACAGGCACACCAGCAGTGAGAGAAGGAGGAAGAAATGATGCAAAAGGAAAGAGCTGTTTGCATTTTGCAGCTGAAGTTAGTTGTAAATTGTATTGCAAACTTTCACGGATAACTCAATCTAGTCTGAAGGTTTTTATCTCCGCAGTTCCAAACAACTTGTTCTATTGACTACATTAAAAGGGCAAAAGGGATTATAACTGGTATCACTTCAGGGGTTATTGGAGCACTGCATTTCTTCTGTTGTCTGCTCCATGCAGAGGTGCTAGTTTGTGGTGCCTGGAGGGAACTTTTTTCCCCACAGGTCAATACTCAGCAGCACCAACCCTCCACCCCAGTCCTTTGTAGACTGGCAGCAAATGGCCTCCAGCCCCCACCAGGAGGGCATCTTTATTTTATTCACTGCACAGAGGGAGACAAGGCATTCTGCCTTTATTAGCTTCACAGTGATTCTTCTCACCTTCTCTCTCGTCCTCCTCTCAACAACATGGAAAGTCTTAACAGTAAATGAAAAGCCAAGATTTATTTGCCAAAACTGAAGGCAATTTTTTGGGGGGAACAAAAAAAGAGATTGCATGCAAAGCTGCTTTTGTGCAAGGTTGACAATCTTTTCTCTGCAAGGTGCTTTGCTATCTCTCACCCACGGTTTCTTTTCCGTGTACCAGCTGTGAAAGTCGTGAGTGAGGGTTTGTAAAATCTCTCCAGCCTTCCAGGTGGCAGCCTGAGCACCGAGTGCCTTCACCTTACTCTTTTTCCTCCTCATAGAGCTCTGAGTTTGCTTTAAATCTCTAAAGTCCAGTGCTTAGGACAGTTACATGAAAGGAGGAGGAGGACTGGAAGGAACATCCCAGCACTCTGAGGGGGGTCAAAAGCTACTCTCCTGGGCACGCCTGTAAATCCCTGCCATCTCCCTTCCTCACCCCTCAACATTTACTCAGTCCTTGGCCTGAAAGGTAAAAGAAAGCAATACAGAGAAAGTGTAAGCTGAACAGCAGAAGGTACATTTTTGTCAAAGGTGTGAACTGCAAAACCTCAAAGTCCTGAACATTTTACTGCTTCATTGCACCAGACTTGTTTTCATCTTATGCTGTTCCTCAGTTCTTTTCTCTGGCTTTGGAAGTAGTGGGGAGTTATAGGCCGACAGACAGGCAGAGGCTGTACATTTTAAATCCACTCTAATGTATTTTCCCATCTTTCCCCACTCCAAAGAAGAGGAGAGGGTTTGATTTTGGGTTTCTTTTTTTTTTTTTTTTCTTTAAGCTGAGATCACCTAAGAAACTTCTTCTTTCAAAAGTTTATGCAAATTTAGTTCAATTTCAGTAAATCCCTATGCAAATATTCTTCTTTCAGGATGAAAGCCACCCCAATGGAATTAGTTAAGTCACTTTCAAAATGTATTATACGAAACTAAATTAATTCTACTTCAGGTCTGTCAGCACCATAGGCAACATAGTGGTTCATCAGGGTACCCAAGCTTATTTGGGTCCTAGAAAATGTGCAATCATGTCAATATGGAGCTCTGTCCCAGCTGATTATCTTCACTGAGAAACAGCATCCATTAGCACAGGTGAACTGCTGGAGAAGAGCAGCAATATTGCTTCTGGTGTGTGAGCCTAGCTGAGGCACGCTGTGTGGCATCACTTTGGGCAGAGGGAGATGCACCCCCTTAGTTTTGAAAAAGAGTCTCAACTGATGTTTAATGAAGTTTAGCTCTGCAGTCCTCAAGCTCTGAAGATTTGCTTCTTTGCAGTAATTGCTTTATTTCCATAGTGGGGAATGAGGGCATCACCTCAGTATGAGAATGGCTGATTACACTCAGCTAGCTCAAATTCCAGTTTAATTTTACACTCACTGCTAATTTGGATCAGCTTTCTCAAGTGTTCCTTAAGCCCACTGTGAAAATAAAATGAGTTTTGTGTTCAACAGAAGCAACTCTGCTTTAGACAAAGCAGCTACCTCCACCATATTGATCTTGGCACGGAGTGTGAATGAATCACAGGAAGGGATGAATAGAACAACTCTGTGGAGACAGAGTACAAGACTGCCCTATACTGTACCTACCCGATGAAAAATTAATAAGAACTAACCCTTTTGTTCCCACTTTACTTGAATAGGTTTGAAATAGGGCACTAGCAAAGCCTTTCAGTCAGGCACCTCAAGCATATGAACATGGTTAGCCTGCCTGACGTCTCTAGCTGGAGCTAGTTAAAAGGCAGACCTTTTGTTGACACTTTATTCTGAACTGGAAAACATTTGGGTTTTTTTTTAAGAAATGTTCGCTAGAAGGATATAGAAGTAGAGTCTGAGAACATGCTTACTTTTGACACATACTTGATCCTAGAACAGCAAAGCTGAAGTGCCCATGTGCCCGGCTACATGGCAAGGAAACTGGAAGGTCTATGACCACTGCGAACCTCAGTGCTTCCAGACCATCTGCTGGTCCATGGGGACCTACGTCCTACCTCCTGCCAGATATCTCTCCAGGTGCTAGGTCAATAGGACACTGCCTGGGTGACCCAGGACTGACCATATAGAAGCCTAGACACTTCAGAAACCCTGCAGCGGTGCTGGCAGGAAGAGAGAACGCAGCTATCTCCCAGTCTCAGGGGAGGCTTTGTAGGTAATGTAACTTCACACTATAAAGTTCATAGAATCACAGAATCGTAGAATCACAGAATAATAGAATGGTTTGGGTTGGAAGGGACCTTAAAGATCTCAAGTCCAACCCCCCTGCCATGGGGAGTGATACCTTCCACTAGACCAGGACACTCAAAGCCCCATCCAATTTGACCTTGAATGTTTCCAGGGATGAGGCATCTACCACCTCTCTAGGCAACCTGTTCCAGTGTTTCACCACCCTCAGTGTAAAAAATTTCTTCTTCATATCAAGCCTAAACTACCTCCCTCTATTTTAAAACCATTACCCCTTGTCCTATTGCAACAAGCCCTCCTAAAAAGTTTCCCCTCATCTTTTTTGTAAGCCCCCCTTGAGGTACTGGAAGACTGCTATAAGGTCTCCCCAAAGCCTCCTCTTCTCCAGGGTGAACAGCCCCAACTTTCTCAGTCTGTCCTCACAGGAGAGATGCTCCAGCCCTCTGATCATCTTCATGGCCCTCCTCTGGACCCTCTCCAACTGGTCCACATCCTTCTTATGTTGGGGTCTCCAGAACTGGATGCAGTACTCCAGGTGGGGTCTTACCAGAGCAGAACAGAGGGGCAGAATCACCTCCCTCAACCTGCTGGCCACGCTTCTTTTGATGCAGCCCAGGATATGGTTGGCTTTCTGGGCCACAAGTGCACATTGCTGGCTCATGTTGAGCTTCTCATCCACCAGCACTCCCAAGTCCTTCTCCTCAGGGCTGCTGTCAATCCATTCTCCGCCCAGCCTGTATCTGTGCTTGGGATTACCCCAACCCAGGTGCAGAACTTTGCGCTTGGCCTGGTTGAACTTCATGAGGTTTGCATGAGCTCACCTCTCCAACCTGTCAAGGTCCCTCTGGATGGCAAACCTTCACTCCAGCATGTTGAACTCACTACACACTTTGGTGTCATCACAAACTTGCTGAGACTGCACTCAATCCCACTGTCCATGTCACTGCCAAAGATGTTAAACAACCTCAGTCCCAATACTGACCCCTGAGGAGCACCACTTGTCACTGACCTCCACTAGGACATTGATCTGTGTTCTGGAAAGCTTCAAGCATGACTCCTCCAGAGAGGGAGGATGCTGATGCTATGTACCATGGTGACCCCTTCTGAGCTCCCTGGTAGCATCTCTGGGAGCAAAAAGTGCTCTTTGATGCCTGCACTTGCTTTGCTTTCTGCCTGTCCCAGTGCTATGAGATGGAGCAGAATGGGGCTGATGTTGTGCTGAGGGGAAGTCTTCTGGTCCTTCTCCTTGTCAGTGCTTATCCACCTGTAGCTTGAAGCTAGCTGAATGAGGGCTGAGGGACCTCCTCCCTGCCCTGGCCATTTACTTTGTTTAGATAGAGAATTAACCTTGCTCTGGTTCACTGTACCAACTGAAGGAAAACCATAGATTTGTAAACCCAGATCCCCTAGACATCAAGATTCTCCCTCACAGAATTGTCATATATTTTAAAGACTAAATCAGTCAGACTTTCTGTTTTTCTCTTCCTTTTCTCAGTTCAAAAATTATCAACTCAGCCTCATAATTCAACAACAATAAATGCATAAAACCTCCAAAATCCTCCAAGGAGCCTATGGTCTACATAGAATGAGATGTTATTTTCTATTTCCTTTTGCCTACTCTCATCTGAAATGGGTAGGCTTCATAAAAGGGTCACGAATTGCACTTTTTAAATTAGTCATATGCTACTTATGTTTTAACAGTCTCCTTACTCTTTCTCCTTCTCAGTTGCTCTGACTTTCTATCCCAGATTATGCTATTTTTTTCTCTTTCCTCTAATAACCTTTGTATTTTTAATCTTCATGTGATATATTTATTTGTATCTTCAGATTCCCCTCCTCTTTCACCCCCTTATCTCCTTATTCTTTGTGTCTTCCATCACATATGTACAACTTCCTCTCATCTCTTTTCCTCCATGTTTCTCGGCGTTGGCTCTAACATCACCCCTTGAGTGGTCCTTATGGTCTTTGCTGCTCTATCACAGGGCTGTCCACCACGACAGCCCCTGAAGACACAACATCTATGGCTCTCCCACTGTTCAGCACCCCAAAGGGATGCTGTGGAAGGCTCCTGTCCCCAGCTGAGTCCATACAGGCACTCCCTCCCAAGCCATCAGCACTCAAAAAGCAAACAAATGTGGAGTATTTCTTCAGACGCTCTGATTAGTACCTTCAGTCAAGGGCTTACTCTTCACTGCCTGGTGCACTTTGTAATCAGGAACACCACTATGAAAGAATTCATGAACTGTAGGGAGAATTGTGTAAAAAATCTCAATGTGATATGGTATATTTACACGATCCCTAATCAGGCTGACTTTATGCATCTGCACTCCCTCTCTCACAAGAGTTCATTCAGTCACACTCCCGCACCACCGTCTTTGCGGGCACCAAGATG
Organism: Chlamydotis macqueenii; assembly: GCF_036417535.1. NCBI lineage: Eukaryota > Metazoa > Chordata > Aves > Otidiformes > Otididae > Chlamydotis > Chlamydotis macqueenii. Next base: position 134,576,182 of record NC_141556.1, read on the forward strand.
TATGCGTGCAAGTGAACTGCACTCAGAGGGCAGAGCTCTGGCTGTCAGGTCCTCACAAGTCCATCTCAGGGATTCCTCTTGACCGGTGACAGCAAATTACAGTTTGGACAGACCTCTTATGCCCCTTAGGAACCATCAGCTCTTATGGAGCTGTCCCTACCCCAAGCATGGTGCTGGCTTCAGGGTTGTCAATCATAGGAAGGGTTGCTGCCCATTCTCTGTTTTTTGTTGTTTGGAAAATATGTCTATCTTCCTGTTAGTCTAATGGGAAAGAGTCTATGTGATATGTTACATGTGATCTGTTGCCATGTTGGTGCCACCATCCTGTTAGGAGGCAAGGTCTGCTAAAGAGTCACCCAGCCTGGGGTCGTCTTCTAATGCAGACCTCCTGGATTTGGTATAGCAACACGTGCTCCCATTTTACTGATGGAAATGGTGTCCTGGGAGCGGTATAACAAGCATGGTGCCCTTTGTTATCATTTCAGACCTTTTTAAAAATCCTTGTTCTGCTCCTTCTTGCACTATTTAAACACAAAGCTTTTCACTCATACTGCATTCACACCAACCTTAGTATTTTTGTTACAAACCTCTACAAAGTCACAGATAAAACTGACTAATAGCTCAACAGAGCAATATATTTAGAGATAAATTAAGAGAGAGAGAGCAGATAGCACAGTATAAATCACCATAGGAAAAGTCTTTATAGGTATTTAGGAACCTAGCTCTGATGTTTTTCGTCAGTATTAGCTTACTTTCTGTATTATTTCACCCAGTCAAGCCACTTGCATCATTCTTTAAAGAATAAAAAGGTGGGAGCACGTGCATGTATCATAGCACTGAAAGAGTGGACAGTGTTTATAGGTCTTAGACTGAGAAGTTTTTCTAGGATCTGAACATTGATTGTGAGGTATTGGACTGGATAGTAAATGCTACTGACTTCCAGGTATAGGTCAGCAATGAACTGAAATATTCTGAGGATCTTGCCAGCTAGTTTTACAGGAAGAGGATGTTCTCCTAACTGTTCAGATTTTGGAGGCTGCTTTCAGAACTGAAAATGCAAAGACATTTTCTATCTATGCTGGCAAATTTCAATCAGGTTGTACTCAAAATATATATCTAATAAATACTGAGGAATAGATGTATACTTATATTTTTATTATTAGCCATTGCCATATATTGAAAAAGACTACACTTTAATACTATCTTATCTACACCAGTTTTATATCTTCTAAGAATAAAATACCCCATGATCTGTTTTAGTGGCACCTCGGGGATCTGCAGAGTCGAGCACAGACTGTGAGAGAGTAGAATCCTCAGCAAGTTTTTCATCATGTACATGGCCTGAATGCTAAGTGCAGTGACAAATGAACTGTGATTGAATTTCATAATGAAGAGACACAATAATTTTAGAAACACAGAATAGTCTTCTCAAGTTGCTATCAAACCCATTGCACTTGCAGGTCTATCAGATTATTTTCTACTTCATGCATCTTAAAAGCACAGGAAAAATGTGAGAAAAAGGAGCAAAAATCAACAGAAAAAAAAGATAAAATAAATTAAGATCTGTCATCATTTGTAAGGGGAAAGTCCTGGAAAATTCAAAGACACAGAGAAGAAGGTAAAACTCCAATCCTTGCAATACTTCCTCTACAGCAAATTTGGATAAAGCAGAGTAAAGAGAAAGCTGAATTTAGTCCAATGTACTGATTTTGTCTAGGATAGAGTTAATTTTATTAATAGTACCTGATATGGTGTTATGTTTTGTATTTTTAACTAAACCAACATTGGTAACACAGGGATATTTTAGTTACTGCTGAGCAGTGCTCACACAGAGTCAAGGCCTTTTCTGCTCCTCACACCACCCCAACAGTGAGTAGGCTGGGGATGCACAAGAAGCTGGAAGGGGGCACAGCTGGGACAGCTGTCCCCAACTGACCAAAGGGATATCTCATACCACGTGACATCACACTCAGCGTATAAAGCTGAGGGAAGAAGGGGGAAGTGGGGGCATGCAGAGTTATGGTGTTTGTCTTCCCAAGTCATCACTACACGTGATGAAGCCCTGCTTTCCTCGAGATGGTTGAACACCCGCCTGCCGATGGGAAGCAGTGAATGAATTTCTTGTTCTGCTTTGCTTGCACCTGCAGCTTTTACTTTACCTGTTGAATTGTCTTTATCTCAACCTCTGAGTTTTCTCACTTTTACTCTTCTGATTCTCTCATCCCACTGGGGGAGAGTGAGTGAGCAGCTCTGTGGGGCTAAGCTACCCACCAGGGTTAACCCACAACATCCAAGGAAATAAGAAAACAACTGTTTAGCAAATGAACAGGCTAGATGGATAGGTTGGGAATGGATTTTGAAGCATAAAACATAGGTAACTGTGCTTACTGAGCACCCAATACTTTTTATGCAGGTGATTATAGTTTGACATAATGATGTGACTAACTCCAATGAGGGGAAATCCACCATCATTTAGGAGTGGTGGGGACAGAAAACAACTTGCCCTCATCAAACTAAAATGGGCAAACTACAGGCAGGTCAAAGTGTAGCATAACTGTCCTGGAAATTGGGTGGGTCTCTGACTGGAACTGGGACTCATTGAATAATACTTCTTTTTGGGTTTGGGTTTTTTTCTTTTTCTTAAGGCTAGGGTTAAAATATCAGCTGTTTTGCACTAGTACAGCAGTATGGGCTGAGGCACAGGGCAGGCGATCTCAGTGGTTCCTTGCAAATTACAAAACCACAGATTTCCGCAGGACTCCCCTCCTTCCCCCCTTGGCTCAGTCACCTGGGGAGTCTTAACAGGAGGGTAAACAGATCTCTGTGTCTTTCCATTTACAGAAAAAAAAAAGGGCATCTGAGTCATGTGAAGAGGAAAGGAATCACCAATTACTAGAAATCAAGACAGCAGTCTTCCAAACAGCCCCAAAACCAAAAGCCCCAAAGGATGCTGCAGGCACCTGGCTCCCCTTCAGCTCGCTCAGTGATGGTGCTGCCGGCACTTCATAATGCTTGTGGGCTGTTGGGTTATGTGAATGCCGCTCTGCACACCTGCAGTTTAACACACCTCCTTAACACAGCAGCTGTATGAGCATTATAATTGCAGCAATTCTTCAGGCTTATGCAGTATTAACACAGTGGTCCTTTCTACTAAATTAGGCGGTCTCAGAGCTTATCTGCCCAGCTAACAGGCCACTAAATGATGACATTAACAAATTGCTCTCCTTCTACTCCTAGAATCAGCATTATCCACTAATTGCACACTGGCTTTTGCACAGCTGCCTTTGGTGCGTGCGTGCCCGGGGGTGCAAAATCAGATTTCCCAGGGCAGCCCGAGGCCCAGGAGATGGCACTCTTTCCTAAGCACTTGTGCACACCTGGGCTGCACTACGGCTGCTAATACAGCAGTCAGAGTAAATAACTTCCCTTCAGAAGTGATAATTTTCTGGTAAAATGATCAGCGAATGGAATTCTCTGAGATCAGAAGTCTTAGTGGAAAAATACCAGATGAATCTGAAGCTTTACCTTCTGAAGTCTGCGTATGAAAACTTTTCCCTAACCAACTGAATCAATTCCTTTACTGACTAGTGGTATAGAAACAGCTTTTTCCTGGTAAATAATTTCCTCAGCTCCTAGTTTCAGTACAATGCCCAAGGTTGGCTGTTGCAAAAATATTCTTGCAGATAAAAGCAAAATGTAATACTTGGACTGCCACATAAGACACACTGGGAGTGATAAATGGAAGTAAAAGTACATGTTGTCCGAGTCCCATGTGCACCATTACCCGGGGCTTAGTGGGATTTAACCACCTAATCCCCATGTTGGTTTTGTTGTCGTGCCATTACAGAGAGTGCATTCGGTAAGGCTGCAAGAGCAGGAGATAAGGCACTTTCTGAAGGTGAGGAAGAGAGCACAGGAGCCGAGCTTCTGTTCACAGGTAAGCAGGGGATTTGAGGACCAGGGGAATAAGTACCTCAATCTTACTTTTCTGTGCTGGTCTGGGGTACGGGTGATGCTGGGCAGAAAGACTCCTGCTGTGGGCTCAGGTAGGGTAACAGAAAGTGGTATTTGTTTCCTTTGATTGCTCCACTCAAGTGGTAGATGCTCGGTTTGCCAGCCCAGAGCATCCCTGCCAGCACAGCTCAGGTGCCAGGCTGCAGTAGTACACATGTCCCTGTAGGCACATGCCCTCCAGCTTTGGGGCCAAACACCACAAATCTGTATGGAAAACTTTGGTCTTGCCATGCATGAAGCCTGTCTTGTTGGCCGAGGGCTAGCATCACAACCTGGGAAGGCAGGGCTAGTTACACACCCCATCTTCCTCTCTGTGACAAGGGCAGGTCCCACACATGTGGTGTGAGCACTGGCCTTTTCCTTTCCAAAAAGCTTTTCCCGCTTTTCCCACCTAAACCCATCAACGACTTGTGCCAAAGCACAGAAAACTGCCAGAGCTGCATGAGAGGCCCCATCCAAATTCATCATCCAGGGCCTGCACCCTCCCACCACTGCCACTCCTCAAAGAGGCTTACTCAGCTTCTCTGAGAAAGCCTTCCCATCAGACAGTTGAATGCAGCAATCCCAAACCTGCACAGCACTCCAGACAAAAGAAAAACTGACCCCTCACCCAACGCTCGTGTCAATTTAGAAGCTAACACCATTTCTCCTTTGCTGATTGCAAATACTGGGCACAGTCTGAATGAAACCCGCCTGCATCTGTTATTTAATTAGACCACCATTTTCCAAATAGGGGGGAAAATAACCCACTGGGATACAAGTCTTTCCTCTGGGGTGGTCTCCTGTCTCTCAATCTTGTATTCTGTTAAGTGTTATAATACACTTAGTCGCTATATTTACTCTCTAGCCTCTGAACCTATTAAAACCATCCATTAAAAATAAATGTTAGATCTATTCTTTGCCTCTGCCTGCACTTAACACAGTCATATGCAGCATCTGCTGGTGCCCTGTCCTGAAACAGAAGGTGGTGGTAACATACAGGAAAATTAATGGTATGGTACAACCCTAACTTTGGTTGAATGATACAATACTAATGAATCAACTATTCGCTTTTTTCTTTTTGCTTTTCATAAACCTCTGTTTTAATGTGAATTTCTGAAGAAAGGTGGGAATGAGAAGATTCTTAAGGACAGATGCAGAATTCCTGGCTCACATGGATTGTTATTTTCCCAATTCAGCAGCAGAAGAGAAAAAAGCTACCAGGAATATGTTTGCAATACAATCAAACCTCATTGCTCCACATGTCACATTCAATATCGTATTACAAGAGTGCTCTGTTAGACCTTGCTGACTTTTTCCAAAGCCACAGGAACTGAAACAGTTGTCATTGCTTCTGAATTCATAAGTAAAGAGAAGATCACTGTGTTTTGCTGGTTTTTTTCCAGGATTTTTCAGTAGGCTGACATGGTTGTTAGCCCATTGTTTGCACATTTAAGAATCAGATGTTTAAATACCAGCAGAGATGGGCAGGGACTGTAACAGATGAATGAACGCATGCCTTTGAACATGTAATTAGGGTATTGTGTAATGTAGGATTCCCAAGAAGGCATGTACTAAATCTTTGTGGCTGAGATCTCTTTTGTTTGTTGCTGAAACCAAGTCTGCCTGTTGAGAAGTAAATTTACCATACAGCCCTTTGGTTACTGTCATGGCTCAGAAGTACCGGAGAAACCTATTTGGCTGTTCTCCCTGCGCAGTCATCACCAGTTCTGTGGTATAAATCATGGGATCACAGGCTAAAACGGGTTGGAAGGGACCTCTGTAGGGCACCTGGTCCAGCTCCTCACCCAAAGCTGGTCCAACTAGAACAGGTTCCTCAGGACAAACCTGGTTGTGCTCTGAATATTTCCAAGGATGGAAATCCCATAACATCTCTGGGCTTCTATTGTGGGTTTTTCCCTTGTTCCAAACTGTATCCATCATCTCTCATCCCGTTACTGTTCACTTCTATGAAGAGTTTGACTATCTTGTTTACACCCTCCCATCAGGGAGTTGTAGACAGCTGTGACATCTGTCCTGAGCCTTTTCTTCTTAAGGCTGAGCAGACCCAGCCTTCTCAGCTTCTCCCTCTGTGTCCATAAACCACATATACCTTTGACAAAATTTGTTTAACAGTGCCTTGTCTCTGCACCTACTTTCTTTTTAATCTCCATTCCCAATTCACTCCCCAATATTTCTTGCAGAGCATCCCTGTCCTGATAATCACAGGCTGCAAAACAAATGCATTTTTAAAAGTAGTTATTACAATGTGAGCACAAATGAATGCAGCCTGGCTGGGAATGGCAGTAAGATGGCAGTAGCAATATGAGCAGGGAATCCAGCCCTGTGTAGCCAAACTGTTAAAAATTTAGTGGAAGTCACTCCAGTTTTGGTATTATTTCTGCTAATACAGCATCTAATTAAAAAACTATTAAACATGTGTCAATTAATAATTTTGGGTCCCTTAGATCATTTCTGCTAAAATTAACATTTCAGTTACATCAAGGATCTTTTAATGAACCACCACTAACAAGAATATCTCTCTAATTAACTCAATGTCTTTAAACAACAAGGCAATTTTGGAGTAGCTTGCTCTTATCCCTGCATCAATTATGGTTGAGACTCTGAGATTTGATAAGCTTGGTCATGCCTGTTAGAAAATAATAATTTAAAAAATTGTTACACACAAATAGAAAAATTGCACTATGCATCACTAGACTTTAATACTTTGCTGTTGTTTCTGAAATAATATGTGGTATTTGTGGGGAGTAAAGTTTTTAGATAAAAATAAAAAGAGATTCAAACCAAGTTTAAAATTCTCACTTTGCTGGAAGAACGTCCACGTAGGAAGGGTTAAAGGGTGTGGAGACTGATCAGAGAAGCATCATAGGCTTTGGCCAGTAAAAAAAAGCAAGAGGAGGTAAAAAGTATGCCCCTTTCTCTGAAGAACCATCTTCATTTCCCTCTGCAGTCTTTCTTTGGGACTCAGGCTGTTCATCACAGCATAGATCTCCCAGTATCACAAAGACCTTGAGTTGAAGCAGCATCCTCATGCAAGCACAGTGCCTCACCACACATTTCGTCCTTTCTCAAGCCAGTAGAGTGGCTGCACTGCTCTCAGCAAGAGGCTTGGGGAGCCTCTGCTGCTGCTCACCCCTTCCCTCCACAGCAGAGAAGGGCAGGGCCTGTGGACAGCCTGTGGCCAGTCTATCCTGGTGCACTGAGGAACTTCCAAGCTAACAGCATGTTAACAAGCTGGCATGCTGAGGGGTTTGCAGGGCCTGGTGCAGCCCCTAGGTGCTTCACTGGTGTGGACAGAAGAGAAGTCTTACCATAATAGCAGTATTGAGACCCCTCTTGGAAACCCCTCAGTCTAGGACTGAGACTTCAGACATCATCCATTCCCTTTCTGGAACAGAGCTCAACCTCTGTTTGTGTCCAGATGTGCTTCTAGACTAAGACTAACCCATCAAGTTGATGATTGTAGGGTTTTGGAGGTTGGAGGTTTATTTGAAGAAGTAGGCAATGTTCAGACAAGCAAAGAAATGCAAGCTGGCATCATGGAGATTTGTTTTCCCGTCACTACTTATTTTAAATTGAGTGTTAAGAGCTATCTATGAAATGAAAGGGCTGTTAACAATCCTCGGCATCTTGTTCAGTTCCCCGGCAGGGCATTACCATTTTCAGCTTAACACCTTGATGCTTTGATCTTGAAAATACATAATTTGAGGGTTTAATACCCTCAAAGACATTTAGTCATCTAAACAGAAGTTTACATAGACATTGTTGATCACTCAAGCCCTAGTTTAAGCATAATTAATAATCCCTTGAAATAACGTGTACTTCCTTCGGTACCCCCTCTTTCACAGATGGGGTTTAGCTGATCCTTTGGCAGCCATGGGTCACTTGATTATGAAAGCTGGGAAGGTTAACATACCCTTTTCCCACTAGCTCACATAACTGGACCTCTTCACAGCAGAAAGAAGCCAGAAATGAAGACAGACTAATAAAAATTCCTACGTGCAGTTCTTGAATACTGCATACATTACAGCTAGATGAAGCCTATTTCCATACAATCACCTAGTTCTTTTGAACATTTTTTTCAAAATCCCTACAACCAATTATTTAGTAATTCAGGGTCTGCCTATGAGCAGTCTTCCTAAAAGTACTCATCCATTATCCAAACACTTTTAAAGGCCTGCATTTGAAAAAAAAAATCCCTCAAATTCACAGCTTCATTTATCTCAGAGCTTTTATCACTGCTTGGAAAATAAGATGTTAAGGACAGAAGCTTTCCATTTGAAGGACACTTTCTAAAAGCCTATCAAATGTATATAAGCCCAATGAGCTTACACATTATACATGGAATAGAAGACATTTTTCACATAGTTAAAATATATTTGTAAACAAATGCATCAAAATACTGGACTAGCTGACTTATACATAATGAAAAGGAGAAATAGAAAACATCTAAGCAAGGTAAGGACCATGTCGGAAAGCAGAAAAAAAATGAAGTTATCTATTCCCAGTTCCCACAGAGTGTACTCCAGTGTACTCATTCCCTACCTCCCCCTTCCTGCTTCCTTTGATAACTTTTGCTTTTTCATAGAAAAACAAATCAAAGCAACAGTGACAAAAATAGCACCAAGAAATAGGCAACTAACAAAAGGCCTTGAATGCTTTGGGAAAATTCTTCCCATTTCTGCTAATTCCCATATCAGTATGAGCTGTCCTGATGGCTTCTTCTGCTATGGTGCTACTCTTAACCACAGAATATATGCTGGAAAAGTGATGTCCCCTCCTCAAAGTGAGGCTGCCTGGGCTCAGGTCCCTGCAAGTTAGGCACCCCAAACAGTCATCGATGTTTCAGGTCAACTATAATGCTTTGCCCACTACTCAGAAAGCTGCTGGCAAGCACCACCACTGCCCACGGAACACAACCGCACTGGTCTTGCTCCACAACATCTCAGTCTATAAGCAGGCAAAGACAGTCTGAGCAAGCAGCAAAGTCCCTCTGGCTTGGTAATGGAGACCTTCACAGTCAGTACTGTGAATATCTGTAATTGCAATGGAAAAGTCATTGAGTAATCATGGAGTGGAGTACTGATAAGGAATGCTACAACTTACCTTCCAAATGCAATAAGTGCGTTCGCATATGATCACCTGCAAACATGATGTATTTTAATGTGTACCACCCATCAACTGAGCTATTGTAATGGTTCATGGGCTTCCTTGTAGCTTACCTTGATTGTCTGAAAAAAAAAAAAAAAGCAATTCCTTAACCTACTTTCACAGAAATTTAAGTTACTGTTTTTTTTTTTCTCTGCAGAAGCAAGGTCTCACCACCTACATGTGTTTGGTAAAGGCAAAGTTGCCATAGGGTTTAAACGGATTTTGCTAGCCAACCTTAAGCACCACCTGGGGCAGCACGTGCTGTCTGTATCACACAAGCCATCGTCGTGCCTCTTTCAGCACTCTGCCTTCTTCCAGCCTGATCACAGCTCAACTGACCATCAGTAAGATGTTAAGAGGCAGTAATAGGATGCGTGCTCCCAAAATACAGCATATTTCCCTGCCGCGGCTCCTTAGCAGAGCAGCAGCACTGGATGACGAACCCCAGTTCTGCTCAGTTCCTGTGCTAGATTGGTGATACCCTCTTCCTGAACCAAGCAAAAAGATGCTTTTCAAAGGTTTTGTCCTCCTCACTTCTTGCCTACAGGTTTTGTGGACACCTGTCTCCTATATCTTGCACCATTTACTTGCAGTATCACAATTAGGAGACAACTGCATAAAAAGAAACAAAGGAAAAGCAGTTTTCTGCATGACCAAACAAGACATTCCTAGGAGATTCTGTTCCTGTTCATTTTCGATAAAAAGTTCAAAGCAGTAAAATATGTGAAGAAGGCAAAAAGCTTCTTCAGACATTTTCTGTCATTTTACAGTTAAACTCAAGAGTTCTGCTCTACAACGTTCTTTGCAAATAACTGTACTTCAAAAAATATTAGAACCAGCTGCAGATAAAGTAATTTGAAAGCCACGGCACAATTTCACATCTGTTGTGCATGCTTGGCATTTACCTAGCTTCCATCTGAGTTCTTTCAGCCCTTTCTGACAAAGGATCTTTGTCTTAATCTTATAAACCACCACTAATGAAAGTGATGGTCTTCTGCTAAGGATGCAGCAAATAAATGGGATGTGCCTGTCCCGTGCTCCATCTGGACAGGGAAGACCTGTATGATGACACTGGTGTCTCATTGTGTAGGTTTAGTTTAACCAGCCTGGACTGTGATTAGGTTTTCTATTTTTATGGCTTTCTTAAAAATGAATTCTGAAGACTGATATGTTGGACCCATCTCAATGGAAAGTATACAGACAGCTGGACTGTCTAGGCCAAAGTGTTACAAATAAGATTCAAGAGAGCTCTTATTGAATTCTAATAAAACTATGTACCTGGGTCTACATTTAATTACCAGAGCCTTTAGCCCCTACCGCAGTCAGTGTTGATACTTCTCCATGATCCGCTCTACGTTTCCTTTCAGCTCTTGTGGCGGAGAGCTTTTTGGCATTTCCACTTCTAAAGCCTGTCACCTGAGAAACAGCATTTAAGGCGACAATGGCATGCTTATTTATTCTCCTTGGAACATTTTCCATTGATTTCTCCAAGAAGATGACCTGATCTCCTGGTGTAGGGTTTTCCAGAATTCTCCAATGCTGTCAGCATCAGTCTAATTGTCATGTAAGCAGTGAAATACTACTATCACATGATTATGTGCTTAATTTTAAAGAGGTTATTTTGGCCACAGTTTGAAGCATGCATGAGGAAATACTTGTAACGTGAGGCCTGCAGTGAATTGAACTTCAAGCAGTCCCAATCACGTCACCTCGGGCTGCAGCGAAACACACTGGGACAGCGACATCCTCAAGAGGCCAGGGCCATGGGCGGCCCACACCAGGGCAGGGAAAGCAGGTAGCGGAGTGGGAAGAAGTGGTTTCACATAGGCTAGAAGGAAGCAGGTGGTGGCCCCTCCAGAAAGCACAAAGGAGGAGGAGATGTGAGAATGATGATGATGTCCACCAAAAGAAGCTCTTTTCAATACCCCAAGCAGAGCTCAGCCTCAAAGTCGATAAGCCAGGTAAAGCTTTGACACACGTAGGCTGTCACAAATGCAGTGAACTGCATGATTGTGCCTTAAACAATGCCCCATGCAGCCCCTCAGGTTCACAGCAAAGCAGGCTTTACATCTGCAAAGATTTGCAGGTCTGAGTATACAGAGCACTGACTGAGATAAATGTTCTCCACTTACTTGCTGAGCGTTGTAGCATCACATAAGCTGGGCACGTGCAGAGTCTACCGTGTTGTTCCTGCTCTATCTACACAAATAAGCAAACTCAGTTTTACACTATCAGTGTGTAAGACTAAGCACATATATACACACATATATGCACATTCCTTCATTTATTCTTTCTTTGTTCGTGCATCATACAGTTTCCTCTTCAGCAAGAATTTTATAGCAAGGTAGGCAGAGAGGCAGAGGTTTTCCTTTGCCTCAGACTGTGAAATATACAAGGATATATGTAGATTCAAATTTTTTTTAATTTTTTTTTTTTTAACAGAGCAGCTTTCTATGGAGGCAGCGATGATCTACATATGCTCTTTCAGTCCTGTTTGTGGTAAACCTGACCTTTTTTCCTTAATGCAATGTGTGAAGCGTCAATTGTTTTAATTCTACTTCAAACACAAGCTTTAAGTCAAAAGTTTCTGTAGGAACAGTGGATTGAGTATGAGTACTGCACTGAGAAAGCAGAAGACAGAAGAAACTAGGTGCAAGCACTAATGAATGAATAAATCAGCCGAGAGCACATAGCACCCAGGGGAGACAGCAACATCTACTAGTTAGAGTGAGACATGAACAACTGATAGGAAGCTCTTCTTTTGTCTCTTTGATGTACCCTCTGTGAGGCCTTTCTTAGATCACATTATTAGCACAATACAATGACTGCCCTCAGTATTTCCTGCGTCTAGGTCCTGCTGTGATTTCCTCCTTGCTCTGAATCTTCAGGCTTCATGGGCTGCCAGAGGTGACTGTGACCCGGCATGTGGACATGCAGAGTCCTTTGCCTGAAGAGCTGTTTCTCCCTTTCTTAGAATAAGCAAGATCAAGGATAGGCCCTTTTGGAAAGCGTTTTAGATTCTCAGTTCATGTGACTGGAAACTTGAAAAACATTACTTATGTGTTTCAGTTTTCTAAACACATATCCTGCTCTGGTTTACAAACAGTGTGAAATCTTAAGTGAGTGCAATAAAATGCATGAAATTTCTTGTTAATCTGTGAAGAACAATTGGTTTGGCATTATTGAGATTTTTATAATCCCTCATATTTCAAAGGCTTTGCCATCCAGTATATCAATACTGGTACAAGAAACCTGACATCTTTATTTTTTGCCTTTTTTCCCTTTTATGATTGTGAATGAGATAGGACTCTAGAAGAGTTAATAAAGATAGCCAGATGTAAAACTAAGAGTCAAGGAAATACTTGCTCAATTTAACTGTGATTAGGAGAATCCTATAAATACATTGCCATTCTCTTCACATGAATTTAATCTAAACAGAAACTACAAGATTTGCTGTAGAATGTTTGCACTGGAAGACTCCCTTCCAGCAATAGAAAGCTCCTTCATATGCTCATGATAGCTGCAAGGTAAGTTTGCTAAATCTACTAAATTCAGAAAACCTAGAAGATTTTAGGAAATGCTGGAAGGCACAGTCCAGCTGGCTTCCTGTGCCTGTTGGACTTTAGGGAAGGGGTATGAAAAGGAGAACTTACCTCCTTGAAAACTGGAAGGGAGTGAGTGCACTGCACCAGAAAGGATGGTGTCTGTGTCTCCGCAGCCTGTGCGGATCATGAATTTGTTGTTGTTTGGGTTTGAGGCAGCACACAGTGTCAGTGGATCTATGGTGGGGAGCCCTCTGTGAAGGAGGATCCTTCTCTGGGGAGAAGGATCAGGTCAATACAACAGCCAACTGAAGCCTGGCTAGCATGCCAGAATGGCCTGGTAACACATTGTAGATTGCATTACAGTTATGTCCAGGCTATAAAGCAACACATTTTCCAGTCTGATGTAAATGTCGATTTTGAACCCTAATTATGGCAGAATAAGGTGTTATTTAAACCCACTGAGCTCTTGTGTGAGCAGAACTGCATTAAGTTACTTCATTCTGACCTGTCCTTTCTTTCTAAGTACACGAAATTAGCATGTATTTTGTGATTGATGTAGTTGTGTACTTACACTGCTCAACGGGGGACAGTCTCCCTTTGCTGTGATGGAGCAAAGGCTGAAAAAATGAGCAAGTTAACTGTTGTTTTCAGACAAGCAGTCCTGACACTTCCTTTGTGTTCAAAAGCTACAAGCTCAGCTGGGCTTTTTCGATGTTTTTGAGCCATGAGATTTCTTTTTAGCAATTTTTGGCAACTTTTCTCCTTAGTCATGTGAGAGAAAAACCTTACCCTTTCAATCAGAAGTGCCCGTTTCAGAACTGGACTTCAAGAAACAAACCAGATGTCATAATATTGTGAGACTTGTGACAGTAGCTGGAGCTGCAACAGTAGTTGTAGCAGAGAAGCTTGCAGGAAGGGGACAAGAATTGATAAGGGCTACTTCTTAATGCTGGGAAGGGTGAGCACCCGTTAGTCTTAAAGACCGTGTGACAACAGAGCGCAGTCCCATACCACATAGAGACAGCTCAACCAGCTGTGCACGAACTGCTTTGACTACCGGGAGCAGCACAGAAATGGGGTAATCACAGTGTCTCTGTGGTCTGAAAACCAGTAGGTTAACCTAGGAAGAATACCACATCACAAGGGCTTCTTCCAGGATCTGGGCTACTTCCCCTATGGCTGAGTATTGGCACGTGGACTGTACAGCCTTTCCCTTTCTCCTGGAGACCAGAAAACATACATTTAATGAAAACAGCAACCATTCACTGTCCAGCCTTCCCTTTTTGTGGATGAGGAAAATCCGACAGTGGGATACACTTCAGTTCTTGCCCCTGCTGCCTGGCTGGGACTCCTGGAAATGGTGACACAACAGCAACAGCAGTCCTCTCCAGTGCTGTGTCAAAGCCTCACAGTATGCAGGAACACCATGTGAGAGTTGCTGTGGTTGCTTCCCACCTCAGAGAGCGGAATAGGGTTCAGGAGCTCTGTAAATCTTTCCAGCTCCAGGACCAGTTTTGGTGGGAACTGGAATTCTAACTGCATAGCACGTTGTCAGATGGAAAAACTGCACTGGTGCAGTTCTTTATTAAACAGACGTGAATTGTAATATCGCCAGGTCACAGGAACAGGTAAGTGTTTAAAAAATGGCAGGGTTCTGTTAGCTCTTCGAAGACTCCTTTTTCAGCTTGTGGAGAATGTTGCAATTAGGTTTGAAGTTGTTAAGAAAAAAAAAGAGAAACAGGAACATTAAAGCCATTATCATCAAGTAATTACTGAAGGTTCATTACTTACTGGAGCTATGCTTCCTGTAATACAAATTTGAGCAAGCGATGAACATTTTGATCAGACTCTGGATGACCCTGCATTACCTGTGCCTGGGGAGAAAAGGAGGGGGAGGACACAGGTTTGGCTTTTCTAGTCTACTTACTCTGCTGATAGGCTTTTTCCTTACAGTGCTCAGAGACTGGGATGATGAAATCCCTTCAGTTCCAGCACATCTTCCAAAGGCCCTTTTTGAAACTTAGAAACAGTTATCAGGACTTTGGCTATAGCTTAGTAAATATACTGTAATAATCTGGTTATTGATCTAAAATTATACAGTCTTTCAAAATTCTTCCAAAATTTATTTTCTTTTGGGGAATTTCATCATGTGTATGTTATATAGGGTATAAATTATTTCAAACACTTTAAACTCTACCATGGGACTGAAGCAGGAAAAACCAAGGTAATTGCGTGTCGTTGTATCTCAGTGACCTTAAGGATGCTGATTACCTTGCTTATCTTGCTTGCATCTGGTGCCCCTTCCAGGCGTGAGGTGATACTCGTGCTCTTCATATATTAAACAAAACTTTTTTTACTTTTAGGGAGTCATATAGACTGAGGTTGTTCAGAATATTTTGATAAATTGTTTCTACAAATGCAGCCTTTCTCCCCTGCAAACAAAATAACTTAATTAAGAATTACAGATACTAAAACACTCACTTTCAGTATTTTCAAAATGAATCTTTTTAATTTCTCAGTCTAAAACAAGTTTCAGTTTTAGTAAATTTTATTAAAGAAAAATAATGAAGATAAAACAGATCAAAAGAAGTGAAAAGATGTTAAGAATAAATATTGTTCAACACCAAATACCATGCCTTTATCTCTTCTTTTCATTTAGCATTATTGAAATATAGGTGAGCAAAAGCTTTATTTTTTTTTCCATGGATTCTGAACAGGCAGGAAATAAATATATTTTTTAAAGCAATAAAAAATTAAAAAAAACCCCAATTGTTTGTATGGCTGTAGTTAAAACATATGACAGAATTAAGTAGACAGATTGCCTGTGTCTATGGAGAGAACAGAAACTAAGCATGGTGATTCCTTACAAATTTTAAATGTTGGAGAAATAGACCCTTCTTTTTCACATGGAAAAAATCCTAACAATGTGAAGTATTTAGAGATTCCTCTCTTCTATTTCAATAGGTTTGGTGAGATTTTTTTTCTAGGTAGTCTAGAGTTTAAAATCAAAACATTCACCTTAGAGAAGTTAGTATTTTTAGCCCAATGGATGGCTTGCTTTTCCACTTCAACAATACATGTGTTCGCATCTTCAACTGACCTTCTCTAAACCATTCAGGGAGAGTATGTTAGCAATATCTCCTTTTTTCCAAGCTGGATGCTTTTATGAGGGGTCCAGAGCTGACCCAGAACCTGCTAGCAGCTGGCTTCTAGCCTGCAATAATCCTGTTTATTTATGCCCTAAATCAGGAGCCACAGAGGTGACAGAATGGACTAGAGAGCCTTCCTCCAGCATGAAGGAAATCCCACTGTCTAAAAATATAAATAGTTTGGAAACAAACAGGGGTTTCAATCTTTCAATGGCTTACTTGACATCCATGCCACAGCTGCAGAAGAGTGCACACATGATGTCCCTGCTTAAATGCCAATGAGGAGAAAATGCGTTCTGTTTCGTGAGGTTAAGTGGAAATGTCAGTCTGATTGACCAACGTTTTTAAAAGAGAGACTTAGTATTTGGTAGAAGGACTCAAATTGGCTTTCATGCTTCATTTGCTCCCAACCTTTGGACAGCAGCATGTCTGTGAGGGCAAAGAGTTTTCCTCCCCTCCCCACCTTGGTGCAGCTATGACGACTCTCTGAAAGACTGCCACCTTGCCATTAATGCTCCGGGGGAAAATTATCCACGGTGTTAAGCTCACTGGCTTAATGAACTTACATGTAGGATAAATTTGACTAATAGTTTCCATGTGAAAGATTATCAGAAGACCTGCTGGCCCCATGTGCTTTATAGACACACATTTTCTACAGCCAGTGAATTGTCTCAGCTATCACCAAAGCAACTGACAGGTTGCCCTGGACTAAATGTTGTAAGAAGCCCTCCCTGTGAAACAGTCTCACTTTCTTCCCTTTATGTACAAAGCTAGTGAGTAGAGCATATACATCTAATTGAAAAATGGCTGAACTTTTTAATTTATTGCCTTACTGTCACTGTAAATATATTCAATAATCCATTACAAAATGAAGTCTCTTATTTTTCTGCAGTGACAGTGTATAATGCACATTATCAAATTAAATGGAGGAACCAAGAGTAATTCCTGACCAATTTATTGGATGGCTTTGGCTGTTCTTTTTTCATGGTCTAGTCAATTTTCAACCTGCTAAGACAAATTAATCTATGCACAACTACAGCACACACCCCAAGCAATAACTTTCAGTAGTGTGTATGCGTGCCTGTCTTGTGTGAGAGGCCCTGAGTGAAAGTAAAGCCATGAGTGCAGGATATTAGATTTTTCTCATTAAAAATACATCTCATGTTGCTTTGGGATTTTGTCACAGATTTAATCTTTCTCATCGATGTAAAATTTCCATCTTTCAAGGGTTTTTTTCAATGGAATTTGTTGATTTAAGACTGACAGATAGAGTATAATGACATGACACTGCTATCTATTAAGTAAAATGCTGAAACACCAGAGATATTTATATCTCAGAAAAAGAATCTGCATATCTGACCTCTAAGATAATTTTCTTGGTTTGTGCCAAGCTTTCACATTTTTACCTAACTGCTGAGCTTAGCAGAAAACATCACTGACCGCACGAAAACGTCAAAGTAGAGCTGCTGCATTCAGTTCAGTTGAAAGCACTGATATTTCCCTTGTGCAAAAATATATTTTATGTTGTGTCCCCCTAATCTGTACTGCCACTGCAAATACATGTACACAAGTGTATTTTTCCTTTATCATCAAAATTAACTGTAAATAAACCCCGTCTGATATTGTAAACTATATGAGTTGCACTTAGTTGTTATTTAATGTATTCTACTTGCATTCAGATATTTACTGATTGGAGCTAGCTGTGGTAGCTGAATTTTAAAAATTTAATACAAGTGGCCGAGTGCAATAAGGGTTCTCCCTGTAAAGTGATGCTTCACCTTTACGTGTACTCCCACAGAACAGCCAGCAAATAGAGACACCATCATTACTGCCCCATAACAAATGCTTTGCACGTCCGATGATACTTCTGATGAGACCACTTCTGAAGCTACCACTCCGGAGGAGGAAGTGCCCATTATCTGACACATCAAATTAATGCTCTCCATGTATAGGCTGACCTCGAATGTTGAGGAGCATTGTATAATGCATGATGCTGCATAATTGAAGTAGGAAAACTGGAGCACAAAATACGGACAAGAACAAGTCACTGGCAAACGGAAAGAGCTCTTCATTTTGCTTATAACGGTTTTCTCATAAATGTGAAGTCAACTAAAATAGTAATTCAAAAGCTTCATAAAACTACTTGGTTCATTATAACAATGTGGCAGTGACTACGCATCGCTATGTACAAAGTTATGGCCTTGCCATAAAGCTGTATGGAGCTGTCAGGATCTCTAAGTGATTTTTAGCCTCATAGTACCTCTAGCATTGTCTCACAATGTGTCCTCTTCCCAGTTTTCTTGGTGGGGAATTGAGATGCAAGTTTATAATAGTGGCCCAGCCACACTTTCCTATTCAGGTCTCTCTTGGATGAAGTATTGAGGAGCTATGGAGCAGGCTATGCAGAGCTGTAATCAGAAGAGTTGCATCACTCTTTTCATAGTGACGTGGGTATGCATATTTTTAAACAGCTGATTCAGGGAGCTTCGTGGCTGTTACTTTATAGCTTAGAAAGAAAAGATACTAGCCCATCTGCTTAGCACCTGACTTTCTAGGCAACTACAGGCTGAAAAACTGAAAATTGAGGACTAATATGTGTTAGTCCATAGGACATGTTATTTCATTGGGAATTAATTTGTAGGTGATTTCTGTAGCATGTTTCATCTGTTGATGAAAATCAACTCTTGTGTATGCAGCTAGTTCTTTAAACAGTACAATATTAACTGTATAGATAATAATTGAGGGACCGGTGAGAACCAGTCAGTCATGTGGCCTGCTGTGTTCTTCAGTAACTTTAAAAGTCTAAACTTAGTCTAAATTTTCTGTCACTCTATTAAACCAAAAATGTATCAAAATACCACTCAGCATCTTACTGAATTTTTGGCCAGAGGCTCAGTAGGGTTTAATGGGACTGTGAGTCTCCTTCTTGCCACCCCTTTCAGTGGTCCTGAGTTCCGCAGACACTCTGAGCAGGCCAAGAGGGCAGGCAGTGTCCTTGTGGTACCTCCTCCTGTGGTAGACACCTCAGCATAAGGAGACACTGGGTTACCAACCTCACCTCAGTGAATTCACCTAGAGAGCCACTATCCAGGTGGAAGAGAAAAAGTGTAGCCCCTTTGGTGTCCTTCCCTCCACACAGCTGTAGGGAAGGAACAGCTGAAGCAGGGAAACTGTGCAGGCATCTGTGCCTCAGCCCCACATCCTGCACCCATGCTCCATCCCTTCTCTGCCTTCCCCTCGGGGGACAAGGGATGGAGCAGGGCAGAGATGCAGGATGGTGCAGGACATGTCTAAGCTCTGCAGAGAGGGGCAGAGAGGAGTATGAGATTCATATTTTATTTTCCAGGGTAACCGTGGCTCCTGATCATTTTGGTATCCAGTGACATCGCAAATGTTTAGGAAAGTGGTACTGCCATGACAGTGGTACAGTGCTTAACACTGGTCCTACTACAGTCATTGCAGAAAAATAGGGAGTCTCAAAACTGGCTGATGCAAATCGAGACTGGGGATTTGCCATGTCTGATGATGTACCCAGCTCCCCTCATAGTCAGAGTGTGCTTTCAGAGCCTGCTATTACGTAGTTTTGAGATGAAAACATAGGTTGTGTTACTAAGGGCACCATGGGGACTGGTAAAAGGACCCCTGACTCACTTGCTTTCCAGGACTCCAAATAATCCTTTGAATGAACATCCCAGTTGGGTATATGCTTCCAAGTTAAGTCTTCCTTACCATACTATGCCATGACCCCTAATGGCTAATGCATTTGGGTAATAAAATAATTAGTAAAGAAAAAAACCTAGCAACATAGAAAATTGAACAAATTGTTTATAATCAAGATAGTTATTAGTGCATACATAAGTATTAGATGATTATGTCAGAAATTATTTCTTGCAGGTTTTCAAGCACTAAATGAAAATGGGTTTGATTAATTGTATTTGATCCTGTGATGAAATAAACCTATAGTGAATATCTGTGCCCACCCAGAGAAAGAACTGTTGCATCTATTAGACCTTCATAAAACTTACTGTACATGTAACATCAGTCATTCTAAAAAAAACCCCAAATATACAAAATAATACAGATTGTGAAATTGTAGTGTCTATTTTATGGAGAAGAGGATCACAGGATCCCCAGAACAATCTGTGCCTCATTAAACTATCTTATTTCATGAATCTCATTAAATATGTTAATTACCACTTCTATTATGTTAGCTCAAAATTGTATCCGGCTAATTAATAAATCACATTTTGGTTTAATATCATACTTATAACAGTCTGGGCAGCAGGTGAAAGCAAAGAGTGAGTCCCAGTGAAAGGGAGGTGAGCAGTGAAAGTCTGAGAAGAAGTTCTGGCCATTGCCTTGTGTCTTTTTTTTTTTTTTTTTTTTTTTTTTGCATAACGGATGCCCTAGTGTCATTATTAGAATGTTAGAACATTAGAAAAACAGATCTACAAGTGAATGTCTTTCTTGACAAAGGTATACCCAGCATCATCTCAGAAAGTTTCAATGAGAAAAACCCCACACTTTTTCAGGAAATCTGCTCCAGATCAATCGCCTTCCTGTAAATTAACTTTTCTTATAGTCTAAAGAAAATCTCGCATCCTGGACTTTAAGTTAATGACTTTTTGTTCCATCCGCATGGGACATGGAAACCTGTTCATTGCGTTCCTCTCTGCAGCAGCTTTTTCATACAGAAAGACTGAGTTGGTGTCTCCCTTCTGTCTACTTCCCACTTACAACCTCCATTTCTCCTATCAGCCCTCAGACATCCTAAGCTGTACACCTGAGCTTTTATCTGTTCCTTTTCTCTCAGTTATGTCTTTTCTGAAGCCTGAGTGCCCAAAGTGTTCTGGCTTATGTGTACCTAGTACTAAGTAGAGTTCCAGGATTACTTTTGTGCGCTTTGCACCCTGTATGCTCACATACGTGCTCCATGAGAAACCTTGCCTTTTTAGGGTGTGCATAGCACTGTCAGCTCATATTCAGCTTCTGATTTACTAAAAGCAGCACCTGCTTTTCTGCAGGGTGCCTTTCTCCTACCTTCTCCTTGCACAGCTGATTATTCCTGCCTAAGTCAGAGTTGGGTTTTACCCAGTATTTTGGGGCCATAACTTCAACTGATCAACGTTATTTTAAATTCTAATTCTGTTCTTCAATATAAGGACAGTTTAGAGGACTCTTAAAATTTAAGAAGAGTGTTTTCTATTTCATCTTTAATGTTTTCTTCTTCTACTTAATTAGTAAAAACAATGAATAGTTCACATGAAGTCTGTAAAGCCCTGCCCAATACTTCCGTTTAGTGCCAGTGACCTGTCAGTATCTATTCCCTAAGTACGTTGATACAGTTTCGAACCCTCTTCTATTAGCTTCATCTAGACTGTGTTTATTAGTTAGCTTGCAAGCAAAACAGTGCATATAAGTTCACTGGAGTCTAGTAATGTTGTTACATGACATAAATGTTGAAAATTAAATATCAGTATGAGGTGATTCTTGCTAACTGTAGAACTGTAGTCACATAGGTTAAGTTTTATACGAAATCTATTTGTCCTTAGAGGGAGTGGGACCCTAGAGATATTATAATACGCATTTGTTAGAAGCTAGCCTAGCATATCTTTAATACAATGGTAAGTCCCAAACACCCCCAAACACCACCTGCAGAAATAGGCCCTGAGCCATCACTTTGGAGCCAGGAAAACCAAGGAGCATCGCGACCTGTTCTCAAGACCATCTATGGAGATTTCAAGGAGGAGTTTGACCAGCGAATTTGAGGAGGGGGCGTTTTGACGACCACCAAGACCACCAAAAGACCCTCGACTCAAAAGACTGGGCATGCGCAAGTGGGTAGGGAAATGATGTAATGGTTTCTCAGAAAATTTATGTTTATGCATATTATTTCTTGGAATTTAATGAATATGTATAATTAATGTGTATTTAACCCGTGCTGTTGATCAAATGGGTGCGCACGCTAGGTGGAGCGATCCCCCGTGCGCCCAGCGCTGCAATAAAGAAGTGCCTGCTTCTTAACTTCTCATTGCTGTTAAGGAGTTTTATTCCGGATTTCGGTAACAATGTCACATTCACTGATTCTTCACTTTTCTTTAGATTTGTTACAATATCAAGGCAGGAAATTAATAGTTTGTTATGACACATTATTTAGAAATTCATCTTGGCTCTTTCTTAAACTATTGCTATTTTCCCAGCATCTGCAGTTGTTTGTTGAGTAATTCATTCTAATAGTTTTCCTGGCTCTGAAGTTGAACACAGTATCTTCTAGCTCCCTATCAGTTCCTGGGTCTTTTGTTGGAAGATGGTGCTATAATCATTCATCTTCCACCTTCTGAAATGTCACCTGTCCTCAGCAGGCACTCTCAAAGACAACCTCTGATTGTTCTGAAATTATTTCAGACTGTTCTTTAAATATCTTACAACAATTTTCATCAGACACAGCTGGGCTGAAAAAAAATGCAGCTACACTAACTTTTCCTTTTGTATTCTAACCTGAGTTCTTGTCCTTTTGATGCTGGCGCGAATTCAGTTAGTAATCCAGTTACAGCCACATTTTCTAGTGAAGAATGGAGAAAAAAAGACTAACATTTCTGGCCTTTTCCTGCCATCCATCAGTAGCTTTAGCTTGCTGTTGAGAGTCATTCCCCTGCAGGCAAGCTGAAAAGAAAAGGACAAGGGTCCATACTGGGTACCTGCCAACATCTTTCTACTCACTCTAATAGACTGGTTCAAAATAAGGTGCTATTCATCCACACAGAAGTGAGATAAAGACATTAACAAGCACAAAGGAAAATGATGGGGATTCTGTAAAAATTTCACTCTTAAGGGTAGAAATATGAACACATATATATATTCACCTCTGTCTATTCTATTTAATTTTCAAAACTAGATTAAAAAAAAAAAAGAGTATCTATTTTTTTTTCTCTCATATTTGGAAAGCAGCCAGAAGGAGACTGGAAGGCTTGATTTCCATGACATTATACTTCTCATGTTGAAAATAATGGGAAAAGAAAGGGAATAGAGAAGATGAGAATCATCTTCCAGTGGTATGATGAAAGCGTATAGCTTTCCTTCAGTTTGAAAGAGAAAGGAGCTAAGTCTGAACCAGTGCATACAAATTACATATTCCAACTAATTTTAGCCCCTTAGCCCATGGCAATGAGAGGAATGCTCGAAAATTAGCTGATGCTAGTGACAAAATTTCCCGAAAAGGAGTAATGAAAAGTGATACCTGGAATGTTATTTCTTTTTAAACAGGCTGCTTATTCATCTTCAAAACATCTTTTCAACTGCAAAGTAGTTTAACTATGTCACTTCAGACTGTGCATTTAATAACCAAAAAGACTTCATGGCAAGATTCCCTAATTCATTTTTCATGCCTATTTTGATCATTAGAAATCCATCTTACTCGTTACATCTTGGCCTGATTGAGAAGGTGGCAACGAGCACTCAGTTAACAACAATTGAATTACAACAAAAGATAACCATAAAAATTCCCTGGTTCTTAGAGGTTAATAACAGAGGGCTATGCATCCTCAGAGCTCAGTACTGTTGCCAAAATGTATGCAGGGAAAATTTAGGCTGAAAATATTTCCCTAGTATGAGCAAAAGAATTATGGGCATGAAATGTATGTAATAACAAGTTGTTACTCAGAAGAAGTTATCCTATGGTTTTCCATTTGAAAAGCAAATACATAATAACCTATTAAATTAAAACTCCTGTTTTCTCAGTAATAACCAAAAGCAACATTAGGTTGTGATAACAACACAAACATGATGATAAAACAATTAGGATGGGTACAGGTTCGATGTAAATGTAAACAAATGGCATGAACAGCCAGTAAGAAGTGAACAGCCTAATGAATTTGCCAAATGCAAGTTGGAAAATAGTGCAAAATGAGCACAGAACACAAAATATGAGACTAAGGCATGTTTAAGGAGAGGAGAGGAAGCCTCCAAAGCACTGTCCCGAGACCCTGTTGCAGGATAGCAATTGCGACTTGTCTTTCTCCTTTGCTGGAATTTGAGCCTTTATAAGGAAAAACTGTTTGAGATGAGTAGGGAACCTTTCCCCATGACTCAGTTCCTGCTGAGTTAAATCTCAGGCTCATGTACTAATTTTGGGTGGACTTTTCAGAAGCGAATCTAGCAAAACTAGCAACTATTTAATTACTTCTCTTTGACCCGAGACACCAGGGTGTGTGCAGGCAGTAGACCACCCTTCTGTAGCCTGAGAATTGGCAGCCACAGCCTCTGCTCGAGTATCGTGCTCTGCACTCCGCTGCTCACTGGGGGAAGGAGACCACTTTTCTTACGGTGAGGTTTAGACGACAAGCTTCCTTTTGCAGAGGCAGCCTACCACCCCACAGGAGCCTCCCTGGCCCAGTTCGCGAGCTGCCTTAATGAAGTGCATATTTAAAGGAAGAGTCTATTTGTGGAACTGAGATTTTAAACAAGTGTGGCAATTAATGCCAGGCTGGAGTTTGTGTATAGCAGACATGCATCCATTGGGAAATGAACTGAGTGAGAAATTATTAATTTCACATGGGCCACCTGACACTCAACATGGAGTTTCTTTTCTCTGTCAGCTGTGGAAAATTTATACATTTTAGTGCAGTACACTCTTCAAGAAATCACAAAGAATATCTCTTCCAAGTTGTACCTTACACATACAGTCACATCTGACGAAGGAATCTGAAACTTTACAGCTTAATAATCAAAAAGTAACGGGCTAAAAGACATTGCTGCTCATGAGACGCAATGAGAAAAAATATTCTTATGCCTAGATGGAACTGCAGGCATATCAATGTGTTATCCAGCACTTGAATGGAGAAACAGTATATTTGTTTCCTACAGTGCTGCAATCATAAAAATGAGTCAGAGAATCAGACTATCCATACTTTTATGAATATTTATTATCTTGCCATATGGATCCTGCTTCTATTTATAAGATCTTTTAAATATTCAGTACTCTCTAAAGATGCCCAAAGAAATGTAGAGGCAAGCTCTTTTTATATACCTCATTGTATTATATGAAATAATTTCTCATAAGAAAGCAGAAATAGAATTAGAATTATTTTTAATTGAAAGTGGCTATAAAGAAAAAGAAATTAATAAAGGATGAACCAGTATTTTAAACAATCTTTTTTTTTATACTTAGTTATCTCTAGCCTTATTGAAACTTCTGCAAATCAGGTATTTAAATGAAAAGGGATTGCACTTTTATAGGCTGTGCTTTTGACAACTTTTTGATAAAAACCTAGGAGGAAAGACTTTATCACAAAAATGTGTTCTCAGTTCAAAAGGTCAGTTACACTTTGATTGAAAACAAGACCATTTGGTTGCTCATGTGTCCCAGTTTCCTAATGAAACACCTTGTAAGTATTACAGATGATGTTAAGAGCCCAAGCCATAACAGATCGTGTCTGACTTGCCTCCCTATAATGCTGATAAGAAAAATTTTGAGCCCTGGGAGAAACCAGACCCATAGATCAACCTTGTTGTTGGATTTATCTGTCACATAACTGAGCTTCTTCAGATTTGTGGTTGCTTTAACTTCTAACATGTTTCATAGCAGAGAGGTGGGTTATTCGACTGTGTCATGGTCTAGTTGCAGTTTGGGTAATCCATGATTTGCCCCCCTAGACCTCGCATGCTCGTCCACACACAACTGAAGAAGGCATCACTCCTCACTTCAGAATGCATGGGTGAGGCATTCAGTGGCTGCACTGGCTTCCACAGATAAGTTGCATTTCAGCAGTGGGTAAGCTTATTCTTATTCATACCAGGTAACATTAATTTCTTCCAGAAAAAAAAATATATATATATATATATTTCTGTAAAGTCTTATGTTAGTTGATGACAACCTAATGAATTAATAAGCATAAACTGTGAACGTATCAGAGAAGTCAGATTACCTAAAAGCTACTTCACAACAGTATTTATAGATATGATATTGTGAGTTAGATCTGGAGGTGGTGATATTCAGAGGCTTTATGCTGATTTGTATCAGCTTAGGGGTCTTGTCCTTTGGATGAATTCTACTGTACATCAGAGAGGAAAGTACTCATTTTCCCAGGAGCTTGTCCAACTGAAACCTATAGATCAAGCTACGCACACTTTAAAAAGCAGCACTTCTGCCTCTAGCTTCAATTCAAAAGATAGCAGGGAGAATTTTTTGTTCTATATTCAATTGTCCCTTAGTTTAAACCTCAGTAATTCACCCTAATTACAGAACACTTTAAGTTAAAGCCTGAATCAAATCTCTTAGGAATAGAACTTTGAATTACTGTAGGTCTTTAAAGCAACTACATCTTGCTTTTGCAGCTGTACCTAAAAGTCCAGATTAAAGAATATAAAAGAGTACATGCTGCAGAACCTACGTTTTTTGTTTGGTTTTTTTTTTTTCCTCTCACTTATACGACTTTGTACCAGCATGCCTTCATTGTTTTCCCTGGAGCTTCCTATAATTTACAGTGGTGAGAGAGTAAGGATAATCATAGCTCATCTGCAGATATATAAGGGAAGGGATAGGTGAAGAAAATGTACAACATAGGTTACATTTAGAGCTGGACCAAAAAGAATCTATTTTGACAAAATACAAACCATCTCAATTGCTTAATTTTATACCCTCTTCTGCCTGACAACTGTGAATTTAACCCCGCTAGCAACTGCTGTGTCTTGAATTCAAGGAGAGATTTGCAGATGTGGAGGGAAGAGCTCAGAGGTACCACCCAGGGATCAGCAGTGGGGTACAGCAGGTGACCTTAGGTTGGATTCATTCTGACACCTGAGTTTAGATGTCCGTATGTGAGTCTGGTGTTTCAGCTCCTCTTACAGTCAATGAAGTAATCTGGAGCTTGCCAAGCTCTTCACCTCCCACTCAGCCTCTGTTCAGCTGCCCAGATGTAGGCACCGAGCATTGAGCGAGGTCCCCTGGGTATCCTGCCTGGCTTAGCTCCTGGACAAATTGCTATGCCTGAGAGTCAATTGAGGGCATTTCAAGCA
Organism: Chlamydotis macqueenii; assembly: GCF_036417535.1. NCBI lineage: Eukaryota > Metazoa > Chordata > Aves > Otidiformes > Otididae > Chlamydotis > Chlamydotis macqueenii. The sequence continues at coordinate 134,603,054 of NC_141556.1, forward strand.
CTTCAGGGCACCTCAAATGGCACTAGATACCTACATGGGGGCAAATGAATCATGTTGCTATGCCTCAGTAGCTGAATAACCCTCCTGACTCCCCTGGGCGCGTTACCTAGGGGTTCAGCTTGGTGCCTACCCAACGCTGTGCAGGGGCTCTTGCCATGCCATGCTGTAATCCCACGGGCTGGCAGGTGGGTCAAGGATGTGTGCCCTTCTGAAATGGGAGCTGCAGGGGAGGGGGATCCTGCCAACCCTTGAGTGATGCAGCTGAGGGCACCTACCCTGCATCTCCCCAGAGGCACCAGGGTCACCTGTAAGCTGTGATAAGGCACCTCCACTTCAGGTGGAGCTGAATCCTGTCTTATCTGTCCATTGAGCAAACAAAACTACATGCCATGGAGGCATTTTAACTGTGTATCCTAAATCAGGTCTGGAAAAGTTGAGAATATGAGTATAGGCAGCTACTGTGTAGGTGCTCATCTGTTACATGGCATTTTAGGGCAGTGTCTACCTATGATCCTGTGGACTTCAGCTCTGTCCAGAGGGTCTCTGCAGTCCCTATAGGGTGTGCTCCCACAAAAGCAGTAGATTGGTTATTAAACAGCTTTAAACTCTTAAATTTGTCATTTCAAAGTCATAGAGGAGACAATAAATTACCTGATGCTAAGCAGGGACTCCACTTTGGTGAGTACGTCTTTAAAACATAAACACAGGCAAAGCAGGAGGGAAATCAGCTCATATCAGCTTAGTACTGTGATATACTCCCTCATCTTTTAAATAAATAAAATATAAGGATTATATTAGGACTAAAATAAAACAAAATATTAGGATTAAACAAAAATTAACCACATACAGTAATTGTGAGCCTGGTAACCTCCTAAGAACCAGAACATTTTAGTAGCTGTCATTATAAAGTCTCTGAAGAATCCATGACAAGTTCATCCTTATCCCTCCCCTTTAATGGAAGAAACACAGTTAAAGAGACAAGAGCATTAAAGACGTCATAATAGCTTTCTGACAAGACAGTTTTAATTTCAGAAACTTTATGATGAGCTAGAGCTATGTAAAGATGATGATAACATCCACTGTTTCTTTCTTTCTTTTTTTTTTTTTTTTTTTGCAAATGGTTATTTAAAGTATCAGCCTCATTAAAACACCTGCAGATGTCTTGTAAGATCCCTCCTGAAATGCCTCCCAGGTCAATTTCTCATTTGGATCCCCAAGATTGGCACTTTACCTGAAAGATTGCAGACTCTGCATGATATTTGTTAATTTTTAATTTTAACATTGGCATCATCTCTTCAAGAGAAGCAAAAAGGACAACACAGAAGCATGTGGTTTTTAACAGCAGTATGTCAAATCTGCTTTTTAGTGAGATTAAAAGTGGTTTGAGTATACCCATGTACCTTGGATGCCAATGATCAGTGCTCACTTACTGACAAATAGTATTTGTAGAACGGAAGCACACAAGGATTTGACTCAAGAATGAAGTCTTCTAGCACCAGGAATGGTATAAACATAAAGTCAGGTCTTCAGTATTGCTTTGTTGACTTTAACCAAGACAAAAACTGCAGGTCTCAAAGTACCAGCTGACACATGAAGGTGTCTCCAGCTCTGGCATCTAGAAAAAAACTGTACGGCTTACTCTCCAGGGCTACTCAGCAAACTTAGATATCAAGGGGGGGAACAGAACGGTATTCGAGAGTCTCAGAAAAAATCCCTGAGTTTGTAGTATGGCTTTCCATATAGCAGAGTGCAGGTGGTGGGTGTAGACATGCCAGATGGTGTTGTAGTCCAGTGGGACGGGGAAAGAAACCTAAATTCAGTCATTTCCTGGCTGCCTCTTCAAGAACTCTTTGCATTATTCCAGGCTCCTTTTTAGCTCCTGGGAAAGTCTGATAATGCTGCCTCATGTGACCTTCCCTGGGGTGGTGGGATCCCACTGGGAGAAACATTTTAAATCTGCCCAGCAGCCTTACCATCCCAAGGGAGACAAAATATGAAAACCAGTTACTACAAAACCCCAAATATCCAAAACCTATCAGAAATAAGAAATGAAAAATAGCTGTCCTTTTCACAGGACAAATTTCCCTAGGGGTGTTGTTTGGTGTTCTCCTAGCTCACTGCTCACCCTGGTCTATCTGCCTCCCACCTACACCCTGCCCTCTCCCAGGGGCTTGCTGTAAGTCTGGGAAAGATTGAACGAGACATGACTGCTGTTCACTAGCTGCTGGCAACCAAGTGCCTGAGCTCAGCCACTTCTGTTCTTTGGAAGAAATCACATCTTTGGTCCTGCTGATACAAGACAGAGAACTAGGGATGATCCAATTTTTTTTCTCCTAAACTCTCCTATAGAGTTGCTTCTCAGTACTTTGTTCTTCCTTTTCCCTTGCAAGACAGTTGCCACCTCTGCGAAGCTCCATGGTGTCTGAGCCTCTCCTCTTCATCCTCTTCCACATGTCCCTCCCAGCCTCACCTCATAAGACCCTGCCAGGGGCTGGGACACCACTGCACCGCAAGGAAGGTGGGAAGAAAAACAGAGCAGTGGGACTATCTAACTCTTGGGTAGATTTCTGAACAGCGGTGTAGCACAGCAAAGACAGATTACACATGTATTTGTTTTCATGGCAACATATTCCTCTTTGCAAGCAAGATAACCATGCAGCAGGCTTTGCTACTAAGCATAGTATTTATATTTGGACACATCGACTCTACTTCCTTAGAGCTTCAGGATGAAGAAGTAAGTAGGCGTTATGAGAGTAGACACAATACATCCTGAGAGGAGACACTGGATTTGATAATAGTAGCATCGGGGGGGGGCAGGTGTTGAGGTAATTTATAGCAATAACATAAGAAAAAGGAAGACTTAGTACTAAGAACTGAATGTTTTTGTTGCTGCTGTTTTTCTCTGTGCTAGCACAGTGCATTTTCTCTTATTCAGTATGCTATTCAGTTCAGGGACTGATTTTATGGTCAGAATTTGAAGTATTGATTAGAGGTGGTGAAAAAGAGTTCCCTGGTATCAGAAAAGGTTTGAAGAACAGCATACTATGAATTCCAGTCATGTGCATGCCCTTTCACGGGCTCCTATAGGAGGCTTAATGATAGCAATATCACCTAAACGTGCATCAGCATTGATCACCTGTTAGACTGGCACATACAATACCTTTAATTGAGATAAAAGACAACTTTTTCCAATTTTTTTCCTCTCCAGTGGTTATTAGGAATAATGCCATTCAGCATTCACAGATCAAACAGACGTGAAAAATGCCAAAGAACAAGGACTGGTATTTTTCTTCAGATTATTTAAAGGAGATAATTGACAGTACATACAACTATCCTTCTCTGATATACCTCCCTCTACTTCCCTTCATTTCCCTGATACTGATATTCAGGTGATTTCTGCAGACAGTATTAACTTAAGTTCACATCCATGATTCTTCACTAGTAGGCAACTTACTACTGTGGCCCCTCATGCTTCTAGCTCTAGTGCTGACAAGAGCATAGCCAGCCAGGATCTTGGTGTCTCCTGATGCAAAAAAAACCCATCACTAACTGTTAAACTCTCTATCCACATAGCATATCTGTAAGGCTGAGCTATTTCCATCATTTGAATAGAAATTAAGACTCTCATGCTAGGCTACACTTTAAAAAGTACGGTAAGATGAGGTGAACACCATTCTGTCTTATTCCTATTAAGGTATAGGTCCACTATTATCTGTTTGGTTTAGCAGTGCTCTTTGTGTGGAAGAGATACTGTAAGTCATCTCAAAAAACTTCAAGCAGCCACAGAGGAGTCATTTACACCTGGGCTAGTCACTGTCAGGCTCTTCCATGGCAAGCAGAGAGGAGAAGACACTTTTAAGGGTGATCCATCTGACTGACATAACACCTGCTTCAGGATGTGAGGAACCAGGGTCTTCAGCTTGTTACCACATTAGTGGTAGGTATCCACATTGCAAACATCAGCAGTTGTGAGACAAACCTCACTATCATGTTTTCATTTGGTTGTAGACACACAGAAAGCTTGTAATAGGAAGGCACTTGTGCTGTAAAAGGCTTGATGTGTGGAGAAAACAGGTCCCCAGAGACACTGAAGATCTTAATTATGTGAGAGGACTACAGATGGCAAAACAAGTTACTCATGTTTAGCATCAGATTCTGATGTTCTTATTTAGTCTCAGAAATAAATCAAACTGCAAACTGTTCCACTGAAAGACATAGCTCTTCTGCAGAGAAGAGATTATTTTAGACAGAAAAGGTTAGTATCATAAAAAAAAAGGCCTTAAACTTACTATCCACAGTTAAACTTGCGAGGAACTGGGGGTAGCTGGAATACGTGAGTGTATTCTATACACACCACCTGAGACAGGGAGGAGCTGAAACCTTTTCAGCTGGACTCTCAGGGGAAAGCTAGACTTTTCCTGGATATTGCTTCTCCTAGAAATACTGAGATGCACCAAATCTGAGATTTAGCCGTAATATAGCTCACCACTACCACAATTAACTCGACAGTGAAAGACACGCTTTGTTACTGCTCAAAGACACAGTATGGGCTTCAGTGGATAATCAGAGAAAGCAGAGGTCCTATTTCAAGAGCACAGGATTTACATTTTTAATGATTATTCCTTTCAGTGATCTGTATAAGGAAAGGCCTAATGCATCAATCCTTAAATTGCTTAAGGAAGGAAGAAGACAATTTTGCTATAATTCAGCACCTGGCAATGTGGTCTTTACATGTGAAAAAACTTTATATATTCAATACTCTTGATGAGCATCTTAAATTTAAAAGCAGTGCCCTTTTTAGTCAATCACAATCCTGAATTTATGGCTTTCACTGCAGAGAATGAATCTAACCAGAGAAATAGGATGAGAATTAATAGATTACTCTTGCATTGTTCATCTGCATTCCTTCATTCATTCTCAGATCACTCACTTACCTTCTTGACATTCTACTCCGTTCAGCTTGGAAAACATCTTCACTTTTTTTGCCAAAGTAGACTTTAAGATCATTTCAGCCATACTTAGATATATATTGCTTTTCCTTTGGACTCCTTTTATTTTGGCTTGTGTTTCTTAAGTGAAGCTCACACTATTAATCTGATACATTGTGAAGTCAGAATATCTCATTATCTTGTTGTATTTATAGTTCTCTTATCCTAATAGAGCACTCTGCCTTTGCAAGGATGTCTGGGTTACTTCAGAAATACATCCATTTTTGCCATTGAATGGTACCATTCCACTACCAATTTAAATATAATTTAAAAATAGAGATATGGATTGAATTAATATCCAGTCAGAGCACATTGCCAAATGAGATGCTTGCCAGTGCATGGTATGTCAGATAGGAGCAGCTGAGAATGGGAATGGAGGAAGTCAGAAGCCTCTAGAGAGGCAAAAACAGTAGGTAGCTCTAAAAGAATGATTGTTTGTTCTGTCAGACACGAACCCATGAGGTTTCACTCTGCAACAAAACAAAACAGACTGTGCTTGGCTGTTCCAGACAGAGATGTAACAAGCTCATTGTTTTGTATGCAAACACACTAAACCAAATCCTCCAGGAAAACTCCCTAATAGACTGCATAGAAAGATAATAGGGTAAAGGATAGGTTGATAAATTAAAGTGAGTTATCTTAAAAACATTGAGTATCAGAGCTGTTACATTGGTTCCCGCAAAAGTGCAATTTCCAAAAAAAAAAAAAAAAAAGCCTTGGTAACAGTTCTGTGTCCTTTCTGACCTTAGTTAATAGGCTGCAGCTCAGTGGGGAGTTCTTCCCATGAGGAAGAAAGGCTGACAGTGGATTTAGGCATTGCTGATGTGATCAAAGATGCTTAGCTGCCAAAAAAAAAAGTGCTGGGACCTGTTTTCTCTGGCCATAGCAGCAATCAGATGTCAAATTCTCTGCTCCCTCCTCTTTCTTAGACCCCATTGATAACACTTCTTTTAATGGATCCTGAGCTTTTTGTTACCATTTTCCTCAGTGGCAGGTGCCCTTCCCTCTTTCTGTCACAGATGGTAGGCAATCATGGTTTCGGCAATCAGTTCTTACACGCCTGCGTTTGTCTTGCCCTTCTCCACTACCAAATGATTCATCTTGTTCTCAGCCTTTGCAGCGCACAAGCCAGTGCTTCTGACAGCTTTCCTATTATTTCTGCTACCTGGTTGCACAGAACCATTCAATGTCCCTTTTATGCTTACCTTGAGTGAAAGGCAGCTCTTACACTAAGAAACTTCAACAACATTTAGCTCAGATGAGAAACTTCTTGTTTCACAGTTAAAGGTTACACAGGCAGGCCCTCATGCCTCTCCCACTCAAATAAGCTAGATCCCTTTGGTTTTGATGGGAACAGAATTAAATTTTAATATCTAAAATTCCTCCTCTGAGGTGAGATGGGCTATGCTAAAGTAATTTGAAAATCTGCCTATTTAACCAGGGAATATGCCTCAATTTTGCTGCTGTCATCCTCCGCTGTCAGATTCTGAACCCAGTGCATAAGCCGGCTGTTAGATCACTTTATCAAAAACTGAAACCCAGAAAACATCGAAGTGGATGCTTAAACTGATCCTCAAGGGGATAAGTATTACTATAATTATTGTTTTAGTATTACTAACTTCTAAGTGTTATTGTAGTAGTATTATACTGGATAGGTCTCTACTGAGGAGTTTTACCAAAAATACATCTGGATCAGAACCTTCCTTTGCAGTTATACAGAGGGATATCTATGATACGTAGTAAAATGATTAATGATTTTAGAAAACATGTATCAGCTTTTTATTTTGCATTACCTTATGCTGCCCATTCTGCTTTAATCACACCAGGAGTAACAGGCTAATTTAAACTTTCATGTCCATTATAGGGTTCTTATAAAGATGAATGCTAAAGAGAAGCAGGGCACTAGAGCCTGTATTCTACATGCAGCCTTCATGTGCAGGATTCATTTCATCATTAAAACAAAGTTAGAAATCAAACCATGTTGTATTTCTAAAATAATTTTTACATGGATGAAATTGCCAGCCCTGAAATTAACTTTTAATAAATGGAAAGGTCGAGTCTTCTATTCACAAGAAGTAGTTTCATAACTAGCTCTGCTTATAGCCTTACAAAAAGCTAATCTACTGCTTTGTTTTTCAGTATCAAAAATACTATTGCTAGTGACGTTCATACCACTATGAAAGAACATCTCGTTAGACAAAAAGACAGCAGGCCTCCAGCAACAGAATGCAGGCATGTTTATACCTAATAAATACAGATTTTATTCATATACCTGAAAGAACTCTATTCTTCCACCCACCAAATCTTGCTGAAGGTCCTGTGTTATTGAGCTTTAAGTGTACAGCTCTACAAACATGTTTTTTTTTAAGGTGAGCTAAAGCACTTTAGCTACTCTGGTAACTAGCCTGTGGGAGCTGGTCTGTTATTTTCCATTGCTGTAAAGATAAGTTAATTGCTCAGTGAAACAGGGTAGGCTGGTTTGGACTTTGCTCTGTTCACAGCCAGTGACTGCAGGGTACCAGGTGCTGTAAGACAAAACCATCCCTCACAATGTTTGTTTGGGCTGCTGTGCTGTAAAGCTAGATGTGATAGCTGGGAAAAGAACTGCCTTTTTTCTTTTGTTTGTTTTTTCTTTTGTACAGCAACAAGGACATTGCTTGATCACTAGCATATTCTAGTAGGGATATTCTAATATTTGCTGCCAATTTTGCACCCTAATATAATGTTCTCCCTGTAACCTAAGTGTCTGCCTGTACATAACAACATCCTTCAAAGTTCATGCACATGCAAAAGATGAATCATTGTATACCTGCAAAGGTCTGAAAAGATGGTCTTTCTGTGCGGCTAGCTTCTCTTTTTCTTCTTCTTTTTCTTTTTTTTTTTAATTCGCAATTATACTGATGGCAGCTGCTGTCAACTTGTAAAAGTTATTACCAATATACCTGCTGCAATGTGCTCCCTGGCAGGGATGGTTGATGAAGCCACCGTTCCCATGGCTAACGTGTCAAGGCCAGTCTCTCTCTCTGCAGATCTGTCTGCACTGTAACAGAACTTGGATGTCTGCAGCCTCTCTAAGAGCAAGACAGGTTGACGAATAGCCCGATGGCATTTGCACTGAAGCATTACAGCTCAGGTCACAAATTCCCACCAGTACACCTCCCAGATGCTTCAGCCACAGGTGCTAGGATGGGAGGCGTGCACATTAATTTTGCAATGACACTTGCCTTCCAGTTAAGAAGGGAACTGTTTTTTGTCTTCTCTGCTTCCTTTACTTCTGAATCCTCTGCCATGAGGTCAAAACCAAAAATTAATAAAAACAGACTTTTTTTTTTTTTAGTTTTCAATTTAGGGGGTTTTTTTTGTTTGTTTGTTTTTTTGTTTTTTTTTTTTTTTTTGAGGAGGAGGAGGAATCAAATCTGAATTTCCTATTTTATACATGCGTGGGTTTTTGGTCAGGGAGAGAGGTTAATTTTCCACTCCTGCAAATCACTGCAAAGAGAACTCTGCCTTTTTGGTCTTGGTAAGTTAACTGACTCAGTACCAGTTCCTGTCACTTAACATATCTAGCCACACCAGAAACAAGCAAGGAGCTTTCATTTTAAAATAAATGTCTTCAACACATAGCAGTACCATTCACAGATGTCCTAAGATGGAAAATTCACACACGCTCTAACGAACGGCTGTCACTTCTTAATGCAGTTGAGAGGCATTCTGTCTGAGGTGTGTATAGCTTTGTTGCATTCATGACACTTTAGGCACGCAGGTGACACAAGTGACACAAGTTACAAAGTTGACTTTGTAACTGCTGTAACTATTACAACATATAGCCATTGCCTCTGCAACCTTGTAATTGACTTGATCTGCAATTTTCCTGAGCAGATTTGATTTTTCAGCAGTCCCAAATAAAGTTAACTCATTCTTGAATACATATTGGTACCTTATTACTCCACAACAAAGTATGATAGGCTGAATTAGGTCACATATGATTAGTCAAAAGAACAGACTGAATATGCAGAATAAAGTCTGTATGATTTATTTAGATTTTAATTTGATCAAGAGCCTTTCAAAATCTTATTTGAAGACTTATTTTCCAACGGACTTAGCATATTCATGCAAAACTGTCTTAAAGCCCATACAGAATAACCACATATGATCAAATATCAAGTTGAAGGAAGCACCACAGGAGTATCCCAAAGATGTGCTTTGTTTCTTACTGATTTGCAAAAGAGAGCAAACAGATTATTAATGAGATTATCTTCAAATAGGAGGAGTAGAGTATCGGCTGTATTAAGAATAATATAAAGGTGTCCTGGTTCTGGCCAGGATAGAGTTAATATTTACCTGAGCTGGGTGGAGAACTGAAGCTGGTAGCCCCTATGGCTGGGATAGTTAACTAATTAGCTAACAGCTGGGGTTAATTTACCCAAATTAGCCAAAGGGCTATTCCATCCCATCTGACATCATGCTCAGTATATAAGTGAGGAGGGTGCTGAAGGGAGGCTCCCTGCTAGTTGGAAGAGACTGGATGTAGAGATCTGTTGTGAGCTATTATACTGTATTTGTGTTCCATCACTCTCTTGTTTTCTTCTGTCATTACTGTTAAATTTACTTTTTGTTCAATCTCAACCCGCGTGTTTGTTTTTTTTTTTCCCTGGTTTTCTTTTGTTTTTCAAATCTCCTCCTATTCTCTCGGAGAGTGGGGGGAGTGAGAGAGAGACTGCGTAGTCTGGTCCCCGTTGGGGCTGAACTACGACAAAAGGAAACCAGAAAACCTAAAACATTGGGCAGGAAACAACAAAATGAGATTAGTCTTGTCTAGGTGTAAGATGGTGAGGATGCTGTGGGATAATTTACATTTCTGTTTTAAAGACCTAACTGCCCAGAAACATTAGAAAAAAGCATGACATCAAGTTTCTATCCACTGTCAATCTGGGGATTTAACTTAGGATCTGTGCTAGTACCTGGTTAAGAGTAAGGAGTGGGACAGCTCTGACTCCCTTTTCCTTTCTGCTAGCAAGCCCTGTTAGCTCAGTGCTGCTGACTGTTAGCTCAGTGTGATGATCCGGGCGAGGTATACCAGAGACCCGTGGCAAATCTGCATTTCAGCATACTGAGCAAAACACCGCTGAATTCTTTCATCTTGTGCCATGCACTTTTGAAAAATCTCACCCTGTACTTTTATATTCAGAGCTCTGCAGTTTTTAAATATGAAATACACTGCTTGAAAAAGACAAGTGAGAATTATGGTCCCGATGGTGCAAAGTTTTTATATGTGCATAATATTACTAATTTTATTTGCGTCATTGCTTAAATACTAGCAGGATGTAAGCCTATATTTCAATCAAGAATACACAGCAATAATTCTTCAGACTTTGACACAGAAAACGAACACTGAAAATGTCTTATCATGCAAAAGGCATATAAATTTATAGAAGAAAATCTAGCTATTATTAAGATAATAGTCACTTAGGGACCTCCAGAGATACTGTGAAGACAAGTGAGCACAGTCATAGAGAACATGTCATGCCATGCCACACTACTAAGGTGTGTGCATTGATATAAAAGAGATACAAATCTCACATGGGCTTGTAATCTCACTGGAACTTCTTGTTCTGTTTTAATTTCTTCGTCCTTGCTTGAGAGAGGACATAAAGGTCATACTCAGCACAGAGAAGCCTTGTTAAGCCCAGCCTCAGTAGTACAGATGGTAGAAGTACGATGCACCACAAGCTGATTAACCAGGTACACGGTTTACATTCAGAAGTGTCACTACAGCACAGCTAAGAACACCTTCCCTTCGCTTGGTCTTTACTATCAACTATTAATTTGAAACTCGTGGCAGGCAAGCTCTTGTAAGAATTATCTACTGCCCTCAATTATTTATTTTCATTCTGTAACGATGAGAAGGAGCGAAGAACCTTTCACTAACAGGACAAAGTATTGGCAAGTTTCTCCAGGGCCTGTTGACAACTGCAAGTTATGTTTCTTTTGTCTTCATGTCCTTAATATTTAAAGCCATGATGTCTCATAAACTTCCTAAGAAGAAGCTTCTCAGTGGCATTCATATTCTAGCAAGTTGTCTCTGACTGAAACACTTAAAGAATATTTTAAGTGCAATTCCTCCTGGGGCTTGATCCCGTAAAGCTCAAGCACCGAATATTGCCCATGCAAGAGTAAAGCTAGAAAAGTTAATAGGCAGGAGAAGGAGTTACAGGGAACTCAAAACCACACTAATAAACCCATTGCTTTCTGCCCCACAAAGAACGAGAAGCAAGATCTAAATCTTGCCTTGTGAAATTTTCAAATTTGCCTTAAATAATTTGCATGCTGTTTTCTAAGGAATTTTGATGGCGGAAACAGAAGGCTAAAATTCTTTGTTCAGTCTTGACGGTTACAGCCCTGCACAGTGGAGCACTGTGGACAAAAAAATAGTAATTTGTCGTGCAAGGCAAATATTTGGGATGCATGCGAAATGAACCTGCAAACAGCAGTTTGTCACACTGTCTTGAAGGTCAGTCCATCTGTATGTGTTCAGTTGGCACATGTGAGCCACAAGGAAACGTGAGCAAGCTCTGTCCATACTCCACGAGAAGTGCTGTGTCAAGATACTTTTTTAGGTCTGGGCGTATGACAACATTTTATGTCTCTCATCAAGCCTCACAGACCTGAGCTTAGCACCATACTAACCAAAGCAATACAGCTTTTGGTCAGGTTTCAGCCCAGGCAAGGTTGGCTGAAATGCCTACCAGCCTTGTACCATGTAAATATATCCTGAGTGCACACCTGTTTCTGAGACAGAAAACCTGGTGCTTTCAAGTCCATGTCTGTGTTGCAGAGCTTTGTCGAAGTAGCTTGCTCCATTATGGTTCAGTAGGTTCTATGCTGTAGTTTCAAGAAGTTTCAGTGTAGAGGCTCCTGGGTCAGATCCAAAGGTATGTCAGATCCTGGCATATCAGAGAGGAAGATGAAGATAAGGTTCTGCACATTCTCAGGCTCTTGCATAGGGATTTAGCATTTGGCTTACTGTCAAAGATAAGGGCAAAAAGGAAGTTCCTTGTACCTTTATTTCTTCATATGACAATATCATAGTCATGATCGCTTGTCCCTAGTAACTACAGTGACACTTGGGAAACCAGCATGACCTTGATATTTTTACAGTGAAACAGGAAATCACCTGTCCTTCTTTAGTTTGCCTGTGTATCTACGTGCTTGTCTTGTCTTTGATGCTGAGTGAGTTATTTTAAGCAACTGAATGACTGAGATGGTGTGCAAGCAGCCCAGAGACAGCCAAGACACATGTGACATCCCGTAACACTGTCCGTGGGATCTGGATTGGACCCAGGGCTGATGACTGGGCTAGGAACCCATGTGACCTTGAACTTCAAAGAAAATACTACGTCATGGTCTTTCATCTGGCCCTTCAAGGCTGTGCTGTGTCTTGGTCTAAGTTTATCACAGAATTAGCACTGGTGGGTAAATCACAAAAGAAACAAAGAAAGAAAGAAAGAAAAAACATATTGGTAGTTAACAAGGATGCAAATCAAATAATACTGGGCATCTGGCACTTGGCAAGAACCACAGTGGTCCAGACAATGGGGACTCTTTCTGAATCCACATCTATCTCATTAATGATATTTGACAGCTAAATTCCCCTGATCTTATGTCAGACAGCCTCTAGCCCTAGAGAAACAAAACCCTTTTGAGACCAAATAGAGTGGCTCCTTTTCAGAGAATCAAGTTTAATCATACTTAGGTGAAAATCACCAAAGCCAGGTTAAGGACAACATAAAAAATAATAATCAGGGAACTAAATATGCCATCAATAGCATCCAGAAAGTTCAATATTAAAACCAACCTACATATTTCAGCAAGCATGTCACTAAGAAAAGTAGACAGACGCGTGGACAAAGTTCAGGCTTTGGCACAGAGGTCTGCAATGTGCTCTTGGTTGTACCGCTATTCTGAACATGTGATTCATATTGTCTGTATTATTGCCTTGTAGTACTGTGCCCCTTGCAGCCTCAGCCATGAACCAGAGTCCCATTTTGCTGTTTGCCGGAGGATCACGGAACAAAAATAACAGTCTCTGCCTCAGAAAGCTCATAACACTAGCAGTGTGCAAGGCAGGACCAACAGGGAGATTGGATGCGTAAGTAAATGAGACAACACTCTTCCGCAAAACAGCCAACAGAAGCCATGTGGCAGCAGCTTCACTGCAGCCAGAAGATTCCTGGGCTTCAGAGCATACATCTGTGGGAGAAAAGGGTGTTCACAGGGGATGTGTCTCAAGTCTGAAGATTAAACTTGACAAGTTTTTTAACTCCCTGTAAACTGAAGATAAGATCAGAGCCCCTTTTCAAAGGCTGTGATGGAGTCTGACTTGTTAGTGTTTGGCTGATCAGTGAGTAGAAAAATACAGAAGTTCAGAACCAAATGCGCACCTCATTTTTCAGAAGCAGGAGCCTAAAAATAATTCATTTAGAGCTGGCTGTGCAAATATAAGGAAAATAGCCAAGCAATATCCATCCACTTTCTATGTAGGTTTTGAGGGCACTATAATTTTGGTAGCAACATCTAGACAGAAATATAAAAAATTAGTAAAGGTATTCTGCCACATCATATTATTTGATAATTTGATGCTGGTTAGCTTGGAAATAATGCGATTTAGTGATCTTTTGCACAAGTGTTCCCCTCTTACCATAAACAGTTGTAGATACATGTGAGTTTATCAGAAGTTCACATGGTCTCAAGCTTCCTGGGGTTTACAGGTGTAGAAAACATTTTATCTAACTCTAGATAGCTAAAAGTCTAAAACACGAGCATGACCAGGATATCATAGGGTAACTCAAACAGTATTAGGTCCTTGTGCCTATGCACCTGAATTGAGCTCTTGCTGTCTGAAGTTCATATCTTCCTCCTCACTTATCAGCAGCTTCATTTGTTATACTGGTTTATGCATTCTCTCTTACACTAGGTTCAGATAGGGTACATATGGGGTAGGTTTCTCTACTAACACTATGAATTATTTACTTGTATTGCCCACACAAGTGAAAATGAATCTTTTTGATACTTCATGTTGATTCCATAAATAGTTTCTAATTTTTCTTGTCTTTATGAGATTTTCTGAAAGATATTTTGTTCTGATTTTAATAAATGTTAATAAGAAAGCAGTGTGCACAATACTACATAGGAAGCATGCCTGGGTGTCCTTCTATATCTGTCTTTTGAATTTGACATTTTAGATGGCAAGTACTTCATATTATTGGCCAGGTCTCTTTCAGAATCGTGCATAAACAAGAAGGGCAGACAACCAAATCTGATCACTCATGATGAGCATGAGCACAAGTATATAAGCCCTTCCTGACAGCTGGAATTATTTTCTTTATACATATATTTATGTTATGACAAACATGACAGTACATTTTCACTTTACATCATTGTGAAGGGACGGAGGCAGCTGTGGTGCAGAGTGGTGAATAATATAATATCTAGTCCACAAACAATCCAGCCTGCCAAATGCTGGTGACAAACCTCAGAGTTCAGAAATGTGTTTCACACCAACATGCAGGAGAATCACTGTTTCTCTCAAGGTTATCCAAGCACTTCCGCAGCTCTGCTCTGGAAATCATGAAAATTATGTTTCTTTCCAGGCGGCTGGTGCTTCTTCATTTTATCTGTAGAGAAAAGGCAGAAATAGTGTTTTCTTCAAACTGACACTCCCAGATGAAGTCGAAGCACAGCCAAAATTTAAATGAAGTTACCAAGGTCACATTTTTTTTTTCCTTAACATGCTAATAATCTTCTTTTTTTTAGTAAATGTCAGGCAAAATTTATTTGGCTTGTAAGAGAACTGGGGCTTGGACCCAGGCTTGGGCAATGCCTGACACAATGATGCTGCTCCACAAAACGAGACCAAGACCTCAATGTCAAGGTCATTTTTTTTTGTGTGCAAACTCATTCCTAACTAGGCTGTCAACAGATACATGCTGAAGAAGATGTGGTAATGCTTCGATGGTTTTTAACATCTTCTTTTCCCCACACATCTGTAAAATGTCAAGCAGATTGTAGAAACCTATCCAGTAAATTCTCCTTTCGCTAAGCTGCTCTTGTTTCCATAGCAGTTATGTTTCCCTGCTGTGTGGCAGGAGGCTGCTTATATTCTCTGCTTCCTTGCTCTTGCCTTGAGATCAATTACAAAGATGCTGACGTGAAGCACATGTAGAAGACAATCGACTTATACCATCACTGAACAGGGTCTAGGTGTCATGCCAGCTACTGCTTACTGAGGCAATTAAATGAGGTGCTAGTTCTTTCCTTAAAATTAGGTGACATATTTGAAGCTTGAACGATATTCAGCCACAGTCTCTCCATCACTTTCAGACAGAGATAATGACATCAGCCAGATCCTGACACAACTCTGAATATTTACTGCCTCTTTAATAAACTGGTGTGAAGTCCTGCATGCACTGCAGAGTGTTGAGGGCTTAAGTTTGATAGAGTTTCTTTTAAAAAGTGGGTTATTTAACTTTTAACCTGATAATAGAATAGTAGTATATATCCTGATTAAAATGAAATGTAAACATGCCTCTGAAGCAGAAAAATAATTTTCATGTTTAAGCAGATTTGAAGATCCAATTAACCTAAATTTGTCCTAAATTTACAGAAAAAAAAAATGAATCCAGAAAGATTATTGAGAAGATAGATCATCTCCATCATGAGTCACATATCTAGCTGGCATCAACACCAGTTTTACAAATGAGACTTACAGAACCAGGAGCCAGTAATTTCATTTCAAAGAACTCCCTCACTTCAAAAATTATTTAGTGTACTGAAGTATTCAACAGTACTGTGTTGCATATTCAGAGTTTCTTGATTTGTTCTTATTTACATTAAAATATAACAGGGTCTTTGTCAGGTAGTCAGATGGCATAACTGGAGGAAAAGAATTCCAGAACTGATTAATCGTTTCATGTCCAGCTACCTCACCAAGCAGAGGAGAACAAGGAATAATATTTATTTTCTTCCTTATCCCTCAGAAATCTTAGAACTAGCATTTGTGTCAAGATAGACATTTTTCTCCCTGCTGCATGAACAAACCAGTTCATTATTTTGCAGCTCTTGAGTACTGGGCTGCTGGCAATGACACTTCCTTAAAGAACCAGGAAACTCAAAGCTATTTCTGCACTGAAGAAAAGGGAGATAATCAGAAATGCAATGAGTGCAAGTACAAGAATAAACACAATTATGACAAAGTCTGGGGTTTATGCTTTTAAAATACCCTTAACTTGTACTGTAATTTTCAACAAAATAATTACTTAGAGGGCACTGTTCTTGTTTACTGGTAACTTAATTAGCTTGCTGCCAAAACCAGACTTTCGCTATTTTGCAAAGGAAAATGGTTATAAACACAGGTCACGGTTTGCTTTTGTGATTAAAAGCTGGGCAGATGACTGCACACAGGAGTAACCACAACTTATATACAAGAATTAAGAATTAGTTGACTAATAATGGAGTTTCTTACTCGTTTTGTTTGCTGTTTAACAATTTTAAGTAGATCATTTCAGAACAAAAAGCAACTATAAAAAGAGAATTACATCAGACTTCAAAGACAGCCCATCAAACTCCATCGTTCCATTCTTGTTTGCACTAGGTGAAGATCCAGCTGTTAATTTTAGCTACTCTTCAAGCTTTCAAAGACTTCACTACTTGTTACCTTTTTGGCCTCAAGCCCAGAGTTAGCTTTAGGGAAATTAGGTTATTTTCCAGTTTCTAGCACCACAAAGGCTGCAAAACAGCTTGGATGCTAAATTGCATGCCTTTTGCTGTGCTTCAGGAGTAGCAAGAGCAGCACTCAGAACACATCTTTCATGAAATTGTTAAGGTTCTGCTTCACCATCCCAAAGTCCCCTTCCATAGACATCCTGCCAAAGGCATTGCTGTAGCCAGTATAGAAGATTTCGATAGAAAGATACAGTAAACTTTCTTTTCCAAAAACTCTTCTTTTCCCATTGCAAACTAATTAAGACAGAATCAGAGTCAATAACGAAAGTCATTAGATTGTACAAAACAACACCTGAGTCAGGGCAGGGGAAGCAAATAAATATGAGGTTTTCCATTAAACATGGGAGTCACCCCACTCAGGGTCTACGTTAGCAGATAAGCTTGCTCAAGCCTCTGTCAAGTCTGGCTGACATGAACATTTGGTATTGGCTCAACATGCACTGGGAAGATTGCAGCAACTGAAGATATAAGTTATTATTGGCAAATGTGGATAGCTTGGCCATGTAAGCAAATAAATTCCTTCACCTGGAAGGAACTACAAATAAAACCCACAAGAATTTGTCACTTGACTTTTGTTTTTCTTAGGAAATATTCTACATGTGTCATGTTGCTAATTACTGCATGGCACATACACAACCTGCGTAACAATGGAGTTCTTCCTCATGAGTTCTTCCTTAAATTAAACCTCAGAATGTATTTTAAGCGTTTGTTTCACAACAAAAAAAAAAAGGAGACAGTCCTTCCTCTATATCTTTTGGAGCACAAAAAACATTTCTGCAATTGAACAATATAAGTGAAATTTTCAAAAAGGCAAAGGAGAGTGAGTTAGAAGCATGAAATGAGAAGTGATGGGAAAATCTCATGGCATATCTTTTCATTAGAAAGCACTATTTTGTTGGAACAAAGACATTTCAGGGAAACATATCAAGTTTTGTCAAAAGCTTAACGGCTTTCTCATTTAATTTCAACAATGCCATTGTGTTGCAACCAGGTAAAAGTATTTCTTCAACAGGTTCATTTAATTAGCACCATTGAAGTGCTTATTTTTACATACATTATTAAGTATTTTATTCTTTTATTTGCAGAAATCCCATTAACTTTCTTTAGCAGTTGTATTTGAAAGTGTTCCACAGTCTCCCAAACAACTGATAGCCCATGGTTCAAACTGTATCATAAGCAGGGATTGTATCCAAACATGCATGGTTCTCCAATCTAGCTGCATGCAATTCACCACCCCTGCTTGATTTCCTGTGTGGACAATCAAGGGACAACAAAGAAGTGCCCACTGATTTTCTAACTGGAACAATTATCCTTAGTATCCTAATATGACTTATTTAGTTTTCTTAAGATGATTTGGGCCATGTGATCTGAAGAAGTCACAGCTCATTTGGATTATAAGCAGAACCAAATGAAATGCCAAATCTTAAAATCACTGGATGCACAGTCAAATGCACTATATTTGATTAATTGCATTGATCTGTCTAGAAAATTCAGTGTCATAGAAGACACTTTGAGATACCACGGAAGAGCAGCGTGGGGCCAAATTGAAAAGCTATCCTGGAGCCTGAAACCTATTTGATACCTAGCTTTACGATAAACTTTACAGAAATGTAAGCACACAAACACTGAATTAAGTGCCTTAGTACCATTAAGGACCTGGGTTTATCCAGAGACTCATTTAGGTTTTGAGTTTTGCAACTATGCTGATTTAGATTTGGCAGCTGTTCTGTCTTTCTGTGAATGACATAAAAGCAATAGAAGTTTTGGAGGAACAAGAGTGAGGATTTTATACCATACCATGAATGAAACATGCTTGTTTTGCATTCCCATTATGCCCAAGTAACACAGAAACCCTGCCAATTCCTGATACGGGCACATGGCAACTTTTTCTTGCTCTTCTAAATACTCAGTGTCACTGATGCAGCTCCTACTCCTGATTTTCACTTGGTAAAACTGCAGAAACAGTACCTGAAGATTGGTTGAATCTATCTACAAGGAAAACTTCACTTTGGGAGAATAATGCTGTCTGGTGGGTGCATATAAGACTTCTAATTGCACTGAAGATGTTGGAACTGATATAATGAGGCATTTACCCTTTAAGCTGTTTGTATATTTATGTGCATGTGCAGTGTCAGTGTATACCAACAGGGCTGCCCACGAGGGCCAGATTTGGGGTCACTCAGCTGCATGGGCCAGAGCAGGCTTTCACCCCATGCAAGGCTGTGTGGGGAGAGCCCACACGACTTGCAATGCTTTTGGGTACCTGACTAATACATTTGTTACCTTAATCTACCTTGGGGGAAAAAAAAAAAAACCCAAAACCTGTTGATATAAATGAAAGGTTAAGGATGTATTAATTTCAGCTTTTAGAAAAAATAAATTTTCAGCTTTTCTTCATCCTTATGGATATTATATAAAAAGAGTTTCCATAATATTTCATTTGGCATAGATACAAAGGCATAATCATTTATATCTTCATTGAAGCAAACGCTTTGTACAAAGTGAGAGATGATGGTAAGAAAGGATCAATTGATTCCACAGAGCCAAACTGAAAGCAAATTTTTCTTCTTCACCTGAAATCTTGAGGAAAAGAAGGTGTCAGAGAGAGTGGGAGAGTTCTCCCCTGGGCACTGGATCCTCCTCTGGGCCGCAAAGTCCGCAGGAAATCATAGACCACTGTGCATCAGCCAGTTAGTGCTGCTCAGAGAATTATTATCTGGCCTTTTTCTCCTTTAGCTATCACTTGAAAGTGCAAAGGGAATATGCAGGCTAATGGAGAGCTCACTTCAACTCTGTACCCCAATCTTTTCTCACTCACTTCACTGTCAGTTTGTCAGAGGAGATGTGAAGTAGCTTCAAGTAGGCAATTCCAGTCAGTCTGCAGCGTGGGGTGCCTGCAAGTGCTCCTCCACACTCAGCATCCATTGCACCACACCTGAGGCTGAGTTATGTCACCCAGAACACACAGAACAAATAGTCATCTCTTGTTTCTGAAACAGAGTCGGAAAAAGCTGTTGTACATTCTCCTACCCATCACCTACCCTTCACCTAAATAAACACATTGCCTTTTTTAACAAACCTCAGTTACCGCCATTGAATTGTAGAGAAAGAAAAAAGGGGAGAAAGAAGTTTATTGCCTCTGCAAAACTAAATCAGCTCAGAATCAGTTTCTAAAAAGACAGGACAGGCATTTCTTTGCACAAATACCAGTCCTACAAACTTGCTACTTAGTTGCACTCTGATTGAAAACAGTCACAGCAGCAGACCAGAAGCACAGCATTAAGCACTTGGTTATGGCCCATAACACCAGATAGTACTGGTAATCAAGATTTTACCAATTTCTTAGTCTAAAGCAAAATATAAAGATGTGCTAGACACTGTTGTTAGCTTAGGTTCTGGTCTATTTTTATGCAGTGCCCTGTATATAGACTGTGACTGTTCCAGGATAATGAAGATGAAGAGAGTTTGATATCTATCCTGTGGTAATTTTTGAGACAGAGCTGCATTCTGGAAGCATCTGTTGAACCACCTTTATTCTAGGACTGGAGTATGTCAGCAATAAAACAAAATTATACTTGGAATATACTTGATTGCATTGCTGAATTTTCTTCCTCTGGGGCATCAGCCTATAGCTGGCCTGAATGTCTGCAACTGCACATTAAAAACTAACAGCAAGTGGGAAAACAGGACACGCTTGTCAAGAGAAGGAGATCAATTCATCCAGCAAACTAAAGTATTTATCCCTTTGCTTAAAATTAGTTTAAGAACCTTCATTAACTGTATCCAATCTGTTTTCAAAATCTCCTTTACAAAACCATCATAAAAAAATCATCCACTTCTAGGTATGCCTGCCAATGGCAGAGGATGCTACTATTTCAAATGAAATCAAAGGGGACTAAATTCTATGGCAATAGGTCTGCAGACATTTGTATAATAGTAAGCAAGCAGAGTTCTCTTTCAGATGACATCGTATGAATTTGAAACAGCAGCTAAAAGACAATGTACCAAACCAAGCATGTTTCCAGACCCAGTATCTTTCTGAAGGTTATTCGTTTGCACTAAGGAGCCTATAATTGGCTAATGTAGATTATAAGATATGGTAATCAGACAAGGGAAGCTACTAAAAATTTGTAAGAGGTATCAGGCAAACGGAGCAGGAGATTGCAAGTACTGATTTATCTAATTTTCTTATTTCAAACTCCAGGTGTTATGGATGAATTTGCAAAAAAAATTATAGTGGATCTGTTCACCGGAACAAATCTCACTCTGTTTCTGTATTATGCTTCTGATACTTTTAAACAGCCTATACTGAGGCCATAATTGTCTGCACTTGACTATACTTCATTATATATGCTGAGGAATTACTGCAGAATAATATTTTAGCTTTAGTCCTTAAAATTACAAGTTTTTTCCAGTCAGGGGTGTTGTCGGCCTTTGGCACTAGCAGTGATTTTCCATTGTGCTATGTTACACTTCACAGTGGCAGACATTATATACAAATGACTTTTGTCATAGGATCACTGTGATTCTTACAACACTAGAAGAGATTTTAAATGTTTTCAGTTTATTACTGCTGGTGTGGCAAGTTTGGGTGGACAGCACTAACAATCCTCATGGCAAAGAAAATTGGCTCCCACTGACATTTCTCTTGGCAGACAGGAAGAAAGGCGTCTTATTGACTGTTACTCCACGTTTACAGAAGAAAGACGTAAGAACAGTCCTTTAAATTCAGCTTTTTATTGCTTGCAGAACTGCCCTGAGGTGTGACACTGAGCACAAAATGAGTTCCATATTTGCTGCAGGGCATGCTAGAGGCGCTCAGCCTCCCCCAAGCTCACCCTGCATAGCTGCTCACAGCAGGCAAGGGAGCATGGGGACAGCTGCCACCCTCTGGACAAGAGTATATGACCATATGAGACATGGCGTGACCATATTCATAGTCAGGATATTAGCTTTAACAAAATAAAGTCCTAATATGTATCTTTACCATGGTATAGCTATTGAGAAAGGCAGTCTGTGTCACTCACTGGAAGTTGGAAAAGTCTTCTAATGAATTAAGGGGAGAGACTTTTGTCTTCTTTCACCCTACTGTTCCGTCCAACAGTGTCCCTGAGTTGCTTCTGGGCATAGCTTGCTGCTCCAGCTGGCCTCCCCAACTGTCTCCAGCTCTCCACACCTCCCACTGTCAAACAACAACTTCCACCCAGGCACATTGGCCAAACTCACTGGAGTGTCTCCCACTACCAGGCTCTTCCTGAGCTGCTGCAGTTGGCACAAACATACTCACAGACAGCAGGCAGATGATCACTGAGTGACAGCTGTAGCTGATTAAGTTTTGATCACATCACTTCCCCGTGTATTTCCTCCTGTTCCTCTGCTAGAGGTTAATCCTTCAGAAACAAAGCTGCCTTACTCAGTACGCAGCTCAGTGGGATAGTTTACACCTGGTGTGTATTTCTGCCACGTAGATAAATATTCCCACATATCCCATAGCCTCCCACCTGAAAAATCATTTTGTCTTCTCCCTTCTGGGCTCATGCTAAAGATGGGATATGAAACTCCCGTCTGCTTTTGAGTTTATAACATTTTCTTTGAGGCCCTGAGGGGATTTAAGGAAGGGGTTTCCTATTTGTTGGCTTCCTCCAGAAGTGAGTAATTACCCTATATAATGCAGATTTGCTGCTATCATACTCAGTCTTGGCAGGTTTGCCTCTGCAGCTGTTTTCCATTAAGGCAGAAAACACTCCTCAACTAAGCTCCCAATATGTAACTGACCTCCTAAGGCTCATCCGATGAGAAGCAGCAGTGTCACTTGTCAGTAGGTGCCAGAGCATTTTCGACCTCTTGTTCATAAGTTTACAAAGAAAACTCAGCCAATTCAGGCAGAGGAAAGATCGCAGAATTGAGTGCTTCTTCAGCCTCTCTTTTATATGGGCCCACTGATTTCCATAAAATCCCATGACAGATTCCAGTCTTGCTCCAACTTTTGCTCCCATCACTGGTTTCTCATGCTGACTGAGTTCTTATTAAAATCGAGGAGGAGAAGGTGGTTGGGAAGGGAAGGAGATAATATGGCATGTAAGAACAGATTCTAGCCTGACTGGCTCTGCTTTCAAACCTGCATACTTAATTTGTTCTGTTAATTGCATATTGGCAGTGGTGGCACACTGAAATGTGTTTTTCCTTGTGATCACACTGCACAAGCAATACTTGCAATCCAAATTACATTTGAAATCAAGTGACCATAGCTTTAGATATTTGTCATCAAGGAGCTACATAGAAGAGGGAAAATCTCTAATTATAGCTGCTTCTTTGGCAGAAAATTTTCTCTCTCTCTGCCTTGCACACAGAGAGCTCAGTTGTTCACCAGGCTGCCACAAATGAACCAGCAATTTCAGGCCAATTAGACATGTAAACTGAGATAGGCAGAGCCCTCCATATCTCAGAAATTAAGAGGAAAAGAGGCCCCAGCATTTGACAAAGCCATTTCTGTACTTTGTGCTGAACAGTGTCCCTGCATAAATTTACACTGACAGCAAGATATCTTGTATCTTCTGACTAGTTCAAAGAAAATACCATATATAAATGAAAACATATTTCCTAAACTAGAGGGGAAAAAAACTGAATAAATTCTAGCTCCTGACATGATCTGACCACATAAATATGGCAGTAAATGATATGGCCATGTAGATATGGCATATAGATATGGCAGCAAGCCTTACGAAGCACTGCTTTATACAGTGCTGTTTTAATGGAAATGCAGTTAAAAATTCTCTTGTCATCAGGCATACCAACAGTCCTGCCTCAGCCTGTGCAACCACAGAGCACCATCGCCCTACTACCTTTCACAGCTTTCACCAGTATCCAGCCACATCTAATCACTGTAATTAGTCTAAGTTAAATAAGAAATCAATTACAGCTTCTCCCATGACCCTTTTCTTGACTGTGTGCAGTACCGTTTCCTTCAGACAGATCCCCTCTAACAGCTGTATTTTGTGTTTCAAGCCCCCCAAAAGGGAGGGCTGTGAGGAGAGGGGAGGCGGAGCCCAGTGCGTCTCAGTGCAGTGGCCATTTCCATGGTGTGACTGGGCGGGCTGCTACTGCCTGGTCAGTGGGCTGCTGTGGTGGAAAGTGGGGTCCTGCCTGCCCTTGGCAACTTTTTCCTGCAAATTGGTATTGCAAGTGGAAAAAAAAACCTTCCTGGGGAGTTTGCCTGCTGAGTGCCAGGGATGGCCTGGCCTGGCTGTGCAGCCAGGAGTGTAAGCATTTTATGCTCTGAGGGGGAAAAAGCAAACCAAGCGAGGCCCAGAGTGACCAACTCCCTCTTTTTTTTTTTTCCTTCCAGTGGTGAAAGGGTAGGTCAAATAGTCCACATCGGACCTTCTTACAAAGTAATACCAGTGGAAAGCAGCTGTGTGAGCCTTTCAGTGCCCTGCGGGCATGTGCCTTGCTGAAGCTGCCTTCTGGCATCAGAAGAGGCGTGGAGGCAAATGGTGTATTCACAGTGTCCTGGCACAATGTGATCCCCCGCCCCGTGCTCCCAAACACACCTTGCAGCCGAAAATAGAGAGCAGGACAGGAACGATTTTTAATTACGTTTCAACATCACAGGGTGGCTGTATGCTCCTGTGTTGTCCAGCTGCAGCCATCCCAATCTGTCCAAATCCGAAGTGTGTCTGATGTACGGTTTCCCCAGCAGTATATTAATAAAGTATCAAGGGCAGCGGTGGTTGATCAACAAAAGGAAGTAACTCAAAGTGAAGTACAAAATGCAAAGGACTTCTTAAGGAAACGTTGCCTGGGTAAAAAGCTAGCCAGTGACTCCTGGGATGGTGTTCTGTATTTTATCTCCCTGTAGAGGCCTTGCCAGGCCAGTCAGAAAAGTGATAAGGAGTCAGCTATTACTTTTTTTTTTTTGTAGAAGACCACACATCTGACATACATACCCATAATCTGGGGCTTTTCAAACCCTGAAAAGTTTGCTATTACTTTCTCGAAGTGGACGACTGATGTTGTCTTTCTTTGCAGTGTGATCAAACAGCATACCCAAAATATGCATCTTCATTTGCATAAACTGCTAAGAGGGATGCTGGAGGCTTTTTGTAAAGATCTAAACTTAGAAATATTTCCTTTCAGTGTTTATGAGAGGTAAATAAGTCAACATGACAATATAAATGATCTCAAAGCTATTCCATCCTGCCAGATGGAATATTCTTAAGGTGCTACAAGACCCTCAAAGCTGTCACTGGCACTTTTCCCTGCACAGTTCACAAAAGGTTCAGGATTCATTAAATCTGTGTAAAGTGGAGGAAACTACAACTCTACTTAGAACAGAGTAGATTCTGATTTTGGCACTTCAGGTGTCCTCCTTACAAGTTTTGATGAGAGCTGGTCCTTGTGCGAGAAGGCATGGGCCTCGTGGCCAGATGAGCCCAGAAAGGTTCTGATTCCTGGCACATCTACCCCAGCTATGCACTTCATGTAATTACTTAAGCTAATGCTTTCCAGCCAGAAAAGCATGGAGAAAGCACTAGGAAAATATGGAACCCATTCCAAATGGTATGGAATGATACCTGCTTTGACAGAGATTCTTTTTTTTTTTTTTTTAAGTGGCAAATGTGAAAATGCAACTAGTTCTTTTTTATCAAATGGTGAACACCTACAGAATTTGGCTGATATGTAGCACTTTGCTTCTTCTACCCTAGCAGCTGTTTCCTAGATCCTTTTATTTGCGATAGTGTGGCACCATAGATGGAGTTAACCTCATGTATGTGGCACTGATAAGCACAGCTTGGCTCCCTTTGAAGTCTGTGGAAAGCAAGAGGTGCCTATTTGTCTCCGTTGATTGTTAAAGGAACCTAATGTGACTGTCTGAGATGCAGGAGCTTATGCTTGGTAAAATCAAAAACTAGGTTAGTCAATACTCTTGTGAAATACAGTACAGCGATTCCCAAGTTAGCAGTCCACACAACCATAGCAAACTGCCTGCAGACCAACAGCAGAGCAACAGGAAACAGTAAATTGTACTAATTAATGCAATTACAGTGAAGTCACATGCAATGACATTTGAGAGTCAGCAGTGACTATGTGTTTTAAAAGTTTCTAGACTGTTACTCAAAAAGAATATATAGTGGTAACCATCAGTATTGTATTGCAATATTGAACATGCTACCAGGAAACTGTGAAATAGAAAATGGCTTTGCAGGATAGTTGACTGGACTCAATTTCTGAGCATGTGTTTTTGCCTGTATTACATAGGTACTCAGAGCAACACAGAGCATTGCATCCTGCTACAACAGGCTACGCACCAGCGACTAATAGAGCTCCATTTGATGGAAACGCAAAGTCAACAAACCCTGTATTCAGAGAGGGCCTTAATACACTTTGTCTAAGTTGTTCCCTGCACAGTGAATATTATAGAAGGGTATTCCCCTATTTCAAGCTCACTTTCTTGACAGCGAGGACAAGACCTGGAAGTTGCACTGCAACACTAGATAATTACAAAACAGGAAGTGATTACTCAGCTGCATTACTTGTGCTTTCATGCTTTTGTGACTTTTTACGTACTCAAAGGTAGATTAGAAAAAGCTCCCAAAGATTACTGGTCTTGTTTTGAGGTATTTAACATTGTTATTTTCTTGGAGGTGTGTACTGATGCTCAGCTATTCCCTGTTTTCTCTCTGACCCAGGTGTTGCTTAACCTTTGAAGTTGTATCCAATGTATATGATGCTGAGATGTATGTAGGCTGAGATGTTCAAGGGAATTTGTGACACTCTGTCAAGTTCAACCAGAAGGGTAGCTACTAACGTTGAGTCCACCAGAAATTTGGAAACCTAATTAACTCATGAGCTTATAAACACACCATTTCTCCCAGCCCTATGTCAAAGCACGCTACCTTTACCCTTGTCCACTAAAAGCAGAACATCACAGTAGCTCAGTTAAATGCAACATACACTCATCTCCTGTTCCTTCTCTGTCACTGGCTAATGCCAATTCCACTTTCTGCTTCTTTTCATGGGAGGAACATCTTGAAGACATCAATAAAATATTGATCATAGTAGCTGTGAGAGTGAGGAAGGTATATTGCCCCCAACCTTAAAGTGACACAACTGAGACATAAGGTATGCGAGCACCAGACATAAGTTAATTCCTTGAGATGAAGAAAGAACCTTTATACTGTTATTTCTGTAACTTAGTACACCTATTGTTTTATTCACATCCCCACTGCAAGGTATCACCTAAAAATTGGAGTAGACTCATTGAGAATCTAAAGGGACCGTAGGTTCCCTCACCCTGTAAGTGCCGTGCATTGAGGTATGTGATGTATCACACAAGGGGTTGTGGGCAGCTCCTCTGCTCCTCCCTCCATTGCTGTTTCTGTGCCCATGTGTAGTCTGCAAAGCTGCTTTGGCTGTGAAATACAAAGTGCTGGCAGAATCAAAAGTTTGCCCTGTTTATAAGTAATGTGCCATTTACACAGAAAGTTCTGTGAGTAGGAATAAATTGAGTGGTATGGTATTTGGGTTTCCCGTTGCTGAGAGACAGAGGACTGTGGACATGTTCATCAGTAAGACAAAGGCCCTTAGTCATGCATCTGCTACTGAAGAGGCAACTCTGCTCTGCAGTTGTCATGACAACACTGGTTATATAAAGAGACGTATCAGAAGAAAGATCATTTGCTCTGTGCCCTATATTTCAGTGTAGCAATATATCCTCTTTACAACAAATCTGTTTTGTTATAGACAAAACTGTTGTTTCTGGTAAGATAAGTAACCATCAGAAAGCTAGCTGCTGGAATGAAACAGTTTATGGTGCAAAATAAGCTTCCAAATGAATATAACACTTCACATGAAGATTACTTCCATAACTGGGGATCATTGGGACCAAGTTCTAGTGAATGTGGAGGTGATTTAAAAGGTTCAAATAAATTCCCATTGCAAAGTTACAATTTTTGTGAATAAACACAAGCCCTGACTCAGTAACATCACAGGATTTAATGAAGTGCAAAGAAAGTGTTACACTGAAAATGCCTAAAAAACTACATCGCCTTAAATATTTCAGCATAATCATGTATATGGCCTGAAGTTGAGAAACACCAACCATATCTACTGTTCAATGAAAGATATAAGGAAAATCAGGCTGTGACTCTGCAACCTACTCACCTGATTAAAGCTAAAACTAGCTGGAGAGTTTCACAGCTCTGTCTGATCTTGTGTTATTATGTTAAATGACATCTTTGAAGCACACAGGCCTGGGGAAAAATGGTAAACAACCCCACTAATTTGAGAAAACCCTCTCCTTCTTGGAATGATATTCCTCATTATTGAAGAAACCTTTGCAGTCCTCAGAGGGGCCAACGGCAATGTGATGTGAGGAACTGTAAATCTGTTAAGTCCCACATGAACCAACACAATTGCAACTGAATTGCAAGTGAATTACAGGTCCACCCTTACAGCTTTGAAAAAGTCTCTCCAGGTGCACACTGTTCTTCTGAAATTCGTCTAGCCAAGTTGTATAGCAAGGAACATTTCACTAAATTTTCCATCAGAAACAAGGCCTCTAGCGATTGAATCTCTACAGGTTCTCTGGTCTACTTGTAACTCAAAGGGAATGTACCTGGGATGCCAGGGTGTTGTGAATGAAAGCCTTATGCCCAGCTCTTACTACTGTTGATAGGAGTCATTTCACCCATCAGTGGAAATAGATTTCCCCTTCAAACGCTGTTTTTTATGTAATAGTTGAGTTCTCCTGCCCAGAATCTTTGGCCGTATGAAGGACCCAGGCATGCTACTCCAGTCCAGAGTTTCCTTCTCTTTGCCCATGTTAATACTTTCTCCCTTGTCATGCCTGCTGCCCCAGAAATCTCATCTCTGCCCTTTTTAGGCACAAACACAGTGCCCTCTTAGTCCCTTTTTGTGGTTCTCTCCATAGTGACCACCTGGTATGCCCTTTTCTCCACTATTTATCCCTGAAAGGCCATCAGAACAGAAGGTAGAAGGCGGTGCAAATTTTGATTACCTGTAAAATGCTGGAATAGGACTGCAGTTCACTGTCTTATCTGCTAGAAAGAAAATGGAGAAAGAATAACTTGGTTTGGAACAGAAGTAAATACATTCTTTCTTTCAACTTAATTGAATCAATTTAACTCTTCAAATGTGAAATCCCTGGCTTATTGCAGAAGACAAATTATTAGAGACTCAGTAGAGCAAATTGTGTGTTTGAAGAGTGAACACGAACTCACATCTCTGTCACGTATACTGTGCTCAGCAAACAAAGCGAGATTTTACTTCTAAAGCTTTATTGTACACAACAATAAGATCTCCGGGACATATTTAGAAGTTGATGGACTGAAGTGACTCCAGTCTTATCTCTCTTCGCCTACCTGTAATAACTCTCCTTGGCATGTCTAAGCACTTCACAAAAATGCAAGCCATTAACTGCACAACTTTCTTGTGGAAGCAGGCAGGTTTAACTGCTCCCAGTTTGACAGACAGGGAAAATGAAGCAGAAAGAGTAAATGCCCCTTCCAAAGGCTCCTTTGAAATTTAGGTCCTCATAATGAATGAGAAATTAGGAAACTAAATACAGTCTGGACCTGAGAGCCTCTTCCAGTGTCATACAAGAAGCCTTTAGCAGGCCCAGGAACCAATTTGGAGAATCTTAAGGACTTGCCATGTTCTTAACCAAAATCTTTCCTTCCCTAAAGAAACCCACAGGTCCAGGGATTTCTTAGTAATTGCTCTTCTCCTTTTTTAGTTTCTAACTCATATCACATTGTTCTCCACCAGCTTTTCTCTCTTTCTATCCTGCAGGCATGGAAATGGAGATAAAATAGCTTATGTTTCTTCTGTGATGAGGGAGAAGGTTGTTGGAAGGAGATTTTCTGCCTATCACCTGTGAGAGGAGTCCTCTCTGCTTTGATCACCATGGGCTAACATTTACGGAAGTCACAAAATCTTTAACCAAAAGGTAAGGCTTGCCAGAAGCATTCCACACAGCTCTTACCACAAGGATTTCAACTGTTCATCAGAGAGAAACCCCAGACAAGTCTGTGGAGAGGTGTCAGTACCTAACTTCCTCTCTCATTCGCCTTCAGTATGACTCACTGTATTATCATAAATCGTGCCCTCAGCTTCACATTACAAAGCCTAAATGGAAATGTATGTCTTAATCTATGAAGAAATGTGGAACTTAACAGCTTCATTCATCTATATTTATCAATATGGCATAGCTCTGCTGTTAGAATTAGTTAAAAATGGGAATGGAAGAATGGGATACAACAACTGTTTCATGCTGAAGTTAATGTACTTTGTCTGTCTTGAACAAAAATAAGACTTAGATATAATACAGTTGAAAAATACTACAGTCATAAATGTAAACTTCATTTCAAAATAGGCAAAGTTGGATATGGGGGAAAAAGGGAAAATAAAAAAAAAAAAAAGCCCTTATGAGAATGTCCTGAAGACATCAAAAAAACCTCAGACTCTCTGGAAAGAAATTGTATCCTGGATTCAAATGGGCTTTGTTCTCATTACCTTGAAACTTTCATCTTCCATTAGAGTTCTGCAAAGTGAAAGAAGAGTTTGAACGAACCTTTTAAATCAAAGTGGTAACCTTTTACATCCACTTGGAATAGCTGTGAACACCTGCTAAATTACTGCAGACACTGCTTTATTATTGCCGCTAAGAAAATCAGAGCAGTTTGCTGCATACGCAAATCAATCCAGCAATTATATTAGGAAATGAAATCCTGTTGTTTTCATAAATTTCCACACATATTAAAGCATCAATTTCATTGCTTTCTAGACATTTCCAGAAGACATAAAAATAAGAGACAAGTCAGGCAAGTAGTCCTTTTTCCATTGTTCTTGAAGTGAATTGCAGCACAATTTAGTGAGTTAAACAATAAAAAAAAATATCAGAAGTGCTGGAGTGCTGTGGAAGTCCTTGCAGGTCGTGTCTGAACTAGTAGCCTTCATATGCGCACCTCAGCTTGTGATTTACTTGCAATGTACATTGCTAAATCTTTTAGATGATCAAGTCTTTACAGGGTGACCTTAAGTGCATACACTGTCTCTAAGCCCCTTGCCTCACAAATCTCTGCTATAGCAGCCATGACTGGGTCAGAATCCAACCAGCTATGCTGCCTACTGCCACTGTTACTGCTAGTGAGCGGATCAAACCTACCTCAGGCTCTTCACACAGGTATGGTAGCAGCACTGCATGATGACGAGATTACTCACGTAACGACTCCCGAGATACAGAATAAAATTGCAGTCTGTCCTGCCCTTCCCTACATGTACTATCCCTCACAGATTGGTGCCATCTGTAGATTTAATAAGCATATTATCTTTCATCATCTGGACCATTAGTGAAAATATTATGTAGTACCAGATCCAAGACAGGCCACTGCTGCCCTATATTTGACATTGTACCACTGAGAATTGCTCCATAAGCAGAGTTTTGTACTTATGCAACAGAAGCTTCTTCCAAGCCGTGACTGCCTAAACTCCTTCTCAGAAAGCATATGATACCCACCACCTGCCTTCAGTCTACAGGGGCCACAGATGTCTCCAGATTCCGTGTCTGGCACACAGGATTTACTTGCCTTCTGTTGCTGTAGCAATCCCTGTGTCCTACCAGGGTCTTATTCCTGAATACGAGCACTGCCAAAGTGCCAGCCTGACCTTCCATCCTCTTCCACGGATTGACATCTACTGAAATTACAGAGTAGCTTTTTTTATATCTCCAAAATTTTCACTTTATAATGCCTGTTTAGCAATGGCCTTGGAAACTCACACTTTTCTAACTGTATATGCAGTGGATGTGTGTATGGCAGTACCAGCTGTGTGTGTACAAGGATTAATCCATCGTGCAAAGACATGCCCAGGGCTCATCCAAATCCCATATCACATGTTCTCCAACTCTATCCTCCTTGCCCCTACATTTCCAGGAAAAAGAAGTCTTGGCAAACAGGCCAGAAGAATGTTAAAATGAGCTACATTAGTTCCTTGACCTGGAAAATCAGAGGACTAGGATCCTGTAGAAATTCCTAGTAGATGAGTCTAGATGCAACCTAGTAAAATACACCATTGATTAAACCCTACTGTGCCAGTTATGCACAAACACTGAATAAAAAGACAATCTCTTCCCCAGCTGTGTCTGAACAGTCTTCCATTACTATGTTCTGTAACATACTGGTAGGAGAGAAAGCTTTACATCTGCAGCCTTCTTTTCTTGCTGTAATTAATTCACAGGTTTTGCTTTAATGTTTTTCTTCTATTGAAAGTTTTTTTTTTAACTCAGAGCTTGTGACTTGAGACTTAGTGCCAAATATTTTTTTGCTTTCTAAAAGCATATAATCTGTGAGACAACTGACAGACATCCCTCACGATGAAAACTGCCACAAGTGGTCTGATCTGTTCCAAACCTTTTCCTGCAAGTCATTTATTTCAGACATTTCACTTTTCATCTCTTATAAAGCAGAGGCAGTCTCTGCATTTAAGGGTCAGCCAAAATAATGTTAAATCAGGTTTTTCAGCATTTATTGCTGTGTAATGTGGCAGACAAATGACTCCACTAGTCTCTGTTGGAAGTGAATGCCCTTGAGATACTTATACAGATGCATGTAAGGACCCTAAAGAGAACTGAAGAGTGAAACTGCATGGGCATCATGAGCCAACTGCGGAAAGGAGGGCACTGAATAGATAAAAACAAGTATGGGAAGGAAACTAAGCCTCAGCTTGAACAGATAATTTCTGTACTAATTAGAACAGATACTGAGATAGCTGGCAGAGAGCTGGTTTGTTTTTTGGGTTTTTTTTTTTGTTTGTTTGACTGTTTGTGTGTTTGTTTCCTGGAAGATTTGTGAATTGAAACTTCTTTGCTGTATGGAAGGAGATTAGATGCAGCTTTGACTAGGAAGGTCCTGGAGTCTGGACTGGGATCCCCACTCAGATGGACAGGGCTGGAGACACAGAGACCATGGTGAGGGATCTCCAAAATAGCGCTGAATGATCCAATTCTGCAGCTAAAAGCTGAATGAACCCATTAGATAGGGGCCACAGGATTCCTTTCGCTGTAGCATGTCTGGGAGCTGAGGTAGCACCTGTTTGTGGTGCCGTGTTCTCCCCCTCTGCGTGTGCAGATGTGCCCACATAAACTAACTTGAATCTGGCAGTCTACTGCACAGCCAGGCCTTTCCCTCATCCCAAGACAGGGAGGTCAAATAGAAGTTTGAAAGCCCAGATTCAAAGGCTTTCAAATTATCTCTCAATTCCTTTGACATATCTGCCCTAATTTTTAAAGATAATGTTGTGTATTCAGACACAAGAGGAGACTGGCCACAGCCTGAAGTTTAAGATGTTTATAAGAGACCTGGGACTCTCCCTAAACCCATGTCCCACTTGCTGTGACTATTGCGGGTCTATGTTCACATTTCTCACTAAAAATAAACATATTTGTTTTGCTCTGAGAAAACAGATGACATATTGAGAGGCAATTAGCAGATCTACACTTTCCAGTCAAATTGCTTTCATTTTAGACATATGGAAAAAAGGCAATCAAAAATCAGCTTCATGAAAAAGCTGTTTGTATCTTATCTGTCATATGATGCCATACTGAGATTATCCCCTCAAGCAAAATGCCTCATTGGAGAATGGCAGAAAACTACTTGAAGATCTAAGCTGTTAACACATATGCATGTATGTTGCATTAAACTCTCTAGGTCCAGAGAAAGCATCCAGCAGAGCAAAGTCCCAAACCTAAGTTATTAGTTTAGTACTTGATACAAAATTATTCCATTGTTATAGTTTTCATATTTCCATATCGTCACCTTACCAGATGTCCAAGGAAAGATTATTCAAATGGTTCCCTAAAACTTGTTCTGTTTTTCTGAAACCCATATTCACACCGTGCAGCAGCACATAATAGTCAAGCGCAGAACACGCATGCACAGTCATGAATGAAAACACCTGGTAAACCTGTATGATGGATAAAGCAATAAATACATTTTTTTGCAGTGGCCTGTACCTGAAGAGCTGGAGACGCACAAATTAATAGGATTTGCATAGGTAAAAACTTTCTAATGTGTAAGGCAGACTCAGTCTCAAGAGTACTTTTTATATAAATTACTACAAATGAATGTGAGCTTGTTGGCTTTCCTACAACAGAGGACTACTGCAGTAAGTCAGTAACAAGTTGCCATAGTGACTCATTGTCGTAGTTTAGCCCTGCTCAGGACCAAGCTACACAGTCTCCCACTCACTCCCCCCACCCTCCGAGGGAATGAGGGAGGGATAATATAACAAAAAGGCTCAAGGTTTGAGATAAGGACAGGGAGAGATCATTGAAGTTACCGTTACAGGCAAAACAGACTCGACTTGGAGAAAACTATTTATTTATTATTATTAATAAAACCAAAGCAGGATAATGAGAAAGAGAACAAAAAACAACTTCCCCCTACTCCTCCCTCTTCCCAGGCTTAACTTCACTTCAATTATCTCTACCTCCTTCCCCCAGATCAAGCGGCACAGGGGGAATAGGGAATGATGGTTATGGTCATTTCATCACTTGTCGCTTTTCTCTGCTCCTTCCTCCTCAGGGGAAGAACTCCTCACATTCCTCCCCTGCTGTAGCGTGAGGTCCCACCGATGGGCTACAGTCCTTCATGAACCGCTCCAGCGTGGGTTGTTTTTCCACAGGGTGCAGTCCCTCAGGAACGGCTGCCCCAGCGTGGGCTTTTCATGGGCCACAGCCTCCTTCGGGCATCCATCTGCCCCGACATGGGGTCCTCCACGGGCTGCAGGTGGATCTCTGCTCCTCCATGGGCCTCCATGGGCTGCAGGGGGACAGCCGGCCTCACCATGGGCTGCACCACAGGCTGAAGGGGAATCTTGGCCAGGAGCCGCATTACTACTCTTCCCCCTCCTTCTTCACTCACCTTGGCACCTGCAGCCGTTCGTCTCACAAGAAATTCTTCACAATCAGGCTCAAGCAGGTGCTTCCCAGGATCTCTTCACATCTCCTCTCCTCTCCACTTCTTGCAGCCAGGCTGGGCCAAGTTGAGCCCCGGCGGCCACCTGGTGGGAGGCCAGAGGGTGAGGCCTGCAAGGCCCACAAGGCTCGTGGCTCCCCCTCTCTGCCTCCTGCTCCTCTTTTTTTTAAAATTATTTTCCCCCTTCTTAAATACATTATCACAGAGGTGTTATCACTGAACATTCCATCACCAATTGACTCGGCCCTGGCCAGCAGCAGGTCCGCCCTAGACCCGACCAAGTCCACCAGGCAAAGGGGAAATTTCTTGCAGAAGCTGCCACTGTAGCCCCCCTCAGTAAACAAAACCAACACACCCATTACACACAGGCAAATTAAATTTCTCTGCACTTGTTTTTGGACCTTTCTGTAAGGCTATATTGTCAACAAAACACCAGTCTTAAAACCGATGTGTACTTCTCACTTCTCCTTTGTGCAACGGAGAAAGACTGGCATGTTTAGGATGAACCACATCAAGGCATCTCAGTGAGGGACTTGTATTTTGGTGTTTAACTGTTATTAATACCAAGCAAGCTGCAGCTCACTTTCAGAGCTTCAGCATCACAAATGCTGTACCTAAATGCTTGTAAAAACTTTCTTCTGATCTCTCCTTTCTTTGCCTCACATCAAATAAAATCACAATATCTCACTTTTTTTTCAAATACTATGTCTTCCTTGAGTAGGTTTTAGTGTCAGTTAATAGGACTGCAGTCTTCCATCTCTCTTTCCTGGCCTCAGCGTTTCAGTCCATAGTCACTTTCAGCACCCATGTAGCTTTCCTTCTCAATGGCAAAATCTTTCCCCTCCTCTACTAAGCATTTTATTTCCTCCCACCACATCCACACCCAGGCAAGAAAGTTGGGTAAGTGAGAATGAGAGGTGCTTGATGTCTTAGCACTTGGTGTGCCTTTATGCCTAGGTGCTCCTAGCTCCCCAGCACCAGTGGAGCAGGCCCCCCATACAACCCCTGAGAGGCACTCCGTGTCCTGGGATGAAGCCAGTGCCTTGTCATTGCTAACATGCAATGTGACCCAGTACTGTGCTCCCAGCTGCTCACTCACATGCCCTGCTGCTCCAGCATGGAGGGAGAGCCTGCATGGGCATCATAGCAGTCCTAGGAAAGATGAGGGCTATAGCCTGGCTTGCTTCCATCTCCTCTTTCCTCTGCAGCTTGAGGATCTCACTTCTGTTACTGGGACTTGGTACCTAAGCCTGGCATAGACCAAGGGAACAAGGGCAAAAAGAAGCAGAGCTTGGCCATGACTGTCCATTTCAGAGGTTCAAGTGCTCCCCAAACAGCTCAGGTGCATGATGTTTGGCACTGGGGCAAAATCAAACAGTTAATTTATCCCTCATCCCTGAGGCAGCAACATAGAATCATAGAATCATAAAATGGTTAGGGTTGGAAGGGACCTTCAAAGGTCATCTAGTCCAACCCCCCTGCAAGGACCAGGGACATCCCCGACTAGATCAGGTTGCTCAGAGCTTCATCCAGCCTGGCCTTGAATGTTTCCACGGATGGGGCATCCACCACCTCTCTGGGCAACCTGTTCCAGTGCTCTACAACCCTCATTGTAAAAATTTTTTTTTCCTAATATCTAATCTAAATCTACCTCCCTCTATTTTAAAACCATTATCCCTTTTCCTATCACAACAGGCCCTACTGAACAGTCTCTCCCTATCTTTCTTGTAGGCCCCCTTGAGGTACTGGAAGACCGCTATAAGGTTTCCCCGGAGCCTCCTCTTCTCAGGCTGAACAGCCCCAACTCTCTCAGCCTGTCCTCATAGGAGAGATGCTCCAGCCCTCTGATAATCTTCATGGCCCTCCTCCGAACCCTCTCCAACTGGTCCATGTCCTTCTTATGTTGGGGGCTCCAGAACTGGACACAGTACTCCAGGTGGGGTCTCACCAGGGCAGAGTAGAGGGGCAGAATCACCTCCCTCGACCTGCTAGCCACGCTCCTCTTGATGCAGCCCAGGATGCGGTTGGCCTTCTGGGCCGCAAGGGCGCATTGCCTGCTCATGTTGAGCTTGATCCAGATTTTCTGCTGGAAAAGTTTGAACCAGACCCTTTGCAGTCTTCTTATTCCGTGTTGCTCCTCCCCAACAGGAGCTGCCAAATCCAGGCTGCTTTTATATCCTCCCTCTCACGTGATTACCACTTACAACTGCAGTGTTATCCCCTGCATCAGGCAATATAAAAGAAATCAGGCAGCAGTGAGCCACTGCACATGCCTCTGCCCATCTACTTCTCAAAGGGCTAATTTGCCTTGCAAAAAATGGTGAAGATATTGAGAATCCAATTCAACAACTAATCGACTGATGAGAATATGTTTCTATTTAATGTTATGGAATTTCAGAAACACTTAAATCTGGTTCCATACACATGTGAAGTGCACTCTAAGACTGAAATGACTTACAATTTTCACACAGTAGAAGTGAGAAGACAGTTATGGCATATTTCACATGCTTACAAAGATGTGGAGATTAAAGTAACCCAAGGGCAGCGATTACAGTCTTTGAAGCGTCTCTAACTGATCAGCTGAAATTCTTATCTGTAGCAAACACTGGTGCCAATCTGGATGTCTTGTTACAATGATGTGTAATAACAGTGCCACAGTAATGAAGGGCAGTTAACTTAGACACACCAAGCGAGTTGCTGGTGTGTGACTCATTATATTGTGACTGGAGAAGCCTGTGAACATCTTGTATTAATCTTAGTAATTTGGAATTTGTCTTCATAAAAGAAAAAGAAGAAATTTCTGAATACAGATACAGTGTAATGACCCTTTCACTAATTTATGAATCTGCTTAAAAGCCTTATTCGGCTCCTCTGTATTTCAAAGGCTACACATGTTCCATTGAATTTGAAGCTGACAGCAAGACATTCAGAAGAAATGTTGGCTTTGATGTGCAAGTGAAACAAAATTCAAGCCAGTGTAATTATTTCTCATTTACAACTGCTTTAATGTACTGAGAATTAGGCCCAGTGTCCTTAAAAGTTAACATAAGAAAGTAAAATAAATCAGGATTTGGAAAAAAACATTTTTCATTGGGAAGAATAATTTAACCTTCCCATCAATAACAACTCCCTGGTTGTGCCTTTCTGTGTGCTTGCATGGGCATGTGATGTATGTATAACCATGTATCATTTGCCCTTAAATGAATGCAACAGACTAAAATTAATAGTCATAAATAAGAATAATGTCTTACCTACTACTTTTGGGAATTGTTTTGAGTTGGGTTCAAGCTTGCTTTGATTTACACATCAGAAGACTGCACAGCACCTATGTGTCTGTTTGTGTACCCTGTCACCCGATGGAACCTTCAGCTCCAAGTCAAATACTTATGAGTGGAACTTACCAAAACTGATGCCAAGGATTGGGACAAGGCTGTTTCCTTCCTCATCCCAATGAAGAACTTACATCCCTCCATATTTATAACCTGAAAACTCTCATGTTATTAGACAACTACTACAATCCGATCTCAGAAGACAAAGAAGATGATATTCTTCAATTGCCTCAACACAAGCCCCAGTGCCATTTTATATGTCCAGGGATATCTGAGACCTCCACATGAGACCAAATTTGATAAAGGACCTCTGCGAGAATTAGACCTTTCTGGTCTACCTTCTGGGGAGCACATAGAATAACCCCAGGCATTTGATGTAGCACCAGAAACTTATGGGGAGGCAACTGAATCTTATCCACAGAGTAACAATACAGTCACATTGCCTCTAGTTTTTGTTTCTCAATGCAGCAGAAAGTTTATCCAGTATTTCTGAACAATATGGGTAGAATTCCTGTTCTACTAGAGGGGATTTAAACTCGTTTCTCACATGCCTTAAGTATTAGGATACATCACGGTCTAAGCATGACGTATGTCTGAATTCCTCCAGCCAAAGTAATTGCATTTTATTTTATTGGGTCAAGGACACACTGTTAGTATATGCAGTTGTACATCCAGTGCAGTATCTCTTAGTAGTACACACCTCATGGCAGTCAAGCCTTCCATGTTTTCTTGTAGTCTGGCTTTCTGTTAGAGGAAGCTCTCTTTGATCTGCTTCTTCCTCAAAAAACCACATTGGTTGAAGTGTGAGATTAGTGTACGGGATGTCTGAAAAGGAAAAAAAAATGTGAAGGCAATTTACATTATCTAATCTAATAGCAATTTAATATGAAATGCTTGAAATTCCCTGGAAGAGGAGAGAGGAGTAATAATGAATAGGATGGGTTGATAAAAGCCTCACTGCTGGGTTAGCAGATAGGTAGGTGACAGCACATGTTCAAACCACTGAAGGAGAAGTTGGACAGGAACTCTTCTATATCAATGCAAGAGTGAATATCCTAATTTATTGGCTGAAAAATATCCTTTTGTGGAGTCTCACCACTTTGTTTTTGCCCTAAGACTGACTAGGAGCACAAATGTGTAAAACCACCAATGAGAAGTGATACCTTATAGCCAAGCTGGCAACAGCGGGAGTGTTTTAAATGTGTGCTATCATGTCATATGTGATATTCTACCAAGTACCCTGTGAATGTACTGGGCGATGTATCTCACAGCACATGGTTATGGATTTGGGTGATATCAGTTTTCCAGGTTGTGGTTGAATAAAGGCTGAGGTTCTCGGTTTTGAGTTTAACAACTGAAAACAGAAGTGAGGCAGGTCTCTGCTGCTTAAGTGATTTTACCTCTTGACCAGTGCAGAGATGGGTTTGTGCTTTGCCCCCATTTTCTGTGTTGTCTGATGCCACTGAGCTACTGGAAAAAAAAATGAAACCAAGCTCAAATTACCAGTAAATAGGGCTGATCAAATTACAAGGAGACTTGGGTTTTATGATCTATTCTGTTTTGCTACTTTTTGCAGATTATCTCCCTTTGCAATGTAAAAATGTAAATTTTTTATTCCCTTTGGTTGATTTTTAATGAAGTCCATCACTTTAACAGTGTGGAGAGACAGCCATTTTAGTG
This sequence comes from Chlamydotis macqueenii, assembly GCF_036417535.1. Lineage (NCBI taxonomy): Eukaryota > Metazoa > Chordata > Aves > Otidiformes > Otididae > Chlamydotis > Chlamydotis macqueenii. The sequence goes on from NC_141556.1 coordinate 134,642,828, forward strand.
GGTTTACTCTGTGGTATATGACCATATGGAAGAATTGCCAGAGGGATGCTCACTACTGTTCCCACATCCTGGGTAGCCTTCCCTTGCACACAGACTGAAACAAGACCCTTTAGATGCTTTGGCAAAATAAAAATCTTACAGAGTGGAGAATTCAGTCAGTCAATGGGATTATTTAGTGGAATATGTTCTTGGCCTTTGGTTTCAATTCAGTGAGAACTTTTTGTTCTGCACACATAGAGTCTTTTGATCAGTCAAATCTGTTTCTTTACAAGAACTCTGAGGCAGTAATGTAACATAAATATCTATGAGTTGTAGAATAGCCTTTGGAAACCTAAATCTAATAAATCCCTTAAAGTACAGCATGTATCTGAACATAGGAAAAGTCTCCTTGAAATGTTTTTTTTTGGCCTGGGGCCAAGGGACTTGACCTAAAGTCCACTGAAGTCAACAGGACTCTTTCCAACAACCTAATTATAGTATTTTAACTCTAACTTTGTGTGAAAATAAAAAGTATAATCTGGTCTTGAGTGATGGAACCACAGATTTGCAGTACCAGGAAAAAAAAAACAGATACATACTCCCTTGTCTAAGTGCTTGCTGGCAAGCAGTCTTGGATAGGGTACTTGTCATATTATTTTGCAATTAATTACTTACAGTCAGGGTTTATGTCACTGTCATTTCCGCTCCATTCAGAGACATTTTTATGGACATCCAAGAAGTTGCTATGCTTTTTCTTAGGAGAAGCAGCTGCATTTGCACAGAATTCCTGAAGACAGCGCTTTACAAAGTATACCTGATGAATGTGAAAATCACTAGCTCATCTTCTGTTACCAGAAGGGCTTGTACAGGCCCTAAAAACAAGTTTGAGCTTCCAGTATAAGACACCTAACTGTTTTGAGAGCTCAGATTAAAAGGAAAGCTTGTATTATTTGTGTATACACATCACATCACATACAAATCACAAATCTGTTCAGAGGAGTGTGATTTAGATGTATGTGAGGAGTGGAATGTGCATGTGGGTGCAGATCGAAGAGCATGTAATGAGAGGTTAGGAAGATCGTCTTGCATTTTAGTAGTGTAAAACATTTTGAAATTGTCGCAGATGAATATTTCTTCTTAGATATTATGCCATATATACCCCAAAAAAGATCTCAAAACCTAAATGTGCTGTCTTTATGTCAGCGCTTGAATGTATTCCTGTCATCTGTGCTACCAAAGCACTTGCAGACCTCCCTCCAGTCTTGCACAGGGCTTAAATAAGTTGTTAGGCACCGCCCAAACACGCAACAGACTGGCCTCTTTCCCAAACCATGGGGAATGTGTGGCCTATATTCATGACATTTAACTTAAACCACAAAGACCAATTTCCTTAGACTTCCTCTATCCAGTTTGAAAAGACTAACACAATAGAAGACAAAGAATTGTAGTCACATACAAATGTTCAAACTCTAGTCAGAGTTTCCAGCAAACCAACAACTCTGCTATAGGATGAGTATCTAGTGCTGTCAAGCAGGTACAGGCTTTTCCTGAGAAGGTGGTTATGCTGGCAGCAAGGCTACTGCCTGCTTAATGTGTCACTTTTGGTTTTTTTTTCAGATGCACAGCTTTTATTTATTCAAATGTGGAATGAAATGAATGCTGAAATTTCAATATTTTTTTTTTCATTAAATTAAGCTATTCATTTTTGTCCAGGTCTAGAGCAAGGCAGGAAAAAGCTGATTTGAAAATCTGGTGCCCTTGAGAAAGGAGATGAATAAGCATTTTACTGGTTTGGACAGATAGGGAAAGGATAGATTTCAGAGGGTGGAATGGAGGCAGAAGATGACAAATGACAGGGAAGTAAAAAACCTCTGCAGCATTTTTTTATGCCAACAAAGAACAAAAGTAGCCAGTGGGGTTTTGCACAGCACAAATCTGCAAGAGATAAGGTCAGCAATAACACTGAGTGGCTCCAGAGGTTAAACATCAATACATTTTTTTTTTACAGTTTTACCATAAGTTGAACACAGTCCCCAGAGAAAAATCCCTTTATTTGAGTTGTGAATGATGTTGGTTTTTTTTTTTCCCCAGAGGATTTGAGTACAGCTTATGTGAAAGGTTTGAAACAATAGAAACCATGAGGTGAATTGCAAAAGTGAAGAAACAGACAAAATCTTGCTCTTCTCATGCCAAACATCAAGACCTGTGGTGGTTACTGGTTTCCCAAGAAGTAGTGTGTTTGTGAGTACACATTTTCTGCACTGTATGGAGTCTTACAGCTGTCAGTGATTCTTGCAGAGGCATGAAGCTGCCACCCATCTGCACAGCAGATATAAAGCCCTGAAGTATTTTTCTGGAAATGAAGTTTCTGACATGGAGATGTTGTAACAGCAGCCAGAGTAAATTATAGCTGTAGTACTAAAACTGGTCTCTGAGCATCTTCCACTTTGAAACATCAATGCAAAATTAGTCTAAATTAAAAGCAAGATTTAGTAAAAAAAAGAATCCAAGAAAAGGATAAGCATTTAAAGACATTTTGCATTTGGTGATGCAAAGTGTTTCACAGCTAAAGTACAGTGTCAAAGCACAGAGTAAATTACCACAGATGGCAATTTCCTAGATTAAAATATCATCATTATAGCAGTTTTGACCAAAATTTAGGGTCTTTTTCTTTAAAATGCAGCTTTAGCTATCACTCAAGTAGACTAAAAGGCACCTGTTGCTCTCATTTCATTAGGGTAGGACAAGAGAGCCTGGAAGTGTAAATGAGAGGTAGCTAATCATACATTGCAGATGACACGGAGATGGCTAGAAGGGAAGAGGTAAGACATGAGAACACTGATTTCTACATTCATAGTCTGGGCTTTGAGATGATCATTTACTGAATTTTCTGCCTATTCCACAGAACAGCACCTCACTTGCACTGTCTTCTCCAAATATGTGCAACTGACAAAAAAGTCACATACCTTTCTTAGAAGGGCAACTCTTTTTTATTTATTTTTAATTTTTTTTTCTTTCCATCCCAAGTCGCAGTTTCCATTTGAGCGTCTGGCAGCACAGTAACATTCATTATCCATGTGCTCAGTTGTGAGGCATTTGTGAGCAAACATCAGGCCTTTCTGGGATTCCAGAGTGCATGTTTTTTTTTCATTTAGCAGTTCATGGCAGTTTATACCATAGATACACAACTTTGCTCTGCTCTCTGTTCCCTCTTCTCTTTCCCAGAAGGTCTCCAGCCAGCTGGTGGGGAATAGAAAACGCTACCTGTAACCAAATTACATAAGAGCCAAAGCAAAGATTTTGCAGATGCCCTGGAGGATGACACATGTTCATGCAAATATTACCTGTAAAGACACCACTAGCTGAAGAAGGATTACAGTAGAGAAAAAGAAAGATAATTTTCATTATGCAACCAACTGTATGCTTGCCAATAGCTCTCTCTGAGAGTAGTACTGGGAATAGGATCCAGTTATCTACACATGTGTTTGAGATGCCCTAGAGTATCCTAGCTGAGCTACAGCTGCCCTTCTAGGGAAGCATGAATCTTCCATAGGTCCTGTGACAAATCTGGCAGCCTATGCAAGTGTCTCAGACACCTGAGAGCATCTCACATGGCACCAGATCTTGCTTGGGAGTAGCTGGTTCACCTCTCTAGTCCTGCCAACTAGCACAACCTACCCTTAAGTAGACACCTGTACTGGCTTAGTTGAATGTCTCTCTTGACTCCTGTCAACAGTCTGCACCCAGGAAGCAATCCAGTTACCTAGTCATAGATAACCAGTGCCACCAGAGATGATCTAGAGTATCACAGGCAGGTAGGTATGATAGTAAGGGAGACTCATGTCCTTCTGGAGAGGTAGCAGGAACTCAGGCAGAAATAGCCTACTGCTCAGTCAGCTCTACACAACTATTTTCAAATTGCTCTCAATTGACTAAAATGAGAGCTTAGACACAATACTCATGACATACATTTATGTCCTAAAGTCCAAGCAAAATGCTCCTACTCACTGTGTCTTATAGCTCCTAGGTTTCTTTGTCACCCTCTTTTAGTAGCATATCCTGTTTTCAACTGGGATGGAGCTAGTTTTCTCCTCAGTAGCTGCTGTGTTTTGGATTTAGTATGGGATTTGGGATGTGAAGAATGTTGATTGATAATACACTGATGTTATTAGTTGTTGCTAAGAGATCAAAGACTTTTTCAGCTTCCCAGATATCACTAATGTGCAGGTAGCTGGGAGGGCTATAGCCAGTACAGTTGACCTAAACTGTCCAAAGGAAGCGTTCCACACCATAGACATCATGCTCAGTATATATGGGGAGTTGGCCAGTGGGCAGTGCACTCTGTCTCTCTCAGGATCATTCCATGATTGTTCTCAGTTCTGTTCCTTGATCACTGCTGGGCTGTATTGGTCATCAAGTAATCAGGTGGTGAAAAATTGTGCATAGTTCATTTTGTATATTTTATTATCATAGTATTTTATTATTATTATAATTATTTTAATATAGTTTCAATATATATTTTTCCTCTGCTGTCCTAGTAAACTATCTTTACCTCAACTCACAAGTTTTTCTTTCTTTCTGATTGTCTCCCCCATCCCACCCAGGCAGGGAGAGGGTGCATGAGTGGCTTTGTGGTACTTAGTTGCCAACTGGGGTTAAACTGTGACAGAGCACTTATTCAACTGAAGTCTGCCTTGGTGCAAATGTGAAGTAGATGTGTAGCTGCTTACATCCATTCATATAAAGGATGCATCTGTACATCTGTAAAAGAGCACCCAGCATCAGATTTTAATTTTTTTTTTTTCTGAAAAGTCACAGGATGCTGTGTTGAAAGCCTTACTGAAGTGGAGATAAACCACATCCACTGCTCTCCTCTCATCCACAAAGTTAGTCAATTTGTCATAGGAGGCTATCAATCAGGTTGGTCAGGTGTGATTCTGCCTTTGTAAATGCACACTAACTACTAACTTTTTGACCTTCATACTTTTGGAAATAGTTTCAAAATTTACCTACAGTTGCAATTGTTGCAGAGTGAAATGTGTTTTTCTGTATCTAGCAATGCTACCTGAAAGAAGAGGATCAATGAAATAAGGGTCACAAACCCATTTTGATCAGGAGCATCACAACTGCTGTGGAGTTATGAGAGTTCAGAAACATGTCATTTCTAGAGTCCTTAACTCAGCAAAACCAATCCTCAACAATTGCAACAACATCATATGTTTTCCATTATAAAACCATCAAGTCAACCCTGAAAATTAGCTAGAAAACTTTGCAGGAGTGTGTGCTTCTGAGTTTCCTTCTGCACCCTGAGATAATACTAGTGGTCAGAGTACTTTTAATCCGAAAGCTTGTTGAGGCCAACCCAAGCAGCGAGGTAGCAGTTAGCACTCTGACAGCCAAGGCAACCCAGTAAGCCAACGCAAGAAATGAAACAGCACTTGCTAGGCAGGCTTCTTGCTATGCACAGCAACAGTGGAAGCTTACCTGCCTCCCACGCCCTTCAGAGTGCTCCATTATCTTCTGTATCTGACTCCGAATAACCTTTAATTATATGGAAACTCAGTTTCCTCATATAAAGTCTGGTGTAGACTGTAGGCAGGCAGATGTTCCTTCAGCTTAAGAGGGTGTGATTTTCAGTGTTTAAATGAGCATAGGTAAACAGCGTGAGCTGGGCCCTGAGTGATAATACAGAAACAAAGATGCAGAGGTTTTCTTGCTATTGCAGTTATTTTTGATCAGAGGAACATCACCGATGATTTAATCATGTCAAAAGTCTTTAATGGCAATACAGAAAGAACAGTAATTTAAATCTGTCACCGACAACTGCCCATTTTCATCTCTAGCCAGCAGTGCAGCTAGAGAAAGAAGAAATGCAAGCTCTATCAACATGAAAAGATAAATCTTTTGTAAATTCATGGTAACCACATACCTCTTACTAGAAATTACTAGTATTTAATTTCAAACACAAGTGTCCACCTCTCCAGCAACTAATGTAGATTTAATTTCATCACTTTCCTTAATAGCAAACGGTCATGTTTTCCTTGGAGTGGTGACACTATTGAGTTTATTCAATAACATAAAAGACAAAACGGACTAGTTGCTAGATCTAATTGGCTTGAGTTTGCTGACAGAAGAGTCTGTAGTAAACTGCCTCTTTCATTGGGTAAATGCTGAACTATGTTGGCTAAGGTATGTCTGTTCGGCCGTCAGCTCTGTGACTACAAGGGGTACAACCAGAGCTAATAATTAGCTAGACAGAGTCACCTAAAGCCATCAGTGCGGCTGTGCAGACCCCGGCATAGTCTAACTGCCCCAGTGTTTTTTCGAGGTGTACTTAGTGTTTACCAAATCACTGCAGCTCCCTGGCTACTACCACTCCAGGAAGCCAGTTTAAGCTAACTCAGATGTGTTCATCTGAGGTGCTGTTGCAGCAGGAGTGAGAGTACAGCCTAACATAGCCATTTGCCAGCTTCACAGTCAGCAGAAGTTTAACATCAGAATTCCATAAAGCACATGAATACAGGTTGTAAATGTTTGGTTCGATAGTAGAAACCTTTGGCTTGAAACAAGATCAACTTTCTTAACATAGAAATCACACAAGAATTATTGCCAGGGTGCAGTAGAGCTGGGAGCCACGCAACAACATACTGTCTGGTCCGGGGGCTGGGATGATTTCTCCAAGACATCCATTTCCACATGTGGAAAGAGGGAGCAGAATTTACTGCCACACACCAGCTTTTGTGTGAGTTAATTCCCTTGAGAGCTGTGAGCCCTGGAGATGCCTTGCAAAAGCACCACAGAAACATGCAGAGTTTTGTTTATGTAGAGGATCTGAATGAAACAGTCATGCAGGGAGACATTATCTGTTTCTAGTCTGAATGTGAAGAAGAAAGTGTATTGCCCAATAGCAGATACTGATTTAGCAGCAGGTAGCACTGTATAGTATTAAATATTTGGCAGAATATTCAGAATGCATGAGCGTGATGGAACCAGTAGTATGCTACTGGTGGAGAACTAAATCATGATAGAAAATCAGCCACTTACTGGCTGTGTGCTTATTTGAAGAAAGTATCTTTTAAATATGTTTTCTTGCAGTTACATCATCCAAAACAATTTTCCTACAGAGAAGATTTGTAAGCAGCAGGGCTTACACTCATGCCTTTTATACTTTCATGATTCTGAACACAGTTTAAGCAGCGTTTTTTACAAAGTTGCCTCTACTCAAGCAACAAAAGCAGGCATGCAGGGCATGTTCAGGACCACTAATTCTGGGTGCCAGAGAGAAGTGGTGCAAGAATTACAAGGTATATATTTGTATTTGGCAAAATATTTCAGACAGCTGTGGTGGGTTGTCCCTAGCTGGATGCCAGGTGCCCACCAAAGCCACTCTGTTGCTCCACTCCTCAGCTGGACGGGGGAAAGAAAATATAACGAAAGGCTCATGGGTTGACATAAGGACAGGGAGATATCATTCACCAACTACCATCACAGGCAAAACAGGCTCAACTTGGGGAAATTAGTTTAATTTATTACCAATCAAAATCAGAGTAGGATAATGAGAAAATAAAAACTAAATCTTCAAACACCTTCCCTTCACCCTTCCCTTCTTCCTGGACTTAGCTTCACTCATTAATTCTCGACCTCCTCCCCACCAGTAGGACAGGGGGATGGGGAATGGGGGTTGCAGTCAGTTCATCACATGTTGCCTCTGCTGCTCCTTCCTTCTCAGAGGGAGGACTCTCACATTCTTCCCCTGGTCCAGAGTGGGGTCCCTCCCACAGGAGACAGTCCTCCATGAACTGCTTCAACATGAGTCCTTCCCATGGGCTGCAGTTCTTCATGAACTGCTCCAGCATGGGTCCCTTCCATGGGCACTGTCTTTCAGGATCAGACTGCTCCAGCCTGGGTTCCCCATGAGATCACAAGCCCTGCCAGCAAACCTGCTCCAGCCTGGACTCCTCTCTCCATGGGGCCACAGGTCCTGCCAGGGGCCTGCTCTCCAGCACGGGCTTCCCATAGGGCCACAGCCTCCTTCAGGCATCCACCTGCCCCAGCGTGGGGCCCCCCATGGGCTGCAGGTGGATCTCTGCTCCTCTGTGGGCCTCCATGGGCTGCAGGGGGACAGCCTGCTTCACCATGGTCGTCACCACGGGCTGCAGGGGAATCTCTGCTCCAGTGCCTGGAGCACCTCCTCCCCTTCCTTCTTCACTGACCTTGGTGTCTGCAGGGCTGTTCCTCTCACATATTCTCACTCATCTCTCTGCCTGCAGTTGACCTTGCACAATTTTCTGCCCTTTCTTAAACATGTTATCTAAGAGGTGCTACCACCATCACTGATGGGCTTGGCGTTGGCCAGTGGCAGGTCCATCTTGGAGCCGGCAGGTATTGTCTCTGTTGAACACAGGGCAAGCTTCTAGCAGCTTCTCACAGAAGCCACCCCTATAGCCCCCCCACTACCAAAACCTTGCCATGCAAACCCAATACAACAACTTACATTAAGCAACTTTATTACCATACTGCCCTTCAAAGCAAGAAGGGGCTTTTGCAGAGTAAGTTCTAAACCCTGCAGGCCAGAGACTGCCCAGAACTCACCTAGATGCAGGCAATAAGAGATGTCAAGCTCAGGAATATATCTCTTGCTTTTTGTATCTGACTTAGGGATGTCCCTGTCAGGTCAAAATCCTGATCCTGGAATCCTCTTGAGGGGAGAAACACCTTAATGAGTAACCACTCACATATTAACCAGAGATACTTCATGTTGCAGAAACAGGAACAAAGATGTTTCTCAGTTTGAATGTGGACAAGTTTTCATCGCACTTTGTGTTCTCAGTCTTGTACCTTTAGGCCCCTTTTCAGATTGCTTAATACTGAAAATGTGGTTTTCATAGGTTATGTCCTCAGTCTGCATTTGGCGTCTTTAATCCAACTCTAAAGGTGGAGAGTGCAAGCTGGACCAGATGAGTACTGAAAATGGAAGAAGAAAAGGAGCACAGTATTTAGATAAAGTTTTAAGTCTTGATTTAGAAACACCTTCTGCATGGACACTCAGTTCTGTCCTCATGGGGCAAATTGCTCCAGCCTTACTGAAATTTGGAACAAGTTTCATACAGTGATTCGTGAATTATTTGTGGATCAAACTTACTTTATGATGACTACAGACTCTCAAAAAAAAAGTAGTTTCTACTTTCATTTTAAGTATATCACAGAACAGGTAAGTACATCTCCAGAGATACTCATACTACCCCTGTGAAAAGCTTTTCTGAGCCCTGTAGTAGCCTATCACTAACATAGTCCTGGAAAAGGCATGAAAAATGCACATATCAATACTGTGTGCACGTAGAGGTTACTGGCTATAAGAAGTACATCCGTTCCTCTAGGACTTACCTATGCTTCATTTTTTATATGCGAGATATAATATGCTGCCACAGCATTATGGACATACACTAAAACCTGCTGGTCTTTACAGGTAATACGTGTGAGTAAAGCGAGCACGCGTAACACAAGGTGGTGCTGCTGGGCTAGTACAGTGACTCTTGCTGTTTCACTGCACAGACCATTGTGTGCGAGAAAATCTCACCCTTTGAAATATTTCTCTTTTTGATTTTCCACTTTCTGAATACTCCACACTCCACATTTCAGCTGGCCAGGAAACAGTAGTCTTGTTTCACAGAGATGGGAAAGTCTGACTTCTGTCTTTTTTTGGCTCTTCAGTATTTTTGACACTATTTTCCACAAATACCACACAGGTCTGTCAGCAGAACCTTAGTCAGAATGACCCAAGGTAAAATTTTCAAGGTATCTACATGAATGTCACAGGACGCATCCCAAAGGCCCAAATAATTATTTTTTTTAAGTAAGTGAGGCGTAAATTCTCAAGCCATCTAGACACCTTTGCAAATTTTATTCACAGCCTCTAATTTAACTCCTTGGAATCAAAACGGGAGACATCTTAAACCACTTCTTCTATTCAGAGTGAAGTTCATGCCTGTGTTTTTAATAAGCATTTCCCTAACACACACTGAGTTTTAAATACAATAAAAGAATGAACAAATAGTAAATTTGTTTGATGCAAAGTATTAATACTAGTAAATAAGGAAATGTAAGGTCTGACAATCCAAACATTTATGGAAATCATGTGCCTGTGGACATATTCCTGAATTCATCAATTCCATTAAGTAATACCGGTTGATGCCAGCTAGTTACTTGCCATAAATTTTCCGATGTTAAGGATTGAGTTCTGTATGTTTATGCTGATGTGAGCTGGAATAGTGCTGGAATTTCTTAAGGCTCACACCAGTAATATAGAGAAGATAGCCAAATTGTCTTGTTAGCTACTAAAAATGAAAAAAAAAAAAGCAAGAATTAGAATAGAAATGAAAATGTGCAGAGTGGCTCATTACCTGCAAGAGACTTCTTAGCAAAATTTTAAGTACAGAAGGAATCTTGAAACATTGAAAATATCCTCTAAAGCATGGGGTTTCATATATCATTATATCCTCTGCACTGACTATTCTGGCTCTACTGCCACGTAGTCTGCCCTGAGAGACCTTTAAGGTCTCTTAAGGATAGTTAGTTCTCAGATAATCACAAAGTAATTACAGTTTGCCGTGTTTTGCCTAACCATCAAATGGGTGCAAGTTATTTATTGTTCTTTGAAGACAAGGAAGTTGCTGTACTGAGAGAGCAATTGCATACACTGGCAAAACTAAACAGGCATTCCTTTGCTAGAGAACAAGCTCCGCATTGTCTGTGATCAACTTGACACAACTTGTTTGAAAATTTTATCAGAAGGGCTCTCTTCCTTAATTAGCACAGCGTGGCTGGGCAGGACACTTACAGTGATTGTGAAGTGAACCGAGGCCTCTTCTATTTCTAAAGATTTTAACACAAGTGGTCAATTTGTGATCTCAGTAGTGGCGGCATAAAAATCTGCAGTAACTCTTTAATGTCACCAGGATTCATTATTGAAACCACTGTTGTTATTCTTAACTCACATTGTTGATGATGAGATCAAAATCTGGTTCCTAGCAACTGTACCTTGAATTTTGTTTGATTGATTTGTGTTCTTCAAAATATATTTCCCTCCTTCCCTATTCCTCCTGAAACCAGAATTTTCCTGTGACAATTTCTTTTTTTCATTTATACTGGCAAGGTATCTTGCATCACTCAGTCAAGTCTGGTCGAACACTACAAGCTCTCCACATGTATAAACACCCACACACAGAAAATATGTAATAAAAACAAACCAGTATAGCACCTGGTGAAGCAGCGTGTAGTGTAATAAGGAAGATAAAAATTCCTGCTGTTTTTTTTTTAAGCAGCAGTCACTCTTGCTTTGTGGACTACATTTATGCTTTACAGAGACATTCCACAGTAACTTACTTGCTTCTCTGAATAGTGTCTGCCCTTTTATTTGTTGTGCTTTGATACCGTGTGGGTTTTTTACAGTGTGCTGAGTGCTAAATTGCCTGTTGATTCTCATTTTGAAATATTGACATCTCCTTTTTACTCTGGAAGCAAAGAAATAGTAATAATCAAAAAACCTTCTTTTATTACCCCCCCCCGCCTGTGCTTTTCTCCTCTGCCAGTGGGCCTTTTTTCTACAATTCCTACTGTAAATTTCCATTGTAAATCCAAAGATGTACTGCAGATGGAGCTTTAAGGTTTTTCCAGGAAGAAGTCCATTCACATAAGCCATAGAGACACCCCAGTGATAAGAGAAGGGGGAAAGACACACATGGGACAGGTCAGGGAGTGGGATGATGCCAGGTATGTTTGTGATTTGGATTTGTTCTCTTTACACTTGTCTCTAACAGAGTAGCACATAGAAAACACAGACTCAGGAAAATCTTTTCTCTAGCTTCTCTGTAATCCTCAGAAAATAATGAAAGATTGATTGGAGCCCCTCTTAGAGCAGGGAACCCAAGTATATCCCACAGAAAGGAGAGAAAACTTTTCAGCTGGTTTTTTGAAAGGAACAGCACAGACATCACTAAGCAGAAGAATTATAATGAAATAAGTGAAAAAGATTCCTGCAAGCCACAGTCTATGTGAAGATGAAAGGTCAATGGCAAATTCTAATTAGCATAACATTTTAACAGGATTAATCCTACCCATGTGTATCAGCAGCAGATGCAGGCTTACAAAGAGAAAACTGAAGTGGACAAGAGGTTAATTATGTTGGTAGACATCACAGGACCATTTTTAGCAATATCCATAAAAAAAAAAATACTGTGAAAGAGTAAAGTTATCTTATTCCCTTAAAAATATGCTTTTCCAGTTACTCCTCGTTCAGTCAGAAAATAAAGGGTTTCCAAACATATTCACCTCAGCTTTGCAAAAAAGCCAGAGACCCAGGAGCTGGGAGAGCAGCAGTGATCTGAGCTAGCCAGTTCTCCTCTGTCCTCATCCTCCTTCCCTCTCTCCCCCATACACACAGCCACCTCCACTTGCTAGCAGGCCTACCCTGTAACTTGTAGGAAATAATTACACCTTGAGACCAAAGAACTAGATTTAATCTAGAGAGGGAATTATTTGTCAAGCAGCACTAGTGCTGACCTGCTACTGTGGGCACTGCAGGATGGAGATCCAAAGCAGCCCAGTGGAAGGGAGGGCTGCACCGTGCTTGTCTTTAAGATGTGGCTGAAAATACTTTGAAATACCAGTCTTCTCCAATGTGGAGGTACAGGTATGAAAACAGTAAGCTCCAACTGTAAATGTCTCCCAAAGCAAATGAAAACTGAGTAAGACATTGCTCTTCTTTTTGAAAAGAGCAGCTCTTGCCTTTTACAGATGGCTTGCAAAGTAGTGTGTCCTTGCATACACCAGAAAAACTGGATTCCGTTTCACCCTCAGGCTGTTCATCACCATGCCTCCTACCTACAGAGGAGGAGGAAGCCAGAAACTATTTCGGGGTGTGTGCACACTCCCTCTTTCTTATTGTACCACCTTGCAGGTCACCCGGGCCAGAGAGAAGAAGAACACGTCTGTACCTTAGTGATGCAGGGACTGAAGTCCCTCCAGTCATAGGTCCATGAATTTTTATTAGTTAAAACACTGGACTATCCAGAAACCAGGAGCCAGTGCTCCTCCACAGCCTTGCTGCAGATAAGGGCACTGAAAGACGTTTGTGTCCATGCAGCTGAGCTCTTCCAGCTTGTTTCTGCAATAAGACACCTGCACTCACTCTCCACTTTTACAGCAGGAGACCTGACTTTTACTCTCAACTCATGCTGAGGTGATCCAAACATATACCCAAACCTCTATAGGGAATGCTGTAGTCACCTGGAATATATAAATTTAGCTTGCATCTACCTACATTATTAACAGGCATTTTAATTCATTGCTGTAACCAGCTGGAGTAAGTCCATCAGGTGAACAGGCTGTCTGAAACAATAGCTCATCCCCACCTACTGCTTTCTGTTGGCCTGCGTGTATCTATCTATTTATGCCTGTAACATGCTGGTAACATTAATTAACCCTCCATAAACTATTTATAGGCATTCCTTTTACGTAAAAGTGTCATCTGAAATGTGAACATGGGTTTATCACCCTCCACCGCACTCCTGGCTTGCAACAGCCCATGCCTCAAAGTTTAGATTGACAGCTGGCCTCCTTTTAAGCACACCAGGACATGAACCCCTACTTTCTTTCAAGATAATTCAAGCCACACAGAGGTATGTTTTCAAACCAATTCCAAGGGGCTCAGCATCAAAGTGATGGTTTCTGTGTGCAGTAGGTACATTCATTAAGTGCGTCAGTGCATAATGAAGTTACGATGTCAGTGGGAGCACTGTGTTAGGTAAAGGATCTGTGTAATTACAGCCAGTGCATCATCTTAGATGTACTTTTGTCTGGAAAACCCCTACTCTTCTCAGATTGTGTAATGTCATTAGTAGTACCTACTGCATCTCTAATCACAATTATCACTACCTTTTTTAACTCCCACTCTTCAGAAGCAGAAAAAAAAAATCCCACAAATAAGATGCATCACACTTTCTTACTGTGAAATGTGGTCTGTATCTTATTATTACCTGTAGAATCTATGATGAAAATGGATCTTTTCCTCAGAGTCCAAATGAGATGCGGGATCAACTTATCTCATCTGGTACATGAGAACATTGTGTAGTATCTTACCAATGATCCACTTTAAATCACCCTTGTCTTCTGAAATCCTCTTTGTTCATATTACTGGGCAAGCATGACAGAAAATGAAAGAAAGTCATGCTGAAATCTTTCTTTGATCTACTTTCAAAACCAATTTGCAGTAAGTTAGCTTCAAATTTATTTTAGGAGTTAATCATCAAATAGAAAACATCAATCAATACTATGTATTAGAAGAAATTCCCAATCTAACAGCTAAAAAAATCAAGAGTTCTGAAACACTCTCATTTCTTTAATATTTGACATTATGAATCATAAATCATAATTATTAATAAACTCTAAACCCTAATTTGACACCTTAAATAGGAAACTTTTATAACAAGATTTTTAAGACAGAGTTTGCACAGCATTGAGCATACACCAGAAGACTGTCAGTTCCCTTTAAAAATGCTGCTTGTGGTTCTGCTTTCTGTCTTACTCCTGCAGTGCTAATTAGAATAAGTCAACTTTTCCTCTTGATGACACACACAGTCTGCCTGTTATATAGCATTACCTGATTAGTTGTTCAAAAGGTTGCAAATGTAATGATGCCAGCTGCCATCAGATCGTGTTGTACCAATTTTGAGAGTGCTTGATATATGTTTAGATTATGTTTGTTCGTATAAGTAGGTTTTTGTGACCCTGTGGTGTTTTAATACATCAGTAGCATCTGCAACTGCAGCATTATTTAAAAAAAAAAACAAAAAAAAAAAACCAGCTCAGCTCACATCATGAAGAGTTACCTTAACAGCAACAGATTGTACACTAGAGTAATGCAACATTATGTTGAAATAATGAGATGTCTGAGACTCCATCCAGCCACCTTAGCATTGTACCAGTGAACTCATAGCTTTAAGTACCAGTCAAGTTTTCAGCATGCATCTGTGAGACTGTTTCTTTGGCTCAATTTTAAATAAGATAAGGGTTTTTTTTTTTCTTCTACCTGTGGACTGTGTTTTGTTACCTGCCTAGCTGATAGGCCAGAACTCCTCTAGTCTAGAGAGTCGCTCTCTTCAAGGGGATGGTCCACCAAAATGAGAAAGTCTTGCATTACAATGACATCATGCAGAATCATTTACAGCAGATTATCAATAAGAAGTGAAGTAGAAAGAAATTGTATGCTAATATCACACATGAAGTGCAGACTGGACTCCATTATGCCACATGTCCATGTGGTTCTGCCCATCTCAGTACCTCAGGGAGCCCGCAGCCCTGCACTGGGTGGCCAGAGTTCACAGGCAAGCCACAAGTATATCTGATATCCCAGCAGTAGGATCTGTCTTAGCTAGCAACTAATGGAATGAATGTGAAAACTGGCTGAAAGAAGAAAAGTTGCAGGGAAGAATGTGGCTCCCCAGGGCTCAGAGCCCAGCCATGAGGACCCATGGCTTTGCAACTCAACAGGAACCTGCACATTATGTAGCCCCCGTTCCCAAAACACAGCTGAAAGACAAGAAGGTGTCACAACAGTAACTCAAGGTGTGAGGGATCCAGCAGGATGTCTAGAAGATAATGAGCAGGATCAGAACCTTTCCCTCATCCATAAGCGAGCCCAGGCTGCCATGTCTGTGACTTTACTAATTAATAAAATTGTCCAAAACCTGGCATAGCACAGCTCCTGAGGTCACAGTCTCCAACCTTCCCAAAGACAAGTCTACTACATCCAAACAGCCCATGGAGAAGGTTGTTGGAAGACTGACTCCCTGGCCCTGTTTAGTTTCTCAGTAGAGCTCCAATGCAAGCCTCCAAGCATTTGGGATGAGCTAATCCGAGATTTACCCTGCAAATGCTAATCTGCCTCTGTGGAAATGGTTAGCTATTGTATAGGTCTTAAAGAAGGAACGTGCGGATCCTGAAGCCTGGCTGCTAGAAGACTCACATGGGAGACCTGGTTTACAGTCCCTCTCTCCTTTAAAGAGCAAATGATTAAGACATGAATATTAAATGGGACTGTTGCATACTAAATATTTATTTCAGCCAGAGCTGGACCCTAGATCTCGCCTTTCCTAGACCAGCATGGTGACAACTGTCACTTTATGTCTTGTTAATAAAACAGAAGAGACAGGACGTGGGCAATTCCATGCATTAAACATGAAAGCTCTAGATAGGGCTGCTGAATATATATACAGTATTTTTGAAGCACCCATGAGTCTCAGGTTGAGGAATGAAAGTTTAAGTCACATAAATAAATAAGAGACTGGGCATTAATGGAATTTACCACTACTGCAGTTTGTGTGATAGAGTGGTTAACGAACAGTCTTGTGCCACAGTGAAGGTGAATATATTGGCATGACCTCTAAAACATAGCCTCAGGGTTTCAAGGGATTAATGTGTACTGTTTATGAGTGCTTTCTCTGTGTCACATGTTCCTTTCACACCCTTATCACTGCCAAGCCAATATGTAAGAAAAATACACTCACTTTCCAGTTAGTATGTTCATTCTTGCGAATATATTTTTGCATGCTTAAAACCACACCCATCTATGCCCAAGTAACTTATTCTGAATGAAGGGAAAGCAACAAAACATTAAAAAGCAAAAGTCAAGTCTCCAAGAGACAGAAGGTTTGTTTTTTTTTTTCTCTACATGGTAATGATTTAGCTCAGCAAAATGGTGACATGATGGCTATCTCAAATGGCTTCAGACCCAGGAAATGTAAAGGTACAGAACACAGAAAACAAAATATTTCTTAGTTTCTTAGCACACACATGTATAGCACATTTGTCAATCTCTAAATTTTATTGCAGTGATTTATGGAAAAAGAAGTAACTGTATGTCTTCTTTACAGATCTTGAATATAGATCTCTACTAGAACAGCTTTTCCCAAAGGTAGCTTGCCAGTGGGGTGTACAGAGCTCAGATAATCATTTATGGCTATCTGCTTCTTACTACATATGCAGTATGGTGTCAAAGCTTACGATGGGATTTGATTTGTAAGGTAATGTCTCGCTGATGGGCAATATCACCTCAGCTGCAGCACAAGCAAGTCACAGGGCTGTGGGTGACTTGCTGCCTGGCTGCGAAAGGGTTTCTGAATAAAACCTGCCACCTCACTGCTCAATGGGAAGAGGAGTCCCTGCTACTTTTCTGAAAGGGAGAAAACATCTTGTCCCATGTTTTTTCTGGAGAAAGAGCGGGCATCCTCTCTACTTACCTCTGTAATATGAATGTCAGGCTGCAGTGCCTGGGCTGGAACGTGGTGCAGGCTGGTAAGAATTTCTTTGTCCTCATGTGTCTTGCTGTGGTCCAGGTTTCCTGAGAAAAACTGGTTAGACAATATGCTCATACCTTCTACACAGGATTCCATACCTCTATGAAATCATGTTTCAGGACCCAGTAATGAAAAATTTGTAAAATGTACTCTTCCAGCGTACCAGATAGGATGAGCCTGGCCTACAGGACTGGTTTTAGTCTCCTGTCTGTGGCTATTTGTTCCCTTCACAGCTTGGAGGACTGGAGATGGAGGGGCTGATCACAACCTCATGGAAAACAAGGAAATTTGCACCTCTGACACCTATGCTGTGGGCCTCAAATATTTTAAAGCCATCGTTCACAAGCTTTCTGCTCTTGTGTTGCAGGTGGCATTCCTCAGTAAATGTTTGCCTGAGCTTTCTGAGTCTATGAGAATTCAGTAACTGCTTTGTTGGAAGCTTCTTTTCCTTATCTTTAAATATAGAGTGAGAACTTCAGTTGTTAAAAGAGTACCTCATTGGAAGAATTTAAATGCTAGCAACATCACTGACAACACAAGGTGTTTTCAACACACCATTCCTGCCACGTCTTCTATCTGGTGGCCATTGTCTGGCTGACAACATTAATGGAGCCATCTTCATGTTAATAACACAATACTCCCTAACACTGGCACGTTGTTGTATTCTTATTCTAACTACAAGCTGGGATACTACTCTTTTTCATTTGACTTTTAGAAACAAAGCACTCGGGAAGTCCGCCAAGCAGACATTTCAGTCATTTCACCAACATTTTAAGGACATGCTCATCTCTGTTAAATTGTAATATTATTATGAAATTACAGTTGGTTATTCCTTAATATCAATTTAAATACTCTCTTATGCTGTCTGTACCTTAATAGAAGAATCAGTAGCCATCTTCAGCACTTACCCTGTGAGATGGACTACATTTAAAGAGCCACTCCTACCTGTAAAAGTATGGTATTCCATGGCATGCATCTAACCTTCATTTCTCAACAGAAAAGTTCATACTACACAGAAATCTGTGAGATTTATATTCCTATGCCCAATTTTTTCAGCTTAGTGGGTGTTCTAGCACATTTCAAATAGGAGCTGTAGGATATAATATTCTAGTTTGCAGTTAGTAGGCATTTTACAAAGTCTCTAATTGCTTCTGGTTTAACCTCTTTGGAAAATTGCAGGTATTACCACTCTTTATGGGCTTTCTATTGTGACTAAAAATGAAGAAAAAGGATAAGTTTTCTAATAGAACCCAGTAAATGTAATTTTGGGTACATCATTACCAAGGAAATTAACTGGAAGGAATAAGTACATTCTTCTTTTCTAATGTGCTTTCTAACACAGGTTCAATACGTCTGAGAAGATGCAGACAAGATCCACAGAAGATATTTAAGCCTTAATCTCCATTAATATAAACAGGGATCAGAAAATGAAATAGGAATCCGCTACTTCTGTGTATTTATGGATCTGACTTACAGACCTGGGTATTTTGGGAGAAGTATGTAGAGATGAAGGGAAAATCCATGTCCTATGGTGTAGAATTAGACACATAAGAACCCTTCACATGGGTTTTCTTCCTTTTGGATTTCTCCAACATCAGAGGCCAAAGCCATTCCTGTTCTCAGTCATCTCCCAGAAGACCATTTCCTACAGGTCCTCTTATTCGTTACCACAGAAACTACAGTGCCAGTAATTTAGGCATTATGAGGACTGCCACACACAGGAAATGTAGGTAATGGCCATACCTTGCTAGCTGTGACAGTCAGGGCTGCCAGTCATCTATCACTCTTAACAGCACTGCTGGATTTGAGGCTGTTCTTAGAAACAACACTTTAGGTAGACTTCACCTTGCAATACTACCTTGATTATGGACCTTCTTTGATTAGCTGGCACCATGCAAATGACAATTTCAGATACCTGTTCCTCAGACACAGTTGATATTGGGACATTGATACAATGATTAAATGCAAATTCTAAGCATGAAAAAGATTTCAGATGTCCTTTTTGAGTCGTATTCATCTACTATGGTATCCATGAGCAATCAGCTAGGTTTGTACTGCACTCATCTCCTGAAATTCACTGTGGATCACTGTGCTTATTCAACCTAACTAATTAGAAACATCAACCTTTGTCCAGTCTATTCCAAATGAACTCAAAATAGCACTTAAAACCACATTTCCTTAATTAAAATGTTTCTTAATTAAGCCCTAAATATTTGCAGGTCTTATCAGACTCCAATATAAATATTAATAAGGTATAGCTTGTGAATGCATAGAATTTCAGAAAGCAGTTATGACTTTCAAATTACCCAGTGCACTATCATCTGGTACACTGTATTGATGTATTCATTTGCAGACACCCCTCCTGGGTTTGCAAAGTTATTTCTGCCACTGATAAACTTTTAGAGGCTTAGACTGTATGAGCTCTGCAGCTTATGTTATATACATCTTCCATCTTCTTGCTCAGCCTCACCTTAAGCCCATTACTACAATAACAGGTTACTGCGCTCTCTCAAGATTACTTTTGATGATCTATTCAAAGTAAAGTGCAGAATCCTGAAGCCAAAAATTTCCTAATTATGTCTGGGAGAACCTATCAGCATTTGACTTAAAATTAAAACCACTCAAACACATAAAATCATTAAGGTCTCTGATTCATTAACTTGCCAGGTTCCTAAGGCACATTATATCAGTCATCTGTTTTCCAACTGTTTCAAACACGACAGAGGAAAATAAAGTCTGTAACAGAAAAGTCATGTTATAGACAAAATACTTATTGAGAAAGCCCTTTCTCTGTGAATTCTCTCTTTTGGTTTTTTTTTTTTTCCGAAGACTTAGAGAGAGAAGAGAGGAGACTGCAGCCACAATTTAGTGGATGTTGTCACCAAATCTGATTTTTTTTTCCCATTATCTGAAGGAAATAAACAAAATTTAAAAATACAAATCTTATTCTTTGTACTAGCAAACCTATTTGTATAAGTTGTTGATTCCAGATTCCCTGTGGATAGGCAGTGGAAGAAATGGAAGCAAAGTTTTCAGTGACAGAGGACCAACACCCAGATCCATTCGCTCTAAGTTTCGGCACCTCAGTTAGAAAGGTGATCATCTCCAGCCTTCTCTGTAGTCAACAGAGAGAAACAGACAGCTCCAGAGGGTAAGTCAATTGACCTGGAAAAAACGAAGCCTGAATCTAGGCAGAGATTTAATCATATATTCTGTAGACGAAGACGAATTTGGCTTTAAATATGTGCCATGTGAATGATTAAATAAATTTCTCAAAAGGTCGGGGGTTTTTTATCCTTAGCCTGAAGAGATTAAAAATTGTAATTTCTAGTTAAGTTGCCCTAGTAGTCCGTTGACTGGGGATTTCTTTGGGATGTCAGATGACAGCAAGGTAGCTACAGTTTGATCTTTGGACATTTTGTCAAAAAAAGCATACAAATGGAGAGAAGTAAATGGAAATTGTTGAGATGAACACTAGAATTGAGTATGAAAATGTCCAGCACTCTGCTTTATTTCACTTCCAATAAAAGATTTAAATCTGTTTTAGAGAACAGGATGAAGTCAGTTATCTTTTATGGCATATGCTGACCACAGTCCACTGTTCAATTCTGTGAGAGCAAAAATTACTTTTCAAGCAACTTAACCTGCCATGTCTACTATCTCCAACCTGTAGCAGTATGACAGTGGTATGGAAATTATCTAAAAAAGTTAAATCACCTGAGAAGTCCACCTTAAAATTCTGTGACTCTAAAATTCTTTCCAACTTATAAAAAAATAAATACCAAATATAGAATAAATTTATTTTAAAATAATATTTCCATGGAATCTTGACACAGACACCAAACACCTCAGAAGGATGTAAGAAGATATGAATATTGGCCTCAGACTCACAAATCACAAGCTTGTCACACATATATTTGAGCTGCAGTAGCACTTGTTCACTTTCCATGCCCAAAGCCACTGCATGGTTACTTGGTCCAATTTAGGCTCCAGTGAAAGGTTTAGCCTCCAGTTACTGTGCATTTTTCCTAACATGTGCCCAGAGAGGCATGCGGTAGTTCAATGCATGCACAATAACTTCAGACCTGGAAGCTGGAAAACATAGAGATTTTTTTCCTGGCAGTGATGTACCCCAGGTGAAGCTCTCAGGCTCCCAGCAGTGGCTGACTGGAAAAGGCTCTTGCAAGTCAGAAGTATCTGTGACAAATATGTCACAGAGGGGGCATCTTGAGAAACTCTATCGGCCAAAACCAAAAGCATTTGCCTGTATAAAAATTCTCACAGTGCTGTCTTCGACACTCACCCAAGGTGTATCTGTGCCTGTACAGCTTTACTGGAAGGAGATCTTATCTTCTTCTCTTTTGCAACTTGAAGAGCAGGACTGATCATTGCTGGCTGCATAAACACATGGAATATAGTAAGGAGATTCACAGGATCATTTATGTTTGAAGGCTGTGCAGTCCAACACTCTGCTCGTAATGGGTAAACCTAGATCAGGTTGCTGAGGGGCTTGCCTAGTCAAGTTTGGAGAGTTTTTGTGGGTGGAGGTCCCTGCAAACTACCTGGGCAACCTGTTCCAGTATCTGGCAACCCTTGTGGTGCAAAATGCTTCTTCCTACCGAATCAGAATTTCCCTTGCTGCAACTTGTGGTCATTGCTTCTCGTCCCACCACCACCCACCTTCAAGCAGAGCCTGGCTCAGTCTTCTCTCCCATTAGATGGTTGAAGACAGCAATAAGACCTTCCCACACGCCTTCCCCTTATTAAGATTGAACAAACCCAGCTCTTTCAGCATCTTTGATAATCACAGGTTCCCACTGGCCTAAAAACAGAAACCTGCACTAAAATAACTTGTTGGCTGCAATCAGCAGCTGGGCTCAGTAACACACCATTCCCCACAGCAGCTGCAATTTCTGCTCAGTACCGCCTTCCTTTAAGCAAGATGTCACTGCACTCAATGGATGTTTCTCCAGAGGATGGAAAGTGGAAATAATTCAGCTGAGTGAAAAATAAACAACAAATAAGATGAAAAGCAGGTATAAATAAAAAAAAAAAAAATCCAGCTGTCATTGGACGTAGTCCAATTCCAGCTAAGGTCTCTATCAGGTCAATACTTCACGCCCAAGCCTGCCCAAGTGGTTACAGCTTGGACGTATGTATCTTGTACTGAATGGGGTGTGGGGGGGGGTAAGACGGGGGTGGGGGGTGGAATAAAAGCGTGGCTGGGATTTGCCTGAGTGGATACAAGCCTCGCATACCAGGTGCATCCAGCCCAGCTGTGAATGTTTATCAGCACATCAGCTGCTGTGCAGGGAAAAGGTGATAAATTAGACAGTCAGCAAGTGCAGGGATACCTTTGGCTTTCCTGTTGAACCCCATACACACTCTAGTCAGATTTTCTGCCCTATTTTCTACCCTAGGCACAGTAAGGGCAGTGAGAAATCCAGTAACGATTTCTTGATGCCTAGGCTGGGTTTATGTTTGTACCTGTGGACACAGATGATGGCTGCTCTGTGCCTCAGCTCTGCCTGGAGTCTGAGAGAGGGAAATGAGAGAGAGGGAAGTGAGGGGTTGGCACAGCAGCCAGTTAAACCAGTGCCTGCTCACCACAGAAAGCCCAGATGGGAAATGCGGTCATCTCCCTTTGCTTTTGCACCATCAGTAGCTGCTGCCTTTAATGTAGAGAAAGCTGTGTCTGTCAGTGTATCAATGGACTTATGTAGCTGGCAAAGGAGGGCTTTGCCTCCTTACATGTCTGGAAGAAGAAGCCTGCAACAGGAATTTGGCATTCAGTATTGAGAAACAGCTTTTTTAATAGTGATAGCAATAAGAGCCTCCTAATATTAATAACCTAGCAAGTTAACTCGGTGCTAAAAGCTCTTGAGTGATGTCCGGAAGGAGCATCATGAAAATCCTCCACCCTCCTGGATGCCCATCCATGCCTGGCAGCAGCCCATTGCTCTCCAGTTGCCCCTCTCAGCCCCAGCAGCGCCAGTTGCCTCTGCCCTATGGCCAGGAGCCTGTGGGCTCTGCTGCTCACCCAGGGGCCGGGCAAGGATGAGATTGCCCCGTGCAATCTCCAGTGAGGAGACCAGAGGACTCTTTACCCTCTTTGTCACCCCAGGCCACTTCCACTTTGAATTTTAGCAAGGTTTTCACCAGTTGCTTTCTCTTGAAGATTTTTCTACAGGGCCTTAAACTGAAATGGGAGGCGTTGATTTCAGGCTTTTTTCATTTTCTAGCTAGCCTTTGCTCAGGACTGAATTCCTAGCAAGCAATGAATAACAGAGTGAGACGATGTGTTTTGCTGACATTTTCATGAGTGAATTCCATATAGGCAGCGACAGAGTATCTGAAGACTTTAAGTGTTAATGTGTCCTCCAGATCTTCAAATCTGATTTTCACCTAAAATCTGAATCACCTCCTTAATCAAACATGTAACCTTTTAGTGTCTTTTTTTAAACTACATACTATAATAAATACTAGATATAAAGAGTATAAAATGAGCAGAAAGCCCCAAGACAGTAATTCCCTTACATGGGAGAGTATGAAATTACCTTTAACAGCAAAGATCTCTCATCACTGAACTGCTCTGCTGCAGCGTGCATCTAGATTTTATGCCACATGGAATGGTAAACTGAACTGAGTGTATTATCATCAAGACAGAATTATCATTGAATTAATACAATGGATGAACAAAGCCAGGAGTAGACCTGTGTCCCGTCCAAGTGCAGGAACACCAACATCTGCCTGCCAAGCTAGTCTTCCTTGCCCAACGAACATGCAGTCCTGGTCACTGCAGGTGCTGGACTCACTGTTTGGCAGTTCTCAAATTCATCTTTTTGTGACCAGTGACACCGATCTCTGAATGGCTGGGCAAAGTAATCCTGACAGTCATCCTTTGTATTGGGGTTTTTTTCCCCTCTCTCAGACTATAAAGCAATTTAGGGAGAACTTTTCCAAAGTGCTGTAATAGTTATTTTCAGTGAGGGCTGTCTAACAAAGAGCTATGTTTTTAAGTAGATACCTAAAAAGATTTTTAATAGTGCCTATGCTCCAAACTCTCCAAGATGTCCATGGAAGTTAGGCATCCAACGTCTTGAGCATTTTGAAAGGGGGACTTTGTTTTCACTCAACTTTTAAGCTTTTTACATACTTTCAAACACATACTGTTAAACATATTTTCCTCCATTACCCCATCTCTAACCTCCAGCCTCCAAATGGCTCCTGGACACTCCTTGGCACAAGATATCTGGAAATTTAGTTTTTCTAATTAGGTTCCAAAATAATCATCTCTTCAGTCACATCTTTAGCTAATTCATCCCTTCTCTTCTGTGATTTTTCATAATATTTTTGTCTTGAATCTCTACATGTGAAATCTTAGCTTCACTGTACTCAAAGATAATTTTTTTGACTTGCAGACATCAGGATTTCAGTCAATGTATCTATTTGACACTTGAACCAATCTCAGCTGGGCTTCCCAGGTGAAATAAATGTTTTCATCTACTGCTCCATGATCATCAGATTGGAGAAGTAGGGCTAAGAGCTGCATAAATCTCCGCAGTCACCTTGCTTGGAAGAATCACGAGCATACAACCCATGCCTGAGCATTCCCTGTTTGAAAAGGGGAAACTGACAGTCAGAGTGGATTGCTGAGAATGACTTGCCTGTAATTTATGCCTTGCTTTCCTTCAAAAAAAAAAAAAACAAAAACAAACAGCCCTGTTTACTAGCATTTGCAATAAAGCATTACTATTTATATAGCCCAAGTTTAGGAACACTGATCATGGAGGAGGACTCTACTGTGATCAATGCTATTCAAACAAAGATAGGAAGGAGCTTAGATCTAGCCCAAGGACTTTGTAACGTGGGACAAGTGATAATATAGAAATATAAACAATCTAAAGAACACTAAGATAAAATCAGTCAATATCAATCAGCATATCAGACAGTGATGCTAGCACACTGGTAGTCTAAAATTCATCAAGCATTTCTGTATAGTTCAGGACACAATAGAGAATCAAGGAGGGATTTCTAGGAGAACACAATGTGGCTTGGTACAGAGAGAGCATCTAACGTCTGGAGAGTTGTGTAGTTAAAAGTAAAAAGTATTTTTTGAAAATACAGTAATAATAACCAAATTATAGAAGGTAAGATGTGGAAGTCATCTTATCAGCTTCTTAATTCTCAGTGAGAGATAATACAGAAGTGAGGTAGGTCAAAAGTAAGCTTGAACTTCTGGGCAAAAATGCTATTCTCTATGTCTGAGAAAAAGCTGCAGGAACTGGGGCATGGCCCCCTGTGCAGGACCTGTATTTTGGTTCTGGCCCTTGCCCGGATTGTGTCTAAGCCCAGCAGCCCTGACCCTGTGACCAGTCTCACATCCTGACCCCCAGCCCAATGCCCTAACCCCTCCTCAGTCCTCTGCACTCCAGCAGTTACAAATGGTTGGGTAACAAGGCCAAATCATGGGGTAAAATTATTTTTGCAATAGCATTACTGTCTGTATACAGACACAGCAAGGTGAGGTGTGCAAGAGCGAGCAGAGTGCTTTGCAGATGCTGAGAAAGGAGAGCATCATCAGCCATGTGGATGGCCAGCAGCAGCCAGGCTTAGAGATGTTCTGCAACAAGAGCCCACAACAGTGAAATAAAGCTGGGAGTGAGAGCCTCAGGTTGAGCAAGAGCTAAGAATGAACCTCCAAAGGACCAGAAAGACAAACACTGGAGATGTTATTAGGGCGTATGAAAGCGAGTCTAAAGTTGAGGGCTAGTGATCAGACTACCAGTAAGCTGATTTATATCCAGGAAAAGTTCTTAAAAAATTAATTATGTCTCTTCACTAGAAATTCAATAATTCAATTATTCCCTGGAAGTAAATTATCTTGCTGGAATTAATTTTCTGTATTGACTGTTCTTTCTTTCTGAGAATAGAAAGACACATTTTTAAGTAGTTTTTATTCCGATGAAAATGCACCACTTACATCGAAATGAGGTTCTATACTCAAGTGTCCTGCTGTTACCAATTTCTGTCTCAACTGTTGCTCATCTGATCCTCATCTTTTTATTTTCCTAAATTCAGCAAGTAGAGAGGATCAAACATCTTGTATTTGATCAATAGAATATTGCTCACTAGAAGAAAGTCATATTATGCCTTGTTTATTAGACTTTGCTTAAAAATGAAGAGTGTATTTTACTATCCTTAGCCTCAGGAGGTGCACAATGCTGATGACTTACTTTCCTTTGAATTAGTACAATCATAGAATCATAGAACAGGCAAGGTTGGAAGGGACCTCAAAAGATCATCTGATCCAACCTTTCATTGGAAAGGGAGCCTAGATGAGATTATCTAGTACCCTGTCCAATCACATCTTTAAAACCTTCAGTGATGGGAACTGAATCATGTCCCTGGGAGGTTGTTACAGTCAATGATTGTTCTCACTGTAAAAAATTTATTTCTTATATCAGTGTGAAACCTTCTCCCATGCAGCTTGTACCTGTTGCCTCTTGTCTTCTCCATGTGGCTTCTTGTGTAGAGAAAGCCTCCATCCTCTTTGTAAACTCCTTTAAGAACTGGAATTGTGTAGCCATATTTTATGGGAAAGCAAAGAAAATAAAACTCTGCTTCTTATATTCATCCGTTTTGCAAAGAAGCAAGCTATAGCTATTACTTTCCTTTTTCTTTTGGGGAATTTTAATACCTTTCACCTAGGCATTTCATAATTAACAAATTATCCAGAAAAAAATTCTTTTGGAAAATCACTGTATTACTCTCAAGAGTATTTTGCTTCACATTCTCAAGTGGATGAACAGATGTTGGAGCTGTGTATTGTTGTTCCTATTGAGAAAGCATTTTACCTGTATCCATGCAGTTGCCTCAGAAGTAGCCACAGGGATTTTCTTTGAAACATTTATTTCATACTTATTGATAATATCTTACTCCACATTTTTAATTGTTAGTATCTGCCAGCAGACAATCTTCTTGACATTTCATTGCTAGCATATAAAGTATGTGTGAAATTGTCATCCCATCCTGCTCTACCTCTCAAAACACAAAGTAAGTAGATATTTTACAGGTAACTATTCACAGACAGGGAGATGCCAAAATCTATCTCAGTTAACAAGCAAGGTCAAAGGGTGAGTCTTCCATAAGTATTTCACCACTTGAGCATTGTGGTCACCAAAAGGCATTGCTGAAGGTGAATGTCAGGTCTCATGATGCCTGTTCCCTTCCAGTCACTCACAGAACAGCTGAATGAGCCCATTTCAGCTGCATGTTCATGCTTTACATCTGTGCATGCTGATCACAAAGTAAATATGTGATGAGTAACAGGGAGGCTGTCTGATGCCATCACTCAACTGGGCTGATTATTATGGAGCAGTGCTGGATACTGCTGATGCCGACAGGCATCAAACAAGGAGCCTATCATTCAGCTGAATTGAGTTCACTCTGCAGAGGAATATATTTTTTGCAACTTATCAGAAAGACCAGAGATAGTTTGCAAACTGGTATAGCTCTGGGAATAGCAAACACATGATGAGGATATAGATGGTTATACAGGTAAGTGGGTATTTCAGACATCACCATGCATTAAATCATCAAACACTCAGTGAAATCATTTGGAATACAGGTAACCATTTCACTGAGTGCATGTGTGGGTGGGCATAAATAAACCATAAAGTTACAGAAAGATTAATTTTGCAAGGAACCTCTCGAGGTGAACAAGTCCAACCACCGGCTTAAAGCAATCCCAACTTCAAAGTTATGTCAGACTGCTCAGGGCCTTGTCCTAGTGAGGTATGCAAATCTTCAGGGATGGAGATGAAACAACTCCTCTGTGTAAGCTGTTCCAAGCCATCACAAACACTTTCCTCTTTATATCCAAGCAGGGTTTTCTCTTGCTGCAACCTATGACTGTTACCTCTTGCCGGTGCACCACCATCTTTTCCCCTTCAAGAGGTAGAAGACTGCAACCAGTTTCCCCCTCAGCCTGTTTTTTTGCAGGCTACACAAACCCATTTTCCTTGGCCTCTTCTCACACACATCACAGGCTCCAGTTCCCCACCAGCCTGCTGTGGGACTCTATCCAGTTTGACAATGTACGTTGTCCAATTTGACAATGTGTGGATACTGCATAGAAAGGCACTGTGGTGAGGGCATTTCAAGTTCCTGTGGCTGGAGAACGAAGCCCCCTGTGTTGCTCATGGCCAACAGTATGGTTTTGTTAACACATTTTTCTTTGCTTAACTGTCTGGATAAAGGGAACTTGGGCAGCAGGTGAGGTGCTGGGTTGGGTTTGTGGCTAGAACAACCAGAGGTCTGCAGCGATGAGCTGGCATGTGGCACACGTTCATGTTCACTCTGCAGCCATCACAGGACCCCTGTGAAAAGCACGTCCCTTGTCCCTGAAGGGTGTCCTAATAAGAGTGTGTGCTAAGCACAGCATCCAGCCTACTGGGGGTTTCACAGAGTCTGTCATTTGCTCAACACAACAGGTGGCTGATTTGAGACGGCCTAGAGTCTATCTGATGAGACATAACATCCTATTTCAGCTAAAGCTAAATCTGGTGCTGTTAATACCAAACAGATTAATTCAGTTTAATTATATTCTGAATCTCTTACCTCCTCAAGGGAATGTAAAGTGAATCCAGTTGTTTCCTATATGGGCCAGCTGTTGTGACACAGAGTGACTCCTGGTCCAGGCATTAATATAGAATTTGTAGTTTTCTGAGGAGGGGAAGAGAGGGAAAACTATTAACTGCTAATAGAAGAACATACAAAGCACTATAATATTATGAACATATTTCAGGTCTTTGTACAAACCAGAGAGGGATTTTTTTTTTTCCTCTGCTGATCTGAATTTAAGCATTAAAGCAGGCTGATGACAATATGCACCCATCCACCAGATCTGTTCTCGAAATAAACTCCCTCTAGACAAAGTTAACAGACAAATTAACCAGCAGCGAGATCCAGCTCTGACTTTTGGTATATCATGGATATATAAAAGCTTAAGAATTTCCTGACATGTCATCTTTGGCTGTTTTTCAAGGCTTGCTGTTCCACTCTGTGATTCCTGGCAAATGCCCCCTTTCTGTCTTCTGAGAGTGAACTAGGTGATAACTGCTGTTCAGCTGGAGAAGATGATCCTTTAAGGGTCAGTCCGGTCTCTGTACATGGCACCCACCTCACAGTTGCCACCCATCCCGTTCTGTCTTTGGATCAGATAAAACATGTACTGGAAGTTGCTGCAGAGCACAGAGGAAGGATCCCAGAGTAACTAGTGTAGATATAGGGGAGTGGATTAGCTACCTACACCTAGGCATCTAATTCAGGCACTCTGGGGCACCTGAGACATCTCTGCTAGGCTAGCAGATATGGTGCAGGACCTACAGGGTGCCTGTGAACTCCTGGAGCAGCAGCCAGAGACCAGTCAGCAGATGCTACAGCATCTCAGGTGCCACCGGACACCTGCGTTGTAGGCAGCTGAACCTCTTGCTGGGTGGCACACAACTCACAGACTGTGGCATTTACACAGGTGTCACATGTGAGCAGGTACCAACAGGGCTACACAGGACACCAGACACTTGCTCAGGAGCACCCAAACTGAGCCCTGGGTGTCTGGCATTCAGGCAGCTGATGGCAAGGGGAAGCTTATGCTCTATTAACACTGGTCATTCCAGGGAAATGTCCAGTCTGATCCAGCATCTCACTGACCACCTACAGCCCCTTCCAGCAGGCAAGGAGCCACCAGCGTCTGCACCAGGGCCTGGAAGAGTGCGTTACCCAGAAGTTGGTGTTTGCATCTCTGTGTCACCAGACATTTCTCGGAGATGCCAGGAAAGCTCAGGCTTGTGCAAAACGAATCTCAGTTGAAAGTCAGAGAGAAGAAAAACAGTCATTGCCGCTGGTGTGGATTTGCTGTGGCTCCTGGTCCTCACAGATAGCTTCAAAACCTGACGCTGCCTGAACGCATCTGCTCTGTTGCCAATATTGAATTGACAGTTCTTGACCTTCTTTAATCCTTTAGGTTTAACTTTATTTACACTTCATTTAAATTTAATGGCTTCAGGCAGCCATGGGCAGTCATGCCTTACTCTCAATAGTTTTTGTTATGTGCAAGGACTCTCTGTCTCCCACTGTCACCAGCCTTCCAGTCCCAAAGGCTCCTCAGAAGGATCACGAGTTTTGACTTCAGTCAGAGCTACTCATTGTAGCCACAATCTGGAAAAACACAAAGTAGCTCCAACCAATTTAGCTTGTATGGATCTGCATCTGTTTTTTTAATGGACTCTCAAGCTTAACTACTCATCCTTCTCATTGACTACACATGAATAATACATCTCCCTTGAACTAGGTGAGTTGAATTCCCAGCTGCATTCAGTCATCATCAACCTGCTTCATGCCTGTGGAATATAAAACATGCCCATCTATTTTTAACTATTCAAGACCAGGAATTATAAATATATTAATGTAGAAACTCATGATTCATTTGTCATGATTGGCTATATTAATAGGAAGGGGGCTGCCACTACTAAAGAAAGTATTGTTGCCAAAGCCATCTTGTATCTATAGCGCATGAAATACTGCTACTAGGCTTTTAATCCTTCAGCACATAAGAGCCAGTGTGCAGACTCTCCAGCCTGAGCCTTCCTGGGATGGAAGAGCCTTCAGCAGTGTCAAGGCCCAGCTTCTGGGAAGGAATCCCTTGTGCCACTTCCCGGGCATATCTGATTTTGGGTATTGCGAGTATTCCATATTGTATACCACACAGTATATGTATGTGTCTGTATATATGCATATTTTATACATACATATATGTACTATATTGGTATATATTTGTATATTCATCCGGTGTGTGTGGATCCACATATTTTCATGGCAGAGAGAGGATATTGAAGTGAGTGCAAGAGGAATACTAGAAATCAATCCCCTCTGACAGACAGAAAAGTGTGATGCAGTGCTTTTGCCCTTTCAGGAACACACTGGGAGGTGTGACAGAAATCCAGAAATCATTTATCCTTTCAGTTTCTCTGCAGCCTTCAGTTTGTCTTTCTTTGTCATAGATCAACAAGGGTGTTTTCGGGACAAGAAGACCCTTGCCTTTATAAGTGTTCTGCACTTTTCTGGATTGGTAGCATTGGGTTCATACTATATTTAATTTGCCAGTAGATGGGCTGGAGACAGTATGTAAAATCCTCTGATTTATCCCAGGTGACATTCTTCCAGCACAGCAACTGCAAAAGATACCAGCAAAGCTGCCGTCACAGGGCCTCCTCACAAACCCTGCCGTAAGTTGGGGTTGGAGCCTCTGGCATGTTAGAGAAAAGATACGACAGCTCAGGGCACCCTGGGGTTGCCAAAATAATGCCAGAAGAAAGGCTATAGTCCTCAAAGGGTAGGTCACAAATCTGGCTACAAGCCGTCTCTTTTTGCCCCTGTTTGTAAACTGCAAGTACTGTGTTAGGCATCTCAGAGGAAAATAGAAATGTCATGAATAAAGGATTACAATGATGGAAAAGGAATAAACAAGAGGAATGGATGAATTCTTGAGCAAAATATTTCCTGGCAGGGTGCGATGAAAGGCTGCAGTGGGCACAAACACCTGTGTGGCATCCAGCTCTCCTACGTCTGGAGAGGACTTTCTACTCAAACAACAGCAAAGGAGAGGAAAACCATGACTGTTTCATTAGAAGCAGGAAGATGTCTTCATTGTAAATAGTTTCCAGTTCATAGCACTGCTTCAAACAGCAGGGGCATCTATGTGAGAGCCCGTGTGCTGGGCTGCACTGCCCCAGGAGCGCAGCAGGCACGGGTGCGATGGCAGAGGCAGGGTGAGCCGTGCCAGAAACCGATAAGGCTGAAAATGGTCCCTTGGCTGTGATGGACCAGAGTGGCTTTGCTTTTTCTGGAGCAGCGGGGAAATCTGTGGGGTGAACCCAGTCTGTGGCTGGCACAAGCTGGAGCCCATGAGTAGGGCGGCTCCACTGGACAGGTCTAAGCTAGGAAATACCCCATTTCCTAGCTGACATCCCTGCCTCACTAACATCATCCCCTCACTGAGGGGCAGTAATGGGGAAGAGAGTGGTTGCTAGCAAGGAGGGAAGGCTTGCCAAGCAGAACTGGACAGACATTTTCCAGATGGCTGTGCTGCTAGCAGATCTGCAAGTCAAAGGCCTAACTGCCTTGGTATTACTGGAAGGCAAACAGTTCCAGGTTATCAATAAGGGTAAGCATATTGACCTAATTCCCCTGTGTGTGGTCGCTTTGGTTTTCTGCTCCCTTTTCACCTGTGTCCCATTGACTCTGAAGCACCCACCAAGTCAAACAGACAGTGATGTTTCGGGGAGCATCCTTTCTACCCACCCTTTGTGCCAACCTATCTCCAAAGATACTTCACGTGGGAAATCACAGAGGTCATTAGAGATGTTTGTGTGAACTGTATGGATTATATCATTACTCATTCACTCCAGGCTTGGAGTCTCTTTTCTGTAGCTAAATGCAAGTGATCATTATTTTCACTGGCTCTGCCAGTTATCTAGCAGCAGAGAGCTCTTTCATCTTTGAAGATCTCATTTTGTTGTACGATCAAAGGTATTTCAGCTTCAAATTAAGAACTTTCATTACTAACACTCTCTAACTCAAGTAATGTAGGTTCAGGAGAGCTTTTCCAGTGAAAATAAATTGACTGGTTTATGTACTGTGTTGCCACACAAGAGGATTCACCCAGTGTTAACACATCTCTAAAAGCTCTGAATCTATCTGTCTATCTGATCTAGCCAAATCTAGTTTTACAAATAAAATAATGTTGTTTGGTGTTACGCTTGCAATAAATTTTCTTAGTACTGCTGGTGGTATTATATGCTTAGTGCTGGGAAATTCTCGCTCTACGAGAGTCTAAATTTCAGCATAAATTAATATGATTTCTGTACTAATACTGAAATAACTAATGAGATCTGACAAAGAAAAACCAAAATGTGCTGGGAAAGACAGATGACAGAAGGAATTGTGTCTGAAATAAACTTCAGTGCAACATAGTCATACTCACTTAGACTTTCAGCAGAGTAAATTTGTGCAGCGTTGTTTGTTCCAGTGGCTAAACTGCTGTACTGGGCATAGCTGACACAAAACTAGTCTAGCTATCTGTACGCTGTACTGCAGTGTGCAAGACAGATGGATCCAAAGGAAGAAATTAACTTAGATAAAATTAAATTGCATTTATGCAGGCCCCAGCTGGAAAAAAAAAAAAAAAAGTGTTTCTAGGAGAAAAGATTTAAAAACACATTAGAGTTTGTGGAAAAGAGCCTATTTTCCTAACTCTGTGGAAGTTCATGTATGCAATCAATAGAAATTAGGCATTTGGGTTAAAAGGGGAAGAGTTTGTCACTGGTGTGGAATTCCCCAAGGTGCAACACGCAGGCTCTGGGGAGGTGCTCCCAGGTCCTTCACCTGGGCCCAGTTAGGTCGCAAATCACCCCAGAGCATCACATTTGTCTTATGCCATTGCCCAAAGATTGCTGATTTTTTCTGCTGTGGGCTATTCACACAAAATACTGTTGCTTGGAGTTCACCGAGTCCATTGATCCTTACTGGAGTTGTTCTTCACAGAAGGCACAACACTGCTCTGGAGATTAAATGATGAACCACTGGCTTTAAAAGTTGTTATCATTAAATAATCATTATTTTCATTGTCTAGGTGGGGATTTGAGGAGAAAAAGAAAAATTACAGAGAGGAGAAATAACTTACCAGTGCCAGCCAGTAGCTTCCTGGTAATTCAGCAGTGAAATGTGTCTTTCCTTTGTACTGTCAATGGTCCAGCCAGTCTTTATACCCTCGTGTGTGTGCATACACAGTATTAAATATTGTCATAATAAGGTGGTCAAGGAGCATATATGATTCCTATCCTCTTTTGAGATAATATGTCACAAGTGATAAAATGCAATTTATTTATTGCAAGCACTTATTATGCCTATTTAAAAAAAAAATAAAGAAGCAAGAAGTCATTTAAAGGCTTCTTTGAAATTGCTAATGTTCTCCTAATTTCCTCAGTTCTTCTTGCAGAGTAGTAATGTGTCAGTTCCTAGCTCTGGCTGTCACAAGAACAGAATAATAAAGGGTCTCTTTTTTTTGCTTTTAAATCAGTAGATAATTATTTTGACAGTGGGTTACCTGTTACAGTGCAAGCAAAGAGTATTTCTAAAGCTATCAAGTCTTTTAGAGGAAGAAGAGGGAGACCACTGCTGTCTGTTTGGTGCTGCAATATCCTCTGTCTGGAAGAGGCACATGAAGAAAACAGACTATTTGCCCTAGTAAATGGGGACAGGAGTTCAGGTCACCCAAGTCCTACTCCAGGCTGTGCCACAGAGTCACTCCTCACCCTCATCCTAGCCTTTGCATCCCACAGTCTCTCTTCTGTTCACCTCCAGCAGCAATTTCCTCTGGGTAGGAACCAAGGCTAACAAAATAAACCTTTCAGTCCCAGGGACCCAGAGCTCTTTGTTGTACCACAAAATCACAACATCACATCTCAATGCTGAAGCAGATCTCCATGCCTGCAACCACCCGTCCCAGCAACCCTCAGGACCAAGGAGCTCTAGAGGGATGCCTGGCTCATTGCACCCTTCTGCAACCCTCTAACAGGCACAAACTTGGGCTGGTGGATCTGTTTCCTTTTCTCTTTCTGTACAGGAACCAGTAAGCCTCTATGCCCAGGAAGCCATTATCATACAAGATTTTAGTATCTGCTCATCAGTGCTGGAAGACTGAGGAGCTCATGTTCCCACACAGCTTGGTGTGCTCTGATTTGGATAAAAGAGAAATGCACACACAGCTTTCACCAGTTCAGAAAATCTCCTGTGCAGACAGAAACCTTTGTACTGGAGGGCATCCTTTATCCCAGGCATGCTAGGACCTCAGTACTGGATTTGGTTAAGCAGTCTTCAAAATCCCCTGTCAGTTATAAGAATTCAGAGCAGCTGGATACGCTATTTAATTGAAGTTATCTAGGGAAGCAGCACACCTCTCTGAGTGCATATTTTTCCTTAAGAAGTTGAGGAACCAAACATTGTTTATGGATACCTCAGCATTTTTGATAAACACGGTTTGAGAATAGTCAGCCTAATTTATGACATTTCCAAAACTGCTTTATTAGGAGGCAGTGGATCCATATCTGCACGCATCTTGAAATAAAGATGCCTTTAATTCTGTCCCTCGTTAGCCTCAGGAGTAATGCCACTGAAGTCAATTGAATTGCAACTGCGTAAAGCCAGCATAAGCAAAACCAAAAGCAGAATGCAAAACAGCATGACTCACTTGCTGAGGGAGCAGACGGATGTGCCAGGAGTAAAAACTAATAAGGGCCGAAGTACAATGCAGATATAGCCAAACCGGTTCAGGTGGCAAGAGCGGCTTACTTGAGCAGAGCAAATTGGTCAGAAGGGATCCCTGTTCTGTACTGCTGGGCTGCTTCTGGTACTCAGTGACCTTGCTTGGGGCAGGCTGGGGACTCCCTGCACGAGCCATCGCTATGGATATGCCGCAACAGGAAAGTGTGAGGGGAAGTGGAGTAAGCTCCTCTCCAAGCTGGGATTCATGACTTTGCTATTTTTTTTCAGGTTCATAAATGTATCCAGAATGAATGATGAGACAAAGCACATTCCAGTCTTTAGGGCATTTGTTTTAAAGCATCTGCCAGAGTTTCTTCTGACCTAGACAGTGAAAAAAAAAAAAGGGACTAACAATCCCCACTGCACAAGACTGTCATTGGGTTTAAAATATCTCTGCTCTCAGGCATTCAGATGAGAATGATAACATATGAAGTAAGAGAAACAGGGAAAGAACACAGCTTCTTACATCTTTCACTATATGAAGCTCTGACATTTATCACTACGTTTTTAATTATCTGTTTTTCAAATATTTATGTTTACCTTTAAAGCTAGATCTGGATTTTGGAACAGCTCATTCTCAAATGAGCCTGAAAATACCTCATAAAATAAATGGAGATGCAATATAAATTCTGCATCTCCCTGAAAGTTTTTATATTTTCAGGAGAAAAAAAAAAAAGTATTTTCTTGAAAAATGTAAAATTTATGTGCATTTGGAAGGCAGAAATCCTCTCTGCTTATTAAGGGACCTTGTAGAAATACTTCGACAGGGCACATGTTCCAGTGATGGATTATCTCACGACACCAGGGCATTATCAGTTCCATGGCATTCTGAAAACAGATTAGTACTGTAAGTCACTGCTGCTTAAGTGAAGATTTTCTTTTATGAAAATGAAGGTGTTATATACTGCTCAAAAATATGGTACCAGGAAGAATGTGCTAGTTACAATCGAAAGTATGTGAGGAAGAAAGCCCCTTACACGATGCTAATATTTTCTGATATATGTTTAAAGTAAGTTCCTATTTTTAGCAAGCCTCCAGAAGCTGCCAGTTTCCCTGAAGATATAATAATGGTATAACAGAGCCAAGTCAGGGAAGAAAACATGTTATTGCTCTTAGATGGTATTGTTCATATATTTTACAGCTAAGTAATCAGTTTTTTAAAAAAGGACTATTGCATGCCCATATATGAAAAAAAACCAACATTGATTTATGTACAATCTGTTCACAATCAGTATACCCAGTCTACGTGTTTAACAGAAAGCACAGTGGGCAACAAAAGGAAATGACTGCTGTGTCTGTCTTTGTGGTTGCCCATGCTAAACAGCCTCCTTTCACTTACTCTTCTGAAGGGCTGGGATGTAGGGCTTAAGCAGCATCACCTTATCGTGCCACCGGCTTCTTGCCTAGGCCAACAAACCTTCCCTCTGCACTGTTTTCTTGCTGTACTGGGGGCTCTCGTTTCAGAGCCTTTCATCTCTATGTAGACTTCAGCAGCTAAGTTTTCTGTGGGGTTCATTTGCATTACACGCCAAAATCCACCAGCCATTTTATAGTAAAAAGGTCAGTGTGACAGAGCAACTAACTTTGGTGAACTAAGTGTTTTCATAGGAGGCTTTGCCCTGAAGAGTTAGCACCACAAAAATATCAAAGGAAACCGATCAGTTGCCCTGAGGGTTGTTCTAATGGCTGAGACATGAGTACAATGAGTAGCTGGGAAATTGTTATCGCCTCCTGAAATAACCTGTATTGGACTACATGCTGATCT
The DNA here is from genome assembly GCF_036417535.1 of Chlamydotis macqueenii. Taxonomy (NCBI): domain Eukaryota; kingdom Metazoa; phylum Chordata; class Aves; order Otidiformes; family Otididae; genus Chlamydotis; species Chlamydotis macqueenii. Next base: position 134,680,307 of record NC_141556.1, read on the forward strand.
CACACTGCTGAGGAATAACCTGAGGAGTAACACAGGAACTAGACTCAGACCTATTTTCTCAAAAATGTAAAAATAAGCTTCTGTAAGATTCAGCTCTGGTCCTCTTCCTTTAAGCTGGAGGTGGGTTTGAAGGCACACCTTCCCTGGGGCTGGGGAAATGGCAGGTGTCTTGTTAGGAAGAACTAACACAGAAGATGGTAGGACCTTGCTTGTGTGTGCAGTGGCAGCCTGACTGATGGCTACACTATTCCTGTACTCTAGCATTATACATTAAGATAGTACTAGACAGTGTTATTTTTTCTATAGTAATCAAAATAGGTGTCTAAGTCTTAAGGAAGAAAAATACAATGCATAAAAGTCCAATTGTACAGTGAAGTCCTTCCATTTGCCATAATACATTTTTAAACTTATCTAAATGCAGAGGTCCTTTTTAAAATTGCAAGGAACTAATAAGAAAAAAAAAACATAATAACTTTTTTTCTCAGTGAGTTTCTTACTGAAGAGTTATATTTTGAGAACCATGGGTTTTTTTCAAACTCTGTTGGTATTTTTCTGAGGATATTGAGGCTTTGCAGGGAGAAATTGCTTTGGTGTTGCATCAAAGACAAATATGCTCCACAAAAAGGAACTCTGTTTTATAGTGTGAAGCTCAGCAATACCGTAATATTTGTCCATAACTTACTGACTATATTCAAGACTTTATTTTTAAAAACTTGTTATGTTCCTCACACACATGTTCCCTCTCTATCAAAATCAAGAAGTTGAGTTGTGAAACAGTGCTCTAATAAGGCAAAAAAAAAAAAAGTTATAGAAACCCTGAGCACTACTTATGGACCTTATGAATACAATTGTGAAATGCTGCAAAAAAAAAAATTTACATATTTTGTGTTTCATGGATTTGTGTGTGGAAAGCTTAGCTGGCAAAGAATTAAGCTAAAATACTAGACACAAGGCAATTTTGTTTCCCAAGATACAAAAATATATTGGATATGGGAGCATATGTGTCATAGGTCTTTCTACTGTACTAGTTCAAGATTATTTTTCTATATACATTTTAGGATGGTGTATTTAAGAGTTTATATCCATCTACCACCTTTTCACCCTATTTCAAAGCCATCTGCTATGATGCTGTAGAAGGACACCCCACCATACCTATATTTCACAAGCGATAACCTGACAAGGTGGTATAAATTAGAAACAAGACCCCTTTGAAATGCCAATGCAATGTTCTTTTTATCCAGATCAGTAGAAGAGTCTAATTAATTTGGCAGAATTCTTGGGTCCTCTATTTCAACATCTGCTCTGCTATGGAATGATCCAGGACAACCATCTGTCTTTCACCATGCAAAGCAAGTGGCTGAGGGAAGATTTAATATTTTTTGACAACAAAGGATAGAAATGAACACGATATCAAATTTAAAGCTGTATGCTTCAGATCGTCAAGGTTAACTACTGGAGTTACGCATAGACCAGCATATTGGATTGGAGGGAGGTGGTTTGTGCCAGAATGTTATTAGAGAAGGACGAGCAGCAAATGCACTCCATTGAAGCTCACAGTGTTCATTACAGTTTTTGTCTCGACTAGATAATCAGCATCAATCCCAATATTATGCCTGAAGCATTCTTTTTTGAGGCTCTCTCAAGCAAAATATAATCCACTATCCTAAATGTGGTCTTCACTGTGAAATTTGCCAAGAGCTCAATATCAATGAAAACAGAGGGAAAAAAATCTTCCTTCTCCCCATCACAACAGCCATGCCAGTAAACACCCCAGTGTATACCTAATTATGCTGACAGAAGAGTACTTCTGTTCTGGGAGACAGCTTTACCTCTACCAATTTAGGGTGTTTCTCCTGTGGCTGCTAAGGTTGCATTACTCAGCAGAGCTGCATGTCCAAGGGAGAGGCCATGACTTAGAGATGAGCCTGCACCATTCATAGCCGCGTCCCTCAAGAGCAGGCTTTGCTTTAGCTCCCTCATTTCCAGGCATGAGTGGTCAGGCATTGCAGCATCAGTGCACATGATTTAGTAGCCCATGTCAGAATGAACAAGATCTAATGTTTCCAGTGGGAAAGTGTTGTTTGTGCTCTGGGTCGAACATTTCCACTGTAAAATTTCTGGTGCAAAACACCTCTCTGACTGAGGGGAAAACTTTTGCAATCTGTAGGGCTAACTTTCAAGTGGATCCATTAATTTAATTGATAAAAAATGTTACTATTCAAAAGGCAGCCCCATCATTGATATGCATTCTATGTTCATTTCATGACTTGCAGCTCCAGTCTGGCACTTGACAGCATATGTAAAATGTGTTAGCCATTTGGAAACTGCATTTCATTCTGCCTGTTCGCTAAAGGTGAACAGTGGCTTTAGCAATAGTGCCAAACATTAATAATGGTCTCTTCTTACCATCTAAGACTGTTGACAGTCAACAGTCAAGACACTGTGCTATGTTGCCAAAACAAGAGACAAAGTTGGGTTTAAGGTGAGGGAAAATACTGGTGTATCTGTACCTACCACAAGGAACTGATATGGAAGGATGGCCTATTGTTTTTTTTTGTGTCCATAGATTCAGGATTGCAACAAGTTCCACAGAAATATAGGTCCTATATCCTCCTTTGATCTTTCTTCTTTCACATTTAATTTGCAGTACTTGCAAACTTGGAAGTACTTGCAAAAACTTGGAAGTTTTGTCTGTGTAGTTCATTGATCTTTTTTCCACTGATCACATTCCCTTCCCTTCCCTTCCCTTCCCTTCCCTTCCCTTCCCTTCCCTTCCCTTCCCTTCCCTTCCCTTCCCTTCCCTTCCCTTCCCTTCCCTTCCCTTCCCTTCCCTTCCCTTCCCTTCCCTTCTCTTGTTTCACAGTTGTGCCTATCTATATTTTACTTTCGTATGCTGTGAAATTTCTTTGGTTTTGTTGTGATTGTTGGAGGTTTTCTTTAGTTGTTTGGCTTTTTAAGAGTGCTAGCAGCTTTCCTCAGTGGCTACAGGGGAAGCAACACGAGAAGATGGAGGCAGCAGACTGCCATGGTGTGTTCACCGAAAGCTGCTGGGTTTTTTTACTATTCGGACACCCACTTTCTTGCATCTTGGCTCCAAAACTGCAATTCTAGCAGCCAGTTGCTGCTGCATGGGCCAAAGAGGGAGGCATTAACTGCCATATACTGCGCCTTCCTAAATGCATTATCCACATCATCCAAGGTCCATTGAAGTCAGCTTCTACTAACCTCTGTGGTCATTAGGGCGCACAGCAAGGTTTTCACATCCAACAGCAAGAGATGGTGTACATATCCCCCCTACATACTCAGTCTCACCTTTCCCCTCCCCTTCCCGAAATAAGGGAGACCCTGCAGGCCTTGCTGCTTGTTAAAGTGCTGAGTTAACATTCTGCAGCAATTTGTTTGGCCAGAAAGGCAGCCACAGTAAATATGTTAGTGAGAACATGCTCCTTTTATTCCTCCCCTCCCTAATGCCTCTGCAAAGCTGTGGTTTTGCGCAGACTTTAATTATAAAAGAGGAATTTTGCATGCTTTCCAGCTGGGCTTTCTTGGATTTAATTGTCATTTTACCTTTTATTTTTATTGATTTTGTAGCAAAACAAATTGGTATAATCCTCCAAGCCAAAACAGATATAATCCTCCAAGCCAGCAGGGAATGTACTAATGGAAAGAGAGTTACGATAAAAATAACCCACTTCACCCTGGTAAATATCTCCATCATTCAACAGAAGCTACCTGCTGTCATGAAGACCAAAATCTCTTATTTCCACAGCGCTATTTCGATTTCATGAGTTCCAGAGTTTTCTAAAACTGATTGAATGACAGATTTTATTTATTTTTTATTTATTTTGTAAAAAGGTAATAACACTTGTTTCAGTCCAGACTCCAGGGTCATTGCTGACTGTCACAGACTTCAGCAAGAAGTCTAGGCTTAGCTGTTTTCTTCATTTTCTGATATTAAAAATCTCCCTTCTCCCAGATGATCACTGGTCTTGAACATCAAGCTACATCTGCAAAAGCGGCTGATGTCTGCCTCGGTGACCCGTCTGGTAAGAATGAATGGGCTTCATTAAGGAACATCATCTGATAGGTGACATGCCAAAGCCATGACACACAGATTATTTGTGCCCAATGTCTGTTCTCTATATTGCCAGTTCAAATACATTTCCTCCTCAGGATGGGGGGTGATGCACATTGACACCTGGCATATGGCAACAAGGCTTCTGCAGTCCCAGGGAAGGAAAGGTGCAAATGCATATGTCAGCTGTGGTGGAGGTAAACCAAAACTATTGGAAGAAGACATTATAGCACTGAAAAAATGGAAGTAAACCTATTTTTCTATTGTGTATGAGAGACATGGCTTTAAGCACAGTAGGTAAGATCTTGATTAACAAAAGTTCCCCACGCAGTAAGGCTTAGGCACTATTTAGGCATCTAGGCCCTAGGCATCTTTCCAAACCACCCAAAATGCACTCTTTTAACCACTGTGCTTGCACCATAGTTGTGTACACACAGAGAGTCATTCATCTATGCATCTTGCAGCCCTAGGTACCTGATGGCCCAAGTTTATGTGAAAAGTGCCCACTGTCCCAAAAGCCCAAAGTCTGTAGACTGAACTTCTGGGTGTGGGATCTGAGTCTGCTTTGGTTAAGGATGACCTTGGTGTTGTGGTTATGTTTAGTGAGGGGGGGCCTAAGGTGGTAGCTTCTGTAGGAAACTGCTAGAAGTCGCTCCCCTTTGTTCAGTGGATTCAGCCGCGCCTAGGGCAGACCTGCTGCTGGCCAAGGCTGAGCCAATTGGTAGCAGATACTTGGTTATAGTATCATGTGCCTAGACAAATTCTGCAGTCACTAGGGTATTAGGCAAGAAAGGATTGCTAACATAGATTTACTCTCAGGTAGTCACTTATTGCCTTTTCACTTTTTCTGGGTCCTGGCTGTCACAGATGGTGACCTGGGCATACATACATACTTATATATAGGTACGGAGGGCTTTAGTGTCATGCTAGAGAGATACCAGTTCTCCCAAATGATGTTAGCCATCTGGATCACCTATATAAGACTAGATACTAAATTCTAGGTATTGTACTACCCACTGCTGCTACCAAGGCAGGAACTGTCTGGGTCCTGAATTTGTGTTTAGAAGGGTCAATATTTTCTTTATAGTCACAGAGAATTAGTAAGAACCAAAGGCTCTTGCTATTAGTACTAGCATTGGTTAGGGCTTGGATATCACAGGCGGAGGAGTTCAGCTTACTGTTAGAGCTTGGAAGACATAACATTGGAAATGGTGAATAGCTTCTCGCCTGCGGCCAGGGCTAGAGCAGTTCAGGGACTCTGTACCATTGTTATGCCCAAAGTGAATGTTGGGAATAGGATGAGGATGATGGACACAAAAAGGTGAAAATGTAATACTGATGCTGGACCCTGTATGGCCTGCAGGCCTACTACAAGAGCTGTTGCCAGCAATGTAAATGTTCAGCCTTAGGAAGGGATTGGGGTTAAGGCAGTGACAGGTGTCAAAACTAGAGTTTAAGCTACCATGAAGTGATGAGGCAAGTTTGTTGACCAATCATCAAACATTTAGTACAATTGTAAGGGATAATTTCCAAGAACAACAATTTACTTGTATCTAGATATCTAGCGGAGAAGTAACATATGCAATAGTGATAATGCTAGAGTTAGATGGTGTTTTTATTAGAGCTTAGCTTAGTTTAACATTAGGAGAGACAGGGCTGGAAAACTTTCTGACAGACTTTGCAAGGCCTACAGAGTTAAGGTGATGATGGGCAGTGACAAATACAAGTAACTTTTGGTGGATTCCAAGATGTGCTATGGCTAAAACTGGAGCTGGTGTTACACCAGCATCATCACTGAGCTTCTGAGCAGTAAAAGTCTGAAGAAGGAAGTTTGTTGGCAGGTCATACCAACGTGATGAATGACTGAGGTTTTTGGAAATGGCTGCTACCAGTCTCAAATACTAAAAATACATTTTGATTTGTGACTAGATTAGGCTCTGGGCTACAGAAGCTTAAAAGTGAAGTTTACAGCTAGATTAGCATGGGAAATTGAAGGTTAGCAAAGCTAGGATGAGATTTGGTGCAGGCGAATTAAATGGTGTTAACAGGAGTCACTGGAGCATTAAAGATCAGGTCAGAGCATACATTTAAGAGTACATGTAGCAATAAAAGGGCTCAGGAGCTAGATTCGTTACTGGGTTTTCCAGTGACAGATGAAAAGAGGTTTCTGTTAGGTTAGTTTAATGAAAGGTCAGGCTCATATATTTACATTTAAAGTTGAGACTAGAGGAAGAATTTTTAATTACAAAGGCAGAAGATGCAGGGTTATTTCTGAACTCCACATCATCCATCAGAATGACTGGTTGTGATAAAATTTTATGGTATAATCTTACTTTCATTTTTTTTTTTAAAGGATTGCTAGACTCTGAGGCTAGAGGGAAGGTTAGATTTAGCTTTAAAAGTAAAAGTTTAGGACAGCAGAAATTGAAGAATACAGTTTATAGCTTGCTCCCAGGAGAAGAGATAAGTGTAGTGAGATTCTTTCATGGTGAATGACTTCATAGGAAGTCACTGCAGGGTGGTGTTAGGTTTTGGGAGAGCAAGGGTCGGAGTGCTAGATTTACTATTGTCACCTGGCATGACAGACACTGGCAGGGGAAAATGGCATCTACTTAGCACTGATGATAGTCACCAGAGTGTTAAGGATAGGTTTGGTTTAGGGTGAAGACTTGCCAGAAGGAGGGTTAGGTGAATTGTGAAATGCTCTTAGTCCTTTGTGGCCAGAATGAGGGCCAGAATTAATTGTCTGAAGAGGCAGTTTCATTGCCTGATCCTGCAAAGCTAGGCAAGGCAAACAGGCTGATGGTTATTTGGGACTTTTGTATTGTCTTTGACTATTATGGGTAAGCTTGGGGCTAGGGCACAGTCAGAGGTACAGTTAGACTCACAGTTAACACAAAGGGGATGAAGAGTTAGGTTTCCATCCATGAGGCAGCAGGCACCATGGGGCAAAGATGAGTGGTAAGTGTTGATGACAGTGAGGAAAAAAAAAAACAAAAAAAACCCAAGAAACGCATCCAGATTCTGACAGAGACCACTGGACTGTGGTATGAAGAACACTGGGATAGAGTGAGGACTAATTGCAGCAGAATCAAGTGGTGTAAGAATAATTTTGCATCTGTTAGAGTCACTGCACTAGAGCTTTGAAGTCAGTTTTAACATTTGGAAAAAAGCTAGGATTCAGTTTTATTGTTGGTAGGCATTTCTAGAGCATTCATTATGGTTAGGAATAGGTTCATGGCAGCTGAGGTTGAAAAGCAAGGTGTTTCAGTGTGTGCTGCGTCCCACAAACTATGCAAAGGTTATAATCCCAAATAACACTTCCTCTAATTCTAATTATGGGACACTGTTAACTCACCTATCCCGAACCTCCCACCTCCTATCCTGACTCTTAACGGAGTCTAAAGACTCATTAGATCTTTACCCAGGGTGTTCAGAGACTTACTGTAAGCCTTAAAGTATTGAGGTTTTTTAAAAGATCATAGACCAACAAGTCAGAGAGAGGTTTTTGTTATTTTTGGCTGCATTCTGGGAGGCTGGTTGAGCTATGACAGCAGCTTTTTTTTTTTTCAATAGTGCTTCAAAGATACTGGGCATTAAGCCTTCAATGATTTATGGCTACATTTGTCATTTCAGTCCATGGAGATTACAACACTGCTTTTTTATGGGATCTCTTGAAACTGGTACTGTTGTCACCAGACATGGGAAATATGTCTTGATTTTTGTGGGATTTAGGTTATCATTTGGGATAAAAGGACTTGAAGACCAATTTCCTTGGTGACTCCTCATAAATTTTGGAAACAAAAAATAAAATAGTGTTGGGCTTGAGTTTGTTTGGTAAAGTCAAGGGCTAATGTTGCAAGATTAGAAAATGGGGAAACAGAGTTAAATAACAGAAATTAGGCAGATTAGAATCTATAGCTGAAGGCTGTGATTAAGGGCATATTTTGAGAGAGTATACCCAGAAAGGCAATTTTGACTATTCAAAATTGTTCAGCCCTTTAGAGTAGGCCAAGGGAGTAGTTTCCTATGGCTCATAATAGAAGCACTATTTTAGGACAAGACAGATTTTAGATTCGTATTTAGACTTGGTTTTATTTAAACAGGATACTTCAATATTTTTTTGCTGTATTATCCAGTCCCCTAGGCTAAGATGAAGGGCTAGTGGTGGCAAGGATGAACAATGCTTTGGTAACCTGACATTGACTGCAATCTGTGGTTTTGCAGTTAGGTTTTGATTTGGAGCTTAGGTTTGAAGTATGCTACTAACCCTTGATAGCATCATGTCACATACCATCTTGATGATCTTGAAGGATAAGCTCTTGGATGCTATCCCTAAACCTAACGTTAACCACTGGCCAGTGGAACTGCAGACCTGGGCTGTTAAAGCAACACAATCTACTCTTAAAATTTCTCTTGACATTATAGCTCCTGACAGCTCATTATTGCCTGACGACAGCTGGGAAAAGGACCTTGGGCTCTAAACATCTCTTACGACAAAGATTTGGTTCCTGCAATGATGGTGTGAAGAGAAAGCCTAGCAACGGTAAAGAGACTCACTGACCCATGTGGAAGTTCCTTCCAACAACAGTGACCCAGACTACAGAAAGAAAAAAAGCCCTGCACTGGATACTTCATTACTGAAAATTTCCCTAATATGATAAACGAATAAATGTATGGTTTAGTAAAACAAGATTTCAATTTTCACCTTTCTTACCTAATTGTTTGGGACAAATGACTGCTGCATAGCTAATGTGGAGAATATTCAAGAAAAACCTGCTTAAGTACTCTCACTCTGGACTGATATGCAACTTCTGAAATCCCACTGGGAGTCCCTGTGGATTGAAGACCAGGTGGGTGGCACTGGCTGGAGTGCATGGTACCCTTTGGATACTGAAAGAATACATATAGTAGCAAAAGACGACTTCTTTTCTATGTGCTGTACCTTTCAAATGACAACTACCACTGCATGCTGTAAATGTAATACAAGACACGTACCACTTCCCACTCCAGTTCATATGCAGAAGGGCTCCAGGTGGATATTTTCTTTCCCTAGGGATGCTTCACATTTTCTTTCTGTCTGCTAACTTTTTGACTTCGAAACAAAAGCTATGTTTTGTTCTGCGTGTCTAAAATGGGAGACAATATTGCTTGTGAAATGGAGAGTCAGAGGAAATCTCTCTGGAGGACAAGACATCCTCCTCCCCCATTGTGATTTAGGGTGTACATAGTTTCCATAGCAGAATCTGCTTGCTAATGAATGTGGATGGGAAGGGGTGCTGCTGTACCAGCTGTTGTTACAGTGATAAACTCTACGTGCACACAGTTCACACGTACCTGGTTCGCAGAAGCGCGTGCCTTCCTTGGGGGTGTCAGGAGGCACAAGCTGTACACCTCCCACACACCAACATCTCTCCCCTACTCAAGACAAAAGCATTTTATAGACAAATCATAGTGCCTTTTTCTACCGGTGATTTTAAACTGTTGCGCACCACCTCAGCTCCTGTGCAGTGGAAAGCCAAATAAATCATTATACAATTAATGTAAGTCTGACACTCATGGGAGAAACTGTGTAATTAATTGTGACTAATGCAACTGTTACACTACAGAGGAGAAATTAGGAATGTTTTGCCACTTATTGTAAAGAATTACAAGAAGGCAGCTTATTACCATACTAAGTACTGTCATTTAGTCTTCAAGTCACAAACTGCAGTCTGGTTTAGATTTTTTCCACTCTAATGCACCAATCCCACTATGCAGGCACCAAATACTGTTTTGAAATTATTTAGATGAAATTCTTCAAAACTTCACAGATTACATTAACATTGAGGACTCAGTCCAGCATAGCTATCTCTAGATATGAATTAATTTAACGACATTTTCCATGACTAGGAGTACTGACTGGAGTTATTAACCAATTTATAATAGGGACACATTGGAAACGGGTACATTTCCTGTCCATGCGCAGGCATTATCTGCGCCTCAACTTTTCTGGACTTACTGTTACATGGATACTTAGGTGGAGATGTAGATATTTAAACACATCCCCAGAACTTTTCACTCAGATGTATTACTTTAGCCAACCTTCACATGAAGTTTGTTGGCCTGTATACTCATGACAGTGTGGCTGAAGATGACAGTAGCTGATGAGAAACAGTACATGTCTGTAGTAAGTGATGAGTGAATGTGAGGTCAACCCACCAGCTCTCCAAAACAGCCGAGGGGGGAAAAAAAGAGGGAAGAAAATGAGAAGGCCAGTGCATGCCAACATGCATGACTAGAGCTGAGAGCTCAGGGCATTTCTGTGTGCCCTCCTGCACTTTCTGAGGACATCCTGGTCTGTTCCAGCTATTGAAAAAGCTTCTGTTGGTCGACAACATTTATTTTTTGCTCCCCTGGCTATGTTGCTTCCCTCCCAGCAGGGCCTAAGAATATTCAAATGTCTTCTGATATAGGAAATATTAGAGAAGGCAGAAGCCTGTAAGTGAACAAAGCCTCACAAGACAAGAGCAGTGGGGCTTAGTCCCAATGTTTCAGCTTAATCACCATGGTATCTTGTTGTACCTAGTTATTAAAGGGTGTCAATGATGTCTGCCATGGAGAACTCTAGTTATGCAAGTATGAGCATGCCATTACAATTCTTAAAGACCTTTATTGTGCTTGTTTTCTTTGAATTTTTATAAGACCATTTCTCCTCCTTCCTCTTTATGAAACCCTACGCAGATGGAGACACAGGAAGTCAGCTGGACTGTACCAGGACATAATTTATAATGTATATCTTCAGCTACTTGTCCAAATCTGATTAGTAGTGCTTGAAATCTATATCCTGATACACAAGGCACAATTGAGTTGCCAAAATACAGTCCTCGAGGGGTCTCTGCCTGGCCCCCAGCTCTTTGTCCATGACGACATGTGTCCATGACGACACGTGTGCAGGCTCTTTGTCACGTCTCCCCGTTTCATGTTGCAAAATCCTGGATACTTTGGCTCACCTCCAATAGTACCAGTCATCTCCATGTGGGCAATGAACTCTCACCAACAGTTTGGTGTCCCCGGGCAGGTGGCCCTACGGCCCTGAGTAGGAGATGTTTTCAGGATCACAGCCCAGCCATACTGGGTAGCTCTGCCGCTGGTGGAGGTGAGACCCAGCCTCCTTGGATGGCTGTGCTCATCTGGCTGCACAGCCTTGACTCACACTGCCTTCAAAACGTTGTTTGTGTATGAGGCAGTCGTGTTGCAGCCCCAGCTTCCCCAACCATCTGTGCTTCCCCACCAAGGGCACCAGGACCAGGGGCCAAGCAGAGCCTGGTGGCTTGCAACGCTGCTTCATCATCTGTGTGCCCTGTCGTCTGTACACTGATTACACAGGAGCACTTCAGACTAGTTTCCTGCACATGTCTTTGTTGCCTCTCACAATACAACCAAAATCAAAGCATCATCATAATATATGTTAACAAAATAAAGAAAAAAAAACAATTAACAATAGCGTGGTTAGAGCTGTGACAGTCTAAGGGTAAAGACAAATCTTTTCAGACCAATTCCTTTAAAAGCAATGGCAATACAGTTACATGGATATTAAAAAAAAAAACATAACTTTTTTTTTTCAAAATTTTAAATATGCATATACCATGGGTTCCAATTTTGCTGTTAGGTGAGCTTCCTGTTGAAAAAGTTTCCTGTCATTTTTCTCAAGTCCAATAGTTCATTCTCTTATGCATTTTCTATTTTCCTTACCATGGCTTCACGTCTGCACATTGTTGAGGAAAATATCCCATATTAACAAAATTTTCATGCCCCTAGTTGTGCATATCCAGTATTACTTCTACTAGACATGGAATAAATGTCTACCATTGCATGTTACCAATATGTAACATGTTACAAATATAGTCTATTTGATGCCTTAGGATCAAAGGACTTACTTATAATACTTTTTTTTTCAGTTTCTGTAACATCTAATCTACCTCTCAGGAATATTAAGGAACCAGGAATGGGTGAGAGATCTGTGTATCCATTCTCAAATTAAGTTCATGTAATGACTGTCTGGATTTTTGAAAGAGATCAGTGTTTAAACAATTAATTATGCTTAGCACTTAGATGCACAGTGATGTGATGAGCAGTGCATGCAATTTCCAGTATTTGACATTAGAAATGAAATTAATTTAAGTTCTTTGTTATTGCATATGAGTGAGTCATTAACAAGTTGATTGATCTAGCCCAAAGTTTCACAAAGTTTGTTCTTCTCTCTCTCTTTCCTTTTCTTTATCCTCAACATTGGACAAAGTTAATTGAAGGTGTTTCCACGGAAGTCATTAAAGCTTTTCACAGGCATGGTTTTCTGATGGCAGAGGCTTGCAGTCAAGAAACATTGACATTACAGTGCGCGGTCATTGTTATTTACCATCTTCGCTGTAGGCCTGGCGAAAGCAGCTCCTAAAAATGATAGCAGTTGTTGTTACAAAAGTCAGTGACATATCCCACAGGGAACTGCCTAGAAAAACTCTGCCTCTGATCCTGTTATTATAAATCAACCTGACAATCAATGTCAAGGATGACTGTCAGCCACAAACTAGCATATAAGGGAAAGAAATACTTCTTAGGAAAAAAAAAAGTTGAAAGGGAAAATTTAACTATACCTAAGGACAGTTATTGACAAGTCTAAGGTCAGGCATATCAAGTAGAAAATATTGGGAAATGCAGCTTTTATTGCTGGTGTCAAATCCTGTTCTTTCTTTATGCAATAAACAGATTTTCACAGATAGAGTTACAACTGCATGACAGCTAAAATGTGGGAAGTAGAAAAGTTTTTGTTTATATTACCATGGGTTCTTTGGTGTTCTTATTACTAGTTATATAACAAAATAATGAAGTGGTACAGCTTTATTTATGTTCGGTTTTCAAGGAGAAGGAGCAATACTCTTCAAACGATCTGGCGTGCCTCTCAGCCTTTGTGATTAACAAAGCCAATTGCCCTGCTCAAGATTTGTGCAAGCACCTCATTACAAAATCTCACTCAGTAAAAAATTCCATTCTAAAACAATTTCCGTTAAGAAATACATTCTCTCTCTTTTCCAAAGAGATTGTGCATCTGTAACGAGCACAGGTTGCAACCTCTATTCTGCATCTCTTGCGCTGTTTCTGCTCTATCTAGTTCTTGTGAACTAGATAACTCCATAGCAACACAGATTAGCCTTCTCCTTTGTCATCTTTCAATACTATAAAAATTAATATCCTTTGATAATAATAAACACAGTTCCTTGATTTGCAATTCTGTCAAAGACTTATTGTGAATCTCAGTAAACATAGATTCATCCAGATGTAGGACAGTGCGTATCTCCAAGCAGTAAGTTACAAAGGGTAAAACAAAATACAAAGAAGAAATTATGGCATTTTTCACAATGTACCTAATAAACAGAGGGTAAAGGATTGAGCTTTGAAACTTGCATTTCTGTGCCATTATCTGAAAACAAATAGCTGATCCTTATATATGCTTGTATTTTCAGATTATGAGTCTGCCTTTTGGGCTGTCATTGTAGAAGACGTTGAAGCAATTACTTGCCTGTGTAAGCCATGAAAGGCAACAGCTGCCTGATTTTCAGAACAATGCAGTGAACAGGACTCTTGTCTAGGAACCAGGGATCTGGGGGGAGCTGGTTAGAGGCAGCAAATAACTAGAGCTCTGTTAGCTGCGATAAACTTCAAGTGTCCAACTCCTAGAGACTTCCTGCCTCTTCCCGAGGCAACTAGCCTGCTGTATTCAGCATTGGTGTGGCCTCATCTTGAGCACTGTGTGCAGTTCTGGGCCCCACAATTTAAGAAGGATGTCAATGTCCTCAAATACATCCAGAGGAGGGCAAGAAAGGTGGTGAAAAGGACTGCGGGGGCAGCTGAGGACTTTGGGCTCATCAGGTTTGGAGAAAAGGAAGCTGAGGGGTGACCTCATTGCTCTCCACAGCTTCCTGAGAAGGGGAAGTGGAGAGGAAGGTGCTGGTCTCTTCTCCCTGGTATTCAGTGACAGGACGTGTGGGAATGGTTCAAAGCTGCATCAGTCAGGGAAGTTCAGACTGGACATTATGAAGCATTTCTTTACCAAGAGGGTAGTCAAACCCTGGAACAGACTTGCTAGAGAGGTAGTCAGTGCAGACCTGTCAGCATTTAAGAAGCATTTGGACAATGCCCTTAATAACATGCTTTAACTTTTGGTCAGCCCTGAAGTGGTCAGGCAGCTGGACTAGATGATTGTTGTACATCCCTTCCAACTGAAATATTCTATTATATTTTATTCTGAAGATAGCTGCATTATCTGAGTTAGGGTATTTTACCAAGCAGTTGGCAGCATTTCACAGCAAGGTTTTCCTGTTATGTGTAAAGATACTTAAAAAAGGAGAAAGGAGGTGATGTTAGCTGTCTTTAATATGCTTTTTACTGTGGTGTAATTAAGTCAGTAAGCCTAGATTTTACTTCCTGCCACATTTACTCAGTGTTTGAAGACTGCATTATTGCCACAGTACATAATTTTGCAAAGTTCTTACATTTTGAAGCTTTGAATTTATTTTCATCTTAAAGATTTTAGAGTATCACAAAAATACTTTGCACAACTATCATTCTCACTTGTTTGAAGGCTAGATAGACTTTGTACTACTTTATCACCCACCAGAGTCATCTGGGTATCCTTTATGTCAACAGGACAGTGGAAAAGACTGACATAATCAGAAAAGGTTGGGAGATTTACCTCCACTTATGCACTGAAAATGTAGTTTAGCTTTAAATTAGACTCTGTTTCAAGCTTGTGAATCTAAAAATCAATAATGATTGTAAAATGCCAAAGCAGTTTGTAGAGCAGAACCCACAGCCCAAAAGAAGACAGGGGAAGGATTCACCACAACAATTTCACCATCAACCTGCTGGCAAAAGCTTTGGAGATGTTTCTCCTCTGTTTTTGTGCTACAGAGATGGAGATAGACAGTCTTGGTATGGCAAGGGAACTTACTCTTTCTGGTGCCCCATGAACTTGTGGGTCCTCCTTTGTAAATCTCAACTTGAAATAAAACTTCTTCTGACCATATTGACTGACTAGACTAAACGCTCACAATTTCTCATTGTGGGAAGACCTGACTTTACTGTCTCTTACAAATGTGTTTCCTAAAAGATAGCAATTCTTATCAAGTATCAAGTTTCAATTGATTAAAGTTTTGCACTTTTCAGATTTCAAAAAGGTCTGGTGACAAAGGTGATATCCGGGAAAGGTGGGAGCTGGAACACAGAGATGAAACAACCTCAGCAAGGGCTCACAACGAGACACGGTAATAGGTGCAGAGGTTCCTGATGTGCAGCCTTCTGGTCTGATCTCTTGATGACATTGCCTTCATCTTTCCTGACCTAATATCATTTTCAAAGTGCCCTATGAGTTTCTTCTCTTCTAAAATTGAAAACTATTGTATCCTACACAAATCAATTAAAATTAAGACAGGAACACAAGACAAAGCCTTACTGATATTGAATGTGTATTCTTTTTCACAAGAGCACTGCTACACTATGCCCAATGAGTTTTTCCTCAGTCTTTCAATTTTTTTTTTTAATTATATGTGAAACTATCCTAACTATTTGTCTGAGTAATGTTGCCCTAAGATATAATGCTATTTGGACTAGTAATGTCAACTGCATGTTTTTATTGATGGTCGAGATCTTATACCATCTTATACCATTAGTGGCAAATGAGAGCCTTGTAAACCATTTCTTTCCTAATATTTCTTTAATTCTGCACATAATCATGCATGCATAAAATGTTTAGTCATTTTCTATATTTCCATACATGTAATGTATAGGATACCTCGAATATTTTTTCCTCTCATTTTTCATGACCAGAGGGGGTTACACACATGTTCATATGATAGCAAGAAATTTATTCAATAGCCCCCTTTCCCTTGTTGGCATCCCTTTTTCTCATATTATTCATCTCTGATTTTGTATTTGTTACCTGATAACTTGCATCAAAACCAGTACTTTTAAAAGACTGTGAGATGTCTGAAGTATGAGTTACATGGATCAGGATATGGAATTTTCAACAATTTCATCTGAAAAGCTAAGAAATTATAAGTGTATTACATGATTTACATCACACTACTTCTTTTGAAGCTCTATTTTAGGAGAATGTTATCTCCTTTAGCCACTAGATTGTTAATAGCTCCTGTTATCTGTGATTTCTGCCTGAGCAAAATGTGGACATTGAAGAGAAGCAATACATTATCAGACTTTGTTGCGTAAATACAAGTCACAGGCTGTCAGCCAGCCAATACAAATACTGAGAGATCATTAAAAGGATCATTAAAAGTACCCATTACAAACAAGTTCAAGTAAGCACCACAATTGTGTCTTTATGTTAAAATTCAAGTTTCAAATATTCTTCTTATCCAATAGATACTTTCCATGTCCTTTTTATGAATTTAGTTCTTGTGTCAGTGACAAATATTTCTGAATAGAAAATTAAATACACTTTGTTTTCACTCATCAACATAAAATTCTGCTATATTATGAGTATCAGCAAGGGAATGACTGTCCTTGTCCCCACCGCACTTGACACAGGTGTCATTCTGCGGTTCTTCCCCCTCCACACACACATCTTTTATATTTCTTTCCCTTTCTTCTTTCCCCATCAACTCTGAGCCCAGCAGCTGCTTTTAGCAGTGCTTTTAATGGCTCCTTTGAAGTTTGACACTTCTATTATAAGAACTAAATTGGGAGCCACTTAACACCCCCTATTTCATTTTCACTATAAAAAATTGAGTGTTAAATGCAGGGAAGCACCAGTGAACGCTGTATCTAGACCCACAGGGACTGATTTTATTGATGGCTGCTCTGTGAGGTCTCAGTTCAGTGTCCCGTCTCCCTCCTGACCCAGCTGGAGGATGCAGGAGGTGGCTCTGCTCCGATCCGTTGCCTTGCCACAGCTTCTGCTGCCCTAGCTGCTCTACTGTGTTTCGTCCACATTGACAGTAAAAATATTCTGCAGTTAAATGTGTTTCATCCCAGGTGGCCTAGCACATTGCTTGTGACTGTCTCAGTTTTCTTCCTACAGCATCCTTCTCTCTGCAGTGAAATGTCCTCCTCTGAGCAGCTGGGCTCTGCACCTCACTCTGACACTGGATTCAGACCCACGGAGAGACTGCTATGGTCCAGCACCGTATGGAAAACAGCTCTTCAACTGACAGGTTTTCTCTCTTCAGTTCAAATATTTGATACTCAGTGTTTCTCAGTAAATCCTCACTTTAGTGGGTGAAACTAATGACTACAATAATAATCCTGCAACTGCCTTATCCGGAGAACAATAACAGAATTGTAAACGGAAAACAAAAGCAATGGAAAAAAAATATTGAGTGGTCACTAATTTCACCAAAAGGTACTATGAGTCAGAACTTTTATTATTACAGCAAGCAAGAGGAAAAACCTAATTGAAGAGTTGTAAACATTTTTAAAACACCAGTAAGCAGCTGGATGTCTCTCAGTAGGAACAAGATCTTCTGAAGCCTAGCTCAAAAGAAAGTCTGTCCAACAAAGATTAAAGATTGCCACGTAGCAGCAAATAGCTGACAAAGACTGTAGAAGCCATTCCTAAAGAAAATGAACCTTATGTTCCTGAACTTCCAAGTGATAAAGAATCCAGTAGAACGGTGATGGGAAATAACTTCCAAGTATCAGCGTAAAGGACTCTGCAGTAATTTTCCCATCTTTTACCAGGCTTAGATGGGATCATTATGCTGTTATAAACACTTCTGCTTAAGAAACAGCCTTGAACACAACTTTTAAGGGAAATATACACAAGGAGGTAGAGGAAATCATAGCTTGCATTCAGTCTGGTTTTAGCTGGATACACTCTCTTCAAAGTATCATACTTGCCAACCAAGAGCAAAACATCACAGGACAATCAGAGCGAGAAAAGTAATGAGTTCATTTCGGCTACAGAAACAAGATAGACTCAATCATGTCACGTCTTTGTAAATCAGGTTTGGTCAAAATACAACTTCCTATTGTTGAAATATACATTTGAGCAAAACCACCTGATGAGAATATTCTCTAGAGAACAAAACAATCTGCTTGATCAAGTTCCAGGTTGGAAAAAGGTCATGGATTTTATATTGCAAAAACCATCAGCAAAGTGCAACTAATATGCAGGATACAGAATATATACCTATCTCCAAAGCACATGGAATCACAGAAAAAGAAAAAAAAAAAAAGAGACATGTTGCCTTCAGCTGGCAGAAAATAAGAAGGTACACATGGATGACTTCCAGATTCATTCAAAAGGGAGAACTAGTATTGCACTTTCTCTGAGTTTCTACTGGTATCAGAGCGACTTTTATGAGATTTGGGTTTTCTAGCTGTGAGACATTTGCTGGCTCTTGTCAAACGAAGGTCATCCCTTCACTAGGGAGACATAATACATGTCATTTATCCTGCCCTGATGGCTGTGGGCCTGGGAGACAGCACTTGAAATCCTGCACAAAGATGTCTTGAGCTTTCTTGCTTCTCTGAAGCAACCAAGAAAAGCTCACATATCTGTTTCTGCATGTATCTTTTACACTTGCATCCCCTAGTAATTTCTGCTAGTGGCAGTGCTAGGATTTCAATTGAGGAAGAGGGAGCTCAATGAAAGTGGCCAATTATAATACCTCATGTTGACGTCCTAGTCTAAAAGTCTTGCAGAGAAGTTTGGAAGAGGCTACTCACATCTCCCCAGTACATTCCCGACATACAAAGTCTTCTTACTTCTGTACCAGCAATGCAGAGAGGAGGAGAAGGAGGAAGAAAGACAGAAAATACATCTTGAAACTTGAGGAGTTCACCACTCATCTCTGCTGAAGGAAGAAAGTAGGGTGCTTTTCATGCTTTCTCCCACTTTGTCTCATCTTAGAAGGCTTTTGAAGGCTGTATGTGTCTCAGTGCTACACACAGTGCAGTGAAGGCCTCTTGACTTGAGTTAATGGCATAAGGTGAGAGTGAGCTGAATTCTTACGAGAAAGTTGCTTGTGTTACAGCATACAGCAGTATGAAGACCATCTTCCTGAAATCTCAGAAGCTTGTCAGGACTCTTGAGATCAAAAGATTCTCCAAGCCTACAGGAAAGCCACTAGTGAACTCATGTTAGTGAGAGAGTCTTCATGTTGCTTTAGTACCATTAATATGACCAGAAACTTACTCTTACTTAACACAACATCCTGAAATAGTCTTTAACACTCTAGCTTGAGCAATAGTTTTACTATTTCCTCTGCCGGTTCTTTTCAGAAGTACTACACTGTAGCCTATGTGTAAGAGTTGCTGGCAGTCTGTCCACGTTCTGTCCAAGAATGTTCCAAGTTCTGCAAAAACTTATGGAAAGAGCAGTGGACTTCCCAGTAAAAATGGGCACTACTGTCATTCCAACTAATTAGCTTTCATATTTTGACTCTTTCATGTAAATTTAATAAGAAAATACTGAGCCAACTTAGAATAAGGAAGTCAAGATATAAATGCACTTCTAAATTTTGTTATTTTTAATAATCTACTGGATGCCTTAATACTCCTGAGCTATAGATTATGGGAAAACCAGGCCGGATTTCTTTGCTTGGTTGACTTTTTTTTCATATATGTTTGCAGTTACTGCTTGGAGGCATCTGCTTCTGATTAGGACTGTCAAGTAACCGTAGCATCGAAATACATTCAGAAAATAGGATGTACATGGCTTTGTAAATAATGATGTCAAGTTGACAGAGAAGAGATCACAGCCCCTAGAACTGTAATATTGCCCTTTCTCAATATTTTGATTTTTATTTGCCTCCACACTGTTATTAAATTCATATGAACTCAGATGATATTTCAATTTGATGAAAACTTAAATTATAAATGAATCCATGCAGCTGGAAATAAATAATTTTATATAAATGCCAAGTTTGAGGTATTGAAATAAGGGAATTTGAACCCCCTCTCAAATGAGAAAAAATTACTGAGAAATGTTCAGTAGTATTCATACTGATGTGAAAAACTGTCTGTGACTCAGGCCTTTCTTCATGTGGTATTTGAACTTGCTGTGTTCTCCTTCCTTGGATTCCATGTAGATGGTTTTGGGTCCTTCTATGGAAGGAAAACACAACATACATGCTCATTCCTACGTACTAGACTGATTTGTTAACCTAAACTAGCTTTCTAATTCAAAATGAGTATTTATCAGACTCTTTTCCACTGCTGGCTAATTCTTGGTTCCCATCTCCTAAGCTCCCGCCTTCCCTGCGGGCACTTAGCTCCTGTCTGCTTTGCAGAGGAGGAGATCGTGCAGTGGGCAGCGAGATGTCGGTGGCAAGGCAGCAAAGCCTGCGATAGTGTGAAGAAACTCCTTGATTTTTCACATATATACAGAGAGCAGACAAAGAGGATGAGGGAAACAGGCATGGGCTGAGGGCTGGAGTTTCAGTGCAGTCCTTACTTCAATGGATTAGTTGTATACAGTCCATTGGTCACAAATGCTGTATTGTGTATCATGTACATCATCTGTACACGTGGAAGTGGGCAACTTTGCTGCCTTCCATATTTCAGAGGCGACTGTTGCCATCATGGATCTCTCCATCAGTTTGACCAAACAAGGACTCATACATCGGGCTGGATTGCCACTGTCACCCTCCACATGACCAGGGCAGAGCTCTTGTCAATGCCATGCTTGGGTTTTTTTTTGTAAGAGGAGGAAAGGAAGGTGATGCAAAACTGGAACCATGGTGACACTCAAAAGCATGGTCTTCTGCTGCCAGCATCTTTGCAGTCATGCTGGGTTATACCATGTGTGCCTCTCAGTACAGACCCTCTGCTATGCTCTCACTGCTTGGAGCTGGGAGTACCAGCCCAGCACATGCACTTGCTCCCTGGATCAGGGTGATACAGTGACAGCTGTACCTCCTCCCCTGCTCTCTGGGTCCTCTCACCCATGGAGGCACTCTGCTCTTGACATGTAAGAAGGTGACACTAACCTGTCCTGACATTGGGGCAAAGCACTAGAGGGCTGCTCTCGCACTTCAGAGCGGTAACAGGGACCTGGTTATAGTATCGAGCAGGAGAACAGCAGCCATTACTGGGCAGAAGGATGTGGAAGAAACACTGAGAAAGACGGATGGATGGATGGATGGATGGATGGATGGATGCATGGGTGGGCTGTTGCTTTATGCTAGTCTGGAAGTCTGTCCATTCATAATCCTGCTTCTCAGTTTTCCTCTTTGTTAAATAAGTACAATACCTTTGTCTAGAGGGCAGGGGAAAATAAATAATTCAGAACATTCAACAGCTTTACAAGAAGGTGGCTTGATTTGCTATTTTTAAAGTAAATTAATGCCTTTTATGACAGGTGGATACATTTAATCTTCTTTCAGGAAGCCACTAGCAAATATATATTTTTTTTTATATTCACCTTACATAGTGATTTTTTTTTTTTTAAAGGGTGACTGCAGACATGTAACCACCTGCATTACAGCTTGAGAAATGAGAATCTGGAGTCTTCCAAGATTTTGGAGAAAGATCAACAAATCTTCCTGATTGTCTGAGAGCCTTTTGGAAAGCACAAACCCTGCAGGTTCCCGGGGGAACCTCTCTCATCCTTACTCATCCTTGCCCCTGTGGTCTCCAGAGGAAAACTCTGGATTGTGATTGCCCCAGCCATTGCTGATGGCCTCTTTGTTGTAAGTTTATCAAACTAGGGGAAACCAGCTTATCAGCAGTGTTGCACTAATGATTTTAAGAGATCAGGCAGTAGCAGTAATAACAAAAAAGACTGTAGGTGCTCCCATCATATGTGATTCTTCATTTTAAAGCCAAGCCAAAAAATGCAGAATTCCAACTCAGTATACTTTACACAATGGAGGAGTCACTTTGTGTCCGCAACCTCAGTGGCCAGCCCTCCTGCACTCAGGGGTCCCAACAAACCATTCTCGCAAACCACTGCAAGATGAGCCCAGCACATAGTATAAAATACTGGTATTATTCCTCAAGACTCAGACATGGGATCTGTTTCTCCCATGTATGTGGTGCTGATGTGTTCTTGGAGGGATGCACCGGGAATGAGGACCACAGGTCCCTGCTAGCACCTGCAGGAAAGATGGGTCAGCAGTTGGAGGTGGCAGGAGACACAGGGAGGCTGGGGGCTGCTGCTCTGCCGGGGTCTGCCTGAGACAGGAGAGATTGACTGCAGCACGTTGGCAGCTGCCTGGCCAATGCGAAAAATCCCTTTGGAAGGTGAAGTTCAGACAGAAATCACTAATTCAAAAGAAGCCACTAATTCAACAGCATATGTTTTCCTGCTGATTGCATCAGGTTTCCCTGCAACACCCCTGACAACACTGGCAATAACTGTGAATCTTAATCAAGGTCAGTCATTATATCTAAGCCTAGCCCTGCTCTGATATTTCCCTGGGTCATTTTTCTTCAGGGCCTTTCTTCCCTCCAGATTTTTTTCCAAGTACCTCCTTTATCCTCCTGTCAGCTGAGGAGCTGCCATTCTCAGCCTGCATCTCTGCGTCGAAAGGACCTCACCATTGACTGCTCCCTGGGCTGGGCTTCTTGTCTACTGTTCCTGCTGCGATTCCCTCTCCCCACCCTGTCCATCATCTCATCCTTTGAAAAGGAAGTATTTTCACCTTCACTTAATCCACCCAAATGCCTTTGAACTTGTCTTGTTGCTAAAGCTGTCCCGCTAACAGTATTTCTCTCCCTCGTGCTCAGATGGTCTTCGCTGCCTCTGGAAACAGGAACACAGGGCTTCAACCGTGGGCACAAGCACGTTATGAGTGGAGAACTGTGACTGCCTCCAGAGGTGCCAGCGTCGCTCGATCCCCTATCATCGCTGCAACCCTGTTACAGTAAAAATGCCGACCCATTCCCACCAATCTCGGCATGGGCTCCCAGGGGAAACTCTGAGCACAGACGCAGCGGAAACCCGCTGGTGACATGTGTTTCTGAGCTGCTCTATAAAGCTCTCCAGCTGCTTTGGGAGAGGCTGGTTTACATCCAACAGGAATGAGAAAAGGTCATGTTTTGCGTCTGGTGTGCTTTGCATATTTCAGCACCTTTTAGAGAGCAGCAAGCCAATGTGAGTCTCAATTATGAGTCTCTTGAAAAGAGATTTGAATGCTTTTCTCATATAATAACAGCAGAAATAGAGAGTGGTGTCATGACAAAAGCATATACAGAGAGACTGCCATTTCCCAACTTGTCTTTCTCTGCTGAAAGACAATGCCAGAAATCACTGGCATTCACGCTGCGGAGTCTGGTGGAATGGGTAAAAATAAAGTACTTACGCAAATAGAAGTGTTTAGATAAATACACAGAAAGATAAACAGATAGGCAGACAGACAGATGTATGCATATGTGCATGTATAATAATGAACGGCATGTATGTAACAGCCCAGATGTTACTCCTGATTTCTGGAAAGCTATGAGTAGATATGAGAATGGCAGGTTTTTTTCAGAGTTTTGGGGGAAGGGGACTCCTTAGGTGCTAAATGTAAGACAGGGTAAGCAGGATTACTGGGAGATGCTGATCACCCCCAGCTCCAGTAGCAACAAAGCATGCTGAGATACATCAGCCTCCATCCTGGGCCTGAAGACCTCCGTCCGCTGCTCCATCCTGGCACAGGCACCAGTGGTGCTGGTCACAGGTGATGCTGTTTGTAGAAGAAATGGGAGCTCCCTCTTGCTTCCTCTCTCCACTGGGAGCACAGGGGACATCTGACATGGGAAGAGATGCAGCAACCTCCTTTAGTCTGGGGCAGAACATGCATGTGGTACACACATGCATTGGACACTTCCAACAGCAGATCCAGGTGTGGGGGGAACAACGCTGCCCGTTGGTGTTCGTCACTAAGTGGGGCAGCCTCAATCAAGAGCTCGTCCCTCCATTGCTGCTGCTCCCCCTCCCTGGTGAGCTCTCACCAGAGCCGCTGGTGGAGGCCAAGGCTACTTCTGCCATCCAAAGGCACCCTGAAAGGACCATGGTCTTGGGCTTGTGCAAAGTGGGAGCTGTACAACACGACAACAGCCTAAGACCACAGTTGGTGCATCCATACCATGGTGCATCCAGCCCTGCCCATGTATATTTTAGACTCCTAAAGGCAAGGAAAGCCAGGTGCTTTCTTACAGTAATCCAATTCTAGCTTTTAATCAACTGTAGCAAGTTATTATTATTTTTTTAGTCAACTGAAGTTTGTCGATGATAGACAACTTCATTCACTTGAGTAAACCCAAATTCTCCACCAGGAAAACTCCAGGTAATACCATCATGGGCCTTGTCACAGTGTGCAGAGATGCAACATTATGGCCAAGAGTGGTGCAAGTAAATATGGTAAAGAAAATAAATCATGCTATTTCTACCCCGTCAAAACATGAAAATTAACCATCTGTATAAAGCTATCTTGCATGGGCTACACTTTATCCTCAGTTTCTCCTCTCTGAATCTTAAAGGTCTGTGCTCTCTAGCACCTCCTAAAATATGGTTTATTGATAGTCTCAAATACTTTATTTACACAGGCAAATGGTACCTGGTTCTAAACTTATCCTAAGGGAGACAGATACCTACAGATACCAACTGCATTACCTGCAAGGGTTTGTTTTTATGGATGTTTAAGTCAGGTGTAAAATCTATAAGAATGTGTACCTCATGAGAAGAGAAAACAAGAAGTTATGTCGAACAGCTACTTCAGAAATCCTAAGAATCTTCTTTCAGGAAGAAAAAAGGAGCCTATGGGTAACGGCATGTTGCATTCCAAAAAGCTGAAATAGCACATAAACACCCAAAAGATGCTTTCCCTGGGGCAGACCTCGTGGCACAGTGGATAAAAGCCGTGACACAACGCGCAGCACCAGGAGGGGAGGGGGATATCCACTCTCCCTGTGCTTTCTGCGCTGTCACTCCAGGGTGGACAGGAGGTAATGACCACCCTTCTGCTACCTGAGACATACATCCTTTGCATCACCATGACACAAGGGCCAGCAGGGTCTGTGCTTGGCATGTGTGCAGTCCCCACATAGGATGTTTATTATTTCTTGCTTATTTGCACCCAGATTTCTGCTCCTCAGCATCCCCATGGAGCTATGTATACAGCCCATGAGTGGCTCAGTCCTTAGGTATTGATCCCCCCAGCTCCTGAAATAGGGAATTCCTAGCCTCCCCTCCAAACAGATGCACAGAAAGCAAGGGGATCTGCAGGTCCTCTGGAGCAAAGCATGGGCTTTAACCTGGTCTCCGTATACCAAAGAGCAGTACTTTTGCTGGCAGAGCAGCTTTCCATGCAGTAAAACCTGCACGTACTCACTCCTGATGTTGTAGCTCAAGCTGTTAGGGATGGTCACGCTGGGTCAGATGGGTGGTCCCTCCACCCCAGCACCCTGCATTTGTCAGCATCAGCATCTAAGGCAGCGAACACAAACTGTTCATTTCTGCCTGAAAGTCCTCAGGCTTGTATCTACATGAATCTAAGAAAGAATTTGTTTCATTTCCTATGCCTTCTGCCATTACCTGTTGTAAAAGTATAAAGTTGTTTATATTGCTATGTGGAAGTCTGCACGTTTTTCATGAGACAAGAAAGTACCTCACGCAGCATGACAAAAGGCAATCTTTGCCCTTGAGACTCAAACTGAGCTCACAAAGGAAAAACAAATATATGTGAGGAAAGCCAGCCTGCTTATCCACTATTCGTCTTCAAGAAGCTTGCAGCCCTCAGCACATTCACTCTCCACCAGAAACCTTAGCACTGGTTTTCTTAGTTTCTAGACTTTCCAAGGGCTTTTTTTTTTTTTTTTGACAGTCAACAAGTGTTGCAAAGTAACACTCCCTTCCCCAGCCTGTCATTTTTATAAATCTCTCTGAAATGAAATGTCTTCACACAGACTTTGTTGATACAGCAGAGAGCTGTGTTTAAAACATTGGTGAAACTTATTTGCTTGACACAAAGAGTCTCTTGGTGGCTATTGCAATGGTACTACTCAGATTGGGGTTTAAAACATTTTCAGTAAAGAAAATGAATAATTTTTGCAAACGGTACTAGGTATTCCATCTGTGCAAGTCTCATCTGTCTAATTTAGATCAATCAAGTTAAATAATATTGCAAGCTGTCATGCCTTTGAAAGACTTTCCCCATTCTTCAAACATGTTAGAGCCCGCGGTCAGAGCACTAAGCAATGGGAGACGCAACGGTTCTTCCATCACACCGGAATTTTCAGTCTCACACTGAAGAACAAGCAGGTCTGCACTCAGCAGTACCACGATTGTTATAAATTATGAATAGTGCTTATCCACAGCCAAAAAATCTCTGATTTGTGCTGACAGACCACTAGACATCATTATATTGCTGGTCTACATGAAAGCGCAGTCCCAGTTGTTTACCAGGCTTGTGGGAAGGGGAGTTGAGAAGCGCTAAAATCAGGAGGTTCTACTTCACTGCTTGAAAACTTCATCTCCTGCAAAAATATTTTCTCTTGAGTGGTAATAAAATGGCTATTATATGCAATATCTACATATAATATTTCTAAGATATGGTATTGATAGAGCTTAATCCTATCTTTGTTCTTTCATTTATTAAGTCTTTTTTGTTGTTGTTTTCCTATACAATCAGGGTCCACAGCAGATCTGATAGGACAGTTCAGATTGGTTTCAGCATGGATTTGGGAAAATTGTTGCTTTTCACTTCAGCAGCAATGTCAGGTGTGACTTAATGGTCTGGAACTGCTCTCTTCTTCCAACAGGCACCAGCTTACCCAGGCAGGGTAAATCACTTCCTTGTCATGGCAGTCTTGTACTTTTACGCTGATATGTTTGATCGTCCTCGGTGTTTGTGGATTATCATAACTAGCAATTACAGTACAGTTTATGCAAGTCTGATGCAGAGCTATTAGAAAAAAAAAACTACAGGGAAACCCCTGCCTGGTTTCTGCTGGGCTCCTTGTTCCACACCGCTTTCTGCCTCCTGAGCTACAGACATGGCCAGCAGAGATGCACCTGGTGCCATTCTCCCCTGTCCTCCTTAGCAGCCTGCAGCGTGGGTGCCAGCCCTTTGCTTCAGCATCACCAAGTGTCTCTCGAATGAGAGCCAGAGACAGAGATGCTTATTATTTTTGTTTCAGCTTCTAGACAATTTTTTACATGCAATAACCTAAAATTGTTCTCCACCCCTCCAAAGCTCCTGGAGCACCACCTTTACCCAGGGCCCCCCAGGGCTAAATCCTAGCAACATACTGACTTACACCAATCAACTATTTTCTCTAACTCAATAATATTTTGACTCCATTATCCTCCAGCACTACATAGCAAACTATATTGGGAATTGCCTATCAGTTTCTCCCATAGCTTCTGGCAGTGTGCTATGAGATTTCAGATATATTCTGGAAGGAAATCCTATCGTAAGTAACAGAACAATATATCTCTAGCCTTGAAGAAGATACAGACCCGTATCCTGAAGAGGTATGTCTCTAGATAGAGAGTTTGCAACTCATTTTCATGTTGCAGAACTCTCTACATTTCCTGGAGGAGAAATACACCCACTTAGAAATTTTACTCAACAGCTTTTAACTAAAAAATATTTAATCTATTTTTTTATTTAATCTAATTTTTTAATCTAGAGTAATGTCTTGGTTTCAGGAGGGATGGAGTTAGTTTTCATCTCAGTAGCTGAGTCATGCTCAGTATATAAGTGGGGGTTGCCCAGGGCAGTGGTGGGGGGGCATCTCTCTTTCTCTCTCTTTCACCCTCTCGCTGCTTTGCTTGCTGCTCAATTTTGCTTTTCTGTGATCGCTGCTTGGGATGGGCTGTATCGGTCATTGGGACATCGAGTGGTGAGAAAGTGTGCATTGTTCATTTTGTATATTTTAGTATCTCTATATTTTGTTGTTATTGTAATTTTCCTTTGCTATTCTAGTAAACTGTCATCTCAACCCATGAGTTTTCCTTTCTTCCCAGTTCTCTCCTCCGTCCCGCTGGGAAGGTGGAGGGTGAGCGAGAAACTGTGTGGTGACTGGGGTTAAACCACAACAAATAAAAAACTTTAAATATCATTTGCTTACAGTTTTGGTCATCAGGTCAAAGAAGATGGTTGAGATTACTTTTTGGTACCAAGTAAGTAAAGAAGAGCATCAGTGTCAGGTATATCTCTCTTTTCAACAGTAAGGCTTTTTCTGTACTTTATTTTCTTTTATTTTAAAATTGACAACTCCCATTCAGATCAGCAGCTGGACCTGAATAGCAACAGTATAGGCACCACCAGCTCTGGTAGTTCCTACTAGTTCCTACTATTTTCTTTTTAGCTGAGATAGGAGGAAGGCTCCTGCATCAATCCAATTTGCAGTACTTACAGTTTTTGTGTGACTTATTTTTCCTTAGTTGATACATTGTAACCAAAATCATAGCCCTGTACAAAGAAGTTCTGTATCTAGTCAGTCTCTTCATTGGTATCAGGGAAATACTGACAAAACTGGAAATTTGAACGCTAAATATTCCCCTATATCTCCTTTTACTTCTCTTGAGGATCAAGTCACTATTTAGCCTAAAAATTGTCCAGTGTTATAAATGTATGAAGGTCATTTTGCTGGCTTGACTGAGCTATATTTGAAGCATCATCGCACTTCCAGACTGAAATTTGTTTGGGAGACAATACGAGAGCCGCTATCCCTCTGGTTAAGCCAGGCTGTGTTTTCAGAGCAGCATAATGAGGTCTCCTGCCCACTGGCCCAGACAGGTTGGCAAGAGAGATCCTTGCATTTATGAACATGGCTGAAAACCTTTAGCATGTATTTTGCTTTGAGAGCTGCCAAATTTACCTGAAAGGGCATTTGCATGTATGCATACCCATCATTACACAAAGACTTACGGGTGACTTTGCTAATCAAAACAACATTTTCACAGCATAGTTCAAAGCAATTTTCAATTTGGCTATCAAAGTCATTTCCACTTTTTTTTTTTTTTGTGACTACTGCTTCCTGGAGGCTGTTTCATTTGCTCCAAGAGGACAGTGAAGCTACTCTGTGCTAGCACACAGCAAACATAAGAAGGGCACTCCTGTGCCCCACTTGTGCAAGTGTGCCTC
This sequence comes from Chlamydotis macqueenii, assembly GCF_036417535.1. Lineage (NCBI taxonomy): Eukaryota > Metazoa > Chordata > Aves > Otidiformes > Otididae > Chlamydotis > Chlamydotis macqueenii. The sequence goes on from NC_141556.1 coordinate 134,709,458, forward strand.
AGTCCTGCACAAGGCCATCAACATGCGGCACGTACTCCCTGGGCATGGTCCTTCATAAGCAGGGGACAAAACAGCACATCTGCTACTGGATATCATTCAAATGCAAATTTCATGCATGCAGGGAAAACAGTACTTAGAAAAATACTTGTAGGTTTGAAGGAAAGTAGGAGTCTCTCTTGCACTGTGCCTAACTCAACTTGCATGTCATGGCTGAATACCAAATTACCCAGAGCTTTGACACAAATCTACATCTGTTTTTTCTGACTCGTCACTATACCAAGAGCCACTGTTTTCAGGATTACCAGTCTCCATTGTTTTATTGTATTATAAACAGATAAGGAAGCAGTTTTAGGCAGCACAGATTAAGCCAACAGGTTTGTCAATGACTCCCTTCCCTGAGTCACTGGCTTGCAAGGCAGGTCCTTTCCTGCAGTCTGTCTCTCACTTAAGCAACTTTTTTTAATGGTTTTATTTGGGACCCATCAAACAGAAGGGAAGTCTCGTCCATCCTTCTGCCCAGGAGTCTCTTCGGGGGCAGTGGCCCCTGAAGCATGTGCTCAGCTCCACGGGCTGTACAGGGTGGTGGCTCAGGAGGCTGAGCAGATCCTCCCCTTCAAAGCCGTGGTGAAAGCTGGCTGGTTTCAAACTCTTTGAAACAAGGAATTTGTAACTCTATGATGGCTATAGATTGCAAAGTTCAGGGGAAGCCACTCTGAATGCATTTTGAGCCTACTTTTCTCACAAGGTTTGGAAGATGTTTGTTTTAATATTTTATTATTTTTAGTAGTAGAAAGTATCATATTTTTTTTTGGCTTAGCACATGTTCATCAGTCACTGTTAGTATGTAAGAACCAGTTTTTTTTTCATTGAACAGTTGTTAATTTCACATTCCACAGTTTGGTCCTAAGCCACAGATCCACTGTCAAAGCCCAGTACACACAAGAGCAAGAGTGGATTGGAGTAGTGCTGGTACAAGTAGAAGTAGGACTGATAGACTTACAATAATTATACAAACTACAAAATAGCCAATACAACACTGGTTTGAAGAAAAATCTCCTGTGCTGACAGATTCCTTTTGGTACCAGCCTGAAAACAATTCAGCTTCACTGTGTTTGTTTTTGTGAGTGCCTGGATATCAGCTATCTCCATGTTCTGGTCTAGGGAACAACAGTCTGTGCAGGTGAAACAGCCAGTACCTGAAGCTGAGAAACAGCTGCAGCAACAGAAAAAAAAAAAAAAAAAGGCACAGATCAGAGTGGATAAGGTTGGAAGATGTGCAAGAACAGAGAACATACCATTGCAAGCATCTAGAATGGCTGCTGCACGGCTGGAAGTGATAACAAATAGGAAATTGAATCATGTTTCACTTGAGATTGGAGATAATGGCATAATTTCACTTAATACCAGGGCTTTCTTGTAGGAGAAAGAACTTACAGTACTATCACAGGGAAGGTATTCAAGTCTGAGTGCCCTGACATCACCCTCCTGCACCTTTTCAGAGCACGCTGAGCAAAGCAAGGAGGGAAAGGTCTCGCTCCTCCAGACAGCTGCCTGCAGTTTGTCCTCAGGAAGGAGGATGCACTGTGGGCGTATTTAAAACACCTATCCTAAACAGTCTGCTATTACAAATGGAGTTAGAATTTTATTTTCGTCAGAGGTTTATCTGTGCATCTCTCCCATTCCTGATGATTCATAAGCAGTAACCTAATGCAAAAGACAAGAACACTTCATTAGGAAAAGACTGCAATCCTGTCTTGCTAAAACATGACTTGGATCTAGAAAACTCTACCAAAGAAACAGACGCTTTGGTAAGCAGATATTTGACTCCCTGAATTTCAGCCATGGGAACACTTCAAAAAGACACTTTAAAAATTGACATCCTTCTGCTAGAGTGCATTGTAGCATTGAGGTTTTCACCCAAGAGATAGCATCTAATCCAACTGGAAGATGACTACATTTTTCCTTTATTCTTTGCAAGTTCAGATGCACTTAATAAGAGAAGTTAAGAGGATCTGATCCACAACATCGGGCACTCGTGTGTGGAAAAGAAATCTGGCCACCGTTTGAACAGCAGAGATGATGCTGGAAACATTGAGTGACCAACAAATATAAGACCATTTAGCCTAATATTCTTAATTCTGCTTGCAAAATTCAAAATGGTGTCAATCTGCAATATATCCTAAAGCAATGGGGAGCTGAGAACTGACAATGGATTTGCTGAGGAATGGTACACCATCAACTAGTTATAGTCTAACTAGAAGACTTCACCCTAGCCAGATGTTTTTTTCAAAACATCCAGGTGTGCTGATGAACCAGACGATCGCACGCTACACTGCTAACAAGATATTCCTACTACAAATCTTGTGTGTTTCTATTGTGCTGATGGGTCAGTATATGATTGGCTACAATCTGGATGTTGGATGATTTGGAAATCAGACTTGGAAAATAAAGAGGCAGTGATCAATGTCTAATGGGAAGGGGAAAAAAAATCTTGTTCTTACTCCCAGCTGACTCACTGCTGTCTTTCTCTGCTACAGCTTGCTAGGAAGAGTTTTGATTACATGACTTTCCAATTTCACATTACTGCTAAATTATATAGAGCCCAGAAAATAGATCTTGCAAGGTCCTCCCTTCCCCAGTAGTATGAGCTGTAAGGCAAGAATCCTTGCACACTATCAGAGCTACTAGCACGCTGCTGTGTCAAAGCAATGAGAGCGTGTGAAGGTGATGCAAATTGTGCTATATTTGTGCAATCCAGTTAAAAACAATTGCAGCAGACCTTGAAAAAATTCTCTTTCCCTTGCCCTTCTTTTAGAGAAGAGTCTATGGGATCAAGGATTCTACATCTCATAGGGCCCTTAGACCTGGAACTGCTGCTTTGTCAATGTTAATCCCTCCTATTGTTTTCTCTTCATCCCACTTATTGTTCAAAATAGACGCTGGAAGGTGCATTTTTGCAGCAAAGTTGGCAATATGCGTATCGACATCATAAAATCTCTTCTTCTTTTATAACTGTAAGAGTTTTCAAAATCCTAACTCTTTAATTAACTGAATTTGTTAGCCCTCTACAGCAGTCATCCATATTGAAGTGTTAGCAGGAATAATGTATTTGCTTCGAAAAACTTATTAACATTCCTTTGCAATGTTGATGCCAGCTTCAACCTTTTAAAGTGTTCCTGAAGACCTGAACTCTGTTTCTCAAAATACTTTGGAAATACTATACAAGATAACAAACAAAAAATTTAATACATATTACATTACAATCAAACTACAAGGTAGCTCATCGGGAAAGTTCTTTAAAGTGTAAGTAAGTGCAGCACGTCACAAAACAACAAAGTGCTTTTTAATTGTATGCACCCTCCCACTGCTTTTGCAAGTATCCTTGTCCCAGTACTGTGAGAAGTAATCATTGCAAGTTTTTGCTTTCGTCCATATAAAAATGTCAAACACTGCAACATGTGTCAAAACACACAAATAGCACCTGAAATGCAGCCTGTGTCATGCCACATACTATGGTTTCTCAGGTCTGTGCAATAGCAACTAACTTTGGTAGAGCACAGAAGTACGAGAAGACTCCACATCGTGTGTTACCCAGCACTGGCTCTTGGTATCCTCTCCAACTCATCCAAAACAATGTTCAAGGAGAGAAACTACTTCTGGGTTATAAATGTTCTTTTTTTTTTTTTTTTTTTTTTAAAAACAGAGAGGAAAATTTCCATCTTTTCTACTAATTTATCCCACCTCCATTTTAATCCTTGAGTAGATTAAAATAAGTAAATCTACCTGGTCTAAAAGTTGTCAAACTGTTTTGATGCATAATTTCATATTGCTTTTTGTTTGTTTGTTTGTTTTAAACAGATCACAGTCATTATAGCGGGAGTTGTTAATGTGATAGTTTTGGACCTTAGTTTTCCCTGTATTTAATGGCAACACTACAAACCTCTTTTACAGAACTTCTTTTATGTAAATATATGAACAGACAGTAAAGTGCTCAAATACTACAAGGATAGTACTGAAGATAAACAGGGACAAAGCTGAGGAGACATTAAGGTATGAGCAATGTCTCCGATGTGAGCTGTAGGAAGAAGCATCAGGGCAATCACAATGTCTGCTAGAACAGCAGTATCTGGGATTACATATACTTCAACATGTATTTGTTCAGGATTGTATTTAAAAACCAACTAGCATGAGTGAGCTTTGCTTTTTTATGAAAGTTTTCTATGAAACCTCAGAATTCTATGATTCTGAGGTTTCCTACCAAATTCCAGACAGGACTGAGGAGCCCTATTTATACATCCTTTTTGCAGAACAAAGCCCATCAAACTGTGAACTCAAGAAGAAAATACTACTTTCCTTTAGAAAGCACTACAAAATATTTTTGTGAGTCATCACCATCAGCTGCAAGTTTAAATTCTGAAAAAAATAAAAGGAAAACATAGTAAATGCTACTTGCATGCAGGAAAATGCACTTGAGGGCACAGGGATTATAGTAATTCAGATGCCAGTAGGTTAAACATCAATCTGTAAGTGTTAGTTGTACCAGATTAATGAAGCATCTGTGCTGTTTACTCAGATTTGTTTTTCCTTTCAGCGATTTATCAATTGTAGCATTCCAGAAAATAAAAGCTTAACAAATTCTGTTTATGCTGCTTCTTCACACTACTCTTGTCATCTATATTTATTTAAATGATGTTCCTCATTTCTGACATTTTCCCTGGGGCTTGAAGAGCAGGTGTTCAGATATAGCTCCAAGCTGTCAAAAATGAAACTGGCAATGATTTTAACAGATACAGGGCTGAGGAAGTACAAGAAAGTTATAATTTTGAATAATTAAACACCACACAGGTTTTGTTAGACGACATCATCATTATCCAAAGGATATATTAGTTCAGATTTAATGATAAATGCAAAACGGGATGGTGGTCATGGTGGGACTGATACTGGAGACTGGATTTGAGTTCTCATGCCCAAAGCATTTCTTTGCAAATCTAAGTAAACTACATTGGCTCTGAACCAAAATCCATCAAGATTGCTTCTGTTGCCTCTCCTGGGCCCACAATTAGGGAAACACTTGTTCTAGAGAGACCACTTAGATAGCCTGATGTGGAAAGAGCACATCATTATGTGGCACTGCTCCACCTTCCCCTCCTGACTTTCTGGCCAAAACTGCTATGTGCAGTGAATCTTTATCACTTACTTCCTCATCAAGCAGCAACGCTAGTTGATTGTGTGGCTACTTCATAGTGTACACACATGTACTGGAATAACATGAGTAAGTGTAAGCTGTTATTTGTAGTTGGGTCTGTAACAGAAAGTACATATTTAACTATCTGTTCCTTCTGGTAAGTTCCAGTAGGCCGACTCTTTTGCTCCTCAGTCAAGTAGGTTTGTGTAGATTTATTCATTTCAGGAGCAAGGTCTGATCAAGACTAAAGCAAAAAGAGGCATAGTGACTTAATGTTTTTGAAAAATAATAATAAAAAAAAAATTCTTCAATACTTTCAAGGAAATCACTGCTTCTTGCTGGCTGAATCACCATCAAGTGTTGGCATAGCTCATGGGCTAATCCAGATGAACAAAACACATAATTTATCATCTTTCCAACAAGAAATTTTTAACAGGAAGCAAAACCTCCAAAAATATTTTGCGATAAATCTCCAAGTGACAGTAATGAATACATTCTATTGCTGACCAAAGAAAATGAAAGATAAACAGAAGTTACAAAACATTTTTTTCATACTCAGGTTTTCCTAAATTTCAGCCAACTCCAATACGACTGATACTAAGAGAACTAAAACAGAACAGAGAAAGTATTACTAACAGATCGAGAGACCCTGAACTGGCATAAGGAAGAATGTAGCAGTCCTTTGGATGGGCTACTGCTATACTTTGGACTATGGTGAAGACTACAACAAATGGCAACTGATAAATAGTTTTCTTTTTTTCCTAAAGGGCTTCGTGTTTGGACTTCATTATTAACTTCAGCAATACCATCAGAATGAATTGCCTACTGCAATCTAAAAAAACAAGTGCTATTAGCTGCAATCATACAGCAATAATTGAGCACTCTTCAGCTGTTAGCCCAGTGCTTTTTTCAGTGTTTAGGAAAATCGAAGTGACTTACAGCATGCCAAGTAGGTAGGCTGCTGCATCAGTTTTGCAAATGAATTAAACCAGGGGCTGATAGATACTGGCAAACATCTATCAGTTGCTTACTCTTTGCTCATACAACTCGGGGATTTTGGTACTTCCACTCAGAAGTAGCAAAGCAGTAATTGCACAGATCTACTAGGAAACTACCTAAATCAATCTCAGCCAAAATTGGCATGTAGAAGTTCACTCGCCTCCTCTACAAAGAAGGAAAACCACTCATCACTGCCCCGCTTCTGGAGAGGTGGATTTTCTGTGCTTCATTTTTCAAGTTGGGTCTACGTGTACCACTGTAGGCATTCACTATAAAAGTGGCAAAAGCAAGAATAGTGAGGGTCAAACTGAAAACTGGGACTGCAAGACTGAGAAAACTGCAAACGGGAGGTCACGCTTCTCATCAGCTGCAGGAAACACAGAGCCAGAAGCTGCTGAGGCTGAAGTGTGCCCAAGAAACAGGCATACTGCAAAGCACTGTTAACCTGAAGCATTAACTTACAATCACTTACCTGCGTTAACACATACACAATGGAAATGTAGCAACTGCCATAATACCATCAGTAATTACTCAGTGAGCCATCTTCCAGGGAACAATAAGCCATGCACTTCAGAAAATGACTTAAAATGTCTTCTTTAACCTCAGAAAAGAGCATACAACCTGCTTTTCCTGGCTAACTAGAACTGATCAGCTCTTTCTAGTACATATACTGTAAATACAGACATCTTCATGTCCCAGGTACGTCTTATGGAACAGGATCTAAACCAATGAATCCTTACAGCCACCCGTGATGCGTTCTGCAGAACGGTGTTGTTTGGTCAATTTCCAGATTTGTTGTTATTCTGACTGAATGTCCACTTTCAAAATAATGCCATAAAAAAAAGAATGAACACTCCTTTATTAACAGAACAGCATTTATACCTTTCACACTGCCAGTCCAGCTACACAGAAAGTACGAGCATCCCCAAGACATCGCAGTGGTTTAAAATGCTCTGTGCAAAACCCTGTACGGTCAATATCTGCCATATAAACTAACATCTGGAAGCAGGGACAAATGTTTGAGAGAACTTGAACACAGACATCAGAGACAAATCAGTTACAGCAGGGAATCACTGATGAAATAGAAAGGCAATTAAAAAGTCCTGTTTCTGGCCCTGCTGCCCCTACCCCCTTTTTATGTTAAAATACTATAATTAAGACTTTTTTTTCCCCAAATTAGTCTACTCCAATGTGTTTTTTTCCTTAACATACTTTTGCAATCTAACGGAAACTTAAAATAGTTTTTCCATCTAATTAAAAAACCTCAACATGCCTGTGTCCTTATGCAAAAATTCCTGTTTTCACTATTAAAAAAATTATACTTTCCATGTAAAACTGACTTCTGATACCTCTTTGAGCATTCAAATACACTGTAACATTAAACCACTGCAATTAATTTCAGGATGAACAACATGAGTGCCAATGTGAATGGTGTCACTGGAACACCACATATTCCTATGGTTCAGAGCTATCCCACAGTAAGACTCTGGAAATAGAGAAGAAATGATGTACAAAGCACTATTTATGAAGTTTGAAATCTAATCCTTTACTTAGTAAAGCACAAAACTGAAGCTAAGTATAGGGCAAAAAATCGCTTGCTAGAAAAAAAGTATGTGCTCTTTTGGAGCACAAATTGCTAATTTTTAGGATTACAGTCACTGCTGTCTCTTGACTGTCTGTAAAGCCAAGATTAACTGCTAATCTACAATGAGGGGAAGGAAAATAAATCTTGTATCTTGACAGTTCATATAATCAAATCCTATTTTGTGAATTGTCCAAGTTCTAAAATTTATAAACTTTCTAAACTGAGTTTCATGTACTGTGGAAAAAAAAATAAACAAAAATTGAAAACAACGTTGTGTCTAGTCTCTCAGTTTTGAGCATCATACCAAATCATGGTTCTGCTGTGCACTCGGTAACTTCAGTGTGTGTTTGACACAAAACCTTCCAAAATGGAGTGGCTGAAATCTGTGTTTCCAAGGGTAGGCAAGAAAAACCTGAAACTACGAACAACTGGAGACTGGGAAAATACTGACAAATCACCATATGTGTTGTGATGATGGAAAAAATTAAGTTTTCACAAAAGGAAAATACAAAGTAGACTACTGTCAATTTCTGTTTAAGAAAAAATGCTGTTACTTTGCCATTTCTCTTTTTTCTTTTTGTTATATATATATATATATATATATTTCCTTTTACTGTCTGATGTTTAAATACTAGTTAGTTTTACCAAGAGATATATATATAATCTATTTGTATTGTGGGGATTTGCATTAGTTGTGCCACAGTAGTGTTCACATGCCAATATCATGTGCTATCTTATTATGCTAGGCACTCTGCCGAAGAATTTATGATCATCTATTTTACATCTGTCGTGACAAATATCACAGCTTCTACAATACAATGGACTACGGGCCATTACCATATTGACCCCTCCTTCATATTAAGTATCTGCAGACTAAAAAGAGAACCTACATCTCTGGAGATGTAGCTATTTTCAAAAGACTAAACATTCAAGACTACATATTTCCTCATATTTATTTTGTAACTGCATTTTTCTAAAACATATTAAAATAGAAAAGATGTTCATCTGATTCATCATACAAAGAAAATACCAACATAGTAATAAAATACTGAAAATATATGAAAGCACCAAAACATTAAAATATTCATATTGGCAAAGACTCTAAGAATATATTTTTTTTTTGCAATTTTACAGTAAAGTGCTATTCAATCCACTCAAATTAAGGAATTGGCATTTTAATAGCATGGTTATTACTACCTTAAGTTTACAAATTACTTTGTTACCTTTCTCAACAAGACAACAACCCATTTGGTTGGAAGTAAAGCATTTGAATTGCATGCACAAGAAAATAACCTAAATAACAGCTTCATAGTAAGCAGTGAACAATGCAAGTTGCCAATTCATTAAGAAAACAAAATACTGAGAAGCAAACTGAACAGAAATGAGATTAGTGAAAAATTAAGAAAATGTACATGTGGTAAAACATTGGATAAATTAAGAAAGGACAGAAGACTGTGCACCAAACGGTTCTGTAGACTTGCCTTTTACATGGTAATTTTTTTAGTAACTATATTGCTGCTTAATTAGTTAATCAGTTTACTAATGCATTTTTTTAAACTGCCCTTTTCTATGTCCTAAAAATGATACTACGTCTACAACACATTGGAGAGATACTGTGAGCAAAAAGACAGAAGCAGAGTATGACCTTTATTCTTCCTCAATAATCTCTTCTTATCTATTGAAGTCATCAGACAAAACTAAATGATCTGTTACAAAGCCAATTTGTAGCAAAAATTAATTCTAGTAAAGAAATTACTTTAAATTTTTAGACCTCATCAAGAATGAAAATTTTAAACATATGAAATATATCATCAGTCTCCTTTGAAGTGTTTATAATTTTAATATACATATTTACAGCCATGAATAGAAAGAATCCTAAGTTCTCCCTAGCTTCATTCTCCATTTCTACAACAGTTTCTGAGAAATGGCATATATAACACTTTCATCTTGTCTTCAACAATATTTAATCTTCGTGAACTGACTTTCTGTTTTCATAAATTCATCTCTAATTTAAGCATATTGCACACCTCAGAATAAGTTCTTACACTGACTATTTATTAGCCTTTTTTCCAACCGATAAGAGGTCATCAAATGTCAACAAGTCAACTCTCACATTCCTTCTGCAATTTGACTATAAGTTGCTTTAAAAAAAAAAAAGGGGGAAGAATAGGAACAGTGTCTTATAATTATTTCACTACTGTCTTTGGAATCAAACAAGGTTTATATTTCTCGTCAATATGGCTGTGTGTATGTTATTTGGTAGGAAATACTTACAATAACTCTGCATTCAGGAAAAGCCCAAAAATAAGGTATTTAACCAATTAAAGCAATGAGTCTGAATTAACAAAATGATTACTAACAACAAATATCTTCCTTTATATGTACTTATACATAGATTATATAAAAAATCTGCCTGTACTACATAATTTCTGTAAAGTTTCCTGAATGAACAAGTTATCTTTAGAATACACTCAAATTGACTGCTTGCACCATCTATGAGAGCAATTCAGAATGTAAGAATGAATATGGTGAAAAAAAAAATAAATAATATCTTCAAAGTATTTGAATAGAGAAAAAAACCAACATAAACAGTTTTAAATTATGTTATTATATTTGGTTTCCTCCTTCCAGTTCAGTAGTATTTACGGAATTGTACAGTGAAAATAGGTCCTAGCTCTAAGATCTTCCTCATGCACTGTTCTAAGTGTCAACTTTCAGTAACTTCCTTTGCTGGTCATTCATTTCTTCCTTTTCTTTTTTTTCAGCAAATTGCATCATCGTTCACAAACGTCATTTTGGCAGTTGCAGAATCTGAGCGCAGCACTCCAATCTCTTCCACTCCAACCAGGCAGCACATCCAGTGCAAAACTATTCTTTTTAGCTTCTCTGGGTCAGGTAGAAGCAGAAGGCAACAACAATAACTGATAGTAATGATAAAACAACTGACAACTGCTGAAACCAGAGGCAGTGATCAATCTGCTCTTGAAGTCTTTTATTAATTTGCAGTATATGAGTTAGCTGAAAACAGAAATAGTTTCATTAAATTAGAAACATGAAAGTACTTGTTAATACAGCATAGTATAAAAAAAAAAACACAAACAAAAAAGAGACTTCTCTTACTGACTGATACCTTTTGTACCTCTACATACTTCAGAAATCACTTCTGCTAAAGAAGCTTCAAATCTTAAGAATTATAGAGTCTATATTGTCTACATCAAGCAGGTGACATCTTTACATTAGGAAGCAAAATGTATCGCTGAGGCTGTTTGATACCTCAGATGTGTAATATACACAAGAGAAATGAGCAAATTGCATTGAAAGTAGTATTTTATTAAACTATTACCATGCAACAAAATAATTAAATCATTATCACTGATTTAGTTACTTTCAATTGCTGAGCTTTTCAAGTAGTATAATTCCCAAAGTACCAAAGAGGTTTAGCACAAATTCTTTTTATCTCTATCATATTTTATAATTTTGTTCAATGTTCAGCACAAAGAAATACCCTATTACCTGTATATGTAAATCTTCATTGGTTTTTGCTGGAATATTAAATGTATTCTCTTTTAATGTCAGAGAAGAAGGCTTACTACTTTCTACGACATGACATCTGAGCCTGTAAAAGGAGAAAAAATATGCACCAAAAAGAATAAATTTAAAGTAACATTGTATAATTAATAGTAAACAGCCCATCTAACAGTTAATATATGTGCTTTATCATCTGTTATGGTTGATTATTTTTCTAAATTACTATTTATATGATTGTTTGAAAAGCCTTCCTCAGTCCACCAATTACGTTTTGACAGCTTTTGATAAAGAAAGCAAGATCAAAATGCACACTCAGTTAAAATACGTCCTTATAATTTGAAATTCAAAGCACAGGATGCACTGGATTGTTCAAATACTTACTACCAGAGACGCAACAATTCATTGAACAGCAAACAAAATCTAAAGGTTTTATTTCCATTTTAAACCTTAGCAACAACATTTTTTATAGAGTCCACCTCTTCCACAGTTGAAACTGCAGGAACAGAATTTCAAGACACAACTGAAGGTAGTGGAATCCTACGCAATACATAAAATGCAGCAGAAGCTCTTCCGATAACACACAAGTCTCTTAGTGTGGAAATGAATTAATTTACTAAAGAAATGGTTAAATTGAGGCTGTGACATTTTTCAATTTTAAGGAAAGAGAAACAATAAAACTTCTCTGGCAAGATAAAACAAAAAAAAGGAACAAATACATGTAATAAAATCTAAATGGATTCCTCGGGTAGAGTACTTGCACATATAATATTAAAGAGACAATAATTTTGTTCTCCATTACTTTTAATCTAAGTTTAATAAAAAGTCAGTTTTGTATTCATCAGTAACATATGTACATGGCACACTTTGCAGGTGATAAATTTAACGTAATCAAATAATCCCCCCTATTGTTACAGGGTCTGTCTTAAAAAAAACCACAACATTTAGGCAAGGAAGCTTAAGGTCACTCACATGATGCAGATTTTGTTTAATAGGGAAGTAAGGCATAAGCATTTGAAACAAAGACAGAGCAAGACTTGGGCATCAAGTCTCAAAAATACTTTTTTCATGTTAATTTTGGTAAAGGCAGCTCCAAAAAAAAACCCAAACCAAACTCCACCTAGGAACAATCTAAAGTAATAACACAGTGAAATTACTTTTTTTAAAAAGATGAAACAGCATCTCAAGTTCATGGCTCTAAGACTTCTAGATGAAAGAGAACTACAATGAACTTCTCCTATAAATGTAAAGTAATGCAACTAGATCTCAATGGATAAGAGAGAAAAGTAACAGCCATATTTAAAAGAGTGTATGGAGAAGCACATTTTCCTAGTGGTATTTTTACACCATCGAATATGGAAAACTCATATATGAACATGTGATAGGTTTTACATAAATTTTCTATAAAATTAAAATTTTCCCTAGCAGAAAGGAACTATTTTTTAATATTGTCTAGAAAACAGTTTTGCATTTGATATGTCTTCTTTCCTTGCTTGTTTCTTTTTAGAAAACTCAAGTGGCACAACCTTATTAATTAAAAAAATATAAAAATCTACTGTCCGTGTATATCGTCACATCCATCCTCATTTTTTCCACTTAATCAGCACAAGAACGACAACAACAAAAAGAAGAGTATGTGCAGAATAGTATGACATTTCATGCATTAAAAACACCTCTAACCTGTTACAATGAAGCAGAAACCTCAGCAATATACTTCAGTCAGTAAACACTCAACTGGGTTTGGACAATTCTTCACTGATTACAATATGCAAGTGCTATGAATCAGCTAAATGATAATGGTTAAAAATCCCCATGTCAACAGAAAACCATATGCTCACCTATGTTCCATCACTTTGGTCCTAGGGACTTCTTTCCAAAACTGAGTCAGTTCCGGTATACCTGCTCCAGAAGACTGGTCCATTTCTGCTGCCATGATAAGGAAACGATCCTGCAGAGAAGCTGCAAAACCTGCCCTCAAAGAAAAAAAAAAGCAAAGGTGTGCTTAGATAAAATTACAATCTTACAAATCATATAGAAGCATTTTTGAACAAAAGTACTTTAAAATGAGAGCTTGTTTATTGCAGGACATCGGACACCGACTTTCTAGAAATAAAAGTAATGAAATCATTCTCTTAAGCTCAACAATTTTGATTACAATCTTCCCAAAATTCTACAGTTTAATTTTAACAGAACTAGATTCATCAGAACAATTCAAGGACAACCCAGAGTTTTGTAAAGAATGCATTCTCCAGTAAATTCACTTGTTCTTGTAACAATTTAAGAAACTGGTTTACTGCAGATAAACTCCCACTGTAATAGAGCACAAGTGAGACAGCAGCCACTGCGACTTTTTCTTTCCTAAGACAAGAAACAGAATGGGCTGCAGACAACAGTTGCTTATGCCTAAGTGCAATAGCAAATCAGTACAGGAATTTACTCAAATTCTGTCTGATATCCATGGATTTTTACAAATAGTAACATACTGTCATACAACAGTCATGGGTGTCTGTCAATCTTACACCCTAGCAAGCACATACAACGGTTAGTACCTAAAGCAGTCACTCTGTTAATAAAACTTGCCCAGACTTCTTAAAAATTCTATCGTAAAACTTTATTTACCACCATGAAGAGAGACTATTATATCCAGTGATGTGCCAGGTTCACAGCTGCTGTTGCTGGGTTTAACTCTGTATTTTTCAGGAGCAGTTGTTCTCACCTATAAACAAAAAATACCAGGGAAGTATATAGTGAACGCATGCACAAACTGTGATTGCTTCATAACCTCCCTCATTCTGTAATAACTAAACTCCCCAAAAGCTTAAATATTAAGACATAATAATAAATACAGTTGTTAAAATTCTTCATTTTGTAGAAGTAATCAGACACTGGTATTTTGCTTTTTCCTCTCAACCGCTTCTATCCTTTCTTTTCTGGCATATGCTATTTTTCTCTCTTATGTACATATTTAAAGAGTCAAGAATATCAAACGGAGTGTGTGTTAAAATTTTTAATATGAAAGTATGGAAACATTAGTTATTAGCGTGTGTAGAGAACACAAGATGATGTGGTGGAAAACCAAATCAAGATGCAAGTCAACTCAGTATTTCTGAAGCAAACATAACTGCATTCATTTCTTTGATAGTGATATTTGTAGATAGAGCTTCATCATTTCAGAGCACTACTAACTTGTTCCCAGCCAAGATTTTAAAAGGAGAAAAATTCTAAAAATATGACTATTCAATACTCAAGCCCTTCTTTTCCAGGAAGTATTAGATTCTTACTAAAGAACTAACCATCACCATAGCTCTTTTTCAGTCAGTGCTCCTAATACCTGTATTACTGATTATCCCCTTTGGCATGGTACATAACAGGCATAAATTCAGCCAGATTTCTTTGATCTGCTTCAAACATGACAACAGAATAAAAAATTTAGACTGAAAAGTGGGTTTAATAGTATTTCTTCCTCCTTACCCAAAACAATAAAAAGTTACACATTTAGTAAACCAGGCCACACATAAAATACTTACCTTAAAAGCCACTATGTTTTTAGTGACATTTGTGAGAACTATCAAACATTTTTTCTCTCCAGTTTCTTTGGATCCAAAATATAGTTCTTCTGCTGGGCTAATAAGAAATTTTAAAAGAATTAGTTTCTTCAAGTTATCTTTACAATGTACCATAGAAAAAAAACTGACCACACCTACAGAAAAATAAAATACTTTCAACCCTGCAGCTACGGTCACTATAAACAGTTTGTCATCAAAGAAGCTGCAAAAACAAAATGCAGAACTTCTGTAGTGAAGCTCAGGGTTGACTCATGATCACAAGTGGACCTAGCTGCCTTAGCTGGTTACTGCCCTTGACTTCTTCCATCTGGAAGAGCCTGACCATCTGCAACAGCAGGAACAGCCAACAGACATATAGTCACTTCAGTCACTGCATCTTCTTAAGAGTGGTATGTTAATGGAAAGCATTACTACTTTTAATTTATGCTAATATTGAAGAGTATAAGGTGTCACAGACAGGGAGTAATTTCCACCTCATACATTTATGCTTGTAATGGGTATAGTGCACACATAAGAGGAGCTGGTAGATTTCTTCGAGTGGCAATCCTTTCAACCGCTACAGCTAAATTCACTTGTACTTATGAGTCAGTCTTCACATACTTCTGGTGACACATGCAGAAATAAAGTTATTGCTTGTTTTTAATATTCTTGCGCAATTAGGACAGCCATGCATGAAATCTTTTAAACCATATCAAACTAACCCAACTCATTTTGGAATAAGCATTCAAATGAACACTACTAGGCAAAAAGTACGGCATGCTCATATACCACAAGTTGAGAGGAAACTGAAGTAACAAGTAAAAAAATGTTTTCTTGCAATATGTCACATTAGGAGTATGCAAAGAACTGCCACACTACGCAGTATTACAGAACTGCATATTCTTTTCACATAAAAGCTTTTTGAAAAAGTGTGTTACATTTTTTTTTTCTCTTCTCCCCTTTTTATAATGCCAATTTCAAGTTACTTTGACCTCCTCCTCAAAAGACCTCCTTTTACAGTACCAATCCTTCTTTCTCCTCTCACTTAAACCAGTGTATTATCTGAGAAGAAAAATCCTTGGTGCTGTACGACAGGCCTGAACACTCATGCCGGAAGAGGAATTCAATGGTGACTGTGTGTGGGAGAACGGGCTGTGCCTGTGTTTTACAATGCATTAGATAGTTCACATGACAATTTTTTTTTTCTTTTTGGTAGGGAAGAAGGAAGAGTGCTGGCTAAGACAGAAAGCAAGAAAATGATGAGTTTAAAACGGATTAATAGGGTAACTGTATACCTTCCTCTCTTTTTTTTTTTTCCTCTTTCCAAATTCTCAACTTAAGTAACCGACAGTAGTGAAAGGAAGGATTGTAGTTGGAAAGTATTTTGGTTGTCTTAATACTGTACTATTGCACCTGTGTGTTATAGCAACTGCAAGATGAACTGTGAGACAGGAAAAGATTAACTAGCATCCCAATAAACCACAAAAGAGTTCAAGGAAAGGAACACCCTGCTAGAGCCTGATCCTTCTTGTTTCACTACCAACTGTGGCTATTGATTAAAACAAAAAAAAAAAAAAAAAACCACCCCAAAAAACTGCTTGAGGGCCACTGCTGTATGCCTATTGTCTGTGAACTCAACCAGTTCCATAGTGTTGGGGGTGAGCAGCATGTAAGTGGTGGGAGGGTGGGGTGTTCTATTTATAAGAAACAACCAAGTTCTTCAATTTTTACAGAAACACTACTTTCTTTACTCTGATGTGCGTGGGGTAACCATTTCAGCTTGTACTAGAAATTCTTGTCTCCAAATACATCACAACATGAGCTAGTCTTCTTCCAGACAGTGCAAGTAACTGCTGCTTTTTGTCTTACCAAATGTATTCATTTATTCAGGAGGAAGGCCAATAAAGACCGTTTTTTTTTTATAATAAGGTATGCATAGCAAATGCAATTGTGGTCTAAAACAGGAAGAGTTTTCATGCTTACTAGTAAGCATGAAATATGAAAAACTGAAGAGCACAAGTACCAGCTTTGGTCATAGACCAGAGCCAACCATACTAAGCAGGGACAGATAAGGAATATCCCTGCAGGGGGTCCAAGGAGGCCTGAGGCCTCATTGCATCTTCTGCAGTAGCAGTTCAAGGTACAGAACAGCTGCTGGGTCTTGGTGATTTAATGGTGCCAGAGCTGCTCTGCCTCAGCTTCCCAGTCAGGCTCTAGGCTGCTCCCTTCACAGGGCAATGCTGGTTCCAGCAAGGGTACAAATCAATTATGCTGGCAGAGTTTTAATCTCTAAGATAAAGTGCCTGTGACTACTTACAAATGGCATTATATATTATCAGTTCTATACATTTCAGTTCAGTGTCCCGAGAAATAAAGAGTAGTTCTAGCTTCTATAGAGTTAGATTATTAAAGAGCAACAACTGTGCATACTCTCAAGAGTTTACTTACAAAAAAAACCCAAAAAAAACCAAAACAAAAAAAAAAACAAACAGCAAGGGCAACAGAGACATCAGTATTTTATTTTCCATGACAGCAAGACTACAAGCATTAGCATCTCTACACTTGACTGAGTTTAATCTTTCATCTCTTTCATGTAATCTACATGAACTTCAACACTTCTATTCCAAGAAATATTGAAATATTTTAAGAAAAAAAAAAAAGGTATAATGGCGGGGGCACGGTGTGTGTGTTACCCTTGTTTGGGATTTTTTTGGTGGTTGGGGTTGTTGCCGGTTTTGGTTTGTTAGGTGTGTTGTGGAAGGGAGTTGGGTTTTGGGTTTTTTTGTTTGTTTGTTTGTTTCTGAGATTTTCTTTTCTTAAAAAGTGGATGGAAGAACATAGCTGCTTCTGTCATAGGGACAAAAAGTTTTAGACATTTTTTTACAATCACAATTCTGCAGTCTATATGCCATTGTCCTGCCATACAAGAAACTAAGTCTACACAGAGGAGGTTTTTGCACAAAGGGCTATAAAGATAGTTTTAATTTCAAAAAACAG
Source organism: Chlamydotis macqueenii (assembly GCF_036417535.1). Taxonomy (NCBI): domain Eukaryota; kingdom Metazoa; phylum Chordata; class Aves; order Otidiformes; family Otididae; genus Chlamydotis; species Chlamydotis macqueenii. The sequence goes on from NC_141556.1 coordinate 134,727,294, forward strand.
GACAATTAGACACATACAAAATATTTTTTTATGCTAATGAGCATGTCATTATTCAAATTCATTCCAAAACTAATTCAGTACAGCACTTACAAAATTAGCTAAGGAATTACCTATAAATTAGATATTTTCTTCATTCATCTAATAGCAAACTGGAAGTGAAAATAAAAGTTAACATCTACATAAGTTTCTAAACAAGCATTTTAACCTGAAAGGCAATGAGAAGAAAAACTGACATTGGCTCTTTTTTTTTTCCCTAGTTTAATGATAAAAAGCAGATTTCCTGCAAGATGTAAGCATCTTGGATGACAAAAATCTTCTGAGCAGGTATGCCATTTATACAGAGCACTTCCCACACAAAATAAATTTGACTCATTCATTAAGTTTAATTGGTGCAAGCTACTAGTGTAGACATTTACAACATCTTAAGTTAAAAGAATTCAAGCAAGATTTAACAGAGAAAGCTGTCTTACTAAATGCATTGTTTTTTTCTTAAGCCAATGCAATCAAACAATGTCAAACCACCGCTCTCATTACAGATAAGCACAGGTTTAACTACATCCAATGACAGACAGTTTCTCAATCTAAATAAAACCATTAAGGGCTTCTACAATTCTACGAAATGTGCACCTACTAATCAGTAAAAAAGCATGCCAATGGTGACATCAAAAGATTCACTAAAAAGATGTAAAACCAGAGAAATTCTATGAGCTTTGTGAAAGCCATTCTTAAAAGGATGTTTTTAAGTTTTCCTGTCATAGTCTGAAAAAAAATAATTTTGAAAACCAACTAGTTCAGTACTCAAGTGTCCAAGGCACACTGAGAAAACAAACAAACAAAAAAATCAAACAAAAAACAACAAAAAAAAACCCCAAACCATTAAGAAAATTATTATTACCTGATATGTAACAAAGGTCCTTTAAAAGTGGTTAATGCTTTCTTTGCATTTTTTGGTTTGATCTCTGTTTTGTCAGTTTCCTCTGATTTGGAAATTTGTTCTACAGAATTCATCTGAGTAAAAATGATAGTTATAATGATTAACTAGAAACCTGAGTTACACATGTTACAGAATCATGCAAGTATTTCAAAGAGTACGAGGAAACTATTTCAACAATTTATATATTACAGACCAAGCTTAGTACCTATTCATTCCCTGAAGCTGCTTGAAGTCCACTGAACAAAATGATTTGTTATAGAAGTTACATAATGTGTTAAACGTGCATGAAACAAAACTTCTGCTTTTTTTTTCCCATGTATTTTCCTAATGCCCAAGTTGGTTACTTTTGAAAGCCTCAGATACGTGAAGTTATAGTACTTCAAATATTTAACATTATAAAGCACTGATGTTATTCTTCCACTGCAAAACTTTTCAATTAAAAACACACCCCAATACAATCACTTCAACACTGAACAGAAAACACGATAACAATTCCACACTTTATTGTATTGCAGAACTACTAAATATATCTTCACTGCTTTTACATGGAACTTTGAAGTACTGGAGAGCTTAAAAGAAATAACACTGATTGAATCGGTGCATCCAAAACTGCAGATACCTTAGGTTCTGAGTGTTTTCCTCTATTGTATTAAGAAAATACATGTCAGCAGGCCTGCATATCTTATAAATAAAAAAAGAAAAATGAAAGAACTCTGGAATTAAGTGCAAAATAGGGTGGGGAAAGGAATACAGAAGACAAAGAATTAGCAACATCATGATCAGCTAGCTGAACGGTTTGCTTACTTTTGGTTTTATTCCACTTAAAATACACAGAGAAGATACAAAGATAATTCATTCTATGTCAATTTGAAGTACGGGAATAAAAGGAATACAAAGTCTTATAGAAAATAGGTTTTATAAAAAGAAGTAACACAGGAATTTGTTGGTTTGTTTTTTTTTCTTTTTATAATTACAATTATAGTAAAAGGTTATTGTGCAAATACACCACACTAGTTATGTGTTGGGCTTTATTTTATATAAATCTACTTAAAATTACCAGAGAAAATATTACTACAGCACACATTGAAGGTAGAGGCATCTACAGGACAGGCACTTATGAACAGAGTTCATCGCTCATGGCTTGTTCTACTCTGCAGAAAGAAATAAGCCCTTCTAAGGGATAAGAGGAGGCACACATAGGTAAAATAAATCAGATGAATCCTTAGTGATGACAAGGGTCTGTATGTAAAGACTGGTAGTGCAGTAAATAACGAAGACTATCTCACAGGTCATGTGAAATCTGCTAGTTTGGAAGCTGGCCTTATTAAAAAAATGCTTGAATATCTGTATTTAGACACAGACAAGTAAAAAATAATTAACTTAGAAATAAGAAATGCCAACCATTCTGAGACAATAAGGGAGTACTTCCAAAAAACACATTTTGGAAAAGAACACAACATTCAAGTGGCAAAAAGTGGTGTACTTGCTGTGGAAGAAATAGCAAGTATTATTTTTAAATACATGAACAGAAGAATACCGAGTTGAAGCAAAACAATAATCTACTTTTTACAGAAACAGTACCAACGAGATGGTCCAAAATTTAAAAATTATGTTAAAGGTCTTAAACATGCCTTAAGATTAATTGATACATGATGAGCATCATCTTAGTTAATTGAAAAGAATGAGTAGCAGCTTGATTACACTGTATAAAAGAGAAAAATACCATAAACCAAATAATTATTTTTAAGAGTGAAAAAAGGTAAAAAAAAATAAAAATACCTTAAGTAGAAAGCTGAAGTCAGTCAAGCAAACAAAAAACAAACACACACTGAAGCTATTAGCACCAAAGCCAACACACACTGAACAGGAATTCTGTGTTTCCATACCTGAAAATTAGAGCTTGGAAGACGTGCTACAACCAGAACAGGCTACTGAGTCTAATGGTCAGGAAGTCACCATGGTTATGTAATGCTTCTTTTTGACCTAAAGGTCAGTGAAACTATCTTTTTTTTTTAATAGCTAGCCAAGTTGCAAAGAACAGCTGGACTACTTAGTGAGCTCTGTGTTTCAAATTACTCTGACAAAAAACTTAAAACAGTAAATGAAACAAAGCGTAATATTAAAGTATTCTGCTCCATTAAACAGTAGTTTTGTGATTTATATCCCTAAATTAATTATGGCACCAAACTAGTGTTTTTCCTACTATTTTCAAGAGCAATATTCCCACTGTCATTGCATATTCCTAAATATCACTTCATACAGACTTGTGTAAAACAATGCCTTTATATTTCTGGATAAACACCACTGCAGGAAGATTATATCGTAAAACAGGATTGATAGATTAGGGATTATTCTCTTGAGACTAAATGAAAGCTTTTATATGTTGAGATTTTATCAATACTTTAAGAAAACAAATTAACACCAAATAAAGTATAAATATTTAACTGTTAATATTTTCTCGTGTACATACTGACTTAAGCATCTGAGAAAACTAGATGCATTTTAAGATGTACACCACTAGATATCCCAAGATTAAAAATAAGCCAACTAGAAACACATAACCTTTGAAGACAAAATCAGAAAGCTTTTAAATTTTACTGTACAATTCACTATATTCCAGGGATACAGTAAATATTTGGTACACATTTTACTCATTCAGAAGCGTGGAACTGGTCTCAACAGACTAAGCAGCAAGGTTGAAACTGCAAGTATAGTTTTCAATTTTACTGGGTTGTTTTGTCAAACGGGGGGGGGGGATGGGGGGGGGGGGGGGGGGATAAAAAAAAAATAAACACACAAAAGTAAAAGCCTGACAAGAAACAAAAATTATATGCCTCATGTCCCTCTTTGTAACAATTTAACTAGCCTTGCCTCAACCTGCAGAGTTAGATACCTTTTTCTGATTAAGGTTTTGCTCTTCATTCAGCTCCACAGTCTCCTTGGTATCTGCATCAATCTCTTCTTTAATCTCTTCTTTACTTTCATGCTCGTCTTCACTAGTAATGGGTCCATTTTCACATAAAGGAGTTTGAAAATCATCATCAACCAATGGAGGATAACTGTACTTGAAAGAATCCTAAAACATAAGGAGATTTTTAAAGGACCAGTTATTTATGAGGATGAGGAATGTCTTCTCTAATATTTTTAAAAATTGAAATACTATCAATTATTTTGTTTCACAACTTGTATGTTCCATTTATCCATTTTAAGTTAGATTCCTGTTTTTATTTTATCATAATTAATAGACAAAAACACAGTCAGCTAATGAAGCCACTGAATTGTAACTACTGTTGTTGTTTAGTCACAGCAGAACTGTAGAATCTGGTCTATTGAGGATCAGCAGTCTTAATGCTGAAGTTTTGTTCTTAGTTCTAGGAAATGTGGTTTAAAACCTATGACAGCTATTTCTAAAGAATGTCCCAAAAGTGATGAAAAACTTAAGTCCTCCTTTGTATTTTAGTTTCATAGTAACCACAGTTTAAAACCAAAACAAAAACAAAACCACAAAACAACTCCAAACAATCCCTCAAGTTTAACCCAGTGTGTAGACCTTTAACACATTCTGCAACTCAGACCTCAGTCTTTGGAATGCCAAATCAATTTAAAGATCATATTCAAGGCACCCAAGTAATACAGAAGCAGCATACTTAAGTTCTCGATGCTCCAGAGAAAAGGTATGTTTTCTATAGGAACATCAGTAAAAAAATCAGTTCGTGCTAGAAATACTCTTTACATTCTCAAAATAGTTTTATTACATCTTATGTAATGAAGAGGAGTTGAATGCACCATCAGCAAGTTTGCTGAGGATACCAAACAGGGAGGTGCTGCTGACTCTCTTAAAGGATAAGATACCTTGCAGAAGGACCTGGGTAGATTGAAGCATTGGGCTATGATTAATGGAATGAAAATCAACAAGTCCAAATGCTGGATTCTGCATCTAGGATGGAGTAATGCCAAACAAAAGTATAAATTGGGACGGGAGCAGTCGGCTGGAGAGCAGTCCTGCAAAAAGGGCTGGGGAGCTGCTGGTTGACAGCAGGCTCAATACGAGTCAGCAGCGTGCCCAGGCAGCCAAGAAGCAAACCCCATCCTGGGATTTACCAAACACAGCATAACCAGCCAGTCAAAAGAGGTTATTACCCTGCTGTATTCAGCACTGGTGTGGCCTCACCTTGAGTGCTGTGTGCAGTTCTGAGCCCCACAATGTAAGAAGGATGTGAAGGTCCTCAAATGCACCCAGAGGAGGGCAAGAAAGGTGGTGAAAGGGCTGGAAGGCATGTCCTGTGAGGGGTGGCTGAGGACTTTGGGCTTGTCTGCTTTGGAGAAAAAGAAGCTGAGGGGTGACCCCATTGCTCTCTACAGCTTTCTGAGGAGGGGGAATGTAGAGGGAGGTGCTGGTCTCTTCTCCCTGCTATCCAGTAACAGGACACATAGAAATGGTTCAAAGCTGCATCAGTCAGGGGAGGTTCAAACTGGACATTACAAAGCATTTCTTTACCGAGAGGGTGGTCCAAACCCTGCAACAGGCTTGCTAGAGAGCTGGTCAATGCCCCAAGCCTGTCAGTGTTTAAGAGGCACTTGGACAATGCTCAGTCCGTAAGTTTCAGTGATGTCAGCTTATCTACTAACAGGGTGAAAACCTCAGACAGGTAAACAAGACAGATTTATTTGGATGCTTGATATATGGCACTGAATAACTCTATAGTCTATAAAATGTGTACATTCTATAGACTAATAGCTTTCTTTTACAGCAGATGCAGAGAGTTTACACTACTGTGTTTGGCAATTGTGGTAGAGGTATCTTAATCACCATGGTGATACTTCTTAAGATTACATGTACACAGTGGCCATGAAATCACATGCAAAATGCCTAGTGATGTCTTAACTTCAGTGCACTGACCTATAAAAGGTCCTTCCAAGAAAATAAGCTACAGTCTATCAATTCAGCTACCCAGGTGAAGAGCACAGAATTCTAGTACACATATTGGCACCAGTGCAGAGAATCTCAGATTTAACAAGGATGAACTGCCCATCTTTGACAAAGGAAAACTAAAACTCTGCTGTATGGTCATGACTTGCATCAGTGTGTACACACTGTATGTACATCATCTTGCACAAAATGTTATTGAAGAGGCAACAAATCTCCCTGGCCAGCCAGAAACACATCTGCCTTAAGAACTGGCCTGTTCCACCATTAATATTCTACCAGTTCCAGCTGTTGATGTGGGATACAACAGACTGGGAACACTGACTTGTGTTTCACTGACATGAAAATGATTAGTGAGTGGCTTTTGAGCACCTAACCCTAATTTTGCAGACTGTTTATCATTAGCTTGCTCCTAAATCTGTTTTGGGCAATTCCAAAGTTCTTCAAGGCAAACCTACTATAAAAAGAAGGACATCTGTGCAATGTGGACACAAACCACTCAAAGCCAGGTACATGGTATGCAACACTTCTTGATTAGCAGTATGGTAACAGCCACAGCCAACAGACACTGATGAGAACTTGAATGGAACTTAAGTTTATATTCCAAAGTCCTGCAGAATCCAAGCTTCTGTGTTCCATAATTAGTTTTAATACTTTTGATACTCTGGAGTCAACTTTGTCCACTAGTTGTCTAAAAGTAAGCAAATTATTTTCATCCTTTCTTAGGTGGCTTACAGAAAATCCTTGATTGAAGCATTTTCATGCTAACGAAAGCCTCACATTCATCCTTTGAATGACCCTGAGTCACAGTAAAAACAAAACATACTTAAAGATAACTTGACTGAGATATTGAAGCTTGAAGCCTTCTGAATCAGACACCAAACAATTCCCTTGATTAAGCAAAGTAATGATTGACTCTAAGTTTAACATTAATTCTATTTCCAAAATTGATTTTTTTTTGTTAATTCCAAAGCTAGTGTCTAGCACTCTTCTTGGATACTTAAATTTCACAACACTTACGTTCTCTGTATCTTCCTAAAGTAACTAGCCAAATGACCTGCTTCACTACTCGTTTACATCAGGCAGGATCTGGCTCTTTCAAGATGGATCCTAATAGGGGACACAGCAGAAAGAGGATGAGAGCCTATTTAGGTCTACTGTACTGAGTACAAAGGCTGAACAGATATGCTGTGCTCTTCACCTGCATTATGCTAGTTGCAAATATGACTATTTTGTCCTAAATGTGCAGAAATTAAAGATGACAGAAAAAGAATTGGAAGGAGGCAAAAAAAAAAAAAAAAAAAAACCAACAAAAAGAACCCCCACCAAACAACAAAAAAACACCACCAAAAATAAACACTTCAGTGGAGAGCGGAGGAAATTAATTTGTGCAAGTCAGATGCTGCCTTAGAAAAAAACAAAAACAAAAAAAAACCAAAAAAACCCCCAACAACAACAACAAAAACAGGCTTGGCAACACTAAAACTGGTGAATGTACTCTGTCTTCAGAAACTCCAGTTTCCTCAAGAGGAGCCAAGGTTAACCACACCAAGAAAAGTTAAATTTTGAAAAAAGGTCAGTAAGTTATCTGTCTTCTGGTTGAAAAACCCCTTTCTGTTAGAGAGATGTAAAATCCTGCTTTACTGTATGCACTAAAGAAATCTTTGGAAGGAGGTTCTGGAGCACAATTTTAGAGTCTGAGTATTTGCTAACAATGCTTCCACATGCTGACAGTTCTGAAGTTAAAAAGTTCAGAACACCCATCAAGTGGCTAAATACCAAAGAGACTCCATAGTTAGACAAAACATCTGCTGGTTCAAGATACAGGGCTTTTAACACACAGATACATAGCTGGTTTTCTGCAATTGTCAAAACCCCTGGAGTCCTTGTCAAATAAGTTTACTCCTGTTCTACTAATGTATTTCTCTCACTGCAACTTACTACCACAGAAAATGATTTGGATAAGCTGCCTCCATGATTCTGGAACTTGTTAATGCTCTTAGAAGACAGGCAACATGGAGCCAACTCACTAACTGGCAATGAGACCTTAGAGGACCAAGCTAGGATAAAGGATATCTCTAAGATTGTGCACTCAACCAGACACTTGAAAAGTGTATTTAGCAAAGCCACAAGCTTCTTTCTTTAAAGATGTAATTAGCTATCAGGTATGACAGTCTAAAAGCAGGTAGGAGATACTCAACTCTAAGGAGGAAAACAACTTTTCCCTCTACTGCAACAATAGGGCAACACTGTGGGATCTAGGTCTGGAACTCTGGCTATACCCATTCAAACCCTTACTGAAGCCACTTCAGACATCATCAGCCCTTCCTTCAATACCTACTCCTGAAGTCCAGCAATTTCAGCTTTCTCTAACACAAGAAAGTTCTTACATGAGACTGAAGTGTTTGGGCAGCAACTTTCCCACGAAGAAAGAGGATATAATCATATCTTCAAGAGCCTCATGCAAAGGCTGCTACTCTCAGTCAAATGAAAAACAAGAAATCTTATTCTCTATGTTCCCAAAATAAGTTTCATTATGTTCTGGCTACCAGAACTCTACCTTGAGTTTATATACAAAGGAACATGGCCTCTCCTACTGTTGCTGAAGCAGTCTTCCTTTTTCTATATTGTTACTGTCACAACTCCAAAAAAACACTTCAGAAGGGGGAAAAGAAAAAAAAAAAAAAGAAAAAAGAAAAAGAAAAGTAAAAATAACTCCTCTACAGTGGGCTTATTCCATTACCATAAACAGTCTACAAAAATTTTAAACAATAAAAAAAAAAAAATCTTTCTGCAAGTTCTATTATAAAGATTATGCAAACTGATTTACCAGATTTGTGAAAAATGAAATCTGTTGTACAAGATGCCTGTGCTCTTTTGCTATTTAGATTGCACTAGAATAGGATCCAGGTTTTCTCCAAGTGATACTGGATTGCACTATACTCTTTGGAAGTCTAATATACTCTTAAAAAAGAATCTTCTACAGCCATGTCTTAAAATGCAGCCCTACAGACAACAAAAGGAAAAATAATTGCAATTGGATTGTCTGTAGTGAATCATAGCTTTGAACCAGAATGGAAAAAAAAAATCTGAGGGCCATAAAGTCCATTTTCTGTTTACATAACTTGTTTTATAAACCTACAACAATCACAAATTCATCAAGTGGGAAGGAAAAAAAAAAAAAAGCATTCATCAAGTGGGAAGGAAAAAAAAAAAGCATTCATCAAGTGGGAAGGAAAAAAAAAGCATAGATGAAAAAAATCACACTTAAAATGGATCTTTTTTTTAAAGGTCTGAAAAACTAAGTGCTTTCAAGTGACTTGAAAATGGGTAAATGATTTAGAAAAAAATATTTCTGTAGGTAAGACTCTCAACTTCATGAGAAATTGATATCTAACTAGTTTTATACTAATGTGATTTACAAATTATTATTGGTAGAACAATTTCAAGAAAAGTCAAATCCATGAAGTGTCAACTCTCAATCCCACATATTTGATTTATATAGGCTTGTCTCAATCTATCACAAAAGGACCATGAAATGTTAATATACTTACAGTTCCACCCATATGAGGTGGCAGATACTCTCCATTGATGTATTCCTGTACATCACTCTTGTTTGTGAACTTTAACATGCTTATTGCTTCTGGGCCAAGCCAACCCTTCACAATTTTAAAAGCAGCTTAAAAAAAAAAAAACAAAAAAACACCAAAACAAACATCAGTTGTCAGGAAAGGGTTTTTTTGCAGTGTATTGGTAAAACTTGTGGAACAGAAGTGAGCAACATTCCATGAGATATGGCAGGATCCCATAAGATACTTTCAGAGCAAGTCCTGCTGTATCTACTATAATGGGGATAAACAGTGTAAGGAAAAAAAAAAACAAACAACCAACCAAAAAGAGTATTATTTACAGAAAAAAATATTTTATGGAAATGAAATTTTCAACAGATGAACGCAGATAGACCACAGACTTTAATTGAAAGAGTATTTTTGATGTACAAAATAACAATTTTGTTGTCTTGGAATTTAGCCCAGGAAGTACTGTGAGGGTAAAAGCAATTGTATTTCCAAAGCTGAGTAAGGAAGGTTGGGAAACATATGTATACGCTTCTGAGTTGAAACATTTTGCTGTTTTAAAGGACACTTGTTTAGATCTACAGAGTATTTTTAAACATCATTGTTATGCCAGTGATAGTAAAATATGAATATGCAGAAAAATAGAAAGCCAGATCAAAAATATGTATTCATATGGTAAAAATACAGGAATAACACATTTATCCTGCACATTATAATAAAAGATAATTATTGACGTACATGCATCAAAACATTATGTAAGAATAATTGGTGCCCAGTGTCAGGCATTTATCTTAAATTGTGTATTCTAGTTTTTGGCTTGGTACCAGTGTGCATCATTTATTGATTCCTAAATCATGAACAGATCTAGCTTTGAAAGGACTACAGTTGTAAACATTAAAGGAATAGACTATTTATCAAGGTCTCCCAAGCATTATCTTTAGCTAACAGGATTAATATGGACTCCATTTAAAGTATGATCCAAAACACAACACTAGAAGGAAGAAAAAATAAGTGACATAACCTATGAACTGACAGATTTAAAGATGCATGTTTAACAAATTCTATCATTCAGCTGTATCTACACAGAGCAGAAAAACGCCTCCTCTTTGTGTCACTAATATTAAAGAGTGATCTTACAAAAAAAAACAAAAAAAAAACCCAAAAAAAACCACCACACCAAAAAAAAAAACCAACAACAACAACAAAAAAAACCAAAGCAAACCCAAAACAACTCACCATTCATTATCCATGGCATTTCAAAGATCACTATCTTTGCTGAAAAGACAAAAAGAAAAGGAAATAATCTGAATACCAAGTGTTATTTATATCTCTGTTTAAAAGGAAGCACAGAAATAATAGCCATGTAAAAAGTGAACATCTGTTTTCAGAAACCTCCATGCTCACTTTGTTGTAAAAGCAATTTTGTGTTAACTGTTTTTAAACATCTATAAAGGTATTTCTATTACTATATAAAGACATTAGCTGTGTGCTTGGAAAACAGTTAATAAAATTTTAAGTTATATATTGTTTACATAATTCTCTGGGATACTACTTTTCTGACATAGTGTTGCTAATAAGTAATCGCTGCAAATAAGGTGGAGAAAGGTAAGATCTCAACCTGACTTACAAAAGCTTCCTAAAATTTTTTATAGTCATTAATTCCTTGTCTCCTGAAGACCCCTGAAGGATACAAACTGTCATGAAAGTTTGCAAAGCTTTTACCCAAGTAACAAGGAGCAAAAGAAAAAACACAGGCCAATTCAGTTCGACTAGACGCTTATATCTATTTTTAATCTGTAAAAACGTATCTTAGATTCTTATTTCATAAAACGTCAGTTTATTTTTGATGAATGTGAACTTTATTTACAACACAAGTTGTGCTGACTTATGAGCACAAAAGTATTCTGGATCTGTAACGTCCTTGCATTCCATGTAGTTACCACATTAAGCGCGTGCAAAAAGACTTGAAGTCTCTCCCATCACCTGCAACATTACGAAATGCTCTTATTAACGCAATTCTACAGTGCTTAAGATGCAATTTACAATACTTACTGAGGAAGTTTGGGTAATAATCTGTAAAACAGTTGACAATAAACCGAACAAAATCCAAGTCCTAAAATAAAAGCATAGAGTGAACTCAATGTAAATCAAAACATTAAAAATACAGGCTTAGTTAAGCTAAGGCATTCATTGCATAGCACAAGATACTTACATTGTAATCACCTATATTCATATTTTACACATACTACAAACATCACCCAAACTCAATGCAATAGCTTTTGACTTCATTAAATTGCTGCAGGATTGTGGTCGAAATTTCACTTTATGATGCAAGAAAGAAGCCAAGACTTATTATCAGTGCAATAAGTTAGGTATGTAAACTACTGCGGAATATCAACAGGATTTAGGCTGTACAGGAAAGATAAAGGAAAAATAAACATTTAGCACTAGAGAAGCTCAGCAGATTATCTTAAAGACTTACAAGAGAGCACTAAACATACTGAAATTCCCCCTCAATAACTTATCTTGGACATCGCTCAATATACTACTGCACTCAGGATCTTCCGTAGAAAAAAGTAAGTTTTCCTCTGAAGAGACTTTTAGTTTCTTTTAGTTTTAGCATTAGTCTGTGGTATGCAGAGAAACTGTGGGCAGACGCAGCAGTCAAAAGAGCTGCTTGTATGCCACTCATTTTCAGGGTGCTTCCATCCAATGAGCAGTGGCACAGAAATAGTACAGACAAATCTCCATTGCAAAAATCCAGGTATAACAGAACTAACTACACAGTAAAAGGCAAAAAAAGATATTTTGTGAAACACGTATACATAATAAAGTAAGAGATGCCTTACCACTATAAACTACTACAAAGGAGATTTTCACAAATAGGACAAAATATACTACACTAATGGAGAATCCAAAGCTTGTCATAACAGTAAGAATGCTACAGCGAACGGGCTCCTAAAGTCATGTGAACATGCTATTAGAACATGTGCAGACAGAGAGAAAAAAAACCCAACACCTTGTATAAGAGGATTACCCACAACCTGAAAGCTTTATTAGCAGCTTCAGTAACTAGAAAGTATCTTTAGATAGCAGGCAGAAGGTAACCTTTAGCAGAACCATTTATCTCAACTGGCTGTTGCTTGTACCAAATGCAGTATCTTTCATTTGATAGCTTAAACACAGTGATAAACTTCCAAGTAATGATTAGAATCTCCTGTGCACGAACAAGGATGCTACTTTTTATTCTGCTGCCTATTCAAAAGCAGCAGTATCAGATATCAGGAGGATGGATCCATTATCTTGATGAAAGTCTGGAATCAGAAGCACAGATTTCAGCAGACCATTCAATAACTGCATCTATTCTAGTTACCTGAACTGCTGCAACAAGGCATGAGCTATCAGAATTACCTGGCTGCATACCAGTCCTAAGAGCTGATATAGTAGATGTCTATAGTAATGGGAAAACAAACAAAAAAAACCAAAACAACCCCCCCCCAAAAAAAAAAAAAAAAAAACAACCCCACACCCAAAACAAAAACAACCAACCAACAAAACCCCAAACAAACAAAAAAAAGTAGTATGCTCCGGAAAAGAACTCAAAAATTCAAGTCCCTTTAGGACAAAATTTATCAATTACTCTACAGAGCTACAAACAGGCACTAAAAAACCCATATACATTTTCCTGTTCTAAGTGTACTAACTACAAAACAAGACTGAACAATGGGACACTTATGGACAGTACTTGCTAGGATTGTGTCTCTGTCAGTCTCAAAGACACTGGAAAGAAGTTGCTTCAGAACATGCTCCACAAAACCCAAATCAAGTTGCTTTTTCACATCAAGGAAGTTACTACAATCCTTTACTCTTGTTTTATAAAACCATGGCTCCAGTATTATCTTTAGGAGTATGGATAGACAGCTCTTAAGGCACAGGTAAGAGCACCAATCCTGCCTTGCAGAACTGAATTACACCATATTTATTTGTCAAAATATCTTCTCAAAAGCTTATGGTCATGTACTGAAAAGCTGCAAGGTCCTATTGCAACATTAATCACCTCGCCTGGAAAAGGAAGAAAGCAAGCCTTTTTTTTTGGCTTATATTTAGATACATTCCTGTCATACCAACAAAAAAAAAAAAAAAAAAAAAAAAAAAAAAGAACAAGATAAAAGTTTTAGCCATTCCTGTAAGAATAACAGGACAGCATGGTATTTTGTAAGAAAATTTTCAATACTCTATAGAAGTAAGAATTTTTTCTTTAACCTATAGACAATCTATGAGATTTTTCAGTTATTAGAGTGAAACCATAAATACATAATGATAGGCAAGATCTCCATCTTGCGATCTAAACCAGCTTAGATTCTGCTCCTGAAAGTGGTTGCTAAAAATGAATTTTTCTCTACTGAACTCAGATGAAGAGAATTACAGAGTACTCCATAGATTTTCATCTATCTACATTAAAATTATTTATATGCCACCTTCCCCTACCCCTCCAAAGTTGTCTAAGTTGAGGATCAGTAAAAATGTTTTACCTTTTAAACAAGCTTCTACAAAGCAATTCATAAAGATGTCTGTAGTAAGATATGGGTATGCATTTATACCTTCTTTATAAAGATACTAATAGGTACAAAACCAGACCTAAAGTGAGATACTGCAATATACGCTCACTCCTAAATCTACATAAGTTTAAAACATGCATTTTCACTTCCAAATTTTAGAAGAGGACCTCAACCAACAGAGAAGCTGCAGCTTCTGTCTATGCCATTAACCAGATCAAGTTCAGACTGCATTAACAGCAGCTGTAGATAAAGCTGTACACAAGGGGATGCCCAGACTCATACTTAAAATGAATCACAAAAAAAGCCCACCAACAGATCTGATGAATTTAAAGGTTCACTGCAAAGATGACAACATAAAACAAAGATCGCACCTGGAGCGCCTAGCTCTAAGTAAATCTAGTGATCCAGATATTAACCAGAGTTTCTGCTCTGTAACAAGAGCAGCTTTTGAATCAAGAGATTTTAATGACTTACCTAAATCCAACTAAGGAACGCTCTTAGAAGCAACATATGTATTCAAACATACAAAAAGTCTAGATGACAGTGTGCAATCAGTTAGTGTACAGGTGAGTGTTGCAAAGGGAGAAGAAACTATTGGCATCAGAAATTCCATCTCAAAGCAAGGAAAGTGAAAAAGATCCGCAAAAAATAAAATTCACAGCGCACAGTTGACAATTCTATCTTCAATTGCACTATATTTACATATAACTCCACAAGGAGCAGTTTATTATTTTGGTCCTCAAAGAAGTGCTGTCACATACAACACACAAATACCAATGGACATCAGCAAAATATCCCTATCTCAAGTTTACTAAAGTAAGTACTTAAACAAGTCAGCAAAATATATTTCCTTGTGGGTTGAAATCCACAATCTCAGAAATACTGTCCACAATGAATGTATACTAAGGCAATTTTTTGCCTCCTGAAATAGATAGTATCATTTCTGCATCACAATGGAAAAAAATAAACTGACTCTCTAGCTCACTCAGGCTAGAAGAAACTCCATGCTATATGCTACAATGCTGATGCTACTACACTATAAACTTAGCGCAGTTTAGCATCCTTTGAAAAAAATTAGGTGTATGGATGCCAAGTTACTACAGGTTCAGACAGTGTACAAGAATCAATGAAGCAAAAGAAGGTCTGGAGTGTCCTCGGACACTATGAAATTCCAGAGGTCATGTGAAAACAGATACTTACTTACAAAGCAACAAGTATGCAGATTTCTTTACCATATCAGTCTCAGCATTGTAAGAGACATGCTTTGTTAGTAAGACAAGAGACAGATTTGGGCTATATTTGGTTAAGATGAATACTGAAAGCAATGACTACTTGATTAACCACTCTTCTGCACCCAGCTAACTTCTCTTCACAACAAAATTCAATGGGTGGGGAGAGAGATGCATGCAGGGAGTTAAGAAATGAACACTATTTAAATATACAGGGACAGTATACATAGCATGGGGGAAGGAGGGCCAGGACCAGGATCGGAACTTTCAAGTGAAGATGCTGGCTTGTCAGAACAGATGGTCATTCTCAAAGATCTCAGCCACTGCATCTAGGGGTTTTAGCGCTCCACCATTACCCTATTTTTCCATTCTTCACTAAACTGACTGATTCATCCAAAAAAGATGACAACAATGAAAATGGAGCTGTTGAAGAAAGGGCAGCAACTGTACTTGTAATAAAAGAAGGCTCAGCCTATTGCCTTTCAGGTGCTTAAAAAGTAAGTTCTACTACTGTCATCTTGATGACTTACAAACCAAGCTGGTGAGCAATTACTATATACAGTCACTTCGGCTCAGTCACCAAACTAAAAGAAAGTTTCCAGTGTGGCTGTACAAGGCAATTTAATATGTAACAAAAGATTTTGGAAACTGCTCATGTCATGGGAAGAAGCTCTACATATCACTGATGTGAGCAACTGTTAAGTTATTTAGGTGCTAAGGACTGCACAGGGACTCCCGTTTTTCTGGGGATGCATGTTAAATAATTCAGAAAGCAATCAGAAAAACACAATAAAAATACTTACTATGTGACTGATTCCAGTTTCAGCCATGTCAAATACCACTGTTAAGGGCTTTCCATGATCTCTCTTCGCATAATGTTCTAACCAAAAAGCTACTAGTTTCTTTTTGTCAAGTTGCTGTTTAGGATCTCTTATATGATGTTTCACTCTGAACCAAACTTGTGAGAAGAAAGAAAAACACAAACAATATTGAAACAGACCCAAATTAACAGAAGACATTTTGCCAATAACTATACAGAATGTACTGAAACTTAATAACACTTCTGAGGTTGCATCCTACAGTTCTACTGATTTTGTGGCCACTGAACAGCCAGAAAAACAAATGCATACCTCTCCATACACACGCCTTTCCCTGCTCACATTTTTATACTGGGACTTTTAAAAAACTGAAAATACAAAGAATTACAGCACAGAACAGTATTCTGTTTTCATGTATTTAAAGACTATTAATCTAGATTATTATTTCAGAATTTCAAATTAAATCATACAGTCTTCAGATACTATATTACATTCTGCATATATTCTAAGCATTGTTGTGGTTGTAAAATTTATGTTTCTTCTTCTTAAGTTTCCTACAGCAGTGTAGTTGATGTGCTTTGAAAAACTATTTACATACACATCATGAATTACATTAAAAGTCACTGACCTTTCTAAAATAAAATTAAAAAAAAACACCAAACAGATGATGAGCAACATTACATAAATAAAAGCCCAATACATACCCTTGTACAATAAGAAACCTGTCAAGCAGAGACAAGTTTTTTCATTAAAAGTAGCATATTTCAAGGTAACAGACTTAAAAACGTCTGAATCCAAATTACTGATACATAATGAAGTGATAAAAGAAGTATTTGGGGCAGCGACGCGAAGGGCAGCCTTCATTGTTTGAACTTCTACAACATCAAAATTAGACAAGCCCTGAAAATAACTGTAGATATACTCTAATATTTTTCTCCCTGAATATTTGAAAACTCTTCCTAAAACAGGGTTTCTTCTCCATATCTTTTACTTCCAACTGCAAATAAGAAAAATTTTATGGCTTGTGTAGAGATCACAGAATCATAGAATCATTAAGGTTGGAAAAGACCTCCAAGATCATCAAGTCCAACCGTCAACACAACACCACCATATCCACTAAACCATGTCCCAAAGTGCCACGTCTACATGTTCTTTGAATACCTCCCAGGAATGGTGACTCCACCACTTCCCTGGGCAGCCTCTTCCAGAGCTTGACCACTTTTCAGTAAAGAAATGTTTCCTAATATCCAATCTAAACCTCCCCTGACACAACTTGAGGTCATTTCCTCTCATCCTATTGCTAGTTACTTGGCAGAAGAGACCAACACCTGCCTCCCTACATCCCAGCAGCAATAAGGTCTCCTCCTCAGCCTCCTCTTCTCTAGACTAAATTCCAGTTCTCTCAACCACTCCTCATAAGGCTTGTTCTCCAGACCTTTCACCAGCTTCGTTGCCCTTCTCTGGACGCACTCCAGCAACTCAATGTCCCTTTCTTGTACTGAGAGGCCCAAAACTGCACACAGTATTCGAGGTGCGGCCTCACCAGTGCCAAGTACAGGGGCATAATCACTTCCCTACTCCTGCTGGCCACACTGTTCCTGATGCAAGCCAGGATGCTGTTGGCCTTCTTGGCCACCTGGACACACTTCTGGCTCATGTTCAGCCAGCTGTCAACCAGCACCACCAGGTCCTTTTCTGCTGGGAAGCTTTCCAGCCACTCTTCCCCAAGTCTGTAGGATTGCATGGGGTCATTGTGACCCAAGTGCAGGATCTGGCACTTGGCCTTATTAAACCTCATACTACTGACCTTGGCACATCGATCCAACCTGTCCTGGTCCTTCTGCAGAGCCTTCCTACCCTTGAGCAGATTGACACTCCCACCCAATTTGATCTCATCTGCAAACTTACTGAGGGAGCACTCAATCCCCTCATCAGATCATTGATAAATATATTAAACAAGAGTGGCCCCAAAACTGAGCCCTGGAGAATACCAGTTGTGACCAGCCACAAACTGGATTTAACTCCAAATTAACAGGATTATAACTTTTTTTTAATGTAACATGTTAACTAGATGCTGTAAGTACAGAATTTCAAAAACATACTCCTATTCAAACACAGGACTCTTGTGAAAATAACCAATAGTTCTTGAAAAGCTTCTTTATACTTTACAATGTCTATTTGACCAAATAATGAGAATGGAGCATATGGCCCAAGAAACACGTTTCTCAAATGCTGACTAACTACAATACACTCTGAAATTGCATACCAATTCAGATGTTCAGACCCAATTAACATTCACAGAAAAAACATTTCAGGTATGGAAAACTGAGACATTAGCTATGTTTCAGTAACAATAAAATCAGAAATCCTTATTTACCCAACTTACACACTCTGGTCATGAAACAATTGCATCATTTTCTCAGTCCAAGCACTGATGCAAGAAAGCCATGTTTTTCTAATTCTTCCACCTCCGCAATATCGCCAAATTGAGTCACCGAGTATAATCATGCTCAGCTTTCTAAATGCTACAAAAAGGTAGTACCACTACTCATACTTGAATACTTACCTTGGAGGCTAAGAGAAAATAATGAAGCATAACAAAGCAGTAGCTTTTCATACAATACTGATGTCTTACAATGGTAAGAAAAGGGACAGTTTGACAAAACACAGTCATTGAATAAAAGCCGTATTTTCTGGTTGTGAGTTTGTTTGTTTGTTTTTTTAAACTAGTATATCTGTTTAAAATACACTAATTTCTGTAAAAGATTGGACTGTTAGCATATTTTGAAGTACAAACTAGCCCTTGCAAACTAAGAAAAAGGAGAATTTTACATTTAATTTTTTTATTTTTTTCAAGGTTCAAGATCACTGCTTGGAAAGTCTCTTTTGCCTCACAGCATTTAAGTTTAATTAAAGTAAATACGTGAGATGTTATAATAGATTCATTTACAGAAAATAACATTGCCCATCTATTATACACTATCAAAAAACTCTGAGAAGTATTTCAGGCAACATTTACTGTATCCCTACAAATCTTGCTCTAAGGGCTGGAGCACCTTTCCTATGAGGACAGGCTGAGAGAGTTGGGGCTGTTCAGCCTGGAGAAGAGGAGGCTCTGGGGAAACCTTATAGCAGCTTTCCAGTACCTCAAGGGGGCCTGCAGGAAAGTTGGGGAGAGGCCGTTCAGTAGGGCCTGTTGTGATAGGACAAGGAGTAATGGTTTTAATATCGAGGGAGGTAGATTTAGATTGGAAATTAGGAAAAAAATTTTTACGATGCGAGTTGTAGAACAGTGGAACAGGTTGCCCAGAGAGGTGGTGGATGCCCCATCCCTGGAAACATTCAAGGCCAGGCTGGATGAGGCTCTGAGGAACCTGATCTGGTTGGAGATGTCCCTGCTCCTTGCAGGGGGGTTGGACTAGACGACCTTTAAAAGGTCCCTTCCAACTCTAACCATTCTATGATTCTAATTATTAAAAGTTAATCACACAGCTTGAGAGTTCATTCTTCAACAATTCTCCACTGTCCATGCAGTTACTGAGCATTCCCATGACATCAGAAAAAAATAAAAAAAAACCCCAAAACAAAACAAGAAAATCATTGCAGACCTCCTGTGAACTACTCCGAGTATGCAAGAATGCGGGCTGCTAGAAAAGGAATGACAATGCTCTGTAATAATGAATATTTATACTACCCATACACTTACCGCACTAGACACAGAAACAATACACTTCAAAGGAAAGTTAAAAATTGAATTATAATTAGGATAAAAGTTTATGATTTTTTTAAAATAGCTGATAAAGTTTCTTTATTCCACTGCTGTGATCCAAAGAGATACTCAAAGTTACCAACTTCTCATCATTTTTAGTTAAAACAGTTGTCAATATGGATCTTTATTTTTAAAATGTTTATTTTTCAAAATAGATGGTAACATGCTGGAAACAAAAAATAATGACTGATAACTGAAAATAATATATTCTCTGTAACTTACATAATTTATAGCCCTCTTTATCATATCCATGAAGAAAGAGAGAACCACTTTCAAATAACCATTTTGGAAGGACAGATTCTGACAAATCTGCAAAGCCAAATGAAAGATTATTTCAGTAATCATATTAATAACCACACTGTAACTTAACAGAAGGCTTTAAAAATGTAGAAGTCGAGCAACAAAATACAGAAATGTCTTTACAAATCACCTTCCAAGGCCTTTACTATACTAATGCAAATATTTAGCCCATTTGATATCTTTTCTATCTTCTTCCTCTAATGCTGCAGAGTAGGATCTATTTAGTAAGAAATAAGAATAAAAAATTGATTTAAGAAAAAAAAAAATGCTGCAAATGTTTGGTTTTGCTCACATCTGCAACCCTTCTTGCTCTGTCCTTTAATTCAGACTGTGAAGCCACGTAGATAAAGTACACCTTCAAAACATTCTCACAGCACAAAAACCAAATCTATTCTACCTCAGTGTCAGACTAGTGCTACTGTAATGAACAACAGAGCCCTGGTTTTTGTGGGGTTTTGTTGTTGCCTGGTTTAAGGACTCCATTCTAGCAAATGCACAAAGACAAAGTAAGAGATAGTTGCCCCTTTCTTCCTTCCTCTTAAACAACCTTTCAATAGACATATGGAACCACAACAAAACAGTGAGACAGTACTGGTCAATATAAAAAGCAACAGTTCTAAATATTTTTTTTTAACTGAGTAAAAAAGTTAATGCTCAGCTCTTTGTGGTACCTACAAAACACTTAAAAGGTGCTTAATGAAATTACATCTAGAAGTCAGTTGTAGTTCAATGGGAAAGCAATATATACCATCAAAATTATTATATAACATGGCTTACCATTAACTGTATATTCCTTCCTCCACTGAAAACTTTCATCAATCATCTTCAACGTATCATCCACAACATCGTGACGCCAAATCAGGTAATTTTCAACCCATTTATCATCTTGCTGAAGTCTTTCCACATCTCTAGAATCGTATTTATCTGATTTATCTATCAAATAAATCAATTATTGTAAGAATATAGCATTAGCTATGAAAACGTAAAAGGGAGATGTGTCAAGTTTTAACACAAGCATCTACTAGGTACACAGGATTTATTTTGCAGTCTTAAACTTAAGCAGACAAAGCATAACATGAGAAATTGATTAAAAACATCCATCTTCTGGGATGATATTTAGGGACACTACAAGATTACTCTTACTAGAAAAGTATTTTCTGTGATTCTTATTCAAAGGAAAAACATTAGGAAAAAGAAAGTGTGTGTAGGGTAGGTGTAATTTTTCTAAAAACAAACCTCTATATTAGTTTATAGTCTAAGAATCTATGTACTGATGAATGTATATATTAAGCATCACCAGCTTAAACTTGGGTTCTCAAACGTATATGCTTCAGCATGTCAGACCACAACATGTCAGAACAAATGTTAAAATAACTATTTTTGACCATGCACTATACATCGCTGCATTAAACAAAATTGTTTACTTTAAAAAGATTACACATTCTACACTTGTTATAAATTGTTACCTTACTGAACAAACACTACACGCAACTCTATAGCAGTAGAAAACCCCCAAGCCTCAAGCTCTTTTTGTATCAGCTTAGCAACAAGGTAACAGGTTAACATGCTTTAGGAAGTACTTCAGATGGAACAGGAGTTACTGCTGCTCCTTACTTTTAAAAAATTATTTCTTAAACAGGTAAGTTCGTAAAATATAAATGCCTAAGTGGATCTATTTTTATAGTACACATGCTTAAACAAAGGCTCAGTTTTTAGATCAATGTTCCTCCTTGTCTGAGAAATTTGCATCACTGATAGGTAAATCAAGTAAGAGCCCATGATAGAAACGGGCTTCTGAAAGCAATAGACACTGATACACCTCACTTTGCCAACCACTAAAAAAACATAAGCTCTTAAACTATTCATTTAAATTTATTTGTGATGAGCACAAAGAAAAAAAATGAAGACTAGTTGTTAATAAAATGGATGTTAATTTTCACATACTGGAAAGAC
The DNA here is from genome assembly GCF_036417535.1 of Chlamydotis macqueenii. Lineage (NCBI taxonomy): Eukaryota > Metazoa > Chordata > Aves > Otidiformes > Otididae > Chlamydotis > Chlamydotis macqueenii. The sequence goes on from NC_141556.1 coordinate 134,749,358, forward strand.
TATTCCTCTGTCAGCAGCAACAAACTCAAAATAACTACTTTCAGGGCCATAATAATTAGAATAACTATTTGGAACTGTGACTGAATGGTTTAAGGATGTATATTTCAATTAGACACCTTAACTTTGAGGAAGATATCAAGAAAAATACGCCATTAAATTCTGCTAATGTTTTTAGTTTTACTGACCTACCTGCAAAGATATGAGCTATTTTACTTGTTTTTCAATTTATAGTTTCCTGTCACAAAGTAGTCAATACAACTGTAAGAACACACCTATTTTAAATGTGCCTATACACTAGGTTGTTATTAGTGACACTCCCCCAATGCATCTCTTCACATCCAACTGCTTTTCATACACATTATCTACTCCGTTCCTTCTTCTTCAGGTTTCAAATTTCTCCTTTTGATCCTGTCCCACTACCTCATCTTGTTCCTTAGCCAAGTCTACAGTTAAATCTTAGCTTTTTGGATGTTCAATTTTGTCAAGTCTTCACTGCTCATTTGAAATTTTATTATTCCCCAAATGATTTATGGTTTGGACAGTTTTGCCTGAGAAATGCTAACAGTACCTAGTTTCAAGTTGGAATCATAAAAAAAAAAAAAAAAAAAAATCAACATTGGAGAGGATTTCTGCAGGTCACCTCAGTCCTAACTCCAGCTCACAGCAAGGTTAACTTCCAAGTTCAACCAGGTCGCTAAGTACCTTTTGTCAGTCAAGTTTTGAAAACTCAAAAGGCTAGAAAGATTCCACAGCCTCTCTTCATGTAACATGCATTCCAATCCAAATCCCTTTTAGAGACACTGTCATGTACAGTAACTAAGCTGGCACATCCACCGCCAGCTAAAGTAACAGAAGCACAGGCTTCTCCTAGCCATGGTATACCAGCTATTCTATGATATGGATACGGCAACATGACATATCGGCTATTCAAGCCATTTATAGTTACTCATAGCCACGCCAAACTGGGTCTTGCAAGAGCAAATATTTACTTTAACATCAGTATTTCATGTCTCCACCGCCTGAGAGACCTTACTTCAACTTGTTTTAATAATCTCTAACACACAATAGCTTCCAGCTAAGAGTGATTGCAGTTAATCGATCAGTCAAGTATTCCTCTGAGATCAGTTCCATGCATATACTATTTGTATAAGGGATTTGAGTACTGTGTAATTAAAGAGAAAAACCACACACCATCAGGCAAAAACTAAGAGGATGATGTTTCACACTGCTTTCTGAGGCTCTCTTTGTTCTCAGTATCTATTTGAGAGCAGAACTGTCATTCTGACAGAACAGTGTGTCTTGCATCAAACAACAATTTAAAACCATTCACATATCATGTGGAACATGCCTCAGAACACACATTTCTGGGCCGCTAACAACTTTCGCAAACTCTGAACTCAGATAAGATGAAAAAAAACCAAATAGAAGTTCATGAATATTTTAAGAAAACGAAAGTGAAAGAAGAATGGAAAAAAATTTTATCCAAACTTTCAATGTCAATGAAAAGCAAGCTGGATTCAGAGATAGAGACAGCTAAAAAAAAAAAATAAAAATTTTCCTCTCTTCAGGAACTAAATTCTCAACAAGATGACACGTCATCTGAATTAACATATACACTACAAGACACACTAAAACAGGAACAACTAGTCAACTTCTGCCTCCGGAGGCACTTGCAGGATGGTATTTCAATCAGGCAAGCTTAACAAGACTGACTGAACAACAGGAGTACTGATTACTGTTTCAACCTAACCAGAAAAAAAAAAAAAGAAAAGAGAAAAAAAAAAAAAAAAAGGTGTTTTATCTCACACATATAAAGCAGAGTGATATGAAATTGCTGGAGTCCTTCCAATAATCCAGTCATTGAAAGTATGCCAATTTAGAGGAGGAATCCCTCTTCAAATTTGTGCATTTCCCGTAACTCTGAAGACATCTGGAAACCTGTTTTCAAACTATGCTGTGAAATAATCTGAATGTTTCTAATTTTAAGTCACTCATGGAACACTTGACTGAAGTTTTGGATTATTAGAAATTTCTAGAGTTAAATCAGAATTAGCTGAAATAAAATAGACCTTTGGGGTTCTCAATTTAAAAACATCTTGCACAACAATTAAGAAGCCAAAAGGAAAGCGAAGTTGAGAGGCACCCAAACAGAAACTCAGGTGAAACTATAAACTGAAGTATCCTACCTCAGACAATCTCCAAGCCTGGCCACTTAAGATACCTGTAAACATATACTTATGCTCTTCTCACTAGAAAATTAGGCGTCTGTTTCTTCACATCTGCAGAACTGCCACTAAGATACTGAGACATTAAGTTTAGTTACCTTCTACTCAGGGAGATGGACATCTCTATAATTAAGTCCATAACAAACAATTTCATAAGGTATTTGGAACACGCCCTGCTTGCCTCAAAAGTAAGACAAGGAACAGCATTCACAACTACTTCTGTTCAGAAAGAGCTAGTGAAAGCCACATATGTAACAGCAGTGCCAGATGTCTGTGAAACAACTGTCCAGAAGCTTGGAAATCTGGTTCCCCCCTCAGTCCAAGAGATTCAAACTTCACTGTATCCCATAATAATTCCACAGCTAGTGGAAGGGGCAAAACTGGAATGCTGCAAGACTTTTGTGTCAAATTTCTAAGCACAACCAGCTTAGCAAATTTGATATTTACCAGAGAGCATTAAAAGCAAATTCTAAGTTATATATGAGGAAGTAAAAGTGACAACAGCAAGGAGAAGAGGCCAAAATTAGCTCTCTTCAATCCCTCAGCTAAAAAGCCTTCAGGTAAATTTGAGAGAGCAAGAAGATCGACCCCACCTCAGACAGACTTTTAAAGGTTTCGAAGTTCACCATTTTATTTAATCTTATTTTAAAATAGCTACTTAAAGTTACTTTCATTTCCTCATTGAACATTTGGGGGCAAGGGAGAAGACTGGGAGAAGACAGAAAAAGTTCTTTGAACAGTAGCTTCTTCCTATTACTCGCCCTCCTTTTTTCTTGCCTAAGTGAGGAGCCCTGTTCTTTCTATGAGCACATTCTACCCTATCAATAGTTTTCTTCTTCAAGCTGAGAAACTTACGGTGAAACTCTATGACTTAATAACTATCTTCCAATGTAGAGGATCCTGTACAACGCAAGACAATAGCTCTGAAAAGAACTCCAGAATCCTGCAAAACTAAATAAACACAAGTTTTACTGCAACACTTCTACTGGAAGAATTAATGAAATTCTTTGATGCACAAACTGCAATATCCCTTCTCTTCACATTTTTTTTCAGTACCATCCACATTACTAGAAGACCAATGGTGCACTGCTTTGTCTTCTTCTGGCATTCATGCTTTAGGAAAAACAATAGAAATGAGAATATTCAACAAGAATACAGAAGACAGACTACAGAACTGGAAAACAAGCAGCACAGCTAAGTCCCACACTAAAATAATTCAGAGAAGTTCATAATTCACAGCCTGCAAGAATGACTCCTCCCTTCAAGAACAACTCTTATCTAGAAAAGAAATGTTACAGAACAAGTCATACACAAAGCTAAGTAGGGATAGCAACTACATACCTTTGAATAGAGGAAAAAAAACCCCACTTCATTGTACAAAAGACTGGATAAAGCAACTTAGCAAAGTATGTCAAGTATTCTACAACACAAAGTCTCTCAATTTAACTATTGCCTTAAACTATTTCAGCTAACAAGTCCTTGGTCTGAAACAGTCATAATTATTCCTTTGACCTTGGCTAGAAAGAGGAAACCTATTTTAATCCGCTGCTGATTCCTAACATGGTAAGCTAAGTACTATAACCATTCAGGTATGTGCCTTCAATTGTTAGATGACGAAATCAACAAGACTGCAAACAATTTAAGAAGGTCAGTAGCCATATAGGGACAGTGATGAAGAAAACAAAACCATTTTCACCCAATAAAGAGTTATTGCAACAAAACCAAGAGTTAATAAACAAATAAAGTATCTGCCTCCACCAGATGTGACAGATTTAAAAACTTTTTGCAAAACCGAACACTCTCGGTGACAATAAACACTACTTTCAACAGAAAGCCTATGCATCAATATCACAGAGCTTTCTATAAAAGCATGGTTTTTATCCTATGCATATGTTTCCCATCTTATCCTTCTAGCATCTCTCAGCCTGAAAGCCAAGAATCAGGAAAAACAGATTTTTCAGAGCATAAGTGGGTATTCAAAATATTGCCTTAAGAGTTTTCTACAATAGTTATATTACTATGTTTTTTTGAGGATATCCCATGTATCTAAAATTTTATTTGCAATTGGTCAACATGATTAACAAAACATGTTTTGCTACTGGCTTAAAGAAAGTCATGATGAAATAATTTAATCTTTTAAATTGGAGTGGAAAACCTCTCTTGCAATTTTTTTTTCTGAAAATCAAGCTCTGCCTAAAGGGGAAAGGAAGAGGATACAAATGGGGAGGGGCAGAGAACACAGGCAATAAGAAATGGTAAATATGCAAAACAAAGTGTGGAAAAAAACTTGTTGAAGGGAAAAATCTACCAAGATTTAATTATAAATAATTTCCACTGCAACATTAAAAGGGAAAGTAATAGCCCAGAAATAAAAGCTAATTTTAGAAATCCTCTAAGGAATGAAAATGCACTGAAGAAAAAAAACAAGACTGTTTGCTAGAAAACATTGTTGGTACCAGTCAGCACTGGAAAATAATCTTTTGTTTTCGTTGTTCCTGACACCACCCGAATCATTTACATCACCAACTCTCACAAGGAATCCAAACAGACAAAAACAGAAATTAGGCTCTAAACTGCAAGATAAAGTGCTGTCTGCCTGTCACATCAGACAGCATTTGCTAGTCTACTGGCCTAAGAGAAACTTTTAAAAGGCATATTCCAATACTGAAATGCAAGGGGTTTAATTGCTAGGGATATACATTCCTCACAAGAACTGAAGTTGTCTTTCAAATACAGCTAGAAAATTTACTGAAGAGAAAACACCACCACCACAAGTTCTCAGTTAACATTAAACATTGCTTTGCAGATAAGACATCACAGCGGCCAAGCTTTCCTTCTAAAACTCCTCAATGGCCACACTTGCCCAACAACTTCAGCAAGAAAGTTCTCATGCAAACTTTGGGGAAATGGGCCAACCTTTACGGTTCTCTGACACTACATTTTCCAAACTGTACCTGACTTTTAAAACTCTTCTTTTATTTAGTCACACAAATGAAACAACTGTATAATTTAGAAAACAGATTTCTGGTGCTTTCAATTGCTGAACAAAACTTTGCCCATCCTACCTTGAAAACTGTCAAGACCACAGTGTATTACTTGGTTGCAACTTCTATGTGAAATATTCTAACATGAATTAGATGTTGCAGTTAAAACTGGATTCTTCTGAATCAGCTATGTATTAATATATTTGTGTACATTCTGCTTTAACCTAAAAATTGTGTTCTGCCAATAGATAATTTTAACCAAAAAAAAAAAAAAAAAAAAAAAAAAAATCAAGATTTCAAAGGCCCTCTAAGTTTTCACTGCACAACAAAAATAAACATTACTGCAAGACCATTACAGCATTTGTGAGCATTAACAATTCTTATTGCATGGAGGGGAAATAAAGTAACTAGGAGTTCCATATATGGAAGAATCCCTTCATAAGACAAATACCAAGTTCCCAGAATAATCAGGAACGCCGTTGTCTTCAGAGGGAAAATAAAACAGTGGCAGCTGCACCCACCCCCAACCCCCTCCCCAAAATAAAACTGCCTGAAAATTGTACTCGGATTTTAACACCTGCAGCTCACCTCTAAATGGAATTAGGTTTGTTCTGTAGAGGCCCATAATTCTACGGCCACATAAAACTTTCACAGAAAGTACCAATTTCTCAGCGTGCTTTGACAGTGCCCTTAGCTTTGAAAGCAGACTAAAATTGCTGGATATGAAGCAATCAGTTGTACCTTTACAACACAGAAAGTCACATGTCGGCACACGTGCAACCTCCACATCCCTTTTGAATGACAAGGAAGCATAAATTAATACATTTTAGAACATACCCAGTAAAGGCTGAAGGACCACAATAAAACTAAAACCCTGCCTTTTTCGCACTTGAAGTGGGCATGAGAACATTAATTTGCTTGTGGCATTCCTAACTTCAAGGGAGGGACTTAGGAACATAAACTCAAAAAAATCCTAATCCTGTTCTCTTAAAAGGGCTAAGAGCCCTAAACCATGACCCAAAAATGGGGTTACTGAGAGACTGTGTTCAAAATACTGCAAACAGGATTACAGTTTACCTTGCAACAGTACTCAATTATTTTAATGGCTGTAATAACCAGCCCAAGAGAATTTTAATTACAACTAGAGAAACTTCTGGAATTCCAAGATTATAAGGGATAGTTCAATTGAAAAGGTAAACTCCCTTTCAGCAAGAACTGTCCCAAAGCAGTTCTAGGCTTTCTGAAGTCATGTTTTCACTAGTGTGACTCTGGGATAACAGAATACAAAGTAAGACAAATCCACCTATCATAGGAAAATATACACATTAACTGAAAACACTAACAGCCAAAAGAATTTAAAATTTAAGATGATTCTCCACACTCCGGAGCCTGAGCTTTAAGACAGCCAAAGACATTTATTCACACAGAAACATTAAATGGTAACATAAGCCATCTCTTCTTCAAGACACTACTTTAATAATTTTGCTATCTTGCGAGATGACATCTCTAACCAAGGCCAAAGTAATTTCCTTTTGGAAAATTAGTAGGGCAATCATATGAAACAAAGTTTAGCCACCCTCAAAGTTTACAAGAAAAGTTCTATATCCCATCACAAAGAAGTCATAGAAGCGTGCAACCCTTATGTAAAAGTGATAACTAGGTAACCTCAATAATTCTGATCAGGAACATCAAAGCAAGGTATCTGTTCGCAGGACTGAGGCTTATATTAAAGGAGATGCATGCAACTTCTAAACTACTGTGCTCTTACTGTATTTGCATTAAAAATTGGGTAGGATCATGTTTTTAATAGAAAGCCTTTAGACATTCATAATAAAACATACTGCTTACTGCAGTTGTTAGCATACTATATATTATTACTACTCTATATTCTTCTACCATAAGCAATGCAAATACATCTTGAAACGAAAGGAAACTCCTCTAGGCTTGCTCTGGAATTCTCTTTCCCACAGGCACCCCCAGCACCTTCTGGCCTTCATCTACAAGTTTAAAAACACCTGCACTTAAAAACAGAGCTGGACATGTAGCACGATTTTAATTAATGACAGCAGGATTTTAAAGTGCAAGTTACTCTAGAAAAACAACTCTTCCCTTGACAAACTGGTCGGGGTCAGAATTCTTTTTTTTTTTTTTCCCACCCATGTTTCACACCCAAAAAGCACCAAGCACAGCAGCATCCCAGACCCCATGCTACAGCCAACCAAACATAACTGTGAGTCACAAAGACCCAGACCTTTGCCCGGACAGTCTTGTTGCCCAAAACAGCAACCCAGAATAGAGCACCCAAAGCCAACATAGAAGAGCTCCTGCTCCATGCACCATCCCCACCACTCCAGTAGCTTCGGCCACCTAAAGAAAAGGCAGAAGCACCCACTCACCCGGGAAAGTGGAGGATACGTGAAGCCCAGAAGGAAAAAGCGACACCAGGCAAGCCTAAGAGACCACATCCAGGGAGCCGCCCACCACCGGCTAGCCCCACCGAGGCACTCACCTGGCAGGTACTCCGCCTCGAACCGCCGCCTGGTCTCGCCGATCAGCGCGGCCTTGTCCTGGCGCTGCTGAGGGGAAACAAGAAACAAGGAGAGAGGGGGAGGCGTGAAAGAAAGGGAAAGGAAAAGCCAAGGCCCGAAAGAGCCCCAGCCTCTCACCTGTACGGCGGGCCCGGCCAGCCCAGATCCCCAAGCCACGGCGAGAGAAGGGAGGGAGGGAGGGAGGGAGGCGGGCAGGGGCGCAGAGACTCACCTCGGCCATGGCCCAGCGGAGCCGCCCGCAACGGCCGCCCAACTGCGGCAGGGCCCGCGAGCGCGAGGGGCAGAGGAAAACGCAGACGGAGGCGTCGCGTGACCCCGGCGGAGGGGCGGGGCCTGCCGGCGGCCCGCCTCCTCCCCAGCCAGAGGAGCCCTCCGCTCAGACGCCCCACCCCGCCCCGCCGGCTCCGCCCCCTTCCCCGGGGCCCGGCTCCGTTCGCGCCCGCTCCTCCCCCCACCCCCTCCTTCCCCTCCCGTCATCCTCCCTGCGGCGGGAGCTTCGCAGTGGCCGCGCCTTGCTCTCGCTTCCTCCCGCCGGGGCGGCCTCGGGAGCCGGGTAAGGCCTTGCCGGTGCGGAGCCTGCGGTCGCTGTTCCCCTCGGGGCTGACGCTCTCCGCGGGAGCTTGCGTGGTCTTTGACGAGCCGGGCCAGAACGGGTGTTAACGGCTGTCAGCGGCTTTCGGGGTGGGTGAAGCCGGGCCGGGGCCCCCTGCCGCCTCAGCCCGTGGGCCGCTGCCGCCGTGGGAGCCGCTGGGCGCGGGGAAGGGGGCGGTGAGGCCCGGCCGAGGCTGTGAGGAGCCCCTCAGCCGACGGAGGGAGGCCGCCCTGCCCGGACCGCCTGAGCCAGGCGAGGGGCGTCGCTTCGTACCCCGAAAAGCCGAGTCGTGAAACTCGGTGAGAGGCCCGCGGTTTGTTCCGGGTGCCCGGCGTCTTGGCTAGGGGAGGGAGGAGGGAGCCTTCTCGGCGGTAAAATGACTGCAGTCTTCTTCAGAGAACTTCCTCCTTAAAGAGGCTGTATGATTTTAACCAAGAATGAATTCTGTTTATTAATAAAGCCTACGCTTGAGTGAAGGCTTTTAAATTTGAGAAATCGAAGCACTGTTGCTTTCCAGTCTGCTCAGTATGCTGGTGGAGCTGACACCTTCAATTCAATCACACAAACAGTGCGTGTGAAGTTTGGTTTCTTTCAGTTTATGTTGTGCTGTGTAGTTATTGATGAGCAGCAAATTCACGCTTTGGCAAATAAATGCTAGCAAGCATTTCTGAAATATATTCCTGTTACTTAAATCTTTTAGTACAGAATTTCTTGAATTCATTCTTACCTGTGAAATTAAAGCACGCACTGATCTCCTATTCTCAAATTAGTCTATATTATTGCTTTGTAGCACATAGTTATTCTTAAGGATCAGTTCAGCTAGTCCCAGAACAATTTAACTTTTTTGTTGTTCACTTTTGTAGATGGAAAATGTCCAGATAGGTTAAAATTTCCACAGAGAAATAATCCTGACAAAAATGGAGACACATACAGTTTTCTTCTAGAGGAATATACATAAAGATAAATAAACATGCTTCTAGGAGAGCAAGAACAATTCTTGTCCTACAATGGAGAAGTCCTTATATTTCATCTGTCAAAAACAAAACATGTGGAGGGAGCAGCTGATAAAACAATGAACTTATGTGTGAGAAGAATGGCATTCAACAGAGACACTAAGCTGTTTGTTCAGAAATCTTCTGGAGTATTCAGCATGCGTGCCAGTCACTTAAAAACTGAAATAATTTGTTGTAGCTGCACAACAGATTCCAGAACAGGGATTATTCTTCCCTGCGTTTTGATGAAAAAGAAAAAACGGAACAATGTTGTCAAATACCTTCTGTTGTTGCTTCACAGCTCAAATCAGTTTGAGCAGTCCTTTCATTTTAAATTGGATTATGAGCTGAAAGAAGACATCAGGTTGTTTACTGGCCCTTCTGTCTTGTGGAGGCATGCCAACAAGCTGTTCTACATCTCTTCTGATACCTGCACGGTTCAAAGTGCTCCTGTTCAGCTTTCTTCTGTTGTGTGGACAGGTGAAATTGAGGATGAAGGCACTGTTGTCTTAGGAATACGAACTGCTTGCCTGCCAGAGAGTGAAGATGAGGATGAGTTTTCCATTTCAGATAGAGCCATCTGGGGTACTGAGTTCTTTGGATACACAGTTGAAACACAAAAAATGCTAACTGGCACATGCTTTATGCCTCACGCTTACAGCAGAGTGGTATCTTCTGTCTATGTCTGCAAGAACGGAATGTTGAAAAAACAGCTCCGAATATCACTTGTCGCTGTCACTCACAAGAATCAGCTTCTTTGGTTCCAAGATGGTCTCCCTAAAGGTGTTTGTGAACTTCCTTATGAGAAACCGTGTTCAGTAAAAGCAGCTGTAACCAGTAGCAATGATTTGCTATTTATTGTGTCTTTTGCCTCCGGAAATATCTGTGTTGTACAGAGGAGAGGCAGCTTACAGGTATTTTTGACTTTAAACAGCTCCCTTTTACTATTGTATCTTTTTTGTATATTGTCTTATTGGAAGTTTCTGCAACTAAAAAGCTACATGTTTAAGTTCTATAGATTTTTTTTTGTTGTTGTTATTGTTGCTTCTGTTAAAATAACCTGTCTGAAGTATGAATTTGTTTTGCTTTCATTGCTTGCTTATATATCTGAAAATAAACCCTAGATTCTATTACTTAATAATTCATTTTATGAATCTGAGCCAGAGCTCCTGTTGCTAATTGAAAACTTCCATAGTATGAGAACTTAAAGTTGTAAGATACTTATGAGTATGCTTACATAATTTACGTTAAAATGAAAGTAAACGGATATCATTGCAAAGCATAAACTTCTCCGTGGAACTTAAAAACCTTTTGGGTCTTGCTTCCTAGTTACAGAAAGTATTGTTTCATGGAAATTACAAGAAGAGGCCTTAGTTTTGTTTCCTAAAGTCAGGAGAGATGAAGTTAACTGCTAGAGTTTTGTAGCACTCTGTCAAAAATACTTACATAACTTGGGAAAGGTAAGTTTGTCCTGTTTAGGCATCAGCATTATTGTACAAATTTGTGTTTACCTCTCAAACACATTTAAGTGTGCAATGCAACAAAGATATTTCTGAATGGCAAAGGTATAATGTCTTAAATGGATCTGCAAGTATTACTGGGTTTAAATAAATGTTACAGCATTCAGCTGTTCATCTGTTTGAGTGCACTGATAAGTTGTCATCATCTCTGCCACCTGTAGTCTAGCAAGTGCTCTTTAAAGATAAATGGCTAATGTTTCCCAGAGTTATGTAGGCTCTAAATGGTGGGTTAAGAGAGAGAGAGAGAGAGAGAGAGAGCCTGGAACTGCCTAAAATATTGTATTCCACACACCTGAATAGGCTGCCTCTTTATAAAAAGCAACCTTCACCAAAACGAAATCTCAAGTACAAGATTTATTCAAATACATATATTTTAAAACCTCTTCTGCTGTAGGTTGCTTCCAAGTGGCAAAAAGTGAAGTCTGTTCTGGTGGATGATTTTGTTGGCTCAGGAAGTGAGCAACTGTTACTGCTTTTTAAGGATGACTCCAGTACAGATGCATTAAGTACATTCCAAATAACAGATCTTGGAGAGGTCAACTATGCAGTAAGTTTAGCTTGCCTTTTCTCAGCTACTCAGCCTGTGCTTACTAAATTAAGAAAACCTCAAGAAATCATTAAAGTATTGGTGCAAAGTGAAATTGGATGTGTGCTGTGAAATGCCCTGAAGTTCGAATACAATATTCCTACTATAACCATAAGATAAGTCATCTGAAGAGATTATTCCGCTTCCTGGATAACATCAATATTCTTTAGGGAAATTAAAATAATGCAGTTGGAAATGCTTCACATATGTAACAGGTTTGCTACAATGCTTACCTTTTGGCTAAGAACTTCTAATTAAGGCCATAGTGCATGTTAATTGTCTTCTTGTAATTGGATCTTTCCATTATGTACTATCAACCTCTAATTGCTTTCAGAATACAATATTTTTCTTTTAAAATGCATACTGTGATTCTCCTGGTTTTCTTTATTTTCCCCCAGATTTTTATTATGCCGTGTAGTAGCCTATACCTTACTGTCAGCTTTTTAATTAATTCAGAGTTTTGTTTTGGTTTTTTAGAGTGATATTAATTATAAACATGATGTTCCTGCTGCAGAAGAATTGCAAGAGAATAGTTTGCTTACTGTCCAAGCTCTTGAAACAAGGTTACAGGTTTGTAATCAATAGTTCTGCCTCCATGTTTCTCCAAATTACTTTTCTATATCATTATGTTATCTAAAGGCTGAGGTTAATGATACTGTTTTTATTGGACAAGTAATTGGAAGAGTCTAATTTAATTTTAATTAAAATTTTGAGATAATGCTGAAGGCATTCTATCCAAGCCTATCCTAACAGTCATTTTACCCATAGGTTTTTAAATACCCGTTCAGTAAAATTAGAACTCTTACTTCTTTTGCTCCACGTTACATATTTTGAGGTAGTGCCAGGTTCTCAGTAAGTGACAATGAGCGGCCATTAATTCTGAAAATAAAGAGAGTGTTATGGTCTTGTTTCTTTGTCCATGGACTTCAGTCAAGTTGGCTTTTACTTTTTCCCAAATTAGTAACGATGGTTATTTCACCACCTGGTGATGTTTTTCCTCCTGCTATTAGTAGTTTTATTAAGATAATTTTGCAAGGTAGAGTAGGTGAAGCTAAAATGTGTCCTTTTAATTAGCATCATTTATAAAACAAGCTGGGGGGAACTTGCCAGAGTCCAAGTAATCAGTGGGAATGTATTATTGCCTTTCTTTCTTTCCACTTTTCATCCTGTTAGTAAGCACCCAGCATACTCTCCAGGATGGTCTTTCGCAGTATTGTCCGTTGGCCTATACAAAATGAGTAATAATTGACCAAATAGGTATTTTTTTTAATTAAAAAAAAAAAAAACAAACCACAAAACAAAACCCAAAACCTTCCAGAGATAGCATAACTCTCAAATTGAGTGAGGCTATTGTTAGTTTGCTAAGAGTGCTTTAAGTATGAAATAGGAGGTAATTATTGCCTTCATTTGAGAATTAGGGAAAACATAAGTAGGATATTGTGGCAGTTTTATCTCCAGCCTTTAAAAATGAAGCAAATTAACTGGCAAAAGTTTAGTACTGAAAGAAAAGGAAGACTATGACCCACTATGAAAAGACTGAAAAAGACTTTTCTAGTTCTAATTACAGAAGAGATGTCTAAAGAGATATTGTACATCTTCCAAAAGATAAAAGCTGTTGTTTGGAGAACACTGGACAATATTTTTTCCTTTCCTGGAAGGCAAAAGAAAGTAGAAGTTGGATTAATTTTGAGGACTTCTTGAGGTCCTTTCAAACCTTACATTTTACAGTTCTTCAGTTTGCGCATTGCCTTTTACACGCAGAAGTGCAAGCTTTCTTCCAAATGCATTTTTTTTCTGTTTCTGGATGCTTTTGGGTAGTCATGTATTTTAAAACTTATTTCTTTGCTGCTGTGTTATTGCCCTACTGTTTACATTACTTTTCTTCTCTATGAAACAGAAATTAGTTTCAATCTCTCTCATTTGTTGCTTCTTTCGCTTTTGTCATGAAGGTTGTCCACCCTCTCATTGACAGCTATATGTTCTGTGTAACTTATCTTTTGACTTTGTTCTTTTAATACACCAACTGGCTTTCAGCTGTACAGCTCTGTGAATCTGTGTTAGGATGAAATGAACAGTCTAGTTTGCACATTCTACTGGTTCTGCTGGAAACAAACCGCTGGCTGGAGATTTCAGGTATCATCTGCTGATAAATGTTGTCTTACAGACTCAGAATCCTTCATAAGACCTAATTTATTTATCTATTCATTTATTTATTTTGAGATCTTTTAATTCTCTAATTTTCAAAGCCACATGCTAGCACTAACATTGTAAGCAAGTTGAAAATCTTCCTATGTTTTAATGCTGTAAATCTTTGAAATTGTCATGCTGACGAATTTGGAAGTAGGGGCAGATATTTCTTTTTAACCATCCTTGTTGAGATCTCCACTATTCTGTATGTTTCCCTGAACAGTGAAGTATTCTTGCTGTTTTTTTGTCATCTGATGTATAACTGAATTTAAAATATTATTGTTTTGATGCAATAGTGCACGCATCCTGCTTAGCTTGGGAATTTCCAAAGGTTATTTAGCCTTAGAGTTGTGCCTCTTGATATTTAGCATCAAAATTCAGCTCTTCTAGAAATCTACAATCAAATCATGTTTTGATAGTCTCTATGGAATCTCATATTTTAGGGAAAAACGAGATAGTAAATCCAGCCCTTTTTCATATGTCTGTTGCTTACCTCTTATTTCATATGTGCATAGCTGTTTTCTAGCCATGTGAGGACTTCGGCAGGACTGAATTATGGTCCCCTGCATATAAGTAGGCTGCATTTAATTTACACACAGTAATACATGTAATTTGCATTTTGCAGGTAGTCTGTGCGTTTTTGAACTCTTATATGTTTATCTTGTGTACAGTCTTTTGTACCTGAAATAAGCCTTTTCTCCTCTGAAGATTTTTTTCTTTGACACTTATTTTAGTGCCTTCTTTAGAAGACTTCCTTTGGCCAAGTACTGCAGTTACATTACAACAGCTGAGGTTACAGGGTTTCTCATGGTTTTAGTTGGCTGTTCTGGGAGAAATATCATAAGTTAGAAAGGTCTTTTTATGTCCACTTGCCCATTCTCCACCTCAAGTATTGAACAGTTTTGTGAGGATTATAATGCCACATTCTTTTACCAATGATTAACTTGTTTCCTTTGACTTGCTTTGCTTGTTTTGGGGCATGTAATTTTTCAGGCCTTACTGCTGATTTATTGAATTGCTGCGATGTCTATTTGTTGTTTTGTTCCCATTCTTATTATGCTGATTTGGTAGTGAGGGAAAAGTTATTTAAGAAATGTTCTGTAGGTTTGATTTTTTATTACTATATTTAGTCTAACTTTTAAGCATTTATTTTTCCATCTGTTGCTGTAAATTGGCCTATTTTCTTTTTGGTATTTTTTCATAAGAGATTTTAGTCACTTGAAAAACACAGAACCATTTATTTACCATGTGAGCAACTTCAGCCTATCGATCTCTGAATTATGTTTCCCTCTGGCTTTTTTTGTCTACTTCTTCCACTCTAACTTTGCTTTTCCCAGTATTTTTTAGTCTTGTCAGTTGTGAATCTTCCTTTCCATTTTCTTTCCTTTGTAAAAGTGCCACAGTTCTTGACTTAGTAGTTTTAACTCTATATGTATAGGTACTAATTTATTTGTTTATGAATACTGCAACTTTAATTGCAATGTGTCAAAGCACTTGGCTGTTCTGCTTACTCCCAAGACTCTGCCTTAATTTGCTTTTGACAGTGATTCGTCTGTTCTGCTGTTCATACTGGATTTACTCACAGCTCTATTGTGTTCAACTCTGGACTGACTTGTTTTTATTTGATGTTTATGTTCTATTTTAAGGTAATTAATTTTATTTTCTTAGTTTCACAATGCAGAGATTGTGACTTCTGCTAATGCTTGTTGTGCAGTACATCTTGGCATATAGCAGAAAGTATGTGCATGTCACTTATTCCAGAGAGAGCTCATGAGGGGTGCTACCTGGTTTGGAGTTTGCCATATGGTAAATTTTGTGTCTCTTTCTTGTGTTGCTTTATGAGGAAAAAGGGCTTGCAAAAGTCAGATTGATGAGCAAGCGTAGATCACTGAATCTGTGGCTGTTTTGACTGGTCAGTCTGTGCTTCCCTGTTTGCTTTCTGTTTCTCAGATTTTTTTATTCAGGAGTTGCTCACCAACAGGAGTAAGTAATGGCTTGGTATTCTGATGACCTTCCTTAGGAAGGTGTTGTGGAATCATCTTTGTTCTTAACTCTTCCCTTTCTCCCGCTGCCTGAAGTCTGACACTGGATTATTGCTTGGAATCTGGTACTTACAATGCCTGGTTTGATCAGTGGCAAATAAATTTCTTTACAGAACTCATGCACGCTACTTGCTCAAAATGCCCTTTGCTATTGCAACTTGTGCAAAGGGCATCACTTCACTTACATGAAGTGCTTTATAGTCATGCTTGTCAGTTGTTTATGATCAATCTTGATTTAGATTTCAGGTTTTTTTTTGGTGGTGGAGGGAAGGGGAGTTTGTTTTTGCATTCCAGTGGTGAGCTGTGTTCTCTTCTTAGCAGCATTGCACTTCCTGGGATCTGGCTTTCCAGGTAATAGCTTTTGAGGAGCTTTCTCAAAATCTGAGAAGCTGATGCTGGCATGCTTTTTTACTTTTCACTTGACCAATAATTAATACAAGTCTTGAGAAGAAATCAAAACTGATATCAATGTAAAAGTGAAGCAGGAGTAATAATGAAAGGGCTGAATAGCTACATAATTTGATAAAACTTGCCTTAGAAGTTTATCTTAAACACTAGGTTTAATATTGAGAGGCCAAGACTTGAATTCATATTTTGGCAGCAGAGTAGCCTGACTCGAAAATTTTGTAGAAGCATTACCTGAGGAACATCAGGATCTTGGCTTGATACTTGCATAAAAATGGAAAGCTAAAAAGATACCTTGGTAGCTTCAATATCAGTTCTTCTTTGCAAGCAGACCTAAGCATAAATCTAATGATCATTTTTATCTTTTACAGGCTGGTTGTACCTCTGTTCGAGAGCTTCAGCAGCATTTAAGACTCAAAAAGAGGGTTATTCTTGAGTCTTGCAGAGCATTAATGGATCTTGTTGAAGGAAGAACCCATGTTCTACCAACTGCTAAAGAGGTAAAATACAGAAGAGAGTACAGATCACTTTTGATTTCCACCGAGCTATTTGTAAAGGGTGCTTCCCTCAAACACGTTACTTTGACCAGTACGGATTGCCACTATGAAAACTCCTTAATCTGCTTTTTAAGTACAGTTCATTACCTTACCCTGTCAATGTATGTAGATAAGAGTAAATTTAGTTGTCTTTACTTGAAATTGATTTGCACAATACCTACCGACAGCTGCGTTGTATGGAGGAGTAACCTCGAACAAAGAGTAGGGAGAGTGTACAGTCTTAATTGGCATAGCTGCCTAGATATTGAACATCTGTCTGTGATTGAACATATTACCAAAAATGAGCTGCCATAGATCTGTGTAAGCAAAATTGATTTTTATAATGGAGAGAGTGAACTGTGGACTGAGAAGGTGATAGAGGCTGGGAAAATGTTATCTTAATATGTTGCTCAAACTAAGCCTCCTAATTTACTTGAAATTGGGTTGATCTCCCTTTCGATTAATGTTGTGGTCCCTTTCAAGTCAGCCAGGTTTAGAGAACAAAATTTCAAGCAATTAATGAAGTAATATAAAACAAATTATAGTACCTTAAATCATCTTTGAGCAATTAATTGTATGAGATTTCAAGATTTATACATATGATGTTTACAAGGAGAGGATGAGAGGATGAGCTGTGCTTTTCATGATATCATGTGTTTTAAGAAAATGCCATTCTATCTTTTGAATCCATTGTAGAGAATAAACTCGTTTATGTAGATTTCATTTTATGTATCTTAAAAGCAATTCCAGCAATCATTTGTGGTAAAACATGAAGTAATGCAGTATAAAAAGAACTAATATCTCCACTTAATTTATCTAAAAAAAAAATTTTTCTGTAAGGAAGGTCTTGTCTCTCTCTGGGATGATGTAGAAAATCCTCCTCATTCTCTTAGTAAAGAGACATCGTCGGCATCCCCAGTCCCAGAGCGCTTCATAGAGAAATTGTGGCAGCGTGTTGTGGGTGACAGCTTGGTAGTTGGAGTAAAACTAACTGAATCATTTTACTTGTAAGTATATAAGTGTATCTAATAATTTCATTGAATCATTTTCTAGAAACTGAATTTGCAGGTTAAGCTCTGCAGTAGCACGGGTGGATTTTTGAGATTTGAACTTTCTCAGATTGGACATCTGTATATAAAGGGTTTCAAGTGTGTGTCTTTGTCAGTATCGTTGCTGCTGCTTGTCTCTCTAGCACTGTGCAAAAAATACATTGTATAGCTAAAAATCAATTGTGTCAGTATAACCACATCAGCTCTGAAGGCTTTTTACAACAGAGTTTTCTCTGACAAAAATTATGGGTTTTTATAGTCCATGTTGATATAGCTATGGTGACAACAGCATGTGGTGTAGATAAAGCTCTGTCTTAGTAAGGCACCAGAATAGTATACCTGTTAACATCTCGCTGTTCCTAAAGAGTGATTTGCCTGAAGAAGCACAGAAGAAAACATTTTAAATTCTCTGATCAACTGAATAAATACTCAGCTTTTTAATTGAACTATGCTACAATCAAGTGTCCAATCAAATGAAATATTTGCTAACCTTATGTATTGTATAAATTATGTGGAACAGTCAGCCATACAATACTTTAAACCTTCAAAATTATTTGTTTAGTCTGTTCATTTTAATTGCTCAGTTCTAGTTGTAAATACTACTTATGTCATTTCTGCCTTGCAGGGAGGGAGCTAATTTGGAACACAGTTTAAAAAAAAAAAGGATTACATGAAATATAAATTTACAGTGTGCATTGTGTAATGTAAACTTTGATGGAGTCAGAACTTACCTTTTGACCTGTCTTCCCCTAGGCAGTATAGCTGAGACTGTGTTAGGGTAAGCTTAAAGACTATTGGTGCTGCTGAAAATCATTCAAGTGGTTGTGAGAGAGCTGACCTGTTATGCCCTTTGGCCATTCTACTGGAGCCATGGATATATTATTTCTCAACTGCCAGATTGCTACAACTTTACAAGACAGTTGACCTCATCTTCTTGACAGCCTCTGTTAAGAGCTGCTGAGGCAAGAGATTGTTTTTGCCTTTCCAGTGTTTATTCTTTTAGCTTTGATGATGATGACAACTTTGTTTTTGAAAATAAAATACTTAATTCCTGTATAGATTGAGTAATTCTCAAAAGATTTGGAACCATTCTTTATATTGCCCTCTTCCCCATTTTTACAGTTGAGAAAAGATCTGTGAAGATGAAGTCGTTTGTCAAAGGTTACCTGGTAGGCTAGCAGCAGAACCTAGGTCTTCTGGGCTCCAGTTCAGTACTATATACAGCAGCCTGTGGTTTTGGGGAAAAGGCCTTGCTTTCTCTCCACTCTCAACACTATAAGTCTTTACTGATTATTTTTATGCCTCCTGCTAATGCAATCTTGCAATGATGTTTTAGATGATACTTGTCCATAAAGAAAATTAGATGTTCATAAGACATTCAGATGTCAGTGACGTCTTGAGACTGAACTGATTGACAGATTAAAATATCCATTAAGAGAGGATCTGAAACAGTCATATTAGGATTTCATTGAAAGAACTCTGTGTTGAATAAATAAAGTACTTCATGTATTTTGGGAAATTACTGCATGTTTAAGGTAATAGTATTTTAAACCTTTTATTTTACTCTCTACATTTAATTTTGTTTGAATATCTATAAAACAAGATAGAACATCAGAAGAGCTTTTAGTCTTCAAAGAGGGCAGAATTGATACTGTCTTTATTTTTTTTATTAAAAGAAAGTTAAGTCTTTAAAAATAAGTTATAAATATCATTAAGTACCTGCATGGGTTATATGGAATTTTCAACATTTTCTGAGTGAATTAGACATTCAAATTCTTTCAGCTGAAATGAGGCATCTAACTCTGAGAATCTCTTAGAAAATTCAGACCACTTTTTGAAAATCTTGATACTAAGCTTAGATGAAATAGTCATTTGAAGGACTTACACTTTTTGCACAGTCTATGATTTAACCGGGAATGATATTGGAGTTTGTGGTAGCCTTAATCTGTAAATTCTGGTTATTTGACAGAACGCAAAATACTAACTGAGAATGCAGTCATCTTTTATGAATTTTTACAGGTCGCTGAGTGATGTCAGTTTATCTTTAGTGATGGATCAAGACTTCTCTTCGATTTCTCCAATTATCAAGTGTCGAAATAAAATCATTAAGCTGAACAAAGCCTTCTCAGCATTGGCAGTCTCCTCGTATCAAATTGAGCCTCCTCCAAAAAAGATGAAATTGGACTTGCATAGCAAGAAAGATCTGAAAAAAGAGTTTCCTAAGAGATGTTCAAGTGTTCAACTGGATGGAGCAAAGACAGTCATTGCTGTTACCAGCCTTTCACCATTATTAGCATTTCATCGTGTATGTTGCATAGTTCTTCTACATGCGAAGAAACAAAAACGTCGGCATGGTAGTTTACAGGAGAGCAAAAGGATTGCTGTACTCTGTGGGAAAATCTTATTAACTCTGGAAGATATTTCAAATGGAAAATATTCAGTAAAGATGCTAAGGGATAACCGTTACTGTACAGGTAAATGGATTTATATAATTTGGATTCATAAATATATGATTGATTCTTCTGTTTACTCTAGGTGATGCCAAGCTAAGTTTTCAAAGTGTAATCACATCTGTCTCTGAACACGAACTGCGTAGACCTGCTGTGAATTAAAAGCTGGGTGAAATCAAGATGGAACAATTTTTTCAAAATGTTGAGTGAGTTGCTGTAAGGTTTTGTGCCAAAGTGTATCTGGAAAGGTTAATTTTGAAGATAAGTCTGAGTACAGAATGCTGAAGCCTGCATTTTTTCTATAAAGAAGATCTTTACTGTTGATTTACAGACATACATTTTTTTTCTGACTTAGTATTACCTCTTACATAATACCAAAGTAATCAAAGCTCTTCCTCATCTGCATGTCTATTAAGGTCATTTATTTTCCTTTCTTTTAATATTATTGATTGAATTGATTTTGAACTGGCTTCTGCTCATGTAGCAAAATGTCCTTTTGATCGTTTGCAATGAATTTTAATTTATTTCTTCCTTTAATACTGTATCATTGGCTAAAGCCAACATGTCATCTTACTATCACAGGAGGTTATTAATAGTCTTCTTTTGGCAAGGTGATGTTTATCTTTAGAGCTTTTTTTATATAGGTAGGGGTCTATTAATCAGCTAACTATTTTACTTGACAGAAGTAGATATGAGAATTTAGGTGAGAAGACAATTTCCAAAGAACACCTGAATGAAGGTGCAGAATCTTCAAGTAAAACTCAAAGGACAAACCAAAAATCTAAGCACATTTAATGCATGCAACATGATCAAAATATTTAGCTCAAATATCTTTTTACTGTATTTTCTTGCAGGTTCCATGGAAGATATACTTGCTGTCCTTGCAGTATCTGTCAGATTCTCCTTTCAGATTGTGTCTTCTGACTGCACATTGACTCCAGTAAATTCATGGTTACTAGGAGAAATGGAGTGCACGCCATTTAAGGAATGTCATGACAACATATTCTGCCATAAAGCAGGAAATGTGTATGGTACAGTTTTTAAGTGGACCCTGAAAAATCCATTTGAAGGAGTTCTAACATTATTTTGCAGGTAAAATTGCTGAAAAACTGTAGAGCATCTTCATCTTGCATATGCAGTTTTTGTCGTCACGCTATTTCTTATTGATACCATAAATAACAGCCAAAATTGTAACCAATAGGCTTCCAATATGATGACATGATAACCATCAGCAATAACAGAATTATTTTCTAACCAGAACTGTGGCAGAACCTGAAATACATTGTTTAATTTTGTCTAGACTAGAACTCTGAATTTCACATAAGTCTAATCTCCATTAATATCTGCTTGGTACTATTTCTTTTGTTAATTTCACTGCATCATAACTTTATATTAAATTTTCTTAAATTAATCTTAGAAAAGTATATAACTTTTATTCAACATGTGTTGATTTAAAAAAAAAAAAACAAAACCGTAAGGGGATGTTAAAAATTTTTAAAAATCCAAACAAAAACCAAAAAACACCAAGTTATACTAAATTTAAAATTATTTCTATGTTATTTAGTAGTTTAGTGCTGCCACATAAATTTAGTCTAATTTTGTCCATGTTTTTGATGTATTTATTTCCTGTCTACCATGATTTTGAAAAGGAAATAATATGAAGAGTCTCAATGCTTTCCCTTTCTGATGTACATTCTTGGATACTGTCTATAAAATTTCCTAAACCAGGATAAACAAGTTAGTAATACTGCCATAATGTATGATTTAGCTGGATATGGCTCACAACATAGAAAGTACTTCTCAAGTATTGATAAATGTTGCCTCTCCTGAAGAGTTCAAGCTGGAAAATGAAAGAAAGAAAGAAAGAAAGAGTATGCTATAATTTAGAGACTTTTAATATATGAAGTTCAATATTTTACTCAAATTAGGTGTTGACTTGCTTCTTTTATGTGAGAGGAAAGGCTGAAATGTTTAAGAAATCAATCAGTAAAATTTTAAGCCTCAAGACTTCTGGTTCCTTTTGAAAAGTTAGGTTACTTGATACTCTTCACTTTTGATCCAATTTTGCACTAATAGTTAGTGAGCTGCATGTTTATGATGTAACTATGATTGTATTTTCTATTTCTCTTTTTTTTCTCCATCTTTGGATTGATCTTTTATCCAGCTAGGATACTTCTGTGATAGGTGGAAGCTACTGACTTCTTTTTCACAGCCTTTCAGAACCAAAATAAACTGTATCAGTTATAAGTAGTGGAATGTTAAGATAACAAAATTGAAACAGAAGTACTTTAAGGAAAAATGTCTTTCTGATCTATGTGAGAAAACTAGCTATTTAAGGATTCTTGTAGGGTTTTTTGGGTTGTTTTTTTTTTGTTGTTGTTTATTTGTGTTTGGTATTTAGTTGAGGGTTTTTTCCTGAGATTTTTTTTATTTCTTTCCCCCTTCCAATCAAGAGACATCTGGGGAGTTTACTTGGCCAAACACTGGAAATAAGGCTTTGGACAAACTGTACATTCCTTTTAGAATGAGGAATGTGTCACTGTGTCATATATGCTACTGCTGGTATCCAGGGGAGTAGATTCCGTGATGATTACCAGCACTATTTTATCTTGGTTTCTTAATAATTTTGAATGTCTGAATTCAAAGTGGTTCCCTTACCAGTGACCATTTAAAAAAGACAAGCTGTGGGCCACCTAAAGGCCATGCTCTACATACCTATTGATAGTGACAATCTATGAATATAAGTGACTTTTCTGTCCTTAAATGTAGACCAGACAAAACATTTCCTATGTGCTATTACATGTGGCCTTCACATGCAACAAATTGCTTCTTAAAGAAACAAGTGATGCACATCTAACCCTAATCATGGACATATCTTTTTAGCATGGAATATTTATGTTGCTGAAGTTTGCTTAATGTCAGTTCTCTTGAGGTACAGTGGCTAGCATGCACACCACTAGAAAGCCCTTGCTTACTCTTGTATGTACAGTACACATAATAGTTAAAACCATAATCGGCATAAGTTTTTCCCTGTTTGATTTAAAGTAGCTTTGTTTTATTTTCCACTGTACAATTTTGAAGATAAAAGGTAGCTTTAATAATAATAATCTTTCCTTACAGAAACCTGACTGTCTTGTTCCAGTGCCTTCATAGCCTTACTAGAGTTCTCCCACCAAGCTGTGATGTAAAACTCCTGAGATCTGGAAGCAGAGGTGTACTTACTGAACAGTTAGCACTGGCTTTGGAAAAAGAAATGCTCATGTTAAGGACTTTTTTCTTCTCAAAAGAAAGTAAAGCTGAAAACAGTCTGACGTGGGGGAACGAGCCTAGCAAGAAAATCAGTGATGCTCCTGTGGCTTCGTTACTGGACAGTGAGGAGGGAGTTCAGCAATTCAGAAAGAAGCTTCAGAATGAACGGGAAGAGAGTGTGCTAAGTATGAATCAAACAATGAATGGTGCCCTTTACCAGGAAATTGCTTTGAAAATAGCAGAAGCTCAGCTCAGTTCAGATATGATTGTATGGAGACTGAGCAAGTCCTAGAAACTACTCACTAAATTTATTCTGAATAAAGTTTTATTAAAATTATACTACTGAATAATTATTTATGTTTTCATGGGTACTTACATTAGTTTTTATTATCTTGCTCAATTATTTATACAGATAAATACTGGTATTTTGGTTGATGACTTGTAGCTGCTTTGGCAAGAATTTAATATTAGAGATAACTGAGTCATTATTTTTATACAGATTCCAAAAATATTATTTTTGAAGGCATTTTCTACTAAGTCCTATTCCAAAGTCGTAATTCTTGAACTGTAGATGAACTATATTAGAAAAAAATTAACAAGCATGTACTGTTTAGAATAGTCCTGTTAAATTTGTAAGGTAACTGTTTATACAAGTAAAACTTTTAAGCTTAAGCTATAGAAAGGATCTAAGTTAAGCAACGAGTTTTAATTCATAATTTGAATATGGAGTTTGACAAGTTCAAAGAAGAGGCAGCTTATCTTTGTGATATATCAAGCCTTCTAAATAACTTTTAATGATAACACTTGAAGAAGAAAACTTTGGTTGTACCTGTCTGCTAGAGCCCACCTTCAGATCTGAGAGATTTTGGAGTATGCATTGGAGCTGGAAAACCATATCAGGCCTCTTACAAAATGTCAAGAACTCATGAAGATTCACTCTCTAATAAAACACCTTCAGGTTTGAGAGGTCCATTCCCAGCCAGAATCTTGTGGCAGGGCTGATCTCATTGGTAAATCCTAGAGGAAATTGTCTTTCCTTGTAGTTAACCTAGCTTCAATGTCACAAGATTTGTTTGCCCGTTCCCTCAGTCATAAATGATTGTCTGCTGATACTAGCTGCTCAGTGCTTTAGGCCTGTCTCACGTACTTTAAATAATGGGCTGCTCTTTGCCTGTTAGTCCTCGCTTCTCTGGTTTGAGCAAGATACTGCCTATGCATCCAGGTAGAGAACTGCCTGTGATCTTACAGGAACTACTTGCTGAGGTAGTTACTTTTTAATAATTTATTTCCACCATTTTTCAGCTTTGAGAATGACAGAAAGCTTAGAAAATCCCAAATCACAATGATTTACATCCTTTTATCTCTGCTTTATGTAAGCAAAACATTCCTAGTTTTTGTCACCATTTTTCTAAAGTTGTCAAAATTTTGCTTTTCAGTTTTCCAGTTAAAAAATTTTTAATAGTTACTATCTGCAGCATGCACTGTGACAATAAAGTTTGGCAGGAGGAATGGAAGCTATTTATTGACTCAAAGGAACACTGACATTTCATAATAATTCAATATCTTTTTTTCATCAGAAAATTCAACTTGTGTATGTATGTCCTCCAGAAGCACTGGAGTCATGATGTTTTTCAGTCTGAGGCATCTTCTCGTTGGCAACAGGAGTAAACCAATGCACATAGAAAGGCAAAACACTAGCTACTAACAGTAAATGAGAGAACACTGTGCTTTGTAAGTTCAACCCAATTTAGTGATATAGTTTCATTTTTGAGATACTCAAAGTATTAAATCTTTTCTGGCTGTATAGCAGGAAAATTTTGCATTAAGATGTCAGAATGCCATAAGAAGTTGCAATGGGTATTTGAAACTCAGTATTTACTGAATGAGAAAGAATTGTTAAAAAAAAAAAAAAACAAACCTTTCTTTGTAAAGCTGCAGTTCTGTTCAGCCCATAGTCAAATCTTAACTCATTGTCAGGGCTCGGCTGTCAGTTGTCACTGGAAATTCCAGAAGAAAGTTTCTGTTATAAACACTCAAATTAAGTGAAAAATCTTGAAGTGCAAATCCTGTAGCTTGCAGCTAAGGGCAAGACCTTGATGAACCAGCTGAGCAGAAACTTTCAGAGCAACAAAGCTACTATTCAGCTCAGGGCACTTGAAGGAGTTTATGCGAAGCAGTGTAAACAGTCCAGTTGATTTTTTTTTATTAGCGCTACTGTAGCAGCCTGGTGTGATGTTGTTAATGAACAGTCGTATGTCTGTCTGTCTTTAAAGAGAACCTTCCACTTGCATTCACATCCCTTTATTGAACTAGTAGAGTGGGACAAATGAAGAGAAGCTGCTAAGGACAGAAGTTGTCTGTTTCTAATTCCATGGAGTTTTTATTTATTGTTATTTAAAAGTAGCAAACAGTGAAATCGCAGGAGTGTGCAAGTCTAATTACTAGAGTAGAATAATAATGCATACAACACATTCCTACTAAAGGGTCTTTCCAGAGACATGAATGCTTAGTCTGCAGATCATCAGATGAGATCATTAAAAGCTTTCCTAACAGCTCTGAGATTCCTGGGAGTAGTTCTCTGACTACTAGTCAAACTGACTAGTAATTTATAGTGATGTGGCACAACTTTCAGTGGTAGTGATGCAATTGGTACATGTATTGCATATGCGAGCATGTTGCATGTGCACTTTCATTTGCTGAAATCTAAAGGTCTGCCGGAAATACTTGGAAGGTTTATGCTGGTATCAGGGGTTTTTTTTTGGCCAGGAATCATGGAAAAATGGAACAAGTTTGAACAAAGGCTCATGCACTATATAATCTTATCTTAAAGTGGTAGTAACAGGAATTTTCTTTAGAGGTGTTTGCTTTCCTTAACTTGCCTTTCAGAAGTAAAAGCAGTTAAAGGTGTAAACCTTCAGCTTATTTAGTCTGTCTTGATGGTTAATCTCAGCACGTTACTGTTCAAATGGAGATTTCAAATTGCACTGACTAGGAAAACTGGTTAGGTTGGTTCACTATGTTTCTGTCATGAACAGCTGGAGTCCCATTTTCTGGACATCTAAGAAAGTCTTGGCATTAAGCTCTTGCAAGGGGTGAGTTCTACAAGTACTTTTTGGGGCTAATCATTTGAGAAATGAAATCAGTTAGTAACAGCACCAGTCCTAGTTACCAGGGAGTCGTATTGCCAAGAAATAACTGCTAAAGTAGTTGAATGCTTAATTCTGTAAATTCCCTTTTCCATGGTAGCAGTTCAAGTTGGGAGCGATACAGATCACAACTAGCAGAAGGCTTTTTTGTTACTAAAGCTGTTGCTAATGGCAGATAGCTCGTCACACAACACATTCACTTAACTTGCACACTCATAATTACTCTGTAGGACCAACAACTGGGAGGGCAATCACAACTCCTAGGACCTCCGCCTTCTAGGTAGGCAGTTTAGAAAATCCCCCGAAGAACCCTTTACTTCATGAGGTGTGTTTATTGGATTCTGTAGGTTTTTTGTCCGCATATAGCAAGCACTGCCTGCTTGTACGCTACCCAAGTTACACAACCCGTGGTTGATACTAGCATGGGTAGTGGCTTTGTACACAGCCAGCAGGCTCTTTGTGTTATGAATGTGTCTGTTCTGGTTGATTTATCAGGACAAGTGGTCACCAGAGCTTACCAGTTCCTAGGAGACTTTTGCTTGCTACTTTTCAGCATGTAATCTTTTTCTCCTCAGCCTACTGATTGTTGGTAACCATTCCTTCATCCAGAGCTGTAGAACCCCTTCACACGAACTAGCACAGAAGGGGCCTTTATCACATATAAATGTCTGTCAAGGTAGTAATCCTATGCCCAGAGCCAACTTGCCTTGACCCCAAAGGGTCAGGAAAACATAGTTTTGGTTTCTGGCAAGTATCTATAGGAGTGGTTTGAGTTGTCTGGCCAGGGCAGTGATTAGCGTGTAGACATAGACCTTGCGATGGCTGTATTACCACTCATTTCAAAAGACTTGGATGCAAAAGGGAAGCCTGCTGTAGGAAGCATGAGCTGTCATACCTAAAGGCACTGTTATGTCCATCTTAGCACTTTTAAAGTCAGCATGATTTAAGGCCCTAAGAAGAGAGATTGTGTGTCAAACAACCCTTTTTTTTTTTTTCCGGCCAGGTTGGTATAATAAATAAAATTACTTATTATAGTGATTTTCTCTGTCATTCGCAGGCAGGAAAAACCTGGCTGCTCTAGAGTAGTCTCTTGGATAGTAATGCTTCCTTTTTAAGTTTGTGTACATATGTATATATTTCACATCAACCAACAGGCTGCTGGGTTGTTCGTGGTAATGAGAGTTGTCTTCCCTCTCTGATACTGATTTTTGTTTTTCCACAGCCTTTTGACAGCTTGGGAACTGTGACAGTCTTATGACTGCTCTCTTCTGAATCATGCTGACTCTGCTAAGACAAAATAATAATGCTAGCATGTTTATCCATGAGTGAATTATTCACTAGGGACTATTAACAAAGATAGTAGGGTCAGCAAAAGGAATCTCCAAACAGTGGTAGTTTTCTTTTTCTTTTCCTCCCTTCTCTACTTCCCTGGAAGAGATTAAGTTTTAAACAAGTGGAAGGTAGTGTCGAGGCAAATATTTAAAATCTTGACTAGATGCAACGGCATGGGTTTGAAGATTTTGTTTTAGTTTCTGTCAGGTTTTGGTGGATTCTTTTTCAGTACTCTCTTATCTGCACTCTGGGCATGCTCCTGGGTGGGAACAAGTTGATCATCTTGATCAGTACGTAGCATGAGTTTCTAGCCAAGAGAAAAGCTGTTACCTAATCCTCCCGGGGGAAAGGCAAAAAAGTAGGATGTTTAATGCTGCTGTTTAGTCATATTAATTACTGCTTTAAGGAGGTGATACTGCTTTCGTCTTTTCTGTGACCTCAAGTTTCTGGTATGTCACAATCTTACCCTCTGAATGTATTGAGAAATTCATAATCCATAGGTGCAAGATGACAGCTGCGTGTTTATAAATCACTTGGCTAGAGCAAAGACTGCCAAAGGTCCGGGTTTGTATCAGTCCAGTTCCTGCCTGAAGTCCTACATTCACAAAACCCCGGTGCTGAACTGAGCTGTTCAGGTCAGGTCTACAGGTTGGTAAAGCAGCCTCAGGTTAACTAATCCTCCTCCTTATTGTCTAAATGGAGAGGTGGTGAATCATTTGCCTGGCTGTGATCCTTGCCTGCTGAGAGAGGTATAAAGGTAAGTGCTTTGTAATGAGTCCTTCAAAACAGCATGCCCTGCCTCTGTTCCTGCCCCCTTTCCTCTCCCTGGAGCCCCAGTTACAGTTTTGAACTGAGCATGTGATGTCTTCTTTTGTGATCCTGCCTTTGAAGTGTTCTCAAGCGTGAGGGGAAAAAGCAGAAGCTGCCAAAAATTTCCTAAACTCATGGTTGGTGGGAGTCTGCTGTTTCTGTACCGTCTGTGCTATTCCCTACCTACTGGCTCTACCGACAGTGTGTTTTGAGAGGCTTCTCTCTTCCCTCCCCCTCCTGCCCCCGTGATCAGATACTGAAGACCAAAAAGACAATCACTTCTAAAATGCAAAAATTAACTTTGCCTCGCTTTTTCATGTAAGAAACAGGTATATTTTCTTTTCCAAGGGATAGAAGTCTGCTAAATCAGATAATCTGCAGATAGAAGTCAGATCCCTGATGCAAAGTGCACATTGATGAAGCTTTCCGGTGCCTGGGGCACTTGAGTAACTATGAAAAATGTTTCCTCTTTTCTTCTCCATCTCTGACACTCACTCCCACCCCCCTGCACCCTCAGATGAGTACTTCATGACTGCTTATGATTTAAAGGTGTTGGATTTTAATTTTTTTTAAAAAAGATTTCTGCAACCAAGGCTTATTCTTAATTCAATTTTACATATTTGCAGTGCATTTTGATGCTACCTACAACATTTTGAAACTTTGTTTTAATTTTGCCTCTTCTCTACCTCATCTAAGAAAATTCAACAGTCATTGGATGTGTTAGTATACTACTGCAAGAGACGGTTAGACCAGTTCGACACTCTTCACTGTCAGCTTTTTTTTGTTTGTTTGTCAGCAGAGTCTAAAATAATCACGGAGAGCAGCTGTTGGATTTGAAGATCCCATGAACTTTCATAGAATATGCAGTGTGAGTGAGAATTAATGCACGTTTGTGATCACATTCACTAGATCATGAATTCTTACCCGTGCAGGATAGTCAGTGTAGCGGTCATGTTGCATCTAAGACTGGTGTTGCCTTTCACCATCCCATCCAAAGGCTGTCCATGAATTAATAACAGGACGATGAATACAACCACCTTCCTATGAAGAAGAATAATTGCCACCTCAGCAGGAACAGAGCTCAAAATTACAGGTTCCAGCTGGGGATAATCACTGATCACCTAATGCTGATGGCTTCACTGGGCTTACTTTTCCCTAATGATGTCCCTGTCTCAAAGTACGTGATTTATATTTAGTTACTCAAACACGGCATTTCAGTTGTGATTATTTAACTAAGATGCTCAAGAATTTATCATTTCAGTTTACTCCATGTGGTTACAAGTCGTGCACTGCAGCATATTTCACCTACCACTTGGCCAGAGGAGTGACTGTGTAAACGCAGAAATAAAAAAAAAAAAAATTATATTCCTGAGGTAATATCTTAGAGTTTCCATCTCACTGCAAAACTTAAGTGAACTATTCCAATGCACAGTACCTCTGTGGTGCACACTGCCTTCTCAATAAATGTGGTATTGTTTTAGCTAGAGGTCACCATTTAGTAATTTTATGGGAAGAATATATCAGTTTCATTCTTTTCAAAGTAGCTCACTTTTTTAAAATGTGTTCTGAATTTATATACTATTGGTTGATGAATGATACATTTCACCCAGAGTCTGTAAAAAAACATGATACTTTATTACTGGAGTGTTTTATTCAGAAAGAAATTGCTAACTTAAAAACTTTCCACTTTCTTTTAGCATTGGACAATGAAATAGACTTGGCAGAAATAATCAAAGAAGATGAATAAACGGTCCCTGCTTATTGCATTTTCCCCAAACTTGAATATATTGTCTTCTGAAGTTATAACTACATAATCCACTGAAATAACATTAACTGTATAATCTTTTCTGGGAAAAAAAAAATACTGAAAAGGCTTGGGGAAAGAAGAAATCCCTACTCTTATTTTCTCACCAGAGAGATAAGAATTTGCGCAAAGTAATGTATTTTCTTGACAAATTGACATGTTTTAGGCAAAAATGATAAAGAACAAAGGAGTCATTTTGAAATGGAGTCCTTCTACGTTAAGTGCTCTTTCTTACTGGCTGTTGAAAACACTTGGAGTGAATTGGATTCTTTAAAAATCCACATTAACCTCCTCTAAATTGGTAGCATGTCTGAACGGTAGCACATTAACAGTATCAATGGTCCAGGATTTGAATGTTTTAAGTGACTGTGGATAGCCTAAGGTTACAATAGTGATTACTTTAACACCATCTGAAGTGCCTTTTTTTTTTTTTTTTAACTTACTGGAATTTGTGGCGTATTAGACAGCTCATACACATATAAATCTACCCCAGTGATACAGCTAATCTGGGGAGAACTCACTTCTCTCACTGCATTGTGCCACTCATGGGCCATCACCTTGCCCAGTGCTCTTTCTAATGCTCTTAGCATGGGTTGTTCCACGCATCCCACAAACCTCCCATGCTAGCATTGCAGCTGTGGAATTTAACTCTTACTGTACACCTGAAAAATAAGAACCTTTGCTTTAAAAATCACAAAACCTTTGACATGTCAACAATTTATTTTCATATGGCTGGAATGTAGCAGTTCATCTGTGTGCAGCTATAACTGTCCTTCTCCTCTGAATATCAATGTTAAAACCTCCTGGGATCCGACACAAAGCCTCTTGTTCTCCACTGCTTCCCTTTTGCCCATCCTGGACTCCTCGTACGCCTCTTCTGTTAAATCTTGGCCTCATCCAAGTCAAGGGCAAGTCTTTCTGAGAGCTTCCAAGGTCTGGACAGCCCTCTCGTGATTCAGAACCTGCTTTTCATCTCTGCAGGGGGATCTAGTGGATTTCACAGACCCAGATTCACAAATATTCTATCCCTTTGCCCAGACTTCTGAAGCCGAAAAAGCTAAAATAAACAAAACTTAATAGTCCATGTAACTATTAAGCAGGTATTCTTTATTACAGTGTTGGGCACACGGGGGATCGCTCCTCCAAACGTGTGCAACGTGTTAAGGAAGAGGTACAGTATTTATGCATCATAGACATACATATTCATAGAATTCGCGTGGACTTGGTTATATATTAATTAGGTTTCTGAGAAATCATTATCATAAGTTTCCTCCCACGACAGGTTATTCCCCAGTCTCTGTGTCCACCTCGTGTCTGTTCACAGGAGTCTTAGTCTCTCTGGTGGTCGTTCTCTCCTCCTTATCACTATGTCCAGCTGCGTGGATTCAGACCTTTGTCCTGCTTTGTTCTTGCTGCCAGGGTGGTTTCTTGCTGACTTATCTTTGCTGGTTATTCCACCCTATCTGTTGGTTCTAAACTCAAGTCCCTTTATCTTGGTTTCAACCACTGTGTCTGTACATCCTATCAGTTGCTCCTAAACTCCTCAAGCCCCCTTATCTTGGTTTCAGGCAGTGTGTCTTGTACCCCCTCAGGATGTTTCCATCTAACTTATCTTAGCTCCTGCTAGAGCATCCTTAAAGTATCTCATTACGTTAAGTTTATGACTCTGCTGTTCTTTCTCTCAGGGTTAGTAATTTATATTTTCATATGAGAATTAAATTGTTAGGCAGGGTTCCTGCTATGATATATATTTGATAATTTTATTATTCTGATTAGTGTTTTATTCTTCTAAATCTCCTCTTCACTTCTATCAGGAGTTAGTGTAATTTTTTTTTAGTAAATGCAACTTGGCTGAATTTCCAAAGTTAAAGGCAGAGAACTATTAAGTAATAAACACAATAATAAATTTAGACCAGCAGTTAGCTGCTGTTCATTTCTCAGGCTCTATTCTTACTTATTTTTATTTGCGCTGGCAACAGATGCGATGCTTCAGTTTTATTTGAAATTGTTTGTAGTAAAGCTGGCCTATAATATGCTTGTATTCAACAACGTAACAATACAGCTTGTTGCAGTAATTTATAATAATACTTCCAGTTGTAAATCTTCATGGCAAACCACACATTTTGAGGGCTGAATGAACAAATAGTAAAGTACACGTGCTTTGAATAGCAGAGGTGTGCTGGAAAAGAAAACCAGACTTCAGTTGTGAACTATGAGCAATCATTGAAGTTGCATATTGCATATAATTTCAGGGCAAGGGAACACCATTCCCTTTTTAAGTTATAGTACAAATACTATATGGATTTTTTTTTTCCTATTAGGTTCAAGTTCTTTTATTATTGTAGCAAAAGAACAAAGATACCCTTAGGAGTTCATGTTTCCAACTTTTAACAAAGTTTTAGAGACACAAAGAGTAACTCAAAAGCTAAGGAGTCCTTACTGATACTTGACTCAACCTCTCCAGAAGGAATTATCAAATTGTTTTGAGTGTCCCAGTCAAAGCATGAGGAGTTTTATGGGTGTTTCCCTCCTACTCAAACATCACACAATTGCCCTGTGACAGGTACTATTAAGTGAAAAAGCGATATTGGAATAATGAATGTAGTTAAGCTGTTTCTGATGTAAGTTGGAAGCAATGATGAACACAAGCATTAGGCCACCAGCGAGCTAGCTGTAGGGTACTCTGTAGTGATTTTGATGATTTGTGAGACTGTAATTTGGGAATCAGCTTGCATGCTTTGAGGCATTCTTTTATATACTTCTGAGGTCTTGTGTAGATAGTGATGTTGGTAGAGAACTTGCTATTCATCTTAAGAATCTTCTACAAGATAGCTGACAGTGATAAGATGCTTCCAAGACATCTGTCAGTGCTAAACAGCATTGTTACCTTATATCACTTACTGAAAATAAAAGCAGCATATAAATTCCTCAGCTGCTTCTTGTATATTTAAACAGGGTTTATCTTCTTCCTTATCGGTTTACAAGTCTTATCTTTATTGCAGGTGATGTGCATTGATTTACCTCACCTTCATGCTGGATTCTCTTATCGATCTGTTCTGAATCAGAGCAAATCTTACGTTGGTAAATTGTGCTCAGCTTCTTCTTTTGTAACATACTGCAATTACAAAACCATTTGCAAATTTGTGTTTTCCACAGGAAAAAAAAAAAAAGTTGACTTTTTGTTGTTTTAAAAACAAGACTGTATTGCTGAAGAAAGAATAGTGAAGTGCATTTGATACCTGAAAAATGAAATATGATTTCCAAAAGAAAAAAAAAAGTGATTTCAGTATATTATTTGAAGTTGGCAAAATATGGCACTTCAAATACTCTTGGAAGTAATAAAATTGTATTTAAATCTCCCTATGACATTTACTTGAATTTAGCCTGCAGCATATCTACTGGTTAATAATCAATAGTGGACTAAGGTGCTGTTTGCTGAAAGTGCGTCTATCTGCCGCTGGCCTTTGTGGATACGTAAAATAGCACATGGTGCCGTAGGTGAGGTTAGTTGTGTCTGCACGCAGTGGATGTCTTAACACAGCACAGAGAATTTTTGAGACGATCTTTTGCCGCTGTGTTTATCAGCAGGGCAAGCAGGAAGTTGCACATGACCACGAAAGAGCTTTCCACGTCCTGTCTTGCCTGCGTGGTCTTGCTGTGCTCCCCCTGCTGAGCCCGCACTCTGCTAGGGAGGTGGTGGCCGGTCCTGGCAGCAGCCTTGCGGTCACTCCCCAGCGGGCAAGGCCAGAAGGGAACGCTCCTCAGGATCCCCAGCCACGGGGATGGTGCTTGTCTGGGGTCAAGCATCCGTGCATCTCAGCACAGCCTTGGCTGAGGCCAGCAGGTTCTCTGCCCCTGTGGTCCCAGGGCACAGGTCAGGGGGAGCGAGGGCCAGTCCCAGGGTGCAGTTCAGCTGCAGCTGTGCCAGTCTGGGTGGAAGAGGACTTATCGATGCAGAAACAAGAGGGAGCAGCCATGGGCCTGTTTTGGTTAGCATTGACATGGTCTGTGTTGTCAGAGGTGGTTCACTCTCGCATGTCACGAAACCAAACACCAAAAGCACTTTCAGCAACTGGCAGACCTCAGGCTGACCTCTCGCTGTGGTTTCTGTTTGCTTTGCCCAGTAAGTGTTTCGCAAGCCACCAGAGCAACAGGTAGGATGGCTCCAAAAAAAAGCAAGTGCAGTGCTGGACAGCTGAGATCTCCGCTCCCAGCAAGCAATGTTTCTGGAGTGCCTCTCTGCTGGCCTTGAGCTGGAGTGTGCCACAGGGCTGGGAGTGCCGACTGCCGAGTACTCGGTCACTTCTCTGCACCCTCCCAGCTCCGACCTAAAAGGTCAAGGAGAGAAAATTTATTACAGAGTGATAACAGCAAAAATCATGGTGGAAGGGGCTGCCTGGGGCTTTTTGAACCAGAACATTGTTAGCCCAAGCTTTTTTGCATCCTTCCTTCCCTGGGAGAGGCTTCCTGTGATTTTGGACTCAGTGGCACTGGGGATGTTCTGCCCCTCCCAGCAGCTGCCACAGGTTGGGCTGGCCTGGAGTGCCCCATGTCCCCAGCCCCTAGGGAGGTGGCTCTCGCTGCATCTGCAACATCACAGCCGGAGGTAACGTGCTGGAGGATGCGGTGGCAGAAATAGTGCACCCATGCGTATAAATAGCTCTGCGTACGGCTAAAGTGACGGTGGCGGGGTACTATGCTGCTGTTTTATTTATATCTCTGTAAGCACCGTGAGCTTGGTAACACAGCATCAGGTTTGTGCTGTGAAATGTTTTGATTCTTTTTCCCCTTGAAACAATTCAATTCATAAAAATCCTTGGTTTCCTCCATCAGTCACCCTTTCTCAGTTGCAGTAATAGCTAACAAAAAAAAAGTTTGTCAAATTAACTTGCAGATCCTGGTTTGGGAGTTCTTTACTGGCAGCCAAGAGCAAAAGCTGTGTATCTATCTGTTTGCACATGGAGGACTGGGACGTACGAGCCGGGGTAGCCCCGACATGGTTGTGCTTTTCAGCTGCTGCCGGGCTGGGAATGACCCAGCTGAGAGACTTCATGATTCAATCCTGAAGCAAAATCATATTTTATGAGGCCAGTGGTTAGATGTTACTTTGCAATGCTGAAAAATAAACATTTCCATTTCCAGTGTGAATACAAAGTGCCACCATCTGACTTTCTGTTCCCAGCACTGATTGACACATCCATTTCCAAAGTACTCTGCAGGCGGTGGCTGGATGCAGGTGGCAGAGCGAAGAGCAAACACACTGGGAAGGGACTATTTCTGACATTGTGGCTGGAGATTGGCAGAGTGTGTGTGATGATTAGGATGCAGGGGAGGAATCGTTTGTGGTGAGTAGGTTAATGCATTAGTCTCATGCCACCGTCTCACCTTTAGATGGACCTCATGTTTCAAGTCTTGCTTTTTGCCAGAGTAAGAGGCCAGCATGAGGGACTTACAGCAGTAGGTAGCGAATCACCACAGTTCTACAACTTCGCTAACTCAAAAATTAGTGTTTGTGGCCCTGGCTGCATGTTTATGAGCCTTTGGGAAAAGGGGTGCAATGTTGAAGGGGGCAGAGGAGATAAATGGCTCAATAAAAGGCTTGTGAGCTGAACTTTTTCTGAGAAAGAGCCTCCTCCTCAGATATAAACCATGCTCTTTTGCAAAATGTGCATCATGGAGATAGTATTTCTGATGGAAACCAACTGGGAGGCTGCTCTCTTAAAGCATGCTAATAAAGTCCAGTATTTGTTCAGGTGAATAAATACACTGTGACTTACTTCACCTACACCAAATAGTTCATTTATTTGCTTGTGTTTCATTGCAAATATTAGGAAAAGGGACATCTCAACAGTCATATGCTTACAGATGGCTCTATGGGGCAATAACTGGTGTGAGCTGTGTGCTGTTATGTCTTTGCTAGTACTTTGCCACTCCACAGAAAATCAAGAGGCTTCCATATTAGAGATAAGGGAGGGACCTGGTGCATTTATGTGCATGAAAATGTTTATTTCCCTCATAGCACTTTATTTGCCCAATTTGTTTTCTCTACTGTTTCACAATATTATTATAAAGCATACTTGTGGTTTTTTCCTGGTAAGAACTGCCAGACTTACATTTAAAACAAAAAAAAATTCCCAGCCTCCTGCACGTGCCCAGATAGTAAATGTCTAGAAGTAATTCTAGAAGCAAAGTTAAGGAGACAGCTTGTAATTGGTTGTCTTCTTACCAAAGGGCAGAAAAAACATAGTTTTTCTTTCCAAAAGATTTTTTCCTCTTTGATTTTGTCCTTCAAATGACAAACAAAACACACTTTTTCTAGATGATAGTCTTTTTAATCCTTTGGCAGAACTGGAAAGCAACAGTGTTAGCAGGAGATTTGAAATACATGTCGTCTTCAGCTGAGAGTAAAGCTGTGCCCAAGGCGCCTCTTAACACATGGGATTCGTATGTCCATGGACCACGAGGACTCAGCAACGCTTACATCTCTGTCAGTACAAAGCACTGATTTGTACAGCAAAAGGGAGGCAAGGAACTTGCTGCCTGGCTGCTTCCTAACTTAGTGGGGCCTGCTTCACTCTGACCTTGCTGGAATTGGTGAGACAACTACGTTTTGGTAGCCCTCTGAGCCCGATGAGCAGTGACCCAGATGGGTGCGCACCTGCCTGGGAGGAAGGAGATCTGTGGAGGGGCAGCACCACAGACTGATGTGGCCTCTGCTGCTGTGGTCTGTGCGCGGCCTCCCTGGTGCACCTGGGGGTCCTGGAGTCACCCCCAAGGGAGTCTGGCTGTTGTTAGCTTTTCTGCGTCTTACGTGAACAAAGGGGCGAGCAGAGTGATGTGCCTGAATCCCACCCGACTGGCATGGGCTTATGGTCGGGACACAGCCACAAGACTAATAGTTACTACTCTCTCAATAACAAGCTTAACCAGAGTTCAGCCTCAACACGCCTTATCATCAAACACCTTACAGTAATCTTAAAGTATTTTAATAACCTATTTTTTTATATTTATTCTAGCAGTTTTATTAATCTATATTTAGCATCCATCCACATCCTCATTTCTGTCGCTGAAGTATGGTTTACCTTTCATTCCTCTGTATAAAATGCAATAATCCATTTCATCTGACGTCCAAAATTGAACTCTTCCAACACAGCCAAATGCCACCTTGTGATTACAGCAGGAATTGCACTTAATCAGTTAACACTGCTGTATGGTGTGCGACAAACTTGCTGCTAGAATAATTTTTAAAGGCAGATAATTTATCTTTGTGATTAGAGAAGCCTGTTATAAAATCAATGCTTACTGTGAGTCAATCAATTTGTTACCTCGTAAGTAGTGCACTATACAGTTGCGAAGTATCATTTAATACTGATGAGAAGCACTTTCCCAAAGAAAATATTTCCCATTCCATTTTAACTATAGTGTATATAGATAATACACATAGTGAGCATTTCCCAAGATACCTCTTGATTGGTGTGTTGCCATAGACAGGATCGAGAGCCAGCCAGCTAGCATGGGACATGTGTTTTACCCCCTACATAAGTGACATTTTACCACTTCTCAAAATCAACCCAGAATTCTGTTATGGAAGACTGGGGCATTTCTGTTTGTGTATTCTTTAGATATATTTGTGTTTTGCAAAGATGTGTTTTCTCTCATGTTGTGTCCTTCTGTCTGCAGAGGTAATGCGAAGACAGAACCCATTCTGTGGAGAGGGATTTATTTTTTTTTCTCTGTTACAATTTCATATCAAGAGCTCTCCTCTTGCAGGCTACTGCACTCCCAAGCTCTGCATTTTTTTTACTGA
This sequence comes from Chlamydotis macqueenii, assembly GCF_036417535.1. Classification (NCBI taxonomy): domain Eukaryota; kingdom Metazoa; phylum Chordata; class Aves; order Otidiformes; family Otididae; genus Chlamydotis; species Chlamydotis macqueenii. Next base: position 134,787,623 of record NC_141556.1, read on the forward strand.
ATTTTCCCCTGTTCGATGGTACCTTCCTGCCATCTAGGAGCATGTCCTCCAGGGATCAGCCTGATGGTTGCCCTGACCCAGCCTGGAATACAAATTTCATTAATGTACAGTGTGACTGCTGTGATGTCAGGAAATCCTGTGCCTTTCCAGACCATCCTTGGTCCTGTCTTGGCACGAGAAGTGTTTTTGAGAACTGTATCTGATGGCATGTGACTCTTCACTTGCTCGATCTCTCTTGATGTTCCTGATGCAATTTCCTATTGCTCTGCACTCATTTCTATTACGTTGACCTGTAGGAGAAGGTCAAGAAAGGAAATTGTTCATCCCCTTTGTATGAGATTGAGCTCTGAATGGTAAAGATCATAAACAAAGCTAATAGCTTCTGAAAACAAACTAGTGCCCAGAATGCAACAGATGGTGTCCAGCCACAGAAGAAAACAGTGCCTGTCCTGAGAGGTGTAAACTCCTAAAATAAACAGCACAACATTTAACAGAGAAAGACATGAGATTTTCAAACTAATTTTTATATTTATATAATTATAATCACATAGAAAAGAGAGAGAAAAAAAAAAACTTCATAGACTATTCTGGGTAAACTCTTCTATGTGGAACTTCTCTGATGTCTATGGAGTTACAGAAGGAGAGGATTTGGCCTTTCACCTTGATAGTGTGAACGCACTAGAGCAGAAACAAATAATTTATCACAGTGGACCAGTACATTGTACATCTAGTTATTTTTTTTTTAGGCACCTTTTTTTAAATGAAGGTATCTATATAGAAGACTGAAAGACTATTGTGATTAGTTTCTGAAATGCTAATTTACTTTTAAATGGTGCAGTAAAAAGCCCAAGGGAAAAAAAAAATCCTTTTTACAGGAACCGATAGTCATTACAAGGGAGCTGATCTCACCCAACAGACTTTGAAGTTGATAATTAACCAGAAACAGGAAGGTTCATCATTTGGTAATGAGCTGCCTACAAGCCCATCTGATGAATAAAGACTGTCAAACAAAATCTCTTGGCATGGTGGATCCACCTGCAGGGCTTACTACAGATGGCATGACAGTGTCTGACCATCTGATTCAGTCAAGAAAGGCTGACAAAAAAGCAGTGTGTGCTCCAGACAATATTTTCTAATTCTTCAAATGCTGCAGGAACAAATGATTGAATTTCTATATCCTTGACCATGAATTGCAGGGTAGGGAGGGAAACACAGTCCCAGTCTGGTGTTAGAAGCAAAACACAGCATAAACCAACAAAATTACATATGCATTATTTAACACCATTACTGGAGAGGATGCAGTGGTGGGGAAAAAGCTACTATAAGAGGATGAAATGGAATCCCAGAACATTTATAGTATCCATCTTCCCTGTGGCACAGACTGGCAGACATACAGCTAGACGTTATTTGTTGCAATTTGTATAATTCAAAGCTGGTTTTCACCCCTTTTAAAAGGCCTACCCAGTAGTCTTTACTCAAAGGAAAACTGTAAATGATAGTTGCTGAAGGCTGGAGCTCCATTCATCTAGAGCTGAGGTGTACAGTGAAAATTGCCAGGCTGTATTGCAGTGCTGTAGGCACCACAGATGTTAAAGCTTTATGGAGATTATAGAGTACTATGCATGTGCATAAAAGCTGATTTGATAGAAATATATGATGATAAAGAAATACACCTTTCCTTTCTCCCTGCCAAAATGTGTTCTGGACTTCATTCAACCATCATCTCCATGGCGAAGAGCCTCATCAGCACTTAGCCCAAGATGAGTCATTGAGAGCTAAGCCCAGGCAAGATGTAAAAATTAATGAAAAAAGCCCACCATGGCCGTGTGCAGAGGCATCTGGTGTGCAACTGGCCACATGGGTTTGCAGGAGCAAATGTAGCTGTGCAGTTCCTAGGGCCAGCTTCTCCTCGTGGGAAGGGAGCATTGAGGGAGCTTTTTGGTGACCAGCCCAGATTTTTCTGATCTGACGTGGAGGCTCATGGGCTGCACCGGTCAGAGGAGACAGGGCCATTCCTCTACAGGTACCCCCATTGCTAAGCCTCAGCGTAACTCACGGTGTGCAAAATATCTGTGAGCACCCTCAAATGTCTTTCAATGCAACATACTTCTCCGCATCAGCTGCCAAAGAGCAGGTAAAACAAGCAAGGGTGCTGCTGTTACCAGCAAATAGTATTGTCTGGATCATTTGCTCAAAACAGGTACACAGCTATGCCAGCCACCTCTGTGCATACATCGTACCTCATCTCAAGTAGGGAGTCTGCCTAGAGCCTGGGAGAGCCCAGAGGATGGGGAGATTTGTAATAAAAATATGAAGATTAGTAGGAAGAAAGTACTAAGGGAAGTAAGTGTGTATGCGATTGAGCAACAGAAGAACTGACAGGACAAAGGGTTAAATGTATGGCCTTTAACAAAGGACACACTTTCCCCAAGACACCTTTTCCAGCAGTAAAATGGAGGCAAATGTTGTTATACCAAGCCAAGAAGACCTGCACTATAAGAAGACCTCAGCCGACGACAGCACATATAGTATATCACATATGCGTTTTCCAGTTAGCTCACGAGGAAGACAGATATCTTTTTCAAACAAGTGAAAACAAGCAATGGGCAACAACCTGGCCTAAGAAATAGAGATCTGAAGTCAGCACGATGCTCAGACAAGGCACTGCTCCATAAGAGCTGACGGTTCCTAATGGGTATGAGATCTGTCCAAAATGTAATTTTGTATGGCCTCCAAGAGGAACCTCAGGGACAAATGAAGGACTTGACAGCTGGTGTCCCTCGCCCTCAGTGTCATACATAAGATATCCAAGTCAGATCTGGGCACAAACATCTTGGTGCTTGTGAATATATGGTGTGAGAGAATGCGTGAACAAAATGAATGAGGGAATGACTGTGAACAGGTAAAACTGACTTTCTTGGAGATGTTTGTAAAGAAATATCACCTCCCCCTTCCATCATATCTTGCAGTGAGTTTTGTCCCACTAATTTCCATCCAAGAAGACACATCTGGTCAGGTTTAGTAAGTGTAGCTGCCTCCCTGGCAAGCTGGATCAGGGTGGGCTGTCCTTGCAATGCTATGCCCAGCTGTAGAGATTGTGTTCTGGCAGACCCTGGCTCGGCCTATATGCGGTGAGCTTGCATTTGGGAGGTTGGGTCCAAGCTACACGACAAGCTGAAGTGGCGTGGCTCTTTCCCAAAGCAGCCTTGGAAATGACATACATAGTCAAATTCACACTTAAGAAACCTGGCTCTACATGAGTTGCCTCTGATGGAGGAAGCCTTTGCATCACTGGTGACAAGGGATGGGTAATTTGGGATGAGATAAAATGCTTTCCTGTAAGTTTCTCCAGTGAGCTATTAGCTGACCAGTGGAGGTTACTGGCATGTGAAAGGCAGGAAGGGTGTCTGGTGTTCATGTTCCACATCCGTGTGGTCTCCTAGAGGGGACTATCAGCAACATGTTGACCTGCTGAATCCCATAATGGTCTATAAATGTTGATTATCCTCTTACAGAGTAATTTATTATGTTTTGTAAGTGCAAACCAAGAACACATTGACTTTTTTTTTTAGTAGATTCATTTCAAAGTAATTGAGACTAATGTTGTAGCGAGTAGAAAAAACATTTTCCCTTCCCCCAGCGCTAGCAGATATAGAACACGTATAACTGCTACAGTGACACTGTCTGTCTTGAATGTAATTTAATTTGTGAAGTTTCATATGCGTAGCAGTAAACAAAGCACTAATTGTATTCTTTAACTGAACTCACAAACCTTCACTGCACTTATATTTTAAGATTTTTTTTTTTTTTACTTTTGAGATATAGTTTAATTATGAAAGTTAGGAGCAGCTCAACAGACAGGGCTGACATGAATTTTGTACTCAAAAAGTTTCATTTTCTTAGTGGGTGCTCTTCCCAAATGACATCAATTGCATTTTCTAAGGCTTTACAAATCAAACATACTGATTAGAAATTAAAATTAATTCATATTAGTATGCCAGAGCACATAACAACTAATGTACGATTTTTTTGTGTGCGTGTGCCCTTTATCTCTCTAGCAAAAGCACACAGTGTTATCTCTTGCTTTGTACATGGTGGCAACATTATGAAGGAGCTGCCTCTTCCCCTTCCCCCCAGCTGAACTCAAAATGACCGTATTTACTTGCAAAACATGAAGACTGTGAGCTATGCAAACCCTGCTGCATTACCTGGTCTCTGAAATGCTGAACCAAAGCCCCGCTGGAGGAGGTACGAAGCATTTCAAGTGCCCACCTGCTATCTGACTGCACAGTACAGATGTACACCTCACACCCATGGAAGCCTTATGCCAGTAGTAATTTCCATATGAATGCCCTTTGGAAGGAGCAGTGGTCATTTGCAGCTGCTCTTCCTCATAACTGGCTGTGCCTCAGACACCTGAGGTTGGTCACCATACTTTGCTAAAACAGCTCTGAAGAGGTCATTTCCCCAAACATCTGCCTCTGCACTCTGCAGAGATAAGGCCAAGCAGCCCAAAGCAGGGGCCATTTCCAGGAGCACATCTCCGGCGCCCTTCTTGGGCCATGGCTAGAGACAGGCTTCTGCAAGGGCTTGTATCTACGACCAGCCTTTGGTGTGCAAGATATGAAGTCGCAAAAGAAAAGGCAGGTGAGGGGAAAAGGGGAGACAGCCAGTGCCCTCCCTGTGTCTGCAGCCACCAGGCTGACCCCACAGCCAAATCTGCCAGACCAGACTCCTGTGAGGATACCAGTTCGAGGTCACCCTGGAACCTTTCATTGCTCTCCAGGAGGCTGAGCAATTTCTTCTACCCACACAAGGAGTAAGAGTTTGCCTCTTCTAAAAAAGAACAATTTTTTTTTTTTTGTGGAAGATAATTTTCAAATGCAGAAATAATAAAGTCAAAACCAAGTGTTGATCCAAAACATATTTTGAAAATCATGAGATACTTACATCTCTTCCAGAGGAGAAGAAAAAGGGAAAGGAAAATTAGATGGGACAAGTAAATGATAGTTGCTGAACAAAGCTGTTTGGCAGGAATGGTGCTATAAAGCCCCACATTGTCATGAGTTGCTCCAGGAAACCAGGCAGCTGTCTATCCAGGTAGCCTTGCCGTTCCTGTTTCTTTAGCATTGATTTGAAATGCATGTTCTGGTTATTTATTTTTAATGTTTTCCCCTCAAGGTGTCACTGCAGGGTAGACAAGGCTATTTACCAGCGCCAACTGTGTATTTTCATTCCTAAAAGTGTTTGCTTTTCTTTGAAATGCAACCTTAACTACAAACACCTTGGGTAAATAATGCATGGTTTGAAGGAAAGGCAACATCTCCATATAACATCAGTCTCCCTTAAATTACTCTTCTTCATTTTTTCATCTTTTCTCCTTCTTTGTTTAGTTGACTTGGGAAGAGGAAGAGTTGTGAATGGCTAAGGCATTTGGTTTAAGCCTATTGAAAAGCAACTCTCTTGCTGGTACTAGAGAAATGCTGATCTGGGATACCATATGTCCTTCCTGTTTCTGCAGTAAGTGTCCTATATGTAATGCACCTGCGCTAGTGTACTATTGACAGTCCTTTCCAGGAAACCTTCACTTTCCTGTGCAAGTCTTAAATCCAAGAGGCTGTAAGCACCGACTGACTCTTTGCCTGGGACCTCAGGTGGTCAAAGCCTTAGGGAGAGCAATGAATGCTTACTTAAAGTGCTTGCCTCTTTGTTGAACAGGAACTGACATGGACTCCTTTTTTACTATTTACTCTCCAAATGATGCATTTGGTAGGAGCCTTCAGTAGTCAGTGAGAGGAAAAATCAGTTATTCCACTGGCAGTAGGAGAAAAAAAGACTTATACTCCTAAGCCTTCCCTACTTTAGAGAATCTCAGTTACCTTGTCTAGCCCCTGTGACACATCCATCTGAGGGCAAAATATATGCCAGTTGCCCAGCCAGCAGTTATTAAAATTATGTGTAACACTTGAAATCTGCCTATCTTTCCATCAGGAAAAAGAAAGGATTCATTTTTTTCTTTTTTCTTTTTTTTTTCTTCCCCTGAGATCCTGGGTTTTATGTATATCTTGTAGGGTATTTTAAGCATGTACCTCACCATCACATTTGGTTGCAGTTAGCCAGTGAGCTCAAAAGTGATGGCTCATAATCAGCATTTTCTGAGGACACCAAGCTACTAGATAAAATATATTCAGTAGATGAGCTAGGGAAGTTTCTTCTACTCTCATCCTGCAAGATCACTCATCTACTTCTTCTTGCTTATGTACAGGTTGCAGAGATGAGTGAGAAAATGTAACTGCTTATTTAAGCATCCTCTATAACAGAGTTAGTACTCTCTATAGGCATGAAATGAATGGGGAGTCTACTAGTACTTGAGTTGGTACCAGCTTGGCTCCCTGGTTATTCTGTGTCCTATGTGTAATGCACTCAGCTGCTAGTGACTTCATCACAGATGCTGCTTGCAGAAAATTTTCACCTCAGTCTTAGCAGATACTGTGATGGAGCTGGTGAGCCATGGAAACTAACCCATCTTCTTATCCTGGAGTGCTTCATGCATGTCAAGTTCAAATGTGTCTTGGTAGGAGAAGGTAGTTCTCACTGGTGGTCTGTGGCATATTGACACACGGACTCAACTTATGGAGTAAGAGAGACCCTGTTTATTGTTACAAGTGGGTTTTTATACGTTTCTCTTCTTAAGCATTATCTTTCTTACTTCATTCTTGTCCAATCAACAGTTATGCCACATACAAGCTTACCCAATAAAATCACTGATCACACATTATACGTATTCATGATTGCTAAGCAAAACTAAGTTTCACTACTTTCTAGTAATTTTCCACTATAGCATTCTTCTACCATTACAGACATAACAACTCCAGCAACCTTCTTATTTACAAGTGACTAGTTTTTTTTTTTTTGTGAACTTCTGTTGAAACAAGTACTAAATTCTGCTAACAATGTCTTGTATCTTAAAGCTTCTTCTCTCACTCCCATGGCTTTTTTCCAACAAGCATGATTGTATCCCTCTCCCAAGGTTGGTTTGTTTTCCGTCATGCCATACTGGCTCAAGAAATACCCACAGTGGTCCTCATTCCACTCCTGTCTTCTACATGTTTTGACTCCAGACTTTCTTGAATTTTTTTGCCCTGTCCCATATGTTTGGCCAAGGACTTGATCAAACATCCTGAAGAAGGAATGTAGCACACAGTGAGGGTCAGCAGGAGGAATCTGGCTTTTACCTCTTCTCTTTCCCCAACTGCATTTTGTCTTGTGCCTTTCACCTCTTTCTTGTGACATTTTCCTGTTGTTGACAACAGTAACATGTTAGCATTGCTACTTTTGCTGTCAGTAGCAGAACATCAGAGCTACCTCTCAGAAAACTGATTAGGTCAACAGCGGGTAGTATGGGAAGAATCCGAATTAAAGCACGCCTGGCTGACATGTGGAGAGATATGCAATTAGGGGCCATTAAGCTGAGCATCTACTTGTGATGCAGTTGTGATGATGTTTTAAGTCAACCTCTGCAATCCAACTACGTTCACTAACTATATATTAAGATGATGTTATGAGGGTGATGATTCAATCACTTAAAAGTTAGAAAATACCAACATTTAGGTGATATCTGTGATCCAAATCACATACTATGCAACACTCTCCAATTTCTTTATTTTAAATATATATTTTTTAATCCCCTTCAGAAAATGAAATCTGAACACAAAAGTGGACTTGGGGGCTAGGTGTGGGCTGAAATCTTCCTTGTGGTTGCTATGCTAGCTCCTAGGGTGTATATGGTTGGTGAGAATTCACTCACACCCTCCAGTTCACACCCCTGTCAGCTTTCAGATACCTCCAGCTACCTCTTTCCCCACTCTCTGCTGCAGCTCTCTAAAATAACATTGCTCTTTTCCAGCAGGACAGTGGTGCACTGAGCTCAACAGCCTCTCTACAGAAATCGGCTGCTACCTGCAGATTTCTGTTTTAGCGGACTCTCATCAGGATCTCTCCCTCCCACCTTTACACATGCAGGCACCCCCTGTGGCAGGCGGACCTCACAGCCATCATTTAACACTGTACATTTGTGAAATTTGGTTGCTGCCTAGTAAAAGGATAGAAAAGAAGAGTGGAAATCCCACGACGTGCAGACCCCGGAGCCTGGGCTTTCCCAGAGGAGCAAGTCTAGAAGGGCAGTCACCAGCAGACTGAGAAGAGGGCAATGTGCAAATCATTCAGAGGGAAAATCATCACAGATTACTAGCCCTGAACTGACAACAGTTATGTCTACATTGCAGCCACAGATGTAACTCTTGTATATGCTGGTGTATCTGAGCAGGCTTAACCTCACTAATTCAATAATAATAGCAAGTTCAAGCAATTCAATAACAGTGCAAGCTCAATCGCATTAACAACAACAGTGTAGATATAAAAAGACGAACTTCATCTCCGTGCTGTCTCCCAGGCAGCCAGGGTCTCAGATGACCTGGACAGCTTGAAGATATCAGGGCATAGGTTTCAGTGCATTGTTATTATCATAGCTATCAGCTAAATTAAAGCCAGCTCGTATCTGCACTACAGTGCATACCTCAAATTTTATCACAGGTATAAGAAACAGCATGATTTAAAAGTAGCATATACCATTTATCTGTCCCTGACTATGATTATGACAAATCAAATATGAACATTGCTAATCGATTAGACAAGTTGTGAGATAATTTCTTCAGGCACAGCTAAGTGCCAGTAAGATACAACTACGTGAAAAATTTGAGGAGTCTATGCCATTATTTTATCAAGCTCATTAGAGCTAATCACTATGAAGTATCTCTCTATGAATTTAAAAAAATAAATATTCTTTTGGAAACCAAAAAAACATCCTAATTCACAAAAACTCAATATTTCTCTGGAGAGAAACTGTGTTGTATTTTTAAATTAAGTCCCTCAGAGCAGCCCAGACTTAGACTGCAGGGAAACAGAAGAAGGATGCTTTTTCATTTCAGAAAATAAAGGCAGACCACTGAGTTACCCAGACTTGTTCAGCTCTTCAGCATTCATTAAGCTGCAAATGTTGAGGTTCAGAGAACACAGCAGTCACCTTGTAGTCTAGGATGTATAATTGCTCTATCCAATTTTATTTGCCCTGCTTAATGCAGTATGTCAATTCATGACATATTGATTCAACTTACAGAAGTAATTTTTTTTCCAGTTCATTTAAATTATAGTTTAGGCTGAACATGCTTGAAGAAAATGTCTATAAATTATGTCAGCTTTCAGTAAGTCTACATTCAAAAATACAATTTAAATCAAACGTATTAACTAATTTTGTTTAATTATTGGTTTAAGCCTACTCTGCTTCTGGAAAATGTAATTACCGAAGTTGAATTTGGCCAGATCCACAGAGGATTATATGGATTCAAGTGGTAAAGGAAAGAATTCATTCTCCTAGATCAATGATGGAAATATGTTCTTTGATAGTGGCATCAAAGAAGAAGCCCAATAGTGTTTCAGAGTGTTTGTTTGTCCTTCTAGCCATTCCCCAGAGAATGGCAAGTGTCAGTGAGTTTCTGGATTCTTGCCAACATGGTATCTCATCAAAATACTGACCAGAGTGATGCTGTTTGAATGAAAAGGAGGCCAGATTAGGTATTGAGCTGAAAAGAATGTCTGCGTATGAATGCCTTACACACAAATGATACCTTCCTGACTGAGTATTTATCACCCCTAGAGGCTATTTTACTTTTCCTGTACACCCCAATATGAATTCCAGCAGAAGGACAGGAGTCTTCTCAGGAGGCTTTCAGGGGAGGGCCACTCCTAGAAGCCTTTCCACCACCCTCAAAACTGTGAAGGACAGAGTCCCAGGCCATGGCACAATAAGAGGTTTTAAATGAGGATGACTGTTTAAATTGTGATTATTCAAATGATTCCTGCATGTTGCCAAGAATGAGGAGACCACTTGAGACTCTATATGTGTGAGAATCAATCAAGTCCTTGGGAGATGTGTTTTGACCAAGTTGCTCCTATCCATAGGGTTTCCTATGAGATTATTTTGCCAGAAGAGAGAGCTGAAAAGTTTTAAACCAAAAGCTTCTAATGTAACCTTTTTGGACTACTAAAACATGACTTCAGTTGTGTTTAATGAATGCCATAGTACTCTTGAAGGTTAAATTTATTAGACCTAAAAGATTTTAGTGCTGATCAAATAAAAATCTTTTGCTGATACATTCCTGGTGGATAACATTAGGTTTGTAGGAGGATTTGAAGGATTATGTGAGGGACTGTGAAACAATTTCAGGATAACCTGAAATTCGTATTTTTGAATGACAGCAGCCTCAGTCCAGAAACCACGGTGAGATGCTTTCCCTTAATTACAAATCTTCAGCTCGCTTTCTATCAGGAAAATGGAAGTCTCCAAAGGGCTTCTCTTTCCCAGATAATTTAGGTATGCTCGCAGTCCTCCCTCGGATAGAAGCTGTTTGTTTTCCACTTGTTTGAACTGCTGAGAAATTAACGGCTAGAGAAGTGAGTTGGGGCCAGCGAAAACCCAGCTGCACTTGCTTTCCTCTGTCTGCTCAACTCACACAACTTTTGCCAATCTGAGTAACCTTTTTGGCAGTGCAGAGAGAAGATCAAGAATCTTTGGACAAGGATTTGAAGGTCGGCCACGAGAATTAGACTGCGAGCGATGTCAGGCTGTGTGGATTAGTTGCTGCTAAAGGAAGGCTTTTATTTATTCAGGATTGACCAATAAACCCCATGCTCCTTGCAAAGTCAGGAAACTGGGATCTGGCTGGTTTTATTCCAAGGCTGTATGCTTTAGAGCCTTTCCCTCTGTAAAACCTTGTCTCACGTAGTATCTACAGGAAAGACATTCCCGTGAGGAGCTGAGGTAAAGTTGACGTGTCTCTACTGGGACTTCCCTGCAAACAAAAAGTAAACTCAAGCTACTGCCTCACTGAGTCAGCAGTAGGGGAAGATGTCGCTGCTTGCCAGGCAGCTCGAGTTATCTTCCTCCGAGCTCTCGGCCAAGAGGAAACAGCTTGCAGTCCATGTGGCACTTCAACGTGAGCAGTAAACATCACATTAATGTTTGTAGGGACCCAATGACCTGTCACTGTGGGTTTGGCAGCGCTGCCTGAACTGCCCCGGCATCTGTGAGCCGTGTGGTCAAGGCAGCTGGGAGCACTTAGGGACAGCTTGCCCTTGGCCCTGGGGGCTGCACGGGCTCGGAGGGGGAGCAGGGGGGATCACCTGTGGCCAAGCCGTCTCTGCACCCTTCCCTTGCAAAGGGAAGCCAAAACTGAAATAAAAAGCAGCCCCTGTGAGCTCAGCCCTGCTGTGGCCCAGGGAAGACTGGAGCAAAAGTGTGGGATGTTGGTGTTACCTAGCGCGTGTCCGTGGGCTGGGGGAGTACAGAGGAGTAGGGGTGAGACCAGACAGGCCCTACCTAGCCATGAGTTGGCAATCTGCTCCCCAAAGTGTAGTAGCGACTAAAAGTCACTCCTGGCACTCCAGAGACTCAGTCTCTGTAAAGCTGCCCCAGGGCTGTAGCTTTGTAAAAATACACGCTTGTACCCTTTTTTCCCTTTTTCTTCATTACTGCCATTCTTTCCTTACAATAGGGACTCAATACCTTGCACAGGCACACGGGCTGGAAAGCTGTTCAGTTTGACCATAGCCAGGATAAGGATATCTGCAAGGAAGGGCTGACTGGAACAGTTCCTGCTGCACTGTTCTGCAAACGTGTGCTGAGGAAACCTCAGTGGTTTCACAAGAGTGATGGTGCTGTCAGGAGGTTTCCCTTTCCCCTGGGGTGAAGCTCATACACTTCCCTGCACAAAGCCCCACAGCCTGCCCTATGCTGACACCAGTACCTGCTGTTGGAAAAAGTAGCGGCCCAAAACACTAGGAAAGTGCAGAAAATGGAAAATGTGGAGAACCATGGTAGAGCACCTCATGGCTTCTTCTAGAGCATGCTGGAATGGATGTGACATACACATCTGGATATGCATAGCTCCAGCCAGAGGATATAGCCAAGATCTACATCCCGGTGTGTGGGAGAGCTGCTTTTTTTTTTTTTTGCATATGGATAGCATTCCGAAAGCCTCTGCTGAAAATCATACAGGAACAATGGGGAAGAGATGTCTTGTCTGGGAAGATCTTGGTGTCCTATTTTAATCTTCTGGCTCTCAGATACATAGGCAATTTTAACGTGATGGAAAGACCTGCTGGACTTGCCTTTTTGCTAGGACACTTTTCTTAGAGAAATGTCTGACAGGCATCTTTTCCAGTTTTTCTTTTTCCTGTCAAGGCAGCTTCTACAGTCCTTTAACATTTTCCCACTGCAGAGATGCAAGGTGCAACCCATCATGTCCCCAGGGGTTTTGGGCTCCAGGGAAAAGGCCAGAGGTCTGCTCAGAAACTACTCTTTGTGAGGAATAAAAAAAAAAAAAAACCAACAAAAAAAGGAGGGAGTTACAAGTCAATGGCTGGGAAAAACTCCAGCTAAAAGAAGTAGTTTGAGTATAATATTTAAGGCCAAGATTTCCAAAAGCACTCAATTATTTTGAGTGCCTCACTTCTTGGGTATTCCACTGGATAAATCTTTGCAGGCCTTACACTCAGAGAATACGTTCTTGGCATTTCCTGAAAATTATGTCTCTGTTAACATATTTCAAGTGGTGCATGAAGAAAGGGAGCTATTGAAAAATCACAAGGCCAAGATGTTCTTTAGTGACTTAAAATGGTCAGACAAAACGTATTGTCATGCTGAGACACAGCTCTTCAAGGATTTTGAACTTTTTTTTTCCTTTCTCTGAGAGATTAAATAATAGTATATCTGAAATCTTACACTGCACTTCAGTTGTGTCATGAAAGATAGAATTCATATTTGATATTAATGGAGCAGGTGAAACGTGAAATGATATTTCTTTAATCTTTAATGAAATTTCTGGTTTTAGCATTTAGCTCGTCTGTTCAGTGACACAGAAGAGCTAATAATATCACTGGTTTTGAAGGATTCATTCACTACAGGCAGCCTGATTTTCTCAATCTGTAGGAGACTGTTTAGGTGCTTCAATGATGCATGAAAATAATAATAATAAAAAAATCCCGTGTCCTTGAAGCCCAGTAAGCAGAGTTGGAAAGGTATAATTAAAAAAGAAAAAAAAATCTCCCAATAAGCCACCACTCTGGAACAGATACACAGTAGCTTAGAAAATAACAGTTCTCCAGGAATTAGCAGGAGCAATGAGGTCTCAGGAAGTCTTCAACTGAGCTTCAACTTTATAGCTTGAATAAACATCTGTATATTCAACACTGAAAAGTTGAGTGGTGCTTTCTGTAGCAAACGGTTTCTTTGCTGAATGACTTCATTGATTTATAATTGAATAATTGCTTTTGTAAAACCCTATGAGGTGGGAAAGATTACTAATGAAGCTGCAAAATTTTGTAGGAAGAAAGTGAACTTTTCTCATGAGGGATAGGATGTATAAATAAGAAAAGATTATGCATGATAAAAGATTTTCTATCAGTTTGTCTGTTGATTTGTCTGCATTTTAATTTCTCTCCAGCTCCTAGGTGCTTATCCTTCACTGGATGGCCATCCCAGGGCACAGCATCTGGAAGTGCCTCTTGACTGAAGAGTGAGATGGAGTAGAAGCAAGAGGAGGTCCCAGCGGGAGTGCGGGGAAGCTCCTGTGGCTGCATGCCCTGAGCGCTCACCATGAGTAGTGACCAGGAAATAGGGAATTACAAACATCTGGCTTCTTACAGTTCCCCAAAATCCCTCCCACAGACCCCTTCCAGCCTCCAAAGTCACTTGTATACACTCAGTGTTCGCTAACCAGCCCAGCTTCCTTGTGGCCAAAGTAGCAATCTCTTAAGGTCATTCCCACCTTGATTTTCCATTATTTCAGCCTAGAATTTATTCCACCCCCCGCCCCCCACAAGGCAGCAGTGCTGACCTTCTTAAAACAGAGGAATACTGGAGGAGTGTCCAATAGATATAGCTATGCTTCAATAAATCAGAGATGCTCTCCTATACCCATTAAAGCTAGCTGGTAATGGAGCTAACATAAACCTTGGCCATTCTCCCAGCTGACTGTCCTAATAATAGAAATGCCCCTCTAAGTGAGTAGCTGATACCAGGGATCTGCCAGGTGATTTCCACTAAAAAGAGCAATAGGTGACAATCTCCTTGGTGAAGTCCTGCTTGTCTTCCTCAGAGCACCACTGGGATGAGTCCTGAAGTTTCTGCTCTTTCTGAGGTCTCTCCCAAACCTACTTCTTTTTGCTTTCCAGTTACACTTTTTTTTTTTTTCCTGCAGAAATAACACTGCAAACAAATTCACCCTCTTGCCCGTGTACCAGCTTGTAGAGAAGCTTCCATGGCTAAGCTGAAGAGCAGCACTGTATGTGGTTTTGTGTTGGCGGACAGGTTTTTCCTCCATCTGTTTTATTTTACAGAGGACTTTGCTCACTTCTTCCATCCAGCCTGAAGGGACAATAGCTAGTGAAGCTGGGAGGACAGCTAGCAAACCCAGCAGGTTGCAGTGGCCAGAGATGAGGTGTGCATGAGATAGTCACAAAAGGCACTGGTGTGTAACCAAGTGGCCATTTAACCACAGTTTGAAAACACCAGTGTGAACATAAGGGCTCAGGCAACCTCGAAAAGATAATTTGTCCAAGCTGTGGTGACAACATTAAACCACTTGTAATGTAGCCTCATCTTGGATGGCTCCAAGGACCAACATTGCTCATCACTTAATCTACATGCTCCCTGACCTGTCTGTTGCTGCAAGGCAAGACCCCCAGTGCGCCGCAGGAGGCCTGGGAGGTCAGGGGTGCTTACCCAGGTCCTGGTGCCATGAGGACCCTCCCTAGCCGCAGATGGGGCTTTTGGAGTCTTTCTGTATCGTCGTGGCTCTTCTGCCAGCACCAGGCACAGGGAAAGGTTGAAGAGCTGTCCCCAGGTCTCTTAGTTCATGTTTCCCTTCTGATTTATTAATATCAGCTCGGATTTTAATTTGCAGAAAAGATACACCTCAGTAGTACCCACAATCACATTTTCTGCTAGGCTTTTCAGATGTGACCCAGAAACCTTAACAGAGAGCACCGGGCAGAGTGCCTGCTTAGCAGAACTCACCGCAGGTGCATCTGAGTGCTGCCATTTGCAGGATGTCTGAGCCGTGCCTCAGCGATTTCAGATGATATATATATTTAATCCATGGCAGCATATTAGCAGATCAGATTTAGATTAATCAGACTGAAGATAACTTTTGGACCTTTTCCACAGCTAGGTCAGAGATAAATAAGGTAGATATTAATCTGTGCTACAACACCAGCAAGCACTGGGTAGCAGGTGAAATTTTCAGGGACATCAGCCAAAGGGATACTGTAATAAGATTAAGGGAAGCAAAGTGAGAGGGGGCTGTGTGTATCTGCATGTGTGTGCACAAATGCAGTTCAAGCTTTTCAATTTGCAGAAACCATTAATTTCCAGTGAATTTTCTCTGCTTTTTTTTTAGCAGCAAATATGTAAATTCGCTTTATGCTAAAATATTCTTCTCTATTTCCTCAGTGCCATAAAATCAGTCCTGCCCACTGATATTAATACAGAAAGCTGCAACTAGATTAACAACACGGATGTTCAAAACCAAGGAAAACTCCTCACATGTTAGGAACAGGCCTTTTGTTTTGAGGCTTGGTGATGCCTGGAATAAGTGAGCAAACACACAGGAATTAGTTCCTTTAAAAATAGAATAGGTCATATTCAGGACGTCTAATGTAGAATGTGACTGTGGGTATTAATGGGGCACTTCTTTTCTGCAAATTAAAAACTGAGCTAATGTTAATAAATCAAAGGATACATTAAAAAACTCTTTAGCCTCTAGCAGTGTCCCTTGGAAAAGGCCTCTGAAGCACTATTACACAAATTCTGACGAGAGGAAAATTTGATTTAAATTCTAAATGATGTTTAGCAAATTTTTAATTTTTTTTTTCTCACTTACTGCACTTGCAACACTAGAAGGGTCAGTAATGAAACCTCTCATTACGGTAATTCAAGGAAACAAAGTCACTGGGCTCCAAAGTGAAAAGCAAATGTGCCATAACAACAGACAGTTGAGATGCAGACTGAGATCTTGTCCATACTGAAGCTTTTACCATCAACTTGTAATGGCTCAGATTACATCCAAGGTCAGCTGAGTTCCTCTTGGTTTTCCATTGAGCTACTATAAGACCAAAAATTCATTAAAAAGATGGAGGTTTTTGCTTTGCTCCTTTCATGGGCTAGTGGAAAATTCTGATATTTTTCCAAGCAGAGAAGATGCTTTCAGGGTCCTATTACAATGAATGTAATACAAATGGAAGAGGACCCCAATTTTTCTGCAGCAGGCGGCTCTTTCAGCTCTTGTTTTTTAAGCTAATGACTCAGTAGCAGCTCTGCTCTTCACCCCTCCTCTGAAAAGCATCTTTGGCAACTCCTGTTAGGAACCACGCTGATAATGTCCCACATCTCTCCCAGAGGAGAGAGTTCATTAGCTTATTACTGGAAAAATGCACTCACTCTCCTTTTCTAAAGGTTAATTAGCTCATGGACATTTGTCCACGCTGTTTGTGTTGGTCTCCCACAAAAGCAGCCATACACGTCTCCCCTGTGCACTCCAAGCAATGGCTGAGAGGACATCTTCAACCAAACAGTGGCAGGCTGCTTCATTTCCAGACCCTTATGCCTCTTCATAATATCTCTGCCTGACAATGTAGAGAGAGGAGGAGGTAGTGTCTCCATTGTGAAATAAATGACTAGTGTTCTTATTTTCTCACTGGAAATCCCTGCTAAAGCCTCTCTCCAATTCCACATGCAACATTATGATTTCTTCCTGTTTGGAGCATGTGCCCTATCAAGTGTTTAGCAGTAGGGTCTTCATTATTATTAGCAGGATTACACCCAGCAGATGAGACTGAAGATATTCTGTAAATACATATTTTAGACAAGACTCATCTTTGATGACTTCTCTCCCTTCCTGTTAGTCTGGTCTGGGGCGGGCTCTGCTCTTGGCCCCACCATCGCCCTACTCTGTTGCCATTACTGGGCCGCTTCCCATCCCTGGGGGTCCCCTGTCCCCATTGCCCTTGGCTGATCCTGCTCAGGGGCCCTGTGCTGGGCACAGTGAGGTCTCACCTCAGGCCAGGCTTGCAGAGCAGCCCAAGATAGTGTCTGTGTTGGCAGGCTCATTCCCACATCTCCCCACTGCCAGCACCTTTGAGCTCCCTCTCTTCTTGCACCAGCCCTTATGCTCCTCAAATCCCTCACTGCATTCTTCTGGCAGGATCAGGAAAAAACAGGCAATATCCAGGCTACTGGAGGGACACGTCTTCACACGGGGTCCTTAGCACTGTTGCAAATACCAATAATACACTGGATTTTCTGTTACTTGCATTAGCATAGCTCTTTTCTCTTGTTGGAGCAGAGGCAAAACAGGGAAGATGCTTTTTGAGTGCTGCAGTGTTTCTCAAACTGTTTCTGCAGCCACAGCTGCAACCCTATTGAACACTTAGGGGAATGGGATAGGCTGTATGGGCCAGTAAAGAGGTCTCTGAGCGGTACTGGAGCCCGATTCAGTGCCCACAACACAGTCAGCTTCGGGATGCGCTGCAAGCCTAAGCTGTGAGCCCCAGAGGACCTTCTGGAAAGTATATCTCAGGTTTGGGCTCTCAGGAGGCAAGGAGAGGCATCCCTGCATGTGTGGTCCTTCTCCCACACAGAGCACTGGTGGTGCATCCTCTCTGCTCTGCTCTCGTCTCCCTGCATGGGAGCCATGGGGCACTGTGTAATGATCATCAAAGCTGTTGTGATGGGTTGACCCTGGCTGGATGCCAGGTGCCCACCAAAGCCACTCTATCACCCTCTCCTCAGCTGGACAGGGGGGAGAAATACATAATGAAAGGCTCATGGGTCAAGATAAGAACAGGGAAATCACTCACCAATTACAGTCACAAGAAAAACAGACTTGACTCGGGGAAATTAATTTATTGGCAATTAAATCAGAGTAGGCCAATGAGAAATAAAAGCAAATCTTAAACCACCTTGCCCCTACCCCTCCCTTTTTCCCAGGCTTAACTTCACTCCTGATTTCTCTACCTCCCCCTAAGCAGTGCAGGGGGATGGGGAATGGGCGTTGTGGTCAGTTCATCACATATTGTCTCTGCTGCTCCTTCCTCCTCAGGGGGCGAACTCCTCACACTCTTCCCTTGCTCCAGCATGGGTCCCCTGTGGGGTCACAAGCCCTGCCAGCAAACCTGCTCCAGCCTGGGCTCCTCTCTCCACAGGTCCTGCCAGGAGCCTGCTCCAGCATGGGCCCTCCATGGCCCACAGCCCCCTTCAGGCACCTGCCTGCCCCAGCGTGGGGTCCTCCACAGCCTGCAGGTGGATCTCTGCTCCTCCGTGGGCCTCCATGGGCTTCAGGGGCACAGCCTGCTTCACCATGGGCTGCACCACGGGCTGCAGGGGAATCTCTGCTCCAGAGACTGGAGCACCTCCTCCCTCTCCTTCACTGGCCTTGGTGTCTGCAGGGCTGTTCCTCTCACATATTCTCACTCGTCTCTCTGCCTGCAGTTGCCATTGCACAATTTTCTCCCCTTTCTTAAACACGTTATCTAAGAGGTGCTACCACCATCACTGATGGGCTTGGCCTTGGCCAGTGGCAGGTCCATCTTGGAGCCAGTGTCACTCACCCTATCAAACATGGAGGAAGCTTCTAGCAGCTTCTGACAGAAGCCACCCCTGTAGCACCCCTGCTACCAAAACTTTGCCATGCAAACCCAATACAGCTGTTTTTCAAAGGCACATCCAGATTGCTGAGCTTCGGGGACCCTGTGCAGCAGCCAAAGAGGAGTTTCAGCTGGGAGAAGGGAATTATCCAGGAGCCAAGGGATAACGATGGGATTTCCAGACATTCCCAGCCAAGGGCCTGATCCTGCTGCTGTGATGTCAAGGATAGCACTCTGCATCACCTTAGTGAAAAGGATGCATGCCAAAGTAAAGAGAAGGTGGAAATCAGAGAATCCTTCAACCCATCTGTGAAAATGTGTTTTCACTAAGTGCTTCTGAGGAATATATCCTCCCTGTGCACCCTCGGGGGTCTTGCCATTTTTTCTGGGCAGTGGAAAAAGGAGCGACACATCCAGCTGACGTCTCCCTGGCATGGTCCATGCTGTCCACCAGCCCCAGCAACAGCAACCCTCTCTCCCTCTCTCAGGTCTTCCAGTAAGCTGAAAAAACTGGTCTTGAACCTGTTACACAGCTGTTCAGATGACTAGAGAGCATTTTATATAATTTGTCACAGTAAAATCATCATTTTTAGCAAAAGTGCAATGTTGTCAGGATCCCCAGAATTCACTGTCTTTTTATTAATATTGCCCCATAGGGTTTCTCCATAGCAAAGATGTTAATTTCGCATGTTTATTTCAGCAGGTGCTTAAAGAACTGAGTGTATACATTTCACAAAGTCAGTTTTCCTAATTATTGTCTGAGATGCTTATTTTGACTCCACTTTTTATTCCTCCTTAGAGGATACTGAAGAGAGCTAATCTACTCTGAATATTTTCCTTCCCAGATTATTTCTGCTGCTTAGCATTGGAAACTTATCCTTCATTAGGGACTGATCTAGAAACTATTGAAGTCAATGAAGCACTTTATTTATTTATTTATTTATTTTTCTTCTGATTTCAGTGAGCACCGCATTGGAATTGGAAGTAAGTTGATTAGATGGATTTGTCTGGAACTGGTGAAACTGCTCTTGTTCTGCAGCTTAGCCCTAAACATGACGACATTTCACATTTTCCATGCAAAAGTAGGAAAAGTATCTTCATATGGCATAAATATCTCCTTTTTCTCTTCCTGTCAAACCACAGAAGATTAATTTTTAAAGTAAAATCTGTAAGGGGCATTTATGCAGAAAACATGACTTTGCTCAGATTATTCTCCTAGGCAGGAATCCCTCTAGGCAGTCTTGGTTTTGGTTTTCTGGTTTTCCAAAACATTGTAAGACATGAAATTCTATGTTAAAAAGCTTTAGAACAAATTACTTTGAAAGTCTGGCAGAAATGTATTTTTCAGAGACACTATACTATAGATAATGAAAATGAATAGTTTCATTAAAATTATTCTCATACTACTTTGTGTAATGCAAATCTCATCCTACAGCTTTTGTTTCTTTGTTCCTCGCTATGTTCTAATTTTAAAGGAATAAGGATTAGAAAACTGTGTGTATACTCTTTACATCTACACATCAAATATATTTCTTTCTGTATTTAGAAATATATTTCTAAATATAGATATGTCAGTACTGTACTGGGTTGGATCTTTTGAGTAAGTTCATGAAATGTGACTTCCAGTTGATGCAGAAGCCCATTGCTGAACCAAAGACTCCGCAACTGAGTCAACTCTGGGTCAGCCTGTTGCTGACCCAAAGACAGGGCTCAGCCCCGTGAGAGAGTCCTTTCCAGGAAAAGCCCATGCCTGTGGTCTCGGAGATTAGCTCCAGATTCCCCCACAACGCTTTCAATACTGTCAGCTACGTAAGGCTGTAAGTTTTGGCTGGTGCCTCACCTTTGTTCAGCAGCTCCCGCACCAACAATGTCAATGGCGGGTTTGGACAAAGATGAAGGGCTGTAGCAGTTCAGACTGTAGTAGATGAACATTATTCTTCCACCAGCTCTTTCCTATTGCCTTCAGTATCTCATGCTGGGAAAGAAGGGAAGCAGAGTAAGAAAGTCTCAATGCCTGTGGATGAATGGGGTTGACCTTTACTCCTCACCTCTGTAGGACAAGAAAAAATCTGACCCCAGAGGCATCATGTATCCTGGAGTTGTCCTTCAGCAGTTATGAATTGCTGGTATCTCATATCGGAGACTCCAAAAGCTTCTATTGCTACACCACCTATCAGCTGTGATTCAGCACATCACAACTGATGGCTCTGCAGCCTGAGAAAATATGGAGAAAAAGATACAGGAAAGAGGAACATATTGCATCTTTTTTTTTTTTTTTATTTCCTCCTATTGCAACAAGATTTTTCTTAAAGATCTGTTTCATCCATTAGGCTTCATCATAGCACATGACAGCATCTATCCAGTGAAAGATGGCTAAACCTTTCTCCTGAGTACTGAACCACTCAGTTCAGCCTGTAACAACGGGATGCCAATGACCTGACCTGATGTTGCACCCTTCAAAGACATGCTTAAAGCTTTTTAAGCTTTCCTGATAAATTATAAGTCATTATAATTGCTTTATAGCTAAATGCAAGCAGTTCAAATGCCCCAGGGCTTCATTTTATCTTACCAGCTAAATAAAACCTGCAGGTTTTCCAATGTCTGGAAGGTCCTCAGAATTAATGCCAGGTCTCTTTCCTTACATCCTGCTGTGTCTCCTGTTTCATGAAGACTATTTGTCCAGGACTTATTTTCTAAGCCATTCTCTTTCCTCTTGCAATAGTGTCTTGAAATGAAACTACTTCACTATTTAATTCTGCTACTTCTCTGGGTGCAAGGTGACCAGGTTTTGAGTCCTGTTTCCTGCACTTTGGTCACAACAACCCCATGCAATGCTACAGGCTTGCGGAAGAGTCGCTGGAAAGCTGCCTGGTGGAAAGAGACCTGAGGGTGCTGTAGGCTCTCTTGCCGGCTCACCTACCCCGCACGCTCCGAAGCCCCACTCTGGGGAAAGCAGGGCATCACACGGATACCGTCAAGCCAAGCCTTCAATTTAATGCTGCGCAATACAGGGTTAAATACCCGTACACCCGCTACGCACACGAACGCACCCGCCCCCCTGCACCCATGGACCCATCCATGCCCGCCACGCACCTACCCCTACACTCATGGACTTATCCATGCCTACCACGTACGTGGACGCACCTGCCCCCTGCACTCATGGACTTATCCGTGCCCGTCACGTACATGGACGCACCTGACCCCTGCACTCATGGATTCATCTGCGTCCAGTGCGTGAGTCGCCACGGACCGCCCCTCCAGCGTACGTGCATTCCTTCTAACGTTACCCCACAGGTGCTGCTAGACAGCTGACTGAACATGAGCCAGAAGTGTGCCCAGGTGGCCAAGAAGGCCAACAGCATCCTGGCTTGTATCAGGAACAGTGTGGCCAGCAGGAGTAGGGAAGTGATCGTGCCCCTGTACTTGGCCCTGGTGAGGCTGCACCTCGAATACTGTGTGCAGTTTTGGGCCTCTCAAGAAGGGCATTGAGTCGCTGGAGTGCATCCAGAGAAGGGCAACGCAGCTGGTGAGCGGTCTGGAGCACAAGTCTTATGAGGAGCAGCTGAAGGAACTGGGACTATTTGGTCTAGAGAAGAGGAGGCTTAGGGAAGACTTCATTGCTCTCTACAACTACTTGAAAGGAGGTTGCAGGGAGGCAGTTGTTGGTCTCTTCTCCCAAGTAACTAGTAATAGGATGAGAGGAAATGACCTTAAGTTGCAGCAGGGGAGGTTTAGATTGGATACTAGGAAACATTTATTTACTGAAAGAGTGGTCAGGCACTGGAACAGGCTGCCCAGGGAAGTGGTGGAGTCACCATCCCTGGAGGTGTGGAGGTGTTCAAAGAACGTGTAGACGTGGCACTTCGGGATATGGCTTAGTAGGCATCATGGTGTTAGGTTGATGGTTGGACTTGATGATCTTGGAGATCTTTAAAGAGTCTATGATTCTATGATAACACTACTGAGCATTTGTTTAGGAAAGTCGTGTCCTTCTATAAGTCCTGCTAGCCTTGTTATTTGACTTTTTATCTGCAGGCAGTTTCTCAGCCAGTATACATCTTCCTTGTGCCAGCCACGTTCTTTGAGGATAGGTTCTTTGATACCTGCCTGGTATCAAACCATCTGTGTGAGATGGTTTGCAAGTCACTGAGCAACATGCCAAGAGCTCTTCTGTATCATGTGGCCATTCCTAATTGCCATGCTTGGTAGACTTTGTCCATTTGCATGCATCATTTACCTCCAAAATTTAGTCAGATACAACACATTGCCAGGTAGCTATAAATGTCTGTCTGTCTTCAAAAAGATAGAGACCTGTAAGGATTTTGTGCACAGAGTTCTCTCATGACTGGACGTAAGTTTATACACAAGGCAACAATAGGGCAATCTTTCCATGGATTCTGTTAGCATACCGTGAATCTCATCAGCAGAATTTCTCTTAACAAATTATTTAGTCAATGCTAGTAGCCAAGCATTGCAAAACATGCAAGTGAATTTGTGATGTAGATGCTGGAGGCAGACCAACTTTGCCTCAAAAAGGGAAGTACAAACTTCCACCAGCTGAGAATAGTTCCGCATTCCTATTGCAGTAGTCTGTGGTCATACGAGGGAGCTATGAGCACTTTGACACTCATCAGCAACACATCTCTGCTCTGAGGATTAACATTAATCCTGGCA
Source organism: Chlamydotis macqueenii (assembly GCF_036417535.1). NCBI lineage: Eukaryota > Metazoa > Chordata > Aves > Otidiformes > Otididae > Chlamydotis > Chlamydotis macqueenii. The sequence goes on from NC_141556.1 coordinate 134,811,056, forward strand.
TTACACCTTGATTTAAAGCAGAGTTTCTGGAACGATGGGCTCGTAAATGTGAGCTCTGAATGTTTATGTACCAGTGAAAGCTCCTAACTTCCCATGCAACAACAGCTTGCAGCTGAGTATCCTCACCCTGTCAGAGTTCATGGGACTAGGATTGCACTGAGGTTGTCCTCAACTACATTGTCCATTAATCAAACACTGTCCCACTGTAAAAACGAATAAAAGCAAATCTTACACTATAAAAATTAGAAATAGTATGATAGGTAAATTTGAGTCAAAAGCTTATTTTGCAGAGCAAAATAGTTTAGACTGTTGTCCTGAGTTCTTACTTCAACTTCTGGTTCCCCCTTCTGGGGTTCTCAGTCACATCTGGATCCGTGGTCTCAAGGAGATGAAGAGGACTGCTGCCACTTCTGTTACAGGTGTAAGTGACAAGAGAGTCTACAGAGCTGAGGAGGGTATGGGGAGATAAAATGCACAACTGGCTTTCTAACAATAATATATGTAACCGTTTGGGAACAGGCTGGTCAATATCTCTAGATGCTCTTCCCAGTCCTGGGAGAGGAACAAGCCTGGTAGTTACAGGCAACTGCACAGGGAGGGATGGGGACATGGACACACATCCACTCTCTCTCACACACACATGCACATGCAAATACAGGCTCGGACAGGCTGTGGTACCTGTAACCACAAGCTCTCAGAAGAAGCTGGTCCAGGAGTCAAAGCAGAGAGTGGGAAATGTTGCAGGTACAATATGTCTCTATATCACGTCTCACTAGGGGAGGGGGAAAAAATGTCTATGCTATGCAGCTACAGGGTAAATATTTTGGCGTCTCAAGGGAAGGGCAGTGAACTGGACGCAGTTTAATTTGGTTTTAAGCTATTGGTCATTACTTTGTCTACATAAGGCACCTGATGTAGGCTATCTCAGCATGCCCTTCAGCTCCCCGAAGTGGCAAAGCTGAAAGAAAGTCAGGAGAAAGTTTAGGATACTCCGAAGCTGGGCACAGCGCATGTGAAGATGACGTGTGCTTTTCGCCATGCATGGGTGCTGTGAGCAGGGAGCTGGAAGCCTCCTCCCCCAGGTCTGGCTACGGGCTGGCTGGGGCTGCGCAGCCAGTGGAAACCACCTGTGTTTGGCTCAGCCCATCCAGATTTTTGGAACATGCCATATCCTAGCCACATTTCTGGCACAGTCCTGGACATAGTCCCAGGGGCTGCAACACCCACTTTGCTGTAGAAGGGACAGCAGAGACTGCAAAACCCCTTTGCTGCAGAACAGACAGCAAAATTTGTCAAGCTCAGCCAGATCAGCAGAAGGTTGCTTTCCATGCTCTTTCTGCTGACAGAGCGGTGGAAGAGGTGGGCTATGGTGCAAACGGCCCTGCTGCTGCAAATGAAACAAAGAGTGAAGAGATGTTAGTACCACATTTAGCTTTATTGAAATTGAACAAATACCTTTTCTTTTAATAAACCCTTTTACAGCAAGTGTAAAATTTTAATGTTTGATTCATCTTATGTTACAGGTTGTCTTCTTCTGTGTAAGCAAAAATACCATCTTTTTTTTTTTTTAATTTTCTACTTTAAAACATGTAGCAAGGATTTGAATAACGCAGATCCGGCACCAAAAGGTAACAGGTTCTGAAAATCACAGTACAGTTTTAAAATTCTTAGGTTAATTAATGATATTTAAAATGATAGCCACTTTGAGTAAAGATATAAATTAGAGGTCTGTAAACAAGTTGTGTTTACCTATAGAGCTATTGATTGCAGCTACAATGACAGCAGTAATAGAAACTTAATGCTAAACTGAGCTACACCTTTGAGGAAACAAGTTCTTACTAAGTAGTGTGGTACAGGGTAGCACAATAGGTAAAATACAGTTTGGCACCTCAAGTTGCATGTAAAATCAGCAGAAATAAAATGAAGTAAGTGCACTGTCTTTCAACAAAAATAAACTGGGCAGTTTCACTGGTTTTGGAGTGTTAACTATCAAATAAATTACACAACACACAAGTTCAACCCCAAAATTACAATTCTAGTAAAGCAAGATAATATTAAAATGCACACCCACAAGGATAGTAAAGTATAAACCTTTTTTTTTTTTTCTTCCTCTCCCCTGTCAGTAGAAATAATTTACAACCCACAAAAGGACTCCTTGGTGAAACCACTAACTACAGACATGGTCATGGAATGTAGCTCAGTAGACTTGTTTCAAATAGAAAGGCAACATTATCCTGAAAAAGTTTGGTCCTCTTATAACTCACTGTACTGTAGCCACCACAGTCTCTTGGTAGATGTTTTAGAAGAATTCTTTGCTTTCTGATTCTCTTTTGTTTTGAAAGATAATCTCTTTATGATAAAGTTGGGTACAATTTGGCCCCGTTTACAGATGTCTGATCAATGCTGAATCTGGAAGAACAACTCTGCAAGTACGTAGGGGGAACCCTCATTGACTGGTCTCACGGAATATTTTTTTCATGCACTTTCCTTCTATACTTCTTTTCCTTTTTGTTCCTTTTTTCTTCAGTGTCCTTGGAGGTGGGGGGGGGGTGGGAAGAAACTCAGTCCAAATGACAGAAAGACATTTCACTGTTTATTTACATGTGGATGGATCACTTTGGCTATTCAGAAGTCCTGGCGAACCAGAGTTGCCTATTTCTTGTGAATGTCCTCGTGCCGTATAATTTTGTATGTAATCCAGTAAAAGATGTTGAAAATGAGGAAGGCGAGTGGGAATGCAGCGCGGGATATTGTATCAATCCTTTTTGCACGGTCAACAAACTTCTTTTTGATGGAATCTGAATCCTTTGGTGGTGCTGGAGGTGGGTTGGGTGGAGTAGCCTTGACTGCTGTGCCGTCTTTGACTTGGAGACAGTGACCCATGCCATAGCCACTGAAATTGAATCGGCTGTCACGAGCAACTTCATCTTCCTGGGGGATAAAGAAGACAAATAAGGCACAGAGTCACCTGTCTAATAAGCACGCCATATACTTCACTAGTTAAGGTGCACTCCTCCAAAGCACCTAAAGCAAATTAGCTCGTTAAGTTCTGATACCAAGTTCAGGTTTCAAAGACAAGCAAGCAATGAAAACTCACATAAAAATATATGGCAATTAGGTGACTACCAGTGTTTGTTAATCAGAGCTTTAATTTCTCTAGCTCTAAACCAGTTGCCCTGAGGCTGTATCCCAACTCCATAGGGAAGAGATCTGACTCCACATGTTTCTCATTGCTCTCCTTGGGCTTGCTGTGGGGAGGAAACATGGTCATGTTGGTAGCAGAGCATCTACTCCAGCCACGATGAGTTGAATGACCCAGAGGTCCAGGTACCCAAGCCTATGACAGTGTGTATCCACAGCTCAATCTAACTGCAGCCTTGCACCTCTGTCACTGATCTACAAAACAAGGACAGATCACCGTCCCTCCTTGATCACAGGAGCACTCTGACAATCAATACTTCAAAGTGCACTGGGCAGTTGGATTTAGTGGTAACCGGGAGTTAGGTGCAATAGCACAGGCTAATATAGCACCATCTTGCAGAAATCCATTCTCTCTCTAGTCCGAGTGAGTAATACTTGTTTTTGGAGAGGTAAGTAACTACAACTGAACTTTATCATCATGATAACTATGTGATGAAAGATTTGTGACTGTGTGGGTAAATTGCCACTGCCGTTTCTCCTGTCTGATAGCACAATGACACACAAGTTTACAGTTACTGGCAGGCCTCCATGAAGAATTCAAAACCAACAAACAAGAAACTATTATTTTTCATTCCAGCAGGGATGAATTGTAGGTCCAGAATCTTGCCCTAGTTAAAGACGTTCTCTTTGACCAACAAATACTTCATTGTTGAGTCAAAATTACTTCTTGGGCTACAAGGAGCCCACTCAGTCACAGGGAATGCTCCCTCCTATCTCTCACTAACCCACAGCATTCTGATCTTAGCAAAGAATCAGAAACCGCAAGAAAAAATATCACAGCAGCAAGATATTCAAATAAGGAGTATATTTGCTGAACTTGGGTTTGGGGAGGGAGGATAATTTATGTTTATTCAGGATGTAAATCACTGCTCCTTCACAAAACACTTCTTTCAATAATTGCATTTTTCTCTCTCCCTAGCTCCAGCATTGGAATTGAATCTGTCACCAGATTTGCTCTCCTTTCCTTGGAGCTGACACGCAAACATGAATAACCAGTAGTGTGATCCAAGGCTGCCAAATGAGAAATAGTCACTCTGACTGCCTGTGACATTGAATGCTTATGGAAGGAGGGTAGTCAACAAACACTGCTTTGGAGCCCCTGTCACTTCAGCCTGAGAACTATTCTACACTGTACCTGTGAGCAGGTGGATAATTGCTGTGTTGCAAGGCTGTTTGAGCACTTATCTGGGGTTTATATCCTTTTAATTTAGAAAACTCACCATCATTAAGAAAAAGAACCATGACCCTCTCCTTTTTCAATTTTATTTATTTACAATTTGCAGTCCCTCTGTGAAAACTCTGGAATTCTTCTTGTCCTAGTGATTATAAATATGTATTTTAAAGATGAACCCACTGAGACCTAATTTCTGGATAGTCTTATAGGCAAGGCTTCTCTTGAGTGACTTAATAACATCAGCAAGTCCCCCAATAGTATGGGGAGCTGCCTTTCTTGCAGCACTTTCCCTTTCACTGAGTTTGAAGGATAAAATGCATGCCCAGGACATGAGAGGTGATTAAAAAGAGTAACAGATTTTCAGCAGCTGTGTTACCATATGTACTTCATTCATTTTTAAAAAATTTAATTTCTGTTACTCATGAGGGATCTATGGGAGGAAAGAAAATGCACTGAGCTCAACACAGGACTTGGAGAGTCCCAGCTTCCACTGTGCCCTGCTGGGTCACAGCTTTGTCGCATGGCGCTGAGCAATTCGTCTTCACTATCACAACCCGGCTTTTGCTCTTACGCTGTTGTAACTTGAGTGGGAAGACATCTGACATGAGGAACAGGGACAGTTAAATCACGTTCTTTCAGGTCTTCAGCGCCCAACCCTTAGCTGTAAGGAGCCACTTGTTTCCTGATGGGATTTGGAGCCCTGCTTTTTCCCCCACAGAGAATTTGGCTGTGCCACTTCTTTCTCACAAAACCCAGAGGGAAGTGTGTGGAGTCGCCATGCTAGTTTTTTATTTAGGTCTGCAGTAGATGTTGATTTACCCTGGGTACAAGAAGTACAGCATTCACCTGAGGTATGAGGAGCACCTGCTTGGTTTCCTTCTCTACTTGAGCAGATTTGGATCTGCTTCTCCCCAGTAAATCTCTGGATTGATTTGTTACCGTTCTCCCAACACAGAGCTGTTTGCTGGTTGCAAAAGAAAAGGGTGTTTATGTAGCTTTTTAAAAAAACTTTATCCGGAAAACTTTTTTCGATGACTAAATAATGAACTATGAGAATGGCACTGTGTTTCTATCCTGCTATATGTTTCTACATTTGATATTACACCCTTATCAAAACTTAGTGCTAGAGATAGCTAAGATATAGCTGTTGTGATCATCTAAGTGCCACTGGAAGCAAGCAGAACCACAGTCCTTACAGCCCCACCTCTAGCTCTGAAGGTGCCACAGCTCCATAACCACCATGTGGTTTTCAGCAGTAAAATCACCCCAGGAGCTGGAGGGACTTTGCACTCTTGAACCTGCCTGTCCGCCCAGCGCTGCCAGTGTCTGCAGTCTCACAGGCTGCAGAGCTGACCTGACCCCATCAGAGCTCTCCCACGAATATAGTTAAAAATCTGTCTCTAAAGCACCATAGTCTTATGGCAAAGCTACAGTTTGACATTTGAGATTATCTTCCAACATTCTGCTACATACAAAGGATTTTATGGAATAGCCATGGAGAAAGAAAACCAAATTTAGATCCTGTGACAAAGAGAATCATTTTCTTCCCCCATATTTCAAAAAGCAAGATGAAGGATTGATTTCAAGTGCCTTCCTTTAACATAGTGGATATGTCTTCCTTTAACCTAGAGGCTTGGTGAACTATTGGGCAATCTACCTAGGGTATCTTCTGGTGGGGCTGGAGAGTGACTCATCATTCTCAAAGTCATATTCAGTTCATAACATTTGACGTACCCTACCATGGAGACTCATCCAAAGACAATCTTCAACCTGTGCTGTTCACCAGCTTAGTCACTGGTAAAATAGAACAAATTACTTTGCAAACATCTCTATCATTAATTTGATCAGATTACACATAAAACTTACTCATTTTAAACCAGACAGGATCTCACTTGCTTAAATCCCAGGCTGTTTACATTTTTACAAATTTTAAAACCAAAATCATAGAGCAGTTGGAAGCCACAGGACATCAGCTGTAGTGGCAGAATCCACTGCCATTGAAGTCACTGACTTTATCTATCTAAGGGGATGTGAAGTTAGTCTTGCAGAATATGTAGTCGTAACTCAATCTGTCCTTGATAAAGACATAGGGGAAAGGGTCACAAACTAGGATGAGGTACAGAAACCAAATAAATAGCAAGATGAAAGTGTTCTTTTGATGCTTTCCTCTCAGATGTTCACACTCCTGAGTATTTTAGAAGAACTATCCTTTGAAAACTAATTAAATTTCCTGAGATATGTATAAATGTTTTCTACAGGTGCTTTTTCAACAACATAGGGTTATATGTATTGTCTTATGGTATCATAACGAACATGCTTAGGTGTTGGCTTTAAACAATTTTAATCAAACAAGAATTACTTTTTTTCTCAATTTTTAATTTCCCTTTATGAATTTAGTCATTTTCTAAAAAGTCCTTTACAAAGTAATGGTGTTAGATTCTCTTCACTTAGCTTTACAGGAGGCAACATGTAAATTAGGGGGGCTATATTTCTGACATGGCTTTCCTTCTTCATCTTCCATCTTTGTAAAGCTTTTATTTCTACTCCATCAGGTCTAGAATGGAATTCAAACTACCAACTTCCCACCAAAGCAATCAGGAATGGGAAAAACACTTCAGAAAATCTAGTCCATTCACCAGCTTGCATGCACAGCTTTTTTTACAATGCATTCTGAAGTGCTTTGTCCTGACCACTTTTAAATGCTTATTGTCAGCATTGACTCAGTTTTAACAATGAGGAAAATGAGAGAGAGGCTGGCTTCAAACAGTGTATTTAATATACTCTCTGGTGTGATTTATTCATTTAATTTTGCTACTCTTTTCCTGACATATGGTGGGCAAACAATTTAAAAGACTATCGAGTTTAATTAAATTTCAAGGACATAGGAGATTAATTTTAGGTATAGGGTAGAGAACATCAGAGAAATTTTCCTTTTGGCATTCATAAGCACAAAGTTAGAAACTGACAATAAATTTAGACTTGAATGCAAAATGGAATCGATAGAATTAGATACCAAAATAGATCCTAAATAATCTTTATGATTTTGAGACACCTCCCATCTCTCACCCCACCTTACATAATTCACAGTGTGGTTTTGCAAAGACAGTCACGCTTACATGGTTTCAGTTCTCAGAAATCGGTGAGTATGTGGATTAAGGTAGTTTGCCTGAGAAGCATACTTGGACTTTCAAATCATCTTTGGTTCCCCACAGAAGGCTCTTACAAAGCTAAATTGTCAGGAGATGAGAGGCAAGGTCCTTTAATGGATTAGACAGTGATGGAGTTTAGGAGTAAAAGATTAGTTTCATAGCTGAGGGATTTGCTGGAGGGGATCCTCAAGAATCTGTGTGAGAACCAGTAATGAGGAAGAGATTCATAAATGAGCTGGAACAAAGGTTCCCGAGGGAAGGTACACTGGTGAAACAGGCTATTCAAAGTGGACAAATCTAAGCCAGGCCTTCCAGAAGGATTTCTAAATGCTGAATGACTAACAAAATGACAGCGAATGAAGTACAGGGTTGGTAAGTGCAAGGTAAAGCACGTTGAAAAAGATAACCCTAATTACACATAGACAGTAATGGGCTCAAAATTGGTTCTTTCCTTGGTGGGAGTTCTGGGAATTACCATGCAGATGATTCTGAAAACCTTAGTCCTCTGCTAAGCAGCCATCAGACAATGAGCAAACAAAACGGAAAGCATCATTCTGCTACTTTATCCACTTACAGTGTGATCAGCTTTTGAAAATGCGGAGCAATTCTGGTCACTCAAACTTGGTAAAGACATAGAAGAATTAGGTAAAGTACAAAGGAGAGCAGCAAGGATAAAAAAAAAAAAGACTTTTTTCTGTTTCTGAGGAAACAAAGTAGATGAGATCTTTTCAGCTTAGAAAAGTTGTGTTTGGGGGTGGATATCGCAGAGGTCATAAAGTCATGGTGAATGTTAATAAATGGAAGGAAAAGGAGTGGGTTACGGGTTTTTTTTGTATATATATTTTTTTTTTTCAAGGCAGGAAATAAGATAAAACACAATGACACTGTGAGGGAGAAAGGAAGAACTTATTTTTTAAAAGGAAGTTATCTTTCATTTACCTGTGTAAATCATTGTGTGAGAACAGGATGAAAATAGCACAATGGCACAGATTCATAGGTCCATGTGCATAGAGAGTGCATCCTAGTTCACGCAGAAGTGCACCCTTGGTAGATTATTTTCAGAAGAAGAAAAATCCTTCTAGGTTTGACTTGGAACTTTTAAATACAATTTGTCTCAATATCCATTGCAGACCACTGCTGGAGAAAGGGTCCTGGAACAGAGGCCACCCTGCTCACTGAATATGGCATGTCCTATGGGAATTCAGATCTTCCACCTCTTGATAATATGCCAGGAACTGAAGCTAATGTTGAAATGTCCTGCGTTTCCACTAGTTTTTAGTACTTACATTGTCTTTTTTTTTTTGTTTTCTATTCACATAGTTCTCCCTTGAAGCTAAATCCTGCTGATGCAGAAAGAAATGACTGTTACATAGCAAACCTATGCATCTCAGCTCCTGAGACGGGAGGAAAAAGTAAAGTTGGAGCAAGGTCTGGTGGTATTTGGTAATAAAGAGGTCACTAACAGACTTCTCTGATTTGTTCCATCCTGAAGAGCACTGGGTCTCAGCTCACCTATGCCAGATGCCATTCCCACTCCTCTTTAATCTAGGCTTCAGAGCAGCAGAAGGTGATGTAAAATTGTCGGTTTCTCACCTCAGTCCTGCTCAAAGGATCAAACATGTCCCAGAATTTGGCCTAAGTATTGTTTTTCTTAAATATTCACCAAGGTATTTCATCAAAAACTTAAGCAGCCTCTGACAGATCCTACTGCATGATGCTGCTCCATCAGGACTCACCATTCTCTGTGCAATAGTGCTGTTCACCCCTTTCTACCTCTCTTAACACTGACTTTCCTGCTCACTGAGGTTTGTTTTTTCTCTCATTTGGACACTCATGCCTTATAAAAGCTAAGCAAAATGGACCTTGTATTATAAATAGCGCCAACATTTTAATTAATGGCAGAGAAACTGGTTATTGTTGTCTTCAGTAAGGGTTTCCAACAGACAAATTTAGGTTTGTTTTAGAAAGCTGTGTTTAATAAGACCTCCTGTCTCCAATAAAGAGCAGAAGAATCTCTGAAGCATGAGTGATTTACTTACTTACTCATTCTGTAAGAACAGCAAGTGAACTGTTGCTAATACAATAATGAAATGGTAGTTAATGTGGCTTCACCCTTTTCAAGTAGGAATCAAATATTATCCAACTGAAAGAGTAACATAATTTAAATATGTTGAGGAGCAAAAGTATTTTCCTGGCTTGAAATATCTTTAAGTGGAATCTAAATTTTTCAAGGATTACTTTAATAATAAAGATTATACAGTCAGTAAGGGGGTTGGTTTGTTAAAAAAAATAAAATGGTCCTTTGTCTTTATTAAAGCAAGGCTTCATTCAATTTTACAAACACAGTTAATGTAAATTTCTTATTCAACTTCATGTTTTATGCATAATATAATTAATATTTTAATTTTGCGGGATGGAGGAAGAACCAAATGAACTTCTGTTTTGCAAAGCATCGTAAATGTTATGATAGAGCTATAGCTCCTAAATAAGAGCAGACCTATTCCTGACACAGTGTCTCGGTCTCCCTTCATTTTAAATGAATGTAATGCCTTAAAATATCCAGACCCAGTGATCTGCGAGTGTCCTATAGACATAATTTGTCTGGATATTAAATTCTCCCAGGACAGTGAAGTCTGGAGACTTGGCTGCTCTTGGATAACTCTTCTGCCATTCTCTTTCTGATGAAAGCAGAGGTTGGACAGTTTATCAGTGGGAATGGCACATTAGGCTGTTATACATCAGACAAACACAAGTTAACGACCTAGATTTGAAGGATAATATGCTCTGACCAGAAATCTGTCAGATACAGGGCAACTAATTTCTGCTCATGCTGTCTGCATGCAGGGCTGAGCAAACTGCAAAGCTAGCATTTCAATCTGTGACTATTTCAGCTAGAAAGTGGAATAGTGGTTATAAGCTTGGGGAAATTGCCACCACAGCATGCGGGGCACCTGAGCTCACAGCCCCCAGTCATGGATGCGAATACTTGAGCGCCAGCACCCTCCAAGATTTTTCCCACCAGGTTCTCTGGTGCTTTTCTCCAAGCAGATTTAAATATTTTGGGGAAAATGTTTTTTTTTTTTTTTTTCTGCGCCTTTGGGAAATTTCTCACTGGTCTCTGCCTCAGCTGTAACAATCTTAGATCATTTTATTAGACCACCCCTGTGCCTTGACCATGGCATCTCAGAATACCTCATTTGTTAAACAGTCAAAAATAAAAATTAAAAAAGTATATATGGGTGTACAGGGCCCATAAACTTGTGATTTGATTCATGCAGATTCCTTCTAGAACAGTGTATTGCTGGGCATGTTTTCAGGTTCGTGTTTTGATTCTCTCAGCTCACTCAGTTTTCAAAGCCGATCTGCAGCCCAGCATGTGGCAAGCCAGGGACAGTGGATGCTGGCCTCCGCACCTGGGCCAGGGTTAGGGATGAAGTGCTGGGACCTGCGGCATCCATGCCCTTCACTGAGCACTGACTACTGTCTCCCACTCGGTGCAGGGAAGGGGAAGGGGAAGGAGAAGGGAAAGGAGAAGGGGAAAGGGAAGGGGAAGGGAAGGAAGAGGCTTTTTTCCTCTCTGTTGGTGGATTCTCTCCGTCAAGGCATTTGCTACAACAAACACCCAGAACAAACCCCAACAAACGCAGAGGGACATTACCAGATCTTTCTCAGACAGAGTTCTTGCATTTAATTTATGCAAATACTGCATGAAATGAATTAAATATTGCAAATGATATTAATAATTTAAATTCTGTAGCTAAAAATAGTGAAGAATATCTGAATAATCTTAAAATGTTCACATGCAAATTTTATAAGTTTTGTGAGTTTGTTTTGTTTTTTTTTTCCTGAGGTGGGAAGCCAACTCATAAATAAATGCCTTCCTTTTCCAGTTATTAGTTCTTAACACTAGACTTCCAATAAATAATGTTTTGGGGTCAATTTTCTTTTCTTATCTTCTTTTACACAGATTATAATTTTTGGCTTTGCATATTGTATAGTTTTTGTTGCTAGCCAAGATCTCAGTCTGGATTTCTCTAGCTGTTTTTACATAGCTTTGAAGCGTGATTGGGTTAAACAGAGTATTTGCCGGCTATCTGCACTTCAAACTTGTTTCTAAAATTAAATTGTTGCATCTTAGGAACATCTTGACTACTTGAATGTATTAGAAATTTACTATACAAATAGACTTCTGTATTTTCATTTTAGTTTGCTTCTATGAGCATTGCTCTATAAAACTCTGATATTATTTGTTCACAGCAAAATAAACATTCATCATGAGGTAAAAATCAATGGTACTCAATGCTATAGCAACTCAGTAGTGCAATATTTGCATGGAATTGTTGATTTTTTTTTTTTTTTTGTCATCTGGTAAGTAATAAATCCACAAGTCCTACAAGGTAATTTGAATTATGCATATAACAGAAATGAAATAAGACTTCATTTAAAATCAGTTTGATAGTTTTTCTTTTACTGTATTACACACACTCACATAAATATACCTGCTCACACTGTCTGTATGTACACAAACATATAGATATGTGTACATACATATACATGTGGGTATATACTTAATTTAGTTATCTAATGCCTTTTGAAGTCCTTAAAGATAGTCCACCTAGTAAGATTTTTTGTATTCCAGCTTAAGGTTAGGAGCTCTCTCTGGAGCATTTGTCAAACTGCAAACTTCGTTTTGAACAACTTCTCAAAATGCTAACTTTTCTGCTAGCTTTTCCCCTTCAGATGGGAATGTGATTCTGAGGAGCAGGGATACAAACACATGGACAAGAGTCATTAAACCTTCCCAATCTTCTCTGCCCATGAGCAGGCTCTGTGGTAGGATGCTGGCAGCTCTCCAGGAGGACCATCTGCCTAGGCCAGTAGCTAAGCAATAGATTGCCTGGCGATGGACTTTTATTACTTGGCAAAACTGATTAAAGGATAACCTGAAACAATAGATTTAGTAAGATATTTTAAAAGTCAGTACTGAGAGGTACAGGCAGATGAAATGTGGAAGCATGGCTATAGCCATGGAAGAGGTATTCTTAGATCTCAGAGAGTCATCTGAACTCAAGTTTTGCTAAAGAATATTAAGGAAAATGGGAAATGTTTGTTTCATTTGTCTAGAGGAGAGAGTGCAAGAATAGCACCAAAGTAAAGGGCTGCTATGCCAGCAACCTTCCTGCATGTTGAATGTTTCATCTTTTATGTGTCCTGGAGTAATTTCAAATCAGTGTTTACAGTGCTGAAGCTCTCAAGAAGTCTGTTCTTGCATATACTGAAGAGATCAGGACTTGCTTTGAGGGCATACTACTACTTGACCTTGAGGTCCTACTTTGGTGAGGGGATGACACCTGGGGAAGGATTGCATTCAGAAAATATGCCAATAAGCCAGGGAATGAAGCAGCGCAGGAGACCTCTGAGAGAAAGGGAGACCCAGCAGCATGGATTTCTATCTCACTGGACATTCAACAGCCTCATGAGTACCAGGCAGGAGCACTCTACCAGAATCAGAGAAGATGATGGGTTTGGAGGCAGCCTGAATAGTGCACAAAGGATAAAATACACACTGTGCTTTTATAATGAGTGGGCATGAAACAGATTTGTTTGTCCTCTGAGCTGGAAACATGAATGGAATCTTAAAGCCACTAATGTGAGACACAGGGAAATTGATTAAGGAAATGGTATTCAATAGCCACTCTTGGTCCTTTTCCTTCCATGTTTCCTTCCTTCTGCACCTGTCTCTTCTCCCCTTGACTTCTTTTCTACTTTTTTTCTACCACACATTTTGCCTTGCTAATTCCCAGTTCTGCTCTTGCCTACCTCCTCTTTGATGCTTTCATCCTCAATGATTTCCTAACATGTGACCTCTACCTTCTGCTTGCAAAATTCAGTTGCTTCCTCAACCACTATCTGCTCTTGCCCCTTTCTGCTCTTTATGGCTAAACTCTCTCCCTCTAAAGAAAAAGACAAATAATAAAGGTAGAGTTTCATCTTGCTGAGCCCACATATAAGCTGAGAGGTGTCGTTCTACCTTTTAAGAATAACAAGGATATAGTTGTTTTTAAAAAAAAAAATGAAAACCTTCCATGTTTGGATATCCACAGAGCTCCAAATTGCTCAAAGAATTTCCAATATCACAAAGCATTTTGAAATGTATCACTTCTCGTTTGCACTACTGTTCATGACATACAGCAGGCCCCATTCCTGGCATGGAAAGATGAAGATCACCAAGTGTGTTGGCCCATGGAGCAGTCTGTGCTTTTGTTCTGCCTGCCCAGAATGTGCAACATTAACCATTTGAAGGCTTTGGAAAATAAACACGATGAGTGCTGCAAAATCAGCAAATGGGATTTCATTTTTATTCTTAAGTTTAAAGCTCAGCAAAAAGAGTTGTCATTTGTGCATAGTACATGCTGTTCTAGTCTACTGAAAAATGAGTAACATGGTAGTATATGCAAATAGTAATAGATTAAAGACTTGGCATGCTCTGGAATACTCCAATGATATGTCCAATCGCAGAAGTACCATCTGTTTTTCCTCACATGTGCTAAATTTACAACACTGTGCTAATTTCTATATTAGTTTACACACCACCTTCAGGAAATTATACTTAACAGATAAGCAATATTTGGGCTTTGTGACTTATCTTCAGCAAACAGTTAGTAAATGTCTCTCCAATTACTCTCAGCTTTCTTCTTAGAGAAAGTAGTTTAGAAATCAATAACACTGATGATGTACTCTTTTTATCCCTGAAGGAATGACAGTGACTCTCAACTCAAATGTTATTTCCCTAAGTTTTTGCTCATGCCAGAATTTTGACAGATCGAAAGGTGAACAGACTTTCACCTGGAGCTTGGACACTAGTAAAACACGAGAACCCTGGTATTGTACAGCTAAATTGAAATTAATCTCTTCTGTATGGAGTGGAAATTTTACCATATTGCTAACTGTACCTTCTCTTCAGGTGCTGTTCAATTTGGCGTTACAGAGAATACCACCTTACAGATCAATGCCGTAAATGGGCCTACGAAACACATGGATATGTTCTCCCCGTAATCTGGAAATAAAACAAAAGTAATGGAAGAAGACCTATGGTGTCTGCACAGTATTGTCAATATCCTCCTCTTCATGCTTGCTCATCGACACTCTGAAACATGGGAAGACAGAAGACCAGGCAAGGAAAGGCTCCATTTGATGGCCATCTGGGGTTTCTATGAGTCTCTTGCTCTGTCAGCTTCATGGCTGGGCATTTTACTGATGATCCTGGAGCCCATTTGCAATGTCTCTGCATGACACTGCACTGAAGGATTTCTCCCCACAGGATGAAAGGGATGAGTTATCCCTTCTTTGGGTCTGAGGGGAGCAGGTATTTCAAAGTGCAAGACATTGAACTATCACCTGAGGGGACAGTTGTCTAGAGGATATTTTAAACGTATTTGACACGTTTAAATAGATGGTTTCAGCTTGCTAGTCTTGGAATGGCTCCTAAAATAAATGCCAATATAAAGAATAAGGCAATTTGTTTTGGATAATTAAGAGAATCTGGCTCATATATCCAAGGTGTGACAATTCCAATCACATCTTCATTTCAATTTACAGGAAAGAAATAAACTAGGTTTCATTATTGTTCATACTGCTGGTGCTATATATTTGACATGATAATCTACAGTATTAGTCAGTAAATTGACTCACTGGACTGCCCTTGATCATATGCTCCATTTTCCGCTCAGCAGGGCCCTCTCTAACAGCTATATATAACCAGGGAGAAAAAAAAAAGAGACAGTTCTCTCTTAGATCATTATAAGATGATGTTGCGTTCAGTTTTCCTGTTGCTTCAAAGGTTATAAATGATGTGATCTTTTCACCATCACAGATAATATATGGCTGCTGTTTGTCTGACTTGTCAGCTCCTCACACAGAAATCCAATACTCCCGACTTGTCACATATTCATTTCAGACGTGTGTTCTCTCGCAGGGCCCAAAATGAAATAGTCACTGTATTCCTATCTGCCAGTTTTCAAGTCTTGCCTTGTGTGGTCCTACCTTGTCAGGCCATAGTTGTCACATTAACAACCCACATGAGTACTTGCAGCAAACGTAAAATCTCCTGATCATAATTAAAATTCTACGTGCTTTTCTATTAAATAAAGAATATCATCTTGCACCTTAATCCACAGCTCTGCTCTTCTGCCACTGTTTTTTCAAATGTCTGATTACTGAGCTAATTGCTCAGGCAGGTTGTTTTTAGACCGTATCGTGCGTTTATGCATTTTATATCACTGTCAAAATAAGTATTGGATTAATCCTGGCTCCTCATCTATGTGTTGAAAAATTGTTTCCTCAGTCCAGACAGAAGTTAAAATTAGCAGTAACCTCTAAAAGGAGCTATAGGGTGAAGGGCAGTTCTCAGAGCTAAGAAAGGATGAGAGCACCAACTCAGAAAGCAAACAACTCTGTAGGAGACTGGCTCGCGTTACAAAACACAAACTCATGTGCCTGTATTTCAGCAGCGTATCTGCAGCTGTAACCTGTGCTGCTGCAGAAGGAAGGGGAACTAAAGAGCCTTAGGATAGAAATACCCCATTGCTATCCCTGTCCAGAATGGTAAATAATTGTTCAGAGACTTTTTTATTGACCTTTGTTTCAGAAGCACTTGCAAGTCAAGGAGAATTACAGGGTGTAAATCAGAAATACTCAACTGCGGGTCAGCACATCCACAAAGAGATATAATTCAGCTCACAGTCTCCCTGAGGAACAATCCCTCACAAATCTCTCTTAAACTCACTTCTGATATATTGAAGACATTACAGAAGAAACTGTTTAAGAGCACTGATTAATATTTTCAGCAACTGTAAATCTCATGGCTTACTGCCTGATGCCGGCTCTGCCAGCTGGCTCTCAAGGGCTCTTCTGGTTCTGGTCCCCACCATCCTACGATTCTGTGTTTGGAGTTCGAAGAACAGAATAGAAATCAATAACCGTCCAGGTCAAACAGCTTTCTCTACATTGTAATGCTTTAAACATGCAAAGAGGCTAAAGTCTAAGCCTCTTTGCTTCCAAAGCTTCAAAAGCTGCTGGCAGAAAAGATCCCCAGATTCACATGAGTTTGGTACCAATTCCTAAGACATCTTCACTTTCATATGAAAGAAAGAGGAGAGGACTTATGGGAAAAGAAAAGTCGAAATTCACATCCCACCGTGGCATACCAATTACCCCTGGGGCACCCCGGTGTCCCTGGAGTACAGCACTTTGGGAGTGCAGACAACTTCCGTGGGCTAAGGCAGCCTGCAGCTCACACAAGAAATAAGGTGTGACATGCCCCCCAAAATACCTTTCTATCTCCCCTCTGATGAATAAGACTTCACTGCAGCAGAACTAGGTTCTTGTTTCATAGCTGAAGGAGGTAAATACTTGACAAACTCACAAGAGTCACATTAGGCAGCAAGGAACGTATAGCAGTGACAGAAAATAAGTGAGACTCTGAGAACAATGGCTGGCATGCCACATGCAATAAAACCCTCTGTTAGCCTCATGTGGGTTCAAAAACATTCATGAAATAACAGCTGTTAGGTTCAAACACAGCATCTGACAAAAAAAAAAAATCCCTTGTCATGATGTAAGCCTGTTATTCAACCCCAGCTACACAAATATCCACAAGATAACTCATCAAACAAAGGGAAAAGCAGTAACAGAACAAAGAAAGGTGACAAAATCATCAGTCTTCATATGTCAAAAAGCAAAATTCAAATAGGTTATTTTTACAACAAAATAACGCAAGAGAAGCCACAAGGGAAAATGAACAAAGATCAAAGAGCAAATACGAGACAGACAACACAAACAGGCATCCCTGATATACAGAGGTAATAGACGAACAGGAGCATATAGCACCAGAGTATCTTAAAAGAGCTGTCATGTATTTGGGGAAAAAATATCCTTTGTGCAAACTTGAAAAAAAAAAAGAGTATTTACAGCTAGGGAGCGAGACATTTTCTGTGCCTGCAAAAAGCTACCCTGTCTGGACTTTTTATTACTCTTTCCTCACACGCCTGTTTGGTCCCTAAGAACAAGTACAGTTTATATCTCCACCACATGACCATCCAGCACAAGTAACAATAAGGGCAGAATAATAAAAGGCCAACCCATTAGTGAAAAATACAGAACTGACTCCACCGAAGTTCATGGCGGATAAATGTAGGACATCTTCAAAATAAGGAACAAAATGGCAGTGCTCAAAAACATTTAAAAAAATAACTGCAACAGCTAGCTAATAGATTGCTTTTATGTAAGATCTGAAGTTGACATAAAAGGTGAAGATTTGGAACAGCAGCACTGACTTAGTGCTCCACGATATATATATTTTTTTTTAATTATAGGAGCAAATAATTTTGCTTTCCTCTATTGTTTTGCTTCCTTGCTTGCAGGGACTAAGGACCCCCAGCCACCACCTGAGAAATCTGAAATAGCAGGGTGAAGTTGGCTTATGCTAAGTCCTTAAATATGCTAAATTGGTTCCTGTTCTTGTTCATGTAATTGTACAAAGACAAATACCTTAGATCAGGAAAGAAAACTGGCGTAACTAGCTCTCCTCCTTCCTCTTTCAACCCTGCTCTCTTTGCAGGCACAGTCACTGAACTCAGTATTACTTTGTTCATTACATACAGCGACTGAACCCTGCGAATATGCGTTACAATTTGAAAAACCATTAGTCATCCTGTTTGCTTTCATCTAACGCATAGCTTTGGTTATTTCTGTTTCTTGATTAACCTCGCACAAGATCTTCCTCCACTTCCAACACCCTTTCCAGTGCTCCAGATGTGCACTCATGGTCGTTCCAGTGGCCATAGGTACTCCTAGCCCCACAAGTGCTGAGGAGCTAATGCGAACAACTCCTAGCAAGTTTCAGAAAAGTATTTTAATAATTCATAAATCGTCACATTGAACTGACTCCTCTGTCTGTAAATAGTAAAGGCTACTTATCACAAAAATACCACCTTTGGCTTAGAAAGTCCTTGAGCTGGAAAGTCCTGGAGCCCAGGAGGATGCATCGAGGACGTATTGCTGTCACAGAGAGCTTCCTGCGCTAGACAGATTCCTGGCCTAACATGGGACAGCCTTCTTGGGTTTTGTCTTCTCCCGATGGTGCTTCCCACAGTGAAAAGATGCAGCTGGTTGCTGAACTGCTGCCCCATGAATTTCAAAGCTACACTGGTCATTTAACTTCTCAGTTTGGATAATGACCAGAAGAAATGTTCCTACCAAGTCCCTTTGCCTTCAGACTATAATGCAGCATGTTTAGCTTAAACAGGCGACGAGTTCATTTTGCCTAAGATGTAAACCTGAAAACAAGAATCTAAATCCAATATTATACCTTTCTGTAAGCATTACTAAAACAATTGTTTACAATGATTTTTTAAAATCTGTAATAAAGTTCTATTATTTATACTCTCTTCTCTTTCAGAAAACTGATCATAATCCAGTTTTATGGGATCTATGATGAGAAATGTGCCTATTGCTAGGTAGATAGGTTAAGCTAAAACCAAATGCTACATGAAGAACACATTGACTAGGCTGAAAAGCCATAAAACATTTGCAAACAAGATAGGAAGAGCAACTAAGCTCAGGCTTGGTAAGAAAGCATTGAAAAATAATTTTTAAAAGCTATATAAGGCAATAATTTTGAAGGTAGCAGATAAATGAAGAAATAACTAATCCTCTTTAGTTTTGCTAGGGAAATCATTACTAGAAATATTGGTGAGGCTACCTGGAGTGTGAAACATGAGAAGTTCAGAGAGAGAATTAGAATTAATAAATTCAGAAAAGCTGAAGCCTGGGCATGTCAGGACATGCCAGCATATGAAAGCCTGGGGGAAACTGGCAATTACTAGGTGGACAGGCACAAAAGCAATACAGTGACTTGTGTGGGAAACAGAGTAAAAAACTAATACAGGGAGAATAATATCTGAAATATGTTATGTCTCCTCTGCTTTTTCATCTTAGACACACACACATGCATGCACAAATACACAAGGAGGGACCTGTCTGATGGAAGACTAGCTGACATTATCATCTATTAAGGAAACTGCAGTTGAACAGCTGCGTAATTTGCCACTGCTCCTCTGTAAAGGATGGGGCAAGAACTTGCAAAACTTGTGAGAAAGGTAATTGTCTTCTGCAAGAGCCACTGGACTTATATATCCTGTTGGTAGGGCTGGAATATTACTGAGCAAAAGCAGAAAGTGATTTTCAGAAGACTTTTCAGAATACCTGCTCACTGGTGTAAATATCTGCAAACACAAGAATGTCCCCCAAGTTTCACATGGGAAGTCTGGTGACATTGGCTGAGTCACCAACTTTTCAAAGTTAGGACAGAGTACTTATGCAGTATAAGCACTCATGCTGCACACGCAATGAAACACATGGCATCAGACAAATACATCTTAATTCATCCAGGTATGTAATGGTGAAAAAAACAATATTAGGACCTTGCAGTACGTCTTCCAGACAGAAGATACCAAAGGCTGTAAAAGAGCATTCTGTGATGCACAAGTCTTCTCTATTTCACCAGCCTGTAGTGGCATCACACTCAATTAGACTTGCTGTAACTTCCTTTGCCTGCCAAGCTCAGCATAGAAAAAAGCCTGCAAGACCAAAATTACACAGATGGGGCAAATGAGGAGACTTAGTTTCTGGTTCTACACTGTGCTTTGTAAAATCTGAAGACTGTAAATGTGGTAAAACCTTAGTTTTTTTTCAGAAATATCTGTTGTACAGCTCCTTCCTGTCAACTTGACAACAGACACAAACCACGTTAGATAATTGAACCTTCCACGATAGTGAAAGGGAAAGCTGGCAGAAGTTAACAGACAATAGATAAATTAATTTATCAGAAAGCTTGTGCTAGAGAGTATCAGAGGTGCTCCTTGCAGATACCTGGAAGACTTTACAACCTGAAGATGAAAAGCACAAGTTGCTTGCCTACAGTGTCATGCAAGATCTCACGACTGTGTAACTCACTTAATGAACAGGGCTTGTGATCTCCATTCTTAATTAGTTATTCTTTTGACAGTTGAATATTACAGAGCACCTGAAGGCAAGTCTTTACTACCAGCAGGTTTGGGAAGGCGTAACAGAAAAATGAATGAGTCAGTCACAGACAGAGCACTTCCACATGACTAGCAGAAAGAGATATCTCAGAAAACTACATGGAGAACCACTTGAAGAGAGTGAGGTGAGGCATGAAAAGAAAGATATTGTGTCTTCTAGGTGTCTTGTCATGATATCACACAGAAATTAGAAACTTGGCACCTTGGTAAAATAATTTGCACTTATGCAAGTGGATTATATATCTCTGTGTACCAATGCACATACCGTATCTGTATGAGAAATCACATACACAAGTTAGAAGTTAAATAATTCAAGGAGCTATGCTATTACTCAGAGGGAAGTTACAGGCTCAACACAGAAATTCACAGGTAGGATTCTGGACTTTTGTCACTCCACATGTTTAGACAATCATAGCAGCCTTTTGTGACCTTTTCAATCCATTTATTCAAGAGCTAAAAACACTCTGGCAAACTCAGTGTACCAGATATAATCAACCAGCCACTGGAAAACTGAGCTTTCCAATGACAAGCCGTTTTTGACATTGACTGCTGTAGTAAAGAAGTGTTGGTGGGAAGAGCCAAGGCTGTGCCAGCTATGAGATGCCATGGAGAGAGTCCAGTCACAAGAGCCGAAGTGGGTAGACTTTTTGACCCAGACCTGTGGCTGGGCTTTGCAAGGAATTTTCAGGTGCTCCCAACTTGAAATGGGTCTTTGTAAGAACTCTGGCAAGACTCAGCAAGAAGCGCTCAGAATACATGGAGTTTCAAGGTGTTTATTCCTTCCAATGTAACTACATCTAGACCTCTCCTCATGCTGTAGCAAAGAAAATCTCCTTCCCCGCATATCAACCTACTCCCAGCTAGCCAATTGCTTTTTTCTTGCACGATAGATCAGTGTTACTACAAAAAAAAAAAAAAGGAAAAAATAATTAAAAAAAAAAAAATTAGGCCACAAGATAAATACCCAAACACAGATATCCATATTTACAGTAAATAACATCTTACCGTAGCAGTGGATCAAGTGAAATAAACATGTCTGATCATTAAATCAAACTAAAACTGTCAGAATCAGGCTCTGACTGATGCAGTTTGCTTAAGCAATATCTGTTAACTTGAACAGGAATGACTAAATAATGTTGTTTTCCCTCTGAAAAAAAAACATAGAGAAACAAATGGCTTCATCACCACTTTTTAAAAAGTACTATAAAAACTGGATTTTCCTGGACCCCATGAAGTTTTTCAGACCTTGAAACAGCATGAGGTTTCAACAGTCTAGCTAATACAATTTGGTTTTGCACAATGTCATTTGGACAACATCATTACAGAATGCTTCACAATTAATTACATTCAAATAGCAACTTCTATCCCCTGTGGAGAACGGGATTAATTGGGTCAGATGTAAATATGCATTTCATGAATCCTACTGAACACTTGCCCATCTCACCAATTTACCATGTAATTTGATACAACTGGTGTACTATGCTCTGGAGATGCACAGGGCGAGCACAGTTGCAAGTCAGGGTAGAAATACACGGATACAGCAGTGCTGGTATTCTCAGCCTGCATTATGCTTGGCTCTAACTGTACAACCCTTTCGTTCTCTTGCAGAAATACTAATTTATATTTATTCACGCTGAAATACTCTGCTGTTGGAAATGAAGCTTGGGACAGAACTCAGAACTGATAGGAAGCATCGTGATGGACCCCTGGCAACATGGGAGCAGAAACTGTTCTCCTTCCAGGTGTCTTCCCCTCCCATTGGAAAGAGGACCTGACCATCACTGCAGTGATAAACTCTGAGACCAGGGCCTTAGCAGATCCTGACTCCAGGCAGGGAAAGAGTAGAGACAAGCTACATACAGGGAAAGGACAAAGGAGCCAACTTTGGGGCAAAGTTGTTTCCTTGACCCCTTGTGCAGCCTAACTCTAAATATTTGGACTGCAATGGCTTTTCCCTCTCTTTCTATAGTCTTGGGCAGAGGGGCAGTTTAGGTTAAAAGTACTCCTTCTGGAGTCCCCTTTCTTCACTTTTTTATCATGAAGCACATACTCAACCGGCTTTTTTTTTTCCGTGAAATAAGATGGGCCAGAACACAATCAGTGAAAAAAAATCACCGTTTTCTAAAATAACCTGGAAAACAAAAGCTTGTGCCTGTGGCAGGTGGTTCTTGAAAAGCTACTTTTTGTTGCTTTAAAGCGTCAAAAATAAGAACACTGTTTCCTGGCTCTTTCCAGCTTCTTCTGCCCTATTTTCAGTTTGCACTCTCCCCTAGGTAAAATAAAAAATGAGACATTTGCACCCAGCTGGAGAGTACCTTTCATGAGCTGGAAAACTGCAGAGTTCACTTCTGGCATGTTTCCTGCTGCTCATGAGTAACTACCAGGACAAACTCACTGGAGTGAAGTGCAAACTTCAGTCCTCAAGGCTTGTCAGTTCAGAGCTGCTCCGCTCAGCCACTGCGTGCTGGGTAAGCACAAGAGAGGACCTGCAGTTTCTAAAGCAAAGGAACACTACTGAGCAAACCAAAAAAAATTTAATCAAGTCCTCCTTCTGGCTTTTCCAGTCCAGTCTGTCCCAGGTGGTGTAGCATACAGTCATTTCGTTGTCCCAGTTCTGAAATATTGTAATATTTCAGCATATATGAGCAATAATGAGATGAGTAATTGCACTCTGTTGTGTCCTACGTGCTGCTTTGGTGCCATGCCTGGTCCCTATGGTTTGACTATCTGTCCCCTGCTCCCACAGAGCACTCTGTGTTGCACCACTCTGATCATTTCAGTGGATATAAAAATTCACTGTTCTGCAGCCTTACCAACTCCCCATCAGTTCTCCACTTCTCTGGTTTCCACCACCTCTAGACTAGGCATTTTTTCCCTGACCTCAATTTTTTCTGTGGTTTATCTTTTTTTTTTTTTTTTCTTTTCAGAAATTGTCATTTGTTCTCCTGGTTTTGTTCTCCTGGCTTTGCCTCCTCTCTGGTACCCGGATTCCATTACTTCAGCTTGTGCCCTTGTACTCTATCAGCTTTAATTAATGCTTAGATATTTGAGACTTGATATTTAGAGGTCTTTCTCAGGAACTGGTATTACATATTCCATAAATTAGTCTGCCTTTGATTACAGAATGTTTAATGTACCCACATTTTTATTTGGTTTTCAGAGTTCTCTCTCCTGAAATGTAACTATTCTTCTGTTTCTTGGTTTGGGGTGAAAAACCCACCCCATATAGTCCATCACCTTATTATGTCTGAGGCTGTAAAACACGTCAAAAAACCAGATACTTGCTTTGAGATTTTTACCTTCTCTCCTCCAATAAGGGAGGGAAAAGCTTCCATTTCACTGATCACAAGACTTGTAAACATTCTCTTATAAAAACCAATTTCTCTCTTCCACTGTTTCTTTGTCCGTGTTTGCTTTTCATTGGAAAATCTGCATTTCCAGTAAGCTTAGTCTGTCCACCTGGACAGACTGCTCTTACTAGATTTTTGATCCATTGTTTGGATACCACCCCCGTGGCTGAACAGTTTCTTTTCCTACAGGTTGATGTTTCTTTGGGGAATCCTATCTCTCTTTAAACTTGTGCCTAGGGCTAGACTAAGGATTTATACCCAGATGTTTTTCTGGTTTGAAATGATGCCTTTGTTTAAATGTTTAAGCTCACTGTAGTAAGTCCATTTAATAAACAATAGAGATATGAGGACCATTCCTAGCCTGTTCATGCTCACAGTAAAATGACAGACAGGGACACTCAGATGAAGTCACAAGGTGACATGGCAACATGTTGAAATGTATTGTGTATATTATTTAACTGGTTCTGTGCAGTTGTATGCGGGACTGTAACATCAAGTTAAATGGTCGTTTTTGTGTATTTATCTTCTGCTGGATTTTCTTCTGTGCAGTTACATTAAAGTGCTAATGCAATTACCCTGGAGAAAGAAAAGTAACCACAATATCTTGAGGGTGTTTACAGCAAAAGCTACGTGCTCTTTAGTCTATTAAGTAAGCAAGAGAGAAAGCCATTCAGACTTGGTTTCCTATTTTTCACAATGAAACTTGTGTGCCTGAGCTCTCCTGGCGAGTACCAAAAATAGCTCAGCAAAAAGGGCTTTCCTTGAGCACTTCCATTATTCACATGATGCAGCGCCTTACATAACACGAAGCGTGCACGTCATCCCACCGAGTGCGGTGCATACGGATGCTAACAGGCAGAAATTTCCATCGGGACAGTAGCACCAAGTGTTTTAAAGGCAAAGTCAGGCTGAAGGAACTGATTTTTTTTTCAATGGGCAAGTCTAGAAATCCTTAGAAAATTCCTTGGGGGGTCTGACGGAGGGATTTCAATATGATAAAAATGGCAGAGATGGTCTTTGAAAATCACTGTTACTCAATGCGTACATCTTCTCCCTTTTAAAGATGGAGATACTGTATTATCTCAACAGTCACAGTTATGTTTTTTGGGTACTCGAGGTACCTGCTCCATCCAGACACCAGCAGTTCTCTGAACCACTCAACTGGGTGCTGCCATCTTTGCTTAGTGGAGTTACTCTTTGCTTCTGTAATCACTTAGTCTCTGTCCCAGCTCTTTCATTTGAAAACACCGTTTGTGCCTCCCTTTGCTAATCTGCATGCGTGTGAATCCCCCTGCCTGCAGCATTGTTATTTGTATTGCTCTATGTTCTCTGCACATGGGATTAAATTCTGTCACAGCCTCCAGCTGCACAGTTTTTCATTCAACTATAAAGTATTGCTTTTAACGCTCACGGTCCCAAACTTAATCCTTGTTCTTGGTCACAGTGGTAACCATCAGACATATAATTTAGGAAGTCATCTTTGAGATAATGGTATGAATACTAGTGTACTGTGACTCATTTTGACTACTGATCACGTAACATAATAATTACTGTTTTCGAAAAGGGATGATTGAACCTGTGTAAACAGAGTTCTTCTGCATCCCTGGAAACCTACCATTTGGAAAAAATAAGCAAATCTTGTTTGATTATTAAAAATCATATTTAAAAAAGAAGTTCCTCTCTTTCAGGTTATCTGGCACTATGCAAATTTATATTTTATTATAATGAAACTGTACTACATCCTCAGTACCTTCAGACTCACGGCTTCTGCAGCCTATACTTTCTCTATGCAAAAAGTAATATCATGATATATAATGAATAGGCAACCATTTCTCTCAGCAGTGAAGTATTGCTACTGTTGGGTGTATTTCACTGTGAGCAGGAAGACTACACAAATCTTCAGGACAATAAATGCTTCCTCCAACCGAAACTGCCTGGGGAAGGCAGAGGGGTTGAAGCACTGATTACCTGACCATATAGGGATTAATTCTATATGGAAGATGTCAACAGATCCTGATAGTGCAATCTGTTCTAGTGATGACAGGTCAATGGTTCATCTGTAAATACAATTTCTGGATCATCAATAATACAACCTGGGCTTTCCTGGAGAAACATTAACCCGTCTGATCTTTGGCCTGAGAGATCTGGTGGTCTCAAGGTGTCTTATGCTTTCATGCAATGCTCTGAGGGTTGCAGCACTAAGAAGAACAAGACTTAGCAGAAGCAATAACAGAAGCAGTGGCAGGCTTACAAAACTGAGAACGCTATTTTCTTGTTTTGTAGATCTAGCTTCTAAACCCAGGAATCCTGGTCAGACATGGTTTGGTGCCTATTTTTTCTCCCCAGATTAGCACTGAATGATGCAGTACAAATATCCAATCACCCCTCTTTTACTCTGTCTCCTCTTGACTGTGTCCTAATCACTTGCCTGTGAATTTTAGACCTCATTCACCACAAAACCTAGTTCAGTAATAGCTCGGCAAGTCAAGCTCCCTGCTTGTGAGGCTTCTGGTGGCACCACAGGCTATGTTGCTCTGTTCTCCTCTGCACACAAATCTCCTTCTCAGGAGCAGAAAAGTACCGAGCTGCAGCTATGGTTTCATTGGTTCAGAAATCTCTCTCTTGGTATGTCCCCTCTGTTCACCTCTCAAGTGCACATGGCTTCTGTGGTGGGAGTTCTCCAGGGGAAGTCAACTCCAGTGCAGCTCCAGCTCCTAGGGCTTTGCAGCAAAAGTACTGCAGCGACATGGTCCCCCTGTGTGCTGTCCTGGCTGTATATGTAACATGCAATATTCAAAAGCAGAAGAGAGGTTTTCTGCAAGCTTTCCTTAGAGACACGGTAACCGAGCCTTACATGAACCTTAGCTGGACTATTAGCACTACGTGACTGACAAGACACGCAACACTGAGTACTTACTTGGACTGCTTTTGTAGCTGTATGGCATCACCTTTCCGGTGGCAGCATAGTAATATTGGTCTTATCTTCTGGAGACACCCTGAAATTTTTCCTTTTATGTTCAGTTTTGTATATGTGCAAATAGGATTATATCCACAGCAGAAAGTGTCCAGAAATGAAGGCTCTCTTCTACTACTTGATATCATAGCTCTAAAGTGAAAAATTTGTTGCATTGCAAACCCTCTATGCTAATTTTGCACTGTAACATGAACTGTGACTTTTGCTTTGATTTTGAAAGCTACTAATTCCCTTTACAGTGTACAAAATCCACTGAAATCATCTGCATCTTATAATCACATAAGTTTACAGAGCTTGATCAAAGCTAGAGGCCCATTACAGCTCAAAAGCTGCTCATGCAATGTTTTTGTTCTGAGAAATCAGGTCCTGAAAGATTTAAATCCTGGTCCCATTTTATTTAATGAATAAATTTCATTTCTCAGCCACCAGTACCAAGCAGTGAGCTACACATGAAGCTAATTTCTTTCTCCATCACTGATTTTATTACCTCCATAACTCACCCGTAATCTGGATCTATCAGCTGCTATCATATTGCTTCAAATCTGCTACGTGTTACACTGTGTAAAAGATTTCAGCCCCATGGCTCTTCTCCAAGCAAATAAAAAGAAACCAATGAAATACATTTTTTCATTCATAACTATTCATACTCCACTAAGCAAGGTTCAGGACATCATGAGAAGGAACACTGCAGGTTGACGGTTCAGGAATAAATACCATACCAATAAATATGCATTTCATTATACATACCAAGTTTTGTTGGAATGCGTTCATCTGAAATATGACACAATGTGGAATTTTCTGTCTCAAGGCATTTCCTATGCTCCTGTCCTCCCCATTCACCTTATATTTATACAGGATCAGGCTACTGAATAAACATGCACTTTTCCTAGGAGACTTGGAACAGGGGTGGCACAAGCCAACCATGGAAAAAAAGCAAGCAGAAGGATGGACTACAAGAATGTACAACAATGAACCTGCTGTTCATGCTGGGGACAGTACTGTGTATTCTGTGGGGGCATTTAGCAAAGAGAATACAAGAGACTACTAGTGATGCCATCAAAATAATCCATTTTGCTGATTTATGACATCACTGCACATACTAAAACTCTCTTGCTTTCTCTTTCTCACTACAGTTTTACCCTCAAACTTGAATTGCCGATCTGTTTCACTGTCCCGTAAGCTGGTGACTCTTTGCTCCGCAAGCCATTCATGCGCCGCACGGACTCGACGCTTTCATTCCCAACAGTCATAGTCTGTGCCTGTCCCCAGAGTGTCAGCATAGACAGCAGCAGCAAGAATGAGAATAGCACAGTGGTAACACAGCGACACACACATATACAACACGCAAAGAGAAGAACGGCTCAGTTAGAGAAGACCATCATGCAAAACAACGTGAATCACTTTCAAGGCAAAATAAACTGAGAAAATCATGAGAGACAAACTCAAGTAAAGAGATGCAGAAAACACCTCCTAAAGAGATGGCCTTAGTAACATTATTCCCTATTTTTAAATTCACGCAACCAGATTCATAGGAAAAGTGAAAACAAACCTGTGCAAATGGATAGGTATCTCTTACTCCAGCAGAAAATTTCTTTGTATTTAATCAGGACATCGCTCATTTTGCAAAGAGTCTGTGTACTGACTGGCTTAGGATAAACATCTTTTGGTTATTTGATTTTAAATAACCTTATTTTAATAGTCAGCAAAATAATCATTTCCACAGCAGGTAAATGACCACTTCAATGGACCAAAACCTTGTAATTTTTGTGTGATGCCACTGGATACTATTACTTACCAGTAGTGGCTTCTTGCCTACTTGTTAATCTCTAAAGAAGACATCGTATCCAAAATGGAAATTACAGACCCCATACAGCAGCTTCTGCTGCTGCCATGCTGGATTTGGAAATAAAGGCTTCCAGTGGCAGTGCATCTGGCACGTGTACCTGCAGATGGGCAAGCATTTCTGCTTTCTCCTGTAATTTAATCTTAACGGGAATCTCAATTCACCTGACAATAATATTAAACGAGAGAACAGCACTGGATTGCTTCCCAGAGCATCCATCAAATATTACATTAGCCACAGAACATTTATTAGGCAGACCTGTCAAAACACAAATGCCCTGTGCCATTGTTGTCATCCTTCTTGTAAAGGAAACCATTATTTGTGGCTTGAAGCATTCAGGCAGCTCAAGCAAACATTTACCTCACCTGGCAAATGCACATGTACAGCGTAGACCTAAATGTTTCTGCTGATACTGAAAATCAGTGACATAGATACAGGAAGCCTTTATAGCTGTGGAAATTATCATAACTGAACTAAAATTCACTTTAATGTCCATTCTAGTCTTTCCATTTACCAAAGAAAAAAAATCAGGAAAGATGGACAGACTTCCTAAAACTATTTCTAGACTTACATCTAGGATAAAAACTAGCCTCTCTTCTGCATTTCAGTCACTGGTATAAAATGATGTGATAACAATACTCACAAATAGGTCCTTTGTAAAAATTTGAAGTTTGTATCAGTAATAAACTGTGAAATAGCAGAATCTAGAAAGGAAATTCTCCTAATCTTTCTCTTCTTTAAAGTGACCATGTTTCCTGGTTTCAGCTGCGGAAGACACAAGTTGCTGATGGTTTAAAAGTGAGGGCAGAACTGCCTATCACTCTGCAATGGGGTACCCTAAGGAATCTCCCATTTCAGCATGACTAGCTAGGGCAGCACTAGAAAAGACAGGTCTCAGGCATGTGCTATTGTCAGCACATCTGGGTGATGTCAAGGAAATAATATCGGTCCTCTATCTACATCATTGCTTCCAACAATGCTTCTTATCCACTGGTGGGTGCTATACAGTAGTGCAATGTTTGTAAAGGTGCAGCTGCCTAAGCAATTGCAAGAAGATAATAAAATTCTTGAAATCAGTGACCAATCTATTGACATTTATTGATAACTTCAAAAAATGCAAATAAACCCAGTGGCCAGTTATCAGCTTTTTGTCAAGGAGTAAATAATTCAAAAGGAAACTTTAGAATGAGACTCTCCTGCAAGGGAAGAATAACTGAGGTGAGAAATCAACTGCAGATCAGTGTGCTGTCAGGTCAGAATCAGTCACCCCCAGTAAAAACAAGCTGTACCTTGTTTTGTCTTCTTTGCCTTCTTCGAAGCCTCAGAAACTCCTTGTGCTGCCGTGAAACAAAGTTGACTGCTGCATATTCCAGTAATGCAGCAAAGACAAAGAGAAGGCACACAGCCATCCAGATGTCAATAGCTTTTACATAGGAGACCTAGAAAGAAATAGGAGACAGCATGTTGTATTTCAAACTTCTCATAAGCTGAAGATATTGATGTGAAAAAATAAACACATTTCTGCACAACATGAGTTTCAGTTCTTCAATGAGGTGAGTTTTTCTTGTCTATGTTTTGGTTTCTTAGTTTATTGGCTTATAACAAATAAATAATCCAACTATTAATGGAAATATGTGTTCACAATGAATACAAAAATTATGAGCTACTGCCTTTAGGAAAAGAATCAGAATAAGTGTTACAAAATATAAGTGCTCGTATAATCACAATCACAGCTTATCAGAAAGAATACAAATAAAAGGTGTGATACAATACCTATTGAAAAACAACTCTAGAAAATTTATAGTTATCACCTAGGATCATAGAATCATAGAATAGTTTGGGTTGGAAGGGACCTTCAAAGGTCATCTAGTCCAACCCCCCTGCAAGGAGCAGGGACCCCCCTGCAATTATGAACCAATTACCGATTATGAACAAATTACCATATTGATTAATTAGCAATGTTTGGTATCCATAACCTCAAAGTAAACTCAGGATACTGTATCCTATTGGTTGATATGACCTTACTAATATATGCGTTATTAAATATTCAATCCTCGTTGCTTGACCTTTATCCAACAACTCTATTAAAAAAAATAAATCTTCATAGATATTGTCCACTACAAATATTCAAATACCAGAAACCTCTGTTCTAGTAAAAGCCTATTCTGATTTGAATTTACTGATCCACAATAAAATCAGATATATTATAGCACTGCAATTTCACAAGATTTTTATCATATTACCCACCGTGGGCCAAACAGTAGCAAGTTAATGGGCTACACACTATGTGTATGCAACGTACATTGTCCTCCATAGCTGCATTGAGTTTGTGCCTTTCTTTGTAGTCTCACAGTTTTTATGCAGAGATCTTCCGATTAGGCAACAGCAGATTGTCTCTTTTGTTTATCAAGTGTTATATCCAGGGTGGAATCAAAATCATCTGATTTTTGATGTCTACAACATATTGTGTGAGCTACTTGCCTAAACTACTTTGATATAAATAAATCAAGGAATGAAGAAGAACAGGCATTTAGGATGCAGTGCATCTGAACTGTTTTAGATGTCTTCTCTAGGATGAGAGGAATGACACCCAAATAGTTCTTCTTCATCTTCATGTCTGTAAAGAGGAGCTTAGAACCACTGTCTAAGCCTAGACACATGGCGCTTTACTCAGTTGTCTAAATAAAAGCATCACATACTGCCACATTAGGTACCTAGCCTCCATTTGCTAATCCAGTAGAGCACAAATCTCCAGTATCATACCAACCAGTCCTCTGGAGATGTTTCAAATACCTGTAAAAGACTGTGTCAAATATTTGTCTCAACATTGTTGAAACATCAAACCACCACCCGAACAATGGAACTTCAGTTAAACCATAGGACTAGAGTCTTCCTGTTATCTTGCAAGCCAATTCCTGTTATCTTGCAAGCCAACTCCTCTTGTCCTGCGAACCTGAATGCAGAGCTGATTCTGAGAAATCTAGCCCTACTCCCCAGCATGAGCCCAAACCCAAGGCCAGAAGAAAAAAACAGAGGGGCCCAGAGACGGTAATAGGCATGCATATCACCGCCAGGTGAGGGGTGTGGCTAGGCAAACCAGCTCTTGGAATACAATGAATATGCAACAAAATGAACAATAAAAGGACAAAAACAACCAACATGAAAAAGGGGAACAAACATCAAGGAAAAAACACATCAACGGAAATCAACATCGACGGAATCAGCATCGGAAGCAACGTTCTCCCACCGAGAGAACTGGACTGTCGGGACACCGCAGCTCCATGGTGGTAGCTATTGCAACTGAAACTCTTTTCTCTCTCTTTCCTTTCTTTCTCTCTTTTCTCTTGCGTTCGTGAATTTTTTTCCGGGTAAATAAAGTTACCTGGCGCTTGACTCCGTTTTGAGTCTTAATTCCGTTCCTGAGAATACGAGCAAAACCACGCTCTGGTGTGTGAGAGGTTGGTCCAGCCGCCCCTAGCCTACCAGACTTGTCTGAGCTCAGCTAGAACACAAGGGGGCCTTCCTCTCATCCGAAATCAGAATGTGACAATACCCCGGGTCACCTCAAATGGCACCACCATACAACTGAACCAAAATGGATCCTACCTACACCCTGAAAAATTATAATCAAAGATACTTAACATTTGAATAATACCCTGCAGGCCAAACATTTCAATGTAGTCAAAACATACAGTGGTCTGAAAAGAGAGCAGAAAAGGATGCGTTGTCCATCTAACACTAATGTTCAAGAGATACAGTCTTCACCTTGGAAAACTCCACCTCTATCCTTTGCACACACTATTCAAAATGACCTCGCTTTTGTGGTCATAGCTACCATTTCATGATGAAAGGAAGCACATCTGTTTCAGTAGATTTTGATCCTATTTACCACATGCTCGAATAGCATCACTTTTCACAGTCTGTAGAACATTTTTTGTTAATGTCAAACAGAATATACTGCACTATGTGCTCCAGCAAACAATATGAGCAGAGGCACTGGTATTTAAAGCATGGCAGAAAGGATATAGGGCTCCATCCTGCAGCTCCTGAACACTAAGCAGGACATTTTAGAGAAGCTAAGTTCTGTTATTCGGCCTGCATCAGAGGAATACACAGGTCAGTAGCTGAGGCTATAGCACAGCCCCATACTGCAATGCCCACAGTACAACATGCATAGGCTGAGATGGAAGAGGAGGATTTAGCAGGCTAAGGTGACACTATGAAGCTGTACCTTTCAATTAGATACACAGCAGGTAGGCATTTCTCTCTCTCATACATTAAAAAAAAATGTTACAAGTTACATCTTTACTGAGCAACTGTGAAATCCAGTGAAAACTGAACAATGTCGCAGACGCTCTGTGCCACAGGCTGAGGCGCAGTAGGAATCAAGTCACTGTAATTTCTGTAAAATGCAGCTGAGTTTAGATTGTTTGTTACTTTCCTTGAAGGGGCAGCTTGTTTTGCTTTACAAATGCCCTTAGGAGGCATATTAGACATGCATAAACAGCTGGACTGTGCTGCCAGAGACAGCACAACATGAGGAGATGAAGCCACAAGAAGCAGAGTTTCTGACTGTGCAAATCCTGTCCTAGTGGGCTTAAAGCAGGGAGGGCAAACTAATGAAGGAAGCCCTGAGTTAGCCTTCCTGCCGGTTACACAGTGCTGCCATAAATGGCATCCACACCATTGCTGAGCCAGCAAGATTATTTTAACTCCAGACTGCTGGGCTGGAATCAGAGTATCACGCTATACTTGGCAGGCAGGTAGCTGCTTCTGTTGTTTAGTTGTTGCCATGCCTTGGCACAGCTTTAAATGAGAAAACAGACAGCAATTGCTTCCAACGACACATTAAAAATAAATAAATAAATGGAAAAGTCCTGCAAGGAGTGAAAGCTGACCCCTTTGTTTTCAAATAACTTTATGTAATTTTATCTATGTATCCCCAGTATGTATAGAATTATGCTGCTAAAAGCCTAAAAACCCATGCAGTTTTCTGAAGCCAGATTTTTTTTCTGGCCACCCCTATGCATGGAAAATGAATGTGGAGGCCTAGGAGGGCCTCACCTGGCACATGTTTTCGAAGAAGTCCTAAAGTGAGTGCCCAGATTTTAGACAGCACTTTGATATCTAAAGCATGCCCAATGCAAAGACTTGGTGGATTTTAGGGTCTCTGTCTGCTTTAGCTGACTTTAACCTGTGTCTTCCTTTAATTAGGAAATTATCACATCTACCAAATCATCGACTGATCTGAAGTGGACCTCTCAAGCACCTCTGTTGAAGCTGTTACACTTTGTATGAAAACACTTAAAAATACATTGGATCAGGGACTGGGAACTGTATTGCCTTCCTAGATGCAAATCTTGGGCAGTGGAATATGAAGTCATTCTCTGTCTCTGTGTCCCAAACACATGTAGAGATTGAGAAGGCCCTATCCCAGAGTATTTCATGGTGCTTGAACAATTTCCTTAGTGAAATGAGCACAGAAAGGACATGAATTTGATTGGTACATTCCAGGTGAGTGCTATAAACACTTGCCTCTTACTGAGGTGTCTCACATGTCAAGGAAATGTGTTTTTCTAGGAGCTCCTCAGCCATTTCCCACTTATCTCCACAGGAAACTCTCCACTCAGCAGGCTCTAGTGTGCATCTCATTCCAAGGTGCTTATTTCTCCTTTGCACTGTACAAGGAACCTTTCACATCTAATCTTCAGTTAAAAATATTGCTGAGTAACGTGCTCGTATGAGCTGGGGTCTGCAAAATTGAGTACTTCATGATATCATAGGCACAAGCCTACATAATAGAGACTGTTACCCGACCATTTGCCACCTTTACATAGTTTCACTTGCAGGACAAAACACAAAGTCTGCAGTAACACTACAAATTCAGAGCTGACATTATCAAGATACCAGGTACAAAAGTAAAAAGTAGTGATGATTGATTTTTTCAAAGGAAGACCTTGTAAAACTTCGTTTGAAAGGCCTATAACCCTGACAACATACTGGCTCCATTTACTTTGCAGTACTTTTAGAAGTGGGTATTTAGAAACTCTGCCTCGTTCAGTGTTACCCTTCTCAGAAAGCACAACAAGATTTTCTTGCTCTTTTCTTTCCTTAAATAGTTGCTTCATTTTTTACTGTAGTTGCAGAGCTTCCTCTCTGGTGTTGTTTGGAGGGAGGGGATTTAATGGCTCCCACCAATAAAGCCATAAATTTTATCAATTATTCAGATGCTCTGTAGGGCCGGCTAATAAGGGAAATTTTTCAGAGTGAGAGCTATCTGCACCAAGAGCCAAGTATAAGAAAGCTGAGCATAGTAAATGTAACAAAGCAACTCCTTTCCCTTCATAATTTTCCTCATTTGTTATTTGGCCATGACCACTATGTAAATAAACCACCAGTTTATGCTCTGTACAGCATTGCTGTAGCATCAATGGTCCTAATGAAGTTCCTGGAAATGAAAGTCTAAGGAAGATTTTAATGAAGTCCTTGCAAAGATTAAACTTTCCACTTTTCCATCTCTTCATTTTAGCACTGTGACTCTCTTACAGCTTCTGGGTACTTTTTGGAATATGGCCATGTGTCACCGCCAGAACAAGGCATGCTTTTGTGAGGAGAAGCTGGGGAAAAAACATAATCATGGGTCCTGCAGTTGAGCAGCTGTCATTTGTTGACATTTGTGAATCAATCCAAATGTGAGCTCTATTTCTGCTACAGTGCCCATCTCATGAGACTCCAGACAACTGCTTTGACTCTCTGGTTCATTTGAACAGGTGTAAAATGGAAATAAAGACATATCCATTCTCTCCCAGCGTTCTGCATTGTGGAAAAAAAAAACTTCAATATGCTGTGCAAGGTGCTCAGCTTCCATTAAAAAAACATATATTCCCTTGTTTTGGTTGACAGGATCTCATGAAAAAATATCTTTGACTTGTGATATGAAGCCCCAAACCTCTGCTTTTGCACAATACCAAATTCTAGGCAAGGGTTTTTTTTAAAGAAGAAAATTTTCAGCTGCTGGGAAATGTTACAATTTGAAATTAATTTCTACTATGCATTAAAAGAATATCTTGGGGAAAAATTTTTAGATAATTTTTCAGATTTGAAATGTTGAAATAGAAAAAAAAGTAACATTTTAAATCCAAACTGAAACAAAAGTTATGTAAAACTGCCTTCCAGTACAAGACATTGATGTTGCATTAAATTTCACTTTATTTTTTTTTAAACCAAAGCACTTACACAAAATTCTGTTATCGTAAAACTTACTGGTTTTTGTTTTGTTTTATTTTGTTTTCAAATCTTGAATTCAGAGAGAAATTGTTAGCTTTTTCCTTTCAGGGGTTGGCCTAGATGACCTTTAAAGCTCCCTTCCAACCCAAACCATTCTATGATTCTTTCTTTTTACCCAAATAGTTCACACCCATGAAATATCATCATTCCTAAAATAAATTCTTATCAGAAAATGCAAATTACTTTCCTAGTCCTAAACCCTCAGACATTTTATACTATTCTGTTGTTGCAATGCTTTCCAGTTAATTTTCTGAGTTCATTGGTGAATGAATGCTGTGGAAATTGTAGGTGTCCTTCATCAGCTCATTTACTGCATTGCTAGGCAGCTTGGGAAGACAGTCAGCCTGGTTCTTTCCTTTTGAGGTGAAATGGGGTTAAAATCCAGTCCCAAATGTCCCATTCAGGAGCCAAGCTACTACCTCAAAGTAAAATGCCGGTTCTGAGACGATGATATAACTGATTTGGTTTGTTTGTTGGATGAATGAAAGAAATGACAACATTTGGTGAACGTGAAACACACTTTTTCAGTTATTTTAATAAAACAACTCTATTTTTTTAATTGACCAAAATATTTTGTTCAACTCTTCTATTTTTTTCAGAACATCTACTTTATCTTCCGTTTTAAAATGAAATGTAGGCAATTTTCAAAACAAAACAAGAAACACGCAAGAAATTTAATTTAAAAATGCTGAAACAAACTTTCCCACCCTCCCTCCATTATTCAGATGCCATCTGAAAGTACCCCTGTAGTTCAGAAGGGACTCTTGAGTTGTTCCAGTCACCCAAAATTGCCTTTTTTCAGTGAATAAACTATTCATCCAAAATTTTTCGCTCTATTTCTTATCACTGGTTCTGCCAAGTCATGAGATTCTAAACCTCCCACCCAGTACTAATGTAGAACTAAATGGTCACTGTATTCATGCCAGGAAAAGTATGGTAACCATTTGTGGTTTGTTTTTCCTTCAAAGAGGAAGGAATACTTTATTCAAGATTGATGATGATCAGGGACTTAAAGTATTAACAGAGATGCTCAGAGAGAGGCCCGTCGGCAGGGGCCAGAAGAGGTGATCACAGATGTGCAACAAAATGCACTAACACAGCTAATAGCTATTTTTGTTGTGGTAACCAGCCCAAGATGCTGCAGATATGATGCCGGTTCATGAGTGGTGACTGCTATGGCTGTACCAGTTCAGTCCTACTTCCACTGAAGAGAATGAGCAAGATGCTTCCCATCATCGGAGTGGGGCTGGCCCCCAAGAAACTGCAGATATTATCCAACACTATAAATCTCTGCAACACATGGCTAACACCTAATTCAGATGATGCAGGGCTATGCTATAGTACATCCTGCAAGATGTGATATAGGGAGCACAGAGCAGCAACTGCACACTGGAGACTGATATTTCTTTAAATTAAGTAACTATATTCTATGTGACACATTACCAAAAAAAAAGTAAACTTGTGTTCCAAGTAAAGGAAAACCATTCTAGAGAAGCAATAAAATATTTCTTTTTTAGCACAAGCTGTGTCTATTCATACTTTATGTTCTTTCTTCTCAAACAGCGTATTTCCACTTTTGAAAAACATAACCCCATAAATACAGAACCAGCTGTTGGATTGGTGAAGCCAAGATTGCTTGTTTTTCCTTCCCAAGGGTTTGTGAAGTATTGACATATTCATCATGTGTCATTTTGTGCAATCATATGGTGTGGTTACCTTGTATTTCCCATTTCTGACAACTCACTTTTTTTCTGTACAGGAAATTTAGACAGGATGTACTATTTCCACTTCAAAAGCCCTTGACTTCCTTGAAAATAGTGTGACTATTTTTCAGACATAAATAAAAAAAAAAAATCTGAGCAATAGCTTAAGGCAATTTTTCTAACCAAGTAGGTTAAAACTGAGAAAACAAAGGCTTGTGCTTGGAGAGAGAATGGTGTTGGTTCTCAGCTTGGGACCAATTGGGTAATTTTGGTATGTATTGATAATGCAGGGACAGGCTGACTTCTGCTTCTGGAAATTAAGTAACACTAATTGAAATTGTAACCAGGATCAAAAGCCCTCTTTTGTAAACAAGTAGTCAACAGTGTGTTGTATCGCTTTTCACTAAGATGACAATAAAGTGGAAATGTCTCTTATATCTAGACTAGGAGTTCAAGTCTCGCTCAGACCACTACAGAAATGGTTAACAAGAAGGTACAGAAGGGAAACACTGAATTATTTGGAAATAGGAGGTTCTGGTGAGTATTCCCAAGATCTGTGTTGAGTTCATGCCTGTTAAACAAGTGCAGCATGAAACTAGGATTGAGCAGATCTGTTCTGCTTAGGATTACATCAAGTTCGGACACATAGATGGACTAAATAATAAAGGGACTAGTTATTTCGGTCTGATTGTCTCTTTTCAGCCCCTTGTGGAAACAGATTTTGGGGAGAATCAAAACTATGAAAGAGAGAGAGGGGAAAAAAAAAATGGAAAATCCTCTGTTCATTATTTATTAGGACTTTGACATCCACCAAGACACTGCTGACTTTTCTCATTGTCCTGGTCCTGAAAAACACACTGGACAAGAACAGGTTGGGGGACACCACCACTCCCACATCCTCAACCCTACATGGAAATAGGAAATTGTGCTTCTTGTCACACTCCAGCCTGATTGCCTGTCTCTGCCTTCTTGGTAGAAAGAGTCTGGCTTAAGTAGGCAACAAAACCAAGCTCTGCAGTAGTGTTGCAGACCAAGAGGCAGCTAACCCCACCTCAAAGTGGTGTCACAGTCAGAAGTGGTATGATTTTGCCATATCTCAGACAAGCCAGAAAGACTCACAGTCTGTTCTTAAGCTGTCTCAGAAAGAGACCTGCAACATCAAGCATTGGCTTCTCATCGCTAATGTTCTGCACATCTCTGCTTTTTGCCTTGGTCCTATTTTGTATCATTTGTTTTGTGTCTTCAATAAATTGGTCTTAAATAAGAGCTCACAACCATTTGACTAAGTTATTTTTACTTTTTTCTTCAAAAACAATCAGATTTCTGATAAAGTTTTCCACAGTTAAAGGGGAAAACAGTCCTTCTCCCTCCACAAAAAAAAAAAAACCAAACAGGAGACTCTGTGCACTCAGACTCTCCACAGCATGTCAATGCTCCAGCAATTGATCCTTTGGTTTTGGCTTGTGAATAAAGAAAGGCACAAAAGCAAGCTCATGTTGGCAGAAACAAAATAAACAATACAAATATTTGTGACATTTCTTGTGTATGGACCAAAGAAAGTAATCAACAGATTGGTGGAGTCGTGGTGATCAGTTTATGAAGGTGACAAATAAGGGTTGATGTCCCTGCTACAAGGAAGCAACTTCTTATTGTTAAGTAACTGAAAGGCATTTATCACACAGAAACACCCCCATATCCAGCTGAGATCAGTGTAAATTGAGAATTAGATCTGGCTGCGTTAAGACAAGAGGCAAATACACACACAGGCAGCCTTTGTAACTAGATGACAATGTCAGTCTCTGGTCTCATTCTGATCTGGTGAAATCAATAGATAATATTTCTTTAATGTCATTAAATGCCCACTTGACTCCTTGGACTCTTAAGTGGTAAATTCTTCACTGGATGAGAGTGTGGATAAAAACAATCACCAAGGAGAAAAACCTGAGAAAGATTAAAGATGAGCCACAACACTATGATTGCATGATTGCTAGAAAGAACTGCTGGCAGGATTTTGAAACAATGTCATTAAATTCATAAACAGAGTAAAACGCTGATACTTATCAAAGGAGAATTTATATTTAAGATTCATTTGAAGTAAGAAGCAATATGGTGTGTATCTGAGTACAGACAGAGTGCCTACTTCTAAAATGCCAGATTTTTTTTTTGCTGTGATTGCATTTTCTGATTTTTATTTTTTTTTTAATTTTTTCAAACAGAACATTGCCTCAGGTTCAGAAAACCCTCCCCGTTTCCTCTGTAGATCCAAAATGCCTCAGCCACCTCAGGTGAAAGGTAATCTTCATTCAGCTCAGCCACAGCCATGCCAGATGCAGTTATTACCTCTGCCACTCAGTTAGGAAGAATTGCACCAAATTGCATTATTCTTTGACCTTTGAAGAGTTAACTGACTCAGTACATGACTATTATCAAATAACAAGCCAGGATTTTATTTTTGCACCGGTAGGATCAAATGTCTTCCTTTCATGTAAAGTGGGTAAGAATCATAGAGCTGGCAGATGACAGCATAGCTACCATGATCAATACTAAGAACATTTGCGCCTATACGTGCATTTTTAGGTATCATTCTTCCATTGGATAGCATGAAAATTGTGTTAATGCTCAGGTGACTGCAGGACATTCTAAAACATCCTCTCTGTGCTGTATTTCCTATTGTAGTCCCAACTAAGTGAACCATTAAAAGTGGTCCAACTCACTGAACCAAACAACAAAAACCTAAAATTAGAAAAAGGATGCCTAGGGCAATATGCCTTTTTTTTTTTCCTTTAATCCTTGGTCTCTGCTGTTTGTGAATTCTTCCCTGGGATTATACTTCTAAATTCTGGATTTCAGGACTTCCAGCAATGCATTTTGGTGGGAAAAGGCATTTGTTTATTTTTATGACTGCCAGTCTCTCTAGATTAGAGATGGGCAAATTAAAGTAATCCTTTAGTTAGAGAAAATTGCCTTACCAATACCAAATATAACATAATACTAAAACAGCTGAGAATGGTATGGTTCATTACATTACTCAGTATCTACATATGCTTCTTTCTTGACTTTTACTTGATCAGTTACTTACTATTCCTGAGCCATTTATAATTCTTAATGACTAATCTGGCTCTGGCTTCTGAGTTGCTACTTTCATCTGATTACCATGAAAGGGAGAAAAAATATTCTATTTATAGATAATTTAAGCAACATGTAACTAACAATAATGGTGCAACAAATAGATCTGTATATGCAGTCCACCAAATTATTTTCTTTCTGGTTTTGGAAAAAAAATAAACTTGTTTTAAATGAAATTTAATGAGATCTTAAAGTGTCCCTAAAAAAAGATCCAGAAGCTGATATCAAAGAAAACATAGGCTCAGGAGGGATAACACGGTTGAATTCCTATTGTAAGTGTGAGTGAGTCATATTTCATGTACAGTAAA
The DNA here is from genome assembly GCF_036417535.1 of Chlamydotis macqueenii. NCBI lineage: Eukaryota > Metazoa > Chordata > Aves > Otidiformes > Otididae > Chlamydotis > Chlamydotis macqueenii. The sequence continues at coordinate 134,852,274 of NC_141556.1, forward strand.
GCACGTAAGGAAATGCAGAATTGAAAGAGAATGTACAATGAGAATAATAGAAAATGGCAAAGGTGAAAATGTACGTAGAAAGAAGTTGATAAGCAGAAAAAAAGAAAATAGGATAAAGAAGGCAAGTTAAAGGAAAGAAAATACAATTCAAATAAAGGAGAAAGAAAAACAGCATTTAGCAAGATTAATACAAAGATTGTATTTTTTAAAAACTTTAACTAGATCAATTTCCACATTCTAAAGGGATCAGAATTGCCACTTTCATGTAAATGTATCACACTCCCAAATCAGCTCAAGCCCTTAGACTCAGGACCTAGAATCAATACTGTGTTTGGTGAAACACGCGTTGCACGCTCAGATTGCTGTTTTGCAGAAGATCACCTCACTATGGACAGCGCAGAAACTCAAGCGCTTCATCCTTTCCCATGGACTCCTCCAGCCAAGGACACACCTGACCCACTAACGAGCTCCAGACCCTCAACCTGCACCACCTCCTTGGAAGAAAAAGGCTGAGACTGAGGGCTCATATTGTGATAGAAGCAGACCCACATAACAAGTTTGAAACTACTGGCAAGTACCTCCTTTCCTGTTTTTCCTGTTCACATTCTTTGAAATTTAATGATCTTATTGTTCTCTTTTCTAAACTCAGACAGTACTTTTTAATCAAGACCTACCTGTCCTTTCCAGTCAGAGATGTCTGAACAATTAACGTTTGTTAAATGAATTATGTTTTTGATCCACTTGTGGAAGACCAGCCACAGAATGAAAAAGCAGGAAAACCCGACACAGGAACACATCATTGTAGGGTCCCTTTTGTGTTTGTGTGGAACCAACAGGAACACCTGCAAGGACTCACCAGGCTACTCAAGCACAGAAGAGAGAGTGTCACCCTTCATGCTCATTTTCTGCTACGGATTCTGATTATTTGTAATGGCTTACTATTGGTCTGATGCTAACATCACAACTCAGAATGCAATTCTCTCCTCGGCAATTCAAGAGACAAAATAATTTGTTGATTTATAGTAAAAATTGGACCTCCAAGTTCTGAGACTTTGCTTCCAAGTAGAGTCTTCTACTAAGGCTTTGTTTGTGGCTATCATGTTTTTCACAAAATTTCATTTTCACCTAAGCTGTAAATTCAAGTACTTTCTGAATCATACTGTAATGTTAAATTGCCTCCAGGACTCTCATACTAAGAGCTTTGTTCGAAACAGTGTCATCACACAGCAAGGCTGAGCGAAGTAATTTTCAGCCACAACAGATAGAAATCCAGTGCAAATATATAAAAAAAAGCAATAGCTAAGAACACCATTGCTTTTCACTGAAGGATGCTTGTGCACAAGATTTCTGGCCATGCATTCTTGTGTTTGGGGCACATCTATATTCCTTTCCCTTTTAAGCCAAAGTACTGAATTTTTGTAACAGGAGAATCCTCTTCTGAAAGTTATTTGATTGCTTAGCCTAAAGTCCAGTGTTTACTCCTATAAACCGCTCTTTGTTCCTTATCCATTTTCTACTGCCAGAATGGGTGCATTTGTTCTATAACGCCTGCAGCTATAGTTAAAGCATCCAGAGACTCTTCAAGAAACAGGAAATCAGAGCTGCACAGCACAGAGCACTAAGGGCACAACAGTCCCAGTACGAGTGACTTAGGCAGCCTGGAGTACAGATGGAGAGCTACATGCAGGACCATGCAGGCACCTCTCAGAAAGGCTGCTGTTGGCCCTGGAGGTTCCAAGCACTGCAGCACAAGTAAGGGGAATGGTTTTCATGTCAGTCTGATGCCATGTGCTCAAGACTTGTTGAAGTTTGTAACCCTGTAGCAAGTGAAAGCTTGCTGGCTGCTTGCAGGATGACTTCATGTTATGACAGGTGACTGTTCACCTTACAAAGAGGCTGGAGAAATTCTGGAGGGAGCTAACAATTCCATATCTGATGAGCATATAGAATCATAGAATAGTTTGGGTTGGAAGGAACCTTTAAAGGTCATCTGGTCCAACCCCCCTGCAAAAAGCAGGGACATCTCCAACCAGATCAGGTTGCTCAGAGCCCCGTCCAGCCTGGCCTTGAATGTTTCCAGGGATAAGGCATCTACCACCTCCCTGGGCAACCTGTTCCACCACTCTCAGTGTAAAAAATTTCTTCCTTATATTGAGTCTGATATCGCCACTGCTCAGTGAATATTCACAGTGAAGGTTGCTCACCTGTGCAGGAAGTAGGGAATAAACCACTTCTGGTTCTTTTATTTCTATTTGCAATGTTATAGGCTGTTGCAGAGCATCTATCGGATCATATCTTTCCTGCAAGCATGGCATTATAATTGATGGTATAGATCTCTTTACTTCTTTTTTGTGTGTGTTCCTAGTTCGTGTCACATGCTGTGTCTATAAAACAATGAATAGGTGAAGTGTGACCACCTACAAAGAGGGGAGACTGTGGCGTTCTCGGGGAACTGCTAATCCTGCTCAAATGGAGAAGATTTAAAAGACTTAATGGTATGAGATCTGAAGAAACTGTACTGAGGAAAAGCCAGACACACCTCAGAGATGGTGGACAGAATAATTTCCTGAGACTCAAAAGGAACCAAACTGCATTTTCTGCTACTCAAATTCATTGGGATGTTTGGAATTGAGGACACAGTACATAGGAGGAGCATTGTGTGTGAACCTTTGCATTTCTGCTGTCTTACCGAGTTACGTAGAGTTTGTTTAAAAACAAACAAACAAAAAAGGAACTTTTCTTGTTCTATTCATGTTCTGATTAAATGTGGGTAATTTTTAAGTTCAAATTTTTTTTTCTCTCTTGTAGCATCTCATTGTGAGAAGAAGACACAGGCACATCCACTTGAAAGCTCTGGCTGATACAGTGTCTTGACACAGGCACCATTTCACAAAACAAAGAGACTCTGTGCCTTTCAGCCAACTGCCCAGCCTTTCATGTATCAAACACAGAGTCAGTGGGTGTTTCCTCTGATACTCCTCTCTCTACGCCCAGGGCTTCAGAGGAAGAAGCAAAAGCCAACTTGTTCTCTAACAGCATAATTTATGGGTGCCCTGCAATGCTCCTGAAAAGGAGCAGCCACGTAGTGCACAGGGATTGTTCCTGTAATTAAGTCACAGACCTGGATACCCCGGAGCCTGTTCTCTGCTTTCGAACTGATGGCAGGCCACCTGGCATGAGCAGTACAAGACCCCATGTTCTCCAGGTCAGGCAGACCATATGTCAAATGTGGGAGAGAAAGGAAACAGCTTTTCTGATTTTCAGGCAATTCTGACCTGCTCGGATGAGTTGTGTTACTTAAAAGAAGCTGCAAAGCTGAGCCAGACTATGTAAGGGAAGACAACAACCTATATAAAAATAACAACCTATATAACTTTTCCCTTGTCAATTCCATAAGTAGTTGGAGAATAACAAAGCTTTGAAGTAAGTCATGTTAACTTCCTTTCTCTTTTTTGTTTCTAACTCTGAACATTATAAAGAAGCTCAGAAAACACATTGGTCAGAACTTTAAATCATGTAGATCAGGGTCAAATCTCTTTCAGGAGATTTTAATGAACTGCCTGAGCTAGTAATTCTATTTGCATAATTGGGAATGAACATGTGTTCTCCTCAAATTATTTTGTAGACATTTGCCATACTGCTAAGTCTAAGGTAGTAATAGCTCACCGCCAGCTTTCTTTCCAGCACTATGTACTCTTGCAACATCAGTCTGTTCCTGCTGCTGGCTGAAATGCAGGAATGCACACCTACATCCTTTATTTCCACGTCATTATTACAAGATTTATTTCCATTATGACTCAGCAGAATTAGCACATAATACACAGATTTGACTCCTGTTAGATCAAAAGAGTCTGATAGTCATGTAGAGAAGCCCAGATCATTCTGCCCTGTTACACATTCTTCGTGCTCAGCATTAATAAATTTACCCTTTGAAAAGTCCCTACCTCTTAAAAACTCTGACCCCACTAGCAAGTTGCTGAGGAGAATGACACATCGCTAGAAGTACAAAGAGATACACTTCATGTTATATTTAAGAGCTATCTTTATGTCTGGTAAGTTATTAACAGATGTCAGAAATTTCAGTAACACTTGCTCTATCATTATTAATTAGAGCTGGGAGGAAATACTTGCCTGGCTGGTGAACTCTGTTAAATGTTTCTCACATGAACTGACATTTACTCACTTGTCATTATGTTGGAGATGAAAAAGAAAACAAACAAATAAAAAAAAAAATCAGAGAACTATCCTGCATGGAACAGTGTATGTTAGCAGAGAGTAGGTTGCGTCTAAGAGACCCAGAACTACAGAAAAGGTTGCAATATTTCTCTGCCTCTGCCCTGAATGATCTTAATAAAGAATCTTAAAGAAGCTAAGTTACCTGCTTCTCAAAGAGGATGTGAAATGCAGGGAAATATTACTAGCTCCATTTTACAAATAGGGAAATTAAAGTGTGCATAAGGCAAGTACTTTGCCCAGGGCTAGAGAAGGAGCCAATGGTACAACTGTGAAGGAAATCTTAATCTTTTGGCTACCACATCCGTGTTTTAAAGTCCAGATCATCCTTCCCACCTGCCTATCTGAGGGATCCACATTGTTGGCTGTTCCATAGAACTGTTTAAATCCATGGGAACTTTCCTAGGGAGACTGTGCATCACCACTACATTGCAAATGGGATTTTGAAAAAAAATGCGTATTTGTATCACTCTCAGACATATCAGGAAAAGAGTAGGAGAGAGACAGGGGAAAAAAATGTGCAGTAATAGTACCCACTCCTTCTTGACTGTTGCTGTCAACTTGTTCTTGGACATAGTAAGAAGCAGTGAAGAGAAATTTAGAAAGATCTAGGTCTTTTCAGTGTAGGTTAAGCTCATAGTTAAGTGGGATTTTTTTCCCAGCATATGCAGCTGCAAGACAGATTTTGCCTAAGCTGTCAATACAATGTTTATTTTGTAAACATATTTGTCAAGTTTGCAACACTTACTCTGCCTAAAGGGTACCTTGAACCTAATGTTATTCCAGCAGCCATTACTTTGATTGATTGCACATCAGGAAGCTTAAGTGCAAAAAACTCCTACACAAAATCACTTTAAAGTGTGGAAATTAAAATTTAAAGGCTGCTTCTTTAACATGCTTCTTATGTGCCAGAACAGCCAGAGCCCCAATCTGAAATGTGGGGGCAGCAAGGAGGACGGAGGGCACAGCCACTCTGCTTTGCTTGCACAGTACATGTCACAGGCGCAAACATTGCATTAAGTGGTGCTAATGTAGGAGGGGAGCAAAGGAAAAGAGCCTCCATAGCTTCCAACAAACCCACATCTGTTTAACATCCCTAGCTGCCAACTAGCTGTGGAAGAGCACAGAAAAAGCCGCAAGAAGGACCTGATTCTCCAACAAACATGCTCACCATATCACTTCCATGTACATCCAATCAAAATTCGTCACTGCCATCCAGCTGATGCTAATATACTTTTACCAGAGGAAAGGTGCACACAGCATCCTCCGCCAAAGGCTTCTTATCCTTAGTGAATATCTGCAGAGCTGCCCAGCATATTGGAAAGACAGCAGCTGTTCCAGCACAGGATGGTCTCCACAGAGGATCTGTTGAGCTCTTGGGGAGCTCTTTCCATTTCTTATCTGAGGGCTGTTATTTTTAGAATACTCCTCAAAATATCTTCAGGAAGACTGCAAGTCAGTGTTCCTGTTGGCACTGGCATTGCAATGCGGCAGGTGCCTTGGCACTGATTTTCCACTGCTGCAATAAAATCTGACAACCTCATTCCTGATCTCAATCCTGTCCTTTTAAAGAGCAGGTGAGTTCTCATGACTGCACTAGGTGCAGTGGCCTGTGAAGTCATTTGCTATGTCATACTATGTTCTTTCTTTCAACTTAACTCAAGCGATGTCCCCCTTTTGGTCTTTCTTAACAACCCGATCCTCCTAAGTATTTGCTCTTGTCTTTTCCACTCAATGGCTGTACAAAGGCATAACAATTAGCTGGAGAGAAGTGTTTAATTAACCTTTCCTCTCTGCCTAATATCCCTTTGATCACAGATGCATGAAAGATCTGAGTGTTTAAGTCCAAAAACTTTGCCCTGTTCAGCTACTGCCCAACTCTGGAGATAACTTAAGTTCTGTAGGTCCTTCATTAACTTCAATGTTTGCCAGGTAGCTGAGTTCTGCTCATGCCCAGAGTATCTCTATGTGCAGGAAGGTATCTAGATCCAACTTGGGTCCAAACAAGATTCAGGAGCTACAAGGAGAACATATTCAGACTGTGCACATGAGTTTATTTAGAGTCCACCAAGCACACGCTGGCAGCCTCGGGTGCTTTACGAAAGTGCTTTGGTAGCTGCAGGAATATTAAAACAAAATCATGCCACCCTTTCCACTGGAAGCTCTGTGGTACCAGCACTCACCAAGGAAGAGGGAAATACACCTTAAAGGCTTTGCCAAGCCTGAGACGGTATCAGTGTGTCTCTTCTACTTCCTACAACGTCTATATCAGGCCACCAGCAGGGCTGGGCAGAGAAGAGTCTTTAAAGCTCAAATGGGAGCTATTCTGCTGAACAGAAAGGAAAGATTCATTAATTTTGTAGCAAGGAAGAGGAGAAAAGGAGCTATGACTCTGGTATATGGTGAGTCACTGGCTAGAATGAAGAGGTACTTTATCTGGTTGGTAAGTTATTCGCTTTCTGTCCAATTTGAAATAATGTTATGGCTGCTGTCAGAGGAACAGTCCTCAGCTATGTGAATGATAGGGCGGGATTCAGCTCACCATCTGAACAGACAGGCAGCTCCAGGGTGGACTTCACCCCATCTGCTTTAGATGTTGATTTGCCATAGGGATTAATTGGCTCTCTGGAAGTATCAATTTCCGTCCACTGAAGAGGGAACTAAGATAAAGAACACCTGCTAGCCAAATTGATCCAAAAAGCCAGGTTGGGCATTTGAAGCAGGGAGGAACGGGAAGCTAGAGGAGAGGAATCCGATGAAATGAACTTGGGATTCAATTCAGAAACTAAAAAAACGTAGGTTTGCTGACTCATTCTGTCCTCTTTCTTGCTGCAGTCTCCCAACTGGAAGAGCAGTTCCTGTGTTCTGTACTGGTTTGTCTATTTATCTTCAAGGCTTAACAGAGACAAACAGTTTGGAAAAGCCCTTCAACACTGTCATTTATTTTAAATATTATTGTCTGATCACTGATTTCCCTGTGGTAATTATGCTATGTTTAGGCTTGGGGGTTTTTTAATCGGTGTTTTCCTGTGGCTTGGGTGTGATTCCTGCAGAAGCCTTGTAATAACCGAATAACTAGGACAGGCTAATCTAATAATTTGTGCATGCATATGATGTTCAGGGGGATTATTAAAGTTATTTTCTCACTAAAATGTTATCAGCTTAGAAAGCTGAGCTGTTCCAGGCCGATGGCTTTTTATTGCAAAAATGTTTAATACAGTCGTATGCACCAGGCTGCGACTGCACATGCTAATGTCATTTATTCCATTGATTTTGTCTTTTGAAAGGAGCCTTGCTGCTCTCTAATTTTTGCTTAAAAAAAAATCCTAACAACCAAAATAATGTCGTTCAAATAGCAAATGTTTGCTGAAACTGAAAGCTGGAGTATTTGTCTAGGTTAAAAGGGTTGGATATGCTTTAGTTTGACAGGACTTGTTATTAACTTAGGACACAAGGCCTTGAGAATTTTATCTTGCTTTAATAGCATTGTGTTTCAGGCACCCAGCACAACTAATTTAAATGGTTCCAGCGGTAGAACCTGATCAATTTTGCACACCAAGATGGAAGCCAGTCCTTTAGTACTAATTTCTCTGCAATGTAAAAACAGTGCTAACAAAGAAAGGCAAAAAAAAGATAATGAAATAGCATGAATGCAAATAGCGTTACTCAGACTTTTTGTTCTGCTGGAGTAGTCTAAATTTCAAAGCCACCTCCCACACATATACTTATATATAACATTTTGAAATACAATACTTCCTCAGATGTTGCATTCATTGTCCTACAGTTTATTCCTACATATGGAGTATTTTGCTACAGAAACCAAAACTACATCAGTATTTTTCTGCTCTAATGGTTCTTTCTAAACACTGAAAGAAAGACTTGGTATATAATAAAACAGGAGCACAAGCAAAGGGAAAGAGATAAAGATATAGGCAGACAAATGTCAAATATTATTCATTTGCTTGGGCCATGATATGCACAGTATGTCATGACTCTGCAGTTGTACATGCCTCATGTTTCTCATTTGAATGATAATTCTTCTTGGTGTAATTGTAGCAAATATAGCCATGCTGCCATTAACATTGTATCCATTATCCTTTCAGTGAATTATCTTAGGGTTTTTTTTAAGTTTCAGAACCCACACTAGGAAGGCTTTTTTTAATCAACTAGAGAGACCATAGCACCAAACTGAGAAGCCTTTCTTAGAGGCTCCAAAGAGGCAAAGGCTTAACCTGCCATTCGTATACCCTTGGCACATAGTCTTGATTATTGGAGAAATTATATTTACTGCAGAAAATTTCAAATAAAGCATTGCCTTCTAAAGTTCAGTTGCATCTGAATGCTGACCCATTTTTTTGAGAGTGTTACGCAAAGCCTCTTGTTAAACAAGGTCACTAGCAGATGTGGTAGGGAAAATTAAGATATTCTCGGGTCACCAGGGGCTCCAACAAGGCTTGATTGCCCTGACCAGTCTCACTTGAGCCCCCAGCTAAGCTCCTTCTGTCCACGGGCCCAGGAATATCTCAGTTTGGGCTGTGTTATATGTAGGCTGTGCCCAGCCAGGTCTGCTGCATGGGCCTTGGACCTGTGCTATAGTTAGCCCTACCACCAGTCTGGCCTCCAACCTGTCCTCACTGGCTGCCTGGGCTTCCTGGACCAACCCGGGTTGGATCTGGGATCTCTGTTCCTTGCCTCCCGTCCTGTCTCTCCCGGTTGCACTCCAGCCTTTGCTTATCACCTCGTTACCTCATCATGCCAACTGGGATCACATCACTGTGTCACCACCAGATCCTGTGGGTCAGTGCTCTGAGCCAGTCTGTGATGTAGATGCCCTTGGCCCCTGACTTGCTTTCCCTCATGGAACACCTCTGCTAATGCTGCTTCCTGACAGATATCATTGGACTATCACTGCTACTATCAGACACAATGAGTGAATGGCTCGCTGCTTACAAGTGTAGCCTTCTCCACTTTTAATATTTTCTTTTTTTTTTTTTTTTTCAGTAATCCAGAACAAATACTTGGGAAGTAAAACTTGAAAGTAGTTTTGCAGTTTTGGAAATTTTATCCTAGTCTTCTGTGCCATTTTAGCAAATCCTGTCTTCAAATTATGACTCGTTGTCTACACAGAATCATGTACTTGGTTGTTCAAAACAAGGACATCCAAGACCTCATAAGCTATAGTTAATTGGGTTTGGTGGGTTTTGAGACAGACTGTATTGAAATCAGAATGAAATCCAAGAGAAGAAAAAAATGGTGGTCAGGATGACATGACTTTCATCCCCTAATATACACAGAAGGAGTAGTGATGAACATTTATACCATGTGAAATCCTTGCTTTTATTATGCAGTACAATTGTATCACAAAAGGAGAATGTCAGCAGTACGATAAGAATATGAACATCATATTTTTAAAAATAGTCGGTCATGAATCTAGGGTAGGCTATAAGAAGTCCCAAAATAGGGCTATTTTCAGTCCTTATTTCTGTTTTCCAATGACCTTATGGTCACAGAAACTTCTACTGCCATGTAGGAACTCTCTTTTTTACTTTTTTTACTGAGCTCCTACATAGCAAAGATATTTTCCCTTAGCTCCTGTGAGACTGACACAAAATACAGGTGTGAAAAGATGCCCTAAATGTAATGTTTAAGAATCTAATGTAGCTTCTTTATATGACCTTACATTTTCTGGCAAAAAGCTCACTGAAGTTCACTTTTGATCAATGTCACTGTCATTTTTAGGCTCATCTTCATTCGCAAATAATGGCAGAACCTCCTCTCTCCATTTCTACCCTCAGGTAAAGGCACGATACCCATGATTTGTGGTTAGTGACTGTTTCATATAAAACCACATTTGCCTACATTGAGAAATGCAACATAATATGCACATTGCTTCTTTGGTCCTGCTAAGACAAGTGAATAAAACATAGTGCTACACTGGCATCTGAGGAAGCCAGATGCTATGGTAATCTGCCACATGAAGCATCCCTAGGAAGCCCCCTTATCTGCAGCAGATGGGAATTAACTAAAGTCTCCAGCAACACACTGTCTCCACATAAACACTCATCGAAACCTTGAGTCAGTGCCCAGCTGCACTACAGGACTTCAGCTCCACAGTTCGCATGTTCCAAAACAAAACATGTGGCTAAATTTGGACAAAGGAGGAATAGTCAGCATTTGACAGGACAGTCTCCTATCCGAGCCAGCAAAGCGACTTCTGACAAGGGGAAGTAACTACAGTTTTCCCTGCATTTTTATTTTACCTGTTTTCAATAAATCATAGTTTCATCCGTGTATGCAACTTCAAACCATTATATTTTCCCTGTAGAAGATGTAATTTCTCTGCCAAAAGGAGATATGAAGAGCCTGAATCCCTTTTAATCCATATTTGGTCAGCAGCAGTACATGCTAAAAACCCCTAATCACATCTGGTGTTTTACCAGGACCTCAGGTGAAGAGATACTGGTTAACCTTTCCCAACCCCTAGCTGGTTCCTTCCCATTCAAAGGATCTATATGCTGCATTTACGGATAATGACTTCCAGGGCTACAAGAAAGCTTTGGTCCACTTCACACTACTTGCACTGAGATGCAGAGGGATGGGGACACAGAAGCCATCCAATCTCAGTGACATAGGAACTGTCCATGTGTGTCTGGACACTTTGGTCATTCCCAAGCTTGCCTGAGCATGGTAAAATTCCTGTGCCCATCCTTAAAGCTCTTCTGCTCCCTTCAAAAATGAAGTCCAGTGCTTAACTCTGATGCACTGGAAGAACAGGTTAGCACCACAGACTGGGGTACCGGCACCCAGGTTGTGCTGTCTGGGTATAAAGAGCAGTCAGGAAGCATAGTCTGAGCAGGGGTACACCCGGTTTTCCCTGATTGCTTCAAAATCAAGCAGGAAAGCAAAAAGGATCCATTTCTCCCAAGCAGATACTCACAGTGAACACACAGTTCACCCTTTTCTCTGTCATGCAGAGCCAAGGACCAGGTGTTTATAAGCCATGATCTTCTAAAATCTACAGCCCCTGGAGGGGAAGCAGGTAAAGGCAGTGTGTTAAACTGCCTGTAAAATCCCCTTCTAGACCAGCTCTGCACAGCGGAGAGAGCACAAGCACCTACAAAATGTCACAATCTCTCACTAGCAAGTTTCAAGAACCTGCATTTTCCCTTGGGGATTGTGATTTTAAAATATTTGAAATATATTTGTATTGTGTTTATCCTCTTCATTTTTACATCAGGAAAACCTGCCAGCAATTTGCTGTGGGGATGGGTAGAAGGAATGGGAGGAGTGTGCTGGAAATACTAGAAAATTGCCTGCCATCTTCATCAGCTTGATGCACAATAACATGTCAAACCAAGCACAGCTCAGTGATGCTTACTATTCTGACAAGACAGAGCTTTAGCGTAAGCACCTAAAGATATATTTATGTAGAGATAGCGGTGGCTGCACCACCTCAGCTTTTGGCTTTTCCCTTTTAGGCAGTGCCAAACCAGGCAGGCAACCCATAGAGGAATTTTGTCACTTGGGAATGGGCAAACTGGCTTCTTTGTGCCACAGATCGGACCTAGAGTTTTTTCCCGAGGGACTGTTAATTGCAGCTGGCAATATTTTAGAAATAAAACCAGAATTTTTAGTAGGGTAGTGAGGGAAGACTAGAAAGTTCCTCCATGGAGAAGGACAAACTTGAACCTCAGTCATATCAGCCATTTTGTTTTCTTGAGTAAAAAGTAGCAGACAGCTCATGGTTTAAATTTGCTGTATTCCTATCTTTACATTACTCAGATTTTGGAAGAATTCTTCCTGAGAAGCCAACTTTATGTTATTACGGGGACAAGTGAAAATAAGTACCAATGCAGTATTGTTCAAAAAGAGTTTTATGAATTTATAGCACCTATGTTAATCTACCATTGAAATACCAAGATTCACAGGCGAAATAAAAGTATTCTTTCAGTTTCTTTAACAAAAGGGTAATCACATTAAGATTCACAGCAGGCCTTCTATTCCTTTAGGTTTTTTACATGAATACATACTGAAATAAAAGATCAATGATGGTGTCATTGGCACATAATTTGCAAATGGCTTTGTGAGATGTTTATTGCATTTTGTGTAAGTATTTTTGCATGACCCATGTATTCAATGTGGGTGAGTTGTGGGAAGAAAATGAGTATGCCAACTACATAATCTCCATACAAAAATAAGAGTAACAGCCCAATACTAGTTACTCATACATTGAGAAGGGCAAGAAGAACAGCTTGTTTACTCTTTGTATGTCTGATTCATTGCTTTTTGTTCTCTGAAAAATGTTTCACTGAAACCCTTTTTTTTTTTTTTTTTTACCCTGCTCAGATACTGAATTTAAACCAAACCAATGTAAAAACCTATGAATGACAATGTGATGTAATTTTGCTGGATATCATGTTTGCTCACTGCCTTTCTCTGCCTTGGTACTGCAAAAGTACCATGACTTCTGCGTACCTTGCAGATAGCCAGACCCTGGAAGGGTGTAGGTGCAAGGATCACAAAAAGTTAGTCAAACTCCAGACAATCAAAATTGATCACATGGTTATGTATGACATCTTTTATCCACTTCAGATAAGCATCACAATAACAAGCACGCTTCCAGTTCTCCTTTGTTAACTCTGCCTTGGCAGAAGATAGACTGCTAACTCTATCATTTGGTGGCACCCATGTTTGTGGCACATACTTCCCAAAAACGGGACCTGGTTTATCACAATTTGATTATGTGACTAACCTGACGCAACTGACTAGCCAGCAGCATTCAACATTAACTGACAAGAGCTATCTTTCTGTCAGCTCTTTAATCATAATAAGCTGACATGATACTGGATGTTAAGTTCCTTGGAAAAGTCAGTCATGCAGAGCATCGTGTTAGCTAATTTGATTTTTGGCTTCCACATTCAAAGGAAAACTGATGTCTAATCAAGAAAACATGTAAAAAGTATTTCTCTCATGCATACTATAAGGTGTCAGACTGACACATTCATTTGAGGCCAGCCTGATCAGCACAGTATTAACTCTGAGGAAATGTGCAATATGTTTGAACCTGAATGAAGGCAAAGAAGGTCACTGTATATACTACAATTTTGGTGGTCCCAGTTTCTGGAAAAAAAAAACAAAAAACACCTGTAACAAGTTTTTCCATATCTAGATTTTTCAATTTTTAGCCTGATTTCCAAGGAAGAGAACCTGTATAACTGTACATGTCCTTCCTGTTGGTCCATGCATATCTCTGTCTGTCACTTCTCAGAAAACCAAGTAGTTTCAATGAAATTTGTCAGCAGGGCAAAAATTCAAAGGTATCTAATCCCCAAAGCTATTGAATCAGCAAAGATACCTATTCTAGGAACAAAATCCCAGAATCATAGAACAGGTCAGGTTAGATGTGACCTCCAAAGATCATCTGGTCCAATCTTTCAAGGGAAAGGGAGCCTAGATGAGATTATCCATCACCCTGTCCAATCGCATCTTGAAAACCTCCAGTAGTGGGGACTCTACCACGTCCCTGAGGAGGATGTTCCAGTCAAAGATTGTTCTCACTGTAAAAAAAATACTTTCTGATATTGAGATGAAACCTCGTCCAATGTAACTTTTACCCATTGCCTATTGCCTTCTCCATGTGGCTCCTCGTGAAGAGACAAGGAAGGAACTTGCTAGTCTTCCATCACTATCCCACTAAAATTTCTGGCTTTATTTCTAAAGCATTGCCAACCGGAATTAACAGTCCCTCAGGAAAAAACTCTAGGTCCGATCTGTGGCACAAAGAAGCCAGTTTGCCCATTCCCAAGTGACAAAATTCCTCTATGGGTTGCCCGCCTAGTTTGACATTGCCTAAAAGGGAAAAGCCAAAAGCTGAGGTGGTGCAGCCACTGGTATCTCTACATAAACATATCTTTAGGTGCTTACGTTAAAGCTCTGTCTTGTCAGAAGAGTAAGCATCACTGAGCTGTGCTTGGTTTGACATGTTATTGTGCATCAAGCTGATGAAGATGGCAGGCAATTTTCTAGTATTTCCAGCACACTCCTCCCATTCCTTCTACCCATCCCCACAGCAAATTGCTGGCAGGTTTTCCTGATGTGAAAATGGAGAGGATAAACACAATACAAACATATTTCAAATATTTTAAAATCACAATCCCCAAGGGAAAATGCAGGTTCTTGAAACTTGCTAGTGAGAGATTGTGACATTTTGTAGGTGCTTGTGCTCTCTCCGCTGTGCAGAGCTGGTCTAGAAGGGGATTTTACAGGCAGTTTAACACAGTGCCTTTGCCTGCTTCATCTCTAGGTGTTGATGGTGTCTCCCATCCTTTCTATCTCCAGTTACTTTCTTGCTATGGGACTGCATGTATTAGAGGCTGCAATGTGGAAACATGGCAGGAGCAAATAAGGAAGCCTCATGTATGAAGTGTGTGTTTTGTCTGTCCTAGGGAAACCTCCTCATCCCTGTTCTGAAGCTTGGAGAACTTAAGAGTACAGAGTTTGTTGACTTGAAGAGAATTACTTGGCCTGCAACACACAGAGCTGGGTAGGTCTGTTTCAACCATAAGGATGGCTTTTTGGCAGAGTAGCTGCAGCGGATTTTATATGGCGGGTGCAGTGAGCCCATTGTCATGAGATGCCCTCACTCAGCTGTGTGCCGCATACATGTGAGGTCTGACATTGGCTCTATTGACTATGGACGCTCTTGTAAGCTAGTTGCTTCTGGACCTGAGCCATGCCCTACAACCAGAGAATTTGGAAGTACATCCTGAATTTGAAAACACTTGGTCTGAGGAATCCTGATATTCCTCACCCCTGAAGGTATCTGTACCTACTCTGTTTCCAGGTTACCTCACACTGAAGTGATGCCCTTAATTAGTGGCAGAATCTGAACAACGTATTACCCTGAGCCCTGAACAACAACCAGCAGAAAAAGAAATTAATTGTGATAGGGATACACTGTAAGTACTCCTCAGTGCAGAGCTTACAGACTGCTAGGTTCAGAGCCATTCCTTAGGAAGCATCTGTTCCCCATCGCCTGACTTGTGCTGAAGCACCTCTACTGAGATTTTTTCTCTTCTAATGAGCTAATTAATTTCCACTATAGGGAGCAAATCGAACCAGTCTGGGATCCATCTTGCCTCCCTTGTCTGATCTCTGCACATGTAACTAACTAATCCCGATGGCTTTTTCTCTGCTCCCGACAGCCAGGCCCCTTGCCCGATCTCTCCAGCCCATTTGCCAATTCCCTGCTTTGCAGAAGCTCTGTTGAGGAGCTGAAGAGTCCAGCACAAAAGCTCCTAGCTTTCCAAGGAGCAATGCAGAGGGAGCAGGGATTCCTCCAAATGGCATTTGCAAGCTGCCTCCTTCCAGCCCCAGCAGCTGAGGGTACACATTTACTATTCTCATTTGGCTTCTCCTTCTATACTAAACTGCAGCAGATGTTTGATGTTTCACTTGGTACTAACTAGAGATGTATGTTGTTTTAACTTCCATTAGTGAATCCCTGACACTTTCAAAGTCTTTTTTTTTCATGTATTTCGATACTCAGCTGATATTCAACACAGTTAAAATCTCCATCTCAAAGAAGCTGTTCAAAATGTGTACTGAAACATGGATTTTCCCCTTCAGATAAAACGTTAGGAGACCGACCATGCAGCCTACTGAAGAGTGGCCTTGGCTGCAAAGTTTTTAAATATAAAACCTACGGAAGATAATGATGGCAGACCTTTGGTCAGAACCACTCCAGGATATTCCTCCAGGACCATCCAGCAGGAATCCAGTCAATGCCGAGGAAGGACATAGCTGTATGACTGAGTTTCCTGGCACTGTTTTTAGCAGCTGAGACTTGAAATCTACTGCAGTTCAGCAGAATGCAAATAGATAACAACAGAGAAGTTACTGCAGCCACGATGGACTACAGACTCAAAAGAAACAGGGTTTGAGGAGATGGGTTCTCTCTTATTAGAGTAGATGACGCTCCTGAGAAAAGCAGATTGGTTTAGAGATGAGAAGAGACTCTTTATGAGCATAATGCTGAGAGGAAGCATCACAACCCGATGAATCAGCAGAATTACAATAAAGGAGCCTGTTGAGCCCTTCTCCCTTTCCCTGAGGTGATTCTCTGCTCTTACTCCCCTCATCCTATAGGTCTGACCTAGAAGAGCTCTGGTCGCTGTCTCAGAGACCGTCTCACCAGCTCAGCTCTCAGCTGATCTATGCTTATGAACGTGAAGGCAGGGAGGAGGTCCCAAGGACATACAAGAAGCAGATCGAAAGGTGTACTGAGGTACAGGAGCCTATATCTTTCCCCAGCCTTGGTCTCCTGGAGTGCCCGACCAACCCTGTGTTGGCAACACAGCCATCGATCCTACATCCTTCCTACTCTAGCTTTGGTGAGAGGCTACTGTAAAGAGATTGCTATGGGGTGGCAAGGTGAAGGGTGAAGAGTGGTCCAAAGAAACTTCTGAGGTAAAACTACAGATTGTCAAGAAGGGAGCTGGAAAGGCACCTTTGATGAAGCATAAGAGACGTCTAGATGCAGTTGCATCTTTTCCCTGACTCTTCCTCTTCCCCTGATTCCCATCTCAGCTGGAGCAAGGATGGGAAGAAGAGGAAAAGTTATGTAGCTGGAGAGTGGATGGCATGGCAAAGGTAAGTCAAGGAGGGCTTCAAAAGGCTCTTTAAGATTTTAGGTAAAATTGACTTTATCCTGGTTAGATTTGTATAAAATTAATTTTCCTCTCTTTAAGAATAATAATAAAGAAGAAATATTCAATACATCCCAAAACATTAGGCTACTTCCTTGATACACTTTTTTCTCTAAAAGGTGAAGTCGCCAATTATTCTTGTCCCTTCACACAAATTTCATTAATTATATCCTTTTCTTCTAAAAGGACCAGTTCTTTCACCCCCACTTCCTCCCCTGCAATGTTTGCTTGAATTTCTGTCCCAAGGAAATAATATATGTTCAGAACATAATTTTCTCACCAAGAGCTGTGTATTTGCCTTCAACAAGGAAATGGTCATAAAAGACTTCAGAGAAAATCCCTTGCAATGGAAAGGGTTAAAAAAATCTCAATTGTACGAGTTGCTGAACACTCTTCCTCTAACGGAGTTTTCGGGACAGTAGCTGGCACAGCTCAGTGCTCCCCTTGCCATTTGAAAGGCTGTCACTCCCACTGCCCACCCCACTAGGCACTTCTCCTGAACTCACATCTATGCAACATCTGAGCTCTTTCTTCTGGAAAGTGGAGGTCAGCTGAGTAGTAGGAAGCAAAATATGAACGTCAGGGTAAGGATTTATTTTGGTTCTAAGTGTGTAAGGAAAGGCATGGAGTATTGCTATAAAGCATAATTTGTAGTCAGGAAGGAATATTCAAGTGTCCTTAAAAGGCTTTTCTATACTTAAGTCAGGAACATAGAGGCAAATCAGCAGCAGGCATTCAGTTTGAGTTATTTCTTTGAGAGGGGGCAAAGGGCAACTCACTTTTACTCCTCAGTTTTCATTAGGGCTTGCGCACTTATAAAAAATGCATGCATGTTATTGCCCTAATGGTTCTGAGGAGACACAAATCTGCCTGACAAACAGGAAGAGGGGAGTGATGGTGCTCATAATGCTTATGTAAAATCCTGCCTCACTCAGGGTGTTTTCTTCCTCAGTCCTTGCGATTTGCTTCCATCATAGAACCATAGAATCATTACAATTGGAAAAGACCTCTAAGAGCATCAAGTCCAACTGTCAGTCAGTCTCAGACATGGGCACTCAGCGGTTAACCTGTTTTATGTCCATACCTTTATAAAAGTCACAACCAAAAGCAGTGGGACCTCTGCCCTGGGGACCGGGAGAGGGACTGGCATATAGCAAAACAGTTGTTCTTTTTCTCTAAAAGGTGAAGTCGCCAATTATTCTTGTCCCTTCACACAAAGCCTCATTTGCTCAGTAAGTTTTAATTACTATAATCTAAATCCCAGTTTCTTTTGTCATCCTCGCTACCTGCAGTAGATAAATTGCTTCTAAAGTATTTCATGTGAGTGGGCAGGACTGGCTCCTTATACAGGCTAAAAATATTTGCTCTCTTAATGCCATGGTAGGTTCTATCCATAAGAGGATTAATTAAACCATAGCTGTGAATATACAGATATCACGGTCACCAGCCGCAGAGCACATATGCACACATACACCGTGAAATGAATTAATGCCTCCAGAGAGCTGTCACTTGATCTACCAGTGAACTTCTCCATCTGGGCTCTGTTTGCCTGGCTCCTAAGTGCATACAAGAGACCTCATCCCAGTTTTGGGTCCTTTCAGGCAGAATTGGGTCCTAGCACACAGGAGACAGCAAGGAAGTGCTCCAGACTTCTTCTCCTGCCTCTACACAGACCCGGAGGATGCCAAGAGAAGTCTGTCAGGGACTCCCCAAACATGGTCTGCAGGAGGCTGCATCTCCCCAGAGCAGGATTAACCCACACTTCACCAAGGAATGCCGCAGACAGCTTTACTATCCAGTTATTACAGAACTGTCCCTGGGGGACAGAGTGTCTTTGTGACCTTATGATATCACAACACGCTAAGAGCAACAATAACACTTTTTACGATGGTCATGCAATAGCAGACTGGCCAGAGCAAGAGCAGAGAGCAGAGTTGGCTCACCTACTATATGTCACCTTGTGACTGTGTTATTTCACTTGAATGGATTTGAAGTTCACGAGTAACCTTCTGTGATGTAGAACCTAATGTGAGTCTAAGGTACATCCAGAGCTGATCAGCCATTTTCCTAGTGAAGTTCAGGGCTCCTCACACCAGGGCAAGCCAAGGCCATCAGGTCCTAACAGTGTCAATGATAACTGTCTCACTAATTTGAGAATCCCTTACCTTAAAAGGATGAAGTGACAGCAAGAAAAGTGGGTCACAAGTAAATCGTGGGACAGAACATTAAGGGATAAATTGATCTTGCTCTGCTTTCATTGAAATTATGCTTAAGTGAATTTAATGTTGCATCTCTATTGAACATTTTGCCTTGCTACAGAAGGAAGCATGGGCAGGGGGAGCACCCAGGTTTTGTTACTAAAGGAGTAGGTGCCCTTCATTTATTGGCTGATACATCAGGTGAACCCAAGGAGTTCAGCATACAATTCCTAGGTGCTCTG
Source organism: Chlamydotis macqueenii (assembly GCF_036417535.1). Taxonomy (NCBI): domain Eukaryota; kingdom Metazoa; phylum Chordata; class Aves; order Otidiformes; family Otididae; genus Chlamydotis; species Chlamydotis macqueenii. The sequence continues at coordinate 134,871,654 of NC_141556.1, forward strand.
GGCTCAGGAATATCCTGTCCTGTCTTCCTATGTCCTTCCTTTACCTAGGCAAAGCCAACCATGCAAGGAGATCCTCAGAAACCAACGGAAGTATGGTAGCTATTCAAGAATGAGGTGCAGAGAAAACCAAAAATGCTTGAACACCTAACTCTCTGCACTTGCTGTGGACACAACTGCCCTGCCTTGTGTCCATAGGGACTGAAAACTACTTCTTCTGTCAGTACATCATCACAGAGAGAATCTGTCAACTGCCAGCTATTGAGCAGTCTCCAACCTCTCCCACAGTCAGCAGTGCTGTTGCTACTGCTACTGAGGGGCTCTGCTGTTGTCCAGACTGACAGCCAATTTGGATACTTTACTTTGTTATGTTATTGAGCAGGGGTAGGCGAGGCTTGAGCACCACAGGTGCACAGCAAGCATTGGGCAGGTATGAAGTCATGTCTGACATGATTCAGAAAAAAATAGGTACCAGCTGAGTGCCTTACCTCCAAGCTACTGCCTACTCTAGGAGATAGGAACGATGCCAAGAGATCAGGGGAAGGAGAAAGGGAGGAAAGGTAAAGAAAGAGGTTTTTCTCTACTACGCAAATAACAATCGACTTTTAATTAAACACATTTCAAGAAGAAGCAGCTTCCCATCTTTAGCTCTAGGCAGAGCAAGAAGATAATTCCAAATCCTTTGTGTCTCTGAAACATCGCTGGCACTAGGACATAACCATGTCCTGTCCCTCTCGTAAAACACCTACGGCACGTACTGGGCTGGCAAGACATACTGGCTCCGAGAGCTGCCTTCCAAGGCTTCAGCATGAGCTAGGGTTCCTCAGTTCTCATCGGGTCAGGGGTGGGACGAGTGCTGAAACAACATAGAGAGCTTAGACATTTAAAGCATTAAGCTGCCAGTAATGATGTATGGAGGCCCCTAAATAGCATGAACCATTTCCATTTGATTCTCAGATATCACTAAGAACTTTAGAATATGTTTACATGGCATGAGAATGTCTTTTCAGAAGAGTAAATTACCCGTAGCTCATTTATCAATACACCTTTCTTGTGTTTATTTGCTCACTGTCACAACAAAACATTGCATTCTCAAGCAGTTTTTGTAGGAAGGTGGTGGTGAAAGTTTTCTCCTGTAATTTAGAGGTTGCTGCATCTATACTGCAAGGTCTGTGCGTCCACAACACCGGCTGTACTATCCCAGTATCTGTGCAGCACAGCCCCTTCCCATTCAAAGGGCAGTGTGAGTTCAGGCACCTGACATGATGCATCAGTCCTTACCTCAGGGGACACTGAGCTTTCCTTGGAGCCTATAAGCAAATTGTCTGCTTGATGTCGACCACATGATATCACCACAAGGACTGATGGCGTGGATAGAAGGCGGACACAGGCTGGACATAATCTACCTGATTCACTCGCATAATTTGCCCTGCCATAGTCCACAAAGTTCACGTATACATCAGGGGGCCATAAAGCAAGTCTGCCTTATGCACAGCACTTGGAAGTTTAGCGCAGTTTGCCACTGACTGTGCCTCCCTTGACAGCGTCTAAGACAGCCAGAGTCAAGCTAGTGCAGCTGAGCTTAACCTCAGCAGCGTTGCCAGCACACTGGAGACAGCTAAGCAAACAGATTTTATGTTAGTTAGTTTAGACTGGGAATTTATTTTCAGTTACTCAAAGACGAACTAGAGAAAAGAGAAGTTAAATTCTTGTAAAGCAATTTAGCCACCTGGATTTTGGTTCTGGATCGCATCTTATGACAAATAAAATGGGAAGGTAACTCATCATTTTTGTCAGTGCCTGTGCCTATGCCGTCATTCTCTGTATAAGTGGTGTGCACGTTTATAGATTGCAGCTATCTGTGTGAATCTATTGGAACACACAGAGCTTCATTGTATAAAATGGCAGGACAATGTCAGAGCCTTTCAGCACAGAATGTGAAAAAAGAGCATGCAAAGAAAGGCTGGTAATCTCAGCAAAAAACAGATGAGAGTAAAACCGTATCCAGGACCACTACACAAAGAATACGATTTTTAGTTTTATAAAGTAGGTATGAGTTCTATCTTGCCCTTTCACATAAAAAAGGCAAAACCCAAGTGTTAGTCATAAAAATGCTATATAAAGAGGTAAAATCATCTTTCCATTCCCATCCACAGCTGTCACACCCATAGACCAAGTTAGCCCCTTTTGCACAGCATCTGTCGGTAGTCCTTGTTAATTGCTTGTGCACTACAGTTTCTAAAACTGGGTGTTTTGGTTTTGTTTAGTGAGGGGTTGCCTAAGGTGGTAGCTTCTGTAGGAAACTGCTAGAAGTTGCTCCCCTTTGTTCAGTGGACTTGGCCGGGCCTAGGGCGGACCCGCTGCTGGCCAAGGCCGAGTCAATTGGTAGCAGAATGTTCCGTGATAACACCTCTGCGAAAACGTATTTAAGAAGGGGGAAACAGGAAAAAGGAGGGGAAAAGATGTGAAGCAGCTGAGCGGGGGCAGAGAGGGGGAGGCGCGAGCCTTGTGGGCCTTGCAGGCCTCACCCTCTGGCCTCCCCGGGCAGCCGACTGGGCCCAACTCGGCCCAGCCCGGCTGCAAGAAGTGGAGAGGAGGTGAGAAGTGAATGAGATGTAAAAAGGATCCTGAGCGGCATCTGCCAGCCTGTTGTGAGAAACGGCTGCAGACGCCAAGGTCAGTTCAGAAGGAGGGGGAGGAGTAATGCAGCTCCTGGCCAATATCCCCTGCAGCCTGTGGTGATGACCATGGTGGAGCAGGTTGTCCCCCTGCAGCCCATGGAGGTCCATGGAGGAGCAGAGATTCACCTGCAGCCTGTGGAGGACTCCATGCCGGAGCAGGTGGAGGCCTGAAGGAGGCTGTGGCCCGTGGAGGGCCCGGACTGGGGCAGCTGTTCTGGAGCCGTGGAAGAGATGACCCACGTCAGAGCAGTTTCACGAAGGACTGTGGCCCACGGGAGGGACCCCACGAAGGAGCAGGGGACGAATGAGAGGAGTTCTTCCCCCGACGACGAAGTAGCAGCATAAAACAATGCATGATGAACTGACCACAACCCCCATTCCCTTTTCCCCTGCCGTGCCACTCGGGGGGGAGAAGGTAGTAGAGATAATGTTAAGCCCGGAAGAGGGTGGAGTGGGGAGAAGTTATCTTGTTCTCTGTCTCATTATCCTGATAGTTTTTGAAATAAATGGATAGTTTTCCCCAAGTCGAGTCTGTTTTGCCTGTGACGGTAACTTTAAGGATTTCTTCCCGTCCTTATCTCAAACCTCGAGCTGTTTTTCTTATGTCATCTCCCCCTATTCTCTCAAAGGGTGGGGGAAGTGAGAGAGAGACTGCGTAGTCTGGTCCTGACCAGGGCTGAACTACGACACTGGGATTACTGCTTTTCAGAACATATTTCCTGAAATGTGAGCCATGCATGTGTAACAGTCTGAAAACAAAAATTCTGTCTTGGAAATACTTGGAGCTTGAGTGGTTTTGGTTTTGTTATACTATTTCAAAACAAAATGGTGATCTGTCTACATTTTTCATAAGACACTGTGGAGGGAGAGGCTTACAAACTAAAATAGCCAGTGAAGCAGTACTTAGCACACTAGCTGCAGATACGTATGATGGCAGGGGGGTCATTTCGTCTAACTGCAGCATCTTTACAACTCTATATATGACCTGTTACTTCTACAATAAGGGGAAAAGAGAAGACATCTCTGGGGCATAATTCAGCTCATCTATTTGAGTAATTTATATTCAGTCAGTGGAGTTAAGGTTGAGTTTACCCTATTTAGAGTTAAAATCAGACCTGGTTTTAATCAGACTCAGAGATCTAAATTTTCCAGTTTTGTGCTTCAGTCTGCCAGTTACCCTGGGATCATAAAACATCATCCTGACTCCAGGAAACTTTCCTGAATTTGACAAATCAGAATTTTCAAATAAAAAAAAAAATAGGATTGTGCTAAAAAAATTCCCCAATATGGCCAAAATTCCTATTCTTCAACAAACAACTTGGGCACTTGGCTACACAGGTATGAGTCCAGAGCATCACTTGGACCTCTGTGAACTGCTGGAGGGTAGAGTAGTTGACATCAGCACCTTCCTTTCTGCTTCTCCAAGGGCCAGAAACACCAGGTAGGCTCAATGACACTTAACTGAGACAAATGTGAATGACACACTGGAAGGAGCAGATCTCGAGAAGCACGTGCTCCACTATGCTCCCACATATTCATGTGCCTCTGATGCACATCACCCAAGCCTGACAATGTAGCATGCAAACCCCGTGAAGAGAGGCCCTCTCCAAAGCAATCACACTTCGGTACCCGGTCGTGGCTGGGAGCCCTGTGAAAACAGCCTTTCTCACGGTATCCTGGCAACTCCATCTGAGTGTGCTTTAGTGGGAGGGAAGAGAGGTAGGAGGAGGGAGGATGTGTAGCTGTTTGAAAACATTTGTATAAATATGTTCACTTCAAGTTCATTTCTACAAGTGACGTGAACGGTACAAGGACAGATTGCTTTGTATGTTTTTTCCAGTGCAGCTTTCGTTTTGTATGAAATGGCCAATTTGCAGTTTTTTGGCCAAGTTCATAGCATCAGAAATGACAGTTAAAGGCAAAAAGGATGCAAGGTAATTACTTTCCTCCCATTCCATTCTAACACTCAAATCCCTGTTGCATTAATGTTACCTACTGTTATATATGCCTTTTATTATGGAGCATTAGTTACAATGGTGAAATAGTTAAAGGCTTTTCGTGATGTAGCAGTAAGCAGAAGTGCTGAACGTGTACTATATCCTTGATAAAATCCTCAGAGGAGAGGAATGTTCTCTGCAGTTGGCAAAGTATGTGCTTATTTGTTAGGTAAAATGGAATTTCACTTCTGGTTTAATTTCGTCACAGAATTCTTGCACTTTAATCCATTTTTGAGAGTGTCATTACAAAATATTTTGCTTTTGTCACCAAATTCATATATAAACAATGACCTCTGAAAAATTAAATCATTGCATATAAAAAGTAAGGTGCAATGTACAGACCACTGCCATTTTTAGATCTAAACTGCTGCATTTAAGGTTATCTGGTAGAATAAAATACATGGTTTAGTGTGGACTTAGCAGTGCTAAGTTAATAGTTAGAATCACATCATAGAATCATAGGCTGGTTTGAGTTGGAAGGGACCTTTAAAGGTCATCTAGTAAGCAGGGACAACTCCAACCAGATCAGGTTACTCAGAGCCCCATCCAGCCTGACAATGAATGTCTCCAGGGATGGGGCATCCGCCACCTCTCTGGGTAACCTATTCCAGTGCTTCACCACTCTCACTGTAAAAGTTTTTTCCTTATGTCTAGTCTAAATCTACCCCATTTTAGTTTAAACTACCCCTTGTTCTATTGCTACAGGCCCTGCTAAAGAGTTTATACCCATCTTTCTTATAAGCCCCCTTTAGGTACTCAAAGGCGACTATAATGTCTCCCCAGAGCCTTCTCTTCTCCAGGCTGAACAGCCCCAATTCTCTCAGCCTGTCCTCACAGGAGAGGTGCTCTGATCATCTTTGTTGCAGTCCATCCACTCAAGAGGTGTGGGAAGAGGGGTTACCAGTGAAGATTGAGGCAAAGAAGCTGTTGAGTACCTCAGTCTTCTCCTTATCTGTTTTAACCAGTTCACCAGTCTTGCTCATCAGGGGAGGTATACTTTCTTTGATGTTCCTTTTCTGGCTGACATACTTGCAGGAGCCCGTATTATTATTCCTTGCATCCCTTGTCAAGCTCAGCTCCAGTCACACCTTGGCTTTCCTGATCCCATCCCTACACAGCCGAGCAGTGTCCCTGTACTCTTCCTAGGATACCTGCCCCTGCTTCCACCAATTGTGCATTTCCTTCTTGCTCTTTAGTTTGACCAGCAGGTCTCAGCTCAGCCATGCCAGTCTTTGGCCTTCCTTGTCTTCTTTCTTACACCTGGGGATCAAGAGCTTTTGCGCTCTATGGAAGGCATCCTTAAAGATCTGCCAGCTCTGTTCTGCTCCATTGTCCCTAAGGGCAGTTTCCCAGGGGTTCCTATTGACTAACTCCTTGAAGAGCTGAAATTTTGCTTTTTTAAAATTCAAGATCCTGACTTTACTCTTTGCCTGACTCATTTCCCTCAGGACTGCAAACTTCACCAGTCCATGATCACTGCAGCCCTGGCTGCCTCCAGTCTTAATGTCACTGATCAGCTCACTTCCATTGCTGACTAACAGGTCTGATATGGCATCCTCTGTGGTAGGGCTGTCTATCACCTGGCTTAAGTTATCCTCAATGCATTCCAGGAGTCTCCTGAACGGCCTACAGCTCACTGTGCCACTCTTCCAGCAGATGTCGGGGTGGTTGAAGTCTCCGAGCAGAACAAGAGCCTGCAAGCGTGTTGCCTCCTGTAGCTGAAGTAAGAAGGCTTCATCAATAGACTTGCCTTGATCAGGCAGCCTGTAGTAAACACCAGCCACTGGGTTCCCTTTGTTGCCTTGTTCTCTAATTCTCGCCCATAAATTTTCAACCTGCTGTCATCTTGATGTAGAGGGCAACACCTCTGCCCCTCCTTCCTTGCCTGTCCCTTCTGAACAGCCTGTAGCCATCAATAGCCACGGTCCGGTTCTGGGATTCATCCCATCAGGTTTCCATAATGGCAACCAGGTCACAGCTTTCTATCAGCATGATGGTGTCCAACTCCTTTTAGTTGCCCATGCTGCATGCATTCGTGTAGAAGCACTTCAGCTGGGCTGTCAGCCATGTCACCTTCTTAGAGGAACACTCCTTAACACCTTTGAGGCATTTCATTGATGTTTTCCTGTTGGCTCCTGCTGCCTCAGGAGCCCCTGGCTCATCTCCATAAGACTTCAGGTGTGCTGCAGTGTACCCTGCACATCTCAGAGCAACAGGCTGAGGGTCCTTGCTATTACCCCATCCCTCTAACCTTGGCTTACCGTCCCACAGCTTGTCATAGGCAAGCCTGATATTATCCCCCTCCCACTTCAAGTCTAGTTTAAAGCTCTGTCAATGAGCCCTGCTAGCTCATGTGCAGAGACCATCTTCCCCCTTTGCGGAAGGTGAATCCCATCCCATGTCAGCAAGCCTGGTGCAGCGCAGGTCACTCCATTATCAAAAAACCCCAAATGGTGGTGAGGATATCAGCCACAGAGCCGTGTATTAATAGACTGGGTGCACCTATTCCTTCCAATGTCACTGCCCACAACTGGAAAGAGAGAAGATATCCTGTTCCCCAGATTCCCTTACCAACAATTCCAAGGCTCTGGAGTCTCTTTTGATCTCCCTTGGACTATGCTTTGCAACCTCATCGCCACCCACATGGAAGAGTAGTAACAGGTCGTAGTCCAAGGGCTGTACTAAGCTAGGGTGTTTCCTAGCGATGTTCTTAACCCCGGTCCCAGGGAGACAGCAGACTTCCCTAAGAAGAGGGTCTGTCCTGCGTATTGCACCTTCTGTTCCCCTTAGGAGGGAGTTGCCTAAAACTATAATACATCTTTTTTTTTCCTTGTGGAGGTGGTTGTGATACTGGAGGTAGGACTTTCTGACCCTAGCAACACCTCTGGTGTAGATGGACCATCATCCACATCATCTATGGAGTGGTCCTCCACATCCAGAACCTCATCTCTGTTGTACAGAGGCACCTGAGAAGGCTGGGACTCAATCATCTTAAAGGAGGGACTCGATCTTAAAGGTCTTTTCCAACATAAAAACTATAAACAATTATGTGAACAGTGTTGAAATTTTAACAGCAGCATCCCTCTAATGGAGCACTGGAACTAGCAAGAGCACACGCAACAGCATACATGTGTCAGCTTTCCAACTTGGAACAAAACAAACATAATTCAATAAGGAAGGGCTACCACATATTTACTGGAATGTAGTTTAGCTCTTTGTTCTCCTGGGATCTTTATGGGTTTTTCTTTCAGCTCAGACTGCATGTCCTGTGATACATTCTTGTGGAAGGAACCAGTGGTGCATTATAGGAGATAGTAAAGCACCTGAAATGTCAGGGTAGGACACAGAAGAAAGTGGAGTATGACACAAGTGATTCCCATTCCCAGCTTTCCTGGAGCAATTGCAATGGTGTATTCAAATGTAAACACTTAAAGCTTTTGTTTGATGTTCTGATTTTGAATCATCTGAAGAAAAAATTCCTAAATTTTCCATTAAAAGGAGATACTAATCTACACAATGTCAATGTAGTTGAAAAAAAGAATCTTCCATCAAAAAAGATATGTAGCAAAAAAATGTCTCCAGTAGGTAAATTATCCAGAAGATTTGAATCAGTTTAAGGGAATTGAGGATTCAGCCTCCTCTCTTGAAAAGCAGATCTCGGTTGCATGATGTGTGCTTGCTCCACATATATGAGAGCTCCACAAATCCAAGAATACTGGAAATTTTATCCAGGAAAGCTCAGCTTTTTATTTTCTGTAAAGTTTTAGAATCTCCCCACGTAGCCTGTTGGGCACACTAAAGCAAAGGACTCAATTAAATACTTTATATTAGATTCTGAGTCACACTTGTAACCTTGTGCACACACTGATCTCTAAATGCATTTACACACAAAAAAAAAAACCCCTAGCAAATAAAATCTTACCCCAGTGAGTAAGAAGCTCTGATAGCATATACTAGACTCAAGCATCTATCCCTATCTTGTGCACAGAGGGATAGATACCTCCCGCGTCTGGCATGTGCTTTGCATTTGCCTCTCCTTCTTTCAAACACGCAGAATCACAATGACATGCACAAAGGCCTGAAAGTCCACTATGTGAATAAATGCAACCCAGAGCTCTCACAGGGTAAGGAGTATTACATAAACGCTTTATGCATGGAAGACCTACACATATATGGAAAAATGCCACTAGTATATCATTCGAAATGATGTCAGAAAATCCATCTTGGCTCCAGTCAGTATGCAGTGTGACCATTTTATACACAAGAGGACTTGATAAGATTAGTTGATGACAATCCATTCTTGAAAGACTTAAATCATTTTTATCTAGAAATGCTTGCACAGAGGAAATTACTAACTAATAGAAGTCCTTTTCTCTGATTTCCTCCTAGAATGCACAAAACCATGTGTCAATTTATGCTGAGAATTGATTTTTTTAATCCAGTGTGAAGTTACATATCTACAATTTCAATTATTTCTACTTTGTATGTATTCAATTTTCTTTTCTAATTTACAGCTCCAGGAGTCAAACTGAGTCCTTGTGATCATGCAGTTCTTTGCCTGTAAAATTGGTACTGGAGACTGAATTACGCCCTGTGGGCAGTCCCGCTGGCTCTACACAGGGCCTTCGAGTCATGTCCTGTAACCTACTTGTCTTCAAGATTAACAAATGTGTAACAGACTGTAATGAAACAAGGGTTTGGATACCACCTCATCCACAATTCATTCGCTTTAATCCATGTCGGCACTGCACGCAGAAAAAAAAAGAATAAGGAAGAAAAAATTCACTTCTTTTCCTAAATACTACAGGTTTGACCTTAATCACAGACAAATAGTAGAAGTAAGTAGGAAGATACTTATATAGCCACTTGTTTGGAAAAAAAAAAGATTTCTATATTATGATGCGCATTTTACTGTTATTTACATTGTGTGTTTGGGATTGGATTTACCTCACACTACTTCAGACATCTGACTTTCATACTGGCCACCCTGGCTCACCTTGTTGGCGCATGAAACAAGCAGTTAATCTGACCTACCTTGTGTACCTGCCTGAGTGTCAGAAGAATTTGGCAGTGGAGGTATCTCCTCTCTGCTGACTAGAAAAGCAGTCTAAAACAACTTTCAGCCACCTCAGTTTTGCCAGTTGTATCTCTCTGCAGGTTTGCAAGTCCAATATTTACTTTCTGATTCAAAATTGCTTGTGAAATACAGATGCATATAATAAAGTAGCCATCATTAGTCTAAGTGGAAAGAATTGCTCTAGATTTCTCCGGAAAACTTTAGAAATGCAAATGCAAATGGGACACAATTTCTTTCCATTATGGGCTATTTCACTCTATCCTTGATTTGTTATTACAAACCACAGCTGAACTCTATTCATATTCTTCACATACAGCTACATATGAATATTTTCAGGGCATGTATATCACTAGTTGATTTAAAGTGATAACTATTAAGGGGTTTGTTATTTACTTCCTCCTCTGTCTTTCCCCTACCCCCATAAGTTCAGGAGCATTCTTGTTCCTGTGCATTTTTTATCTTGCATGGATGGAAAAGTAACTCTTTACATTATTACAGTTTCTCAAATCAAAAAAAAAGTCTAATTTTTTTTTAATTTTTACTATTTTTAACATTGTCCTAATTCACTTTAATTGATACTAGAAATGATACTATTGATACTCTTCCGCTTTGCTTATGAAGAGCTTTTTCTCCTCTCAGGCTAATGTTGCCACTGGAACTCTGTTATCTCACAGCTAATGAAACTCATAAAATTATCTTCTGTGTGTTTCATCTTAATCCACATTGTTCCTATTTGATGGCGCACAACCTTGACTTACCAATTCTTACTTCTCCTCACCATACACCCAAACTGCCAACCATTTGTCTGTCTGGGGAGCTGGAAAGCTCTCATGCAGTAATACTTCTCCCAGCTGCCCCATACTCTATCACTATTTAACTAGCTAAATGGACATAAAATGCCATTTTTCACAACACTCTCTGATACTCCTTGCAAGTTACTACTCAGTCTAGTTTTTCCATTTTCATCTCAATTTTGTTCTCAGTACACCTTCTTTTTCCACGAATGGCAAGATAGGTTGTGGAGACTTTCAGAGTCCTCCTTTTTGTCCTTATTTACACTCTAATATGTCTTCAGCCATAGCCTCCTCTGTAAGTTTCCTCCCACTGAGAATTAACCATTTACAATCATCAGCGCATTTTCAGAAAGCAGAAACTTTCTCCTAACTTACCCAGCATAGTCACAGATTGTCACAAATCATTTATTATTTACTAGCACTAAGGACATTACAACCGTGCAAGAGTTAAAGATTTTAGTAACTGCAATTCCACAACCATAAAACAGGATAAATTTGGTTTTAAAATACCCTTTATGGCATTACAGGAGAAGCAGAAACAGCCATTGCTATTGAAAAAAAAAGCTATAAAGGAAATAATTACAAGCCAGGTAAAACTGGAAAAAAAAAAGAGTACAAATCAATAGAAACAAAAAGTTGTGGAAAAATGAAGAAAAATATCACAAGAAACAAAGAATGGTAGGACTATAAGCAATGATATAATAAGGTATATAATAAAGCATAATTAGGATTGCTGGGCACTTCCAAATGAAATGCTTGTGAAAAGAGCCCAGTACCAGGTCACACTGCTGTAGTCAAGGAGGGGGCTGCAATGGAAGGCAGGCTGACTGTACTGCACGCCACCAATGGTACTGAAAGTGACTGATGATGAGCATCTGGATTGCAAAGCTGCGGGGAAAAGGTGAGTTTAACTACTGAGTCTATAAAGAGAATGGAGGAGGAGGAGGAGGAGGAACAAAGCTATATTAAGAGTTTCCACAGTAGCGTAGTTGTGGTTGCTATATTTAAAAACTTGATATTGGCACAATGAAGAAGATACAAGATTGAAAGCTGAAGAAGACATCGTACGAATGAGAGACAAAAGAAGCTCAATCTGTTTAGTTTACCAAAAAAAAGAGATCAAAAAGTTGCTCAATTTCATCATAGAATTTCTTGAATGAGAAAAGATACTGGGTGTGGAAAGCATTTGTACACCAGATGAGAAATGCATAGCAAGGAATATGGGCTGGTGGGTAAAGCCGGAGAACCCTACATCTCTAAAAAGCATTTCCCTTTAAGAGTCTGCATGGGTAGTTACTGAAATAAACTTTCAAACCTCATTTTCAAAGCAAGACTGCACACTTTTAAGACATGCTTAAGCCAAATATAGAGTATTTATAGAACACAACTGTAACAGCAATTGGATGCAAAAAATCCAGTGTTATCCTGGAAGGCCACATCATTCCTTCTGGACTTGGGGAAAACAAACAAACAAACAAAAAAAATCTATTCTTTCTAGAAGTGACTAAGCCACATCAGAACAGAAACAACTGATTAAACTGTGCTTCCATGACTTGAAGCTTCATATGCTTGCTACAACAAGGATGGCTGAAGTTCACTATGAGGCAGTTAGATTTTATTCTCTTCTTCTCAGAGCATTTCATTTCCTGAGCTTGATCTTGTGGCTGTAGTAAGGTTTTAATTAGAGCAATTTTTCTCAGAATTCTTAATATTATTTAAAGTTGAAAAGTGCCTACCAGTATCTCAGTAAATGTTAGATCTGAGTGGGATGTGGTTTTTCTCTTCCCTGGGAATTTTTGACATTTCAGAAATGTCTTCTAAATTAGAATAAAAAAGAAAAAGTAAAAAAGTCACAAATTTGATTTTTTTTTATCATGTCAATTGAACCATTTCCATAATTTCCATTTTAACTTCAAACTTTTCAGATATTTTTAGATTCATTAAATTTTTATTTCCAAGTAACAAAGCAGTTTCAAAAATAAAAAAAAAAAATATGTCTTGGTGAAACCAGACAGTGGTGATTTGAAGTCAACAGCAATGGCTTCAGAAATTTTTGCAGTAAATGAGACCATTATTCTAAAGTACAATTTGTACAGCTTTAACAAAGGGACTTTTTTTTTTAAATAAAAAACATGACCCTGTCTGAAATATATGTCTCTGCTGGAGCACAGATATATTACAATCTGTACTAAACAGACAAAGAGGAGTTAGGAAAAACTATTTATTTGATTTTAGCTGAAATTAGCAGAATTTGGTTTTAGCTTACAATATTATAGCTGAAAATTCATTTTCATTCTCTCTTCAGGGTCATTTTCAGTTGTCTTTCAGAAGAGCATCTCAAAAGAGTATGAATTACCAAAAAAAAAAATTAATAATGAGTACAACAGCTAGCACTGGTGAGGATTTATTTTAAAAGTCTGTTTCACAGATGGCAGACAGAGGAGCTGGGTAGGATACTTTTGAACTCTGCAGCGGTCAACAGCTGTTATTGAGGCTGTTTTTCCTTAACTAAGAGGGAAGTACATCTGAAGGAAGTCAGTCTAATAGCAGAAATCATGAATGAAGCTGGCCAGATGAACTTGTCACGAAGTGCAGTTCCCATATTCAGGCAAGCCACAGTCTTTTAATTAGAGATGCTTTTCAATTTGGGAAAAGCTTTTACTGAAACCTCATTAATGTAAGAAGCTAATCAACCCTTACAGCTGCACTCGCTGAGAGAGTTTTACCTTTAAACATTTCACTATGAAACCATTGGCCAAGATACAAGGCTTGCCTGGAAGCATGTATAGTACACACTTTTTTGAGTTGTTGCAAAACATGTCTCCTGTTCCAGTCAATGAAGAAAAAGAAAAAGAAGAAATCACCTCTACACACAGTGATGTGGTTGGCACATAGCACTTCTAGCTTGAGCAATGCAGTGTTTATCCCCATTCTAACAGGGCATTGGAAAAATTTTTTTTAAAAGTAAAGTTCTCATTTCCTATTTACCAAAAAGACAATGCTATCCAGTTAAAATCAATGCTACACCGTTACTAAAGAATAACAAATGAACCAACTTCAGAGAGAATAATTAACCAATTAAGAGACTAATTATGTCTTATTATTCCCACTCCCACTAGATGGGACAGAGAGAGAAAACAAGACACAAAAAAGACCACATTTCTTCCTAAAGTAGTATTTTAGTCATTTTGAGATACATAAAAGGAAGAGGGCTTTTTTTTTTCCCCTTATCCAGGCATAGATGTATGCATAACTGAGTTGTTCTGCGCTGTTTTCTTTGTGGCATAACCCTGTCATCCTTGACTTTGGGGAGCCCTGGTAAGAGGTAACAGCAGTGGTAAAGCCCGAGCATCTGAACACTTTAATTCACGTCATTCCCAGTGACAGGATTTTTTTTTCATTCCATGCAGATTCTGTTTCTGCTAGAAGGTTCAGGAGACAGCAAAATGCAGCCAACAAACTCATAAAATAGATCCTGTCAGACAACTACGGCTTCCTTAAAAAAGCAAGCGAGTAGTTTGATTGTTTGAATAAGAAAAAGCAGCAGAACACACTGTCTAACTCTAAGAGTTTTTATTATAATCCTGACATCTGGGCTGCTTCCCTTTCTTAAATTTTCATTTTTTCTTTGTCAGTTCCATGCAAATTTAAACTGATTTTAAGTCAGTTTTTTTTATAAGCATAGCACGCTCAAGCATAGAGTGGTGCAGTCCGGGAAGGTGGTATTCTCATTGCTGTCTGTGACCATAGTTCCCTGGAAAATCAAGAGGTGTTTTTAAGCTGATCATGGCCTATGAAGGGATATGATGCCCTATGAAGGCACTGATGCCAGTGCCTCCTGACCACGGATAAATTTTAAAAGTAGCACTATTCATTATACTTTAGCACAAATCTATCAAAAAAGTGTTTTGATTGCCATTACACACACAAAGGAAAATGCCCTTCTGCAGAAAAGAGATGAAAAATGCAATCATTTATATCAAATGAAATGCTTTAAACTAATTTTTAGTTTCTTAGTAGACCATCTTTTAATAGAAATAGTTTCTCCTGTATATGACCGATATTGACATGTTCTCACTATAACAGTATCATTATTGATAATTATTTATAACATAAGTATACTATCTTTTCTATGAACATTTTCTAGGAACATTTGTTATGTGTTCTCCCTTTTTTTGTAACTTATATTTTCTGCTGTGATTTAGTCACTTAAGATTCTCTCCAGACAAACCGAGAGTTCGGGCTCAATTCTCCAGAGCCTTAACCTTGGATAGAATAAGGAAAGACAGCACAGTATGTGTATTTCTCGCAGGCAGGGAGGCCTAACACCAGATACAAGCTACTGAGGATCGAAGCTCTTTGCTCTCATGCTCTGTTCTCTTTGAAACACGACATCTCAATTAACTCCACGCTTCTAGGAAGAAGAAATAAGGAGGAAAAGAAACTACTTCATCAGGGTTTTAAATTTTACTACAAGGATCTGTGAATAGTGACACATTCTAGAGTGCATGACTATATTTCCGTGCCCTAAAAACAAATTAGATTGTTTTCATGCCAATGCCTCATTTAAAATTGTTTCATTTCCAAAGCTGATTTTACTACAACAAAGAACAGTGTGCCTCACCACTGGCAAATTAAATTCATAGTCATGTCATAACAAAGATATTACATGTAAAAACAAGACACTGAGTCATTCAGTTCCTCCTGCTGCCAAAGTTTGTTTGATGCATCCATGAAAAAAAAGGAAATTGCCTCTCTGTTTTCTTTGGATGGAAGAGGGAAAGGAGAGGAAGGGGTTAATAATTCTAGGCGTCAATATCAACAAGCAAATTTTTTTTTCCCACAGAAATGTTTCCCAAAGGAAAAAAAGACCTGTCATTCAAGCGATAGAATTCAAACAGTTGCAGTGTAACTCAAAGACAGCTTTTGGGGAGTAAGATGTCAATGGCCAAGCTGCCGTAACAGCCACCTGCAGAGTGCATTGATGTTCAGACTGGAAGGCCGTAGCCTTAAGATACAATGAAAATGAAAGTGTTTTTCCCAGACTCCAGGGGGTCTCATCAACATTACTTCAAATGAAATATTAACAGATGATATTCATAAGTAATACTCCTAGATGATCTAATACAGTCAAGGCTTGCAACTGTTTGAAATGAATGAGCAACAACAGCCTACATCGTTGCTTCAGAGTGGGTTTGCAGTGCTTACGTGTGTGAAAGAGCGTCATGGAGCACTCCTCAGAGAGCCGCTAAAAGCCAACAGAAGGTCCTGGAGGGTGCGACAATGAAGCCAGAGAGCCGCAGTACCGTGACAGGGTTATGAAACAACCGGCAGACTGGTATGCACAATAACTTCAACTCTTCTCTGACGCTTGAAATAGACTCCACTGAATGCCAGCCCTCCCAGATGACTGCATTATAAAACCTGCTGAGGAAGTGCCAGGAGTACTCAAACTACATCCCAGAGGTATTCAGACACATCTTATTGCATATTTTTAGCTGTAATGCATGGCAGCAACTGTTGTTTTTGTAGTACAGTAAATACCACTGTCTTCACTATACAGAAAACTAAACTTTCAAGTTTATATTAGTAGAGTGGAAAAAGTGACTGATTTACTCAGTCTTTCATCTTTTACTTTCACAGAGTAGAATCTGCTACAGATCCTAACGTATTAATCTTTATCAGTGTTAGTCTTCACTAGAAAACATACCAGTCACTACCTCATCAGCAAGCTTTGCACGTAATGAAGGGCAGCAACAATTTCACTAAAATCCGTACATAACTACTGTAAGATCCAAAGATTGACCAGGAAGCCACGTGTCTGTAGCCAAGCTAAACAGAATAATGTGGCAATTTCTAGCAACAGATTTGGGTGCTCTGTTTAGCACCTATATCCTTCTTCCTCCTGTTCTTCTCACCAGAAGCATGGATTCTGCTGTATTTTGTCTTCTTATCCATGTAGCAGACTCAGATCTTCAGTTTTACACAACTGGAAATGGTTATGGAATGGAAGAAAATTAATTCTTCTTAAAATGGATGCATGATCACAGCATATATAACTGTGCCAAAGCTCATCCAACATCACTTTAATTGAGATACTGCTCCCAGTGAAGTTGTAACAGCATAGGCAGTTGCTGTGTAAGTATCTACCTAGATCTCAAAGATGCAAGATTTTCAAGACGGGAAAGTGTCTTTTACAAGACCAGTTGATGCAGGCAGAAGCAGCAGAGACATTTCTGGGCACTACACACTTTTTTTCATCAGGACCAAGCATGTATTTTCAAGCTGGTTTTGACATGGTCATGGTGTTACTGATACTTGAGGTGGCTAGAAAGCTATCTCTGATACATCACATATTATCTGATACATGTATCACATCTTCTACTGCAGTTCACTCTCTTGCCCTCAAGCACAAACACAAGTATCTTGCCTTGAAAACCTTCACGAGAAAACATAAGTAAAAGGGGAAGAAGTAAGAATAAAGAAATAGAACATGAAAAAGCTGTAGAGTAGAATCGGAAAACACCTTTTTTGAACTATAAGGTATGAGCAGATGTTTCTAAACTTGACAGGAATTTATTTTATAGTTTTTTCGTAGGACTGCTTATTTTACACACAGAACTCTATATTTAGTCCCAATCAGCTTGTACTAGAGTAATTGCTTCATTAAGTTGCAGCAAGAAAACACATTCTCACCTGCTTATGACCCTTGTTTTGTTCTGGAACATTTTTGTTAAAAAATAGGTTTAGTCTATGTGATTTCCTTTGTTACGTAGTGTGGAACAGATCTCTGTATCCAGATTCAAATACTGTATGGGATATAACAATGGATACTGAAAATATTGTTGTAATGCAAGATTTAATTGTACCTAGCTTTGCCAAGTTAAAAAAAAACAAAAACAAAAACAAAAAAAAAAGAGCTAAAACAAGTCTCATGATCTCTTAATACAAGTAAAAGAATAGAAGTAAAAGAAGGTATATACTTTATATGTTAAAACTATAATGGGGAAGGAAAATGAAGTTACATAATAATGTTGGAAATGAACAAAACAAGTGAGTGCTATAATATTTTCATGTAGGCACATGACTGAAGAGTAGATCCTTACGGTTTCCTCACAGTGCAGCCTGACTTCCCAAGAGTTTGGACAGTATACCCACTTTTATTATTGTCAAGAAAACTGACAACCACTAGGATGTTTCTTTTTAAATCCACTCAAGATCCCTGAATAATTTTTTTAAAAGTGGAAATTTGTTTGCGCTTCCCCTATCAGAATACATAAATATGTGACATAGGGCAGAGACATTAAATGTCAAGGTAATGTTTAAGGACCATCAGATCTCCAACAGGAATTTGTAAATCTCTAATAAAAATAATGCTGGCTGGCTTAATTATTTAAGCAGTGTGTTAAGTGCTCAGACACCCATACAAGCCAAGTGCCAACTAACATATCTCATGATCTCTGAATTACTCCCATATTTCCTCTGAACCAGAGTAGAAGTAATTTGTCAAAAAAAAAAAGTGTCCATTCCAAGTTACTGCATTATTACTTTTTTACCATAATTCTGTACCAAAATGTATCATCTCTGAGTTTTGTTAGATGAAAGAGTAAGCTGTCACCTTAGGTGCTTTACTTCCTTTGAAAACAAATGAACACAGAATAATATCCTGTCTGATAACAGCATCTATTCCTTTTTCTTTATTATTATTTCTCCTCATTTCTTCCTTTTAAAAATTTTATTATAGCATAATTTTAACTTAATTCAATATAAATTCTACTCTGTTCTTGGAGCTTCTTTACTTCATAACTTTTGGCGTTCAAAAAAGGCAAGGTTACTTTCTCAGACTGGTCTGCCAGCAGCCCAAGAATCTTGAAAAGTCTCCAGATATGCTGGGGACAGTGGACAACACATAAAAGCAGCCATTTGCTGCCAAAGAGGATAGACTTCATTGACTTTGGTTTTGCAAGTCTCTGCACCTATTAGAATAGAATGCTTTTATTGCATTGGGTAATGCATTTAGTGATCCAAAGCAAAATGAAGAGAATGGAAGGACTCCCAGAAGTTTCAGTGAGCTTTGAATTAGACTTTTTTTTTCTGCACAGATTGCTCCCTGGGGAAGGAACATGCATTCATTAAGCACTGTGCATTAAAGTAACACAATATGAATGCTATGCAACTGTGTAAAACACAGTTGCTATCACTTACTTGACGTAAAGTATCCTCAAATGTTTTGCTTTGTGGCATTAAAAGTAACTCATTTTCTTGGACTGTTGTTGCTAAGGCTTGGCTTATATAAGTGTTTTAAGAAGAAAGCAATCTGAAAAATGCCCAATTACTAGCACAGAAGAGACTTCGTTATTCTTTCAAACGTCTGTTTTGAAAATGGTTTAAAACTTTTGATTCTGTTGATGCAACAAAAGGGAAGCTGTTTAAAAATAAATAGAACAGCAAGAGAATGATCATTCAATGCTCTGAAGAAAATAACTGTTTCCTAACACTTCTACACAATTCTGTGCTGCCTTGATATCCTTCCCTTTACTCCCCCAGCTTATACACAGTTGGGACCATAAAGTAGGTGAAGGTGTATTCTATGTCTCTGTGTCCTTTCTGATGTCCAGATGTTCCTCTGTCCATATTTTGATGAATACATACTGCTGATTTTGTGCTGTGGGTCTGATACTTCCAGAAGATGTTGTATCTAAGCATGTGTTGAGTATTGCATGGATGTATGGTAGGTTACGTTAGATTCCTGATTGGGGTGCCATAGGGTTTCTCTGCATAGATTAAGTCCAGCAAACTCTAGATGCAAGGGTGTTCCCAGGGTCATGCTCAGGACTCACACAGAAAGCTCAGAGTTTCCTGAGAGTTTCATTGCAGATGTACAGTCAGGATTTCTGCTCAGCTGGCCAATTGGCAAGAGCTACTGGTGTAGCTGTGTGCACAAACATCTATTTATCTGAAGTTTCTAAGTCGAAAACAATGAAATGGGCAGAGGAATCCAGACACAGAGTATCAGATGTGGGTAAGACTTATATATGTGAATGTGTGGGAATAGGAGCTGGCCATAGGAACCCTGATATTTTCAATCATCGTTCCTGGCCATTCCAGCGATGGATTGGCCAAACTGAAGGGAGGGTATTCAACCCCAGCTTTCTGGATGAGTCCCTTGTCATTCCCTAACATAGCTACTAAGGGTAACTCTGGTCACAGGACCTCTCCCTAGTCTTCCATAACAAACACAAAATAACTTCATCACTATAAAAGAGGTTGAGACCACAGTGAATATTTCTCTGCAGCTACTCCCTGTACAGATGTCGTAGTTCAGCCCCAATCGGGACCAGACTACGCAGTCTCTCTCTCACTCCCCCCACCCTCTGAGAGAATAGGAGGAGATGATATAGGAAAAACTGCTCAAGGTTTGAGATAAGGACGGGGAGAAATCCTTAAAGCTACCGTCACAGGCAAAACAGACTCGACTTGGGGAAAAACACTCATTTATTTCTAAAATTAGCAGGAGAATGAGACAGGGAACAAGATAACCTCCCCCCACCCCTCCCTCTTCCCGGGCTTAACATTATCTATGCTACCTTCTCCCCCCCGAGTGGCACGGGGGAGGAGAAGGGAATGGGGGTCGCAGTCAGTTCATCATGCGTTGTTTTACGCCGCTGTATCATCCTCGAGGGAAGAACTCCTTGCATTCCTCCCCTGCTCCAGCAGAGGTCCCTCCCACGGGCCACAGTCCTTCGTGAAACTGCTCCGGCATGGGTCATCTCTTCCACGGGGTGCAGTCCCTCTAGAACAGCTGCCCCAGTCCGGGCCCTCCATGGGCCACAGCCTCCTTCAGGCCTCCACCTGCTTCTGCGTGGGGTCCTCCATGGGCTGCAGGTGGATCTCTGCCCCTCTGTGGACCTCCATGGGCTGCAGGGGGACAACCTGCTCCACCACGGTCTTCACCATGAGTTGCAGAGAAATCTTGGCCAGGAACCGCGTTACTCCTCTCCCTCCTTCTTCACTGACCTTGGTGTCCGCAGCCATTCCTCACAACAGGCTGGCAGATGCCTCTCAGGATCCTTTTTACATCTCATTCACTTCTCATCTCCTCTCCACTTCTTGCAGCCAGGCCGAGCTGAGTCGGGCCCAGTCGGCTGCCCGGCGGGAGGCCAGAGGGTGAGGCCTGCAAGGCCCATGAGGCCTGCGCCTCCCCCTCTCTGCCCCCGTTCAGCTGCTTCACATCTTCTTCCCCCCTTTTTCTGTTTTCCCCTACTTAAATACGTTATTGCAGAGGCGTTATCACGGGACATTCTGCTACCAATTGGCTCGGCCTTGGCCAGCAGCAGATCCGCCCTAGGCCCGGCCGAGTCCACTGAACAAAGGGGAGCGACTTCTAGCAGTTTCCTACAGAAGCTACCACCTTAGGCCCCCCCTTACTAACAAAACCAGAACAACAGAAAATCATTATTTCATGTTTGTGAAGGACACAGGATGTGGTACTGCTCAGCTTATGCTAAAACTGTAGAGGAAGAGAACCTTTCTGCTTTCTGAAACAGACACTGCGGCTTTCCTTTCCTAGAACAGTAGCTTTGTTGGGATGTAAACACTCTCATGGTTTATTCTTACCTTTTGTAACAAATAAATCAACTTTGTAGAAGAATAAGGAAAAAAAATGCATATTGATTTCTTTATTACTATGTTGCTGATATTAAAAACTGGCCCTATATTCTTAGCCAGAATTTTAAAATACTCTGAAGATAATTCCACAGAAATATTACAAAATTTACCAAATAATTACATTTAATTTGAAAGAGGCTTTCTAGATGTTTCTCTTATGTGCAGCAAACTTCAGGGTCAGCTGAACTAATTTCATTCTTTTTTTTCTTTTTCTTTCCTTTTCTTTTCAGCAATCTCAATCTTGTATTTAATTTTCAATAACTGAATGTCTAATATCTATGTTGCCATGACCTAGCATTATGAAATCTGTGTATGGAAATGAACATTATTTATTAATATGGAAAAGAGCAGTTTTAAGCAAACAGAACTCTGCCATGTAATCTTATAACAGGGTTGAGACTGATATGTAAGTAATTACTTCTAAACAGTACCACTTTCATCATTTAGACAGCAACTTGGAAACTCACAAAAAAAAAAACCTAACCAGGAATCTTCTCATCACAATTCTTCTTTGCCTTTTTTAATTAAAGGAATTATTCCCTCTAAAGTTGGTGTTGATGCTTTGTTGTTATTTGAAGCAACTCTTGACATAAAACAGTGAGTAAATTAAAGGTAAAGCGAAGTTGTATAAATTTGTGTTAATAAGAGTAGGACACAAAGAAGGATAAGGGAAAAATATAACTCTTGTATTCAAATCTAGGCTGCTTTCATAAAGTAAAGTTGCATCTGTTTTTTTCGTACTCTTGCAAAAATAACCCTCCTGTCATGTCTTATTCTGTTAGATATTCATGCTTGGAGCAACTTTTAAATGGATGTTTTATTGACAGCCTAACTTCCTGTGTCTTAGCAGTATGCTGATAGGACTTAGAAAAACATTATTTTTAAAGAGTCATTTTGGGACTTCAGATTTAACACTGATTTGATTAAATTATTTTTGTATTATTTCTAAATACATTTAAACTGGACTGATTTTATTAAGAAATATGATTTTGGTATTAAGATACAGATCAGGTATTAAAATGCCTGCAACAGTAACAGCAAGAAAAAAAAGAAAAGCTTCCTTTTATCATCAGATACCGGTGAGATGAGACCTATATGGCTATACATGGCTATACAGCTACATGTGCTGACAAAGCTTGTTTTGAGCACTTTGGTTTTTGGTCGGTCTCATGTTTCTTCACGTAGTTGAGTCATCTGGGGTGGGAGACAGCTGGCAGGTATGCTAGCATTTACTTAGAATTATGTTTTTAAGTCAACTGGCACACCTTCAAAAGTCCCCACGAGGATTAATTCACTTATATAGAGTCCAAAGCTGTAAAGTACAGCTCAAACGAATTACACAGCGGAATTGTAACAACCAGGTGTAGCCTGACTGAAATAAGTGCGCTGGGCTCTCTGGTGAGGTACTTTTCCTTAGTGCCTATCTCCTGGCAAAGGAACACAGCAGAAAACACTAGGAGAGGATGGAGTAGGGCCAGAGCATCACCGTTCTCTGACAGCTGCTGAGATAAATCTATTTAATCCTGAGACTGGAGAAGAACCTCTTCGATAACCAAATAGCCACAGTCAACATATTCTGGCTCTCCCCATTTCTTCCACTCAGCAGAAGCCCAGAAAATTATCCAGCAAATACTTTTCTACTCAGACAAGCCAGAATGCAAAAGGGAGAAACATTTCAGCTGAAGTATGACGAAAATTCTTTCTCAAGTGTTAGCATTTTGGGCATGCTAACACTGCAGAGCTTCTTGGCAGGGTATGTTTGCCCAATTGGAAATGTGGGTGGAAATCTCCACGACAGTGATTGTACCATCTCTAATTCTCAAGTCAGTTAATTTGGAAGAAACTTGGAATATATCAGCCTGGAATTGTGTTGTACCATCTACACACAGTCTTCAGTGACTCCAGACTTGCTATCTACAAAGCCTGTGTGCTCCTTGCCAAGATTATCTCTTTGTTGACTTCCTTTTCAGTGTGTTCACTTGGTAATATTGACTGAACTGTCTGAACAAATGTTTAAAGAATTATCCATTTGAAATTCCGAGTTAATATGTGAAAGGCTTTCAGTTTGCATGGAAGATTATACATATCTCCAAGTGAACAAGTGAAGCTGAACCAACTGTTATAGTCACCAGATTTTTAAGTGATGCTTTCTCATTACCAACAGAAGAGTAACACAATCTGTGCAGTTTTTGAAGTTTCCCTATACATGCTCCATTTGAAAAAAAATTACAGTATTTGGAATGAGACTAAATATGATACTGAAGGTAAAGTAGAACAAAATGCAACGTGCTTTTTGGCTGGATCGTGATCTGTGCAAACAGTCAAAATTTGTGCTTTCATTGCTGCTAGAGTGTTTTATGATCCCAATCCCTGTGATGCTGGACTGCTATCAAGAGGACTCTTCAGGGATTATACCTCGACTCCTTAGACTGTTGTAAACTGATCTATCTCTGAGCTCTCTTCCAGAAAATTGTACAAAGCCTGGGCATGCACATGAATTCTGCTGGGAATGCTATTAGCAGAAGCATTCAGGCTGTGCGCATGCTGAAAAGAGCTGTCAGCCTGACTGAACAAAGAAGCCAGTCTATAACCTGTAAGCCCATCTACAGCATCTGGCCTGGACTTAAAAGACCACAAAATTTGAGTGAGAGGATACTTCTCTGCGTAGACAGGATGGAGGTCTGCAGATGACACTTCAGTGAGAACACAGACAAATTCTGCTGTGAAGCAAAGACATCAGCAGTTCCTCACTGAAAAGATTCTCCAGAGAAATCTTCTAGGGGTTTATATATATAAATACATTTATGTATCCATTGGTCTAAGTGGCATATCTAGAAACATCAAGGTATTTGAGAGTCTAACAGTCCAGAAAAGACCAAATAGAGTGTATAAAGTCACCAGTCAGATAGAATGTCCAATTTTCATGAAAGTGCTTTCAGAAATCCAGTTGAGTACCTAAATACTTCAGAAAAATCTATCTTCTAAATGCTGAAAACTAAGTGTCAAAACTAGTGAAAATTAATTAAAAATCCATACCTTTGAACACTCCAGCCATCCCACACACTTTCAGAAACGTGCCTTAATCCAAATGCAAGGGTATTGCAACAGGTTAACATCACACTGTTAACCACTTTCTCCTGTATTCTTATCAGATGCATATTTACACAAATCTTTCAGAAACTTCAAAATTTGTACAAATATTTCTTTTTAATAACAAATAAGTGGTACAAAATTATTTCCTTACTTTTGGGAGGGAAGCTCTTGATCCTGAACTTTGCGTGGTCATTGTCAAAACTGTAGTGATACCCAGTGCAACTCTAGCTGGAGCAGCATCCATGTTGATCCAGAAAGAAACCCAGGACAAAATGACAATCAGCAGGCTAGGAATGTACATCTGGATTAAATAGTATCCCATCTGACGCTCCAAATGAAACTTGACTTCAATGCATGTAAACTTCCCTAGAACATGAAATTACTTTCATAAATGCTTTTTGCACATTTTTATCTTGTTTTCTAAACATAAGTTACATGTGCGGCCTGTTTCCTAACCTAACACTATAAGCAGTTTCTGATGCACAAATGTGAGTCAACCATTTGTTGCATGCTAGCTTGGTGGACACATGGGACCTCTGAAGGAAACTGTGCTCAGTTCTTCACGTTAACTGAGAAAATGAATATTAGCACAGTTGTTTCACGTCTGGAAAATATAATGTAATATGTATTTTCTCAAAATTTAATAAGATTTTACTTTAGTCAAATATAATGTTCAGTTTTAAAAGGGGACAGCATTTTACTCTTTTAATGACATAACATTAAGCAAACATGTGCTTAAGCAGACAAATTATAAACAATTAGTCTTACAGTCCTATGGTAGATCACACCCCATCTCAGTCTGGTCATGTCATTTCCCTGTGCCTGTGGGTGACTTCTCCTGCCAGAATCAACTCAAAGCGTAATTTCAACTTTGCCAAAAGTCTAACTCCAGGAAACCCACAACTGTCTCTTGTGGGAGATGAGGGGTTCTTAAAACAACGAATAGGTGCTCCACAGGGGTAGAGGAGGATGGATAGTTTAGGATTGACTGAAAGTGGAGCTAGTTGTGCAGCAGGGAATGCAGAGTCCTGGGCTGCATCTGTTCATCAGCTACTAATCCAGTCACTCTGTGCTGCCCTCCAAATTACTGTGTATCCTGACTGTGGTTTAGGTGCTGTGAAGGCTTTCACTCAAGGAAGAGTAATCAAAATACAAAAATGTGTGTCCTTCCTAAGATGTCATGCTGATAGTTTCAAAGGACCCCTTTTGTGTTGGTTGGTCAAATGCATGAAGATACATTGTTCCTTGTTCATCCTTTCAAGTGAAATTAGATATTTTGCTCTCTTTTGTGACACATGCATGTTGTTTTGCTAGTCTATAAAACTGAATGGCAGGGTGTGAGAGTCGGCTCAAAGGACAGTGAAGGGGTTGTTTGGCGAAG
The DNA here is from genome assembly GCF_036417535.1 of Chlamydotis macqueenii. NCBI lineage: Eukaryota > Metazoa > Chordata > Aves > Otidiformes > Otididae > Chlamydotis > Chlamydotis macqueenii. The sequence continues at coordinate 134,897,342 of NC_141556.1, forward strand.
AGAGGAGGGGAGAAGAACTGAATCACATCTTTTGGCAGGACAGAAGCTCATATATGAGTGGCCTGAGCTGTTGAGTGGCCTGATCTGTGGTCCTGAAGACAGAGTCTGAGATCTGGATCGCAACTGATCCTGAGAAGTCTGCCCACGCAGAAGAGGACTTGAAAGATGTGGGGTGGTCGCATGTGGCAGCAATGGCACAGTAGCCCACAGTAGCCCAGTCAGTTACATGCTCTCCAGATTCCTGCTGTGCAACCCGGACAGGGCACCTTGCAGCATGGGTAGGAGAAAAAGGCTCAATAATATAGCTTTTTGTATTATTTTTGTAACAAAACAATAATAATTTTATTATTATTGTTTTAATTTCACAGCAAACCTGAAGGAGCATGCTGCAGAGAAGACAGCAATGTGAGCTCCTGTAGGAAAAGTTTTATTTAGCTTGGATACTGCTTTTCAGTTCCCCTGGCCAGGCCACACACTTTTAACTTTTGGTAATTAGACATTTATTTTGTTTAACTACATGCAATGGGAGTTACTAACTGGCATTTTTATCCTCTGTGGGGAATCCTTGTGGGTATACAAGGAAGCTATTGCTCTTGCTGTCCCCTCTCTCTTACTTTCAGTGTTTGACCTTGCAAAATGGTTATCTGACAGTAACTAGAAAAGCAGACAAACTCAGTTATTCAGAGTTTGAGTTATGTGCTGGGAAATGGCTAAATTTTGTATCAGACAAATTAAAAATGAGTAAGCTCTGTCTACTAGAATCAACTCTTGATTGTGCCCTTTAAGTGTGAGAAAAGATGAGAAGTCACAGCAGCCTTCCTTTCCATGGGTCTTGGACTCTGGAATTACAGAGTTTTCCTTCCTTGGCACTTTGGGCTTGGAAATGAAAAGCTGTATTTGTAAAAATTAAAAACAATAATTTTCTTTTCATTAGAAATTAATGTGAGTTATTTTTGGCAGAGGCAGAACCTCTCACATGTTATTTTACAGACTGAAACAAATATATTTGATGCAAGCAGATTGGCTTTTATGCTGAAATGATGAAAAAGCTATTTTAGATGAGAAGGATTATATCTAATCCCAGCAAGCACCCAGCAAACCATTCTCTAAATGCTGTCCTTACTAAATAAACTCCAAGCAGCCAAATTCAAATTTTAACAGCGTTCTCTCTGCTCTGCAAAGCTAAAGATAGAAAACACAGCATTTGTAACTTCAAAATAGCAAATAGGAAAAACATTACAGTATTAAGAAAACAGTTAATTTCCCAGCCCTTCATGTCTGTACACTATTCAGATCAGCAATGAAAGCACTGTCTTTTCAAATATTGCATTTTATAAATTAAACAACACATACAACCTGGTGAAAATTTGATATTTTTCCTCATTGACACATTAATATGCTGGAGAAATAAATCAAGCTCAGAAAAATCAGTACTTTAAAAGTGCTGAACCAATATTTAAGAACTTTTTTTTTTTTAAGTTTCATTTTAACGAAATCAAAACAACTAGATTTTTAAATCAGTTTTTAAAGATTTTAAATTCTTTAATGATTTTAAGGATATTAGAATATGCATATTGGAATGTATTTAATGAAACTAAAGGAAATTTGGAAACAAAATATTTCAAACAAACAAAAATAAAAGGGACAAAATTTCGTCTTTTCAGATTTAAAAATAAGTGTGTCTGAATCAAATTTTAACATCCTTTTCTTTTTCATTTTACCCGTCTTTTCCCTTTACAACTTGACAATAGATACCATTAGAGCAACTAATATAGAAAAGTAGACTAATGCTCACCTGTGTTGTAATGTTTTGTGCAATAACCAAGTTCTTTATCTTCTTTCAAAATAAACTGTGGCAAGGTTAAACCCTCTGCAACTTGCACAGGTCCATCACTTAGCCACTCAAATATCAGATCATTCATAGTGTAGCCAACTACAATAAAGAAATCAGAGTTCTTTAGGTGGTAAATGACTGGAAAACATCAAAAGCAAATATTATTATGTCTGAGAAGCGTGTCTTTCATTGCCATACATGTTGTCTCGATTATATTTTTAAACTGTCTCATTAACAACAGCATTATTCCTGTTAGTTGCTAGTTACTATTACTGCACTATTACTCTATTAAGAACAACAAGTAACACCATTAAGTTCTGCAATATCGCCCTGGTTTGCCACTGAAAAGACTTTTGCTGGCCCAGCAAAGATGTTGTTTACAACTGAAATGACATGTCTCTGTGCCTATGCATTAGCGTGCATTTTGCTTTATTTTCATCATTCTTTGATGATGGAGTTGGTGGGCACCAAAAAAACCAAGGATTTCTAGACTGCAGAATGCTGGGCCCTTGACAAAAAGAAAACAGAACCTACTGCTGAGAGGTGCAGAGGGGAAAGAGAGGCTTTGACTTACTGAAGTCTCTTTTTTTTCTGCAACAGCTACATATTTATGGGTAAATTAAAAAAGCTGTGGCCATTCTCTGGGCACAAAGGCAGGTGGTAGCGAGCAGCTCATACCCATAAAGCTAAACTAATTCTCCTCTCTGCACAAAAAAACCCAAGGTGGTTTGGTACCTACTGGCTATTGGGAATAATTGCTGGCACACGCTGTTACTCGAGTCACTACTGGTTTTGTCTGATTGTTACTTGGTACAGGTCAAAACAGTGCCACAATGTGTACTGACAGCTACCTGGTACAAATGGGTGTGTGCTGGTACCCAAGTCCATGCCTTGGCTGTGTTTAGTTTAGTTTACTAGCGTAAGTGTACCTCTTCTTCATCAAGTATGTTACTTCCATTTTTCAAAAGACCGTAGCATGTCTTGATCAGACATATCTAATCCCTAGCTGTATACTAATTGCTCTTACTTTCCTGAGATTTAATTTCTCCTGCACAGCAGGGAAGGGAGTAGGAACAAGCACAGAGACAGGGGACCTGCACAATACAGTGATGAAGAGTTAAAGCAACGTTCCTCCCTGATTTTGCCTTATAAAATAGGAATATTAAGTCCCACCACACAAATACGACAATATAGATACTATCTAACTACCGAAAGTTATCATAAAATCTTGTTCTCCACTAGATAAAGCAATTGGACACTCACAGCTCTCTAGCTGCATTGTGCATGTCTGTACATCCATAGGAAAATTCTTCAAGTCCATGGGACAGGATAAGGTTAAGGTAAGCCTAAAATTGAAGGGACAAAAAAAAAAAAAAAAAAAAAAGCTATTGTTAGAAATCTACAGGTTTCATCCAAAGCCTCATATTTAGAGTTTAAAGGATCAAGACCAAATCTTAACACCTCAGAGGCTGGACTGTCCCCTCTGAGCTTTTAAGGACATCAGAGCTGTGAAGACAGAGCGTGTAAGCAAACCAGGCACTCGCTGGATGCGCTGGCTGAGCAGAACAAGGACAGAGAAGACAACATCAAGATAGCAAGAAATGCTCTCCACTAATGTACCAGTGAATGTTTTATATATAACACTGAACCCAAATAATGCAAAAGCTGAAATGACTGATCATGGGACACATATTTTAAGCTCTGTTTTGGAAAAGTAATGGAAGGGGGGGAAAAAAATCACTTTTTTTTTTTTCAAAAGAGAGTGCTTTTGTTGCGTATGAGGCCCATTTCCAAACCTTCATTCTTACTGCTTAGCCATTAAAAGAAAGAAAAAAATACCATACAGGAAAAGCTAGAATCACACAGCATTAAAAGATAAAGAGCACAGACAGAAGAAAGTAAGCCTAAAGGAACATTATCATACAAACAAAAGTTCTCTTTTAATTTTTCAGTTGTTATTGTCCCAGATAAAGCCTAATTTTGCTTGGATGAGAATATTCTTAATGTTTCTTTCTTTCCTTTTTTTTTTTTTTAGTTCAGTTTATTCTTTCACATTTGACTGAAAACTATCTCAAGACTTCTCCTCCCCTTTATGTTTTTTGTTGTTTGTATGGGGAGAAGAAACCATTTTTAACAAACCAAGATACTGGGATGACATGGTTACAAACAAGTAGCTGCTTTGAAAAACAGAATAATTGTTAAGATTTTGGTTTAAGTTGTATAAAAAGAGTACATTTTTATTTTGGTTTACCTTCAGCACAAAAAAAAAACCTTTGACACAAAGAAAGCAAATAAACAAACAGCTCCGCACTCATTTACCATCAAGGACAAAAACTAGATTGTCTGATTTGGAGGTACACTGAAACATTAACACAGTAGAATGAGAACAATTTTTTAAATTATGCCAGTGAACCCATGGGCCAGCTGCTAACCTTGAATGTGTGTTATCCCACAGATAAATGTGATCTGTGTGGAGAAATGCTTCCCTGAGCTCTGTCCCCTGTGGTGATTTTGTGCTTCTCACCACACAGAGCTGATTCAAGCTCTTTCTTCACTATGTGAATTTTGGGGGGTGGTCTAATTTGGTCTTCTAGTCCTACTGTCCTGCCATCAAATCACTATGACAAGAAGATGATTTTTGGGTAACTGAGATCAAAATGGTCTCAGCCTGATCAAAAATCACATTCAACACATCTGCTTTTGCCAATTTATGTGCTACCTAGAGAAAGTCCCACTATATTCCTCTTGACAGTCTTCAGTGTACAGGATGATAATATCAGAAAATTAGAGACTGGTTGTCTGTGGCCGTGAAGTGCATTGAGAATAAGAAAAGCCCCAGTAGTCCTCTCAACATCACAATAGTAAATAAACTCCCATTCAACCTTTGTGAGCAAATAGCATATGCATTAAACAAAAAAAAAATTTCATCTAGGGAAAAAAAGCATATCTAGTAGACATATAAATGTCATTTAAAATCTACCCTTTACTCATTTAAATATTTTAAGTGCCCTGCAAATGTTAGCTAGTCTCATTTTTACTAGGTAATTTCCTGGATTAAAAATTGAGCTATTTAAATTTCTAATCCACAATATTAACAAAAGACTGCTTCTGTCTTTTTTCTGAAATGTTGACATATCAAACTCTCCTCCTTTTTTTCAATCATCTTCTAAATACAGCTTAGATGTTTTAAGTTGATTTCAAACGTGGCTTTATGCAAAAGCAGCCTTTCTAAATGTGTCATTTGTTTGCATTCCTTGAAGTTTAACACCTTCGTCAACGACATGGACAGTGGGATAGAGTGCACCCTCAGCAAGTTCGTCAACAACACCAAGGTGCGTGGTGCGGTCGACACGCTGGAGGGAAGGGATGCCATCCAGAGGGATCTGGACAGGCATGAGAGGTGGGCCCATGTGAGCCTCATGAAGCTCAACTAGGCCAAATGCAAGGTCCTGCACATGGGCCAGGACAATCCCAGGCACAGATACAGCCTGAGCGGAGAATGAATTGACAGCAGCCCTCAGGAGAAGGACCTGGCGGTATTAGTGGGTGAGAAGCTCAACATGAGGTGGCAAAGTGCGCTTGCAGCCCAGAAGGCCATCCACCTCCCGGTCTGCATTAAAAGAAGCGCAACCAGCAGGTCAAGGGAGGTGATTCTGCCCCTCTATTCCGCTCTGGTGAACTCCATCTGGAGTACTGAGTCCAATTCTGGAGCCCCCAACATAAGAAGGACATGGATCTGTTGGAACAGGTCCAGAGAAGGGCCATGAAGATGATTAGAGGGCTTGAGCATCTCTCCTATGAGGACAGGCTGAGAGAGTTGGGGCTGTTCAGCCTGGAGAAGAGAAGGCTCCAGGGAGACCTTATAGTGGCCTTCCAGTACCTCAAGGGGGCCTACAGGAAAGATGGAGAGAAACTCTTTAGCAGGGCCTGTTGTGATAGGACGAGGGGTAACAGTTTTAAACTAGAACGAGGTAGATTTAGACTGGATGTAAGAAAGAGATTTTTTACAGTGAGGGTGGTAGAACACTGGAACAGGTTATGCAGAGAGGTGGTGGTTGGCCCATCCCTGGAAACATTCAAGGCCACGGTGGATGGGGCTCTCTGGAGATGTCCCTGCTCCTTGCAGAGGGGTTGGACTAGATGACCTTTAAAGGTCCCTTCCAACCCTAACCATTCTATGATTCTAAGCAGGCATAGCCTATCCACTCAGATTTTACTGACTGTCAGGTGTGGATTGCACACTGACATTTTTTCTTCCAAAAACTTTTCTTGTTTTTTCTACTCCCCAAAACCCTCAAAAGATCTGGGGTGGGGCGGTTGACTACACACATAGGCAAGGGAGGATTTTTTTATTAGTCAAAACTCATGAGAAAGCAAATACATCCAGTTGCAGCTTTCAAGCCTCCCAGGGAAAAACTGTTCTGTCTCCACTGATGCTAGGTAGATATATGTTTTTTAAAAAAAAATTTTTGGAAGTGAGCTGAGAAAATGCTCACTATATTGGTTCACACAAAGGCTGACATCTCTTCCTTTTCTTCCTAACCAACTGTGTCTTTCAGGAAGGCTAAATTATTCTCTGCTGACCCTGATGAATGGAAAAAAATTTTTGTTCACTGTGTTGACCTGGACAGATCATGCCCTTATAGCTTTACCTCTACTCGTGTTCATCTTATCAGAGAAGCCATTCATAGTTAAATCTTTGCCTCTGTAATCCCTTTTATTAGGCATAATGTAAGCGCTCAATCCAGCACTTATTGCCTGGTATCTACCACAGATCCATTGATTTTCAACATGACTACTACATGCTAAATGTTCAGCTACTGGAGTCTGAACTAGCTCCACTGAAGTCCATGGTAGTGGGTCAGTTTATAGCAGTTGACTTTCCTTTAGTAAAGATATGATCCTGCAAGTGTTTCCATACCCAGGTGCCATGACAGTACTTATATATTTACATTAATAAGGGAACAGGATCAGAAATGGAAAGTGTTAGTCAGATATAGCTACCCACATTGCCTATAATAACAGTGTCGTTGACAGAAAATGTTTCAGAAAAAATGAATGTCTCACACTTGGTAAATTCAAGAAAAGCCCCTGGAGATTTCATGCAAAGTGCAAGTTTAACTGGCAATTACACTGATGAATACTTTAATTGTTAATAAAACAGAAGAAACTGCTGTAGAACAATTACTTTATCTTTCAGCCATGCTACCACCAAGGCATTTGAGATGCATAGAAAACCAATTAGGTGACGTAGCATCATAAAACACTGATGGGAAGAGTTTTATGAATAATCTATAAAGCTGAAAGGAGAAGAAGCTGACCAAGCACTTGATTTTGTCTTCAGTTACCTGAGCACCTTTTATTCCCTGTTAGGTCACACAGCTCACTCAGGGAGAGCTCTGGAGTCGGGCACATTATATTTTCCAGCTGCACAGACAGGGGTCATGAGGGAGCCAGAGAGAGTCACGTCTCCAGCGCCCCAGCACTTCAGGCACAACATCAGGGTCAGCAAGTCACCCCAGAGGAGAGGTAAGGTTGCTTTCTTCTTTCCCTCCCCACTTCCTCACCCATCCCACAGACAAGGAAGAATCAAGCCCTAGGATAATGCAAATAGAGTATGAACAGAACAAAATGCGGAATTAGAGCCAGAAAACAAGGAATGAAAAATTAGCCAGCACTGTGACAAAAATAATAGTTAAAAAAAATCAGTAATAGCACTAAGCAATGCTGTGACAGAGGCAGGGCTGTAATTCAAGTACTCCAGGGCAGCGTTGCCTGTCTCAAACTTTGGACTCTCTTCCTGAGGATTCCCTCCTCCAATAGGTGAGTCCTTCTGATCAACTGAGGCTTCTGATGAGCCTCCAAAGAGCAGCGGGTGCTGCTGGGATTTCTTCACCCAATATTTAATTCAAACCCACCTCTTTCATCTCCAGGTTTTACCAGAATGTCCTGACAAACCATTCAGACTCAGGCTGTGGGTCTGTCTCTCTTCCCACCCCAGCACAACATCTTTAATTTCTGGCGACCCCAGAAGTCCCCTTACAGCATCATTCAGAGGTCTGTATTTCCCACTTCTGCAGGCAGGAAGGCAAAAGTCCTGCAGAGCATGACCTCCTTTGTCACAGAATCCAGAATAAAGCATCCCGTGGAAAAAAAAAATAAATAGCCTGACAACATGTTGATAATCAAAAACCTGCATGCTGGTGATCTCTAATGCCTGAACACCTTGTTTTGCAATCTCAGTTTTTTCTCTAGGTGAAAGTGGACGTGCTTGCAGGCAGGCCAGCAGCAGAGCTCAGCACAGGCACCACTACTGCCTTAAGCATAGTTGCTGTAGCCAGCCATCGTCTTGAGGAAAAATGAGCAGAAAAGGTGACACATACATGTGCAGCCGAGGTATCTCAGAGGTGTTTACATGCAGTGCAATCAAGTCCTGAGCTCAGCGGTGGGACTGAGACACCATGTTTCCTATTCATCCTTCACCCATTCTTGCCCTCGTCCTGTCCCTTCTCTGGCCCTAAACATACTTTCCACACATCCTCCTATTCTACCCTACATCTCTCTCAGAGACACCTCCATGACCCAGAGCCCAAGCTCTTTCCTTTGCATTCTCATCTGTCCTTGCACCCTTTCCCTCTCCTTTTCCTGTTGTCCAGTTCCTGACAAATCCCATCCCACCTCTCTTCAGGGTATTGAACCTTGAGGCTAGTCCGCTGTTTGACACCTAATCTCCAAAGTAGCACCATCAGCGGATAGTAAGGTCCATTAATACAAAAAAAAAAAAAAATCAATAAGAGTAAAATATTTGTAAACAGATTGTTCTCTAATCTCATTCTTTCTCTTAGGGGTTTTGAACGCTGATGCTCATCACCATCATGCCACTTCTCTGATAATCCCACAATGCTACAAAAACGCTTCAGCGTGCTACACATACAGACTGCTTGTGAATGGTCTGCAACACAAAACTGAAGAACTGCTAGTGTAGTATTAAACTGGGCTTTCACAGTACATAATCCAAGATTTTTTTTTGTTCTAAATTTAAGGTAATGTCTAATTTTAACAGGGATTTGACATATTGCGTATCTGCAGCTTGACATATTGCATATCTGCAGCAACTATTAAACTGTATTTGAACCCACTTCTTCACAAGCGGCTGTCATGCCTTAGTCTGATCTGTTGCGACTCACTCAAAATTTCCCTTGATCTCAGTCATAGCCTTTGTCCTGGAGGAGGACGCTGATCCCACAAGAGAAGGGGCCTGTGGATCACAATATGAGATGTCTGACAACAAGGGGAATATAATTTTCATTTATTATCCTGCAAGTGGGGCAGTTTGTGAGTGGGCTACAGAACAACAGCTTTCTCGCACAGTTTTTTTTTCTAATGAGAAACATGTAGGGTCAGTCTTATTAAGTATGGAAGCACTGTTGGAAATTTAAATAGTCCTGGAGATAAGGATACAAGTCCCGTCTGTCTCCAAAAAAAAAGCATCATTATCTCATAAGCATGAATAGCAACAAATGCCTCACCATGAGTGGGCATGTTATCAAAAATAACATTTTATTTCTATTCTTACTCCTTCTTTCTTTCAAGCTATACCCATCTGCAGTTCAGCTGTTGGGAGAGGAGACCACAATCTAGGATTTTGTGCTGCAAATACCAGAGCACAAGTAGTACATGCATGGTCACAGCTAACGTTGGCTATGTGCTATTTTTGTGAAAAGTCTTATACCTGTGCAAAGCCTAGAGTGTTGAGTTTAGTGAAACAAGTGAGAATTCTTTTTCAGTATTGCCAATTCTAAAGATGCTATCATAAATTGCAAGATTTCTGGTATTTTTCTTAAAGCTTCAAGCTGACAATAAAGGCAAAAACAATTTTAGCAGTACGTTTTTCTTTGGAAGATTAAAATCCTGATCCTTATAGCTGCTGAAATAACATTAAAATATTACCTAAGCACAAGCAGACAAAGTTCCTCATTAAACTGGCAGGGGAAGAGAGTTGCACAGCAACCATGACAGCATCGCATGACACAGGAGCAAATGCCATTCAGGCTGGTGGCACTGAAACAGGGAGAAGAATCTAAAATCTCCTTTTATTCCTCCCAAACCCCTCTCTTGGGTGATTTCTGCCTGAAAGAAGGGCACATCCACTGTTCATGTATCAGAAGACAAAAAAGAAAAAAATAAATTCCCAGTGACATTCTTCTTTTAAAGGGCTTTTCATTTTGTAGTCCATCTCATTATTTTTTCAGAGACCTGACTCATCATTTTGAATGTCAATTCTGGTAATTTTCACAGTCTACAGACTTTGTCCTGTTAAATGGAACAGTCAAACTGTCTGCTTTTTCACTTATTTTTGAGGAGTCCTGGAATTCCTCTCTAATATTTGTTGTGTTCTGCAGCTTCATTTCTGTCAGACGGGAACAGACTGAAGTCGAGCTCAGAGGAGATGTGGAGCCTTCTCTGTTGTGGCAAAACGCGAGATGTAGGCTGGAGTTTCACGTACTGCTGATTATGAGTGTGTTCTCGCTCCCTTTGCTTTGCTTCATGTACTGCCTAACAACACAAGAGCTGGCACAGAGTGAGGTGGTGGATTTCTCATTACAGGCATCCCACTTCTCATTGTAATGCGATCATTGTCTGTAGATACACAATGCCAGCACATGAGCTGCCAGCTAATGATTTTCCAATTATTGCTCAAGCAAATCTATGAAATTAAACTCAAGTATGATTTCATGTAACAGTTAAATTCTGAGACCACCTGTTTCCTTTCCATGAAGATCAGTGTTGCATCTCTCCTTTCTCCTCTGTCATTTTCCATCTCAATTTTCCTGCAGTGTATGTTTAATATGGTGTTGCTATCCTCCTGGCATGATGACATCTCTGTTCTAAGCCATATATTGCAATACAATTGGCAAAAGACCTTCATCCCTGGGAGCATGGAAAATATGCTTTTTTTTTTTTTTGTACCATTTAGAAAGATTCCCACACCTACATCATTTTAGATCTAACCTTTAATTGCTGCAGTGAAAGTTCAATAGGTAAATGGAGTGATTGGTCCCTAGCAATCAAGGACAGGCATTGCCACTACCTGTAAAGGAGAGCAAGTACACAGACATGTGTGTTGGCTGTGCAACTATCCCATTGCTGTAGACATCCAGAAGCAACCACCTGACAGTATTTTTTGATTCTGTCAGCAAAGAACAACTTCATGTATACACAGTGGTCTCCAGGAGCATTTTGCACTTTTTTGCTTAGAAGGAAGTCTTCCTTTTGATTGGAGACACAGGAATATAGGGCTATAGAAAGGCCATCAGATCTGATCGTCTTCTATCACACATAGCCACATCACCTAATGTCTTTTCAAAAATTATCAACGTTCATTTAATGATAGCTAGTCCTATTCCCCTGCCTCCCTTATTCCGCTTATTCCCCCCCCTTATTTCTGTTGGAATCTTGTTTAGGAATTCACCGTGTATATAGCTGGAAACTTTGTAACTTTCACTTTAAGTTTACTTATGACCAGTTCAGAGCCATTTGTTCTCATGACAGCATTGCCCTCCAGTCTAAGCAGCTCTTCTGTTGTGTTTGCATTCACCTCACCTCCAGTGCTCTTGTGTGTCAGCTGGAGACGTGCACTGCATTGGAGGAAGAAATGAGGCAGTACATGTTCAGGTATAATGTCCATATCCCTACTTTGCTTTAAATGCCTTATGGAGTCAAAAAGCAACTAATTTTGTGTCATTAAAATGTAAATTATTCTTTCCTTAAGCAGGATGATCAATAGGGTTTTGACAATAGCTATGCTAGTTGCATAACAAAGTGTCCACATTAGGCTTTGTTATTTATTTAGTAGCTTTTATTATTTGCTCTGCAAAATAAGTGCTTTAGATACAACAGAAAACATAATACTATTGGAAACCCAGGGCTAAATCCTCCTTCTGGATTTGTAGATTGAGAGGGAATGAGAAAGAAGAGAGTGGGTGACGGGAGGGTGCAGCTAAGAGAGTGCTACCGAAACATCCCAAAGGGTAAGAAGCAGCTCACATCATTTAATTAAAAGACCCCAAGAGGAAGGAAGCTGAGAGTGGAAGGAGAAGCAGGAGTAAAGGCAAGGAGGAAAGGAAAAGGACGGGTGAAATGTGGGCAGCTAATGATAATCCAAGGACACTGGGTTGAGCCATAATGAGAACAGCTGCTTGCCCCACAAAAGGCTGCAATTCTTTAGCCTCTCAAATCATTGTTATTATGGCAATCATGCCCATGGGAAGACAAATTTGTCAAATTCGCTGCATTCACATAGCACACAGCCACAATTTGGGAAGTCACCGTTTCCCAGTGACATTGTGTAGTTTAATAAAGTCAAGTGAGTCTAGCACTATTTATATAACGTCCATAAGGCTTCTACCTATAATATAGAATAGCTGTGAAACCCAAAACTTCTTTATATATGTGCTCTATTTCAGTTAGCATTTCTGCACTGATTATTCTTCAATAGTTTTTGTTGTTGTTGTTTTTTAAGTTACTTTAAGGTATATGAAGAAGTTTTATGCTTCTGGAAAGTCTGGGCAGTGAGCATGGGACAGTGTGCAGTTTTGCTAATGGGAGAACTAAATAATTTTCTATTAAAAAGATTGAGATTAACTTCCAAGGGAAAATCCCCACCTTGTCCATGTCGGTATTATTCTGGTAGGAGCTGAGGTAATAAATATGATTGTGTGAGATGGGAGAGGTTCCTACATAGAAAACAGCCATGTCAATCATGATAACAGTCTCTCTGCTCCCCCCTCTGCTAATCCATCACATGGAAAGACAATGCTGCTAGTAAAGTCCAAATCCTCTTAAATCCCAACATTAGATTGTAAAATAAAATTGAAGTCATCAAATTAAAGCACAGGATGCACACAGAGCTGTAGAACACAGCATTTCTACCACTCTGTTAGGCTAGACTGTGAGTGCCACAGATTATTTACACACAATAATGCTGTCAGGTGTAAATGGAGCTTCATAATAGTTTAGCTGATAAGGTTTGTACCTCAAAATTGTTTTAGAAAACCCACACCTGACTTTACTGTAACATGGCAACATATTCTGTAGTAGCCACGCTAAAGATCTATTTAAAAATAAAATATTTCAGAAGGATAGTAGACTTCTTTCCCTATGAATAATCTATTGCAGAGGGACTACCAGTGTTACTTCTATATTTCCTTAATCTACTTTCTATTTCCTTCCCGCAGGGCAAAGAACACAGCTACAAAGGAGACTACAAACCACAGAAGTTTCACTAAGAAAAGCTGAATTATAAAAGTGCTGTAGATTACTCCTGGTGATTTATGTGAGGGACATGGTAATCACAACTCATAATATAACCCAAAGGGCTGCTTGGAGCAGTGGAGGTGCAGGGGGAAGTCGACTCAGTGCTCTGTCCCTCAGCACTATGGCCACACAAGGAAGAGTTGATATTGGAAACTCCTGAGTAAGGCAGCTGGCACGGGAGACAGCCTTGCAAATAAGTGTGCTGTTTTCTCAGATACATCTCTGGTTGTACAAGCATGCAAGGGCTTTTGAATGTGCCAGCTCGTCCTGTCAGCCACTTGTCGCTGAACGGGAGGCTAGCATTCACCTCCACAAAGAGAGAGCAACACAATAGCTTGCATCGTCTCTGTTTCATGGTGCCCTAGGAGCACAGTATGCTCCCTAGGAGGTACTCTCCCTTTGTCCATAATAACATTTAACAGTTAAGCCTAGGTCAAGAGTTGAAATAGCAAAGAACCAACTGCCTACATAATTGTAACTTTTCTTGCACTGTGAAGATAAACAAAGACAAAAAAAGATATTTTGAAAGACTTGAGGAAATTATTCCTTGGTATTTCATTGCTCTTTGAACAGGAATAAATAAAAAAAAAATGAGGGGAGAAATGTAATTTCTGAATTTGCTCAAATCTCCTCCCTAGAATTTCAACTGACTCTCTCGTCAAATGATGAAATCTTTGCGTATTTAAAAAATATGAAGTAATCTGTTTTGTAACTCTTTCTGACTAAATGCACTGGCACTACAATGCAGAGTACAGCTCAAAAACCTTATCAGGCAATTGGGAGTGTTTTCTGGAGCAGCAGGTAAAAATAAGAATTTACAGCCCCTTTGCCTTCCAGATCAATGTATTCTAGGTTCAATGCCATGGATCAATACTACAGTTGAGTTATACTACTTTCTGCATCAGCTCATATCACTGAGATGCACTGAAAATATTAAAAGGAGAGGGAGATAATTAATGCAGAAAAAAAAAAATCCCCAAACCTTAAATAAAACTATTCCACTTTCTACTGCTTTGCTAAAAATAAGCTTTTTGGCAGATGCTAATATTCTGAGCTGGCTGGCAGCCTAAAATGAGTTTGTGGGAATCAGGTAGCACAAATGGGTGGCTCAGAGAGAATGTGAAGCCTCCTGTGAGATTATTTAACATTTTCCTGATGTCCCAGATGTCCACAATGGGCCAGAGAAGGCACGATCCCTGCCCCTGGAGTGTAAAATCAGTGCAGTAGTGTATACAATGCAAAATCCAGGTGTCGTATAGATTACAACTGCCAGGAACATGATTCTTGGTATCATCACAGAGCGCTGCCACTCTTTCCAACTGCATAGCCCCCTAGAAAATCCAATCCATGCAGAGATCATTCAAAGGTTGGGAGCAGATGAATCACAAGCCTCTGGGAGGTGAAATTATGTGGGTTCTGATTTTAACACTCATTGTTTTTTGAGCATAGAAAATATATACAAACTTCAATTTTATTGAATGATGCTGTAACGAACTGCTCTTGTTGACTGCTCTCTGCAGAGGGCTTTGAAATAAAAATTATAGCTATTTAACTGTTTTGAAGCTCAAAGAGTGCAACTGAGACTGATATTGACTCAAGTGTAGCCGTTTTCTGAATATTACTGCTGTAACTGCTGACACACAGCTCTAAGGGCTATTGTTACATCTCTAGTGGCAATAGGATATATGTGCGATATTGAGTAATGCTGGGTTCCTCCACAAAGTTCTAGTGCTCTCTGCAGTACCCAAAGGTTTAGACCAGTTATCCAGTTACAGAGCCTCAGGCTCTATACAATGTATGTAGCTTGCTATCTGAGATCAAAACAAATACCAAGGTAGTCATCTGAGCATGCAGCAAATATCTAAAAATATGTTTAGACTGCTAAACTTACATGATTCATAGGTGGGTACATCAACCATCAACAACTCTGCCTTTATTTTCTATAACAGATCCCAGAGAATTAAATATAGATCTCAGAGTCTGCAAGCAGGAGCATCGTAACGAATTATTGTAAGGTAAACTATGACAGAAATCTACATCATGCTAGCCATCACCAGAAAATGCAGGACGGCTTGTCCCTTGCTGAGAAAACGACAAAGCGCCTCGTTCTTACCACGGGGTGCGATAATTCCCAGGGCTAGGCACTGCAGTGAGGCTAACACATGGGCCAGACCCTCACCGACCCCACCGTGACTTATCCGAGCACCTGTGTTTTACTAAAACAAGACACTTGATGTCTTGTTTTAGTAAAATATGGACCAGGAGCTCTAGTCCCAGGTGACTTTCGAAGTTCCTTTTCAGAACAGGCAGGATTGGCCTCTGAGAGCCTTTAACAGCATAAACCGGTTGTGGCTCCTCTGAAGCACATTTCCATGTATTCCGTACAGTACATAGGAAAGAGGAATACCATCTTGTATAACACACACACCTTGCTTCCGACTCATTATTTTCCAGGAACAGCTCTAAATGTATTTTATGCAAAGAGTAGCTTATATTTATGTGAGATTAACTTTATATTATTTTATTAAGTTTGGAGGTATGACAAAACAGCCTACACCACTACTCTTCAGACATCTTTGTAAAGTGCTTTAAACATCTACACCACACTAAATACTAAGTGTTTAATATCATGATGTCAGGCTAAATGAGGTGCGTGCAGTATTGAAAATAGCAGTATTATAACATTCTCAAAGTGCTGAAAACAATCACCAAAATATTCTTGTTTTCTTTCCACATAGCGCAACTAAAAGCAACTGGCAACACACAGATGCATCTAGCCCAGTATCTGAAGAATAAAGACAAGTATTTCTAATAACTTCTGACTTCAAGTTTCCATACTCTGGAAAGTTTTCTTCACTGTGAAGTACTAAAAAATTACATGCCATGTTAGAGGCACCAAGTAAGCCTCTGTTACTGCCGTGAAATAAAAATGAAAAACAACAAATTGTGCTTAGTACTCTATTGGAATACTGCTTATTCTGCATCAGATTAATTTGCATGTAGGTGTGGGAATTTTACAAATGTGATGTGACAGCTCAAAACATTGCTTTTCCTGCATGGACAAATGTCAGGAAAATTATCCATCTGCATTCACAACTGCACTGTTGCCTGCAATGAGATGGTGTCTGATGTCATTCAAACAAATAGATGCATTCACTTTTTTCCCAGGGTGAAACAAGCAATATTTGTAAGTGACAGAATATTTATCTCTTCGCTACTGCTAGTTTCATCCTTGTATCCTGTTATTTTTCTCACACTGTTCAGGTACACCAATTTGAAAGCTTGCTCAATAAACATTTATGTTCCATGCTGCTTAATCCATCCAAATATTAGTGGGGTATAATCAAGGAATTTCCATGAGAAATAAGTAAATTGAGGAAGTGCCCTGTTATTACTTATTTTTTTAGCATCCTAAAGAATACAATTGTTCTGAACCTGAATCAATAAAAATTCCTTAATGAAAACGCAGGTAGCAAATAGAATGCCCAGTCAGAAACAACAGCCTTCTAAACTAATCTTCCTTACAGATGAGTAAATTCACTAAATAGCCTGTTAAACAAATACTGTCACGTTTACTTTCAACCAAGCAAGAAAGGCAAAAGCTGAGAAGCATTCCCAGGAACAAATAAAAAACAGCAACTACTTTTTTAAAAAGAATTGTAAGAGCAATAATGCAGTGTTCTGCATCTTTGGTTACCTATATTAAGCAATTAATGGTGCACAGTAAGCTGAGTGTCAAATAGACTTGCTGCTGTTTATGCCTGCACAATGTAATTCTGATTCTCTGCGTATGTCCCATTCCATCGGGTCATATCAAATCATGTTTTGTCACTGTTTATTAATTCAGCCTAAATCCAGTTACAAGACACACACTTCAATGCACTTAGTATTAAAAAATGCTTTCCATAATTCCAAATTTTTTAAAATGTGAATGGATACATCCAATTACCCAGTGACTTGCATGTCAAGTTTATTGCATTTCAAGCATGTTCTTACTTAAGGTGTTGAGAAGTAATTTAAAAAACTATTCCCTTTTACTTTTTAAATTGCAACCACAAACTACTGAGGAGTTGATTTCCACTCTTTGTAAGAGGAGTGACTTGAGCTAATGCTAATGCGAATTACTGAGGCGTACCGTTAAAGTTTTAGACAGCCTCAAGTTTCCAACAAGACTAGGGAAGTACGGCTGGGCCACTTACGGACTATTTTGCAAAAAGTAAAAGCTTAGCAAACTAACATTGGCAAATTTTCCTTCTACTCTGCTATGATTAAGTCTCATTTCAGTTGTACATGAGGGACAACAAAAAATTAAATATCTACATTATGTTCTGTAAGCATAGTTACATCCAGAATAATACGGAGTGAGAGGGAAGAAGGTGATGAAGAGACAAAAAATGAAGAGAACTGGTTTACCTGATACTGTACAACACTTTCCCAGTTTTAGAAATCCTCAGCAACTTGTTGTCTGTTGTGACATCATGGAAGTTTGCTCCCTTCTCATTGGCAAAGAATAAATCCGGCTTCCAAATAGAGTCCAACATAGAGGGATCCAAATCCAGGGAATCATCTGGATATTCACTGTAAGCCAGACGTGAGTCGTTCCACTGCTGTCTCAAAAAAATGTTCACCCTGTAGTCCTACAGAAATGCCATGTGAAAAGGTTACTGAGCCATTTACCAAAATTGGAAGCCCACTTTAGCTTTCTTTATGCTTTTAGATTTACTACAGTACCAGCATTACAGCAAATGTTTATGTTATCCTTTGAAAATAAGATTTGCTGTTTGAAAATAGAGCAGTCTAAATGTTGTATTGAACCAAACAAATACAACTGGTACATTTTCCAAATCAAAATTACTTCAGTGGTGAAAAAAATATTAACTACAACCTCCAATATCCAATATTAAATATAACCCTCTTTCAAATGCTGTGGATTAACTCAGAGGTACTCTGAAAGTCAAAAAGCATTGCAGCTAGATGCATAAAATTTTAACAAAGATTCTATAAAACTACTAATTTAAATAAATTGCTTCCAATTTGTAAAACAATTATTTCTAATGTTCTCATGAATAGTTGCTAATTCCAATGAAGCCAGATTTGTACAGAAGAAATTATATCAGCACTTCTTATTTACTGTTTGTGTCCTTTTTCTATCTACTGTATGCTTTTCTCTGTATGTTCCTTCATTCACTCCTCTCTCTCTGCATCCCATTAAAATTGTTCTAATTGCATTCTTCTGCTCAGTGGTCTGCTAGTCACAACTGGGAAAGGTAGCAATTATTTAGAGGTTCATTTAGAACCAACATTAATGCTGTGTCAAGAACTGGCTATTAAAGGGGACTGTGAAAAGAGCCTTTAAGGTCTGAACTCTCTGGAGGGAATGGAAAGATGTTAATACTTATTCTCCTTATCCTGAATTTCCAAAGTCAGCAAATAAGAGCTTCATCTCCCCTAGGTTTCTGTGTTATTATAGCGTATTTGCAAAAAAAGTACTTCATTCAACTTGCTTGTGAACAATTTATTAGGAATACATCTGCTCTTCCTTTAAAAGGAAAGCATTTAATCATATTTATATTTATTATATTATCCAATGGAATATGTTATCAAATAACTCTGCCAACTGTACAAAACCCTCACATTTAGGATTTGCTTTATGGTAGTTGCAGTACGTTAAAATGGCAGCACTGAGCTTTTGAATTGGAAAATACATGAGTTGACCTGGGTTTAGCTGTGCCACTGAACTGCACAGTCTAAAGAACTTATCATACTTGCAATGTAAATAAATATTCTCAGTCTGCTTAGAGCTGCAAAAAGCAGCTTGCCCATTATGCCGTCTCTGCGAATGAGCCCCTCCAAGCTTCAGCATTGGCCACCCTTCATTCTGTAGGTTGGTGATGAGGTGTGTCCCTGCCCTGACTGAGTATTTCTGACCTTCAAACTGATGCAGTTTTTGAACCCTATGGGATGATGTTTTGTGATCTCACTAGAAACATGATTTTTCTTGCTTTCTCTATAATTTTAATTTGCTGTTGGGTGAATGTGAGTCAAAACAGGAATGCCTACTAATCAGAGCAAGATAGACATGAGAGAGGTCTCAAGAATAGCACATTTATAAAAGATACTTACAAAAGCCTGTATCTGTTTTTCACAAGTTGCTGTACTTTTTATGATGGTGTTGTTTCATACAGTTAAAGATCAGATAGCTACCTGCAGTTCTGAGCTTATAAAATGTCATTCTATCTTGTGAGGATACACTAACCCTAAGCATACTTTCCCTTGTTTCTTAGTCTTAGAAACTGAAAGTGTCTTATGAGTTTATATGGGACAGTTTTGGTTACAAAGCCAGTAAAGCACTTGATTTTCATTCTGCAGAAAAGAAGGTAGGAGCTGTCATCAGCAACTGCTGGCAGAATAAAATTGCTACAATTAGTTGCGCAACTGCCTTTAATTTTTCTTTGAAATAAGATATATCACAAAGTCTATGGAAAGTAGAGGGATTTTTCCCCTCATGACATAGAAATTGTAAATCTGTCAAATCAGTAAATAGTTTAGAAATATCTCAAAATAAATGTGCTTTCATTTCTACTGCTTTTTCAGTAGTCGGTGATTTAGGTAAAAAAATCAGTTTGAAAAATTTTTATTCATAGAAGAGCTTGCCTTGCATATGATGATATATATTATACCAAAAGCATAAATAATACCAACAGGATTACACCATCTTTTTCAATATGTATCTTCATAAATCTATTAAAGCCATCACACTGATACACTTAGAAATGCTCTCTCTCTTTGAGCGCTGTGCTGTTAGAAGAAAACCAGCACTGAAACCTTTGTTTATGTCTCATAGGCTTTGCATATATATGTTTATTTATATGTATAGATATTTTAATAAGAAATAAAAATGGAAATATAATGTAACATGGACATCACAAAACCATCTTTTTTTTTTCTCCTACGCTTGCAGTATAAGCAGCTGGGAGGGATGTGTGTTTACACAGTCAGAACTAATCATGTGCAGAATTTTGAATTTACTTTTCCTGTGCTAACATTGTAACTATCTTCTGAAGAAAAATTCTCCTGAGAATGGTATCACAACAGGGAGCTCAGGCAGACTACAGTGTGTATTTTGCAAGTTCCTGAGGGTACAAGGGGGTGGACTGTAGTAATGCACTCCTACACGACCACGAGTACACCTGCTCCACAAATCCTTTCTGACAGCACCACTGCTCTGAATAACTAGTGTGGACCTGAAGATTCAACCTCAGCTGCAACACTGATGCCAGCAATAGCTCAAGGCAACTCAGATACACAGTTTTCCTCTGTTCTTAAGCCGTAAGACGAGAGTAATACTAACATACTAAAGGAATATTCATCTGATTAGTTTTAGTAGATTTATCTGAAGATTCTGGGACTCCATGCACAGATATGCTTAGTTTTTGCTATAGGAATCTAGGGAGAACTGGTCTTTCAGCAAATTCATGGCCACCAGGTTCACTTCTCAGAGCTTCAGCAAAGCTCTGGGTCCCTTTGGCCTCAGGCACTGCTGTGCCAGGGGAGCGTTGGGGAGCCCCACCCCATTATCAGTCCTAGTTTTTGTCGCTGAACTGACAGTCATCTTAGATCTTAACGTTCCTCTCGTCTTCCCCTCCAACTGCATTGATCGCCCAAGTGTTGAGTTGGATGTCCGAGGCAAACAGCAGATTTAGCTGGCTTTTCATGTGTAGGAGGGGCTTGCCAAAGAGACTACTCTGTCTCCGAATCCTAAATATGAATGCCAACTGAAAAGTTATGGTTGAATCATCTATTTCAAGGCCATGCAACAGAAAAGCACTGGGTTACCTATGTGCCTAAGCACGCAAGGCATCGCAAATGGCTTCAGTGGGAGTCTCTTGTGCAGTTAAAACTAGACATGTGAATTAATCAGGAGCTAGCAAGATGATTTGTAATTTTTTTTTTCTAGTGGTAGGATAATATCATACAGCCAGCCGCAGCCAAGCTTCATTGCTTCTAAAATGTTAAAAGGAATGGCAAATTTTTCTGCTAACATAAGTACTCAAAACACCACTGGAGTTTGAGGCATTTACCCCAACACAGAACTTGCTGCATAGTGTCAGTCATTGATTATAGGGCATAACAGCAATAATAATGTCCTCACAGTTATTCATTTCTGTAATTAACAATTAGCTCGTCAATGTACAAACTGCTTGTAGCTTCTTCTACAGCTGATAGCTAAAAAATCCTGGTCATTAGCAACACTGAACATCTGAATTTCTTTGGGACTCTGCCCAGCCTGATGTAGATTACTCATCTGTGATACTCAACTGCAGTCATGCTGTACGGTGAATTTTCTGCTGAATACTGCATGTGTGAATGCTTCCAAAAATAGATACAGAACTTACTGGCATAACTGCTTTATTCAAAGAAGTTTCTGAGAAGCGTCTTTTTCTCTTTCTTTGCAAGTTAGGGCTCAAATGAAAGGCAAGCAAATCAATAAAGAAAATTTCCAGCAATTCCATCTTGACTCTGATCTGGCCTTCTAAACTATTTTTATTTTGGTATAATATACATCATTCTAGTATGGAAGAAAACTATTTCTTTTGAAGAAAAAAAAAATCAGTTGTGATACCGTCCCATATTTATATTATAGTGCAGAAAGACTAATAAATAAGCATTTTGTTTTCCTATATTTTTGGAAAAAAAAAGTCATGAAGACTCTATGGAATTCATCCATTTGGAAAGAGCCAGGACAAAATTCAGTTTTATTTCTGAATGAAGGGTTTTACCTTTTAGAAGAATACGCTGGACATAAGAGTTGTGCCAGCTTTCCACACAGGGATGAATTTCACCCAGGTGTCATCATCAGAAAACAGAAGCTACTCCTGCTAATGGCCTAATGAATTTAGTAGGTCTAGGCCTGCAATTCTGTTTGTCATGTTCATTTCTCCTACTGAAAGCTTCTCTAAACAAGTTTTCATCTCCTAAGTTTCCAATGAGCTACTGTTGATCATCCAAGTTATATTCCGACAATGTCCCTTCAGTGCATATACATGGTTTCACTCAGCAGTCCTGTCTTCTGAGACAGGAGTGTCCCTGTTGAATTTACAATCCAGGCTTTTAAATTAATCTTTTAGTTTTGTGTCAAAACCATCAAGAGCATTTTATAGGGAAAAATGAATCCTAGGAGTCAAACAAAAATCATTATTTATCACAACAGATGCCAACATTTTTACCACGTTTATATCTATTTCAGAAAGGCAAAGTAGATGGAACAGTAATTGATATCTGCCTCTCAGAGCAATTTTAAAACATCCTAAAACTAGACACACTAGTTATTAGAGAAGTGACAACATTAAGAAAATCAATATCAAACCATTGAACAGCATCTAAGTAGAACTCTTTCCACAGTTTTGGCAGATACTATGAACAAAGCAAAATAAGAAAGCCAATAGTCTTTGTTTTCATCCACTTGAATGTTTAGCTGTTTTCAGCAGAATGTGTTAATGAACATTGGAAAGGTGCACATTAACATATTTGATAGACGGCAAAATGTAATGAGGGGATTTAATCAAAGCAATGAAAGAGTCTAATTAATGCAATCAGCATCAGGTCGTGCAAATATTTTCATTGAATGCCATCTTGTAAAGCCAGTGCAGAATTTTTGCTATTTAATGCTATGCTGATGCCTCTACATGCTAGGATCAACAGACCTGGCTGTCTAAAAAAGGTTACACTCATAGTTAGCTTTAAACTTTAAAACAGGAAAACTAATGATGTTATCAAAAACTGAAAATTAAGTCTGCTGATAATTATGTTACATCAAGATATGTTTTTCCTGCCATTTTTAACTTTAGGTTTTTTTAAGGTGTTTAAAATTATTACAGATACATACTCTGAAGCATTAACTTACCTGTTTATTTTATAGCTCTGTATGTTATAGCTTCTCATTTATAGAAGAGTCTTTCCCACACTATTTAAGAAAGCAACCCGCCCTAGCAATAACTTGCCTTCTATCTCTAGAAAACATTAATAATAGGGTGGTCGTTAAAATAAAAATATTTAGAAGCAGAAGATTTATGCTCCTACATACCTTAGGAAACACTTTCTAAAATGATGGTATGAATTCCAATTGAATTTAAATGAAGTATTTGAATATCAAATAAAATAATTAAATTGGGCTAAATATCTGCTCTTCCTTCATAATGCAAGGATTGCAAGGCAGTATCCATCCCATTTTATTAACAAGCTGTTCTTTTGTATACCTTAAGTCCTTTTATGAGTAGCAAGCTCACTTTTAGCTACTGTGAACTCAGTCCTACAGTATGCTAAGCACCTTTATTGCCTCTGGCTTCAGCAAATACAGAAAGATCTGGACACTATGTAGGAATCCTCAGAAAAAAAGAGTTATGAAATTACATTGCAATTCCTTCAAAAGTGGCCATAGCTGTCCATAGTGTCCTGAGGCAATAAGAACAGCTCTTGCAAAATTTCAATGAAGAGGAGAACACCCATTTTTATTTTATTTTGTGGCAGCAGTGACTTGAAGAGTTCAAAGGCAAGCTGAGATTTGTCATGAGACTCTTTCTAGAATGGATTAACCCACATCTTGTATATGAGCACCTGAAAACTACTATGAGTTGATCATATTATTATAAGAAAGCCATAAAAATTCTGTCTGGACTAACACCAGTAGTCAGGTCTATGTATGCTTGAATAAATAACTGATCTTTTTTGTTCATTGTTTGAAAAAGAAAATTTAAAATCTCAGCACCTTTTTAAACAGACTCAGAAAAGATATTTTTGTTTTTCTTAGCAAGTACTGAAAAAAAAATAAAATTCAATTCCAGACTAAAAAAGAAAAAAAGTTAGTCTAAGACTTTCCTTTCAACTTTTTTAGCTTGACTTTGTTAATCCAAAATTTTTGCAATTTTTAAAAGAAAAATCTCATTTTGAAACAGAAAATTGAACTCCTCCTTTTTATATGTATCAAAATTAAAACTCCAAGATTTTAATTTTGGCCTTGGTTTTTTCTGACTAATATTATTCTTTGAATTCAGTCAAAATACACATTTCAGCTGGAATCCCACA
Organism: Chlamydotis macqueenii; assembly: GCF_036417535.1. NCBI lineage: Eukaryota > Metazoa > Chordata > Aves > Otidiformes > Otididae > Chlamydotis > Chlamydotis macqueenii. Next base: position 134,921,574 of record NC_141556.1, read on the forward strand.
ATTTCCTACTACCAATTTAACCCTCAAAATACCCAAATCTCCTTATAGCTATGTGTTTTAGTTATGTGTTTGACTCAAGTTACGCATTCACTCCAGTTACTGATGTGGTTGCAAGTCACAGAGATTTAGCTAAGTTAAATGAGACCGTTCTGGTAGCTCTGCAGTACGGTCTGTAGCAGCAGATAATTCAGCACGTTGTGTAAGACCCACTTAAGATATGGACTACTTGGCAGGGAGTCCCACAGCTGAGCTCGAACCAGTCTTCTGCCTCTTCAGTGCTAATGAATCCAGAGAAAGCTGGTTTGCACACACCTGTATTTGCTGCCATCACAGTCACTACAGGCTATGGTGCAGTCACTGTAGATGCATGTTTAGACTTGATAGTTGAGTTTAATAACTTATATATCTCTTTATATAGTTTATTTTATATTGCTTTTATTTTAATTGAGCTAGTAGGTTTTTAGTAGCTTAACAACTTTGTAAATGTCCCCACATCCTGAGCATCTCTATTCTATGTCACATGCCACTCCTTCACAAGATGGCTTCAATGACCAGTCCCACTCACCATTGTAGTTTCTGCTATTGAACCAAAGCTGTTGATAAATATGTTGCAGGTAACATTTACAGGAGGACCTACAAGTTGAACAATAAATAGAAAAATTGACAGGTTGTGTTCATGACATGTATTAAGTATTGTTGTTCTCTTGCCAATGGCATCGTAGCACTTACCATTGTGGTTTCTGTGACTGATCCAAAACTGTTGATAAAAATATTGCAAGTAACGTTTACTGGAGGACCTGTGGAATGCAATAAAAATGTTGCAATATATATTGAAACAAAAGTACAGATCCCTCAGCCTCCGTACAATCTGGTACAGACGCGGCTGAAAACAAGTAGAAAGTGAGTTTTCCCAAACAGATCATGTAAATATCGATCAAAAGCAAAATATTAATTTGGTTAACCTAGTTTAATTGGAAATTGTTTTATAAATACGCAGAACTACATCCTTGCATTTAAGGATTTATGAGAAAAGTTGAGTGAGAGTATGAATGTAACAGCTTTTTCTTTATCCACAGTACCAGCACAGAATATGCTTTAGCATTGCAACCACCCTCCCCTCCCTTCCCTCTCTGACTTAAAATTGACATATTATCTCTCCACAGCTATTCTACTCTGTATGCAGTGGCTTGCACTGAAATTCCCAGCAACGGCCACTTTTCACATTGACTCCAGTCCACTGAGAAAGGACTTAGACAAGCAGTTCTTCACGCACCTGATCTGGAGATGTCTGCCTTGCCATAAAGAAATATTTCAGCAATATCTGGCCTGGCTTGACATAGCTTTCATTAAACAGCTATTTGCAATCTCTTGCCTCCCACATTCTTTCCCGCTATTTAGCAGTCACTGACGTGTAGAAGAATGAATGGGGATTTAATATTTAATTAGTTGTCTATTAGCCTCCTGGATTTTTTAGGCGTGATCATATAAACAGGTGTTCTCAACTGAATCAAAAAGGATTAATGCTAAATGCCTGAATTTCAGTGACACAAAAGTTAATACAAGCATTGAGTATCAAGTACTTTCTTCTCTCTCTTTTCTCATTCTTTTTAATCACATAATTTTCCTTATATAAAAAAAAATCCAGTGTTCTTTTTTTTTTAAAATGGAAAGATAAAGTAATGTTCCCCGTGAATCCCAGTACACTATAAGCTTCCTGAGTGCTAGATCACCCACCTTTCAGGGAGCAAACATGTTGGTTTTGCTAAGAAGAAAAAATACAACAGTAATATGTTTGGGGGCTGTTAAATTCCAATGAAATATGTTGTTCAACTCAGTTTTTGCAACAACTGTTTTTAAAAAAAACACTTGCTTTTTATGTTGCAAATGTATTTTCACTTTCAACAGCAAGCTAAAACAAGCTAAATAGTCTGCTATTCTCCTTCCATAGTATATTTTTTTTTCCTTTTTACTTGATGATATTTCTACTAGCTAGGCAGCTTGACCAACATATTTCTCTATATCTAAACAAACACAGTCACTGAATTTGGAAGGAACCTCTGGAGATCATGTAGTCCCACCAGTCCATCTAGTTCACATAGCACAGGTTGCTCAAGACCATGCCCTGTCAGGTTTTGAATATCTCCAGGGATGGAGACTCCACAGCTTCTCTGGGCAACTTGTGCCAGTGCTCAGTCAACCCCACAGTAAAAGGTTTTTCTTATGTTTAAGTGAAATATCCTACGTTTCAGTTTGTGCCCACTGCCTCTTGTCCTGTTACTGAGCACCACTGAGAAGAATCTGGCTCCATCTTCTCTACTTATCCCCCATTACATATTTACACAGATGGATAAGATCCCTCTGAATCTTCTCCAGGCTGAGCAGCCTCTGCAATTTCAGCCTTTTCTTGTATGACAGATCCTCCAGTCCTTTAATCGCCTTCGTAACTCTTTGCTGGGCCCTCACCAGTAAGTCCATGTCTCTCTTGTACTCCGGAGGCCAAAGTTGTGCCCAGCACTCCCCATGTGTCTTGTCAGAGCTGAGCAGAGGAAAGAATCCCTTCCCTCAATCTGCTGGCAGTGCTTTGCCTAATACAGCCCAGGAGGCTGCCCGCATTCTTTGCTGCAAGGACACATTGCTGGCTCATGTTCAACTTCATGTTCACCAGGACTCCCACAGCCTTTTCTGCAAAGTTGCCTTCTAGTTGGTCATCTCCCATTCTGTACTGGTGCCTGGGACGGTTCCTTCCCAGGTGCAGGACTGCATTCCCCCTTTCTGAACATTATGAGGCTCCTGTTTGTCCATTTCTGCAGTCTGTCCAAATCCCTCTGAATGACAGCACAACCCTCTGGGGCATCAACTATTCCTCCCAGTCTTCTATCTCCTGCAAATTTGTTGAAAGTACACTCTGTCCCATCATCCAGGTAATTAAAGATCATTATAAACAGTGTTGGCCCAGTATCAACCTCTGCAGTACACCAGTAGTGCCTGGGCTCCAACTGGACTTTGTGCTGCTGATCACAGCCCTTCAAGCACGGCAGTTCAGATAGTTTTCCATGTACCTCACTGTCCATTTAGCTAGTCTGCTCCAACAGTTTGTTTATGAGGGTGTTGTGAGAGACAATGTCAAAAGCATTGCTAAAGTTGAGATAAACAACATCCACTGCTCTCCCCTCATCCATGAAGCCAGCCAAGTCATCCTAGAAGGCTATCAGGGTGGTCAGGAATTATTTCCCCTTCATAAATCCATGCTGACTACCCCCAATCAACTTCCTGTTCTTCACATCTGAAAATGGCTTCCAGGAGAATTTGCTCCAGGCTTTGAGGTAAGGCTGGCCAGCCTGTAATTCCCAGATCCTCCTCCTTGTTCTTCTTGAAGATAGGAGTGGCTGTTTTTCTCCCCGCTGTGATCTTTCAAAGATAATTCAGAATGGCTTCACAATGCCATCAGCCAGCTCCCTCAGCACTTGTGGGTACATCCCACACAGTCCCATGGACTGATCTGTGTCCAGTTTTTTTAAATGCTCTGTAGCCTGATCCTCCTTCATTGACTTTTTCTTGATCTGGACTTTCCCACAATTCTCAGGGACATAGAATTCCTGAAGATCAGGCTTATCAGTAAAGACTGAGGTGAAGGAATCATGGAGTGCTTCAGCATTTCCCCATGCTCTTTGTCAACATTTCTTTAACCTCATGGTGTTTTGCAAAAGCCACCATATGTGAGCGCCACAGCTTTCAGTTCCTGAGTGCCAGCAGAAGCTAGATAAACTCAGGTAAACATCCTTACCTATGTTAGGAAATCCACTACTGCACCACAGTCTGCAGTTCAGATGTGCACTAAATAGGTACATGCTAGAGCACTGTATCTTAAAACAAAGCAAACATCTTGCTCCATTTCTCTACCGAGTTGTATAACTTCCACTTTCCTTCTGCTGGTAGATGTGGAATAGTATAAGAGCTCAGTAAACGTAAGTACTGCCAGTAAAACCAGTCATGTTCTCTTCATCCTCAGAGTTTTCTGGAAACAGCTTTATTGGTGAGATATCATCAGTTCTTTTTTTTTCTGATCATTTATATTTGTTTATAAATATCAAAGGTGTAACGCAAGATTTGCAAGCAAATGAGAATAGAAGGTACTTATCAGAGGATCTTAAAAATGAACATTTGATCATATAACTTACAGATTCTGAGTAAAAGTCCAACTTTCTCTTAAAGTCAGTCTGATAGTGATGGAGTTTCTAAACGTGCGTAGGAAACGTGAGCCAAATTAAGTAGTGAAGAAAAGGGTAACTAACTGAGCACTGAATTTTGCAATGTTTTTATTCTTTTTTTGCTTGATCTTTTTTTTCCCACTGTTGACATTATTCCAGTGGGGAGGGGGTGTATAGGTGTTGTACATCTTAAGAAAGAAGTGCACTTTGAAGAGGGCACACAACTTTTTCCAATGAGCCAGTTCACACGCTTCATTCTACAAGATTTTTCTAATCTAATCTAATAGAACATTTACGATGAAAGTAGTAAACTTCTATGAAGTATAGCCAAGGTTTGAGAATGTAATCTAAAACTCTTCAAAAGCAATGGAAACATTTAATTTTATTTCACTGCCTAAAATCTAAAAAGAGTTATTTTATTAAGCAAAGTATACTTTATAATTAAATCCTTTTTCCCCCTAATTTTCCTTTTGTCACCTCCAGTGCAACAAGGTAACAGTCCAGGTACCTTTCCAGCACATTCCAGATAATCAAAGCAATTTTTGAATCATAAAGAAAATATCTGTTTCGGGATTCAGGCAAGAAAAAAAAAAAACCACAAACCCAAAACAGGTAGCTAATGCTCAAATCCACCAGAATGTAGATGTCTGGTGTTCTGAGAAACTGGTAAGATATCGCTTCTGTTCCCTGCAGCTCCCTTCCCCCTGCTTCCCCAGGGGAGTCTGCTGCTGCTGCCAGCTGATGGGACTCTCCAATACATTGTCTTTTTTAAAAGCTCTGACATTATGATGTTTCATACACCTCCCGTGACTTCAGAGCACCTAGCACTTACAGAAAGTCCTCAGCGCTCATCTGCTCACCTTAGCCAGAAGAAACCTTGAAGATACTGGATATTCCTCTAAATTTGCTGGGACATGTTGCCTTTAAGGTCCTGCACCAAAGGTGGCTGTGACCTTGCCACCGACTGGCTAGAGAGTGAATCCTTTCCTAGTCAGCTGCCAGAGGGGATGAATCCATCCCACTGTGTGGAGGAGTCCCAGTGTCGAGTGCTGAGTGCTGAAAAGATCTACGCTGAGCCCCATCGAGCTGCTAACTGCAGCTTTTGTTGAATATTCTCCAGTATTGACAGGAGATGGCCCTGAAGTTTCCTTCATGTGGTAGACTCCTGAGAAGATTTACTTATACTCTTGCCCTGGAGATCATCCTAACTGCAGCTAACCATATCTGTATTCTCATGTCCATCCCAACTCTGCCTTTTTGGTGTACAGTTTCCAGGGTGCACCTGGCAATCTTTTTTTCTTCATATTAATTTCAACCATATAGCTAAAATGTCCTTGGTGGAAATATTATAATCATACAAGAGATTTTAAATCATACCTGTGCACTTGCCAATTTTCTTTGATATGTGTATTTATTAAGGGATTTTGTAAGGCAAACTAAAACACAGTATACATACACACAGAGAACTGTGAGCAAAGCAGAGAGATGTCAAAGCAAAAATCATAGAATCATAGAATCATAGAATGGTTAGGGTTGGAAGGGACCTTCAAAGGTCATCTAGTCCAACCCCCCTGCAAGGAGCAGGGACATCCCTGACTAGATCAGGTTGCTCAGAGCCTCATCCAGCCTGGCCTTGAACATTTCCAGGGATGGGGCCTCCACCACCTTTCTGGGCAACCTGTTCCAGTGTTCTAATAACTCGCATCGTAAAAAATTTTTTCCTAATTTCTAATCTAAAACTACCTCCCCCTATTTTAAAACCATTACCCCTCGTCCTATTGCAACAGGCCCTACTAAACAGCCTCTCCCCATCTTTCTTGTAGGCCCCCTTGAGGTACTGGAAGACCGCTATCAGGTCTCCCCGGAGCCTCCTCTTCTCCAGGCTGAACAGCCCCAACTCTCTCAGCCTGTCCTCATAAGAGAGGTGCTCCAGCCCTTTTATCATCTTCATGGCCCTCCTCTGGACCTTCTCCAACTGATCCATGTCCTTCTTGTGTTGGGGGCTCCAGAACTGGACACAGTACTCCAGGTGGGGTCTCACCAGGGCAGAGTAGATGGGGAGAATCACCTCCTTCGACCTGCTGGCCACGCTTCTCTTGATGCAGCCCAGGATATGGTTGGCATTCTGGGCCGCAAGGGCGCATTGCCTGCTCATGTTAAGCTTCTCCTCCACCAGCACTCCCAAGTCCTTCTCCTCAGGGCTGCTCTCAATCCATTCCCCGCCCAGCCTGTATTTGTGCCTGGGATTGCCATGACCCAGGTGCAGGACCTTGCACTTGGCCTGGTTGAACTTCATGAGGCTGGCACGGGCCCACCTCTCCAGCCTGTCAAGGTCCCTCTGGATGGCATCCCTCCCTTCCAGCGTGTCAACGGCACCACACAACTTGGTGTCGTCAGCGAACTTGCTGAGGGTGCACTCTATCCCACTGTCCATGTCGCCGACAAAGATGTTGAACAGGGCCGGGCCCAGCACGGACCCCTGAGGGACGCCACTCGTGACCGGTCTCCACATGGACATCGAGCCGTTGACCATCACTCTCTGACTGCAGCCATCCATCCAACTCCTTATCCACCGAGTGGTCCGTCCATGAAACCCATGTCTCTCTAGTTTAGAGAGAAGGATGTCGTGCGGGACAGTGTCAAAAGCTTTGCACAAGTCCAGGTAGATGATGTCAGTTGCTCGTCCCTTGTCCACCGATGCCATCACCCCGTCATAGAAGGCCACCAGATTGGTCAGGCACCAATATCATGAGATATGAGGCAGAATCACCTCATGGAATGAATGACAGTGAAAACATTGGCAAGATATTTACAGATCTGTGAAGGGTCTTGTGTCTTTCTCTGTACATAATATTTTTTGGTCCATCTTCTGACTTTGGCCCAGGGAAGGAGTCTTTTCCCACCATCCGGGATGGTTTATTTCATCCCGTATACAAGGGAGAAAGGCGAACTGAAGTGCCCTTCTCCTCTTACCAAAGAGAACAGGACTATTTGAAAAGACTAAAATCAATCCTGTCTGAGTATAGGTTTAGAGCAGGGATCCAGGAACAGGACCAAGGGGCAAAGTGAGGAGGCAGTGATCCCACCAGGGACTCGGCGTCCTGTCATCTGTGGAGCAGGGATTTCACATCAGAGCATAAACAAGGGAGGGGATCAAAATGTGGGTGAGGACAGGACAAAAAAAGACTCACATTCTGACCTGAGCACTGGTAAGACAGAGCCCAGGACAGTAGGGAAGGTAGCAGAGCTTGCTGGAGATGTTTTATTTAATTGCCAGTTCTGTAGGCAGCTGGGGTTTTAGCAACCATTCCTCCTCAACCAAACTGAACCAGCCTTCAATGTCCAGTACAGTCCTCCACAAGACCTAAAGCAGAGCTAACCTCCATGAAGGGCTCTATTTTTGCAGCTGCAGTACTAAAGACAGCTGAATTTACCACTTCAAGAGCTTGCCAACACCTCTCGCCATGGCCCTGCAGGCACATCCCTGTGCATTAGACAGCAAGGCTGCACTGCTGCTGTGACACCTCAGCTGGCCACCATCATCAGGCAGGAGCAAGTTGTTTATCCTTCTGGCTTCCTCCCTGCACAGAGTGAGCTAGGCAGGGTAAGGACCGGACAAGTGCTATTAAAGGCAGCTCAGCCTTTGTGGCCAGGGACCATGGATATTGGGCTAGGGAGAGAAAGGCAGCTTTGGTGCATTAGAAAAGTTTGCCTGAGCCACAGGGACCTTGCAGCTACTCCAGAAGCAGCGCAGCTTGCACACTTCTTTCCAAGGATCTGTATAATGCATAGTCCAACCCCTGATGAGAAAATTCACATGATTCAACAAGTTTGCTTAAGGTTCTAGTAAGAAAGCAGGAGGTAGACCACAGGTAGTCTTTATTGCAAGTACCTAGGTAAGCCTTCTCTCTTTCCTTATCGTTCTGCCTTTAGGTAAAACCAATGTTTTCCTCTGTTTAAACACTATCACTTCATTAGAGTGCTGACAGCAAGGTAAATGTATCAGTCATAGGAGGCAAAATTAATGACACCAAGATAGCATAGCTACCCTAAGGCTTACAAATCAAGGTGACATTTCTTGTTGGGGAGTGATGTGTTCCATTTACGAGGTTGTCTTTCTATGGGATTTCCATGGAGTGTAACACCCTGACTCCCTAAGTATCATCATGCCCAGTAAACAGAGAATTCCTTCTTCTTTAGAAGTATTAACTGCAATCCAACGTACCACAGAAATTATTATGCTTATATCACTTTTATTATTAATTGACAACAATTCTACCTACTAAGCAAACCAACAAAACTCCAACCACAAAAAAAAACCCACAAGGGCAGAGATCTCGGGAACCCCTGAAAACCAGTAATTGTATGGTACTTTGCACTGATACAATTTGCTGGGAAAATCAAATAAAGACAAAATTATTGTTCTGCTTCATCAAGCTAAAACCAGATCCTCTGAAAGTTCATCTGTCATATATAATAACTTAGCTTGCTGAGAATGCCGTATCTCCTGGTGGGAATGTGGCAGCAGTTTTGGGTGCTTACTGTTGCAACTGGGACTCAGAATCATATTCTGTTGTATCAATACACATTTATGATCAATAGAAAAAAAGCTGAGAGCCACGAAGGCACTTACAGAGCCAGAGCAAGACCTGCAGAGATATTTAGGTATGTAAGTCCTTTTTAGGACTCTCGTTCCCACTGATATCACTGAGCCCAAATACTACCGAGTATCTGAGGAATATATGTGAGCAATGCCACTTATGCCAATGGTATTTACTGCCTGGAGGAGACACAAAATGCTCTATCCAAAGCAGGCAAGAGGTAGAGGCAACACCAAATGGAATCAGCAGGAAAGCACTACAGATAGAGGAAAGCACAATTTTTCCCTAGTTCCAGCTGCCTATTTCCAGAAGTGCACATGTAGGCACACACACAAATATAAATAAGCAAAATGACATCGAAAGAACTCTTCTCTTACATCAAGATTTAAGTGGTTTCCCTTCACCTGGTTAACCTGAGAAAACATCTGAGCAAAAATGTGGCCTTATGACATGACCTGGATATAAAAAGGGCATGTGACATTCCAAAATTGAAAACTCTTCTTCAGCAAAGTACCACCGAGGCCTCACAAGTCAAATACTCCAGTGATTTTCAGATCCAGGTGATTACAGGATGAGTCACAGACAGAAAATGTCTCTGGAGTAAGTACAGCTAGAGCCATCTATATATATACATCAACATAGTCTGAGGTCAAACACTGAGTAATCGATTTCTGGAGTGGTACGTGAGTTTTCAGCTGTGGGACTATTGCTGAATGTAACGGGAGTCATGCCGGTAAAATCCTATCAACATTTCACGGAAGGAGAATCCCTGCTAAGATGCACTTTTGTGTGCCTTAAAGCCCTTGTGAAAATTGTTGGATTGGCATGCTTCACACTCAGTGAATGCTTTTGTCCACAGACCCAGCTCTGGGAGAGGAAGGTAAGCCTCACACTACAAAACCTCTTCAGTTCTGCATTTGGCATTACAGGATAGTCCATATGACATGTTCATTCTTCCCTGCCTCTTTCTGCTGAGGCTGATAACAGCAACATATATTACTGTCAGCTCTGGGGTGCAGTGGGATATTTCCACATAGGTTATTTAATAGACACTGCACAAGAACAATTTTCAGGCACTATTTTATTTCACTCCACAAACCAGGAGCTCAGAAATGAAAAGCCCTTTAAACAGTTGACATGTTCCTGATTTACCCAGCTAACCTGAGCCAGTCTACAAAGAATATATAGCAATAGCAGTCACAATGGATTGTATAAATGCACTGGAGCTGGCTTTCACATAGGTAGTTTGAGGGCTGCTGCCAACATAGTCATGGCAGGCTGGAATTCACTGGAGGCCATTAACCCCAGGCATTATAGCTTGTGCTGAGCTCTGTATCATCTCAGTGTGGCGCAGAGCACCTCTGAGCAAATTACTTGAAAGCTAACTCAGATACTTCTACACAAGCCCCAGTCATACTTGTGACTGAGTGCAGCCAGTCCCAGAGCTAAAGCCTTCCATGTGCAAATGAGTCTGTGGAAATAAATCTAAAAAACAGTGGATCAGAAATCTTACATCTGGAAACTCCCTGTTGGAACTGCAACCCTACAGTGCGAAGTTACTTGGTACTTATGTCAACTTTGAAAATATTCAATCAAATGTTTTGATTCTTCATATTTCTGTTACACTATATTTTTTTCCTCTGAGCTCTCTACTCTTCTTTCACATATTTCCATTCCAAGTCATGACAAGCACCTCAGTGCAAGGCATCTCTTTTTGAATTCTTCCTTCCTCCAATGCAATAGTGTTAGGAGAAATTAAATTGTTTGCTTTTCTTATGACATGAAAAGATCCAGGCACCTACTTCTTTTCTCATCACAAATCAGTACTCACTGAAGTGAGAAAATGGAAAGGCAGAGGCTCTCAGCCTCACTGGGAGCAGGTAGCAGAAATGCTCCTTGCATTTGAGTTGGAGAAACTGCTTAGTTGCTTTGCATTAATGAAGACAGAACCTTTCACTGTTGATTGGCATGTGACCTGCATAATGTGTACAGAGGCCTGGGACACTCCTGAATGCGGTTAAGTAAAAGATAATATTACATCTCTAGTCATGAAATCTGCACTCCAGTACAGGGTCAGTCAAGCTGCTCCTGGGTAATCTTATTTTTAATAATGTTTTATGAAGTTAGTGTAGCCAACTCATCTAAGAGACTGCATGTAACCACAAGACAAAAAATGTTCACTGAGAAGACAAGTTGGGGGGAAGATGTAATTAATGAAAAAAAAAAGTATTAATAATAATATTGAAATGTTGTCAACCAGTCTAGGCTTCTATTTTCAGTTAGAATGAACTGCTTCATTCTGCTTGGCATACTCACCTCAAAACATTCATTTTTAAAAAAAATGTAGTACTTTGTTCCTTTCTCTCTAAATATTTAATATTTCTTACTTTGTTCCTTCTCTGTGATTCTGATCTTGTGCTGCAGAAATTGATGTAGCTCAGTTGTAAGTGTCAATAGATACAGGGCTTGGTCAATACCTCTCTCTGTGGCCACAGAGAGGTCTCAGAATCAATTTTAAGTCTTTTTTTTGTTTTGTTTTGTTTTGTTGCTCTGAGCTTGGATATTAACTTTTTTTTTTTTTCACAATTCTGCTAGCTTTACTTTTAATGTCTCCATAATGTTCCTCACTTTACTGCCAGAAGGCATATGCAGGACTTGAAGAAAAAGAGCAGTTTGGATGACTAACATTACTGAGCAGACATTGATTTGTACCTGCTAGGGAATTATACACCAAAAGATATATGGGACACAAATGAACAATGGGATTTAAAAAAATAGGATGGCTCAGGCATAGGGACAAATGACAACAGAAATGGTCAGGAGCTGGTATAGATGGCAATCTGCAACTGGTCAGAGACATGCAGATCCGCATCCTCACCACATCTAGTACTAATAAAATTAAACTGTTCTTCTATTTTCAAACCTTTCAACTATTGGGAATGTCCCATTTTTAACCTTCTTATAGTTCAACTCATTTCCATACAATCTGTGCAGAGTATTACTTTGAAATTAATTCCTCCCTCCTGATTCTCAACTTCAATGCTCCTCCCGTCAGCTGAGTTGTTGCATGTTTAGCTCAGTCTCCTATTCCCTCCCCTTCGCACATCCCCTCTCCCTTTGGGAACCTCCTATGTGTGGCCTCTCACATCCTGAATGCCAAAAAGGATCTGTCTTTTAACTCCAAGACATCCCTAAGGCACTTATTGGATGTCTTTCATGAGAAACTTTTTCAGTCATCAGTTCTTCCTATGTATAAAATGGCTGGAATAATGGGAAAGAGAATGAGAACTCTTCATCAGCCTAGAAAATAAGCATCTTATAAACTAATTGGCTTACTTTTTTATCAATACCAAACCACCTGTTGTAAGGCAATTATCAGCTCTTTGATGCAGGATGCTCACTGCATTGCTGAGAGGATGATTGCGTGGCTTTCACATAGGCTCAGAGCTATGCTGACATAAAGCATGTTGCAGGGTCAGGGTGTACAGTCTTTTTCTGGTTTCTACCACCAATAGTTATGCTGAGCAGGAGTCTTCTTCAAAGAAGTCATCCAAATAAGACTATATCCACACTGAGGAGCTTATTGGCCTGCATTGAATCTGTCCCTAATTATTTATAACTTTGATAAGTCGTGGTTTTTATTTGATAAAAGAAAAAGAGAGTTAAAATCTGTTTTTATAGATTGTGTGTGCTTTGCCCCACACTTCAGAAATGTGACAAAACCAAAATTCTCAGGGGTACAGAGTCAAAGAGCTGAAAAATTATTCTCAGAAGTATAGAGCCAAAGAGCCGCAAAATTCTTCCAGATGCTTATTTTCAGGAAGGGTCCCATAACCAGACTGACCAAAGGCTTTTAACACCTTAGGCAGCTCCATCTGATGGAATATCACAGCCTGGAAGGGAAAATTGCTGTATTCTGAAACCGTTACGTGGAGTGGTCACATATGCATTTTACTTTAGCATGTAGCAGATTATGTACATGTGTTTATGCACAGACAATAGGCTACATTAACATTTGGTTAAAAAGGAGTTTCTATCTACGCTTCTGGTTTGGCCCCATGCATGTAATTTACATGCATCTCTTCAACAACTGCTTTAAATTGCAGTGTGAGAGTTTATAGCAGCATTCTGGCCAAGGTGTTACTGTTGTTTTATTCATCATTTAGGACTAACTCTTTAATAGACGTAGTAAACAGCACAAGAAGAAAATAATAAGACAGTTTTATAGCCTAAGACAAAGATGTAAAGACAGCACACATTGGAATGTAGTCATTAGAGGCAGTCTAACATAACGAGCATCGATCTGGTAAATTTTAATCCTAGGTCTTCCCTGACTAACTATACTGGTTTAAGGAAAGCATTTAGCCTCTTCTCAGCTATATCTCCACAAGTACAAAAGCAGGGGAGATGACACATAAACATGTTCCCAGGATGGAGGAAGAATGAGTTTGTTCATGCCGTGTGTATCAATTGAATATCAGTTACTATTCTTCAAGGGAACGTGCCCACAATTCTGCTAGCTGCAGATGTGTCCATTTCCTTCCATGCGTCCTGGGCCTTGGACACACAGAAACACACAGGTAGGGGTTATTAGCTTTTGGAGGAGAGCATCATACTACTAGTGTGCTTCCCTAGACAGCCCACTGTTTGCTACAGCCAAAAAAATCTCAGCTCCATGACAGGTAGAAGCAGTTGCAGTGTCTGATGCTTTGGTGAGTAACACCCAGGCCCTGGTGGAGGGACCCTAAGGGCCTCATACAGAGCATAGGCAGAGTACAATGCCTCAGCACAGTCAGGCACCATTTGCAGAGAGCAACTAATTTGCAATGGGCTCTTTGAGGACCCTCCTGAAACCCTGCTTCTCAGCAAGTTTGAGGTACCTCACTCGGGATCAGAGCATTTTCTACCAAGTCAACACACAAAACCTTCCTTTGAAAAACCTTCAACAGTTTCAGTCTTTTCTTCTAAAACACAGCCATCTTTGAGGCCCATAACAAAACATTGAGAGGTTTCATATTGAAAGAGTCCTTTCTAGATCTTCTATGGCAACCTCAGATTGAAGGGATGCAAACTTGCACCTCCTAGGCTACAAGGCTATAGGTTTCTTGTGAACTGGGGTGGGAAATCTCTCACTGTCTTCTTTCCAGAGGAGATGGGATTCATCCTAAAGTGCAACTATGGTCACTTTAAAAAACATTTAATAGGTGCAGAGAGCCTACCAAACCCAGTAAACTGTGCAGCAAAGCATTTAAGATACAACATTCAGAGAAAGAGAGTCACATACATTTGTATCATATTGGTTGGGGCAATTATCAGAAAGAGTGAGAGAAGTGCTGGCTCCCAGTCCCTGTCCTTATAACATCGTCTGTGACAGTTACATCAGCTGCCTCTAAGGTGTAATGGCTACAACAGCCACTTCTGTGCATCGCATCAAAATGGTCAAGCGTAAAGGCTCTCCCCTCTCAGACAAGCAGATACATCACAAGGTTGAAAAGCCATCTTCCCCTTGCATTGTCTCCCTGACTTAGTGAAGTTTGAATTCTTTGCTGCAAAATGGGCCACTCAGAATAATTTATAATCCTTTGAATCAGATACTGAACCCTTTAAACTGAGAGGAAACTGGAACAAAAGTCTTTGTCTGTAGAGGAAGGCAGGCCACCCATAGACACTGTTTTGCACTTGTGGGTTTTTTTAGGTGATCCATCCTGAGAGGAATCCCTTTCCTGTGGAATATAAGGCAAGCTCTGAGGTAAATGGTCTCTACAGGGAGATGGAGCAGTGCCTCATCAGAAAGCCTGGGTTTGGCTCAGGAGTGAGGTGGGTGCTAAGCCAGGCAGCCTGGAGCAGTCCTGGGTGCTCTCAGGAGCAGAATGAGAGAATCTGAGGAACTTTAAAATAAAACAGCAAAGCACTACCAGCCTTACTCAAAATGTGGATGAGGGATTTCCAGGGAGGGCTGTTTGTTTATTTGTGGACTTATATTCTGTCTAAGTCCTGTTTCAAAAGCTTCCTTCTTTTTTTTGGCTCATGAAGCCCTTATGTTTTCACCCTTGCCAGCTGCTGACATGTAGCTGAGGCATAAGGAGTAATCAATGTGTCTTCACACTCTTGCAAAACTTGAGGATTTCTGGTAGCTGGCACAGCTCAGATAAGCCACCGGGCTTCTCTAATTTATCCCTTGTAAGTAGATGAATACTTGGGGAATGGCCCTTCTCTCTCATGACCTGTACTGCTCAGATCTTGCATGGTTTCCAGAATCAGAGCCTCTACATTTCTGTAAATTTTGAATTTTAATCATGGACTTGGTATTTATGACATTGGCAGGTCACTATTTATGCCAGACATTGTGCATCCTTCATCTTAGAGCTGTGTTAGACCCTGTACCACCCTGTCTGCATCATTTAGGGGGCTCTTCTCTGCAGGCTGTTAAAATCGGTCATTTCTGTGAAAGATTGTGAAATGTGTATTTGGAAACTGAACCATCAAACATACATTTTCTGATGACTTAATCAGAGATATATATTCATATTTCCAGAGGAGAAAAAAGGGATAATGAATCTGTCTAATAAAAGTGCATATTTCTTTTTTATGTGTACATATTCCTAGTTACTATATCACCATACGTAACAGATTTGCAGTTTATAAATGTGCATATTTCTAGTAAATTAAATGTGCATGTTTTTATGTATTCCATATGTGAATTGCATGTTTTCTAAGACAGCCAAAATACAACAAGATGCTTAATGAGTGACCCAAGGGCATTGGCTTCAACTATATAGAAAATTTAAATCTAAACATGACTTTGGATGTGATAAAAACAATACAATCAAATTAGAACATGATCAAAACAATAGTGTCCCCTGCTTTGATATCAAAGGTCTTTGGCTCTGCTTTGACATTTGTTTTTCATAAATTCCCTTGGCAGTTTATGCAGCAGCAGACCAATATTCCATGACAACAGCCAAATCCATTGATATCTCTTAATTAAATCACTGGTTCTGTATAAAGGCGACATACCAATATGATATGGATCACTGTGGCTAACCTTTTAAATAAAAAAGATTGGGGACAGATCCTCAGCTTGGATGTCAATCAGCATTGGTTAGCTTGTGCTTTACACTGCTGCACGCTCACAGCCTTTCTGGCTTGCTTTGGAGGGAGCTGGCTGCAGGAAGCTCAGAAAGAGATCCAGGGAACGAGCAAACAGCTAAGCAGCGTAGATAATCAGGGGGGCTGCTTGAGCTTGCTGTCTGGCCCCATTTGTCTAGAAGCCTAGACATAACCTAACTAGCTATGCAACTCCCCCAGCCTACTCATGTTTTGGGAAAGAACCTGAAATTAAAGACACAGGGGAAGACGGACAAGTTCCATAGCTCTCTTTACCAGCAATTTTAAAAGAAACATAATGTAAAGGATCCTTGCGTAATTGCAGTAAAAAGGTTTCCACATGAAAGCATGCATACCTAGCGCAGGGGCTAAACCTAGCTACATTTTTGAAGCTGAATAGAAATAAAACAAAACTAGCCAAACTCGATATCCTGCAGGTAAGGATCGTCATGCAGCACCTAACTGTGCAGTGAGATGCACGTACACAGCTTCATCTGAAAACAGCATAAGGTTGTGGATGTGTTTCAAGGCAGAAAATAAACCAAAAGCATACCTCCCTAACACTGGATGCTTGCACATCTCAAGCAATCTGTATCTAGGGAGTGCAATAGCCTGGCCACATCCAAAAACAGACCAGGTTGTCTCCTTTCTCCTACAGTGAATCTTCAGCCCATGCCCTACCAGGGGAACCCATGGATAGCATGCATGTCCTCACTACACGCTGTCGTGCCCAAATGGAATTTGAGTCTCTATGGGACATGGCCCTTTGAGCCTCAAACTGTGTGGAGAATAGCCCAGTGCAGGATACCCGCTGCATATGACTTCATGGCCAGTAGTTGTTAGCAACTGAGATCTGGCTTTGGCAAGGTTGTTAGCCACTGGAGAACAAACCTCTGCAGCCTATCTTGGGTATGTTTTTCAACTTTTAGATGTATTTACAGGTTGTTTTTCAAACAGGTATTTACTGTGAAGCATCATGTCTAGATTAAGGTTGACTTGTGGAGACAGTGCCTCTTCCTAGCAAGTACATAGAAGCTGCTTTTATTTATTAAGCCTGATGCCATTAATTTCACCCTTAAATGTCATTCAGAGGTTTCCATTCATGCTTTTTTAAGCATTTCATTACTAGTCAACACAGGGGCCACATAAGTAAGCAATGGGCTTGAACATCTGGGAAATACTGACCCTTGCTGCCAAGGAGTTAAGGTATTAAAGTGCATAAGCCATTTCCTGTAACAGTTGTCAAGCTAATTTTCAGTAAATTACTCAGTCCCTGTGTTTATTATTCAGATATAAACCCACTGACTCGGCATGAAAATAACATTACACCACTGTAATCACAGACTAATCTT
Source organism: Chlamydotis macqueenii (assembly GCF_036417535.1). Taxonomy (NCBI): domain Eukaryota; kingdom Metazoa; phylum Chordata; class Aves; order Otidiformes; family Otididae; genus Chlamydotis; species Chlamydotis macqueenii. The sequence continues at coordinate 134,938,842 of NC_141556.1, forward strand.
TTACAACTACAGTCACTACACCCCCAAACTACATCTCTCTAACAAGACTTTTGAGTTCAGAAACAGCAGCTTTTGGGCAGTTTAATTCACACCGCATTGCACCATCCAGTGACAAGGGTAATGTTAATGGCCACTGTCGCTGCACACCTCCATGTAACTCCGTATAAATCAGAATATTTTTTAGCAAGTAATGACTTAACGGGAAAGAATGTGCTTAAAACACAGAATGAAATTCACTACAAAAGAAAATCACTATAATTTTCATTGCAAACATTTTCCATACCAAAAAATAACGCACTTCACCCAGTGCATGACAGCCAGTCTACTACTTAAAGTATTGGCATAAAGGACACAGTAGTGCCTATAGTTTTCTCTATCTGACCATGTCTAGCTTATGTTTAGACTTTAAATGATTTTAGAAGATGAAGATATTAAAAAGTGGAAATAATTTAGTAACCACTAAGGTCAACACCTGCTAGGAAATTTTAAATTCAAGCTGACTTTCCCTTAGCCCCATGTCTCATTTTGTGATTAAGTTGTAGATTGATCCCTTGTATCATGACATCACACAAGGTGCTCTTGAGGGAGCTTGAGCTGAAGATACACTAGTGTAAGTTACCACTTCACCATCCCTGGTTTCTACCTGCAAGAAAGCACATTTTTGGCTAGTTTTGTAACACAGATGCCCTATGCTACTATTTCTGGTTTTGTTGAGAAAAGCAAAGCGAGCGGTGGAGAAAGTACAAGACATCACTCTGATTTGTTGTTGGTGGTTTTTACCATTAAAAATAAAACATTAATATTAATCAGCTTAAAAGTTCATAATGTAGGTTTCATTTTCTATTATTTTACAGAAACCATGCTCAATTGATATTATAACTGAACAAGAAACAGCAAATCAACTCATGGAACCATGAGCATATGTTTGCTGTCAACAGAAAGACTCTCAGGGACTTAAATTAGTATTAGATTGCAGTCTTCATATTTACATTTAAAAGTATTCCCCTCTGTGTCCTTATACAAATTATTAGCCTATTTGAATTCAATAAAAGCTAAGTGTAAGATGAAAAAGTACGTATTAAAAATCTGACAGACAGTGATTAATGAAACGCAATTTTGAGAGCTCTCACTCCGGCACATCTCTCTAGCTGTTCATCAGAGGGACAATCCCTCTCAGTCCCTGGTCATTTTGTATTCGATCACTTGGTGCATCAAGAAGAACCAGAAATCTGCTTCTCTGCTTTCAAATGTTTGTATAAGACAGAAAGACACAAAGAAGAAAGGATCTTTCAGTATAGAGTACTTCAGTTAAAAAAAAAAAAAGGAAAAAAAAAACAAAAAAAACCCCACCCTGCTGTTGATATCTAAAGATTTACATATTCACCTATTTGTCTCCCGCTATCTTCCTGAGTTTTCTATTTTGGAAGAGCAAGTTAGGGAAAAACAGTGACTAGTGATGAAACGCTTTATCTGGATAAAACACCAATAAGTGTCACTGCAATAAAAGCTGGATAAAACACCAATAAGTAGCATTTTCCTCTCTCTTTGGAATGCTGGAATGTGTAGCCTTTATTCGACAAATTAATCAAATAGTTCTTCTTTTCCAGTAATTCAGACTAGTCATAAAAGTATATTTAATTATTGTATAATCAGTGGTATGAGGTAAATGGGCTGTACTCAGTTGCCTTTTCATGAAATCGGACTTTTCTGACAGTTTAAAATGCTCACCGTGGACTCTGAGAAAGCTATGTAACTGGTCTAAAGCAGAAAAAGCTAGACAAATGCATGAGTAGTGGCACAACTATCTTGATCCATACATCTTTTGTGAAACACAGGAAACAAATACTAAGCCCACACTACGTGCAAAGCCAGATAGCAGATCCCTAGTTCAAACCATTATTCCTGCAGACCTCTTTTATTCTTAAAATTCTTTGCTTTAAAATACAAAAAGTATTATAAATTAGGTAATCATTCCACATTTAATACATTCATCCATTTATATGATTTAGAATATCAGTATTGTACAATAGCCCATATCCCCAAAAAGATCTCAAACAGATTAATGAATGTTAGAAACTGAAACAATTTGTATGATGGTCACAGTAAAGACTAAGTATAAAAAATATCTGTATAATACTTAATGTCATGAAAGATAAATTGATTTTGACCTCTTTGCAGCTGTACTTTTTATTCTTTAAAATGAAAACATATGCAATATAGAACAGTAAGTATTTTCAATTTTTTTAAAAGTTAATAAAACTTGGGCAGCTAGAACATGGGTGTGCATTGTATTGACCAGTAAAAAATGGTTATCAGCTGATAGGGTTTTGACTGATGATGTGACATTCAAAATTGCATGACTTAAATCTCTAGTTCTGAACACTGAGATACAAAACACCCTTCAAAGGAATGTAGCAAAGAACAAGATAATCTTTCAGACCCCTTACCAGAAGACTGCAAGCTCCGGGAGAGTTCAGAAGTTATGAAGTTACAAAAAAAAGTGCTGAAGATCTGTTTATCAGTTCAAACCGCTGCAAAGTACCATCCTGCTCTGGAAAGTGACTTAATTAAAAAAACCCAAAAAATGAAATGGCGGATTCTTTGCCATTAATGGTTCATAGGTGTCATCACAAACAAAAAAACCATAGGAGTTGGAGAGGAGCAGTGTCTGTCAAACAGCACGTCATGCACGCCATACCTGCTCTACCCACTTGAACATCAGGGGAGCAAAGCTGTGAATCTGTATCTTCCTGTGTTTTTCAGGAAATGGTTTTAGACATGTACTGGGGAGCAATAAAGGCCTGCCTTTAAGTTGTCCTACTCTTAGTAGCAGGGACTGCTGCTCTTCCTAGTTTTATCTGAGCTATAAGAGATGAAGCAGAAGTCTTCTTTTAGTGTCTCTCCCATATAAAGGGCAGGAATAAGTTCTTAATGATTGCTACTTTGCTCAGTTCGGGCAACTTCTGCCTTCATTTGCATTCCCTAAAACTTCACTGACATTTATGCAAACACAAAATGATTGTGCGAGCCTAATGCAATATTACTTACTACAAGCTAATGTGGACTCCAGTTCAGGAACTCAGTAAGCACTTTGAAAATTATTCTGAAATTAAAACTTAAGACTACCCTAACTAGAGTTTTTTTTTTAACTTGTCAGCTTTCAAACCTTTGGATCTGAAGGCCATACTAGATTCCTCCTCACAGTCAAAAAAGGCACTTTGTTCCAAATGTTAATTTGCACATGTGGAACAGAGAGAAGAAACTTACTTTTGATCTAAATTTAATTAAACACTTTTCTCATTGACATGCGAACTTCTTTTTTCCTAACAGCTCACTCACTGGCTAAGAAGTTATTGTTTTTTCCAGTCGCTATCAACTTTCACAGAACTGCTAACATGGCTCAGTATAGGAAAACATGCATTTCGGTGACCAAAGTCAATAGATATGAGTACAAATGTACATTGGCATTGGATTTGTTAAGGAAGGAAGCATTTTCTTGGTTTTCAAAGCAAAACCACATTCTGAGCTTCAAATTCACATAGAAGAGACAGTTTTGGTGGAATTATAGGGGTCTCTAGAAATGCTAATTATTTGCAACGAAAACTTCTCTCCTTTCATTCAAAGACAAAAGATGCTCTATGCTCACTTCCAGATGGATTTACAGGACTACAGCAAGGAACACTTGCTGTGAATAGTAATGGTTGCAAAAGAAGCCTCCAGTCCACAGCTGTCTTTGTGCTGGAATGGTGGTGGTGACTCGCCACAACTCAGTCCAAATATTGGAAGAAAACAGGGGAGTCAAACAAACAGAATATTGTTTTTATATTTCATAGGGATCCTGAGAAATTGGTTCTTATAATTCAGCGAACATTCACAGGATAAAATCTACTGTGTGCATACCTTGAGTCCTATCTCCCTACTTTGGGGAAGAAGATTTTACTTTCTTCAGGTTGAATAAAAGCATAAGCCTTTTCCTCAGACACTGCTATAAAGAAGACAACAGCTCAGCACGGAAGTGTTAAAGATATCATCCTTGTGGCTTAAAAATTTCAGGAACAAGTCATCTCAATTGCTTTTAGTGTGGAACTTGGAGTCCTATTTACTACATGGAATTAGTAAGGTCTTCAGAAGCAGCTTCTGACAGCTAAACATTATTGTCATGTGAAAAGAGGGTTTTCGTTCTCTGGACCCTTATTACCTACATTGCTCTCCTAGTCCTCTCCATGGACCAACTGATCTCCATGACAATAACACACTGGAAAACTGAAGTTACTGAGAAGACAAACAGAACCCAGAGGTAAAACCTTCAAATCAATTTGTCCAAAACATAATTGATTAATTAATCAGAAGTCTTAAAAAACTTACCTTTAAAATTTGGTCTGATTCTAGCATCATACCCCGATGTCCTTCCCATCAATTTGTCCAAAAAATCTGAAGGAGACAGGGTCTGTGAGGGGGATTTTCCAGATCTTGAATCATGTTCTTTACAGAAAGTCGTCCTAAATAAATTATTAGCCACCATTAGCTAATATTTAGCTTATATTGTATTCAAGTCATGGAGAAATTATAGCACTAAATAAAACTATCTCAATTCAGTGAATGTAGCAATTAATATTTTTATAGAACAATATAGTCTGTTTTTCATCTGAAAACTTTATTCTAGAAATAAAAATGAGCTTAAGGTAGTACACATGGACACGATTTGCTATTCAGAAAAAAAAAAGTCAGCTTTAAAAAGGAATTCATTACAGTTTTAAGACTTCAGAAGACTAAATTTACTCTTCATCTTTATATGTAGAGCAATCTTACAGGAACTTTGATATTCTATTTCATATCACTGCTTTAATTACATATATGCTGTTAAAACTATATGTTAACACTGGTTTAAGGTGGTCTTAAACTTCCAAACAACAGCTGGCAACACTGAAAAATACTGGTTTTGTTAATGTTGGGAAGGATATGGATGCAAAAAAAAAAAACCCCATTCTTCACAGATTCTACCCAACAAAGATTTAAATCACGCTAATGAATGTCTGGATTACTCCTCAACAGGGCAAAAAGGGTTCAAGAGTCAGTCACACCTGATCTCAGGGTTTTTTTACCAATGAACATAAAATAATAAAATTTATCAGTATTATCACTAGCTGGTATTTATATGCAAGCTCTTGGAACACATCTCTGTTTTCAGGATTTAAGAGCAAACTTCTCGTAGCATATCATACATGTGAAACACCGTGTACACAGCATACTACATATCGCAAGCACATTAAATGTTGCAGAGAAAGAGAATTTAGGAGCTCTCCATGGTTGTTCCCTAGGGAAAAAGAAACTAGAATAAACTGGTCATATTTGCTGTGTAGAGGCACAGATTTAATCATAAAGCATTATTTTGACTCTTAAATAACCAATTTCATTGTTCCTATGTTTCAACATAATCTTTGAGCTATATTAAAAGTAATTCTGTGATTGTGTCTTCTTAACCAGTCTCTGTTTAAATATTTGCCCAAAGGAAACCACTCACTTTCAGGAGTGTTTTGGGGGGGTTTTCTGCACATCTATAAACAAGTATAAAAAAATTAAATATACATGTGAGCATCTGAAATGAGAGGCAAATACCGAATCCTTTATCCCGCCACAAAAGCACCAGAATTGCAAAAGGCAAGGTGATTGTAAATTCTCGTGGTGTGATTCCCCACGGTTTTTCAGGTTACACTTACAGGGGGCGGTTGCTTCTTTTTGCTTTTGTCAGTGACATGGTGCCATTACAAAATATCTTTAATTTTTAATACATAATAGATTATATTCCCCACTTAAATACTGAAAACATTCATTTAAGATAATAAAAAACTGGAAAATTAATGTAGTGTGTTTATTGGGGATGTTCCTGTACAAATTACTTCTGTTTTCATTCAGAGCCCACTAGTTATGAGTTGCATTGTGATCCAGACTCACGAATATCAAAACTATTTCACTGTCACTGTATATAGATCTCATTACTCATACAAAAACACTTTATATGTGTAGATACACAGCAGCATACTGTATATTAATGAAACTCAGCTAAAAGGATGTTTTGGTTAATAAGATTGACCTATTTGCTTTGTACTGCAAAAAGGCAATAGCTGAAGCAAAAGCTCACGAAATGTTAAAAAAATTTTTGAAAAAACAGTCTTAGGTACTGACTGTAAATGAGCACAATACTGTTCTGATCCAGGGTTTTCCCAAAATCAGAGGACTGGTTCTCTAATTGCAAGTAACTACAGCCCTGACAAAATTGATTCAATAATTTCCAAAGCTTGAAGAGGAGGGAACCAAAGCAACTTCCTAAAAAATCTCTGGTGGAAGCAGAGAATTTGCATTTTGGAAGAAAAACTGAATAAAATGTTTTTAGCTATATTGACACTCAGTGAAAAAGCATGTCTTTGAATCAGAGAAATGGAAAATAGATCACCCAAACTTGAGATTATTATTTTTTGTGTTTGTTACCAAGCAACGAGTCTCTGAGTGTAAAAGGGATAGCCTATAGAGAATGAACATGAAATACTCTCAAATATTACAGCAAAAAAAACTATGTTAATGTGACATAGTATCTTTATAGTTATGAATTCCACAACCTTTTGACAAATATCATCCCGTAGAGTTATATCACCTACCTGAAGTGGTTTGTCTCTAAGAAAAATGCAAACAAGGTTGTCAAAATTTTCACTAGCTGCCGGTTCATTCCTCCTGCTTTCTGTGATGATTTGGAAAATATCCCAGAAACGATTCCAGAGAGATGCAGGGAAAAAGTAAGCTGGTGCTGCCTAGATTCCCAAATTCAGCAATAATTTAATTTTCTTGGCAATCAGGAAGAGAAGGTCTGGATCTCTACAAACTGGGGGTAAAAAAGAAGTGCCAGTCCTTGGAATCATGGTCAGGTCAAGCCTAGGCTCATCTCCAGCTGCCAGCACAAAAGAGACAAAGCATCAGACCTGGTTGTTCCTCTGCCTCGCTTTTGGTGACAGACGGGGGAGGCGGGGGAAGAAAGAAAGGAAAAAGAAAGGAAAAAAAAAAAGAAGGGAAAAGAAGAGGAAACAGAACTACGCAAGGAGCATCACGCAAAAGGGAATAGCACTGAGAGCAGTCCTGTTGCCAGTGTGTTTTATTCCCCTTTCGCTTTGAAAATTAGTATTTATGAACGGTGGCGGGGCTACTGGGTCGGTCTGCTTTTCCCCTTCTTTGGGCAGGGAGGCGTCGGCGCTGCCGGAGAAGGATGGAAGGAGGGAGGGATGAAGGGAGGGATGGAGGGATGGAGAGAGGGAGGGCAGGGGCGGGCGGGGGCCGCGGGGAAGCCCGGCGCTTGTGCTGGAATGAGGAAGGCGGGAGCGCACCGCCAGAGAAATTCAGCACTCGGACAGCTCCACGCTGCCCCTGCGCATGCGCTTGGCGGCGGTGGCGGGGGAGCTGGGGCGAGTGCGCGCGTCTGTCCGCGTGTGCGCGCCCGAGGGGGGCCTGCGGGGTGGGGGGGGGATGTGTCTGTGGAGTGTGTTTGCAGGGGGCGGGGGGGCCTTGTGTCTGCGTGGAAGGCGCGCGGGGTGTTTCTGCGAGTGGGGATGCGTGGGTGTGTTTGCTGCAGGGGAGGGGGGGGGCTTCGGGATGTGTTTCTGCGTGGGGTGGGGGTGTGCCTGCCTGTGCAGGGTGGCATGTTTCTGAGCGGGGGGCGGGGGCTGCGTATGAGGGGCTGGCTGTGTGTGTTGAGACGTGCGTGGGGTGGGAGGGGGGGTGGGGGGTATCTGCGTGGTGTGTTCATGAGTGGGGGAGTCGCTGTCTGGGAGGCGACGGGGCGGGAGCGTGCGCGAGGTCTCCGTCGGTGGGATCGCGCCTGTGGCTGCGGCGGGGGTGCGCGCGGGTGCGTGCGTGTGCGCGCGCGCGTGGCGGGCGGGAGACACCTGGGCCGCAGGTGTCTGTGACGACGCAGGGAGGGAAGGACTCTCCTTCCTTGATGGGAGGGGGGGGGGGGGGAGTAAGGAGCCTCTGCTGCCCCGTGGCCGATGGAGGAATTTGGGGAAGGGTGCCCCCCGTGCCAGGAGCTGGCCCCTCGCTTGGGAGCTGAGTGGGTGTGAGGAGGAGGAAAGAGTGGTCTGGGGGGAGTTTGTAGAGAAGCCAAAGCTGTGGGAGGATTGCATGGTTTCCAGTTTCTAGCTGGTGTCAGTTCTCCGTATCATGGAGAAGATCATGCCAGGCAGCTTGCCGGGGGACGTTTCCATCTGCAGATCCCGGCATGCTGGAAGCAGATGTTTCTCTTTTCATAGGCGAGGAGTTGAAAAAGGATGCTATTACCTGAAACCCCGCCGACGGTGAGGCTCAGCTTTGCCATTTTCCGAAGTCCCAGCCCTGTGTCTTTCCCCCGGTGCTTCCCACAACTTTTAATTGCACAGTTACAGGTGTTCAACCCAAGCTGTCACTGAGGTGTCGTGCCGTTCACAAGAAGGAAGGGAATAACTTGCCCCTCTGAAGCACATACGTCGACTGATGGAAACTCTGCTCAACACACTACAACACATGAAGCATTTTGGTAACATGGTTTTAAATGGGCATCTTGGGAATCTCATCTCATGATGTTCAGGGAATATATAATAAAGGAAAATCTCTGCTACCGCCATGGTTTTCCCTCCCTCCCACCACCAGTTACTCTCTGGTTCCGTGTACTCTGCAACACTCCGAAATGAAGCTGGATGCCTCCCAACCAGTTCCATTGGTTCCCATTGGAAAATCCTAAATTTAGTGTAAATCAGAATCAAATCTGTTTCAGCAATCTGGAAAACAATTCCTGCAAATAAGTTTTCTTTTTTTACCCAGCTTGCACTCCAAAAATAAACAATTAGTCTTCTTCAGTTTTAGGTCCAGCTGTATTCTCCTGCCACAGAACCAGTCCACCGGAACACTGCTTCACTTCCACAAAAGTACTTGCACACACATACATTTTTCTCATATCTCCAAGTGAAAACCCTAGCACTTCATGACAGGTTGTCGTAGTTCAGCCCCGATCGGGACCAGACTACGCAGTCTCTCTCTCACTCCCCCCACCCTCCGAGAGAATAGGGAGAGATGATATAAGAAAAACGGCTCCAGGTTTGAGATAAGGGCAGGGAGAAAATCCTTAAAGTTACCGTTACAGGCAAAACAGGCTCGACTTGGGGAAAACTATTCATTTATTACTAAAAACAGCAGCATAATGAGACAGAGAACAAGATAACCTCCCTCCACCCCTCCCTCTTCCCGGGTTTAACATTATCTCTACTACCTTTCCCCTCAAGCGGCACAGGGGGGAAGAGGGAATGGGGGTCGCGGTCAGTTTATCACGCATTGTTTCATGCCGCTGCTTCATAGTCGGGGGAAGAACTCCTCACATTCCTCCCCTGCTCCATTGTGGGGTCCCACCCATACGCCACAGTCCTTCCTGAAACTGCTCTGGCCTGGGTCATCTCTTCCATGGAGTGCAGTCTCTCCAGAATGGCTGCCCCAGCAGGCCTTCCACGGGCCACAGCCACCTTCAGGCATCCATCTCCACCAGTGTGGGGTCATTCATAGGCTCCAAGTGGATCTCTGCTCCTCCCTGGACCTCCATGGGCTGCAGGGGGACAACCTGCTCCACCACGGTTATCACCACAGGCTGCAGGGGAATCTTGGCCAGGAGCTGCATTACTCTTCCCCCTCCTTCTTCACTGACCTTGGTGTTTGCAGCCATTCCTCTCACAAGGAAAGTTCTTCACAACAGGCTGGCAGATGCCTCTTAGGATCTCTTCATATCATCCAGCTCATCTCCTCTCCACTTCTTGCAGCCAGGCCGGGCCGAGTTGGGCCCAGTCGGCCGCCTGGCGAGAAGCCAGAGGGTGAGGCCTGCAAGGCCTAAGAGGCCTGCGCCTCCCCCTCTGCGCCTCTGTCCCCGCTCAGCTTCTTCACATCTTCTCGTCTCTTTTTTTTTTTCTGTTTTCCTCTTCTTAAATACGTTATCACAGAGGCATTATCACAGAACATTCTGCTACCAATTGGCTTGGCCTTGGCCAGCAGCAGATCCGCCTTAGGCCTGGCCGAGTCCACTGAACAAAGGGGAGCAACTTCTAGCAGTTTCCTACAGAAGCTACCACCTTAGGCCCCCCCTCACTAAACAAAACCACAACACAGGTACTCTTACGATGTTTTTAGTCATCTTCAAAAATTGCTTCTGAAAAATAGTTGTTCTGTTCCCACATTAGGAAGAGATCAAAGCCACTTATTGTTCATTAAATGAAACTCAGTTGTTTCAAATGGTTTGTTTATTTTACTTTAATACTGTAGGACATGTCTGAAAAAAAAATCTACTGTACTAGCTATTCGTAGGTGCAAATGCTAGATGATACAACATCTTATGTATAAAGAAATTAAATAACTGGAAAAAGTAATCCAAATATGCAAACATAAGTTAAATCCTTTATTGTCTAGCCTGCTGAGTCTTTGTCAGTAGAATAAAGGGAAGTCCAGCAGAAGAGAGGCCACAGAATTTCTTTTTATTGAAACTATCAATGTTTAACAGTAAACTTTGAGAGCTGATGCTGAATCACTGCCCTGTAACATCCTCTAACCTCTTCAGAAGATAGGTCCTCCTGCTAACATATTAAAGAAGAGAGGTTGTGTTACATCTCTTACTGCAATGTCTCATTCTGAGAAATAAAGCTCACAAAGCTGCATCTGGAAATAATGGAATAGTTTTGAGTCAACAAGAAACATGCTATTCAAAATTTGTGCCTGTTCCCATCTAGGTAGGAACCCAGTAACACTGCTATATATTGCTGCCTTGGGTTAAGATAAATGGAGAAATTGGAAAGCGACAGTTTCTATCAGCTGCAGGAGAAATCTATGTCTCTTTAACCTACACTGCCACCTGCTTAAAAGTGTGGGGAATCTCAGGACTGCTTGCAGAGTTCCTAATACAGAAATCACTGAATAGGGCAGGTATCTTTCCGTATCTTTCTATTCGTACGGATTTTGTGACATGACATGCTTTTAAAGACCTATAAATATTCATTTCCTTTTTTGGTGGAATAAAATAACTAAACATTTCTGTAAGTTTTCTAACTAGAGAAAAGCTACTTGAAAGTCCGCTTTTCAGGATGTAGCTGCTAGCAGCCATTTTCTGCACTTCACGGCTATTTGAAATGCTAAATAAACTATATCCCTAAGCTAAATAAAAGTTGCAGGAAGTTCTTCAAAACAGCCTGCCCTTAATTAGGGCAGAGGTTGTAAAAACATGGTGAGCAATCTAATAACAAAAATTTCTAGTATCTACTCCATCATTCCCTACACCTCCAAATGCCTAGACGCTTCAATGACATGTTACTGAGCGCGGTGGTTAGATGGAAGTGCTAAACAAAACTTGATTATTAAGGGTTGAAAATAGCACGCTACTGATACTACCCTAAGTAATACAACAGTCACTTGAGTAGCTCTTTTCTTGAAACTTGGAGGGCTCAAAGCAACCATTTTCTCTAATCAGAGTGTTCCAGGTCATGCTGGACATATATTTGGGAGGGTGGAGGGAGATTTCAGTGCATCCTTCACCTCTTTTCCATGCATTATCACGTGTGAAAAAGTTCATGCTTTCAGTCATTCTTGCAACACAGTCTCTCTTCATCCTACTCCTATTTAAAAAAAAAAAAAAAGTTGTTTATTTTATTTTGAGTACTGTAAGTCTCTCAGTTATCACTCAGTGACAATTGAATAGTGTCTATAAAATGCACACCTGATGGTGAGGGATGATTCACAGCTCTGCAGGCCAGGAGGAACCATTTGGAAGCTCTGTGCCTGGATGTACACGGTGCTTCCCGGTGTCCCCTGCCCGTGCCAGAGCAGAGTTGCAAACAGTACAGCCTTCAATGTGCAGCACTTTTTGGATAAACTGTGTACATCAAGTTGCACAAATGTGATTCTTTCCACTCATCTGTTATCTCTCGCAACACGTTTCTGACAGCAGAAGTGTGGCGAATGAATGGGAGTCAAGGACTCCCGTCTGGGATGGGATGGGGAGGCTTGTCATAAAATGGCACGGGGAGGTGAGGAAAGGTGAGACGGAAACGCTGTTCTTCCAGTGAAGAGGCGAAATAACACATCCCTGCGGTTCCCCAGGCATACACCAAAGCTTGATGATTGTACTAAATATGATATATTATATCAAGTATGAACTAATTCAGTCATTTCTCTATTCCACCTGAGTTTCTTAAGCACTAACTGCTGGGCAGAAAATAGGAGAGAATCACCCTCTTTCCATGTGAATGGTTTTATAGCAGTTAGTTGGTGGCACATGATTTATGTTTGTTTGCACGTGTATGCAGTTTTTGGAAACATAAGAAATGGAAGAAATAAGGTCAGACCACTTTCTCAAATTATGATAAATAAGTGATCCAGAAGCAAGCTTCTGAGGAAACAAAATCCATCACTTCAAATATGCAATTAGTGTCTATAAGAAGAAAAAATTCAATATAACTTTCTAAATGGTATGTCAGATTATCATAATTGTTGGATATTTGTTAACAATGCCAAGTGTATTTCAATATACTGCCAAATATAAATGAATAAAGAGTACAGTCTGCGTAAAAGGTCCAATTATAATGAAGGTAAAAAAGCGAGAACAAAAACCTGAGGGTAATCTAACATGACTGCATGATGAGCTAAGGATAAGAAACCAACTGGCCTGGTTTTTGAACTGTACCATAACAAATTGTGTAAAGACCAAAAACTGTGAACAAATTTGTTTTTAATTTTGAGACCTGTGGTAATAAGAAGTATCTTTCACTGAATGACAGTGATAGCCTTAGTTATGTTAGGACAATGCAGTAGCTAGGTCTTGAACTGTCCAATATGAAATCAAATGGCATCTTTTAATCATTTTTATGTCTGACATTAACAGATATAACAAAGCATTTGTCAATACAGCTCCATTTTGCATGCATTCAAAATATTTTAACGTCCTCCCTTCTTTTTTCTTATTAGATGCTTAAGTCTCTCTAAACTTTTTTTAAAAATAGAGTTCTTATTGTTCTCCGTTATTTTTTTTTTTTGTAAATAACAGGCATAGCTGGAAAGAGAGCACAGTAAATTTGTCTTGGATGGAATTAACTATTGTAAATATATTTTTATATTGAGTTTACCTCCTATTTCTGAATTTTGCTTTCTGAAAATTTAAATATATTTTATAGCATTTCATATATTTATCTGTATATTATAAAGTGCCTATAATATCGGTTCCTGGTGTGATTTTTTTTGCACTGCAAAGACAGGAAATAAAGCATGCACTAAATCTGGTTTGAAAATTTACTCTCCTCTGTATTAAAGGTCTAACTGTTTCACAATGTCATTACATAGGTATTTACTTCGGTTTTACCAGTTCACTCAAGTTGATTCAGCTATTGGTTTTTGGCATTGCCATCAGATTCCTGGTATTCCCAAGAACTTCCTGTGCCACGAGGCCTCTTTGGGTGATTGATAATACCTGACTTCTCATGTGGTACCATTGAAGCCATTACAGAATAGGGGAGCATTTGATGAAAATAAAATGACAGTATCTGGCATTTGGAGTAGGATAATGTTGTAAATAAGGGAAAATATGGATATAAAGATATTTCAACCTGTTCAGATCTCCATGGGGAGTAGGAGGAGGAAAAAAAGTTAAAATTAACTACTCATTCAGTCCTTCATCTTCAGTCCCAGAATGTGGTTTATACTGGGAGAGGCTGGCAGATACCCAAATAGGAGAAAAAAAAATACTCAGAAATATCACAAAATTTTTCTTATCCCTCCCTTCATAATGTCTCCTGCAATTTAGATGTGAATCTGAATTGTTCCTAGCTCTTAGGTGTCATTTATGACTTAAATTCTTTATGACAAGATGTATTATATATCACAGATTTCAAGAAAGTATCCAAAGTATCCCTTCCAACAAAGGTTTTAATCTCAATTGAATGGACATATTATCAGTTACGATTTCTACAAAATACATCACATGCAAATTGAGACTACTAAGTGAGGCCACTCAAAAGAAAAATCAGTGATATGGACTGCGTTATTTTTGCATTTGTTGTACATGATCAACTACTAAAAAAAAATCATTGTAAATACATGCCCACCTCCTTTGTTTATTTTATCTAACCACAGCTACGAGAGGCAAGTTTTCTGAAGGAAATCAACAGACAATTCATTTCTTACAATTAGGTATCAAAACTCAAATGACCAAATTCATGCAGCTTTAGTATTTCAATTTTTTTTTAAGTTCTGATAGAAACAGCAGCAAGGAAGAACTATACAAAAGATTTATCTCGTGTGTGTCTGATAGGATGACTAACAAAGAGTTCTGTTATATTAAGATGATTTATCTAGTGAACGCTTGCTTCCTATACACACACACACACACACACACACACACATAAGAAAATTCTGTCATGCTTCTTGATTTTATTTGCAGTAATTATTTTGTTCCAGATGTTATATATTAACCCAATGAACAAAATATCTTACTTCTACTGTGGATTAGAGACTTTGGCAGACAGCAGAATTGTATAGTAATGACGACTAATGTTGCGTGTCCTAATCAGTTTAATCATGTCTTCCCTTAATGCTTGTAAACTGAACTTGCTTCTGTTCTGATGGTATTATTTTGTAAATTTTGGTCTTTGATATTTAATCAAGTATGCATTCTTCCTGACGTGTAATAAAACATTTTTTTTACCTCATTTAATGCTTATCAACCTTATTCAAAATAACATTTTAAAATAGACTTTGCAATATGGCATCTGATCTAGCCGTAAGGATGCTGAGATCCAGAGAGGTATAATCATGTATGCAGACTGAAGGAAAGCTGTAAAGCTTAATTTTTGTAAATGGATTACAAGAGTTTCTTTAAACTGATCTTTTAATTTTATATGCCTGGTGAAGAGCATGATGCTAACAATCATAGTACAAAATATAGATGATTTAGATAATTATGTGTGTCCTGCTTGTGCTGATTTTACTTACCAGGATTAGCCATCCCCTAGCAAATCTAAAATCCAGACACATACTTGTTTTCAGTACTGTTAACAAAAAAAAAAAAGCAGCAGCAGAAAAAAAAAAAAAAAGCACCCAGAATAGGAAATACTTTGTCCCAAATGATATTTGGACACTCACCTGTGGCATTTACACTGCTAAGTCCTCTAGTCAGAGAATAACATGCTGTCACTATAGTATGGAGTATGCAATAAGGTACCAACACCACAAAACAAATACTGATATGTGCTCTGAAAAGTTCATTTGGTGGTTTTCCACACTACAAAAGTGTCTCTCATTTCTATTTTTTTCTCTAATATTTACTAGAAAGGAGTATCAAGAGCAAACCTGTGAATGTGTGGGTGCATAAATGCTTTCCCCCTGTCTTTTTCATGGTTCTAGCTACTGGGAGGAAATGTGCTTTTTCTACCTCATCTGACAAACTATTTGGTTTCTGTGGTGCAGCGCGTAAAGGGAGGGATCTCCGTTTCTGCATTCCAGTGACTCACTGCTAGTTCTGCATCTGCCTGGTAGCAGGCAGAATTTGGGTATTCCTGGGATAAGAAGTCTATTGAACTTAGAATCGCAGAATCATAGAATGGTTAGGGTTGGAAGGGACCTTCAAAGGTCATCTAGTCCAACCCCCCTGCAAGGAAAAAGCAAAGCAGAGGAAAGACCCAAAGATGTGTTGACTCCAGGCTAACAGGCTACATGTTATTGGTATGCACATTCATAATCAGTTTTCTCTGTAAATAGAGGTACCTGCAAGGAATCCTCTAAGTCATTAGCAATATTAGAGCTATGATTGTTTCTCAACTTTAGAGCATCTGTTTGCCTATAACAGTAATAGACTCTGTGGCGGAGTCAGATGCTTGGGATCTAGAGGAATTAAAATGGCACTGAGTTAAGTCTCAGTCACATTTAAGGCTGTCTGAGATCCACAGATGAACAGTGTTTAAGAAAGGGTGATTTATTTGTAAATTTATCGAGCAACATTAGTATGCTCTGTGATTTTCTGTATCTTCGATTCTCCCTAGCATACATTGAATAATAGATAGCACTACAAAAAATTCATAAAACTTGTTGAAGAAAATTGTTTTATTCAATAAGTGGTATACAATCATATATTTAAAGGCTATAACATAATGAATTATTCATTATGGGGTAAAATGAAATTGAATTGCCCACACATTTCCTGACTGGAATGCTTAACCATGCATTTGTATTCTCTCACCTTGATTTTCATATGAAACTTTTATTAATCCAACATTTAAATGATCTTCTTACATCTGGTGGTGTTCACTGACAAAATCAGTACTGAATGATAGAGAGAGAATGTAAAGAAAAAAATTATTACAAAACATATCTTTTAGCTAAACTCTTTTCTTTTTGGTAAGCAATTAAGAAACAGGTTTCTGTTTAACATTTTACCTATATTATTGCTGCTGCCCTGACAGGAACTGGACTAATGTTTATTAACTCACTGCATTGAACAGTGGCCTGTAGAACAGTTGTAATAAGATTTTATGAAGAGTTACCAATTTAGTGCATGTACATAATTACTATTGACACCAATGTGAGTAATACATTCATTACACAGTATATACTGAGAGGAGAAAAAGCCTCCTATGGAGAATGTGGACCTGTTCATATCTATCTCTCAATTGTTTACACTCTAGGGAATAAGCAAAGGTCATTCTCCCAGGCTTTTCTCCTTTCTCGCCAAAGTATGAGCCAAATTAAAGTCAATTGGAGTTTCATTGGAGCTTTCAGATATTATAAGTATTCAGCTTGTTAAATAGGTTTGCTTCAAAGCTCTTATAAATAAAAAAAATAGTATGTTTTGTTTTCAAGTAAATTTAGTAAAGGCTGCTTATGCCGAGGTTTTAGTCACCTCCACAGTTATATGTTATAGTTAGGTAGTTACTGCCTCTTCTAAAATCATCTGGGTGGTGGTGTATCCTAACAACAACATCCTGCTCTTCATAAAGGAATCTATTTTGGCAAAATTGGAGTGTTCAGCTTTTGCTGTTTCAGTAGTCATTATTATACAATGAGAGACAAGAAGAAAAAAAATCAACAGGTCCAAAGCCTTCCTAACAACATAATCTTAAAATGCTAAGATTGTTTTGCAGCTGTTGATATCTGTATCGAAAAAGACAAGAACAGTACTGGGTTTTTTTTAAAGAAAGATATTAACCACCCACTAGTTAATGTTGTAGTGTTGTAGAATTAATCCCAATAGCAAGTTAAAGACTAACGCCAATAAAGAAAGACAACCTTCATGTTTATTTATGCAAATAGAGATCCATGAGTAATCAGGACCCAAAGCATAGCTACAGACTCCTGGTGACACATATAGACCATTACCATGGTCCCATTAGAGGCACAAGAAGCCTGGACTGTCAGCATCCTCAGTTTTTGTCTTTTCTTTTAAATTTGTGGTCTTCCAAGCTGTAACATACACATTTCTGTCTAATTTTCTATGCCTCTATGAATTGTACAAGGCTTTAAAATAATGGAAAAAACATTTTTAGAATACAACAAAACAAACCCTATAGATAACAGTTTTGTTAATGACACTGAGAAGAAGGTATCACTAAAAAAAATACTCAAACTGGATCATTTCCATTTTCTTTTTAGGAAAATCCTCACTACAGCATGAATGAAAGTTCCAGTACAGTGCAGGATGCCCTCCAAATTTGATCTGATAAAATGGGATGCAGAAACACTTTGAAACCTGCAAAGCTTTCACTGAGACTCAGAAAGAAGGAAGTTATCATTCAGGAAAAGTTAGCAACTATCTTACATCTTCTAACTTCTCTCTGTTGGTGCAAGCAAAGGCAGCTCTCGCTCCTGGCTGCCAGATCTAATATTTCAACAGTTCGTTGGCACTTCTAACACCACTCTCTTGGATGTCAACCAAAAATTAGTTAGCAGCAGAGTCAAGAAAAAGATTTTTGATGTAAATGTAAAGGCAATACCACCACCACAGCAAATAGTTAGTTCTTACATAGCATCTGCTTGAACAGATCTTGGGAGACATTATAATGGATGTGTCAATTTTCATAGTATTTAAGCTCAGAATTGCATGTGAACCTTTTGGGCACTTGAAGACAGCCTTCTAGAAAACTTCGAGTTAACTCAAGTTAGCATCAGCCTGCCTTGCCCTCTCCCACCCAAGCCATTACAAACAGTGAATTCCAGCTGTGTCACGTGAATCAATCCTCATGCCTCCAAGATGCAGAAAACTGAACTCAAAGGTCTATGTATTCTGCAAACATCTGCTCTGGGACTGGAAACCCACAGTTGAGAAAGCAATTTGTATCTTTGAATTAAACCAATGTATGTATCAGTTTACTATTTATTTCTTCTTTCTCTTCTAAGACAATTTTGGTAGGATGCTGAGGTCTCCCCTGTGGTGGTATAGTTATTTGAGGCCTCTTAATGTGGGAATATCCTCTGCTGTCAGTTCTGGGGATAACACAAAGTAATGAACATGAAAAAAAAAAAAAAAGAATTGTCAAGTTAAGATAAATGGTAACCAGTGCATAATTAATGAACCATCTTCCCTATTGTGTTTAACCTAGAAGGATAATCAAATGTGTTTCAGGCCAAACTAAATTGTGATATACTGTATCAAGTTTTGCTAGTAAGTAGGTAGGTTGCTTGCAGACTTTTAAAAACTTAGATTTATTTATCTAGTGGATCTAACAGGTCCCTTCAGACTACTACTGAAGATATTTCTATGAATTATTCATGCAACCTGGTTTTAGTATTTGAAGGCTTATAGTATATTATTGATGGCGGTTTTTGTAAATAAGCAGTGCAGAGAATTTAAAAGATTTATTTTATCTATACTCTGACCACATCCTTCTGTTACATTGCTACCTAATTTCAATGCTGGAAATGGAAACTACCCTCAGTTTGCAAGGGAAGCTTTACACAGTTAAATTCACTTACCTATTCCATATTCAGCTCATGAATGTTGGCCTATATCAATGTTGATTTTTTTTTTTTTTTTTTACAGAAACACTGGAAGGAATATATTTTCTATTTTCTATTTTCTATTTACTTACTTTTGGTTTTTAAATCTAAACTCTCTTCCCTGATCTGCATCACTGATTTCTACATATCCTTGTACATAACTCATATTGATATCAAGAGGAACTGTGACTCTTTAAGACTTGATTTACCTCCTAATGCAATCAAAACAAGTCTGTGTTCTAACTTCAATTAGAACTCCTGTTCATTGGGAAAAGCTGAATAAATATGCAGAGAAAGAAAAGGCAGAGTTCAGACTTTTGCTTCCTTTTTTTTAGTTGTAATTGCTTTTGAAGCAACTTTTTAGAAATGTAAAAATGATATCTCTCTGAATAAAAATGATAGCATTTTCCATTTAGCAAACATCGATCTTTTTGTCCTATTTTCTTTAGAGTAGTCTTCCTTCATTTAATTTCCTTTCTTGTGATGGAACATTATTCAGTATGTCTCTGATCCTTCACAACAAATTCACAGAGCAGTCTAGTGTCTTCCATATTATTTATTTGCTTTCATTTTTGACATATGTCCTCAGAGTAACTTCCCACTTAGTCATATGCTAAACACTGGTTCAGTTCCACAAAAAAGCCCTGCTCCCAAAAAGAGCCTTCACAGGAAAGATCACCAAATTCCTGCATGGCCATGAACTTCATCCTAGGGCTTTCTGCTCCATTACAAAATTCAGGATATTACTGAAACCCTGTCTCAGTCAGTACACGATCTCAAGGAGCGGCAAATAGCTGTAATAAGAAATGCCCCTTTTCCCAACACAGGATGACTCCCTCTGGAGACAAATCTAGACTCATTGTACAAGAAAAATAGCTTAAAATGAAGGTAGTGTTCAAGCTAG
This sequence comes from Chlamydotis macqueenii, assembly GCF_036417535.1. NCBI lineage: Eukaryota > Metazoa > Chordata > Aves > Otidiformes > Otididae > Chlamydotis > Chlamydotis macqueenii. The sequence continues at coordinate 134,958,766 of NC_141556.1, forward strand.
AAGGGAGAATTCCTGTTTGGATAAATAAGGTAGTAACATTTATATAGTGGGATGCTATGTGGATCTACAAGTGTTATTCAGATTATTACATCATTAACTCTGATGAACACAATCTGATTGAAGAGCAGTGCTTCCATGTCATCAGTGCAATACTCCTCTGACAGAAATCTTTTTTCAGGACAGGTGCCTGGGAACACTAAGAAATCCAAACCTGCTATGTCCGTACTATTTTGAGTCACTGAGATCTCTTCAGATACTGACTCTGAACTTTGAAAGTTCAGCTAAAGTTGTTTCAGAATAATATCGTTTTCTAGTTTGCCATTTCATCTAGAGGAAACCCAAAATCTGTACAATATAAGGAGTATTTCCCTTTACAAAACACATTTATTTTCAGCCACAGGACTAAATGAGTGTCTGCTCCTTCTTCCCCCTTTTGTTCCATTTCCACATTCAGACCTTCAGAGTCCAAAATGCACAAGGTGGTAGAGAATATTACTGGGAACACTTACTGCAGAAGTGCAGTTGAGCAGCTGGCAAGCTCCAAGTCCATCAGCTTTCTTAAAAGGCACCAAGAAGAAGAGAAGCTGTCAACTCCTCTCTGTTTAGTGGCCAGATTCGGAAGGTTCCCAGAATACACTCAGTAGATCAAGATCATCAGTCCTGGAAAGAGAGTGTGGTTGAACTAGATGACCTTTAAAGGTCCCTTGCAACTGAAAGTATTCTATGATTCTATGGCTCTCCCATAATAATTCTTGTGGATCTTCACTGTTCATTCACATTTTGAGAATCTCTTTTCTAGCACTTTTTTGCAAGGTTAAATATAGTCTAATACCACATATGCAGGAAACAAAACCAGGTATGAAAATAGTGGTTTTTGTATAATTCCAGATATTCAAAAGCATCAAGAAAATCCAGGCATTCACATCAGACATTTGCATGACACAAATCCTTCATATGTGACCTGAAAATGGTAGAATGTTATAGGCATGCTCAACAGAAGCAGCTGATCCCTGCGGTGGGACACCCTCGATGTCTGCTCCAACCGCACTGGCAATGCCAGGGCACTCCGTTATCAGCTGGTCAGAGCCCACACCAGCCTGCCTGGCACCAGAGGACTGCCACCTACACAGTTTTCAGGACCCTGAAGCATCCCCAGCCTTAAGCCTTGCTTGATTCCGTGAGGATACATCTTAAAATTTAGCCTCTAAATTAGGCTAAAGAGAAAGTAAAGGAAACTATTACAATTTAGAGATTAATAGTTTTACTTCACTTTGCAGACACGTTCTGGGTTTTCATGATTCCACTCATCATTTTAAACTTAGCCACAGCAGTAATATCCTGTTTTCTTTGCCTGGTGGAAGTGATGAAATACTTCCCTTTTATCTCCAGAAACCAAAAGGTTGCATATAGTCTTGACTGATTGACAGTCCAGCCAAAGAAATTTCTGTTTTACTTCCTCTCTCACCTCTGTGAGGAAGATACCTGAGTCACTGAGGATATCTGAAGCACAACAGTCACCTGAGTCAATTACCTGACACAGTCACTCAGACTAACAGTGAAATACAAGCCTAAGTTTCCATGGAAGTGATACAAATGAGGTGAAAAACTATATATACTAACAAGTGGATTCCAGGTTTGTTGAAGCTTCTATAGAGTTATAAAAATAAAATTAGGTTAATCAAATTTTTAGTCATGCTATTTTTACATAAGCTGAAATTTACCACAAATATTTTGCAAGTATTTACCAGTTCTAATTTTTTCAGTTCCACATCATCTAGTAAAATTTCCTTTGAGAATTGGAGGGGGGTGTGGAGTGTGGCATTAATACCACCTTCAGAGCAGGAGGTGGCAAGATTCCTCATGAACCATTGCAGCTAATAAAATTAGTTTTAGATAAGTAATTATTAAGGACAATGTTATTTTTCCTAACTGATAAAACCTCATTTTAATTCTTAAAGATTAGCCCTCATCAATCTAAAACAAAACAGCAAGAAAGCTTCTGAAATTTCATGTATAGTCTATTTCCAGCTAGACATCTCAGTGACACTTGCAGTACTTTTAAAAAGGAAAGGGATATAGAACCACTAATAGCACAGCTTGTCAAGAACTGTTCCATTCGTCAGATCAATTTTTTTTTTTGGCTCCTCATCATATCTCGAGAACAATGAAGTGAACCTTGTGTCCTTTACACCTGTTTTCCATTAAAATGTAGTAGGAAACATAGATGCAGCAGGAAAAAGTTAACCATAAATGTCTGACTTTATATAAGATAGATAAATTAGTAGCCATATATTATTTTTAATGGAAGATATTCATGGAATTTCCACACTCCGAACAAACGAAGATTTTAATTCAATGTTTTAAAAAATACAGATATATTTTTGTATTTATGATATTTATGTGTTAAAGTTTTTTTTTTGTTTTTCAAATAATATTGAACTTTTTTAAAAATTAGAAGACCAACTATATTACTTTTTTATTTTTGTTTTTATTTTCTGCTATGCCATGCACGCTATTAGAGATGAATACACATATTTACTCAGCTTATGACTTTACCAAACTCTTATTTTCAAAATACTAACTTCAAGACCAAGAACTGTTCTCTGTATGAGTGGAATCAAGCAGGGAAAGCATGATGAAGAAAATAACCGGGTCGCTGAGACGTTTCAGATCATTCCCTGCCTGCAGACCGACCAGTGTCCTGCAATGTCCCCTCTAAGGCCTTCCTTGCATTGAGTGAGCTCTCTGCTGCCCTAGCTTTTCTCTCCTGCCTCCCCAGTTGCATTTCTCAGTACTCTCACCAGTAGCAACCTCTGGTTCACTCTGCCCATGCATGTATCTCAGAGTCAGGTTTCTTCTCGTCTTCCTTTTACCTGGTCTCTGAAGAGCTTTAGTGACTGGATGCTTAGTAGAGCAGGAAGAATGAATGAATTGCTATGGCTGATCATATGAAAGGATTGAAACAGCCAACAACCAACACACAAAAAAAAAGAGGGTAAAAAAAGTCTGCACCAGATTTTTGATCAAACAGCTTGAAATGATCGGTAAATTTATACCTGTGTACAAACAAAATAAATCCCTGTAACATAAACTGAACTATAGCTATAAATGCTAAGAATTTTCCTATTTTATGTTAAGTCTTACCCACATTGTTGGCATAGGTATTTGAAAATGCCAACATTGCAAAACATTTGTTCTGACTCAAATTTTAGTTTGCCTTTTATACCCACAGGAGACAGCAAGAGCTTTGTAATCTACATCTCTTTGTGTTAGTGACTCCACAACTATAGTCTGCAGCCCACTGGTGTCTTTGAAATGGCAAAAAAAGGGTGTGTTTTCAGTTAAAAGTCTGAGACAAAGAATGCCCAGTGGTCCATGAAAAGTTGTGCAGTTTGGCAGTAATATAATAAAAGACCTTGAGGGTCACTGTAACAGACAACTGGTGAGATGGATGGGAGGCTTTGCTTTTGCCTCACAGTTCAGTATGATGTGTGCAGAATCAGGGCTCCTGTCGTTTGGTGGCTTTCCTATTCTTCTTAACACAGCTTCCTTCATCTGTATACCTCAGAAACAGCATCTACCTAAACGTAGCATCGTGTGGTATGTCTCCTTTAGCTTTATAGCCACCTTTTGTCCTTCAGGTCTTTAAATGAACAATGGCTCTGCATCTTTCAGATTTGTTAGACATGCTCCATTCTGCCATAGACTGGCCTCACAATTCCCCCTGGTCTCAATTTTCCTCATGGAGGAAAGTATCCAATGACTACTAATAGATTTGAAGGTCAATATTTCACTGGTTTTTACCACAGTTTGTGGTAGAAAGAGCTAAAAAAGGTTTCTGTGAAGCATCATTATTTTAACTAATCTGAAGAGATCCATCCTGTGCATAGTACTCCTGAGGCATTCCTAGAAGCATTCATTTAAGTGATAGTGTTTTGTTGGTAGAGAAGGCTGCATTTCAAGGCTTCCTCGTTATTTCTAGATGTCCCTCAGAGTACGACTGTTAACAAATGCATTTGGTTGCAGAGAACACAGAATAAAAATTACAATGTAGAAAGTACTGTAGCTAATAAGGAAACCCAACCAGGATTTTTTTTTTCAGTCCTTTACAATGAGTAGGAAATTTAATGTAGCCTGCTGTTCTTTCTGATAACAGATGGCAAAACAACATCCAGCAGTTGCAATAATTAACTGAAAATACATGCTAAGGTATTATTACTTGACTGTAAGTATCCACTGCTCCCGTTTCAGAAAAGGTCATATATTTCTTTAGGACAGGAAGGCGTACCGGAAAGTCCATGTTCACATTTTCCTTTGAAATACAGCCCTTCTGAGTACCACAGCACTGGAGCCAATGGTCTCCTGTAATTTCTGTTCGCTGCTTCAAAGAGCTGTGTCTCACCAAAAGACATAATAACAGCAATGTGATAATTGAAAAATGTTTGTGAACTTTCAAAGGGAGGATAATGCTTTAAAATGCTTACAGCTGAAGTTGACTCAGTGATATTATGCTGTTTTTAAAATGGTAACATTTTATTGTATCTACAAAGAGGAGGATCCTTGCTAAAATTGTTCAAATAATCTCGGTTCTGCCCAGCACTGGGAAGGGCTCACCTGTAGGACTGGGTCAGGCTCAGGCTTTGTTATCCTGAGATCCATTGGCTAATTAGAGAAGGTTCAAAGGAATAAATCAGGGTTGCTTAGTCTAGGGAAGAGGAGCCCAAGGTGATGTACAGTTGTCTTCAGCTGTAGAAAAGGTAGCTACAAAACAAAAGATTAATTAATCAGTCTTTGCCAGCACTGGATTTAGGGGAAAATATAATGCATTTAAATTAGATTTAATTTTAAATTTTTTAATTGGATTTAATTTTAATTTTAGATTTGACATAAAAAAAATCCTAATAATAAGAATAATTGGACACTGTAACAGATTTCTGGAAGGCTAGGAAAAAGTCTGGGCACAGAAAATATTCCCAGTACTTCAGTGCTAAGAAAGAGGAGCAGGTGACATTGCACTGGGAGAGAAGGGACTAAATAACCTCCTGGAGCCTTCTGCACTGCAATTTTCTATGCTTTTTATGTTATAAAACTACACCTATGGAGTCAAAGAGTAATTTACTGTGCAAGAAAACTCTGGAGGTCATCTGGTCCTATTCACCTGCTTAAGCAATGCCAATTTATGTTGCAATTGCCGTGTTTGGTCAGGTTGCTCAGGTCCCTTAGGACTCTATTTTTTTTGCTATTGAAGAGGATAGTATTCATCATGGTTTGTATGGTCTTTTCTATAATCAATATTCTATCTTCTCCTGCTTTCCTCCTGAATTCTTAATAACTCAGAACTTTGTGCATCCTTGTGTACTGGCCTTCTCATCAAAAGGACAAGCATCTTTCACAATCTGTACACATGGATACTGATGTAACTGCATCTTCAGATTCCTGTGCCTGAAGAAGCAGCAATGGATGCTATTGCACATGGAGGTAGAAAATTTATCAAAGCACTATTAAGAAGGTAGTATAAACCAAATGATTGTGTGTTGTGGTTTTGTTTAGTGAGGGGGGGCCTAAGGTGGTAGCTTCTGTAGGAAACTGCTAGAAGTTGCTCCCCTTTGTTCAGTGGACTCGGCCGGGCCTAGGGTAGACCCGCTTGTGGCCAAGGCCGAGCCAATTGGTAGCATAATGTTCCATGATAACGCCTCTGTGATAACGTATTTAAGAAGGGAAAAAAAAAAAAAAAAAAGAGAAGAGAAGACGGAGAAGACGTGAAGAAGCTGAGTGGGGGCAGAGGCGCAGAGGGGGAGGCACGGGCCTTGTGGGCCTTGCAGGCCTCACCCTCTGGCCTCTTGCCAGGTGGCCGACTGGGCCCAACTCAGCCCGGCCCAGCTGCAAGAAGTAGAGAGGAGATGAGATGGATGATGTGAAGAGATCCTAAGAGGCATCTGCCAGCCTGTTGTGAAGAACTTTTCTTGTGAGAGAAACGGCTGCAGATGCCAAGGTCAGTGAAGAAGGAGGGGGAGGAGTAATGCAGCTCCTGGCCAAGATTCCCCTGCAGCCTGTGGTGATAACCATGGTGGAGCAGGTTGTCCCCCTGCAGCCCATGGAGGTCCAGGGAGGAGCAGAGATCCACCTAAAGCCCATGAAGGACCCCGTACCGGGGGAGGTGGATGCCTGAAGGCGGCTGTGGCCCGTGGAGGGCCCGCTGGGACAGCTGTTCTGGAGAGACCACACCCCGTGGAAGAGATGACCCACGCTGGAGCAGTTTCACAAAGGACTGTGGCATATGAGTGGGACCCCACAATGGAGCAGGGGAGGAATGTGAGGAGTTCTTCGCCCGACGATGAAGCAGCGGCGTGAAACAATGTGTGATGGACTGACCGCAACCCCATTCTCTCTTCCCACCCTGTGCCGCTCGAGGGGGAAGGTAGTAGAGATAATGTTAAGCTCGGGTAGTGGGAGGGGTAGGGGGAGGTTATCTTGTTCTTTGTCTCGTTATCCTGCTGTTTGTAGTAATAAATGAATAGTTTTCCCCAAGTCGAGTCTGTTTTGCCTGTAACGGTAACTTTAAGGATTTTCTCCCTGTCCTTATCTCAAAACCTTGAGCCGTTTTTCTTATATCATCTCTCCCTGTTCTCTCGGAGGGTGGGGGGAGTGAGAGAGAGACTGCACAGTCTGGTCCCAATTGAGGCTGAACTACGACACTGTGGAAGCAATGTTTGGAATCGGTGCACTTCTGGGTAATTATTTTTCAGAATATATCTCAGTGTTCTTATCTTTAAACCTCTTGGTTTACAAACATTGTGAGATGTTTTCATAAACCAAAAGGTTTAAAGACCAGAACTCCAAGGAGCAGCTCCAGCAAAAAGTGACCTGCTTTTCCTAGAAGCATCAATCGCTTAATCAACAGGAATGACTTAGGAGAGACCCATCCTGCTGAGTTTCAAACACCGCTCAGCTCTACAAACACCAGACAGAAAGCACTCGAGGAACATCTCTCCTAGTTTTCCCTGTTCAAAGTATTAAATGTCATTCGAGCCAATAAAGATAATACGGGTTTCATTTTAGCTGCGTAACTTTCCTCCACAAATGCAAAAACTGTAACTAATAATTTCACCAGTCTAAATGGTCAAATAGATTGGAGCCTGGAACTTAGGAGCACAATAATATACACAGCTGCCATCCAGCAACCAAAAAGGTTTCCTTAGAGCCTTCCTGTTCTTTTTCAATAATCCCTGTAATGTAAATATTAAGAACACTATGGAAAGTAAATGTTCAGCTATGGGGATTTTCAAATTTGCAATTGTCGTGGTTTTGTTAGTGAGGGGGGGCCTAAGGTGGTAGCTTCTGTAGGAAACTGCTAGAAGTCGCTCCCCTTTGTTCAGGGGACTTGGCCAGGCCTAGGGCGGACCCGCTGCTGGCCAAGGCCGAGCCGATTGGTAGCAGAATGTCCTGTGATAACGCCTCTGCGATAACGTATTTAAGAAGGGGAAAACAGAAAAAAAAAAGAGAGAAGAGAAGATGTGAAGAAGCTGAGTGGGGGCAGAGGTGCAGAGGGGGAGGCGCAGGCCTCATGGGCCTTGCAGGCCTCACCCTCTGGCCTCTCGCCAGGCAGCCGACTGGGCCCGACTCAGTCCAGCCTGGCTGCAAGAAGTGGAAAGGAGATGAGAAGTGAATAAGATGTAAAAAAGATCCTGAGAGACATCTACCAGCCTGTTGTGAGGAACGGCTGCAGACGCCAAGGTCAGTTCAGAAGGAGGGGGAGGAGTAATGCGGCTCCTGGCCAAGATTCCCCTGCAGCCTGTGGTGACGACCATGGTGGAGCAGGTTGTCCCCCTGCAGCCCATGGAGGTCCACGGAGGAGCAGAGATCCACTTGGAGCCCATGAAGGACCCCGTACCGGGGGAGGTGGATGCCTGAAGGCAGCTGTGGCCCGTGGAGGGCCCGCTGGGACAGCTGTTCTGGAGAGACTGCACCCGTGGAAGAGATGACCCACGCCGGAGCAGTTCCACGATGGACTGTGGCGTATGGGTGGGACCCCACAACGGAGCAGGGGAGGAATGTGAGGAGTTCTTCCCCCGGCCATGAAGCAGCGGCGTAAAACAACGCGTGATGAACTGACCGCAACCCCCATTCCCTCTTCCCCCCTGTGCCGCTCAGGAGGGGAAGGTAGTAGAGATAATGTTAAGCTTGGGAAGAGGGAGGGGTGGATGGAGGTTATCTTGTTCTCTGTCTCATTCTCCTGCTGTTTGTAGTAATAAATGAATAGTTTTCCCCAAGTCGAGTCTGTTTTGCCCGTGACGGTAACTTTAAGGATTTCTCCCTGTCCTTATCTCAAACCTCGAGCCATTTTTCTTACATTTTCTCTCCCTGTTCTCTCGGAGGGTGGGGGGACTGAGAGAGAGACTGCGTAGTCTGGTTCTGATCGGGGCTGAACTACGACAGCAATGAAAGCATGAAGTGTATGAGAATTATTTCTAGTTGGATAACATCTTTGTGTGTTAAAGATTAGTTGGGTTAGGAATTTAAACTTGTCGTCTTACTTCTCACCTTGAGAAGCATGATGTCCTGATTTTCCGTGTAAAAACAAAAGTCACCATTGCCTTCATTGAAATTTCTAGGCACTTAGAACTTTTGGGACTCGATTTAAACCAAGTCAGTTCAGCAACACATTTGTCCTAGATAAAGCCCAAGCAATAGCCACCATTCTTAAAAGAGATCTGGAGATAAACATTGCTTCAGATTGCCTTGAAGTCTTTATCATTAGATTTAGGCAAGATAAATGTCTGTTAAGAATGATGAAAGGTGAAAACTTTCTCCCTGTTCTTTAGGAGAAGGATTGGACTTCCTACCCTTCAGGTCTTTGATGATATTATCAATGCATATGGATTTGTGTAATAAGGCTTCCTTTGCCTCATAGAAATAAATAAAAAAATGTAATATTAGATTATTGTGGAATTTTCAGCTTCCTAATTTGATGTGTGTTCTTGGAATAGCTCTTCAAAGTAGTCTACTGTTAATATTGTACCTTTTGTAGAATTATAGTCTAGTCCCAAAGACACAGAATCAATCAGAAAATTTTTACAATGAGGGTGGTGAAACACTGGAACAGGTTGCCCAGAGAGGTGGTGGATGCCCCATCCCTGGAAATATTCAAGGCCAGGTTGGACGGGGCTCTGAACAACCTGATCTAGTTGAAGACGTCCCTGCTCCTTGCAGGGGCTGTTGGACTAGATGAACTTTGAAGGTCCCTTCCAACCCTAACCATTCTATGATTCTATCAATGTATTTATTTTTAATATGCAGAATAGTGAATTTGTGAAGAACAATTTTGGTATTTTTAGGGAACTGGAGATATACGAACACTACTGCTACTAAGATTTTTTTTCCTAATTACAATGTTGAACATGGTTAATTTCATACTAGCCATGAGATTTTACAATAGGTTTTAATATACTGTGAACATACACTTCCACATTATATCAGAATCAGAAGTGATAATTGCATTGTATCATCCTACAATAATGGTCCAATTAACCTATCATACTCTGCTCTGGTAGATCCCATTTTGATGCAGTACCTTTGTCTAGTTAAAAGAAAAATAGATTAGGTTCACAGTAAGCATTAGATAAGTAGATAATTCCCCACTTCCTATGCCAGAGACAACATTAAGTCCTAAATGAAATTACTGTTTTTCTCCTATCTGGGTCGTCCAAGGAAGGATACCATGGAATATTCTGGAATATCACCAACAAAGGTCTATCTGCGATGAGGATTAAATAATTAAACAGAAAAATCTTGCCAGTAGCCTTCCTCTATTGGTCTAAGGTTCATGCTGAAGAAAATATGTTGGGTTTCTACAGCTGCTACAAACATCTTGATTTTGGGGGACCAGTTTCTCCCACTGAAAACTGATTTCCATAGACCCATTTCTTGGCATTTTCCCATTTTCTTGCAGTATGTTTCCCTTTTGGGATTTCTGAAGTGCACTTATATTTCAAATGAACTTACACTAACAAGACGTTTCCACAATCTGCCAGAAGCTCACCGTGAAATCATGAGGGGTCAGTGCTCCCACATTCACTTAGGGCTACACCTAAGTAAGCGTTTGTTGAACATGTCCTTTACATAAAATTGTCTTGATTTTTCACTGAGAAATATGGTCCTACTCCATGTTAGAGCTGCATAGGTAAAGAGAAGAGGAATGACTTTGGAACACATTTTCTGATGGATAAACGTAGAATGAGAGAACCAGAACAAATCAGTTCACAAGGAAAAATTGATCTTAATTTATATAAAGCCATTTCACACTGAGAAGATCACAATAGACGAACATCCCTACATTATGGCATAAATGTAGAGTGGTGACCTCAGTGTTCTGTCTGTGATTTCCCCTCCTCAGTTCAATTCAGGTTAAACCTGAATTGAAGGTTAAACTTAAAGTTATCCTGCTTAACTTGGTGTATTGCAAGTATTGCAGCTGTTATATTCGTAATCCACCCCTATCTCCATGAGTGGATGGGTTCAAAAGCATTCACTCTTTTTCCAAAAGGGAGACGCAGGAAGGAATTTTTGTTTCTGCTGGCGGGGGGCTGTGGATTATTTTCACTGAAACCAGCTTTTTCAATGGTTTTTGATGTAAATGTGAATCTTCTAGACTTATTTGAGGATGATTTTTTTTTTTTTTCTGTCCCGAAACTTAGGGGAACTGTAAGAACTGAAACTTAGAAATAATTGCCATAAAAAGGCTGAGAAATCATTAGGGGAAGATGAGGACATCTATGGAAGTAGAATAATGAAAAATGAAACTGGCATGCACTAGCACTATTTTGGAGAAGAGTTACCAGATAAGATAGAAATAAAGGAGGAAATATTTAAGAATTAAGGATGCCTCAAAACTAGGCAAATTAATCTATCCTACTAAAAAAGAGAGTTAAAAGTAAAAAAAATGGCAGAATTTATGCTTCAGGAGTGCATACTGACTTGAAATGTGGAAAAATGTTTTATACAAAATAGAGATGATAAACTTGTTTTGCTTATTACTGTCACTAAATAATATCTAAACTCAAGTTTGCAGAGTATAATTGGCAGATTTCCATTTATACCAATTTCTTGTTTCCTTCACATTTCTGTTCCTGGTATCAGCAAAAAGAAGTGCTAATTAACCTTAGCAGCAAAGCAATGCAAGACCATGCTCTGAATTCAGAATGCCTTCTGACAGAAGAGTGCAATCTGCAGTAAATTGTGAGTAATGCTGGCCTGTCAATTAAATAGGACAAGATAGGGAAAGAGGGCAGAAGATCTTCATATTGTTTTCTTGAACTGAAAAGATCGACAACTCAGTCAGTCAGAAATAATTGTCTGCATTACCGCCTGCAATTACTTTTAATGGGACTGTGATACTATCTGCGCACTGTGCCTGTACAGTACTTGCGAGCCAGAGAGATGAAACAGTATTTGTTCAGCTTTGTGAAAGAGATGAATCAAGGAGAGATGTTTCACTGCAAAATTGTAGGTGGGTTCCAGAAAGAAATTCACAAAACACAGATTTTCTGTACATTGTCTGGAAACAAGCACAACAGACTTCTGAAACAGGCCAGAATTATTCAAGGCTGTTATATTAGGCTTGGATAACAACAGTAATGCTGCGCATGGGCTGGCCGAATGAAACTTAGCTGAAGACATTTCTGTATATTTGCTTTTTAAAATTTTTGTAGTAATAACCATTCTTATAATCTTGAGCAGCTAGTCAATTTCTAGGAAGGGAGACATAGTGCTTAAGAAGTGCTGCCTTTCCGTGGAGGGGAATTTTCAATTCTAATGAAAAACTGGATAAGGTGGATGAAAACTGACAAATATCTATATGTTTCTTACCTGTTGTTTAGTTAGTGGAAGTGATTTGTATTTTGACTTCTTTTTTTTAAGAGAACAATTTTTTCTTGATCTCCTCATAATTTTTGAATTATTTTTACATATCTCATTAGATTTTTATGTGTTTTTCATAAGCAGTCATTTTTTGCTTGTTTGCCACCTGCTCTTACAAAGTTCATATCAATTAGAAAATGGAAAAATAACATTTCTAGAAATAGAGTTCCAGAATTCCACCGATATTTTCAACATGTGGAATCAAGTGACTGGGGCATGTGAGGCATTTTTGTTTGTTTGTTTTTCTGCAGTAAATAAGCGTTTAATTATAAGTTTGTTAATTTGTCAAATTAAATACACATTAATTAAAATTTAACAGCAAGCTAGAAAAGATTATAAACACCACAAGCCTCATTATTTTTCTGATAATGAAAGTTTCACATATACAAACAAAAGTTTATTAAAAAACACATGCACAAAAGGGGACAATTATGGATGGCATACTTGTCCATGAATTAAATAAAAATATCATAATTAATTTCAATGGATTTATAAGTTTTTTGCTGTTGTATTTTCTTATTTTATCTGCTGAGGTCTCTTCGATTAAAGCATCTACTGCTTGTTGTCCAAATCATCTCATGATTTTGCTAATTAATAATTTAAATATCTATTTGTGACAGTAATGGGAAGAATTTCAGTTCTGAAGCTGAAAATTATTAGTCTCAGTTCTATAGAGACAGGTTACTCCAAGAAATTTTTTTAAATCCCATATACTGACCAATGATGTGCTCTGTTTTCTCAAGGGTTTTCTACACTTACTGTCAGAATCAAGTTCTTTCACCTTGTAGTACTCTTTAAGGAACGTATTTCATTCCCGTAGGAAGCATGTTCGGTATAAACCCAGTCTGCATAACATCTGTGCACTGAATTTAAGATTTCTACTAAGAAAAAAAAGATCCAAGACCCTTTGTACTGTTTGACTACTGTCAAAAACAAACTCTGGTTTTTGTTATCAGGGCCCTGCCTCTGGGTTTATATCAGAGGTATGAAAAGAAATTCCTTGCCATACATTAGCTGAAAATAAATGCCCTCTGGCATTCCTGTGACCACCCCAATATCTTACCTTTCAGAAACAATTTGTTCACACATTTTGCAAGAGCAAGGAAGCATGAAATGACTTGTCCCTAGCATCACGGCAATGTCAGGAAAGTTCCCAGCTTGTGCTTGATCTATCCTTTGTATTTCTAATTCAAGCAGCAGAATTCCAACACCATCAACTCTTCCCCTGAAATTACTTGCAATCACCTGCAAACACTTGTGGTTTTTTCTCACTCTTAACAAAAAGGTGGACATTCAGCTTAATATAATTTCCAAGTTGCAAGTACTGCTGTGTTTCTCCAGTCACTAGGATGCCATCCAAATCATACCATGTAGCAGCTGCTCTACAGTCATTTGAAAAAAACACACTGCTGCACGCCTGCATCCCAGGGCTACAAGTCACACTGGAATAATCCTTTTAATAACTGATGGCAAGGCAGGGTGACCAGCCGGCACTGCCTTCTGGTAAGCGATGACGGAGCTCGGTGAGCCCCTGTCCTCCCGTGATGCCCTGAGTGAAGGGGGCATTGATCCATGTCTGAGGAAAGATTAATTGCTACTTTATAATCCTCATAAACTGGTACACTGCCATCTGTTTTCACTGCAGTACACATACAGTAGGGAAGATTATCCCTTCATTTTCTACCTCCCTGCACTGCTGTTTCACAGAGGCTGTTCTTGTGGAAGCTTTTGAGGCGGCTTTCTGTGAAGCCGCTCTGTTTTTGGACTTGACTTTTAGACTCGACTTTTGGACTCCACAGTGTTAACAGAGCCTCCTCCTATGGCAAGCATGGACATTTGCTCAAGGAGCAGCTCCCTACTGTCTGAGCATGCTGCGCGGCCCCCGACCTCTCTCAGCTTCTGAGTCCAGTTTGTGTAGCAGACTCTCGTGAAACTCCAGACCCTCACCTACTGCGATTGCCTAATGCCCCCGTACCTGCTGTCAGTCCCCAGCAGCAGGCAGACCTGTACAGGAGGGTACCTGAAGGCCCCAGTCTAACACAGCGTTGTGTGTCCACCTGGCTTCACACCAATATATGGCTCCGCTGAACTGCATGAGGTTGTACTGATGGCAGTGGTAACACCAAGCTGCCAAAGCACGCTGAAGGTGCATGCTTCAGTCCAATATTTGCATTTTCTGTCCTCCTGTATTGCTGCTAACTGAACTAGGATGACCAGTTTTTGAAATGAAGAGCACAGATAGCTCATTTCTTCAGAGAACTAGAAAGCATCAGTCACATCAAAGAATTTAGTATCACAAATACTGTGATTTTCTTAAACTGAAAAACACAGATGGTGTGGCAAACTCTTTGGCAGTTACTCCTTTACTCTGGCTAACTAAGAAACTGATGAAACGGCACATATTTAATGATATTCTCATTTTCAAACCACAGTTCTAATGTTTTTCAGGGTAGTAACAGACTGCTATTCTTTTTAGTTACAATGGTAAGTAAGGAGTTGTTTGTTTTGCTATACCTAGAGGTCTCATGAGGTCTATTAATAAAAATAATCTCTGGCATTGAAATAAAAGCAGCAAACTTTCAGAGTATCTCATCATGTCCAGATATTTTATTTTCAAGTTAACTGATCTCTCCTCATAGAGGTGACATTTAGTTACCATTAACTTAAAAAAAACCAGAAGATAAAAAACAACCCAAAGCTGGTAGGTCTTCAACTTGTGTGTGCCTCAAGTAAGGAGAAGACATATACAATTTACGCAATCTTTCACAGCTAAATATAAACATACAAATATACAAACGCTAGAACAAGCCTTGTCTACTTAATACAAAATAAAATGAAAAGTAATACAAAATTAAGAGAGATAACTTGGAAAAAAACATTTGCGAAAGGCTTTAACAACTCACTTTCAACAGACTCGATTACTAGTGCTTCATTTATTTAATGGCCACAGATGCAAGTAGTAGCAGTGAAAAGCAAAGTGCTTAGCACAAGTTACCCTGTATTCTGACCTTTGTACTTCTCTTCATGTTTTTCTCTTTTCAGCTGTTAACTTGGTCCTGCAAAAATTCATCTTTACAGAGAATTTTTTTTTTTTTCATTTTCTCCTAAATCTAAACACTGGGGAAATTTGTCCTGCAGCAGCAGTTGACTCCAAATGTCTCTATCGTACCACTGTGGTGCCCAACGGCAGCCACAGGAACTTCCTGTTCACCATCAGGTAGTTCAGCCCTCAAGGCATCTATATGGCTCTCCTGAAATG
Organism: Chlamydotis macqueenii; assembly: GCF_036417535.1. Lineage (NCBI taxonomy): Eukaryota > Metazoa > Chordata > Aves > Otidiformes > Otididae > Chlamydotis > Chlamydotis macqueenii. The sequence continues at coordinate 134,973,941 of NC_141556.1, forward strand.
CCGTCCTGTGCTACCTCCCCTTGTCTTGTTGGTGAACCCAGCAGGGCCGTCGTGAGATGATCTGCCTTTTTCCTGTGGCAAAATCCTTGCACAGACATGATAGTTCATGGGAGAGATTGGGAGGGGGAAGATGAGCTCCTTCCAGCTGCATCCTGAAGAAGAGCCGTGCTACTTTTCAGTCATAGTACAAAACATGTATTTTTATATAATGACGCCAGAGAACAAGATAAGATCACGCACAATCACACTGCAAACCAACAGGTCATCACTGAGGGCCTCATGCACTGTGCATTATGTTACAATATAGAGCACGCTGAAATTTTATAAATCTTGCTACAGAGAAACAAGATTCAATCCCAGTTACTTCTAAAAATGTCTTTCCTCTTTCTAATTGCTTTGTTGGAAACTAATCCCATTCTCTACACAATTTAACAGTAAACTTCCTGTCCTATTTTCAGGACAAGAAAAATTGTTCACAGGAAGAAAGTAGATGCTTGAAAGAGTCAAGCCTGAAATACAGGTCAGCAGGCTTGAGCAGGAGACTGGAAATTAGGAAACTGCTGAACCTGTTTGTGCAGGGAAAAGCCTTTAAGATTACACGAACTTAAGATAAACTATTGGTCACGGAAGTCAATTTTACCCTTTTCTCTTCAGTGGTTTGGAATTTCACTTCTACTGTATACAGGAAAAAAATAGCTATCTACACATTTTACTTGTTACCAGCAAATTCCTATAAAATAACACTGTCTCCATGCCATATAGATAAGTGCTGTGGCTTACTCTTCTCTAAACTAGATACTTGTCTATTAAGCAACATGAGCACTGCACGTCTACCCCAGCTCATTTTCAGCTGAGTCACAGAACAGCTTGCATCCCCACACCTAAGCTTTCCACTCCACAAAACCAGAACAGCCTTATCCATACAACCTATTAGGAATGGTCCATGACCCATGCTGTTCCCTAAGCCGCCTTTGGCCTTGCATGAAGAGCACTTGTTGACCAGTAAAACTGTACCAGAGAATGTGCTAACGATTTGACAGGATTGGGGTCTGCTTACCTGTGCCATGCCCTTACTTAATGGACACCACGCCCTGCCGTGAACCGAAACGGACCCAAAGATCATGAAGTCCAGCTGCTGCCAGGATATAGCAATTGCATCTTGCAGGGTTCTTATTAAACTCATTGGTCTCCATTCTAAAAGTAGTGTGGAGTTTTCTCACTCTGATGCTGAAATGGTCAGAGACCTGGAGTAGAAAAACTGTCTTCTTCTCAAAATGGGCATGTCAGAAGGCTTCCAAGCTCTATAATTTAGGACCAGATAGCTCTTTAAGGTGGAAAATTCAAATGTCAGAAGTCTGAAAACAAGCCTACAGCCAGTCCATGGGGGGAAGGCACATCCTTCCTTCCAATCTTGTTTTCCCAGACAGCAGTATTTTGTGACTTCTAGGCTCCAGCAAAACTCTGTCATGCAAATTTCTTTCTTTCACCATCTTTGAGGACTGTCTGTGAGTCTGTTCCTTGCAAAAGGCAGCCACTTGCTTCTGTCTTGTAGTCTGTCCCTGTGCCGCAGGGTCCCTGCCTGCTCTGCCTCCTCTGATCCCACCTGACACGTCTTGGCTCCGAAAGTTTCTCCTGACCACATCAGCCCAGCAGTGCTCAGTGTAGAGGGAACCTTCTCTTCTCTGCAACAGCTTTGCCAGCCAGCATGGGACAACTAAACATTCTTCCACTCTGCTGCCCAGCTGTGTGGTCTTTAAGGAAATAGGTAAGTACCATTAGAGTAAACAAACATAGCCTCTGTTGCATACCCCTGTGTCTCATCTGCAAGGCTGCTCCAGAACCTCACTGCTTTTCTAATTGATCGAGTTCTACTGATCAGCCTAAGATTAATTACTGGTCCATTCACCATCAGGTAGTTCAGCCCTCGAGGCATCTATATGGCTCTCCTGAAACGCCGTCCTGTGCTACCTCCCCTTGTCTTGTTGGTGAACCCAGCAGGGCCATTTTCCAACCAACCACTCTGAACTGAAATGGGTCTCATTTTTTGGTGAGATCTTCCAAATCTGTCACAAGAGGCAGGCAGACACTAGGCATTAGTTTGTGAGCTATGACAAAGCCCACTGCAGAGAGGCACCTATGGAGTAAAAGCCAATAACTTAATTTGGGAACTCCACAGTGTGGATCCACACAGATCTAGCAGTGTGGACTTGGCTTTGCATAATTCAGTACCCAGTTAATGCAACCTTCCCTCGGCTATTAGACTGGGGAAGAAGTGGTGAACGTACCTTCCAGGGCTGAGCTATTTCCACACTGCACTGCCCACCGACTCAGCTGCACCCTAGATGGATGCAAGCAGCAGCAAGGACCACTTTGTCTCTTCTCCAAGACCAAGCAAGAACAGACAACCAGATCAATCATTACTTATCCTTCCATCTCTTCATATTAACTGGATAACTGACTTCACCAGCTAATTGATGCTATTTCACAAAGGTGGTGAAAGCTGGGGAGGGATGAGTTTAAGAATTTCAGCATGAAATAGAAAAAGATCTGTCTAAAGTGATCTGCTGGAAAAAGAAATGGCATTGAAAACTTTCTCATACCTCTGTGTGCTGTCATAAACCAATGCACAATGAAAGGCATTTGGAGCCAGCTTTTAAATGATTTTGAGCTTTATTGCAAATTGCCCTAAAGATACCTTAGTATGACATGGCATAAGTTTGTTGCTCATGACATTTATTTTAATTCTTACAACATGACAGCTTGCCATAGAGTCTGCAGTGTGATTCAAGAATGGAACAAAGTGCAAACAAATGTTAATGTGCCATATGCAAACAACATTTAAATTTGCTGTTGGCAGCATCATTCGAAGCATTATTCAGGAAACTTCCAGCCATGACCCTTATTAAAAATGTCAGTCTGCAGTGAAGTACTTGCATGTATATGAGAAGAAATAAATCTGCAGGCTTTTTAAAATTAGCTTTGATTGGGATATGCTTAAGTTTTGGTTTTTTTTTTTTACTCATTGCTACAGACACCAGAATACACCTTCTAATTGTAATGAAATCTACTTTTATTAATGAAATATTAAATCATGTACTTTATACTGTGACCAAATGGACTTCATCCATTTCATTAGTTTAAGGGCCAGAATGTTAATTTCACTTTTAATTTCAGAATTTTACATCACAATTGAGAAAAGTTAGCTCAAAAAGAGGGAGACCTACAGTAAGTTAGCCACAATACATGTGATCATCTTATGTTGAAAGGACATTTTGTCCAGGAAATATCATCTAAACCAACACACTGCTGTAAGATGTCTGACTTCTGATGAAAGTGCATTTCAGGAGAAAACTTGTTGAAACTGCAAAACATGTCTTGAAATAGAACAAAGACCTGTTATGTTCGTATAGCCAGCAGACTGTATGCTCTTAAATACTTCCTAATAACACTGAAGCAATTCATTCTGATAACGTTAAATAACAATATAAATCAAGGTCCACAGTGTTCAACATACTGAAGCTAAAATAGTAAGACAGGTTGCTGGGGAAATTAGAGTGAGGATGATGCAGCAGTTGTAGCCCTCTTTTCATGTTAAGCAGTAATGGAGAGGTCCTCAAAGTGCTCAGCCCTCTTACTCCTCTGGCAGTGAGGGTGTGACCATGCCCCTAATTATGTATTCTGCTAACTGTAAATGTTGTAATACACTGCACATACCTTCTAATGTCATCAAACCAAATTATTTCAGTCTTGTCAAGACAGAAGGTAAACATTAATGTTTTTCCCCAATGACTTTTGATGACACTATACATATATATAGTGTTAGCACTAGATGTATGCATCTATGTGCCCTATGAGCTTGTATGTATGTCTGTGTATGTTTGGCCAGAAAAATCTTTCATCCAAGTTTTCTCAATTACCAATAACAGAACATAAGTTTCTCTCTTCAGTCAGATTCTTCTAATGTTTGGGTTTTTTTTTTATCCAAAACCCAGCACAGACAGCACACTTAGCCACATAAATATTTCTCACAGGTGTCTGTATAGTGTTTGTTCCTAATTGGCTATGCTGGGTAGAAGAGTACTTGCTTATGTGCTTTGTATTCATCAATGTGGTGGCATTATAAGTTAGTCTTCTAAATCTGGCAAGTTTTGAATAGTTCTGGTAGGTTTTGTTCATACTGTGATGGATCTGTAATTACATTTTGAGGTTTTTCACTATACTGGTTTAGGAAAAAGAAGGTGAATCCGTGCTCAGTATTCCAGGTAAAAGCACAGCATCCTAACATACAGTCCTTGATTTTTACGTCTATGGCTGATGAACTTATTTGCATGAATTAGGTCAGCAGAGCTGGACACAAGATGACTTGCACTTATTGATTAAGGAATCTCATGCAAGAGAGATCCTCATAGCTTCTTGAATTTGAGATTTTAACAGTTGCCACCAAGTAATCTTAACTTTGCTTTTTTGTTGCCCGGAGAGAGAAGGTAGATCTAAGCACCATGGAGGAGTAAGTATGAGAACAGCAATGAGGTTCAGACCCTGATTCAATTCCAGCACTTGGTGGAAGGAGAAGCTGAGAAGTTGCACAGGCAACTAACACTGTCGTCTTCCCCCTGACAACCCCATCAGGCTGGTAAAAGTCTTGAAAAAAAATAACCCTCAGGTCGTTTGTAAGTGAAATTCTTTCAGTCTGTGGAGAAAAAAAAAAAGTGATGAAATTACAATTACCATATGACTTAAGGATTGATACCACTAGAAAAGTTTTGGGATATTCAGTTGCTGAAAAACAGTCTGAGAGAGAGGAGGTAAATAGCCTCTGGGAGCTGGGGCTAGCATAAATGGAAGAACTCTAAACTCAGGAATGAGGGAGAAAGTTGGCAGGTAGCTGTGTGATCATCATACTTACTCCTAATATAGAGCAAAGGAAAATCCAGTTCAAGTGATGGCAGTGAAAGGGCTTCAGATCCTAGAGGCTGTACTTCCCAAAGAAAGAAGCTAGTAATAATGGTTAGAACTTTAGTCAAATGTGCAATCTTCCCGGAAGCTCTACATAAAATCTTGTACCTCATCCACACAGATATTTGGGTAAAATCAGTTAGAAATACAGCCCCGTCTGATCCCTTCTGCAAACAGCACTCGGCTTTCAGACCTCTGCGCAAGGGCTTGAATAAGCTTTGAAGCCTTGTGCAGGAACTGGAGGGAGTATCAGTGAGAAGAAAGACTTGTGACTTCTTCCAGTCCCTCTCATCCTGTGGGCCTCAGGCCAGAACATGCGTTAGCCTTACAATGTATTGAATTAATTTCTCCAGTTGCGGCTCAGAATGATTGCACGGTACTTTATGTACATTGTTCTTGAGATGCCCTAAAGCAACACCCGTGTTCTAGCATAATCTGTGCTTTTAAAGACAGTTTCAAGAGCCTGCGGTGTATCATTTCTCTATTGTTCCAGTTAGACAGTTAGGAACATATAGCTGAAGCTTGCAGGTGTTGTCTATTGTCTTTCACCCAAGCAATGTATATCAGATGTCACCATTTGTATTCTAGCAACAAACTGTCACAGGGAACAAATCCCTTTGATGCCTGTAACTCCTGAGTTTATTAAAATAGGTGAAGAATAAAAACCAATTAGCTGAATCACAACTCAGATAGATATCTGGCAGCCATAACAGATCTCATATCTCATGATATATTATTTTTCTAAGTGAGCTGAGATCTGTGCACACATGAAATACGCCTGTTCCATGATCCCCCAGTTTTTGGCAAGGCTGTCCAAGTGATCCTTTGGACTTTCATTTGCATGGCATGGTAAGCATCTGCTGTTGTGCAAAGAGAGTAGATGTTACCTGTTCAGTGGGTAACATCCTTTCCATTCATCTCTCAGAGAGCTCACCTTGAGACCTGTGGGAGCTGCAAGTGTGGGAGGGTGCTCTTCTCATGGCAGAAGGTGCGCAGGTAAGTCCCTTCATTTCTTCAGATGTGGCACACATGGACTGGAAGACAAGTGGCCTGACTCCCATACTCACTGGCCATATTTGTTTTCCGTTCAGACCTCGTACTTCTGACAACTGCTGTTGTTTCTTTGTTTTTAACACAGCTCGCTGATGTTCTCAGGTTCCATTAAACTTCACATTGAACCAACTCTTTGTGCACACACTTTTATCTTCAGTTTCTTCCCATAGAATGTATGAAATGGTGGATTGATCAAGGATCAAAGTGGCACCTAATTTTTCTGATTTGGGACTGAAAAGGACCCTTGAAACACTCACCTTTTCACGAGAGAAAAAAAAAAAAGCAGGAATCAATCTTTGGTTAATGAAGCTGGGGAAACAATTAATAGAATAGATTAAAGCAGTGGAAAGCTATTTCCGTGGACAACTGTCTCTTTGCACCACTTCTCATTAAACATTTCAATAGACTTATTTTTGTGGCCATGAAGGAAAAGGTGGAGGTCCAAAGCTTTCTTCTTACATTAGAGGATTTGTTGTAGAAAGGAAAAAACCTCTCTACTTATGACTTACTTAGTTCAAGTTAACTGTTTTCAAAAGCCTATTTTTGGATTTCTGATTAAAGACTCCCTGAAGTTCTTAATCAATCTGAATCTTTCTTTCTTCGTGAGTTGCAATTACTGCTCTCCTTATTTAAAGGAAATACATTTAAATTACTCCATCATTTCAGAAAAAAATAATCTGAGGTTTTGGAGATCAAATACTTGAAGTGAAACCTTGCCTGTCTGCAAGTCGTTGGAAATTCTGCTAGGGTACAGAAGTTACCTTAAACAGAGGAATGAACAAGGTTTGTTTGAAACTCATCCCTCAAAGACATTCACAGGAGCCCTCTTCCAGGCCTGCTTTTCAGTCTTCAACTTCAGGAACAGAGGCTGACAACCTTAAACACACAATATTTCAAGTCTCTTCAAGTGCACGTGATTGGAAGAGAGATTACTGGTTACTCTCTGAATGCTGTGCCTGAACATACAAAGATATTTGTTATTGCCATTTGAGGTAGTCTGGGATTACAGATTGCACACTTTAATCTTCCTTGTTTCAATTTTTGTTACTCAAACCAAAGTTGTTGCTAAAATAAACTACCGTAAAAATTCCTTCATCCTATTTCTACATCTCATTATTGCTCTTGTTTCTCTCTCTGTTCCCTTCTGAAGAAGACGATGTGTTTTATCTCTGTTAAATCCGAACAATGACTCAACCTGCAATGATGACACAAAGCTAGAAAATTATTTCTTAACCCCATCCTCAATAACATGCAATGGAGGGGTCTCTAGTAGCTCTAAGAAGAAAAGAGCACAGAGAAACTGATTCACTTGGCAGTCAGAGGATTGGGCTGCAAGTGTTTCCAATCTGTTCCCTATTTAACTACAAAATGCTTTCTAAAAAAGAAATTCTACCAAAATTAATCAATACAAACTTTAACAAAGAGCTGAAAATGGTCTGCTTATAGCATTTCTTCCATTTCCTTTCCAGCATTCTCTGGGGTTTTGGTCCTTCATTTCATAATGTTGTTGGGCTGTGTGAATTAATTTTCACTCTTCAAAGGAGAAAGTTTGCCGTCAGTGTCAATCAAAAGGTAATTAGAGCTGTTGTGTTTTGCCTCTTTAAAATAAATCAAATCAAATATGCACAATCCAGCACCATTTTTTCTTATCATTTTCCTGAATTTCCTCTGCCACCCGTGAACATTTTTAAATATCTTAAATCATCTTAGATTTGGTAATGACTATGAGCTTCCCCTTTTGGAGTTACTCCAGCAACAGGATCCTAAATCTAATTTGGGTTTCTCGCTTCATCCAAGAATCTTGTAAACAATCAGTTTCTTCTCGTGGGAAATCAACTTAAAAGGAGCAACTGCAGAGAAGTTCCTTTTGGATGTGTAGGAAGGTGTTCTGCAGAAAGAAAACACTTTTCTCGTAGCTGGAAGGTAGTGGAGTTTGCAACACATGAATAAAATGCTTGTGAAGGCTCAGCCAACCGAAGTCATGTTCTCTCCTTGGCAGTTGTGGCTGTGTCTGAGGGAAACCAGGTCAGCTCCCTCATTTCCTCTGGCAGGTGAACAACTTGTTTCCTCCTTTTTCTATTGTTTGTTTGGAAATCAAAAGGAGCGATTGTCAGAGAGGAAGCTGGCCGTGTATGCATTTATCATAGCCATTTGTGGGGGAATCTCCTCTGAGGCCGTACAAGGAAAGGAAAAGCAAGCAGCTGCTTTAGGAAGCAAGCCCTTGGGGAGATACTGCAAAGGCAAGTCAAGGCAAACAGTTGCCTTACTGGTGAGGTAGGCTGAGGAAGACTTTGCTGTAACGCACACCAGCAGTGGGACGTGGAGGAAGCTATGTAGGGCAAGACTTTTCAGAACATTTCAGTACATAAAGATGCAATCAGAGGCCACGGGGATTTTCCAGAGCATTGGAGAAACTCAGGTGCTTTACATTCGCTTATTGGAAATCCCTCTCTGGTTCTTCTGGTGATTCAGTGCTTGCAAATCTGGCTGTTCATCTGAGCATTACGTACCCACAGATGCCCAGAGCTAAGTGAGAAAGTGATGGTCTTAGAAACCTTCCTTGCATGTAGAGCCAAGTTAACAGGCCAAATTGCAGCAGCAGCATCAACGCAGCCCTCTCAGCCAGGTGCCTCTTCTAAGCCCATGCCACAAGCTTTATATGTTGTGGCAGGTGAGGGGACAGGTTGAGAGGATTTGGAAAAGTGGTATCAGTCCCTGCAGGGAGTGAGGGGAGGGCATAGCACCAGAAAAAAAATGTAGGTCTTGAGTAGGTATCAGCAAATTACAAGTTAAAAATTGAATCTAAATTAAAATGGAAATCTCAATACGCCTCTATAGGCATGAGAGGTCTGGGTCACTTGTCACACACAAGTGTAGTCTCATACTTTCTAGCATCAAACAGACTGTACCTCAGTGGTAACAGTCTCATTTTTGATCATCTGCACATATTTTTTCCATTCGCTCTTCCATATTTCTATTATATCACTCTTACTCACCTTTGTTTTACCCTTTGTCTTCCAACCATGTCTTTTGCCAGTACCATAAACCAGCCAGCAGACCGTAAGCTTAGAAAAATGTAGTGAATAGCATTAATGTTAGGGGCTGGTAAAATGATGGTTCAAAATATATTCTCTGGTGTATTTTCTGCCATCATCATAATTGACAACTACTCTCATCACAAAACTCCTGACTACTGAGAAGCATACCACTACATTATGCTCTGTGGAGTCCCCTTCCCACCACCCTGCACCAACAGCAATGGAGCATCCTGCAGCACTGCTGCCAAACCACACAGATTTAGTTTTCATTTGAATTTCAGAATACTTTTAATCCATCACAGCTGCAGCCTGGAACTGAGAGCAAGTTAGGAAATGTCCCAGGCACTCTGGTTTTTAAGATAATTTTATGTTGCTCCTTTCTCTTTTTTCTTTTCTTTTCTTTTTTTTTCTTTTTTTTTTTTTTTTAAGAAATGTGTTTGAAGGTGCCCTTGTAATTGTGTGTGGTCACGTATAACCACTGTTGCAAGATTGCTGTAGTTTCATATTACCATTAATCAATGCAACACATATTAACTAAGTACTTCATTCTGCTCTTGCATGATTAATAGATCTTCCTTCGTTAATGTGTTTGATCAGAAAACTAATTAAACAATGAACTGTGACAGCAACACATACTTTGCATCAATTATTAAAAGCACGCTTCTTGGAATAAAAATGTGGTAATGAATACTTGAGTTACCATGGGTTACACCTTATGTCAAATTATCTGAACTGTTAGTAGCATTAATCCTTGGATTTCCCATTTATAAGCAAACTAGATATGACAGTGTTATAGACAAGCATACTAAGTTTGTTTCCAACACTGGAACTTTAAATATCGGCAAATAAGGAATTAGTTCCTGGACCATACAGGCATGTTCTCTATATTAACATCTGCTTTTTTTAAACAATATAAGGCCTCTTTTGTCATCTTCATTACCAGTCACTGAGTATACTCATACTGTATCTGGAATTTACTATGTTGAACTCCAAAGATATTAGTTATGTCTCCATGAATAAAGCAAGATTTAATTCCCCTACATAGAATGTTAACCTAACACATTTCAAAGCTATTTGCTTACTTGTTCTTCAAAATGCATTCTTCCTGCACCATTGTGGTTCATTTTCCCATGGTTTATTCAGCCTGGTTTATTCCAGTCAGATTACCCTGCTGTTAGTTATTCAGATCTTACAGACAGCAGAGCTGCTTACCTGCCTGAGCCTCATTCCACTCACATTCCACCTTCAGATACAGAGAATTATGCTCATGGGGCACCGTCCATATTTGTTTCCCTTGTGGTTATTTCTGAGGAGAGTTTTTCATATATTTGTGTAGTGGAAGAATTTAAAAAAAAAAAAAAAAAAAAGAGTAACTATCCCATACTCCTAAAGAGGGAAGCACTTGGTACCACATTTCATTAAATGCCACACTGCTGTTTTAAGCTCCCTCTCCCTATCATAACTGGGGATTGAAACAATAATCCAGCAACCACTTTATTTCATAAGCTTGATGGATTCCTCAAACCTGGGACACAAATTGTTTTGAGAAATACTGCATCCCTAGAACCCTGCATTCATACTGCCCTTATTAAAATGTGTAATTTCGAGGAGCAGTTTGTCCTTTACTCCCCGTTCATCACACTCTAGCTTCAGCCTTCTGTGTGATCATAAAGTACTTGGAGTGAATTTCCTCAGTGACAGTTCCAGATATTGCTCACATCATCTCCCAGATGTGGCTGGCCATGAGCTGATTAGCTTCTCGACCAGCAGGACATTTGGAGGAGTACATTTCTGTAATAGGTTTTAGCTTGTGCCAGGGGAAGTGAATATTTCCGTGAGTGGGAGTTTACCACCTTTCCTGAAATCAGCTTACAGCATACCGTTGCCATCTGACTTACAAAAGGCACGCTCGCTTCCATCTGGATGAGTTAGTAAGTTATCTGCCTGCACCCATCCTTCACTTCTAGCTGACAACCACACATTATGCAAATCCCTGAGCTCTGATGGAGAACAAAGATGAGCAATAAGAAATCAAAGGTTTTCATAATCAGTGTACATTTCTTACAAATTCTGTGTTCCCAAACAGACTTTCGTCTTCCCCACTGCAATCAGTTGACCAAAGATCCTCCTCTAAATAACTACTTACTGTCTTACTCTTACCAGCTCCCACTTTCCTTTCTTAAACTGGTTTCTCACTAACAGAAAGGTGTATCTGGCTTCTTTCTACCTCGTGCAGAAGCCAGAGCACACATACCCTACACGTGCAAGGAGTATGTAAGAGCTCATGCCTGCTTCTATATGTGCTAAAAAGAAATGGGCTGTCATTTTGAATAAGGGAAGGATTTTGAATTGAAATTGTTTTGAAGTTCATTGATTCATTTCAGTGTTACTCCCATAACTGTTAAGCTTTTTCCCATTATGAATTTACAGATATGTATATTCTACACATATTTACAGTATCACATTAGAATTTTAACAAGGTGCAATCAGTAGCACAGCTCAGCTCAATTTTCATTACACTAGAAACAGGCTTTTATGCAGGATTCTTTAACAGATTTCACTGCATTAGACTACAGAGTGGAAGTACCAGGATGTTTTGGAGCATTCTAATGTTATACTATAACATGCTTAACCTTTATGTTGTACACTGCAGATAAAAACACTGTTTCAGATAGAAAGATTCACTTTAATCAACATAATTCAGATGGTAAATATATTATACAAGCTTTGCAGTCTGACTAGAGCTTGATACAGCCTCACGGCTCCCTGATTTTACATATTCTAGGAGTTGTCATTAGTTGTGATATAGATAAAAGGACACTATTATCTGTAGGGGGGAAAAAAAGCAACCCAAAAAAAGTCGTAACCTTTCTGCATGCAAAACACACAATCCTTTTACTCAAGCAAAGATTATTTAAGGACAGTGTTAGCCTTTATCTGAGATAAAGACTTAAACTGCAAGGTGCGATGAAAAATTAAGTCTGATAAGTAGGCGGACATGCTTCTACCTGACCTACGGCACGCTCTCTGGTTTCACCTTCCCCACGATTTGCTGTGACGCTAACCCCCTTGTTCTGCGTTATCAGCTCCCAACCTGGGGCTGAGCTTTCAGGCTCTCGCACCGTTTGAACACCGTTGGCGTCATACTTCAAAAAGTTGCCTTCTGTTATCTCAGGCGTTTTGTGAAAGTCCGATTGTGGATGTCTTTCTCAAGTGGGTGCTGGAAACTGAAGGCTTTGTTTTATCATGTGCCAGCTTAGCTACAGCACACACACTCTGTGCAGCTCTCTGAAAGGTATTTTAGCTTGTTACACTTCAGAGCTCATTCAGAGCTCAGAGGCCACAGATCTGCTCCCTGTTCTGCAGTGTGTGTTTCTGTTAGGGGCAATGCTGGAGTTGTATTTAGGTGACGTTTGTGTATTTATGCCTTTACTGCAATGTCCACATTGCCTTTACTGCAATCCAAGTCATGGACCTTCAGAGCCAAAGCAATTTTCACATTGTCCTGACACCGTCCAATCTTACTGAACTATTAAAGCTTACAGAATACTTCTAGCTGTCCTGGGATATGGTAGAAGGTGAAGAAGGTGAAGAGTGTTTCAAGGGAAATTCCTTAATGCTGAAAAGTTAGTGCTCTTCTTAGGATTTGGCAATGAATTTCCAAGCTACAGATGGGACGAAGAATGACATTTTATGGAAAAAAAAAAATAGTTACTTCAGAGAAGACCACACATAGAGGTCAGGCAGTGACAAAGTGCTTCTGCCATGGCAGTTGTTCCAGGAGAAATTCTGCTCCAGAATCTTGTCTTCATGGCAGCATTTTCCTCTTCAAGCTGTTTTAACTCAGTAGGCTCTTGTTCTATATTTTTTGTCTCTGACAGTACCCAAGTGGATCATGCAAAAGCTGAGCACCCAAAGCAACTGGAACAGGTGATTTATCCTTCCATTGTCCCAAAAAAAAAAGTCTCCAACTTGCTGATATAAAACCACAAGTGGGATGTATTTTACATTTCTAATTGCATTTGCTAATTACTGCCGCAAATTGAAGCTGTATGGCTGGTGAAACAGATAAAAGGGGAGTTTTAAGACCCATTCACCATGAACAGTGGTTGGAGAAAGATCTCTTAAAATGAAAGAGCAGGAGCTGGTAGTTTGCTAGGCATTGCGTTCAGACAACTGCTTGATAAGTCCTTTTTTTCCTCATTGTATTTGCTGAGGAGGTTTTAAACTATGGTGCTTCTGCTAGTGATAACTCATCTCCTCACCCATAGGGGAGGCTACATGGTGTCTCTCTAGGCACGTGATATCCCTCAAGGGTGCCAAATTATCTGTGCAGCTGAAGACCCATGGATCTCAAGGATCTCTCATACCCTTCCTCTGCTGTATGTCACAAGAAGAAAGGGAAGTGTCCACACACTGTTTACTGCTTACCTGTCAGGCTAATTCTTTGTCTCTGAAGACAGGCTTCTCAAAACTAGAGTAGACTTTCTGCTTCTCAGAGTTACTCGTGCAGCAGTCTGGCCCTCAGTTTGCATCAGAGTGGCAGAGAAAATGTATGTACTTTTTTTCCCCTCTGATACAAAGTACTGCTTGTGCACAAAGGCAGACAGCCTTTTGTCACTACACAGAAGACATCCAGGCTCACTTAAAAACAACAACAACAAAAAAAACCAGTTTTACATGGCAAAGAGTTATTTGCCGGAACATGAAGATCTCATAGATATAATCCAGCTGCTGTATATTGACATTTCAGCCTTCAAAAAGCTTTTCTTCCTTCTGTACTGAGTCACTGATATTGTGACTTCCCATGCTGGGAAGCTTTAGATGGATTACTTATGCTATTCTGACGTCCCTTTAGTTCCCACACCTTCATGTACTACAGGAAGAAAAAAATTTGCCAGTTATAGGGTTTGGTTAGTTTTTCTTTAAAGAATTGAAAAAATAATGTTCTCGAAGAGCAACATTTTCTCACACACTGAATTATCCTGAAGCATTTGTACTGCAAACATGGCTCTAATGAGACTTCACACTTTTCAAGTCATTACCTCTCCATCAGCTACTCAAGCATCATTGAAGGCAAAAGGCAGATGTTGCTCGGTAGTGCCTGCATTTTTTGAACCCAGACCTGATCCCATTCTTCTTACCATGGTGCAATCAATAGGAATGTGTGCTTTTGTCTCTCAAGTAAAAGTGCCAGCTTTCATCCCAATGAACAGTGTAAACACTCAAGCAAGTGTTTGGGTTTTTTTTTTTTTCTCAGATCATTTTATCAGACATTTTTCAAAATAATGGAAAACAATTTATGAAAACAAAGCCTAGCATTCAAAAGTGAGTGTTACAGAAAGACCCATTAGACTAGAAGAAAACTCAGAAACCCAGAATAGTTTCTAAAGCCAAACATACTTTATTTGACCCAAATCAACCCAAACCCATTTCTCTGTCATTTCTGTGCAGTTCTGTAACATGCTCAGAGGGCTGTGTATTCTAAAATGTATTCCACAGTTGCTGGAGTTATTTAGAGAACAAAGGATGAAAGGCCAGACTCAAGAGGACACATTCTAGGCTGTGGAAACTCAAGTGTGAACAATTTTAGGCAGATATCCACTGCAGGAAGAAATCTAGCCCCTGAGAACTGATCTTTCACCCTGCTGTTAATTTCTGAGGATGACAACACCAAAAGGACACTTGTGTATTTTCTGGATCTGGTAGGTCTGACTCCTGTCTGGTCCTAGCAAGGATAATCATGTTTCTATCCAAATTTGCTGACTACAATTGAAACAACAGAGAGGATCAATGAGTTGCACTTACTACCACCAGCAGCTGAGAAGAAAAGGGCCACAAGGAAGACTGAGATGTTTTGACAAGGGACATTTTAGATTTGGGTAAGATAAACACATGAACACAGAGTGCCTGTGCCTGAAAGCGATGCAGCAGCTTGCCGGCCTCCTGGCACAGCGTGCGAGGGCAGGTCCACCACTCTTCCTCCTCCTTCTCCTCATCCTCGTCCTCCTCATCAGCCGAACATGGTCTTCTGCAGCCCTACACACACCTGCAGCACGCCCGGTGCCCACAGGCTGATCACCCAGAAGACTGTGATGCAAAAGTCAAAAATGAACCTGCAAATCCGGTTCCTCTGTGTAATACTGCAGGTGTACCCCTCAAAGGAATAAAGGAATCCTTACAAGTCTGCAGGTGCCTACAGTATTGCCAGTTCTACAAGCTTAAGTGCTGAAGTCTGAACACAAGCAGTAGCAGGAAAGAAGAAAAAAAAATGGAATATTACAGAATCACAGAATGGTTTGGGTTGGAAGGGACCTTCAAATGTCATCTAGTCCAACCTCCCTGCAAGGAGCAGGGACATTTCCAACTAGATCACATTTCTCAGAGCCTCATCCAATCTGGCCTTGAACATTTCCAGGGATGGGACATCCACCACCTTTCTGGGCAACCTGTTCCAGTGTTCTACCACCCTCACTGTAAAAAATCTTTTCTTAATGTCTAATCTAAATCTACCTCCCTCTATTTTAAAACCATTACCCCTCGTCCTATTGCAACAGGCCCTACTAAACAGTCTTTCCCCATCTTTCTTGTAGGCCCCCTTGAGGTACTGGAAGACCGCTATCAGGTCTCCCCGGAGCCTCCTCTTCACCAGACTGAAGAGTCCCAACTCTCTCAGCCTGTCCTCATAGGAGAGGTGCTCCAGTCTTCTGATCATCTTCATGGCCCTCCTCTGGACCCTCTCCAATTCGTCCATATCCTTCTTATGTTGGGGGCTCCAGAACTGGACACAGTACTCCAGGTGGGGTCTCACCAGAGCAGAGTAGAGGGGGAGAATCACCTCCTTCGACCTGCTGGCCACGCTCCTCTTGATGCAGTCCAGGATGCGGTTGGCCTTCTGGGCCACAAGGGTGCATTGCCGGCTCATGTTGAGCTTCTCATCTACCAGCACTCCCAAGTCCTTCTCCTCAGGGCTGGTCTCGATTCATTCTCTACCCAGCCTATATTTGTGCATGGGATTGCCACGATTCACATGCAGGACCTTGCACTTGGCCTGGTTGAACTTCATGAGTTTTGCATGGGCCCACCTCACTACTTTGTTTGTTTGTACCTCTACAATTTTCACAGTCCCTCATAAATTATTCTTTTTGGCTCTCTGCCCATTCCTTTTGTAACTATACTACTGTTACTATAACTATAGCTACTTTTATAACTCACCAAAGAGCAATGCAAACACAAATCAAGAATAAAAGTTTCCAATGAAATGCAGCATCAAGAATTTCTCATGCAGCCTACTGCCAAAGGTAATTCTGAAGGTTCTTTTGTCAGTAAATGCTCCACAGCATAATAAAATGAAATTGTTTAAGGCAGGCAGTCACAGGCTGTAAAGGATATCACATATAACACAATGACATTTAAAAAGGCTTCAGAAGTTCTGTAAGTGCAACCTGTATCTAAGTCAAGGCATTATGTCTCGAACTTGTAGATGTACATTTTAATACTTTCCTTCAATATGACATTAACTCCCTTTGGCATCTTTCGAAATCATAAATCCATACAAATCAAAAGTTTAAATATTGTCAAGATGAATAAAAGTGTAGTGGTGTGCCTGGAGGAACTCTTAAGGTCTTTGATTCCTTTTAGAAATTCTGTCACCAAGTTGAGGAGAGGTTGGCATGATTCTCCTGCTTCTGATGGAGATAGCTCAGTGCTGAATTCTGCCAGACCTGAAGCTGCAGGAATGGGAAATGCACTGGTAGGTTTCCCGCCCTGGTTAGCTCAGTGTATGTTATTCTTCCACCCCACTCATCTCAGTTGCTTTATATTATTTTAATATGAGCACTTCTGCACAAGACAACAGGAAAAGGCATGAAAAACCTAAGGATGATGTCTCCATATTGTCCCCGTAGGTTTGATTTCCCCTGTACCAAGTAACTAACTTGTAATACTCAACAGGCTTAGACTTTCCTGCCTTGTCGCTGTTTAGTAACAAGGTGGAGGAGCTTGCTGCAGAACTGGAGATGTTGCCCAGTACTCAGCCTACAGGATTTCCCTGATCAGCGGATCAAAAAACTAGATTCAGAATTGCAACTGTTCCTTCAGAAAAATGCCTTTGTGTTGTTGTTTCAATTTATTTCTATGAAAAGGTGGTACATCTAAAGAAAATGTTGTCATGAAGAGAAAAAAAAGAGGAGGGGTGAGGGGTTACTAATGAGCTCCAAATCAGTCTCTTGCTCTAAGTGTGATGTGCTGTAGGAAAAAAAAAGCTATCTTACTTATCTGTAAAATATTTCATAAACTTTTCATGGTATATTGACAATGAATTAATACAATTGATAATGACACACTGACAATTCTACTGCTTTTAATATGTCTGAAAGAGTTTGCAGCTTCATTCATGTGCCGCTGTACTCAAGGGACAAGAGAGATTTGTATCAGACCTTTAAATATTGTTGATTTTAAATTTAGATCACATAGAACTAATTCCTTCCTTGAGATAAAAACTTCTAGGGTCTTGAAGGAGGTGTAAAGTTTTCTGTCTTGTTTGGATCTCCTCACATTTATTAAAAAGGATGGAGAAGCACACATATGCACACACACATGTACCTCCGTATACAACTGCATGCATATTCTCTTCTGAATGTGAGAACTTAACTGAGAGAGAGGGAACTGTGAGTGAGAGTGAAAGCCAGCGAGACTCTCCATCCTTGGAGATGTTCAAAAGCCATCTGGACACAGTCTTGGGTGGTAGGTGGCTCTGCTTGAGCAGGGTGTTTGGACTAGATGATCTCAGAGGTCCCTTGCTTTCTCAGCCATCCTATGACTCTGTGATTCTGTGAATTCTACAGCTAGTAGAAAACAACAATAACAAAAAAAAAATAACAAAAAAAAACCCCTCTAAACCATATTCTGCTGAAATAGGAGGTAAAAATCAAATTTTGCTTCCTCCTTAGCAGTATTATTAATTCAGGACCATTAAGAAAAGTAAATGAGGCACACAGAAAAAGTCCTTCTCTCTATTCATCCATCAGAAAATGTTCTGACAGCACTTGTCTCAGAACATGGAGGGGATGTAAGGATGTTGAGAAGATGACTTTTTTTTTGTATTGTATTTCCTGCCCTCACTCCAAACACCAATTTAAGATCTATCCCCCACCACAATTTAACACCTTTGTTTTCTTTCTGCTCTGCTTTTGTGCAAGTAGGAATTGAGTCCTTTCTCCCAAGCTGAAATGTGAGCCTTCCCATAGCTGCCTTCCCATAGCTCCTCCACGTCAGAGGAGTCTGCTGACTGCCGGTCACTGCCTTCAATTATTTTGATGCCATAATTGTCTCATGAATTACTAAGGTCTACAGTGCAGAGGTAAAACTACTATTTTTCAAGAGCATCTACATTTTTCAAGTGAGTTTAAAATGTACTCAGTATCTGTCCACACCTTCAACAACCAAAAGTTCAACTGACAACTTACCAACTCCAAGAAGAAAAGGATCTTAAACTGAAATAGGAAGATTCTCTGAGGGTGTCCTTGCAAATGTCATGACGTTTGTGGCACACAGCTATTAGAGCTGAAGGCTGTGTAAACTTTAAGTGAACTCACCTGTAAACTAGGACTTCGTTAGCATGTCTCTTGAGCATGAGTACTGAATATTCATGTTTTACTGCCCCACAAAAAGAAAGGGAAAAAAGCACCTGCAGGAAAAGCAGATGAGCAAAAACAAGCAAAGGGCAGAATGGTGCACCAGTGGTGCAGACAGCTGCTTGTGTTAAAGCATCAGGGAGAAAAAGGTCATGAGTCAGAACAAGGTCCCTCGGTCCCACCACCAAATGCAACCTTATGCATCAGTGTTTCAGAAATAAGATGTTTGCTTTATCTCGGTTATGGTACCGAAAGTTTAGAGGATAATCAAGACTGTGTAGCAGAAGCGGCTGATTGAATGCATTCTGTAGGGATGGCCAAGCCTACCAGAGCTGTGATTCATCAACTCCAATGCCCCATTTCCAAGAGTGGTGAGTGCCACATGTTTCAGAGAACACTACAAAAATGATGTGTCATGGACAATTAAGGATATTACTTCTTCATGTAGGGAATAATCTTTCAGGCCCTGGGTCTTAATCAAAAGAATTGAGGACTGATCAGTGAATCCTGTCCCCTGTTATTTTAAGCAACCACATCTTGTAATGCTCTTCAGGAAATGATCAAAAAGAATTGGTTAAGCCCTGAAGTGTGAAAGTTTATCTCATTACTCTAAGTGGATCTGTCTCCAATGTAACTATGATACATCTACACAGCTCCTTTTCAGCCTTAAATTACTTACATCACTAGTGTTTTATGACAAAATGCAGCATAGGCTAATAGCTTGTATTTGTTGGCAGGCTTTAATTTTACAGACTTTCAAAGCAGCAGGAGTGGAGTTCAGCCCAGGTTCAGACACCTAAGCTTATATGACCAAATGTAGATGCTGTAGATGCCTTAAATTTGGAGACTGAGCTCCTCCTGACCTCAATACTGAAGTTAAACATGAGTAAAATACAATGCAAAGTAATGGGAAGGACAGAAGCTGTATTTCAAGGACCCATTTTGAACCTGGTCTAAGCCAAGACATTTGTCTTCAGAACTGAGAAAGGCTAAATCCACCTGCATTTTCAAGATACCTCAGTTGTGTTGAGGAGTAATTCATAAAGCCACTGCAACCAGTTTCCTTCCAGATTTTCACGAATGCCTCAACGACCTCTCAGTTTACTTTTCTCAAATTGTCATTTTGGAACAGAGTAAAGTGTTTCTGGAATTATTGTGGCATTGATTTATATGCCACAATGTTTTTCATGCATTACCTGCAGATGTGAACATGCTGTTGGTGTGCCTGGGCCCAGCACTCAGAGAACCTGGACAACGTTTAAGCTGTGGGTGGGTCATCACTGAGCGGCTGCCACTCATGTAAAGTTCAACAACATTTCTGTTAGCAACTCAGATGGCCGAAGAGGAGATATTTAGCTTCTAGTGCAAGCTATGCTTATTGGAAAGACTTAGAAGATTAAAATTAGGAAATGATAGCTAATTCCTAACGCATGTGCTTGATGTGGGCTATTTTATATGAAATATTTGACAAATTTAAGACTGAAGACTATATTCACTGAACTTTTCTTGATTTATAAGTCTCAGAGTTATGAAAATAATGATTACTGGGGCCTGAAATGCTTATTTTTTAAGGTTTTTTTTTTTATTTATTCAAACACAACTATTAGAGAATCTTATAAACACTCAGAGAACTCTTTTGATTATACAGAAATATTTGCACTGAGCAGTCTCAAAGTGATAAACCATTAAAAAAGAAGAAAGTTTAGAGAAGAAGCTAGAATCTATAATTAAATCTCTGAGTGTAAATTAGTATCTTCCAAAGTATGTTTGCATGACCTATACAATCCCATAATTTTTTTGAGAAAAGAATCCTTCAAATGGGACATTATAATGATGACAGAGGTGTTAAAAAGTAAGCGGATGGACGTACTGGTGAGAAGAAGAGTAATAAGCTGTGTTGTGGGTCTGTAGTTTAAAAGGGTGATGAGTGTTCTCGATCTGCACAGGTATATGGGGTTGAAAATTTTTGATGAATCTGTTTTCAGTACCCAATAGAATTTTGATAAAATGTATGTTTTCCACTTAATGGAGAAATAATAGCACTACTGAACTGATTTTGAAATATCATTCTTCTATTTCAGATAAGTTGTACTTCAGTCATGTCCTCTCCTAGTTCTCCCCCACTGACTACCTTCACTGGCTCAACTTCATCTTCAGGCCATCAACATCCATGATGACAAAGGGCCTTCTCTCCCCAGAAAGAAAGAAGGGCCTTTTCTCTCTTGATTCTGGTTTTATGTAGTTTAACCAGCTGAGCCGTCTAGAGAGGAATGGAAATTGTGAGGTAACCAAACTACAGCGTCCATAAGAAATCATGAAATTACTTTCAGTTTGAGGATCTAGAAGCTGTTAGTATAAAATAATTTTTTTTTACAAAATATTTAAATTTTGCTTGGAAAAAAAAATCAGTATTTTAAAATCCATTTTATTTTGGCAACAGCTTGAAATGTATATCAACAGTATCAGAGGCAATGTGTAGCCCAACATCAGACAAGTGTAGTAGCCTCTCAGCTTTCTAAGTCCACCTTTTCTGCACGAGATGGAACAAAGTGTGGCTCCGAATAACTAAAAGTAGTAATTAATGAACAATCATCCAAAGATCAGAGCTAAGGCTGTTGCAACTATATCCTTTGTTGTAGCTATATGTGGTACCAATGCGTAGCTCTAGTAACCCTGCCTCTAAGTAGCATCAAACCAACCACAAAGAAGCAAACTTCTGGCATTCACACTCAGTCACCATGAGCACATTTACATCCAGCGATCGAGACAGATTTAGTCAATGGGCTGAAGAGAGCATCTTCACAACCAGCAGATAGGCATTACACAGCTATGGGTGGAACTGGGCTGTGAGCTCGCACTTCTTTCACAGCTGCAATGTGCTACAGTCACCAGCAAGCTCTGATGGGTTTACAGTCCTGCAGAAGCACAAAGCAGCCATCAGCTGTGCTTAACCAGGCAGGCTTGCAGTTGTTTGGCAATACCAAAATGATGTGAAGACACAGACTGAACAAGGGAATCAGCCCCAGGAAGTTAACGTTTCTCACATTGTAGCAAAGCATATAATCACTTTACTTATATTCACTTACAAAAGGTCACATTTCTTGCTCTTTGTCAAAAAAAAAAAAAAAGCATAATGACGAAAATACACAGGCCCAGCTGGGGGGCCCAGGAGCACCATCTAGTTACTATGCAAAACCCATGAGATGCACCTGGCTGCTTGGGAAACTTTCTGACGGCTTCTTAAAGACAGAGCAAAGCAAGAGCCAACAGAGAGACTGAACCCTCTAAAGAAAAGCTCTTTCATTCCCATGCATTACATACAAAATTGAGGAGAGGGAGTGGTATAAGATTTTTTTCCCCTCTCAATCATGGTCCAGTCCCAAACTGACCATGCAGTTTTAAAGCCATTTCTGTTTACAAGCCTGGAAGCCTTGGGGCCTACAGCAATGGAAAGGACATACATAATGAAAATAGCAAGGGTGCCACAGCTATAGTATCTGTTCCTCTGGAAGCTGGGCAATTTTCTCAGCACAGAAACATCAAACTTGCAACCTCAGTTCACTGCAACCTTATGATCTCTTGGTTCATAAACCTGCCACTACAGCTTACTTCCATAAACTCAGATTGAAATTGCTTTAGTCCAATCATGTCTGCTCTATTAACTCACAAATTGTCTTGATCCTTTGAAGATGGCAGCAGTTCCATATCCTCAACATAGAACAGTAAAATGGAAAAAAAAGTCCTCTCTCTTTCTTGCACACAAAATCTGTTAACTTACTGCACAGTATCTGATATGAACTCTGCAGCAGAGGGAAGGAAATCTATGTTTGGTCTGTTTGGTAAATAAACCCAGAGCTCAGAGCATGGCTGCGCCACAGGGACAGGTTTATAAGTCAACAGATCGTAAGGTCTCAGGGAACAGAGGTGCCAAGTCTGATGATTATCTGATGAGAAAATTGCTTACGGAGAAATAAATTAAATTTGCTTTAAGTGAATGTTTGAGCAAGTAAGTTTCAACTTCATTTTCCATAAATGCTTATGACAGAAGAAATTAATCATATATATCTACAGAAAGGAAAAATGAAAAAAAAAGATTATGAGAGGTTTTATCTGAAATTACAAGTTAAGAACCAAAAGCCCTCTCAGTAAACATTGTCGTAGGTTTATTTTCTTCAGTAGTTACTCAAGACCTACTTGAAAGCACACAGTAGGCAAATAGGACAAATAAAGGGCTCTACATAGACTTACACAGGCCATTCAGCCACCATAACACAGAAGAAATCAAGCTATTATTCTCTTTCTGTATTTTTAAATGCAACTGCGATATTCACAATAGCAAACAAAGAGCAAAAGAGAACAATGACAAGTATAACACGGGAAATGAGATGAAAAGTTTCACCACAGGTAATACAAGAATACCAGGAAAAATTTTTAAATGTTTTCCTCATTGTAGTTTCTAGAGGAGAAACAAAATTGGCCTACACATTCTCCTCCAGGCTGATTCCTGTTGCTTGCTCCTAATATAACTTATTTCCCATGCATACCATACATAAAGAAAAATAAATCCTCCCTCTTGCTCTGCAGGCCTGCAGACATTTTTACGGTTGATGCAACAGAGCGGAGAAGCAGGTTTTCTCCCTTGACCATGTTAGCTTGCCATCCTGCCTTCTTGCCTCCCGTCAGGCGACTGAAGCCAGGCTGCTCTTCTCTTGCACAAGACGGCACACAAACACCAGCAGACAAAAACCTTCTCTGCACCCTTGCACAAAAACCTCTTGCACCCACTCCTTGAGGGCAGTCACTCGGGTGGCTCTGGGCTTGCCAGGACAGAGCTCCACTGGGATCTGTGGACATACAAGGAGAAAGAAAAAGCTCAAAGCATCAACACAAAACAAACTTTAGCAAGGCAGCTCGTCCAGCAAGCAGGCTAAGTATTCCAAAGTGTAAGAAATTACAAAACTGTTTGCTGTAAAACAAATATGAAAAAGCTACAGACAGGCATTAAAAGGTTAGATGCATCCCTTTGTGGACAATCCTGTATGACTTCTAAGAATAATATAGTATATTTTTAGCTTTTCAAAAATGGGAAATGTGACTTGTCAGAAATTCACTCATTCGTATTTCCATGGTCACTCTTTTTTTTTTTCTCGATTGAGAATCTGACAAGGGTGTCTGACATATAATGTCCTTCTTTAAATATCTTGGAGATTAAAATTTTTTGTTTGTTTGTTTCTTCAGTTGAAAATCCCAAAACACTGGGCGTGAAGTTACACTGCAGTCAAACTCAAAAGAGACATCATGGATAAAGTCACTACACCTTTCAGGACATCTATTGGCATAGCAGTCACCTAACTTACCTCAGCTGAGGACAGGAATTATAAACTTTGTAGCAGCCAACTTAAACGGAAACAGTCTCTGTCATCATATTGAAGAAGAAATAACTTCCTTATTTGTTGATGTCTCTTCTTTACTTGTATTTTCTTCTCTCCCAATGCTTTGTCCAAAACACACATCAAAGATGGAGCCTGTGATAATGGATATCTGGCTTGGTTCTTCTCAGTACTCTCCAAGGTTTTCCTAGCATCTCCCAGTTCCTTCTTACTGACTGTGTTGATTATCAGTCTTCAAAGGGTTTCTACAGACCTCCCTCTTCAGCAGGATCTAAGAGTTCTTACACAGCCTCCACTGTGCACCAAAGAAATCTGCTCAGGACTTCTTCACCAGTGTGTGTGAGTAGCTTTACTTCATATATTTCTTTGACAGTTTTGAAATTTAAACAGTAACTTTGGTTTATTCAGAAGCTATTGATAATTAGTTCCCTCCTGGTTCTTTTTTTGCCTCTCATTTTGAAATGGAAAATAGTCACTCAGACATACTTTTTTTCCTAATTTAAGAGTCAGGGTCTTCCGGATCCCCTGGAGCCTTGCTTGATCCAGATGAGCCTCGCTTGAAAGAGAAGACCTTCCAGTTTTCTTTCAACTTCTTGCCAACTCTATTCTGCACTCTTGATTGTTTAAATGTTAATATTGACTGATTAATGTCAATGTGCCAGGGCTGAGTTCCAAGTTCATCAGTGAGATGCTCAGCCTCCACGTGACACCCCAAACTTTCCCAGCCAACCTTCCAGCACATGGTTGGACCAACCATCCCCACAAAGGAAAAGGCTCCTGCAACTGCACTGCTGGTCATGTTGTTTTGTACCTGTAAATCTGCTTGCCCAGCTGTGGAAAGCTAACACTAAACTTCTCTCAGTAAGCCTTTACTTGTGCAAGTATAAGATGGGTTGCAGAGCAAAGTGCCTAGCTGCAGAACCAGGGCTGCCAACTCACTTGTGATGGTAAAGAGCATTGCTATGAGATTTTACATGATGGAAGTGTGTGCAGTGCAGCAAAGCTCTTGGAAAAAAAAGATTTTGAAGAATTAATCAGCTTGTTTTGAGGCATGTTGATGGCAACGTATTTAACTCGAGGCAACTCGTGTCTGACATTGTCTTTGCTTGCGCTGAAACTATTCACATGGAAAGCAGTGTTTCGCCCAGTGTAAGTAACTCACAAAGACAACCAAACCCAGGGTATCTCAGGCTGAATTCCCCTCACTCTTTCCACCTCCTTTGAATAAATGAACTTCCTTACACTTTGACAGACTAGGGAGATTAATTCAGAATGTGTACACAGTACACCTGGCAGACACAGTAAAGCCTGGCTCAAAGAGCTAAGATGAAACAAAGGCGTAAATTATACTAGAGAAGGATTTACAAAAGGATAAAATATGGGCAGCTATTTAGAGGTGACAGTAATTACTTACGTAAATGTCAAAAGTCTTCAAAGAAACAACAAGAAAACAAGGGGAGAAATATTCATGAATATTTAAGGCAGAAACATGTGAGCACATTCATTTGCCATTTGGAAGGTTATGTTCCTATCTTATCTTCCCTGTGATAGCTACAGCAATGGATATTAAAATCTGTTACAGGACAAATTCTTACTGTTTGAAGGCCCATTGATTCTTAGATTTATTGAAACCAATAGTCTTTTAATTCAGCTAGGGCACCTAAAAAAGGTTTATTCTATTCCTGAGCCTAGCCACAAGGATGAAAACAAGCAAATAACAGAAAGAACTCCAGATACCTGTAGATATGTAGAGGCACTTTCTCTGCTATAGCCGGTATCTCCTGACCACAGTGGGACAAAAGTTCATGGACCTCATGATAAGCTTTTTCTCTCAACTCCATCCCAACTTCCACCATCAGAGGTGGAGGAACTGCCAGATGATTGTACAGCTAGCAATAGTGCCCAGCCAAAGATGAGAAGTGCAGCACTAATCCGCCACACACTTTCTTCCACCATTTAATGCCTTTTCTGCAGAGCTCCCTACTACCCAGATATCACTGCCTGATTGCGAGTGTGGGCATACATCAAGAACACACTAAGCAACTGCAACAAAAGCGCTTACGAAGACTGAACAGCATCTCCAAAGATATGTGTTAGCTGTCAAGATTAGCAGAAGAACCTTATGAAGTCAAGAGATGGTAAATAAAAAGGCAGATGAAATTCAATATATTGAATTCTATATTCAAGGGATGCAAAAACACCTATTATAACCCTGGTGTTAAAATGATGGACTCTGGAATGTCTGTTACAATACAGTAGAAAAATCTTGAAAATTCCATGAAAACTTCAGTTCAGTACCTACCAAAACAACAAGTCAGAATTAATTAGGAAATTAATAAAAAAAGGACACCCCACCCCAAAATAACATTATTATGCCCCTATGTAAATGCATGGTTTGCTTGGTGCAGTCTTGGTCCTTGGATCTCAAAAGTGATAGAATATAACTACAGGAGAGCTGAAGAAGGGCACACTCCCCTGGATGCCTTCTTTTGACTGACATTGGAAACAGTTTATGGGCTGGGAAGCTTGGATCTGATTTAATTCAGTCACTCTTAAGTTTTTACCTAGCATTTTGCATAAAATGTAGCAGCCATAGAAGTTACAGAGCTCAACGCTGCACAACAGAATTATCCAGTGTTTAAATTTTGGTTTTCTGCCATTTTGATTAGTTCATGTTTAAGTCATAAACAAATCCACTCTACTTGAATCTGGAGAGTCATATGTAGAAGAAAAAGGGAAGGGCATCTGACATTGCAGCTAGCCCAGTCTCGGAGGCCATCCATCAGTGGTATAAATGGCATAATCCTCAGTATTCTCTCATTCGTGCTAAAGACAAAAGCAGCAGTCTCACAGATCCACTGCTAGAAGATATTTTTTTCTCTCTGTTTCTTGTTTAATTGTTCTGAACACACATATCTCCATTATGTCATGTCTCCAATAGAGGCCATCAGGAGATGACCTTTAAATCCAGAAAGTGTTTTAGACTCTTTCATATTGCAGATATTTTTAAAATATGATCTAGATAATGCTGACAATGGAGGTATCCAGCTAGTTTCATTTAATGTAGTGATCTGGGTCAATTGCCGCTTTTACTTAGACTAAAATTAGGCAATCAGCTAGCAGGCACTCATTTGACATATCTTTAATGTTCCTCGTAAATGTTGAGCTGCAGGACGTAGGCTACTTGCAGTTAGCCAGAAGGTCTCTTCTTTGTTCTTGCATCTGAGTAATCCGGGTTTGATATCAAGGGAAATCATTTAAGTTATTCCACGTTGGAGAAGGACAGCCTATTTTAAGCAAAGGTAAATGGGAGAATTCAATCTGAGAGCAATTTAATACTATTAAATCTTATAGCCTGCAACACAGGACAGTACAAAAAATGTTTCACTCTGAAAAACAGTGAGATATTTATATTCTAAATTGTCACCAGTGATGAAGGAAGCCATGGTTAATTAACATCAGTAATGTGATGCTAGCTTAGGAAGTTACCAACTCCAGTAAAATCCACCAAGAATTTTCATTTTTTGTATAAAGGAAATAGGAATCCTTCTACAGAAATAAAAGGAATGATGTAGAGAAACCCTGATAATACACATTAAAATATTTGTCTGTACCAGTTATTTGCTCTAGTGTCATGAGCTACATCCCAGTAACACTCATACAAACTCAGTACTGGAAAGGGCGACCTGATCACCAATGACAAGGACAGTTTTCTGCAAATGTCAACAACCATTAAGTACAAAAGTGATCACAGAACATCTGCTGTCCCTAATGTCCTTGTTGACACAACACCCCCACCAGCCTGTATTAATCTGAAAGTCTTCACGCTCCTTGGCTGTCTTCTAATTTGTCATTACGAGGAAGAGATATTATTCTTTAAAACAGTAACAGGCTAGTAAAAAGTATAGAAATAGGGGCAGTTTGAGTGCAGAAGAAAGCAAGCAGTAACTGGTTCTGTAAGAAAATGCTTTGTTTTTCCCATTTAAAAATTACAAATTTGCAACTGAGATGGCAAATGCCTTTGGGAATGAGAATTAAAGTCCAGCTCACATCCATCATAGAAGGACCAGAGGTCCAACTGCCAGATCTGTGCATGGTGCTGTCTGCTGCTCCCACCTCCAACATAATTCACAATTTCTTTTTGTGGCAGGCTGGCAAGATAAAGTAGAAGGTGGATTATCCCAGTGATGCTGGGTGAATGGGGGCTTTAATCTCAGATATCCAGTCTCAAGTTTTCCCTCCTGCTCTTCCTTATGTCTTTATTTCCAGAAAAGAATAATCCATTAGGTTCATAGCCAGATGAGAATACTTATTTTCTTGCACAGTTAAATGCTGCTTAGCCATTTTCAAACGGCAGCTATCCTTATTTCCTTAAACTAATGCAAAATCTAACCTCTTTACACCAGTCTGTATGTTGGGCCTGGCTGTATCATTGGTTATTTAATCTCTCATTTTCATTCAGCAAATTGTCGTTCAGAATCCTCAATCACAGTGGTGGGGAAAAAAAAAATCAGATGCCACCACCTCCATCCACCTCCTCACTCCCTCAATACAGTGTGAAGGACTCCAGTGAAACATGCTGTCGTCACCTGGAATCACACACAATCACTGAATTATTTCTTTCTGTGCCTGGACTCTTTTAACCCTAGAACCTAAGCTTTTCTCAAAAAAAAAAAAAAATCCACAGAAAATAAAACAAAAAAAAAACTCAGAAGAGGACTATTCTTTCCATGAATTAAGTGTTTTGGTGCTAAGCACAGCTCTCAGTGAAACTGGAGTTCCCAGGAGACAGGTTTCCACAGAGGTACTAGGGCTACTAGGGCTGTGCTTAGTCCTGTGAGTCCTTCTAATCTTTCGCTTTTCTAGCAACAAAGTCAAGGATTGCTCCACAACTCCAGCAAGTTTTCTGCACACTGAGAGCGAAAGTGAAATGAACGAGTGTCCTCCTTCCCAGCCAGGGTCTCTGATGCTTTCTGCTACCAGTTGTTATTATTGTAAATCCAAGTGTGTATTTGTGTTTTCTACTAAGTATCCAGCCATTTCCTTCCAGAAAATTAATTACTGCTACCTTGTTTCCTCTGCCATAAGCTGTAGCCTCCAGCATGCTCTTCATATATGTATTTGGGCGTGGGTAGTTTTTGTCCGTGTTTATCATATTCAATGAAAGATAAATGTGTTACTAATATTTTTCTTATATGGTGCCAACTTCTTTTTCCATAAACCCTTAGAGGGACTGAATACTTCTACATTGCTTCTGGAGGCTACTGTAAAGACTCTACCAGCTACAGT
Source organism: Chlamydotis macqueenii (assembly GCF_036417535.1). Taxonomy (NCBI): domain Eukaryota; kingdom Metazoa; phylum Chordata; class Aves; order Otidiformes; family Otididae; genus Chlamydotis; species Chlamydotis macqueenii. Next base: position 135,003,302 of record NC_141556.1, read on the forward strand.
AGTTTAAGAATGTGTTGGAGCATTAACACCTAGTTATTCCATACTCCTTCATCTTACTTTCTCAGTACCAGGCAGGATTAGGGTCCTCCAGGCTGGAAAGCAGCACGTAGGTGCACCTATCACTATTTGGAGTAATGGCACTGTCATCACTTTTGAAAGGAATTTAATTCTTCAGCTACATGAGATTACCATTCCTTTCATTCACTGTCTTAGGCTGTACAGTCACCTCTGAAGAACACATCCAGCTGCATTTGATAAGAACTTCTTGTGCCTTTTCTTCTGTATGCTGAGCCATGCTCCAAGACATCCAGTTCTATATGTCCCAAGAGCAACAGATCTGAGGAAACACCAACCTCAACTTCCTTAATTCCTGGTCCTAATAAGAATTCTAGTGCTGTTTATTTTTTACCCTTCATCTCACAATCACTTTCAAATGGCAAATTTCTGATAACTTACTTGTCCATAGAACATATTACAAACTTCCAATAGATGATCTGTTTTACATTAATATATTTATTTATTTTGCTTCTTTCTCAAATAACAAAACTTGATATGTTAACAAGATTCAAAAATCTACATTTAAAATCATGTTCACTCATCAGAATTTAATGATCTTTTTCTACTCTCTGATCTATGTATTGATTCTACCAACTTCTACAACTTTTTTCACTTTCACATTTTCTCCCTTATTTTTCACAGTACCAATTAAAAATGTATAAATCAGACTCTCTCTGAAATGGGAATATATTAAAATATTTTTTTTCTGTATCATTTGATGAAGAAGAAGAAAGTCTCTAATACACTGTGCTTGCTGTAACAAGCTGTCTTGTGACTTACACCATTCTTAAAAAGCTCTTGTAGTGCAAATACTATTCATGCATTTGCATAATACCTACCACAGTCTAGCCAGGGATTTGGTGCATGCTGTGAGTAAAGAAGACACTCATATCTTCCGTGCTGGCTGTGAAGATACAGGATAGAAAGAAATCTTGCTAGTTTTCCCATTAGGAATTAATCTACATCACAAAAAGCACACATTCATGTTCTTTCCATCCAGGTTAAAAACTCTGTGCTCATTTGCAAGGACTGGATTTGCTGGATCTGTTTGTCTTCCAGGTATGTAGACACTTCAGCTGCCACCCATCTTGATGTCCATTGTGTAACTCTGAGCTGCAGAGTGCAAGTATGGGCCATCTCCAGTGCCCACCCAGCTAAAAACACTCACTGAAATTGGCCACGTACATAACCATGTATTTACGTGGTGACCCCAGTTTCCCTGGCCTGTCATAACTCAGAGCTGTTATGGTGTGCAGATACAGTCTCAGACTATTTCATCCATGTATTCTGGCCCTCAAAGGATGAAGCACAGGTTCCTCAGAGGCATCCAGTTCCTCTGAGAGAAATTTATAGACATGGCAAAATACTGTCTGCTTCTCCCATGGTCTGCAGTCCTCTTCAGTCAGAAACAGTGAGGCTCAGGTGGAGATCAGTATTTATCACAGTAGAAGATAGCTCAAGAAGGCCAAGTGGGATACTGCACTTGCCCTTTGGGGTCTAACACATCTTTCCCAGACCTAGTAAAAGGGGTGCTGCACTCACGAGGACAAACTCATGGTCCGTGAAGGGCAGAATCACCTAGCTATTAATGGGAGGAGGTGCTTTCCGAAACAGCCATCTCATCTCTGGGCCAATTCAGTCCTGAGTCTCAAGGATTATGGGCAGTTGAGATCCCAGGATGAAACAGGAAACTTAGCTCACCGTTCCAATCAATACTCTAAATCACAGACACAAAAAGAGTATTTTATATTTTAGCACACTACTATTTACCCCTACCCTCACCTCTGCTAATCTCTCACTTCCACTGGTGATAATTACCTGTCTGTCTTTCTATATCACAATGACTAAAAATCTTAACTTTTCTTCCTTTACTAACATCTCTCTCTGCTGCAAAGGTGTCAATCATCCTATCCTTTCAAGTTTCATATGGTTTAACATAATTAACTTAAATTCAGTTGTTCCCAGTTTTCTTTTATCTTGAAGGGTGATGATACTCCTCCTTCAGAGCTCAAGAAGGGCTGTTGTGTTCTAAAGCCTGGGTGGTTTTGTAAATTCTGTCAGCTGGAAAATAATATATACTACTTGTCTCTTCAAAATTTGCCTCCATAAAACCCTGAGAGTCTTTCAGTAACATGGTATTTACATGGCTCACCCTTTCTGGCTCAGTCTCTGACGACTTTCGCTTCTTGGCTATTTTGTCTTGCTACAAGCATATAAAATACAGTGCAGGAAGCTCATGTTGACAAAAGCAATGGCAAGGGCTAAACCAGCTTCTAAGATGGCTGTTCTAAGGTGGGAGCTGGTGGGGTGTTTGGTTTGTTGTTTTTTTTTTTAAAAAAAAAAAAAAAAAGAATTTGAAGAATTTGTCTCACGGCATACCCCAGGAAAATTCCCAGAAAAAAACAAAAATTCCCACAAGCACCAACTCTGCACAAATCTCATGTGTGTCAAATCTCATGCAGGTACAGATAGTCTGTCCCCATACACATTGCAATAGCAATGAGGACAGGGAGGGGATAAGTTATATGACATAAATTTTAAGGTTCGTCAACAGAGGAATAGCTAGATAACTATGCAAGTACAGCCTAAGAAATGGTTACCCAGGTGGTCCAGAAAATGGCAAGACTTCATGTCTTGTTTCAGGTCAATGGAACGTAGAAGAGTGTGTGGTTGTTGATAATAGCTGCACTCATTATTATGGGATTAACTTGTCGTTCAGTAGCTGTGAGAAAATATGTTAAGAAACTGTGGACGCAGGTGTTAAACCCAATAATGGAATTAAAAATGATTACAGAAGTGCATTTAATACAAATTTGTAGTGACAGGCAGAATACTGTTATCTGCTGCTTAGGCTCGTCCTGGTGTCTGCAGCACATGTGAAGGCACAAGCAGAAGTGAGGAAACAAGAAACGTTTTCACTGTAGTTGAGGTTGGTACGTTCTGCATTGGGTCTGCTGAACGCCATCAAAAGTCTTGGTAGGGGATGAATGGGGATACATTTTCAAAACGACTACATTTGGCAAAATGTTTGAAAAGCTAAGTTTATACAATCAAAGCTGCCTGAAGCATAGTAGCAGATGGCATTACAGACAGATGCTAGGAAAAAAAATATTATTTTCTGCAAACATACATAAGCACTGAAAAGCTGTTTAGATGAAAAGGTTACTCCCTCATGAACTAGTTGCTAGCTGCATTTTCCAAAACAGAGGCACAAATTTAAACTTCTTTTTCCTTGACAAATGGATGAGAAAAAATAAAACTGTGTTTTAATTTATACACTCAAAGGAGGTATTAGGAGAAAAAAAATTAACAACCTGTGTTTGAGTTCCATCTTAGTTTCTCCCTCTCTCTTTTTTTTTTCACCTTAAAACATTGTGTTAGGAAGAAACACTGCCTTCTCAAGTTTAACAGTGCTAGTTTATGCCTTCCTTGAAGATTGCCAAGTATGTGAACACAAACAGATTAGAACTCTAATGCTACAGAGTATTTCTGATTCTAGGTAACAACCCCATCTGCTACAGAACTTTATTTACATGTAGAGCTGTTCATGGTTTCTCTTTTGAAACAAATCTTGCAATTAAAATCATACTGAAATGAAAGTAAAAAATTTCCACAGAATGAAACTCAGAATGCCATCAGCTCAAAGTAACCACATTTCTTTTTTAAAAGTTGAAACTCTTCAACTGGTGATAATTACCTGATAATGGTATATTATACACATATAGTGATGTTAATGTGGTGTGTATTTCAAGTTTACTATTAACATACAGCACACAAAAGTGCAATTTTTTTTTTCATTGAAAATGAAGTTGAAACAAATTTATTTTCAAAACTTTCTTAATGAAATCCCTGTGAAATACTCTTGATTTAACAATCTCCATTTTCTAATAGAAGATGGTTCCATATAGTTGTCTGCTGGACAACAAGAATACTTCATTGTAGTAATGTTATGGTTATTTTTCACAGCCTTATTTAAAGACACCTACTCTTGTCCTCATTTATCCTCTTCTCCCCAAAACAGACCCCCAAAAATGCTGCCCCCAAAACCAAAAAGAGAATGTACAGAAAGAAATTGAATTAACATTAACTTATGCTGCTATTCAACCTCTGTTCAGGCAGTAGATGATTTTTAAAAGTAGTTCCTCCCATGAAATACATCTCTGACCTTCAGAAGAAATCACTGCTGTTTTTAATAGCCATGTCTTTAAGTACATCTATGACTGAAAAGTAAAATGTTTTAGAGGAAACACATGAAAACCTAGCCCCCTACACTTTTAGTGTCTTGAGGGAGCAAGCTTTCCGCTCTTGCTAACTGCATTCTGCATAAGCAATCAGTTATTGGCTAAAGGCTTTTCAGTGACAATAAGCCACCATCTATATGTTTTAGTTTGTTTTTCAAGCTTGCTATTTTAAAACAGAATGGTGAAAATACTATGCCAAGTTCTTTCAGTGGGTTTCTGATTTTGACGCAAGCTGAAGTAGTACAGTATTCTGTCAAGTAACTAGGCAATTTAATTATGAAATGTATTAATTGTATTTTCTAGTCACAGTAAGCAGTAGAGGCAAAGTGAAAACTTCAAGTAAGTTTAGTACATTATCAGGAAGACAGAGGATAATAGTGCTTCTGGTTAGTAAAAGATATCACCATTTAGGGAATTAAGCTTTTTGTTACAGTGAAAATTGCAACAGCAGAAAAATCAATCTGGCTTTCACACTCATCTATACTATTATTATATTGTAGTATTTTTCTTGTAAATACCAGTGCAGAAAGAAAATTTAAGGCAGTTTCAACATATGCGGGGAGCTCTAAATGCTTGTTCCATCAATCAGTGTCTTATACTCTGTTAGAAATTGACAGATGATAAACTGGTCTTAAATCTTTCAAGGGTAAACATCTCTAAGCAATAGTCAAGAGGAATCAATTGTAGTACAATTAAGCAGAGAAATGTATGAGATTTACTCATTCTGGGAGTGAAATAAGCCTTCTGGTTAATAGATGAAAGATGATTCAGAAATATAAAAGACGTTTATAGAGCAAGAAATATGCATGTCAGAAGTATAGTTCTTGAGAAGATCTGTGAGTTAAATGACAAACAACTATAAATTCAGTGTTAAAATATCAGTAGGCATTTTTGTTAATTTACCTCAAAATACTTAGTAGTGTATCAGAAATAGGTATTTTAAGGTATATATTTTAGCATCTCTATCACAGATATTTGGGTTTCACAAAACAAGCTTACGGCTTACATTTAAAATAAAGCAGGTGTGCCTTATGCACAGACTAATTACACTGCAAAGCAAAACCAGCATGTTCCTCTACACAGAATTACCAAAGCCATCATCCTTGAACTAGATCTGACTACTTAATAGTGTTCATTAGTTGGGAACAGTTCCCAGAGCAGTCTATTAAGGCCATTTCCAAACCACCTTGTCCTAGATTGGGAAGGAAAATTAGCACGTGTCCATAGAATGGTTAGGGTTGGAAGGGACCTTCAAAGGTCATCTAGTCCTACCCCCCTGCAAGGAGCAGGGACATCTCCAACCAGATCAGGTTGTTCAGAGCCTCATCCAGCCTGGCCTTGAACGTTTCCAGGGATGGGGCTTCCACCACCTTTCTGGGCAACCTGTGCCAGTGTTCTATAACTCGCATTGTAAAAAATTTTTTCCTAATTTCCAATCTAAATCTACTCCCCACTATTTTAAAACCATTACTCCTTGTCCTATTGCAACAGGCCCTACTAAACAGCCTCTCCCCAGAGCAGGGCAGCTGACACCCACCAGCCTGCACCTCAGATGTCCTGCAGACCCGAGGCTTGCCCAGCGCCTCCAACCTCAGCACCCTGCCTCACAGTTCTCTCGTTCCTGTATATCCCAGCAGCTGGATATTCATAGGCTAGCACGTTCTCATGGAGAAGAAGGTGGTGCGTGAAAATTGCTTGGGATAGTGCCTGTCTGCAGAGTTGGGATGCAGAGGAATACCACAGCAATGGTCAGACTGTTGTTGCACTGCTGCAACAACTTTTTATGTTACCAGAAGGAAAATGAAATGAACATACTTGAACTTTCTTGTATATGACATGAGAATACAGTGTTCTGTAATGAACAGTTCCTTCTTTTGGTTCTGTCAAGTACAGAACCTCAGCATAACCAATCAGCCACTGACTCTGTGTCAGCGTGAGAATTAGAAGGAACAGTAGAGAAAAATGTGTTTAAATGTATTTTTATCAATAAAGGTGATGAAACCATTTCATCAGCTCGTGTAACACAATTTACTTGCTTTCAGGGAACATCTCTATGAGCAATCTCCAGTTGGAGCAATCCTTCTTGAAGTGGGAAAGAATATCTTTCAGTTTCTAAGGCCAACCTATGCGCTTAACACGAGGGCTCACTCACAAACTATCCAGGCCTTGATGACCTCAAGCTTCCTCTCCTCCAGGTCACAAGTCCTGTAGGACAAGGAGAAAGTTTTTAGAGCAAAAGTGGTAAAAGCAACTGATACGCTGAAAGGCACACTTGTAAAATGCTACATAAAACACAATGAGTTTTCATATTAGCAGCTATGGCAGAGATATGGGACATCTTCTCCAACCTACAAAATACATTCTATGAGTACATCTACGTGAACCACACTTCTCTCCTCTGCCCGGTCCTTTCAACCACAAGACACTCACCTGAGAGGCAATTTAGACAGGAATCTTCCAAATAGACATAGGACATCTGGTGCCAATTAAGTTTCCTTATGTACCCACTCGGCCTGCAACCTTCTGTCTGAAAGAGTGCAGGTCTCCTGTAGGATCCATGGCTTATCTGTAGCCTTATGAATGTCTCAGGCATCTCAAATAGTATGAGACACTGGTGCATAAGCACCTGAATACTACCCCATGATTTGCAAGGTAAAAATCTCAAGAGTTAATGCCGAGAATGCTTTCTTGCAGGAACATCATCTTCAGGGTCTGATTCCTCTCACCAACTGGTTCATACTTTTACCTGTATCAGTGTTCCTTGGCCAGGAGGAAAAATTTTTTAAAAAGGCAATAGGGTATACATCCTCTATTTCAAGGCCCTTTGTGAACTGAACTTCTAGCACTGTCTGGAGAAGTCTCAGCACAGCTCTCTCCAAATTGCACCCAGCTGCAGTTGTGCCAAAGGACTGTCATCCTGCACCCAAGTATTGTCAGAATACAGAAACACTCTAGATTAACTTCCTTTCTTTTAGTCAAAAGTGCACTGTTTCCTGTGTTATGATGCTGGTTGTGACCAAAAACAGTGCTGACAGCTTCCAGAAGGAGCTAAGCCAAATAACAGAAGCTTGAATTATGGAACAAAAATTACAAGAGAGGAAAAGTGTAACTGAAGGTTCCTTGATATTCTAAATGGATTCCTAGAAATGGGAACAAAACAGTGCTTGTAGTAATGTTGGAAGTAGCACAAGGAAAACTGCATTAAAAAAAGTCCCCCAGGATTTACATGTAGAACCTCACTCTTTGCAAAATTACTGCTTGTTGATAGGACAGCTCTTGTGCTGGATCCCATTTCCTCTAAATTCAGTTGTTAAAGAGAGAATTAATGTATTTAGGAATTGTAATAAATGGTAAGTAGAAGTATGAATAAATGATAGTCTGGAGTAAAGAAAACAGAATAGTATTTTTGCAGATAAAGACTCCACTCGACAAACCAGTGAAACTTTTTTTTTAAACTTGATTAAGCACTTAAGCTGCATTAATATAAAATATGTGCTCTAGTGATAATTGTACCGTATAACCCTACCTGTATACCCCAATGAGCCAAACTGTTAGAAAAGTGATGGATTGTGTTTACTGCTGGACTAATTTTCCAGGTCACATTTGCACTGTATCCTTCCTGCAATAGTGAATTATGAAAGCATTTAACTCGATATTTTGAAATTCATTTGCTCATGCCAAGTAGCACTGTGAATACAGATAATATTAATCAAGTATCCATTCAAGCATCAGCCTGTCAAGATAGATAGAGTTCATCATTATATTTTTTTGCTGAATGTGCATACATACTCCTAAGATTTCATCAGAGATGTCAAATTACGTCAGCTTTAAAATTTGGAGTATTTCCTGGCTCGAAGCTGCCAGCATCAGTGCTTTTCCTCCTTCTTGTTGCTTTGTCAATCTTATTACATCATCTGCTTCAGATTTTTTTTTTAGTATCAGTAGAAAGAGATTGCCATGTCTTTGTTCAATTCCTTCTTTAATGGTTCATTCAAAAGAGAAATTGAATGCAGGCAGAGAAAAAAATTTAACTGTTGATTGCTTTCTAAATTTCTCTAGAAATATGATGTTTGCTTAAGCTTTGGCTGAGAAAAAATATATTTGCTTATAGTAGTGTAGTTTCCTCCCTCAACTCCCTGTCAATAGGGTCACCTCTCATTTGAAAAAAAAAAACTGTTTGGAAGGTCCACTTAAATATAGGTTTTAAGCCAATTCCATATTAGACTTTCCTGCCAACACTAGGAGGATGACATCTTCTTGCCTGTTAATTGAAACAGTGGCTTGGCATTTGGGGCATTTGTTCTCCAAGAGTAGAGTGTGTACAACAATAATCAGAGTAACCAGAGACTTCTGTGAGCAGTACCAAAAAAACACGGAATTTTTAATAAAATCCTGGCCCAACTTTTATACACCCATGTCGTGAGGGCAAGTGCCTCATACTAAGCAGTCCAAAGGCAGCTGCTTAACAACATGAATGAGAAGTCATTTTTCCTTCTGATATCAGGCTGTCAGAAAATACAGCAACACTTTTCTCTGACTGAGGATTGGACCTGACGTAGACTGACCCTTCACACTATGACTTTACAAAATAGGCATGAAAAACTACACATGTAACATGGCAGAGCAAACTCATTGCAGCAACAAAATACTGAGTACTTAAAATGTCAGTAGTAATGGGAATTTGCTGGTTGCAAGCATTCACTCTCAAAGCTTTAGCAGAAAGAATATTTTAATATGTTGCAAATTTTCAGCCCAAATAAGACAGCAAGAACCAGTCTAGAAGACAGAAAAAGCTCAAAAAATGTAATTTTAACAAAACCAAAGATGCTGGAGAAAACAAATGTTTGTAAGTTATTTCTTAGGGGTCATCCTCTATTAGTATCCACACATGATATTCCATTAGAACAACTACTTTCCCTCTTACACATGAATTATACTCCATATTTCTGCCTACAAACTCTTCCTGACTCTTTCGCATTCCCTTCAATTTTTTTGTTTCTTGAAATTTGCCCTTTTAGTCAATGTATTCATGAGTGTAAACACTTCAAATTTCACTGCAAAATATGGTTTTATTTTTTTGCTATTTTTGTTTTGAAAGATTCATCTCTAAGATCTGGATGAATAAAGTGGAAGACAAAGAAAAGATGTAAAAAAAAAAGATGGGCAAGAGACTTTCCCATGGGCAGGGTTGGGGAAAGCCTGAGGGGCTGACACAGGGTCCTGGGCCATGGGTAGAGTGGTGGAAGCCCAGAAGGGGTGAGCAGACACAGTCAGGGCTGGTGGTGCCCTTGGGGCCCAGACATTCCTGCCTTGTGAAATATTTAGAAAACTTACCCTTGAACATACCTTCCAATTGTTGTAACCCATTATTTGAGATGTATGTTATAGGAAGCACTGCAGGAGGAACCACTTAAAGCGATGGAGGAGGAGCCTCGCATGAAGCTGGGCAAGTGCAGCAGTGAGCCTACCTGAGCTGGCTTTGGTGACCCATAACCCCACACAACACACTGCCTCTCCTGTCCCATAGCGACCACCACAACAGATGGAGACCAAGTCACGGACTGAATGAACTCACTGGACATTTTATGGACATTTTACAGGGTGGTCCATAGAGCAAGGCAATGATATCTCTATAGATTTCTCAAAGGATGGAGGGGTGGGTACTGTATAGTGAGGAGGTACTGGATAGTGGGGCACCTGAGCATAATATAGATGGTATTGAATAAGAGGTGGAGATAGTACTGAGTTTGGTGGGGATGGAGTTCATTCTCTCCATAGCAACTTGTGTGGTGCTATGCTTTAGATTGGTGACCGAAACACAGTTGATAATACAGTAGCATTTTAGCTATTGCTGAGCAGTGCTCGCACAGCATCAAAGCCTTTTCTTTTTCCCACTCTGGTCCTAGCGTGATCAGGTAGGGGAGGGGACTCAGCCAGGACAGCTGACCCAAACTGACTGAAGGGATATCCCACACTATATGACATCACGCATAGCAATAAATTTTGGGGAAAGAAGGAGGAAGAGGGGGTTGTTTGGAGTTATGTCACCTGCCTTCCCAAGTAACCATTATGACTTATGAGCCCCTGCTTTCCAGGAAGCAGTTAAACATCTGTCTGCCAACAGGAAATAGAGAATAAATTCCTTATTTTGCTTTACTTGTGCATGCAGCTTTGCTTCACTTATTAAATGGTCTTGATCTTGAACCACATGTTGTTCTCTCTCTTGCCCTTCCGATTGTCTCCCCCATCTGCTGGGAGAGTGAAGAAGTGACTGGGTGGGAGCTTGGCTGCCAACCAGGGTCAGCCCACCACCACACTCATCAATCTAAGGACTTTTAAACAGAATAAAACAGATTAAAACATCTTCTCCTCATGATGTTTCTTGCTATTCTTAAATAAATGTCATGAACTGGGAGGGAAGAGCTGAAAGAGTCTTGGTTTCATGTGTGGTGTTGAAGGTGCAGCATACTGAAGAAACGTTTTCAACACTCTGCCTACTGACATGAAACCACATTGGACAACAAAAGCCAGACTCAGTAGCACCATATGTGAGCGTTCAAAACTCATTTGAATTAGCCACAATGCCATCAGGTCACAAGTTACACACTATTTCCTCTGGATAAAACACTGTTTGAGTAACCTTGTAAAGCTGTTCTTTGTAATTCAGGACAAAAACTAACCATCCTGAAGAATGCAATCTGCTCGAGCATCCCCAGGAAAGCATAGAAGGATGGCTCTCTCCATCTGCAGTGACTGCTGCCCTTCAGAGGTGATGCACAGGACATGTCAAAAGACACAAAGGGGTGCCTGGAGAAGGGTGCTCTGCCTCCTGTTCGGGAAAGCAGGCACAGAAGGAGAAGCAGATGAAGCCTGTCTCTGCTAGGTCCACCTGGGAAATCTTTGGTGGCTTCTCTCTCTCCCTAGATTTCTCCTCCCTGCCCCAGGCTTCTTGTTTTCTCTAGCCAAGATTAGACTTTCTCTTTTCTCCTTCCAGACAAGTATCACCACTATCGGAGACCTGGCAATCATTTCCTGACTGTGTTTTTAGTAAGAACATTTACATTCAAGAAAGAAAAGTTTCACTAGTTAAAAAAAAAAAAAACCACTAATTCATAGAAGGATTTCCAGTCAGATCTTGTCCCTCTCACTGTGTTTCCCATCTATGCAGGGACTGCATTGGCAAGAGTCCTTCACAGCTGGCCTTGCTGTGGCACCATCTCTCCACAGACACTACTGAAGAGCATCAGAAGCACACCAGTGGAGCTGTAGTGAAAGCAAACCTACTTCACTCTTCCATCCTTTGTGTGGGCTAAAATGTGACAAAACCAAGGGCAAAAATTTGCTTTCAATTGCACCTGGTCATCTTTTCCATTGAACAGGCAAATCAGAGCACTGAACCTGTAAGGAAAACCAGTTCTTGCAGAAGACCATGTTTTAGGCCATGTACAACAGAAAACATAATGGCTTCTTGGATCAGGGCAAGGAGGAAGCTTGGTAGGGAATTTATTAGAGATGGGAACAATGCATTACTAGCAAGGGAAAGCCGGGTCTAGGACTATTGTCGTTCAGCCCTAGTCAGCACACAGTTTCTTGCTCACCCTTCCCCTCCCCAGTGGGAAGAGGGAGAGAATTGGAAAGAAAGGAAAACTCATGGGTTGAGATGAAGACAGTTTTCTAGAATAGCGAAGGAAAACGACAACAATAACACAGTATAAGGATACTAAAATATACAAAATGACCAATGCACCATTTCTCACCACCCAACATCCTGATGACCAATACAGCCCATCCCAAGCATTGATCACGGAAACGAAACTGAGCAGCAAGCAAAGTAGTGAAAAGGAGCCAGCAAGGTAGAGGAAACAATGCCAGCAAGAGAGATAAAGAGATGAGATGGAAAAATCTCATGGCATTTATGATGTCAAATACTCTCTTTGGCCAGTTCAGGTCAATTATTCTGTCTGTCTCTCTCCCAGCTTCCTGCACCTGCACATTAGTGAGACCTGGAAAGCTGGACAGTGTCCTTGGTCTCATATCATCAGCGTGTTTATCAACATTCTTCACATATGAAATCCAAAACACCTCAGCTACTGAGAGGAAAATTAACTCCATCTCTGCTGAAACCAGGACAAGGACACAGCGTGAAGGAGACCGGAGCTATCCACAGTGTCACCTCATCAGTATATGCTACTGAACTTTCTGCTCAAAAAGCATTGCAAAAGACAAAACACAAACTAGCAAGACATTGACAAAGCACCTTCTAAAAACTGATGTTCAAAAATAGTTCAACTCCAGATTTAGCTGGCTGATGTTGCAATGCTGAGAAGCAGCATAAACCTGAAGGTGATGAAGAACTGATAAGTCTAGTGTCAGTGGAGCCAGCTGGAAGCAAAAATGTGCAATGCTACTCAGGCACCTTTCCCAGTCAGAAAAGGGTTTCTAGGCCAAACTGGTCTTCTCTGGGGGTGATTTGTCCTTTTCATTTGTGTAGCTGGATGTTTACCCTGTTTTCTCAGAATAAATTCTCCTGTGGAGCTAGCCACTCACCAGATATCAGACACGTTAAAGTACCTTACTATCCACTTGTTAAAATCTGCTAGCACAGTTTCCACAAGGCTTATCTCATATTATGATCAGGCATAGCTCTTATCTTGCACAACTGCTCTTCTATATTGATGTTACTGTAATAGGAAAATAGGGCAATGGGTCCAGAAGTGAGCCACGTCTTAAAACAGTTGTAATGCTACCAACATTCAAACCCCTAAGCAGTCCCCACAATTTTATAGAGTTCATGTCAATTAGAATGAAAGGCCTTTAGTTACTGCTGTTAAAAATTATTTTGGTTAATTCTTACATACTATTGATTTTATCACTTGCTGCTACATGTTTTGCTACAGTGTGAGTAACTGAGCACAGGACTCTGCATCTTGGTGACCTTTCTCCCTAAGAAGGAACTCTATCTCTTATAGATTGATTTAGCAAATCAAATTTTGTTGTCCAATTCTGTCACTTCAGCCCAGCATCTCCTTTTTTTCTTTCACTGGCTGTGCTTAGCATGCTTGTGCTGGATTCCGTAAGCCAGCACTGCCAATTTCATCCCTCGTCAGTCTGGATCACGACCTCTCCTGGCTGCTCTCTGCTCCTGAAACAGGATTTGTGGCTGAGATTACAGTTTAGGATATTTATCCCCAACTTGACTCTATTTTCATTTCTGTGGAATCATTTTCTTCCCACTGTGTTTATAAGCCTGAAATGCAGTTGAGGACTTTCAGGCCACCAAACAAATTTAAATTTAATTGTTTCACGAAATAGAGCTGCTCTCTTGAGAAAACACTGGCAGAAACTCTGCCCATGATATTAAACAAGGATTTGGATGGGAGATTCAGGAGCATGACTGCAATATGATCTCAGTGTTAATATAAATAATTGTTAGGCAAAGGAGGAAAATTTGTACTGCCTTTAAAGCCCATCTGTGTAGCATGAGAGGAGGTAGACAATTTGTTAGACAACGTAAACCCTTATTCCAGCAGCTCTTTATGATATGCTCCATTTCCTATTTGATATTTTTAACTGAAATTCTCTAGAATTCATCCCAACAGTTTTGCCACTATCATTCCTAGCTCTGCCACAGACTGAGCTCGGCACTGCCTGCATGAACCACAGGTGTGAAGATGCTTCTCGGCTCCGCATCATTCCTAGTCCTGCAATAAAGCACAGACATCTATGCCTCTCCCTGGGATGTCCCTTTACACAAGCATAGTTATCATTCAGCTGACCTTAGCAAAAGTTTCCAGAGCACTCTGCATTACCCCATGAGGAGAGGAGACATAAGATGTCTTCTTTGTCCTTCAGTCTAATGCTAGCAAGCCTAGGAACTACTCCTAGATCACACACCAGATCTCCTATGAAGACAGACACCTTCCCATGTGAAGTGGCAGGTCCAAGCACAGAGCTGGTCAGATGCATGTGTATCCAGTCTTTAACAGTGATAATCACAGGATACATCCTGGTGAGCAAGGGTTCCTCTCGTAAAACCAAGCTTAGCTTGGTCCCTCCATTTTTTTCACTTTCTAAGCTGGAAAGAGCGAGACATCAACATTTCTTGAATTTTCAGAGCAGTTGCCTGCCTAACTCAGGGCTTTTGAACAATCGTTTTGTAACCATCAGTGCTTACAAATGTTTTCAAGCCTTAGCATCACTTTAATGTACATGTTTTCCTTTTACCAGAAGTCTCTGATACACTCTATCACACTTCACTTAGAAACAGTTGAATAAAAGATATAGCTAATTATTTAGCACAGGCAGGTGCTGGGACATCTTAGGGTAGTAATTCACAGAGCCAATCACGTGTCAGGAGTATGTAATGTGAATCTCTAGCTTTTCACATAAGAAGTAATTCTAGTACAGCAGTTACATCTGTGGATACCTGGCAGAGAGACACTATAAACTACATGAAAATAGGACAAGATTGCCACATGAGGGACAGAGTTGTGACAGAACATGAACTGTCAATATATCAGATATTAACGCAGAGTTTAGCTCAAAAATGTCCAAGATAAACATCCCCTGAAACTGGCTCTGGGCCATTCAACAAGGAACTGTTGATTATTTGATCTTTTTTATTTTTCTTTATTTTCTTTCTTTTCTCTCCTGTCTGGAACTTAGCAGCATTTCACTGCAGAAGCCATGTATTCATATGAGGTCAAGTTTTAGCTCAAAGCAGCTGTATCTCCACCCTCAGACCATTTATTCTGACTTTTAAAACCAACTAAAGGGACCACAGGGAGAAGCAAAGGCTGTTGGGATGCAGGTGGCAGATGCAAGAGTAGATACCCATATTGTATGTGGAGGACACTCGTGACTCTTAGTTTTGCTGGAAAATTACCTCTGTAAAGTCCTGATATCGAAGCTTCATGGAGAGTGAGAAAAGCAGTATAAAAGAGCTTCAAAATATTCCTCCACCTTCCTCCTACTGGATCTCTGATAGCACCTACAGTCATCACCATTTCAGATCCAGCTTGCTGCTCTGACTCTTCTTGTGTTGATATGCTTTTTCTGTCAGGAGTCGCAAACAATTCCTCTGGTAACATTATCTACTGTGAGAGAAAAATCCACCTGATACCTCTTCTTGACACTGTGGGTATGTCTCAGCTCTCTTACAATCTGTACTGTTTGACAAGTGTATACCAGGTCAAATGACCCCTGGAAAAGGCAAAGGATGAGAAAAATGTGCTGTTACAGCTCTATCTGAAAACAGCCTGCCAGCTCTGGAAAGTGGAGAGCAGACTCATTATCCTTGAAATTGCATTCACATGCTATCTTCTGCCCTTTTCCATTAGCATCAGGAAAATTCCCTGGTTTTGGCTCAGGAATCAGCCATCCAAACAGAGACAGCCTCTTTCAGAACAGGAGAAAGAAAGGTGACCCTAATACTTATTATCTGAAAAAGAGTGGAGCTATTTAAGCATGATATGTAGGCCACTGATCATAAATTACAATTTAAACCACATCTAGTAGGATAAATAACACCACAAAGTTTTGCAACAACTTCTTTCTTAGTATTTTTCTAAGGGGTGATCCCTTGAAAATTGAAATTAAAAGTAGGAGTTCCCACTTTAAAGAAACTACAGTGTATTTTGCACAGAAAAAAATTTCCAGTCTTCCTGAGCAGTAATGTTGATCATAATTATTTTCTTAAAAGAAGGATTCAATCCATATTAAGATTTAACAAGCTTCCTGACCACTGTCATTCAGTATTGTATATGCACACAAAAGCACAAAAGAAAAACAGTACACATGCTTTCTTTCCACTTGATTTTCAATAGAGAAGTGCAAAACTTGAATAAAGATTTTTCTTTACCATTCATTTCTTATTTATGATATATAATCTGCTGCCTTGTCCAATTTTTTTTATGTCTTCCTAGAGGACTGAGAAACTGGTTTGTGGAGTTTTCTCAAGACTGTCTGGCAGGTGCTTGAGATAACTTACAGCCAACAAAAATGGTTAACAGACAAGGGAAAAAGTTTCAAGCAACCTGGCTAAAAATCCATGTCCTTTTTCTCACTCCTCACTGCTCTTGTGCTTCTGATGGTACAAACTTGTAAGTTCTTCAGTTTTCTGTAGAGTCCTCTGGGGAAAAGAAAGTAGACAGTGTCTATATTTCTAGCATGAAAGGAAACTGGAAGACAAATAATTTAAAAGAAAAGAACAAAATAAATACTTCAGGCTTACTTTATCTAAATAAAGAAACAAAAAGGCAATCATATGACCTAAACATAGTGTCCATTTAAACCTTGTTAAAATTTGAAATATTTGAAATAAATTGCATTTACAAAGATTTTTCTTCATGGTACACACCCCAGCAGCCTTCAGCTGCAAAAACAGCCTCCAAGCAGTTCAAAAGGGCCTTTTATCCATAGTTCCCTGAGGGCAGACAAGGGAGGGATAGGGGCCCTGAGTGTACCCAGCCTCCTGCAGACATGGCACTGCAACAGCTGCCCTGTGGCCTGTGGTCCAGACAGGCGATGGATGGGGAGCAGAGACATCAGAAATCACAGGCAAAAATCTTTTCTTCTCCTTCAGTGACTTGCAGAAATTTGTTCTGGCAAGAAATAGGCACATTTACCAATAACTGAGGTTTTCATGTGACTACAAAACCTCACTACTGCCTTCAAAATTCACTGTCCAAAACCCAATGTGACTCTTCTCCCAGAAGAACCCTGTGAGGAAGGGCCATGCATCATTCAGCTCTCAGTCCTCTCAATATATTCCTTTCTTCCTCTGAAATAAGTAATGCTGCTGAAAGGGTTACTTGCAGACAGCTCAAATATTGTTTTAGACAATATATGCTATGGCGACTACATATACAGGGCCTCCAGCAGAAAAACTTTCAGGAAAATTACAAGGAGAAAAACTAGGAGAAACATTTTTTTCTTTGACTAATGAAGTAAGCACCCTGACAGGATAGCTGTGTGCTATATTTATTCCAGCGGCGCCAAGTTATCTTCTTTAATACACAAGGCAGCGGGGAAGGCAGATAGCAGATAATGCTGAAAATGGTAATAGGATGTGGAGTCAAATGACAGCTGAGCTGGTGGTGTGTGTTCCTCCTGGATCAGCTCAGAGCCCATCAGGTGTTTGCCTGACAGGGACACGGGCATGGAAAGTCATCAGCCCCCCTCAACCTGTAGCAAGTTCAGAAGAGACGTGGAATCCCAGTCGGCTTAAGCTTTTCAGAAAGTCATGAGGTCCTGCTTCTCCACTGCATTGCAAATCACCATGTGTCTCAAAGAAGTATGAGCACTCTTTGCTTAGTGGGATACCTGTTGTTTTGTATTTATCAGGTACTTCGAGGGCTAGGACAGCGAGGTAGGGGAGAACAGGGGCACAGGGCGCTTGGCAGGAGCACTGTCTGCCTCTCTAATCCCTCAAGGCTTTCTTGGGCAGACTGAAGCACCGAGGCTGCCTTCCCAGGCATGCTGAAGCTGTACTTCTGCAAGGTAGAAATGGATTCCTCTGTCCCTCCATGTCTACTGTTGAAGTCAGTAGTAGAAGAGCATATGCAGCTGAATTATTCAGATAAAAATTTTTTTCCCCTGAATGGGGAAAAAAGTAGAAGGCAAGTGGCTTTCCTGCTGCTCAGGTCACAGTGCATCAGGTCTGTATTGATGCTGGCTCCTAAGAGCTGTAAGAAACAGGCAAGGAGATCAGAGATGTCTTGACGTCTTCTTCATGTTGGATCAATGTGTGAGTCGTAGCCAAGGGTGAGCTGGGGGGCTTGTGTGCTGGCTATCTCAACCCAAAAACACAGTCTCTATCTGGGATCGTTACACTCGTGCCCATGGGCACCACATGCTACTGGTAGTCTGTGTAACAGTGGTACACTGGGTGCACGGCAGTGGAGGATCAGACGGTCTTTGACAGTATAGCAGTATCAATATTTATACAATAGTCAGCGTAACATCAGCTGTGTCAGGAGGCTGGGTTATTTTCCACAGATAAAATTCCTTGAAAAGCAAAATCATCCAAGCTCCAAAATTATCTCATGTCAAAAAACAGAAATTGGTGGTTTTTTTGAGAACAATGCTGCACCAGCAAGTAGGTGGTCTAGAAGCTTAATAGGTGTTAATGCTTACTTTTCCCAGCAATTTTATTTTCAGCTGAACTCCAGCCACAGACAAATAGAAAATAGGTTCTCTTCAGGCACAGTGAACATCTTAAGGGGCTTTTGATCCCTCCCACACCTTCTTCCTCCCCAAAACTCAACTGAGCTGCTGACCCTCAACAACTGCTATGCAGAGACAGTGTATAAACCATCCCACACCATCCTGCCATTTTTCCAGGCATTCTCTTCATCTATCATGTATTGCCTCATCACTGGAAACTGTAAATGTCCTTGCTGCTTTCAAGGTCAGCTTTTACTCCACAGTGTTATTTCTGAGAAGCATTTGCTCCATGAACAGCATCATGCTTTTCAAACAAAAGACTCATAACAGGAGAGTACACGATCCTAGAGAGAAGGTGGATTTGTTTATCACTGAAGAGATACACATTAAACCTCCTCACGTTACTTTTAGCCAGGAAGATAGATTATTGTGGCTGTAGGAGAGGAACAGCTTTACGGAAAGAAAATGAAGCTCTGGCTAATTTGTTCTAGGCTACTAAGAAAGCCAAGGAAGCGATCCTCAGTTCGTCATAAGACAAATTCCTCCCACTCATTAGCAGCATAATTCCACTATTGTAAATGCTTTCAAAAGGTTTTGTTCTAAGAAATCCCATGGACAATGACACAAGAATAGATTTAGTGTGATGTTCCTAGGGACTTCATTTTCTAAGAGCATCAGCATTTTTCTGAGAGCACTTACCCTGCAGTATTTCCTTCAGATTTCTAGGCCCAGCCTATGGCTAAACCATACCAGATCTATTCAGGGCACACAGCTCTGTTCTCCCTCTGGTTTATGAGGTGTCCCTGAGCAATTCTAGCAGGACTGGGTGAAACCCTACCTTACAACTGGCTATATGCAGAGTTGACTGAGGTTTTTTGATAAATGCTTCTTCCAGATCTTACTTTTGTCTGAATAGATTTGCCCATCACTTGGTATGAGTGAAAACAAACAACTCGTCTAAGGTTTCTGAGTTTGGAAATAGGTTGTTTATAAGAGAAGGTTCTCTGTGTGGTGACTAGAAACAGAAATAGCTGAAATGCTCACAGTGTGCAAACTTGTTGGAAGCCTCACAGCATAATCTAGATCTCTCTTCCAAACACAACTCCACTGCGCTGTTGCAATTATTCAGACAGCACGTCTGCGCAATTGTACGGAGAGACAGAGAGAGTTAAAAAATAAATCTTAAAAGAATGCTAAGCTATAAATTATGGAGATCCATATTTGCATTTGAGAAGTAGAGTGGCATGCGTGTGATAAAAGCTGTCTTCTGTCATCTTCCCAAAGAAATTGGATTGCATGTGACGGCACTCCCTGCTGCGCCGTGCCATGAGTTATACAGGAGCACTGCTGTGATTCTACTGATCTCTGAAGTTCCTGGTCCCTCTGTGATCTTCTTTATACATTTCTAAATCTATAAAATGATCTCTACATGGAACTGCACAAACTTGTTGTTTTCAGGCTGAAGTGATAATCAGTGAAAGAAAATGGCAGGGAAGCTGTCTCTGAAGGGTGCTAAATACTCCCAGCTTCTCATAGGGCCAAATTTTTCTTTAAAGATGCTTTTAAGTGAGGGCAAAAGTAGCTGCCACCACTTTAAAGATCCATTCAAATCCAACAGCTTTAGGATAAAGGAGGCTGAGGCCTGTATGTCTTAGTAAGCATTGAAGTAAGTATTCACTGCCTCCCAGGCAGCCCTTAGCTGTTTGTACAGTCAGTCCTTTAGAGCAAGTATCCTGTTGGATCACTGTGCCTTTTTTTCAGCAATGTTTCGGCTGAGGAGGGTAAGACCAGAAGAGTTACATTCATGGGGCAGAAATGCCTTTCAGAAATACATAAAGCATGAAAACAAGGCATATCCCTTCAAATCTGTCTTAAAGATTTGCTTATTCAAATTCTATTTTCACAAACTTTAGAACTCAGTCCTTTTAAATGGATGTTTTAACATGATTGATTGACTGTTCCAGGGATCTGACAGACAACCAAATTCATAAGATATTGTTCTCATTCCCACATTTTAAGCTACGGAATGATGAATAACAAATATCAACTTTCTTGTCTGTGGACAAAATGCAGCTTCACATTAAATCTGTGTGAAAGCAGTTATTCCCCAAACACTAGACAACTAAAACCATATTCTCTGCTTGTTTGCAAATAGAAAGTTGCAAAATATGATTGAGCCTGGCAGCTATCAGACATTTAAGTGAAGTTGTTATAAACTCTATTTAAGCTTTTTAAATGCAGTAAAACATGCCAAGAGTTGGAAACTAACCGTAGTCGATGATTTTATCAGCCTTAGTTCAGAAAAAAAATATATGCCTACACATGCTTAGCTTCAGGCCTACTGACCTTTGGGCCATACTCATCCATACGAAGCTAAACTTGCCAACATTCTCTTTTCATCTCTCCTAAATAAATCGGGCTTAGGAGCAATTATATCAATAAGGTTGCAACATTCAACAGGAAAGCATGAAGGAGCAGAGACAGTTTAGACACCAGCTGATAACTCAGAAAGATTTTCCTCTAGACAAGGTTTCTGTGCAACCTTTGATAAAATGGGAGTTTGTGTTTTGTATGATCCCAACTCCTTACATCTTTCTTACAGTAACACAATAATAACTAAATTACTTGGTTTTGCTCTTTTCTTAAAACACAAATGTTCTACTATGTCATTTCAAAACATGACAGCATTGCCCTTTGTAAGCAGCCTTTCCTGCTTTGATAACAATCTTGGATTTTGCTTTCTAGCACAATTGCTGTTGCACCACATGCAGTGACAACTTGTTATCCATGGCTCAAGGGACATAATCTTCCTTTTTTTTGGTCTTCTAATCCACCACTGAATCACTGCTGCACTTCTGAAAGAAGAAAGTAAGCAAGAATTCCCTATTTATTCCACAGTTTTCCATCGCTGCATGGAATAAAAAAGCAACAAGAAAATATGTATG
Organism: Chlamydotis macqueenii; assembly: GCF_036417535.1. Classification (NCBI taxonomy): domain Eukaryota; kingdom Metazoa; phylum Chordata; class Aves; order Otidiformes; family Otididae; genus Chlamydotis; species Chlamydotis macqueenii. The sequence continues at coordinate 135,024,711 of NC_141556.1, forward strand.
GGGTAAAAGTCCTATATTATACAACACTATATAGAGAAATTATATATTTATATTTTTATTCTGAATTTTATTGAGTTATAGGGGAATCAATCAATATAAACAAGATAGATTTGTAATTTCCGTCACCTTAATGTTAAAAGACTCAATAAGGTAAACATAGAGAAAGTATGCAGTCATTACTACATAGAATTAATACTTAAAATCATCTTCAATAAATCTTTCTTGAGGGCTTTCTTCTCTTATATACAGGAATAAGAAGGTAGACTCAATGCTCTTTTCCATACCAGATTCTTTTGGGACATTCAGAAGATCTGGATTTGTTTTACATCCTATTGTAAGCAGGGTGATCAATGAAGATCTCAGAGGCTTCCCCTGCAAGGCACAGGATTGTTTGCTGAGGATTAGCCTCAGCAGAAAATGAGAAAATATGCTTCCTGAACTCTTGGACATCACAAACAAGGACACGACACCAGCATATGTTAATTTCATCTACTTGGCTGCCTGACATATTCCTCTGGCTTTCTTCACAGGTGACAGCAACTAGAAAAGTCTTCAGCCCAGTAAGCTCTTCTCCAGTCCATTCTTTTGATATGCTCTTATGCCAGAGACAGTATAGAGAATGACAAAGAGAAGTATGAGTGTGTTACCTGTGAGAATGCTCTTTTACATTGTCAGAACAGCAACAACAACAACAACAAAAAAGCAGCAGTGAGAACCAAATGCTGGCACAAAATTCTTCTTTACACACTTTCCATCTTTAGCATGGCTTTTCTACTCCCGCTTGGGAACTTCACAAAGACCCCGCTAAGCAGCTGGCTGTTTCCACCGATGGAAGTTGCACAATTAGAAGTATTTGTGGTGTTGAGCAAAGGTTTCAGGCCGATAAATTTTCTCATCTAGAGCTTAGGCATAGAATGGACCTGATCTATGAAAGCACCTGTCTCTAGAGGATTCTTTGATCAATATATCTCAGTCTCTCAAAGACAGCATTCAGATCACAGGAGTAGCAGTGGTGTACAGAGATTTCACTTACCTTCCATGTGTGGAGTCAGTAAGACCAAGTCCATGTTTCAAGCATCTTTGGAGAATGGCCTGCTCCTCCTTCTAGTGCCACTAGGATGCTACTCTGCAGGTACCACTCAGTGAAGTTTTGATAAAAACATCTTTTTGGCTAATCATGATTGAACATGTTTTCAGCTCCACTATGTTCTTGTGTAAGGATTTCAATGGGTATAGGAGCGGCAAAACCCTGTTTCCTTGCAATTCTGTGAAAAGCAGGGACAGGCAGAGGCTCAGTGAATTACAGAGCATTGAAGAATCATGGCTGCTACAGAGTAACTTTTTCCTGCAGATACTCTTGACCATATGTCCTGTTGTAGTTACTTACAAAGGAAGATGACACAAGGCACTATCCATGGTTTCTGCTGAACACTGATTATTGTATTTCTGTCCTGAACTCGGCACCTGACCCAGTACCTAATTCCAGTGCATAATGTTCTATCAAAATTAGTGACTTACACCATGTCACTGCTTTGCAGGTTTTCTGATTCTGTATATTTTTGAAACCAGAAGAAAATGACCTCTGAATTCTGCTTCAATCACCCTTGCTGTCTCACAGGAAAGCTGCACCAGCTACACTATTATATGCTCTTCAATTCGTACTGATATTCTTTGGGATTAGACTACTTTACCTTTAGGAAACCCATCTACAGCTGAATGTGTGAGAAATGACAGCCTGAAATGGTGTGTTCTTGTCAGGGTAATAAAGCCAAGCTCCAAAAATGATCTAATGTATGCAGATTCTTTTTCTTTCAGTGGTGAGTGTAATTTCAGGGAAAAGGCAAGGAGATGATTGATTTGTTTATAGGGAGTCATGAGAGCATACTGGAGGTGAATTTCAAGTGTGCTCTCTGTTACAGCTGTGGAATAATACATAGGTTAAAGGGTCAGTCACAGTGCCTGCAGCTCAGGTGTAGTCCTGGGTACCTGTTGGGGTTCAGAAAGACAGTTCAGGGTGAAAGAATATAATGAGTATTCTGGGAAATATTCAAAAAGATAACCCATACAACGTGGGAGGACTGACAAGTTAAAATTGTAATTCTTCTTTGGAAAATTTTCATTACCAACAATCGAAAGAAGACCGAGCGCAACTGCACCATTCAAGATTTCTGAGACATTATATAAAGCTAAATGAAAAATGAGAGTCTCTCTACTGTGATAAGTACTCAGAGATTTTACAGTGATTGTTTGGAGGAAGCCCACATGCTGTACGGCTGTGTTTGTTGATAATCACTTCCATTTGAAGAACTTGTTCTCCTGGCAGAAGTGTTCCTGATCTGCAACACAATTTTCTGGACCTGCGAGAAGCACTTGCTAACCCATGAGGTGTCTTAGCTTTGGGTCTGTGTATGTTCGTGGCACTGAGAGGCAGTGTGTGGGTATTTTAAGAGCTGCCTTGAAAGCTGAATATCTTCAGCCAGCGCTGCCTCGGTCTGCTTAAGAGTAGTTTTTCCTTTTTAATTCTAGGAACTATCTTGGGAACTGGGGAATTCATTGGAGACACTGGCTTCTGTTGCACTGAGGAAAAATTAAACAAACCCATGACTCAGGACTTAGGCTCCCTCCAGAGGAGAAATTCAGACATCTCTTTTAATCTCAGAGAGCATATAAACCTGTCATAAGGGATTCCTATGAAGCATGGACCCTTCATGGTTGGTCATAGACAACCTTCTGGCATGTTGAAAATGAGAGGAATAAGAAGAATTTTCCAAATATCTATGCTACATATTATGGTGATGATGGCATAGTGGCACACATTTTAAAAAAAAAAAATCTTGTATGATTCGTTGAATGTAGCATGTGAATTCTGTTCAAATAACCCTTCCAGGCAGATAAAGAAAGGAACTAAAGAAAGGTAGTGATGCAAGCATAGAAACTGGAAGGGGGTATTTATGGCTATCCATGCCCTTGCCATGGACTCCTACCACAGTACAAGAATTCTGCTTGTTTGTGTTTCTGTTGGTAGCACAGCCTGAAAAATGTTGCCCAGACATATTACGACAACAGGAATGAGTAAATTAGTTCCAAAGGCATATCCACTTCAAAAATTCTAGGATGATGACTTATTCATAACATCAAGTAAAGTACAGATCTTTTGTCTAACTGTCATCTCAAAATGACAGTGAACTAAACCTTTGGTAACGGGCTTGTTTATCCAGCCCAGTTAAATTCTAATTTATCTTTGTAATTTGCACTACAGCATCACAGAAGGAGCAGTTCTTAGGGTTCAGCATATTGTTGTGAATTCTTGAATGTTTGGCACAATTCTGTATTCATTATTGCCAGAAACAATGGAATCTATAAATTATTTGGATGAATTAAAATCAACTTGTACAAATAAAAGATTAGCTTTGTTCTCTTTCGTAATCTTAGTAAACTTTTTGCATAGTGCTAACAAACAACCAAATATTAATGTGGTTTTCTGTCACACAGGAATGCACACTTATTACTTGGTTATACTCCTAGAATCCTACAATAACAATGGATTTTCTCAGTTTATTTACGAAGACATATATAGCATAGAATCTGAGGCTGATGTTCTGCCACAGATTGTATTCCTATAAATAGCTCAGATGAAGAATCATACTTACACCCAAGGGGATGCTTGGTTAGGGAAGACTCCCTCTCATTGTTATAATCTGACATTACTCAAGCTTGCAGTATTTTAAGTCCAGTGGAGAGAATGATCTAAAGAGAAACTGAGCATCTCAAGCTTTGTTTTGATTGTACTTATACCACATAATAGCTCTATATTTTCTGACCATGAGGCCTCATATCGGTTGAAAAATATATCCAGCTTCCATAGAACAGAATAAAATCCTACCAATTTTGGACTTGTAATACAGGGTGTATTTTGGCACACAGCTGTTTTATGTAGCTTTTAAACAGGTACTGTTCTCAGATCTTCAGTCAGTGTCTGAGGAGCCTGGAAAAAAAAAAAATCACAACTTCACAGTGCCTCTGTTTCTCCATCTCTTACCGTGATTTATATTTCTCTTTGCCATTTTGTCACTAGCCATGACAGGCAGCCAAGATTCATCATTGCAGCTATGAAAAAGGCTCTGGTTGTGCAATATATTTTGGGACAGATGTCCTCTTTTTTTTTTTTTTTTCCATTTTGATCCCAAACACTCAGTTTATAATCATTGGCAATAAGATATGGTAGATGCCCATTAAAGTATGTGGTTGCTACTCCATTCTCAATACAGTTACCAGCTTTCTGATTGTGTGGAAATTTCTTGTGTCGGCAACACAATGCATGCTTGCTCTGTAAGTCTCAGTTGAGGAGGACTTCTTCAAAATTGCATAAAGTCCTGTTTTTTAATTCTCATCCGAAGTGTGATGATTGAAATCAGATTTTTGCAAAAGAAAACCCCAGTCTGCCCATTTGGTAGGGTTGTGTAATACATCATTTCATATATAAAAAGAAATCTGGTTTTGAGATACATCAGAGAAGGCTCAGTCATTCGGGAAACAGTGTTTGACCAAAAATATAGAATGTGCTCTCTCTGTGCTTAATGTTATAAACAGCATCTTTAGTGGAAAACATGTCCTGTGTCAAATTTCAGCACATCAGAGTTTGCATTATTTGTGGAGTATCCACTCTGGAATATATTTATTTCTCTGGAAGCTGTCCATATTGCAACTGACAAGGTAAGAAACAAGTTCAAGCGCAAGCTGAATCACACATATCTTAAGCAGATGATTTACATGTACAATATTTTGAGAGATGAGGGGTAAACTGAGATTCCTCTGGATTATGAAATATTTCACACGGTAGCTGCTTTCCTTGACAAAGTAGTATTTTAGTCATTGCAGCCTACTGTTTTCCCACACACTGTGCCATTAACACATATTTTCCCTTCAGTCAATGTCTTAAATGTAGATCAGCAAGAGGAATGGCTGCTAAACTGTACTTTCTGTCCACTAAAAGTATGAATGCATTTGCAAGCATACCTGTGTGCACAGGAGCATGAAGCATAAAGACCTCTCTATTCCAGACTGACTGGAGAGCTAAAAAGGAAAGAAATCCTGCCTACGGCCTCCTGTACATGGGTTCTGTTAGTTTAAATGAGCTGCAATATCTCACAGCAGCCAAACCAATCTGCACCTGCCCCCTGTCAAGGGCTCAGCATCGGGGGGACCACTCAGAGCCAGCGCCACGTCTGTGCTGAGGAGCAGGTTCATCCCCTCACAGATGACAAGGACCATCTGCAAGGCTCCCCAGGGCAGAACCAGCCCGCAAGAATGCTGGGATCTCAACAAAATTATTTTTCTTCCACTCCAAAACACAGTGGTAGCATGGAGCAAGTCTGCAGCCTTCAGCACACAAAACCCTCTAAGTATATATTTAAATAAACTGAGCACAGGTGTTTGTACATATGCCAGGCCTGCTGTCCAGCTTTTCCAGCCTGAGTGATAGACAGAGCATCTGTGCATAGCTGTAGTAGAGACACCATGCCCTGAGGGCCAGAATGCTTAGTCCTGCTGAGCTCTTACACTGCTCCTTTGCAAAACTATTCTTCAGTTATTCCTCTGGTCTATAAGAAACCAGCAGACCCAACTTTTCTCCCCCTTTCACCTTGCCAGGTCCCCCCTTCCTTTGCTGAAGGAAGTCAGATATATTGAGTCTCTTACGAATCAAGAAAGCGAGTGTTTAGAAGCCTGGCCCCTACAAGAGCTTGTTGTTCGCATCTTTCCTTGGGCTTGTGCCATGAGAGTGGTGTCTTCTCCAGGTGCCTTCTCTCCCTCAATAGCTTCTCTCCTACCATGCCTTGACTCTCCATCTGCTTCCGTAAATGGCAAGACTCACAAGGCTTCCCCCAAACCCACTTTTTGAAGTCAGCTTTCCACTTCCAGGCCTCCTCTTCTGCCTTCTCACAAACATCCACAGATCGCCATGCCTATTTAATTCAGCTACATAAACACAATCCCTTGTTCAGAAATACCGTGTGCAAATGCTTTCCAGGATGGTTGGTGGTCTACCAGAAGGCATCCCACAATGTAATCAACCCATCTTGAACTTGAAATGCAATATGGAATGGAGTGGGATACAGTACATTTTAAAATACTTTACTTGATTGGGTAAAACATAACATGATAAAATGAAATACTGAATTAAAAATTAAATACAACCACAGCAGAGAAAAGTTATGGTATAATTCTAACTGTGACTCCAAAGGAAAAAACTTTAGGTACCGTCATACTAGCAAGACAATGCCACTGTCTCTGAAAAATCATGATTGGACAGGTTTTTTTTCAATTAGCTCTTATGTATCTGTAGCATCAGCCCTTTATTTTTCAGCTTGCATTTTGCGTAGCTCACTCTTGCATAGCGATGGATTGCGATTCTGTGAGTTTTAGATTGTTAGTCTGGCTTGATTGCTCTTCATACACTTGTGAGCATCACTAATAAAACACTCAGAAAGCTGCCTGATTTGTGTGTCAGGGATTAACTAGGTTCTTTTATTTCTGTTGACAGGCACTTACCTGTCTTTTTACCAGAGTACCTGGAGTGCCTTGTAGCACACAAAAGAGATTTAAAAAAAAAAAGAAACAAACCAAGCAAATACTGAAAAGGCCAGTCCAAAGGGAAAGGCTAGGAAAGCAAATGATGTTTAAGCAGTTGATGGTATTCAGAGATGTTCCCTTCCTCACGACTGGCAGAGTTGTGAATACAAGCTGCTGCAAAACACAGAATAGGCTGGAGAGTTCATTGTCTCAGTTCCCAGAAGTTTTAAGCTCGAGTATATGCTGAAATGGTGAATCTTTATACTTCATGTTGAATGCACACATGGATCTGACTGGACCAAATGGTGTCCACTTCAGTTATGCAACTAGTCTAGTTAAATTCCACTGGGATTCTACCCAAAACATCAAGATGTGCCAGGATGAGCCTTCTGTTACAAAAAAAAAAAACAAACCACAGAGGCAGAAATAACAAAGGCAGCCCCAGCATTTGCCTACTAGTGCAGGGCCACCCCATGTAGTTTGTTCTTGATCAGAATTATAGATATGTGACACAGCTAAAAAATAATCAATTTGTTATTTTAATGGTAAATTAAGGCAAATCAGACTCTGAGAGTGTTAGGGAGACACTAATTATATCTGCCAGAGGGAAAGCAAATACTACTTAGAAAGCATTAAATCAGATATGCTATTGAGGCTGCAGTTGTGAGCCCTTGTTCTTACAGAATGTCTTAAATTAGTTGCATAAAAGTTAACCAGCTTCTGTAGGCTTTTATTTTAAACTACAATTAATTTCATTTTTAAATTGAAGAAATTTATTCAAAATTAGAGTTATTACTATTACTATATTTAGCATTACTAATATTAATTGCAATTAATAAAGTAAATGGCATCTGCTAGCATCAGCAATTAATTTCTTACTCATACATATCTCTCCTGCGGCTCATGCCAAAACCCCACATCAGTCTGCCACCCCGGCCTGCCATTCAGCTGACAGCAGTGCCTCACAGTCTGTTTGTTCTTCATTTAGTGCACGCGGTTGGCTGTGACTGCAGACAAATCAAGAGTATTTATGTTTATTCCAGGACCTCAGGCCCATGCACGGTGCAGAAGTCACTAAGGCAGACCGGGCCAGCCAAAGAAGCTCTGGTGATAGCAGTGCCTTCCTTAAGTGGCCATTGATTTATAGAATCATAGAGTCATAGAATGGTTAGGGTTGAAAGGGACCTTCAGAGGTCATCTAGTCTAACCACCCTGCAAGGAGCAGGGACATCTCCAACCAGATCAGGTTGCTCAGAGCCCTGTCCAACCTGGCCTTGAATTTGTTGTGGTCCAAGCTTCTTGCCAACAGAACTAAGTTTTGGGCTTACATGGACTAGTGAGCACAGAGCAGACCCAGGAAGTATCCCTAGGCTGGGTAAGGCTAGTAGTACTACCAGGCATCACGTTATCAGGAGTGCACACAGGCAGGTTGTCTCTTCTTGAGCGCCTCCAGGCAAGATTTAGGGCAGTGGGCTGGCAGCATCTTCTGGATGAGTGCAAGATTCCTGGCCCAAAATTAAGGTGATTTGTCCATAGGAGAGGAGAGACATAGGTTACGGCATCAGCCTCAGTGTCATCCCATGAAAGCTTGCTCCAGTATCTGTGGGAATCTTGCTGGGACAATCACCACTGCTCCTATCAGAGAGAGATGAAACTTTGCTCTGATTATTCAGAAACTCTAATGTAAGATGGATAATTCTGGGTCTCACAACTGTTAATGTGCTAATTTGTCATGGATACCTTGATAAATCAATAAAGTCAAAAATCCTCAGTAACCCTCCCCTTTTAATTATCAGACAGTGACATAATATATTAAGTCTATTGACACACAGTAGTGGGTTGCATAATGGAAATGCCCTTGGAAAAGCATGCTTTTGTACACTTCATGTTTCCCGATTGTAATTCCACAGATTTATACACATCGCCAATGTGCTATTTCAGGCTGATATATTGCAAGGACATCAGGGTGGTGGCAGTTTATCAATGACTTTTTGTCCTCCTTTTTTTCATTAGTGCTGTTTAAGAAGGTAAGTTATTTCTGTCAGGAGCTTCCTATAAACGTAATGGATTTTACAGTATAACCGTAATAGTGCAGTATTATGCCTGTCTCTTCCTTGTATTAATTATGATCAAATTTGCATTCAGGATGCAACCTTATCTGAATCCAATGCAAATTACTATCTTTGAAGGAGAAAGGTGCTAGCATAGCAATTGTTAGAGCTATCCCTGAAGGTAATATGACACTATTACATGTGCTACCTAAGGGCAGGAGCAATACCTTTCTTGATCCACGCAAATATGTATCAAAATATGTTTCTCTGGAAATCGAAAATTTACATTGTAATGTAGATTTGTGGGTTACTCTAACTTTCTGGGTTTTTTGCCTGTACACCTCTGGCATTCAGTCAGTACTACGTAAAACTATAACCAGGTTCACCTCAACATACCTTCTTTTTCAAATCAGTTGAAACAGTCTGATTTTTCATACATATTACTTTTACTAAGAGAGATTTAATAGTTCCTTCTTTGGCTGGAATCCACCCAAAACAGCCTGGTATCTTTCATCTACCTACCTCACAAGTGACAGATAAATAAGCTTTAGCTTTTTCCTAGGCTCCTAAGTCGGAAACATTAATTCTTAGATTTCTTAGCTCTAAGAAGTACTGGAAAGGCACTTAAGTACACTCTTAAAGCCCACTTATTCAGTGAGATTAAAAGTATGGCTTATGCCCATTTCAATACAGAAAGCATTAACTCCATTTTCAAGGCCAGATAACCACTGTGTGCTTGTGCATAGTCTCAACTAACAGATGATTTCTCCTGTTTAAAACACATCCATAAGAGCTCTGCTAAATTTTAACCTTTGAGTGATATCAGAGGAGCAATGTGCTGCCTAGAAATGTGACTGTGCATGATGCTAACTGCTGAAATAAACCAATCAGAAGTTTACTGACTTCAAAATTATGTAACTTCAATAATTTTTTCTGTTTCATAAAAGAAAAGTGCATAGGCAATGTAAAACTTCAAAACATTCACTCCTTCTGCAATCTTTGCCTTTGCAAATGAAAAGCCAAAAGAAAATCTGAAAAAAAAAACCCCACCAAAAAGTAGAGAGTTGCCTTCTCCAGAGGGGATTTATTGTTTTCTTCACTGGCATATTTTTTGAAAGGGACATTTTAAATGGGTTTAAGCACTTTTCTTCTTGATACTGCATGCCAGGTTGAAGTTCTCAGACAAGACAATGACTTATGGTCTGGATGATGGGTAGTCACAAAGATCCTTACAAAATAAAGCTGCCAGATCTCCTCAGGCCATCAGAGCCAATATGCAAGATGAAAAAGTGCAGATTTCTCTTGATTTTCCATGTGACCCATTCAACGGGCATCAGAAAAGCACCTTGCAGATCAACAGCTAGAAACGGTCCTTATAACAGATCTCCCGCCACGCAGCACACCACTGAGTGCAGTGAGAGCCAAGACCTCTCAATGTGCTTTGCTGACTCAGCAGCCTGCAAGACTGCTTGTGCCCCAATGGATTTACAGGTAATATGTTAGTGCTGTAGCATCGTTTTGGGCTTCTGCTCTCTGCACAGGTATGAGAGAGGAGGAAGGATAAAATGTTGCTGGCACTTCATCAAAGAATTATGCACTGCATTGTTGACTGTTTAAAACAGGGCAAAATCTGAGAGAAAATGCTAGAAATATGTCCAGTGATATTGCTTTGTGTAAGTTGAAGATCTTTTCACTCTGATTTCTAGGAGCGAACAGTGATACATCAAGTGTTGGGGCCCTGAGGGCACCCATAGGGCCTGAGTCTCCTCATCACCACCACTCTTCCTGGGCTCAGGAGCCTGTTTCAACCCAGCCCAGAGCCACCCATCCCTGCTTCAGTGATGCCACAGTGGTACCAGTCCCTCAGGGAGTGGCCAGCCCTCGCTACCCCCTGACAGTAAGCAGGCAGAGTTGGCAAGAACTAGATCCCTAAGATGTACGTGTCTGCTGTGTAGTGGATACCTGTCCATTAGAGCAGTTTCCCCTGAAACAGCACCTCTCTTTTGTCATTCTCCTTATGAACCATCAGAAAATGCTCAGTTGGTAAGGACATCATGGTGCTCTGATGCACCTTCATAAGCTGCACACTGAGGGAATTACACCTGAGGGACATCAGTTCAATGGCTTCTCAGTATCACTGGAGTTTTCCAGCTCCTTTTCAACCATGTTTTCATTAAGTATCCATTCATAAACTCATCGCTTAGTGAAAGAAAACAGACAAATGGAAAAAAAAAAAGTTTCAGAAAACTATATATATGCATCTGTACTGATCAACAATAAAGGTTCTCAAACCATTTAAGAAAAAAAAAATCTCATTTTCTTATATATATGTACAGAGAAAGACACACACACATAGAAAATACACAAGCATAGGCAAGTGGTCTCAGACTTTTTTTCCAAACAACAAACCAGACTGCTTGAGGCTTTCCAAATTCAGTTAGATGCCCTTTGCATTGCACAGCTTTCTGGACCCATCTGTACAAGCTTCTGTCACACAGCCATCCTCAAAGTGCATGTATTAAAATTTAAGCTGGGTTGTTTACAAAATAGTTCCAAGACTGTCCCTTTGTGGAAGTACTGGTTTGCAGAACATCTGTTGCTTTCAATAGTCAATACAGAGCCATTTGTTTCATCTGAAAGCAATGGCATTTCCCTGTGCTATAACCATGCTCCCGTGAATCAAAGGAAATACGTTAAGACCATTCAGCCATTATTAATCTTTTATCTGGGGACTCTGTCTTTCTCTGATCACATATTTATCAGCATTATTCTTGGCTTGATTTATAATACCATGTTCTCTGTGATGGTTTTCACTAAATAGGAAGACACTCAGAATCTGAACGGGTAGAATGGCTCAGTGCAGATTTATCAGCGTTTTTGGCTTAGTTTCTGTATGCTCAAGTTGATCCATTGTGTTGAAAAAGCAAATAACTCGCAACTGTGTCAGATTCCCTTTGGCTAACATCAATTTATCTGAAAAGGAGTTTCAGCAAGCAATGCCAGCCTGGCCCATAGTAGTTTACTCCTGTTTTTCTTAAGACTTGCCCTTTTTCTTTCTTTCAGGTTTTACTGGTGTTAGTCAGAATTCAATACAGGACTAGACAAGGTTCATATTAAGTATTAATTAAGTTACATGACTGCAAAGACAAGGAGGCTAAGGGTCAGATGTGCAAAACACAATTCAAATGCATCATTACTGAGAAGTTTTATTTACAGATTTATTTTTCTTACCCGTATCACATCTCTGGAAGCAGCAGGATTACTGAAGATGTCTGAAAAGAATGAAATTAAGGGCTTGATTTTTCTCTCAGATGAGTTTGTCGAGAAATTATTGCATTGGGCCATTCTGACTTAATACACTCTCATGTAATAGGTCACTAGGACGCAAAGCAGTGGGAGTTCAAGTAAATCTGACCTTGAAATGGTGTCCTCAGTAAACTTCTCATTGTAAAAGCTACTGTAACTTCTGAACTCAAAACATCAGGACTAAAAAGATGCAAAGATATACAACATTAGTAAAACAACAGAAACCTTTCTAGTTCGTGTGATGCTCTCAAAGTCTGTGCATCGTGTAATCATCAGAGAAACTTCTAGTCATCATTTTAATGAAAATTTTAAATTTTGAGTTTGGGGCTTAGCTGGGGTGAATAAGTAAACAGATTATATGTCAGGAAATTCCTTCTAGCTTCTGAAAGGCATTAATATACTCTGCTTTTTACCCTTTTCAGGAAATGCTTTACATTCAGGGCATAATAAATTAATAAAAGAATCAATTTACAAGAAGCATTTGAGAGTCTGGGGAATTCCTCCTGAAGGACTGCACAAGCTGAGACTGAATATCCTATTTCTTAGGAGACGTGGCCACAGCATCTTAAAAGATGGATGGTAGTGTGAACTAGCCTGCTAATTTTGGTGACTCAGGAGACAAGTCATTGGAACAGGTTTTTGTTAGAGATATCTGCAATTAGATTATACAGGGGCAATGTGTAGGGGAGGAGTCTTGACCTTACCTGTTTCCAAGAATAAAGTTCAAAAATTAAAATAGAAATGGTTCTTTTTAAGAGGAGCTTTGAGAAATTCACTTTCAAAACTAAAGCTGGGGAACATTAAGAATTACATTAAACTACTGTGCCTTACTTTTTTTGGTTGTCCCTATCAAGAATGACATAAGAGACATTGACACTGGGATGCATATAGCCCTTGCTGGGTCATATACACAAAGCCAAGTTGCTTTGAAGTACTTTACTGGAATATAAAAACAATGTATAAATTATTAAACTAATATTATATGTCTGCTGAAGAGAATTTAGAGTCTGGAAAGCTTCATTGGAGAATTGGATGTTTATTCAACCCATACTTGTAGATGGACGCAATATCTGCATATGTGTTCTCATAGGCAGGTTCGGCTCTCCACCTCTCTTCCTCTTTCCACAAAAATCAAAGCCAGTTGTTCTTCTTCCACTACAAAGCAGTTGTTTCAGCTCTCCAATGAACTTACATTGCACTTGAATATCATGCTGTTGTGCTGAAATATGGTACTGAATTAGGCATTTAAGACATGCTAATAGATTGTGCATAGGTACCTTTTAGCTTTTCACAGACTTAGACCATTAAACACACAAAAATGGTATTAAGGCAGTGGTCATACAGTTAGAATAATGACATATAGTTAGAAATAAGACCCTAAACTGTCATACAGTTAGAAATAAGACACTTTAAAATTATAGTTCCAGTACTTATACTAGTTTGAAGGATTCTTGCTGCTGTAGTATTTTCTGCTCACTTGACATCACAGCAGAAATCTTGGTAATCATCATTCCTTTCAGTCACCCCAGTCATTTCACCTGAAGCACAGAAATCATTCTGCTTGCTCTCTCATGCACATATCAGGCTGCAGATGCTGTGAAAAGAGTGCTGTGTGATTCCACCAGTAAAGGAGAAGAAACAGATACCTAGAAGGAAACCTGAATCACTTTTTGTTTGGGACAAATGCTCAAAATATGTCATTTCTACCAGCCAATGATTTGGAAGAAAAACAGCCCAAGAAGGTTCCCTTTCAATTTGTGATCTTTAATACTTGTGTGTAAACTACTACTATTTCAAAATGAATAAGGTAATTTTTCACTAAGGAATGTAAAAGCAGGAAGACTGCCATTTCATACATACGTGTCTTGAAACATGTTTTCCAATGGGAAAAACTATCAAAGCCAACTCACTCTTCTGGCCAGTATCCTTCTTGAAATATCAGCAAGAAAATCAGTGAAAACAGGTTTGCGGGAAATTTTCCAAATTTATTTGGAAAAAAAAAAAAAAACTGGATTCCCTTCTTGACAGCACCTCCATTTCTACAAGCTCTAGATTCAGGAAAAAAAAAGAAAAAAAAGAAAAAAAAAAAGTAAATACCATTTTCCAGAGGGAAGAGATTAATTCAAGGGAGATGGCATGAAAAGCAGATTTCCACTTTGTGTAGCATGTATAGTAGTTGGCTATAAATGCAATCTCCATTTTCTCATGAGCACAGACAGCATCTCGCATGGATGTGAGGAGGGTTCAGGATGCAACATAATGAATACTGGAGTATTCATCTTTCCTGAGCAGCAGCCACTCTCTGATTGCCTGTGCGCTTTTGCACTACTTTTGCATGGCAGCACTTCGCAGGCCTCATACAGGCCAGCATTTACCAGATGCAGTGTTGTGCAGTTACACTGGAATCAATGAGCTTCTGAAAACAGTCAGGGAAACTCCCGAGGCACAGACTGTGATTCTGGGCGTGTTCAAACCAGTCAATTAATGAAGCTAGGTGCTGCAAAGATTCAACATTTCAGAATTCTGAAAGCAAAATGACTAAAGTCTCTTTCATTTCTGTTTATCCATTCAAAAAGTGGTTTGGTTTTTTTTCTAACTTAGAAATGTTCAAAAAGTCAGTGGCTTTCTCCACCAAGCTTTATTTTTCTGCTGAGACTGAGTGGCAGATGTGCAAATGCTAGTAGAAGGGATGAACTGTCTTCACGGTATAACCATTTGGATTTGCAGCTACAAAGGCCTTTCCAAGAGAATAAAAGGTAACATAATTTATGATATTGTGGTGAAAATGGAGGGAGAAAGAAAGTGATGGCGTGTTTAGTTTTCAGACTTCCATTGTCAATTTTATTTTGCTGCAAATATATCTGCTTCCTACACCTGGCTTAGAAACTAGCTCATTAAGCACTCAGAATTGCTGTAGGGTAGAGAAACCTGTAGGTTATGACGAAAGAAGCCCTTGTGGATTCCTGTTGTTGCCAGGAATAAAAAAGCTAGAAAAACAGATCTCTTAGGCTAGGCGGAGGTTGAGAAAGTGTTCACTTCTAGGTGTAAATAGAAGGTTGCTTTCCTCCCAAATATCACGAATACATGTGGATTTCTGAGTAATTATAACAAAAAGTCACCAATAATCTTTAGGAAAGTTATCTGATATGTTATACTGTAGAACTACTATACAAGTAGCATTACTGATTCTCCATCTAGATGAACAATTTCACACAGAAAGATTTAGAGAAATTGAACAAGATA
Source organism: Chlamydotis macqueenii (assembly GCF_036417535.1). Lineage (NCBI taxonomy): Eukaryota > Metazoa > Chordata > Aves > Otidiformes > Otididae > Chlamydotis > Chlamydotis macqueenii. The sequence goes on from NC_141556.1 coordinate 135,039,881, forward strand.
ACTACCTTCAGTACCCTGTAGCAATCTATAAAACCAGAAACTGGTTTTATATGTGTGTGGTAAATCCAGAAACTGGTTTTATATGTGTGCGGTTTGGGTGGTGGTTTTTTTTCTCCCTCAGTATTCATCCTTCACCTTAAAGGCCATTGTGAAGTGTTTTGAATTTTTTACTGTCTGTAGGAGTTGTTAAAGCTGACTCCAGGGTTATTGCTATAAACACTTCATGCTGGAAAATCCTTCATTTTCTCATATCCTGATATTTCCTCTCCAGTTTCCATTGATGAAGTGCATACTGATCCGTAATTAACAGAAGCACCTTTACTGGACTGAGCAACGTGGTTTCTAGACAACTAATGATTAGCTGGGTTTTCCCCAGAACAATATTTAAAGTTGAATTCTTCTTGTCATAATGGAAATATCCAAAAAGTCTATCCTCATGGATAAAATGATATGATGAATAAAGAAATAAAATACATTATGAATAAAAAAATAAGGCAATAGCCAAGGAAAGTAGCTGGGTAAGTAGCAAAGTTTAAAATTTACTGGAATGCCGTTGGCCTCATTCAAAAGAAAGAGATCTGAACCAAGAGAAGTCAATTGGGACAATAGCAAGCTACCACTGGCAATGTGCAGGAAAGAATATAGAAGAGCAAAGAGGGAATATGGAGAATAATTGTCAGATGTAACACAAACATGATTAAATTCTCTAGCTATTATAAAAACAGGAAGTCATGAGTGAATTGGTAAATCCCAAGACAAGATGAGCAAAAACTAAAAAAGAAGCAACAGTGGAAATAAACTAAAACAATTCTTTGAATAATCCCTTCCTGCCATTTCACGGTAAAACTATACACTCACTGATCCAGGGTCAGAAATTTCAAGTAGTAAAGATGGGCCAAAAACAGAGACTCAAAATGAACAAAAGTACAAGAAAAGAAACTGGAACAAACTGGCAAATTGAACAGCAACAACACACTAGGACTGGCTGGTACCTATCCAAAAACTCTGCAGGACTGAAGACAGAAGGGATTTAACAGCAATAAAATATGCAGTCTCTGGTTAAAATGAGCAGCTATACCGGAGGCCTACAGGGTAACAACTGTTCTAGATCTAAAAAAAGGTAGTAGGGATCTGGGGATTTACAGATCACAGAGCTTCATTTCATTATCATTAATCTTGTCAAAACAATAATTTAAAATATTATTTTTTAAAAATAGTCTTCTAAAACACCTCAAGGAACATGATAGGATCAATGTATGGTAGAACCTCATACACTTTAATTTGTGTAAAATCATTGAGAGAAGATGAGAATGGTAAGGCAGGCAAATTTGCAGACAGCAGAAAATTATTTCATTTGGCAAGAATAGAGAAGATTGTAAGGTGTTCTGTAGGGACCTCATAAAGACGTGCTAGGGAGAAGCATAATGTCTCAAAACTAGTACTGGCTGATAACCAGGAGCAGCAATTGAAACAAACAGCTTAAACTATTTGCATATATACTTACCCTGAGCAATTTGCTGACCCAAATTGGTTTTGGAGCTAAGAAATGTACAGGATTTTTTTTTTAATTTAATGGAAGTCTGTATAGACTATGAAATCTATGAGGATTATAAGATCTTGAGCAATTGTTAACCACCAGAAGCTATGGAACAGTAATCTGTTTACCAAGTCTTCATTCCTCTTCAAGAAGGACAAGCAGGAAGATCCAGATAACTAACTAAAGGTTGGTCAGCCTCACCTCAGTCTCTGGGAAGGTGATGGAGCAAACCGCTGTCATTAGTGGTGCAAAGTCCAGCTGACAGCCAGTAATCAGTAGTATCCCTCAGGGGTGGACATTGGAGCCCATACTGTTTAATGTCTTCATTGCCAGTCCCTGTGGCAGAACAGAGTGCATTCTTAGCAAGTCTGCAGGCAACACTAAATCAGGAAGAATGGCCAATATGCTAGAGGGCAGGGTTTCTACTCAGAGAGACCAAGAAATAGGCAAAGGGATCCTTATGAAATTCAAAAAAAATGTATGCATTATCTGAGATGGAATAACCCCATTCAACAATACAGGCTGGGAGGAGACTCTCTGGGAGGCAGCTCTCTAGAAAAGGACATGCAGGTCCCAGTAAGCCAGAAGCTGGATGTGAAACAGCAGTGTTCCCTTGCAGCGAAGAAGGCCAATTGCATCCTTGAATGTATTAGCCAAGATTGTGGTCAGCAGGTCAAGAGGGATGATTATTCCCCTCTGTTGAGCACTGATGAGACACATCTGAGGTGCTATGTCCAGTTCTGGACTCCCAGAAAGATATGAACATACTGTGGTAAGTCCAGCAAAGAGCCACCAAGCTGACCAGGGACTGGAGCACATGGCATAGGAGGACAAAGAGAGCCTTCCAACCCAAACTACTCTATGATTCTATGATTTTATGATTCTAAGACTTTGTTCATCCTGGAGATGACAACAATTAGAGGATACCTCTGTTGTTGCCTACAGCTACCCGATCAGAAAATACAGAGAAAGTGGAGCCAGACTCTTTTCAGAGGTGCACAGTATTAGAAAAAAAGGCAGTGGGCACAACTTGGAACCCGGGAAATTCCAATTAGATATAAGGAAAAATATTTTTACCATAAAAGTGGTCAAAGATTGGAACAAGCGTCCAGAGAGGCTAGCGATCTCCTTCCTTGGAGATGTTCAAGACTTGACTAGATACATCCCTGAGCAACCTGATCTAATTAGACATCCTTTGAGCAATGAATTGGATTAGATGACCTCCAGAGGTCTCTTCCATCCTAAGTTATTATATATTTCTGTAATTCTAATTGTTTTCAAAATTGTTCACCACTAGTAGTCATGAACCTTCCTTTGAAGCATCTGATACCCAGCTGTGTAAGAGACAGTATAGCAGCTACTTTACACCTCTTTAGATCCCACAGCCTGTTGCAATTGAGTGAGTAGTGGGAGCACAGAGGCATGCTAGCAGTTTACCTGCACTCAAAGGCAGGCAAGCTATGCAAGGTGCCTGTGACTGAGCAACCTGATCTAGTCGGGGATGTCCCTGCTTCTTGCAGGGGGGTTGGACTAGATGACCTTTGAAGGTCCCTTCCAACCCTAACCATTCTATGATTCTATGATTCTATGATTCTATGAAGGAATCCACACGGAGCAGCACACTGACAGTAAGAAAGCTTTAAAGCTTACCTCAAAAGATAGTAAAGCGTTAGCCTTAAGGCATTTTCTGTCTAATCCCATATGGCTGTTCCTGTCTGTTTACCAGAAAACCTCTTCTAGTGGGATTTTTAAACAAATAAGAGAGCTTGAAATAAGGGGAAAGAAATAACCAGGCCCCCCCAAAAAAATTAGACATTCGCTATTTTGTCCAGATATTTGATGGCCATTCTTTGATGAAACTGCTTTTGTTACAGCATTTCAAGTGGAAAGTGTATTCATCCTATTATTGAAAAATCACATGTACATTCTCAAAAGTATGGAGGGTGAAAGGCAGAAATGGCTGAACTCATTAACATAATTTTTAAAAGTATATATTAGTAAGTTCTTTGAAGAGGATGTCTCTGATTGTTGTACTGACATTTCAAGTATGATATAGTTGCATCAATCTGGAGAGGCAATTTAGGGCTTTAACATTAATTCCTAATTAACTGGTAATGTTCCCTTATACTTGTCTGAGCTCATTTTCACTGATATGCAACACTTTATCTGTATTGGTTCCTGTGGTAGCACAATTCAAAATGTTTCTCTATCTAAGAATAAAGGGTAATAATTGTTCCAAAGAGTGAAAATTATTATAGCTTGTTTTGCATGGAGTGGCAGATTAGAGGAAAAATTAACTAGATGAAGGACTGTAAGCAAGAAGTAGCAATATTGACATGGTGTCAGTATGGATCAGAACAGGGCAGAGGCATATTCCAGTTGGCTGCAAGAAATGCTGCTCAGTTGTTTGAAATCTTCCATAACTAGATGAAAGAGTCAAAAGCGTGTTGCAGCTTACACTAGAATAGAAAACATTGCAGTCACTAATAAAATGGAGGGAGAAGGAATCAAAAAGTATGAGAAACAGAAAAATGAGGTCAGGTTTTAAATATGTAGACTGATGCCTGTGAGGGGAATAATTCAAAACATAGATATTCACTTGTGTGAAATATTTTTAAGTATGTAGATTTAGAAATACTATAACTTGTGCCTGAAGATCAAAATAGACATCTGCCTAAAGATCAAAATAGGTATCTGCTTGCAATGCAATATTGCTACATAAAACACTGATTGTGGGGAGTGATAATCTTTTAATGCATGTCAAGCAGGTAAAATTTTCTGTTTATCACAGTGGCAAACATCAGCTACTGCACTGCATACATATCCAAGCACTTCTGCAGAAGAAAGATGTCTGCAAAGGATTTTTGAGAAAAGAGGAGGAGGTGATTTGGATGCTTCTGTTAGGTGAAAAGCTGCTGAGAGCAGAATACTACTAATGTGTTTTATAAACCCTCCCTTGTCTTTGTAACAAGATGACACGAGGACAGACTAGGCAACATGAAAATTTGTATTTCAGGGAGGGCTACACAGCTAGATGTGCTTTAGATAAACCCTTCTCTCTTTCTCAGACCTTTGACAAAAACATAATTAAACATGCACTCCACATGTATTGACATTTTTAGTTCCTGGTTCCTAGTTTAGCCAATATTTTCTCTTCAGTTCTCCCCTCACACCCATCTGCATGCAGCTGGGGCGGGGTGGGAAAGGTAGCCTTCAGTTAATAGAGGAGAAAACAAGAGGCCTGCTCAGCTCCTATAGAAATCAGTAGGAGTAATGACACTGACTCCAATGAGCCCTTAATTATCAGCAAAACGAGGCTTTTGAAGAGATAATTACTGCTACAGGTCTCAGAGTGTTATTTAATTACCCATAACGGTAATCATAGCCACTATGCACCATTTTATTCTTCCATTCCAGGGTATATATCAAACACTTCGCAGAACTGTGAGCACAGGAACAAAACACAAACAAGTGTGAGGAGGTCTAATTAGTGAGCTGATGTCTCAATCACTCACCAGGCTGATCATTATCAGACTTGGTAATTTCCCTGGTTATTCTATTGCGTTTTCCAATAGAAAAAATAGGGAAGAAAAAGTACACTGTGTCCTCAAAACCAGCAATAGCTTCTGCCATGCTTACTCCTACTGAATAATACCATGTCCCACAAGCTCTTAATGCAGGTTAACTGAGAAAAGGGATTTGACATTTCTTAGAAGTAACAGGGGCTTCAGTAAAACATGTGACTAGCAAATTATAACACAATGTGAGCAGATGTGGGACATTAAATCCAGCATAAATCTAAATCTGCTTAATGACCTATTTTTCACTTGAGAGCGGTGATCTCACTGTCTACCTAGACACATAGTAAGCAAATTCAGAAGTACTAGTGTGTAGGTCTTGATTGCAGCCTGTCCTAACACTTAACATGCACAAAACTACTGGTGTATCTTCTTGAAGTGGTGGTATGACATAGCACAATTTATAAGATCATTTCAACTGCTGCGTACCCAATCTGACTTCGCAAGTGAAGCAATGACCTCTTTCACAACAATTTTGCATCATACTTAATGAAAAAGTAACATTTTTCAAGCTCTAAATAGTTATAAGTCTGGGAAAAACTACACCCTCAAACTAAAGTGTTTCTTCCTTTCAACCAATTCCCTAATTCAGTCTTGTTCACCAGTTCACAAGGATCCTGAATGTCCTACTTCTACACTGAAGATAGTTTTCTCAGCATTGCAAACAGGGCATTCAGAAGTCTTATTACAAACAGCCTTTCTGAGCAGCAGAGCCCGTAGTTTCACACAGAACCTCAATTCCTTTTTTAATCTGCACAAATAACTGAAAACCTTTCAGGCAATAACTTTCAAATTTTCTCTCCTTAGATGCTCCCTCATCTGAAAATGTTAATCTCAAAACTCATATGTATCTGGTTTTAGCATCTTCTGGATGGTTGTTTTTTTTGGCGGGAGCTTCTGAAGTAACACCGTCTTTTTACCCATTAATCTTCAAAATTGTTTTCCCAAAGAGTCTCCTTTTAGATTTCTCTCTGTTGTCAGTTTCATGGTAACAATATCCTGATTTTAATCTCCAACGATACCTTCTTTCTAAGGTGATGCTTCAGGTTATATCACTAACTTTTTGAATAGATTACGGAGTCAGAGGTAGGAAAACATAGGTGCTGAGCCTCTCCCTTATTTTCGGACATTCTGACAGCAGGTAAATTTTTGTTTTGGGGATGTTTGGAACACTTAGAAACTTCTCCAAGTATCAAGAATTAGATTCTGTATAAAATGCAAAACCTTTCCGATTCCCCTTTGGAACCAACCTGAGTCTACTTAGGTGTGTGCAGAGCTCACCCTCTGAGAAAATGCAACAAGACAGGAGGATGAGAGGTCACACTCTCTATGAGGAAATCCCACTCAAACTGCCTGGCTTGTCAGAGATACCTTTATCACTCCCACCATGTTTATACCTCTGCTATTAAATAACTCTGTCACTCCATGGATCTGGATAGGGCTATTTGGTGGTGAGATGTGTTTAGACTGGGAGTGCGTGACTAAATAACATTACTAAAATCCTCAAGTCCTCACAACACTGGGTTATAAGAAATAAGGACATAATTACAGCGAGTAAAGCAGGCATCCTAGTCCAGCGCTCAATAGTCAACGCTTCTAAAAGGCACCAAGTCAGCAAAGCCAGAATGTATTCTGTGTGATAAGGAGCGGGCTGAGCCATGTATATACATATCATGCAGAGACCACCCCAGCTTCTGACAGCTCAAAGTCACACAAGGATTCTTTTCCATGGAAATGCATACCACTAACTACAGTCAAATCGCTCAGCACCATTGAGCTGACCACAAAATATAGATCATCCCTGGTATGAACGTGCACACTCAGTGTGGAGCTTCTCTTTTACGGGAGTTTTTCTTTTTAATATAATACCTGTCAGGTGACAACTTCTGTCTCTGTTTCCAAGATGCTAACAAAACTAGCCCAGAAACTACTCCTAAGCACAGCTGGGCTCCTGGTATCACTTACTAGGACTGAGACCTTAGCACAAGTCAAGACACTATAGGGCGGCCAGTTTTCCAGAGCACCAGATCAAAATGTTACTGACATTTATAAGTCTACACTAATTAAAAGACCTGGTTTTTTCTAACTTCCTGCAGTTGTAGTCTGTTTTCCCCACTGACATTTCATGAGAATGGATGGAGCACCTCCTAACAGTCAGCATCCTCACAACACCCTTTTCAAGGGCTCATGAGCATGGTTTTTGCACTGGTTTCCCGGACAAGGTCAGTAGCTCCATGACTGTTTGAAAGTAGAGCTAATAAAAGTTGCAAAAAGATCTTACAATATTGCCAGGGCTAATTTGTATGTGGAAAGATCTGAGAATACACCTGGCATTCAGATGGATGGAAAGGCTTCTGTAGCATCAGTCCAGCACAAAATATACCTGATTTTAGCACAGTTAAGGCTCCTAGAAGAGTGGTGTGGGGGCTTAAAAAAAAAAAAGTCAAAGATAATAGGTAGTTATTTATTAATGGTTAGTGAGTCCTGAGCGCTCACTAACTTCTACCAATGTCGTGTCATTAGTTCCTCTCTTAAAATGATAATTTCAAGCAGAAACACACAAACTCCACACCCTCCTTGAACCTAAAAAAACTATACTAACATCTGGATATATAAGTCAATGACCCACAGATCTGAAGAAAAATATTTTTCCTTATCTCTGCATATGTTTCTTACTGGGCTGCATGGATCAGAGGAATATCTGATCAGAGGAATATCTAATGTGAACAGTTGTTGAAAGAAGGCTAGAGAGTTTCCCTTTGAAAGGGAAAAAACAACGTTCTACATTTTGGAAGTGAATCATTTCAGTATTAACACAATTATTTACACACACTCACTGAAGAGATTAGTTTCTTGATATCTGACTTCTGTCAGAAAAGTTATTTACACAATTTTACATGCCCTGAGTTCCCAAATGCACTGTGGAGGTACATGTTTATACATTCTTCTTAGTGAAGCAAACGGCTAGAGATATCTTACTTTGGGGGAGGGGGGGGGTGGGAAGGTAGATCTTCTTTTTTTCATCAAGTAAAAATTGCTGTTCCAGTGGTCTCTGTTTAGTCAAGGTGTTAACAAGTCTGTCTGAATGCTGGACAGATTAACTGGTTTAATTAAGCTTTTAAAGGGACAATGTCTGACAAAATAAGTTTCTTCTTTCCGAAGAATCCATTCATTCTTTCTGACCTGTAAAATCCTGTTGTATTCTCAGAATTGACACCTGTTTAGCCTTACTATTTCTGTTTTTTTTTTTTATCCTGTCACCCAATCTGATGCTGCCTAGGTCTTGTTTTGGAAAAGACAATAAACTACGAATTCATACCACTGGCAACACCAACATTGTTTGAAATGTAATTTCATTGCAATTGAAAGCTTAATATCACCCAAAGACTTCTTTCTTCTGATGGAGATGTAATGAACTATGCCCATTAATGAAAGAAATTCCATCTGGGAGGCCAAAACATTGCAAATCTGCCTCCCCAAAGTCCTCACACCCTGCACAAGAGAAATTATGTCTATGAAAGTCAGCACAGCTTTGGGTATAAACAGGGTAAGTGCCATTCCCAAGTGCCAGACAGAGACAAAGGAATATAATGAATTTTTGATTTTGCTTTATTGACTGCTCAGGGAACAGTGCTTTCTAGCCTTTCCAAATTCCAGATGCAAAGTTGTTCTGAGTTCTCCAGTGCAGTCCTCCACTCTGTAGCATGGGTATAGATTCATGCTGAGGGCAGAAGATACCAAGGCCATGGGTTTTGCTGAATGCCTGAAGAGCTCTATGCCACCAGCTGCTTAAAGGCATTTGAAGATTGGCGGCTCCTTCGTAGAGATGGCTCTCCCTCCAAATAGAAGGAGACCTCGTAACCATGTTACTGGTTATTACACTTTGAAAAAAAAATTATATTTTCTTTTCATCTTACTGAAGGTCTCTGCTACACCAAATATGGTTTATGTCTTGCTGATACCATAACATTATTAAACTTCCCTAATTGAACTCGCTGCTGGTATGGATGTGCTAAACCAGTTTTGCTGCTGTTTGAGAAAATTAGACACATTTGCCTATAGATTATGAAAAAGAAACCTATATGCTTTTTTTCTATTAATTTGCCATTAAAATTAAATATATGTTTTCCAGTATGTTCCACTCATCCTCATCTGCAAAGTAAAGGCATTTTCAGGATACCAGTGATGTCAAAAGGTTTTGTAAGAGTGAAGTTTTGGCTGCTGACCTCTTAGTAACAGTCCCTACCTCTCCAAACAGACACTTTCCTGCTTAAAGGTGCTAACATTTATGCTTAGTAAAGTAGCATGTACACTGACCCAAGGGGGCTGCCTGATACTCCAACCTGTAGTTTTGAGAATGGCAAGGTAATTCTTCCCATCTAGCTATGAAGAGGGAAAATTCACACAAAAGGGCTTGCAAACTGATGCTTTCAAGAGAAAAAAAGTAAAATCCAACACAGATAACTATCAAACGCAGGATCCCTCCATCTACTTTGGGAACAGATCTCCCAAGAGAATCGTCATCACAGAAGCACTTTAATAATGTTTTACTACATTCAACTGTATTTTTGCATTAATACATTCCAAAAGTATTTCAAATGACTATTCCAGTTCCTTGTGTCCTTGGTGGATCCACTTGATGTTTACAATTCAATCTTTGTTGAGGATGCACATAGATTAAATTTATGACATAATGAATATGAAAGGCAATAATGCACAAACATATCCCTACTGTGTCATTATCCTCAAAACAGAGATTCAGATCAAGGTAAGGCAAGGTGGAAAATGTTTCCCAAATACTGACAAAAAAAAAAACCTTCCTCTTTAAATAATTTGCCAATAGATTAAACTAATTCTTGGGAGACATTTCCTGTTATTTACAGCAATCCTTTGGAAAAAAAAAATTATTTGGACTATAATTGTCGATAATGGAAAGCATTAAAATATCCTTTTCTTGTTTTCTTTCCACACTGCTACACTGAGTGAAAGTGCTAACACAACACAGGAAGGGAACACAGAAAAGATTAGTAATTGTTCTGCTAGAGTTTTAATCCACAAAGAGCCCCATATGTCTTCAGTCTGATTAATCTTTCATTTTAGATCAAGATTATTTGACTAGGTGAAAAAATAACAAGAAGAGACAACTAATAGGACTAACTGCTATTCTCATCAGCCTCTTTACACAGATCTATCATCTGCCATTATATCTTTGCAAATCTCAGTATGGCAAGATCATTCAGTAGGTCTTCAGAGGTAGCAACAATTTTCATTATGTTGAATAATTTTATGCTGTCATCAGATTTTGTCACCTCTTCATGCCATTTTCCTGACAATTTATAAAAAAAGTTGAGTAGCACAGATCAGAGTGAGACTTCAGGCTCAACCTTCCTGCTCTGAAAACTATCAATTTATTTATTTTTGTTGCCTTCTGGCTTTTAAGCAGTTATTAATTCATGAGAGCACCTTCCTTTCTCATTCCCTGACTGTTCCATTTCTTTAAGAGCCTCTACCAGCAGACCTTGCCAAAGCTTTTTTGAAATTCATGTACACTAGACAAACCAGCTCTCTTGAGACTTTCAAAAGTCTAAGATTTCATAAAGTATTACTTTCTTCTACTAAATTCTAATAGACTCCTTATCATTATATTAATATTTATTTGTGCATCCTTTCATTTTATTCTTTGCTGGTTTTTTTACCAATCTAATGGATACCTTCCTTTCTAATATATAGTTCTCTAGAACACCCTTAGACTCATTTTAAACAAACTAATACCATTTTTGTCCTTTCATATTTGTCTGGTACTGAGGTTCTTTCAACTAGAGTTAATATACTCCTATCCATTGCAATCCAGAAATACTCTATCTGAACTCCTTTGAAACCCATGAATAGACATCATCTTTTTAAGTAAAGTCTTAACATTTTTGACAATTTATTCTAAAGTATATTCCATTGATGCATTGATGGTTTTAATTGAGTTCTTCAAACTCCTGTCCCACTAAAATTACAACCAATTTAGGAATGTTACTTTTTTTTTTTTTGTATAACAAACACTGGTGCAGAGAATTCATTATTTTCTTTTTTTAGCTCTGGCCTTATTGCCCTTGAGTAATCTTTCTATGCTTATGTCAGCTATCAGCCCCATGGACTCTCTGGCAGGCTTCCTGCTTCCGATGTGTTTTTTAAAATCTTCTTTTTATGGCTAGTTTAAATGCTTTTAGCAATTTTCTTATCAAAATCTTTTTTGGCTTGCCTTGCTATGAATTAACTTTAAACTTCCCCGATTTTACGTCTATTTCTACTTTCCTCATTTGAGCAGACTTTTAAAGATGTCTTCTTACTTTCAAGACCCTCTTCTTTTAGCATGGCCTTTTTTCTTTTAGACGATCCTCTTCCAATCCTTTCTGATTTATGATACACTTACTCTGAAACTAAAACATTGATTTGTGATGCACATTAACTCTGACACAAAAAATTCGTCTGAACCTTCAAACAGTCTCCATGCTGTCTGCAACATTTTTATGCTTTTAGCCATTTTTTAGTTAATCATCTTCTCACTTTTGAATAGCTTTACTATCATGCCAATTTGTTTTTTTTTTTTTTGTTTTACCAGGATATTGAATCTGACTACACTGTTACAGGTGGGTAATACTTATGTTATAAACCGATCCCTGTACGTTGTCCAGGATTAAGTCAGGAGCTGCTTTTGTACGGGCAGGACAAGATGCTCTTAGAAGTATGTCTAATGGTGTTTGAATACTTAAACAGAGCATCATGGTAGTCTAACTTTTCTGAATCAAAAACAGACCAGGGAAGTTGCAAACATTTAGAATGATAGAATCATACAATAGCTTGGGTCAGAAGGGACCTTTAAAGGTCATCTAGTCCAACCCTCCTGCAAGAAGCATGGACACCTCCAACCTGATCAGGTTGCTCAGAGCCCTGTCCAACCTGGCCTTGAATGTTTCCAGGGATGCGGCATCAACCACCTCTCTGGGCAACCTGTTCCAGTGTTCCACCATCCTCACTGTAAAAAATTTCTTCCTTGTGTCCAGTCTGAATCTACATCCCTCTATTTTAAAACCGTTACCCCTTGCCCTATTGCAACAGGTCATGCTAAAAAGTTTATTCCTATCTTTCTTGTAGGCCCCCTTGAGGTACTGGAAGACCACTACAAGGTCTCCCTGGAGCCTTCTCTTCTCCAGGCTGAATAACCCAAACACTCTCAGCCTGTCTTCACAAGAGACGTACTCCAGCCCTCTCATCATCTTTGTGGCCTCCTCTGGACTCACTCCAACAGGTTCATGTCCTTCCTATGTTGGGGGCTCCAGAGCTGGATGCGGTACTCCAAGTGAGGTCTCGCAAGAGCAGAGTAGAGGGGCAGAATCACCTTCCTCAACTTGCTGACCACGATTTTTTTGATGCAGCCCAGGATGTGGTTGGCTTTCTGGGCTGCAAGGGCATGTTGATGGCTCATGTTGAGCTTCTCATTCACCAGTACCCCCAAGTCCTCCTCAGGGCTGCTCTCAATACCTTCTCTGCCCAGTTTGTATTTGTGCTTGGGATTCCCCCAACCTATATACAGGACCTTGCACTTGGCCTGCTTGAACTTCATAAGGTTTGCACAGGCCTACCTCTCCAGCCTGTCAAGGTCCCTCTGGATGCCATCCCTTCCCTCCAGCATGCTGACCGCACCATGCAGCTTGGTGTCATCAGCAAACTTGCTGAGGGTGCACTCTATCCCATGGTCCATGCTGCCAACAAAGATGTTAAACAGCACCAGTCCCAATACTGATTCCTGAAGAATGTCACTTGTCACTTGATATCACTTGGATATCAAGTCGTTGACCACAAGTCTCTGAGCACAGCCATCCAGTCAATTCCTTATCCACTGAGTGGTCCATCCATCAAATCCATGTTTCTCCAGTTTAGAGAGGAGGATGTCATGCAGGACAGCGTCAAATGCTTTGCACATGTCCAGATAGATGATGACAGTTGCTCATCCCTTATCCACCAATGCTATAACACCATCATAGAAGGCCACCAAATTAGTCAGGCGCAATTAGTGAAGCCATGTTAGCTGTCAGTAACCAGATCCTTATTTTCTGTGTGCCTTAGCATGGGTTCCAGGAGGATCCGCCCCATGATCTTGCCATTTGATATTGTTGATACTGATTTGATATTATTCATGTGTTTTTTTCTTTGCCTTGATCTACCGACAAGGTCTCCCACGCATATAAGGAAAGTTCTTATATTCTTTCTGGGAAATCAGCACATTCAAGTGCCTCTCTGAAGTGCTGTATGCTACTGCAGCATGGGGAACAGAAGGAGGAAATGGATTGGCCACTGAGACACATGGGAAAGTCTAGAGCAAGGAAAACTTACCCTCAGTAGAGGAGTATCAGGCTCAGGAACAAGTCAATGCGACCTGATGGGGTACACTCATGAGTGGCAAGGAAACTGCTCAGTGTCATTGCAAGGCCATACTGAATTATCTTTGAAAGGTGGAGCAAGTTGTCCTGATAGGCTGTGTCATCTCCATCCTTGGCGGTTTTAAAGACTCAACTGGACAAAGCCCTGAGCAATTTGGTCTGACCTTAAAGGTGGTCCTACTTTGGGACAGAGACCTTCCAAAGTCCCTTCCCATCCAGATGACTCTGTGGTAGGTACCATCCCATGGTACATGGCTCTCCACAGTCACTGGCGTGGTACATGGTTACACTGGCTGTGACATTCACACAGTTGTCACTTTCTGCTCTGCCTGTATAGGAGTGGAATTTCCATCCGTAGGAATACCATGGTACAACTTGTTACATCATCTTATTTCATTTATATTATCTGATATTTTCTCTAATTTAGCCTCCTTCCCAGTGGAAATATCTATTCTGTTATTCCTATGTATTTTATGCACCGTTAGTAGTGTCCTTCTGAAATTCTGTCCTTTACCTACTTTCTAAGATGCCTACAAAGTCGTTTTTTTTAACCTAGACCTCTTATTTCACCTATTTTAACTTTCAGACTTGTAGTCCAGATCTGTCATCTCAAAAAATCATCATGTTTATGCTCTAAAAATTGGTCTGTGTTTTTTAAAAGTGTTAAAATACTCCAACAAATGTGCATGGGAGATGCTGACTGTGCTAAAAAAAACCAAATTCTTCAGACGCTTAACCAGTCATGTTTGGTAGAACAGAGAAAATCAAATAAAAAATGAACAGAGATTTTGTGCACATTGTTTTGCAGAGAATACCCCTCTTCAAGCCAAGCTGTAAACTTGGCACACCATAGGCAATAAGGAGGTGGGCTTTATAAAACATATGACTCAAAACTAGCTCCCACAAGCCTGAGTTATAAGACTTTATGAAGCCTTGCTGAGTTCCTAGCTTCAAAAATGGATGTGCTGCATCACTTTCCCAAAACCAGATTTGCTTATCTAAAACTGGTAAGATTAGTAGGCAGTCAATAAATACATAGCATTTAAATATTTCTACAAAGTAAAAGGTTCCATTTTTACACCTTGAAAACATATGCACAGTTGTAGCTATTGATTACATTTTCATATACATTTCTATAGTTTATATTGTTTACAACAGTATTGGTTCATATAAAACTGGTCTTTGATGGCACACACATAATACTGCAAGACAATTACAAAAAAGAAGAAAATATTTTAATGGCAACTTAGCAGTAGCACAATATGCATAGAATGCCTGTAGGTAAAGTTTGAGTTTATGGACTCCAGGAAAATGTGATTATATGACTGATGAATACATTGTTCCAATAGCTAACCAAACCAGATATCCCTTTCTGTGGCTGGTATAAATAAAACCTAATTATTTTAACCACAAATATTTTTTGTTGTTGTTGCATGAATTCCTTATACCATACCTGTGTGTTGCCTGACAAATACTTAGTGTGGGAATTCCAGCCTGCTGTGATTTTTGCCTTTGCTTTTGTCTTTTCTTATTTGTTCTCACACACGGAGTGGAAGAATGCAGACTCACAGGAAGTAATGAGGTAATTTGTAAACCTGTCAGCAAAAGGCATCAGAATTAATCTAGTGGTGGTCTGGTGAAAGGGGAGATGAGGATTACAGGGGCCTCATTTCCTCACTGCAGCAAAATCCTTATTTCTGCGTCAAGCCAGGCTTTCACTTGCATAGGCAAACCTCAGAGCTTGATGTTCCTGCTCTGCAGGAATACATGATCGCCAGCCAACATACCTCCACAGGAGGCCTGAAGTAACACCTGTGTTTCCTCTTTCTCTAAATCCCACATTAAACTTCCATATTTGCTCTGCACATTTCCCTCTTTGTGCTTCCTTGCCAGTAGTGTTGTTCAGGGAATAAACTCTGCAACACACGTGATATTCCATCTCCAGCACTGCTATTGTCTGCGTGAATGTCTGCTTGGGGCCCCCCTGAAGGAGTCTTCTCAAGGATGAAATTGTGTCAAAACCCATAAGGGCTGTTTATTGCCATATCGCTTTTATTCTATATGATTTTTAGCAACAATAGTATGTTTTTGAGCATGTATTAAGCAACAAAGCAGGACTTTATTACTAATGTTTAGTGTATTTTATTTTCTTAAGAGGAACCAAAGAGAGCAGTCCATCATGCGACTTCGTGTTTGTTAGTTTTATTCTGCAGGGAAGTGAGAGGGATCTTCTACATCTGTTGTTATTCTTTGTTTTTCATGAGGGAGCAAGAAGTCTTGCTGGCTTTATAGTTGCTCTGTTTTCCCTACTCACATTCTCAGGAGAGACATTTGGGGGAAGGCTATGAAAATGTGTGGAAGCAGAAAGGCTATGAAAGGCAAGGGAGGTGATTTTATAATAACCCATGAGGACAGCTGCCCGATGGGGAAATAATCTTTGGAGAGGAAACTACTTTATGAAACTTAAATAATCAGGATACTTGGATAATTCCTGTCTTACTTTTATTATGAGGTAATTCATGAGCTATTATGAAGAAGACCAATCTGTTTCATTGTTCTATTACTTGGCAGGCTTTATCAATATCTGGTTACATGGTTCCACGCTGTTGCTGATCCCCACTAGCTATCTGATGATTCAACAATGCCATGCCAAGAAAAGGGCTGTTGGGATACCAATAACTTATTGCCTTGCAGTTCCCAGCCAGAAATGAGTTCTCTTTGACCTTTGCTTGACACAGATGCTCACATCCTTTGTGTCTCATGGTACAACTACTGTCTCTTCTGAGACAAGCTTACTAGAGACAGATGACACTTCAGGAGTTCTCACAAGTTTGAATGACGCACATACTGTACACTTGAGTTGATTGGTTTATTAACAGCTCTCAGAATAATGTTTAAGCCACTTATCCCATGCCATATTCTCATTTTCCTTGAAGCCTGCCATATCAATAACGATGAAAAAATATTAATCATTATGATTTAATGAGAATCTTCACATCTGGTTTATAATTTAGAGAAGAGAAAACTGAAGAGTCAATCTCTTGCCCTGTAAAGAATAAGTACATGGGTTATGACTGAGGCAATAAGCTTGTCAAGGATAAATCTTGTTAAGTAAATCGAACATGCTACTGCAGGACAAGGTTTTGGAGGGTAGAAAAGGAAGCAATGGTTATCATATTAGCTAACTTTAGTAAGGTTTTAAGGACAGAATCCAGAGAAAAGTAGCAAAAGCCTTCAGAAAGTCTAGGAAACATGACTTTCAAGGAAGAACTGAACAAACTCAGGTTTCTTGGCACTAGGAAAAGAATGTTGAACAAGGTATATGAGAAAAACACTAAAGTATATGAAAAACTGGTGCAAAGAAGAAGGAAATAAACTACTTCCCAAATACATAGTCAGTAAGACAAGACACAGCTTAAACTGATGCATAGAAGAGTCTTGGCAGATATAAGGAAAAATTTAAAAAGCAAGGTTAATTGAACATTGAGATGTACTGTCAGATGGACAAATGTTATCTCCATCATCAGTGAGTTTCAAGAACAGGTTAGGCAAACAGTGCTCAAGAATGGTACATCTTGGTCCTGCCTTCCAAGGGGCTGATAGAGTAGATGCTATCTTAAGGTACCTCCTGACCTTTCAATTGTATGATATGTATCTTTGGCTTTAGGTGCTGAAAATAGCTGAACTCTTTTTAGTAGAATACACTTTTCTAAACAGTTCTGAGCTAATGAAAAATATCTTAAGCTGTCTTTTCTCCCTGCTAAGTTATATAATTAATGCTTCATTTTTGCATGTCGTTATTTTGCTTTTGTATAACCATCTCATTGTTTTTCGAGGGTCAGTTTGCTTTTAAGTAAGGACTCATTTTCCAATCATTTAGAAAACATTTTGTATAAAATTCTGACAGTAAAACCAGCAGCTTCCTGTAGGAATTACAGGAACCTGCCTGCAGCATTTGTATCTGTAATTTCACTTATTAAAAAGTTTCAGACACCTTAGGAGTTCTATTTTTCGCCCTAAAGAAGTCATGCAAGGACAGTAGGAATAAAAGTTACCACCATAATATGCTGTTAATTAGCTGCCACCTTGTTTTAAAGACAAGGCGCAGTTTAGCTACTTTACCTATCCTGTTCATTATCTCTCTCCTGAGCTTGTAAAGCAATAAGATAATGATTTCATTTGTATGATAGTGATAACTGTCCAGCAGAAGCAAGTCTGAGACCATCAATTAATTTCCCGAAAGCCATTCACTACTTAATCGGAATGACTTAAACACTGGGATTCAGCTGAGTCAGATACAACATTCATATTACGCTGTGCTGTCAGGAGTCTTTATTAAGCAATGTTTGCATTATTCACACAGAAAATTCTGTGTATTGTGTATCAAACCTCTATGAACACTTTAAACATGGGGAAATATTGCAGAACAATATCTGTAAATGTTCATTCAATATATTGTTCACTTTCTTTTTTTATGTATTTTTTAAAGTGCAGTGCATGGCAGATCATGAGTAAAAATTTTTCAAGACAGGGCTACTTCATTCTCTGGACATTAATTTGCAAACATAGGCTTAATGCATACACTATATACCATACACTAATATGTAGGTACGCTGGAAACATACATATCAATTTTGAAAGTCCTTTGTGGATTTAATGAGCGTTTGAACCAAGGAGCAGGTATAACACATGTGATTTGGATTATCAGTGACACAGTACACATTAATGATAAGGCTGAGAGTCATAGTAATTAATTCAAAGGCAACTGAGAGCTTGAGCAAGCACTGTGGCAAAGCCTACTTCCAGATGATTCTTAAACAGAAGAGAGCGAATAGATTACAATTATTCTCCTGTGAAAAATAGCTGCCAAACACTCTTACTGCAGTTCTTTTCAGCTTCCCTCACTCCCTTGTATCTCAGTCCCCTTAGCCACAGCAAGGCTCCCCATTATCTCCAGTGCATGGACCTGAACAGAGATACTGGTGGCTGTAGCTTAAATAGAACTCATCCATCATACGTAAGAAAGGATAAAGCTGGGACGAAGCTTAAAGCTTGTTGTTTTGTTACCTGATTATGAGAACAGAATGTGGATGAAGGTCAGCAAGATTTACAAAAGAAAAAGATAAAGAAAAAAAAAAAAAACCACACTGGATTTGAGAATGTAAGCTGTTGGGGGCAATGAATATATGAATATATGAAAAATAAGGGACTAAGAGAAGCAAAATTGAGGACACCTGGTGGTGGGAAGACAATAAGGAACACCTGGTGGTGGTTAGAGGCACTATGGGTATAAAAGCATGGGAACAGTAAGAATAGTTGGCTCTCTGCCTAGCTTGTAGTAGGGTCTGAGGTTGTGGCTTTGCTCTAACAACTGGACTACAATCTATCATCTGGAATATGCTCTAAACAACTATGCATTGACAATTGGTGCCTGAACAGGTGCTGCTAGACAACTACAGCTTTGAAGCCTGCACAGCTGGTTCATTACCTCAATCAAGGGAGGTAAGCAACTGGGAACAATGGGCAGCATAGCATCAAAGGCTCAGAGTTTACTACCAGCATGGTGTGTAATGTCTGAGAATAATATGCAAAAAGGGCTTGTGGCAGCACCTGTTATTCTGTCTGCTCCTCCATTTGAGATTGATAGTGATTTGGAAAATTCTTTTGATCCAGACCTGAAAAAGAAGCTGGGTTTTTTCCCCACTTGTTCTGGTTTTGTTAGTGAGGGGGGGCCTAAGGTGGTAGCTTCTGTAGGAAACTGCTAGAAGTTGCTCCCCTTTGTTCAGTGGACTTGGCTGGGCCTAGGGCGGACCTGCTGCTGGCCAAGGCCGAGCCAATTGGTAGCAGAATGTCCCGTGATAACGCCTCTGCGATAACGTATTTAAGTAGGGGAAAACAGGAAAAAGAGGAGGAGAAGATGTGAAGCAGCTGAGTGGGGGGCAGAGAGGGGGAGGCGCGAGCCCCATGGGCCTTGCAGGCCTCACCCTCTGGCCTCCTGCCGGGCAGGCGACTGGGCCCAACTCGGCCCGGCCTGGCTGCAAGAAGTGGAGAGGAGATGAGAAGTGAATAAGACGTAAAAAGGATCCTGAGAGACGTCTGCCAGCCTGTTGTGAGGAACGGCTGCAGACGCCAAGGTCAGTGAAGAAGGAGGGGGAGGAGTAACATGGCTCCTGGCCAAGATTCCTCTGCAACTCGTGGTGAAGACCATGGTGGAGCGGGTTGTCCCCCTGCAGCCCATGGAGGTCCACAGAGGGGCAGAGATCCACCTGCAGCCTGTGGAGGACCCCATGCCAGAGCAGGTGGAGGCCTGAAGGAGGCTGTGGCCCATGGAGGGCCCACTGGGACAGCTGTTCTAGAGGGACTGCACCCCGTGGAAGAGATGACCCACGCCAGAGCAGTTTCACGAAGGACTGTGGCCTGTGGGAGGGACCCCACGCTGGAGCAGAGGAGGAATGTGAGGAGTTCTTCCCCTGACGATGATACAGCGGCGTAAAACAACGCGTGATGAACTGACCGCGACCCCCATTCCCTTTTCCCCCCCCGTGCTGCTCGGGGGGGGGAAGGTAGTAGAGATAATGTTAAGCCTGGGAAGAGGGAGGGGTGGGGGGAGGTTATCTTGTTCCCTGTCTCATTCTCCTGCTAATTTTAGAAATAAATGAATAGTTTTCCCCAAGTCGAGTCTGTTTTGCCCATGATGGTAACTTTAAGGATTTCTCCCTGTCCTTATCTCAAACCTTGAGCTGTTTTTTCTTATATCATCTCCTCCTATTCTCTCGGAAGGTGGGGGGAGCGAGAGACAGACTGCGTAGTCTGGTCCTGATCAGGGCTGAACTACGACACCACTCTACCCTGATAATCTGCAAAAAGGTTGCTCCTCAGCTAACTTAGTAGCTCCGGTGATGATCACAGAATCGGTTGATTGATGGAAGGATGTTTGGAGGCAAGCTGCTATGGAAGGTGACATAGAATTGTTGAAGGCTCTGGCCATGCCTGTGATACTGCAGCCCAATAGCCCCCCCTCAGTGGGAAGGGGTTTCAATTTGGTCTAGTAAAAGAGATCTGGTGTAGTGTAAAGGAGGAGGTACTTAATTCACCATATACAAGGGGGGCTAATTCAATCAATCTTTAACACAACTCTAATGCTGCCCAATGATTGCTGCACATTGGTGCAAATTATTTTTACTTGCACCCAAAGAATGCTGTGGCAACAATTGTGGAGATATCACTGTGAACAAGCATCACTTGTGAATTTGAACCGGCAGCCGGGTGACCCTTTGTATGCTGTCAGTGTTGATGTATTAATAGGAGAAGCTGTATTCGCACTACATGACACGCAGTTGCAAATTATCTGTGAAGCTTTAGTACAGAGTCAGAATGCTGCTTTTTGGGCCCTTTTAACCCTCCAGAGTGGTACTGCAACGAAGTCCTTTGCAACCATAAAACAAGAGGCTGCAGAGCCCTATATGAAGTTCATAGATCGTTTGAATGAGGCTTTAGAATGCCAGGTAGACCGTGTGGAAACTATCTATATTGTTAAAACACCTGGCCCTTGCTAATGCAAACCAAAATTGTAAAAGGCTATTGTCCCCTTTAATGGCAGCAAATCCTGGTGCCTCAATAGCTCAAATGATAGAGGCATGTAATGTGGTAGGGATGTATGGATGGCAAATGCCTCAAGCGTTTGCTGCTTGTCAACTGGGCACATCCCAACCTCGAACATGCTATAGCTGCGGGCAGCTGGGGCATTTGCAAAGAGACTGCCCTAGAATATATCCTCCGTATAAGAAAGGGAGACATTATGTGAGCAATGGCAGAAAATGAACATGTTATTGTTGTGGACAGCCAGGGCATCTGCAAAGGGACTGCCCTAGAAGTCCCAAAATACACCCTCCCTGTAGCAAGGGGAGATATTATGTAGAATACTGTAACTCAAAATTTCCCCATAATCAGGGAAACCATAAGCTGAGCACCGCAGGGAGGCACATGCAGACAACAAATGCTCCCCGGAACGCTCCTCAGGAACCACATGCATGGATGGGCATAACTCTCAACTCAGGCACCCCAGGAAGCGCAGGGCTGGACCTGTCCACGTCCCAACTCATATATTTAGAAAACTCTAAACCTATAGCTGTACCGACTAGTGTATGCGGCCCAATAGGAAATTGATGTCATGCCCTCTTCTTAGGAAGATCATCTACTACAATGCAAGGGCTCTTTCTTCATATTGCCAGGCGTTATTGATTCAGACTATACAGGGAAAATAAAAATTATGTTATGACGACCACAGCCGCCACACTTCATACCATCTGGAGTTAAATTGGAGCAATTTAGGCCTAAAGTCTGAAACACCCCCTTATAGGGGAGAGCATGGGAACCAGGGGTTTGGATCAACAGGTAGCCCCAAGATATATGGGACTCAACAAATAGTGAGTAGCCGCCCTATGCTGCAATGCACTGTTACAAAAGGAAGTGATTAAATTGTAATTGATGGACTAATTGACACTGGAGCTGACATAATAATGGCTAAATGGGACTGGCCATCCACTTGGGGGGCTGGGATGGCAGTAACTATGATAATGGGAGTAGGAGGAGGAGTTACTGCACCAAGACAGAGTGAGGCATTGGTACATGTTAATGGCCCAGATAATCATGTGGGTACTGTGCAGCCTTTGATACTACCCATTCCTGTTACTTTATGGGGTAGAGATCTTATTGCTCAATGGGGAATGTCATTGCAAAATTTATTGTAATGGCCACTGGTGAAAAGCAGCTTACCCAAAAGTTGACATGGCTTACAGATTCCCCTGTCTGGGTTGACCAGTGGCCTTTGACAGAAGAAAAACTGCATCATTTGAATGAATTAGTTGATGAGCTGATTAGTTGATGAGACTTGGACACATAAGGCCAACACACAGTCCCTGGAATACACCTGTATTTGTAATACAGAAAAAAATAAGGTAAATGGCGAATCTTACAGGATTTAAGGGCAGTAAATAGGGTAATTGAGGATATGGGACCTTTGCAACAAGGGTTACCATCTCCTTCAATGATACCTTGTCACTGGAGTATTACCGTGATTGATTTGAAAGATTGTTTTTTCACCATAACTTTATATCCTGAGGATGCTCCATGATTCGCATTTTCTGTGCCTTCAATCAATATGAGGGAACCTAATCGACGGTACTTCCACAAGGTATGAAAAATAGTCCAACCATCTGCCAATGGTATGTCGCACAGGCTATAGCACCAGTAAGGTGCTTACATAAGAATAGCCTCGTTTATCATTTTATGGATGACATCCTAATTGCAGCACCCAATTATTCTTTGGTAAACAGAATTCTTAATGGTATTACCGATGCATTATCTCAGTTTAAACTGGTTATTGCTCCAGAGAAAATTGAAAAGGTATGTCCTTGGCAATATCTCGGCTGGCGAATTATGGAAAGAACAATTGCTCTGCAAAAGTTAAAAATTCATCAAACAGTGTTTACCTTAAACAATTTGCAGAAATTGCTGGGAACTATCAACTGGATACACCTGGTATTAGGCCTTTCTACAGAGATGCTCTCGCCTCTATTTCAAATGCTTAAGGGGGATCTGGATTTAACCTCTCCTAGGAGATTAACTCCAGAAGCACAAACAGCATTGCAAACAGTGTTGCAACAAATCCAGGTTACCTAAGCTGACTGATGTGACCCCAATTTGCCCTTTAATGTATATGTATTTGCAGGAAGGATGCAGCCTAAAGCATTAATAGGCCAGCAAGTGGAACAACAGCTTCTGCAAATAGAATGGATCTTTTTATCCCATACAGGCAAAAAGACGCTGACTACCTGGGCAGAGCAATTAGCACAATTGGTGGTTAAAAGTAGGACTGGCTTCACCAATTAACAGGGCAAGATGTACAAGAGCTGTACTTGCCACTTACAATGGAACAGTTGAATTGGCTTTGGCAGTTTAGCGACCACTTTAACTACGCCATGGCGGGATTCACAGGACAGATATGTATTCATTGGCCTAAGCAACCTATGCTGCAATTTTTAGGAGAACTAAAGTTGTATCCAGCAACTCAAAGTTACACTCCCATAGAAAACGCCTTGACAGTATTTACAGATGGATCGGGACAAACGCACAAATCTGTAATTGTTTGGAAGCAGGATGGCGAGTGGCATCATGATGTACAATTGGTAGAAGGTTCAACTCAAATCGTAGAACTTGCAGCAGTAGTATGAGCCTTGTGTAAGTGGAAAGATGAATCCCTCAATATTGTCTCCGATTCTGCCTATGTGGTCAATGTAGTACAATGTGCGGAACGGGCCATGTTAAGGGAAATTGATAACCCTTTGTTGTACGACCAGTTTCAACAACTATTATCGGCATTACAAGTGTGGGATCATCCTTACTTTATTGTACATCTGAGAGCTCACACTTCATTTCCAGGATGTGTCACAGAAGGTAATGCGAGAGCAGATGCTCTCACTAATGTGGTCCTTGTTCCAAACACACTCATGCAGGCCAAGCTGTCCCATGAGTTTTGTCATTAAAACTCTGCAGCCCTTCAGCGACAATTTAAGTTGACAAGGGAACAAGCTCGGGCAATTGTGTAGCAGCTGCCAAACACATTTATGCCACCTTTATAAGGGGTTAATCCACGTGGTTTATGATCTCAAGAATTATGGCAAACGGATATAACTCATGTTCCATCATTTGGCTGATTCAAATATGTACATGTAACTATTGATACCCATTCCAGCTTATTGTTTGCTTCTGCTCATACAGGAGAACATGCTAAAGATGTTTGCCAACACTGGATGTCAGCGTTTGCTTTCATGGGAGTTTCCACACATATGAAAACAGATAACAGGCCAGCATATGCTTCTCGTGTAGTCCAAACCTTCCTTGCTCTTTGGGGCATCGAGCGTGTTACTGACATTCCGCAAAACCCCACTGGACAAGCCATCATTGAACGTGCCCATGGAACACTTGAAAATATGTTGTTAAAACAAGAAGGGGGAATGGAAGGGAAATTTGCCAATGAGAAGTTAGCAAAAGCAATGTATGTGCTTGATTTTCTAAATTGATGGAGTGACAATTCTTCCCCAATACAGAAACATTTTGGATCATCTACTGTACATGAGGCCATCCGAGGGCAAGCACCAGTGATGGTTAAGAATCTGGAAACATGTAATTGGGAAGGACCATCCCCTCTTATAACGTGGGGAAAGGATATGTAGGATATATGTCTCTAAAGGAGCAGTAAACAAGTGGATCCCTGCATGATGGGTACAACCAGCGCTCCAAGCTGCCTTGTGTTCATCGGAGTGTTAACAAGCTGTATGGCAGCTCCATGGACATCAGTTATGGAAAGAAGATCTATTTTTTTTTAAAAAAAAAAAAAACTAATCAGAAGCTAATGTTATCAGAGGAGTAATGACTGTAACATATATACATTGCAATGATACAGTGTGGTGTAATCATGCAAGCATGAACATAGTAAAATCCAGCAATACCTCAATGGACCTTTACTTTACAAAACAGGACCGCTGTTAGCCAGTGAGCACGTACTTGACAGGCCTTGTTGCATGTGCTGGCCACACATGCAGCAATATCTAGTATTATTAACACAAAGTTGTGGTTGTTAGGGTTTTGATGGGTTTTGCTGTATGACTGGAATTATGTTTGTATTATGTTACTCTTGGAAAGAACTGTTACTGGTCATGGCATGTATTCTCCCTTGTATTTTATGATATCTCTGTACTGTGAAAACAAGAAGGGGGAATTGTTGGGGGCAATGAATATCAGAAGCCCTGGGATAGAAAAATAAGGGACTCTCTCAGAGAAGCAAAATTGAGGACACGTGGTGGTGGGAAGACAATAAGGAACACCTGATGGTGGTTAGAGGAACTATGGGTTCCTTATTTCCTATTCTTACTGGTAACAGTAAGAATAGTTGGTTCTCTGCCTAGCTTGCAGTAGAGTTTGAGACCATGACTGAGACTTTGCTCTAACAACTGGACCCCACTCTATCAACTGGGATACGCTCTAAACAACTATACACTGACAGTAAGCAATCATACAAAAGTGATCAAAAGGAATGAGAATTTACTGATACAAAAGGAAATTGTGCATGAGAGAGATTTGCAACTCATTCCAATATAGTCAATAAAATGAATTGTGATAAAAACATTCTCATCAGTTTGAATCAAATGCAGAAATTAACAATGATACAATAAGAGAGGGGGAAAAAAAAAATCTATGTATCTTTGTAAGAAAAGACAACAATTGTCACATTAAAACCTTATAAACTAGGGGGGAAAAAACCCCAAAACATTGCATAAGACCTGACATATTCATGTGAGCAATCCCATTTTAATCCATAGGAATACTTATGTGAGTAAAACCCCTTGTAACAGCCTTAAAATAGTAGTATTTTGGGGAGCGTTTACTGTGGGCTCTCTAACTCCTCATATTTTAAGTTGTTTCATGTGCTCGTTCAGCTCCATCAGTATTAACAGCAGTAGGAATATCAGTTGGTGTGCCGTAATACCACTTGTCCACAGTTTTTGTGTTCTTCTATGGCAAGCAGAGGAGCTGCAGAGCTGAGGCAGTCTCATGGTGGATGCTCAGAGCCATCAGGAAGAGTTCCCTGGTATGCAGTTTGGGGGCTGCCTCTGATACCTTCATGTATATCAGGCTGTTCTCAGCCTTGCGTTTGGGAGAGAGGTACACCAGCAAATAGAGGTTGCCCAAGACACTTGCCTCTGATTTAGGTGTGAAAGAAGCTCAAGAAACTTGTGCCTCTGCCCTTGAGAGCCTCTGCTGGTGCCTGGGAGCTGTTATTCTGTCTGCACCCCACTCAGCCAACCTCTGGCAGGGTGTGCAGGCTTGGATCCTTTCCCTAGCACAAGTGTAGAGGCCTCACCTGATGTCATGTTGCCAGTGTGGATTTTTTGTCCTTGCGTACCCTGCTTGATACCATTTTTCCACCTGCTCAAGGCATCCCTTGTGAGGAAAAGTGTGAAAATGGGGCAGGATGACCCTCCTTCTCACAGGAGCTTCAATGCTTGCATGCCTTTGGCTTTTACTGCATGATTGTCTGAGATTGACATTAAGGGATATAAGTGACCACTGAAGCAATGCACCCTGACAGCATCATATTTATAGAAAGAATGAATAACCTATAGGGTGGAATTTTGCTGATGTGTAAACATATCTCTTCTTTCTTACAGTTTTCTGTGCTTTATTTTCTCAGTGCTCTGTCTTTTCAGGTACACAGGTACCTTCTGTCTACCTGTCAGCATTTTCTCCCTCTGCCCGTTCTCATCCAACCTTCACAAAAACACCTGCTCCATCTTAAAGATGTCTAAACGTAAAGTTCCTGTTCTAAGCACTGAAATTATCTCTGTTCCTTCTCATCCTCCATGCCCTGTATGATGTTGCTACCTTTTCCCCCCATTAGACCATTTAACTTCATGAAAGGATTGTCTTTGGTCTTTAAGTGTCGAGTAGATATGTGTAATATAAATTGCAGCGGCGCGTAAATGAATGTCCAAATACATTTATGAGGAACTGAAACAGGAAGTAGAATCTTCAGTTTCTTATATGAGAAGAACACATCAGATTACTTGAAACCAAAAAAATAGCTGAAGAAATTCCCCAGAGCTTTCACCATCATAAGGTCACTGAAAGTCAGCAAAGATCAGCAATGCAGAGAAGAAATTTCTGGGAAAGAGTTAGTAAATCCACTTGTGGTGAGAAAAGTCACTCTTTCCCTGAGCAAGGAGACACAGGATGTATTCTGCATCTGAGAACAGCTATGGGGTGAGACCACACTCACACGGGGGGATCCACATGGAAACCAAATCTTACAATATTCAGTGTGTCGTGTCCCAGATCCAGTCCTACAAAATAGAGAAGGCATGAGGGAGAAAAGCATTACAGAGAACATGCTGATGGAGGGCAAAAATCTACAAAGGAGACACAGCACAGGAGAAACAATACACTGAAATCTTCTTCACTGTTAACCTGTAGATGATCCTTTGAGGGCCAGTCTACCTACCCTAGATTAGACTGGGGTACTTCTCTCTCACTGTTCTTTTCACCCTCTTATCAATTACCAAAGCAAATGTGCAAGCTTCTCCTCCCTTTGCAGTATGTTTTATGCCAGAAATTTAAGTCATGGAGTGGTTGTAGAGCAATCACTGCCATAGTAGGGGAAGATCCTTGCAGAGACAGCTCTCAAAAGGCCAACTGTCCCCTCAGTGCCATCACTCCTTGCCCACAGCATTGCATACGCAAGTTGGCTATCAGCAGGCAGCAAATATTCTCCAACTTTTGCACCACTAAGATTGACAGTCAATGTGATCCCCACTGAGCAGGCAGGTGGCATTTTATACTCCCTCTCACTGCTCATACAGAGCCACCATGGAGCAGAGAGAGTGGCACAAAGAAAAAAAACTCTGCCAGCATCCACTGCAAAGTCCACTATTCACTTGTTCCCCACCTGCAAATTGTTTGCGGTTATGTTGGGCATCACACCCAACTCTTGTAGGCAAACTACCCAACTCCCTTTCACCTTCTCCTAGCACTGTCTCTTTCAGGACTCTTGGCCCAATTTTTTCTCTTTTGAGGACTCTTGCCCCATCTGCTTTGATGGACAGTGGAGAAAAAAACTGATAAACAGAACTCACTTACAGTGTTTGGCAGAGATTTATGGTGCTTCCTCTCATTTCTGCTATTACTCTATGTGGGTAAAATCAATGATACTTCCTCACTTGGCAGAAGCATCTCACACGTGATATACAGAAATTACTGGCTCAATGTATGTGATCTGAACTCTAACAACTTAATTTATTTCCCCTTGCATCACAGCTAACTTTTCTTTAACTGGTTAACATTTGCAGTTACAGTCAGAGCAATTGTTCTCAGTCTGTATTTACCTTTGAAGGTCAATACTAAGTATTCCACCATCCATCTTCCATTTCAGATCTGCAAGGGCCTTGTATGCCTTCTTTTTTCTGGTCAGTCCAGAAAAAGGTATCACTTCACTCTAGAAATCTTGCAAGGCAGGGGGGGCATCCTGTCATTCATACAAAGAAAATAGTCTTTCAAATCTACAGTGTAAAATTTATTTTTCATCTTCACACCTGACAATTATACCTGTGTTTAAAAAAAAAAAAAGTAAATATAAAATTAGCTATTAGGTTAGCTGTAAATATATAGGAAACATACAGTGAACATCTCTGGCACCATAACATAACAGTATTGTAGTGACAAAGATTTCTGATTTTAGGGAGGTTGCAATTAAGCTTTATTTCAGTACAACCAAAACTGTATTACAGACTTGAGGAAAATATGTGATGGAACAAAAGTCTTCCTCAGTGCACTTAGTGCCTTGTACACACTTTTTAGGTGCTATATCCCAGAGATCAATACTGGGACCAATATTGTCTAACATCTTCATCAATGACCTGGATGTCTGGACAGAGTGCACCCTCAGGAAGTTTGCAGATGACACAAAACTGGGACAAGTGGTTAACATACCAGAGAGACCTGGACAGGATGGAGAACTGGATTGACAGGAATGTAAAGAAACTCAACAAGGGGAAATGCAAAGTCCTGCATCTGGTGAGGAATAATCCCAGGCATCAGTACAGGCTGGGGACAACAGGCTATCAAGCAGCACTGCAGAGAAGAATCTGGGTGTCCTGGTGGACAACAGGCTGACCATGATCCAGAAATGTGACTTCACAGCAAAGAAAGTTAACAGAGCCTCCTGGGCTGCATTAGGCAGAGCATAGTCATCAGGTTGAAGGAGGGGATCCTTCCCTCTACTCAGCACTGGTGAAACACGTCCATAGTGCCAGATCCAGCTCTAGGCTCCCCACTATGTAACAGGGAGTTACTGGAGGGAGTCCAGCAAAGGGCCATGAAAGTGATTAACGAACTGGAGTATCTGACATATGAGAAAAGGCTGACAGAGCTGAGGCTGCTCAGCCTGGAAAATAAAACTTTTAGGAGGATCTTATCAATGTGTATAAATACCTGGTAGGAGGGAATGAAGAAGAGGGAGCCAGATTCTGCTCAGTGGTGGCCAGTGACAGGACAAGAGGTGATTGCCACAAACTGAACACACATTAAATTGCATCTGAACAAAAAAAAAAAACAACACTTTTTTACTGTGAAGGTTGTCAAACGTTGGAACAGGTTCCCCAGACATGATGGAGTCTCCATATTTGGAGATATTCAAAACTCAGCTGGATGTAGTCCTTAGCAATTTGCCATAGCTGACCCTGCTTGAGCAAAGGGTTGGACCAGACAGACTCCAGAGGTGCCCTTCCAGCTTCAAAGATTCTGTGATTCTATGATTCTTCATCTGAAAATATCTGAAATTCCTATTTTTGGTACCTTGCCAAGAAAAAAAAAATAATGTTGCCACATCACATCACTACTAATCACAAAATTTCTCCCTCTAACAAGATATAAAGATCTAACACCAAGAGAGCTTTATTTTTCAAGGCTTCCATCTTGCAAGCAATTAAGCATCTTTGTTTTGTATGAAAGCCTACGTTAATTCAATCTGGAGTTTATTTTGGGAAGTTTACTCCATACTTCATAACTGAATCACTACATTAGTGATTCCAGCCTCATTCTAAAGGTAATGCTGCTTTCCTTGAGTACCATGAGATCTGGCTCTGGGAGTTCACAAACCACACGTGCACACTAACTGAAATTACAGAAGGCAAAAATTACTTGCTAATTTGTTCACTTGGATGACACTCCCAGACCAAACCTTCCAAGTGGACAGAAAGGATATGGTATATCCCCTCCAGTTGCTGGCTGCTGTGTCCCACCATCAGACAGCATGTCAGAAAGTCCATACAATGCTCAGGAGAGAGATGTGGTGAAGCTAGGTTCCCATGGTGGGGTATTCTGCATTGCTTTTACTGAGCTGTCTAATTTTAACTTCTTAATCTATTAACTCCAGTATTTGGATGTCTCATGTTCCCAGTAACAGCCCTGCAGCAGGACCGTGCCATATATTTCCACTATGCCCTATCCTCCATTCTCCAGGAGACGTTCTTCAAGGTCTGTCTGAAGTTACCTTGGGCTCTTCTGGTGGCAGTAGGACCTACCTGTTGTTGAGTCCACATGTTCTCCCTTCAATACTGTGACATTGGTACCTGAAGCTTGCATGATCCCTAACAGAAAGTGAGGCAGGGGGAGGCAATGGTTACTCTGAAGAATTTGAGTACAAAAATGTTCTGCAGAAAATTAGGTAGTTTATGTTATCTCGGCTTAACATAAAAACATAAACAAATACAGAAGAAAGCCTGTGTTATCTGCACTCCACCTAGCATGCGCTAAGTAGAGATGTGCTTTTTAACTATTTCATATTTTTATCTAGGCTTAATGACCTTCAGATAAACTAGAGATTTTTAGGTGTGGGATTGAAGCCATTGTTGCTATCAGCATGTCAGGAAAAATACAAAGCACTCTGATCTGAAATAATTTTAAAGCTATTTAGCTGAGTGTAAAGAGAATAAGAAAAACATCAAGAAGACTTTGACTTTGACTTTGAAAAACATAGGAAGTAAGATGCAGGTAATATTGTTTGCTATGAAGTATTATGCAAAATAATCTCATTTGCATTACCTACACTAATTTTATGTTTGTTCAAACTTGGCCTTCTCTGCTGATCTACAGCCATCCACAAAGTCTGTTGAAATCATTAGGGATAGATTCACGCTAAGAGATTTGAAGGCACTTCTCATCCAGAAGGTCTAACTGGACAAAATACTGTGGACCTTATCTCCACCGTTAGTCCTTTACTACCATTGCCGGGGAGAAAAGCAAAGTGCAGAGAACAAAACGCAGCAGCAGGGCACTCTGGCAGTCTGCCAGCATAGACGTCTGAGGGACCACAGAATCACAGAATAGTTTGGGTCGGAAGAGACCTTTAAAGGCCATCTAGTTCAAACCCCCTGCAAGGAGCAGGGACACCTTTAACTCGATCAGGTTGCTCAAAGCCCCGTCCAGCCTGGCCTTGAATGTTTCCAGGGATGGGGCGTCTACCACCTCACTGGGCAACATGTTCCAGTGTTCCACCACCCTCAGTGTAAAAATTTTTTTCCTTATGTCCAGTCTGAATCTACCTCCTTCTGTTTTAAAACCATTACCTCTCGTCCTATCACAACTGGCCCTGCTAAGGAGTTTTTATCCCCATCTTTCTTATAAGGGCCTTTAGGTACTAGAAGGCCACTATAAGGTCTCCCTAGAGCCTTCTCTTCTCCAGGCTGAGCAGCCCCAACTCTCTCAGCCTGTCCTTATAGGAGAGTGTTCCAGCCCTCTTATCATCTTCATGGCCTCCTCCAGACCTGCTCAACACAGCCACTTCCTTCTTATGTTGGGGGCTCCAGAGCTGTACTTAACTGCCACCTCTATAGTAAGATATGTTGGGCCACAAAGGAAAATGCTTGGGTATTTTTTTAATAGAATCTTAAAAATATGGGGTTTAACACCTTTATGATTGCTAACTTTCAGCACAGACATCACTAAAAATTCCTTCATGCGATTTTCCTATATATACCCACTGTCCCAACTAGTCTTTATTGCTATCCTTCTTTTGAAACTCAAGTTTAAATTAAGTGGTTGCAAATTCATGTGTTTAAAGCTAAAGAAAATGCAAAGAAAACTTCTGAATTTGCCATTGAGTCACATGAAATGGTGCCTGCTGCCAGGGCAGTGGAAATGTACAGCACTCTGGGTTATAAGCAAGCCTTTCTGTGAGGTGAATACTGACAGAAGGACTATACCTCTCAGACAAAGCTATTACATCAAATCCCAATATCTTCATTTTTCAAGGTAAGGGAGATTAAGAGCTGACATTTCAAGACCAAGTCAGAGAACCTACTGATTAAATAGTAATCCAAACTGTCCCTTCTCTGCTATCACCAAGGAGGAGAGAGAGCTATATTAAAAGGAGAGTATAATTCTGTTGATGGATTTGCTGAGTCCTTGCATATTTCTCAAGGTTATGACATTACAGTTTGCAGTGAAACTTGGAAGTCTAGTTTTGGTTTGTTCCAACATGAGAACAACAGAAAATGCTGGATGCTCTATTCCAGTGATTGCTAGTTAGCTTTGTAGGTGTAGATCACTTATGTTCTTATAAATTTTAGTCTTCAAATACATCACCCATTCGCAAATCTGTTCAAGGAAACCTTGAAATGAGATTTTTAATCATAGTTAGGCTGATTAAACTAGTAACATTAATATCTCTTATTTTCTTAAAGGTAGGATACAACCCTCCTCTATGTAGGTGTACCTTCTGGTAGATGAATCAGTACACCTAGTTGATTCATCTGTAGTACAGCTCTGTAATTATTATGGTCATCATTCTAGTAACATTAGCCTAGGAATTAATTATGTAAATAGTAAAATTTGGAAAATTGAATGCTAAAACGACCCTTTGGCTTCACATTCATGATACATGAAGTTTAGAAGTTTCTCAGTTGTTTTCCATTAAATGCATTTGTCTGTTCTACTGTTTTAAGAGGGAAATCCAGATCTGTTGCAAAATAGGTGCTAATTCAGTGCAGAGCTGTCCCCTGCACTGCATTTTAGTAAAATCCTTGGTCAGGTTCTTACACTGTTTGAGAACTTATGATAGATTAATTACTATAAAACAAAACAGAGATGAGAAAAAGCCTTCTCTTCTCCAGGCCGAACAGCCCCAACTCTCTCAGCCTGTCCTCATAGCAGAGGTGCTTCAGCCCTCTGATCATCTTTGTGGCCTCCTCTGGACTCACTCCAACAGGTCCACATCCTTCTTATGTTGCAGGCTCCAGACCTGGATGCAGTAGTCCAAAATGTTGTAGTCTTCAGTGTAACTTTTTTAGATGTTTTCGTAAGAGCGGAAAATAAATTCCCTAAAGATATTATTTTAATTAAGATTTGCCACATCCCCCTGATTCTACAGAGCCCCTTCCCTACTACCAAATTCTTCTACCCTTCTCTGTGGAGAAAGGAAGAAAGTACACTGCAACCAATACTATCCCCATTAGATATTGCTGCTTCTGGCAAAATGTGATAAAGACTATACCTGTAAGTCTCAAGTCCCTGAGGGGAAAATAGCTCTGTTTACAAAATCCCTTTAAGCTGTTCCTGCCTTGCCCTCTCATTCCCACCTGTGCACTACTGCTTGATGTAATTTATACAAGCCCCTCTAATGACTGCACTGACATAATTTGGAGGAGTTACAAAGTGCTGCAGAAATTGGAAGCTGGAAGGATCACCACTTAAACAGGTTTTACTAAAGACTGTGTTCTAATGCAGACCTCTGCCCTGAGAGCTCAGGTTTCTCACTGAGCTGCAAAAGAATTTGCCTCTGTGGCATGTCTGTTTCCTTGAACTCTTCCTGGATCACAGCTGATTTGGGAAGAAGAGTGACAGCTGGTGACTCTGCTTCTACACCCATGCGGATTTTTACCCATGAGGTCTCGCATTTGAGCTGTAACCAAATGCAATCTTTGCTTTAGTTGTGTGATATTATGAGACCAGTGTCTGAGGCAGCATGTCTGACAGGGAATCTCTGGCTTGAGGAAAAAGGCTAGATGAGATGTGGACTTTTTTATTATTCACATCTGTCACTTTTATCTCAATTTGTGAGTGATTGTCTTGTTTTCTTCAACTGTAAAATTCAAGATTTCTGCCTTTGCCTTGCTACAAATTTCACTGGAGCCACAGATAAAGTGCAAGATGGGCACACTGATCATCAGGTCTTCCCCAAGACAACAGAGGAGATGCCAGCAGCACAGAAAATGTAACATTTTTTAGCCCTTTAACATTTAAAAAAATAGGAACAACTTTTTCTATCAATGATGTGCTTTCTGAAAGGGCATTCTGTTTTTGAAGAGAATAAAGCCATACCCCTCGCTATCCAGTGCATGAGATGAACCAAAGATACATACATCTCCTGCAATTCACAGTGAGGTGTTGGTTCATACTATATAGAGGGGTTTTTAGATTGTTTTCTTAAAGACCTTTCCAGCATGAGGCAAGGCAAAGATAAGAGATACATAAAATGAATACATAATATGCACTTCAGTAAAAAGAAAAGCCAGGCATATACTCTGCCTGCAAAGAGCATCTCTGAAAGAGATGCTTGTTTAGGGCTCAGCTAATGCCACTTTGCAGTAGCTATAGTGATCCTGGATGGTGATGAAAGAGAGCTGGAATTTATAACTATGATAAATCTTTAATATTTAGAGGTCAGCAGGCAGTATATCAAAGAGCTTTAGAAATAGGAAGTCTCATTTGTGTCTCCTTCAGTCTGTTAACTTTGTCATCTGCTCACTTCCTAACTGTATATAGGTGGTCTTAAAGACAATTACTGCAGTGTAATTCAGGCAATGGATGAGTGAATATACAGAGAATATTCAGATCTGCAGTGGTGTCTGGTTTGTGTCACTTTCGTTGGCCACAGAGAAGCCAAGAAGGGCCATAGCAGAATGGTACCTTTAGAGGGGCTAGCATTTCCCAGGTGAGCACTAATGGGAACCACTTCTGTCTTCTCCCTTTCCCTACATGTAAAGTGTTTTCTTAATCCATCAGTTTCATTAAAGAGAATGGGAATCCAAGCTCATCAAATATACCTGTAATGTATGACGGTGCAGCTCTCCTGACTTCTCACAAATCTCATCTCTTTCCACTAAAGGTGGATTTGACATGCAGGTTTACTCAGAATACATTTTCCTTCATAGTTTTATTCCATTTAATCAGAGCTGTAGGTTGAGTGGTATAGGAGAAACATCAAGCAATTCCTAAAGGCGTAGGGAACAAGTCAGCAAGTGTGCCAAAGCTGTTCCATTTTCTCTTGTCCCCCAAATGATGCAGCTGCCATTCACCCTCCCAGACTGAGTATGCAGTGACCACGACTACAAACAGCTCAAGCAGATTGTAAAGACAGATCAGAAAGGACACCTGGACATTAAGACTGATCATGACATCTCTAGCAGTACTGCCTGAGTTTGTAGCTTTCAAACCCTATCTCTGGAAAATGTCTGTGAAGGCAGAGCCCCCCCACCCCCAGGAGTTAGATTTCCCACAGCAGGAATTGCCCACTTTGGATGGCTATTGTTGTTGGGTTTTTTCAACCCAGCAATAATCTGTATTGTTTCCCTTATTTTTTTGAAAGATGCATTTTTCAAGGGATGAGGAAAGGGCAAGGGGAGAAGTAGGGGTCACTGCCGATTTTCTGCTGAGCCGTACCTGCAACGTGATCTGTGGGATCCTGTTACCCTCGGCAGCCGCTCAGGATTAAAGAGTTGCAGCATGTCACCTTTAATTGCCATGTCATAAAATAGTTTTTAAAGCATTGAACATTAAGGGATTTAAATCTCTTTAATGTTCCTGGATGGCAATCTCTTAAGGTTCATACTGAGGCCAGCCCCTTATAATAGAATGTGGGAAAAAAAGCAGTAACATAAATTAATGACAGGTATTGTAGAAAAGGTCTTAAACAATTGAAATAAGATCTTTGTGAGCTTTGAGTTTCCAAATAAGCCACAGCACTAAGTGGGAGGAAGGAGGGAAAATTCCTATTCCTTCACCACACTGAGATTAAGTTACTTATTAGTCTCCAAGGAAAAGATTTTATATAATTCAGTACAGGTAGATCCAGACGTGTGAAATTAAACCTACACAAGGAAGGACCCACTCCAGCAATTGGATTTGCATAGACTGAGGTAAAGCGATATGAAAACCATGGTATTGCTTTACTCAATAGAAAGTTACTTCTAAGGATATGAGAGTATGAGAGGCAATGTTTTAGACATTCAGGTACGCAATGCAATGTCAGCTAGCTGGGGAAAAGTGGTAGCTGTCTTTTCCCACATATCTTTAATGATCATGTAATTTCCAGAAGTCTGTGGATATTTAAGAAATGTGCATAGCGATAAGTATGTTATTGGGGAAAAAAAAAAATGGTCATTTTATGCAACTCCAACGTTCTCCTACCAAATTCTTCATAAGGTAAAAAGAAGACCCAAGATTTTTATCTAATTGAGTTTGCTCAATATGCAGGTATTTGAAAGCAATAAAAAGTTGTTATGTAGACACTGTTTATCATTAATGAACAGTTTCAAATAGTCAAAAATAGCCATCCACAAACTTAGTAACACATACACAGCTGAAAAGTGGTGCAACTTCAACTTCAGTGCACCGGGTCCAGCAGGAGGAAGCTCCTTTTCACAATACATTGTTCCTATTGTTGCAGAATCAGTCAAATAGGCTCTTGTTTGAATACTTTTTTTAGTATGCAAGATAAAGGCCAATTATACAAATGTATGTTTATTTTATTAAATCCTGACACAGGTGATAATCATAGAATAGTTAGGGTTGGAAAGGATCTTTAAGGGTCATCTAGTCCAACCCTCCTGTAAGGAGCAGGGATATCTCCAACTAGATATCAGAGTTGCTCAGAGCCCCATCCAACCTGGCCTTGAATGTTTCCAGGGATGGGGCCTCCACCGCCTCTCTGGGCAACCTATTCTGGTGTTCCACCACCCTCATTGTAAAAAATTTTTCCTAATATCCAATCTAAATCTACCTCCCTCTATTTTAAAACCCCCTCATCCTATTGCAACAGGCCCTACTGAAGAGTTTTTTCCATCTTTCCTGTAGGCCCCCTTTAGGTACTGGAAGGCCACTACAAGGTCTCCCCAGAGCCTTCTCTTCTCCAGGCTAAACAGCCCCAACTCTCTCAGCCTGTCCTCATAGCAGAGGTGCTCCAGCCCTCTGATCATCTTTGTGGCCCTCCTCGGGACCCACTCCAACTGATCCATGTCCTTCTTATGTTGGGGGCTCCAGAACTGGACACAGTACTCCAGGTGGGGTCTCACAAGAGCAGAATAGAGAGGGAGAATCACCTCCCTCGACCTGCTGGCCACGCTCCTCTTGATGCAGCCCAGGATGCGGTTGGCCTTCTGGGCTGCAAGCGTACATTCTCAGCTCACGTTGAGTTCCTCATCCACCAGCACTCCCAAGTCCCTCTCCTCAGAGCTGGTCTCAATGCATTCTCTGCCCAGCCTGTATTTGTGCCTGGGATTGCCACGATCCACATGCAGGACCTTGCACTTGGCCTGGTTGAACCTCAGGAGGTTTGCACAGGCCCACCTCTCCAGCCTGTCAAGGTCCCTCTGGATGGCAACCCTCCCCTCCAGTGTGTCAACTGCACCACACAGCTTGGTATCGTTGGCAAACTTGCTGGGCATGCACTCTATCTCACTGTCCATGTGATTTATTTTTATTAAGGTTTACCTTAACAGCTTTTTACTAGATGTTGTTGTCTGATCTAAGCTGATTTTCATTGGTTTGCAATTGTTATTGTTTTGCCTTGTACTTGACTGCATGTATTTGTAAATACTCTTGTAAATTTATGTAGTACTTAAGTACCAATATTTTTTTCATAATAAATGCTAGTGTTTGAAGTAGCAAGTTCATTCTTGGTTATAAAAAAAACCCATTTTTTCTCATTCCATTGAATGACTCCAATGATTTAGCAGCCTTTTTCTGATTATGTTATAAGGCTAAACAAGTATGTCACTTGTAATTACTAAAAT
This sequence comes from Chlamydotis macqueenii, assembly GCF_036417535.1. Taxonomy (NCBI): domain Eukaryota; kingdom Metazoa; phylum Chordata; class Aves; order Otidiformes; family Otididae; genus Chlamydotis; species Chlamydotis macqueenii. The sequence goes on from NC_141556.1 coordinate 135,078,048, forward strand.
TTTTCTATCCGAAATCTCAGTTACACCTGATTGCCTCTTTGAAGTTTCGGAAACTTCAAAAAGAAAATTCATCCAAATACACACAAACTATAATTGGTAAGTTGCTCTCACTATCCTATAGCCAAAGAAACTCCCAAAGTTTCCTTTTCACAGACCCTTCCTCAATTTTGAAAGACATTGTTGATAGAATAACAATGACATCTGTATTTAAGGAAGTCAATCTGTTTGTTAGGTATTAAATTAACTGCCCCCTTTTCTCAGACTAAGTTTGTAGCACTAGAAGTAGCACCTAGTGTTCAACTAGACCAAGTCTATAGCTGAGCGTGATAAAGTCAAGGACTCTGTCTAGTGCTGTATAAAGACCAGATCAAGGTTGAATCAATACTTTGTACACTGAATTAATATTTTAAAGTTAGACTCAAACTAGAGCAAACCCAAACTGTGGACTTTCGCTCTGGCCTTCACAACATCTGAATGAATGATGGGTTAGATACAATTCCTGTTTAAAAAAAATATATTAAAAAAGGAAAGGAAATTAGCAAATGGGGATGATTTAAAGACTTTGTCTTCTGGCTATGTATTGCAATAAGTTTACTTCAATAATCTGAACACATACTCAGTTTACATTTGAAAATTATTATTTCTTAATTGAAATGAATAGAAACAAAAGAAGACTTTTGAAAGCAACTCGTATGGAAAACGGCCAGATACAAAACTGTAGGACCTTGATCTTGTAAAAGAAATCTCGAGAGACTGGAAACACTTGAAAAGCAGCCTCGGGAAAGTTTTGAAACTTCCATAAACAAAAAAAAAATTCTTGACTGCCTGATCAGATAGAATCGGTGTGGCTAGAAAGCTCATCAACCCAATATGAAGAGGAAGTTGTATTGTCTGGACACTAAGGCTAGGAAAAAAAAAGAGGACTTCATAGAAAATATTGCAATTTAATAAATGCATAGAGAAAAGGAGGAGGAAATGACCAAGTGCAGGGATAAAGCACAGGAAGGACTGAATATAGCTGAGGCTCTGCCAACCAATAAAATTAAAAAGTAGCAGGTGACTTTGGGGAGATGAGGTTTATTAGCTCACTAGACATCAAGATAGGAATGGCTGAAAGTAAAGAGAAGAGAAGAGGATCATCTTAACTGAAACTAAAACTTAGTTCTCTATAATGTTTCCCTATATAATCATTGTGAAGCTGTCTCTGAGTGAAGTAAAACCATGCCTGCTTTCTGGTCAGCCTTATAAGAGATCAAAGTACACATACTGCAGCATAATGTTTCAGACTAAAATTGATTTACCAGAGTACAATCAAGGATCTGAAGCAAAGGACAGGAAAAAAACACCTACCAGATGACTGGCCAGAAACAAGCTATAGGGGCAGGTGATGCCCAGGTCTTTGAGCCAAAAGCCACAATCCTCAGCTACACACCTGCTAAACAGTAATGACAGGTGCTATTGCCTTGCACGAACTACTGCACTCCAGCAACTCGGGAGCATGAGCAGGCAACACCTGTGTTCACCCCAGCCCTCAAATTACTAACAAGCCTTGGCAGGGGAGATCCTAGAAGTAGAGAAATTAGTCTTAAGCCAGTAACAAATGAAAATCCTTTTGTGCAAATACATTTGCTATGCTTCGTGCTCCAAGATTCTCCTCCAAGTAAATAAATGGTACCATTTAAACCCTAGTCATCTTTTCCCGTTAAAACTCTCTTACAGGAGAAGGGAAAGCCTGATCTTTCTATTTCCCATAAACTGACTTGCAAGACCCATAATATGAGCTAATCGCATACAAGGGCATGGGTTCCCATGACCCTGGCTCTGAACTTTCAGCTTGAATAGGGTGTTACAGAGAGGTAATTTGAGATCAAAATGCAAATTCCTTGACCATACAGATCCTACTGTGAGTGGTTTACAGTCCTCCATGCATGAATGCATAGCAGTACTGTACCTTGGACTTTCTGATTTCATAAGATAACACTGTCCAGGCCTCTCCCAATGCTGCTGAGACCTTCCAGCATCAATTCAATCTATTTGATCCATGCTGAATATTATTCCTAAGTTTAGCAATCTCTCAAGCCACCAACAAAAAGCTATGTGGTGTCCTCTCAAGCCTGCTCCCACTGCAAACAGATGCAATAATGGAACCCCAAGTTCTGAGGGCAATACTTATGTACAGGTGAGTTTTTTCACTTTTACTTAGGACCAGCTTGACATCCTTGCTGGCATCTCAGACATCACACTTTCTAGGGGATGCCACATCTTCTGGAAAATATAGGTACAGCACTGTCTTCTCCTTGACGAGAGTCTAGGTAATAGGTAAAGTCCTCCAGCTACAGTGTTCCCTGGCCTTGTCCCACCACCAGACTCACAGGACCCCTCCAGAGGCACCAGTGTGGCCTTCTTGTTTCCTCTGTGGGGAGCAGAAACAGTTCTGTCTACAATTAGAAATATCCTGAGGCCCTTAAGATGTTTTTCTTCAAGTTGCTCTTCCAAAAAGCAAATCTTCAGATAATAAGCCTCTGTAAGAGAAGAGGCTTGTCCTTTCAGAAGAATTTCTGTCTTCTAAGTAAACACCATAGCAATACTCTTCAGAGCAGGGAATATCTGTATGTTTGTTCAGCATTTGCCATAATGAATGTCTCCAAGGTACAAATACTATCATGTACAACAATACTATCTGATCTTTCACTGGGAGCAAAACTATTTACTCATTGAAATAGTTAGGTAGGAAAGTAGCAGTTCAAAAGTTCCAGAGCCATCCATTTACAACCTTTAAGGTTACACATCTGTAATTTGGAGAGTGTGAGACATAAAAGCATCTCAAATGGAACCTGCCTTCCAGGTTTGATTTGATTTCAGATTCGATTTGAAACCAGGATTTGAAAATCAGATTTGATTTGAAACCAGGATTTCGGTTTGATTCAAAAAGTCATGCTGAGACTCTCATCAAAACATGTACACAGCACAGTGCAGAGCTTATTTCCTGTCAGTAAGTCTGACATAAAGTTTATGTTAGAAAATACCTTTTCTATGCTGGCTAGAACAACCAGCCTGGGTCTCTGCTGTGTGCATCAGTCCCGGCTGTCAATTCAATATTGCAGTGTTTTAAGCTTTCTTTACAAAAGAACCATGTGTGGGGCCTCTGAACTTTAGTGTGCACCAGGTTGTTGCAGAAGGGCAACTGCTCACTAAAGAACCGAGAACACAGAGTAGTCGAACAAGGAAATTTAGCAAAAACTCCCTGAAATAATATATATGCAATTAACAAACTTTACAAAGCTTCTGCAAAAACCATATACAGATACTGCTTGCATGAGCTCCTGAGAAGATGCTCTGAAGATGTTATAGTGATCCTGACTGGAGTATCATTGTACAACGAGGAGTTAATGATCCACATAACAGTTAACATGAGCAAGTCCAGGCCCATGCTGTGCTGTGCTGAGCTGTTCTGCAAGTGCAGCCTGGCCTTCAAGCAGTGTTGTGCTGCACAAATCTCTTGGCTGCAAGATAAACTCAGCCAACTTGCTGTAACAGACGAGCCTGTAGGCAGTTTCCACTTCGTACCAGGGATTATGCCCACAACCTGAACTTGTTCTCATCTAAAAGTACAGCAAGAAGTTCACAAGTTTGACAGTAGAAATGATGAATAGAGTTGTTTCCTTGAAAGAAAATTCTATAATAGCTCAAATTATCAAAATGGAACAACCTCTTCCATGGACAAGCTGCACATGGATCAGAGGTCCCTTGAGTGCCGCATAAATTGAGATTCCCAGCATTTGAACAAATTTAAGATTATCTATTCTATTCTCTCCTTACAGCATTAGTGCTAATAAACAGCATTTTAAATAATACCTTATGGAGTCCAAGTGTCCTTCTCACTGGGATCATAATGGACCAGCACCTCGTGGTACAAAACAGATACACTTCAGAGAACAGGACAGAGCTGTTAAAGAGTTATGATTCCCAACATAAATAAGATCTCTGCATCGTTTTTTAAAAGATCCAGAACATTTAAGCTCTGCTTTTGCTAACTGTAAGCTGTATTCGAGAACAGTAATGCATGGGAGGCTTCACATGGGTCTTTAAGACAGGGCTCCTCTTCTCTATAATCAGCCATCTAAAAATTAGTCATATCACCTTAAGCCAACGTTTAGATTCATCATATATTCAGCAAAGAGAAAGAGGTGATTCAGGACAGCAATCCATCCCTTTTTAAGACAGCTATCTGGAAAAGGCAAGATTAAGCTTCCTCTGCAGGTGCACTTAGAGTGTCCATAGGAGCCAAATCTGATCTTCAGCCAGCTTAAACTTCACACCTAACAGTTACAGGTTTAAAGTCAAGTGAGGTGATTTCTACTGCCAGTTAGTACTGAGAAGGAAGTCAGAACAGGTTGGAAGCAAAGTGTTTGTAATGTACTATAGACAAGATAACTATAGCCATCTGTTTTGTTATGTTTTTTAAAAAAAAAAAAGGAATTCTGAGAAATACGTATATCCATCTGGTACTTCTGCATTCTTTTGCTTTGCTATACCCTTAGTTTGCTCCACACAATTTTGCAGGACTTTCTTCAGATTGTAATGAATTATCTATCTGCTGACACCAGAACAGAGAGATGTATTGCTCTGCCAGTGACTGTTACAAACCACCTCTTGTTTATGCCTGCTAGTGCTCTCTGTATGTTTGCAGCGGTTGTTGTGACCTGAAGAACTAATTATGAATAGGTGACAGGCAATTGATCTGTCTTCTGAGAACAGCCTTAACTTCATTGGTACAATCAAGACACCAGAGTGTTCTGTAAGGAGCAGGCTGCAAGGGAAAAGACTATAAAGCAATTGCAGACAGATTTGTTGAAGCTAAAGGAGTAGACAAGTACAAAAGAATTGTGGTGTTGTGAATGCAATAGGAACATATCCGCATAGATTGCTTTTGCTACTATGTCATGTTGTTAGCGTGAGCCTCAAGTTTCTGTTCCAGCTCAAATTTTTTTCTGTTTACCACCAAGCCTATGAGTAGGCTCATGTCTAGAGTTTGGAGTGGAGATGCATCCCTGGGGAAGCACAGGCAGGGAGGGAAGGAAGGTTTCTGTCACAAGCCCTTGGAGGCTTTATGGACACAGAATCACTTGGCTTGGGGAACTTGACCCCAGACTCAAGCAAAACTACCTGCAGCTATATGTGTGTATAGATACATATATACACATGAATATATGATGGGGCTGGACAAGAACAAAGCATTTTTTACTGTTTCTCTAATATTATAGGTATCTTTTAAATGCTTTCAGCCTATAGTTTAGTGACTGAGTTACCTAACCACAGTTTTCTACAATTTGGCCAACTCCAAATATGAAGCTATAAACACAAAGATAAACACATAGATTATTTCAATCTCCTATTTAAACAAACTGTTGAATCTAAGAACTCAAGGAGAAATAGTTGGATTTGGACTCCATGTTCCTCTAATTTTAAGTACTTATAGATGCTTTTTGTAACTTACCATCTTAGATCAGAATTTCTTAGTGATGTTTGAATGACTTTCATCCTTGCTTCTTTTTTCCAGTTCTTCTTTCTTGCTATCAAGAAAATCAATGATAGAAAAGCACAATTAAGTGGTCAATTCTTTGCCTAGATACCTCTGTGTCAGTTGTTTTACTGCAGGGCTTACCTTTATTCCAAAATGCTAGAATTCACTAGGCTTTTGCTTCTTGCCCCAGATACTTCTCACTTATAGGGAACATCTATTGGAAAATCCTGCCTCATTTGGCATGAAACACAAACCACAACTTCACAAGTATATGTAAGCATGCCAGTCGCATGGCCTGGGCACTTAGAACTTGGGTGTACTGCATTCCCAACAGGCTGAAGGAAGGCTGAGCTCAGAACACCTGCTGGGAACCTAGACTGTCATCTAGACAGACAAGACCCTAGACTGGGTCTTGTCTACTTATCTCATGTGAACAAGAATCTGGTGGGACACTCAGTCTCTTACCCTCAAGAATGTGCCAGAGGTCAATCTAAACCTGCCTCTCCATGAATGCTTTCAAGTAACAATGTGTACAGGGGAAGACTGAACATAAGAAAAGCCCAAGAGGATTAATTGATGATGTAGGTATAACATTAATTTCCTTGCACCTGCACCTCCCTTTCGGTTTCTGCAGGCTAGAAACGGATCTGATCCTTAGCCTGAGATAGAAAATAAAAGAAAGAGAGTTAGTTTCATTGTGGGGATGAGAGAAATGGATGCAACAGATTTTTATTAAAAATCTTCTGATTGCAACACTACATTTGCCACAGACTGTTTCTCTGGAAACTAAGCAGGCTTAGCAACCTAGCACTTAAACTCTCCTCTGTGCTCCCAGGACAGTTTTCATTGATGAACCAGAATCAGAAAGAAAGAGTTAATCCTCCAAAAGAGAAAAGAGAAATATTGTGAAAATACTGGATTTTAGTTGGGCGATTAGGAAAAAAAAGAATATTAGCCAGGACAAAGAATAAGAAAAAAGTATAGCTAGACTTACGACCTCTTCTGAAATACTGACAGTCAAGTAAAAAAAGCAATCACAGAGACTTGCAGACCAGAAAATCCCAAGATCATGCTCACTCAAGGAGGTAGGTTTTTAATTGATCACCTACATTCATAACACAGTTGAAAGTACTGTAGAAAAAAAAAATAAATTGTACGCAGCTCCTCCAGTAACCGACAGCCAAAGAGTATAAGGCATGTTGGATGTCCCTAACTGAGCCTTTCAGGAGCTGTCAGCAGCACTGTCCTGGGTCCCTGGTCCCCAGTCCCGGTCACTGAGGACATCAAGGCTGTCGCACTGCCCTCTGTCCTGGCCCGATGACAGCACCTAAGCTGCCTTGCCCCATGCTTAAGGTGCTCTGGCATGTACTGAGCAAACCAGCACAACACAGGGGCAACTCTCAGGGCACCCTGCTTGCAGTGCTGCCACCAGGTGGGACAGAAACCTGTCCTGGTGGTGGCCCCCAGCACCCGCCAGCACACAGTTTGGATACATTCTCCTTGGTAGCTCAAACACATCCATGGCCGAGATTGCAGCGATACAAAACTAGAACTCACAATACCATTTACAGTGCCATTTGCGGCAGCACTTGTTTTAGTACTTAGAGACACTTTATTTTATTCCCATATCTAGAAAAAAAAATTATTTCTATATTCAAGGTCAAAAGTGTCTAAAAAAAAAAAAGAGCCTATCCCTTCATGTAGCAGTCCCAAAAGACATACAATTCATTTTGCCTTTTTGTCTGCAGCATGCCATTTTGTCAGTTCAACAGACTTGAACTGTTTGCAGCATTTAAAACCTATTTGGTTGCTATGGTTACCAGCGCTTCAAAATATCACTACCAGATCAAAAAAAAAAAAAACCAAACAAACCACCATATGTGAGGTCTGATGATTCTGCCATGATTTTGCCTGATTTCACAAGCAAATTGTCCTACATTTAGGACCTTGAGAGATAAAGGGTGGTATAAGTCAAGAGCAAAATGCTGAAAGGATGTTTCCTCTGTGCCTTGCAGCTTTAAACTGTTACATTAATCACTCTAACAAACTGACTGGAACACAAAACTGCTAAAAAGCATAGCAACTTCAGAACAGCATGATGCTCAAAATATATATTTATAGCAGAATTATTTTCAAATTCTGCATAAACCTAACATTAGCATTCAGATCTTCAGATAGTCTACAACTGGTTAACATCAGAGGAGACAGTGTGCACTACATCAGCTAAAGATCTTGCCGCAGTTATGTACAATTTTGCAAGTTTTGCCTACCTTTTTATTGATACATATTAATTGAATCATTTGACATGATTAGACTAAAGATGATATTTACTACAGACATTAAACCACACTGCAGAAAGCCTTATAAGCACAGACATAAGACCAATTGAGTGCTTTCATTCCCCACCAGCTCTTGATTAAGGTGAATGCCAGGAAGCCCACAGAAGTAATGACTCTGTAAGATGGAAGCCAAAATCCAGACCCTCTTATGGTAAATATCTGCATAATTCCTTCAAATCACATAATTTACTCTAGCTGACATTCTGGCCCTGCGAGCATTGCCCCAGCAATCTTAATACAAAGAACCGAGTTTTCTCCTGAATACAGAAGTGAATTATGACATCAAGTTAATTAAAGGTGATTGATAGATTTTTTTTTTAAAGCCTCAGTTATTAGATTGTTCCAGATAAAGTTTTTCACATGCTTTGAATCAGAGAAACAAGGATATCCAGTGGCTCAAAGGGTAATAATAGTATACACTACTGAGTGATATTAAAAATGGTATGTTATTCAGACTAGCTTGTAACATATGATTAAGCATAAGTGTTATTTTCTTTTATATCCAGTATTTAATGTTCAGAGGTAGTACTAGCTACCAAATGGGCTTATTACATTTCTAATGAATAAACAATTTAATAGGACAACCAGGTGATGAGGCCCAGTCAGTATGGGTTTATGAAAGACAGGTCCTGCTTGACCAACCTTATCTCCTTCTATGACAAGGTGACCCACTTAGCAGATGAGGGAAAGGCTGTGGCTGTTGTCTACCTAGACTTTAGTAAAGCCTTTGACACCACTTCCCACACCATTCTCCTGAAGAAACTGACTGCTCACAGTGTGGACAGGCCTACTCTTTGCTGGGTAAAAAAAACTGGCTGGATGGTGAGCCCAAAGAGTGGTGGTGAACGGAGTTAAATCCATTTGGCAATTGGTCACAAGTGGTGTTCCCTAGGGCTCAGTATTGGGGTCAGTTCTGTCTAATATCTTTATCAACAATCTGGATGAGAGGATCAAGGGCACCCTCAGTATGTTTGCAGATGACATTAAGTCAGGGCAGGACTGTTGATCTGCTTGCAGGTAGGAAGGCTCTACTGAGGATTCTGGACAGGCTGGATCAACGGGCCAAGGCCAATTGCATGAGCTTCAACAAGGTAAGTGCCAGGTCCTGCACCTGGGTCACAACAACCTATGCAGTACTATGGGCTTGGAGAAGAGTGGCTGGAAAGCTGCTTGGCAGAAAAGGACCTGGGGGTGTTGGTCAACAACCAGCTGAATATGAGTCGACAGTGTGCCCAGGTGGCCAAGGCAGCCAATAACATCCTGGTTTGTATCAGAAATAGTGTGGCCAGCAGGACTAGGGAAGGGATCATCCCCTTATACTCAGCACTGGCGAGGCTGAACCTCAAATACTGTGTGCAGTTTTGACCTCCTCACTACAAAAAAGACATTGAGGTGCTGGAGTGTGACCAAAGAAGCACAACAAAGTTGGTGAAGGGTCTAGAGAACAAATCTGACGAGGAGGTGCTGAGGGAACTGGGGTTGTTTAGCCTTGGGAAAGGAGGTTCAGGGGGGACCTCATCACTCTCTACAACTACCTGAAAGGAGGTTGTAGCAAGGTGGGTGTTGGTCTCTTCTCCCAAGTAACAAGTGATAGGACAAGAGAAAATGGCCTCAAGTTGCATCAGGGAAGGTTAAGATTGAAAATTAGGAAAATTTTTTTCACCAGAAGGATTATCAAGCATTGGAACAGGATGCCCAAGAAGGTAACAGAGTCACCATCCCTGAAGGTATTTAAAAGATGTGTAGATATGGTGCTTAGGGACATGGTTTAGTGATGGACTTAGCAGTATTAGTTTAACGGTTGGACTCAATGATCTTAAAGGTCTTTTCCAACCTGAACGATTCTGTGATTCTAACTTCAAACCATTGACATGGAAGTTTGCTTTTCTATGTTACTACACTGAGTTACATTATCCGATTAAAAAATACATCCCAGATGTAAGGGAATCTAGCCCTTTGAAGACAGAAGCCAGGTAGTTAGAAAAATTCAAGCAACAAAGTATTCCCTCATGTTATATAACAAGACTTGAGAAACTGACAGGCCATCTATTTAAAAAAAAAAAAAAAACAAACTAAAAAAAAAAAAAAAAAAAAAAAAAACGTGTACTTTATTAAATGTGAAATAGTGGAGATTTTTCTTTCTTAACATGAAACCAGTCAGCATTCCTTCACTCATCAACTATTACAAACATAGACTGGAAATCAAAGGTGGCAATGAAGATAAATGAGTCATTTTTCTACAGATGAGACATTAAAGAGAAGCTGTTCTTACATGGTAAATAACAGAGGGTCCCAGAAGAGTAAGATGGAATAATGCAGTTCTTCCTCCAGTACTTTTCTGCATGGGTGAATACGGACTTAATCCTGTCAGACTCATTTATAACTTCTTAAGAGAACACAGGTGCCCAGCTGTAAATGTTTTCATGGTATATCAAGTAATTGAAAAGAGGAAGGATCAATAGAGATTTATAAAGCCATGGTTTACGCAACATTATCATTGCAAGCTCATATGTTGTTTTAACCCCTCACAATTACTTGATCTTGTGCAAATGTTTTCATATTAGTGATTTTGCAATTAAAAACTAGATAGAAATTTAGTCTGACCAATACACTTCCTTTACAAGTCCTTACTATTTATTAGTACACTGCTTTCAAATTTAGTGTTAAAGCTTGGAAGGGAGTAATTATCATTTTATTATCATTGTAATGATAAAAGAACAATCAATCAGATCCCTGTTGCATCACCTTGTCTCCATATCCTTATGATACCTCTCCAGTTCACATTTAGAGACCTTCTCATTATTCAGGGGATTAGCAAAAACAAAACAAAACAAATTATTAGCAATGGTTTGGTTTCCAAATTATATTCAAAACCTAGCATGCATATCATCCAACACTGTTGGTCAATATTTGCATAAAATGTTTTCATCTGATGTCACCAAAATCTATTCTCTTTAAGCTTGTTTTTTTGAAGTGTTAAAGATGTTGGCTCAGCTAGACGGAGTAATTGACTCAACTTAGTATTTTTTTAATGCAAATAAATATTCTTTATGCAAGTGTTATCCCAGGTAATGTGATGTTCAATTCAATATTGATTTATTTCCATCTAGTTCAACTCTATGGTTATTTGCTGTTTGAATTGTCATACTGCTGCAGCACTCCAATCATCGGCCATATCACCACTGACTAAAGACTGAACAAACAAGACACAAACTTGCTAAGTGGCCTAGAGAAAATGAGTTTGCCTTTAGTCACAGGTAAGTAGAGTGGATCATTGAACATTCAGAAGGGGATACAAAAGAGAGAAACTGGGATTTTAGTTTGGACAAAGAAAATCTGTTTCTCTGTCTGTGCCTTCTTAGAGACTAGAGCTGAATTTTTCTGACAAAATTATCCAAACACAATGGATGCAGATAGGGACATTAAAGAGCTATCGAAAACCAAGAGGAGGTTAAAAGAATTGTCTCCTAAAAAACATTATTAGAAAGTCAGGAGAGAAGCCCAGAGAGGAGAGAGTCCCTGGGAAAGGGCAAGAAATCAGGTAGAAAAGTCTGGTTAAACATGCTGAAGGTACCTGATGATTTGTAAAAGATAAGCCCACTGTTCTGGATCTCAGATGCAGCTACAGTCATCAAAGGCCTTGGTGAGACAAGTTTTAGATACATGTCAGGGATGGAGTAGAAATTGGAGATGGGATGAAGTTAGAAGAGAGTTTGGAATAACAACAAGCTTAGGAACGGAGAGAAAGGAATGTCTGGAAAGGGGATAGAAAGGTAGGTGAGGGTTGTGGGTGGGCTTCTTGAGTGTGGAAAATGAGGAAATGCTCTCAGGAAAGTCAGAGTGCAAGAAAGGCACTTGAAGACACTGGGAGATAACATGTAAGCAAAATGGAGAAAAGCAACTGAGAGATTTATATTTGTGACAGGAGGAAAGAAGGAAGGAGTAGTAGGAAGAGAGAAATTAAAGGCAAGAGAGTAGGTGTACTGTCTTTCTTAAGTCTTCTCTTTGAAGAAGTTAGTGAAAATTTGTGTGGAGAGGAAAGCAGAGGCAGGAGATTGTCGTAGTTTAGCCCCACTCAGGACCAAGCTATAAAGTTTTTCACTCACTCTCCCCACCTTCCAAGAGAATGGAGGAGAGAAAATATAACCAAAAGCTCAAGGTTTGAGATAAGGACAGGAAAAGGTTATTGATGTTACTGTTACAGGCAAAACAGACATGATTTGGGGAAAACTATTTATTTATTATTATTAATAAAACCAAAGCAGGATAATGAGAAAGAGAACAAAAGAAAAACTTCCCCCCATCCTTCCCTCTTCCCAGGCTTAACTTAATTTCAGATTATCTCTACCTTCTTCCACCCGGCCCAAATCAGCACAGGGTGGGAATAGGGAATGGAGGTTGCAATCAGTTCATCACATGTCATTTTCCGCTGCTCCTTCCTCATTGGGGAAAGAATGCCTCACATTCTTCCACTGCTCCATCATGGGGTCCCTCCCAGGGGCTGCAGTCTTTCATGAACTGCTCCAGCGTGGGGTCCTTTTCCACAGGGCGCAGTCCCTCCAGAACGGCTGCCCCAGTCCGGGCCCTCCATGGGCCACAGCCTCCTTCAGGCACCCACCTGCCCTGACGTGGGGTCCTCCACGGGCTGCAGTTGGATCTCTGCTCCTCTGTGGACCTCCATGGGTTCAGGCTCCACCACGGTCATCACCACAGGCTGCAGGGGAATCTTGGCCAAGAGCAGCATTACTCCTCCCCCTCCTTCTTCACTGACCTTGGCGTCTGCAGCCATTCCTCTCACAAGAAAGTCTTCACAATCAGGTTCAGGCAGACACCTCTCAGATTCTCTTCACATCTCCTCTCTTCTCTCCTCTTGGCTGGACCAGGCCAATTTGGGCCCAGATGGCTGCCCAGCAGGAGGCCAGAGGGTGAGGGCTGCAAGGCCCACAAGGCTCAGGCCTCCCCCTCTCTGCCCCAGCTTCTGCTTCTTCACTAAATTTCTTTTTTTTTCTTTTCCCCTTCTTAAATATGTTATCACAGAGGCATCATCACTGTCACCAATGAGCTCGGCTCTCGCCAGCAGTGGGTCCATCCTAGACTCGGCTGGGTCCACTGGACAAAGAGGAAACTTCTAGCAGCTTCTCACAGAAACTGCCACTGTAGCCCCCTCCACTACACAAAAACAGCACAGAGAGCAATATGGAGGCAAGACAGTAGAAGTTCTGAGGGGATGAGTCTTAAGTCTATGTAAGTCTTAAGTCTATATAAGGAAGACCCAGGTAACTACAGGCCGGTCAGCCTCACCTCTGTGCCTGGCAAGGTCATGGAGCAGATTCTCCCGGAAACCATGCTAAGGCACATGGAGAGCAAGGAGGTGGTTGGTGACAGCCAACATGGCTTCACCAAGGGCACATCGTGCCTGACCAATTTGGTGGCCTTCTATGACGGGGTGACGGCATCGGTGGACAAGGGACGAGCAACTGACATCATCTACCTGGACTTGTGCAAAGCTTTTGACACTGTCCCGCACGACATCCTTCTCTCTAAACTAGAGAGACATGGGTTTGATGGACAGACCACTTGGTGGATAAGGAGTTGGCTGGATGGCCGCACTCAGAGAGTGGTGGTCAATGGCTCAATGTCCATGTGGAGACCGGTCACGAGTGGCATCCCTCAGGGGTCCGTGCTGGGCCCGGCCCTGTTCAACATCTTTGTCAGCGACATGGACAGTGGGATAGAGTGCACCCTCAGCAAGTTCGCCGATGACACCAAGTTGTGTGGTGCCGTCGACACGCTGGAAAGGAGGGATGCCATCCAGAGGGACCTTGACAGGCTGGAGAGGTGGGCCTGTGCCAACCTCATGAAGTTCAACCAGGCCAAGTGCAAGGTCCTGCACCTGGGTCATGGCAATCCCAGGCACAAATACAGGCTGGGCGGGGAATGGATTGAGAGCAGCCCTGAGGAGAAGGACTTGGGAGTGCTGGTGGATGAGAAGCTTAACATGAGCAGGCAATGCGCCCTTGCGGCCCAGAAGGCCAACTGCATCCTGGGCTGTATCAAGAGGAGCATGGCCAGCAGGTCGAGGGAGGTGATTCTCCCCCTCTACTCTGCCCTGGTGAGACCCCACCTGGAGTACTGTGTCCAGTTCTGGAGCCCCCAGCACAAGAAGGACATGGACCAGTTGGAGAAGGTCCAGAGGAGGGCCACGAAGATGATCAGATGGCTGGAGCACCTTTCCTACGAAGACAGGCTGAGAGAGTTGGGGCTGTTCAGCCTGCAGAAGAGGAGGCTCCGGGGAGACCTGATAGCAGTCTTCCAGTACCTAAAGGGGGCCTACAAGAAAGATGGGGAAAGGCTGTTTAGTAGGGCCTGTTGCGATAGGACGAGAGGTAATGGTTTTAAAATAGAGGGGGGTAGATTTAGATTAGAAATTAGGAAAAAAATTTTTACGATGCGAGTTATAGAACACTGGAATAGGTTGCCCAGAAATGTGGTGGAGGCCCCATGCCTGGAAACGTTCAAGGCCAGGCTGGATGAGGCTCTGAGCAACCTGACCTAGTCAGGGATGTCCCTGCTCCTTGCAGGGGGGTTGGACTAGATGACCTTTGAAGGTCCCTTCCAACCCTAACCATTCTATGATTCTATGATTCTAAGTGTCTTAATTTTCCCAGTAGGGCTATCCACAGAAGACATGCACTTGATCAGGTGAAGGAGAATTTAGACCCCCATGAAGTGTCACTGTTTCATATACTAGCCACTGAATACGGGAACACAAGAACAGGGATTTATGCCCACGTGGAACAACCACAGGCACTTTCACTGGCATAGATCCTTTTCTGAATGAATTTGACCCGTCTATAATCTGCTTATATGAAGAGAAGAGTTTCCTTCAGTAAACTGACCAGTATGTCATTGCTTAGGGCCAGAAAATTTTGTAATAAACTCTCTAGACTTGTAGTGCTCTGCTCCAAGAAGATTCTTCAAGCACTTTGAGAAACATTTGCAGCATATACCGAGCACTGATATGTTCTCTGTACTGTGAAATTCTCTGATATGGTCTCTGTGTTTCAAGAAGACTGTCACAACAGTCTCTGAGCTAACAGTATTGACATACAATTTGGAAGACACTCCCTGCATTTATGGTTTGCCCTTAAAAAAAAAAAAAAAAAAGACTCTACGATTGCAGACAAATATTATTCTTCACAGAAATGCAGATTACATGCTTTCTTTCACCTCCAAAGACAGGTAAAAGTCTACTAAAGGAGCTTGTTGGATGTCAGTACTAAAGAAAATATAATTCACTCTTACGTCTTTTGCTTCTTAGAAGCAGCAGGTGGACTACAGTAATTTTCTGTCTGGATATTTTCTTGAAGTTCAAACAGCCATTAAATTTCACGGGAAAAAAACAACATTGTTTCAGAACTTCATGTATCAGACTTTCCCAGTAATGTTAAATCCCACCTTGGGGCTAGCAGGAAATGTCCTTTTTCCTGTCATCCCTATCAAGCACCCTCAAAACCCTCCCTTGTTTTGTTTCACTGCATCTGACAAAGCTTCTGTTATCCTTTTCAAGGGAAAGCATTTAGAGCATTTACAGTTCTAATGTTTAGACTTACAAATATGTGAGTTGATCATCAAAGCTAGTTATCATTTGCAGTTGCATATGATTCCTGAAGAATGTATAGCTGCCTAATGCATCTAAAAGAGCTCATCATTTATGTTTAAAGATATAATTACCCATATTAGAGCTAATTGTCTCATCTGTATATTCAGAAACAAAAGGAGAAAGTAAAACTTTCCTCTGCTCTCTCATTTCGGGCACCAGCAGTGAAATGCCAAGTTCAGATGTAGAGTTAGTGCTGAATTGCAATCATGCCAATCACCCTCTCAGTGTGGACAGGAGAGATGGGATTTGACTGAGCTGGTCACCTTAAGTGTCTTTTATAATCAACACAGAGAAAGAGCCACTTAGATGTGATCCAACTCATCTCGAAGGAGAAGTCTAAAATAAGTCAGATGAGTCATGCCTCAGAAATGCCTCTTTCTCACCAAAGACTTTCATGGGAACTGTGGAAAGCCACCTTGGATTTAGTTAACTACATTTCTGAGGTCTAAAGTTAGGTAAGCTGAATGTCATCAGATGTGTCTATACTGCTGCCCATTCACTCTGAGGAGCAAGCTATAAAATGAACATAAGTAGTTTCATTAACAACGAAAAAATTATATTCACCAGAGAATAATTATTTTTTTAAATAAAAAATGAATCCTCTAGACAAAGCAAACATTCTTATTACATATTTTTATTATACTTTTGGTGACTGGTTATCAACATTTACTTTTGGGCATAAGTACTGCAGTAGCAAACCATCCTAGTGACAGCTAACAGCTATTGAGAAGAACTTGAAAGAAGTCTGAACAATAATGTAACTTTTTTATTCTAAAAGTCCTTTGGCAACATAATAGGTATATGTAATGAAAAGCACTAGGGGAACGGACCAAAGCAGGGTGTTGCAGGCTGATTGCTGGCTGCAATCAAAGGCAAATTGTTGAGAAAAACACTGAGCAAGAAAGAAGGTCAGGTTGAGCCACAAGTACACCCTTCTAGCTGGGAATGTGCCAGAAAAAAAAATACATTGCACACCAGAAAAAAAGACTAGAGTACTATGGAAATAAAGTTAAAGCAAAGGAAGGCAGTGAATTTGAAGAGTAATTGGGAAGGTTTTCTTTTCACAGTTGTAGGCTGATGGAAGCTTCTACCACAGCAGCAAGGCAAAATAAATAAATAAATAAAGGCTGTCATACTATATCGTACCATTTCTTCCTATCAGTTATCTAGGGACACTGATATTACGTGGGAAATCCAAGATATTCCTAGAAAACTTGGTTATATGTCATCATGCATAAAAATTATGCCCCGTCACAATGAAATACATACTCAGCAGATACAGAAGAATTAAAAGAAAGCTTCACTTTTTATTTAAGATTCTGTAGGAAAGGCTCTAACCACTTCTTACTACTTTTTAACATACTTTTAGGGATGAAAACAGGAAAGCTCTTGACAGAAAATGGTAGGCTTTTGACTGAACTGAGTAGGAAATTCATAATTTGACCATTGCTATGTTAGGTTATGAAAGCCTTCACTGTTTTTCTTCACGAAAATTGTCAGTGCAACAGGAAGCAAAAGATAGCTATCATGATGTATATGTTTGACAGTAGCAGGGCCAGAGTATGATCTGATAATGAATGACTGTATCTGCCAAATATAACACTATTTTAGAATCTAGTGCAAAATTCAGCCCCTCTGGTTTTTTTTGCCCTCAGAAATGCTGAGACTACATGATCTGAGGGGTAGCATTCATATCATTTTACTGTAAGATCACATAATATTAATCTCTCTGGACCTTTTTAACTGTGTCCATCTGATCCTAGTGGGGCATCTCTAGCAACGTCCCTAGAGGCTAGCTCTTGGACTCCCCTCAGTGTGTCATAACAGCTACCTCACTGGTAGAAGAGGGATGAAATTGTGGGAAAATTCATGGATAATTGGGTGGAACTGGGCTGTAACAGAATTATTCATTGGGGATGCAGTAGTCAGCATAAGATACATGTACTCTGATATAAATTTATGTATTCTTTTGTTTCACAACATGACTGGAAAAGGGCATTCACAAGTTTCTGAAGGAAAATGCCCAGCTTCTGCAGCGCACAGACATCATATGCATGGCAAGCGCATCTAGTGTCAGCACGCATAAATTACACAGTGTGATCACTGATTTCCCAAATGTATAGTGGAAAGGTACTCGTCATTATTACAGTAGTCACGGCTTCTCTGAGAGAACATCGGATGTGATTTTTGATGACCTTATAGAGTTGGGCATGCCATACTTCTTGAATGAGGTGTATATTAGGGCCTTTATTGGTGGTGTCAGCTCAGGGCTTATGATACATACAGGGTTTTCCATAACTTGTCACAGCAATTGTCACAGCAGGCTTGTTAGTACCACACTGCTGTGGTCACAGCTGGACAGCAAGACAGCAATGCCAGCTTCCATCTAGAGATGACTAGATGCTTCCTGAACACAATGAGACAACTGAAATCAGTGTCCTGTTCCTCAAGAGCGTGTGCCACTTCCTAGCATAAAGTCAGGAAGGACATCTTCTGCAATCATAGATTACTAGCCAACTGCTAGTCACATATTATGCCTCACATTCACAGGCCCTGGCCCTCATGGGGGTCTTCAATCACCCCAAAATCTTCTAGAGGAATAATACAGCAGGACAAAAGCAATCCAAGAATTTCCTGGAGTGCATTGACAATAACTTCCTCCTCCAAGCAGCAGAAGAGCCAATAGCCAATGAAGAGAGGTACTCTGTTGGACCCAGCAACTCACCAGCAACAAGGGGCTTGT
This sequence comes from Chlamydotis macqueenii, assembly GCF_036417535.1. NCBI lineage: Eukaryota > Metazoa > Chordata > Aves > Otidiformes > Otididae > Chlamydotis > Chlamydotis macqueenii. Next base: position 135,096,317 of record NC_141556.1, read on the forward strand.
CAAGAATGTAAAGGTCAAAGGCAACCTTGGCTGCAATGACCATGAGATGATGGTGTTCAGGGCACCTCATGAAGTTTAACAAAGGGGAGTGCAAAGCCCTACACCTGAGGAAGAACAGCTCCATGCACCAGCATATGCTGGGGGCATCCTAGTGGGAAAGCAGCTTGTCAGAAAAGAGGTGCCCAATGCCAGGACCAGAGGCCATGGGCACAAACTAAAACACAAGGGGTTCTCCCTGAACATCAGGAAACACTTTTTTTACTGTGAGGGTGACCAAGAACTGGCACAGGTTGCCCAGAGAAGTTGTGGAATCTCTCACCTTGGGCATACTGAAAAGCTGTCTGGACATGGTTCTGGGCAACTGGCTTTCAATGGCCCTGCTTGAGCAGGGAGGTTGGTCAAGATGACCTCCAGAGGTCCCTTCCAACCTCAACCATTCTGTGATTCTACAATTCCCATCTAGAGGACTGCATGGGGCTACCATTGATTGGTCAGGATATATACACAAAATCATCAACATACAGTGGGTCTGAGCATAAGGCTGATGTCATCCCGTGACTCTTCTGTGATGTTGGTGTATTTAGCTGAACCAAACCTATAAGTGACATTGCTCAGAACAGCATTGCCCTTGAGATGAACTGAGTACCTAACATGAATGTTGCTAGATGTGCCTCTCCCTTTGCTTGAAACTCTCTGGAGAGGTAAGTGGTGAGAGGTGTCTGCAACTGCCCTGTGAGGGCACTGATAGCACTGAAGCATACCCAGTTTGGAAGCTCTGGCTTCATATCTCTCATGTGATCCTGTAGGTGTGACCTTTGCCGTTTGCTGCTAGCTTCAGCATCAACATAAAGCAATTTTATAGCTACTGTGCAGGATTTACTGGCACATTTTTAGTTACAGTTGAGAGACTTCATTATGCCTTAGTGAACAATGTAGTTCCACAACAAGTTGGTATATGCACTTCCTTACACATGGGCCAGAAGACAGATAGAAATGTCAACTGTGAATCAGCTATTATAACCAGAGCTATTTCTTCACTTTCTAAGCAGTAAAGGTGACTACATACCCTGCCTGTGCAGGAGCTGTGCACAGGAGTGCTGAGACTTGTCACTATTTCCAGTTCTAACATTAAGTGTTGAAAAATACAGCTAGATACTGTTCTTGTCTTCCTTTCTTCTTCATTTGTAGCAGTATTGTTCTCCTCTTACACATGAGATAAGGTCTAGCATTACTATCATTTTGCAATTTTTATCATATCTGCATTCTTTTACTACCTCCCAAGCCAAGATCTCATCCAGCACAAACACCAGCCTAGTTTGCCCACTTCTGTAACAGAAAAAAAAAAAAATGAAATTCTGGCCCCACTAAAATAGATGGGAATTTGGAGGCCAAGGGTTTACTCCAAACGTCTTTACCTCTGCCGCCAGAGCCATGCAACCAAAATCCATCTGTCAAGGACAGGCAAAGTGCATCATATTATTTTAAGTCTGCCTTATTGTGTTGCTTTGGTAACAAATGTTCATAGTATTAAAGTGATAGTTCAGAAAACCTCAGAATGGAGATCACAGCCAGTACAATCACAGAAACTACTGGTTCTTAAAATACAATATCTTAAAATATCTTTCCTGATAGGAATATTTTTTCTTCCCAACAAAATTAGTCTCAAACTAGGATGTGATTCAGTGGCATGAATATTGTAATGACATTTAAGATGCTCTAAGGTAGATGGAGGCGTCCAGGGAATCAGAAGGGCCTATTAGACAGTGCTTTGACATCATCGGAAGCATGGTGGCAGAAACCGGGCAAGAGCTGCACACTGCAGCAACCGGGAGCCACCTACCTAGCCAGGCTAGCCTGGGACGAGTGGAGGCTGCCACCCAGACAGAGCTTTTGTTGTGATTTAACCATGGCTGGCATCAGCTCCACGCAGCCACTCAATCCCTCACTGCTTGCTGGGAGAGGGGAGATAATCAGAAGGGTAAAAGTAAGAAAACTCATGGGTCATTTGGGGTCAGCTGTCTCAGCTGTTCCCCCTCTGAACTCCTTATGCACCCCCAGCCTACTCGCTGGTGGGGCAGTGTGAGAAGCAGAAAAGGCCTTGACGTTGTGCAAGCACTGCTCAGCAATAACTAAAACAACCCTGTGTTACCAACACTGTTCTCATCACAGCTCCAAAACAGAGTACCATATAAGACTCTATGAAAAAGTGTAACTCCATCCATGCCAAAACCAGTACAGCTTCCTATCAGGAAAGTTGCTGCCCCGGTGGAGGGCTGTAAAGTTTGTACCCCACACTCCTAAGTGGAGGACAGCTTAAGCTCTACCTATGCAAAGTGTGCTCTGGTGGAGTCACTCAGGCAGCAGGTGGAAGACCTGCAGGAGGAAGTCAGAAGGTTACACTGTATTAGGGAGGGGGAACAAGAAATAGATTATTATTCAAGGTGTTGCAGGACCTGTAGCAGTAGGACAAGGGGTAACAATTTTAAACTAAAAGAGAATAGATTTAGATTAGATATAAGGAAGAAATTCTTTACAATGATGGTGGTGGAACACCAGAACATGTTGCCCAGAGAAGCTGTGGATGCCCCATGCCTGGAAACATTCAAGGTCAGGTTGGATGGGTCTTTGAGCAATATAATCTAGTGGAAGATGTCCTAGTCCACAGCAAGGGTGTTGGAACTAGATCATCTTTAAATGTCCCTTCCACCTCAAACTGTGCTGTGATCCTATGATTCTGTTACCCAAGGCATTTATCTGGGTGGGGCTAGGAGACCTGCACCTTCTTCAGGGGAAAACCAAGAAGAATATCATATGGATAGGATACCAACCTCACACATCAGTGCACAGCTATGTTTACGCAACTTAATCGCGTCTCCATTGTAAACTTCCTTTTCTCCAAAGTAAGTAGGAGTTGGATTCAACCCCAGCCTGCAGCTGTTAAATTTAGCAGTAGCAATGTAGGGGCATGACTTAGTTGCTTAAACATTGGTAGCTGTTGCTATTTTTGGTACCCTGGGACATTCACCTCTTCTCCAGCTGCCTTTACATGCATGTCCTATGTTATCTCCCAGCTCCATATGGATGTGAGAGATGTGTAAAATATTCCTAGATACACACCAGAATCACACCATATGATGTGATTCTACATTCCTAACTCTCTCCTAACAAGAGAGTTAGGTATGTAGGCTCCCATTATAGTCATGCAGATCTGGTCACTAGACCAGACCTCTCCAGTGGAGCCTGGTGAACAATTTAGCCCTCTCTGAAGTACACAGTTTCTGAATTGCTTTCCACTGCTTGTAGCAGCTAAACTTTAATTATGTATAATGGGAGTTTAGACACCTAGATCACATATATGTGGATATTTAATTTTAGGTATCTTAATCTGCAATCTCTAATTTTACCTTTGGAAAATATCTTTTGTGTGGAAATAGAGATGGACCCACAGATCCTGACCAACAGTTCTAAATCTTTAAAAGAGTTATAAGTGAAGATGTACCCCTGCATATATGTTGGCAGTTAGGTTCTTGAACTGTATCAGTATTAATCATACTTGACAAATTGATTTCCAATTCTTATGCATCAGCATCACATAAAACATTGTTTTGGGGAGACACAAGTACACCTAAAATGGAATGAATGCTTATAACCCAGTTTTTATCATCTAAAATTCACCTCTCACTTAAAGAATTGTTTAGACTCTACCTATGGTCAATGTAGATAAATAGGAACTTCCAAAGGGAATACATGATATGAAAGGTTTTCGAGAAGGTTTTTCTCAACAGCTAGGTTAGAATAGATCCACACTTTTAGACAGATAAAATCATTTAACCTGAGTCCACATTTACTGATTTAACTCCATAATCAAGTGGACATTTACAATACAGCTTAAGTGACATTCCTCTATGTGCTGATTTTGGCTGGGATAGAGTTAATTTTCTTCCTAGTAGCTAGTATGTTTTTTATTTGTGCTGAAAACGGTGTTGATAACACAGGGATGTTTTAGCTATTGCTGAGCAGTGCTTGCACAATGTCAAGGCCTTTTCTGCTTTTCACTCTGCCCCACCGGTGAGTAGGCTGGGAGTGCACGAGAGGCTGGGAGGGGACACAGCTGAGACAGCTGACCCCAACTGACCACAGGAACATTCCATACCATATGGCCTTGTGCTCAGTATATAGAGCCGGGGGGAGAAGAAGGAAGGGGAGGACATTCAGAGTTATGGCATTTTGTCTTCCGAAGTAACCATTACATGTGATGGAGCCCTGCTGTCCTGGAGATGGTGGAACACCTGCCTGCTAAAGTGAATTAATTCCTTGTTTTGCTTTGCTTCTGTGTGCACTTTTACTTTATCTATTAAACCATCTTTATCTCAACTCATGAGTCTTCTCACTTTTACCCTTCTGATTTTCTCTCCCATCCCCCTGGGACAGGAGGAGTGAGCAAGCAGTTGTATGATGCTCTGTTGCTGGCTGGGCTTAAACCATGACACTGTGTCACTTAAAATCAGTGTGAACATCACAGAGTGGTTATGTCAATAAGTCAGCAAATAGGATGCTGTTTTCTATATCTGTCAAAAGTAGCTCATGCCCACAAAGTCCTGGCTCAGTAAGCGCAGAGACACGTTTGGCTTAAGCAATGGAAGAAACAAAATCGCAAAGTACAGGAGATAAACTTCTGCAAATGCTGCTGATGTCTGAATTGACTAAGAGAAGTTAAATAACAGGAAAGTATTATAAATCTTCCACCACTTCAGCTAAACTAATCATCTGTACACATTAAGATGGCATTTAATAAATGGTGCCCTGGGAAAAGTAAAAGATCTACTTACTGGTGAATGCTCTGCCAACAGCGGAGTGAAGCCAAGATTACAGTGGCCTTTTAACATAGTTACCAAAAAAAAATCAATAGTTTTTTATTTTTATTAAATTAATATCAGTGCAGAGAATGACTGAAGTATGTTTTCCATTTACTCCATAGAATGATATCTGCAAGGAGCTTGCAAATAATTGGATACAGAATCCTTTTGACAGAGCAGCTCAGATATCTTTATTGTTGGAGGGGATGCTTAATGCACTGTCTTCCAGTGGCCCTTCAACAAGGAGAAAAAAAATCTGAGGACTCTATAATTGACTGCTGCTTCAAAAAATTAATAAAAAGCACTGCACGTACAGAGCAATTACAGCTATGAATGAACTGTGCTCTCAGTGGCTTTGTTCTCCTAGAAAACCTATCGGAATTTCTATTATTAAACAAAGTGCATACAGCCTCAACAGGGGAAGCAGAGATGGGAGGAGAGATGTCATGATAATGAATAAAAAACATGTTTTATTCCAAATACTACTCTCTTGAAGTTTGAATAACAAGACACCATTAAACGTACCCTGAAGGAGCACAGATCAACAAGATGTGCATTTCCATTTTTAACTAAAATTTCGACTTCCACTTACTGTTTACTGCACACGCTTTTTCTGGTCCTTTTCACATTTGCCTGCGAATAAGTACTCACAGTGTAAGGCAGGATGAAAGACTGCTGCAGAATTTCCTGCAAAAGAATCCTACAAGTGCACTTGCCTGTCTGTACTGAGGGAAACTCTCTTCCAAACACGGGCAGACTATTTCAGTGATTTTCAGCCTGCCTGGAAACTGTAGCCTTACAAATTTTCTGAAAGTGGCATTACTCCCCGTGCTCTGAATTTACACGTTCCTCTGCAATTTTTCACACATCTCCAGGGATCTACAGACCCCAGGTAAAAAAATCACTGCCTTTTACACAGCTCATATGAGGTGTGTTTCTACCCTAGGTGCATTAGGAGGCCACTGAAACAGGAAGGCTTCCCATTCATCATGCATACTAACTACCCAAAGCCATGCAACAGGTAATGGCAGCACTACTCAGCCTCTTCGACTCAACTCACAATAAACACACAGGTCAACAGCAGTAGTGTACTCAAGGCAACGCAAGGCAGTGGGGGTGAGGCCCCCGAGATTCAAAGTATCCACAGTGGGATGGGATGGGATGGGATGGCAGCACTTAAGGGACCTTTACCCACCTCAAGGATCCTGAATAAGGGGGAGCTGGGAGGAAAGATGTGCAAAAACAACCAGGAAAGAGGCAATTATGGAAAGAAACATAACCTCAGGACAGCTTTTCCCTGACTGTAATGCTGACCTGAATATAAAGTTCATTTCTTCATCATAGAGAAATTCTTTTTAATAGAAAATTCATTTCAGGTATAAGAAAAGTGGGAGTAGCAGCAGCAAAAGACAGGTGAGAAAAAATTTAGTCAGGAGTAAAGAAATTATCATTTTCAATCACATTCAGAAAACAATGGAACAGTGTTTTTAATAATCTCGAGGTACTGTGCCCAAAGTAGTCCCGCTCATTCACACTGCCATACAATTATGTCTGAGAAAATCAACTATGAACAATTCACAAGATCCATAACTAAGAAGACAAGAACGTCTCTATTGAACAGCCCCAAGACTTACCGAACTCTATTTCCTGTCTTCTACAGTAGTCAAAATAAATGCCTGTAGAAGAGTAGGAACAGGTCAAGCACATATCATAATTCCTCCTAATTCACCAGCTTCCAGCTACTTTCAGCGCAGGCATTTCCTGAGGTGTGTATGATAGCTGTACATTTAACAATCCTTAGGCCCCTTTGAACCCATGCAAACTATTAAAACTGACAGCATCCCTTGGCAAGGAGTTCTCCAAGTCTACTATCTGCTGCTCAAGGAAACACATCAGTTAATTTATTTTGAACAATGCTCCTTCTGTCTTGACTCAAGGCATCATAGGTTTGCATATGGCAATGGTGATTTTATAGACCTGTGTCACACTCTTCCTCAGTTACCTCTTCTGCATGCTGGAAAGACGTAGTTTACTGTGGCCCAGAACTGCATACAGTATTCAAGGCACCAGTAAACCTTGCATTTTCATAATGATATAATGAGGTTGTATTATTATCTATTCCTCTCCTAAGAATTCCTTATTTCAGGTTCTTTGTTTTGACCACTATTTAGTGCCGAGCTGATATTTTCTCAGACTTGCCTGTCACAACCCTATAATCTCACCCCAGAGTGGAAATCAGTTACTCAAAGCTTTTTTAAATGTAACTTTGGCGGGGGGGGGGGGGGGGAAGGAGGGGCTCTTCCTCAGGTGTATCACTTCATATTTAGCTGCATCTACTCTTACATAAATAAGGGGCTTGATTCTCGAGTAACCAGTATAATTAGAGAATTATGCTCATGCACGTGCAGATGCAATGTGAGCAATATGTGCCATGTGAACATGGTGGCATTAAAACAGAAACAGAAAAGCAAATCTTTGCCTTGGATTATGAGAAGCTGCAATATGTTACTGGTTTTGACTGCACTTAGGAAAGCTTCATATACAAAAATGTTTCTAGAAAAAATGACAATGCAAATAAATTTTCCAAAAACTTATAATGGAAAGATTTTAATCCTTATATTTTGAATGGCTTTTGGGTGGTCTCAAAATAGCTCTATGAATAAACATCTGAATAAAAAAAAAATAGTACTAGCTTACAAAGCCGAGGATTTCTGAAGAGGAAAGAATAAAATTATGCAACTTTGGTGAGCATCAGCATTGAAAGTTGGGAAATATTACAGGCTAACTATTCAGGAATATAATATAGTTGTTATAATGAATCAAAAAGCTATGAAAAAAAATAGTGGCTAGAAAGAAAGCACTACATACTGAGAGTTTGTGCGTACTAAATCCATCAGATGCATTTTCATTGTAAACTCTGTCTTGTTTTGTCTGTGGGATGGTACCATCATGTGCGGCAGGTACACTCGCCCTAAGCTAGGATGTTTCTAGAACCATGTGGCTGTTGTAAAGTGGAGTCTTTAGCCAATAAGAACTGACATGACCATATATCACCGCAGATCAGATGCTACTAGGGTCTAAATGGAGCCTGCGGAGGGTGAGTTTGAGCCAGTCCTCCCCAGAGCAGACTGCAATCAGGGACTCTGCTGAGGTTGGGACGTCGCCTAAGGAAACATCTCAAGGTTGAGAGGCCTCCCTTTATCAGGCGACTGATTGCACATTTTAGATCATCATAATTCCTGAGTGTAGTAGTAATTTCTGAGTGATATTTCAAACCTGTAGACCGTTAATGTTATCGGAGTTTCAAAGAAATTTTGCTTAAAGCAGAGCTAAGTTTGAATTTATTATCAGTTTGTTACAGATAATTCCCAGCTGATACAGCCTTGATCTACCTCATTTCCAGTCAGTGCTGCTAAACAATTTTGGTTAGAATAAAGTTTATTTTGAGTTTGTCACCTTGTCTAATTTAATTTTGTGAGTTTCCATAACATGATGGCAATAAGGAAATTGTAATATTCATATCAAAATGATTAGTCATAATTGTCCCAGCAGTCCATAAAGTTTCCGGGGTTAAGCAATGTTATTGGAAAGAATTTCTATTTTGTTTTCCCTGTGATTATAACTTCTTTCAATATCTCAAAATATTCCTTTAAGATTTTTACTTTCCCATCCCCATCTTCATTCTCCCATAGGCAACATCATTCAGCATATCTAAATACCAAAGTATTGAAATATCACAAGTTAGAAGGTACACAAGATAAATGAAAAGCCATTTGTGGAAAACAAAACAATCCCTAGTCAAGTCGTATTTTATTTAATCTGAATAAAAAAGGCTAAAAGAAGGAGGTATTGTAACCTCCAGTATGATTTAATCTTGTAACACAATGCTTTTCTGCACAGTCAAAAAGAAAACAAAAAAAAAAAAAAGCAATAGAGCTAGTCTTAGACCTTCTCTGTAGATGGAAAATAATTTACATTCTTTCCACAGAGATATTTTAAACCATATTAATATGAACCCCAAGGAACCACCACTTACATCAAAAGATAAACAAACTGAACGAGTGGAAAGGCGATGGATCACTAAGAAAGTGAAGTCAAGTTGGTGTTTCACTAATGCTCAGATTTTGTGTAAGAGTTTTTCTTTTGCTTCCTTTTAGTTTCTATGGACACAGCTGTTTCTTCGGAGGTGGCTCGGCACTACATGTACTAGTGAGAAGACCTAAGGCAGGGGGAGGAGACCATGGAAGAAGATGGCCTATAGAGAGTAGCACTTCAAAACCATGCCAGGTCCTGATGGTGCCACGGGCATGGGGGCCTGCCACCAAGTGCCACATTTCAGCACCAGCCCAAGCCTGGGTCCTTCCCTATCCTGGCAGGCCCAGCCCCATGCCCAGCCTCACACCTCCACCCCCTGCCCAATGCCTAGCCCCACATCGGTATGGCCTCCTCCCCACCACTCAGAGGGCCAGGGCTGCTGGCACAGAGAGGAATGTCATGTGTGGAGTGGGAGGAATTAGAGGAGCTTGTTATGGCTGAAACCAAGAGGCCAGGCTGAGATCTCTGTTGCTAGTCTGTTTTCCAATGCAATTAAATGAATTAATGATTAAAACCCTCTGCCCAGGCTTGATGAAAACAATACCATTTATTTTATAGCACAGTCTGATGTTTATGAAATTCTTTCCTTTAAAGGAAGTAATAACTGAAGCAAGCACTGGGATAGGTTGCCCAGACAGGCTGTGAAATCTCCATCCTCAGAGTTTTTCAGAAGTTGGATGGAGAAGGTCCCAAGCACACTGCTCTAATCTCAAAGATGACTCTGCTTTGAGCAGGGAGCTGGACCATGTGGGCTCCAGAGGTCACTTTCCTCTTGAAGTATTTTCTGGTTGAACATAGGAATGGGCTGGTGAAATCGTAGGCTACACCTACACCAGCAAGTAACACAATTGTAGGGAATACTTCTGGGGAGTTGAACTAAATCATCTCAATTATTAGCACAGTCCTTGGCATCATTTTGGACTGCCCCAGCTAGCACTCTGCCAAACCATTCACGGGCACAGCTGGGGAGACAGCACACACCTGCGCACACCGTCAATGAACAGTTTGTGTGTAGTTACCTTTTGGAGGCAGCTGAAAGGCTTCAGCAGTGTGGACAGAAATTTTTACATGTCACTTGGCACTGATGGCAGAAAACAGCCCTGGGCACATTTGTTCTAGTTTAGAGCAGCCCCAGTGTGGGAATTATGCATGTATTTCTAGGAGTCCTTCCCAAGACTTTGAAGTGGTACTGCAGTCTTTGTCTACAATAAATAGATTTTTTGAGCTTATCACAGGATGTTACAGTCCATAGATGCGTTACCTATTTTCTTCTTTGAGCAAACACTCTGTGCCTCTCTTTTAGTGAGAGACTCAGAAAGGCTGGCACACGTCAGACTGCAGACACGTCACGCAAACACCATGGACTCAATTGCTATTCTAGAAGGGAACTGGCTTCCCTTAAGTCCTGTAGTGTATCTGCCAACCCAATGAGGATTTCTCAGATATCCCAGAGCATCCAAAATGATGTTAGTCTCCCTTGTTTAAGCAGCTGGATCCCAAACTGAGTTCTAGAGAGACTTGATTCCAAAAGGCACAACAGAATGGGAAGCATGTTGCATAAAACAGGAGGAAATAAAGATATCTAAAGTTAGGTACAGCAATGTGTAAGGGTAACTGTATGAAGCAATAACTGTTCAGAGGGATAGGCCCCTCTTTGGCTATATGGTTGTGGAGAACAAAGAATATATCTCAGTTCTTTTCCAGCATAATGCTGCAGTATGCCATTAGAATAGAGCAATAATTTTATGGATCTTGTTATTCTAGACAGAAAAATGTTTCACTAGCCCACCCACTAACCTAATGAAGTTCTCCTGTGCTGTCCTGCAAAAAAGACTTTTAAACTTAAGAGGTACCTTTTCTGAGAGGCAAGAAGAGACAGTGTTCTGGCCCAAAGAGGGAAGAGTTATTCCAGTTTCCTTGAGCAGGAAGCAGCAGCCATTCTGGCCAAGAAGCAGAAATATTCACGGCATTATTCTGCAGATAGGATTTGTCAGTAACTGATCTGCAGGCAAAGCAGATGATTGCAAAACAGATTTGGCTCAGATGAAAACAAACAAACAAATTCAGAATCTTGCCAAAACAGGCAGCATTAAAAGTTCTCTTCAAGTCAAACGACATGGTCCATTAAACTCCAAAGCAAATGTTTTGTCTTAAAGCACTTGCTAAGAAAATGAAAGAAAGGATGGACTAGGTTCACAAAGCTTCTGCTGCCTCACTTTCTTAGCTCTGTCCCAGGCTTCCTCCAAAATGCCTCAGCTCTGATCCACCCCTTCATCAAGGAACTTTCCTTCAGTTAATCCCTGCAAGAGTGAGTTTGGCTTCTTTTCAGAGAGCAGTGCCCAGAACGTTAGGCTTGTTATTGATAGGGGAGAGGACTTGTTTTGAGCCTCCTTTTTTAATAATCTTCCACCTTGCATAAATAATTAAAGGTCCAGTGCAGCAGCAGTTAACACCTTTCAGGTGAGTGCCTAATCCACCAAGTGAAAGAAACATCCTTTTTCATGCTCTGCTTTTTGAAATAAAGCTTGTTTGTTTTACCTACTAAAGGGCACTGAGTCTCTTTCTAGGAAAAATGAGAGAAAAGCACCTCTTTCTTTCATATGAGTGATTTGAGTGTATCCCCCAGCTCTACAGAATTTTTGTTCTCACATAACTGGAAAAAGACAGTCTTGGAGTTGTGCAACATTCTGCACGAAATAAGAGAAGAATTCCTTACCTACTACATTATGGTATTGCTAAAGCTGTTCTTTTGGTCCATTTTTCTGTTTTTATATTCTACTACAGAATTATTCAGCCCATGGTTTGGTTAAGTAATTCAATAGGGGTTAAAGGGCCTTTGAATTTTCTATGAGGGTCTTCTTTCAGCCAGCTATTAACTCAAAGGAAATATTTTCCTATTCAGTTATGCCTTAGGTAATCTGTGGATAACTTTTACCATTCATAGAATCATAAAATCTTTAGGGTCGGAAGGGACCTATAAAGGTCATCTAGTCCAATCCCCCTGCAAGGAGCAGGGACATCTTCAAGATCACTTAATTTTTTTTTTATTTCTCATACCGCCTCAGGTTTATCCATCTGCATTACAAAACCCACAAAGACATTTTTTGTTTCCTAGTCCTTAAATGCTATTACTCCATATCACATAAATGTAATGCACCATTTAGCATCACCAAAGTCTATAGAAACAAGGAATTCCTTCTAATTGCATTTTAAAAAAAAACAGCTTTCAAAGGAAATAAAGTTGGTGAGAAGCATGAGATGTAATTGGATAACATGATTGCAGCACACCACACTGCAATTCCAGAAATTCCCCAACTCAGCCAATATTACCCAGTAATTAAAAATATCAGTCACTTCTGCATTCCTTTGTCAGGCAGGGACAGGTTGAAACTTTAGATACCTATGTTCTTAGAGTTATAAACCACAATACCCGTCTTGTTTGAGTTTCCATGGAAACAGTGTTTATGGTATTGCAGCATTATCGAGAAAAAAATGAGTTATAAATAATAAAGAGGCTAATGTTGTTTCCCTTGGTCTTGCTGAACAGCTTCAGGCACTGAGACAGATGAATTGGATAGAAATGGAAGACAGCAGCTGTAACACCAATGCTTATTATCGGCTGTGCTTTATTACTGGAAAGTCCACATTACTGCTAAAGCTTCATAATGTGATGGTGCCAAATTACCTTTTATTAACTATTATAATGACTAAAGATCTAGCTTCCTTAGAAATAATTGGCTATGCTATTTTCACGCCAGTAATTCGCAGAATTTTAACTTGTCCTTTCAAAATGATTCAACCTTGGTTCACATTTTGCTCATCTATTCTCCATATTTCAACTAGGAACAGATTTTTGTTTATTTATACATACCTCCTATTCTGGATTCCCACCAGCATTGCAGAATATCACTCTTACAACTACTTTATTTTTGTTGATATGCAAAACTCCACATAAATATATATTACCCCAAAGCTAGGCAAATCTCCCTTGTAACATAGATGGGTCACTTTCTAGAGGCAGTGCTTTTTATCCATTTCTGTCATGTTACTTAGTAAAAACAAGTGGGCCTAAGCTATTGCACACTCAAATGTTGGTACGTAATTGAACCCAGCTGTCAGAACCTCACAGCTCTCTGTCAGCGCCTCCCGCACTCTGTAATTTTGAGAACTAGTGGAGCAGAGATTGCTCCTATGTTCAGTATCGTCAAGCCCTGCTGAAGCCATGGGTAATTGAAAGCACTCCACACTTCACAGGAGGTCTTCAGGACCAAGTTCACATGAAGGACTTAATCACTTAAAGGAGGAGGTAGGCAACCATGTCATAAATTAGCTGAGTTAGTTGCCACCTAGCTTTCACCTAATGCAGAGGGAACCTGGAAGAAGAAGTTTCAGCTTTGTAGGACCCAATCTGGACAAAAGAGGTGAGAAGAACAAACTGTATCCCTCCTTCCCCACTGCCTTAATATCTTATTATACCCTTATAATTCCCCTCATATTATCAATACTTCTACTTGCAGTGTGAGGCCCAGGATAAAAGTCCTTCTGTATTTTAGAAAAGAGATTTTAAGACTGGTTTCACATTTCTTACATGGGTTTCTTCATGGCTGCTTTTAATTTCTGGTATAAAAGAGGTCTCTCTTGAGATCTGGCCAAGTTAGCCTTCTTTGTAAAAATGCTTCCATATTCTTTGGACCCAAGAGACAGGGGCAACTTCATCTGCTTATTAGAACATTCACCCCTACAATTATGGTGAATGCAATTAACAAAGTCCCCATGTCCACAAAAACAGTCATGTTCTCTAAGTTTGGATCCCATTTCAAACTTTACAATTCAATCTCATCACTAATTGTTTTCTATAGCAACACTTCCTATGAAACGAATATCCTATTTTGGTGTCTTGTCTTTTGTACTAGCCAGGAGCAAAGTCTTCAGTGAAACTTTCTAATGAACAGTAACAGAAAAAATTCACAACGGAAACCCCTGCCTAAGCCTACTCCGACGATTGTTGCTTCATGTTCATGAGAGTCTTCTCTCTGTTAAAAGTCTTGTTTTCAAACTGAGTGCCTCATGGACATCCATCATTTTTAATCTGTCTTCTCTATTTACTTTCAAACTCTTGATCTAAGCAACACTTTGTCTAATGACCCCACCGGTTGATTATGGATTGTGAAAGAAACCTTATTCAATTTGTGTATCTTAAAAAATGCTGAGGCAGGCTTAAGTGCAGAAAGACCTCTTTGCAGGGTCCATAGTTGATGGTGATTAAAGTTACTTTCAGGAAAAAAAGAAAAAAAAAAAAAAAAAAGTAGAAAGAGGTTCTTTCCCTGGTGGTAATCGCTTTCCATAAGAAAGCTGACAAGAGAGACATAACAACACTTCAGGATATGCAAGTGCAAGACAACAAGAATATCAGCACAAAAGCAGCAGCGGAAAGGCGCTGTGGCAGCAGCTTCGGCGTGCCCGGGTGACAGCTCTCGCAGCTGTAAGCAAAAGGCAGCCAGCAGTATTACAGGGTAAGGGCTGCAGAGTTGCAAAGGGAAGCCCCTGAGCATCACAAAGGTTCAGGCACTTGAGGAACTGCAAAACAGTTTAAAACATTCAGGAAAAAATAAAAGGCTTAATGCTCAGAAGTAGACCTGACAGTGGCATTTCTCTTGGCAGTAAATACGCTTTTTTTGCATCACTAGTTGATGTGACTGGTACCTGACTCATGAACTCCTTACTAGCTTTTCCTATGGCTGACTGAAATTCCCTAGCAAAAGTTTACAGACAGCACTGACACAAGCAAGATCTGTACCGAGTTATGGTGATGCACTTGGGTTGCAGTCACACACAGGTGCTTCTTAGCAGGATCAGAACGCCCATAAGCATGCATTGAACAAGACTATAAGATAGAAACTTGTCCAACATAGACACAAAGAAAAAACCATACATTTAGTTCCATAGCTAAGTTATTAAAAGATCAGATTTAGAACTGTAAGCTATTAATATATGTGGACTTTCCTTCCCATATCTACAAATTAAATATAATGTTCTTAAATTGCATTTGCACGTATTTGCATGGACATGCACAACTTCCTGAATTACTCGACTTCATGTTTCTTCAGAGCTAGGCTAAAAGCTTGTGTTTGAAATGGTGATGCAGTGAAGGTGAGAAAATTTATGAACTCCTTGGCATTAATGTACCTGACCACAACGATCACAAGTTTTTCTAACAGCTCACTGAAATCAATGGATTGTTGCAGTTCTTCTTTTTCCTTTAGCAAAACCCCAGCTACAGCAGTGAGAAGGTTCTGCCTTTGCAATGTGGTGATTCCATTTCATTGCTCACAGCAAATTAAAAATATTTTTATGGATGTTATTTAAAGGAGAAAATCAATAATGATTCAGCCTTTTGGCCTCTTCGGTGAATTGTCAGGATTATTTTGGAGGATTATTACATTGGCAGGAGTGCTTAGCAAATCTATCAAAAATATGCACAAAGCTTTCTCACCACAATTTATTTTTTAAACAGATGCCAGATTTGTGCTCTTATAGCCATATCCAGACACTTAAATTTGGAAATAAAAGCTCTGCATATCCTGCAGCTTCTGCAGAAGGAAAAGGGAAGTAAGACGTGCCCTTTTTTGGTCTTTTTTTTAAAGTCATGGCAGCCTACTACCAGCAATGCCTAAATATGGATTTAGGAGTTTAAAAGATAGTCATCATCATAAGACAGACTGATTCATCAACAAAGTACACATATTTCTGCTATTCAGAACTACAGGATTCCAGTTCCCCTTTTAGTATCCAGTGAGTGAGTCTGGACAGGTATTTCACTATGTGTATTTTGATGTGCCCTATGTCCCTTTCTGAAAGGAATAAGTGGGAGATGATAGGCATTTCCCCATGGCCTAGAAGGAGCTTTCCAGTGACTTTGCCATCTCCATCAAACTAGCATTTTTTTATTAGGCTTACTGCCAGACCTGTGACGTAGGGCTTGTGGAAGAGATTGGAAAGCAAATAGTCTATAATGTCATCAGATTAAATGTACCACCATGTCTTTTAGAAGGATGACAGATACTCTTTCTGCAATCAGTAACATCTATTTTTGCGTGGATTTTTACTTACTAAAGGTCATAGAAGTTCAAGAAGATAGAATTAAAATTTCTGAAACACTTAATGTTAGTTACATCTAAATAAAACACAAAAATAATCCTTTTAGAAGGGAAAGAAAAGCTATTTTATATCTTTAACATATGAACATATTTTATTTCAACAATGCAGAAAAGCAGAGTAGCTCAATGGCACTTGTAATGATGCAAATTATTTCTATAGCACATAATATTCAGAATTCGCTATCTGAGTGAAAGGGGGAAAATTCAACTTCTTCCTCCAACAGTAGAGCTAACATACTCTTATCAAGACTGTTAGTGGTATCTTGGAGCCCTCTAGCTCACAGTTCTTTCGTGATATTTTGAGATCTATTACAGCATTGCTAATTGTGTTTTGAAACATTGATTTTAGGAAGGAGATGGAGTGTACTACATTAGAAAGCATTTGAGCCTTGGCAAAAATATACTGCATATACTGGAAATTAAGTCAAGATTGACTTGTACTTGTACCCCATGGGGAAAACATAAATACTTGTTAATTATAGAGGAAGCTAACCACCAAGGCAGCTGGGGACACAAATTCATATTTCCAGACAAAGAAAAATAAACATTCGCTTATACAACCTTGCTAGAGAAAGGCTCTGCAGATCTCTGCATTAAATGAGCTGTCTCCCCAGGGCAAACGAACCCAGCCAGCAGCCCAGCGCCACTCAGAGAGGCAGGAATGAGAAAGGCAGCAAAGTGTAACCTTGTCTTCTCATGGCCAGCCCCTTCACCGCCCTTCACACCACCACACTGAGGACACACTGCCACATCCCAGCTCTGCCAGCAGACTCATCCGGTGCTGATATTTCCTGCAGCCCTTGTATCTCCTATTGTCCTCTCTGGTAAGAGAACAGTCAAAGTGAACTGGGGTGGGCAAGGAAAGCTTTTCAATAAGCTTTAGTCTGTGGTCACGGGAGGATGAGGTAACTCATTCAGTTATGCTTACCCAGAGTGTGCTGTTGCCTCCATATTAGTCAGGCTACTACTTTTGGGCAGCTTGTGCTCCCAGTTCTTCTTCCCCTGCTAATATCCATGAAAAATCCTGGGGCCGTTGCAAGCCCCAAGGGCTATATCCATACCATGGCCTCAAGTACCCATCCCATTTAATTGTCAGTATACTCATGTGCCAACAAAGGTTTAACTTGTGCCAGCTAGCTCCCACCCAGACCAGGCACCCCAGCACCATTTCACAGGAGAGCAAAGACCCAGCAGAGCTCATGCTCACATTGCACCCAGCAAACTGTACGGATGAGGCCACTGTGTTTTGGAGGAGAGGAGAGTTTAGCACACGAGCACAAGCTGTGCCCTGCCATTGGTCCCAGAGGCAGAGAAAGGCCCAACCTCATTATGTTTGCTAACACAGACACAGAGACATCAGTATGGTAAATTTGAGCTCCACATCAGAAAAAGGAGCAATAGCAACACCTTGACCTCCACCCCTGCTCATTACTTTAGAGCTCCTGGAAACACCTAAAAAGTAGACATGAATCCAAATTTATTCAAGCTGAGCAATAAAAAATAAAATCATCACTTCCAATGCTGTCCTCTGCATACACAGTTCTTTTTCCACAGGATTTTTACTTGTAGCAAGAAACTCATAAGAATAAGAAGTAGCTTGTTTGATAGCTGCTGAAATGCTGGTATTAGTGACAATCTATAGGGCTATATTAGAGGCAGTTGATAGAAGAAACTCTGCTGTGCCTCTTTGATCATAATTGGAATATAAATAACTGTTTACTCTAGTCAGATACATGCTGCACAGTGGACACAAATTAAGATCAGAAAAACAGTAGGCTTTGAATGTATGAGAAACAAATGCTCACCTAGTACTTCCAGAACAGTAAAAGAAGGGATTGAAATCAAACTCTGTGACAAATTATTCCGTGTTGTTGTATACGCTAAGTGAAAATACGGGAGGAGGTAGAGCTCTCGGGCTCAATACACAGATGTCTTTGTATAGTTATTTGTTTTCTTATTTGTATTATTCACAAAGGATTGTAGTGCATAAGATTAGTGCAGCTAGACAAAGCAAAGCCTTGCTGCATTAGCACATGACTTAGCATGCTATCTGGTCTGAACAGGAGTGAGTCTGATGAGCTGGGTGAGTGAAAACCCATTGCACCAGCTTATAATGAGGCTGGTATGGTGGAATGGGCAAACCCCACATTACATTAGCTTGAGATCACACTGGGAAAACTAGATCAGTGAAATTCACCTGGTTTAGCATGTATGTTCAGAATGAGCCAGGCAGGGCAGCTGAGTTTAGGCAGCAAGAGATTTATTCCGCAGTTCCCAGTTTTTATAAAACCAAAAATGCACCTGTACTCCTATTGCTTGAAAAAGGAGGTGGGAGAGTAGGGACAGAAGAGAGAGATGAAGAAGGGAATGAACAAAATAAATAAAGGTCAAAGACTAAAGCAAAAGGTTTTTAGAGGCTCACACAGATGGAGAGGATGCAAGGAAGGTTTACCCTGAGTCTAGCTGATAAATGGTATCTCAAAAGCAAAATATAACAGAAGTGGAAAGATTATGAGTCAAAATACAAGGGCACTCTTAATAATTCATTTCATTGCCCTGTGTTTTGTTTTCAAAATTGCAAACCCTCCTCTTAACCTTCACTTTGACAGAATAAAGCAAACTTATTCCTTTTATCCCTAAGTCCCACCTATTAAAAAAAGCCAACTCTGAAAGAGACAAGGAAAAAGGTCCCCCATTCTTCTGAGCACTGAGTTGAACAGAGTGAATAAGCAAACCCACAGAAAGCCTTTCATTCAATAAGCACTGGGAAAGCCTACAAAATTTGGGCACACATTTCACACTCCTCTACGAAGGCTTGTTTGGGTCTGGAAACACTGACAGTCATGCTGTCAAGATAAATCCCTTTTGGCAGCTGATAATGACAAAAGCCTGAAGAGAGGCATAACATCTATGAACCCCAGAATTAAATGTTCTCAATACTCTTCAGAAACAGAATACATTTTTTTCTGAGCTACAGCCAGATACAACCAAGCAAAGCCCAGCTAATTGTAAGCATCTGCAGGAAAAAAGGGTGCAAATCACAAATCTAGTTTTGCTTATGCCTATCACCAGTATCATCTGTAGGTATCTTTCAGTAGGAGGCATATACCAGCTCCCCACCATTTCTTGTTATGAGAACATCATTCAGTGTGGGTTGACTTCCCTTCCAAACCACAAGTGACTGGTTGCTAGGAGCACGGAGACAGTAATATGGTTTTTAATAACAAAATGCGATATAAACAAATAATGAGAAATAAGTGAAGGGAAAATTAGAAATGTGTTCTACTGACATTAAGGAGAAGCTTGTGTGGACAGCATCGCCTTTTCAGTACAGTTTATCTTAAGTAGCCAGTAAGACTCTCAGATGAACTTCGCAGATTGTATTGGGTTTACATGGTAAGGTGTTGGTAGCATGGGGGGTGCAGGGGCCATCTCTGCGAGAAAAGACGAGGAGCTGCACCTGTGTTGGATACAGCTAGTTTGAGACAGATGCACTGCAGGATACAGCCGAGCCGATCAGTGATGCTGGTGGTGCCTCTGTGATAACGTATTTAGCAAAGGGTAAAAAATGATGCACAACAGCTGTGAGAATAAGGAGTGAGAAAAAAATGGGAGAGAAATAGCCCTGCAGACTCCAAGGTCAGTGAAGAAGGATAGGAAGGACGTGCTCCAGGTGCTGGAGCAGAGATTCCCCTGCAGCTTATGGAGATGACCACAGTGAAGCAGGTTGTCCCCCTGCAGTCCATGGAGGTCCATGGTGGAGCAGATATTCACTCTTCAGCCTGTAGAGGATCCCATGTCAAAGCAGGTGGACATGTCCTGAAGGAAGCTGCAGCCTGCGGAGACCCCACACTGGAGCAGACTCCTGGGAGGAGCTGCAGCTGGTGGAGAGGAGCCCATGCAGGGGCAGGTTTACTGGCAGGGCTTGTGACCCCACAGGGGGACTCATGCTGAAGCAGTGTGATCCTGAAGGACTGCACCCTGTGGAAAGTACCCACATTGGAGCAGTTTGTGAATAACTGCAGCCTGTGGGAAGGACCCACATTGGAGCAGTTCATGAAGGACTGTACCCTGTGGGAAGGACCCCACGCTGGAGTAGGGGAACAACATAAGGAGGAAGGAGTGATGGAGATTAAGTGCTATGAACTGACCACAATCCCCCCATTCTCCTTCCCCCTGCACCACTTGGAAGGAATGAAGTAGAAGCAGCAGAAATGAAGGAGTGATGTTGAGCCTGGGAAGAAGTGGAAGGAGAGATTTTTAGTTTTGTTTTTGTTTCTCACTATTCTACTGACTGTCCATTTTTAGCTGGCAATAAATTAAATTAATTTTCCCCAAGTCAAGTCTGTTTTGCCTGTGACAGTAAATGGTAAGCAAAACCCTTGTATTTATCTCAACCCATGAGCTTTTCATCTTATTTTCAGCCCTTGCCCTGGGGTGGGCATCTGTCAGCCAGCCAAGGTCAAATCTACCACATATTTCTAATATAAGAATACAAAATATTTTTTTTAATTGCAAAAATATTGTCTAAGTTACCATTTAAAACTTGGCACCAACAGCAAAAAATGTGTTAAATTCTCCTGCAGCACAACAGTAATTTGGTTCTCCAAATTAATTCTGACTATACTCTTTTAGACAGTCCAGTACAATCATTCGTTCTTTGTATCAGACAGGGAAATGAGTTTAGGATTAGATTAAGCACCCACCAGAAGTCACTACTGTTGCACAAAAAGAAATCTAGAAATACATTTTCTTGATTCTAAAAGTGACTTAATGATAAGGCCTCAGAAATTGCAGCTGTGGGCAGGGGTGGTCATTGTTTCCCCTCTCCACCAAGGTAATCATGAGAGTGCTATGAAAGCTGGGAGCTTTGCCCGGAAGAAGGACTTTGCTTTCAAATTAACTTCATAGATTCAGGGAATTTGAACTGAGCGTAACATTTGATGCATTAATTGGAGCACTTGTCAAATGTAATATTTTTAGTGCATGATGATGTCTTCATTAATCTTGATGATACTATGTGTATGATAGCCAAAATGAAACGAAAAGTTGAAAAGACCAGATTGCAATTACTTCAAACCCCCCATAGGAGGGAAGAGCTTGAGAATTTGCACTTTATACTTTCCAGTTTGCAGGATGCTAAGAAATACAGGGCCATGTCCTAAACTTAGATGTGCTTTTTGAGTTCCTGCTGCTCTTGTCTTTAGCAAGCACAATTCCAAAGTTACACTGTGCGCCTCTGCCTAGTTATTCATACTCGGTAGCAATACCGATGGCAATCAAGTTTAAATTAATTTGAGTTTTTGCACAGAAAAGAGGCTGAGTCTTTTCTTCCTCCAGCAGAAATATGATTAAGATTTTCTATTTCACTTTGTCCTACAAACAGGAGATATCCATAAATTATAGCAGCATAAAGGCTTGGCCTTTTCACATCCTGATAACACAGCCATTTGAAGAATGTTCTTCATTTCTTCAGCCCATTGAAGAGAGATGCTTTGCTTTTCCCAATGGGTCCTTTGACTCTTCAAACTCACTCTTTCAGTTTAGTTGCTTACCTAATATGACATTGATGTTTTCATTTATCTCATTTGTGGTAAGTGAAAGGTCTTGTCAAGAGGGATTTGGCATATCTTAACGTTTCAGTAAGGCTTCTTTTCCTTTTTAATGAAAGAATTTCCTAATACTCAGTCTTTTTATAGTGTCACATTGAGCTGACAAGAAATTGTTTCTTCTCAAGGTTCCAGAGACTTTTCCCAAGGTAGCTACAACTCAATCAATGTAGAAAATAGTCTTGCAAAATGTTTTTGCAATTTTAAAGGACTAGAGGTCTCAGTAGCTCCTTGCTAGGATGTTAAGAGGTGACTCAGAAGCTGTAGCTGGAGTGTGCCAGATTTAATTATAAAAGAACTTAATGCAGGCCAACAAAATTCTCTTAAAGGTTAGCTTGTTCCAGTATGCTTTGTACAAGGTATTGCAATGGAAACATACAACCTCTTCAAAAGGCTTGAGAAAGAGGTTGCCTGCTAGAGTGAGCAGGGACCTTGTTACTTACAGGGAAACAGACGCTGTTGTGGAAACAGGGAGGTGATTAGCCTATGTGTTCAGCATTAGCATGGAAAACATTGCCAACTGGTGCTATTTCACAGTCCTGTGAGAGCAAACACCAGCATGGAAGCTACTGGTGATTTACTGGAGGTCTGCCCACAGTGACCTTGAGCACAGCTGCAGTGGCCCATGGCTTTCAGGAGGAAGGGCCATGCCATCTCCATTTACACTGACCAGATAGACTGCCCCAAGGCAAAGACCAGAGGGAAGCAAAGGGCCAAGGAAAAGAGGGTGCTCTGTCTGGCACACCAGGTAATAGGCAGCTTCCTGGCATACCCCAAACTGCCTTTTCATGTCACCCATTGTCACCTTAAAGGCATTGTCACTGAACAGTGTCAATGTAGCCAAAAAGATTTGATGTTTTATTTAAGATCATAACCTCACAGAAAACACCTGCTTTTTATCCTTCATCAAAATACTTTTACTGAAGGTGTGGAAGCGCTCTTACCTCGGTTATATAGGCATCAAATGGAGGCACAGAAAGACCTAATGATCCTAAACACAGGAATCTTTTTAGTATCTTACCTATTTCATGTGCTGGTGCCCTAATGCATACCCTGTCCTTCCAGCCACACTGGAGCCATTTCTCTATATGCTAGCAGATGCAGCTTTGTCTTTGCCCTTTGCAGTAACCTAATTCTAGAGCCTGCCACAGAAGAAGCCTAGAAGCCTAAGGAATAATTAATTTGTATAAGTTTATGGCCCTAACAAGCTGTTTCACCAGGCATAAGTTATTGCAGCATGCAATTCTAGTCTTTATTTAGAGAGTATGAACCTAGTGATGATTTTAGCACGTGGTACTAATCCAGCTCTCATTTAGGACTGCTCCTCTGCTAGGGAAAAACCTTAGAAATAAATTTTTTTTGCTTCTTGTGAAATAAATGAGCTTTCTCCTGGAGGCAAAGGGAGAAAAAAAGGAAAATATCTCGACATTTTTGTAAATAAATACTCATTAACAAATTAAATTAAACTCACACTATGTGACTCGTGGGTAAACAATCTCAGGTCCAAAAATCAAAGGATGCCTTTGAAAGCCTGGTGTCACACATCAGAATTAGAGTGCCCACCAAATCCCAAGTAGCACCAGAAGCCACGGGGAAGGCTGGTCCCACTGCTCCCATCAGCTCCTAGCTCTCATCACACAAAGGAAAGATGAGTTTAGAAGCTCCTGCTCAAAACGGAGAATGTCCTGGACACCTACTTGTTCTGGGGGATGATGAGGAAGCTGGAAACTGTTGTGATGGGTTGTCTTTTTTTTTTTTTTTCCTCCTAGGGATATAGATGGAAATTGGGGTGCCCCAGAACAGAATCTCCAGATCAAGGTCTGGTAGCAGTTAGATGTAAACGACAGGCCAAATCGCCATTTTATCTCCCCATTTTGTTTAAGATTAAACAGAAGTTATCATCAGATCTTTATTGTGATACAAACACATGCCGCATAGATGATCTGACAGATGGTATTGCTTGAGCATAGCAGTTAAGCTGGCTGTGCTTATACGAATAGTCAGACATGGCAAATGGTCTTTGCATTCTTCCAACACACACAGACTGTTTCTTCTTTGATAAACTCATACGCTAAAATAAAATGTACGTCAATTTACTGTCTGGATTTTCCATATAATGAAATTTGGGCATAATGGCAAGTGTTTTTCCACTCAAGATAACTGAACTACTTTCATTCACTCTTTGCAACAGCTCACAGAAACAGATAAGATTATTTTTAATAGATGTTAGTTCCTATGCTGAGAAAATGGCTTGGTGAGATGCTTAACAAATTGGAAGACTTTGTACATTTTGGTACTAAGTCTGTTAGTTAGGAGAACAGGAACAATCTGTTTTATTATGTTCCTACATTCTCATTAGCAGCCAGATGCTTCCAAGAGATGTACCCAGGCAGTTCTTATTTAAACTACTGGGGGCTGCGTGCATCCAGGGGTAGATGTTCTTCCATTTTAGAAATGGTAGACTGAGTGAGAGGGAGCCATATCTCAGTATGCCAAGTCTAGGAAAAGTCCTTGTCCATGCTATATTAATTCAAAGGCACAGAATTAGACAGAATTGTCTAATTTGTTCCGGATTTTCTTGAATGTTGGTAATGTCTCAAAGAGATGCACATGCTACTTACATACTTGTCCCCAGAACAGCTAGCTGCTTTCATCATTATTTGATCAAAGCAAAAACATTACCAATCCAAAGAAAGAGAGAGAAGCAAAAAATAACAGGAGAAAAGTTACATCCCTTCTTTTTGGGTACAGAGTAAGGGATGTTGCTACTTTCCACCTGTACTCCTACTCCTTTCCAGCTAACATGAAAAAATAAAAGAGAAAGAAATAAAACAAAGGGATGTACTTGTGAGGGATCACCATTGGGCACGACTGGCTTCCTGAGCACCACAGTAGTCGTAGCTCAGTCTATCCTCTTATTTTAACACTTCTTACAATCCCTCAAGACTTATTCCTGATAATGTAAAGTATCTTTTTTGATGGAGATCAATAAATAACACAGTAACTTCCAGATTTGCATGGATACTTACGCTTTTAAAAAATGCCACCTTCCTCTTCTGTTAAGTGAAGGGAGATGCAAAGTCTCTGAGCAGAAGAAGTAGCAGACATCTTAGAAGAAGGCAGTTCTCAGGAGACACCAATGAATTTGCCTTCTGCCTAGGCTGGACAAAGAAAACATTGTGAAGATCAGTAAAAAATGAGAGTCGATAACAAGCACCTGTTTAGAAACATGAAAAATTGTCTTATACATGCAACAAAAAGAGCAAAAGGGAATGGCTGGACACCATATTTATGCCACTGATCTTGAAATCAGGAGCTGCAACAAAATGCTCACTAGCCCCCAAATTATTTGCTTTGGGATGAATTGTAGAAAGGCATCTTGGAATCTGTTGTTGAATCTAGCCTAGATGTTCAATTAAAAAAAAAGACTGCAGATTAAGATATATAAATCATTTTCACTTAGCCACCCATTTACATTACCAGGGGGAAAAGGTGAGAAAAAAAATATGTTTATAAGCAGCAGAAACAGTAGAGTTCGGATCCGTTGCCTGGTTTCTTACAATTTGCTCCTTACAGGGGAGGCTCTATGTGATTCTCTACCCTCTAACAAAATATAAGCAATCTTTCTCTCTATAATAGCACTGATGGGGTTTGTTCCCCTCCTCCTACAGACTACAGGATTGCATTAAATTTGCAGGAATGTCGTGTATCCGCATTTTCCAATTTTGGACAACCTAGCTGGAGTTGACAAAAAATGTTCAAGAGTTACTGGGGCACTGATAGGCACAAAAGCATGTGCATATGTGTGGGTATGGCATGTAACCTTATAGGCTTTATTTCCTTATGAGGTCAAAGCTAAAAATCTGTTGTCTTTAAAAATTAGTTTAAGCTAACCTGAAAACAGATGGATAATAAAAATCTAGCTGAATTTTTTTTTTTTTTGTAGTATAAATTGCTGCCTTGTAATCCACCTGGAGTCAAGATGGAAGTTCTGATTAGATTTTGCTCTGTGAGAGAAAACAGGAGGCCAAGAAAAGTTAAAAGCAGGAGTTGTTCTACTGTGCACAGACAAATACGGTCTTTTGAATACTGATATGGCAAAAACAGTTGCAAACTGTAAGGCATCACTTCATGCTTTTCAAGAATCACAGGATTTATATTATCTATTAGATTAAGATATAGCCTAAAAGAATGGCCACTAGACAAATAAGAGGGAAAACAAAAGAAGAGAAATATCCCTCTGAAACTCACACTAGCAATGCAAATGTCAGAGGTGATGATTGTTCCACATGATTCATCCAAACAATGAATCCTATCTTTATGGTAAGGATTCTCAAGATAATGCCTCTATTTTGTTTCTTTGTATATAAAGCAATTTAGCAAGCCTTCCTGTGCTAATGTCATTCGTTACACTAGCCATAAATGTTTGAATGTTAATTAGTCCTGTGGTGTTTCACTTCTTTATAACATCTACATCTGATTCTGTCTAAAGTTTTCTGGGAGAACAGAAAGAATGATTAAAAAATCCTGTTTCTATGCAACAACATAGAGTTGTTTGTAAAGAAATACACAAGCAGCTGCAGAGAATGTGTTTCAATAAGCTCGTTCTGCGGTGCCCAGAGACTGACTTTGGAAGCAGAGCACCAGGTAGCAAAGAATTTGAACTGCCTGACCATGGTAAGGAATCTCTTTAAAGCCCTTTCAAAATGTGGCAGGAATATAAACATCAACGTGACAGCAGGAAGACGCAGTACATAAACAAGGAATTTAAAAGAAGGAGGTGACTCATCTTGATGCCTTGGGAATTATACTAAGAGTAATGTCTTCCGAACCTGAATACAATAGTCAACTTTTAAAACCTAGAGGCCTTTTCTGAATGTGAGATCTATCACCCATACAGCTTTCAGCAGACCATGCCAAATGAAATTCAATATGTCATTTCCTAAAGGAATGAGAAATAATGCAATCTACTGCCATGCAATACAAAGCAATACACAGGAAAAATACTAAAGAAGCTGGGAGATGGTATCCTTCACTACACACTCTAAAACAAATCTCATGTACTATGCAGGATGAAAAACCTATTTCTAGTAGTTTGTCGTCTTTATTAAATGCATTCACACCTTATCTCCAGACTTTCCTCCCAAAGGCCTGGCACCACAACCCTTAATCCTGTGTATAGGCTAGCAAGGTTCCTAGATGAATATAATGCATGCAGCCCTTTTTCAGGGGTAACCAACCAAGGTATTTCAGGCAGTCTATCAACACGTTACAATCAAATAGCAGTTCTCACTGTAAGTGGGAGAAGTAAAGAAAACAGAATATAATCATGTGTTTAATGTTAATATATCCATATTCCAACAGTACCATTATTTTACATTACTGAAAAAGTGCTTGGGCTTAGGAGGTTACGAACTGGATCATTTCCTTTACTTTCGGCTGTACATCAGAGGAAAAGCACTGCTGTATTTCTTCTGTTTTAATAGTTCTTAGTTCTTAGAGTGGCCAGGTATCTCTCTGAACAGCGTAAAACTAGGTGCTTTGCCATCATGTGAAGAATCTAAGTGTTAATGCTGCCACAAGTGCTAGCAAGAAATTCAGAGTAAGGGAGTGTTGACCACAAAAATACACGGAGATGATTTACCTTAGCAGAAAGAGGGAGAGAGAAGTAAGCAGTGGGTGTGGCTATGAAGAGCAGTGCCCCCTGGCCCCTGCTCTAAGACACTGTAGCTCCAAAACCTCTGGCAGGGGATCCACCCTCCTGCCCTCCTGATTGCCAGATCCACGCCCCTGAAACAATTCCAACGGGGATCTTCTGAGCCAGAAAACACTTGTTAAGGAGCGTTTCAGCAATTTAAAAGACCTGGATATTAAACAAATGCTGTTTAATTAAAATGTTGAAGCAATTTTTGTAAGAAATGCTGCTAGTGCATTTTGAGAAGCAATAAGCAGACTTATGATGGGCTGACCTTGGCTTGGTGCTAGGTGCTGCACTATCACCCCCTCTACAGCTGGACAGGGGAGAGAACAATACAAAGGAAGGCTCCTGGGTCGAGATAAGGACAGGGGAGATCACGCACCAATTACCATCACAGGCAAAACAGGCTGGACCTGGGGAAAATTAATTTAATTTATTGCCAATCAAATCGGAGTAGGATAATAAGAAATAAAATCAAATCTTAAAACACCTTCCCTCCTCCCCTCCCTTCTTCTCAGGTTCAACTTCACTCTCAAATTCTCTACCTTCTCCCCACCAGTGGTGCAGGGGGATGGGGAATCGGGAATGGGGGTTGGGGTCAGTTCATCACACGCTGTCTCTGCCACTACTTCCTCCTCAGGGGGAGAACTCCTAACACTCTCCCCTGCTCCCAAGTGGGGTCCCTCCCACGGGAGACAGTCCTCCACAAACTGCTCCCGCGTGAGTCCTTCCCACGAGCTGCAGTTCTTCACAAACTGCTCCAGCGTGAGTCCCTTCCATGGGGCACAGTCCTTCAGGATCAGACTGCTCCAGCCTGGGTCCCCCGTGAGATCACAAGCCCTGCCAGCAAACCTGCTCCAGCCTGGACTCCTCTCTCCACAGGGCCACAGGTCCTGCAAAGAGCCTGCTCCAGCACAGGCTTCCCACGGAGCCACAGCCTCCTTCAGGCACCCGCCTGCCCCAGTGTGGGGTCCTCCACGGGCTGCAGGTGGATCTCTGCTCCTCCATGGGCCTCCATGGGCTGCAGGGGGACAGCCTGCTCCACCATGGGCTGCACCACGGGCTGCAGGGGAATCTCTGCTCCAGCTCCTGGAGCACCTCCTCCCCTTCCTTCTTCACTGACCATGGTGCCTGCAGGGCTGCTTCTCTCACATATTCTCACTCCTCTCCTTCAGCAGCTTTTGTGCTGCAGTTTTTTACCCCTTTCTTAAATATCTTATCTCAGAGGCGCTATCACCATCCCTGATGGGTTCGACCTCGGCCAGCAACAAATCCGTCTTCGAGCTGGTGGCGTTGGCTCTGTCAGACATAGGGGAATCTTCTAGTGGCTTCTCACAGAAACCACCTCTATAGCCCCCCTGCTACCAAAACCTTGCCATGCAAATCAAATACACTTGTACTAAAAGAAAGGTGTATTTCCAATAATCCTCTTCCCTGCTTATTATTATATCTGTGTGCCACTTGTACTGGAATTAAAAGTACACTCACTCTTCCTCATCAACTCATCTAAGTGTTTTAAAATTTATGTGGATGTATTGTTAGCATCACTGTTCCAGATCTGGGAGTATTTGAACAAGGCAAACCTAACAAACAGCATTCTGGAAAAATACATATGTAACAAAAAGTGAAAAAAAGAAAAAAAATTTCATAAAAATGGCAAATTTCACTCATTTGTTTTGGTTGCATCTGAGACTAATTCACGGCTCTCATTGTCACCAAAGTTCTTCTAACAGTCTGGCTTTTATGTCAGCTACGTAGTGGATGCACACCTGGAGGGAAAAGAGAGAGCACAATTCTCATCAGTGCTCACTAATGGAAGGGATCATGCTTTACAAGCACATTGTGAAGACGAAAGGTCATTCAAACTTTTGACTTTGAGGTCTCTAATATGAGCTAGGCAGTATGTGAGTCATATCAGCATTCAGTGCAGCTGTGTCTCATCCTGCAGTCATCAATTCACACCCAGCCTTTGAAAGCTGAAGGAAAGAAAACAAATGTTTTGATGCACTATTCTCTAGCAACGGCTTTGGGGGAAAAGCTTTAAGCTTTACAAAAAAAAATAAGAGCATAGCAGAAAATTCAGAAGAAGATCAAATTCTTCTAAAGAAGAAATTGAATAATACCCATGAATGTGTACCAAGAGGGACTGGATATTCAAAAAGTCTACAGCAGTGGGAAGGAGAAGGAAGATAACAAGGAGGCTAGCAAGGTCTAGGAATCCAAAGGGAGGATATGAGGGTATTAGAGGCCACTTATCTCTGGCATTCCTGAGCCTTCTTCCAGGCCCTCTCTGTGTCAGCTCCTCCAAAGTCCTTCAATTCTTTTTCTTCACCTTCAAACACCCCCACCTCACCTCGAATCATGCCAGACACATCCTCAGTTTCATTCTGAAAAAATACCTTTCCAGTAGACCACAACACGGACTTCACACTGTATTTCATAGACTCATAGAATCTTAGAATGGTTAGGGTTGGAAGGGACCTTCAAAGGCCATCTAGTCCAACCCCCTGCAAGGAGCAGGGATATCCCCGACTAGATCAGGTTGCTCAGAGCCTCATCCAACTCAGCCTTGAATGTTTCCAGAGATGGGGCAACCTGTTCCAGTGTTCTGCCACCCTCAGTGTAAAAATTTTTTTCGTAATATCTAATCTAAATCTGCCTCCCTCTATTTTGAAACCATTACCCCTAGTCCTGTCACAACAGGCCCTACTGAACAGCCTCTCCCCATCTTTCCTGTAGGCCCCCTTGAGGTACTGGAAGACCGCTATCAGGTCTCCCGGAGCCTCCTGGGGGAGCCACTCCAGGCTGAAGTCTCAACTCTCTCCTTATAGGAGAAGTGCTCTAGCCCTTGGATCATCTTCCCTGGACCTCTGGCCCCTCTCCAACTGGTCCATGTCCTTCTGATGTTGGGAGCTCCAGAGCTGGACGTGGTACTGCAGATGGGGTCTCATGAGAGCAGAGTAGTGGGAGAGAATCACCTCCCTTGACCTGCTGGCCATGGTCCTCTTGATGCAGCCCAGGATGCAGTTGGCTTTCTGGGCCGCAAGGGTGCATTGCCGGCTCATGTTGAGCTTCTCATCCACCAGCACTCCCAAGTCCCTGTCCTCAGGGCTGCTCTCAATTCATTCTCTGCCCAGCCTGTATTTGTGCCTAGGATTGCCATAACCCATGTGCAGGACCTTGCACTTGGCCTGGTTGAACTTCATGAGGTTTGCATGGGCCCACCTCTCCAGCCTGTCAAGGTCCCTCTGGATGGCATCCTTCCCCTCCAGCGTGTCGATGGCACTACACAGCTTGGTGTTGTCAGTGAACTTGCTGAGGGTGCACTCTATCCCACTCTCCATGTCGCTGACAAAGATGTTGAACAGGGCCAGGCCTATCATAGACCCCTGAGGAACGCCAGTCGTCGCTGGTCTCCACTTGGACATTGAGCCGTTGACCACACTCAATGCAGCAATCATCCAGCCAATTCCTTATCCACTGAGTGGTCCGTCCATCAAAGCCATGCCTCTCCAGTTTAGAGAGAAGGATGTCATGCGGGACAGCATCAAATGTCTTGCACAAGTCCAGGTAGATGATATCCGTTGCTCGTCCCTTGTCCACCGATGCTTTTACCCCATCATAGAAGGCCACCAAATTGGTCAGGCACGATCTGTCCTTGGTGAAGCCATGTTGGCTGTCACCAACCACCTCCTTGCTCCCCGTGTTCATATTTCAGACACTTTGAACTGAAGCCCACCTCCTCAGGCACAAAAGGTGAATTATGTCTCAGGAAACCCAGGGTAAGTATGTTTACAGCCAGTTCATTCCACCAGGAAAAAACTCTAAGCCATATGAATGTAAGACAGTTCATGCCACATGGAACTGGCATCAGGGACTGGTCTCTGCCGCCTTTATTTATCAGCATTAATAGAGCCACTGAGCTCCCCTCCCTGTCTCCAGGGTGCATTGCTATCTGGAGAGGTCCAGCCCTTCACATGCTGGACCCAGAGCAGGCTACAGAAGCTTTCCTAAGTGAAAAGGTAGGGTTGGTGGAGCGAACAAGGTGCAAAAGGAGGACAAATATTGGAAAAAAAAAAAAAAAAAAGATAAAATGTTGAAGAACAATAAAAATTAGGCTGTGGTCAGAAAAGGATGTTTGCCTTAAAACTTGCCTTTCAGCTACATCCACTACCATGTATTCTCCAGACAAGGACTACACATTGTATCTTTCCTGTTAATCTGGTGTGCCTGACAAACACTAACACAGGAAAATATGCTTAAGCCTTGATGCACACAGTGATGTAAGACCTTCATCCAAATCGATGCCTCTGAACATAGATAGAAATGTTCATAGACAGAGCTCCCTGGGACTATCAAAAGCTTTGGGTGAAGCTGTTTCTTGTCTAAGTTTGTTTTTAAAAAAAAAAAAACAAACTGTATTAATTTAATCACTGAGACCTAAACTGTTTGATCTTCATCTTGTCTCTATAAACACAAGAAAATAAAGGGAGATAGAAACCAAAGTGCAAATCAAAACCTAACCTGGCCAAGTACAGGGTTAGGTAATGAAGATGTCGTGCGTTATAATCAAACTGCATGAAATTCACACTGTTGGTTTGAAAACAAGTGTATGTATTTTTAATAACAGCATCAATGGCTGACAATAAACCACAAAAGATTGGTTTGTAAATCTTGCTGTGTTCTAGTTGACCATGCAGAATTAAAAGGGATGGGGCATGCTCACTTGTCTACTGACTGTATGACCTATTAAGTGAATTCCTCTGTGCAAAAATTCTGTAGAGGCACAAGAGACAGTTACTGAAAGAAAAACTGAAAGAATATTCACTTATTGTTGGCAGCATGCATTAAAAATCACAATTTTGGAAAGCCTAGGAAAGAAGTGCTGCTTTGTGCAACTGATGGTGTGAACTGTGAAGTTATTATTCCTTTACTCATCAATTCAATGTCATGTACAGTCTGGGAACAAGAGAGGTTTATGTTTGGCACAGTCATGCCATTCAAGTTGCAACAAGTAATGGAACTGGCTTTGGCACATACCTACCTACCTCCACTTGTGATTTTCAGTGGCTGGCATTGCTAAACAGTTCCCATTTAAGCGTCGCATTTTCCCGTACAAAGTTAACGGAGACTCAAAAGTGTGTGCAATGCCTGACAAAGTCCCAACAACTCTAATCATTTATTTGTGGTGTGAGATCCCATTTGCAGCTAAGCCAATGAGGATTTTTCTGACTATGAAGGCACTTGTATCTCCTTTTGCAAATCGGATGTTCAGAGTGCTAATTCCATGCTTTTCCAAGCATGCATTTAGCAAAAATTATTTATAAAAAATATAATTAACATCTGTCCTGAGGGAGTCAGGATCATATTAAGAAAAAAAAAAATCAGCATATCTAAAAAGACGATATAAAAATGGTTTAGTATTGTTTATCTGCTAAAAATTAAACTACCTAGAAGATTTGACTTAGATGATCCACTTAAGAAAAGTTTGGATAACACCTATTCCATCTTTATAAGTCAACTAAAAATTATGGTCAATGTTATGTGGTTAATGAAGACTTGGAGATTACGATAATTTCTAAAGTACACATCCTGAGTGTACACTAGGAAACACAGCCTATAAGCTGCTAAATGCTACCTACAGAGGCTGTCTTGCCCTGTATCCTGATTTTTCAGGAAATTCATCATGTGCTATAATAGTCATAAATACTAGTAATACTAAAACTTCACTAAACTAGGTTTCATAGTAGGCTTTTTGGGCGCCTTATCATCCCAGTTTATAATCTGGTCATGAGCAACTAACTTCTCCAAGGATAATAGCCACAGAAGTTCTCAAGTTTGCATGGCCACAATAAGGAGATTTCAGCATCATCAGAACCCAAAACAATGGCATCCCATTTTACAGCACGAATCTTTCCCCAGAAAAACTAATTCAAAGCATAGTTGTCTAAATGAGAACCTGACTTATGTCAAAAGCCTATTTCAACCCCCTAGACTTTAAATGTAGAAATTAAAATGTATAGAATGCTTGCACCATTTTTGTTGTTATGAGCCACAACTTCCCTAGAGTGAGAATGAAAAGGAAACCACAGTACTTCAATGAGACAATGAAAGCCAAAACTGATGTAAGTTACTTCAGGGCTTCTGCAGATTTTTGACCAGTGACAGTAATAAAAATTATCTACTGTTGTTTATGCAAAGGCAAAATGAGGCTTTCATATAATGAATGCTAATGCTGGCAAAAAAATGAAGAAATCAAGCTCATAAAGGGGCCATAGTGGTAGTGAAAATGTAGGAAGCCTCCCAGATAGTGGGATGGCATGGCTTGACAAGGAAATGTTACTTGACCACTGGCACCAGTTAGCCACAAGGACCACACAGCCATAAAAGAATTAACAAGAAGTGTATAAACTTTTTTTTTATCATGATGTAACCTGAAATAATAACTTATGTATGATTTTATTAATTGTTACTCCCTTTGTTCTATGCAATGTAAATACAAAAATCAAATATTATTTGAATACTTTTGTCAACATTCTTCTAATAACTTAGCAGTTGGCTGGTATCACTGCTTGGCAAAAAGAGAATTAGCTTATTATTTAGAAGTCAGTTATAAACCTGATGTCTAGTCAGCCCACACTATTTCCTAGTAAGATAAGTATGAGGCCAAAGACCCTAAAAACCAGAGGAATTGATACCACCCTTCCTGTTGATGAATGATGACAAATGCAGGCTGCTGGGGTAAGCCAAAAGACCTCTCTGGATCTGAAATGAATTGTCTAGTTCTGGAGGACCTGGCACCTGTGTATGCTGTGGTTTTCATTGTCATGTAGGTGAGAACCAAACCCCACACAAGATCTGTGATTTATTTTTATCCTGTTCTGTGCCCATCTCTGGGCATCTTCTGCCTCCACGATGCTCATTTTAAGTGCGTACAACACATTTCCTAAAACTAAATAAATACAAAGGAAAATTGATTTGTCTCTCTGGTGAATTCTTTTATGGCAGCATTAGTGCTCTGTCCAAACAGGCAGCGTCGCTCATACAGTCACCTTGTGTTTGTGGCATTGTGCCACTTGTGGCATTTCAGAAACGGTGACAGGAGTCAAACTATTCCAGCTGTCTAGCCCAACATGCAGGATTCATCAGTCAGGGATCATTTGGACCAAGAGTCATCAGGGACAGGATGGGGAAAAACTACTGAGGGGGTAAAGATAAATTGTCCTCCAGAGGTAGGGAACACTGAAAGGTGAGAAGAGAAAGTGGACACCTTTACCAAGCTGTTTTGGATGTCATGAGCAAACTGCTCTAAAGGTGCAGGAATATGATTGCGACAAGAACATTATAAACCTGACTAGTCTGTTTTCCCAGGCTGGCCAGTCTCAGGGATGAAGACCTGACTCCAGCCAGAGTCCTGAGCAGGTCCTGCTGGAGCAGCCAGGACAATCCACTGTGCAGCCTCCCACCATCCTGCTCTCCTCTCGACCTGGGATCAGATATTTCACTGACACTGCTCACTGGTTCTGCCCTCCACTTACCTGCCTTTCACTACTCGTGTGTAGGATATAGTTTCTAGGTGCAATGTGAGCTTGTAAACTCATCACACTGCTTTATAGAAAGGACAGGAAGACAGAGTGTTATGGACAAGTTATTTTTTAGGGTTAAAAGGTTACGAGTTAATTTTCTTTCTTTTTTTTCAGGTGAAGAGTTGGAGGAAGGGATGAGTAAGTTGCTTTAGAGTTCAGTGTTAGATAGATGAAAATAGGTTTAAACACTTAACCAGACACAGCATTCCTTGGGACATTTCACATCCCTCATATTGTTGAGGGCAAGAAGGGAGGGAAATCCCTTCCTTGAAACAGGCCATCCCCAAGTACTGGATGTTTCTGCTTTTCTAGTATTCCCAACAGGCAACATGGATGCCAAGGCCAGCAGATGCTACACCAGTAGATTTTGGTGAACACGGTGAACTGCTTCGAACACTGTTCTGTCTACAGCAAGGACCGTAACAGTGACAGGATGACAGAGCATCACACAAGGACCAACACATGAAGTAATTTTAGTGCCTTTTCTCTCAAAAGTATAAAAAAAGGTGAGGATCCTTCTTCTCTTTTTTCCTTTTCTTCCATCTTTTCTTTTTTCTTTTTTACTTTTCTTTTTTCTTTTCTTTTCTTCTTTTCTTTTTCCTTTTCTTTTTTCTTTTCTTTTTTTCTTTTCTTTTTTTGTTTTACTTTCTCTTTTTTTTTTAATTTTACATTTGATTTACATTACCTCTTCACATGAGGAAGGCAACAAAACTGCTCACTTTGGAGTCCCTTATGTGACCCCACAGCTTCACATTTGGGGCATGAAGCAGGTATTAAACACTGGAGAGGGAATTTTCAAAGCCTTCTATGGAAATGAGATTACTACTTTGTACTTAATTCAATATGATGTACATTTGTGTACATATTTAAGGTCCCTATGAAGTCCCAAGAGGAGCAGCTATTTAAATCACAGCAAAATAATAATGCATGGTCACAGAGTAAACTGTATTGTAATATTAACTTCATAGAATCATAGAATATCTCAAGTTGGAAGGGACCCATAAGGAACATCAAATCCAACACCCTCCTCCTTGCAGGACTACCTAAAACTAAACCATATGACTAAAAGCATTGTCCAGACACTTTTTTGAAGTAGAAATAAAGTCATTTTATTGTGCTAATAAAATATGCCCAGAATTCTTAGAATACTTTTACAATGGGTTAATTTTAAGTCTTCAAGTCCCAGAAGGAACTTAGCATGTGAACGTGAAATGTAAAATCGAGTACACTTTGAGAATAAGGTTGCTGTCTTGAACTAGATCATTGTCAGGCTGGTGGCAAACAGCAAAGTGGAGAATGACACAACGGAGAGCTGCAAGTAAAGAAATTCAAAATACCTGCAGTTTTTCTTTCCAAGGACGAACATAGCATCCTTTGCACTTCACAAGAAATGGAAAAGCACGTGTCTAGAACAGCAGTTGCAGAAGAGGTTTTCCTCCAGCGCCAGTTATTCTACCATTCATATATTTAATTGTACTACCAAGTGTATTACTAGCATTCTCTCTCATGTTATTTGCAACTAATTGTTCCTTTTGTTTTGCAAATAATTGTTCCTGTTCTTTTTTACAAATTTCTTGCAAGTTCTTCAGTCTTCTTATGCAAGGAGTGAGATAGCTTCATTGATAGTACTTCATGTGTAGGAAACAGCCCAAACACCAAACATCTGCACCAGACACCATGAGTTCAGCAGTACTGTTGCACCAGCATGATATTCATAGCATCCATTGCTATATAACTGTCTCATGCTAGAAACTACAGCCTATGTGTTTTGAATGCTAGGCTTTGATTTGTGAAGGGACTTTCTGCATTTATTTAATCATAAACTCAAGATTCCTGACAAATTATACTAACCATCTGGCTTTAAGATGCACTGATTTCCCAGAAGACTGCTAGGAAAGTAACCTAGCTACATCTCATATTTCAAAAAATGCAGAGCAGGACATCTGCCTAGCCTATTTTTTATCTGACATTGCAATCACGTACATAAGAAGTTCATGGAGCTTATAATAATAATAATAATAATGAGATTTCAATAGGCTATGGTTTGTCACTTGAATTTTGGTGTAAAACTTTGTTATAGAGCAGGAAAGTTCTCTTTCATTGAACACTTTGTTGTGCTTCTGCAAAGCTGTGTTTATCAAACTGACCCAATAATATACGACCCAAAAGTTTCAGCATTATAATTACCAAGTTGTTGGTCTAATCCTGGCTGCAGTAATGTTACAAAAAGGGTGTGAAAGCTTTGTAATAAAATTATTGATTGAACAGGCTTCTGAAGAAGTTACATGAAGAAATGCTATTTTTATTAAAAGATTACTTGAGGATTTTGCAGCTGAACCGAAGTGGACATAGATAAGACTTAGTTAACAAAATGTCTAATTCCATTAGGGACATATAAAGTGACGTATAAACCCTAAAGGTCATAGTCTGGCAACATGTTAGTGTAAATGGTAGAAAACATGATAGCATACATCAGCAAAAAGAGATTAAATCTCACCTGTACAACAGTCATTCAAAGTCTGATTGATTGTCTGCCTAGAGAAGGCTTGAGTCATTATTGTTTTAAGCTTGTTTTAAGTTGCAGTCATGAATTAGAAAAACTAAAACCTGTTTCTTTACTTCAGAAAGGAATACAGTAGTGGGTGTTGTGATTTAGCCCTAGCACCACTCAGTCTCTCCCTCCCCCTGCCCAATGGGAAGGGGGAGAGAACTAGGAAGAAGGGAAAACTCATGGATTGAGATGAAGACAGTTTCCTAGAATGGCAAAGGAAAATTACATTAATAACAATATAAGGATATTAAAATACACAAAATTAGCAAGGTACAATTTCTCACCACCCGATGTCCCAATACCAATACAGCCCGTCCCAAGCAGCGATCACAGAAACAAAACCGAGCAGCAAGCAAAGGAGCAAGAGGGAGCCAAATCAAGAGAGATCAAGATGCCCCCACCCCAGGCAACCCCCACTTATATACTGACCATGGCATTTATGGCATGGAATACTGTCTTTGGCCAGTTTGGATCAATTATTCTGGCTATATCCCTCCTAGCTTCCTGCATCTGCACGTTAGCGAGACCTGGAAAGCTGGACAGTGTCCTTGGTCTCATTAGCAACAAGTCATATCATCAGGGTGTTTATCAATATTCTTCAGATGCAAAATTCAAAACACGTAAGCTACTGAGAGGAAAATTAGCTCCATCCCTGCCAAAACCAGGACAGTGGGCCATGTCCCTCAGCACTTCAGAGTGCTTTGATGTAGGACAAGACAAGTCTCCTGGCTAAGGCTAATGGTAGTACTGTGCTAGGGGACTTTTACACAAAAGCTCAAGGTGAAAATAGAAAGCAATGTATTTAAAGGCTAGAAAATCACCAACACAGAGTAACATGCATTCCTCTATTATATTGCACTGAGATCACTGAAGGAAACAGCCTCTAGGTCAAAGAAGCCAGAAAGGTCAGACAGATCCCAACAGCAATTGAGCTTCTCTCTTTGACAAGTCTGTAAGCCTAGTCCAAAAGTTCTGTATGCACAAAAGTCATCATTGCTGAGAAGAGCAATTTAATGACACTGCTGTGACAGTGCAGCAAGAACATGGTCTGTCTGAGAAAGGGTTGGTAGGACTGGGCTCCAAGTAAGTCCCACTGGCCATGTTCCTACTGCCAACTAAAAAAAGATTGAGGAGCAATCCCTGGCACCAAAACCAAGCGTCAGTGGCTAGCTGACAGCCACCCTGCTGACACCTACATAAATTTGGTCTTAGAAAGAGCGAGCTGGAGTGACCAGAGCTAGGGTGAGAAGTAACACTCACATACGGATTTAGTGCTCAGGGTCACTCCATCTACCATTTTTATTTAAGTGTGTAGACCTAGCTATCACCATAATATTCCACAGTGCAATATCTGGCTAAGCAATATGTGCAATGTGCTTTACAGGCCTTGGAGATGGCCTTTAGACAACCAGTTCACAAGCTGTGATGTACATTACACAACATTATCCCTCTCCAAAAAGAGGAGACTTCACTTAACACTAAAGTCTGATTGAAAGCTTTTTTTCTTCTTAACTCTGATGTTCCCATTACATGGTGCTTGTGAAGTGATGACAGAAATTAATAACACTGTTCTGTGGCCACAGTCTGACTCCCAGCACACCATTTCCCCAGATCCTGTTGTATAGATAAAGGCATTTTCTTATTTATAGTTAGGCAAGTTCATCCACTTCTACAATTTCAGTTAAGAATGGTCTAAATAATTAGACCATTACTGTTCCCCTAATGATCTAATCTTTTTCAAGTGTAAACACAAGAGGGAGAAAGCAGGTCAGTCTTGGTTTCATGGATTTTTAATGACAAAACATGAAATTTCCTCTAACATAGTTTGTTCTTTCTTTTTCAGATCAATAAGAAATCAGTAAGAGCTTTACTTTTAGCAAATAGGGATTGTGTTCATTAAAACATTTTGCTGCTCCAACCTTGATCTTACCGAATACATTAAGAAGTAGGTCACTTGACAGGTCTTTTCTTTTTCTTTTTAATTGAAATGAATGAAGCTGACCCTGGCAGGTAAAACTAATTAGATCATTAAAGAAGTAGCAATATTTTTAATGATGAGATATCTTCTGTTCAACTTGGAGTTCTTTCCAAAGGAAATGAGTTTGAATCCAAGGTATACAATAAGTTTTTCCTGAAAAAAATTCTTCTATGAAGTTTGAGTAAATGCCGCAGGACTTGAAATTCACCCTGTCATGGTCATCAGCATTGCAAGAAAGCTAAATATGACTCTAGCACATCTTCTCCACTCATGTAAGTGGAGGCAAATCCACAAATGCAAGTGAAGATTGCGCCTTCTGTATTTGGGAATTAATCCTCTTGTGACTGAAGTCAATAGCCTCACATCTATGGACCAGGCAGTCTGTCAGCTCTGGTGTTCTTCAAAATGTCTTCTCAGGTCCCATGAAAAAAACTGCAACTTTAGTATGAGCTTTAGATGGAGTGAATCAACAGGTAATGCATAAAGCTGACCATCACAGTGGCAGTGGCTTGTTTCATGTTAACAGGAGGAGTCCACCAAATACCAACCCATCAGGAAAATTTATATCAGTCACCTAAATGATCATTTAGATATAGAGAAGATGTGTATGAGAATCATAAGTAGGAGGATAGATCTCAGACCTTGAAGCAATACCTGAATTTCTCTCAGAGCATGAGAGACTAGATAAAATTCAGCCATAATAAAAATTTACCTCTTTGTCCTTAGGAAAATTTCCTGAGAAATAAGTGACATTATCCTTACCCAAAAAACTTTCAAGCAGTTCTATACAAGGGCTGAAATGTATTGTGATGTTAGCTTATATCACGGCATAACTGCAATAGCTTTCTGTCCATTCTGCTGCCCTGAAGGAATCAATTCAATTTTATACATAAAATGTAAGCAATCAGCATCATTTAACACATTATTGAAAGCGAAGATATTTTCACTATTTTTTAAAGTCTGTAATTACACACTCATTTATGCAAAATTAGCTCATCTTGCAGGAAAGCAGTTATTGGTGAAATGAAAAGCATCATGCTAAGTAAACAGCTATAATAACATCGGCACAAAACCCAAACACATTTCAAAAATAAACGTTATAAAAATAAAATAAAATAAAGATAGCTTATGTCTAATTTTAGAATTATATTCCTGTTATTCGTTACAAAACAAATAGCCACAATGTAGACAAAGCAAAGAAAAACACGAAAAATAAAAGGCAGGAACATGTTCAAAGTGAGTACATTATTAAAAATAAGCCAGAAGAGAAACAGTGAAAAATCAGTAGTAACGTATTTATTGTGAAGAGGTTGCCAAATATAGGGTACATATTTATTCTGTCTTGAGTGACTGAAGAACAGCATCTATCTCAAGGAGTTATTTCTCCAGAGCAACACAATCAACATGGGATTTAACAGCAGAATTCAAGTGTCTGAATGCAGGTACCTACTGCCATAAAACCAAAGGTTGGGTGATATAAAATAGGACCCCTGAGAGTCTTTTACCTTTCTGCAGTGGCCCCTACGTGCCAGGTGGGATCTCCAAGGGCATTTCAAATGGCACCTGACACCTGTGTATGGGCAACTGAATCCAGTGCTGAAAAGTTAACATTGAACACTTTGGGTGGGCTTTGGCTTACAGTTTCTACACATGAGCTGGATGTCTAAGCTCCCATTTCAGTCCATGGAGAACTAATAAAGACAACTGAAGCCTCAAGAGTAGTTCAACTCACCCTAAAGCAGACACCTATATCTGGATAGCTGTGTATCTCCCAGACTCTGCAGACTGTATTTGCCATACAAATTAACAGATAGTGTGAAAAAAGAGAGACCGCTTGCAAGAATTTGAAACTCTCTACTGCACTGTTTTTTTATTACTTGGTATTATCGTCAAGTTTGTTTGGGAAAGCAAGATCTGGGGAACTGTATCTTTAGAAAGCTTTGACCTAGCCCAGCTGGAAACACGTGCAGTATCCAGAGGCTCATTAGTTCTCATCAGAACAACACATCATGCTACAAAAGGACATAAATGTCCAGCTGAATCACACCCCAAAGCTTTCTCTGGAGAAATGCGATTGATGCTAGCATGGAGCCAAGACAGCTAATCCAAAGCCCATGAAAGTACATCTGTGTTAGTGCTCCAAAAGAGGAGAAAGAGAAATAAATCTCTAAATACTATACTTACAATATCAGGCAAAGTTATGGCTCCCTATAAATATTTAATGAAAACCATCAATAATAAATGC
This sequence comes from Chlamydotis macqueenii, assembly GCF_036417535.1. Lineage (NCBI taxonomy): Eukaryota > Metazoa > Chordata > Aves > Otidiformes > Otididae > Chlamydotis > Chlamydotis macqueenii. Next base: position 135,138,092 of record NC_141556.1, read on the forward strand.
CTCTTCATTTCTACTCGCATCTGAATCTGTAAGGTTTTATTTCGGAAAATTAAATCTACCTACTCCACGAAGGTGGATTGCTCCCTGGCGAGTGAATGAACTTGGCAGGCACTGGTCATGGGGCCACGCTGGGGCTGGGAAAGCTCTCTGATGTGTGAATCCTCTTACGTCTACAGGAAAGAAGAGCCTAAAATGTCAGAAGGCATATCAAAAAGCAACTCTTAAGTCTTTCCTGGGGAACAAGCATGAATTCCCTCTGAAGTCAGAGCTGTGTGTATATTTGACTATCCAGAGGTTGAATGTGGCCCAAGACTCTTCATGAATTTTAACCAATGGTTGTAAAAGACCTTATGTTTCAGAGCATAAAACCCAGCTCCTTAGACTTCTTCAAACCAGAGGCAGCTGCTACGCATTTAACCTGAAGGCTGGTCCTCAGAAATACAGCCATTTGTTTTCATATCGCGCTTCCTCTCCAGTTGCAATTTTGAAATTCCGCCTTACTTGCCTACCACTTTCGGTGATATCCTGGACATGCAAGTGTTTCAACATCTCTCTCAGGCTCCAAAGTGCAGGCTTAGGCAATTCTAGGATTTGAATTCTGAATATGTGAGGCTAATGTGATGCTCTTTATTCAGAAACATTATCTGGTTTCAAAATGACTCAGAGTGCATTAAGCAGTTGCATTTCAGAGTCACAATTTTAAATACAAATTAGTATTTAGACTACAATATTGCCTATTATATGTATTAATAACTAACATTTATTTATGGAAGCAATAGAAGACAAAACAAGGTAAAAGGCCCTTTATTCCAACACAAGGTAGTCATCTTTCTATTCTTCAGAACGGATTTTTGTTTTGCTGTATTTTGCTATTTAAGGAATAGTGGAAAACTAATTTCTCAGTCTACGCCAACAGGAAATTATCACGTTATACATTCCAGTTTATGAGGTACCTCAAGCTTGTTTCTTTTTTATGCTAGTGACAGGCGCCGTAAGAAGCCTGTGAAAACTCTGGAAATAATAATGAGAGCTCTGTGACTGCCTTTGTGCTGGAAGAGCCCTACCTGCTCCCCTCCCCTCCTTCCCCAAGAACACTTGTGTAACAACCTGCAATGAACCATTCTCCACTTCTTCCTTTCAACGTGCAGTTACTTAAAGATCTCTCTGATATGTAACATTATTAAAGATATTGCCTGAAAGCATGTCCCTCATTAATCACCAATAGTTCTGATATGCACAAAGAAAAAAAGTACATCCGAAGACCTTTGTCACAGCTAGAACTGCTGCTTTCTCTGATAGGCCCAAGTATCCTTAATCTAACTAGGGAAGCAGCAAAAAAAACAAGTAATTGCTTCTGAATCACTCCTTTTCACATGAACAGCTAATTTGGTTCTGGCATACAGATGGTAAAAGACAAAGTTTGTATTCAGTGGTATAAAAAAGAAACTCTCTTTGATCATATTTCAGTCTGCTGCAATATTGATCTTACAGATATTGGGCATGAAGATGCTAATATGAATTACTGAACATACCTTTTCTGTTCCTTTGTATCAGTGTGTGTTGTGCTGCAGAGCTGCAAAATCCTTTCATTTGTCAGCTGTGCTAGATATATAATCTCTTAGATGTGCTCATTCATTTTTCATCCTTACCAGTAACTTACGCTTTTACAGTCCACAAAAGGTACAGCGTGGTAGGTAGGACTGAACAGCCTACGCAGAATGTGAACATACATTAAATAAGCTGTCCCAGGCACTGTGAATGCAGCCCATCACCACTCTACTCAAGAGGATTTTGATATGCAAAGGCTGATGCATATTTTAATCTTAAATGTATGTGTGCTGCTTTTGGCTGGGATAGAATTAATTTTCTTCATAGCAGCAAGTATGGGGTTATGTTTTGGATTTATGCTGAAAACAGCCTTGGTAACACAGGGATGTTTTAGTTCCTGCTGAGCAGTGCTCACACAGAGTCAAGGCCTTTTCTGCTTCTCACACTGCCCCAACAGCGAGTAGGCTGGAGGTGCACAAGAAGTTGGGAAGGGACGCAGTTGGGACATGTGACCCTAACTGACCAAAGGGATATCCCATACCATATGATGTTGTGCTCAGCAATAAAAGTTGGAGGAAGAAGGAAGCAGGGGACATTCAGAGTTATGACGTTTGTCTTCCCAAGTAACCGCTACACATGATGGAGCCCTGCTTTCCTGGAGACAGCTGAACACCTGCCAGCCGATGGCAAGTGGTGAATTAATTCTTTGTTTTGCTTTGCTTGCATGTGCAGCTTTTGCTTTGTCTGTTAAACGGTCTTTATCTCAACCCACGAGTTTTCTCATGCTTACCCTTCTGATTCTCTCCCCCATCCCACCGAGGAGGAGTGAGCCAGCGGCTGTGTGGGGCTTAGTTGCTGGCTGGAGTTAGATCATGACAGTATGTTTCAGTTACTGCAGATTCAGGCTGAAAGTCTGATTCTGATCTAGGGCTACAGTTAGGTGGTATAGATAATCACCAACTTCAGAAGAAGTTGAAGCCACCGACTTTATCACAAATGCTAATCCAGGCAAAATGACACCATTGAATATAATGTTCCTTACATTAAAAAAGGCACTTCAACCTTTGCTAGAGAGTTTACTGGAAATTCTTCAGTCTTGATCCTGAAAACATTAGGAGACCTCCCCAGGCAAACTGACCTTCAGAAACTAGGTTTGGCACAGCTGCCATGGCAAAACAAACAATAAAGCAAAGCACGAGAATGACTGGTTTTCAGTTTTGTCTCAAGTTGTGCCTTGAAACACCTGGTAGGATTTCTGGATCTGCCACTCCCAGTAAAGAACAGTTAAAACAGGGGAAGTAGAGCTTGGTAGGTTCCAGCACTTTTTCCATATCTGTTGCTGCAGCAGACTGGGACATTGCCTCACAGTCTTAGCATCTCCTCCTGTTCTCAGAAAAAAAATGATCCATGCCCATCAGAGACCCAGCTTCCCCAGTTCTTCCTGAGAGCCACGGTTCATACAGTGCCCCAGTACTCGGGCATTTGTATACAAGCAGGCATCATTGAACCTTTGCTGTCTTCAGGGTCAAATGCATACACATGAAGTTGTATTTCAACACTTCTTTCAGAGATACAGCATCAGTTCATCAGCTAACTGAATGGCACTTGCAGTCTCGGACTGCAATAAATGTAGATTGCTTTTATATACAGACAGCCTGAGCCCAAAGACCTTTAGAGTCCTGGCACCACTGGCACTGGAGATTTTCTTAATAGGAGAGCAGAGCCTAGAGGGATAAAAATAAGTAGCTTTTGATTCTGAGAGATTTAATAGAATCCGACATGTCTGCTGTGAAAAATTCAAAGGCTGAAAATTTGTTTTGAAATTCCAGCCCTGTGGAAATCCACATTCTCCATTAACTTGAATAAAGTCTCAATTTTTTTGCTGGAACTCAGCTCAGCTCTTTCTCTCCTTGGCTCATTTGTAAATATTTCTTCATCAGAGATGTCCACACTTCCTATGATACAACTAGCAGTTTTACCCCTGGGGCAAGCCCAGGGTCCCTCTTTATCCTTGTCCTACGTAACCACTGCTGGTTGCTGTCAAAGACAGAGTACAGGACAAGACAGTCCTTTTGTCAGACGAAATGTTCTTATGTTCTTAGAAGACTAAAACGCTGCATGTTCTTTAACACACCATTAAGTCACAGAAATAGTTATCTTGCATCAGCACAGATGGATTACCCTTGTCCAAGTGATTTTAATCACACTACAAAGTCACAACCAATTTAATGGGCCTTTGCTGGTACTCTGCTTATTCATGTCATCTTTTTAGATCTGTGGACATCTCCTGTGGTTCTTGATGCTACATTATGCTGAGCTACTCTGATCTTTTCACTGAAGATGGTTTGGGAACTTGTTTGTCTTTCTGGACTCACAGAGGGAATTGTAGGACAGCATTAGTGGGCCATTAGCTCTTGAGTGTGATTTAGCCAATATAAATGGAAGTGGCATCTGAGCCTAACTGAGTAGATTAACCTGACTAAGAAGCATCAGCACACTTAAATGAGAGCTAAGGATGGGAGGAGTTTAGAGTCCAACAGCTTAAACTTGCACTAAGCGCTCATAAGGCAGTAATAGTTTGAAAAATGGTAACAGAAGGGAATCTGTTTTCTCCTCGAAGCAGAAAACACAGCACTGGAAGGAAACACATGGGTCTCCATGACAAAACCCTCAGCCATCGCAGGCATCCACATCATCCAATCCTTTTCCTGCTCTGGTCCATCTATAAAGCAATTAGTAATTAGCTCACTCCCATCATTCCTACTGGAAGGCTGTTATAGACCGTCATTTCTTCTGATTTCCAGTCTACATTTATTTATAGCCTCTGAATATATGGGAATGAAAATGTCAACACTGAGTGTTGTGACTGCTAGCAGCTTGGAAACAAAAGGTCTTTCGTTTGTATCTGGGGAGCCACTGTCAGATCCACGACATCATCTGCAAGCAAAACACCTCACATTCGGTGTGGCTGATAAAGTTAGCGACATACCTTGTGCTTGATCTCCAGAGACCTACATGGAGACACATATGCTGAAAAGCGCATGAGTTGCAGAGTCTTGCTAGAAGTGTTTAACTGCAACTGAAACCCACAGCTTGTTTTATCAGAGAATTAATAAAGCCAACCACTTGCTCAGGGGCTGTCTCCCTTTCAGCTGTTTTGCAGGAACAGAAACTCACCAGCTAGAACAACAAGTCTGGCAGTTCTCGCTTCAACCAGGTTTGACACATCAGGGACCATGCTGAGTTTTCAGCCTCCAAAGATCAAAACACAACCTGCCTTTTCTTCTCCAATGCAAGAGGGCTCCCAGGAAAAGGAAACCAGGCTTCAGCCTGGGAGAGAGGCAGAGTTACCCTCGTACTGGGACAAAGCCAAGGGTTCCACAGAGACATGGTGAGAATGCTGGGGTGCAGCAAGAACACCCTGGGGGCATCCAACCTTCAAAGACTGTTGAGTTTTCTACCATGATAGTAAGCCCAAGGCAGTTTGTTGATTTCTTACCCTCTTCACTTCTTCACTTCATTCACATGAATGGCCCTAACCGTTCAATCTGCTGGAAAAAAAAAAAAAAAAAAAGGAAAAGCTCAAATGAAGCATTTACCTTATGCTGCCACCTGATATGATATAACATGACATATGGTGCCAGTTCCAGTCACAGCATATATCCTAAAATAACTTAATAGAATATGTCAGGACATGAAATAATAGGAAGTGATGCATGACAAATTAATACCTAAAAAAGCAGTAGCAGCTGGATGTTCAATCCTTTCTTCAATAGTTCTCATAGCACGCTTGTTGGAACAGTTTCCCATGTTCAACCTTAACAGCCACTGCACTCCAGCTCCCTTTGCAGTATACTAGAGTATGGCAAATCCCTTAGCTTTACACCACAAATCTGTGGTTTCTGGAGCTTTTATTTTTTAGATGGTGAGATCCAGTGTGAACCTCTTACTGAGCACTTTCACAGTTCACCACATGTGGTAGACAGCAGCAATATACCAGCTTTGATTTTGGTGGGGACATCTCAAAGGCCACCAGGTTCAGTGGTTCTGCTTGGTTTCAGGGATTAGCTACCCTTGCATTTCCTAGCCCAAGGCATGTTTCAGGGGCACTTGAAATGTCTGCACAGTAAGGGTGAGTTCTGCTTTGCCTTTTTCTAATTTATTTTTTGGTCTGCGTAGACTTGGTGTATGGAGGGTACTTTTTAGAGATATAATGCTTTAAAGGGTATATAATACAAGTAAAGGATCGTTCATGACACTGACATTTTCCCATTTCACACATTTCACCTGAGTCAGCTGGGCAACACAGATGGGTGCAAGGAGCATAGAGTTATCCTTACCATACAATGAAATGAGCTGTCATAAGATTTGGGGGGAAGATAAAATGCTTTAGATGGGCACCAAAACTAGTAACCAGTTCCATCACCAATTGTTTTTTCAGGCCAAAAACGTCTTTGTACAACTGCAAAGGTGAACCCACTGTTCCAAACTTTAATGGATCAGCTGCAGTCAACTGACTGTTACTACAGTAATGATACTACATATGTTGCAGCAAGCAGTCTGTGGTCTTAGGTCATTTGCTTCATTTTAGATCAGATGAACTAAATTTATTTTTTCCAGCTGAACCACTCTGCATTGGTTGTTTATACTTAAGAGGTTAAGATTGCATTATTCATTCCAAACTATTTTAATAGGGAAGCAATTTAAATTAGGGGGTTTTATGTAAATATGTGTAAATATACACATATTCCACTGAATAAATACAAAAAATAAACATGTTTCTGCAGATGCAAATAGCATCATCGTGGAAATTTATCCTTCAAATCTCTTTTTTTTGCATCATGTATTTCAGATCATCTGGAGTAGAATCATATACCTCTGTCAGAGGGTTTTGAAACTTTGCTATCAATAATCACATTAGTTGCCAAGAAGGAATGCATCCAAGCTTTAGAGTCATGTTTATTTCCCACAAGGCCTTTAATCTCCTTAATAAGACTTTGAATCTCTCTGATATTCAGAGAACTGGAGAAGTCTGTTAACTTGGCTTACATTCACTTCTGTGGACTACCTTAGCTTTTTCGTGTACTGATTATTTCCTAGCATTACTTTGTAGAGTCATAGATATTAATCACACTGGCATTACTAATATTATGTTCTTAAATCTCTCTCCTGTGTCTGGCATATTTGTATGAGAACCTTGCATTCAGAAGTGCCATCTGTTCAAGTTATGTGTAGAGCATGTATCAGCCTCCAGAGTTCAGGGCAATAAACATCCCCACATGCTCTGAAACACCAATCTCCAAGTCAATCCTGCTAAGACACACTGTGATTGGCTTTAAACCATATATGCAAATATATGCATCACTACACTTAGCAAGTTAGCCTCCTAAAGAAGGAGAAAAAGGAACCACTATTTCATTCCACAGAATGTACCAGGTTTGTGGCAAACAGATTAGTCATCGTAAACCTGCACCCTCTAAGCATTTTTCTATAGAAAAGCCATGCAGAAAATAGAAAAATGTGGAATTTGCCTAATCCTTTTATGGAATTTTGCTTTCAGTTTTGGGAACAGGACTACAGATTCTGGATCTTTTTCTACAGCACTTGAGAGCTACTGTGTCTGTAAAAGTGAGAACAAAACAAAACAAAACTTACTGACAATCAAACATAATAAAGGAGTTGCACGATACAGGCTTTCTATGAAAATGCTCTATCCACTGTTCATTACCTGACACTCGAACAGGCTTCATCCACCAAAGGTCAAGCCAAAATACCAAGAAATAAAATGCAATATAAGTCTGCTGCAGAATTATGAAGACAAATCAGGAATTGGTGGCTTTGTCTAGTACTTCAGAAAAATGCTCCCAGCTGACATATTGAACTTTCTACTTCATACTTTCAAGGATAACAAATAGCCTGTCACATTAGCTCCTGCAATGTAATTAGCATTAATAGCTGCTCAAAGTAAGCAATTACTTTCAAAGCGTGATGAATGCAAGTATAGTTTCTTAACAATAACAACCGAGAGTTCCTGTCTAAAACCACAGCAATTCATCTTGAATGACTCATGTAATATTACTTCTACTCTTCAACCAGTACATGATGCTGATCCAACCCCAACAGTGCCTTTGCTTTCACAAAAATAAAGTCCTCAGAGGCAACTTTCAAAAAAAAAAATATTCTTTATACTCCTCATAATAAGAAATAGAATGTCAATACAATCACACAAAAAGTTTGAAATGTATAGATTTAGTTCTCACTTTGTGGAAAATTTTGGTCTTTGCACATTTCCCTTCATAATGACGTTTGGGACAACCTTGGGAAATCAACATTCCTTTGGGAATTACAGCTGAGTTCTAGTATACATGTCTTGGCATAGATGCTAAACAAGGGTTTAAAATCATACAACAATTCAGCAAAAGTATAACCTTTCTCTTTCATTACAAATTTAGAAACATTTGCATTGCATTTTCCAGTGATTTCAAGCATAGCACTTAAAGAAAAAAAAAATTACTATATTGCATCCAAAAATAATCAGTCTTTAATAGCACGAAAGATATACTGATAATAAAACTTAAAGACATAATAGAATATTTTCTACAATATTAGGAAATTCTTTTTTGAAGTAACAAGATCTGCAATGTACACAGATAAATCCAGCCTAAAGCGTCCAAATCCACTGAAACAAATAATTTCATGTTGAGAAAATAGCAAAAACTCTATCTGTAGTATGTGCACACAGGGTGGGAATGTCCTGGTTGCAGTTTCATTTCAGAAGGATCATTTAGAAGAAAAGAACTGCTCTTGGAAAAGAATAGTAAACTACCAATACTATCAAACATTAATCTATTGTGAAGTTTAAGAAGCAGCAGATGGAAACTATGCTGGAAGACAGGAGTGATTAACTGGAATAGGAAATTTATCCCTCTAATAGGGTAGAGAATCTCTATGGGCATTCAGTCACTTAATATATTCTTTAGATATACATTCTGCAGGTTCTTTGAGTTCAAATCCTTAGAACCTCAGAAGACCTCAAATTGTATCGTTGCCTCACTGAATTACAAACTGAAGAAGCCATAAAAACTCTTGCAAATAACCTACAATACAAATAAAATGCAGGAATCTCTATTTCTCCTTTACTGAATACCTGATGTCTTAATGACACTGGAAGAGTAGCGACAGTTTAAGATGGTGCCTTTATTCTCTTTATTTTGCTATTTTCTCTACTTGGTGGATAAAGAACCTGTACGGATCAGAGGTTACTGGGAAGTTAACAGAGTTTAATGCTTTACATGTTTTTCACTTAGTATTTTACATATTTTTTCCCCTTCTTTTCAATTATTTTTCATAATATTTTAAATCATCTATTTATATAATTAATATAAAATTAATCTAAAAATTCCATATATTCATATGAAGGTAAGTGCAAAATGCTTTGGAATAAATTAATGAAATGTGCTTATAAAAATGTCTAACACATTCAAGGAAAAAAAAAGAATGTAAGCATAATGTAATCTTCCTGATAATAATCCTCTTATTCCCTAGACTGCTTGTGTTTGAGAAACCAAAGACAAGATTTTGAACAGCTGTCACACACAAAATATTACAATATACTAGAGAATCAAAAGAGAGAGAATTTAATCTTTTTATTGCCGTGACAAACCCTGCTGATGTTCCCAAAGAGGGTCTGCAAGGAAAGAGTAAACAATCGGCAGAGGGTCTCTGCCTCAGTGAAGTATCCTGTTTATGCCCATCATTTCCTGTGTGCCAGAACACACCAGACTGAACCTTGAAGCCCACAGGCTAACATCAAGAATAAATTATGTCATTGCAATTTTTACATTCAGCTTCATTATATACTTCCTGGGACTTTTCCCTAGTTTGTCAAGGTACTTTGCATTTCTAACTCTATTCTTCAGTGTGGCTTCTGTACCTGCAAAGTATACTCTTAGTCTTCCATTCAAGCCATCAATGAAAATACTGAACAGTATCAAACCACTGAAGAAGTTTACTCTGTGCAGTCCCCTGGTGTGACAGTGAATGACTGATATACTTTATCTCAGTGTGGCCTGCTCTGCAGTTCTGTTTTCACTTTACAGTAGTTTCAGCTACTGCAGATTTTCTTAGTTTCTTTATGATACTATTAAGAGAATATGATATGACACTGTCAGAGATCTTCCTAAGGTCATGATAGCATTTGTTCATCTGTCAGAGCCTCCTGAACTTCCAGGAGTTCTCAGAAATAGTTACTATGGATGTCAGGTTGCCTTAGCCAAATTCGCTACTGCTGCAGTTCTGTCATCTTATTACAATATGTTGCTCTCAGTGCTCTCAGTGAAACAAAAGAAGTTTTACATTTTGCAATCCTATCCTGGGCTACATCAAAAGAAGCGTGGCCAGCAGGTTGAGGGAGATGATTCTCCCTATCTACTCTGCTCTCGTGAAACCTCGCCTGGAGTACTGTGTCCATGTGTCCAGCTCTAGAGCTCCCAGCATAAGGAGATGGACCTGTTGAAGCAAGTCCAGAAGAGGGCCACAAAGGTGATCAGAGGGCTGGAGCACCTGTCCTATGAGGACAGGCTGAGAGAGTTAGGGCTGTTCAGCCTTGAAAAGAGAAGGCTCCAGGGAGACCTCACGGCGGCCTTCCAGTACCTAAAGGGGGCCTACAGGAAAGGCGAGTAGAAACTATTCAGTAGGGCCTGTTGTGGTAGGACAAGGGGTAACGGTTTTAAAACAGAAGATGGTAGATTCAGACTGGACATCAGGAAAAAAAATTTCACAGTGAGGGTGGTGGAGCACTGGAATATGTTGCCTAGAGAGGTGACAGATGCTCCATCCCTGGAAACATTCAAGGCCAGGTTGGATGAGGCTCTGAGCAACCTGATCTAGCTGAAGATGTCCCTGCTCCTTGTAGGGGAGTTGGACTATATGACCTTTAAAGGTCCCTTCCAACCCTAACCATTCTATAATTCCATGACTGGATGATTTCCTGACTTTAAACTAGCTGTCCACAGTGAGACAAGGAGCAGAGCTACAGATTGCATTGGGAAACCCACCCTCAAATCGAGATAAATAAATGAGCTCAGAGGATCTGTTTAAGTGTAAGGGTGTGCAAAACCCATAAGCTGAGAGAACATATTCTAGAGCCAGCAGGAGTAACTCACAGATGTCTCTGCTGGCATAAGAAAAACATCTGCCATTCAGTAGAGGTCTCTTCTGCCACTTTCTAGATTCACAAATTGCACAGTTCACCACTTCACCTGCCCACTGATAGGTGCTTTGCAACTTTGAACAGCCTAAAGCAAGCAACAGAAACTGCTGAAAACTTCAGGCCTGGCAAGATTATAGCTAAGTTCCCAGTAATAAACAACTTCTGCAGCTCATTTCTCAAGTTATTTACTAGAACAAAACTTAGAAATTTTGAAATTTCCTGCTGAATAGCAATCTTGAAAAGAAACAAATCAGAAGGGAAAAAAAAGCAAAATCTTTTTCTTTTTTTTTCCTCTCAAATAAGACAGATCATTCATCCAAGAAGCTATTCCTGTGGAGATACAAGCAGTCCAGCAATCTTCAACCATGGACTGGGGAGCCTGGAAGTCCAAAGACCTCTACAAATTTCCAAAGATGCTGAAGTCAGAAACTCTGAGCCTAGCGCTTTCATGGTACTATGAAGGTGGTAGTTTTTCAGCTGGATATCTGCAAGTACTAAAACACCCACTTAAAATCCAAATCATTAATGCTTCTTCAGCTGCTGGACAACCTGCCGTAGAGTGTTCAACAGTGCTCTTAGTAAGCTTCTGGGAAACCAGGCAGAAATGGCGAGCACTATCAATTCTTCATCAGGAGTTTACTGAAATCACTCCAGCTCTACAAAAGAAGTAACGTTCTACAAATTACTGCATGCAGCATTCCCATAATAAGGAAAAGATATATGCAATCCACCTGACTGTCACCAAAGCCGCCAGCAATCCAGGCAAGGAAAAGCCCCAGAACAGTACTTCCTCCTATGCACTCAGCCACTGCAATCTCAGGACTTTAAAATGAAGAGGCAAGATGAGATGTACTGTCTCAATGACAGCCAACTTGTAAATTAAAATGAATATCACATTTGAATTTTTGGTTGCCAAATTTCCAAACTGAATTTCCATTTGATACAGCCATTCATGTCAGGAATTAATTTGGATCCAAAGCTCTGACAAACAACATGACAAATCCCTCCCTTATAGCCTTTTAATCTCCACTTCCCAGTTTCTACAGATGACATGTAAGTACAGTATAGGTACTCTGTGAACAAAAAGGCTCCCACACCTTGAGGCAGCTTTGGCAGCTGAAAAGGTCTCATCATGGCTTACAGCGAAGCTCCTGTCTAGCAGATAATGATGCTTTAAAACTTTATCTTTTGGCAATCTTTAGAGAAATCCTTTCAAATTTTGGACTTCTACAGCATTCCTTCTACCCGTGAACCTGCCAAGCTCTAAGAAATCTTTAGCTACTTGCTTTTTTTTTTATATTATTTATGGCTAAAAATGTTTAGAAAGTGAGCCAAATGCATAATCTTGTACATGGGCTTTTTCTGGCAATGTGTGATGACACCTTTATACCACTGTACCTTAGCAGACAGTGAAGGCATTAAATCAAAATAACAGTGTGAGCACAGAACCTCAACACTGTAAAAAAAATGACAAGCACTATCAGATTTTTCTCAGTTGCTTGCATATCACAGACATTATCTGCTACTGTCTTCATTCATTACTGAACTCTTCCAACAACAAATTGCTATGAGATTTTAGTGCCTTTCATGGTAAGCCATTCTAATGCCAATTTCCTCAGACACTTACTGCCAGCAGACTTCAGTATTGCCCTACATATTCTACTTCAACAACCATCCAAGGCACTTGCATCAGCTGGAAACAGTAACACAGATTTAGAGGACCCGGAATGCATTAAGTGTTTGAAAGAAGTCATATTATGGAGACAACAAGCAACATAAGGCTTTAACCCAATGTTTAGTCTGGTACGCTATGAATGTCTTCACTAGAAGCAGAGGTAGCACAAAGCACAAGGACTTCGAGTTTTCATCCAGATCTCAAGTTGAAGCCACGTGTGAAGCCAAGACCAAATGAGATTTGTGTTTAGACAGCGCTGAAACCATTTGACTGTTTCAGAGTGTCTCACTTAAAAGTATGGAGGCATCTCGAGAGTCCCAGATGGGAGGTCTTCTGCCATCTTACATCTCAGGAAACTAGAAAGAGCTGCTATTTCTGCTGAGATTTTCATCATTTGGAGAAAAAAAAAACACAGAACGAACAACTCATATAATTTTGAGGGCATCTAAAACCATACCCTTTGGAACCATGTGTCTTCCTTTGCCCAGACATTAGCTCTTCTTTTTGCCCAGAAATTTTGTTGAAGCAGATTTTTAAACCTATATGTGTTTAAAACCTATGTATATACACACACGTGTATATATATATATATATATATAAGCCTGATGTTCTTGATGAGAAAGTTTCCTGTCATCAGCTATAGGTGTCTAGTGCCATTTTAGATACCCTGGAGTATCCCATATGTCCTCCAGCTGCTTCTCCAGATGGACAAAGGTCTCCCATGTGTCCTATGCTACATCCACCAGTCCACGAGTGAATGTCTCATACGTGCTGGACCATGTGAAACGGTACTAGGCACCTATATGAAGGCACCTGATTTGCTTCTTGGATGTCTGATGTGGTAAGTGCCTCCAAGCAATTTTCAGGAAACGTTACATTTATAGTACACAAGTTGTGTGCAGTACAGCTTTGCTGCAAAGACAGACATGCTGCACTTGTGCTGGCCAGTTGGCATGTGAGTCTCTGAAGATTTGTTTCTTGCACATCATTAGTCATAGCTCAAACACATAGATTTCTATTCAGAATATTCTTGAACAGGAGTATGGAGTCTTAGTACATGGGAATAAGTCTACAAAGATTATTTAAATTACCCTTTACATATATGGCTGATGACAAAAGATTACAAAGAAAATTATTGAATGTTTCTCATGTGACTTTCACAGCAATCTACTCCACTAGTCAATAGTGCATTTGATTTCAGAGAGAGCACTGGTCAAATTTTACATTAAAAAAGACAATTTAACTAGAATAAAATCAATGGAAGAAGGAAGACATCAATAAAAAAGAAATCTGATGGTAAAAACATGTAAATTAATTTGAATCATTTCCATTTACCATTACCTTTTGATGTTAGAGCATATTGTTTCAAATATGATTAATGTCAAATTTGCTTTGTGTGGATTCACTTTGCTTAGCTATATAAAATATGCAAACTACCATTCTATTATGTCAAAATTATATAACATATTTTACATTATAATATCTTGATGTTATCTGAATGAAACAATTAAATGGTTCTGAATCATTTTTCTCATTCTGTAGGAAGCTGGTAAGTTATTTTTTTGTTTGATTGTGAATTAAGACAAATTTGAAAGTGTTGAGATTCTCCGCAAGCTAAAATTATAATCTTTACCAGCTCGGGAAGGGGAGGGCACATGCAATCCAGGAGGTTCCTGGAATCCGTGGATAACAACTTCCTTCTCCATGTATTAGAGGAGCCAATGAGGAGAGGTGCTATGCTGGACCTTGTTCTTATCAACAAGGAGGGGCTGGTGGGGAATGGTGGAGTTCAAGGGCAGCCTTGGCTGCAGTGACCATGAGATGGTGGAGTTCAAGATCCTCAGGGCAATGAGGAGGGCATGCAGCAAACTCTCTACCCTGGACTTCAGGAGAGCAGACTTTGGCCTCTTCAGGGATCTGCTGTGCAGAGTACCATGGAATAAAGCCCTGGAGGGAAGAGGGGCCCAGGAAAGCTTGTTAATAATCAAGGATCACCTCCTCCAAGCTCAGGAGGAGCTTCCCAACAAAGAGGAAGTCAGGCAAACACACCAGGCAATCTGTAGGGACAAACAAGGAGCTCCTGGGCCAACTGAAAAGCAAAAAGGAAGTCTACAGAGGGTGGAAGCAAAGGCAGGTAGCCTGGGAACATTACAGAGAGATTGTCTGAACAACCAGGGATCAGGTAAGGAAGGCTAAAGCCCTGACAGAATTAAGTCTGGCCAGCAACATCAAGGGCAGCAAGAAAAGCTTCTTCAGGCACATTGGGGATAAAAGAAAGACCAAGGAGAATCTGGGTCCTCTTGGGAAGGAAAGGGGAGACCTGGTTAACCGAGGCATGGAGAAGGCTGAGGTACTCAATGACTTTTTTGCCTCATTCTTCACTGGTGAGGGCTCTAACCACATTGCCCAAGTCGAAGAAGGCAAAAGCAGGGACTGGGAGAATGAAAAACTGCCCACTGCAGCAGAAGATAACATTTGAGACCATCTAAGGGAACTGAAGGTGCACAAGTTCATTGGCGCTGAAGAGATGCATCTGCGGGTTCTGAGGGAACTGGCAGATGAAGTTGCCAAGCCACGGTCCATCATATTTGAGAAGTCCTGGCAGTCTGGTGAGGTTCCCGACAACTGGAAAAGGGGAAACATAACCCCCATTTTTAAAAAGACAAACAAGAAAGACTCAGGGAACTACAGACCGGTCAGTCTCACCTCTGTGCCTAGCAAGGTCATGGAGCAGATTTTCCTGGAAATCATGCCAAGGCACATGGAAAATAAGGAGGTTGGATTGGCAACATGGTTTCACTAAAGGCAAACCATGCCTGACCAATTTGCCGGCCTTACAGCATCGGTGGATAAGGGATAAGCAACAGACGTCATCTACCAGGACTTGTGCAAAGCGTTTGGCATCCTTGTCTCTAAACTGGAGAGACATGGATTTTATGTATGAACCACTCAGTGGATAAGGAATTGGCTGGATGGTCACAGTGGAAGAGTTGCAGTCAATGGTTCAATGTCCAAGAGGAGACCAGTGACAAATTGCATTCCTCAGGGGTCAGTATTGGGACCAGTGCTGTTTATCATCTTTGTTGGGGACATGGATGGTGGAACTGAGTGCACCCTCAGGAAATTTGCCAATGGCACCAAGCTGTGTGGTGCAGTCTAAACGCTGGAGGGAAGGGATGCCATCCAGAGGGACCTTGACAGGCTGGAGAGGTGGGCCTGTGCAAAACTCATGAAGTTCAACCAGGCCAAGTGCAAGGTCCTGCACATGTGTTGGGGTAATCCCAAGCACAAATACAGCATGGGCAGATAATAGATTGAGAGCAGCCCTGAGGAGGAGGACTTGGCAGTGATGGTGGATGAGAAGCTCAACATGAGCTGGCAATGTGCACTTGCAGCCCAAAAAGCCAACCACATCCTGGGCTGCGTCAAAAGAAGCATGGCCAGCAGGTCAAGGGAGAGGATTCTCCCCCTCTACTCTGCCCTGGTGAGACCCCACCTGCAGTACTGCGTCCAGCTCTGGAGCCCCCAACATCAGAAGGACCTGGACCAGTTGGAGAAGGTCCAGAGGAGGGCCACGAAGATGATGAGAGGGCTGGAACACCTCTCCTATGAAGGCAGGCTGAGAGAGTTGAGGTTGTTCAGCCTTGAGAAGAGAAGGCTCCATGGACACCTTATGGCAGCCTTCTGGTACCTAAAGGGGTCTTATAGGAAAGATGAGGAGAAACTCTTTAGCCTGTTGTGATAGGACAAGGCGTAACAGTTTTTAAATAGAGGGAGGTAGATTTAGATTAGATATTAGGAAAAAAATTTTTACAATGGGAGTTGTAGAACACTGGAACAGGTTGCCCAGAGAGGTGGTGGATGCCCCATCCCTGGAAACACTCAAGGCCAGATTGGATGAGGCTCTGAACAACCTGATCTTCAAGGTTGAATCAATCAAGGAGATGTCCCTACTCCTTGCAGGGGGGTTTGAACTAGATGACCTTTAAAGGTCCCTTCCCACCCAAACTATTCTGTGATTCTGTGATTTATATGGCTGAAGAGTAGCTGCTAACACATGTATATACATTTCCTATTTATATTAATTTCTAAAATTATGTACAAGGTTTGCAAATCCTTATTACAAATATCCTTTTCTACAAGCTTTGTTCTTCATTTTATGCAAATGTCATATGACATTTGCAAGCCTTAAGAAACTTCTAGGTAAAAGCAACTACCTTGGTTTTAGACCTCTTTTATCCTTAGACATTCTGAGCCTCTCTCTTCTATCCTAAAAACAGCAGCATATTTCTGTGGAGACAGTAAACATCATTCTGTTAATTTTAGAAGATCCTGGGGATTGTAATTTCCATGACTTACGCAGAATACCAGCTGGGATAAACTCAGTGTTATTCTTACATAAGGGAGAATTAGACTGAAACTTGTGAAATAATCAACTCAGCTTTAAAAATATTTAAATATTTCAAAAGAAAAAGAATCACCATAATAGAATAAAAGATATCATGCTAATATATAATTATAAGCACTCAATACTAATTCAATACTGATATTTACTCCTTGGCTGTAGAAGACTAAGGCCTTCTCTCAAAAGCTGTTGTGAGTGTAAGTCCCTTTGTACAGGCACAGAAAATGCCTTTCTCTTGCAAAATAATCTTAAAAGTAAAAGAAGGAAGCAATATATTTGTGTACCATCCTGAGGTGAAGCCAGGATATCACCCACATATGTATCCATACATAACGGAGAGGGGCTCCCAGTTCTCACCATTTAGATGCAGCCTGGCTGCTCAAAAGATATATAAATAAATATAACCACTAAGCTACCATGGGGAATCAATTGCTCAGATGTGTTAAAAATAGCCTCCTGACTTCTCTCCTGTCAAAACAGATTTGTTTGTAAGGACATGAGAAACAAGCATGCAATGAAACACAATCTAGATAATCCATTTACATGTTTAGGCTCTTATTTGAATAGCCTAAATGAATGATCCTAATATAAGGAGTTTCCAAAAAAAGACTGTTTCCAAGCTATCAATGGATAAAAGGACACCTACAGTTATAGCACCCTTTAAAGAAGGTTAGAGAGATCTTAAACCTGCTAGGAAAATCAGGTACCGGTGGCATCCCTGAAGGTAAAGGTGACCTGTGTAAAGAGAAAGGATATTTTATTAATTCCTTCCTTCCCTCTTCTTCATGAAACAAGATGGACCATGTGATAGGATATCTCTAAATTACAAGAATAGAGCATAAAAGCTGGTAATAAAATTAACATACATTAATTCTGGCTTCCCTCCCATATATCCCACCTAACCTACCAACAGTAATTAATGATGAAGATTAGGTACATACTTGGTTTCCATAAGATGATAGGCAATGTGTTTGCTGACTGTCTCTGTACAAGTAGAGGCATTAGAGGAGCCTGTCAATGAGTGTCAGTGAACTTGAGTCTAAAATTCTCTCTATAAAATTTTTCATAAGAATTTCTATTCAGCTAACTTCTCAATAATAAAATAGTCAGCTGAATACTTTGAAGTCTGATTTCAAACCGAAATGCAGACCAGCACTGTCAGTATATTTATTCAGCATTAATAACGGCTTTGCTGATTTATGGTTCTGCTGATAAAGTAGAGCATATGCACAGTACCCTTCCCCTCCTGATAAGAATAGAGAAATATCAAGATGTGATTTTGTAAACAGATTATTTTAAAAGAGATTTTGTACCTAGAGCTGATAAACAACATAGGATAGCAAAAGCACCAAAAAGAAATATATAGAAAGGCTTTTTAGAAAGAAAAGAACTCAGAAGAGTTTAGACACTTAAGTGACATCAGTCCTCTCTAAACTTGTGATGGTCAAATGCTAAAACAGACAGTCATATGTCTAATTAGCTGTTTTCACACTGTTTTAGCTAAATACTGGGTTTGGACAAATATCTGCAGTATTTGTACTGGAATCTGCATGCTAATGCAAGAGTCCCTGTGCTCTGGATAATACACACTTTTGTTCCAAATGTTCAATGCCATCCAGTATTTTCTAGAAATAAGTATGCTTAATTTATGAGTGTGAAAGTATTGAAAAGATAGACACCTGTCCTCAGTCCTCCTATGCAATATAGCTATTTCATTCTCACAAAAGTAAAAGCAGCCTGCCCTGCCCTTTCCTGCCCTTGTTGCAGCTTCTTAAGACAGGAACCCACCACACACACATAGAGATCTCCCATCATTTCCAGATGACAACTATTTTAGTCAGACATCATCTAACTGGTAGATACTTAATTAATGAAACAGTTGTTGTGGTAAAGACCTAATTACAGAGCAGTTGTTGTCAGTGGGTATCTAGAGCAGTTGCTTCTGTTGCAGACCTTGAGAAGGTCTCATGTCCCAGGAAGCTTGTTCAGCTCTGACAGCTGAAGTACAGCGTGCTATCCCTACCTGCGATCTTTGCCCTGCCTGTATCCCTAGACCACCACAGCCAAATACTGCAAACATTTGCTAGGAAATCATGAATATGCCCTTTGCAGAGCACATGCAGCAAACCCAAAGCTTTGGGGATGTGTCTACACCACCATGTAGAAGGTCTGTGCATGCACAGTGAGCCTGTGCTTTCAGGACATGGGGATTTAAGCTCCAGCAGCTCACACATCATGCCCAGAGGCTGCCTGATGTTTACTGCAAGTGTTAGCTCTGCTGCCCTTGCAGAGGACAGTCGTTCAGCTACCAGACACGTGCCAGTCTGGACAAATATACAAATTCCTCCAAATTCCTGCCTGAAAAAGAAAAAGGATAGGCCTTCCATGCTCAAAAGTTAAGTTGTCAACTCTGAGGCTTGCCATGCACTATGAATTTTCCGTGGGTGTTTGAGAGAGATACACCAGTGTCTTTGGTTAATCCAGCTAGCCCTAGAGAGCCAAGGGGATGACCACCTCACCCAGCCTGGACGGGATCGTACTCAAGGAGTACACAAGGACAGGGTAGAGTAAGACAGACAGACCTCAGCATTTGACAGTCTGTATCAAGGTCCATACTACAGTGAGTGGGATCTGAAATGTGACTTCCCAGTCTCACCCCTCTCTACAGCAGTAGCTGTTCTAGAAAGCAGAGATGTCCTACTGTGTTTACAGCCATTTGCAGACAGAGCCAGGAGCAATGCAGACACTTGCAGACCCTGGGAAGCCTGTTTTCTCAGGTCAGCTTTCGGTGAAAACAACTGCCCTGACTCCTCTAGCGAAGAGGATTGCCATATTGGGCCAGTAAAGTAATGCACACCACAGGCTACTGGCAGGAGGTGAGCTCTGCCATCCAAAAGGCACAGAAGTTTTCCACTTTTCCAGTAACAACACTCAAGGTAGGAAAAAACACCCGGAGGCAAGAGGCTACTCAGCTGGTCCCTGAGACAAGATGCCTACTCACACGGTGGTGGCAGGCAGAAAGGGGGAGGCACTCACCTCAGTCACAGGCCACACAGCAGCAACCAATTAGCATTTACACAGCTCTCCAGCACTTTGCTAATGTATTTTATCCCTACTTAACCCCTCTTCAGCTCCATTTCCCCATGGGTGCTCAACAAGTCAGTGGCTGAGCTGGAAAATGCATTTCTTGCTGGCTCCAGTCTCTGCCAGGAACACAGGTGCTACTTTAGTAGCTCCCTATAGATGCTCGTCATGCCTAGCAACAACAAATTGAATTTTTTCTTACAGCAGATTAATTATAGGAGACTCCAAGTAGTAGAAAGGGCAAGTGCAAAGTGCCCAGCTTCAAATTTTAAGGCAAAATTACAACCCATGTTTGCCTGCATTTTCTTTTCCCTGCCATCAATACCAGTTTATTCCTACTGTCTCTTCAGCTACAGAAGTGAGAGTTCAACCTGATTTTACTCAGCCACCCTGGGGAACATGTTCCTGCCAGCAGCATTCAGCTAAACCCTGTTAAAAACATATAAAATCAGTGGGGCTTCTTCATACTCCACCAGGAGAGAATTCAGTTCAACTTCTTCCTTTCCTCTAGTGACTGTGATGCCCTTTTCAGCAAGTGTCATTAGGCAGGAGAAACACTTGTCTGAAAGGCTCTGATCTAACATGGACATTTCAGCTCTGTCCTGCAGGCAAGAGCTCCATACTGTTTTGACAATTTCTATAAGAATTTCTGAGTGTTACATTTTGAGTGAACTTTGCCTCAAAATATCACTCTTGTAGGAACCACAGATGGTGAATCCGAAGTAGACAGCGCTCTGCTTTGGTCTCCATGAGGTTCAGAGCACGGAGGAAATGGTTAAAGACATCTATAAGATGGTTAAAGACAACTGAGGTAAGATGATCTCACTTAACTTCAGATATCAACACTAGTTATTCTAGGGGGTCTTCCTCATCTGATTTAGATATTTCCTTTAGGATTAGGAGAATTGCCCATCTTTCTCCCTTGACCGTAGCAGGAGATGAGACAGCAAGCACCAATGTAGAGGAATCTGGTCAGCTGAATCCCCCTCAGGCTGTCGAGGGACAATTTTTAACCGGACACGACCTTTTCAAATAAAGCAAACACTGTTTTACCCTCTGTAATTAAGAGGAATCAAAGTTCAACCAACTGAGCTAATCAATTCTCTTTCCCCATTTTGCCATGGATGAAGAAAGAGGTAACAGATTTCCAAGTTAGGAGTAGAAAAGAGATGTGAAACAACGTAAGAAAGGAAAGGGAAGAGAAGAAAGCATCCGAACTGGGGCAGAGAGGGATTTTTCCCAGTACCACACTGGTTCAGCTCCAGCAGATGAAGGAGACATGCATCATGTAAACATACAGCTGGGGAAAATTATAGCCAAAAGAGAGCTATCCAGGGAAATGGTGAAGCATGGAAACTGTCAACAGATCTACTAACTGTATTAAATTCTGGTGTCTAAAACACATGCTTGAGCTCAATATTCAGGTTCCTTTGATGGTCAATGGAGGAAACAGGCAAAATTAGATCAGATGGAAAGCATACACTGCAAATGTCCAAGATCTGTTGGAGGAATCCCACTTGCTGTAATTTTCACCTATAGAGAGTCCACCTTTGGTTAGAAAATAAGAAGCCCATCCTAGCTGTCCCAACTTAGGGAACTCGAACCTGACATGATAACAAGCAGCAACCAAAATGGACAGGATAATTTAGAACTGTGTCTGAGCAGCGTGGGAGGGGCAGGGCAGCTGTTCTCTGTCTAATGTTGGAAAACACCCCTGTGGTGTGGCCCACAGCTTTCCTTGGTATCCATTTTATTACCCAGAAAAGTTCAGGAAACCAAAGGGGATTCAGAGAAACAGAACAGAAAGGGCTAGAGCTCTGGAGGGAAGAAATGAAAGTACTGAAGCAGCAAGTATATGTTATACATGGAGATATAATTTTGATGATATCTTGAGGAGAGCCAAATTTTCTTTAAGATTGGTATTTACTGATACGAGATCAAACTAGATTTTTACATTAAAGTGTGTGAAAGACCAAGAGGACAATGAAGGAGACAGAGCTGTTTAAAGAAGGTGCATAGAGAAAGTAGCAAAAAATCCAAGAGAAACATGAGGACAAATTTTCCCGAAGCTGACATCTACTAGGTTGTTTCTCATAATGAAGAGATGTCCCTCCACTTGAGCTTAATAATACCAATGAAACACTAGATAATTCTTCAAAACAAACAAACAAAAAAAACATGCTGAGAAAAGTATTTATACATTGATATTGTGGTTCTAACTTCTGCTAGCTTTTATACATAGCTTAGTCTCTTGCAAACTGCCTTTTCAAAAAAAGTCAAACAGAACATTTTCATTGATTGCAAAAGGCTTTAGAGTAAGTCAAAATGTGAAGGCATATCATCCAGTCTCTGTGTCTGCAGGCTAAAACAAAATTGCCTGGTTTTAAAATGTGCAGAATTCCTGCAGTTTCCACCAGCTTCAGTGAGGGCAATACAACAGACAGAATAAAGATTAAATGAAAAATCATCCTGTGGATTTGTCTTCCACGACAATTAAGGCAGTTGGTGTTGTTTTCTCCTCTTCTGCTGAATTTTGGCAACTATACCAACGATGTCCACACTAACTGGGACAACCTCAAAAGGAGGTGCCTTAGAAATCATTCCTATGACAACTGCCAGGCCTGTGCCTGGCAGCAGGGACTGCAGGGAGGTGAGATGGACACAAGCAGGATCCTGTGGTTACTCTATGCAATAACCCGTACTGGGGAGCAGGCAGCTTGCAGGGTTTGGGTAGGGGCGGGGTGGTGTAGGTAGGGGTCTGCCTGAACTTCAGCAGAAACTTGGCTTTGGTGGGTGGTCTATGTCAGCTTACACGTTGCTTGAGAAATCCCATTGAGCACGTTTGTAAACTGCAAAAGGACTGAACAGACCAGAGAAGCTGAGATTATTTCTGTCTGTTCAGCCCCTCTGTGACCTTTCTGTACCAGGAAAACGAACTGGTGAGCCTGGGAAAGAGAAGGAAAGAGAAGCAAAGTGGGGGTGACAAATGGGAGAAGGTGAAGTGTTGAGAAACTAAGAAAAAATTCAGCCTGATGTTTAAATTTGGCAAACTAGTCAAAATAGGGCTGAAGTGGATCTGTTTCCTGTGAATGTACTGGTAACAACCTTGTTACTGTGTACTGGGCTCCCAGTTTTGACACCCCACTTCACCTTGCATTAAGTTGTGTTACCAGCCCTGAGCCACAGCTCTCCTGACCCTAAATTTAACAACTCTCTGGGGTCAAATGGGGTTGGCACAGCTTGGTGAGCCTGAGCTGGGCTGCTTGCGCAGTTTATGTCAGCTCTCTAACCTAAGGGTATTCTTCATCAGAGCATCTCATTTTCTGTAAACTGTGCTGTTAAATGCTTGAGTAATCACTCAAAGTTGGTCAGATGACTGTTCATGCACAACAGCTACACCAAAAGTCCAAGGAAGAGAACATTCATTCGCTGACGTCTTTACAGAGATAAAGCGACATGGGCTCTTTCACAGCTAGAATGAGCTTTTTATCTTCTAACCAAAGGTGGATTCTCTAGTCAGTCACAGAAAGAAGGATTCATCCAATAGGTCTTGGATATTTTGCACTTTTAATCTGATCTAGTTTTACCTGTTTTCTCCATTGATCATCAAAGGCAGCTAAACATTTATCTCAAGTATCCATTTTAGATACCAAAGGTCAATGCAATCTCACAAAGTCACTGCCCAAAACTTCACAACTAATCAGGCTGCATAAACAGCATTACCAGATAACTGCTGGTAATGACCACAGCCCTGCTTCCTGCTTTCCAGACCCCTTTTTCTTATTCTGGAAACCCAAAGGAGCCTGTCCCCCATCAGCTCTGCCCCCACAGCAGCAATTCTCAGTGAATTACCAAAACCAGCATTTACTCCTTAGCAGCCACTCAGTGCAAACCAGGCTCAAGTTGCACTGTTTGGCTACTGAGACACTGAATTAAAAGTGAAATTGTGGGAATAAATTAGTTGTGACAACTGACTTGGAGGATTAAATCCCCAAGGTCTAACTACAGAATTTGTGCATCAGGAAACTGATACCCTAAGGAGGTGAGGAAGGACTTCTGGGTCACTTATGGAGCTTTCTCCTCTTGTAGCAGAAAGTCAGTCGAATTTCTTCAGCCTCCTACTGTTTTTTTAATGACCATAAATACTTTCTAGCAATAACATTAATATTTATTTTCCCTGAGACTTAATCTGGCAAGTGGAAGTACAGCCTGTTTCTTCTTATCTCATTTGGAGACTGCTTTGCTGATTTTCATGGAGTATACTGAGCATCAGTGGGCCCTATATGGATTTGGCTGGGTGGGCAGGCAGGGTCTGAAGGAGGATTTTCAGGACACATATGTTTTGCAGTTCTTCCTTCTGACATTTCCTCTGTCTGGTAATTGATGCACACCTGGGTTCTTTGCTGGGTGCTCACCCTGAGTGAGAAGGATGAGGACCTACAAGAGAAAATTCTCAAGGAATTAAAACACACACACAAACACACACATTACCGAGACAATAGAAAATTAACATTCTCTGAGGTACGGTATTGGGAAGACTGTCAGAGAGAATACAGCTCTGAGAAGCAGCAAAGATGCTCTCCAAGGGGGAATCAGATAAAACAGTTCAGCATGAAAAGTATTCACAAAGGCGTCCCTGATCACGACCGCCATTGCACAGGAGAGGGATCAAATCCATGTTATAAGTGAAGTAAACTCTGCAGTGGGAGCTCAGAAGTTTCTCAGCATCGGGGGATCTTCCCCAAGGAGAAATTTTGCATAAACAGCCATTGTAGAGGAGCTGGAGACGCTGCTCGAGACAGCATGAACAAATTCACCTGAGAGATGCTGTATAAATATTTGAAATGGAAGAAGAGCTTAACATAAGAGCTGTCTCAGCCATAAAGGAATATGCCAGTTCCCTTGGACAGGTGGCAGGAGAGGCCGTGGCTCTGTGGTGAAATCAAAATGAGAGCCCATGCAGAAGAAACACCAATGGATGACCTGTGAGAGATAAAACCCAACCAAAACCCAGCCTTGCTAAATCACAGGCCTCACACTGGATGAACACCTCAGAAGTGTGGTGAGGGGGAGGAGGGTCTTTCTGCTGGGCCTGTTTTGTTGGAAGCAGAGGATCCACATAGGAGAGAGATTTAGGAAACCAGCCAGGTGGGAACAGCTTTCACTCCATCCCGTGAGGGAGTCCTTGCAGAAGAGAGGACGGGTTGAACCCTGAGATGATCCCTCCTTTGCTCTTACACCAGGGACAAGGTCTTTAGGTTGACATGTAGGCACCTGGAGAGGCTTGCTGAGCACTTTGCAGTCAGAGAGATCGGGACCAGGGAGGTGAGAGCAGGATGAGGAGCGGGATGGGAGGTGGTGCAAATCTGCATTTTGGTTCATCCTGGGTGACTGTTGGAATAAGGAGCCCAAGAGAAAATAATCAGCTGCCGGTGACCTGGAGGCATACTGGAGAGAGCATCTAGTCCAGCCAGTGGTAGGACAAGGAAAAGAGATGTGGGAGCAGGGAAGTGTGAGGAGAAGGCTGTTGTACAGAGATGGAGTGTCTTACGGAGTAAGAGAGTGTCTTACTCATGCAAGGAATTTAAAATGCCACATTCCCATTTGGGTTCAACTCTTCTTCTCATCTATTCCACTCCTGGGAATTTCCAAAAATCACTTCTTTGGAAACTGCTTATCTTGTATGCAGTATGTTTTGATTTTCTCTGGACACATTTAAATACTCTCTGTCCTGTGCTAGTGTAAGGGGTTAATATAACTCAAGTCCTTATGAAGCCTAGTCCCTGTTCCTATTGCAATGAATTATATTTAATTAAAGAAATTTGATTAATCAACAAGTAATTGGACCTGCAGTCTGCCGCTTGATAAGCATTTTATATTGAAATTCAGAAGCACTTCAAGCACTCAGTTTTTAAAACCTGACAATCCTTTTCCTGACTGGAGTGGTCCACAGAAGGGGATGCAGGGCTCCACCAGGCACTGGCCACAGCGTGCCCCATGCTGAGCGGTGGGTGCTGCCCCAAACAGTGAAGCAAGCTTGATCACAACCACTGCCTCTTAGCAAGGAGGTAAATAGGAGAAAAAGCGTTTCTGAGCTTCCTGCAGCCCAGAAGGATGGAAATATGGATTTCTCCATCAGCCTGTGAGACACAGAAATTTGTTCTGCCACTTGAGGCTTTCAGAGCACCATGAAAAAAAGGCTACATCAGGCTGAGGAGTCCCCTGACCCAGTCTTTGCAGGAAACACAAGGAAAAAAAGCCAGATCCCAAATAAGCAGGAGCCAGAAAGTCTCCCTGAGCCTCAAGCCCAGTTCCAAAGCCTCAGCCAGTGGTGTCCACCACTACTATGGTGTTGTGGTTTTGTTTAGTGGGGGGGGCCTAAGGTGGTAGCTTCTGTAGGAAACTGCTAGAAGTTGCTCCCCTTTGTTCAGTGGACTCGGCCAGGCCTAGGGCGGATCCGCTGCTGGCCAAGGCGGAGCTGATTGGTAGCAGAATGTTCCGTGATAACGCCTCTGTGATAACGTATTTAAGAAGGGAACAACAGGAAAAAAAGAGAGAGAAGAGAAGATGTGAAGAAGCTGAGTGGGGGCAGAGGCGCAGAAGGGGAGGCACAGGCCTCTTGGGCCTTGCAGGCCTCACCCTCTGGCCTCTCGCCAGGCAGCCGACTGGGCCCAACTCAGCCCAGCCTGGCTGCAAGTAGTGGAGAGGAGATGAGATGGATGATGTGAAGAGATCCTGAGAGGCGTCTGCCAGCCTGTTGTGAAGAACTTTTCTTGTGAGAGGAACGGCTGCAGACGCCAAAGTCAGTGAAGAAGGAGGGGGAGGAGTAATGCAGCTCCTGGCCAAGATTCCCCTGCAGCCTGTGGTGATGACCATGGTGGAGCAGGTTGTCCCCCTGCAGCCCATGGAGGTCCACAGAGGAGCAGAGATCCACTTGGAGCCTGTGAAGGACCCCACATCGGGGGAGGTGGATGCCTGAAGGTGGCTGTGGCCCGTGGAGGGCCCGCTGGGACAGCCGTTCTGGAGACACTGTACCCCGTGGAAGAGATGACCCATGACGGAGCAGTTTCAGGAAGGACTGTGGCGTATGGGTGGGAACCCACAACAGAGCAGGGGAGGAATGTGAGGAGTTCTTCCCCCGACCATGAAACAGCGGCGTAAAACAACGTATGATGAACTGACCACAACCTCCATTCCCTCTTCCCCCCTGTGCCGCTCGGTGGGAAGGTAGCAGAGATAATGTTAAGTTTGGGAAGAGGGAGGGGTGGAGGGAGGTTATCTTGTTCTCTGTCTCATTATCCTGCTCGTTTTAGTAATAAATGAATAGTTTTCCCCAAGTGGAGTCTGTTTTCCCCGTGACGGTAACTTTAAGGATCTCTCCCTGTCCTTATCTCAAACCTTGAGCCGTTTTTCCTTATATTATCTCTCCCTATTCTCTCGGAGGGTGGGGGGAGTGAGAGAGAGACTGCGTAGTCTGGTCCTGATCGGGGCTGAACTACGACATATGGCCAAGTCACAGAGGAATATCTTCCTGGAAACACCAGTGAATGAGGCACAGGTACACATTTACTCATGGAAAGCACTGGGCTGATGACATTGAAGGTCAAAGAGTTCCTCTCTTTGATGGAGATGGTTACAGTAAACTCTGATTCATCAGTGAGTTTCATTTCAGTTTCTTTTAGTTCCAAATTCTTCCCTTGTGCAGTTCAAGTCTGCATGTGTCTGTGTGTGTATATATATGTATATAATTTCTGTCCAAGGTGAAACTATATACTCAGAAAGGTACAATCATGCATTTCATGGATAGGTTTTGTTCTGTTATGCAGACAGACAGCTCTCTGTCTCCTCACAAGAAAAGAGCATCCCTATGCTTGAAAAACAATGGCAGCTGGGTTTCGATTAAAAAATCCATAGCACTTTATCTTCTCCTTTCATAGAAGTCTTACACTCTTGTTTCCAAACAATGCTGATGGCGTAACCTTCAGTCATGTCTTGTGTCTGATGTAAAGAAAACCATATGTTGTTTCCAACAGGACATTCTCTCCTGTTTTACAGTAACAGATAGACTCTTTAAAAAAATAAAAAATAAAAAACACAACCAAAAGATAGTATTAAATTCAATGACTGTGCATTTCCCATCAAAGTCTCAAAAATTGTGTTGAATAACTCCCCACCCCTCAGCAGCTCTGTGAAGGAAGCAAGAGCCACCGTATGGATGCTTGCTTCCTAAAAGATAAGATTTACAGTTCAAAAACTATTTATTACCTATATCTAAACAAAATAATTTTACAAAACAAGCATGGCATGCTTAACATGGGTATTTAACTCCAAAGCCCACTCTTGCAAACAACTCTAGAGGCTCCCAGGGATTTTATTTTTCCCATAGTCCAGAAAAAGGCTTTTATGGGGTTTGTTTTTTTTCTTTGCCTCGTTTTCCACTACAGCTATTTAAACCTGTTCTTAATGAAAATGTATGCTATCAAAAAAAAACCCAACAATACAAGTTAGGCAATTATATCACCAATGCGACTGCTGTCTTAAGTGTAGCACTAAAAGCGTTACTCCTTACAAAACACTGTTCTGAAAGCCTTCACCGTCTCTGAGTGAATCACAGAAAGCTCCTGCTGTTCAGCAATTAGCAAAAAAAGCCTGTACGCAGATCATGAACCCCATGGCCCGGGGCAGCATATTAAAACAGAAACATTTATACTCATAAAGGGAGTTTATGAAACACAGGCAGCCTTGTTTCAGGGTCTGTAGAAGCAGCCACCTTTCTGTCAGGAGGTTGTGTTTTAAGATGCAAAGAAACCAATCCACTTAGAGCTGCAGTTCTTACAGTTTGTAACAGGATACTGAGGTCCAAGTCCTACCTGTGTCTCAAGAAACAATATTGCATTCTTGCAAGTAAGATCAGCCAAACCTTTTGTGCTCCTAGGGCACAGAGGAGATCACTGTTCCAGAAGAGGGATATTTGTCACATGTAGCAAGAAAAACGTTTTTCTTTGTGAAAGTAAAACTATCCATTTTACTAAAACCCCGTGATGTTCAAAGCTCTCCTCTGAGTCCTGTGAGGCTATACTGAGTGCAGGCTGGTCTGCTACCATGAGGAATAAAACCTTTACGCTTTATAATGGGAAATTAAAATGGGATCTCAAGCAAGAGGGAAAGAAACGTCAGAAATAATGACAAATTACACTCTCCCTGCAGAAATTTATCTCAGTCATCTCTGGAGATTCTCCATATGTTCCACAGCAATAGACAATGGAACACTTATTTCCTCTTCCTGGTATTAATGTGAATTTAAATATTGGAAATTTTTCCTTTCCAATTGCTGTTTTTGAAACTTGATCTATCAAGCCACTGCTGAAACAACATCTGTTCTGCTTGCCGCAGATGAAAATGCCGTGAACTCCTGACTTTCAGAAAATACACCTAGGAAAAAGATCTGAAATCCAACATTTACTGTACATAGTATTGTTTAATGGACATTTGGGTTTTGAAATAGTTTTCAGTCTTCCTACAAAAGAAATCTGAACTTACTGTCAGCCAAAGGCACACATAACTAATATTACAATATGGCAGTTTAAGTACAAAGGAGGTACATGTCATATATTGGTGAAAAATAAGCAATTTCTAGATAATAAAATTGTCTGCTTCTCCTATTGCTATATGCTATAAAATATTTTACCCTTTACATTATAATTGGTTTTCATTCTACATTTTAAAAAGGTTTGCTTCATTGTGATGGAGAACATGATAATCTGAGGGCTAGATCAACCTGTTTCTCACAGACCTTGTCTAAAGTAGATAGACATTTGAAGCACTCTAGTCTTTCTCAGAAATGGTATACTTGTTATCGTGACACAACATTCAGTTTCCCTGCAGTATCAGTTTAACATAGTGCTTCTGCACAGAGAGAAGATGGTTAATCTGACTACATCGATATCAAGAAGGAAAGTTGGTATTCTTATGCTAAAGTATCGAGTTGTTTCTTTACCTTGCCAGAAACCTGTGTGGACAAAGTTAAATCAATATCAACAGTCTTTTAAACTAAATCTAATTCTTGTTAGGAGTACATTCCTATGGAATCTTTTTTTTTTTTTTGTCTTTACTACCATTTTTAAATCTCAAAATCTGTGAAGAATTGAAAAAAACAAAGCCACTATCCTGATCTGTTAATAACCAAAAAATGGGGAAATGTGACTAGATTACATCAACGTACACAAAAATCAATAGCCAAAATGCAATTAGCAATACAGTAGATTTCTTCCAAATTGTATATTTTGACTGAAAGCAAGCTTTTTGACATTATAAAGCAGGTTTATTTCTCCAGCATCTCCCAACTGTATTTTTACAGGCAGATGATTTTAAAGAGGACTTTATAATTGCTGTTATGTAGCATTCATCCCACCCAAGGTAACAAAAAACAAGGAGACTTAGACTTGGGCATAGACATTGCTTACTCTTGTCAATATTTTACTAACAAGTCTCTATTTGAAGTGTTTTTATACTCTTTGTTACTAATCATTTACTTTACCTACTGTATCAAGTGTACATTTGTCTTTTTGGTCACTTTAGTTTAAAACATCATTTTGTTATTTAAATTCTTAAATTGCCATTTACAAGGACAACTCCTACATCAAATGCTGTAGCATAAGCACAAAGAGAATGTCACATATTTTAGTGCTACAATATTGTTATTTTTATTGTTACTATCAGTGCTGCTAATAATAATGTTAATATCAATTTATTTATATATTAGCATCATTCCAAATCAACCAACCACAGCCATGCCTGGACCATCTACACTAAAATTCCCAGTTTCAGAGAGCTGTTCTTTCAGATAATGGTTTAAGAGTGCTAAAATGTGAAGCTCTTATTATAGCTCTCAGAAACTTTTTCCACTTGACCTTCTAACTAAAGAACTTGGCTTCGATATCTACCAATCATTTAAAGAATGCTACACATTATCAGTCTTTAGAGACCTTCCTCATTTGTCACTTCTGCATGAAAAAAACCACATGGGCCACTTTTCTGAGTGTCTGGAAACAACAGGCCACAGAGTCACCTAGAGACTGTGTAAACACTTAATCCAAAGATTAAGAGATCACAAACGAAAGAATTGCTATCTACCACTGATTGCCACCAACTTCACCCACCTGAAACTATCTTCATGTTGGCATCCATTTACCTGTGCTTCACTCAATCCCCATGGACACATCACATATATCAATACACACACTTAAAGATATTTGCATGTATACATACACGTACGTATGTGTGTGTTTATTTATGTATTGGAGAGGTCGTGTTCCTTTACATATTCCTTCGCTGCAAAATGGCATAACTAGCTACACTCCACCCATGAAAGGATTTTGTGGGTACATAGCTCATGTAGCAGCAAGCTAAGGCCAGAGGGAAACAAAACACATCCGAATCCAAACGTAATTTGGAGAATTTCAGAATTCCTATAGATCACATCTACCAAGGAACAGACCAGAGATGTGATTAGGTTTAATTAAGAGCTTGTTTTTTTAGGCTTATCTTTTACAATTTATTTACTTAATGGCAATGGGATGTGTAGGCTTTGATAAGGGTCTGAATGATGCTATACGCCATTTCGTAGAATCATAGAATAGTTTGGGTTGGAAGGGACCTTTAAAGGCCATCTAGTCCAACCCCCCTGCAAGAAGCAGGGACATCTCCAACCAGATCAGGTTGCTCAGAGCCCTGTCCAACCTGGCCTTGAATGTTTTCAGTGATGGGGCATCCACCACCTCTCTGGGCAACCTGTTCCAGTGTTCTACCACCCTCAGTGTAAAAATTTTTTTCTTAATATCTAACCTAAATTTGCTTCCTTCTATTTTAAAACCATTACCCCTTGTCCTATCACAACAGGCCGTGCTAAAGAGTTTTTCCCTATCTTTCCTGTAGGCCCCCTTGAGGTACTGGAAGACTGCTATAAGGTCTCCCTGGAGCCTTCTCTTCTCCAGGCTGAACGGCCCCAGTACAACATCCTTTATATTTTTATTTCATCCAGCTTGAGAAGAACCACCTGGACATCACTCTCTGCTGTACCCTCTGTCAGTCTCGTTCCCAGGGTGAGCATGAAGGAGAAGCATGAAGGAGATCTGATGTGTTCCTGAGAAGCCAGGAAAGATATGAGAGAAAGGCTGTTCAACAAATACATGCTGGGCATATAAAACTTCACCAGGTAATAGGATTGTTGTGTCTAAACACCCTGCTCCTATCTTTCAGGCTCATGGTAGTTGCAGAAATGAAAATAGCAAGTACAACATTGGAGATGCAGCCAGACTGAAGGAATAACAAATAAACACGGTGTTAAATTTAAATCTGGCTCCCAGCTGGAGTTCTGCTGTAGCCTACCAAGCACAACGGGGAAGAAGACAACAAGGAGACTAGTCTGGAGATCAGAGTGGAGGTGTCTGTAAAGAACAAAGAATATCCAAATAGTATTGTTGTTTGTAGGCACTGCACTGATAAGTCAGCCAGCATTCAGAAAGAGGAAACTCACAGGAGGAGGAGGGAAAGAAAGAAAATGAAGGTGGCAGAGGAGTAGAAGAGAAAACAAAAAGGGACAATACAAAGGTAATAAGAAAAAGTAGGTGTCCTTCAGCATTTAATGATGAGAAATCTTTGACTGAGATTATAACTATTGATCAATAGGCAAAAAGAATTACATGAAAGAGGAGAGACAGTGCTGCTGAGAAGAGCCAGATATTCGAAGATAGGGGATTAAAGGAACTGAGACCTACTTTCGTTTTGCTGATCCTTTGGACAAATACCACCATAATGAAATGCTACACTTCCTGTAGCATGCCACCCCCTAGGTGTGTCCAGCCAAGTGGTCATGGACCACATAATGAACCAGGTCAGAGAGTCGGTGGGAAAAGCAGGAACGAGGGGGGGAAATTTCTTCTCTCATGGTGTTTCTTAGAGCAAAGTATAAGGGCTTGTTGCCTCTTGCACCAGCTCACCTTGACCTGGACTGACTTGCTGAAGGGAAAGGGAGACATGTTCTGAATTTTAAAAATGACAAAGAATACTAATCGGTGAGTACGTAAATAAGGACAGGGACACTCAGCCCCACTAAGCACTGTGAAAAGTGAAAAATATAGTCTATATAGAAGAGTTAGCATAGAGAAAGAAGGCTGTAGCCTTAAAGCCATAGATTTTTCCTAATAATGGTTTTCTTGGCCATTTAGCTCAACTTCTACTGGGAAAGGTCTCACGTTTCTTCGCAAGTCTTTCACAATTACTTATCATTCTCTGCTCTTGTCTCCCTTCAAGACTTTTAACACTTAATCAGATTTAATTTATTAGCAAAGTGAGTTTCAATTGCTTCAAAGTAATGAGCAAAGATACACTCTCCTTCTTTCTTTGGCTCATCCCTAGCTAAATAACTGCTGCAGACACGAGCTACTGAACGATGCAGAGAACATCTGTGTGTCATGTCCTTTCATGTAGCTTATCCGTTTCAGTTCAGTAGGGTAGATTTCATGCTCTATACCCACTGGATAATACTTTTACCATGTGGATAGGATGCTACCGAAGAAGAGAACCAATTGGGAAAAAACAGACTTCTGTTTGGGGAGCAGTAAGCAAAGTTAAATCTTTGTGTAGAATACGGTCAACACACAGACTTGTTGAAATCCTCAGAAGGATTTTTCTAGTCCAGGATGAAAGTTCCCAACAAATCCTTCCAAAGAAATCAGCCTCGGCAGCAGCCAGTCACACATCTCTTAAGTGATTGCTGTGGACATCACATGTCAGCATGTCTTCAGCCTAATTTAGATGGGGCTAACGAATTCTAAATACGTAGCTAGATCACTGGACCACTGGCTCTCTTAGAGCTTTCCCCAAGCCTTTCCCTACAACGAAGCATTCCAAAGAATGTCTTTCTCTGACACAGAATGACACAGAGTTTCAGAAGTTCAATCAAACTGGAATTCTTTGTGGTCTTGGCCTACAGTAAAAGCTCCCCAGTGAGGGAGGAATAAGTTTATTTTTCTAAGCACTCTGGATAGTGCTCCTTAGTCCTGATTCATAAATTATTGGTACCTCCCTGTTTTTTCTGAAGACTCCTTCAGAGGAGGCTTCAGATCTGTGGTGTCAAGAAACTCACAGCTGGCTGTCCCTGACTTACACAGACATAAAAAATTTCTTGTTTACTCTTCAAAAGCACCATGCAAACCAAAGGCACTAAGGAGAGGTTTGGTTTTCTTTTACACTTCCCAAAAATACCAGTGAGCTATTTCTTTTATAGTCTCTGATCATAACCAGAAAAAGAGAAGCATGCAAGTTGAAATTGAAAGCATGCAATCTGCCTGTTGTTCAATTTCTCTTCTTTCTGGAAATAACTGGATACACATAGATCCATAACTACTACACTGTGAAAAGTTGTGTTAGACAAAAATATTGCAGCTGCTCCCTGATATTTAAAAAGAAAATTGAATCTGCTCTTTGTCCTGGTTTCAGTTGGGTCCACTTCATATGAGATAGTCTCATTTTCTTTTTAGTCACTGACTTCAGGAATGGCTATCATAGATGGTCCGTCTTCATGTTCCATGAAGTCCTCTTCACCCATATTAGTCTTAGGGGAAGGATGTTTAAAACATAGAGCAAGTAGCTTTCAGCATCATTTGATGAGAATGAAACCATTATGAAGATTCATCAGTTCAATAAGTTGCCACTGCAGCACCTGTCCTTTCTAATCACATTAAAAAACTGATGCTTTTAATGTAAGCCAGGCCAATAAACCATATGAATTATGCTATGTTGTTTTGTATCGAGACCTAAAACTGCTCTATGCCACCATCAGGCAGACAGAACAGATGAAGCCACCACAGAAGACAAGCTCAGAAACTATAATATAATTAGATTAGTTGGTATATCTGAGTGTCTGCCAGTTCAGGAACAGCTTGGCCCTGGCTTTTGCAATCTCTGTTTCCAGGAGAATATTGACAACCAACCAAACCTTGTCTTTTGAGATGAAATATTCTACCTTGTGTTGTTTTGGTGTGTGCTGCTACATTAACAACTCACCCTGTTATATGACATGTCAGACAGTATGCCACTGAGACAAGCTAATGTTGCTTGTTTGTTCTGTCAGTGGTTTATCCCTACTTGT
This sequence comes from Chlamydotis macqueenii, assembly GCF_036417535.1. Classification (NCBI taxonomy): domain Eukaryota; kingdom Metazoa; phylum Chordata; class Aves; order Otidiformes; family Otididae; genus Chlamydotis; species Chlamydotis macqueenii. Next base: position 135,173,166 of record NC_141556.1, read on the forward strand.
GACCTTGTTGAGCGCTGGCAGAATAAGGCCTACATTTGTGAGGGACTTTGTTAGGAGAAACATAGACGCTATAGCTGTTCAGAGAATGATGGTGTCCCTTTCCTGTTTGAAACGTTCAGCTGGAAAATGCTCGGTCATTCTCCCTGCGTAGATTAGATCTCCTACAAGAGTGGCATGGGAAAATGCTATAATTTTATCTGCTTACATCCCAGTACTTTCATCAGCACCTCTCATTCTGAAGGATGTCAGTCTCTCAACTTTATCGTGAGTCCTGCAATATCTGACACCAGAGCCAGCTTGTTACATCAGGATACAGCTTTTATTCAGAACAAAATTGAGCTCTTTGGGTTATTGAGAAACTGAAAAACTATTAACTGTGTTCCTGAATGGTTTTGGATTATAAAAAATTCAAGAAGTACAGCTAAGATATCATTATCTGCAAGCCAGTCTCATAGGCGTGGGTAATTTATTCAGGATTTTTAATCTTGGGAGATGTCAATCCTATAGCTATGCTAATAAAAATCACAATGCACATTTGAAAAATACTAGAATTATATCTATTTCCTTTAGTCACGCCTGAGCAGTTGCAAGTTTAATTAAAGTTATCACTCTAAATTTGCCACTAATCCTATATAAACACATAATCATTTATTTCCCTCTAGTCACTAGAAACCATATAGCAAATCTTTTCATATTTGCTCCAGACTTTATTCCTGGACCAACCCACTAAACCATTATAATCTGCTATTCTTTAGAGCATTTTATTCTTGGTTCTCGGGTACTCCCCTAAAGGAGTCATGTTTGCTAGTTATTAGAGGGTATTAGCTTTCCTTCTGCCATTCTTGTGTTGCAACTCTTGCGTATATATTCTCTACTGTAGTCCAAAAGGATGTAGGCACCATAATTGGCACATCAGATACATTCAGTCTGCAAACACCTGAGGCAAGGAGCACCAGCCAAGCGGCTCAGGCAGGGCAGATGGTAGGATTCTTAGGAGTGCAAGCCCCACTTACCATGATGGCCAATGGTATGTTATCCATTCCTTGTGCTGCCCTGGGAATTTCTTTGACTAATGCCTCTCCTTTTATACTTCGGTTGTAAGCTCTTTTGCTCAAGGATTATTTTTTTATGCCTGTCTGGAAAGCATCAAGCACAATGACACCTTGGTCTGTGACTTAGTTTCTAATACAAATAAGAATCCGACTCTTAGATCTTAGATGAAATAAGTTTTGAAGCCTTTTAAAGAACAAATGAAATATTGTTATGTCTGTAAGCACAGAAACAGAACCAAATGAATAAAAAAAATGAGGCCAACAATGACTTTCTGCAGAAGCCTAAAAATATTAAAGGACAAATAGCTGCTTCATATTGCCTCATATTACTATTAATTATGAATCTGACTACCAGGAGGTCTTTTGTGACAACAAAAATCAAAGTGGACTCAGCAGAAATGACCAAACTGTGATCTTTTGTGAAGCTGGAGTCAGAAAAGCTATTTAAAGGCAATTGGAAATGGGCATATTACCTAAAGTTAGCAACAAAGCTGAAGAAAGAATTTCAAAAGAATCAAAACAACATTAAGGTGGGCAGATTTTGTACATAGAATGATGATATTATTTTTGAGACATCTGTCAAATCAAACTCAAAGGCTTCCAAACCCATGTGGCAGGGGGTGGAAATACCATGAGATGCTTTATATCGGCTTTGATGCAAGGCTAACTGGGTTAGTTCATTGTCTCCCAGAGTTACCGGCTCTGTTATCTTACAAATCTAAAAGAAGGAAGCAGTAAAAATTTACAGTAAGAGTAAAGCAGTGAGAAAGCAGTACATTTTCTGTTCTCTGTTAATACCAACATGCTATTTGATTTTACTTTGGATAATAAAGTGACTCTAAGTCTCCAAAGCACCTTGGTAAGTTATTTCTGTCGATCCATAAAACACAATCACAAAGTTTTCTGTTGCACGTATTCTGTGTTCCTCTGAATCTTGGAACTACTTACATTATTCTACGAGCAAAATTAATTGCTCAACTCCTGAGCATCAACTAAGTCAAACTCTCGCTGATAGGAAAACAAACAAACAAACAAAAAGAAAAACCCACCCACACCTTACAAAGGTGTCAGATCTTGCCAGAGTTGATGATGACTCCCTTTGCCCTGGTGCCCCCAGCTTCAGACAAAGGCAAATTGGCAGCCTCTGGCATAGAAATGAGTTGTTGAAGACAAGGCATCTCTGACTGATGCTCCAGGAGGGGTTAGGGGCTACAGAAGATGGCCTTTTCCTGTAACAGGAGAAGCAGAAAGCCCTGGTTTCCTAGCCCCTCTTCTAGGATCTCTGACTGGTCCCATCCTTTCCCTCCCCAGGAGACTAAGATGCACAGGCAGGTAAGCAGTGCAGGATGCCAGCAAGAGGATTGGAGAGGGACCAGGTCACCACTATATGAGGCAGGGGGGATATTCTGCTGTCTGACAGGTCTCAGGGGGAAGTGGATGTCCCATATCCCAGTGGGAAACAGGAGGAGGAAAGAAACCTCAGACTTCTGCCCCCACCTCTGCTCTCCAAGACTCCAATTCTTTCTCCATGCCTCCCAAAACCTCCACTGCTGTCTCCTAGCCTAAGTCATCCATACATCTGTTTCGTGTACTCAGTTATCTAAAACCACCATATTCCCTGTTTCCTCTTATCTTCCCATTATCCACCTGGAGCCCTCTTTGCAGGTACTGAGCTTTCCCCACAGAGCTGGATGTCTTGAGCCAACTGTGGCTATAACCACAACTTGGATGAAGGCTGTATAATCACTTTGTCATTTCCCCATCATGTGGTGGAGAGTACCTCTGCTAATGGATGTTTCAGAGCATCTCTCTACACTTTAGTCTGCCTTCATCTTTTGGCTAGTCATTTTAATGAAACCTGGGGGAGTAGAAGGGGAGAAATGGAGGCTATTCCACTCATTCTATGAAATATATTGCATTTAATCACTTCCATGACCTCAAAGCTGTTAGGTCAAGACTCAACATTTGTCCTTGGTCATGTTCCCTGTAATAACCATGCTTACACTGGCTGTATCTGAGCTGCACACATGCCATTCCAGCTAGGATTCAGGAGGGGGCTGGGGCAGGTACCCACACCTAGGAGCTCAGGAGCAAGAGCCACACGGCCATTGGGAGCTCAGTCCTGACCTTACACACAGTGGAAGAAGGGAGGTCACAGACTTTATTATGAAAACAGTGCTTGAAAAAAACATTTTTTAGGCCTTGACCACCACAGGCAGACATTTGCCTACTCATGGCCACAACATGGCCACTAGGGTGGACTAGCTTTGATGGGATTGAATTGGATTGGACTGGACAGGGAGCAACAGACATAGTGCCCCACTATGCAGTGCCAGTAAAATCTAATTATCTGCTTTCCTGCTTTTAATCTATCAGTCTAACTTTCTTTGTCTTTTAATCACTTCCAATAAAGCTCAGTGATACTTTTCTTTAGTCTTTTCATTATGTTTTTCTTATAAGATAAATGGATGTCATGGTTTTACGTCTGATCTCAGACAGGGCTAGCTCTGATTTATAAGGGAAGAAAAAATTATACAATAACAGGCATTTTAGATAGGCTATAAAAAGTTTCCCTTCCCGATTGATTAAAGATTGAAAAATATATATATATATATTTTTTTTTTTTTTGTGAATGATGATTTTCACTGAGCCCAAATGAAGTTAATTAATTGCAGGAAAACTGTGAAGGGTGTAGAGAACTGGGGACCCATCCTTTGTTGAATTAGAAAACCATTCATTTGGGAGAAGTGAGTATATTATACAGATAGCTAAAGGCTTTAAATCAGTGAAACCCCTCAGACTATCTTAACACTTGGAATTTACTCTATGATTTGATTTCATCAGTTTCTGCGAGCGCAACTCCTTCCCTTGCTCTGTCTTCTGTCTCTGTTTCCTTTCTCTCTCTTCCCCCTTGTCAATAGAGGGATAACTTTTTTCCACAGTGTGACTCAAAATTTGAGGCAAGCTCTTGGGTTTGGTTTGGTTTGATTTGTTTGTTTTTTTTTCCCCCAGGCACTCAATTCTACAATTGGCTACTTCTTCAAGTACATCTTAAACTCTGCCTTGTCCTTTTACATATTTTTTGCTCTCCAGTGCACTATCAAGGACATTCACAGCTTTGCTTTTCTCTTGTAAGCTGCATGGAACCTGGTTCTCAAGCTCCACATTGCTACCAGAAGTCCTCATCTTTCCCTTACTGTGGCCCTCCACCACTGCCACTGTCAAGAGCAGAAGCATTTCAAGATGAGATCCAAGTTCACAGGGCTGAGAGTAGTTTCTGAAGATTTCAAACAAACATCTGATAGTGAAAATAAGATGTATGACATCATAGAAAATAACTAAACATCTAAAGCTAAAATTAAACATTTACTTCCATCCTTGCAATGGAATAATTCTTCCTGGCAAAATCAGAATGTCGTTGAAAACCTTTACTGTTACGTGCCAGTGAACTCAAAGAGCAATAGTGTATGTTTAAAAGCATTTTCCTTCTCAAGTGAACCCAGGGAAAATTGATGAAAATAGCAAAGTGGCTTCTTCCATACCAGGATTGTTATTCAGACCCATGTTTCTTCTGTGGGAATGTAGCAAACCAGAATTGAGCTCATGCTTGTCATGTAATGATTTCATCAGAGATTTTGATATGAAGCTTTTCCTCTTTGTCAAGGCAGAAGAACAGGCTTAGATAGGAATACCTAGGGCATGCTCCACTGTGGCTTGAGAAGATGCAGTCTCTCCCATTATTGAATGTTTTCTAAATGTAAGCTGAAAATAAGGATGAAATTTCCATCAAAATGTTTACAGCCTCAAAATGCATGCTTCTGTGTCTCCAGCTGGGAGAACGGATACAAACAGAGCTGTTTTCTCTTACTTCATATTCTCTGTATTGGAATACAAGAAGACACTAAGCTTGTCCAAGAAACAGCAGGTGTTAAAGTCTTCAGTTTTCACAGCTAATATTACACTTGAAACAGTAACCAAGAAAGCAAAACTTTAACATTTGGGTTGATTCCACAGAGAATAAATTACATTTACTGTTTATAAAAAAAATGTCTGTGTGGCAGAAAAATATTTAATCCATTGGAAAAAAAAGAAATTAACAGAGAAAATATAACAGGAAGAAATCCAAGAAAAACTTAGAGCTGTGACTGTTTGTAAGGATATTAAGATGCTCATCAGAATATCGAGATCATAAGATGCTTTTCATCTTTAAAGGAAAGTGAGTTACCAAATATTATGCATGTGCATGCATATATATATAATGTGGATATATGGATACATAATGTGTTTGGAACAGAGCTGTTATTTATGGGTTTTTCTTCCAAGCTGGAAGGAAACACTTAAACTCTTTTTGCAGCTGTAGCGCTTGCTTTTCCAGCCTTGAACATCCCTTTCCATCCCCTAAAACACTAAAAGCAAAATCTAATGCCTCTATGCGACTCCTAGAAACAGCATAATAACATGAGCGGCTGGAGGAAAAAAAATGTATTCGAACAAAGTGAAGAGGCCAGGTATTTCAGGAATGAACAGAAATGAGGAAAAAAAAACCACAATTGTTTGTATGAGATGGGTTTATTTTTCAGGATTGGATTTTTAAGCTCATGCTGCTCTGGTGGCACTAAAGACATTTGCACCCAAAAGGTACACCCACACTGCTGAATGAAGCAGGCCTGAAGCTGCTCCCTGACACTAAGGCGGAGTGGTACAGAACAGCGTGCATCCATACTATTGAACTCTCTTATCCTGTAAAATAGGGTGGCTGCAGCTACACCGCACTTGGGAGCAGTCCCTGGCCTAAGCTAACTTCTGAACTGTGCCTGAGAATCATTTGGGAGAGCACTACTTGGCCAAAAGCAAGCCAGGGGGCATTTTAATAATTTAACAATACAAATAATCAAGCCCAGTGACGTGCCCTGGCACTGCTTCATTTATTAGAGCAGACACAGCTGACACGGCCAGCTGCTGGTCCCTTAACAGCACAAAGAAAGCACAGATGGCCTCAGACTGCTCTCCTCTTCGAGCAGGGGTGCCGGGAGCATGCCAAAGCATATGCAGCGCTTCACCAGGGGCCAGAGGAAACCCATTCGATGCAGAGCAAGCCAGGGCTCATGCTGGTAGCAAAGCTAACGCTTTCCAGCACCACTGCCTCCCTCCCCTGAGAGGCTGTGCAGGAAAATAAGTTACCTTTTCTTTGGTCTCAAGTCCATGGAGGGCTGGAAGATGCTGCCATGGCCTGCCAGAGCGCTGGAGGAGGGACCAGGGTTGGCAGTGGTCTTCTACGTACAGCGGCCACAGACCACAAGCAGGCTTACGGGAGAGGCTGCACTGTGTGCTGCAATTTCTTAGTGCAGTTCTCTAAACAGGTGGCTTGTTTTGTTCCCGAGTAGTACTGTAAGTGTCTTTGGTGCACCATTGTTAAAAAAATCCTCTACTTTTTAATAAAATGGTTTCACTACTGGACTACTCTGATCATTCATTTTTAAACAATGTCTGGAAAGGCAGCAATTACTTTTTGTAGGTCACTGGATAAAAAATTACTTTTTCTTTAAGAGTCTTGTTTTAAGATTTGTAACAAACTAAAACACAAACATTTAAATGACATAAAAAATTGAAAGAAACCTATGCAAGGCAGTCATGCATAGACTAGTTCTCAATGTGAGATTCAAAATGCAACTATTTTGTGTCTGTCCCTCTGTTTATGTCTGGAAGGACAAGAATTCGAGAGTCATTCCTTATTTCCCTCACAGCGCTCTGCGGGGAAGCCTCCATGGACGAGACACATGCTATGGGCCTCAACTCTTTTTTAATCATCCAGTTAAGACTCGTATTCCAGGCCCCTGGTCACCACTGAGGGCTGACCCTCATCACCAGGGTCCAGTCTCATGTCCATCACAGTCTGGATAGTTTGACTCAGTCCTCCTGTTATAAAACTGTCCTCCAGCAGCATCCATTGTCAGTCACTGGCTGAGACTGGCAGCATGGATGCCATGTTAGGTATGTATGTGTCTTCAGAAGCTTGTCTGAGACAGTCTTCATCTCCCTCCAAGGGATTGTGGGAGAAGGACTTTTGTACAGGCTTTTTCCTTGTTCTCATTCATTTGGCTTCACATGTTATGGCTGTTTAGGATATAGATTATCTTTCAGAGTTTGCCATACTTCCACAGAAGGATTAAGAGGTTTGAATGGCGAGGGGTTGGTTCAAATCTGATGCTACAGGAGGTGGAATAGGGCCTAAGGATCCACCTGGAGCCAAGATATGGGAAGTGCTTCTGAATTCAGTCATACAGGCATGACCTTAGACAGTCTGTCGGCAAAGTGTGGGGCTGATCTCAGGCACTGACATCTGTGGATGAGTTGACTTGTCTCGGCTGAATTAACTAGAAAATGAAACAATGCCAATAATACTTCATTAATGGGTATTGAACTAGGTGTTGGATCTATAGCCTATAGAAGCTATAAAAACATTGTGAACACAGGTGTCTGTGCCCTGAGTACTCTGAGCAGACCCTTCACAGCCAATCCTCTGCAAAAAAGAGTGGGATTGTTTCATCTCCCTGATGCCCTGGCCACTGGAACAGCATCATCACTAGATGTGCAGTGCTAGGAATTGCTCAGGTTCTGCCATCTGTTCTCTTTTTCCCTCCTGGCTTCGCAAAATACGGAATAGTTTATTGTCACAGACACCTTAGAAGCTTGCTTTATTGCATGTTGCTATTCAAATATCAACACATAGGTCCTTCTGTCCACGCACTGCAGATTCTTCAGCCCTTTGCTGGGCTCTATCCTTTCCTGTGCCTCCAGTGCTGCACAGGCCGTAGGCCGAATCACCCAGCCACAGCACACACTGCTGTAGTTCTCTTTCAGCTTAAGAGTGTGGATGACCAGACTGACAGTCCATCTAACCCTGTCTCTAAGGGTGGCCACCACCAGGTGCCTAGGGAAGAGTAGAAGAACATAGCAAGCATATAGTGATACTTCCTCCATATATATTGTGAAAATTTGAATCTGGATGCATAATGCCACTGAAAAATTAAAAGCAGCAAATTTGTGACAAAGCTGATTTTACAATATTTACGGTATAAAAAGAGGAGGCAATTACTCAGATATCCTAGGAATCTGAATAAATCCAGGCCCATGAACATGTTGCTACATTTGCTGAAAAAAGAACAGAAGAAGCAGTCTTAATCTGATCATATTTCCAACTCAGAGTAAGTGTCCCATAAACTGTGAAATGGAAAAAGATAAACTCTATGAATTTCCTCTCTGCTAACCCAGTTTGCTTTCAGCAATGGTAGAAAATAAAATTATCAAAGAAGAAAATTTTTTTGAGACAAGTAACATAAACAGTCGCTTGCTCCAAATGAATCTGAAAAGTGCAGCACTGCCTTTTCCTCTCTATGGATAGAAATCGTTCTGCTCCTGCTCTAGTCACAATTAAAAATCCCGGTAGCCCTAGCAACTGGACCCCTGAATGTCTGAGACAGGTCATATAAATGTCTGAGAAACATCCCAAAAGACCAGAGCAAACAGACTTTAAGAGGGAAGCGTTCTTCTTCACTCCTTGACTACCATCTTGTTGTTGCTGAGGAAAGAGGCAAGTCTCCTAACTCCCAATATGATATTTCTGCACATTAACTAGTTAGAATAAAGGCTAAATTCAAAACTACATCACTCGAGTTGAAATTCAGTACCTAATTTACTGTAATATTAGGCCCCTGGCTCCTAGTCTCTTCAGTTCATAAATGCAGATTGGCTAGAGGGACTGCAAAACACAAAGCAATAACATAAAATAAACTATTAAAGTAAAGGACACCATGTTCCTTTGATTCTCACACCCACCCACACACGTACGCCCACACATACGCAAGAGCTTCTGAGGAGTAAGAATTCTGAAATGTGAAAAGTCCAGTATACAACAAGGCTGTAAAACAGACTTACTGCTTTTTATGTACAAAAATCCTGTGTCATTAAGCAGCTTTCCTAGGAAAAAAGGCCATGACATCTACATGCCTTTTTTGCTGCTGGAGAGGTAATTGCTTTTTCAATAGAAGTCATTTCAAGCTACTTGCTATACATTGAGTGACACACCAGACAAGTAATTTTATGTTCCCACAACAGCAAATTAGAAAGGCAGCCGAGAGATAGAGTAACCACAGGACAATCCTTCTCTCCCCTTCAAATTATTGCATAGAAAGCACCAAAAACAATACAATGTCCGGCTGTTGATTTCACAGTGGACCATATTCTACCCCAAATTTTTTTGCAACAGTTCATGTCTACTTTGTTTTTAAAAGGATTGAAAATATTTAGAAACTTAAGCAAGAAAGTTGTTAAGGTTTGATTTTACAGTGATCCCTTGAAAAGATTTAGATTGTTTTTCCACTTGGAAAGAATTTCTTTATTATGTCAGAGGCTTGATTTGTCCTTCAGAGTTTTCCTGCCTTACATTAGCCCTGTGTTCAGGCACCCAAATTCAGTTCTAAGTCCCATTTACCAAACCCTCAGCTCAAGCTAGTAAAGTTACTACTGGATAGCACTTGTCAGCTACATCATTTGCACAAGAATAAAGACACATATTTGTACATGGGAACCAAATCAAAACTTTTGGGACCTGGAGAACTTGAAGAGTTCTGACAAGAAGAGAAAGGACTGTAGTCCTCTTACTGAAAGGCAAGGGAAAAAAGGCAAGAAAATCCAGAGCTGTCACATCCATACTGGATGCTACCATGCAGAACTGGATTCAGTACTGAGCTCAGATTGCACCATTTCCCACATTTAACAGTAGATGCTTTACAGCACTTAGAGAAAGAGAGCTAAGGAAGGCCAACTAACACCAGCTTATTCAAAAGCATTTGGCATCTCCCAAGGATTCTCTGATGTCCTGCGAAAACAGATTCAGCCTGCTACGGAAGGGAAAAGGAGTTAAAGGAGGTTTATTATTGTGTGCTCCAGTTTACTTTCCCTTCTCGTCCAGGTCCCCTTTCCAAAAAGAGTTAAACACATGTGGACAGAAAAAGGACAGATCCTTTTGAAGAAGCCAGTTCATTTTCACAATGTACTTTGACAGTAAAAAGCACACAAAACAGAAAACAAAAGGTTAATAAAAATAAAGCATGCAAAAAATACTTCTAAATGCACGATTTTACATGATGGACAAACAGAATTTCTCACAGAACAAATCAAAGCAATGAAAACAGAAAAAGAGACATGCTGAAACTCATACTTTGGTACTTAAATAAAATACATACAAAATTCAAACCAAGACTTGCAAGCAATTCACTAACTGGCTGTTCAGATTCCATGACTTCTCATAAATAAAATTACAAATATGTAAGGTAAACATCCAGATGCAGTACATCAGTTTTCCTATCTGCAAATCCGAGTCCAAAACAAATTACTTGCCTTCTGTGCTTGGACTCAAAATCAGAAATAAGTAGAGCTGGTTCACTTTTGGCTCAAGGGATTGGCTTTGAATTGTCTTGCTGAGCTAGACAGCAGCAATAAGCTTTCTGTTTGTAGAATATAATCTTAAATTTGGCACTTGTTCTCCCTGCAGTCCTCTGGCACAATGGCATCTATTCAGACCGCCTACTTTAGTTGCCTAATACAAGTGCCGAACATCTCAAAACCGCATGCCTGGCCACAGCAGGCATCAATAAAAAAGTAATTCAGAGTACCCAGCTTAGGTCTACTTAGCCTGTGGGAAGAACCAGGCCTGAAAGAAGGCCCCTGAAGAATGATTCAAAGCACTAAAGAAGATGCCAACTTCCCCCTGCTGCCTGGAAGCCCCTTAACAACGAAGAAATAAACCTGAAATTTTCCCTGGGAGTGCTAGTGCGTTGCTGAATAGACAGTTGTCCGAAGGAGAGGAGAAGGGGGCTCCCAGCAGGCACTTCTCTGAAAGCTTAGAATTAAATGTTTAAGTCTGCGTGAGTTTGGAATGACGAGACCTCTCCTGTGGGCTCCTCATCGCTGATGTGCCTCCTTCTCACGCCGCCCCAGCGAGCAGAGTCCCAGCTCAGGATGAGCAAGACCTGCTGCCTTCCAGCCCCAAACCTGGGGTCAGCAGGCAGCTGAGCCCATCGCCCTCTTTTCCCACGGACGTGCTATTTGCTGCCTTCTTAGAGGTCAAGCAGAGCTTGTCTTTGCACAATATCATGTACCAAGGCAGCACAGTGGATGCATTTCCCTGAACAATTCATTAGTTAAGTGAAGAAGTCTGTATTCCAGCCTCCAGCTACAAACTAGGAACTGCTGGCACACAGTGAAACTTTATTTTGACGTATCCTATAGCATACACACACACCTCTCTCATAAAATATTAATATACATATACCATATGTAATCTATTATATATAGATTAAATACTATGTCATATGTGTTACAAACAACCCCATTTATTATAAATATTTATATGCTCTATATAAGCAATATATATAAACTGAGATCTTACTTGTTCAGAAAAAATATAATTCAAATCTTTTTTCAGGCTTTCTGGGCTGCATTCTTTAAAGCATCTGCCACTGCAAAAAAAATCTTTATCCCCAGAATGGGATGAATAGATTTCATAACGGGGTTCAACAAAATATAGTGTTGCAGTGAAAATCTCATCAAGAGCGGGAATGATGAAAAGCAATTAGCTAAATGGAACTTCTACTTCCTCTACATCCATTTTTAACTGTGAATAAATGTAGCATGAATGCAGAACAAACATAACTCTTGCAGCATCTCCAATCCTGTCTTCCTAGTTTCTGATTAAATTGTTTCATTTCGTGACTTGGTTTTCCCAGTATTGCTATTCTAATTCAGTGCAACATACAGGCATTCTACATTAAAAAATTGTAAAATGTACAAATAAATTCCATTCATAGTTACAGCAAGCCACATTAAAGCTAAGCTGGTCTGCCAAATAATAGCCTGTAAAAATATGAGGGTGAATTTTACTCTCTTAGTATAGGCAAATATAAAACAATTCAACTGGAATCAGTGGTTCCTCTGAGCTTCCATCATCACGAGCAAGTAGAGAACACAGATTACCATCTAATACTATTAGGAAAGCTTTAGCAGTATTTTGCCAATCTGATGAAGTTACAAACATTTTTCATATTGTCATCAGTGTGCCAGAAAGAGAAGACACGAGACCCACAGCCCTTTTCCCCGTGAGCAACAGTATGGAAAACGTGACCTTATATCCTCTGACCTGCATCAGGCTCTTATATTCACCTCAAGATTCTTCCCACTGCATTTTTTCTACAACTAATCTTTGTGTTTCTGTTTTCCTGTGAAATAGCACTTTCTTCCCTTGTGAAGTTTTTTTCAGCAAAATTATTGGAACATCTGGGGCACTATTAGAGTATTTTGTGGGATTTTATGGGTTTTGGCCACAGGTTATTTTCTCTCCCAGGGTTCTACCTGCTTGGTTTCAGCTTCATCAGCAAGCAAAAACACCCCAAATGCCCAGATGTCATAAATGTCTGGTTGTCAAGTACAGATATCCCGCAGATCTGGCCATAATTACTTGTGGACTCAATGTCTTCTAGGCACTATAAATAAAACTCACTGTATCAAGGACAGTAACCACTGGTCATGAAGAAAAATCTAGAAGATAGAAAATTCAGCTGTGCATCTGCTTAGCAGCATAAGTTGCTTTACCCTCAAAAACTAGCAAGTGTACTGCAGAGAGAAGGCTACAACTTATAGTTATAAAATCATGCAATTCAAAGTACAGAGCTTGTAAAAAGAGAAAATTAGCTTTGAACATAAAGTCACAAATATGAGATAGCATTTAATATTTATTCCTGCGTCATTTATATGGCACCACTGGTGTCCAAAGCAGTACACAATAGCTGAGCTGAGGTAAGGTGAACTGGTCATTACGCAGTCAGTCAAAAGATATGGCTCATACTCCAAGATATAAAATACAGCGGGCCATTTTCTGGCTGTAGATTCTGATCTTGCTTATTTGCCTCTTTAGCCATGTCCAGCTGAGGCATGTATCACCCTGTCTCTGGGGATCACCTCCTCATTGATACGTTTTGTGCCAAGACATATCCACCTCAGTGCCAGTATCCCGTATCTGTGATCTCTGCTTGCTCACAAGTCACCACCAAGTCCTCCAGTTCCTCCACTTCACGGCTGCCTGTCCTCATCAAAGCTTTTAACGGGTTTATCATACAAAAACATTGCCCAGACTAAAATTAATCTTCAGTACCACAGAGGCCTGAAATTTGATTGTTGTGGGAATTCCTCTGTCTTTGCAGCATTTAAATTCTCAGCCACAATGCCGTGTTAATGTAGAAGTTATTGTGTCTTGAATAGATTTGTGCCTTCCCAAAACAATGTTAGATTAGATCTTAACACTTCTGTATCGCCAAGCTTCTTGTTGCATGCTTTTTTTTTTTTTCCCCAAAATTAAATCCAGCTTTACCTAGTACATACTAATGAGTCCAAGCTTCTTCTGTTTACATGTTGGGAGTTTCCTAAGGCTTATGTTACAAGTTGGAAAGTCTACTGTGTATTCTTTTTAAAAGAAAGAATGAAAAAAGCAGAGTTGAAAATTAAGTCCTTAAGAAAAAAGACAAAACTAAGAAAATTCCCCAGCCCTCCAATTAAAAGCATGCTCATTCAGGCCTCATACGTTGCCAGCAGACTACACACTGATAAAACCCATTTTGGATTATTTAGACTTGAGCAAAAATTCTGTGCGTTTAGGGAGCCAGCATGAAAATCACTGGCATAATGACAAGCTCCAGCAATAAGAAAATTCAATTAAATCATTACACAGAAACATAAGCACTGATGGAATTTCCACAGCTTTAATGAGGCCAGCATGGAGTTCACGACCCTCTATGAAAAGTGTGTTTAACGACGATGGGCTGAGCCATTGAGTGCCGTTATTTATTTAAAGTCCTAAAATTGAGTTAGTCTTGCACTCCCGATGAGTCTAATCAGCAATAAAAGATGATAGCCTAAATAAAAGACATGTCTCTACCTCCTTCAGCCTCTGCTTTACTAGCACCAGAGAAGAAAAAGAAAATATGAGTTTTGCAGCACTCTCATAAACTGAGAACTTGGCAACTGTTGGTCAATGAAGGGCAGAGTTCAGCTCCATCCACAAGTCACGGCAATGCTTTAAGGGATGTAGAAAAAGGATTATTTTCTTACTTCAACAATCGCTAAGGAAATTATCAAAAGAGAAAGAGAACAGGTGAACTGGGATGAGGGTGTACAAGAGAAAGAGCCATGTATATGGGGAAAGAAACAGGGCAGGAGGCTCCTGAGTTTAGAAGTAAAGCATGACCAAATAAATCCAACATATAACTGATGATGCATTTAATGGTGTACAGCTGAAAATCACAAAGGCTATGCCTATACTTGTAAATCAAACAGCACCGAGGCACATTTCAGACTCAGCACTGCCAAGCTGCATACTTTACATCACTAAATTTTTAGTGATCCCTGGTAGCATCCTTTCAACTAACTAGCATAATTTCAACTAACTCTACCCAAAAATTTTGCAGTTATGGTTGAGAATCTAGCACGGATAGGCAGTTGGCATGCAGCAGCTTCTGTTAGAGAGGAGGATGGTTTAGCAGTGTGGATGCAAGGTGTCCCATGTCATTCAGTAACAGCACCAGGCAGCACTGCCAGGCAGTTTCAATTAATTGATGCAGATATAGCTAGAAGGTCCATCTCTGTTGGCTCCAGTCATAGGAGTTGTACCTGGCCTCATTTCTGCTCCTCAAGGGAACAAGCAGGAGGGGATGAATTTCTGCCCCAAGTCACTGCTTGAGAGTGCAGGATACTGGCATTTGTTGCAGTGCCCAAACTGCTGAATTCTGGGAGTACTGTCAGAGCTTTTACAAGAAATTAAATCAAAACCGGAAAAAATCTCAGCTGAATGTGTCATGGGATTATTTGCACAGCCATTTTTATTTCATTTGCTTTACTTGGATTTCAGATCAGCTCTCGAGAACACAAAGTACTTTCGACTCCATATGAAGTCCTCAAGTCAAAATGTTATTAAGACAAATTTGAACTCCTTCTTTAGGGAGTAGACAAAATCAAATCCAGCACCAAGAAGGAGAATCACTTACTTCAGTACTCGTGGGAGAAGTGAAACGCTATTAAAATAAATGCACAGCAGGTAAACACAGCTCCTCACATTCTCTCTCAAATTGCATTTTTAGGAAGCACTTTATTAAGGTTAATACTACTCTTAAAGTTGTTGTGAAGAGCTGCCGAGAAAACAATCCTTGGCTTTCAAAAAATTGTGTTTTGCTGTATTCAGAGGAACTTTTTTGATTTTTGAACTCTCAGTGTCTCCACCTACCCTCTTTCCACATGCAGCCAGGACGTTTGGTTCAGTGTTTATTGAACAGGTATACATTACTCTGCCACGCAAATACTGTTCTGTTGACATTCTCCATGCTAAACAAGCCTTTCTTCAGCTGTTTAAAATTCACCATGTAATAGTGAGTGTTTGTAGAAAAGTGTTAAAAGGGAAAAAAAGAAAGGGAGAAAAGTGCTTCAGGCAAAGTTTCCCATCATCTTCTTCTTACTGTAATTATCACCACAAAGTATAGAAAAATGGTCCAGAGCAAAACAATTTATCTAACATGGTAAAGTAATAAAGGTTTGATTCTGATTTTCTGATATTCATCAGTATTGGTAAGAAGAAAGTCAGCTCCTCAGTATTTTACACCCTTCTCATAGCGCATACGACAACACAAGATTCAAAAGGGTAGGGTCTGATGCATTTGGGGACATTAACCTTACTCCCTCCCAGTTCCTAATCTTGCCCATTTTCCATGTTCCCACTTCCAAGTAAGCACTCAGCCACGTTGTTCTCATCAGCATCTCTGTTCTCCAGTGCCTCCATGCTGCAGGGGACTGTCTGCAGTCAAGACAGTCTGCTCAGGAGAATGCTGACCATGGCCTCTCCTCCCTCTTTAAAGAGCAGAGAGAAACATCCGTGGAATAAGCCTGATTTTCTGTGGAGCTAAAAGCTATTAGTAAGAGAAGCAAGGCAAGAACAGAGAAAAAAGTAGGATAGGTCCAGGAGGGGACATTGGAGAAAAACAAGCTCTGAGTTGCTGCGCTTTTTATAGATGTAGAGGGATTGCCATTTAAGTGTTGATGTTCACCAAAGTAAATCAAATATTTATTAAGGAAATCGTCTGCTTGGGTGGAAAACCGGAGCTTTTCAGAAGCAATTATGTTCTTACCTGGAGCAAATGGAGATGTTTTTTTTTTTATAATCACCCGTTATAAACAAAAGTAAAAATCAGATCTTGACACAGCATAGAGCAATTACTCTGCACTGCAACATTTGGAAAAAAACCCAGGTTTTCCAACATTTCATATCTAACGTAGCTCAGCTTCCTGCTTGCACTTCTAATGAGCCACAGCCACTGCTATAGGTAAGGCCAGTAAACCAGGTTGTGTTGCACACTGTTCTGGTGGGGATGATTTCTGCTTTGTCTTACTGCTCTAGAGCAGATTGTCTTGCAAGTGTTTGCTGCAGTGCCAGATTATACCTGACTGAAATATAAAAAAAACCTGGTATGTGCTTGCCAGAAACCATGATCAACTAAAGAATTCTAATTGCTGTGGGGTTTTTTTTATTCACAGAAAGGAATCATGCCATTTTAGTTTGAATGCTATTACTGGGAAAAAAAAAAAAAAAAAACTTCAGTGAGAAAAATTCCCAGTGTTTGTTTGCTTTGAAACAGCCAGACTTTATCAATTCTGCCCCAGTATTATCTCTGCTGCAGATAAACTCTTAGAAAACAGAAGGCAGAACACAGAGAAAATAAAATTATTATTGTATAAATGTGTTTTTCCTGTTACCCAGATTAGATGCTGTTCACGTAGATATTTTGTGAAACTTTTCCCCCAGCTAGTTAGGTGTAGAATCACTCTGGGGTTTTTGTCTATTTGTGAGAGCCCCCAAATTTAACACAGAAAAGCCTTAGAAAAGACTCAGGTCAAAGGTTTGGAAATGTTAGCTATATATCACACGTTTTTCAAGCACTTGAACAGCAGGTTAAATGTAATCAGGCTTTGGAAAAGAAAGAATTTTCTTCAGCTATTCTTCTCTGATGTCATTATTTATTGTAGTTTCCAGTTCAGCTTATTTGTTATGTTGCAGAGCATGACCATGAAAGCTTTGTTGTTCATGGTCAAGGAAACAGCTGTGAACAGCTGGTGCATCTCATGGCCATTCTTATTGCCATTTGAGAAACTCAACATGAGCCATAAATGCACGCTTGCAGCCCAGAAAGCCAACCACATCCTGGGCTGCATCAAGAGAAGTGTGACCAGCAGGTCGAGGGAGGGGATTCTCCCCCTCTACTCTGCTCTGGTGAGACCCCCACCTGGAGTACTGCGGCTGGCTCTGGAGCCCCCAACATCAGGACATAGACCAGTTGGAGCGAGTCCATAGCAGGCCACAAAGATGATGAGAGAGCTGGAGCACCTCTCCTATAAGGGCAGGCTGAGGGAGCTGGGGCTGTTCAGCCTGGAGAAGACAAGGCTCCGAGGAGACCTGATAGCAGCCTTCCAGTACCTAAAGGGGTCTTATAGGAAAGATGGAGAGAAACCCTTCAGCAGGGCCTGTTATGATAGGGCAACGGGTAATGGTTTTAAAATAGAGGCAGGTAGATTCAGACTTGATAAAAGGAAGACCTTTTATACAAGAGGGTGGTGGAACACTGGAACATGTTGTCCAGAGAGGTGGTGGATACCCCATCCCTGGAAACATTCAAGGCCAGGTTGGATGGGGCTCTGAGCAACCTGATCTGGTTGGAGACGTCCCTGCTCCTTGCAGGGGGGTTGGACTAGATGACCTTTAAAGGTGCCTTCCAACCCAAACTATTCTGTGATTCTATGATTCTGTGATTTCAGGGTCATAAAATAATCTGTGTGAATTATCATCATAGCTGAAAATTTTCTCTTGTCAATGTGAGTCAACATACTGGAGGGAAGGAATGCCATCCAGAGGGACCTTGACAGGCTGGAGAGGTGGGCCTGTGCAAACCTCATGAAGTTCAACCAGGCCAAGTGCAAGGTCCTGCATATGGGTCAGGGCAATCCCAGACACAGATATAGGCTGGGCAGAGAATGGATTGACAGCAGCCCTAAGGAGAAGGGCTTGGGTGTGCTAGTGGATGAAAAGATCAACATGAGCCAGCAGTGTGCGCTTGCAGCCCAGAAAGCCAACCGCATCCTGGAGAGAAGAGCTCACCGGGGGGGCTGGACTAGATGACCTTTAAAGGTCCCTTCCAATCCTAACTATTCTATTATTCTGTGTTTTGCCTTTGACCTATAATAGCCTAGATAAGGACTGGACTTCTTTGTCACATTTCGAAAAGTACAAAGAGATAGTGGTGAGATGATCAGTTTAAAGAAATTAAACCACTGCAGAAGTTCGTTTGTTGTCAAAATGTGTAATAAGAAAAGATCTGATGAAAACTAGAATGCTATTATTTCTATAGCTATAGCAACAGCATTAAGTAGCTGACAACTATATTTCCAAAGTTATCTAAAATTCATATCAAGGTCCCATTCCTCTTCTCTTATATTAGCTTCCCACTTCCACCTCCTTTATAAAAATGGTTACCTTTACTCAGTCCTGTGCTCCTGCCTCTCCAAATTGCAAGCTCTGTCCCACCCCTCCTAAATGTAGCAACCATTAGCTCTTTTTCTCCAAACAAATCCTTGCAGCCGAAGCCACGCCAACCCTGTCTGTCCCAGCTCTCTGCACCTCAGTCAGGACTGCAGCCTCCCAGAGGGGTTCCTGGCACTTTGCCTCACCCAGACCTCGATATCTTAGCCAACTCCCTCAACAGCTACCCAGATCACCCCAAAAATTCACCTTTTCCAGTTATCAGTGGGGCTTATCCCGTCCTGCTTCCATTTCTGGTGCCCCACCAGCTACACCAATATCCCCCAACAGAACTGTGCGCCCCTGCCACCACCACCCTATGCCTGCACTGCCCCTCACCGCCCCTGCCTTGCCCTGGCACTGCTAGGGTTGTCCACTCTCATCTGGCTTGAAAGTTTTAAATAAATGTGGTATTCACAATGATTTTAAAATGCCTTATAATTTAATATACTTTATATTATTATCTTCCAAGCTATGTCATCAAAATTCCTGAAGTGGCACAGGGAGAAAATATTAAGAGAAAAACTCCTGGCTGTGCACCCAGTTAGTATTGTGCTCCTGCTATTCTTCTTGTTTAATGAAGGTTGATGGAATGTAGCACGGTTGTGTACATGTGAAAATTGTATCTCATTAGTTGATAACCCTTATAAATGTGTCAAAGAGTATAAATTGTATTAATGTGCCAAGGAAAGACTTCTATAATCATTACAAGATAATGAAGACATTGCAGTCTCAGTTAAATCTATTCTAGGAAGATAAAATGAGCCCAAATTAATCTAAACTAAAAAATTTGAAGGCTATGTGTCTTGAGAGTTTGAAAAATGTGATGTCCTACCAGCAATATCCAGACAATCTAACACAATGAAATTTGAATAGTATTTAGATGCCAAGAAAAGGAAGAGATCTCTACTTCAAAATGAAAAATACCAAATTATAGATTTCTGTAAATTCTAGAGCATTGAGAATAGTAACGAGATAAATGAGAGGAAAGGAATGAAAGAGGAAGAAATTAATTTCTTAGATTCTTATGACACAAAGCTTTGCATGCAGTTTTTCTGCTTTTACCAATATTTTTCTGGGACTTGCATACTTTTTATTTTTAATTTTGGCTCCTCCACCACAAGTATTTTGATTGTTTACTTTCTCTGAATTCCTGAATTATTTTGTCTGAGGTTTAAGTAAGCCTGTGAAGATGTTAGTGTATGATGCACAGCACTTTTTCACTTAGAAAGGTATGTCAAAATAAAGACCCTGGGAAGAACGGGAAGAAGCTGCCTATGGGAGAGTTGGGGCAGCACCCTAGAAGGCTTCTGACTTTAAAACTCACCTTTGGGGACACCAGCTCCTGACTGCAGCAGATGCTCCAGCAGAAGTGCTGTCTCACTTGGAACAACCTGACACAACAAGACACGAGTTTCGCTTGGCCGCTTTCACATCCCACTGTTTCCAGAAACAATGGTGAGGGTCACTTTGAAAGTAATAAAAAGTGCTTTGAAAGCAGTAAAGCTGTCCGCCTTCAGGCTGGACTGATGACCAGGGAGGCTGTGCCTGGGAAAGGTTGTAGTCCTATACATTATCATAGAATCATAGAATCATAGAATGGTTAGGTGTTCTGGTTTTGTTTAGTGAGGGGGGGCCTAAGGTGGCAGCTTCTGTAGGAAACTGCTAGAAGTCGCTCCCCTTTGTTCAGTGGACTCGGCCAGGCCTAGGGCGGACCTGCTGCTGGCCAAGGCCGAGCCGATTGGTAGCAGAATGTTCCATGACAACGCCTCCGTGAGAACGTATTTAAGAAGGGGAAAACAGGAAAAAAAAAAAAAAAAAAAAGGAGAAGATGTGAGGCAGCTGAGTGGGGGCAGAGAAGGGGAGGCACGAGCCTTGTAGGCCTTGCAGGCCTCACCCTCTGGCCTCCCACTGGGCAGCCGACTGGGCCCAACTCGGCCCAGCCTGGCTGCAAGAAGTGGAGAGGAGATGAGAAGTGAATAAGATGTAAAAAGGATCCTGAGAGGCATCTGCCAGCCTGTTGTGAAGAATTTTTCTTCTGAGAGGAATAGCTGCAGACACCAAGGTCAGTGAAGAAGGAGGGGGAGGAGTAATGCGGCTCCTGGCCAAGATTCCCCTGCAGTCTGCGGTGACAACCATGGTGAAGCAGGTTGTCCCCCTGCAGCCCATGGAGGTCCACGGAGGGGCAGAGATTCACCTGCAGCCCATGGAGGACCCCACGCTGGGGCAGGTGGAGGCCTGATGGAGGCTGTAGTCTGTGGAGGCCCCGCTGGGGCAGCTGTTCTGGAGGGACTGTACCCTGTGGAAGAGATGACCCACGTCAGAGCAGTTTCACGAAGGACTCTGGCCCGTGGGAGGGACCCCACGAAGGAGCAGGGGATGAATGTGAGGAGTTCTTCCCCTGACAATGAAGCAGCAGCATGAAACAACACGTGATGAACTGACCGCGACCCCCATTCCCTCTCCCCTTCTCTGTGCCGCTTGGGTGGGGAGAAGGTAGTAGGGGTGACAGCATTGGTGGACAAGGGACAAGCAATGGCTATCATCTACCTGGACGTGTGCAAAGCTTTAGACACTGTTCCGTATGACATCCTTCTCTCTAAACTAGAGAGGCATGGCTTTGATGGACAGACCACTCGGTGGATGAGGAGTTGGATGGATGGCCGAACTCAGAGAGTGGTGGTCAATGGCTCGATGTCCAAGTGGAGACCCGTCACAAGTGGCGTCCCTCAGGGGTCCGTGTTGGGCCCAGCCCTGTTCAACATCTTTGTCGGCGACATGGACAGTGGGATAGAGTGCACCCTCAGCAAGTTCGCCGATGACACCAAGCTGTGTGGTGCCGTCGACACGCTGGAGGGGAAGGATGCCATCCAGAGGGACCTTGACAGGCTGGAGAGGTGGGCAAGTGCCAACCTCATGAAGTTCAACCAGGCCAAGTGCAAGGTCCTGCACCTGGGTCATGGCAATCCCAGGCACAAATACTGGCTGGGCAGAGAATGGATTGAGAGCACCCTGAGGAGAAGGACTTGGGGGTACTGGTGAATGAGAAGCTCAACATGAGCCAGCAATGTGCTCTTGTGGCCCAGAAGGCCAACCGCATCCTGGACTGCATCAAGAGGAGCGTGGCCAGCAGGTCGAAGGAGGTGATTCTCCCCCTCTACTCTGCCCTGGTGAGACCCCACCTGGAGTACTGTGTCCAGTTCTGGAGCCCCCAACATAAGAAGGACATGGACCAGTTGGAGAAGGTCCAGAGGGTCCACGAAGATGATCAGATGGCTGGAGCACCTTTCCTATGAAGACAGGCTGAGAGAGTTGGGGCTGTTCAGCCTGGAGAAGAGGAGGCTCCGGGGAGACCTGATAGCGGTCTTCCAGTACCTCAAGGGGGCCTACAGGAAAGATGGGGAGAGGCTGTTCAGTAGGGCCTGTTCTGATAGGACTAGGGGTAATGGTTTTAAAATAGAGGGAGGTAGATTTAGATTGGATATTAGGAAAAAATTTTTTACAATGTGAGTTGTAGAACACTGGAACAGGTTGCCCAGAGAGGTGGTGGAAGCCCCATCCCTGGAAACGTTCAAGGCCAGGCTGGATGAGGCTCTGAGCAACCTGATCTAGTCGGGGATGTCCCTGCTCCTTGAAGGGGGGTTGGACTAGATGACCTTTGAAGGTCCCTTCCAACTCTAACCATTCTATGATTCTATAATGTTAAGCCCAGGAAAGGGACGAGGGGGGAGGTTATCTTGTTCCCTGTCTCATTCTCCTTCTAGTTTTAGAAATAAATGAATAGTTTTTGCCAAGTCGAGTCTGTTTTGCCCATAACGGTAACTTTAAGGAGTTTCTCCCTGTCCTTATCTCAAACCTCGAACAGTTTTTCTTTATATCATCTCCCCCTATTTCTCTCGGAGGGTGGGGGGAGTGAGAGAGAGACTGCGTAGTCTGGTCCTGATCGGGGCTGAACTACGACTTTAGGGTTTGAAGGGACCTTCAAAGGTCATCTAGTCCAACCCCCAACCCCATTATCACTGCTCAGAAGTTCATGTTGTTCACCATACAACCATCACTATCCCGTCTTCACTGCAGCTGCATTTGTCCTCAGCAACAGCACGAATGTGAATCAAAATGGCAGTCTTTCTCCTACTCAGCAAAGTGATCAGAGGTACCCTTAGGCTACACAGCCCCTGAAACTCTTGGATACCAATAAAAGTATGTAGTGCAGACTGTATTCTCTTAACAGCCCACAGGGCTGGCACTAGACTGATGCATCAAAAATTATTTATGCTCAGGCAAGCAACTATGTGTGGTAAAACAAACTGTTCTGAGGATCATCCCATACTCAAATAACTCAGATCTTGGTACATCGTGTAGATCTTGGCAGCTCATACATCAATAGTCGCCATCTCCTACTGCTGCCCTACAAACAGACTGTCATACAGCTGCCTTTTCCTCCTCTAATGCTCACGCTGGCAAGTAAACATGCCTGTCCTTGTGCTGTCTCCTTCCTAATCCCCAGTGTTGGCTCACCCATGCACCTTCTGAAGCCAGTGAGAGAGTTTCGGTGACTATCTTAGCTGGAAACTAAAGCAATACCGCAAAGACGCTACGGAAACTATCGTGGTCTTAGCAGAGGACAGCTTGGCCTCCTGATTGTTCACAGTAACGACAGGTCACAGCGGTTCCGAAAAAGGATAAAAACTAGAACGATGGTTGCATTAGCTCATGAAAATATCTTCTGAATACCTAATACTGTTAAACCAGTAGTAATATAATAAGCCTTGGTAATTCTGTACAAGCTAAGCCAGCCAGAAGGATTCCAAGAAGGATTTTCAGTGTTTGTATTCTCATAAATTAATTGTTACTTCCTAGGAATAGGATTCTAAGTATAACAAAAAAAAATCTCAACTAAGGAGTTTTACGGTGCCCTCATAAACCTGTACAATAACAATGCAAACGCACAAGCATTTTTATTTTTTTTGTTAAGTGTACCAGAGAATGCTGATGTGTAAGAGGGGAATTATGTGCTCAGGAATAAATCTCTGGAACCACCTCTGGATCTATCCACTTATGTCACATTGTATCCATCACAGAAGCATTTGAACACCTTCCAGCTACTTACAATACAAATAACAATCTCCATCTCCTTTCCCACAATAGGATTGCATTCACATTCATTTCTATGCTAGCAGATCAGTTGGCTGGTGTATCTGGTGCCTGTACAGTGTATATCACAGCTTGTCCAGTGTCTCTGGGTACAACATACAGAAAGTTTAATAAGAAATAACAGAAGTGAAGCAACAATTGGTCTATCTGGTAATATTGTATACACAAGCCTGGGAGATTCAACAATATTGCATTTGCTTTTGAAAGCGAGCATTATTTATCACACCAGAATTTCTCTCATTCTCTAGAAGCAGATTATCGTCTCTACCCCCGAAGATTTCTTGTCACACTGGTTCAACCCCATGTGCATCTCCTTGTAAGATAAAGCTGCTGTAAAATACTGGTAGTGAGATTTTGATTTTCACACTCATTTAATAAAAAGTACTTCATTATTCATTCTACAGGAGTCTCTCTGGAAATAGCAAGCTCCCTTTTAACAGGGAGATGCTTCACTTGTAAATCATAGGATACCAAATTGGGAAGATAGAACTTGCAAAGAACATTTAAATTAACAGAGAACGGATGAACAATTTATAATTAATTATTTGGGAATAAGTGTCATCTCAATTTATCACTAAATATTTGCAAAGGCAGTACATGCACTTGTATGCCTTTTACTGGTTTTTATATATTTATACTGAATGCTGCCCCAATCCATTCCAGTATGACTGATAAGTCAGGTCATTAGTCCTTTGTTGACTTCTCTGCAAAAATTGTAGGAAGGTTAATGTCAGTAATGAACTAAATGCTCATCTTCTTTGGGAGCAAAAGAACCAGGACTTTCAAAGCTTGTGCCTATTACTTCGGTGTGACTGGCTGTAAATGGTTTTGCAATGATTTGTAGAATCTCTGCATGTTCAATTTAAAAAACAGCTTGATATTATGAATTCCCTGTGTTTAATTTGTAAAGACTGCAATTTCACTTCGTACACAGAGTTCATCTCCCCTCTGTACTGGTTGCTTTATCTCCTCATTTTTATTTTGCACTGAAATTCCCAAGGATGGTGGTTCAGGGCTAACAGCTGAGCAGTGATGCCATCTTTCTGCCAGCGTATGTCACACAACCTGTTACAGGGACAGTCTGCAGCTATTCACCACTAACTTGCTCACTCATATAATCACACGTGCAGCATCTTAGGAGCATTAACACTACGTGCACTATCACGTACATCACTTCTGGCCACGTGGTGGGAGTATGCTTGTGCATCAGGTCTCCTAAGTGACTTCACATGCACATCTCAGACCATAACGAGCATGTCAGCTGCAATAAATACATTTAATCCCCAGTCTCATGATGGAAAAGCCTACTGAGTCTTCAGGAGGGAGAATGGCAGGGAGGAGGTTGTGAGCTCCCAGAAAAATTAATCCAGCCCACTTCAAGCTGTCTCCCCCTCCCCAGGCTACCGCCAGGAAAGGAGTCAGCATGCAGTCCACAGACTGGCTGAACTCTTCTAGTCATTGCATTTTTGTCATTCTCTGTTTACATGGAAATTTCATGGGACAAAGTGTTCATTATCACACTGGCCAGCTGCTTTCTGAAACTGAAATTTCAAGAGAGAAGTAACCAAGCAGGAGATTATCAAGTGGGGACCTGGATCATCTGAGAAGATCGATAAAAGTTTTAATTGACACAGAGAACTTTGGTCTAAATACAGGAGCAGAGGTGAGTCCAGAAGAGGCTCCTGGCAGGACCTGTGGATCCATGCAGAGAGGAGCCCAGACTGGAGTGAGTTTGCTGGCAGGGCTTGTGACCCCACAGGGGACCTAGACTGGAGCAATCTGTTCCTGAAGGACTGCACCCCGTGGAAAGGACCCACACTGGAGCAGTTTGTGAAGAACTGCAGCCTGTGGGAAGGACTCATTCTGGAGCAGTTTGTGGAGGACTGTCTCCCATGGGAGGGACCTCACACTGGAGCAGGGGAGGAGTGTGAGGAGTCCTCCCTCTGAGGAGGAAGGAGCGGCAGAGACGACTTGTGATGAACTGACCACAACCCCCATTCCGCATCCCCCTGCACCACTGGTGGGGAGGAGGTAGAGAATTTGGGAGTAAAGTTAAGCCCAGGAAGAAGAGAGGAGTAGGGGAAGGTGGTTTAAGATTTAGTTTTTATTTTCTCACTATCCTACACTGATTTGACTGGTAGTAAATTAAATCAATTTTCCCTAAGTCAAGTTTGTTTTGTCCATGACTGTACCTGGTAATGATCTCTCCCTGTCCTTAGCTCAACCATCGAGCCTTTTGTTATATTTTCTCTCCCCTGTCCAGCTCAGGAGGGGAGTGATACAGTGGCTTTGGTGGGCAACTGGCATCCAGCCAGGGTCAATTCACCGGAGGCAGAAAGCTTAAAAGTACACAGGATCAACAGGAGCCAACATAGCAGTTTGATGTGTACCCGGCTTCTTTAAAAAGCGTGGTTCAAAGTTTACATTTTCGCATCCTTCAGGATTCTAAGAATTTAGCTGGGACTTCAAGACAGAATGTCTCAGTAAAATGCAACCAGATAATGAGACCCAGAAGCAGCAATGAATGAATTCCGAAAGGAAAATACATTTGCTTTCAATGTTACAAAACCAGTTTCTGTGCAAAGACTTTTTTTTTAGATTTACCAAAAATATTTTGAGAATTTCCAACACTATTCTATATCAATGTTTGCCATATCCTGAGGTTCTCATTCAACATTTATTCAGTTTGAACCCAGGAATGAGGGGAGAAAATAGAATCATAGAAAAATAGAATCATTCAGGTTGGAAAAGACCTTTAAAATCATTGAGTCCAACCATTAACCTAGCACTGCTAAGTCCATCACTAAACCATGTCCCTAAGCAACACATCTACATGTCTTTTAAATGCCTCCAGGGATGGTGACTCCACCACTTCCCTGGGCAGCCTGTTCCAATGCTTGACAACCCTTTTAGTGAAGAATTTTTTCCTAATATTCCATCTAAACCTCCGTTGGCACAACTTGAGGCCATTTCCTCTTGTCCTATCACTTGTTACTTGGGAGAAGAGACAAACACCCACCTCACTACAACCTCCTTTCAGGTAGTTGTAGAGAGCGGTAAGGTCTCCCCTCAGCCTCCTCTTCTCCAGGCTAAACAACCCCAGTTCCCTCAGCCAGTCCTCATAAGACTTTTCCTCCAGACCCTTCACCAGCTTCGTTGCCCTTCTTTGGACATGCTCCAGCACCTCAATACATTTCTTGTACTGAGGTGCCCAAAACTGAACACAGTACTAAAGGTGTGGCATCACCAGTGCCAAGTACAGGGAGACAATCACTTCCCTACTCCTGTGGGCCATGCTATTTCTGACACAAACCAGGCCTTCTTGGCTACCTGGATACACTGCTGGCCAAAACGCAGTGAAGCCTTCAGGATATGATGTTTAGTGGGAATTTGTGTCTCCCAGACCAGCAGTGTCTACATGTTACACGTAGGCCATTCCTTTGGGGTTTCATGCAGCTAGGCTCTCCTAGATAAGCCCTTTTTTTTTCTGATTTGGGTATTTTTGGTGGAGGAAATCTGAGGGATATATCCATTTGTCCAGAGTTTCTGGACTCCTATATGCAAGGAGGCTCCCAATGTTTTGTTGCCCATGCATAATCCAACTCAACAGCACCTGATCAGCCAACTCTAGAACTAGGTAAAGCTGCTGGAGAAGTAGCATATTTGTTGTAGAAAAAATCTCTTATGTCCAAGTTGCCTTGGTTTTCCTATCCATAAGCAAATCAGTGGTAGCCCCATAAACAGTGGACTTGATCTTTCTCAACAGCAGAGGCCTTGCTGGACATTTCCCATACAATGTATAAACACATACTTCTGTCTCACACTTCCAAGACTCAGATTTCACCTCTCCTGCCCAGAAACAGAAATCAGCTTCCAATAGTCAGATTCCATGGGTGAAAGCTGAGAACACACTGAAGGTGAGGCTGACACAACGCACCTCCCTTAGCCCTCACACAAGTTTTCTTGAGGAAAGTTGTTTCCCTTCCAATGCCCCCATTCCTAGAGAGATCCCACTGTGGTGGGTCCCCAGGTAATTCTGAGCAAGAACAAACTACGCTGAGAGTGCTAGCAAATGTTTCTATGAAAATGTCAACCCAGTAGAGCATTCTCAATGAAATAATATAATGGAGGTAAATATACAGAGAATCAGCATCCAATTCATGATTAGACAAATAAAATAAACTGTTGATGGCCAAAATATTTAAAATTTATGAACATACCTTTTTTTTTTTTGTGATTACTCATTCCTACTGCAACAACCATGCTATTTATTCCCCTAAATTTCAAGTCACTTTGCCTGTTTTTTTTTTCTCTAAGTTGGCCAAAATATTTGCGTCTGAAGCATTGCAATATCTCTGGCAAAGTCAGCACAATGGCTTGCCAAATAATGTCTGTGGACATATACAAAAGCTAGAATGAAAAACAAAATGTTGATGCTGGCCTATGAACAGGAGTCAGGCTTTCAAGGTCAGTGAGAGGTAAGTGGTTTGTTTGTTCTCCTGGGGGTAAGTATTAAGCCTCTGAGGCTTAGAAGGGAATTAAACCCAGATGTCTCATTTTCTAAGGAGTGATGTACTCAGCAAGCTATTCTATAATCAGAAGAGGCACAGTCATCATGATTTTTCGTTGCTGCCTAAAAGAGAGAGACCTGTTGTTTTTTGACAAAATAGCTGCAGGTAAAGATACCTTCATACTACAGTTTCTCAACCTTCTTCTCACCTATCTTTAAATACATAGCAGAAGTACCTAATCTTGTATCTAGGTTTTGTCTAAGGTCAATGGAGGCAGCCACTTCCAGACAGCTTAGCTCGGATGCTTGGTAGGAACTCCACTTCCTGGAGATGCAGGTCTTGACTGATTATAAAGGAAGTACAGGCACTTCAGCTGGAAGCTTAAAGTTGGTAGAATAAACACAGGTACTAGTACAAAGGTTTTTCAGGCAACTCACTGGAGCACCCACTTGCTTCCCTGGGTTGAACAGAAAACCTCAGACGTGGCTTTCAGCTTTAGATCCCACCTTGTGGATTAACCATCTAAAAGTCATGCACTTATATCCTCTACTACATGTGTCTTTTTTTCCCTCTCCTCCCTGTTAGTCAGCTCCTGAGTCAGTTCCAAGTTCCCCCAATCTAATTTGACCCCTGAGGAACTACGCTGGAAAACCTCAGGAACCCTGATACTAGAGCCACATGTAGCTCCTTGACTACAGGAGACTCATGAGCAGTTCCGATGTAGCTTTTCCATCAAAGTCGTACCTCTCAGGGTTGTGCTGGCCCCACAGTTGGTGGGTCATCCAAATCCTTGGCTGCTAGAAGAAGATGCTGAGACTGACTTTGCTGGGTTGCAGTCCATCTGTGCACCTAACTCAAGAATCATTACCGTCTCCTGCCCTTGTGTCCAGAAATTTATGTTGCTCTTGGAGTGATGTAACAGGCATCTTGTTCTCAGTCCTGTGGAGGCTAAGCAACACATTTGCAGGATCAGGCAGCCTCCCCTTATTTGGGGCAGCTCAACATGAGTATACACCTAATCTATATTCTGCACTGCTTCTCAGTGCACTTCTAGTCTCGGTTCAAACTATCTGTGACTAAAGCCTTTTATAGCAGAGGATATAGATGACACAGAGAAAGCCTTTTGCCTCCTCAGAGCCCTCTTGTAGCAGGAAGATCAGTCAGCATGATGCTGTCTGTCTCAGGATTTAGGCACAGTTACTTGTAGAATTGTTATCACCCACTGTACTGAGCACAGCCATTTACAATTTCTGGAAATTCAAAAGGTCATGGAAACACCATCAGTGAGGCAGTCTGAAATAACAACTCAAATTGAGAATGAGCTATGGCTCACAAACGAGCAGCCAGCATTAATAGCTGTGGACACAACAGGTAGGTACAAGAAATAACTGAAGAAAGGAAGAAAAGAAGAAAGATGATGGAGGGCAACGCTAATAAATCAAACAGCTACAAGGCCTGACAAAGTACACAGCTGAGTGATTTTAATTGAATTCAAAGTGTTATTCAGCACTTCTGTGACTAATCTCTGGTCAATCAAAGGCTGATTTTTAAGGTTATGCAGAAGTTACAAATGAACAAACCCGATCTTAAGCCATGGGATTTGCACAAACTCTTTCCACACATATATGGCTACTCATTTTGGTGGAATCTGCGTACCCGTACCTCAGGCAGCTCGTGATATTTCCAAGACTGATGAAGAAATTCAGTATGTAAATAAAAACAACAAAAACCCAAAAATTCTTTTAGGAAGGCAGCTGTATCCCTAATAAATATGTCATGTTTGTCGAAGCAGAAACAAAAAATAAACAATCTTCTATTAAAATACTGAATGTTATTTAGTCATTATTGGTCATACACCACTTGCAAAGTCTTACAACACTAACATACAATTGAGTGGATTAAATACTAGGTTGAGGCATTAATTTGGATATAATGAGTTTTGTGGACTACATTCTAATAACTTGGGGGGGGGGGGGCTGTATTTCAGTATATCTATGTGTGTGTCCCATATGCATTTGGGAATCTTTTGAGGCATAGTAATGTTACAAAAAAAAAAAAAAAAAAAAGAAGTAGAAGGGGAATAATGAAGCCAGGAACAGTGCCGGTTTCACCTATATGCAGTTTGATTCCACACATTTTCTTGGAGCCACATTCAGGCATGAGGAGCTCATATTAAACAGACAGTTATTTTGTACATAGCAGCATTTAAGGTAGGAGGAAGGTGCTGATAGGGTGGAAGCCATTCAGCCCAGAGAGAACAAGCATAGGATTTACCAGGAGAGACTGTCCCATCCGCCACCACTATGCTCACAGCCATTTGGCTACACAGCTCTTCCCCGACACAACCAAGGCACCGAGTCTCTCCTTGGGCAAAGGAATTAAAACCTGGTCCACATCTTCTGATGTCTTACTGTCTTCATTCCTGCTGGGGCCTCTCAACAGGTTACCTGCTGACTGCCTGCATTTAAAGCACATCTCACATTATTAATGAGTTTTCTGAATTAAAAATAACTGATGATAAATGTGAAAAAATTCCTTTCTTTTTCTACACAAGAGAAACAGCACAATGTCAACTGTATTTCCTAATTAAAAACTTTTAAAGTTTATATAGCTGTTGCTGTATAATAATGTCAAAATTAACAAAGATACATAAAATAAATCCAATTACTACAGACCAACAGAATAAAATTCAATGACAAGATGAAAATGTATCATTATAATGTTTTATAGTGTGTGTATACTGCACAAAATTACCACATAAAATTCTGATCTAAATCACCACAAGCTGTTGTGCCAAACGTTCCAGTGTTGAGCCTCCAGAAATGGAAATTTAAGAATTAGCTGAGTGCTCAGTCCTTTTTTGCTGTTAAGACTCTGGAAATCTGGATGGCACAAGGTCCCTTTGTTAGCTTTCATGAAAAAGGGAAACTTTGCGCCATCTGAAAGCTAAGAGAAGAGAGCATATTTTAGCAAGCCAGAGGCACACGACTCAGGCCTATTTGGCAGATCTTTTTACTCCCCCAGAGCAACTGGTTCAGACTCCCCAGAGCCCCTGTTTCAGGCAGAAGGTTCTGCATTGCCGCTTACAACGCTGCCATCTATTGGCCATGGGGGGCTCTTGTCTCATAATCTCATAATCCACAGTTCCCTTTATCAACTTTTTGCACTTTTAAGTTTTTTTCTGCATGGGATTTATCTGGCTAAACATACACGCCTGCAACAAGAGCACCTGGTGAGAACTGCCTCAGGCTTGTGGAAGAAACAAGCCCTTCTGGAGTGTGATGCATTTCACCCCAAAGTAGATAACCAATGTACATCTGATGAATAGCACCCAAAAAGCATTACTCTGCTTCACCCATGGCTACAATGGGATCTGAAGAGTAATTAGCTCAAATGTAATGATCACTGTCATACTGTAAGTAAGCACAGAAAGACAGCAAAAGGAATACTACCCTCTTATTCAGTGGGGAAAGTCTTCAGAGGTGCTGCTGATTTTTTATTCATTAGCTTGTATCCACACACGAGGCCCCAGGTACTACAGAAGAGAGGTATTAACTGCATCTAATTTTGGATAAGAGTGATGACATTTTGTCCAGAAGTCCAGGTCCACTTCGTATTTTCTTTGGCAGTAAAATTGTATTCAAGAATTTTCTACATCTCCCCAAAGTCTGCCTCCGGTAGCCTGTCCCTTTCCCTTCTCAGAAAGCTAGAGTCAAGTAAGACAAGTCTCACATGTAGTTTCCTGTACACAAACACACACACCCCCCAGAAAGGGGTATCAATCTTTTCTTATAAATTTTATGAACTGTAGATTCAGATTATACAAGAGCTAGACCTAAGTAGTATTTGTTTTAATAAAAAAAAAAAAATAGAATTTGCATCATGGTTGAAAATCTGCTACAAATAATGTAATGTTTAATATGAATTTGTCTTAACAAAGGACAACCAGAGTTAATAATTTCAACACTTTGGCCAGTCAATGATGAGTCTACAGTTCTAAAGCTGAATTATTTTCAATTATGATTAACTCAGTAGAGCAACACTACAATAACACAATCTTTGCAAAATAATGGTCTACATACAAATTTGCACAAGTTTAACAGAACCACATATTTGAGTGCGACAGATCTATACTTATTGAACAGTGATACAAGAAAAAGAGGTTACTACCTAATTTCCAGCTTCCTATCACCATCCTCCTGTGCTGGAAACTACCACCCTTTCAGATCTGTTGCCCAGAATGCTCTTTTCAGCTTATATAAACAGTGAAGCGTGTCGCAGATTTAAACTTCCTACATATTTTACAAACCTCCAGTCACTACACTCCTTGCTTCTTAAGGTGTAAGTTAATTAAATTAATTGGCTAATTCATTACTCTGAGTAGCTGACAAATGCTCTCTAAGATGTCTAGACTTTACAATTGCAAATGCTGTTTCTTATGAGGAAATTTCCCTACTCTAATAGCTGTTCTAGTCTAACATTTCATTCTATTGCCAGGAAACATCACCCTTATTTTCAGTCTGGTTCAAGACTAATGTTCAACCAGTGGAGCAACACTGAAAGTCGCAAGGAACACAGCCATGGGAGAAAGTAGTTCAAGAGGGACGTACTGTATTATGGGACACCATTGATAAAACTGAGCAAGAAAGCCAAACCTCCCCTGTGATGCTTCTGGCCCCAAACCTGGGAGGGAAGATCTCACGTTGGAATCAACAGGAGCCACCCTTTCCTCACCAGCGTTAGCTTTGGGAAAGAAATTGCAGAAGTATTCACTTCACTCTAGACTCAGTCTACATTTTCCATGTTTCATGCATGTAGAAGAAAAGGATTTACAAATCAAGAACTAACATGAGACCTTCTCTGTTATTGGGTTGTGTGAGGGACCCCATAAGGGAGTTGCATTTAAAAGCAAACCATTCTGCCAAGCTGCTCCTTCTCCTCTGATAAGAGGTAGACAAAAGATCTACATGAGCTTCCAAGAAAAACATAGCTCTTAGAACAAGAGATATTTTGTGAAGTGAAAGATTCAGAAGTGATCCAGTGAAAGTGATCAGGTGAAACAGGAAGAAAAAAATCAGTCTTCAGCAGGCAGAAAGTACTGATCTCACTGCTCACAAAATGCATATAATCAGAGGTTTATTTACCTGACATTCATGTAGATCCCACAAGACAGATAACTTATTATGTGCTTCCACACAGACAATAACTGTGCAATTGCAAATATGCATAAGTAAGGTAGGTAGAAAGGAATAAGTAGGAAGCAGTAAACAAAGAAAATGTACACTTCATAAGTAACACTACACCAAAAAAAAAGTCATTTTTTAATATGAAATATAACAAAACTAAGAATAGTGTAACTGCATTTTCAAAATCTACATAGTACCATCAGTTAAACATTACTTGAAGTTTTCTCTTGAGATTGATAACCTTAATGAAACCAACAACACACCTTTGTGCAGTTTGCTTTGATGCCTTTCTCCCGTACAAACCACAGCAGTTCAGCAGTAACGCAGGCCTGCGTTTCAATATATATGTAAGATAAGAGTCACTTCACTGAGTCCCAACCAAAGGTCTGTCCAGTCCATTACACTGTCTCTGAGAGTGGCCAGTGTCAGAGTCCTCAGGAATGAACAGACTAAGCACACAGCAGCTCTTTCCTAGTGCACAGGGACTTCGTAAGCCAGAACTGTATCTTGGAGACTAACAGATACTCCTTGTATGATTTGCTGAATATCTTTTTTTTCAGTCTACTGACTCTCAGAGTTAACCTAGATATTCTTCTGTCCATAACTCAGACATCATGTTACCATGTGTAAAAGCAGGGACCGACGTGTGAGCATAAAGCAGCTCAGATCTGTCTGTACGAACACACACATCAGAAGGGAGCAAGAAAAGCTGGAAGACTCTCTGAGTGCATTGTGTGCTCGTGAGAAAAAGCAGGCTGGCAATTGCATAATACACCTCTTCTGCCTTGGACACTGAGAGGCTGTCTACAAATTTTTTGGCCACACACAGGGAAATTACAAAACACTTTTGATGCAGGGGCTTAACAGGACCACAGTTAAAGTTCACTGTAGTACCTAGACTTCTCAGCTCTACGCAGATGCCTAACTCCCAGAGGAAACCATGCAGTGACACAGTACCTGGCGGAAAAGAATACACAGATGATGGAGAAGCCACTAGCACTTTGAGAATGGTAATTTACTGCTCTTAAGATGCTGAAAATGTTCAGTATATTTACTTCTTATAATTAAACTCTTGCATGTTTTACTGCAGGGCCATCATTGCCAGACTACCTCCTCTAGCCCTCTGTTCTGGTTTTGTTAGTGAGGGGGGGCCTAAGGTGGTAGCTTCTGTAGGAAACTGCTAGAAGTCGCTCCCCTTTGTTCAGTGGACTCGGCCGGGCCTAGGGCGGACCTGCTGCTGGCCAAGGCCGAGCCGATTGGTAGCAGAATGTCCCGTGATAATGCCTCTGCGATAACGTATTTAAGTAGGGGAAAACAGGAAAAAGAGGAGGAGAAGATGTGAAGCAGCTGAGCGGGGGGCAGAGAGGGGGAGGCGCGAGCCTCATGGGCCTTGCAGGCCTCACCCTCTGGCCTCCCGCCGGGCAGCCGACTGGGCCCAACTCGGCCCGGCCTGGCTGCAAGAAGTGGAGAGGAGATGAGAAGTGAATAAGATGTAAAAAGGATCCTGAGAGGCGTCTGCCAGCCTGTTGTGAGGAACGGCTGCAGACGCCAAGGTCAGTGAAGAAGGAGGGGGAGGAGTAATGCGGCTTCTGGCCAAGATTCCTCTGCAACTCGTGGTGAAGACCATGGTGGAGCGGGTTGTCCCCCTGCAGCCCATGGAGGTCCACGGAGGGGCAGAGATCCACCTGCAGCCCGTGGAGGACCCCACGCCAGAGCAGGTGGAGGCCTGAAGGAGGCTGTGGCCCGTGGAGGGCCCGCTGGGGCAGCTGTTCTAGAGGGACTGCACCCCGTGGAAGAGATGACCCACGCCGGAGCAGTTTCACGAAGGACTGTGGCCCATGGGAGGGACCCCACGCTGGAGCAGAGGAGGAATGCGAGGAGTTCTTCCCTCGAGGATGATACAGCGGCATAAAACAACGCGTGATGAACTGACCGCGACCCCCATTCCCTTTTCCCCCCCCGTGCCGCTCGGGAGGGGAAGGTAGTAGAGATAATGTTAAGCCCGGCAAGAGGGAGGGGTGGGGGGAGGTTATCTTGTTCCCTGTCTCATTCTCCTGCTAATTTTAGAAATAAATGAATAGTTTTCCCCAAGTCGAGTCTGTTTTGCCCGTAACGGTAACTTTAAGGATTTCTCCCTGTCCTTATCTCAAACCTTGAGCCATTTTTCTTATATCATCTCCCCCTATTCTCTCGGAGGGTGCGGGGAGCGAGAGAGAGACTGCGTAGTCTGGTCCCGATCGGGGCTGAACTACGACACCCTCCTACCATATTTGTGCTAAAGCAGTAAACTGCTGCAGCAAAGATGTGTATACTTCTTCGAATTTGAGTTTTTATACTGACAAAAGCAAATAAAGCAATGCCCAATTTTGTCTATAATTCAATTATCTGAAGAGACCAGATAGATATTATGGTATTATCCAAACACTGTTGATGAAGAAACGTACACCTCAATGTGATGGCCAACACTGCCATGCAGCCTGGTGAGAAGGTGGTCAAACAAATTGGTTTAGATCCATCCCCTATAAGTATCATTGATTAGACAATTGAAAGTTATAGGCATGTGAATTGGTCCATTGTTGCTGTTGCAGGAGCCATAAACAGAATCAGAATAATCTTGGGAAGGAAAAATATATCAGCTACAGGATATAACAGCAATAAAAAAAAAAAGGATGGATTCACATCTTGCCTTACTGTGCCTTATTGCTGCCTATTCTGATTTGGATTCATCATAGAGAAACTTGGAGAAGCTCCTGTGCTATCATGTTGAGAAATGCACTAGCGAATATTTCTCACCTGAAGTGTTTGTATAGCAAGTAACAAAACAGAGAAACTGAGTAACAGCAGATCTGCAGGGCCAGAGAGTACTTCCCCAAGAGTTCAGAAAGGAACACAACACTGAACTAATCCTGAATTATTCTTGAACTCAAGTACCAACAAGTTGCATCAGTTAAAGTTCTCAGTACAAGAGCACAAGGTAGCTAACTTGACAACATTAGTAAAACAGGTTCCTAAAAACATCTGACAATTTTATGAACTATTAAATCTGATGCCCATACTATGCAAATTAGTAGAAATTATTTCAAAGAATAAGTTCAGTAGATATGTGGGAGATAAATGCAGAAAGTTGCTATATGAAGGAAACTCAATATGTTTGGTTTTTAAAGTGAGATCATGTTTCCCAATGAAGTTTTTTAATTCAAGTAGGAAACAAAGGGAAATTGTTTTGATATGCTCTGTTGGGATTTTCAGCAGGCAAGCAGCTAGGGCACACCAGGAGAGCTGAAAAATGGGAATATTAGTTTCTTGTAGTGGAAGTATTAATTAAAAGTGAGGAGAGTAAAAAGGAGAAATAACCGTTAGCTCTGACAATGGGAGAGGAGCTCTGGGGGAGCCCTCCTTCTCAGGACCAGTGGCAGGAGCCGTGCTGGTGCTGTGCGGCCCATCTCTGAATTTTCTGGAGAAGGGTGTGGACGATGGGGTGGCAACGGCCTGGTGAGGCTACCGTGCTGTTCAGTATAGTAAAGCTGAGGGTTTTACCAACCTCAAAGAAACACAGAACAACATCACGGGACTGGATAATAGCAGGCAAATTTAACATACATCGAGCGTGTAAAACGCTACACAAGGGGAAAAGGAATCCTGGCTCCACCAGCCACGACAGGCCCCTGTGGGCTGCTCACACACAGTCCCGTGAAAATACTACCTCAGTAGCAGTACAGAACGTGAACAAAAAAAAAAAGTTTAGAAATTAATTGGGGGGAGGAGAAAAACCCAAAAGAGAAAATCAGAGGACAAAGTACCGCAGTGCCACCCACCACAGCACACCCAGGCTTTGAGTAAAGATTCGGCTTGTTGAGTACTGTAGGTGCAGTGGGACTGGAGGGGGTACCGAGGGGGCAGAAGGGACGGCAGGAGCTCCCACCACCGCTTCTTTGAGGTGCAGGCGGCTACAGGGGGCCGCCCCCTCCCCGTAGGAGACGGTTGCAGGGTCGGGGGTCCGTGGCCGCCGCCTCCTCCTCGCAGCCCCAGAAGATGGCGCCGCGGGACCGGGGAAGGCCCGGGCGGAAGCGGCGGGAGGAAGCTCCTCTGGCCGCGCCGCGCCGCGCTCCTCCTCGCCGGAAAGGAGGGAGAAAGTACCGGAGGTGCCTCAGCTCGACTCTCCTGGCCCACCAGAGCCCCAGGCTGCCCGGGTGGGTGCGGGGACGGCGGTTCCCCTGCGACCCAGGCCTCCCGCCTCGCTGGGTCCGCGGCGGGACGGCTGGGGGGCGGGGGGGAGCAGCCGAGGCGAGCGGCAGCGTGAGGGGCAAAGCGAACAGCTCGGGAGGGAGTTTTGCTTTCGGAGCCTGGGTGCCTGGCTGCGGGCGGAGAGGTGGTAGTTAATGGCAGGAACAACGGCTGTATCGATTCGGGGCTTTTCCTTTTCGCTGCAAAAATGTCGGCCCCTGGCCCGAGGCGGGGGTGCGGGTGCTCAGGCGAGGGGGTCGTCGGTGCGCTGGGGCCTGGGGCCTGGGGCCTGGGGCCTGGGGCCTGGGGCCTGGGGCCTGGGTGAGCCTGGGCGCAAGGGCTTGTTTTCCTGCCAGCCCCTACATTTAATAGCTTGTGCTATTTGGCAGAGGCAAGAGCTGCTCGTTGGTTTTGTGATCCTTAAAGTCACTGATCAGCGAGAGTCTGGGCACGGCATCTGTGAAACCAGGAAATTAATTTTGCCTTTAAAAGCAATAGCCTAAAAGTTTCATCTTCTTACTTGTTTATGATTAAACTGTCAAGCCATGTATGATACATAAGCTAACTGGGGCCACTAATAATTGTACAGCTTTTAGCACTTCACTTTTGACCTCTGAGTTTTGGCTCAAATTGCTTTTGGGTTTGTATCCTGGATGTCAGAAAAGAAAGACCCTTCTTTTGGGAGCAGCAGGGGATTACGCTGTCTCAGGCTCTGTTCACGTCAAAACAGCCAAAATACATATGCTCAGGTTTGATCTGCATGCTTTGTTTGCAGGTCCAGTGGTTAAATGTGGATTATCCCTGCAGTGAACGTAATTTTATTTTACGTGTAATTTGTTTTTCTTCCCTTTGCAGAAATTACTACTGTTGGTGTAAGGACATTGGTGTGAAGACATCATACTGATAGGTAGGTCTTCATAGCTCAACTGGCTCTCCTGTTGGGATGACAACCAGCCATAACTACACAAAGTGCTGGACAGGTCTTGTATTTACAACCATTCACAAATAAGAGCACAGTGTATAGTGTGGGAATTTTTACACTTTGTTCTTTTTAAGGGAAATACTTGTACTGCCACCTGTCTCAGCAATCGCAGGCTTAAATTTCTGCATGACTATAACTAGGGCACTTCGGTATTAAAGTTAACGTCATACACCAGCAATGCGCTGTATTAATCTGAAGCACAGTGTTGAAACACTTTTCAGACATTCCTCTCCTCTGGTGGTAATTCTGCACCAAGAGTAAGAGTTAGAAGTATAAAATGAAATAGGTGTTTGTGGGAAGATGCACACTATTGATGTTGTTATA
Source organism: Chlamydotis macqueenii (assembly GCF_036417535.1). Taxonomy (NCBI): domain Eukaryota; kingdom Metazoa; phylum Chordata; class Aves; order Otidiformes; family Otididae; genus Chlamydotis; species Chlamydotis macqueenii. The sequence continues at coordinate 135,212,264 of NC_141556.1, forward strand.
TGGCATGCTTTTCTTACTGAACTCTTCAGATATTTTTAAAGAGTATGTAGTAGGGTGAGTTCAAAATACACAGTGCAAATTGATGTTTAACACCTTCAGTTGTGAAACTTAACTGGCATGGTTTGTCATGGAAACACTTCATATTCATGGGTTCAGCGAAATGACGCATTCTGGCTTTAAATGCCAAAACCAGTTTGGAGATGAAAAAAGTATCTGAACTGCCACTTGCGGAAGTCAGGAGAAATGTACCTAAAAAGGTAATTCGTGCATGTGTACTCTAGTGGTAAGTTTCACTGAGCATCTTTTGCTACACATTGTCAGAAATTGAATACTGAGTTAGGCACACCTCTGGCCTGACAGAAGAAAGCACTTCTACGGACTAAAGGAGCAGGGACAAAAGCAGCAGTGGGTAAAGGATGTGGTTAGCTCTCTGTTGTTTTGGGTGTTTCTGATTTAAATATGGTTTGCTTTTTCATGAAAGCTTTATGTAAATGTTTTTTTGTTGTTGAAATCTGCTGAATTTATTAAATTTTAACTTTCTTTAAGAACATCTTCTATTTTTACCTTAATACCGTGCAACAGGTTAATTAATCTTGTAGTCATCGGTGTTCTGAATAAAGCTGAACCCTCCTTGATCCCGCGTTGGTAGGTCTTTCTGAGCTGTACCTGCCACTTCCAGTATGGCAGCCATGTGGCATCTATATCCAACACACCACTAGAGAGCTTTGCTCCCCAAGTATGAAGTACGTTACCAAGTTACTGAAAACCAGTATTTCATTATTGTGTCTCACAACGTCACAGAGATTGTCTTCAACTTCTTTTGACTCCAGTGGTATTAAGTGCTGTCCTTGCTTTCATCAGATTTATCTATTTTCACTAATGCTTACTTGCCTCAAGTTAATAAGGAGACAGACATGTTTTGATGAAGCAGAGTACATCCATATGTAATTATCAATGGGGAAATATTTTAAAACTGGAGAAAAGGAAGTAATAGCATTTATTAAAAAATAATTTTTCCATCATTAATGGTCAACATAGGCAAACAAATCTCTTCCTTATTTTAAATTCTACACTTGCTGGTCAGTTTTTTATGTTCAGTTGCTTCCATATTTTAAGAATATAAATTATAAAAGTAGAGTTATCACATTTGTTTTTCTGCTTCTTGTCATGTTTTATATTTTATGTAGTTTGTTTTGGAAGAATAATTTAGCTGAAAATAAACCAAACTCATTCTTTAATTTAGTGTCCCAGCTTGCAACATTGTTATGCTCTGCTTTATATTTATAGTCTAATTTTTCATAAATAATTTATTAAAATAATTAAGTTTTCTGTGTTTGGTAAAACGGGTTTTTTATATTTGGTAAACTAATATAGTTGGATAGTTTTGCCAAGGTTTTTCCCCTCCTTGCCCTTCAGAGAGCATATGTACATGTTGCGTATTAATAATAAAGTCTCAGACTTCACCACTTACTGCTTTTAAAAGTATATTTACATTAAGCTCTGAACCTGATCTCTGTTTATGCTGAAGCTAGTTCATAGAATCTTTTGTCATGTAGGAATTGGAGTGAATGTGAAAATGAAATACGTACACTTTTTCTGAAGTGGAAAATGGAAGAATCAGCTACCATGGACTTAGGTTTTTAAGTATGAGGAAAAGACAGTATGGCAACCTTGACAGTATCCAGGTGTATATGGGAAAGGCACAAAAAGTACATGTGTGTGTCATGAGAGTGGAGATAGAAGTTTTGAAGATGGCTAGCATGGGAAATCATATGTTTGAAATGAACAAAGAGGGATAGCCCAGGAGTCTTATGTATGTGTAGGATTCAAGTGTTACAAGTCACCGTGGTGTTTTACAGGGACCTCAGCGCTGAGTTTTCTTCTTCCTCCAAGCAGAGAGGAGAGCATACAATGAACTCACACATTTTGGTTGCCTATTGCATGACCCTGCAATCCTTTGCTCACATGAGTCGTCCCTCTGATTGCAATGAGACTACTCATGTATGTAGGCATTCTTGTAGACGGGTTCGTGCAACCAAGGTTTTGTGGGTTTGGGCTTGGTGTGGACTTTGCAGAAGACAATAACTTGCCTTTGTGGTAGCTGCTTGATTTGCATTTTCTACAATACAGCATGTCTTAAGAGGCAAAAAATTGGTGTTGAATCAATGCTGTTAGGCAAAACACAACTGGTGTGTGTACTGTATCCGTATGCATTTTACACTAGTGTAAATCAACAACAGTTGTAAGTGCTGCTTTGGCTATATTCCACTGTCGCTGAGGGTAGCATTTGACCGGTCTTAGGGGTAGCGATGGTAGTTCAGTGTACGCAGTTTCTGTTACCTTTCACTGGCACTTACCTAACATAAAGTTCAGGTTGAGGGTGAGAGCATCGGGAGAAATATGTGGATGAAGCAGCTAGCGTCTTAATGTAATAAAATAATTGTCAGGAACGGCGGAGGTTCAGAATATTTATCAGTGGTCCATGCTGGTAAATCACACTAAAAATGATGGTAATTATAAATCCTGCCTAGTGGTTACAGGTCATCATCTCCCTCTCGCCTCTCCCTTTTTCTTTTTTTTTTCACCTCTCCAGCTGCCCCTTTTCCTTTAGCCTTTTAAAAAAATGTGATTGCAACCTGAATTTACTTGTGTTTTCTTTATGGGAGGCAGGATGAGATGTCTGAAAACAAAGAGAAATAAAGTATAAGAAGGGATTCTGTGTGGTTATAAATGCACTATAGGTTTAAACAGAAACATTACTACTTGAATGGAGTCAAGATGGGTTTAATCATTTTATGCTAATTGCTGCTTTTATAGATGTCCCTGTGCAGACACCACTAAAAGGCAAGAACAGAGTGTTTCATTGAAGTTTATGACTTTTATTTGACATTAATTTGGAAAATGAAGGTTGTAGAAGCGTAAACTGCAGGATAAAATAGAAAAGAGAAGGATATTGAGAAAAAAAAAAGTGTTCAGTCCCAGCATTTTAGGCTGCATTGTGTAGAAGGCTCCCTTTTAACCTTCTTATTGTAGTGGAGAATTTTAAGGAATGGGATTTTTACTGATGCTGATCAAAAACTGTAAATATGAGACTTCAAGTAGCCACAGCAGAGAAGGGAAGCTGTATTTAATAGCTATAGGCCATAGTACCCAAATTTAACAAAAATATATTCAGTGCTTGTGACCATCTTAATACATATATTTCTATGAATTTAAAAGCTACTCTTTTCTTTTTTAGTTCACCTTGATCACCAGAGCAAACTCCGCAAGAGATGGTAAGTGGTCTTTATGGGTTTCTATGTGATAACTTAGTAGCATTTTATATACAAGATGCATGTAAACACTTTTATTGAACTGTCAGTGCAGACATGTAAAAATTAGATGTGAAAGCAGCTAAACTGCTTTGAAAATAGAATTCAGATTACAACAGTGAGTGATTTATCTACTCCTGGGAAGACTCCAGAGACGTAACAGGAAAATAACAGAGGACTCTCATCATTTGCCTTAGATTTATAGCTTTTGTTTCCTTGAGGAAATCTCTTATTTCCATTTATTCCGCAGCTGAAAAAGCACAGACATAGAACTAAGTTAGACTTTAAAGTGTCGCTTTCCCTTTTCCACTCCAATGTAAAAGATTTCTGTAATTTGTTTTTTAACAGATGTATTTTTAAAATTCAAATGTAAAAGGGGTTTTCAAGGGTCACTTTGAACAAAAAAGCCACAAAAAGTAGTTGGACGGGCACCAACATCACAGTTCTGTCTACATGAACTGGCTTTTTGTCTTCCTTTCCCCTAAATTAACAACTGGAGCTAGTCAGCTAGACAAATCAGCCAGCTGGATTCCAGAGCTTTCAGTAAAGCCATCAAGGCCCTTTTTAGAAACATTTTAGAAGAACTGGAGATAATTTTTGAGCTTTAAAAGAATATGTTGTCGTCTTTGGAAATACATAGCATGTAGGAGATACCTGATTTTGTCAAGCTTCATGATGTTTCAAAACTGGATTTTTATGTACTGGAAAAACAGACAAAATGTTCTGTAAGTAACCTGTGAATGTATCAGATTTGACAACAGGACATTCTCATCTGACTACTAAAGGATGAGGAGTCAGCATGACATTCTTAAGCAAAGCAAGAACAGTAAATAAAGCATTGTTCATCCTAGCTTTTAGGTGGTTGGATGATTAAGAATGAAGAAATTCCATGTGGAAAGCAGATGCTTTTCTTGCACCCACTCATCTTAGGAATAAATCTTCTGAAATACATGATCTTGTAGCAAAACAATGTTAGACCAAGAAGAGAATCAGAATTAAGCTTCACCTCCAGGAATTGTTACTTTTCAGGAAACATAATTTGTCTGGACTTTTAAATCACATAACTGAGCCCCACAGCCCTTCACAAATAGGGTGCAATTTTTGATCAGAAATTCTCAAGGAATACAAGTTATGGTGAGTTTTCTTTATGGACTCTATTAGCCAGAGGTATTTTGTTTCTGAGACTACTTGCTAATGACCTTAGAAAGAATTAGCATTTATAGATCTCTTGTGGGATAATAGGCTCAATTTTGCAGAAAGAAGGGAAACATGAGAGTTAAAATTATTGTTCCAGACTCTCTAGCATTTGCATTATTGCCTGCGAACAAGAAAGTGAAAACAAATGTAAGTAAATGAAATTAACCTCACTTGATATTGTTAGCATTAAATGGAAATTATTTATTTGGTTTGTTTTTTCTGTTTTGTTTTGGGATTTTTTTTCCAAAGGATCATTCTTCTAGGGTTACAGAATGGTGCCAGTGCAGATGAAGAAAGCACACTTAAAGAAAGATTTTTTTGTCATATACGCCCTTTTTTAAAAAAAAAAAACTAATAAAAGACTAAATGTCACATTCATCTCTGAAAACCTCAGCTAATCTTGCTGTAGTTTTGCGTGTTTGCCAAAACGTGGCTTAATTAAAATTCTTCCAATTTGAAGTACAGGCATTCTATTTTGGCCCAGATAAAAGCTTTTCCATGGAAATTAAGATGTAGGGAAAAGGAAAAAAAAACCCCATTTGCTATTTATTTTACTTGTTCTAGGCTCTAGTTTACTTTATGGCCTTTTAAGATCCTTTATTATCCCCTGGTTTTGAGAGCAAAATGGGGAGGAAAATTAAATGGACTGTAGGCAGGGGGCTTAAGGCTAGAGGGACTGTGGGGCTTTGTAGTTGCTGGTGAAATCTGAACAGCGTGAAGCTGTGGTTTTTCAGGAAAACCAAGATTAGCTGGAAGACAGGAGAAGGTGTGTTACAGTGAGTTTCGTTCTATAGAACTATTTTTCCATCTCCTTTATCAGTGGTACTTTATTACCTCTTTTCATACGTTGGTTGCTGATGAGTACAAAAGTGAGATTTACTGGCAGCTTACACTTGGCTAAATACAGTCTTGTTTTTGATTGAGGCCATGATGGATATATGAACTTGGCTGAATTGCCATTTGACCTTTTCCGAGAAACTTTTTTTGGCAGGCAGATGGAGGAAATATGTTACTGGATAAAACGAATGCCTTTGTTTAATATGGAGGAATTTTAATCTCTTGTGTTTTCTGTCTGCGGATTTGGAAATCAGGTGTAGGTTGTAATACATACACCTTGGAATGACTGAGTTCTTGCAACTCACATGAGTGGCTAAGAAAATGTGGAACATATCTCCTAAAAAGAACTGATGCCCACTGTAGTAGCACAAACACTTTGAAAATTCCTTCTGGACACTATGACTTCTCTGTTGCCAGTTCTTCGTTGGTAGTTGTCTTGACGCAAAACCAAATCTTTTGGCAGAGTAATTAAGTGTAATGCACTTGCACTGTGTTAATACTTACCCTTCTCTTTCAGATCTGCATGGTTTATCACAGGAAAAGGATGACTAATGATTAAAAGGCAGACTTTGTGTTTGCATTTACAGTGTTTCTCCCCCCAGTTACTGTCTGTTTGCTCTTCTTTTTTTTTTCATATTTTTATTGGTGTTCTTTCCCCCTCCTTTTTTTGGCCACAGGAAGATGCTGAGCCATGGTATTCTCAGCAAGTGTACGCAAAATACTGGAAGCACTATGACTTAGCCATGCGCTGGATGCGTAGACACAAGAAAGCCTACAGGAAAGCCATGGAGTCATTTTATGACCTACCATGGCATCCTTCTGCAGCCTCTGCAAGTAGTCACTACTCAGATCGGGATGGGAATGATCTCCCGCATACCCACAACTGTTCTTCCAGCTATAGCCCACATGCCAGAGCTCAGTACCATGGGGGAGCTCAGCAGTACACAGGTGCCCACCAAGGGATAGAGGATGCTGACAGGGACTCCGAAATGGAGGAGGACTATGAGTCTGAAGGGGAGATAGAATATGACTTGAGTGACATGGAGATCACGGAGGAGCTTCGCCAGTTTTTTGCACAGACTGAGAGGCACCGGGAAGAGCTGCGTAAGTTCATGCTTGTTCTATGTTTTCTGGTACTTGGTGTCCATACCATTGAGTGGCGGATGGCTTCAGCATTTATGGGTTTTGTAGGAATTCACAGAAATAGGCATTGCAAGTGAGCAAGCCAAACAGAATGAAGCAGGCAAAACTGGTGGCTGCACTTAAGTACTGTTCATTAGAAATATGTCTCAGAAAATGTTTGAAGGTTTTTTGTTTAGAGAGAGAGAAGATTATGACTGCAAAGAGGAGAACAACACATTTTTGAAAAGACAATATTCACCTTCAGTGCTGAAGGGAAAACTCCAGAATTTTTATGGTTAAATTTAGTTAACATGCTACATGTCTGAGAGAGGAACCCAGAGGAAGTGCTTTACTACATCACTGAACCCTAGAATAGGCCTCAGTGTATTTTATAACATGGAGAGCCATTTTGTTTGTTATTCTTTGGCTAACCCAACAGTAAAATTCCATGACCTTTTACTTCTCCCCCTGCATCCCTAGGGTACTCTTCATTTTGTACTATACCACAAGTTTCTCTTTGCTTTGCATCTTGATCTGGACCCAAGTCCTTAAGCAGGGAATATAAGCCAAAAACTTAAGTTTTTTCTCAGGTCTTGATCCTCAGAGGTATTGGTCATCTTTGTTTCTTTAAAAGAAAATCTTTAAAAGAAGTAAAAGATAATGCTGTATTTTATTGACACTTTACTGTGTATACAAATGTTCCAGGCAAATTTATTATCTGTTTTAAGAAAGAAGCATGAAGAAAATAATTTTTCCTGCATGACTCCAATAGGAAATATCCAGAATGAATGTTTAACAGAGCTTTCTCTGTTTTCTCTGAAAGAGGGAGATGTTCTAAAACGGCATAATAAAGGCAGTGATTGGGAGGGAAAGATAAAAATTGTATTATTTTAAGTTCTTTGATCAGTGAGCAGAAACACCTCAGCTTAACTTCACACTTCCTGTCAGTGTGATGCACAGTTGCTCTGGTTAGCAGAGGAATGTGACTTCAGAAGCTGACTGGTAGTGCCTGACGTGCATCACTTTCTCATCGTGCTTTTGCAGAAACAGCTTGGTGTTCTCTGTTGAAACATTCCTTTACTGAGATACAGGATGCTTTGAGATGCTCAGCTACTTCTGGAAATGCAGTACCTTTTCTTTGAATTTATTTTGCCTTTATGATTAGTGGTGTTTAAAGGTGTGTGAGTGGTTAAAGTGGTATCCTGGAAGTTGGAAAATCTGGGCTCAGAGACGTTCTCTGTTGCAAATACCCTATTATGACCTATTGGTATAGCTATTTAATCTCTTCCTGACCCCTCACTGGCTGCTCTTGCTAAAAATATGATTTGATTCTTTATGAGGAGCAGGTGAATTGAGAAGACATTTATGACTCAGAATACTGATTTTACTTTTGTTCCTTCTACCATAGCAGTACTAGGAGCCTTTTGGAATTATTAGGTCTCTGCAGTGTGCCATGTACTAGCCTAGTTCTGGGTAAATATAACCCCATTCACTTCAGCAGCACTATTCCAGATCTTTGTGCAAACTTAAGCAGAATCAGGTCTCCAGCTACTGCGTGCCTCAGTTTCTTTAATAGTTTCCCTGATAAAGTAAGGATAATAGTAATAGTAGTCTGCAATTCCTCAGGCATGAAAAAGTAAACAAGTATTTGATTTAATAGAAATTTAAAAGTGCCACAAAACTCTTGGGTAAACAGTACTATCTAAATGTTAATTTTGTGAGTAATTAAAAATACAGTATGATCTTGTTCAGAAAGTTTCTCAAAAGAAGAGACATAAGCAACAGGAAGAAGGGAAAGTCATTGTTTCCCTGATGGTGTGGAAATGAGCTGGTACAGAGACTGTGTTGAAGGAAGTACCACTCTACTTTAAGAGATATTGTTATTAATTTTTCTGGATGCGGTTTCTGAACAAGATTAAATTTAGGGGTTTATTAAGCTGCAATCCATAATGACTGTCATGTTGTATCTTTCATACTGTGCTGAAGAACAATTGTTGCTCTGTATTGATGCTGAAGAAGATAGAGATAATGCATCCACAAAAGAAACCCACAGTTACTTGAATATGTCCTCTCTCATGCCTTTTCCTTTTAATCCCAAACTATATGCCCTGGCCTGCCCTCCCCACCTTAGGAGCAGGTCTGTAGAGAAACTTGGGCACTATAAAGCTCAGTAATGCTTTAAATGTAGGCATCTATCTCTGGAATAGACATTTGTGATGTTGAGGTAAGAGATTTAAATTTTCCCTGAACTGAATGAGAATGTCTGGGCATGTCAGAGGGAGATACCAATGACCTTGATGATCCGTTGAAGCTGGCTGTTAGGGAATGTTAAGAGGAAGGCTATGTCTCAGGCTGTCTCTCATGTTTTCTTTCTCTGGCCTAAATGAGGGGCTGCAGGTAAAGTTCACAGCCTTTGACCCCTGCACTTTGATATGGACTTGGGAGCAGACACTTGGGTTACTCTTCTTTTAAAATGAATGCTATGCAAGAGTTCAATATATGTTTATGGACAGCTTACTGAAGTATGAGGCACATGGGGAAAGATGAGCAATGGGACAAATAGAAAGGGGCTTTTTGGCACATAAGAAAGGGGATACTAGTACAGAGCATGGAGGTCTGTTTATCTTTGTGAAGGATGACTTACTTGCATTAGTCTGGTGTGTTTCAAGCCCTTCAAACTTAGGAAATACTATGCAGCATTAATGCAGCTATTTTGGACATGCATAGTGAGAGTCTTGATTTGCCGAGTATGATATAGCTGGTTCCCACACATAATCCATCTCATCAGCATGTAGAAGGATAATGAAATGGTCTAAAACAATTCCTAGCTGATGACAGACTCTTCAACTTCTGATGCCTGATCTAGTATCTGCTGGAGGTAAATGTGATCACAGATATCAGAGGATAAGATCTTGCAGACTTTAACTGTGTAACACTTAAATAAGCCTGAGATGTAGTTGAGAAAGGCGCCCGTGTCTGGGTGGTGACATGCAAGCATTAACACTAATTGCAAAGAGAAAAGTTTGAAAGGTAAGAAAGCTATCATGTCAGACTAGCCAGAGAAGAAAACTTCAGGTTTATTTCATTTTTCAGCAACTACCAGAAACTTGAAGAACAAGCAGATTCCTAACTTCAGTTTTTTTGTTTTGTTTTCACAGTGGGCATTTGCAATGATTGGCTGACTTGCACAGTAAAGCCTTTGAAACTGGCAAGCTCTGAGCCTTGCTGCATGATTTAACGCTTTAGCAGTGATACAGTTGTTCACAAAAAACCTCTTTTAAACCTCTTTTTTTGTTTGTTTGTTTTGAGTTAATGTCAAATTCTTACTGTTTTTTGTATTCATGTCATGTCTTGCAGTCAAGTTATGTGTTCCTGGAATGCCCCAAAGTAATTGTGAGCAGAGTTCTGCTGAGGCTGTATGAACTCAGACATATTCATGCACTACAAACTTTTCTTGTATTCTCGATGTACTGTGCATTTGGTTAAAACCCCTTACAGGCTGTTCCAGTTTCTTTCCTCTTCAGTTGTTTCTAGACAGGCAGTCATTATTATCTAGTGATTCTATTTTTTATGGAATTTTGTTGTCAGACTAGTCTGTTGTTTCAGTTTCTCATGTAACTGGTGATCTTAATGTGCTGTGCTTCTTGATAATGTTTTTAGTTGCATTTACAAGTCTTCCCTCTGGCTGCTGAAAAGCATGAAGTTATTTTTCTGGGTTACCATACCTGTCACACCTAGGTAGTGTACTGAATTCTCCAAGCATCCTAGATGGAAAGGACAGAATCTAGTAAATTGCCTTTTTATATTTGCAAGAATTAAAAGGACAAAAACTAAGAAAGGAAGATTCAGAAGCCTAACAATTCAGTAAATAGGCTAATTGCACATATTTATTACCCTTTTAAATTTAGCCTTTGAAACATGCAGTTTGTCCTCATGCAGTTTTTCTTTATTCCATTTTTACATGTAAGAGAAAATGACTGCTGTAATGAAGTGAATACAGCATTACGATTACATTGAGAACCATTCTGTAGTAGTCAACAGGCAATGAGACAGTGTCCTTTATTTAAAAACGAAAGCAAAGGAAAGTACCGTCATGTCAGTTCATTACTGAGGGATAATAGTCTGTCAATTGTTAATGCTATCACTATTTTTTCCATTAAAGCCTTTGTATTGCCCACACATACCCTCCAGCTTTTCCCAAAATAATGTTGTCTCAACTTGAAATTTTCATGCCAGATGGAAAACCTTTTTAAAAAAATGAAAGGAAATGGTGAATGAAGAAGTTTGTTTCAAATCTGCAACTTGTAGGGTTTTTCCCTCGGGTTTCTTTTTCTCTGAAAGACAACAGTTGCCACTGCCTCTTCCATGAAGAGGGAGTAATGGAATTTTCCACGTTTTGAGTAGTACCAGATCCATGAAGCTTTTGGTTTTAAGGCATATGTGCTTCATTGGAAAATAGACTTTTCAGGTTTTTTTCCACTATATTTTCTTTCTTTCCTTTGCATTTGGTAAATGCTTCTTCCTGTTCTTCATCTGTCTTTTTCTCCATCAGACTGTAGTTCAAAATCCTGCTCTTGGTCACCAGCATCTTTTCAGTTTCTTCTTCCTCATCCTAAAACGTCAAAGCAGTACGGATGGTGACCTCAGAAATGTCTGCTCAATTTCCTTGACGTTGTCAGCCTTGTTGTCACATGAACTTTTACCACTGTCTTTAGAAATTGAATTGCTAAAGCTTCTGAGAAATGTCTGTGAAATGAGTGTGCTCTCTGCGATATGTGTGGGTGCTTGAGAGATGTTTTTGAAGCACCTTCTTTTTTACACTGAAGGAGATATGTGGAAGGCTCTCCTTTTGTATCACATCTCTGCTCTTGATGTTTGAACCTTTTATTTTGTAGCATCAGAATCTTCTTGAGTGCACACACTGTATCCAATATAGAGGCTGTGTTATTTGGTACTGGAAGCCAACAGCTGAGAAAATGCCTCCATGCTAGAGAAACAAGGAAAAGTGCCACAATTTTCACTGCTTTAATATTGAAAACTAATCTGTACTTGCAAAAATAGAGGGTCTGAATTGCATTAGGAGAGCAACAGTTGGGCACAGTTTTGTATCTGTTTCATAAAAGACAAGGTTATCTTTGTACTAAGAGTATCAATTTGGCAACACAGCCATTCCTAGAATATGTGATAGTCAAAAAAATGTCCTTGGATCTCTAGAGACAGAGTTTGAGCTTAGAAGAATGTATAGCTTTGCTGTGTGGACCTCTGTCTTTCCTATCAATGCAACGCATTTCGGCATGAATGGGCGTTATGCTGTATAGGTACACCTGCTGCTACAGGAATTAATGGAAGAGAGACACTAGAAAGCTTGAGGTGCTGCTGAGGAAGCTTTGCTTTCTATATCACTGGACCAGATACAGTCAGAAATGGGTATCCTATGCATGCTCAGGAGAGTTGCGTGAAGTTTAGAACTGGAAATTATATGTGAAGACTTTCTTACTTGTTAGGTGCCTCAGGCTGAGACTGACAGCGTTTGACACTTTTAACAAGTGGCAACCCTTGAAAGTATGCAAGTGTAAGGCCAGACCTGTTACTGTGCTGCTAAGGGATGCCCCAGTTTTCAGCTCCTACGTGGCATCTGAGGATGCCGTGGACCACGCTCCCATGCCTGCAGGCTGGACAGTGGAGTGGAGCTGGGGCCTAGAATGCTGCTGCGCTGTCTGCCAGTGGCTGTACTGGGCTCAGTTCTTCCTCAGCACGCTGTGGAGCACTGATATTTAAGTTACAGCAGGTTATTGCTAGGAGGCAAAGCTACAAGGCAGCTCATGTGGTTCAGTGTAATTGCAGTGTAGACGTTGCTTTAAGAGGGATGACAAGATGTCAGACACCTCTGTTTCTTGTTATAGTTGATGGAAGTGAAGAATGCCTCAATAGCTGTCTTAATATGAAAATATGCATTAAGCTTTGGAAGCCTGTGTTTGAAATTGTCCTCCTTTATTTGTCTCTCTAATGTGTTCTTGTTATTACAGTGGAGATAGTGCATACCTCAAGTGGCTTACTGAGAGGCTCGATTTGTTCATATTTATAAGGGATTTTGAGTAGCTCAGCAGGAAGTAAGCAAGAGCCTCAAGTGTTAGAAGAATGAACAATGTGATCTGAGGAGAGTTGTTCATTCCAGATCTTTTGCTTAACAGTGAAGTTAGGTGTCGTCCTTGTGACCAAAAGCCATCCTGTTGACATCATCTTTACTGAACAAATACAGGATATGAACTACCCTTTCTCCCAGAGAGCTATCATCCCTAAGTTATTCATGAGTCAGTAAGAGAAGTCTGGTAATCTTGCATTTTTGCTGCTCTTAGTAAATCAGTGCTGTGGTAAAATTCTTTCTGACTGGGCTTATTTTGAGGATATGATAATAAGATGTGGAGGACAGAGACAGATCATGGCTCCTCTCAGCTGCCTTATCCTTCACCATCCATGTGCTTAATCTGCTTTTGATTGCTGTTTCTTGATAGTTGCTGGTCTCAGAAGGCTCCTGTGGAAACAGGTTAGTAGCTTGCTGTCATATACGTGGTCACTTTCATAGCTGTGATAGATCAGCTATTGGAACTGTCTCTTTACAAAGAAAATATGTGCGGTAATTCAGTTTTACGTCAGACAAGCAGAGTGTCAGTGCCTGTTTCCTGTCCATGTGGTTTCCAAGGCTTGAGGGCATTGCTGTGATGTACCTGGGCTCTGCAAAGCTTTGGCAAAGAACCACCAGACAGACTCTAGGGCTGAGAGGCCACATGTGGAGCAAGGAATCCCACCTCGGTCTTGTTGTTAGAGCAAAAATAGCTTTCAGAAGGCTGTTATGGAAGATTGCTTCATATAGGAACAGTTTGGTGTGGGAAGAAGTACACTCAGAACTGCTTAGACTCAGAACTGGTGCTGGTAATTTTTTGAAAGCAGGTCTGCCTGCTTGCTTATGCCATTAGCATCTGCAGCTGTTCTGAGTGGCTTCTCTAGTCTTCTCTTCATTCTTTGTCCCTGCAGGGGAGCCTGTGAAAGCAGCTGCAGCTGCTGTGGAAAAGAGCAGGTGAGACCATGCTGACAGATACAGCTCTAGGAAAGAGCAGCATAAAAGCTGCTCTGTGCTAATCACTCATCTCGGGCAGTCTTTCTTCACAGTTTATGCACTTTTCCATTTCCCTTAGAACTCCTCTATCACTGGTTTGATCTTGGTGCCACATGCAGCATTTCTGGATCTCTAGATGCTTTTACTTGGGAGAGAGCTCTGACTCAGTTCTGTGCTGATAAATCTGAATTCATCTGCCTTTAGCATGATGCTCTCAACCGTGTAAGTGGACAGCAACAGTGTGGGCTATGAATTAAGTGTTTTCTAACACAACCTTTTTTTATATCTACGTGGGGGAACTGTTTCTCTAGCAAGAATGTTTAAAGTTTCCAGGTGTACAGCACTGGAGTTGTTGTGAAAAGCACTGTCGAGGACCAAGGTGGAAATGGATATAATGATGTTGTGCGCTTTCTGTGCTCTTCATCTACAAAACCCACTCAGAATCTACAACAGAGCATGGCAGCAAAATATCTCAGGCGTTAATGTTTTAGGTGTCTCTGTTATAAAGCAAACTTCTTACACAGATTTACTTGGAGAAACATAATTTACACCTGCTAATTTTAATGGGGTGTTATTAATGCCAAGACTTGAGAGGCACTGTTTGCTTTTTATCATCTCTCACTGTGCCTCAGTTTTATTAGAAGCATCCAGATGGAATTCACATCCATTGTCATTAGGGAAATGTGGGCGCTGTGGAGGCAGAAACTGAGAGTTCGGAGACTTCCATCTGCCCAGGTCTTTTTAAAACTACTTTCCTCAAATGTTCAAAATCAAGTGAGACAGACAGACAGAGGCTGTTAGGCTACCCATCTCAGACTTGGGTGGCCTTTACAGACTTCCATGATGACCTTGGGCATGCCATTTGGGACTAGATTCACAAAAGCTGTCAACATAGGTGGAATTTAGAAACAGATATTCAAAATAATAATCTTTCTCTTCCAACTGTGCCTTCCTGGAAGAAGGGAGCTAGTCATTTATACCCAAAGGATGATGCATCTTAAACCCTGAGGTGTATTATCACTCTTATATTTTCCAGTGTCTGGGTTGAGTACCTGTGCCATCTTGTTATCTGCTGCAAAGCCCATTCCAAGGAATCTAAAGCACCTCCTACTCTAGGAATTTGTGACCATTTTCTTTTTATTTGGTCCTGCAGTAGAGGGGTGATAGCACTTCCCTGTCTCTCAGGGAAATAGAGAAGTATATGACAACACACAGAGAAACAGTTGTGCTGCAGCTGTACGAAGTACTCGGTACACGTTGATCCAGCTGTTCATCAGTGTTACAATTGTTACTGGCCTCCAAAGTACAAGAACTTGACTGGCTATCAGAGCTTCCCCCTGGTATTTTCAAGGGGGAAGTTGTCAGAACAGTGCTCTGAAGTACACTGAAATCAGAGGCAATGTAAAATGAAGAATGAATCTTAAATGGATATTTGTACTGAAATTAGGTTTGTACTGGAGTAAATAACATGGGTGTTATACTATTGATTGTTATTGTTCACATGTAGCTGGATGAGAATCTCCTGAGTTTAATTTCATTTGTAGTTGCTGAAGTGGTGGTTGTGCTCTAAAAGCTCTGTGTTCACAGAAATTCGAGAGACTTTGCCAAGGAATGTAGGTCTCCAGAGAGCATGCTGTGCCTCAATTTTAATATGGTTGTTCAAATACTAACAAGCCAGTGTCATTGTTCTCTCACATTGCACAAGCCTTGCAGAGCACCTTCATTCCTAGGAGGCCTGCAATTTCTGACGTGGTTGCTGAGCAGAAGGGTTGAAAGATTTACTTTGAAATTCAATAGTTGTCAATGCTTTGGGATTTTTGGCCATTGATATGGTAGAAAGCAGGCTGAAAAATTTTAAAAGAGTCCAGACTATGGAGACGGCATCATGTGTGACACGTTGGTGGAGGAGGTGTTGAGGAGGTAGATAGCAGAGCATCTAGTGAGCTTTGGAGGAGTGTAGGAAGAAGTATCTGCCTTTTTATGATTTCTGCATTTCTCAGTAGGTAAAGCTGGTGATGTGTAGTTATGGAACAAGCTGTCAGGCTAGATGGGCATTTAGTCTGATGGCTCTTCTCATCTAAAGTCTTCTCTTCATCAAGTCACTGAAACACTTCCTTCACGTGTGAATTGTCCCATTGAAGTGACAGAGGGGGAGACATAGAGCTCCCACTTGCTAAGAAGTACAGCTTAACTCACTGAAGGGCAGGGTGCCAGCTGCCTTTTTGAAAGGAGACAGTGCTCAGGCTTCTACTCCAGCAACCGACTCTGTAATTATTTCTAGTGTCAAACATTGCCCTTTTGCACAAGGCACGATAGACACGCATCTGCAGGTTCTCTCTGGCATATTTTCCCAATGATTTTGTTGTGGTTTTAATACAGGGCATGGCAATTATCCTCATGTATTTAAGTATATTTCATTTAATTTACTAGAATACTAAAATGAGCAATGAGAGGTAAACTAAGTTTCCAAAGCTACCCCTCAGCTCTTTCTTTCACAAGTTGTGAAGTATTTTGCTGATTCCTTTTGCTTGACCATTTTTCCAAATGGCTCTTTCAAAATGACTGGTCAGGCAGGACACTGTAGTTTACTAACAGCATGGAAAAATGCATATTTAGTTGCTGGAATTAATTTTATCTGGGTGAGAGAGAGTTATTTAATTCCACATGTCTGCAGTAATACTAACTTACAGACCCACCACTTAACTGAAAGGTCAGTTTACAGCCTGATTCTCTTCCTTTTAGGAAATCAACAACATGGTTACAGGTTGCTTTCAAAAATTTTGTTTGCCTTTTTTTTTTTTATTATGTTGCAGATTTCCATGTGTATATTACTGGGTTGCTTTCTCATGTCCCACAAAAAAAAACAAAGCTGAATTCAGCAGTGTGATCTGTGGCTGGAGTCAAGAAAGAAATTTCAATGTAAAGGTCAAATGTGCAAGTTTGATTCAGAAGACTAGTACAAGCTACTTCCTTTTTCTTTTTTTTTTTTTTTTTTTTTGCCTGAAAGCACCAAACTTTCAGTATTATTTAGCTGTCTAGCACTCTGTACATCATGGAACACTTTCTTCCAAGTGCATGTGCTTTATTTCTATTCAGAGCATATGTAAAAAATGATTGTGAAAGTCATGTTTCTTCAATGTGCTGGTTTGTTTTCGAAGAAGCACTTTGAACATTTCCTTGTTCAGTCTCCTCTGACTGTGCCATATATGTATGTGTATATATGGATACAGTTATATATAGCTTTAAGTAATCCTTCTGTTTACTCTAGCACTGGTGTCTTTGTCTGGCGTCAGCATTGTTGCCATCAGTGACAGATTGGAGTTGTTTTGGGGGATGGGAGTGCAGAGTCAGCTGGTCTGCGTTTAATCTTATTGCTGTAGACTTGATCCTTACTAGAGGCAGCTGCCAGTGCCTGATCCTGTACTAATTTCTAATCAGTGGTCAGTCCGCAACTTCCTGGCTGTTTAATTCTGTCAGATGGCAGAAGCGTACAGTCTGGGCACCCTGGTGTGATACGGATTCCTGGTTCCGCTGGGCTTGCCTGTGTGTTCTCTATCCTAGATGCACATATACCTAATCATGAATTCCATGTAGAGCATTCAAACTTCTAGAGCAGGCTTTCACTTGAGGTTCTACTAGGCTAGCTGGTTGCTTCATGTTTATGGGGTTTGATTGTTTCAGTTCATTTTCTGGTCCGGATAAAAATATCCCTTCTTAAGGGTTTCACTGTGGAAGGTAATAGAAGAAAATAAAAGAAAGGTGATTTCTTGTTTAGCTGGGCAATAACCAGTGTAGCCTACTGCTAGTGTAAACAAGGACATGAAGGCTTGTATTGTTTCCATCTAGGATCTTTGACAGTTTGTTTTGGAGACCACAAGAAAACCTTGCTTGGTTTTTAATCCTATTTCTAAAATAGAAATCAGCTTCTTTATTTTCCAGTTAACTGGGTAACTTTCTGGCAGTTACTTAACTCACAAATTTCAAAATAATGTGAGATAATTAATTCTTTAAAACTCTCTGTCAGGTAGGAAAGTATTAGGCTTATTTTACAGGTTCATCACAGTGAAGCAGGTGGTTAATTAACTTGAGAGTGATACATACCACTCAGTAGCAAATCTGGAAGTGGAACACCTTGGTTCTAACCTTACTTCCTGTCTTTCTATTCATTTTGATTTCAAAGGTAGTTTCTCTCTGCTTGCTGTCTTGGTAAGTAATTTTGCCCTGTTTCTATAGAGCTGCCCTCTTTAGAATGTGTAGAAGATCTGTGTTACAGTGAAAGAGAAGGTACTGAAGACTGAGTACTTCAGATTTGCAAAATCTATTTGCTGGTCTGCTTAGACAGCCTGTTGCAACTGTGTCTTTCTTAGGGAGTACGCTCTCTTGCCTTACACTATTTCCTGCTTTTACCAGTCGGTTTTCAGGCAGACTGTGCTTCAATGAACTATCTCAGTGCCAAAAACAGGTTAAGCAATTTTTCTTTCTAGCCATTCACTCCTGCTCCAGTGCTGCCCCTTTAGTTCCGCATGTGTGTTGCCAAGACACTGAACTGTATCAGGATTAAATATAACTTTTTGGGGTTTTGGTTTGCTTGGGTTTTTTTTGTTTTGTTTTTTTTTGGTTTTTTTTTTTTTTGTAGGATTCATTTTGTGGCCCCTTAGACAATTGTAGTGGCATCCTTGAGGGGCCTGAGAGCTGCAGCATGCAGCTAAGGGAGAAGGAGCGGAGCAGAAACTGTATAAGCTGGTTTTTTAGCTGAGGAAATAAAAATGTGCGTGGAACCATGGTTGCAGATTGCCACAAGCCTGCCAAGAAATCACATCTGCTCTTACTTCAAAGCCTGTAACAGAACATTTTCTTTTTTCTTGAGAATATTACATTGCTTGGAGATATATGTGGTGAAATACTCAATTTATTGTAACTCATGCCCTCAACTAGCAGATGGAAAACTTGTCAGTGTTTTAATACCTTCAGCATTTTTGGTAGTTCTCTTTCACAGTGGTTGTGACTCTGGTGACTGAGAGCTTATCATTGCAGGCAATTACTCCCCTCAAAAGTCACTTTTATTCAACATTAGTGTTTTCAAGCCAGCTACACATTTGATTTTTTAGCATAGGTTAGACTGGTGGCGTCTAGCTGTCTCCACTTCTTTGAAGACCAGACTTCTCCTGTTAAAAATGGAAAGGGGGAAGTTATATTGTCATCTGTAATCCTTTTGTTATATTTTTTTGCAAGGACGAGGTTTTAAATTTAAGGAGAAGTGTAAACATAAGTGTGTTTTCCTCAAGCCGACCTACAGCTCGAATGAGGCTGCCCATTCTGCTGTAAAATTATCACTCTCTCAGTATGTTTCCACAATTTCTGTAAGTTACTTAGTGTTCCGAAGTAACCTTCCAGCAAGCGGGAGTGTGCTGTTTTCAGCAACCCAGAATATTTTATCTTTACAGATGTGGGGATAAGTCACAACTGTTTGTATCTCACAGGCTCCCACTGATGGAAACTCTTGTCCTGCAAAGCTTCGCACTTGATGAGAGTAATGCTTGAGATGTCAGCCCTCTGGAAATCCAGAGCTCTGTTAAGCTCTGTAGAAATTAAACTCCTTGAATATCCTGTTTACAAATCCTCAGATGTAAATCCTTATTTTGATGGAATTCCTTTAGGCAAAGATTTTTATTTTCCTCATGATGTGCCTGGTGCATGCAAGTACAAGCATAATAAAATGGTCTGATGATATCAGTTCAGAAAAACTCCTGTCTAAGTTTATGGTAAAGATTCTTAGCTTTTCTAGGGAGATGAAGAAGCTGGCATTTTGCATTGAGAAGCCTGTGTGGGCAGAATATTTAACACAGCAGATAGGCTTGTGGGAAGTGGCATTCAAAGAGAGAACTAGGAGTTTTTAATCAGTAGAAATGTGTAGTGTTTTTAACTTCTGTTAGTGTGGGCTGCTGAAGATCAGCTCAGGTAGCATTTAAGGCAAGATGAGAAAGCTGAGAAAGTGCACATGCAGCAGTAACAGAAAATCATTCATCATCTGAAATAAGCAGGCAAATATGTGAACAGGGATTATAGGTCAGTCTGAAATCATGGAAAAGAAAAAAACAGATCAAGGTTGGGGAAAGCGCAGTATTTCCTTGAAGAATAATGTGCTAACTAAGCAAGAAACTGAAAGTCAGTAAAGGCCATTTGACACTTACGGGGAGAAAGCCCTTGGTCTCTTGCCGTAACTGCCATTGTGTGGGGCAGAGCTCCAGGAACGAGCCAGACTGCAGAGCTTGCACATGTAGAGAACTGTGGAGGAGGCTACCTGTATAAGAAACGTCATCAGATTGCATATGATCACTGGCTAGAGTGAGCTAGGGGTTGATGCATAAATATTAGGAGCTAAAAATGATATAAGAAACCACACAATGCTGGGTATGAATCTTTCATTAAATATCCAACATAGATAATTACCCTCCCTACTTTTATCTCCTTTTAATGTCGGAAAGTCTCTCCGTGGAGACTTCTCTCCAATTAAGAGAATTTATTTGGATTTTGGTTTTGAGGTTGTTTTTTTTTTTCCTTGTTTTGGGTTTTATTTTCTTTTAAGAAGAAAAGTATGAATTCCAGAAAGGAATCTTTTTTTTTCTTACTACTTAAGCTTCTCAAAGGATATTACAGAGAAGGAAGAGCAAAGTGGATCAAACTTACGGAAAGTATATGACATTCTCTTTTTTATAATATAAGAGTAACAGGACATCTGAGTTTCTAAGGGCCTGTGGGGAAAATAGCTTACATCTTGAAGGGCTTAGGTGATAGTTTTGCTGAAAGTATGTAAGAGGGCGTTTGTGTGCATATGAAGCCCTAAATGCAGTGAATAGCTAAGATACTAGTTACTGTTTATCCTGCTTTTGGCAGTCCCTGAGGATGGAGGTAGTTTAGATTTGTTCAGTTTTATTTTCAGCTAGTATACCCCAGATTAAAAGCCATCCATAAAAGGTGGGAAAAGTGGAGGGAGGGCACGGGACAGGATGACACCAGCAACCCAAAACTTTATTTAAAAAGGCCTGGATTCACTGATAATATCCCAGGTTGCGCTGTGAGTTAGGTAGAGATCTCAATATTCCTAAAGATGAAGGAAAAAAAAAGGCAATTTACTGTGTTTGCAAAAAGATGTCTCAGCTGGTTTTGGCCAAGTAATGATGACTTCCCAGCAGAACTGGACTTACTAGGAATAAGTTAATTCTGAAAAGAGCTTCAAGAGGGGAAGAGTATCTTTGGGAAGAAAGGGAGCTGACCAATTAGGAAAATGTCAGCAATGATTTTCCTTTGTGCAGGAACCAGCCACCACTGCAGCTGCCTGCCTGCTTTGTGAACATTGCAAATTACGTTCCATGATTGGGGGAAGCTTGCCAGTAGTTGAAGCTGAATGCTGTAAAAGAAAGCACATTTACTTTGTGTGAAGTAGAAGGAGGAACTACTTAAAAGTGCGTAAAAATTATTTGTTTCACATTTATAACTTGGCAGCACAATGACTTATGAATTCGTGAAACTCTAATTTGAGAATGAGCTGGGGACTTCATTGCTGCAGTCTGAGATTTAGTGTTTTGATAAACCTTGCTCCCTCGTTCATGGATGAATATTTGGTGCTTGCTTCAGAGAAATTCTGGTTTCGTCTACAGGTTTAGGGCTATAGACAGTTTATAAATTTGTTTGGTTTTTCCATTGTCAGATTCTTGTTGTCATCTTTTTGATAAAGAGGCTGTTGCACATTTAGCTCAAGTTGCATTGCTTTGTCTTGTTGTTGAAGTACGTTTTGAGGTAATGGAGAGAACCCAGACTGCTGGAAATAAGAACAGTTCTACTCCTAGCCCCTGCCTCACCAAAGAAAGCTTGGTGTGCATCTCAACAGGACAAAACTTACTCTGCTGTCATCTGTTTCTTATCTCTATGTTTGACTGGAAATACTACTTTTGGAAAAGCAGTAGTTTACATACCCATTTGTTTCCATGGCTTCTCTTTCCTTGATTGTCCATTACAGCAAATAGTGCTGTCACTGACAGTGGAGTTGATCATGGTAGTATCTCTTCACTAATTTGAAACTGCAACGTATTCCACACAGCTACAGTGGTATTACCAGCAACAGCTGCCATGTTCTATGCTCAAATTCAGCCTTTGATACAAAAAAAAAACCTGTGGGTCTCTGTAGCAGATTTCTGTCTCCAGCCTCTGCCTGGACTCTATCGAGCTGATTTACATGTCTGAGATGCTATTACGGAGTTGCTCTGGCAATTTTGTAAGCAGTAGCTATGGAATAGTAAAAGTCAGGTTAGAAAGTTAAGGGAAGTACATCTGATTAGTGTAAAGTATAACATATACTCCAGACATTACTTAGTCTGAAATTTAAATTGGTATTATTATTTTGATTGTTAATACGAGGATCTGCGGGTTTATGAACTACACTGTGCTACAAAATGGAGATTGATGCACGCTAAACTGTAATCCAGTCATCCATCATAAAGCTTCTGCTAGAGAGTCATTTAATTTCCAAACAGAAGAATTCATTATCTATCTCTAGAGAAATTAATTTTTCTTAAATGCTATTGTGTGCAATGAGCTAGCAGAGAGCATTCTATGGCAAGCAAGCGAGGAAGCAGCTGTCTCTAGCATGCAGCTATGGAAATAATGAATAAAAAATTTCCATGAGCAATACAGAAGTACAAGGAATTATCTTTGTGGCCCAAAAGAGTCAACAAATACAGGTTCAGTTCATTGCCCTGCCAGAGTTTTGCTGTGTAGCCTCCAGTGGGAGACATTGTTTTTCCGGCATAGATTTTAATTTCATGTCTAACACTATTCAGCATAATTTGCACCAAGTTCATGCTTAAAAACATGTTACCTAGTTACGGGCAGTCTGGTGTCCCAGGAAGTTTGTTTCAATGGGATGCACGTGACCCATGTAGTCACAACCTGGGTGCTATAGCCTGTCTTCATAATGCTGGGCCCTCTGTAGGCAATGTTTGTACTTTTAATTCAGACCTTCTGGTTAAAATGGCCTGATACCAAATAAATCTGACTCTTCCAAAAACACACATGGACTCTAATATATGTTTCCTCATGAATTCTGGCAGTGCAGCCTGCTTCAGGGGTGTGCCTTTAAACTAAAATCACAGAAAGTGAAATGGCTCTGTCGAATAGATTGCTAATAACCCCTTAAGGCCTCCTGCCCTTCAACTACCAACACAAAACTATGGATGGTGTTTGAAATGACAGGACAAAAGCTTTCTGCGTCCCTGTCAGACCAACAGATGCCAAAATTGAAGTTTCTGATAATAGCGTTTAAAATACCTGTTTTCTGTGAATGAGGTACAGGGGATAATTCATTTAGGAAGACTGACAGATAGTCGGTTGGCTGCTCTGTGCAGTACTTTCCAGGGTAAAAATAAACTGCAGATGTTTGACACAGATATGTCAGGGTATTTAACTTTGGGTTCGTGTTTGCAGATGTCGTGTGTTTTGTGGAAACTAAATCTCCGTCTTAGGGGAAGACGGGAAGAGGTACATGGCACCAAATGCTGAGAACCATGTCCTGTATGTGACTAATGCATCCTGACTTGTGGACATTCTGCCCATTTTGATGTTTTAAAAAAAAAAAAAAAAAGTGCTGTCATTAGTAGTGAACTCTTTCTGTTACTGGTAAGCAAAGGAGTTCAGTTGCCAGGTGATTTTCTTCATCTTGCAGAAGTGTCCCCATAAGAGGGGAGTCTTGTATAACACTTTGCTGTTTTAACTGCATAGACCACTATTTGTTCCATGAGAGCAGCACCCAGGAAGTGGAGGTATATTTGGGCACGCAAAATCAAGTTCTTGCTTCCCGACTGGACTTATCAAAGAGGATTTTTGATGATAGATTGATCCAAACGTTTCACCTCTATGAACTGTTTTAAATCCTCTTTAAAAGACATGGTGCAGGGATTTATGTTGGATACTGTTTTGGTTTGTCTTCAAAGCAGTAGCAGTAAGGCTGTCGATTTTGAACTTTGCAAGTCTAAGAAATGGATGAGGTTGCGCAGTTTATCTAAACACAG
This sequence comes from Chlamydotis macqueenii, assembly GCF_036417535.1. NCBI lineage: Eukaryota > Metazoa > Chordata > Aves > Otidiformes > Otididae > Chlamydotis > Chlamydotis macqueenii. The sequence goes on from NC_141556.1 coordinate 135,235,909, forward strand.
TGCTTACAGCTGTGTTTCATTGGATGCACTTGATGGCAGACACTTACACAACATTTTCATGGAGCAGTAACTCTTGGCCATGGTTCAGCTAAAGTTGCATTGTCCTGTGGTCCTGTGCATTGTTTCCTTATCTTCCCTGCTAAGTCATTACTTTGGAAAAAAATCCCTTCTTTGGGGGTGGTCTTGGGGGGTTGGTGTGTTGGTTTGTTTTGGTTTTTTTTCATTTCAGGGCATGTGTATGTTGGGGAGAAATGAAACAATGCTGATTTTTACTTGTTATTACTAGTAGAGAGGTTTTCTACAGTTCTAGGATTCAATTCCAGGATCATCTTCCTTTCTCCCCATTTCTTCCAGCCCAGCTTTATCATGATATTCAGTAGGAATTTGTAACTATGCATAATGAGCACAGCAGGACAAGTAACACGCTATTTATTTTGTTAGTTGCAGAAGTTGGCTGTGCCCTAGAATGTGTGGATCTTGGCGCTCTAGGCCTGGCACAAATTTGAATATGTAATATTTTAAAAGTTAAAATAAAATGTGATTGGTTGATAGCTCAGTAATTTACATCTCTTGTGGTTTATTTGTCTAGGGAGACAGCAGCAGCTGGAAGCTGAGCACCAGTACGTGGAGGCTGATCAAGACCTTCACAAAAGGACGGAGCGTTCTGTGCAGCCGCCTGCAGAAAGACCCGGGGAGAGGCGAATGGCAGAAATGAGGAAACTGTATGGTGCTGAAGCTGACAAAATCCAGGCAATGGAGGCTGCCCTGCAGCTAATCTTTGATAGAAACTGTGACAAAAAGCAGCCCAAATACTGGCCCATTATTCCCCTTAAGCTATGAGTACCTGGACTGTGCTCTGACCTGGCACAGAGCTGTAGGAATGGGTGCCTCAGTCAGGTTGTGCTGCTGAAAATAACAAACTGCAAATTTTGATTTTGGTTGGGCTTTGGGGCAGAGGCCAGCAAGGGCAGGATGTTTCTTTGCCTTGTGTTCTTTTTACACTGTCTTAGCAATGGTGACAGTCCATTCTACGTACATGCCGGTGTCAAGTAGTAATAGAGGGACAGTAATATCAAACCTGTCTAAAGTCATAGTTTCACTCATTTGATAACCTCCTGCCTTGACCATGCTTGCAAGAAACATAACAATGTCTGTACTCAGTGAACTGGGGAAACTTAAATTGATGCGAAAAAGAAAAAGACTATATGAAATTTCTGCTTTTCCCATTTAGGAAATTGAGTGATCCCGTTTTTTAGTCTTATTTAAGATAGTAGCATTTGGATCCTGTTTAACACAGCACAACTTGGAGTGTTATGTCTGCTAATCTTGGATTTTTTTGAGAACTGGGAGCCCACTGGCCAAGATACAACATATCAAATTACTGTAGCCCAGCCATTTGAATTCTTTTTCAAAGGGTTATAATAAAGCAGGAAGTTTTTCTTCCAGACTGATACTCGTCTGGCAGGAGTTTAACTCTGAAGCAAAATTATATAGAAAAATGTTTTAATGAAGGGGGTGGGGGGAGTGGGAGAGAAACCTGATGTGGCCCTGTCTGAGATCTGTTTAGCAGAAGGGAAACTTAAGAGGACAAAGCGCTCTTGGGGCCAGTGCCTACAGTGATTTTTGCCGTTCTAATAAAAAGCATCTAATTGGTTTGAAGCTTTAAAGAAGACTTAGTTTGATAGATGAAGGGTATATCTGTACACTGTATATGGAAGTCCAGAAGCCATGTAGCCCTGAGGCCTATGTTTATTCTCGATGCAGCTTTCCAATACCCACCTGTATATTACATGCACAAAGCTTAAACTTAGGCAGATGTGCCTCTGTGTGTACTCATCCGTCTTCACAGGCTGTTTGGCTCCAGTTCTGTCACATCATTTCAGTCAGCTGTGCTTGCCCCACTAATAGCTGACCAGGAGGAGTGAGGCACAAAAGTGATCTGTGTAAGAGAGGCAGAATTGGCCCTTCCATGCTGGTGACTCCTTAGATGATGGTACCCTGGACACTTCCAAGGACTTTCTGTGAAGCACTGCTGCTACGTATCGTTGTGTGCTGCAGGGCCATAGTTTGTATTAAGCAGCATTTCCATGCCAGGGCAAAGGAACCTTATCCTGTTTCAATTGTGACAAATGTTCATGTGCCTTTCTGGCAACATAGGAAGGTCACAGCTAGAATTCTAACTTCAGTTCATGCCCGTTGTGTCTGGTGTCTCTCTACAGCATGTGTAGTTTGTAATACTGTTGTGCCCTCTGCAGCAGCCAGCTGCACCAAAGCAAGTCTGCAGTGCAGTCTGGAATATCTTTGGTTTTACTAGTAGTTACTATGTTTTTTTCAAGGCAGCATTTTCATTTCAGTTCTACCTTCTTCACTTGAGATGTGATGAGATGGCGTTAAATTGAACACTGAAATTAAAAGCCCCCAGTCCCCAAGACTTATTACTGGTGATTAATCTGAAAAACTTGGGTGAGCAGGAGAGGGAAAAGGGTTATGAACAGTCCTGCATTTGTCTTCGCTCTTGTTTTTGGCGGGTTTTGTTAGAAATTCAGTGTTTTGTTTGGGTTTCCTTTTGTTGACCAAATAAATTCTCTTCATAACACCTTGCAATGTATTTTTATTTTTTCATAAACAAACTTCCGTACTTCAGCACTCCAGTTCTCAAATGCTTAAGCTTCCTTTTAGCTGCTGTATTGTTTAAGGAAGGTTGAACTTAGAGCAAGGACAGTTTTAACATATTGACAAGCATGAAGAGTGTTGACAGGACTTTCACAGGAATGCCACTCAATACCACACAGGCATGGTATAGTACAAAATGAATGGGAGAGCTGTTGCATCCACTGGGGGAAAACCCTGTCCCAGATTAATGTGCGTAGATCTCTCTGTTCCTATTTGAAATGGTTCCAGTGTGGTGATGGTGTCTCCCTGTGCAGTTCAATACAGAAGAAAGAAAGGATGGGTAGGACTGTGCTGTTCTTACTTTTCAACCCAATTCCCAGCTCTTGCTGTGGTTGTTTCTGCATCCAGCTTGTTCTGCTAGCAGAAGCAGAAATTCTGGTCTCCAAAAGTACTTTTAGAGACCTCATACAAGACAAACACTGAATTCCTTTCCTACTTCAGATAAAACGTACAAGAAATTTCCTTGCCTCTGGTTCTTTTAACTATTTCTAAGTTTAATACGCTTCATGAGACTGGAAGTAGATAGAAGTGGTTGAAATGTTTGCTAGGAACTACATACTGAGGCCTGAAAGGGAGGAGTACACTAGTGCAGACTTAGAGTTGCTGACAAATAATCTCTATACTGCTCCTGAACTTTAGGGGATGGGCTGTTGCTGGTAGTTGGCCACATGTCCCATTTTGCTCAGTGGAACTTGGAGATTTTGTGTTGCAGTCCTTTTACTCCACCTCCCGTGTCATTTTACATTTCTGAGAAATATCTCATAAAAAATATGTGGTCATGGAAGCAATGCAACTGCAACTCAGAAAATGCTTGTTCAGTCAGAATGTCTGTAACGTCCACCTTTCTTGCACGTATGTATTATCCTGCAATCCTCAATCATGGGACCATGTACACTTTTTTTTTCCTCCCCAAATACAATGTTATGCCAGCCTCTTGACTAGAATCCAACTGCAGATGCTGCAGACTTGATTCTTCCTTGTCCAGAACATGACACCTTTGCTGTCAGTTATGCCAACTGCTTGTACAGCCCTGCCCAATGCGAATTCTTCACTTGCTGGGGGTGCTGCTTCTCATGAGCTTTTTCCAGCTGCAGTAGAAGGAATTACACCCGGAAATCGCAAGTACAAGTTGTCACACAAACAATTAGTCTTAATTTCAGAAACTGGGTTCCTCATTTGCTACATGTGAATATGCAAATCAGCCTGATCTTCAGAAGAAGAGCTTGTGATTGGTTGAAGATGCTTTGCAGATTGGAGAAAAATGGTAACAGGTCTTTTCCACTGAAAGCATTCTTAAAATAAATTTGAAAAACCTTTGAGAAATGGAATGGTATAAATTTAACATACAAATGAGGCAATGACCTCTGTGTTTCCTACCGAAAGAAAAACTGCTTATTCCTTATGCATTGGTGACATTGTCAAGAACATGCGTCCTTTTAGAATTATTTCCCCATAAAGCAGCTGACAGTTTGGTACGCTTGTGTATACAGGCAAACTGAGAAGAGATTAAACAATTCTGATGAGCGTAATTTTTCTTTTAACTAACCTTATTGGTAAATATTCATCCTTTTTGATGGTAGTCTTGTATAATGGCTAGCTGCAAACATCTTGTGCTTAGAAGCAGCTTTAATTAAAAAAACCAACCTAAATTTCCATAACAGCCTTTCTGAAGGATAAACATATATAATTCATATAGATTGTTCACTCATGTCTTTTTCTCTTTGCAAAAGCTTCTCACTTGGTCAATGTATTAAATATACTTAAAATATTGGCATCTTCATCTATTGTTGCATTAATAGGAGTCCACCTCTTTGAAGAGAAATTGAGAATAGCAAGACACTTCAATTCATCTGCTTAAATTTGGATTTTTAAGTATGATTTTTGGCATGCTGGTCTGAATATTTTGGCTGAAGGAATTACAGAGGGGCCAAGATTATTGCCCAAAATGTGAAATACAGTCTGTCAGAAGGAAACATCCAGAACCTATTTTCCTAATGGTTTCTTGAAAGCATAAGTTAGTGGGGAATATACTGTTTGATAAATAATACGTTCATAGTGTGACAAAATTCTGTCTTCATGTCTGTGTGCTGATTCATCAACTGTCTACCCAGTCTAACCTGCTCTGTTGTCTCTTGTGGTCCTGCCTGGATAGTCCAAAGGAAATAAATTCTCATAGGCTTTCTCCTAGGTGGAACAGACTCCCTTTGCCTGTGTGGAAGTCTCAACCGCTCCTGAAGGGTGGTTATAGCTAGAGTATGAAGTTCAGGCCTTCGCAACCCTTTGTGTAATCTTACATAGCTGGAATTGCTGAGCTAGTACACAGAGGCACGTGCAGTGGAGCTCTGGGTGGGTAGGCAATAGACCGTGACATCGTTGTTTGGGTGTTCTCTTGAAGACCAGTCTATCGTAGCGGAAGAATTGCTTGGAGTCAGTCCATTCTTTGAAATAGGTGAGCTCACATGCATGAACCTCAACTATTCATTTCAGCAGGGCAGGAGCGGTGCAGAAGTCTTGCTTGACCAAAAGTGGAGAAAGACTTCCTTGTCTTGAGCTTTGAGTGTGTAATCGAGATTCTCTGGAGATGGATTCTATTAATTACACAGTCACAGAAGAATTTTTTCCCCTTTAATCATGAATCATTTTCTTCTAAGAAAAGTGAGCAAACACAGTAAGTGAGAACATACGTATTTTTTGAGAACAAAATACTTTTCAGCCTAATGATGCCAGTACCACTGCTGGTTTCCTAACTACACTGAGATCTTTTGCCTACAAAGCCTTTTGAAAAGCCAGAACACATAAAACTGCTATCCCTGACTACTGTTTACAGCCACCCCAAAGAAATACCTTTGTGAGGAGGGATGAGAAAAGTGGGAAGGACTGGCAGGGATTTTTTCCAAATACAGTTCAGAGTGGTCCTCGTTAATTTTTAGACTTTGTTTTAAATAAAAGCAACAGTTTACCAAAGTCTGTGTTTAATAAAGATGCGAGGCAAAAGTCTATCGGGACTTTTAAAAATTCAGTTACACCACTGTCTTGGGATGTCCCTAAGCTGCACCTTAGTGGAAGCTGGGAAGGGGTAACAAAATACTGCTTTATTCATGGAATTTTCTTATATTGTCTGCTAGACAGCTGCCATGGGGTAATGGCATAGGAAGCTAACTAGACCTCTGATCTGTTCATAGTGATTTTTAGAATCTTTCCATGTGCTTATACTGAAGATTGAGATTGAAATATCGGTCCTGGGGTTCAGCTTTCAGCTATCCCATGCATCCTTTTTCCTAGGTACAGAAATCACCCCCGCGGCTCAGCTCTGTGAAAGTTTACTGCCATCAAGGTCTGCCAGCAGCTTTCAATTGTATGATCCCTCCCTCGTCGAACGTCAAAAGGAGTCAAGCTGGAAGAGCCCTACTGCTAAGCTATTTAATGTAACCCCTGTTTATTTGTAGTGAAAAGGGTTAAGGGAACCACTCACTTGCACAATTGGATGGGCAGATTTGTGGAGGGGGTAACTCCACAGCCATGAGCATTCATAAGGCAATATTGCCACTGCTAGAAGAGAATGTATGAGGGCATTTCTGTAGTAGTGAGAGCCTTCAAAGATTTTTCCTGCTTTGTATAAAAACAATCCCTTTGCATTTCTGTCAGGCACGTTAGCCAGCTTTCTGTTATCACAAGTTATCTAGCAAAGCATGCATTTATTTTCCTTGCTGAATGCAGAAGGTAACACTCATTTTGGGCAAACCCACAGAAGGGTTTATCCCAAGATTTCTAATGATTTTTTTCATTGCTAATTTCTGTGTAAAAGTTAAGTGTCTTGAGTTTGCAGACACTGTGCCAAGTAGCATGCTTGCACAGTTCGGGTTCATACCCTTTGCTTCGATATGAGCTGTAGCAGGAGTTGGATGCCCAAGATTCAGTCAGCCCTTTTGGTCTAGACATGTGCAAGCATCTAGGAAGAAAAAAAGTCCATGCCTTGTATTTCATTAATTTTGATTCTTGCATAGCTAAGTCTTATTCCCATCCTTTGCAACGGACAGGAAAAGATCTCCTGGATCATCATGTCTAGTTTTTGCTACCTCCGGCAACCACATTGTCTAATCTGTTTCAGAAACTAATTAGGCTCCACTTCAAAATAAATTCTGTTTCCTGTCAGCCCCACTTCTGCTAGTTAAGACTGCATGGCTCGCTTCTTACTTGCAGAGCATAATAAAATACCAAGACTGCCCCAAGTTTAAGTTGTCCTTTGTCAGAGAGCTCGAACAATCTAAATGCAGGTACAGATTATGTATCTTGGCGGGGAGTGGGGGTTTATTAATTATGGTACTGTCATATCCTCCTCCGGACAGAAGGAAAGGAGTTACTGTTGTGACAGAAGTCAATGCTTGAAGTATGTTTTTACTTAAGAAATAATTCATCAAAGGCCACACTTCTCATCTGTAGCATATTCCTTGGAGTGGTTGAGTAATAACCGAAGGCTCCCATCCTACTATCCTCCTTTCCTGCGAAGTAGTGAGGTTGAGCTAAAACTTCAGCCAGTTTTCTGCAATGCACTCGCAACACAAATTTTAACGAGTTGCTCCAAATAGAATAATCCACACATGACTGCAGAATTAAAATCTGAAATGGACTGTAAATCAAAAGCAATCCAAAAAAAATAATAGGCGTTACGTAATTATTGTATCTGGGAAGACAGTAATACGCATGACTTCTTAATAATTTTCTATATATCTGTTGGTGAATTTAGGATTTCCAGTAATGTCAGATCACCCATACTGAGACTTCCTGAACACTACATGATGTTTAAATTTGTACTGTTCTGCTGCAGAGCTGTGTCTCATCAGTGCCATGGCTGCTTTTTGGTCCTATTTTGGTGTCAACCCTGGGTGTTCCAGGGGCACACATGAAGTCCTTCCTTGGCACTTCCATCGAGAAGCTCTGCAGCTGAGCAGCAGTCACAGTGGCTGGTTTTATCATTGCCTATTAGTCCTGTGGTCTTTGTTACATCATCTTTTTTTTGCTGGCCGTTGAACTCAGAACATGCAAGCTGTACTGCCCGTTTCAAGGCTTGCTCTTGCTCTGAAAGCCGTGAAGCTGAGTGCGTGATGTGTGTGACAAGACTGGGTGCCATGGCAACAGGCCATGATATCATAAATGCCAAATGATGAATTAATTTCAGGGACACGCCAGAAAGAACAGCTGCATTGTGCTGCAGAAAGTCCTTACTCCAGAACTGCTCTCCTTTACCAGCAAAGAAAATAAGCAAAATGACTGACAAAATTAAGTGCTCAGGGCTCCCTCCTCTACTTGTTCTGTTGAGCAGATCCCTCTTCGGGTCATCCACAGCTCCAGTGTGAGACCATAAACATGTATCTCCGGACTGCAAAAGTGCTTCTGTAGAGAACTTTAAAAGAGATTAGTTATTTGCCCTTCACAAGTGTGTTTTACTATGCAGACCTCCTCTAGAAAGATCTCCCATACTTTCCCTGTCAGCAGCAGTTAAATCTTGTTTGGAAGGAGAAAAAGAGCTGCCTTACTGTAGTCTCTTCCCTTCAGTCGCTCTTTTAGTTTAGCGGTGTTACTTGCATTATTCAAGTTAGCAAAATGAAATCTGTTTCTACAGCATGGCTATGGTTAAAGCTTTTTTTTGTGGTAAATACATTGGTAATAACTAACAGCAGTAGTGGCTTGTGTTACATTGTGGAAACTGTCACTCCAGGCACAGCCTGCAGCATGATAGTCCCCATCCGCGTAACAGAATTGTTCCCTTCAATCCAAGATACCACATCCTACTGGAATAAAACCTACCAACAGTTTATATTGTTGAAAGTTAAAAATACCATATTAAAAACCAGTAATTGAACAATTTTGTTTTGCTAGTTTAACTTCCTTCATGCGTTTGAAGTGTAAAATGATGTAAAATCACTATAATGCTAGAAAACATAAAGCAGAATATCAAGTACAAAGCAGATTTTTTTTTCCTAGTAGGGTGCCCAAAGTTATTATAATTGTGAAGCAAAAGTGTCAAAAGAAATAGTGTTGGGTTTGTTGATTTTCCAATATTATTTTAATTTTGTGGTTTCCAGAAATAAAATTGGAGGGTTTTTTTAATACTTCTTAGCTGAGTGAGCTTTAAAATGTTGAATGGCTTAGCAGCTTCACTTTACAGGGCTTGAAATAACATCTGAATGCATACTGAATGTAGGAAAAATGTCTACAGTGCCTCTCCCACTGCTGCCATCCCCACGAACTTCCCTGCAATTAAATGGACATGCACTGTGATGCATTTTTCCGGCGATGTCCATTATACTTTAGATCTCCAAGGGTCCAGCTGTGCAGTTTCCAGGGTTTCTACCTCAGTCATTTGCAGTCCACCTATGCTGTCTTCTTGCTCCCTCATCTTCTTTTTCACAAAGGCTCCTACCTAGCTTGTATCCCTCCACGCCAACACATGCTTTTCTGCAGCCTGATTCTGCTCTCTCGTCTCTCGGCTCCTACCCTCTCCTCTGCCTCCCACACGCAGGGTACGAAATGTTGCCCGCACACTCAGTAGCCAGCACAGCAAATAAGAAGGACTAAATCAGATAACGAGAAAAAAAGTCAGTGCCTCTGGCACCATAAACACTGAAAGCAGAAAGTACCAAGACCTTTCCCACAGCGTTGTCCCTGAGCTGTTGGTGTCTGAGGGAAGATCACTCTCTCCTCTTTTCCTAATTAAACCACAAAACTTTCTCACTGCTGTGCAAGTGGTGGGAAGGATGTCACTGCCAGTTCATCTCTCTCCACTCTGGGTAGACTCCAGTCAATCACCCACAGTAAATATCCCCACTTCTCTTTACTACTAACCAAAGCCTTTCTAAAGTCGCAGTGCAATGAAACCACCACGATCCTGTTGAGCACCAGGGGAGGCTTTTGTAAGACTTTCCCCTAGTGGGAGGAACAATTACTGGCTACAGAGTCTGGACTTCACAATCCATCTGTTTAATTCATAGTGTGTCTCAACAGTACATCTCTGTCAACTCCATCTCTCCAACAGCAAGGCTGTAACTGTAATTTAGGGGCTCAGCCATTTGAAAGGCCAACCAGGCAACCATGATCTATTCCCAGCCAGCAGATGAGGAGGTTGCTAAGGCAGTTTCTCAATTTAAGAATGATTTTTATCTCTTTTTCTCTCTTTTCAGCCCTCTTTGCCAGCTGGCATCCCGTTTTCTACTTTTCCAGCGGGCATTGCTTCAGCTCAGCGTGATCCTTTGGAGAGGGTGCAATAGCCTATTTAGAGCTTAAAACACATAGAGATTTACTGGCTGGAACCCCAGAGAACAACCTAGCAAGAGGCTGATGAGGGCACTTAGCCAGATCATCTCCAAAACACTACTGTTAAAAGAACCTGATATGCATGTTAAGTAAACATCAAATATGCAAAACCCAGCACATGTAACATGCAGATAATAGCATAAGGTAATGGGCCCTATCTCCAAATAAATAACAGCACTCTCACAACCACGGGCAGTTCCAGTATTTTCTGTTGACATTCAGTGTCCTCTGAATGGGTCATATCTATAATATAATAAAACTCCCACAGGCTCCAGCAGGAGTAGGATTTGGTGTTAAACCCTGGCTAAAAGAAGGGGAAGAAATTTCTCTTGCACACCAACAGGCACAAACTCTAGAATAAATGTGATCCAAGAAGCGATGATATAAAGGCGTTAATAATTTCATTTGCATATAAAATAATAACAACAAGAACGGAAGCTAAATTATCCCATATATACAGAAGCCCTGGGTGTTCAGGATTGGCTACTCATTATTCTCTTCTCATATAAAGCAGTTCAGTCTGCAGCTGCATTTCTCTCTTACAAATCCAATTCAATCAAGAGAAGCGAAACATCATTAGCAAACCCACTGATTTATCCACCAGTAAAGTGCTGATACAGGCTTCTCGTCCTGCTGCTAATAAATTCTCTACATAGCAGTGTCTGCTCTCTCCAGGGATCTCCCATTATTCTAATGGCTACAGGTTTCTAACTTTACTGCTGGAATTTTTAAGCCTGAAAATCTGTACTAGCAGGGTCCAAAGCCTGTGGGAGTCATAGGAAAGAAGGGACACAACCCCAGAATGTGTACCCAGTCTCTACAGAGATGTGGCTACATGGAACTGCAGCTGGTGCCTTAAAAATTGCTGTAATAAGACCTTTTCTTTTTCCTTTATGAAATATAACCGTTGTCTCCTGTTTTGCTCATCACTTCCTCTCCCTGTTTCCCTCCGTGGGCTCGCCTCCACAGCCTTGCCTCCCTCTCTGTACCTTTCCCTGGCTCCTGCTTGGTTTGTCGCCTTAATTGCCAGCCTGCCAGGCTCGTTCACCTCTGCTCTGGCTTCTCTTCTCCTGCAGAAATGCAGCAGCTCTGAAAACCCCTGCTAGGTGTTGCCTCCTCTTCCTCCTGCGCGTCATCTACCACCAGGGATCCGGGCAGTCACCTCCGAGCTCATCGCAGCATCACCCCGTTGCTGTTTTCATATGCAGGAGCTGTTACACATTATTTCAAGGCCTGGGCACGCACTTCTGCGTCCTTTTCAAGGCAAGCTCCAAAGAGCGAAGGCCGAAGGGCTGCTAAAAGTGCCGTTGTCTTTTGGGAATACTTTCCCAAGCTGCAGTTTCCGTAACTTCTTCAATGGTCCTGGGTCATTTTGTCTGCCAGGTTCATGTGATGTTTGGTTTGCCTGTGGTCCTTTCATCTTTTAAACACAAAGAAGTCATTTCCTTGGAATATGGGAGGCCGGAATTAATGTTCTAGGCCGTCTGGCAGCTAAGAAACACTCGAGCTTGGCCTGAACTTAATTATAAAAAAAACCCAAAAAGTACAAAAAGTGAGAATCCAAATCCACCTATGACAGTAGCTCATGTTCAATATAGCTTTAATAAAAATTTTTATTATATTCCTCTCTTGGAATGGTGTTATTTTTCTACTTGCTGAACACGATATCCAAGATAATAAGAGTCTTAAAAAAAGAGATCTTTATTTAAAAAATACAGGCTCTTCAACCTAGCTTATGTAGTCTATAAATGAAAGATAAAATTATTACCAATGTAAGACACTTGACATTTATTTACTTTTTCATCTCTCCTAATTGGAGAGTAAATACATATTGGTGACAAGTGTGGTCTGCTTTTTTATTTTAATCATATGCTCATGCATTTGCAAAAATTCGGTGTCTGGACTGAAAATAGGAGGAAAATGCTTATGTTTAGAATAGCTGCTTGGAATTTTTTTTTTTAATGTTTATTAGTCTAGGGAATTAGATGTTAAATTGATTATCCAAAACTAAGACTTAATATCAAACTTCATCTTGTTGTTATTTTTGAAGTTCCTCTGTTGCACTGGTTGGGCTTTCCTGGACGGCTCTCACTCCTCTGACCAGAGTGGCTTGTGCTTTTTTATTCCTGAACATCACCGTTCTGGAAGGTCTAATGTGTTTGGCTTTCTGTGAAGTCAGAAGGAGGTGAAGCATTTCCATGATGTCAGCAGACCTGAAGCCACACACCTTCCTTCCAAAACCACACCTCACAGAGCTGACAGAGGACGTTGTGTCTTAGTCTCATTTCTTTTACCCACCAGTGAAGAACCTGCAAGGTTGCTCCAGCCGCCATAGCTCCCACAGCCCAGGACACCCATCCTCTGCAGCCCATTTGCTCTACGCTGCTGCACTGCAGGGCATGCCAAGCAACTTCCACCACTGCTGAGTTACTGCTGAGTTCCCATCTTTTCTCCAACACATTACATTTTTTTGCCACAAACCACAACTCTGAGCATAGCCATTTGCTAGAACTGGACTGTGCAAAGTGTGAGGAGCGGTACAGAAGCAATAAAACATAGTGTGTGTGTGGGGGGGGAGGAACTCAAACACAAAACCCAAACCAGCATTTTTTAATGTATATTGGTAGAAACGTAAAGCTGGGTAGCGCGTTATGAGAGAATTTAACTCAGTTTAAGTCTCAGGCACCATTCATGTTTACAGAGCAGAATTAAAACCTTCTGTATTAAGTTACAGGCTTGTGCCTATTGACAGAAGTGAAAAAAATGAGAACTAAAGTGAAATCAGCTGGCTGTTACTCAGCCTCCACTGCCCAACTGGATTGGGAAAAGTGTTAAAATGAGTCCTGCAATTTTCCTTCCCAGCTCTTTGAGTTTGATTTTCAGTTTACACAAAAAAGGCACCTGAGAATGTTCTTAAACGCTCTCTGTGCCTGCCATCAAAGCAGTTTTCTACTTTGGAAAAAGAGAGCGAGCTTTGTCTCAAAATGTACTTTTGCCAGAAATTCTGTCCTGATTAGGCTGCCTTGGAGCACTTTCTTGGGTGGATGCCATACTGAAGTTATTGGATGGCAGCCATGTCTTCAACACTCTTAAAATAAAGTCTATTCCCTTAATTTGCAACTCAACATAAAACTTAGGTTAAGGCTATTGATACCACTGGAGGGTGGGGCTAACATACATATGTATGCAATTATTTTCAGGATATTGCAATGAGTACATACATGCTCCCACAGAAGTTGCTCTGAAGTCAAATACTAATGATCCTTGGGTATGCGTTTTGCCCCTGTCTGGTTTCTTCATTTGCAAATTATTCCACATTCAAATCTCCCCAGTGGTACTAATGAAAATGTTGGATCATCCATACATCTGAGTCAGCTCCTCCTAAAGACGGGCTGGCCTCTCCAGCCCACACGATCCTGCCCCACCACGGAACAGGAACTTAGCAAAGCACTTCAGTAAATGTTTATATCCAAGCCTGCTAGACTGAACCCATCATCTCTGACCAAACTCAAGTGCATTTTTGAGCCTAAATATTTTAGAATAGGGTGTGTGGAAGAATGCCTTCGTCAGGATCATCTGATTGTGACTTGCATCACAAGAGGTAAGGCTTTTCTCTCCCTCACTTGGGGAAAGGGTTGTCAGCATTTCTCATCCACGTTTCACAGATCCATCAGGGAGGATGAAACGAGGTGGGCTGCACATGGAAGGAAAGATCATACCGACTTGCATTTTTTTCTGCATAACAGGCATCCATTTTCAGGTATGTTGGTTTACTCTTTCACTCACAAGCTTTCCACGCTGTATGATGCTTTACTGAGACCATCCACACACTCTTTCAGACCTCATATTATCTCCTACATGGCTCCCTACCAGGTGTAGGTTACCTGCATGGCACGGAGATAGAGAGAGGCATAGAAGCAAGTGTGTATATCCAGAATAAAAAAGCTAATACCATTCTCTTCCCTCTGGCCTCCCCGCAGACTCAGATTTCTCATGGATACTCACAGAACAGCCACGCACGTAAGAGCAAAATACGGTGCTTATGGTAAGGTCCCTCACGTAGAGCTAACTGAAAGATGGTTCTTTACTTGCCAGAGGCCCTAAACATTAATCCTTCATTTTCTATTATATAATCTAATTAGGTTTTTTGTATCTTTAAAATCACAAAGTGACATTGGTTATTCCACAAGTGTCTTGGGGTATATGAAACAGAGATGAGTCTATCTTTTAACACTGAAGATGTATTTAGTACTTTGTAATTAACACCAAAATGGTAATCACTAATTTTCAGATAAAATTAACTATGGTTCATTGGGAAAAATTATGCATTCTGTTGAATATATAATTATATCTATTCTAAGGCAATCACTGCTCATATTTACATATTGAGAAATGGTTGCTGGAAATATGACCTACTTGGTAGTAAGAAACAGTTTTGATTTAGCAAATATTTATTCTTTACACTATTGTACCTGAATGATAAATCCCAGGAGGAGTATCTACAGGCTGGTTAGACAGTCTCAAATTACCTCTCATTTTTTCCTCTTTTCCTTTCTGTCTTTTGCCCCATCCCACACAGTACCAATGATCTGAAAAATTTTGTGCAGAATTTGCTGGATGAACTTTGCAAACAGCTCTCTGCAGTGAGCACTAAGAAGGGGTTTTGGTAGCAGCAGTTGGAGTCTAAAGCAGATCAGCTTCACATAAAAGGTACAAACGACATAGGAGAGCATGAGTCATTCTCCTTAATCTACACCGAGATGCTGAGTTCAAAACACAAAAAGGTCACCTCTTCTTTGCACGCAGATGACAGTACAAAGTGATCCAATTGTCATCTTATGTCTCTTTAACATCTGTGGCCTCTGGAATGCCACTTTGAACAGGAGATCACATGGGAGAGAAAAACCTCAGCATGCCTTGACTGTATGTGGAATCACAGAAGCTTGAGACACAAAGGATGGATGAACCCCCTTGAGAAAGGCCACAGAGAACACTCACTACAACTAAAACCAGGTTTTATCACTTCTGATCCTCTTAAATCTAAAATATGCTCATGTTAACATTGAAAGGCAGGCTGGTTTATGAGTCCCGATTTTATAAGGTTTTGGAGATTCACAGGCTTTTTGCAAAATCAAGCGTAGGAATGGCACCCTAAACACTCAGTTTAATCCTCTGGAAACTGGCAATGACGGCTACCCACTGGCACTGCCTGTAAAATACTTAGAAGAAGCAATATTCACAATTAACCCTTAGCTTCACTGTTAGCAGAGGGAGCCACAGGAGGGGGGCTCACGTACAGCCAACAGCAGGACGCAGTGTGAGCTGAGAACCCTCCGAAGCAGGCGCCCCACTAGAACATCTTTTTATTAAACCACTGCCTTTGATGCGACTAAATGTTCAGTCAAAGCAAAAACATTAAGTGGAAACATACTGCCTTTGATTCTGTTTTTAATTGGGAAGGTTTGCGTATCTAGGGCAATCTGTCTAGTTAGACAGCCTGAGGAAAGAAAGTGGGAGTGGAAAACAGAGACAAGCAAACAGGTAGGATGTTCTCCACTGAAGAAGGGGGAAACAGATGGAGTCTGGTAAATTAAAAAAAAAAAAAAAAGGAAAGAAGAATTATATGCAACCGGCCTTGACTTGCTCTCGAAATGTTTCACCACTGATTGCTGGAAATGGTCAAATACAGTAAAATACAGCATTTAAGACTAATAACGATGGCCTCAGTTACAACTGATGAGACCCTCCCTTTCCATCTTACCTCTCCTTGACTGATCTTGAGACTGAAGTTAAATTCTGTTTTGTGCATCAGATGTGGCCTCTTTAAGACATCTCCAGAGATGAAAACACTGCTCCAGACTAAGCTGGGAGATACACCACGCACATTGCTACCGGGAGTGAAGGTGTTTGTTGAAATACCTGGTATCACCACACCAGCATTAGGGTAACACTACAAATAGACAAATGTGTGCGGGGCTGGTACCTAAGTGATGGAAAAGGTTTTGAGCACCCAGCGTAGACAACAAATGACATTAATCAATGTAGAATTCTAACCTTCACCTTCTCTTTTAGAGATCAAATCTGCAATGGCACCAGGTTGTTTTATAATTCCTTGATGCCAAGATTGCCTGGATCAATCTGGCTTCCAGTGTAATTTACAGCAGGCGTTAGCACTACCTTACGGCTACCAGCTATAGCACCCAAGGAGCCATTCAGCTACGGAGACTCGCTGAAATGCTGCACACTTCCATCCTTCTCCTCTCTGTTACACACTAGACAGAAAGAGTAAGGGCGCCGAACAGAATTCAGTCATAAGCCTTTCCCAACTAGGGAAGTACCTCTTTCTACAGACATCTTAGTTCTGGAATGAAATCCATGAGTTTCTATTTCTGGTAGACATTCTTAGCTAAGTATTCCTGCCTTCTTGACCTCATCTGAGTATTGTAATGCAGTTTTGTTTAAGGAACCAAAAATTCTGGCATCAGCCCTATCAACTTCTCTCTTTGTTTGTCAGAGACTTGGTATCTCTGTGGGTGGAAATCCCCATTGACTGCTGAGCCATAACCAATATTTGGACAGCTGTTCCTTGCTTTACTCTTTGGAGCGAAAAATGACCAACATTTCTGAGGATGACAGAAGGACTAATAAAGGGCAGCGAGTCCCTCCTCTCACTGCATGCGTGTTAATACAGACAACTCTGCCTGCACCACCATAGGAATGTCTACCCCGTCCTTTGGTGCAAGTATCTAAACCCAGTCCGGAGAGCCCTGACCGTGTTGACCAACTTCTCTTGAGCAACCAGTCCCATGGATTTCAACAATCCAAAGTCACCCATAACCAGGGACATATTTTTCAGCTGATCCTAATATTAATCAAGCAGTATGATGCAAGAGCTTCACAGAACATAAATTTAACTGAAGAATTTATTTAAAAAAATAAAATGCAATTATACCCTCGCCAGCACACAGGGTTGCACACAGCAAAGTGCTCTTACCATTTGCCTTCAGCTCCCACCATATTTCAGTGCTATTTAGTGCCACTGTAGTTAAGGGTCATGTGCTATTTCCGTAATTAATCTCATTTTTCAAAGGTGCATAGCTCATCTACTTCAATTCCCAGTGGGGACTGGAAGCAGCTTGCTACTGATCAGCTTTGGTGGGAATTTTTTTTCCTATCTTCACAAAATGGTTTATTCAATCAATCCACTTATTACCTTTCAGAGAAGCAGCACTTACTCCCTGATCCCACAGCGCTTGCATGGTGTTGAGCCCATAGTCCTTACCGGAAAAACATACTCTGTTCCATAATCAATGTGAAAGCCTCAGATGATTTTGGCCCAAGAGACTGGGATTTTCCTTTTTATGGAAAACAAACCACAGCTTTACCATTGCAACTTTATATGTGAGCGCAGACACACACTACGTCAGGAGCAGGGGCCTGAAATTGCGAAGTATGAGCTAATTTCCTTGACAAGGAGCGCTCACACTTTTGTCACTTGTGTTTTGTTAATACGTGTTCTTAAGCAATCGATCTCATTTAGAGGGGAATAACACGGTTACGTAATTTAATAGACCAATTTGTTAATAGTCATGGGCGAAGATGAAATAGAGCCTTAGACTGTATGTAAATGACAGAAAATGAGGATAGTATTATCGTGACAAAGGAAATGCGTGCCAAGTACCCAATTAATGTTAATCAGCGCAATCTGATTGATATTAGTCACTGTAGATGCATTTATTCTGACTAAAGAGCTGGCCTTTGCATCTGAAGCAATCACATCGCTCTGATGGTAAAAGTCCAACTTAGGAAAGCAACTAAGCTGAAAAAGCCGACTTTGCCACTCTCTTCCGTACCCTTCATCTGCGCCTGTGAAGGCTTGCTCTGGTGCGACACAATTATTTTTGCCTCCAGCATGTCCATCCGCTGTGGAGGGGTTTCGCTGGGAAGCTCCCAGCAGAGAAGCCACCCGTGGGCCCCCAAATCCCCTGGTTTGCTAGTGTTTTTCCCCGATGCTAAGATAAATTTCTCAGAGTGTGTAAAGGAACAAAAAAGTCACTGCAAGTGCAGCCATGCAAGGTTGTGTGGCTGGAACAGGGTGGCAGCTACCGCAGCGCTATGTAACACTGTCAAGTGGCATTCGTAGCTTCAGGAGAGGCTGTGAAGAAACGAATCGCATTGTTGAACATGAATATCGATATTAATGAAGTCACGTTAGGTTTGGGCACAGGGTGCCCTTGCCATTGCCGCAGAGAAACATCAAGAAGCAGACAGCTCGGAAGGCCGGGGTGCCCTCAGCCCCCTGTCCCATGCAAGCAGCTGAGGCAGAGAGGGGCAGGGGTCCTGCCCGGCCCCGGGGTGCTCCTTCCTGAGGAAGAATTGATAAAACACTGGAGG
Organism: Chlamydotis macqueenii; assembly: GCF_036417535.1. Lineage (NCBI taxonomy): Eukaryota > Metazoa > Chordata > Aves > Otidiformes > Otididae > Chlamydotis > Chlamydotis macqueenii. The sequence goes on from NC_141556.1 coordinate 135,254,287, forward strand.
AAAAGAGGGGACAAAAAGAAGGACGCAAGCCCCGCTTTCAGGGACACCCCGGCGGCAGGGCCCGGCCTGCTGTCTCCCGCCCGCGCCCGCCGTAGGGCCGCCGCCGGGGTGCCCCCGCCAGGCCGCTAGGGGGCGCTCCGCCGCCCCTGCCCCGCGGCGGGCCGGGCCGGGCCGGGCCGGGCCGGGCGCCCCCCGGGCGGTGCGGGCGGTGCGGGCAGGCGGGGCCGTCCCCGCCCCTCTCACCGCCCCGCAGCCGCCGGAGGCGAGCGGAGCACGCCAGTGTGCGAGCCGCCGCCGCCGCCTGCGCCTCCCGCCCAGCCTAGCCCAGCCCCAGCCCCAGCCCCAGCCCGGCGAGGCTCGGCAGAGCGAGCCCCTGCCCCGCTCCCTTCCGCACCGCCCGGGCGACGAGAGCCAGCCATGGGTAAGCGAGAGCTGGGCTGCGGGAGGGTGCGAGCGGGGGCAGGTGCGGGGCAGACCCCCCCACCCCAGCCCACCGGGGGTCTTGGCGGCCCCGGCCCGGCCTCTTCCCGCGCGCTGGGGTGGGGGGCAGCAACCGCCTGTTGAGCGCGCGGGGGGCGCCTCCTCCCCCCGCCCCGCTGGGGCCGGGCCGCTGCCACAGGAACTCGGTGGGAGCGGGGTGGGGGGCTCCTGGCCGGCGTCGGGGTGGGGTGGGGGGGGGAAGTGGGCAGCGGGACCTCTCCAGCCGCAGAGTGCTCCCCTTCTTTAAGGGTAAATGAATCAATGGTGACACCGCCGCAGAAGCCTGGAGTCGGGCGTAACGCTGGGGCGTAGCGGGGTTGGCTCTTCCCTCTCGGGGCTTTGGGGTCTGGGCGGCGGAGGGAACTGGGCGTCGGGGGAAAAGTGGCGGCTTCTGCTCCCAAACTTAGGGGGAGGGAAGCGCTTTGGCTTGAGCGCCAGGACACGAGCAGGAGTGGGGCCCTGGCCAGGGTAGGGTCCGTCCTGCAGAGGGGTCGCTCGGTGGTCCGCACCCTCGCTGAGGGGTCGCATACTTTTCGCGTGGGCCATTCGCCTTTCGACCAGCCATAGACCCACGTTAATTAAGCAGTAATGAAAGTTACAAGGTTTGGGGAAAAGAGGAAAAAAAAAAAGAAAAAAAAAAAAAAAGAAAGACAGAAAAATACAGCTGTATCTTTGGTTCAGTTTGCCAGTGGCGTGTTGCTGCTTAGAGGCTGCAGCTGCTAAAGCGGAGCTGTCGGTGCGTACCCGAGTGTTAATATGCACATACTGATGCTGGCACTGTCTCTGGTTTTAATTAAGAAGAAAAAGAAAAAAAAAAAAAAAGAAGAATTAATTAAGCCAAAGGAAGCTGACAGAATTCCTGTGATTGCGACTTTGTTAAATTCATTCGCATCACCTAATTCCTTAATTTCTGAATGCCTACTGACTGGTTTGTTCCCTAGCTTAGTGAAGATCAGACTTACAGGCTTTTTATTAAGCTTTGTTGAAGTTTCCAACACCCCTTTTGATGCGTGTAAAAGTACTGATGCCTGCTGCCCCTGCAGCTCTGAGGGCTGAAACAAACAAACCAGCTATATTATCGACACCAGAAAAATTATTTTTTTTTGTGCGCATATTCTGATACTCACTTTTTAGACTATGCTTTCCTGATGTGAACTTTTGACATTAAGTGAAACTGTGAAGATGACGACCTCTCCCATGTCTATATCTTAGTATCCTTCTCCTAACAGACACTTTTACTTTACTGCCGTGGATTGATGTCAAATAAATTTTTGAATGGGGATGGAAGAGGGAAAGAGAAAGGAATGTTTTCAAGTGTCTTATTAAAAGAAGTGGATTACAACATCTTGTTTTGGGAGGGGAATAAAATTTATTAGGTAACGCATGTAAAATTGTTCTGAAGTGTCTTTGCTGTTAAGCCTATGAAATGGATTTTTCTTCAATAAATTAAGTTGCTAGGCATTTGAACTCAAAAAGTTGTTTGAAATCTTTGTGGGTAATTCGTCTTGAGGAAAAGCAAGTCTTTATTTTAGTCCTAAAATCTTAGAAAACCACTAAAGTTAGTCTCACTAGTTGTGGGTCTGCAACAGTGTGTGAAATGTATGCTTTATGTCAGTATAGAATGTCTTGTCCTAAATGTAACAGTTGGGAAAAGGAGAATGGAGAGAAGAAAGCATTTATTGAACGTTTTGCTCGTAGTGATGATAATAGAACAAAACTCCAAGGTCTGCCCACTTCTTTGCTTAGAAACATTGTTGGGTTATCAAGCTGTGCCTCACTGTGAACAGTGGTGTGGTCATTCAGGAGAGGTGACTTCTAGCACTTCAAAAAGAAGTTACAAAAAGAAGTCTTTGTCCAGTGGGGATCCAGTCCCTCATGAATGCAACGTTTTCTTTGTGCCATTGTGTAACTGCTGCCTTGGTCTTGGGTAGGCTGAGGCTGATGTGACCATCTAACCAGGACTTGTTTGGAGCCCTGATGCTCTATCGAACTTCCTGATCCAATGGCAAGGATGTACTTGACTGGTTCTCACTGGGACCATTTGAATTGTCCTTCCTTGCACAAAACTTTTGTGTAGGACTAGCCCACTTTTTTTGGTCTTTTCGGAGATGCTGAGAACTCACCGTGGCCATTGGTGTTCGTTGGGCTTTTAGTTCCCTTAGTGCTTCTGAAAGTCAGGCACATTGCGCACCACACCAGTGAGGGTTTGTGTCTGCTAGAGGGTCATCAGTAGTAACCAGCGCAGTGCTTTGTGCATCTCGTGCGACACAACCCACCCATTGGTGTCTTACGTTGTGACACACGCTCTCCCAAATGTAGCGTCTCACCTAGCAGGTGGGGAGGGGGCTGTTACTTTACAAAATGAACAAAAAGTGCAAAAGGTTCTTGTTCCTAAAAGTTTGAAAAGCATGATACAGTGTCATTTCTTGGGAACTGTGTGTTTTCATAATTTTACAGCTTTTCTTCTTTGTACTCCCCAAACTGTTGCTTTCAGGTAATAAAAGTGGTTGGAGCAGAGTGGGTACATGTATTATGTTTTGTTTGTTTGTTTGTTTAAAAAAAAAAAGATACCGAGGAGAACATTGTGCACAGACAGGGGACAAAATGATGCCTTTCTTCATGTGGGTTTGTATCCCATCTCTCTGCAGTCCCTGTGCAGGAACTGCTGCCTCACAGAGCCTGCAAACCCAGGAGTTCCCAGGGGTATCTCGCTGTGTTGTGCCAGGGCCATTTCCCTGTCCTTCACACCTTCTGCGGCACATCCAGCTCCCCCAGCACTGCGTGCTCCTGCATGCCTGCAGCTCTTCACTGCATCCTGGAGTGGACCATGCCTTCTTCGTACGCAATAACTTTAGGAGTTCCACCTTAGGGGTGTCTACCACCCACAGAAGCGGTCCTCACTTTTATGTGAAACATGCCCAAAGTATGTTCAAATATTCCCTGAACCAGGCTTTCTTCTTATAAACAGCTGGGGGCAAATCCTGAAAGAGAATCAGTCCTCTTTCTTTCTATTCAGCTATATACTTTGTTCAGGCAGGAGCTGAAATCTTTTGTGTGTCACAGTAATAGTAAAATCTGATTAGTATCGGTCATTAAGGGTGGCTGGATTTCAATTGCCAAGTGGTGAAGTCCATATTCTGTTAAATCTTGCACCTCTTAAATATATTTAACCTTGTTCCTATAAAAAAATAAGCTAATACTAAATTTATCTTCTCTTAAAACCTGTGAAATATAAAATTTGATACTGCTGCCCTTCCTCTCTCTCCATACCACCTGCTTAGGTTATTAAAAAGTACTTAATTTTGCCTTCTTGCTGTAATCCTCCTTGTCTGAGAAGGAGGCGGAGGAGAAAATGTTGTGCATTTCAGATATTTCCCAGCATCCTAAACAATCTGTGTTTTCACTGTCTTTACAGATTGTGGCTCTTGCTCTCTATCTGAATGTGCAGTTCAGCAATATAGGGAATCTGCTGTCCCATGTGTGCATTATGATATGTCTGATAGATCTTGAAATATTTCGTTTCAGAAAAACACAGTGGATTATAGATTATATCCCTAGGAGGGCTGAACTGTGGCGTTGCCTGGTTATGTGTATTTTTCTAGAATTTCTTAAACCAATTGAAATCTGTGGGTCACTTTCAATGTTTAAAGGACTTTAATTATTAAATTATTTTTCTCAAGCCATGTATGTTTTTTTCAAGTTTGTTTCTGCGTGTTATTATTCCAGCAGTCGACACATTACAAGCATTGTTTTTTATATGCAGTATTTATTTCTATAGCTTTTGTTATTCAAGATTAATGCTACCTAATCATATAATAGTTTGGGCTGGGAGGGACCTTTAAAGATCATCTAGTCCAAACCCCCTGCCATGGGCGGGGACATCTTTTCACTTGCTCAAAGCCCTGTCCAGGCTGAACAGTCCCAGGGATGGAGCATCCAGGGAGGGTGCGTCTGCAACTTCTCTGAGCAATATTTAGTAATATCTAAAACCACCACTCTAAAAAATATGCCCAAAGTCCATTTCAAGATAAGGTTAAAGTGAATTGAAAATAAACCCAGGGAAGCCTGCTTCTTGGTGTCTCTCATTCCTCATGCAGCGGCATCGTGTCATCCCTAAGTGGGTGCATGTTCTTGTAGCAAGGATTTTGTTTTCCCTGAGATACACAGCTGGTACAGCCAGACCCAGACTCACTGCATGTATTGTACTTCCACTGACAGTATTCAGATGTAAATGCCTTATTATCTTTCGAGAAGTGCGAGAGCATTGTATCCAGTGAAATTTCACTGAGAGGTAAAGCGTTTGCAGAGGGGGCTGCTATGGGTTGTAGACATCAGGAAAAATTTTTTACAATGAGGGTGGTGGAACACTGGAACAGGTTGCCCAGAGAGGTGGTGGATGCCCCATCCCTGGAAACATTCAAGGCCAGGTTGGACAGGGCTCTGAGCAACCTGATCTGTTTGGCGATGTCCCTGTTCCTTCCAGGGGGGTTGGGCTAGATGACCTTTAAAGGTCCCTTCCAATCCAAACTATCCAAACTATTCTATGATTACTACATCATTCCCCGCCACCCCCCCCTGCCCCCCCAATAATGGCTCTTCTTCCACTGAAACTCCTGGCTTTCTCTTCTTTTTGTCCTTCTCTTGCACATCCCAGCTGTGTGTGCCCTTCACCCCTCCCCAGACACACAGACCACACCTGGTCCCTGTCAGTGTATCACCAGCACCTGCCTGCGCTGCACATCCTCACTCCTCTGCGCATCTCCGGCCATCCCTGCTGAGGGACTGAGCACTTGCACAGAGCTGGGGGAGCCGCCTCCCTGTGAGTTGCTCAGGTCTGCCTGCGGAAAATTTGAACCTTTCATGGCACCACAGTGTTAACGCTGCGGAGGATGTATGTATGTGCTTACAGTGTACTTTTAACATACATGCCGTTTATCGCTGGAATATGAGGTTGAGGCTCACTCCTGATGGAGCGCACAGGGTGCTGGTCTGGTGGGGTGCGTGGTGGCACACTTGAGGGGGTCGTTCTCCAGGGTTTGTCTCAGTGTACTCATGGCTGGATTGGTTTGATCTGGCTGGGGAAATCAAAATCCTTTCTGTTCTCCTGGCTGGTTCCTTAAAATCTGTTGGGGTACGGGTGCCTCTGGGAATTGAGTTGTGGTGAGCAAATGTAAGGAAAGACAGCTTAGTCTCCATGTAGGACATCAGAGAGGGTTGTATGAAAGTACTGGGTTTCAGCTGAGCCTGTCAGGCTCTGTACAGATGCAGAAGCCTGCACTGCGAGGGTCAATACCCACAGTGGGCAAAGGACGAAACAGAACCATGGAAGCTCTAGTCCATCGTATCTGTTTTGTAAGGCAGCTTCTTCCAGGTCGTATGCAATGTAGCGTGTGGCCTGGAGGAAGCAAACTCAGTGTGACAGTACTGGAGAAGGAATCCATGTCTCCCAATCCTCTCCAACTTTTCTTCTGCAGGCAGGCGTGAACCTCTGACAGCTGGGGTGCTGGGATGGCTGTGCCTGTTAAAATTCCCTGTCACCCCTCCCCTGTAAACACAGTGAGCAACAGTGGAGGAGATTTCACCATTCAGTGTAACAAATAGATAGCATCATATGTACCACTTAGTCCTCAGCTGTTTGTTACTTTCTGTTGCTGCTCTGTCTTGGCGCTTTGGCAGTCTCCCTCTCCGTAATTATTTATCTCTTGGGTTTTGGGCTCAAAAGCCTGCATGTGGAGTTGTGGCTTGGGAAACATTTACAAGCCATGCAAAGAACTGTGAGAATTCGACATCTTTTGTTCTCCCTGGTTTTGGAGCTGTTTGACGAGCATCAATTTCAAAATGTGAATGGAGCTTATGTTTCATTAATAGAAAGATGTGCCTGACGCGCAGCTGTCGGGTGGTACAAACCTCTGTGCTTTGCTGCGTGTCAGTTTTGTGTGTGTTTGTTTTATGCTTTGATAGTTGAGTGCATGTGAGACTGGGAAATTTTAGCCTAAATGTGTATATACAGAAAACAACTTTCAGGAATGTGTTTGTACTTCGTGTTTGGTGGGGGTTTTGTTTTGTTTTGTTTTGTTTTTCTTTTCCTGTGAGGAAGAGTATTGAAAAGAACTGTCGTTCAAAGATAGATGGGACCTGGGTCATGAAGAAGACTGGACTTCTTGAAGTTATGAACTCATTTGGAGTATGCAACCTAACATACAGCCTTCATAATTTTGTGTAGGTTTTTTTAATGTTTTATTAAGATCATAGAGCAGTTATTGCATATTGCAGCCTCAAACTCTGTCTTTGTATACGTTCCTTCAGTGCCAATGAAAATGTAAGAATTGCCCCGGTCTAAAGCGTACATAAACCAGAGAGTGGAATTGCACTGAAAGCAAACAGGGCAAAACTTGCTCTGTTAGCGGCTCAGGAGTAAGGAGGCAGCTGGCTTGCCTTCCCGGTGCTGGTTTGTGGACTGGCAGGTAGGAAGGACAGACACCTTGTGTTAACAATGCAGCTGCTCGGGAGATCCAGAAACCAGAGTAAACGATGGGAGGCCAGCCAGAGGAGGATTAAGTTTTGAGTAGTGCACTGGTTTTCTTCATATTGGAAACATACATTTGGGCTTATTGGCGGTTTTGCTGAGCTGGAGCCGTGGAGCCTGCTGCTCATGGCTAACCGAGGAGGAATCTGACTCCCTCACGCTGCCAGCAAGGCACAGCTAACAGGGGCTCTCCGATGTCTGGTTTTCAATTTACCTTTTAGTCTAAGTTTTTGTCAGTTTGCATGCTAGAAAATTCATTGAGGCTTTTTAGTCCTAATGCTGAGTGCACATCAGTGAAGCTGCTGAGTGAAGGTGAGTGTTGGCTGCCTGCAAGGTCCTGGCTGCACCCTCTGTGAGCCTGCCTGGGAGAGCAGCTGCTGTTTGACCTTATTCAAGAGAGATTTCCCACTTATTTTTCTTTTTAAACTCTTTGAGTTTACATGTGGTTTGGTTTCTGATGGGACATAAGTGTTTTGCAGTGTAAGGGAGTGCTTTCGTCAGCTTAGCTGCTTAAATTCTAGATTCTGGGAACCTCTGTCAGGATTTGCTGGAATGAAGTCCTGGGCACACACCATGCTAACAAACGCCGTGCAAGTCTGAATTAGTGCAGAGCTCTGGCTGGATCTTCAGTACTTTTTCCTAACTTCTCTACTAAAGTAATTTTCATTTTCCTATTGATTGTTTTTTGTGTATTTTGGTTTTGTGCTTTTTTTTAAGGAATAACTTTTGGAAGGTTTTAAATAATTGCTGTTTGTGTGTAAACTTACGCTTTTGTTACCAGAACTGTGTTGACATAAATGTCATGCGCTTTCTCAAACAAACATGTAAGATGAGTTGTTGTGTTTGTTAGGCACACAGCTGAAAATAAGTTTGTCACATGGAACTTCTATTGTGGCAAGTCAAATGCTTTTCTTGGGCTCCTCAGGCGTGTGTTACAAAAAAAAAAAAAAAAAGAGAGGAAAGAGGGATGACTAGAGGGAGTATGGAGCTGAGAGCTTTTGGTGCGAGCACAGGGATCTGCTCCAGCACATCTGTCAAGTGCCCACAATTTGCAAAGTGTAACGAACAATAACTCTTCATGCAGCATCTGCTTAGGCTCTGTGATGGGCACAGGTACAAAAGCCTTGAAATCTCTTGAAATCTCTGAGATATTTGTCATATCACGTCAGGGGAGTGTAACGGAACCTTAGTGCATCATCTGTTATTGCCTGTTCCCCAGCCAGTGAAGTTATTAACTACTAAAGCTGATAACAACTGCTTTATTGAGCCAGATTTTTACAGAAGTGAATACAAGGAATGCAGTGCAGAGCGGGCTTTGCTATGCGCAACTGGTGTAGCCCGTGTTAGTAATTGTTTCCCTCATGCAGCGTATGCCTTCACTTCATGGACATTTTTCCCATTCTGTCCTGAAATTAAAGTGGCGATTTCTCATGCTTGGTAATTGTCTGATGAAAATCCCCCATTTCAGATAATATCTGGAAACTTGAAGAAATAATGACATGGAATGAAAAATAGCCAGTTCAGTCCTTTTGCTTTTATAGCTTGTAATTTTTAGTCCCTCCCTTTAAATTATGTTTAAACAGTTTGAAAATACGTATTTTTCTCCTCAAACTTAAGCTGTGAGATGCGTATAATAGATACTAAGTCTTTAGCCTCCTCCTGAAACTCTTTGAGGTTTTTTGGCCTGTCTGCCGCTAATATGGTTGCATCGCCATGTTTGAGAAATTATTGTAATATACCGCGTATTAAATTCCTCTTGTTCCTCAGGGAGGCAGAAAAGAACCAGGAAGGAGTAAAAAAAAAAAAACCTCTTGAAAATGGTAATTTAAAGTAGCCATGGTGGAGTGAAAGTAAGTATTTGCGGAGTGGGTGGAACTGAAACAAAACACAAATGAGGTAGCAGAGTGAGTCAGGCTCAAATGATTTTAGCCTTAAACAGTCTGCAGATTTCATTAAACTGATTTTACTTTCCTATAAAACTTTATTTCTGGATTTTCTTAGGTTTCCCATGGCTGTCGTCATAAAAACTACTGAGTGTTTTCCCCATTACGGTCAGCTCCCCGGCACACTCCAGCATGGTTTAGGCTCTTTCCATCGTCCGTGCAGAGAGGAAGAGCCAGACCTCATGGTCAAACCTTGTCCTTCCCTCCCTCTGAACTGTTTTCTGCCAGGTTTTGTGGGCAGAGGTGTGTGTGTGGATAGATGGTACCCTGCCTCCCTTATTCCTGTTGGCATTTGATCCTCCATTGAGGGCTTTCTCCCTGAAATGGTGGCCAAGAGCTTGCTGGTTTTGCACACATGATGAGCATGGCTGTGACACCATCTGATGGTGTACTGGGCCTGTGCAGGTGTGTGTTCCACGGATGATGTCTCTCTGTGATAGCTGCTAGCTGTTATCTGTTTCAAATGTAAGTGATGTACTTCTGCTAGAGATAGAAAACAGTGGGGGACACTGGGAGAAACAGCTTTGAAAAAAACCCAGAAAATAAGGAGATATTCTCTTAAAGCAAAATTAAATGCTTTACTGAAGGGAAGTTGGAGGCTTTGTTTTCTGCTTCCACAGTGACAGAAGGGCACAGCACACGTGGAATAGTAAATGTTATTGCCAAGGCTAATGGGAATGTCCCAGCTGCTGTTAAAACCTGATGTATAAATGTGTTAATTACTGCACACTGAATCTTTTTTTCTGTTCTTACAAGAACATACAAAGAAAAATTTCAGGAAAATACCAATGTAGTTACAGTCAGCACTGTCTACTTCTTCCCCTTACAAAATGTGTTTAGTTGATGAAACTATTTTGTTTCATGCTTCATTAGTTGATCTTAGATAGCATTGCTGTTTTTTGGCAAGGGCCTCTACATACAAAATTGGTCAGAATGCTGGCTGTAGGATGGCAGTCTATTTTCTGAAGTTTACCTGCCCTCTTAGAAAGAGTTCTGTTCAAATGGGTTAGAGAATTAGGAATATTCCTTGCTTGCAATGCGGTTGTTAAACTGCAGGACGGATATGGAAACAATACCTGAGTTTCTGTTAAAAAACCTAAAGAAATGAAACCTTACCAGCTACTTAGAAAGGCAGTATCTCTGTTCATTATTTCTTCCTCTGATGTGCTAAATGTGCAGGACTCCTGAGGAGGGTCTTATACCAGCCTCATAAGAAGACTCAGAAGGGAAGAAGCGATTGCCCAGCCAAAACATGAGTTCCCGAATAATTCCTTCCTTTTTCCTGTGGTATAAAGCAAGTTTATGGATTCAAAAAGTGCCATCATGCCTGTTCAGGTTCTAATCTACTGTAATCTTTCTTAAAATACTTGATCCTTAACCCTTTGTTTTTTAGGGAAGACGATGGTAAGATTAGTAGGAGGGAAGCATGTCTTTTTCCTTCCATACACGGTTGTGAGCGTGACTGCTGTGCCCACTTCCCACATGGTCAGTAGTCTGTCTTCTTCTGCATGTGTGAAATGTCCCTTATGTTAGGTCCTGTACTTTGTAAATAAAGTGAGTGTTTTCTATTGCCTTACTCAGAAAATATGTCAAGCTTTTCATTGCATATGCTTCATTGCTCCAAAACTTGTGCTTTGCATTTGCATCTAGTTATTAGATTTCTACGGAGAGAGATTTCTTCTCCTTACCCAAGTTTAAACACATAGCATGATTAGAGTTGGAAGGGACCTTAAAGATCATTTAGTTCCAATCCTCCCATCATGGACACCTTTCACTAGATCAGGGGCTCAAAACCCATCCAAGCTGGCCTTGAACACTTCCAGGGATGGGGCATCTGCCGCCTCTCTGGGCAACCTGTTCTAGTCTCTCACCACCTCACAGTAAAAAATTTCTTCCTAATATCTAAGCTGAATCTACCCTCCTTCAGTTTATACCCATTACCCCCTGTCCTATCACTATACTCCCTGCTAAATTGTTCCTCCCCATCTTTCCTGTAGTCCCTGTTTAAGTTGTGGAAGGCTACTATAAGGTTTCCCTGGAGCTTTCTCTTCTCTTCTCCCGGGTGAACAACCCCAACTCTCTCAGCCTGTTCTTATATGGAATGTGCTTCAGCCATCTGATCATCTTCATGGCCCTCCTCTGGACCCTCTCCAACAGGTCCACATCCTTATTGTACTGAGGACTCCAGAGCTGGAAGCAGTACTCCAGGTGGGGTCTCACAAGAGTGTAATAGAGGAGGGGAATCACCTCCCTCAACCTGCTGGCCATGCTTCTTTTGATGCAGTCCAGGATGTTTGGCTTTCTTGGCTGTGAGTGCATATTGCTGGCTCATACTCAGTTTTTCCTCCATCAGCACTCCCAAGTCCACCACAGGGCTGTTCTCAATCCACACATTGCCCAGCCCACATCTTTGTTTGAGATTGCCCCGACCCATGTGCAGGACCTCACAGTTGGCACACAATTCTCTTGTGTCAGGCTAAATCACTGACATCACAGCACTATCCCAAACTGATCCTGAGCTGCTGCATGGCACTCTTGGGCAGTCGGATGGCTTCCATAGTCATGAGTAGACTTGCAGCAGGAACCTTCACTCTTTGGTGGCAGACATGGCAGGAGCTGTGATACTTAAAGCCTTCAGACTTGGCAGCTGCTGCATGCCCCTCGTTGTCCTGAAGGGGACAGCTGGGAAGAGCACCCTGGTGACAACCTGCACCCCAGGCCTCCCACAGCACTCAGGATGTCCCATGCCGGTGCTTCCTGTTAGGAGATACCAGCAATTAATTTAAAACCCTTCCCCTAGGTCATCACGGCTTTTAAGGAGCTTTTTGCACTTATTATCTCAGAAACTGCCTTTCCTCCTTGAGCATGACCTGCCAAGACAGCTGTGTTTCTCTTACGCGCTGAAGGTAATGATGCAAAACATGAAGCTTGAGAGAAGGACAGCAGGATTGCAGCCCTTAGCCGTGTGCTCACTGCCAGCGTCCCTCATGTGGGAGACCAGCATGATCAGGGGCTTTTGTGGCTGCAGGACAAAGCGAAAGGCGTGGCTTGGGCATCTGCGATCCTTTCCGCAAGGGCTTTTTGAGGATGGTGCTTCTGCAGCCTTTCTGAGCTCAGTGTGGAACAAGGCAAGCTTTCTTTTTCTTTCCTCCCCCACCCCTCCCCTTGCCTGCTTCTTTTCTGTTGGTTTTTTTGTTTGTTTGTTTTGTTGTTGTTTATGGAGTGCAGTGTATGCAATAGAGAAGATTTTTTGCGGGTATAAAAGTAATATTGCCTAAAAAGGTTCTCCTTACGTTTGTGTATACTGCTGACATAAACTTCTTTTATAATAAGCCTGGTGGCCTAGCTGGCTTTGCACCTGAGGGAAATCACTGTGCCCCTGTACGCACGAGGGCAAAAATTGCTCAATGTGGATGTCTGGTACTGTTCTGTCTGGCCTGTATAGCTTCTGTCTTATCAGGATTCATGCAGTAACCTAAACTTGCCTCTGTTCACATGACCTTAAATTGGCTGTTAGCTAGCTGTCACACGCTACCATGCAGACTTTTTCATTTCCAGCTTTCCTTGGGAGCTCCGTCTCCTGCTGTCTCTTTTCATGAAGCTACATATGGGCTTACCTGTAGCATGTGTGGTAGGAGTTTGCAGGAGGAAATACCTTCCCAAACGTCAACCTCAGCAGCTGTGGAAGAGGCTGGGCAGCAGTGCCAGTGAGCACCACTGTCTTTTGTGTCCCTCATAGCTGAGGTGACCCTGGGTGTGAGACCAGGAATGTATGCAGAGGAAATGTGCGGCACTGTATACTAATTAATTCAGGTCATGGTACTCACAGGATAAGCACAGCAGCTTCTTGCCTCCCAGGTGGTTGCTGCAGTTCAGACTGGAACCCCTTTGGCTTATGCCAAGAAAAAATACCTGCGTAGCAATTAAAATGAACCTGAACTGCTTTAGAGGAGCCTGGTTTGAATTAGGGTATGATTATTAACTCTAGCAGTATTTGGCTTTCCTAAAGCTTTCCCTTTCCTTCCGTGCCATTCATTCTCCTGCCACTCCATCAGATCAGTAACGTCTGCTGGGGCAGTAGCTGTTCAGATGAGACCCTTCATCCCTGTAGAGAAAACAAGGGCTTGGCTAACACATACTGCAGGCCTTGTTGGGACTTTCTCAGGGGTGCAGTGCCCACTGCAGAGCTTGCCGGTGGCTGACAGGGTCTCACGTTAGCCCATCTCCAGAAAGCCAGGACTATGGGACCAGAAAACGGGAAGTGAGGAAGGTAACTTCATTGCTTGCTTAACTGTACTGCATGGTGTTCTTCTCATGGGTATCTAAAATAGTTAACAAAATCGGACTGCTTGGAGTTACTGCATTAAATCCAACTCCTTTGGACTTTAAGAACATTACCTTTTTTGTAAATGTGTGTGGGAAATTAAAGAAAAAGCAAGAGTACAACAGAGTTTTAATCTCAAATCACAGAAGCTCGGTCAGTTTGAGGGCTCTGAGTCCCTTGCTTATGGTTTTCTTTCACATGAGCTAGATTACTTGCCTGTTTTTTCTTATGTGTAGATGACACCATTTAAAAGAGTATCTTCAAGCCGTTTTTGTGAGGATGATAAACTGTGAACATGGGTTTTCATCAAAAAAATGCTGTAAAGCTCTTTTGAAAAGAAGCATTTTGCATCCGGTTGTCTTGTCATCAGGTCAGAACAACGGAGCGGTAGTTTCAAAGTCTCTCATGTTACAGCTGTGCTACTTGTTTTCCAAGGCGTTTTTCAGACAAGATCCACTGGGAGCTGCTGAAATGATTTCCCAAATTCTTCTCCAGTATAGTGCCTGGATGCTCTGATGCCTCTGCCTTGTTCTGCTATGCCGTACAGTGGTGTGGTAAGGCCCCCCATGTCTGTGATCTCTGGTGATGGAATAAATATTCTTCTTTTTTTGTCGTCGTTTGTTTTTACAGTGCTTAAGAAGTTAATGTTGGCAGAAGAACAAAAAACAGTAGGATTTTTTTTTGTTGATCTAGACAAGCAGGATACTTACACTGGAAAAGCCTTTCTCTCATAAGAAATTGAAACATCTTTTGTGGAAAAAAAAATGTTTGAAATGCACATTGTGGTATGCTGCTACTTTCTTTCAGAGGAAAAAAAAAAATTGTCTCTGCTGTGAAATGAAACCAGTCCTTAGTTTGAAGGCATATATTGGACAGCCTCTCAGGTTGGGAACAATTGGAAAAGAAAGCAAATGTATGAGTTGTACAGAGACTGAGTTTTGGACTGTGCTCATTTTCCCTGTTTCTTCCTCTGAAGTTCTGATTTATCTTTGGAAAGCTCGAGAAATTAGAAGACACTAAACATAATTTTCTTTGGTCCTTTAAAATGATTAAGCATTGATAATCTCTAAATGTGGCAGTCCTTTTCCCCTTTTTAAGAATCACATTTTTGCAAGATATCATTAACCTCCACTGCTTGTCAGATATCTCATGGTTTTTAAAGAGGGTCTCTCTGCAGTCTCTTTACTTTCTCTGCAGGAGGTGGATCAGCTGTCCTTCGGAGAGCTGCAGGCATCTAGTTCTTAAGCACAGCAAAATCTTTGCTCCTAGTTCTTGCTCCTATCCAGCCATTGTCTGTAGTAGTCCTTGCACACTGAAAAAAAAAAAAATCACAAGACCTGTTATTATTTTGGAGGCTTTTGTTTACTGTTTGGTTTCTGAGCACTTAGTAGCTGGTACTTATTTCAAATTTTCCCTCTTCTGTGGTGATGAATGGAAATATTTTTTTTCTTTTTTTTTTCTTTTTTTTTTTTTTAATAAAAGATGCAGTTTTTAATGCATGCATTAGGACCAGGACTTAAGTTCAGCACCAGATCTTGGTAAACTCTGTGATGGTATTGTAGGAGGCGGTTTCAGTGTAGCTAGCACGTGTCTTTCCCTACGTAACACTAGTACCTTTGCACTTGCTTTGGGAAAAAAAAGGCTAAATATGTTCCATGCTACCTTCCTCTGCTTTTTACACTTTTCTCTTTTGTATAGGGTTTACTGTTGCAGTTCTGTAGGAAAGTGCAAACTCTGAGCCTACGACACCTATGAAAAACCTATGTTTTAAGGAAGCAAAGTTTAAAGAAAACTGTGGAAGCAAAACAGGGATAATTTTTTTTGTAGCTGATACCTGTTTGGATAGACTTAAAGTGCCTGAAGGAAAAGTGTTGTCCAATAACATACAGATGGTACATTTTAAATTCTCAAAATACTCTGTGCTTCTTCCTCCATTTTTTTTCCTGTAGTGAAACAAGATCTTGCTAATTTATTGTCCTCATTTGAGCCGTAATATGTCTATCTGATACTTCCGTGTATTCCCTCTTTGGTCACTAAAGGGACTCCGTCAGTCCTTATGCCTTTATTACAAATGTTTAATTTAAAACCAGTAAATTTGAGGGTGTAGGAATGGGGATTTTCATAGTAATGTCATTAAGGAAATGTTGCAAAACTGATGTAAGCGTCATAATTTTTTTGCTCTGCAAGCTCTGCATTTTTCAGGCAAACTTTGTAATAATAGAATAGTTAGGAAGCAGTGGTTAGTGGGTCAGACAGGCCCAGGGGGCTAAATTGGGTTTTGTTCAGCCAAATGTTAGTGCTTTTTAATCAACACTGAATTCTGCGTGCAACACTCTCTTCCTTCCCCAAAGCCATAACAAAATAAAAATGAGTATTCAATTGGGTCATGCACAACATCTGCCCTGTACTAAAACAGTTAGAGAGTTACCACGGCGAGGGAAGAGAAGCTGCCTTATAGCTACTGTCAGAGCATCATTTCACCACTGTGGCTTTGGCAGTCTGGTACGAACAGCTGTCAATGAAGATCTGCGCACGGTCCTCAAACTTCCTTTAGAAGGAAGAGGAGAATTTCCTTTCACATTTTATGCAGCATTTTTACAACAAGGTGCAAAATTTTAATAAAACTGTGTCTGAAAAATTGGAATTGCAGTTAATTTACAGAGCTGTGAATAATTGCATAGATTCTTCCCCGCTCCCCGTACAGCTTCAGTAGGTGTTAGGCTACTTCACATTAAGGAGTTGTTTTTTGAGGTCTCGCTACTGCCACCTGTTCAGTCTCTAGTAAATGTAATTAATGTGATGGTAGGAATGCTGGAGGCTTTGGACTTTCTTGTCTAAATGGCTTATGTATTCTCTGCTGTAGACTGTATGTTAGTCAAGCTATCCTGAGAAGTTTCAGTTTGCCTTGACATAGGTCTTTTTTTGACAAAAGGCTTCCTGAAGGCAAATTTCATTTTTAAAAAGTCAACTGTGGTAAAAGAGCCTCAGTGGACATCTAATGCAGGCATCTTTGATTTGGAGGTTTTACATTCAGCTGAACTTCTTCCAATTAATAGGATTTCATTAAACTCTTCTCCCAAAGCAAGGTGAGTCAGTCCCATATTGAAAGTAAAAAAAATTAACCATTATTTACTGGATACTTATGGGTCACTGCTGTAAAGGAACCTGAAAGCAAAAAACAGTAATTTTCTTTTTTAAAGTTTTGAAGCAACTCACTCTATCTTCTGTGAGAAGAAATAGGAGGATCTAGAGCCAGGTGATACTGCCTTAATGTTGCAAAGAACAGGAGAGTTAACTTGGTTTCCTTGTTTTGGGTGAAGAGCTTAAAAAATAAATACATTACTTGTTTTTAGAGGGTTGTTTTCTACAAAATATTACAGTAGTGGATGCCTTTCTCCTGAAACTTTGAAATACAAATAGTTTAAAAAGTATTAAAGCTTCCTCTGTAGTGGATAACTCATCTGTGGAGAGATGTCTTCTCGTAATGCTCAGTGTTGGCCCCTCCTTCTTCCATTATATGGCAAGCCACAGAGAGGCAGTGGGTGTAAATGGAAGTATGAAGTGCCTATTTGAAAAAATAGGCTAAAATGTGAAACCAAATGCACTCTTATTTAAATAACTAATTCTCAGAGGGGAGCTGTGTGTCAGGGTTCAATCTGTTAGTGACACACACTGGTTAATATACATTTTGTCCCAGTTCAGAAGTGCACTAATATATGTGCTTATCCCTACACGCATTGACAATCAGCCGCCTGAGCTCAAGAGGCGATACTTAGTTTAGTTACCTGTAGAACATGCAAGTAGTCTGCTAGATCAGGGTCTGTATGTGCATGTTTGTGTTAAAAAAAAAAAACATGTAGGAAAATGCACACAGCAGGTGAAATTCAGATGATTTGAGACTTTGCAGCAGTGTTGTAGAATTTTAGAATCATAGAATCTTTTAGGTTGGAAAGGACCTGTAAGATCATAAAGTCCAACTGTTAACCTAGCACTGCCAAATCCACCACTAAACCATGTCCCTAAGCTCAACATCTACAAGTTTTTTAAATACCTCCGGGGATGGTGACTCCACCACTTCCCTGGGCAGCTGGTTCCAATGCTTCACAACCCTTTCAGTGAAGAAGTCTTTCCTAATATCCAATCTAAACCTCCACTGGCACAGCTTGAGGTCATTTCCTCTCATCCTATCACTCGTTACTTTGGGGGAAGAGACCAACACCTGCCTCCCTACAACCTCTTTTCAGGTAGTTGTAGAGAGCAATGAGGTCTCCGCTCAGCCTCCTCTTCTCCAGACTAAAGAACCTCAGTTCCCTCAGCTGCTCTTCATAAGACTTGTGCTCTAGACCCTTCACCAGCTTTGTTGGTCTTCTTTGAACACTGTCATAGGTTAGCCCTGCTTCAGACCAAGCTACGCAGTTTTTCACTCACTCTCCCCATCCTCCAAGAGAATGGAGGAGACAAAATAAAACAGAAAACTCGAGGTCTGAGATAAGGACAGGGAGAGGTTATTGAAGTTACTGTTACAGGCAAAACAGACATTGGGGAAAACTATTTATTTATTATTATTAATAAAACCAAAGCAGGATAATGAGAAAGAGAACAAAAAAAACCCAACTTCCCCCCACCGTTCCCTCTTCCCAGGCTTAACTTAATTTCAGATTATCTGTACCTCCTTCTGCCTGGCCCAAATCAGCACAGGTGGGAATAGGGAATGGAGGTTGCGATCAGTTCATCACACATCACCTTCTGCTGCTCCTTCCTCCTTGGGGGAAGAACTCCTCACATTCCTCCCCTGCTCCAGCGTGGGGTCCCTCCCACGGGCCACAGTCCTTCATGAACTGCTCCGGAGTGGGTGATTTTTCCATGGGGTGCAGTCCCTCCAGAATGGCTGCCCCAGCACGGGCCCTCCACGGGCCACAGCCTCCTTCAGGCATCCGCCTGCCCCAAAGTGGGGTCCTCCCTGGGCTGCAGGTTGATCTCTGCTCCTCCATGGACCTCCATGGGCTGCAGGGGGACAGCCTGCTTCACCATGGGCTGCAGGGGAATCTTGGCCAGGAGCAGCATTACTGCTCCCCCCCCTTCTCCACTGAACTTGGCGTCTGCAGCCGTTCCTCTCAGAAGAAATTCTTCACAACAGGCTGGCAGACGCCTCTCGGGTTCTCTTCACATCTCCTCTCCATTTCTTGCAGCCAGGCCGGGCTGAGTCGGGCCCAAACGGCTGCCCAGTGGGAGGCCAGAGGGTGAGGCCTGCAAGGCCCATGCCCCCCGCCTCTGGCCCCACTCAGCTTCTTCACTTTTTTTTCTTTTTTTTTAAATTTATTTTCATCTTAAATATGTTATCACAGAGGCGTTATCACTGTCACCAGTGAGCTTAGCCTTAGCGGTGGCAAATCTGCCCTAGACCCAGCCAGGTCCACCAGTCAAAGAGGAAACTTCTAGCAGCTTCTCACAGAAGCTGCCACTGTAGCCCTCCCAGCTACGCAAAACCAGCACAGACACGCTCCATCACCTCAATGTCTTTCTTGTAGTGAGAGGCCCAAAACTGAACACAGTATTTGAGATGCGGCCTCACCAGTGCAGAGTACAGGGGGACAATCCCTTACTCCTGCTGACCACACTACTGATAAAAAAATTGTACACAATTTTATTACCATTGTAAATGCTTGCTTGCTTTTTAACAGTTAGGAAAAGTCCTATTTTGTGTTAGGCTTAGGAAAAAAATCGTTTAGGGTGGTTCATAAGGCATGACTTGGAATAATTGTGATTTGGCTGGCACATTGCATTAAAGACCAAATGAAATAGTTCCTTAGCTTCATCTTTCAGGTACGTAGTTACAGAAATAGGCATTGCTATTTGATAATCCAGGAAACAACTTCTGATTATAATAAGATCTACAAAACACATTTCATGCTATGAGTACAATCTTGGAAAGTGTCATTGAAGATCACTGCCATGGTAGGAGATAGGTCTCATGGAAATGAAGTATACTGTAGCTTGGATACAAATGATTACCTGTAGAAGTGACATGTGAAAGCATGATTATTGGGTCCTAACAGATATTTCAGTCTATCAATGGGGTAATACACTTGGAACTTTATCTCCTAGAACCACACAATGCTATCTTTTTGTAACTCTGTTGTTACCCCTATTTTCCATCTAGCAATGAAGTGCATTGTAATAAGTAAAAAATTTGGTCTGTGGTGGATATGTGAGTATGCAAAGTTTATACTGTTTTCATAGTTGCAAAATATGTTAAACGTGCTTATACTTAATTGAAAACAGGGCTTCTGACAGAGTCACGGATGTGTTGGAAGGTGCTGAACTGATTGCCAGGACAGCAGGGGAACATGCTGGTTGTGCTTTTCTGAGTTGCGTTTTTCAGTCTTTTGTAAAAATGCAAAGACAACCCTGAATGCCAGTTAATTATTCAGTAATGAAGTGCTAACAATTACTGTAACTGCAGCCTTCCTGGGTGATTCCTCTTATACAGATAGCTTCCCTTATATGTGCATTTAATAATACAGACTAATGCTGTAATACATACATTATTTCAAAACTGTGTTATATTGTGAATAAACTTTTGTCTCTGAAATGCTGAAACTCCTTAGATATAGGCATACATAAACCTACATGTAGCAGCTAGGTGGCAGAAACTGTACCTTTTTAAAATAAAGTGATACTGTAAATGCAGCAGTTTTGCTTTGTAGTGACTGTTCAGTTTCTTTAAAAGAAAGAATTTTGTGATACCTTTATATTGCCAGAAATGCATCCTTTGAGAAGGCAAAAGTAAGCAATTTCCTTCTGTTTTATTGATGACATCTTTTCTCTAGGTGCCTAAATGATCAGAAATAGATTCTTCTATTCCATATGTACAATCATTTGTGGTTTTAAAAGAAGAATAGCTGAGAGGTGTCACTTTGTGCTTCCACCACTGTGGCTTTCTTACCGTCTGCTGTCATTTACCTGTCATACCTTGTACAACTATATACACGCACCAATTAAGCTGTTCTTGTGAAAGAAGGTTTGGTAAGTGAGCGTGCCTATGTAGACCAGAAGCTTAGGCTGTAAGTATTTGGAAGCAGGGACTGATTTGTGGGTTTGTGCATCACTCATCAGAGCTGAAGCTCACCATAATTTTATGGTCTATGTCCTTTTATAATGCAGCGATTATGGGGAACAATATGGGGGGAAAAGTTTTCTCTATTTTAAGATACGCTACTGTTTCAAAAAGAATGCCTTATCTGTTAGAAGTAAATCAGCCCGAAACGGAAATATGACTAGCAACAAACACTGTGCCCTGCTAGGAAATTCTCTAAACTCAGTTGATCACTGCAATTCCACATATGGCTTGTTCAGTCCTTTGCTGGGCAGAGATGGTAAGTCCTTTTGGTGGGCTGCTTTAAATTCTTTGGCCTTCAAACCCTTTCTTTGTCGTATCTGGCTGATGACCACTGTGGTTAGAATGAGAAGACTTAAGATCAACTCTGCATATATCTCTGAACTTCCAAACAGAGCCGTCATTAGAGCTGTCAGCTGTTACACTAAAGCATTGAAGTGGTTAGGGTGAAACCCTTGCTTTCCTGCCTGAGTAAGAAACTTCTTCAGGGTTCTTCAGTTCTGTGGTCGTAACAGTGATAGAAAGAACAGTCATGTGCTGTGATTAGAGGAACTGTTAGAAAGCAAAGCAAAAGTGAAGACCTAACCATTTTGAGCAATGGTGGCCCAGCCCTGCTGGGTTTTTCCTCTGTAAAACATTGGGTCAGCAATGTGTAAAATGGCTGTCTGTCTTCAGACTCCATTTGCTACAGCACATTTGCTAGTCTGCAAACTCCCCATGCTGTGTCAACAGCTTAAAAAGTACTTTTGAGCGTACAATCTTATCAAAGTTACACAAGTTAGTTTGTTTTAAGAAGAGTGCAGTAGATTTACTGAAGAACCATCAGGTTATTTTGTGTGACAGGTTGAGAAATAAATGCCTTGTTACAAAATGAGATGTTTAAGAAAATGCTTGAGAATGCAGAAATCATGCCCTTTCTAAATGATTAGTTTTTGTACAACAGCTCTCTTAACTCTTGAATTACCAAAAAACTTGGTTCTTTAACAGCCAGGTGTATAGGACTTTGGAACATAAAAACTGTGAGATAGTTCATTTATTGTGATGTTTAAACTTCATTGAATGTGATGCTAACTCAGAAGACAACATGCAAGTTTTCATAACAACTGAAATTGTCAAGAGCGTGATGTCCTGAACAGTAACGAGAGGGGTCAGTGGATCTTACATGTATTGAACATTGAGGAACAGAAGTCTTATGTAGCAGTTGAATAATCTGTAGAGTTACTGTAAAGCCCTGTCAGTCACTCTTGCTTTTTAATGTCAATTTTGCATATTAACATTATTGAGAGGCTTTATGTTTTTGACTACAGAAAGTGCAGTCTGATTAAAATGTTCTTGAGAGTCTTCCCAAGCGCATTTTTTACAGGAACAAGCATACTGACATAGCAAAATGGTAAGCTGTTCATTAAGGCAATCTGCCAAAGTGGCAAACATCATGTGATTTACGTAAATTTAAAGCCGTATCTGTACCTGTTTCTTGGTTTTCTGGCTTTAAGCAAATAAGTTGAATTATTTTAGCTCACTTCTCTTTCATTTGCTTATGTATTCAGGATACTCTAATGGGTAACTGCTGTCTTCAAAATGCTGTGGGGCTTAAATGGAGGGTAATAGTGAAGAGGCTTCTCTGTTGAAAAAAACGTGACTTAGAGTTGCAGGTTTAATTCATAGTTGTTCTTAGCATTTTCAGCTAGTGTATGAGTCTGCACCCTCCGAAAGAGGGTGTCTGAAAACGCTTATAAATCTTGTCCCTCTGGTTTCTCCTGTTCCCTTATGCTAAAGCAGAAAACTGGAAGAAGCAGCAGACTGTGGAAAGAGGCATTGCCTTGCCTTTGGGAAACCAATGTCAAATTATTCTCGCAGTTTTAGTTTCCTTGCAGCACTCTCCCACTATGTTATTTTTCCTCTCTACCTTTCCATGTATGTTTGTCTAAATATGAAAGACTTACAGTTTCTAATCAGTTAAGAGGGGAAAAAAAACACATGAAGCTAAACCCAAAAACTAAGCAAGAAAAAGCCCCGAAAAAAAACCCCATTGCTGATTCAGATTTTTAATTTGGAGCTCTCTGTGGCTCTGCCACCTCTGAAGCTTCACAAATAAAAAAAAAAAATGCTTTGGCTGCAAACCAGCCTATTGTTGTTTTCTGTATTTACATGGGAAGGCTGAGTTGCATGATAATCTAGGTGTCAGGGGAACCTCTGTTGTGAGAAAGAGCTGGCTGACAGGGTTTAGGGTTTGGAAAAGAGGAACTACATCTCCTAGAATTTCATGCCTGATGGCTCTTGAATGGAGAAGCTCTTTTAGCCTTGAGACATGCAGTCCCTTCCTGCTTCAAAGATTAATTTTTCCTTGTGCTCTGCAAGTAAAGTTAGCTGTACCCTTCTAGTGACCATTCAAATGAAGGCAGAGATCCCACAGCTGGAGGAAGGAAGGGGAACATCGGCTGTGCGCCCTTATGAGGTGCTAATCGCTGCTCAACTGGTGACTGAGTGACCTGAGTTGAAGAGGAGAGGGGGCGGGCGATGAGCAGGGAGAACGTGGCAGGGATAGGGAAGGCTGTACATGGGGGAAACCTGGAAAGTTGTGGGAAAAGAGGCACTCCTTGAAGAGGAGGTTTAAAAAGAAAAAAATGGTCTAAATGGGAAGCAAGTTCAAATTTGTGCTTGGGACCCCATCAGTCAAATACTGATTTATCTCCACACGCAACTTCTGTATGTTTTAATTTATTATTACTTCTGTGGATGTTAGTGTATGCATTTTGTTTTGGGTATGTAATGTTTGTAATGGAATGTGGCATAAATCAGCTGGAATATAAACTCATGTTGTGCCCATTTCACAGTTTAGTACTCCTTTCCACTCTTACATTATGATGAGTTATGGCTTAATATCTGTTGGGACAAATCGGGCTACATGGCAAATTGTGGGAGAAAGTGTATGTGGCTATTACTCATTATGATTTTAGGCGTAAGTAATGGCTCTTTGTCTTTCTCCCTTCCCTGTTTCATAAACTAATCTGAGTCTTAGCTTCAGAGCCACTGATTTACATGTATGAGCAGTTTCTCACCTGAGCAGCCTGTCCTCTAGCCTCAGGTAATGATTGCTTATGAAATATATGCGGGATTCGCAGTCTAGTTCAGAAGAATTTGGGAAACTTTGTCAATGCTTCACATTTTTCAAGGACACAGGGTGCAATGTTTTCAGGCCAGATTCTGATATCCCTTCTTAATGAACAGTTTCCACTGCAACAAAGTCCAAATCCAAATGTTGAATGTGGTAGATCTGATGAAAGCAGCAGAATTTGACCCCTTTTGGTTCTCACTGCGTCTGCCGTGAGCTTCAATAATGTTTTTTCATGGTGTTTGTGAGATAATCCCATTTTTTTTCTGCT
The DNA here is from genome assembly GCF_036417535.1 of Chlamydotis macqueenii. Taxonomy (NCBI): domain Eukaryota; kingdom Metazoa; phylum Chordata; class Aves; order Otidiformes; family Otididae; genus Chlamydotis; species Chlamydotis macqueenii. Next base: position 135,278,060 of record NC_141556.1, read on the forward strand.
TGATTTATTTCTAACAGCCCTGAAGGCCAATGAATATGGGATTCTCTGGAATGAAGTGTGTGTTTGGAGGCTGGGGGGAGTGTCAAGCTGGTTTTTGTCCTTTTGTTTTTAACCCCTCTTCCATAGAAGACACAGTGTCCTACAGACAGATAGAACAATGCTATATTCCATTTTAGCATCAAATCACAAGTGGGGTCTTTGAAATTAAATTTGGCGAATTGCCTGGATATGTTCAGTTTTTAACAAGCGCTGCTTTGTGCATTAGCACCCCACGTTTCCTCCCTCCCTCCCCCCGACACTGCCACTGAAGAGAGGAGGAGAAAAAAAAAAAACCCAAAACAGAATAAAAGCATCTGCTAGAGTGAAAATGGGGAAGAAAGAAGGGATGAAAAGAGGAGAAAGGATGTATTCCAGAACAGCTGTCAAATTTGTCAAAAGAGCTGGACATAATTTTTAAGTTAGTCATGCTTCTGAGTATCTGATTACATGTACATAAATCTTTTTTTTTTTTTTTTAACATTAGGTGCAGTTTAGATGCAACACAACTTTTTTTTTTTTGTAGAGAGTGCAGCTCAATTTTCTGCACAATGTGTGAATGCTCATTTACCAGGACTTTGAACCCAGAGATGAGCGTGTGAATATTTGACACTAACACGTTCTTCTTTTTGTGTATGTATGTAATTGGAGATATGCTGCAGTGAGGAAGATAGATTATTATTGAGCATAGTAGCTAAGCAAAGCTTTGACAGACTTCAAGGTACATGTTAAGACTGTATTTTATTAAACATTAATGTTTGTGCTGCTTTTCTTTTAATTTGCCGAAGGATAAATGGAAGTGTCAAGCTCAAAGGATTATTTTCCTTGAAAGAGATCTGTGTAAATATATCTCATGACCCGAAAGAAAGTAATCTGAGAAGAAAACTAATGTCCTACTCTTGGTAAGATCGTTGTTAACTTATTGGTGAAATGGTAGGCGAAGACCTCCTTCCCACCCTCTGGTACCTCACTCTAGTTAGGTCAAGCAGTGCAATTGATTGCGAATCACCATTAAGGTACCATTTTTGCTCAGCTGAAAAATGTGTATCTGCTAAGTTTAATGCAGTGTGTTGTTTCAGTCTACCTACAGAGCAAAATTTCTGATTTAAATGGGGATATATTCCTAAAATTAACTGTCGTGCAATGGCTGCACCCAGTGTTGTGTTCCTAGGAGGGAGGAATCATGCACAAGCTAACCCTTTAATGAGACAGAGAAGGAGAGAGGGGAGTATAGAGGAGGTGGCCTTCTCTGCTCCCCAGCTGTGCTACACTTGTAGGAGTTGGGGTCACCAGACAAAGCTGAAAATTGAGAGCTGTGAAGCTGAAGGAAATTCTTGTAATTCTTTGGAACTACAGGCAGAATTATTTCACAGTGAAGATGGTACCAGAGGAGTGTATAAGCTCAAATATTTTAAATTCAGGTAGCGAAGGAAAATCAGTAGTCAAGTAAATGGCCATAGCAGATGGCAGGTGTTTCTGCATTTGTGTTTTATTTTTGACCCAGGGATGGCGCTCTGAAGCAAATCTCACTTATCGTCTTGCACTGCTCTTTGCTTCCAATCTCAGAGCAGTTCTGGAGCATGCAAACTGAATTCCTTTCAGATGAAACCGGACTGAAATGTGCCCTCCGGGAGGGCACCTGGAAAGTTCCCACCACTGAGGACTGATCAGTTCATGGGATCAGGCTAGAGCTGGGTTGGAGTCACCTACCCTCCTCTCCTCTGGAAGTGCAGGTTCTGTGAGTGTTGGGGCCTCAGCAGCAACTGTTCACCCCACAAGTCTGCTTCTGTCACTTTGCAAATTTATTTCTCAGTTGGTTCTCTAGTGACCACTTAAACAGTGTTGACTGAGCTATAGATAGCATTTGTGATAAATTTGCACGTGGTTTTGTTATGCATACAATACGCAGGCCTATTTTAAGAAGGTACATAATCTCAGTTTCTTAATTTGTTAGAAGGCGAAGGATGACTATTTTTAAACAATAAATCAGTTTAAAGTAAGGCTTTGTTTCAGTGAAGAGCACATCCTTTTAATGTATTCCAACACCTTCAGTTTTTATTAGTTGACTAAAATAAGGTTTGAACCAAACCTGTCTTTAAAAGAGGCATGTCTAGCTAGTAAGTAGAAGTAGTTGCATCTGATCACTCCTGACTACATGTACGCTGTATTTTAAACCCACATGCAATCTCTCACGTATTGCCAGCGATCCACACTTGATTTGACACAAGTCTTTATGAGACAGTACAGGTCTGAGGGAAGCTGGAGAGGTGGGGAGCCCTCCCAGGGAGGTGGGGGGAGCAGGGGAGCTCATGCTTGTCCATCCTCTGCGCAGTCCCTACCTCTCTGCTTTCTGCAGGGCAGGTGGGCTGTGGGCACCAGGGCAGGGCCTGGCATGGCCTCACCTTACCTCCTGGCTGCCTGTGGTGGCGTCCTGAGGACTTCTGCCTGCTGCGGGGCCGGTGAGGTTAGACAGCTTGTATTCAGGCTGCCTAATGCAGTCTACCGGTGTGCTGCTTTTGGCAGGATGATTTGCAGAAATCCTGTGATCACAGAAGGAATGTGCAGGGCTGGCTCTGGGGAGCACTTCCTGGCCCCGTGGGTGAAGGTGATGGCTAAGGTGGGGTTTTTTCCAAATCTGAATCACTTTCTCAACTCTAAGTGACTGCACTAGAAAATAAACTGAAATGAGCAAAATGTTTGCTCCACAGCAGGAAAATAAGAATTTAGAGAAAAAAGCCATTTCAATAGCCTCTAATTCTAGGTGCTTAGCTAGTAACTGCTGCTAATCTGATTTGTCTGTCTTTAAAACCTGACAGCATAAACTGCTCAGGTGTGTGCTATACACAGTAATCATATAGGTAGTACATAAGTGTAAGCCTCAGCGTGGGTTTTCAAAGCTCAAAAGTAGTTTTACTTCTGAAGAAAACTGAAGGAAGCCTTTAATTTAGGTTTTTAATTTACTTCTGTGTTATGTTCCTCCCCACCCACCACGCAGTCCCCCAGCCATGCTTAGATACGTGACCAGGGTTCAGAGTAGTGTCTGCCAAGGAAATTGTGCATGTGAAGCATGAAAAGTGAGCAGGTAAAAGGCATTCCACAAGGGAGTGGAGTTATTGTGACTTATTTCACCTTGGCTTTTAGCTATTTGGTGCTTTTTTTGATTTGTGGTAGTTTCTGTAGTTCTCTCTTTACATTGTGTTTAGGTTTGGCAGAGCAGACTTCAGGAAGAAGTAAAACAATGAAGTGATGCTAAAATGGTGGTGTTAAATAGGCTGTAGCACAACTTCTGAGCTTCTGGAGTGCTTATTCAGGTAGAGTACCGAAGGAAATAGTTCGGTATTTTTAGTCAAACGGGACATTTACCACAGCTTGCTGCAGCCTGCTGGGTGAAACCCGTGTCTCTTGCTGAGCCTGATGAGAGCTGTGGTTCTCCCGTGCCAGGTCCACGTCTCCGCAGAGACGGATGGCTGTGCACAACTGGTAGATGCAGCCTGAGGTGGCCGTGTCCTACGCGAGCAAGCAGTGTGGCTCGTTAGGGTTGGATCTATAGAGTGAAACCACTGTTGATAAGGTCCCAGTGTCCTTGCTGAACACGTTGCTGGAGGATGGAGGGCCCCGCCAAATAAGCTTTGGTCCGAGCGTGAAAACTGGGTGCATTTACACAGTTGGGATGCATTAAGTGTGCTCCTGGAGCACAGGTTTTAGTTTAGTTTCATTGTAAAGAAAGCCTGTTTGTGTGCTCTGAGACTACACCACAACATGGGAGAAGGTATGGAACGGGGGGATGACTGGGAGATTTGTGTCAGAAGTGCACGTGTCATTTCATCTAAATAGTAATTTTTAGGGGTTTGTAGTATAGATGCTCCTGAGCTGTTCAATCCCTGTGTGTTTTTGTAAGAGGACAGTGCTAATTTTGCCTGTTCAGCTTCAGCTTTAGTGTTCCCTGGCTATTGAATGTGTTCCTGCAATGTCCCTAGCTTTTTTGTTTGTTTGCTTTTGGCTGGAGCATATCACTTGGTTATAATTCAGATGTTACACAGCTCAGATGATATTGTCTGTCAGTACTAAACTGCAGTGTTGCCCTTGTCAAAACTTGGCTCCAGCTGTTCACCAGAGTGGTGTGAATGGTGTTTGAGTGTGCACATCTGGTCATTTTGGAACAAGTTTAGTACATTCCTTTCGGTGCTAGAGTTTAATTTGCAGCTGGAAAGCAGACCAGCGCAACTCTGAATTACTCAGTTTCAGATAAATGCTTTCTTTGTGACCGCTTTGTGAAAATGATTTATGGGAATACTCTGTATCCTGATAGGTTTCTAGGTTTCTCCCCCTTCTTCCACCACCTGCCTCGAGTCTGACATCCTGCAACTCGTGTTAGTCTTTTCATCTGCTTGCTAAGTATATATTCATTATGTAAGCTGAAGATACGGACCATGTAATTAAAGCAATAAACTGAAATAGAAATTTAAATTGCATACCTTTTGGCAGTTGTGGGAATTAAGAAGAATGAAAAATTGAGCATTTGCAGATGAGTACCAGCAACTTGTCTGTCCTGCACTTCAGGAATGTTTTTGTAATCTATTTCAGTACTCTTGAAATAAAACCACTCCAAAGTAGGAAGAGGGACTTTCACTGTCTGGGAGAGCCAGCGATTGATTCTGGGCAAGCAAAATTAGATTGTTTCCTACAGAATTGCACTCAAATGTGTTTTGAATAGTAAGGCAATTTTCCCCGAGAGGGGGCATGTGTGAAGATAATTACGGATCTGTATAGATCTCAGTGATGCTTGAATTCAGCGAAGCTCAATTTTCAAGACTCCATGATAATAAACTGAGAGTACTTGTTTTCCCTTGCAGGCTCAGATCTTGATATTTCTTTCTAAGCAGCAAGTGGAGAAGGAGAAACGGAGGCTGCCTTTTATCCACGATTGTCTTTGACTCTGCTCAACTGTTGACCTTGTTGTTGCTAGTGTCTTTGCATCTCTCATCTTCTATGAGGGAAAATCATAAGGCTGTTCTTGTTTTACTATTTGTGGTTTCTAAAGGTAGAGGATCAGGCTACTTTCTTTTTATTTAATAATGATCAACCCTTATTAATTTGGTTTCGAATCATTGTAAAAGGTTTAACTGGTTTTTAATCATTGTGTCATTTATTAGTGAAATTTGAGCAAAGAACTTGACCATTGATAGTTACCTGTATTGTGGAAATGTAGACCTATTTTTTAAGGTGCAAAATGTCTTTTAAAGTGAGTTGCTGAACTTTTTTTTTTCTTCTGCAGTTCTCAGTTGACTGGCCAAGAATGCTTTTCGTCCCACCTCCCCCAGTCGTTTTCTACCTGCTTCATTGCTGGAACCAGCTGGTGCGAGCTGTTTCCTTGCAATTGTCAGTTTGCTACTTTAGCAGCTCTTGGGATGGCATGCACAAAATAAGTGTGATTTCCAGGACCAGTCAAAATTGATACTGAAGTGTTAGACAGAGAGACCATGGGAAGTGTGGGTGGTGATGACTTGCTAATTGCCACCTCACCTGAATTGTTGCAGGACGCTATTACTGCTTTCTGCCTGGAATGCAGGGGGAGGACTTGCTGCCATTAATCTATAGTCGTGTCTAAAAAACCGCTCCATTTTTTTCTGCTTTCTAAAATAACTTTGAAAAATACATAATCCAGTTCCAGCAAAGAGGAAGCCACGTAATTGTTTATTGGTTTTACTGTTGGGAAGATGGGTAGTTAGAAGCACAGATGTGCTTAGTTTGTAACCCCATCTGCGAAACTGATCAGGCAGTATATGGAAGAAGGTACACATTTGAATTCCTCTCTGGACATGTGTCACTATGCACAGTAATCCCTTGACAAATTTTCTGCTAGTTTAAAGGTTGTTTCTGTTGTGCAAGCATTTTCTCTCTACCTCAAAACAACGTGAGTGCATTCACTATGATATCTTTAGCATTATACCACTTACTTATTTTCTGTCTTTGCTAACTAAGTTAGCAAACCACTAACTTGAAATGATTAAAATGCACTGTCTAAATAAATAACTCAAAAGTACTTTACTCTTAAAAAACCCCCTAAGTGACTACTGCATGCTTTGCATTTGAAGTAGGTCAGTTTGAATCCTCATGCTTTTTTTTCAGACTCCTGATGGAGAGGTAGTTCATGTGAAGAGAAGGACTTACCGAGAAATTTGTTTTGTGTTTTGAGCTGAAAGAATGCTGTAGCAATGTGGAAGGTCGTGTTTTGTTTATTGGGAGGGAGGCAGAATGCTGTTTCTCAGATTGCCTTATGGACCTGAGTCAGGGCTTGGATTGTTAAATTGTATTTGTTTGCAGGAGACTACTACTTCTATAAAATCAGTCAGAATACAGACTTCTTTGGGTTTTCCTTACTGTAAGCCAGTGAAAGTACTTAATGTGCATACGTGCACACAGATGTATGTGTACACATATATAAAGATAAAAACCCTTTCCTGCATGGTCAGAGTATCTAGTATTATAGTCCATCTCTCTTGTCTTAACATGAAATGCATATGGTATATTTGCTGGCATATTTTATAAAAATTCCTGTTGAACTTGCTAGGTGTCTGTTACAGCTCGTAATTAAAAGAAGTAACCTCTTACTGTCCAGCAAGTTTGTTTTTTATTCAGATGCTATATTGATGTATCTTGATTGTTTTTACAGTGCGATTAGAATTTTTTTTTTTAATTTCTTTTTTTTTTTCCTGTTGTGGTAGGAAAGGGTAGTGGCTCTTAGTGAGAAGTAAGTGAAACTAAAGTTGTTGACTAACCTAACTGTTGCAGGAAAAGAAGAGCATACCTTTTGGGTACTTTGTTATGGACACTGCTTTTTCAGAAGGGGGTTTGTTGGTGCTTCTCTCCACATCCTGTCAGTGAAATGCTCAAAGCAAATTAAAAATGAGTTGTTGCTCCTTGAGCTACTACTTCTTTGTAGCTGCTTTACCTTGTATTGAGAGATCAGAGAGGGAAGTCCAGCAGAAATAGTGAAATGTTTAGGGGACTGGAGCATATGACCAAAGAGGCTGAGGGATGGAAGAAGGCTTGGGTTGGGGGCCGGATCTAATTCTCAAATCGTAATGGGAGTGTTGTAGAGAAAGTGGAGATAAATACTTCTCAGGTGTGCACACCAAAAAGACAGGAGGCAATTGTCACTTGTTGCAATAAGAGAAATTTTTAATTAGATGTAAGAAGAAGAAACTGCAATGAGAGTGGTTATGTGCTGGAAGTCGCTCTGAGAGGTGGTGGACACTCTGACCTTGGAGATTTTCAAAACTCAGCTGGGCAAGGCCCTGAGCAATATGGTCTAACTTTGAAACTAGCCCTTTTATAAACAGGAGTTTGGACTCATTCACCACTTTCAGAGAGCTCTTCCAAATGAGTCTGACTTAACTTGCACAGTTCATAACACACCTTTGTGGGGTGTGTATGGTCCTGTTTCTTCCCCCATTTCTCCTATGCCCCCTCCAGGGAAATATGGATATGTAACTATGGGAGAGAAATCCCTGGCATGAAAAAGACTTTGTATGCTTGTTATTTGAGTTATTTGAGAAGGTCTCATCAGACAACTGCTCTTTCAAACTACTGCCAAACTTTACAGGGAAACTTAATTGATCTGTGATTTGTCACGACTTTCTTGGTTAAAAAGATCCAAGTCCAATTTTAAATAGATATTAAATATCAGTGGGATCAGTTCCTATAACTCTCAGCAGCTGTATGTGACAAAGTAGTGTCATACATCACTTTTTGCAATGTCCTGCTGCGGGGTGAAGACTCTGCAATGAGGTCAAGTGCCGGCTCTTATTTAATACACATTTGTTCTCTCCTCCACCCTTATCATGTAGTCTTATAGCCACTTATTATTTTTTATTCATGGTAAACACCTTCTGAATACTTAATTAATGGAAGATTTAGTGTGAGTGCCTGTTGTTTAAACGTTATTTAATGGGTTAGGCTGTTTTATGAGAATTTGTGGTTGACTATGTTATCACTGCGTAGTGCAAAGACTGGGCAACCTTAGATGGAAAATGGAAGTAGCATCAGTCAACACAAGATAATTTTCCATTTTCACCTTGAAATAGCAAACATTTATTTTAAAGGGTTGATGAAATTTTGATTGTTTCCCTATACATTACCTAGTCAAATTAATTGATTCACCTGTTGCTATCTTTGCTTAAGATCACCATTTTAAGAAACTAGAATAAATAGTACAGCCAGTTCTATGCATTTCTCTCAGCTTGAAAAAAATATTGTCTTTAAACTAAGGGATTTTTATTTTCCACCACTTTGAATAATCAGTGACTCTTGTGTTTCAGTTAAAAAAAAGAAGGAGGAAAAAAAACCCAAGCAGGGGGTTACTACAGGTGCTTACTACAGTGCTGTTTGAGAGTCTAGAAAAGACTCCCAAGGGAGTCCAAGACTGTGGCTGGGAGCTGAGAACTCATTAGCCCCACTCAGTCACATACTTGTTGGTATATTCTCGGTGTATCTAGGATCTGTCATAACAGGACTGTGCTCCCTTGTATCACAGTTGCCAGTTCCATAGTTCTCAGTGCCACCGTTCTCTCGTTTAAGCATGTTAGCTAGCTAGTAAGGGGAGAAACCGGGGAGCTCTGTGTGCACCTCGATCCTCTGTGGATCTTCTGCGTGTCAGCGTAGAATTGCCTGACTCTACAACTGCTTCCACATATGAGTGCAAGTGTGCAACGTAACGTATTCTGTAGGCACATGTAAGGTGTTTGAAATTATTATTCCATGTTATTGGATTAAAAGCAGTACAGAGTTTTGAAGTGTTTCCTTAGATACTCATTTAAGTGTTTTCTGACATTGAAAAGTAGCATTGAATGTTTTGAACCGTTGATACTGGATTTTAACTCCTTGTAAAAGTAAATCTAAAATATATCTGGTGGTTTTTAGGCAAACTGTCATTGACAGTTATCGTTGTGACGTGGTTAAGGTTATTGTATTGTAGGTTCATAATCAGACTTTTGCTGAATGGAAAGATGGATTCAAAAAAGCTGATGGCCAAACAGAGCAAATGCATATGTTGAATAGTTACATTTGTGGAGTGCAGCCAATACCAATGTGTGGAAAAAATTGCTGAAGTCTTAGGAGATACTGGAAAGATCTGGTCACTAATGAACTATAAAAAACTTTCAGAAATTGCTGGTATTATTTTTAAATTTTCTGTTACTTTCTGTGGCAGCTTTAAGGACTCATGCCAAAAATCTGTGGATAAAAGCTGTCATGCATTATCCAGAGCATTACAGTACCATTTATTTAACTACACAGTTAAATAAAGAAAAGCAACTTCTACAAAATTTCATTTTAAAGTATTAATATATATGAGCACAAAGAGGGAAGAAAAGAGCTTAGTTGTACTGTCCTTGAGTCAATAAAAAACCCAGCATGATGAACCTCCTTTTACTGACCTGGAGTAAAAATTGTTATGCTTTCAAAATATTGATCTTTATGACTGAACAACAAAATTCCAACGGAATTATTATTTTCTGCCACATACCATCCAGTAAAAGATGAATGGGTAGCTGAAATTGGTGAAATAAACTTTATTCCCTCTCACTCCTTGGATCGAAAAGGAAATTGTAACATCCTTGTTCCTAAAATCCTGACACATCCCCTCGGATAAGTCGTTGCATTGCTTTGAAATGCAGGAGGTGGTGTCAAGAGGGTAGTTCAACATCACGAGACAGGGCAGTGGTGAATTGCTGAAGGTAAGAGCTTCTCCTCCTCTCTTCAGACCTTTTAAAAAGTGTCTTAGATTGCCATTCACCTCTGGTGAATGCATTTACTTTAAGCTGTAGTCTCCTGTCAGCTATCTAATAGATACATGGCTGTTGGTGGAAGCACTTGTAACACAAGAAGAAAGTGAATTGTATCTGGTAATCATAACATTGTAAGAATGCACACTGATACCTTTTACCCCGTTGGTTCTCCCCCAGCTCCTCAGTCTCTGTGGAACTCCAGGCACGCATTTGTCTCACTCTTCAGAGAACCCTCCAGGAACTGACACTGTGGGCACCTCTAGGTGACCTGTTCAGGTCCTTACACCTGGGGTGGGGGTTTGTCTTTGCTTTTTTCCATTGTTCCTCTTCCCTCGGCCACCCCCTCCCCACAGTTTCCTAATAACGAGTCTAAATTTCTTTTTTATCGTCATTTTAAGCCAGCTGTACTGTCTGCCCCTGGTGAATAGGGAGGATGATACGCTCTCATCCTCTTTGCGGAAACCTTTCAGATGTTCAAAATCTTTTGTCACGCTTCCTTCTTTTCTTTATAGACTGTTGATTCAATGACAGATGGAGGTATATCTGAGTCTGAAAAATAAAGGTATCTGCCAACACTTGAGTATGTTCAGTAGCAAATATGTAGCATAAACAGCTGGGAGAAAGCACATGTACACTTTCTTCATGTTTATCACTCTGACCTTGATTTATGTGGCTTTAACCCTTAATGCTCAATTAATGACCTGAGTGCTCAATAACACATAACTGGACGATGAAGAATGGCTTAGAAATAGCTGGCAGCAGTAGCTGTAGCTGCAGTTACTGGTTCATTCTTGCCTGTCGGGTCTAAGCACTGTCTGTGGGTGAACTGGAAAGGTGGGCTTGCTTTGCTGTAGCTGGGTTTTGGGACTCTCACCCAGCCTGGACCTGAGCAGCTCTTGATGCCTGGCTCAGTCTTCACAGAATCTGAGATGAAACACTCCTCTGCTTGAGCCAGAGTGGGGGATTTTAGTCTGACTTGGAGGCTGCTGCTCTTGTTTTTATGGAGTGCAAAGGGCAAAGAGAGGCTTTCCTACAGTTTTGGTTCAAAAGGGCCCACTGGTTCCGGTAAATGCCCTCATCCAACACCCAGAAGCAGTGCTGGAGACTCAGGGTTGAGGGTTTGTGGTTTTATGGTTTCTTTTAAAAGAGTATTAATGAGGTGAACTGCGTGCTCTGCTTATGAAAGTTCTAGACAGCATTGCCTGAAAGCCTTCCTGTTCAGGAAATAAAAAATAGCAATACCTTGTTAATGAAAGCTTTTGGATTCAGCAAGAGCTTATGGTATTCTTAAGGTTCTTTCAAGCCTGATGAGCTTGATATGTGCATCCACTGGAGAATGTTTTCTATGCAGTGTCTTTGCAGAATGCTCTACCGATTGTGTAAAGCTGCATGGTTGGCATTTTTTTTTCGGTTTTTCTTTTTTTTTATACACACAAAAAATTTTGCATACATTTTAGAAGAGATTGGTGGATAATGCTTTCTACCACAAGTCAGAAAGCACACAATTTCAGGAGTTTCTATTTACTGGTCCACAGTAGCAAGCGACTTAAAAGTGTTGTGTATGACCAGTCTCAGGTCTGTGCTAGCACAGGAATTGCCAGGTGCTAAAACTTCTGGCTGTGGGAGGAAGTGATCTCCTGAGCTCAATATTGTTTGGTTACTGTGGGTTGATGGATGCTGAGGAGAGGTCTGTCCTACCATAAAAAAATGAGACTTCCAGGAAACAGTCTCTGAACTGTTACTGGGACTTCTCCTCACCTTGACACCTACAGCTGAGATATGTCTTGTAAATAATGAGCACCTATCTTTATCTTATTTGGGATCTATAGTCAATAGTATAATAGAAATAAGAAATACTACAACAAAGGGAGGTTTTTTTATGTGAGGAATGTTATGGAAAAGCAGTAAGAAAGAAGGACTGGTATTCAGGTGTTATGGTAAAATAAATGGTCGCTGTAAACTTACAGGCAAACATCTGCTGATCTTCCCTCAAGCCACAACATGGAAGTGCATAGAGGTAAAAGAGAGTGGGAAGATTGCTGCAGTATTTGAAATTACCTTATTCCTTCAATATTTTAGTGATAACAAGGACCAGATCGCCTTGTTTGTAGCTAGTTAGACGTCTAGGCCTTTTTAAAAAAATATTTTAAAAAGTCACCCTGCCTTTAACTCCATTTGTCTTCTTTCAGGAGCATCATCCAAAAATGGGTTTGTTCGGTGTATCTCCCTTCCACAACTCCTCACCTGCAGAAAATGTGTGCTCAGTGACCATGCAAAATTAGTTTGCATTTCAGACTGGAGTTTCCAGTGGTGTATATAAGCTCTGAAACAAGTCTTGGCTTGAGCTGGCCTGGCCACACTGTATTTCTTAGTCCAGTGGCAATTTGTAACTGTTAAATTCAAGCAGCCTTGTGTGGTGGTACAGATGTGGCCCCTTCCAGGTTTCTGTGAACTTATTTGGCCAGTAGCTGCTCTGAAGAAAGGGGTGGGTGTAAAGATGGGGCCTTCACGTATACAGAAGTTTGAGGTGATGACTTAACGGAGGAGTAGGCTGAGGGGAAAAATAGCTGACCCGTATTAGTTTCTCCTAGCAAAAACAGGGTTTTAATCGGTAGATGAGGCTTTATTGTGAACTGCAAGAGGATAGAGGACAGCCTAACCCCAGCTTCTCTTAGTAAAGGTTCACTGGAGTTTCTCCTTGATGAATGCCTAGCACTTTGCGTGATGCCTACGAAATACTGTCGTATTATTTACCACTTTTCCCCTGTGGACTTTTGAGGGTAATGAACTTCAAACTGAAGAAGAAGGGAATAAAACCAAAACTGTGAATAATACCAGAAAAGCTTCTGCTGGCTGCCAGTGGTGAGGCTCACCTTGGTGCCCTGTTCAAACACTGGTCGAGGCGTAGCTGAAGCCCCGATCCCATCTCCAGTCCCTTTTCCCCTCAGTGTGGGTGAAGCCACACACTTCCCAGTGCAGCTGAAAACCTGGGCCGTTGGTTTTGTGGTGGCCTCTACTGGTGTTAGTCTGCAAAGGAAAGAAATCACAAGGTCTGCCACTCAAGTTTGCTCCTTTGGAAACCTAGTAGTTCAGAAAATCTCTCCTTTGTAAGTGAAGTTTGGGGAGAGAGAAATGAAAAAAGCCCTTCTCAGGCATCTGCTGTTGTGGGGAGCCTTTCGAATCAGTATCTACCACCAAGAGTAGAGCTCAAAGCTGCATGTGTTCCTCTGCTGAGCATTACAGTTTTGTTGCCTCCATCAGTAGATGTGGCCTGAGAGAAACTCGTCCTGAGCCTCAAAGCACAGCACAGCTCCCACTGGCTTTGGCTCTGGGTTGCAACTGCAGGCTAGCTGGGGTTGGGAAGCTAGCAGGATTTGGGGTGCTGTGCCCCGTGTGCTCCTTGGCGAGGCTTGCTTGCTTGGTTGGTTCAGGAGTATCTGCCATCTGGTTTAACCTCTTCCTGCCCTTTTAAAATGATTCAATCCCATAGGTATTTAAAGCTACTTAGAAGCCTTCCAGCTGTCATGGATGAAATGAAATGGATAAAATCAAGAGAGGCTTTGAGCTGTTGGTAAGAAACCTCATGATTATCATTGAGAGGGTGCTTCGAATTGATGTGGATACAGGACTCCTCCCTGCTCCTACTGGGCCAGAGAAGGCATGTCTGTGCCCCTGCATGCCAGGGAGATCGTGGAGAGTGTGTGCATAGTCGGGAGAAGCTGGAGCCAGGGCAAGAAATGTCATGGAGAGGAGTCAGTGTCTAGGTTGTGCCTTCGTCCTTTTCAGCTGAAGAGCAAGGCATTGCTCTAAACAGGAGGAAGGCCTTCTTGCTTCAGGTTTAAACGACGCTTCATGTGTTTGTGAACACCAAACCACAGCCTGTCTGTAAAGCTCTTTTGCCAGTAAATTCTCAGTGGGGGAGAGAGGACATGTGTGGGTGGTTTGTCCATCAGAGATGTTTAGTTTTTGCTAGGAACTAGAAACGTTCCCAAGCTCTGGGATGTGCTGGTTCCTTCCAGCAGTTGTAGTGCAAGGAAGACGTGGGCTTTTATCTTGGAGGGTTTGTTTTTTTGGGGTGTTTGTTTTTTTTTTTTTTTACCCTCAGATGCCCAAAAGTAAGAGCTCTGGAGCCAGTAGAGCAAAGGGTCAGACCTTCTCAGATTGTTCTGTGAACTCATCTGCTGGGTTTCCAGCTACGCTTACTTAGCTCATGAGGACGGCAGTCTGATGCAGAAGGTCGGGCTGTTGGAAAGTCATGACTGAAAAGCACATGATTTGTTTTCAAATTATGTGCTTGGGTTTGTCAGTTTTGCCTGTTTGTGAATTGTTAAAGGCTGTGTTCTTAGGCTGCTTCTCAGAACACATGGATGCTAGGAAATTTTGTTTCGTTTTGTTTGTTTGTTTTTTTAAAACAACTTACAGCTGAGGTTTAGCAGTTGAGAAGCTAAAGCCCTGATAAAAGCCCTGAATATCATGAGACTTGAAATCAAATCATGAGATGGCAGTGTTGCTTCTAGCAGCTGATCTTTTTGGCAGTGCTTCATTTTCTAGGTCTCTGTGCAAATGCTTTTTGCTTGCTAAAAGCCCTATATTGGCAAATTACAGCCAAGACTAAATGCATGATTATTTCCACTATCTAACCTGTTTATAACTTTTGCGTTGCTTCTGGATTTGCCTGTTGAAGTTCTCACAGGCACAGATTAGTGCACTTGTTTACCTGGCAACGCACTGATTTTTGAATATGTTTAAATATGCTTAAATTCATCTGACATCTGGAGATGTGGGTAGTGACAACGCGTTTCTATGTTACCAGCTAACTTTAGCCTCGTAGCTGAGGAGGCTTTCTCTAGGTAACGGTGCGCGGTGGCAGGAGGCAGCTCCTAGAAGAGACCTTTGGGAGACGGCTGGTGTCAGGTATGCTCTGGCCGTGCTGGCTGTGGAGAGAGCCTGAAGGGCCGGGCCTCTTGACTGATACGCTGCAGTTTCATCCAACCCAGTTCAACTACAAGGGCATGGTTGGCCTAACAGCAGCCAGGGAGCTTTCCCTGACAAGTTCAAGTGATCCTTCAAGTCCTCCTGACTGCTTCTGTGCCTAGCTTTTAGCCTTAGCCTATTCACATGTGCTGTGAAAGAGGCCATCGGCAGTGGGCGTGGGCGTACCCTTGATCTGGAGCAAATATGCTCCGTCAAGCTGATGCAGGCGGTGCTTCATAAGCTTGTGCTTAAGTGTTTGAGATGTAAATGTTGGAGACCCTGCCTGCATGGGCTTGCCAGGTGCGTTAAAACTCAGCTAACACTTGCCACCAAGAGAGGTTTCTGTGAAGCCAGTGTCATGTTGCTTGCTTATCGTAGTCTGGTGGCACTGTAACAACACCGCAGTGCTTCTATATCGAGCTTAAAAAAGGTACCAGCATGCTTATGCAGCCCTTTAACTAGGATCCTGTCCCTTGCAAGACCTTTCTGCGTGGATAGAAGTGCAACTGTACTCTGTTTTTTCCCTGGGCTTTTCTTCTGACCCCAAAGCTTTCCTGCAGTTAGTCTGCTCAGAGGGTGACGTTTTGTTGCTTTCAGCCAGGATAATGGCTGCTCTCACCAAACTTGAATAACGCTGGTCTCCTTTGAGCAAGGGAAGGGAGAAACGTTTCCTGGCTAGACAGTAAACCAAACTGACGCGGGGATAAGCTTTTAAACAGCTTGCTCGCTGTGGGGGTAGCCTTCTCTGTGGACTGCAAGGGTGGGAATTTAACTTGAATATGTGGCTTTTTTTTTTTTGCATAGAAATCAACAGTCTTACTTTATGCAAATGTGTTCAAGAGAATAAGGCCTAGGGTTTGTTATTGGCTCTTGACTGGGGCTAAGTGTGGTCGTAGCAGCTACTTCAGAGTTATGGTAAACTCAGGTGACTGAGCTTGACTTTGCACGCTACGGTGGCAGCAGCCTCTTGGTCCCTTGTAGTGCTGCAGTAAGCAATGAAACGTGGTCTGAGAGTGTGAACTCAGGAGGAGCAATTACAAAAAATGGTGGGATGAAATAGGGCAATGAAATGTAAAGCTATTCTTTCCTGGAAAGGTCCTTCATGCCATTTAGAAGTGAAATAAAGAGATGGCACCTATGTTCTTCTGCCAGGATCCTCAGTGCACGTTGGCTTGGCTTCAGTAATTTTTAACAGAATTCAACTTTAAGTGCTCCCAAATGAACAAATAGGAATTGAACTAACTTAAAGGAGGACTTTTCTCCCTTTGAAATACACAGATAATAAAAGGAAATATCTTTGTGGATATTAATGAGTTGCAGATACTTGCCTGTGTCTTGTTTTGAGACTTTTTTGTGTCACTGAAATCTGTGCACTGCTGTGCAGCATCTGTCACAACGAGGGTTAATTTTGGAACACTGTGATTTACAGGCAGGAAAGGATTCAGGATTTTAGGAAAATTTTCGGTGGTAAGTTCCAAGTACCCACTAGCTTCTTTAATATAGCAATTCCAAGCCCTTGGGGAGTATAAAGTGAAAGAGCTGCAAAAAAAATGTCCAGACTTGCATGATCTTTCTAAATAGCATCTGCTTTTGTCATTCTCTGAGTCAGAATACTGGACTAGATGGCTATTGCTCTGACACAGCTGGGCATCATTACTTATATTTTTAAGCAGCATGAAATTCCTGTTCCCGTGTTCCCACAAACATCATGCTATAGATTTTTTTTTTTTCTCTGTTGATACATATGGACATGTTTATTTCCTGGGGGATGGATGCACCCTCATAGTGCTTATCTTCCCATGCTATTATTTCAGGACTACCTGATGGCTGCAAAAGCTAATTCCCCAAACAGAAAGATGTCAGGTCCAGCTTCTTTCAAAGCTCGTCCCTGGCACACTTCTCATTAGTTGAGGGGAAGTTTCTTGTGTAATGTGGGGCTGAGGAACCTCAGAAAGGAACAGCAGAATGTTTTGTTGCTCCACATAGAAGAAAATAATTTTTTCCACCCAATTTTTTTTTTTTCAGTTAGGCATTTGCATCAAGCTGTATTGATATAATCTATAGTGGAGACTGGATATAATCTCCATGAAGACTTTCTGAGTTGTCTTATACAGAGTGCCTTCAATGACAGGTTTGTCAAAACTTTGTCACCTTGTTCTCAGAAATGTCAAGCGAGGAATTTAATCTTAATTTTCTTAAGTGGATTAGCCCTGGCATAGCTGCGATGCTACTCAGTCTTCAGGGTTGCAGTGCCATAATGGCATTAGCAATATTGCTCTCAAAATCTAGCAATCTTAATAATAAACAAAATTAAGTGAATCCATGTAGAAAAACTTTACAGGGAGTTTGATCTTCTGTCATAGTGTATAAACTTCTGGCTGATGTGCAACTTTTTGTACTTTGAAAGTTATGGAATTTGGTTTTTTTTAGTAAATGTTCTGTTTCAGAAACTATTGCAACTGATTGATGATCAGTGTGTTAGTTTTGTAACCAAAATTCTAGTTCAAGGTTGTAGAGAGCCGAGACACAACAATATGAAGGCAGGATCCTCTAATAACTTAGGGCAGTTTTGGACTAACAGGTGGAGGGAAGGAGTGAAATCCTGTCCTCAGCGCAGACGATTGGAAACCTGACTTGAGTTCTCCTTGTGGGTTTTTGATACCTTGAACTTACGTGTCGGTGCCCTCAAAGCTGAGGATGGATAACACTCATTTCACTGATGAAAAGGAGTTTTGAGTGGATGTTTAGATGTGCAACTTTCACAAACAGTAGTACAGTGTCTGTCAGACTGTTTCAGGTAACAGTTGACAGTGTTGCAGAGCGTAGATTAAACAAAATTTACACCTCGCTTTGAAAATTGTTAAAATTATTGCTGTTCTCCTGCAGCTGTTGGCTGTTGCAAGCCTACTTTGGGATTACAGCGCTATGATTCAGAGACGCCATCGTATCTCCTCCAGTGCTGTTTATCCATCTGCACTGACAGTTTTCTCCTTACTCTGCACAGGGATGAAAGGGAAAGACAGAAGTCTAGATGTGATGACTGGCTCTATCATTCTCATACTTCAAAGGCTATTACTCGCTCTCGTCACCTCCTGCACTATTTATGTTGTATGTAAATGATCTGATCCACGTTGTGCTCCTAATAATTCTCAAGTTATTTGCTAGAGCTGCTCATCACTGTCTCTGCTGCCATGGCAACAAATTGTTCCCGGTTTCATAATAAGAATGTTTTCTTTTTCCATGACAGCTTTGGTTATGATGCATCAGAGATTGAGAGGCCGGGCATCACTCTATATAACCAGTTGCTCTTGGAAGAGTTTTTGGAGGAGTAAAGGATGGTTGGTACTACTTAACATTTGTTGTTTGTTCTGTTTGGAAAATCAAGTGAAGGAAGGGGAGGTGGGTATTCAATCCTATTTGCTGCTTTCTGTTAAGGGAAGCGTTGCCCAAAAGTCTTGCTGCAACACGTCATTTTACAAAATGAATGACTGCCATTGTCCTTCCCCCGTCCTTTGCATTTTCGTGACAGTATGACTAGTCTGTTCCCATTGACTTTTCCTCTGACAACGCTGAGCAGTTGCTACTTATTTTAAGACACATTTGACCTTTGCATCCTTGTGAACAAGAAGGGATGAGAGGGAAAAAACAACCCCTTTCCTAGTTACAGTGTCCTATGCATACAGTAGTGGGGTTTCGTAACGATACGTGGTGGTACAGTGCCGATTTTTGGCTGCTCTGAGCTAACCTGTTGCTGGATTGTTACGTAGTCTGTTCCTAAAAATGCAAAAATTTATTAAATCATTTTTCCTTTTTATGTGTGAACAAACAAGGCGGTATGACACCAGCTTCGTCTAGATAGGAATTTTTACTCAAACAGCTCTGTTGACTTTCCTCATGCATGTTTTTGCACACACTTTCTGGTTCTTTGTAATGCTGCCATGCTTGTGTGGAAAAAGGTCCCTGTCTGGAAAAGTGGTGCTTAGCTAAACCTCCTTTTCCAGAGTGCGCCTAGTATCAGGCTGGCCATGATCTCCAACATCTGATTGACGTCTCAGATTTTGATAAAACGTGCCTTAGTTTCACTATTGCTTTATCCTTTTAGTGAGGGGATATTCCCTTCCATCTGTTTCTTTTGTTCATCACCTGCAGCTTGTCTGTATAGCAGAGAATTCAGTCTAGGATTGCAGCAGTCCCCTTCATTTCTGAGATGCCTGGCGCAGCAGGAGCCCTCTCCCTAACTGAGCCTTGCAGGTGCTAATGCAGTAATGCTTCTGCGGATCACGACAGCTTGCAGCATATGGTTGCTTCTCAGCAGAACAAGAGTACTCTCATGCCACAAAGCTGCAGGGTGACAAGGTACCCTCAGCAGGTCACTTGCATTTCACTGGATGGAGCAAACTTGCATCAAAATGGCTGTGGATTCCCCTTCATGCTACCTTTAGTTGATTTTTATCCCACCTTTATTGAGTATCTGTGCTCTAGGTCTTACCCGTCAGTGAAGTTGTAGTGGTGTTTGATTTCAGATTCGGTGGGAGCCAATGTTGGTAGACTGAGGAAAAGTGAGAGAGAGCAGAGCAGGCGAGGATCATTTTGACTTACGGGGCTCACAAACCAGGTCATTGGGTGACAACTAAACAGGCAGAGGAGAATGAGCTCCCTGATTTCCACTCTGCCTCCTCCTTTAAAAAAGTTTAGTTGTTGAAGGTACATTGTTTTAGCTATATCTAAATTAATTATTAATTGCTCAGTTTTTCATCCTGCCTTAAATTTGGCAGGAATTGCTCCAGAAAGAAGCTTTTTTTTTTTTTTTTTTTTTTTGGCAGTGAGGGTTTTAATGTATAGAAGAGACTTCTAATGAGGATAGAAAACCTGCAAGCAAATAATTAAATGACATTCTAGATAATGGTCTGTGCCTGTCTCATACTCGTGAAAGTAAACCTTGATACTGGACATGGAAATGAAAGTGAACTCTTTTTGTGGTCTTCCTGTGATTTACAGCCAATGAGACTTGATGGTGGAACAAAAGAAGACAAAGCTATCAAAAATACCCTTTTGTCTACCAGCATAAGCAAGTGAGAAGTGTTCAGTGCCCTGCCAGGAAGACTTCGATTGCATGGCATGTGATGTGGTTCTCAGCCGTCCCATTTTGAGGTGGATCAGGTGCAGCGCTCAACAGACGCTTCGGAGCGCTAAGTGGTTGGGGGCGAGTGGGTAAAACACTGACTGACTTGTGTTGGCAGATGGGAATCTGGGGATTCATTAGTCATGCTGTAGTCTCTTGTTTTGCAGTGTGTCATGATGAAAAGAGAGAAAAGAGTTGCCTTTTGATAGCTGAAGAGGACTTTTAAATGCTGCAGGCTGAAGGCTGCTGTGCTTGAACGGTGTTGTCTTCCACAGCAGTTGATCACTGAGATAGTCGTGTTGCAGATCAGGGAGATGTGTGTGATGGGATTAGGATTACCAGACTGTTAATTATGGAGAGCAGACTGCTGGACCTTGTTTAGGAATAAACAGAGAATGGTCCAAAGAGACATTATCTTACATGCATTTTCTGTAGATAGAAAGACTGTTTCCAACTACAGCATAATCACAGAGTAGTATAGTTCTTGTCTTACCAAATTAGAGTCTGTTCCAGTAAAAATCAGTCAACTGAAAGATAAACACAGTTTTTTTCAAAGCATCTTACTTAATGGTACCTTTATGATACTCAAATTTGGGTTCTACATCTATCTTGTATTGCTCTCTCCCTGGGAGGCTGTAGTGTGCCTGCTTAAGAGAAGCTTTGCCTTGCCATTCTTCAAGTGATTCACTTTTTGGGTGGAAATTGGGTCTAGACTTGTGCTATCTGTCAAAGGAGTATAGGATATGTGAGACGTGCTGTCCTGGTCACATCATTTTAATTTTAGATCACAGGAGGGAGGAGGAAGACAAACAAGTCTTTCCAGCCGCCTACATCTTCAGTATCGAAGTCACAAATGTCTAAAAGGGCGTTAGTAGAGATGATTAGCAATGAAATCATCCATGTAAGTTAATAGACAGGTGAATATATGATGAAGTGAAAGATGCCATAAAATGAATACTCGAAGAGGCTTGAGCCTTTGTAACCTTGCTATGTCTGTGGCAAAACAAAGTACTCTTGAATAAATGACAATAACAATGAGACGAGTAAGCTTTTGAGAAGTTTGAGGTATGTTCTGTCAAAACTGGGCAACATTTTTAATCAAGCATATCTCAGAGGAATGCTTCTGCCTGAGGAAACACGGAACAACCTTGTGAAACAGTCCAGCCAAGAGGAAACCAAGTTAATGAGCACCAGTCCGTTTTGCGCTGGTTGCTTGGTAAAAAGAGGAATGTGAAAGCCCTTCATGCAGTGAGACCAGTTTGCGGGAACTGACTGCTGGCATCCCCTGGGCTTGAGCCCTCCAAGCTCAGTTTCATGCCTTCTCCTACTGAAGTGTAGGTAAATAGAAAGGTTTAAAAATGTTCCTCAGTATAGGAAGTACAGTTCTCAGCAAAGTGCTCCTGTATCTTGTCTGCCTCCTAAGACATTCAGTGTTGTGCTTTCCCCATGCTCTCTCCTGTCCCTGTTGCTCTGCAAGCATTAGAAGTTTTTCACATTAGCAGTCAGCAATTAGTCTTTGGGTTGTGGTGCTGGTCAGAAGTGCCCTTCTTGCTCTTCTGCGAAGGAACGTGAACTACCCTTTTTTGGACAGTTCAGGTAAGCATGATATTTGGAGGTGATGCAAGGGCACGTTGTTCTTGAATTAAGGGGACTGAACATTTTTTTGTTTCTTTGTTAGCTGTGAGTGTCCGACAGCAGCGGCTGACTGCTGAGCCTTTCCTCGAATGGTGCCTTTGGGATGCCTAGGTACAAATCAAGGGACTTGGTTTGTGCATCTCCCAAGGGGCTGGTTCTGCACAAACACTGACCAGTGTCCTTGCTATGCTATGGAGAACCAGCCTGGTAAAAACTGAAGCTGAATCTTTGAGTAGCTTCTGGATGGATGTACAGTGCGGGAGCAGCTTTTGTACATGTGTGTGGGGGGGAAGTACTGAAGCATTCGATATTTCCAAAATGTTCTAACCATACTGTCAGTGTTGCTTAGCAGCAGAGGGTTTAAAATAGTGGTATTACTCAACAGTGTGAGCCACATTTGCACATGGCAATGTTCTGTGTCCTGTATTAACTTACTGCATTATGAAAGTGCTAAGTTAATGTAAGGAAAGTCCTCCTTTCTTAACTTGATGAACAAATGGCTGAAGAGTCACATGTCTTCCTTATGGTTTCAACAAGCAGATGTCCAGTACAGGCATGCCATGGTGTTTTTTGGTCCCCGTAGGTGTGTGCATGCAAACCTCACTTGGATGTAAATGCCTTTCACACCCCGCTTTGTGTGTGAGCAGGTTTAACTCTCAACCCAGCAGCCCACGCTGGTGCTCTCAAGGGCTGTGCTATTAATGCAGCATCAGCTGGTTTGGGGGGCACTGGCAATGAGCAGTGGGGACAAGAGCAAGCACAAATAACACTCGGTGATCTCTTGGCAGCCCAACTTCTCAGTCCTTGTTGGTGCACTATTCATCTGCTTCCTGGGTGGTTTGGTCTTCTGTAGTGATGCTGAGAGTATCTGTGATGGAGGTGTCTCAGCAGAGAGTAACTCAGCTGTTGGTCCCAGTTTTCCCCAGACAGAGTAAGTCGGAGGACTTGCAGGACTGAAGCTGTACTTGCTGTCTGCTCAGAAGAGTGGAACCTCAGTGATGAGGGCAATAGATCACAGTGGCCAAAGTGAAAAGTTTGATCCAGGTATCAAGGAGTTCAAGAGTTTTGTCCTCTTTGGGATTAAACTAAGGGTAGGTGGTGGTCAAGTTGTACGGTAGCCTGCTGAAAAATACTATTTGCTGATATAAAGATGAACAGCCCAGTATATTACACATTTTACTTGCTTTGAAGAGCTTCAACACTTGCTTTAGAGCTATAGAAATACTCCCTTAGCATTGCTGATGATCAACAAACAGGACTATGTGTTATTATATCAAAATAGGGCCATATTTTAAAGCCCCAGAGTGAATTAAAATAGCAACTGGATCTGTCACTAGTGTTTTCTATGCCGTACCATGGAAATAAAATGTTTATCAGATGCAGATGTTTAAAAGCTGACCTTAAAATAAAGAAAATATGTTTCTTTAGCAGATCTCTGTGGGTTTTTTTCAGTATTTAAAACCATGGCCTGTTTCTTCAGTGAAGGCTCATAAACAACCCATCTTAAATTGCACAGTTAGAACATCATTTAAATTTATGGCTATTTTATTCTCCCTTTGCCTGAAGTGTGGACCATTTTATGATAGGCATTGCCTCAGCACACAGTATGTGAACAGTAGAGGAGTGTGTCCGTTAAGTTTCAATCTAAGACTGGGCTGTGTGCAAGTAAAATGCTTCATTCAGCCACTTGCAGTTTGCAGGGTGGTGTTTCAAAAAGAAATCTGGTAGTGCAAATAGCACAGTATAAATTATGGGAATTAATATTAATTTTAAATGCTGGTTTAATGTTTTTGAGGAAGAGAGCCAAACTCAGTGCAAGTATAAATGAAGTCAGCTGATTTGGATTGGGGATAGCAATGGATTTAGTACTTCCACAGACTTATCTGCCATTGCTTTATCTCTGTACAGACTTAACATACAAGAGACAAGGACATTGAAAAAAAAAAAAAAAAGATTATGTCACCAGTTGCTTGGAAAGATGATGATTTTCAGTTGTTAAAAGAAAACAAAACAGACATCACATTTTAGTCAGAAAAAGGACACCTGATCTTCCAAGGGCTGACGCATTTTTTTTTTCCCAAAAAAAGGATTATGAAAGACATGAAGGTCATATGACAGACCTCATATTTCCCTGCACACATGCTTTGTACTTCAGAAGGCAGTGAGTCTCATGAGATGCCAGTTGCTAAGAAAAATACGCTTCTGTTTCCAATTAGGCAAGTGGGGTCTTGTGAAACTGTCTTTGCAGCCTCCTGTAGCTTTGTTTCAAAGTTCCTGTCAGTGGAGGTGCATTCACAGGAGCCCAACTTGCATATTCTTCAGGTGCATAGGAGACAGGGCAAGTAATTCTGCACTACTAGCTTTTCCCATTTGGCCATACATTGCCCAGCTGATGTACAGAGAGCCACATCCAGACTGAGCATGTTGCTGCCCTGTGCTGGCTGGTCTGCCTCTGAGCTGGCAAAGCGTTTCCGCGAGTGCGATTCAAGGGTAGTGCTTAAGGACGCACTAAAAAGAGGAGAGAGCTTTTTCAACTGGGATCCCTGTCAGTGAATTGCTCTGAACAGATCCTCGACTGGAGGAGAGGAAAAGAGGGGAACTGGAAAGCGTTTGGTCTGACTGAGTGCTGCGTAGATATTATTTACCACTTCTGACTAGTCCCTAAGCAAATCATTTCTCCATATATGTGTACATGTGCATGCGTATGTGCTATTACAAGGCCTTGAAATGTTTATCCTGTATTTCAGAAGTATCTTGTTCTTGTGGTTTCTAGTAACAGTGCTTATCGATGACCTGTTTCCTGGATAGTTTCCAATGAACACAAAATTTAGTTAGAAGAAAGCAGCTGAATGAAAACTATCTGGACACATACGCAGTATTGTCCTTTATGTGACTGCCTGTCCTTACTGATAAACTTCACGCAGAGATGAGCAGGTTTTCTTCTGTTTGTGGTAGATCAAAATCTTACTTGAAGTTGTTCACTGGTGTGGAAAATGAGCTCATAGTAGCCTTACAGGACTCACCTGGGCTTCAACAGGGTTGGATTTGGTCCTTCAAAAGTATTATTGCCATACATGTACTCGAAGTGTGTATAGTCTCAAGGCTTGTATATTGCCTTAGAGTACCAGTTAATTTTCTCAGAAACCTCATGACTGTGCAGGAGGAGGGATGAGGTGCCAGTTCTTTCCACCACCCTCTGTAACTGTCCTAAAGGTTGTTTTGCTCGTTCCTTTTTTTTTGTATCCATGCATGCTTAGGAATGCATGTAAAGCTCTCAAGCCGGTTGCTGTGGAAAGAAGAAAAAAGCTCCACGTTCAGACTGCTGCTGGCACGAGCCCAGGTTTGCCACGAGTGTCTCGCATTAGGCTCTGAGGCCAGGCCAAGCAGAGATACATTTCCGGGTTCTCTTTGGCTTTAGAAGCTAGTTTACATCTGGATAAAATGCTTCCATGAAATGTTTATTCCCTTTGGGCAGAGGCAGATGTGGACCCTGCACACAAGCCACGTACCAGCGCCCGGATGTTTTGTTACTCTCAGCTCAGCTGCTCGTCTGAGAGCTCCTGGCTCCCTCGGGGTTTGGGGTGGCAAACCTGGGGGAGAAGCACCCCTCCTGCTTAGAAGTGGGGTGATGAGCGCTTCAGGGCAGGCAGATGGACAAGTATCCGGAAGGGACATTTGCCTGCATCTTCTCCCACCTTTAGGTGTGCCTGAGATTTAATTTTCTGGTCCACCAGGTAAGTGGTGGAATGTAGTGATATTTCTATTTGTGACCAAGTATTGCATAAACTGCTGCATAAATTACATTGCTGATGAGGCCTATGCACACCCCAGACCTAAATATCCAAAGCATCTAAGGTCACACCTTGCCAATTCACGATCTAAATAAGTAAAAACAGATCTCAGCTGCATAACTTGGACTCCACTTCCCTGACGTTTGGTGCTTTCCCATGTCAGGACAATTTCACTTTCTTTGCCAGCCCTGCAGATAGCCATCGACTGTGGGAAGCTCTTATGCGTGTCGTCTCCCATTCGGAGATGAGTTAACCTTTTGCTGTTTCTGACTTGTCTTTCTTGTTTTGAAGGAAGATTTTGTTCTTAAAATTTGCCCTACAGCCAAATGAACAACGTGATTCTTTTGCTTGTTTTTGTTTAATCCTAGAGCTTCTGCTTCTGATCGTGGATCGTCTTTACTCTGTTTCACTACCCTGGAGCAGCAGTTGCTGCTGCCTGAAAAGGCACTGATCCCTAGGTGTTTCGTTAGCGTGAGCTGCCTAAATGTAGTTAAGGGGCAAGTTAGAGCATGGCGAGCTGTGACTTGTTTGTATTCTGTCTCTTTGCTGGCTCCCCGGTAGATGCTGATTTTCAAAGCATCCATCTCGGACTTCCTTGTTGAGGGACAGCTTGGGATGGTTGCTCCGGTGCAACTTCTCCCCCTTCCAGGATGCTCTCTGCAAGTGTGCTCCTGACAGTACCTGTATGCAAGCTGGTATGGTTTGGTAGGAAAAACTCAACTTGACACAGTGCTGCGATTCACACTTAACTGCTGGCTGAGATGTGCTGTTCAGTGTCCTGTTTCTTAAGTCTGTATTTTGCTTTTGGTGGGTAGAAGTGTCTAGAAATGATCCAGGAGCTGGTATCTGCAGTAGTCAAAGCCAGTGCAAAGTCCACTTAGTATTTGGTGGATATTTTTTTGGTCTGTCTGCATGTTTCTTGGTGGTCTTTCCTCTGCAGTTTAGACGTCTCGGAACTGCCAACACTTAGTGGTACGTATGAGCTGTAGGATGGGAGGGTGCGAGCAATGAAGTCCTAGATACCTCCTTGCTGCTTGCTGCCTCTTCCAGCCTGTCTCCTGTTGCTGTGGCAACTCTGAGCACCTACAGGCATGAAGCAGTTGTTGCCTGTCCTTGCCTTCACACTTCATAATCCTCATATTTCTATGCTTTTCAGTTTATTGCATGCTGTGAGGTTTGGGGGGTCTTTTGATCAAGACTAGAAATGGCTAACTTTTTAGGATGGCATTTGTCTAAGACAAGATGTCTCAGATTACTTTTGGCCACGCTGTATGTTGTGTTGCATTTGTATTTGATTAAAATTCCTCAGGCTTCATTTCTGAGTAAAATGAAGCACGCAGTCATGCAGCGTCCCAGTCACACGGTAACAAAGGACTCCATTACAACATTTCATTAGAAGTCTGTGTATATCACAGTTACGTCCATTCCCAACAAGAAACCCACAAACGACCCAAGGGAAAGTCGAATATGTTGTGCTCTTGTCCAGTTATCTGCAGCTGGCTGGAAAGTGTTTTCTAATCCACATCCTCTGTTTTGTTAAATATTTTCTTGTGCTAAATTTAAGACTTTTTTCATTTTATCAAGTATTAAAAAAACTGAGAATTATCCAGAATGTATTTTGCTGTCATTTTCTTCAATTAAGTACTTTATCTTTCTCTAATTAAGCTCTTTATCATGAGCAATTACTGTCGTCTTGTAAAAAACAGTTGCCAAAAGGTTATCCTTCCTTTAATAAGAGAACAGGAAATTGTGCTAGGGATTACAGGCCCTGTGGAGGTTTGCCAATAAATCTTCCGCATAAAATATCTGTAGCCGTTGTAATTGCATACTGTACTTAGCGCAGAATCCCATTCTTCCCTGGAGTTTGTCGTGCCTAAGTCTTAGGGCTTTTTCGGCGCTTATGTGTTTAGCATATGCTTGCTGCTGGTGCCCGAAAGTAGATTTAAATGGCAGAGGAAAGAGCGTGGCCTGTATTTTGCTTGTCTATATTACTGTGCTCTGTTGCTGGTGACACAGACGCAGATGTAGGCCGGTGGAGGGAAGGGCGGCGTGCCTGAAGGGCTGCGGCTGTCCCTTTTGCTGGATGTGGCTGCGGAGAAAATGGAGGCAAGACTGAGGGGCGTCAAGTCAGGCTCGGCAAAGTAGATTCAGTTTCGTGGGGGCTGCACTGAAATGGTGGTGTTTCGCCCTTCATTTCAGATGAAATGCCCGTGTGCTTGGATTCGTACAGCTTTTTCTTGTGTCTCTTTCCTTGTGACTTGGCTTGTGGTTGGTAACTATGAGAGTGGTAGAACACTGGAACAGGTTGCCCAGAGAGGCGGTGGATGCCACCCTGGAAACATGCAAGGGCAGGTTGGACGGGGTTCTGAGCAACCTGATCTGGTTGGAGATGTCCCTGCTCCTTGCAGGGCGGTTGGACTGGATGATCTTTGAAGAACCCTTCCAACCCTAACCATTCTACGATTCCATGATTCTAACTACGCTAGCTGGAGAGAATCTCATTTGGGCATGCCTTCCTGTGCTACCGTTGCACCTCTCACAACAGCGTGTGCTGGAGAAATATCTGTGGAAACTGTACGGGTCAGTGTGAATTCTTCCAGTCCCTGCCCCCCGTCCCCCCAGTTTTCTCCTGTTACTTTCTTTGCTTGAGGGTATTGTTCTAGCCAGGAGTCCTGCAAAAATCAACACTGACTATTAGTATAGAAACAAACCCTTTTTTTTTTTTGTTTTGTTGGTTTTTTTAACTAATGAAATCTTGATAATTAAGATTAAATGGTTGTATCCTTTTAGAAGGGTCTCTGGAAGAGGATTGTGGATTTGAAGTTGACACCAAAGGGACAGAGGGTTGGTTCAGAGAGATCTTTCACGAGTAAACTGTTTTCTCAGTTTTGCCAATTGTACATCCATTTGTAGGAAAAGCACTTCTGGTTATTGGACTCTTAACATTTAATCGTATTTGTAGACACACGTCTGAGCTCTGTGTGTTCTATTTTAATTTAATGCAGCAATAATGTGTCTGATATTTTGCATCTGAAAAAAAGACAGAGGGACCCCACTGTGCACCTTGCATACAAGTCCGTTCTGTGCAACCCTTTGGTCCTGTTGTTCATAACCTTAGCTTTTCCTCAGCTTTCCTTCATGGGAGACCTTTTGCTCTGGTGCAGGTAGGATGTCTTTTGGCTCCTACGTGGATTAGGATTTTAGTAGGCAAATTACATTCAGGAGTGTTGTCCATCCCTTGATCCAGCTCATGTTCTTCAGTATGTAAGGAGCTTTCTTCTCTTGTCATACTTATTTAAAACTAAAATACAGCATTTAAGATTGCCTACAGTAATCCAATTCTAGTGCTTATCTGAAGATACAAAATTAAAATAAAAGCTGAATTTGAGGCTTATAGTATATTACTTAAATACAAAAATAACATTTTTTTGCCATAGTTGCAGAGTTTTGAGTCCAGTTCTTCAGTGTCTCAGCAGGCCCCTAAATCTGCTATGCCACATGCAAAATGAAGCTACCAGCTACTCTGAAGCCAAAACTGGTCATTGTAAAACCTCTGTAAGCTGGCTACCAGCCTCAGAGTTCATTATGAAGAAGGTCATTCTTCCTTGCAGGAATGAATGTAGCTTTTGAGTACATTTAAAAAGTTTCATTTAGTCACAATGCGGATGAATTGTTTTAGCCGTGATTGCCTGATGGGAAACGAACTTTCTTCTTCCTGGAAGCAAAATATCGTGTTGATTCTTGCAGCAGCTTTTAGAAGTACAGAATGTGATTTCCTTTTTTTTGAAAGAGTTGAAGATTTTGGCACTAACAAAGGAAATTTTTCTCCCTTTTCTCTGCTTTTTCTTTAATACTGAGTAGTCAGTTTTCTTTTGAAATCTGTGAATGCACAGAATAAGGTCTTTAATAGGGCTCTTTCTGAAGCATCCTCTCAAAGTGTATTTTTTACAAATATTTTCAACTCTTCCATAAAAATTGTGTTATTGCAAAATGCTCTGAAGACTGTATCAGTTTTGTATTTGACTAAAATGCTTTAAACAGGGGGAAAAAAGTGAATATATTATCTTTTTTTTCATGGTGGATAGTCTTTCATGCCCTAGTGGAAGAGTCTGGAGAAGAAGCCAGGTGCACCTTGAAGATGGATGGTGTTAGAATGAGAAACCACATTGTCGAGCTGGAACACAGGAATTTCTGATGAGATCCAAGGAAATCTTTTTTGCCCTATGAGAGTGGTTAAGCACTGGAAGAAGTTGCTCAGGGAGACTGTGGACACTCCATCCTTGGAGAAACTGAATACAGAACTGGACAAAGCCATGAGCAGTCTACTGTAACTGACCCTGCTGTGTCCAGGGCATTGGACTAAAAACCACCAGGAATCCTTCCCAACCTGATTTATTCTATGATTTTGTGAAATTAGTCTTCATGGTATGTGCAGTATGTGCAATATCTATGGTATTGGATGAGTTTGTTGTTCTATTATACGATTGTATTTTCACTATGATTGCTGACAACCGCAAAGAACTGGAGAGGGGATGGTCTTGGTAGAAGGCTGAAGTCTACAGCAGCAACTAGTCAGGAGGTGTGCTGCTGCAAGCTGCTGCATGTTCGCGATATTATCCTTCAGCCATGAAATGGAAGGGAGCGTGTGTACGTTACTCCTTGGCAACTGTCTGAGGATTGTCATGCTGTAAGTAGATGTGAAGAGGTATGCCCAGGGTTGCTTTTCCTTATGTGCATAAAAATGTGTTGGTAAATGAAAATAGTAAATTTAAAGTACTGTATAGCTTTACTTTCACTGGTCCTTTGCCAGGACCAGTTTAGAAGAATCGAGTCTCATAGCGCTAGTCCCTGAATGATGAGAAAAACAAATAGCAGCAATTTCAAACACCTGTCTCCTCCCAGCCAAACTCCAGGACTTCTTCCAAGTACTTGTTTCAAAACATGTTTAAATGTTAAATTTTCACATGGCTTAAACTAAACACATAAAGTAGCAGGGATATCCAGTTCTAATCCTCTGTAAGCCTTCTGATTTACTTTATGGTTGTTGGGGAGGATATTGATTGCCGGTTGCCAGAGAAATTCAAGATGAGCAAAAAGACATGGATTGTAGATGCTTCCCAACCCAACAGGTCAGAAAGAAAAAATTCCTTGGCAACAACTAACTTTAAATGTTTTTTCAGAAAATAAATACGGCTTCCAGAAAATGTTGTGCTCTCTATTCTAGGTATTTCCTTTCTTGCTATTGTAAAACAATTAATTAATTCAGATATCTTCATTTTTAACACAGATATGTCAGTGCTATGTTGTTGCGGGTCCATAGAAATTCTGGGCCATCAATGTCAAAGAAATTACAATCAATCAGATATGTGGTCCAGGCTGGAAGGAGATAGGTAAGAGAGTTTGGTTTTCTGTCACATTCTGGATATTGGTGTCCTTATGCTTATTTTTTTAAAGTGGCAGGTGACTTGAGGGAAGAGTACTAGGCGATGTTCATTGAAAGACTAAATCTCTTGTTTTGAGATATTTCTGAAGAATCTTTTTTTTTTTCTGGGAAGAACTCGGCCAAGTACTGTTGAGATGTATCTTTTCTGCTGTGCAAAGTTGCAGAAACCATTTAAAACTGTCACACTGCTGAGCTGAGATGAAAATATTTGTAGCTGTGACTCAGAAAGCAATACCTGGATTTTTTCCTCCCTCCCATCACCCCCAGAAGTGGAAGACTAATTCACTTCATGTTAGCTGTTTCTAGAATACCTGAGCTGCATACTCCAATAAGTGTAATGAAGGATGACTGTTACATTCTTATTAATCAATAAAGAAAAAAAAAGCCTAAGAAAACCTTGGTAGCACCATTTAAACTGTAAATAGATGCTGTTGTGAGTAAAGTATACAGACATAAAATGGCTTCATAAAAACCCAGTGGGCTTCAAGTAGAGGTTTTTTGAGGGGTGTGGATGGAGGAGAAGGATAATCTCTTTCTTAATTAATTCGACCAGCGATAATGTGATGGATTATTGATCAAGACAGAGTATTGAAAGAGTTGAAAAAGAGATTGTATCTAGAAATCAAAGGTAGGTCACAATCTAAGAGGGGGAAGAAGTACAGTTTGACAGAGACATACGGTTTGTGACAGATAACGAAACAGGACCTGTCAGTGTAGCGTACTCGATAAAGGAACACAGCTGATCCCTGGTTACAGGAGTGATGAAGATTCAGTACTGCATGAAAGAGTTTGATTCACAAGGGGTGCAAGGAGAACAGCAAGTCTAGAAAAGCTGTGAGGGTAGCGAGCTTTTGCTTTGATCTAACAGAAGGTTAAAATGTTGGCAGGTCAGTCTCTATGTGGGAGAATACTTCTACCAGTGGAGAGGGATTTGATTCGTAAGGCAGTGGCATAACGAGATTTGATGTCTGGAAATTGGAACATAAAATGCGTGCTACTAATAAGTAATACTCTTTATTATGCTGATGACTCATCTATGGAAGAACTAAGGCATAAATTTGGTAGGTTCTCCATCTGGCCAAGTCTTTAAAGACATCAGATTAACTACCTTTCTCCAGAAGAAATGGTATAGCTTTGTAGCAAAGGTAGGAGACAGTGAGATGACTCAGGACTCACTGGGTGAAATCTTGTGGGCTATAATAATCTGGAAGCTTTGTGATCTGGAATAAGTCTGTCAGGAACTGGAGTGAGGCCATCAGGTTTTTTTCAGATAGGCTGCTGAACAGCTGTCAGACAGTAGCTGCCAGTTAACATAAAGAATGTGTCCTACGTTGCCAAAATGTCTAAGTGGTTTTGGCAGTGGAAGGAAATGTGGGCTTGCTGCATAGTCTTTTCACTGCAGGACTGGATGATACACATTATAGTCTGTTCTAGCAGAGCATTTGTTTGGGCATCAGTGGAAACGAAAGAAGATGCAGAACAAAAATCCAGATCAGTACCCTGTGGAGAAGAAAGGACGAGACTAGATCTTGCAGGCATTTATGTGCAGTTAAGTTCTAGTCTTCAGGAAACTTTTAGAAGTAGCTTCCTAAATCATATAATTTGTGTTGACAGTTACGACTTCTTTGAAGCTCTGTGTGTCACTGCTTGAGAGTAGCTTCTGCTGAACTCACCAGGGTTAGAGATGGGAAATGTGTCTGCTTTTATATTCCTGTTGTCCAGCAAGCCTTTCTGCTCTTTGCTTAGACTGTGCCAGTTTGGGGCTACTTCACTTTCACAGGTGTCAGAGCTGTATGGCATTGTCCTTTACACCCAAATGGGTGCTGACCTGGTGCTGACTTGGGTGTCCCCTGTTTCTGAACGTGACCTCTTAGGGGCTCTGCTTCTCTCATGGCAGGTGCACGTGGATTCAGATGACAAATGTAGACCATGCAAATGCTGAGAGGGATACTGAAATCTCTTGTACCCTGAATCTTTTATCTTCATTTTCTTCACTGCTCTGCAGTAGTGTTTAAGCATCTGTCCTGTAGGTTTTGGGAGTACCAGACTCTGTCTAGCTTGGCAACTCTATGTGAGTTTCTATTACGTCCAATTAAATGTGAGTAAGAAAGCTATCTTCTGATGTTGCAGTCGGTCTTGTCCTCCTATCTGTCTTGTGACACTGACCTTCTATAGCACGGGGCCAGTTCAGTAATTTGTCTCCAACCTATTAGGGCAGATTGAGATCTCCAGGTCCCAAATCTTTCTCTAGAGCCTTCCATGTGAATATCAATGTGAATATCAACCACATTCAGTGATTCTTCATTACCAGCTTGTTCTCATCACTCTTTGCAACTTTCTTTTGAGAAAGGGATAGAGATGGCAAAGATGTCAAACAAACCTTGAACTCCTCAGTTTGTAGAGATCTTGATACAGTCTATGAACATGAAAATAAATAATAATAAGGAATCTTAGATTGTACATAGACCATTGAGTTCTGCCTTCTTGCTTAAAGATACCTCATTTGGAGAGAGGCTTGAGGAAGATACCTGTGCTTGGCAACATCAATCAACTGGCAGCAATTCTCAACTTCAGAAGCCAATAATGAAGAATTATATTAAAATAGTGACTATTAAGTAAATACTAACCAATTGGAAACTGGGAATTGAGAAAGGATGAACATACTACATAAGCACAGCATTATTTGTGTACCATAGATATTTAAGATACAATTTTTTCTACTAACACTGAGAATCTGCTGGAAGTCAGTCTTAAAAAAATAATCCATTGTGATGAAACACAACAAAGAAGTTACAATTCATTTTCTCTCATAATAATAAGTGAATACATGTAATTTGTGACTATTCAGCTCTGTGAGACACTTGTATCTCTAGAAAAACAATTCAGTAAAGCTGACGGGGTTCATATGAAAGAGGGGTTCGGTGTGCGTTCAGGTAAGTTTATTTGCTCAGCTAAAAATAAGAATATGCAAACATTACAGGGTTCAAGGGGAAACCAGTGAACCAGATAGCTTCTAAAGGAAAGATTTTATTGCCCATCTGTTTCCACGGAAAAGCACCTCTGCCCATCACTGTATTTTGAAGGGCCGCTATTGTTGGGGATCTTTTTGTTCTGTAACTGATGTCTAAGCAAGAGCTACTAAGAGAAATTAAACATTTCTTTTGTAGGAATTCAGGAATAGTTCAATACCATTCAAATAAGAGTTATTGAATTGGATGCTATCACTCAAATGCCTTTTTGTGTTGTTGCTGCTAAATCCCGACTCCTTTCTATAAAATACCTGCTTTTTTTTTTTTTTTTTTTTTTTCTGAAAACTCCTCATGTTTCACATGGAAGGTTGTCTCCCCTGCTAACTCCAGACTGCATCTGTAGATCAAGTCTTTCTCCTTATAAACTGGCAGTTTGCACCTCATGTGGTCTTAGGAAATTCTCACAAGCTCCATGAATTTGCTATGCTTTTCTGCAAACGGTGCTATATTGCTAACTTCTGCATGATGCTATGAGGGATGAAGGAAGAGAGGGCGACTTAAAGTCCTCCTTTGCATGTGTATTGATGAGGAAACCCCAGTGAGGTTCTCATGTGCTCTGGTTACTTCTGAGTAGCAGCCCAGTCTGGGGCAGCGTACGTGCCTTATGCTGCTTAGTGCTGCTCTGTGAGAAAATGAAGCAGTGAGACAAAATCTGCGCAAAATTTTATGTTCTTTTACCAAAAATGTATTTTGCACACCAACTTTTCTGAGTCTTCAGCCTTAATTAATCCTCTTCCTGGTTATTAATTTAAAAATAAGCCAACCTCAACAGTTCACCAAGTCCACTTTGGTATACAGAGGCATGAGGTACATCTGCATGTGAGATGATTACTCCCGTGAGCTTTCCCTGAGTCTGGTGACGAGCTCTCTGAGCCTGGCCACATAACTGAACTGCTAGCATCATAATGCCTTGCTGGGCTGTGGTGGTGCTTTTGGAGAATATCTTGGGTATCGTATTCTGGAGGGAGAGAGAGGAGTGCCCGTCTTCTGCTTGTGGTGAGACAACTTGCTCACCACAGAAAGTGAGAAGAAACCTGCTGGGAAGTTCGCGTGTGTTTATGCTGCTGCACTTGCCTTTGCAATGAACAGAAATATATCAGGTCACAGGCAAAGGAATTAACTCTTCCCCAGCAGATGAGACAATTCACAAAGAGAGAAAGTTCCTACAGCACAAAAGCATTCCTGACAGGGGACAGATTTTTGTATCGGATGTGTTGAACAGGCTGAAATTATATCTAATTAATGACTGTATAAGCTGGCCTTGTGTTAGAAGGCCATATGTTCACTTGTGTAGACCCAGTGAAGACAGGCAAACAGCATCTGCAGTAATTACGGATCTACCTCGGAGCTGCTTAGTCACTGTGAAGCACTTGGTGAGGAACGCAGCCCCGAAGCCAACCACCTGAAGTAGCACTGATGCTCACTGATGATACATGAGCAGATAGAGCAATGTATTTGTGGCTTATTGCTGCCTTCAGCGCTTTGTCACTGTGGGGTGGGGTCCTCAGCCTCTTGACTGGATGGGGGCACCTCATCTGTAGAAGGGCTGGATCGTCCTAGAAATGCTTGGATGCTCAGAGCAGCCTGTGTATGCAGCGCTAGCGTGGCAGATAGTGTATAAGCAAGTGCTTCTCTTTGAAGAGGGAAGGGAAGCAGGTGTGAGTGGGAAGGGCTTACCTATGTGAAGTTACAGCTGGGAGCTTTTCTCTGGCCTGCGGAAGCAAAGTGTCTTTCATCACCAGGTCCACAAATCCTTTGTTTGCCAAAGACAGCGGAGCGGGAATGTGTACATGCATGTACCTTTTTTTAAGTGTAATTATTTCCAAGGAGAGAACGGAAGGTGTGTTTTAAAGATGGGCAAATAGTGGCTCAGTATAAAATCCCCTCTGTAAAGCTTTCTCAGAATTTGAGAAGGTACTGTGGGTGCAATTTGGTTGTTTTTCTTTTTTTGCTTGAGAACTTTGATATCAACAATAGTTCAAGGAGTGAACAGGAGACTTTGGGAAGGACCAGAGGAAAAAAAAAAATTACTGGGATCCATTTTGATAAGATGAATGGTGACCATTTACCTTTCATCAGAGTTGCGTTGCTTCAGTGGGGAGATGATGCCTTGGATTGCGTAGGCAGAGTCTGGAAAACTTTCATTGAACTAGAGGAAAAAAGGCATTTCTTTGTCCTTGAGGTGTTCTGTATTTGTCCTCTGGGATGAAGGGTAGGTCAAACGGGCTAAGTTTGGAAACTAAGAAGTCCTGGAATTTTTTGTCCACTGGCATTTTTGCCATTTCAGACAGCTCTGTCTTTCTAATACTATTTTTGCTTTGAGTCTTACTCTGCCAGAGACCAGCTCCTGGGTGGATGGCTTCTGCACGTGAGGGAGAAATGTTACCCAGGGAAAGAGGCAGAGAAGGGGTATTTATTAATCTTCGTGGCCGCATATATCCTCACTGTCTCCAAACAGGAGCACTTAAATCCTCTAAAAGTGAAGATTTGCATTAGAAGATGGGAAGGTTTGTAGTTACTAGCAGTGATCTGGAGCCATTTTTATATCCACCTGTATACCGCAGTGGGCAAGTGGGCTCTTTTGATCAATTGCAGAAGAAATTGGAGAGATTTTAGTTGTCTCACTATCTCTGTGGGGTTAGTCCTTAATTATCCTTTTGTGCCATTCTGCTGAAGTGCATTTGTTAATCACTCCAGAGCACTTCAGCTTCTTTCAATATATTGAATTCCACTTGGACGCTGTTAAAAGTGTTTGCGCAGCATATGCCTTTCTTAGGAGTATGGGAAATATCCACAGTCTGAAACAAGAGTGCAGTGTTCTGAACTCAGCATCCATGTTGTTATCCTGTAAATTAGTACGTTCTGTGCCGTTACGTAAGTTTATCTCGTGTCGGAATAATAGAGGCTGAGTGTGCTAAAAGGCTGATAAGCCTGCCGTGAAGGATTACGTTGTTCAAATTCTTCTGCCTTAAAATAACACCTGTTGCTTTACTGACTGGGTAGTCTGCCTTGAGAACTAGTATAAAGTGTAAAAAAAAAAAAAAAGGCATTTTTTTCAGGCTGTTCAGATCTGAGCCTTAGTAGCCTTGAATCTAGTATTGTCTCTGAGCCACTCTTTTACAAAAGGACTATGAGAAAGCACAGCTGTTCTATATTTCTGGATATTAAAAATGGACAAAGTGACTTTTCAGTCATACTGCCATAGCCTGGAGGACCAAATGCAAAAAACAAGTGCTCCTTCTGTTGGCAGGTGGGAAGTTCAATCCCTTAAAATGCAAAATAAAAAATAATAAAGTAGACGGTTGTGCAGATTCTGAGGGCAGCCTGCAACGAGGGTGAAAGGACCAGCACCCCACAGCTGCCGGCAAAAATTGCTGCTGGCAGCGTGCGCGCATAAACTAACAGTGTGCTTCCAGCAGCCCTTCAATAACTGGCAGGGGGGAGAGGGGAAGTTCATCCCTGATACCACAGTTCTGCACAATAATCCCCTTTCTGGGTGCCAGGGTCACAGCTGCTGTCTGGAGATTACGTACAGAAGCACTCTTCTTCTCGGGAGAGTGAGGTTTCCTGGAGGATTAAGCACAAGCTGAAAGCAGGAGGAGTTATTTGGGAGGGAGACAAAGAAAGTGAGCCTGTGGCTGTGATGGGCAATGAGCATCAGGGGAGGAAGACTGTGATTGAGAAGACAACTGCCAGTAGTTGCTGCTTGGATGGGAGAGGCTCCAGTTTGGGTTTCTGAAGTGGTGCAGTTGCGGGGTGAAACCCACTATGGGTTTGGCATGACCCTGCCTGCTTGGCAGGACTCAAGGCGCTGCTTTCCCACTTGAGTGGGAGGTGAACGGAGTCTGACAGACCTCTACCACCTCCTGCGTCTGAACTGAAGCAATTTCTTTGCTCACCAACTCAAGCCCCCTTTAGTCATTCAGAAATAGTGATCACTGTGGTAATCTGAATCCCCATGTAAAGGTGTATTTGTGCTCCCCGTAGAAAGCTATCCTTTTTGCATTTTCTTCTGTCACAAACACGGTGTCACCGTGCCTTCTGAGCCTGCTGCTTTGGTGCTTTCTTCTTCCCTCTTCCTTCTCAGCTTGGTTTTTCTTTTTTTTTTTTTTTTTTCCCTGTTTTCTCTCTTATCCTGCTATTTCACCTCTTGGGTGCACACATTCCTGGGAAAGTACCCAGAAAAATCCTTCTACCCACGTATCATGTGCCAGCACCTCTGTTTTGTGTAGGAAGGTCTTCTATATTTGAAGCCAGGGCCATCTGCCTTATTCCTAAAAAAAAAAAACAAACAACAAAAAAAACAACCAAACAAAAAAAAACCAAACCAACAAAAAAAACAGGTTTCTTGCAGTTTTCTGTAAGGGCAGTGTCCATAGTTCTTCTGTGTAACTTTAAAAGGAAAATCCAACCTGTCCTTTAGTAGTGCTATTTGAACCTTCTACTTATCAGTTACTTCGAAAACTAAGACTCATTTCACTTACTGGATCAAATTTCCCACAGATCCCATGTGCCAAATGCCTCTTTATAGCGGCTTCAGAACCCACTAGTGCTTTTTATAGTGTGAAACGAGTGAGTACAGCACATAATGTCGGCAAGGAGAGGTGGAGGCAGAGGAGGCTGACAATGCATGCATTCAAATAATGTGAAAATGCAAGTGGGGAAAACATGACTGCGTTAGTAGAGCTTGCCAGAGGGGGTTTAAGACATATCATGTACTAGCAAATCGTAGCTACTCTGAAGGCAAAAGAACAGAACTTAAAAGGAGCAGAATTCCAGGAAGATGCTAATGAGTGCGTACTGGGTACCAGTGTTTAAACATAATGTCATAGTTGCTGGTTATGGTCCCTGCTGCATGGATGTTTCCAAAGTGCAGTATGAGTTTTAACCACCTCACTTTTAAAACTGCATTTCCGTTTGCCTCCAGCTCCGTAAAATCCCCTATAAAGAGGAACATTGTCGAATAACCTGGTAAGATATAAAATACTGCAGTTGCAGCTGAAAATAGTTCATGCATTTGATGTTGCATTTAGGCACAAACATAAGTAAATGGTAAATGATAAAAAGCTATTGAGAAGAGAAGGTTGGTGTAAGGTAGAAATGTAACCTGTGCTGCTCACTTCCATCCCCGGTTGATGCTTTTGTTAGAGCAAAATGCTGAAGAGCTCTCCCTTGCCAAGGAGGAACCGAAGCAACTTCAATGTTTTTTTTGAATCACAAGTCCTTAATGCGAAGAGTACTGATGACTGACCGCATTTGGTGAATTGGATTAGAATCTAATTAGCATGAAGAGTTTAGGAAGCTTCTATAAATTTTAAAAAATAATACGTGAAAGAAAGAAATAGCTTAGCTAAAAATGCAGAGAAGTATTACTGAAATGTTCCTTGGAGCTAACTTGAAAGTAGCTTTCCTGCTCCTGAAAGATGTAGCGCACGTGAATGGTAACCTATTTTATTTGTTAACATTTTCTATCCGGATAATTTGGTATGTTTAAAGATATCTGTTGTATCTAATTGACCCCTGTAGTTTAGAATCCATCTGGAAACCTAGATGCATGCTGTGAAAGATCGATAAAGTGATTTTAATGTTTGCGAAAGCCATTTTTCTGGCCTAGTTTATGCATTAAAAAGGATAATATACCTGTCCTACATTTGGGAAGTATCTCAGCAAACATGAAAGGACAGTCTATTCAGTTTATGTACGTTGTTTTCCAACCCTGTGTTGTAATGGCATGTTTCCAAGCAAAAACATACTTTTTCCTCTAATTTCATTCACTTACATGCACATCAGCTATTTTGTATATTGAAGAAAGGTTAAATTCAGGCTGAACTATGGTCCAAAGGAGAGATGGAGGCAAAAAGTCTTTTCTGTAAAGCTTACTGTAGAGGAATAGGTTTTTTTTTTTCCCCTGTGTCTCTAAATTTGGGGCTTACACCAGCACTGAGAAGCAAAGGCTTTTTGAAAGGAAAATGACGAGTTACGTAGTTGAAATTTTAAGATGGAAATAGCTGCTTCTATGTCTTCTATGTGCAATTTCTTTTTTTCTGTGGGATTGCACAGGGCTTATTTGCCTGACATACTCACAACAGTGCTTCAGCTCGTAGGGGTGACACATGAGACCCTCTATGTATTGTTAGTAGGTATTTTGTGTCCTGAGGAAAAATCTCAAACAATAGTTATCAGGATGGACCAGAATTTCTAACACTACGTCAGATTATTCAAAACTGATTATTCAAAATGCTTCTGTAGGGCATCTACATCTGGCTGCTACATCTTGGATTAATTTGGGCTTTTTTTTATACGAAGCTCCTTTCTCTTTGAAATATTTAGAAGAGAGATGAAATTTTGTCAACATCCCTGGTGATGTTATATTCCAGATACAGCATAGGCAGGAAGAAAAGAGGAGTAT
Source organism: Chlamydotis macqueenii (assembly GCF_036417535.1). NCBI lineage: Eukaryota > Metazoa > Chordata > Aves > Otidiformes > Otididae > Chlamydotis > Chlamydotis macqueenii. The sequence goes on from NC_141556.1 coordinate 135,318,287, forward strand.
GGCTTTTGGGGAGAGAAGGGTTTGTATGTTTTTAAACAACACTTGAGTGTTTCTGGAGTCGTTACACTTCAGAGGTACATCTCTCTGAGGAAGCTCCTTTGTAGCAGGGCACAGGATGTTCCTTCCCAGTTTGGGTTCAGCTTGTGCAGCACATCTGGGACCACAAAGGATCCCTGTAGGAAACTTTGGTGCTGTGAATGATGACCGGACTCCATCCAGGCACCGCACTCCCAACTAGGATGGAGTAGGATGCGTAGGATGAAATGTGAGGAAGCACTTCCTTCTCTTCTCACCCTGCTCGGTGGATATTTGCATCACTCTCCTGATCTTGGTCATGATGTGTGTTGTGGCTGATGGCCCATCTTCACTATCTGGTATTCCCAGCTCTCCAGTCTTGAGTTGAAGGGATTCTTCTATTTTATGGGATCCTGTTCCTCTGTCCCAGGGCAGCCTTGAGAGCCCAGGATGTTTTTTTTATCTTTTAACATCTGTGTGTCTGAATGAGTACTGGAGCTCTCTCATTTAGAGTAGAAATTTTAGACGAGCAAATTTCTACTATATCCTGAGAAGGCCAAAATTCACTTCTGCCTTAACTTGATACCTTCAGTTAGATTCCCCAAGTCAGGGCAATGTTTAGAAAGTAGTAAAAATAGTAATGATCCAGGAAGTCAATTTTGTTAGACTGAGTTAAAAGGACGAGAAAGGAGACGTGAGGGACTCATCCCACTTCATAGCAAGTCAATCTCTGTTTGAGTGCCAGTAGTTTGGGGGTTTGTTTTTTCATGAGATTAATATAGAGGGCCAGAAACTATTTCTGCTTGCAGGAGCAGGCGTAGTATGTCCTGAACATTTTTTGTGGCTTTCTCTTATCACAGATAGCTGAAGCGTGAAGCATATTCTGAGATGCTTCTATGTTGTTCACTTGCATGGAAGAAAATAGCAGTAGGTGGGATACTGGAAAAGTTAATAGCACTTACTCAGTGTGGAGGTGAGATGATGGTTTTGTTTCAGCAAGATAGTGACTCATGATACCAAAAGGAATGTAATAAGGATAGTTTATTTTAACTTAGATATCGTAGGTACCTGTTGAGGCCTAAGAAAAAGCAAGTGAACCTTCAGTAGGAATACTGTCAGGGTTCAGTACCCTGTAGTGATCTGAGCTGTAGAAGCCTGACTCATCACATGAGAATACAGACCGCTCTTTCTGGGGCTTTTTGAAAGGAAGAGTGGTGCTGTTGTTGGAAGGGTGCTGCCCTGTGCCAGAACACCGCAGCGGATGGCGGCATGTGCTGTGTATTCATCGTTGGTCTGAATCCAGTGAATCTGAAGAATAACTGGGATTTGAGGCTATTTTCTTGGTTGGTAAATTACTGTGGTCAGGTCCCTTTGGGGCATCAGCAACGGGAAAGGCACTGCTTTACCCTGCTCTGACTTCTTTCACTTTATTTCTTCTTTACACCCTAGCCATTCTGAAGAGAAATTCCACAGGTGAGACTTAATATTTCCTAACCAGTGGAGGCCTTTTTTTTCCTCGGCCTTCTCTTTGTTTGATCTAGATTCAAAGTTATGAGACTATTTGCCTAAAATTTCTATTGATAGATCCCGTCCCCAAGAACCCTAAAATCTCATTGCTGAGTTTACTGAACCTTTTTAGGGGGCATTTCTCTTACCACCTTTTTGTGACCTACGAGAACTGTGGTGGTGCAAGTACATCCGCTTGTAAATGGAGCTGAAATGTGTTTTATTTCATTTTCTACACCAAGCTGTTGTGGCAGTTGATTAAACAACACTTCCAAAGGACTCACTGCAGGACGAGTGCTTACAAGGAGAAGTTCTACTCATCCTAGTATGAACAAGAAAATTGGTCTCCGTTTTGGCCTTTTATTCCCCTGTCTCCTGCCTAGACTGCTTCATTACTCTCATCCATCTGTTAATGACTGAATGAAGGCCTCTGAAAGGTATCATAAGTCCTTCCTCTGTTTGCTTTGATGTGAGACCTTTCTGTGGTGACATATGAAGGTCTTGTCCACTATTTTAGTTCCAAGTTGTGAAGTGCCTCAGAGCATGGGAAAGTGCCTGTCCAGCCTTTAAAGGCAATTTACTGGTGGTGGTAGACAAATACTGCCAAATAGTGCGTAGTACTGCCCAACCAGATTTCTTTAGCCCCCTTTGGTCACAAAGTCTCCAGCCAGTCACACGTGGCCCCAAGTTAAAGTGAAAACACGTTGTTAAAGCGAATGTGTGGCTATGGGAGATGATGAAAAGTCTTTCCTAGGCGGAAAGTTGGCTCCTTGGTGGCTGAGCTAGTGCATCAGAGGAGAGGGCGAGTCGTTAGTGAACAGACCCTTGGGCTGTAGGTGCTTGATGCTGCAGAGGTGGTTTTGGTGAGAAGGGTATGAGAACATGTGCCAGAGGGAGGCCTGTGTCTACTGTTAGACCTCGATCACTGCTGCACAGTTGCTGTATGGATGCCATACCGCATCAGCGCCAGGAACTCTTTGGCTCTGGTGGAAATAAGTAGGTGAAACGCCTCTCCTGCCAGGTAATGCAGACTTACAAAAAAATTGGGTTGGCACTCTGTGGGAAGGAGCACGGCGCTGCGTGGGCCGCTCGGCATGTGGTAGGGGAAAAGTGGATGGTTGAGAGCAAAGTGCTCGTGCACAGCAGAGACTGATGAGTATTTTAACCATTGCTGTTAAAGAAATCGAGGAGTGGAGATGGATCCTGATCCTCAGGAAAGTTTCCTGAAACAGAACAGGATAAGAGTCTGAACAAAGCAGACTTTTCTCCTACAAGACTCCTTCTGCAGGCTGCATCGCAGGCTTTTTTTCTGAACAGTTTTTAGATCCACCTCACTTGCAAGCTGCCTGCCTGGGATCTCATTGGCATTCTGCTTTTCTGCTGTAATCTCATGTTGTTAAGGAGCGTGATTTTTGTTCTTCGCTGTGCCGCATATAGAAGATTACATAAATACCTTGGAAATCTTGCAAGGGAAAGAAGAAACCCCCCCAAAAAACCACCAAATCCTTCCTCAGAAACATTTTGACCATGTAATCTTACGTCTTCCTCTCAGAGAAAATTCTGTTTAAGATAGGAGGAAGACAGACATGCCTCTACCAAGAAAGTCACAAACTGCCTTCCTAATGGTCCAGCTGTGCTAATGAGCAATTACAGACCAACACACTGAGCTGGGATTGATTTGTTCTCCTGGCAGTTGTTGCAGATGTTTTGATACAGGAGTGCTTTGCCCTCCTCTCCTCCCCGTGTTGAACTTGTGTCATTTCCATCTCCTTCCTCTTGCCCTTCTTTCCCTGGTAAGTAGCTATTCGCTTCCTAATTTGAAGCAGTTTCATAAAGGTTGTAATTCTGAGGTTCAGCTCTTCTGTCCATAACCCTCAAATTAAAACAAAGGATAATCCCAGAGGTGGTGGAGGGGCCGGTTTGTTTCCCCTTGCAGCACAGCGGTTTAGTTTCCCATTGAAAACTGGTATTTTCAGCAGAGTGCCCTGGGTACAGGGGGAAAATTGAGCTGTGGGTACAAGACTCTTTATATTGGGTTACTGTCAGTGTATCTGAGTTCTGAAATCCTCAATGACAGGGTCTGTGCAAGTGCTGGGGACAGCCGGACAAGCTCGATGGGGTGCAGACCCTGAGCCTGCGGTTCAGTGGAAACGCTGCATGGGCACCATGTTGCTCTTTGCCAAATCCAAAGAGTGGCTTTTGTTTTTTCTTCTAAAGTCAGAAATGTATCGAATAATATAATTTACAAAAAAAAAAAAAAGATTTTTATCAGTCGCACTTCCTTCTTTTCAGAAAGAGTGAAAATTTGTTAAATATGCTTGCAACCAGGGAGAGAGAGGGGAGTGAAACTTCAAACAGCGCTGCTAAAAACAGCCTGGGCTGCTTTTGTTTGGACTTTCAAAACGCAGCAGCTTAATGCCTCCATTGTACGCAGGGGGAAATATGCTAATTCGAAGCACATTTCCCATCAGAAGCCCTTTCAGTCCTGTCATCGTTGAGATATGAAGGATGATAAAAGCGGGGAGAAGGAGGAGGCCCCGTATTATGGGAGCACGGCTGCTGGTTATTGTGCGCGGAGCGCGGGGCTGAATAGGGCTGACGAGCCCAGTCACCCGTGAAGGCCCGTGGCCCTGGGGCCGTGTGGGTTCCCATGGGCGCTGGCTGCCCCCTGGTCCCATCGAGACCTCCTGCCACTGCTGCCACAGGGGCAGGTGTCACATGTTGGGGGCACTCCCCATGTCAGCCACCCCGCCGCTGGCCAGGGTGGGAGTGGAGGGGCTGCCATAAAGATTTGCAAGGGCTGGCCACCGTCACCTGTCCTGCAGCCCTGTAACCCAGTATTTATTTCTGGGTAACGCGAGCAGCTACTTTCTGTTCGCTTGAAGTGCAGTTTAAGTTGGAATAACTGATTTTTTTTTCCTGAAAAGGCCTCCATAGATTCCTTTCCAAGTTGCTGATGCTTTCAGGGCAGTGGTGCTCACTGGCTGCGTGCTGCTGAGCTCCCTCAATAAAGAGGCACCGTCAACTTAGGAATTGGGTGCTGCAGCAGTTGGGGTGGTTTTTTCCCTCACAGTTATGAAACAGAGGGGAGTCTTTGAAATGCTACTTAGTCTGTTACCAGTCATTTATATGATTATAAACTCAAAGCCAACTACATCCTGGGCTGTATCAAAAGGAGCGTGGCCAGCAGGTTGAGGGAGGTGATCCTGCCCCCTACTCTGCTCTCGAGAGACCCCACCTGGAGTACTGCATCCAGCTCTGGAGCCCCCAACATAGGAAGGATGTGGACCTGTTGGAGTGAGTCCAGAGCAGGGCCAATGAAGATGATCAGAGGGCTGGAGCACCTCTCCTGTGAGGACAGACTGAGAAAGTTGGGGCTGTTCAGCCTGGAGAAGAGGAGGCTTCAGGGAGACCTTATAGTGGTTTCCCGGTATGTCAAGGGAGCCTACAGGAAAAACGGGGAGAAACTCTTTAGCAGGGCCTGTTGTGAAAGAACGAGGGATAATGGTTTTAAAATAGACGAAGGTAGATTCAGACTTGATGTAAGGAAAAAATTTTTTACACTGAGGGTGGTGGAACACTGGAACAGGTTGTCCAGAGAGGTGATGGATGCCCCATCCCTGGAAACATTCAAGGCCTGGTTGGACAGGACTCTGAGCAACCTGATCTGTTTGGAGATGTCCCTGCTCCTTGCAGGGGGGTTGGACTAGATGACCTTTAAAGGTCCTTTCCGAACCAAACTGTTCTAAGGATCTGTGATTTCAGGCTGAAATAAATAGATTTGTCAGTTTTTGGTATATATTAAAAATATATAAGGACTATTCTTTAAATACAGCATGATATGTATAAAAGCCTAGGGTTTGATTTTTTTCTTCTCATCTCTTTCTTAAAGTCATTAAAAGCTCTTTAAATGGAGCATTTTGTTTCAGGCATCTGACCCTGTTTGTCTGGAGCTGGAGAGATGCTTGGTTTACCCAGGAGAACTACATTTTCTGTTTTCTTTTAACAGGTGCTAGTATTTTATTGTAGAGAATTTGGGATTAAATGAACTCAAGGTTCTGATAACGTTGCTATGATATTTGCTTGGAAACAGTTTGAAATGGCAATGAGAATTTAGTTGTAGTTGTTTGTTTGGCTGTATAAACCTGCAGTGTAGTAATGGCAAATTAAACTAAGAAAATGGGCTTTTGATTGCGTTTGCAATCTGGTGATGTTCTGTCTGCAATAGAAGTATGCGCTACACTAGAACACACAGTTAGTTTAAGTATTTCTGAGGATCATTGTTGGAATCAAGTGCTTAGAAATACTTTTAAAGTAATGGTTTGTCTTCAGTTTCTTCCCTGTACCAATAAACTTGTGAGCAGGCAAATTGAGCTGGTTGATTTTGGCCGGGCTTGAGAAGCTACGATCGTCTTCTGCAACCTGTGGGCAAGTCTCTGGTCTGCAATGAGAGGAACTCTATCCCATGATGAGCAGCATACCTTCAGTCACCTCCAGGATGGTTAGCGCACGCTTGATGTAGTACAGTTTTTTGACACAGAGACAGTTTCTCCTACAGACCAAAGAATAAACCTTAGCCAGAGGCATTGATGCTCATTCTGCCTTGTGCTTTTCTCCAATGTTTTGTTTTTTTTTTTTCAATATATCCATCCATTCTCCCTTTCCCTGATTCCTTATCTCCTTTCTTTTCCTCTCCAAAATGTGCAGAAAGGTGGAGCAGATTATGGTACTTCAGGAATCAATAGTGGTGATAGATATACAAGATGTTTCTGTAGTACTACTGGGAGCAAAAATGCCTGGTGCCGTTTTGAATAACAACTGTGAGGGTCTCCAGAGCAAACACATAACGATAATGCTTAGTGTTTACACTTGGGAAGCTCTGAGTGCAGGAGAGATGGTTACAAATGTGCTGACACCCAGAGAGCAGAAATAAAATGGGATGGGAGTGATACAAGGAACAGATGATGAAAAGTAGACAGACACTAAGTGAATTTCACTCTGACTCACAGCAAAGTGCAGAAATGATGCCTTTCAGCTGTTTAGAACAAGTGAATGCCGTGTTTGGAAAGAAACAGAGAGATGGGCATATAACTAGGCAATGTTAGGATGGGATCGCTCGAAAGAGAGCCGGAGTGGTTTTCAGGCAGGGGGATAGGAGGCTAGTTCGGAGGCCGGGATCCCACTCCCTGTCCTTTTGGAGAAGCCGCTTCTTCTGCATTGACTGCGGCAGGGGCCTGGCCGTTGTGCAAGCCCTCCTTTGGGCTGGGTCTCAAAACTTGCCGGGCTGCAGAATGGCTCTTCTCACAAAACGACCAAGAAGCTCCAAGATCAAGACGTTTAAAAAATTAGGTGAGACAAAGAGTTGGAAATGTATACTGTAGGGAATAATTCTGCCCTGGCAAGGGGTTCTGCTTGATGGCTTACCTGGGAATCTGGGCTGAAAGCTGCTACTTTGTCCTTAACTCACCCTATAGCGCTTTTGTCTCGGAACTCGCTTTGTATGCAGGATCACCCACTGCTGAGATTCGGCAAAAATCGAGGTGTGACATGATCCAGATAGAGTCCCAACCACGCTTGTTGTTGTGGGTTTTTTTTTTAATTGCGCTGAACTCCCCAGTGCACACTTAACTTTTTATGGGTGCAAGTGAAAGACCTGTTAAACACTTCAGCGGCCGTTGTTTCTTGTCCACTGGCGATGTTCTCAAAGGCATTGTAAAGCACGGAAAGAACCACTACTTTATACATGACTGGGATCCCAATTTATGCAGCTAGAAAGAGGGGATTGGAAAAGCTAGGCCGGTCGAAGTTGCCTGGCACATATTTAGTCGATGAGTTAATTGGACACTCTCAAAGTAGAACTTGTTAATGTCCTGCCGCTTTGCTAATGAGGATATCTGCTCTTGCACGGAATACAGTGATTAATTGGGGACTCCTTCGTTAGTGTCTTAACTGAGGATTTCATGACCAGTGTCTTGTGCATGAACAGAAACTGTATCTGCAATTCAGCAGGCGGTCCGGGGCTGTATGACAGAACCAGTCCAGGATCTTTCCCAAAGTATAATTTATACTGGAGTGGGAATCATTATCGGGGAGCTGCGGTCACAGTGACTTACAAGGTGCTGAAACGTTAAACAGTGGATTTCAGTACCTTGTACCAATCATTATTATGATGCTTTCTTTTATGTCAACATTTTGACTGCTGAATTAGGTGGGATTTTCAAAACGTTGTCACACAACTGCCCAGTAATCCGTGAGTGGGCTGCAGCAGTGGCGTGGTGCTTAGCTGTGCGTCCACTATCAAACTTAATACCTATTGCATTACTCTGTAAATTAGTTTGTATTCTGCATGGTGGTTCCAGTGATGCTGATAAGGTTCTCTGCTCAGTAAAAATATGTGTATAGTCATATGCATGAAGAAAACATATGCATATACATACACACACACACAGAGATATGTTTTCTGTATAGGTATACACACATACACATCTATATCTATGATTTATGTATGGAGTCCCTCATGAACTTCAGGAGGTGTCTTCGTCCCTGTCTCTCCCCATGCCCCTCTAATGTGGGGTACTTTTTTATAATGAGTGCCCCTGATTTCTTTTTGGGGAGCTGCAGGGTTTTGTGCTTCTTTATATTTCCTTGCTTTTTTTCCACGCTTTGTGAAAAGACTGGACTGAGGCCAAGACTGAGGAACAAAACGAGTACTGAATAGATGAGAGATTGTAGGTGGGATGCTGAAGTCTATGTGAAGAGTGGGAGGGCGGTTTTGAAAATCAGAACTGGATGTAAAGTTAACTCAGGATTGTCTGATTAAATCTGACTTTGTGGAGCAGAAGAATAAGTTTGTGTCAAGGCTGAACTCAGTGAAGTTCGGATTTATTTATAGATAGATAGAGAAAAAAATTCAACAGGTAGCCTTCCAATACCAATACTTTCTCAGACTCTCATGTGTTTGGAGATTAAGCAGCTGTATTAGCAGGAATGTATTATAATGATACCTTTGCTGCCTTTCTAAAATCCTGTCAGAAACAGCTCTTCTTACAAGTACAAGAGGCACTTCTACTTAAGTGCTAGCAAGTGTGACATAAATATCTAGGATACTGTTTCAGTATGTCCAAGTACTTAGGAACTCTTGTTAGTCTTCTGAAATGGCAGTAGGCTTTGGCAACAGTGTTGGAGAAGAGGGTTCATAGCAAAAGCTCAGTAGGTTGGATTGTCTTCAAGGCAGAGAATTAAGGGAACAAAGACAAAAAACCCGACCTATCGGTTTCCTGCTGCGCTGCAGCATTCCTGCTGCTGCCGAATGCGTGACTCAAGGCAGAAGGATGGAGACACAAAGATGACAGCTGAGAATCTCATGTTCTGTTGTGAAGGTGACAGAGAGAGCAAAAAAGGTGATTGTATGTGCCAAAATCAAGAACCTAGCCCTTAGAATGATGGAGGAACATTTGAAGCGCTGTTGAAGGGCTTCATACATTAGTTATGTATGTGAGGATGTTGCCACTGCTGAACAGAAAATGTCTGTAAGGCTGCGTAACTGAAAACCTTGTTTTGCTGCCTAATTTTAAATTAAAGCATTTGAAACTTGCCATGCATTACATTTGTGGGAAACTATACATATTGCTATAAAATTGTTGAGCTGGAGCAGAAGTTGAAGATGACCATCAGGGCTGGCACTCTAAACATTGCTTGCTGAATGAAAGCTACTTCTGAGGGAGATGCTGGGATGTCTTTGCTTTTGTTTCCTATATTTCTGTACTCCTTCAGCTGTAGTACAAATGGGCTCCAGTTTGTCAGCATTTTTTTTTTCTGGCTTGCCAAGAGCATGGTGCTGCTGCAGGAAGCCTCACAGGAGAGGGGTGCCGGAGGTGACGTTGCTCTCAGTTCAATTTCAAATGTAGCCTTTTTTTTTTATTATTATTTTTACTGCTTTTCCTCAAAAGTATTTGGCATGGTTGAGATTCCCGTGTTCTGTCTATCAGACTTCTGAATTATTTTCCCTAGGTCTATTTTTTAAATACAAGTTCATTACATCCAGGAAAAACTTAGTAAAGCCACTAGTTAGGATAAAGAAATAACATCCAGCATTTTTTTTAATTAATTCCATGCTGCTTACAGCTTTTCATAAGCAGAAATGGACCTCTCAGCTGCTTAAGAACATCCTCAATTTCTGCTTTTGTTTTGACTTTGATTATAGCTCTTGAGGCTTTTTTCTTTGGTAGCTTTCACATCTCTGCTACTTGAGTCATCTTTGAGACTGAGACTTGGTGAGACGTAGCTACTAGAAAAGCCATACAGAACCATCTATTCACCCTTTAAGGGATTTTTTTTTTCCCCTGCCCTTTATGTTCCAAATAAAGGTTATCCATCTGTGTATGTTCTGGATTTAGGGTGTTTATTGCCTTTGATTCTCACCGGTGGCTGTGACTGCAGTGGACTGAAGCAGTGGTCCAACTGGAAGCTCGCAGGCCGGCCAGAGAAATGTAGGAAACCCAACGACGGAATGACATCCACTTTGCCTGCCTGCTTGCCACCAGGCATTTAGCTTGGCAGCAGTTACTGACATCTTCGTGTGGCTTTATTAAGGGGGTCGTAGGACTGGTCCCTTCACGCTGTTAAGGTCTGCTCACGCTCCTGAACTTAGCTGCACCAGCTGACTCAGTGATTTTCTTTAGTTGCACGTTTACTATCCGCACGTAAGCCTTTAGTTTTGCCCTTTCTACAGAAATCCCAAGACTGAGATCGCTAAGTGCAGTGCAGACTCATGTTTTTCAGTAGCCTATGTTTTATACTCTGGTAAAAGTGCAGCTTTTTTCCACTGTTATTTGTTCATTAGTTTGGATTTCATTTTCCTGGTAATTTAGTATGTCTCAAAGAATGGGTCCCAATTTTTTTTTGTTGTTTTCAAGTACTTGCCAGGTATGTGACTGCTGCACAACTAAAAGCTTGTTGTCATGGTTTGGTTTTATCCACATGGAATATTTGTCTGTTTTTGCATAAGCTTTCAGATTGGGTTTTATACTCAAGTCTTAGGTAACTGGTGTAAAACTAGTCTGGACATCAGCAGTTGAGGGGCATGCTGAGCGGCTGTGTGTATATTTGTTCTTTCTCTGGAATATTTTTGCATGTTTCCTAAAAGAAAAAAAAAAAAAAAGATGTTCTAGAAGTTGTCTTTAAAATGCTGGAATACATGTCAGTCTTGTTTGATGGACAGTCTCTGTATTTTAACTTCCAAGTCTTGGATCTCACAGGCTAATCTGAAATTGCTCTTGAAGGATGTGAGAACACTCTTTATTACAGCTCTGTGAAGCCTTTGTAGAAATCACAACTGTGTACTCATCTCCTGAAAGCTTGTGAAGAATTTGCTGTAGCTTATGATGGAGCTCCTCAGCCTTCAGAAATGTAAACTAGATGCAGTGACATTAAAGATAGATGTTCAAAAGGAATTGGCATAGGAACAGAATTGGGTTTTTAATACCTTTTTTAACTTGTGCAGTTGTGCTATTTTACTTGACTGAGCAAAATGATTAAATGTTTTTTTTTCTTTAGATCTAGATAAAATAGATTAAAACCTCTTTTTTAAAAAACTATTTTGCAGTCAATATGACTAGATCTGCAGTGCCTTCACGTACTTTGTTCCACTGCTGTTCGTCCTTAGGTTTGGCCGTAGGCTCAGAGCTGTGCTTTAGCAGGAGAAATGCTTACTGCTCAGCCCGTCTCCTCATTTTAATTTTAATTTTGTTCTGCAAATAAAATGCTGCCTGAACTCCTGAAATGTAACTAGCCGCCTTCCCTGCTTGCTGGTTATCTAAATCAGCCTGGTCTGTACAGCAGGTTTTTGTTGAATATAAGTCTTTAAAGAATTTTTTATACTTTATGCCTTTGTGGATTTATCTTTTGCCATAGACTTGAAGTCTCTCAGTCTCATCACATATTATGAAAAGGATGGATGTGATTAGGGGAGGGAGCATTGGATGAGACAACTTGCTGGCAGAGATGAATGCTCGAAGCGCAAGATCAGCACCCGCGTTAGCACTGGAGGAAATAGCATATAGTTTGTTTATCTGCTGTGTTTATCTATGATGGGATAGAGGTTTGAAGATTAAGAAATTACTTAAGATGATAAGTGCTTAAAACCCATCAAATTACAGCAGTCTGGAAAGTAGCAAGGAGGGAGGAGGGAGAACTTTCCACTCATACATCACTTGACGATTTTAGAGGATGATTTAGTAGGTAGAATTAATGCTTTTGAATAGTTGGGATTGGTGGCTTCTGAAATGTTCAGTTCAAGTTCTTGTGAAGTTGATTCTGGTATTGTGCACTGACTTCTTCATTGCTCGTTAGGGGAAGGGGTTATCCTGGGAGAAAGTGGGGGAAATAGTCTCCCAGCTTGTTAATTTTCTGTTTGTAAAACATCTGCTCTGAAGTCCTGAGCCTGCCTAATAAAATCTGCTTGCTGGCAGGAAAGCAGGCAGCTGTTTAAAGGAGTGGGTCTTGCTGATACAGAGTTGAGGGCTTCATCAGTGGGATGATCTCTGGGGACAGTCTGTAACCAAAGGTTCTATCTAATGTATTTTCTGTTTAAAGACAGGAAATTCCAAATTACGTTTGTGTTTTCTTTGTATTTATACTGATAAGTACTGGTAATAAGTATTACACCACTTCAATTAGTTTTTGAACAAGCCTTTTGTAACTTGGGGTAGTCAGAAGAGAGATTTCAATCTTTTAAACTTTCAGACCTTCCAAAGTTAGCAAAGGTGCTTAAGAGACAGAGATACAGAGTATAACAGCAGCAAGCAGAAGTACTGACAGAGCAGTGAGAAGTTCCAAGAAAGGAATTTTAATGTCAGAGGCAATCAACTGTTTTGATCAATGACTAAAATTTGTCTGACTTTCAGCACGTAAAGTGTATTTGCTATGGATTTTCAATCTTATTGATGTTAAATGGGGAAAAACCCACTCTTTGTAGAACATTTTCTTTGTATAATTGTAATCCAAGGTGTAAAAGGAGCTGTCTTTCTTGACTGTGGTATTTGAACAACTTTTAGTAGTGGTTCAAAGAATACGGCAAACGCATCACCTGTAGTTTCACCTTTTAGCTGCTTCCTTGAGGGAGTGCATTTGCAGTACGTGGTCTTGCTGGGCAGGGGTTTCAATATGTGTGTGGACTGCTGTGCGGGCACTGGAGGAGGAGGTTGGAGAAATAAGCCTTGCACCTGGGTTGAGGTCTCTGCTGGGGCTGCTGATTTGATTACCTTCAGGAACCCAACCCATTGCCTCATGTCGGTTCCCAAGGATACTTCACCTTCTCTACTAATCAACTTCATCCTGCTTATAAAAAGGTCTGCTGAGGTGGCAGCTTCAACTGCAGACTTTTCCGGGACTCCAAGAAAGCTTTTTAGGCAAATGCTTGACATCAAGTTTTGATGCTGTGATAGGAAACCTTAGGATAAGTCCAAGACCTCTTGGCACCTGGGCTGGAGCGTATGTCTGAGCAGTAATGCCCAAAGCAAAGTAACAGCTATAGTGACCGTGGTGAGAGAAGAGGATTTGTGCACTGATGATTTCTTGCAAGAGAAAGGAACTTTATCTCTAAAGGTTGAGTCTGGGGTTTTTTGTGCTTTTCATTAGGCATCTGTAGAAATAAAAATGCACGGCAAAATTGTGAGTGTAGTCTCTTTAACCAGGAGAGGCTGAATTGCAGCTACAAATCTTTCAACTGTTTGCCTCTTCCCACTCTCCTGGTTGAATCCGTTACATGGAACATGCAGCGTGTAGGTTTTAACATCCCCAGCATTTGCTGAATCTGCTGGGCGTCTTTGCAGCCTGCAGAATTGGCTGTGGTGGTGGCTGGACCAGCAAAGCCTGCCAGACCACTAAGGCCATTCCTCTGTGGTCGCTCCGTCGTCCTACACACAAGAAGGGGTGCCTTTGGGCACCACTGCCCTGTGCAGTGTGGCACACTGTGAGGCCACTGAGACAAGCAAAGTGATAGGCAAGGTTAATTAGCCTCAGTACAGTGCAGCCTTAAACATGTCAGTTATCTTGGGGTCTGGAGGTGAATAATACCCCTATGTGGTGTTGCCTGGTCTGTGGCTCCCTGGCACGGGGCTGCCCGGAGCAGGCTGGGGACACTGAAAAGTCACCTCATGCAGCGCAATGTAGACATGTCCTGGCAGCACAGCTTGTTAGGTCATGCTACAGTCTGTCTTGACTTAGGGGAGCAAGCAAACATGCGCTCAACAGCAACTCCGCGCTCCCTTTTAAGCATGGATTTAGGTCTCTAATGGCAGACATCCTTTTAAAAACCAAGCTGTGTTTTCTTAAAGATTTTATCCTTTCAAGTATTGCACGTGCATTTTAGGTCACTTGAGCCTGCTTCCTTTCTGCTTGCCAGGATTTTTCTGTGCTTTTTTTTTCCATCAGGCTTACTAGTCAGAGAAATAATTTACATTTTCCATGTACATATACATATGCCCACTTTTGCTTTTATGCTTCTCTCACAGTCTTGTGCCGTGAGTGAGCGGAACTTACTTGGCAAAGAAAGCGAACAGAGAGAGCAGACCCATCGCCCCCTGGCCCTGGAGAGCAGAGGGCATGTGGAATAAATCAAAACGCGAGGCATAATAATGAGGTCCCATGGGAAAGGGAACCTTGCGATTGTGTGCCGACATGCACTCCCCTTAGAGACAGCGGCCGGGGGGCTCGCCACACGGCGGCCAGGGGGGCTCCTTTCTTCCTCGCCCGCATCACCCCTCCCAATGTCACCGGTCCATTCACCGCCAAGAGAATTGATTAACGTTCATCAGGAGCCTTGGGAGACGGGGAAGGAGGGGGAGAGCAGAGAGCGAGGGGAAGGGGGTGCGAGCTGGTGATGCTGATCCCCACGATGCGGCAAGCCGGGGCACAGCTGGGCACAGGATGGCTATTTTATAGCGGGGGACCGCGGTGACGTATGGCTGAGCGCTCGCTGGCACGGCTTCTCATGGACCAGTCAGCGGAGCGAAATTGAAGCTGACAAGACTTTTCTGGCGTTTTGGAAAGGACTGTAATCTACTGTAGGGGAGAACAGAGCCGCTCAATCACCGCCGCCGTAAATAGGAGACGGAAGGGAGTGAGAAAGGAGGCGAAGAGAAAAAGTGCTTGCTGGGGGGGAGGGGGGGGGCGGCATTTTTGGTGGATGGTATGAAGCCAGCCATGGAAACTGCAGCGGAGGAAAATGCAGAACAAAGCCAAGAGAAAAAAGGTACCCAGGGGTCTAACAATAGCCTGTTTAAATCTTTTCATTCAGGGGGCTTAAAGAGGTTTAGGCCAGTTTTGTCACTTTTTCAAATAGCTTTTAAACAATCATTACTGCATCTTTGGGCTTTCAGCTGTCCTTTCCTGCATGGCTTGACAACAAATTAATAGAGCAGCAATCTTTCTGTCTGCATCTGTATTTGCTCTGAATCTGTCCTAACCCTACCTGAAATAATGTTTGCGAAAGAAATCTTGTTCTTGCTGCGTCTTTGATGGATTTCGGTAGATCTGGTTTACAGAGGTAGCGTGTGCCTGTGTGTTTGCATGTCGTTTTCAGAACCGTAACCTGGTGTTTTCATCAAGACTAGCTGTGTAGCACGGCTTTGCGATGCAGTGTGGGAGACCTAGGTTATAATGACATATAACAGAGTATAATATCGCACAACCTTTGTGTAGTTAGCTTGATGCCAAATGCTACTCTTATTTTTTTTTAAATTCCTTTTCCTTTTCTATGGTGTTGTCTGGCAAATTTTGCTTTTGTAGAGATCTGCCTGCACTGTGGTAACAGAGAATAATGCAATGAGTTTCACAACATTAGGTTTCAGGATGTGTTAATTGCCGAGAATTGCTGCTTAATGGAGAGAACAATTCCGTGGTAGCGGTTTTGCGGTAGGGAGACGACAGCGCAGGAGGAGAGGTCCTTCATCCATCCCACCCTTACAGGTGATTTATTTGGTCTGGAGTGCTGAACTTCAGAGGGTAAATTGAGGTAACAAAGGACTGTTTTGTTTCTGCATCATATAATTCATGCCAAATAAATGTCCCGCTTCAGTGTAGCAGACTGCTGTACAAATCATAGCCATATTTTTTTTTGCCAAATGATACAGCAGTAACAAAATTATTAAAATTTCCAGTGCCTTTTTACATGAGTCATAGTATACTTTTGAACCTGTTGTGTGTCAGTTAAAGCACCCTGAGTATCTCATAGGCATATGCAACTGATAAACATTTCCTCAGGTGGAATTGTTTCATTTATTGTTAAACAGTTCAGATATGAACATAATGACAAATCCTGGTACTGTCCAGTACCAGATTTTGTTTTCCTACTTTGAATCTGATTCCTCCTACACACTTTGTATAATTCAAACCTAGCTTCAGTTTCAAGTAAATGAAATTTGTCAAGTGATTAGACATAGTACTACATAATCCCTTAGGGATTTCACGAAAGGAGGTCCACTGATGAGAGATTAAACTCTGAAAGCCATTAGTGTATGTGGACAATAACCTCACTGCAGATTTTGAGTAGTTAATGTACAAAGTGTCCTAAATACCGTGCCTGTAAAACCCCCTTGAACTCATACATCATTCTTCAAAAACTACAGCAATTTTTTCTTCTGATTGATGAGTTTCTTTTAAACTGATAGAACTCATGTACAGTAAACATTAAAGAAGGTTATCCGTATGCATTAGCAGCTGTGCAAAACGAAATGTGTTGCTGAGCGTGTTTATGATGGGTTTATGGTTTCCCTTTTGTTTTGGCATGGATGAAAGCACAACACGTAGAACGGTAAATCTGTTACCAAGTCAAGGTGGCTGATCTGTTCCTTTCACAGGATGCAAGCAGGGGAACTTCCTATCTCAATTTTACCACCATTTCCTCGTTTTTCTATGATAATTTTATACTTTGGATCTATTACATAGGTATGTGTATGTAACACTTCAAGGCTTTGTTCTTGCCAGTTCCCTAATTTCTGAAAGTAACACAGAGTCTCTCACGTTATGCTCTTTATTTCTATTCACTTAAATTTCTGATCTGTTTCGCAGGGAATTAAATTGCAGAAAACTGGAACAGTCCTACTCCTAGTTCCAACAGCAAAATAAATAGCCCAGATCCTCCTGCAAAGTCGCTGTCATGAAGCGGTAATGTAGGAGGCATATTTGGTTTGGGGGGGGGGGCAGATTTTCCAAAGTGCGACGAAGACTGTCAAGACCAGTTGGGTTTTTAGATGGGCTCAGCGGGTATCAGGTGCCTCTGAAATGGCAGGATTTTTTCAAAAGGGCTCTTTTCACCAGAAGCTCTCGTGGAGAAAAATAAGCTTTTTCTCTATGCGAAGAAACTTCCTGGAAAATGCAGCTGCTTTGCTTTGGGGTGTAAAATGGAAGCTGACCCCTTCAAAAACGTGTCCGTTTACTGTCCGGGCTGGATCTCCTGCCTGCTATGCCTTACACGCTTGCCGGGCTGGCAACACTTGCTTCTTCCTTAAGATCCCACCTGGACTGAGCGTCATGGCCGTCCATTATGAGATGATGCCCTAGCTCCAGTGATTGTGAGGCGGCCACCACAACTTGAAGCGATTGAAGCGCTATGGCAAAGTCTTTTAGCTCTTCCTTCCAGAAATGAGTTGCAAAGTCCAAGGAGATGAACTAGCATCAGAGGGGGCTTGGGGGATGTTGTTATTGCTAGTACTGAGCAAGAGAGGATCCTGAACATTTGGCTTTGGGTATTCCAGTTCACGCACAGTATATTTTGCAGTGCTAAAGTCAGGGGAAAGTGTCTGCATTTAACTATTAGCAAATTGTACTTTTCAGCTGTGAGTTTTTCCCCTTTCCCAGAATCTTAAACCACAGGTTTCCAGGTTGTGATTTTTAGTGCAAGGACCTCCTTAATGATGTACTATAATTGTATGGAATAAATACTTGGAGGAAACTGGACGAGGACTGCGTGCTCTCTATGTACCAGGCTCCCGGTGCTCCGGAGGAGAATGCTGGAAAGCCGTACTGTGCAACCACTTGGGATGAGCAGCGATCATGCCTGTTTTCACTTTGAGCACCTAATACGGTCAGATCTGAATGGTGGGGTCACTTAGGTACTGGTTTGTGTTTCCCATCCCTGTGGCAAATTCAGATGGCCAGCTATTTTGGATTGCAGTGTAGCTGAGACAATTTACACAAGCTAATGTGCTTTATGAGTAATTACTGATTGAGAAATTAAAATGATTGATCTCATTTCTATTTTTAAAGTTCACTAAATTGTATATGAATTCCAGTTTTATATTTTAATAGTTATTTTAGTGAATCTTCTGCCTGATTCAGGCAGTGATACTGCCCAGCTGATGGATTCAGTCTTTATCAGCCATTTGTTTCTCTGCACCCAGATGAGTGGCTGCTGCCCCAGTTTTTTTTTTTAATTGGAAATGGAACAACACCCATGTTGATGGAGATAAGAAATAAGTCAGCTTTATACGGCGTATCAGCAGCCCTTATCAGAGGAGAACACCATGAGCAAGCCGAAGCAAAATGTTTAACAGATACTTTACAGGGCTGCAGGACAGATTGGATGCATTTTAAAGATGAAGGTTTACAAATTATTACAAATGACAGGGTTTATCTTGCAGGCATTAAATTAAATCAAAACATGAGGACTGGGCAGGCAGATTTACTGAGGTGGAATAAATAAGAAAAACGAAATGCCGTTTTGCATCAGCGGTGAAGGATATAGAGCCTGATAAAGATTAACAGAGACAAGAAGTTTCCTTTTTCATTTAACTATGAGAAATACTACCAAGTTGCAAAATTCACAGAACAAAATAAAATAAAACCCAAGTGTGGATGACCATGGTGAGTTCACCAGTTATACATGGGAGGATGGAAGACAGCCATTAGGCTAGGATATATTTTCCTTCTATGAACGCATACGGTGTTCAAATTGCCTATGCTGTGCTGAGGAATAATGCAAACCAGCCTGAGCAGCTGTACCCGAGGTTCCTTTTAATTGGCTCTTCCCTACTAATGTCCTCTCGATGAAAGAAGACCTCGTGCTCAGGAAGGGCTGTGAGCTTTATTATTTTCATCATATGTGAAGCAATCTTTCTGATTTTAAACTCTAAATAGATGACTTCATGCTAGTCAAAAATAGAATATTTCTCTTAAATGCAACTGTATGACTGTGTGCGATAGTGTAAATGAAGCTGCTAAGGTGCGAGGTGAGAAAGGAGTGAATTAATGCGCGGTTTATTTCATATTTAGTGAAGTTCTTTTTACACAGTGAGCTTATGACATTTTGATGCATCACAGGTAGATGTATTTTTCATTATAGCAAATTGAAAAAATTGTCTTTTTTTTTTATATACATGTTATGGTTATTAACCAAAATTTTCAAACGTACGTTCTTAATGTTAGGCTCACACAGTGATATCAGAGCTGTCAAGCTGTTTTAAGATTTTTAGTATGCTGCGTATTTTTTCCCGTTTCAATCAGTTTATTGATGTTTCAGAACCCCTGAAAACAATAACTGCTTTAAGTCTAAGTCCCTGAAGAATACAGCTCGAGGAAGAGAGGTCCAGCCCAGGGAGAATCTGGGACACGCGATATTCTGGGGATAATAATTTGGCAGGCTTAGTGATTTAGGTTTTAATGAATAGGATTTGGTTTCTAAACAGGAGAGGGTTGAAAAACACTCGGAGAACATACTCATGCTGATCTAAATGACCTGATGAAAGCAAAAAACCCAGACATATGTGCCACAGGGCATGGTAGCGGAGGGGAGAAAAACCCAGATGGCGCTGTACACGCACAATGGACTCTGCAGTGGGAGCAAAGGGGCTAGAGGGGAGCGGAGGGGTGGAGGGAGTCCCCTTTGGTTGCTCTGGCCCTTCCTCGTTTTCTGGCCAGCCTTCCTCCTAATGCAGTATTCATCACCAGGTCATAAATGACCAAACGACAGCCCTCCCTGTGCTCCCAGGGACAGATGAATGTCGTAACTGTTTGTTTCCTCTAAAGCCATATGCTAAAGGCAGCACGCGTGAGGATGCTGGGCACTGGGAATTTTATTACAGGTGTGCAAGATGATTCATCCCAAATGAATATTGAACACCACAGTCACCATCAGCGTGCCCGCGTGGTGTGACATGAAAATGTCGTTGGTCCTGGAGATGCTGCGGCTGTGCAGGATCGAGTTCTGTCTGGTTCAGGCAGGAGGCCTCGGGCTGTGTGTACAGTTTTGTAACCTGGACCTGGACATGCAGTTAGTGTAGGCAGTTCCTCAAGAAGCAAAAGATAAAGAAGTCATTTAAACTTATTTCCTTTCCTGACTATTTAGGGTGCAGAATTAAACTCTGATTCCTATCTACTGTGTGCAGTAGTTGTTACGCTGCTAATAGCTGGTGGTGATTTTGCATGAGTGGGCCTGGGTGGGTCCCAGCAAAGTCACCAAAAGACTCTCTTCAGCTTCAGAGGTCGTGCCAGGCGTGCAGTAAGGGCTACCAAGCAGCCACTGCTCGATGGCAATTTGCAGAGCAGTGGAAAAACTGAGATTCCTTGTGGAGTTTGAACTGACTCCGAATGGAGGGAGCCCTCTTATTGCAAAGCCAGAAATTGCTAATTAAGAAAACCCTACTTCATAGAATATTTTCACTTAGAGAAATGATGCTATGAAGTTTACATGCCATCTCCACGTTTCAGGGTTTGGTGTTTGTCCCACGGCAAGTGAGTTTTGTAGCCCCTGCAGGAGAAATCTCAGATTGTGGGTTCAGGCCTGATAGGATAAAATCCTTTTGGTGCCAAGGGTTTGGTCTGGATGCTGCTGCAGTGCAAATTAAGAATTTTTTTCTTCCTGGAAGTCTTTGTGACTGGTTATGTTTTTAATTTTTTTTTATTCTTAAGTCTGAATCTATTACCAATGTCCAGTAAGTAGCTTCAAAACAGCAAAGAGCAGACAGCTGGGAGGGAGGGGGGAAACGATATGCAGTACTAACAAGGAATTCTGTTATTTTCCATTTTGTATCCAATTCAATTATTACGGCGTTCCTTGTGATCTCATAAACAGGATTGTCCCTCTGTAAGCAGAAGGAGATGATGTCATCCTGAGCACGCACAGTCATTTTGGAACAATACTTTCCACATATTTTGAATATGGTAATGCTCATAACATGTGGAATTTGCCTTTCCTAGTACAAAGGGTAAGCCATACAGAATGGCATAATGTGTTTTAGGAGAAATGTGCTACCTGGTGCCTGCTTGCTGGGTTGTGTGTGAGTTGCAGAGAGGGGAGACATACAAAGCCATGCAGCATCCTTTAGAGAGCCATTGATACTAAGTTTGCATCCCAGCCCCTGTTTTTGTGTTGGAGTTCATTTGCTGGTGTAGGAGACGAACAGATTCTTGTTTCAAATCTCTAGATCCAGCATTTGGATTCAAGGCCAAGATTTTTTTTCTCTTCCTGACGTATGTAAATGTAGCTGTGCCAAACTCCTCGCTGCGCCAGCAGCAAAACCACATGAAATAGGGACTGGGTCCAGGACCTTCCTACCCCCTCACAGGCTAGAAATTTATGGCATTCCTCTTCCTCCTGCCCCACTAAATTTGTCTCTGACCTAGTCTATGGTAGATGGATTTTCAGCATCTTAACCTTCCCTTCCAGCACCTGCCGAAATGCTGCTTAAGTCGGATTTATTTTGGTTGGAGATGACAATTACTTTTTTGTTTAGCCCCTGCAGAGGGGGACCCTGGTACGTTTTAAATAAAGGTCTCTGTCTCGCCGTGACAGCCTGACAAAGCCATAGCAGGGCCACGGGGGCACGTGTAGGTTCAAAAGCGTTATTTTGCTAGTGACCTCTTCCTAGGGAGCTCGGGAGCCTGTGCAGATGAATGTGTCAGCGGCTCAGGTGCGTTGCTGTGCCTGGGGTCTCATTGCTGAGCTTCGTCTGTCCTCTGAAAAGATGAGGAGAAGGATAACTGCTCCCCTGCATTGTAAACCTGGAACAAGTCTGTTTCAATGTACTTGGTGAAAATTTTTGGACGTGACCAGAGCCTATGTGAAATAAAGCCCATGACGTTTTCTGTTTTATGCAAGAAAGTAACAGAGCAAACTCCTCTGTTTGCCCTACCTCGACACCTGACAATAACCATTTTCTTTGACAGATTTAGGGTCTTTTAAAAAAAACAGGTAATGTGGTTTTCTATGACTTTGTCTTCTTTTACTTCTGGAGCAGAGAGCTCTTTGCCGTGGACGAAGAGAGGGAGACGTGAGAGTGGGTGGAGGGAAGGAATAGAGAGTCTTTCCTTACATGTTTAATTCAAATGCTAGGTGAAGTTTTAGCTATTCAACCGTTCTTAACACCTGTGTGAGCCTTTCCCTGTCCATCATCCCTCCCACCCCCTCCCTTGGTTTGTAAGGTTGTGTTGTTTCTGAAACGACAGCGCGTTTTTCTGGGCTCTTATTTTTAAAGTTAAATGACTGAAAGTACTGAACTAAGACTTGCTGGTGACACTGACTTTTTACCACCTAAAATTGGCAGTGATCACCAGACCAGAAATGGAAATTGGCAGGTACCACTGGATGTACAGGAGTTCAAGGCCACACCGGTACCATCATGTGCCAGCATTGAGAGGCAATATTAGTCCTTTGGGGATTCAAGGTAAATAAAGGGCTGGGTGAAAGGGAAATGGAGAGTTGAGAAATGGTAGTAGCATAAACATAATGCTTTGCACTAGTCCTAACAATTTAAGATAAATATTCTGTTTTTCTTGTTTTGTTTGTTAAGGCTGTAAGGAGTCTAGCTCTTTTATATGAATACTTGACATAAATTTACGTTTGATTGCTAATGCTTGAATGACAAAAACGTGTGTTGAGGGACACCTCCCTTTTCACTGTCCTGCCCGATTGCTTCAAAACTGTTTACTGATGAGATGGTGTGGTATGAGGTTTGTATGCAGGTGAATCTATCAACTTGATCAGCCGCAAATGCAGTAATTGACACTAAAACAGTGACTGCACGTCTGACTCACTGGTCTCCTACAGTATGCTTCCTAGACAATATTCCATGATTTTGTTTGCATTTTTCCCTTGCCAGAAGCAGTCAGTGCGTATGTCAGAGTCTAAAGGAGGATTTCAGCTGAGGCTTTAAAAATTCTTTGGTGACACATGTCTGCCCTTTTGATATCTGGCTTGAGACCTCAGAAGGATCCTATTTTGTTTTTCTGAAGCTTCATTTTAAAAGTTTGAGGGAAAATTTAGTTTTGAAGCATCTCAGACAGGCACCTGAAATCAAGCACACGATGGATTGCATTGGAAAATTCCAGCCTGACTGAGGGTTAACACAGCGAAGGATATAAATGCTGAGAGACAGCATCTGCAGCTAGCTCTATCCAGCAATCCTCTTCTCGTTATGGAACTGATTGACTGAAGTCTATTTGACAGGTTTTTTGCTGGAGATGCCTGCCTCCGCATCAGAGATTTTAACAGCAATTGCAGGGAAATATTCACCAAAGCTTGCTGCCTGATCCTTCCCCTTTCCATTATATTTTCACACACGTTTGTTCTTTAGGATTCAAATGTTGATGTATTTCAAAATGCCTTTTTAAAATTATTTTTCCCCTGATAAATACTTAGGTTGCAAATCATGATCTCCATCTTCGATATGAATATTAATTTTGGTGGCCATATTTTCTGATAAATGACCTCAGTGACAGACTCGGTGCTGCCAGAAGACGTTCCCAAACTTCAGATCAGTGCACGTGGGATATTTTATAGACGGGAGAAATGCTTCCGAAGGTGTGATAGATTATGAACGTTGCCTTCCTGGAAAGGAGGACACAGAAGGGAGTAGGCCAGCTGCCTGGTTGTCAAGGTCTTGTGCCCCATCAGCTGTCCCCAGTGATGACACACGTCCCTGTGTGCTGGCACAGATGAGCCAGGATGCAGAGGAGACGCATCGCCTTCTGTCGCAGCAGTTGGGAGTCTGGCACCTAAAATGGTGCTAGAAACCCTTGTTTAGGCAACTGAACCCTCCGTAGGCTGCCTTGGGAAGCTTCTTGAAATAACGTGCAGGTAAATGTGCCTGTCATGGAGGAGTTGAAGATGGGGGCGGGGGCATAGGGAACCCCACCAACAAAGCCCAGAAATGCCAGTTCAAGGGAAGGTGCTTTAAATGGCTGTGCTTAAAGAAATGAAAAGGTTTCTAGGCAGCAGTGAAACTGCTCTGAACGGGTCTTGAGTAAGACCAATCTGCCAGTGATGATGGATTAGCCACAGTGAAAATATTGGTCTTCGCTTTGCTCCCTGAGATGGGAGGGAAAGTATCACTTAAGTCGGAACACAAGTCAGAGCTGTAACGTGCCTCCCCTCAGTACTGGCATACAGCTCCCCGCTGCTGGGCGGCACTGGCTCCTGTCTGTTTCTCTGACGAGCCACCTTATTTCCTGTGTGCCTTTGCAGTCTGGATATTTCTACTTTGCCGGTGTCTGAATGGGCATCACTATGACAGCACCTCTGTGGCAGTCCTCGCGGCATCCACCTCTTCCCCCAGGGTCTCCACACACAACATGATCTCCCCTCCCTGTTTTAAGCTTTAATGCCCCACTTGAGTAATAAGGAAGAGTCAGTGTGGGATATTCATGGCAGTGCTGGAGCCAAAACATCTCCTGAACATCTGCAAACTTAATGAGCCTTTCAAAATGCCTTTTTTTTTTCCCAGGAAGCAAAGTACCATCTTTTTCTTTAGTAAGAGAAACTTAGCAATGGTTGTTTAACATGAGCTTAGCTGTAGGCACTCTTCCAGGCTGGGTGGGCGTTGTTTGCTTTATGGGAATCTTTTTTTTTTTTCTTAGCTTGCTTCCCCCAGATGCTGGGAGGTATTTCAGCTGCTTTGTGAGTGCATAAGGGCATGCGAATGTGGAGTATCTCACTGAAACAGCCTGCTCCCTTACTGAGGCAAGCTTAAATTTTGAAAATTATGTGATGGGGATGCAACTGGGTAAATACCTGCATAAAAGCTGTTGCAGAGCAAAGGACTTCTGCAGTTGTGGTTCAGGTTTCTTACTGCTTCTCTAGGTCCGTAGTTGGAGCTTCTCTAGTTCCATAGTTGGGTAAAAGTCTAGGAAGATGTTGGCAGCTTCAGTTATCTCTGAAATGGAGAATTTACCTACTGAATCTTAGATCCACCAGGTTGAAATCCTCCCCACACACTGTTTTTGGCCTTCGGCTCTAGGGAGAGAGAGGTTGTGTTTCTGTTTGCTTCTTTGTAGCTAGGGAGGAGTCAACTGGGGAAGCAGTCGGTAGCAGTGACTGAAATCCAGTGTGGCAAAAGTCTTGCTCTCCCGCTGAGTGCTGAAGGCTGATGGAGAGTGAGGTGAGTCACAGCTGCCAGAAGGGTGGAGCTAAGAGTCTCAACTTCAGTCTTCCAGGTAAGATACTTTTGATTAAAGTAAAGTCAGCTTTAAAAATTATGTCAGCCAAGTGCAGGGGAATCTGGAGGATGGTTGAATCAAGGAAACCCAAATGGCCTTACAGAAGGTTTCACAGAACTGCTAAAGTAGCCCGTGGGACTGAAATGCTTAGGTGCCTTTGTACTTTCCCAGTGAGCTTGTCTGGACCTTCAGGCATTTGAATATCTTTGGCAGTCTGCCCATCGCTTCATCTGTTTTACCTCTTCAGCTTGAATTTGTCCGAAATTGTGACCCGAGCTGGCACCTACTGGAGCAGCAGGTCTTGCATGTTGACCCTACTGAGTGTTCTCCAAGAAGGCAAAAATAGGTGAAGCAAGGGGAGCGAGGTCAGGGTGAGGGCAGGAAGGAGGAATGTCTTCAGGCATGTTGAGCAGTGAGTTGTTGATATGTCAGCTGAGAGTTACAGCCACGGTTTGGACCAGAGGCTGCCCTTGCTGGTGCAGTGTGTTTGCACTTTGAGCTCTGTGCATCAATGAGCCCTTCCACAAGCTCAGGCTGTGCAGGAGTCCCAAGGGTGACTTTGGGTAGTAAAACACTAGAATGAATCGCCAGGAGGAATAATGCCAAAGCTTATATCAATACTGCTTGAGCTATTCCTTATGTGAGAAGTCACTTTTAAAATAATCTACTTATTTTTTTTTTCTGCGGAAGTAGCTTATAGCTAAAAAATACCCATCTTCAAGGATTCCCTTATAAACCTGTTTGAATTAAGGCATTTTCCAAACTATATATTAAGTATTTTTCTTCTGATGTGATTTGCAGAGTTTCATGGGTCAAAAGTAAAACAGAGAAGACATGAATTAAAATCAACAAGGTTTTGCCTGACCTTTGTCCCAGAGCAATTCTCTCACCCCACCGTCTCATGGGGCAGCGGTGTTCTTCCCGCGCAGGACTGCTTGCTCTCACACAGCAAACGCCTAGGATGGGTGCTTGCAATAAGCAAGGATGTAGTGATTCATATTTCATAGACTGCGCTGTCTGAAAAAGACACCTTCAGAACTCCTGTGAGCTTAATGAGCCTTGCAGCGGCGGGGAATGTTACAGATGGGGAGTGTGTGTATTTGAAGGAGATAAATTTTGTAAGGCTTGTAAAAGACCATTCAGATCATCTGTCCTCACATGAAACAGATTTGATTCCTGCAGTGGGAAGGCTTTTTTTTTTTTTTTCCTATAAGAAGTTTTTGTTTGAGCCTGAGATCTGAAGAAGAAAAGGGGGTTATGTTTACTGCTGTTTGTTCTTAGAGTCTTCTCTGTGTCTTTTAACAGCATCCAGAAGAGACAAATCTTGCCTTGGTAAAACAGCCTTTCCTCCAGTGAACATCATGTTTTCTGTAGTGAAAGGCAAAAAAAAAAATAGCTTTTGCTGTTGATGAACATTGATAAACTCTCCAAGGGAGGTTTGGAGTTTTTTGTTAATCATGTTAGAAAAATATGTGCTTGCTTTTAAACCTATACTTACGGTAATTTTTCTGGAGTATCCAGGAGCAGCTTATTGTTGTTACTCATACAGTACCCCACAGATCCTTGGTGCTTTGTGGATTTTAGTAGGGGTCTGCTAATGTTGCTTCCAGGCTGCTAGATGCTTCTTCTTAGGGTGCACCGGTTCTCCTGGTTTCTCTGTGCTGGTTCCAGCACAGGAGGCATGAGCCAGGATTTTTAGTTCTCTGCTACACAGGAATATGGAAGCATCTAATGAAGTTTAAAGATGGCAGGCTTAAAACTGAAAACAGAGAATAAATACCTTCTCAGAAGTAGGGAACTAGCTGTATGACAATGCTGATACCAAATATATGTATCAAGAATATCTGGAGAACTTGCAATTAATGCTGATAGCCTTCAGAAAGGAGCTACTTGTTCTTCAGGTAGCTCTTAAATAGTAGAGACTGGGATGAGACTTACTGGGTGGATCAGACTAACCCAGATCTCACTGCCTTCCGCTTGAATGAAGCACCTTGTGCTAGCCGCTCTGAAGGATGAGAGTGTGGATTGAAGTGAAAGTGAAATTGTGAAGAAAGTGATTGAAGTGAAGTCTTGCTGGATTTCAGGTCTGATCCTTCATGGCAGCCCTAATAGCTGAGATCTCCAAAGGTCATGTCTTCTCCATCACAGATACTGTGCTGGCTATGAAGGAGTATTTATGGATTAACAGCTCTGGAAGAGGGGGACGTGAATGCAGGGGAGAGGTTATCAATCTGGCTGAAGAACCCTTGCATTAAGTTTTTTGGCTCTCCTGAAGAGTTCATTTTCAGTGTAAGTTAATTTCACTACTTCTGATTTAAGGAGGACAAAAAGGCAAAATTAGGAAAGGTTGAACTTCAAAGGAAGTTTACTCTGGAAGAGCTTTAAGAGGTTTGTGGAAGGAAAATAAAGGATTTTCTCCATTGGAGCTCATCACTTATTTAGTCTTTTTAATGTACTTAATCCAAAAGAGTGGTGAGTGAGCATTTATTATAATTAATAACAGAGGTTTAGCTGTGTGTCATGTTTTGTAAATGGAAAAATTTAAGATGAACAGGAATAAGTAAGTGTAGAACTTCAACAAAGACTTTCAAGTGATTTAACACACAGCCTTTTTATTTTAGTGCCTCTATTAAAGTGTGGAAAGAAACTTGTTACGTGCTTTAAACTTACCCTTGTAAGAGATATCTTATTGTACTGTTGCCACTGACCCTTGGCCGCTGGTGTGGATGATGGATGTGAGAAGGAATCTTACTGCCAGGTACTGGCTTATTCTCACACAGGGAGGAAGGAGATAAATTCCATTTTTGCTTCTGAGGTATTAGTGTATTCCTGCATCCCTCACTGCTTGCCCCGTAGCTGTCAATCATGCTGTAAGGTATGACAATGTATGCCCTGGCATGCATAAGCCATTCAGAGTGGAGATTTTAAAAAATACAGTAGGTGGCAGAAAGTAAAATTGCCATTTGCTTCAGTTGACATGAAGTTCATTTTCTAATGAGAATCCATGGTGGTTTAGGACTCTGATGGTGTTATGCACGCTTGGTATTGGGTAATCTTCAGCACCGAGGAAACAGGGCGGAGGTGAATGTAAAGTACTGAATTCTCCTCTTAAATTTATTTGTGAATTGGGAGCAATGCTCCCAACATCAGGCTGCCCTGCATGTGTCATAATGAGCCTGATTTTCATGCAATGGCTGCATTTAATGTATTACCTAGTGCTTTCTTTTAAGACATTATCTAGTGCTTTTTCTTTCCTTGCCTTGTTAAAACAATTTTTGTTAAAACAGTTCTTCCACACATGCTCCCTGAGCTGTGGTGCTGAAACCAACAGAGACCTTGGTTCTGTGGCAGAACGTGCCATGTGATTTCTACCGTGTACTAACTGGACAGGTGTCCAGCGTGCCAGGATTTCTAAAAATGCATTACACAATTACAGAAAGTAAGTGATGAGAAAAAAAATGGTGC
Source organism: Chlamydotis macqueenii (assembly GCF_036417535.1). NCBI lineage: Eukaryota > Metazoa > Chordata > Aves > Otidiformes > Otididae > Chlamydotis > Chlamydotis macqueenii. The sequence goes on from NC_141556.1 coordinate 135,346,703, forward strand.
TCACTGCTTCATCTTTCAGAACAGCAAGGCAGATTTATGGGAAGAGAAAAGAATATAAACTTCTGAGGAAAAGAGAGCAGGAACTAACTCAGAAAATGGCCGCAGGAGCCTGGAGGTTTAGCTCCCTGAACTTGAGAGCTTTCCAAACCTCCTTTCAGGTTTTCTTTGTTTCTTGTTTTTTTCTTCTATAGTGACCTTGACTATAGTCCATAGTTCATACCTGAGATATATTGAGGCACTACTTCAGCCTAGGAGGAGTTTGGGACATTAGAGGACAGGCTGGTTTTCTGTCCAGGAGGTGTGGACATTCTTCCCTTACATCATGTTTTCCGTGCTTCTCTTTGAGGGATGGCTTTGGGAACATGCATCCATCTCAGCTTTTCAAGTCTGAACTTTATGAGCTGATGTGAACTTCCTAGAGCAAGGCCTGAGAATATTCAGGACAGCTACGCGATCCCATTGCATTGTCTTTTGCCATTTCTGAAGCACAGATTTAGTCATTCCACTCCATCATGACCATAGTCGGATGAGTTAGTCTGAGAATTGCTTTGCTTTTTTTGTTTGTTTGTTTAAGACCGCTTTCCATTAATTCTGCATTACCTTACTTTTCCGAGTTTAAATCTCAAAGCCGTACTTAAAGCACCAAAGAAGGTTTTAGCCACACAGTTGTCATTGGACATGGGAAATTGAATGGCTAAGCCCCTGCATACATGCAGTAGCCTGTACGCTGCTGTGGGGTAGGTTGTATAATTGCTCTTCATACATTAAGCAACCCAGTGCCAATTTGTGTACATATGTAGGTTCATCCTTTACCAATTTCCTGTGACTGATAGTTTCCAGGAGATTAAAAGAATAGCTGGTTCCTGTTTTTTCCTCTCCTCTTTATTTTTGTTCTTCAGCAAGAATATTTGTGTGTGTGTGTGTTTAATAGCATTCATTCCCTAGAGAATAATCTCGGTCCTTGTTTTAGCTGGCCTCCTTCTGAGAGTGTGTTAAATCTGTAGCCAGGATCACAGGCAGCTCTGGGCAAATCATTGGGCTGTTATTAACCTGCCTCCATGGCAACTGCTGCTCGCCAGCCCGAGGACAAAAAATGTTTTTATTCTGCTGAGTTGCACAAAAGGTTCTAGTGATGCCTTGCACAAAATGGCCATTGAAAGGGGAGATGCGGTGATGTGTGTTTGTGCCGTACAGTTTCATATTTAAATCGTTTTACGCTGCCGTGGTGGAAGTTAATATACAGCTGAAAAGTGCAGCCTGTTGGCCATATGGAAAGTGAAAACTAGCAGAAAATGGGATATAAACTTATTTTAATACTACTTATTTTTGTCAGCTTGAGCTCACAGGCCTTCAGCCTGCAATTGTCACCAGTGCATTGGCAGGTTCCTTTGTGAGCATGAGCCCGGGCCATGCTCACCATGGGTTTTCAGTTGTACCGTATGAAGACGCTTGCTGACTTGGGGTTGCAGAGAGACACCATAAAGCAGGTTGACTGGAAAGCTTTAATTTTTTTAAAAAAATCCTCTAATTTACTTCAGTGCTCGTTTGGGAAGCTTGGTAAGCATGTCTTACTGCTTGATGAGCTTCAAATTTTAGCTGGTTTTGAAAGGTGCTCCTGGCAGTCCTATTGTAGGCTTACTTTGAAACAAAATTATAAAACCAGCTATACTGCTTAGGCTAGGCATGGATTTAAGCTCCTCTTAAAGAGTCTTCACAGCGAGATCTGTGGGAGGTGTGGCAGCCCCAAGCTGTGATGGTAGGGTTGCACCCCACAGTTAGTTACCCTCTGGCAGAGGCTGTGCAGCCCTGCTGTCAATTTGGGTGCAGAATGGCCATGTGCGGATGGACGCTGTCTCTTGAAAACGTGCTGGCTTGGGGTGCTCCCTGCGTGTGCAAGCTGGCAGCGTGCTGTTTCCCTGTGAACTGAAGTCCCTCTGTCTCTCCTGCTTTAGTCTTGGCGCGAGGGCGAGTAGTTTCTGCAGTCTCAGGTTTGGGTAGTTTTCTCTACTTTGCTCAAAATAGCGTGGTTGCTTCAGATGCCTCTTACAGCATCTGTTGTCCTTGGTCTGCACTGATAAGATGAAGGCCACCCAAATATTGTGATGCCTTTTTACTTGGACTATAGAGGAAGACATAAAGAGTCTGGCCACAAAGATGCTACGTGCAGCTGCCAGTCGCTGGGAGGTGAGAGGGGGATTGCCGCTGCCGGCTTGTGTTTGAGGGTCTGTCGACTAGTGGCAGATATTGCCATGTGTTCGAGTAAGGGATCCAACAAACTCTCCAGGATGAACGTTCTTCTGGTGGCCTGGAAAGCTGGCTGTGCGATATGGGGTACTGGGAGGACAAGCAGCTAATCGGGGGTGTTAACTGTCAGTCCTGGGTTTACATCAGTTTTTAGTTTTGTCAAGCAGGCTGCCCCCATTTTCTGAAGCCCACAGCTTTTCTTTTGGACCTCAGCAGTCCATTGGCTTTGCTTCCAGCTGCTTTCATTTCCTGTCTCTGTTGAGATCCTTCTGCGAAGCAGTCTGTGGATCAGCGTGATTAGGTGATCAGCCTCCTCCACACCCAAGCAGTGATCTAACGTTTAGTCACCTTCTCCTTCGAGCCGTTCGTTTTGTGCTGGGCTGTGGCCACATGTGTGTTGAGCATTGCCTGCTGGATTGGAGCGTGGTTACTCTTGGATAATCCTTCGCTGCTAATCCTGCGCCAGGTGCAAGCGTTTCTTGGATTAACTCTGGGAGGTTTGGGCCTGACCCCGGGAGCAGATGCTGCGGAGGCGAGCCAGCCTCGTGTACGGCTGCCGTTGCGTTTGGCTTACAAGCTGCACTCGGGCAGATTCCCCAAAGCAGAGGATCGCTCTGCAAGGTCTGCTGCCTGAACTCAGCTCTGGACCTTTGTGATAAGATGAAAACCAGAGATGATTTCCTGTGATAGTGCTCTGATTTTGTTTGCCCCGTCACTGCTAAGCTGCAGTGTTTGTTCGTTCGGCAGTATTTTTGCTGTGAAGCTCATTCTACTGAGCGGACTCCAGCTGTGGGCTTGACTACAAGAGCTTCCCAGCCTTGCTTCCGTACAATTAAATCTTGTCTGCAGTTAGCGAAGTGGTGTTTCATAAGTCATTTCGGTAGCGATAGCTGCTTAAGCCTGACTAGGACACTTGCTAGTGACTCTCTAAAAAGAGAGTTTCCCACTTAGGAAACGGGAAGGGTTTCAGTAACCGGATGCATATTGTTCCCCAGTGCTTCGCAGAAGTGCTTACTCTGCAGTTCATTCATTAGTGGGAGAGGGAGGGCGATAGACATAAACTTGACTCATGTGGTCGGTGGAGACTTGCTGATCTTCATGAGGAATTTTTGAGGCGGGAAGACGTGATGTACACGTTCGCCAGCTGTCTCCCTGCCTTCAAATGTTTTGTCCCTTTAGCGCCTTCCCGTAGACACGTAAGGCTGGTCTCTCCATTAAGCTTTGTGGTAATGGCTTCTGTTTGGTGCAGTTGTGTGGAGCGCACATTAATGGAGACAGCTTAATGCCATCACCCTGAAGTAATGAATTGGTATGGATTGCCATTACCATTATAGCGCAGTTAAAAGCTGTGTTTGTTTCCGATTTACGTTTCCCAGCTCTGCAAGCAGATGGGTTTTCAGGCCACGCGGTCGGGAGGAACCTGGCAATTGAACCGCAGCCTCCTTATTACAGTGTTTGTAGAGCAGCAGTTTGGGGAGGGGGGGCGTTTTGTTAACTCAGACTGCTTAAATGATACATTTCATTAAAACTCTGATTATGCTACTGCAGACTATTCAGGGATCACTGTAAATCCAGTGTATCCTATAAAGCTGGAAATGTATTGTCTGTGAAAAACAAGTTCATCTCACTGCTCTTGATTAAAAATTGCCACTCTTCGGCCCACATTTAATTTTTCTGTTGTTAAAATATCTGTATCCCTATAACCTTGTATGGATTTATACAAAAAGATATTCAGGAGCCATGGGCGAGTGTAGGGCAGTTAGGTTTTGCATACCTAAATGTGTTCCTCTTCCAATGAAAGTGCAAAGTGAAGCTTTTTCAAATGCCTTCATTATCTTGAGTATTTTCTCCTCTGGCTTCCCAAATGGTGCCAGCGTAGCTGGTGCTCCTGCTGTTGGTGATGCTGAAATGTGGTGAGCTCTGTATGAGCAACTGAATGGCAGTGGATCACTTTAGACAAGTGATTTTTTTTCTTTTTCCATTTCATAGTCTGTCTCATCGATCTCCTCTTGATTCTGTAAAGACAGGAGCACTCAGCCCACTTTCTGGCCTTTGAGTCCATACCAACGGATCTGTAGGTCACTGCTTTAGAGGGTGCTGCTGTCTTGTACCAACTATAGATTTTTGCTTAGCATGTCAATGTCTGGGCCTTTCAGTCCCTATGGCTTTTACCAAGTGAAGGACAGATACTCTTTTCTTCATAATTTGCTTTTTGCTTGTAACGTTTCTTTTGCTTTCTCTCTTCTGCTTAGGTTGCTTTGAATGTTGCATTAAGTGCCTAGGAGGAGTGCCATATGCTTCGCTCGTGGCAACCATTCTCTGCTTCTCGGGGGTAGCGTTGTTTTGTGGCTGTGGCCATGTGGCCCTCACGGGAACCGTGTCTATCCTCGAGCAGCACTTCTCCACGACTGCCAGCGACCATGCTTTGCTGAGTGAAGTGTAAGTATGCCTCCCATTTCCATTATTCCTCATAACACCCTCGTGCTAAATGAGTAGAGACAGATTCAAACCTAAGTCTCCATCCATGAGTATTAAGTTGCTTGTTTGTGCAACAGTACTTAGTGTTTTTTTGATGTTCACACACAAAGAATCAGAATGTGTATCCTGCTTAACCTATTTTTTTGGGACCAATACTATTTAATATCTTTATCAGTGCCATAGACAGTGGGATTGAGTGCACCCTCAGCACGTTTGCAGATGACACCAAGCTGAGTGATGCAGTTGATAGGCATGAGGGAAGGGATGCCACCCAGAGGGACCTTGACAGCCTTGAGGAGTGAGGCCCCTGCAAAACTCATGAGTTTCAACAAGGCTAAGTGCAAGGTCCTGCACATGAGTCAGGGCAATCCCCTGGTATCAATACAGGCTGGGGGATGAAGGGAGCAGCCCTGCAGAGAAGGACTTGAGGGTACTGGTGGATAAAAAGCTGGACATCCTGGGCTGCGTCAAAAGAAGCATGGCCAGCAGGTTGAGTGAGGTGATTCTGCCCCTCTACTCTGCTCTGGTGAGACCCCACCTGCAGTACTGCGTCCAGCTCTGCAGCCCCTAACATAGGAAGGATGTGGACCTGTTGAAGAGGGTCCAGAGGAGGGCCACAAAGATGATGAGAGGGCTGGAGCACCTCTTCTGTGAGGACAGACTGAGGGAGTTGGGGCTGTTTAGCCTGGAGAAGAGGAGGCTCTGGGGAGACCTTGTTGCAGCCTTTCACTATATAGCATGGGCTTATAAGAACGGTGGAGGAATGCTTTTCACCAGGACCTGTAGTAACAGAACAAGGGGTAACTATTTTAATCTGAAAGAGGGTAGATTTAGTGTTTGTTGGTGACACAAAGTCTTAAGGAATGACAGGAATAGCAGGGAAGTGGTGTTCTCTCAATCCTCTCTCAGAAGAAGATGGACTGATATAGTACAAATGAGAAAAAAGAGACAGAAAAAAACTGGAAAGAGCTTTAATGTTTGTCTCTGCAACAGTAGCCTTTGGAAATAACCACTTGTGAAACTTTCAGGGCTTTTGTGTTCCCGAGGCTTCTCCATGACACCAGAGGAAGGCCTGCAGGCCTCCATCAGGGTTCGCACCCAGCGCCACTGGCACGAGCCTCTTGTTCCTCTTGATGCTGAGGGACGCATGGGTCCCAGGCTCTGGGCCAGTGGTCTGAACACGCTGGGCCTTACGCAGCCTCCCCAGCCAGACCTCGAGGCTTTGGAAAGGCTTTTGTCCAGTGGCAGTGAGGAATTTTGCTCGAATTGTGGTTCACAACTGCACACTGGTGTCGAGATGCTGACTGGGTCTGGGTTCGGCCTCCTGCCCGCTAGTTACCATGGGCCAGCACTGGCCACAGGCACAGCATGTGGCCGGCCCCTGGAGATGTCTCTGTCCTGGGGCAGAGTGGTGCAAAGAAGAGCAGCCAAAACTTGCTGAAGGCCACCCAAGGGCTCTGGGTGGAGGTCCCTGTGCAGGCCACATGCACCTGTGAAGAGGGTTTGTAGGCCTGTTTGCCTGCACTGAGCCTGAGACTACCACAACTGACCCCTTCCCATCCCCCAGGAGCACTGGCATCATTTTGGGGCTTCTCCCCCTTCCAGGACCCCCTGTGCCCAGACCTGCCACGCAGCTCTGGGACCGCATCCCACCAGGGTCCTGTGTGTCCCCCCCCAGTGCCTCCCACCCTAGCTGTGACTGGGCACCGTGTCCCCAGCTCCAGTGCGTGAGCCACAGAGACCCTGCAATTACCCACAAAATTTAGCAAGAAACTAAGCAGCTACTCTTCAGCAGCCAACTAACAAAATGTCACAGTGCTTGTATCAGTCTTAATTTGAGCAAAATAGAAGAAATTGCAAAAGTAGCCGTAAGAGGCAGCAAGTTTTAAATTTTGGGAGCATTGTTGCCAACCTTTCTTGTCAAGTCAGGGTCAGCAGCTGGGGAAATGTGTAATTCCTACCAAAGCAGCTGAGGTCTTAGACTCTGTGGAGGTCTAACAGTGCAAGGGAGAAGAGGTGCTAAAAAGGGACAAATAATTCAAGGCCAAAGAGACATAAAATCAATAAAAGATATACTAGTAGGGCAGTCTTTGTGGAATGGATTTTTAATAGGTTTCATACTACTAATTTCTCATAACATGCATTGAGTTCCTTCTAGACTATTAATGATGGTGAAATGAATTCTATTCTCTCTCAAACACTGACTTAATTTTTTCATGCTTTACAGCACAGGTGCAACAGATTTATCCTGTTATTTTTAATCAGTTTGGAAAATAAACATAACACTTCCCACATGTCATTTTAAATGAGCCGTATCCTATTTTGGTACAAGGGGTGTGCTATCTGTCTGGATAACATTTAACTATATAAATGGTAGTAATCAGTTTTCTTTAAATTAAGCTAAAACATGCAGATGCTCCTTGGAGATTTGCATGTATGCTAGCAGCTACTTACTAAAGAGTGGTAAGAATTGAAAAAAACATTAGAGGAAGAACGTATTTATCCTTTGAAAACTGGCAGTATGCATGTATAAAGTTAACCTTCCTTGAGTAGCTTCATCCAGAATAACCATCCCAAAAATCAAATTGCCTTTAAGAAGGCATAAGTCCTGGAAAAGTTGTGCTAATAACAAAGCATGACTTCTGGAGACCAGAAGAAATGTCATACGAAAGATAAGGCATTCTGGTCCTCCAGAACAATCATGTTCAGACACTGAATCTGATTGATAATACTTAGAAATTATTTACCTATTCTAGCCATAGTAAAAACACCATAAAAGTGTCATTGCAGGTGGTAGATTTTTAAGGAATCAAGAACCTTCTCAAATGATATCTGAGGGAAGTGTCTATGCCACGTGCCTTGCAATCTTCTTCCTCTGGGTACTTCCAGTGTACCTAAAATGGAAGCATTTCCTAAATATTTTCTTCAGTTTTTAAAAATTTAATTACATTTTGGGGAGCTGAACACTGCTGTGACTTAAGGCACTGAACTACTTGCTCACTTGGAAGTACCCTCCTAGGCTGTAGAGCAAACCATTCTTCCTCAGGAGAATTCACTGCACATTTGCCGAGTTATGCATCAGAGAAGTATCACTGAATTTGCAAAATTTTGCAAACATATATTAACTGGATTTTACAGGTGGAAACGGTGAATTTCGGGGACTCCTTCCTTTCCCAGTACCAAAGGAATCACCATGGAGCCTGGTAGTTCAGCCCCAGCCTTTGCCATTTGAAACTGCTCTCCCTGTGTCGTCCCTGACAGGCATTCCTTGAGTTAGGTGTCACGATCAATAATGGGAAAAAAAAATCTCCACAGTGGAGGCATGAAATTGCGGCTTCAAGCTGGTGACTAATACCAGTCGGTGTAAGAACTGCAGCACAAACAGGGGATGCTCCAGCAAATGCAAGACTAATGCGCATCAGTATCGCTTGCCTGTAGAAGTGGGATAGTCGTACCAGCGCTCTCCTGCAGCCTGCTTGCATAAAATGCATTAAGGAGCCTTGAACTGTGTTTCTAGAAAAGGAGTTATCTCATACCTAGTATTGTTTGGGAGAACTGACTTTGTTTTTATAGGACTGAAATCTAAGGATATCTTTTTTTTTCCTTTTCCATTTTAGAATACAGCTGATGCAGTATGTAATTTATGGCATTGCATCATTTTTCTTCTTATATGGAATAATCCTTTTGGCAGAAGGTTTTTATACAACAAGTGCTGTGAAGGAGCTGCATGGAGAGTTCAAAACAACAGCCTGTGGCCGCTGCATCAGTGGAATGGTGAGTAGCATTAGAAATGTCTCAGCTTACTAAAGCCTGTTGGGCTCAGTTTGACTCCTGTGCTTTTGAACCCACAACACATTGCTGCCTTCTTTGTTTAACTCCTTATGGGTGGTCAGAGTCAATCCCTGTGGCTGGTCCTTCTTTGAACTTCAAGGCTGCTTGGTCAAATCCAAATTCTGCAGATGGTCTGTCGGGGTGCTACCATGGCCTCCCCTGTCATAAAGCTGAACCCACTGGTCTGAACTAAGTTGATGGAGACTGCTAATTTTAAAACACTCAGTGCAAGACAAAATGAAATTGATGCTTTTGATGGCAGAGCACACTAGTGATGCTTAAAGGCAGACTGTAAAATGGCTGTAGTTTGCAGAGCTATTTAAATATCAAACTGTCATGCCTCTGACTTCCGTAGTCAATTCTGCTTGAGGATGTCTGGATCTTTCAGACAGACAGTAATGAATGAAGCTTCGCAACATCTTTGCACTTGAATCAAGTATTGCTTCTTGCTTTTGCAGATGGCAAAAGACTCACAGATATAACAGTGAGTCTTTTTTGCAAAGTTGAAACATTTAAAGCCTTAAAGTTACAAGCCATCTTCCCTTCAGTATACTTCTGTCTTAAAACAAAATCTTAAACAAAGCTTAACTAAAAATAAAACTTCGCATTCTCACCCACGTTGCCCCGTGGGGCGCACTCTGCAAGAACAGAAACATAACTGTGTTTCTGAGACAGGATTTCAAAGCCATTTCTGAAAATCTGAATTCAAAGCCCGTAGTTACGGAGGAAGCTAAGCAGTATGACAGATTGCCCACGGGAAAGTGTGGGTGAAAAGAGAAGAGGCTTTTGATGTGATTGTTGCATTTCAATATACAATCTATATCCTGGACTTTAAAAATATGTACTTTCAGCTGGTTAAATACAAAGGAGATGCATGTTTATTTTCAAGAGGGTTAGCAATTTTCCACTGTGCTGTTGGATACTCAGTGAATTTTTCAAGAGCTAATAAAAAGAAGACAGCGGATCATTTTCTAGTTAAGCAGCTATTAGCTAGCTCTCTTTCTAGCAAGTATGATCTTCACTGAGGAGTAAAGTTAGATCTAAAGCACTGTTTTCCAAAGATCTAAAATACACTAGAAACGTACACATACGTGCATCTCACTAGTGCAGACAATTGCTTGTGCAGTTGAGTAGTTGCAGGCACATGATTGTCAGCTGCTTATACAAATACCAGTGTGACACATGGAAATATGAGAGAAAAACATGTTTTCATGTTTGCCTATATTTGTCCACCCAACAGAGGAGAGAATTTAGCAGCTGAGTAATGGCTTCGAGCTCTGGTAAGACACATCAGTGGTTAGTGGTGACAGTCATGACATAAAAGATGCTGGTGTGTAGTGGTAAAGCTGCTTAAAACACCAGGGTTAGAACAAGGTTTGCAAGGAGAGACAGCATCTTAACAGACTAATGGCTGCAGCTGGGTAGGGACATGAAGCTTTTGGACATACAGCGATAAATTATTTTTTTTGCCTCTTTGATCAAGAGCTCCTCTACTCTTCCTCTGTTCCATTACTGAGTGAGGTCCCGAAAGGCAGTCACTTCCATCTTATAGAATCATGGAATGGTTTGGGTTGGAAGGGACCTTTAAAGGTCATCTAATCCAACCCCCCTGCATCAGCTTATTACAGAAGACAGACTTCCAACTACTTTCCTAAATTATGTGTTGCAGAGTAGCCATTTCCCACAGTTAGTGGGAATGTGAAAGTGAGTGTGTTTTTGTAGGAGTTAAAGGCTTTGTATAGTTCCTCTCGTGCACACTTCCACATACATGTATGCAAACCCACATTTTATGTATAGTGTATCTATAGAAATCCTTGAAGCTGGCCGTCTTGCTCCTTACCAAAATTCAAAGAGAGAATTCTCATTTCTCACATAAAACATACAGTCTGGTGTATGGCACTATCTAATACAAACCAGGGTATTTCAGTTGAATTGTGTATAAATTAAAGGCTAGCTGGGTTTTTTTATGGGCTTTAGTTTTTGCAAGCACTTCCACCTCCCCACACGCCCACCTTGGCTGACTGTAAAACCTAACCCATTGCTCAACCTCTGCCGTAACGTCTGCAGTGATGTTCAGCGCGTCTGGGCAAAACCCAGTGAGGTTGCAAACTTCCACCACTGCAGCATTAGTTCAGTCCGTCAGTTCTGGATGAGGCTGAGACAACCTCCTCCCTCAGAGCCTTTCCCATCCTTGCTGTTCTTCTCCGGCACGCAGGTTTCAAGTGAGGTGGTACAGCATCAGCGCTTTACTGGAAGTAGAGCCTTTCCAGTCCACCTACAGTTAAATAACAGTGAAAAGGGAACACACAAGATGTAACAGCATTCCCCTGCTTTCCAAGTAGGATCCAAATCCTTGTCTCACCAGCAGGAGGGAGCTAGGAACTGATGCCAGAACTACTGTTTCACCATAAAACTTGGAAGAAGAGGGAAAAGGGAAGAGATCCAGTGGGATGGGGAAGCTGGAGATTTCCAAAGCAATGAGTGCTGCACCTTGTAATCTTACCAAAGTAAATGCACGGAGTAATTTTGTTTTTTTAAAGAGCAAACTCAAATCAGCAAATTTCAATGGAAAATCCTTGATTCTGTAAGGTGAAGTAACTCATTTTTCTTCTTGGCAATGTCTATTAAAACAATTGAATCTTTTTGATCTGCTGTAACGATTGTGGTGTGTTTTCAAAAACAGGTATTCTCAAATGTTACATTGAAAATTGATTTCAATAAATCAGAGAGCATGGGAGAACTCTGTGAACATCGATTCACTCAATTGTTTTGATTTGCAAGTTGTATAGAAATGCTAGTATGTTACAGTTCATTCAAAAAACTCCTTAAATTGATTTTTTTTTTTTGTTAGAGTTTTATTGGTTTTAGCATACAACCAGCATCCCTGCTTAGCTGAGAATCTTGATAAATTAATGGACTGCTCTTTCAGGAGAGCAAGCTGTTTACTCAAGCAGGCTGATGAAAAAGGAAATGTCTGAATTGCTTTCTCAGTAGCGCTTAAACTACCAAAGTATTTGTAAGTAACGAGAACACTGATTGTATTTGTGCTTGGAAATCAAATGGTTTATTACGTGATTTCTGAAAGTATGCTTAAAGATTATTTTGAAGCATTTTTAAGGAAAATTGAAGTACTCTTTTCAAAGCATAAACTTGAAGTGCTTGTGTTTTCTCTGCCCAGTTTGTTTTCCTCACCTACGTGCTTGGAGTGGCCTGGCTTGGGGTCTTTGGCTTCTCTGCTGTGCCTGTCTTCATGTTCTATAACATATGGTCAACTTGCGAAGTCATCAAATCTCTTCAGACAAATGTGACAGTTCCAGGGGACCAGATCTGCGTGGATATCAGGCAATACGGTACTTATTTTAATCCTGATTTAATGCCTTATCCTTTCTCCTTGGTGTGTCTTCAGTAGTTAACTGCCTCAGCCTTTCCAAATGAACAAAATGCAAAAGCATCTTGTGTCTCTGAACATGCTGTGACTTTTCTAATTAATTCAGATTCCACTGATCTCTTTCCAGATGCAATCAATTTAAGTGAACTGGCAAGTCATTTATCTAAAATGATTTAGTAGCGGTTTCCAATACTATAATATTAGGTTTAAAAATAGATCAGCCTCAAAATAAACTGCTTAGAAACAGCGCTGAGAAACAGATAACCGGATTCTGGGTTTTGAACCCATATGCATGTATTCTTTCATTTAAAAAAGCTGGGTTTACATTTAAATGTGAACTTAACACCTGAACTTTGCTCTAACAATTACTTTTAGTTAAAAGACCAAAAACCTGCAGTCGAGAGTCTACCTTAACTGTTACTGAATTAATACGGCTTTGTGATCACACACAGAAATCCAGGGAGGGTGCAGGTAGCAGAGGAATAGGACAATAGCTTAAAATAGGGGTCAGGCTTTTCAAGTAGTTCATTCCTTAAAGTGAGTTTTTCCTAAAGTTAATATTTTCATTTTCCCTCGTACTGAAGAGCTTTTGTCACTGTCACTTTTGGCTTCATTTTAGCTAGCATTTTCTAGGAAAGTTTCTTTTTTGGGACTAAGTCATTCAAAGCTGAGAGAACAGATTCAGAGTTGAAAAAGAAAGCTTGGTTTTGCTTTCCTGTCTGGGCTGTAAGTCCAGACAGACAAGATAAGATAGACTATTTTTAAAAGCAAGAAGTCCCAAATCAGTTAAACGTTTGCATCCTATTTTAGCAACTGACAGCAAGAGGCTGGGAAGATTTTTCCTTCAGCTGCAAAGCCTGGTAGTACAAGAAGAGGTGCTCCTCCACCTTTCTGCTTCTTCTGGTTGTTTTGCAGCTGTATGGGCTGTGCTGTTCCTCTGATCAGTAAAATCATTTGGATTTTAATGAGTCATGGGAGAGAGCAGCTCCTTAACAGGCAACTTGTGTCACTGAACTGTCCTTGCATTTTTGAGTGGAAGGCGTAGCTAAAAGGCTTCAAGAGTATGTTGCAGTTGCACAGAAGAAGCTGCCTTTCAAGTAAAACCTAGAAAATATTTTTGAAAGCCATACCGTCCTGAGATAATTTAAATTACCTACCCCTTACAGAACTGCTAATTCCAACCAGCTGAGTATGAAATGCAAGTTACATGGAGGAGACAAACTGGTTTTCTTCTGTTTCAAATGGCTTTTGCTTAACCTTTACATCTGTGATGGGCCTAAAAGTTCAGATCCTGTCGATTTTTCAGATTTTCAGTCATGTAAGAAAAGTAACCGGCAGACTGAATTTTCTCGTAGCAGTGTTCACTTAATGCTTTTTTACCTACTGGAACTAAAATAGAAAAAAATCCTTCTGTAATTCTTCCCTCTAGCTCCATATTCACACTCTTCTACAGTAGTTACTTGTTGAAGTAGAACTTAATCTAGTTAGTAAGCGCTATCCTGAAAGGTGCCAAGTACCTCCGAGACGCAGATCATCCCTTCCAGTGCTGAGTGGGGGAGTAGGCAGTGTGTGGCTGGACCTGAAGTGCAAAAACCCACCCAACCATTTGGCTGCCATATGGGAAAACCACATCTGAGAACGCGTCTTGGCAGCAAGCCTCGGTACAGGGAGAAAGCACAACTTGAGTGAGTTTTTAAGTCCTCCCACCAGCTCAAAGCTGTACTGGTCAACGCACAGATGCCCAGAATGGGAACACAACTGGCAAGTGGGAGGAAAAGATAAGAGCGGAACAGAAAGTGTGCACTGATTGCTAAAATTAGTGGTTTCTTTTGCTGTCGTATTTCAGGTATTATCCCTTGGAATGCTGTACCTGGCAAAGCCTGTGGCCCGATTTTAGAGAACATCTGCAACACGAATGAGGTACGGAAATGTAACCGATGCGCAGCTTTTGCCTCCAAGTCGCTTGGGCACTGTGTAGTAACTAATTTGGTGACATTTTTTGAAGAAAACTAATACTAATAGTATAAAGAGATGGATTTAAACACAAGACTGAAATTATTCTGCGTTAAGTCATCCAGAAAATGAAAATTATTTCAGAACATTTTTATTTTTTAAAGCTTTGAATACCTTGCTATAAAGAGGGTTTTATTATCCTTATTCTCTAGAAGAGCTGAAAGGCATTTTATACTATCCTCAACGACTTCAATGTTTTTAACATGTTTTTTCTCTAGTTCTACATGTCTTACCACCTGTTCATTGTGGCTTGTGCTGGAGCTGGTGCCACTGTCATAGCACTGGTGGGTAGCATTTTTTTGTTGTTGTTTTATTGTGTAACATGTTCCTTTCAGGCTTAAGATGCTTTAAGATTAAATTTTGTGTATCTTAAAAATAACGATGCTAGACATTAAGCAGGGTGAGCTGTAATCCCCATTATTTGCTGCTGTGGTTTGGTCATTACAGGTCAGCAGGTCCTGAACTTTTGCTTTAAGAAATCATCTTACCCAACCTCCCCCATCCTTAAAATAGAAGTATTTGCATGTCCTTTGAAAATCCTGCTTCTACCCACTACTTCTGTTTTCACGTCCGCTATTTCTTTTCATTTTTGTAGTTTATTTGATCAATCTCTTGAAACCTCTTGGCTTTTTTGTCTGGACCCAGGCAGTTCGCCGGGTCCAACTCTGCAGTGCCAGTTACAGGTGGCAGCTGGGAAAAGGGACGTTCACAAGATGACTTGCTTCCTAAGTCTAACGCTTCCTCTATCTGCCAGCTTCTAACCCCATGCCAGCCAAATCCAGGTGTGATACTCACGATTTGTTGATGAAATAGCCTTAGGTCTTTATCTCCGGATAAATGGCACGTTATTTATCTTGCATCTTCACCCTGGAAGAAGCTCAGAGTAACGTCTGTTGTAAAAGTATCGACGGTTGCCCATGTGGGCTTGAGCTGTCACCTTGTTGTGTCTTACTCTCCTGTATTTTGTTCTCTTCCACCAGCTGATCTACATGATGGCTACTACATATAACTATGCTGTTTTGAAGTTTAAGAGTCGGGAAGATTGCTGCACTAAATTCTAAATTGTATAAGCCCAGTAAAGAGCTGCATTGCGTAGCTTGAAATACCACTGACACCCTAGGCTAAAAGTCTAGCTTTCTGAATTTTGTTACAGTAATTGTAAATAGCTTCAGTAAGCATCATCTAGCTTATCAGATTAATAAAGTGACTTCTTGTATATGAACTATGATGTGGATGAGATCTGGCTATTTTTTTCATGTCGAGAGGATTCAGTTACTGTAGGGGTGTTTATAAATCATCCTTCTGAAGGGGGGATGTTTCCATTTCAAGTCTCCACTTGCTTTTTGACAGTCATCTCTCAAACAAATACTGGAACAGTTCAGGGTCAGAATTATTAATTTATTCTTCGTCCTGAACACCTGAGCATACAAAATAAGTGTGACACAAAAGAAAAGGAACAGTAAAGTAGTGCCAGTCTCTTTTGGCAGAAATCAGAAGCCCAGGTATGATGAATTGGTTGGCTTTTATTTCCCGTGCACAGATGATAAAGTCGATTATTTTCTTTTACTTCCTTTTTAAGTAATTACCAAATCTCGCTCTCTCCGGAAGGAAATATATCCTTGCATTAGCTCTGCGTAAAACAATCACATTCTTTCTTTTGGACCCTGAACTGGTAAGAAAAAAGTGTATAAATTGCTTCTGTTGTTGTGTGGCTTGCACTTTAGTAACTGATTTCTCAGTAGCCAGATCTCAAAACTGTAAGTATGACTGCACAGGAAGCAAAACCATGCATAGATCATAGCGACCTGTTGGAAATTTTTTTTTTTTTTAAAAAGTGAAGTGAATCTGTTTTCAGATGTAGATTTTTTGCATGAAGTATGGTGAAAAGAAGGTGGGAAGAGATGAATGCACAAACTAGAAAAAAAACCACACAATAATAAAAAAGAACCAGTTGCTATATATGATATAAAACTCTTCACCTGAGGTTGGACAATGGAAGTGTAAAATGTAGTTATAAAAATGTACGATTAAGACTTCTTAACTCAGAGATTGCATGCTTTTGATTAGTTTTGGACTCATGTTTTGTCGCTTAATTTTTCAATATGTTAATGTAGCCTCGTTCATGTAAATAAAACTGTTTACAGTTTCAGGCTTTTTCCACGGGGAGGGTGGAATTCTCATCTGCTTGTTGGGGGACAAGACTTCCCAGGATCTGGGCTTCGATGTGCATAAACACTGCAACCTTAGAAAGCAGTTCTTCTGAGCACCTCGTAGTTTGCGTGTATTGCCACATATATATTGCCATATATAGAAAACCTTTTCCTGCTTCCCTCCATTCTGCATTTTAATAGATCCGTACAACTCTGTAGCTCATTTTATTGCCGTGATACTAACTGTCTCTAAATTGTGAATAACCAACTGAAGTATTAGCATGCCAAATTCTAGAGATCTTCGAAAATAGCCTCTGTGCTTGTTTTAATAACAGAATGCTTATTAACGTAGAATAACTATTTTTTTTGGTCGTTATTTTAAAGAGCGTCTATTAATCTAACTAGCAGCTTGCTTTGCCTCTTGACATGCTCACTAGCCATCATGCTCACCCTTCTCTTCCAGATCCACTTCCTCATGATACTGTCTTCTAACTGGGCCTACTTAAAGGATGCAAGCAAAATGCAGGCCTACCAAGATATCAAAGCAAAAGAAGAGCAGGAGCTTCAGGATATCCAGTCTCGGTCAAAAGAGCAACTCAATTCTTACACATAAATGTTTGCCACAGTAATTCAGCAGAAGAATTCTGTAGCTCTGACAAATCAACAAATAGCTGCTCTGCAGTACAGATGTGTGTCTACCAAACAAAATTAGAGAGAAGTGCAAAAGCTTCACATTCCAGCTCCTGGAACACATTCATAGGGAAATCTTCCCATGGGTAATCTTCCATCCTTTCATACAGAGAATGGAGGTTTTATTCCAGGCATTTTAAAAGGCAACACTTCACAATAAGCGACCAAATTCTTCTTCTACTTCAAGACTTTTGATATTTAGTATTTGACGTGTTCTACAGCATGACATCCTGCACGAAACCGTAGCAGGTGCTCCAAACCAGCAGGCAGTAGATCTCTGTACAGACCTTAGGCAAAGGCACGCGTACGGCGTGTGATTTCCTATCTTGGTTTCTAGACCAAACGAAACCGTGGCCGGCTCCGACTTCTGACAGCTCGTGCTGACGTGACAGCACAGTTGCAGCAGTTCCGCCTTTGAACGCTCGTTCCATGGGCCACAGGAACAGCACTCTCCTCTCGTGCCACACTTTTTTTATGAAGAAGCAGTCACGCTCCTGTGCTTCTGTGAGCGCTGAGCAGATGTCCCACGTTTTAATTTTTTTAGTAACTATTTAACGGAATGTAGATCCCCGGATCTGGATAATGATCCCCTTCTTTGAAAATAAATGTCAGCTTTGCCTTAATATTTATTTTCTATAAATGTCTTAGCATTTATATAGTGGCAGGAGACCATTATCCTACATTTTAAGTAAGTGAAAAGTGTTACCTTATTAAAATGACACTGATCTGACTATTCCAAATGAGCAGATGAGAAAGTTTGCAGAGTTTTACACAAACAAGAAAAATTAACAGCCATAAAACAGAATACAGGATGTCCACCTTTCTCTTATCTTGGTGCTTAGCAAATTTATAGTCAGTGCTTATGTGTTTTCCTTTTTACAAATTAATTAGCACATTATTAAGAAAACGTGGTGTTCAGAAAAAACAACAAACTGGTGCCATTTTAAAGTCATTTCCCATAGAAGTCTGCCTTCTAATTAATGTTTTTTTTCAGAAGCATTCAGTGATATCTTGAGTATTAGTGATGGTATATTTGGTGTTTGTTCTATATGATATATATATATATATATAAATGTTGGGGGGAAAAGTAAAATACATCAGTCATTTGAAAAAACGAAATATTCAGGTCATACCCATGATAAGCTGATGTGTGGTTTGATAGTTTTGACTGCTGAACATAAAAGGAAGCACAAATTTCTTCAAGTCAGTATTAAGCGAAAAGGCATTTTGGGGGAAATTAACTTCAAATAGAATTGTTTTCATTAAATATTGAAGTCTAATTTGACAGTTTCAAAAAAAAGGGGCAAAGTTGATCAACGTAGAGCAAATATGACAAAATAGCCTAGTGTATGTTCTTACCTGTTGCATGAAGGAGACATTTCTACAGCAATGCAGGTGATGTTCTAGCCCAGTGTTTGCATAAGGGTAATAATGGAGGCAGTGTCTTAAAGCCTAATTCTTTTCTAATTCAGTGTAGCTATTACTGGGAGTTTTTGAAGTTTTGTTTTAAGTAGTCTAATATTTTTATGTAAAGAGCATTAAATTTTGCTATGTATAAATTTTTGTAACCTAACAGTGAATCAATATTTTCTATCAGTGCCAAGGGCTTCCTGTAGTTACATCCAAGTGTTAAAATAAATATTTGTAGATAATAGACACCACTTGTGTATGCTTATTTGAAAACAGACCTACAGCTACTCTCTACTAGTGCATCTCTAGGCTTTATGTCTCTAGCTGAAGTTAAACACGTTTTGTTCAGTGGTATCCATTTGCTCCTGTACTGGGAAGGGAGGCCCTGCAGGTGTACGCTTCTGCATGGGAAGGCAGCGAGCGTTTCCAGCATGAAGTACGGGTGGTTGTTCCAGGCCAGCATAATGCAACAAGCACTACCCGTGCCCGTCCTGACATCAAACAGGAGGAGTCGCGCAGACATTTTGTAAATGCCAGCATTGCTGCAACACCAAATTAAGCAGCATGTAAAATCAGTAGCCACCAAATCACTTTCTTTCTTCATTTCTAAAAGCCGAGTTTATTTCTGTCACATTTTTGGTACCTCATGTTTCAACATCCCAGGAATTTGAGACAGAGCTTTGGTTTTTGCCCTTAAATTCTGTCAAACTTGGCTTCATGTTCTTGCAGTTAGGTCAAGATGAGCAGCCTGAAACACAGTGCAAGTTGTAATATATGCTGCCACCCAAAACTACTTCATTGATTAAAAAAATACTGTATTTTATACTGTAAATAAAGTTTAATGATCTTGCCTATAATCTACCTACAAAATACAAAGCTTAAATAAAGATGAGTTAAATAGCATTTTTATTTGAATTTCTCCATTCTGGGCTGGTTAATACCAACAAGGTGATACACCAGATAAGGCTGCTTTAAAAGCGTTTGCTTCCCTTGCCGTAGCAGTAGGCGGCGTGCATCAGCTTGAGTCTGCCACACTCTGCTCTCAAGCTGCGCAAGCCAAGGGTCTCCACAGGACACCTTTAAAAATGTGATTATGATTGAATTTTTTTTTGGTCACTGTTACTTTGACCTACAGTTTGTAACAGTTGGAAGGGAAGGGGGCAGGAGGGTGGGGGAAGCACCACTTGAAAAGCTGTCAAAGGTTACAGAAATTCAGTGCCAAAGCCAGTCCTACCTGAACACACCGCTTCATTTCTTTACATGGCTTTGTCCTTCCTCTCACCCCACTCAAGGGCCTCCTTCTGGACTAGTGACACATCAGGGCTCACTATGTGAAGTCAATGACTGAACTGATGAGACAGTGCAAAAATCAGCTTTATTCATTTATAATTATACAGCCTGCAGTCTTGGTGCTGAACATTTATTAAAACTTTTTACAGGCAGAAAGCGGCTTTAAAAACATGTTTATTGAAAAAAAAAAAAACAAACCAAACAAACCAACCAGCCAACCCCAAAAAACCAAAATACACATAAATTCAGTAGCTGTTCACCAGAAGTTTTCATCCACCTCTCCATGAGAAATGTCTGCAGTGCTGTATTAAGGACAGGAGGGAGGGAAAGAAAGTGGTAAGAGTCAAAGGTAGTTTCTTATCTTAAATAGAAATATGATGTGTTTTAAAAACCAAGTTAGGAGTCTTGCCTATGCTACAATTCTCTTGCTGTTTCAGTGAACTGAAGGACATAAGCAAGCCTTTAGGAGTGAGGATTTGGGCCCTCATGAACGGAAAGCCATCCAGTCTGTCAAGCATCAGTACAATCTATCCACTGCTTTTGCAGTGCTAACCCAGTGAAACGAACGCTACATGGGTACAATTCAGGAGCACCAAGGTAGGGCCTGGCGTGTAAAACAGCTCTTTAAAGACACAGTGTCGTAGTTCAGCCCCAACGGGGACCAGACTACGCAGTCTCTCTCTCACTCCCCCCACTCTCCGAGAGAAGGAGGAGATTTGACAAAAGAAAACCAGGGAAAAAAAAACAAACAAACACACGGGTTGAGATTGAACAAAAAGTAAATTTAACAGTAATGACAGAAGAAAACAAGAGAGTGATGGAACACAAATACAGTATAATAGCTCACAACAGATCTCCACATCCAGTCTCTTCCAACTAGGAGGGCCTCCCTTCAGCACCCTCCTCACTTATATACTGAGCATGATGTCAGATGGGATGGAATAGCCCTTTGGCTAATTTGGGTAAATTAACCCCAGCTGTTAGCTAATTAGTTAACTATCCCAGCCATAGGGGCTACCAGCTTCAGTTCTCCACCCAGCTCAGGTAAATATTAACTCTATCCTGGCCAGAACCAGGACACACAGATAATACTGAATCATTACTATGGTTAGTGTGCGCATTTTATTTTTTTTTTTAAATGCTCCACATTTTTTACTTACGTGTATTTTCGATTCTATATCTTCAAATAGATTTGGTAGGAGGTTGCTGGGTTTTTCTTCTCTCAAGCAACTGAAAATTATGTATCCTTATTTATCAATGTCTAGAGAGAGACCCAGAGGAAATGCCCTAGCTGTGTAACTCTGCACGCAGCCAAAAATCTCTGAAAAAATCGTGTGAACTAGTTTCTTCATGGTGCTACTGGTAAATCAAAGCCAGATTCAGTGCTAATAACAGAATCTGCAAGGTGCAGCACAGACAGACTTTCACAGGGCCATTACCCAAGAAGCAGCTCCTCCACTTCAGCGCACTGTGAAAGAACTGAGATGCTGCTCAGTAGCAGATAAAAAGTTCTAATTGCCACAGCTGTCGAAACAGATCACTGACTCTAGTTTCCAGATCCAAATTCCATACAGTGCTTAACTTACTTACCTGTATAAGAATTAGAAGAATCCTCAATTTTTCCAACAGATTTGCTTTCAATTACTACTTTATTTTGCTTTTTAAGGAGGCAGATGTCTCTTATCATAATTCATACTATATTTATTAATATGGAGTTATAGAAGTTACTAATAGGTAACATGAGTCTTACCTGTCATCCTTTTCACTAGACAGAAGTCCCTCTGTAAGTGATACTTCTCCTATTTCTTCTTTTTTTGAATCCTGGCACCCAAGAGGAAAATGCACTTTCTGTTACTGGTTCTTAGGTCGAGGTTTAGGTGACTCTAATAACAGTATCTGTATTTTAAGGCACCTAACTCAAAATAGAAATCTTCTGCAGGAGTCACCCTATTTCTACAAATGCTACGTTGCAAACAGAATGATGACACTTTGGAAAATCAGGTTTGGATAATGTCTGAACAAAAGGATGCTGCAGGCTTTCAGCAAAGGAATGCTCACCCATGTACAGACCTGTTCTTTAAGGTCAGATTTTCCATTTTGCCAGAATAAATTGTCAGTTGTGCTACTGGAACACAAACTGACCTGCGTAGATTCAAACTGTATTTAACCACAGTTTAAACTAAAAATTGAGGACATTTAAATGTAAATACTGTCCTAATATCTAAAAACCAAATAAACTAACAAACCCCCTCCCATAGGATACCAGAACAAAAAACACTATAGAAGAAAATTTTCTTTTTTTTCCTTTTGAATCAACACATTTTTGCAATACAAATACACTAATCTCTGCAGGTTGTTGCAGAAAGCTTCTGAATAAAGGGGAAAAAAAAGGAGAATATTGTTTCCATTCTAAGCATACTTAGCAAGACACAAATTCGGTCAATAATATTTTTGGGACTTAGTTTTGAGAATAATCACCTTTTTTGCCAGTTCCTGCTCTCTGCTCTGCTGAATTATTCTCATGTATTTTTCTAATGGATTTGAAGGAGGATCCTTTATATTGTCTTTAGCACCAGAATTACTGTTTTCAGATTTTACCACCTTCTTATCTTCTTTTTCTTCATCTATTTTCATCGAGTCTTGACTCCACTTTAAGACACAAAATCAAAATTAAATAGGGTTTACCTCAAGAAAAATACCTTTGTATCTGCACTACATGGAGGATTTCACATTAACCTCTGTAAAACACGCCGGTCTAAACACCATTAAACTGGTTACATGCAGTTCAAGATTAAATGTTAAGCTATTGCTTCAATTCAGAAAGCCGCTTTCAAAAAAATGCACTCTAACCCTGTCTGGGTGTCTGAGATGCTGTGAGGCCTGAGGCTTCTACGCATGACATCTACAGGTGAATGGAAGATGAGCTGACACAGGTATGCAAGATTCTTGAAGGGTCTGGTTTGCTGTTGTGAAGGTTGGCGTGAGCACTTCTGATCAATACGACTCCAGTGATTCAAATTAACCAAGCTTTATGGGTGGGAAGAGGAAGATGAAATGGGAGGGACCAAAACCCAAGTTTTATACAGGTCCCAGCAGTCCGGAACACTACTTCAACACATGGTACATCATCTCAAAGGGATTTAAGTAAACTCCTTAAGGTCTCATTATAACTTCTGCTTCCAAGAAAGGACCATAGACACCCTGATTCAGGCTAATGAACAGATGGACATTAACCCGCCAGCAGCAGTCCAGACCAGCAAGACAGCGAATGTATAGTACGTACTGATGGCCTGGTGACAGCTGCCTTCTAAGTTCTGGCCATAAAACTGTAGCTTCCAGTTACATGAAGTATGGAATAAAAAGCATCTGTTTCCAGTGAAAATATTACTTGGCATAAGGAGAAATTCTAGCGAGACTCTTTGGTTAATCGCACAAATACATAAAAGAACTTGGCCTCTACTACTTTCACTGAAAGAGTAAAATCTATTTTTAACCAAGTAACACACACAGTGATCCTAAAATGCATGGCACTACAGAGCTGCATTACTGTCAGAAATTCAAATACTAAAAGTTCACCACCTCTTTGTTAAGCTCTTCCACTTCTTTTTGCTCTCTTTCCAAAGCTGCTTCTTGTTCTCTCTCTCTCCTTTCTTCTCTTGCTTTCCTTTCTTCTTCTAGGTATTTCTCAGCTTCTCTATTCTGTTCTTCAATCTGTCTTTGATCCAGCACTGCTGTGAAACAATATTTCAACATCTGAGATTTCATTTACGTGGTTCAGTAATCTACTGCAGTGGCAGACAAATACATACACAGTAACAGGTTCCTGTATAACATTAACAGTAAATGAAAAACAACTGGATATATTGTTTATACATATACATATACCAAAGTTATTCTTAGGTATCCGGTAATGTTTCCTCCCACCTTTATACATTTTTATTCTGATATATGACTCACTAAGAATTAAACAGTAAAGTCAAATTAGAGGCCAAAGAGTTGACAAATCTCTCTCTGCACTTCTCATTAAATCTCTGTTATCCTAAAGTTCATGTTTCTATATTCTTTCCCCCTCTGCAATATACAATTTTTTATATTTATAAAGCAAAATACTTAGAAAACCTTTGAAAATTATCGCAGGACACACTGCTGATGTGACCACTATCTTAAAAAAAACCTGTGTAAGTAGAACAATATTCAGATAGTCATTACATATGCAAACTACATACTGAGAATTGTTAGAAGCTAGAAAGCTCTTCTCTAAATAGAAATAATCATAATTCTATCTAGAACAATTAGAAAAGCAGCATACTGCACTGAAACCATCCTCATCTAGGCAAAGAATTAAAAAAGCATTGTGATAATACAATTTGTGAACAGAATCAAGAAAAACGAAAAAAAAAATCCAAACAAGCAGTACATAAAATATTTTTTAAAAACAAAACAAAACAAAACCTTTCCAGTCGTATTTCTATCAAGAGTAGAAATAATATTGAATAATCATCCTAAAGAGAAAAGGCAAAACCAAATTTGTCTCTCCAGAAGCTGGACAGGGGGGTGGGATGGGTGGCAAAAGTGTTTAAATTAAAAACAAATTTAACCAAAACCAGAGTGAGTCATCCTCATACAGTAAAGCAAAAGGAAACATTCCTTCCTCTTTATTGCGTACTCAGCATACATACCTACAGAATGTTAAATATTTGGCTTTTTGTTTTATACATTTGACATTTAAAAAGAGTATTCACTTTGGTTTCTGAGCTGAGAACTCACTTAAGTCCTGTGGCGAAGTGGCTGTTGCTGGCACAGTGGCTGTGACATGGTTTCCATTGACGATGTCCCCAGATGGATACAAGGCATCACTTTCACACTGCTCTGGAATGTCCCCCTGATCTGGAGAAGAAATTTGAACAACGGCTTCATTATTTTGTAATTACAATAGCGGGGCACAGCAATGGACACAAAGTGTGGGAATGGCTGAATTAGAACACATAAATATCAGCACTAATTGAGCATTTTCCCTTCAACTTGACCATTTCCCCGAGGATTAAGAATTATCACAGGCTGCACTTGCTTCTTTAATTACAGAATTGTTAGTTTTGAAATTAGCTATTGGAACACATCTGTTTACAAAGCCAAAACAGATTCATGAATAAATATACAGCAGAAAACAAAAATGTTTTCATGTCTTTACATAATCAAGATACAGGTCACATAAAAATTACAGCTCCAAGCTTAGCTCATCCTTTCCACGCACATAAAACAACCTTTAATTATTTGATTGCATACTATTTCTTTATTAGGATCCTTGCCTTCTTCAGTGCACAGGATGGATACTGCTAACTCATATATTCTACATTACATTTTCTTCTCCCTGCGCAACGTGCCTCTGAATTTACGAAAACACAATTACTGTACTTCTGTTGTGGTCGTTGCTATGATATTCAATTGCTTCTTAACTATTTATTTGCAAAGTAAGCAGACTGCTATTATCTCAACTTTATGGGACAAAGCAAAAAGAGATAAGAAGTCAGATACAGCCACTATCTCTAGGTGGCCAAACTGAAATACAGCATCATTGTTACAAGCATTTACTGTAATAGAGTACAGATGCCTTATATATCTCCTTAACTTTCAGGTAAAGGTTTAGAAAATATCAATTTCCCATCCTTCAAATATTATCAAGGTTTCAAGCATTCTTCTTTTCCACATCATAATAAAACTGAAATATCTTGCACAAAGAAAGACAAGACACCCAAATGAATCAGGCTCTCTGAATGGTCTGAATCTCTTTAAATTAAAGTACTTTTAAAGGAATTATAGATGAAAGCATCACAGAAAATTTCTGCCAAACTGTCAGTCTAGCGAAGTTATGAGAATGTTTTCAGTTTCTTACAAAATAAACAGAGAGTCCTACCAGCTTTGCCTAGGAAAGTAAATTCTACATATGTTTTAGGTAAGACCAAAGTAATGGGCTATCACACTCAGAAGAAAATCTACTCTGTTTTTTTTCCCCTCTTTAACTTTAGGTTTAAATTATAAAGGTTATCAACAATAACACTATTTCCATATGAGGCATCAGTATGTTTCAGGGTATGTAACATTTAAATAACCAAAAAATTCTCTCACAAATAGGTTCCACTTAAATATTATATCTAACTTCTAAGTATCTGCTAACCACACAAACAAACAAAAAAACCAACCCCAAAACAATGTAATATAAAATAATATAACAATATAATATAAACCCAAAACACCTTTATATTAATCTTTCTGCAAAGGACAAAAAGGTAACACTCTTTGTACACCTTCTCTCTTTCATGGAAGGGTGGACAGCAAGAGATGCCTTATTTCATAAAGATGAGCACATCAACTAAAAGCAATTACTGCCAACAAAAATTCCAGTCTCACAGTAGGATTAAAAGGCTTTCCATATCTTCTGGCATCTCCTTCACTCCATTGTTTTCTTCTACTCTTATCAACTTCTTCCTTCATTTTATCTTATTCTACATTTACTTTTTAGATTTTACATTCTTATTCCCCCTCAATTCCTTCAGTGTTACCTTCTCCCCTTTTCAGCCATTCTGATTTCCTTCTACATCCTGAGATTGTCTTTTCATGCAGTCTGACCCAGCTAAAGTACTGCTGATTTAGAAATCGATGGCATATGCAAACTCTTAAAATTATTCTTCTGACTACCACACATCACTAAATGATACAGTAGTAACTTACTTGTGCACAGCACCTACTCAGACCTAACTGCCAAGAACACGCCAGTCTTTTCTCATAAGTGATAAAATAAAAATGAGATATGTAATGTATTCCTAAAAGTCTCTATTACAAAATTGAACAAATAAATTTGAATTTAATTAAAATATGAGATAAGTAGAAACCATTAGTGACTACAAGCTCGGTTCACATTCAAATAATGCATTTAAAGCTTATAAAAAGAAAACTAAATGAGATAAACTAAAAAGCAATAAATGTACTGAGTAAAACTTCACAGAGAAATGCACAGACGAGTCATTAGCTTCTGCTACTCATCACTAAACACCACCAGCACATTTGCTGTTTGAACACACAGTATCTTTTTCGTTTGGCTGAGTTTTGAAATATTGGAAGCCATATTCTCACAGGTTCAGAATCGCTAGCAAGGGCATCACTCCACCTTCCACATGACCTAACCACAACCAAAAGAACAAGCCAGTCTCAGACCCAGGAAAACACTCACAGCAGTTCGGAATATTTTCTTTGAAATCAGTGATTCTCACTCTCCCATACAATAATTATAATCTCTGTACCAACTATGAATTTAATTATACCACCCAATGACATATCTCCACCAGTCTCAAGGCTTTACGGATCTAGCAAAATTTGGAAATGGGAAAGGTCTTTAGCTTGCTGTTCACATCTTTCTCACTGACAATTTCACTTCAAACCCACAGTTTCATGTGAGATAAGGCTACGCAAGTCCAACATTAAAGATTTCACTCAAATGCTGAAAAACTAGGAAATAAAGCCACTATCTGTGTTTCTATTTCTCTCTCCATATATACAAGTGGCTATAAAGTGCACTAACTTTCATTATCTTCCTCTTTCTACAGTACCTTAGTTACATAAAAATTTTTGAAAACTGACCCTGCAGGCTTGACTGCAGCACGTAGAGAGAAAGAAGCATTTTATAGCATGCAATGCAAAACACCACATAACGACAAGAGAGCAGAAATGTAGATAAATAAAATGCTGACCTCGAAGAAAAAAAAAAAAAAAATCATGTTTCAGTATCTGAACTTTATGTTCCAAAACCACTCAGAGATGCTGATTAACGACAGCATAACTGCAAGTGTTCTTCACATATTTACACACACTTCTAAATTAACTTCTAATCCATAATACTATTTAAGCCTCAGTTATTGAAGGAAAAATCAACAAGAGGATATGGAATGGCTGCAGAAATTTATCTTCAGAATTACAACTTGGAAATCCTGCTCTGATATTGGTCCATGATGAATACTCCCTGGAGTTCTACTTTATGCAGCAAATATAACAGAGCCTCAAGTTAGTTCATATACCAACTAGTACAATTTGCTGTTTAAGAAAAAAATCCTACACAATTTTAAAACATTCTGGAACAACTGTCAGACCTACATGCATTAATCAGAACAAGGTTAGGCAAGATTTCCAAACAAAAAGTATATTCCAAAATTTCAGAACCAACTTGATTTTAGTGTCTACTTATTACTACATACATCTCCTCTAAAGATGCAAATACGAAGAAAACTAATCCTTCATCATCTGAAACAGTTTGTTTTTCTTATTTCCAACATCAATCAGAATTTTTTCTCACTACTGTCTTAAACTATAAAGACAATGGTCTTAGAACTGTTAAGCCCCAAGGCGTCAAAACTTTCTAAAATGCACTAAAACGTACATTCAAGAGAAGAAATGGGTTCTTCAAGGTCCTCATACATTAGTTTCTCTGGTTTGGGGATATCACTGAAATCTTGTTTAACTGTTCGTTGATTATGAAGTCTGAAAGAAGAAGGAAGAACATAAATAATTTAATAAACATAAATGCTAAACTTTAAGCAAATTGCATTCTGACATTTAAATACAAGGATTACTCACATGCTTAGCCACAGACTAAACCAAACGTAAAAACCATGCAACCAAAATCTGGTAACTTTCTGACTCAAAAAGTCAGAAAAAGTCAGGAAAAAAAAAAAAAAGTCAGAAAAAGTCTGTCTCTCTGACAGTCATCTCCCTGCAGCCTTTCCCCAAGGCCTACATATGACATAAAGGCATTACGTTAAATCAAAATACACTCTCAAAAGGCATGAAAAGGAGTAACGGAAAAAAAGGAGAAATACAATGAAATGTGAAGTCAACTGAAACTAAGAAATTTGCCCTTTTAGGCTCTGTGTTACAGTCCAATTCCATCTTAACAGATGTGTTTGAAATGTATTAGGATTAGATGTCTGGCAAAATATATACACAGGGGTGAGTATCTGGGTGCTACAAAAAATGGGGTTAGTGCCCTCATTCTAAATCCCCATTTATCTCATCAGAAAGATAATGGGAAAGAACAGTATCTCCCACGTGACTCAGCTACTAAACTCTGCCCAGAACCAGAATAGCAAAAGGAGTGCAGGTCAGTAATGAAATTCAGCAGCAGCACTTCATAAAGGAGCTTACTTCACACCAGCTGGTGCTCTTCACCATGACATAAATATGTTTGTGCTTACAATTTCTAAGGAATTCAGGTCTTCTATGGGGCAAATGTGGAGAACAAAGAAAACACCCTCCCCTCCCAAGGAGACATGTTCAATAAAAAATGTAAATCTGGGAACAAACAAATAAACCTGCATTGTCAGAAGGATAGTTCAGTAACATCAGTGGGGAAAAATACCCTGTAAATTAAATAAAGTAGAATAAATGGAAGGTCAAGATTTTGGAAATCTGCTTCACGTTTTTAGTCTTTCCTTCACAGAAATGTTTAAGTGTTAAATACTTCTTAAGAATGCAAAGTTCAAGGACATGCATGTCACTCTCTTCAATACTGTGTCCTGCCACACTCCTAGAAAGACAGTCAATACCCTGCCTCGGATTCGACAACCAGAAGAGGTCTGCCTCATGAAGACCAACACACACATATTTCCAAATAGTTTTCAAAATTTGTTCCATCAACCAGTTGGCAACCAAACCCTGGACTGCACCTAATGTCAATATTCCATAAAACAGTACTGCTGTGCCAATCAACACCAAATGATCAAATTGCATGAGTTATCCTTAAAATTACCACTAAAGCTTAAACAAAGAAAAATAACCACCACCATCTAAACGACTTTGTTTATGTCTGAAATTACTTTTTTAGCCTAAAACTGGTAACAAGCCTCACAATTGCTTTCTTCAGCCCTAAATAAAAAAAGGAACATTTTAGATAATAATCTGCCTTATAACTCTAGTCTTCCTGTCTGTTTATTGGCTTCCTTCATACCACTCATATCTTGAAATATAAACAAACAAGGAGCTCCTGTAGTCACACAAGCAATTGTTCTTCCCCAATGGCAGAGGTCTAACTTGCAATGGCTTACTGGTGTTACAGCATCATATTTTATTTTCTTTTAGAAGAAAAATTTCCCATTGCCACTTAAAATCTACAGGTCATAAACTAATCCCACAATACACATCAATGATGTGGCATTTGCCTAGTAATGAGAGTAAATAGCTGCAAAAGCCCACACATGCATTTCTCAAATACTTTATGTAACAGAAAACAGTCCAAGGCACAAGAAATTAAGAAATACCCAACACAAGAATGTTTTCCTTTTAAGAAAGTCTTGGGAAAGCAGCAAGTTCAAGGAAATTATTGGGACCTCATACCCTTGCTTTGTCACAAATAACGCAAGAGAGCAACTACAATCCAGAGCTGCCTGCCCAGACCCTGGCCTGTTCTTTGCACCACCACTTGCTCCTACTGTTCACTCTCCAGGCAGCATGGGCTCTACAACATCCTTCAAAGAAGCACAGTCCCTCACAGTATTAAGAGCGTTTTCCCATATCACCTTAACATGCAGGTTAATGCTCAACCTTCACTTCATAAGGTCTGTCACAGGAATTCAGGGAATCTGAAAGACACTGTAGAAAATGTGAACGAAGCAGGGAAAGAAGAGACAGCCACTTACAGGAACTAATGTCACAGTCCCTAGAAATCCCAACAGTTTATTTTCAAGGCCAAGGACATAAAGGCTCTCTCTCCCCAAATTCTAACCACAGAGACTCTCTCTACATTAAATGTATATTGAGGACTGGATAACAAAAAAAATAAGAAAGCCCTACAACTGCCTGCTAGAGTTGCTGCAGGACAAGGTGTCTTTCTTCAGCCATCAAAACTGGAATGATGGCTAGCAGGTTAAGGCAAATTCAAGTGTCTCTTCTTAGGAAAGAAACATTAAATATTAAATACGCAAGCTTTTTCTAAAGACACCTAGTCACTATTCTGTTTTGGAGAGTGGAGGCAGCAGCGACCATTAAGAACAGAAGAATTTCATGCATGGAAAGAAGAGACACAGAGAGGAAAGAGAAGTCATTTTTATGCAGCTTAATTTTGCCAAGTTATTAATTTACTTAAAACACATCTTAAAAAAAAAAACCACACCAAAGGAAAAGAGAAAAAAGTTCTGCTACTCATCCCCTTCCCACATGCAAAGGAGACTGGAGCTTCCTATTCTGAAAACAGTTACAGAGGCACATGAACAAGCTCTTCAGAGAAAAAAAAATAGCATTGCAGCTTGTTAATGAATGAAGTGAGAACGTACAACTGTCTTAGTTTAAATTCTCAAGACAGACAGGAGAAACTACTGAGCTTCAATCAGCAAAAGCTCATCAGTCAGGTCACAGATGTAAAAATGGAGACACAACAGAAGTGACATAGCTTTGCTCAAGGAGTTACCGGCCTTTTTATATTAAGGACTTGTGTGCATCAAATATAACCTCAATAGCTTTTGAGCATCAAGTAGATGCAAAAAGTCTGTTCTGATATTGGAAAGAGGAGAAATTATCACTCCTTTGGACAGGAATTTGTGATGAGCTTGTAGTTTTACTTTTTCCTTGAAAAATTATTTCAAGCCATTGAAACATGAACTTTACCCCTCTAAAGCCCCAACCTTGTCTGTAGACATGAAGTTTGTTCTCAAATTAGTCTACAGTGACAGCAGGAGTTCTTGTTAGCCCTACCGGGATTACATTTATATGGACAGCACAGAAGCCTACTGAAGGAATCAAACCTGTCAAATTCCAAAAGAGCCCACGACAGCAAACTGCTAGAAATGCATTCACATTCAGATAATTCATATGAGGGTGAGGATCTCTGATAGGATTGTTGTAATAAGACATGACAAGTGATAGTCCATTAACTGGCCACTGTAGTATCTTCGCATTCCCATTTGCAACACAGTGCAGGCATTCTTACTCAGAAAAAATATACAGTCTAAATTTTAAAATTATCTATATGGTCCAAAGTTATGGGACAGGAGAAGTCAGATATATCATGGACATACACATACGTTCTTCAGATGTTCAAAAAAGTTTTTTTTTTTCATAGATACTATACATTGGCATGCAAGTCAGTTGTTTAACTCAGATTTACTTTTAGGAACAGATTTCACACTTTTAGAAAACTTTTAGAAAACATGTTTTCTGAAATTAGCAATTAATGGAATATTTATTTATTAACAATGAATATTTCATTCAGCTGTCTGAAAGTGGTCTACTGTGTAAGGAAATACAATCAAAGAGAAGGTCTACACAGACACAACAGATTTCAAGCACTGCAGAACTCACAGCTCTCAAAATATGAGGATCCACAAGATCCACAAGACACTTGGATTTAAACAAGAGCATCCAGTGCTTTCAAAAGTTCATCAGAACACCGACACATGAAAAGCAGAAAAGCAGAGAAGAAGGGGAAAAGCAAAAGTTCATTGTTAAAGCTAGAGCTGTATCTAAGAATGTATCTACAACAGCCTGAAAACCAACGAAGTATATCAGCCTGACCTGAGCCCAGGGAACACCGAAATTTTGTGTGACTTGTATCTGCCAGCTGTGCCATAGGTGTGGCAGTGTACACCAAATGAACCATCTTCTTCTGTCTTTGAAGACACAGGGTGTAACAAAGCAATACTTACATTGGTTGAAGCAGCACAAACTGAACGTGCCGAGAAGCACAGTTCTAAAAAGTGTTTTAATCACAGAGGAACTAATATCCCTAAACAGCAGAATTTGAGCTAAGTTTCACTGATGGATATTTATCAATTTTCTCTATCTGCATTAAACTAACATGGGCTTAGGATGCCTCACATTCTCACTCTCCAGGCTTTTTAGTTCTTTGCCTAGCACTTTTCCATGGCAGTGGATTTTTCAGGCTCTGGAGCTAGTGCTACCATTACTGTTTCTTCCCAACAGAGGAAATCTTTGGAATAACCTTTCATGCTTGCTCAACTACAACAGTGAAATGACTTTACAAAATACTTTGTAAATCAGTCACGTTTTACTTTGTCATAGGACAAGACTTGATTGGTTGGTTTTTTTTTTTTTTTTAAAACCAAACATTGCATTCATCTGAAGTTTCCAATGCACTTGAGGTTTAAGTATTTCACTGCACATAACTTTGCACTGTAAGGAAGCACAAATTTAACAGAGGTGAAAATGTCAAATTTTATTTGCCAGAGGTGTTTGGATTTGGGAGATGGGGTTGCTTGCTTGTTTTTTTAAACTAAGTTCCTCTCGAGGCATCATACTGAAGAACAGAAATCCTTATCCACCTTTAGAAAAGTTTCCGCTTATAAAATTAATGGCTTACTTGAATTGTAAAATCAGCTATCGCCATAAACAATTAGATAAATGTTTCTTCAAAAAGCAGGTTACCTGATTTTCTGGTCGTGACTGGATGGTGAGGAAGAAACAGACTCAGAAGATGAAAGCACATGTGGCTTTGAAATAGGAGAAAGCACACGGTCAACACTCTGCTGTGAAGAGGCAAGGTACGAGCCGCTGATGTCTGCAGATAAAAATACCATAATTTGTATTAATCAGTTATTTGTTCAATCTCTTCTCAGACAAGGTTGTTTTCTACAACACATGTATAATTGGACTGCGTGGGCACCATCACTATACTAACTAACAATCAAATCTACTATGATTAACATGAACTTTCTTGTACTGGATCATTTTAAATTTTTTTTACCCCTCTGTATGGCAATTCTCTACATGCCTTCACCATCATAAACTTACCTCTCACAAAGCCTATAATTATCATCACCCCATACTACGTCCATGTGCCCTACAAACTGCAGCTCCTCTGTCAAACACCAAATAACTTCTCCCATGCTGGGCATTAGAGAAAGCAGTTACAGACCCAGATTTCAAGCTGGAGATGTGCTTACTAGTCAGCTTCAGGTCTCCCAAAGGCCATTCTTCATCGGGAAAGTTAACCTGGAGGTTTCATTTTCTACAGATTTGTTAAAACGGGTGATGAAGCAAGAAAGAAAAATTTTGAAGATTTTATCCTCTTATCCACATCTGTAAAGTTATCAGGGAAGGAAAACAGACAGTATGACTAGAGAAGTCTTGAGTTTCCTTGGACAACAAGGTAAAACCCAAACCCCTGCATTAAAAAGGCTTTCAATCAAACTTGCAAAGTCCAGCACTTTGCTTACATTTTGCTTTGCAATCGTAATTTTCATTTCCTGTGCAGCTGCACAGGTCTTTCATTACCAGTACTAGACTATGAATTTGTGGGTTTTTTCCACAAGATTTGGTATTCACTCCATAGGCGGCTACTGTTTTTCTTCTCTTTATTAATCAAAAAACTTTTACTGTAGTCAGTGCTAAGTTGGCTCAAGAGATAGAGGAAGAGCCATCATTAACACTCCCATAGCTTAGGTTCTTTTCGATGTTGTACAGAAGTGCACCCTGTTCATGGTGCACATCATACTGCAGAAGTCAGGATGCTTCAGACCAAGGTTGTCAATGGATTTTTATCTCCAGACTCGCGTATCAGCGGTACCTGTTTGTGATGGGAACTCTCAGTCCACCCACATCCAATCTTTTATAAAATAACGTGCCAAATTTTCACACGCAGAACAAATGGACCAGAACATCCCATTGTATGTGCTGCACGCACCTCCTCGGCGTTACCCATACTCCATGGCTGGACACAGGTGGCATACCAGTCATCTCAACTACAACCTACAACTGTTTAAGTTCAATCCTAGATAATTTCTACCGATTGTCTACTAAAAGACAAATAGCTGATGCCTTTGGCTCACAGTATGCTGTCTGCAAGACTCACTAACTTTGCTCTTTCTCATCAGAAGGTACAAAGTTTGGTCAAGTAGCGATCACAGTGAAAAGTACCAATCAAGTAATAGAGAGCACAGGTTAGACGGCAATTTGACTTTTTTTCTCAGTAATTATTTCTTGACCTGTGTTACTGCCCAGAAATTGGAGACAGTATGCAGAGAAAATCAGAAAATGATCCTGTCCTACTTGTAGTTGCTCTTAAAGAAATGGGCTCACTCCTTCCCTGTAGGAAGACAAAGCCTGAAAAATGTCCAACATGCACTGGCTTGGGAAGGAAAACAGTCAAACACATGAGATAATTTAAAGAACGAGAGAAAACCACATACCCTTCCGCTGGCAGACTATGCACTAAAACAGCTGCTAGATCTGTCAACTGCAAGTATTTTACAGGAGGACACACTTCTTCCTTTCATCCTTTGAAGACAGGTGCTAACAACTGAGCTGCAGTTTGTCCTTACGTAAGTTGACTGTAGTATAACTCACTTAAAGGAAAATCAGATATCAGACTCATCTGCATGACATCTTTTACCTCTTCGAATTTATTCTGAGCTGTTCTGGCATCTTCAACAGCATTGAAAAGCTCCATGGAAGCTTCCCAAATGACTTACAGTTTTCTAGCAAAGCCGCATCTGGTGCTTCAGCCATCTCCAGCACAAAGGATAACAGTATAAAGGCACTTCTCAGAAGACTCTTGAAACAGAGCTGACATATCAAGGGGGAAGCAATCTAACGGGAAGCAGATAAATCACTCCACAGCACGTCAGCACTGAAGTTACAGTGTTTACAGGGGTAACGGCACGTGCTGCATCGGTTCACCTTGAGAATGTATCATCTAGCTCCAAACCAGTTTCCTACACTACATACCATTCAACTGCTGTGACACCTAAGTCAGGTAATGCGCTCCTTTGTTATTCAGCTCTTATCCCTCTCCAGAACAAATCAGTCTTCTGCATTAAGCAAAGAACAGATCCAATGGAAAAAAAAAGAGACCAGCCATCAGGTAACTAGCTTCTGACAAGTACAAAGTCAGAAGGGATTGTTAAGGTTATGCACATAACTTTGATTTTGTCATTTCCTAATTTTACAGCAAACCCCTACTTTTATGAAAGATTTTGTGTGTGTACAGTATTAGACAAATAGTCTGTAAGTAGTTTATACATAAGCTGAAAGAGAAAAGTTAAAATGTAAAAGACTGCTTTGGAAGTCCAAGTTTTCAAATACGTGTTCAGTAACAGAGCACGATACTCTACATGCAGAAACACAAGGATGGTCACAATAGATCAGACTGTTTGTAACCTGTTTCTAACAGTGCTTATTACTAAACAAAACTAAACTAAAATTAAAAAAGGAGAATACTTATATATTATTTACGGCAACACCCACCTTGACCTTTCCTCAATCAATCCTGTCAGGACCAAAAAGAGCAAAGTTTTATTCCTGCACATATACTTACTGCCACAGAAGCAATAAATTCCACAAGTTACTCATGGTATGAAAAAGTACGTCCTTCTCTTTCCTTTCAGTTTCACAGGATTCTGGGGTCTGCGAAGTACTGATCAATCAATCCGTTTTCACTTTTTCCACATCCCTCATTGCTTTCCAGATTTCTCACAGCCCATCTCAGCCAACTTTTTTCCAAACTAAGCTGCCCTTCTTGTACTTAACCTTCTTTCACAGAGGCTGATCATTATATTTTTTTTGTTGTTACTATCTCCTTTTTTCATCCTATTAAATCCACTTTGAGTTAGGGTGACAAGAATTGCATGACTCAAAAAGCAGATGTACTGCAGATTTGAAACAACATAATTTTTCTTAAGTTTTCAATTCTTTTCTGTTTTCCTTGCTTTTCTGAGTACTGCCTCTTTTAAAAAATACTAAGTAATTATCGGACACTGTGAAATTAATAACAAATTACATTTTTCCAATCATGAACAAACACTAATCCCCTCTTCCTCACAGTCGCTCAGAAATATTTGATAAAGATGTCACAGCAAAATGAATAAAGAAAAACAAATCTGGACCTTTCAGATTGGAAAACTCAATTTAAGAGAAGCCAGATGAAGTAGTCTTCTGCAGCACGTTAACTACAATTACTAAATGAAAAGACAGGAGGGTTATTAAAACTAAGAAATTACAATTCATGTTGCAAAGTAGTTATACTTAATAGCAACTTTTGAATTAAACTCTGCATATCATAAAGTTGCACCTGCAGTGAATTTATACAGCGTAGTCTTCTCTTTAAAGCTGCCTGAACCGAGTGCAGGATGTTTAGCCTCCCTCAATGTACTTCTCTACTTGTTTCCATGAAGCAGCTACATTCCAAGCAGCTAGCATACTTTGTCTATGATTTCTCCTGCCTCTTTGCAAATAACAAATGAGTGAAAGACTATGATTGCTAAACCTTTCTCTTCCCATAGCGAAATACTACGTAAAACTCCAGTACCACACCACATTAACAATTGTGACTTACCATCTGAAACTTTCTTGTTACTGAGAGCTCTTTCCGATTTGGAAACAGGAGTAGAAGAAAGGCGTCTTGAAGAAGGTGCTCCTTGGTGTGGTGGTGTTACGGGATTTTTAAAGACATCAAGCTGTCCGGTTCTTTTGATGTATTTTTCACCTCTTGGACTGCTCAGAGGGGAATGCTGGGAGCTGGGATTATCTTCCAGAAGTTCATGCTGGGTAGTCAAGGGGGCTCTACTCACAGCACACTGTAGAAGCAAAGGGGATTGTGTCTTTCTCGGCGTTCTGCTTGCAGCTGCATCCTGCATGATTCTGTGTTGGTACTTCCTGTAGGCTTCTTCCAAATACTCTGCCTCTTTTTCTAGCTCTTTTATTCTAGCCCGGGTTTGCACCATACACTCCAGGTCAGAATCCGGAGAAGCACTGCGTGGCTGTAACTGCTGCTGATAGCCAACTCTTGACACAGCATTTACCTTCATCACATCAGTCATGCCCTGATTCTTCAGGAACACATCATCCACATAGATATCATGAGGTACAATTCTGTCACCAGTGAAGTCGAGGACAGAGCGATCGACAAGTGAAGGCTTTGGATTCCGATATACTTCATTTTCCAGAGCTAAATGATAGCAAGAGAAAGTGAGTGACAGTAAAAAGTGAAAGAGGGAGACCCATAACGAAACAGAAAAACACATCATTTAAATTCCAATTTGATCAAAATTATTGTAACATTGAATTGGCTTAAGTTTTGAGAATTTAATGGGTTGACTTAAATGAATTTTAAATGCAGGGGCATAGCTGCAAATTATCACTGATATTATTTAATGTGTAATGCTTCCATGTAAAACTATCTGAAGTATGCACTCTACAACATTATTTCTTAAATTATGTTTAAACAAATAAATAAGACGTAAAAAGTAATCGCTTGGGACACATCATATCAAATCATGCTGTTAAAGTGTGAGATACAGGACAGCCTATAAGTCTTAACAGTTTCCTTCTATTTAGATTAAAAAAAAGACATTTGGAGAAAAACAACATAGCACATAGACAATGTTTTTTTTTTTTTTTTTTAAAAAAAAGTATTTCCCCAAAATTGTCAGTTAAATAGAATGTTTTAGGGCTGTCTGCTTCCTGGCTTGCACATGTATGCTTTAGCAAGCCCAAAAGAAGAATTTATAGGGCTGTATCTTAGCAAAATTCCTATCTTGGTTTTATTCTACATAAATGGTTCTCCAATGACACCCTCACTCTGATGAAAAATAAAAGTCCCTGCAGTATTTTCAGTCATTTAATTAAAATATATACTTGCTATTTTGACACTAACAAATTTCTAATTCCAACTGGTAGCGATAGTTGTACCATATATGCACAAGTACATATTGGTCTAGTGAATAATAAGTATTGTATATACTGAACTATGGTACAACGCATCTTGTATGCAGTGTATAATCACTGCGGGATTCAATTCCATATTTTTAGATTAAATATGCATCCCAAAACTTTTATTTATCCTGTTTCATATTAGCAATTTGACAGATAGGCATCTTGAGAACAACATTTTTTCAGTACACTGAACTGCTTTACGCACGTGTCTGCCTCTTTCTAATGCTCATATGAGGGTGAATAAGCTATTAGCCTTGACAACAACTGTTTAAAAGTTAGATTTAAAGTTGTGAGGTATGCAATAGAATTTCAAATTGATTATTCTTATAATGAACATTCAAGAATCAAAATGCATTTAAATACCTCTCGCCTCCCAGAAAACAATGATTATGTTATCACCAAACATTAATGCCTTCATACTGAGGAAAAACAGACAATAAAACATGCAAGGATTCAGGGAGGAATGTTTTGCCTCCCTCCTACATTTGTTTTCTGAAAGATGAGGAAGTTTCAATGAGTCTGCTTTTTAAACCGGGCTTTTAAATAGATTTTTATTTTAAACTTGAAATCTGCTCACTGACGGTATATTAGTTATATAAAACTGCAACTTTTTTAAGCTTCTGGAAATTCTTACACAGGTTAGCTAAGTGAACTTCATAAAGGACTGCTCTGGTGTAAGATACAAACCTGTCTGTGTTTGCTTCACCTGCAGTTTCAGTTCTTCAACCTGCACATTTAACTTCCTGGTAGTAGCTTCGGAGTCCAGCAGCTGGGTCTTTAACTGGGCACAACGCTCAACCTACAGGAGATGAAGGGAAAAAAAAAAAAAAACAAAAGCCAGCATAATTCAAACAAAAAGAGTAATCTCAAGTGGCTGAATACTTGCTTCTAAATGTTTTTCGGGTCCAGTCAAACCATATCCATATAGTATCCTCCCAAAAGTCAGTGCTGACAACTTAATGACTTGGAAATATTTACTTTGGTTATGTTAGTTTTTGGGTTTTTTGGTCATTTGTTGTTGTTGGTTTGTTTTCTTCAGATATGTTTACATAAAAATAAGCAGATTACAAACAATCCCCATAACTACTTGCAAAAATAGCTTGTACAGGTACACAGATAAATGTGAACAAGATGACAGGAAGAAGAGGAATTTTTAAATTATTTAGAAAGAATAATTTACCTCACTTTGGAGCTGCTTTTCCAAAATTTGCCTATGACTTTCAAATTCATCCAGTGCCAGCTTCCTAGAATGTTCCACTCTCCTCAGCTCCACTTGGCAGGCCAGGTGCTCTGCCGAGGGCTGGGACAGCTCTACCCAGAAAGAGAAATACTAGACAGTGAGCCATAGAATAATGGGTGTGCACTTTTCTACATGACACTCCTTCAAAATGAAAAGCTGACTCGTTTCTAGGAACCTAACAAGGCTTTGTTTAAATAAAGTACTTTGTGATTCTTTTTCTTCCTTTTACAAAGATTGAAATTTTTGTTAGCATAGTCATTTAAGAACAAGACCCAGACTGTCCAACTCTGTAAGGTAAATACATATGCTTATGTAACTGGGTGTACATCTCTACTCTCCTGTAATATCAAATGTACATTAAAAAATACTTGGCATTTTATAACTATAGTAAGACAAGCACTTAAAAATATAACGCAATGTTCTTTTACCATTATTAACCATACTAATACTATGATTAGAAATATTACACTGCTTTTTTCAAAGGAAGAAAGGGATATTCATATTATTAAGGAATCATAGAATAGTTTGGGTTGGAAGGGACCTTTAAAGGTCATCTAGCCCAACCCCCCTGCAAGAAGCAGGGACATCTCCAACCAGATCAGGTTGCTCAGAGCCCCGTCCAACCTGGCCTGGAATGTTTCCAGGGATGGGGCATCCACCACCTCTCTGGGCAACCTGTTCCAGTGTTCCACCACCCTCATTGTAAAAAATTTTTTTCCTTATATCAAATCTCATTCTATTTTAAAACCGTTACCCCTCACCCTATCACAACAGGCAGCTACAACAATAGGTACTGCTTAATTCAGCTATTAGGTTTCTGCTATACAGACATATTAAGGAAAATAAACTTAGAATGTCAAGGACTGTTTCATTTTACACAAACATTAGCTGGTGTTTAATGCAAACTGCTAGTAAATAGAATACAAAGAATGTATTTAATGAACATTTATTTCTAAAATTTATTTATTTTATGGAAACATAACCAAGAAAATTACTAAATCATTCACACTTACTGTCTCGAAGATGCTGGTTCTCACTGCGAGTGTCATCCAACTGTTGCCTAAGTAGTTTATTCTGCACTTGGAGCTCCAGTTTCTCCTCCTTCAGCAAAGAATAGTCTGACACCTCTTTCAGTTTTTCTGTCAACAACTGATTCTGTTTATTTACCAACAGAACCTGGGCCTTCAATGACTCCAAATCAAGCTGCAAGGAACAGTTTAGAAGCTTATGGACTGCTGTACTACTTAACAATTATTTTTATTTCACATTTTCTTTTTTTATGTCAAATGCACTAATTAGAATACAGCTGCTTTAAATTAATGTTTACAATTACCTCAAGCTCTTTTGTGCGTGATATAGCTTGCTTGAGTTCCTCCTTTTTTGAATTTACAGCAATGGCTTCTTCTTGCAAAAGCATAGCTTTCTCTGCAGGGAGGATTACAAATGCTGAATTAAAATTAGTAGAGTATTACAGTAAAAAAAAACAACTGTATCAGCAAGAAACAGTTTAAGCTGCTAAGCCCAACATTTAATTTAATTCAAGACATAAAATGACTGGCTGGCATACACACTCCTTCAAAATTAAGTAAATCACACTGTGTGTACATATACATATGCATACATATACTCCTTTGGAATTAAGTAAATCCAATCCATATGCACTCAATAAATCATTTCTTTCACATGCCCTTAACTTAAAAGTCTAAATACATTATCTGTTCCAGCTCTCTTCCTCAAGCTCCAATTAAACATCTTGTGCACAATAAATGTAGAAACTGGCAACCATTCAAAGGTATGGTACCAGACTGTACCAGAGTTCAATTAGAGAATGAATGAGCTAGTAGGACTTCAGAAGGAGCTGGGAAACTGAAAAAGCAAAATGCTTTGCAGCCTGTTGCAGTAGTACAAAGCAGCAGCTCACAGTTCCCACTGCATTCTGAACAGCAAGAAATCGCTGACCTGTCACAGGATCCTGCTACATGTTTTCAAAATCTATTTTGATGGCTTTTCTGTCACTTATACCACTGTTACTGAACACCCTGACTGTTTAGTAACAACATTTTGATACCTGTTAATAAAAGCTCTAGAGATAAACAGCTACTTTATTAATCTCAAAGAGATGGTTACCTTTATTTTTTTTTTCATCTTCAGTAACTTTATTGCTTCTGGCTATGTACTCTTCTTTCAACTCAAGCTGATATCTGGAAGTAAAAAGAATTAAGTATTCCCAAAATATGCGTGCATGCACATGCATGTGCATTTGTGTAAATTCCAGTCTTTCCCAGACTAAACTATAATCACTATAATCACTACAATCAATTATTTATTGACAAAATTCGTTACTGCAGAGCCACTGAAATGGTTGGAAAGGGCCCTGCCAATCATTTCATTCAACTACCTGCTCAAAAAGCAAGACTACTGCCAACTCTTGATCAGGTCAGAAAACTCAAAGGGTGTATATTCCGTGACCTCCCTAGATGGCCTGTGCTAATACTGCACTACCCTCGCAGTAATTTCCCCCCCCACCCCACCCCCCGCCATGTCCAAGCCAAACCTTCCAAGCCACAATTTATGGCCCCCTGCCATATGAACTCAGAGGTCACATCTGATAGTCCTGTAACTGTCATGACAGACATTTACTAGGCTCTCTCCAGTTTCTTCATTACTTTCTTCAGCTGGGAACCCAAACCTGGGCACAGCATTCCTAGCCCAGCCTTCACCAGTGCCTGAAGGGGATAACCACTTCCCTCACTCTGTTGGCCATGCTGCTACCAATGTTGTTCATCACGCTGTTTGCCGTATTTGCCAGAGCATGCTGCTGGCTCATAGTCAACCTGGCATTCACTATAACTCCCACATCCTTTCTTCAGAAATGCAGCTCCTCAGTCAACTCCTTTTCCCCATTTATATAGGGATATTGTGCCCCGAGCACAGAGCTTAGGAATTTCAACAAAGAGAACTCCTAAGATTTATGTTGACACAATCCCTAAGTTTATCAAAGTCTGTCTGCACAGAAACTCTGCCATTTGTTGTGGAAGCTATTTCCCTTAATCATGCCTCGTGTTCAAAGTTGTTGAGGATGGCCTATGTCAACATCTAGATCATGCATGAAGGTGTTGAACAGTTTGATTCTCAGCACTGGCCCCAAGGGTTCTCTGCTCGTGATCGGCCACCAGCTAGACACTGAGCACTGCCCAGGTACACCACTTTTCATAGCCCTGCAGTCATCCAACTTCACCATCCAATTTTACTGGAATTTGCAGGAAGTAAGAAAGCTCAGCATTTTGCATTATTTGGACACAGATTATAAATGTTTTCAGATACCGCTATATCCATCCTCTTGCATTTCTGCAAATGGTCCAGACCACTCAAATTCTTCGCCCAATTATGGCATTTAATGTTTGCAGCATGTCTGAAATA
The DNA here is from genome assembly GCF_036417535.1 of Chlamydotis macqueenii. Classification (NCBI taxonomy): domain Eukaryota; kingdom Metazoa; phylum Chordata; class Aves; order Otidiformes; family Otididae; genus Chlamydotis; species Chlamydotis macqueenii. The sequence continues at coordinate 135,389,562 of NC_141556.1, forward strand.
TTTTGTATGTTGATAAAATAAGCTAAGCAGCAGTTCATCCTGAAAATAATTTGTTTCTCCACATGAACCAAAAGCACTTTACAAGCATTATTTGTAACCAGCTGTTAATGGACTAGATAAAATAAGATACCAAGGTGGGTCAATTAGTTGCATTTCACTGTTCTCTGAACCTCAAATCCTCAAATCTACTCAGTTTCAGCTGAAGCATCATTCTTATCAAAACCTACTCTTTACATCTTCCTTCTGTAATTTAAATAAAGACACACTAACACAGATAATACTTATTGTTGACTGGCTTGCAATAAAGAGTAACAATACATCAACCATTTGGTTGAACTGCCTAACTTGAAGACTGGTTCATGCCATTGAATACACGAGTAACAAAATGCCAAGAGCACATCTCTGCATTGAAGCATCAAGTAACCCTTCAACTGACCAAGGCACTCCAAGAAAGTACAATAGCAAAGTTAGGATATACCCACTGCAACACCTCAACAACCCTCTGCAGACACAGATGATGTCTTAGGCTTTCAAAGAGCATTTCTAAGAAAATTCTTTGAAACTATGTTCAAGCAGATGGTAGTCAATAAAAGAGGGTAATCTATATCAGTGAATCCCTCTCCAAAAACAGGGAGGTGTTAAGGTAAGAGCCAATCTATCTGTACAATGGTCTACTGTCTCTCTCATCCTTTTTCCAAGAAACCTGTAACATCTCTTTAATGCTAATTTCCTCTCCATGCCTCTTCTGTGTTTGTAAAATGGTCAGCTCTTTTAATTGCCAGGAAGCAATTAAAGGAAGCGATTAATACTGCTTCACATCCTCTTGTCTAAACATACAAGTAATGTCACATCTCTTTCCCAGATAACAACATAGAATTTAAACTACAACAATAATATAACCTTTCATCAAAAGAGAATTATTTTCTATAGCAAAGTTCTTCTGGACCTGACAGAACGTTTTGTCTTACTAGCAAACAGCTAAGCAATAATGTAAAGAATTCAAGCTGATTAAAACAAAAACATGAGTGCACATTTTTGAAGTCTTTGCTTTGTTACATCTTTCAAAATAAATCCTAGAGAATTTATTATTCTGTTTTCATAGGAAGTAGCATTTGTCCTATTAAATACAAAAGAAAAATTTACTTTAAGAGTTCTGTCTTAAGCCTTTGGTCATATGTCTCCTCTATGTTCTTCACAGCAACCTCCCGACGTCGAAGTGCATCATCAATAGCTTTATTTTTCTCTTCCTGAAGTTTCTGAGTGCTGAAATATCCATAAATATACAGATAATGACCAGTCATAAAGCTAAAACTTTAGGTTTGTTTTTTTTTTTTTAAATAACATTTAGAGGTATCAAAGGGTAATGTGCTTGCACTGTAGCAATTTAAAATTATAATCAAGATATTTCATTGTAATTCATTAAAAACAAGGAGATGTGGCACAAACTAAATTGCCCTATTTAAATTCCAGTACCAATCAATTATGCAGCCATTCCAGGTTAACCCTAGCACAGTTTCCCACACCAGAAAGCCTTCAGAGGAGACAGTGCTGAGCATGCTACTCTATCAGCACCCTCTGCTGGCTTGTTTAAAAAAAAAAAAAAAAATTAAAAAAAAAAAAAAAAAGGTTTTGTTAGCGGGATACTCATTTTGCTATAAAAAAAAAACAGATGACAACGTAATGACATTAAGTAGTATTGAAAACTTGGCCAAAAATAGTTATTTTTTTATTTAACCAAAGAAAACTGATCTTACTAAAGACAAGTCAAAAAAACCCCAAACAAACAAACAAAAAAAAACCAACCCAAAAAACAGGACTAACGAAGCAAAATGTCTTATACATGCCTCATGAGTGTTAGGATTACATACTGTGCTGCTTCGGGGTGGTGTTTGGTTTTTTTTTAATTTAAGCACTTCAAAGCAAACATCTGGCTCCTTGCCTCCAAAGCGATGCTGCACTGTTTTGGTTGGATGAGGAGGAATAGAAAAAAAAAAAAACCCAAACATCTTTTTGTATGGAGTATCCCTGCTAATAGAGGCAGTATACAATGCTGCTCAAAATGCAAAACACAACTTCTGGGATATATAATCTACTTCAATGCCACAGGAGTAGCAACATCTTGAAGCATGATTTCCAGAAAAAGGACATCATCATGTTGAATATGCCCTTTCGCAACTTACACTTCAAACGCCTCAATTCTTTGCTTCAGTTCCGCCTCTCTGGTCCTTACGACTTCAATATCTTTCAGCAGACTTTGTCTCTGAGCATATACTTCCTTCGCTTCTATCTGAATCATAAAATATTATCTCTAGTTTTACTTTACACAGGTATAACATGTTCAAACTCTCAAGGATCTTCTTTAGGAATGGGTCTTACTCAAATAAATATTATTTATACAGTCATAATTTGAAATAACATCCAGCATCAACTGTATTTTTTAAAATTCCCTTTCTCCTTTTACTCTGAATAAAAATCCTTCAGATAGTCACTAGTGGCTACCTGTAAACACTCTTAAGAAATAGCACCGATTAAAACTTATGTGAAAGGAAAAATGGTTTTTAAAAAATACACATTCAAACACCTAGTTTTTTTAATAAATAACAGTTTTATAGGTTCTTCATAAAAACAAAATTGGAAAAATAAATGCCAAAAACCCTTGATAAAACACGATTTAAAACCGAAACTGAGTCAATCAACAGTCTTTCACTTTTTGCAGTTTAACTTACAGAAATCAAACAAATTGTAAAAGGGATTGTCCAAGCAATGAACAGATTAAAAGTCATGTATCTTCTTATTAATAAAAAAGATTTTTTCTTGTCCTTAAGCACATGAGGCATATTTCTCTCCAAAGAAATAATAATAGTCTAAGAAGAAGAAAATTATAGTTTTTGCTGTACAGGTGCTCATATCAGTTTTGCAAGTCATGTGCACCTGATGCAAAAAATAGAGCAGTTTGTCAAGCCATATCTCCTGGGCATAAAATTATCTTAGTAAAGGGTTAAATGACCTTTAATGTAAATATACTTCAACTCAGTAGAGCTCCTGGTCTCTGTTAAGAGAGTCTTCAGGTAAATGTAGCATATACTTTTCTGTGAGTGCAGAAGCTGACAAGAGCAACTAAATATTCATACACAATACCTGATGAATATGTTGATCTAGTAATTTTTTTTTTAATTACTGAATTAATTTCATGCCCACAGAAGATGACTGATAGCATAAAATAGACGGTTTTCTTGTAAGCTTCTAAGGACGTAACCATGAAACAAATTCATAGAATAGTGATAAAATATTTAATTTTCAGATTGGAAGGAGGCCAACAGTAGAGATCAGTATATAATAATCTATATAGACACCCTTATGATTGCTTGGTTAACCAATACCACATGCTCTCGGGGGCGGGGGAACAAACCAAAACAAAAAAACCCTCCAGAAATAATAATAATAATAAAAAAAAACAAACCCAAAACAATCCACCACTACAACAAAAATCCCCATCACACCAGAGCAAAAAATGTGGTTAGCATTTGCGAATGACTATTATTTGGACAGGAAGGTCTACTGCAGACAGCAGGGAGCTACCTAGGCAAACAGGCAGCAGAACAGCAAGCAAACTATTCTTCCAAAAAACTGAAAAGTAACAGAGGTTGGGAGAACCAATTTAGAACTATATACAAATTTCATGTGCTGCAGTTAACAGTACGCCAGCAAACACCAAGAGTTAACAGCCCAAAGGAGTAACTCATCAACAAAAAAAGTGTTCAAAGAATCGAAACAAGATGCTAGCTTACAGTAAATACCGTGGCTATGAATAATATTCCATATATAATGACATACAGAAATGGCATATCCGTACCATAAAGACTATATATTCCATTTAGTTTGGAGTCCCTCTTAACAAATGAAAGAATTTATAGCATAACTAAATGTTACGTTAAACTTTGTTAAAAAAACTCAGTCATCTGAATACAGCAAAATTATTAAGATGGATTTAAACGTATTTATTACATTTAAATCTTCAATCCTAGCTTGCAGAACTGTTCCTTTTCCAGTCAGCTCTACTTTGATGTTTACCTATACTCACTCTTGCAGCTGCTGTATGTGTTCCCTTGTTTATCAGAACAAAAGAAAATTCAAAGTTTTCACTGGTAAGTCAATCAAGATCTGAAGGTAAATCTCCCAAAGATAAAAGAACAGTTTAATCAACTCACTGAATAATTTTGTACTAGGTTAAGAAAAAAAATACTTGGAACTTTACCTCTTGTTGCTTTTGAAGCCTCTCAATAGCATTCTTTTCACGAGAAATTAAGGCTTCAGACTTTGCTTGATGTGTCCTCTCTAACTCATGACGTAGCTCAGAGATTTCTTTCTGGGTCTGCACTTTCTCCTCCATTTTAATCTTTGCTATTTCAACTTCTTTAAAATGTTCTAGCTTTTACATAAAGAAGGAAGAGTGGGTTAAGTAGGGCCATCTTCAAATTGAAAAAGACAAACCCTCTTCAGACCATTCTAAATTTCACTTAGAAATCCTGTTAGGAAATGTATGATAATTTGATAAAAATAAATTACTGCGATAAAAGTATCTTAGCAGCACACTACTTCCATGTCTCATATAATTTTCATGCATTTATATGTCATCCCAAAGCAGATCTTATACACAACTAATAGCTTTACACAAGAGCAAAACTGAGGCCTATGAAAAAAACCACACTGCAGGAGTGATCAACTGCTTGCAATTAAGGAAGGGCCACACTCTTCAGTTCCTCCTCTGACACTGTCTCTATTCTTGCCTCTTTAGCAAAGAGTCACTTTTGACTGGTAATGCAAGAAATGGCAGAAGCAGACCCATCCTGAATCACTCAAGAACAACAGAAATTCACCTGGACATGAAAAAAGTGCAGAACATGTCAAGAAATGCAGAAGTGTAAGACCACATAAAGAGGGTTACAGAAACAGAAGTCCTGATTCTCAGATTTCTTAGCACAACTGAAAAAAAAAACCTAAATGGATACAAACAGGAAAGTATGTATCTTGCAACTGCACAGAAGAATCATAGGGAACATGCCTCCACACAATGTGAGAAGTGCAATATATGCAAGAATAAATGAAGTTATAAAGAACTATAATAAAAATTTGCAAGAAAATCGAAAGCAAGCATGTAAGAAAAAAATGTGAGAAAAATGAGCAAAACTATAAAAAGAGAATGATGGGGGAGTGGGGAGGGAATGATAGAGGTTAGATTTACATTAGACATAAGGAAAAATTTTTTACACTGAGGGTGGTGGAACACTGGAACAGGTTGCCCAGAGAGGTGGTGGAGGCCCCATCCCTGGAAACATTCAAGGCCAGGCTGGATGAGGCTCTGAGCAACCTGATCTAGTCTGGGATGTCCCTGCTCCTTGCAGGGGGATTGGACTAGATGACCTTTGAAGGTCCCTTCCAACCCAAACGACACCATGATTCTACAAAAAACTGTGAGACTTGAGAAAATAAGACATAGACATATGTCTTGTTTAACAAGGCATAGACACATAGTAGGAATGTCTGAGCAAGGAACTAAGGGCTGTGGGCATAAATTTTGTTAAAAATTAAAGAAATGGTGAGACAGTACAGCATTACTTGTACATACACAAATTGGATTATAAACGTCTTACAGGAATTCACGTCACATTGCTAAGGAATCTGTGTAAAGTTAATTGAATTTAGAAGTTAGTTATATCTGGTTAGAATTCCAATCTCCTTTGTTGCAACTGCTTAGCTTAAATCAAGACAAATTAACATGTTTTACATACTAAAAAGATAGTGCCTGTTGGGGAATAAAGACTAAATGAAAAATGAAGGTAAAATACATTGGCAGTTTTAACACTCCATGCTTCTACTTGTCTAGCTGAATAAATATGACTACAATGATTTCCTCAAACAGTTTATATGTAGATGAGTGTCTTTCAAAGTGTGTCCAAGAATTCTACCTGATTATCAGATTATCATTTTTGTATCCAAATAAACTATTAATCTTGACATAAATTAATGGAAAAAACCCACCATATTTAAATGAACTACAGTTAATTTAATTTTTTCTATCCAAATAAACTGTTGATCTTGATAGAAACTGTTGATCTTGACAGAAATATATAAGAAAAACCCCCATATTTAAATGAACTGCAATATTCTCTCTGCTCTATTTTTCAGACATAAGGATTATCAATGGATTATGTGATCAAAAAAATCCTAATTTTATTCCCAAAATGAAGGAAAAGTCTCTAAGAGAGCTGTCTTCAATTATAGGAAGAAAAAGAACCCAACAGAAATAATTCATAATATTGTTTGTTATTATTTCAGTGTTTCTGTGTAATGTTTTGAAACAGCATGCAAATTCTCAACAGTATTAAAAATTAACTCAACTATCTGTCAAGCTACATAGCAGCAATTCACACCTCTCAGTTGCTACGCATTATATTGAAATTCAAGTTTCAAAATCTTAGCAGGGAAGGAAAATGAACAGTATGATTAAGCAGAATCAACATTTTTCCATAAGACAAAATAATCAAAAGAGCAAATAAAATTTACCAAATTAAGACAATCAAAATAGGAAAAAGTTGTGTTACAAATTAACATCAGAATAAGAAGCTTAATGTTCTGTGCATATTTAACAAAAAAGGGAATGGAAAATATATACATGCTGTATCATAAAATTAACAATTGATATTGGATTAATGTAGCTTTTTGTGTTTGTTGTAACTCACTATTAGATCTTTTCTTTCAATCTACCTTTAAGTATTAAAAGTTTGTAACATGTAGTCAAAATTAAGAAATGTCTCCCTTAAATTCAATGATGAGAGTCATACCTTTTGACACATTTCCGCTTGAAGCTGCTTCTCTATTTCTTTTCTATAGTCATTAAGTTTTACTTCTAAAGATTCGTATTTCTGATGCTGGGGATAAGAGTCTGCAAACTGTTCATCAATAAGCTGAAGCTTCTCAGCTATAAAAAAAAAGCAACATATCCATCATAATTTAAAAACAGTCATCACAGTTATCGTACCAAAGTTCCTGTAGGAACCTGTCTCTCTGTAGGAAGTTCCTTAGTTTATTTACCTCAATAGCACTGCCACAGAAAGACCTGTGCGGTACAAAAGCAGAGGCAGCACAGAAATGCCATTTATCAGCTCTGTGCCACACAACATATACCTAGGAGGAGGCACTTAGCTGTTTAGGCACTCTTTGTGGTAGGACATAGTCATTCCTTCTCTTTATCATGGATGGACAAGAATTTTTTTTTGCATGCAACTTTCAGGTTTTTTGTATTACTAATAGCATGCATATTGTAAGTCAAGAACTCCCAGTCTATACCTAACTTTGACTGAAACACTATCATAGAAAGAGAAGCGAGGCATGCATTTACAATTATGTTTTCCAGAACATATTCCAGCAAATAACATTTACAGTCCATCTAAGATGTTATAGCTAAATGCCTAAAAAAATATCTGAGTGATAAAAACGAAAAACAAAATCATGACAAGACTTTTGCCATGTTTTAAGAAAGGTTAGAAAACCAATGTACTAGTAAAAGGTATGACCTTTACTTACTATTACTTTAGGTTGCATTTGAGTAAGTGATGAATTAATACCACTCATACAATGTATTAATCCGTACCATTTACCAATATGACAATTTTTGAGAGGACTTGATTTCAGAGGTTGCACTTACCAAGAGATCTTCTGTAAGGAGGCACTGAGGTTGTCTGAGTTTCTGTGTCACGAGTTTCCTTACTTAGATGATGCTCTGTAAGTCCGATTAAAATCTGCATAAGAAAACCTATCAAGATCCAATATATTAGTTATTTCTGATTTCATATCAAAATTGAATTTTGAGCCTGTAATTAACAAAGTCATTTCACTACATAAGGAAACGAATTCAATTTATGGAAAGAACCAAGTATTTAAGTAAAAATCAATGCTGGTAAACTATTAAGATTTTTATTACAAGCATATTCCAGTCTCTCATTCTGCAAAAGCTGTCTTTTTACAACTTTTCCTTTCATCCATTTCTCTTTGTCTCCTTGACTTCTAAGGTCATTTGAGAGAGCAGATTATTATTACTACTCTAATTATGAGGTCATTAGGCAACAGGGGTTTCTGAAGATCAAGCTACTTTAGACTATACAATATAGCTAGGTTTTATCAAGTAGACATAAGAATTATTTGTTATATAAAACAATGGAAAGTCAATTAAATCTTTTAACTAGTTTTTGAAGTACATTATGCAAGCTAATACAGTTATAAATACAAACCAAAATCTGGCCTTGTCAAAGTCAGCGTGAAAAGCTTACAAAGAGCATCATATTTAATACCTGATTACTGACTTTTTTTTGGTATTTCTAATGTTCGAGCCATTTATTTTGTAGGTGCATGTTAACACTTAATCCACACTACAAACAGAAGTTGGATAATGCTGAAATATAATATCCATCCTCCTGATGTACTGCAAGTTTCAAAATCTTACTGAATCCATATTATTCCATACCAACATACGCTCCAGGAATTGGAGTTTCTATTGCTCACATCTTAATAAAAATTCAGCTAACACAATTATCCTTGTCTGCATCATGTATAAACATCTTGTACCTTTATTTTCCTTCCGAGCTGCTGAAGTCTGTAAGAAATAAAAGATGTTTTAGCCAGTCTACTATTTAATCACAACTGCAATTTAAGCTTATTTTCAAAATCAAAACAACTTTACCAGTGATTTGTAAAGACTGGATTTTGGATTGATCCTCATTAATTGAAGAAGATCTTGCATAGTCCACAGCTTTGCGGGGAAAAAAAAAAATCTAAGTTAGAAAAGGTTAACTACTTTAAAAATATTTCAAATATATCATAGGCACTATTTTACAGTTGTAGAATGTTTTCCATTCAAGAAAGATCTATTTACCAACTTGTAAAACCATTTTCAGAGCCCTGCTGTCCTAGTATTACATTTAATTATCTCCATTACCCAAGACATGCAGCAGACAGCATGTAGTTTCATGACCAACTGAAGCTGTGAAAAGATAGTTTTGTTTCCTCCCCACTCTGTGTACATGCTTTAGCTACCTTCCTTGCCTCTTTTCTTGAATTATTATACAAATCAGATGAGCTCATCAACTCAAATGATGCATAACTACTCACCAAGTCAAAAAATTAATTTTCAGTTAGAAATAACTTCACCCTATCGCATACTCATAGAGGAGAAACAAAGAGAGGGGAAGGACTGCCCTTTTTAGCCAGAGCTTGTAGTTAGAACAGCTTAAACTGATCATGAACCACACTTTCAGGGAACTGAATGGCCAGACAAGAGGCTAGCTTTAATCGGGATCAGTTCCCCAAGTGGTCTGCGACGCAGCCTCACAAACGGTCAGGCCAGACTGCAGCTATGGTGAAGCAAGTATGAGGTTAAGAGGCTTGTGCCATGTCTTCCCAGAACAGCTTATTGCCAGTGTAAAGTATTCATGAAAATGGCCTTGAATATTTGAAGTCTTTCACAGAGATGTTCAGAAGCTGTACTTACATTTGCATTTCACTATCACAAAAGGGGATTTTTTTCAATTCTGTTTGAATGTAACTCACCAGAAAGCAACACTCCTAGAAGTCTTAGAAGAGGTGAATTACTCAACTTACCTGCTTCTTCTCTAATCCACTTTCTGGAAAGAAAACAGAAAGTGAATACTCATAGCCACATCTCTGTAGATGATCTGCCACCAAACTGTTGGAAGCTGCGATCAAAATGGAACTGTCATCATTTGGAACAGTCCGTGGCTGAAGTTCTCCACTTAAAATTGGGTGCATTAGTTCATGGATTAGCTGGTTTCGGAGCTGTGTCTGATACAGAAAAGACATAATATTCTCAGTTTACATGTTATTCAATGACAGTTTTTATTTTTCAAAATTCATGGGAAGTCTCATTTTACTTTTACAAGTTGTATTACAACCTACATAGCAGAAATGGGTAGACTAACTTTGGCAAAATTTGAAAGAGTGCTTGGGACACCGCGCCTCTCTTCAAAACACTCTAACAGTGGCTGCAATGATCTTTTGAGTTTCCCTCAAGGTATATCACAAGTAGGACTGAAAAGAAGCATTGTTCTCAGTAAAGAGCTCGCATAAACTCCACTCCAGTACTGCCAGCTTCATTTTTAGATCATTGCTTTCCTGTTCTCCTCTCTGGCTTAAATAAGGTCTACCTGATGCGGCCTCAATTTCAGGCGTACTTGGAAAATTCACTTGTCCTCTTATGAGTCTCATATAAAGAAACTATCGATACAATCACAAAAGCAGGTGGGAAAATAAACAGGAAATTCAATGTCTCTACTATCAATTATTTTGTAAGGAAGCAAAAGGGTACTAATCAAAAAAGCCTACAGGCACTAATAATAATTAAATTGCATTTTTTATTATTTATTTGCATTCTATGAGTTACAGTAGAGAAAAAAAAATAACCTAAAATCAAAAAGTCTCCCTCCTGTAAAACGAAGAAATAATAATTTTTCTTATATAATTATACAAATTGTTTATAGTGTACTAAAAGTTCACAAAATAAATAATGTTTTAAGCTTTCCACAGCAGGGATGCAACAGCAACAAAGTTGATTAAAGAAACAGTGTGTTACCAAAAATGGTAAAGCAAAAATGCTTACCAAAACTTAACAAAGCTAGATCATTAGACTAGCCTGGTATTTTAGCACAGCCTTCTACAAAATTAGATAATAGAGATAAATGAAGACAACTGAAAAAAAATGTTTTCCGTATTGATTTCTGAACTTGTCCAGTTTCAACCAAATTTGACAGAGATGAGGTTGTCTCAAAAACAACTGAGACCAGCAGCCTCTTACACATCTCAGGACAAAGTGCAGGTGGAAAACACAGGGCTAAATCTCTGTCCCTGCTATGGGAAAAGGCGCCAGAAATCGGTTGTTGTATGTTGGCCATTCAGCATACCTGTAGCTCCAGATCTGCCCTGGCTCTCACCAGCAGAGGCAGTCAGAGAATACAAGAAAGCTGAGAGTATTCTTATTAGATGTAAGAGTTTGCAGGAATCCATTAAAAACCCAACTGTACTAATTCTTCAGCTCAAAAAAGCTACTAATTCTTTAATAAAATGTATAATCTTCTACACAATGAAAACAGAAGCAGGAAAATAATAGCGTGCCACCTGACAGACTATTAGTTATGTCAAGGCAAGAAATGGTTCAACCACTGCAAGCTTGATACGGAAATCACTAAGGAAGAAACAAGTTGTCCTGAGCAGGGAATTCTTGTCCATAAGCTTATCAGTGGTACTCTTGTACATCTTGATTTTTCTAATTTTTTAAAAAACTTTAATGAATTTGGCAGAAAAAAAAACCAGGAACTAAAAAAATTTGCAGGTGACATAAAGATGTGTACACAAGTATAGAAAGATCAAGATGTCATTAAAAAAATTCAATTAGATGATGCTTAAAGACTAGAAAAACTGAAACTTGCATGAAATACAACATTTCAGCATTTAAGGCCTGATGCAAATTTCTGGCTGTAACACAAGGGATTTAGCATTTGGAAAAAGCAAGGTGTGGATGTGTCAATCAAACGACGACTAGCACTACAGATATAACATGATTCAAAAAGAGATATATGCAGCCTTCCACAGATTCTCCCACAAAAACAGGGAAGAATTAATATAATTCTAAACTTTGTCTGGAAAGTTCACAACAGTTATGATCCACCTTCCTTTAAAAAAGGAGGAAAGACTTCAAAATGTTGCAGAGGACTGCTGGGATAACCAGCAATGAGACTACTGCACTTTGACTTGCTTAGCATTGTAGAACAAAATGCTGAAGAAAAGGTACAACTGCTGCCTGTGAAGTCACCAAGAGGAGCAAGGGCTACCTAAACCACAAGATACATTCAGCAGAAGAAAAAAAAAGGCCAGAGCAAGTGTAAGTAAACCCAGGCTACAAATCAGAACAAAGTTTCACTGTTGAACACAACCATATTTTAGAACATTCTCCTCAATGAGCAGACAAGGAGAAAACAGCTCAAATGATTTTCAAACAGAACTGGAATACTTCAGGGGGACAATTCACATAGCATGTTTACCTATAATAAGTAAAAAACTGACTCTGAGACCTAAGAGGCCCTTTCCAATTCTGTATTCTCATTTATTCCTCTCTTCCCTGCTTGACTTTTTTTCTCAAACATAGGTATTTTCAAAGACCCAAACCAGGCCTTCAACATTCCTGAAAAGCGCTGGAGATTAATCTACTGAAAAGCACCGTTTTAGGGAGAAACTTGTTTCTGGCAATTAAAAGCTGAATATAAATTAGGCTGTGGCAAAAACAGTACAGCTAGGGAGAGTGCGAAACACATTTATTTGGCATGACTTTCACTGCTTTCAGTGTTAAGCAGTACAGCGAATCATAGGTAGCACCTGGGGGGAATAAAACACACCTTAAGTGTGTCCAGCACACCTCGGTTCTTAAAAGTCTGATAGAGCCTTTTCCGGAGTTCATCTTGGGACAGGGCCTCCCTTTCAACCGAAGCCATCCTGCCCTACAATACTAGGGGGAAGAAAAAAAAAATAAAAAGGACATTATTGCCTCCCAGCCGCCCCAGCCTCCCCCTCACGCAGGCCTGGGCTTTCCCGGGACACAGCCTCCCCCGTACCCACAATGGAGGGCGGCAGGCAGGCCCCGGCCCCAGCGCTGCGCCTCGGCCCCTCGCTCCCTGCCTGAGCCGCGGCGGGGGTTCCCCGGGGCCGTTCCGGGAGCGGGACCGGGGCCGGGACCGGCAGCACCACCACCGCCGCCGCCGCCGCTGCAAGGCGCCAGCTCCCGGCGGAGGCTGCGGCGTCACGGAGGCGCCGGATGTCGGGGCGGGCAGAGAGCAGTGCTTCCGGGCGGCCGTTGGGAGCCGTTGGAGAGGTGGCCTGGCGGGGTAGGCGGCGGGACCCTGTGGCTCTGCATCCTTCCCTTCTCTCTCCTTCCCTCCACCTCGGGCAGCCCCTGAAGGGCGCAGCCCTTCCCCGCGGGTGCGCACCTTCTTCCCTGGGGCTCCCTTCCCCGCCAGGAGCCCCGGGCGAGCCTGTGGGCGCTGGGGCGCGGCGAGGGGGGTCACTCCCCCCCGCCGGGTAACTCGCGAGTCCCACGGGGGCGAAGCTGGGCCGTGGGGCTTCGTGGGATCGGACGGCGCCCGCGGTGTGCGAGGGTGATGGCCGCCGTTGTCCCGCCGTTGTCCCGCCGTTGTCCCGCCGTTGTCCCGCCGTTGTCCCGCCGTTGTCCCGCCGTTGTCCCGCCGTTGTCCCGTTCTACTGCCTGTCTGTAGGGCCCCCTGGGAGAGACGGCTGAGGGGGTTCCCCGGGGGCTGGTACAGCACGTTACTTCATGGGATCTTGGCCGTCCAAGTCCCTGGGAGGGCTGTCCGGGGTTAAATCATGAGTCAGTTGTAGAGCAAGAGTTTTTAGGTAGTAGTGACTAGATTCACTTTGCAGGAGGTGTTCCCCTTTTTAAGGATATTTTCCCCCCTGTGTAAGTGTAAATATGCATGCATTAATAAGTGTTTGTTTCTCTTTAGCCTATGGTAAATATGAATAGGAAGCATGGTCGCTGATTTTTAGGAGCATTTTGGGATGGATTAAGAGTTTGTATATAGACTCATCAATAAAGCATGTCTTGTGGTTTTTTTTTCCTAAGGAACGCTGTTTTGAAGAATGTCTGGAAGTTTCTACTTTGTGATAGTTGGTCATCATGACAACCCGATATTTGAAATGGAATTTCTGCCTCCTGGAAAAGTAGAGTCCAAGGTATGTTTTTTCCCGTGATACTCCTATATAATTATGGTGCGTTTTCTTCCGTAATTTTGCAGTGTATTAGAAACATGACCAGCATGTTGTTAAAAGTGTTACTAGTATCCAGTGTTTTCTTTTTTTCTTTTTACAGAAACAGAGGGAGTAAAACTGGAGTTCTTGAGTCTCTTACAGATTCTTTGCCAGATCATACTATGCGGTGAAGAATATATTGCTCTTAGTGTGCAGAAGAGCTTTTTTAACTGTTCACTATCTAATGCTATTTACTGTTATTCTTTATTTTAAGGCATCTGTATACAGTAATAAGGTAAAGTAAGGAACATAAATTTGAAAGCTGTAGTCAGTCCTTCTTTATGCTATAAAGAAATCTTATTTTTTAATTATATTCAATAGTCATGCTTGCTTTTAAGAAAGATCTAAAACTTGTATTGATAAATACACATTTGAGAATGTGAAAATATGAGACTGCTCAATAAGTAGTGTTTCCAGTGGGAAAAGAATAAATCTGTCTATTGTGATATTACGTCAAAGAAAAAAATAGACTTCAGAATAAAAGTGTGTGCATCTGTGTGTCCAAAAATGGAAGTACAAGCCGTCACTGATTTGAACAGCACGATGTCATCTGTATTTTGAACTAGTGTCCCACAAAAAAAAATCATAAATAAGACTAGTTGGATTAGACTTGGTGGGTGTGGGGATGTGTCAGATAGTGGAAAATTCAGTTTCTGCATTCTGCTAATGGAATTAACTTGGCTTGGTAAGCTTCTCATCTCACTAAGGTTGAAATACTAAATTTTCTCCTAAGAGAGAATCTAGACTTAATGTGCACTGAAGGGGAACCAGTAGACATTGATATATTTTGGCAACTATCACTTCTGTTTCCGAGATGTGCCATTTAAGAGTGAATTGAGTGCAGATGTGCACCTGCCTGAAATAAGTCATTTGTGGAACATATGTGGTAAATCAGCACAAGCTTTTTCCCTTTAAACTTCACTACTTAGTCTCTTCCTCATTGAGGTTTAATGCAGCTTGCAAAGCTGTAATGCCCTGAGCCAAACTTGATTTGGAGGAAAAACAGTGCACTGAGAGGTGTGAGAGTGGCATTAATAAGCATCCCTATATTATGAGAAACAGTGCGAGACTACTTATGTTTCCAGTCTAATAGAAGCTAACAGTATTGTTCAGTCCTGTTTCTTCTTGGCAGTTGTGCTTCGGTGTTCCGTTGGTATGCAAAGTAAATGGCTCCTTCCCCACATGACCCTTGTAGTGTTAGGGCCACATGCTGTGATTACTCTATGAAGGCCATTCATGTTTAGAATCATAGAATCACAGAATAGTTTGGGTTGGAAGGGACTTTTAAAGGTGATCTAGTCCAACGCCCCTGCAAAGAGCAGGGACATCTCCAACGGGATCAGGTTGCTCAGAGCCCCGTCCAACCTGCATCTATTATCAGTGTATCTGTCCTCTGTATCTCTCTCTGCTTTCCCTATCTGTCCCACAGCTTTTACACACTGTAACCTATTGTTCATTTTCTGCCAAATTTGATAGAGAAGTTATGGTCCAAGAAATGCTAAATTGCTGTAAATTTCACAAAAACAGGTGACTGGAAAGCAGAGAAAAAGACTTTTATCAGGGCCTCTGTTGTGGAATAAGTTTGCAGTGGGAGATTACTCATTGGTAAGCAAAGGAATTCACGCTTGAATTCATTCCTGAGCTGTAGATCTACGTAGGTTTTATTGGTTTTGCTGCTCTCAAGACTGGTTGTGTGATTACCTTTTGATTATGACATTTTTCTCCCTTGAAACCAAATATTGTGACAATATATACTAGTTTCACTTAATTACAGGATGGCACGTGTGGCAGAAGAGGAGTATATATAGCTTTATGTAACTTGAGCAGTAGTTGTTTAGCAACTTGAGAAAATTATTGTTTATTTTTCACTCCTTTCACTGAATTACTAATCCTCTGTCTTCTGGAAATACATTAGGATGATCATCGCCATCTCAACCAGTTCATTGCCCATGCTGCTCTTGACCTAGTAGATGAGAACATGTGGCTTTCTAACAACATGTATCTGAAGACTGTGGACAAGTTTAACGAATGGTTTGTTTCTGCTTTTGTCACAGCTGGACATATCCTTCCCTCTTCTCTTTCCTTATATTTATATAGGAAGAGCCTTTTGCCAGAAAGGGTTAAGTCAGATGAGATGAGCGTGGAACAGGTTTCTCTGGCTATTCACCACTATTATTGTTAGAGAGAGTAACCAGCTTCAGAATGAATTAAGTTGGGAGGCACAGCAGTTGTTGAAAATTGGGACCAATTAGAAAGATGGATTTATCCTTTTGGAAGAGCTGAAGTAGCCTAATGAAATGTGGAGCTCACACAGGATAGAGGAAGGAGGTATAAGAGTATCTGAGCAGGCTGATATGATTGTCTGTTCCCATCCCTTTTGATAGTGCTAGAGAGGAGAAGCAGGAATAAACATGCTCAGGGTAAATCACACTCATCTTGAAAATGTGGTGCCAAGGCTTGATCTTATGTACAGATAGTCCTAGAAGTGTGTGTTGTGAAACATTTGTTATGCAGAGAAAGTAACATTGAACATCATTTTAACTTCACGAGTATATGGCAAAGGTGCTGAGAGTGTCATCCGCATTCAGAATTGAATAACCTTGAATAGAGAGGTGATTATTTTCAAATAGGGCAATTTTTAAACATAAAGGTAGTGCTTTCAAAATTTCACTGCTTCAGTTACTTCTTTGAATGCTTCCTCCAGCAGGGTCACTGCTATTTCATGTATAGCTAAACATTTTAGGTATATGCAGAATTAGGGGTAAATGCTTATCTCAGGATATGTTAAATGTCTCTCTTCTTTGCAAATGTTAAATTTTCCTTAATTGCTTTACATATGAGATTTATAATGCTTCATGATGTAAGGCAAGAAGATGGAATTAAGAACTTCTTTAATGATGTATATGACTTGTATATAAAGGTAAGAACCCACATCTTATGGTCTCACTGTTAAGTGTGTTCTGCTGTACATGCTCAGGCACGCCTGTATTAGCATGTTTTCTCGTGGGGGGCCTGTGTAAGTGGAGAAGCACCCACGCTGTCCATATCAGCCAGAATTGGTAACATGTGACATAAAGGCTGTATTTTCTATTAATAGATTTTTCTAAATTATTATAAACTGTGGTCTTTCAGAAGTTATTTTCATTTTAGTCCAGTGATGCTGGGCAGTATTGTGTCATTAACGGTGATAATCTGCAGAAGCCTGGTCAAAGCGCTTCGCTCTGAGAACAAGCAGCCCGTGTTCTCACAGCCTGGCAGTACTTCCAGGAGATGCGGCATTTGCAAGCACTGGTCGGGAGAATTGCCATCTCGGCTGCCTACAGGGACTCAAATGATGATCATTTCCAAACCAGAAATTTCCACCAGTGTCAGGATGGATTTGTTCTGAATCAAGGAGCTGGTGCTAAGGGATGGCTGTGCACATAAATGGGGAGAACTCAAGGGCCTGGAAAGCAAATGACTGTTGAGGAGCTCCGTGCTCTTAGGTGGCACTAAATAGGCTGGAAGCTAATAATTGTCGTTATAAGTAACATTTTCTAGTGCTGGACTTCGTGCTTATTGATGAATTTTTCTTCTTTCCTCAGTTTGCAATGAATCCATTTTATGAACTCAATTCTCCTATTCGATCCAGTGCCTTTGAAAGGAAAGTACAGTTCCTTGGGAAGAAACACCTTTTAAGCTGAACAAATAGATTTCCTGCGTGAGTGTTTTTTCCATAGTTTCGTGATTATTTGAACTGTAGTACTTCTGGTTAGTTCTCAGCATGTTTGATATTCATCTTCTGAAGACTGACAAACTGGATGCTGAAACAGCTTTTTTTTTTTTTTTTTTTTTTTTTTTAGCCAACCTAGATAAGAACACCCAAGCTTCTCTGGTTAAAACATGTATTTCTTAAGTTGTTTCCTTTTATGTGCTATGGATATGAAGTTTAAAAATGTCGGGGGCTGAATGGGTTCAAACTGAGACATGTGGGTGTTGATGCATATGCAAAATGTAAGCCTTTTATACAAGGTGGGAGGAAATCAGATCTAAATCAAAAGACATCTCCAGTCATGTGATGGAATATGAGCAAAGGGGAATTCTTGATTGTTGGGCCTTAGTGGTTAATTTTGTTATAAACTTTTCTATTTACAGTCCTTCGCTCGAGAAGTTATTCCTCAAACTAACTAGACTGTGGTATTAAATCAAGTCTATATTTATATTGTAATGTGTAATTTATGTGTTATAAAGTGGTCAATAAAAAGAAAAGAGGATGTATCAGCAAAGCTCTCTCTTCAGTATTTCAAGAAGTTTTGAGAAAAAACCATAGTTTTAAAGCTTAAAAATTCAAATTTACCACATTTAGCGCAATACATGTTGCATCAATGAAGTGAAGTACACCAGACCAGCTACGTTTGCCCTGACTTTAATTCTAATTAACACATGGAAAAGAAACAAACAAAATTTACATGTTTAAACCCACTTACTTATTTCCATTAGGTCTGCCAGTGCTGAAATTTTCTTTTTGAAAATGTTTAGACTAGGATCTTTGAACCATGAAACTCTGATTTGTTGAGGTTTCAGAGAGGAGTTACTTGGCCTGTGTGGCTACTACTCCATTGTAAAATGGTGCTAGGAACCCTTTGGCAAAACTTGCCATCATACCAACCCAGTAATTTTTAAATGAGTCATTTGGCATAAATGTACCTAATATTTTTGTTGGTTTCACAATCTTTTAAGTTATCTGTTTCCTTTTGCAGCAAATCTGCATAAGCTATCTTCTTGGGCATTCTTTTTTTAGATGTCTGAAAAGTAATTTCGAAAGGAAGTGGCATGCTGTTCTAGGAAGTACATTTTGCATAGTCTGTATAATTAAAGGGACCACATGTATAGGGTGCTTTAAACATAGAGTCACTGTATAAACTGTCACTGTAAAATATTCCGTGAGAAAAAGAACACAATATAAAGGTTGCAATATTTACCTTAAATAAAATGTGGAATGATGCATTATGGATGCCTGTTGAGTATACTTGAAATTATTTAGGAGAAAACTAGATAATCGCGGTAAGGCTACCTTTACTGTTGAGGTGGCAAGTGAAGATGGGAATACTGGTCTTTGCAGCATTATTTCATAAAAACTGCATTGTACAGCATTTTGATAATGTCATATAATCTTATGTAAATGAATTTTTTTTTTTTTTTTTTTGGCTATATATATCAAAGCAACCGAAACACACTTGAGGTAAATCATTCTCATTCATATGCTAAGGAGCCATTAAGCCCTTATACTGTTTTATGCTTCCTCCCCAGTAGCGTGATGGTTGGAAAAATACTAACAGTTATGGTTCACTGAGGAAATACTTATGTTAAATAATCATATATGTGGCAGTAAGAAAAGTTTTGGCAAAGATAAGGGATTAGCATTAAGAGTTTCTACCACTTCTAGAAACTGTGGTTTTTGATAGTTGTGTTCTTTTCTGCCAGCACACAGTAGGAAGTTAAGTAAGTAAAATGAAAGTACTTTATCTCTTGCCTGATCTCCGACAGCAGTTAGCCAAATGGTGCCCATTCTTACACGCCCCCCCCCCCCCCCCATACGTCTTTCCCCTCTTCTGAATATAGGAATTGTAAATGGGACATGCAGTCTCATAGGTCCATCTGGGCTTTAGGAAAAAACTGTTACTGGCCACAGGCAAGGGTGCTAACTCATTATATTAATCATTACAGAGTTTGCAGGGAGGCATATCATTGTCTCATGACAGAATTCTGAAGGACCGTGGCTAGACAGCTGTGTGTGATGGAACACTTGTTTATGCTTTGGATTGTAACTTTTTACAATGAGCTGAAAGATGGCTACCTGGAAGCAACAGGTGAAAGTTATCTTGTGATCAACCACAGTCACAAATCTGTTCTAGGTCTGAAAGATGCAGTTCTAGCATGCACCAGACAGTAACTTCCTCAGTGGACAAGGCAGAAGAGAAACCTCCTTTGTGAGTACTATGTTCATGCCCCATCTCAGAGGCTCAGGAGTAAAAATTCAAATGAAATCTGTTGCAGTATGAGAACACACACAAAAAAGATGGGGAAAGGCTGTTTAGTAGGGCCTGTTGCAACAGGACGAGGGGTAATGGTTTTAAAATAGAGGGGGGTAGACTTAGATTAGAAATTAGGAAAAATTTTTTTTACGATGCGAGTTATAGAACACTGGAACAGGTTGCCCAGAAAGGTGGTGGAGGCCCCATCCCTGGAAACGTTCAAGGCCAGGCTGGATGAGGCTCTGAGCAACCTGACCTAGTCAGGGATGTCCCTGCTCCTTGCAGGGGGGTTGGACTAGATGACCTTTGAAGGTCCCTTCCAACCCTAACCATTCTATGATTCTATAAGCAGCAGATAACCTGTATGCAACTTAGACTCAGCTTTCTGCAAGGTCTGTTACTGTTTAGGTAACATGTCTCATGTGGCATTGAGAAACAGAGCAACTGTTAAAGCAAGCAGCCTGGTCCTGGCAGCAATCTCATGCGAAGCATCTATATACTTTGCTGTAACATGAGCTGTGTCCTAGCTATAGGTTCTAATGCCCCCTCCCATTTTGCTCTCTAGTATGTGTAGCTTCCATCAGTCTCACCCATTTGCCATGACAGTATTTTTACTCTTGATTTTAAAGGACATTTGGAACTTTGCATGTATATTGTATCGTATGCTCTGTCACTCTGCAGAACTCTAAATATTGCTAAGAGGACCCCCTAATGCTTGAGGTACGTTAATACTCAGAATGAATCAGTGAACTGAAACATAAGCCACAAGTGCCTACCTTACCTCCATATTTAATGACAGATACTGAGCTTTCACAAAGTACAGAAATGCCTGCTTGTTATCAAGTATTATGAATTTTTGTACCTACCATCTGCTTGTCAAAGGACTTTTGCTTCTTTCAAGTACTTGATAGTTTCCCTCTGAGACCAAACCCTGACCTCAACATAATTCCTATAATGTCTTAAGTACTATGGCACATAATCCCCCCCTTTATCTTCACTAGCCACTTTTCTGATTAGCATACAGTTGTGGTACAGCAGCTTCCAGGGCACAACAAATGCATGTCCATTGTATTAAATTTTATTTGACTTTATTAAACCTACTTTTCAGATGGAGGCTTGGTAACCATGATGTCACATGGAAAGGGGACAGATGGGAAAACACAGATGGACTCTTAGGCACAAGACCAACCACATGGTTCTCATCCTTCATTGTTTCCTTTTAGCAATCTTATTTGAATCATGTCTATATAGTACTCTAGTCAGGGTAACTTCATCTCCTGTTGTGTTTCAACCTTAATCTCAGGAAAAATAAACATTAAAGGAAGCTTTAAGTAGTGAGGCAGTAGTTTTACAACAACTTCACATCACTAGCTAGTAGCCCCCAACACAAGCAACCTTCATTTTTCAAGCTTTTTGGTCTCTCAGCTTAAGATTAAGAGGAACTTGGCTGTTAGGTGACTGAAGCTTAAAACAACAGTTCTGTTACTGTACATGCAGGATGGTAAGAATGAATTAGACTTAGAATGTACAAAAGGTAAAAAATGCCACTTTTAAACAGGAGCAGCAGATCTGTGGAGTACAGTTGTCCTGGACAGGTTCAGGCAAGAATACAATACATTCACAAAAGTGTATTAAGAGCAACGAGAAGGGTTTGTGTTGCAAGCTTTACTTCCAAATAATTACACCTGGTACAGAGTGAACAGATACGTTAAAAGAAATCTCTTGCTGTTACTGCACTCTCATGAAGGGCTTTTCTATTGGAATAAAAGTTGCTGTACAGAAAGCAGAGCCTGTATAGTTTAGTGAATAACATGGCCTGTCCTATAGGCCTCAGACTTCCTTTTGAAGTCCACAATGCATACACGTGCATGCTTGTTAGCAGTCAGATTGCGCATTGAAGCAATTGTGCACTATCAAGTTTGCTATCACAAGGACAGTGGGTACTTGGAGAGACAACATTCAACAACTCCTCACACAAGTATTCTACCATTTAACTGCAACAGAGCCTCAAATGCACTTTCTGTGGTTTCATCTGCGTTACTGCAGAAAGACTGTCCATTAGATACAGAATTTGCTTCTGTTCATCATCATGTAATGAGTACAGTAATATAAAAGACATTGTCTTAAATATATAAGTCCATATCCTGATGGCAAATTAAATAAGGATCAAATTCAGCTCAATCACTAGCTGTAGGTATTTACTTGTATTAGGGCTGAAAAAAGCTGTCTCAATCTACTGTAAGTCAAGAGCTTCCTGAGTTCTTTATGTATTGCCAATCCTTAGTTTCACAGTGCAGAGATTACTGGTAAACACATTCATAGCTCAGGTTAACAGGAACAAGAAGTTTGGAACTTTAAGGCTGTATACTAAAAGTTCTCTTACAAGTTTGTCATAATGTGGATCCCTTCAAGTGCTATTAAAGCTGACTGAATAAAGCATATCTTTTTCGTAACTGAAAATGGTTACTCTTCAGGGACTCAGATTTTTTTTTTTTTACCTTATTGATCAGAAACACGCTAGAATGGGACTTAAGGCAAAGACATGTATTAATGTCAAAAAAACCATCAGTATCTTGCATTAAACTGCTGGAAAAAATCGTACAGCATTGGAATAGTAAATGAAAGGAAAATGGACATTAAATAAGTAGGAAATTTATTTCCTACTTAAAAATCTACACAAATTATAGCAACATTAGGCAATTAGAGAAGACCTGAAAGTAATTTATATTAACTTATAATAAAACACATTAGAGATGAAGTACCACTCACAGCAAAAGGAATGTAGTGAGACTGAAATTTAATATCTAGCATTGTTAAGAAACTGACTTCTAGTGAAACAAAAATGGAATGCTGATTTCATAAAAATATACACATATAAAAGTATCTTTGTGTCTGAATTCCAGAACAGTTTCTCCAAAGTAGTGCTTCTAGAACTTTCAAGTTTTAATTATATTCAAAGTATTTATCATTTGAATAAAGTTGGCAAATTACATTCTTATATTAATGTTTTTACTTGCCACCTTCCTAAACAGGAAGTATCACTAATTCAATAATGGGTCGCTCATGAATGGGATTTCTTTCTTTTACTCCTCCCAAGAAAGCAGCAGAATATGACAATTTTAATATCAGAGTGGAACCCATTTGTTATTTTCTCTACTACACCTTCTCCAACCTTTTATAAAGCAAGCTAGTCAAAAGTAATTTGGCCAAAAAAAAAAAAAAAAGTCAAGTCAACAACAAGATGAACTGGGTTTCGGCTTCCGATGAAGGTTTACTGTATCTGTCTGAATAAAGTGATCTGATCTATCTTCAGAGGCTAGAACTCTTCTAACAGCTTCTTCAAAGGCTGCTGCAACATTAGTGGCATCTTTTGCACTGGTTTCAAAATAAGGATGGTTGCCATTATTCCTGCACCAGTCTTGCGCTTCTTCTGTAGACACTTGCCTTTCATCAATATCAACTTTGTTACCCAGTATCACAAATGGAAAACTTTCAGGCTCCTTGACATCTGCATAATAAATGAATTCTTTCTTCCAGTTGCTTAAATTCTGGAAGCTTTGAGAGTCATCCACACTGAAGGTCAGCAGGCAACAGTCAGAACCTCTATAGAAGGGAGTCCGCAAGCTCCTAAAACGTTCCTGACCTGCTGTGTCCCATATCTGCATTGTAACAAAGTGTCCATCAACTTCCAACTCTTTATTTAAGAATTCCACACCTATTGTATGAAACAGCTGTGCATCAAACTTGTTGGTGACGTATCTGTTCATAAGGGAACTCTTCCCAACTCCACCATCTCCAAGCAGTATTACTTTAAGGAGCGATGATTTTGCTGCCATTGTTATGGGAATAGATCTTCCTGGTTTCCTAGACCTGTAAAGATTAAGAAAATAATTTAAAAGAGTTCTGAGCACTAAATTTTACACATAAGTATCTAGAAAGTGTTGAAGTCCACCAACATCAAGTTTCATGTACAAAAGCAAGAGGATTATGCTAAATAGGTGAAGTGTAGATACTCACAGTAAGAACACCCACTCAAGAATATCAGGTGTTTAAGAAATGTCTCTTCCACAGACTGCAGTCTGTATGGCAGACTATGCAGTACACTGCCTGAATTACTGGTCTGTCACTTGACACACTTAAAACCCCCAAACCCTCCAACATTTGTACAGAAGGGGTATCACATCACATTCAATGAGTGCAATGATTCATTTATGTTCCCTGAAAAAGAGCCATGGAAGAAAGTGGACTGAGAGAATTTTACAAAGCGCGCCTCTTGGACTAGTCACTTCTGTGCCGTTATCTCATTAGCAAAGTTCTTTTTTTAACATGCAAGTGAAGAGGAAGCTTTAGGAATAAAGCAGGACACTACCAATTACATTGGAATTACTCCTGCACTTCACTCAAAATTGCAACCAGACAAGGAACTTTAAATCAACTCACAGGGAATATAGTTATCTATAGAAGAAATGCAAATGCTGTAATTTTATTTTAGAAGTCAGCTGACTAGGTATTGGTACACAAACATTCAGTATATTACAGTTTACTCCTTGCAGAACAGCCATGATGAATGTGATACTATTACAACTGTTACAAAAGCAAATTCACTGTTGCTAATTCCCATGGTACTCAAGATGCCAAATACCAAAGCCAGGCCTACACTGCCAGTTCAGTCAGCAGATGTCAACTTCCTATGGTAAAATTGTCAAAAAAAGCCTGGAAGTGCTAGTGAATAGTCTGGCTGCCAGCACAGGGAGGGTGAATTAGTGGCAGCAATGAAGCTTTTTTACTGTCAGATTTTAGTGTTAAAGGATTTTTTTTTTAATAAAAAGTAGTTACCTCATTAGTGTTTTGTGCCAGCCCAAGGTTTGCCCTCATTAGTGTAATCTAGTACTGTAAAAAGTGTTTTAAATTGCTTGGGGGTAAAGTTTCGTTTTAAAGAGCCCAAATCTAAGTTTCTGTATGAGGAAAACTGCTATTGCTCTACCTACCCGTTACTAAAAGAGCTCCAAGTTGAAAACAGGGTCTATTTAAACTGGAAACGAGTCATAAGTTGCCTAGTTCATCTTCTCTGAAGGAAGGAATGCAGTCTTGCTAGTTGTAATTAGCATTACTGGCATATACATCACCCACAGAGTATCGTTATGGAATTAATAGCTGATACAAGCTGGTGTGAGAGTCATATGACTCCGTGCTGCCTCTAGAACCAAGGCCTACATTAGAAGTGAGACATTTCAGGAATTTTTTGTGTCTTTAACTTTCCGTCTTTGAATGAAGCCCCAACACAAAGAAATTTCAAAATACAAGAAACAGTGGCTGCTTCCATTAAAATTTGTTCAGAGCAAGCGATTTTATTAATTCATACTGTGTAACTAAAAACAATGTTTATAAATCCTTAATATTTCTACAGGTTTGTATCACAACAATGTTAAAACTGCTTAAGAGCTGCAAGTGGATTGTTCGTTTACCTTTCACAGAGCTATGGGATAATTGCTACGGCTCAGGATACGAACACATGTTTTGATACATGTGAAAAGCCTTCTTAGAGTCACCAGCCTACCTGCACATGAGTTCCAGGTTCACGCTGAAATATTTGAAATGATCCAGTGTCTTCATTTGTCTCCCTAATTCCTACTGTTGGTTAACAAATAAATTATTCGAGCTATGCCATTAGATAGTAGCATCTTCTTAATAAATAATGCATTCGTGAGAGCAAAGGGTACTGAATGTTTCCCTGTTCTTCCACTTCAGTGTAGGAACAACTTAGAATTTTTTTTTCTGTCCTACTGAAATAAAAGTTCCCTAGAAGACAATGTGAATAAAAAACTGACTTACATTGTTCTGACTGGTACTATACACTTGTTTCTTTAGCTTCTACAGTGTAAAGAACTGCACTTAAATAATGAAATTCTTCATGAAGTCTCATTTTAAACAAAATACAAGCAAGGAAACTCTGTTAACAGTATATAGCTAGTACTTTTGGGCATCCAGAACCTGAGAAGTTAATTTGCACAATTGCAACTACATGGAGTATTACAGTGAGGTGTAGGAGACTGATGATCATAAAAATACTTTAACTAGGCAGACAATTATAGATCAGCCACAAACCATTAAAAGTGTCTTGTCAACTAGAACCAAAATGGTCTTTCTACACAAAGGCTACAGAAACAGTCTTCCCAGGACTGATAAGCAATATCTCAATGTGATGTTGCAGGCAACATCACTTTTCAGAACATTCAGCTTCCACAGCAGGAACTGTCAGGCTTAGCTAGCAGTTAATGTTTTTGTAAAGTTTTAAATCCAAAATAAATGGGCTATATGTTCAGTCATTTAAGTACGTACATACAAGCTGGATGTGAAGCAGCAAAGAAGTGTGTTCCAAGGCATTACGAAGCACTTTTGTTTGGAAGCAAAGACTTTATACTATTACAGTGTTTTTTACTATACACAGGGCTCATCTGCAGCCTCAACAATTACGAGATTTAGCCTATCTGCAGAATCAAGACGGTAGTTTTCAGCACAGCAGGCTGCTGCATTTTTTCCACTTACACATCTTTAAATAAGTTAAGATTTTTAAAGAACTCCGTTTTTGTAATATTTTCTTTCTAAGTTATGAAGCCTTAATACTCCACCAAATAACAACAAAATCCTTAAGATGCCTGGAGAATGAATGTTTTTTTTTCCTCCTATTACACACTTTGAACTTATCTGTATAATGGGCTTTTTGACAATGTTTTTGGAAGGAACAGTCAACATCTACATCTGATACTGTATTTCTGAAGATTTATTAATAGTTCAGTTTAAGTTTTGTTTTGTTTTCAGATGCTGAATGATGACTTAATTTCTAGTGTGCATCTGATTGTTTTAACCAACATCAGGAACTGCAAGACACCACAGAATTACAAGTAACTGTTTGTTCCAGTTGTTTCTTACATTATACTAATTGTGCAGCACAGTAAGAGCAGTCTCAGGCTAGTACACAGAGGAGTCTAAAGAGAAGATTTTTCCCTCATGTTCCTCTATCATTTCAATAGTCAAAGAACCTCAGAGCACATAAAAAGCAGCTGTACTGTGACCTATTTTGATAGCCATCTCTGAATTTCCTCCAACTTATAAGGACTCAAGCTTTTAGACCACTGACTTCAATACTCCTGTTAAAAGCATGGAATGGTTTCTACAAAGTGCCATTTCTAACATGATCATACACCATAACACAAATAGTAATTTAACTGTCACCTCACAGAATCTTCCTTTTAACAGTGAACTGAATTAGAAGTCAAACATTTCCATTAGCAGTTCAAACATTTGCTTGCAAGACTAAAAACAACATGCTAAGCAACTTCAAAAAAATCAGTTTGCATTAAAAAAAAAAACAAAACCCCTTTGATTCCCAGTCCCTCAAAACTTAGAGAAACACCATAGTCTTGTCCAATCTATCCATCTAGATTTTCTTAATTCCATGACTGTCAGCTTCATCGCTGCCTATTTTGAGTGCAATTGCCTCTTTTAACACTTAGGTCCTGAGTCAGGACTCAAAAGAAAGCTAAATTCTTGGTCTAGAAAACCATAGCAGGAACACACAAACTTAGTCCAGGAATTTGTTTTCTTTTACTATCAAAATAATTTAATAGATTAAGGAGGAGGTGCTTATACCAGAGTACTAAAGGCTGAAGACAGGTGCTGAACTCAAACTTTGTCTATGGAAAAAAACAGTGTTCGTCAACACGGTAATTGTCTTTTACAATTTTATCTATGATGTCAGCAAGCTACAACCCCACCCACTTAAGCTATAAACCAAACTGAGTCAATTGGACCAATTTATAATATCAGTGTGGTAAAAGTGAAACAACAGGTAGAGCAGCACACCATTAAGGAAAAAAACAAAACCAAACCACAACCAAAGCAATAAAAACTC
The DNA here is from genome assembly GCF_036417535.1 of Chlamydotis macqueenii. Lineage (NCBI taxonomy): Eukaryota > Metazoa > Chordata > Aves > Otidiformes > Otididae > Chlamydotis > Chlamydotis macqueenii. Next base: position 135,417,372 of record NC_141556.1, read on the forward strand.
CCACATAGCAAATGCAATCTCATTTCTACCCCTGCTCCCTTTTTTAATAAGACAACAAGAACTGGATCCATTGCAATAGCACCACTGAAATACCTCTGTATTCCTGAAGAAACAGATGTAAAGGACACTCCAAATTTCCAGACTATTGTTTCTCCACTTGTATCTACTTTCTACTTGGAAACAGGAAAGAAAATTTATTTCATTCACCATTTTCAGCCAGTGGTCACTGATGAACCACCTGCTATATGAAATCAAGACTAAACCCAAAGGTTTCCTTGAAGGTATATGATACACTGTTCTTTAACTAAAATTGTTAAAGAGCACACATTTGACTTCAAGAAGGAAAAAAAATCCAAGGTAAGGCAGATTCAAGTTTGTTCCAACTAAGCACATTTATTTACAGCCTAATACACTTTCAGCCAAGACTTCTTTAAAAAGGGGCCAACTTTAACAAAGATTTAAGAAAAAACACTCTCTCAAGGTTTCTGACAAGCAGAATCAGCAGCTCCGTGACTAGCATAACAATTACACTGACCATGTTCCATAACTTCCTATCTATTCTCAAATTTACATATATACAACACATCTATTTCTGCTCTGACGCTTATTCACAATTTTCTTTGCTAAGCCATCTTATTTTGGTAAACCACAGGTATCACACATTAATAGTTTCAAAAAGCACATGAACTGTTCAAGTATTTTGTCTGACAAAACCACTTGCCTTTCAGTAACTTCATAATGTAAATTTACTCAGTTTATTTTTCCTTTACACTAACAAAGCATTTGACAATATTTACCAGACTAGCATAAAAAATTTGCTTCCTGTTGTTTGTTAGTTGCAGTGGCTCATGAATAAAGTGAGATAAACTGCATCTCTGTAAAATGTCTTTTTAAAAGTCACAAGAACTATAAGAGTTGCAGCAGAAAGGGCTGAACTATGTAAAAGTAGTTTTCAACACTTAGACTTCACTTTTTGTGTTTTTACATCTCTCAGCCCTCAGTCACCTACAGCAGATTTGCAAGTTTCCAGAAATGAGAAAAGGACAGAAGCAAATTTTCTCCCTTTTCTCGTCTGAACCAGTTCTTGTATTCAGAAGGTACTGGTTCACACCTTGGCCAATTAACTGGTACAATAATGTTTCTTTTAGCGCTTAAGAGGCCACAAGCCTGTTTGACCTTGAAAGATTTTGCCCTCAACTCCAAAGGAAACACACAGATACGAAGTCAAGATGCCACACACTTCGTACTTTTAAATGCACTGCAAGCTTGGACCTTAGTCAGCCTCTGAACTGACCCTCCCATCCCCGGGGTACAGACATAAGAGCTGTGGATCAGGAACACCCCTCTACTGACAGCCACTTGTCAGCTGCCGAGTCCTCCGAAGCCTGGCAGCCCTTCAATCATATTGCTTGACCTACTGAGATCCTAATCATCTTGCAAGTCTTCCTTCATTTATCTATGATTTCACCACCACACTGTGAAGGTAATGTCTGTTTTCTGTTGGATAGATCTGTAATAATTTGATGACAGGTTATCTGAACATTGGCTCTAGTTGTAAGCAGCCTAGACATGCTTTATCTAACACCGGAATATTGCTACAGTTTGTTAATAATTATTTGTAATAAGAACACCACCCAAACTGAACTCACAAAGAGCTGGTGCCACTCATTTGTATACCAAAAAGTTGTATTTTGAGATTTATTTACAAGGTTATTTTTAACTCCTACGTAGTTCAGGACTCTAGTTCAAACAGTTGCCTGGCATGACTCAGGACTATAAAAGCAGCAGCAGCCAAGGGAAGGAATCCTTAAGTCTGCACAACACCTGGATCAGGAAATCCAGTACCTACTGCCAGAATCACTTAATTTATGCTAACTTATAGCCAACCACAAACTCAATCAGCAAAACTTGTCAGTAGAAATACCTACATTTATACCTCTGCTAGTTTAATCTTGCAGAGACCCGGCCTGCACTTTCCATCTTGTTCCCCACATTCAAGTAGAATGAGTAAACTATTACTTATTCCAATTTAATAACAGTTGACATTTCTCAGCAGCTCACAGGTGAGCATCTCCCAACTTAAATATTCTATTACTTTCAGCCAACTTCAAAACACCCTTAGGTCCGACATTTCTAACAATGCAAGAATTAACTGACATTTTCCTTGCAACCTACTTCTGTTACTGCTTCCACTCTTTCAATAACTTATCAAGCAATTATTTCTACTCACATGTGCTCCTCTTTCTCCCTTGGATTAGCTTCCCTTTTCCTCCAGGGACTTGTAGCAATAGCCTCTATTGGTCAGGCTACATTGTGCATTCATATTCTTCCCAATATAACTATGCAAGCAAAGCCCATCCCTAAGGGATTAAGTGGGTTACACTGTACCAGGCCAACATACCGTCTACACTTCAGAGAATGAAAACAAAACCAAAACACCAAGGATAATGAATGTTATTAAAAAAAAATACCTTAAAGGAATTATTACAAGCCTTTTTGCTGGGAAGTTTTTATTCATTGTGAAACATTTCTGTAAAATTCCAAACCTAAGGAGTTGAAAGATCAGTGTTTCATGTTTTATTACAAAATTGACAGAAAATAAAATACAGCTTGAAGTCTAAATTCTTCATTTGACTCCTTGCAGTTTTTTTTCCACATATTTTCAGTTTAAGGAAACCAATGGGTTGTTTGAGCACTCAAAAGCAAAGCAAGGGCTGCTACAGCCTTTTTTTCCCTATTACACAGTCTCTATTTTTAACTTAATAGAAAAGGATTTATTAAAATTAAAGCAACAAACAGAGCTCCATACAACCTGGAAGAAGACAGAGAAAAATAACAATTCATTACAAATTCCATGTTGAGCCTGAAGCACTGATCTAGTACCATGCTTTGGTTAGGTTTCTCTACAAATGAAAGTGGCAGGAAAAGAAGTTTTGGCTTTACTTTGGGTATGTCTGAAAAATAGCTCTCCCTCCAATCTGACATTACAGCTTGTTACCTTATAAGCTACTAAAAAGTGGCAAAAAAATCCTCCCCAAAACCTAGCCACACACAATCAGCCTTGCCCTAAATAAAGCAAGCACTGACAACTTCAGTGTTGTACAACACTTAAAAAGTAAAGACAAATAAAAACCACATGCTTATTTAGTAGCGTCGTAAATTATTGTGGACAAGAAGGAAGGAAAACAACATGCAGGGCAGCAGACTACATGACAGCTATCTGCAGACAACCGTTTTAATTAAAAAAAAAAAAAAAAATTTAGCCAAGGAGTTCCCTACTTGCCTAGTCCACCCAAGTGAGTAAAATTAAGTGCTCTCCATGTACCTACTTCTATGTAACCTTGCTAGAAAGGCCACTAATAGAGGTTTTTAAAACTCGTCTCTTCTTGCACTGTTTTGTTATTCGCTCAATTATTTTGCACAAGTTACACTTAACATGGAATACTCACACTGAAACTGCTCCTTAACCACTCAGCGATAAGCGATTCAACAACCTTAACCTAATCCCTTTGGTTCTCCAGCCACCACCACATCTAAGTTTGTACAGCCATCTGCCACCATTAGAAAAGCAACCGGCCGTTACAGAGAAGAGCTAAATCAAGTCACCGGTTCAAAAAAGAAGAACTGAAAACTACATTGCTCGGGGTTCCCTTGGGAACACAGAAGCCTTTCTTCAGCAGACAGCAACCGGGAAAGGTCACAAAGGGACCTTTTTCTTTTTTTCCTTTTAGGTTTGAAAGGTGCCGAGGGGACAGGTAGGAAACCGAGTTTCACCCAAACAGACCAGAGATGCTTATCAGTGTTGATGAAGCACCGTGGAGCCGGGGAGGGACCAAGCTCCGGTTGGGGATGGCCTGGCAGGAGCCGCTCCCCAGAGCAGCCACCGCCTGCCCCGCAGTCACGGGATCCCCGATCACGCCACGCTTCCCCGCCGCCCGCACCGGCTCTGAAGAGCGCCCGGGGCCCTCTCCCCCCCGCGGCGGGGGTGGGGGGCGTGGGCCGGCCGGGGCTCCCCTCCTGCTCCCCGCAAGGTCGCAGCCGGCAGTCACCCCGCAAGGACCAGGCAGCAGCAAACCGGGGAGCCGGCAGGCTCGGACAGCGGCGGAGAGGGGAACGGAGCCAATAAGCGCAGAGCCAAGAGGAAGAAAAATAAAGAAACCCCGGCCAGCTCCAGACCGCTTCCCTCCCCACTTCCAACGGCTGCCGGGGCTGCAGCACAGCCCCGGGAGCAGCGACCCCCTCATCCCCGCAACGGCGGGCGCGGAGAGAGCCTCCGGCGCTGGCCGCCCGCCTCGGGCCAGCGGGCACTGCTCGGCCCGAGCCTGCCGTGGAGAAGGGAAGGAGACGCGGGGAGGAGAAGCGATACCTGCCCGCGGGGAGGAGGCTACCGCCGGTCCCGAGCCCGGGCTGCGCCACCACCCGAAACCGCCACTGCCGTCAGGCTCTGGGGAAGGAAGAAACAACATGGCGGCGCGGGGAGGGGGCGGGGCCTGAGCGTATCACGTGAGGCGAGCCCCGGGTCCCGGACCCGCCCCCAGGGGAGGGGCGAGGGAGCGGCTCGCCCCACCCACCCAGCGAGGCCCCGCCCCCCGCCGTGGATGCGGGTGGCAGCGGGGGCGGGGAATGGCGGGGGGAGGGGTGTTTGCTCAACCGCGGACCTGCGAAAAAGTTTGGGACTCGGACGGTAATGGGGACGGCTCTGCTCAGAGCAAGCACATGGCAGTGAAGTGTAGGGCCGTGCCTCTCACTGGTCACTGGCGCATGAGATTTAAAAGAAGGACCTGGCTCCACCGCAACAGGCCAACCAAATCTGGGCTGTATCAAGAGGAGCTTGGCCAGCAGGTTGAGGGAGGGGCTTGTTCCCCTCTGCTCTCATGAGACCCCACCTGGAGTACTGCATCCAGCTCTGGAGCCCCCAACACAAGAAGGACATGGACCAGTTGGAGAAGGTCCAGAGGAGGGCCACGAAGATGATGAGAGGGCTGGAGCACCTCTGCTGTGAGAACAGGCTGAGAGAGTTGGGGCTGTTCAGCCTGGAGAAGAGGAGGCTCCGGGGAGACCTGATAGCGGCCTTTCAGTACCTCAAGGGGGCCTACAAGAAAGATGGGGAGAGGCTGTTCAGTAGGGCCTTTTGTGATAGGACAAGGGGTAACGGTTTTAAAACAGAAGGAGGTAGATTCAGGTTGGATATAAGGAAAAATATTTTTACACTGAGGATGGTGGAACTCTGGAACAGGTTGCCCAGAGAGGTGGTGGATGCCCCGTCCCTGGAAATGTTCAAGGCCAGCTTGGACGGGGCTCTGAGCAACCTGATCTGGTTGGAGATATCCCTGCTCCTTGCAGGGCGGTTGGACTAGGTGACCTTTAAAGGTCCCTTCCAACCCAAACCATTCTACGTTTCTATCAATCTATGATAAGCCTTTTATTTGCTCCAGAATACTCTGAATTATTAAGCTTTAAAATGCCTTTATGTAGTAGTTGCAGGTCAGAGTGATTTATTAATGGCAGTCGTCTCACTGCACTCGATGTCAAGGGCCCCATGTAAACAAACTTGTTATTGCATGGCTGCTCTGCTTCACAGGTAGACATTTAAAAATATACATGTGTCAATGAAGGAACTAGCCAAAATCCAAAGTACGCTATTTAAAAAGAGTAGTCAGACACTTTTTTTCCTGTAGTAATTCAGAATAACATCAACTTGACTGTTTAAACAAGATCACAGGAAAAAAAGTCTAAAGAAGCTGGTGATAGAGTCTGTTCTGTGCATTTACAACTCATCACGAGGACAGAATCATAGGGCAAAATGTAATTAAAATGGAAAAAGGAGAAATTATTTAAGTGTATTTAAAGAGGTTCCCACATCAACAGGAGGAATAGGCAATCGTAGGCATTAAGGAAAGAGCATTTGAAATACAGCCGTTTGCTTGAGCATTCATCACGTGCTTCCGATCATAAGGGAGATGCAATCAGACTGGAATTGCCACTTGCAGAGTCATCTTGTTTTGGATCAGATTTACAACACAGCCCAAGGAATGGAAAACAAGATCTCAGTATCATCAAAAGGAAATGTCTCCTACTGGCAGGAGCAGGATTATTAAAAGGCAGTCCATGCTGGAGGCAAACCTGATGATACTAGACCCATTCTTATTTAACAAAGCTGGACTTTGAAATTTTTAAAGTACTTTTTTCCTAGGATCTGCTTTCATCCAATGCTAAAATAAAATACAGGCAAGTGCTGGAGGGGTAGAAAAATGGGCTATTTAAATGACAGTAATTCTAAGACATGAATTCTGATCAGTTATGGCATTATTTTGTGATTTAAAAAGAAAAAAAAATTCTGCATTTATAAGTGGAGGAAATAATTACTCAATTTTGCATTTGATACCTTGTGGGATGAAGCTACCATCTTTTTTTTTCTTGAGACAACACTGGTTCTCTGATACTTGGATTACATTTAAGGAAATTTAGAATCATAGAATAGTTTGGGTTGGAAATCCTCACAGGAGAGGTGCTCCAGCCCTCTGCTTATCTTCATGGCCTCTTCTGGACCCTCTCCAACTGGTCCACGTTCTTCTTATGTTGGGGGCTCCAGAGCTGGACACAGTACTCCAGGTGGGGTCTCACCAGAGCAGAGTAGAGGGGGAGAATCATCTCTCTCGACCTGCTGGCCACGCTCCTTTTGATGCAGCCCAGGATGCGGTTGGCTTTCTGGGCTGCGAGCACACATTGATGGCTCATGTCCAGCTTTTCATCCACCAGTACCCCCAAGTCTTTCTCTGCAGGGCTGCTCTCAATCCCTTTATCTCCAGCCTGTATTGATACCAGGGTTTGCCCCGAGCCACGTGCAGGACCTTGCACTTGGCCTTATTGAACTCCATGAGGTTTGCAATAACCCACATCTTGAGCTTGTCCAGGTCCCTCAAATTTTTAAATTTGTAGTTAGAAACAAAATTCTTAAACTTAAAACAGAAAACGACCATGCTGCAACCATGGCCTATTATGCTTATGATTTTATAGGCATAATGGAGTATCAATAGAGTTACTCTTATGGTTAAAACCCACGCATGCTTGCTTGAGGATCAGGAACTGAAGGTCCTTTTCCCTTGTGTCCACCTTGTTACTATTATTCATGTATTTAACAGAGGGATCAAAAACTGTAGAACAAATAGTGCCATTGACAGGGCTGGCTACGTGATGTATACCTGGCAGTTCTTAGGAACAGACAGAAGAAAATGCCCAGCTAAGATGTGGTTTGAAATATGTACACGAAAATCACTCCTGTTCTCAATTCTGCAGACAGTGTAGGGTCCCACTGGTGGGTGCTGTGAGCTCTGCCCCTGCCCAAGGCCACTGCCTGCCCATCCTGGCAATCGTGAGCAGGGCTGGGGCAGTGGCCGTGGGGGCAGCCATCTCAGGGTCCCCCACCAGCAAGAGGCACATTTCGACTTGGGCTCCATCTGAGCCCGGCGGCCCTGGTCCTGCACCCCACCTTGTGCCTCAATTCCCAGTTTGATGCTCGGCCCCACCTTGGCATGGCCTCCTCCCTGTGGTCTTGTCTGGTGCTCACTGGAGTTTTGGCTGATTATTGTCACCAGACTTGCCTTGCTATTCTTATCTGGGTGTTGTGGGATGGTGACCCTTTTTGCTGAAGTCACTGTCCCTCCACTCCTTGTCACCCACCCTCTGCTCCTGGCTCACCTCCTCTTGCACAACAACCCACCCTGGCTGCTCCCTCACATGCACGTTCATCTGAAAGCTGACCTTGCACCTCAAGGATTTTATTCAAGAGCTGCATTCATGAAGAGACAGTTGTTGTTATGTTACCTGCTAGCAAATGGCGCAAATAACTTCCTAATGGCAAATAAAGGACAATTTTGTCTGTATGTGTATGAGAAAGTTCTGTATCAGCAAAGCACTTGTATAACAGAGCTTGTGAATAATGCTTTTTAGCATCGGTAGTTGGCAAGGAGACTTTGTCCCATCCTGGCAAGCGATGACATGGCCTCAATACAACATGACTTTGTCACCTCCTGGCTGAATTACAGCAGTACAAAATAAGGGGATATGAAGTCATCTGCCTTTATGGCTCTGCTAATACCAGAATGCAGCAAGCCAGCCCCCAAGCAATCCAAGAAATTATCAAAGTGCTCTTGCTTCTTTCCTTCTTTTCCAGGCACTCAATGAACTGGGCCATTATACCCCGAAGATTCCCTGAAGGACCGTAATTCATTGTATTTGCTCCTCAAGCACAGCCTGTTACCAGGTGACTTTTATCTTTGCTAGAAAAAAAAAAAAGAGCTGTTCTTTTTCTGTTCAAAGAGTTGCAGTTCTTGGCTACAGTAACAAATATACATAGCATAGCACACAGAAAGGAACACATTTTAAATAAACAATAAACAGCACCATTTTACTCTTGGCTTGGAAAGAAAGAAAAAAGTTATAAACAACAATGGCAGCAGAGTACCTCCCTGAAAAGTGCTGCAGTAAGAGGGTTATGAGGGAAATAGAAAAGGCCCTCAACAGAATGGAATGAAATGGATCCTGCAGTGGATCTCCAGCAACCAGGACGCTTGTTACTGGCGTTAAGGGAGCACTGACAGAGTACTTCTCAGAATAATGTCTTCACTTTTACATTGAGAGCTGTGTGAAATTTGTTGTTAATTCAGGTGTCATCTTAAAACATGTATTACACATTCTGCAGCTACAAAAAGGTTGTTTGAGCTTTGAGTGCAGTCTACATTTAAGATAATATTGCTACTATCAAATTGTAGGACTCAAGAAGCAGCTGAATTTGCAGTGTTTCTGGAAAACCCAGTGAAAACAAATACATTCATTAGCCTTATTTGGCATACATTTGTCCTACATCTGTGTGGATCACCTCTAATGTCATGGTCCTTTGTGGAGCAGCATCACGGATATGCTAAATGTCATACCAAAATTAATTGTCTGTGCTTTAAAAAATTGAGAGATCTTTTTCCCATCTGCAACAAACTGAAAAAAAAAAAAAAAAAAAAAAGATGACTTCAACAACATGAAAGAATCTCACTTTTCAAAGCTTTCCTTTTATTCTTGTTTCTGGACTCTGACACTCCCTGCACCCCGGTAATACAGACCCTCCTGCTGGCGCACAGGCTGTGTAGTTGCAAGCTGACTTTTTAAAGCCATTTTGAGCCAAGGCACACAATCTTATCCAGTCAAACATTTTAAGCCTGCGCAGTTACACAATCTGGGCAGGGACAATATAACCTATTGATAAACTGCAGCCTGGAGCAGTACTTTGCTTAGTGAAACTATGACCACACCTTTTTAAATAAGAGCAATGATTTACTTGAATGACCGTCTCGTATTTGACAGTTCATGTCTGTACAGTACACTGATCTATAGCGGCACATGACACTACATGACATCTGCTTTCTACTAAACCTTTCAAGTAACGAGGACTGGTCACAAACACAGATGGGAAAATGGCCGAACTGGTAATGAACTGTGTTAGGTGAAAACAACCCATGGCTTAAGATGATCAGGAAGGTAATACAGTAATTAATTACCTTGTATGCAGTTTCACTAACTGTTAGGTGTGAAGTTGCAGGCAGTATGTTTATCAGCATGAATTAGGCATAAAGTGAAACTGAGCTCAGATGAGCTTTTTCACCAGCACTGAAACAACAAAGCCTCACTTCCTATAGATCTGTGTCCTCAGCATACTTAAATGGGCCCAGTTCACTCTCCCTGACTTCCAGTACTTTCTGCTCCTTTCAGCCAGTATTCCTAGATCTCCCTCTTGTCCCAGACTGCTATCTGGGCAAGCAGCAGTGTAGTTTGTGCCTGGCTTTTAGGTAATACTAATAACCTATTAATAACTTAACTAGGTGTGCATTGAACCAGCAGGTAGCAGCTTAGATTAGGTAACTTCTGAATAAAAGTAAAGGCTCCATCTCTTTCAATAGGAACAGAAATTATTTTAATGATTATCAGATTTCACGAAATTTACAAATACATTCTCATCTTTTAATGTCTAGCCTTAACTGGATTTATTAAAAAGCCAGCTCCCAGGTTCAATTGTTATTAGGAACGAAGGCAAAGGAGGAATGCCAACTCACAATCTATTACCATGGAAAACTAATTTAAAATGCTGAGTTTACAACTGTGAGGTACCAAGACCTTGCCCTGAGAGTTCTGACTGCTCTCGGTTTGAAATGGTGGAAGAAAGTTAAGGGATAGCTGTAAAAGGGGCATAGTTACAATGCATTTTTTGACTCTTTGTAGCTACTGACAGTTGTTTTTATACCATAAGCTGCAACTGCAGTTGTTAGTAACTGGATTTCATTATTTCCACATCTTAGGAGAAAGGGCAAGATGTGAAAGGCTAGAACCAAACAACCCTCTTGCTGCTGCAGCTACGGCTCACGCAGATCTGCAGTGAGGCAGGCTTACTCAATTATTTGAGAAGGTTTTAAGATATCCACTGTGTATGTTTTCTTACCTCCTCAGTAAATATGGATCTGTAGAAAATCCCAGTCATGTTGGGGAATATACCTTAGCACTCTACATTCAGTGATGGGCAGTTCAAAAGAAAGTGATGTTATACATTATGTCACAAATGTAGTCAGTATTATGGCTACAAATTTTACCCTTGAAATATATCCTGTCAAACCACTGTCCATGCCTTGCAACAATTCCCTTTGCCAAGACAAAATTTGGATGAGCTGTACATTACTGGAATGGCTTCAAATCCATCCGCAAGCAGAAATTATTTATAAGCGTCTGTTGTTCACAGCTAAAATAAAGTTTCCTGCTACACCGTGTTCTGACACAGCACAGTACTGGCATACAGCTCAACAGGACCATGACCTCCAAAACGACAGCAGACTGTGCTTGCTGTGAACGAGTAAGACAGAAGGCTTTGCTTTCTTATGGTTTTATTGAAAGCTAAAAATAATGCTTTGCAGACAAGTACTTACACTTAAACAAGCAGAAGTACTCGTAAGCAGCAATTCCAGCACGTGGGTAAGGACTGGAAAGGAAAGTCAGCTATCAACTGATTGCTTACACAGTTGAACACTGGGAGTCTGGCCTAATGCTTCGATATTTGTTTTACATATGTGCAATTCTATTAAAACACACATTTTCATATGATAAAAATGTAAGTAATACCACAGTAAATCACACTGATGAAAGTTAACTGTTAATATTGCATAGAATGGAAAATATTTTTCTTCCTTTTTTCAGTAGAATAATATTGAGTGTCTCTTTGTAACATCAGGTTACACATCATTTTCACCATTCACTTTTAGTCCTGGCTGGCTTTTAGTTCACCAACAGCTATTTTCTCATCTCATGCCCCTAACTCCTTTGTCCGACCGGCCATGTGGCTGGAGGGTTCCAGGGCAGTGCCTTTGCCCAGAGAAGCTGAGCAGCCTCAGCTGTGTAACAGCTAGATGGGTGCAAGAACTGTTCTCCAGCAAATACTCATCACCAGGTTTCTCTGCTCAGCTGACGCATTTTATCCTTGAACTGCAAAATGCCTGTTGTGCATTTGCAAAAGGTATCTCCATTAATGCCAAATACGCAGTTTTATTGTGTTCACGCAATACGTGAAACAAAACACTTTCCTCTGTACCTAAAGTATGACTTTGGCAATTTATTAATCTATTTCACCATATGGTCTATACTCCAACAAGGAAACTCATTGAGGTTATGTTTCCAAATGGCAGTACTGCTTTGCTGCAAGAACCTAACCTCTCAGGCAGGGCAGACTTATTCTTCACTGTATTTCCTTAGATCTGTAAGTTGACGCATTCATGTGCTCAGAAAATTAGGACTCAATGCAATACCCATTTCCTCTCACTTAAACATCTACAGTAACTCAAAAACACTGAAGAAACCAAAACAGGGACACACAGTATGAACATAGTCTTCTAAGGGATACCTGGACTCAGGTGGTTCTCCCAATTCAGAAAATAAACATCTCCCTGACTTCTGATATATACACCACTCAAAGCATTCGGATAGCTGACTCTGAAGTAATTTTAAGTTTTACAGAAAAAAAAAAACAGGGCTATTACTTGAATGAGAAGAATGCCATGGTAATATTTTTTGATAAATAAATACTGCTAGTAAACAGCTAGTGGGAATCCTGTTGACTCCAGAACAAAAACATGCATAAAAACTTCAGCTATCAGATTTCCTTCTATTCATTTTTTTTCTGGGTAACCTGCACTATATAAAACATTAATTTGCTCAGCTCAGGACAGATGTCCCAGTTCAAGAGAGCATAGCCATTCAGAAAGTAATTAACTCCTATTAACCTCATGTCTTTATTTATTAAATAAATTTAAGACTGCATTTATGTAATTTTCTGAAATAAACCATTGTCTGATCTTGTGTTAATTTCTTACCAGTTGCAGGACTCACCATCTTACCCTGCAAATCTAAACTGCAAAGTGATAGATTGCTCAAGTCATATTTTCTGCCCAATAGCTATAAAAAGCTAAAGCAGAATTTCATTTTTGCTTTCATTTGCTAGCTACCTCCACCCCCTTTTACACTCTATTTTTTATTCCTTTTTTCCTGTTAGGCATTACCACCCAAACCAGAAGTGATTTAACTAAGGAGTGAACCCGTGCTGAACATTCTGCAATGCACACACATATGTGAACAGCAGTTTTGGAAACAGTTTGTTTATTGTAAACAAAACTTGTGTTCCGTGAAGTAAGTCCTGCTGAAGATAATGAAAATTCCAAGTACTCAGTACCTCGGGGGAAAAAATTGCAGCACTTGGAATATTTTTAATGGATTTACTAGTGAATATTCCTCTCTTGGATACAGTGTTACCATTTCTTCCATTTTTTCTTTGATTTCTTTACATATTTACATTACTTAAAACCACACAGATTTACTAATCTTCAAAAATAAGGTAGCAATTTTTAAATCTTTTTTTTTCACTTTTTAGTGGCAGTATCTACACACTATCAACACAAAATTTAGAATTACACAGCTTCAACCGAGATACCTTCTCACATTTATATTTCTGAACCACTTACTAAAGAGGGATAGCATTACAAACAAATCCATCTGCTGTGATACCACTGCTCTCCACATTCATTACAAATAACGTAAGTCAACATTTGTTCATCTGGATTTGTGTTTCGCACCCAACCTGGAAGAAAGAGAGTTCCTCTGGCGATCATAGTGACAGTGCAGTCAAATTTTTCACAGCGCCTACACTTTATTTTGTTTGTCTTCGTGCCGTTAATAACTTGTGGAAGCTGATGTTCCTGAACAGATGATTCTGTGTAGAGAGCCCTGAGCTCTTTCAATTCATCGCTGGCCATTTCCATCACTGTCATCTCAGCAAAAGCCTTTGGACTCAAAGTCCCTGAAAAAAGATTATGTTTTAAGTGGCAACTTTTAGGGTTCTTCAGGTTAGAGATTTTGCTTCTTATGCAGTTTTTATACTTTTTGTCATTTTTAGCATGAAGAGCAAAAATGTGTTCTTCGATTTCTTTAGATAGCTCTAGCCATTTATTAGTTTCTTCTGCATCTTTGTCAGAACCAGTCAAAGCTTTATAAAGAAGACCTGTACATTTACACCTCAGAGCTCTCATTGGATCCTGCTGCAGACTTGCTTCGTTAACAAGAGGTTTAGAATCTTCATTATCAGTATGTTGTTCCTCAAAAGAAGAAAGGTGATTTATGCTGCCTTCGGCATCATTACATACCACATTTTTAACAGTTTGCGATGGGATCAAGATTTTAGAACCAGTAACATCCAATGCCTCCTGCTGACATGGTCCTTCAGACAGCGATTGCTCTCTAGGAACCACACTAAGAGGTTCAATTTCCTCTTTCGCATACACAGAAATCGACTTTTTAACGTGCATTAACTGAACACAATTATTCTTGTAAAGTGCTTTCCACCTTGATAACAATTGCTTTGCTTTCTTTTTCAACCCTACTGATGAGCAGTTCTTGAGTACTCTGTATACAGCCTTGGCAACTTCTGTTCCCTGAAGATACTCTATAGTCATATCAACATCTTCGAGTTCTTTAAGATGATCCTCAATATCTTGGAAATTATTCTCAGACAGTAGTTTTTCAATACAATGGGCTCTGTGTGCAATATTTTTCTGGTCAGACATTTTTAAACCTGGAAATGAAAAAACGTTTATCACATTTACTGGAGTTCTGACATTAATTCATTTTCTGTATATTCTCACAAGGTTTTCTTTTTATTGTATGTTATTTTACAATATTTTATTTCTATACACCACTGGGTTTGCCAGCTTTTTCTTGAAATGGTGTACAGTAGAGTTAGCGGAGCAAATGCAAAATGCAGAGGAGCCTGGGTCCCGGAAAAATGCAAGTGGGCATGCTAGTCTCACTCATGCAAGGAAAATACTGGTGGAAAGGAGAGACCACAGGGACTTCTGCTGGGGTAGGGTTAAAAATTTAAGAAGTAGGGAATAACACTAATTTTTAAGGAAAAGCACAATGTCTTGGCAAAATCTACACTAAGAAAGACATTCCTAGCATAATAAAAATGTTTGCTGTACCTGCTTTTCTATGCACGCACACCACAACCTAAGTTCACAGGGAGATTCTCAACTGCTACAGGAAGGTAGGTAACTACACAATCACTCTGATGTATGAGATTACAGGCAGACTTTGCAGCGTTTGCGCATTAGTAGACTCTAGTACCACTGGACTACCAAGAAGTAACAAGTTCTGAAATTCAGCATTTTCCACCAAAAGCACCAGCTGATCACCCGTTGATGTTTAAAATCTAGACACTGTTATCAAATGATACGCTTTTCAAAAAATAAAAAGGAGGCTTTATAGGCAACATATCGCCCCCTCCTCACACACACAAAAAACCCCCAATAAAAATATTAGTAGAGTTTTTACAGCATTGGTGTCAACAAATGACATTTAATAAGAATGCTGTTTTCAGAAAATCAATTTGTTTTTCTATCACAGAAATTTAAAGTCTATTAAAAACCACACCTGGGACATTCTGCTGTAACAGGTATGTGAATGATGTAAGTGATCTCACACTCTTGAATACATTCTGTAATAGCTTCCCAATAATCTCCAAAGGCGGTAAACGCTGCACTAATTTAATTGGAAAGTTGCAATGACATGGAAGTTCACTGCAAGACTGCAAGTTTACTCCAAACCCAGGGAGATCATTGCTGTCATCTTTCCAAAATGCATACGGAAAATAACCCTCCTCAGAAAAACTGACTCATGTTTCAACTTTTGGGAACCTGTATTTAAACCTCTTTCCCCATCTCTCTTAGTTTTCAAGCATCTGACTATATCTGAAATCTGAATTTATATCTGACTATAAATGAAATCAGTACAATTTGCAATGATACAGAATAACAGAAAAATCAAAATAGGTCCAAAAATTCCACATTGTAAGGTGGGGTTTTGGTTGCTGGTTTTTGGGTGTTGTGTGTTTGGTTGTTTTTGTTTGTTTGTTTGTTTGTTTTTTTAAATCAGTCATTCCTGCAACTATGCCCTAATCTACCCAGATTTTTTCACAAATCCTTATAACAAATGCTGAGATGTTTGGCTATCTGTGGTTTTGTTTTTAATAAAATCTGCAAGTTTCCACTTGGTTTCTCATAACAAACCCTTTAGTTAAAATTAAATACATAGATTTTGGCACTAGAAGATGCCATGGTTCTACCTCAGCTGGCAACTAAGTACCACAAAACTGCTCACTCAACCTCCCCCCTACCTCCAGCGTGAGAGGGGAGAGAATTGGAAAAGTGAGCAAACTTGCAGGTTGATATAAGAACATTTTAATAATTGAAATAAAATAATAACAACAATAAACTGTAATAAAAATAAAAATTTTAAAAAGAGAGAGAGAAACAAAACCGAAGACCGGCAAGTGATGCAAATTAAGAGAACTGGTTAGCCAGGACATGGAGAAGGCTAAGGTACTTTTTTGCCTCAGTCTTCACTGGCAAGGGCTCTGGCCACATCACCCAAGTCACAGAAGGCAAAAGTAGGAACTGGGAGAATTAAGAACTGCCCACTAGAGCAGAAGAGCAGGTTCGTGACCATCTAAGGAACCTGAAGGTGCACAGGTCCATGGGACCTGATGAGATGCATCTGCGGGTCCTGAGGGAACTGGCAGATGAAGTTGCCAAGTCACTGTCCATTATATTTAAAAAGTCGTAGCAAACTGGTGAAGTTCCCAC
Source organism: Chlamydotis macqueenii (assembly GCF_036417535.1). Taxonomy (NCBI): domain Eukaryota; kingdom Metazoa; phylum Chordata; class Aves; order Otidiformes; family Otididae; genus Chlamydotis; species Chlamydotis macqueenii. The sequence goes on from NC_141556.1 coordinate 135,433,589, forward strand.
TGATTGTGCAAGGAGAAACATAACCTCCATTTTTAGAAAGGGAAACAAGGAAGACCCAGGGAACTACAGGCCACTCAGCCTCACCTCTGTGCCTGGCAACATCATAGAGCAGATACTCCTGGAAACCATGCTAGGGCATATAAAAAACAGAGAAGGGACTGGTGACAGCCAACATGGCTTCACTAAGCACAGATTGTGCCTGACCAATTTGGTGGCCTTCTATGATGGGATTACAGCATTGGTGGGTAAGGGAAGAGCAACTGACATAATCTACCTAGATTTGTGCAAAGCATTTGACACTGTCCCGCACAACATCCTCATCTCTAAATTGGAGAGACATGGATCTGATAGACGGACCACTCAGTGGATAAGGAACTGGCTGGATGGTCACACTCAAAGAGCTGCAATCAACGGCTCACTGTCCAAGTGGAGACTGGTGACGAGTGGTGTCCCTCAGGGGCCAGTATTGGGACCAGCGCTGTTTAACATCTTTGTTGGCGACATAGACAGTGAGATTGAGTGCATCCAACATTCAATCTTACTATTTGCTGACAACACTTAGCTGTGTGGTGTGGTTGACACGCCGGAGGGAAGGGATGCCATCCAGAGAGACCTTCACAGGCTGGAGAGATGAGCCCATGCAAACCTCATGAACTTCAACCAGGCCAAGTGCAAGGTCCTGCACATGGGTCAGGGCAATCCAAAGCACAAATACTGGCTGGGGGGAGAACGGATTGAGAGCAGCCCTGAGGAGAAGGACTTGGGGGGTGCTGGCTGAGAAGCTCAATATAAGCCGGCAACGTGTGCTTGCAGCCCAGAAAGCCAACTGCATCCTTGGCGGCATCAAAAGACCAGCAGGTCAAGGGAGGTGATTCTCTCCCTCTACTCTGCTCTCATGAGACCCCACCTGGAGTACTGTGTCCAGCTCTGCGGCCCCCAACACAAGAAGGATGCGGACCTGTTGGAGCAAGCCCACAGGAGGCCACAAAGATGATCAGAGGGCTGAAGCACCTCTGCTATGAGGACAGGCTGAGAGAGTTGGGGCTGTTCAGCAACTTCTTGTGCACCTTCAGCCAACTCTGCTAGTGGAGTCGTCAGAGAAGCAGAAAAGGCCTTGACTCTGTGTAAGCGCTGCTCAGCAGTAACTAAAACATCCCTGTATTATCCAATGCTGTTTTCAGCACAAAACCAAAACACAGCACCATATCAGCTACTGGGAAGAAAATTAACTCTATCCCAGCCAAAACCAGGACAAAAGACTAATTTGGAGTAGGGAGCAATGCTTAGTAGCACAGCTATATTTTTCAGAAATTTGTTTGTGTTTGCCACTGTTATGTGTATGTTGTAGCCTGTAATCACTGATACATGCAGAAATTACATATATGCATTAAGAATGACCCATAAAACATATAAAGTTGGAAAGTTTGAGAAAACTTATACACTCACATTGTTTTAGTTAATATTAACTTCTACAGCAGACAGATGAGATACCTGTGAATTGTTTTTTTTTTTTTCATTTCAGACTTTTTCCTCAAGCCTTTATTACTTCAAAAGAGTAACATTAACTAGCTAATGTTGACATGGTATCTCACCAAAACCCACAGACGTAAATGAGTTTTTAAAGCATCTGGTGGAGATGTCAGAGCTTTCGAGCCTTTTGAGGAACTTCTATATGTCACCGTAACTTGATATTAGGGATTTCTTCAATTACTGAAGCTGAACACATTTTATTGGGAGCTGCAAAGCAAAGGTTGGGGGCTACTCTGCAGCAAGTTTAATTAACCCTGACATAACTCAGCGGATTTTAAGCCCAGAATGGTTCCTGAATTCTGGTTCTTGTATGACCCTCAACTTTCACTTGCTATGCAAGAGATCATGTCTCTCTTCCAAAAGCGTCTCTTTATAGCTGCTAACAGAGAAGCCAGTCGGACTAGTGAACTTTTAACTGAGGTCCCCGCTGCTGCCCTTTCCCTTGCTAGCTCTGGCATCATATTACAGTTGGGCAGCTCAAAAATAGTGATACCTGTAAAACAGTGACATCTACAAACTCCTAATTGTTGTTTTTTAAAATTCTTAAAAGTTAAAGGCAGATCCCTCTATATCCTAAAAAGCACCTATTTTCTTACAGCTGTAGCATTATTAAAGCAGGCTCCCATATATTCTGACGTGTTGAATGAAAAGAAAAAGGATATTTCAGAATGCAGAGTTTCATGGCTTGAATAAGATTTCATTTTGATTTCTTTTTATGAAATCATTTGACCAAAAAATGCTCAGTGCATTGCTAAGTGCAAATTTACAGACAGAGTTCATCCTACTAACATTATTCTCCTGTTTGCTGAAAAGGATAATTAAATTTAGAATGTAGAATTGAATAGTGTGTTGTGAGTGTTAAGTGTTCCTCTTTTCTTGGAAGTTAGCATAAATTTGTGCACAAAAACAGTGTTTTGTCTGAAGTTGCACACATCCCGACTATGCCTTAGAAAAAGCCATCCGCCTGATACAGACTAATACAAGGCTCACTACACATGCCCATATTTAAAGGAACATAAGCAAATTTCTTGCACCATCACTGTTTCCATAATGAAATCTCCTGACAATGGGGGGGGGAGGAGGGACAAGTCATACAAATGGGTAATTTGCATGCTCTGTTGCTTTTTATGACCACCAGCCCAGCTAACTTGTTTTCTGTATGACAGAAAAAAGTTCAAACTTTAGGTAGGGCCTTAGATATCCACAAAAGAAAAGCATAGAGAGAGAAAGAGAGAACATAAACCTTCATCTGTTTCTATAATCCTGAACCACAGACCAACCTGCCTCTGCAGTGAATGATCTCTGCATCTGCTTAACCTGTATTTAAACAGCTCATTCTTATCTGACATTTTGAAGTCCTGCAAACCCTCAGAAACTGATCTACTACTGATCTACTATTACAGAAACTGATCTACTACTCAAGAAGTTTCAGAATCAGAGAAAAAGGATGCATTTTTCAGATACTTAAGTTCAACTCTATGCATTGTCATACTGAAAAGCACATAAATTGCATCCTCGCTCATCTGTTCTGCTGCAGGAACACACCTTGTTTGTGAGAGTGGAAAGGGGTGTTTTCTTATGTAGGGCAGCCATCACTACGCCAGGACGGTTCCATGTCTCCTGAACACTAAGTAGCTGACATTAGAAAATTATGATCTGCTGGCATTTACTGTTTCTCATGCAATCTAGGGCAGAGTTAGTGACACAGTTATATGCTCAACCAGTATGACTGCCCTATGCCTTAGTATCAGTTCTGCTTCTTCCAACATACTTCACTTCAAACATAATTTTCTTCGGTTCTTGTACCCACCTATGTACATACTGTATTACGCTACACATAACATAAAATGTACTTACCAAATGCTAAATGACTTAATGAATTCTCAGTATTTAGTATACAGGACTATGGCCATGCAAAGGAATTACTACACACAAAGTGCTCTGCTGATAACTTGTCCATGCATATACTTTTATCCCGCAACAAAGGTGAGATATTTTGATCTTCCATTGAGGACTATGCTTCATAGAGGGTTTCCTCTCTAATACTGCAGGAAGAGTATCCCTACGTAAGAAATGGTGCATGAAGTCCATGGATATAATCTGCCTTATGGTAGTGGTCCTTGCTCATGGTTATCCACCTGACACTAGGCAGCTCATCAGGGTGGCAAGGTGAAGACATGCCCATTTCTGTTGCCAGTCTCACACAAGAAAATTATATGGCTGAAAAAGACTCCCTCGGCTCCACAGCTATGAGTAGGCATTGACAGCTGGGGTGGCTAACACAGAGTCTCTAAGGGGAGCTGGAGCCCACACATTGGCATCTGCAGCGAGAACACAGCTGTTCTGCCACACACTCACAGAGAATTACCTTACACTTACCAGACACCTACAGCTACTGAGAAGGAGCTGACATGTGCTAACTCATCACCCCACAATAAGATGCTTTTTTTCTAATAGGCAGATCTAAGACAACCTGTTTTTTTTTTTTTTTTAACCCTTTACTATATAAAAGGCTGGTATAGATTGGATTCAATGCAGTATATATGTTCTGCCTTAGGACTTTTTCCACACATGGCAATAAACAAAAATATTAGAAATGTTAAGATTTTTTTTGTTATGCATTGACTTTTTTGAGTTTATGTAACATTAAATTCAAGTATATAAAAGTTGCGGCAGCAGCTAAATAAACAAACTGAAACAAAATATGGACATAAAAATAGGAACAATTATTTAAAAATAGTTTTGGCAATTCAACCACCTAACAGACTACTCACATTAAGTCACAGAATGGTTTGGGTTGGAAGGGACCTTCAAAGGTCATTGTTCTGGTTTTGTTTAGTGAGGGGGGGCCTAAGGTGGTAGCTTCTGTAGGAAACTGCTAGAAGTCGCTCCCCTTTGTTCAGTGGACTTGGCCGGGCCTAGGGCGGATCCACTGCTGGCCAAGGCCGAGCCAACTGGTAGCAGAATGTTCCATGATAACACCTCTGCGATAACATATTTAAGAAGGGGAAAACAGAAAAAAAAAAAGAGAGAAGAGAAGACGTGAAGAAGCTGAGCGGGGGCAGAGAGGGGGAGGGAGGCATGAGCCTTGTGGGCCTTGCAGGCCTCACCCTCTGGCCTCCCGCCGGGCAGCCGACTGGGCCCAACTCGGCCCAGTCCGGCTGCAAGAAGTGGAGAGGAGATGAGAAGTGAATGAGATGTAAAAAGGATCCTGAGAGGCGTCTGCCAGCTTGTTGTGAGGAACGGCTGCAGACACCAAGGTCAGTGAAGAAGGAGGAGGAGGAGTAATGCAGCTCCTGGCCAAGATTCCCCTGCAGCCTGTGGTGACGACCATGGTGAAGCAGGCTGTCCCCCTGCAGCCCATGGAGGTCCACGGAGGAGCAGGGATCCACCTGCAGCCCATGGAGGACCCCACGCTGAAGCAGGTGGAGGCCTGAAGGAGGCTGTGGCCCGTGGAGGGCCCGCTGGGACAGCTGTTCTGGAGGCACTGCACCACATGGAAGAGATGACCCACACTGGAGCAGTTTCACGAAGGACTGTGGCCCGTGGGAGGGACCCCACGAAGGAGCAGGGGAGGAATGTGAGGAGTTCTTCCCCCGACGATGAAGCAGCGGCGTGCAACAACGCGTGATGGACTGACCGCGACCCCCATTCCCTCTTCCCCCATGTGCCGCTCGGGAGGGGAAGGTAGTAGAGATAATGTTAAGCCCGGGAAGAGGGAGGGGTGGGGGGAGGCTATCTCATTCTCTGTCTTATTATCCTGCTAGTTTTAGAAATAAATGAATAGTTTTCCCCAAGTCGAGTCTGTTTTGCCCATGATGGTAACTTTAAGAATTTCTCCCTGTCCTTATCTCAAACCTCGAGCTGTTTTTCTTATATCATCTCCCCCTATTCTCTCGGAGGGTGGGAGGAGTGAGAGAGACACTGCATAGTCCGGTCCCGATTGGGGCTGAACTACGACAATCATCCAGTCCAACCACCCTGCAAGAAGCAGGGACATCCCCAACCAGATCAGGTTGCTCAGAGCCTCATCCAGCCTGGCCTTGTATGTTTCCAGGGATGGGGCATCCACCACCTCTCTGGGCAACCTGTTCCAGTGTTCTACCACCCTCATTGTAAAAATTTTTTTCCTAATATCTGATCTAAATTATCTCCATCTATTTTGAAACCATTACCCGTAGTCCTGTCACAACAGGCCCTACTGAAGTCAAAACAATCACTTCCATGGGAATCCACTCTCCTAAACTTCTACAACATATAGCAAAGAGGTAGGACTTGTGACTCGCTTCAAACTTATTAAGCAAAGCTAAGTAAAAGTAATAGAAAAAATAAGTCATCAACAATATATGACAAGGACAGAGCCAAATCTATAATTACTTACTTCAGTGGAGTGCAATATTCACTGGTAACTGGCAAAAGCACAAGAGCCAGCAGAGAAACCACTAAATAAAGGTAATAAACACAGTTTTATCAGTGGCAATAGAGAGGCTTCTGTAGGGAAAGCATTCTTTGAATGGCACTGTCTTTGTTGTGTGTACCTAGTTTGCAAAGGATTTTAAGAACCTTCAAGATGAAAAGTAATACATACACCTCAAATACTATGCTAACTACTCAATCATAATTTTAATCTCAGCTTCCAAATTAAAAGCCAGTGTAGTGAAAAAAAAAAAAAAAGTTGTTCATGCATTTGTTGCCCTATAAATCAGGCAAGAACTGGATTTATCACCAAGGTTGATAGAAACCGTTACTTTACAAAATCAGAAATTAAATTAAGGTTATGAAATGGTTCATTCTACTACTGCTGGCTTCCTTTAAAGGATGAGGCAGAGTTCTTCTTTAATACTGGGAATCCTGCGTAGCATTTCATATTAAGTCTGGATGTCAAGCACCTCTTCTGCTTCTCTAATCAAGGCACAACATGATTTCCTCAGACAACTGTAGAAAACATGTTTTTCATGTTCTTAATAGGGAGAAATAAGAAATTACTGATGCAGTGGTAATATTGTATATTTTCTAGCCAAAGTTCACGGGGAACCTAACTATAGCAAGCCTGAATTCTTTCCTGCTCAGACTCCTGTTCCTTGAACTCTGTTTCTGCTGTAAATCAGGATTTTGATGTTTTGTGGAATGATGGCAAAACCTCCAGGTATGTGTACGCTTTATTTTGTTACCTTCTAGAGAGAATAGTGGAAGTCTGTGCTACCCCAGACAGCTGCCAGATCTCTTACTGCCCACTGACAAGGGATTTTTGAGTTTTCTGCTAAGTCAGAGAAGCAAAATCATTGATTGAAATAAGTTACTTTTAAAAAGAATTGAGAAGTAGGTGTTAAAAATACTCTAGGTAGTCCACAAATATTTTTCATTCTCTCTAGTTCTCAGAGGACAGAAGTGAGGCTTACAGGGTGAAATGACCTGCCCAAGCTGGTTCAATAGGTCAGCTGCAGAACTAAGATTATGATCATAACCCTTTAACCCACAGCTCTACTTCCCTGGTAACCCCAGAGTCCTAAGCAGTTGTTCATAATGTTCACCATTTCGGGGGCAGGGCGGGGGGAGGAGGGAGAGGGAAGAAAAAAGATAGAACAAAGAGGAAGCTGAGGGAAGCCTCAAAACTTTCTGAAAAAGCAAATTTCACAGAAACCAAGTTGCAATTCCAAGTGGGAAATTATTTTACCACTTGAGGGAGCTGTAGCATAGCAAACCCATAGAGTCGTTGTAAAATGTGCATAATTAGAAACTCCAGCCTGTTAAGAAAAAAGATAAAACAATTTCCCTATGAGCTTTAGGAGGCTTCACATTTTTAGGGTACCTATTTGCCTAAATTTGGAAAAAAACCCCTGTAGGTCCAAAGGTGTTGGGATACAGACAGGAGGGAAAGGGTGCATCCCTTATCCTTTCATTGTCCTGTACATTGCTCTTTCATTTTACATTTTTTTAAATCTGTAATTTGACCACTTTTCTACCTAATTTAATGCTATTTGGCAAATACTGTTGAACAAATATTTGTAAAATTAACTGAATCATACTCATTCAGCACCGTTCTGCTGTCTTCCTAGTTCCAAAAGATAAGAAATCCAAGAAAAAGGATTTCTTCCTAAGTTATGAATAATGTATTTTTGTTATTGTAGAGATGCAAGAACAAGACTACAAATGATAGTATCCAAATTTTGTACAGTACAAAATAAACATGCTCATCCCTCCTGCAACTACACAAGGTATTTCCATCCTGCTTAACTTTAGCAATGCATGAGAACATCTGCTTGAATTCCTAGTGTCTATTGAAGGTTAAAAGGTAAAGATTGACTTGTATTTACAATGAGACTCTGTAATACTGTGCTGACAAGGTACTTTCTTGCCAAATCATTGGGAGCTCTCACACTAATTGCATGGTATAATGAGTCACTTGTGTATCCAAGAATAAATGACGGTGATCAATAAAAATTTTGTAAGTCAGTTTTGCTCCTGTTCTGGTTTTGTTTAGTGAGCGGGGGCCTAAGGTGGTAGCTTCTGCAGGAAACTGCTAAAGTTGCTCCCCTTTGTTCAGTGGACTCGGCCGGGCCTAGGGTGGACCTGCTGCTGGCCAAGGCCGAGCCGATTGGTAGCAGAATGTCCTGTGATAATGCCTCTGCGATAACGTATTTAAGAAGGGGAAAACAGAAAAAAAAAGAGGAGATGATGTGAAGAAGCTGAGTGGGGGCAGAGAGAGGGAGGTGCGAGCCTTGCAGAAAAAAAGATCAGGCTACCTCAAGTTTAAAATATGGTCATCCTGTAATAATATCAAGCTGAATCAGAACTTTTTTTACACCATAAAATTACTAAGCAAGAGAAAACAAACAAAAAACCCCAGCCTGAGACACTTGCTGCTAACTGCAAAGCTGGCTCTGGGGAAAAACACTGCCCTCTCCAAAATCATTTGAGGTAAATGCCTCATCTCTGCTATATGCCTTACCTGGTTCAAAGCGATAGCCTATTTTGCCTTAGCACAGCTCACTCCCACTGATAAACCAAGACAAACTGCATCCTCGTAAGTGAAGAATAATGTCTTGGAACGGTAGAGAACACCTAACATCAGTACTCCCTCATCCCAATCTCAGATGTAGATAATTTTTTTCTCCAAGGAACTCTACGTAATAAAAGAAAATCCAGACTATAGCCAAGATAAAGATCAGAAGAAGCCAAGTACTCCTAACTGTGTAATAAATTTTCTGCGAAAAATGTCAAAGTTATAGCAGAGATGGTGCATAACACAGTCCTGGAAACATCAACTTTCTTGCTTTGGGCAACCTAAATTCCATACAAACAATGAAAATTATCAGATGCTATTTTAAAATAGGAAATCTGAGAATTCTCACAGCCAGCCTCCAGACCCCAAAGCATTCCTTTATTCTTTCTACAGCGGGAGAGTGGATATCAAAGATGTCACTGAGAAATCATTATCTGGGGCTTTTATTCCATCTTGGCAAAAATCAGAGCTCTTCCTGCCTCTCATCAGTACAGCCTCCCACTCCTAAAAAATTCTCAACTATACAGAAATTAATCTTTGAAGAACAGTCACATGAATAAAGCTAAGTTAATACAATAATAACTGAGACACTAGAACAGTACTACTGCCAGATGTCCTTGACCACTGACATCTCATTGATCAAGAGAGTCACATCTTGGTCAAAGATCCAGAAGCAGCAGAGTATGTGAGCTCAGGATTATTGCAAAACCATTCCCCAAAAATCTGTACTTCACTTGCAAAATGCTATCACTGCAGTGCCAGAGACAAAATGCATTTTTTATTCTTCTGCACACAACAGAATAGAGCCACAGTGAGCAAGAAAAGGAAAATTAAATAAGAATACTACATAAAACATTGTCTCAAGAAATTTTCCAAGACAACATCTCATGAAAGAGTTTCTGCATAATAGTCTGCTAGAGCCATTGAACCATTCTGCCACAGCTTTTTTCCCAAGAGAGGGAATTCACAGGGGAGAGAGGGCAGAGTACATCACATTCATGTGAGGATGCACACAGTAGCCTCTTTTGCAAAACACATTTTTAATCCTGGTTTAGATTTGCTTCTCCTAGAAGCCTCATTTTTAATTAAAATTTTTAATTAAAATAGGAGTCTTATTTCCTTTAAAAAATAATTTTAAAAAACCAACAGACTGCAAAATGAAGTTATCAAGCCTCAGGGATCAACCCCAAATAGAGTTGTCAGCACATTTTTCTAATAAGATCAAACAAACATGCATGGATTTAATGAGAAAGGAAAAGCTGTTGCCCTTACCAGACTGCTTAACTGCTGGCTTCATCTGACCTCAGTCTTTCAATACTTAAAGGGGGCCTGTAAGAAAGATGAGGACAAAGTTTTTAGCAGGGCCTGCTGGAATATAACAAGGGGTAATGTTTTTAAACAAATAGTTTATTTGCTATAAAGAGGGTAGATTTAGGCTAGATGTAAGGAAGAAATTTTTCAACATGAGGGTGGTGGAACACTGGAATAGGTTGTGCAGAGAAGTGGTCGATGTCCCAGCCCTGGAGATGTTCAAGGCCAGATTGGACAGGGCTCTGAGCAACTTGATCTGGTTGGAGATGTCCCTTGCAGGGGGGTTGAACTAGATGACCTTCAAAGGTCCCTTCCAACCCAAACCATTCTGTTATTCTATAATAAAAGGCTCAAAATATTACAGCTACACCAGATGAGTAACACCTCTGATTTGTCTCACAGCAAAAAGTAACTGAGAAAATTCTTTATGAATTGAACAGTTACAGCTGTTTTGAGTTTTAGGAGGTCCAGCTGATGTTACAGTGGACACATACATCCCTGCAGAAATGTTACCTTGCTAACAGCTTCTTTTAATAATTTAGTTCAGAATTAAACTGATTTTGACTGGAAGATACTTTAGCTTTTTCTGTATCTTATGTGCCTTACCTATGTGAATTTTTCTACTGAACTGACTGGTTATCTGAGTTAGACAAACACCTTAAATCCTGAAAATATTACAAGTCATGCATTATTCCACTGATCTGAAATCTTTATTTCTATTGATATGGGTGACCTTTCTAATAAGTACTTTTAAGAAGTTAAAAAAAAGTGACAACATGTAGTTTTAACAAGTTACAGACTGCAAGTATCAAGTGGAGGTATTAGCTAATCTCTTTCACAACAGGACAGCTATGCAGATTCACTATACATTCCAATACATTATGATTTGATGTGGCAATAAGACAATGTATGTATAGTTTGGAGATATTTGTCATTAACAGTTTCATTTGAAATTATGTATAAATAATGTGTGCTTCTATTTGCTATAAAATTTGCACCATTTCATATAAAGAAACACACAGTTATCTGCTAAAACATGGCTCCTTTAATATGAAAGAAAATACATAACATCTGGACATTTGAGTCTTGATCAAGACATCTGAGGTACTGGTTGAAATAAGATGTGAAACATAATTAAATATATAAAAATCAATTTCAAGTATTAAAAATAATACTACATTGAAAAGTGTGAAGTCTCTAATTCCTTTCTATATTTATGCCAGCGTTTGACTTATCTCAAGACAGCAAAGCTGCATGGAGACCAATATAATAAATACCTAAACAAATTCCCATAACACTACAATCACAGATATCTATCCTGCCATTTTAAAGTTCAGCCTCTTCTGTGGATGGGAATTGCAGCCGTTTATGATATAAATCAGTAGCGTAATTAAAACAGCTGGGAGAAGCAACCCAGTCACATGTATTTGTCCGAAAGCAGCTGAGGTTTGCCTGAGGTGGAAGCCGGCTGCAGGTTGACAGCTTGTCTGGAAGAGGTTTGGTGTCAGCCCGAGGATGCCAGCAGCTGAGTGACACCATTGTAACCTGCATCTCAGACACTGGCCCAGGAAACTCGGTGGAGACTGGCCTGCGAACCAGCCTGCAGTCACTGCCATAAAACGGGTGGGCCAGTCCATATACTCCAAAATGCCACTCAGTAATGCCATGGATACGTGTTTTTTCTCCAAATCCTTCATGAAAACCTCCTCAGGTCTGTTCCTCCTACACATCCTTAGACCTATCCAGGTTAAGTCTGATTCACTGCTGTATTGCTTTGGGGTGAAATGTCGCCCCTCCTCCGACTCCTGGCGTACCCAAGGCAGAAAGAGAAGCGAGCACAGACCTACCTACCAACGCCCCTCACTCCCCAGGAAGCCGTTACCGCTGCTATCTGTTCCCCTTTGGCCCCCGAGGGCGGACCCCCACCGCGCTAACGGGCAAACTGGAGGCGGGGAGAAGCGGGGCGGTCTGCGTCTCCTGGGCGTGGAGGCCGCGCGGGGGTCCCGCCCGCCGCCATTTCACGGCGCCGCGGCGGGACCCGGTGCGGAAGTGCTCGGACAGCTCGTCCCGGCCGGTCCGCCGGATCTCACCCCCAGCGCCAGGGCACGGGGAAGCCTCTCCCCGGCATCACCTCACAGGCAACACTGGAGAGCGGGGTGCTGCGCGTCCCACTCCCGCTGCCCCAGGCGAAACACACGGCGCTAACACCACCCTCTTCATCCCCCTCGTACCCCGGCAACGGGGCCGGCGCCGTTACCTCCGCAGCGGGCCTCAACATGGCGCCTCCCTCCCGCTTCCTGCTCCGCACCGGGCGGCGCCGCCGCCGTCTCTCCGAGCGGGCGGGACGGACTGCGGGGGCGAGCGGCTGCGCGCTTGGCCCCACCGTGAGGCCTGGTGTCTGCGGAGCGCCCTGGAATGGGCGCTCGCCTCACAGCGTCGGCACCTCGGCTTGCTTCCGCAGTGGGGCGACGGAGGTCCTGGGCTGAGAAGCCACGTCCCGTTGTCAGACGCCCATGGCGGGTGGCGGGTTTCATATTCAGTCTGAGGTCCTGTGCTGTCTCCCAGGGTCACTCTAGGGCTGAAAGCACGCTGGACAAAGCAACAGCCATGGAAATAACTTGGCTGTCCTGAGCAGCTTCGAGTGTGAAGGCACAGCTTCCACTGAGGCTCCTGCCACGTTTTGGGCATTGCTCCGTTCTGGCATCTTCCCCTCCCCGTGCCCGGCTGCCTCTGCCCTGGTGATGGAGCGGGAGCTGGACACTGGCCTTGCAAGCGGGGCCTTGGGAGTGCTTGGGAAAGCTGGAAAAGTTCTTTGGCTCCCCTCAGCCCTGAGCCTGATGAAAAAGTAGATGATATTCATGTGATTTTAAAGTTTAACCTCGGTCATGACGTGGTTCTTCTCGAGCAAATGCAGCTAGGAAAAAGCAATGCAACACACCAAGTGGGGTAAATCAGTATCATAGCTAAGGCTAACAGGGAACAGAAAAAAACATTGTAAAACTTCTCATTTTCAATGCACTACTGCATTACTTTTGATATACCCAACTGGGCTTTTGGATTACAAACAGCACTATTGGTACACATAGGGTTAAAAAATTAGAAAAATTACTTCATGGGCTAACAGCTTTTGGATATAATAAAGTGTGCTGGACATATCAGATAATGCAGTAAACACCTAAAAATTGATGTATTTTGGTCAAACAAAGGAGTTTGTCATTCCCTTTAGTGCTGTGCTTTCCTGTTTCACATATGTTTTACAGAGGGCATTCAAAATGATTTTGTAAAAGATGAATACTTCTAGAACTTCAGCTCTACGCAAATGTACAGGTGTATGCTGGTGTTTATTCTCAATTACAGTAAAAAGTCGGTGTGATTATTTAATATGCTTTTTATTTTATTCACTAATGAGGCTTGTGTTGCCCTCTGCTGACAGTAAACTGAACTTACCTGCCTGAACGTTTCAGCATGAGTATCATGTATGGCAGACCCACCTCTTTTCCGTGTTTTCACATAATGAAGATCACCAGTACTAATCACAAGGGAAAAAAAAAACAAACAAAAAACCCACCTTGCACTGTTGTATAGGATGTAAAAAAAATCACACAAGCAATTTATTAAATTATTGTAATGAACCAGTAGCAATCAGCATTCATTATGTTCATTATTGAGTGGCAGTAAACCTTTCTTTGCTAGTGCTGCAGTGGTTGCATCGTACACTGACCACTGAAGAACCCTGGATGATTGCTAACCCTGTTTAATGCTTAGCTTGCAATGTATTTGTGCCAAAGTGATGAATCCATCAGTGATTGAACGCATGGTGCAATGGTTAGTCCTGGCTAGCTGGAGGCCACCTTTAAAGGTCCCTTCCAACCCTAACCATTCTATGATTCTATAATTCTAAAATAGCCACGATTATTACTTTGTTTATTTATTAACTTATATCTATGAAATAGATCACAGTCACTGAAAGTAGAACAGCAATAATGCAAATTCTTTTAATGAAATAAAAACCTTTTCTTAAATGAGTTTTGAAGATGTATTGATAATACATTAGCAATGAAATTCTTCAGAGATGTACTCCCATTCACAAAATATTTGTAATGGAGTTATTTGGACCAAAATATATGTGAGTTCCCTTAAAATCTTCTTTCTTCAATATGTTTTTTCAAAGAATAAGCTTTAGTCTCTCCTTTTGATTGTCCATTCTTGGAATTGTAACAACTGCCTCTTTAGAATAGCTCAGGCAAAGTGTGTTGTGGCAGGAAGGATTGATGGACAAGCATTTCCTCTAAAATCTCTGGAGCTGTGGTTTGAACTTTCTGAAACCTTGTGCGCAGGTAATGGCAGCAGCTGTTCCTTACAGAGTGGAATCAGGGAAATTGTCTCTTCCCTGAAATCCTGAAAGGGAACTGGTAAATGGTCACTTGCTAGAGGTGCTCCTAGACAGGGAAGCAAAGTCAATGTCAGCTCTTCATAACACCAGCATAAATCAAAATGTCAGTAGTGAAATCAGATGGGTAAACAATTTACATAAACATGGCTGAGAACAGAATGTGTTTCCATATCTTCAGCAAAAAGCTTGAACGCCAAAGTTGTGATAAATGATTAAAAAATGTTCTTGCCTCCTGACTGAAAATCAAAGAAAGGCAGAATTACAAATATGATTATTAAAAGTACCATTAATCCTATAGAGAACTGTAATCTTTTTTGATTTATACCTCATACAGCCTTTTTTATAGGTCTGTAAAGCACTGAATTAGCCACGGGATCATTTTGTTTTAATTCTCTGTGATAATATGACTGTAAAGACAAAATGAAAGGTGGCAACAGTTCAGAAACTATTAGCATGGCTGAATAAAATTGATTTGTTCAGAATTACAGACATTTTCTGGCACTAACTTGAAAACATGTTTTTTATTATCGTGTTTCCTGCCTAGGAAGAATTAGATCACATTATCCTTGAAAATTTAGAAGACCAAGAATGATTAATTATGGCACTGATTGACTAAGGTGAAGGACCCCCAGATGGCAAGGACGTTCCCAGAGTTGTAGAGCACCAGCAACGACCAGAGAGACAAGTACTGCAAACAGCAAACTGATGAAGTTGGAGGTGTGGGAGGCTACTAGGAAAATATCCTGCGGTGATTTTGAAGACTTCTTTCCAACTGCTTGAATTCCTGTGGGAGCCCTGAGTGGCCAACACATTCCTGCCTCAATCTGTGACTGGCAGGAGATTTCACTTCTTTGCAATTGTATCTGTCTCCCAGATCCAACAGACACTAGCCAGATGAGGCATCTGTCTCCTGACAGGGGAATGTACATCAAAAAGACGACTTTTAACTTTGCCTCCAGTTTGAGTGGAAGTATGCAATTATATCTATTCTAGCATAAAGCCCTCAAAATCACTTCCATCTTGTGTGGGAAGCCAGCTGGGATAGCAGGAAAAGTTTAAGTACACAATACTTTCAAAATGGTTTGTTTATGTAATAATTTATTTGATTGATTGAGATACCAAATCTTATAGTAAGAAGAAATATGACTATGGTGAGGGAGCAGTAAGAACCAGACACAAGAGAATATCCCTCAGTGTGTATCTGCATTCGAGCTTGGCTTTCATATTTCTCTCCCATGCTCCAATTAGTGACCCTTCTCCTGAGTTCCCTTTCCTGTTCTTGGGTTGCCTAGTGTCGACTTCCTCCAGTGTTTAGTGATGTAGTGGCTAGTTTGCTTCGGCGGCAGGATACCATAACAAGATTTGTGCTCTCTTAAGAGAGGTGCTCAGATCTAGCAAATTTTGAAGGAAATAAAAAAGGGCCCGCAGAAAGAGAAGCCCTTTGTATTGCATTCATTTTGTGGTCAAGTGCTATAGTTGGAGAGCTTTCTTCAGTTTAAGATTTATTCAGTTTGAAGGTTATTTTGTCAATAAGTCTTGAATTTATATTGTTATTAGACTTCCCAGAAAAAAAAAAAGAAAATCTGTCTTTGATCTGGACGTATGATTCAATTCATGAAAAGGCTCTGTCATGGTTTAATCCCAGTCAGCAATTGAGTACCATGCAGTTGCTCACTCACAAATCTCATGTCCAAAGACTGTGAAAATCCAAGAACTGGGCCATATACTTTGGGACTCTGACAGATTTCATTTTGTGAGAGTACCACCCCACACAGCATTTGGAGTGTGTTCATTCACACAAAGAAAGAAGTCTTGGGTGACTATTGGTTTCAGGGGTCACTCATGTTTTTAGGCTCTGATCCAGTTTTGAGAGGGAGATGGATCAGGCCCTGGATTTCCCTTGGCCAGCTTTGAACTGCTGCTACTTATGTGTGATCAGGTGAAACCTTCAGAACCGGGAGGTGGATGAGCTTGCCTGTAACACTGCTCACCTCTCCCATTATGGCTGCTTATGCTGTTTATTTCCATGTGTCCCAGCCATTGTGGGTTAAACCAACTCCAGCTTGTTCTTGGGCACCAAGTGGGATGCTTATATGACTGCCACACACGAGCTAGTCTGTGACAGTGAGGGTAATGCTTTCATGTCTTTGTGCACTGCAAAGCCAAATCCTCTCTCCTATCCTGTGTCTCGGCACATTGGATGCAGGTGGCTGTAGTCATAGTAGTCATCTTCTCTGTCCATTTCTGTTAGCAATGAAATCAAGGATACCTTAGAAGAGGTCCCTCCTGTTTGAGGGCCAGTTGGTAGGAGACAGTCCTGAGATCCCTGTACTGAACTTAGAGAATGAGCATGATACATAAAGTGAACTGGGTAGCGTTAATGAGAGATATTTTCCCATGTGTTTCCTGGCTCTTCCATAGCAGAAGTACCAATACATGGTTGAAGGTATCATACCACCAGGAAGACCTGAAATTGAATTACCAGTAGGATCTGTGAAGAAATTCTGCCAGAGTCAGTGGAGTGTTATAAAGCCATCTAAGTAACTTGCCCAGTTAAGTACTGCGCAGAATACTTAACTTCAGAGAAATTGAGATGGTTTTGTCTTTCAGCCTCTCCTTTTCTGCTCTACATCCACAGCTAACTTGTCTGATGTTGGTTAGTCAAATATGAATTTGTTGTGCGAGCTCTGTGGTTGTTGACATACACATAGTGTTCTTGAAATAGTAATTAGATGTTAAATAGGAGAGCTCCCAAACTGTAATGACCACCAATAAGTCCATTGACTCTCCTCCTGAAGGAACCAGTACATAAATCAACTACAAAGTGATCGTGTGTTCCACTACTGGAGGACATGGTGGACAGCAATGTCAGTACAGGAAATATGGGAAAAATATATAGAAATTGCATATGGACATGAGGCATTTACATGCTGATGTGCTTTTTGTCTTTTTCAGTGCAAGTGAGCATTTAAAAGGAAAATGCAATCATTCTCAGATCATTTTCCTTAGAGGTAGTAGATAATTTGGAGCCACTGACTATATAGAATCACAGAATCATAGAATAATTTGGTTTGGAAGGAACCTTTAAAGATCATGTAGTCCTACTCCCCTGCGAGGACCCGGGGTATCTCCAACCAGATCAGGTTGCTCAGAGCCTCATCCAACCTGGCCTTGAATGTTTCCAAGGTGGCATCCGCCACCTCTCTGGGCAAACTGTCTATATAGATATAAAGAAGACTATTTATTCCTAGTCTATTACTTTGCGCTCACCCACAATTAATTTTCCCATCCCATTTTCTTGCACAGTCACTCAGTATCACAAGATTTCTGCAGTCAGCTTTCGGTTTGACTGTCTTGAACCATGAAGACAAACTTTGTTACCTTGCTATTCACACTTCCACTCACATTTTTCAGTAGCACAGATAGCTGGGCCATTCTACAAGTGCCCTCTTGCCACTAGAAAAGCTGACTATTTTAACATTCTGGCAGTTTCAAAGAACACAAATAAAATTAGGACTGCCATGTGTTTACATTCTGGGCAGGAAGGTGATGTTAACTGTAAGTGAACATGTGGCTTTCTTCAATATAGGATCTGCTCTAGCACTTTAAAAATCTGCTGTGAATGTTACTTAGTTTAGAATAAAATAAGTGCTTGAGGGAAGAATAGTTTTTGGGGTGTTTTTGAAACAGATTCTGATTGCCTGCTTTACCCACCTAAATCAGATTTACTGGCTGCACCCCAGAGGTGCCCAGTTCAGCAAATAGATTTTGGGCATCAAAGTTAAGCACTGATGTTCCCTGTATAGCCAGCAGAAAGCAATGGAGTAGGGCAGTCAGCTCTGGAAGATGATTTAAAGTGCCTCAGTGAGGTGCTAAATTTGCTATTGTCTGTGTACAGAACAAAGACCACCAAATAAAACATGCTACCTCCTCCTCTATGCTACAAACTCCCTCCTGGGAGTAGTTCCTGGAGCCCTGACAAAGCATGTCTGTGGAGCTGTTCAGTCCTCCTGCACACCATCCGACTTGTTGGAGAAGCACCATCTTTGCATGGAAGCAAAAATAAGTATATGAAGAAAAAAGAATGAAATGCTATTTTAAGGCAAGTCTAGGGAAATGCTGTTTCCTTTAACTCAGACCTTATTTCTGTGGGCATCAAATACACTAATTGTTTACCATAAAATGTATTATTCTAGAAAATATTTAGCTTTGAAATATTTTTATTTCATTTTAAAATGAATGAATAAAATGCTTTAAGTGTGGGATTAAAGTTAGCTTTAATCTGAGGACCTGAAAGGACCACTATTAAAATGATTTCTCAAGTCTGTCTAAGAACAATATTCTTCTCAGGGGTATATTTGAAATAGAAATTGGTATAATGCATAACAGAAATTTTAAGAAATTGAGAGATTTTCAGACAGAGTGTTAGGCTATTTCCCTAAAAAGAAAAAGGAAAGAAAAGGAAAGGACCTTTGAAAACATTCAGTCATGCTTTCATGCTTTACTGAATCACTGAAGGCTAAATATTCCCTAAATAAAAAATTAACAATCAGTGTTATCTCAACAGTTCTAAAATGTGCAGTTCCTCAAGAGCTACGATTTGAATAGGAGAAGGTCAGAGCCTGAATGTCTAACTTTGTTGAAATCAGACTTTAAAGTCAGGAATTTGAGAAGTTAACAACTATAAAAATCAGAAATTATTTTCCATCAAAAGTCTTTCACTGTGATGAGCTTTTATGTACCAGTACACATATGACCAAATAAATTATTATCCACATTCTTGTTATTTACCTTTTCATTAAGATATTGTCCTGAATTTCAATACCTCCAGTACATGCAGGTGTATGACTATCCTAAAAAATATAGCAATTATGAAGAAAATACAAGTGGCAATCAGTCAATGAAAGCATCTCTCCATTATCTTCAACTGTATGGTCCTTAAAAATTGCAGTGGGGAATCCTTATTTAATGTATAAAAATAACATCTAATAGCTGGAAAATGTTTTAAGTTCCTTTCAATTGGAGGTTACCAGATAATCATCTTGTGGGAACATGCCTCAGCATTTCCATGTATTCACAGCTGACAAAATGAAATGTCTCCTTTAATTCTTTTGGCCGTTGAAGGAAAGTGATTGAAACCCTTCGTTATACAACCTTCAAGATTAAGTGATCACATCTGTTGAGTAGTTTTTGAAGGATGTAGTATAAATTTCGGTAATTAGCTACAAGCTCTTTTTTCCATTAACTTGTAGGCAGAGTGCTGTCTCCAAAGTTTATCATCAGACTTAATAGCTGCCAGTGATGTTACCAAAGTTCAAGCCACTTGATTACAGGATACTTTTCATACATTTTCAAATACTTCCAGTGCAGTTTCCTTGCTGTCTAAAATAATCAAGCAGATAATGGATTACACATTTCACAGTAATGGAACACTGTCAGGAACATTTTGAGGCATTAATGACTGTGGGCATAATACGCCCTTTAACTGTTTTCATCTGAAGGAGAAACACGTAGCTTTAGCCCTGAGCAGTTGCATCTTTTGAATAAATGTTGCAAACAATACCAGTTAATTTGCTGACACGCTGATGTCTTTTATATGAATGTCTATACATAATGGATTTATTTTGTTGCTTCTGCAGAAAATATCCTTGAATTTATTCACACAAAAAAGTTTCCAGTTTTGCTCTTCGTATCTTCTTATGGTAAAGTTATTTTTATGATCTGCTGTGATGCAAGCTATTTTGTACCTGAAAATCCATTGCAACCAAGTCAGAAACAACTTCTGCATCTGCCACAGAAAGCCTTATGGCAGCTGTTGCAGTCTGTACAAATCATTTTCTTACTCATTCCACGAAATGCAAAATATTTTCTTTTTATCTTGTCCTTTGGGTGGAATGCTACTACTAAAGTAATTGTCACAGTCATGATTCATGGTGGGCTACGATTCAACCAACAACAAATAAATATTGGCATATCTGGCTCCATATCAGACTGTGTTCATTCTATTTACTCTATTGTTTGTGTATTGAGCAAATAGTCTTCAGATATTATGCCTTCCACAGGCAGTAGTTTTCTTTCCATGCCAAATAACTGCACATGCAAGAAATGCCTAGCCACACTTTTTAGGTAGACTTGGTTTGCTCTACATATATATTTCAAATATGTCATTGGCACAGTAATGCTCGAGACTGTAACGATTCTTAGACTTTTTAGGCTTTAGGAGCACTGTGTGTGTGTAAATTATTGCTGTTTGAAGCTAGAGACAAAATTTGATTTCAATAAAATTGGTCTTTCATTTTCTCAGTCTACAGTAAGGGTAGTTCAACTTCAGAGAGTCAGACAAGGAGAAGCGAGTCTAGAAAAATACTTGTTTCACTTTTCATCTCTGACCAGATCCTTCAGGCATCCTGAGATCACAGTCACCATTCAATCCACCACTGAGAGAACTTTCACCTTGCTTTGAAACTCCTCAATTGTATTTTGCATCACTTTTTTTTGTGTGTATGCTTTTATCATAATCTTTATTATTATTCCCTTAGTTTTCTGTCCTATTAAACTTTCTTTATCTCAACACACGAGTTTTACATTTTTTCCGATTCTCTCCCTCATCGCACCAGGGCCAGAGGGTGAGCAAACGACTGTGTGGTGTTTAACTGCCTGCCAAGTTAAACAATAACAATGGGCAAGCGTGGCAGGGGGTGGCAGGGTGGCAACTCCTAGTTTGTGGGAGAGGTTCTGCTCACCTCCCTGCTTCTGGTGGTGGCAGATAGTCTTCATCCCTTTTGCTGAAATTTGAAGGGGCAAGGAGGGACTCTCAGCAAAAATCTTTTTGCTTCAGTTGTGTAAGGAGGAGCATTATTGTCTGGCCACTAGACTATACTGTCCGCTGGAAAATGAAAACCATTCTTTCACACCTCTGTGGGGTAGAGTATACCTGCAATCTAACAGGAATGAATTTGTCCCTGAAGGGTTAGTACATAATGCGAAGTTTCTTAAGTGCTAATGATTTTTTCAGTGCCAGTTGGCAACATGATCTGTTAATGATGAACATTGCATGCTTATAAAACTATAAAGGGATAATTTCTAAACAGCGATTTGTGTGACTTAAAGATACTGATGACAAAGAAGGTATTTTACAGACTTTATTAGTAATGAAAATATTCCTCAAAGACATGACTCCACTTACAATTTGCATAGCTCCATCAAGATGGAAATGTTCTCTCACTTGTTGAAGAGATTGAATATCTACACGCTAAGTACAAAGTTAAAATTATGTCACCAGAAGTAGTAAAATAATCTTAAATACTGCATTATGTTCTTGTAGTGTGTAAGAAATGACAAAGAATACTTAAGAATAGCCTTGAATAGGACTTCAGGGAATAAGCACATGTAGAATTTGTAAAAAAGTTAGACAAATAATACTATAGAAACCCTGACCTTGAATTATAAAATACAGTAGTGCTACACTCAAAGCATGTATTAGAATTACAGTAACTCATAGAAACTTGTACTCTGCATCTTGCACATGTCAGTTTTTCTGTCTGCATTGCTGCATTAAGTTCAAGGCACAGTTTTTATGATTTGGGTTTTTTTTTAATGAACAAAATGATATAAAAATACACTATTAGTAAGGCAAATATTAAAAAGTAGGATTAAATACAGTACGCTCAAATATCCATTATCGGATATCTTCTGGGCATAGACCAGAAATTAGTATAACATTGTCTACTCCAGTTTCTCCAGTTTTGCCCTTCCCACGTTCTGATTCAAAAGTGACCTGCCATAAGAAAAGAGATGTATTAACAGTGAAAATGTAGTTTATGCAACCATTTAGCAACTCTTAATGTTCTTTAGTTATAATGGTATATCTGAGGAGTGTTTTGTCATAATAGAGGACTTAATTACTTAAATCTTTGCAGTTTTTTGAGTTTCTGTGTATTATTTGAACTAAACTGATAATCCTCTGCACAGATTTACCATACCAAATGGATTCCTTTAATAAGATTACTTATTTTTATTGTACAAAGAAAATGCAAATTGAGTGAAATCCTATTATAATAATATAGTTTTATCACACTATGTGATGTTATTGCACTCCTTTTCTTGAAGGCATTACAACTGTTCATATTAAATCTATTTGGATCCTTAGTTTTGGGCTATATGTACTACATATGTAGTGTATATACTATATACATTTACTCTTTCTATATATAGTATGTGTATGTATATATAGTATGGTATGTATACTACATATAGAGAGTAGGTTCATTTTTATGAATATGATGTCTGGGTTTTTATTTTATAATCTGACTTTCATTTATGTAAGGGCTTTTCTACATCATTCCGGCAGTGCAAAGAACCTTGAAAAGAGCTTGCATTTCATTCATACTCAGAGTATTCAGTTATACAATAAAAGCCTTTACATAGCACTGAAAACAGTCACATAAATGAAAACTAGGCCCTCAAACTTCAAGGAGAAAGATGCTGAAGCCCTGATTCAGGTGGTTTTCAGACATACCTCACTGCACAGTGTTCCCTGTTGGCTAGCACGTCCTGCTCCTAGATGGATTGCCTGTCCTTGATTATACATGATGTCTCGTTTTTTACTAATTATCTGATTTAGTTTGGTTTGAGAGCATCCTCTTCTATGAAACAGGGATCATTTTCATTTTTTTTTCCAGCAATATATATGTATGCTTCCGTTGCATGAGATATTAAGCTGAGATCTTAATTGTTTGTGTTAATTTATGATCTGATGCAGTTTTTACAAAGTGACAGCATTACTGGAGTCAGTGTTCTTACCAACTGGGGTAATTCAGTTCTGAAATTACAACCAGATAGAACTTTTCTGCCTCCTGAAATCTGTGCTCCTGTTTCCCATTTCAGATAAGCCTTTCAATTGCCAGTAGGCAATGCCTATAAAACAGCTGGTGGAGTACTTGAGTATTAGGAAATTAAGCTGTTATGTTGATTATGGTAGTTGGCTTATAAATTGTCTTGTACTTACACTGTTGGTTGTTTCAGCCCCTTGAAATATATCTATTTTTCCAGTTCTCCACCTTTCATCTCTTCCTTTGTTCTGCTCCCAGACAGGAGTGTTTTTTTTGTTTGCCAGGAACACTCTAAGTTTCCCCACTCTCTCGCCAGCAAGTCGATAACTGAAAATCAAGCAGTAGCTGCTCTTTGGTTTGAGGTCGGTGAGGAGAAGTTTTAGACGCCCCATATCCTTCTTGTGCCCCACAAAAGCTGGAACTGCCATGTAGTACCCATCGCCTTGTGATAAAAAAAGAAAATGCATCTTTGAGTGTTGACTAAGCAGGTGGCTTTTGCTAAATGCGTATCTCAATTTTTGAAGGTTCCACCACCCATTGCTCTCAGATACCGTGTTATTTATTACCAAATTGAATACATATTTGCTAAGAAAATATGTGGAAGCTATGTTACTTGAATAATTTAAAATCAAGCCGGAGAAAAGCAGCAGGGAGTATGCTTTATAAGGAATAAGCTTGTGCTGTTGGAAGTCAGTTTATAGAGGAGATGAGTTCATATTTCACTGGCAATTACAGTCATTCTTCAGGTTTTCAAATGCAAGTCTGAAACATGCTGCTGTGCTTCTATGGTCAGATCGTTTCTGGTACTAGAGCTAGCTCAATACTCTCTTCGCTGTTCTTGCAGTGATGACAAACTCATAAAGAAACTGATAGCTTATTTCCCAAATACTGGAGGACCAATGTAAATGACAGAGACGCACAAAGTGATAAAGGGATAAAACATCAGGGCCCATAAATAAAGTTGTAATCAGCAGATATAAGTTCGGGGAGATGGGGTAAGGTTGGGATAAAGTCTTCCTGGAAGTGACATCACAGAGAAGTGACTTGGGGAAAAGGAAATATATGGAGCAGAGGAGGAAGGATTGGTGAAGAAAGACTGGGACAGAAAGACTGTGAGGGAAGAGGGAGAGAATGTGTGTGTAGGAACTTGAGCAAGTGTCCTGCAGGATCTGCAGGATCCACTGGTCCATACTGCAGCAGCTTCTGCAACATTTGCTGTGCCACAGGGGAAGAGACATCCTTTCAAACAAGTTTCTTCAGCCACACCTTTTGATATACACCAGCACAGCAGTCACACATTGCACTCATGGAGCTCTTTCTCAGGTTTTAGCAGGCCTGCCATTGGTACCAAGTCAGGTATCGGTTGTTCCTGAATAGCTCCCTGCCCTTGGCTCGTTCTGAGGAATGCCGTCACTAGTTTGTCTGGCAGAGTTTGAGATTTCTAAGCAGTTGTCACAGTGCTGTCTAAGCCATGTGAGTGACTACGTTGCCACATCCATTTAGACGGCAGATGTGTGGTTAAATGCTCTACCAATAAGTAACTAATAAGATTTCCATTGCCTTGTACCTTGCCATTCTGAACAGTTATATTCTAATCCTTTCTCTCATCTTTTCATTTGTCTGTGTTGAAATATGGTGCTGATTACCAGTTGCTACTGGATATTTCAAAGAAACAATTTCCACTCCCAGCATTGTCTGCCTTCTTTTTTCTTTTATAAAAATAACCCACTGATAGAAAAGTTAATTCTTGACTGTATTTTCCCCTTGGTGGCCCTTTTTTTTGAGGGAGTGAGCCATCAAATCAAAGCATAGCTAGAAGACAGGTTATTTAAATACCTCTATCTCGATCAGCAGGATTCCAGTCAAAGTCATCATCAGCATCTTGTTTCCAGACGCAGACCCCTCGACTGAAGCTACAATCAACTGGAAAAAAACATTGGCAATGGAGACTCAGCGATAAGAGAAGCACTATATCATAAATACTGATAAAAAATTTGTTCTTTATTCACCTATTTATGAATGCATAGGTCACTCTAAAATTATGTACAATCTGAGTTCAGATACTGTTGATTAAATTGCAAAAAAAAAGCAAACCATTAGAATTTATGTAGTAATTCTTTCTTTAACTCACAGGAAAATCTGTTATGTCTTTTTACTGCCAATTTCCCATCTGCAGATGAGTTTATATGCTGTAACTTCTGTATAGTGAGTGCCTGCTGATCACCACATATAGTTGGAAGTGTTAGTTTTGAACTCTAGCATTGTAACTGGTTTGGATCTACCAACTTTAGAGCTTTCCTCTCTCCATTTGTTGTACTGCTTGATATTCATGCTCCAGTTCTATCCATTTAAAGAGGGAAGCTGGCCTCCCATGGAAGGAATCCTTTATGTCAGCACTTGATACTTATGCTACATAGGGCTGGGAATAGCCCAAATCAGTTGACCTTTAGAGCACACTGAGAAAGTGTGTCACCCAGAGCACACCACAATTTTCAGGACTGTGCAGGTGAAAAGCATTACATACACAAAGAAACAAAGACTGTGCAATGCGTGACAGACCAGATTAGGAATAATATGTCAGCCATCTGAATTTGCTCTGAAAGAGGCATCCTTCTTGTTCTTTTCATGTATTTTGTCATGAGACAGAGGAGCGCAGTACATGGCACTTAGAGAGCTTTACTCTATAAATCCATTGTTTCCAAGAGTACTGCTTTCTGAATTGGAAAACTCCAATCTCTGTTTATTTTGTTTTGTTTTGTTTTCTTTAAGATTTGGAAACATTTGTGGATTGTTTGTGGGTGAAACCCACATTGTTGTTAAAATAATCTCAGCTAGAGCCAATCCCAGCATTTCAGCCCCTGCCCACTTGGCTGGTGACTCCTCAGGAGGATGCTGCTGCCCTGTAAATGCATCAGCTCAATACAATCTCTCAGTTCCCCACATTTGGATTCTGCTTTTTTCTATGGCTGTCATAAGCAGGTCCTTATAGTCAGCCTCATGATTCTGTCCATCACAGGGAAGTTGTTTTGCACCAGGAAAATAAACATTATAGAATAAAAATAATCTACCTTCTTGCTCTGGTCTCGACACTGGAACTTTCCTCTGTGCCAGGAGAGGGCCAAAGGCAGCAGCTTCTTTCACCATGGGAACTAGGGAGAACAACTTGTCAAGTGCTGACTCATCAGGGGAACAGAAAATGGAACTTTATTCCTTTATACCAGTTGCCATCATTCATTTAAATAACTCAATGTATGTGTTTTCCACTCCACCACCAAACTCACATTCCTAACCCCAGTTAGATACTAACTCTGAATTTTAAAACTTTGTTTAAATTGCTCTTTTCCACAGCACTGGGCCTTCTGAGCTGTGGGCAATAGAGCTGCAAGATTCATTAGGTCATAAAATGCTGAACATAATCTTTCTTTGGCATAGTGATCTGCTTTCTTGCTACAAAACTTCAACTAATCATCGGAGTACCTGAACTCTACCAGACAGAGAAGACAGCAACTCAGCAGCTTGGCAGCACTTCGCCAACAGCAGCCTCAAAAAAGGGGTCATGTCAGAGACTTTGTAAAAGCCATAAACTTTGGGGGATCAAAGGCCCACAGCTCTGTAGTTAGGTAAGTAATAGCTGGTGCTGCTGTAACAGAAGCCCCAGGAAATCATTTTTCTGAAGCCATACTCTCTGCTGGGGTACATGTTCTCCTGCAAACCTGATCAGCTCTGCTGTCTGTTGGGAGGGAAGGGCACAGCGACTGCCCTGCCTCTTCCTCACCCTCCTTGCAACAGCCGGCAAGCAAAGCCTGATGATTTGATAACCAGTCCCAAACAAATTATTTCGTAAACATTTTTTGACATGTATTGTGCCGAATTGGAAGAGTCAGTACAGCAGCACAGTCAATGAACGTTAGGTGCATTCTCCAAGATACTGGCCTAAAGGGGGCAGTTACTCAAGAAGCACTATTTTTCAGCAGCAGCTTGAAGAGACCAAGGCAAAACCTCTCCTGTCTGATAAGCTACAAAGATACAGAAGCTTGCAAACTCTTATTTACTCTAAGTAATACTCTAAAATTCTCTAGGTATTTTTCAAGTTCTGTGGTTAAGCTTCTTTTGTACTATTTTAAGTGATTAATAGAGAAAATGCACTCGCTAAAAAAAAATTATAGTCTGAACTTCTTTGTTCAGAGCCAGTGTAAGTAACTAATCACACATGAGATAAGGGGAAGATCTGCTTTCACTGGCAGATGATTCTATCCTTTGCAAACATATATGCAGATGATACCTATGAAATATACATACACAGCTATGAAAACAGGAGGATCTTAAATGTGCCATTTTAGAGGAGGAGGGAGGATCCTTTGGATTAACTGCTTACAGAAATCATCAGTGGAAAGCCTGACAGACTGAAGTTCACTTTTCAGCCACACCACGCAGGCAGCAGCGCTAAGAAAAGCTCAGACTTCCTCAACAGTGCCAGATGATAGGAGCTATGGAAATGGGAATTACTTTTCCTTACTCAACATTGTTTCATACATGTTATTAGAAAGTCGAAATATTTTAAGAGTCATTACTTTCACATGCACACACGTTTATTCACAGAGGACATTGTTCCCATGAGTTCCAATGAGCTAGGGCTTTCCATTAAAATACTCCAGCACACTCACAGGCATAAACACATACTCAATTTTAAGAATATACTTACAACCCACTGCAATCCAGAGCCTCCTAGCACCATAAAGACCATGCCATCTACTTAACCTTTCTTTTCCTTCAAAACTGGCAAAAATTGCCCTGTGTGTACTCCAGGGGAAACATACACTAATGAAGAGGCCCTGGAGGCACTTCTAGAGGTGCTGAATTGAGCCAAGAAAGGAGACTCATGCAATCTTACGAGCTTTCTGATGAATTGCCAGGAGCGTGTCCTCTCTTGTTGCCCTTGCAGCCTTCTCCTCACCCAGAGCATTGCTTAAATAACTTGGATAATATTCTTACTTAAGGCAAGGATTAATATATCTTTCTCCAAATTAATGTATGTATACTTATACACATTTACGAACAGGCACATAGAGATTAGGTGTTAAGTTTACTGTCATGGCATAAACTTGGCCTTGTACTTAGTGAAAGAGGCTCAGACTGTGAAAACCCTTGCCAAAAATGAAGAGAGCAATTAAATATGATCAGTTCTGGAAAGGCTGGAGTGATTTAACAAAAGACAACAGCTGCCAGAATGATTTATTTACCCAGTTATTGAATTACACTTGAATTCACTTGAGGGCTATACATGCAGGTGTAGCTGTGTGCTGCAGATGCTTCAAGTGAAGAACTGTCATGCACATAAAAATAGCCAAATTTTGTATCCAAATCTATTTTTGTTTTCAGTGTCAGGCATTACATTCAGGTTCTCCACTTATTGGAAGGTATTACTTGCGTATTATGAGAAACTGTAAGCTTCAGCTTACAAAAAGGTTTCCAAGAAACCGTACTTCTTGGAATGTGCCTACATTTTACATCAGACCATCACTGGACATAGCCAGGATCCAAAGTTTACCCCTTCCTAAGTACTAAGCAGGAGTCAGGATTGCTCTTTTCAGCTCTTACTGCTGTCAAGTGGTGCTTGCAGAAAGGCAGTCCTTGTCTCAGCTGTTCCCTAAGAACACACTGTCACCAACAAAAGCCACACACGTCCCACTTCAGGCACAGCAGAGTCAACCCTTCTTTCTGTACGGCTGGTGTCCACCCATATACTTATCTGCAGCACTAGCTACTGTATAATCTCTGCATATGAAACCCTTCAGATCATGGTGCCACACATTGATAACTGTTGATGTCATCATGATACTCTCATGAGGTAAGATGGGTTGATCTTACAAGCAGGAATTAGTGGCAGACAGAACTAATGCCCAGGTCTTCAGAGGTACCTATGTAACTAACTATCACCAATTTCCACAGGAGTTGTGTCTGTGAATGTCTGTGATGAGCTGGGCGTAAGTAACTTAGTGACATTCTGGTCCTGAGAACAGCCATCTTGTTGCTGATACAGGTTCTTGCATCTGCAAGAAATTCGGTGTTTCTGTTTGTGACATGTATCTGAGTATCGCCCCTGTTCTGAGGAGGGGGAATCTCTCTGAGTCATGTTAGATGCAGTTTGTCAATTGTATTCTACATTGGGAACTGCAGCAAGGAAAAAGACCTTCTGCAAAACAGAATAGCCCCAGGCAGCTCTATCTGGCTGAAAGTACTTCCCTGAAAAATAACAGGACTCACATAAAACAACTCTGAAACTACTGAGGATGTCTGCGATCACAGAAACGCTTCTTAGCAATAACCTCAGAAAATTAGAAAGTCATGCTGAAAAGAAGCATCGAGACATTGTTTTAGTATACACGTGCCTAAATAGAGTGCCATGAAAGGGATTTAGAATCAAGTTTATATAGGGAACACTTTAAAAACACGAGGCTTGCGGGAGGTGCTGCACATAATGAAATAGATGAGGGTTGAGAGCCACCTCCTAGCCATCCCCCTGTCCGGGGACCTTTAGCTAAGTAGAAAGATAACAGACTGCCACTAGGAGCTATAGCAAAAAAGCTAGTTAGCTTCAGGCATATCCTTTCATACAGTGCAGAGCAGTATTGTCCTAGAAGTGCAGGCAGACAGCAGTTCACTCTGTCTGTCAAACAGGTGTATTAGCACTGATCTGCCAGTTGCCCCAGCTCCGACTACATTACTTCTTGGTTGGAGCTGGTTTGCGCTTGGCTTGCTTGCAGCACAACTGAAGTCAGCTCAGGTCTGCCTGAAGAAGTATCATGCAGACAGACCCTCAAGTCAGTCTGTAATTCAAAAAAGGGGCAACGAGATCACAAAAGCAATAGGGAGCTTCAGGGGTACTTCTGGAAAAGCACTGCTTGGACTAAGCTGCAATATTAAAAGGTTCAAAGTGAAAAAAGGAAAAAAAGAAAAAAACAGAGAAGCCAAACACCCAAACCTAACAAGCAGAAGCTCAGTAGAATAGGTCTGTGGAGCACTTTTTTATGGGTACCCTTCAGAAACAGTACAAAAGCACAGGTAAGTGACTGGTAAGTGAGTCCATGGTGCTAAAAGAGCTTACCGAAAACACTGACAGATTTTCCTTTATGTGCACTTGGTTTTACCCCTCTGCTTTGCCAACTGCTGTATATAAAATTACTTATAGTGCATTTGGAAATGACTTTTTTGTCTGAAAAAATATGGCTTGGTTTATAGCTTGGAAGAAATTTTCTATGTGTCTGCAGTAATGCATGTGCCATCCTTAAAGCTTTAATTCCTTTTTTTTTTTTCTGGTTAATGAGACTGTATTTCTTATAAATCATCTGTGGCATCACATTGAGCTCTTGCTGAGGCAGCTGTAATGGAGGAACATATATATATATATATATCTCAGAGTTGAAGCACCCATGTATTTAATGTGCTAGTTGTGGGCAACGTAGTATATTTTTATTTCTTGTTATGGCCATTTGATTTTTCTGTCCTCTGGAAAATGCCTATGTCTAGTTTTGCCTAGGTAGTCTAGTTAGTCTAAAAGTAGAATTAACACACAAAATTTGGGAAAAGTAAGTCACTGTTGGTAACAGTGCCTGAAACTGCAGCAAGTGGGAAATCTCACAAAAATGGTACTTGCTGTCTTTCTGACATTGCTCTGTGATGTTCAAAGCCCATTAAAAAAAAACCCAGAAAACCATAGCAGGCACTGTAAAAAAAATCAAGCAGAATATAAGAGGTAGTAAAATGGAGACTAGCTTCCTATATATACAGTATATCACTATGTCGGACTGAAATGAATACGCCACAGCTCTGCTACCACATCCTCCTCTGAACGAATGACATGCGCCAGATGTCTGACATCTCTTGCCTTTTATCTATAGCTGTGGTGTGAGCTGTGATCTCAGCATTATTTGCTCACCAAGTGGCCGAATTATCAGAAAAGAGTAAGATTAAGAGCAAACATCCTGATTAACTGAGAGAGTGCTCTTTTTCAGAATTAAGAGCCCAGAACCCATAAGGGAAACAGCCCACTTTTCATATTGCCAAACCAACCAGAAAACCAAAACCTCTATCATTCTTGGTGCTATCAAAGGAAGCGGCTCTGTAATTAACACAGCTGGCAACATGATACTATGGGAGTGTATTAAGCATTATATGAGTTTCATAAATTCCTAAAGTACAGAATATGGAATTTAGTTGCTGGTAGCAATACCATTCTGGATGATGAATGGTACATGAAAAGCATTGAAACGTTAGAAAATTACAGAATTAAGGTTGGGCACTAGAAGTTCACCTCTAGCTTGAGTGTAGCATCTGTAGAGTCATTGCTTATACAAACAAGCACTTTGGTCTGCCTCTCTCTAGTTTTCAAGAAGGTCTTGTATTTTGATATTTGGCCTATTTTAATACTTTCAATCTCCATATACTGTCCTGGTTTTGGCAGGGATGGAGTTAATTTTTCCTCTCAGTAGCTGGTATGTTTTGGATTTTGTGTGTGAAGAATGTTCATAAACACCCTGATGATACCAGTTGTTGTGAATGAGACCAAGGACACCGTCCTGCTTTCCGAGTCTCGCTAATGTGCAGATGCAGGAAGCTGGGAGAAAGACAGACAGCATAATTGATCCAAACAGGCCAAAGAGAGTATTCCATGCCATAAACGTCATGCTCAGTATATAAGTGGGGGCAGGCGAGGGTGGGTATCTGCCTTCCTGGCATCCATCCTTCCTGCTTGTTTTGGCTGGCATCGTTCCCCCTACCTTGCTGGCTCCCTTTTGCTCCTTTGCTTGCTGCTCGGGTTTGTTTCCGTGATCGCTGCTCGGGACGGGCTGTATCGGTCATTGGGACATCGGGTGGTGAGAAAACACATATTGTTCACTTTGTATATTTTTTAATATCCTTATATTCTGTTATTATTGTAGTTTTCCCTTTTATTTTAGTAAATTGTCTTCATCTCAACCCACGAGTTCTCCTTCCTTCCCAATTCTCTCCCCCATCCCCCTGGGGAGGGGGAGAGTGAGCGAGAAGCTGTGTGGTGATTTGGGCTAAACCATCACAGTCATTTTGGCGCCCAACGTGGGGCTCGAAGGGTTGAGGTAAGGACAGATCTGACTAGAGTGTGTGAAAGTTGTTACAAGTGCTCATTATTTTATTTGAATCCCTGGTCACAATGTTGTACTACGTGTTCACATGGTTGTGTTATGTCTGTCCTAAGTTGCATCACATATTTCCTTTGGTGCTGTTTATCATTTCTCGGAAATGGATGAGAATTCTCATTTTGATTTACTGGGCTCTACTGGCTTATGATATGGTATCATCACTGGTCATTAAACTAATCTGGTCCTTGTTTTCGGCATTGCTGGCAACTCCGTACTTTGGATGCCATTTGGTAAGAATTATTAATAATCACACATTTTTCTTTTTCTCCCTGGAGAACCAATCTATGGGGAAGTCAGAGGAGGGTACCTTCCCATACTCCTTTACCTTCCCTTTTTCTTTTGAGCGAGTCACATCAGCTCTCGAGAATTTTGAATATCCTTGGGATGTGCAAGCCAGCATACTCCTATTGCTCTGTGTCCTAAATGGGTTTCAGATGTTGTTTAGGATTAAACAATTATTTACAAAATTCACCCGGAGATCTACCTTGAGGTTGGAGGGGCAGGGGTGGCATGGTATGTGGGAGAAGACAGGCAGGTACCTAGAAAACTTCTCACCTCCAATGGTCTGGAACTTCACTCCCGAACAACTACAGAATCCAG
Source organism: Chlamydotis macqueenii (assembly GCF_036417535.1). Taxonomy (NCBI): domain Eukaryota; kingdom Metazoa; phylum Chordata; class Aves; order Otidiformes; family Otididae; genus Chlamydotis; species Chlamydotis macqueenii. The sequence continues at coordinate 135,466,433 of NC_141556.1, forward strand.
ATGAAGTGATTGAATATTTGAAAGAAAAATGCCATAGCTATTCTAAAGAGGCAAAGCTTACCGCTTTGTGCTGGGCACTGGCTAGTATCTACCAAACACTGCTTAACGTGCAGCACCCTCAGGAAGAAGGGAGAAAAAATCAACCGACCGATACCCTGGCTACTCCAGCCCCGGCTACCGGCCCTGCGGCTACTCCCTGCCCCTACCGGCCCCTACCGGCCGATACCCTGCCCCTACTCCGGCCCCTACCGGCCCTGCGGCTACTCCCTGCCAAAACCAGGACAATATAGTAGTTCCTTTTTTTCCCTACAGTATTTTTCTGTGTCTCCCTCTCTCTCTCTATATATATATTATGTAGTAAAACTACTATGATAAAATAATACATATATTTTAAAATAACAATTACGATCTCTGAAAAGTGTGACCTGCCCAGTTTTCCTGATTAAATCCTCTTCCTGGAAGACAAACAATACTAATATTAATAATACAAAAGGCAGATGCAATGTGAATACTTGAGGGGATTATATGGAGGAACTTAATGTGGTAGTAAAAGAATCACTGCTGAATAGACATCAGCAGAGGAGGAAAAAAAAATGTGTAAATTTACCAGCTTTAATTTTGAGCTAATCATGTACTCCAAAGGGTCATTCAATATCATTAAAAATGAAAATGTTTTTAAAGCCAAAATTTCAAACAGTTAAGTGCCTGAATCATGACTGAGTTTTTATAACAAAGATCAAGTATAGCACATGAAAATGTAAAAGGAAAGGAAACACAGTTAACATATGCAACCCATCCTGAAAGAAAAATGCAAATCGCACAATGCCTTAAGTCCTGTACCTAGTTGGTATCAAACGAGAAAGCCATAAATATTACAAGTTCACATCCTTAATGAAACTACATCTTGGGCATACTAGTGTCCCTGTATAAAGAGGCACACCAACCTTTGGCCAGCATCCTCTGGCAAAATAAAATCTCTCTCGCATGTTCAGCATATAAATCCCTTATAATAATAATGGAAAATTCCAGCCAAATTGGACTGGAACAAAGACAATATAGGCAAAAATACAGATAAAACAGTGCTTTAATAATTTCAAGCAATAATATTCATCGTCACTGCTGTCAGTTGTAGTGGCAATTTTGTAGAGATAAGGAGTCTCTGCCTAGCCAGGTTTATGGTGTTCAAATGTCCTGGTTTGGTTGAGAAAGCTTTTGAAAATGAATCTCACCAAACATCACAACAAAAATATATTGCGTATTATTTTGACTTCGCTTTTCCTGTGGACAAAGGATCTTCCGTGTGTGCCCTCACTCAAACTGAAATCTGAGAAATGAGTCTATTCCAAATAGTGTAGCATCGAGTACTCAACAGGAAGAGTTGAGTTACACGATCCACCCTTTGCAACTGCATCAAGTCACGTAGCCCAGTACAGGAGAGCCCTTGTAACACCAGGCACAGAGAACAGAGCCCTTTGTCATTTTAACCAAAAAAGATGGTGACCCTACCCTGGGACACTGCTTCTGGCAATCCTTCCTGACCTGTCCAAGCAGGTTACAGAAGAAACTTGCTGAGATGTCTGAGCTATCTCCCCCAATCCATGAATCCTTGCAGGGAGGCTGGACTACATGACCTTTAAAGGTCCCTTCCAACCCTAACTACTCTATGATTCTATGAAATGCTTTGTCTTAATTCAGATAAACTATCACATTTAAACAAAAGGGATAAAAAAACCCCTCTGTGAATCACGTTGTTACTTTTCTGTTGGGAATGACATGAGCAACAGTTGTGCCTATTATATGGTCTATATTATGTGAAACACAAGGACACCAAAGTCTATGTTTTTCCTCTGAACAATGCACACTACCTAGGATGTAGTGAATCAAAACTAATTATTGTGTTACTTGTAATGAAGCAGCACACTATCTTGTTTTGCTGGGGCTTCTGTGAAGAAAATGGGGAAAAACTATGTGCTATGTCTAAACTTCTTGGAAAGCCCAGCCTGCAGAGCGGCTTTCAGGACAGCGCACTCCTCCTCTGCTCACATTGGCTGCAAACAGATTCCCCTAAAAGGGTACCTTAACCTCACCAGTAGGTATGTTAGGTTGCTTTTCATTTTCCACAGGTAGATTTGATAAAATGGCTGTAATTTTTCACCATGTTTTTGTTAGTGTTTATATATATTTTTACATTGAAACCAGATATTTTAAAAAATGAATAAACTTACAAAAGACATCTCCTCTAAGGCTTCGCTCATAGTCAATTTGATTCTCAAAATCATCCTTCTCCTCTTCCTCTGACTCTTCTGCCTCCTCTTCTGCAGTAGCTTCAGTTTCTTTCTCTTCCTCAGTGTAGCTCCCACCAAGATGAATGCCACCTTCATGGTCCAGTAACTGCAAGTGAGTCTTAGAAGTCGGTGTCATGGCTGCTTCTGGGATCGCATTCCTGATCGTTTCATGCTTTTTAACACTTTTTTTATGTGCAAGGAGTTTCTTAATCGTGTCCTTAGATGTTCCAGAGATTCTTGCAATTTCCTTCACTGACTTTTCAGGGATAACTAGAACCAAGAAGAAAATATTAAACACTAATGTAAGGAATCATTCAGCAATGACAACATTTACAAATGACACCATGGTGTCCTTTACAATATCCAGAGGCCCATACAGCCAAATACTCTACTGTGAGATATAAATTCAGCTCTACACAGAACTGAATTCACATACACGTTTTTATCTCTGTTGTATAGACAACCCTCTGTTTGCATTACAGTGAAAAGACCAAAACAACCCTCTGTCACAAACTCTTTTGGACTCCTGTGTAACACAGGTCATATAGCTCCTTACATTAATTATTTTTACACTGGAATTTGGCTTAAAAAAATTACCCTTCTTCAATTTGTGGACTACTAAAAATTGTCCAATCATGCAGGTTAATTCCCTGCATAGCAAATGTCAGCCTACTAGCAATGAACATTTTTCTTAGTTATCTTTTGTGAACTTCTCTGGCCTAACTTTTCTTGGACCAGAGGCTGAAAGGCACTGAAATTGAATGTATTTTGAGAGGAGCTATATCAAGCTGCTCTGTCCCATTTAATTTAGCTCTAAGGGATATTTAGTTCTAAGGGGTAAACCCCAAAACTTCAGAGAGGCAGCCAAGAATGCCAAATTATTATCTGCTTGCAATTACAAGGTGGACTAGAACATAAATGTAAAATTTCCTGAGATTTTTACTATTTTATGATTCCTCTTGGTCACAAAATATTAAAAGGCTAACTAGCCTTGTAGTATCTTGCAACTTTAGATCTGATCAGAAATACAAAGGCTGCCAGAAGTGAAAAACTTAAAACTGGAGTAAAAGTCAATTGGCATTGTTCAAGTCTGGAAAAAAAAAAAAAAGAATTTGGGGTTTTCCCTATTACGAGGTATAATAAAGTTAAATATCCTCTATATACAGGTAAAAACTTCAAAACATTCATTGGTAAGAGGATATTTTTACATTTACATGGCAGCCCCAATTTTCAAATCATGCTTTCCTTGTCAATGTATTGAGTTTCAAGACACAAGCCTTTTATTTCTTTCAAAATCTAATTTTTCTTGCTCTACAATCATCAAACTATGATTGGATGCTTGAATGAGGGACATTTTTCATAGAAACCCATTTGAAGGTGCATTTCTAGGGATGTGGGGAGGCAGAATTGATTTTCCAACAGTGGTGGGATCCAGCAGCAGCACAAAGGGCTCCTGTGAGACAATATGTTGGCCAGCTGTCCTCCATGTTCTCTTAAGATAGGAAAATTATCAGGTTACATAAAATGAGGAGAGATTTTAGTTATACGTTATGAAAAACTTGCTTATTATCCTTGCTATAGGATAGTAAACCACAGGGGCAAGCCACTTAGATTATTTGAACTGTATCACTAGAAGTTTTAAAAAATTGTTAGGCTACGATCTGTCATTAATATGCTGGACATGATCCGCCTCAGAGCAAAAGAACAGACTAACAACTGATCTTTTTTAGTCCCTTCCAGATGTACTCTTCTGTCATCTGACAAAGACTGATGGCTCTTTGTGCTGATGGTCAAGCCATAAGTGAGGGTTAAAGCCAGGACTACTTTGGATCAGTTTGTTTAAGGTATGTGTACAGTACAAAGCAAATTGAAAGGAAAAATTACGGCAATATTGTGGTTGTTGCTTTTTATCCGCAACATCAGTCAAGGAACACCACTGTGCCAAAACGAGGTCTGGAATGGTTTGTGTGACAAACATGCATGTCTTAGAGAAGACACAAATCTGAGGAGTTCTAGTTTATGAGATGATCCCATCACACCGTAAGGATTCCACTAGAGTTAATCAAGTCCCTGCCTATCGTGGTACCAGAGCTACTGAGGAAGAGAGTGACCTTGGGATTTAAAGTCCATAGCAATGGACTTTGAGGTTTGAGACAATGAGGCTTTTGAATCAACTCAGGATTTCATGACTGCTATGACATGACCAGTCAGTATGCAATTATATACTCAGCCCTCTAGTATTGGCCACAGCCTTAATCTGTGTGGGTGAGGAAGGAGGACTGGTAAGTAGGATGGCACAACCACATAAAAAGCTGACAGCCTTCTGCAGTTTGAGTCCTTTATTTAAAGTACTGAGGAAATAATGAGAGCTCAGCAGTATCAGCGTGCCGTAGATGGAGACTATTTCCACCAATGGCTCCGAATAGCCTTATATACTGCTTCCTATCTTTGATTCTCCATCAGTATTTATGCTGTAGTGCCTACAGTCTTTTGGGACTGCAAATGGTGGGGAAGTCGGCTATTTTTATCTCCCTCTGCTTTTTCTGTCTAGTGATTGCATTATCAGGGAATGAATATGTTCCTATTTTGCTCCTCACTTTGTAATAATAAAAACTTTATAGTAGTATTTTGGGATAGATGGATTGGACTTGTAACCTTGGGTAGTATTTTTTTCTGTGTGCTTCTTTTCACAGCAACATAGCAGAAGAAAGAAACACCAGTTAATAAAATAGAACTGTAGTCTAGTAGGAAAAGGGGAAAGTTCCCTGAATTTATATTCACTCGTGGAAAATACAATCCTATCACTGTGAATTCATCACATTTTATTTATGGCAAATGCAACTACATGCTATTTGGTATCCCAGGAATAAAATCAAACTCTCGTGTGCTCACTGGAGCATTCAGATTTTCTGAAGCTGCAGCTGGAGTAAATGGATGCCAATAAAAAATAAATCAAAATTGAGGATTTTGTTTGTCTTTTCCTTTGGATAAAACTTGTAGTCTTGCTTGTCAGATACTTGCAAGTTAACTCTTTACTAATACTAAGTGAGCATTTCCTCTGGAGGATGATGTCATGAAGTATCTAAGGTTCTCTGGGTCTAAACTCAGAATGCAACAATAAAAATTAACAGGAAAACTTAATTCCAAACAAATTTCCTCTTGACAGTCAGTAACAAGAAACTTCAGACTGTTAATAAAGAGGCTATGGAGGTTTTCAAGCCAGGACTGACTGCTCAGCAAACCTGAACATCTGCTTTTAGTTTCTGCTTTGAAGTCTTCCTAGTGAAATGAAAACTTCTTACAGCTCAACATAACAACTTCTGTGGTGTCAGAAAACCAATCTCCTTGTATGTGCAAAACTAAGCAGTGCAGAAAATCAACTGACAGGAATGACAAAAGTAGGAGGATAAAAATGCATAATCCCCACGTGCTTGCGGACTCCAGTTTGCTGCTGCAGTATGAAAATCTGCATGCTCATGGGGACAAAGAGGGACTAGAGACCAAGGATATTTTAGGATATATCACTGGTATCCCTCTAATCTGCATTGAGCTTTAGAGTAACCGGAGGTGTGGATTTAAGGCTTTTTATGTCTACCCACAAATTGCAGGAGGAATAATCCAGTGTAAGGATAGACCACCTTAAACTCAGGCTGTTCTGTTGAATCCACTGCCTGTGGACTTGCCTGAATGAACAGCTCACCTTCTGTAACAATCTGGGGTGCTACCACTGAGGCAGTGATTTTTCAGGACCCTTCGCCCCAAGACATATCTATAAATGTACAGGTGTTGCTCACAAACATTAGTGCATCTATCCATCCACGTGACTGCATAGAGAATTTTAGAAAGTGAAAATAAATGGAGTGCATTTCATCCCAGCTCTTCTATATGCACCTTCCATCAAGAAGCATGTTAACGCGTCCTGCCCTTATACCGTTTGTGTTTATTGCCTGAGTATGAAAATATCTCAACTTTCAAAGGTATTTTATTTCTTTGAATTAGAAAGAATTAAAGCAAGAAGTGGAAAAACAAAGGCAAACAGTGGCTGAGGGCTAAAAGTAAATCTTTTCTGTCAACAGTTGCTGTACAAGATTATAAGACCACAGAAATGGCTTGGTGTAGAATGTCTTAATGACCAAGCTGTGAAAGTTGCGTTGGAAAAAATACAGAGACCAGATGCTGACCTCCTGTCTCTGTGCTGTGTTGTGTAGAGGGAAGTACTCTGGGGATGATACAGGAGAGGGACAGACAGTCATCCATTTTCCTCCCACATACCCTGTCACCGCAGCTGGTGCTGGCTGGGGCTCTGAACATAAGAAGGCGACAGCTTGTCCTGCACTCCAGCAGGCACCACACTGCTTCCACCTTCACACCTAGCAATATATTTAAAACCTGGTGGGAGACAAGCCTAGGAGATTGCCTTACAAGTCCTTTGGTATCTCCCTTTGTGGCTTCTGCATATAAAAGTTAGAGAGGAGATGAGGAATACAGACAACAATTTACCATGTTTAAGGGGAGTCTGTAGATGTGGGTAAGGATTAGATCAGCAGGACATGGTTCCAGAAAGAATTGTAAAAGTTTTCAACCTCTGTTGAATAGTCTTAAGAGAGTCTGAAAGCTTTCATAGTAGGCTAAAAGACAGATTCTAGACTATTAGTCTCGTTTACGCACCAGGGAATATAATGTAGCAATATGTATTTCTAGCCTGCTTCGTTTCTAAAATTCTTACCATCTTATTTAGAGAAGGATGCTTTGAGAAATCAGGGCAAGGTCATCATGCTGGACTGTGCTTAATACAGAACTAAACCAGCCAGCAATGCTTCCAGTAGTATGTGGTATGACAAAAGCTTAAGTGTTATTCATTAAAGAATGACAGCAGTATTTGGCTCCACACCGAACTGCATTGTAAGCATCTCACCAGTGGTATGACCAGAATTGCTTTATAAGCTTTGAAATTTTATTTTGCCAAATCCAACTTTTCTCAGGCCTGGCAAGTTAATAAGAAAGCAAATTCATATATGGGTTTTAGGGGTTAGCCTACATGCAAAAAAAAAAAGAAACCTGAGTAATACAAGAGGGACAAAGGGAGTTGTCATGACTCTGTATTGCCATTTGGATACCCAGTAAAGCATAATGAAGAATAGTAACCTCTGCCTCCAGCCAGGCAAAAACAAGAGTGCCATTGTTGAGCTCCGTAAAGTGACATCTGAAGGTTGTAGGCTTTACATTGGTATTGCTTTTTCCTGTTATTTCATAGTTTCCTACCAAAAAAAAGTGAATTTAAAATAGGTTCATTTTCCCCCCAGGAACCTTAATTGCTTGTGGAACCTCTGAGACTCTATTCTTAAATAAAAGCTGAAATACACATAGAAGCATGTGGTGAGGGAAATGTGGTTTTTCAATGTACAATAGGAAATCAGGAAACACATGAACCCGAGACCAGCAACAGATTGCAGCACGACAGAGGCCAGATGTGGAAATGGCTAGGACCCTTTTAGGGAGCATTTGAAAGGCTACACCTCTATGGATTCTCAAATGAAATGTATGCTAGAGATAGTTCAGAAGCAGCCTCCAACATTTCATGCGTATAGGAGTGTTGAATGGCAAAAGGGTGCCTGAACAACCACAGGTCATATCCTTAAAAGCAGCACTGTTTGCAGTCTCATGTTTCAGCAGGTTTCTCCTAAGTTAGTATCTTGGCATACAAACTAAAATGAAAGATTTTCCCCCACCTTCTGTGCAAAGGTGAATTTTACATTACCTCAATTACTAGGTTTTTTGGTAGCATGAGGAGATGTAGCCATAGAAGTTTCATTATAAACAATGTGCTTAGTTACTCTTATTTCATTAAGCTCATTAAGCTAGATATTAAAATGTTTTTCATTTGTTATAAAAAGCTAGTACTGCTGCCATGGTAGCCAGTTTGTTATATACGAGAGACAATTGCTATAAAGAATTAATGCTTCCCTGTGAAAACGAGATTCTCACCCTATGGGAATAATTATGTGGAGTACTGAGGACATATTTAAGAAGTCTTTTGTTTAGCTGCAGGTCCATCTGTTGGGAGCTGGGATGGCTGCAGGAGCTGCAGCCACTGCTGCCAAAAGAAATGTGAAGCCACAGCCTCCAGCCCTCAAATTCCCAGGATGGTGTTGTCATTCTATTAAACGCAATAGCAAAACTTTCCCAGGTTTCAGTAAAGCCAAAGTTTTTCCACAACTGCCATATGACATGGAGAACACTTAGTGTTTCAGTGTAGGCTAGTACATCTAATTGGTGTTTGTGTCAGTGTTTGAAAACACATTTTCCCAAATAGGAAAACACGTGTCCTGCCCCCATCAGTTACGCTGATCAGACTTTTTTGAGGATTGCAGAAAAATCAACTACTGAAACATTCAAGGTTAAAATAACTGCCTCTTCTTCCCTTAAAAAAAAAAGGAGCTGTATGTGTGGGAATTACCACCAGAGAAACTCGTCTGTTTTCAGCACAGCTGCTTTTCAAGTTTTACCTATCACTGACTCTGTTCCCCCCCACCCCCGCCTTTATTGTTGTATACATCTTTCAAGAGAGACCCTTGCCTTTTGCCCATCTGCCTATGGCTCTGATTTCTCTCATTACTGTGTGTTATTCCTCTATCCTCTCTTGCATTAAATCTTTTTTCCATTTAGTGTGTTCTACTAAGTTTATGAAAGCACAGCTTCTGCCTCTCCTAAAAAACTAATGGACTTCAGTAACTGGAAATGACATGAGGAGATACGCAGAGAGAGAGCAAACAATTTAATAGAAACACCAGTGAAAAGATAGAAATAATCTATCTTCAACATGGATTTTTTTTCACATTAGACATTAAAAAATGTGTCATAGCCTCTCCACAAGCAAACATATTTCCTTTGTTCATATTTAAGAAAGCATTCCTGTTGAATTATTTCTGCTTGAGGAAAGAATATTTTATACATAGACTTGGTCAAAAAGAGATTTTCCTTTGAAATTTTCAGCTTCTTGTTAGAAAGAAAAAAAAAACAAACCCAGATCCTTTTGATCAGAAATGTATTTGTTTAACATTTCATCTGTGGAACATTTTGTTTTAACAGACCCATATCAAGATGTGTCAAGTCAGTCTGCTTTGATATTCAGTCAGGTCTCCAGCCCCGTTGCATCTTTCCATTGGAGTAAGCTGCAGTGACATATCACAAGGGATAGGTCTAGCAGGGAAACTGGCTCCTAACATTGAATTTGAGCATAAAGAACCTTCCAAACAGCTCTGCTTAGGCAATCGGTGTCCAAATCAACCCTTTCAGTACCAGTCAGGTTTTTTTTTGTGTGTTTAGTTCTTCTCATTAAAAGTCAACATTTTTCACTGGAAGTAACAAAAGTTTAACTTAGGAGAAATCATGTGGTTTTTTATTTCACTAAGTATAGTTTTAACCCTACTAATGTATTGAGTTGCTTTGGCTTTGTATTTAAGGTATTTTAACATGCCTGGATTATAGTTATAGGTATAGTAATAATTTCAGATTATAATGTTGAAAACTCTTCACTGGGTTTATTATTCGGTCTGCTTTTCACTGGAATATCCCTTTCTTTAGAACAAATTTGCGCTTGAAAAGCGACATTTGCATAACTCCAGAAAAATTTATGTAACATTTAAGTTGTGTTTCAATGCTTCACCAAAGGCATGACAATGCACAGGAGATATTATAACAAAGCCACCATGCTTTGAATGAATAATAAATTAATAATACTTTTATGTCTGGAAGAGTGCAATATATTTTGCTACGAGTTCCAGCAGTATAGAGTATGAGAAACATCATACATATACATGCATTTATGTCATATATATACACAAACACACATATATATACATATATTTGTATGTATACATACAATTTTAGCATAGCACTGCTACATTCTTAACAACCTGACTGAAATCAGATGTTTGGGGTTGACCCTGGCAAGGATCTTAATGAGTTTTAGATATTAAGTACATTCTTGGAGTATAAAAACATTAAATGTTGTAAAATAAAAATAACTCGTATCTGAGATCCAAAGGGTACAAATGGCTTTGGAGTTCGAACCATTGATTTCAAACCAGTGCCTGTACTGAGTGAATATATTTAATATTAAGTGCAGACAGGATAATGGCTGATAAACTATCATACAGATAAGCACTATTCCAAATGCAGTAAGTGTCAATATCGATGTGATATTGAAGGTTTCAATTACCATTATAATGGGAGTAGGAATATGAATAATACAGAACATATCATGGAACTCATAGAACATCTGCAACCATGAAGTATAATCATAATACATATCTGATCAAGGATAACTTGAAAAATACTCAGGAGAAAAGGTTAATCTGCTATGTAGACTTAATCTGCTATGGACAAGAACTTTTAAAATGTTTTCACAATGTCTTTTGTTCAAAAAATTTGAGCAGGACTCAGATGCCCTTCTGAGGAAAACATCTCTAATAACATTGTGGGGGAAATCCCTGCCAGGTTTAATAAAGGAATTAAATACAAAAGGTTCATTTTAAATATAAAAACAAGAGCAACCTTTTCTTTCTTTTTTCTTGGAGCTTCATATTCAGTTACAACCGGGCAGTGACATCTTTATAGGAAGACTTTAATATTCAATAGACAAACAAAAGCAAAACTGTAAGTGAAAAAGGTTTAGCACAAAAGTTACAGCTTTGCTCCCTTCTCTCACTTTTTGCTAAGTTTGCTTAAAACTCTTCTGGAAGGGACTGCACAGCCCTCTAAGGGGCTAGTCATGGGAGCTCAAGGAAAATACACAGTAGACAATTTAAAGCTCTTTTATCTCTTTCTTCAGGCCAAATTATCTTCTCTCTTCTACTTGTGATTCCTACTGTTACTATGAGACTTGAGGACTCATAGGTGAAATTAATTTGAGCTAATAATACTTGTATCAACCATGCAATGACTTATATAATAAATATATTATTTCATGGAGAGATTTGCCTTGGTTGGTATTGCAGCACAGGTCAGCAAAATCTTTCCTAGAAAATGCCTTATAACCATCAATTATTGGAGAAAAATAATACAGCACTATTCATGACATCCAATGGCACTCACCAGCACAATCGAATCCATTTCCTCGGTAGCCCTGTTTACATTTGCATTTGAAGGATCCTTTGGTGTTGAGGCACTCTGCATGGAGGTTACACCTGTGTGTATCTGTCACACATTCATTTACATCTAGAGAAAGATATAAATGGTTTATATGAAAACTGTGTTGAAACTCAAGCTTCATGACAGCCTGTTTGTGCTGGCCACCTGTTTCCAGGTATTGTAACCACCAGTATTAGACCACAACGGTCCAGAGACCACTGGAGGCAGAAGAATTCACACTAAAGTCAACTCCAACTGCACAACCACTGGCATATACATCCACAGAAAACAGCATTCCAGTAAAGACAAAGTGAATGTAGTGATTTTCTGACTGAGAACAGGATTCAACCTACAGGTTGTACACATGGTTCTATTAACAAAATGCAAAAGGCACCAAGAGAATGTGTGACATCAACAACAACAACAAAAAATCACCACATCTTCCCCACTCTTTCACTCACTCTAGAAGAAATGTAACTGAAAGCAAAACTGAGCATGCCAAGATGTTGAGATCTTCTATCTACCTCTAACATTCCAGCATACACATCATGCTGTATGGGAAAAATATAATTAGGAAAAATTTAGTAGAAAATACTATGTTCAACTGACAGCAAAACGTACAGGCATCAAGTAACTGATTTTACTCTCTTTTTCCATTATGTTACTACATCACAAAGGTGTTCCTGACTTCTCCCACGTGAGGGAGCCAACTTATTGCACACATTTTTGCACCACTTGCATTTTATCCAGACTGCTTAGTTTTTAGCAGCTGACAGGTCCTCTCATAATGTAGGTCAGCTAGGAGATAAGTAGCAGGAAGACTGATTAAAAAATATGGTATGTCTGAGAGTGAGATTCAGGTTTGCAGATAGAATCCTGACTACTGAGACCTCTCCAGTTTTTCACCCGTGTACACATAATTTATGAAAAAAGTAATTTTTTTCCACTTTAAAACTCCCAGGGTTTGCATACAAGAAGAAATATAAACTTCAATCTCCAAAATTTTCCTTATGATCTGCCTCCCACCCCTAACTCCCAATCGCAAGCAAACAAAAGAAAAAAAACTTGAATTCTCTTCTGTATGCACTTGTTGTAGTAGTTCCAGCCCTTCTCAGTAGTCAACTTCTTGAACAATACTGCTGAAGTGCCTGCTGCAGTAAGTGAAACTTTGCTGTTATTCCACCATTCAGCTAATGGATTGAAACAGAAGACAAGGTGTTTTGACACTTGCTTTAACACCTGGACATGCCAAGAAATTTTTTGCCTGTATTTATTTTTGTTTGGGAGAAACTTAGACACGCAAGAGAGACCTGAAAAGTAATTAAAACCTACCACTTTGATACTTTTATGTTCTGAACTGTCCATCCAAACAACTGCTTTTACAGTCGTGAAGGCACTTGATTCACATTGTTCATTAATGACATTAAAAAAGGAAAGAAAAAAAAAGATGGTGGAACTGCTTGTTCACCAGTTTGAAAGGCAAGAGGACAAAAAAAATGGCTCTTTAACTAAAGCTGTACCAGAATTAGCACTTATTTGTAGTCAACTGTTGCTAACATACTACAAGCCCTTCTACATCTTGACTGAGTGCAATGAGGCAATTTAATTTGCAAGTGCCAGTAATTAAGTTTTTCATAAGGCCACAGAGAAAACTCAAAGAAAAGTTCAAAGTGTCACCAAGAATATTCTAAGTGACATCTTTTATCCATTTCTAAGGCAATATCCCCAAACCAGGCCAACATGCTTCAGGCAATGACAGGAAAGATGCATGGTGTGGGAATGAAAAAGAATTAAGGAGAAAAATTCATGGGCTAAATCTTACCTACACAGTCATAATGGCCATTGATGTATTTCAGTTCATAACCAAGCTGGCACTTGCAGTAGTAGCTTCCAAACGTGTTGACGCATCTGCGGTTGTAAGAGCAAACAGCTTTGCCAGTGGAGCATTCATCAACGTCTAGAGCAGGAGAAGGGATGCTAGTCAGATCCATGAGAAGGTAAAATGGAAAAATAAGAACTAGTTGGGATCTGCACGGGAATGATTTAGTCTTGACAATCACAAGTTGATTAATAAACAAGTCCTATAATTTCACACTTGCAGATGGTTTTCGCATGTGCTCATATGAATGAAGCAGCAAAATGTAAACTAACTTTATGGAAGATTTAAGACCTGGCATGGTAAAAGCAAGGGTAACTGGCAGTGGGGGTCCTTGCTACTGGGGACAATGATTTGCCCTAAGGTCATGGAGCAGGGTCGGGAGGAACTCCACAAATTCCATTCTTTCCCTGAGAAAGGAAATGTCAGAAAACAGTTTAAGAGAAATCCCCAGAAACAGGAAACAGAGAGCAGCAAGGAGCAGCAGCAGCTCTTCTGCTGAGCTTTCCTAGCACCTCCTCTTGCTGGGCTAAGTCAAGACATAGCAGAGAGAGAGCACTATTATGTTTTTCCTTCACCTATGCACGTGCAGAAGAGGAAAAGTGAAGCCCATCAATGTGCTGCTTAGGAGGATTAAGCTAAGACTAATAGCCAGGGATCTTCAAATGCTTACCTGTTTATAGTGTTTCTGTGAGTAATACCAGACTATTAGAGTATCTTACAACACCAAGTGTTGTAAGTAATGCTTTCTTCATCACACAGGAAACCTCCAGGTAAAGTGATGTTGAGACTTCCAGAGAAAAATCCAGAAGTTTATATTGTGGGTCATCATAATAAAAGAAAAATCTATCCACACATAAACCCCAAATCCTCTAATGCAATATATCAGTAGGACAGCTTCCTGAAGGCAAAACATTGTAGATCTCAGAGCAACACGGAGAAACTGAATCTGTTACTGACTCCAAATTATATCAAAACACTTAATTATTTATTGGGGATGGGACTTACCCAAAGAATTATATGGCAAATATTATGAGAACAGTTTTTAAAAAAGCATGCAAGCTTTACATCACACTGCAAGTAACAAGAAGCGTTATTCAAGACAGTGAAGAGAGCTAAGTACTTATTAACCTTTCTCCGCACTCTTAAGTTTTTTGGGATCAAACAGAAAAGAAGTTGAGAGTGAGCTCTCTAACCATACCAATGCACGTCCTTCCATTCGGTCCCAACTGAAGGCCACCTGATGGACAAAGACACTGTACCTCTCCTTTGACTTCTTCACACCCATACTGGCAATTCACCATGGCACATGTCCTAGAACCTGGAAACAGTATTTAAAATAACAAAAAGAGCAAAATTCTAGGCTGGGATCACACACTTAATTTTAAGTTAGATCTGGATGGATGCAGAAAATTAATCAGAACAACAAAATTCCATTCATCGTTAATCAAGATGATTAACACATTAACAGTTCAGGAGTCCATGAGACTGAGACAGATCTTACATTCCCCCTCCCCTCCACTTTGTTCTTTCCTTATTTGCCCTTCTTTTATTCCTTCTTTTTTTTTCTGTGATTGCACTTCTGTGACTTCTTATCTTTTAGATACAGAGACAAAACTGCTCAGAGTAGACAAAAGGCTTTTAACATTTTCCATTGTGACAGTGCTACCATACAGAAAACTGCTATTCAGTGGTGAAGTGTTTTTATTGCTTACAGTTGAATATGCTTCTAGAATAGAATTTGTTTTTTAAAACATTTAGTCTGGGGCTTAGGAACTACCCTTTATTTTGGACCCATTATGGAACAGATACCTGAATCTAACAAGGCAGTAGCCAGAACACAAATCTTGGTTGCCGTAGGTTGGTTAGAAGTGTGAATTATTTGAGATGACTGTGATTAGTCTCTAAATAGATATTTAGGGGTCCAGTTCTTGTCTGAGAAACCTATGAGGCTAGAAAAGTAGGAGAAATTTATTAAGAATGTAGTAGACATTTCTAAAAACCTGAAGATATCCAGGAAGCATTAGTGTTAGGATGTTAAGGAGAGAAGTAGTATTTGGAAGTGTTTGCTGGAAGAAGCAGAGGTGTGTGCTAAAAAAGTATTTCCAGCTGCTCCACTCTGGTAGTGTTCAGGGAAACAGAACTGTATGTAGGTTCTTTGTAAGTGAAAAGCAAGAAAGAGTTGTCAATTTATTAGAGACAGAAACCAACTGCAAGAACTTGAAAAGTGGCTACTGCTTAAGTAGAAAAAGATATGAATTTTATTCTAAAATGCAATATGTTTATTGTCAGATGAACCAGGACTTTCAGAGAAAAAAAAGTGATGTGTGCAGGTGCATATATAGCTACAGCCTATTATTTGTGATCTGAATATAAAATATAATGCATATTAGTTCTGTGTGATATTAAAACTAATCTCTGCTAAGATTATTTTTCTTAGGCTGGTTGGTTTAGACTCTGTGGCTAAGTGATAAGCATTCAAACCCAAGAATTCCCTGTATTTGCAAAAGCATTTTACTTCTATATGAATGAGAACATACACAGTAGCCAGAGGTAAGAGTTAAAAAAAAGACAGACTGTAAATCATACTACTTTGTCACATTATCTACTTCCTGAGTGGCAATAAAGAAACTTACTAAATGTTATTCGTCTCTAATTGGCAAGTATCTGTTTTCTCTTTTGTTTGAAGGTCCTGTTCCTGTCTTTGGTTAGACATAATATTGGCTCAGATGAACTGATCTATTATAGTAATTCCTGCAGAGTTGGGGTGATTTTGTCTTAGATATTAACCTAACCATTTTAAGCAATGGTTCTCTGTGGCCCAAAGCCACATTCTTCTGATACTCTTCTTCCAGTTCCGTGGTCCCTTTGTGTGGTTGCAGATAAGCCTGACTGTTCAGAGTAGGTGGACTTTGTGATATAACAACATGGAGAACTCGATTCAAAAGGAGCAATAATACGCTCAAAATACGCTGAGGTTCTACAGTTGGTTAAATAACCTAGCATTTCAGCTGAGCACAAGCTTAAGTTAGCATCAAAGGAAATGAGAGGCTAGTAGACTTAACCAAGAAAAACTTCTACTTGAGTAAATAATTTACTACTTCATTTCATAATCATACTTTCCGCTTAAGAAAATAAAGGCTCTTTGGAACTGGAAGGCAGCAGACGGTTGGTTAATGAAGCACAAGACAGATGAACATAAAGGTTTTTGCCTCCTTATCTAGTGCTCTGAAGAATGAAGACTTCTGTTCTGTGGGAAACCTTTTTTCTGCCCTGAAATTTGGTTTCATTCTGTGTCAGTGTTTGTTGGGGTTCCACTGAGAAATAACATTTACTTGTGCCAAAGTGAAATGGATGCTTCAGAGCTCACAGCTGCTCGGGCCATTTTTTCCATATAAACTCAACACTGGCCACTACTGCTGCTGAGAAATTCAGCGTTTTGTGCTGGCTCAAGTAAGGGATGGTGCAACTGTGCATTTGATACAAATGCAGAGTTTCTTAAATCAGGAAACCAGTTCTGAACCAAGACTGGCTTAAAAATAATCCAGCAGAAATGGTTAGTAACACCCTGGATGTAGTTTTCTGACATTGGTTCGGAAGCGTGGCTGCAGCAAACATTTGTGGTCAGAGCAGGGGGTGAGGGATGGACGGGACAAAGCTGCTGCTGGGCTCAAAGGGAGGCGAGACAGGACAGTTTCTTGTGACTGTAATTCTAGCTTCTGCCAACGTCAGCTGTCCGTAAAACAGCGGCCTTCCTGAAAACTGCTCCGTGTATGATGTCATCAGACATACAAATTGTCTTAGAAGAAACAGAAGGAATACATATCCATTTCTCAGGGATCGCAGGGCCCCACAGCTGTTGTCTGCTGGTGATACCCAGCATGTTTAGTAATGCAGAGGCACAACTCTGAGCTGTGACCCAGGGAAGGGAAACCCTCCAAAAGCTCAGGCCCCAGGCACCTTTCACAGCAATTTCAGTCTTCCTGCCCTAAGAGAGAGTAAGAGCTCTGGTTTTTCTACCTGCCACAGAGCTGCAGACCCTGCACTCCTGTGAGTGTTTGCCAAGGCTGGGTACTTTTCCAGTTATCCCAAGACTGACAGTAAACTCACCAGATGGACACCCTGCCTGGTGAATGGTTGTCTCCAAGGTTTGGAGATCAAGTCCTTTCAGCGCTTATGGTTGTCTGTCATATCCATGGGAACGGTTGTGCTGCACCCCATACAGCTAGGTCCATTGGTTTAGGATAGACTTCTCAAGCAGGTTGTTCCACTGCTGAGACCAACAAGCTTCCTTGTCCACCTGATGCATCTGCTTCAGTCCAGTGGACTCCAGAAAGGGCTGTCACCATGTTACCTAGGATTTTGTTAAAATCAAAGCCAAAATACCTATATGGAACAGCTCAGGTGAAGAAAAAAAGTGTGTTCTACAGACAAAATGGTGTCATTGAAAAATAAGAATCTTCCTTAGGTCTGAAAAATTGGGTTGTCTAATCAAGCAGAATGCTTTCCATTACATGCTTGCTTAAAGACAATGAAAATAGGTAGAAATACAGTTTAGATAAGCCTTAGTTCAGTGAACAAATATTTGCAAGAATGTGGTGGCAACCGTGGGAAGCACATCAACACTCAGACAAAATAAATTAGTCAGGGAACACAGAAAGGTAAAGCAAGGAGTAATGACATGAAATTCAGCACAACAGAAAGTAGCCTGTGTTGGTGCTTTGCTTGGATAGATTCATTCATCCTTATTCAACAGATGAACTGGTAGGACTATGCACCAAGTTTATACTAGCTATCCTTCATTTGAAGTAATGCTGCCAAAGATTTTTACTTCTAGCAGGACACCTCTGAACACCAAAAATACAAGTATGACCTAGTTTACTTAATCCGTCTACTGACAAATAGAAAGTCTCTTTCAGCTGCTGACAATACCAGAGAGCTGAGGCAACGATCCTACCCTGAATAAGCTAAATCCATTCATCACAAGAAGAAAATCTGCTGGGATCAAATGTGATTAGATGATTTTGGTGTGCCTGCCCTACCAGCTCTATTACTTACTTGCGCACGTGCCATCTGGCATAAGCATGTACCCGTTGAGACAATAGCACTTGTAGCTGCCATGTGTATTCATGCATCTGTGCTCACAGGGACGTGGTTTCAGTCCACATTCATTCAGATCTGCAGAAGTCATTGGAATGAAGTTGAGTGCTGGGTTTATATACATATATTCATACATACATATTGCCTAATGCCTTGAATTCCCCACAGTAATGCCTGGATTGAAAATGAGCCAGCCCCTTGCAAGATGAGGGTTTAGCAGACCATCTGGCTGAGAGACTGCTAACAAAACTAACATACACAGGCTTCTAAAACTGATGCAAACTCTGGCCACATCTGGCAGCTTGTTAGGAAGAGGTGGAGCGGTGGGGAAAGAATTGCAGTTAGTCTCTTTTCTGGGAGTTATTTTTCTGGATTTCTCTGATTCTAGCTGGAGATTTTAGCTCTCCAGTTGACCTCTGTGCTAGAAAGGCAAAAAAGAACAAGAACAAAATAGAAAAAAAAAAAAAAGAGAACAAGACAAAGAACAGCAAATCAGCTTGAGATAAAGTGAAACAAATATTTTTTTTTTTCCCTGAGATACATATTGGCACTAAGGTTATCAGTAGTAGAAACTAAGTACAATATATGATAAGAATTATGTGAGTTTAAGAATAAAAGGACAAATCTCAAAAACCTCAAAATCCTGAGAATAAAAGCATCCTAAATCCTTCTCAAAATCCAGGATTTAGAAGGTTTTGCAGAAAATAAATTAATTTCAAATTCCCAATAGCTATCCTTCACAGGGAGAAAATCAGAATCCTAAAAAGTTTAATTTGTGTGGTATAGGCAGAGCAGCGCTGACAATGGTATTGGTCCTATGACAAGGGGACCACATCTGTGCTTGTGACTTCTGTGAACTGGCACCTCTACCTCTCGTATTTTGAAACCTGATTAGTAAACAGACAGAACTCATTAATAGAATGCACCAGTATACACAGCCCATTCAACATGTGTTTAATGGCACATATGACCAATAATATAATTTCAGTAAAGATGCAACTCTCCAAGCAAGCACTGAGCTTGTGCAGCTCCACTTGTAATGAGAGAAGCATCTGTTCTCATGTCTATGCACCCTGCAGACCACAGGAAAAACTCCAGACCATTCAAAGCATAAACTTTGTGGGGGTTATACATGTGCAGAAGTGTTTGCTACAGCTCAGTCCAGGGAATAAAAAGCGGGTTGCATTCTATTATTTAAACATAGGACCTGTTTGAAAAAAGGACAACCTATCAGCTTGCAAATCACATTGTGTTTTTGTGCTACTTTGGCTCCACTAAATAACCAAGAATCTCATGACAAAGAAACTAGAGAACAAAAGTTAGTCCACTTAGACCATACATTTTCAAAAGTGCATAGCTGCACCTATCTTGCACAATGCACTGTAATGCACAGATAGTGCACAAAGCTCTAAAAGAGAACCTATGGAGATAAGGCTAATTTAGCTCAGACTCGGTGGCAGACTCATACATGTCCCTTATCTCTGTTATTTTAGTTAGCTCATGTTAAGCTTGCTTAGCAGGGCATTCTGCTGTAAGGACAGACCAAGGCTACATCTGCCAGTAAGTTAAAAGTGGCTCTGAGCATTCCTGGCTGCTGGACCATGATCACTATATGGCTACACTAGCAAAATAGCTCCGGGACATTTCTGGCCTGTGCCAACCACCACTTTACTCAAAAATTCCTGGCCATGCTTCAGAAGGTAGAACAGCCCACGGAGCTAACATTTAGATCTGTGCAATGCTTCCCCCAAGCCTCAGACTCTGAATCTACTGCGAGCGTGCTGAACTGATCTGCTTGCCTACGGAGGGCACACCAAATCCAGCTGGAGCTACTGCACAGAAAGCATCTAAAAGCCGGGGTTTATCTGTTGCCTTTTGTTAACATTTAAGCTGCTCAATCGTTTTTGAGGTCAAATTTGTGTGTTTAGAGAATGAAGTTGTAAGTGGTACCTACGTATCTATTACACACAACCATGGCTGCTGTTTCACTTTCCTCTCTAGTGGAACTGAGGAATTGACTTCTTTCCCCACAAGCAACATCAAAAGTGCAAAGATGGAGTTTTCTAAAATACTTAACAGTATAGCTTTATAGCATATTGTTTAAAAGATACTGTGTAACAAATTAGTTGTTTTGACTCTGAAAAATGTGTGTTTAGTATGTCAATGCAACGTTTTCAAGCAAAGACTGCAAGTGCTTAGGAAGGTAGCAAGGACAGACCCATCCATTCGTGTGGCCTTTATGTCCTCTTCCCTCACACACTTGCAGTTCACTCATTTGCACTGCAGTAGGACGACCCCTCCGAAAGCACAGAGACCCGCTCCTTTTATCTGATCCAACACAAGGTTCTGATATACTGGAACAGGAAAAAAAAAAAAAAAAAAGCTGAGTTCTCACCAATGTGTTAGCTGAAATATTTCCATGTCTAATTGCACGTTTATGGAGAGAAAGTGGTGCATTCAAAGTTTCTGAATATGTGATTCTAAAGACTCCCAACTCTGTGCTCTCAAAAATACCAATCACCATATGCAAACAGATGGCATTGGCCCAGGCAGCTTGAGAAACTACATGTCAGGCATATAATGGTATGTCTTTCTGATAAGGAACTTAAGAAAATAACATGAGTTGCTAGTTAAGAAAATAACATAGGTTCTACATTTGAATTCCAGCTTTTCTAATAATTTCCTGTATAATCTCTCCATGCCATAATCCTTTGACTATAAATATGACAGTTGGCCCTTGTCATCAGCCCCCAGGAGATACATGGTATGGGTTCAAACTTCTGTGTGCTGAAGGAGGCTTAGAGCTTGCCTGGGATGCTGAAGATGCAACAGCCTTAAACTCTAAGGTCTTTTATGTAAACAAGAAAATATTTTGTTCTACTGTTTTGGAAGATGACACAATCCATCAAGATACATCTCCTACAAAATAAGGAGACAGAATATCAACAGTCTGCTTTCTGAAGTAATATCCCCATGTGCACAAACCTTGATTACAGGTTTTCCCTGTAAATCCAGGAAAACACTTGCATTTGTTTGGTCCCATGCACTCGCCATACTTGCAGCCATGTCCACAGATAGCTGGGGGAGTCAGGCAGAGAAAGGAGAGAGAAAAAGAAAAAGTTAGAAATACTCTATTTGAGAACTTTTGCCCTGCTTAGTTGACTAAAAACTTGTTGCACAAGTTCAACATGCTCCATACCTCTCCCTCTAGTTTGGGCATGGCAGCTACTGATCAGCACTTTTATTCTGCTGGAGAAAAGTGACACTGGCACAGATTACATGAGTGTGTGCTTTTCCAGGTTTGTAAAGACCTGGAAAAGAAGGGTCTCCTTTTAGCTCTCTTCTTCATGCCTTTTCTGTCATACTTACAATTCACGTTTGGTTTTGTACTCTTGCCGTTTTCCTGTTTTTGAGAAGCCTATGTGAGAAGCAGCTAGCCAGTAGCTTGACTGGCTACGCTTGGCATCTGGAGTAGGAAAGAGGCAACAGCACTCCTGCAGCCACAAGAGACATATTACCCTACAGCAGTTTTCCACTCTTGGATCTCCTCGCTTACAGCTGAGGAACATGTCCACCACATGGTGGAACATGTGGAGCACATATGTCAAATCATCAGGCCACTATCCTTATCACAGTTCCCAATAAGTATAATTGCATCAGGTTTAAAATTATTCGAAAGGGCTGTGCTTAGCCTGGATGCACTAAAAATTAAAGGTTTTCTAACTCTCAGCTCTCTGTATCATTAGCCAGAAATTAAATGCTGAATTTTGTAAGGCTTAAGGCTCCTACAGTCAATGTGATTGTCAACATGAAGGTTATCCAGGAGAAGTAAACCAAATATGCATTTAAATCAGGATTAGCTCTAGAAAAACAGCAAGAGTATGCACCAGGATGCACATCTTGCTACCTTGTGTAATTAAGCTGCTATGCAAACCATACGAAAATAGGAAAGTCACAGTCTTAGCTACTATATAGTAAAATTCTTAATCAAAATTCACACTGCTGAATTAAAGTATCTTCCCTACGTTTAAAGAGTCATTCAGAAGTACTAATCCACTAACTGCAGATTGAGGCACATTTCAACACTACTCCTATCCCTGAATGCAACGTGGCAGCCGAGTATCAGCACTAAAGCAGAGAACACCACTGCACCTAGATTTACAATGCAGAATTACATTACAGTGAGCTTAAAGGAATCTGCCAAAGAATCATAAAAGTTTATGAAAACCAAATCTTATTAAGAAAGCACTCTATTGCTTTACAACGAGACAACTTACTCCACTGGCTGATCAAAGTTACATTTGCCAGTTGTCCCTCAAAGTATTCATTTGCATCAAAACTAAAGTGCTATTAAGCAATGCATAAATATTCATAAAGGTATTAATCAGTTTTTCCTTTTTTAAACTGTCATGCTATATATAGAGAGGAGAGACTTTTTGGCATCTTTCCCTTTTAGACATCAGTGTGTTGTTTTTCAGCAATGAATAACCCTGAGCCTCTGTACAAATTCACCAGATAGACAATGCCAAACTCTCTGGGACAACAGGTGCAACATCTGAGAAAGATTCCTAAAACATGTATTTTATGACTTTGTTGTGTTTTGCCCTAGTACAGCTAGAGTGAGATTCCACATCACCTTCTCTTTGGGATCTGTTGACCTTCAACAAATTAGAAATGTCTTAGGAGTCATCAACTCTTCATTAAGCCAATGATCCACAGACCAGAACACTGGCTGGCTGCCCAAGCACAAGTCAGGTGCACTTATTGCTTGGGCTTTATTTATACTTTTAGAAAGTTAAAACGTTGTGGTTCTCAAAGGCTATGTGCTTCTGAAGATAAGGGATACCAATTGATGAATAAACACTCCAGGGATCCATATGTAGCATCAGAAGACACATCATTTTTGGCACTTACTTGACAGCTGTATCAGTATAGGCATTGACCAGGGCTGTGCAGGAGGTTAGAACAGATGTTCCCTTCTGGACCTAAGAATTTTTGAATATATATTTTATTGTTTGGTGTTATTTACCCAAAGCTCAGCTATTTTTTTTTTTTTGAGGAGATTGTCTCTAAAACATGTTTTATTCACTGTCTCATAGAGTTAAGAGATTTCTCTCCTCAAGAGTTTTCTTCCTGTAACTTCTGGCAGACATATAAAAAATCCCTTTACTCCTACCAAGTACACAGCCCTGGAGAGGAAACAAGTGTAAAGTGTTAATGTTACCTTCGCAGCGGCCCTTGTTGTTCTTTTTCCAGCCGTAACAGCAATCCAACCTAGAGCCATAGCGACACACCCCAGGCTGGCTCACAGTCACCAGCTGCCCACGAGCTCTCGAGCTGTGTAAGGAAGGACAAACACTAGCTCCAGCAGGGAAATGCACTTTAATCCATTGCTCCGTACACTCCGTTATACAATTCCCTCATGTTTTATCCACCATCAGGCACTTTCATTTCACTGAATCTAGGGCAGTGCTCCTGGACAGGAATGCAAAGTTGTATTTGGTTGGAGAAACATGGGAGATAGGAACACTTAATCTGCAATAAATTAACTGTGCAACATAAATCCTTTCTAATGAGAAACATGGCAATGGCAAAAAACGCAGCTAGCTCCCCTGTGAGAATGAGTCATTTTTAGTATCGGTGAAGTCAATGGGGCTACTCCAGCTTGCGTCATGTGAAGAATCTGGATCGCATATATGATACCGTACCTGACAGCACTATTGCTTTGGATGATGAAATACTGGTTCTACAGAAAAGCAGCTTTCTGAACATCAGTCAGCCCCCAAAAAAGCTAGTGACTTGCAGGCTCATAGCCACTGCATATGTGCAGATTGATTGTGTAAGTGTGGACAAGTCCTGTGCATTCGGGTTGCACAGGACTCCGTGACCATACAAATTAAAGTTATTTTAATCTGCCAATAAGCCCAGCAGGTCCAAAATCACTGTGCTGATCAACAGCTGCAAGAGTTGGAAACCTTGCAACATTAGTGGCCAAAATTATAAATGTGATGGAAATGCACAACCGTGTAAGTCTTCTAGACCTATTCTATGCTGCAATGGCTGCTGTGACTCCGGTTCTCTTCTCCCTCTGCTTGCTGTTACTTAAGTTCTCCGTTACCACACACCTGTTCCCTTTACAAAATGCTCTTCTTACTCCAAAATCCTCTGTCCCCACTGCTTTTTCCAGGTCATAATTTAAAATGCACTTTCTTCAAAGAATCCAAAGTGTTGACACAGAAAATACCTTATCTGCAAGAGCTTTGTAGCAAGTGATTTGGGGTATTGAGAGTGGAAATACATAGCAACAAACAACTCCATGGTGGGGAAAAAAAAAGAAATCAACAAGCCAGAAACTTTTACATTTTTTAGTCTGAAGCATAGCAATGACACTGCTTTATCACCTTACAGCAGTGCTTTGCACATATCCTCCTGTGCTTATCTGTAATGGTTGCACTCTTACTGGAACAGTTACTACAGGCATCACTAAGGCAGACTAGTGAAATAAATACATGCATACACTTCAAGATGTTACTTCTGAGTTTTCTTCAGTAGCAGAACCACTGGAGAGAGAAAGGAGTTCAGAGGGAATTCACAAGCTCATGTATCTGAGAATGCCCTGAATGAAGAGATGGTTCTCATATCACCTGGCAGGTAAAAAGCCTTTGGTGTTGGAATAAATTGTTCAGAAGTCACCCAGCCTTTGCCGTTAACCCAGTGATGCAGTTTACAGGAGTACATCTTCAGACCGCAGAAAAAGCATATTGAAGTGTCTACTAGAAAGCAGCACCCTGCCTGTGGATTTATAGACAATGAAATAACCTTTTTCCATTTTATTCATCCAAATGCTGTTGGCTTACATCACTTGCAAGTATACAAGTTCAAGAACATATGTTCTGCTTATGTGATAGAAAGTGCCCTTGAATTCACCTGGATAGTAAATGTACATTGTGCTTAGACCCCAGAAAATCCCCTTGAATGCAGCTGGATAGTGCTGTGACTTCCCTGGAAGGTTAAAAAGCCTAAAGCTTGGAGGATGCAGGATCTCATTACTTTCCAAAAGATGCTAATTTCCACAGGAAGACAAGCTCATTCAGTAATGTTTTATTTAATAACTCACTTCACAATCAAATAATGAAAGTATCTTTACAGTGTATACAATATCTCACAAGATTTCAGTGCAAACTTCTTTTAAAACTGGGAAATGTTCCATAAAAGTGCAAATAAAATGAACATAGCTGGACTTTACAGATACTGCCCTGGACAAGGTCTTTCACTTGTTCTGACTTCCACACAAGCATAATTTAAAGCCTACCTTTGGCAGTGGGAAACGTCTAGCAGATCATTGGGACCCCATCTGGATCTCAAAATCTGGGAGGAAAACCAGTTTGGGCAGGTTAGTCCCTCAGAGCCATAAAGAACCACCAGCCATGAGCTCAGCTATTGCTGTCAGGAATTCAGCAATTTGTGCAAAAGAAAGAACATGTAGAAAGAGGAGATCCTTTCAGGCAGGCAGATCCTTTCCGGGAAAATGTCGCATGGAGCCTCCTGGATGTTGGGGGAGAAGTAATGCAGACTGGAAATGTCTTATGCTTCTGATCCCTCTCTATATGACATTCCTATAGGATTTCACAGGGAGTACCTAGAGGCCTGAGTGGTATTGCTCTGCTTGTCACTGTCTGCTCAGTGTGCAAAAAAAAATGCCACCTGCAGCCTGAATAGGTGATTGAAGAAGAAAGCAAGACAAGGTGGACTGTGAGGGTCGGATCACTGTGCAGGTGAGTGGCAAAAGCAATCTCCGCATTTCTAGTGAAGAACTCTCTCCTCCGAGAGTTAGCAGCTTACGGCACCGGTGCTAAAGGTAACAAGTGGCAGACTGAGCCTGTCCAGGGTGCCCAGGCAGCGGAGAAGAAACTGATTTTATGTGGCTGTGACATTCCTGACACCAGTAGGATGGCATTTAGCAAAGAACATTGAAGATGAATGATAACAACTTCTACAATAAGCCAGGGCCTCCTTTGTTGAGGTGACAGAAAGAAAGAGTTGGCTGTATTAGGTGTCACAAGATCACTGTGAGCCACTAGCACCATTATAAAGTAGGCGGGACCCTCAGGTGTTCCAGTGAAAATTCCAGAAGTTTTACTGCTGCCATATCAGGTCATATGATGTACAGTTCTTAACATTCATGATGAAGAAATATGAATTATATACGGTATATATGATGATAAAACCTATGAAGAATGACATGTTTACAGAGGATGAGAAGAACTTGGCTTCAGTTGAACAAACGAAAAGCTGAGAGGGGATCTGATCGCTTCCTACTACGTCAGGCAGCTCCAAAAGAGAAAGGGAACAGCTTGTTAAGAGACCAATTTATATCCTTTTGCTCTTGTGCTACTGTCCATTAATACTCTGAGGGGGAATACAAGACTACAAACACAGCCTGGAGAGGATAAGAATACGGAAGAGCACTGAAGAACCAGGAGAACAGCTCCTGTGTAGATACATAGTCTCTTCCACAAACTGAGAAAGATCGAAAGTTGCCTGTAATGATAGGCATGAATGAAGTTACATCCCATTTACTCAGCTGCTGCTGAAAAAAAATTTGTTCCTCTCTGGAATAATAAGAATATTATTATTCTATCCCGAAAGAAGACAGATCAATTCAGAGCAAAGCATTCAGATACTGGCCAGGACCAGGTAAGTATATAACTCGGTACCTACAGCAGCATGAGCAGCAGACAAAATAAATTGGGTGTGTGATGTGAGAACAGACCTTAAACTACTACATGGTACCTTTGACTTCTTGCAGTGATTTACTTAATTTGATAGTTTAAAAAATAAAACTAATGTATTTACAATAAAATATGTTCAGAAAGTTCACTTGCTCCACAGTGGAAGGTAGAGCTTTCAGCGGAGCGAGGTTGATTGATATGGTAGGACTGATATTCCAATAGCTTAAATACACAAACAACTACAAAGGAAAATATTACAAATACAATAATGGGTGAAAGAGGGGGAAATAAAGCACACTTGAATGTTGGGACTTGCTTGTCCAATAGACTCCTCCTGCTACCCTCTACCCCCTTTGTTGTTGTTTAATTCTATAAAATCAGAAAAAAAATTTACATTGGCAATAACAGTTGTAGAGTATAAGTGAGCAAGACAACAAAAGTTAGGTGTGGTTTGAGTTAATATAGTTGTTTGTTTTCAGGTCCTACAAATATTCTGTCTTTTACTAAAGTTTTCTCTGGAAAGGAACATTATGAGCTTTTAACTTTTTTTTTCCTCTTTGCTTCAAGACACAGCTGCTGAATAGATTTAGTGCATTGTTTCCATGAGATCTCTACAGGATGCTTTTGGTCAGCTCTTGTGCACACAATAGCTCCTTGCTGCTGGCGTTTGGAGTGGGGGGGCGAGGTCTCAATTATATTATTAGCAGCTTCAAGTCAACTTCAGAGACAGGATATTATCCCTTTCTTTAATTTTCCTCTAAAAAAAAAAAATCTGGACATTGTTGCTAGCAAAAAAAACCAACAACTAGCACCAAACCTAAAATTTTGATCAACTGATATATTCAGAAGGACAAAAAGATGGTATCTTACAACTTCGCAATTTGAAATAAATTCCTAAAGTTTATTATAAGTTTATATCATGCAGAGATAAATTTGAACATTTTGCCAAATGAAGGCAAAGAGGGTTTCTGTTGTGGTGGTTGTGGGTTTTTTGGGGGTTTTTGTTTGTTTGTTTGTTTGTTTTTGCACAAGTTTATTGAAGGGTGACTTCCTTCTAGAAAACGTCCACCTACAGTTATATTAAATAAAACCAAAAAAGTGTCACCTATTATGTTTTAATAACTGTATGTTAGATATCTCTTCAGCTAGTCTCAGGCACTCAGCATGACAACAGTCCTGCTTCACTGCGAGTCCCTCCCAAAACACCAAATGAAGTTTTGTTTGGGCTTGCAGAAGTTTCTTTAAGGCTTCCATGTGCCTTAAAGGCAGTGCTCTGAGCAGAGAAGTCCAGACAGAAAAGCCACACTTCTAAAAGAAAAAAATAATCATAATTAATTCATTTTTTCCAAACTGATTCTATTTTTTACTATTTCCTGTTCCTTCTTCCTAGCTGTTCAGAGCCAATAGGATTTCTTTGTCCTCTTAAACTAGAATACCTCGTCACCTGAGACGTCCATCAAGGTGTTTGAAAATCTCTTCATTCCCTTCCCTCCCAATGGAAAAAGCAGAATGTCAGTCTTGGTAGAAAAGAGAGGTGCCAGCACCATCACCCAACATCAGCTTGAAGAAGACAGGCTGTAGAGCACTCAGGCTTAGGTAAATTGTAGGTTTCCCATAGGTTTTCAGGACTTTCTGTCAAATAACGTCGTTTTTACTGATCACATCCCTCTTTGCTTCAGCTAACTTTCAAGCCATACTTTCTTCTGGAAGAAGAGAATGCTCTTATTTTGCAGTTTTAAACCTTTCAAAGTGTTTGAAATGCACAACATCAAGAAATAACTAACCTGAGCATGGAAACACCGCTCTGCTTTGGGAACAAATGTGTTTTCTGTACGAGCGGGTCTGAAGTTTACAAACACCCGGTTCCCCAGGAGCTGACCTCTCAATAGCCCTGCAACAGCAACCTAATCGCAAACCTTCCCACTCATAAACCTGATGCTAAACAAACCACACAACATCTGGGAGACCCCATCCCCAGCTGCTGTGAATTCGCCTTTGCTGTGGCATTCCTGCTTTTCCCTTGTATTCTAGAGAACCGGGAGGAGGGGGAAACACTGGAATGGCTTAATCTGGAATAAACAGCTTTATTTATCCTTTCTCAAAAATCTCGTTCTGTTTCTGGAGCGTGCCTGTCTGCAGAATGTCACGACTGCCACGGCAGGTTGATTTTAAAGCCCGTGTTCGTAGAAGCCAACCAAAGCCCGGAGCGGCTCACACCTGTGAAGAAGCCCCACGGCTCCGGCGTGGCTGCTTCAAGGGAAGCGGCACGACTCCCCTCAACGGCGAGCCCCACGGACACGAGTGGAGGAGAGATCCGCTTCCTCGCACGACAGGCAGCGCACGCTGCCCGGTCTGGCCACCCGCGAAGCCGCCGGCCGATGACCCGGACCTGGACCCAGCCCCGCCTCGCAAGGACCCCCCGTCCCCGTCCCCAGCCGCCGCCCCCGCTCACCTGCCCGCGGCGGCCACCCCGGCGGCGAGGAGGGCGGCGAGCAGGGCACCCCCGGGCGCCAGCACCATCGCCCGGCGGCGGGGAGGCGGCCCCAGCCCCGCGGCGGTGAGTTGGCGGCTGGCGGGCCCTCGGCGGCGGCGGCGGCGGCGGGGCGGGAGGAGCGGAGAGCGGGCGGGCGGCGGGCCGGGGCTGTATAACCTGGCGGGGCGGGGCAGGCCCGCCTCCGGCCGCGCTCCCCTCACGCGTCCCGCAGGGCCCCGGGAGAGGGGGACCGGACCGGGGCGGTGCGGGGAGAAGCGGGGTCGGCCCAGCCGGGAGGAGGGCAGGCGGGGAGCCCGAGAGACCCTGCCCCGCGGGCACGGAGCCACGGCCGTGATCCCCCTCAGGGACACCCGCTATGTCAGCCTGGCTGGGCGGTGCGGGTCCCAGACCAGGGCCGGCCGTGGGTCCTCTGCGGGGAGTTTCCATCGCAGGGAGACGAGATTTCCACCGAAAGACTCGTGGGTTTTGCCTTTCAGTTGCAGGACCTTCCGTGGCCAAACTTTGCTGAAGCTACTGAGGCTACTGCTGGCCCTGGGAGAAGTTTTAATTTAAGGTGCTCATGCTAATTGGTGAGGTTACTTCTGGCTGGCTCATCCTTCGGCTTTGGCGTTGCTGCTACGGTGCGTGAACTCTCTCACCCCCTTCTATAGCCTCCTAGGGTAACACTTGCATTTGGGGAGTGATGGGTTTCATATTCAGTTTTTTTTTTTTTTCAAGATTAATTAAGAATTCTATCTTTTTGCAGTGATGGGGAAGCTTAGTTAAGATGTGACTGATGTTTGCCAGCAAATCCAACATTTTTTTCAGTGCAATACTGGTAAGCAATCTTCTGCCTGTCTTGTATCCCTTGATGCTTTCCTCATACTACAAAACCACCCAGTAAGAGAAGGATATGTTTGGTGATTTTTTGGTTTTTGGTTTTTTTAATGGTGACACTCACACTAGACTAGTTGCTAAACACATTTTAGTGATAAAGGTTATCCTGTCAAGAAGCATTGACTCTGTTCCCAGTTCCCAGAGCCTTTGATGAACAATTTGCCCAACCTCAAGCTCTGGAGAGTTGTTGCTATTGAAAACAAACTCAGCTCTATCGAGTATATGGAGAGGGCAGCCAGAATCAGCAAGGATAGCATAACACCTGTACAAAGAGGGGGTTATTTAGTCATATTTAATGTTCATATGAAAAGTGTCTGGATGCTCAATTCTGAGCCCATTCATAGTTGGACACATCCAGAACTAGACCAGGGAGCGTAAAGAGCAGCTGTTACAAAGGCCAGCTTGGTGGAAGGTTACAACCTGAGTAATCACAAGGAAGTAGTAATTCATACTGAAAAATCCCAAGTGCTGACAACACATGTGCAATGTAATAGTCACAATTAGTCAGTTAATTCAGAAAGCAGAAATGTTTACAAAAGCAGTGTTGAAACAAATTTGAATGTTTAAGTTGAGAGAGTTCTGACCTACAATGATAATTCTGAAATAAAAGTACCCACCACTACCACCAACCGAGGTTGTTTGCTGGGTAGATTTCTTATGAAATACTTACAGTAGCTCTGATTGCAGTGATAAGGTATCTAACAAAAAAAAAAATAGGGAGAGCTTTTATCACTCTTGGCTGTTTGCATTTGAATCAACCACCCACTTGGCCATCTTGTAGATCCTTGTGAACATGAAGTCAGTCCTGGAACACCGCTGGGAGTTTGAAGGGACTAATTTTCCTTTTTTTTTGACAGAAGGGAAAGCTGAGGAATAAGTGACTTAGCTACGATCACCCAGGAAGTCTGTGGTAAAGGCAGGAAAAGAAAACATCTTCTCACAAGGTCACTTGCTGTGGGTCACCCCACTCAATTCAGCGGGTGTCAACACGCATGCCTCAGCAGATTAGGCTGGGATGGTTGACACAGTCAGCGCCGCTAGCCATCTGCGGCTCCCAGGGACTGCCAGGAATACTGCAGGAGAGTGTTTGTGTGCTGGCATATTGAATTCAGTGTTTGGCTAGCTTTTTCTTCTGTCATCTTTGCCATAGGAATGGGAATGTCCAGGAAACCTGGGACGGCAACTGTTGTAGTCACTCCAGCTTACTCCTCTGCTGAGCAATATCAACACCTACACTCACGAGAGGTGTTTGAAACAGTGGTGCATACATATTTGAATCAGTCTAAAATCTCTGCAAAAAGGTTTTTTGGGAGTTTCCACAATGCTTCTATCAAAACATTTGGAATAAGATAACTTTTCCAATGGTCCTAAAACAATCGGGTGTTTTCTTGTGTTGCCCATCTACTCTTGGTTTTGAGCCTGTGCCAGGCTGTCTTCCGCTGCTGATTTCTTCAGACTCCTGAAACTACAGATATCCCCCCAAAATAGGCTTAAGACACCTTGGAGAGTGGAGCAGTACAAAGTTAGAGCTACCAAAAGATGGCAAACTCAGTCCCAGGATTCAAATGACATCTAATTCTAAAAAAAACCCCATGTGCAATGCTGGTTATGTGCTGTGCAGGACGGTAAAAACACTTTTCTTCTTTTTTTTCAGGCTGCTGGACACAAAAGCCATTGCTGGCTTGCAGCTGTTCTGCTGGCTTTCTGAAGTGCAGTATTACCTTGAGACTCTCCAGCTCTCTTCATGAGACTTGTCTTCCTGTATGGGAGGAGTACGCTTTCTATTTTACTTAAACCAGTGGTGTGTAGAAAGCATTCCAATTACTTAAGTCTGTATTCAAAGGTGCACGGTTTTCATTACGCACATTTATTCCAACAAATAGATACAAATGTATAATTTGATGCTGAGTTTGCTATTAAAATATTGATTGGTTTTCAAGATAAGTTTTATTGGTCAGAAGAGAATTCAGTTCTGAATTATAGTGCATGTAGTCTGTGATGAACTATAAATATTTCCTCAAAAATCTTCTTTTTTTTTTTAATAAAGAGTGCCTTGTGAGTAGATAATAAAATGATTGCCTGAATCTCTGTCCTTGATTTAGAACAACAATTAGAGAAACAATGGATTTCATAGAGCACATTTATACTTGCTAGGATATTAATATTTGCATTCTTGAGCCCCTCTAGCCTGCAAGATACTGAGCTTTCCAGAGATCCCCTGTCACATAGTGTTTTACTTTATGATTCCCAAGGTGAGAAATTCTCAGGTCATGATCCATCCCTGAAAAGATGGGACAGAGTGAAACAGGACACAGCTATTCACACTTACCATTTTAATTTGGTTTTGCTTTAACTATCCAAAAAGTTACGTCACGAAAGAGGTCAAGGCCCCATCTATAACCTCACCTGGTTATAACAGGAATGAAAATTGTAGGAAATCAGCCTGAGCCACAGTGTGTAAACCATGATCTCCATTAGAGTTTAAGCCTGCTGATTTGCCAGTAGGAGAAGCAGATTTATTGGGACACTAGAGAAATTTCAGTCTCACACCTGACACCCTCTCCTCTCCATTCACATTCCTTGGCCATCTATAGAATATGTTTGTTGCAAAATGCTGCAACTTTACAAGAGCAGAAATGGGCTTGCAGAATGCATCACATTTTCAGGTTTTTTCACTCCTCTGGCATAAGCACATTTGTAGATGTATCTCAATGGAGGACATGATCTGACAGCTGTAGAGACAAAATTCTTAAGCCAAGTGGACATAAACCTGCAGAGGTTTTAATTTGACATGTCAATAGCTCCGCTTTGTATTTGCTTAGGTTTTTCCTACTTTTCCTACTTGCTACTTCCTCTCTGAAGGTAACTAAGGAATTACTCTTTAGACTAAGGACCCTGGAGCTCCCACGCAGGGGAAGAGATTAAGTCTCCACAGCATGCTGAGGGACGTGAGGTACAGGCACTGACATGACCCTGGCTGAACCATGCTTTACTATGCTTTTTCCTCCGGGGCAGTAGCGCTTGTACCCAAAGGGACAGAAGGGTGGGATGGAAGGTGGTTTACCGAGGCTACGGAAGAGCTGACCTAGGTTTGCCCCTTTCTTCCCCATGCTTCAAATATCCCTTCCAAGACAAAAGAAGGAGTTACATTTTCAAATTAATGTTGGACTCAGAAAAGTGCTGCAAGTCCCACATGAGGAACACAACACCAATTATCTAATACATAATGCCCCCCATGTGAACCCTTGTTTACCACCTGGCCTATTTTAATTGCTACCTATGCAATCCATGTATCTGTCAGGGATTGCCATTCCCAACAACTTTATGAATGAATATAAGAGATCACTGTGTGTGTTTTTTACTGAGGAATTTTATAAGCATAAATTCCTGGCTTTTGACATGATTTTTTTTTTAGTTTCAGGTGTTCTGCCAAAAAGATTTAGACTTTTTTTTTCCTCATATTATTTCTTTACATACTAAAGCACAGGTCTTTTGCTGCTTGACTACATTAGTCTGTAACAAAAATAATTCAGTCACTGTTGATCCTTTTATATTTAACGCTTTCCATATGGTAGCCCAGTAACATGGTACCGCTGTCTTAGCAATTTGTTTTTTTTTGGTGACAAAAAACCCAGTGATTTAAAAGTTTGTTCAGTAATACTATATTTTAAAAAATGAAAAGCTCATGTAATGTATACCTTTATTTTGTCATATTAGTAAATGTTAAATGTCAGTTGATAGCCCTGTAATTCACTGTTCTAAAGCTTTAAAATTTAACAATTTGTCCTTTTTATTTGCATAATCAAAATGTAACAGTTCAGCACATGTCAAAAGAATTTTAAAAAGTCAGAATTAAACCAGATAGGGCCAGACTGAACTTCTCAAGAGTCCATAGCTGCTGCTTTTCAGCTTTTGCTAGTTTGCTGCTGCCCTTTGAGATTACTGTATGGAGAATGGCAGTAGATTTCTGTTAGCTTGGATAATCAAGATGCGTCTTCATTTGTTTCCCTTGAGGGTCTCAGTACTGGCATGCTCAGTAAAAATGCAAAAATCTTGGCTTAGTGGGGAAGCACAGACCGTCCTCCATGTAAGCTGTGATTTTATAGAACTGAGAGAGGAAGGAGACTGTAGCAATCTGAAATTCCTATGTCTGACATTTTATCTAATTTTTTAAAAACTCGAAACATTTTTAAATAAATTTAAAAATTCTAGGGATTTTCTTGAAAATCTATGGTGATACAACCCTGTTAGGATTGATATTACATTTACAATAATGGTTGTTATCTTTTAACATTTCAGTTGCAGTACTACTTAAAAACCACAGCCATCCGTAAGGTGTTTTACAGACTCCATCATCAGAAGTACTCTTTACCCTAGTCATACCAATTTAAAGATTTAAATTACAAGACAGACTGAAAATCAGTAATGAACTAGGGCTTTTAGAATGAAATAGTCTCTTCAGACAAGAGGTATGGAAAATTATTTTAAAAATTACAGCTACATCTTTTCATAATCACCTGACATTTTAGGGAAACTGTCACGAGGCACCCAGGATGACAGGAGGGAGAAGAACAGGGCAGCTGGGCTCTACATTTACAGGAGGAAGCCAAGGGTCTAAAGACTCTTCTCTGCTTGTATTTTTCTAAACGACTGTATCCAGCTTGGGAGCAGTTATATTTTTGTGAGCCAGGATGCAGAGCTGCTTTGCAGAATTCATCAGGCCCCCTCTGCATGCTAAAGTACTCAGTTCCTAGAGCAGATATTTTCTCGCGTTGCAGCTGAAGTTACTTGTAGACTGAATGGAGGTTTATAGCTGTCAAAACAGTGAAATCCCTTTAGTCCATTGAGATAATTAAGTTATGTGTAAAGACCATCTGCTATGTGTATGGCCATCTAAATATCTTTGGACAGAAAGCTCTCTCTATAGCAGGGTGGTGAGTCTGGTTTGAGAGTGGCCAGAGACTGATTTCCTCATGCAAAGGTGTGTTGCTATTTTTGAATAGCTTTGTGGTTTCACATCACAAAGGCATTTGGTCCTGTATTCTCCGCTGCCAGACTGTTGTAGTTACAATGCTAACTGCCAAGCCAACACTTCTGTTATAATGGGAGCTGCAGGTTCTCTCTGTGTTTTATTATTGGGAGTAGGTGTTGGTTTAAGATTCTAATTTTTCTTCTACTAGAAATATCAATTATCTAATCTCTAATTAGGAGTCACAAAGGACTGATGAAGTTGAAACAGAGATACTTAAGCTAAGACATTTACATTAAGCTTTGGATAGATTGAAAAATAGCTCAGAGCATTAAGGACTGAAATATTGCTATAATAGCAATCCTGACTGTGTCCCTTTTTTTTTAGATTACTGAAGTTTCCATTTGTATTGCCAAGTATTTTCAGATCAAGTAATTTTATAGAGTTTTTGTGCAGTAGAATAAACAGAGGGATAAAAGCAAACCATTTATTTCTTGTTCCCATGAATCATTCTATCTGCTTTAACAGAGTGCTTTGAAATACTAAAAAGTAATCAATGTAACTTCTGAATTGGGTTAGAATCATGCTTATAAAATGAATTGTGCTTATTTTTTGTTTTGACTTGTTGACTGTCAGAAATCATTCATTTAATATTGCTTCAGGCTCTCCAGAGAAACAAAATTAAGTTGAAAGTTGAAATTCTTGCAGCCATTTAACTAGGATCTGAGGCTTTAGGGAAACTATCAAATATCCAGAGATTTATGAGACCTGGTAATATTGCTTCACTGAGACTATGTGCATGAGGAAAAGCTGGCAGACTAGATTGTTAAAGGTAGAGCACCAGTATTAACAAATCTCTGCCACTGGGAAAATTTAGTTGGAACCTCAACATTCTTTTCTAGCTGAAATTATAAAATACCTCCCGAAGTGGGCTGTTTGCATTCCTTTGATATTTGATAACATTTTTCAGATTGGTACCATGGTTAAACTCAACTCTGTAGTTCATGGGGCAATGCTTGCTGACTTCTGTGCAGCTGGGGTATGGATCCATTGACAGGATGGATGATCCCAGATACCCCTAAGAACGGATCAGTATACCTAGCCAAATTCTGGTTTATATGAGGTTTCTGTTCTAGTTTCTCATTTCTGGCCAAAATAAAGGCAAGCATAACAGCTTAATGTTTAAGAAATGCTTTGTATTTTATTATATTTAAATAATTAAAAATCATGCATTCAAGACGGTTGATGGCCTAACACAACATTAAAAAGAGCCTGTTATATCATCAGCAGTAGTTCACTTTTCTAAACCTATAAGTAAGAGGTTTCATATGTTAGGTTTATATTCCACAGTCTGTATTTCCAAGTGAGCTTATAAAGTTATTTGGCAGTAGTGACTGAATTACAGAATATATATGCATATTTGGTGCCTTGTTCAGGAGAACATGAAGAAGAACTCAGTGAAAGCTCACAAAGTTTATTTTGCCAGATAAGACAAAGGTCATTAAATGAAAGGAAGACAAAATGAACGAATGAAAAATCTGAGGGGATTATGGATAAAATGTGTATGGAAATGTCTAGTCAAGGTTTTTGGTTTTCTTTGCTGTAGTCTGGTTCTCTGGCATGGACCTTCATTACTGGTTCAATTGCATCAGGGGTGCTTCTGGAGTGCATCCTGAGGTTTCAGCTAAAATCCATTAAGTCCATTTCACCAGGTCTGTGTGAACCTAAGTATGCCAAACAGAGTCAATCATGAGATTTACTGAAAAAGTGCAATTCTAATTTGAGCTAAGATGCAGATGTAGACACACTCTCTGTGTCTGCATTATGGACAGCACTGGTATTATAATAAAGAAATATGTGCATTTTGGAAAAAATCTTTCCAAAGGGACTCTTTCAAATGCTCAGGTTTTTCATCTGGCCATCTACCCTTGTCTTTATGTGACTCCTATCAGAGGCTCTTTCTTCTTCCCCAGACCTTCATTTTCAATGCTTAAGAATGTGGCTATATAATTATTTCTTAAAAGAATCCCCTTCCTGATATATGCTCCTTAAGGAACTATCTTGTCATATATATCTGTAGAAAGTGTTTTTCACTTTTAGAAATCCTCTATGTGAACATTCTGGTCTGTTTTCACTCTGTGTCACAAAACAGAGAGAGTACACAGTGCCTTCTTCTAGATTACAAATGACTTCTTGCTTTGTTTGCTTCTCTTGTCAGTCTACATAATGTCAATATGGCTTTTGTTGTCAATCTACTCTTAAAAGAAACCTGGCATTTCCAGTAGTGTGTCCTACTTGCAATGAGATTGTACATCCTTTAAGTTTCTGGTAATTTTATATGTCTATAACCTCCTCTGGAATGGGATGTTTCATTCTTTCTGTATTGTTTTCTTCTGGGATATCTAGTTTTTAGCCCTTTGCTTTGAAGTCACCCACTGATCCCACTGTTTCACCCACTGACTCCCTGTTCTTCAAACCCACCGATACACTTCTAGAAACTACACTTGTGATATTAATCTTCTGCCTCTGCACTCAGATTCTTGTAATTTGTTCCTGGTTCTTTTCTGATATTACTGGGGTACAGTAACATCTGGCCAGAGCAAGAAGTGTCAGTGTTTGTGAGATTATATTGGTGCATTGCTCTGATGGGTGCTCAATTCTTTATTTGTATTTATTGTGGGCAGAACAGAAGCCATTGATTAATATTTTGCATGCTTTCTTCTTCTGATTAGGCTCAGAATGACTAAAAAAAAATAAATGAAAAGGGGAAAGCAAGGCAAAAGAAATTATATTTCCAAGTTTCTGGGCTCCTAGGAACTCCTGCAAAAATGTCTCTCAGCCCCTGAGTATGCATTGACTTTCAAGTAAAGGTACTTTGTAGTCCTTCTCATGGCACCTTCTGATGCTTATAAACCTGGCTATAAACTCACCAAACATTCCTGCACCATCCAGAAATTATGAGTTGGAGCAAGACAAAAAGCATGCAAACATATTCTGATTGAAATCATACTTGGAAAGAAATAGCATCGCAGAGATTTTATTGGTTTAATGCTCTAGCCACTGCCTAGCAGCCATGCAGGAATCATTCGGGAGGTGTGCAGTCCAGCTGAGTAAGATACTGAAATGTCCAATGAGAGTTTTGGAGGAGATACTCTTGCTCTTCAGATGAACTTTCTGAATTCCCTCAACATTTGATCGGTTTCCTTTACCTCCTTTTCTCATAAATGTTGTGACTGCTGCTGCCCTCATATAAATCTTAATAGAATCCAGAGAAGATCCAGAAAAATAGAAGCAATGCAAAATGAAGTCAAATAAAAAAATGTCTAAACATGTGATATTTTATAAAACTTTGTTTTTCAGGAATGACTATTCATGATATAGTTTCATATATACAAGTGCACACATTTCATTTTTTGTTGTGTCAGTGCTTTTGAAACTGTTATCATGGGCTTTGGTCCCAGTCTGAGCTCTAGGCAGAAGATCTCTAGTTGTGTTTCGTACAGAATCAGGGCTGTCCTCTTGAAATTGATTTGCTTTCCTGCTCCCAGGGCTAGAAATCTTTGCAGGCTTTTGGAGTTCAAAATTATTAATTTCCTTAGGTAATAGAGACATCTTTCATCACTCATCACTTTTGTACCATGTCACACTGTCTTCCGGAGTGACACTTAATCTTATTGCTGCATTTGCATCGCTGAGTAGACGCTCATCTCTTTGGTCTTAACCACTCTGTCTTGGAAAATTTTGCTCCAACACATATTCCTCTCCTTTAAATTTTGCATGCGAGCCAGTTATTCCTTAAGCCGGTATGTGGAGACGTTATTATTACAGACTTTTTTACAACAAACATCTGTTTAATACGTATCTGTTGCTAATACGCTCGATGTAAAGCTAAGTGTATGCCTTAGGTGCTGCCTGGAAAGTATTTTTGCTGCTTTTTTTTTTTTTCTTCTCATCTGTGTACATACTGTAAATAAATTTGTACTCTGAAGCCATAGTGTTTATGTCCAACTGCCTTTCTCTCTCATCCATCCCTGCTTTCCTTTCCTTAAAGGTGGCTATTCAGAAACATCTGCTTTCTATTACTCTCTGTGTCAAGTAGAAAACAATCACAGTGCTCATTAAGAAGTTTCCATGGTTAACCTTTGCATGGCAGCTTTCAGAGAAAGAGGACCTCCCAGCTTTTTTCTTGAAGAGCCTTGTTATTTTCTCACCATAAACTCTCAAGAAGGCTTTCAGCAGCTCTTCCATGATACTTGGTTGCTTGCCTGGAAGTTTGACCTCCTGAGATATCCCATTCTTAGACTCTTCAATCTTCAAGTCACATTGGGTGGTGTGCCTACCACAGAACTGGAAAATGACTGCTGTTAAATAAACAGCTGTTGTTTTAAAACTTATGCAATATTTCAGAACCTCCTTGTTCACACCATTAACAAGCAGTTTGTTCCCATGGATGCCTAACGTGGTTCTAAATTAACCCAGCCAGCTAATGAAAGCTTGAAAGCAATCAATGTTTCAGCCTGCTTGAAAAGGTGTTCTTTTATTTCATCTACAGTTACTTGTGGTCTGGGTTCAGGAAGATGGAAAAGTTCTTCTCGTTCCCATTGTTCAAGAACTGTTGAGGAATGTGTGTTACAGGAAGAAGTCCTTAATGAAAAAGGAAGTTAATAACATTGTATTGATGAATATTAATTTCTTCAAGACTTTATTGTCTGGTACAAAGGTTGTTGAGCTCTTTCAAATCCTTATAGGACAGGTCACTCCGTGGATCTGGCTGTGCAGGGTTAGTATAGATGCTTATACAGAGAAACTTGTTGGAAACTGCTGTAGCAAAACTCAGTGTCAGATCTGAAGATGTAAGTTATTTGCAAAAGCTCTGAGCAAGCTGATTTTATTAACGCTTATTTTCTCAGTGATTGTCTTCCTTCGCACTCTTACTTCCATGTACTCACAAGCACCAAGCATGTCTGAGTGGTCTGGCATTGTGTGTGACACAAACGACCAGAGGCACTGGCTACTGAGTCCTTGTCACTGCTCCGGGGTTCACAATGATGAGCTAGTTTTTGGACAGATCTCTCGTGTCCATTTAGGAACAGTGTTTTGCCATTATCCTTCTGTTGTGATAAGAGGAGCAAATGGTGTATATGATGTTCTGCAGCCTTGTTGCCATCCATTCTCCTGTTCTTAGAGTGTCTTCTGTTAATGAGTCATTTCTGCTGCCCTCTTATCACACTCCCTGTTGTCTAGGTTTGACACATTCCTTAGTGTGATTGACTGGGAACAGTGTCCTTCATTAGGTTATTTTT
This sequence comes from Chlamydotis macqueenii, assembly GCF_036417535.1. NCBI lineage: Eukaryota > Metazoa > Chordata > Aves > Otidiformes > Otididae > Chlamydotis > Chlamydotis macqueenii. The sequence goes on from NC_141556.1 coordinate 135,507,200, forward strand.
TTAACCCTTGTTCTGCTATTTCTTCTGGTGCTTTCTCTCTCACACACATTTCCATTCATATTTGATTTTTGCCAATCTTAATACTTCTGTTACAAGTCTCTGCGTCCTGGTTACATTTCTAGGAAAAACTTAGACTTACAGCCGTGCAGGACTTAGGCAGCACAAATAACTGGTGCTCTCCCCATACCATGAAAAGACAAAAGTGGTATGTGGCTCATTATGAGAACACATTATAGCAAACACAGCAACTCAGAAAGCTATGTAACTCTAAAGCTTGTAGAAAAACAGAATACAACAAAAACCCACACCTGCTCCTACTTACAGCCACATACGAGAAAAAAAAAGTACTAGTGTGAATGCAATATTTGACAAGGAGAAGCCTTCTCTCTGTCCCGTTCAAATACTACCAGGTGATGTGCAATAATACTGAGACTGAGAAAGATTTTAACCTCTAGCTTGAGGATTATCTTTCTTTTGAGGAGAAAAAGAATGATATCATTATCCCTTGAGTATAATGAAATTGTTTTTCTTTTTTCACATTTTCAGCCCTGGCCTGTTTCAGAATTCTTATTCTGTGAAGAAAAATTGATTTATTCCACTGTGTAGGTCCTTCCCCTGTGACTTCATTTGTATCCCTCCGCAATAAACTGTGGGATTTTGATGCCATTATGTTTGAGGCAACCCATACCAAAGACTTGAAGAAAACAGACATTGTAGACTAACAGTGGGAGGCAATACTGACTGATGGTAGGATTGAGTAGACAGCCGTATGTTTATTTGGTAAAGTTGTATCCCACTGCTATCTTTTGTGCTCAAACATGTAAGACTGTTCAGTTTTTCTATTCCTACTGTGGACTGGATACCCTGCTTCTCTAGATGGGAGTTGTTCCATTTTGAAACCTAAAGTACTTCTTCATAGCACGGCATTTAACATTAACTGTTCTGTAATTCAGTACAGATGGATTTATATGCTGTCTGGCCTTTTTTTTTTTTTTTCCCTGTTGCTGGTTTGTCTAAGCAGACAGGTGGAGGTGGATAAGTATGCATGCAGGCTGAATGGATGCCAGATAGAGAAACCGTATGATGTAATCTGCAGAGCTTTTGTGCTAGTGACAAAACCAGACTCACAGCCCTCACATCAGCAGTTACAACAATTGCCCCAGTGTGACGTTAACTGGGCCCCCTGTATTTTGTATATCATCATTCTTGACTGTGCATAGTAACTTCAGATGGTTTATAAGAATGAGTAACGGCTAATCCTGCCATGCTAAAGAAAAATCCAGTTTAGGTTGTGTGGAATTTACAGATTCTTTGTCGCTGCTCTGTAATTGCATTTGGCTGTCATATTGCCTTGTCCTGTGTAATCACAGTTCTCCTGGAAATGGCTGCCTTGTGGGATTGGACACTGGGATTTTCCTTAGCGAACAGATGCATCTTGGATCCGTGTGGCTAAAATACTAGTGTGGAATCAGTGTCATTGTAACAAGCGTTTTCTAATGCTATCTCCTGCATGCCAATAATGCACAGCTTCTAAGCAGATGAATTACACAGATTTCAGGAGCTTTCAGGATGAAACTGAGGACTGAAAATGTTTATTGACTTCAGCTTTCTCTGTGCTTCTTGCAGAATCAATTCTCCTCTCCCACTAAGGGTCTGTGAGTATGTGAAGAAGAAATCAGAAGTGTATCCAAATGACATTTCTAGGTAATTCAAACCTTTATGACAGTGCTTCCCAACTTACCTGCACCTTAGCCACACCTGAGAGGAGTGAGTGTTCTGCACCTCATGGTGCACAAAGGAACCTGTGCAGGACAGCAGAGCCTTTTGCCATGTGTCATCTATAGTGTGCTTCATTAGCACCTCACCAGTGTGACCCCCGTCTCTGGTTGGGAAGTGCTGCGCAAAGGCCTGATCCAGATTTCACAGGCAATACCTGCAGTCCCACTAGTGCCTTGTTCAGTGGTTCCCTTAATCCTCTCCCTTCTGTTAGCAGCTTGGTGGTGTACATTAATTACCAAAACTGTATCACTACAGGAGAAGGACTTTAGTCTTCTGTATAAACAACCTATCTACTCTTCTGATGGAGAAATACAATAGATAATTTCAAAAGCTTCATTCATTTTGAGATCTTTAGAGCTAGCTCTTGATGCTTTTGGAGTGATGCTTGGTCATCTACAGTAAGAAGCAGGTCTATAGCAAAGCACAGATGGAGAACTGGTTATTGTCCAAGTGCTATACTTTTGAAAATACTTGTCTTTTTCAAGGCCAACTTTGTCTGTATTTTCTTCCTGCATTTTACTTTTTAAGTAATGTAGTCACTGTTTTCTGGAAAAATCCACAAGGAGTTCATTCTTTGCCCATTTATTGCATCTTGGCAGAAGTGTTCTGATAGGAGATGGAACAAGAAAACTGCTCATTTCCAGAAAGCCCTATCAGTCATCTAGCTCACTCAATAATATGGAATTTAATTTCTTTATCATTAATTTCAATAAGCACATTGAAGAAATTGAGTTTCTTCTTGGTAGAAGCTGCAGAAACTGATATACCATGGCTGGGGATTGCACTGGCAGCTAGTAAATCCTTCTGTGTCTGTGATTCCGAGGCCACAGGAAGCTGTCTAACATTTTTCAGCAACCTTCCATTTCCAGTACCATTGTTAGGAAAATGGATGTGTTTATTAAACTTAAATGTAAATCATATGATACGCAGTTTATTAAAAAGGAGCGTCTGGCTGATGGGAGGCATCCAATGCATTAGGCAGTGGAGAAACTGAGCTCTGGTGACAGGGGAAGCTGTGCAGATCCTGTGGGCTGTGTAAGCAGCAGAGTGTGAGGAGGAGGAGGACTGCAAGGAAAAAGCTGAGTTGTGGTACAGAACTTCTGACTGCCTAGGGCAGACTTGGCTCCTTGCTCAAAAGCAGGAAGGAATAAGTAAGACCTTTAGAGGATTAAAAAAGTTTTGGTTCAGCTTCTGAGGTAGGCTGTCTTTGTCATTGACCTGTAGGAGACGGGCTTTTCTGTTCTTTAAATGAGTGCTCTTTACAGTGTAAGTCTGAGCAGTCAATAATGTGCAGAGAGGCAACATGTGTTTGCATCTCTTGGAATCAGAAACCAACGCACGGTGCCCTGCTTCTCCCCAGCAATCTGTTTTAGAGAGTTAAATTACTTCTCTGGTCTTGAACAAGAGTGATCTCTGGAGGGAATTTCTCTGGAAACAGAACTGTATGGCTTCAGCGTTCACTGGTTTCTGGAGGAGGATTATAATACTGAATAAATGCCAGTGTCTGTCTGTCTTTTAATGTGCATGTTTGTGCTGGTTGTCTTTATTTAACTGAACATTTATTTCACAGGTGTGCTGCTAATTGATGAAAGAGCTCCCTGTGAGAAAGAATGACAGGAAATAAAAAGTGAAGAAATCCCAGCCATCTCACTGCAAAACCTGTGCTCTTTTGTGTTGCACACAATATGGTGCATTCTTTTTTTTTATTTCCTAACTGTGTGTGTTTTTCTTGCCTAGGATGCAGTTCGTGGTTAGAAGTCAGTAGGTTGGTTCTTGTACCTTGCAGGGCATTCCTGAGAAACTCCAGCCTTTGAGCCCTGGTCTATGACAAGAACTAAATGGCTGAGCATGGATTTTGTGACTCAGGTCCATGCAGGAATGTTATGCTAGATTTCCTGAACAATTAATTTAATGAAGAGGTCACTCATAAGAAAATTTCATTTTTCCTACGTTCTCACTATTTTTTTCCTTTTTGTTCCTTTCTCCTTGAGGACTAGATGGACCTGAACTTCTGGCTCAGAAGGATTTCTGCAGGGAAGGAGAATGTGAAATCCTACTTGTCTCTTCTAACAAGCCTCATGTTAAACAAAAAGCAAAACTAAATCACTGATGAATTCATGTGGCACAAACTCAGTTTGGAAGTTTGATATTTAGGAAGTGTGTACTGCCAGTCTACCAACTGTTCTGGGTGTAAACATTTCACAGGCAATCAAGGTGGGGATAAGTTGGCAGAGAGGTATAAAGACATCCTTAAGTTACCACTTTCTGGTGCAATTACAGCATCTTCAGGCAGGCCAGCAGCAGAAATTCCACCATGACCGTTACTCAGCCATAACATTTTGCTGCTTGCACCAGTCTGGAATTAGGCATGTGAAAATGTGGCAGCACCATCAGGCCAAGGTGAATCTACTGATAGCAAAAAAATAAACAGCCACAACTTTGGAAACACACAGCTTTTTTTTTTTTTTATGATGATGATGACACATTGTTTATGCATATGCTGGATTCCTCTCTTGGGATGGTACTGCTTGATAACGATATTTAGATACTCAGGGTTGGGATGGCAGCATAAACCAGCAGATGTAGTCTGTTCTAGCTTCTAATTTGTTTCTGAGAAGCAGTATTGGTTTAGACTTAGGTTGTGATCACAGACACATGAAAGATTATCGTGGAGCTGTACGTTGCCTTTGGTAGGCAACTTAACCCAAAGTTTATTTATGGTCATGATGACACCAAACTGTCTGTCTGTAGCACACAGATTAATGACACTCCTTACTTAAATATGAAGAGATTGGGTTGCTTATTGTCTTTAATTTGATCCCTTAATGTTACTGTTCCTTTTCTCCACCTTCTGTGATCTAACATAACCTAACTTGGTGATTTTTTCAGTATGATTCTGCAAAGCCTTCCTGTCTTTTCCTGCTGGGACAGTGACATAGTTGTTAGTGACCTAAGAAGAAGAGGAAATAAGTTTTGGTAACTTGTGGAAATTGTCCTCTGGACACCAAAACATTTGATTTAATTTTTGAATTTGTTTCTCTCAAAAGATAGCACGGCACATAGAACAGTGAGTAAATGCCGTAAACTAAACTGGTATAAAAATCAATGCATATCAGTGACTCATAACAAAGAAATCACATATCTCCTATTTGGCACTCCACAGTTCCAAAGGGAATCTTCCCTTACTGTACATTTCAGAATCACCAAATAGGTCACCCTGAACACTATCTCCTTTTCTGTTGCTATGAAAGCTCTGGGTTATTGTTTCTCTTGCCTCATTCTTTTACGAGCGACACAGCAATAAAACTCATTAATCTGGCCTCCCACAACACCCTGCTAACGAGCTGTATAAATCATAAATGATTCCTTTCAAGTACAGTAATTTTTTTTGAGGGAAATAAGGAAAAGGCAAATTAAAATGGGAACCTAGGGAAAAACTGAATATCACTTTTGCATATCTTTAGAGATAATTTTATTATCAGTACTAATAATAATCCCCAGCTTGCATTCTGGAAGAAACCTTCCTCTTCTCACTCCATTCATCCTCAGACCTTGGATATAGGTTGCATCTGTGGGTGTGTATTAATAGTTAATTAGTTAGATAGATAGGCTGATTGATCGATCAATCAGTCTATTGAATCATAAAATAAGTTAAGTTGGAAGGGATCTCTGGAGGTCATTCATTCCACTCCCCTGCTCAAAGCAGCTCTAATTAGATCAGATTACTGAGGGCTGTGCCCTCTCAAGTCTTAAACATTGCCAAGGACGGATATCCTACAGCCTCTCTGGACATCTGTTCCAATATTTGACCCCTCTCATTGAAAACAACAACAAAAAATGCATTCCTTATATCAGATTGGAATTTCCCATGTTCCAAGTTGTGAGTATTGCATCTTGTCTTATTCCAGTGTTCCTCTAAGAAGAAGCCTGACTCCGTCTTTTTTATGTCCTCCAGTCAGGTAGTTGTAAGTCATGAACATGGTGCCCCTTTAACCTTCTCCTGTTAAGGCTGAATAAACTCAGTTCTCTCAGACTTTTCACATATGTTATGTGCTCCAGCCCCCTGATCAGCTTGGTGACTCTCCACTGAATTTGCTCCAGTATGTCAGTTCTTGTACTGGGGAATGTAGAAGTGGACGCACCGCTTCAGACATGGTCTCACAAGTGCTGAATAGAGCGAAATGATCACCTCCTTTGACCTACTGATCACACTCTTGGCTAATGCAGTCAAGGATGCAGTTGGCCTTCTTTCGTGCCAGGGCACACTACTGTCTCTTACCAGCTTGTTGCCCACTGGGACACACAGGTCTTCTGCAAAGCTGCTTCCCAGTCTTCCCCAAACTTGTATTGCTGCATTGTGATATTCCATCCCAGACGCAAAAACTTGCATTCGCTTTTATTGAACTGCATGAGATTCTTCTCAACCCATTTCTCCAGCCTTTTCAGGACCCTTTGAATAGCAACCCTGCCCTCTAGCATACTGACTGCTCATTCCAGTCAAGTGTCATCTGTAAGCCTGCTGAGATTGCACTCTGTCCTGCCATTGATGTTAAGGAGTATGGACCCCAGTATGTATACCTGAGGGATGCCACTGCTACTGGCTTCCAGCTGAACTTTGCAGTACTCATCACAACTCCTTGAGACACCAATCTGTCCAGTTTTCTACCTGCCTTATTTGGTGATAAGGGGACTGTGGCAAAGGCTGTGCTTTGACTAGCCATCAAGGTTAGTCCCCTTTTCATAGAAAACAATCAGGTGGGTTCAGCGTGATTTCTCTCTGCTGTTTGTCACTTGTCCCAAGCCAAACCTCCATGCACTCAAGCCACTCCTTTACATACATCTATGATTATAAATAGATGAATAGATTCACATAAGCACAGCCATGCTTGTATTTGATGTGCTGTATCAGTAGTCTTTGGAGAAAGAGGGCACCTAGGCACAGTTCGTTGCTAGACCGTATTCAAACCTGGCAAAACTTCTTCCTTTCCAAATTCTATCAGTCACACGCTTTTCTTAAAGGATGGAGGTAGCCAAAGCTTTCCAAAAGGTGACAGGATTTTAGAATTAGATTTTAGTTCACTAAATGAGGGAAACTCTGGAGACAGGTTATTTTCTCATTCTGATTTGATTGCATTCATACGGTAGGGCTTCAGAACACCCCAAATCCTGGCCATAATCACTTCAGGCTTCTAGGAGGCTTCTAACATTTGGAGCACTTTTGGAGAGTAATTTGATGTGCATTTTTCTGTCAGCCTTTTTGCTTTGAACGTTTTCCATCTCCATCTGCTCATTTTTGTCCTCAGAGCCATCCTATTGTGCTATTATAATTGTTTGGCAAATATCTGACTGTTTTTTTCCTATGAGATATTGATATGGAGAGAAAGAGAGAGTCAGGTCTCAGTTAGAGAGAGATTAATGAGTTGTCTGCTCAAAGATATTTCTATGCAAGCTTTTGCTTTGTTTATTTTGAATTGAGACTCCCTCGGCTTTGGTACTAAATGATGCAAGGAAAACTGCCAAAAGTGTAAGAAAACTATGTACTTTTACACTTGCATTGCTTCCCTATTACCAACACGGGAGAGAGAAATCTCATGGTACAGAAAAATATAAAGCCTTAATTAACTATCACTACAGTTACATTTTTTTTCCTGTGGCCTGCTTAGTGAGCAAAATGAATACTTATTTTTGTAAATATACTAGCTCCACTTTTATGTTTTTGATAGATTTTAAATAGATACATTTTTCTCATTAACTTCACTTTGGAGAGATGTTGGGGGTGGTTAAGACATAACAGAGACTGAGAAAAGATGGATAACTGTTTTTCCTTTCTTGCTAAAGGGGGAATTATTATTATCTAATTTCTTCCACATCACTCTCAAAAGGGCTTTCTTAAAAGTGCCAGCAGTAACGAAATACACTTGAAATTTGAGAGATACTAAGCTAAATACGTACCTTTTTTCTTTCTTTTTTAATCCTCTGTTCAAATTAATGGTAAAAGTAATAAACAGTGTTGTTTCCTCAGCTTTGAAAATTATCATTAAATCTGTCAAGACGATTATTACAACTACAAAGCAATCACTTGCAAAATGAGTTTGTATAGCAAATGTTGCCTTTGTAGAACTGGAGGCATTTCGTAACATCAAAGTTATAACATTGAAACTGTCAATTTGAGGTACTTTCTGTTAAGTCATGATATAATGTATTGAATATACACTCCACAGTTTGACAGTATGTGTGTAAATCTGCTCCTATGTTGTTGCTTATCTCTGTGTGGATTATTTCTAGAAAGAGCTTTAGGGCTGGAAGAAGGAAACAAAGGGTGGAAACAGATTTTACAGCTCAGCAGGCTCTCTTCCAGATTTGTGGGGAGAACTTAAAAATAGCTTTTTCTTCATATTAGAATTGCCTGCCACAGCAGAGCTGAACCAATGCTATCATGTCATGAACAGAAATCAAAATAAAAAATTCTGACTAGGCAGCTTATAAAAATGGACGTTGAATGGTCTGGATTCAGAGTGAAGGCCCATAAGTTCAGGCCCATATCTAGTTCAGTAAAAGGAGGCAGAGTATTTTACTAAAGCTCTTGTACTGAAATTTGAAATTTTGGGAGGTTTAGAATGTAGCTGTAGCTACATTTTTTCTAGTATGATGTTGGGTAAACCACATGAGAAAATTACCCCTTATGTGGTCACAAAAGTCTGTTCTTTGGTTCAAGAGTTGATAATGGCATGGTTGCACAAATGCATTATGTCTAAACTGATGTTTACATTATTTTATTGCTTTCACAGTGCTAAAATAGTGTTATCTCTGCCTTTTTTGAATTGAAACTAACTTGTCTGTTCTAAGATCTGCTCTTATAGTGTCTCCAGAAAAGCCTTCAGAGGACAGCTTCCAACAAAAAACAAGCTTGGAGACTCTAGTTATAATTAAAAAAAAAAAAAAAACAATAAGAATTTCATGGCCGGAATCATTGCCATTCTTAGCATCCAAAGTATTTTATAGTAAGAATATACTGAAGTTAGTAAATGGTGAATCATGCCTGAAAGTTTCAAAAATTGAGATTATAAGAGACCTTTAGATACGTTTCCTGTCTGAACAAGGACAGCAGAGCAGATCTAATTTTTTTTTTTAATTTGTTAATAAAATGACGTGTTTGGCTATGATTGTTCTAAAGTCTACAAAGTTGTTTGTCTTCTTGTTCTCCAGTAAAAACCAAGTGAGTACCCTTACTACATTTCCTTCAGAATACATGGTGACAGCGGGTCCACAGCACAGTGGGAAATGTCCTGCAGATGATGAGCTAAGCAAAGACCCCATATCTTGTTCTCTGCTTGGCTGGATGATGGATATTTGGCCACAGCACCTGTGTGTTATCGGTTGAGCGACACGTTTCAGGCTGAACCTGACCCAAGTCCTATCAGCTGTTAGCTGTAGGCAGAATTGCTCTATGCTCACTGAGCTTTCTGAGGAGAATGCTACTGTAAAACCGTGTGCAGGGATATACATGTAAAATTGGATATATGGCTGTGTTAATTTTTGCTTCTCCCTGCTCTGTTGGACCACGCAGTCAGGGTTTGCCAGAGCTCTTAACAGGTCTCGTGAACGTAGTCTTTAAACAGAGGAGGATGCTGCTTTCCTCAGCTACAAGAAAACCATGTTTCATGGTAATTCTGAACACATGAGCACATGTTTAATATAACAAATGTCTATGTTTCTGTGTCTCTGTAGTAAAATACAGGTCTCAAGGTAACATTTACCCTCTCTTAAGCACCAGAACAGGAAGGAGCGTGTTTAAAGTATTATTGGGTTGGGGCTATACAAACCAACGGAGACTAGTTCAAATATATTCATGATTTTGTGCAATGCCCATTTCTTGTGATATTACGTTATGATGCTGGTTAAGGGTACCTGCATTTGTATTTTTGTGTGCTCGTTCACCAAATTAGAGGTTAATTTGTAGTAAAGTTTTAAAGTAAGAGAAATGAAACATTTTAATTGAAATGCATTAATTCGGGAAAAGTCTGGCATATAAGTAGGAAACTATGACAGCTAGTAAAGGGTGTTCTGGTTCTAATCCACCCATTAATAGCCACCAGGAGATTGGAAAAGAGAAAAGGATCAGATCCTAATCTGGGATGTATTATGGTTTGTCTTTTCAACGGGAACCAAGTATGTTCATCTAATGGAGGAACTTGGCCCTGCAGCAAGGTTTTTCAGACCTGGCTGTAGGACCAGCCTCCTGAGATGAAAACATAAACTGTATTGTGCCTGTTGTGGGACTACTTGGAAAAAACCCCTGTTTCTCACTCCTATTCTCATCTGTGCAATCATCTGTTCTCCAACTTAGTAAAAAGGGGTTTGAGACACTTCTTTGTCTCTTTTGTCTCTATTGCCTTTTTGTCTCTGTAGTGGTTAGATTTCTTCTGTATTGTTCTGAAACATAAAACCATATTTCTTTTAGCTCTTGAAAATTCATTAATATTTGCCTTCTATTTATTGCCAGGCCTTGTTTTGATATCCCAGAAATCTTAACAGTACTTGTATACTCAAAAGGCTGTTAAAAGGAAACTAATAGACAGTTATTCCTTGGTTTTAGATATATTGTGCACAACAGTTACACTTATTGAAAGAACTTGTAGAAAAGTAGCTCATTACTATTGCAAAGCCATTGTAAGAGGAGATAATTCTTTAATATTTAGAAGTTTTTCTGGAGAGAGCTGACTGAAAGTTGCTACCTGATACTTGTTTTTATCTGGTGGTGCCTCCATGTGCTATGGAATGCAGGTTTGGCTCTGTTAGATTTGTGTTAACTTACAGCATTTAGCTGCAGCTTAATACCTAGAAAATAAATTGGAGTAAGTCAATCACAATCAATGCGATTGCTACTAGGTGCCCTCTTCTAAAATCAGCTCTAAATTCATGAAGCATTTCCTTGAAAATAATTAGAAGCGAATGTTTGCAGCATTGAAGTAGTTTCTCTGCCTCAAATCCTGCAATACTTTGTCAGAATCTGTCTTGAACCTTAGTACTTTGGCCAAAGAGAAAAGGTAATATATCATAAGTGTAATAAGTCTGTGAGCTACTGTACAAAATCTACTGCCAAAGAAAGGGAGCTGATGCTTATTCTCCATGGGGGTGTAGGTCTTACCCTTGGTTTTGGTGATAAACATTTGCCTATTGAATTTCTGTGGTTGAAAAATTCCACTTACATAAAATGAGGGAGCAGTACAGTAATTACTTTCTTCTGTTGGAATGTAAAATAAGGAATAAATAAGGAGCTTTTCATTCATATTGCTTTGGCTTTGAGATTGAATTGCTAACAGCTTATGCATAGTCATGCCTTTAACAAACTTAAAGACAAGATTATTAAGTCAGCGATAGGATAGCTGGAGGAAATCACTGCATAGTGATTGTACAGTCCACTGTACAATAAAGGTTGTAAGTAAAGATGCAGAATCTGAAGATCTTTGAATTTGCTTGCACTGCAACAAGAAGGAGCCTGTCAGAAAGAGACCTTCTGAGCACCTGTTACCCAAATATAGAGAAGCTGAGGTAACTGCTGAATGATTAGATAATAACTTGGATAATTGTCCCGGTTCTGGCTAGGATAGAGTTAATTTTCACCTGAGCTGGGAGAGGAACTGAGCTGGTGGCACCTGTGGCTGGGGGACACAGCTGGGATAGGTTACTTATTAGCCAACAGCTGGGAGAGTTTACCCAAATTGGCCAAAGGGCTGTTCCACACCCTGTGCCATCATGCTCAGTACATAAAATTGGGATGGTGGGGAGGGGCAGATTCTTCTATTTGGGGGACGGAGCTGGGCTTCAGGGTCCAAGGTAAGCTATTGTACTGTAAATTACATGCTTAAGTATTTTCTGTTATTGTTTTTTGTTTGTTTGTTTTCCTATCTATGTTTTCTTTTCTTCTGTTGTTCTCTTAAACTGTTTTTTTTTTCATTTCAACCTGTGAGTTGGGTTCTTTTCTTTACCAGTTCTCCTCCTTAGGAAAGGTGATCTTGGGGAGTACACGTGTAACAAATCTCATTGAACTTTGATTAGGGAACCACTAAATAGTTGCAGCAACCCCTGCAGTGGAAGGAGATGGTGAAAAGCTGAGAGGCAACTTCTGGATTTCAGCTGGGCTGTGCAAGAGTAAAAACAGTTCTTTGAACTGTAGTGTTATATCATCTCATAACTAGAGAAATTATGGTCTTGTGAATGCCGTGCAGTTTGGTGACTGGAAGAACAGCTCTTAGTTTTAACATTTCCTTACTTCTCACTGATTAGCTAGGCAATGTTAATATTTCTACTAAAGCTTTCACATGTAATTCATATGCTGCTGAGAAGTACTTTGACATCATAATTCTATGAGCAAAAACAGATTTAAAAAAATACTTCAGACCATTTTGCAACATGATATCTGAGGATATTTGTGAAGTGTTCTCCTGATAAGAAACTCTCCTGTCTCTACAGAGTCAATTATTCTTTACTGCTGGCTGCTAGCGATGCTAAGTGTCATGAGATTGTAACAGCAAATAAATTTTTTTAGGAACCAAGAAGTACCAAGAACCTCAGAATGACCTGCAATTGTATGCCTTCAACTTATTACTTCTGCAGTAGTAATATTTTGTTAAAGACAGTATGTGACCATAGCCTTTCTCTTAACATAAGTGCGGGAAAATTTAAGCTCATTTATAAGATACCTGAACTATCATTCTCAAGAGTAAACACAGACATGAACATATAGCACACTAAGGGGCAATGAATGAGTCCAGGTTAGCTTACAAGTAAAAGCTTATGAAAGAGGGGCAGAAAAATCAAAGAAGTAAAAGAAGGAGCAAAAAAAAAAAAAGCCCAAAACACTCTGCAAAAGCATTTTGTTTAGGAGCATGACAAAGAAAAGAAAGAACATTTTTGCTCAGTACTGTCAGGAAATGGTGCTTGGAATGATCAGCAAAGCTTTTGAAATTATTTGCAAATACTTCTACAGCATTGCATGGAAGCAACATCTGCCTCTTGGCAGTCTCAATTTCTACCTACACAACCTTGAATATTGTTTTTTGCCTAGCTGGTCTTACCTGAAAGAGGCTTGGGCTTGTGGGAGATTGTCAGCTGAATTTGCTAGTGATAAATAATTCCAACTACAATATTTAAAAGATAATTTTTTACTGAGTGTGCAAAACTATGTCCAAAAAACACGTCATCACATTTCAAATCAAATGCTTCAAGAAGATGTCAGTAGTGCTGAACATTTTTAACAAAGAAAATATGATGGTTTGCATTGCAGAAAAAATAGACTCTGTCTGTCATAACAAAAAGTACCTGTAAAGCACAAAGAATGTATTTCCGGCACTGTACTTGGCAGCATGCTTCAGCTGTGAACCATATCAACCTGTGAAATGCATCTTTGATCCAGCTTAGCATGTTTAGCACAGAAAATGTTGATAAAATATTTTTGCTGAGTTTATAAAGCAGCTGATAATATTTTTGAATTACTGGTCTGAAGGATAAGTCTTAGCTTTGAGGCTCCCTCACTGGTGTGAAATATTTGTAAACATCTGTACATCTCTTCTGAACTGAAATACTTTCATCCTTTCCCACTAGCTTGCTGAGGTAGTGCATGCATGAGTATTCTCAAGAATTATACATTTTAGGGCCTGTTTCCAGTCTAAGTGCAGCAGTCTGCTTTCAGATAAGACACTCAAGTGACCTGGTAAAATGGAATAGTTTTTTTGTTTTACAGCTATAGGTACCTGACCAATTGTTAGAGAGAATTGCGCTTTACAGCGTGTATCCTGTTACTGTGAAACTATGTAAGAAAACAAATATTGCAAAGTAATTGGGATGAGTGAGATTTTATTATTAATCTTTCTTATTATGCTGGTGCCTGCAGACCCACCAAGATTAGGACTCAGTTCTGTGCAAACACACAAAACTGAATATTTTGCCTTTCTTGTATCCTGGACCAGCTGACTGTCATCAGATATGGAGAGATGAACTTTATACTTTTTAAAGGATTATTCCTAACTCCAAGCTGCTTAAAGTCTTGAAAAATCTCCTTGAAGAATGACTCCTACATACATTTAGTTGATTTTGACTTAAGTCTATGATGAAACTGTAGCTTTGTTATTCATGCTCTGAGCTGAAAGCTTCATTGCTGTGAATGTCTTCTCCCAGCCTCCTCCACGCTGCTCTTCCTTGGGATTTGGCACTACTGAAAGCAGCTCACAGGTCATGGGACCTGAAGACACAGAAGTAGTGAATTGGTAACTACCAAATACTGACCTCTGTGACACAGAAACCACCTGTTGCTTAGTTATTCTTGTAAGCTATCTTGGCAATCTGTTTGCCCAGAGTCATGCTCAGACGTATGGATACCAATGACTCTGTGAGATGCTAATGACGCTATCATCAGCATCCAGCGAATAATTGCTAGCATAAAGTGGGGAAGTCATCTCTAAAAATGTACCTGACCATTTTGCATGTAACTAGAAATATCATTGCTAGTTTAACTAGAAAAATGTCATGTAATTTAATTTTCCCACAGCAATCTTTGAATGTCTTCTTTCCTTTACACTGTTGCCTAACTGTGGCTGGATTCCTGAGAGGGGCGAGAATGGACTGCTAAATATTTCACATGCGGGAATATATGGTATATGTTTCAACTCAGGATCCATATATATATGTACATCACTTGCAGACGTAAGGTTAATAGCTGTCAGTTACTCACAGACACATTCATATCTTTTGTCATTATTCACATCATCTTGAAATTTAAAGCCTGGAAAGAATGTATTTTGTAACAGCAGACATCCTTCCAGCTCCAGGTGCAGAGGAGTGTGTCCAGGAATGCTCAAGGCCAAGTGCTTTTGAAACTGCAGTTTTGTTGCCTTGGAAAAAAAAGAACTGACCATTGTTTAAGGGAGTTGGCTAGAAGTTATCTTTGGTTCCTACTCTGCTAAAACACATGGTGTAACTCTGGGCAAGTCACTGGGAACCTGTGTCCTGTGTAGAATATGAGAAAGAAGGGGGAAGTCATAAGTGACTTGTATGACTTCGCTCACTACTAGACCCGGGTAATATTTTAAATTTTTCACAATTTAAAAAATGTTATGATTGGCACTGCTCAAGGCTGTTTTCTCAGCCGGTGTGTAGTTCCAGAGTTAACCAAAAATGTTGTAGGTGTGTCAAAGAAGCAGACTGAGAGAAATGACACATTCACAACACTCAGCTGATGTTAGAGGACCTACCCTGATTTATTCTTGCTGAGTAGCCAGGCAGTTTCTTTGCAATTAGCTTGCATATTGTCTTATCCTAGAAGTAGTGCTATGGAATAAATGAAGTAAGAGTCAGTTGGGTTTTTCTCCTCCCCTCCCACCCGCCCCCCACTTTTTAAAGAGGACAGTAGTGATACTGATTTTTATGATCTACCTTGTTTTCCTGAAACAGAAACTGCATTCATAGTGATTTAATCTGAGAGTATTTTAAAAATATTCTTCTCTTAAAATCATTACATTGCCATGTATAGATAGCAATTTACTGAAATGTTCTGTCATTTACAATAGCAGTTTACATAAGGTTCTGCCTTTTGAGTATCATTTTGACTTTTGCTTTGCAGTCATTGTGACTTCGTAGGTCTCAAAGGATCTTCTTTTACATAATTTCTCTATTCTGTTGCTCTAAGGGCTAAAAATTTTAAACAGCCTAAGAATTTAATTACAAGTAGAAAGAGAGAGAGCTGGAATCCTAGCAGCTATGGTTGAAATAACAGGACTATTTAGAAATTATATGTTAAAACTGGAGTTATATCTAGAAATATTTGTTGGTTCTTACAAGTATTGCCTATCATTTACTAGGGGATGGGGGGAGAAAAAAAACCAAACAACTTGGGTAAGATTAACCCGAGTTATTACTATTGTCTTCTTGACGGAGGTTTTTACCACCAAGTTACAGTATGGCTATAGAAACAGCAACATTGGGATTTGGCACATTTGAGGGTGTGAAGATATCTGCATGAGAAAGAGAAAAAGCAGGTGAGAGTCAAGGGAGCAGGCGGGTACCTGAAGTGGATCTTGGACTAACAGATGAAATCTGAATTCTTTCAGGAAATTATTTGCTGTTGGTGTTTTCTATTTCTGCAGTTGTCCCATGTGTCCAATCCAGTGTGTGCCCTGAGGGAGCAGAAACATCCCGTAAGGGGGAAACAGGTAGTATGGGAATGGCTGAAAATGATCGTCTAAAGGCAAACTGGTGGCCTTTCATGAAAACTACAATTAGGACAAGAGTTTCTTACTTACAGATCCAGTTGAAATTATGTTTTATAACAGAAAAAAATGGTTTCCATGATTCTTTGTAGAGTACTGCTGAAAACCATAGTATCTCTGTCATAGTTCTGAAATATCTTGGATTTGGAGTTTCGGCCCAGAAACTTACTTTTCTTAGAGAATTTAGATGCTTACATTATATTATATATATGTTTGGAAAGGGGCTCGACCAGATCTAATAAGTTTAGTACAGTAGGTTGTATTTATAAAAATGGTTCTTTTAGAAAGCTTAATGTCTCAGGAGAACTGCATATAGTACCATTAACAACCTTCTACCTTCCTCATTTTTTTTCTAAAAAAAAAATTATAATAGTTTAAGTTTTCTAGCTTATATAGGGTACATTCCTGAAGATGAGGGACCTTTTTTTTTTTTGCCTGTAGGAGGTGGCACTGACAACCCTGCTAATTGAAAGTAGAATATGAAAAATAGAAAGTAATATGGACCTAAATTCACCTTTGAAAAGAGCATCAGTCAGTAAGCAGTATCAAATAAATGAAGGCTTGCTTGTGGCCTGCTTTTTTATTTGTGACATCATCTGGAATATTGCACCTTCATCAGAAATTCTTTCATGACCTTGTCAAAAAAAGTAATAAATGGAAATGAGGAGGTAGCATGCCAATATGCCGGTAATTATTTCATGTACTTACATGTAATGCTGATATGCTGACGGTCTGAATCCTATAGCAGCCACAACAGGTCAGAGCAAACCCTGTAACCTATTTTCTGAGCTTTAATGCTCATTTTTCAGACTGGTAGTAGCTCTTACTACATGAAAAGGAAATTGCTGTTTTGCTGATAATTTATTTTTGGTATGATTAATCTTTGATACTTACTTCAGATACTCTTTTGCATTTATCTGCTCTCAGTATATCCTCAGGAATTCTTAAATTAAGGAGCCCACAGTTTATATGAGTCTGTCTGCTTCATCGTCAGATGTTGCCTTTTCCCCCTATTAATGTCTTTTGAAGCTCTTGGTTTCTAGCCAAATATCTGACAGTAAAATCAGTATGATGCTTCTATCCCATTTCTAGAAATAAGTTAATTAGATTCCCTTAGGGCCCCAAAGAAAAGCCTCTTATCTTTTGTCAATTTAATTTCTGCTGTATCTGTTTTTGTTAGTGCTTTGTGAAAGAATACTCCTGTTCTGTTTCTTGTTTGGTTTGCTTATTTCTTCATTTTTGGTTGCTCTTCACAGTCTTCAGAATTTAAGAATTCATTTCAGACCAGTAGTCTCTGAGGAATTAGAAAACAAGATTTTAAAAACTTATTTCTGTTCATATTTCCATCTTTCTCAAATTCATGGTACTGGCTATGTAGGGGCAACTATGACCTATCACAGTGTTAATTATATGAAATTGAAATTGATACGAAGCAGAGAGCATAAAGCCTCCTCCCACTTACTCCTTTGACCTTTTTTCAATCTGTTTTAACAGGAGAGCATGTTGAAAGGAAAAGCTGGAAGAGAAAAAAGAATGATATGAAAGGACTGGGTTGCAAAGAAAGGGAAAATTAAAGTGCATACATAGGATAGTAAATAGCTTGTTTATCAATAGTTCTTTTGTGCATACATGTTGTTCTTATGTCACCTCTAAAACACTGACATGCTAAAATTATGAAAAATTTCCATACGTTCAAAATCATGAGTAAAAGTTTAATTTTGAACTCCACTATTCAAATGGGAATTGTGGGTCTTCTCCCATCGATATCAGTGACAGTTTTATTCATTTGTCAATATGCAGCAGTTTGGGTTCCCAGTTAGGCAACCTGAAAGAGTAAAGCATTGGATTCTCTGGGCGCCAGCTGCTCGTAACATTCTGCAATATTCTTGTCATTAATATGAACCTCTAACATTTGTGAAGACATCGTGAATGAGAAGCAATGTTATGGAACTGGTGAGAAGAAAAAGAAGGGTTAAGCTTGACATGAAGAAAGGTTCAGGGCTTGTTTCTTCTTTGTCACTGTTTTGTCACCGTTCACACAGAGTCCCTAGGTGCTGCTGTTATGGAGCTCAGAGCTGTGTCTTGTCAAGGGATAAACCCCAGCAACTGTTACATGGAGTCACGCTTCTATCAGAGGCAACTGTGAGAGGAAAATTGTGCGAGAATCAAAAAGAATGGGAAGCAAGAGAGAAGGAAGCTCTCACCCACTCAGCTGAGCGTTAGCACATGCTGTCATCTACAAGGATGTGCAATTCAGCTTTCAGAAAGGTCATTTTTCTTGCTTGTATTTATGCAGTTTAAATGAAATGGTCGTTTGCTGAAAATTGATACTGATAAATTTAGTATAATAATGGTTTAAAAAATTTATGAAAGGCAAGTTAATGAAGTTGAGCTGTTCAGTTTCTTCATTCTCAATCACTCTGCACTTAACAGAAAAATGCTTATCTCTAGCTCTGCCTGATCTAGGAAATGTGTGCATTATTGCATTGAAAGATACAGTAATTTTATAAACAGGCATACACCTTGCTATAGTTGCAGTTATCAATCAAGCATATTATGACTATGAATAAAGGAATATACAGTATTACCAGTTACTCCAATAACTTCCTTTAAATAAAAAAAAACCCCTATAATATACAGATATGCATAATCTACCCTTTCGGTATGGTAGTGGATGCATTTCCCATGTCAGCAGTAGTAACAGGACACAGATATGTATGAAAGCAAAAGAAGAGGCACAAGTGGAAACAGGTTTAGAGGATTCATCCTAGTGGCAGTGGTTTGTTTGTCAGTCTTTAAATGGTTTCATACACAGTAATGCAAAGATCAGGAGTCCTCAAAAGTGATTTTGAAAAATACTGCATGTCTAAAAGTCATGGGAAGGACAAGACTTGAAAAAAATTCAGCCAAGAGGAGAATAAACGAATGGACCTTGAAGTACCTGAAAATATATTGAATAAAGAAGAAAGCACAGTAAGGACTCCTCCACTTCACTTTCCCCGCCTCAGCTCCAAAGCATAGCATAAACTTGCTGTTTTAGATTTCACTGTAAAAAACATTGCAGTTCTCACAGTGCAGTGGGTCGAAACAATTCCCAGCTTTCATTCCACTTTGCTATTAAAAGAGTTCCTTTACATCTCAACTCTCCTTGGCCCCATTATATATGATGGAACAAAGCCATTAACCCCTTCATACCTCTGTCAAAATGTGACTTTCCTCCAGTGAAGAGCTCTATATGTGGCTTTACAAAAGTGAGAGCTCTCAGGAGTTCTCAAGGTTCATTCAACTCAATTGCCCACAGTTGCCTTGAATGGGCACAGTAAGTGGATAAATAAATTCCCAGATGGCAGTTAAAAAATGTGATGGGAAAGCACAAAGTCTCTCGCACCAAATAGTAGCAGACAGGGCTGGAAATGACCGCAGGAGATCCCTATTGAGATTTGAATATTCCTGAAATACAGCACTAGCAGCTGCACTGCGGTGTCAGTTGACCAGAGCTGTGTTCTGTTGACCAACACCTTGAAATAAAGAACAACCAATCTCATACAGGAGGGGTCCTTTGCTCTGTTTTTTTTCCTGTGCTTACATGACAACATAACTTCAGCTACAGCTCTCCTCTCTTTCTGACATAAAGCAAAATGTATTCATGCTTCTTGGCTGCCAAGAGCCTGCTCTGTGCCTACCTTCACCATCCCACCGCACGTGCTCCCTGACATCGACGTCCCATTTCTGTGTAAAGCACAACGCTCTATGTGTGAAAAACTATGTATATCCAGTGTCTCTGATCTTCCTTGCTGCCCACTTCTTCCTATTCACTTTTTGCTAAGAGCAGACTGTCATGGAAGAGGCTCAGTTCTCTTCCTCCACTCCCAAATTCACCGTATTCCCCCTGCCAGGGGTCCCGTGCTCAGTCTCTCTGCCCACCACGTTTCCTGCTCAGAGGCAGGAGTAGCACCCGCTGTTTGCCCTTTGCCTTTGCCCTAAGTAACGCGTCATTCCGGCTGCTCCACTGCGGGGTTGGGCTGGGGTCTTGTGTTGTCACAAGCTGTGAGTGGAAGGCAGTCATTTGCTTTGTTGGTAACTGCAGGGAGTGGAAAACACCTTTCATTTTTCTCTTTGGTAATTACAGTCCTGGCTAGAAGACTGCTATTGCTTGAGATTCTGGAATTCGTCATGCCTCATGGAAAAGTTATCCCAAGAATCAAAGCGGGGAGAGAAAAATGCCATAATCCTGTGGAGTTCAGCCTAAATTGCTACAAGAGAAGCCTGGTGCTGCACTCCTCCCAGAACTGTGGGAAGAGATGAATTCAGCTTTAGTGCAGATTTTGGGGCGTATCATGGGAGCGCGTGATGACCTCTCCTGTGACTTGGCTGGTGCCCATAGCCTTCATCTTGTGAGGTGGCCACAGGACAGAGTCCCTGATTAGCGTGCATCATCAGGACACTTGAGGCTTTCATGTTTTTTCCGTGGGCTTTCCCAAAGAAGTAAATCTCACTCAAATTAAAAAGAAGTAAAAAAACAGAAAAATGAGGATGTTTGCAAGAGCGATTGAGTGGTCTCTGTATATTTTCTGCTCTTGATTTCACCAAAAGCTGCATCAGCCAGTTTAAGTAAGTATCCATGAGACATTTTAAACTTATTACTAGTGTAGCAAAATCTTTTCCCCTCGTTTCATGTCCTTTCACCCTACTGCCTACTTGAGTACACTTTGGAATATGATTAGAGATCATATTCTTAAGGAGGATGTCCTTAACTTAAAATCTCACCCATAAAATAATATTCTAAGATATTTAGAACATATAACATATATTTATGCATAACATATATTTATACACTTAAGTCTCTTCTTTACTTAACATTTTTTTATGAAGTCCTCTAATTAAGATAACACATGGAAAACCAAAAAGCATTCCTCCTGGTATATCACTATCCTGCTTCATATGTCTATCTTCTCCTTGTTTGTTTAAGAAGTTGCCTTTTGGGATGTCATTAGCATTTTTGAGTGTCAAGAGGGATCTGGTACTCTTCTGGTTGAATTCTTTCCTTGAGGAGGAACATCAGCATTATTTGTGTTTCCTTGTAAAAGTCCAGCATTGCAACTTCTGAAGGTGCTGATGAGAATTTATTGATGTAAATACAGCAAAATAATAGTGTACAGTAGGAATGGGAACTGGAGCACTAGTATGATTCATCTGTTTTAAGCAGGCTGTTATGGATTTTCTACAAATCACAACTGGCTCCTGACTGGAAAGCGTTTGTGCAAATACTACTATACAGACCTTGTTCTACTCTGCTTTTGATGGCATCTGCTATGGCCATCTGATAAAGTTTTTAACATTTTAAATATGTAGTGTTCATATCATGCTCCATGATATGAATTCTTAAACAGTTTTTTGGCCTCAGGGTTGAGATTTTTGGGGTAAACTAAGTCTTTTAATGTAAGGATTAAGCTTTCAGGACTCATGACAAGTGTAAAGGAGCAATTCATATTTAGAGTGATGTTTTTTCTAGTCTCCAGAGGCAACATGATTTAAGCACATTAAAGCAGAGTTTTTAATAATTAGAATCACCAGATTAAAGCAGAGATTTTTTTTTTATAGCAAGCAAAAGCATTCATCATAGATTAATGGGATATGGAGTCAGGTTTTTAATATAATGACTGGAAATGGCACTTTTCACTTTCTTATACTGAAACTTTTTTACTACGGTATGAACATGACATCAGCTTAGCTGAAATGTAATTGTGTGGGTTAAACTCATGTAGAAAAAAGGAATTATCATATCTGCATTTGCTTTTATTATTTTGTGCTCAAATATAGAAAATTTTTCCTTATATACTGAATGTTAGTTCACTTCCTATCTTTTTCTTAAGATAATATTCATATTTTTCATGGCTTTTTAGGGCTTTCTTTCAGGCACTTTACAGAAGCCAAAGATATGATCTCTGCACTGAAGAGTCTGTGGGAATGTGAAGGTTTGTGTTAACAGATAAGCTGCACAACTTTAATTTGAATCATCCTTGACAACATCAAACATCCAGGTGCAACATAATCTGGTATCGCAAATTGAAATTGATGTATGAAGAGGGTTATCATATATTCAGGTCTTCCTAGTTTGCAGTTTTTTTCCTTACCCAGAAACTTTTTGAAGCTATATTTTAAGTCTGCACGTGTACTATGAGTCCATTTATCCATTAACACAGAACAGCCTACTCAGAGGGGTCTTGCATAGATTGCAAAGTCAGCAGTTGTAAAATTGTACCAGAGGCAGAGGTAAGCACAGAGCAAGTTAGGGTAGGAATGGGTAAGAGACCAATTTTCTATAAAGCACAGGCTTTTGTCTATTTTCTTGACCTCAAACAGCAAATACAGAGTTGCCTGTCTTTGTAAGGATTGCCATATTTATGATCTGCATTAAGTTAATAGTGTACAAAACCCAAATTTAGATTTCTACCATCTAAATTCAAGGAATTTTAAAATTAGTTTTCGTAGTAAACTGTTCCTTTGTTATCAGACACAAGATATGTTAGGTTTTGCCTTTTTGCAGTAACTGAACATGTTCCCATGTACTTTTTTAATCAGTTCTCATGTGTTTAGACTGTAGTAAATCACAGAAATGTCTTCTTGTCTTGCTTGATTGTGGTCTAAATCCCTCTGTGATATCTTTGTATTGTATATTATGACATTTTTGTAACAATAGATTGTGATGACATAAATTTGGAATAGTAATATACCTCCTGTTATTAAAACAGTCTTACTCAGATACATCTATCTTCCACAACAAAACTTGGGGAAAATAAAGCAGCACTACTAAATGGTGGATCATGAGAAATAATGTAGAGAGGCAGTATAGTGATGAGGGGTGAGCAATAATAGATCTGTATCATTGCATTCAGTGATTTACTTGCTATTACTCTTTCTACAAGGCCTGTAAACACAAAGAAAAGCTTAAATCACAGAATCATAGAATAGTTAGGGTTGGAAAGGACCAACCCCCTGCAAGGAGCAGGGACATCTCCAACCAGATCAGGTTGCTAGATGCCCGTCCGACCTGGCCTTGAATGTTTCCAGGGATGGAACATCCACCACCTCTCTGGGTAACTTGTTCCAGTGTTCCACCATCCTCAGTGTAAAAAGTCTGAATCTGCATCCCCCTATTTTAAAACCATTACTCCTCGTCATATCGCAACAGGCCCTGGTGAAGAGTTTCTCATCATCTTTCTTATAAGCCCCCTTTACTTACTGGAAGGCCACTATAAGGTCTCCCCAGAGCCTCCTCTTCTCCAGGCTGAACAGCCCCAACTCTCTCAGCCTGTCCTCATAGCAGAGGTGCTCCAGCCCTCTGATCATCTTCAGGGCCCTCCTCTGGACTCGCTCCAACTGGTCCATGTCCTTTTGGTGTTGGGGGCTCCAGAACTGGACACAGTACTCCAGGTGGGGTCTCATGAGAGCAGAGTAGAGCGTCAGAATCCCCTCCCTCAACCTGCTGGCCACATTTCTTTTGTTGCAGCCCAGGATACAATTGGCCTTCTCGGCTGCAAGGGTGCATTGCCTGCTCATGTTGAGCTTGGTGAAACCATGTTGCCTGACACCAATCATCTCCTTGTATTCTTATGTCTTAGCATGGTTTCCAGGAGGATCTGCTCAATGACATTGCCAGGCACAGAGGTGAGACTGACCGGCCTATAGTTGCCCAGGTCTTCCTTATTTCCCTTTTGTAAAAATCGGGGTTATAGTACCCCTTTTAAATGTTGAGTCTCATAATAGATATTCACAAATATTAGCTTTAGTCCAGGCAGGATGGTCTCTTTCATTTCTTTTTACAGTCATGGATGTCAGTCAGGTTACTCTTAAGCAGCTGCTTAATTCTGTTAATTGTTCAGGTGCCCTGCAATAGTTGGGCACTGCATTGCAGTCTTTATCAGCGTGCAAAGCCTGTTTGTTTCCACAGAGGAAGTTCAGACCTAAGTCTAAGCTGCAGCCTCTTAACATCAGGCTCACTTTTCTCAGATGCATTTGCAGACCTATTTCAAGCATTCCACAGAGCATTAGTGCTCCACAGACTATAAGTTGAAAACCTCCACTGTAACTGGAAACAAGAGAGACTAACCTGCCTAAGCTGTACCGAGCCTTTCTGAATATTTCCAGAGCTATTCTCCCTTCCTCATGTACAGAAGAGACGTAATGGAACACAACAACATGTGTGTTTCTGCGTCTGGTGCCAGTGCTACTTAGCACTGAGCATCAGGACAACTTTCTCTGTCTCACTTTAGTTGTAAGTTCGTCTTTTGCTCCTTTCCCTTCTTTTCCAGTTCCTTGATAAGGAAGGAGCCTTTGATTTGCTTGTCAATGATTATTTGTATTTTAGAGAGTTTCTTACATTTGTTAGAGAATCTTCTTGCTTTTGTTTAGGGCATTGAACTCTGCAAGTCTGGGCAGCAGCCAACCAGTTGTCACATGAAAAATAAATTTTTAAAGGTCGGTAGCATGAACGCCATTCGCTTGCAATTGGGGAAAAGCCATGGGACAGAGTGGCGATTCAGCAGTTGTGCTGAGCACTGCCATGGCAGAAGACTGTGATGCGAGTTTTTGTTTCTGCATAAGAAGATATCACCAAGGTTTATCTGTTCAGCTGACATAAGCCCTAATTGCTTACCAGTGATTTTGTTGCTGTTTAATCATAATAATCCACAAATGCCAAATGAATTATGTAGTAGTGATATTTTATGATAGCATGGTGTTCTGAGGAAGTGTGCAGGGTAACATTTGTAGATAGAGATAATATCTTTTTTTAGACTACTTGGTATAATAATTGGACAAGTTAGAGGAGCTTTTGGGCACAAAATCCCTTGTAAAGATCTCAGTGTAATAGATAACTCTTATTCAGGGAGTAGCTCTCTGCTGAGCTATAGGAAAAGGAATTTATAGCCACAATCTTTGTCCTTCACCTTAAAGTTTTGCACAGGGCTGGTGAATCCAACAAATACATAGTCATCTTATTTGCTTATTTTCAGAGAACATTTCTTAAGCATTGGCGATGGAATAACAGGAACTGAAGTGATGACTTCTGCTCTGGCGAAACAAACACGTTTGCTTTCTAAGAACATGAGAAAATGAGACCTATACAATGAGTGACTGACCTAGTTTAACTCTCTATCCTGCCTAGGATGCAGAGGTAGGTGCTCAACATCAAGAAACACCTAATAAATACATACCAAAATGAGTATCTCCTCTGGTTCAATCTCCCTACTATTTGATAAAGTGCTAATGAAAAAGCAAAAAATAATTTTAACTGGAAAAAAAAAAATATTTCACAGTTCTAATTTTTCACCTTACTTGTTTTCTGACTTACAATAATAACACCTCAGCTGAGGTATAACTGATTGCCTTAAATGGCAAATATGATTTATTTTCATTTTACTCAGAATTGCGATGGAGTATTTTTCATATGTTACCATAAATCTTGGGAACAGTTATATGTTTGAAAACCAGCACTTTCCCAAGTTTCTACTTAATGAATTTGAAATGTCAAAGCATTTCACCTGTAGTGATTAAGATATGGTGACTGATACTGGTCTGCATTACTCTGCTGAAGTAGATGGAAGGAGAATGTTAAGGTGTATTGCCTTTGATGATGGCCACACTCACAGGATTTACAAGTTAACAGTAAGGATTCTCAGATGCGAAGTAAGGACAACTCTGTGGATGAAAGAGAAGCAAGAAAATACATTCTATAAGCAGCAAAGCAACTTAAAACGCATTACAGAATACATAACCCTTCTCTGTTCCTGATTCAACATCTTAAAATCAAGGAAGGGAAAAATGTTCCTGTTATTATACTAGGTCTAATAGACCTATATATTTTCTACATGTCTAGGAACTTGGAATGCAGGCAAGAAGTGCGTATGTATTTGAATGCACATATTCTCCATAATTAGTCTACTGCATGATTGGAGAACCAACTATTCAACCTTAGATATGAGCCTCTGAACAGAGTGTAGTTATTTACAAGAAATGTTAAGCCATAAAATGTTTAACTATATACACAATGGTGGCTGAGGTTGTGTTGGTACACAGCTTCTCCTCTGTTTTGCCTTTGCGTAAATTTTTAAATAAATCTTCAAGTTTTGGGATGTGTGCTTTCCTCAGGTGAAAAGGTAACATCTACCAATGGCTGACTGAAAAGAAAATTTGATGTAACTCAAAATATTTTATTATATACACAGTGTCGGATTACCAACTAAGTGGTACATAAAAGCTCTCTACATGTCAAGAAGGTACAGAATAAATGTTACTCAGAGCTACACTTCACACCTTCAATATAAGACAGCTATTGGAAAGAAAGTAAAATTTTCTTAAGCAGATGAATACGATTACATGAATACATTAATATGATTACAAAAATGCTAGTAGGCTATTAACTTAAATGTATGAAACTTTTTCAAAACATGTATTTTGCTGTTAGCTAAGGAGAACAGAGAAACAGTACAAAATGCTTGTGGTATCTTATTTGGGTTTATCATGCTTCGAACCTTTCTGAATGGCACAAATCTGAGGGATAGCTACACCACTCATCTTCATTTGCTTCTTTATTTTGCAAGCCATCAGGTGAATTCATGCAGCCTCTAATTTGGACTATGGGTTCAGTTTGAGGCAGGCAGGTATTTTGGGTGACATTAAAATATAGAAAGCCCCAGCTGCTTGTGATATGGACTTCTCTGTTTAAGAGCAATGAGACCAAGGTTTTAGTAAGATGCATTTGTGAATATTGTATTTTTGTAGAAATAGGGTACAAGCAGTATGTGGTGAGGAAGCCACACAAGAAACAATCTTTTATTTCAATGCAGCCACGTATCTGCACAGCACATTTAAATACATGTATGGTATCTGTGACAGGATCAATGCCTGTCTGTTAATACAGCTCCCAGCACAACTGAAGCCTTAGTTCAGGTGAAGGTCTAGAGCTCTATTCAGTACTATGGCACCACCACCAAATACGCTTGTGAGCTCATTCATTTTAAAAAACAAGTCATTTGAGTGTGTTTTCCCACAAGGACTCAGCCACTCACCCTTAACCACTGCCATTTTACAAAGGAAGATACTTTGTCTGCTAGCTTCAGGTTTCTGGAGTAAAGCTTTCAGAGAAAAATCTCACTTGTCAATTAGACACACTCTTCTCTTGGTCTTGCTCAAACCATACGGCTTGTTTGCATAGAGAAGTCAGTGCACAGTAAATTAAGCTGTGAACTTAATAACTCTCCAGAGATTTTATGCTATTTCTCAGCTTGAACACCTACAGAGCACTGTGCCAACTTACCTTAGAAAATACAAAGAGCTACTCCCAGTGTACAGTAGCTGTAAATCCACACACTTCTTTACTCGTATTTTAATTTTCCAGTGTGGATAAGCCAAAATATAAATGCTCATCAGAGAACTTGGGAACTTAACAAAAATTAAGCATCCAGGACATGACTGTGAAATTCAACCTTTCTGCTGCTTTCAACATAACCTCTAATGTGGGACGCTACAAGTAAAATCAGTTCACTGATGGATTAGCTGCATCCAAACTAAGGATTTTTGTAGGAGCACTTCTCAACAGTGGAGACCTTCTGAAAATCTGAATGCAGCACCAGCAGCATTCAGTAGCCAACAGCTATCAGAGAAACACCTTTGGCTATTCTCTGGGCTTTTATGCTTGAGCTATTGGTTGGAAGTCCCCTTTGAGGAAATTCAGAGGCTGGATATAGCCTCAGAATGTAATAAAAGTGTTTGTTTTAACTTGCTTTAATCTTCAGAGAAGGTTGAGGGAAATTCCAAGGAACTGAAAAGACGCAGAGTAAGTAAAGCTTTTGGACTTTAGACCTGTTAGAGCTTTAGCTAATTTTATGTGCCTTGATGTGCGCACTTTTATATCCCCTAGCAGACAGGGACTGATAAGCAATCAAGCAAGTCTGACATATGTTCCTGCAAGTCAATGAGTTCGAAGCGTATCGTGACACATTTTTCACTGTTTGTATAATCTACTGCAGTGCTATACGTCAATGAGTTGATGGCCTATTCCCATACAATTGTGGGTTGTAATTTCTTGTTCTGATTTCTGCTGTTCACAAAGTGAATTTTAATTCAAATAGGTCTAAGGATGGAAAGCACTTGGGAAACTGAGTATGGTCTCAGAGTAGAGCTGAAACTTGGAATGTTTTTAAAGTGCTTTGTGGGTTTGTTATTTGTTCATGGTTTTGCTGACATGATTTATGTTTGCCTGACCTCCTACTTTTGCATGGAGACCTCAGGCTGTTTGTGGCATACAGCTGTCACCAGGGTTGTGTGACAAGATTTTGGATTTAAAAGAAATTATCTTCCTTTATTCTACTGACACCTCTAACACTACAGCTCAGTTTCTCTACCTAATAAAATACTTATGATTGTACCTGGTCTGCAGTAGCTACCCTGAAGCTTAATCTGATGCCTGAGAAAAAACTTATTGAGCCTGAAATAAAAAATAGTATACAAATTAGAATTTAAAGGACAGAGAGAATCTGAATATAAAATTGATGCCTTTTTAAAAAGTATCATTATTTATACAACTGGATGTACCTTTATTAAGTTATCTTTGAATGCTTGTGCCTTTCGCATGCATTTGAAGTCTTTAATAAGATTTTCCTGAAAAGGCCTCCCTGTTGCATGGTGGATAAACATTAGACTTCTCAGTCTGTAGGTCTGGTAGCATTACTAACACCAAGCCTAGCTGAGAGAAAAAAGAATTGATTGACTTGCTATGGATTGATGGATGAAGAGCAACTGACTGGGTGTGCTTATTTTGTGGCTATGAGTCTTTCCCTGGTATGGTGTTTAAGCTGTACTTGTGTGAATCAAGGCCGCCATCCCATGGCTGCTCGTAGCTTAGTCTTCATGGAGATTCCAGCAATGGCTCTCCCCCTCACCATCCTCTTTGCAGGGTGGTTGTACTTAAAACAAAAGATAACACTTTCTCCTCACTGTATATTGGGTTTTGCCATGCTGTGCATTGTGTTAAACTTCTTCCCAGCTGCCAAATATCTGCAACTTTAGTTGCTTATGGCAGGTAACTTTCATAGCTCCTAGAAGTTACCAAAAGGGAGGAGAACACAGGGAACAGATTAAAACAGGAGTATGGCATAGCCAGACTGAAATGAACGTAGTATAGTCTCCCAGGCTAAAAAGTAATATTTTGGCATCATAAAATAAGTATTTTGGATGCCGCTGCATCTTTTCTTGCCAAGATAAATGCTGTAGCAGAGCTATGGCCAAGTTCATTCCTGAACATCAACTTTACTTGGTAAAGAGACAAACTGTGAGGCTAGAGTAATTAAATAGTACCGTAGTACTTCAGTATGCTGTAGTTTCTCACAGGAGATGGTCTAATATCTAATATTGTTTAGGGACCCATGATAACTTATCCTTCATAGACATTTACAGGTGCTGTCTAAAATAAGCTAACATCAGCTGCTTGCTCCCCAAGCGTTGTCTGTGGAATGGCTTTAGAGCTCTCTTAACCTAAAACTACAGTTTCTGTTTTCAATAGAAAGCCTCAGTTTATGCAAGTCAAGTAGCTGTTTGTTTGAGATGGCTTGTTGCTATGTGTCCCACTTGAAATGTTGACTTCTGCTGCCAATTTTTGCAGAGCAGTGATGTAATTATTTAACATGGATTTCTGCTGAATGTGTAACTTTCCTTGACTGCATTGTGCTTGACACTAATGAAATCTGAAGACATATCCATATGTGAAACTTAAGAGGACTGGTCTGCACAGGAACAATCTATAAATGTAAGGAAATCATCTGAGCATATAAAGTCAATACACCTAAATTACTGTATCTTCAACTCCACTGTGGGTAATTTCATTCTTGAGTAGAGTCAGAGAACATTACTGCAGAGTAAGCCAAATGATAAAATTACTTCACAACACCATGTAATAAGCTCTAATTTAGGAAGTGTGAAAACATCCTCTTGTGATTCTGGTTAGACTTAACTAAGAAACTACTTTTACTTTCCCCAACTACTCATCACCATGCAGCAGTCAAAGGTTGCTGTCTTTATCCATACAGTTGGTTCAGTTTGGATGAGCACTCTCTGACCTGTTTCAGTACAAACTTAGGCAAATCACATTTATACTTTTTTTTTTTTAAACTAAATAATGTAATTTGCACTGAAGTGTTGAAAAAGCACTTTACTGGCTGAATTGGTAGAATAATGTTTGTTAGGAACACAGGAACAATCAGCTGGATAAAGACAGGACATTAAATTTTGAGCTGCTGTGAATGAAGATTAATTTCTTCATCCTGTGTAGTTCTTGGGTTTTTACTGGCAAAGCTGGGGTTGGACCAGAATTAAAAAGAAGTTCTCTTTATCATTTACCAAAATTCCTTGAATTACATCTTGTTCTAATTGCTTTGGATTTTCTTGGAAAAATGCTTCTGCAAACATGATTGACTGTGCTCATATCACGGAATTTTTTCTTCAGAATGTGATGCCACTCTGCTTTGATGCTGCATAGATGCAGGATAATTAGAAGTGCTTTGAGTGTAGTTGAATTTATTGATTGCTAACAGCAGAAATGATGCAATATATTTATTGATGCATGCCCATTTTTGAGCCAGACCATGACCACAGCTTTGCTTAAATATGGTGATATTTCTAGCACCTACACCCAGCCAGTGATTTCGATCTATCCTGCTTTAGTCAAATAGGCTAAAAATATGTCCTCCTGCTTGAGACAGCTTATGTGTCTAAGGAAAGAGATGAATACACGCAGACCAGAACACTAATTACATTTATGAATAGTCATGTTATACCCTCTAGCATAGCCAAGTACGGCCACATGATGGAACCCCTAAATGTACAAAACTGCTTTACCAATATGCCTTGTAAAAAGAGAAAACACTATTAGGTATCATTTCCTCACTGACAGTGATAGAAACTACTAGTTATTCTATTATTAGTGTATATAATTTTCATACGGAGAACACATGGGTGGTTGATTTTGGACAACCAAGTTGTTATATTAATGTTGCAATACAGCCAGTAGGTGGCAATAGCTATTTAATTTAGTAAACCAATGCAGCTATCTGGCTCGTGTTCTGGTGCCCATGTTAGCTTGAGCCTTACAAATTAAATCAGTCCCCAAGAGTCTTATCCAGTGTATTTTCAGCTTTATAGTGGAAGTACCTGCTGTGCAGTCAGGTACTCATTTGTCAGAGCAGTCAGAGCTGGGACTAAATTTAAGTTCTAGTCTGCTATTCTGCTATGTATTATATATATTATCTCATTAGGAACTTCCTTATGTTACATACAAATCTATGATGTGTTCTAAAGCAGCTATGAACAAATACTTTGCCAAGGCCTCTCTTTCTATACTATGTATGTACCCCTTTGTACTTATATTGAGAGAGATACCAGAAAGCTGTAGATATGCATATATATGCACATTTGGATTACAAATGTAATATCATATAAGATATAAAATTACCTTTATTTTCTGTGGATGATGCAGAATGTTATTTTCTATAGGATACGAAGAAGGAAGAGTTTGTGTACAGTCCTTGAAAAAGATGAGAGTACAATAGCTGTCAGGCTCAAGAGTGCTTAGAACAAAGTCATTAGGTATTTCCTCAGATTAGTGAGACATTACTCTCATAAAGCATTATGTCAGAGTTTTTGGCACCACTGGTGTCCGTAACTGCTCAGAAGTCCATGGGAAAAACAAAAGGTCTGGTCCTTGACTTAACAATTGATTAGTTTTGTTTTCTTCAAATAGACATCAGGTGACTCTGCTGTTTGGACCAACTGTTCAGTGTATCTTTAGCCAGAAATTCAATATGAGGTGAGAATGAAAGAGAATGTCCATGAGAGAAGAGGATAAACAAGAGGCAGATGGTCCATGAGTGAATCTTGCAACGCCAGACAGTGGATTAACATGCTTTTTTAAAGTGCTACTTCATAACCTTAAAGCAACTGAGAGAAGTTACACTTCCACTAGCTAGAGAACGAGAAAATTTATTCTGGTCTTCATCAGAACATCTCCCATTTGCTGAACTACTGTAGGAGCTGTCTAAAAAGTGACCTATCTAACAGCATTTGATTACTGCTCTGCAAGTAGAGGGAAGCACAGAAGTGCCATGTCCCTGCATGGCTTTATCAAACCAGTTACCAGAGCGATCAGCTCTGAGTCAGAGCTAGGAAGCAGGTAAGACTCATAAGAAAACCATTTGAGCGGTTAACCATTTGCCCAGTTGCAACAATGCATCAAAGCTGCTTCTTCAATCACTGGATAGCCCCAATGACTAAAGTGCTGTGATGGGTTGTGCTCTACACAAAGAAGCAGCTCAGACGCTAGGAGCTTTGCTATGGAAAGGACGGTAAGTCTGTCAACGGTTTACGGGATCAGAAGGGAAGTCACAAAGGCAGACGCGGTAGTAGGAGTCTGCTATGGACTCTCTAGTTAACAAGAGAGGGTGAACAAAGCCTTCCTTAAAAAACATTAAGAAGTCCCCTGATCACAGGCCCTGATTCTCATGGTGGGTCTTGAACCACTCTAACATCAGCTGGGTGGACACTATAGCAGGGTGCAAGCAAGTAGTGAGATTTCTGGAGTACATGTGGGACAAATGTATGATTCAGGTGCTGGACAGACCAACTTGATGAGGTGCTCTGCTGACTTTCTCTCCTGAATATGTAAAAACCAGTACAGAATGGGAAGGCTGATAGCAGTCTTGGCTGCAGTGACCATAAAAACATCCTGATGGACTTAAGGAAGGGGGATAACAGTCTAAAGACCCTGGACTTCAGGGGTTTGTTCAGGGAACTAGTAGGAGGGATCTCATAAGAGGCTGAAGGGCAAATGAATCCAGGAGAACTGGTTGACCACTGAGAATATTCTCTTTAAATCAGAAGAAAAGAAAAAAAAGCTTAAAGAAAATGAGCAGATGTAGCAATAAGTCATCTAGGCTAAACAGAGAACTCTGGACTGAGCCTAGACACAAAAATTAAATGTATAGAAGGTGGAAGCAGGGTCAAGCTACCCATAAGAAATATGGAAGCATCACTTGAGTGAGCAATATGGGCCCACTGCTGAACAAGTTGGACAATCTTGGGCCAAAAAACACAAAAAATATTAAATGTCTGCTTTGCTTTGGCCTTTACTAGTAAGGTCTCCTCTTAAGTTTATCTGATTCCTTTTTCTAGTAGCAAAGTAGTGTCCCAGGAGCTAAGTCCTTCTCATGGATGGTGGGAGAACAGAGAAGCTGGTCCCATCTGTCTTAATTTTTTCTTTAATTGAAAACTTTGATAATTTCTTGGAGAGAAAAAAATCTCAAACATATTCACAAAATAGGGATATTCTTCCCCAGCCATTTTATCTTGTAGAAAAGATGGTGATCTTTGCTCAGCCATGCTGCCAGAACTCTTCCTTTTTGTGAACGGAAATTATGGTTGCTGTGAAAGTGCCACAAATAACATGGACGGTTGGCAGCACAGAATCATTATTGCTTGTTGAGTAAACATTTTCAAGCAGAGAATAAATAAATCCTCATCATAAATGAGGATTTGGAGAGGGGTAATAGAGAACTGTGTTAGGATATTGTTGCCGTTCTAAATGTGCCTGCTACCAAGCTATAGCAAAATTAACTAGCACGACTACTTTTCTCCGCACAAAGGGTGGATCAGAGCAGGCAGATGTGGGGCATCTGTGTCTAGGAAGGGGGAAAATGTGATTATCAGTCAGGAAGGTGCAGGAGATAAGGATTTCTCTTCTGCTTTTCATTACAGACTTCACTTTGAGCTGCTGACCTCAGCATAAATTCAGCTGGCAGAGAAAAGACCCTTACATATCTCATTTCCAAAAGCTTCTATTGTGTTTCAATATGTGATGGTACTGGAATATATGTAAATATTGCAAAAAAGTCACATGGTATCTCCTGTCACTGCAGGAGAGTTTTCTTAAATTTTACACCCGAATGAACAAAATATTTGGGAGTTTGCTGATGACTGATATCTCTGAGAGTATGACAGTAAACTCCTACCCTGTCCTTAAAGCAGCAGCCGGATTGTGCTGGTACCAGTTCCTGCTCTAGAGCTGGGAGTTTGCAGGCTTGAATTCACACTTTGCAAAGCTCTGGAGAAGTGACAATTTACAAAAGGTTGCAGGAGATGAAAGATGACCTTTAATAAACTGCACAGCGTACTGTACAACTAGGATGAATGTCCATATCGGCTGATGACCTAGAGGTAGCAGCCCAGATTGTGTCTTGGGCACCTGATGGCAGGATTGTCCCAGTGCATGACCTTTTTATTTGGGAATTCACATTTCTAGGGGTCCTTAGGAGTGCAAAACCCCTCGCTTTAAGGCATGATTGAGACTGCAATTGATCATTCAGGCTTTTGCCTCTGAAAGTGCAAGGTGTTTGCTTTTTAGATAAACCTCTTTCTAGGTTTTCTATGGATAGCAGTTGACTGACGGTGAATTTTTGCTCCCCTGTCCCACTAATGCTCAGAGACTTTCATTCTGAGCTATTTTATGTGACCAGGAAAAACAAAAATAGACTACTGAAGGCTGTGTCTATTTTGCTAAATAAAACAAGATCTTTTCTTTCTGAACCTTAGCTCTGTGCCCAAGAGTATGGACTGGCTCAGGCCCAAATGGCTTATGGCCAGCCCCCTCCAGACCACATCTCTTGGCGTCAGATAGTTGGGGAGGTGCAAACCTGACAGGAGGAAGAGGCTCCTAGTTAGGCAGCGTGAAGTCCAGTGCTCAAGCCTGCTCAGCCTGTTTTTTTTTCCTTTTATTTAGAAGTGTTAACACACCTTAGGAGAGCAGACAACAGCTGTGCAACAGGCTGCAGAGGCACATAAAATGCAATTTCTGAATGGATTTCTCCTTCTTTCAGGGAAGCATACAGAGAAAGTAGGGGTCAATGCAAGCTCAGTCGGGTTATCCCTAACCAATGACTGTTGTATGACTAGTGCGTCTTACACTCAAGGACTGTGGTAATGATCAAATTATTTTTCTTATTTAAGAAACCCTTTTGTATTAAATGAGATGGTTAATTCACTAGGACATGTTTAATGTGGTGAAATTTGCACTCAATTGCAACATCTGGAAGCTAGTATTACAGAATGAGTAAGTTGTACTATGAACTGAGACCTGCAGAGACATGCGGGTGCCGGAGTGTCTCCCCTCCAAGTGAGTGCTGTGGTCAGTTTGACTGGTGGTGGCTGGTGCCCAGTATATGCAGCTCAGAACTAAGTCTCCAGGCATCCACTAAGATGCATGCCAGTAAACAATGTAGTCTATTTGCTCCTCTAATGATGAATGATTTCTTCACCAGTCTTCTAGAATGAAGTATTTATTGAGCTACCTGATCTTGTTGTAGATGTCCCTGCTCATCGCAGGGATGGTTGGACTAGATGGCCTTTAAAGGTCCCTTCCAACCCAAATGATTCCATGATTCTATGATTTACCCTCTTGCACTGCTTCCAGATTTAGGGGCTTTGTAAAAACCTGTGTTAGAACTGCTGTAATTTGTAATACATCAGTAGGGTGCAACTCAGTTTCTTCTGTTTATGATAGAGTGTGGACTGAAAGCCAAGCAGATAGTAAAAGTACATTTCAAAGCAAAGAAATCCATATATGTAAGTGAAGCCAATTAGTGCTAAGGTGTAATCAATCCTATTTGACCAGTGAATAAACTCACTAAGTAGCTAACAGCGAAGAAACTGGAGTTTCTCTATGCATGCAAGAAGAAATCTATTGCATAGAAATTACAGAGCTTTTTTCCCTGTGGATTTGTAGGGGAAAAAAGCCTTACACTAGCTTCACATATGCTACTAAAGATCAACATCTTGTATTTCCTTTGCGTATTTGTTTTCTGTTCTTATAAGAGGCAGCTGCCTTAGGAAAACAACCCAAGTGGTAGATCTGGGCAGAGAAACTCTTACCTACACCTCAGTTTTCTTCCACAGGACTCCTAGTGACTATTGCTTTGCTAATGCAGGAGCTGAGCTGTAAAAGCAGCTTTGAGCATGCGTATGAGACGACAGCCCTCATTTACCCTTGCTTGGGCCAGTCCACTCTTATCCCTTCATTTTAATAACTAGGTTCCCTGTGGGGCAGGATCCTTGCCAAGCCTTATAGAAGCTGCCCTTATGTTGACGCTTTTGTTTTCCACATAGACTTTTTTTTTTTGCTTGGATATTTGTTTTAATACTGCCTCAGATTTCCATTATTTCAATATTTGTGTGTCTCAGTCTTAGATGATTTTTTTCCTTCAGCTTCCATATGAAATGGGGAAGGCTTTGTGTTTTTTTTTTATTTTCAAATCCTAGTTGCATGGAGAGAGACCAGAAGCACGGAGATTCTATCGCTCAGATTCCCAAACACAGTGAGGTGCCTGACTCATACATGGCAGAAATTCCTCTATGTGTTGGAGTGTCTGAGCGTGACTTGGTTGGAAGCAGGCAGAAAGCACGTGGCCGACTGGGGAATCTGGACCATCAATTGGCCTCCTGTGTCTCCAGTGAACATGGGCTTGGACAGCAGGCAGTGAAAAGCTGTTTGACAGCAAGAAGTGGAGACAGCAAGCAGGAGGGTTTGGAGAGACTGCTACATCTCAGCCTAGGGTCTTTAATGGGTGTAACCTGATCCTCTCCTTCAGCATGGCAGTACCTTAACCCATGAATTATTATATTGCACTCACAGAAGGCAGTTCATTGGGAGATACGAAAACTCAAAATAGAGTTGCATTTTCAGAAACTGTGAGGCAAAGGGAAAGGAAAGAATGTTCATACCAAACATTTTAAAGACATATGTATTGGTGTCATTACTCCCAGTTTCTGACTCAGTGAGAGCGTATGTGTATGAAGTGAATTTTCCCTGAAGTTCACTGTTCTGACTGCACTTGCTGAATGAATTTTGTTAATCTTCACTTTAAGCATAAGAGCACATCTGCTACAGTCTTCACACATCTTGCTTTTCCTTTTGACCCACAAAATATTCCCTTTAATTATACCCCATTTAGTTGGTCTGTTTTGATTCTGAAGATGACAATATAAAAAAAATTAAATGAATTGGGTCATACAAAGTTTTTAAAAGAAGTTTCTGGAGGCTTGAACAGGGGAATAAAGCCTTATGAACAGTCTGGCATTTTGATGGAACAAAAAGTTCACTAAAAATATATTGTGAAAAGTAAAAATAATGTAGATATCTCTGTTGTACTTCCTTGCTTTTGTTTAAGTTTAAGCCAACCTTTTGGAAATGGGATTCATCTCCAGAACAGTGCTCAGAGTATATAATCTTCATACATTGTGGACTAATGGTATTAGATAGACCCTATTCAAATTAACAGAAGCTTCACTGAACAACAGTGCCTAGTCTATCCTATATTTTAGTTGCTTCTACCTCTCAGCCAGAAAACACGAATGTGTATCTGGTGAAAATGTGTTTGGTCCTCAATAACCATTTTAGTTCAAGAAGATCCATCTGTCTTCCCTTTTACTTATGCATCTTCACCACTGAAAGAGAGTTCAAGGAAAATGAAGTTTCAGTTTTCAAAAATCTGATGCCTAAGAATGATTATGTGGCTTATGTGGCAAAACAGGCAAAAAAAGCAGCTGAATATTTTGTGGCTTAATTTCAAGATTACTATCAGTATTATAAAGAACACAGTTGGGTTTTAATTATTGTCTTAGTACAACCAAGATGATCTAATAAAGCTGATTATTTTGTTGTTTGCTATTACTTTTTTCTTTAAAATAAAAGCAAAAGTATATTTCAAAATTGTGGTAACATATTCTTTTAATTACAAACTACTTCAATTAATTTCTTTATAAGCTCTACTATAACTAGTTCAAATTAATTCCTAATTATTGCTCATAACATCTGGATGTTGTTGTAGTGCATGTGGCCTATGAAAACATACGCTTAAATCAATCATATTCTGAAGCTTCACACGGATGGCACTAATATTCTGCCAAAACCAGAAGAAAGTGGATGTCTCTGCTGATTCCATCCTAGCCAAAACATGCACGAGGTGTGATGTTAGGTTCTTAACAAAAGAGAGAAAAAAAAAAATAATACTGCCACACTGGAAGTCCTACCCACAGCAAATCCTGCCCACAGCTTTCATCCTTGAAATACACATTTTAAAATGTGATGTGTAATAAAAGGTGAATGGTAATATTGTTCTGCAGATGGGAAAAACTGAAGCACAGAGGCTGAAATACGTCAGACAGTAATACAGTGGCAGAAGCAGTAATGAAACACAAATATCTTGTTCTTTCAATTTACTGTGCAATTTATTCAAAGGATTTGGGGCAGGACCTTCTGCAATGTTTCAGGCTGATAAAGGTTGTGTCAACATTAAACTCACACTTGCACACTTGTGCAAACCCCAAAGGCCCATGACACCCCTTTACTTGCTTTTGGAGCCCTCCCAGCACCCCTGGAGCTTAGAAGGGAGCTGGATACCCATCTGTGGGTCCAATGGCAAATCACAGCTGAGAAGCAGCGTAAGAAAGAGTTTCTAGCTGCCTCTCAGCTGTGTGGTTCCTGGCTAAGACTGGAGCCCATCTGTGCAAGCCTCCTCCTTCACGTCTGTCCTGGCAGCAGGCAGTGGTCTCTGCTTGGGAGCAGTGCCACTAGCTGTGCCTTCCAGGAACAGAGGAGGATGGATGCCATGGGTCCTTGCAGGCACACGAGTCACCCTGTGGGCCCCGGCCACAGAGACAAGACTAGCGCAAAAAGGAAAGTAAGGAAATGGAGCATCCGCAGTGAACACCTGGTTTAACAGCCATGAACTGTTCAAATAACAGTGTCTGCATTCATAATATGATGCGTGTTTTCTCTTTAATATCATTCTCCTCAAAGATGTTACTTTTAGGACTTTTTTACACCCTTTGGGTTCAAAACTTACAGTCGGCTTAAAATAAGCATTGATTCTTCTGCTTTTTTGTCTGGATGAGAAACCAGTGACATGAACTCTTTTGTGATAGGCTCCTGATATGACCTTTCCAGTGTGGCCTGTACCAAGAAAGTAGTGGAAATCTTAGGAGGAAGTCCATGAACTTTTCAACTTTGGTCAAGCATGTCATTGTGTGTATTTTTTGCATGTCAACCTTCCACCCATCCATCTTAGCTTCTTCTTGATCCCAGAAGTCAACATGTGCTTGAAAATGTCACCCTTGGAGCGCAGCCTGTTACCAAATGACCACTATTTATTTTCATTTTCTCCTTAGAG
This sequence comes from Chlamydotis macqueenii, assembly GCF_036417535.1. NCBI lineage: Eukaryota > Metazoa > Chordata > Aves > Otidiformes > Otididae > Chlamydotis > Chlamydotis macqueenii. The sequence continues at coordinate 135,546,510 of NC_141556.1, forward strand.
CTTATTGAACATGCCTTTTTTCTGCAGGTGACCAGCAATAATAATCACTGCCTCTCCAAGAACATGTGAGTAAACAGCACTAGGCTGTTGCCGTTCTTTATATGCGTTGTACTGGGGAGAAACGGAGAAGGACACCACTTAAACAGAAGACTGGTAGATTGTTTTGGTGAATTCAAGGCACTGTGCAGCAGAGTGATATCATCTGTGTAATTTAAGGGATGGTTTTGCTAGTGTCCTTGTCATACGTGGCTGCACAGAGAATTGCTTCCCTGCTCCTGTTCACAGCTGCACGTATGTGCAAAGCTTGTCTTCATCACCAGCCAGCCATACAGCAAGGGAAGGGCATGGGAAAGGCTCTCCTCCTGATTTTCCCGTTTTCCCTTAGCAAGAGGAGGTTCCTGTGTTTGCTCAGCTGGGGAGAGTTGCCCCAGGCCTTCCTAGGTCCCCTGCTGAAGTGGCACCAGGATGTAATGCTCAGCCCACCGGCTCTTCCCAGCAGGAAGGTGGTGGCAGCTCCTGCTTTCTGAAAGCAAGGATGTTTTGCGGCACAAATAGCAAAGCAAGAAGTGAGTATTCAGAGCCGAGATTCTGAGCTGAAGCTCAGGCTCTTTTTGGAGATGTTTTTATTTGCAAAGGACAGAGGTGTTTCACAGCACCTTGGTGCTCTTTGTTCAGGGTTTCTCAGCGACTCCAGAGGAAATGTCTGGGAAGGAAAAGCAGCTTTTGCTGACAGCTTGGGATGTGAAGCTCAGGCCGGATCCCCTGTCGTTTCAACATCCTCCTGGAAGGGGCAGCTTGTCTATCTAAAGCTATGCAAATCGTCTGGACAAAGCTCAGCGTAGCTGATTCCAGTGAGTCTGTATGGGTGACCAGTGCAGCCTGTGGTCCTTACCTGATGCCCTCCACCTCCAATGAGAGGTACAGATTACAGATTACACAAAAAATGGGGGGAAACAGTCTTCCTTTTCGAAAAAAAAATTCCCGTTGGAGGCGGTTTCCCCTCCTCCAGCAGCCTGCGGTACAGATCCCGGGGACCACCTACCCTTATCCCAGGGCCCGGGCAGGCTGCCACTCCCCTCCCCCTTCCCCGCTCCTCTCGGCCGGGAGCCGCCACCGCCCCGGGGTGCGCAGGCCGGGGACGCGACAGGGCTGCAGAGCCCTGCTGAGATAACAGGAAACGGGAAGAAAAACCCAAACCAGAGCTCGGAAATGCTTCGGGAAGCGACTTTTCCTCGAAAGAGAGGCCTGCCCCCCCCGCCCCCGCCTGGGCCCCGCCCTGCTCTGGACCAGCGGTGCGCCGCCGCCGGCCAGCAGGTGGCGCCCAAGGGCGCGGAGTCGCCGGGGGTTCCGGTCGCGCCCAGCCCGGGGGGGCGGGGTCTCCGTGGGGCCGTCCCGAGGGCCGGGTCCGGGCTGGGGCGGGCCGCGGGGGCGCGATGAAACCCTCTGGGGTCCCTCCCCCTCTCCGGGCCGGGCGTGGAGGCGGGTCAAGGAAGGGTGGGCAGGGCGCCCCCGGGAGCCCTTGACAAAGGCAGCTCGCCCCTGCGTCCGGGGGAGGAGGCGGGATCCCGGAGGAGGGGGGGAGGGAGGGGCGCGGGGTGTTTCGGAGGGGAGGGGCGCTCCCCTGCAGGGGGACGTGTTTTGCTCTGTAGCTTTGTCATTGTGGCGTCGTGGACTCGGAGGGAGAGAAAGGAGACGGTGCTTGCGGGGTAGAGGGGAAGGGGGACCGGCCGCCCCCCTCCCCCGGCAGCAGCTGTACCACGTCCGGGGACATCTTGGGAGGAGGGCGACCCTGCAACATTCGCGCGTGTAAACACCCTGCGGAGAACTACATACACGGCTGTGTGTGCCCACGCATGTGCAGACGTACGTGTCCGTGCCGGGTGGGAAGCGGCGGAAGGGAAATCACAGCCGCGCAATAAAAAGAAGCCGTTTTTCTGCAGTGAACCGTCTCCCTTTTTATTTATCGATAATGCATAGAATCCAGTAGACATCCCCCCGAGAGCCCCGGCTGTTGTCGCCGAGGAGGGGTATCCCACTCAGGACAGTGTCCAGTGGTTCGCTCTGTCCTGGAACCGGTACCTCAGCAGCCGCTGCGGCGAGGAGAGCTCGACAGCCATCGCTGCCTGCCGTCATAGTGCCTTCTCCGCGCGGTCATTCATTGTCAGCCGTCCAAAAAACAGCCAGCCACAAGCTTTGCAAGCCGCCGCCTTTCCCCGAGTACGAGAATTTCCGTATGTCTCAGTACCCAGTATGCCAAGAAAAGGCACAATCTTTGATGCGAATTCCTTCAGACTTTAGTTTCCATCTTTGGCCTAAAGCCCCTGAAAGCAAATAGTTTGCATGTTTTGTGAGGTGGCAGGTTTGGTTTTTTGTTGGTTTTTTTTTTTGTAACTGCCGACTCTTTTATCAGTATATTTACACTCTGCCCTTTAATAGCATTTGTTAAGATTAGCACACACACTGTAATATTTTCCCCATTATCTAAGCTCAGCAGCCTCATTAATAGCTGGGTTAATCCCCCACACCTCTAAATATCTGAAACAAAGAAAGCAATAAGTGTGTAAGTTGATCCTATTTCCTCTTCCTTTGCTTAGTGCAGCAGTGAAAATCGGAGAGCTTGCAGCGTTTGGGTGAAACCAAAGAATGCATTGCCCTTCTTTACTAAGGCTCACTTGCATGTATCTTTTTAATCTGATGTAATATGGATGAAAGAAATACTCAGCTACTGCAGAGGTTTGCAATTATTACTTAGTCCATAAGCTATAACCCAAGAAAAGGGAGAAAATTTCTAAGACAATTTTTTCAACAATTCTGTGTATGTAAAATGCATAAGCTGCTCTCTGACCCATGTTTCTTGTAAGTGTGGCAAAATGGTACCGAGTGAAAGGTATAAACTGAGTGCAGCAGGCCAGCAAGTATTTTTTTTCCTCTAATCTGCTTAAGGAGCCTTATGTGCTTTGTCTTTGTCCCCTTTTTCTTGGCGTTTAGGATGCTCCTATTTCAATGGCATCTTACTAAGTGTCTGACTTTTAAAGATCCCTTCTGACCCAAACTATTCTATGATACTATGATTATTTGTCCCTAAGGTGTAGAGGGCCAGAGGGCAGATCAGCTACCATGCTGAAGAATGGTGATCATCTTAGGCCCCTGTTTTTGGGCCTGGGATTTATCAGTATGAATTAGGCACCTAAATTGCACATACAGGTAACAGGACAGGTGCTTAGAGATGGCAATCAGAACTGCTCATTAAATGGAAAAGCACATGAATGTTAGCAGACAGACACGATGAAGTATAGGCACCTATCACCAATTTACTATCCTGCAGGATACTCAGACCAAAACCAGGCTCAGCAGGGGATTAAAGTCATCCCCCTGGACGCAAGTGATAAAACCAGGCATTTATTTTCAAAGTAACCAGAGGTAATGGTAGTTTTTTATACAGCATCTCCCTACTTGCCTGGGAGAACTTGCCTGGAAAATGGGAGAGCTGGGGCCTAAGGGGAAACGCCCAGGCTGCCGCCGGGAGGCTGGGGATGCTGCTGAGGCTGTCCCGCTGTGGAAAAAAGCAGTTGAAGGCTCAGAGAGGAGGAACGCGTGGGAACAGGCTTTGTAGTTCAGGCTCTGTAATACTCTGGTGAAAACACTTAGCAAGGGTGTAGGGACCGAAGTTTCAGTCTCAAGTGTGCCTGTGTGTCTGTCGTTTGATGCCTTATTCAATGCACAGCAGTTATTAAATCTGGGACCACAATTAAGATCTCCTACTCCAGCTTGTCCTTAATTTTCCCAGGTTTTTTTTTTTATTTTCCTTTTAATGAAACAGAATTGTGTCTATGGTGCCTTCTGCTTAATAAAATGCTGTCGATGTGTGCTGGTGTTTGCTGAGCATGCCTGTCAGCTTGGGTCCCCTGGGGAACGTAAACAGCAGGACTCGTTTGTAAGTCTGCAAAGGGTGGTAAGCGCTGAGAAGCACAGCTTAGCCAAGGCGGTTGCTTATCTGGGCGTGCACAGTGCTAGAATATTAGGCTGGCAAGTATAAAAATAAAATGGCTTCTACAGTGGATGTGATTTTTTGGGTGTTGGTATATAAATTCCATCTAAATTTTACAGTAGTCTGTTCAGTTCACAAAGCTTCAGAAGCATTCAGAGCCAGGTATCATACAAGAGAGTCTTTGCACTTCTTATATTTTCTTACCAGCATTTGTATCTCCTTTTCTTTGTTCCCTTATGCAGTTTCTTATGTGGGTGTGAGAACTATGTGATATGCTCCACCTGCCATATGGAGCAGAAGTCTTGAATGTATCTGTCTTCTGTATTAAATCTCAGCTGAAAAGCCCCATTTGCTGCCTTGTCTGACTTCTTCAGAGACAGTGTTGCTTCTCTAATCAGTTTTCTAACAACGTCATTTTTGGGGTGGGGGCAGGGGGGTGTACAATCTGCCTCAGAGCTAATGGGCAAAAATGTCTGTAGGGATCTCATTCATGTGACTGTTTGCTCTCATTGTGACTGGATGTGATAAGGATGCTCGGTCACGCCGGTGCGGGAGCTGGACCCTGTCCCTCAACCAGCCCTAAAGGGAGTGTTGCACCAAGACAAGCAGCAGGACGTTCTGCTTTGACACCAAGTGAGTGCTGAGTCCAGAGAAGACAATGCTGCGAAGAAGCGGTGACCTTGTAGCTGTCTCGTTTGGGGTCCAGTTCCAAGACATCTGTTAATTTAAAATTGGCTGTGAGAACTGTCGGAGCAAATGGCTTGGAAACGAGGTGCCATAATGGGAAAAAAACCCGATGCTATATAACACTGCTGGTTCAAAAAATCTTCTTAAAACCCACCACCCCCGCTTCTTTCGCAGCTACAACACGCTCTGTCATTGTCTGTGTCTCCCATGCACGGGGTGATGAATCGCCATTTTAGGCAGGCGGTTTATGGCTCATAAATACTTGGGTGTGTCAGACTGTAATGGATCCCTTAGGAATGACAGTACTGTTTGGGCAGTGGCTGAACACATCCCTCTGAATTCCCATCCCTCCAGCATAGAAAATGGATTTTAATGGTCACAAACAGATGGTGTTCATGAAAGGGAGGAAAAAAACCCGGATTATAGCTCATGTCAGACAGAGTGGAGAAAATAATCTGCGATATTTAAAGCTTTATTTTATTAGAAGCAGGAATATAGCTTCAAGCAGTTCTAGTACAATTAAAAAAATTTAACTATTATTACAAACAATAAGTAGATCTTAAAAGACAAAGCAGTTCAGGTCAAACTAAGTAAGAAGAAGCTAAACTCCAAGAATGGGCCTATATTTTAGCTTGCCTTTTTTTCTTTGTTTTATTCAGATTAATGGGATTTGCTTGCCCTAATTCAGCTGTGAGGCAGCAGAAAGAGTTATACCAAAGTGTCCTGCATCCCAGGAGAATGTCACTAACAGTACCTCAACTTTTTGAGCATTATCTAAGTCCCTTAGAGATCTAGTTCTTTGCATTTATTAGAAAGGCCAGGAAAAAAAAAACCCACAGTCTTGCATCACCCTGAAATAATTATTTTAAACAGGGTACTGCACTGAAAATTCACTGATCCTAGCAACTTTGGCTCAGATGCTTGTTCAAGCCTCTAGAGAGCACATAAACACCCATTAATGCATATTTCATGTGTAATACAGTGATAAATACAAGGCCTATTACTGATTGTGTCTCAGACACATAAGACTTAAATTTCACTGTAGACCCTTAACTTTCTGAGTGTGATCTATTAAAAAAACAATCCATATAATGCCTTAGATGTTTGTTTCCATTATCATCTCCAATCACTATCAGCAAACGCACCCAGAATCCTGGGAGCCAGGATCAGAGCCCATAACATTTGGTTCTTCGTGTGTTATGGTGGCGAATTTAGTGATGATATATGCTCTTTCTGATCCTGTGAATCTTTCATTCCTGCCTTTGTGCATGCCCTGTTTCAAAAGGGTTAAATATTGTCTTTGTTCTTCCACTTTACCCAACGGAGGGCATAAGATGGTGGCTAAGGTATGTCTTCTGAAGTACCGGGTGCTCTTCTGAATGCCATTTGACTTGATGATGCACAGGGAGCTTAAAGGTGAATGATAGCATCTCCTCATTAAGATGTGTTTTAAAAAGTAAAGATACATGTATATAAAGCAGTAACAGGTATCCAAGCATATTTGTAGACTTTCTGTGAGAAACCTTTCTTCTGCACCGGCATCTCTTGGAGGGTGGCAGAAAAATTCACATACTTCTTTTCACTCCTTGCTTTTCGCTGCCACGTGTTGCATATTACAAAACTAAATTTCTAAATGCTTAACACTGTGCAGGGATTTTAGACTATGATATCCATTCCTAGGATCCGGTGGCCAAAACATTTTCTAGTTCCAGCCTGGTGTATGTCTCTGGAGTCAAAAGGGAGGTAAAATATTTTTGCCTACTCTGATGTCAGACAAAGCTTCCAGTGAAAAATGTGAAATCAAAGGAGAGCTGAGATGGGACCTTGGACTATGAGATGAGCTGGAGAGGGTTTGCTACCCTGGCAAGTTGCTGCAGTGTCCTGTGATGCCTCGCTGGCATGTGGGAAGGTCCAGTGCTGGCCTGTTACGGCTCGACTGAGCAGTGATTTGGTTTTCATTCCAGAGTGTGTAGTCTATGAGAATTGCAGGCCATTTCCTTGGTATAAGGGGGAAAACTAGAGGAAGGGTGTGATTAAACTACCAAAGTGATGGATTTAGCTGGTTGCTGTGGTCCTGGCTGGTGGCCAGCAGCACTGGGAAGCTGCAGTGGGCAGCCTGGAAGTGCAGGAAACACAAGGACATGGAGGAAGCAGATAATGGGCAAATAAATTAAATGGCATATGGGAAAATGCAAGAAGAAATTAATATTATGGAGACACAGTGTTCTTTGTCACAATCTTTTATACGAATCCTCTTGTAGAGTGGATAATGGCACGAAGGGGAGAATTAGCTTTCAGAGTCAAAACAAAAAGTGCAAAATATTTTTTGTGAAATGGTCGAGGGATCTTTATGCCCTGTAAGAGAACACAAGGATGTGGCCTCCAGCTGCATCTGCAGGGAGACGTAAGAAGCAACTGGGACCGCAGCTTTGTCAAGCTTGTACCAGAGAATCTTAATTTCTTCACAGGGCTTTTTGTGAGAGTTGCAATAGACAAAGGCCCAATATTCATCTCTCTGGCCCTGAACCAAGCGTGTTATAGTCGATTCTCCGTCTTATTAACCTCCTCTGAGCTCCGCTGGGAGCCAGTTACTGACATTTGCGCTGTGCTTGGAATGCGAGTATCAGCATGTTAAATCACCACTAGCGTACAGTGTTGCCAGCTTCTCTTTTTTTTTTTTTGTGAAGAAATAATCACAATGTCTGAAGTATTCCTTGAAGTCTGTGCTTCTGAATCCGTTTGAGTATGAATATCTCAAAATTCCTTAAAGAAGGAAAAAAAAGAAAGAAAGAAAAAGAAGTTGAAAATACGAACCAAATGCAAAAATCAAAAGAGAACTGAACAATAAAAAATGGAATATGCTTTTTGACGCTCATGATTTTTGTGGCATGGCCAATCACTTTTCAATGGTTGGGCTTGGCAAAAGTGGAAAAATTACAGAAAAGTGTGGACAACATTTCCTGCAAATCTTTCTAAGGGAAGAAAGAACTGAGGAACAAAGGGGACATGAGAAGGTCTTTGTCTTTTTCTCAAGGGTAAACATTGCCTGTCATTGTGTGAAACAGAAGGCAGCAGTGTATGCCTGGTGGCCCTCAGAGCTTCAGGCCATTTCGGTGGTTATTGAACCGCCATGGCTGGAGCCTTGGAGAACAGTATATGTTGGGTAATAACTGCGGGGCTGGTCTGTGTGATCTGGGCAGCTGTCCCTTCCAGGCTCTGCCGAGACAACCGACTCGTTTCACTGAACACCCCTCTGATGGTAATAACTTCTAGTCCCAGCTAACTGAAAATGGATGGAAACCAGTGACCTGGAGGTGAAAGGTGCCACATCCCATTCCAGTGCCCTGAGTCACTCGTGCTTGCCTTACAATGAGCTTTCTGTGCCGCTCCAAGGGATGCTTTTGCTTTGCTGCTCTCCAGCACTACTTGTGAGCTGTGGTGAAAACAAATGAACTGCTTTCCTCAAACTCTTCCCCTATGGCCCCTTGTTTATTTTAAAGGGCATAGTAGCACATAATGCATAGCCTAGGACCGTATTGCTGATTATAAATATCACCTTGCTTTGGCTTCTCGCACCTTGAAAATTCAGATCTTTGCTGAAGCCTGGACACTGTGCAGCTCATACTGGAGTGTGCGTTGTGGGTTACTGGATGTGAGTAAACACAGGCTGCAAGTTCAATGCAAATGATTTCCGTTTCACATTTTGTCCCTTTTTTTTTTTTTTTTTTACAGCAATGTGGGTCTGTAATTCCTGGAAGCTGACAGTATTTCAGCCAAGGAAGTTACCTATATACACGTAACAGAGCTTCTGTTTGTAAATTGTTGGTCTAGTCTGTAAGGTTTTGCATGTTTGTAATGGCCCAGAGACTACACAGTTTAATCCTCCTGGCTTATGAAAAGGAGCAGGAGAAGCTTGTCTATTTAACTAACATTGGTCTAGCCGGTCAATGGCAAAGGCATACTGATGACCGAGGTGTTTACATGCATATGGAAATGTAGCTCATTATTTCTGCAAGTACCATTCATCTCTACTATTGTGTGGCTCCGCACCTTATCTAGGGTACCACATGTTGGATGTGCCACACACACTGTGTGCTGTGTCAGGGTAGGATAGACTTACTGTGCAAATTCTGCAGCACACCTGCCACGTTAAGAAAATAGTACTAACTAAAACTCTTTCCTTCACCACTCCAAAATAAAGGAAAACCTGTTAATCAAAATGAGAAGGATCCGGAAGGACTGAATGAAGCTCCCTCTTACTATCTCTCCTCCATTGTGCTTCACTTCTTTCTGTTGTGAGGCATCACCACTGTGTTTGCCTGAAGTATGACACAGCAGCACTAATCCTGTTTGGTTAAAACAATGCCTTGATGCTATTTATTTTTGTGAAATGAATGTAGTCCTCCGTAGGGCCCTTCTGCCTCAGTGTTTTGCAGGAAAGGCTGGGAGTCTATTCATAAAACTTCCAAAGTGTTATTGTTAAAACATCTCTTTGCTATGTCACTCTTTTCCCTTTCCTCCCCTCATTCAAAATAATACATTGTCATTAGTGACTTATAATGCTCTCTCTCCAAGCGCAGTGTATCCAGCTTTCCTCAATTTTTTTTTTCCCAAGCTTCCTTCCTATTTAAACAAAGAATTGTTTTAGTCGGTTTGGACCCAAATATTCCTAGCCTTACTATAATGACAAAAAAAAAAAAAATCACAGTTTTATGCAGTGATTTGTAAGCACTGCAGTTTTATTGCTCTTGTGAGCTGCAGCATTATGATTTGTTACAACAGAGAAGTTATGTTCTAATATGGGCATTCTTGCAATGTTCACTCTGACCTTTGTGATAGTCTTTCTATGGCTAATGTGGCCAAAACTTTAGGCTTTTAATACATGGGTCAGTTTATGAATCCCTCTAAGTGTCATTTCAGCAAGAAGGGAAAAAGGGAGGAAGGTGTGCTGTTATAACTCAGTAATGGTGTGTAGTATTAGCCCTTGTACTCGTAAGTGAAGATTGTCACATAATGTATCTTGATTTTCAGACACCTTAACTTGGCATTTAGTTTTTTACTTAATGACTTTTAAAGTCCAGAAGATCCGTAAGATCACCCAAAATGACATTTTCAGTAATTTGGACTCTCAGTTATTACTTGGCCAATCTTTACACTGAGCCCACTGTGTTGCCTCTGATGAAATCAGGTCCTACAGTAGAGTCACCAGTCCCTCATCTGAGCGCAGTGAGGTATGCTGAACCCAAAACATGCCCACCGCATGCCAGAAATTAATAATCTTCATTGTTAACTTACTTATTTATTCAAATTTTCCTGTCTTTACAGTTTGAAACTATTGGTTCTTGTTACAGTTTATGCTACTGCATCAAAACCAATAGTTTCCAATTTTCTTCTTGTGAAAGCATTTATTCACTGTAACCATGTTACATCTAAGTCTCCATTTTGATAAAATGAGCTCCATAGGTATCTTGGTAAGGCAAATTCTACAGTCAAGGAATATTCTTTTGTGCCTCTTTTCACACTCCCATGAAACTACTAGTATGGTTTCTGAAGGAGATGTGACTTACGTTAATCACAGTGTCTGTCTGTCCAACTCCTTCTCATTCTTTTCCTCATATCTTACTAAATCTTTGGCCACTTTAACTCCAAACTGTCAGAGGGGCAATGGTCTCAGAGTCATTACAGTCTACATATTTCAAGTTATATGAAAATTGTTGCGCCGGGAGGAGGTGAGGCACATCTGTGGTGCTGCGGAAGGAAAGGCAGCTGGAGCTCAGCCAGCCAGCCTGTGCCCCGGGGCTGCCCAGCCACCACTGCGTGAGCCCTTTCCCCATAGCAATAGTGAGGAGACAGCAAGAACACTTTAGGGGCAGAACTGTGCTCTTGCATAAGTGGTGGAGGAATAAAGAAACCAAGGATGCAGTTTGATAGGAAACCAACTTTCCTAGGTTTTTTTCATAAGCTGCAGAACTAATCATAAACTGCAGGCATCACTACTGGATGGAGCAGTTCCCAGTCAAAAGAGACTTTCCTGTACATCAGATGTAGGTGTTACAAAATTAAAGATGCCAGCTACGTCAATTATTATTTGCATGCTGGGAAGATATTTGCTACTTTTGGATTTTTATATCTCTGCGCCTGTGAATTTCAGCTTTGTTGATACTAGTGAACACTTGATGATTACTTGGCAAGAAATGTGGTCTGCATTATAAGACACTCTACGGTGCTGTGAATAGAAGTCATACAGGCTGAAGCATTCAAGACATTTCTGCCATAGCACAAATGGAATAAAATACTCCAACAAGCTCTGATAGTCAGCCACTTCTGGTAACTAATATATATTGTGATGACTTTTACTATCCCTGCCATGTTATGAATTATTATCCTGCATGTTGCCTTAAACAATTAGCAACACAAATTCCGATTTCCTGCCCTATCGTTCTAACAACCCGCCAATTATATATATAAATGTACAGACTCACAAGATAGGCTATCATCTCTTGGAGGAAGCAATTATTGGACAATGTGTGTCAGCCGGAAGATTAAGGGCCCCATGCTAGTTCAAAGAGTTAAGTTTTGATTCTCATGATCTGTTATATCAGTGACTTTGGGATTAATAGCCACCTGAGATCAAGATGATTTGCGTAAAAACATTACTGATGGTACCGTACGGTGTGTAGGGGTCAGGCGTGTATGACTGGGGATCAGTATTCATGGAGCTCATGGGAGGATCATCAGGCATCTATCTGGGAATGGGCTAAAAAAAAAAGCATGTAAAAAATAGTTTATTTGTAATTTTAGACAATCTACAGACCTCTAAATATATTTATTTTATACTTGCATTTTTCAAAGAAAAATTCTTTTAAAAAAACCTTGCAATGATATTATATTACACTTTGACTTGCAGAGGCTTTGGCTGATTCAAAGATCATGAATGAATTTTTAGGCATTAAAGGAAATGCTCCCTTGATACCATGCAAAACTAAGATGCGTCACTTTTCCTGCCACAGAGATAGGGTTCTTGGCAAGTTTAGTTTAACACATTATATTATGTGTTATACACATTATATACATACATTATATTATGTATGTATATTACTATGTATATGTCTTGTACATAATGTAAATACAAATATAAATATATAACATAGATACAAAATATAGCAAATAATATATAATACTAGGGGAATATGTAATATTATGCATAATCAGTCAATATTTTTTATAGCGTCAGATTCCTTACTGCAGAGGTATTTTTACTTAGCATTTGAAATAATCTGGAATTTGTTGTGTCTGAATGGTTAACAGAACGGTTGCAAGGAGGTAGCCAGAACTGGCATAGTATGGGCAGTAAGGTAAAACTGGGAAAGGTGCAGTAGTATAAAATAGTGGGGAAAGAGTTACTGTGAGCATAGACAAGGGAAACGAGGCTGAAACTGATGGGTTTATTTGTTCTAGGTGATCATTGCTCAACTGAGGTAAATTTGCCATCACTGTTTGAGAAACCGTACCCGTTTCTCTGCTGAGGCTATAGCAGAACACAGGGGTGTGCATCTGTGTGCTTGTGAACTGGCCATGATGAGTGTGTACTGGTTCAGAGGGATCTACTTGGAGTGGCCTCAAGCAGGGCCAGGGAGTGAGCTAAGGGTCTGGTGGTGTGAACAAGCAGAAGCCCATTTCTGGGCTCATTCTCTTTTATTTCAGCAATGCTATGCTCATATGTGGCTAAGCGAGGTAAACCGGATCCCACGTTTGCTTTTGTCCTCACATTTTTAAATTATGGAAAAATCAGTTATACATATAATAACTAGTGGTTTGTTACCTTCACTGAACTTTATAGTTCAATGCTGAATTTGTTGAATTTAATCTTCCAGCTACTGTGTCTCGTTAGGCATTATTTTTGTTAAATCTCTTCCTCACTGTAAATGTACATAGGTTGTAATCAAGTAATTTCTTAACCTCTTGAATAAATTGAAGTAGATGAAACTTTCTTCAGTCTCTACCTAACAGCTGTATTTTCCTGCTTTAACCATTCTCCCCTAAGCCCTTTGCAAATTTTCAGCCTCCTTTTTTGAAGTGTGGTTTCCCAAAAAGGACACAGTGTTCTAGCAATGAGCTCAGTGATGACATATGCAGAGAAAGTACCATCTCTTTGCCACTTGGTATTATTGCCCCTCCTTCATCCAAAAATCTTTTACGCTTTTAAATATAGGCTGTTCTGCTCAATTAGCTGTCTTGTAGAGCCCCGAGGCAGTTCCCCACTGCAGAAGGCTGATCTCCATTCTTTCTCCGCAGCTGCCCAAGCTTTTGTTTTGAAAACACGTTTTGCTTGGCTGGGCATAGTGTACAGGGCAGACAAATTGCTCTGACTGCTCTTTTAACCTTCGTGATATCTGCACATTTTATCAGCAATTTGGAACTTATTTTCAGATAGTTAATGAAAATGATGATTCTGCACGTGCTGCTTGCCCACTGTTTTTTAAAGATCTGTGAATCAACTAGTCGTTAATCAACTGAACATGTGCTCCAGTGAAGGCTTATAGGATTGCGTTTTTCCTATAGTTAGTATAGAAAGGCACAAATACAAAATGAATAAAATGGACACCTAGAAGTGCTTGCTTTTTGAATGAAACTTGAAGTCTCAGAGAGCGAAATACATTTCACATGGCAAATTTCTTTTACATCATGGTAGCTGCTCTTGGTCTGTAACCTTTGCACAGCACAACTGGACTTTCCAATGGCTATGAGATAGTTTAATTTAGCTCACCTTTTCCTCTGGCTCATGAATTTACTCTGAGAGTGCACAAAAAAAGATCTGTAATGAGTCGTTGATCAATAAAGAGTATTTTTTTTTCTTTACTTTTTCTTTTGGTCTCTGAATTAGAGGGGAAGAGAGAAAACTTAGATTTAATTTGTTCTGGTTCAAATCAAATTCTTGCTGGTGAATGAAAGAAAAAAGTGGAGGGTGTGAATAGAACAAATGGATATTTCTAGACTAGATAGATGCATGGAGAACACTGATAAAGTCAGGATCTTTGCAGGCAAAAGCGTGGGTTTGGCAAAACGTAGTTCTCACTTAAAAAAGATATTATTAATAAAAAATAGGTGGGAGATCTTTTAAACACTAGGCCCTGAAATATCACAAACATTATATCCATCTGTAAAAGTCTGAGTGATACTTATGTGGTGTTTGGGAAAATGACTTTTAAAAAAATTTACAAGAGGTTAAAAAAACTTCAATTTCTCTTAGTCTATCTGAAATGCATAAGGTTGGCAGTTGTTGTTATGAAGACAGAAGAAAAGGACGCGCGTGAAGAACTTCCCTGTGTACTACATCCTCTAGCTAGAATGCTGTTTGCTCGTGCTCAGCACTATGTACTACATAGAATGCACATCTAAACGTTGAGAGCTAGCTACATGATTTAAGAAGGTGACCGGTCATAAACAACTTGATGCAAGATGAAGTTTTCCTTTTGTACACTTAAAAGTAAGCTCTTCGAGACTTGTTCTGTATGTAAATACAAATAACCCTGCACAAAACCCCCTCAATTAAAACCTTTCTTTTAAATGTCTGTCTCAAATAGAGGAAGCTTGGTTTCACTCCATGTTCTCTGGAAAGGCCACCTCTACTAAGCCATCTTCACCTATTGCTCACTGATTAGATGCTTCTTTGTATTTGGATATACATTGCAAGAAAGAACTGATTTTCCCTATCTTTTGTTATTTACACAGATCACAGAGCCATGAGCTATGAAAGCAGCACAAACTCTGCAACAATTCTTTTTTACCTAGTAGTAAAATACAATTTATTATGCAGTTACTCAGTTTAAAAGCTTAGTCCCCCAGAAGTTATTGTTTTCTTAAGAAATACACATGCCTTTACAAGCAGTTCATTAGCATTATTCTCTGGTCTTTTCCTTCCTTTCTGGCTCAACAGAATTGCTGCTGTTTGCTTGGAGCCAATGGCTCCCAATGAGACTCTAAGTGGGAGGTGTGTCATACACCATGGTATTGAATCACACTTATTTTTCTAATTAAGGGTCTACAAAGGCTTTTATAAGCATAATGCATTTTTGCTTACTGTCATGGCTTTCCCTTCTATCTCCAAGAGGGAACAAGACAGATAAGGCAAACACTTTTCCCCTGATTTTTGTTCAACTTAATATAACTTCTATTATAGTAGCAAAGCAGGGGGACAGGAGTACAGTACAAGAGTAATCTGTCTGAAAGAGATGGCACACACAAAACTCCCAGGGTTTCTCTGCTAGTATAATGACTGACTGACATGATCAGAACAGAATTCACGTGGCAGGCTCCTCTTAATGCTGTCTTTAAATAATAACACTGCTCCCAGTGCTCTAGAGTAATTGTCTGTCTGTCTGCGTTTGATAGCATCAGCTGGGAAGCATGTATTTTCTCCTAGGTAGTTAAGTGTCTAACAAGTCTGGGATTCAGAATTAAACCAAAGGAAAAAAAAAAAGATACCTTTGAAATCATCAATGCAAAGTGCATTGAGAGTTTCCTGTCTGCAACCTGAAGTGCCTTGCTTCAGCCTAGAGCCGTACAGAGACTAAAAATAGAGGCTCACTGAGCTCCTTGCTGCTGTAAAAACCTGTAAAACCTTCAGAAACTGCAGCGTGGAGAACCATAGAATAGTTTGGATTGAAAGGGACCTTTAAAGGTCATCTAGTCCAACCGCCCTGCAAGGAGCAGGTACATCTCCAACTAGATCACGTTTCTCAGAGCCCCATCCAACCTGGCCTTGAATGTTTCCAGAGATGGGAACCTCTTTGGGCAATCTTTTCAGGTGTTCCACCACCCTCATTGTAAAAAAAAAATTCCTGATGTCTAGTCTGAAGAGCCCTTCTAGACAAGGGCACCCATCTCTCCTTCCACAAAAATAACTTCTCCAATGCACATGTGAAGAGGAGAGCTCGAAGTGTTTTGTCACAAACTGCTTATTCTGAGTGTCCCGGTAGCCTGGCTGGCAGTGTACAGTGATGCTGTCTCAGGAGTGCCTTGAGTGATGTCCACAGGGCTCAAATCTGGAGTTCTGGAGGATAGCAAAGGCATCTTTGGAGTTGTGTGCCAGTTAGTTATGGGGAGAAGATGTCTGTTTTATGAGTAAACAGCTGTTTTCTCTCAGGTTTGTGGGGTCAAATACCTGTCTGATGGCTGGGTTGTAGGAAAAGCATTTGTGGCTGTTTAAATTGGGATGAAGCCATGGCTGGAACTGGCTTTGTTCTTTCTGGCCGTTGAAGACAGATAAAGGGTGTCATTGGCAATTTGTCTATAAGAAGGGCTGTTACAGCAATTAATGTTCATTTCAGTTTCTGCTTGTTATCTTTGATAAATGAAGGATGCTTAGGATCAGGAGTGCCTCCTGAAATGACGACTCTGCATGCAAACACAAGTTGAAATCACTGGTACAGCGCTTGCTTCACATTGCTGCTGTTCTACCACGTGTTAATTTCCTTCACCTCTGTGCTACGCTGGGTCGCATTCCAGTGAGGACGATGTGCATAACCTACCTGTGGGCTCAGGCAAGTGAAGTAAATTCCCTCTCCTTCACTGCCTCGCTTGCCTTCCCTCTGTGCTCTGCGTGACAAGATGAAATGTGTGCCACTGGAGTGGAATAAAACAGAAAGGCACTTGCAACTTCGTTAATATGATGAGGGTGATGTGGTGAAGGGAAGCAACTTTCTGATTTGATCAGACATCTAGGAGTCTTAAAGAACATTACTCCGCTTGTCCTGAAAAGATCCACAAAGCTGCAAAATAGTAATAACTCACAAATACATCCATCACCTCTCCAAATCTTCCTCTGATTAAACTGCTTGGAATTCTACTTGGCAATGATAAAGAATGGCATTTGAGAAAGGTCACAAGAAACATTTTCAAGTTCACTCATCTGGAATAGATACGTATTTGGATTGCTCAGTTGTAGTGTATTGATCACCACAGTGATTTCAGAGCTCTGCATTTCTGGTAAGGAGGATGATTTTAGGTAGCAAGCTCAGACCTATCTGACCCTTGCCACACTTTTACAACAGGACCACAAAAAGAAGTTCCTTGATGGTAAGGTAGGTGCATCACATGGGCTGCTCCAGCAGTCCTCTCCTGTGAGGGAACTCAGTGAATGTGGTCCTTCCATGCAAGTGGGGCAGCTTCTTGCCATGAACCGTGGGATAAGGGTGTGCACATTGCCTCAAGAGAGGCGGTGCATTGGTTCACCCTCTCAGCTTGCCCCATGGTAGCTGTTCTTGCCTGTATTGTGTGTTGAGACCTCACAATAAGTGATTGTTTTAGGCTGAGGCAGCCAGTCTTCCTGAGCTCACAAGCCACACGCTGAAATCTTCACGTGGCAAACAGCTGCAAGGCATGTTCCCCATGGCCCAGGATGACAAGAGGAGGGAGAGCTCCAGGAGCGATTCAGAGGCAGGATGAGCCAATGGTTCCCAGCTTCCTAGCAGAGGCCTGAGCACTAAGGCTTCTGTATGTGAGAAGCTGCTCTGCAGAACCGATGACACACCTGAGCTACTGAAGTTATTACCTGGCTATCAGACTAACAGGTTGCAGACAAATCTGTGGAAAATTCTCTGTTTTGCGTTTTCTCTCTTCAGCGTTAGTTCTGCAGCACTGAAGCCTGAGAATGGAGAATGGAGCCTCTGAGCTCCACTGGGACTGCCACCCAAGATGATTCACACAGTGTTTTAAGTCCCCTTTCTTAGCACTAATAGAGTTCCTGATGAACCAAATTACTCCCACCCAAAGCTGAATTAACCTGCCTCTGTAGCAGTAGCAGTAACAGTAACATTTTTGCTCTATCTCAGTACAAATTGAGGGAAAATTATTTTACCGAGTAAAACCTCTATACTTACCTGCCTCCACAGTTTCACTGTGGGCCATCTATGGCTAGGTACATGGGTACACATTTCAAACTACAAATACCTCTGTGAATTAAATATATATTGTCATTGTTACCTGGCTGTTAAAAGCCATTGAGTGTATCCATCCTTTTAAAATGTTTCAACACCTTTGGGAAAAAGAGGAATAAAGACTGTCATGTGCTGTGCATGTGTTTTGGGTCCGTGTCTACAGATTTTCCTCCAAGTAGAAAAGTGCCTTATTTAGGTGGATGGATTTATGTGAAGAACGTTCTGTAGAAACTGGAGTCCAAACGTAAGCAGTTAGTTTTAATCAGTGTAGCAGAGACAGTGGGACATCAAAGAAGTAGGAACTTGTTAGCCAAGTCTCTATGGTTGAACTATAGGTCAGCACTAGAATTGCCAAAAATTGTGCCACTTTGTACACACGGCTGCTTTCTGCGTAGAGGTCAGGTTGCCTACAGGATCTGTCCTGATGGTAAATTCCCAGTTTTACACTCATTGGCAGGCAAGCTTAGTGTGTACAGGGGAACAGCACAGAGAAACAATCTTTTTCCTTGCATCGTCTTTGAACTGGCAAATCCTGATGCACATCCCTGCACCTGCACAGAGCAAAGAGTAAATGGAAATTACGTCACGTCTTACTGGATCAAATGTTATCTTCTTACTCCTTTACGTCTTTTTTTTTATTGGTAATAAACAAAAGAAACTTGTCCCTTTAAATGACAGACTCTCTTTTACTTTGCTCATATTGTCAGAAGTCATTGTTTAGGCCTTGTTCACCCTTTGGTAGAAGCTATAGATAACTTTGCAGGACATTTCTGAGAGCAAGAAGAGAGACTGTCCTGTGTTAATAATCACGGAGGTGTGGCTAGCATGGAGAGTACAAGGAAATGTTTAAAGTAACAGTGCATGAAAATCTGGTAGCTCTATTTTTTCACTTTATCATCTAAATCCTTCAATATGAGAGGAAAGATGAAAAATGGGTCTCTTCTCCTCGTAACGTCTGTCTCATTAAGACATCTTCTCCTGTTCAGTGCAGGTAGGGTTCAACACTGAGATATTTTCTCTTCCCCGTGAAGAGACATGGGAGACTTGGACTGGAGAAGAGGAAATTCTGCTATAAGGCAAACAGGGATGTGTAATAACCCTTAAACTTTCCTGAAGTTCATATCCCAGTTTTACTATTTCAGATAATTTTTGTGGAGAGCTTTACAGCTTGGAAGACCAGAAGAGGTCACTGCCTTTCTCATCTCATGCCTTACATAGCACACAGTGTTATAAAAGTTGTCTTGTTGCCCCAGCACTAAGCACATGGCTATGGCTGAACCAGAAAATTGTGTGTCCGAGTTCAGAGTTCAGTTCACCAGAGTCTGGTGAAGCTGTGATATTCCATCACAAATCACACTTCTTTAGGCTTCTTTTGGAAGAAGACTCTTGATTAGCATCTTCATCTCTGAAAATGGTTGTACATCAAGGCTTAAAATGCTTAATGGTATTATTTGAAAGTCTTTCAAATTCACTCGTGTGGGCAGGAAGTAGGAAAATGACATAATATCAGCAGAATAAGGCAAAATAGAACATGCAGGCTTGTACACTGTAAGGTTAAATATGTGATATTAGAAAATTAATGTTACATATGTTTGTTGCTGCACAATCCAGGGAATGGTGACAAATGGAATGTAGTCAGTCCAGCGAGAAATACCAAGAGAAATACCAAGGGGAGCCAGGAAACTGTTGTCAGGCAGCAATGACATCAGCCTGCAATCCTTGCCAGCCTCCCTCCACCACGTCCACAGTTCCAGATTGCTGCTCTGCAAAGGGCTGTCACGCCCTTCCCATTAGATCACTGTACACAGGACCAACTAAAACTTTTTTTTTCCCCCTAGTTTACAAGAATGCATCCTGATTATCTGATATCTGATGTTGAATAAGCCCTTGTTTTGCTTATATGAACAAAACATTCAGCATTTCAGATGGATTCCCTTCTCCTTGCCCTACCGTGGCCCCCCCTTCAATTTTGTTTGTTTTCTCCAGAGCTTGTTAGAAAGATGAAGGCTCCTGTTTTGATGACTAGATCATCCCCTCCTCATGCTTTTGGGCTGCATCCACTCCTGCAACTGTTTCCCCAGGCTGCTTTTGAGAGGGCGTATAACATCTGAATTCCTTAGTAAAGAATCTGTCATTGTGGAGGTCAAATGGATGAGGAAACTGGTAGCCAACTAATGGTTTTTCCATGCTTGGCTTGTTCATTTCATAAATAGTAGAAAAAGTTCTTCAGTCAACAACTGATTTATTTTCAAAGTTTAGAAATGTTAGAAAATACTATTGGGAATTTAATCTTCCCAAGAGAGACACTGGCCTTTGATTTTCAGGTATTACTTTAAATATACCTAAAATTCATCAATGGTTAAACAGAGCCACTTCCAAGAATGTTTTGATGGCTTAGAAAGGTCAAACTAAAGGTTAGTTTAACTATTTTAAGTTGCATAACCTTCAAAAGACAGTGACAGCTGAAGTAACTCAGTTATTTTATGTAGCAATCAATATAATGGATGGAAAAGCATGAGAAGGGATATATAATTTTCAGAACTCACTGTTAAAAAACAGAAGTAGTGTTTTGATTGAAAGAGATGTATTTTTACTTCAGGATAGATAATGTGTTTTTCTATGCCATTGGAAAAAACTCAGTGAAGACAAAGTACTTCAATTTTACCATGAGACAGACTCAGCAAAATAAATTCTTTTGCCCTCATTGACAGTTATTGAATTATCTTGGAGTACAGCTAGAGCTTCCTTCTGGTTTTGTGTTGGAATACCTCACACAAATAAGTAATACTGCTTGTTAACATTATTCTAGGTAAGCAATGTGAAAAGCAAATTTTTTCACTTTTCCTTATATTCAGTTTCAATGGGAGTTGAAATCATAGACACTCTATTAGAAGTTATTTTTTCATTCTTTGTATCGACCAAGCAGCATCTTGTCACATAAGCACTCTCATAATTTTGAGGTGAACATGTTCAAGCCTGAGTATCGAGAAAGGTAGGAATTTCAAATCTGTCTTTAAAAGGAAAAAAAAAAAGCAGAGTCAAATATGTTGTTGACTGAAAGATGATCTTGTAACTGCAGCTGGTTTTTGTTATTTTGAAACCTTGTGGACCTTCCTATTTCTTCTGTAGTTGTAGAATCATAAAATCATGGAATGGTTAGAGTTGGAAGGGACATTCAAAGGTCATCTAGTCCAACCCCCCTGCAAGGAGCAGGGACATCCCCAACCAGATCAGGTTGCTCAGAGCCCCGTCCAACCTGGCCTTGAATGTTTCCAGGGATGGGGCATCTGCCACCTCTCTGGACAACCTGTTCCAGTGTTCCACCATCCTCAGTGTAAAAAATTTCTTCCTAATATCTAATCTGAATCTACCTCCTTCTGTTTTAAAATCATTACCCCTTATCCTGTCACAACAGGCCCCGCCAAAGATTTTCTCCCCTTCTTTCTTATAAGCCACCTTTAGTTATTGGAAGGCCACTATAAGGTCTCCCTGGAGCCTCCTCTTCTCCAGGCTGAACAGCCCCAACTCTCTCAGCCTGTCCTCATAGGAAGGGTGCTCCAGCCCTCTGATAATCTTCGTGGCACTGCTCTGGACCCACTCCAACTGGTCCATGTCTTTCTTATGTTGGGGGCTCCAGAGCTGGATGCAGTACTCCAGGTAGGGTCTCACCAGAGCAGAGTAGAGGACTCTCTCGACCTGCTGGCCATGCTCTTTTTGATACAACCAAGGAAACAATTGGCCTTTTGGGCTGCAAGCACACATTGCCGGCTCATGTTGAGCTTCTCGTCCACCAGCACTCTCAAGTCTGTCTCCTCAGGGCTACTTTCAATCTGTTCTCCCCTCAGCCTGTATTTGTGCTTGCGAATGCCTCAACCAATATGCAGGACCTTGCACTTGGCCTGGTTGAACTTCACGAGTTTTGCATGGGCTCACCTCTCCAGCCTGTCAAGGTCCCTCTGGATGGCAAACCTTCCCTCCAGTGTGTTGACCGCACCACATAGCTTGGTGTTGTCAGTAGACTTTCTGAGGGTGCACTCTATCACACTGTCCATGTTGCCAACAAAGATGTTAAACAGGGCCAGTCCCAATATTGACCCCTGAGGAACACCAGTCATCACCGGTCTCCACTTGCACACTGAGCTGTTGACCACAATGCATTGAGTGTGACCATCCAGCCAGTTCCTTATCCACTGAGTGGTCTGTCCAGCAAATCCATGTCTCACCAGTTTAGAGACAAGGATGTTGTGTGGGACAATGTCAAATGCTTTGCACAAGTCCAGGCAGATGACGTCAGTTGGTCACCCAATGTCCACTGATGCTGTAACTCCATCATAGAAGACCACTAAATTGGTCAGACATGATTTGCCCTTAGTGAAGCCATGTTGCCTGTCACCAATCACCTCCTTGTATTCCATGTGTCTTAGCGTGGTTTCCAGGAGTATCTGCTCCATGGCCTTGCCAGGCACAGACGTGAAGCTGACCAGCCTGTAGTTCCCTGGGTCTTCCTTGTTCCACTTTTGTAAAAATGGAGGTTATGTTACCCCTTTTTCAGTCATTGGGAACCTCACCACACTGCCACAACTTCTCAAATATGATTGACAGTGACTTGGCAACTTCATCTGGCAGTTCCCTCAGGACCTGCAGATACATCTCATCAGGTCTTATGGACTTGTGCACCTTCAGGTTCCTTAGATGTTTCCAAACCCGCTCTTCTGCTACAATAGGCAGTTCTTAATTCTCCCAGTCCCTGCTATACCTTCTGAGACTTGGCCGATGTGGCTAGAGCCCTTTCTGCTGAAGACTGAGGCAAAAAGTCATTTAGTACCTCAGCCTTCTCCATGTTCTGGGTAACCAGGTCTCCCATTTCCTTCTGGTGAGGACCCACATTCTCCCTGGTCTTCCTTTTATCCACAGCATGCCTAAAGCAGCTTTTCTTGTTGCCCTTGACGTCAGTGGCCAGATTCAATTCTATCAGGGCTTTAGCCTGCCTTACCTGATCCTGGGCCACTTGGACAATCTCTCTGTAATCTTCCCAAGCTACTTGTCCTTGCTTCCACTCTGTAGGCTTCATTTTTGTTTTTCAGTTGGTCCAGAAACTCCTCCACTGTGATGTTGCCTGTCCCTGCTCTCCCTTTAATCCTGATCCATAAGCTCTCTGTCAGCTCCTCCTCCATCCCCAGGCAGAGCTCCATACACTCTAGCCGGATGCTGACAAAGAGCCTATATCCCTCCATCCTAACACTCCAGTCACAGGAGTCGTCCCACCACATCTCCATGACGCCAAAAGATCGTAGCCCCGCAGGTGTGCGCACTTTTCTAACTTTTCCTGTTTGTTCTCCATGCTACATGTGTTGGCATAGAGACATTTAAGCTGGAGCCCTGATGAAGCCGACTTCCTAGCTGGAGCAGTAGGAATTCCCTTGAGCTGCACTTTAGCAGCTCCTACTTACCTAAAAGCTCAAGCACTTTTAAGCTCCTACTTACCTGTTGTCCTGAGAGATCTTTCACCTGTTTGTTTCTCCCCTCCCTTAACCCTTCCCTTAGTCTGCAGATAGCTCCATTCTGAGTCTTAGTCTTTTTCTCAGATCTCTACCACTTAAAGTCTTTGCCTTTTAAGAATGAGGATATTTATTTGTGTCTGATGTTGCAATAACAGATGCCACAAAAATAGACAAAGTTTTCTGTAGGAATTGCATGCGAACATTTGAGTGCACAATTTATCTCCTTTGCAGTTTCTATCAACACCCTAGAAAAATAATACCAGAAAAATACTGAGACTACAACATTGAAAAAATGTGGAAAAGAATTAATTAATAAAAATAAGAGCTAGTGCAATTATAAACTTCTGAGTACACTGAAATGGAATCTAACATGGCCCATATCTTAGTCTCCCTCCCATTCCCAAAATAGCCTTGACCACATACTCCAAAAATCACATTAAACTGCATTAGCATGTTTGAAAGAAGTAGTTATTATTTTTTTTACTTGGACAATCCTAGGGTTTGTTTGTTTGTTTGTTTATCTTTTAATGCCAAAATGAAAACCTGAATAAACTTAATTAATTCATTGATAAACTGATACATAAAATGTGATTTACTTTCGGGAGAGATTGGGCAGCTTTACCTTTTATTTTAAACCACTGAGCTTATTTGTAACAAAAAAAAATTTCTTCTTTTTAAAGAGATTAATCTGCATTAATTTTTTACTAACTTCAGTTGATTTGAATCAGTATTTGGGGGAATTATTTTTAAAATTATTTTTCAGCTTTTATCCAGCTCTAGTTTGGATATACTAGCCTTTGTTATCTTATATATCAGCCTAACCTGTTAATTGTTACTGGAAGTTTACCTTTGTTAAAAGTTAATTTAGTATTGATTCATCCCTATTTTTTTCAAATGTATATTTAAATTATATACTACTTTCTTTAGTCATTGAGTAGAGCAATTAATGGCTTACATGAGGTTTGTCCTTCATAAATATAATTAAAAATTCCTTCCTTCAAATGGAAATTGAGCTTCATAGAGCTTCTTCTGTCGTGACACAATTACAGCTGTTTTCCTCTTCCAGCTCCAGGGGAATATATATCCATTAAAGAGTCATTAGAGAAAAACGCACAATCAACTCCTCAGCAGGAACAAGAACCCACTCACCAAACCACGGGAGCAGTCTCAGTGACAGGCTAAATGCAGAGACTTCTTTACTTACTCTCTTTCCCTGACTTTATCGATCTGTCACTCTTTCCTGCATGCTGATGTGTCTTCAGTGCATGACCATCAGTACCGCTGAGTGTTAGGTAATCCAAATGATATACTGGACTGGGCTGCCTTCAGTTAGATCTGCATTAATAAATTAAATGGATTGAAGATATTTCTGGGCACTGAAGTCATCTGGCACAGAATAGACCACATCTATGGTAACAAATTTTTGCCACTGCGGGCACGCTGCCTATTGGGAAAGGTTCTTTGGACCCTCCAACTCCCAAACCATTCTCAGGAATTTCTTGGGAGAAACCTGGTTGATGTGGGCATATCTCAGGCTGTGGGCCATCCTCAGAGTTTATTAGTCTACACAAACCTATCCCAGTGGCCAGAAATGTTCCCATACATGATTTCATTTACTTGGAAGCTTGACCATACTTGGAGTGAGGGTGACAGCTTGCAAGTCCCAAGGTGCTGAGGTGCCCTGCGGAGTCAAGATGGCTTTTGAGTAGGCGTGGTTGCAAAAATGCCTGCCATGGACTTTCAGTTAGAGATGGGCTTTGGGAGATTTTTTTTTTTTAATGGATTTCTTTCTTGGATGCAAATATCTAAATAGTACTTTGAGAGTCCTTAGCTTCACTGCTCTTCCAAGAAAGTTTCACAGTGACAGTAGTGCAAAGCACTTCAGAGTACATGAAGAGGAATGGCTATGCTTAAAGACAGGGCCACGGCTTATTCCTTATACTGCTTTAGCCGCTATCGTGGTGTTTATGTGAGTGGGAGCACCTGGCCAAATGTAGCATAGATAGTGTCAGAGAGGACAGCACCCTCTGTATGAACACTATCAAACATCTGCTAAACTACCTACAAAATTTTTAATTTTTGCAGATCACTTCTTAGTTTTCTGAGAGGCAGGCACATACCTCATCTGAATGGGAGGCTAGTGCAGATCTAAGAGCCTTCCATGATGTAGTAAGTTGTTCTAATATGAGAAGTTTTCCAGTCAGTCTGTGAAGTAAGCCTTTAATACATCTGATGAATCCAGCTGGAGAGATTCTGAATCATGGAGCTGCTGTTAGTAGATTATTGTTTACTTACATTTTTCTAATATTCTCTGGGGGGGTGGTGGTGCAGTCCTCAGAAACCTGACTTTTGCAGTGAACTGATATAGTTCAAAATGAATCTTGGAAGATGCAACTTACTAAAAACCAATACAACTTCTATTACAGCTGTTTCCTTTTGACTGAGAGCCTGCTTTACTCCACAGACAGCTTTTTAGTTGACTGACCTGCAGGTAGACTTCAGCGAGGTCTTTAGGTTGCCATCTTCAGCTTTCTTTTTGTTTCCATATTTCCTCTAGTTTCTGTGTAAATAGCTCAAGCTACTCACACAATCTCAGGCTGATAATCTAGAAGCGTGCGAGAGCTAGATATGTGCTTCTAATTAGATGATTTGTATTTCTCCACAGAAACAGAGAGTTAACCTTTAGTGTTTATTACTGTTCAGTCTCCTTTGGAGCTTTCTGTTGTCTAACCTGAAATGTCAAGATAGAAAAATGCCGTGTTTTATTTTCAGATAAAATCAGAATCAGAAAGAAGGAAATGGTTAAAAGCTTTCACTGGTTGTGAAGTTAAGCAGAGTTACATATGCTGTGTTTATTTACATAAAGAACAATGAGGGGGGAAAAAAAGGAAAGAAAATAATTTATGCAAGAAATCTCTTTGCTCAGTCTCTGCATTTCTAAATATTTGTTCCTGCTTCTCACTCACTTTGCTTTCCCAAAATGGAATGACTTTTTGTAATTGTTTTGGAAGCAAACCAGCAAAAGGTAAAGCCTTTTAACTTTGATTCTGCATCAGTTTACAATGCAGGGAATCTAGCCGCAGCTTTTCTCTAGATTCTTATAGTAGATGGCACAGAAATGTCAACAGAAATTGGTACTGCTACTGCATTTTAGTTTTGTATATCATCTTCCTGTATCCCCAGATGTTCGTATAGGCTGACGTATTGTGGGTTTTCTTAACAGGAGTGGTTTTGCCCACTGATTTTATGGGGAAGGTTTACAACCAGGCAGTGAGTATAAGCAATTTCCAGTGTTTGTGAGAGTTCATAATGTCCCAGCTGCAACAGAGCTCTGGATCCTATCTCTAGCTGTAAGACAATCTGAGACTCTAGAAATGAGCAACACTGACTTTTGTCCTGTTAAAAATCCAAGGCATTTCTCCCCTTACAACATAATCTTCAAAGTAAACTTGACCCTGGCTGTGAAATTCTCTCACGCACTGAGGTACCAGCTTTTTGTATCCCCTGGACATGGCAGGTTTCTAACTGATGTTTGGTTTAGACATATACACAAAGTGCCTGAGGCACCCACTGAGCCTGAACAAAGAAGCCTGGGGAAGGTCTCACCACATCTATTGTCTTACACTGACATCGGCCTTTCCATTACAAAGCCCTTCAAGACCAAAAGTAATCAATAATGATGAATGTGGTTTCTTCCCTGTGTGCATCTGAGACAGATGGAAAGTCGCTGTGGACAACAATAGCCTGCAAGCAAGGGCCCTGACATGGTTGTTTAAAGAAACCCTACAAAACCTTACATGAAAACAAGGTACAAAGTTTTGTGTGTTTTTGTCCATATTTGCCTACTTGATGACAGATTTCTTCAGCAAGCAGTAACTGGATTGCCTGCTTGCATGAGGATCAGTGCTGTTGCTGAGCAGCATCCCTCTCTCAGAGAAATGATGGACAGTTTTTCTGCATGCTTCTCTCTCTCTCTCTGCATCTCCCATCCTTCCCAAACTCCCATTTCCCAAGCTTTCTTTACCCCTTTCTCCACCTCTCTCCTCTCTTGCTTATGCTGCCTGCTTCCCAGCGTACTCGTTTACAGAGGCATCATATAGCAGAAAATAAATGCCTCAGTTGGTTGATCTTGGAAAGAAACTGATTATGGACTACGCTGCATTTTAAACCTCCTTACATATAGCCAAATTCAGTTAGGGCCAGATGGACGAAGCAGTCCCACAGCGGCATGTCCCCAAGGAGACTTCAGGTACTGCTGTGATGAGCGTGGATGTAAGAAAGCAGTCTTGCTGAGGAGGCCAGGAGGTTGGCTTCATGTTGTGAGCAGATGCTGCATATAACTTATCCCATCTTTGTCTGCTTGCATGTGTTCCACCCACAGCACATCACCTCTTTGGCAGATGTATATACCTGTCCTCTGATAAATGCAAAAGGAAAGGAAATCAAAGCAGAATGGAATCAGTCAGAACCTGATTATTTTACCAGTGTTGTTTTTGTTTTTCTTTTGCCTTAGAGTTCTCTTGCAATGCCAGTAGAGGTACAGGTGGGTAGTTGGGAGGCACGATGGTGAGTCATTAGCAGTACCTATAAAAACATTTACAGTAGCACTCATCTAAGAAACTAATTTTAGTAGAGCTAGGAGCAATGAGAGAACAAAACAGGAACACAACGAGGAACCTGTGAAGTTGGATTTGGCCCTTAATTCCAGTGGGATGAGAGAGAAGCTTTCCTGTTTAATTGTTATTAACAGAAAGCCCAATGTAAACATATTAACAGGTTTTTATTACAACATATTAGTAATTAATCACAAACTGTCCTAATAGTATTTTACATAGATTTCAACAGATTGTGCAGTAGTGGATCTAAATAGGGAAATACTACATAAAGGTCACAAGATATTTTTGTCTTTTAATTAGCATGTGATGGGACTACTTGGTCCTAAGGTGGGACTAACTTTGTTTCTGAGCATACAATCCCCTCCTCATCACTACACAATCCTAGCTGTCTAAACTGCTTCACTGATCACCTAAAAATATTTGTAGTAATGCTGGCAGGCTTTGCTTTTCTGGACGAAGAGACGTGCTGTCAGTCGTCTGCAACACCTTGGCTAAATTATCGACCAATGTGCCTGTCTTTGTGCATTGGAGAGGAAAAAACCTGTTGGAGGTAAAGCTTGCGACATCCAATGGATTCTTCTTAATTCCTAAATTCTTGTTTATATGGACTCTGGCCAAAAGTGTGTTTCTAACCTTTCGCTTCCCTTCTCTTCTCAGTCTCACAGATCCAGAAGAGCAGGCGTGCTCTGTCCACTTCAAGCCCCATTTCCCCCACACCAGTGGAAAGGAAAGAGGTGGGTTGGCCTTTTGAATAATTTATTCCAGTCTTCCCGCGTGGGGGGAGGTGGGGAAATCGAAGGTTTCTGGAGTCAGTGGGGTTGCACTGTTGCAAATGAGGGCACCATTTAGCTCTGGATCAGGCTAATTCCTCCCTGTGGATGGCCTTTGCAAGAAAACAAAAAAGCACACCCAAAGAGAGATTGTTTCCTTTGCATTGCTAACAAAAGTGTTTATTCTAGCAAAAAGCTAGAAAGAAGCAATTAGAGACTTGAGGGAATACTCTAAGTGAAAATGTGGTTTTGGTTATCCTGGAGTAGAGATAATTTACTAAACTGTCATATTTTACTTCTTGTGGTCACCAGTGACACAGTGACCCCATTGTGGTAATGCTCCTTTGCCATGCTCTGAAAAATTCGATAACCCTTGCAGGAGCCTCAGGATGCTGCTCATTGCTGCCTGCCCGAGCCTCACAAATATGCAGTGTGCTTTGTGGAGGGGGCTTCCATGGAAAGACCCCACTGCTTGCTGTCACTGGGCTGGATATACCTCCCTGGCTTCAAGGAGAGCAGACATGTCATGGCTATGTGAAAGGGAAGAGATGGCAAGAGGAAAGTTATCCTAAAAGTCCTTCCTGTAGTTTGTTTGCAGCAATTCTATATTTACTACATGCCTGAAAAAGCCTTCATCCAAATCTGTTTGGTGAGCTAGTTACCACTTCCAGCCCCAAAATTGTTTATGTATCTAATCTCTACTGGCTGGAAAAGTTGAAGTAAGGAGGAAAGAACAGGACAGACAGATGAAAATGAGTCAATGCAAGCTTTACTTTTAAAATATCTCTTCCTTCATTATTTTATGTTTTATCGTAAAGCTATGCCTGGTGCCTGAGCACAGATGTCAGTGTCTGGATTATCTCCCTTCCCTCTTCCAATGCCAAGCTAAGCATTTGCCCTCAGCCATTTTGTCTGAAAGGGATGCCTAGGGACTGGGATGGGCATCAAATGACCCCAACAGCTTTCAGCAACCTCACTGCATGGTTGGTCATTATCCTTTCTTGCTCAAGGGTTCGTTTGCTGGTGTATGAGACATTGTGAACATACTGTAGCCTTGCCATTTGTGTGTGTGTGTGTGTGTGAATGCACACACATGTGCACTACAGCATGTAACAGCAGTGAGACTGTTGCAGCAGCCAGCCTCTCCTAGACACATCCCTGCCACATCAGTCTGCCTACCTCAAATAATCTGCTGCTCTGAAGCCACCAATGTCTTTTCTTCAAGGACATTCAATAGTGTTTCTTAACAGAAATGAAGGAAACCTTGAGAAACTACAACCCTTCCTCTATTTCAGTCTGGTATGTCCTCTATTGGGGTGCCAGCTGTTTTTGTTGTCGCTCATTATATTTAAACAGAATTAAAAAGAAAATTGATACCTCTCCTAATCTCTACTATAATTTAAAGTTTCCGCTCATCCCTTAAAGACTTGTACACGGTTCTAAACTAGAAGACAACAGCTTACAAAGATGAACCCTAAAAAACCCCCCAGTGATAATCAGGTAAGGATACCCCATTCTCCTTTAGATTCTTCCCCATTTTTTTTCCCCTTGACCTCTACCCAAATCTCAGGAAGTATATGTCTTGCAGGTCAGCAAACTTGTATATACTGAATTAGCTGATTTTGGATAAAGCAGCAGGCTGAATTCCAACATCGTAGCCTGCTGCTGGGTCTCCCTTCCTGCCTGTAGTCTGAGATCTACAGCTCAGCCTTCTGCAGCATGACTGGAGAGAGAGGCAATAATTTATACAGAAAGGTAATTGGTCCCTCTTGCAGATCACTGGTTTCATGCTTCTGGCAAGACATCCATCACCAACCAGTTGTCAGTTTCCATCTTCAGATGTTTTAATGTGATGTGTATCTCTCTTCTCTGCCAAAAACATTACAGTGACCTTCTCTTGAGATGGCTACAGCCTGGGCATCATTAGCAAGATCCACACCTGAAAGGAAAGTCTGTAGGTTTTAGACCAAGTGGAGGTGAGAAAACACTGGTCTGGCTAAAGCTGCCACTGAAAGCATCTGTTGCTATAAAAAGCAATGAAAAGCTGTAAATCATGATCAGAGAGCAGATGCACAGTCTTGGTTGGCTGGTCAGTGCAAACGCTGCCAGCTATGAGCTCTTTTCCAAGCTTGTCAGCAGTGGCTCTGTCTTGTGTGGGCTGAGCTTTGGAGTTGTCATGCTTTCTCAATCTAATCCTGCTGAGTCATGGGAACTAGAAACATATAAAAGGGGCACACTAAACCCAGGGACTGGCCATGCCAAGTGTTATTCCTACAAAAGACAGGCATCGTGTTAATGAACAATTTCCTGATGGACTCCTCTCAGCAATTATGTGAATGTGTTGTATTTTGTCCCACATTGCATGCCAGAGACCAGGCAGATCTAGGCTGTATGCAAAAAGATGTGGCCATACCATCTTCTGTGTATTTTCCCTGTGCTTGACTAATGGTCATTAAGTCCAAACCATTTCTGTGGCATCATTCAGTCAAAACTCTTTACTTAATTAAACCACAAATGGTCAATGTATTGACTTCCAATGGTAGATATAGTAGTCCAAACTGAATATGTGGAACCTATTCTTCCTTAGAGATTTGGCTTCCTGAAAAGTCAGTGGTGGCAAGAAGAAAAAATCTGAAATAAAACTGCTTGATCTGGCCCCACTTCTTCACAGCTGGCTCACTGTTCTCAGGATGCAAGGGCTACATCCTTACCTCTGGACTAAACACCCCCTGGGACTGTTCTCAGCAGCTGCCAGGGGACGAGCCGCCTCCACCCAGGATATTGCCCTCTTTCCCTTCAGCGCAGAGTGGCTGCAGGCAAAGAGCCAGCTCGGAATGGTCTCTGGGCTCTGCTGACTCTCAAACCAGACCTGCGGACTGTGATACTAGGATGTGCTGAAGGCGTGCCAGAAACTGTTCTAATAACTTGACAATACAGATTATCAGGTTTCGGGGACTAGGACATTCCTTGGCACTGTAATCAATGCAGCCGAGCAGCCCACACTCTGGACAAAAAGCTCTGTATTTTCAGCCTACAGGAACTGTTTTCTGGTGTCTCAAACACCCTCACTTTGCATTTCTAAAGCACGCTAGAAGCTGCTGCATCAACACACTACATAGCTAGTTAGATGCATTGTCCATGTTGGACTTTCTTGGTTGGTAACTTACCCTCCATTTAATCTTCTTCCATTTCATCTCCTAGTTTTAAGTGTAGCCAAAAGCAATGCTTGCAGTCCACGAGGACTTCAAATTATACTGCTGATACTGAAATTACAGTGATCATGCTTTGAATTATACTTCCAACTTGGATGTTACCTTTTCTTACTACATCAGGATCAAACTCATGGGGCTTTCCCTTTCTGCATTCAGTCACTGAGTGAAGATGCTTTCCCTCTACCTGGCCCACGCGGTCTGCTGTGATGAGCAGAACGGTGCGATCATGTGTCGGAGCACAGAGCCCAGGTGGTGCCTGCTTGAGTTGTTTTTGCTCCTGTGCTCTCACCGCCATGTGATGGAAATTATGTTGTGTTTGACAAATTCTGCCTGTTGTAAATTACCTTGTACACCTAAATGATACATAAGTGAGGCCTAATAATAGCAAGAGCAAAAGCTGCTCCAAAACACTTCTATGCATCATTCATAAGAGTAACAGAGCTCACTGTTCAGTTCTGCTCTTGATCTTGAAGATACTTCTTACCGGGTGTTTTTTACTAGTCTGACTAAGAGCGCACGCAGAGATATACATGCCCATTAGGAACTTCTTGTGCTTGGTGTACGCTCAGTCTCATGTCCGTTAATGAACTCCACTGGTGCCCCTTGCTTCTTGCCCTCCATCCCTCGCCCTGCTGACTATTACTTGCAGGACACTCCCACCAGAACTCATGGGCCACGGTGCCAACTGAGATCTGCCAACCTGACTGCATTTATGGATTTTGAGGGTGGGAGATTTATGGATTTTGAGGGTGGGCATTTTAGTTTCTATTACACCAGTAGATTAGTTTTCTAATGCATCTGTAAATGAGTATATGATTTGCTAATCATTTCTTACACAACTCTCTAGCATGTTTGTATGAAAGCCACAAATATGCTTTAATGTGAATACAAAATGCTTAATGTAGCATTAACTAAATGAGCATCATTACCAAATGATACAGCTTTTTACAAAAAGTTTGTTTTAAAATGTATTATTTATTTTTTCCTTTTATATAATTGAATTTTCTTTTATAGTAATTTAAAAATGAAATCTTTGAAGTTTCCATAGGTTCCGTCATTTGATTTGATGGGGCTCTATGAAGGAAGACTAGTGTCTATTTTCTATGCTGGTAGCTGGAAAGTAATTAGTTGACATGCAACTTTCCCTTTGATCACCCAAAGACAAAATCTTCTCTGATGTAATCTGGAATCAAAGATAACTCTTTGATTCTTGACTTGGCTGTGCAGCCTAGGAACATCTAGGTGTTTCTTCATGAACGTCACTGGAAGAGCTGATCTTCGGTGCTGTAGAACAGCTCGATAGCCACTTGTAGGCAACAGTTGAGGGATGTTTTCTGCATCTGTTTCTCACCTGCGAACATCTACTTGACAAATCTTGGGAGCAAAAATAGTCTTTCAGTTCAACTGTGCGTTATGCACCATTGAGGTAGCCATGCTACCACATCCTTATGACAGAAAATGACTGTCCAAGATAGTGGGGCTGATGTGTCTTTTTCTGCTTTTGTGTTGTAATTCTGAGCGTGCACAATCGTCATGACCTGCACCCACCTCACCTCTTCCTGCCAGAGAAGCCATTCATTTTGTTTCCTTCAGCAGCCGCTGTGTTGCTAGTAGGTAAGTGCTGTCCCTCAGCTGTCTTGCTGGTTCTCTTAGGTAGCTTCACCAAGCAAGTCCTACAGCACCAAAGTACTATCAAAATTAGTACAACTGTCACCTCTGTTGATGGCCTTGGCACAGAGGCTAAGGACTGAAAAGGTCTGGAAGCAGAAGTTGAAGCTAAGCTTCCAGAGAAATGATGACTATGAAGGGTTAATTATGTAGAGAGGGCATGTGTCCAGATTAGAAGTGAGGTGCCAATTTTTTGCCTGACATTTTTGTGTGCTGCTTTCACTCATTTTTCCTGTTGTTCTGGGGAAGTCACTCTTTTGCCATACATAGTACTAGAAGTCAGGCAAGGACCAACCTGAGTCTGGAGAGAAGTTGTCAGGGCCTTACCCACCTCACTCCATCCCAGCTGGTGTCTTGTACCTTTTCATGGCATATGAGATGATTGCTGTGCTAGGCTGCAGGCCTCTCCCCATTTACAGCAGGATTGCATTCACCCCACGTGCTTCCAGTTTGGCAGAGCAAATCCAGTTCTTTCCTCTCCTCACCATGGCAGAACGTATCACTTAGGTTTTTTTGCAAATCACCTATGGTGAAAAAGCAAGGCTGCCTGTTTCCAGGAAAGTGAAGCTGACAGAAATAGGTAATCTGTGCTTCAGATGAGCTTGCTTTGCAGTACAATGTGCTAGCTATTGGAGCCTTGTGGAGAAGAACGATATTAATTGCATGGTCAGGGACTTATTAATTCGTAGAAATGAATCATTGCTGTCAGAGTTTCTATGGGAACGGAGAAATAAATGAATATTTAGGCTATTTTCAAATTAATTATATCAGAAGATCCAAAGGTTGTGCAATGGCTAGAAGTATACAAAGAAATAAATCATCATATTATTTAGATCTCGCTAGTTACTGTTACTGTTTTTTTTTTTAAAGTATGTTTTATACAACTTAGTCACAAAACATTTAAACTCAACAGAAGACAAACAGGACATTTGGCTGTAAGTTAAGAACAATGAACTCATGAGGTTTATTTTCATATGCAAGTTCAACTTGGACGCATGCCATGTAACACAAGAAAAAGTTACCACTTAATGCCTTTTTTTTCTCTCTTGAAATGATGAGGGCATCTGGATCCCATTTTAAATTGCAAACTAGGCTTTTTAGCTTTTTGAAACAATTTGCATAGCTTGAACTAATTAATGCTTTGGTTGATGTGTAGGCAGTAAAAGAAAACATGACCCCAAGCATGAGAGAGGTGAAGGAGAATTGCATGAATTTTGGCATTTCCTAACTTTGGAGAGCTTGAATTGGCTACCCAAACATTTCAGTGTAAGCAGGGCATACGTGCAGTGGATGTCACGACATAATACCAAAAAGGAGACCCCAGGTTAAGCTACGCATGTTTCCCAGCATCACAAAAAAAATGTGCAGCCTAATGTCCTGTTATATTGAACAAAGCCAACAGCCTCAGCCAGATGCATCTATCCTTTGTGAGGTAAGAGCTGTTTTCTCACTGCTGTCCCTGAAGCATGTGTGAGTTTCTGACACCAGAGGCCTAATTTCTGTGATCTGGCCTATTTTTACTGACACTGGGCTGGTGTCCCTCAGTTCCAGCTGGCTGGACCAGAATTGAGCGATGCCCAGCCAATTTCCTCACAGGTTTTGGAGTGGTGGCTTCCTTCCTGCAATGAAACTCAAGTCTCTGAATGCAACCCTCTAATTGTGTTCAAGAATTACACTTCTCCGGCCCAAATAAAATGCGGTGTCTTATGGCTGAATTGCCATCGAAGCGGGTGCTGCAGGGAATCAGAACCCCTCAGTTGTATGAAATAATGGGAACAGAGAATTTCCACTCAAGACAAATCCAATTTGCATGCAAATGAGGAAACCTGAACAATACCCTTCCATACTCTAGTGCCAGGTGCATATTCCTGAAAGGACAGCTTGGATTAGGTTTTGCCCAGGTTACACGACTTTATGGCACTGTGGTGAGGATGGTTGGAGGAGAGATTGTCTACCTAGAGCACAGACCAGTGAGGCATTTCTGCAGAGCTCTGCAGGAACTCAACTCTCAATGAAACGTTTTGGTTTCATGATACAGCTTGTTCTGCCAAAAGCATTCTGGCATTTTGATCATGCTGCCCTTCAACCTTCTGCAGCCTGCAATTCTTCACAGACAGCTTGGCTACAATTAGGGCTTTTTTTTTCAGAAGATGGCAGAATGTACACCCTGAATCCCAAGAAGTGGGGAATGACTGTTGCTTGAATAAAATGTTACTAGATTTTTTTTTAAACTTGGACAAAGACATCTTTGTTCCTTGTTCACCGAAAGAGTTAAAAATTATTTACCTGAAATGTTCTGAGGCATTTTCCTTTGAGGCAGATACTTGCCTGGCACCTGGGAAGAACAAGCCCCTGCAACATGTTGGGGGACGGAGGGCTGAGGAGCAGGTCTGCAGGAAAGCCCTGAGGTGGTGGTGGGCAGCTAGCTGAATGCGAGTCTGCGGTGTGCCCTGGCAGCAAAGGCAGCCAGCAGCAACTGAGCTGTGTGATCCGAGGTACGGCTGAAAGATCAAGGGAAGGGATTGTTCTTTTCTGTGCGGCACTTGTCAGACCACGTCTAGATACTGAGTCCAGTTTTGGGATCTGATACAGGAAAGGTGTGGACAAGCTGGAGGAAGCTCAGGGTAGGGCCCCCAAGGCAGTGGGGCTGGAGCACTTGCCCCATGAGGAGAGGCTGGAGGAGCTGAACTGGGTCAGCCTGGAGAAGGGCTGGCTTCAGTGTACCTAACAGCCCCCAGCACCTGTGAGGGATCATGGAGGAGATGGAGCTGGGTTCATCACAGTGATCCAGGGTGGGAGGGTGAGAAGCAGTGGATGCAAGTTGAGATGAGAGAGGTTCAGGTTCAGTATAGGGAGAAACGTTCCTTGTGAGGCAGTGGAGCAGGTCAGCCTGAGCAGCTATGCTGTCTCAATACTTGAAGAGTTTCAGGCCTTGACTGGTCCAAGCCCTGAGCAGTCTGCTCTGGCCCCAGTGCTGGCCCTGCTTTGGGCAGGAGGGTAGACTGGGTCCCCCTCAGTTTGAGTTAGCCTATTGTCTTAATCAACTGAGAATGGAGTCCTGCTCTAAACACACTTGACGAGGGGCAGTGCTGCTGACGCTGCCTACAGCAGCTGCGCTGAGCCTGACATCAGACGGCTGTCGTTGCAGATGTGATGGAAAGCATCCAGCCAGCAAATGGTGGGGCACCTTATTCTTTCTCTGTCGCTTTTTAAAGGTATTTGAGATGCTTGTTCTGGGTGAGACTTCCAAAGAGAAACCTAGCCACACAGATTCATCTGTGTAAAAACCATATACGGTATTAAACAGCTGTGCTCAGGTCAACCAATGTTACATTTTACTATATGCTATTTGATACGGATTAGATTTGTAAATTGAGAAATACTGTAGCGGCCCTTACCAGGGCTGAGCAATCCAAGAAATATTAAGTTTAAAGTTGGTTCAGATCTGAATACTGGAGCTGTGTCCGCAGTCTTGCACACCATCCAGCTTTTCTTATTATCTATCACTATTACAGTTTGTTATGACAGCTACATTATTTGTGAGGTAATGGAACACTATAAAATGGAGCAGAGCTGTTTAAAGTTTCAAAATTCCCTTATTGTGAGTACTTTTGTCTTAGGTTTCATTATTTTTTGGGTCATCCAGAACGTACATTTGTATACTATAGACATGATAAATCTCTATATTAATCTTTGTGACCTGTGTTTGCCCTGGCTCATGCGATCTCAGTATTTCCATGGTAAAAAATAACAGAAGACTCGATGGAGAAAATTCAAGGCATTTATTGTGTTTATAAAACTCGCTATAGGCCTGATCTTCACTGTAATTCCTTCACTTGGTTAAATTTTTATTATTCATCTAAGGACTGTCGACGAAGTATAACATTACATGTAGGGAGAAGTTTGTAACATTAGGCCCTGGTGAGATATTTATGTTAGCAGTGATCATCCCTGTCTTCCAACAGTCAGAGGAAGCCACGGAAATGAAACAAGAAGTTCTTGTGGAAATGATTATGTTGGCTACGTCTGCAGTGGGGAAAGCCGGAGCATCACGCAGGGAAGACACGTGTGTGCTGGGTTGGGAGGGGGCTGACAGCAGCCCCGTGCCTGCTCGAGAGGCCAAGGGCCAGGTGAAGATAGCCTGCAGGAGTCTGGGCTCAGTGCCACTGAAATAAGACCAGGTGCCACAAAGCCACGTAGGGCACCCAGAGGGAAGATCTAGAGGGGAAAGAAGCAGCTATGGGGATTGGTATGAAGAAGAACTGTTGGTATTTTAAAGAACTGTTCTTCACATTAGCCCATGATGTCAAAGCATCTGCTGGTTTATTAGTTTTATTCTTACTCCATTCTTATTCCATTATTATTATTATTAATTTTAATAATAAATTTAGTTTGATACTAAATGAAGACAAGCAGTAACCAGAAAGGACACTTTAAAGACCTGGATGCTCTTCATGCCTTCCTTCCCTGTGTAGACCCATAAGCTCCCTCTTCTCACCATCACCACCAATCCAGAAGTCAATGAAGGCTTTCATTACCTCTCTATTAGGCATAATGGCTAATTAGGAACAGCCTGTGTGTATGAACAACCCTGCAGCCCCTGCCTGGCCCCAGGAGGGGATGCAATGGCAGCAGCTCCAGGATGTCCAGCCAGGGCTGCCGGATGGGAGCGGGCCCTGACAAGAGCAGGTGGTGCTGGGGGCTTGCAGAGGGGACCTGACACTGGCTGAAAATCCCAACCTAGCTATTCCCACAAAACCTGAGGAAAACTCATTCTCACTTGCTCTCACTGGAAATAAAACAAGTCTTAAGCCCAGCCTAGCCAATTTTCCTAGCTAAAACCATTAGAAAACAAACCAAGTTTATTAGGAACAACTAGCTGCACCTTAGCTGTTGCTTATCTGTGAGAGGATGCAGTAAATCAGATTAATCTGAGGAAAGATTATGCTCTCTGCTGTTTGTTTATCTTAGATGAGTGTAATTTCCTAGAATCATAGAACAGTTTGGGTCGGAAGGACCTTTAAAGGTCATCTAGTTCAACCCTCCTGCAAGGAGCAGGGACATCTCCAACCAGATCAGGTTGCTCAGAGCCTCATCCATCCTGGCCTTGAATGTTTCCAGGGATGGGGCATCCACTACCTCTCTGAGCAACCTGTTCCAGTGTTCTATCACCCTCTACTACCTTATTTTCCTAATATCTAATCTGAATCTACCTCCTTCTATTTTAAAACCATTACCCCTCGTCCTATTACAACAGGCCCTACTGAAGAGTTTTTCCCTGTCCTTCCTTTAGGCCCCCTTTAGGTACTGGAAGGCCACTATAAGGTATCTCCAGAGTCTTCTCTTCTCCAGCCTAGATGTCTTCAAGTTTCCATTTTTAAATCTCCTGCCAAAGGGGTGGGAAGATATATATGACAGCCAGCATGACTGGCTATTTCATTTCACTCGTCCATCTTTTCTCCACTTCTAAGGTTTTATTATCTCTAATAGAAGCACTTATACGTACTGCCACTGTTTCTGTATTTGTGAAAAAAAGAAGTTTTCAGCACATAAGAATGGTTATGTGAAGCCAAAGAAGACACAGAATTCTCCTGATTAATGGATTTGTATAATTAATAATTTTGTGAACTGCCTCTAGAGATTAAAATTTAATAAGACAGGTTTCTTCTCTCTTTTAGCCTCCCA
The DNA here is from genome assembly GCF_036417535.1 of Chlamydotis macqueenii. NCBI lineage: Eukaryota > Metazoa > Chordata > Aves > Otidiformes > Otididae > Chlamydotis > Chlamydotis macqueenii. The sequence goes on from NC_141556.1 coordinate 135,585,575, forward strand.
TGCCAAATTCTCATGACTTTTTTTGACTCTCCTGAATAAAATTAATTACTTCTAAAGAACTGCTCTCTGGGAGACTTATCTTTTTTTTTTCTTTTTCTGTGCTGCTGACATATTCCTAACCTTTTGTCGATCAATGGTTTCAGAATCTTTACTTCCTTTTCCTCGAAAACCTGCTGCCTCTCTAAAGAGAGATTTGTAAGAAGAAATGGCTCAGAAGTTCTTATATCTAACTTTCTGAGCTGCTTTTGAATTTAAGACCAGACTGCTGGCAACGAACAGCAATCTCTGTGCTATCAAGGGATGTGGTGCCATAGGAGTGAGTCAGGGTATGGGATGCATGCGTCCGTATGCCAAAACTAGGAATGGAAGTGGTCCACTGCACTGGTGGGCAGGGGAGAGGTGGTGTAACAGAGGTTTAGGAGCACTGCTTTATCATCTAATTTATTGTGGCATTGACTGCCAATTCTCTTGCAGCCCGCAGTGAGCTTAGCAGCCTTCTGGGTCTGGCACGGGCTTGCTTACAGTGCAGATTTACAGTGGAGCTTGGGCTTAGGCTGTGCTTGGATTTTCGAGGATGCTGAAACTTGCCATTGCCATTGTTGTAGAAGAAACCAATAGAAAGGAGGGATAATAAAAGGAGATTAGGAGAAACGAAGGGCTTCAGCAAAGCGGGGACAGAGCAACAGAAGATATGTTAAGTAAAAACAGCCACGTTAATTCTTGGGAAAAGGAGCATCAAAGATGACTTGAGCACTGCCAACCATCAGCAAATAGGAAGCTCATGCAGCACGTGGTCCTTTATGCAGTGTGGGAGGCACTGCAGGAGGATCACGGAAGTTCCTGATGGTTCAAGACCTTTCTTAAGCATGTGCATATTTGGTAAATGCTAAAAGACCCAGTGGTGATGTGGCTCACTTCTTGGGTCAGACCTCAGTGTCCCCATCAGGGGTTGCAGTAACATGCATAGGAATAGGAATCTGGAGGGGAGGTTCTGGCTCAGTTTCTCTGAAAGGAATCTGGTTTATATGTACCAGGGACATTCTGCAGACTGGATCAATGCATAGTAAGTTGGACCAGGTATAGGATTTGCTTCAAATCGCCTTAATGCTTTGAACCGCAGCAGCCTCCAGGCACAGCACTTCTGCTGTGGAGTGACTAGCCCATGTGAGTTAGGAGGTCAGAATCTGAAGCAGTGAATTAAGCTGTTGCTTAAAATGGAGTTCATGATCATCTGTTTGCAAATACATTTTTTTTCTCTCAAAGAAACTAAAAATTGATTAAAAAAATGACTTCCTGATAATAGTATTTATTTAAATAGTCCTTAATTCAAAGCAATTCAGCATGCTTCAGACTTAGAGATGACTTAAAGCTCTTTCATAGCTTCATGAACTGTATGATCTTCAGATCTCCACAATAATCTCCGACCTCCACCAATACCCTCTCTTTCATTTTGCCCTGTGGCAGAGTTGTGTCAGCCATCTCATTCAGCACAGCAGTGAAGAGCACTGCAAAGCTTTATTCGCTGGCTTTCAGGTGTTAGTTACTGGCTTCTAGCTCTGGCAGATAATAAGTTGCCACAAGCATGGCAATGGCTGATGCGTCGGCGTATGGAGGGGTGTGTGGTGCTAGTGGGCACGTAGTGAATGACTTGGGTTTGCGAGCGCCTCTTCTAACCCTGCAATTGAGCGGGCCACACCAGAGAAATAATGCTGTAATATTCTGCTGAGGGCTTCACACTTAATTGGTATAAAAACTAGGTCACTTGTGATGTACAGAAATACTGAATTTTGTGCCTTTCCAGGAGAGGTACACTTTCGCTCTGTTAGAAAAAAGACAGCTTTACCTTTTCCTTGCAGCAGCATGCAAAAAAGTTGTTTTCAAAAAGGAAATCTAATTAAAAACTGTTAACACAATCTTCACAACTGAGTCACGTTCCCAGGTTCCTCATGCTGTGTCAAACAATAAACATCTGACTCAAGACTGAGGTTGCTGCTGCTGCTGGGGCTGGGCACCTGAGTGCTGGGTGTTGTGCTATTCATTATCACAATGCTTGAGACCCTTTGCACATCTAGCTCTGAGCCTTTCTTTATCTGCAGATCATTTTGCTTTTCTTCTCCAGTTTCTTCAAATATTTCCTCTGTTTTCTTGCTGATGAGATTCCTGGAAATGTGAGGGTCTGGCAAATCTGTAGGGGCAGTTTGTTATAACTTGAATGGCAGGTGGTCAGAAGCAAACCTGGAGAGGGGGCAGAGTTTGCCAGTGGTGCTGTTCAGAGCAGAGGAAGCCCATGTTCCAGAATCTTGTCTGCAGAAGGAAAATGGAAATAAAAAGAAAAGGATTTTATTTGGGAGAACAGCAGGATGAGCAGAGCTCAATACTAGTGCTACTACAAAGGCTGCGTAAAGCGTTGTGATCAGATGTGTTTATATAATCATGGATAAAAACTTACTTACCTCTCATATGAAGATACTTTAAACTCACCTGGTTGCACTGGAGCTGATTCATTTTGCCAGCATGGGATTAACATACTGTATTAACTGCTAGCTATTTTTGTATAGGGTATTTATTGCAATATCAATTTAACATAGTACAGTCACCAGAAATAACAGTGTAGTTGTTTGATTGCTAGTCAGCTGGGTTGAAATCCAACTGAAGGACCAATCAATCATAGAGAGCAATTTCATTTGCTCAGATAGATTCTGGGTCAGGTACTATAGCTTATATCATTGACATTAAAATATGTTCCTAGTGTGTCACACAAGGCCTCACAATTTTTATGTGAGAATTATCACAGTCTCACAATGTTTCTGTGCAAGTCTCTATAGTTCAGTACCTAGCAAAATACTAATTGTTATTTTTTATAAATTTGACACAAGGAAACATGAATTTATAGATGAATACTGCGCCATAGCCCCCCTAATAGAATATAATCTATGTCTTTGTTTCTGTGACTTTCTCTTTTTCTAAGGATTAAAGATTGGAATTATTGAATTCCTTTACAAAAGGTGTTTTCTTACTTATCTGGCTTCCATGGGAGTGTCATATTTAGGTGAAAAACAAAAGAGAGGCAATCCAGAATGGATTAGCAAACATAAATACTCCCAGAGACTGTGAGATTCCAGTTCATCGGGGAGGGTGGACAAAAGCAGATGGTAATGCACAAATACTCATCTCCTGCACTAGGGACCTGATGTGCTGGAAAGCTAATGGGATTGATGCAAAAGGGCAATGTGGAAGAAATTGGCCTGGTTCCTGCAACTATAGTATGTCTTTGATGTGCAGTGACATTATATTTGTGGAAATAAATTCTTTAGGCCAGTCTGAGGGAGTCAGCAGAGAAATTACTATGGCTAGACATGAATTGTCTCCCAGCACTTCAAGTACCTTTTCTGTTTGTTTAGATTTTTGTTCAATTCCTGTTCTATGTGTGAAAGTGATACTAGACCAGAGTACTCAGTGTTCAGTTGCTCCTCGATCTGGCTTGGACAAGGGGAGAGAACTGCTGATGTTTGATGACAAGAAAGGGATGTTGGTTTTCTGTGAATAGCAACATGGTTATGATTAGATTGTTCATTAGGTGCTATCACAGCATGAGCTAATTCTTTGAAAGATTTGGATTAACCTTTTCCCACATATTAATATAGTCTCTTTAGCCTCAAGGGAGTCTGGTCTAGGGAATGAGAGTTTAGGAATCAATATCCATATATATATAGTAACTGGTGTAAATGTGTTTGGATTTGCAGTCATGGTGTGTTTGTGATATTTATGTGTAAAAAAAAATGTTGGTTTGTTTCCCAAGTTATGTGTTTTATTTTTTCAGTGTGTGCTTATCATTTTTCTAAACCAGAAATGAGAGGTCAATGTCCATAATGACTGTCAAAAAGACCAAGAAATTTCCTAATATTTGTAGAGGACATGCGTAATACACAAGCACTAACACCAAAATCTAGGTCTTTGCAAGTACTGACAAAAAAGATGTCTCTTCTAGCAGGCAGGAGCCCAGAGTAGAATATTTTGTTCTCTTATTTATATCTCTAAAGAGCTAAATCTGTGGTTATTAGGAATGCTTTCTGCATAGGTCCTTCCTCCAGTACTTGCGAGTTCCTCAAGTATCCTTGAATCTCCGTAGGAGTCTTTCTCAAAGGGTATTTGTTCTTGCCAGTCCACTCCAGGAGCAGACCAACCTGCACCTATGTAGACTGCATATTAGATTCTCATTAGTTCAGTTCCAATATTTGTCATTCACTCTGCTTTAGGTCATTTTTTTTCCTATTTGTTTTTATGTACAAAAGAGTTTTAGATTGTTGGGTAACATTTGGTTTAGAGCAGGACATGAGAGTAAGAGATTAAAACAGCCAAAAGCTTCTATGAAACTTGAGCCAGCCATGACTCTGGTGGATAGTAGAGACAAGATTTCTGGGTTTTTCAGCCTGCTGTGATGTGCACAAAATTAATCAATTTTTCTATTTCTGTCCTTGAAAGGTTGGTTTAATATGTACCTGATGAAAATAGGCTATGGGCTCCACTAATTCTAGTTACCTTGCAGTCAGTTAGAGGTAGAATAAATTTATAATATTGATGAAGTTGAGCTTTTTGTTTTAGCCAATTGCTCCAGGGAAGTGAATGTTCTCGCCTCTTGAAGAAAATTGCTCCAATTTAAAGGCATTAGATGTTTAATCATTTATCACTTGTCTCACTTGCAAATACTGCTGATGGTTATGTTGTTTATCTAGACTGACTCTCTGAGAAATGGGAAGTGATAAAAAAATCTCTGAAAGATTTTCTGAAGACAAAGAATAATTTGTGAATTGTCTTGTAAGATTTTTTTTTTCCACTTGAGCTTTATTGCTAAACCTGATGCTTGACAGATAAATTAGTAAAAGAGGGCAGCTAGTTTCTGTCTATTGGTAATTTGAATTTCTGTACAGTGGATGAAATTTTGCTCTCCTTTATGAAAACATACATTTGGAAAGCATAAGTGAAGTCGTCTGAGTGTCTGCTGTAAAGCTGGTGTGAGAGCAGGCTGGATGATTTTCATAGGATTGGTTGGCCCATGATAGACAGTATAAAACAATAACTTTGGATAACTTTATCTCATCTAAGAGCATTGGAGAGAAGGAAAGACAAGAACTGCTGACTCTACGTGTGAGCAGCAGTCCTGACTCCTGACTCCTTTGTACTGAGTCCTGCCAGTTGTGCTGGAAATCACTAGGTAATAGAAATTATAGAATAATACAAATCACTAGCATTATGTATCAAGGGGCTTCTCTTTTGCATTTAACATGCCAGCTAGTGCAGTTGGCCAATTTTCTTTTAATCCTTTTTGTTTGCTTATGTTAGGAATGAGTGTTGTAAGGTAGCCATCCTGCTTTAAGTATTGATCTGTCACTATTTTCAAATTCTTTCTTAAATATCAGTTTTGAAAAATCACCACTTTTCCACAGGTGAGACGGAGCTGTCTTTTAGCCAGAGCAGCTGGTAGTTATCTCACTGCTGAGAATGTGAATGCTAAGGACCAGAGAAAAACATCTTTGCTACGGAAAAGCCTGTCCTAAAGCCTGTTGAAATTAAAGGTCTCATTAATTTCCCTTGTTTTTAGATCAGGTTCTGATAATGTGAGCACTGGTCTGCAGGGACAGCAGGTGAGCTCTAGCATGAAGGAAGGATGAAATAAAGTCTGGTCATTATGCGCATGGCCCAGGCCAAAGCACTGTAACGCTCCCCAAGGGCAGAGCTTCCCATCTCTCTCCTGCTGTATCCACACCTCTACACCAGGCATTGCAGCTTCCCACCAGCTGCAGCTGGACTTTGGCACATAAATGAGTGCAGCTGTGTGGGGTTTTTTTAGCTGCTCAAAGCTAGCTCTATGGGTAAGCATTGGGACTGCACAGACCATTCCAGCCTTGCACCTGGCTGCTTTGGAGCACAGGTAGAGCAGACACTGAGCTGCTTGTGCCCATCCTTGTAGACAGTATCTTCAACTTATTCTATTTCCACCATTATGTTGAAGCTTGATGTCCTCTGAAAAAAGAGGATGTAGTGTTTCTTCTACTTCTCCCTCTCTCCCTCCTTCTCTCTAAATAAGGAAGGTCTTAGGACAGATTCAGATAGACTGGGAGCCCTAGAAATGCTTTTACAAGCCTGAGTGGCTTCAATCCTCCACTTTCCAAGGGAATAAACTGATGAAGGAATATGTTTCCATGTTTTATTGCATTGGGCATTCTCATTAACAACGTGTTTTACCTCTGCATAAACCTAGTGGTTCCCCGTGGCACTTTTTCCCGGTGTTCTTGGCAAAAATTTCCTCCCTCTGCTGCTACCCAAGTTGTGGTCATACTGAGCTGTTGCATTCTTCTCTAGAAAATAGCTATACCTGTGTTGTGCATGTCTAGTCTGCTAATACATGATGGAAACTTACAGGAAGAAAGAGACCCCAAAAATGTAAGACTTATTACCTCACTTTACAATGAAAGTTTCCAAGCTGTAATGCAATAGTGCACAAGCATAGAATTATAGAACCATTACATTTGGAAAAGACCTCTGAGATCATCAAGTCCAAAGCATGTTGAGGCAGGACTAATTTTGTGACTGGATTAGAGTAAAAAAAAAAAAAAAAGTGCAGTGTGTATATTTTTTCTGGTTCCAGCACAGACATAAATGCTGGGACCAAAACCAGTCAAGTCAAGCTCAGCGTTACTTTATATAACCACCTAATGTGCTACCTTTTCTAACCATACCCTCAAAATGAAAGGCAGCAATTTCGCTTCCAGCCATGCTGTATTTTGTTACGTGTTCTGAGTTTCCTGGGATATAACCATCACTTTTCAGTTGTGCGCTGCTTGCCGTAGTTATGGCCGCTGCAGCTCTTGCTGCATGGCTTTATATGTGTAAATACCAGCTATTTGTTCAAATGTACATAGTGTACTTTATCTGCCTATACTTGGCCAATAAACCTCTAAGCATATAGCAGTTGGTTTGCTGAGGCTCCATTCTGGCCTTGCTGCGTTCCTCCTGAAAATTTGCCATGTGACAGAAGAAAAGCACAAAGATAAGTATTTCTAGCAGGGAACAAGGAATGTTATTAAAGAAAAAAAAAACATACCCCTGGAGAGTCAGTTATTCTGAGAATCGTGCATACCTTTTCCTTCTAGATATGGATTGGGAAAATAATTACAGTAATCCTCAGAAAGCACCATTTAACATCATGGTTTCACCCAGTGATATGACTTGGCATGGAACAACATTTAGTCACACACATAACCAAAGAAGGTAAGGACAATTATTTCTGTATTTAAAAAATACATGCTGTGAATTGTTCAAGTGTTTGGGCAAAAATTTCAATTCTGTTCAGGTTTATAAAACCTAGTTCATTGTGTTTAATCACACTGTTTTTCATTTTAAGTAATATAGCCTAAAAAGCTGAGGCAACAATCACTGAGAAAGCTATTTCAAAGAAAGTTTCTGGCCTTGGCCCACTTAATGGTTGGTGTTTGCTGTATAATTAAGTATTTGGCACTTACCAGGCTTCATTTACAAAGCACTTTCTTTGTACCTTCTCCAATGGCATTAAGAAGAAAACTTGCAGTTTTGAGATACATCCTGCTCTACGAGCAAGATAAAGCCAAAGCTATGCCCTTGCTTGTTTTCTGCTTTCTACAGTTGAAGTGGTCTTTTTTTTTGGCCATTTTGGATACAAATGCATGTTGAAGAGGCTGAAGAATAGGACATCCACGTGAGTCTTCAGCAATCCTCTAAGTGCTGACATACTCTGAACAGGGGTATGTGTTTCCATGTCTGGAAGACAAAGATAGAGGAAGATCATTTTATCGCTCAACTGTTTTCCTTTCCTGGCTTCTATTTTCCTAACTGAAATCAATATTTCAGGGCTAATGGACGTCTGCTGTTGCTGACTAAAATGCTGACCTTGGCAATCGATGTATTTAGCTTGGAGCATTTGTGATGTCAATTACTATGATAATACTTCAGCATTTACTGCCTGCAAAAATGTCTGGGTTATTGGGTTAGAGTTCCCTTGCAACTTATCTTTCCCACTTTCTCTCTTCTTATACTCTGTAACTGCTGGGAACTCCAAACCCTGCAGCACAACCATGTTAAGCAATTATTTTATTAGGACTGGATGTACAATGGTTTTTGTTTTGTTTTGTAATTTGTTAATAATTTGGAAAATGCAGAGGCACAAGTAAGCTGTTCTGAATAATATGTTTCACTTCAACAGAAAGTGCTTTGTTCTGACGTTTTAAAGTCTTTTAAAGCAGATTTTGAAGATTTCTGGTAACAATGAGGTAAAGTTTGCCGCGAAGTTATTACATACTGAAGAAACAGGGCATCTTTTTGTAGAAAACACTGAAAAAATTTCCTTAATTTTTTCATTGTGGTCTGTAACTTAAGTGAATAATATGATTGTATCTAAATGAGTTCAGTGTCACCAATTGTACTTTTTTCCTCCAAAAATGATTTAAGAAATATCACATAGCCCAGGATTTTAACGCTAACCATTTCCAAGTGCTTTCAAAATTATACCTTTCTGCCTTCTCCTCTTTGTTTTATTCAATGTGAACTGCCCAGTCTGTGGGTTTTTCTTGCTCTTGCCTGGACAGAATAGGGTTAAACACCATCATCCCTGCCAACACTGGTGCTTTCTATCTGTTGCCCGTCAGTTTGTTGCTGAGCTTCTGTACCAAATGACCTGGATGCAGTAAAGACCTTGACCTTGACATCAGATTGATCCTTGTGACTATAAAGGCTCTCCACAGACCTAAGAGATTACTGACCTCAGTCTAGAGCTTCAGTAAAGTTTGACATTCTTGTAGACCCTAACAGTAGACAGATTGTATAAATGATGGCTCTTTATTCATAGGGTAGTCGTGAACTGCGGCATCTAATCTTAGTAGAGAAAATTAGGACTATCTTGGAGCTTTAAAACCTGTTTGTGGGGCTCTGGCCCACAAGCTGTCAATCAACTGAAACCTGTCACAAAGCTTTACAAGGACTGATGATAAACTGGTAAAGAATGACAGCTATTGTACATAACTGCATTGCCTTCAAATCTATCCAAATCTGCATATTTTTTTGCAAACTAAAAGGAGCCTGTAGTTAACAGAATAAATGCCTTGTCTGATAGAGTATCAAAGACAATTGTTAGTATTGACATTATTTCTATGATACAGTGTTTTTTTTCATAAGGAGCAAAGATGGCTAAAAATGAGACTGTGAAAAGGCATCATTCATGTGTACTTGTATCAGTTGAAAAGTTTGTTCCTCAGTCCTGTAATAGCCAATACCTCTGCACACATATGGCACTGTTTAAAGGGTTTTCAAATGCTTCTTACAATGCTGAACAAGCAAGGTCTGTCCTGAAGCTCTTCAAGGTAATTGAGAGCTTTTCCATTGAATTCAATGGGCTTTGGTGTAGGACATTAGTGAATTTAGTCTCTCAAAACCACTTGGACTATTGTTATCCTCATATACTAGTAGAGAACTGAGACAAAAAGTGAAATGACATGCTGTCAGTCACAAAACAAGCTGGCAAAGACAGTATAAGAACTCAGTGTTTTTGCTACCTGTCTGGTTATTCAACCACCTCTGCTCTCCAAAAAAGATTAAGTAAGGTTAAGTATCCCTGTGAATGGCTTGAGACTAAAGAGACAAGCTTTCATTACATATAAGCTATCCTAGCTAATGATATCTCAGGTATGCCCTGAGCTCCCTGGGGTTATGGCCTTGCTGGAAATATCACTCACATGGGATGTGGTGACGTGATCGTTCCTCCCGTGGCCTGAGCTGCAGTTTCCTGGTGCTGTCGGGGATCACGTCAGCAGCTGAGAGTCACGCCCCTGCTCTTGCACTTGTGTGCTCTGAAGGTGCCCAGACAGAACTCAGTAACAGCCAAACTCCAGGAAAAATATTTATTAGATGATGCATTCGGAGAAAACAAATATTGACACAACAACAGCCTACATGCCTGCTTGTATCCACTGTGGCTTACCTTTGCCTGGGGTTGGTGAGGGCACTCCCACTTTGCATACTCCTGTAATGTCCCCTTTTTGGCTTCAGAGTCTGTTCTCGTCAGAAGAAATTTTGCAGTGTAAAGGAGAGCCAAAGTGTAGGCAGCCTCTTGGGCAGAAGACTTTTTGGGAGCTAGCAGCCTCCCTTGCAATGGTGCTGTCTTCCCCCTGTGCCCCTCCTGTGGCAGTGGGACAGAGGATCAACCTTTCTTGGAGCTCCCCTCGACTAGGTGACCCCTTCAGAGCTCCATGTGGTTTCTTGTGGTGTACTTGTGATAACCCTAGCAGCCTTTGTTGCAATTTGCCTGATAATTTACAATCTGTACTTCTTAATTTATCTTTTTTTTTTTTTTTTCCCCTCCTACGGCTTTATTTTCCTTTTTCTGTCTTTTAGCCTGGGAGAGGAAGGCTGTTGCTCACTAGTGGCATGGCCTGGGAGATCTGCTAAGTTTTGAGTTCTCTGCAATTCGTATGGATGCTATTCCTGTCTGAGATGGCTGTGCTTATTGGCTTTTTTTTTTTTTTTGTATGACTGAAGAGGACAATGTGTCCAACTCCATGTTTTTTTTTCAGGTTGTCAGCTCTAGACTGAGCAAATAGCACAAGGAAAAAAAATTATTCTTGTCAGATCTCCTCCAAGCCCGAATGATCAGACACACAATGAATCCTTTGCTATCTGGAAAGAAGAAAAAGCTGGTTTCTGATAACACTACTTCTGCAGGTTGTTCCAGGGGTCATTCTTAGCTGTTCTCTGAGGTGAGGAGAGATTCGTGCTATATCCATACTAACAGAGACAGCCTTGCCAGCGCTGGCTCTATGAACTAGTCAGATATGTCAAAGGAGAAGAGAAAGCATATACAGCCAAGGGCCACAAAACCCTGGAGCTTATTCACCTTCCTTCTTTGACCTCCATACTGATTTGATTTGAGGCTACCTCATCACTATATTGAACGTAATTTACATGGTTCATTAATTAATAACCAAAATGATATTAAGAAGCCATGAGAGCACTGTTAACTAATGGATCTGTCAAGTTCTCACTGCAGTCTTCAGGGATAATGCCCAAGGGGCAGAATGTTGATATCAACTCTCACTACCTAAAAGGTATGACCTAACTGATGAGTGGTAATTGGTTACAGGCCATTGTGACCAGGTCCTAAATTTGGCAAAGAAAAAGAAGCTCTGAATTCTACTGACCTGGAAGACCTTGCTAAAAACTGTCAAGGGCTTCAGAGCACAATCTTCAGCTTTGTTTAATATTTTGTATGTATCTGAGCTGCAAGCTGAGAAATCTCTGGAAGTAAAGAATCTTTACTTAAGTATTGTAGGAGGAAAAGTTCAATGTGTGCTTGGGCAGGGACATAACAGATGCTGAGATCTGAACAAAAAAAAAAAGCCTAGATAACAACAAGCAGATCTAAAACTAACACAGTCTGCAGGGCAACTGGCCAGCCCAGGATATCGGTGTTTGCCCTAGAAGTCTCCTATTTCCTGGTCACTGTTGGAGTTTCAGTCGAAATCATGGGCAAATCCTGAATGACAGTCTCATTTCTGCAAATAGGTAATAATAATTGGAAACTGTTCTCCTAGAAAACCATTTAAATTCCAGTGAATCCAACAAATATTTTTACATTTTCCTTTTAGAAATGCTTTGCCTGGTCTAGAGAAGGAATAAAGAAGAAAGAGAGCAATATCCTGCATTTGCCATCTCTCTGTGAATGCCCATCATTTAAAATGGTGATGACTACAGATCATACTTTTAGGGTAGGTTTGTATAGATCACTGCAGAATAAGATTTAGAGCAGGTTTAGTGGACAGTCACTTTATTCTATTGAACATATATGCTAAAGATATCACTTGAAAATATTATTGGATAAATCCTTTTCATTGCCTCCACATTTATGTATTTTGGAATAGTCATAGCAAAATAGAGAAGTTAGTTCATCACTTTTTAATTTTCTTTATATATTTGTAGCCATTGTCATAAATGGATCCAGTCATGGTGTTGTCTCATGTGATGTTTTAGATCTAGTTGCTTGAAGTATCAGGCAATACAGGTGTCAAACCTGTGTTTGAACCTAAAGACAGTCTCTTGCTGCAGCTGTCTTCATGGGTGTGAAGTTAAGCATCACAAATTGGTCCAGCCTGTGAATTTTCACAGTTTACTTTGTCCCAAATGCAAGTTTTCCTGAGAGTATCAAACTGAAAAAAAAAAAACCCACCCAAAACCAATCCCAATTCTTTAATTAAGTTATTATCTATGAGAAAAGCATTGTATTTCTCAATGATTTGAAAGATCTCAGTGATTTCAGGATTTAAAATGGCTTATCCACTGCTTCCTTAAATATTAGAACTGTCTTCCAGATCTAGGTCAGATCTTTAAAGCACTTCTTATACATAAATATATGCTGTTATTAAGGTTAATCAGCCTGTTATATGTTTTAATCCCCAAGCAGAGCTAGAAGTCTCCCTGTCAGTACAGTGCAACTGAGCCTTCATTGTTACAGGCTACACTGGGATCAATGGTATTTCAGTAGTAAAAGAAACCTGGAGAAGAGGTAGAAAGCAACATGAATAATTTCCAGCAACTGTACTGAAAGCTGAGCAGCCTTAAGTTGTTTTGAGTCACTAAGATTAGCCAAGTTGAAAAATGCATCTCTGCTTACTTTGATTTACCACCATTCATGTTACAGAGTGAATTGCATTTGCTCTGTAAGCATCATTTTGTTCAACGGGGCAAAAAGGCATTAACACTGCCACAGTAATTGCTCAAAAGGCATTATATTACTTGCTTGTATTTTGAAGTGCCTACAGATGCCATTTAACACCTCACAGTACTGGATGTGATAAACACAGAATAAACATCAATCCTTCTCTCAATGACCTAGTGATTTCAACATGTAGTGAGGGATGAAAAGCAGTGAGAGGAATAGAAAAGGAGAAGAGGCAGACGAAACCGTCTGTTGAGTAAATAGGTAGCTATTACAATTGCATTGGTTCAGGCTTAGCAGAGGGAAGTAGAAGAAGCGAGAGGGCTGGAGCCATCCCTCCATTAGCTCTTCCTAATGCTTCTTGTACTCCAGTCTCATGAGAGAGGAAAGAATGCCGCATAGTTTGTCTGCCCATCAGCAGCCCAACAATGCCTGACTCTGAACTGGGGTTCCATATAATTTTGCAATAAAAAGGTTGCATCCATTGTCTCTGGCCAAAATCTAGATATAGTATGGGCACGAGTGAGACCACGTAAAACAAGAAAGGTTTTTTTTTCTGTAGTTAGTGCTACTTTTCCCTTAGCAGAAGTAAAGTAGAACTTGGGATGAAATTGAGTCCACTTGCATTTTTGTTGTCTCATGAAGCAGTCCTCCTGAAGAAAGTGTCCCACTTCCATACTGAACTGTTGAAGGCATACAGGTTCCTCTTTGAAGGAAGATCCTACCTGCCCTAGGTTGTGAGTTCTCCGATACCAAAAGTATGAAGAAATCTCATGGCTTTTTCACCCTTCTCTAGCTCTTGAATTGGTATTCTTATATCTAACTTCTGAGGTGGAGATGAAGTGAAGGCACACTTGGAGTGTTCAATGCTGTCTAAATTAGTTCTAAATATGGTTGTTCTCAAGCAAGGGCTCTTGGAGCACTGGAGGCCTCTGCCTTACCCATACCTTACCCATTAAAGAATGAGCCTTTAATAGTGGCCATATTTTCCATCTGAATAACTAGAGAACAGAAAGGTTTAGTGACTTGGCTTTGAGGGCTTTGCAGCTTACCTGACAAGACTCTGTTAGCTCAAAAGAGCTCTTGGGCTGACAGCCACAATTTTGACACCTAAGGTGTGAAAATACATTTTAAAATTACTCATATCTATCTTTCAGAGTGAAGGCAGGCTATTCCATGACTACGTGAATAGTTTATTTAGCTGTGTGGTGAATACATCTATCTTTCTACATTGCTTAATACATCTACATTTCTAAATTCTTAATTATCAAAGCAAAGATAGTGGAATGATATATTTCTAGTATGTAGTTAGGCCTGATTCATCTTGGTGCTCCTGGATGAATAAGATCCAGTGTTCCTGTTAATGGATGCTTTCTATGACCCAGCCATTAAAGAACAGTGATGCATTACTGAGGATTTTCACTGGTAGCTACTTTCTGTAGTAATTGCACAGCTACAAGGAGAGATAATTGTTGGTTTCCAGATGTTACTACTGTGGTCAGGGCCACTTGCTCCCACTCTGTTTAAATTTAATTCCCCTCTGAACTTTCCTTTTCATTAATTTAAAATTATGAATCATAGAATCATAGAATCATAGAATGGTTAGAGTTGGAAGGGACCTTCAAAGGTCATCTAGTCCAACTCCCCTGCAAGGACCAAGGACATCCCTGACTAGATCAGGTTGCTCAGAGCCTCATCCAGCCTGGCCTTGAACGTTTCCAGGGATGAGGCATCCACCACCTCTCTGGGCAACCTGTTCCAGTGTTCTATAACTCGCATCGTAAAAATTTTTTTCCTAATATCTAATCTAAATCTACCTCCCTCTATTTTAAAACCATTATTCTTTGTCCTATCACAACATACCCTACTGAACAGCCTCTCCCCATCTTTCTTGTAGGCCCCCTTGAGGTACTGGAAGACCGCTATCGGGTCTACCCGGAGCCTCCTCTTCTGCAGGCTGAACAGCCCCAACTCTCTCAGCCTGTCCTCATAGGAAAGGTGCTCCAGCCCTTTTATCATCTTTGTGGCCCTCCTCTGGACCTTCTCCAACTGGTCCATGTCCTTCTTATGTTGGGGGCTCCAGAACTGGACACAGTACTCCAGGTGGGGTCTCACCAGGACAGAGTAGAGGGGCAGAATCACCTCCCTCGACTTGCTGGCCATGCTTCTCTTGATGCAGCCCAGCATGCGGTTGGCCTTCTGGGCTGCAAAGGCGCATTGCTGGCTCATGTTGAGCTTCTCGTCCACCAGCACTCCCAAGTCCATCTCCTCAGGGCTGCTGTTGATCCATTCTCCGCCCAGCCTGTATTTGTGCCTGGGATTGCCATGACCCAGGTGCAGGACCTTGCACTTGGCCTGGTTGAACTTCATGCGGTTGGCACGGGCCCACCTCTCCAGCCTGTCAAGGTCCCTCTGGATGGCATCCTTCCCCTCCAGTGTGTCGACAGTACCACACAGCTTGGTGTCATTGGTGAACTTTCTGAGGGTGCACTCTATCCCACTGTCCATGTCGCCGACAAAGATGTTGAACCAGGCCGGGCCCAACACGGACCCCTGAGGGATGCCACTCGTGACCGGTCTCCACCTGGACATCGAGCCATTGACCACCACTCTCTGAGTGCGGCCATCCATCCAACTCCTTATCCACCGAGTGGTCTGTCCATCAAACCCATGTCTTTCTAGTTTAGAGAGAAGGATGTCGTGCGGGACAGTGTGAAAAGCTTTGCACAAGTCCATGTAGATGATATCCGTTGCTCGTCTCCTGTTCACCAATGCTGTCACCCCATCATAGAAGGCCACCAAATTGGTCAGGCACGATGTGCCCTTGGTGAAGCCATGTTGGCTGTCACCAACCACCTCCTTGCTCTCCATGTGCCTTAGCATGGTTTCCGGGAGAATCTGCTCCATGACCTTGTGTCGTAGTTCAGCCCCAACGGGGACCAGACTACGCAGTCTCTCTCTCACTCCCCCCACTCTCCGAGAGAATAGGAGGAGATTTGACAAACAAAAAAAAAACCAAACACGCGGGTTGAGATTAAACAAAAAGTAAATTTAACAGTAATGACAAGAAAACAATAGAGTGATGGAACACAAATACAGTATAATAGCTCACAACAGATCTCTACATCCAGTCTCTTCCAACTAGGAGAGCCTCCCTTCAGCACCCTCCTCACTTATATACTGAGCATGATGTCAGATGGGATGGAATAGCCCTTTGGCTAATCTGGGTAAATTAACCCCAGCTGTTAGCTAATTAGTTAACTATCCCAGCCATAGGGGCTACCAGCTTCAGTTCTCCACCCAGCTCAGGTAAATATTAACTCTATCCTGGCCAGAACCAGGACATTATCCACCCCTTATTCCATACCATCTACATCATGCCCAGATTCTACACTTTCCAATTAATCATCAAATTTTTCTTCCTTTTATCTACTTGTATGCAGACACACAGATGTAACTCTCTTAGTCCATGGTCCATCCTTTCAAAAGGTCTGTTGAGTTTATCCAGTCCATAACTTTGGGCTCCATCTGTCATAACAGGCTCTCAGCATAGGACAGATGACACAGTGTTTCCTCAGGTAGTCTGTCTGGT
Organism: Chlamydotis macqueenii; assembly: GCF_036417535.1. Taxonomy (NCBI): domain Eukaryota; kingdom Metazoa; phylum Chordata; class Aves; order Otidiformes; family Otididae; genus Chlamydotis; species Chlamydotis macqueenii. The sequence continues at coordinate 135,601,903 of NC_141556.1, forward strand.
GCAAGTGACTTAGCAAGTTCATAGTCCGGAGACTGAAGATCTGTTGGCAGGTGCTAGTAGCAAGAGCCAGTTCTGGTTGCATCACTGCTGCAATTTTTCCTATTTTATTAAAGTTCATTCTTTGTTGGTATAAACGATTTTACTATAATACTTTTGACACAACATAAGTATCTCAGGGCGTGGAGCAGGAAGAAGCAAGGAGGGACACATAATAGCTAGATAATGACATACAGTACTGTATAGTAACCGACATCAAGCACTTCAAATTATTGGCTCTTTTCACCTAAAATTAGATCTCCTTGAGGTACACATCGGACTTTCCCATCCTCCTGCATTACCCACCAAGTACACCCAGGTCCTTGAGCAAAAGCAATCCCATGCATGGGTTTGCCTTTGCCCAAGGGAGAAATGACCCAGACTGTCTTCCCCAGTATATTCCTTACATGCACCACAGGGACTTTATCCCCTTCTACAGTATGTAGAAGTTCAGATTGGGCAGGGCCAGCTCGATTGGTGGACCCCCGAGTGTTGACTAGCCAAGTGGCTTTTGCTAAATGTTTATCCCAATTTTTGAAGGTTCCACCACCCATTGCTTTCAGAGTTGTTTTCAGCAGCCCATTATACCTTTCAATTTTTCCAGAGGCTGGTGCGTGATAGGGGATGTGGTATACCCACTCAATGCCATGCTCTCTGGCCCAGGTATCTATGAGATTGTTTCGGAAGTGGGTACCATTGTCTGATTCAATTCTTTCTGGAGTGCCATGTCGCCATAAGACTTGTTTCTCAAGGCCCAGGATGGTGTTTCGGGCAGTGGCATGGGGTACAGGATATGTTTCCAGCCATCCAGTGGTTGCTTCCACCATTGTAAGTACATAGCGCTTGCCTTGGCGAGTTTGTGGGAGTGTAATGTAATCAATTTGCCAGGCCTCTCCATATTTATACTTCAGCCATCGTCCTCCATACCACAGAGGCTTTAACCGCTTGGCTTGTTTGATTGCAGCACATATTTCACATTCAAGGATAACCTGTGCAATAGTGTCCATGGTTAAATCCACCCCTCGATCACGAGCCCATTTGTATGTTGCATCTCTCCCCTGATGGCCTGAGGTATCATGGGCCCACCGAGCTAAAAATAGTTCACCCTTATGCTGCCAGTCCAGATCCACCTGAGCCACTTCAATTTTAGCAGCTTGATCCACTTGCTGGTTGTTTTGATGTTCTTCAGTGGCCCGACTCTTGGGTACGTGGGCATCTACGTGACGTACTTTTACAACCAGATGCTCTAACCGGGCAGCAATATCTTGCCACAGAGTGGCAGCCCAGATAGGTTTGCCCCGACGCTGCCAGTTGCTCTGCTTCCATTGCTTTAACCATCCCCACAGAGCGTTTGCCACCATCCATGAGTCAGTGTAGAGATAGAGCACAGGCCATTTTTCCCGTTCAGCAATGTTTAAAGCCAGCTGGATGGCCTTCACCTCCGCAAACTGACTCGATTCACCTTGGCCTTCAGCAGCTTCTGCAACTCGTCGTGTAGGACTCCACACAGCAGCTTTCCACTTCCGATGTTTTCCTACAATACGACAGGACCCATCAGTAAATAGGGCATACCGCTTCTCATTTTCTGGGAGGTTGTTATATGGTGGGGCCTCTTCAGCACGCGTTACCTCTTCCTCTGGTGGCTTTCCAAAATCTTTGCCTTCTGGCCAGTCTGTAATTACTTCTAATATGCCTGGGCGATTGGGGTTTCCTATTCGGGCCCGCTGTGTAAGTAGTGCAACCCACTTGCTCCATGTAGCATCCGTTGCATGATGCGCAGAGGGGACCCTTCCTTTGAACATCCAGCCCAGCACTGGCAGTCGGGGTGCCAGGATGAGCTGTGCTTCAGTACCAATCACTTCTGAAGCAGCTCGAACTCCTTCGTATGCCGACAGGATTTCTTTTTCGGTTGGAGTATAGCAGGCCTCAGATCCTTTATATCCCCGGCTCCAAAACCCAAGGGGTCGACCACGAGTTTCCCCTGGTGCTTTCTGCCAGAGACTCCAGGTAGGGCCATTCTCCCCAGCTGCGGAGTAGAGCACATTTCTTACCTCTTGCCCTGTCCGGACTGGCCCGAGAGCCACCGCATGAACAATTTCTTGTTTAATTTGTTCAAAAGCCTGCTGTTGTTCAGGGCCCCATTTAAAATCATTCTTCTTTCGGGTGACTTTATACAGAGGGCTTACAATCATACTATAATTTGGAATATGCATCCTCCAGAAACCCACAACGCCCAGGAAAGCTTGCGTTTCCTTTTTGTCAGTCGGTGCAGCCATAGCTGTTATTTTGTTGACTATATCTATTGGAATCTGACGACGCCCATCTTGCCATTTTATCCCCAAAAACTGTATCTCTCTTGCAGGTCCTTTCACCTTACATCGTTTTATGGCAAGCCCAGCTTTCAGGAGGATTTTAATTATTTTCTCCCCTTTTTGAAAAGCTTCTGCTGCTGTGTTGCCCCATACGATGATGTCATCAATGTACTGCAGGTGCTCTGGAGCGCCACCCTTTTCCAGTGCAGTCTGGATCAGCCCATGGCAGATGGTGGGGCTGTGTTTCCACCCCTGGGGCAGTCGATTCCAAGTGTACTGGACGCCCCTCCAAGTGAAAGCAAACTGCGGCCTGCATTCTGGTGCCAATGGGATTGAAAAGAACGCGTTGGCAATATCAATGGTGGCATACCACTTGGCTGCCTTGGATTCCAGTTCATACTGAAGTTCTAACATGTCTGGCACAGCAGCACTGAGTGGTGGTGTTACCTCATTCAGGCCACGATAGTCCACTGTTAACCTCCACTCTCCACTTGATTTTCTCACTGGCCATATGGGACTGTTAAAAGGTGAGTGGGACTTGCTGATCACTCCCTGGCTCTCCAGCTGATGAATCAGCTTATGGATGGGGATCAGGGAGTCTCGGTTGGTGCGATACTGCCGCCGGTGCACAGTTGTGGTAGCAATTGGCACCTGTTGTTCTTCAACCTTCAGCAACCCCACAACAGAAGGATCCTCTGACAGACCAGGCAAGGTGGACAACTGTATAATTTCCTCCATCTCTAAAGCACCTACACCAAAAGCCCACCGATACCCTTTTGGGTCCTTGAAATATCCCCTTCTGAGGTAATCTATACCAAGAATGCATGGAGCATCTGGGCCAGTCACTATGGGGTGCTTTTGCCACTCATTCCCTGTCAGGCTCACTTCAGCCTCCAATACAGATAGCTGTTGGGATCCTCCTGTCACTCCAGAAATACAAATGGGTTCTGCCCCATTATATCTTGATGGCATCAAGGTACATTGTGCACCAGTATCCACTAGAGCTTTGTACTCTTGTGGGTCTGACGTGCCAGGCCATCGGATCCACACAGTCCAATAAACTCTGTTATCCCTCTCCTCCACCTGGCTGGAGGCAGGGCCTCTCTAATCCTGGCCACAGTATTCATTATTCATTTCTTTTAAATATGCATGAGAGGTCCCTTCAAGAGGGTCAGAACTAAAGCTATTCCTTCTACGCTCCCTATTGGAGACTGGTGCAACAATTTTCCGGGGAGAACTTCTATTTGCAATGGTTTTTCCACGCAACTCACGTACCCGCGCCTCTAGGGCAGAGGTAGGCTTCCCATCCCACTCCCTCATGTCTTCTCCTTGGTCACGCAAGGTAAACCACAGGGTACCTCGCCGCGTATACCATCTCTCTTGAGCAGGGAAACGTTTACTCCTAATAGCTGAAATATTGGCCCGTACCGGTGGGGAATGGGACATATCTGCTTTGAATTGCTGGAACTCCTGGGATAGTTTCTCCACAGCCGAGACACAGGCCCTTAGGGAGGAAGACAGGCTTTCCTCGTACTGCCGGAGTCGGCCAGCCAGTTCATCCACTGTTTCTTCCTCTCCATCTTTCCAGGTCATAACTGCCAATGAGTTGGCATATGATGATGGTGCACTTCGAACAAACTTCCGCCACATTTGTCGTGTGCACCTGACTTCATCTGGATCCTTAGGTAACTGATCATTGTCCAGGTCATCATAAATAATCTCCAGCACAGCTAATTCCCTCAGGTACTGGATACCCTTCTCCATGGTAGCCCACTTGCCTGGATGACACATTATATCCTCCTTGAAAGGATACCTCTCCTTCACACCTGACAGGAGTCGTCTCCAGAGGCTGAGGGCTTGTGTCCCTTTTCCAACTGCTTTGTCAATGCTTGCTTCTCTAGAAATGGATCCCAGTTGCCTAGCTTCTCTGCCTTCTAATTCCAAGCTATTGGCCCCATTATCCCAGCACCGCAGCAGCCAGCTGATAATGTGCTCCCCAGGATGACGGCTAAAATCTTTTCGCATGTCTCGCAGCTCGCTCAGGGATAGAAATCTGGTGCTCACTGTCTCCTTTAGGAGTTCTTCCCCTGAGGAAGAGCCTGCCTGCCGAGTTCTTCCTAGGCAGGTAGCAAATAAACCTTCCTCTTCTTCCTCCTGCTCCGTCCTAAAAGGGGCTTCTTCTTCCCTCACTAAACGAGCTGACTTCCGCTTCCAAGTCTTCTTGGATACAGGGGCAACTGAAACTAGCACAGGTTCACCCTCTGATTCAGCTGCAATGCCTGTTGCTGGGGTTTGAGTACCTACATTGCAGGTCAGTTTGTTCTCCCTCACACCATGCCACGTATTAGTATCTTGCCTTAGGGTAAATCTCGGGAGGAGATTCCCAAAAAGTGGGTTTGCAGCTCTAGACAAGACTTGGCACACATTCAAAATACATAACAACAACATCATAGTGGCTTGAATATCCCCCAGATCTTTAAAGTTCTCAAAAAGTGGCTTAACTACCCTGGAAGTGAAAGAATTCGGGAAGCTGTCCACATAGGAATACCAATTTATCTCTAAGGCCATTGATGTCACCATGTCATAGATGTATATGGCATAGTATAACAGAAGGATAATTCTCATCATTTTCCCTGAGGTGATAAACACCACCACTGGGAACACATAGTACATATAGGAGCGTAGACAATACAACAACATAACCAACCACTGCAACATCATGACCAATAACTGACAACCAATACAACAAGCACGTATAAACAAATTTGTTTCAAGCAATAAAGAAAGTCAGATCTGTTATTATCTCAACCCTTCGTGCCCCACGTTGGGCGCCAAAATAACTGTCGTAGTTCAGCCCCAACGGGGACCAGACTACGCAGTCTCTCTCTCACTCCCCCCACTCTCCGAGAGAATAGGAGGAGATTTGACAAACAAAAAAAAAACCAAACACGCGGGTTGAGATTAAACAAAAAGTAAATTTAACAGTAATGACAAGAAAACAATAGAGTGATGGAACACAAATACAGTATAATAGCTCACAACAGATCTCTACATCCAGTCTCTTCCAACTAGGAGAGCCTCCCTTCAGCACCCTCCTCACTTATATACTGAGCATGATGTCAGATGGGATGGAATAGCCCTTTGGCTAATCTGGGTAAATTAACCCCAGCTGTTAGCTAATTAGTTAACTATCCCAGCCATAGGGGCTACCAGCTTCAGTTCTCCACCCAGCTCAGGTAAATATTAACTCTATCCTGGCCAGAACCAGGACACCTTGCCAGGCATAGAGGTGAGGCTGACTGGCCTGTAGTTGCCTTGGTCCTCCTTGTTTCCCTTTTTAAAAATGGGGGTTATGTTCCCTCTCTTCCAGTCATCGGGGACCTCACCAGACTGCCATGATTTCTCAAATATGATGGCCAGTGGCTTGGCAACTTCATCTGCCAGTTCCCTCAGGACCCGTGAATCGATCTCATCAGGTCCCATGGACTTATGCACCCTCAAGTTCCTCAGATGTTCCCGAACCTGCTCTTCGAGTACAATGGGCGGTTCTTCATCCTCGCAGTCTCTGCTTGTGCCTTCCACAGCTTGGGTGGTGAGACAAGAGCCATTATCGGTGAAGACTGAGGCAAAAAAGTCATTGAGTACCTCAGCCTTCTCTATGTCCCAGGTAACCAGGACACCGGTTTCTTTCCGGAGGGGGTCTACATTCTCCTTGGACTTTCTTTTGTCCCCTACATACCTATAGAAGCTTTTCTTGTTGCTTTTTATATCCCTGGCCAGATTCAATTCCGTCAGGGCTTTAGCCTTCCTCACCCGATCCATGGCCACTCGCACAGCCTCTTTGTAGTCCTCCCAGGACTACAAATCCCAGTAGATTCTACAGTTAACCACACAAAAGAAAGACAAACAAAAGCTATTTTAAAAGTCTGATTGATTCTGAGCATTATGAAAGTGTAGTGAGTGTAGCTACCTAACAAAATACGCTTAGTGAACACTTAGAAGTCACATAATAGAAGAGAAAGCAGTACTGAGATTATTGTACTTTTTACATGATTCACAAGTAACCAGCATAGGGAGCAAGAAAAAGCACACTTCATCATTCTAGCAGTGTCAAACCTGACCAGAATGGACAGGTTTTCAGCCTCTGTCTCCATGGTATGTCTCTGGAAAAGGAAATGTGAGAGGCATTCTGCAAAGTCATGCGGAGGAAGTGCTCCCAGTTCATTGTGCTTCCTCGCACGCCTGAAGGCACTCTGTATGTGAGCATTTGCAAGAATAGACCATATGCTAATGACTGACTTACCAACCTCAAAGCCAAGTCCATATGCTATAAACCACCAGTATTAACTTTCTTTTGTGCACTCTTGTTGCCTGAACAAAACCCATCATTTCAGAAAATGTCAGGTACAAGTATTGTATCAAGATGTGAACTGTGGAAAGTCAGCTCATACGTTTACCAGAAAGCCATTAGGAGAAAACGTGTATGTACTGCTATAAAGATAAAAATAATGCATAAATTTATCCACAAGCCAAAAATATGATGTTCTATTATGATGAAAGATGCTTGAAAAACATTAAGAATAACAAAGCAAATTCTTTCCTACCATAAAAAGCTTTGCTGAACACAGGAGGGCTTCATGACTGCTGGAAAATATGAGAAAGGTAAACATAGCACAATGATATCACCCAGACATTTTGAAAGGAGGTTTTTGGTTTTCAGACTGTAATTGGGGTGCATGTTGGATTTGTGTGAGTGCTGTAAAGCTAACATATCTGTACCATTGGTGAATAAGCTGGTACTTTGTATCTTCCAGTGATTTTCTTGTGGGTTTTAATTTTCTTTAGTCATTTCCCCATCCCTTTTTTGTTGCAACGGCTTTGATAGTTCCCTTACACACTGCTGCTTTACCCTGCTGTTAGCCCTGAAAGGAATTGACAGGCCCCCTATCCAGCTCGTTAGGCTCTTGAAGCTCGCTGCATCCTGCACGTAGCGTGTTTCTGATTACGCCGGCAGCGCAGGCGTTGGAGCTCACAGCTGCTGTTGTGCTGCCAGATCAATACACCCACAAAGCACAGCCAGCCTTTTGTGTCGGTTCAGAAATCAGATTTCTCTTGTCTAGAGGGCAATCTGTAAAATAAAATCTTCTAACATGAGTTAGTCCTCCCGGAGCTGCACTGAGATACGCATTTATCAGTGTATTTAACAAGGTATTAAGAAGCTGTCAAAGCTGAGTGACAAGAAGGGGTTTCCTTGCTTCAAATCAATGCCACCTCCCCCTCTGCCTCTCCCCCGCACCACCCCAGATTCCACACGTGATAAGGCACAGCATATATTTCTCCTTAGACTTGTCTGCAAAAATACCAAACCCTTAAAAGACGCATCAGTTGTGGACATAAACCTGTCAGAAAACAATTATCAGCTGTATCTCTTTGTGATCTTATTAAGTCACTTAGGTCTTAAAAACCCTGCAGATACCCTCTGTAGTGGAAATAAGGCAGAGATAATGCAATTTATTGATAAAGCAAGGAGTCTGATTGGGTCGGCTTGAAGCCCCCTCAGCTGTCGGTTGCAGGGGGGTCTGTTGTTAATTTCTTTTTTTTTTTTTCTTTGTATGGCTGATAGGACTCAATTTATATTCTTTCCTTTCCTCTGCTACAGACAAGTTCATTTTTTCCCCTCCAGCTACACTGAACATGTAGCTTTAGAGCTAGTATGTAGGAATTGTCAGCTCAGCAGCCAAGAGAAAGAAAGAGGAGTTGGGTACAGGAAAGGATCAATCTTAGCATGTTGTGGAGAGCGGGCTAAGAACATCCTCTCCCAGACATTTTTCCTGCCGCTTCCCTGGGGATGGCTGTGTTAGGGGTGAGCCTTGCAGGAGTGCTAATGTGTTGCATTGGCAGCAGGACTGTGACTCTGCAAGGGCATGAAAGTATAAATCCATACGAACTGAGTTAGAAAGGAAAGGGGATTGCATGTGTGGGATGAAGTTACTTTTTTAGCAATTTGGGGTCATCTCTATCTGCACTTTTTCAGTCACGTGTAAGTGATTTCCTTAGGGGTTGGAGAATCAAATCTGACCAAATTTCACCTGATGGTGAAACTCAGTCTAATGATGGATTTTTCCACAGGAGAAACTGTTGCCCCAGAGGAAGGAGAGTTGAAGCTGGAGGAAATTGCAGGACTCCACTTCTGAGGAAATGGCTAGTCTCAGCAAAAATGTGGAAATATGGCTTACATTAACTTTTGAGCAGTCCTTTTCACTTTGTTTTTGTTTTGAAAAGCGGCCTTGAAAAAAGATGTTTTACAGCGTGGTTTCAAAAAGCCCTGAAAGGAAAAAGCGTTAGGTTGAGTGGACCTAGTACTGGCTTGGAAGGGCCTATGGAGAGGAGACCCAGATTCCTTACTGGGGCCACATGAAGGCTGTAACAGCTTTGCTTTGCACGCTCACCATCAGCCTGGCTGAAGCAAGTGAGTTGTTTTATAGACGAAGGAGGAGTTCCCCATGGAAGAAGAAGAAAACTTAAAGATTTTTAAAATTAGACTGCACAAATGTCTTTAATCGAGTCAAGGAGGATTACTAATTTAGTAAGGCTTCAACAACAGTAGAGGCCTTAGAAGGACATCTGTTAGAAGAAAATCCTTGGAAACACTATGAAATATATATTGAGTAAGGTGAGTCCATTTTTATCAGGGCTACAATTATGCAAAGAATTTTATATGGTTTGTTAAAGATGTTCCATGGTTCTGCTTCCTTCTGTTACAGTCAAGTGTCTTGATTAAGAACAGTTGCCTGGATTTTACTTTTAAAAGTACCATTTACAGCCCTTTAGGTCAGTAATGCCAAATCACTTGTGCAGGCTGAGTCACAAACTCTCTCAAGAGTCGTATGTCCTGTCCTCATCCTGTAATCAGATGCATATCTCTCATATACCTAAAATGTAGACATCTTTTGAAATACAGCTGGACATAGATCAGGTACGACACCGAAAGAGGGCAAATGCAGAAGACGGGAAGTCTCCATCCCAGCTGTTCTAAGAATAACCAGTCTATGGCCCAGTATCACAGAAAACAGGTCCTTAGACTAACTGGATTAGTTTGGCCACTTGACCTTCTTATATGACAGAAAAATGATTGTATGCTGACAATTTACCTGGTAAATCATTATACATATACTGCATATACAGGACCCCGGGTATTCTGGAGTACTCTCACTACAATCCATCTGATTATTTTCTTCTAAAATGTGATGCAGAACAGACAGTAGTTTGAGATACTGTTCAGAGATGCTTTCTAGAATGTAGTCAAATGATCACTTCCTCAGAAATCACTGCGCTTCCTTTGAGTAATCATTAGTAATTTTTTCAAATGAAAACAGTATCACCTTTCAGCTGGTTTCTTGTCTTTAATGAAGACTTGTCAGTACAGACATTTATGCATAATAATGCATCCTTTCTCATCACCTGTGTAAATTCAGAGCTGACCTGTGGAAATCAAACAGAAATAATTTGTTGGTCCCCATAAAGAGAATGACGTTATATGCAAACAGATGGCTCTATCCCAAGTTGAGGAATTATTTCCAATGCAAAGAGTGAGGGTCTCAGTTCCCAAAGCAAATACTTTCAGACAAATCAAACTGTGCAGGAAGTAGAACTGTTTGGCTAGCCAGCATTTTCTACCATCTATAGTGGAAGAGAAGAGTTCTGTTCATCTTGAGCATAATGTAGACAAGAGTATGATAGAGAACATTTTTTCACTGGTGACCGGATGACTCTGATGAAAATATCTGGAACTGATCTGCAGTACAGCTTCTGCTATTATTGTACACTAAAGCCATGACTGAAAGGAGAACGTGTTCTAAGTGGATGGATGGAATAGTCACAGGTGTAAGAAGAAACTTAATCCATTTACTCTCTATACCTGGTCAGTTTTCCTACATACAGAAAGACACAAGACATAACAGAGTAGCGAGATACACCCACACACCTCAACTTCACCTGTAATAGAGGGACCGTTGTAGATAATTTCCCTTCTTAGTGCTGATGGGCAATCTACACATCCTGGTTGAAGAGTTTTCATCTTAAAAAAAAAGAAATATATTACAATATCACGTGATATTTCATAGTTAGCCTTTGCAAGACTTCCTTTGCTTTGAAGGGTTTTCTGATTAAGTTGCTAATCCTATGACTGGCTGTGTGTCTAGGTCTCTTCTTACTCATATGCTCTGTTTTGGAACAGGAGCCAAATGAAGACTGAAGGTCATGGTCAGTTTGTATTAGTCACACAGATGGAAAGTATTTCTATCTTAAATAATTTACAGTCCACCTGCATTTTAATGTCTAATGTTGGATGGAATAGAAGCCAGCAGAAGCCATTGGAAAACCTTCCATCACCTTAAAAAAACCCAACAGATCAGGGTCTGTACATTTCATTCAGTGTGTTGATTTCATTAATCCACCAAGAACTGGTTTATTTTTATATGGTTAATCTGAACAACAAAGATAAACACAATGTGGCAGTTCAGAGAAAATAGAGTAAAAGTATTGAATTATTCATGGCAAAAAATTCAGGACCATTCTCCCTTCTTCTTCAACAGAGATTGGCTCTGATGCAGAAAATTCCCTAAACTCCTGCATGACAACTAATATTGTTTCTATCACAGTTTGAATGGGTCTTGCAAAATTCTGTTTGTTGCTGATAAAGAGTATTAGGAGATATGGACATGAGAGGGTAATGGCTTTATGAAGGCAGGGCATAAGCCTAGATCAACAACAGGAGAGAAAAAACAGGGAGCAGAAGAGGCAGTATGTGACTAAAAAGCAAAGAGAAAAAGAGCAGACAATGTGTTTTGTTTCCTCAAGCATTTCTGGGGGATTTGACCCTTTGTAAGTCTGTCAGTGCTGGATGGGGATTGCAGTGCATTTTGCACAGTGAGGCCTTGGGGTAAATAAAATTGCAATAGGAGCAAAATGTTTTTGTTTGTTTTTCTCACACATAAGCAGTAAAGAGATAATAACAATGATAACGCTAGAATCTTGAGTAGTGTAATCTCTCCAGACATGGACCACCGGTGAAAGGAATATGTTTTGTGAAACATGAATGATTTTGATGCATCTACATAGTTGTGGGCTGCCTGACCTTTTTACTCTTTCTACGGTAAAGATATAACTACCCTTTTTTTTTTTTCCTTTTTTGTATTTCAACATCTGATGGTTTTGCAAGAAAGCAGAACCACGGATGCTGGTCAGATCCTACATATTTTCTCCCCCTTTTCCAAGGTCCTTTTTTTGCTTTTTACTATGCACTTACAGTGATGCATCCCATCTGGTCCTGCTGTATTGCATGATCCAAGATAACACATAGTGCCGCTAGCAGTCAAGATGGGACACATCTTAGCTTGTTCCCAGTGTATGTTGCCAAGGCCCTTAATCTCCTGCCTCAGAATTTCAAATAATTTTAAATTTCTTTTTAAGTTACAGAGTGGTAAGCATCGCAGGGAACTCTACATTTCCACATTAGGGCTAATTCTGCATCCAAGCAAGCTTGTTTAAAACTAATTCAGGGGTCTTTGTGCCAGATATACCATGACTGGGCTGAAGGTCAGATGAACAGCTCTGTGTTTCTGTCTGACCCACCCAGTCTCGTCACAGTGACCTTGATTATGTTTCAGCCCTGTTCCCTGCCCTGCCTGGTACCCTTCTCTTGTCAGGGAGGGGCATCCTCAGGGTCCATTTAGGGCAGATTTGTGCTGCTGAGCTGTGGAAAAAACAGCCATGGTAGAGGCAAAGGAGAGAGCCTGTAATAAGAAAGCATTCCTTCCACACCCTCTGGTTTTCATGTCCCATGTTTGAATTTGAAACCATGGTATTTTGAACTATGACTCACCAATTTGGCTGTATTGCTGATAGTCTGTGGCTGGTAAATTTTATGAGTTTAATCAGTCAAGCACCTATACGCAAAGAAAAGCTAAGCATAGTTTTTAATTTCTGTGCAGAACAGGAATAGATAATGTAATGAGACTTTGTCATGTCCAAAAGCACGTAAATTAATCTGTCATTACAGGGACAGCCATTGCACACACACACACAAAAAGCAGGACTTCCTGCTTTTGTTGATATTGTTTCCCATGTAGTTTGTTTATTGCTGTGATTTGTTTGTTAGCCAGGTGGACAGACTATGCTGGGGCCTTGCCACAGAAATCAGCTGTCTCGTGGGATTTACAGAAATGCCCGAGCTCAATCAGGGGAGAAAGCCCAAAGGGATTCGGTGTGGTCACACAGAGCAGCGAGAGAGAAATCTTCCCTGCAGGGTCCCGTTGAGGATTGTACCCTCCCGCGAATGCCCTGATAATCTCATAATCCCTAACCTATGACTTGCCTCTAATCTCCTCTCACTTCAAATTATTTAGCCTTCAAGTAAGAGGAAGTGTAGAGAAGAGCAATTATGAAGAGCCATTTCCGTTAAGCTCCTAAAACATTTTTAGCCAGTTTAACAGAGCAGTTAATGAGAGCAGCAGAGGAGACCTTGGGAGGATAGCATAGAGGTCTTTAATCTTTCTGCTCTATTTTTCTTATCTCCACCACATCTGCTGAAGCAAACAAGCAAACAAGATGTTTCCAGTATGCACTTAACACTTTGTATGCTATTGTTGAAAAAGTGGAGAAATACTTTATTTTTTAATAGATTTAACAGCTTTAATTAGTGTGATACATATGGCATGAAATATTCCCTCCATATACACACAGAGACTTGTACATAATACGTTTGGTTATTACTCAAAAGTAGCTCCACTTTACTGCTTTTTTTTTTTCAGAAAAAAAAAGGATTGTTCTATTACAGCCCCACAGTAAGCCTGTTAGTATATCCTTTCTGGTTCTGTCTTTTTTAAGGATATCAAAGATAATTTCAAATTAAAATAACCTAAAGCATAACAGAGACTGGCACTGGTTATTATTCTTTACAAATAGATGTGGTTGTTGTTTTTTAAATTTTGTTATTGACAAAGCTCTAAAACATGCATTATTCTGCGTTATGTATCTATTTTTGATGGCTCCTGGGTAAAAGTTAACTTTTTCATAGCAGTTTCCTTACAGTTTTAAAAATATAATATTTGAAATATTTTCCATTTGCAAAACAATGCCGTTCTTAATCTCTCCTCCAAAGATTTGCATTTTCTTTTGTTCTGTCAAGGTTTCTTTATAGTATGAAAAAGAGATGAAAAATATGCACATTCCAGAAATAACAATAACAATAATAATAATAATTTATTTTTCATTAGCACTGAAAAGATACAATTAAGCAAGACCTGTAAAAACAAATCTTGTAAGAATATTTGAAAGAAGAAACATCACAAACCAGGGTTGTTTTTTTTTTTTCAGTTTAGCAGAAATGAGGGAATGTAGCTTGTCAGAGGAGAAGTACAGTTGGAAATCATTACCACACATCAGTGAGTGACTTCCTTTCTCCTTCCAGGCTACTTTCTATTTGAACTGCATGTTTTTTGGGTGATAGTTGTTTTTTACTGTCATTTCAGCTCAGTGCTGTGATATCAACCAGGGTCTCAAGGTGTTGCAGTAAGATAATTTGCAGCAGGTAAAATGACAAACATCCATCATTATCTTCAGGAATTTTTTTACAAGGCTATCAACAGAGCTATTTGAAAACTCTCCCAACTGTTTGGCTTCGGAAGGCAGATTTAGCCTTTCTGGACTGAGGCTTTTGTAATATTTCATATGATTATTGGTGCACAAAACTGTACTATCATATTAATTATTGGAGTAACTTTTGTCATTTTCCAAATCCAAAGTAATAAATGTCATCACCACTAAAACCGTAATTCACTTAATGGTGTCACATCCTTTTAAAGGCACTAGTAGTCTGGATTATGCCCCTTCCTTGCTATGATATTAGAACCATGATATGAAAATGCACTGTTGATTTTGCAGGAAAATATCTTTAAAAGAGAATGCTTTATCTCTTTTACCCCTTTGACCTTTTTCTCCCAGCCTACAGTTTACTGTAGCTATATTCTTCCTGTCCTAAAGCAAAAGTAATTAATTTACTTTCAGAATCTCGTATTTCAAAAAGTACCTGGTTTTACTTAGAATGGTCTTGTTGTCATCATGTGATTGAAAAATGATCCGAAACACTTTATCAAAGATCAGAAAAACACAAACTGCACTTACCATTAGCTAGGTATTCGGCCTGGGCTGAGTCATCCCATCGTGTACTGGGCTCCTGAGCTCAGTACCTCCCTGATAGGTGCTGGTGTGTGGCACTCAGAGTTTAATTAGACGACAACATGTCTGTATCACTGGGTTTGGATTTAGCAATAGATACGTATGGCGATGGCCTTCTTGCTTTGTTGCTATGGTAAAGATTGGGCTTTTAAAAAGCAATTTAGAGCAATTATCACAAACTAGAAGAGACGGACAATGTGGAGCTTAAGAATTGCAGAGCTTAAGAACTGTAACTTAAATTAGGTGTTTTGATGTAAGATTTCAAACTCCAGTGTGAATATAGTGCTGGGTGCCTTTGCTACTGTCTTTCTACTGCCGTATTTGGCTGAAATTCAATGGAATGATGACACAGCTCTAATAATGGAAAGTCATTAACCTGAGGAAATCTCGTTCAAATGAAACTACATGGGGCAATGCAATAGCTAAAGCTTGCCAGGGTGTCTGACTTCTTTTCAGGGAGCTGGAGTTCACAGAGTGGAATTTCTCCCTGAGGCAGAACAAAGGAATTAGATGTTATTTTGCAACCCTTTACCTAAAAGTTATTTCAAACCTGAGGACTTCTTGCAGGAGGGAAGGTAATGCTTCTCTCAAAGTAGGATTAGCCAAGAAAGAAGAAAACTGGCTGTGTAAAGAGGAGATATATATATATATTTATATATTCAATAATATTCCAAAAAGAATCCAAAGAACAACTACCACCCCAAATCACACACAGTTCAGACAGAAAATACAAAAAGATTCTAATATAGCAAAAAAAAAAAAAAAAAAAAAGAAGGAAGGAAACAGAGGCATGTGTGCTTATTATTTTGTCTAGTTCTGTATCCTTCCTGTGCTAACTGAAGTAGAGGATAATTGTATTTAGCAACCCATATACATCTTGTGCATCTGTTAACTTTCATCTGTCATGTATCATTGAAGAGTAACATGCAAATCCATCATGCTGCAGGCTAGATTTAAGGGATTCAATGTGTTTAAATCACTGTGGTGTCTGGAACCTTAGGACAGCCTAAGACAGCCTAGGGGCCATTTAGCCCCTTTTCTGTGAAGAGAAAACAGATATTCGTATTTTATCTAAGAAGTGTGTCAGAAGTGCCAAGGATGGGACAAAGACCAGTAGAACAAGAAAAGATGAAACTCACAGGTCTATCCTTGAGGTCCCAGTACAGCAATCTGGCTTGTGTTTGGCTAGGGTTAGCCCCACCAGAGCTGAAACAATAATCAAATATAATGGGAAAATATATATTCATAGTAGTATGTGAGCTTATAAATTACATTCTTCTTAAGCTCTTGGCCTCAGACCAGAATTTTTTCATTTAAATGATGTATTGAGATACCACTGGTTTTTTTTTTTTTAATTAACGAAAGCCTCTTACTAAAGTGCAAAGAGTCAACCATTGGAAAAATAGACACATTTTGAGGTTTTTTTTCTAAGCTAGTTCCTTCACAAAGAAGAGTTCAGCTTAGTCAGAATTAGCTATGAGTTTCAGAAAATTTTTGCAAAAATCCATTGAGCTTTTTTGTTTCCATCTCTTCCAAAGATTTTTCCTACTTGTCCATGACCCCCCTTTCCCATCAATTATTCCTTCTGGGTAATCAGAGCTGTTTCAAAATCTTGTATATCGACATCAAAGAGAACTCATCCATAGAGGAAAGGAATATGGAGCTATCCTTCAAAAAGCAAGTGTAAGTGCTTCTCAGTCATATTAGTAATTTTTTTTTCCAAAGTAGAGGCTTCTAATGTTTGTCTTAGCCTCTGGGCATTAAACAGATGAAAGAGGAGCACTGCAGGGGACAATGCTTATCTGAGATGCTCGAGCACTGAGTCGTCACTTAATCAGTTGATGGTCGTATTGCCGCTCATGCTGCTCACCGTTAAGGAGCTAAATATAGGTGGCAGTGTTCACATCAGCCTTGCATTACCTGACCATCTCTTGCTGTGAGAGAGGACACTACCATTACAGAGCTGGGAAACCAGAAGTTGAAGTATTTCAAGAAGGCACTTCTCAGATACGCACAACTTTTTACTGTGTCCTTCCCTCTTGTTTTTGCATTGTCTACATGGAGATGTCTCTTCCCCTGTGGTTATGCTCTTATGAGTATTGTGTAGATGCTGCGAAGCTCCGTTGAGGCTGATAGGGCTAGTTCTTTTTGTAGCTGGAGCTAGCTTACACATCTCTACATGCCATAGCAGCCTACCAGACAGGCAGGTTTCTGGGCAGTGCTTAGACACCAATTTCATCTGCAAGTGTAATACTGGGCGTAAGATGTAATGTGAAGGGCTCAGAATCCCCCTTCTGGAACGCAGATGTCCCCTCCCATCACCACACACACACACAAAGGTAGCAGTTTTATGATAGAATCATAGAATAGTTTGGGTTGGAAGGGATTTTTAAAGGTCATCTAGTCCCATCCCCCTGCAAGGGACATCTCCAACTAGATCAGGTTGCTCAGAGCCCCATCCAACCCGGCCTTGAATGTTTCAGGGATGGGGCATCCACCACCTCTCTGGGCAACCTGCGCCAGTATTCCACTACCCTCATTGTAAAAAATATTTTCCTTATGTCCAGTCTGAATCTGCTTCCTTCCATTTTAAAACAATAACCCCTCATCCTATTACAACAGGCCCTACTGAAGAGTTTCTCTCTGTCTTTCCTGTAGGCCCCCTTTAAGTACTTGAAGGCCACTATAAGGTCTTCCTGGAGCCTTCTCCAGACATCTTCTTCAGATGTTTTCAATGCTTGTGTGAAGGTAGATGCTACAACATGGCCTTGGAAATCTTTTCAATGGAGTCATGAATGCAGTTAAATTTTAGATTACTCTAAAGCAGATCTCTGCTGGTTTTTTTTTGTTCTATCATCTAAACTATTTTAAGTGGTAATTCACTCTCATATCATTGACTCTCTGCAAAAGGGAAGAGGCTTCCTCTTCCCTGTCCTTTGACTTACCTTTTATTTCTACTTCCAATTATATATCATGCTTTGTAGTGGGTTTTAATTTATTTATGACATTTATTCTGTGATCTTTCTGTCTTTCTAATATTTAATGTCAGAGTGAAGTCCTTCATGGTCAGCCTGGGGAAGGGATGGCTTTGGGGCTGTGTCTCCAGCTCAGTGCTTGTAGGGTGAGACTCAAACAGAAGTTACACTTGCTTTCTCCACGGTCCCATTCAGGTATTAAACACAAATCACTGCAGTCTTGGGGCCACTCCTGTGTGCTGGTGCCCCAGCTGCTGATGCCACACTCTACCAAGGAGATGGAGGCAGAGACCAGTCCCTTTTCTAGGTGGCTGGCAGGAGGTAGGAGGTGGAAATGACCTTTTCTACTCTATAGGATTTCTCCCCTGTATAAAGTCACTTCATTGTCTCCAGGCCACTTTTTTTCCCCTTGCTGAGGGGGGGTTGTGCTTGACCAACAAGTTGTGTGTATCCTGTGTGCCTGTCCCTTTTCAGGATAAGTTTCATTCTGGATGCATGAACACCCATTGGGCCCAAGAGAGGGCTATAACTTAATAAAATCAGAGCTGTATTCCCTAAAACTGAGGAGATGCTGACCTTCATCAACCCTCTACCCCAATGGTTAGGATATTAACATTAGAATGTGAACAAAGGAAACAAGAGCCAACACACCAGTTGCGTTGTGATGTCTACTTCAATTAACAAGTAAGGCGTACTAGAAAGGCCTACAGGAGATATCCTTTAGTGTGTCCTACAGCCCATTGTTTAGGCCCAGTTTTTTTTTTGCAGAGGGGTTATAGCAATCTCCACTGATTAAAACATAAGCTCCCACAAAACAGGTGATACTTTTAACCATGAAGATATATTAGGATGTGACCTCCCCTCTTCTGTTCTGTTTTGCTTATTTCTCTTTGGAAATATAACTGATCAAACAATATATTTTGTTTTGGAATTGATAATTTTCCATTTCTTTGGTCTACAAAGAGTTAAAATGGCTTCAACTTTCAGGTAGCAATTTCATAGATAGTCTGCTCAAGAAACGGGTGAAAAAGGGCTTGTTTTATCACTGATCATTTTTATAATCTGAAGAGCCTCACAAAAGGACTAAATGTGGTGATGCCAGGGCCCAGCAGTGGCTGGGGACTCCCTGGGGTCTGGGAGAATTGGAGGCTCTCCACGGTGGGTGATGGCAGGGCTTGGCAGCCAGGACCTGTCCCAGCCCCAGACAGGAGCAGGGCAGCTGGGGGCCACTGAGGCAGTCCCAGCCCCGGGCACCTCCCTCGGGTTGGGCTGAGGCCAGGCTGGGTTGTCAGTCCATGGGTGAGGGTCAAGATTAGGCCTGCTGGGGGGGGCTGGGGTGAGCCGTGGCCCTGGGATGGCCACGTGCGTGCCCTCAAGACACTGACCAGCAACGTGGTCAGTGTGTGCTGGGCCCTCAATTGACTGGTAACACATTGTAGATAGAGAAGTAGCAGTATTTCCCCATTTCAGGTTAAAAACAGATATGGGTCAGAGCCATGCATGTCCCGGATAGAATTATGTCCTGAGCAAACTTAGTGCTGGCTGTGGGCCAGAAAGTAATTTTCCAGCCATTTTTCCAGCTGCAGATTGGAGTGCCTTGAATGTAGCCTTTATACTCCTCTAACATGAGGCTCTGAAACAAAGGCTATGTGTGCTCTACAAAGACGTTTTGTTATATCTAGGTGGATTGTATTTACAATTGGGATTACAGTACATGGAAATCAAGATACAGAAATATAAATGAGAAAAAGCTCTTTCCGATGATACGGAATAAAATAACCCCCAGAGGAACTGCTGTATACTTACACAGTCATCATGTGGCTTACTGGGAAAGTTGAAGGTATTAGTCTTGCAAGGGTCCCGGCACATCTGCAGTTATACCCATGAGTCTGTTTCAATATAATACTGAAAAATGCTACACTTGTTTAGAGCCACGTTAATTTCAGAGTTGCCATAGAAATTGCTAGCATCTCAATACTTAATTTCTTTTCACAACAGGACAAAATCCAGAGATTTCAAAATCTTCCTTAGAATGGAAATTCTAAAATCCTTCAGAAAAAATATTATTAAAAAATAAATAAATCTGGAGTTCATTGAAATGTTTTAGTTTTCTTATTCAAAGCATTACAATGGTTTGTGTTGATTCATTTCAACACTGAACTGCAGATCACAACTGTGCATTGTCTGGAGGGAGCTGTAGTAACGAATCTCATTCATTCCCACACTGTGAGCAGGGTCCCTGGCTTGACTCCATCTTCTGTGATGCACTCAGAAACATAGGGCTTACAGGATAAATCCTACAATTTTCTTCAGAAAAGCATTATGTGCATTACAGGAAACAGATAATTTCAGCAAAAGCACAAGAGAAAGGAAGTCCACAGCTATAGACCACAGAAGACATCAGGAAATGGTCACTATGTCTTTGCTTATTCATGCCAATTGAAAAAAAAAACTCAACCAAACAAAAATCAAACAAACCTTTGAAGTCATTCAGGCAACAGACATTTTCTGATTTGTATCCAACCACACAAAAATAAAGTATTTAACTTTAATTTTTAAGAACTTTTTTTTTTTAAAATAAAAATGCTGCAAAATAAGGATCTTTAAAAAGCATCCGATACAAAAAGTCAGATGACAGAGGAGACTTACAGCTATTTCTTCTGTCTAGGACTTCTGACAAGAATATGGATGAAATACTTTTAATCCCATGAGTGGGAACTTCAGCTCTGGGCAAGCATTCTCCTCTGCTTCTGCCTCTCCCTATACCACCCTTGGCCCTCCTTTTTTGCTTCTCCACAGCTGGAGGCTGCTGCCAGCCATAATGGAGGAGTGCACTGGCCCATGTCAGTCCTAGTGAGTCAGACAAGTCCTATCATTTAAGATATTTAAATAACTTGACTCAGTTTGAGTGAAGCAAGTGAGAGAGTCTTTGATGGCCACGGAGCTGGTAGATGGGATGACTGGCGGATTGCATGGAGGGGCAATGGTAAGCAGCTAGGAATGGGGTTTGAAACCTCTTCTACTGGCCCAGTTGCAGCTGGGACAAAACCATTTGTAGCCATACTTCACTGAAGTGCAAGGTGTGTTTCTGCTGATTTGGTCCACAGTTTTAAAAGTTCTCCTTTTCTATTTTACTTTATCACCAGGTACACCAAAATAAATAGGATTATTTGAGCAAAAGATGTACTTGCCCTGAAAAAAAGACCCAGTGAGTTAATGTTAACACATAGTGTGCTTCTGTGGGTATGTTGTAGGTTTTACTTTTTTTAATGTAAGGAAATCCACTGTGCATCCCAATGTGACTGTCTTCACTAGAGACAAAATATCAATTGATATTCAAAAGTTGCTAAGCATACTTAGTGCAGCGGGCTTTGGTGAGTATCCAGATCCCTTGCAAATTTGGCTCTGTTGCAAACTACATCAACTGAATGGGGAGCTGATGTACAAAGATGAAAAACTCCACTTCTCAGACCAGAAGAGGTTTCCCATTTTGAATCCAAAGCAGTCTGTAGATGCTCACTATAATTTCTGAATGTGTGTTTTTTTAAAAGAAAATATTTTTAAATAAAATTTCGGAGACCATGAATATCAACTACTTTTGTGGAATCAGGCTTTTGCATGATGAAGCAGTCTGTCATTTATATCAAGAAATGTGGTGATTATTTTCTTTCTGAGAGCAAGGATAGCTATTCAGGTGATCTCTTGCAATTTGGAGGATTGCATAATCCCAATATTTATTAGTGTGCCACTGTCAGATAAAAATATTCCTTATATGGATAAGACATCTACAAGGAATGTATACTCTTAATAACTACAGTACTTACTTTGACAAATACCAGTTGTGTATGAGTTTGCAGACCCACAAGAGCTGTCCAGAGCCTTACAAGGGATTCACTGTAATTAGTAGTTGGTGGGGGCAAAGAAGCAGAATTCTTTCATGTTTCAATTTGACTTCAAAAATATAAAAATTCAACATTAGATGATTTAGATTTGCTCTTGTGTTTTGTCAGCTGATGATAAGGTACACCATACAATCTAATTCTGTGGGCATTTTAGTGTCCTATATGAGCCAGAAACACTGGACACCCATTGGAACATATCATATAATACTCGGTGCTCTGAGGTAATAGAAATGAAAAAGAGAGTAAGTACTGTAATTTAAATGCATTTCAGAAGAGTGTACCCTTCTAAGCAGGTCTCCATTTTTTCACCTGATTTTTTCAGTGTAGCCTGCTTTGTTATGCGAAGCCATTTCCTCTGCTTCCCCATACGACCCTACAAATATCTTGCATCTTGTGGAATATTTTGCCTCATTATACTTGTGACAGAAAGCTACCAGTAAGACTGGGACAGGTCCCTACCGCCAGGACTGATGACTCCAGAAATCCATTGATTACTGTTTTTGCGTAGATGTCTTTCCTTTTGTCTATAATGATTTGGGTTGCTGTTTCATTCCAGCCGTATGAAAGACAGCATATTCTTTTGTATGTGTCATGTAGCAATTGACCACATTTTTAATATGCGGTATATCCTTTTGTTTTCTTTTTCTTTTTTTTTTTTTTCTTCAAACCTGAACTATTACTGTGTGCAGAAAACTGTATAGCTGGAAATGCTGTCAGCCTTGTAGACAGCTGGATGGTTCTGTCATTAGAGCAATGACTTGGGATTGAGGCAGTGCCAAAGACTTCTTGCTTACTGGGAGAAATTTATTGCTGGCCTCTCTCAGCCCAGCATGCTGTAGCCTCCCCTACTCCTTTTCTTGTCTATGTTTGGTATAAGCTCTTTGAGGTAGGGGCTGCCTTTGACTAAATATTTGGACAAGATATAGCATGATGCAATCTAGATATTTTTTGGAACCTCTAGGAACATAATCATGTAAACAAGACTGTTTTATATGAATCAGGATTTTATCATTTAGCAATTTACTGGCACGCCCAACTGAGGGGCTGAAATGCAATTTTCCTTATGCCATATGCATGCTGCAGAGTCACTGTGACAAATTGTTCAGGAGCTGGAGCTTTTCCCCTCCACAAAAGAAATATTGAGCTAAAATGAAGGCCAGTAAATGCTTAATTACTGATACTAAACCATCTTTCATATATATATACTGCGAACATGAAACATATTGGACGGAGCTGCTGTCTGGCGCATTTTCATAATATGTGAAACTGGTAAATCAGAAACAGATGGAAGTATTGAAGTGGGAGAATTGCCCTATTCCCTAATTAACTTGATAACAATGCAGAAGAATAGCAATATTTGGGGTTTGTGGAAGATTGTTGGGTCGATATTCTCCCAGATAGAAGATGGATAGAAAATGAATTACAGGTTTGATGGACGGACCACTCGGTGGATAAGGAGTTGGATGGATGGCTGCACTCAGAGAGTGGTGGTCAACGGCTCGATGTCCATGTGGAGACCGGTCACGAGTGGCGTCCCTCAGGGGTCCATGCTGGGCCTGGCCCTGTTCGACATCTTTGTCGGCGACATGGACAGTGGGATAGAGTGCACCCTCAGAAAGTTCGCCGACGACACCAAGTTGTGTGGTGCCGTCGACACGCTGGAAGGGAGGGATGCCATCCAGAGGGACCTTGACAGGCTGAAGAGGTGGGCCCGTGCCAACCTCATGAAGTTCAACCAGGCCAAGTGCAAGGTCCTGCACCTGGGTCATGGCAATCCCAGGCACAAATACAGGCTGGGCGGGGAATGGATTGAGAGCAGCCCTGAGGAGAAGGACTTGGGAGTGCTGGTGGACGAGAAGCTCAACATGAGCCGGCAATGCGCCCTTGCGGCCCAGAAGGCCAACCGCATCCTGGGCTGCATCAAGAGAAGCATGGCCAGCAAGTCGAGGGAGGTGATTCTGCCCCTCTACTCTGCCCTGGTGAGACCCCACCTGGAGTACTGTGTCCAGTTCTGGAGCCCCCAAGACAAGAAGGACATGGACCAGTTGGAGAAGGTCCAGAGGAGGGCCACGAAGATGATAAAAGGGCTGGAGCACCTCTCTTATGAGGACAGGCTGAGAGAGTTGGGGCTGTTCAGCCTGCAGAAGAGGAGGCTCCGGGGAGACCTGATAGCGGTCTTCCAGTACCTCAAGGGGGCCTACAAGAAAGATGGGGAGAGGCTGTTTAGTAGGGCCTGTTGCAATAGGAGGAGGGGTAATGGTTTTAAAATAGAGGGGGGTAGATTTAGATTAGAAATTAGGAAAAAATTTTTTACGATGCGAGTTATAGAACACTGGAACAGGTTGCCCAGAAAGGTGGTGGAGGCCCCATCCCTGGAAACATTCAAGGCCAGGCTGGATGAGGCTCTGAGCAACCTGATCTAGTTGGAGATGTCCCTGCTCCTTGCAGGGGGGTTGGACTAGATGAGCTTTGAAGGTCCCTTCCAACCCTAACCATTCTATGATTCTATGATTCTATGGATAGATAACACATAAAAATTATTAATCAGGATATATATACATTATTATATTATCCATTCATATTTATGAAGGAGAAGCTTATAAACCAGCTGTTGTTATGGTTCTCTTCTCCATCATTATTTCCTGAACCATCAGGTATTCTGCCCTAATGCATTATATAATGTGATTTTGCATATCGGCACAGTGCCAGACATAGAGCTGGAGGAAATTACTCTTTTTTTTTTTCCAAAGATTTACTGAAGAAGAGTTTCCTGTAAAAAATTATGAACTGAAGGTGAATCAGATCAGTACTTTTGGTTATTAAAAATGGGTCTAAAACAACAAAACTGTTGAATGTCCCTTTGGGTCAACTCATTCCTCTTCTGGAAGAGCTGGATTCAAATCCTTTTTGTGCTTTTAAAACCACACCTCTGGACTATTCAGCTGTGAAAACATGTCTGTACAAACTTTTGCTCTCCTATGGTTGCAGTTCTGCTTTATGTACGTGGTCAGAAGTGCAGCTAACCAGGAACTGGAAGTCCAGTGTCTCATACCTTGCATAGTTCTTCAGCTAGAGCAGAACTGGAGGCGCATGCAGCCCAGGGACTGGAGTTGCCTCACACTACCTGTGGCCACATCACCTTAAGACTCCTGCCAGTAGCCTAAGATATTATTCTCACCCACTTTTGGCTGAAAAGACTAAGCATGACCAAACTTAAAAAGACTGCAATAGAAGGGAAGCAATCCAGCGTATATCCTATGGCTTGGTGGTGAAAAGAGAAGTGTGAATTCAAACTGCTTCAGGCAGGGAATAAGATGGACCAGGATCACTTACGCCCTGGGCAAAGAGTCTAAAAATCACTGAATTAGTGAGCAAGGTTACAGCTACTATCCAATAGCTTTCTAAACTTAAACATGCTGCTCTTTTGCCTTTCTTACAAATGCATTTAAAAAACAATAGGGTGCTTCTTTTTTTTTTTTTTTTTTTTTTTTTAAGATTGCATGGAAAACCTTCAAGTATTCCATCCAACTTCTGGTTTTTGCTTTATTTGGCAAGAAAAAGGAAGTTTTTAATTCATTTTAACCCAAGCCAAAATGCTTTATTTGCATGTTTTCTTCTGGCTTTACATCTGAAAAATCCAAATATTCCAATAATCTCAACCTTAGCAAATGTGAGAGCATGTGTTTAGTACCATTCCTCTTTCTAAAGGGTTTCCTCTAGGCAAGCTGCTGTGTAAGACCACACCAAAGTAAGATTCTGCTCTTAGTGTGATGTATAAGGAGACTCAGTGATGCATAAATTAGGCTTTCTGAAAATGAGACAAGCAGCACAGTGAGCCCCGGCGCTCCATTCCAGCCCTCAGAAAGCCAAATGCAGCGGGCATTGTTCAGTCGTGGCTAGAAACCCGATCTCCCCTGCTAGCTGCAGGAAATGGGGTATACTGCACTTAGAAAGTCCAGGCATATTTTTCCTGAGTCGTGGTTATGATAAATGCATTTACTAGGTAAAAATGGAAAAACAAGGGGAAAAAGGAAAAAGATTTCATGCAATTACTTTTCTTCTCTACTTCATTTTAGAAAAAAAAAATTAAAAGTTTATACTCTG
Source organism: Chlamydotis macqueenii (assembly GCF_036417535.1). Classification (NCBI taxonomy): domain Eukaryota; kingdom Metazoa; phylum Chordata; class Aves; order Otidiformes; family Otididae; genus Chlamydotis; species Chlamydotis macqueenii. The sequence continues at coordinate 135,627,469 of NC_141556.1, forward strand.
GACAGGGGAGGAGGGTGTTTGCTTTCTACACTTCCTTTTCTCTCTCTCTGCTCCTTATCCACCCAGAAAAACTTAGAAAATCACTTTCAAGCGAAGCCTGACCCTTCTTTCTAGAATTGGCTGCAGGGCATTAGAGCAACTATGATTTTTCAAGCATTTTCTAGCTGTATTCTATGGACCGATAGCTAATAATCCCTGAAGAGCTCCTTGGCATCATATGCTTGTGACTGATGGACAAACCCCTACAAGAGAAGAAGGCTTAGGGGACAGGCAATGTGCTCATGAAGCTCAGGGAAGAATGTAGGGAGTGACCACAGCTATTGCACATACAGCTGAACTCAACACAAAAGGGGCTGGAGGGCGGCCTTTGTTTTTGGTGAAGGGCTGTATCAGTTGAGTGGATCAGCTGATACACTGAGTTTTCCCTGAGTTAATCAAAAGAGTGTGAATGTCTTCTAGAGTTAGCGAGACCAGTGTGGGGGAAGCTTATACATGGCTCAGCATAAACTACAAAAACTGAACAATTAATAAAATGAACTTCAAAGAGACTAACATGCTTGAACTGGCTTCAAGCCATGTATTCCATCCCAGTGGCTGGGGATGCCCAACATCATGAAAGTGAGTGCAGAGAGACTGGAAATGGCAATCACATGTGTATTGTGATCCAACTGTGTGTTGTAATTGCTGTATTGTTCTTAGATTCTGATTTCAGCACGCTGCTGTATCACTCTGTTAAATCAAAATCCTGTTTAACACCAAACGTCTTCAAATGCATAAAATTAAACATTAAACCCTCTTTGTGCAGAATGTCAAAAAGAACCTCATCAGAGAGCGTTGAATTCTGACACTGCTTCTGGGTCCTCCTCCTTACTTTTCACTGCTACTTCAAGCTTTCAAAAACTGAAAAGCTGGTTTGCTGTTTTCCCAATATAACTTTCTCAAGGAAGCTACTGAGGTAGTCAGAAAAATGTTTGCAATGAGAAATGGAAGAATCCACCATACCAACTCTGCATGAAGATGTGATCCACTCTAAGGAATGTTCTAAAATTATGGTTATTCCAGCTACTCTATTACCCTGCCTGAGACTACACCACTGTTGCATCTTTGAAAGGAAGTAGAATCATCCTTAATGATCACCCGTTTTTTCCAAAATCTCCTTCAAAGTTTAGAAGGATCAATTAACATTTGAAGATATAAACTGTGTAAGAGAGAAAAGTATTATTATTTGGAAGTCTTTTAAATATTATTGCACACCAGAGGTAATTAGAAAACGATTCATCCAGACTTGTGCTGAACAGTTTCTGAAAAAATCTCTAAAAGAAATAGAGTTCTGATTTTCTTCCAACATTTTATGACTTACAGAAAGTTTTGTATAATGTAGGAAAATTATTTTAAAGTTAGAACAAATTAATGTCTTAATAAACACTGTACTTTGTTTGACATATTCCAGTCAAATGGTTTCAGATAGGACTTTTTTTCTAAAGAATTAAGTGAAATTAAGCTGAAGCTGGAAGTGCTGCTGGAATTCCTACTGGAAAACAGTGATCTATAATTGTGTTTCAGCTACTATTTCCTGCAGGGCTATATTTTAAATCACTGAAAATCTTACTATTATATACTTCGGTGTATTTGGGAGTGAAATATCCATCTGCAAAAAGTGATTTATACACCCTGCCTTCTGATTTCTCCATTACTGTTTCTTTCTGACCACACCAGACCATTTTTAGCATACTACAAGCTTAGTTACACTATATTGCCACATTATTCTCCGCAGATTTATATTCCTTTAATGGTTTTCCAAAGGCCAAGAGGCAACATTTGGCAATATTTACATTATGTGGTGGTTACATGTGTTCAAGGAGGCATTTCAGCTATCACACTTACTTTGTGGCAAAAATAAGAATGACACTCAAATAATTGTGCAAAAACCAGATTTAGTATAAAATAAATGAATTCAATATGCAAATTAAATACATAGAGTTATATATGCAGGGATTTGACATGCTAGGATTCCTCACGCTCACTTTATTTTTTGAAGTTGTTGAGTCAAACAAAGTTTAAAATAATGTTAAGTAAGTCTTCAAGACTTTGGAGGCTTGACATTACTAAGTCCTGAAAATTTAGTTTAATGTCAATCCACCTGTGGTCAGCCCTCACCAAAATTGCTTTTCCCTGAACTAGTTGTTTAAAATGCCAGCTGGCTGGCAACCAGCATGTACGCAATGCATTGTGTATTGACATTGTGTAGCTGATACGGAGCTCAACATGATTTTCAAGGCAAACTTGAGAAACTTCCCAAATTATGTCCTAACACCACTGACAAGATCAGGCTACTGAAATGGAAATATCTCCACAGCATAACATAGCTTTTACTCAATTGTGCAAATATTAAGAGAACTTTAAAATTATGCCCAGAGACAAGTTCATTTCAATTAAGACCTGTGTTAGCTCTCTGAGAAAAAATATCTCACCTGGCCTTTACACCTGGCCTGAAAAGGAAATACAGAAATATTTCTTTGAGTATCTGTCAGGGAAGTCTACCTCTTCTGTGATAAAGGATGCTGGGACTTCCCAGGCAGAAGTACGGTAACCCTCAACCCTCGCTCCACAGCTAGTATCTCATCACAAGCACTGCATGATGCAGAGTGGATGTACTTGCTATACGATTCTCTGATGCCATTTAGAAGTGACTGAAATGAAGATCTGAGAAGCACCTAGAATTTATTTTCTAGGTCTAAGTGTGTGCAAGACTACACTAATTTCCTTGCAAAGGCCCACAGGCTGGATGAGAGCTTACATGTATTTTGACCAGGTTGAGTCAGAGATGACGTTGTACCATAGCATATGCATACCAGACAGGGTAGATACCACCCGACTTTGCCTCCAGGGACTACAGTGCAAGATAAACATGGCCACTGTGGTTGAGCATCCGGTTCTTCTCTCTCACCTGTGTATGTGACACCCTACAATGGAAATAGTCTGTTATCTCCAGAGAAAATAGACCATAATGAGAAAAAATGGTCTGAAGATGAGTTAGGCTCAGCAAGCTATACTAGATACATGGTTTTTCTAAGTGCATGTTTTTTGGGAAGTGTTTACAAATGACAGTCTTTCACACTAATTCTATCTTCATGTGATGCAACATTAAAGATTTTATCCAGGCTCTGTATTATTTGTATTCCCTAAAGGTTTAGTAAGTTTACATGAATCTCTTTGCCTGGAATCATAGTTGTTTTTTCCCAGAATAACGAAGCTGTTTCACAATCACTGGCAGACATAAGGCCAATAAGATAACATTTCCCACATACTTTGCATTCCAGTGTCTTGGAGGGGAGCTTTTAGATATGGCATTCTTAAAAGTAGTTGGAGATTTGAATTAAAATGTCTCTGAATGTGGCCCCGAGTCTCAGTCAGTCCATTGCTTGAAACACTGAGTAATACTGATGTGTTGACAGAGTATGGCTACACAAATCCATTAGCAAAAATCAACACCTGCTCAACAGAAAGCAAGAAACTCTTGTACGCAGCTGCAGCTGTAAAAAAAGACACAAAACAGAAAACTTGAAAGGTAAAAACTCTTTATTTTCCAATAACAAATTAAAGTGAGCATTTCTTTTTCACTTGCTCTTGCCCAGTCTAACGCAAATCTTTCCAAGGAATAGGAGTTCATATCCAAATTCCCAGTCTCCTCATAATGTCAATCATCCATTTATCTGGCAACTTATTTTTTTTTTCCAAACAAAAAATACTGTTCTATTTTCAGAGGAGAAATTGCTTCATCATCCACGAACAAACAAAAGAGAGTAGTAGTGGGTGGTTTTTTTTTTTTTAGTGTAGTAAGGTAGAACTCAGTGAGGCATAAGGTTTTTCTTTTTAGGCATAAGATTCTGCATCTCAAAGAGCTTATGTACTGGCAATACTGGCAATCCAGAGAAAGTTTTTATTTCCTCCAGAGTGCACTAGAGAAAAATATTGGTGATTCCATTTGTGCACACTGACCATTTGTGCACACTGACCATTTCAAAGCATCCCTTTTCAAGGCAAAGCATTATTAGAATGGCTCATGAACTTACTGTGTGCTGCCTGAGTTAATTTTCTTAAAACTTCCAGATTCTTACGGAGTGTGAGAATCTAACACATACGCAGATCTGCATCCCTTCAAATCTGCTACTGCAGGTATATTGCCATGCAGAGGTACTGCATGAAGCTTTACCTTGCTTCTTCTTCATCTCTGTAATGTCAAAGTACTTACACTTGTGCCGTTGGTGCAGCTGAAACCTGTCATGTGTGGCCCATTCTTCAGGGGAGGTGTTATGTTTCAGTATGATTTGGCTTAGTAAGGTAGTTAGGCTTTTACTGTGGTTTTTCTTTTCCTGGTTTTTAATGGTGATACGTGTTTACCTTAGAGAGAGCAAGGTTGAAAAAACCCCCATGCTTCCATGCTTTGCTGTGGTCAGTTGTTAAGTTCCTGAGGAAGTTCATTCCATGGTCTGTGCACTATCCCCAGGAGAGCTCTCCCCTGCTGAGAGGGAGGCATTACCCTCTGCTACAAAATTCCTTTCTCCTTCAGATGTGATGTTAACTGCATTTCTCACCCCAGAGTTTTAGCTGAGCTTTTGGATTTGCTCTACTTGAGTCACTAAGTGCCTTGAACGTTTTGTCATTGCATGGATATTCTGTAGGAAGTTGATGTCAAAAGCTGATGCAAGCTTGGTGCAATCCGTCTAGCCTTTGCTGCTGAAGAGAAAGCTCTGTATTAACAGCAGTCCCTGTGATTTATCATTAGTGGATGTCTTTTCAATAACACACACAATGAAGCAGTTTTACTGACCTGCTAAAATGTAGGCTCATGCATTTTTTTTTCGCAAGGCTCAAAACCCCACGAATTCTGTAATGCTTTTGAGTAATGAAGCAAGGCAGGGATCTTGCACGGAATCTCTGTGCAGAAACATTAAGGCTAGGATCTGATGGAAGGAGTCAATGCACTGCCAGCTTGGGCTAAAGCCAGCCGTAGGGAGAAACGAGGGCCTTGGATAGATGGCTGCCTCCAGGCTGTAGACCAGATAGCTCAAGAGACTTAAGCTTTTTCTCAGGGTACTATGGGGAAGAGAAAGACTCTTTTTCCAACAATGACACATCCATGGGAATTAAGAGACCTTACTTTCCAGGTTATTGTCTTCTGCTAGAAGGCAATTGATTCTGAGGTTTCCAGACAAGACTTACAGCCACCTGGGCAAAGGGAAGACTATTTGCCACTGTGCGATCAAGAATAAAAGAGCGCAGGAGTCAAAGAGTACACAGGAAAATCTAAGCTTGATTCTGCAATCTGTTGAGGAGGTCACTTCCCACTGAGAGTCAGTCCTGCAGTCAGGTTAATTCCTGCTTAGCTTCAGAGTTGAATGCTTCTGAGCAGGGTTAGAAGCCCAAGGCAAGTCAACTCATTGGCTCAAAGTGGAGGCAATAGTTGAATTTTAGATACTTCTGAGAGTTAAGTGCTACTTTACATCGGTTATCTAAGGCTTTCAGGAGAAGCAGTGAACTGAACTTAAGCTCCCGCTGTCAAGAATGGCATGTCACGCTCTCATCTTAATGATCCTGCCACTTCCCTTGCCTTGAATCTGTGAGTGGAGACAGCACATCAGCTCCCTCTTTCCATCCAACATAATCTACCTGGGCAAGTTTGTGCTGAGTTAATGAACTGGATTGGTTTATGCAAGGTCCAGTAGCTCCAAAGCTGGGATGAAGACTAAGGTGGGACCCTGTAACTGAGAGTGTGGAAGAGGAAGAGAAAAAAGAGGGACAATTTGGAGGGAGGGTACCTTTACCTGTTTCAGAGCCATTAAATACACTGCACAGCTGAGGTAACCACAACCTAAGGCAGAGACTGTTACTTGATGAACATTTTAAGCAGGTATGAAACAACACTGCAGTCAAAAGAAGCAGCTATGGTCTTTCCCCAGCCTTACAGCCTGGCCTCTCCAATGCTCTTCTCTTGTGCCAGCAGCATACATATACCAATTAAAAAAAAAATGAGGGGCCTGCTTGGCTGAAAACTGGCTGGAGAGGAAAAGGTTGGTTTTTAGCTGGTTATCACAGATAGATAGTAACTAAGGAACAGTAATCACATACACAGATGATATACTCCCACTAGGGAAAGAGTCAGCCACAGAAGCGGTGCCCTGGCACAGTGCCTCAAAAGTGCATGGTGAACACCGTATATTCAGAAGCAAACAAGCTCTTACCAGTGTGGAGCCAATTCATCCTGATGCAGCTTTGTCTGTCCACTGAATACAAGACCAGAGAAGGATTAAGGATGCTCTGTGCATACCAGGTCACTGCGGTTTTCCCTCCAAGTGGAAAACAAGGGGGGGAGAACTGTTGCTTGCTTGAATATACTTGCTGCATTTATTTCCTTTGGGCAACTTCCAAACGGGGAGCAATATGGCTACTGTTTTTTTTACTTTTCCCACATCCTTTCTCAGAAGGGTGTGCATAATGCTTTTCTCCCAGAGTCCATGAGTACTTATGTTTCTTATAGACATAAGGTCTCTGTCCTCCATTCATTGCTGCTTATGAGAGTACACAAAACACATCTCAGCTCTCTACCACTTCTTTTGGTTTGTATATAATTTCCTTTGTCTTCTTCCACTCACTTACCATAAATGAGGGGGCTCTGGGGGCTCTGGGAACAGAGACTTGCTATGCTGGTGCAAACAGGTGTAGCCCAGCAGGCTCCCTCTGACACAGGCACATTTTCTGTAAGATTGCTGGCACCACGGGTGACTCTGGAAACCACTCCTGTTACGCGTTCCAGCTCTTGCTGCCAATTTTTGGCTGCTCTGTGTGCAGAGTCACTGTTGCCCCTAGTTGTTGGGCACAAGAGCGAATACAGTATAGCCCGGGGCGTGTGTTGGAGTAGGGAATTCCTTGGCTACTGCCTTTTCTGTCTGCTACACATTGCATGAGGGCAACTGATATTCAAACTATGAAAACGTCCCAGAATCTTGAATCTAAACCCCTGCAAGTCTCAAGAACTGGTGTTTACCAAGCTGGCTTAGGTTTCTTTCTGGGATTTTATCACTCAGGTTGAAAGGGCCTTTAAAACAGAAAGTTTCCAGTTCAGTTCTCATGTGAATGGTAATGTATTTTCATAAAAGCACTCACAAGATAGCCACAGCTGCTGATTGTCATAGACTCAGGCTGTCAGGGCCCAGAATCATGTTGAAAATGCTTGGGAGCTTTTAGCACTTCTAAATTTGAGCTGAGCCTCTTGCTCTGAAGCATCTTGTAGCCCAAACACTGAACCTTTGACAAGAGACACACTCATTATTTTAGACTAAATCTGAACAGATTCTACATTACCTCCCTTTAAGTTATATTAAAGCAGTGTCTTTCACTTCTGATTGGTATTAAACCTTAATTAATTACAATATGAAGAAGAACATTTAGAATTGCCTAATGTTATTTACTCAACTGCTCTTAAAAGTTCATATCACTAAATGAATCTTCACTTGCATTACATCTCTTTGTTTCTGTTTGCAGAGTCTGCCTTTTTCCCGCCATTTTGTCATTTTTTGTCCAAAAATTGCACTCAAATTCCACCAAAAAGAATCCATGTTTGCAAGTACTCAGTTGCAGCCATTCAGTCCAGTTCAGAGCTGATTTAACTGGGCTTGGAGGTCGTGTTGCATGCCTCTTCCTCTCACTGCATAGGCATAACATCTGGAATCAGGTTTCCTGTGTGCATGCTATCAATTCCAAATGTAAAATCTGCCATCTGTAAATATTAAGCAGCCTTTGTTTGCAGTTTGGTATTCTGAGAAGCATTTCTGCCAGTGACCTCATTTGCTAGATTTCTGGGGAAAGGTAATTGTCATGGGATGCTGAACATACTGCTACAGAACCAGCCATCAATGCTTGTGGGAGCTTTTATTTTGAGTTATTTATCCAAATACAACTCTCAGGAATCAGAAAATCACTAGCAGGGAAGTTGCACCATTACCTCATTTAGAAGAGCCGAGAATTCACTGAAGCTTGACTTCTGTATAATTGAAATTATTTTACCACAAAGGAGCGTGCACAGTTCATTAAAAGGAGACTGGCACAGGTTCCTTTCAAATATTTTAGCCTTTTTGTCTTCAGGTGATCTTTAAGGAAAGAGAGGGAGAAATAGGAGAGAAGGAAATCTTTTCCTCAAAGGTATATGCTGTAAATAAAAATTACTCTTGCTTGCATAGAGGAAGGATCATGCAGTTTCTGTCACAAAACTGGAGCTTCTGGAACATTCAAAGTAGACTTTTTCATTAAATATAATTAACTTATCCAGTGTAGCTTCTGGTTTCGCTGTAGTCACTTTTTTATGATGTCAGGTGGTGATAACCAGTCGAGTAAAATGTGACCAGCAAGGGAGAAATGCCTCATTTCTTGCTTTGCAATGCAGCGTAGTACAGTAATTAGAAGAGAGGCAAAAAGTAATCCCATATATCCAGCCTACTGGTGTGAGCAGCATCTCGAGAAGGCCAATGTGCCACAGCTCCTCTACCTTTTGGTCTTCCAATTATGACAACATCGTCTTGCACTTTGCAGATTCTTGTCAGAATAAACACTATTTGCAGTTCAGCTAGGAGTTCGGGTAGTGTAGGAAAACACAGCACATCTTGCCGTTCCATTTGCTTGTCCAGGGATGCCAAAACTCTTGAAACAGGTGTTTTCAAGACTGGTTGGTGGCTGAAAACCAGATGAAACCTAGATGAAAAGTACAAATGGAAATGTGCAGCCCTCCTCCTTTAAGATAGCATCAAGAAACAGCTTACAAAGTCATCGTGGAACAAGGCAGCAGAAACCACTGTGCTCTCTGCCCCAACGCAGGAACACATAGTCCAAAGCAACGACATCTCCTCGGCATATGATGTTTTGGTGGCTGTTGTTTAATGACGTTTCATGAGTAAATGAAAAGAAAGGAAAGAAAGTGAAGCAGCAGCAGACGTGTCAGAGAAAGAAGGCAGCAACACTGCACATAGGAAATACGGCCTAGGGGTATCACCGAGAGGAAAATGCAGAGAGATTTTGGACAAACTGCTGACAGCAAAAGGGCCTTAGTGCAACGAGGAAGGAGAAGGTCTGTTGCTCTTTGACACCTGCTGTCTTCAAGGAAACCAAGTGTTATGTGTTTCTTGTAAATAAGTAGATTTTTATCACAGATATGAGACCCTTAAATTCTCCTAACCCAGTCAAACCTGCAGGGCTCGTATTTTTAAGTAATCTTACAGGTCTAGGGGTTAGCAATATTATTACTGTCTGGGTTAACAAACTTGCAGCCAGGAGACAATTGTTCTTTCCCACGTTTAAAGACAATTTAAACCAGAAAAATGCAGGCTTATTTCTGAGTAGTATTAGAAAATAATATTTTGGTGTCTGCGTATGAGCAGTCACCATTGACAGTACATTGTAAAGGCAAAAAGTGCAGTGCCTCATCATGTTCATGTTTGCTTTCTCTCCCAGACCTGTATTTCCCTTCAGCTCTGCCATGTGTGCAAAACCTCTCCGCATACTGCTGACCCTCTCCAAGACCCAGGCCTGGGGTATAAAAGGTATACCATAAAAGCATGAGTGAGAATCAAGCCCAAGACCATAGCAAAATATCTCTCCTCATCTTATGGGGCCCCTTTCAACATCAGCTTCCCCCGTCCATCACCCTGGACATTTGGTGTTTCTTCTCGGGAAGCAGCTATGGGAGTAGCTATAAGGGCTCTGCCATATGTATACTCATCTGGCTTCTCCCTCAGAGATGTAGAGAGGAGGAGGAGAGGTGCCTTCACATGCCCAGCCTTTCGACACCTCTGAGCGAGCCTTTGTACACTGACATTTCCTTCTCTAGGGGCTTGCTTCAATTTATCACTGTTAATGCAGTGGCATGTTAAAAAGCTAGACCTTTAAAGCTGTATAAATTCAACGCAGCTACTTGGGAAACTGAAATCATGATGGGACAATATTGTAGGGCCTTTAGAGATATCAGTGGCAATGGCTGTGACACAGTGCTCGGTCCTGGGACAGAAAGGACCATGCATGAGAGGAGAAGAAGGAAAGACACAGAGGTAGAATGTGAGAACATTTACAGTTCCCATGAAGAGAAACTCGGCAGGCTGAGGTTGTTTTATCACAGAGAAAAAGTCAGCGTGAATAACCTGATGAAAGCATAGAAAGCAATGAATGGGATGAATGAGTTAGATGTATTATTTCTATTTTCATGGATGGGATGGTAAGATCTGAATGACGATTTGGCACTTGCAGCTTATTGTTGCTGTTATTAATTCCAGACTCTTTTGTAGTAGCTTTTCTATCAGTGGGTCTCAGAATGCTTAATAAAGAATGCTTTTTTTTCAGGTTAGAAAACCCTAAATATATGCTAGGCATATCATGAACCAAGTAGTAAAAATAAGTGTCTCTGAAATGCCTGAAGAAAGTAGTAATTTGGTGCTTGTACTATGAACAGCCCCATTACAGAAGGAAGAATTTTTGTCAAGCACTTAATAATGTTCAGATTTCTAGCCCAAAACACAATCTCTTGCTGAAGTTTTAGAAAGTGCTAAGCCCTTACTTTCTGAAAATAACATACCTTCAATTTGACATGTGAAAACAGTGGTCACATTACAAAAATTTAGATCAGAGCATTTTATTAAGGGAAATTTATATAGCTTATAGAAAGTCTCTATTGTTAAGAGTGGGCAAACATATGGATAACATAAGAACCAGTTTGAACTTGAAACTTGAAACCAAACTTCGAACTGGTTGAAAATGTTTATTTAACTCGGAAAAAAAATCTCTGCCTGCATCTGCAATTTCTAGTCCCTATAGGCAACAAAAATATTCAAAATAACACAGGGAAGAAATTACATCATTGATTATATGATACAAACAGAAACATGGACATCTCTCAAAAAATATGTGCTCTTCTGAAATATAATGTGATTCATCACTCAGAGCATGAAAATCTAAAGTGTACTTCTGCACGATACAGATATAATCCTCAGTAAAAGTGAAAAAGAGCTGTCTGGTGGGCAGCACAGTTTGCATCAACACTGACAGATTTATTTTGTGAACTTTTGTGATGAATATATGAGCTTTACTTTTTAAGGTCTTGCTATTGGAACCTTTCTTAATGCACCTTTTCAGTTTTGCTTGGATTATTTTGCATGCAACAGGAAAGGAATTAAAAGAATGGTTTGTGAAGAGAGACTGAAATGCTGAACTACTTTATTACCTCTCAGGATCTGAATTTTAAATTTTTCTTAGCCCTTGCTTACCGAATGTCCTTGCCTTTGCATCAGGAGGCTCTGGAAAGTGCACAGATTTTTTAATGGGAGCATATGTACGTTAGGAAGTGGGCCACTTGGACCACCAGGATAGCGAGAGCTCTGACAGCGCAGTTGGAGTACAGCACTGTTTTATAGGGCGCATTTTACCTGGCACTGAAAATGAGTAAGGAGTGCCTGTGTGACCTGTGACCACACCTCCAAAGTGAACATGCAATTGCATCTGTGGCCATTAGTGACCTGGTCTGAAACAAAATAGCATCATACATGTTGAGTTTGTATTAATGTGTTTACTGACTTTTGGGTGTATATTGATACAAATACATTTTACCTATTTGATAATTGGCATTTATATAAGCCAACCTTTCTGACTAATTAGAATAAAAAAATTTCTAGTTCTGTTATTGAATGGAAGATTTTAGTTGGCTGTCTTCAACTCTTTTGTATGTCTTCTTATAGAACAACATGGGCTGTAGTCTGATTTGATTTTATTTACAGTGGCATTAATCAGGGATGTGTCTATTGAAGCCAATGGCATTATAAGAGGATTAGGCTGGGGAAGGTGAGATAAGAAGCAGGGAATGGCAGCCTTGTGTTGTTCAGAGCTGTTTTTCTGCCACGAACGAGTATTTAAAGAGCTACAGGAGCAGGACTGATCCCCGGCTTTTAGAAATACCTGTGAATGGAGTGCAATAAATACACAGGAAATGTGTCTGTAGAAGTACAGAGACAAAAGGTTTATGTTCTCTTTTTTCAGCCATTACTAGGATACCAAGTGGTATAAAAATGACTCTTTGTGACCTGATCCTGATCTCCCTGGTTATCAACAGGGAGAACTGCCTGGCTGTAAACCTGCTGGGAGATTAGAGTGAGGCTGGTTGGGCACTGATTTCCTAAAATATGTGATTAGTCATAATCATGCTTCAAAACACTACACTCATTCTTCTAAGCATTTTTTAAATAACTTAAAGAAGGTTGTATGCCCACCTGAAAGTTAGGGAGTTTTCAGTATCTCGTTCTATAGATAACAGTTTGTGGGTCACAGGAAGAATAATATCTTCCTGCATTTTATTGCCATGTACAGGAAGAGGAACAAGAGGAGGTGACTCCCACATCTTAATATCTAGCTTGTGAGCACTTGTGCTTAGCGTCGGCCAGCAAAGTATTTTTTTCTGGATTAATATATTGTGAGCATGAAATAGCCTGTGCCATTCATTCCTGCACCCTTCTTGGCACATTCTGACATTTCACAAGATTGTTTCACAGTCAGCAAGAAGCCCTGTGGAGGATGATGATGGAGAACTTGCCCAGTTCTGCCCAGGTGCTGGAACCCCTCTGCCCTATGTCCAAGGAAGGGCAGAGGACTGGTCATGCTATGCTCAGTACACAGTGCTGGGCAGATGCAGAAAGACTAAAGCACCATTTGCCAAATATCCACTTCGACATCACACGATTTAGCCCAAGACTCTAATATTCTTTATGCTAAACTGAACAATGTTATGCAGCCTCATATTGATGTCAAATGGCAAATCCTTATGCAGGCAAGGTGAAAAGCGTTGCCCAGTTAGGTAACGTAACTCATAGCTATGCATAGCACTCATTCTTTTGTACAAGCCTCATTTGTTAAACAGTGTCTGGACTGTGCTATTACAGCACTGTATGCCCTTGGTATATTGTGTATTATAACATCAGCAGAAAGAAAAGGATGGACAAAAAGGACTACAAAGACAAAAAACCTTCTGGGGATTGAGTGACTGTGGAGAAGGCCGGGCATCAACCCCTTGCTTACAACTGCTAACCACAGCTCTGATGACACTGTTCTGTGAACATTAACAGTGATTTTTGGGTGGGCAGAAATATGTCTGTTTCAGCAGTTACAATAAGGACTGCGTAGGAAGAAAGAAGTTTTTCCTATAAAGTGATCGGACGGTCTCCTCAGGCCCTGCCACGAAAGGATGGCTGTTTCTGATGCCGGTCTGGGCTGTTGTCTTCCTGCATCTGTGCGAACTGAGCCTCTCCCACGTCAGCACCTTTTTATTCCAGCTCCTGTGACAGGGCTGTCGTCCCTCTCACGTGAAGGTCCATTACCTGGGAAATTCAGGCTAACGGGGAGGCAGCACAAAAGGGAAAGGGATGTGTGTGCATGTGTGAGAAAGTTTCATGCTTTACATCTGGCCAGCTGAACACATCAGTGTTCCCAAAGCCACTCAAGAGTGAAAGGGATGCTTCAGCAGCCTTCTGCTACCAGAAATGTGGATGTCATTTTCTCAGTGCTGTGAAATATTCTCATTTCCCGCAGGCTGCAGGAGGGAATCCAAATTGCCCCTGGGTTTAATTGACATGTTTTTATTTGCTGTTGGTTATTTTCCTGCTGATATTCTTTAGCTTTCATCAATTTCTAATTGATTTCTGATATGGAAAGCCATATGTGTGCAGCTGTGAATTTAAGGGGACTGAAATCTGAATGCTATTAATTGATGGGCACAATCACAGAAAATTAATATATGCAGAGTTCGTATGGCTTTTTCCAAACAACTTCCTTCTTCATTAGTGTTCTCAGGAAGGAGTAGTGGTGTACAGGTTCAAGGCATGAGGAAGCACCAGACAGCTGGAGGGAAGGCATGTTGATCAGGCTGCAATTCTGTGACATGGTTCCTAATAAGCAGGAATCATCATCTATTACTTCGGCTTGCCAGATCAGTCCACACTCTCCTGCTTGCTCTCTAACCACTCCTTCAAAAGCATTTTTTAAACTCCGGATTCTGGAGTCTCACAGGCTTCATGCAACCACAAAAGCATATACGCAAGCACATATGCATAAAGAGCAATGAAATGATAACTGTTCCATGCTGTAATTTAATGCTTGTAATTCAGAAGATAATATTAATCTTGGTTTTGCTTTGACAGAAGAGCAATGGAATTTTTTTTTTAAATATATTTTCCCAGTTGAGGAGTTCCCAGTTCACAATTCTGTGCCTGTGAGGGTGGGGAAAAAGAAAAGAACAAGAAAGAAAGGGTGGGAGGGAAAGGAAAAAAAGAAAAAGTCCATCCATGTCTGGATTTCAGAGGGACGGCTCCAGCAGCCTCATTCCTCCCTCCTTCCCTTCCTCGCTTCCTCACTCCCTCACCCCTTTGTGTGCTAAAGTTACAACCCAAGGACTTGGAGACATTTCAAAGGAGCGTCACTAATGAAGACCACATGTGCACTGTTCCTCTTGTTTCGTCCAGAACAAAGATGAACTGTAAGAGCTTTCTACTCTATGGGAGGAAAAACAGGTCTCCCCCCATCCCTGATTACCCACCCACAGTTTATGAATGAGGCTTTCTCAGGTAACCACCACTTCATATCAGAACAGTTTCAGGAGGAAATCAATCATTTTTCCAATAGAAAGCTGTAAGGCAGAGAATGTGCATTTCCTTTGCCAAAACGTCAGTGGCAACACCGAAACACCCACGCGTTTGACAATGCTGCAGCCTTTGGCCTTCATGCTTGCACAGCAGCAGCGCACTCGCTGTAGCATTTTTTCGTTTGCTTTTGGGACGCCTCCTCTGCATTGTCTCCAGAGCTGCATGAAGGCAGCTTTGTACAAGGAGATGGGCCACAGCAGGACCTGCTTTCTGAGCTGCATCAACTGAGGAGGACACTGAAATCTGGGACTGAAGCACATCATTTCCCAAATCTATTCACCGTGAACTGCATTTTGGGAAAGACTTTCACCAAGTAATGGGCAGTAGATGCTTACAGTGGTAGTTTTATGGGGAAAAAAAAAAAAAAAGGGAAATTGCCGCCTGAATTTGTGATTTCATGTCCCCTTGGTGATCCTTGTTCAACAGTGTTTTGCAGTTTAATGCTGGTGGCTGTCCAGCAGTGCCGTTTGGGAGTGAGGCAATTGAGTGAGGGCTCCCTCTGGGAGAACATCTGGGTTCTTGCTGGGCTTACGAGGGGGCCAGCTCTTGCTCCCAGCTGAGCTCCCAGTGCTCTCATTCCCTGACGGTGGTTCACAGCAGCACTGCAGGGCAATGGCAGATGGGAAGGGTGGGCCAGCCTCACCTCTCCTCAGATCCTCCAGCTGAAAGGAAGACATCAGTGGGAGGTAGTATTGGTCTTCTTAGACAAGCCAGTTGGCAACCCTTGGATTCCTGTGGTACCAGAGCACAGGCTGCGTCTCTAGGCAACTGGAGTATCTTCCTTCCCACATGGCATCTCTGCAGGAAGCCCCAGGAGAGTGGCTGGGAAGGGGATAATCCTTAGGCTTTTGTTCCACAGACACCCAAAAACGACTGAGGAGTCTGCTGAGAAGAGAGGCAAGATTGACCGCGTGAGGGGACCAACTGACAGAGGGGCATATATCTTCAGTTTGGTTTCCTAGTAAGAATCAGCCTGATGCAGATGTACTTTGTATGCGCAGGTATGCTCCATGCATAGATCCACTGGCCAATTTCAGCTGGCAGAATGATCTCAGGGATATTAGTTTTCTAACACATTCATTAAAATCCATGAAGGGGGAGCCAAATCTCTTAATGCTGTTGCTCAAAAAACTTTCTGGCGTTAAGAAAAGCCAGCAGCAGTGGACAAGGATATGTTAGGACACAAAGAAGATGCCCAGGAGATACCTACCTACCTACATACTGACAAACTCATGGATGATTGACTGTATGCAAGCTAAAAGCACCCGTAGGCCCAGCTGTAGTGCAGCCCTCATGGACTGCCATGCTCTCGCAGGCAGCTGAGCACTATGATTCAATAAATAAATATGAAGAAAAAATAAAACAAGTAAATAAATCTGAACAACATCAAAGCCAGTGTGCAACTGTGGTTGCTGCTAAAGCTGTACCTATTTTCTGACAGGAAGCTCTTCCAGTAGGACTGCCTTTCAGAGCTGTTTCTGGTTTCTAACAGTATCGGAGTTTGTTTCTATAACAAATATATTCCTGTGGATGAAACTGCTAGTATTAAAAATAAATGGGAAGAGGGAAGTAGATTCTATGGAAAACTGACTTCAGAGGAAAAGGGATGACCTCTGTGTGTTGGTTAGTGAGAAAAAAAATTCGTGGAAGCATTTGAAGGATCACAGGACTTTTTATAAAATCACTTTTAAGTACAGGATTAAACCATAACATATATATATGGAAGAAGACATAGTCTGAAGATGGTTGTTTGTTCCTCAGTGATCTAGGGTTAACAAAGCATTCCAGGGTTTTATGAAAGCACTTTTAAACAAATAAACATTTCCCTGCAGTATTTACAAGCTAAGCACTTCCACATAATCTCCATGCATGAGAACTTGAGAAGAAAATTGATTGAAACCCCATGATAAACTGTTTTCTTTAATTGCCTAACCTCATGGCAGCAAAGCAGATACAATAAATAATGAAAAAATGTCAAATTTTAAATTTCCGATGCATTTAATCACCCAAAGTGCAGTTTGGTAATCAATGTGGAGCACCAAAAGCATTTCTATCCTGGAAATTTCCCTTTAAAGTGGTATCTGGACCTTTTTTGAATAATATCAAAATTGGTGAGGTTTCTTTTTCCAGTGTAAGGTGACATTATCTAAGTGGAGGGATTGCCATAGCCTCGGCTTCTTTGAAGCCTCCTTGGATTGCACTCTGTTTGCCAAATAAGGCATTCTAAACATTTCTGCTGCTTCTGGATTCCTCTTCTCCCCACCAATTTTTTTTTTTTTTTTTCCTGAGTGTCTTGTCTGCCTTCCAAACACATAGTGAGGTCCTTAAATCTGAACCAGCTGTGATTTCATTCAGTACTGATAAAATTAGATTGAGTAGAGCAGGGCCATGCTCCTGGGGAAAGGAGAAGATAGCTCTGGGGTATGGCCATGAGCAGGAAAGCAATGGGGAACTCCTCTGGAGTCCTTCCCCTTTGGCCAAAAGGGGATCGTTGGACCTTCCCAGACACTTCACTCTGGGGTACAGGAGTGCTGCCGCACAGCCCTCCTGTCCAGGCAGGGAGCAGAGGGCTCACCCTCCTCGCTGATCTTCCTCTCTCGCTCTCTGAGTTCAGCTGTGGTTTTTTAGGTGGCTTTATGCTGTTTCTCTGGTCTGCTCAGTAAGCAGAGCAAAGCGCAAGGAGTCAGCATTCAGATAATCCCAGTTGGCATCGCCTGCCCCGAGGTTACTCGGCATAGCCTTTGTTGCCCTGATTTCTTTTGATCCCAAAGAGACCTGATCTCTCACACTGTTCCATGATTTAATTTTTTTAGAGGTGTCTGGCTTTCCAGAGCAGTTTGTCTTTATAGGCAGGAGGGAGTAAATGAAGAGAGAGATGTAAATTGGGGAAAAAGAAATTGTTTTACCCCAAATTCCAAACCACTTCTTTGAATATTTTTATTGTTTAACAGACATCACTTTCACTGCTAAATTCACCCTCATTTTTAAGGTTGATCTAACTAACTGGCCTGTTTTCTGCAGCCGGCTGAGGCAGTGGAAATGTCACCTCTGTGAGGCCAGCCCCAGGCATGGCTGTGCTGGCTGCTGAGTGATGCAGACACCAGTCCCCTAAGCATAGTCCCAGCACGGGTTATCGCCTCCGCCACACCTCCTCTGGGCCATTTTATATAGCAGAACAAACAAGGCACTGACTGACTCCACAGTCTGTTGGACCAGTGTCAAAATTAACCTTCTCTCTGATGAGCTGTGTAGACAAATTAGCAGTGATGCTTTGGGTGCTGGCAATCTCTCTCCCGTTATGTATGTCACGAGCAGTGCTCCGCACAGATGCAGGTGCCATTGCAATGCGTGCATGTAAATGCATTTCCCATCTCCACAGCAGATTCAAACATAGATACACATGTGGCAGTAGGCAGATTTGTTTGAAAGCATCTATCTTTTTATGAAGGGGGAGATCTAATAGTACAAAACACTGAGGCAGAACATTACCCTTTCCTTTTGCTCCTGCAGTAGAGGTGTGCAAGAGCTGTGAAGGGAGAAAGCATTTTACATCTTTAAAGGCAAACATTCTCACAGCAGTATTGGCTGTGGAAGCAGCCCAGTTGGTTCATACAGCACTAACATTTTCTTTAAGTGAAGATTAGCTCTGAAGCTCCAGTATCTGTTTAATGACATTGCAATACACTTTTTCTGTCTCTTGCCTCCTAATTGTCAATAGCATTCCCCTATCGCTTTAAAACCATGGTACTGACTCAGTCAGTTTGGAGACAGAAAGCTATTTTGACTTACAGGTTCAATTCCTGTTGACTCAAAAGAGAGGAAGAAAATGCAGAGACTGAGAATGAAATAATTTCTTATTCCAGCAGTTACTAACAGGCAAATGTCATTAAGGAACAGATGGCATTTGTTCACAAACTTCAAAAAATATTATTTCCAGGCTGAGGTTTAGCTCTGCATGTATTTTCTAGCAGATGCTGCCATGAAGACAAGTGAATCTGGATGTGCTCTTTGCTTCAGCAGTTGTACGAGGCAGCTTTCTTCTTGGTTGGGATCTCAGAAAGGAGTCTGAGCAGGGCTTGTATGTGTCCTCCTGTCCTCACTGAGGCACTTGCAGGATCTCTGCCATCAAAAAGAGCTCGTTTCTCACTTCCTCACCCATTTGGCCAAAAGGAGAATAATACAGTTTTGCTGGCAGGGATTACTTTTTCCAGTAGACTGTGGTTTTCACAGTTCAGCTTTGTGGACTTTACAGTCTTGCATGTCACAGGCCAGTGTAAATATGATGGAAAACAGGAAGGGAAAAATTCTGTTCATACACAGTAAAAAAAAAACCATTACTGGTCATTGTTGTGTTTCGGACCAGGGTTGTTGTCTATAAAGCAGGAATCTCTAAGAGAAAGACTGGCAAGTGGATGGGATGCAAAGCAAGACCTCTCTCCTCCTATCACCACACTGTTTCAGCAGCTCAGTTCTGGAGACCTTTCTGCTGATAGTCATAGGAGCACAGAGCTGAGAGGAGCTGTCTGGGTGTCCTCAGCCATCGTATCTTTCCTGCACCCAGGAAAGTACAGGAAGAGTACTCTGTACTGTACAGGAGTACCCTGTACTCTCTCATGGAGTACAGCAGGAAGAAAATAGAAAATGGAAATTCCTCCATTGTCCCATCCAAGAGAAGGCTTTCTTACCGAGGCCCTGACCACCCAAGCCTTCCTGTGCCTGGTGCTTTGCAGGGGAAATCACTCGTCCTTCTGCTGCAAGAGCCCTCCCTGTGCAGATTTCAGTCTCATCCACATATGTACCAGAAATGCTTCAAAGTGTGGCTGCTCCTTCCTACCTTGTCAGCAGAAAAACTCATCTCCAGGGAGACGGGGATTTCATGTGTGATAATTTAGCTGTCTTCCACCAGGCTTTGGGCATTGATTATTGAATATAGCAAGTGCTCTCTCTCATGCTAGTGTGCTCGTTGCCTTTCCACCCTCCAGCACTGTGCTTCTTAAGGGATTTCAGCTCCTCATACTGTATCTCCACAAACAAAGAAAATGAAGGGGTTTGATCAAGGAAGGGTTTTTAAGCCACAGATCACATCCTGTGCTAAAACCAGGCTTTTGTGCCTGAAAAATGCATATTGAGGTGATCACCTTAAAAAGAAACAACGCTGTATGTTTTTCATCCTGCTTGCCACTGATTGTACTTGAAATGCGATATTATACAGGGTGAGGTGGAGGGGGAAGAGGATAGACAGATGGACTGTCAAGCCAGCTCCCTGACAAAATCAAACAGTTGCTGGAGGAGTTGCCGAATGAAGACTGGTCCTGTCAAAAGTGCCAGAGAGAGACCCTCCCCAGACCCTTCCCCATAGGCAGGAGACTGTGTAATGCCAGGGGTGGGGAGGGAGAAACTGGGGGAGGGCAGGTCTGAGTATGCACACAGGAGCAGTGGAGGAGCCTTGCATGACTGAGGTGAGCCCTGGAAAAGCAGCCACATTTTTAATGATCTTCCAAGACTCCCTTTGAGCAGGTATTAAGAGATTTCCTACAAACATGGGAGCTGATCTGGGGATTTCTTTAGCAGCTGCTTATTTAAAAATCAGCCATTGTCCTTCCTTAATCTGAATTCAGATCAAGCCAGCTATTAATGTTTCTGTTACCCTCATTAGAAAGTCTTATTTTTAATTCCTTTGTGGCAAGGTGACATATACAACGAATACAGGGTCATAACACAACCTCGACACTGAACTGTGAAGAGCAGAGCATTTCTTTATTGTGCATATCAAGCACAAGATTCTTGCACTGCATTGCTACAGGTATAAAAGCAAGGTGCATTAATTTCAACAGTTGCAAGTTCTTTTTAAAATAAGGTTTTCTCACCTATCTTTTTGTCCATACTTCTTTATAGCTATTTTCAGAAAACAAACAAGAGGATGCTGCAGTGTCGGAGTCTGTATAGTCATTTGAGTGTAAATTTGGCTTGTTAATGTGAACAGAAGGCAGCTGTAAATCCCCAGCTAAACATATATTTAGGTGTGAGATCAATATAATTGTTAATTTGAATCGTATGATATAGCTTTAAAATTAATGATTAGTAAAGCTTAGTTGTTCTATGTTTTTAAATTCTTTTTTAATTACTTGTCTAAGTGTAATAACTTAAGACCATATCAATAAACTATGTAAGTACAAATATTCCCATCCCAACACAGAATGTAACCTAGGCTGAACTCTAAGATTATGAGTTCAAATGGAAAATGAGAGTGTTCTCTGCAAATACCCATACTGGGATGGCAATGGGGAAGGAGATTGTGTTTACTGTTTATAATAGACTCCATCACAGCTGAAAAGTAGTTCTGATTTAGATACAGTTACCACTGAATATCAGGTTAACTGTTAAGCTTCCCACTCCTTTCTGAGCCTACCTGTCTCTTTGTGGGTTTTGAGTCTGACCACTCTTTCCTTCCCAGCCCTTTCCTCCCACAGTCAAAATTCTGCAAGGCCAAATTTGGACCCCTGTAACTGCTATGAAGCCTCTTGTAACAGGTGACTCTGGCTGAGGGTTGAATATCCCTGATGCTGCAGGGCAGAGCAAGACTTATTTTCACTATTTATATGAAAAAGTTGTAAGTTTGATCCAACCCAGGGTTTGGATCGGCTGAGCAGGGGCCCTTTTGGCTGTAGATCGTGTATTCTGGTGTAGAAAGAACCGAACAATTACCACACTAATGCCTTCATGGAGAAATGTTTCCATTGCAGAGCCCTGGTAAGCAGTGCAAGAACTAAGCATAAAGCAGAATAAACTTCTCTGAGAACCCTGTGTATCTGAAGCAAATAAAAGTTAATTTCCACGCAAGGATTGTAGATGTGTGTGTAAAGAGATGCTGTGCATGTAAGATCTACGCTCCATGATGAATGGCAGTTGTGGTTGTGTTTTTCCTTTGGGACAAGGCAGAAGAATGATGACTCTTCATATTCACTGCACTTTGATTGGGCTAATTACTAGGAACTACATGAATTTAAATGATTTTGTAATAAATAATTTATGCAACATATTGAAATCTAATTTTCTATTCACTTAGTGCATTATATCTGTAAACAAACGAAGAACATAACAACCACGCACAAATCTTTGAAGATAAAGGTTGGTTTGGACTCCAACCCTGAATCACAAGACCCTCCAAAGACACCATCAGTACCTGCTGAGCTAGGAGCTGAACTGTGTGCTGACAGGCCTGATTCCCCCTACCCCTTGATGTTTGGGGCCTCTTGAGCCTTCTCTTGAGCCTCTGAAGTGGTTCAGCATGGCCTGAGGCATGAGTTAGCAGAGCTTTAGCTCTCTGTGGTTGCTTTGTCCAGGCTGGGTGAGTCAACTGACTGAAATACAACGTGGTGTAAGGCCTTTTCTGCAAGCCAAGGTTTTCTCTACATCTAAGGAAATATGTCCAGCAGGAGCGAGACTGCATCTCCTCTGCATCAGTCAGGCTGAGCACAAGGCCTTTGATCTCATAAGAAGCCAAATCTGGCAGCATTAAACTCTAAATCCAAGCTCAACTGTGGACTTTGAATGCAGACTTGACTTTCTCTGCTTCAGTCCACATCTAGGCAGCATTTAATAAGCTCAATGCCCTGATAAGCATTTTCTAAACAGATGCATTAGGTACAGGCTTCATGATGGCCTTTTAAAGCAGAAGCAAAACTTTATGAAATCATGATTTGTCACCGGATATAGCTAAAAGCTGGGTGAAAGCCCAGCTTGTGGGAAGTTAGTTTGATGAATGAGAACATGATTCTCAGAAGGGTGAGGGTGAAGACTACATGTGAAATACCTTCATGCCAGTGGTACACACTGCTTGGTCACCCTTTGCCATTGATGCTGACATCAGCGCTGCACTGCACTGCACTCTCTGCTGCTGGACACTGCGTGTGATTTGGAGCCAGGCAAGGCTTGGCCTTATCTCTGACCAGCTGGGCTTGTCTCTGAAACACTGCCAGGCATTTGGAGAGATTTCCTGGGCAGTGTTCATGACTGAGCATGCTGTCCTCATGCGTTGTCCTGGTGCATCTACAGAAGCGAGGGCTATTGCATAGAGAAAAGTTTGCAGAATAACAACTGTGGATGTAGGCAGCCTTTCTTCACACGGAAAAGCGATAGGCAAGATATTCAGTGCAACTAAGCTTGACATCGGAAAAAATAATATTGCTTGGCTCTAGGGAAAGTCTAACATGCACTGAACCGGGAGTTGCTCTGCCTTTAGGGATTGATCTGTGGTTTGGGTGGCAAATGGAAATGATGCGGAGTTGTCCTTTGAGCATGCTGGCTGATTTTAATGCTGCACCAAGAAATTTCTCGCCTCTTCAGATTCCGCCTCTCCCTTGCCCAGCAGTGCCGCTCTGACGGCTGCTGCCAGGAGGAGGGAAGGGAACACAGAGCTGAAAGCAGCAGGGCATGTTTATAGACCCTGGCTTGACACAGCTCAGGAACATCTTCCTCTGGGATTTCTACAGTGTGTGGGAGTGGGAACTCTCTGTGCAGTCTGTGGGGCCCCCAAACCTCTCCTTCTGGCATGGAAGAGAAGAAAGGCTGTCTGAGGCAGGTTGGCCTCTTCCCATAGACATTCCATGGAGCAAAGGTGATCTCGGGGTGCAGCTTTTAACTGATGTACATGGCCTGCCCTTTTGAATCGGAATTAAAACCTTGTTTGAGATCCGATTTAGAGTGTGATGAAAAAAAGAAAAAACAAGTCAGAGGCAATCTCTTTTGCCCTCTCCATTTTCTGTGCCTGGGCTATACCTGTTTGTATGCAAATACCGGCCCTGTCACTCCCCAGAGTGGGCAGAAAGCCGCCTGCATGAATGGGGCAGACAGCAGCATTCCTCTGGACCTGGGGACGAGGGTGGAGTTTGATCAGCCAAGGGAGAAAAATGTCAACATCTGTCTGTCACTGCACGGCAAATGGCCAATTATATATTTTTTTCTTTTTTTTTTTTCTTCTGCCTCCCTAAGCTGCAGCCAGACAAAGCTGCGGAGCTCCCGGCTTTGTTGCCTGTGCCATTTCCCACCACCGCTCCATCTCTGATATGCTAATGGCAAAACTGAATGGTTTTGTGCAGCTGAAAAGGATCTTTGGGCACATTCACTAGGTCAACAATCCCAACTGCTGCGCTGGGGCTCAGCCTGTTGTGCCAGAAGCCTGGTGCCAAGGGACTTCCCTCCCCTGTGCTCTTCCTTTTTTTTTTTTTTTAAAAAAAAATGGAATTAGCCATCTGGCTGTCTTGGTGCCCACAAACTTAGTTGGACAAATTATGACACAATATGCTCCCCTCTAATACTTTCTGGACTGACAAGTTAGGCTGGGCTCTCCAGTGCAAATTGCTGCCCCAGTAAATGCAATTTGGGAGCTGAGAGAGGGCTGTCTCCTCTCCACTTCAGAGCACCACAAAGCAGCTAGGTGGTACAGAAATACTTCCGTGTTTATACATGGGCTTTGCATCCATTAGAGCAAAAGTAACACTGACAAACAGTCTTTTGTTTAGAAAATAAACCCTGTCATACATGCAATGCAGGGCACAGAAAGCGGTCTTGATGACCTAATCCTATCCTTTGTGTAGTAATAGTAATACACTTAAGTAGTAATTCTAGATCTGGTTGGAGAATAATTGCACAGTTTATTGGGTGAAGACTAATTGCAGAGTTTATTGGGTGACGGGTTTCCCATCTGCTGATGTTGTGGAGGTGCCAGGGGAAATGGGCTATAGCGCCCGAGACAAGGTGCTCATAAGTCTGTGACAAATTGATTTTGAAGCATTTGTCGTTTATAATTAGTCACCTGACCTAAGTGTGAATATTATGAATGATACGCCACTGCTTTTGCTGATGCTGTACTAATATCATCATTGCTTTATAAAAAAAACCCAGGGAGTTGACAGGTTCTCTGATGGTAAAATTTGAAGTAGCTTTTCAAACAGGCTAATGTTTAGAAGCACAGTATTATGCCATCATTACTCAAAACAACTATGACACATAGAAGTGCATTGACTGCAAGCACCCTATAAAAACTACTGGACATGAGGCCCAAGGACACAAGATAAAAGCTGAAGAAATGTAAAGGCTGCATTTAGCAACCTCATCTAGTTGAAGATGTCCCTGCTCCTTGCAGGGGGGTTGGACTAGATGATTTTTTAAGGTCCCTTCCAACCCTAACCATTCTATGATTCTATAAACAAAGCAGCCTAATAGTTTGATGGCTTCCAGTTGACCCTGAGCAGAGATCTGGGTAAAGTTGGATGCATACTCCAGCCAAGAGTGATAGTTGTCTGTGTTGTGTATGAGACTACAATTTTAATATAGCCTGCATGGTAAATAGTGCTGTAATAAAACCTGATCTTTGCCACAACTTGCTTTACTCTCCTTTTCTTACAACCTGCTTGTGAGCAGTGAGAGGAAAGTGGGTTATCTGGATCTAGAACCAACTCAATGTGAAGACTCATACTTATTTTCACATAGGAGAATTAGCAAGGCGAACATTTTCCTTCTTCTCATTTTTGAAGAAGATCTTCAACTTCGCCAACTTGTTCCAGTTGTTCTGGGAGGCACTGACACATCACCTGTGCCATGGTCTTGCAGCTCTTTCTTGCGTGTTTGCATTGACTCTCACCACTATGCGTCCTCTGCAGGAGTGTTCACCCAGGCCCTGGGAAAATTCCATTGGCGGTGCCTTCTGCCACTTTCCAGGGAAGGACTTTTATAAAAAGAATGCACAGCATGAAGGAGGAAGCACATGCAGGCTTGCTCGGCACACTTCTTTCCAGTTCCCGGCATATGGTGAATGGTTCAAAAAACATGGATCTGAATGGTGTGAAATTCTATTCATCCTGTATCACAGAGAATAAATTACTTCTTTTTGGGCATATGCTGCCTGTTGTCCTGGCTTTACCCGCCTATGCTGTTACGAAGGAATGCTTGACTCACAGACTGTATAGATCAGAACAACCCTCAGTGCTGACTTTCTGCATGAGAGGAGCTGAAGGTTTTCATTCCATCACTTTTTTGTCCAAACCATAATTTCTGATTGTGCTTGTACCTTTAATGAAAGAAACCTAAGCCTGATTTATGGTAATAAAAGGCCAGAAAACCCAATGCAACTGTAAGCAAGTATGCTGTCTTGGTGGCTACATTATTTCACGGTCCCCGCTGCTCCCCTGTCCCATAGCTGCTCATGGCCAGAGATGCGTGGGATGTCCCAGCACCCTTCTGGGCACACGTGAGCTCCCGTGGGACGTGCAGGGCTCACTCAGGAAAGTGGCCTCCATCCTCCTTAGCCCTCTCCTATTCCCTGTAAGTCTGCACCTGCTCAAATAATCTGCAAAGCTTTTTTTTGATGAACTAAATAGACTGAGTTTATTTTAATCTCTCAGTGTCTGGAAAGCTTCTGAGCTCTTCCCTAGAACTTCTTTAATTTGCCAGCAGCCTTTTTAAAGCCCAGGCGCTGGACTGGGATAGACATTGTACATTTTGCTAAAGAAAGGTGGGAAACCATGTTCAAATTAAGCTCAAATTTAATATTTAATTTTCATGAGGTTTGTTGGCTTGTTTGACTACTCTTACTACCTAAAAATTGAGGGGTTTTTTAGAGTGTTGCCAAGTCTTTAGTCTTTGCCGATCTTCCAAGGACTCAGGTATGTTGCCTCACACACCATATACTACCTCAAAACACTTAACTGAAATAAGCAGTTAATGAAATACAATGAACCTTCCCTCCAACACAATAAAATAACAGCTGTCACTTTTAAATATTATAGGTGTTTATCTTTACTGACTGCTAGTGGTGCATAAACAGATTTGGAAGAAATCAACACTCAAGTGGCTTATCTCTATTAATAGACTATTGTTGCAATACTTTCAAGCATATAAGCTTTCTTAGCCTTTGCTTCCCTAAAAGAAATTGGAGAGGGGAAGAGTGTGTGTGTGTGTGGGCGTGCAGAATTCAGCACCTTCATGATGCTGCGACAGCTGTGGGTCTGGCTTCCTCAGCCAGAGCACAGCTCCTCCTTTTTGTTGGACCTTAGACATCTCCAGAGAGTCTCCCTGGTCTCTCACTTGCAGGCAACTTCTCTCATCTCCATCACCCTGTGCATCTGCTCTGCTCATCCCTTAGGTCTGAATAGACTCTGCATGAGAAGATGTCGCCTCTGGGAGCTGATAATTGGCAAAAAAACAGAGCACCCAGACTGCTTCCTGAAATAGGTGTGGATTTACTTACAGTGTGAAGAAGCAGTCCCAGGAAAGGGGGCAGACTGGTCACTCAGTCTTCTCCAGAAGCACCACTCAACAGGGAGGTCCTGCCCCTGGTTACATCCCACACCAGCAGTATCTGGCTGCCTTTTTTCCCCTCCCCATCACCCACCCTGCAGTTAGAGCTACCTCCCAACCAAAACAGAGTTTGTCCTTCAAAATAAGTGAAACCAGAAGTTCATCTACATCATACACTACTGGAGCTGGGCTTTCAGCAAAAAACTCAAACCGCGTCACACGAATCAGTCACTGAGAGATTTACACCTCTGGCCCTGCACGTTGTGGTTTATATGCATGGTACCTCCTTGCAGATACAGAGAAAGCGATGCATCTGACGGTCACCTCTGTGCTGCTCACACATCCATGCTGCATCCAGGGCAGTGAAAGAGGGTGCAAAGTCTTTCCTCCCAGGCATACTTCACACTGCTTTGTACACATCTCTGCCTACGCTTCACAGTGCAGGATTAGATCTACCTGAGGGAGTCTGGCACTGGGCTTCTTAACAGTCAGACCCTGGTGCGTGGCGAGCCTCTCTCCCTTAGCTTCCTTTTGCTCTTCTTCTGCTGAGGTGGGGTGGGACTGCAGGGACCCACTGGCGGCTCTGGTCTGTCAGCAGGGATCTGGACCACTCTGGGCTGCGTGGTAGCCCTGCAGTGGTTGCTGCAAGGAGACCTGGGCAGGCATTGGTGTGGGGCTTTCCCACGCTTACAGACCCACTCACACTCACAGCCCCCACAGGCTCACACCCCCAAGGAGGGCTTTTACGACCTGCCTGTAGAAGGAGGTGCATTTCTGCCCTGTTACATTTGCAACCCAAAGAACAGCTCTGATAGCGGTGTGCTTTGCTGTACCAAAAGCTGGAGCAGATCTGTTAGATCTCGTGAATTCGCCTTTTAAAATTTTTATTAGCCTTTGGGGTGTGAGGTGCAACCTTGGGCTGACCAGGCCCCATTGGAGTTCAGGCTGGCAGAAGGGAAGCGAGGAAGCAATGGAAGCGAGTGGTAGAGAGAGCTGAGCTATGGCAAAACTGGGCCTCTCCTCCCGTCCTCCAACAATTCCCCTAACAGTGCCAGTCGTGCAGAGAGCCTGTGCTCAACAACAACATTGTTTAACAGGAAAGTGCCTGAAGGTGCCGACCGGGATATTAGACATACTCCAAACCTGTGGGAAGAAGCAGCTGATTGCTGCCCGTTGTGCGGAGAGCACTGGCCAGACACAAAATAGCCTTGTACATAGCTTAGAAGCCTATTGTTTTTCAGAGGCTGCTATTTTTGTGCTTGTACGACAGCCACAGAGATGCATTTGACCAGTGAAAGGCCTGCATCCTGTATTTTGTTTGTGATTGCAATAGCTCTAATTACTGCAGCCAGTAATTGGGAAAAAATAGGAAAAAAAAAAGGAAAAATATTAGAAAAAAAAAATCAAACAGTTTTCCTTCCTCTCCATAGGTTTAGAAGACGAACAGATGGGGAATAGGATGCATACAAACATGTATACGTGCTTATGTGTACACATGTGTGTACGTACATATCTTTTTCCATCAAATACATCAGAAATATAGGGCAAATATGGAGAATGGCTGAAATAAAATAAAAGACTTATTGCCAAAAAGTCACATGTTAGATGCTGAAGTCAGTCAGACTGCACCGGCAATAAGCTGAAAGCAAAAGAAACAAATAAATATGCAATCTTCTTTTGCTCTCCTACTTAATACAGATTGCAAGTGTATTTAAATTGTTCAACTTGCTCTTGAAATTTGAAACAGCAGCGTACTTTGGATTGTGGTGTGAAATAAGACATAACACTTCAAAATGAGGATGTGTAATAATTTCATAAGCCTGTTTTTCCTTTTGTAGATTATACATAATAGCAGGCTGAAGTTCAATTTCCATTTTAGTGGATATTGGGGAGGCGAGAGGAAATGTTTATTTTAGCAACCAGGCAAATCAAAATCATTTTTGCTCAAAACACAGAGGCTCTGAGAAGGCTCGGCAGCCACCAATTCAGCATCGACTGGGCACTCGACAGAGCTGTGGATCTGCATGGGGTGCCTGGGGGCTCCGGGAGGGTTTGTCTGTGGGCACGGAAGGGTTGGAGCTGTGCGGAGAAAGCCTTTTGCCTCACACCTTTTGCAAGCTGTTTGAAGTGAACATGTTGAAAAGGTTCAGGAAATCAGGTGACCAGCATGAAGCTGTTCTTGCAGGGCCAGCTGTCCTTCTGTTTTCAATAGCTTGATCTCATATATAACAACACGTAATTCGTTCTAGACCCGGGGAAAGCCTAAAAGACTATTTGTTGTGGTTATTATTATCGCCCAGGCTCTGAACCAGACCTGATGTTTTTGAGACCATGACAGAATTGCAGTATGGCTTTTCAGGATACATTTTTACTCGAACAACAAATATTCTGTGTTTATTCAAGAATGGCCCATGGGCTTGCTGTGAGCTTCAGACACTGTGACAAAGAAGCCATTCCCTTCAAACAGGGGGTGGTAGACCAGGGCCTGAGCTGGGGAGAGTGTGTTTGGGTGTTGGGAAGTCTTGCAATGGCTGTTTAAGAGTGCTGCCAACTGCCCACTCTGCCCTTCTGCCAGTGGTCATCAGTGTCCTCGAGTCAGCGAAAGGAAGCCTTCCATAGCATCTAGTGCCTGACCTCAAATCACTGATGAAGCTGCTTTAATCTAAGACACTGGATTTTCCCTGCAGACACCAGCATGTGTGGACCTCTGCCAGCCCTGCTACGGGAAAAGCAGATGGATAGAGGGTTTTGAGTCGCCAGAAGGCTGAGGATCAAGATTATCTTCAACCACTACATCAAGTTTTACCTCTGTTTCTGGAGAGATGCTGTCCATCCCAGGCACAGCGCCTATGTCCACAGTAATTCCGGGTTCCCGTAGTATCTGCTTTAATTTCTCATTGTCATTGCAAAGCAACAAGGAATCAGCTTTACCTTCCTCTACTCTGCCCTCTCTCTTCCTTTTGAGCTTGGGGCTTTTCTCGCAGTAGCTGCCTATGTGCAGTTTCCAGCATTCAAAGAATAAATTGTACACCTGAGTGTGATGTGAAATCTGTCTCTCAAACACCTTTTTGCTGCGTTTATCCCTATAAATATCAATTGCTAAAAGAGCAGATGGCCTGGATATATAACCGTTATTATAGGTAACAGAAGAGGGGCTGTAGCAGATGAGAACATGCAGTGCTCATGTTTTTATAAATGGCCCAGTGGTACCTCTAAAATAGGAAGAGAAAAGGTCTGGCTTGTACTGGGAAAGCTGAGACAGCCCAGAGGTCTAGGTGTAATTCGCACCATCAGGTGCAGCCTATAGTAATCTCACCTGATGATGTTTTATGCCTGCTCTGATTCTTGGCTGTGAATAATGGAAGATGGCACAGCCAGAGGAGAAAGGACAACTTGTGCTATTAGCTCTGCTCTAGTGGCAATTTCTTCCTATATTACTCTGCTTTCTTTTATCTTATCAAGCTGCTTTCTTTTTCTTTTGTCAGAGTGGTTTGTGAAATATAAAGAAAGAATATTTATATATGCTCCTCTCCATTATGAGGACTCCAATTGCCTGCTCTGGGTGTGCACGCACCAACATGTGTGTGGTGTTCCAGGACTGTTAAATGTCACGTAACCAAACCAGAGCATTTCAGTCACGTGGTGCTGACAAGCTGCACCCATGCGTAGCACATGCCTTTCTTAGCTCAAAACAGATGTCGTTTCCCTTGACAGATGCCTCTCTGGATTCCTGATAATAAAGTTGGGTAAAATTCTGTGGGTTTGGTTTGTTTCGTTTTGTTTTTTTTTTTTTTTTTTTTTTTTTGTTTAAATAGCTTCAGGTTAAAAAGTACATTCCCAAACTGAATAGGAGACATGAAAGACAGCAAATAAATGTTTCTGAGTTATTGATCTCTTTCCTTTCCAAAATAAATGATGTTAAATAGCTCTTCTCAGGACCATGGCTTTAATGAGAAACACTGCTATGGTTACATTTCCCTTTTCTATAATGCAGAGGCCCTGCAGCTGAATCCCGCTTAGGACTGGGGATGTCATCCTTTCTCATGACTGCAATGATTCTGATGCTCAGCATCTTTCTTCCCATGTTATTCAGACAGACATAATAATTTAAAAAAATCATATATGTCTTGGCTTATCTGGCTGCTTGTCAGACTTGGTTTGAGCACTTTCACACAGACAGAAATGATTCTCATGAAATGATTACCTAGCACTATTCTGGTGAACCATGCTGCTGGGTTTCTCAGATGGTCATTAAACGAAACTGCAATTTTAAATAGTTGACAGGAAAACTAGTGGAGAGACAGAACTGGAATCTGTTTGCATTGTCTATAATGCTTTTTACACAAAGAAGGAAGGTTAGACTTGAGCAAGCATGCCAGACTGAAGCAGAAAGAAAAAAAGAAATTTATCAACTAAAATGCTTGCGTGCCTGGGGAAAAGGACGCTTTCCAACAGAAGAAATTAGTCCTGCATCTTTAGCACATATTTCACTTTGCCTTAAAAGGAAACAGATACTGTTTTGAATTAAATGAGATGTTTGCAGGATTATGTACATGTGTTGCATTTGTATGGGATTAATAACATAAAGAATTGGGGAAGAACACGGAGAGGTTAAATATATTTCTGGCTGCCAGTACTTATGCTTCTAAAGAATTTAGAAAAATTGGCTTTATAGTTGCTCAGCATGTCTGTAAAATTCCTTCTTCTCCTGTTTAGACATTCCCTTTGAAATACGGGACCATGAAGGGCTCTTGTATCTCCTCTAAGTCAGTGGAATTACCATCTACAATAAGGGCCAGTCTCCTTTTCATTACGGCTCATTGCTGTGATGACTCATATGGATTCACTCACAGAACAGACCAGATGTGTACGACTGAGCATATCTAAAGCAGGAAATACAGAAACCTGCACTGTGGTGAGCTTTGCTGCATGCCACTGCCTGGCCTGGGACTGCAACGGGCTGGGTTCAATGCTTAGCATCTACAGGAGTCAGGGACCAGCCAAACAGGCACCCTGACCAAATGTCCTCTGTTCTTTTTGTGAAATATTCATCTCAAAACCATCAAATAATGCTGCAAAAACATTTCTCTTGTTCTTCTGAAGCAGTGTTTTTGATTTGGCTAAGGCCTTTAAAAATGGCGCAGTCAAAGTAAATGAGTTGATACCCTAAATTGTGACTCATCATGCAAATACTGCTTTATATATACTGCTTTATCATAACTCCACTCATGTTTGTTGATTTGGTTGTGCAGAGTTACCATGACTTGAAGACCAGGACGAGAAGCCCAGCTGTGTTCCTGGATAAAGACAGGCCTAATATACAGAGTGGGATGCTGAAGATGTTATCCCAGTTTAAAATTCCCTTAATAAATTCAGTACACAAACACTCCTGGAAGGATCATATTCACAGCCAATAAATGCTGTTGCCAAGTTTTAAAAAGTATTCCTCCTCCACATAAAATATCTACAAAGGTGATGACCGTGTTAGTTACTTGGATTGATTTTATAAGAGGCAGTGCAGGTGAGTCAGACTGTTCCCTTTACAACTCAAACTTAAAATAGCTTGCTGTAAATAATCTTTTATGCTGAACAAAAGCTCTTACAATTCCTGCTAATTAATTCATCACCCACACTGACATTCAAAAGGCTGAGATAATTTCTGGTGTTGTCTGGTTCACTGTGAGGATATGTCCAGAGAAATTACTTAAGACTGACGTTTTTGAGGTAACTGTTTATATTCTCTGGGCCAAATCCATCACTTATGTGAACTGATCTGTTTCTCTCAAATTCAGCTGAGAATTTCCAAGTACAAACAGTTAATGAAAAGTGTTATAGCAGGCCTAGCCTACAGGTTCACTTTTGAAGAGGCAAAATCAGTTGGCTGGTAAAGGTCATACTCCACGTCCCAGCCTGTGGGTGCAGCATGGGATGGTTCCCTCACTCTCAGACCGGGACGCAGCTGATGAACCAGACTGCAAAGTGTTAGGATGAACCCAACAGCAGCCCCCAATGTAGCATGGGAAACATCCCTACCATTCCCTTTTTCCTGTTTTAAGTGCAATTCTTTGTCATTAAAAGTTAACTCCATCAGCCACGAACTTTCAGAGAGAAGCAGAGGATGTGATCCTTCAGCATCTCTGCACTCCAAAATGCCCTGGCAAGACCCTGCACCTCCTTTGCATTTTGCAGATGTCAGGGATACCAGAAAAGGCATGGAAATCCCTGGAGATATCTTGCTTTGGCAAGTGTAAATGATTTGCACCACAGTGGCGACACAGGCCATAGCACAGCTCTCCTCTGCCGAGCTTGCACACTGAACAGTCGAGACAGGCGCGAGGGGAGAGCAGTGGATGAACGTAACCAAGGTTATTTGGTAGGGCTGAAGCAAAGGTGAGAACAGAGAGGAACTTTTATTTTTACCTTGGGATTTCCTTAGGGAAGCCTTAAAAAAACAACCTGCCTTGTTGTCTGCCCACGTTTCCATTCTCAAGGGCAGATGCACTTGGGGGGAACGCTGTGGTAGCTCCTTCTGCACCTTGCACACTGCTCAGCCACCACTGAAGCGCAGTGGTGATGCTGCATGCCACCCTCTCCATCGCTGTGACTGTACATGGCCCCAAGCTCTCATCAAAAGCGGGCAAACAGGCACAAATAAAGAGACTGAAAAAAAAAATAACCCAACCTCAAACCATGAACACTTCCTCTTCCTTCTGCAGATTATTTTCTTTTTCGTAACCTCATTGAGAAAAATCTGTCCAATTAGACACAGAGGCACAGGTAAGCCATGAGCTGCAGCCAGTCAGCACGGCAGCTTCAGCCACATTGTAGTTATTTTCTCACTGGGGGAAAACCAGATGTGAGTAATTATAGTATCTGACTGCCAAATCTAAGCAAAAAGAACAGTTCCTTCACAGCTATTGTGTCTTTCTGGGGGAGTGTGAAGCGTATTTACTTTGTGGGGAGAGTGAGAGCTGAGGAGGTGGCAGACATGAGAAAGTTATCTTCCTGAACATGTTAGGAAGACACTATTTTCTTTGTAGAAGAAAGTTAGAAATGCTATAGTGGGAAGAGCAGACACTAGGGCTCTGGCAGAAGAGCCATGGACCATAACTGGTCCATGGACTATAACTGGGAGTTGTGGATGTGGAGGAGGAAGAAGGACGTTTGCCCTTGTAGTGGCAATGAATTAACGGGTACAGTAAATTTATGACTTGCGGTCACCTTTGCGGGAGGAAATGAATTGCCAACAGCAGCAGCAACAAAGAGTCATGGCAAACCCATCTGAAGGACCATAGCAGTGGCAGCCGTACCTGGGATTTAGCGGTGGCTGTGTTTTCAAGTGGCAGAGGGCATTGGTGAAATAAGGCAGCAGTGCTGCCATGGGACCCACACTCAGCAGGTCCTTTCAAGGATTTGGGATGGAGTTAATATGCACGTTGTTGCTATTTGATGAGATTTCATCCCTCAACTGCTTATGGGGACACAGAAAATACCATTGTGAGGGCTCAGAGTCGGGAGATCTGACTGTGGCAAAAAGTCCTCCAGCTTCAGAAAATGCCTACTAGGGCTTTTCCTAGAGCCTCAACCCATCGTGGTGGTGGGCAGCTGAAAGGCCCTGCCCCTAGGGAAGCCCTTGCTATGCCCCAACATGATGCTGTGCAAGTCTATGCCTGCTGCGGTTCAAGGGCAAGTTCTACACGAGGAGGTAGAGAACGATCCCAGGGCCTCTGCGGGTCAGAGGCAGGCATGGCTTGGTATATCTTGTGACGGCCAGGGTAGACAATGGGAGACATCAATTAAATTCTTGTTTCACACAGAGGAACTTCTGGTGACTCTCCCCTTGCCATGGAACTGTACTTCACCTCCCTCCTTGCGGATTACGTGGGAATTGAGTGAAACCAATATAGTAATGTCTTAATGAATTTGCAGGAGGCAATAAGCCAAAGCTTTGGGAAGTGAACAATCTCATGCATCTCAATGGGATTACTACCTCCTGAGTTTAGAGCTAGCAATTTAAGTAGAACCATGATGAGCTATTATACTTTTGATCGCTTAGAAGATGCATCCATCTTATTCCGTGATATTGAGCTGCCTCTCATGTCTGCATGTGCTCTCAAGCCCAGCTGCACAAACTCACATCTTTCCACCAGACAATTTAGATGTAATTGTATCTCATCAAGGAGAAAATCAGTGGCACTCTGCAAACTTAGAGTATGGGCAGTATTAAAGATATCACTGTTAATATCAAGATAAACAGCATACAAGCTGCTGAAAAACTTCGATTTTCCCCAGGGGATTCTCTCTCACTCCTCTATTTTTTTTTTTTAATCAGCATTTTCAGTGAATACGGCATGGAAAATCTGTGTAATCTTTGCTAAATCTATGCTTTTGCTGCAGAAGACATACAAAATCCTCTACATAAATTTGCGACTCAGTCCTCCTTCTAAGAGAGGGGCAATAGAAGTTTCATGACAATAGGAAAGGTCCTAGTGTGGGCATATAGTGCTATTTTAGGTGCCATAACCTATTGTCTCTGGTTCCGAAAGAGCCCAGATCTTCTGTAGATTCCTTGTTGTATTTTCCATTTGGATGTCTCAGACCAAAAAGAGCATCTACAGTGCCACTGGCTGATAATGTTGAAGTGCCTGAATTGCTTCCTAACTAGGAGGTGGCTAGGAAGAGCCGAGCGATGGTTGGGCGGCCTTTGGTGCCTGGATGCCAGCACTTTCCTCATCTGCGTAGTAGCAATACCAGGAGCTGGTGCTTGATCTCCTGGCTGACGTTGTCTAAGGGGAAAATAGTACTGGGGAAACACGGAACAATTTCTTACACGTGTCTGTGTGAGGGCAGAACAGACTGCTGCTGGCCCAGATGCCTGGTGGGGCATGAGAGGGTATGAGGTAGGGAATCAGTACTGGCAACTTCAGTGGTGACTCCCAAGTACAGATCTGTGAGATAAAAAAAAATCTGGAGTCATAAGAAAGCAAACGCGCAAGTAAACAAATGTAGATGTGGTTGTGGATTTGATGTGTACTCCCAGTCTTCAAATTCTTTGAAGAATATGGAAAACATCAAACACAAATATGGTGACTGATTTCAGAAACTTGAGTCTCACCTGGATATTCTGCTTCTTCACATCCTTCTTTCTTTTGCTCACTACCATTGTCTTCGACTACTATTAAGGCACCTCTGGGGGCCTCCTTTGAGTTTTTTTTTGTTTACATCTCACAATAGCAGCTTTTCCCTTTCCTCTGGAGTGACCTCTATCTTCTTCCTCTACAGTGGCCTTTCTGCCTTGTGTAGCAGTTCTTCATCACCTAGGGTCACACACACACAATTCCAGGATGCAATCACATGTGCTGAGCACTGCAATCCACTTGCCTGGCTCCGCTCTCTGTCGTGCTCTAAGGCTCCTAAAATTATTTCTGAACACTTCATGCTTGGCTGCCCACAAATTAGACCTCTGTGTTTTTCTGAATATATTTTCCTACAGGTGAGTCAGAATGGAAATAGACAGTTTTCTCCCTTAAGGTACTTTATTGCAGCACCTCTTTCCACAAGTGAAGTTCATAGTGTCCTGGTGCACATGTAGCAAGTATGTGGATGGGAATGCATTGCACTGATGTATTGTGCCCCAGGATGATGTCTCAGTTTCAATGTACAGATTGAGATGCACCAGGAACTCCAGCCAGACTGGTGTTCCCAGCCTGTAGGTGAGGATGCTGTAAGATGAAAAAGAAGATTGGAGTGTTATTTAACTCTATCTTAAATGGGGATGTAGGGGTTGATACTATTTGAATAGGCCTGTTATTGTGCTACAATTAATTACTGATTGTGGATAGACTAGTGAAACTAGCTAGCACCTCTTCGGTATTGGGGTGCTATACTTCTCTGCTACCACCTAGAAGACCAGCTCTGAACACTCAGTTAACAGTGATGGAAAGCCCTTGTTGGAGAGGATATACTAAGTGTTCCATCACACTAACGCTTTTTCAGTGGCTTCACAAGCTCCTGCATGTGATTTACACGAGACACTAAAGAGCCTGACTTGTCCAAGACTCCTGTTTGGATGTCTGTCTTTAGTTAGTGGAAAAATCTTTAACTGGGAGCCTATTCCAGCAAATCACTGTTGCACAGCTGCAGTACGGGCACAGTGTCTCGCACCGGCAAAAGCACATTCAGCAGAGCTGCCTGAGTGGCATCGGTGCTGATCCTTCCCCAGGATGTCCCTTCTGGGTCTGTTCCCCAAAATCTTGCCGTTTCCATAGGGTGTGCAGTTCACTGAGATCACTGACAGCAACATATTTTATGCACACTTACAATTAAGGATATTTTCAAGGGGTTTTCTGAATTAGAATTTAGGTAGTCAGCTTCTCCCACGTTCCTCATTAGAGATGATGCGATTTTACCTCCAGTTGCAGACATATTGATTTACACTCGGAAGAGAAAGGGAAAATCGATGAGGAGTGGAGCGGCTGCAGGGCGAGCTGCACACAGGCGAGGTCTGCGGGAGGGAGGCTGGAGGAAAGCCGCAGCCATTTTGAGACACTCAGAGTCTCTTTTCCCCTCAACTCAGTCTTGAAAAAAAAAAAAACATTCTTATTTTAATCAAGAGGTTTAGCGATCTTCCATTATAATCTGCACAGCCTACATCGTATTTCTGAGAGCAGAATGGCGAAGATTGATGACTAGCCACTTCTGCAAAAGCAGCCTCGGCGGGGATGCGCCCTGTTTTCATATTCCACTGGTGAGACACTTGTCATGTTGTGTATTGATTTTGCTTCTGTTTGTCAAAGGCAGAGTTTATGTATGGGAACTAATCCTCTGATCCCTACAGGAAAAAGAACAAAGATCATTTGTTTCCAATGAGCTTTAAATGAAAATCCAAACCAGCTAATTAGGTAACTTCTTAGCTCTCTAACCACTGCAGCCCATGCAGCATTGCTTCTTGCCTTCCCCGACTGCTGGACACTGTCTGTCTGTCTGTCTGCCTCTGACCCCTTCACAGAAATAGGGCGTTAGGGTGCATCTGCCTCCTGCTTGCTAACATCCCAGTTTCTCTTGCAAGAGCTCATGATTTCTGGAGTGCTGATGCACAAGCCACCCCTCTCAGACAGCACACTAACCGAAGCAGATGGACAAACTAGCTCTGAAAAATGATCACTCATTATGTAGTTAGCACAAGAGGTGTGGACATCTTCAGAAAACCTACACAGATTGCCTTGTTTCAGTTTCCTCAGTGGGTCAGAGCTTTCCTCATGTTGAGAGCAAAGCCCTGTGCAGTGCCGCATTTCTCCCTCCCTTTACTGCTGACTTCTCCTTTGTGCCTTGCTGACTCCTGCAAGATGTCTTTGCTGCTGATTTTTTTTTTCCAATTTATCCTTTTTCCTCTCTTTCATTCCAAAACACTTAATTTCCCTTCTAATCTCTCATCAGGTGAATTCCTAATCAGCTTCATCGAGCAATGCTTTTGCTCAGCAAAGTGTTGCCTGGTTACAATCTGTCTGGTGTTCAGAGCTGAAAAACTGCTTTCCCGTAAGACTGAAACTGTAGCTTTGTCCAAAGGTGTGCCACATAAATGGATGGTCATCAAAGTTTAATGAACTCATTAGTACTCGTTTGCAGAGTGCAAAATTGAGCACTTTCACTTTCAGTGAGATATAGATCAAAACAAAAGAAACAGGGAAAGGAAAAGGCGGAGATTCATTTCCAAGAAAACTTGCAGCCCAATCCAGGCACAGGTGAACTGCCCTTAGCAGACAGCAGCAGATACTGCTAATCATGGATAGTCTTCTGCATCGCCATACCGTTAGTCCTGTGAATGTGTACATACCTCTCTGTATATATGGGAGGTCAGTGAAAATACATGGACCAATTAAAAATATATATTTCTCCAGTTTCAGATGACAACAAAATGACTACAAGTCTTCTGAAAACTCATGGGTATTTGACCTTTGTATTAGACTCATGGAGGAATAGTCTGCTCTGAGAATGACTCCCACAGTGAGAAAACTGTCCTTAGCCTGGACCATGAAACACAAACATAGAACTCCTTGCTGCTGTTATTAATAGTCAGGGATGTCCCTGCTCCTTGCAGGGGGGTTGGACTAGATGACCTTTGAAGGTCCCTTCCAACCCTAACCATTCTATGATTCTATGATTAATACTAAATGTATATGACACCTATTCCACTGGTGTGGAATAGAATGGACTAGATCCTTGAAGGGTAGGTGTGGGATAATTAAAAGTCACGGCTGGTGCAATATGTGGTCTCAGGGAAAGTTTCTAAAGGCCTTGGGGTTCATTGGTGAGATTTATCTCACCTAATTTGAATGACCTGACATGAAGGTGCCACTTATGCCTCAGTTGCTAAGGTCTCCTCTCTAGTCAGAGAAGAGAAAGAGGCAAAGGGTGAAAGGGTACCTCATCCATGTTCATCCAGGACCCCATTTCACTTTGAGGAAGCTAGGAAGATGGAGACTAGCTACATAACTTAGAAAAAGATGAAATTAAGTGGGATGAATCTTATCCTGAGAGATTAGTAAATTCCTTATAAAATTAACCCTTCTCATAATGTTTCCGCAGGGTTGTAGCCATGCCACAAAAGTAATAACCAGCAAAAAGACTGGTTAGGGTAGAAAAAATGTGGTAGTTGTCATAGAACCATAGAATAGTTTGGGTTGCAAGGGACCTTTAAAGGTCATCTAGTCCTGCCTCCCTGCAAGGAGCAAAGACATCTCCAACCAGATCAGGTTGCTCAGAGCCCCATCCAACCTGGCCTTGAGTGTTTCCAGGGATGGGGTGTCTACCACCTCTCTGGGCAACCTGTTCCAGTGTTCCACCACCCTCATTATAAAAAATTTCTTCCTTATGTCTGATCTGAATCTACTTCCTTCCATTTTAAGACCATTACCCCTTGTCCTATCGCAACAGGCCCTACTGAAGAGTTTCTCCCCATCTTTCTTATAAGCCCCCTTTAAGTACTTGAAGGCTGCTATAAGGTCTCCCCAGAGCCTCCTTTTCTCCAGGCTGAACAGCCCCAACTCTCTCAGCCTGTAGTTCAGGCACAGCATTTTAGTGTAAATGCAGAGAAAGTCCTAGGGGAGAGGAAAATATGCCGTGTTTTGCTTTCACAACTAGCATTTCAGAAATGGATCTCGGAGAAAACTGAGAGTCACCACAGCTGTATTTAGTATTAGAAGTTATATTTTTGCTAGAGGAAAGTCACGAGAGAGTTTTGAGAGGGGGCCACGGGGAGCTTAAAACCTACACAGATGGGGGAGAGAAGGCAGCTGGCCCATCCACCAGGTCAGCTGAGACCCTGAGCACTTAGGAGAAACCTACTGCAGTGTTTAAGTGTAGTTGATAACTCCATTTTACTGGCATACATGTTTCCTGCTTTGTAGCTTTTGCCTCTCATTTTTCAGATGTTTGTTGCTTTATTAGAGTAAACGTCTTAAGTTTCATTGATGTTGGAAATAATCTTTAAAAGGCATGCAGTGCTTCACTACTCCAGGACTGACTAATCCAAAAATAAAATGGTGTCTGCTGGTGAAACAGATGCAAATCTCTGAGCCTTAAAGAGTAGAACACGTGGGTCAGTGTAGGGACACTGTCAAGGCTCAGCACACAAAGGAAGGAAAATGAGGTTAAACAGCATCCTTCTGGCATTGCACAGGCCACAGAAAGGCATCTGCTGCTGTTATCTCGTTCCCTGAGCATTTTTGAGATTTGAAATTTTTTTCCATTCCATACAAAGACAACGCAAGGTTTTCAAGGGCTGTCATGACATGTGGGAGAGACTCTTTAGCTGGTATCACTGTATTGAGAGTACTGAGAGAGGATATTGAGTGGTGAAGCTTAAAGCATTGAGCTTGCTCAGGATGAGCAAGCAAGGGCTTGATTCACCATTGTCCTCTTCCCTGGTTGGTGTCCTAAGATACAGATGCTGGCTCTTCTCAGGTGGGGTCTGTCTTGCCCAGCAGACTCTGCAAAGACTTGCTAAGGACAAATGATCCATGACACAAGTTCCTATTAAGATTTTAGGATGTTTGCTGTTGTTGCTGGATCCGTACCTCTTGAAGCAGAAGTGCTGTACTGAAAAGTTAGTGACCTGACCTAGTCACACTTTTGTTGTGATGGCCATGGACTGGTCCTCTGTGTGACCTTGGGAAGTAACTCAGGAAAGTGAACTGGTTTGCAGTCACTCTGCACAGAATCACAGCTCCAAGGGAAAATCCTTAGGGATCCACACCATGAGAAAAGGTTGACATTATTATGTTAGCTGCTATCCTAAAAGGAGAAAAGACAGTCCATATCCCACAGGGTTTTCTCCAGGTGTCTCTGAATTAAGAGTTTAGAGGAAAGAATCAACAGGTATGTCTTTCTGTAAAACAGATTTTATGATCTCTGCAATCTAGCAGGCTCAGTTGTGCTCTTTAGTGTACAAAGGAAGAATATTGCCTTCTGCAGAAAAAAAAAAAACACAAATGAAAACAAAACAGTGAATTGCTATAGGATGGGTTGTATGGGAACTCAGACTAAAATCATCATAGCAGTTTCTTGCAGTCTGACTTGGTCATGCAACAGTGAACCTGGAAGTGACTTCTGAATGTGGCACTGGAGTGGGAAACCAGGATGGTTTCTTAGAAAGGACATTGAAATATTTGAAGAAATGCAGCCTGTCAGCTGTGCCTTTAAATCCTTTGAGGTTTATGCTTCATCTGTTACTTGCAGTATCGGTTACTACGCATGTACACACATGCCAAATAAATGTCTTAACAAGGTACACATGAGCACTCACTCTCCTTCACCCGTATAATAGACAAAGGAGGCTCCCTCAATCAGCCTGCATGCTATTTCTTTTCTAAATACAGAATTTTTGCCAGCAATGAGAAAGAAGCTAGACAACGGCTTCCCTTGTAAGAAACCTTAAACAGCTAAGCAACTTGATTAATTACTTAGGGATTTCCCTCGGGCTGTTACTAAGGTAACAGGAGTAGAAGTGTTTAAAGATGGCTGGATATGCTGTATGCACTGAAGGATATGTGGTGGCTTTTCAGCAGCACCTGACATTGTGAGTTTTATGAAGTATTAATGTAGAAAATAAAAGGTGTGTGCATATGTGCGTACAGTCATGAAAGTGCAGAGCACACACAGCCCTATGAATCCTTGGTTGCATCTGCTGAACACAGAAAAAAATCTGCATTGTCTTTGAGGAGGACATTAACAGGAAAGGACTATTGACACCTATTTAAAAGATGCAGGGCACACATCTCTTCCGAGCTCTACCATGCCTTCATTTTGCTGGCTGATTTAAAATATTTTCTCCCTCTCCCCCACCATGTTTGAATAGAGAACATTGGCCCAAGGGTAGCCACCAGCTCTCCAGGGCTCCTTTTTCAGGTTGGAGCTGCCCACACTGCTGCCTGGCCCCCCTCGGGTACCCACCATGGCTTGCTTTGACCTGCCAAGGGGCACAGTGCAACATCCCTGTGCTGAGTGATGGTGCTGCGTAAGTTCTTGTGGTTTCATACTTCATAGCAGTAATGCCTTTTCTAGTCGAAACTGGTAAGAGACAAGCAAGAGGTGATTATGGTAAAGAATATGCCCCTTATTAAGACACCGTTGCTCTGTGGGTAATTTGGGAGCATTTGTTTGCATAGGAGTACAATCATCTTGAGTGATGTTCATGCCAGAATTTTATCAATGTCAATGCCCAAGTTAATTACCACAGGACATGGAGGTAATTAGAAATTTTGGCCTCTTATTCAGCCAGAGAAACCACCTTCTCAGTAACTGATCAGCTTGCATCCTTAGGAGAGGAGGAGGAGAGTTCCAGACTAAACTAAGCAAACCCGTATCTCACAAGACCGATTTGGGATAAAAGCTTGTTCTGAGACTAATGACAAACCTGCAGTGCTCTGAGTTCCTCCACTACGCGGAGAGGTTTTTTTTTGTCCTTCTCTGACATCCTTCTTCTCCCCAGAGCTTTTGCACGTATCTCACAGCCTCCTCCCTGTCTCTCACTTCTGACAAATCGCTCTGCCCAGCTCCTCCAACTCTACTCAAGTACTCTACAGCTGAGGCCAACCCAAAGCCTTGAAAGGACTCATGCTGACTTGGTAATTTTTTATTTGTAGACATTCATTTGCCTTTTATCATGTTCCCAGCAGTGACCACAAGGAGAAACTCTC
Organism: Chlamydotis macqueenii; assembly: GCF_036417535.1. Taxonomy (NCBI): domain Eukaryota; kingdom Metazoa; phylum Chordata; class Aves; order Otidiformes; family Otididae; genus Chlamydotis; species Chlamydotis macqueenii. Next base: position 135,670,682 of record NC_141556.1, read on the forward strand.
AAGTTTCCAAAAGGAACCACTCGAAGATATGATGCTTGCAGGGCTTTGTGCTGTGAGATGCTGAATACCCATAGCTCTCAATTGGCACCTCACAGGATGGTTATGGCTCAAACTGTGCAAGAAATGAATTCTTCTGGTTTACTGACAGCGCCTAAAAAATAAATAAGAAACATTGTGGAGGAACTGAAATATGTTCTGTAAATGTCTTTTGGACAAATTGGGAAAAAATTCAGGCTGAGCAAAACAATGTCTGAAACAAAAGGCTCCAGTGTGATTTGGAGAGCGTTTCATATGTGTCAATACTCTTGAAAATGTAGTCACAACGTTGCTTTGTGTTACTGCATCTGTATTTTCCTCCCAGAATTGTTTCATGTAAATTGTGGTTGAGTTCTGTATGTCATCTGGCAACCTATGGCTACTGCTGCTGTTCTAAGCCATTTAATACCTTCAAACTATCTTTTGGATAGTGCTGTTGTCACACAGCTGATCACATAGCCCAGATAGCTCATTGACATGACAGTACAGCAAATGGAAAGTTTTTCATCTCCCTGTTTCTCTACTTTAATAAATTATCCACTTTAGGGTTATTTAAGAGATATGAGCCTTATTAACAAGATGTTATCACTATTGTTTTGAAGCACCTGTCCGCCTATGTGTAGTAGGCAATCAAGATGGGGAAGTGTAACTGTCTTACATCTCTTTTCCCACGGCAGGCATTTGTCTTTTATAATCTTTAAAACATGACAGGACAAAGCTCTGCAGGAAGGGTAGAGCAGTGACAGGGTATCATCCTCTCTTCCAGCTCCACTTAGCCTGGGTGCAATTTTTCCCTCATTGAGCAATCCTTGTTCTAATGATCTTGTTTCTCTCTCCTGAGAATCGACAAAGGCGTTTCAACAAGTGAATCACAGGGAATAGGCATTGAATGATTTTTTTAATCTCTTGGGAAAAGGATGAAAGCAGCATGTTGTCTGTGACAGTCTCCTGCACTGCAGCACCAAATTTCAGCCTTTAATCCAGCAGCACCTCAGGCGCTGGGTCCAGTCCTGCCTTCCGCCGCATCTGAGTTTGGATGTGCAACTCCTGCTAGGGGCAGCAGCATCCTGGAGGGTGCTGCCATGCAGGAAGGGCTGAACTGGTCCCTTGCACCTGGTGACTGCTGTCCTTTGCATGCGGAGGCAAGACAGCCCTGCCCACTCATCTCGCAGCCTGCAGCTTGGCAAGAGGCTGTATGGGCATCTCTGGCTAGCTGAATTCCCACATGGGGATTGCCATGAGAACATGTTAAAAAACAACCCACAGTTGCTAGGACCTTCCTGTATTTACTTTCTTGGAAGGCAACTACACTGAGTTTTTGCCCTAAATTAACCAAGTCCATTGCAAGAGGAGGCTGTAAAATACATACAGTGTCAGGCAGGGAGGCTGTTTTATCCGTTTAAGATCATGATGCTAAGATGGCCGGGTCGGGACATGCTATGGGCCAAGGTCAAGCAGTTCCAGCTCTCTGCTTAGGATCTTTCCGCTGTGCTACCAACATGAAGGATGATTTCTAGCAACTTTTTTCAGGTTGTTTTCCAGTGCTAGAGTTTCCATTTTCCCAGTGCACACCTGCAGAGCCAGTAGAGACCACCCAGCGGGCACAGCAATTCACATTCAGGTGGATTAGTTAAACTGCTGATGAAAGCAGACCAGACCATGAAGTGGAGTATCTGAGCTGCAAGGGTGTGCATCCAGTACTGTTGACTCTTGTGGAGATATTGACTCCACAGGCAATAACAAGAAGTTTGAAGTGTTGGACTTTTTAAGCACCTCAACTGTTTGCTCCATGAACTTAAGTCCGAACCTTGAGATAAAGAGAGAAAAACCCCCTTGATGAACCCAAAATAGTCCTCAAAGGAGCTTTGAGTAAAAAATGATAAGAAACTCCCTGCTTCAGCACCATAATGAAACTATGAGTGCAATTTAAAATGATAAAAAATGAGGGAACACTAAGTTCACGTGGAATTGCAGTAACACTAGGGTGAAACGCAGCGATGATTTCCAACTGTTTAAGAAACAGTTGTGGGAGCTGTTAGGCTTCATATTAACAGCTCAGATTTGAGGTTTTTCAGAGCAACCTGCACAGTTCTGGGTTCGTATGAGACAGACGAGGAGAACTAATGATGTTTTTTGTGTTGTTGTAGCAGAAATAGAAAATAAAAGCAAAATGTCATGCCCCTTGGCATTCATTACTTTGTTTACTTTCATTTACTTAAGGCTTATTTTTGTATTCTATGAGCTAATTTCCTTGGGAATTGATAAATAACAACTTCCTGGAATATTTTCATCCCTGTAAAATCTTGGCATGCTGTAATGATCTCTCAGCTAACATAAGGCATTCAGACAGACTTTCCCACCCTCCCCACCCCCACAGAAAACTGTTTGTAGAAGAATCATAATAAAAGAAAACCAAAGATGTGCTATGAAGCAAGAAGAAGGGGAGTAGCTTTTCCTTGGACAGATATCTTTTTGTGAATCGTGAATACAGGGTTGCTAAACATCATAGGTCACTCAGAAACATGGAAAAAAGGGAATATATTATTAACTGTTTTACTGCTACCAGACTGCTGGGGTAGATCTAGGCACACGCAGCTCCCTGGATACACTCAGATAGCCCATGGATGGAAAATAAATTAGCAGCAGCAAGGAGCAGTAGAAAACCACTAGCAAGTTAAGCAAGAATCCATTTGTGATTTTGTGATGCTGCTCCTTACGGCTTCCCTGTTATAAATGATTCTTTATTTCCCCTCTTTTTTTTTTTTTTTTAAGTCAGTATGATAACTAACATATGTGAACTATCATGGCATGAAAGCGCAGTGAAGAAGACACTTATCACAACAAGATCAGCTCTGTGCTCCTGCCTGAGGCCTACCTCAGAAAGTTTGCCTCATGCTAAAACTAAAATTGCCTTGACTTCACCGCAGTTCTGCCTCAGGATAGCTGTGTTACTTACCTTTTTAATGGTGAAGGTGAACTTTTACACTGTGGTTTTTCAGCAATCTTTAAAGTGAAAATCAGATTTATAGCTTTGGAACTGAAGCTGGAAGATAGGTTTTGCGAAATACGTAATAAATCCTGATCAGATGTGAACGGTCAGTGCAGAATTGATCCATTACCAGTCACTTCTTTCTTGACTTATCTCATTTTCTCATCTATGTCCACCTGTTATATCTTTATTTTGGCTACACTCAGCTGAATCTAAGTGGAAAAGTATTAAAATTAACTCAGTGGAAGACATTTTCTATAGTCTTTCATCTCTGGAAGTGCTTTTAATTACTAGAATAGTTTACTGTTAATGTAATATATTTATTGAGCTCTAGAAAATCTTTCAACGTTTCATCTGAGGCAGCACACTCTCTTTAAAGTGCTGGTGATAGATGTTTGCTGCTGCAGTTGTAAGCAGCCTAGACACAGATGTAAGCACTGCTTTATGAAAAACATTTTCCTTGCATCTGTCTCTCTGAAACCAGAAAGGATGCAGGTGTAGATCCTAGCCAGGATGATCAACATGCCAAATGAGCATCACTGGGACTCCATAAAGCCAGAAGAGAGATGGCTTTTGACAAAATGTACAACAGCAGAATACAGCAGAAGGGAAGAGATGAGAGCATGTATCTCCATGAAGCAACAAGGATACTTTCTCAGTGACAAGATGTGGCCATGGTGATGGGTTTTAGTTTAATTGAAGATAGCTGACATTCTTCTGAAAAATTTCTGGGTAATATATGTGAAAGGAGAGGAGAGTAGAGGAAAATTAAAATTTTTTTTTCTACGCAGATGATGGCTGAGAACTGAACAAGAGTCTAAGACAGGGCTTAAGTGCACAAAAAGACAGTTCTGGGCATGTGAGCATGGGTGATGAGGCTTGTTGTTTTAATGGTGCCATAAGAGAGTTCCCCAAGGCTAGTGGGGAAAGAAGTAAGGTCTGTGGAGATGTTGGATAACAAAAACTGCAAAAGCAGTGATCATGAATGTTAATGAGAATTTCTGAAGGCTGTTTGTGTGAAAAATAAAGATTCCCCTTTGTCTCCAACGGGCAGTTATGATATAGCTTACCCAGTAATGACAGGTAGCAGTTTCTGTGCTATGTTATCTTATTTGAGAATTTGGAAAAGTCAGGTGCTATTGCAGATGTTCTTTGGTATTTAGGCCTTCTTCAAGAAGATCTGGTGGATGTTGCCTCAGTCTATATGAGGAAAGGAGGGGAGAGGATCTATAGAGCTACATATCCATGCATGCATCACCTGATATGGGAGCGTAGCCCATGTTGTTAGGTATTAGTGGCCTCCTATCCTCAATGGGATGGCCACCAAGACTTAGATTTCTTATTTGTACCCCTTTGTCTTGATCAGTTAATAAACACTAATTATGCCTTACAAGCCTTACAGTTAAATATCAGGGGTATGTTTGGGTTGGAGAGGGATACAGCAGCTGGTTGAAAGCAAAATATAGCTGCTGTACAAGAAAAGCTAACTAATGAAACTCTGCATTAATGTGATTCTTTTAGATTATTCACCTCCTCCATCACATCCTGTTTATGATTTAATCACTTTCTCTAGGCACATACTGACACTCCCTCTTGCTGGCTTACCACCAGATGGACTTTAATAAACTATTGTTATATCTGGAAGCACTTTCCTATCTCTTCATAATTGCTCCTTGTAGTGCTTACATGTGTGATGCAGAGACGTCAGCCTCCACAGCCATATTTATTGCTGTAATTGAACAGTATATTGTTGCTTGCTTTTTTATTTTATTTTATTTTTTAATTAAAGGAATCTGAATTATCTGAGATATTCCCTTGTTACTTTCCAGCTCACTCTTTTCTCTGTTCACCCTACAATATGTAACAAGCTCCATGTCCTGGTCTTTATCATGAGGTGTGTAACAAAGGGTAGGCAGGATGTTAATGTTAATATGCATTCTCTGAGTTGGCAGATTGGTGACATGAAACCGACTTCTGCCTCCTCTCCTCTCCTCTCCTCTCCTCTCCTCTCCTCTCCTCTCCTCTCCTCTCCTCTCCTCTCCTCTCCTCTCCTCTCCTCTCCTCTCCTCTCCTCTCCTCTCCGAACCTCTCCGAACCTCTCCGAACCTCTCCGAACCTCTCCTCTCCTCTCCTTTCCTCTCCGAACCTCTCCTCTCCGAACCTCTCTGAACCTCTCCTCTCCTCTCCGAACCTCTCCTCTCCGAACCTCTATTCTCCTCTCCGAACCTCTTCGAACCTCTATTCTCCTCTCCTCTCCTCTCCTCTCCTCTCCGAACCGAACCGAACCAAACCGAACCGAACCGAACCGAACCTCTCCAAACCTCTCCTCTCCGAACCTCTCCTCTCCGAACATCTCTGAACGTCTCCCCTCCGAACCTCTCTGAACCTCTCTTCTCTTCTCTTTAGGATGAATGGGATCATGGATTGAAGAGCTAAGGAAGTTAATGGTTCATCTACAGTAGTGATGAGCAAGCATATTTTATGTTATTCTGTGGTTGTGACTGAGCAAAGTTCCCTTTGCACACATTTTCGATGTGATATTTCTGTTTCCACCTCTAGCATTTGGAGTAGTACACGAAAGGTGTTCAGCAACTTCTTGGACACACAAAACTGTATGCATAAAGCAGTACATTTCCATGTCACTAGAAAATGGTTGAATTTCCCATTATATCCTATGAATTACTGTAGGGTAAATGATGCATGTTTTTATATAGAAAGAAAGTCTATCCACTTTCAGCTTAATCTTATTTGATCTTCTTTGGTCTCTAATTCTGATCTTTCCATTACTTGGGAGTCCTTTCATTCAGACATTTAAACATTGCAACAGATCTGTCTTACAGCAAACCTGGGATTTGGGCCATGAATAAACCCTTCGGCCTGCAAATGTTTGTGCTTATGATAGAGGAACAAGTGTTGAGGGCTCTTAATTTCTCAAATGAACAATGTTTCCCCTAACTCTATTTGTCCTCAAGAAAGATCATCATTATTTCACACATTAGTGAAAGCTACATTTTGATGAAAAATGTGTATAAAATTAAAAGAAAATATATAGACTTGAGAGTGTTCCTCTGAGTCATCTGAAAGAGCCGTTCAGGTAGACAACCCTTGCTTCTTAAAACTTCAACCCCAAGAGGCCTTCAGCTGAAGATGTTGCAGGGATACAGGGGAACAGACTGCTTGAGAAAAGAATGTAATATCATCCCTCTGCCTGAGACTTCTCTCCAGGAAGCATAGCCACAGTATATGATCACTCCTCGTGGGTCCACTTTGGTCCAATGGAATGGAAAGCGATTTGTGACTCAGAATAATTTTGTGGGCTCTAGGTATAAATCACTGCTGGCAGAGGTGATTTAGTAGTTTCAAGAAATGAAAAGAGGCATTTCAGGAAAAGGAAATGCTCCAACATTCCTTGAACACCAGTGACAGTCCCTAAAAAGGCCTGCTGGGCTGCTTTGGCACATAACAGCCATCAGAAACTGAAAGGACATTTCTGAAGAGTAGAAATGAACCTTGGTTACTGGTTGCTGAGAAAACAGCTTCTGTCCCTCCTGAGAGCCATAGTACCCTTACTATTGAAAAAACACAAATGTTCCCTCAGAGAGAGTTGAACAAATACAAATGTTGGGATGATGTCATGCTTTTTTTTTCACGTGTTCACCAGCTTCGCTATTCAATGTCCTGTTCAGAAGCCTGAATAACACTTGGTTTGGGGATTTCTCTATGAAAAATAGCTCAAAATTGGAGGGCTTTCCAGCGTTTGCATTCCATTCTGACCTGAATGCTGCTGAAGGGATGCTACAGGGAACAGAAGAGTTCAGGATGGAGTTTCATGTCTACTGTTACTTCACCAGGTGAGATTTGGAAAACAATTCTGGGAGCTGAAAATCAGCTTACAGACACTGTGTTTGCTTATCTGGTTTTGTTTCTGGTAAGTTAGGAGTAAGGCTAACATGTAATATTCAATGTTTTTTTTTTTTTTCTCTTGTGGGATGCCAGTTTCAGACATTAACGCCTTTCTATCCCACCTTCACTCTAGGTCCCATCTCCACACTACTGTTCCTGCCTTCATCAGTCTGTCTTACACGAGCATGACCAGCACAGCCAAGGGGGAGCAAGTCATCGCAATGAAGTTAAGAGGCAGTAGAAAAGGAGGCAAGAATGTCTTAAATTGGCTTTACTTCTGGCAAAAATGCATCAGTGAGCTGTACTCGTGAGAATTCAGCGAAAGTTGGTGAATGCGTCTGCTGCTGAAGGGAGAATACCATTCAGTCTCCAACAGTGCAGCTGTGGTTTTTTTATGAGGTGTCACTAATAGTAAAAAGTAGTGGCAAATCTTAATTTTTGTTATTCAGATCTGCAATGATGGTCCTGAAATCACACAGGGAGGTGGTTTGTTGAAGAGTATAGTAATTATAGCAGCAGTAATTGGGCAGATTTCTAGATGTTTGAAAAACCAATTGCATGGTTGGGCTCAGAGGGTGGTGATTGATGGTTCACACTCTGCCTGGAGTCAGGTTACAAGTGGAGTTCCTCAGGGATCTGTCCTGGGACCTGTTGATGATGTTTAATACATTTATTAGCGGCCTGGGGGACGTGACAGAGTGCACCCTCAGCGAGTCTGGTGATGAAGCAGACGGGTGAGACCAGTCAATATACCTGAGGACAGGGTGGCTGTCCAGAGGGACCCAGACCAGCACTAAGAATGGGCCTTATGATGTTCAGCCGGGACGAATGCAGAGCTCAGAGTAATTGGCATGGACTAATCCTCTGCATTGGTAGGGGCTAGACCAGGGAGCAACTCTTCTGGATAGAACCCAGGTGTTCTGGCAGCTTTTAGGCCAAACGTGATCCAGCAGGAAGCCCTGGCAGTGACAAAGTCTAAGAGCATCCTCGGCTGTATCAACAGAAATATATTCAGTAGAAAAAATGTATTTCATCTGCGCAACACTTGAAAGACCACCCCTAGAGTATTGCATGCAGTTTTGGGCCCCCAATGCAGGAAAGACATAGACAAGCTGGAGGGAGCTCAGGGGAGGGCCCCCAGGGCAGTGGGGCTGGAGCACTTGCCCCAGGAGGAGAGGCTGAGGAAGCTGAGCTGGGTCAGCCTGGAGGAGGGACGGCTTTGGGGGCACCTGACAGCCACCTTACACACAGTTGTTTTATAACCAAATGTGTTCTTTAATAAGCACGCTGCTAATTTCATTTTTATCTTCTCCTTGGTTTTTAATTCTCTACTCTAATTTGGCCTTACAATTCAGTAGCTATTCCATTATGCCAGAACAATTTGATTTGCTTTGTAATTCCATTATCTATACTATTTTGCAGGCACAATGTTAATTACAGATACTCTTCTCTCATGTACTATGAGGTACTTATTTATTATAAAAAAAAAAAGTATGACTTGGCCTCTTAAAACATGGTTTTATAACAGTAACATAGAATAATTTTTCAGAATGATTACTTACCACACATCTACACTGAGAATATATGTAGTGGCCTCCTGCAAGAGCATGAAAAGAGGTTTGTAACTGTATCAAATAACAGGCAAAACTGGATATTTGAACATATTACTTTGACTGTGTAATACTACTTGCTTTTTCCTTTGGCATGCAAACAAAGAATGTCTCTGCAATGCAATAGTTGAACGCCAAAATATGGTTTTATTTTCCATTATGTTTTTTTTTTACAGATGTTTCCAGGCTGCTATTGGCATGTGATTTCTTGCATTCCTCTATGCTAGTTACAGTCATGTTTCTTATAAGCACATAAATAGCCATTTCTAGAAATCTATACTCTAGTTCCTCTTTTTCAATGTCCACTGTATGCTGTGAGATTCCTACTCTGAATCCCTGCAAAGAGATTATAGTCATCTATAATGATGCCCACTGTACTCAAAGAGCAGGTTCAGGAACATCTGAGGAACTTGAAGGTGCACAAGTCCATGGGCCCTGATGAGATCCATCCACAGGTCCTGAGAAAACTGGTGGATGAAGTTGCCAAGCCACTGGCCATCATATTTGAGAAATCATGGAGGTCTGGTGAGGTCCCCGATGACTGGAAGAGAGGGAACATAACCCCAATTTTTAAAAAGGGGAAAAAGGAGGACCCAGGCAACTACAGGCCAGTCAGCCTCACCTCTATGCCTGGCAAGGTCATGGAGCAGATTCTCCTGGGAACCATGCTAAGGCAGACGGAGAGCAAGGAGGTGGTTGGTGACAGCCAACATGGCTTCACCAAGGGCACATCGTGCCTGACCAATCTAGTGGCCTTCTATGATGGGGTGACAGCATCGGTAGACAAGGGATGAACAATGGGTATCATCTACATGGACTTGTGCAAAGCTTTTGACACTGTCCTGCATGACATCCTTCTCTCTAAACTAGAGAGACATGGGTTTGATGGACAGACCACTCGGTGGATAAGGAGTTGGCTGGATGGCCGCACTCAGAGAGTGGTGGTCAACGGCTCAATGTCCAAGTGGAGACCGGTCACGAGTGGCGTTCCTCAGGGGTCTGTGCTGGGCCCGGCCTGGTTCAACATCTTTGTCAGCGACATGGACAGTGGGATAGAGTGCACCCTCAGCAAGTTCGCCGATGACACCAAGTTGTGTGGTATCGTCGACACGCTGGAAGGGAGGGATGCCATCCAGAGGGACCTTGACAGGCTGGAGAGGTGGGCCCATGCCAACCTCATGAAGTTCAATCAGGCCAAGTGCAAGGTCCTGCACCTCGGTCGTGGAAATCCTAGACACAAATACAGGCTGGGCGGAGAATGGATTGAGAGCAGCCCTGAGGAGAAGGACTTGGGAGTGCTGGTGGACGAGAAGCTCAACATGAGCCAGCAATGTGCTCTTGTGGCCCAGAAGGCCAACCGCATCCTGGGCTGCATCAAGAGGAGCGTGGCCAGCAGGTCGAGGAAGGTGGTTCTCCCTCTCTACTCTGCCCTGGTGAGACCCCACCTGGAGTACTGTGTCCAGTTCTGGAGCCCCCAACACAAGAAGAACGTGGACCAGTTGGAGAAGGTCCAGAGGAGGGCCATGAAGATGATAAGAGGGCTGGAGCACCTTTCCTATGAAGACAGGCTGAGTGGGGCTGTTCAGCCTGGAGAAGAGGAGGCTCCAGGGAGACCTGATAGCGGTCTTCCAGTACCTCAAGGGGGCCTACAAGAAAGATGGGGATAGGCTGTTCAGTAGGGCCTGTTGTGATAGGATGAGGGGTAATGGTTTTAAAATAGAGGGAGGCAGATTTAGATTGGATATTAGGAAAAAATTTTTTACAATGCGAGTTGTAGAACACTGGAACATGTTGCCCAGAGAGGTGGTGGAAACGTTCAAGGCCAGGCTGGATGAGGCTCTGAGCAACCTGATCTAGTCAGGGATGTCCCTGCTCCTTGCAGGGGGGGTTGGACTAGATGACCTTTGAAGGTCCCTTCCAACCCTAACCATTCTATGATTCTATGATTCTATGATAAGTTGCTCGTAAAAGACTTGTGCACTCTAGAAAAGTGGCTGCTGAAGCTGCTCTGAGTGCTGTCTTTCTAATGGGATCGAATAAGGTGCAAGTTTAATGAAATTTGGAGATTTTAATGCAAACATATCACTTCCATTTAGTTTTAATTTACTTTATTACTGGATGGAGCATTCTGCTTTGTTCCAGGTCCACTTACGACTTATGACTCTTCAACAGCCTTCTGAGCTATTTATTTCTAATAATGTCTGCCCAGAAGTTCTAGCATACCATGAGGAAAAAAAAAAACAAACAGACTATATTCTGGTCCTCTTGCCATTTTCAGCCAAAATCTGTAAACGGATAGTCCCCATGGAAGCATGAATAGACAATGCAATACTTAAGATAGGAACATAATTTAACCTTTGCAAAGGGCAAATGCTAATGCTGTTTTGTAATCTGCTGCTTGCCTAATCCAGCATCCATATCCTTTTATCTGATTCTACTTACATTCTAAGTTCTTCAAAGCCTTAGGAACATGTCCAGTGGAAGAGTTTCTGTAGGCTTCATTAAGGCTTAAATCTGCATATTTAACTGCAAGGAGTCAGTATAAGAAAATTTTAACATTTGTAGTGCTGGACTATATCTGGTAAAATTCTGGACTTCTAATTTTTAAATATAGAGTAGTGCTGGACTGTATCTGGTCAAATTCCAGCTTTTAACTATCGAGTCAGATCCGCTTTCATATACCTGTCTCCAAACCAGCTCAAACTACCTTTTGAGTTATTCTAGGCTGACAAAAATTTTTCTAATTTGGGTAAGTGTATGATATTTATAAAGGAACTAAAATGAGTAGTCTGCTACTAGGCTGTACCATGTTATTTTTAGTATACTACTTTTAAGAATAACATTTACAAAAATGATAATGCTGTCTTGCAGAGAAAGCATTGTTTTTGTAGGTCTGAAACACTCAGAAGACTTTGAGTGAGCTGTAAATTTTCCCTGCTCCCGACTGCACCTACTCAGAGGGCACTGAAAAACATTGCGTGCAAGCCAACGAGTTCGTAAGTGTCCTTAACCCAATTTCCTGACACAAGTGATTGATACTGTGCTTGTAGTAAGAGGCTAATGAGTCTTTGCTTAATAATGAAAACTATCTAGATGAGATGAAAGACTAATGTAATTCATTCTATTAAATATCCTTATTTGGAAGAGTACTTAATTTTTTAGGAAGTGCCAGAGTAGAAGAGCAGATACCTCATTTCGATTGTGAATGTTGTCTTTAAGCTGCTGTGGTTTGTAAACCTCTGCAAGATTTTTCTTGCCTTACCTGATAGCAACAACTTCTGTGGGCTATCAAGTGGGTGGGATGTCTATAAAAAGCATGAAGGTGGTTTAGTGAGGTCACATGGTGGAAAGAACACTTGCCCCTCTGTGATCAGAACGTCCAGATCTACAGAGGCCATCTTCATCTTGTTCTCTGAAAGAAAAACTGCATTTCTATGCAGCTCTCCAGCTCAACAAATCTATTTCTCAGAATTCCTTTTTTTGCCTCTCTCTCCAGCCCTTACATTCACACACTAAGACACCAATGGCTCATACATCACTACCTCCCCAAATTAGAGCTGTTCTCCCCTTTTAGTGGAAACTATATCATTGCAACTTCCTATTTTGACTCACAGGGTAATGGTAGCTCACTTTCTCAGGGGAAGATAGTGTTCCCTGACACTGGAGTTCCTAGTGCTTTGACTAAAACTGCAGGTTAGATTTGGAGATCCAGTTAACTGGTGTGTACTTTTCTTAGATAAGCTTGAACCCAATGGATCTTGCTGGGAGATTCACAGTGAAATTAAAATATGAGGAGTCTCTTCAGTCATGAATTTGTACAATCTAGATCTGAAGCAAAACAATCAACAATCAGTTTCATTCTGATGTTGACGAGTTCACATGGATCAGTTTTTTTCTTGATTGCCTGCTTCTAATTCACTTGAATGCCGGTTGCTTTTCTTTGCTGAATGTATGGATAAAACTTCATTTTCATGTTCACACCATCTCTATCAACCCCATCCTTAGGAGTAAGCTATTACATTTTCTTTCCCTCCACACGTGTTGCTTAGGTAATAAAATAAGAAATGCTTTAAAGTGCAATCAACCTACCTCCTGAGTGAGAATATTCTTTAGAAATCTAGATATTTTTGTATAAATGAACTGAGATTTAGAGATATTAATAAATCTATTTTAACCACTGTCTCTAGGGAACTGACCAAATGTAACTCTTTTTGGGCATGTTAAACGAAAAATCACTTTCAAGGAAAATATTTGTTAATGAGGTCTAATATGTGATTCTGTTCTGTTCAAAAGACATGTGTTAATAAATTATATATCGGAAGAACTTTGTTAACAGATGCACCAAGTGAAAGAACCATCCAGTTTGTAACTCCTAACAGGTTATTTCTAGGCATCATGTGAAATATGACTAAGAGTCACTGTTTCCCCAGCAACACTCTCGCAAAGGACAGCACTAAATCTTCATGGAGAGAAACAGACATTATTCTTATAGAAATTTCCGTGCACGCAGTTTTGCCAAAGGTCTGGGGTGTGCTTTGGAAAGTCTAAGGTCATTATAAACAATAAAAAGTTAAATCAGAATTGTGTGCTAAAAATAGTGTGTGTCACTGGAAGCATCTTTTAAAGTCACTGGTGTGTTTTAGTGCAACAAGATACTAAAGTCCTCAAAATATTTAAAAACAAGAATGGGCTCATTAGGCCAGACACTTTAAATATTCCTTCCAGGGAATGACGTTCCTGAGGTGCTCTGTCAGGGCTCCTAATTCTCTGACTTAAGGGCTCCTAATTCTTTGGCTTGCTTCACTTTTTTAGCCAATGGTTGCCTAACGTAAGCATGAAATGTACCGGGCTCAGGCACTTGGGCCCTTTCTTGCCTCCCAGGAGGGCTGCCTAGCCCTCTCCCCAGTCAGACAGCCTGATTTACTTTCACAGAGGTGCCTGAATACTATTTAGTGACAGGATCCTTGATCATTTTCCAGCTGAATAAAAACATTATCTCAGGGAAATCCTCCCCTTCCCTTCAGAAAGTGTTTCTCTTCCAGTCAACGATTACATCTCCTGTCCTCCCACCCTATAGAACAACACTGTGTCCTGGGACAACAGCAGCAAGCCCATTTACATGGGAAAGCTATACTGGGAAAGCAAGATGTGTATTTTTATCTATTACAAACGAGGTTTAGCAGTAGGAGACAGAGGGAAGCGTTAAAAGTATGTGACCTGTCAAGTCTCTGTAGACCAGCTGTTTGGGAACCTTTGAGATGGCAAGATACGCCATACTGTGAGCACATGTAACCCTGTTTTTGTTTCCCTTTAAATCCCTAGACCATTAATTCCTTTTAAAAAAATTAATTAACAAAGAAAAACAAACAAACCTTTTCCAGCAATAGTAACTTTTTCTTTTTTTTTTTTTTTTTCTGGCAGAGGGGTATTTTTACCACTAATTTTTAAACAGTTTTTGTTGTTTTTTTCAAGGTGCCCTTGAGATTACTCTGCAGTTGGCAGGAATACTGAAATGTGCTAGCATCAGAGAGAAGGGAGCACTCTAGCAGCTGTTTCATGCCAGCATATATCAGACAAGTGTTTTCCCCGTTTGCAGTTTTGGTGAAAATTTTGCAGGTGGGTGATTTCACTTATCTTTTAGTTTGTGTATGGCTATAACATGGAGTGTGCTGTCTGAATTTTGGAAACAACAAATATTTTGAGAACCTTAGCTGAAAAGAAAGGATTTTCTTTTTCTCTACTGAGCTGAAAATACAAACTTGGCAGGGAGTACACGGTCATGCTTGGCCATATCACTCAGTCACTATTGAAACAGCAATGTCCTTTTGCAAAGCATTCATCCAACAGTGTTGGTGAGAAGGAGGGATCATCATAGTGCAGGCAATACAGAAAAAATGGGATGAAAATAACATTTCCTAGCCCTTCTAACATTTTGCTTATGTCTTTTTTGTGTGTTCCAAAGATTAACGGGAATGATTTTTTTTCCTTCAAATACATAGCTGAAATGTTGGGAATAAGATGCCGTATTTGGTAAGCATTGATTCGAAACTACAGTAAGCCTAGGAAAAGTAGCAGACTGTCCAGATTCCATTATCATTATCTTAATTGCCCTTGAGTAATGTGAATGTCTTCTCTGGACACATTATGAATTTCATTACATTTAAAATTTTGGACATTTTATTATGCCCATTTAATTCATCAAGCATCTTAAGAATCTGCAGAAGATTCTATTTAGTATTTGAATCTCAGGCTAAACAAGACTGATGATATCCAAAATACAAAACCAATCTCCAGTCCTACAGTCAGTTCCTCACAGGAAAAATCTGATTATTTTTCATAGATTCACTGAAGGATGATGTCCCCGAATACAAGGCTCTACTTATGTAAATTTGAATTCGCAACCTGGGCCAGGAGGAAAATTGGTTACCTTATTTACATTATTAATAAACACAATTGCAGTTGAATTTACAGAATTATAATAGAGAGGAGAATGAACTCTACTGCTACTGCTGGAAATAAATCAAGGAAATAAAGTGTGAAACACTCTTCCCATAACCTTCTGGAGTCTGCTGCTAGTAGTACTCCCTGTTCCCACAAGGTCACCAGTCTGATGGAGAAATTACACATCTGCAGTGGCAGTCACCACAGTGTCAGCACTGAAAGAAAACATTTGGTGCACAGGCAGATGAGAAATCTGTATAGAAAGCAAAGAGATCTACAGAATCTGACAGGAGCTTTCTCCATTCGTGCAACTTAAATTATAAACTCATAGCACTGGCACCACATTCACTTTAGCTTGCAAAAAAATTATTTGTCTCCTCCCTGTTCCTACCAGTTCCTGTCCAGTCTAGATGACACAAAGGGCATATTGTTGTAATTGCCTCCCTTATCAGACATGGTAGCAAATGATATGCAACATAGTTCACCAGAAACTCCTATGTCACTTTTTTTTTTTCCCTAATACAGCAAAACAAAGCAACGCCAGAGTTTCTCTCCTCATTTTCAATTTCTGCTTATTCTTCCCCACTCTCCCACTCTTTGTTCTCTTTTTCAAAGAAACATGTTCAAAATAATGGCATACCCTTACCTGGACATAATTTACAGCAAGGTGTGGCAGAAATGTGTTCTGTTGAGCAAGCAGAATAGGAGAACTAGTTCCTTTGATTTAAAACTTTCTAGATTTCAAGTTTAATTGGTAAAAAGATTATTTCTTGCAAGTAACACTGTTGGAGCCAACTCTATTTAGTGTTCCTTAACTACCATTGGCTTCTGAAGGAGCTCTGTGTATTAAGTTTTTCAGGACTGACTGTTTTACTTGTAGATGTAGATGGAGTCACCCTGCAATTATTGGATTTGAGGTAATCCTCAGGGTCTGCCTGCAGATCTGAGTCACCTATTTTAGCAGGACTCACTAGACATGGACAAGCTAGGATGCTGTAAAGTTTGAGATCACTCAATGACATCAGTGTATCCAAACTCAGGTCATGGTACTATATGCCAACTATATTCAAACGCATACAGAATATTGAATGATATTTCAAAAGACCTGAAGTATACATGCATTTTGCACAAAACTCCCCATTTTCCTGGATCTCCCAAGGCAACCAGTCCTCCCCAGAACAATACCGTGCCCACACAGCAAGGATGGGCTGAGACGCTAAGTGGGCCCAGACAGACTGGTCCTCCAGCCTGGTCCCTGGCCTGCTCCCTAGTTGACTCACGGCAAGAGGATGGATGGGGCCAGGAGACTGAAGACAAAGTGCTTCTGCTTCGCTTTGGGATGCTAGCTTTGAAAATAGTAAGCTATGTCCTCAGAACGTATTAGTATGGCTTTTCATGATAATTTTTAATAGCATAGCTGAACCTTTCCTGAAGAGGAAATGATACCATACTTCTTATAAGAAGTGGTGTATTTTCATCTGTTTTGAAGGGCTTTATCCCAGATGATGATGTCATTATTATGCTGCTTTATTACCAATCCCAGAATGTTCGTATATGTGATAAAAACTAAGCCCTGTGCCCCATCTCTTACTTTTTACATTTTACTTTTAACCACTTAATAGTTCTACTACAGTTCTCAATTTAATTTATATTCTTCATGTTTTTCTTCATAGGAATTGTTTTCAGTATATGGTGCTGGGGGAACTTTGTTTCCATAAAGGCCATGCAGTTTATCAAAATGAAGCAAAGAGAAGGCCATCTTTTCTTAAGAGAGTGTGCTGTATATCAAATGCAATTGCTTTGCCAATACAAAAAAAAAGTTACCACGCAGAACATTGTAATGTATTTCACAGACACGTTACTGCTATATACCTTCAATGGCTATGACTCAGCACATGAAACCAGCAGAAACAAGGGGATGAAAACGACCTAGTCATATCTGGAGTGCCTTTGAGAAGGTTGAGGGGACACTGACCACAGTGCACAATGGCATGGGAAATGCAAAGCGCATAGGCTGTTCTAGTTTGGGGGCTCAGACTACCAGTGGAAGAATGGCTGCTGTACATGGAAACGTGCCCAGAAACACAGCGTGGAGCTAACAGGTTTGACTGAGAATGGTGAGGTTTGAGCATGCACAGATGTCAACGAGAACAACCTGCACAGGTACCCATGCGCCGGTGTAGTTGGTGCTAACAGCCGTATGCCTACCACCGCACCACATTTAGTACCTAATCTGGTTGAACTCAGCTTAAGTCAGAGATTGTGTGCTTCCCAGATGCTCCCTTGAATCCCAGGACTCATTAGGAAACAAGAATTATTCCAGGGTGATTCAAGCAGAATTTAACCCACCCTTTCAAATATGCATGGGGCAGCAGTAGTTTCAGATTCAGTTTCCCCATCATGTAAATTATTAGGTTTTTTTCCCAAATAATTGCCAGTTCAGATCTTAACCTGTTATGAATTACTTAATTTCCCTGTGGTTATGTCATTTTACACCACTGCAAATCCAGTCTGATGACAAAATTGGAAATCTGGGATAAAATGCTAATCTCCAAGAGCATCGCGGTCTCTTCACACAGATGTTTCCATAGCAACATAACCATCATGATACAACCATGGTGAATTGGAGTTTTATATTATTTATTTCCTCTTTTGTGATTTTTTTAAATGAAAGAATATGGATGGGGACAATATAGAAATAATACTCATTGATCCAGGGAAGGATTTAGCAGTGAAACATGGTTATGTGTCTAAGTGGGATATATAGACATGTTATTATAAGTGAAAAGTGGGAATATGGTCTCCCTCTAATGTACACGTATTTTAGACTAAAAAATCTTGGCAGTATTTATGTAGATGTATAAAAGTCTCCACCAAAACCACTATACATTCTTCACAAGTATTAATTTTCTCACTAACCAGAATAGTATATTGAAGTGCTAAATCAACTGCCTCTCCCTTATCTGTCACAAGCAGAGCCAATCTCCTGACATAATCAAGCCAAGTCAGCAAACATCCCTGTGTAAGTCTGTTCCCCAGTGTCCCTTTCCCAAATGCACAAATCCTTGAGCAGCTGGACTAATGATCCCTGGTTTCCTAAGGCTTTGTGTCTCAGGTATCTAATACAGCACAATTTCTGAGTGAAGAATTTTTGACATTTATGGCAGTCATGATAGCTCTCCTGTATGAATTCTCTGCCATTTCATACAAGTTAGGTTCATTCATCTCCCAGTACAAGGACTGACAGCGACCACCTCCCATGCCTTTTTCTGAAACTTTTATAAAATTATCATATTTAAGATCATTATCCAATCAAACTCCATCCCATCACGTATGGCTGAAATTGATGGGCTAAAAAGTTACGAAGTGCGAGTGGGCAGGGATGTACCTTTGCTGTGAAGTCATATCCTTCTTCCCTATGAAAAAAAAGATGAATGAACTTCACAATATATCTGAAAAATATCAATCTGAAACTTTTGTAGATTAATTGTCTCATCTGTAAGATTCTTCACCAGTCCTGTGATGCCCCATCCCAGATCCAACGTGCACTACAGGAGAGCAGGGATGGCGGGAGGATGGCCACTGGCTTGGAAACCACTGGGAGCTGGAAGTGCTGTGCAGCTGAGGAGAAATCACCTCTGAAGAGGGGAACTAGTCGCCAGGGGTAGGACCCATCTAACTGGCTATTCAAGTTTGCCAGAATAAATTATCTCAGTACTTGCAGGAAAAAAAAATTGGTACCTTGTTTGGATATTTTCCAGGGTAGAAGTGATTTTAGGGACTTTACCCAACCACAAATGATTTGTGAGGCACTTGTGGAACAGCTATGCCAATAAAAAATAATGTGAGCAAATCAAGCATTATCAACAGCCACATGTTGTTACAGATAAGACTGGGATACATAAGTTTTCTAAACTTTAATGTGTTTCGTGCAGACTCTTGTAGTCTCTTCAGTTTTACTTACTACTGGAACTTCAGCTGGGTGTTTTCTAAAGCCTTGACAGCACCTTTCAAATTAGCCATCCGTGCTTCCCTGAAAGGAAACCCAGGAGAAATTGCTACTCTCAGAAACCCTCACCTGCTCTTTCCTGACACAAGGTTCTGCTTTGCTGACTGGAGGAGCCATGCCCTGTTGGGAGCTCCCAGGCTGGCATTTGGGATGCTACATGATGCTTGGGGTCTTGCACACCTCGCAACACCCTCGCAACAGGGCACAATCCAAACCCACCAGTGCAGGGGTCATCATGTTCCTGCAGTGCTGCCCCTGAGGTCCTCCCAGCTACCAGGGCGAGCAGGGAAGCAGCAAAGCCTAGGCACAGAGGAGGTGCAGGCTCAGGCTTTCAGGCTTTCAAAAATGACCCAGTTCGAAGATTTGATGTATGTAAACAACAGCCTCTCTTATAGCCCATTGTCACTGGGATAGCTTGAATTTTTCCTGAGCTCACGGGTTGTTTTTTAACTGTAAGAGCACGAGAAGCAGGGGAGTGAATGTAGTGCTGGATGGTGACCTGACTCTTGCTCCAGTATATGCTCTTAGCATCACCGCTGGACCCGACCTCAGGAGATGGCTTAGTGCGCCCTTCACATCTCTGTGAAGCTGAAATCCTGTGCAGACTTACTGTCAAAACCTGAATTCTACTCAGTTTTATGATGACTTTACCTTTAGCCCACATTTGTGAAAAAAAAAACCAACCCAGATTTGGGTCCAAACTGAAAATTGGATATGCAGGTTGCAACACTCCATTAACCCACAGAGGCCCCAGGTTGAACAGAGAGATGCCTAACCTGCCATGAGTGACCTTGCAGGGACAGCATCAGCCCTCCAGTAGGCAATATGCCCTCCAACAACAAAATTTCCCCATGTGGACAGATTAGGGGTGTCATCCAAACCTGCTCTGGAGCAATCTGAAACGGAGCAGGTGGTGGGATCACAAGTTAGCACGTTATAAATCCAGGCTTGTATCTCTTGCCCATGGCGGAGATTAAGTGCCAGGTGCAGAATCTGAAACCCCACTAAAATTTTCCTGTTTAGTCTGACTGTCCCACATTACAGTTTTGGTTGAGCCCTTCAAAGTAACCTGAGCCAAAGAACTTATTTCCTCGAAAGTGTAAAAAGAAAATAATTGGAAATTATATTGCAAGTAATACAAAATTAAAACAAGCTTAATATTTAAGGGCATCTGCATGACCGAAGAATTGTTTTGGTTTTAAAACTGCAATTAAGGAGACAACAAATCCAGTAATATGGTGTATTGTCTTTAGGCATTTTTTGAGAGAAATCACAATATTTATTTAGAAATGCCATTCATTGACCGTATTAATGATTTTTGGGTTTTTTTCTGAATATATTAATGATTTTTGGGTTTTTTTCAAAAAAATTTAGCATGTGTATTTTTAGTGTTTATGGCTGGCAGCTGGATGACAGAATAGACAATATTATTATGGATTATAGGATCAATAATCCACATGCTAAGAAGGATTTATGTAAGAGATTGTAGCAGCTTAAGCTTCGATAAATAATGTATAACGGAGGACAAAAATAACAGACATTGTCTAAATAAAACCAACATTTTTCGATATCAGAAATTAAAATAATAGATGTAATAGTAAATATGCATTTAATAAAATGCATTTAATAAAAAAGGTAAATAGACTGTATACTATTGCTTTGTAAGAGGTTTAGGTACGTATTTGCATGAACTGAAATACGTTTTGAGGTCTGAAAGATCAGAACAAAAGGAGCTTTTCTTGTCTCTTCCCATTTTATCAGCTTCCATGATAAAAAAGAATTTTTTCTTTTTCGCTGTTTGAAGCTCAAATCACAATCCCCGAGGGAATTCATGAAGCAGCGGAGGAGGTACAAATAACCTCTATATTTGAATACTACGAAAGCCAAGACATCACAAATGTATATTGGAGCTGATATTTCATTCAGATTCCCTGCCCCCCCCAATTCCTTTTTATGTGCAGTAGTGCGTTTCCTCTTTTGCAGAGGGACCATCAGTCTAAACACTGAACATCCTGGCTTTCATGGTTTATAAAAAGAAATAAATGTGATCAAAACTTTTTTTTTTTTTTTTCCCCTCAGAGATATAGCAGTAGCTTTGATTTCCTTAATTACACCCATCACTCTGGAAA
The DNA here is from genome assembly GCF_036417535.1 of Chlamydotis macqueenii. Lineage (NCBI taxonomy): Eukaryota > Metazoa > Chordata > Aves > Otidiformes > Otididae > Chlamydotis > Chlamydotis macqueenii. The sequence continues at coordinate 135,691,799 of NC_141556.1, forward strand.
GGTCATAGTCTAATTTTGGTTACTATTCTGGGAGCAGATGGAATAATTCTGAATTTTTTTCACCTGCTTTCCCAATCCGGCAAAGCTTCCTCCTTCTTTCTTTTACAGGAACAGCTACATCCTCCAGAGATTTGACTGGCATGTGACTAGTCAGTCAACAGGAAATTATTTACAGTTTGATTTTTAATTACTTGTGATAACAGAAATGCCTGAAAAATTGTAATCCAAGGACAAACCTCCTCACTGAGAAAAATCAGGTCATTTAACACTGTGTTGCCACATGCTTCTTACTTGCAAACAAAACAACCAAGTCAGGTTATACTGCTCTGGTTTTCTTTTGTTTGCTTTCCCATTCTGTGTGTATGGGAAACCCTGAGCCCAGCTCAAAACAAAACCACAGCAGACGACCTCCTCGTATCTCAGGGACCACCATTAACCCACAGGCTGAGAAACCGCCGTCTGCGCAGTGTATCGCAGACTGTCCTTGGGATCCAAAATGCTGCCACCTGCAAGGTGCTAACCCTTTTGGTCTTAATCCAGCAACAGGTTTAAGTGTGTGCTTACCATTAAACACCTGAGTTGCCCTGTGGGCTTTGGCCGGATTAGCTGTGTCAGAGCGCTCTGCCTGGGTGCCAGCCGGAGCGCTCAGCACCATGCTCTGGTTTCAAGGGGGAAGAGTATGGAGAAAGTTCATCTGCTTGTTGGTGACTAACAAGTGGCAAAGATGCTACAGCTCTCTTTGTTAATTGCTGGCCTGATTTACTGCCTGCTGCAGTCAAGGAAAGGATCCCTTTGGCCTTAATGTGATTAAACAAGGCTCCACATGATTAGCTAGCTAAACCTGTGACTTTTCCGGATTTCCAGTGATGTGACGTTGCTAGCTGATGTAAATCTGGATCTTTCCACTGTTTCACCAATTTACCCCGTCCCCTCCTTACCAATGGTACCAATGGATGCCCTCTTTATAGGCTTAACAAAAGCAGCATTATAGTAAAATGCACTTGTCCACGTAATTTCTTTTCTTGTTTTGGTTTCCTCTGTTCCTCTGAAACAATATGTCCAGCTTTGAACAGCAGTGTGTTTGTAAATATTCTTTCAGAGTGCTGTTATGAGTAGTTTATAGTTCAATAGGATACTTCTTGCATCCGGTTCTTCTTCTCAGGATATGACCACTAATGTGATTCACCCCCTGTCGGTTATGTCATTGTTTCAGCCAGCTGGTAATTAGGGTTGGAAACCCTGGTGATTCTTCAGCTCTGACAGCTCTGCATTGGCTGATAATTTTGGTGATGGGATGGGAATATCTTCAGGAGTTCTTCTGGTGTGGATACACATTGCTTTCCACACATCTTTTCCCTGGAGGATTGAATTATCACCTTTCTTCTTTCACACCAGAGGGTAAAGGGTCAGTTGCCTCTCTGTGGTTTCAAAGCAAAAGTGGGGATTTCTGCCCAAATGCTCATATCTGTAGTGTACGCCTGGAGGTCTCCTGAAGACACTTGCTGGCTCCCAGCTGCTGCCACTGGCTCCCAGGTGGGTTGGCAGCCCATCTGGCAGCCGTCATCACTCCATAAAAATACGTTTCGTTCCCTCTCCCTCTCCCCTGTGAAATGTGTATGCCTGGTGTTTGCTGTGGGCAGCAGTGCAGGTGTTGTGAAGGGCGAAGTCCTCATTAAAGGCCTTGCTGGCAGCTGGGCTGAGGAAGCCTCTCTACTTGTGAAGTACCATACCATGGGAGGGAGGTTCATGGCCCTGGGCAGCCTCCCCTGGAGGGATATTCACTCCTAGAGGGATGCGGCTGGTGAGGAGGCTGCAGCCTCACGTCGCTCAGGAAATCCCTGTGGTGTCCTACTTCTGGGAGCAAAAATGGCTCTACTCTAGCATGTGCCAGGCTGATGGGTTTCTTGCTCCCTGGCCAGCCCTGCTCCTGCCTGCAGGTTCCTAGAGATGTGCAGCCCTGAGAGCCCAGCCTCCTCCTGCCCTGTGTCCCAGTGCCCATGACCATGCCTGGAGGAGGCTCCACTGATGGAGCACCCATGGCAGCTTCACCAGGTTGCGCTGGGATGGATTCCCAGTGGCAGTACTTTTGGTGTCAGTCATCATTCCCATAAAAGACATGCCAGAAACGTGGGGCAAGGTTAGACGCTTAAGCACATGACTGTAATTCCCAGCAAAGAAAGGGAGCTCACGAATACAAATACAAAGGAGCTGTGCAAATACTCTTTTCCCCCAGATTAGCTACTGGGCTTCACACTCGTTTAAGCTCTTACTATAGCTTTTCTCTTTCCTTGTAGAAACCCAAAAAAGAAAGATCTCAAGTCTGTCCCACAAACCGTGTTCAACGTAATGGAATGCTTATTTTGTTACAATTAATTTTAAGAGGGTCAGGAATCTATCTCATGCTGATGCTCCTGGAAAAAAAAAAAATTAATTCAAGAAAGTTGAAATGTTCTTCTACTTTATCACTCTTCTCTTCATGTATTTTCTTTGGTAACAACACTATTTTCTGAATTCAGGCTAAATCACTCCCAGCAATTTTAGTCCCCTGAAAGGTATTTTTGGCAACCGTAATGTTTTCTCAAACATCTTTACCTACCTCTGTTCACTTCAGAGGACAATGCCCCTGATTTATTATATGAATGCAAAAGAACGGCCAGACCAGGTCAGAACAATAGCACAGGTGACCCTGTGCTCAGTCTCCGGTACAGTGAAGCCTGTACTTTGGCCTGGTACGAGGAGTTCCATAAGGTTCCCAGAAACTCTTAGGGAAGGGAGTAGGAAATGTGGGTCATTCTCGGGTGATCCTTCCCCTCTCCCGGTGCAGCCTCTGTCTGCCAGTGCCTTGGGGACTTGCTGAGCTGCAGCAGGCTGCGAGGCTTTATAGCTGTCCCTGATGTAGCCTTCATATAACCCTCCTTGGATCCAGCTGGGCTTTGGCCTTGGCGGCATCCTGTAACAATAAGTTCCACAGTTTAATTTCCACTGTGTGAAAGAGGACTTCCTCTATTTGTTTTAAGCTTGCGACCTGCTAATTTCAAAGGGTGCCCTTAGTTCTGTGCAGAGGCAGGAGGGGGCAGCTATTCCTTACCCACCTTCTCCAGGTTGATGGTTGGACTTGATGATCTTGGAGGTCTTTTCCAACCTTAAAGATTCTATGATTCTATAATTCCAGATCATTTAAGGTTTATACACCTCAGTCATTCCCCTCCTTGACTCCCTTCTAGCCTCAACGATCCCAGCCTATTTAGTCTTTTCTAGTACTGTTGCCTTCCCGTACACCTAATCGCACATCTTGTTCTCTGCACATTTCGTAGTCCTCCTGTGCTCAGCCATGTCCTGCTGTGAGCGGAGGAAAAAGCCAGTTTTGCTTTTTGTAACATCCTTCCACCCTGTTCCCATCTGATAGGCGGTAATCCACAGGACACGCACTGAGGAGGTTTCCCAGGGACAGTGCAGGGCTGTCAGATGGACCGATGGGTCTCTCAGGGGAACCAAGCCCTGCTCCTTAAATAGCACAGTCTACAAGGGCCTCTCCAAGCAAAACCCATGGGAGGTTTTATCCCTTCCTATCCCAATGGTTTCTCAGCAGGAGAATCTCGGTCCTCAAAGCTTCCTCCTACCAGAAAAAGCATCCCAGCCAGGGAGGACACATGAGGGGTGCTGGGAGCTGCTCAGCTGATATGGCAGATCCCTGGTGTCTTGACTTTAGCCCAGCACCTGGGCTGGGAACTGTTTTTATTAAAAGTAAAGAATTCTTGTGTGACCCCAAGCAATTTCCCTCATGAGTTGGGTCTTGCCAGGCAGGCTATCGCCCACAAAAATCCCATCTGTCAACCATGGGGGTACACAGCTGCCTCAGACATGCAGAGAAATTTGAGGCTGAGGCACCAAATGCAGCAGCCTCACATGTCAGGCCTAGGGTCATTTGATAATATCAGGTGTCCCTCACTGCCTACTCACATTGGGTTTACTCCACAGATTTCAGCTGAGCCAAACCTTCCTGGGGCTGGCAGAGGAGGTGAGGGACGGAGAGGATCATTTGTGCACGGTGGGCCAGCAGCCAGCTATTGAGGGGAGCTGAGAACCTCGTCAAAGGATGGCAGTGACATTTACTCCAATGGAAAAACTGGCTGCTGGCAGTCCCACTTCTTCCGCTGAAGGGACAGGATGGCTGGGCAGGCAGCTTTTGCGGGGGAGACATGGCAGGAGGAGAACAAATCACTTGTTTCTCCTTGACTTTCCATTTTCCTCATCTGAATAGTCATCTGCTGCATTTTACCAGAAGGGTACTGCTTTCTTTGAGATGTTATTGCCAAATATCCATCTTAAACGTCACACACACACACACACATAGAATAAAATGCGTACAAACAGAGCACTAAACATGAAGGGGTGCTGAGGACCAGAAGCTGATAGCAAAATGACCCTTCTGGGGTGTCATGCAAGCATTGGTGCTGAGTGAAACCATCTTCTTCTGCTGAGATATCTGAATGAGCATCTGTTGTTGCGGACTAAATAACAGTATATATTGAATTAATCCTTGTGACAGGCAAGCTTTCTGCCAGAAACAATAGCATCAGCTGGGAGAGTTAATTCCTAGGTTTGTGTTATTAGTCACCCCAACCAACGCACATTCAAGGCAAGCAGTGCGATATGATGCTGAACGGTATCTAATTCCTCCACCACTCTGTTCTGCTTGCTGTTCCCTGCTTTAATTAGGTGCCATTAATCAGTCACTGGTTAATGAGGAACCCACATCAAAATGTTTGACGGTATAATACAGCCAGAGTAAGATCCATTCTTGCCACTTGAGCCTTGCGTGCCAGCCCGTATGAAGCTGAATTGCAATTGCAGCTGTTGATTAGACAGCTGTGAACCCATCCAAGCCCCATTCCCTTAAATAAGTGGCATTTCTTTCGCTCCCTCTTCTGCTTCCACCACAACAATGAATGACTGTGAGCAGAGGACTGAGGTCTCATTCTGCTATTTGCTGCATAAATGGGAATAGGCATTCAGAGATATTTTTAAGCCCAAAGTCAAGATAGAAACCAAATGGGATTTTCTAAGGCTTTTGGATATCAAATTCCCTGGACGTTGGAGGGTGTGGAAAATGGAAGATAGAGAGTTGCTAAGATATTTCTGCAGGTTATTTCCATGGAATTCAAGCAGCTAAGCTGCTTTACAGATTGGGTTCAGTCTTTTTTTAAAGTATCAGTGGGCATCTATTTTTATATTTTAAAATTTTCTCCATGTTTCTTACCTGAAAGTAAGGTTAATCTTCCACTTTTGCACTGAGGGATGTTTGGGCAGGTCATTGACTGTGGTTGCTTTTGTAAGCCAGAAATATTTTCATCAGAATATGTTAATCACTGGATGCTCAGGGAGGCACAAAGATCTCCATGCCCAGAGCTCAGTGAAGGACCTGTGCCTCAGCAGTAAGCAAGAGGCAACCACTGGGAGAGAGAAGAACACATAAATATGTACATTTAATTATTGTAAAATTGTATTTATTTAAAATAGCATACAAAATTATGATAAATTATCTGCTTCTTCCAACTATTCGTTAGTCAACTTTTCCAAGTGCAACTCTCTCATCCACCAAACATTGAGTAATTCAAAAAACACAGTGCCAATGGAGGATCGTTAAAGAAAGCAGGATGCTCTGCCATGTGATCAGGCTATTCCTGGCCACTGTTTACTCAATGTTTGCAGCACTCACCATGCCACAAGGGCTTCAGAGACAGAGAGAGTATTTTTTTTTGTTCCAGTTATCTACTTTCTATTTTATGTGTTTGCTGTACAGTATCAATCCTAACTTATGATATGGCCTTTTGTAATTTGAATTTATTCCACAGCTGTTTATAAAACAAACTGAAAAATTTATAGAAATTCTCAGAAGATCATAAAAAAATTTGTACTTGGTTGCCTCATTCCTTTTCCATATGCCATTGATAGCAACTGCATTATGGAACAAGATATGAGTGTTGGCTTTGAAAATAAAACACGAGTTTTCTACCACAATCACTTATTATACTTATTATTCTTTTTTTTTTTCTGCAAATTGTCTTTGTGAAAACAGTCTTTGACTTGCAGTTATTTTCCAGGCTTTCTAGCTACAGTGCACACTCCTCAGGAAACAAGGTGGCAATGGTCCTGAGGAGGGGAAAATGAAAATATCACTGAGTAGTGGTGAAATCTTATGTAGTATTTTTCATTTTTGAACTCTCCTTAGTTAGTATTTCTGCAACAGTTTCCTGCCAACCAACTCTGACACACTGGATATTGCTTTGAATAGTAACCCACCATATTTTTGGATACTTAGCATCCCTCGCATCCCACATCTGCACCATGAGATCGATTTATCCCAGGCATATGGGACCCACTGTGTAAGAGACATTGAGCCTGTTTAGGTTCACCATGTCCATCTGGAATATGTTGTAATTGTTGCACATTCCCAAGCGGGCACATTGAGCCCATTGAACCTGGGTGGCATCAGAGTCACTACTGATGTGATGAAGAACTCACTTGCAAACAAACAGAAAACCTAGGGTAGCTGGATCCAGTGTACATGGGCTGATCTTCTCACACGGACAGTAGGATTTTCAGATTTATTTGACCTCCATCACTCTCTAAACACATTTTGACAAATATTCATTTTCAACCCCTTTATGTCTTGTCTTGTATGGTCCACTTCTTGAGATCATTCTCTCAATCCAATAATCCTGTCCTTTGAGCTGTTTCACCAGTAGACTTCTAGGATACCATAAAGCATGGTGTCTCTTCACTGGAAAGTAAAACATTTTGGAATTTCCCAATCCCAAATCAGGTGTCAAAGAAATACATGGAGGTTTTTCCCTGGTGAAGAACACTTTTCAGTAGAACGTGTCTCTGACTATCTTTTTGTTAAAATGCTGTTCTCTTCTAAGCAGGATAACAGCCTTACTAGTTTGACATTGGGATGTTCTTTAAGCCAGCTAAGCAGGCAGCATAAGTAGTTTGATTCTTTACTGTAATGGATCACTTAGACTGGAGCGCAACTACACATTGTCCACCCAGAGGGCCCAAGGTCGGAGAGACTGATTGCAGTCTGGAGAAGATCTCAGAGTTGGCAGGTGTAGTGGCATCTGCGTAACGATCCAGTTTTGCCCCAGCTACAGCCAAAGGAAGAAAAAATATTTCAAATATTTGTTTGAATTTGTAAAGGTATTTTTGACAGGTAGGCTTGCAAATTTTACAGGCAGAGTAAATATTGTGACATTCAAATTTGCCTTCATAAATATTCACAGATGCTGGATTTGAAGTTTACCCATGTGGATATTTGCTCTTTAAGAATTAGTACTTTCATCCAGTCAGTGCAGAGAAATTGTATTACTAGACTTCTGTGACCAATTACAAGTAAATTTTTACACAGGCATTAACTAAGCACATCTGAAAAAACAAATTTTTTTGAGGATGCAAGTTTTTTGTAAACACTGTGTTTAAAGCAAATAAGCTAAATGTATTTTAAAGTTTTCTTTTTGTTCTTAATTATTCCAAAAGCACTAAGCACAGCAACATCACAAATGTCCTTAAAGAGGGCTCTTTAACATGGTTGCTTGTTCTGTGTTAACTTTCTGAACCTTAGAGGCTAAAGTAGATGCAGATGTGGAGATGAATGACAACCTCATTAACTGATTACATTTATCACTTTAAGCATTTGTAAAACTGTTTAAAAAGCATTTCCTTATATATATTAGCTAGTCCATACTAGCTATGCCCTTTACTAGCTAGACTTCAATGTGAAACAATAAGGAGCACTGCAGTAAACAGGCATTTCCTTATAGGAATAATTTGATCTCTGAATACGCTTGAGCAAAGACTACTGAAATGTATCTGAATGCTTGCTCAAAACCTATTTATGACATTCATTTCTATAAGTAGCACAGAGCTTCTAGGATGCCAGTGAAATGCATTTTTGTGTGACATGGGTAATCTTTCATCTCTCTGTGGACTACCGAATTCCCACATAATGCCGTAGTAAAAAAATCTGCATCTTGGTGCAAAGAAAATTATCACGGTTTTTAGAACTTATGCATTTAGAGTTGCTGCCTCTTTCTTTTTAAGATTCAATTCCTTCATATGCCCACAAATAAAAAGCAATGCGTATTTGATTCAAAATAATGTTTTTCTGAATACAGCTCTGTGTTCACTTCTCTCTTTTTCTCTTTCTTTTTCTGAAAAGAGAAAACAAAGATTTGAAAATCCACCAGAGTCTGAGGCTGCTGTGGTTCTAGTGGTTTAGATCTGCCTTCACTAATGAAAAAAAAAAATAATCCCCTTCTACATGCCCCAGTTTTAAAACCATCCTTTATTTTAAGCTTTTCAAGATGCTCACGTTCCTGTCAGTATCAGATGAAATTCCTACAACATAAGTAAAATTTTGTGGAATGAATTTGAAGCAGAACAACGCAAAACAACAAACCACTTTATTACTGAGAAAGCACATATTTCTGAAGAATAACACCATTATTTTCTGTCCCCTCAAAAAAGACAGTGTTCAATACTTCCATAGCAATGACCCTAGCAGAGGTGGTTTACTACTTTTTATAACACTCAAAATTGAGTTATCACTGGCTCCTGCATTGTAGAAACAGACAGACAGCCTCTGAAAACTGCCAACACACTGGTGCTAAAAATTACATGCACAGTATTCCTTACTGATGCTGATGGTGAGTGTTGACATGAACTCCATGGTGAGCTCAGGGCATGCATGTGGTTCTTCTTGCAGTCTGAGTATCCACCATTGCCAGGCATTGCAGCATCTGATATCTCTGTTACTTTTCTTCTCAGAATATTTCACTACAAGAGCTAATGTCTGGGGGGATTGGGGAGTGGAAGTCCTTTTTGACAAATGTAAGGCCTTTGATTCACCTGAACCGATCACCCACCTGCATGCATTTTAGATCTATCTCACAGATTGGTGCTGGGGTTACAGCAAAATAAATACTAGGTCTCAGATTCACCAATGTGAATGACTTCTTTTAGTCTGCTGTTCACATCTCTGTCTGTCTTCATTATAAAATCATACCCGAGCAGGTCAGTCCTGGAAGATAAATCATGTCAGTAGAAAGCTGGTTTGTGAGCTATGATTTATTGGCTTTGTTAGGCCTGCAGGGCTTGTGAATCTCTACCACATTGTAGTCTGCACTTTGAGACCAGTCCACTCTGAAGGCTTGGAGTTTTTTTCCCTAATTAGAGCACAAGTAAGCTGCTACAAAAACATTTGTGATAACATGAGATGAGTAAGAAAAGACAAAAGGTCTGTCTCCCAGGAACAGTGCTACAATGAAGCTGCAATGTCATTATATGAGTTGGTTTGAGCTCAGGTAACAAAAGTTTCTGCTGGGGTCAGATGGGATGAACCTCTTAGGTTGCTGGTGTAGCTTTGCTGCTGGGGTTTTGTAAATTTGTTGCACTTCTGTTTTCAGAGCCCTGGAAATACACTTTAGTTCACATAATATTCTTCCCTTTCACAGTGATTTTTCAGTTTCTCCAGGTGCCATTATCACAGCCTGTTTTATTGATGAAGCAAAGACAGTCAAAAGAAGCATTATCTTTTTGCATGTATTAGGATGCACAAGCACACGGCATGCACCTCCATGGAGCCCGTACCCTACAGCTATCTGACTTCCAGTGCTACGGCTCCTTGCACTGCCCATCTACACTGTGCAAATGCAAAAAATTGGGCAACAGGCCCTGCTGAGCCACTGCTTGAGACTTACCATATCTCAGATATTTGCAGCTCTGCTGCCTCTTTCTTGGTTTGTGGTTCCATGCAGCTGACGCAGCTGACCGACATGACCCTACTCCCCAGTGGTTCTGGTTCCACGAGACCTGGGATAGCAGAGGAGTGAACTGCTACAACCAAGAGCAAGCTGCCACTTAGCTACCTCTGGGTGCCAGCACATTGAAAGGCCTATTAGAAGATGCAAACCTGGATAACGAAATCCTTCACCCGCCATGTAGCACATACTCCTTTCCTGCCAGGTGACCTGATTTAATCCCTTTCCTGGAGGTCTGTCAGATAAAGAAGTTGGGAGAAGGGTAAATGTGTCAGTGAGCTACACTTCCCACTTTTAGGAGCAGCAGTTTAGAAACCCTCTGCTGCAGAGAGTAACTCACGTTGACCAGGGGGACTACAAGGGTCTCTGCTTTCACGATGGCACTTCATCGTGGCAGGGAACTGACGGCTCACTCTCCCAGCGGAGCCCAGGATGTGAGTCTGCACCCCCAAAATCAAAGGGAACTATGCCACTGACTCCCTTTGGCTCTGGCCACACACACCATTTGCCAGGTATTCTTCTCTGTACGCTCTTTGATGGTGTCCAACTCTTACTGCAGTTGATTGAACTCTCTCCCTTGCCCAGAGGGACAATTGAAGCCAGGCCATAGAGGACACTGAATGTGTTTTGAGAACAGGAGTAACAAGAGGTCATACAAGTGAGGAAAAAGTTAGTTCATCAGATTCCGATAGATACAACAAACATCAATACGAACATAAAAACGCACTGGGTATAATAGTACAGCACTGTCGATTGTGAAGCTGTGTTTACACTCCTTTGAATTCATGAGGAAGGAAAGGATTTTTGCGGTTCTGGTGCTGGGCCAGCCAGTTTGCCTTTCCCTAGCTCCCAGCTTTAGGAAATGGGAACAGACTTCCGTGGGCTGTGGTCACCACCTCTGTGCCCACAGGGCAATTTTCAGATACACATCTCCGTGGCTGCTTTGGGCTCTAATGTATGCCCTCACAAGCTGTGTCTGTGGAGTACAGCAAAAGCGGTCTCTTCTGGCTTCTCCAAGTGAACAAAGTACATCATTTTTCCAAATAAATACTTTAAAAACTTCGGACCCCGGATAGGCGATGATCCAAGGTCATTTACTGGGCTCCAAAAATCATTTCTATTTTTAACTCCTCATTAGAAACTGAGAGTTTATTCTTATATTTATAAAAAAAATCTAGGCCCTTTGCAGAAGGGTACATCTGCATTCCTGCTAATTGCTGGGAAGCGACATTCCTATTAATCCTCACTAGTACCATTCACAGATTTAGAAACTGCTTTTAAGTACAAGCACAGCTTTGCAAATCCCCTAAGATGGAGGCATGAGTAATGGCAATATAGAGGTCACCTGAGTCATGAATTGTGAACTCTGCATCCTGTCAGATGGTATTACAGAAGGAGGAGAAAGGAAAATAATGTTTTTTTCATTCCTTTGAAAAAACACTGCGGGAGTGGGGAGACTATACTGTTCCCTGAAAGAAAAATTAGTTTTCCCAGTTTGGATGGATGACCACGTTAAACTGGCCTATGTGTCATGACAGGACACGCTAAGAAATCCAAGTCTGGATCATTCGGGACTAAACTGAATTAATTCCTGAATGTAAAATATCTGCCATTTAACAAGAAAAATGGTAATAGTGTTGTGAAAGCCATCAGCAGGCTGTGCCTGACTTCCGGTTACCATGGTTCACACAAGGGTTTTGAGTCCTTGGAGTAGATCATCTGGTAGTAAAAATGTCAATGCTCTCTCTGCATGACACTCCTTGTTACACACACTAGTAGATCTGCTTAAGGTGGGGCACAACCCTCCAAATTGTCCTGAAAAAGGTTGGTGTGGACAAGGATGCCATCAGATCACCAAAGCCAAATGATACTGCTTTGAGGGAGGCAGAGAAGAGGAAGGACAATTTTTTGTCTGAGCAATACTCCTGGCAGGGTTTATTGCTTCCTAACAGAGATCAGGCGAGTAATGGCTTTGTGCAGAATTGCCAAATGAGGTAAAACTTCAGTGTGGTGACACGTTGGGAGTGGTGGTGGGGGTCTTTTTGGTCTGCTTTCTCAGGCAGGTCAGCAGAGAAGAGGGAAAACACAGCAAGAGGAACAGCCCAAGTGTGATACAACTGGCAACAGCTCTGCCTCAGAATGACAGCTGGCCTAGCGCATAACAGCAAAGGTGCTGATCCACGTTTCTTTGTCCCGGGGCACGAGTAGCCATGCATACCCCACGCATGCCCCTCACCCCAGCCCCAGAAGCTGTATGGTGAGAGAAGACAGCAAGGACTGCACCAAGGAACAGCACAACAGCACATGGGTGTGTTTCGTTTGTTTGTCTGCTTTTCCCAATGGGAACGCCTTGGTTACTGCTACCCATTCTCAGCTAGAGCAGCTTGAAGCCTGCAATAGGGGAAACCACAATGAGTGGCCACGAAAGAGGTGTGGATGCCCCTCACATGGGAACCTCTGGAAGAATAAGTTCCATGAAACACTCCAGGAAAACAATCATCTGCTACATACACAGGTGCGCCCCTGTAGTTCTTTATTTCAAATAATCATGAATAATAGTATCAAGCCCTCTTTTGAGCTTTTTCATCATAGAATCATGGAATCATTAAGGTTGGAAAAGACCTCCAAGATCATCAAGTCCAACCACCAACCTAACACCATCATGCCCACTAAACTATGTCCTAAAGTGTCACATCTACATGTTCTTTGAACACCTACAGGGATGGTGACTCCACCACTTCCTTTGGCAGCCTGTTCCAGTGCCTGATCACTCTTTCAGTAAAGAAATGTTTCCTAATATTCAACCTAGACCTCCCCTGATGCAACTTGAGGCCATTTCCTCTCGTCCTATCTCTCTTATGCCTCAGAGGGGAGGACAGTATAATCTCAGTTCTACAGAGAGGGAACCTGCGGCCAAGAGAAGAGCATCCAAGAAGCATCAAGCCAATCATGTGGCCAAGAACAGATTCAAACATATTTCAGCATATACAAATATCAGCTCATCCTGCTACTTGTGCTGTACAGACTGAACAAGAAGTTCAACGTACAGGTCACTGCGCAAGCAGAGTTTATTGTAGTCATGGGCTCTAACTGTTGTTTCTGTGGAAATAAAGAATGAAAATGAGTGGATTTTAATTTTTTTTTCCTGTTACTTCTCTGTGAAAATTTTGGGTCTTGGGTATAATGCCTAGGATTTTTCTGAGTCCTTTAGTAAAATTTCCTCTTTTCAGTAAGGTGTAAAAGGGTTAATTTTTGCTTCCCGCAGAACCAGCAAAGTCTATGGCTTTGTCCACCTAAACAATTAACACTTCAAAGTTTCTACTGGTCAGAGCTAACTGATAACAACTTGAATATGCTGGTGCTTGGCTAGTTTATTATTCAAATTAAATATTTCAAAGGAAATCAGATTGGGAGATCATGCCTTTGAAGCTATGGAAAGACCCTAGCCTGAGGTTACCATTTCAAAGAGATTTTTACAACTTTTAGATGCAGCAATGTTGGTGGTGGACAGAGAACTGATTTGCAAACTGACTAGACTGAATAAACTGGGATTGGTTTAGCTGAAACAAGGCATTAGGTGCTCTGCAAATGGCACTGTAAGACACCCTTGCAAAGGTGTTTTTAACTGGGAAGATGAGGCAGACTATCACTGAATTTCCAGGTTGTATATTTGCTCTGGTTATTTTGAAGCTGGTCTGAGACCAGTTTGGAAAGAGAAGATATATCAGGAAAACTTTTACAAAGATGAAAACCCAAGGAAAAGCAGAATTGGTTATTTCTGTCAGGGTGCGATCAGAAGTCACAGTTAGGCGTAGCTCTCCTCTTGACCCACCTCAGTCATATTGCGAACCTCAGCCTGATCACTGCAAAGCAGAATTGCTAACTCTACCATTCAGAATTCATAAATTAAACCATCAAAGTGTGAGAGAGAAATTTTAGGATCTCAAGATGTAAAAACATTACTACATTGGGTTTCAGTCTTTATTTACTTACAGACTTGAACGTTTAAGGTTAACATTTTAAAACTTTCCTTATATAGGCTAGCATTTTTTTTTTTGTCAATTGTATTATAGCAGCAGCAATCATAGACTAGGGTCCCATTTTGGTGGGTGTGCTGTATCAACATGAAGCAAAATCCAGGTCTCATTTCCAAAGGCTCTTAAAGCCACAAATCATAAAAACATTGCATGGCCTGAGTGATTTTGACACTGAGTTCCATTTTCATCATTTTTTAAACATTGCATCTCCTAAATCCCATTGAAAGCTACTTAGTCTTGCAAAGCTAAAAGGAAAACTGTCTAAGTAGCCTTAAAAATCTGAGCCTTGCCATCTGAGGTCACCTGACATCAAAACTGATATCTTAAGAAGAAAAAAAAAAAAACTGAATAAGGCAAGGGTGGTAAACACATTATAAAGAATAAATCCAAGAAACTGTCTTTAAGGAGAACCCAACTTCTTTCACTACCCACCAACACTGAACCTACAGAGATAATTTAAGACAGATAGCACAGAACATTAATTTTACCTTGCCTCCCGAGATGCCTTTGTTCCTTTAAGCCCTTTAACCCTATTTGTTCAGTTCAGTTGTTCCATTTTTAGGGTGACAGGAATAAGCTTTCAAGGACATATTTTGTGATGATATTCTTACTCCTTTTCTGCTAGAAAGCTGAAATGAACTTGCCTTCCCTTGTGAGGCTACTGTAGGCTTGTGTTTCAATATTTTATGACTGCATTTTAACATATTGTCAAATAATTTCATACACGAGACTGATGTTTAGCCTACCAAGTTGAATTTTGTAAATTCATTTGATCATTTTATGTAAGATAGACTGCATTATTACAGTTGCAGGCTTGATCAGTTTTTTGTCCAACTCCAGACATGGTGGAGGGCTGAACTGGTGTAGGTGAGGTGTAATTCCCTAATGAGTCAGGCCTTATTGAAAGAAAATCCCATGGGGATGACTTACACACACAAGGGATTTGGCCATAATGTTGTAAAATGAAGATTTACTCTCCTCATCAGGCCATGAGGATGCAGATCAAAGAACGAAATGGATGGTTTTTCTGGCTTGATGGTGTGGCATGCTTCAGTGGAAGATCAAAGGAGAAGCATAGGAGACTAATGTAAGATGGAGGTTGCAGCAAGCATCCTCTTACAGATACTGGTGAAATTATACTGACTTGTGGCTTCATTAGTCAGAATGAAAATCCAAGCGCAGAGAAAAATGAAAGGCCAGTAGGTAACCTGCCTAGCACTAATTGAACCCTCTGGGCAATGACTGACAGAGAAACAACCAGTGTAATGCTTTCTGGGTATGCCACTTGTAACAAAATAAATTATTTGATGGATGCAGCTCGTTTCCTGCCCACTATGCAGAGCTGCCCATGATGAAGATCTCAGCTCAAATGTATGTCAGAAGAAAGGGACTTCTGAGGAAAGTGAACTAGTGTAAACTGAGCAGGTGACTTCTAAAGATGTGAACGGTTGCAAAAGGCCACATCAATCAACCCTTCTTTGACTTAATGGAGAGTTTCGTGGTTAGGGTTTTGGGTTGTTTTTTTTTTTTTTTTTGCTTAATTTTACATAGAACAATAGAAAATAATAGAAAATAAGCCATTCTTAGACTAGGATTTAAGCCTCTTCTCATGGATTAAAACAAATAGAAAGCCAGTACAAGTACAACACGTCACGTACATAAGCTTTTTAGGCCCAGTTTCCACATGGCTATAAGCTAGCATAAATATAGTGCTGGGGAATGCTGGGTTTTGTGAGAGGACTCAGCTTCAGTGATACAAGTCTGAACACATCTGTACATGCAATAACTGCTATTGCATCATGGAAGCAGCTTCAGCGATGACCCCAGGACTTGGTACTTGGCCTACAAATTGTCTCTGGTAGGCAGCAGCCCTCGTCCTGGTCCAGTCTTACCACCAGTCCCAGCTGCTTCAGAGACAGAAAAGCCCAGAGGGGCTGTAGCTATCTATTCTGCCTGCTGCCGTCATGACAAGACGAGCCAGGCTAAGGAGGCTCTACAAAACACTGAGATCTGCCAGTGTTGCAGATGGGTAAATGCACTTCCAGGGATGCTCTAAACCCCAGGGATACAATAATTTTTCACTGGAAACACCAAGGCTTGTGTAGTACTGGCCTGAAATCTGCCGCTACAGACAGACAATGTGGTATCTGTTGATTCTTGTTGACTTTGAGGCTGTGCAGGAAACAAAATCCAACTACACATCAGTTTTAAGTTGCCTAACTTGTACAGATTAACGCATTTTTTCATAGGTGAATGAACTATACCAGTGTAAGCAGATAACCCTATCCCCAGTATGGTAGTTGCACCATATAGACACGCCTCTGTCTACTCTCAAAGCCCAAGAAGTTCTTTCAGCAGTTTATAGCAGTTAGAGCTGGTTAGATTTCTGAATTCTTTTAAGCAAGGCAATTTCAATCAGTGGCTATTTCCCATAAACTATTCACTGTGACTAATCGTTTTAACACTTGCTGTTTGTTATTCATGGCAGGGGAGTGTCAGGCTCTCTACTCCAGGGACTTATTTTTCCCAAAGAGTTCATCTACATCAGCTTCCCTAGAAGTTATAGCCAATGTAACAGCAGGGGAAATCTGTTCTCAGATTGTATGACTAGAATTTCTATAAATAGGAGTGACTGATGTAGCGCTATGAAAATAATTGATTTTTCAGTGTGGTGGTTGAACCAAAAAATTGAGGGGAAAAAATAATTTAGTCCATTTCAGCTCAATTTGTTGAGCTTTTTGGGGCGGGTTTTTTTTTATTCTTTTTTTTTTTTTTTCCTTTTTTTTGTTTGTGGGCTGAGCAAAATATTTCATTCAATGTGAGACAAAGCCGTCCATTTTCCAACCAGGTTGTTTCTGATGAAAAGCTGGTTGTTGGAACAGACAGGCCAGATTTAATAATCATCCTCAGAGTGGATGAGGAAATGCAAACATACGTCCTACCAAAAGCACCTTCCAGGTAGGGCACTCCTCCAGAAGACCAGGCTGCAGAGCCCTCCTCTGCCTGCACAGACCCATCTCTGTAATGGCAGGTTCCTCATCCACCTTGTCCTGCAGAAGCCAGCAATGGACCCTCCAGAGAAGATACACAGGGGTGTAGCATCTGCCCCAACTTGTCTTCAAACCTAATTGTCAAAGAGGAATGGAAGGGATTAACCCAGCTGCCTTGCCTGGTAGGGAGCACTTTTTCCAGGGTGGGATACAATTCCTCTTTCAGGGACTGGACCTGGAGTTAAACTGAGGCTTCCCAGGAACATACCTTGGCATTTTATTTCAGCACCAATTATTCCCTGAATTTGATGTGAACAACTTTGAGAAAGACAAAATAACATTTTTCACAAAGAGACCATCAGCTCCATAAAAGGTCATTTCCCAGCTGATTCTTGTAAATTAATGTATTTATGACAGCCCTTTGCTAGGACAAATACTGTTCCATGGATATTCATGTGAATGACCTTGTACACATTTCTATAGATAAATTAAAGAGAAGGGACAGATACAGCATCAGACCAAAGCTTGTAAATAATTTCTCGCAGGTTCTGTTTTGGGTTTTTTTTTCTCCTGTTAAAATTGAGAACTGTTTTGCTTATCTCCATTTAATTAGATTGAGAACTGAGGCTGTCATGACATATGTAGCTGAGCCAATTAAGAGCTGATCGTTACCAAAGTGAGGGAAGTCTCACTTCTCCTTCACACTCCCATCGTCTTCATCCCCACTATCTATCCATCTCTTGGACTGATCAAGATGCATGAGCTGACAAGTGAGCTTACATGAGCTGATATAACTTATTCACCTGCAGAAAAATGCCTACCTTTTCTGCTGGGATGATTTTGAGTTGGGTTTAAGAGTGAAACAGCAGAGTGGCCTGGAGCCTCTCCCAGGGCCCAGTTGGCACGAGAAAGGCTGGGACTGACTGGTCTGTGCTGGTGCTGCTGTGGCAGGACCTGTTTGCTTTCCAGACTCAGTAACTGGTTGCATTTTGTTGCATTAGTGCTTATCTTCTTGGTAACTGATTCTGGCTCTTAAACTATTGCCAAAGTTGGTGAGGTTCTTTCCAGGCAGTTCTGTGGAGCTAGGTAAGCCTCCAAAAGGGCAGTTTTCCATATTGCTCTGCCTGCGAGTCATGCTGTGCTTAATGTGCAGTCATGCTCGTTGTGACAAAACAGGAGATAATTCATTGCTAGATAGGTCTTCAAAATGAATGTGAATATTCTTGTGATACTCTATATGATCTATGATTATAGACATGGCTGTACTTGTTCAGGAAAGGAATTTGTTCTGAAAGAGACAGATGCATAGGGAAATCTCTTTCTGTTTTCCTACCCTACATTTTATTTAAAAATAAGGGATGAATACAGTTTAACAGAGGGAATGGAAGCAGCTGTGTTGCAATTACAAGGTGTAATTAGCATTGGCCCAGAAGTTTGAAAATACAACTGTACTGGGTATAGGGATGGCTCAAATAATCAAAAATGACTGGTTGTGTGGTTGGTGCTTCAGAAATCTGATTCCTCCTGTGCAGCTAATGTTAAGCTAGTACAGTATACAGAAAACATAATCCTTTGCAAATCACTTTCTGGATCTGAAAATAATCAATTATCCATGACTGATTATGTCTTAGGGCCAGAAAAGTACCAGACATCTGCTATTTCCATTCAAGGTACTGAGAATAATTGGTGCCCTTCTTACTGTTAGATCATTCATGCTCTCAGCATATTCAAATTTGGTATTGTAGTGTATCGTTAGTTAAAATGAGGACAAGCACCGACTTCCCAGCAACAACTGTCCTTAATGATGTCCTTATTCTGGGTTTGAGATAAGAGCAGTTCAAATACTCTTCTGTTTGACTGCCAGTTTTACACAATTTCCTAATTTAGCATGAGACTAAGGGCAGTGCCGTTCTATTTAGTATTGTGCTTTCAAATTATATCCCCAAAAGCTTTACTGATTTAATTAGTATTTTTGAGACAGTGCGGAGAAAAGATGAGAAGATTAAAATGGTAACTTGCGCAAAAAGGTTTGCAGATCAGATCTGAAAAGAGATGGAGAAATTTGAGAGGGCTGCTGCTGATGCAAGAAACCTCAGAGGAGCGCAGTCAATAGGGGTGAGACTCCACTCCGAGACTGCTAACAAAGCCGTGCTCTCACTCTTCAGAGAAATGCGTTTCCTTCCTGCTCCTGATAATCTCATGTGACTTCTGTTACTAAGCAGGGAGAGTGTCAACATGGTAACTGTCAGCTGGAAAAATTAAGTAACTCCCTTTGTAATCTGGTTAGTAAGGAAATACCTTAGGAGTAGGCTAATCAGACTTTAAGATAGAATTATTAAATAAAAGCATCACTATTGGTTTCTGGATATATTAAATAATTGCCATAGCTATTAACAGGGCAGTGACTGAAGATTTTCAGAACAGGGAAAATCTGGTACACAGATGGATTTTCTTCAAGGCTCTGCCAAGCCTGAAAAAGCTGGCAGGATGGGAGGTGGATGCAGACATGAATTCATTTCATCTAAGGACATGAGGACATGGCATGTCTGAACAGGAGTCAAAACGTGGGAAGGACAGGCTGGTTAAAGTACAGATATGGAAAAGGATTGGAGGACTCTCATGTTCAAAGTGGTGTAGGTGCTCTTTGCTGCAAAAACTCAATGCATCTGTCTTACGACAACAACATGCAATATAAGAGCTTCATGGCCTAATCTTAATTTCCAAGTAAAATGGTGGAGCTTGCTTTCTGTAGCTCTGACACCAGCGTGAAGGTGGGTGAACATCTGTGGGAAGTCTCTATGGAAAGACAAGTGTAAGAGAAACCTATAGTGAAGGTAAGATCCCTGCTAGAAACCCAGACGATGCCATTACAGCATCCCTCACTTATCTAGAACTCATAGACCTTCAACAGTTCCCCAAACCCAGCAGAGTACAGCTTCATATAAGCTATTTGCTACCATTAAAAAAAAATCGTTTTCTACACCAGAACCATTTCACAGGGTATCAGTAAGCACAATCATATGCATGACCTTTCCTTTTGGATGCTTCTCTCATTCATACTTTGTCTTGAGCTAGTTGTTTCCTTTCTAGGAAAAGTGAGAGAAATGTCTTCTTTTGCCAAAACTTTAGTAAGACTAGGGAAAACCGTTGCCATCACTTAGACCATCCAGCAAACTACTCAGATGAGACACTCCTCAGAACAGTTCAATTGGAAAATCTTAACCATGCTTCTATTTAATGTATCTTCATGTCCTTGTCAAGTTTTCCCATTGTTTTCAACCTCAGAGTGATGAGAATAGATGTTTCCTTCTTCTCTTTCACAAAATACTCTTGCTGCAGTAGAATAATGACCAAAAAGCTCCATCAACACAAGACATATACCATCATTTTCTTGGAAATCTGTTCTGATGTTCATCCCCAAGTGGCCAGGAAGACCTTTGAACCCTCTCCCTCCCTGCAGCTGTCAAGTGCAGAATACACTTTGTTCCCCTGACTAACATCGTATGCACGGTAGGTATGAGCAGGCACTGACATAAACTACTGTAACTGTACTGAAGCTTCCAACTAATTGGACCTAAGAAGATGATTAGGAGAGTGGGGAAAAACCTCTAGAGTTTTTAAAGTTTCATGAAATGCGGACATTGGGGAATTGCATATTCTTAGAATTAGGGCCTTTTAAAAATGGAAACACTAGAAACTACTAGACACTTGAAAGTCTTCAATAAGCTCTTGCCACCAATTAATTGTTTCTTTCCACTTCAATGGTCAGTTCAAGAATTTCTGGTGATAGTGGCATTTCAAATCTGGCATTTGGCATTTTTTCCTGCAGTCCCCATTAATTGAAAAAGATGCACAATGGCTCTGCCATTAAAGCAATAGTATTGATGGAGCTTTGATGGCCTAAAGACTTAGAAGCAAGGCTTGTGAGGAAAGTTTAAAGCTTTTTTTTTCAGATTAGCTGATGTAGCTGGGGCAGGGGGACCATAAAAGACTCGTGCACATGGGTCAGAATTAGAATTAGCTATTCAGTCTAATTTCTTTTGCCTTCAAGTTGCATGGTGTGCCTTCCAAATGCAGAGAGCTTCCACACTGCAATAGTGCTGCCATGTGTCTGAGTAGGCTGAGATCCCCACCAGAGCACTGTGGGGTGGTCGCGCTTTCCGCACCTCCTCCACTCCCCAACTCAGAAGCAGAAGGGTGTGCACCACATGATGTGGGGGCAGGCAGCCTTAGAAGATCCCTGTCATGCTGTATAACCTTTAATTTGCGGGAGGTCACATTTCTTACACAGCAACTGGCAAGATTCTTGTTGGACATGGTTTTTATTAATTCAGTGCTAGCATCTGTTTTTAACTGCACATCTAGTGTCTGTGTCTAACTGCGCTTCAGGTCATACTGCGTATAATTTCAACACTGGCTGAATATAGACATACAGCGCATTGACTTACTTATTGCCTCCCCATGGCTAGCTGAGTTCCTTGATGACCAGATTCTTTAAGGTTACAAGGACAACAATGACATCAGACTTCTCAGGCAACCATTTCTGGTGAATCAGCAAGTAGGAGGCAGTGCAACTTAATAAAATAAATGTTGAATGCTATTTCCTTTTTCTGTCTTCTTCATCCAACTATTATCTGCTTGTCAGATATCCAGTCTATTCTACCCAGTCTCCTTGCTGATGCACAAAACAGCAGGTATGTAGAGTGAGAATAGGACCACGACCCCTACCATGGCCATTGTTCTGCAATAATCTTGCTGCTGACAGCATTTCTGAGTAAAACTGAGTTATCGAGGCACAGAATTTTTCTCTCTCCCTTCAGATTGATCAGGCAAATGCATTCTACAAAAAAACCTAAATAAAAATAAAAAATCCAGTAATGAAAAGCTGAGCTATCACAAAGGGAGTCATTTTACTCCATCAGGAAACATGTGGCAAGATCTGTGAACAGCTGCTTTGTTGTAATCTCCATAGAGGTGAAGAAATATAGATGCTGAAACTTATACAAGGTATTCTAAATAAGCTGAAATAAAGCAGTATTTATGGAGACAGGACTGCATCTTGCTTTCTCTTTAATTGCTGGGAGGAGGAAAACTGCCTAGAATGATGTTATTTACAAGCAACATTTGTTTTCAATGGCTACTGATTACATCTTCTATTCTTGTAGAGCTTCTCAAAATATTGGGATTTCCATCAAAACACAAATCCAAATCTGGTTGTATTGAATCGGCATTTTTCAGGAGATAGAAAAAAGGCCAACACATTGACCTCTTTGACTCTTAGAAACATTACCAAATAAAAATATCTTGCATCAAACTCATTTAGAGATTAAAGTCTGAAAGATATGTAGTGAAATTAAGGGAGAAATTTTATCAGAAAGAACCACTTCAAAACCAGAAGAGTTAGAATAAAATTGCTGGCAAAATGGAAACAAATAAACAAGCAAGAACAAAAGTGTCAAAACCCAACAAGCTGCGTGCTGAAAAAAAAAGCTGTTAGGAAATATCAGATATTTTAAAATGCAGCTTATTGCAAGATAGCTTAAAAGTCTTGTTTTCTGAAGATAAATCCTTGCAGGAGTGCCTAAGGAGTGTGATCTCATTAGCTGCTATGGCCCCTCTTTCATAACCGGCCATGTTGCCCTTTCAGCACTCACATCCCTCGAGCCCCAGGCAGGCTTCACAGCGATGAGCAGGGACCAGCCTGTAGAGGGGACAGGAGAGGGTGTCTGAGGCTGGGACACCACACTGGTAAAGGAGATGCTGTGATAAGATGAACCAGGGCTTTCTCCTGCCCGCGTTATGCTCTCTTGCATTATTAGTACAGCTCTTCCAGGGCAGGAGTTGTTGCACAGGATGAAGCATTACTGATCTCCCCTGATGGGGTCTCTCTATGTTGCTGTGAATAAGTGCAGTCAGAAGTGCTCCCCCAAAGAAGGAGCAGTGGGCGCTGGTGGTGCTAGGCTTGGCAATGCCTTGCACAGTGCAGTAACTATATCAAGGGATGCCCTGAGCAAAAGTTTTCCAGCTTCATGATCTGGAGCTGATGGAAACATGTATTTCTCTCAACAGTCAAAGCTTCTCCACATGTCAATTCCCTCACATCCTTTGTCCCAGCCTTTGTTACTACTTTTTTCTTCCCCTGAGTGATTGAACTGACAAACAGAGGCCTCTACGTGCATTCGCTGTTCCTCCAGAGCCCTAGCTGTTCCCCTGACATCACCTCCATACACACTTCTCCTTGTAAACCTTGTGTAGGAAGTGTCATTTGTCTTCCTCCATCTTTTCTACTCTTGAGAAAAAGATTGTGCACTGGAGGTGTGGTCACATCCAAAAGATTCTGCAGCAGCATAGTGTCATTACAGCTGCCATGGCCTAAGGGTACAGGCAGTGAAAGGTATGTCAGGAATGGCAATGTGTTTTCTTGAGCCAACCAATGTAAAATGGCAGAAATTAGAACGTTTCAGGTACAGAGGGCTTTCCCTGAGGGACTATTTACGGGGACAGGCCTTTGTTACAGAGAAGACATCTCTGCCTTTCTACCAGCTGTGCTGGTACAGCACGTTACATTAAGTAATCACCATGCGAGCTTTGCACTTCCTTGTCATCTTTTGTTCTTGGTTCCCAGGAACATTCATGTACCACCAGAGCATCACAACAAGTCTGCCCAGGTAAGGATCAGACATTTCACCCTATGAACCTTCTCTGTAGGGAGAGGACACAAAAATAGCAGGATGGAAGCACCAGAAACTTACTAGTATTCTGACCAGGCTGAATAGATACAGCAAATTATGGAAGCATAAACAAAATACAAAAAGCTGACACCTTATCAGCGTTAGGGTAGAGATATCCGAGGTCTGGTGTATCCGAGGCCTGGTTCCCTAGGAGAGGTTCATTTCAGATGACCTTAGATGCCTGTAAAGCAGCTGAGCTAATCGCCCTGGTTTCCTCCTGCAACCAAGGAAAGAAGTACATCTTAAGAGTGTGATTAATCTCACCTATAATAGGTCAGTGTAGTAGTAGGTCAGATGACTCCTTCCCTGGAAACATTTGTTCCTCTCTGCTATAAAGAGAAGTCAGAGTGACTAACACAGATACCAGTGCCCGCTTTGTAAACCTCTGCAGTTAGATTGAGGCATCCTGCCCTCCCTGCCCAGCCTGGCCCCTCACCAAAACGCACTTAAATTGCTGCCTAAACTTAAAAGTGCATTTGAGGTTACTCCTGAATTGGTACTGCGGGTAAAGTGTTTTCACTGATGCTGTGAGGCAGAAAGGGTGGAAAAGGCATGGGTTTGTTTTTTTTCTCTGTTCACAGACAGAGTAAGTGCTTGAGAAACAGAGAGGAAAAAAAATGAGCACCAGCATTGCCTGGATGAGGACTGATGGTATAGGCTTAGAAATGTAAAAATGGGAGCACTTGTTATGGCTGAGGGCTGGTTGAAGGAGGTTTGAAATTATCTTCTTTGTAAATAGGTGCGATTGCATCAAATGATGTCTGTCTTGTCCAGTGATTCTTCTTCCTCACAGAAGTGACCTGGTGGGGACCACCCGGAGCAGTTGTTGTGAACAGCTGGCACACATCTGTCCGCAGTGCACAACTTCAGCCCGCAGAACTTCCTACAGTCCCTCCCACCTGTCCCCAACCAGGCCAGGACTCAGCAGTTTGGATTACACTTGCAGGTTTTGTTTCAATGACTCCTCAAATTAAATATCTCTACAAGTTACAGTCTACTTTCTCCTCTGTGCTGAAATAAAAAAGTCTGGTTTTGCCATGCGGTACCTGCCCCTGACCATCCTGCTGCCAAAGCCCAGCAGTGCCAGGGCACTGTAATATAACTGTGAGATAGGAAAGGCAAAAGGAGCCACAGGAGGCAGGGCTTATGGGTCTGATTATCATGACGAACACAGTGTGAGTTGGGCATGGGTACCCCTCAGCAGCTCTGAGCAGTAGAGCTGACTTGTGCTTAGTTTCATTACACAAAGCAAAATCACCTTAGCTACAGAGAACTAATCTTGGTGTAATGACATGCTGTGATACAGATTGATGACCCCGTCTCCATTTGGGAGCAGGCTACTCTCCCCAGGTGCTCAACCCCACACTGCAGATACTCACCAGCACCTCAGGGCTCCTTCTCTGTGGAGCCACAAAGATCTGGTGGCAGGCAGGATCTCTCCCTTGGGCTAGGGACCTCTGCTTTTGGAGTCCACAGGAGGGGACGTTGGCAGTGATGAGTGGGCTGAGCAGGCTCTACAGGGAGGAAGGTGGCTTTGCCACCCTGCTGTAATGTAGGTGGCAGCAGCAACAGCAGGAGTTTTTTCAGTGGCAGTGGAGCACTTGGTTTATCCATATGCTGCACAGCTGTAATTCCCCTTTTGGATACAACTTTCGAAAATAAAATCTCCTTCATTCTTCTGTTTCTCTGAATCTGCTTCTGACTGTGAGGAACTGCCACCCTCCCTTAGAATATTAAAGAAGAGAACAGTACGCAGCCTGGGAACATGAGGTACACTGGTAAAAGCCACCCATCCTTGCTGAACCTACTTGTTCTGCATCAAAACCATGGGTTATTTGTCAGGAGGGAAAAGGGAACAACCTGATGAAATTGTGGCAATTCTGCAGCCAACACACTTTTCAAGATCAACAGCAGATAAAGTACTGCCCCTCCCATGATGATGTCACTTTGGTAGAGATTATGTGAGTTGTATTCTCAGTTTGCCTTGTTTTGAGCAAATCCCCAGGTTGGGTTTCAGCCTTATCTGTTGGTAAGTGCAGTTTCATTCACGGGCCAGTACCAACTGCCTCAGAGGGGCAGGCAGGTTTTGGCACCTGGGAACAGATTGCTGTTCTTCAGGTTCAGTTTTTCACATGACCAAATCTATCTTTCAATAGCTTTCTCTAGCAAAGAGAATAGGGAAAAGAAAAAAAGCCCAAGGAAACATAGATCAATTGAGCACTATGGGTTATTTTTATCTGGCTTGTCATATAAAGCCATTTCTAATTTTCTTAATTTCCCTACAGGGTTAAAAGAATGCTATCCAAAAGCATCCATGTGAGGATAGATGCCGGGATTAAGAGCCACAATGTGTATCAACTCCATATAAATCTATATAGTGTTGGAGTCTGAGTCAGAGTATCATAAAAGAGGTGAAATGTGGCTTCACAAGAAGGATGTAAAGGTATTTTACTCTGCCCTACTCATGAAGACAGTAGGAAGAGTCACCCTCCCATTTATTTGAGATGTTAGGAATGATTTGGTCAGTAAAGGCACCCATCCACTCTGTTTATATTTGAAATAAAGGGAAAGGGAGAGATATGGCATCTAACCAGGAATTGGAGCAGGAAAAAAAGGTAGAATAGAAAAGAAAATGCCAGATGAAAACGCTAAAGACAAACTGGAAACAGTCTACTGTTTCCAATACCCAGAGTTGGAATGAATGCTTGCAAACAGATAGTTTTAGGAAAAGGACAACACATTGTTTTCCTCCAGCATTGTGCTTCAGCATCATCCTCCAGCACTGGGAGAGAAAGAGAAAGGTGTAGAATAATCTGTTCCCTCCTAATACAGAGTAGGAAGTTATTTTCACAAGAGAGCAGTGGAATTAAACTAAATTGCATGTTATCTGGATATAAATATTTTTACATGTTGAATCAAACTCTGGTGGGCCAATGTTCTTCCTTTCAACACGAGAGATGCATCTTCCTTCTGGGATCTGTGCCTATTGTATGCTACATCCAGTACTCCAGCAGCTTTACTGATGTAATATGTGAGGTACCGGAAAGTATAAATGCTTTAAGAAAAATTATCAGCCTGGGGACAAATGGCATTATCACTAATTGCGCTTTACTAATTCTGCCTACTGAAAAGGAAAGGAGGTAATCTGGAACAAAGCATGTGGCTACTGCAGGATGAAGAAATTCTGCTTGGAATTGCAGCTCGCAGCGAGTGACTCATATTGCACAAACAGCCGAAGTGTGGGTAGTGCTAGCAGACAATTGCCTGTAATGACTACCGCGTGCAACATAATGAATGAAGCACTGAATAAGGAGCTCTCTGCAAGTTGCAGCTCTGTGAATGGCAAGCCTTTCATTTTAAACAAGAGCCCTGTATCACAAATATTAGGTTTGATAAACATGTTTTTGAGATGTTTAAGTATATCCATGAATGGGGTAGAGAACTGAGACAGCAGATATTGCATCTGATTTATAGAATTCCAGTCTGGCTGAGGCATTCTGAGAGACTCAAAATGTACTTCTATAAAGGCAAACAATCATAGAATCCTAAAATGGTTAGCGTTGGAAAGGGCCTTTAAAGGTCATCTAGTCCAACTCCCCTGCAAGGAGCAGGGACACCTTAAATCAGATCAGGTTTCTCAGAGCCCCGTCCAACCTGATCTTGGTTGTCTCCAGGGACGGGGCATCCACCACCTCTCTGGGCAACCTGTTTCACTGCTTCACCACCCTCATTGTAAATTTTTTTTTCCTTACGTCTAGTCTAAATCTACCCTTTTTAGTTTAAAAACATTACCCCTTGTCCTATTGCTACAGGGCCTGCCAAAGAGCTTCTCCCCAGCTTTCTTGTAGGCCCCCTTTAGGTATTGGAAGGCTGCTATAAGGTCTCCCTGGAGCCTCGTCTTCTCTAGGCTGAACAACCCTCAGCCTTTCTTCACAGGAGAGGTGCTCCAGCCCTCTGGTCATTTTTGTTGCCTTCCTCTGGACCCACTCCAACAGATCCATGTCTCTCCTGAACTGAGGGTTCCAGAGCTGGATGCAGTACTCCAGGTGGTGTCTCATGAGAGTGGAGCAGAGGGGGAGTATCGCCTCCCTCGACCTGCTGGCCACGCTTCTTTTGATACAGCCCAAGATATGATTGGCCTTCTGGGCTACGAGCACACATTGACGGCTCATGTCCAGCTTTTCTTCCACGTTCTCTTCTCAACTCCTTGTTGGCAGGGCTGCACTCAATCCCTTAATACCCAGCCTGTGTTTGTGCCTGGGATTGCCCTGACTCATGTGCAGGACCTTGCACTTGGTCTAATTGAACCTCATGATGTTTGCATGGGCCCACTTCTTGAGCTTGTCCAGGTCCCTCTGGAGGGCATCTCGTCCCTCAGGCATGTCAACCACACCACTCAGTTTGGTGTCATCTGCAAATTTGCTGAGGATGCACTCTATCCCACTGTCTATGTAATTGTTCTGGTTTTGTTGGGTGAGGGGGGGGCCTAAGGTTGTAGCTTCTGTAGGAAACTGCTAGAAGTCGCTCCCCTTTGTTCAGTGGACTCAGCTGGGCCTACGGCAGACCTGCTGCTGGCCAAGGCCGAGCCAATTGGTAGCAGAATGTCCCGTGATAATGCCTCTGCGATAACGTATTTAAGAAGGGGAAAACAGGGGAAAAAAAGGGAGAAGATGTGAAGCAGCTGAGCAGGGGCAGAGAGGGGGAAGTGCGAGCCTTGTGGGCCTTGCAGGCCTCACCCTCTGGCCTCCCGCCGGGCAGCCGACTGGGCCTAACTCGGCCCAGCCTGGCTGCAAGAAGTGGAGAGGAGATGAGAAGTGAATAAGATGTAAAAAGGATCCTGAGAGGTGTCTGCCAGCCTGTTGTGAGGAACGGCTGCAGACACCAAGGTCAGTGAAGAAGGAGGGGGAGGAGTAATGTGGCTCCTGGCCAAGATTCCCCTGCAGCCTGTGGTGATGACCATGGTGGAGCAGGTTGTCCCCCTGCAGCCCATGGAGGTCCACAGAGGGGCAGAGATTCACCTGCAGCCCGTGGAGGACCCCACGCTGAAGCAGGTGGAGGCCTGAAGGAGGCTGTGGCCCATGGAGGGCCCGCTGGGGCAGCTGTTCTGGAGGGACTGCACCCCGTGGAAGAGATGACCCACGCTGGAGCAGTTTCACGAAGGACTGTGGCCTGTGGGAGGGACCCCAAGAAGGAGCAGGGGAGGAATGCAAGGAGTTCTTCCCGCGACGATGAAGCAGCAGCATGAAACAACACGCGATGACCTGACTGCGACCCCCATTGCCTCTTCTCCCCCAGTGCTGCTCGGGGAGGGGGAAGATAGTAGAGATAATGTTAAGCTCGGGAAGAGGGAGGGGTGGGGGGAGGTTATCTTGTTCCCTGTCTTATTCTCCTCCTAGTTTTAGAAATAAATGAGTGTTTTTCCCCAAGTCGAGTCTGTTTTGCCTGTGACGGTAACTTTAAGGATTTCTCCCCGTCCTTATCTCAAACCTTGACCAGTTTTTCCTTATATAATCTCCCCCTATTCTCTCGGAGGGTGGGGGGAGCGAGAGAGAGACTGCGTAGTCTGGTCCCAATCAGTACGACAGTAATTGATGAAGATATTAAACAGTACTGATCCCAATACAGACCCCTGAGGGACACCACTTGTCAGTGACCTCCATCTGAGTGATTGCCATGACTTTTCAAATATCATGGAGAGTGGCTTGGCAACTACATCAGCCAATTGCCTCAGGACTCTGCTTTGCATCTCATCAGGTCCCATAGACTAATGTATATTCAGATTTCTCTGGTGGTCACAAAATTGATCTTCTCTTACAGTGGGAGACACTGTTCCCCTGGTCCCTGTCATGCGGTCCATCCGCTTGAGTGGTGTGGGAAGAGGTGTTACCAGTGAAGAGTGAGGCAAAAATGTTGCTGAGTACCTCAGTCTTCTCCTCATCTGTTATTACCATTTCACCAGTATTGCTCATCAGGGAGGGTATACTTTCTTTGACATTCTTTTTCTGGCAGACACACTTGTAGAAGCCCTTCTTATTATTCCTTGCACCCCTTGCCAAGCTCAGCGCCAGCCACAGCTTGACCTTCCTGACTCCATCCCTACACAACCAGTCAGCGTCCCTACACGCTTCCTACCTGTCCCTGCTTCCCCCGCCTGTGCATTTCCTTCTTGTCCTTTAGTTTTACTGGCAGGTCTCAACTCAGCCATGCCCATCTCTTGTCTTCCTTTCCTTCTTTCCTACACCCGGGGATTGAGAGCTCTTGCACTCTATGGAAAGCATCCTTAAAGATCTGCCAGCGCTGTTCTGCTCCTTTGTCCCTGAGGGTGATTTCCCAGGGGGTCCTATTGACTAATCATTTCTGAAAGGTACATTCTATTTTGGGTTTGATGTCATGCATGGAAAGGATGTGGCTATTACTTTTATTCTGGTCCAAGCTCGTATTTTCAGATATTCCATGTATATTCTGCTCTTTGTGAATGTTCTTCCACTACCCACCTGCAGTAGCACAGCACAGATTGTGAGCAAAAAGGAGTATGTTCCTCTGGCACACGTCAAATATGCTATGATGGGGCACTAAGGACACTTATGGCTGACATCAGCTTAACACTCAACATCAGAGTGAGTCCTGTTGTCCAAGCAGCCCCCATGCAAAGCCAAAACAATAACAAAAGCAAACTTATTAGCTTACAGGATCAGAGTGTTACTCAGGACCAGTTTTATTTAAATTATTTCAATCTAGCTGGATCTGAGTTGTTGCTATTCTGCTATGCCCCGATCTCAATGTCTGATCTCTGTGTCTCTGCTACCTAATACTTCCTGGGCACAGGTGTCCTGTCCAAATACCAGCTCAAGAATGGAGTCAATTGCCTTCCTCTGACTTATTTAGTTGAGGTACAAAATACTCAGTCCTACAGAAACAAGTCAAGCCATAGATACTGTCACTTCTGCTATATACTCAAAGCAAAATCACTTCAGGCTCCCTGACGCGTACTTTTTGTTCTGCAACTCTTAATAAAAAGAGACAAGTTTGGCTGAAACTTTTATTGAGTTGGATGTCCCTCACAGACACAGAACAATACTACTTCCCTTATAGATGCTATTGTTGTTTCTGTGCCATTGCTGCTGATTTCTAAAAGCCTTTTTTAAAGAAGCCCTTTTTTTTTAGATGGAAAGCTTATGCTTTCTCGCCTTATGCTTTTCTTCTCTTAAAGGGCCTCCTGACAGGATCCACCATTATCCACTGACCTCTTAATTTATTTCTCCTGTATGCACAGTCTTGCTGGTTTAACAATGCCTTCATTATATAACGAAGATTGCCTGATACTGAAGGAGAAAAATCCATTTCTGACATAGTTCTAATCAGGAAATCAAAAATGGGAGAACTTGAACAAACCTAGGGCACATTTGCAGCGCAGGGTTAACTTAAGATCAGTACTGAGAAATGTGTATTCTTTGGACCTTGGAGAAACAATAGTCAATGCAGAAGTTTATATCATTTATAAAAAGGAAGATGATCTCATATGCTACAGAATCGTGGAAGTGAGAAGTGGAAAAAATGTATTTGATCATCTTGACCTCAGCTCAGGCTTGCTCTGTGCAGTACATTTTCTGGTGCCTTCTCCAGATTTCTTTTAGAGGTGACTAGGGATTTGCTGTTTGTTGCAATCTTTGTTCATTTCTACAGAATAATTTTCACTCAGAGCTGAGAGGGGAACCTGAATTTCCTTTGTCTTCATTTTGGGTCTTTTCTCCTGTTTTTCCCAGATAAAGACTGTTTGGCTCCTGACATTAATTGCACTGGAAGGATGGACAGCTTCTGCCTGAGCAACAATAGTGCTACTTAATACAGACAGCACCACTATTAAGAAATAAAAATGCCAAGGCATATTTCTTGACTTAAAAATATGACAGTTGAATACTGATTGTTACAGCCCAGTCATTGATGGGACAACTTGCACAGAAGAATTGGGAGTGGACCATGAGCTGTGCTGGTGCTTAGCCATGACTGTTCTCACAGCTTGATTAAAATGGGACAGAACGGGGAGGAAAAGCAAGCCCAGAAAGATGGCACCTTTTGGAAAAGTCTAAATTAGAAAGGTTAAGTGTCTAAAGGTAAAAAATTGAATGGCTAAAGGAATTGATGGTTTTCCTTATTTTTGTGTCCCATTTGAAACATTGCAGAGAACTTCGTGGAAGTTTACTTGCATAGCTATTAGACTTTCTTCAAATCACACTCCCTTCATGAATTTGAAGTCCACTTTCTGCATGCCCAGCCATTTGCTTCTCTTGAGGCTGAAAACACTCAAACTTCAAGCATCTAGTAGGGTACAGCTCTAGATTTACCCCATGTTTCAGATCCAAACTGCTTTTTTTTTTTTTTTTCCGTAGTTTTGAAGACAGTTTGCTTGACAAAGGATCTAATTTGACCAGTTGCAGTACCAATGACAGAAGAATAAAATAAAAGAGAGGTAGAAATATTTTCAGTGAAAAGTTGGCCCTATACTTTAAAAATTCAAAAATTTCATGACTCAGAGAACGCTAAATGGCTCTTAGTTCTCCATGGCTCTTCGGTGACCCCCCCAGATGCTTCCTGCCTTGATTTCAGTGTGTTTGTAGCCTTTTGTAGGTTACTTGCATCCCACGCAGACGTCCCCTTACCAACATCCTGTGAACCTCTAGCCATGTTTCCTTGTGTGCGCTTGGCTTCCTACAGCAGAAGGACGGGTTTGTGCGAGGCTGCTTTTCACCAAGTGCACAGGGAGCTCGGTTTGCCTGTACAATGATGCCAACTGTGGTAAATGAACAGTCTATGTTTGACCAAGATATTACCTGTAAATATGGTAACATTTCTGTTTGATTTTTAGCGTTGACTCAGACTTTGTGTTTAAGTCAAAAGGGTGAAGGCAAGTTGGTCAGGAGGGTAAAACCTCAGCAACACTCCATCTCTGCTGGCACCATTCCACACATAGTCTATGCAGACTTATTCCAGACTCTGTCCTGCGAGTGCATGACTTGTCCCTAATAACAGTATTAATAGTGATTCACTGCTCAAGCGTGTTATCAGCCACCGGTCACCTGTTTTTGGAACAGCTCAATCCCAAGCCAAATAAAACCTTTCTAACTAGTAATGACACGCCAGTACACCTGGTGCACTTCCTTGCAAATAGCTCCCTGTAAATGTATGATTTGATCTTAACAAAAACTTTATAGGAGGTTTTCAGCCAAATGTAACTGCGAGCCTGAATCCTCTTCTCTCCTTTCCTCCTCAACTCCTCTTTAACTCCTGTGCTGGGAACAATCCTTAGCCATTAAACCATAATATTTCACTATTGAGTTAGAAATAGGCTTGGCACAAAGGGTTACCTAAAGCTGACACAAACCAGTTTTTCCAGGTTGTGTGCGAGGACCGTGGTTTAAAAGAGTGGAAAGTTACCAGAAGCAGCACAAAGCCAAGTGTTAGTGGATAATCGGAAGGAAGGATCGAAGAAACAACTGGGAAGCCTTAGCCAGGAGGATGGGAGAGACAAGCTTGCATTTAGAGGGGGAAGTTATGACAGGGTCCCTGAAATCAGAGAAGGCAAAACACGAGTTGTAAAGGCAAATCTGAGCTCACTGTAAGTCACTTTTCCCTGTCTGAGCACAGTAAAGAAATTTACACAGAGAAATGTACACAGCATATATTATTTGTATCAAAAGCTATTTACATTTCATGCCACTACGTAAGCCTTGGGTCTTGGTTTTCTGTGTGTGGCATGTGCGTGCAATGATGTACGAGTAGCATGTGCATGTGCATCGCATGTGCATGTGCATTGGCTCATGCATGTCATCGGCCACCGAAGAGTTAAGTGGTGAAAAGGAAGGCTTTGCTTTCTGTGGTAAGGGAGGTGCTCAAAGCATGGGGGAGCAGGAGGCCACCACCCAGTGTTGTGGGTAGGGAGGCAGACCCATCTCTCAGACAGCCCACTAGATAAGGAATTTGCACCACAACAGTATAGATAAAAATTATTGAAGAGGTTACCCAATCTGATTCGGATAACATACGGTCTCCATGGCTTCTTACTTACACCAAATAGGCTCTTTTAGCCACTTTCTTTCTTTACCTTTGCACTATCTTAGCCCCCCGAGAGCAGAGGCAGGGGACACATGCAGTAACAGGTGGCTTCCAGAAGTCACAAGGACAGGACGTGAGAGTGCAACACAGTGGTCTTCTGAGCAGCCCAAGACATAGTTTAACCAAACCTGACATTCTGAAATAAACCACTCCCACTGCTTTCTGCTCCAGGACAGTCCTGGAGAAGCAGTGGGCAAAGCCTTTCTCTGTGGGCACCTTGCCTTCTCTTGACCTTGCCCAGCAGGACAAGGATTTATTTCCCCTGCCTTGTGAGTCGTTGGGGATGAGGGGAATCCCATTGTACAGCTGGTAGTGAGTGCTCCACTGACAGTATTAAATGGTTTTATGGTGACTGTGACCTAGCTCAGGCTTAGATGTTTGCACTGCAGTTGACCATGTTCAGTGAGGCGATTTCCTTCCCTTGAGAGCTATTTTGTGATCCTTGCAAAGAGGAAGCTACAGAAGTGCAAGGTGTTATTAGATGTGCTGGTGCCTTTCTATAGAAAATCATGATCTGATGAGAAAGTTGCTGATCTAGGAGGGAGGACCCGTTTCACAAGACTGAGGACATCCCAACTGGTTTAGAGATTCCTTATACAGAGGACAGTATCCTATCCCACCTTCTTCCTGATGTGTCTTGTCAGTTTGCATCATAAAGGCTGTAAGACAAGGTTACTGTGCATATCTGCAACAGCGAAGGCAGTAAAGCTCTCATTTTGGCCTGGCTGCCATTAGGGCTACTGTAATATGAGTTACAAGCCAGGCAGATATAGATAAGACTCTGCCAGGCTTCTTCTTTCAGAGCAGGCTTTTGCTCTTAGCAAGGCCCTTTTGTCAGGGTGCCATCGTATCACCTTTGCTTTTATATGTCATATTGTAGATTTTTTACAGTGTTTTCCTTTCCAAGAGGCATTGCATCCTATTCCGTGGCTAGTTTAGTGGGCCAGTTCACGGAGTGAGCCATTACTTAATGTGAGAAAAGGATCAGAACCTAGTCCATCAATGAATTGGCATTATTGACCTTAATTCTTGCTGTATTTTGTTGCATCTCCTCCTTTCTGGTTGCCTCCCATCACGCATTTATCGAAGCAGGCACCATCCCC
Organism: Chlamydotis macqueenii; assembly: GCF_036417535.1. Classification (NCBI taxonomy): domain Eukaryota; kingdom Metazoa; phylum Chordata; class Aves; order Otidiformes; family Otididae; genus Chlamydotis; species Chlamydotis macqueenii. The sequence goes on from NC_141556.1 coordinate 135,726,591, forward strand.
CGGGGAGTCACGCCCTGTGCTGAAACCACCTGTGCTCAGAGGAGCCGAAAATGCAGGTGATGAGAGCAGCTGCCAGTGCTGCCCGTATTGGGGGGCACCATCCTCACCATCAGTGGGGCACCGCAGTCCCCACCTCCTTGAGGAGACAGTATCAGTGGCACGGGCTCATCAGGGAGGCATGACGCCATCACATTGGCATCATCCAGTCCCTGGGGTGTTGCGGGGTGGAGGGGGGTTCCGGCAGGGCGCAGGAAAGACAGGGCAGGCTGTGGGGCCAGGGGAACAAAAGGAAATTCATTGATGGAAAGCAGAGGGAGTAATGATCTTGTTTTTATTTTTAACAACAGGCAGCTGTGAATTTTTACGCAGGATTATTTTAGGTCTCGGGCCAGACTGTTTCATGCTTCGTCGGTGTCTGAGTTTCCCCTCCAGCTATCTGAATCCAAGTGATGTTATTTGCAATTACTTTCAAGAAAGCAGAAGCTCAGAGGGAGTGTCCTTGGTGAATGGCTGTAATTTCTGTGCTGTGGCTGCCCAAAAGCTATTACAGCTCTGCTATCTCTGGCTGCCTGCCAGTGGGAAGGATTCCTTCCAGAATTAATTGCATTTCCCGCCTTATAGGTATTCCAGGGAGCAGGGTGCCGGCTCGCAACGGGTGTATTGCCCTCGCAAGTAGATAGCAAACATGTCTTCGCATGCACACTGTGGAAGGGCAGCGCAAGCAAGAAGATAGACAGGTGACTGATTTTCAGGTCTTTGCCCATAGCAGAAAATTAGTAAAGAGAGATGGGAAAGAGAAAATGACGCCAGTGTTCGGCTCATTTTTCTTTCCAGTATTGAGGAAGTGGGAGCTGCTTCTACAGAGCATTATTCACAGTGATGTGCAGAAGCTTTCAGCTCTTTACTTTGCTGTGTGAAAGGAGGGTATGCAAAAAAACTGCAAGCTCAGGGCCTTTGGCTTTATTTTATTTAAATGTTATTTATGTAGAGCTACCTTGGCTGCATCTGTATCACATGGTGACTAGGTGCACAGATTTGAACTTCCCCCTCATCTACATGACATAGCCACATTTGGGTGCAGCCTCTGAGCAGGGTTTGAGACATGCTGGCTGAGCTCAGGCTGTCTTTAGCACAGGCCCCTTGCTTGCAGCACAAGGCAGGAGAACCGTGATATTCCCTACCTGGTCCATTCCCATATGAACTTCTGTCACACCAGCCCCTGGTAGGAGGGACATCCAAAGCAGGGTGCCAGGCCACAGCTCATAGGGGCAGATGGGAACTCTTGGGCAGTTGTAGCATATCGTGCCCATGCAACATGGGGGATGCGTTAGGCAGAGCTCCACTGATCATCAGCATGGCCCTGGGGCAAGAAGCACAGCGAGCTCCAGCCTCTGGCCTGGCACCAAAAGGCACTGCCTGGATTTGGCAGATCTGCGAGCATCTGTTTATGAAAAAACAGCATGTAAAGCTCAATGGCATGGTGGCTGCCCCATCCCTTACCACGCTCGTGAGGCAGGGAGACATGCCAGTCACCCCTGGCGTGGGCTGCATCCATGCAACTGTGCCAGGGCCATGCAGAGCAGCCGCTCCTTCCCCTTCTCCCATCGCATGAAGGGAAGAAGGCATCACCTGAGAAAGCTCCCTCTCTCGCTGTATAGAGAGCTTACAGGGTGGGTTGCAATCTGGCCCTATAGATTTCTGTGTGGTAACTTCAGTATTTTTATGAGAGGGCATGTTGAGACATTATATACTAGCAACATTTTCATAAGATGCATTCAAGAGACCTGAAGTGGTGTTTAGATAGCAGGAACCAGGCAAAGGGGAAGAAAATATAAAGAGAACAAGAAAGGAGAAAAAAAATCCACAACAAAATCCCTTTTCTTTTCTCTCTCTTTTAACACCAAAGTTCCAAAGACCCCAGTGCTGAGACCTTTTGTAAGCTGCCATGAAAATGTTTGTGTTAAAGAAGACACCAATTTATTAAAGCACTGGGGTCATTTTATCTGCTGTCTTTTGATCTCTTTCTCTACAAGGGAACAAAGAAAATTAGAAACCAAACTAACTGTTCATGTAACCTAAATGGGAGCAGAAAATGCTGCTACTGCACAGCTCTACGTAGCCAGCTGCTGTCCTTCTCCGGTTCAGCTTTATTCACTTTTGTTCTATTGCACCAAGGTTGATGTAGTATAATATTGTTGATAATATTTGTATATGACAGGTTAGATAAATGAGATTAGTGATATTTGAGAAGGAGCCCCATTCCTCTTTCTTCACCTGTCAAGCAAAACCTAATTGATTCAACACCTCTAATGAGCTTGGGTGGCTACTTACGGTATAGGGCTCGTGCTGAAAACATACTCTGGAGTCAGCATCTAAGCAGTGTTACGAGCCGTGGGCCAGGTCCCCAGGAAGATTCAGATGTCTGACGGATGTCTTACATCCACACGTTACTGCTCGGCTGCACATAACCACGGAAGCATGTCAGTTCTCTCCGGGTCTGTGTTTCTGTCTGTGAAATCACCAAGGTACCTATGCTGCCACCTCCATGTATGCATATATGCATCCTTACCAACAGCTTGCCCTTGAGCGCAAGTGGGAATCACAAACCTTGGCTACTTTGCCCCTGAGACCCAGTGGAGAAACTTACAGTAGGATTAAAGGAATGCGATACCAGCTTAAACCCAGCAGTGGTGGGGAAGCCCACACATGCAGTGTCACCACTCTTCCCGTACCTTCCCCACGCAGAAGCAAGGACAGGACTATACAGACTTTCCACCCCGAGGGGCACGTGGGAACTCATGGGCTGTAGAGCGTTGGTAGACAGAAACACTACGGCAATTTCTCCTGGCTAAATTACTCTGCTTGGCATAAATAATTAAATGCTATTGGGTCGCACAGAAGAAGAAGAAAGTGAGATTAGCTTGGGAAGGCACTCACTTGGGAGACAGAATAGTTAGACTGAAATCCCTGTTTGGGCATTTAATTATTTATGCCCAGCGGAACACTTTTGCCAGAAGAGATTAAGAGACACCCACCTAATTCAGTAGTCTGCTTATCATTAAGTTTAGCAGCGGTCAGGCAGAACATTAAGATGACTACTAGTATATATCTGCTTAAAGAGAATCCGGTCTTTTGTCTACCATTCTTAAGTTGACAAAAAATGCACAATGTTTGCTTTGTGCACAGCTCCAACATCAGCAATGCAATCAGCATTGTTAAAACAGAAAATTAGTACTAGTATTAATTAGTATTAACATTTAGTATTAGTAAAAGTTATACAGATACATAGAAATGGTTAAGTGCTGTTGCAGGAAGATGAAATTTTAAATTAATGTTTTCTCATATAAGATGCAGTGAAAGAGGCAGCTTACAATGTGAGATAGGTCATCCGTACCAAAAAAGAAATGGATTTGAAGATTTGTTAGAGACATTTTAAATGTGAACTGCATAAACAAAAGGATCCCATTTGTGTTATAGAAAACGTTTATTTAGAATTCAGAATTTACTTCCCTTAGCTACTGTCAAAAAAAAATGACTATGGTGTTAAAATATTAGTGGAAAATTTGATTTAGCTGGTGAGTGCTGCAAGTAGAAATAACTATTGTTGGCTGTTTGCATGAAAATGGAGAGCTGATGTGACAGCTGATTTGGTTGAACACGACATAGCTGCCTTAACCTGCAATAGCCAAGTGTGGTGAAGTCTGGGCTGTGGTCACTGGGAAAGCATTGAGAAGATGGACAGCCTGGGATCCCATACATGTTCAGACAGCTTGAGCTGCTCACTAAACCAAAGCAGCTTGAGCTGCTCACTAAACCTCAGTAATTTGCTGAGAATATTTCTACAGCAGTACACACTCAAACTGATGTTTTGCAGTAGGCTTGGAATATAAGATTCACACTTATTTATCACTGTGTACAATTCTTCTGAGGTTACCGAGCAGCCAAGGGGCACGGTTGGCCAGGGAGCATCCCAAGACAGGAGAGTACAGCTGTGTCCTTCACATCTGCTCTGATTCCCTACAGTTCCATAGCACCACTGCACCCCACATCTGATCTCATACACCAGCTGTCTGAAGCCAGCACCTTGCCATTGTCATTGCTGTCATGACCATGCAGACTCCAGGCTCTCAAGAACTTCATTTCTCTCCAGGGTCAAGAGGACTGCTTGCATTCTCAGGTGTGACTAGAGCTTCAGAGGGACCGCCATGCAGAACTGCACACAGTCACTGCTCTTTTATGTTGTGAACTGCACCAAATTGTTGCTAAAATACAAAGGAGTAGCGTTGGTGTTGTTAAGCAGAAGGTATGCTGCCAATGTCAGGAAAGCCATTTATGTCAAGGTTTTCAAAGCCCCAGATAATCTGGAAACTGCTTAAAGCAGACACGTATTCTGCTCACGTAATTTATTTTGCCTACGAGGCTCTCTCTGATTTCACTCCTTCAGTGCTATTAGCACTTCTCATCAACTATTTCCTTGTTAGAACATCAGTTGGAGAGCTTTTATGTGGTTGTTATTGCTAAGAAAACTTCTTTACATATACATCACATATGATTTCCCTTATCTGTGTTCTTCAGACTACATCTTGGCAGGAATATACCACAGGGCAGTATTAGTGCTCCCAGTTTCTGATTAAGTCACTAACCACAACAGTGTGCAAACGTACAATAACACTATGCCATATTTTATGCTCACATTAGACAAACAAGCCATTCAGGATTGTGTCCCAAAGGAGAAAATGGCAAAGCTGGGGACGAGGATCACTGTCCCAGTTTCGACCCCATTCACCACATAAAAGGGTCAGAAGGTTGTAAAGTGATCCTAGTACTCAATGATTTTAACAGTAGAAAGCAGAAACATGAAAGCCTTCCGAGCACTGTTCTTGTAAACAGGACTCAAAGTGAGCAAAAATGGCTCTAGGCACCAAAAACTTTATGATCTTCCTTCAAATTCTGGTCTGCATCTCCTAAAGGTGGGGTGCAGGATCAGATGCAGAGTATTTAGGTTTCCTTACATCTGCCAGTGCTCTTTAGAGCTGCTTATGCCTTCTTGCACCTGCAAACTGGGGCTAAAGAAAGGTGGAAACAGACGTCAAAGCAGAAGGAAATAGTCCTTCTAGGAGCTTCTGCGCTTTGCTGTAATTGCCTCTTCTGCTCCCTCCTCAACATGCAGGTTATATAAACTTCTCTCAGCTTCATGGCAGTCTGAAAAAGGGATTTAGCTTTTTAGAGTGAAAATGGGGCTGATGTGATGCTCAGCAATGAGAGGACAATTGCAGTGTAAAATTGGCTGGCGTGTGCGCGACAGACTGGAGGGTGATGTGAAAGGAAGGTTGTAAGGGCTGATTTGATTAAAAGGCTGTGAAAGCAGCATCTGAATGGGTATGTCTGGAAGGAAAGGGCGTCTGGGGGGACCGTTTTCCTGCAGGGTGGGGCTTTTGGTGTTTGGCTTCGCAGATGCTAGCTACAGAAATGCTAGGATTCAAGAGCACACACTTGGCTTTAAGTGTGGGACAGGCCATATTTTCAAGGATGTGCACGGATATATCAATAATTTCAAAGATTTTCGTTTTATTTTCTGAATGCAAGGGAAATTTTGTCTTTCTTTTCAGAGGCAGACTGATATTTTAGGAGTTCTGTACAAGACGTTTTCAGTATCATGTAGCATCTGCCTACAACAGGCCCTCTTTTCTCCATCATATTGACATTTAATAAAAAATTCTCTGTAAAAAAAAAGACAGTACAGACCAGGGAAAATTCACAAAGCTTACAGGATCATGTTAATGCATTTCATATTTGGACATCATGATGGGTTCCAGCCTAAAAATTGGACTCTCAGATGTGGTCACAGCACAAACTATTATGCTTATTATTAATGACAAAAAGAGCTTCAGGTTGACAGCTAGACAAATAAACAAGAGCATTTTGCTCTTCTGTAATAGCAACACAGTGAAACTACATCTGCCAGTCACACATAGCAAACTATTTAAATCTATCAGATGTGCTCCAAAACCCTGCGGAAACAATCTGCTGACAGCAGCACTGTGCGCTGGCAACATGCCACTGGCAGGTGCCTGTGCTTAAAGCCATGACCCAAATTTTACGTGTTGCCACGGGTATTTAAAGAAGTAAAATTGAAGCGCATGTTGGTTCATCAAATGTACTTGCCTTTCCTTTTTCTTTTCTTAGCAATCCCTAATCAAGTTGAAATTGTCTTTCTAATGAGTTATTTGCTATCACAAACCCCAACACTTTATTCATTAGCATTGTTGAGGTGCCTGGGCAAAACCAGTCATAAATCATTACTCACATAGCTGAAATTTTTGTTAACATCTTTCATTTCCAATTTGTATCAGGACAGGGCTTGCACTCACTTGAGTGCACAGAGTGACAAGTTGAAACCTGAATTGGGCTTAAAGTGATTTCCACGCACAAGACTGCTCCCCTCCTCTGGTGGGAAACACATGGGGAGATTCTTACTGCCTGTGATACTCAGCAAGCATTCACAGCATTTACTGAGTGTAAAGTTGCCTCCCTTAGACGAATTTGTATCACCAGAGTTATTATTCATATGAGAGAGACATAAATAATAGAGCCAGAAGACTCCAGCATGCCACAGTCACAAAGCCACATGATATGCAGGGATTTGAGTGGGGAGCATTAGTATTATGCAAGAGATCTGTTAACGAATTGTGTAATTTAAGGAACACTCATTTCTAAGGATGGAGAAAAGGGTGTCTAAATAGCAATCTTCTATCAAGTGGAAGTGGTGTGGACTGACTTTAAGAGTCTCTGATTTATATTTAATAAGAAAGCAGGAGTGCAAAGACTAGCCTTTCAAAAGCTGGAAAAAGCAAGTCTGTCCCTCACCCAAGCCTCAGGAAACAGGGTCAGGCTCTAGGGGAAAGAAAAGGAATTTATGTAAATACACAAACTCCAGCCGGAGGTTTAGCTGAAATATTTGGTCCTTTAAAATCTGAAACAAAAACCTTCCGCAGAGCTGGCTGCCTAGGTTCTGGGGTTTGGTGGAGTAATATGTTCCCTTGTGTTTTTATTCCTGTCACCATAATGAAAGCTGACTTGCTTTTTGAATAATATATACTTTATCTACATAGTGAGAGGAACTGAAATGAACATCATTTACTGCAGGTTTATTTAAAGGGCGCCTAATACTAAACAGAGTGTCCATTATAGCTATAAGGGTTTTTCAACACAAGGAATGGAAAAACTAGCAAAAAGTACATTTTCACTGTAAGCAAAATACCTTTGAAAAACTTGTGTCTCCTGCCTTATAAACAGATGAAGGAGACATTGCACTAGCACAGTATGTGCTAGCTTTGGGATGTCACATGGCCGAAGATGAGGACCTGGAAACCTTGAGTCTTTTAATGACAAAACGTATCTGTGAATACAGAGCAAAACAGACTTTGCTTTGGCATTTCCCTCAGCAACGTCTGGGTGTAAAAGGAACAAGATTTAGGGCTTGTCTTGTCACACCACCCCTGCCACACAGATGCTGGAGGAGCTGTTAGCCCGTTTGACACCTTTTTCAGCAGCTCATGCAAGGGACAGCCATCAGTGGCTGCTGGCATGCAGCAGTCAACTTATCCCCACAGCAAAAGACTACAGACTGCAGCGGGATCTGGTGAATAACTGGGAAGCAATAGAGGAGTGGAAGGAGTCAAACTGTAGAAATGTCCCTGGTAAAATGTTACCTGTCCTATAAACTTTTGGGGATGGCTTTTCCTTCATCATCTTGTTCTAAGACTGATTGAAATGATCTCAGCTACCATTGCTGCTGACTACTTTTACGTCTTGTGCAACAAAACACCCCACAGCGCATCAGCCACCAGCTGATCAGGGCAGGTGATATTTGTCCTGGATATTCAAGCAGATTCTGGCCCTGCAGTTCTGCTAAAAACTCAGGCAGCCACAAAGCATTTAGATACACAGCTTCTTGCTTGTCCTGGTTAATACAGCCCCTTTGCAGTATGCGTAGAAGAAGTTATTGCAATAGAAAGCAAATAATTTAGGACTTAGCTGCCCTTCCACACATGCTTCTTCCTCAGATCACCTGGATGCAGGACTCCACCTAGCAAAGGGACACCACAAGAAGTAGCAGTGTATTTTTCATGCCTCAATGATTTTAACTCCCTCTGCTATGGGCTGCTCATGTCCCAGCCCTCCAGATGAGTCCAAGTGCAGAATTCAACTGCGTGATTTACTTCACCAGTGCAAGGAAGCCTTAACCGTGTCTACACCATTACCAACTGGTCACATTGTCTTTCCATTCCTATCTATCTGGGTCCAATACAAGAACACAGTCCTCTACTGATTTTTTGTTTACTATTATTCTGGTGAACAAAAAAAAAATGGCAAAATGACAGAGTATATAATCTCTAATAGTAAATTTTCCCAACAGTTTTTGCAGTAGAAATAGATCCTAAATGTGAGGAGGAGTTCTGTGAAGCTTGAAAGTCTAAAGTATGAAGTCCATATACCCTCATCCCATTCTGGTGGTAGAGCAGAAGGAAGCTTTTCTTTAGGCAGCTGTATTTCCCCTGAATGGTGGGAAATGCAGCCTTCAAAAGTGGATGGTTCTGTGAAATGGATCAGGAAAGATGGGCCCACTTGGGTGTATTGTTGTTCTACTAGCACAAAACTCATTCCAGAAAATGAATGCCAGCAGCCATATAAGCATGCAGCTGGACAAAACATCTGTGTTTCAAGAATACAGTGGGAAGTGACCATATGCACAAGGAATCCTAATTTCTTTGTTCAAGGCTAAACATGAAACGACAACAGGAAGCCTTCCCAGTGATTAAGACCAGAGCCTAACAGCAGTACCTGATAGCCAAAAACAGGTATGAGTGATTTAGACATGACTAAATCTTGTATTAACAAAAGATCATTACATCTAAATTGGTTTTCTTGGAAGATGAAAGGATTTAATTTTTAAGAGTATCTGTGCACAAAGTGATATGAAGCAATCCAATTGAGAGACAAACCAAGGACAGAGTTGTTCAGTGCACCCGAAGCAGGTGTAAGACGGGGGACAGTAGACGTCCTCATGGTTTTATGGGACTCTGTGGGTATTAGGAACCCCTGCCACCAGCTGAGCTGCGATTTCACTTGCAGACCTTTACGGCCCAAAGCATTAATGTTTTTTTCCATTGAGGATCATGAGCTGGGGCCTAGAAGTAATTAGTTGGAGCTCTAACAGTAGAACTGCACATTGATGTTCAAACATGGACTTGCTTCTGCTAGCAAAAAAAAATCTCATGCCAATGCTTGCAAATACAGCAGAGCAGGAAGTATTTTCCTGGGTCTGTACAGTTCTCTGCCAAGAAGGATCTAACTCTCTCAAGAACTGTAAATAGTCCCAGTACTTTCCATGTTAATTAACTGTGCAATGGGCCAGGTGTTATTCCATTATTAGTTTGCGCACAGGATTTTTAACTAGCACAGTGAAGAGAGACAGAGGCCCAGCAGGATGCAGAGCTCCCTCCGCTCCCACTTGTGCGCCTGTAAGGAATCTGGGCCAGATCCAGACCTCAACACCAACCACAATAACACATGTAGCTTCAAGGGGAAGGATTCATTTTACCTAGTTCAAGTTGTCTGGCGAGTAGATGCCCAGCATAAGATAGTTGTGCAGGTTCTTTCTGTAGTTAGTGGAGAGATACAGGCATTTCCATGAGCAATTTGTCCCACTCATCTCAGATGGCAGTCAATTTGATGTAGGATTTCTGCAGCTCTCTTCCCATACTTGGTTGCACATCCAAACCTTTGCACTCTCTCTTTGGTCCTTGACTAAATGCATGCTCAATGGAGCTGGTTCACCAAAAATTTTCCTTTACTTCTTCCTTCTCTCCTCTTCTCTCCCCTTCTCTCCCCTTCTCTACTCTTCCAGGTTAACTTTTGGTTGGATCAATTCTCATAAGTGGTTCATGTACAGTTTTAGGATGGGAGTCTAAGCATCATACGTGACATAGACTAAATGCAAAATTTTGAGAAGATGCAAGTTGAGATTAACACTATGTTATTTTTCAAGGTCATGGCTGGGGTCTGGGGAAGGAATAGAGAAGAGGAAAGGGAAACCATTTAATTTCACACGGTTTTTGCAGGAAGCATTAACCCTGAGAAGCAAATGCACTTTGATGTATTCTGCCCACCCTTTCTTCTGTCTGATGACCTCTTGTCTTCCCTCTTTACCTCAAAGTAGTTCCCCATAGTAATGTGACCTTGATAAAATGAAGTGAGACGTGCACTCACTCTCACCACGTTGAAGAGGCTAGGAGGGAACAAGGATTAGGGAAGAGTAAAATAGTAAGCTGTGTGAGAAGGGACAGTGGCAAAACCGTGCAAGGAGGTCACACACAATTTGCTTGAAGTATTGAATGCACTTCTTGTCTCACTGATGCCCCAGTGTGTTAACAATAACTCAAGAAAAGCAACATTCTTGCCTCAAAAAGCAAATAATTGCTACAAAGGAATTTCCTTTGTTTTGAAGATATTTGTTAGTTTATATCTTCATGTCTTAAATCTATTTACATTTCACTATGATTAACGGTTGCCGTCCTTGATTCAGGCACTTAACTGTTTAATCTAGTCCTAAAATCAGATAGATTTTAGAGATAAGATAATTAAATTTTGACCCTGTTAGAAAAAAAAAACACAAACCCAGAAATAAAACCCTCATGTTCCACTCACTTCCTGGGCAAAACCAGCATTTTGACTGATACAATTCTCCTTTTGATTTCCTGCTGCCAGACTTTGGCCACTATCAATCAGATTAATTAGTATCTCTTGACTTTTCAGCAGGACTAACCGTGGGTGAAGGTATGCCTCAGCAAGGATGAGAAAGAACTTCAGCAGCTACAGGTAAAGGGGAGATAAGAAAAACTACTCTTTTGGTAACTCAGCTTAGATTTTTGTCTCAGTTTATTACCACTTGAGACAGGAGTGCTGGTGGACGAGAAGCTCAACATGAGCCGGCAATGTGCTCTTGCGGCCCAGAAGGCCAACCGCATCCTGGACTGCATCAAGAGGAGCGTGGCCAGCAGGTCGAGGGAAGTGATTCTCCCCCTCTACTCTGCCCTGGTGAGACCCCACCTGGAGTACTGTGTTCAGTTCTGGAGCCCCCAGCACAAGAAGGACATGGACCAGATGAAGAAGGTCCAGAGGAGGGCCACAAAGATGATAAGAGGGCTGGAGCACCTCTCCTGTGAGGACAGGCTGAGAGAGTTGGGGCTGTTCAGCCTGGAGAAGAGGGGGCTCTGTGGAGACCTGATAGCGGTCTTCCAGCACCTCAAGGGGGCCTACAAGAAAGATGGGGAGAGGCTGTTCAGTAGGGCCTGTTGTGATAGGATGAGGGGTAATGGTTTTAAAATAGAGGGGGGTAGATTTAGATTGGATATTAGGAAAAAAATGTTCACAATACGAGTTGTAGAACACTGGAACAGGTTGCCCAGAAAGGTGGTGGATGTCCCATCCCTGGAAACATTCAAGGCCAGGCTGGATGAGGCTCTGAGCAACCTGATCTAGTCAGGGATGTCCCTGCTCCTTGCAGGGGGGGTTGGACTAGATGACCTTTGAAGGTCCCTTCCAACCCTAACCATTCTATGATTCTATGATTCTATGAAACTCACGAAGGTGTTACTAAGCCTAATCTACTTATTAAACAGGATCCTTCCCCCGTGCATGTGGGTGCAACCCACAGTAGTTCCACTGAAGCTCCTGCCACTGCCTTGTTCCCTTGACCAGGCAATTTCTGTTCACATGGTCACATGTAGAATATGTTACTCACATGAATAGCTCCAGATTTTTCTTCTAGGCTGGCAGCCTTGGCACCAGGTTCAGACACCTGCATTCACTTGACTACAGTGTAGGTGTTGTGAGGCTAGTGTACAAGCTTCTGCTGTAGGCAGTGGAGAGCTGGGGCTTGGTTAGTTGCCTTCGTATCAGCGTTTGGCAAGGCAAAAGACATCTTTGATTACCCTCAATTGCCCAATGGCACTGAACACTTAAATTTAAGCAACAGACTTGAGCCCTGATCAGTTCAGCCAGTGGAGCCTAAAGAGGAATTCAGGGCACATGCAGAAGTGCTCACCTGAGGGTGAAATCAAAGGGGTCTCTAGACCTCTTGGACTGTCCTGGCTGGACCTCCAAGACTATAGCAGGAGCATGGGCACATAGCACGCATGTGCCCTGAATGTGGGCACCTGCATGTAGGCACCTGAGCCTCTCCCAAGCCATCTAAGCATAAATCTGTGCTCGTGTGTGCACTGCTTACGTGTACTGCTAGCCACAGCTGAGTAGGCAGGTGGGTGAGATGCTCAGCCCATAGCAATACCAACAGAGTATGTTAATTTAGGCTCAACACTGTCATAACCATAGCCATGGGGCATCTGTCTGTGCTGACCAGAATCGGCTCAGGATTGCCTGCAAATGCCAAGCAGACATACCCCAGGAACTGGGTGTATTTTCCCTGTTTCCTTTTTAGAAGTTTGTCCAGATGATTATTATTTATATAGGTTGAGGTTTCCATGTAATCGGATGTAAATACCAACCATTTATTTTCCTTAGTGTTCAGGGATTATGATGGGTTCTGTCTCTTTCATGGCAGTGTGTAGAACGGTGTTCATTACCATCATTTGTTTTTCTAGCACATTCTTTCTGTCTGCGAGGTTTGACACTTTGGAGCCTTATTTGATCTGCAGTGTTATCTCTTAAATCTATCCCTGGCTATATACTGTCTTTTTAATTTTCAAACGGTGTCAGAAGAATCCTTGAAGAACTCAGGCTGACATCCAAGAAATATTTGCCACCTAATGCTCCCCTGAGCAACTAAGTCTCTTGAGAGCAATAGGACTTTCATTCTTGAATTATTTCCCCAGTGAATACAAGTGTTCAATTTGCTGTTTTCTGTCTTTAAGATGAACAAAAAAAATGTCCACAAGAAGAAATGTTTTGAAACATTTTGATTCCAAAATATCAATGTGTTTCATTTTGGTCTATTTAATTGACACAAGCTCCATTTCAGGTCACCTGAGGGTTAAACGGGATTTCTCTGTTGGGGTCCATTGCCTTGTGCTGTTGTGGTTTTGGAGCCTGATGCTCGCATTTCTTTTTCCCTGGAAAACAGTTTGACCACGCTGTGCTTCCCCTAATGATAAGACCTTCTTGTAGGTGTTATTTGGAAAATGTTGAGGCTCAGGAACTCCAGCCCAAAGCAAAATATAGGTGTTCATTCCTGTGCATCTAAGTGACATGAGAAGAAAAGTTCAAGTTGATTGGCCTTGAAATTAAACATATTGAGCACAGTCTTCTGAATTAAGCTGAACATTTCTGAAAATAAAATTGAAAATTGAAAAAAAAAACAAATAAAGCTTTCTACTGTCCAGCTCTTATTACTTGCTGTCGTAAGTAACTATCATCAGCTGTAACATAACAGATTCTAGAAGATGTAAGTCACACACCAAGCATAAAGTTGAATTTAGTGTTGAGGAAACAGAGGCTGATTTCCAACCCTTTATAAGTATCATATGTCAACCGTTACCATGCACTAGCGAAAAAAAAGTTAAGCTATGTTTTAATAAAAGCATAAATATATCCTTGATGGCAGTACAATATGTAGCAAGATACTTGTAGACTTGAAGTAATCTATTAAAGTCTATCAAACTGATTTTAGATTATTTTTATCCTGCTTTTTGTTATGTGAATATTTCTTAAGACAATACTTTAATTAGGTGACCAGATGAAGCAGTTCAGAAATATAAACTTTCTGAAGTATTGAAAATGTCAGATAGCTGATAAATATGAGTGCATAAGGAAATATTACTGCCTGCCCAGGCAAATGGCACCCACATTTGCCACCCAGTTTCTCCCCTGAGCAACTAGCATCCAGTTCAGTTCTCCCCAAGCCCTGAGTAGACACACTCATGGTAATTATCACTTTGTAAATTGTCACTCATGGCTGTCTCTTTAAAGGATGGTATAATTACAGTATCATATTACAGATAATGTTATTTATTGGATAGTCTTTCCTAGACACCTGTCAGTACATATCACTTCTTGTCTGTGGATACACCTCATAAACACCTCCTCAGAAAATACTGTATATCTGATCTTTTGATTTTCCACCTCCAGGTATTAGTAGGTCTTCTAACTCTAAGCTCTTGAAGATGCCATACGATAGGAAGGATGGCTAGAAATAAAGGTGGGTTTCAGGAAACCTCTGAAGCATTTATGGACAAAGAAAGAAGGTTAAACAAACAAACAAACAAAGCAAAAGGAGGTTGGCATATTTTTTTAAATTCAAGATTTTACTGAGTAGACTGGCATTTTATTCTAGACTTTCCCTTGATCTTAGAAAGCTACTCCGTCTAGTTAAAGTGGCACAGAAGTGTATATGGCAGTCTGAGATACTCCCATATGAGAAGGGAATACGCTTTGCTTCTGTAGCGCACATTTCATGCTTCCAAGTTCTCGTTTGTACTTAACTAAATTAAATTTAAAAAGTATCCTCCTAACTAGCATAGTGATTTGGACATGAAAGCTATATAGGCATAGCTACATAGACACCAATTTGTCAACGAGCAGGGAAAAGACATGATCCTACTATTATTTAGCATCATTCTCTCTAGTGCTGAACTCTCTTCTGTTGGCTCAGGGACTCCACAGGTCCTTGGCAATGTGATGCCAGCAGGTTTGTTGTGTTTTTTGGAGTTGATGTCGAGGCACAGCATGTCAGTGCCAAATACCTCATTGCTTCTTCAGGAGTCTTAGGGACCTCTGTCCAGAGCAGATTGGCTCCACAGAAGGAAAATATCCACAGGAAAAGTGTCCTTAGTGCTGGCAGAAAGGCAGAATTCTTCTTTTCTCTTCTGCTTTCTCTTCTTTATATTCTCCAACAAGTTTGCTAATCAAAGTGGCCATACCACTTAGTACAGTGGATATTTTACCTACCGAAAGCACAGCATTACTGTGTGCAAACAGTACCTTGCACACAGAGGAATGCAGATTTAAACACGAGTCTTCTGAGATAACTGCACAGTTATTATGTGAAAACATGCTGAAAATTGATATGTATAGGTTTCCTGTTTGAGAAGGAAACTGTCCTGAAAATCACAGAGCAGCCTAACAGCAGCTCATATAGGACTGTATCATCTTTCCCTACAAAAACTCCTGAAGGAGAGAAGGAGGAAGATGCCATATAAGGCACGCATTCAGATTGCCTAAGTCATTTTACTGGGTTGGGCTATTGCTCTGGCAAGTGAATGCTGCTCCAAGAAACACCTATTTCAAGTTGAATTTTATTTTCCTTTTCTACGAAATGCACCTCTGGCATTCCTGCTTCCCCAGGCAGGGGCTTACCTGCTCTGTTCCCACTGTCCTCATGTGGAGAGCAGGCTGTGCTGTTTCTGGAGGGTGAGGAGGGTTTAGTGCCTGGCAGACAACTGGAATCACCCACACCTGGCTGAGGAGCTGATGATTTTTGAAGACTTCCCCTTAATGAATCATCAAGTGCCTTTCCTGGGCAGTCATTTTGCCTTGGGCGAAGTTATTGCCCACACCTGGATGAAAAGGTCCCAAGAGGTTCCTTGAGCAAACCACACAGTGCACCTACCCTTTATTCATTATATGGTCTGATTTCAGGTCCTGAAGATTGAGTTTGCTTTCCAATCTAGTTCCATTTCCTGGGACACTAAAACACATCTTTATCAGCTTTTAATGAACAGTTTGTCTTCATTATTGCAGTTACTTTATCAGTGGGTTGCTATGGCATATTTATATTATGCAATTGCTGCTGTACACAGGTGCTGTTGCAGAGAAAGGCATACTTCTGTGCTTGCAGGGGGGACACAGGTTTGCTTTCAGTTCCTGGGCAGCTGGGATATCTTCAGAGCTACGGGCAGTTTTTGGGAGTGCCTACCACCTACCTTCAGGGCTGCAATCCTTGTCCTGTGGAGAAAGGAACAAATGGGGCTATTGCACAGTGTGAGGGCCTCTCCACTGCAAGAGTTGTATCAGAGGAGCAGATGTACTGGGGAGCTAAAAGGATGCTGGAGTCTCTTCCTCGTAGCCCCAGGCACTGTGGCAGCTCACAGTCACTTGTGATGGGGCTGCCCAGCTTCATCACTTGGCTTCTGCCAACCTGCAGCTCTGAGATAGACACCTACACTAAGATAAAGAGACATATAACATACACAGAGGAGCTACAGAGGAGAAGGTCACAGATGTTGAATATTCTCTGGCTTCCCCTGCATAACAGGCCACAGTAATGTTCCCAGTTTCCACTGCTTTGAGCCTCAGAGCACTTCTGGCCAGAGTGTACCTTTTGCAGTTTAAAGACCAAAGGGAGAATCCACCATTCTCTCTTCTAATTTGTTCCACTGACTGATCTCCTTCACTATTAAAAATCATGTTTCCTACAGCAGAATAACCCCTGCCTTAAAAAATATAAAAGGTATTAGTTGGACACAGTTAAATCTGACCTAAGTAAAATTCAAGAGTGAGTGAACTGTCCCCATTCCAAGATCATGTTATTGCTCCCAAATTATCGAGTATTATTGCTTCTGGCAGTGTCTGTTCCCAAAATAAAAGGACCTCAATTTAAAGAATCACTTAGTTTCTCATACAAACAATGATGAGATACTAAAACCTATATGAGAACTGAAGGCTCCATCTGTCTTGTAAAAATAAGTCCCACATAGCCACATGTTACTGCATAGGCTTCCTGGTGGGAAAGCCCTTGTTCAGCCAAGCAGGATCACTTGTCATCACTAGTGACGGGAAAGATACAGTCTGTCCTGCCGCCTCTCCCAGTCTGGCTGGTTCGCTGGGTAGAACAGCTTTATGGTGACAGGGATCACACCTATCACAATTTAGGGAGGACTCCAGATTATTTCCCTGCATGGCTGACCTTCTGGCTGAGCACACCACCGTGCACAAGGCTACAATCGTGTTGGCTGTTGGAAGCACAGGTAACGCTGTTGAGAAGACTGGGCACTGAGATTTTCGGTGAGGAATCTGTGCTCTGTCAGTACCCTGCCCCTCTGCATGTGTTTTTTTCCCTTCCCCCTCTCCTATAACCTCTTTGGAGCAGGCACTGTTCCCCACTGTGTTTGTTCAGCACATCGTGGAACAAGGCCTGTCCATGCTATACGAACAGTTACACAGCATTAAATATAGATGTCAGCTCCTGTCATGCCATTGCCTGCCGAGAAAGCATGCATCACAGTTTTGAAACCGCGGTACAGCGTTAGAGGGACTAAACAGTTAAATTCTTATGGAAATCAAACATTTTGCTCCAACACTTCCCTTTCCTTTTGTTTTTTACACTTGCTTTCCTGTCATATGTTATCCTGTCCCCCACCCCGTCCCTCACTGCTGGCTGCCAACCGAGTGCTTGCGTGTGCGTGGAAGTGCAGTGGCTTGCCTCCAGGAACAGTGCTGCTCTCCACAGCAAGGCTTGGCCATGCTGAGGTGTTTCGGTGTCACTCGTCCTCTCTTCCTGGAAAGGAGGACAGCTTGCAGGCTCAACATCCTTGGCCTACAACCTGAAAATCTGTCCCTTGCACCTCCTGCTGCCGTGGCCTGGCAGAGCTCCTCCACAATGGCAGGAAGGAGCTGGCTACAGCCCTCCACTGCTTGTGCGGTCAGCGTGTCTGCGGGCGCATGTTTGTAGCCCATGCACCTCCAGACAGCATGACAGGAGAAACATCAGGACAACATCCAGCCAGCGTTTATTGAACTTGGCCAACTGCAAATGATAGAGAGAGCAAATTGCTGTTAGGAGGGAGGTTCTCTCTCTGGGCAGGGCTGATGCCAAAGCAGAAGAAGAATGCAGAGCAATGTGGGAGATGCAGGAATGACAGGAAACATTGTCGGAAGCAGCAGGAAGACCAAGGCCCGAGATGGCAGGATGTGTTTTTCGGAATGGGTTGGCAGGAGAGGATGGGTGCTGGTGCCACGCTGCCGGACTTGCTGCCGCCCCGAGTGCGGAGGGAGAGGGGGGACTTGAGCAGGGGAGGAGGAACAGTAAGAACCATTTTGGAAAGGAAATGAGGCCTGAAGAAAAGCCGGCTGCCTCTATGAGAAGCCAATAAAGCACTGAGGTAGCTGAAACAATAAATGGCTGTTGCTCATTAGTTTCCTGTTCATTATTTGCTGGCTGAAAACAAATGGAGGTTATGGGAAATGGAGGGGATTTTCTTCAAGTTCTGGGACTCAGGGGGACATAGAAAGGGGGATGGGGCTGGGGAAAGGACAAAAGAGAAAAGTTCACAGCAGTGCCTTCCCTGAAAACGTCAGATGCAGGCATGTGCCGGCTGTAGACTCCATTGCTGAGGGGCAAATGACTTCTGTGAGACTAGAGGAGTGGAGTGGAGGGTCAGACCCCACCATTTGGGTGCAGAAAAACATGCAAAACTGTATGGTGTGCTACAGTGGTGCGCTACTCTGGTAGACATCAGGAAGTGGCTGAGGGAAGGAACTGCCTAAGTCCCATGGTTTCTTGACCCATATCATCAGTTCCTCCCATAAAAACAAGGGTCACCTTTTGTACTAGAACTGTTTAGAAAGCTGCCCAGGAGAATTCAGTATCACAACAAGCCTTCGAGATGAGTAATAGGTACTAATATGTTGTGGGCAAGATCTGTCTTTGCTCCTGTGACCGGACTCAGGGCACATTACGAATTTTAAGCTTGCCTTTAATATAACATCTCCAACCAGTTAAATCAGACTGGGGAAAAAAACCTGCCCATATTTGGCAGCAGAGTGAATTCATTCTCCAAGCTTAGTAGCAACCTGACTAATCAACTTGCATATTCTTTATTACAGGCTCTCACTTGCTTTTAAAGATAGACTTATCTCTGCAAATAGGGTGATTCTTTGAAGTTCTGCATCTAGAAAGAAGAAATTAGCAAGAAAGGATTTATTCCTGTCTTTGTTTACTTACTAGACATGAGAAGTGAACAATCATTTGTCTTTTTTTCCTTATTCCTGGCACTTTCTTCCTTTCTTCAGAATAATTTACATTAAAACATAGACCTATCTGGCTAAGTAAATATAGACAGATAGCTTGCAGGACAATGGCTTAACAATGCTGATAAAGAGAAACAGCAAAACCAGAGCCATGGTTTTATGGTTTTTCTATCAATTCTCTTTAACAATTTATATACAGGCACTTACTTGCCAGTTACCTTGCCCATTTTCATAACTTTAATGCAATGAATTCAATTTCTGTAGAGCAGAAATGCATGCATTGCTTTTCACATCTAGGATGAAAGATATGTGTTTAGGAAGATGGCGAGTTACGTGAAGGAATTAATCAGACAAAAAGCTGAAATTGCCAGCTGACTGTCCCTTTCTCTTTTCAAGCATGGGAATCAGCAAAGATGATGCTATTTAATTTAAAGGAAAAAGAGAGTTAATGTTCAGATGAAAAGTATGCCTGCGATTAGTCAATGTGATTTAAGGTTTCTGGAATGAAGCAAGTTTGATGCCAAATATGGGGAGTTCCTTCCTAAATTGCATCATACTTGCTCAGAGAGGTTACTTGCAGTTGGAGTAAAAGGGTTAGGTGTCAACTTCAGAGCCACTTAAATTACAAAGGCTGAGCTCTGTCATCTTTAGGCAGGGAGGTTTGATCTTTTGCTGTCTTTGAGCTGAAGGCTGGCAGCCCAAGCTGCCTATGAACCCACTGATGAGTAGATTCCCTTCCTTATTCTGATGTACGGAGCAGCATGGGTAACACATGGGACATGTTCGCTCACTCTGTGTGATTATCTGGGTTATATTTTTCCATTTTTCTCTTGGGATCCGCCTTCCTGCTAATTATACAAATGAAACAGTGTCATCTGATTAAAATATCAGGAGGATTCAATGGTGCTGGTGGAGAAGTTCTGAAAACAGAAGTCAGAGATGAGTAAGGCTTGAATGTGCTGGTGCAGTATGAATGAACGTGTCAAAAACATGTCAATGGCCATCATGTTCTTGCATGCATTTAAATGCAGGCCTTGGCAATATTTTCTCATTTCAGAGTTTGTCCCTCTACTTACCTGCTACTGGAGATTCATGTAGGTGGAATTAGATCTTGCAGAAGTGGGGAAGCAATTCCCCAGGGGTAAGGGAGGGGACATCTGCCTAGGGGAACCAGCCAGAGGACTGGTTTCTGCTTAAGTGTAGAGGCAAAGTAGGTTTTTCTAGCAAACAGAAAATTCTGTTTTACATCAAATTCTGTTTTAGTGGTTAGGGCACATGGAGATAGGGTAGGGCTGGGAAAGAAGGGGCTCCACAGACTTTTGTTATTTTGTTCCTGCCTTCCCATAGTTCTCCTCAGAAGCCAGGCAACCTCGTGGAGATGGAGGCTTTCGGTACCCTTATTTGTATGGCTTTATGAAGACATGCAGAGCATTGTGTACAAGGGGAAGCTGTGCCAAACAAATAGCAGGTCTTCATCCTTGAGAGTAAAGATGAATGCAAAGACATACAAACCCAGAGAGCCTGATGGGCTCGTGATTTGAAAGCAAAAGCGGAAATCATACGGCAACATTTTACAGGAGTAGTCTGACATCCATCTGCGCCCTCTCCCATCATCCCCATGCTTGTCTAACTTTTACAGATGCGAATGCGAGTTTTATGGGCATGATTGAAGGGCACTGATGTCAGAGGGAATTCTTTCTATTTACTTTAATGGGTTTTAAATCAGGCACCATTATAGCCAGGATTTGCTGAAGTGATTAGTGACTTCGGATTACCCTTAGAATTTGGGAAATCTCTTTGTATCCCGGCTCATGTCAGGCATAGTTAAGTTTGAACTATATATAAATAAAACACACATGCATAAAGTGTGCCTATCAGTGTTAAGAAGCCAATTTATATGCACTATGGAGCTGAATCCACTCTTTGCAAAGATAATTCTGGTCTAGTACAAAATAAATTCCAACTACTAAAATGGCATTTGGGAAAAAAAAAAAAAGAATGGACTTGTCTGCAGAGAGAACAGTGCAGCCAGAATACAGGGTACATCTGCTTTCTTTGTTATGTCTGTATTTGGCTGGTTATATCAGGGACATCACAGAAGGCAAGCCACCCCAGACAAAGTCTATTTTGCCCCAGATCTCCAGACTTTCTTCTGGATGCAGTATTTTTCTGTCTTCTCCACTAAAGCTGCAGCCCTAGGATTTAGGCCTATGTCTCCTGCACTTCTGTGCAGCACTGCAAGGTGAGAGGGACCCCAGCCCTGGCTGTACCTCCATCTCTTGTGTAATCCAGTCATGGGTTTGGCCAGGCAAATACCTTTGTGTCTGTTTAAAAAACCCCAAGCTGATCAATCTCCTCTACAGAGCATCACGTAGTGATCAGTACAAGGAAGTGTGCATCAGACCACTCCATGTCTTTGAAAATCCACCCTCCCCCTACTGAGAAACATCCCCTGCTGCAGTGCTTCTCCTTTTCCATGTCTAGAGAAGGGCAACAAAGCTGGTGAAGGGTCTGGAGCACAAGTCTTATGAAGAGCAGCTGAGGGAACTGGGATTGTTTAGTCTGGAGAGGAGGCAGCTGAGGGGAGACCTCATTGCTCTCTACAACTAGCTGAAAGGAGGTTATAGGGAGGTAGGCGTTGGTCTCTTTTCCCAAGTAACTAGCAATAGGATGAGAGGAAATGGCCTCAGGTTGCATCAGGGGAGGTTTAGGTTGGATATTAGGAAACACTTCTTTACTGAAAGAGTGGTCAGGCACTGGAACAGGCTGTCCAGGGAAGTAGTGGAGTCACCATCCCTGGAGGTATTCAAAGAACATGTAGATGTGGCACTTTGGGACATGGTTTAGTAGGCATGGTGGTGTTAGGTTGATGGTTGGACTTGATGATCTTAGAGTACTTTGCCAACTTCAATGATTCTATGATTCTATGACTTGAGCACCCTGAGACATCAACTGAATCAAGACCACACATGGGAAGCTGAAAGATTATGACGTCACTGAGGAGATCACTGAGCAAACAGCTGTGGACATTTAAAATGTGCCTGTCCTGCAAAGATGATTTTCCCACAGTGGGACTGGCAGAAGGACCAATGTACCTGAGCCACAGCTGCTGCAATCCTTTGCTTGGGCCCCCGAGGTCATAGTTTTGCATGGCACCTCTGCTAATAGGAGGCATTTCCAAATGGTCCTGCTTCTTGGCCTTTCCCTCTGCCTTGAACTGGACCTGGTAATTGCCCAGCTAGAGGATGAGACAATGTAGCATCTGACCAGGAGAAAATTATTATTTTCTCCCCCAACTCCCTGCCCTGTTTTACACAGCTGGTTTTTGCCAGCTCAGCCAGCTGAACTGACTCACGCTGCGACTGTTGGAGCCCACACGAGAATTGTCAGGAGTGTGAGGTGGTGGGACCAGGGAGGAGCAGGATAGCTGCTTTCCGCAGTAGCTCTCTCTCCTATCACACTAGGTGTAACCTGAAACAAAAAACTTACTTCAAAGCCACTTTTATCAGCCATCTAAATTACTACATCCGGAGGCGAACCATTTCTTGTTTTTTTTTTTTTTTTAAAGAAAAAAAACACCCAGCCCACCTAGGGTCAGGCTTCATCTGCCAAGATCCCTCTTCAGTCTGTCCTGCTGGCTGCTGCCCTCTTTGCCTGGGGTTTCTCAAAAGTGATCACGGAGGAGGACACAGGTCAGGTGAAGAGCCAGAGGCAGTCCTGCCGCCTGCTCTCTGCAGTGGCTCCCTGGACTGCAGCCTCCGCCCAGGAGGAGGATGTGATAGGAACTTGCCCCATCATGGTGTGCAGGTGTTGTACATCTTATTTGGCAGTGGCACATCCCTTCACATGGTAGGAGTGGCCCTATGCCTTGGTGATAGGTTTAGCAGAGATCACCTCCCACGCTAGCACAGCCACCCATGTTGTGTGACAGGAGATATTTGTGTGCTGGCTACAAGAGAGATGCATGGTGAGTCAAAAGGACCAGACTGCATGAATTGCCCAAGAAGCTGCTGCTTTCTCACCAAGCATTAATGTTTAAGCCTCTCCAGCAAATTAGAGTCTCTTGATGCCCCATCCCTCAGATATTTTAAATTACTAAAGGTCTGGCTATTTATGTGTTGTGTAAGTTCCTCCACTTCACTGTTTTAGATTAAGGAAGCATTTGAATTCTGTCAGGATCCTGCTGGTGAGCACTAGGCATCTTCAAGGTAAACCTGCCTGACTTGGCTTTCTCAGAGGAGGAAAGAGGAGAAATACTTTGATTTTGACTCTAAAATGGGCTTAGGGATCGAGTAGGTGCCCTGTTGTTCAGTCTGATCAGGACTAGGCTGTTTCTGGACAGAGAGGGAACTACAACTTCAAGCACATAGTGATAAAGCAAGGTATCTGTGAAATTTAACAGCCTCTAAACTAGGGGGCAGCTGAGCAAGGGTTTCTGGACTTTGTTTTAAAGATTTAAACACTTGAAAGAAAGACATCATGAAGTGTATGCATGCTTTCATTATCCCATGAAGGAGGCTGTAGGTGAAATTTAGTGGCAAAAGCCCGAAGAAAGCTCTAGGTCTTACTTGAGGATTTTGTGCCATAGAGGTTAAAACAACCAGCAGACCTTCTACATACTGCTACTGCACAGCGGTGTCTTAGTGAATGTGGTTACCCTCCACCCAGGCTACATGGACATTTCACACTTCTGTGAGTAATGCTGGCTTCCTCTGGTTAACGGGTCCAAGTGACATTTCTTTTCTCAGGTGTGGGGGCTCCGGATTCAGTGCCAGAAACTTTGGATGAATATTTGCTGTTCTTCTGTTAGCTGAGGTAGGCAGTGCTTCACACAGGAGCTCACCCTAATTTCCCTTACACCAGCAGTTCAGAGTATGTTCAACTGTCAGCCTCTGGAAACTGGTATTTTTTTTGCCGGGTGTGGTACCGCCTTTCTGTCTCATGGTAGAAAATTGCAGAGAAGCTTGCGGTGACACAAGTTTTGAGTGATCCAGTCCCAGCCTTGCTTGGTGCTTTCTGCTTGGGAAAGGTGCCAGGGGTGCTGTAGCCTCATTAAGCAGCAGTTGTCTCCTTCAGCTCTCAGAACAGCACTTCTTGGGAGCAGTACCAGCTTCCGCCTGCCTTTTTTGAAGGGTGCCTGGTCTGTCAGCTGAAGGGAAACACTGAAATGATACGTGCCAGTACAGGTCCCTTGTACTTCTCTGTGCCCTACCTGAAGCATAAACCTCAAAGCCACGGTAGCAGCATCCCCAGTGGGACTTCATACAAGGGCAGAGGAGGCGATTCTTATGTCCAAGTCGATTTACATCAGTGCAACTTCCTCGACTTCAGCTCGGGGTATGAGTTTACGTAGCTGTACATCAGAGCGAGCTGCAGCACAGCTCACAGTGCCGGCCGCAGCGACGCATGTCCCCGTGCAGGCAAGTGCGCGTGTGCGGTTCCCTGCCTGTGCAGGCCACGTCTCAGCTCTCCCCAGCCCACACTGTCCCTGGGCTGCCACAGCTGCTCCTCCGCCGCAGCGTGCGTCGCAGCTGTCCCCATACATCCCCGCACACGACAGGCTGGGCAGCCACCCCGGTGCTGGCACACGCTGACTCACGCCTGCTTCTCCCTCACATCTTGGCTGCCTCTTGTTTCCAGGGGGAACAAGCTAAAGAGAAGCCATTAGAAGAGGATAGTGCAGGGGATACAACCCACTGCAGCGGAGAGATTGCTACACTGCAATGTAATTCTCTTTTCCTCCAGATCTCCCCCTTTTTTTTTTTAATACACACTAGGTTGATAGTGTGAGCAATATTTTTCCCCAGATTCTGGCAGCTAGCTACCAGCCTTTGCTCTGATCTGAAGTGTGGCTATGTTCATAATTTTACTGAGTCTGCAAACCAACCCATGTTGGTTTATGAGCCCACTAACAAAGACCAGCGTCTTGTGGGGTTTTTTTTTTTTAGGAGGTGGGATGACGCTTTATGTCAAAACCTCCCACAGATGAGTGCATTTCAGCGTCTGGTGGCATGGCCGTTTGTGCCAAATGACTTTAATTATTCTGAGAAGTTTTGAACTGCTTGAAATTGAGTTAATTGTAGATCCTTCACTCTAGTCGTGCTAGAAAACAACTGCTATAAAAAAACTGAGCTCATGCTGTGTGCAACCTTTATCTTGAAACACAAGAAACAGGAAACCTATGTGGGTTTTCTTGCAACAACCCAACATTTATAGTTGCTTTCAGAGCAACAGCTAGTGAGATTATGCAGCCACGCACCACAGCTCTCAGAGAGGAAAATTTATCAGAGAGGCTCCTGTCCAGCTTTGGTATGCATGTGAAAGGGAGTCACTTCAATTTGCAAATGGTCCTTTGTTTATCTGCTTTTTTTCCCAGTGGTTTGTCTGTTTTCATCTCCACTGGAGTGCTAGGCAAAGTGGGATCAACCCTGCAGCCCTGAAACTCAGAGTCAGCTCCAGGGAGCAGTGGGAAACCTCTTTAGGTGTGCCAGGGACCTGTGTCTCCCAGGCCATGCATTCATGACTTGCCAGTTCCTTCCTCACTGTTATCCAATGGGATCCCAAAGAAACAAAATCCACCTTTCCTCCCACTCTGCGTAGGCCAAAGAAAGGACTAAGGATTATGAATACTCCCTCTTGTCTCTCGCCCTTCGCTGCCAACCAATAGTCCGTGTCATAATTGCCGTAATCCCTCTAAACTGGGGAAGTGCTGGCTGGGGATGAGCGCTTTTAAAAGGGCCTTTCTCAATGCATTACATTCTAATTGTCATGCTTGGCTGCTTGCAGAGGGTTAAAAATTAATCTTGATAGCAGAGATTACAGAGGCCATGAGGAGATGGTTTGAGGAGTCTACAGTTTTGCCTTCGTCCTTTTTTTTTTTTTTAAGATGTGGGAACAGTGTTTATCAGGGGAAGAAAAGTAATAAAACAGATTGCAACAGCCTAAAACTTTTTTTACGTGTTGTTATGTATGCTTTTAGCAAAGACGTATTTATTGTTACCAAATTTTTACTTGAAAAGCAATTGGTGTTCTTGTTGAAAAGCAATTTGGGCTTTGGGGTTTCCTGACAAACATAAGAAAACTGTGAAAAGCTGGAGTTCCTCCTGGAAAACACCATTTTGATGAAAGAAGTGACATATTTTGTTGAAAGAGACTTTAAAATTTTTTCCAAATTAGTATTTGAAATTCTGTCAAAGGTTTTTTTTTCTTACACTGCCCAGTCCCATCAGTGGGGACAGATTTTCAAACAGACTGATCTTCCATTACCACACCGTGTCCATGAATGTAATGTAGCTGAGGGCAACGGGGACTTGGCACTTTTTGACATCTGGCTACAGTCGCTCCACTTGAGAGTGCAGAACATCTGAAAATTTGACCTCTTTTCTCAAGGGCTCATGGCATTTGGAAAGTAGTTTTACATCTAATCTTCAGCTTCTTCAGCTTCTAAAATGTGAAGGTGGGAGCTAAATAGCCTGTAAACTGTATGCATGGGCTCACTTGTCTGCTACTTGATTGTATTTTCTGTAGAATCACTAATTGCGTGCTTCACAATCAAACCTAGTGATTCATCAGTCTTCAGATATCACAAAGGCAGTTTTGCTTCCACCATGACAGATACTGGAACTGAAGCTGGCTAATTATGAACCCAAAGCAGAAACAAGAAAAGAGAAATCTTTTTATCTTGATTGCACTGCTTTTTATTTTGCCTTAGAAAAGAAGGAAAAGGATGGGGGAAAAAAGGCCTAGTACAAGCAGACCTCTGGGCTGTAAGAGATGCTAAGACACAACATATCAGGTCCAGTTTTCCAGACAGAACACTTTGATTGTCTAAATGTTTAATTGTTCAAACAGTGTAAAAAGCAGTACAGGCCAGTACTGTACAGAGGGGTCAGTGGGTGCCCCAAAGATATTTAGGTACTGAAGAAAGGCAGGAGGGAGCAGGGGGAATTTGCAGAGGGGTAGCTGGCCCCTCTCGGAGGCTGAGCCCCTGCCGCAGCTCAAGGCGGGAGCCAAGGGTGGCTCAGATCTGCACAGGAAGCACACGATGCTCTTTTCTCATTTCTAAACGACTTGTGCAAGCTCTCTGTGTAACAGCCTGCGGCGTGCCACTGAGAGACACTTCCTGCCTGGTTGCAAGGACGATTTGGACACTGAAGCTCCTTCTGTAGTCTTTAGGGGTTTTTTTCCTTTCTTTAGTTTTCACCACAGTAAAGCTGAGCCACAGAGCCCACACCATAAAGGCAGTCAGGCAGCTTTTTGTTAAATACGTGACACAATTTCAAATACATTACAGGGGGTAAGCAGTAGCTCTAAAAGCATAATTAATAGCAACTGGAAGAAAAAAAAAAGACAGAAAGAAGGGGAAAAGTATGGAAAAGCTGAGAAGCTAGTAAATGATTGTCAGCATAAACAAACTGAAAGTAATCATTGAAACAGAAAGCTGTAAGATGTACAGAGAGCACTGGGTGGCATGCGTAATGGCTTGTTTCTTCCCTGTGGAGCTACATGGAAACCGTAGTGCCTGGCTGCATTTCCCAGTGATGCTGTTGCATCCCAACTGCCCCTTGGGATGCACTCCTTTCCCTTTTTCTCTGCCAGTGTCCAGGGGGAGCCTGGGCAGCGGGCAGCCAGGAACGGCAGTGGTCTTCAACAAGACCATTGCTGGCTGCCTGGGGAGTTGAGACTGCGAGGCACAGCACTGAGCATGAGTTCAGACATAGCCTGGGAGAATGCTCGCTTCCCCAGTCAGAGTATCACCACCTTTTTCCCAGCCAGCTTCAGTCTGGGTCATATCAACCTTCCCTGAAGCTGAAGATACTTCCAATACGCCTGCCAGTTCCTGCTGGCAGATAACTGCAAGTAGGCTTTAATTAGAGTACAACTGATGAATATTAGAGCAGCTGAGCTTGGGATGCATTGGTGCATCCAAAGAATAAATTGGTTCCTAGTTCAGCCAAGTGGGAACTTCAAATTGCAAGCACACTTGATGTTATTTGCTGTATCAGGCTCTTCCTCAGGCTGCGGTTTGAAAGACCCGCACACTGCTAAGGATTTTCATCTCTGCTTGAAGGGAAGAAAGTGAAATGGCTTTTCAGTCAGCAGTCTCTAGACAAGTGAGGGGCAACAGGACCCGTGACTGCTGATGGCAATATTTTCCCATGCTTTCTTAGTCTGATCCTTGATGTTCTCTAAAATATGTGGAGACTGTTGAATTTTATGTGTAGACATTTGGACTGCCAAGTGAGTTTATGTTATGAACAATAACTCATCGACGTTTCACCAGAAAGAAAGATTATAATTAAAACAGACTCTAAAAATGATTTACATATTTTGCAATACCACAGGAATGTGGTGGTTTATTATGTCAGGTCTGTCAGGATGGGATTATTCCTGTACATGTCAAATTCCAGGTTAGTGCACACTCATGGCAAATTAACTGCAAGAACAAAAACAAATGTGTCCGCTGTTTAAAACCAAGTTAATTCTGCAGAAAAAGCTCATTTTACAGTTTCATTTTGTATACTTTTATTTTTCCCTTAGCTAGGCCTTCTTCCCTCTCAGGAAAGATTTCACAAGTAGTAAAAGTAACTCTAACAACCCTGACAACAGAAATGAAAAACGATCTTGTGACTGATCTCAGTTCCCTCTGTGATCTGAGGGCTTGGTCCAAAGCCAGTCCAAAGGAGACAGTGGGTGAGGGGCGAGGTGGGCTGACCAGTCAAGGTGGACCTGCAGGAGCCAGGACACCCAGGATTTGCTCCCAGCACTTCCACTCCATCAGTGCAGTATTTGGCTGCTTTGGGAGACTGTTCGGTGAGATTGCATGGCTCAACCTGAGGCAATCTGCAAGACTTTTTTTTTGGTTTCTGTTTTTAAAGGAGGAAAAGCCTGAGAATCTAAACTTTTTAAAATTTACCTCTAACAACTCATGGGGGTGCTTTTAAAATGACCACTTTGCCGCGGTTACCCCAAACACAGCAAAGAGCCAGAGCAACCAAGCTAACAGAATTATAACAAATGATTGACATGCTCATAAAGTTGAAGTTATCTGAGCTGCTAATACAAAGCTTAGTCTCAATGAAGCTCTCCATTCCTCTGTTTCTACAGTAGGAATAAGTAGCTTTGATTGTAAGAAGTAAGTAATCTACAAGTGGCAAAATAAGTAAAAAGAAGCACTGGTGGTTCAGTGTTGCTTTCAATTAAATCCATTGGAAAATTCCAGGTGAATTCATTGGAAGTGAAGTCTTCATGAGATATGCTATGCACTTTTGATCTGTTCTTTTTAAAATGGAAACAACCATGCATTATTTTCACATAATCAAATACACGCATGTAGCATACCTGGAGTTTGTCAGGTTTGGTTGTTTTTTTTTTTTTTCAATTGCAAATGCTTTCCATCAGAAAATACCACTATGCTCACTCAGAAACTTACATACACTCTGACCAGACTTTGAGTAGCTCCTCAGGCCCAGTGATTCCTTGTCAAACAAGAGGGATTGGGACATACCCACCTAAGACAGTCAACAGTGCACGGTCAAGATGCTGGAGACCCAGCACACGTCCAGAGCTTGCTCCTAATTGCAGAAAGATTTCAACTCCTAGGGCTGGAGACTTGTTTCTCCTTTCTTCATATCCAGTTACTTACTCACAAGAGAACATTTCCAGAAGAAGAAACTGAGAAACCTACATGGACTTGTTTCAGGTAGAGCACTTTGAGATCAAGCAGATTTAGGTTCAGCCCCCTGTGTGAATGGAAGATGGTGCAGGGATTTGAACCTTGGTTATCTGCACCTTACAGCAGTGTCATATTAACTCTAGTGTGGAACGTACTCCCAAAATCAGCTTGTGTTCAGCTTCAGGAATTTGTTTCCCTGTGGATCCTCTGTGGATTTGGTTTCCACGAGGTTCAGTTCACTGGCTGGATCCAAGTCTGCTGGTCACTCTTAGGCTGCTGGTCTGTAAGTCTTCCTCCAGAAGCAACACTAGCATCTTTTCCCTCATTCTTTTCAACATTCCTAAAGCCGCCAAGAAAAAAAAAGACAATTTGTGGAATTCAAGGCACACCAGGCTTTGACTTGTCCTTTTGTCACTGAGGAGTCACCAGATGTTACCAACACTGCTTGTTCTTTGAGGGAAAGCTTGGCTCATAAACAGGGCAGTACTCAGGCCAGAATTCTGAGCTCCACAGGCTGAAGGGAATCGTGGGGTGCAAGACACCAGTCACCTCCATAGTCGGTACCCAGTCTCCTGTTGCAGTCAACACCAGGTGCCATGACAACAGTGTACAGTCTACAAAGTTGGTATTATCGTGTCTGTGGAGCAGCTTTAATTTTTTTTTTCCTGCTCCTCCAGTTTTTGCTGTTAATGATTTTTCTGTTTGGTTCCATTTCTAACTGCAGCCAAGCTCCTTTGAGATCTAAAGGAGACAGCAAATTAGTAATACCCCATCCGTTAAACAGGAGTTAATAACAGAGGAGAAATTAAGGCAAGGCAGGTAAGCTCAAGCCTGCCTGAGACATCTGCTGCAAAGTCTTCTCCTGAGAATAAGTGGCAGCTTTCTATAGTTTTACCAACTATCATATGTCTTCCGTGAAAGATTTCTGCAGTACCAGGTACAGAGTAGTCTGTAATGAAGTACTTCTTCTGATATTGTATTACCAATAGCATCAGGGCTTAGAAGCCAAGATTTCCAGAGGTCACTCTTGAGGCTAGATCTGTTATGGATGCCCAAACTAAGACCAGAGCTGTGTATTTTTCAGTTTGCTGGCTGAATCACATCATACTTAAAAGATATTTTTCAAGTCATGTGACTTTTTTTTTAAAGAGAGATTTTTTTAAAGTTCTGCTCAGAAGAAATCAAATATTTTATTTGTCCTAAAAGGAAGTGCTAAATTTTGTTTTCAATATTTAAACTCCTTTATTATAAACTATTGCTCAAATATCATTTTGAAAAGCACTAAGGATAACACATTTTTGCTTTTTATTAAAATATATTTTCTACCTGGAGAATCTGTTAAATTCTAGGAATAGTTTCTGTCTTCCCATAAACCATAATTTTGATGAATAACACATCTTTCATCAGAATATCTGAATGTTACCTGGTTTACAGAAAATGTCAAGTGCTCTTTGTCTACAAAATTGTTACTTCTTGAAAGGCCATCCAAAAAATGGTAACTCTGGACATTATTCAAGACAAAAGCCTTGTGGGCTGGCTGTGGTGTTATGATGGGTACACAGTGCTCTTGTTACTAAATACAGAATAATGGAGCTTTAGATAAAAATCATTCCATGGGGGACAAAGCAAGAGTGTTGAGCAGTGGATTTATGATTCAGAAAACATTCCATAGAATCAACCAAAAACAACAACAAAAAAAGGAAAAAACAAAGATACGGAACATCAACCAAATGTAGCATCAACGGCAGGCAGCAACTGTTCAGAGCTGAGCGGAAACAAACAGTAAAATCACTGGGAAAGTTGATGTGTGTTGGGCTTTGCTACGCTCAGGTGCATGGGGGTCAGCACGCAGCAGGAGCTTTGGAGGAGTTGACAGGTGACCAGCAATGGATGGTGGTGCAGATATCCACGCTCCCGTGCAGCCGTGTTGGAGAAGGGCCCAGAGCAGCACCCTCCGAACAAGAGAGAAAGGTCACCCTCTCCCTAGGATGCAGGACCCCCAGGAGAGGGATGACACCGAGGTTTGCGCAGCTGGAGCTCTCCCTCATCCAGACATCTCAGGAGAGCAGGATGGTCATAATGCAGTGTGGCAACCAGCCAGGGGTCATGGGCTCACTCCTTCCCCTGCCAGCGTCAGTGGGTGGCAGGCCTGCCGCTCCCTCGTTTGGTGCTAAGCTGAGCTCCCGATCCCCCTCTGCAAGGACCACCCTTCTCCACCAACTCTACAGGGGGATCCTGGTGATTCTCCTCCTAACTGCAGCACTCCAGATAAAATTTTGCTGGGATGGCTCTGGACCCAAACATTAAATTAGTCAGATCTGATAATTCAGTGTCTCTATTGCATCTCCCATTTCTGTGCATAGTTTGTTTCAGCTGCAAGTTCTTTATGGCAGCATCTGTCTTTCATTACATGATTGCATGGTATCTGGGACTGTGGAGCAGTTAGGCATAAAAATATGAATGAGAAATATATTTAATTTATTTAACTTACATGTAACTTTGTTGTGCTGAATGATGGTAGGGAAGTATGACCTCCAAATAAATAGTCTGCTGTTTATTCATGCTGATTTTTATTCATGTCTGGTATACTGCGGTCGCAAAAAGGAGTCATTGCCATGTGAAAATCCCAACGACCTGAAAAGAGGAATTTACCAATTGCTGTGTTCCTGTACTGTGAGGTCTCTCCAAAAGCCTTGCAAGCACCTTTTCTTTTGTCTGGAGGGGCATTTTGTGTGTTTGTGTGTTAACCATTGGTAAAAGAAAGATGCATTCTCACTCTCAGGCTGTGGAGCTGGTACATGTTTTCTTTGGAAAACATCAGGGCTATCTAAATAAAAGCTACTTCAAAATTGCCTTGCTAGTGTGTTCAGCTCCATAGGAAAATGAACAATGGATTTGTTACTAAAAGTGCCATAAATTATATTTTGTTTTGCTTACTGCCTAGAGAATAATTAAAAAGCCATTTAAATGGAAAATAAATTATGTGGAAAACGTAAATTGAATTTTCATGCAGCAAGATGGTTCAATAATATAATCATACGTAAAGTTCATGGTAGAGAGCTCTGCTTTGTTTTTTCACGGGACTTCTGAGGTAAATTGCCCCCCAAACTCTAATGAACTGCCTATACGTGCACTTTCCCATTAAAAAACTCCATTTGATGGTCTGTCAGATATGACTACTCTGGTGTCTGGATGCTGTGCTTATGTAAATGTCTTTTTGGTGCTGCTCCTAAAAACAAACTGAACACAGTTGCAGTCAAGATCAGCTCTGAAGGTAGCTATGTAAACGAAGCCAGAGATTGCGCCTTCTCTTTCGGATAGGAGGCACATTTCTCGTTATCCTTACGTTTTTTTCAGCCCTCTGCTTAGCTACACAAAAACAGTGGTGGTTATTCACAGCAGGACCAGCAGGTCCCTCCCACACACAACAGGCTGAGGCAGGTAGTACCAACTTCTGCAGAAAACGTGGGCAGCATTATCACTAATGAGCCTGTTTGCCTCGCTTCGTTGTTTGGCTAATAGAAAAAAGCGTGGCGTGTGCAGAACAAAGAGTATTCTTTGCCCAGAGGCTAGCGTAGCCCTGAGCTGAAGGCAAATCCCCCAATATCAGCTAATCATGAGATTTTGCGGTGAATCAGAAACTTGTGGGTCATTCCTACCCTATACATTGCAGGGGAGGCAGCACTGTGCGGTGAACGAAGGCTTTGCACTTGGACCAGCCACATCCCTTTGCTTTTCCTCCGTTTCCTCTGTTGGTGAAAAGCTCTGTCAGGACTGTGCGAAGCTGTGCTATGGACACCAGCGACGTGCTGCACACCTGCAAGCAGTTTGTCCTTAGCTAGAGAGTGAGGAGAGATGCTTGTGAACAACTGAAAGCAGGAGAGCTGAGATGCTGAGCTGGAGGGACTGGCGCAGTCCCTGGCAGGAGACCTAGCTGACACCAAGGGCTGTATCGAGACACCAAGGCCCCTGGAAGACCTCCTGTTTCCTCCTGGGCAGGCAGTGAGAGGGTGCCAAGCAAGGGATGTTACCCTGCAGGGATGGACAGGGTGCTTGCCCTGCAGGCAGAGAGCCCGAAACACCCTCGGCAAAGGGACATAAAGCAGAAAGGCCTGAGGATCCCCAAGTCGTAGTTCACCAAGAAAAGCTGAGTGTGGCATGGGAGACACCAGCCAAGCCCACTGCTTGGGGAAAAGCTGCAGAAAGTGAATTTGTTGATAAAGTTTTGCAAGTGCTTACTGATGCCCACAGAGTATGTATGTTGTGGGGGCAAGGACAGCGATGTCACCCCTGCTAAGGGGTTCTGCCTGGGGCTGGTGGATTACGTTGCAACAGAAGGCGCCTGGGTTATCAGCATGAAAACAACTAAAATTCTTTCTCCTTTCGAGCTGGATGTTGGTCCACGATAATGTCATCCCCATGACAGTGACATCGAAGGAAAAGCCACAGACAGCAGGGTGTAAACAAGTGAAATTCAGGACAGACCGTGTTGCTCTCCGTCCTCACTACAGCATTGTGTGAGCTCAGCATTACTGACGCCGCAACAATACACAGGGGAGAAGGAAGCAACTGTTGCTGTATTTGGAATGTATTGGTCTGTTGATCTTTTTTAGGAGCTTGCATTCATTGGATAGATGTGGGACCAAAACAGAAGAGGAAGCTTTTGAAATGTTTAGAGATCAAGGGCCACAGTGCCACAACGTATGTCCCTCACACGGGGGCTGAGGGAGAAGCTGGGCAGTCTCATTGCCTTGCAGTCTGCAGCAGAAGAGCCGGGACTGGCCACCCCAGGAAATAAAACAAGTCCTCTCGCTAAGTAAATCCCTAAGAATAAAGGAAGTAAAAAAGCAAACGTTGTGCACCAGTCAAAATAGGAGCTATTTCTGCAGAGATGACTGGTGCTAAATATATCTCAGTCCTTGAGGCATCAGCAGGGCTCTGGCAGGGGCCCTTGGATAAACATTGCACAGCGCTGTGGCCATGCAGCTCTACCCTGGGAACCCTTTTGGGCTCCTTTCATAACCAAAGGCTTTTCACAGGAAAATAAAAGAGTTGGGAGGGAAGTAAGCTTGTCACTGGGTCCTCAGCATCTTTGGAAACAGTGGTAGCAGCAGTTTGTACATCACAGCTCCAGCAAAGCCTAGGCATTGACCAGCAGCGCCAGAGAGGGCAACTCCAGCCTTAGTCCCTCGTGCACAAAATGTTTTATCTTTGCTTATGAGAAGGCACTGTTAAATGAACCTGACATAAATAATTTCTTGCCTCTGATGAAAAGAGAGCTGGTTTTCAGTTTGAAAGTATGAATTTCCAATCAAAAAGAAGGCTAGTGGGAAAATGTGCTTCCAGCACACTCTCTGGAGGTTTTGATGAAAGTGCTGGGGAGTAAAATGCAGAGTGGGGGATTGTTGTGAAGCGTTGTGACTTTAAAAAAAAAAAAACCACAAACAAGCAAAATCCTGTCAAAGTCACAGACAAAACGTAGATTGTTATTACCAGAGCAGAAAAAGATGCTGCATAAAATAATTGAGATGATTGTTAACACGGGGTGGCTGACACAGCGTATTCCCCAGCTCTTTTCACAACTGAAGGGCATGATCGTGGAGGTCTGGTAACAGACACCTGACTGGCTAATTTTCAGATATTACCAAAAATATGCAATAAAAGTATGCATGGTTTAGGGGTGGAAATATGTAAGAGAAGGAGAAGGGGTGTTTCCTATTAGCTTCACAGGAACACTAATGTCAAAGAAGTTCATCTGGCAAAAATGCAAGGCAGTCAAGTAAAGAAACTGGTTTTGACATCATTGGGAAAAAAATATATATATTTTTTTTTTAGGGAAAAGTATGTGTAAGTAGATCTAACTTCTTTGAGAGAAAGGGCATTAATCCCCAACACAGATTTACTTACTTTTATAGTAGTCAGGGTACATCTGAAATGGTAATGCCTGACTTCACAGTTTGGTTGGCAGGAATTTAATATGTGACATAATATTACTATGGGTATATCAACACTCATCCTATAATTCCTCTGTGGCTGTTAAGTGAAGAAAGTATCAAAATAATAATATGTTTCATAAAAATAGCATGGAGTCTGTCTCCAATCTGTGTTTATCGCTGTTACTGAACAAAGCTTTGCCAGTAAAGCATGGATTATCACCTACTGATACTTGGTTCCCACAGATAAAGATAGAGTTATGGTACTTTTTTCTAAATTGTAGGTTTGCACAGTGTTCCCATTAACAAGATGGTACAGTACAAGCTGTATTGCTAGTACAGCACATATGCAATTATATATGGTGTCCACGTATGATGAGCAGGGTAGCAAGGTATCCACAGCTGCAGAGGTGCACTGGATTTGGTCCACATGGTGCAAAAAGCCTGACTAAGCTCTGGGAACCTGAAACGGGTAAATGCGCCTGCCCGCTGTGAGTAAAACCAAAAAAGATGCCGTGATGACTCTCCTCCAGGTGAGTGAGGGCAAGAGTCGCTCCGAAGTGGAGCGCCCTCATGGTGTGACACTGACAGGTCTCAGGGAGGGTCATGTCCCAGCAGCTTGTGGCCAGAGGGTAGACTTGCCCTGCATGGAGGCCCCTGGAAGCACAAGGGAGCTGAAAGAAAGAGACACTGCATGCGAGTACAGGAGGGAGAGAGAGAGCTCAAAACACTGGAAGGCCCCCAAAAGATACTTTAATTATTAATATAATCTATATATCTACTCCTGTTTTGTTTGTAGCCCTCTGGAGAGTTGAATACATGAAACAATATTTGTTTCCATCATAGCCATTGGGCTTAAGCTGTTTGATTTTCCATTAGAACAGCATCATCCAACATGCATTTTATTCAGATTGGGCACAGAGGATTCAAATATCCAAAGAGTAAAAATAGGCAGGCTTGTAAAATGCACTTTGAGCCAATTTCTTCTTTTGTCTAGTTTCCAAAGGAAATAATGCTTGTGCAACCACATTGTCTGTGTGTATCACTCTGTCTGCCTCTCTACTTGTCTGTTTTAAGGTCTAAGCCCATTCACAGGTGCCAACAAAATTTGGGAGAGGGATAGAGATATAAACAAAATATGTTTAATGAAAGCCAGTGGCTAGGTGGCTTGGTTTTTATTCAGTTCAAGAATTTATCCAGGCTGTTTGTCACAAAGAGGTTAGGCATTAGCACAACCTATGACAAGATGTGTTCATGTAGGTTATGTAGGAATGTGTGTGAGATCTTGCTTGCAGAAGCTGTTCATGCCTTTTTTCTTCTGTTTTTTGTAGCAGGAGGAACCAGCTCTCTGGGGACCTAGGCTGACCTCACAATACTGTTTTCAGTTTTGGACTTGAACCAAAATTCTGGTTTCCAGCACTGGGGGAACTTGGCAATATTCCCTGCTGGATTTTCTAATAAAGAGAGTAAAAATGAAGTTTCCATATTGTTAGCAGGAAGCTGAGAGCACCTGAGGAGCTGGGAAGGAGCTGAAGGATCACTTCACCACTCTCATCCTTTCCTCAAGCATCAGTTGGTTTTCTGTATACAATGCATGCAGGATGGAGAAGGACACAGGATGGGATTGAAGTTTAACACATGCATAGCTGACGAAAAAATCTGTTAATGGAATGCAATACTCGGAGTCAAGAGGTACCAGCAGGTGTGTTTGCCCTGGACCTCTCTACATTTCTGTCCAGTCAAAAGTTTGAATTCATTGCTAGAGGAGAAGATAGAAATTGCTACCTTCAGCTGCTGTTTCTGCCTTTATCCCTCCTGTCAAGCCAGCCGAGAATGCTGAGGATAGCTTCAACTGACAACTATGCAGTTGCACAACTGAAATTGCACTTGTTGCCTCTCCTTAAGTAAGGCTTGTCTTTCAGATGTTTAAACATATCTGGGCTTTGTAATGACTGAATAAGGTGAGGCTAAGTCAGGTAACCATGTTGTATTTCACATTTCTTTTTCTAAGACTCTTTTCTTTTTTTTCTTTTTTTTTTTTTTTTTGAGGCATTGTCTTATGTTGTGCTTTGTCTATTCATTATACGATGCTTCAAATCACACACTGCTATGCAGTGCTGGCTTGTAAGTTAAGTATTTTCCTCTTCTTCACCCCACTCCCAAATATTTTGCCAGCAGTCACTACAAAGTTAAGCTTTTTGACAATACCCAGTCACACCATGTTAATGAGAAAAATTTAGCTTGGGCTTTAAAGTTCTACCACCCACAGACATTGTACCACCCACAGATGTGTTGCTATAACCTTGTCTTCTTCCCTTGATTTTCCTTCTCCCTTTCAGTACGCACTAAGACCGTGAGCCCTCCGTGAGAGGGGCTCCCCACAGCCCCTCTGCCCTGCAGTCCTGCCCCCTTGCTTGTCCCCACTGGGAGGTCTGCGGGAAAGCCTTGTGCCCCTGCCCAGCAGCTTTCCAAGGGATGCAAGATATACGGCACACAAGTGGGACCAAAATCATGTTTATCTGGCTCCCAACCTAAAATTCAATTGGGACCTGCTAGACATGTTCATCTCTACCTAGCAACTGGGAAGCACACCTGTGGTTTACTGCTTCAAGATAGCCCAAAAGTTGTCAAGAGCACTTTTTATGACTCTGCAATAAATTTGGTGTTGAATTTAAGAATTTAACATTTCCCCTGCTCTCACAATTCCAATAACAAATGGTATGGTAAGTAACGTATCCTTGCATACAGCTTTAAATGATTCTGTATGAAAAATACTCAGACAAAACAGAGGAAATTCTGAAAAAAACCATCCCAGGAAGTGGAGTGGATGA
Source organism: Chlamydotis macqueenii (assembly GCF_036417535.1). Lineage (NCBI taxonomy): Eukaryota > Metazoa > Chordata > Aves > Otidiformes > Otididae > Chlamydotis > Chlamydotis macqueenii. The sequence goes on from NC_141556.1 coordinate 135,765,017, forward strand.
CATGTGTAGAAAACTTGAAAGAACAAAATATGTGCTAATGTAACAGCTGGTGAAACAATGACCAAGGCGAACTCTGGTAATTGTCCACAACAATCTGAGAGTGTAAACAGCAAGGGAGAGAGAGGAAGGAATTATTTAGCCTGGCAGTCAACAGAGATTTGGGGTTGCGGTGCCACAAAAAAAAAAAAAAAAAAAAAAAGGGGCTGCCAGAGCCCCCGCAGCGTGTACACGCTCAGTCACGCAGAAATCTCCTCTCTGGGTCAACCCCTCAGAGGGAAGATCTCCTGTTGTGCTGGGACAGCTGCTGTGCGGCACAAGGGAGATGCGGGAGCCGCAGCCACCAAGGCTCTGCATCGCGTTTTTGCCTCCCAGACGAGATTGGGAAAGTGGAGCCCATTGTTCCTGGGTCTTTAGACATTGCTTTCCTCAGTTGTCTCATTTCCATAATGTTCCCTGGCCTCCCAGTAGCCTAAATTGATTTGATGAATACAGTTTTGTGTTGTTTAGGACTCATTATTCCCCATGTCCCACCCTCTCAGTTTTGTACTAGGTAATCTCAGTCCCTGGGCAGAAAGATCCTGCTGGAACCTTAATAAAAAACTATGGGCACATAATAAAAGCATTTTCCTTTGCTCCTCTGTGTGTCAGCTACATACTGCTGCCTACTCTTCTGTTTCAGCTGAAAATGAACAGGAGGGAAGAAGACATCACAGCCTGTGGCTCTGTGATAGGCAATAGCATGACTTGGGAGAATGGAGGAGGAGGCTTCTCTGCATTTAGAAAACCTGGACCCATGAAAAATATCAAATTCAGAGTGGAGAGAGTAAGAGAGAGGAGTTCTTTCTTCCTCGCCATCCCATCCCCAGGCATGTCTACATTTCTCCATGTTATTGCAACTGAAATGCTTCTCTTCAGAAGCCCCTCGGTGCATTTTCTGGGTGGTGACCCAGATGTTTTTCAAAGGCTTGACTTGGTCTTCCCTTCGCAGGCTCTTGGTAGTCCACAGAAGAGTGAGAAGACAGAGAGAAAAGTCACAAAAAAAAAGTATAGTCTCTTCTGGGAACTTATGCTTCATGTTGAAGTTGAGGTACCGCATGCCTGTAGGAGATAACCTTGATTTTTGGATGTCACAGCAGAGTTGTAGAATCACAGAAGTCTTAGAGTTAGAGGATATCACCAACTACTTGGTATTCACCATCTTCTTGCCAGCACAGGCCAGCTCATGCCAACAGACCTTCTAGTTGTTTTATTTACCCCAAAGATGGGAATTCCTCTTCACATGTGGACTCAGATTGCGCCTTTAAGATTTTTCTCTTTTTTTGTCATGAAACTTTTAGATTTTTTTTCTCTTCCTTATCATCTTGCCCCCAAACTGGTACCACACTAATAATTCCTTCATCTCTATTCAAGCCTGGCACCACTATCATCATTCACCCATACCGGTGTGGTGATCCAGAAGACATCTTGTCAACCTCAGTGATGCTTTTTGATGGGTACAACCTTTGTTCAGCAGTACATCGGAATTAAGGCCTCACAGTCTCTCATACAAATATTTGCAGGTGCTCCTTCAGAGTCAGCAAGAATTATATATTTAGTTCCTTCTAATAAGGCACTTGCTATAGCTCATTAGTCACTGTTATTACTCTCTCCATGCATTTGGTGAATGTAGCAATATGGCATTTGAGTACTTCTGGAAATAAGACAGCTCATTAATTGAAGCAGTGTCTAAAACCACTTTTATTTTGCTATTCACTAATAATTCCACAAGTAGTTTTAGTTCACAAGAATCTTTGCAGAATTCAGCAGCACTGTAAATATTTGTGCAAATAAATCATCATATTCAAAATAACATTCCGAATAGGAAGTCATATTTGTACAAAAGATTTGTCTGATCACAATGTGATTTTGTGGCTATTTCTTCTATTCAAGGAATACATTAATTATTCTCCTCTAAGGTTATTAGCCTTGCTATTTAAACAGAGGCTATATGTAAGAACTATTTTTCTGAGCAAATAAGGTAAAATTTGTGTATCCAAATTCTTTTTGGAATAATTTCGTGATGTATAAATTCACAACAATAATACTTTAAAAAATGCGTACAAAGTCACTAGTGCTTTAGATACAAAGGTCACATTACTAATTTTATTAACTTGTTTTCAGTTCTTCTGTGTAAAACTCTATTTAGTCTGAGTGACCTCTCTTCTGGACAGATATAGAAAAAATTCTGTCCCTTCCCTACTCAGGAATGTTTCGTCTCAGTAGGTAACATTCAATATGCATTCATAATTGTGTACTGCAACTCTCTACTAAAATTTGTCCCCACTGTTCAATGTTTAACACTACTCTCCCTGGATTCTTCTACATGCAACCCTGGCCCTGTTTGTGTAAAGTATCCTCAGGCAGACCATGATCATCACCCACAGCCTCATTTTTCCTTTCCTCCCGTGGGTTACTGTCAATTCTGATGAATCAGAGATGGATTTATTAGAAAGGGTGAGGGGATCCCAGTCCCTCTTCCCATGTTGAAATCTCAACACATACTGTATTTCAGTGCAAAGTCACAGTACTAGAGATGGGGAACAGGAGACAGCAGGTTGTGGCGAAAGAGAGTCCCCTCTAACTCTTGCTTGTGGTGAGTCCTGGCAGCCCCACTGCTTTCAGGCCTTCGACACTAGTCCTCACACCACACTCAACCTGAGGCCTTAGCAGTGCCCTGCACCGTCTTTGGGGGGAACAATTCAGTGACCCATGTTCAAATAGCTCCACGCTGGACCTGGCTGTACCAGACAGCTGGGGTGTTTAATGGAGTCTCGTGCTGCCAAACCTGGGCTCCTCACCTGTTGTTTTGTTTCTCTTTGCCTCACTCATATCGTGTCTGCACTGCTCCTGATGCACTGTAGGATACCAATGACTGGTTGACAGATGCAGGATTACTTCAATGAACAAAGGTATTCATTTGACCTTAGGATGGTAGGCTCAGATCTTTGTAATTCTAGCATAGTTTGTCTTTCATTCATCTGTGCTCCTCCAGTCACCCTGCCATTGCTGTCTGGGAAATGTTCTGCAGCATAAATCTCTGTTCCTCAGTGTTCCTCAAGTTGACATCAATGCATCAATTCTGCTGCACAGGTAAATTAACAACAGAAAGAAAGAAAAGAGAGAGGTTCGGAGAGGTTTGGAGAGGTTTGGAGAGGAGAGGTTCGGAGAGGTTCGGAGAGCAGAGGTTCGAAGAGGTTCAGAGAGGTTCGGAGAGGAGAGGTTCGGAGAGGTTCGGAGAGGAGAGGAGAGGAGAGGAGAGGAGAGGAGAGAAATGAGATGATGGTTAACAAAACTTCAGCAAATGACATGAAAGCTGCAAGCTTACTTAATTTAGGCTCAAAGATCTGAAAGGACTATTTCAGCAGTGGCAGCATCTTCCTTTGGGTATGCTGTCCACCACATGTTCAGAGCTCTGCCATTCTGCACCTAAGTAGATGTACTTCTGTACCATAGATTATATGGTGCTTAAAATGATTACAGGGAGGGGAAAAAAAACACTGGCTGGCAACAGAAAGATGTTTTCCACATTCTGTGTTGGTGTGTGCACAGCGAGAGTGAATGCAGCGCTCTGACCTCAATGGGCACCGTTGGGTAGTAAAGACAAAATGCTACAAAAGCCAAACACGTTTTTGAGACACACTCACTAAATCTGACTTCTTCCCTCTGCTGCACAGGAGCCAGGCATCTGCAGTGCTGAGGAGGAATTGCAAAAGGGCATTTCTGATCTGGTTGGAGATGTCCCTCCTTGCAGGGGGGGTGGACTAGATGGCCTTTAAAGGTCTTTCCAATGCAAACTATTGTGCAATTCTCTGTAGGAAAGTACATATGTAGGTTAAACTGATGCTTGGATGGTGGCTCTCCTGCTCTGAGTGCCTACTGAACCTCTTCTCTTCCTGCATGCTCCAGCAGACAAGAGGCAACACTGCCGCGCTACACACATTGCAGGAGCAGCTCACACAGCTCTGGTAACATTAACTAACCCCAGGTTATGATGCAGCCAACAACCTGCGTAGGAAGGAGAGCTGGCCACATAGCCGTATTCCCTGGCTCCTGGCCAGTTTTCCCGATTTCTCTATGCCTGTCAGCAGTGTGGTTGTTCTGTGGGAACATCCCACAGCGTCACCTGTCCCCTCTAGAACATACTGTGGCATTGGATCGGCTTGCTTTAATTCATCTGGATGTGCTAATGGCAGGTATCAAAACAGAATAATATTTAAATGCCTTCAGCAGTAGAGACTGCACTAGAAACAATGTCCTTTGTCAAGGAAAGGCAACACTTATGAAACTGGGCATGGAAAACTTGTTTATTTGATCTAAAATATTTTTTTCTGATTGCATGTATGCTAAGCTGCCTCTTAAAACCTCTTGTGCGATCATTTAAATCCACTGCTAACTTGCATTGATATTTCATTCAGAAAATTTCTATATACCAGATGTTTTTTCCATGGTTACTGTAGATACCTTACCTGCTTCTTACAGGCAGGAAGTGTTCTCTTAGATACCACTGTGGTAATTATTAGAAAATGTTCACTGGCAAAAGGTAATTAGCAAGTAATTATTAGGAAATAGAGGCAATCAGGCCCTGCAAAAATTCCTCCACTGGGATCACAGACTGCAGAGAGGAGATGCAGAAAACCGCCTTTTTAGAAGCTTAAAAAAAAAAAAAATCAGTTAATTAACATAGAAAAATACTTCAGCACAGCAGACTGAGGCTGCAAATATCTTTGAGGGATGCTGCAACTCCAACAGTAACCTCCTTCACTCGTACGGACGGTGGATCCAGGCAAGGTTATGATTCGCAAGTTTGCACTGTGTGCCTTAAGAACAGCAAGCAATGGACGGGGAAGAAAGCAGGCAGGAGCATACGTATGTAACCGCTGCTGTTTCCATACCATTGTAAATTCAAAGCACGGAGGGACATCAGGGCTGGCACGTACTACTCACTAAAACTGGAGGGAGGAGACAAGAATCACAAAATTGATAGCTCTTTTTAAAAGGCCATGGCAATTTTAACTCTTCATGGCTGAAAGGCTGAACTTTTAATGTGAGGATATCTTACCCAGTAAGTGTATATTCATTCATCCTCAGGACAGCATAAACAAGGAACTCCTGTTTCCGAAACAGCCCCCGTCACACGCTGAGCAGCTGATGGAACAAAGAACCACATTTGTACATGCTCAGAGTGACACCCGTGCATACACATTACTGCTGGAGCCTGGCGCTACTGGAGGGGTATTGCTCTGCCTCCACAGAAATAATCTGCTCATCACGCCCTGTGATGCATCCAGCCTCAGCATTAAGATTTTGGTTGAGGAGAGTATACCAGGCAAGGATGTGAATGGAAAGGAAATATATTGTATGTTAAGTTGATGGATTGCTTCATACTTTACTCAACATTGAAAGGCTGATTGCTTTTTTCAGCCATGGAAGTGCAAGATCTCTTACTTTACCACTTACCATTCTACTTGCACCCATGCCAGACAGCATCTCTGGTGCCAAATCATTCTGCTCCCCCTTGGGTGACTAGCAAGACTCGGGGCTGGTTTTCTCCTTACACAACAGAGAAGTTGACTCTGCGTTGGGACAGCTGGAACGTAGCTGTCAGTTCCTTTTCATTATCAGCAGCACCCAGCTGGATGTCTGGAATTCACAGACACTGGGGGGAGAATCATGTTTGCTTGAATTTTAAAAACAGGTTACTCGCTGGGAATGAATACCCTGCAACAGTTGCTCAACTTTGCCTCTCTGAAAGCAAAAGTAATCCCAGAGGCTGCTAAAAGCAGAAGAGAAATCAAACTGCTCCTTGCTCATCAATTCAGAATCTGGTTACTGCTTGAGAATTTTGCTTTCACTGCAAATAATCTGCACGTGAAATATTTTTTAAAAGAAAAATATATCTGTAACAAAATTAAGGTTAAGGAGAAACTTCAAATTCTCATTGGTTGAAAGTCAATGCCTGTTGTCACTAATTCCTTGTGAAATAAATAATTACGCAGCTCTAGCAGCTTCAGGATTTGCATGAACTTTGGATGACAATCTATCACTTGACACTTTAAAGTTAAGATCATAAATGATGTTCTGTTTACCATTTGTCAAATGAGCAACCTTTGCTTAATTCACAGTCCCAAGATTAGGATTCATGCAGTAGCACTGCTGCTTGGCACAAAAGAATTTATTGAATTTCTCCTAGCCGGGGCTTGCAGCTGGTATCTATGACAAGAGTTTAAAGTATTTCCCTCCTTAATCCAAATTAGCAAATGACTTGGAGGAGTCGTTTACTTACTGGCCTCTCAAGTAAGCTTCCCATTGCTAAACTAATCTTGTCATCTGTGACAGACGAAGGCAGCTGCCTTCTGGGACTTCAGGATACCCTTAACACAGAGCTCCACTTCTCTTTGCTTTGGCTTTGCTTTGAAATAAGCCTGGTTTCCATATTGCCCACACAGTGTGTCAGGAATCCTGGTGGAGACCTCAGGCATTCTACTTTTCTTCCTTTATTTTACTTATTTTACTTTCTTTTTGCTTAGACCACCAGAAATATTTTGGGTTAGCTAAGTGGTCATTTCACTTCTGTTTCTTAGAAGTCTGAGCTATTTTCCACCTAGCTAAAGTGTTGACCATTCCTCAGTTGTTAAGTCAGGGCTACGCCTTGTATGTAACACACCCTTCGTAATGACTGAGAAATCTCTCTGCTTGTTTGCTACTTCATATGCAAAATGAGTTTTACCAACATGCTGAACTAACCATCACTCAAAAGTATAACCAAACTGTTAGCTTGAATAACTAGCTCTAAACGCTTGAAAAACAAACCAGTGTCTTTTGTGAAAGATCATTTGCATATAAACCAAACTAACCAACAAAATTATTTTTATGGATAAAAGGAAATAAAAGTCTTATGGTAAAATACCTAAGAATATGAAATGGGGGGATGTAGTGAATGTTAATGGGCTGCCATAGTTCTCACATCTCAGAGCTTACACACCAAACTGTAGGGTCATTCCAGCTAACCTGTGTTGAACGTGATTTATACCAATGGTGTGCAATTGCCTTCAGTGTAACTGTTCTAAAATCCCAGCATAAAAATTTCTCCTGCTGCTCCTGCATTATTCACACTTGTGCTAGGTCAGCTGGGCAGAGTTATTTGGTCCTGTCCAATTCAAGTGAACCAGCATCCAGGCCACAACCAGGCAGTAATTACAAATTTTGCTGGTGGTTTCAAAGCATTGACTGATGGAAACACGGTCTTAGTGAGACACGTGATCAGAAGTACATTGGTATTATTACTGTTCAGGATCTTTAGGGCAGGAGAGAAGTGAATCCTGAAGTTTAAGCATCTTTTAGCCTCAGCTTGCAGTGCACACTCTAGCCCTATGTTGGGTTTTTTCTGAGATGTATATATTAGAGTCAAAACATGTCCCTTCGAGTATATTAAATAAGACCAATAAGAAATACAATCTCACTCCACCTTCCCCCAAGGCCTTCCAGGATTCTCTGTGGAGGAAAACTGCTCTGTTCCCATCCCAAACTTCTTGAGTTACAGGTGTGTACTTAGAAATGTGCTTGGTCTGCAGTAAGGCTTCTTTTCTTTTTCTAAACCACGGTCTTAGTCTACTAAAAACTCAGCCAGACTGCTGTGTGAATGTCTTGGTGTTACGCACTCACTCTAGTGAGGCTTGCCCTCCTGGTGTGTGCACATGTGTCTGTTCATGGCCACAAGTCCAAAGCAGGTTGTTTTAGAATAATCTTGTGGCTTGGAAGCCCCAGCCCTCAGTCCATCCAGCCCCAAAAGATGGTCATAGGGTATTGAAGTCCAGTGGCTAGAAGGACAAGAGGCAGCAACAGGAGGACTGTTAGCTTTAGTAGAGTTTGTTTCTGAGCACAGCAGAAAATCCAATGTACTGGCTCATATCTGAAAAACAAATGTGTCCTTAGCACACTTGGCCACACATCCATTCCCAGCATAAAACACCGCATCTTGAAATGATCTACTTCATAATCCCTGAGCTGCTCCAATAGCTGCAGGTGCTACGGCCATACCTTTTTCATCCTTACCTTTCTCTGTTCTCCACTGCAGATAAGAGGAGCCCAACTCCAAAGTGCTCCCAGTGTGGAAAGGAGCATTTCCTGACAGAATCCAGGCATTTAAAAAATGGTACAAGTAGGGAAAGAACTTAATGAATGACCCTTATCCAGTTCTCAAAATGTGAATCAGTGGTAACTCCACAGTCAGGAGATGAGCTGAGGAGATAAAAAAACAGAAGAAAGTGCAGGCATCCTACAGTGGGTTTTGCAAAGTTTTAGCACGAAAATACGCAAGCCTGTATTTGGAATAGGTTCTAAATGCAAAGAAACTTATCAGAAGCCCACCAGTTTGAAGGCATTTTTCAAAAAGCAAATAAACCTGAAGAAGACCTCTTGGGATTTGTTTTTATCTTTTTCTTAAGTGATTTATCCCTTCTCACACTTTTCATCTGCTAAACCCAGTAAGTGGTCTGAAAAGTGCACCTAGCTCTGTCCAAACTTCAAGCTTGATTTTTCTGAAGACAAACCAAGACCCCAAATTCACACACTATTTCATAAGCACTCTAAAACATAAAATCTAGGTAAATTACTTTCTTTGTACCTTCTTTATATCATATTACCTACTTACTTGTACAATAAATACCCTGGAAAAAAAATAAAAAAGATTCAAGGTGACTCCAAATTTATCTTCAGTCTCCAAGAACAGAGACGTGTAGGAGGGACCCAACAAAGAAGTGTACGTACCACCTTCTATAGCACTGTTAGAATCAAGAGGAAGGATCACTAAATCCTCTACAACACCTGGCATGTAAAATCTCATTCTCTCTCAAAATCCACAGAGATTTTCATGGAGTTTACCTGCAGAGCCTGCGAAATTATTAAACCGAGCAGGCTGACTCAGTGTTTTCTAGTTACCTGCATTCTGTGCTGATGTGCTGTTCTCCACAGCAGTGGTCCAAAATGAAAGCAAAGCTTGCTTTGTCAAGGAGCTAATGCATCCAGGCAGGGTCCCTTTCTCATCTGAGCATTTTAGAGCAGATGTCAAACTATTGCAATGAAATTCAGCGTGCCGCTGCCACAATACTCTTGTCCTAGTAGATGCCACATCATTCAGCACATCAGCTTCTCTTACGGATAGGTTTCTGTGGTGCTATGGCACTGTGAGGGTGCGCGCTCTCCTGCAACTGGAGGGACACATGATAGTGTTGACAATGCTTTGGGTGTTCAAGTCATCCTGAACCTTGAGGACATGAACAAGGGATGCTCTCCGTATGGGGAAATATTGAAATATGGCAGCTGCTGAAGAACGCGTCCCATGGTAGATGTCTTTCTTCTTTTGAAACAAGATGATTTTCTTAAAACTGTTTTTATCAATTCAAAATAGTTACTCTGCTGTGGTCAGAACCAGGGCAGAGTGGATGAAACGCAGCCTTATTCCAGGTGTGTACTCAGTTATATGGCTACCCTTCAAATTCAAATGTGTAGTGCAGATGAATTTCCTGCGAAGGACAAGCCTGGGCTTTACATGACAGCTCAGCTGCGGGAAGGGCCCTGTCTCCGGTACTTCTCAGAGCATTGAAGCAAACCAAATCAGATGTTTGCCACAGGGACAGCTCGTGGCGAGGTGGAATAGAAGCCGATGATGTGCCAGCTTGCTCTTGATCCTCTCAATCTGGAGTAAAGAATGATGGTTTCTGGGCTGGACAACCAGGAAAGAACCCAGTGCTTCGCCTCCTCCTGCCTCGCTTCTACCTCACTGCAAAGGTAAGCCTTGGCGGCAAAGGGGTGATTCAGACTCTTCTGGTTGACTGACTCAAGGTGAATCACAGCAAAATGGGAACAAATACAAAATCTATCACCTGTATCACAAAAGCACATGATGACATTGGTGAAAAACAATGGATAGGTACTTATTTCAGGACACAGAAGGCACATCATGCCTTCAGTGGAGTGTCATTTGAGAAGAAAAAAAATAAGTGAGATCTCATTTTCTGTCCACAACATAAGCAGCAGCTCTATAACATGCAGCCTATTTTCCCATATATTTAGAAATAAAAGAGTATCTTCTTATGGTAAGTAATACCAAATGCAGACAACTCTTACACCAAATTGTGTCTGCCTGAAGAGAGTTATTTTGGTGTGTCACAGAAGATCTATTATGTGGTGGCTTTTTTTTTCTTGAAATTAACAGCTGTCTTTTGTTTTAATCATCGTGTATATAAAGAAAATAAAGTCATAAGACACTGAGCACTTCTAGCTCTTAAGGGCACTCAGTACTGCCAAGGAGAAAGTCTAATGTTTGCGTAACAGCAAAAAACAAAGCATCCTTAATTTTGCAAGCCTGTAGTAATTTTGCTGTAGCTGAAAACTCCAAAAGGAAGCCTCCTCTCATTTCCAGCACAAATCACTTGTTTGTGTGACTTTTTGGCACACAAGTGCAGGCAGGGAGAACTAGTAAGGTACTTTTCAGCGAGCAGGCATCCATTTCCTACTCTGAGGCAGCAATAATCATTCCTTTAAAAACAGGAAGCTTTATCATTATGATTTTCTAGCAACCTCGCCCTTTCTTGTGAACCCAACCCTGGCTACGAATCCTCTGCTTTGATTCAAACACAACTATTATAAGACCAAAACACAAGTATTTCCTATTTTGCTGTAAAGCCCATACAGCGTGTGCTTAGAAACAGCCCTGCTCAGGGTGATTCACCCAGCCCTGAGCAGGAGCACTGCTTGATAGAGCTTTACACAGGAGACTTGCATGCTTATGTTGTGCTTTTGTTTATGTTTTATTTCTGCAGAAAAGAGGCAATCAAGCAAGATCTCTTGCTCTAGGGAAATATTATCTGAGAGGAAAGCATCAGGAAAGTGCTGAGGATGAATTTGCAGGGGCCACAGCACAGATGATGCTGTTTGACATATAAGCAACAAGTAAATGTCTCTCCTGGCAGTACTTAGCAAAAGGGCCTCTCTACATAGAAGAGTAGCAGACTCCTCGCTGCAGTGACGTTTTCAGATACTTTTAATCTCTTCTTGAATGGATCCTTGACAGCATATATATGGTTGGACATCTATATGCTTGGGACACAACCTATCATAACCATCACACTGCCCACCCAGCACCACCCTGCAGCATGGCAGGCCTGTGCTCAGTGGGGAGAGCCACCAAAACCCCCAGCCCCACTCTGTCTTTCTGCAGCAGAAACATCCTCTGAGATTCCCCAGGCATTCTCCCTATGGGAGAAAACTCCTCCACTCCCTGCTCGACAGGTCAGATGGTGCTCAGCTGCTGAGCCCCTGGGCTGTGTTAGACTAGGAGACTGCTGTCATCGCTTTTGTCTCAGGCTTTTAGCTTTTTCTGGATGTGAAGTAATCCTGGGATGATGATGGTAGAGGAAGGGACAGTGGTTTGGATGCAAAACACTGCTAAGGCTGCTTTATCCCCAGGAGGGCTTGCTGAATGCCTCTCTAAACCAGCTCAGGGAGTGGGTATTTAAATTGCTAAGAAGAAGAGACAATAAGAAATATGCTGGAAAGGACAGTAAACCAGGTCATTGTAGGTTTATATCAATCTCCAGTTCCAGCAGAGAACAGCGTATCTGACACTACTTTGTGCAGGGATTTTACTGCTTTCCTCAAGCAGCCTGGAGACAGGTAATGGCATGTGGTCTGGGAACTTTGTTTCCTTGTAATCATCTGGATAACTCTTATAGAAACATAGAATGGTTAGGGTTGGAAGGGACCTTTAAAGGTCATCTAGTCCAACCCCCCTGCAAGGAGCAAAAACATCTCCAACCAGATCAGGTTGCTCAGAGCCCTGTCCAACCTGGCCTTGAATGTTTCCAAAGATGGGGCATCTACCACCTCTCTCGGCAACCTGCTCCAGTGTCCCATCATCCTCATTGTAAAAATTTTTTTCCTAATAACTAATCTGAATCTACCTCCCTCTATTTCAAAACCATTATTCCTCGTCCTATCACAACAGGCCCTGCTAAAAAGTTTCTCACCCTCTTTCTCATAAGCCCCCTTTAGGTACTGGAAGGCCGCTATAAGGTCCCCCCGGAGCCTCCTTTTCTCCAGGCTGAACGCCCAAACTCTCTCAGCCTGTTCTCATAGGAGAGGTGCTCCAGCCCTCTCATCATCTTCGTGGGCCTCCTCTGGACCCTCTCCAACAGGTCCCTGTCCTTCTTATGTTGGGGACTCCAGAGCTGGATGCAGTACTCCAGATGGGGTCTCAGCAGAACAGAGTAGAGGATCAGAATCACCTCCCTTGACCTGCTGGCCACACTTCTTTTGATACAGCCCAGGATGCGATTGGCTTTCTGGGCCACAAGAGCACATTGTCGGCTCATGTTGAGCTTCTTGTCCACCATCCTTCCCCAAGGCCCCAATCTCCTCAGGGCTTCTCTTGATCCATTGTCTCCCCGGTCTGTATTTTTGCCTAGGATTGCCCCGACCCATGCACAGGACCTTGCACGTGGCCTGGTTGAACTTCATGAGGTTTGTACAGGCCCACCTCTCCAGCCTGTCAAGGTCCCTCTGGATGGCATTCCTTCTTAACATCTTGTTTCTTCTCAGATCTTTCCCCTCTGTCTCTGTGGGTGTCTCCCCCACCGCAGCATCGTGGCCATCCAGAGGAGCATCGTGCAGGGGTACAAGGGTCCAGGTGCACCAACGGCATGCAGGGTACGTGCATTTACTGAGTTACATTGAGTCCAATATATCTAAAGATGAAGAGCCCTGGTTTCCCATTCCAGCACTTGTCCACCTTCTTTATGGCATTATCTGCTCTGTGTTATTGTGCCTTTATGGCATGTCTGCTCTGCACAAACATCAGCCAAGTTAGCTGCAGAGCCAGAAGCCCTAGAAGTAATTGATCTCCTTTGGTGAAAACTGCTGGTAAAATCACAGCCAGTTCCTGAAACGGCTGATAACACATCCTCCAACAAGCTCCACTTATTGGCTTCACTGTTGCTGTCTTCTGGGGGCAGCTCCCTGCACTGCCTCCGGTGCTCAGCCCCTCCTTTCCCTCTCGCTGCCTGTGGCCCCCAGACCCTTGCCCTTCACTAGCAACCCTAGGAAGATTCCTTGGCATCTCCAGTGAAGGGGCATGATAAGTGTCAACGGCTCAGGCTGATCCTGCTCCCTTCCCAAGCACCTTTGCAGAGCCCTGCACAGCATGGGCTTGCTCAGGTCCCATCACACCCCGGCATGTGTGCCCTAGAAGTGTCTGGGGAGCTGCTGAGGAAGTGACGAGGGCTGGCTGCAAATATAGGTTGTGTCCCAGCTGTGAACTTGACAGTCAGCAACTGCAAATGACTTCTGTGGTCTACAGCAGCATTTTCAGTGCTTTTTATTCTCTGGGGTTTGTTTTGCCTCGGACACACCAGAGATGACTGATAATAGATGAGAAAAGTGGAGAGGAGGGTTTCTCAGTTGCGAACACAACACTCTGCTTCCGGCAGAGGAGATTTTGCAAATCCTGTGCATGCAGCGGAGCAGAAGCTCACCATGGAAAATGCACCGGGCTTTACGCCCACAGTACCTGCGTGATGATGTCCAGCTGGCTGACAGGAATGTGCTCTCTCGAGCTTTGTTTCTGCTTACTGTCGCCATGAGGTTTTGTACATGTCTGTGTCATGACCCAGGAAGACAGGTGTAAGTGCCTGACACAGGGAGGGAAAGGGAAGAAAACAACTCTACGTACTGGGAGGAAACATGAGAGCAAGCAAGCTGGGCCAGCAGCCTGAACTCTTTTCCCTGACTGCCTTCCCAGTCTGTGACCTCTCTCTACCCACATTATTTGATTATCACAAGAGAAATCTAAAGAGCATACTCACTGATTCCTGAATAAATGCTAACCTGTAACATGGGCTGTACTTGAATGCCTTACATTTTTACCGGGGCATATGGGGCCTGAGCACTCTGATAACATGTTCTGAGACGATGAGACAGCTGTGACGAGCCAGAACAGCTGAGGCACTGCTCATTGTGACAGATAATCAAGGCAGACCAACGTAAATGCTGCTTGATATTGGTTTTTGTATTTCTGCTTATTATAAGTTTAATTGATGTAGTGCCCAGCAACCTCATCTGTGGTTTCTGCTACGCGTGACCGCAACCAGAGAGCTTACTACAGGCTTTTCCTGGCCCCATTAAGTAGACACTGTGCAGAAAGTGGACATGGATGATCAAATAAGAGAGCAAATGAGGCAACACTGATCAGCACAGCAAACTGAAGCTATCACTTCCTTATTGCAGTTCAGATTTTTGCAGGCAACACAGCAAAAGATATTTTTAAGGGTGCATTCAAAGAGCTGCACAGGAGCCTGTTACCAGTGAGCAGTGAATGCACCCCAACTCGGAGAGGGGGCCTGGGGGTCTGGTGGGCCTGGGATAGAGCGGATGGGGCTCTGGTAGTGAAGATTTGCAGCACTAGCTTATGTATTCACACCAGGGTGCAAGCCGTGGTATGTGGACAAAATGGTGGGCCAGGAAAAAGGCAACCCATGGTAAAGTCCAGTAAAGCAGGAGGAGGAAGGGGCTGCAAGGGCTGTGTCCCTAAAGCAGAAGGGTTGGGCAGCTGGAGACTGTTAGGGAGGGAGAAGCAACAAAGGATAAACAGCCTCTTTCCTCCCCAGCCCTTGCAGTATGCAGCGATCATTAAAATCTGGACTGATTTATACTGACTGCAGCTATTGCTGTCTCACTTCTCCCAGTTCTTCGCAATGTAAGCCCCTTCTCACAGCCTAGCCGTCACTCTGCTCTTATTGATCATGGTTTTGCCTACGGAACAGGCTGACTTTCCTTCCCACCCACACACACTTGTCAGGCTTTTTGTGTACAATAGTGATTCTTAAATCCTTGGTCACACAATTTCTTGCTCTGAAATCTTCCAAACCACTCTTGACAATATTATTCTATCTTTCTAGCCTGCAAAGCACTCCAGAAAGTAATATGTGAAGCTAGCTTTATTGTACATAGTGCAGAAATGTGAGCTTTGCATGTGGTACGAATCTTATGTCTCAGCAAAGTTCTCCATTTCCTCATGCAACAGGGATGTGTATGCACAAATCTTGACTGCGTATCGTATGTTGTACGTGTGTCATTCGGGCACATGCAAAATTGCAATTCTGTCTGAGAAGCAGGATCCCAGCAAACAGCATTAGTGGCAATCCCCTGCGCTGCTGCTTTCCTTACGTATCCTTGGCCGCTCAAGTCCCTGGGCACTGTCTTAATGTCTTTCACAAAGGGAAAAATTAACCTTTCATTTTTTTTTTTCTGAGGCCATGATTTGGGCCACACAGACTTCAGTCCAGGAAACCAAAGAAGGATGTGATTTTTTAAATCACCGTTAGCAGGTAGTGTGTAGGCTATTAAATCATTCTTGCAGTGTTTAAGCCACGTTAGTGAGTTGCATAAAGGAAGTAGGCACGGAAGAGGTAGAAAAGATACTGTTCCTTTCGTTTTCTGCACAGGCCTAGAGCTGTGTTCTAAGCTCTTCAACCGAACCGAGTAGATACTGACTTTATGAGGACACTCAAAACTAAATTACTCTTAGAAATTCTGCCTATAACACAGTCCCTGTGGACCCAAGAAGACAGGCTGTTCATTATGAGATTGCCATTTCTGAGATGGGTAGATTTTTGGATCCTGGTCCACACATGCCACTGCTGAGAATAGCGGTCTCCCTGCATCCTCCCGGTGCCTTGCTTCCCCACAGAACAAAACAAATAAAATATTCATTGTGCCAAAGGAAAGGGTTAGCTTAGCACCCTGCAGTCAGAGTGCTGGCACAAGGCAGGGGAGAAAAGGAGGAAGAGTGAATCTCCCTTTCAGCATCGGCTGGCTGTAACATGGATTTGCACCCTGCAGTCTTGCCCACGCCTGACTCTTTGTTTCCTTCAGATTGTACAATCCATTTAAACCGATTAACTAATGGGATACAAATTCACAATGTACCCATTGTGAATGCACCCTAGCTTGTATTAAAGAAAAGCACTTTAAACTCCTTCCATCACCAGCTTTGGCAAAGTGAGCTTGAACCTAGTGCAGCTTGGTGCCCTGGCCCCCTGTGCTGTGCATCCCTGCTGCTGGCAGGAGCTCTCTGCACTCCCACCCAACTCCACCAGCTCCCTCCTCCCCCAGGCACAGTCCCTGTGAGGGTGCTTCCACATTGGGGGAGCTGATGCAGCTCTTGTGACCCCAACCTCAGCTTGCCATGCCATCACACAGGGAAGGGGCCACACAAAGCCTGAGCTTTCCTCATGCTCTCTTTCTGCCCCTTCATCCTGTGGCCACCAAAGAGGAAAGGGATCCCAAAGACAGAATGGAAGCAAAGGTGAAATGGATTTTCCCTGGTCCATCTCAAGTTTAATCTACACTCCTCCCTTTGAGAAGAACTTGTCTGTCTCATATCACCTCAGCACTCCAAGTAGGCTTTTTGGTTTTGATTTAAAATAACCACAACCTAAAAGACATCGATAGATACTAGATTTTTCTCTTTTTCCCTTGAAGAAGCCAAAGTAGATGAAAGGAAGAGTTAATGTCAGGAATTTTCCCAGATGAGTTTTCTTTTGATGTCCTAGTCCAGTCTATATTTATTAATGTTATTTAGTGCCTGCTCGTAGTTTAGTGATTTTTTTTTTTTTTTTGGTAAATTTATACAAGCATGATGAAAGGATGCTAGTGTTAGAGTTGCATTTCAGTCATCTCAGTTATCCTGGAAAGGTTTCTGGCAGGCTGGAGAGTAAGGAAATAGAAGGTTTAATGACATCAAGGCACAGGTTGCTGATACCCACATGTGACCTGTCGATTTACAGCAATAGGTGAAAGATGTGCTTCTGCTTTAGGAGAAGCATTTCTTGTTTTGAATAGAGACAGAGGACACAAGTGCGTGTCGTTTCTTTCAGAAAAGCTTTTACTCTTACATTATCAAGAGGAGAGTGGAACCTCAGCAGACTCACTTTTAAGCACTGAGAAAATAGTCAAGTTTCAGAGTATTGGCATCTTTTTTTGAACTAAAAATTGCTCGATATTTTTATCCCTCCAAACAGTTTTTAGCATCCAGATTTGCTCTAGGTGATTTCCCCAGGCAATTACGTAAAGAAAGCAGCCCAGTACTAGTAATTTGTCTTTATCTTGCTTCATGCTGTGTCTGGTGGCCAAGTGTTGTTCTTCAGTTTCCCGTGCTTTTTCACGAAAAATGAGAACACTGAATTATTTGCTGGACAATGCAGTTCTGCAGTTGTGTTTGCTTTTGCAAATTAAAATCCTGGTTTAACACAGTGTTAGCTTTGGACATAGCAGCTAGTGTCAGCATGGTGTAGGTTTGGCTGCTACATTTCTCCACGTAAACCACAGCTGGCAAGCCTTAGATCTTCATGGCCAAAACGACCTTTTCCATAATATAGCAATCAGAAAAAAAATTCCAGGATTAAGTTCATCCATCAGGTTTGCTGTGGGGGTTGAGCTCATAACAGTGCTCAGCGTTCAAGAAGGGTGAGGATCCCTGAGTGCTGGCAGTGGAGGGTGGTAGCAGCAATTTTTGAAGAAGACCAGAGGGGAAGCACACATTGAACAAGAAGAAGAAGAGAAAACAAGTGGAGGAAAGATATGAGGGAGAGGAAAGAAAAGGAGAAGCAGCAGAAAGAGCAAGATAGAGAAATAAGTAAAACACAGCGGTGCATTGGAGCCTTGAAAGCAGAAATGGAAGTGAAAGAAGGGGTGTTTCGGAGGGATGCCCAGCAGCAGCCCAGCAGCAGTGGGTCAGTGCTGCTAGGCTGTACCGCAGTCAGGTCCTGTTGTGATTCCCTGGTACACACCCAGAGCAGCAGTCTCTCTCCCAGCTGATGCTTAGGGACACCGCTGCACCAACCAGCCACCAAAACAGTCCCGGCCTGCTCTCCTTGGTCAGGCAGAGTGGTACTAAGTGAGGTCCTCTGGAAAGGGAGGTTACCACAAGATAAGGTGAAAATCCCTCCTGGCTAAGGGAAGTAGCTGGGAGTCAAAACATGCAAAATCTCAAAGGTTCCCTTCACCCCTCTTATTTGTATCACTCCTGAACCATTTTTATGCTGAAGTAGCTTCACATACTGCTGCCCTAGGTGGCTGAAGCTCAGAAAAAAACCTGAAACAAACACAGGCTAGCACTTCCCCATGGTCAGCAGCCTCCCAGTAAGTAACCAGCTTACTGGGAAAGAGGTTCCTTGTGAAGTCCTGGTCGTTTGTTATTTTTGTTCTGCCACATCAGCCTTTCTGGTTTTTGTGTCGAAGAAAAAAAGTCAGTTGCCTGAAACAAGCTCCAGTTGATCTGAAATCTGAACTAGCCCTACAAAACCCCTAACAACTCATTCCCATATCTTCCCTGTTTGGTCGCTAGTCAAGAAAAGTTCCCCTTGGTTTGCTGAATTTTCATAATTTTCAGGCCTTGGGCTGTAAGTTTGGAGGGATTTTTTTTGTGGATGGTTTGACTTGCTTTTTCCCTTTTTTTGTTTTGTTTTGTTTCTCTTTCACTCTGATTATGTAGCGTGGCAGGATGGAGTGGACAGGAATGTGCTTCCCTGGCCTGTGCACATTTCCACTTTAGGCAGAGGTAACTTGGAAGGGTGAGCTCTCTTCTGGAGCCCAGACAACACCTTCTAATATTCAGTTACTCTCATAGCTGTGGAAGTTGTTAGTGAGGTCAGTGCTGCATATTCTGAAGTATTTGTCAAGTTGTGCTGTGTGAATCCGAAGGAACACTTGGTCTGAGTTTCTCCAGAAATTGTTATCTCTGAGCATATTTGGCTCAATTCTTTAATTTCTGCTTTGGTTTTTGTCTGCCTGGTCTCCCTGCCACCACACCACTGGGACTGCCGCACTTAGACCAGAGCTTCCTTGTGAAAGATGTTGGTGATTCATACACTCTTACCATGACTCCCCGCAGCCCTTCCAAACAACTTGCAGAACAAAACCCAAGCCAGAAATAGGAAGTTCATAGCCAGGCTGCTGCTGCTGGAGAAATGAAGTAATACATTAACAAACTAATCATGCAATCAGCTTACACACTCTTGTTTTGTCCTTGCAAAAGGTTTGTGTTAGTGCTTTTTTTAGGCTATTCAATACTTTTACACCGCTTCACAGGTTGGTAGCTTCATCTGTCAGTGAAAGTACAGAGCAGGATGAAGCATCAATGGCAAACACTAACATTTTTAATTCAGTAAGTCATTTAATGGCAAGAGTTTTCCAAAGTTTGAAAAAAACGCTATGACAGAATCACGGTCTTGATTTTTACAAGCCCAGATTTTAACCAGGCTGCTGCTTTCTTCACTAGCTATTCATTTGTGTTCATTGTAGGATATATTTTTATAACTTATGCCAGACTAGTGTCTAAGCCTACCACAAAAATTCGTTCCAAGCCTTCTTTTTGCAATGACCTTTTCCATGCAGATGCTCTGCAGTGAAGCCCGTCCCTGGCGAACTCGACAGGGATGAGCCAGGAAATGAAATGCTGAGAATCTCAGGCTTGAGCTGGAAGGTGGCCAGGGCGCACTCCGAAAGCAGGCAGCGAGGCTTCTGCCTTGAATGTAGGTCAGCGCTCACTTATGGAAATTCACTGCTCGTGTGAAGAGTGCCATGAAGCAGCGCTTTAGGAAGAGGAGGAAAATGTGTAATGCTTCCTGTGTGGTAATTACAGCAGTGTGAGGGGGAAGGCTGCTCCCAATTGCTCTGGCTTTCTCTACTCCATTTTCACCGCTTCTGTAGAAGGGAGGCATGTGAGTGTCTGACATCACCAGAGAGATTCCTCGAGGGCACAATTCACTTGGAAGTGTAATTTAAGTACAAAATTTCTTGACATAAATGAGGCATCTGTCTTTTGTCTTTTTAAACAGATTACACTCAAGAAGTTGTTCCAGGCTGAACGCCATTGTCAAAGCGAGGAGCTGTCTGTGAGCTGATCCCCATTTCCTGCAGATCCCTGCCCACAAGCCTGCCCGCAGCAACTAATAGGGATTGTTCCTTGCTTGTGGAATACAAACACACACGCACACCAAGATACACATTGTGGAGACATGACTTCTGATGGGCTCTACTGAAACCAAGTGCAGAGTGTGCTTACTGTTTGCATGTACCCACACAATTACACATGCTGGGTATTTTGCTCTGAAAGCAAGGGGAAAAGATCTAGTCTGGTTAAAATTAGAGCTGACAAACCTTTCTTTGGTTTTTGTTTCACTGAGTTGCCATACTCATCAGAAGAATATCCTCCCTCTTGTATCTTATTTATCCCCAGGACAGTTCTCCGTCAGTTCTCCATCCCCTGTTTCGGAGCTCCATCACCAGTCAGATAATGCTCTGCTCTGCTGCTCATTGTCATCACACCATGCTGCCATCTTGCATCTTCAGTATACTTTAATGTATCTCAGGCATGATGATGCAACAAAAATGTAACTGTTCCAAAAGAGATCTCAAGAGAGCTCATACTAAAAGACTCGTACTGGTCCTTCAGTCCCACAGATGAAGCAACCAAGGTCTTTCGTATTGGCAATCTGTTCTGAAAAAAAACAACATCACTTGTTATTAATGATCCTGTTCCCACCTTCCCATCCTCCACACTGTATATCCTGTCCCTGTACATTTATACTGTGTGTTTTTCTAAGTCCCTGCACGCATTCCCCTTTATTACACTAAATCTTATGATAAAACTGGCTTTTCTATCCATCAGACCACTAACAGTTGCACTTTCCAGGAATACACTCTCAACAAATAGTGCAGTTTGGCTGTATGATGCATAGCACCACTAAGATCAGCTCTTCACTGTAGCTTTGGGCCTGAATCAGAAGTTGCCACGTCTGTGACAACAGATACTAGAGAAAAAGAGCCTCCTATCCACCAGCAGAAGAGGGGTTGTATAAGGAAAGGATGCTGCTTGGCAGACAAAAGTAGGACATCAGGCCCCAGTCTCATACTGTCTCAGTTCTGACTTGATGTCATGATTATTTCATCTTGCTGAGAAATAGTGCGGTTAGAGAGATAGTTCATCTGAGTTCAGTCGCTCTGAGCTGGGAGGAGAAACTCATGCAAGTGAGTTTTAGCTCCCAAATCTGATACATATTTAATACAATTTTTAACACAACTGTCAGGACAAAATACATTGCTGGCCAATGACCAATTCTGAAGGAATACATCTAGGATGTAGGAAGGATGTACAAGGATCCATAGGGATGTACAAGGTTCTACATCCAAAATTATACTGAAAAAAAAAAAAACCAAAAACAACCACTGGCCCTGACTCTTAGGGGATTTTTTTCCTAATACTTACTATTTTAAATTCCTCCACTCCTAGAGATGCATCTCTGAGCATGCCTAGAAGTGTCTTGCTGCTAAGCTGGTTGAACAGGTTGCTATCTGAGCCTGATAGGATTCACAGACTGGAATACAAATTCTCCATTCTGTCTATTAGCAGCCAGACAGACAAATTTTCCAGTTCCTCCTTGGCTTAATAGAGCTAGTTACAGTGCTTCTGAAAATGGCCAGCTTTTCATTGCAAGATCCAGACACAGCCACAGCCCTTTCTGTAAGATAATAAATATTGAATTGCAATTCTGCTTCTGGAAGTCAGTGTCACTGAAGCTCCAAAAAAAAACCCCTCCAACTCTAGCCAGAGTCTGGGCTCCAGCACTCCGCTCTGCAGTGACTTCATAAATCACTTGCAACCTCCCTACGCCCGGGGTTGCTGAGCTGTGGGACAGGTATGCTATGAACTCATCGGATGCCGCGAAACTCCATTCAGGGTTTGTGCAATGACGCATACAATGAACTGTCAGTGGGACTTGTCTACAAAGCCTCTAGCTCCAAAATACAAGCCTCCACCTATCTAGCACAGGAATAGCTCCGTTAGATGCTAATATCAGGAAATTATTGCACTTTATTCAGACACCTATAAGAGAAGGTGTGGTGGTTTTGTTTAGTGAGGGGGGGCCTAAGGTGGTAGCTTCTGTAGGAAACTGCTAGAAGTTGCTCCGCTTTGTTCAGTGGGATAGTATGGATGGTAGTATGTGGATATTGTGCAAAATTAATAAAATGCCCCAAGACCCTTAGTGGAAAGAGCTGACAGAACTTGAGTTCTCAGAGGGTAAATTATTTATGATCCACCCATCTGAATTATTTATCCTCCATTAATTTCTATGTTCTAGAGAGAGATTTGTATTATGCAGCTCTAGTCATCTAAAAGTTGGATATCTAGTCAAAGTGGATTGTCTAAGGTCACTCGATAGTGGAAATATGGGCAACTCCAGAGGAAGAGTCACCCCTCCAACATTAGACGTCTCCCTTAGACCAGAGAAGAAGTTGAGATGCCTGGCTCAGGCTAGACAGCTACCATCAAATGCTAAATCTGTACAGGGCCCACCCTGCGTATGCGATCAGACCCTGGCGTGGGTGCACTAGTGAGCCTGTTGCTGCCCGACGCTGGGCCAGGGCTTGTTGCAGGCAGGGCACCCTGCCCGTTCCTGCTCCCGCTGCCAGGCTCACTCCAAAGCCACCGGCACCTGGCAGAGGCAGTAGGCAGCTCACAGGCTGAGTGACAGCAAGAGATTAATGAGTTGGGAAAGACGATGGAGATGGGGTGAAGAAGAGAGAAGAAAAGAGATGGAGAATGAGAAGAAAGCAAAAATTCAGGAAATGGAATTGAGCTACAGGAAAGAGAGCACTAAGGGCAGAAGTAAAGAAAGGAAGAAAAGGTTGTTTGAGAGAAACAGAAAAAAAAACCCAAATGCCATTTGCAGCCATCATTTAAGGTCGGTGCTTGGCACTCGGATGGGTGCATGACCACGCAGAGCCATCCCCCAGAGCAGAGTAGGTGCTCTCCTCTCCTCTGCCTGGTGCTGCCCGGCTTTCCTAGCACTCTGCCGGATTCCAGAGGTTTACTTAACGAATCACATTGGCAGCCAGGCATCGTAAATCACCTCCCATCACACAGCTCTCCCACTTCCATCCTCGTACACGCGCATGCATTACCATGGCTGGGCATGTCAGAAATAGGGCTGCCACAGCAAAGATGCCAGACGAAGGAGAGGCATTGCTGCCCCATCCGCAGCCTCCCCGTGCTCAAGAGAACGGCCTCTACAAGGCACTTACGAGAAGGGCAGGAGGATAACTGGCACTCAGATGTCCTGAATATGCAGATTTATATTTGGAGGCTATTACAAATAAAAATTATTTTAATGCAATCCCATTAATCAGGGTCTTTTTTTTTTCTGCAATGAAACACAAATGAAGAGAGTCACAAGTGCACACTGAATATAAAGGTTAATCAAAGGCAGTTTCTTCTTTTGGCAGCTACATCCTTTTCCTGGTCTTTGCCAGGAAACCTTCATTTCATTGTTTCTCTAACTTTTTTTTTTTAACTATATATGTCCAACCCCCATTCTCAGGTTTTCTAAAACTTAGAATTATATCACACCCATTTTAAGTACCTGGAGAAGAAAATGGTGAACCTGTAACATTTCGAAGCTGCTTTTACAAATGGATTTTCAGCTTCAGTAGTTTTGACTGAGACTTTTCTATACGTATTATAAAAGGCGCTGAGTGATCCTTTGTTGCAGGCATTGAATGTAATCCCTTTAAGAAAACCACCTGAGCTAGCAGAAAACCGCAGAACAGTCTCAGCCCATCAAGAAGCTGTACAGGCCTGTTGATGTATCTGTTCTGGGGACATTATCTCTTACACATTGCCCAGCTGGGAAGCATTTGGAAACATTTTATGGACTGATTCAGCATTAAATGGTGGGTTGACTGCAGACAGCAGTGCAGGCTAGTAGCACCTAAGCCAGCCTTTGACAAGCCCATGCCGATTTAAGATGCCATTTACCTGGTAACATTCACTTTGGGGAAATACAGATGTTGCCTGTGCTCTCACTCACCCGAGCAAATCACCTCACACAGCTTCAATCACAGCTAAGCCGTCACAGAAGCCCTGATGGCAGAAGTTGCAAGAGAAGCATTAAATCAAAGCACCACAATTCAGCTGGATCATATTGCTTTCTCTCGGAGCACTGTTCTTGTTGGAGGTGGAATGCGTCTTACTGAGCAAGGCAACATTTGTAGAGCTTCATAGTGGGGCAAGTCTTGTAGGGCTTCCCAGACCCTCTTGCTGCTGTGAGTCAGTGCTGGGTCAAACCCAGGTGGTGATGCTTGGTCCTTTAGTACAGCAGCGGTGCTGACCTTGGCTCCACTCTCTGCCATAAGCAACACACTTCCCATAAGTCATTAATTTTTAACTTTCTTCAGTCTGTGCCAAGAACTGAATTGCTATAAAATAACTCATGCTGAATTTCAAAAAGAGGCCGAGCTAAACCAGGAAATCACCTTTCTTCTTGAAAAGATTTTACTCTCCAAGTAGGCACAGTAGGACTATTTTCACATCCCACTATCTCTGTCTTTCCTTTGTAGCTCCACATTGTTTTTTTCTCATCACAGAAAGCCTCTAATAATTTTCTTCTTCGTATTCTTATGCCATTCCAAACTTAGCTTTCTGAATTTTCATCTTGTTTAAATTTCTTTCTCTACTCTTTCCACTGCTAGAAAGGTTTAATTGGTAAATGAGATGAATGAGAGTTTAACTATACAACGTGTTTGTACTTTCCCAGTCAAGCTCTGGTTCTTAGCCTGAAAATTATTCCATTAAAGCTTCCTCTCTAGACTTCAAATAGATGTGGTTAACATGCTCAAAATTTTGCCAGAAAAAGGCAGATTTCTGAGTTCCTTCTGGTCCAATTAGGTAAAAACCTACTTTTGCCTCTGCTCTCAACACATATCGAGTGATCATGCTGTCTGCTTTCAAATCTTCACCTGAAATGAGTTTCCACCTTGGTTTCTCACTTGTATTTAAACTATTTTAAAATATTTCTAATTCATCTAATAAGTTTACATGGGAGGTATGGATAAGATCAAAAAGCGTCCTTTGGGTGTTTTGCTTTGTCCATGCAAAGTGGTAGACTTTATAATCTCATTGTTTTTTATCTTCACTTATTGTGGCTTTAAAGGCAGTAGATACCATTGAAGCATGTTATCTACATCTGCATGATAAGCATTACTCATGCTGCCCCAAATGCTCAAGGGAACTAAGCTGGCTGCAGCACAGCAGAAGAAGGTAAGGTCTTCTGCTTCTGCATCTGAGCTTAGTCACGAGACACGTCTGTCTGTTGTTCTTGTGCTGCAGGGCTCTGCCCTTCTGACTAGCTGTGATCCATCCAGAGTCTCCAAGAAGTGATAAAATAATACTTCAGTCACAGCATGGAAAGATTTCCTACTGTGCCAAAACACACAACCACCCAACCCCCTTGCAGAGGCTGGCAATGATGACAGCTTGTCCATCCAGGGAAGGAAAAGATAGAAGGGTGGAGTAGCCCTGGGAAGCCTGTATAACACACATTGCTAAGAATCCACTCAGTGAATGGTTTCCATCTTCCATGCAGTTCAATAATGACTTTTCACAGCACTTAAGGTAAAGAAGGTCAGGATTTCTTCTGATGAAATGAAATTGGTAGTCTGTGGAGAAATGCAGTTTCCTTGCAAACTGAGCAGATACTGAAGAGGACCAATTTTAGTATAATTTTGATCAGGAATGGTCTGTTAGATACAGACAAGGACATCTCATCTAAGAATTATTTTGTTTTAGTGATGGAATGCAATTCACATTTCCTAATAAATAAAAGAAAAAAGAGGAAAGAGGAGAAGAGTAAAAGGAGAGAAGGGAAAGGTAAAGATCCGATAAATGTTGGCGATCATGGCATATTACACATGAATTTTTTTGTGCTGTGAAAGTAAAAGTTTGTTCTGTTCTGCTTAGGAATTCAGGTTCATAAGATAAACAGCATTGCTTTGCTTAACGATAGCTTTTCAATGGATCAAATACATTGGTAAACATCACAAGCTGTGCTCTAAAAATCTTTTATTCTGCCAAATTCTTAATTTCTTTGAGCATCTCCTATTATCTGTTCAGTGGACACTAGCTAATCAATCTGCTATGTAAACTGTCTCACTGTAGGACACAGTACAGCCATCCAAGATGTCTCTCCACCGATATGATGATTTGAAACTACTTGTATGACTTATGTGCTGCCTGTCCCCACAGATACTTTATTTTTCTCCACGGCTGCATTTCCAGATTTTATCTCATTGCCATTTACCATAGTATTTGTTGTGTGGGTGTACTGCTAGTGAACAAAGCCTAACTAGATTTACTTTACAAATGCTGTGAGCTTAAACTGCAGTAACCACTCTGAAAGTTAATATGCCTTATCAATCTGCAAATACTGGGTTCCTACCCACACACCTCTTGCAGAGCTGAAGGTCTGTAGACGGGCTTTGGAAGTGCTTAAGGCTGTAGTCCCTTTCTCCTGCCTAGCTAGTACAAAAGCCTAGGCAGAGAATTAGACATCCATATATATTTGGGAAGCTGAATCAATGGGTCCAAAAGGAATTTAACCAATATTTTGAGTTTGTGTGTGCATGCATAACTATGGTGTATATCAGCAAAGAGGTTCTTTATCCAAATAATCACTTGTTTCTATTTTCCATCTTTCCCCACCTCCACTGGTCACAGCTCAAGGGTACAGTAAAGGTTACTTACAGCACATTAGAGGACTTGGAGACAGGCCTGCAGCATATCAGTGTCTACGTGTTTTGCTATGGCAGAGCAGCCCATGAGGAGCTGGTACGAGATGACACCCGTCTTAGGGATGGCTCAGAGCTACTTTCCCATCGACAGCTTCCCATCCTGTCATTGCTTTTCTGCTCTGACAGTCAGCACACCTCAGAGCCTGGCCGTGCAGATGGCTTTTAACAAAGTCCTTTGAAAATTAGCATGGCCATTTCCATCCAGGAGCCACATGAGTGTTACTCAGGACACACACTCAGGTACACGAGACTTAGCTCTGGGAATACAGAGACAGTAATCTTCTTCAGCTAGTGGGGAATTTTGCCCGTCATCGTTTTTGTGTTCAGTTCCTATTGCAATTTCTGTCATCACCAGACAAAAGAGACCTTGAATTCTGGCAGATAGCATGGAGGAACTAGAAATCTCTGTTCCTCATTACACCGTTGGACTTAGCAGTCCCTAAGCTGTTATGAAACACTGCAGAGGGGTCACAACAGGAAGTAGAACCATCAGCAGCAAGTACATTCTAACATTTCAGAACTTCCTTATCCTCCAGCTCAAAATCCTCTTACAGCTGTTGCATTTATTTAAGGGATTTTTTTTCTTTTTTTTCTTATTTCTGCCTGGGCCATGTTAAGGACCTAGCAGCTGCTCACTCCTATGGTGTCCTCAATTTGCATGAAAAACAGGCAGAAGGAAACTAAAAGATGCAGCTTAGTCAATCCTCAGAGGAGACCTTGAAACCTCTGGTCAAAGGTTTGCAGACTGCATTAGGTACTCACTTCCCTGGCTCCATCTGAGCTCCTGATGCAGCTCTGTGTCTCGTTCCTCCAGCCTCATTTCTCTTTTTCTAATTAGACATGGTGCTGCCATTCAGGATGGAAAGTAATCTCACAGCCTGTTTAATATGTACCTGTTGACTCCCGCACAACAATTTAATCAGAATTTGATAGGGTTTGGAGGCAATCCATCTGTTTAAAGGCTGAACAAATAAAAGCCGTCTGAGAAACTGCTCTCAAAATCCAGAAGAGGGATTATTTCCAACTAGGTGCAAAGCCTGGGTCAGATCCTATTCTTTTTATTTCTAGGAGCAGTCAATCCGTGAATGGAATGACACGACTGAGCTAGGTAAGCTGGATCCAACCTATTATTTTCAGCCCCCTGAATACCCCTAGTCCTCATTCATCGAGAGTCCCAAGGACATTTTGACCACAGTCAGACAACACAAGCAGCAAGTTTAAGCATGGGATTATCTGAGCAGTTAAAGTTAGGCACATGCTTAAAGGCTTGCTGAGTTAAAAAGTTCAGAGCAGCTCTTGAGGTTTGGTCTTCCCAGCTCTCATCTGTGGACACTGGGGAAAGCCTTTGTGAAAATGTGGCTGCTTCCAGCTTTCACACAGATTAATACAGTGCAGTGCAGTCCACATCTTTTTTTTTGGTCAGCTGGGGAGATTCCTGTGTATGGGAACCTCTCAGGCTGCGCAAACAGAACAAAAAGCACTAGCTGGATTTCTTTTCTCTCTTTTAAGGCTGGCTGTCTGCATGGGCACAGATGTAAAAGGGCTACTGCATAAATCCCAGGAGGATGGATAAAAAAGTAGGTTTCTGGGTATATCGCGGCCAAGCACCACTGCTATGGGCAGCAAAAGTGATGGTTGCAGCTCCTGGCCAGGGCTGTGGACAGGAGAGGGAGCCTGGCAGCACAGGCAGCGTTTGTGCCAGTGCACGGTGCCAGAGCAGCATGCCCACTGTCACTCGCACACCATGTGCTCAACACCCTGTTTTAGCAGGCAGGTACAGCATCACTCCATCATTTGGAGAAAAAAAAGATGGGGAAAATGTAATATCTGAGCCAGGCTGAAGCAGATACCCTTTCTACTTTATCCTGAGCACTGAGAAAATTAATAATTGAGCCCACTCCACAGAAAGCCGGCAGGTTGCAGGCAATCTCTCTGTCCCCACCATGTACTTCCTTAGTGCTCAGATTTTGTATCAGGGTCCTGTAGCTGCTTCTCATTGCAAAGCATCCTCTGCAACTCCAGGATTATCTGGCTATCATGGCCCAGGGCAAAACGAAGCACGGGGAGGGCAGTGGAATACAGGGTAAGGGTATACCACAGCCTCTCGTTACCCAGCGGCTGGTATTAGCCCTGCGCTGTAGATCCAGCGGCCATCTCTTTGTCTCTACAGGTCAGGTAAGGCTGCAAAAAAGCTTTGAAAGGAGTAACAGGTGATGGACAAGCTCACAGTTTTCCTTCAGAGAACAATGAGGAAACTGTGACGTGGATGAGTCAGCCTCCTTCAGCCTCCATCCATCCTGGGCAAATAGGCAGTGGTGTCGGTTTGCTAGAAAAGGCTAAGCCAAGGAAGGTAGCAATAAAAATTTTAAAGTTGTGTTGAATAATGTGCAAGGCCTGAGGATCTGATTGACAGAATCAAACCCATAACATTGCATATGCCTTAGTTAGCCCATTGCCTCAGATTTTGCATCCCTTGTATAACTTGTTGCAGACACTCCCCCCAACCCTGAAATCTAAGAACAGATGTTTATTTTTCAAACGGCTGTTCTGCTTGAAAATGGCACTGCCTTGGCTGCCTGTCCCTGCCTTAAAGTGCAGAGAGCTCCCTGTGCTCCACAGCACATGTAGAAAGAGAATTCGTGTGAGCTCTCCCTCACCCTCTTCAGAAAAAATGCACTGGGTAGTTCACCCTGCCCAGGAGGATGCTGATTTACAGGACAGGTAATGCAGTGAAAACTAGGCTATTTGAAAATGTTGCAAATTAGACATTCAGAGTCTCCAGACTCTCTTACAAAACTTGGCGCTGGAAATTCATCCATCAGAAATTCTCTGTACTACCACTAAATGATTCAGAATATCTTATTAAATATCACTATGAACTAAAATGGTGCTGTGCACAGACACGTACATTTTCTTCAAATCCACTCTCAGACTTGACTCTAGTTTTGCACATTATCACTGCTTGTGTCTATAGTTCTTCATGAAAGTCAGCAAGATTTCTGTCTCACAGCAAATTTGAAGGAACAATAACTGACATGAAGAGTCCAGTGACTAAATTTAAGTACAGCACTGAAAAACATCAGGTCATTGAGATTCTTACAGTGTTGCTTGTTAATATGCAGCTTCTTTGAATGTTCTACGTAAAACAAGGGTAGCAAACTTCACACAAAATAGTAGTACTACAAAATGCAGCCAGATTAAAAAATAATGGATCTTTCTTGAGATAGCTGCTTGCCTGCAAAATTTCAAATGAACAGTAATCTTTGTGGACAAATTAATTTTTTAGCAGATATAAGCATTTGAAATAAGAGAGCTTTAAAGAAAAACAGGCACAATTTGCACATCTGGAAGATGTATACACTTATCCACAAAAATTCAGACACTGCTTTCAGCAACTAATTCCAAAATACCATTTCTTCCGTGTTTATCTTTTTTTTTTCCTCTTGGCACTCCTTAATATCCTTTAATATTCTTATGAGTTTATCTGCTTGTGATTCTGATGAAAAAATAATCTTTTCAATCTAAGCTGAAATAGACTAAATTAAGCCCAAGTTGCATTGATATTAGCAAGTAAATGGTGCTCATGGTGTCTGTGCGATGCTTATTGTAAATGGTTGTTGCAACACAGCATAATATTTTCCCAGTTCAAAAAAGACTAAATTTTTATTGCAAAATACCATTTTTTTCTTAGTATTTTCATTACATAGGCATCTATTGTACTGTAGTGCTGACTGCATCCATTAAAACATCTTTGAAACATTATTTTTTCTGTATTTTTGTAGGCTGACATTGCTTCCATACAAGGGTACATTTTAAAAGACAGTCTGCAATTGCTCATCACCAGCAATTATTCCTAATAATATCTTTCAGCCACCTCACTATTCAGCTAGACATATGTAAGATAGGACACACCTCGCTGAGGAATGAACTATGTTTTAAGGCCTTTTTTTTTTTCCTTATGAAATATCCTTCTGCCCAGAGACACCTTGAACTGATTTTGAACTCCTGAAAGAAGAGGAAGGTGAATAAAAAGCAAGGAACATGGTGAACGAGCTGCTTAACAGGGCAATGCAGAGTAACAGCTCAGGTTTCACCTCCTGGTGCGCTGGTTCGCAGTTCATCTCTACAATCATTAGCTCTTCAAATTGACAATGGCTCTCACCATTCCTTTGTGTTTACAGGGGGGAAAAAAAAAAAGGAAATTTAGTGCTTTCCCAGTCTGTTAATACAGATTATCCAAACTTTCTCTCCAGTCTGTGTCTGAACTGTAGATGCCCTGAAAAGGGCTCACAACTCGAGTGCTTCTTGTTCTAGTGCGCTTTGTTGCACATAAATTGGCAATCACCACATGTGAGCTCATCTTAACTCATAAGCTACGCAGGACTGGGCCAGTTCAGTTCTTGCATGGTATCTTTGAGAAAGCCTTAAGAGTGGTAGAAAGTATAAGTCATAGTTTGCTATGGGTCTGCCCTCTGCTTGAATGATTTAATCACTTACAGAGAAGCAGGCAGGCTGGATCACCGAGGCTGTGCCCAGCCTAGCACACCCTCATTCAGCTCACCTGGGGCTCCCCAGCCGCTGCTTCCACAAAACCCAAGCATAAGGTGTCCCAACCACCACACTGCCTCCAGAGGACCAGGCACCTGGAGCCCGGTGTTGTCTGAGGCTGAGTCCACCACCACCCTGTAGTCAGAGGTAACAGGTAGGAGAGGTGTCATCCAGCCTGCTCCATGGGTCATTGCCTTCCCCACAAGCCACAAAAGCCTTTTCAGCATCCTAATTCAGATACAAGAGCCAGTCCTACAGATTTACAGAGAAAATGAGAAATCAAGGGTAAGCATTACCATTCTGGGTGCCTATGTTAGCAGTGAGTTTATAGAGTGCCAGTGGAGATTTCTCCCCTCTATTTGTGCAAAGTTTGCATTTTCCCTCTCCCAGTAGTCCCTCCCTTTCCCCTGATGAGGAAAAGCCCTGATTCAGGTAATTAGTTTAACCTTGAGCAAATCAGCAAGGCACGCCAAAGTAGCTGTCGGCAGTGCCCACCCAGCTTCTCTTCTCTAATTGTGGCCAGCCTCTCAGGCTAAAAGCAAAGGTAGAAATCCCCTCGCGTCTTCCCAAAACTGGTTACTTATTAAGGAGGAAGCTTGCAGATGACATTTCACAAGATTAGTTTCTAAATTCAGAGCTGCCTGTATCACTATACTTATCCTCTAATTTTACTCATGCTTCTTCCTCCTTGGTATGCACTTTTCAGAGTAATGTATTTAGGAGACGTAATCCTATTCTTTCCCGACTTTCTTTTTGCTAGGATAAATAAGCCAAGATCCAGTAATCTCATCTCATTAGTTACTCTCATTTCTCACAGAGAGCTTTTCTCTGCTATGATTTCACTTTAAATACTGGGTGGTTTTAATATAAAAGAACTCTAATATTCTCCAGGTATTCATACATATGCCTTGTACAGTTGTACTAGAGCTTCCTTTTCTCTGCTGAACATGCTTGGATTGATGCATCACAGGAGTACAGCAATGTAGGATTGGAAAAGGACCGCCTGGGACTACACCAGCCATGCAGTCCTGCCCCTCGCAGTCCCGCTCCTTGCAGTCCCTTGAGACTGAATCCCAGCAGCATCATACTGGTGGTTCACAGATCTTCAGCCACCAACCCACATTGCCCCTGTCCTTCCTGCTGCCTCTGACACAGGGACCTTGCTTCTTGTGAGTCCATGCCCATGGCTTTGCACTTTGTGCTTCTATAATTCACCCTGTTCTTGTTGCTCCAATTCACAGGGTCCTCCAGTCCGCCTGAACAATGCTCCTGTCCTTTTCAGCATTAGTGACCCTGACAAATGTCTTAAGCTTAGACCAAGTTTTTGTACCAAGGTCAATAATGAAAGAATTGGATGATGTTGATTTCCAAACGCATCCAAGAAGAACATCACTGATGACCTCGCTCATTCTGGCTCCCCGTGACACATTCATCTGCTCCCCACTCTAATTCCTGTGTGAAACCTACTCACCTCATTATATAAACACTTGCAATTACAATTTCAGCAATGCTCAAGGCCCATGAACTTCTTCACAGAAAGCACAGAAAACACACAAAAAGTGTTCAGTAAAATATTCTGCAGGCTTTAAAACATCGTTTTTTGCTTTTGATAGAAGTAATAATGGAAGCAAGGCTTCCTCTTGTAATCTAGGGCAAGGCTGATGTAGGAAGCTTTATTGTTTTAGCTCTTTTAAATTAAAAGTCAGAAGACTGAAACGAGGTATAAACATAATTTTTGCTTGTTATTTGGTGGACTCTAAAATGACTGAAGCCAAGCTATCTGTACTCAATATAAATAATATTAAGAATAATAAGAATAATGCATTCTCAAATGCATTAATGGCAATAGTAAATAATATGCATATAATGAGAATAAAAAAAAACTAAAGAAAAAGTATTGAATGCAGTAAATATCTTTAAGAAGTTTAACTTTGGTAAAACGGTTGTTCTGACATTGTACAGCTACTGAATATGAGTTAAAAGAAAAGTCATACACTTTAATAACACTTTGGAAATTGTCGTATAGCAAATATTTATTGAAACTTCTATTCACCTCTGTTTCTCTCTCTCTTTTTGTAAGATTTGGAAATAAATTGGTTTTGTAAACTGTAAGTGTGAGAATTTTGAAACAGCTAATCTTCACAGGATATTACAGTCATAAATTACCTCTAAAAAACTTTGGGAAGGAATCTGGTATAGGAATCAATACATTATTCAGTTATGAAGAACTACCTCCAAAAGCTGTTATTAATGGGAGCAAAGAGCTTTAGTCAATGAGTTCTTCTGACATTGCATTATTAATACTCTAAACCCAAATTTTCTTAAATGAATTTGCTGCAAATAAAAGGCAGTAGGATATCTGACTCGTGCCAGCCATGATATGAAAAGAAATACATTTTATATGCAGCACTATTGTATCTCTGAAAATTGCCGCCAAATTGCCACTGAAAACACCAAGTCATCCTTTTGTTCAGTTTTCTATTTATTTACTAAACCACTTATGAAAGTCTACAATCAACAGCCTTTTCTTAAATTATCTAAAAATACCATTCTGTTAAATTCTCAGATCATTTCCTATTAAAACACAAAAAGGCAGTCTTATGGTTCAAAAGAAATAGATTTACAGATGCACACAAAGTTTGGCAGCTCTGGATATGGGATAGAAACAGGGAGCTGACTTTTGTGGGTATTCTTTCAGTTGTCCCTAGACCTATTGCTCCCTATCTTTCAGGACCATTGCTTAGTGCTCTTTCCTGAAAGGCGAGGAGCCTCTGAGCGGAGCCCAGCAGAAATACAGGGTCCAAATCAGCGGACCTCAGCCTTCCCCCTGTCAAGTGGCCGCAGGTTTCCCCCTCAGCCCTTTTCTCTTTAAGTTATTTATTATTTGCATATTGCGCTGTTTCAGGCAGTGCTTTGTCAAGCAAAACAAAGTCTACTGCTCCTAATATTTTCTATCCTCCCCTGACTTTGCAGACCTCTCCTCTGTTGCTGGTAAAAGATCACACCTTCGATGACTTGATGCAGGGAGAGCTTTAACTTAAAATGCCTACAGCCGAGGAAATCTGCTGCCCCAGAGTTTGCCTTCTCTCCCCATTCAGAGGTAGTTGGCATTTATTTGAGTTGAGATTTTAATGTAGGGCACTGCTAGGTGTAGGACTTCCCTGATTGCCTTTGCCAGCTGAGCATCACCTCACTGGGCAAGTACTGGGGCGTACTTGCATCCACGCCACAAGCCAGGCTGATCCTCTCCGCTGCGGTTGTGAACCGCTGTGGCTACAAGGCCCTCGCTCTACTCCAGACAGGTTTCACCACACATCGAGTGAGTGCAGTGAAAATGAGTAATTGTGAACCTTTTCACATTGTGCAGTAAAAATATACACCATTCATTTATTTCATAAAGTAGGGAGGATCCAGTTCACAGATTAATACCATCAAAGTTAGCAATTCAGGTGGCCAAATTCAGAGGCGTGGGGCTGAGTGCAGGGGGGCCGCAGGCAGGGGAAAAGCCACAGCAACGAGCCGCCTTCCTCCTCCTCCTCCTCCTCTTCCTCCCCGCATGGCTCCCAGATCTCCGTGCGAAATACCCTGGTGCAAGTAGGAGCAACAGGGTGCTCTGATTCAGTTCCCCTGGTGAAATGCTGGTTTCAGTTAGACAGTGCAGCCGTAGTGTAAAAGGGTCAGAGCAGCTGCTGAGCCCCAAGTGAGAAATGGGGACGGATGTGGCCCTGTGCAAAATTTAAGTGCTGTGTTCCTCTGACCAAGAGTGGAGGGAAAGTGCCTAGAAGACAGCAAGGGGCTGCCGGTGGCCTTGATCCCCTCTCCAGGCTAGGAAGGCCTGACACGACCCCTTTTCTTGCTCTGGGCTGCTTTTTACGCAAATGCTGAACTTGACAGCATTTTTATTTTCATATTTGGGGTAAATCAAGAACAATTAAGTGATTTGTAAGTATCTTTGGAACAAGTCATTTTTAATCACTTCCTCCCTTATTTGGTACAAATACGGCGTCTCTGCAGACCGCTGGCTTTCTCTGAACTCAAGCTAGCGGCAGAGAAGAGCAGCCGCCCCTCGCTTCCTCCAGCTGCTGAAAGGAGCTCTTTGCAAGCCTGTGCTGCGGGGAACAGAGTCACTTCCTTACCATGTTTGGCCAGAGAAAGAGATTGCACTAAACCCGGAAGCGGTCATCATTGTGAAGCTCGGGAAAATATTTTAAACATTTCTTTTGCCTTCCTGCTCTTTTTTTTTTTTTTTTTTTTCTTTCTGGTAAGGGAAGATGCATGTACTTCTACATTATACTATTTGAAAACAACAGGCTGAGCCGTCTCAAACTTGTCTCAACAGTTTTATTGGACAAAGTAGGATTCTGCAGTTGCACTGAAACTGGCCAAAAGGCAGCGCAAGCTTCAGCAAATGGTCTCAGGGCACTTACTGAGCAAAGTGCTGAAGGGACCAAAGCACCTCATATGTCCCTGCCCAAGTGAGGTTCCATTATAATTGATACAAAACCAACTAGGATATGGAAGAAATGAAGCACTGAGCATGAAAGCAGTAAACATTAAGTGAAGGACTGCTTTAAAAAACTGTAGTTTTAGCACTCATTACAGGAAGAAGAAATTTAAATGCAGTCATTTTCCATTTTCAAATAAGCTCTGCTGGGATGTGCACTGGTAACTGGACATCAGTTTTAAATGCTATCGCAGATGTTACTTATAGGTTTTTTTTTTTTCTGTCTCATAAAAGGTCAGTGTCTCGAAGAATTCAAATTAGTCTCCCACCTTGGGAGCAGAATGCCTGTTAGTGTCTTGCTTGGCGTAAGCAATCTGCAGCTCTGGGTGCCCAAGACGAGCCGGGCCTGAGACGTGCTGGGCCGCACTGTGCCTGCCTTTGCACAACCCTCCAGCTCCGGCAGGAAGCCTGCAGCAAGAGGAAATCCATCCCTTTCCCAAGGACAGCCCCACATGTGCTGGGGCACTTTGCTTTTTTCCTCCCACAGGACCGAGGCTTGGGAGGGGGGTGTGCCTGCTGTGTTACCCATTTCAGAATCCTGGACTAAATAAATCCTCATCCGTAGGACTGGTGGCACTCCGGTCCTCTGCTGTGGGAGCAGCGCTGCTGAGAGCAGCCCCAGGGAGCAGGATGCCTGCAGAGCCGTTCCCCTTCGACTGACATTCGACAGGGCAGCGGCTCCATGCCCTACACTACTCTGACATACCACAGCACAGGGGGTCAGAAACATCCCCCTCTCTTGGAAAGCAGTTGATCCGGCTTCTACGGGGGAAACATTTCAAAGGCAATTATGGGGAAGAAAGAGTGATTCTTTATTAATAGTAATAATAGTAACAGCGGCAGCAGCAACAACAATGGATTTCATTCATCATTCTCTGCAGTGAAAAGCTTCTAGCATCGTCTGCCTTAGTTTTTACATGAACGGCTTCTAGGAAATTAGAGCTTATTGATTTCCCTGGGATTCATCCCATTCCCTGGGATTCAACCTATTCCCTGGGATTCAACCTGCGTTTAGGAGGACCATCGTTCCGTGACGACAACTGCTTCAGGGGTCCATGTTGGTGATTCCCCACATCTGTGGATGCTTGTGGCCTTCCTCAGAGGCCACGCGCAGACGTATGGAGCCCCAGAATCCTGTTCAAGCCATAGCTAGAGATCGAACATGCGCCTCTGGGAAGAAGGTGTGAATGTAAAGATTGTACTCTGCCAGTCCCTGCAATGAGAAGGAGCAGAGGAAAGGCCTTTCTCTGACTACCGCTGATGCTATGCAAGGGCAACATTTTCCAGCAAAATCTTTTTCCTGACAAAATGTTGTATTCTCCAAACATCTTTTCCAGGTACCAGTCTACAGAGAACAGTTACTCCCATACCCAAGCTAGGAGTTTCTACCTGCTTTGGAGCTGGCTTTTTCCTCCATCCTTCAGCTGACTGCTTTCCTGCTCTGAAACCTCAAACATTTTCACAGGATGAAAATAAAGATTCCCAGTCCCATCTTCTCACAAACCTGTGTGATATCCTCATGCCAGGGAGAAGTGCACTGCGGATGAAAGGGACAGGACAGCCTGACTGCTGCCTGTATTTACCCTCTGCATCTCATCTGAAATCACACGCCACCTCACCTCTTTCACCCTGAGGCTCAGTCTGGCCTTCAGCCTTGTCCAGCGTAGCCCCTGCCTCTTAAATTCATGCCCAGTTTCCCCTCCACTTCCTGTTTTTGCACACATTTTCGCCTTGCTTCCTGTCACACCAGTGCTCTCCGTGCTTGAGAGCAAAACCCTTGATAAACGTCATTGGTGGTTACTAGCATGAGGGCAAGACAGCTGAGTTAAACCATCAACCATCAACCTTTGTTTGCATCCCAGGAGCACCCAAAAGACAAGCACCGGCATTTTCAGGGACAAAAGATTAAAAGCAAAGACTCTGCAGAGCCTGTGGTGGTACCACCTAATACCACCATGACTGAAGGGGTGGCTCAAATTCTGATCCTAACCACCATACCCATGTAAGTTTTCTGGTGGATGTAAAGAGTAAAGAGATCCGGGAGCACCAGGTACAGTCATGTGTTATTTTGCCTTCAGTTTATCATAGTAAACATTATTCACTTTATTGCCTGGCAGACCCATGGTTGCTCTGTGTGGCGCGTGGTGACTCAGTGGCAGTGCCTTGCCCAGGGACAGCACTGCAACAGTTCCCTCACCTCCACAGCCTGAGCCTACACTCATGGGCTTGGGAACCAAAACGACATGGGGAGACTGTGGGAAGGAAAACTCTGCTGGGTGGAAGCTGTGACATCCACTGCACACCTTCCCCGTAGCCTCTGAGTCATCTTGAAAGCAACACTGGTGGACCTCATGATGCTCGCACAGCCGTTTGCCTGGCCAGACGTCACCACCCTTGTGGTGTGGCCACAAGCCAAAGCCACCTTCCTACCCTCTCCCACGAACGAGGTGAAACAGAGGTGCTTCCAGACAAGCACACTCTAACTCATGTCGCTAAATACAGCCAATAGGGCAGGTTTCTTCCTTGTCTGCTTGTCTCTCGTCCAGCAGAAGAGCTGTTGAAACAGTTGGCCAGAAGCAGTGGTGGGGTTTAAGGTGTTACTCACTGAGGTGCCTGATGGAACTGGCAGAAACCACTCCAGGGTCCCTTAAATTACCTGTGACTCATCTCTCTATGAAGCCATGCCTCTTTTGTGTTTATCTTTTTAATCGTTTTTTTATACTGTCTAATACTGTGTTGGTTCTTGTGTTTTATTAGACTTCCAGGTCAAAGGTTTTGAACTTGTTTGTCTTTGTCTTGTTGCGCAATAAAATGACATATGCCAGCTTGACAGCACAAAATATTGGTTGCCAGTGCAAATTTCGATATTCCCTGCATCACCTGTAGTTCTCCAGGTGTCTGAATGAGTCAGCAAAGACTTCCTGTATTTATAACAAATAGATTATATGCATTGTCCTCCAAGCACATCCAGAGTTCCCTCTTCATGACCTCTGTCTGACTCCATCATTTCATGACCTTCCCTGATGTAGACCCTTAAACATTAGCCTGGCTGAACTAGTATTTTTGATTTATGTTTTATACTGCAAAACTGTGGAAAATAAGGCTGAGAGAAGCTTTGAGAGGTTGTGAAGTAGACAGAATCAACTCCAGCCAAATGTCTCTTAAATTAAGAACAAAGGATAACTGAGTCCACAAGCATCTCAGGGCAAGGATCTCTGCAGAAGGAATATAAGCCAAGGACACTGGATGATATGGGTACTGGCTTGGGTTTGCAGCCATAGGCAGGAGAGAGTGCTTTTAGCTCCTTGAGTGTGTGAGGTCTTTGGTAGGTCTTCTCTGTTCCGAACATTAGAGTCAGAAGGATGTCCCTGCCACTGGCAGCAAACTGATGGTCGTCATGGGACTGTACAGATGAAAAATGATACTAATGCACCAGGTAAGGATGTTGAAATGCAAGTAATGCATTTGTTCACCTTAATACTTTCACAAGCTTTTAAATACTGAAAGTTTAAGAACTGCCCAGTTGTCTTTGAGGCTGGTGTACCCGTAGTCAGTGCAGGAGGGTACAGTCACACATAACAACATATGAACACAACTGACATTGTTATGTGACTGGACATTGCCTGTCTGGTGTAAATAATGCCAGAGGAGCCACTACATTGCCAATATTAATTTCAGTCCTCAGAGAAAAGGAATGACCGTGAGCCATGGCCAAGCACGACAAGAATACTGATCTGGTATGATAGCTCTAGTCTAGTAACACACCTGGTGAAAGAGCAGGGAAATAGCTCATGCCGTGATGATCATATGATACAAATTGTATATGGCTTCTGCTGCCCAGTGCTCATACTGTCCCCTAGCACACAGCTGCTAGTTTCCTGCTTTCATGCCGTGAGCTAAATTATTACGGAATCACAGAATAATTCAGTTTGCAAAAGATCTCTGTGCATCATCTGCTCCAATAGCCCAAAAGCAGGGCCAAGCCTGCAATTAGATCAGGATGCTCAGGGCCCTTGGAGCTTTGAAGATCTCCAGTGATGGACGATCCCCAATCTCTGTTTGCAGTGTTTGATTATCCTGATTGTCATAAGCTTGTTTCTAATAGGTGGAAAGAGTGTCTCCATCTTCTCTGTAATGTCCCATTAAGGCTGGGTTTGCTCCAGGCTGAGCAAACCCAGCTGCTCTCTCAGCCTTTCCTCTTATGTGCTCCAGTCTCTAGTTGTTCTCCACTTGACTTGCTCCAGTATGTCAATGACCTTATTGTACTCCAGAGCCCCTCAAAACATTTTCCCAGCTGCAGTTTCCAACCCTCCATTGTTTTCAAACATGCAAGAAGATTAAGAATTATTAATCTATTTATTTAAAGGAAATAAAAGAAAAAGTCATGTAAGGGCACAATCCCTGGGCTGTCTCTGCGTTTAACATTAGACAGATGGCTCAGATTCCACCTGTGTCTCTGGAGGCAGATGCAGCTCAGATCTAAATGGGGAGTTGCTCAGCTGCAGCCATGTCAAATGCTGAGCATATGTCACAAGTGCTGGTGTCAAGGGGAAGAGGGAAAAATAGAGCTTTATAATCCTGCCCAAATGTCCTGGAAATCAGCACCGGAGCCCCTTGTAGTGTTTCCTATTTGCTGTAGATCTTAAAAGGACAAGGAAATTTTCCACGGTCATCTGTCAGTTAAGTAAATTCCAGCAAAGGATAAAAGTCACCACAATACGTAGCATCTCCTAACTACTTGTTCTTGAGTAAAATCACCTTCATGAGAGACCACAGAAGCAGAGAAATGGCACTGGCCACTTGCAAGATAGCAAAATTCACAACGAGGTAAGGATGCAAGTGGTAGGCCACAGAGGTGAGTACAGGAGGATGGCAGCAGTTGTATACCTGCCTAGAATAACGGAAAACCTTAGATGGGTCCCTGTCTTTCACAGGGAAATGTTTCTCTCTGTTGGCTGTGTAGAGAGCGTCAGCACTGCTCTCATATGCTACTCTGCCTAAGAATTAGACCCCTGACCTCAGCTAAATTAAGTGCTGGGATGTCACCCTCAGCCCTTCCAGTGGTATCTCTCAAGATGCAACCCAGGGTCCCATTTCTAATAATGCTACACAGCAAACACATATTAATACAATCAATACACAAGAATAATGCACACTCATCAATATTTATGAGCTTCATGCCAGCTTACTCCTTGAATAACACACCGAGAAAAGAAAATGTTTGCAAAGTGTACAACTGTGGGCAGCAGTCTCTATGAAATATACCCAGGTGTCTGGACAAAAGTACTGAAAAAATGTGCATTTGGAGTGTCCCTATGACTTCTCATGTTGTTATCTTTGACAGAGAAGCTTTTCGGTACTTATTGAAATTCAGGGTCCTTTAGTGTATCTCAGGTAGGACACTCAAACATGGGCATGTTCTGCCCTACTAGACAATCAGAAAATTTTAAGTTGAGC
The DNA here is from genome assembly GCF_036417535.1 of Chlamydotis macqueenii. NCBI lineage: Eukaryota > Metazoa > Chordata > Aves > Otidiformes > Otididae > Chlamydotis > Chlamydotis macqueenii. Next base: position 135,806,247 of record NC_141556.1, read on the forward strand.
TGTGAAAACATCTAAAAATAAAAAGTAATGGGTCTAAACACACTGTTGCATACTGTTGCCACAAGTAATTGCCAGCGGTTGTACCACAGACATGATCGTTATATCAGTGATGTCCTGGTGGTGGTCCAAAAATAATTGTACTATTGCTAGGCATGACTCAAGAAAAAAGAATTACTTTTGTAGCCGCAGAGAACCAAAGGGCACCGCATCCATCTGCTTGCCTTATGTTAGGCTCAGCTTGCTATTTATCGTGAGTGGCATAGTTCTGAATTCTACCTTCTGTAACTCGCACCTCTCCTTTTGCCCCTTGGCAGGGAGCTGACAGCTCTGAGTCAGCCGAGTCCTGTGGTCCCCACTCGAGCTGCCATACATTACGTGTCAGCAAGTCTCGCTGAGCACGCGGGAGTAGGAGTTAAGGAGAATCCACTTCTCAGAGGGTGCGAATTACATGCTTAGCAGGACAGAGAAGGTGCAAAGCACATCCAACTGTGCTGTTTTGGAGTCAGCTGAACTCCTTCCCAAAGGCTGCCGCCTCTCCTTCCCTGCGGTGTGGAGCCCCGCGTCGCGGGAAGGGATGGAAATGGCAAATCCGGGAAGGAACAGGCTAAAGGCAAGGGAACAAATAGCTGCTGAAACTGGAATTAGCGTCTTGGTGGGAGGTTCAGAATAAATCTGTCATACTTAGCTTCTCTTTCAGCTATGTCAGAGGAGGATGTTACATCTAACAATGAACCCAGCAGGTAGGATATAGGAACAATATGGGCTGAAGTAGCAGCAACTCTTTCTTCTCTGTCTCGTCTTATAAGTGTACTTAGGTAAGTATACTCATTATTTATCAAAGACTAGAGTTCCCAGATTCTTCAGCATTACAACAGCCAAAATGACAGAGCACCTGCTAACTGTTTAGCACCTTCAGAGAACAAAACAAGGAGGAAAGCGGAAACTCTCATTCAACTAACATGGAAGGCTGTAGGCATTGTGGGCACATTGGCCTCACTGGGTTTCCAGCCCTGGTTACTGCTGGAGGGCCCCAACTTCCATCCCAGACCTCTCTGTTGAGCTGGCACAAGTCTTCATGCAACTGTCCCGAGAGCTGGAGCAGGGAAATGCTTTTGCCAGAAAAGAGAATGCTTTTGAGTGGCAGTTTTTCATCTCAGTTGGGGTCACTATGTGCCCATACCAACAGCTCTGCCAGCTCAGTGGAGGAAATGGCACTAGCGTGGACGTAATTCAGCAGGATTTGGGAGTGAGAGGGAGGAGAATGCAGGACTACATAAACTTTGCTTGTCACTAAACGTGTAAGTGTAGCCTAAAACGGGTGAAATCTTCTTGCCAGGCCGCTCCCAGGGACCAGAGCTGCGACTAGTCTTCCTCTGGCCTCACACCAGCATCTGCCGGTGTATGCCCTCCTGCGTGCTCCAGTCTCGATATTGGTGTGTTTCTTACCCGCTGCTGCTCTGCTGGGGATACTTGCCACTGGGGGAGACTTTTAAAAGAAGGCAGGGATTTTTTAGTCCTTTTTGATTTGTACATCTCTAAACCTTTCTAGGGGAGTCGCAGAACCCCACATAGCAGAGTTCAATGCTTGGTTTTCTGAAGTACCTTTTTAGCCAGGATTCCAGGTGGAAAATTGTGGGTCTGAGATATTAAGCACAAAAATAAGTTATTGTTCAGGAGAGCTACGTCAGTTTAAGGGTCTTGGGCTGCACTTCCTCTTTTGCTTCCTTAAATTTGTGGCCAGACAAATAGTTCCCAGTATGATAACTCGAAGTATTATAAAAGCCTGATGGCTAATGATTCATAAAAACGTATGATAAGGCTGTCTGTGCCTTATCAAACAAAGGGCAAAATATCCAACACAACTACCCAATCAAACTAAATCAATTTCTAATTACTTTGGAGAGACCTATCTGTAGGTTCAGCCAATGAGAACAAAACCGATAGGGAAGTTTCTGGTAAAAACTGATCCAAAATGGGACGACAGGAGCTAGTTTTTGTCAGAAGTAACACAACGTCACAGAGTAACTGGGAGTTTTGCTAACTGTGAACAAAAGGACAAAGAGGAAGGGATCTGAGAAAGCCCTGTAATATAGAAACGAGCTGTGCCTCTGATATGAATAGACACAAATTGACCTAGGTACGCACTGAGTTAAGCCTATACTGAATTACCTGCTGAAAGAGGTGAGGTGATGCTTATTCCCCAAGCGACCATAATGCCTACAGATCCCACCGCACCTGGAACAGCGTGGTAGCATCCATAGGGCTAGCTTTTTCAAATTTGCCCTGAGCACAATTTTTAAATGCCCAGTTCTGCAAGGATGACTTTATAGAACAACTGGAACTCCCACTGAAAGCTAGGGTTTCAATGCATACAGGTGTCCGAATTAACTGGCCACTTTTGCAGATCTGTCCTTACCCGTGCAAGTCAAATGATTTCTGGGATCCTACATAAACGTAACATAAAAGATAGTTTAGGCACTCACAGTAGTTTACAGTCTAAACAAGAGAAGTGGCAGTGTAATTCAAATTTTTCCTTTTTTTGGTTTGTTTTTTGGGTTTTGGTTTTTTTTTTTTTAAAAAAGAAATACATATGTTGATACTGTTAACACTCTGAGTACACTTTCTAATTACAAGATATGCACTACAGTTTCCCTCCCTGAGTGGGTTTGCATGGATGCTCTGGGATCCTTTGCTTTCATGGGCATGCAAGGGTCCATCCTTACAGACCAACACAACGTTGTGGAGCATGAAACGCTGTCAGTTAGGAAACATACAGGAATAAACTCTGAAAACTGAAAGGCAAAGAAGGAGGAAAATCATATTTGCAAAGGCAGTAGGGATAGGCAAATGCTAAATAGGATATATAAGGGTATATATGGCCCTATACATGCTTCACATAACTATGAAAGTCTATACTTAGAACTTTTAAATTTAATACTCTCTGGGGTGTACATACATATGCTGCTAAATGCAGCATTCACCCAACATATGGGCCTGTATGAAATACCCCTACTAAAACAACTGCACAGGATCTAGAAAAAAACAAGGTAAGACCATCAGTTAGATATTTTGACATGGGAGATCAGCCATGCACATGTTTTAACATTCTTTTAATTTACTGGGAGAAAAACAAGACAGGAAGAAGTTAATGACAGTAACAACCCTTGAAACTTGGTTCATTCCATGGAGGATTTGAGAGACACATCATTTATAATGTTTTCACTAAGATTGTTCTGCCTAAAGTGGACTAAGTTTTTACGCTTTCACTCTGAAGTCAAAAGTTGTAATCAACCAAATAACATCCATAAATTTCAGTTTTCATAAAAGAAAACATCAAGGCATTTTCCTGTCCCAAATTCTGTCTTTGAAATCATGGAAATTCTAGCTAATATCAGTACCTATTGAAATTAAATAAAAAGAAATTAATCATAGGAGCATAATGCATAACAAAGGTGTACATTTGTATGGTACAAGCTCCACTGCTGCTCCAAAATCACTAAATGTTTACCATTAAGGTAAATAGCAGATCCAGTAGTGGATAGGGGATAAAAGAAAGGTGAAATTAGAGGCTCTTAAGATAGCATGGGAAGAAGGCAGTTATTCATTTCCAGTCCTATTATTTTACTGCTGAGATACAACTTCCTACTGTGAAACAAAATCACTGGTCACAACTGAGAAAAGTATTAAAAAGATGAGAATAATAAAACCACTGCCTATTCAAAACTTCATTTAATCCTCATATATTCATGCCTGCTTTCTGAAGGTGGTAAAGTATGTATATTCTTGTCAATTAAACTACTGACTGAGTTAAAAGTGTGGGTTTTTTAAAAAATCATCATTGCCTTAAGGGATAAAGCACCTATGATTGAATGTCTGAAAAGCAAAGAAGGAACACAGTAGGACCTACAGGAAATAAAATGTGGCACCTTATGGGTCTCAGTGTGGAGTTTGTAACTCTTGTCTAGCTCCAGGCGAACCTTGAGCTAGAAATAAAACATTTCTCTATGCAATGATAGTGCAGCCTTATGCTGCCTTCTTATTTTGGTTAGCGCGTTGCCAGTTACTGAGGGATGAGGAAAGGAAGGACTGCTGCTCAGCGGGGACCAGCCTCCTCACCCGTGAGAGACAGGAATGGTGATGAGGAGCTGGGACAGTGATTAGTCCCACAGAAGGAAGATCCTTTTCCTTCCACTTGTAAAAAAAAAAAAAGGGATATCCATGTCAGCACTTTTATTTTCCTAACCAAGCCTAGTAACATCAGGCAGTAAACGATGTGTCAAGATTCGGGGTGGATATAAATCTCCACAGTTCCTCCGAGCTCAGTTCATGGAGCCATCCACCCCCTGCTAGTCCAGCTGAGTATTTGAAACATAACCCGCAAAACAAAGAGTGCAATAACAGGTTCTTGGTGTAAGGGTATCTGCACCCTCTGTTTTAGGCTAGTTTGGTGATCTAACTTCTGTGCAATTTGAAAGACCAAAATTAGCAGATAAGTTCCCTTTTAAAGTCAATAGAGATGCCTGCAGTAGCTAGTTGAACACCTCCTTGCTTGTTGAGATAAAACTGAAGCATGGTTTAGCATCAAAAACATTTGTCAGCTCGGTCAAATACATAGTAATTCTTAAAATATTATCAAGAATGGTGTATGCAAGTTAACAGCCAGTTTTCATCTTCAATGCATATCATTTGCCTTAAACAGCACAGTATATACTCTAATAACGGATATGGCAAAATTACACTGGAGATACTTCTTCATCTGTCAAGTACCATAATGTTTGCATGTTCCTAAGGGTTCGTGTATGTTTATCTACCTCACTGGAAATCCTGTTTTGCATACAAGGAAAGAATGTCTGCCTATGATACGCTGCTTCTATGCAAGCAATAAACTGTGGACAAATTGTGCTGAATTTGTAATAATGGCCTCATTACTGTCAAAAGCAAGAACAGTGTCTGAAGGCAGTGGACAGTCCATTACCAGATCAAAAATCTATACTGTCCATCTATGGAAGAAGCAATCTATAAGGGCCCACTAACATGAAGACATATCACCAAGGATAATTTCTCAGACTTCATTAAATACTTTGAAAGAATTCAGTGTATATGGCTGAAATTTAGCATGGTTTTATAAATAATTCACATTTGCAATGATCAAAGCACAGGCCTTTATCACATAATAAATTTATTTATCTGAGAAAAGAACTGGGTACTTAATCCTGCCAAATCTTTGTCCATCGGTGTGGCGTTTACTCATGTGATTACTCCCACCGGTTACTGCTACCTTTACTCAGCGTGAAGTGTGCCCGTCCCATAAATAGTCCTCCACATAGGAGTGGACAAGGCTGTAAACTGCTAGTGATTTCTTCATAATCATAAGCTTTTATTAGTTTATTCTCTCTAGTGGCCCATTTTCTTTTAACACCGATAACATTTTAGAAGGATACCATGCCTGAAGACACGAGTGATTAAGATACCCATAATACAGCGCTGATGTAAGCTATATTACTTCTCTATAAAAATCAATACAAGGGAATTTTAAAACCGATGTTAAGTACTGCATGGTACTCCAGTTTCCTATCTATCTTTTAATGCTGCATGCATCGTTGGATACAGCTCTGTGTGAAGGATGATGGGCGAGATGCTCTGTCCGAGGAGAGCCTGTGCTCCAGACAGTCCCCTCCTTGCAGTCCCTGGGCCAGCAGGAAGTAACAAAAATGACCGGCTGCTCTAGATCACTTGCCAGAGCTGCACATGAGGGGATGGCCCTTTCCCCCCACCCTCCTTTACGGAGTTGCACAGAAGAAAGTTGCCAAAGGTAAAACTCTAGCTAGGGCTTGCTGCCTCCCTGGATATGTCCAGCTGAAGTCATGGTTGCCCCAGTCAGGGCCAGTTGTGATAGGACGAGGGGTAATGGTTTCAAAATAGAGGGAGGTAGATTCAGATGAGACATTAGGGAAAAATTTTTTACAGTGAGGGTGGTGGAACACTGGAACAGGTTGCCCAGAGAGGCAGTGGATGCCCTGTCCCTGGAAACATTCAAGGCCAGGTTGGACGGGGCTCTGAGCTCTGATCTGGTTGGAGATGTCTTTGCTCCTTGCAGGGGGGTTGGACTAGGTGACCTTTGAAGGTCCCTTCCAACCCAAACCATTCTATGATTCTATGATTCCCATCACCTGCGGCTCCATTTTGTCACCTGTACTGGGGTAAACCCCCACCAAGTCCTGCAGAAATAATAGTGGTCTTAGCCACTGCACAAGGCAGCGGCCAGGGCAGAAAAACCTTGACCAAATAGTATAAGCCTCATTCTCTCAGCATTTAGAAACACACTGCATCTGGAAATTGCATCTTTTGTGTGTGTGGATGTGTAAGGATGGGTGTGTGTGGGGGGGGGGTGTTTTACAAACAAAGGGGTCTCACATCATTCAGGCCCGTTTTGGACGGGGTTGAATCCTGACCTACAGCGAAGCTGTCTCCTATCCCTGCTGACTCTAATGAGAAGCGGCCACGATTCACTGGACTCCGCATGGAGATGTCACACGTGTTTGCCTTAGCATATACACCAGTCCCACTATGTAGTCTGTTAGCTTATGGCACTGCTGACAAGAAGGTCATACAGCACCTCCACATCCCTGCCGTGCAAGATAAGCATACTGTACTGATACAAAATGTAATTGATTTCACCTGCACAGCCTGACGTGCAGCTCATAGAGAGATAATAAAATAATTTAAAGGGACCAATAATCTGCTATTAGATTGCAACAATTAATATGTGATATTGGTCTTTCAAACCCCCCAGCGAACAATTTGCAATGGCTTCCTTTCTTTCTCTATAACTTCAGCCTCCTTCTTTCTTTCTCCTTCCATATATATCCCTCATGTATACTTGTCTGAGCACTCCTGGAGGATGACATGTAGGAAAAAAAGATACACAGAGACATAATTACACTGGTACAGCTAACAGAAAAGGCCTAGATGTTTCAAATGTCAGTAGATCTGAAGATGTGTGGGCAGGATTTACAACACTAGTATGTTGCCACTGGTAACTGACTGCATTTTTAACCTTCCCACTGCTGGCTAGCAGTGTGACAGGGGATAAGTCCAGGGAATTGGCACAAGAAATAAACAACCTAATTTTAAAAAGCCTAAAACTTATTGTTGTGAAGCTGAGATGAACAAGGGGGAGGACTGCATAAAGGCTGGATAAGAGCTTCTGCTTCCTGGTGGGCAGCCCCCCAAATCCTTCCAGTTTGCTGACACGTCTCTGGGTCAGCTCTGAGGGACTGGTTTTGGCCATTCCAGAAAGCGGTGAAAGGAAAGAGTGAAGCTTTTGCAGGGAGCATTTTAAAGGTACAGACATCTCAGGCAGAAGATATTTGATGGAGTCCCGCTGTCAAAAAGTTGGCAGCAGCCTCCTGCTGAGAGTGAGCGATTTGGAGACACCAAGCAATCTGGCAGACTATTAGACTGTACAATGGAGTCAGACACAGAATCTGAAGCAGGGAGTAGTTGCTGGCAGGAGTGGTACACCCACAGTTTGGGTATGGTGAGCGAGGACTGAGGAGAAGACCACGCTTCCTGGGCATGCAACAGCGGCATTACTAGCGTGACTATCCAGAGGGAGGGGAACAAATTTAGGGAAGGAAACAGGATTCGGTGAAAAATAAAAGTATGTGAAAGGAGATAGTGAGAAGAGAAAACTGTTGAGATATGCAATTGCACTTTGTATGTCATGCAGAGAGGGGATACTCCCATTCCTTCTGAGAAGTGCTCATCGTGACAGAGTCCTGCCGAAGAGGCCCCATACAAGCAAATATCATAAACTAGGGCAAGGGACTAAAACTATATTATTACCCTTAATTAGGCACTTAAATAAAAAAATTACCTGATGTGCAAGTGCCCTGAACATCTAGAAAACTCACTGAAATGAAGGCAACCACACCTGCTCAGCATTTCACCTTGCCTTTAACTTCAGCAAGGGGGAAAATTTCACAGGAAGCTGTGAGCATCCAACTGCTCCAGTAGCATTATCCCCAAATATGCATTTAGGAGCCTTTCAGGCTACCAAATTGAAACTTGTGTGAAACCATTCCTGGTCTCAGAACACTATCTGCCATTTTTTTTTGATCTCGGAGAGCACAAACTGTAGATAGCCACAGCACGGCCTTTGCTGAAAACAAACTCCATGCTTATCAGCTCACAAAGTCCAGCTGAAAAGGATATAAAAGAGATGGTGCTCATGCTGCAATGCATGTGATTAAACAGCTCTGTTTCTTTTAAAGGCCTTTTCAGAGAACGCCAGACTGTTCCTAGTTTTAACCTTTAAAACGTGGCAAGGACTTTGAGAGCTACTTTGGCATTTCTCAGCGTAACCCACACCTCCCACATATAGCAAAGATTACTTTAACAAGCAAAGCATCAGGGAAGCAGCCGTGTATGGATATGTACAGCCTATGTATGGATGCCTCTAAAAGGCTACATCTTTCCCAGAAAGGTTTTTCACCTGTCCTCCTCTTGGCATCACACTAACTCCTCACGCTGAGACGTGGTGTCGTCTGTAACAGCCTCACTCAATTTCAGAGCTTCCCCTTCCCCCTCCACTTAATGCTGGCAAGCCAACTACCAAAAGCAAAGCAGGCAGCAGATTTTTGTGTGTCAGAGTGGTAATTAAAGTTGCTCAAAAAAAAAAAAATAATTAAAGAAACGTTAAGTTCTTCCTGGGAGCGATGTTTTCTGCATGATCCAAGCAAGCATGAGCTGCTTTTGTAGTCACGAGCTATGGAGACGAGGCTGTCTGGGATGCATCTAGCCTGTCCTAACATGCCAGAGTAGTGGGGTATAGCTCCACTGCTAGGAGTTTTCTTATTCCTAATTCATGCTGAAACAATATGATGGGACTAAAATCACTGATGCCTTCATCGAACCGCTTAATTTCTTGTAATGCTTTGTTTGCTACTGCTAGGGAATAAGAATGTTTGTATCAAGCTCATTGTGTATTGCTTTCTCATGGAAGTCACTTTAATGTGCACTTTAATGTGTCACTTTCCATGGCACCTTCTAGCCTTCGACCTAACCTAAGGACAAGATTTTTTAAGATCTAGGCATCAGGCTCCCAATCAAGAAAAACCTTCATACGCTTTGTAGTATCTCGTAATAAGATTCTTTAAGTAATAGAGTTACATATGACCTAATTTGCCCCTTCCATAGGAGGCAAAGCAGGCCTAAAGCCATCACTGAGCCTGGACTGGTAGGGTTATGGTTGATTTGTACTCCTGCATAGTACTGGTAGGGCTCAAGCATTTTACGGTACTTTTCTGTATGGCTGAAACTTCGTAACTGAGGTGACAGGAAAGCTGAATAGAGATCTTAAAATAAAAAAGGCTCAGGTGCCCCAGGGAGTGTCCCGGGACTGGCCCCGGGCCTGTGATGCCACCAGTGGTATGCACCGCTGGGTGACACCATAGGTGACCTGTCCACATGGTCCCTCTTCACAAAAACCCAAAATGGTGCGAATAAACCTGCTGTGAGCCTGGAGGGAGCTCAGCATGCTGAAGATTGTTTCCACTTTGGGAATGTAGATACTCAGGGCCACATCCACTTTTCTGTCTGGGGATGTCACTCTGAAATGGCCTCCTTTCCTTCACCATTGGTTGCATTCATTGCACATTAAGAAAAAGGTGCAATGCAAAGAATGGACTTTTCTTGGGCAATTCTCTGTTGGTATTCCTCTCTGGGCTTTCTTTTCTTCAGTGGAGGCTCAGTTGCCTATGTCAACCCTATAAATCAAAGATAAATTTTAGTAATAAACCAAATAGTGAGGATATGCCAAATCCTTGGGGGGGTCGCTAACATGCAAAGGAAGTCTGGCAGAGTCAGTCATTTGGCAAGAGGGGAAAGCAGGCGGTCACATTTTCAAGGCAGACTACAGTCTGTTGCAGCCTTGGGTCTACTTCATGTACGACTCAGCCACGCTTGCTGCAGTCAGTTTCCATTCAGACTTCTGATCTTACCATATCTGTGCCCACGAGTCAGCTCTGTTCCTGCAGGAACAGGTTTTTTTTACCACACATCTTCATATCTCTTGTTTAATGGCAGGCACCAAGGTGCTACCATAATACCTTGAAAAAATAACAGTTATAAAGTCCAAGCAGGTATTCCTTTGCCCAACTTTACTGGACACCAGCGTCTAAAGCAGTATTTTATTTTTATTGTCTGAGTTTGATACGGCCGCATCATTTGTAAGTCATGAAATCACACACATGACATCCTGGATATGAGTTAGGTTTCCTTCTATTTTTCTGCTTGGTTTACACCTCAGTTTTGATAATTATAACTGTATAGTCTTGGAGAGGACCATAAAAGCCTCTAAAGCTGACCTAAAATTAGTTTTCATCCATAGTATTGTCCAATCCCAAATTAGGATCCATTGGAGTGGTAAGCAAGTGTTATAAGCCCTTTCCCAAAAGGCTGAAATTTCCATCCTTCTGGAAATATCATACCACATCAGACCTTCTCACATATTAAAACTGACTGCTATTCCCTCTGCTTAGTGGGTTGGTGTCATTTCTGAGAGGCAATGACCAGTTCAGGGGGAAGGATGAAGAATATCCCTCTGTTGGCTCAATTTTCTTATGCAGACCAGATGATATAGAGCAGGTGAGGTGAATTGAGATCCACAGAAAATGAATCCAGCAACAGATTTTTCAGATTACTGTGTAGCTCCAAATTTCTCTACATTATCTTGCATCAAAATCTGGCAGCACAGAGGGCCTTAAAGATAAATTCCAAAGCTGCAAGTGATGGTTTGAAGAACTATTTCTCCATTTCAAAACATTTTTGAAATGCTGTACCTGAGTAATATAAACGATATCATATATAGTTATATGTCAGATGGAAACAAAGAACCATTATAGGGAATAAAGCATAAAGTAGTATGCATGAAAATTTGTAAAATACATTAAGTGAGATTTGAATCACCTGAGAGCATGAATTTCATGCTGTTGGCCTAGAGAGAATTAGATTTCAGCTAGCTCATCTCTCTTATTTTAGAGACATGAATGTTGCTGCTATCGCTTCAAACTGCTAGAAGATACCAGGGATAACTAAATTATTCATAGCAAATATTATAGAACATGCAAATACATTCCTCTTCTTGGTTTGGTTGGGTTTTTGTTGTTTTTGTTTTTTTTTTTTTCCATTTTTAAACACGTCTCTAGTCAATTTATAAGTGTACTCAATATTCATGCACATCATGCAAACAAAGGGCACTGCAAATGTTTGTTCACGGAATACGCAATGTCTCCAAAGTCACATGAGATTGTTTCCAGGCCCAAACTTCAACCCCTGGACCTCATCCCAAAGATAAAATTATTAGAATGATGATAGTGGGAAAAAAAATCTTCATCACCAAGAAGCCTTTGGTCAACGGGATGATGACTTTTTTTTCAAGACAATGTTTTGATTGGCTATGTTGTGAACATTTGGGTCTATTCAAATACTGGAAATATATTTCCACTGATTCATTTGCAAAATATTGGTGAAAGAAAAATCTATGTTAGATAAACAATAAATCCAGAGCCATCAGAAAACCTGAGGCCATAGGAATTCTGAATTTTTTTTTTTTTAAAAAAAGAGATATTTACTCTTTACAGCCTCACTCTTTGTATATCACATCCAGAAACTAATGCTATAGATTTGACTCCACTTTGCCATCAGCACCCTCTTATTGTGAGGAAGCAGTGGTTGGAGAATCTCCCACTTGCCAATTCTCATTACATTGCATGGATCTCATTGTGCCTGACAGTTTTCATAAAGCCCAAGCTCCAGGAGACTGAAAAATCTCCTGAGAAATTCAGCTTTTGATTACAAGGAAAAAAGGAATGCTGTAGTCCTCATGATTGCAGAAACAAGATAAAAAAATGTATCATCTTTGCTGTGCTCCCAGTGTGCTGAAGGCTCATTAACCCAGAGGCAAAATTAAACATCTCTCAGAACCCACTATGTTTGAATTCTTTTTTTTTTTTTTTTTTCTAAGCAGGAAGGAGAAAAAGTCAGAGAGGGGTCTGACATTTTTAAAACCTGGTAAAAGCAATGCCAGAATTCAGGTCATTAACTTCAGCTGAAAACAGAGAGAAAAATGAGCTCTTTCTTGTCATAAGTCACAGAATTTTGAAATAGGTGCAAAGCTTTTTTAAAAAAAAAATCATCATATCACAGGGACAATAGCAAATTAATCTGTCAGACAGTGTACAAATAATGGATAAACATTGTCTGGAATTGCCATTCTCCAAATTAACAAAATAGCCCATTTTATTTACAAGTTGGCTGTTGCCTTGCCTGTTGAATTGAAAACGCACAAAGCTGCAAAGCTGGCGCATCAGATGATCTGAGGGAAGGCAGCTCTCTGCCCAGGCTGCCATAGGTTGCTTTGCATAGTCATCCTACTGTATATCAACGAATAAGCAAGAGCTGCATTTTTTATTTCTTCCCCCCCCCCCCCCCCCCCCCCACTATCAGCCCCGTGGAATTACGGCCCTGAACGCTGTGCTATGTGCTCATTGTATTTTATATGGTGCTTGGATTAGCGTGCAGCCCCTTGTTAGTAAAACGGTGCTGTGCAGCAGCTGTATGTGGCGGCCATATACGATGACAATACACAATAGGAACTGCTCATTTCTGCACTGTTTCTAGGGAAGTAAAGGGTTACTAGGGGAAGTGGTGTTTTATCACACGTTCAGCATTGCACAAAAATAGCCGAGAAGACCAAAATGCTTGCATTAAAGTCTCCACATTTCTGTAATTAATTTTAATACCACAATGATCTATTCTGGGTAGCATTAGCATACGCTTTCTGTCCAGTGTATGCATGAACTCATGGTATCTGGGGAGGTACATGAAAGAGAGAGAAAAACTCTCCTTAAATATTGAGAAAGGAAGAATTTGATTCAGTACTCGAGGGCAGAGCTACTCCCCGCGTTGCCTTGCTGGGGCTGCCTCTGTGCTGGGGGCGGGGAGGCAGCACACCAGACACGAACAAGCCGTCGTCTGGTAGGGCTGGGAGAATGGGGCGGCACAGCGTGTGAGATCAAAAACCATATGTGCCTTTCTGTTTCTGATGACCCTTTTTCATAACCAGGTTTTGGGCTGTTTTTTTTTTTTTTTTTCCCCTAGTCAGTTTGTTGCTGGCGAAAGTTTCTAAACTGACAGCCAAAGAGATGGGTCTCTTTTCTTAGCCAGTCAACAAACAGCGCAGACAAATACCCGAGTACGACCATCAATCCATCCAAGCCTTCACGCTTCATGCCATCAATTGCACTGCTCTAAAGTAGGTGTCGGACGCGACCACCTCAATGTGGCTTGTGCAAAGCACGGGGAATATCTGCCACGTTTTTCTCTGAATACATGTGAAGAGCCGAACAAAGAGCAAAGCAGGGGATGATAGGCTCCAGCAATTCCTCAATTTGACCTGGAAGCTTTTACTTTCCAGTCGATTTTGTATTTTATTCAGTCCTTGATGCCAGAAACAGGGCTCCTAACAGTAGGAGCAGCTTATTGCCGTAACTCCTGAGAACAGATCTGAGCTTCACCGCCTCATGCCAGGCACTGGAGGCCACCAGGCACGTGGCAGGTGGTGGTACCCTTCAGCCAGCACCGCCTTCTGATCACTTTGGCCTTGCGATTCGGAAGTCAGAGGCCTTGCATCCCATCACGGTTTTGCTGAACTACGCTGGCTTACAGCATGCGCTTTCAGGGACTTACACTGAGAGATGTGTATCTCATTCTTCGTCTCTCAGCAATACATTCTTGGGTCTTCTGCCCACAGGCGAATCCACGGTAAGCAAGCGCTCGCTTCTGCTCATTTGCCTATGTACAGTTCAGACTGCACGCTTCAGAATTTAGTCATGTTACATTCTGTGTTACCTGATTAAGATCAGAGGCTGGGAGTTGATTGTCTAATTGACTTTTCAGAAGCTCAGACAGAAGTTTCCTATCCCTTTCCTGCTATATATGGAGAAGAAAATGAAAGCCTGAAACATTTAGAAGCACAAGAAAGGGTTCACTTGATTCCTGAACTCATCAGCTTAAATTACTGTGGAGGCCCTTTGCTACTAGGACTTCCCAGATCTTCCCATGGATTGCGCCAAAACATGTCAGGCCTGAACCCTAGATTCTCATTAAACACTTCGTTCTGCGTTTCCCACTGCCGGGGGGGCTGGGGCCGTGCCCAAAAGCACACGGCACCCCGGGGCTCCCTCCTTCTCCAGCAGCACGGACATCCACAAACCTCCAACCTGAGCCTCTCTGCCATGCTGGCATGAACTCAAGGACCGAGTCTGCTGCTACAGTCAGATGCTACTCGGAAGAGGCAGTAGGATGAAACCCTAGATCTACATGACCCTCCAAAGGCAGCAGCCTCAGCAAAACCCAGGCTGCCCCACAGGGACTAATTTTGCTGTGTAGGAGCTGGCTGAAATGAATGCAGGCTCAACCCCTGAAGATACAACTCAGCCACTGAAGAACCATGCCCACCACCCTCCTACAGCATTTTTTTTCCCCCGACATGCTCATTACTCACTTCAAAGTGGAGTGAGTAATGGATGAAATCCAGAACTAGTGAAGTCAACTCCTGCTGACCTCCCTGGATCACAGATTTTACCCACTGTCATTTGAGTGAAAAGAACCAAAAAGTATCCCAGGCCTGAAGGAATTGTCATAAACCAGCAATGTGGAGCGCTGCAAATTGCTCACAGGATTTCATGTCATCTTCATTTTCGAAGTTACCTTGACGTTTTTGCTCTTAAATAGTTAGTTTTGAATTAGTAAAGAAACTGGAGCTTTTTATTCTTTGATATCAATTCTTAGGATCCAGTAGCCATTATATTATAAATCAGTCTTCAAAATATTACTAACATTTTAGAAAAAAAAAAAAATTTATTTGCATCGGACAACATCCACTAAAATACCTTTAAAAGCTTATGTCCAATCTTGGACTTCAAATTCAAGTTACAGCTTCCTTTAAATACTGTATCGGCAGAACAAGCTGCAATTATTAATTAAACCAGTTAAGGATTTACACAATGGAGGGTAAATCTCTGCAACAGTACAGAATCGTTAACTAGAGAGCTAGGTATGGGTGGGGCAAAGCAATAAATGTAGCTACATTTTTGCCTTTATCAATCTCTAAATTAAAGAAGAAATATTTAAAGTGATATACTCACATGGTAACAAACTATAAGGCATGCAATTTTTTACTGGAATTGCCTAAAAGCTAGCTTCGAGGTATGCGAATTTATCTATTGGTGAGAGCACATACCAAAAAAGAAAAAAAAAAACAGTGGTGATTGAGGATTGAGTCATCTCCAAAGGTTTTATAGTATCCCACGTTTCAGTACCGGCTTTTATGCTTCATATCCTTTGATACAGTTCTCCAAATAGAGGACATAAATACCATCCAGGTTTTAAAACATTTTATTTGCATATTAAAAAAATTGTGCATTCCAATAATTAAAATCATTTGAACAAAAAAAAAAAATGGCACTCGATTAACTGCATTTTACAGCTCACAGGACCTTGGTACAGCTTTGCATTTATTCGTGTGTTACTCTAGTTTACTGTAGTCCCACCCAAGTTCTTCTTTCATCAACATGCAAGCTCTTTCATGCCACCAGGACCAAAGCCAGACAGGCAGAGGGAAAGGCAGCGCCTTCATTCAGTGTCAGTAGTTCTCTCTATTCTTTTGATGTGAAAGGGGCAGTACAGTCATTTTAAACTTTATCCGACCTCTTTGCATCTTACAAAGTTAAACAGCTAAAAGAAGTAAAATAAGAAGGCAATGCTTGTGGAATGTACAGTGCATAATTTGGAAGGGCAGATTTCATTACGATTCACCCGCTTGCTTCTCCTGTTCAATTGCTAAAATGGGGGGGAAAAAAAAAAAAAAACAGAAAAAGAGAGAAAAAAAATTGAGGAACGAGAACCTGAAATGCATTCACATGAGAATTCCTACAATTTGTAAAAATGTTTGTACCAGAATTTATAGGTATCAAAAGAGAAATGTAAATAATCGTAAACCGAGCCCTACTACGCGATGGGCTCAGCTTTTCCCGGTCTGGCAGGGGCACAGACGCGCATCCCCCCTCCACCCGCACCCGCGCACCCCCCGGCTCCCCGCCTGCCGCCCCTCTTTGTCTCCTCCCGCCCCCCCTCCCCCTCCCTTCCTCCCCACCCCCCCCCCCCGCCACCCCTCCGCCCCCGCCGCCTGCCCGCGCTCACTTTCTTTTGAAGGCAGCGGGTTTTTCTCTTGCGTCTCTGTCTTCTTCAATTTGGACTTGTCAAATTTCTCGATCTCGGCCATGTCTGGTTTGTCGGACATGTTGGCAGGTGACTCTGCGCACACAAGGGAAGGGGCCGTTACCCCCGGAGAGGGCTCCCCGCACCCCAAACCAACACATCCGCCCTTCCCCACCCCCACCTCCCCGCAACCCGCGGCCGCACCCAGCGCCGCCGCCGGAGCCGAAGGCTCAACGCACGCCGAATCTTAAGACGCAGAATCCCCGGCGTTATTCAAAACCAGGAAATTTTCAGAAGTGTTGATTTAACCCCGCATCCAAGGCAGGGCAGCGCGCCGGGGGCGGCTCCCAGGGTCTGCGCGCTGCGGAGCACAATGGGGCGGCGAGGTTGGGGGGGTGGGGGGGGGGAAGCGACCGGCGCTGACCGCGCTTTTAACTCGTTACAAGAAAATTAATTAAAAAAAAAAAAAAAAAAAGCCCCGGGACGGCCGCAACGCCGGCTAGCGGCTCGCACGCCACCGCCCTGCAGCGGCGCGGGCCCTAGACAATACAATGCCCCCCCCCCCCCCCCCCCGCCCAGACAATACCCCCCCCAGACAATACCCCCCCCGCCGGACAGCAGCCCCCGCGCCCTGCCCCGCCAGCAGTCCCTCCCGGGCAAGGGTGGCCGGGCAGGGGCTCGTACTGCCCGCGCTGAGGGGACCCGGGGGAGGGGGAGGAGAGGATGGGTTTTGGGAGGGGGAAGAGGGGGTGCGGCGGGACCCACCGGTGTCGCCGCGCGGTGATGCTCAGCCCCGCCGCTCGCTGCTGCCGCCGCTCCGCACGCTCGTATAAAGAGCGCTCGCTGGCGGGGCGGTTTTATCCCCGCGCCTATGCAAAATAGCAGTGATGTCACCCGCTAACCATTTTGCCGCTTTCCGCCTTTTTCTCTCTCTCTCTTTTTTTTTTTTTTTTTTTCTCTTTCCTCCCCTCCCCTCCTTGCTTCCTTCCCCTCCCTCCACCGCCCAGCCCTCCTCCCCCCGCGCACACGAACACACAGGCTACCGACACACACACAGGCGCGTACACCCCTAAAGCCGAAAATCGCCCCGCTCCTTGTCCCGCTCCCGCTCCCTGTCCCGCTCCCTGCCCCGGCCGGCGGGGGGCACCCGCGGGACAGTGCTGGGGGGCGGGGGGGGGGAATCAGGGGGAAGGCGGTGGAGGGTGCGGGGGGGCGCTGCCCCCGGCTCCCCTGCCCCGCCCAGCCCCGCAGCCACGGGGCCGGGACGCGTCCGGGGCGGGCAGGAGCGGGAGAGAGGGAAGGGGGCGATGGGGGAGGCGGGCAAGGCGGCAAGGGGAGCCGGCGGGTACCCTCCGCCGCGGCGGCCCGCTGTGCTGGGCTTGAGGCGTGCGGTGCTTTTGTTTCAGCTCGATGCGTGTGCGTGTGTGTGCCCCTCTCCTGGCTGAGCAATACCAGCGCGCCCATTATGTTACTCAAATTTCTGCATTTAGAAGGAAAAGACGAAACCCTCGCCGTTTCAGAGCTCCGGGAGCTGCCCCCTCGCCTCCCCGCGGCGCCTTTGCAACCCTGCTGCAAGGAAAGAATTAAATCCCGTTGTTATCCTTGCAATCCTGCTGCAAAGGGAAGAAAGGAGCCCCCCACCCCAGCCCCAGGCCAGGCCATGCTTTGGTGCCGGTCCAGCCCCGGGCAGGCAGCTCCGGCCCGGCCCGGCCTGCCCGCGGCGGGGGCCAGGCAGGCCCGGGGCTGAGGCCGAGGCGGGGCCGGGGCTGCGGCTGTGGCGGACCCGGGGTTGAGGCCTTGGCGGGGCAGGGGCTGAGGCCGGGGCCGTGACGGGTCGAGGCGGGGCCGGGCCTGGCGGCTCCCCGCAGCGCAGGGCCGCAGCTGTCCCCAAGGGCTGGGTGGGGGGATTCAGCCAGCCAGCCAGCTGCAGCACTCGGTCCTAAAACCCGCATAATCCAGGAGGACGGGCAATCGCTGTGGGTCGGAGGTGGGGAGGGGGGGGCGCAGGGTAGGGCGCAGATAGGGGTGTGTGGCAGGGGTGACTCTTGTTTCTGCATTTCTGGGTAATAAACTGAATTATTCACGTGAGAGTACTGAAAAGATGAAGGGGGGCGTGTGTGTATCTGTGCATGAAGGAGTCGGGGAAATCTCCGCGCCTTTGTCTGGCAGCACCTCTGCGAGGGAGCGGAGGCACGCCTGCTTGCTTTTCAGGGTGTGAGGTGGACCAGGAGCCGGCGGGTGGAAATTTACGTAATTTCTGCTGCTTCTGGGACATCCGTGTGGAAACCATGCAGTGTATTGCTCCTTGCTCCCGGCCCTCCAGCTGGGTATCTGATGCGGGGATGATTGCTGGTGAATTAAAAGTCCTGAGTCACCAGCAGTATTAACACGTGCAAACAGAACTCTAAATACATTCCAATAAATTCCCTGGGGATGCTGTTTCCTCTGTTTTGTGGCTGTCCTCTCCCTCTTCGCCAGCCATTTTTCACAACATTTCCAGACCTGTAATTTCAAGGAGGTAAAATCTTATCCCCTCGGCAATCCCGATTATATTTGCTGTAGTGAACCAGGATTTCCAGTGGGCCCAGAGTCTTCCTAAAGCCCAGCTCCTTCACATTTGGAGGCGTGGTGTATAAAGTCTGGTTTACTCCTCTAGTCCGAGAGCGCCTCCAAAATTGAGGTGAACAGAGTGCATCACTGAGAGCGATGGTGCGAACTGAAAGTATTCCTATGAGCCAGGGACTGTGCGAGACTGAAGGCCAAAGGAAAAGCTTAGGAAAGAAATGGCAAGGAATATACCATATAATTTGGGAATATTCACAGATTTTCATAATAACAGCATTAAAGGTGTTGCCGAGGGATCTGCTGTGTTAGATACCAGCTAACTCTGCTAGCTTTTGAGCAAGTTCTGTAAAATGAGTTTATGGCCTTTTACTGCCTCGACGCTTTTGAGCATTGAACCTCGTGACTGGAGTTACGAAATTTCTGTGATGATCAGTTCATCAGCATCCCCAACAATGTTACAGCCTCAGAATTTCCAGTTTCAACAAAGATTTTTTGACATCTTAAGGGAGATTAAATTTAATATAAATATTCTTTAGAATTTTTCTCCTCTGTGGTTGCTACAGTCACTGACCCACGTGTCTGAGCAAATAAGTATTCCCCTGATCTCAGTGCAGGAAATGAAAGAACAGTGAATGTTTGTGGGACTGGGGTCTGATTTTTCAGAAGCCACTTGTCCAGTAGCAGTACTGCCTTCTTTCGTTTCTACTCGTTTTGGGACAAGGCCACAGATACCTTAAATCAGCGTAACACGCAGGCTTAAATGGATTGCCAATTTCTGCGAACCAAGACCTTCTGTTGAGGCCCCTAGATTCAATTACAGTCCTGAGAGACAGAGACAAATAGAAAATTTACACTTTTGCTGCCTCTGTGCCTTCCTATATCTCCTTTCTCATGGATTAATACTGAGATAGTCACAGTATCTTAGAAATGTCATATGTACCTTACCACATATATGAAGAGGGATTGTTCTGCTGAAGTAAAATGAGGATGTTGCACTTCAGTGGCAGGACATAGGCTGATTTCTGTAACAGTACATCCTCTTTACAGCATTTTGTATTAGTGGTATGGCTACAGAAATTGCATATCTCCATGTCCTTTTATGTTTGCTTCTGTTTGTTGCTATTTGGAGAATGCGAGGAAGGTACGTGTTCATGCAAGACTGCCCCATGTCAAATAACTTCTGGGGATAACAAACTCCAAAGTGCATTTGGATGGGGCAGAGTTGACATCCTCAATAAATGTCCTAGACCACATGGTATAAAGGATAGCTAGCTTAGGAAGTCTTATTTTGGATATTGATGCGCCGCTCCGGTTTTCTTATTGCTTTGTTGGTTTTTGTGTCAGCAGTTTCTTATTGCAATTATTTAAAAAAAATTCATTCAACAAGTATTTGATGGTGTGGTACCCTTCTAGACATGCACTCTCTCAGCCATTTGCAAGTTAAAGGAGAGCACTTTTCAGCACATTGCTGATCCCATTTGCAAGGAGGAAATTGGACCCTCACTAACATAGTTTTCAGGTAACATCTTTGAGGGTTTGAGCTAGAGCAGAGCTGCAAGTTCTTTCTTGCCTTCTAGGAAATTCACATAGTAGGAAAGGTAGCCAGTGGTAAACCATGATTCTTGTCTCTCATTTGTATGTCCATGTTTGAAGTCTTGTAAAAAAAGATGAACACTCCTTTTCCAGGTACGTATGTACTGCTCACGTTTGCCAAAATGTGATGATAAAAGACTTGCTCAAGGCCATGCGACAGGGGCTTAATCAGATATTAACAGATGGCAGTGAAAGTGTCTGTATCTCAAATTGCCTTCAGTGGGCTTTTCCTTGAGCTCAGTTTGAAGAATGTTTTGAAACATGATCAGGAGCACAAATCTTCTAATTTCATGCTAATTCTGCCATAAAGTCTATGCATTTGTTTAAAAAAAAAAGATAAAAGTAATTAAGGTAACATGAAATGTGTTTGTGGTAACACACCCAAGATTGATTCCCATTTCAGTTTATTATTCATAATGGGAACCCAGGCTCATCAGACGGCTAGTAAGAAAAAAATAAACTCTGTATGTTAATTTCTCGATCATATGGAAAATAAATTAAAGAAAGAGAGGCCAAGTGATTGTTTTCCAGGTCTCAGTCTCACATGTGAAGCCTTCTTTTCACATGCTTGACTATCTGAGAGAGAATGCTTTCTTGCACTCTGTATACCACTAGAGGAAACAGGAGCTGGCAGCAATCCTGAGAGTGTCAGTGAAGAGACAATCCCTTTGGGTAGGTCATTTCTTGCCCTACTGCCTCCCTGCCAGCAGCAGAAGGGTGTTGACGGTGACTTCAGGGTTTGGGTGTTCAGTTGTTCAAACGTCAGAGCACAATATTTGTGGTGTGTCACATTCCGCCAAATGCTATCGACAATTAAAAAGAAAGATAATTGATTCATGGAGCAACAGGTTTAAAAGGGGAGCCTTCCTATCCCCTCTCAGCCTAATTTCAGAAGGGAGATTGCAAAATGCCTGTCAGCCTAGCTGGACAAATACTGGCGCTAATTGGCTTTACAAGTAGTGGCATTTCCTTTTTTACTGTGCTTGACAAAGGGAACTTTGCAACAGGTCATGACTTTAAGAAAGCAGTGCTTGTTGGAGAGGAGAAGCCAGGTTGGGAAACGCAGATTGCTGCACGGGAAGCTAAATACCCTCGAGTAGCAGATGCTTCTCTCCCACACCAATCTGCCTGAGTCTGCTTTCCCTGCCTTCCCTATGCCCGTAAAAAAAAATAAAAGAAGAGCGTTGAGCCTTTCTTTTAATGCCCGCAGAAAGCCATGGCAAAGCACCGGTTTGGAATATGGACTGTTTGATACTCCGAGCACAGGACTGCCTGTGTACCATCAAGAACAAAGCAAACAAGATGGGGAGGCCTTCAGCTGTGGTTTCCAGCGTTTGAGGGGTGCTAAGAATTTATTGTCAACACCTTCTGAAATTTTTAAGAAATGGAAAAGAAGCAAGAGGAATATGTTTCCAACTTTCAGAAAGATTTCTTTCTGTTTGCTGGGAACCACCAAGCCTTAGTTATTTGTCTTGCATGTTTCACACACGGTATTTTGCAAAGGTCTGTGAACTGAATGTGTCCAAAAGACCTGTTTTGGATGGAGTTCCTTGCTGCCAGAATACATGTGTGAACACTATGTTTAAAAGCTATGTCTGTAAATGGTTGATTTACAAAGTACCTGCGAGAACCAAAACCAAAACCTAGCACATCTCCTGCCTGAAGAAGGCATCTCTGTGCCAAATTTTCACAAGTGCTTGTCATCGCTTCCTGAATTTTGCAGCAACTTTTCTGCTCTCTTGTTTATATGAGTAAAAACAATAATTTTGAAAGTGTGTAAGTGACAACAGCAGCATAATGCATCACAGAAGCATGATGAATCATTTCTCCTAGTGCAACTCAGCAGCCCCTTGGTCTTCCATCATTAGGCTTCTGCTAAGTAAAACTGCTAATTATACAGCACGTGCATGGGTGTCAACAGAGATGACAAACAGAAATCTCAGGCAAAGGGAGAGACCGGATTTTTATGTCACTGTTGAAAATGAGTTTCTTTCAATGCAAAGATAAAGCTAGATAGACATTCAAAATACTGTGGTCTCAATTCAACATACAAACAAGTCCGTATGTACAAAAGACAAGGCGGCTGTTCTTATCAGAATTCCATTGAAAAAGGGATGACCAAAGTAAACATGCAGAATGAAACAATGACTAATAGTGTCAAAGTGCCTGGGCTGTTGTATGGGCTTTGGCAGTCCCTTTGGGGATTGCCAGTCCACTTGATCACAAGAAAGAGCGCAGAGATAGGGAAATACCCACCAGTGAACATCCCCAAGTTGCCCATGCTGCATACTGCACTCATGGAAGAGTTGCAGAGCAACAAAATGTACCTGACACCATTAATTAGGTGCATTATGTTGTTCCAGCAGTGGGGTTGGAAAGAAGCTGGCATTCTCATGACATAACTTGAGATGATACAGAAGAGTAGCATAGGTCACTATGCGTGAGCATGCAGCAGGATTCATTTATTTAGTGTGGAAAATAGCACTACCCTTAAGACCACACCTGTGCTGTCTGCTCTGTGTACAGCTATCTCCGAGCTGGCTGTAAACTAGTGGCAGCTTGGAACGCACCCCAGGTTTATTGCTTTGTGTTGATTTTCTTGGGTGGATTTTACCACTTGTGACTTGTGCTGAATGCTGCTAGCCATATCTGAGGCATTCACTTTAAAATAATCTTAGGCATATTCAGGTATCAAGCTCCTTTGTGTTTTCAGCTCCCCAAACCCATACAAGTGTAACAATCTTCTGTAAGATGGTAGGCAGTCAAGATTTTTCGAAGTTTACATGTGGGTTTATCTATGTAATCTTATCTATTTCTTTTTCTCCGCTACTCCCTTCTTAATTTAATTTATTTTTAGGGAACAAAAAATAAAAGAAGAAGAAGGTAAGCGTGCCACCCAACCAGATGTAAAAATGTCTGCTCAAAACCTGACTCACATCCTTGGTGTTCAAGCTTTCACCAGGATAAGGAGTGAAGGATGGAGCCATTGGGGTAAAGTACGTCCAGACATTTAAACGTTATTGATATGATGCTTTCTTCACAGTGCCAGTTTGTAAAAAGCAAGGGAGAAGTGCTTCTTGTGACTGCCACAGCCAGGGATTTCAGTTGCCTCTGGTGTACTCCACAGATGCCAAGGACTAGCAGTGTGTTGGGGGGATTACCTTCTTGAGGATGAAAGGCACAGCTCTCGCAGCATGAAAGGTGACCTGGTACCCACACAACTCCTGAAGCTTTCAAGTCTTTGCCCTCACATTTCTTTTTCAAGGCAGAGGGGAGTTATGATGTCTGAATGCAAGCAGATGTGGGAGCTTGGAGGGACAGGTCTGGAAGCAAACTCACACGCGCAGGATGTGTGGGTTGAAAAGGACCCTGTGCATAGTAGGCATTTAGCATTTTCCCAGGCTTGTCTTTGTCTCACTTTTTCAAACAACCGCACCTTGACTATTTTTACTGTTGGGGCAATTGAGGCAAGTGGGCGGGGGGCTCAGGAAAGCACCACTCTGCCCATAGGAGTGTTTAAGTCACTCCATATAGAACAGTATGGACCAGTGCTAGAGGTTAAAGATTGACAAAGCTTGTGATTTTTGCATTTAAAGTATCAGGTTTAGAGAAATGCGCCCAAGGACGTGGTTGCTGGCATGAAAAGATAGCGGCAGGGACAGACGGAGCAGAGTCCATTTTCCCTTCCAGGAAGAGGAGCCATCAGAATTACTCACAGTTTCTGGTGGTATCAGGGTCTGTGACATCTGCTCACTCAAGTGTCACCTCTGTTGCTCCTTATCACTAGGTACAAGTTTGTTTATGTCTAACAGAAACAAAAACATTCCCTGGCAGGCTTTAAGGTTGGTAGAAAGTTACTGCACACACGCTCAGGAAAAACGATGACAGTCACACTAATAGGTATTGATGTGGTGGGATTATTGCCAAAACATGTCACTGCAGGCAGGCAGGGCTCATTCCTGCAGAGAGGTGTACAGCTACTTTGCACCTGAATGCAAACTATCACACAGGAGCAGAATGAGCAAAAAATACATAGTTTCCAGTTTTTCAGTCCATGGGTGTTTTGCTACTGGTATTAGTAAGGGTGGGATTGAGTCCAGCTTCTATTTATTGCAGTTATTCAATATGCCTTAAACAGAATGGATGTGAAATGGGATGATTTCAAACTTCCCAAAGGGAACACGTCTCGACTTACATGTGTAGCCTCTCTATCTTCTGCTCGTTAGTCTCCTACACTTGTAGTTTCAGTTGCATTTCACAGCTGCAGTCTTGATAAAATGAGAATTATGGGATGAGAAAGAGGAGCAGCTCTTTAGATTGAACAAGATGTGAAAGTTGGTTGTCTCTCCCCTTAAATCACCTATGTGTGCAGACCCCATGCTGCTCAGATTTTTGCCTACTAGTAACGAGCTGCTGCCACCCGTGGGCTGCGGTTTGTATTGACACACGCTTTTAATGCTACACGTCTGCAATACTTGTAATCGCAGCCAAAATATTCCAAGACTCCAAGTCGAAAATGAAGCCACGCCTGCACAGGGCAGTTGGAGGAAGCCGTGTACTAGATCAAAAATTTCATGTCCGTCTCTGCCGTACACACCAAGCGCAGGTGTTACTCTGTTGGTTTCAACACACTCGCAAATTCCATGAGGAGTAATTTTCTCACAATAAAAACTTCATGCTACGTCTGCTAGTGTTAGTCCTCCCACACTGGCTTACTTGGCAGAAAAACGACTCTGTATGTATAAATTTGATCTGTAGGGATCAAATTTTTACTGTTGATTGTCATGGTTTTACACAGATCAAACATCAGTCTTCAAGGAAACACGAGATTTAGATATTTGGATATTGAAGGGCAACTTCAGCAGAAAAGATACGTATGTGTCCTGAAACAGACACATGAGCCACAGCGTCTTTGAGTACCCAGTGTCCCACTCTTCACTAACTTTATCAAAGATCTAGAAACAAAATCACATGAGACTCCTGTAGTGCTTGCTGAGACGATGGCTAACACACACTAGGAAGTCTGACTCCTCAAAAATGTGATTGTTTCCACTATTTCTCTGAAAATGCGGCCAGAGATTGTGGTGACGAGAATCCTTACGTATATGTGTATGTACCTACAACACACACACTTGTATATCATATGTAACGTGTAACATATAATATGATAGATGCTATACAACATATAACATACAGTGCAATGTGACATTACATTTTATAATGTAGTGTGATACTATAGTATTATAGCATTGCATTATGTTGTATTGGCTCCATGGCTTTAGTTGTATTTCTTAGCTTGCGAGTGATTCAGTTTAACATCTTTTACCTTGCTGAAAAGTATCCTACCCAGGCAGTAATGGTTAATGGAGCATGTCCGCTTTACACTCCACTAAAATGAAAACAAAGCAGAGTAATGAAGAATCATTCTTATTTGGATGGATTACTGACATGGGCAAAATTATTTAAGAGCACAAATTCAGACTGCTTAGCAAAAAAAAATTGATTTTGTGAAAAGATTCATCATCCTGTAGCATCCCCCCCCTCCTGAGCACAGCAGGCTGCAGTACGTGCTGCTGTTTGCAGGACAGAGGCACAGCCCAGTGTCTGCTCAACGCTACAAAGTTAAAAAATCTTAAATTTGCTTGAAATCCGTCAAGGCAATAAGGGACTAGAACTCTGTAAATGTGGGATGGTTTTCTTGTTGAATGTGTAATGCTTTACATTGGCCTAAAGAGACTCTCTCCTGCTGATGTTTGGGCAGAGTCCTAGCAAGAGTTTCATTTATCGCTTGCTAGTGAGCAAAACAGCTGCTCCAGTTCCTGCAGTGAGTCTAAACCCATCATTTTGTTCTCTGTTTGCAACTCCAACACACTGCCATGAGAAAGACTCTGAGTGTTACGGGAATACTGCTAATTATTAGGTAGTATTTTCCTTTTCTTAAATTCCCTAATATCCTCTCTCAGAATAGTGTAAGATTGTCAGAAAAATAAGAATGCAACATTATTAATAGCAGCAGGAGGCTATTCTGTTGGCCATCTGAATGAATCCATAGAGTACTTCAACAAGAAACAAAAGATTTTGTTGGTGTTTGGTCAAACCTCTTTCTTCAGCCCATACTACTGGGTATAATTGCTTCAGCACCTCTAACCATGTACAGTATATGGGCTTCCAATTCCATGGTTATGTGCTCCATAAATAACTTTCTTTGGATTTGCTGACTTTGCAGGCAGCTGCTGTTTGTTTACATAATACTTGGAAAAGAAGATAGTTTATTTTAAAGGTGAAACAAAGATTTTGAAGATCAATTTTTTAAATTTTTAAAAAATGAAAAACAAGAAAGATGAAACCCTACCATTTGTGGCTTTTTTTTTCTTCCTAATGAGAGAAAGAACAGCAAGACGTGTGAAGGGAATCAGTCAAAAGAAAATGCTGAGACTTCTCAGTTTCCTATTCTTGGTGAGAATCAGGGATCCAATGATGGGGAACCTGCAGTTGAGGAGAGGGGTACTCCCTTGTTATCAATTTAATTTGCAATATTGTAAGTCAGTAAGTGGCCCCAAAAGCTTTGAAGAAGCAGATCTGCTAGGAATCTACACAGTCTCATTACAGACAACTGCTGAGCAAGTGCTTTGGTGGGTCGACATCACTGCACACGTTTTATATAAGTAAAGGTTTATATAGGCTCATTAGCTGAATTATAACTGGAGTTTTAACATATGCTCAGGGACCTTGACAGGCTGGAGAGGTGGGCCCATGCAAACCTCATGAAGTTCAAAAGGACCAAGTGCAAGGTCCTGCACATGGGTCAGGGCAATCCCAAGCACAAATACAAGCTGGGTGGAGAATGGATTGAGAGCAGCCCTGAGGAGAAGGACTTGGGGATATTGGTTGATAAAGAGGTCAACATGAGCCAGCAATATGCGCCCTTGCAGCCCAGAAAGCCAACCGTATCCTGGGCTGCATCAAAAGGAGCGTGGCCAGAAGGTGAAGGGAGGTGATTCTGCCCCTCTACTCTGCTCTGGTGAGACCCCACCTGGAGTACTGCATCCAGCTCTGAAGCCCTCACCATAAGAAGGACATGGACCAGTTGGAGAGGGTCCAGAGGAGGGCCACGAAGATGATCAGAGGGCTGGAGCACCTCTTCTATGAGGACAGGCTGAGAGAGTTGAGGCTGTTCAGCCTGGAGAAGAGAAGGCTCCGGGGAGATCTTATAGCAGCCTTCCTAGCAGTACCTAAAGGGGATCTACAAGAAGGCTGGAGAGGGACTTTTGACAAGGGCATGTAGTGATAGGACAAGGGATAATGGCTTTAAACTGAAAGAAGGTATATTTAGATTAGATATAAGGTAGAATTTTTTTACAATGAGGATGGTGAGACATTGGAACATGTTGCCCAGAATTGCGGATGTCCCATCCCTGGATGTTTTCAAAGCCAGATTGGATGAGACTTTGAGCAACCTGGTCTAGTGGAAGGTGTCCCTGCCTAAGGTAGGGGGATTGGACTAGATGACCTTTAAAGGTCCCTTCCAATCCAAACGACTCTATGATTCTATGAAAATATTCTATGATGTGTTAGTATTGCTTCTGGAAAATAATAAGGTATTGCTTCCTAACACCTTAGAATAAGAGAACTAGCAGAGCAGAGGATAAGAGAATCGGTAATTACCTTATGTTTAAAGGTAGAAAGATGGGGAGAGGCTGTTCAGTAGGACCTGTTGTGATAGGACGAGGGGTAATGGTTTTAAAATAGAGGGAGGTAGTTTTAGATTGGATATTAGGAAAAAAATTTTTACATACGAGTTGTAGAACACTGGAACAGGGTGCCCAGAGAGGTGGTGGAAGCCCCATCCCTGGAAACGTTCAAGGCCAGGCTGGATGAGGCTCTGAGCAACCTGATCTAGTCGGGGATGTCCCTGCTCCTTGCAGGGGGGTTGGACTAGACGACCTTTAAAAGGTCCCTTCCAACTCTAACCATTCTATGATTCTATGAATCTATGATTCTATGATAAAGAAAGTGTATGGGAGAGAACTGTTATGGAAACTCTGGACTCAGATATTGAGGCTTTATATTCCTTCCAAACAGGGCAACATAACTGTACATTTGCTTCATAATCTTTTTTGTGAGTCTTACCAAGCTCTTCTCCTCAATATCTTGTGATAATAACTCCCAAAGTTAATTTTTATTTGTATAAGAAATCTTTTTACTAACTGCAGATGCACGACATTCCACTCTCACTTGAGTTCCACTTCCATTGCATGAGGGCAAGTGATAAACAGATATCCCCACTTATTCTTTTTCCTCTATGTGTCATTCATTTCCGTTACTAAATCTTCAGCAGGATGCTTTTTCTGACCCTCTTTTGAAAGTAACCACGTGCAGGCCAATCAGGTTCTCTTCAGGGAAGCATGGTGACCACCCTTCAGTCACAGCTCTGGTGTCACACAGGACTTACTTGTCTAATATCAGGGTGATATTATTGCTATTGAATACTTAGGCAGTTGTCTCAGATAAGAATAAACTTGTGATTCATTTAATGGCATGCTGAGGTTTTCAGATTTATTGCTTGCTGTTGTATTGCTCATACACTCCTGTGTGTTTTTTCCCCTTTCTGAGTGTAACAGAGCAAATGAATTGGGAAAAGGCCACAAGTGATCTTTCTTGCTGCAGATTATCAAAACCCCCATGTCTCTCCTCTCCTCTCCTCTCCTCTCCTCTCCTCTCCTCTCCTCTCCTCTCCTCTCCTCTCCTCTCCTCTCCTCTCCTCTCCTCTCCTCTCCTCTCCTCTCCGAACCTCTCCGAACCTCTCCGAACCTCTCCGAACCTCTCCGAACCTCTCCGAACCTCTCCTCTCCTCTCCTCTCTTCTCCTCTCCGAACCTCTCCGAACCTCTCCGAACCTCTCCGAACCTCTCCTCTCCGAACCTCTCCGAACCTCTCCTCTCCGAACCTCTCCTCTCCGAACCTCTCCTCTCCTCTCCGAACCTCTTCGAACCTCTCCTCTCTGAACCTCTCGTCTCCAAGCCTCTCCGAACCTTTCCTCTCCGAACCTCTCCTCAGTGGAGGAGCAGTTCAAACCAGTCCTTGCATGCATCTGTGTTTGCTTTTTACCTGCCCTAAAATCATGCTTTTAATGGTAGTGACTGACAAACAAAACACCATTAGGGAGAAAAGAAATAGCACCATGAAACATAGACTGGGTAAGTGGGTATTTGATGGGGATACTGTTTTGCTGACGTAAGGCCAAGTGGAGTTGGAGTTGTGCATGAGTTGCATTAATGCACTTATGAATGGATTGCTCAAAATGAGCTATCCTATGCCATTATGAATTGCTTTGGGCAATTTTTTGAAGCTCAGGAGTTTGATTAGACTTTTCCTTTTATATCTGGAACTAGCCACAGACAAAGAAGTCACATATGGGACTGCTCTTTTTATTTCAGCCATTCAGTCTTCTGTCTGACATCCAAAGCCTCTTTTGAAATCAGGGAAAGATGACATGAAAAGTCAGCCAGCATAAGAAGTCATTTATACTTATTAATCTGGGTAGTTGCCCATCTGCACCTGGCGTCCATAGTAACTCACCTTGAATTTAAAACCTTAAAAGCATCTATTATTTCTTTTGCTCAAGCAAAGATATGCTATGGATAATATCTAAATTACTATTTCCTTGGCATTCACCTTTGTCCTGTAATTTGGTGCCAAAATAAGTCAATTTTGTGGCCATCTGCCTATTACTACCAGACTATAAGAAGGGCTGAGGGGGTTCGATGTCAGCTGAGATTTTGGGCATCAGAGACTAGTTTTGATACTTCTAGTCAAAACTGTCCTGCAGAGAGAAAGCTACTGTATGTTTTCAATTAATGGGCAAAGGAAAGAAATGAAAGGTAAAGGATGTGGTAGTAATGGAGAAAGTATGAAGCATGAAGTGAGACTGATCAGCCTCCCTTAGAGAATGGATTAATTATTTTCTGACACAAATTTTTGGCCCAAGTCTTTTTTTTTGGGCAAGAATTCAAGAGACATTGTAAAATGACTTGGTAGAAATGGGACTTTGAGATATTTTTTCTCTCAGCATCTTAAATAGTTTATGTAAATCTGCCACTTTTCAAATGATGTATTGAAGTACTCTTGTGGTTGCTTGATATCAATATTCCTCTGAGATTTTACAAATACATCAGCAGTATTGGATGAAATCCAGTCTGCCGTAATTCAGATGCCCAGCATAAAGAATACTTCACTGAACATTTGAGTGTGCAGCCTGGAGAGCAGGAGAAAAAACCAAGTCTGCCTTATTGTCACTGCCACACATGTCCTGCAGCCTGCAATGGGCAGTGGGGGAAGATGCAGTCTGCTTGTAATCATGCTGCCTGGTTTTGGCTATGGAGGGACCAGAGGCATTTCCCACAGGTGGTCCGTTCCCTCACCCCTTCCACTGGTGCTCAGGGGGATGCTGAGCGCCTGTGTCCCCTACTTGTGATGTCCCCTGGCCCTTTGCAGAGCAGAGGTGCAGCATGTGCTAGTGACTGCTGTTTGCACTGTGGTTTCCAAAGATGTGACAGCCTCCGGGTAGATGGAGCTACTCAGCCCTTGTGGGGTTAAAACTTTACTCTAACATCCCAGGAGAGCATCCTAAACCTGATGTGCACCCCTCACCCAGACCATGGTGGGATGGAAACTTTGCACAAGCATGAGTGCAAGAATTCGGGCAAGGGACAAGAAGGGGCCTGGCTTGAAACCACAGGATCTCCCATTTCCCAGATAGTTGCTGTACCTTCTAGGATTTTTTTCACACACTTTTTCCCCACCACTCCCTCATTTAGTTGGTGAGGCCTTAATATGGGGCGTGACAGAGCAATAAGTACCCATGTTCATGAAACAAAAACTTCTGAGCAAATATAAGTGGCTAAAATGGAAGCCTCCCTAAGAAATTTTAAGAAAAATGAGAAAACACCTTATGCCTTTGGGTGCCAAAAAGTAAACTGTGCCAAGGTCTTAATCACATTAATTTAGACAGATGAAGACAGGAGTGGAGTTCAAGCTAAGGGAAGACTGGGTTAGACAGTGTGGCTGAGATAAATGTGTTCAAGCTGAATCATTCTGATGAAATTTGACTTAAAATATTTATGAAGCAAATCAAAGTAATAACTGAGGCATAGGAGGTTCTTCAAAGAACGTGGAAAAGACAAGAGAGGTCTCTGAAAAGTAGTAAAGGTCAAAGACCATACCCATTTTTAAATGGCAGAATGCAGAAAAACCCTGGATTATAGACTTGACAGCCTAACTTCAAACCTCAGGAAAAAAATTAAATACCCGGAAGGTAATGTCATGATAAAGAACAGCCAACAGGGATTCAAGCCAATCCAATTTCTTTCTTTGGATAAGGGGAAAGCAATAGGTGTCAAATATCCTGACTCCACTAGGGCCTCTGCGACTGCTCCTGTATGATGTTCCCGTAAGCAAACTGAGGAAATTCAGCCAGGATGGGAAACCCATACAAAACGTGTTCACTAAGAGGAAGAATTAGCAATCAGTTTTCTACCAAGGTGAGAGGTGTTTTGAGAGGAGGATTTTTATTAGCAGCTTGGAGGACACAGTCTTTAAAAAAAAAAAAAAAAACCCAAACCCAGAAGTGGCTTGGAAACCTTAGTCTTGCTTGCAGAAATAATGGACAGTCCCTGATTGCCCTAACTGCTGCTGAAAGCATTGCAGAGGGTGGGAGTCATCCTACCTAAAGTCAATCTGCAGCTGTAGCCCAGGCTCTTCCCACAATCAGTGCAATGGCATCTCTTAGGTGATTCATCCCATCCAGGGATAGAGGTTGGGGATAAGGGAAATGAATCACTCCCCACAGTTTCCTTTCCCTGCCATCCCATTGACTGTAGGAGAGTACAAAAGGACTACCTTACAGTAGTAGCCGCTTAATTACCCAGATTCTCCAAGATAGTTGGGAATTTAATTCCCTTTAAAGTAGATACTAAGCAGATCTGATAACTTGACCTGGGATCTATTGTCTGAGTGACAAGGCTTCCGTGTGATATAGGTTATATGGGGATCTTAGGACTGTTGCCTGTTCCTGCATTTTCCAGGTAAATCACTGGGCTCACTAGGGGCTCTGGAAAGAGGAGGGAGGCGGGATTATGTTACCATCTGATAGTCTGAGTTATCAGCTGCTCAGAAGGAAGTATGAAACTTAGGGTGTAAGCCTGGGTCACTGTCTGTGCAGTATTACCGAGTGGAAAGTCGCACGATTTGCAGAAATAACGGAGCTAATGCTGATCCCCTGCCCCAAATATCCTCTTCCCACATAAGGCCACAACAATGTTAATAGGAGCCTTCCTTGTGAAATGAAGAGCCACAAATCATACCTTAATGGAAACAATCCTTGAATGGAAATACTTCTTTATGACTTATACCTGGTCCTTTGCAGACATTCAGGAGGGATAGTGGCTCCACAAATATTGATAATTCTGCTATTGAAGAATTATAAGGATAATTCTCCCTTTTGTATGAGAAGAAGAGAGAGGAACAGCAGACCTTTCTGCATTAAGAGCCAGGAGAGAGCTCTGCTACCCCACAGGGTTTTCCATGCAGCCTTTCAATGCAAGCTCTGTTCCACTTTTTAAGGTTTTTTAAAACAAACTTTTCTGTCACATCTCACCTCTGAGCCTACACCTGCAGTACTCACAGAAGTGGAGTAGGATCTAGTGTTCATTTTTTATGGCTTGGTTGCTGAGGTCTGGAACACATGAAGCCCTTCCTGCTGGTCGGCAGCACAGCCAAGCCTGGTGCCCAGCCATACCCCACACGGCCCCACCTGCCCTTGCCCCTGCAAGCCCTTGCACCTCCAGCTGCCAGTCACTCGCGGTAGCTGTTCACAGCAAGGAGCTTGTGTCCCATTGCACCATCACCCTGGCACCAGCAAAAGACAAAGGATGAGTCTTAGGGTTGATGCAATGGCCATGATTTTTAGGTCATCTCTCTGAGTTGGGTCAAAAGATTGGCTTCTCCTCTCTGTTTAGATAGAGTTCAAAATCACGGTGTGTGGTAAGGATCACTAGGACCAGGAGGGTGATTGCACTGCGGAGGTCCAAAGGCGGGACCAAATTTCATCCCTCTTTGCAAGGGAAGGCTCTCTGTGGTCTCTGTTGTGGCACTGCTCCTCAGCCAAGGCACCAAACCATCTGGCTGAGGTGGCATGGAGGCTGCCGCTGCTGTGCAGCAACTGCAGGGCACTGAGTAACCCCAGGGGCAGCTGCTGCTGAGAAAGACTGGCCCGAAATGCACGTAAACCTGTTTGCTTCGTATTATAATGATCATAGGGATAAGGGAACGATCTGAAATGTACACAATCTGAATAAGGATCTTCTTAACAGATGCCAGTAATTAAGGCAGATGAAACAACAGAAATCTGCTTACCTGTTTTCTTCCCTAATCCATATTTTAAAGCTTACACACAGCTTCTCACAGGACGATACACTTTCTCCTGTGTATTTAGCAGGGTGAGGAATTAGGTGTTTGAAAGAAAGAGGAAATTAATTGCTCTGTTACAAAATACTTAAACCCTTTGTGCAGGTAGAATATGAAGGCAAATGCATAAATATATTCCTGTATTTTCTCTGTCCAGCTGTAGGGAGAAATTGCTCTCTCAGGCAGAGAACTTGCTGCTGGTGAGATCCTTGAAAGGCTTCACATCCTGGTGGAAGTTGCAGTTAAAATTAGCACATCTACCTCATGGTGTCTGTCATCCAGGCAGTTTCTGCTGCAGGAAAAAAAAACAAAACAAAAACAAACAGATTAATATGTTGGAAAACGATGTTTAATTCTTACAGGGAAAATGTCATCTTGTGAAGGCAGTAAGTGGTTCCCAGGGCAGGATATGGAGCACATAATCTTCCCTCCGTCAGCTCACACCTCTTTGAATGCTAGGTGATGCTTTGTAAAGCACTGTGAAATTTAGAACTCCATTAAAGAAAAATAAAAAATTGTTATGTTGATTCCCATTTTGTACAATTGTTGCAGGATCAATGGATATCTACTTCTTCTGAAAGGAGCTTCTTTATGTCTTGTAGTTCCACGAGGAAAAAGTGAATCCTAAGTTTACTTTAGAGGTCACAATGTACCTTCTTCAGGCCATCAAAAGCCAAAAGTTCCAATATATAAAAATTCTGATCTAACTATCACCATACTATGCAGTTTTATGAGTGTATGTGTGTGTGTTCATGTGCATACATGTGTGTTTTAGTGGAAAATAAAATAAAACACGGTTTATCTTTTCTCATGGATGCCACTCTTTGCCTGATACCTCTTCTTCTCTAAGCCTTCTCACACATGCCTAACTCTCCCATTTTCTTTTTCTTTGCATACCTGCCAGATTCTTCCTCTGCCCACAGAAAAATTTCTGGCATGTCTGTCACTCTGTTTATATAGTTGCCAGCACAACTGTTCTCACTTTCTTCTTAGTTTTCTAACAATAATACCAGACTGGATTTGAAAGTACAGTGATGCTTAAAAATACCGACAAACTTAAAAATACCAAGGTATGAAATACCAAACACAAATACTTTTATTTCATTCCATTTCTAAGCAAGAAGTCTTGCTTTTCTTCATTTTCTCTGTTTGTATGACCCCGTCAGAATGGCAGCAGCCAGCAGCACTCTGCTGAATTCACTGTACATTCATTCACCACCTCTGCACGACCTTGTCATACTGAGGCTCTAAGCCAGGCTGACAGAGCTGCCATTTACAGCTCCCCCCATTCATTTTGGGAAAGAAACAGAAAGACAAATATATATAGCAGAATAATTTTTTTTTTCTTTCCCCCACCCCCCCACCATTTAGGGATGTCGTGCATACTAAGCCAAACAGTTCCTGAAATAAAAGCTCTTAAAAATAAGGTTGGGATTTATTTTCTTTAAGCCAGTTGTTTAAATAGTTAGTCATCTAAAGTTAGTCACTCCAAGCTCCCTCTATGCAGCCATAAAGGGAAATATGCACCTCCAATGGCCAAAGACTCTAAGACTAAGGCAAGTGTCTACAGCTGGTCAGATAAATCCTCTATGGAAGTGCTCACTTCTCACTGTTGACTATGACCCGAGCCCAATCTACTCATTAAAATTAAGGGAGGTGCATCCCCTGCATGATACACCAGTGAGAAATGTAGTCCCACTATGCTGTCGATGGAGGGTTACCAAAAATAAAATGGTTGATCTTCCGGTGAGCGTGGCCAATGTTCTTAATTTCTTCAGCAGGGCAATTTTATGTGCATTTGCAAGGTGCAAAAGTGCAGATCTTGTCTGAGCAGAATTCTCACTAAATTACATCATGACAGGTTAAGTGGATGTTGAATTCATTGCTGTAGCGCAGGCGAGTTGTGTTTTTCTTCTGTTTGCTTGACTCTATTTACTCTTCGCATTTGCCTGAAGGATTGCTCCCAAGGTTTTTGGGCTGCATGTTTGAACTGTATCCTATGTTTGTTGAACAGACACCATAATTTGTAGGTAATATTTATTTTCAAAACAGAATTTTTAGTGCTTTTCTCTCCCTCCAACTCAAAAAAAAAAAAAAGAAAAGGGAAGAAAAGAAAACGATTAATCTCAACATAACACATCTGAGAAATCTACAGCAGCAAACTACTAGTGCTCCAGGTAGATGAGGGAAAATAAACTCCTCCAGGGAAGTAGATACATGTTTCAAAATCATTAGGATTTTTTTTTAAGAAAGAATAGATTTTTATTGAAAAAAGAAAATAAACCTAGCACTAATTTGGGTATTAATTATGACGGTGATCTACAAAGGAACTTAATAATTTGCTTGACTTTAAGCACACAATTAGTCTCACTGTCTATTCACATGCTAAATGTAATACTTAGGCACTTTGTTAAACATAGATATGCTGCCAGAAAGTATCACAGTAATTAGATTGTTACAGCAATGCATTTATGAACCTTACAGCATAATTTCCCTGATTAGCATGATCATTATTAAGGGCACCTTCTTTCAGAGAATGTAATTTTTTGTTTTGTTTTGTTTTACAGTCTGTCTTTAGTAAAAAGCAGCTTTTCCACAGAATGGCAGAGTGCCTTTTATGTTGCTGTTGATGATGTACACTACTGTATTTTTAGAGAAACACTGCACTCTGCAGGTGAAAACTCTTCCCCATCTTGTAACATGCTGGGAAAGTCTTGGGAAAGCAACACAGATTCTCTGTGGTGAGCAGTCCATACCTGTTAGCCAAGGAAGTGTCTGCAGCATCCTTATAAACAGGAACAAGTCTTCTTTCTTTCCCTCTCCACTTCTTACTTTCTAAAGAATACCCCAAAGTATATAGATATTCTGTAACATTCACCATAGTAAAGAATATATAACGATACCATAAGCGCCGGCTGGCTGTTCACATAATTTGCAGGGCTCCATAGAAAGTTCCATGTCAAATTGGAATGCCCTTTGCCATTTCCTGATGCTAATCCCACAAAGTGGATTTCCAGTTAGAATTAGGAGCAGTCGGTAAGGCTCAGCCCCGAGCCTCCACTCCTAAAGTGAGTCCGTTGCCCCTTTACCCTTCCTCATCACGACCTTGCAGCCATATCCAACCTCCCTGGTCTCTATTTTCTGATTTTTGGCCATTAGATGGCAATCGTGACCATCATCTCCTTCCTGCCTTCATGTGGCCAACACGCTTGTGTACCCACACACCTCAGAAAAGCTTTTTCTCATCCCTCTCTGCCTTTCTCATTTCTAGCAGCAGAAGCTACGCAGAGACTGGTTTTTACACCTGGATGTGGGTAACTTGGGAGAAAAGAATTGCTTGTGCTCAAAGGGACAGTGTCATCCTGGCACCAGAAATGTGCACTCCAGCTGCAAACAGCAGCACTGCGTGTTAAGGTTGAGGGGAACTCTCCTCTGCAGGATTTTCTTGACAGTTGCCCTGGATCGCACTAAGTTGTAGGTCTGGCATTTTCTGGGTATACAGTAGCTTTGTGGCTGTGAACTTAAGAAGTTTCAGGCAAATCTGTTGATTCCCAAGACTGAGCTTAAAGCAGATATGTGATGCAAAATCTTTTAGTTGAGAATCTGTCACCACTTTCCCTTTTGGCAGGGGTTTGAAGCTTGCCAGATGAATCACTCTGAGGCCTATTGCTGACTTTGTCCATATTATAGCCCCTAAAGAAGTCTGCAGTGCCGGTAGAGCCTGGTTCGTGTTTGGCCACAGTTTTTTTTCTGCCCTTTCCATGGCCATGGAGCAGCTGTGAGGCCGCAGATGCTCCTGCTGTGGGAGGTGCCCCTCAGCATCTCCACCTGCAGCCTGCCCACACACCTGGTTGGCTATGCAAGCCCATGCTCACAGACATCCTGCTCAGCATCAGTTACTGTGCAGGCTTTGGGCAGCTTCTGGATCTGCACTGGAGGCAGCTGTTGTTACCTGCCTCTGGCCACAAGCAGATCATACAATCATAGAAAAGTTAGGTTTGGAAGGGACCTTTACAGGTCATCTAGTCCAACCTCCCCCTGCAAGGAGCAGGGACATCTCCAGCCAGATCAGAACTCAGAGCCCTGTCCAACCTGGCCTTGAATGTTTCCAGGGATGGGGCATCCACCACCACTCTGGGCAACCTGCTCCAGTGTTCCACCACCCTCATTGTAAATTTTTTTTCCTCATGTCCAGTCTGAATCTACCTCCTTCTATTTTAAAACCATTAGCCCTCATCCTATCATGACAGGCCCTGCTGAAGTGTTTCTCCCCATCTTTCCTGTAGGCTCCCTTTAGGTACTGGAAGACCACTATAAGGTCTCCCTGGAGCCTTCTCTTTTCCAGGCTGAACAGCCCCAACTCTCTCAGCCTGCCCCCATAGATCTTCAGTTTGGCTGCAGAGAAGCCACCCTCTGCAGCCATCGGAAATTTCCCAATGTTGGTTGAGCCTCCTACTTTCCTCTCTCACCATGGGGAAGATGGACAGTACTGTGTAAGTCCGCATTCAGTGTTTAATCCTCAATTTTCCCTTCAAGTGGCCCCAGACTGTTCTGCCAATGTACAGTGGAAGGCGGGATAACCCCTGTTGCTGGGGAACAGGCAGGGGAACGTGTAACCCACTGGTTATGGGTATGTAACCCTTCGGTATGAAGCAGAATCTCTGCCTTTGAATTCCAGTGTCTCCTGCATAGATGGCATTTGCCAGTGTTAAAATCTACCAGAGATCATCTCATCACTCTTTCCTGGAGCACATCTCCTTGTCAGGGAGACGAATACATTTTTAGTGCATCATCCATGACCGGCCAGAAACACCCATGGCTCCAGAGGGTTAAATCTGGGTCCACAGCCTCCTTATGGGGCCCCAAAACAGGCTGGGTACCCTGTGCTCTGACTAGAATAGGTTTTGTCCAGGTATGTATGTTCCTTATGGCAACAAGCTGAAAAGCACTTTTATAACCCCATCATAAATATGTATTACCTCTGCTCTCAAGCTTCTTGTTGACAGCAACTGCTGCTGGTTAGCTCAGGATTTGTAGCGTATCAAAAAGGAAATTTCCAGCTAGCATTAGTAACCCACAGCTACATAGGCAGGAGCTCCACCATTTTTACATGTTGCAGTACTGGGTACTGGGCTAAGACACTTCCATAAACATTTCCTCCTTCTTCTGGCAGTTCTGCAGTCCCTGCTAGCCACCCACTGTCAAAATATGGGATCCTGCCAGGCTGGGACGGTTCCCCAGCTCCAGAGTCTAGGTGCAGACTGTGTATGCAGGTGGGGCAGCAGTGGTTTTGTCTTCCCAGTCTGAAATGGGAAAGCCATTCTAATACACTCCAAATAAAAAATTCAGGCACATCTCCCCAGAAATCCTCCCTTTTCTGTCTTTTTTTCCCTCTGAATGACCACCTTACCTTAAACTCTTCCATCATCCAGAAGAGGTCCTCCAAAAGGTGGTCTGGTCATGGTACTTCCATGGTCTGGCAGGTACGTGCAAAGCTGATGAGTGTGCGTAGCCAAAATAGCTGTGTGTCATACACAGAGTGTCTTCCTCTTGTTGCCCCAACACAGCATGACAAGCTGTCCGTAACGCAGGGTGATATTTGCTAAATAGATCTTTTACTTACTTTTCTCTGATGTGAAGATTATTTTTTAAGTTGCCCGGATGAAGAATAATGTCTGTGTAAATGTCACTGTCTTTAAAAGCACAATAAGATAGTAAATACAAAATAGGAACAAGACAGTAGAAATATATTATCGTTAAGAACCAGAAATCATGAACACACAGTTTTGTACATGAAAACTCCTTCTGCATGTTTCAAAATAATAATTTTTCCCAAGTTGTCGTTCATGACAAGGCTGTCATGAAAAGCAAACCCAAAAGTCTGTTTGGCTTTTAACAGAAATGTATATAAGAAAACTGCACATTATGACACTGTACCAGTAGATGGTACTGAAGAATATGCAGTAGAGTTCTGTATGTTTAGGACTAACATGACAGTACTGATGTGGCCAGAAAATGGCTTTCTCTGTGTAGATCTTTCCATTACCTATTTCATTTTTTTAGCGTCACAGGCCGATATTAAGTAGCATGCATTATTGAACTGCCCTATAACCATAATTAAAAATAAGAAATGAAGAGAATCAATCACCCAAAAAAAAGCCTTTCTGCCAGTCACAAGAGGATGGGTTTTGTGACAGAAGCCTGTGAAAATGTCATGTTCCAGGAAGTCTACCAGAGGGAAGTCATCTGTGCTGAAAAGGAAACGAACTACTATGAGATAAACATACTACTGATGCGTGGGCTACTGTAACTAACAGCATCACAGAGCAAATCCCATTCAGGGATCCCCAATCCAATGGTCTGTTCTGGCCAACGGTTAAACAAAGATAAAACTAACTAACATGTTAGTTAGTTTTATAAGTTACTTTTAACTCATTTGACTGTAAACTTCAACCATCTCTTTGCAGATTGCAAATGCACCAGTAACTGCTGGGCAGTTTTCTCTTTCTACCAGCTACCAGTAGCGACACCCACAGCAAACATCAGGCAGAAAGTTTCTGATTTCTTAAGCTTTCATTAAACATCACCAGAATGAAAGAAAGAGTATGCAAATAATGATACTTGGTCTATTTTTACTACCTCTTTAATAGCAAGGAAATGAAACTAAAATATGAAACTACTTGTGTAAACTCCCCAAATCTGGAAGAGTTATTTTCTTCATTGAAACAGACTTTTTGTTAAATTTAAATGGGTGGTGAAAATATTGTAGTTTTGACAAATCCTTTTACTGACAATGTTTAGAAAAAAGCCTTAATGTTGTAGATGTGACACATCTGAAATTTTCAAAAGTAAGTTACTTCACATTCTGGCATAAAACTCAAATTTCATTTTAAAATATTTCATCAATTTTGTTGCTAATTTTTTTAAAATACTTAATTTAAAATTCAGCAGTTTAATCATAAAATATTTCATCAAAATTTATAATAGGTTTTTTCCAGATTTTTCTGTATATAAAAAGTTTCAAGATTTGGCAAATTTTCTGCATTTGTTTGTGAATAATTGCTTAAGGTTTCAGATTTTTTTTCATGGTAGAAGCCTGTTTCTGCACTGCTCAAACTATAAGGAGAAAAATAGTAAGAAAACCACTTTATTAACTCTTTTAACAAATTTTTCAAGTGTTGGATACATTTAAGTCCAAATTACATGACTTTAATTCCAGGTGGCTGAGAGAAGTGTGGATTTAGTGTCTTATTTGATCACTCTTAAATCACTTTCAAAATTATAATTGTTTCTTTTCTAATCTTAATTTCATTTTCTCTGTGCAGTCTGGTTCAGATTCTCCAGGGAGCCTTTGGGAAGTAGGAAACTTTGAAAATCTTTCCTTATGAATAGTTTGGAAATGAACCACAGATGATGGAGGTGGAAGGACACCACTTTATATAATGTAAGGATCTGAAGCAGGCAGTGAGGTGACAGCAAGAATATTCACACTCACTGGTTTTAAGACCAAGGGTAGCTGCTCAAATTCTCAGGATCCCCTTATAGTCAGTGGAGATGGTCATGCTCCCAAACATCAGGGTCTGGCTCTTTCGGAAAAGCTTGTCTCTCTCTGACTGTAGAGGAGCCAATGTAGCCAACATAGAGCAACGTAAGAACATTTTCTGCTTATGAGAAAGAGATTAATGAGCTAATTATTCTAATTGGCACAAAACTAAAGGCCTCCTGGAAGTGTAACAGTTTAGCTGCAGCCTGTGTTATATGTATTATTTAACTCAAATAGTCTCCAAAAGCATACCCATAACTGTGTCCCAGCTAATCTACTTGTGCCATTGCAATTGCAGGCAGATTTTCCACTAAGTTCAAAGAAGACACGCACAAAGAAGTTGATTTTATATGGAAATTATTTTTTCTTTTCTTAAATTCAGCTTTGAAGTCCATAAGGTTATCATCAAGAAAGGAGAAAAAGAAAGATTATTTTTAGGAATATTAATATCTTATTTAGGGAAGACAGAAGTGTCTCCCTTATGAGAGAAATGTTGTATTCCTCTAACACAATTAATATTCTAAGGAGCAAATCCGTGTCTGTTGATGAAGCCCATAAGTGCCTCCTTGTGTGTTTCTTGTCTAGTATTAAATAGCTCTATTTCAATTACTTTAGATAAATGATACTTAGCTGGTGATATGAGCCATGAAAAGTCTGGACTTAAACCACTGCTTTTGTGCCTTCAGGGAATTAAATAAGAGAAAATATAAATCCAGTTTCCATTAGACAGGAAAATGTACTGAAAGACAAGCAGGTGGTTGAGTACTTTGGTGGACAGGGAATTATTTGAACTGTACAAAATTATTTCAAAATGAATAATGAAAGACGAAGAATAAATTACTTGAATGACAGACAAAGACAAAAAGCATTTAGGAATTCCAGTGGAAAGTGGGATCATAACTATTTAAGCTGTGTAAATCCTTAATATTTATTTTTAGATGAAGAGTGTTAAGAAAACTTTTCCCCAAATCACCAATATATTTTAAGATTTATGGATACGATCTTCTATTTGCATAGTATTATCACACTTTCACAAAATCAGAAAAAAGCTTTATAGTTTCTGGCTCTCTCAAACTTCTGCAGTCTTTTCAATACAAATGCTACCTTCCAATCAAATTACAGCTACCTTCACAATTCAGGTAATTTCTCAGTGCTGATAAAGCAGTTTCTAAGGCGAAGGTTGGTTTTTCTGTCCCATCACTCAATGAAGTCTGTATAAAATATGTACTAGTTGCTATTTTCTGTGAGCCCTGCTGTTTCTAGACTCTGCCAGCAAAGGTTCTCAGCCTTCTCCACCTCTCAGGCCCCTTCCTCCAGACGTGGCAGGACCCCCTTTCCTCCAGGCCAAATTGAAGCTCAGCGCTTTCCCTCTTGGTCACCACTGCCTCTTGGGTGTCCTAAGCAGTGCATGTGTTGTAGGAAGTGTTTTGTGTGGCCACGGATACAGAGCCAGTGGCTTTGTCAGATGGGGCTATTATAGCAGTCAAAATAATATGAGAAAAAGCAACATATTGCTGAAACTTCGCCCAGGCGTGTAGGTCTGCATTCACTAATGTCTAACCTGCCTGGTGTTCTAGTATTGTATAGACGAGGTCAGTTGCCAGTCATTGGATGCTTACATTAACATTTACATACAGCCCTTTTGAGAAATCAGGAATTGCACTGGCACATTCGGAAGGATTCTCTTTGAAGCCAAGTTGTACTAAATAATTAAACTTATTAGACAAGACGGTTGTTTGCTTTATGCGATGAAGGTGGCTGTAACAACAGAGATAGGTTACACTGCTGGCCTCGAGAAAGTCCATCGGCAAGCTAGGATAACTTGTTATGTTGAAGCAAAAGTACCTGAAAGGAGGGAATATTATTGGCAAGATTATTATACATATATTTTAATAATATAAAACATTATTACTATAATTACATGACATTTATAATTTATTACACCTAAAATTTTGCTTTTCAGCTTAGATGCTTTATTTGAGGGTTTAAGACTGTGCTCTCCATTCAAAAA
The DNA here is from genome assembly GCF_036417535.1 of Chlamydotis macqueenii. Classification (NCBI taxonomy): domain Eukaryota; kingdom Metazoa; phylum Chordata; class Aves; order Otidiformes; family Otididae; genus Chlamydotis; species Chlamydotis macqueenii. The sequence goes on from NC_141556.1 coordinate 135,849,706, forward strand.
GCACTGTAGTTCATAGTTGTTTATGAATAGTTTGGATAAATGCTATGGACCATCAAGGAATTTCTGGCAGGAAATATTATAAGGTTTGTTGTGGGATATGTCAAGATACCTAGTCTACAAAGGTTTTTAAACTGATCTGCATAAATGTTATCATCATATTTCCATAAATAGCTGAGTTGGTTTCCATCAAACACTGACTTTTCTAGAGAGTTGTTGACTAAAATAATCTCTGTGAGTGTAAAATGTCAAGTAACCTGATAAGTAGCTGAGGTTGGAGGGAACCACTGGGATCATCTAGTCCAATCCCCTTTGCTTAGTACTGGATCAGCTAAGGTAGGTTGCTCAGGATTGTGTCCACTTGGGTTTTGAATGTTTCCAAGGATGGAGACTCCGCAACCTCTCTGGGCAACCTGTTTCACTCTCAGGTTTTTTTTCTTCTGAAGACGAAGGTTGTGGTCCTGCTTTTGCTTTGTTCCCTCCACTCAGGATCCTGATCTCCACCATCTCATGGTCACTGCAGTTAAGGTTGCCCCTGACCTTCACATCCTTGACCAGTTCTTCCTTTTTTGTAAGTACGGGGTCTAGAACAGTGCCTGCCCTTGTCAGCTCCTCAATAACCTGTGTCAGGAAGTTGTCATCAATGTACTCCAGAAACAATCTGGATTGCTTGTCCTGGATTGCTTGCACTGTGTTGTGCCTTCAGCAGATATCAGGGTGGTTGAAGTCCCCAGTGAGGACCAGGATGTGCAAGCTTCCAGTTGTCTGAAGAAGTCCTCATCTATTTCTGCTTCCTGATCAAGTGACCTGTAGCAAAAACCCACAACACTGTCACTTACGTTGACCTGCCTGCTCTCAACTGGGTCGTCATGATTTCTCACATACAGAATAACTCCACCACCTCCCCATCCTGGCCTATGCTTCCCAAAAAGCCTGTATCCAAGATCACAGCATTCCAGTTGTATGAGCTGTCGCCCCACGTCTCTATGATCCTGGTGAGGTTGTAGTCCTGCAGCAACACACAGACCTGTAGTACCTCCTTTTTGTTTCCCATGCTGTGGACAGCACTGTGTGCAGCACTTCAGAGAGACATCCACATGTGATTTCCAAAAAAAAGTGTGAGGGCTTCCACCATCATTCTGCCCTCTTGGCACTTCCTTATTCATGTGCATACACTTGACATAGACCTTCTTGAATCCTGTTTTGTTGCTTTCAAGGTCTTAAAAAAAAAGAGGTAGAAAAAACTCAGCTTATGTGTATTATCTCTGCCACAGTAAAGTACTGCCTATTTTCACAAAGATCCAACACCCCTGAAGTACCAGGTTCATGAAAAGCATGAGAAACTAAATCCAGTTTACAACTGAAGAAATCCAAATATTTCAAATTAGATTGGAAGATAAAATTGGTACCATTCAGAGCTTGGCTAATGCTGTTAAAAGACAAATTCAAACACAATATTCTCTAAACATTTTCAAATTTCTGTTTGTCAGTGAAGAAAAGCACTGTTTGAACTTTGAAGGATTTACCCAAAATGTTGCACCGAGTTTTCAGCAAAGATATATCATTGCTGGGCTTATCTTTTGCCAAGGGCATATTATTTACTCCAGGTCTGTATCTATTTTTGACTGATTGCCTTCTAATAGTACTGCTGTTGCTGCCCTGTGATAAAGGCGATATTCTGCTGCCAGACAAAGAAGCTTAGTGAAAGATGGAGATCAACTGGCTTGATAAACAGGACTCCAAAACTGCAGGTAGAGAGATTTTTCAGATTTCTGAAGGGCTTTAGCTGTTCATTATAAAGTCCTTGGGCACCAAATCTTTTAAATATGGTTACTGGAGGGAAGCAGGGTACAGGAGTAGACAGACGTGTTTATGTACCTGGGATTGCACTTTTCTTCCATGATGAAAGGCTGCTCTCAATGACTATGAGTCAAAGCTATAAATGACACAGAGTAAAAACTCACCCCAAGTCTTACCTTTTGTTGAGTAGCTGAATCCAAGAGGAGCAGGTTTTAGCCATAAAGCCAACAGGGAGGTGTAGCTGGAGGGAGGTTTCGATGCCACCCAATTTCCTGCGTAGTGGTGAGCGGAAGGTGGAGTTTGGGGGATGGAGCCAAGGGATGACTTGGACAGGAGACTCTTCAAGGAGAGGTATGATCATGAGGCATGGAAGAAGCAACACTCTATGAGGAAAGGGTTGGGATTTAGGTGGCTTTAGAGGGCTCTGAGGTTTTTTTTTTTCTTCTTCAGGGATTATTGTAGAGCTGATTCTCCTCCAAATAGCTCTGCCACTGTGCAAGTGCTGAAAGAAATGTTGCTGACAGAAAATGTGCAATAATTTCTGAAATTCTGAGTAGTTAAAGGCAATGGAAATCCAGCTGGTATTTTACATAAACGTTTTTCATCAGTCAGCAATTCCCTAGGATTTGCTAAGTTAGCAAAAGATTCATCTCCACTTTCCACCATTTTCTTGCATAAATCATGAGGCATTTCAATTGCCTTTGGATAGTGGTTTCTGCCTAGATTTACTTTCATCAGCTTGCTCAGGCCCTGAAAAGAATCTCCTAAAACTTTCTTCTCATGGTTCTCTGGGAGTTTCAGTTCAGTTACCTTTCCATGCTCTGCTTTCGGGTGATGCATGCTACAGCCAAGAAAGACAGAGGAATTGTTCACTACAACATTAAGTGGTGGCATTTTGGGTACTTGGGCTCAGCCAAAATTTTGGAAATATCAAAGTGCGATTCATAATGAACTAATGACAAAGGCATTCAAGATTCCTTTAAAAGTGAGAATTTTATTTTGCTGTTAACAGGTACTTAGCACTAGCTTTAAAAATGTCATATCATAAATACGTGTAGTTATGGACTGAGGTTTTTCTAAGACATTTCTATACCTCGGTTTTGCTATTCCATTCAAACAATTTAAAACAGAGAGGCTAGCAATTGGATTTGAATTCATGGAAGGGCTTTGCAGCACAAGGATTGCAGAGTTCATCTGAGTTTTCATTGCTGCTGTAGAGAAATTAGAGGCTTCTCTAAATAAATACCAACAGCATAGACAACAAAGATTGCTTAACAGAAATAGGATTTATTACTAAAGGAAGATGAAAATGCTAGAAATCTCTCATCTCTTTGAAAGGCTGATCAGACTTTTGTTACTTTATATGTTTGCATATCGGAATGTGTTTGTATTGCTATTATAATGTTCCAAAATCTGTTGAAGACAGTAGAAGAGCTCTCATTGAATGTGCCAGGTTGGGTTTGCAGCACCAGCATTCAGTCATCTTTATTTCCCTGATCATCAAACAACAAAGGAACAAAGGTTCCTTTCCTTTTTGTGGATGGAAGGTTAAGTATCATGGAAAGAGAGATGTACCAGTCTCAAAACTACAACAGTATTTTGAAGCACAATAACATTTCCAAGAAAAGACAAAGCCAAGACAATTAGGAAATATTTAAGAACATTATACCACATAATACCTGCATATGGTTAGAGAGAAGCTATCTTAAGATAGAGAAGCATACGAAGAAGAAGGAAAAAGGGGAAGAATGTGAGATGAAAGATATTAAAGGTCTATAATCAAAAGATAGACATTAAAATTGTGATTAAGTGGTGATACAATAGCAATTCAACTGGTCTGACCACAGAGAACATTGTGCTCTGGAACTAGAATGCAAGAAAAAGCAATAAAACAGAATTTTAAAATATCAAGAACAAGCAAATATATTAAAAGCATTTGAAGTTTAGAATAGTCTGAAACAAAGATGAAAAACATCTGTAAAACAAGATTACTATGCTTCAATGGCAGCACTCAATATTTGATTAAAATACAGGGCTGTCTAAACAAATATACTTTTGAGAAATATTGGAAAGATCTTATGTTTTTCACCATGATAAGATTACCTGGGACACTTCATAAGACAATCAGAGCTTGTGTAATACTAAAAAGCATACTTTTTTATAAAATATTTTTTCCAGAAGTGCAGTGTTTTCCAGTCTGGAGCTGTGAGATTGATTCCAATGATACATACACAAAGCTATGTGAGAATAGAAATCAGTGCTAAGGAAGAGCAGAATCAGCCTCTGATTTCTCAAATTCTTGGCAGCATTGTATGTCCTTTAAAAAATGAAAATACTCATCCTCTTTATCTCTCTGCCACAAAAGATGTCATTCCAATAAAAGTTAGCAAAAGATATGTGCATCGTAATGGCAAAACTGGAAGCTGTCATGTACTGATCAACTGACCCAGAGAGGCCAGTGTCTAGATGGAAGTGATCTGTGGTTTTCTAGTGTTTGTCCTGGACTAAATGGAAGTCATATTAACTTTAATAGAGTCATTTCTATACTTAACTGGTGTAGGAATATTAGTTCTAATGACAAATATGGCCAAATGGGACATAACAGCACAATGGGCTGTTACACTAGGAAAGATCAAGAAGCTGGTCACCCACTCAGGAGGTAAAGCACAAAGGAGAGGAAATAATCTGAGCGCTGGGCCCACATAACTCCATGCTTCCCGGCTTAGTACCTTAAGGATTTACGTACATGTATGTAAGACCAAATGAACTCCAGCCCCAAGCTTTCCTTATGTACATGTACATGTATGTCTATTGGTCTCATAGCTCTTAAAAACAGAATACGCATTGGGCATCTCTAGAAACTTCACTGATTATTTAAAAGATTATTCTCCAAGGCAATGCTGACAATTTTCCAAGGAAGAGCTAGTAAATAAGCATGAATTTGAAATGCCCATACTAAATATTATAAACAAAAGTATAAATAAGTTTTATTCATTTTATGTACAAAGCCTGTAGCTTTGTACATAGTTACAGCTGCATAATTTATTCCCACCAGCCTCAGAGCTTTAACAGCTTCTTTTCTTCTCCTTCCCTTGGACAAGCTATTTAGAGAAAGAAAGTGCCCAGATGCTTAAATGGTTGAAACTTTTTCCAGTCTCAATTTCGGTGGCATTTGGGAAATTCTATTGCTTATGATTATGTTTGGCGCTCTGAAATTATTTTCATAGCGTGTATACTCTGAAAGTGGCTGTGAGTCCATCAGTGAGGATGCAGCTCACTGAGACGTTTATAAAAGCCTCATAAAAAGATAGAGACACATAAGCCAGGAGAGAGAGAGAGAGAAGCAGCCAAGCTTTTAGAGCACGAGAAGCTGCCTGCTTAGCTCTGAGGTGTCAGGTAGGGCAATCCATGGGTTTTCTGTCCACTTACCTGAACAATAAGAGACTAGCAGCCACCTAAGGAAGGATGAACAAGAAAGAGGGACCTCACCTTCTGGCAGCTGGATGATTTCTGCTGACATATACTGTTTTTCATTTTGCTTTTTTAGTGAAGAGTGGGATGTTCCCATCGTTGCTGGGATCATGGCATGTTACCTGCAGAGCCAGGAAGGTCACAGCTTCAGTGGGATTCAAGGAATGAAGATGCTTAAGCAACACTGGAGTCAGGAGAGCAGTAAGAAGAAAGCAGACTCTAGCTTTCAGGAGGAAGCTTGAAACAGAGAATCTACACCATGGAAATGTATCCAGATCCCTCAAGAAAATGTAAGTCTCTGAATTCTGAACACCCTCCAGAGGTTTAAATGCCTCACATCCAAAGGCTGGAAGCAATAATCCAGGGCTATCCTGACAGTAGGTTCTGTACAAGGTTTTTCTGCTACCAAAGGAAAGTGAAAATTTGTTTCCTTCCTTCCCTGATAATCAGGGCAATAACTTGCTCCTATGCAAGGCAAGCTGTTCCCACTGCACCCAGATTTCAGCATGAATTTGAATGAAACTTCTGAGTGTCTCTTCTATTCTGCCGGACACAACTGTAAACTTAAGGACAAATTCACAAGTCGTAGGATTTGCAACAGATCCGAAGGAAGGAAAGAAGACCAAGAACTAAGGATGAAAAAAAAAATCACTCTAAAGGGATTAGCTGCAATTCACTTATTATGCATAATCCCATCCTCTAATCAGAGAAGAAGCAAATAACCATTTTCAATTGTTTTTGCCAGTCACATCAGGACAGGGATCAATCCTGGCCCTGTTGTATTCAGCTCAACAGACATAAACACACCAACATCTGCTCAGAGCGGTGGGTAGGGGCATAAATCACAGGAGGTGGGCAGGACTGCGAGCATGCCTCTCTCCCAGGGCACATCTCCTGCTGCTTGGCATAGGGATGCCTCCACTCAATGTGCTGCCTGTTTTGAACTCCACCTTAAGATGCCTTTCTCTGTCCCATGCTCTCTAGGGGAAACCTAGCTGAAGACAGAGAACTCAGCTCCCATAATTGGCTGTTGCCTTAAAGATTTTTGTCTTTTGGGGCTTACATGCCCATACCCCTTTGAGGATTCCCCTCAGCTGGGCTGGAAGTAGTTAACTTTATTGTGCCAGTGTGTCTGATCAGCCAGTTTCTATGATAGTTTCACACAGGGAAAAGAGCCAGATAAAGCCACAGTTAGCATGTCTGAATACCAAGGCTTGCAAGGGGAGCAAACCTTGGAAAATGATCCTAATTACTGCATGCAGCCAATGAGAGAAGGGCAGAATCACCTGGAATGGCAATATCTGGTCAATAACTTCAATAGCTTGAATATTGACTGGCTGCTGTTCTGGGAGATCCCAACAGATCTCCCCTTGGCAAGATGAGGCTCCCTGTGCCTTTCATCTTGTTATCTCAAAGTACTTTACAGCTACAAAATGTTTTGCAAAGCAATTCTTATTATCTGCATTGCACAGGTGATTAAGGCAAAGGGTAGAGAGGCTTAGAAAGTACTCCTAGGTCAAGCAGAAAGAGCAAACAAATGTCCTACACGTAAGCAGTAAACACTTAAAAGCAGAAATTTCTTTGAACCTTAAGGTGATGCCTTTCCCTGTATCTCTCTTAAGCAACCGCTGGCTGCATTATCCAAAAAGTGGGGGCAAGTGTTGCCTTTCTGCTGCCTGGACATGCTGTGCCCGGCTCCCCAGACTTTCCCTCTGGGCACAGCAGAACTGGCTTATCCTCTTTTCCTCCAGGCCAGATCAAAGATTGGTGAAGCTCAGTCACCACTGCCTCTTGGGTGTCCTATGCAATTTATGAGCCGTAGGGAGTGTTGTGTGTGGCTGTGGAAACACAGCCAGGAACTTTGCTGGACAGGAGCAGTAGGTGTAGTGAGCATCCCAGTAAAATAAATGCTTTGTGATTGCGTTCACAACGATGCTAATAACAGTAAATAGGAAATCATGTGAACCTCTACAGACCAGCATAGATAGTGTCTGTTTGTTCCCAGAAGGTGCAGGTTCTTTTTGGATTCTGGGAATAAAGGCACAAGGACTCTCAAGAAAGTTAACTGTGTTATTAATATCCCACAAAAAGTGGTAACAAGTTATAACATCTTACGTCCATTCTGATGCTGGGAACCCCAAAATGATACAGCATCAGACAGAACTCTGGCCATGGCATGTTGCACTGCCCAGACTTCCAATCTGTGGTGAGGTCCACCAGCTTGTTGTCTTTAGGGTCTTAATAGGATTTTCTTAGAAGGAAAGCAGCTCTGTTCATCATTTTTACTGTGGTATGAAAGGTTGTTTATACGAAAACATGCTGCTTTGCTTCAAGATAAAATCAAGAACGTGCTGGTGGCATTGTCACTGATGACAAGTGCGTGCTGCCTATGGAGTCTTCGATTACAACAAGCCAGCTGTGTTTGTCCTACAGCAAGGGATGTGGGCAGCATGACACAGTCCCCAAGGCCAAGTTGTACGTGTAGTACAGCATAGCACAGCACAAGCCTGCGCTGCTGTGTGGATCGCTATCTCCTCCACATGTCAAGTAGGACCCCCACAGAGTTATTTTTTATGTGGTTGTATGGAGCTGCACAGCGATCTGTTGTTGCTGCCTGTGATATAAAGGTGTAACAGGCTGTGTCCGTTTGACCAAGTCATCATTTTGTCAGTCTGCTGTGTCACTCTATGTCTTTTCATGCCTTGCAGGTTGACTGACTGTCTCAGCACGATCAAGGTACCGAGGACAGTCTTTTTCAACAGCATTTCCCACAAAAATCTCTGAAATCCTGTTAAGCCCTATCAGCAGAGTGAGCCAGGCGTCTCCGGGTGGAGCATCAGTAGCCATGACAAGGCCAAAACTCTGCTCAGACAGCATCACATGAGTAAATGCACTGAAGGGTGCTCAGTCAAAGGCTTTCGCTTTGTTTCTTTTCACAACTTGCATAGCAAGCACGCTTCAGTGAAGATTGTTACCTGTTTAATGTGGGATGTACCAAGGTGTGGTACAAGGTTATTGAGATGCTTAAAAAATTTATGTCTTTCCCTTATCCATGTGTTGCCCCATAAAACTTTGAAGCGGTTTCCTTTGAACACTGATTCCTCAGGAGGATTGTTGCATGGATGGTTGTCTCCATGTGTAGCAAATGCGTTCCAACACAAGCTAAAAACCTTCAGGCAAGGGAGATTTTCTGTAAATGCCAGCTGAGATAAGAGTCCTGCTTATTGTGTCTCAAGTCTAATACTTCTAGATTTCTAATTTTTTATAAGGCAAAACTACAAGTAAAATCAAATATACGGTTTGACAGACAGATTTAAATATTTGAAATCACATAGATTGAATTGAGTGCCATTCAAAGCCCAACTAATGCAATTTATAGACAAATCCAATCAGGTAATTTCCCTGAAGCTTATTAACTAATCTGAGTTTAAACTGATCTGAGTTAATGAATGTGAGGCTTTTGAAGCTCAGATCCCGTGCTTTGCAAGGTCAAGTATGCTGTGGTCTGAGAGCAGATAAAATAAATAGTCCATTTTTTTTTTTGTCCCAGCAAGTGAATGAAAGCCTCAACTAGTCATCTTTTCACAAAGTTACATGGATTTTTTCCCCAACAAATTCTAACGGACTAGTCTTATCCTAAAGGCGACATCTTCCCAATTAATTTCTGTGAAATTATTATCACCGTGAAAGATAATGAAGTTGTGTGTGGTTTTGTAAAGTTGATCCTAGAACAAAAAAAGCCTAACGTTTTTAGGGAAACAGAGTTTTAGAATGATGTTCAGATAAGTCTTCAAAAACATAACATGGAAGATTTAATCATTTTGAAGATACCAGAGAAGAAAAAGACTGTGCGATGTTTACTGTCAGTATATTTTTTTCTCTAAATTGAAAGATAACTTCATCCAGAAAGGTCAAACTCTGCAAGAATTTAAAGATAACTTCATTCCTTAAGCAATTAAATGTAAGGTGTAAAACAGTTCTCTGGGGCATGCTATGAAGCCAGATGGCAGGTACAACAGTTAGAAAAGGGGTAGCAAGAATTCAAGTGTTCACACCATGGTTAGAAACCCCTGCAATACTGGGATGCATGCTGAGTCCTTGGGTTTGTCCACACTGAAGTCTTAGTTTAAGAAGTCTTAGTGATGGACCTAACTGAAAATGGATAACATCCCATCTTCAGCAAAAACATTAAAAATCAAATCATTTAATCTTGTTAAAGAGATAGAGAACTGAACTGTGTTTAGAGCTTTTTGGAACATAAACTGCACCTCTTTCCATTAACAGGTGAACTGAGTAGCATTTCAAACAATATTAGTCTTTGTAAGCATAGCTAAAATATCTTTATTTAAAAAAATTATATGCTTGCATGTTTTTAGAATCACAATATACTTTTTGGTTACCTGTATTTTTTTTTTAGATTTACTCTCAAAAGGGAGGTGGTTTAGTATTAATGAATAAAAGATGTATCTATTAAAGCAGCTTCCAAGGATCAAATTTTAAAGTGAAAATTATCAGAAAAGACAAAGAAAGTAATTCCTCTACGCAATTTTAAAAAGCATAAGAAAAAGAATGGAAGCTTCTAGGCTCCTAAAACTCTTCAAATGCTGATAGTAAAATTTGGGAAATAAATTAATGTAGATGAATGGCAGAGGGGAAAGAGAGAGAAAGGAAGCCAACAGAGCAATAAGCAAAAGCTTTATTAAAAATGTTGTTCTAGATACTTACACAGCATAAATGAATTAGTGGAAGAATACAATCTCCACTCAAAATCCTATGAGATGTAGCAAAAAAGTGCATTTAATGCATCAAAAGAGACGAGAAGTGTTCTGTTTACAGAATGGTCTGTAGGCTAGGTGACATGTATCTATAAATCTCAGAAAAACAGAAGATCAACACTCAATCTAAGTACAAAGCTGTCTAATCAAGCCATTAAAAAGCCACACACAAACAATGCTTATTCTTTTCACTACCACTGAATTACCTGGATGACTTCTTAACCTAGGCTGGCTTGGGACTCAGCAGCAGCAGTTGTTCTCAACTTTTTACTCGTTAAGGTGAAGGCTTGTCTAAATATATTCCCAGGCTGATGCTGACGCCACTTACTCAGCAGTAAAATTAATGGTAGGTGTGGTCGCGATGTCTTGAATTCCGTGTGTCACTGAGCACGCTGTTGGAAAGCAGACGTAGATCCCTTCAGCTGCCGTTGCCGGTGGTGGGTGGTGTTCTTCTTTCCCTGGGCGGTGTTTCGAACAGAGGAGCAGAGGGGCGGGCAGCCCCGGCGATAAGAGAGGTAGCTGGCACAACTCCCCACCTGGGCCAGGCTGTGCCGGCAGCATCTGGCTGTGGTTTAGTGCCACCTGCCCAGGGTGACACAGTGGCCACACTGGTTCTGATATCAGCCTTTATTGACTTGTTGCAAGAAGAGATAGGTCAGCTTTAAACTGGGAGAGGTCTTGTCAGAGATGAATATTCTGGTAAACTGCTCAGAAGATACAGCATAAAACCACCGCAAAGGCAGACGATTTTGTCACTCACTGCCTGCTCATACTCCTTAGCGTGTTTTTCGCTGCACTGGGCGCCAATAGCAAAAAAAAAGCTGCATGAGCTTACGGAGTGCAAGTCACTGTGGCTATTAGTTGACAGCCACAGACATGACTTTGTTGCATACGTGCACAACTTTACTGGCTCACTCCTAAAGCAGAGGAATCTTAGAGGTGATTTAAAGGAGCACACTTCAGACTCAAATCCTTAAAAGTCCTGAGGTGTGTAAATTTACCTTTCCAAGGTAGCAGCATGCTGAGTGAAATCCAAGTTCTGGGGCACCTAAACTGCAGCTGTGATGTAAGCACTAAATTGAGCAGAGAGATCCAAAATAATCTTTTCCAATCACTCCAAAGTCCACCTCAGATTTTGAACGAAAAATGTGCACTGAGGCACATCACCTTGGCTGGACAGACCATCTCTGGGCTGGACGCCTCTCTCAAGCTATCGGGGAGGCAGAATTTCAGCAGTGTGACATTTTTGTTTCTCTGCTAGTCTTCGCTTGGTGCACTTTGACTGCATTTTAGGAGAGCGGCGAAGTGGTAGCATTTTCATTTTATTTTGAGCAGCAGCATGCTTCCCATCTGGCAGCTGCAGACCTAGCTTAAGGAGGAAGTGTTGTTCTGTGCAAATATCTCCCAGGGTGGTTTGTAAGCGACACTTGGCAGCTCCAAACTCTGCGTGGATGGTGAAGAGTGAGCAGTGCTGTTCTTTGTGGGATGGTACGCTGTTCTTTGTGGGATGGTACACTGTTCTTTTTCCTAAAAGAAGAAAAATAGATGCCTAAACTCTGCGTGGATGGTGAAGAGTGAGCAGTGCTGTTCTTTGTGGGATGGTACGCTGTTCTTTGTGGGATGGTACACTGTTCTTTTTCCTAAAAGAAGAAAAATAGATGCCTAAAAAGTTAATTAATACAAATAAAGCTATTCACATTTTCATCTAGAAGGGCAGGCTTAGCTATTTGAGCAGTTGGCTTTTTTTTCCAAAAAGACATTCTGGCTGATCCAAGTTTACTGCTTGGTTTAGCAAAGATAGAGAAATTCACTTTCCCTTATTTCTGTCCAGGCTTAGTGTTCGAAGCCAGTAACAGAGCTGATGATAGGACAGTGGGGCTGTGGTGACCAGGATTCAGTTCCCTCCTCTGCACATGGGCACATCAACCCACAGCTGTCGGAAGTGAAGGGTGTAGGATATTCTGAATTGTTCATAAATAGTTGCTTCTGCTCCCCTTCGCACTGAGTAATCAAATATGATGTATTTACAAAAACAGCAATAACAGTTTGGGGGTTGTTTACTGTCCTATTCTGTATGGGCTTTTTCAAGATGAAAAATTAGGTTGTTTCATTTCAAAATTGCCACAACAAAAGGTTTTCACTGGTTTCAATTTTTATCTTCAACATCTTCTAGTTTGTTGAACAAGATTCATAAACCTGTTGTGCAGACAGAATTCTTCACCAAATATTCAGCTGCTATAGTAACCAAGCTCACTCCTGTACCTTTTCAGTTCAGACAACATAAGGGAAGTCACTCTTCTGATCATGAACTGAAGCAGGCACTCAAAGCAGCTCCACTAAATTTGCACGCTGATGGCAGGAGCGTTAGCATTTATTTGCTTTCTGTGGGTGCAGGATAGAATTTTCATATTATTAAAAAATATTCTGCTTTGCTGATGCCATCACACAGGTTTGAACATGAGCTACGGTTTGACAAAAAAAAAAAAAATGGGGTAAAGAATTGCTTTTCAGTGTTTGCTCAGGGTGTGAGGGGAAGATTTAGGGCAACAGGAGTGTCTCAGCAGCAGTGCTTTAGCCAAGCAGAAAATATAAAGGAAGCTTTTATCTCGAGCTTATTTTTGTATTTTTTTTCTGGTTCAGGGTTAGTTTCACAAATCCTGCTACAACAGAAGATGTCATTAAATAATATTTCTGAGTCTACAGTACAGTATTTCCTGTACTGACAAGTATTCATCATTTGGATTGTGAAGGGTATGTGCCAGGCTAAAGCAGGAAATGCCTGTGATTTCATATGATCCACACATCTGCAATGTATAGGTGATCCTGGGTTTCATGGACGTGAGCTATGGGATGAAACTTGAAAAGATGGTCCAACCAGTGCAGTCATCATATGCCCTTAAATAGGGCAGGTTTTAAATCCAGAAAAAACTGACAGCAGGTTTTAAATCCAGAAATTGTGGAGCCTAGTTCAATTAGAGGCAGATTTCAAAAAGTATTTAGAGACTTGAATTTATCTGGGCTTATGGAAGCATTTGACAGCTGCCAGTGCAGTTCACTCTGGAACATCTTGAAGGTCTATTGCATGCCAACAAAAATCATGAGCTTCATCAAAGTTTTATGCCAAGGTTCTGCTTGAACAGTTAAGGTGAATGGGAACTTGCACAAATGGGTTAATCAAACTTGCCTGTCAAACACAGACTCATTTTTTCAAAATGCCTTTGTCAGACACTGACTTTATTACAAAAAAAAAAAAAAAAAGGTTAAAATGATATGGAGCAGGCATGGCAAACCAGAAGAGCACTGTACCAGAATATTAAAATGATGCTATCACCTCAACTCTTCTAAATTACAAGTCCGGACAAAAGCCTTAAGGACAATCTCTCCCCACAAAAGTAGACAAAGATTCAGCCAGGGGAAAACATCCTCCAAAAATGGACCTACTGAGAAATCGAGCTGCTCCCACTGTAAGTATTACAGTAGGAAGCAATGCCATGCAAAAGGGAAGTCCACTCTAACTCACAGGAGGATGCCAATGAAGGGTGCCCACCTGAAGAGAAGAATGTCATCAAGTACCAAAGTGGTGCCTGGCCTTTGGCAGCTTAAACAAATTTTCATCACCAATAATCTAGACCATATTTGTCCCAGGTTGTCCTTACCTACAGCCAAGGGCAGATGTGCTCCATAGTCTGTTATGTACCTCCACTCTCCAGGTCTGGAGACCTGCTGGAGGGCACCAGTCCTCCTTGTCTGGCTGCACTTCTGAGTTTCCTCCCAGTGGGAACCCAGGGGCATGTAGATATTGTGTATACCCAAAACTTTTCTCCCCCTGTGCAGACAGGATACGTGCATGGAGCTTTTACGAAGACCATGCTACAGGCCACAGAGTGGCTTTCAGAATAGGGACTGCCTACATGTCCCCAGTTGAAAACACACCAAAGGCAGAAGCAAGTGCCTAAATGACCTTGAAAGCAAATGCTTCAGAAAAGATCTGGAAATTAGACAGACTAACTGTATAAAGAACATCAAGACTCAAAGAAGATAGCAGCAACTGATCTCCAAAGTTATAAAAAAAGAAAATGGAAGTGTACTGTAACTGTATTGCAGATGAAGCCATATCAGCTGCTAGAAAAGGAACTGACGGGACAAATAAACCCTTTACTAGACACTACATTGGTCAAATGCATGCAATTCCTCTTAAGCAAATAACTAGCCAAAATGTCAAGTTTTGTAGATTACTCCAGATAATGGGAGAACCTGATGTTTGAGTCAGGCATTTTCTTATTTTAATTGTTCTGCAAACTTTTATTCATAAGAATGGACACGGTCTTTTTCTTTTGACCATAACAAAAGTGGTCCCAGCCACGGTAAATATTTTTCTCTACTCAGCACAAGCCTCCTCTTGGTCAGGACCTGCAAAGACTCTTGCTGGCTCTTTCCCCATCCCACAATGCTGCCCTTGCTGGCTTTGCAGGCTTCTCCTATGAGCTGTCTCACACTGCTCAGCTCTCCCTCCCCTCATCATGCAGCCATGCATGTGGAGTCACCTGCTGAGGATTATACTCAGCAAAGCATCTTTTTCTAAGTAGTATGAAATTCCTGAGCTGCCTTTGCCTTTCTTGTAAAAATCAGTGATGGCTGGCTGGAGAGTACTATTTACCTGTGGACTTTCAGGGAAAAGTGTAATGACATCTCATAATCACTTAAAATAAAGTGGTGATGCCCAGCAGCTTCAACAAGGTGTCACACAGACTGCAGCAGGAGAGGCATCTGACCTTGTCTGAGACATAAGGATATCTGATAGTGCAGAAATTCACTACTATTCAGCTAGCTAAATGTGCAGATAGGTATCAAGTAGGATTTACAAAAACGCTGGCACCTACATTGCTTTATAAAGCTGCCCCTCGGGACCTGATTCAAAGCCATTGTAGTCATGGGGAAATTACCACTGACTTCATTAGGATTCAGTTTGGATTAATGCTGCACACTCCTTTGCTGCCCTTTGCTGTCTCTGTTCCTGTGACTTGAATTATTTCCTCATGGCATTGCAAAAAAAAAAGGATGGAAATGTTAGCAGCAACGCATGGGATATTGAATACTGGTTCTCCTGGTTTTGACAGTATCTGTTCAATATAAAATGGAAAATATTAATTTTAAACCTTAATGGAATTGTTCTGCTCATATCTTTAAAAGACTGCTATGTCTTTAAAGAATTTATCTAAATCAAAAGTGAAATATTCCATCTTGTTTGAAGAGGAATAAGCATGTATGCCACTTACTTGCAAAAATGATGAAACCTCACTAATTGAAGTAGGCTGACTGAAAAACTCTCCTGTGTTCCTGCAGTAAACGTCATGTCTGTGGAAATCATGTGCAAGAATTTGATTTCTGCATCAGTGTAGAATATATAAAATCTACCTTCAATAAAGCTTTTCCAATGTATCAAAATGTCTGATGACAAGCAGCTAGTGTCAAAAGCTCCTTCTTTATCTATCCCAGGCGCCAAACCAAATACATTAATTAAAACATGCACAGTGTCAAGCTACCTGCAGAATAAATAAGGGGACAATTTTTTTTTTTTAAGAGTAAGTGGTTGGATACTGTCAAAATGGGAAGTGAAAGAAGGATTAAAGGGAAGTCCTAGGCTTTTGATGGAAGAAAAAACCTAAGAAACAGGAACCAGTTATTTTGCAATTTTATAGTGTTGGAGAGAGGATGTGGAAGATAAAGTGAAAACAAGTGTAGTGGTGTACGACTGGTCTGCCATGGTGAAGAGATAATTTTGAATTTAAAAGAGTTTAAACCTGTGATTGTTAAAGAGGAGTACTGCGTGCAGAACTGCTCTGCATCACAGCCAATGTCCGTCCCAAGCTTGTTACTACGGGCTCTTACCCACAGGGTAACTAGCCTCACAGAAGATCTATTTCCAGCATCATCTCTACTTGCAGGCAGAGGAGAGGAACTGGCCACAAAAAGGCTGATCTCAGGAATGGAGAACTGCCATTCGTGGGCACGCCCCAGCATAGTGTGGGGAAGGCAGAGACTGACCATAAGTGAGGGAGGAATCTCACTACTGGAAATAAGTAAAGTTGTCAGTCAGATAGGTTTGTTCTCTTTGATCTACCTCCTCAGTTTCAAATGTATGGACACCAAAGATTTTCTATAGCCACGTGTCTTTTGGGTGTGCACTGTCCCTAGGCAGTCAGTTTCAGATGCACATATGAAGTGGTACAGGGCAACCAGCCAAGTCTATAGCATACATGCACAGCATGCATGTGAAAACTGTGCAACACCTCCAACGTCACTGGGAAACATCAGGTCTCCTGTAGGAAACCTCAATAGCTGAGCTGCCCATGAGCAGTAAGCCTGATCCACCCCAGAAGTATTAGTCAGATGGCACACGCACTATATATGTTTGTGACACCCACCATGAGGCTCTGCATGGTTGGCTTGGTTGCCAGCAACATGGTAAAGACACATTATAGATGTTTGAAAACTGGGCTGTGAACAAGCTTCGCAGTTAGCCTTCGCTACCCGTGTAAGATATAAATTGTACAGCTGATGTAGGATTCATTTGTTGAAACACAGAGGTCTGCACTTGACCTTTTCACGAGTCCCCTTGCAACTGGTGGAGAAAAAAGGGTGCTTCCAAAGTGTAAGTCATCTCATTCTAAAGTAGACACTGGAACAAGGTAAGATGACTACAGTGGCTACACTACATACAGCAGCCCAACAGGCACATGTCCAAAAACGGCAGCATAAAACTTCAACAAAATGGAAATTTATGACATTTCTCAGTTGCTGGGGTTTTTTTAACAGCAGTCTATAGGACTGAGAGTTGCCAATTATAAAAGTTTTAATAACTCCTTCCTGGCCAGGGGAGCCTCTGGCAGCTGCCACATGGCCACAGCCAAGGCACCTCAGGGGAGCCTTTCACGTGTTTCTTGTGGAGTCAAACAGTGCCTTTCTGCCCCCTGGACATGCTGTCCCCATCTGCTGACCATGGCCATGCCCAACTCCCAGACTCTTCCCTCTGGGCCCAGCCAGACATGCTTGTCTCTCTTTCCTCCAGGCCAGATCCAAGCTCAGGGCTTTCCTGGTCAGTCACTGCTGCCTCTTGTGTTTCCTACACAATGTGTGTGTTTGGTTGACTGAATTAATGCAGAATATAAAATTACAAGATAGGAATTTTGGTTTTCTGGAATGAACAGTTCTAATGAAAACAGTTCCCTTTTGATTTAAGGGAATATGTATAATTTCCAGTAGCAATGTTGTCTAAGGCTGGTCACAAATCAACTCTAGATAGAGTGCACTGCAACTCTGTTAGTGAACTCAGTAGAAATTTTAGCAATTTTGCTCTGTCTCAGAATCAGAGTGTGAAGGAGCTGTGTGTAATTGTATAGCAGCCTTTAATTGTATAGCCATTTGTAATCGGTTCTGACTTAAATCAAGCAGCTTCATGGATTTAAAGTAGCTAAGTTTTTCCCAGATGACAGTGTGTACTCAGTTATTGAGATACAGTTCACTTAAGCTTCTTGGCAGATTTTCAGATGCAGAGGGATATATATAAAAAGACCATTATAAGAAAAGTTAAAATGTGTCAGATATTTGAGATGCTTAAACCATCCCATATGATGCATGCCTCCATTTCCACATACGATAACAAGATAGATCTCCCTGAAGCCTAATTTTTGAACTTAATTTTTGAAGAGAACAACTTCAGATGTTACTGATGGAAAAATCTTATTCAAGTTTCCATTGAATATCTTTAATTCAGGAATGTTATAGAGGTTCTGTAATAAATACGAGGTTCTGTTCCAAATTTGCCACCAAAAAGTATTGTTTGTTATAGCCGAGGCCTAATGCCTAGAAACAGATACCTGTTCAGGGTGGCAGATGAATCCCCTCCCGGCCTCCCTCACCTTCCCAGTTGCCGTTACACAACAGTGTCGTAGTTCAGCCCTGATCGGGACTAGACTATGTAGTGTCTCTCTCACTCCCTTCACCCTCCAAGAAAACGGGGAGATAATATAAGAAAAAACAGCTCGAGGTTTGAGATAGGACAGGGAGAAAATCCTTAAAGTTAGCATTATGGGCAAAACAGACTCGACTTGAGACAGAGAATGAGATAACCTGCCCCCACCCCTCCCTCTTCCCAAGCTTAACATTATCTCTACCACCTTCCCTCCACCCCAAGCAGCACAGGGTGGGAAAAGGGAATGGGGGTTGCGGTCAGTTTATCACGCATTGTTTTACGCTGCTGCTTCATCGTCGGGGGAAGAACTCCTCACATTCCTCCTCTGCTCCAGTGTGGGGCCCCACCCATACGCCACAGTCCTTCCTGAAACTGCTCCGGCGTGGGTCATCTCTTCCACGGGTGCAGTCTCTCCGGAACAGCTGCCCCAGTCCGGGCCCTCCACGGGCCACAGCCTCCTTCAGGCCTCCACCTGCTCCAGCATGGGGTCCTCCACGGGCTGCAGGTGAATCTCTGCCCCTCTGTGGACCTCCATGGGCTGCAGGGGGACAACCTGCTTCACCATGGTCATCACCACAGGCTGCAGGGGAATCTTGGCCAGGAGCTACATTACTCCTCCCCCTCCTTCTTCACTGACCTTGGCGTCTGCAGCTGTTCCTCTCACAAGAAAAGTTCTTCACAACAGGCTGGCAGACACCTCTCAGAATCTCTTCACGTCATCGATCTCATCTCCTCTCCACTTCTTGCAGCCAGGCCGGGCCAAGTTGGGCCCAGTCGGCTGCCTGGTGAGAGGCCAGAGGGTGAGGCCTGCAAGGCCTACAAGGCCCGCACCTCCCCCTCTGCGCCTCTGCCCCTGCTCAGCTTCTTCACATCTTCTCTTCAATTCTCTTTTTTTTTTTTTTTTCTGTTTTCCCCTTCTTAAATATGTTATTGCAGAGGCGTTATCACGGAACATTCTGTCACCAATTGGCTCGGCCTTGGCCAGCAGTGGGTTTGCCCTAGGCCCAGCCAAGTCCACTGAACAAAGGGGAGCAATTTCTAGCAGTTTTCTTCAGAAGCTACCACCTTAGGCCCCCCCTTCACTAAACAAAACCACAGCAAACAGATATGAGGCTCTAGAGCTTGAGGGCCAGGCAAATGAGCATATAGGTGAGGGTCTTTCAAGGTCATGTAGACTAAATACCAATCTGAGTGCCAGACTCAGATTGTTGGTCATTTTTTTTTCCTAAGAAAAGAATACTACTTTGAGAAAATATGTTTCTCTTGTGCTCTTAGGTTCCTCTTTCTTTAGAGCTAGTTATATATTTAGCTTGCCTTAAAAGTTGTGTTTCTTGGGGTTTTTTACCTTTCAATACAGAAACCACCTTCTTTCGTTCTGTGAGGTTTATTACATTATTTTGGTATGCTGTTTACAAAATAAATGAAATTGGGGTTGTCTGAAGAATCCTTGCTGCGGCCATGACGTTATCATAGAATCACAGAATCATAAAATAGTTTGGATTGGAAGGGACCTTTAAAGGTCATCTAGTCCAATCCCCTGGCAAGAAGCAGGAACATCTCCCTGCTTAAAGATAAGTCAAAGCTTATCTTTATCCTCTGGGACGTGTTTCACAATGTTTACAAAACTTAGAGTTATCTTTCAAAGTGCAGCGTGTCTCTCTCCGAGATGCTGCTGAGTTGAGTTGACCTGCCCACCTACAACCCACTGGCAGCACCCTCAATCTTCCCTCTCCCTTTTCAGACCCAACTGAGGTGCACATCACAACCAAAAACCAAAATAGTCATCCATATGGGAGGCTTAATCTTTTCTAATGCCAGATGCTAGAATGGGCCTCGTGTAGAATTAGAGGAGAAAGCCAGGGTGAAACAACAGAAAATATGGTTCCAGTGATATCACAAGACTGGAAGCTAAAGCCTCTCACTGCTACTTCCTTTTTCACTGCACTGGTGTCTAAGTTTCCTGGAGTTAAGTATAGGCTATACATCACTTCTTCTTCCTCTTCTTGCAGCAGCCCAAATTGCTACTTGGCTTTCAAAGTTGAATAGTTCAGCTCTGAGATTTTGATGAGATGATGCCACTGCTGCAAGAGGTAGGTTTTAGGACATAACACCTTCTGCCATGGTGACACTGTGGGACATCTGAGAGGAACATGTGAGGTGAGAAACCACAAGGAATTATGGAAGGGCTTTGAGGTTTTTTTTTTTTCCAAAGAGGCAAGTGTCAATACAATTTTTTTTTTTTAAGTTCTTGCTTTTGCATCACGAATGGGAGTTCAGGATAGATAAAGACTGCACAGATTAGCGATTGAGTTTCTCCTAGGTTAGTACTGGAATTAAAAATAAGATAAGTCATAGTCCAAGTTAATCAGGTAATTAGGTTAAGAGATTTTATTATGAACTGCAGCATTCAGCTGCAGTGTTCAAGTGCATAATCTTATATGAATATAATTCTTCCATATAGACTTGTGGACTCTTCCCCATCATTTACACTCTACCTGTGTAAATGATGGAAAAAAGTAATCTACAAACAAGAAAACATGAATATAAAGTAAAAACTCTCCTTTTTTTGTGTTTCAGGATTTTTTCCTTTGCTCTTGCACACTGAGAGTAATTTGCCGCTGAGGGATATTAGTTAAAAATCAGATTTCAATTGAGTTCTTCAGTTAGCAAAGCAAAAGGAAAAAAAAAATAGAGCAGGAAAAGAAGACATTCACAAAGAAGGTCTCATTGACAGTTTCTCTCTTTAATTGAAAAATATTGCATCTGTAGGAAAATACAAGACTGAGCATGGGTGTTTTAAGGAACACATGCTTCCAGAACCTCTCACTCTTGTGGAATCTTGATAAAATATATGATGCTGGAGTATGACATAGATAAACCCAACAGCTAAGACAGTGAGACTGGAACTTGGCTTGTAAAATAAAAGAAAATATTCAGAAAAAAAAAATTAGAAACCAAAAGCGGAAACCTTCCATTTTACAAGCTTGCCAGCTTTTTCAAAATTATGCAAATCTGTTGACAGTCCTTCCCATTGCTAGAAAAAGACTGAAACTTTGTTTCCTAAAATGTTTCTGAATTTGCACTGGCAGAGATGACTTGGATTTTGTGGGTGTTTCCCTTAAAAAACCCCTCAGCTACCTAGGTCTGCTTTTGCTTAGAATTTTGTTGCTAGCAGTATGTCTTGGTAACAACAGAGAAAGGAAAACAAAGTGCAAAGAGATAAGGCCCTGGATTTAGATCAGTGGCTATTCTGATACCACTTTTTTTTTTGGTTCAAGACTGTATATCTTGAACAAAGATACTCTCTCACCAAAACAAAAAAACCCCTTCAGTTTTACAGAATTTGGTAGAGCTTCTTACTTTCTCATACTTTACACACCCAAATTAAGAATTTCTCACCAGATACACATCTGAGTCTCAATTTTGGCTCTTTTTCTAATTAAATAATCCCATGTATAAATAATCTCTAAGTGCTTATTAACCAAGGAATGCATGCAGGTTGCTTTTATAAGTTGGATATCCAGATTCCCTTTTCAAGTTTATGAGCAGCAGATGGACATAGTAGAAATTATTTGACACCTTTGTGCTTTATTTTTCCCACTTATACTCCTGGGGATAATGGTGGATTAATGTGTACATCTTTTACATTTAGACACACAAGTTATCTTCCAAAATTAGGAGGCTAACTTCCATATATACTCAATGAAGCTGAGCTCCTCCAGAGGCAACTGAGAATTATAACCTAAACAACTTGAATATTTTGCTTAGAGGAAATAGATAAATTTGGCCTGTGCCTGATTTTTTCAGGTGAACAGCTTATCACAGAACTCATTTCTACAGGCAGATACTTCCAGAACAAGATTGAGAAAATGAAAAGGCAAGGGTTTTTCAGAAGATAAAAAAATATGCTTACTGATTTGGAGGGCCTATTGCCCTAAAATATGATTTACTACAGACCAAGGGCTCCTGATCTTCACAGAGTTTTTTTTAAAGATGCTCTTATGAAGTTCCTTTACAGGATATCACAATTGGTACACAACATGCCAACTTTATTGCAGAACAAGGGCCTAACCAAGCTAAACTTATTTTGAAATTAGACCTCTCTGATCTCCCGAGGCTCTTTCTGACATAAATTATTCTCATCTGTGAGCTATACCATTGTGAAACCCTGAGGTATAGAAACCTCAGGACTCTTCAGTCATTTGTAAATTCAGACAATGCTATACCAACCAGGCAAGCAAGCTCCAAGGTTAAAATGCTCATACAGTTAAAACAACAAATTATTAGATTAAATCTGTCAAATAGCTCTTACCTTTTTGGTGGTGCTCCATTATAAAAAAAAAAAAAAGATTCCAGGAGAAATGGAGGGCATGCCCATTTAAGGAATTTCTTGGCTATAAATCGAACTATTCTAAATTCAAATTGTTTTTCTTTTTCAATAAATACTTAAATTGAGCTTGTGCCCACCAGTGAAACACTCTTAGCTACTATGTATGAAACTACCTAAAAAAAGCCCCAAACCCAGTTGTTCTGTGAGTACAGAGTTAATATTCAGTCTGCAAAACACACAGTGGCCCCCTTCTAGCATACCCTGAAGCATGCAGAGAGAAGGATGTAGGCCTGCCTCAGCTAATTGGGCTGGTACCTCCTCCCTGAAGCATGGTAACTACCCAGGGGTGTCATAGGACACAGAAGTGAGGAGGGGAGCAGGCATTTTCTTCTTTAGTTAAAAAAAGAATACTTAGTGTTTCAGTCTTGCTTGATCCCTCCTTATTCCTCTGGCCATGTTTTTTGCAAGGAAGGATGCAGGTATCGTGAAGAGTTTTGTCACATGGAAACAGCTGTGGGCTTTCTCCTGGCAACTCAGACACCGGCCGAGAGCGCTGGCCCTGGCAGTGGGCAGTGCAGTGCCAGCAGACCACTCATTTCCCACTGCAGGCCACAGCACCATTCACTGTCTCTGTTGGATACTCAGAAAAGTGTTGGTGCAGCATCCCTGGCCTCTCTGCGGTCTTGCGCTGCAGCATGCATAAGCGCTTGGAACAGGTTTCCAAGGGAGGTGGTAAAGGTCAGGTTGGACGAGGCTCTGAGCAACCTGATCTAGTTGAAGGTATCCCTGCTCACTGCAAGGCGATTGGATAGGATGACCTTTAAAGGTCCCTTCCAAACCAAACAATTCTATGGTTCTATGATTATTGAAACATAACCATAAAACTCCCATTTTTTTTAACCAGACCCTCCTCTTTTTCCTACTTCTATTCTTAATCAATAAAAATGCTGTGATAGGTTGGGAGGAAAAAATCCCTCATTATCCATAATATTTTTATATGAGGATAGATTTTCTTCTTCGTATTTGTGTTCTTGTCTGTCTGGTCATCTACAACTGAATAAAAAAGGGGCTATTTAAAGAAAGGACCAGGCAGAACAGGTGGATGAGGAAACGCAGCAGGCAACTGAAATAACCAGGTTCAAAGCAGGTAAGAGCATCAGTTCTCTGTCAGCCAGAGCTGTCACTGAGACTCATTGCCAGAAAAGAAAAAGGACTTTGAGAGAGAGGGGAGAAGCTACCTGGCCTGTGCTGCAGGCAGGAGCACCCGACAAAGTGAGAGCACGCTGCTCCTCCCGAAGCAGAGACCATCACAGCGAGCAGAGAGCCCGCCTGAGCCACACACAGAGGTTTAGGCTGCTGTTACAAAAGACTTCAACTGAAATACTGTCACATGTTTGGTGAGGCTGTGCTGCGAACCAGAGCAGGAAACAGGCCCAAGTGTTTATCTTCCTGAGCAGTGTTTCTTCCCTTTTTCAAGATGTTCCTAAATCCAGACTCATTCTCAGCTCAGGATTTTAGTGGTGCCCCAGCAGCCACTGTGGGAGAGGGTACAAGGAAGCGAAGGAGGGCTTGAGGCTGCTCTGGAGCACCACAGCACAGCTAAAGAAACAGTGGGAAGGATGCTTTCCTTCTATGACCTGGTCTTACGTGCTTTGCACTTTGAGCAACTGTGTTTTGTCTGGGAGAAAGTCTGGGCAGGCAGAGGCGAGTCAGTCACTTTACTGTGTCCTCAGCCTCCAGCCCTGGCTGGACCTGCTTAACAGCATCCCAGTCAATACACAAGGGGTTGTAACACAGGACCTGGGTGGAAACGAGGAAGCTGAGCTCCTAAAGCTGATGGCACAACTCTGGAGAGGAGCCCTGAGTCCTCAGGTAGCAGCCAGCTCAGCCAGCAGTCAGGGAAGCAGGTGAAAGGCAGAGTGAGGAGATTACTTGGAATTGATCAGTAAATGCTTCTTAACTTCTATCATGCACTTGTTTAGTTGTATTTTTCTCCTTTCTTTCCACCTCTTCCACTTTCTCTTTTTTTCTTTTTACTTTCCTTTCTTTGTCTTTTCTCACTTCCTCTTTGTTTTACTTGATTTTCTCCATCTGCTTTGTGCAAAGGCTTCCCTCAGCCTATCTGCTGTCCTGCTGCCCCTCCTTACTCCCACACAGGAGCTCGTGCACAGGGACTCCTTTTATCTTGTAACTCCTTCCAACCCACTACCTGCAAGACCTTCTGAATTTGTCCCTCACTACCTTCCTATTTTAGACCATACATGTTCTTCAAAGTCTCTGCGGATTTAGGAGCTTTTGGACAATGCAACAGCAGGAGAGCTCCCGCCCCCGACAGCAGTCCCACCAGAATGTCCTTTCCCCAGCCATTAGGGCTGTAGCCCACTCACATAGAGGCAGTAGGCTCAGCAGCTGTAAGCCCAAGATGAAAGCATAATAATTCATTATCCCCACTCCTGAAATCAAAGCACGAGCTTTGCTTATGGTATTTTCTGAGACGAATGCATCAGCAAATCCCTTGTTTTCATAAATACACCAAATACAGAAACTATAATTTTCTATTAAAATCACATTTACTCCAACAGTGATCTGAACAGCAGCAACTTTAGGCATGGCCAAACTCCTCCCGAAAGTCTGTGTACTAGAGTAAGCCAAGAAGGTGTCTCACTCACACTTGACCCAACCGCAGGAGATGCTGGAGGCCTCCAGTGAACAGAAAGCTGTACGTGGTGATTCTGTTCTAAACCAGGGACTTCCAGTCGGTAGTGCATCTTCTCTTGCTGTGCAGCAATCAATGCCAAGCAAGGCACACGTCAGCTAAACATCTGTGCTGGCAACAGCTTCTGTTCAACCTTGTCACCGCAAAACAAGTGAACTATCATCTTTGGGACTAACGGTGCATTTCATTTTAGGGTACAGTATCACAATTACATTTATCCTCCGTGCTTCAACAGTTTCTCCAAATGGGGTTTAGGATCTTCTGCTCACTATGCATTGTAGCAATATTGTACAGGGAAGGGCAGAACTAAACAGTTTCTTGGAGAAGCTTGTTGTAAGCCTGGGCATTGCTTGTAGCTATTGCATTTTTCAGGCACTGCCAGAAGTAGGGCTGAGATTGAGGGTTATTTGGCCACTCCAGGACAGAACTTCTGCACAGCCTCTTCCTCAGCCGAACATATCGGGACTTCTGCAAAACCTTCTCAAGAAATATCAAGATAACGACATCCATTTTTTCATCTAGAAGTCGCTGGTGGGCCATGTAAAATGCTGTCTTGAAGCTGCCGCTTTTAATATACTTGTTGGTCAGCACAAATATGGTCTTTTTGCTCAGCTGAATGCTCTGGGAAAGATTGTCAAAGACTGGCTGTCCTGGGAGCCAGTCCCTTTCTTCCAGGCATAAATTGAACTGTCTGGCTTTTTGATCTTCCAGCCTTTCAACCAGTTCTGTCAGTACCCACTCATTCACAGCTGGATCTTCATTATCATAGGCAATAAAAGCATCGTAGCAAGCATCCGGCAAAGACAAACGCCGATAGCCCTTCAACTTGGCAGTGCAGTAGTGGTAACTGTACCACATGTCCCAGAAATAGAGATGACTTGTCACTGCAAACACCATAAAGCCTAGGACAGTTGAAGCTGACAGAGTGTACAGGATCAAATATGAGGTGTCCAGCTCACAGGTATACAGATCCAAGAAAACCACGCTCCTTCCTTTATGTGCCCCTGGGCCAGCACAGGTCACATCCGTGGCCAGAAGAGGAATACTCACTTGAGTCTGATTGATCCACCAAACAAACCACACAGCATCACAATTGCACTTGAAAGGATTGCCGTGTAGAAGCAGTGTCCTCAGGTTGTTAATGACATTTTCAGGGAAGCTGGATTTCTTGATTGTTTGGATCTTGTTTGAGCTGAGGTCCAAGTATCTCAGTTTAAAAGCAGCTCTGAGAAAATGTTTGGTTAACCATTGAATGCGATTGTTTCGGAGCATCAGTTCTTGGAGTGTGGAAGAGCAGTTGGACAGTTCCTGGGGAACAGCAGACAGAAGGTTATTGCTGAGGTCCAGAGTTATTAGTTTCTTCAGATAGCGGAGGTTTCCCCAGTGGAAATTCTTCAACCGGTTATTGGTTAAGTTGAGGATCTTGAGTTCTGAAGGCAGAGCTTCAAAAACATCATGAGGTAAAAAACTGAGCGAGTTGAAGGAAATATCCAGTTGTTCCAGGCTGGTCAGATTCTTGAAGAATGAAAAGTATCTAGCATTCCCATCCATCCACAAAACATCTAAACGATTTCCTCTGAACTCTAAAATTTGCAGAGATTGGCTTTCCAGTCCTGTGTTAATAGAAGTAGAAATCTCATTCTCATTCATCATCAGCTTCTTCAGATGGGCCAAGTTTTTCATAAAACTAAGCACATGAGTAACACCTTCTGCCAGAAAATAATGTTTGTTATTGCTCAGGTCTAGAATTTCTAAAAGTTTTAGCTCTTGGAAAGCAGTTGAGTATAGCAAGTCAATCCTGTTGTTAGAAAAATCCAGATATTTCAATTGAGACAATTGGTTGAATTCAGTTCCATTTAAAGTTTGACTTATTGCATTACCTGACAAGTTGAGACATCTGAGGAAACTAAGCCCCTGGAAGTCTGAGGGGTTGATAAAAAAGATGTTGTTTTGACTTAAATCCAGAGTTTCTCCGTATTTTAGGCACTCTTCGTTAACTGAAGACTGGTAGGAAGTAGCCTCTTTGTCTTTTGTCCTGCAACTTCGCCCATACACATCATACCTGAAATAATGCATCTCTTGTAACACCTGCCTGTTGTATTGCTCTACTGAAATCCTCGGATTAGAGCGAAATCCATAGAAGTTGCTTTCATTTGAAGAAGGAGAAATTTTATTCACTGAGAGGTCTATGAGTTTAAGAGCAGGGAATTTTTTGAACACTCTCAGGTCAGCAACTTTAATAAAATTAGTCCCGAGATCCAACACTGTTAGATTTCTAAGACTTAGCAATGGATCTAGATTTCTTTCTTTGAGTTCTTTAAAGACATAACCCTTGAGCCTCAGGGTTTCCAGGTTAGAGAGGGAGGAAAATGTCTTAGACAGATTCAAAGATGGAGAATACATCTTCAGTTCAAAATTAAAGGACAGATCAAGGTCTACAAGGCTGGGGATAAACTTCAAAAACTGAGCATCTGCTATCTCCCTTAAGAGGAAATTTTGGGAGAGGTCAAGCTCTTTGAGATTCCTGATGTTTTTAAACCAGCTGCTGGGTATGTTCTGAAGAGAATTACTGTGAAGTCGCAGAATCCTTAAATTTTTCAAGGAATAAAAAGCATTTGAATGTATCTCAATTGTACTCTTGGGGCAGGGAATACAAGGATATGGGGCATTATAACAACGTGGGCAATTACCACTTAGATCAAGAATTTCTAGGTTGTGAAGGGCACTTAAATCATGTTCTTGAATCACTTGAATCATGTTATTGTAAATATACAATTCCTTTAAAGTAGATGACAAATTGGGTGGAATATGGGTTAAGTTGTTAGACTTCAGGGATAGTATTGTTATTTTTCTCAGCTCCAGAAAGGCTGCTTTTTCAATTTCAAAGGAAACATTGCACGGATTACGGTAGTAACAGTTCTGTCCCAGGTACAAGACTTCTATGTTTCCTAGCTCTGACAAGTTGGCTTTTTGGAGAGAAATGATACTGTTTGCTTCCAGGCTCAGCAGACTTAAAGTAGTCGGAAGACCTCGGGGTATTTCCGACAGCTGGTTTGCATCCAAATACAATGCCTTCAATCTTGTCAGGGCAGCAAAACTGCCATTCTCAATCTTTGGTCTCCTGATGCACACATGATCTTTGGGCCCCATTCTGACAGGCACACAGTTACATCTGAAGTCAATCTCCACTAGGTTTTGAAGATGAGCAAAGGATGTTGGATGGATATAAGGGATATGGTTAATACTCAGGGTAAGGTTGGTAGCATTTGCGGGGATTCCTCTGGGCACTTCCATGAGACGCCGATCGGTGCAGTCCACTGTCACGGTACCTTCAGATGCTTTAACATCACAAGGTAAACTTTTGGGAAACCAAGCCCCTGACAGTAGCATCGGAAATAGGAAGAGCAAGACAAATGGCAATGCATTTGATGTCCTAGTATGAGGTACCTAAAAATAAGGAAATAGGGAGGTATTAATTCAATGCAATGAGAACACGTCATAAGGACATCAGATCAAGCACGTGCTAACTGGGTCAGACCAAATAGACAGGTAATGCTGTCTCTCACACTAGCTAGAAGTGGATGTGCAGGTAGGATTATAAGTTTGGGGACAGCATATGTTGGTATTTCCTCAAATGCTTTCTTTTCTTTCTTATCACTGAGTATTGTAGCGGTAAGATAAATATCACTCTCGACAGGATGAATTGTAAAAAATCTACTGAAGACATGACAAGGCAGAGGATTAAAGGCTACGCGTCTGTGAATTTTATTTTCTTAAAGGGAAACAAACAATGTTAAACATCTAGCAGGTTGCCATAGTATAAGAGCGTAAATGAGCAAAGTTAATTTTTAGAAGCATATGAAAGTTGAGAACATCTATAGTCACTTAAAAGGTAGTGTAAATTTTCAAAACCACACTGACTAACAGATGAGTGCCTAATTCTGATTTCACTTTACCATAAGGATTCTTCCTCTAGTGAGTGCTAGAATGGATGTATGGTTGACCTAAGCCAGTCAATGACTATACTTCCCAATAGTTCAATAGCTGCTAGCATTTTCACTGTCCAGTATGGACAGAGGGCCAAGAGGGCACTGTATCAATGCAAAGCGTAAAAAGGAAAATCTAAACCAGATTTAAGATATGCTCTTACACAATACAGTCTCTGCCCATCAAGTCTTTGTGTGGTTGCCTTTTGAATATACTTGCATGTGTTATGAGAAGAGCAATAAGCTTTTAGTATTTGACACCATAGTAGTTACCTCCTCAGCAGCAGTCAATGTCAAAGAAACCCTGCCCCTGTGGACAGAGACAGACAGCCAGGGAAGCAAGCTGCCAGCCCTGGCTTGCCTAGCATAGGCAGAGGGGTCACAACCATTTTGCTGTCTTGCACGGCTTCTTAACTGCCTGTGTCTGTTGCTGGTCAAGAGAACTAAAGGCAATAAAACACACAATAACCAACATCATCATTTTTCCCTGGAAAACTCAGTGTTGAAGGCTTGGAGAAGCATGGTACATCAAATGCTCTTAATCAACCAGGACTAGTTATCCATGGAATAACATTGTCTAAATGTGAATAACCAGTGAAGCAGCTGAAAGCCAGATGATTAAGTAAAGTGTCCAAGCTACACGGAAATGCTTTTTCTCTTTATCTGAGACACAAGAACATACAAAGACCTGCTCAAAGAGTATGTGAAAACCCTGTTGAGTGTTGCCTAAGACATGCCTTGCAGGTGACACAGACTTGCAGATTAGTTGAGGCTTCCTGTCGTACATTCTGTTTACTTAGACCACTGTCCCCCCTGTATAACTTTGTGTTTCCTCATTACCTGAGATAACTGTTCTAAATCCACCCATGGATCTGTGTATCTGGAGAAGTGCTCTAGTGACTAGCAGGGCAGCAAATATGAGAGAAGCCAGATCAAGTCTCACACAGCACCACACTTCAGCTATCTAGATTCAACAGCCAAATGGAGTCACTTTGGGGGTTTGTTTAGTCAGCTTGTGAATATAAAGCCTCAGAATAGAAGGAAAAATGTGATAGTCCACTGCAGACCTTGAATTCAGTTTCACCTGGTGCTGTACTACACCACAGCCTTTCCTCTACTGCAATTTCCTTTTGCATTGCCAGTAAGTGCTATGATGCTTTCTTTTCAGCAGATCCACAGAAAAAAGGCAATGCAGTTAAATATCCTGACTGCTTGCCATGACTATCATTCATATAATTACTCAGGGAAATGCAACCAGAGTTAACAAGGCCATGTGAAGTCATTTGTTAAGAATCAAAATAATCTTCATTTGGTTTATTGCAATTCACTTTGGAAACTCACCCAGATGGAGGCCACTGGCTAAGACAGTTCACCAGTGTCTTCAATACAATCTAGCCAATCAGCTTCAGAGGATGATTAACTTTGGTTGAAAATTATGAATAAGAATAATCAGAGTAAGTGAGGGGATAATTTGGAGAAGATAAAATGCATTCATTTTCTCCCACCATCATAGCCTTTTTTTTATAACTCTTTTTCCTTCACTAATTTGGATAGGGATGCGGGAGGAAGAAGGAAGGTCTCTGCCATTGATAGTAGTTACATAGAAGGCTCAAGGTCTTTCTTGGAATGACAGGGGACATTGCTGAAAGAAAATCTGGAAATGCTCTTTTAAATATTTTGCATTCCTTTTTTTCCAAGGGAAAAAATACATTATGCACGTAAAAGACTAATGAAAAACCAGAGTGCTAAACCTGACTGAATGGCCCATGCTCCTGCCTACCTGCATCTCTTGCTTTATCAGACCAATGTACTCCAGGGACCAGAGTTTTATCCAAGGCAGGTGCCCCTGGAGTACTGCAGAGAGTTGGCAGGCAAGCCACAGAGACTGTCTGCACTTCAGGACATGTCACTCTATCGCGTGGATGCCATTTACTTTTACTCATAGATGCACATGACAGCAGAGCCTTGCCAGTCATGGACACGGTACCTGCAACCACCAAGGGAAACACTGACAACTGCCACAAATCAAACTCCAGCAGCCTGTCTTCTTTTATAAAGAAGGAAGGAAAACCTCTGCTGCTGAGGGTCAAACCACAGGTTTGCTGGTCTTGAGGAAATATTAATTAGAAGCAATAACTAAGATTTGCCAAATTAAAAGTCTCTGTCCAAGCATTAGAGCAGGACCTAGGCAAGCCTAGATTGCCACAAACTTTCTACACAAACTCATACTCATCCACTGCACTCAGGCATCTAATTTTAGGCACTTGCTGAATTCCTCAGTTCATTGCCATCATCCTGGGCTGCACTACATTCAAGAGAGAACAGGAGAGAGAGGTCTCTCTGCAGGTGCTGCTCAGCTCTGAAGATCAAGACAGCTCTGACTAACTATGCACTAAACAAAGAGTAACACTGCAGATTTAGGTGTCTAAACTTAGGTGCAATGAATCTGGGCCTTAGAAGTCTTCATGAATATGTTTGTAGGTTTCTTAAGAAGTCAAAAAATGCCTTTTGAGATGTTTGTAATGCTGAGATTTTTGAACTCTCACGTATTGCAGTTCCTGTTTATAGGAACCTAAGCATTGTTGAACAGCCAGCCCAGCTCCTACCATCTTTATGCTTCGTTTCTTTGCATGTCCTTCTGTTTCCCAACATCTTTTTAATGCATTAGCTATTTTAACTGTGAACTGTTACATTCTGGTGCTGTGTCTAGTTGCATGTGTAACACCTCCTGTCTGTTATAGTAGCAGAAGAAATAAAAGATTGTTTTAATTAGAAGAAACAAGCAACACTGACTTACGCAATGTCTTTTCAATGAGAAGCTAGTGTAAAAGTGCAGCTACATGCATGCATGTGAGCTGTCCATTTCTCTGTGATCTACGCTTGGCTTTATAAGAAACTCAAAAAGCACTAATCTGCCGGTATTAACTAGCACACGCACAAACCCATAATGATCTAGGGTATTCTTCAAATATTCAGCAACATACAGCTAGGTGTTTCTGGAGGAAGTTTTTCTGTAGGTACTCCATCTGTATTTTAAGAGGTGAAAGGAGGAAAGGCTAGAGAAAAAAGAATGCCTCACAAGTTGTAGCAACCAGAAAAGAAATTATCATACTCGTTCTCTAGCGCAGTAGTACAATTAAATGATAGCCAGTTAGTATTAGCGCAAATAAATGTCTTCCTTTCCTGTCATTATGTATTGCAGCTTCTAACCACAACAGTGAGCTGGAACATTTAGAAAGCAGAAAAGGAGAATATGGTCTTGAAAATCTTCCACAACAGTTCCAGTCAAAGAGGTCTTAAAGTAAATTTGGAATGGAATTTTCACCTACCATTTTCTGTGTGCTGTCAGGGCTGTCAAATTTGTCGTTGGAGGAGACTGTAAATCAGAGCAGAAGAAAACAACATCAAAGAAGCCCTCACTGGTTCAGCTCAGGTGTGGAGGAGAATATAACATGCCATAACTCACTTAAGGTAACAGCGGCAATCACTACTTTATCACTACTCTTCAGCTGGTCTGAGACTTGAGAAATAATTAAATGTGAAACAACTGCTTCAACCTACTTCCTCAAACATTTGTACTTAAGCTTAAAACAACAGTGCCTCACTTATCTCTCCACCCTGCCCCCAAAAATAACTGAGTACTTTTATTTTTTTCCTTTTCAACAAATTCTCGCATTACTCATACATCACCACACTGTTGTGACAAAAGGGGGGGTTTTTTGTTCCTTTTGGTCTCACATGCTGCAATTTGCTCTCTTCTTTGCTACTTTTGAACATGGTTTCCATTTTAAACTGTGTATTTTACCCAGCTACATCGTCTTACCATAAATAAGTATGATAAGACCTACTCCAAAAGATGAACATCCAAGCCCTGGGGAACCCCCAAATGAGGGCAATTGCAAAATACTTGGCTACAGAACGTAAGATCAATTAGCTAGAAGA
The DNA here is from genome assembly GCF_036417535.1 of Chlamydotis macqueenii. Taxonomy (NCBI): domain Eukaryota; kingdom Metazoa; phylum Chordata; class Aves; order Otidiformes; family Otididae; genus Chlamydotis; species Chlamydotis macqueenii. Next base: position 135,882,695 of record NC_141556.1, read on the forward strand.
CAAATGAGTTACATAAGGGTAACATTCACTTCAGACAACTAAGATTTGCAGAGGCTCTATTTCCTTCTTTTCCTCCCCTCTTTTTTAGTGTAAGTTGCACAAACATAGAGATAGAAATTGTTAATTGACATTTACAATATTTTAGATCTGGAAATTTAGTAATAATAATAAAAAATAATAGTTGTTATTATTTGGGGTTTATTTCTGCTTCAAATATCTTCAAGAACTGGAACAAAACTCTTAAGCTGAATACTTCATGGAACAAATGTCTGTTAAGTGAATGGGACTTTGGGGAAGGGAACCAAAATAAAACAGGAAAAAAAGATAGTGTTAAAGGCATAGGAAACTGGATATAAAAAGTATGGGAGAATGCAGAAGGGACAAAGTTAAAGATGCCATGGATAGACTTAAGCTGGTGACAATCCAGCATTTCATGGAACACAAAGTCTATTTGAGAATTTCTTACTTAGAAGTTTCTATGCTTAGCAGGACAGACTAGTTCAATGGTTAGGATGTTTATTAGGTTTTGTTTGTTTTTTTTTAATGTCTTCTTTCCCTACATATTTTTGTTTATATTGTAAATAGCAATTCATAATTTCTGACTCTTACTAAAAGGACTGTAATAAAGTACAATTCCTCTGCTCTTGACTGTTAACTGGATTTTTCTCTTCACGCAAGATGCACTGAGGTTTTCATTGGGGTTAATGATAACTAATGTAGACATCTCACTAAAATCTTGTTGCATTCTCCAAGGCCATTCAAGACATTTCTGTCAGGAGGAAAACATTCCTTGCAAACATCCTACACTAGCTATTCCACTCTAAATATTTCACATATTGTACACCAGAAGATAAAGTTAGCTTCCACTCATTTATAGTTATTCACCTTACTATGAAACAAATGTGCTTAATTAGTTGTGAAATAATACCTAAGAGATAGCACCTAACAGTACCTAAGATGTTTATTTTACTTTTTTCATATTAGGAACTCACTGTCGATCAGCCAAGAGTACATGAGTTTCAGTTCCGTGCAGAGTGAAACTGCAACTGTAGCTGAACCTATAAGAAACACAGAGCAGTTTTAAACTTGGGGTTTTTAACCTAATAAATGTGATAAGCAAAATACAGCAGTATTTCCTTTCAAAAGGTGGGGAGTAAATGTAGGGGACCTCAGCAGTCTGGAATTTCAGGACTACAATCTGATTTTTAGAGGCAAAGAGAGTCACTGATTTACTGATTTTAAAAGTTCAGGTTTCACTCAGATGTTGTGCAAAATCTCTCTTGCCTCCTGTGAAACGCAAAGTAACTGAAAGCAGAAAAGAACTTCCTACTGCGCCATGTGGTAGGGGAGGACCCTCTGGTAACAACGCATCTCTTTTGCCACCTCTGTGAGTGAAGAATATAATTTAAAATAGAGCAGGAGTCTTTAATTGCCTTAATCCTTCACCCACAGGTTTAGGTTTCAGTTAGATTGCAACCGAACTAGTGAACATCATGTTTTCTTTTTTTCTTTTCCTTTCTTGTCTAAATGAAAACTTTCAGCAAGTTGCTTTAGTTTATTTATCAATATCAGGCTTCTACCGTGTTTATCTTAAAGCTGAATAGTTTACATAAAGTCATAAAGTTTTGCATGTCTTTTTTCTAATGTGCTAACCCTCATACTAATAATTATGATAGCACCTTAAATATTTATGGTTAATGTGATGTTCAGTGTAGTATTGCGTAATTTATCCAGGAAATTAGAGATAAGTTAAGTTGCTCAATTTTTGAAATATATGTTACTCTTCAAACTGATGTAGACAGATGTACACAAAAGATGAACCACAAAGAGAAATGGATAGCAAAACTGATAACAAAATCACTTGCAGAAGCCTTAAGGGATGTAAAAATGTAGGGTTCCTCCTGACGGTTGCTGCAGAAATGTATTTGCACGCACTAAAATTAACCAAAACAATAAACAGAAGACAGCAGTAGAGAAGACTGGCCTACAACAAGGGCAGAGGAAGTTTTCAGAGCTCTGGTGAGGGAGGAGACCTTCACAGACCTGCGTTAAGACCTTAGCCAACCACCCAGTGCGCTGACATGTGACGAAGGGAGCCTCTAGCATCACACAGATAGATTTTCCCGTTTCTGAAAGCTGAGGCGACCCAAGGCAACTCTGCTGTCCTTTTTTTCTCATTACACAGAAAATTTTAAACTCCACCATTTCATGATTACTACGGCCAAGACAGCCGCCTACAATCATATTCCCCATGAATCCTTATCCATTCACAAAGAAGAAGTTTTGGAGAGCATCTTTCCTAGTTGGCTCGCTGAGTATCTAGTCACAAGAAGTTATTATCTCCTACAAACTTCAAGAATTTCCAAAATCTACTCGTCACAGCAGTATGATATTCCTAGTTGATATCTGGGAAATTGAATCTCTTATAAGAACAGGGGCTACTGATCGAGAAATTTCTCCTAATTGCCTATAGAAAAACTCATCAGTGCTTACAGCCTGGCTGGGCAATCAGTAATAGACACCCAATACAACACCTCCTTTGTTTTCCATCCCCCTAATCCTCACCCACAGGCTCGCAACCACATTATCACTAACTGAAGGGCTATGCAATTAAACCTCTCCCTTACGTATAGTGCGGCACATCCACCTCGCCTGTCTTGCCTTTCCCTACTGAACAGCCTATAGCCCTCCATTCCAGCACTCCAGTCGTGGGACTCATTCCACCAAGTCTCGCTAAAACCAATGATATCATAGCTCTGGGAGGTAACCAACCCTTCCAGTTCATCCTGTTTTTTTCTCATACTGCATACGTTGGTGTATTTAGCATTTCAGATATGCTCCTGAGCCCTCCATGCTCCCAGCAGCAGTGTAAATGTTCCCACTGGGATTGCCACCCTTGGCAATACCATGACAACCCTTGGCTTACCTCCTGCAATCCTGTTGGTAGCCCCTTCCCACATCGATTCTAGTTTAAAGCTCTCTTGATCAGCCCTTCCAGCTTACACTCAAAGATCCATTTTCCCCATTGGGACAGGTGGATTCTGTCAGGCCCTAACATACCTTATCTCTCAAAGGCTCTTCCATGGTTTAAAACCCCAGAGTTTTGGCAGAGGCACTAGTCCTGGAGTATTGGTATCCTGGGCTCATCTGTTTCTTCTGAGATCTCCCCCCATTACTGGGAGAATCGAGGAATATACTACCTGTGCTTCCAGATTTTTATCATTCTTCCCAGGGCTCTGAAGTCTCTTTTGATTGACCTCAGACCTTTTGTTGTGACATCATTTGTACCCACATAAAAGAGCAGGAATGAATAGTAGTCTGAAGGTTGAACTAGACTCTACAGTCTTGTGGTCATCTCCCTAATTTGGGCCCCAGGGAGGCAGCAAATATCCCTGAAAAGAGGGTTCAGTCTGCAAACGGGTTCTTCCATTCCCCGCAGGAGAGAATTGCCAATGACCATAACTCACTGTTGTTTTCCCCTGTGCTGATCTTAATGCAGGTTTTGTTATGAGGAGTTGGTCTCTCTGATCTTGGTAAGACTGCTTGCTCAGGTTCCTCCTCTGGTCTGGTCCCGATCAGGGGTAACCTATGACACAAGTACAGCACAACATAGGCCTTGGGAAGAACAAGATGAGTGTCCACAATCACACTTCATTGCTCACTCACAACAGCCGTACTGGGTCTGGCTGGGATGGAGTTCCTTTTCTCCACAGCAGGCCCTGTGGTGCCCTGATTTAGACTGGTGGCCAAACCAGTGTTGATAACACACCAGTGTTATGGCTACTGGGGAACTTGCACAGCCTCAAGGTCACCTTCGTTTTGCACGTTGCCCTCCTGGGGAGCAGGCTGGGAGTGGACAAGAGACAGGGAGGGGACACAGCCAGGACAGCAGTGCCCAACTGACCAAGGCGATAACTCATGCCAGATGGTGCTGTGCCCAGCAATAAATCTTGAGGTGGGTCAAAGTTTCACCAAAGCAGCCATCACTCGGAAGCTGGTTGGGCATTGGTCATCTGGTGGCAGGTGGTGAGTGATTGCTTTTGCACCATTTGCCTTTTTTTTTTTTTTCATTTATGAATTTATCATTTATCTCTGCCTACAAGCTGGTCTCACTTCTGCCCTCCTGATTGTCTCCCCAACTCGGCTGTCTGCGGTGGCTTGGCTGTCAGCCTGGGTCAGCCATCACACAACACGTGACAAACCACAGAGCACCAGCATTGGCACTAGAAGCTTGATGAACAACTCAGCGAGGGACTTGTGCAGTGAAAACAGGCTCAGGCTTCACTTCCAGAGGTCCACTGCCTCAGCAACAGGCTCTGAGCTTTTGCTGTTTAAAGACCCTTGAGTCCATGGCGAGAGCTTCCAGAAAAGCTGCAGCTTCAAGTACTTTTATTGAGAAATGCAAGAATTTGTACTTCCACTAGGGCAGTAGAATGAGTCAAAATAAGGTTGATGATAGACAAATATGAATTAAAACCTCTTCTGCTATGCAAACCAGTATATTTTTATTTATTTCAAAATAATGCTGCTGAGAGAAAAAAAAAGATTCCCATCAGGCTGAACTGTTGTCTGATCTTCAGGCCAGAATCCCAGAAAAGGCCGGGGAGTGTACACCAAACACCTCACAGTTTTCTCTCTCCATGCCTCCTAATTCTGTAAAAATGGATGGGATTTTTTACAGAGCTGCTGGAATTCACCTACAACTCTTCATAAGCACTTCATGTGCACAAAAGGCAGCAGATACAGTAAGTTTAATTCTGTATTTTCCTTCTGCTCTTTCCCTCCCTCTCATCCTGTTAAATACAGCTGAGTGGGTTTGCTTACAACCATTGGAGAAGTAAGAACTTTAACTGCTCATAAAGTGTGTTATCTCAAACTCCCAATGAAATGCAAACATTGTGTCCCTTTTATCAGACCATAAAAAGTAGGAGAACGATGATCTTATTACAAAGATGTGTACCAGTCTGCTGTGATTAACAGTTCATCCCTATGTCCAGGACAGCTGGAGCATGATATATGAGCAAAGTTTGCCAGAGAATCAATGCCTACATTCTTCCCTATTTGACCTGTGCAGGGCATGGTCTTCAAAAAAAAAAGCGTGTCAAAAGAATAAAACCACAGGCTATCTCTTGGCACAAGTAATTTTCAAGATTTATTTACAATACATTACTTGTGCACAGTAAAGGCAAACAATTCAGCATTTTGTTTGTAATAAAGATCTGATCTACAAAACAACTGAACTGATACTGTGCTTTAAAAGTATTGTATGCCTTTTGCATAAGAATGAGGTCTAAACTTTGGTATAATTATGTGGCCACAAACTTGGGGTTAACAACTGAACTGCAAAGTAATATTTTCAAGATAATAGGTTAAATTATCTGATATTTTAAAATTGCTTTACCAAATAAAACAATTCTTTTCCATTATAACATATTTTTGAAAATTCAACTATAATGAGGAATTCCTCTGAGAACTAGTGGTTGAACTGAATTCTCATCACAATACTTTATATACCCCATTTCTATATTCATCACTGAAAGCATACAGGTGAAGTTCTGTTTTACTCTGTGCTGGTTTTGTTTAGGGCGGGTGGGGTGTATGGCGGCAGCTTCTGTAAGAAGCTGCTAGAAATTTCCCCTTTGTCCAGCGGAGCCGGACAGGCCTAGGACAGACCCACCACTGGCCAAGGGCAAGCCAATTGGTGGGAGAATGTTCCCTGATAACACCTCTGTGATAACATATTTAAGAAGGGGAAAATTAAAAAAAAAAAAAAAAAAAAAAAAAAAAGAAAGAGGAAGTGAAGAAGCAGCAGCAGGGGCAGAGACGGGGAGGGACGAGCCTTGTGGGCCTTGCAACCCTCACCCTCTGGCTTCCCTCTGGGTGGCCAACTGGGCCCGGCCTGGATGCAAGAAGTGGAGAGGAGATGAGCTGGGTGATGTGAAGAGATTCTGAGAGGTGTCTGCCAGTCTGTTGTGAAGAATTTCTTGTGGGAGGAATGGCTGCAGACGCCAAGGTCAGTGAAGAAGGAGGGGCAGGAGTAATGCGGCTCCTGCCCTGCAGCCCGTGGTGACGACCATGGTGAAGCAGGTTGTCCCCCTGCAGCCCGTGGAGGCCCACGGAGGAGCAGAGATCCACCTGCAGCCCATGGAGGACCCCATGCCAGGACAGGCAGATGCCTGAAGGAGGCTGTGGCCCTGTGGAGGGCCCACACTGGGGCAGGTGCTTCCTGAGGGACTGCACCCCATGGAAAAACAACCCACGCTGGAGCAGTTCATGAAGGACTGTAGCCTCTAGGACGAACCCCACACTGGAACAGGGGAGGAATGTGAGGAGTTCTTCCCCCAGTGATGAGGCAACAGTGTAAAACAACCTGTGATGAACTGACCCCATTCCCTATTCCCCCCTGTGCCGCTCAAGAGACAGAAGGAGCTCGAGATAACTGAAATGAATTTAAGCCCATCAAGAGGGAGGGGTGGGGGGGATCTTGTTTTGTTCTCTTCCTCAAGATCCTGCTTTGCTTTTAATAATAAACAAATAGTTTTCCCCAATTCGAGTTTGTTTTGCCTGTAACAGTAACTTTAATGATCTCTCCCGGTCCTTATCTCAAACTTTGAGCCTTTTTTGTTATATTATTTCTCCCCCGTTCCCTTGGAGGGTCCGGGGAGTGAGACAGAGACTGCATAGCTTGGTCCGTCATTCTCATATAGAAAAAAAAAAAAAAAAAAAATCCATGTAGGAAGTAGAGAATTACTGGAAAAAAATATAAAGACAAAAGGGTTTAAATCCTCAGAGAAACCAAGAGAACAGTCTGTCTCAAGATTGTCTTAAATTTAATGGAAAAATCCATTTTATAATATGACATTGTGTCATTATAAATATATCCTTGAATAAGCAAGGTCAGATGAAATAAGGCTTTTTTTTTTTATGCAGCTCCTCAGTAAAGAAGCATCTCTCAAACATAGCAAATGCTTTTGTAATTAACAATTGCAATTTCAGGTAGGAAATTGAGTTTTTTTCACAGGACCTATGTGCGGGAACACTATCTTAATACACACAAACTCTACCTTTCTTGCAGGAAGACTGAAAGCACTCCATACAAAGATTCAGAGACCTAATATGACAATATTAGATTTGTTTTTTTCCTCCAGAATCCATTACTGACTGTAATACTAGTACTTAACCATAAGCTTTCTCAGCATAAAAGAGGCAAAACTGTTTTCATAATTATTTTATCTATCTGATGTTAAAGTATTCAAGACTAGTTAGTCTACCATAGAGCTCACTGCTGCACAGTAAAGCGCTGTGGTACTTTGTAATAGAAACCTGAAGCTCTACTGATTGTGCAGTTTGAGAAGAACCCAAGAAGTATTTTTACATACTTTCTAATCAAGTAAATATGGGTAGAGACCAGCTTGTATAAATATAAGTGTGTTTAAATTTGCTGTTTGGACTTTGTGTAGCGAAGCTTTATAATATTAACAGGAAAACTGCTATGAAGTGATTCATATGACCGCAATCAAGGAATGTCAAAAAGTATGGGGGGGGGGGGGGGGGAATGAAATTTAAGCTAAACTGCTCATGATTAAAGATTGGTCCTTCTTATTATTGAAACACATGAAATTAATCATCCCAGGAATACTGAAACATTAATCTTACAACTGAAGACAGCAACGGCACAGAATAGATGTTAAGGAAACAATTTAATATAATGATAGCTTTACAAAAGAAAACAGCAGCTACATATTTTGTGTGGAAAAAAGAACACAAAGTGTATGAAACACAGTTAATACTACGGATGTGTCAACAGTTCCTCAAAATTAACATGAAGTTCACATTCTGTTAGGGCTTACAAAATACTATTTATGGTAGTTAAACATAACAAAACAAAAACCAACAGCTGCTTGCCTGACAGAAGAACAGATACAAGATACCCAAGCCTGCAGCATTTAGCTTAACACAGAACGTGATCTTAGATGCATAAGTCCCATTAAGTTCTACAAACGGTTTCTACTTCTGTATAGAAAAACAGATCCAAAGGAGCAGCTTAGCAGAAAGTGAGGATAGGCACATAAAAGAGAACTTATGCAACACACAAGACTTCCAGACTCTCAAGGGAATTCATAAAGTTTCTGCAAGATGGAGATTTATTGCTCATTCACAAAGAGCAAATGGAAATTACAAGACAAATATAATAATTAAACATACAAGCTCTTGGACTTCTAGAAAGATACTAATTTCTTGTGTTTGAGATGCATTGTTAGAAACAACAGTGCTAGCTGAAGGAAGCTTTGCAAAAATGCAATGTAATCTTCTGCAGTTACAAGGGGACGTGACTGAACAAGTAAGACACAGATTCACCATTGTGTGTTCTTCGAATTGCCTCAGCCAGGATCATAGAGATGTCAATAAACTGAAAGAAAAATCAAGACTATGAATTTTATGGGATGCCAAGAATAAACAACTATACAGTTTATAAACATATGAACAAACATTCAATTTACCATTGTGGTCTCTTATCACTTCCAGGAAGTAAAATAACTTTAAAACATTAGGTACTTAACAATATACTTAAGAATTGCCTTAATACAAAGTACAGACTCAAAATTTGAGTAAGAAAGCATTCAATAAAATTGCTGCACAGGCATACTGATGAAGACTTCTGGCAAGAGGGTATGTTGTCAAAAAGAAGCGATTCTAGCCATCAGATGGCAGTGTCCACTTGACACAAATACAGTTTAAGGGCAGTATACCTTTTAAGTGCTTGCCTTGTTTCAATAAATGCCAAATAGATTTTCAGCTTTTTAAAAATTCAATGTTGCATTTAAAAAAACCCAATCTTTTATGCTGTCCTCCACTCAGTACTAAGGAAAAATCCAAAAAGGGATACATAGCTTCCTAGAACAATCTCATGTAAAAGCTACTGACATAAGTCAGTTTTGTATTTTCAGTTTAGTTTTTGAAGAGAAACATGACATTGTTATACTGAGCATTGTCATTACTGTATTTTTTTTTAAAAAGTCATCTAAGTTTTCTGTGGCATCCACAATATCACTAACTTAAGTTCTAAATACGAGTATTGTATGATTAACATTGATGAGCCCTCTCCCCCAAAAAACAGTCAGTTTTATATTTGCCACTCTTTCACAGTCAGGCATACTTAATCTATTGCAAATACCACATATTTTGCAATACTACCTGAATCCCCTTAAAACAGTTATTTATGCCAATGTTTTAGCAAGATCTTCTGCAAACTTGTACAACATATTTTAGAATATTATTTTCCTCTCAAGGCACACATTCTAGCATCAGTAAACAGTAAAATACAAATCCAGAGTTTAAACAGACGAGACAAACACACCACTGTACCTGAATTTTTGGGCAGTGTTTCATTTTCTCTTCCTGGGGGATTGTATTAGTCACCACAACAGCCTCAAATGATGCATTATTAATCCGAGAAATAGCAGGACCAGAAAAGATGCCATGAGTAAGAATGGCATAGACTTTAGTAGCTCCAGCAGACACTAATCTGTAGGACATGACGGAAAAAGTATGCTGTGATGCATGTCTACATAGATTGCTATACATGAAGCTAGATACAAATCTCTAAAATACATTTTACACACAAATTCCTCCTGGAAACTACAGGAAGATACAAATATCTACAAAAATAAGTGTCACAAAAATAATAAATAGCTACTAATTAAATAAAAAAGTTCTTATCAGTAGCAGAGATACTAAACAAAATTGGTGCACTTTTGACCATATCAGCACAACATACAACTGAACTCCAGTACAACTTTTCCATCTTAACCAGGCAAAAATGAAGTAGTTTGGATGGCAATATTCACAACTCCATTGTGTCTCTATTATTGCCCACCTTTATTTTCATTTGCAATTCTAACAACTCTGCTTGGAAAGAGTTTCTGAGGAAGAAGAAATGTTAAAGATTGAAAGTCTAGCTTACTGCAAGGTTGTGGAAAGACATGCTGCTGTTCCAAGCATGCAATGAAATGATGCAGCACAGAAGGAGAAAAAAAAAAAAAGTGTAAATCAAAGAACTAGAACACTTTGTGAATGAGTCAATTCTCTTAATTTGGTTTTGACTGGCCTCTCTGCCTCCAGATGCTCAGCTACATCCTAGCTGCTTTTTGAGTCTTACAAACAGAAGCCCTGCACAGTGGTATTTCATCACATCATAGCATGATAAGATAGGAACAAAGACAAATACACAGAAACATCATCTCGTTTTGAATGACTCAACAGAATCAAAGTTTTCCAGTCATTCTCAGCATTATATTTAGTAGCTGCAGCCTACAAGGAGGAAGCACCACGACAGGGTGAATGCGTACCAAGGGTGTGTACTTAAGTTTGTACTTCAGCAAGTTTATCTGCTATATCTGAAAACACATTTCATGGTCCATCTGCTGAGATAAAGAGAGGTCTAAAAAGTATTTTGATGAGCAAGCCTAATTAAGCACAAAGTAGATGTCACCTAGATTTGGCATTAATGAAAAGCACTACTGCATGCCAAGAACAGGATATAAGGCAACAACACTCAAGTAAAAGCACCTTTCTTACAATTTTTCTTACAGTGGGGGTGGTGGACCACTGGAACAGGTTGCCCAGGGAGGTGGTGGATGCCCCAACCCTGGAAACATTCAAGGCCAGGTTGGACGGGGCTCTGAGCAACCTGATCTGGTTGGAGATGTCCCTGCTCCTTGCAGGGGGTTGGACTAGATGACCTTTGAAGGTCCCTTCCAATGCAAACTATTCTATGATTCTTAGTGAATGCAGATATGGTTCTGATGGTTTTAGAATTTGCTCTACAGAAATCTAATGTATGTAAACAAAGAAGTGCTTCTTTCATAACAAGAAAGAAAAAAAAGGCCTCCTTTTTCACAGAAATTAACTTCCTTATGCACAGGACTAAAAAAAAAAAAAAAACTAGACCATTTGTGAAGCACGTTTTGGGGCCTGATGGAGATTAGTATGCTGATTGCAAACAACAGACATCTCTGCAAAATTCCATCAAATTTCCATCAAAGTGAGAAGAAACACAAGACTATATGAATCCCTCTACCACAAGTTTTTGACATCCTTTTTATCTAGATGCAAACAGAAAACCTGCAACTAAAGACTAAAGATTATCTTTACTTCAAACCGCCAACAGGAATGTCTAGCTCACTTAAGCTTCATCCTGTCACTTTGAAATAGTTTCCTGCAGTATTGTCATGAAAAAATTGGCTGCTCATTGTTTGGATGGGCATACGCTTTGCTGGGTAAAAAAACTAGCTAGATGGTCAGGCCCAAAGAGTGGTGGTGAATGGAGTTAAATCCAGTTGATGGCCAGTAACAAGTGGTGTTCCCCAGGGCTCAGTATTGAGGCCAGTTCTGTTTAATATCTTTATCAATGATCTGGACGAGGGGATCGAGTGCACCCTCAGTAAGTTTGCAGATGACACCAAATGGGGAGAGAGTGTCAAGCTGCTTGAGGGTAGGAAGGCTCTGTGGAGGGTTCTAAACAGGCTGGATTGATGGCTCAAGGTCAATTGTATGAGGTTCAACAAGGCCAATTGCTGGGTCCTGCACTTCAGTCACAACAACCCCATGCAACGCTACAGGTTTGGGCAAGAGCAGGTGGAAAGCTGCCCAGTGGAAAAGGACCTGGGGGTACTGGTTGACAGCTGGCTGAACTTGAGCCAGCAGTGTGTCCAGATGGCCAAGAAGGCCAAGAGCATCCTGGCTTGTATCAGGAGTAGTGTGGCCAGCAGGAGTAGGGAAGTGATAATGCCCCTGTACTCAGCACTGGTGAAGCCGCACCTCGAATACTGTGTTCAGTTTTGGGCCCCTTACTACAAGACAGACACTGAAGTACTGGAGCATGTCCAGAGAAGAGCAAGGATGTTGGTGAGCGGTCTGGAGCACAAGTCTTATGAGGAACAGCTGAGGGAACTGGGGTTGTTTAGCCTGTAGAAGAGGAGGCTGAGGGGAGACCTTATCACTCTACAGCTACCTGAAAGGAGGTTGTAGTGAAGTGAGCGTAGGTCTTCTCCCTATGAGGAGAGGAAATGGCCTCAAATTGCACCAGAGGAGGTTTAGACTGGATATTAGGAAAGATTTCTTCACTGAAAGAGTTGTCAAACATCAGAACTGGCTGCTCACAGAAGTGGCGAAGTCACCATCCCTGGAGGTATTTAGAAGACGTGTAGATGTGGCACTTCAGGACATGGTTTAGCAGTGGACTAGGCAGTGTTAGTTTAATGGTTGGCCTCGATGATCTTAAAAGGTCCTTTCCAAACAAAATGATTCTATGATTCAAAAAGAGTAAGGCAGGAAGTACCACATGGATCTGTTTTGGATGCAAGAGTATTTGATACTCTCATAGTGTGTACAAATATATTGGACAGGAATATAAATTCAAAGTGCTCTCAACTGAGACATACTAGCTTTAGAAAGGATTACATTTAAAAGTAGCAATGCTACAGTGAATGTTCAGCAACAAATTTAAGACATTCCTGTGTTTCGCTCCTCAGCAGTTCCTTCCCACTTCCAATGTGCATATTTACAATCATATGGGAGTTGTCTTTGCTATAAACAATATCAGAATACAAGATCTTTAATTGGAAGACTTAAAACCTCAGAACTCTGACCAACTTTAGATTGCAGCCGCTGATCTTCCAAATCAAAGTTGGCAGCACATGTTCGGATATGAGTGGATGGGGAGAAGCACTTTAGTCTACTATTGCTCAACCATAATGCGTCACATTTGTTCTTAATTTCAGTTAATCTCTCCAATTTGTCAAGACTATTTTGAAGCTAGAGTTACTGCCATACATATTGAGTTGTGAAGCTATAGCAATAAGAAGAATTTTAAAAATTGCTGATTTAATCCTGAAAGGACTAAAAGGCTACAGATGTTATTACAGTTCAGCACAGTCAGTAATGCCAACTTCTGTGGAAAAACCCCTACTGCTACCTTGAAACGTACCAGCATAAAGCCAGCTGGAAAACCCTAAAGTAATACTTTATACTTGGCACTGCTAAGGCCTCAATTGAGATAGTGAGTCTACATTCACATGCTGCACTTCAAGAAGTGGACCAACTGGAAAGAACCCAGAGGGCTTCACCAACAGAGCAGAAGTCTAGAAACCACAAGGAAAGACTGAACACACTGAAGTTAGTTAGTCTAGAGGGGAATGAGAATACTCTTCAACTAACTTCCAGACAAAAGACAGGAAAACTTATTCTGACCTCCCCAGATGAAAAAGAACAAGTAGTTTTATACTGAAGATGTACATTAAAGATTAGTATTAAATATGCATTGAACACTAGGGAGAAAATACTTTCTAATGGTAAATCTAGTAAAGCTTTGTGAAACATTGCGTGACTTCTTGCTACAGAGGTCAGGTTAAGCATGCAGGACAGAGCAACTGCACTCATTGGCTATCTGCAGGTGACAGTGCGGTGAGACAGTGGGCCAGGTCATAATAATACTTACTTGTCTGCTGCATGACATATTGTGCCACATGTGTCAGCCATATCATCGACAAGAATTGCTACTCTGTCTTTCACGTCACCAACCAAGACCATTCTGTCCACTTCATTTGCCTTCTTTCTTTCCTTATGAATAAGAGCAAATTCCACGTTCAGTCTGTCAGCAATTGAAGTAACCCTAAGTTACAGGAAGAAACATATCACATTTAGAGAATTATTTTTAAAGAAAGAACAGAGCCATACGTGTGTATGTCATAAAACACAGTTTTTGTGCTTATTGGCTTTCAAACTACGGCAGCATAGACTTTTGCAAGTAATGAGACAAGTTAGAAACAATATTAATTCACTGCTAATAAATATAACCAGCATGTCTTCAGCTATACTCTAGAAATCAATTTTTTTAATAGAATTTTTTTATAGAATTCACTTTGAGTTTCTGTAATTAAGTGCCTGGCTTTGAAAACATCTCAGCTGTTTGCAAGCTTTTATTAAGCTGCTGCAATACCTAGTCACACTAAATAATTTAAAGTAGAGTAGTAAAGTAGCCTCAATTCTAAGCCTACAGCAGCGTGCACTTTAACATCCTAACTGAAAATATTATTGCAGGAATGTGAATTCAAACCAAAGGGAAAAATCAAGCAAGTTAATAGTGATTAATAATTCTTTTAGCAGTATTTGACTGGTAATCAAGTAGCTTACTTCATTAGTAATTCCCTTAGCAATACATCTGCTTGACAAAGATCTTTTAAAACTATTCAGGGTGACCTCTGGTGGCCAGACAAACCTCCAATCACAAACTTAATTTGTTCCAGACCTCTAATTGCTTTTGTCAGGTTTTTTAATATACCAGAGCTGGTAGGTATAGACATAGGAATAAACAATATTATGCCTTTTCTGTGCTGGTGCACTCTTGCAGACTATTTTTTTAAGAATATATTTAGCATATTAACAAGGTTATTGAAATGCACATTTAATAGAGAATAGGCTTTTGTTTCTTTACCACTTAAATATGAAGGATTTGTTAGTTACTGTATTTCAAAAACTGGATGATAAACAAAACCCCAAACATTTTGTCATTTCCTTGTGAACAACAGTGTAACTTCACAGCAAATCTCAATACCTCAGAGGCATCAAGATATCAAGAGAATTTGCATGCCTTATTTCAGTCACAGAATTTAATAAGGTGGGAAAAAACCCAAGCAAATGGTAAGCAATGAAAAAAGAATTCAGATATTTTAAATGAGTGCAAGAACAAGTTGTTTTTTTAAAAAATTTCTTTAATGCTTACAGATTTGAGTTTTAAGACAAAGTTTCCTCACATTCTATTCACTTTTTGTTTACTCAAGTATTATTTTGAGAGTCCATATGTTTTAAATGCAAAGGCCAAACTATTTTCTTTACATTACATTACTGGAGGTGAAGGAGAAGATGTGAATTTATTGAAACCAACAACATCTTCCCCTACTTCACCAGCAACTGCTTGGTTGCGTTACAACAGAAAGCTACCAAAGATACACTCTGTCTATCTATGTTAAATATAGTGAGAGTGGTCCTCAAAAAATAAACTCTTATGATCAACTTGATAATATACAAACATTTGGTAGTGGAAAAAAATGCATCTTCTGACTTGAATTCTAAGCAAAGGTCGTATTTTGTTTAAAAAAACCCACACAAACAAAAAACTGGAAATAACAGTATCCAGATAGGCGCAAAGAAATTTAATTGATGGAGTTAATCTGAACTTTAGAATGCTTTTATAGTTTATATTTTTCCACATCTTTAACTTGATTAAGCTAAACAGGAACAACTATGGAGTTCTAATCAGTCTTATTTCCCTATTAATTACTAGAACATGAATACTCACAGACTCAAGGATTTCAATTAAAATCAAAATATGACAGCCTTTCACATTTTTCCCCACATTCCAAACATTTAAATTACTAAGTGCTTACGGAATCCTTACTTCATTTGTCTTTGTTCCCATTCAGTTTTGTAGCAGCAGCATGACCAATAAAACTCGAGAATAAGCATCTCACCTCACCAATCAGCATGCTTCTGAGCTTTTGCATTAGTTTATACTTAATAGATACCAAATAAAAGATCTGCTAAATGAGTACCGCATGCTGCGGATGAAGAAACATTCCTATGAACTAACTTTTCTATTTTTACCTTTTGCCACTCAAAACAAAACTTCACTCCCTTTTTCTAGTATTCACAGTGCACAACTTGGGGTCAATAGGTTTAAAGCTGCAATGCAATAACAAAGAAAAAAGAAACACAACTCAAGCAAGCTCTTACCTAAATGCAGGTACAGTGGGGACAGGCCATATGCTTTGACAGAGAAGGGAAACTTAGGCAATTCCAGAGCGAAGCAGGAAGAGGTGCAGCAACTGGACTAAAGAAGCAAGCAGCATGAAAAAAATCTCTTCCCTCCTGTGGAGGGATCCAGCTAATGAGGCCATATTGAGGGAGAGAAAAAAATATTTTCTTTAGAGTATAGAAAGCTCCTGGATGTTGTCAAGCACGGACAATATCGGAAAAACTAGTTGTTCTGTTTTCACAATGCAGTCAGATTCATTTGTGATGTACTGTATATCTTGAATAAATCATAGGGGAAAAAGACTAGACAAACTAGTTTACTAACCGCTAACTATATGTAAAACTAGTACTTTTAGGTTTGTATAGTACCTTTTTGCACCACCTGCATCAGGTGATACTATGATACAGTTTCTCCACTCCAGAATGTTCTCTTTAATCCACTGCAGCACAGCAGGTTCTGCATACAGGTTATCTACTGGAATGTCAAAGAAACCCTAGTCCAAAAGAGAAAAAGAGTTTCATGAATATATGTTTATGTCTAACCTGGAACAAAGACACAGGGAAAGAATCAAGCCTTTGCCTTTCATGTATGATAGAACTTCTAATTAGTATTTTACACTGGCCTAATTCTGCCCTCTGATATTACTATCAAACGCAGCAAAAGTTAAACAAATACTAAGGTCTCTAAAAATCTCACCTACAAGTAGGGAAATAAAGAACAGTTGTTCTCAGATGATATAAAAATCAGAAAAGATTATCACCTTCAGGCATTCAAGTATATTCATGCTTGTGAAAAGTTCTCAAAAATTCCAGTGAGTAATACTCCACTTCTATAAATTTCAACTGCTTGACATGAACAGTAGTATTTCAATATGGGGAAGATTCAAGTTAGTCTTACTTGAGCAGAAGAAATGGAATTTTTCTTCTTGTGCAAGTTGTAATGACAAGAAGTCTGAGTTAGACCACAAATGAAACTGCTTTTTGTTTGTATGACAGCCATCTAGCATAACAGAATACAAGAACTGGAAGATAAGGTATTTTCTAGAAAAAACAAGGTATCTTGAAAAGAGGTAGACACAAGAATGACACGCGGTGTCCGCTCTGTGTCTGAGGCAAGACTTGCGATTTGCTGGATTCAGCAGTAACCCAGCTAAGGGCTGCCAGCCTCCATTTCACTTCTCTGAAGAGAATATCATCCTCTTGGCTGTAAACAACAAAACTATCTATCTACAGCAACACGATAATCTCCGACAAGGCCAAAATTAAGAGAACTTGCCTCAGATCAGTATATTTTATGTTCTGGGAGCTCTTACACTAGGGCTTGGCAAATTCCACTGAGTACTCCAATGCACAAGTATTCAATGTGCCTGCAAAATCACCCCATAAAAATCAAGGCTAATCTCTTTCAAAAAGGTAATTTAATTAGAAACAGGTAGTGAGAGTTTCTCTCAACCCTGAGAATTACAGTTCTGTACATAGACTTTCAAAACAATGAGAAAAAACCAGAGAATTAATATTAGCTTTTCAGATTAATTCAGCAGAGCTCCTAGCCACAGTTAGTATGAGCTAAGTTACCTGGATCTGAGAAGCATGCAAGTCCATGGTGATGATGTGGTCAGCCCCTGCAACTGACAGCATGTTGGCAACAAGTTTTGCAGATATTGGAGCACGACTCTGAGGAATAAAGCACAAATGTTTAAATTTAAAAAAGTATTTCTACTACATGGGAGGAGTCAGAAAACTAGCTGCTGTTACTGATTTTTCTTTTAGAACATTTGGAATCTAGATATGAAGAGGTCCAGAACTTTAGCCAAGCTAGCCTGTCAATAGCTAATCTTGCTATTAGGGTTTTGAAACTCAGCAACGCATTTAGGAGTATCTAAATCAGTTTGCACAGTCTGCCTAATAATGCTTTGTAGTAATCAGACTGACTAACAAGCAGATAATTGGGGATATAAATTTTCCAATTCTTCTATTTAGAACTTTCAGCTAGGTTTCTATAGCAGAAAGACAATTTCTCTAAGCCACTACCCTGCCTTAACAGGCAACTCTTAAGCAACTTATCCTGTTCAAAAAACATTGCCAAAAACCAAAGCTTGAAGGCACAGTGAACCCAACTTTTGAAAACACTGCTTTAAAACAGTATCAAGCATTTCTTCATGATACAGTAAAGCTAGTAACAGATCCATGTTGGTAAGGGTCTTCTACCTCGGCCTATTTATTTATGCTTTTTTGATAATTCAGGCTTAACTAACTGTTGGATGCAATTGGGAGTCTAGAATTCCCAAAAGGGACAGGGATGAAAAAAAAAAAAAGTGGAAAGAACAAAAGAAGAGCAAAAATCTAATTAGCAAAATGAATGCCAATGTCAAGAGCTTTTTAAAGGCAACAAGGATGCAGAACAAACAGCAACATAAAAAAAAAAAACAGAAGATGGAAAATCATGACTGGAAGATACCTCAAATTTTTTTTTTTTTTGAAACAACTCTGAATTTTTTTCCATTTTTTTAAGTTCAAAAAAAAAAAGCTATGTTGCCCTAGACAGTTTTCTCTGTTTTCTTTTTGCTATTCTTTAAATATGGCTCAGAACTGGCAATAACATTAGCATGAAGGCAATTTAGAGGATCCATCTCACTGTCAGACTCTGTTTTTTTGCTGGCATAGTATTCTCTTCTGCTGCATCTCTATCAAATAGCCTCACTGAGCCCCCTAGGAACTCCCTCTCCCTCTACCCCATACACACAATTAGAGTGTCTCTGCTCTCTTTCCACTGATGCTCAAGGGCATAACCTGAAATAAGCTGAACCACTGCCAATTTGACTGGGATGCTTTTCTGTCTGTGTCATATCAAGGAGCCAGTATTTTCATCAAAACTTTTGCTAATTTAGGTGGAAACTCAGCATTTATCTGGTTTAACATGCCGATTGCCAACATACTTCCAGAAAAGAAACCGAAATAGTGCAGTCTTTCTTATGGGTAGATCACGTTTATCATCATTGTTACAGAAATTCTTCATTTTGAAAGCCATCCCTTTTGTTTTTTTGTGTTTCACAGATCACCACCACCATTTGGTCTGCATCAGATACACAGAAGATATATGCAACAGGTAGTGCTTCCCTAGATCTCTGCAATTCAGATGCATATAGCTTCCATAAGACTTTGCTATCATTAGCGCTTCAGCACAGACGATTTTCCAGTTACTGAGGACTATGTTGCTCCTCATTTAAGTCCACCTCTGTAAGGTCGAACTCAAAGCTTTCTGGATATTTCTATTATTAGCATTAAAATTTTGGTTCATGCCAAAGTCCTGATCACTTCAGGTCATTTTAGCAATACAAACTGACAACTTTAGGCTGGGCTTCAAAATATTCTCAAGTCTCTCACAACATCTAATAAAACAAAGATTTAGTTTCTACTCTTTTGACTCTATCACAATGGTCTCTTATCACCTCTTCGCAAAGATCTGATTTCATGCTACAGCTAAGCCAGACTAACAGGTGATGCTGAAACCAGATGTTTACTCCCCTGTTTGTCCCATCCTTTCTTCCCAACCTATACACTTCTACCACTTCCCTTGTGCTGCACACCAGGACTTGTCAAAACCCACAGTAGCCAGGTAAGGCAGCTCAAATGGAAGAGAAAGGAAGATGGCAAGCTAGGACCTTCTCCTCTGGTAGAAACAAGTGACTAGCTCAGATTAGCTGCTAAAGTCAGAACAAGGTTTGCCATTTCCACTCCATCCAGCATATTGAGTTTTGCCTTTTTTTTTTCATTTCTGTTCAATGTGAATGCCCCTTAGCTTGTCTCACATATCAATATAATGCGTACCACCAGCACAAAAAACCCAAAAATACCTTTCTGCATCAAATACTAATGTATACGTTACCAGTTGGTACTTCTTTCAGCTGCTGGCCTTGCAGGCTGCCTTCCCAGTAGGAAGAACTTGAAGGTTTTACCACTAGGTAACTTGTTTTAGCAGATATGCACACATCAGAGATTGCCTACGTGTTGGTGGACAGACTCTTGGAAGGAAAGACAGCCAGACACCAATATTTGTTTCTCAAGAATGGTCTAATAGGAGATTAAGACAAATGAAGTTTGCAGCTATCTGATAGTTTCCTTTACACAAAATTGTGCATTAAAAGAACACACACATAACATGTTGAAAAATATTTAAGATTTGATTGCTTACATATAAAAGTTTTGTGCTACAATATGATCCAAATCAAAGATTATTTTAAAATCAAAGTAAGTATATTCATGGGAACCTCAGATAACCTGGCCTCATTATTCAGAAACTTGGAAAACAAAGGTAGATGAGAACAAGATTTTCTTTATCTTGGAGCTTGTAAAGTTTGCTTCTGATCAGAGAGGCAAGAACAGAGATTCGCAGTATTCATTGTTCCATTATTTAACACAATTTGAGATTAGTTTCAGAATTATTAGTGTGAAACGCAACATTACATTATGTACAGAAACTAAATTGTAAAAAAAAAAAAAAAAAAACACAAAACAAAACCAAACCTAACCAAAACCACTGAGTTTTTAGTTCCTAAGCAAATTCCCCACTTACATATAACAAGTTATGTAAATGATTTCTTCCTTTGTGATGCATTACCAATTTATTCACAATTCTTAAAATTAACAGCGACAGGGGGGAATCCACAAAGCTAAAGAACCTCACAAGAGTAGCAATGCAAAGGACACAGAGCTGAAAGTAAAAGTTGTCCATCAAGATTAAAGCTCTGTTGTATTCAAGCATCTTATTACATTGTGTTGCTCAAAATGAATCACATGCATACTAAACAAAAAAAAAAATAAAAATAAAAAAATGCAAGAAACCCCGAAGATTTATAACTGGAACTTTCACTTCCAAGAAAGCCAGTTGTGAAGTGTATGGATACTGAATGTTCACTAATGTATTACCTAAATTTTATTGTTTCAAAAATGAGATATGCTTTGAAGCTTCAGAAGTTGACAGCCATTATCTTGAATGTCCAGATAAATTTTTAACTAGAGGCTAAGAGTCTTCTAGTAGCAAATTATCCCCTAGGATTACTGTCATGGCCTAGGTGAAACACAAATGAAATCAAGAAGTGAAACTGAAAATGTTCCCAGTTATACATAATGTAAGTCAGTAAGTTTCACCCTTTAAGGCCATGTTAATGGAAATGCATAGCGTTAGATTAAAAAACAAAACAAAAAAAAAAAAACAAAGATACCTACCCAACGCTCCACGGACCCCTTCTACAAATCAAAAAAACAAAGTTACATGAGCTGTAGAATACCAAACTCACCTGTCACTCTACTTCTAACTTATCTCAAAGGAATCTCTGCAGCATCAACACCATTTACGTGCTCTGCCCACAGCTTGGAAGGTTAGCGTAATTAGAGGATGCATAAATGCAACTATGGCCAAAGCACAGATACATCTGTGTTAATTTTAAATTAGCTAGCTTGTGTATGAGAAGTATTCTAGTTTATAGCATTGCTTGACTGCATCTAAATTAATTTACCAACTTTTCTATGATTCTCAGCAAGCTTTTTTTTTATTTTAAACCTCTGTTTCTCATGTAAAGTTGGTCCAGGTTTAATGTTAAAGTGTCCAGAGTAGATTGCACAAGCCTTGTTTATAATATATTTTTTTTTACTGCAAGCTCCTTTCCTTAAATAGATAACTGCAACAGAGGCATGAAAAGTATAGGTTTATTTCAAGCCGCGAGGACTCAGGCTACTTAGTTCTGTATGGATTAAAGTCAACAACTTAAATTCAAACCAGAAAACAGCATGCAGCTAGTGAAGATTGAACTGCTTCAGTTCATAGTCAAGCAAACTACAGCAGTACCTTTCACCAGAGAAAAGAAAATCTGTGTAGAACCATAGGAAGAAAATGGCTGGCACTTTACTGACACTTCAGGCAGCATACAAAACTTGTGCACTCAACATGGGTCAAAGACCAAATGATGTGATGCAATCCAACAGCGTGAGAAAAGATCTCCATGTCAATAAGCTGCCCAATGTTAACAGCTATATTATAGCTTATTTTGCAACATGGACGTCAACTACCAAGGTTAATTTCCAAAGATGGCAAACATTTTCTCAATTGCAAAACAGAGGTAAAAAAAATAAAAAGAAAAAAGCAATGGCTTGCCTAGAGTTGCAGAACTCAGTGACACTCAGAGAACAGTCTGGAACAATGCTCAAAATCTCAGTTAATGAAAATCACTTTCCTAGGCTATCTTTAAATGACATTTCCAAAAAACAAAATGCTCCTGAGTGCCATGCTAGGCTACTGCACTGGTGGTTTTGAGTGTCTCTTTGAAGACGGTCACATGGATTTTGGGTACCCCTGACAAGGCATAATCCAGATGCGTGGAAAACTTGGGACACTTATCCTATCCCCACACCAAGAACTTACAGGATGGTCCAGCAGAATCTTCCAATATGAATTTGGAAATCAAAACAGTGAGATGCTCTGCTTTCCTTTCAAGTTTTTTTGATAAGAAGAAGTATTTCAGCTCTCCTGATCAAGGGAGAGCATTATTCAATACAAAAATACGTCAAAAAAATGAATCTCTAAAAGATGTAGGCAAAGAATAAGGAGCTACCATCTAACCCTGAATTCCATTTTTGGAATTATAACAAGTGGGTCTTGATAATATTAGTAGGTGTTAGAGGGCCTGCACTTAAAGAATGAATATATTAGAAAATAACTTTTCTGTATTTATTTTTGTTCTCAGACATCACAGATTTGCATTACATATTTTGTAATATCTGCTATTATTTTTAACTTCCTCATTATTTCTCAGTCTTGTTAGATTTCATATAAAAGAATGTAAAGAACAACAGAAGGCCTTCAGGATGGTTTGCTTGATGCCCAGAGTGAAAGGCAGGGGACTTCCCTGTACTTTCCCCAGTACATCCCACCATTTATGTGGGACATGGGCAATTTTTCAAAAAGACGATCATTGCAATCCAGCCTTAAAAGCCAAACTCATATTTATTCTTGCTAGTTCTTTTCAAGTGAGTTCAGGTAAAAGTAACATTCACATAACACATTAAATGGGTTTTGTATTTATAGTAAAGATAGGAAAGTTTAGTTCTGTATTTTTTAAAATCAAACTCACTTGCCACAGAGTCTGTTACTGTGTTATCAACTTGGCTGAACTGGTATATTCATCAGTTACGGCAGACCAAGTTCAGGAAAAGGGCACTAAGATCAGAAAAGTATTTACGGAGTTTCCATAAAATTTTTGGTCTGCATCAGTAAAAATAATTATTCCAGATATAAAAATTGTTTATCTGCTGCAAGGCAAATAAAAACTCTGTTTAACCATACAGGGTAAAACTCACCTACATAATGGTTTACAGCATATCAAATTTACGCAAATAAAATGTTTAAAAGGGTGTACTCTCTTCTTCATAGAAGTAAAAAAAAAACAAACAAAAAAACCCAACAACAACAACAAAAAAAACCCACAAAAAAAACCACCACTAGAAAAAGCAGGAAAAACAGTTCCATAACGTGAGGTTTGCTAGCAGAGTACTCTGCAATATACCACACACATATGATGCATCTCCTTTTTCAAACAAGTAGCTTGTCAGTTATCAAAACACAAGCAAAAAATAATTTATTGTCTCACTTCATTCACCTATAGATGACATAACTGAACCTTTTACCAAAAATAATTTAAAAAGCAAAATTTCAAAACACTTAAATGTTTACAAATATATGTTTTATCTCCAAAAAAGTGAATAAGCTGAAAAGAAGCTTTCTGAAATTACACAGTTCTTACCTACCTTGTCTTTCTTATCTTGCCTGGCATATGGAAAACATGGAATTACAGCAGTTACTCTGGAAGATGATGCAATCTTGCAAGCATTGATCATGATGAGCAGTTCCATTAAGTTGTCATTTATTTCTCCACAGCCACTCTGGATGATATACACATCTTCTCCTCTCACACTTTCACCAATCTCAACACTGAAAGAGCAGATGATGACCATTTAAACACATGCATTATTAAAGAATAAAAAAAAACTTTTGTTTTAAGAAACTTTCATAGGTTTATCCCCATTTAGAGGAAGTTTTGTTTTTTTTTTTTTACAGCTATTTGGATAACTGTCCCCTTGATAAAAAGTCCATTTCAATATAAGCCAGTCTAAAATTTACTTCAGCCTAAATATGGTCTTTGTAAGGTCAGCACCAATCGACATGTAATTATGGCTATAGCACTGATGCAGCTCACATCATTATTAAATTTGATACTGCTTTTTTTTGTTTGTTTGTTTAGTCTGTATATTTTATGTCCTTACCATCTCCCAAGGAGATGACGATTTAAAGAATAACCTAGATGACAAGTACAAAAACAATAGAGACAACTTTAGAGTTTTAAATACCTAGCTTGCATCAAAATAAATAAATAAATAGCCTGCATCGAAATACCTCCTTAAAAATGGCAATTATTTTTCTGTTATAATTAAGATGTTCCTAAATTCAAGAACCTACTGCATCTTAGAAGAAAGTAGTATCAAAACACACCTCAAAATCAGAAGTCTGTTTAAAACTTACACTGTGATGTCCAAGTAAAGTATTAAAAAAAAAAAAAAAATCTTAGAGAAAAGCCAAGAGGGCTGCTCATCAACAGCTACCATGACTCAACAACTCCCACATTGTGTCAGTTGTTATATTTGCTCTAAGAATTATTTTATTCTTCCACAGATTTCAAGGCAAATTCTGGCACTGGCCACTGCTCACACCAGAAAAATAAAAAATTAAATAGAGCTTAAAAATAGCCTGGAAAACTAGAACAAATTAGTTGAATGTGGATTCTTTTTCAATTCTAGATCCAAGCAAGAGAAATCTGCTATTGAACCACGCTAACTTTTCACACCTATTACTCCAAAACTTACATATAAAACCAGCAGACTACCCTTCATTTTTCCCTGAATCCACACACAGCATACAAGAAACATACAGACTTTATAAATAATGAGGTGATCAGACCTCTCAAATCCATGCTTTACTAAGTTAGTCTTAATTATTAAACACTACAATACCTTGGGCCCTTATTTAAAAGATTGCATCTTTACCCAAGACACAAACAAGCAAAAGCTTCTAGCTGGAAACCATCCAAATGGCCTAGATGTGGGTGGAATAATTTCTCTGATGGGTCCTTCAATGCTGAAGCTTATTCTAGTCAAATACAGTCCAGACAACTTTCATTTATCAGCTTTCAAGGTGCTGGGTAAAACTTACTAGCTTTCTGAGGCTACAAAACACAGGAAGGAATTTACTGCTTAAAAACATCTTAGTGATATGCAAACACTTGATTTATTATCATCAAGATAGTTGAGTCTGTGCTCTTGGCTCCCCTACTTGACTCCTCTGCAGTTCCAAACAAGCTGTAAAAGGATCCTGTCTTAATTTTTCTCCTTAATTGATTACATTTTTGCCTAAGAATGCTACTAGTGGATTTCTTAAGGCCAAAAGAAAGGAAATAATCTAGCAAACACCAGGATCTCTGGAAGGGCAGAGGTGGTCAGGGACAGCGTCATCCGCAGACATGTCAGTGATAATCCAGGAAACCTTTTGGAGGCTTTCATCATGGCACAGACACACAATTTTTGGCCATAAAACTTTAAGTTCCCTGTCCAAGTTTTTGATCAACAGAATAGGGCTGTTCAGAGAAAATTGTTTTGATCAAAACAATTGTCTTAGTTTGTTTTTCCTTTTTGGAACTGAAAAAGTTTTGGTCAACATAACAAGTTCAGCAAGACACTAAGCATATTCCATAACTGGAAGAATCAGGCAGGCTTAATCAGAAGCCCTATCAAAACCAGTTCTGGTGTTGGAATATAAGTCCCACTTCCCAGAAGAATAAAGAAAACCAAATAAATAAATAAATAAACAGAAACCTGTCATTGCTTCTGAACACACAAATGCAGCTCCAAGTAATGCATCTACCCACTAGCTTACAGATTCAGCCTCAATCACTGTTGTAGACTCATGGTTATTATTATGAGGGCTCTAAAAGTGATAATTGCCACTTAACTCAGCACTGGCACAGATCCGCTTAATAACAAGTCTTGGCACGTAGTGCATCTTTGGAATAGGTCCAAAGAAGAACACCACCACATGCAAAAGCTACGCAGCACCTCTTTCAACGCAAGACTGTTAAGTTGCACTCCAGTTCTGTAAATTAAACTAAAATCCACTACAAAGGAGAAAAAAAGTAGAAGAAAATAAATATAGGTCTGGTTAATACAATGGACTTGAAGAGGTGCTTCTTCCATTGCCATTAACCACTATCTTTTCAATGATCTTGGGCTAGCAAAAACTTTGTCATCTTATGAACAACTTGGAAAACAAAAATGACACTATTTTCTGTCTTGGTCTGAAAACTTTTTGGTTATGCTTTTCAGGCCAGAATTACATAGTAATCTAGCACATAGAAACGTGAATGTATGTGTACATGTATATAGAAATACCTCTTCTGGTGGACATCAAAGTTACATGCATACTAAAATAAATCAAGCTTAAATTAATACTTCCATAGCACTCGAGTGCTAGAGAATAACACCATTATATTATTGCACAAAGATCTTCTCCCGATCAAGTGGAGACAGCTGTGGAAGAGTCGGTATCTCTCATTGTCTACCTTCTCAAAGACTGGTATTAAAAGGTATTACATAGACTCAACCAACAAACACTATTTTACCTTCATTGAGCCACACAAGATAACCAGTCACCATGTTACAAGTATTTCACCAGACATTGCCTGTGCTAACCACATTGGAATTGTTCCGGCAGGTTTTTTATTATTGTTGTTCTAGTTGGTTGCAGGGGGAAGGAGAGGTGGGAGTTAGTGGTTTGTTTTGGGGTTTCTGTTTTTTTGTTTTTTTTTTTTTAAACACACATTCAGCTATAAAGAGGCAAACAATAAGAGACTATAAACTATAGTATCAAATACCTGAAGCATTGTACCTCAAATATCTATTAGAGAACACTAAGCTAATAGCAATCAAACTTTGTGATACTTATCTTACTAACATAACTACTAAATTCCACTTAGACCATCTATATCATGACCCAATTAACTGTCAATCCATTTAAGGGGTTATTTAAATAATTTCACATAGAAAGGACAGAGAGGAAGGACACAAGAACAAGCTCTTGCCTCAATATTACAAGCTCTGTTTGTTTTATGCAATTTAATCAAATTCAGCTATTTGGTAACAGTTTAGATAAGCTTCTCATTCCAGAAGAGTCAACAGAACCTGTAAGTTAAAAGCCCTCACACCACATTGTTGTGTTTTAAAGTAAAAATTATAGAAATTAATAGCCCACAAAAGTAATTGACTTTATTTGAGCCAGTTGCTTGGAATCCATAAACACAAAGCTCCATCTGGGAAAGATACACATAAGACAGGTCATAAGAAAAAATGAGTTGAGTGTTGGTATCTGCCTTAATCTTGGAAAAAATGGGTTGAGAGTTCAATTTAATAAGTAGAAACTTGGATAGACAAATTACCATTAATTAAGGATAACGCTCAAAACCCACTTACATTACAAACATATTTCAATGGCTGAGGCATTCATTAGGTAAAATTCAAAACCAGGAGTAACAGCAGGCTGAACCCCTTCTGAGCTAGATTTATAGTACACTCCTAACAGAACTTACAGTGATGGGAATTTTACATTTGTACTTCCTAACTAAAAAGACTGTTGTGGGGAAGCAGGGGAATAAGTATGCAGAGCCAGGCTAAAATGATAAATAATGTAAATCTGTAACTAGGATTCTGTTCGAATCATCCTCTTAGAAGGGCTCTATGTACCTTTTTAAATAATTACAACAGATTAAGTTTCTAGCTATACTTAAGTAAGATTTCTCAAGCAATTTAGGTGCCAATAAAGTAGATGTGTACTTCAGGTACTTTTAATAACCAGAAGAGGCCAAAATTTAAGGTCTAGAGTCCTCTTACAGTGTACAAAAAGAATCAATATGTCAAAAGCAATCCAGAAAATTCACATGCTGAATTTGCAATTCATTGAAAGTCAGCCAGTAGAAAGCACTGAGCAGAGGGGTGTGTTTGACCTCTCACCTTTGGGAACACGTTTTGCAGAGTAAAGTCTTTTAACGCAAGGCCTTCAATTCACTGGGCAAATATTTCGACTGCTGTGATGTTACATAATGAAGTGGGTACCAGGAAAGCCCAAAGCAAAGCCCAAAGCAAAGAAACATAATAAAAATGCCAGAGTTGATTTTAAGTCTGTAAGTATCCACTATCTCCTGGCAATCATGGGATCTCTTCCATTTGGATTAACAGCTCCAAGACCAACCCCCATCTTCATTGACAACTGCCCTGTCCTAATGGTAATGGGCACTGGCATGGTAAGCACTGCAAGACAGGAAACATTTTCTTACCCTCCACTTGGGAACACAGCCTGCCACCACAAAAGGAAAGCACCTTCCTTTGAGCAGCTCTGGGTTGAGCAACATGCAGTCCAAAAGGAACCCTCAGAAATTTGGAACAAAGGTCTAATGAACCTGAGCACACGTAGAGAGACTTCAAAGGCTGAGTACCAAGCTCTGCAGCTAAGGACATGTGAGGTTGTTGGCCATTATTCACACGGGTCGTTCTTTGTTTTTAAATTTCAAGCATTTACTTAAAAAGCACACAGTATACAGCAAAGTCAATAAAGCAGAAGTCTCAAACTAAAAGCTCTGAAGCATATTTGGGCCTTTTGTCATTCAGCGCAATGAACAGTATGATAAATGGCCATATTTGCTGCATCTTCAGTTCCCTACATAAATAGAACACGCACAACATGCAATCCAGGAACAACTTTTAACTTATTCAACCAAGCTGGTGAAATCTGTTTCTCCAGCCTCCCCTTGCTCAGGACAGTGTAAGTGAGCAGGGAGCAAGGCAAACAGCTACCTCTGCTGCCACAGGCAGAGCACAACCCCAGTTGCCAATCACTCAGCAGCTGGACAGTACAAAGAGACAATTCACATCTCAGGATGTCCCTAATTCCTACTGCCTTCAGCTGATTTAACATCAATTTGTCATATGAGCTTGCTTACTCCACAGTTACGGGTCTACAAACACCATAACAGTCTACTCCAGTGAGGGTGATACAGCTCATGGCCCCCTGGTAGCAGCTGAACCCAAAGGAACCAGGGTACAGGAGATGTAGCAAGGTCATGTCTCATCTGAGACAACTGCAGTAGAAGAGTTGGAGGATGCTGAAGGGGAGATGGGAGAAAAATGTTACAGCCTGGTGCTGAACTGTGCATCTCTGATATACAGCACTGATGTAGAAGTTCTCAGGCTTGTTCCTGATTTTTTCAATTATTTACTTCATAGAACAAACTGTTCATTACCTCACTATGTGCAAAATAGAGACCCACATCCATCCTTGTAAGAATTCTCCAAGGAAACATCAGCTGTTTTTCCTGTCTTCCAAGATTAAATTTCAGTCCAAGATACCACTTATTTATTTACTTACAAACAAGTGGCCCTCATATCAACAACACAGCTTTTCCCATACAGCAGACAACATTCCTTTGTAATCAACCCATATTTTCCTCAGTAAAAGCTGAATGGCATACACTTAAGTTGACATTTCTGAAACAACTCAGTTTCATCAGCTAAATAAGGCTGCTGGTAGGCAGCCTCCAAATTCACATGTGCCAGAAAGAACTTAAATTCCCTTCCTCATGGATCTGTCAAGATCTGCAAGAAGACACACTTCAGCCAGTCAATCTGACAGGAAGAAGCAAGGAAGCTCAAGGGAATGGGTGGGAGCACTAACTTCTTCCACTGGGAGAGATGTGTGTAAGAGGATGCCATCTATTACTGCAGTTTTTCCATTTTGAGAAACAAAGTATTTCAATGACAGAGTTAAAACAAACAGTCTTTAGAGAAGCAAACATACCATACATTGTAAGAAATTATATTTGTTTAAGAAGTGATGTACATTTAATTATAATTTTTTTTCAATCAGCTGACTCACCAAAAATACGTGCACTGGGATTTAATTGTGTATTAACTCTAATGCTATCTCAGTGTGTTTGGAGACAATTTTGTGAAAAAGGTTAGAGTGTTTAGTGTCTGTGTGCTTCTGTTACATGTCTGTCAGTTTCATGATGCCTGTTTAAGGACTTCCACTACTTTCCTCTTCCCGTGGCCTGCCAAACTCTGCTGATGGCAGTTGCTTGTAGGGTTTGAAGATGATAAACTGATTAAGCCCCCACTGCAGCCCCAACATTTTGCCAGATAAAGGAGAAGGTGGTGCCAACCAAGCACCTACCATGACACTGTGGCTGGCACTTAACTGATACACAAGCTCTGAATACTAAACAGAGTTATCTTCTACAACCAGATATTATTGAGGAGCTCTCTCACTGCTTTAGTTAGAGTTGCTTGACTTTGTAGTCAGCTGAAGGAAAGAATTAACATACAGTTTAGATGGAAACAGGAAAAAATGAGGTGATGGTCAAGTCTACTGGCAATTTCCCTCACTTCCTCTACATAGACATTACCTTTCTGAGTTACAGACCTGCAAAAATACTGAATGCCTAAATCAGAAGTGAACCAGATATATTGCTAATCTTAGTATAAATTAAAGAGAAGCCTTCCCCATTTTAAATATGTTCTGGAGTTGGAAACATACCTGCCCATTTAGCCACAGTGCATGCCAGTGGTGGTCTTATCCCTGGCTAACCTCAGGGTACAGCATTAGCTCCTCAAACCCATTTACATCTGCTAAGGATTGGCATTGAGCCCTAAAGCCTGTCTGAGTTGAAATATAATACAAAATATTTAATAACTCTCCCCTCCACTCTATTCTGCAAGCAAGACTAACTGCAGTTCTCAAGTAAATGGTTTCCAGCTAGGACTCTTTGACAAGGATTTAAGCCTGGGGCTGTACACATTTATCAATTTACATATAATTTACATTTTCATTTAAGAGAATGCAGCAAAACGCAAAACAGGGTTTTTAACAAAAGGTGAATCTTCTCTGCAACTGGCTAACTTAACAGATCTCACAAAACAAGAGTTTGTTGACCCTCAGGCCTGAGCTTATCTGTTTGCACAGGGGTTTGCCCGAGTGCCATTGGCAAGGTTTAAGGTTCTTTATGCTTTTTAACTACCAGGCTCTAGTATTCTGCAATATTGCAAATTCATTTCGTAATGTCAATACACTGGTTTATAAATTTAAAAATGCTACAAAAATAAGAAAAAAAAAAAAGACTGTGCTGGGTTATCTTTATATAGGAAGAAATAAATTTTTGCTTACATTCGCACACAAAGAAACTTGCTATGCAGACAGACTGAAAATCCAGATGCCTCAGGAAAGGACCACTGCAGCATATATATCTTAGCAGCTTTCACTGTAGTTTAATTTAAAATACTTTGTTGAGGAATTCTCTTATTACTATCACTGATTTTTTTTTTATTCAGAACATCAGTCTACAAAATTGGAAGGCCAACATCCTGAAATAAGTTGCTAAGGATATTGAAAAGAATTACCCACTCAAAACTGAAGGGGAAACAAGAACTTCATTTTAGAATCACAAAAGTATGAAGTTGTAAGAAAAGAAAAGAAAAACACTTAAGGATTTAAAGTGTTAAGGCATTTTAAGTTCAGGGAAAAAAAAAAGAAAGAAAAAAGACAGTGTCAGTCTTACAGTGTTGCAACAGAAATAATGTTTAGATTAGACACATTCCTCATATCTATACCACACTACATACCTACGTGCCTGAAAAAATAACCTGGCACTACTAGATTAGCCAAACCACTGACCTGCAGTCACCACTACCTACTTGTTTAATGGCAGAGCCCAATATTGAACACCTGGAAAAATAGCTGGAATGATAGAGTAGAGATTATTGCATCCTGAAGCCTAGAATTTAATTAACTCGCCTCATAAAATAAATATGCAAACTTTGGAGACAAATTTCTACCTCTGATTAAATCTAAATCAATTAATCTCTGCTTAAAATATCTCAAACAGCAGAACTAAAGATAAGTGTCTCTGGAGAACCATAATTAAAAAAAGAATTAGACGTAAATTAGCAAGAAAGTCATGCAACCAAATGCATAAATTAAGTTTTATCATGCAGAAAAGAGATCAAAGAGCAATAAAGTGAGTATGGGGCTGGAAAGACTTGAGAGAAGATTTAAACCTTCATTTAATCAGGAATGAATAGAAGAGAGTGCAAACATTAGGTTGCATAAACACCAATGGAAGAGGGTTTATAGTAATGCCAGTGAGCATAACTAGAACAAGAGCAATTAAACTGAGAATGCAAAAACATAGACAGAATAGAAGAACAAGCTTTGTGAGAGCAATTTTAGAATACACCATGTTAATCTTTCAAAGGAAGCAATGAAAACATGCTTATTCAGGAGACTCAGAACAAGAATAGAGGAAAAATAAGCATACAGTAACCTCAGAGACTAGCCAGCCACTTGCAGTTGGGAACTTGTGTGTCAGCATCAGCTGGCAGCCTAGTCTCATACACCTATACTGAAAAGCAGTCACAGTCTTACCAGCTCGTGAGATGAGCATACAGCTGTCACCTCAATTTAAAATTTTTCATTAAAACAAATAAATAAAATCAGTGGGTCAGAACACTAAGATGTCAGTAAAGAGAGGCAATATTGGTAGAAAAAGCACTGGCAGGCACATTCTCAGACAGTTAGGGTGAGCAAGCTGCCCTCATGGTTTCACACAAGATTTTTTGCACTGTTATCAGAGTCACTTTCTGCATTTGGCTGGCCAGGAACCTAACACGCCCGCACTTTCAGTAGTATGCTAAGGCCATCATATCAACTTATTATCCTCATGTGGGACCAACAGCCTCGGACTAAGGAGGGGAGCCAGTGGTAGCTGGTCCACCACACACACAACTGGCTGCTGCTGCAAAATAAAGCCCAGCCACAACAAATCCTGAACCGTGATTTGATCCAGGCTCTTTTTCAAGCATCTAATCCATCCTCACCATCCTGCTCTTACATCCACTGACATACAGACCTACTCCTGAAGCTATATAACGTACTACAACTCACAAAATGAAGATGATTCTATTTTTACAGAGGTAACGCTGATCAAGCGTTTAATCAGCTGTCTGTGAAGGGCGGGGATGAACCTCACGTTACGGACAAGGCTGCCCGCTGCAAATATCACCCTCACCCCGCGGGAGGATGCTCTTCACCCAGGCAGGGGCCTTCGCCCACCCTCCTCCGGGGCGGGAGCTGACGGCGCTGGGCCGGGAGCGAGCACAGGTAAGGCCGCAAACGGGCGGCGGTTGGGGAAGGGAGAGGCGGGGGGGACCGGGCGGGGGCTGCCGCGGCCCGCCCCGCCCCACGCACCTGGTCTCCTGGTTGCTGAACTTCTTGGTGACCACCTTGCCCAGCTCCAGCCCGAGGCGGTCCGCCACCCGCTGGGACAGGTCGTGGTGGGAGCTGCCGCTGAACAGCACGATGTTCGGCATGGCGAGGGCTGAGCGGTCAGGCCGAGGGCGAGAGAGATCGCGGGGAGCACGGCGCGGCGTGAAATAAGCGGGGCCGCCAGCCGGCCCGCCCCCGCCGCGCCGCCAGCAGCGGGGAGGGGCCGGCGGGCGGGGCGAGCCGCGGGCGGGCGCGGGGCGCAGGTAGCGTCGGCGGCCGTTAGCCCGTGGCCGTTATCCGCGCGCTGAGGGAGGGGCGGGGCTCGGCTGGGCAGAGCCGGGCTGGGGGGCGGGCAGAGCCGGCTGCGCCCCCCGCCCCCCTTCTTCTTCCTCCTCTTCCGAGCCCCCTTGCCCGGGCGCGGCCCGTTCCCCGTCCTGGGCGGCCGGGTTCGACCCGGCTTTACCTCAGGCGGCCACAGCTCTGCCTCCGCTTCTCTTTGGCGCTGTGCGAGAGGGCCGAACAGAAGATCTTGACAGGGGTTTGGCTACCTACGCGGGTGCGTATGTATGGTTCAGGTGGCACCGTCACCCAAAAATGCACTCGCCAAATACAGCTGTAGCTAGGTATATGTAGCTCTCTAACTAGTTTTAGCTACCAGAGCTGTCCTTGAATAACCTGCAGCCCATTCTACATACGCACCATTCATTTTCCATTAACATGTTGTTTTTCTTGATTGTTGCTTAGAAATAGGCTCACGTACAAGCAGCCGTCAGAAAGTGGAACAAAACCAAAAAGGTTTTAGCTTCCAGCTAATGTAATTTTAGCTCTTACATATGAAAATAAATTGCATTGGATAAGCGAGTTTAGAACCACCTCAAGTTTTCTGACTTTAAGCAAACCTTTGCTGTGAGGAGCAAGGTCGTGAACGGTATGTTTGATAACGCGCTATCAGTGGGAAAATTCATGACTAGATAAACCCTTGTGTTGCATAGTTCATCTCTACAGAGAGTTTTAGAGCTGGTCAAGAAGTCCTATCAAAGTAGTTTTTAAACTGAATACTGGGTTTTCAACAAAATGGAATTTCTGCAAAGAAATTAGATTTTTTTTTCCCAGTAAGGGAAGTTCTCAATCAAAAAAACAAATTTTTAAAAAAATAACAAATATATGCCTCAAACTGAATGTTTTAACCAATGGCTGAGTAATAAATGGTTTGGGTTAGGGAGTTAGGGGTTAATAATATAGGTTGCTCACATTCCCATTCTCCATGGCCATCCCACCAGATATGTCTACAAATCATGGATACTTCTTGCTAGGTATTGCAAGAGACATCATTGCAGAAGCAATACAAACAGGCAACACAGCTTATAGACAAGAAAGGGCACAATAAGTATTGTGACTTACTCATGGCATAATTTCAGAACCTACTTCAGTGTTTGATACATTGCCAATACCTCAACATACGAGGACTGTTTATATGGGCCACTCACCCTTTTGCCCTCTTTTTATTTTCTCCTTATGTAATTAAAAAGAAATGGGTTTAACTGTCAGTACTGTAGGCTCTGAAAGTCAAGCCTGTGTTTCTTACAATTCATACATCAACAACTAATTTTGTAGACTAGATTGTGTTCTGAGCTACTTGCAACTCCGAGTTTTGCCAGTTGTCCTGATTTCACTGTTATTTTTAATACTGGTTATTCTAAAATCTTTAGCTTCTGTGACAGGACATCTCAGCTTCCATTAAGACTGCAAATTTCATATCTGTGAAAAAGAAAACTTCCTGATATGACCTCAAGATGAATAGAACCGGAAGCAGTGCTAGACAGAAAAGGGTAATTTAACTTCAAAATAATGTAATAAAGGAAAACTGTACTTCACTGTACACTCAAAACAACACCAGAACTTTTGAAATGGACTGCAGAAAACAAGAAATTGACTTGGGCCGCCAGGAGTTTTTTTATATATGTTTGGCAGCACTGAACCCTACAATGAACTAGCTCACTTGGTGAATGTCTTTACCCACTGTCTTTTTGCCCCAAGATATCCAGTTAAAACTTTTGTCCTCACATGCAGTGTATTATATATTCCTCTATTTGCTGGCTTAACGAGATACCCAGACAATTCTTTTCAGCTTGGTTAGCAAAATACTTTTGTGTCCAACAGCTAATTAGCATTTATCCTGTAGCTACAATATAGAAACTGCAGTTATTAAAACTAGCTGTGGAGGCTGACATACAAAAAACATAGTGCTGATTGACATGCAAAGTACAGTTGTCTTTCTTTTGGTTGTGGTAGACTTAAATAGTGGACCAAAATTAAAAAGTTGGTGTCATCACTGCTTGAATCTGTGTTTGCTTTGCACTTTTCTAGAGAGAAAAAAAAAACAAACCACTATTTTCCCTCTTGATTAAATAAATGAGAACAAGAAAAGAACTGCCTGCCTAATGGCATAAAGCAAAACTCTCACTCAACAGGAAATTGCTTTCTTCCTTTTATCATCACATTGTGGGTAGAAACAGTCTTACCTGATGTAGGGTGTAATAATTGGCAAAAAACAAGAAAATGCTGTGTCCTGGTAACTAGATGTTGGTGAGTATTGATCAGTTTAGTCAGGACAAAGACTGCAACAATAACTAGTTTGTTGGACCTGACAAAGCATATGTAATTCTGCTCCTACAACTGAAAGCTTTTCCAGCAAAGGTATGACAGCAAAGGAAAAAGAAGATAATTTAAAAGATCAGAAGCAGAAATTGGACTACCTTGAGACTTTTTTTACATGAAGCTGAACATTTTTCACCCATCTTGGTTTCATTGCAGTGCACAGTTTTGCAAATCTTACCATATAGCTCACTCCTTTCAGGTCCCCTGTTAGAACTGATACACCCTGAAAAAAGGTCACTTAAAGGGCTTTTGTAGTTTTTATATCACAATGGCTTCTGACTGTTTTTTTTCTTCCAAATTACAAAATATCCTTATGGGGGAATATCTGTTGGGTAAAAAATCCCCAGCCTTTTAAAAGAACTGATAAAATCCCTGTTGGGTCTCCCGAAATTTAATCTGAATTTCAAGCTATTTCATTCCTTCCTTTCACAGTCATATTTTGCAAAAGACTCTGTTGGCCAATTTATGCCCTTGGTTACAGCACTTAATTGTCAAATGTTAGCAAATCATGGCTCTAGTCTCAGTGGCACCTGAGATTTAAAAGAAAACTTGCAGGCTATTTTTATTTGTTGTGTGTATTTTTAACTATTAGTGTACATTTGGGCCATGATTTCAAGATTTTGTCGGAATCTCTCTTAAAAAAAAAGGCAAGCTAATATTTGCCTCTAATCACTTGTCTCCTAGGGCTTTGGCTTGAAGAATAAACAGCAAATACTGGAGGCCTTGATATAGAATAGAAGTAGCTGACAGCATTACAGTCACATCTGTCCAAACGTATTATCTCAGCATTTTGAGACCTGTGATTCTATTGTCTTCAAATGCTGATCTGGTTCTTCCAAAGCTTGTTCTATCCTGCAAGTATAAAAACATAAAAAGTTGTTAAATGAATAATGCTACTGAGAAAGCATAAAGTTTTGTCATAAGACCCCTATACTTATTCCTACCACCCAACAACTTAGCATGTTCTTCATGATTTTGGCCGCTCACTGCTCCCAAATTGCCTTCAATGTTCCCAACTTCCACATGGCTCCAGTCATCTCACTCCCAGCTGTCTTCCAAGCCTCCACTGTTCCCTTGCTTTGCTCTATAGCTTTCAATTTCTGTGATTGTTTCTAATGTTACCTCTGGATATTTTCTGAATACTGAATATTTCAGCTGCTGCTTCTCTTTCAGATCCACAGCTCTATGACACACTATTCAGCTGCTATTGAAATCTCTTTGATCACTTAGCTCCACTTTTCTTTGTCAGCAGATGCAGCTTCTCCTGCCTCACCTTATTGCTTATTGCTCTTCTTACATTTATTCTGAGGGAAGGTGCTAAGCCAAGCAGCTCTCATAAATTTCTCCTAATGCGCACCATAACACACCTTTCTCAGCTCTAGTCATCATCTAACAAGTGACACCTTATACAATGCATGATCAAGGGAGAGAAAAGAAAGAATTTTCAAACTGCAAGTTGTATAAAACTTAACTGTTCACTGCTTGCTTTGTTATCAGGACATTTTCACATCAATGGTCTAGACTGTTCTTAGCCCCCTACTTATCTCCATAGTGATGTTATCATCTTCTCTAACAGATTTTCTCTTCAACTACCTTTAATTGAGCAACAGAAAATGTCTTTTGGTGCTGAGAAACCTGGAAAACTTGTCACTGTTTTTCCAGTCTGAAATTTAGCAGCTATGTTTCAACTGCAGTAAGCAATCATTTTGTTATACTTGTAGTTATGACAGGTTACCAAACTTACATGTATATGTCACCTCATAATGCTGCAGTTTTCCCAGACAGCTTATGAAGTGCCTTTCAGGATTCTCATATCTAAAAAGGTACTATCTGGGATACGTGGCTTGTCCTGAGCATAAATTTTCTGCCACGTAACAGTAGCAAAAATGATCTACCGGAAGTATTTTTGTAGGTACTGTAGGTATTGCTATGGAGGAAAGGGCCAGACTAGGTGATTTCTTAAGATCCTTTATAAGTCTTATTTTCTGTAATGCTACTATTATTCTAGATTTTTTCACTGACAAAAGTTTCTTATGGGTTTCACAAGAATATACTGCTTCATCACTTAGAGTTTTTCCATGTTAAGTCATCATAGAGTCTTGACTTGTGTTCGTATGTCAACACTTGTCTTGAACTATGAGTACTAGCATTTATGTCCACTATAGAAGTGTTCTGAAGATCAGGTAAGTTAAAACATCCTTTTTCTTTTTTCTTCTATAGTAAATGATAAATTGACCTTGACTGGCCCAACAATAGGTTCTCATGGAGAAGAAAAATTTCTAAACACTCAAGAACTGTCATGTATTAAAATCTTGTCCAGCCAGCTTTGTTACACATTTGATTCCTTCTCAAGATGAGGTCTTAGTTCCTTAAGTTTCTGTTGCAGCTTATCACTGGTTAGGAAGCTCCAAGTTGAAGGAAATAATTTACTGAATAGGAAATTTAGACTGAGATCCTTCAATTTGGGTTTCCGAGTTAATCATGAAACATTTTAATTTTTGCCCAAAGGTTTAGTTCCTATTACTAGGTCATTTCTCAACTTTTCCTAGGAAAACAATCATAGTCAGTTTAATTCCTTTCTTGTTTCAAATCTGTTTTGCAAGTGTTTAGAGAACTTCCAGTTCCTATAATACCTCTTATTTTAATTCCTTTTCACTGTTTCTTCCTTGCTGCCATGATTTTGACCACCTGAGCCCCAAAGGAACACTAGCTCATAATCTTCATCCTTGAAAACTGCATCTCACCTCTCGTTACAGGGCTTTTACCTCTAGTTCCTCCAGTTAGTCAACCACCTGTCTTTAGCATCTTCTGCGTTACCACTCGCATGAGTAAGTAAAGGCAAGACAGCAGACTAATCTTGGAATTAAATATTTATTTGTAAGTCTGTATATGAACAGGAAGGCTGTTGCTTCGCAGAACACAACCTCTAGGGACTGCACTGTTGGAGAAAGAAGCATATCAGTGCCAAACTAAGGTGGAGAGAGGGAGCAGATCAATATACAATCTATTCAA
This sequence comes from Chlamydotis macqueenii, assembly GCF_036417535.1. NCBI lineage: Eukaryota > Metazoa > Chordata > Aves > Otidiformes > Otididae > Chlamydotis > Chlamydotis macqueenii. The sequence goes on from NC_141556.1 coordinate 135,921,585, forward strand.
ATATCAGAGGCAAAAGACCAAAACTGTCCAGAAAACTATTTTCTACCCCTTTAAAAATAGCCCAGTTCAAGATAAAAGATCAAAGACTTCAGTTTCTTTTGCAAGACTAAAGCTTGTGCATTCTGCTTGAGGCTAATTTAGAAGGTTTTAGCTTGTCTTTTATGCATCTTGGTTCTAAGTCTGGGCAGCCATAGGACTCCAGCTTAGCCTGCAAGCCTGTCTGCTTATTCTCCACTCTAATCTTCCACTAAATCAACATATCACCATGCTGTGTCTCAGTTCTGTCAAATCACATTTACCAAAAGAAAACCATTCTGCATGGACATTTTTTGACTGGCAAAAGATAAGGAAAGAGAAGCAAACAAGAGAAGAAAAAGGATCATGATCTGAGACTGCAGTCTTTCACGTCATACTTTCACAACCGCAGGCATTTGCTTTTGGCTGTAGTCAGACGCAGAATGTCAGATACCTCTGTCAGATGGGGTCTAATCCAGTATAGCCTTTCTCATGTTGTTATGCTCCTGTGTTCTGATAGCATAGAAATCCAGGGTGTCAAGTCAAACTAAAGAAAAGTCTCCCTGAAAGCAGACAGCCCTGCATCTATTTTGAAAGTCACCGGGTAGATTGTTATGATGTCTGTGATCCTCCTTCTACTAACATTATTGTACTACTGCTACTTCAAAAGCAAGATAACGTATCCAGATTCCATAGACTTTTCCATAGACCCGTCAGCTTTGGGTAAAACTCACCAAGGGAAGCTTGTAGGAGCTGTCTTGTTTCTCTGGCTGTGGTTATGCAGTGAGACCCAAGAAGACTTCCTTGCTTCCACATCTGAGTGAATATTCCATGCGAGGACAAGACCTGCAAGTGGACCATTAATCATCAACTACCTCTTTATAAAAAACCCAAGCACACCGGAAGGAAGAGATCTGAAGTATACTCTAAAAACAAACCAGGACTGAAAAAGAGCGTATCTATTACTGAGTCAAAACTTCCTTTTTCCTTCCTATTCTCACAGTATAATTGCTATAAATGCTCCTAGTTATTTAAGAAATGGGCATAAAATCTTCGTATAACACCAGACAAAAACATAAAAAATTAACAAAGTATACCAGAAATAAAAATGAGAATTTTTTTTTCTGCATCTGAAATTATTAAGTATCCCTACAACACTGCTGTAATCACAAATAAAATAATAGAGGTACATAAAATTAAGTAATTTTCTTCGATGTTCAAAAAAAGCCCCTATGGAAGCTTCTTTAAACCTCTTTGCAATGTTTGGGGAAAAAAAAGACCAAAACAACATAAAATACCTTTTATGTACTTATGTATTCCTTCCAGTTGATAAGTACTACTGAAATTCTAACTAAGGATTTGGCAAAGAATGGAAAAATATTTTTCCATAAATATTTTTAAGAGCACTGAATCAACTTCACCATAGTCTATTATTTGAGACAGCTGTGAAAGGTGTGTGTTTTATTCAAAACTGATGTGAGAAATATTTTCTTCACTGAAGACAAGCATGAAAACTAAGTTTCACTAACATCGGCATAACAAGTACTAGAAATAAAAAATACATGAAACGTAACAAGACTTGGTACCTCTAACCCACCATAAGTCACTCCATCTTCAAAACGTTTCTTCAAATTGCCTGTTTTCATATATAAATCAAACAAAATAAAAGCTACATCACTAATATTTGGGGTTTTTTTTTTTATTATTCCAGGCTGATTTCAATGATAGCTGCATTAGTTATATTCAGGATTGAACACGCTGGGTTTTTCCTTCATTCTTACTCCAGGGAGAGATTACAGTGGCTTGTCTTTATGAGCTTCATTCTCATTAACAATAAATTCTTTCATCCCCCATGACTGGGTGCAGACTTATCATGAAGGAGAAGGAAGGAGAGTGAGAGGTCAATGTAGAAGCACTGGCTGCTGCGGTGCTTGCGTTCCCAAGTTATGTAAAGTAGGAACTGCCATGGGCCTGCTGAGACTGCCAGTTGGACTACTAACCTCCTTAATGTAAGGATGAAATAGATGTAGAGAACATTTCTATTTTCAAGTATACCTACTACAGTATTGAATGTTATATTACAATTGCTATGAGACATGGATTGTTTAAAAAAAATAATACCTGATCAAAAATAAATTCTTAAAACAGACTTAAAAGCATAGCAGCTATTCCCACATAGCTTGTCAGTTGTACAATTGAGTAGAATTGCTTCACACTCTAAAGGTTTGCTCCAAGATTAAAAGGAACAAGAAACTTTCAAGTATATGTATATAAGTTTGACTTTGCAAAAGCTGAAAGCATTGGTCATACAGGTTCAAAAAACATTTCTACCATCAGTGAGGTCTTGCAAAGACTTCACATGCTTTAACATACTAAAACATCTAGAGCTTTTACCAGGAAAAAAAAAAGAGAGTTAAAAATGGGGGGGAAAAGTATATGTATACAAACCTGCTTCAAACCATCCACACATTAATGTTCACTTCAATTATGAGGCTAAGCTGAGAGGAATAAATATTGAAGAAGTACAATATGTTGGCGCACTGTTTTTAAACAGTATATGTTTCTCAGTAGTTTTGTTTCAACATAACCGATCCTAAAAGTACCACACGGGTTTGTTTTCTGATCTTGTCTTGTATCCTGACTTCAAATTACTCATGAAGCTCTGCTCTAATACTCTATGAAGCATATCAATGAATAAAATTACTGATAAATAAAATACATAATAATGCATTAGTTGAGGAACTTTATGATGTGGATGAAGGTTAAAGCGATGTATGTGTACATACTTGTTGACTTGTGTGCAAGGTCCATTTTCATCAATTAGTTCTCCAGGTTTCATATATTATTTATATCAAAAAGAGGACTCTATTTTCAAATCTTCTTTAAAATCTTTTAAAAATCTTTAAAACTTATTTTTTTTTCCCCTCTGCAAGTCCTGTAAGCTTGTTTCCTGTTTCCTGCTCATCTTTATAGAACTGTCTCTCAAAGGAAAAGGAAAATAAGGTAGGTATGTGGTTAAATGAATTAAAAACCTCAAGCCATTTCTTGCTAAGATGAAGCTCACAGTAACAGAGATTTCCTGAGTTCTTCAAGAAGTAGAAGAGTAAAATATACATGCTTTGCCCCTTTATCTATCTTGTTCCCATATTTCTTTTTAGTAGATATGTTGTAACCTCCACAGATCTCTATAAATTCTATCATTATACCCAAAGACACAGTTGCAGCACAGCTTTTGCCAGTGGATACTCCAAGTGAGCAAAAAGGGGCAAGGTTTCTTTAGGTAGGAAAGGTGAAGTTCAATTATTTCCACAAGCAAATATTCTGTATCAGGAAAGATGAAGTTAAATTATTTCCATGAGTAAATATTCTGTATCAGTAGCCTTGGCAATCTAGTGGCAATGACATTAACATTTGACTTTGTTAGAAAAGCAAAAAGTGCCATTTACTGCTTAAAACATATGATTGTATGGAACAGACAGCTGTTGTAGCAGCATAGATAGCCTGAATCCTCACGTCCTGCTTGCATAGAGCTCCGTTTCCCCTGCTGTTCTGGTGTATCTTGTATACCAGGGGACTGAGAAAGAAGAAAAGGGTCACAAGAATGACAGAACAGCTTAAAATAGCGGGGAGAGGCTTTCCTCCCCCTGCTTCTTGACAGGCTTTCTGAAGTCTCTACAACGTTCTGACATCCCACTTATCCTCACCTAAATCTTCTCCTCTGCCTATCTCCCAACACATTAACACTCCAAAACTTCCTAAATCCCACGGCCTGACCAGCTTTCCCAGATCTAGAACATCACTGACATTTGCCAGCCTTCCCCTTATGCTTCCTTTTAGCACTCCAAACCCTTTCCGCCAGATCTCTCAAAACTGCATTTCACCAACTTGCTGTGAAAGAAACTGTGAGCCAGCTCTTGATCTGACTCGCTACACGGAGGAGTACGACCCATACTCAGTAGAGTACTATAAAATACTTCTGTGCCAAAGTTTGAAGAAGATCTTTATTTGGTGATAAAGTTCAGTTTAACCTGACATGTCTCTCTCTGTAGAACTCTGTTCACAGATTTACCACGTCTGAAACACCATAACATTTAAAAGTACTGTTTTCAATAACTTTTCAGTCAACACCATCTGTATTTAAAACTGCACAGACTGCATAATTTCAAATACTTAAACTATTAAACATTAATCAAGTGGTGTTCAACTAAGCTCTGAGATATTGTGGACTCTCAGTTCCCCTTTGAGATATTAATATTATAATCCTCAGAATATCCTAAGGTACTTCCAGCGTTGTGTCTTGGAACCTGGTTTGATCATTGGTTAACTAAGGCTTCTTAGCTATAGGTAGGAAGAGATAAACTTCATTAAGCCTGGTCAAATCACAGCCACCATTGCCACTAGGAAGAGGTAAAGGCAGAAGTCAGGGCTGTAACGGTTAAAAGGTCCTTTTGACTGGGAAAGGAACATAGATGTTCCCTGTTAACTAAGGAGAAAAAATGCAAGACAATGGGAATACTGTTAAGGTTCATGTCAAGAATGTATATACTGTCTGTGAAGCTCAAGAAGAAATGAGATGCAGGCTCGTTTAACCACAAAAATCTGCAAAAGTCAGGAGGAGGAGGGATTTTTCAAACTGTCAGCAGAAGCCTGCAAAAGACTTCTAATGCTACATGGACTCTTCAAGTCTATTGGAAAAGCAAATGTACAGGATACAGCAATCTTATATACCAGTGAATAAAGCACATCCAAGAATTTTCCTTTGCACCAAGGCAAAGTAGTGTGTAATTAAGTAAAATCTCTTAGCTTCCAAATCAGTGTCTGTGTGCAAACTGCCTATTGGTAATGACTCCCAGAATGATGTCTGCTGAACTGCCCCAAGGAAGTATTTGAGGAAAGCACGAGCTGGAAGGGCCAAACTCACACCAGGGCACAGTTTAACAGTTTGTTAGCATAAAGGATCACGCTCTAAAGGTCAGCAGTACTCTCAGGCATGCTGAAATCTCCTAGTATAGGCACAGTTATTCCAGGAAGTTCTTACGGCAATGATTTCTTCCGTGTCCTGTCCCCCCTCCAATCCCATTCCCCCAACCAAGCAAACTAGAAAAGCTGCTGGTGAAGGGGCTATTTTCAATTTGTTTTTCATGAGAAAATGACTGAAAACATAAAGGTGTGAAACAAGCTTAGTGAATGTGAATGAGAAAAGTTCATTATTGTGAGGAGAGGAAGGAGTCAAAGGATTAGAAGAAAAATAAACCAAACTGCAATACAGTCAAGGATCTGGCAGATGGAGTCTTCTGGAAAATTAATTTAAATGACAGAAGACTGCCAGGAAGGTAGCAGTAACTGAAAAGGTCTATAAATGGAGAACAGCAAATCTCTCTGAGGCAAGGCAGAAAGCAAAGATAAGAAATCACTGTGGCTGTACTGAGAGTTTTTCAACAAAATGAGATTTAAAGAGAAATCATGCAAGGCACAAAGACATCCTTCCATAAATATGAAGGAATCAATATAAATGACTAACACACAGGGATAAAATCAGAATGGTTAAGGGACTTAGCAAGGGTCAGGAAAAAAAAAAGAAAAAAATACAAGTCCATTTGTTTACTATGAAAGGAAAACTTGGAGTTAATTCTGACTTTGACAAACTGATTCACCTCTGGAAGTGCCTATATCCACTGACTCTCAAGAAAAACCAAGGGAAAAATTAGGCATTTCTGTTCAGTGTCAGGACTTGAATAGTTCATTTTCAGTGGTTAAAAGGGATTGCTCTACACGGAAAGAACAGAGAAGAGAGTGGAGAAGTAGAGTAGAAAATTCAAATAGTCAAATGTAAACATTCCTAGAAGTCAAATGCTATTGACACAATCTTCCACAGTATCCTTATAGCCAAAATACTGAGATATGTACTACAGAAATAGATGATAAGGTGGGTGAAATATTGGCTTGCTCATCAGGCTCAGAGGATTGTGGTCAACTGCGCAAAGTTAAACTGGCAGCTGTTACCTGCTGCATGCCTGAAGCATCATTACTGAAGCTAATACTGTTTAATTTCTTTATTAACAACCTGAACAGTGAGACAGAGGTGCACAGTCAGGACGTTCATGAACAATACCAAATTGGGGAGATTGGCTGATATGCTGGAGGGCAGGCGTGCTATTCGAAGGAACCTCCAGAGGCTGTAGAAATGGGCCACCAGGTACGTCATGAACCTCAACAAAGGTAAATGGCAAGTCCTGCACCTGGAGAGCAATAGGCCCAGGGCTGACCAGCTACAACACAGCTTTACAGAAGAGGACTGTGATTCCTGATAGACAACAAGTTGAATATGAGCCAGGAATACATCTGTGGCAAAGGCAGCAAGCCAAGGCAAGTGTTTCCCTCTTCCTCTGCTCAGCACTTCTGAGACCCACACTGGGGCGCTGTGCCCAGCTTTGAGCTCCTGGTACAAGAAAGACACTGGCACGCTGGGGTGCATCCAGCAGAGAGCCACCAGGACAGTTAGAGGGATGGCACACATGATGGAAGGGGAGAGGCTGAGAGAACTGGGCTGGTTGAGCCTGAAGACAAGACAGAGGGATATTGTTGCTGTCTCCAGCCACCTACTGGGAGGTTATAGAGATGGTAAAGCCAGACTCTTTTCAAAGGTGCACAATGATAAGATGAGACGCAATGGATACAAGCTGGAATATGGGAAATTCTGATTAGAGACAGGAAAAGCTACTTCACCTTGGGGTGGTCCAACACTGAAACAGAGTGCCCTGAGAGGCTGTGAAATCTTCATCCTTGGAGATATTCAACACTCAACAGGACCCTGAGCAACTCAATCTAATTTGATTTACTTTGAAAAGGAGGCTGGACTAGGTGACCCCAAAAACTCCCTTAAAACATACATGATGTTATGATTATGAAAAAGTGCTGATTGCTTTTAAAGGCAATAAAGAGTTGGATCTCTGAGATACCCAAGAGGAACCATCCCTTTATTTTCTCAGAAACCACTTCCTCTGACACCTATTAACCTGCCTGCAGTAGAAAATATTTTTTTTTCCAGATTCTAAGTAGATTTCACATCAAATCATAACATAAAAAGAATTCCTTCAAGATGGCAAAACCTTGGTATTCCTATGTCCTGACTCCTCCCTATCTGTCAAAACATAATGGCAACAAAATTGAAGCTATGACAAGCTTAACATGTACAAGAGGCAAAATCACCTTTCTTCATTGTCACCACCTGAAAGTATTCTTGGTCTAAAAGCATCCAGATGAGTTTCTCTGCTTAAAAGATAAATGTTTTTGCCACTGTTCTTCACTTTATTAGGAATCTTTTAACCCTTTCCAATAGTTCAAGTCACCTGTGCAGCATGGAAGGGTCTCTGTGCTCAGGACTTAGAACTGGTCCATTAATTTCGATTTTTCTAGTTACAGAATTAATGTTCTGCACATAAGTACTTTGCCAATGGCAGGTGCTTCAGAATTACTTAAATAATGAGCTCCTCTTAACACTAAACTACAATACTTCCAAGACTACACTGCAGATTGGAGAACTCCATGTTATTTATTTGTTCCCTAAAGGCTTGCCCAGTTTAAAAACAATTCACACACTTCTGCCCAGTAAACCAAAGGCCATTATTAAGGGCAAAACAAGGGCTAAGGCTGGTCTGTTTTCTTTGGAAGGATTTCATTTCCTGCCATCAGGTCTTACACAGTTCCAAAAACTAGTTTTAGTTTGTCATTCTTTGTCCTGTTTTTAACGATCAGAACAAAAATAAACTATACATGTTTTTTTTTTTCAGTGTAAGGTAACTTCATACTTTTCAGCCCTAGTATTCTTACTGTTTGGCTTAAACATCCTTGTAAAAGGGAAAACCTAACCTCTACTTGTAATTTAAGAGAAAACACGTATGTTATTCCTTGAAAAACCCCACTGAAAGTACTAGGTTGGACATGGTCACAAGTACAACTAAGTAATGGCAGAGTCAGGCTTCAATTGCCTTGGGAAGATGGGGGTATTCTACCTGCTGCTCTAAAGATTTTGTAAGTCTTCATATTCTCAACTGTACTTCACATTCACAGTATGTGTGTCTTTTTCTCCATTTGTATCGTTTTCCCTTCACATAGTAGCCTGGTGCTCTGTACTCTCCTCTGGGTCTGATCACAACTGTGCGTGTATTCCATTTCAGTAGCATTTTGTAAGAGAAAGAAGCAAGACAATACGCAATCTTTTTTCATTAAATAAATAAATTGCAACCTGATGAAATATCTCCATTTTTCACAGTTTCAGAGCTAAATTCTTGACTGCAAGTTTTATGGGACAAAGCTACTGTTTTCCTCTTACTTATAGTACAAAAGCTGTAGGTTATGGACATTAGATTACACACAGCTATCCTGACCTGAATTTCATTATTTTCTTCTGAGGTAACTATGGAAATTCATGCAAAAGGTTATGTAGTCTAGTTAAGCTCTTTAAATCACCCCTCCCCCTTAGAAAGAAAATTGAATGCAACAGTTCCACAAGTGGACATGGACAGAACAATTATGTCATTAGGGAGAGTGCGCTGTGTTCTCATGAGAAGCAAACACGCCTGTTTCCTTTGAGTGTTTCAGCTGAGGCTGGCACGTGCCTTGACTTTCTATAGGAGGAATTAGTCCCAGTTTTTTTGCAGATCCTGAAGGGTGAATAGAAGATCACTGCCACCGTACAGCTTCATGAATCCACTTGCTTTTCTTCAAGCTTTTTTTCCTTGAAAAACAGAATAAACCTTAGGGTGCTGAATAAAAGTTGTAGCTGCAAAGAATATTCCTTTCTTTTCCTTGATATCCTTAAAAGCAGGGGAAGGTAATGCATTCCTTCCCTTCCTTCTCCTGCACAACCTGCTAACTCTGCTTCCAGTCACCAAACCACTCAGCAAAAGCGCACTGGGCAAAAAGTCTGCAGTGTTGTTGCCACTTGTCCCACCTCTATACAGATGAAATCATACAGAGGCTAGCCATGAACTGTGAGATGTGGAAGAAGATCTGCCAAGAAAGGAATGTAACTTCTCAGACAAGAAAAGCATGGACCTGTTGGAGCAAGTCCAGAGGAGGGCTATGAAGATGATCAGAAGGCTGGAGCACCTCTCCCATGAGGACAGGCTGAGAGAGTTGGGGCTGTTCAGCCTGGAGAAGAGAAGGCTTCGGGGAGACCTTATAGCAATCTTCCAGTACCTAAAGGGGGCTTACAAGAAAGATGGGGAGAAGCTCTTTAACAGGGCCTGTTGTGATGGAACAAGGAGTAAAGGTTTTAAAATAGAAGGAGGTAGATCCAGACTGGATATACGGAAAAAATTGTTTACAATGAGGGTGGTGGAACACTGGAATGGGTTGCCTAAAGAGGTTGTGGATGCTCCATCCCTGGAAACATTCAAGGCCAGGTTGGATTGGGCTCTGAGCAACCTGATCTGGTTGGAGATGTCCCTGCTCCTTGCAGGGGGGTTGGACTAGATGACCTTTGAAGGTCCCTTCCAAACCTAACCATTCTATGATTCTATGATTTTTACCCTTTGCAAAGACATTCTAGTATTATTAAATGAACATTCATATGGCGTTCAAAAGCCTCTGGAATATATAGGAACAAAATATTGCTTTTTGTTATTTTGCAGGCAGGCCTAAGGCCCACACCTGGAAGTAGCCTCAGATTAAGATATAAAAATGTCAATCCAATTTTAGTGCTGGGAGTAGCTTAATTTAGTTTGTTGGGAACATGGAGAAGTTCTTCAGTGATTTTCCAAAGACAGTTTAGATACTGTAATGTCTTACTTATTTTTTATTTTATGCAAATATTTAAATTTGATTTTTCTATATAAAATCATACCACAGTCAGAACAGAATGGCCCAATTACTTTTTATCTCATTGTCATTCTATGATTCACTGTAGTTTGTGATACCAGAAAAGAAGCAGAATTTAGGATTCAGATGATAAGACTGATCATCTCCAAAAGGATCCTTTTAAGCCCATTTCAAACCTACTGGCTTATTATTCTTCAAAGGTCATTTCAGATTCAAGTAGTGCTCAGTTCACGTCATGCTTAACAAATGAAGAGCAATGTTGAAGTAATTCTGTTACCCATGAAACAGTGCAGAGACTGAGGAAGGAATGAAAAAAAAATGAAAGGAAAAGAGGGTCTCTTAAAATACACGAAGAGAAAAGGAACAAAAAATGGAAAGGGAAACAGTGCTGAAACCTCCATTCCTAGGTTTCAAAAAAAAAATTCTCTCTAATTCTCAACAGTGACTTGCAGACCACTTGCTCGGATCACAGCGTAGCAGAAAGCCCCACATGACTAAGCCCTTTACACTTGCCTGTATTATTTATCAGCTCCAGTCACAGAGATTCAGCAGATCAAATGCCTGTTTCTGAGACCCTAAAGGGATCATTAAAAGCAAAATTAGTCAGCAAGCTTATTTATTGTAGCAAGTTAAAAAATAGCTACTTTGTGGCTCAAATTGCAAGACAAGCTAAAAAAAGAGTGCAAATTTTCCCTATAACCCATAACTTTTTTAATGGCCTTAGTGAGACACAAACACAGAATGCCCAGTGCTGCTCCATGGAACCCAGATCTCTCCTTGGAAGTAACAACATGCTGATAAAGTCTAGCTTGATTCTCTCACAAGTTTCCACATGTTTATTAATTTCAGATCCAACAAATTGCAACTGAGCTCTGAAAAAGTAAATTAGGTTCTTTCCAACTCTGTAATACTGCTTCCGAAGCTCTCATATGTGCTCTTATCTACACTCAAAACGTTTTCAGGTGGCCCAACCAGCATTATGGATGCTGATATAGTGAGAGAAGAATACAAGTATTTCAGAGTGCTATACATCTAGGGTGTTTTATCCAAGGGACATAGCCCATGGGACAGAAGGGGAGAAAATTACATGCAAACAGAACAAATTAATTTTGTAAATTAAGTTATTACATATGGATAGAGCTGATGTAATATCCCATCCGCTATGCTAGAGATTCCTATTCAAGCACACAGTGTAGAAAACTGCCATCACAGAGGCAATGGTGGGATGCATATTGTGGTTATACCCAAAGTAGGTTCAAAATCATCAAAACCACAAGAAACAATTAATCTAAATTTCACCTCATGATAGCTCTGACCACTGGACTACAAAATACAAGACAAGTCTGCTTTCTTCCCAGCTAGTGGGCTTGGTGTTTCTAAACCTGAACACTTTTAGCAGAATTTGACCCTTATTCACAAGCTGTTTTAAGATGGTACAGATAATGAATTTACTACTTTTTATAAATATAAACTGAGTATTATACATACTGATGCATGCCTCTGCTTGTTTTTACTGTTAGAGCAAAGAAAGCACGTACACATTTCAAAATCAGAAAAGAAACCTTCATATCCTTCCATCTCCATTGAGAAAAGTATCTCTTCTGATTCTTCTGTTCCTCCAAGGAAAATATATGAGATGGTGGGAGGAAAAGGTGTCTGTCTTGTTCTTTCTGTGTTTTGTGTTTGGTTTTTTTGGGGGTTGGGTTTTTTTTGTTTTTTTTTTTTTTTTCACCAAATGTAATTCTAGTCATAGTTACACCAAAGGAAAAAACAAAAAGCCTCAGATTCTCAAGAGGGAGAGGCTGTCTGCTTGCAAAGGTCAGAATTAAATGCTTTTCACAGAATAGTATTTTTAAGAGTGACATTTTAACAGCAGAAAAAAAAATCAGCCTAAGAACTGACAGTTCCGAAGACTAAACAGTGAAGAACATAGATTTGCCTCTAAAGCTCCGGTTTTGGCCAGGTGTGGGGCCACCTGCTGAAGTGTCTGCATTTCCCAGGCTCAGAGAGCAGTGCAGTCTCTCAGGGAATGCATGCTAAGATGGTTTTACTGCACAAATTCCTATCTGAGATGCTCTGCTAATGTATTAAATGCTCACCCACAGCTTTTATACCTGTACAGATTTTACAGTAGATTGAGAACTTTAATAAAAAGGCATGATTCACACAAAACAATTTCAATCTAATTTCCCTCTAGGTGTTAGGAGCAGTAATTCTTATTGACCTTTAATTTTTTTTTTAATTATTAAATTAACAGCATTAATAAAATGTTACTCATTAATGTTTCCCCATAATTCTGCAGAGAATAACTAGCAATTCACCAACGCTACAGGCTTCTGTGATTTGATCCAGTCTCACAGACTTAATGGATGTGATTAAATTATTTTATGCAGAGTAAACATTTGCAGTGTTTCTCCTCTTGCTCCTGTCCCAACCTAAGCAAATAAACTGACTGCCAGCATCACTCATGCTTCTCATGTGAAACCTATTGTGAACTTTCAAAGCTCAGTACTGTAAGAGAGAACCTGATGTACTTCTAAATAAATTCACAGATTAATTTGCTTAATAGTTTTGAACAATTAAGGTTATAGCCTCAGTCATTTGTCTATTAAGTATTTTGTGGGAAATTAAATGCAAGTAGAAGAAAATTATTTTTCCTTTTTTCTTTCCCCTCGCTTAAAATCTCTCCAAAATAAAGTATTTTTCCCACATCCATTCTCACAACACAAATAGTTTTTATTTCTTGGAATTTGAAGGGAATTTTCCAGAAATAAAATGACATCACTTGTATGTTGTACTTCTGTAATAAAAGGTTAGCTTTCTAGAATGAGGAAATAATCCAGCACAACTGAATGTGGAGTGGCTGCAGAACTACTTATTTAGTATTGCTTTCCTTCATATGCGTCTCATCTGGCATGGCTAAATCCCTGATGAGACTTTAGTTTGGATGTGTACGCACCAACTGAAAATTTCCTTCAAGGGATTATTAAAAGCCTTTACCTATCATCCTTAAAATCCTTAACTCATAGAATCATAGAATAGTTTGGATTGAAAGGGATCTTTAAAGGCCATCAAATCCAATCCCCCTGCAAGGAGCAGGGACATCTCCAACTAGATCAGGTTGCTCAGAGCCCCATCCAACCTGGCCTTGAATGTTTCCAGGGATGGAGCATCCACAACCTCTTTAGGCAACCCATTCCAGTGTTCCACCACCCTCATTGTAAACAATTTTTTCCTTATGTCCAGTCTGAATCTACCTCCTATTTTAAAACCTTTACTCCTCGTTCCATCACAACAGGCCCTGTTAAAGAGTTTCTCCCCATCTTTCCTGTAGGCCCCCTTTAGGTACTGGAAGGCCACTATAAGGTCGCCGCAGAGCCTCCTCTTCTCCAGGCTGAACAGCCCCAACTCTCTCTGCCTGTCCTCGTAGGAGAGGTGCTCCAGTCCTCAATCCTTTGAAGCCTTCTAATTCATTATGTTTAAATGAATTATTCAAAATCATACAATCAGTCAGTAGCAAAATCAGGAATGGGCACCAACAGCGTTTGAGAGTTTGGCTTCCTATCCTAGTATCTCAGATAATATGCCACCGTGCAGCTTTAAAATAGTTAACATTTGACCTGATTGGAGAAAGCCGCAGGGCAGGTTGTGAAAGAACCTGTTTCAGGACTACCTCTAGGTTATGAGACATGCACTTTTAGAGTTTGGTATCTGCTCAGATCCAAGGTTGTTTATTTTTCTTTTCCATTAACTGCTTCCAAGTCAGATAGTGGTAAAAGAAACACTTCCACTGTTAGAAAATATGAGCACTTCCTCAGACTTCTCAAGCAAAGATGTTTACACTTCGTAACTTGAAATTTGTCACAGAATTATTGCCACACAATGCACTGCAGAATAATACATTTTTTTCCTAAACTAGTTATTCAACTGAAATTTGAATTTCAAATGAATTTATAAAAACCACAGACCAAGATTGTGAGCAGCTTTTCAAGCTTCAGATATGATGCAGTACAAGCATTGCTGGAGACATGCTTAAAAGCAGATAGCGATTAAAGGTGAAGACCTGCACTTCTGTAATCAATAGCAGAGTTTCCAAAAGGCCTGGGCTCCGTGCTTTCTGCTTCTGTTGACATTGTAAAATGCACGCCCTACTTTCAGTAACATTGCTGAGTTGGTGGTAACTTGCCTGCAGCTGCAGCACAGGGATACCCTAGGGTCAAAATTTTTCTTGTTGAGTGTTTCCAAAGGACAGTCGTTTCTTATTCCCTGATCAACCACCAGAAAGACCTCATGAAAGGAATGAGAAACCTGGGGCCTGATGTTAATGATCCTTGTCTGAGATCTCTTGCTTCTTACAATGACTTTCTGTACACGTCCTCTGATATTAGGATATGAACAAATTTGCTAAGATAGGCCTGTCCTGCCTAATCAGGCTAGCAAACAGAGGACATGACAAGAGTAAGATCTTCCTTTTTGCAAGGTTATTTTTTTCAGAGGTTTTTTTTCCTTGTTAATTCAGTTCCCACTTGGTGACCTTCAGTGGTTACAAAATCCAGATGTTAGCAATAGTAACCAGGACAATTGCCTTTGCTAGCCAAGCAGTTTCAACACTTTTGTATACAAACAGTCTCTAGACTGTTCTCATTCAGAGTGTCCCTCAAAATCATAGGCCAAAGGATCTGATGCAAAATGTAGCATTATCCTAATTAGGGGGGATTAGGTGACTGTCTTGGTGACATCGGGGCTTTACAGTTTTCCTTGGCTACCTGGGACTTTGCAAATAGAATTTAGGATGTGGCTCTTGACCTAGAAATGCATTTAGTGCCAGCTTTTTTGACCATCCATGTCTTTCCTTTTGCAATGCCAGTTAATGTTAGCAAAGGTGTTTAGCTTCTACATGTTAAAAAAGGAGATTTTTCTCTCGCTGGAATGCACTCTCAAATGCCATTTTTAAAATGGTTACTCCTATTATTTTGTACTTTCAGGGCATACCCTGACGGTGATGTTTCTCTGTACTTTCATTTAAGTGATAGTTAATTAAATTCTTTGGATTTTTTTTTTCTTTCCTTGAGGATGAGAATATACTACTACTTTTATTCTTGGTTGGGTTCCTGATTTTCACACCTGTCAGAGAGCATAGACTGGGGCAGGCCACCCAAAGAATAGGGCTCTGAATAGCAGCACCCAGGACAGAGTGAACAGAAATATTTTCCCAGCGTTAGGTACATCTAAAGAACCAAACTAGCCAGAGCAGCAAGGCTCCTCCATCTGAAAAGTCTGGACTTACCCAAATGCCCTCCACTTAATTGAGACAACGTGTCTGAAGAGAAACATTCAGGGCTTGGTGGACGTAAACAGCTGTGTTATGAAGCTGCTGATGTTTGCACTAAATGAGGTTCAGAGAGCAAGATATTACCAAGGGTGACAAGAAATGTTTCCATGAGCACGCTGACAGTGAGTGGAGCAGGACAATACTGGACTGTGTCTCACAGAGAGGGAAAGCTATTGCTAGGTGATGGCTGGAAAGCCAAGAGTGCTTATTTTTTTGTCACAGCTTTCACTAATAAAGACTTGTGATGAGGTGTTTAGCACAGATAATAATGGCTGCCACTTCTGACTAAAGTATGTAAGAATGGGCTGGAGAGTACTTAGTCATTTTCTACTGAAACAGGCCTTATGAACTTATGCCAGGACACTTAAAAATAGGCGCTGAAATGCTGCTAGAAAGATGAGAACTGAAAGAGTTGAAGCACTCTCCTAATCAGACGATTACCTTGAGTTCTTGAAGTCAGTAGAAGTATTCAAGGGTTGCATCTAGTTATGCTTAAGTCTGCATGATTTCAGGTGTTAACCTCAAATATGTAATATAAGCTGAACACAGGAAGTAACACCTGTATAATGGCCTGTAACAACCAAGAAAACTTTACACATGCATCCTGCTTTTCTGTTTTCTTTTATTTTTATTCTTTCTTTCCTTTTAAAGTCATCCAGTAAAATTTCTTCTGTTGAGTGTAATATAAGATTTTCCCCTGTCTTCCTAGATCTGAAAATTCTCCAAAACCTTGGCTGCGGCCAAAGATTTCAAGATGTTCCCATTGAAATAAGGCTGGGCTATAAAGCAAAGAAATTCCTGCAAATGAGAAGCAAACAGTGATTATTGGTAGGATTCATCTCATTAACTTTTACACATTTACAAACCAGATTTCTATATCTGCCTCCCTGACCCCCTACACAGCTCCTGTTTAGAGTCAGTGGAGAAAAAAACAGTGTTTCTTTGGCATAAATAATCTGGTTTCTTTTGGATATCTTCATTAGGATGAGAGGAATTCTGTTGCAGAATTGCCCCTTGGTTTTCTGTTGTCTATGAAGTGAAGGTGGAATGATTAATATTTGTGTAATAAATGCCATCCTGAGTGTTAATGCAAAAACATCATAGCTGGAGTTCTCTCTGAAAATAAACAGACGCAATAACCAACTCTCTTTGCCTTTCACTGTGCCAGCAGATGCATCTGTGAATTTAGAATGAGGTTTTTTTGGTCCGGAAGCGGCAGTAGAATAAGGAACAAAATGAATAAGCAGAGTTGAGTTCAGCCCACATTTTCAAAGGCAAATTCCTTTAAAATAATCTGTACAAAACTTTTGTATTTTATTGTGGGCTTTAGAGGCTCATATTAAAGATTTGCTTTCCACTTCACCTCCATTTAGGCTGATATGAAAGAGGTGCTAAAATCTCTTTCTGAACAGCTCTGTGCTTTGAGAAAGTTCAGATCTGCCTGTCACTCTCACAGTTTCTATGCACTACATTATTTCTAGGATTTTCCTTAAGTGATTTCTGTGCTTTTTCTCTTGTTCGTTCTAGCTGTTGGAAGAAAGATAAATATGCCCCATAATGGTCTTCTGATTTGCTTGTTTAACCTGATAAGGGTCTACTAAGATTAATTTTCCTTTCATACATTTGCTAATAAGGAGACCTTAGCAATCAGAAGATAGCCCCATTAAGCATTTGATTCACACCAGATAGAGATGTACCGTTACATTTATCCAGCAGCACTGGCCTTGTTCAACAGATCTTAATGAAGGATTGATTTTGATGCCATCTTTAATGAATACATGAACAAAAAGATTAAGTCTTTCACTCAAGCTTATCTGAGACTCTGAAAATAATTGAGGAGCTTAAGGTGACAGACTGAGACAAGACTACTCTACTGTAACTAAGCCACTAAAAATACCAGGCTGTCAATATGGCTATCAAATATTGATTGAGTGTTTGCATAGGAGAAACAGAAGTGAATATTTGTTTCAAAATTAATTAGGATATATTCCAGAATGATCAGTTGTTCTCCCTTACGCTTTGTACATACCCAGGAGATCTCAATAAAGCCACAAAATGTATCTGAAAAGTGCAGATACTGCTGCTGACATGATAACCTGTTCAAACTGGAATAGCATCTACTTTTCCTGGGTAGCTTTGGACAATGTGGAATGAGAAAAGACAATAGAAAGAGACACCACAATTTAACTTTAGATTTTTGAGTCTTTTAAGAACATAAACTCTAGCTGCTGATCTTCTATTATCAAAGATTGGTTTTTTTACTTAACTAAAATAAAAATAATTTTAAAACATTACTTTTCTTAGGTTTTGTGTCCCTTTTGTTAAAAGCCACATCATTATGTAAATATCAAAGCTGAAACTATCAGAGATAAGGTGTATTTGCCAGTTTGAGTGAATTTTCCATCTATAATAAAAAGCCTTGACAAAACTAAATTTGAAAATTTTTCATCTATAACTATTTCTTTGCCATGTACTGTAACTTAAAAAATTATCCTACTGTCCTCATGGGGTTTTATCTTTTGAGGTCTATCTTTTGAGGCCAGAGAGTGATATTGCAGCAATACATTAGGGTGAGCCTGTTATTTTATAGAGAAATCCTATTACAGACAATCCTATTATTTTATAGAGAAAATAATAAGAGAGCTTAAATGGTTTCCCTTGCTGTGAACTAGGCAGGTCTAATCTAGCATGGCAGCAGTGAAACAAATATTTAAGTAAAGAATCAACTTTTCTTTTTACTTCCTATTGAACTTCTTTTTCTTTCTCTTTCTTGCTCCTTTGTTTAGCATAATGGATCTAGTGGACCTACACAATTACTGAGACTGGAGACTAGCACACCTTTGAAATCACAGTCTTGGAAAAACTTACTTGCAACTATATGCACACACATGCACATTGAAAATCCACGCAAATATCTGTTTATTCTTACAGCAAAGAGTCTAGAATATTTCATGTTGGATACAAGACAATTTTATTTCTTGCTGTTTTTTTTTTCCTGTTTATCATTTTATTCTTTGTATTTGTGGTAGTTCAGCCCCGATCGGGACCAGACTACGCAGTCTCTCTCTCGCTCCCCCCACCACCCCCCCTCCAGTGGGACAAAAGGGAGAACTGGTAAACAAAAAAAAAAAAACAACCAGCAAAAACAGATGGGTTGAGATGGAACAAAAAATAAATTTAACAGCAATAACAGAAGAAAACAAAACAGTGATGGAATACAAATACAGTATAATGGCTTACAACAAACCTCCACACCTAGTTTCTTCCAAGTAGCAGGAGGCTCCCTTCAGCACCCTCCTCGCTTACATACTGAGCATGATGTCAGATGGGATGGAACAGCCCTTTGGCTAATTTGGGTAAATTAACCCCAGCTGTTAGCTAATTAGTTAACTATCCCAGCTGGGTGCCCCAGCCATAGGGGCCACCAGCTCCAGTTCTCCACCCCGCTCAGGTGAATATTAACTCTATCCTAGCCAGAACCAGGACAGTATTGTATTTTAATCTTTGTTCCCACTTCCATTTCGTTTCTTCTCTTGCTCTACATAAAAGTGCAGAAAAGAGAAAAATGTCTGTAATCAAACATTTGATTTCACTTTGATTGCTGCTTTCACTTCTGGAAGACTTGAGGTCATATTAAAAATATTTCTAAATAATGGCACTGTTACTCTTTCTTCCCCTCAATTAAAATCTAAAGATAGTAGAGTGACTGTAATACAAAGCTGTCTATCTTTCAATATTACCTGATCTAGCAGACAAAAATAAAATATTTTTTTTTATTTAATGCTTTGATACATGCCTTGGTTAAATGGATGACTGCAAAAGAGTTTTATTTTTCTTGTGCAGAATTTTGACACACAGTCTCTTTCCAGTTCTACTTGGTCAGGTATAATGTATAAGGGAAATAAAATTAAGAGTTTGGTTATGAAAATCAAATAAAAGACTCAATATTACTCTAAAATAACTTGATTTCTCCTGGTGAAATCAGAAACCTTTTCAGAAGAAAGAGAAAAATAAGCATTGCCTCTCTTCAGAGAGACTTTTTTTCTGAGAATCACCATCCAGCAGCCCATGCTTGCTGGTCACAGTGCCGTAATGCAGCAGAGATGTTGAAGTTCCCTGGACCCTTCAATTTGAACAAATGGCTATGCCTGCCTCTACCCATCCCCTAGCCTTAGCTCACACTTTTTCATGAAAAAATGGCATGAGTTTTCATGTAATATAGAATAATTTCTAGTCACTTTCTTTCCCATCCTGCTTGGAAAATGGGCTGTTCTACTTGGATGAGTCACACAATTCAATGCTGCGAAGAGGTTCCAATGGCACCGAGTCCTCATCCTCAAGTTTGAAGCTCTCATCCTACTTTTTAGGTTTGTCTGCTTTTCCCCACCTCTGAGCTTTGCCAATATTTCATCTGCTTGAAAAAGTCATCTTTGTATTCAAGACCTCTACATTGCCAGGACTGGCACACTAACTGAGGCTTCTATTCTGTGCTATTTTTAAGAACGAAAGGCGACAACAGCTTTCTTTGCTAGTAGGATGCTAGTCTTCTTTTTCCACTTCCTCTGGGAACTCTTTCCTTGAGATTTCAGGTATCTTCTAACCTATGTCACCATTCCTCTCCTGTCTCTGCTTGCTCAACGGGGCTTTGACACATTTCAGGCAAAGTCCAGTTCTTTGAGAACTGCCTAAACTCTGCACCTTTGTTTTCCTTTGAAACATTGAAATAGCTTGAAAGATATTCCTGTATGTCTGATGGGTTTTTGGTTGATGGGTTTCATCATTCTTTCTTTGCCATTTGTGAAACAGAAATGTCCCCAGCTGAAAAATACTATCAATATTACTCTCATGACAACTGTCATCTATGGTAATGTGACTTTCTCATTTGACCTAGCACAGCTGTTTGGCATTCCTGTTGTTAAAGGCACACTGAATTTAAGATAATTGTAAGACAATTGCTCTTTCTTCACACAACTCCAGATGCCCATCCCTTATTATAAGATCTTTACTACACTCTGATGAGACATTCTGGAAGTTCAGACCATTCTTAATTTAAAGACTCAGTCTTAAATAAAATCTTCCAAGATAAAATATTACAGATAAAACCTTTGAAGTTAAAACTGAAAAATGATACAAAATCTTAAAAAGAACGTTAACTATGAACACTGACTACAAATATTAACCAAGCTGTAAACTAAAAGTGCTCACATACTTTGTGAACTGTTCTACAAGGATACCTGAGAGTGCTGGGCTTTTGGGAACAGCACCTCTGAGCTAAGAGCAGCGGATTCACTCGGGCTGTGTACTGGGGTCCTGTACAGAGGCAAAGACCTGTATCTGGGGTGGAATAACCCCAGGTACCAGTACAGGCCAGGGGACAGCATACTGAGCATACTGAGACCCACTCCAGGGTGCTGTGCTCAGCTTTGAACTCCCTGGTACAAGAAAGACATGGCACACTGGGGTGCATCCAGCACAGAGCCACCAGGGCGTTTAGAGGAACGGCACAGATGGTGGAAGGGGAGAGGCTGAGAGAACTGGGCTGGTTCAGCCTGAGAGAGGAAAAGCTACTTCACCTTGAGGTGGTCCGACACTGAAACAGATTGCCCTGAGAGGCTGTGAAATCTTCATCCTTGGAGATACTAAAAAATCAGCCGGTCCCAGAGCAACCTGACCTTCCAATCGAAGTGATGCTGTGACTCTGTGTCTCAGATAACACAGGAGTAAGGCCCTATGGCTGAGCTCTCATGATGCTCTCCTTCGTGGGGTTCAGGAGGCATAATTCCTGTTAGTCTGTAGCATAAATATTTCTATTGACGACCTCATGTAACTGAGAAAGAACGTCCTGTGACATCCATTGCTTCTTATGAACATTGCTTTCAACACTGGAATTCTGTGCCTCATTTTTACAGTAGAAAATTATATTGATTGTTGCTTTTGCCTGTCTTTTCTGTCTTTTATTCTACTGCAAGTCTCCAGTGTTTCTAAAAGAAATATAGAAAAGTGTAAAAATCCATTGGTCAGCTAAATTAAATAGTGTTGTCCATTCAATAATACCGCCATGCTTAGAAACATGGATCTCAATTGCACCTCTTCAAAACTTTCCATTAAGTTAAATTTTCACTCTTCAGTTCTTTACACTAAGTGAACTTACTTCTGAGATACTAATATGGATTCCACAACTTTTTAATAGCGGTGTTATTTTGTTGGGTATTTTTCCTGTTTTGTTTAGTTTGGATTTTTTAAGAGAGGAAGATCAGGATAAAATTTAGGAAAAATCAGATGTCCTTAGGGACTAGAAGTAATAGAAGCAGGATAAATGTGCAGTGTCAACAGATAATGGTAACAACCTTAACTGCCTGCACTAATCAGTGCCAGAATGATTAGGAGTTACTGATATGCTGATACTGAAAAATGTAAATGAGATTATATTTTGCACATACTATGATGACAATCAATCGCCTGATTAAGTAGATTCTGAAGAATCTCCTATATCAAAAATTTAAAAGAGCTTGTTGAATTTAGCTAAAGAAAACCAGAGGGAACCTGGCTCTATCTGAAGTGGAAAGATGGTATCAGAGGTTTAAGAGAACTGCTTAAAAGGCCCTAGCTGCAAAAAAAAAAAAAAGATTAGTATTATTTTAATCTGGAAATAAAAATGAAGTTTCTAGCTATGGAAGGAGAGAGGTTGCAGAACAGCTATGCAGGAGGAGGAGGTACAAAATCTGTGTGAATATCAATATAGCATGTAAAAAGGGATTTGTTGTGGTTTTTAACTCTATAAAATTACTTTAAAAATGAATTTAAAAAATTAATTGTAAAAATCAGGGAAGGTCTTAAGTCAAGCACTCAAAAGTTAAGATATTTCCAAATTAAACTTGCCTGCCTTGGCAAAATTTATATTGCCCTTTCCCATCTGCATGGTTTCTTCAGAACTCTTGTATTCAATGCGCAGGCACCAGGATGGCGTATGAAAGCAGGGCATGTAGAAAGAAAAGACAGACGAAGAAGGTAGTAACTAGATACAGCTGTACATAATGGGATTCTACTCTTTTCTCTGTCAAAGAAATTCGACATGTTGCTGTCTCTAGGATGGCTCTCTATACTTCACTGTTATTTCCTTATGTAAAAATCTCGCTTCCAACTCTTCAACACTTTTCATTAAGTGAAATGAGCAAATGGTGAAATCTAAAGAGGCAAGTGGTAGGCACAGTTTTAAATTAAAGGAGCAATTATCCACACACAAAGGAATTGGCCTTAATAAATTAAGGATGTTGAAATAATATCTATTTTTCAATATTTTTTTCCATACAGGTTTCTTCTAAATTTGAAAAGGGGATTTAGGGTTGTTTTTTTTTTTTTAGGATCTGTTTTACTTCCTGATCTTCATAGTAGAACCACCACTATGTTCTGATTGTCTATTTGCAGGAGATCTCATAAAACTACTTGAAAGAATTAAAATTCATTTCATTTTAGGTTTGCAGCCTCTCTCTTTTCTGTTTGCAAAGGTATAATTCCAAAGGACACTGTCACGCTCAGCTGCCAGCCAAAACTGAACTCATGCTAGGTCAAGAAGTGTTTGCAGGAGCAAGCCTTACAGTAACTCTTGTATCACAGTGATCCAGATGGAGCAAGATTGATGGGGTCTGGTCCTAGAAATGTTGCTACAGGTTGGAAGAATTTGATAACTTTAAAATATCTTTAACATTTCTAGATAAATTATTAAAAAAGAAACAAACAAGCTAATGTTTGCTCTTCAGGTTGCTCCTACAACATTTTGTGCTTTTATTCCGCAGCACCACAAGAAGGGACATAAGTTAATTAACAACTGTTTTACTAAAGTCCCACTGACATCACTGATGATGCACATTCAAAGTAAAGAGTGAATGTGTCTGGATTGCTTTTGATGTAGTTCTTTTCTGAAGTGCTGGCAGAGATTTTAAATCCATCAAAATGTACTTTGCTCTTTGTCAACAAACTCAACAGCTTTTTAAAAAAAAGTTTAACCTTTAGGTTGATACCATACTTGGCCAATTTGAACTGAGAAAGAGATTTAACAGAAGTTGTAAATATGCAAGGTGAGTAGTTTCATGAAAACTGATGTGCATCCTAAACAATAAATGTAAACAAACAGCTGTTACAATCCCATAAAATGGCCCATGAGATTGTGAGATTCATTTGTACAAAATCTCAGCCTTTGAATCAGAATGTAAGAACTATGCAAAGGTTTTGCGAACCTCTGCCAAATTATCAACATATGTTCTAAGAAAAAACATGGCATTTGCCTGACAAAAGAAAATAGTCTTGATTTCCCATTTAAAATGATGACATTACTCCTGAAATAATGTTTCACGTTCTCCATTTGCTTTTTTTTCCTACTATTTATTACTGGTATTATTTACTAATACTGATCCACAATTTACTTGATCTGGGATTTAAAAATATAAGAAAAGCTGTAGTTAGGAATCCTGCCCACTCATATCCTGCCCATATTTTGCAAAACACAACTAATGTAATTTCTATACAACTATTAATGAGGATTCAGAAGTATCTATTGTTAAACTGTGAACAATTATGAAGTGCTGTTAATTATTCTTATTTAAGTTTGATGCTAAATAAAATGTTGAGATTTATACAGAACTCAAACATTCCCTTTCAGGCTACCAAAGCCCATTGCTTATCTTCAGCGCTCACAGTACATGGTGCTTAGGGAGGCAGTGTGTTGTATGTGTACAAGGAGCTCTGGCAGACAGTGCTGGAGAGAGACTGAGGAGGCCCGTACTTCCCGACTTGAATGAGCATAGGCATGACAGCGACAAAATAAAGTCAACATCAAGTTGTGGAGTATTATCAAAGTTATTCATCCATGCTCTCCTCTACTGGCCTGATCATGCTTTTCAGAAGGGCTAATGGGATACCACGACACAAAAGTAGGAAGGAAAAACACCATGAAAAAAAGGATAGATGTTTAAAAAAAAAAAAAGCATAGAAAGCTTCGTAGACCTTCTGAATAAATAAATTTCAATACCCTTGTAATTTCCCAGTTGAGTTCTTTCATTTGCTGGCATTAAGCTGGCATGCAACTTTAAACACCTATAAGGCAAGCATGAACATTAGAGCTGGTTATCCTTTAATAATTAATCAGAGAGAATTGGGAATTTCCAAGATGTGAATACGCTTACCTCTTTCTCATGCCTACTTTCAAGTGATCTGAGTAGCATCTAGTAGTGCCTACTTCTCTCCAGTTTGAAGGGAGTCCAGCATGACTAGCTAACATTTGCACATCTCTAATAGAAACATCTCCAGTTGCTTAAATGAATCCTAAATTTTGCTGTTTCACTAACCACATTCCACTAATTATCCAGTAAAATTAATTTATGAGATTAAAGAACCTCGAATGCAAGCAATATTCAGCACAGTAACTCAAAGTAAACCTTTCATATTACTAGGAGTCCTGGAACTGTTTCTTACTGTTCGCTTCTACATTGAGCTGTAGCTGCGTTCGTAGGTACTTTTGGTGGAATTTGTATTCTGGTCATTATTAAATTGGCAGAAAGATCAAACAAAAGAAACAAAATTCAGAATTACTCAGCATGAAAAATATGAAAAGTGAACACAAAATTTACAAAGTCATGGTAACTTTGACAAAACTTTCCTAAAAATTCTCACAACATATTAAAATTTTGTAAGCAAAATATTAAGAAATGTGAGTACGAAGAAGGCAAACAATTAGACAAGGAAAAAGTCTAAAAAGCTGACATATGTGGTCTAACTGGCTAAATAACATCCTCAAACAGATACTGGAAATAGCCACACATCACTCGATTTGAATGAATTTCTTTCGGAGAAACAATGTGCCTCACGCCTTTCAAGGTACTTTGTTGACTCAAGATGGGAGGCATCATAAGTTTGGTGATGATCAGGTGTCACTAGCAAAAATGAAAAGCAGATAACCTTGACAAATACTAATTGATGTGAATTAAAATTCAAAACAGTACAGTGATAACTAGGGGGGCATCATCACTGAGACTGAGCTGGTTGTCGAGGCTCTCCATATTGTCAACAGGAAGAGAGAAAAAGGCACATCTAGGTGGTGATTTATCCCAGCCATCTTTGAGAGTGCCTCTGGAGATGCCTCTTTCTCTTCCTGCATTGACTGTAGAGAGTGTTTAGGCAATTTATACCTGATACCCAACACTCAGACAACTAAAGTCAAGTAAGATGAATTCTACCCTGGAGGTAGAAAAAAGGTCCACGTAACTTAGGAGTTCATCAGTCTTAATTGACTGAGAAGAAAGAATGGAGCATCCTAGTAATTCACAGAATGACTCTAGGCCACCAGTCCGCTTGAGTCATGAAAGGCAAATGGGATCCTGTGACATGCCAGACAAGAAATTTTCCATAGATAAAGAAGTAATAATACCACTACATAAAGATGGGTCAGATCTCATTTGAAATTTGATATACAAGCATCAGTGACAGAAGAGAACTATTTAAATTTAAAAAAAAAGTAGTAGTATAACTAGTCTTTTACACTAGGCTTTGGTTAGAAATTAAAAGTAGGTCCCTAAACCTTACATCAGTGATGTTCTGGAACACTCTTATACAAAGAAAGACCATCAAAATCCAGGTGCTTTTAAGATGGGTCTCAGTGCTGCCTGACTGCATTGAGAGAATACAACTAGATTCAGTGAGAAGGCGGCGCCTTTCAACCCAAAGGTTCTATGGACCTAAGAGATATAAATGGTGCAAATTATTCTGCAAGGAAAAAGACTCCAAACGTATTAATGTTTAACTTGCAAAGTACAAATAAGGACACTGAGGAAGAATAATGTAATTTTTAATAAGATTTCTTTTCAACAAGCTTTGCAATGAAAGCTGCATTTTCCTGAATTTCAGAATAAGCAGAGAAGGAAAAAGAAAGCTTAAAAAATTACCAAATTAAAAAGAAAATATAGACCACATTATCGTCAGATGTTGTTCAAACGAGTTGTCAGTGGGTAACTCAGTTAAACAAAATTGCTTCTTTTAATCATTTTTACTCATACTGCTATAATTGTTATATAAGCCTTCAAACCTATACTGACTGCATTGATGTATTGTTTTACATGCAAGACAAGCCTTTATGTAGAATCAGTTTTCTTTTTATCATCCAGTAGTTAATTTATTCCTTTATGTAGGGCTTTCATACAGCGAGAGAGGAGGAAAAAAAAACATTCAATACTAAATTTTTTTAATATCAGTAAGACTGGCAGGAGACATTCAATCAGGAGGAAGAATAGCAGCATTGGAAATGACTTTATAAAATCTGAAAAATGATTTAATTTGCAATCTTACCTCCGTACCACAAGCAGAGCGATGTGGGCTGAGCAGGCTGCCTCCACAGAGATGCTTCACTTGTCCAAGGCTCCTCATGACATTCTCTCAGTTTTGGTGGAGGTCTCCGAACCTTTCCACCAGATGCAACTTTCTCCTTCTGGAGGGCACGCTGGCAGGAGTTTCCACAAAAGCATCTCCAAGGCAGAGGCTGGGTTTTTTTTTCCAGACAACATGTGAAGTCCGGTCAGCGTACAAATGAAGCAGCTGAAAGGCATGTCCTCGTTTGTTCTGGTGAATACTTATCCTTCCTGACTGCTCAAGGAATGCATTGCTGCCTTGCCCTTGTAGTTCTTCCACATATTTAAAGAAGATTTTATTTTTAATATTCTGTTTCAATGACTTAAAAAAAAGATGCTGCAGTAAACATTTTCCTTTTTAGAAGGCAGGAACTACTTTTAAAAGCAAAACCCTGGGAAGGCATCCTTAATGAGAAACATACCCAATATATCTCTTTTTAAGATATGGTTTTCATGTGTAAAAAAAGTTAACAATGAAAGGAGAGAGGAATAAAATAGAAATAACAAGGTCTGGTGAAAATAAAAAAGTGTAAACCAGGAAGAATTAAATATAATTATCTGCACTGTATGAAAGAAAATTGAAATCACAGTTATAAGAAGCCAAAATTAGTATGATAAATAGCTAGTATTTAAGTGTCTAATCCAAGTAGTTTCCTGCGTAAGTAACTATGTTTCAGAGACATTATATTTGTTGAAATTGGACTAAGTTATAAGGCACATCTGGCTGCTTCAGGCAGTAAAGCTTCAGCATTATGAAGGAGAAAGTCAGCTGTACAATTAGCTGTACTACAGCTGTGCCTGTAATTTATTTGCTTGTAGAACTGACCTGTAGCAGAAGCCCTAAAATAACTATTCAGTAAGGCTGGAAAGCTTTAAAGCCTTCCTCTGAAACATGATGACTTTGGACTAGAACGAAAAGAGGGAGTACAAACAGTTTTCTGCTCTTGCTGCAGAAAACAGTTGAAGATAAGTTGAAGCAGTAAGCATGGGTTTATGTACTAGGAAAAGTTTGGTGTTGGGGCTGTTCTTTCTGAAGTTTGTCAGTTCTTTGGGCTGTCCGTGAAGATCCAAGAGGTATCAGAAATTGCAGAGAGGATGACAGGATGATCAGTCTCAGCAAAACTAGAGACCAGGAAGTTCTTCAGCCATCCATCACCTCTGCATTGCTGACTCCAGAACAGACTAGATCCTCAGCTGCATCAGTGGGCATTTGATGGGCAATAGAAGAATCAAAGTAAGACTCAATCCTTTGGCATCACTTTCAGCAAAACCAGTCCTGGCCATCTGGAAAATGGGACTCCTACGAGGTAGTGCTAAGATTGTGTCCTTCCATGGACACTGGAAGACTTACTAATTTATATTAAAGAACTCAGCACTTCTAATGAAACCAAAGCCTGGAGCACTGGCTGAAGCCTTCAGGTTATCACCATTAACATCTAAATACACCACTTTCAAACCTATCCTACATACAAACTTACAGTTTAGCACATGAAAAAGAATGCTTTCAAGGATAAAGCTATTGATGGCATTTACCGTCACCCCATGCTGTCATTTTAAAGGCATACACAATATGGAGGAATCTTGCAATATGCCACTAAAAAGGATTTATAAAACAACTTTTCTCTCTGAAGAGCAACTTGAAAAAACACTGTAAAAACCATTGTGTAACATCTCAGTGTCTCCTGTATCAAATCATGATATAAAAATGGTTTTTATATTTGTTGTTACCAGTTCTCTGCAAATTCTGTATCAAAGGCAACAATCTTCTTTTTGGACCGTTGCTTATAGTAAGAAACAACAATAATACTGTTTATTATTAAAAGCTTAATTCCATCTTTGTTGATACAAACTGCTGTAATGGTAATTCACGGGTGGAATAGAGAATAGAGATTGGCCTTCAAGAAAGAAACATAACTTACCAGTAATTAGTCTTCTTTAGGATGCGTGGTCTATAATAAATCTGTTCTGAGGGTACACCTACGCCTTATCACTCCAGACTTCAGAGATTTTGCTTTTGCAGTAACCATGGAGGATGTATTCACACAGTTGTCATCACCTTTGGCACAATGGCATAAAAAACATAGCATGCCGTAAATCACTTTAATTCTTTCTTAGCGACAGAGACACTGTCTAAAAAATTGAAGGAAATCCTGCTAGTAGAGATGAGGATGTCTTCTTTCTTTGTTTGACTCTCAAATATATATACACGTTTGTTTATACTGTGTGACTTTATGCAATTACCTGCCATAAATTATCTAGCAGAGATTCTTGTTGTCCCTCATGCAAACAGCACTTCTAGATTGACTCTACCAAGTGCTGTTGCAGCTCTTAAGCAAGGTCACCAGAGATGGCGCAGTGCCTGGGGAAAGAAAGGTAGATATATAACATAATATTGCAGTTTAGTAATTCAACAGTCTCGCAGAAGCTGTATACTCAGTTGGAAGCAACAATTCCTAAGCAAATACTGAAACACCACCCATCCATCTAGATAAGCGCTGGATCTATCAGAGATATACACAGTCTGTATGTTTTGAGAAAGTCTGGACTACAAATTAAAGGGAGCTCTTTTGCTATTAGAGATACAAAATAAGGCACGTTTCTTAGAAGCATAAAGGAATGTGAAGGAAAACATAAATAAATCAAAGTGACGTTAAGACACCACTTTCAGCAAAAATGATGGCTGCATCTTAAAAGATTGTCTAGATTTGAAGAATAAGGTCAAAGAAGGAACCACAGGAGTATGAATGTCTCTTGTTTTTCTAACAGAAGATGACAACAAAGCAAGCCACCTTTTTTGGAGAAGGAGAATCCATGAGAACGTGGAATACCAAATTAAAATTCCTGTAACTCGCTTCCCTGGTGGAGGGAAAGGTCTCAATAATCTTAAAGCTCAAGGCTGAGACGGATGTTAAATTGAATTGAACTGAATTGAAAGGAAGTTACGGCAAAGGACCAGATAGCTTCAGTTTGAGCAGGTAACTCAGAACAGTCTGAACAGACAGGAAAGGGAGAAAGACCAACAAGCACATCAACCCAAGAGCCTAACCTAGGTAATAACATGCATTCCCTTCCATTACTTATAAGGCTGTCTCTGACAAGAGAGAAAGAGGAGTGCTGAAAGAGCGAGCCTTCCTGCATCTGCAGCATGGAGAAAAGCATTTCAAGACAGAGATGAGTCAATCAGCCCACATTCTGCAGTAATAGGTAATAGCATTAATAGGAGTAGCAGCAGAAGTCTCTTTGAGAAAGGAAAGAGGACTTGATATTAAAATTCTGTCCCACCACTGCAGTGTGCATCCTTTGTCCTGCTTTACCTTGACTGAAACTGGGAACACAGGGCTTGGAGGATATGCTTTAAGTATATTATGAGGGAATTGTCCAGGAGGCAGCCTGATCACTGAACTACTGTTATGAAAGCGTTGAAGACACATGAACAAGTGTTCAAGAAAGAGTGAAATTAGTGTTGTGGGTCACAAACTGATCTATATCAACTGATAAATCAGTGTAATCCTGATAGATGCACTGGTAGAGCTCAGATAGACTTTTCGAGAAAGTTGGGGAGGACCTGGTAGATGATCTCCTAATAAATTAGTCTAGTTCTCTGTGATCCTCTGCAAAGGGCTAATCATATTCTGGAAGAGAGAAAGAAAACACATGCACATCCTTTTCACTTTAATATTTTAAAAAGGACAGTTGAGTGTTGAAGTCCTCACTTGAGTGAACACCTTCAGATATGATGGAAAGCTTTGAATGCAGTTCAGATGAAGTGGAACTCCATGATTACTGAAGTGAAGCTTCCAGGCCTTCCACCAGTCCCTGTTTGATCCTATTGCCTGAATGAAGAATCAAACCTAGAAGGAACACATCTAATGCTACATCTCAGAAAGATGGAGAAAACTTAAGTGTCTTTCTCCAATGGAAATTGCCTTGATGCTGCCACCACAAGAGAAAGCTCTCATACTTCAAGGAACAGCGGTGCTGTTAGGGACTTTGTCTATGCAGTAATCCTTTGGTCACTTACATAGAGAGGTCCTGCCTTCATATTATCATGATGGAAAGGTTAGGGGGAAGTGCCTCCTCAAGCAAAAGTCTTAGGACAACCATTTCTGGTTGTGTCAGAATGAAATATTCTCCTGGTGCCAAGGATGGTGGCAAGCATTCCAACTTGGCCAATATTAGCATTTTGTAGTTTTGGCCTCCCAGATGAGAGGAGACTCTTGTGGCTTCTTAGGCTACTGTGTAAGCTCCTGATGCACTCTCATTCCACTTTTAAAAGGGATCACACAGGAGCATGCCTTATTCTGAGGCAATAAAGGCATCTCATATACAGGTGACAAGCTATAATTCAAATCTCACTGATCAGACAAGGCAAAAAGGTAATTGACGATTAAATGAACAAGAAATAACTTCATTGGCCAGTGTGAAAATCTGAAATAGTTCTAGGTAACATCTATCAAATTGTATTGAGTTTGTGTAGCGGGAGGCTACAGTGGCAGCTTCTGCTAGAAGACGCTAGAAGTTTCCCTTTTGTCTGGTGGACCTGCCTGGCTCCATGGCATACCCGTGGCTGGCCAGGGCTGAGCCAGTCAGTGACAGTGATAGTGCCATTCTGATAATGTATTTAAAGAGGAGAAAATAAAGCAGAAGTGTGGGCAGAGAGGGGTAGGTGCGGGTCTCACCCTTGGGCCTCCCACTGGGCAGCTGTCTGGGCCCAGCTCAGCCCAGTCCGGCCTGGCCTGGCTGAGAGAAGAGAATAGATGAGAGAAGAGATTATGTGAGAGAACATGGGAGGTGTCTGCCTGAGCCAATTGTGAAGAATTTCTTGTGAGATGAACAGCTGCAGATGCCAAGGTCAGTGAAGAAGCAAGGGGGGGAGGTGCTCCAGGCCCTGGAGCAGAGATTCCCCTGCAGCCCATGGTGCAGCCCATGGTGAAGCAGGCTGTCCCCCTGCAGCCCACAGAGGTCCATGGAGGAGCAGAGATCCACCTGCAGCCCGTGGAGGACCCCATGTCAGGGCAGGTGGATGCCTGAAGGAAGCTGTGGCCCATGGAGTGCCCACGCTGGGGCAGCCATTCCTGAGGGACTGCGCCCTGTGGAAAAGGACCCCACACTGGAGCAGTTTGTGGAGGACTGTCTCCTGTGGGGGGAACCCCACGCTGGAGCAGGGGAAGCATATGAGTTCTTCCCTTGAGGAAGAAGGAGCAGCAGAAAAAACATGTGAGGAACTGACCGCAACTCCCATTCCCTATTCCCACTGTGCCATGGGAAGGAAGAGGTGGAGACAGTTGGGAATTAAGTTAAGCCTGGGAAGAAGGGAGGGGTGGGGGGAATGTGTTCTTAAGATCTGGTTTTCTCTCTCAGTATCCAGCTTTGTGTTTATTGTTAATAAACTGAATTCGTTTTCTCCAAGTTGAGTCTGTTTTGCCTATAATGGTAACCGTTGAATGACCTCTCCCTGTCCTTATCAGCTCTCTAGCCTTTTGTTATATTATCTCTCCTCCATTCCCTCAGAGGGTGGGGAGGGTGAATGATCAACTGAGTAGTGTTTGGTCCCAAGTGGGGGCTAAACTACCACACAAAAATAACATGCTACAGAAAAAGAGAAGATGGTTGCAAGTGCAGGAACCATAAAGAACAAACACCCCCCAAGCCTGAGCAATAAGGTTGACATAAATCCACTGCAATGGGACAACCACTTAAAAAAGAGAATTCAGAAGATGTTCTTAGTGGAGCAGGAGACATAACACATTCCTTTTTACTCTTCCTTAAAGCTACAGGCTGAGAATAAATACTTTTTTTTTTTCATAATGACAAAATTAACTTTAAAATGCAACTACCTATGGTCTATTACATAAAAATGTGTCATTAATAGTATAGTTTCTTTTCAGAATAGAAGTGCACTTCAAAATCAATACTGAAAGGTTTACTTGTACTGTAGTACAACAGGCTGCTAGGTTAGTTTGCCTTTTTTTTTTCCTTATGAAATCAAAAGATTCACTCCTAGATCTTGTGAACCTAAATTTGCTCTCCTCAGAACCTACTGCTTCAAAGTCTCCAAAGGAAGTGTTATTAGGTCTCATGAATCTTCACCCATCAGCGTCTCTCAAATTCCATCAGCACTGACAGAAAATTTCAGATTTCACCCTGAGAACACCTGCAGGAAAATGTAATTAGCCCTTTATTTTCTTTTCAGTGGTGAGTGCCTCATGGTCTCTATTGCTTTGGCCAAATCTAGGTCTGAAAACACGGTAGGGCTGTTACACAGATGGAAGCGCAGTGGAAGCTTGTGATTACTTTCCTTTTGTGCAGAACAGCTACTCCTGAACTTTGAGAGGCAAGTTATAAAGACTGGTTAACGTTAGTGCCACATGCTCAGCAATAAGCTACTTGTGGCATGAACCAAGTTTTCGCAATGAGACTCTGGCTTTTAACATATGCTGCCACAATGCTACAGTTATATCCTATTGAGCCAAATTAATCCTTGATAAAATACTGCTAACTTTAACTGGATTTCAGGGCAGTCTTAGGATCTCTCTTAGATATAAATCGTGTAAGTGACAGAGTTACTCAGGAGCCCATTTCTCAGCTTCAAATAATGTGCTAATGTAAGAGAGAGTAATCCACATCTCTGGTGAGCAGTGAGGACATCATGAAGCATTCTGGATCTTCCAGTGATCATGAATTGATGAAGTTTCAATTAAATAGAAGGAAAATAAATATAGATATGCAGCTTTGTTTCTTAATTTCAAAATGTGAATCTTTGCCAAATGTTATTTTAGAAAACAGCCTGAACTCAGGCACTTAAACATGAAGATCCTTGTCATTTTGTCAAGTTAAAAGATCACTAAACACAGAGTATATATATATTAAAAAATCTATAAAAGAATAGCATATTCCAGATGCTAGTATCTTATTTAGTATTTCTTTACTGACTTAGTGCAACAAGTAGGTACATACTGATGACATTTGTGGATGACATGATGTTGAAACATACAATTAGTGCAGGAATCAATTAGGATGCCACACAGGAAGACAAGGAGACCTTAACATTTTAAGATTAATGGAAATAGGTTATAATTTGGTGGCAACTGACGTGCCAGGCGATACGCTTTAGAATTACTAACACTTATCTTTATTATCATCCAGGGATCTCCTTAGCTGAACAGGACAAGCAGAAGAAAGATGAAAATACTTACTGACAAAGGATGATTGTGAGTCACCAACCTAATACGCCTGTGAATACATGTGATGCTAGGAGACTGCAGACAAATTATTTCCAGCAGCTGTGCCATTGTACAAAGTCCTCATAAGGTAGCATTTAAAAGCCTGCATATAATTCCATGTGGAAACATCAGGAAAAAGACATTCATGTGGTATCAGAATATCTGCGGATATGTGAAATCCTGGGTGAAAGAGAAGGTGCCTTCTAAGAGGTGACTCAGAGCTTGACTAGATGATCCCACTTATCAAAACTAAGACAGGAACATGGTGGCACTTTATGAAGTCACACCCTTGAGTTCAGTGGAGGGTCACTATGCTGGTCAGGGGTGACTTTACTGCAACCTACAGCTACCTGAAGAATACCAGAGAAGACAGAGCCAACTCTTCTGAAGAGTGCACAGTGATATGATGAAAGGCAATGGATATTGTTGGAACATGGAAATTTTCATTAGACATAAAGACTTCTAAATTTTTTTTAACCATAAGGATTGTCAAATATTGGAACAGGTACCCAAAGATGCTGTGCGACCTCCATCCTTTGAGAGTGTTCAACACTCAACTTGAAACATCCTTGAACAACCTAATCTGATTAGACCTGCTCTCAGCAGGGGTTGGACTAGATGAACCCCAAAGGTCCCTTTGCAACCAAAATTATTCTATAAAAATGCATTTAAAAGGAGAAGAAAAAAACCTACCAGTTAAACCTAAAAAATATTGCCACAAAAAAAAAGACCACAGCTAACATCAGGGAGCAAAGTGAGCAGGTTTACAATCAGAAAAGTTCTTAAACAGTAAGGACAACAAAAATCTACTTACCTTTGAAATAAAATTAGATCAATTTATGAAATGGACTGGAATGAAAAGGACTGGACTAGTAACCCTGAAAGTGCCACATCCCTATGATCTGTGTTGATGCTTAGTTGTGACAATCCTGTCTACTTTTGAAATGTAATATTCTGAATCACTGATGACATAAACTCACAAAGCAGTGAAGGAATAGGTACCAATATAACAATTCAGCTTGTTTTTTCGTCAGTATGACATATTCAAAAACCACAGAAATAATTTTACTGGTACTTGCAGCCAAAGAGCAGTGCACACAGCCCCACTCCCAGGGCTGCCAGAATGAGAGCGCTGAATGTGAGCACCCACCAACAAGACAATTCAGCCTGCAGCCTTCCTCTGAGCTGCCCTCAAGAGTCGGTGTGCATGCTAAGTGAATTGGTGTAGGAAACCAGATTTTTCTCCTACAGACAACGTATTAAGCTTCTGATACTGTATTTCTGGAGATACCAGAAATACCACGTCTCAGTTTCATAGCGAAGTGCATCACTTTATGCAAGAAAATATTTCCTTGGCAAAAACTTAAATTTTGTTGGTTTAGTCTTTTTAGTTCAGCAGAGAAAGCTTCACATGTGCTTCAACTGAATGGGCAAGTTTTCAAAACAGAGTATTTATACTCTTTGCACATGACATTATGAGAAACAGAAAGTCACCTACACCAGTTTGGAGAACA
Organism: Chlamydotis macqueenii; assembly: GCF_036417535.1. Taxonomy (NCBI): domain Eukaryota; kingdom Metazoa; phylum Chordata; class Aves; order Otidiformes; family Otididae; genus Chlamydotis; species Chlamydotis macqueenii. The sequence goes on from NC_141556.1 coordinate 135,956,884, forward strand.
GTATTCTGCACTTTTCGCAATGGCTGCATCTTCTTGGTGACTGAAAAGTTTAACAGATTCTCTTGTGAAATCCTATTTGTCCAATGAAAATGAGAGCTTTTGCTTTGGCTGTCTCTCAAACGCAAGACTACAATGTTTTCCAGAAAGGTTCAGATGAGAGAGCCTTTGTCATCACTCAGAGAAGAACTGCCTCTGGCGGGAAATATTTCAGAGATATTTATTGTATTCTGAAAACTTCATTTTATTTCTAACTTATTTACATTTAAACATTCAGAATCATAAAATATGAAGTATAAAATATTTAACAAAATAGATGCAGTTCATGTTGTTCAGATGCACCATAGATATATGATGAAACAGTAAACAGCATAGGAATTTCCTGATGGTCCTCTCTCTCATTTACCAGGGAAAGGAGTGTGTAGACCTGCCCTGTGCGTTCTAGTCTGACCAGTACGGCATCAATCTTTCATTTCGGAGAGAACAACGACACTCTGCTTTCTGTGTCCTCAGTCTTCCACAGTTACTTTCGCTATCTGAAATGCAACACTGTAATGTTGTCAATACAACAGATACCCTCTGAACTTGGTATTATTTTCAATACTTTTTTTTTTATATTATAAGGAACTTCCTAGAAAAGAAGAATCAGGTAATTCAGGCCATATGAACAAAAGAGTAATTTATTATATATATTCTCTAGTAAGTTATAATAGTCTCTTGGATTTTAAATGTCTTTTTGCTATTTTTAATGCTTAAAAATTATAATTTTAAAACATTAAATATTGTGTTATATACATTATGATTTAATGTCTCATTTCTAAACACGGAGCATTATCCAAGTGAAAACTTGGATGAAACAGAAAACAACTTCATTGACATAACAGGCTTTAAAAGTTCACTTCATACAACCAGAGATTTGACTATATGAAAAATAGCCAAACATCAATTTGCTCCTATATGGGATTTTATCTGTTCAGTTTTCTAGTCTTGGAGAGAGGGTTTTTTGGCTTTTGTTTCTGTATAAACGGAAGGACATTACTTGGTCATTACTTTTGTTGGTGTTCAGTATTTTAACTTTTTTTTTTTTTTTTTAAATCTCATACCTATTTTATATAAAATAACAAAATATACAGAGAAAGCTGAGTTTGTTACATTAGTTCATACACATACAGTAAATAAAAGTTTTTTATGTATGGCTTTGCAAAGGTAGATTATGAAGTGACTTTTGTATTTTATTTGTTTAAAAGCATTTTAAGAGAACGTGTTAGTGTGCTTACAATAGCGGCCATGGTAGTTGAATGTCGAGCCAAGAGTTTAATGCTAGGATCACTGGAGGTCTTGCCTGACACTGCTTCTGCAGCCTTCAGAAGACAAATGTAGTTTATTACAACCTCATCTATCTTAGCTATAATTTCCTGCTGCTGTGTTTCAGAGTTCATGACTTTAACTAAACGCATGCAGGCTTCTGTTAAGCAACAGAGTACTTGAAAGCTGGAAGTCATAGCTAAAAGCATTTCCTCAGGGCTTTTATCAGCCATGGCCATTTTCCTGCAGGCACTTCCCAACTGTCTCGATTCCATAGATAACAGTTGTTTGTACTTCGAAAGTTTAAGGTCATATGTTTCTGGGTGTAAATCTTCTCTCTTGCCCATACTTGCTCGGACCAGTGAGAGTAGCTCATTGGCATCCTTTTGTGCTGCAATAAATCCATCAGGCATTGCATATGTCTTCTCTTTCATCACATTTATTCGTGTGATTCGTGCATCGAAGGCCACATCGTTGAGATTCACATCAATTTGGCCACCTTGGATGTCAGCACTGCTCTTCTCATGCACGTTGACTGCCTCATCTTGCGAGGGCTCAGCAACTTCCGGGGACTCCAAGACTTTCTGCTTATTTTCACTGGAAGATGACTGACCAGCTGGTTCTGTGAGCTCACACGGGATCTGTGGTTCAAAGAGACAGGAGAGCTGACGGCTGTCTCTATCATCTTCATCATCATCATCTTCATTTCCTCTGCTTAGGAAACAATAGCTAAAGGGGCCACGACACCTCCAGGAACTGGTGTCCAGCTTCCGCAAGGGCAATGTTCGACACTGCTTGGAGTCCTTCTGACCAGTGCCTGTGCCTGAACACCTCTTGCTGTCCTTTCTATCAGTGCTGACGTACACACAACTCTGGGAATAACTTTTTGACAGCTTTTTGCCCAGGGGGAGTTCCACCTTTCTCTCTGATTTGGATTCGTCCCTTCGGGTGATGTCCAAGCATTTCAAGCTGGCTGCGCCTGCTTTCTTTTCAAACAGCATCTCAATGCCTGCAGATCCTCCAATGATGCTGCTGCTGCGTCTCAGCACTTTCCTGTTGTGTGGCATCCTGAGGCTTCCTCCTATCATGTCATATGGCCATAAACTAACTGTTGCCCCACAAGCCTGATTTACTTTGGGAATGTCACAAGAGTCTTGATTTTGACTTGGCACCTTTGATTCTGATAGCGTGGATGATAGCATGATGGAGTCAGCTAGAGGCTGTCTAGGAAAAGCTGTAGGCATGCCTCCTTGTCTTCCCTTTTCAGGCTCTGTGAAAGCTACACTAGGGGTAGTAGAAGAGCAGACAGAATAATTAAGCATCACCCTGATAATATTCAGAGTCTGAACTTTTAAATATCTTTAACAGTTAGGACAAATGGAGTCCTGGTATCTCCCAGTAGTCTCCATTCCTCAAAATATTTCACAAAAAAATGCATTGCTAGTTCCTGGTGTCTTTTCTATTTCACTAAGATGCCTCTTAAAATCTATTAACAAATTGTAACTTAGGAATAGTTAATTGTTCATTCCACTACAGCAGACTCATTAAAAAAGGAAATAGAAAATAATCTATAAAACGTCTTAAATCTCCCCCAGTACATGGACTGGATGTTTTCTATTAAATAATTAGATTAATCTTTTCAGATTAAAATACCTTCTTCAGTTATACCTGAGAGGGTAAAGAAAGTTACATTCATGGTAATTTTGGTTTTGTTATGTGGGTTTTTTTGGCAGAGAAATTACACTTCTCATTCTTGCTCTCAGTCTCTTCCACTTTTGGATTTTCATGCATTTACACACTACTTCTATGTGTGGGCTGCAGCCCAGGAAGAGGAAAACACTTAAAACCCTATTGAAAGAACTTCCAATGTTATCTGAAAAAAATGCTTTTTTTTTTTTTTACAACAGTAAGATTATAAAATCTCTTGAAATTGGAACTTAAAAATGTGGTAATGGTTCTATATGTAAATTATTCTTTAAAGAAACATCTACTGTCAGATGGTGAAGTAAATACATGCTTAATAAAACAGCAACATTTTCTCATCCTTACATTTGGAGCTTTTTATTCATACTGGCATGTTTTTGACAATCTGCTAAAATAGCATATAAGATACATAATAAATGAATCACAGCTTTTTCTCTCCTACATTAATACACCTTGTGAAGTCATCTTATAATCTAAGGAGTATCCTGGAACTTAAGTGACTACAGATTTTGGAGAGGCTTCCAAAGAGTGGAATGGAGGTCTCTCCATTAATGTCCCCCCAAATATTTTTAATTGTAATGAGAGGGCTGTTTTTGTTTTTTTTTTTAATTATCTTTGTAAACAGCTCGTAAGAACATGTACAAGTAAAATGAATAAATACACCGAAGGTCTAATCCCTCTGTCTGCTACAGACCATGTAGTTCCAGGTGAAGATAATGCCAATGTCACATCTAGTCCTTAATCTTAACATGTAGCTTTAAAAACAAACATAAGAAACTCTTTATTACTGCTGTACCTGTAGTTTCTTTTATCTTGGGGATCCGATGACATCCTTCTCTCAAAGTGCCGAACAGTGGTTCAGCGTTAATTGCTGAATGCACAACAGGCACTGTCATTCTGTGACACATGGCTTCAGGCTGCTGGTGCAGGTCCTTGTATGTCGTTCCATGGTTTGGAAGAATGGCAGCTCTTTCATCTGCTGGAATATAGGCAATGCCCTTCATTGATGGGTCAGAGATAATGTGCTTAACATCAGAGGTACAAAGAGGGGATTCAACAGGGGTAGCACACGTGCTACTGCCTGTGCTGCATCCTGCATCCACTGAAGAGCACTGAGAGCTCTGCAGTGAGAAATGGCCTTCACTTTGCAAAGATGACATGCGCTTAGCCAAGTGGTATTCACAAAGTCTAGCCACACTCTGCTCAGCTTCTGGAAGCTTTGAAGGATGGTCATCTGCAGATAAATCGGTATCTTCTGCGTCATTTAGGTCTTTGGCTGAAGACACGGGAGTCATATCTGGCAGGAAGTTTTCACCTTGGCTAAGCCCTGAGGTATCATCCCGATCCACCTCAGGATCTACTTCATCCTTACAGTCAGTTTCTGTTTTACCAAGGACAGGAACTCTTGGAAAAGTCTTCCCATTCACTGTTCCTGCACTTGGCTTATCTGCTGCCCCATCATTGTCAGGGTACCATCTTTGGCGAAAGGCAGTTCTCTCCACATTAAAAGTGCTTAGGCGTTGACTGTCTCTTGCTGAAAGAGTTCCAAATTTAGCTTTTAGATCTTCATCAGTCTCTGCTTTTTTAGTTCCCTGTTGCTTTTTCACAGTAGCATTGCCATCAGAGGGTGCTTTTACTTCACTGTCTGTCATCTTATTTTTCCTTTTACTAGTGCAAGAATATACCAAGGATCCCATGTGCAATTTGCTAAAATAATCAGTGACAGATTTTGTTTCCATGGTTTCTGGCTCCATTTCCATATTATCTGAATGAAGAATCTGCTTTGAAGGCACAACTTTTGACTGTAGCTCTGCAGCCTGATGACCAGCCAAAGGCTGTGAGGGCTTCATGCCTGGCCCTCCAGCCTGATTCTTAGCGATGGGAAATTCAGTCTGCTCTTCCACAAGGGGTTGGTAGCCTTCACTTGTGGTCAAAAACATACGTGCAGTGTTTTCCGACTGTTTCTGTGCCGCGGCTAGTTCAGAGCTTTCAGTCATTTCAGAGGAATTTGTTTCATTGCCAGAATCTGAAGATGACTCAGGACTATATGCTCGCAGGATAGCTACACCTGCAAGCCACAAAAAATAAGAGTCAATTAAATGACAGCAGCTGAAGCACCTGGATAAGTGACAAGCAAAGGAGGTGTGTTAGAGACAAAAATATGCTTTGTAAGAATACTCTGACTTTATTGCACAGCTCCCGGGACAGGTAGTTTAGTAACATAATGGTAGTTCCATTAAATAATATGGAACATGATGTATGCAAAATGATGGGGGAAAAAAAAAAAGGAAAGCCAAAAAAAAAAAAAACAACCAACCCTCATGAAATGGAGTATTTCCAAAACTAAATGGATGAGATGGAATGATTTTCAATGAATAAATGTAACTATGGTGAAAGAACCTGAATTGTCATTCGTCTGCTGTTCCTCTGAAGCAGCCAAAGCTTCTAGTGCTTGAAGTGTAGAGACTACAGCATCATCTAGCCCCTTCTCACACTTCCCCTCTGTATTAGTAGGGACAGCATCGATAAGCGACACTGGAATGTCATCATTGCCTAGATTACTGGCTTGCTCCTTGTTGTCTCTAGGCTGTGTTGCTTGATTCTGAGAGTCTTCCTCATCTGAACTGTCCCTGAAGCCAGGTGGAGGAGCAGCAATGGCCATGTTTAAGGTATGCAATAGGAAATCATCTTCATTATCATCACCTTCTGGAGGTGGAAGTGAAGTCAAATCAATAATGTCATCACTAGAACCAGAAAGGCTGAGAAGAGCGGGCCTATTGATTTCTCCTACCATAATGTCTTCTTCACAGCTTACTTCATCTTCATCTTCTGCATCATCTGTGTTTTCTGCATAACAAATATCATGCAGCAAAGGCTCTTCTATCCCTTCCGCAGCTCCAAATATTTTACCATCGTTTATAGTTGCGTAAACAGAATTTGTAGCAAACTGAATGCTTTCAGCATCTGGTGCCAACTCCAGGCCTTTAATGTCATTGGCATTACTAATATAAATGGCTCTTTGTTTTTCCAGTACTTCTGGACTTTCATCCAAAAGTCTTTCATAGCCAAGAGTCTGGGGATTGATACCATCCAAGTTGTGATCTCCAAATATAAAGGAAACTTTTGCTCCCCTGGGGGAATCCTGTGCTTTCTTGCTAGATTCCAAACCTGAGAGTGACAGCAGTGAAGGCTGATTAAAATTTCTGCTTTCTTCTGCTTCAGTGGGGTCACTTTGCTTAGCCAGATGCTGATCAAATCCACCTGAATTATACGTATTTTCTATATACAGATGTCTGTGTTCTTTTTGACATAACAGACTTTCAGAAACATCTACAGTCTTCTGTTTTGGATCAGCAAAGGACATTTGAGTCTCTTCATCTCCTTCAGCCAGGAAAGTGGTAGTTTTTGGTATACAATTCCACTCAGAAACAAGGAGATTATGCTTCCCTCTATTTTCAGTTCCTATAACATGGTGAAATAAAATCAACACTGTGAAATCAAAGAGCAAAGTCGTGTAATTTTTAAAAAATAACTTGTTAATACTGAGCAATACACAGGCCATCAAACACTTCAGAAAAGCACTTTCAAACTCACCTCTGCTCTAAGTTTTTACCTGTTGATTTAGTGACCCAAAGTTTAACTGGTACTTTTGTACTTCAGTATAAAACTAAACCTCAACTAGGTACAAATGCTATTTCAAGAATAGTAACACAAAACCAAATCCCCAGCTGATTTCTCCAACACCATATGTATTCTTACAAAAAAAATATATGCATATAAAATAATAACACTCACAGGGAGCATGCATCTGTTTCACAATGGTATGAAAGAAATTAATCACCTGGTTTATTTTACCATTAAGATGCTATCGCAGGCTGAGTATTAGAACATTATGAAGCTCAACTGATACACTGTGGTGGTAGGTCTGAGCCAGCAATCAGATCTCATTTGGTATAGCCTCGTAGTTATCTGGAGGTGCACTGGCTTAAGCTGGCTTCTATTTTATACATTGGACCATTGTGAACATACTGTGCAATGAATACCTGTTTCTCGGCTCCCTGTGTTTTTCTTGTTGGCCATGTTAAATATTGAGCGCCTTGAGTCAACCAGCAGTCTATAGTATCCAGCTGTTAGGCAAGCAAGATTCATTGCATCTGATGACTCCATCAGTAGAGTAATAGGCTAAGAAGAATACAAGCAAGACTTGGTTAAGTCTGTTCCTCCTCATATCTGTTTACCTGCTGACAATACTACTACATGGAGGCAAAACGAATTACATCACAAACATCACTGTGAGAAACACACATGAAAACTTATTTTCTTCACTACCAATATCAAGCAATAACAAACATTTAGATAAGACTGGAGTTGCAGTAAGGTAGAAATCCAACTGGACATTTTAACAGCTGGTTTTGCTCTCTTTCTGAATGAAACTAGCTATTTTGAGACTCTTGCTTCATCTTTTTCTTGCATAGACATTATTCTCACCAAAGCATTGCTTACTGTTACTATGAAACTGCCAATGTCTAAAAACCTGGGACATTAGATGCTGGAGTCTTGCAGTAGCTTGGGAATCTGTAGCTCCCAGAAAATGAGGTGCCCTAAGCATGTGTAAAGAAGCAAAACATGGGAAGCAAACACAGTGAGGGAAAGATCAGGTTCAGAAAATACAGTAGTGAGGTTAAAGCTATCATTACACAGCAGTGACAGTGAATATTACAATGACAGCTTAAAAGATTTCAGTGTTTGTGGCTTTACATTACTGAAAAGACAAGTGATGAAAAAATAAGTAGATAAGCAGAGACAAAGAGAATGGAGAAAGACCCTCAGAAGGGAGATGAGTAAAGAAAACAAATTCAAAGCATTTAGGAAAAAAAAAGTCAGATCTAACAGAAAAATGAGAGACCTCAGAGCTCTGAAAAACTATGGCTGTCAGGCTAGTGAGCACTGAACCTGAGACATCCATGCGAAACATAGTTCCTTTAATTCCCATTTCTTTTGCCACAATATATAAATTTATTTGCCTAAAAGTTTTGCTCATATTTCTGTAGCTTTTAACAGCTAAAAGCTGTTCTTCTCAAACTTATTTTAAGGTGGCTAGCTTCTACAGCTCCTAGGGAGGAAATAAAAATGAGGCCCTTACCATGATACACAGATAGAAATTACACTGTAGACAACCCATCTTATCACTCACAGTTTGTAGTGCCTTATAGCTAGGTGTACATTTGTGACAATTTATCATAATTTAGCGTGCAGAGCCCACTGTCACAAGACAGATGCAGGGACCTCCATCATTTGTTCCAGGAGGAACACTGCATGCAGTAGGGATGGCTCTCCAACTCACTCAAGCCTTTACTAATTAAAAGACAACAGATTCTGATGGAGGCTGTGGCCAAAACATAACAGATGATCGTAGGTTACTACCAAACCCACAATAGGTCTGAAAATTTTTTTAAATACCAGTGCTACAGCATCTTAGGTCAAAATACCCTGGGTGCCGTGAATGTTCTATAAACAGTATTCAGCAACATGCAAAAACTTATGTTTTTTTTTTTTCTTTAAAGTATTTTGTGCTACAGTGCTACACTGGAACAGGTTGCCCAGAGAGGTGGTGGAGGCCCCATCCCTGGAAATGTTCAAGGCCAGGTTGGATGAGGCTCTGAGCAACCTGATCTGGTGGGAGATGTCCCTGCTCCTTGCAGGGGGGTTGGACTAGATGACCTTTGAAGGTCCCTTCCAACTCTAACCATTCTATGATTCTTTCAAAGCATTCAACTATAGCTATAAAAGTTAACTGTAAGTTATTAAACCTACAATGGGTTAATTAATCTCTGTTCTTTCGAGTGACTACTGAAAACTAACATTTGAAATGCTATGTTGATCTCAGATTTTCTGCAGTGATTGACAGAAATGGATGATCTCCACAGAAATGTCAGATTGCTGAAAACAGTCCTGTGAACTACTGTTAATCTGAACAGTGACAGCCAAACTTTTATTGCCTGCTTCTGCCAAGTGATACATGTTTGAGAAGACATTAAAAAGAACCAAAAATAAAATAAAAATCCAAACTGCTTATTCATTTATTCATTAAGAATATACTGGCATATATGACATATATTGACATATTCAGAATCTGAATATGAACCTGCTACCTTAGGGTAAGCCAAGGGATGAAAACATCAGTTGAGAATAACTACCTGCGTGTGCCTGCATCTCCTACATAGGACATGGTGACAATCCCTACTTGTGTCCTGCAGAGAGGCATTTTCTTGGCAAATTCCACCTAGAGTCTCCTAGATTTGTGATTTAAATGTTAGGCCAGTCTCTCTGGGTTTAAGAGTGCATGTGTCAAAATGGAAGGAGATGGGGATAGACATGGTTTTCAATAAGACGGTAACAATTATAATATAAAACAACACAATATCATGGTAATATACAGTACTATGGCATAGAGTGCTGCATTTTACATATGAGCAGATGGGAAGGATTTAATTTCTGTATAACTTTCTCCATCTGTAAAAAGGGTATAATACCTTTCTGATAAGAAGGCTACAAGTTTAGCACAGTAATGCAGGTAAAGGAGCCTGAGATCCTCAGATGTCATTGCTAAGTAAGGTGAAGGAGATGCTGTGTTCACCAACCTGTACATTTCTCTTAAGTCGCTCTCAAAGATCTAGATTAATTTTCAACAATGTTTTTTTAATTAACTTAAATACAGGGAAGCAGTTCCAGGTCAATAAACCTAAAGCATTCAAAGCAAAAGCTTAGTAAAATATTCCTTGTGTATCTTTTCTGTGTATAGCCGGGTAAGCAAAAAGAACTGCTAGGCTCTATTTATTTTCATAGAATATTTAAGTTTCAAATATAATGAGAACTCTTTCTTCAATCTCTGATTATCCTGATTAACGCTCTAGACAGTTTATGAAGTCTTTCACTTCAAAATCAAATAGAAAACACACCAAGAAGAACAAGGACAATACAAAACTCTATTCATTGCCACTAGATGCCACAGACACAGTGTTAAGCAGGATTCAAGAGGAATTAAATGAGTATAGGTAGATGATGAGCATCTATGAATATATTATGTAGGGTATAACACTGAACTGGAATTATAAGGGCTAAGAAAAAAAGTCTGCCTTTTTACAGTTTATTTCATTGGTAACCACTACATGGTTACTTGCAGTGAACTTCGCAGATAAAGCACTGGATTACAGGGGACACTGGTCTGATGCAGCTGGAGACTCTCTAATGGTAATAATATTGTCTGTCACATTAGAAGGAGCTTCTAGGGGCTCAAGGAGCTTCAAAAGAGCCAATTTCATCATCACCTCTTCTCACCAAGGAAATCAAGGAAGACAACAACAAAGTTGCCCAGGGTCAGTCAAGAGAAAAATCAGAATAGAATACAACTGCTGCAAACACCAGTCTGGCACACCGTAGGCTCCTCAAATGCCCAAGCTGTGCTCTACATGCACTCTGATTCAAAAAAAAAAAAGCTAAAAATGCACCCTCAGAGTATTTCTGGCATGAAAATTTTCAGACCAGTACAGTCTGATTACATACTCAAATAAAGACAAAACCATTATTTAAAGATAGTATATCAATACAAATCAACAACAAACTTACTTTTACATCTAAGACATGCAGCTCAACTCTAACACTGGTTTCGTCTTCTGTAAACATCTCAATCCTGTTCACGTGGCTGAAGTCTGCCAGGAGAGCCACCAGGTTTGTTTTGGTGTTTATCACATGACTGATTCCATACCGTGGCCCTACTAACAGAGTCACTTCTGAACGCTTTTCTCCCTGCTTTAGCAAAAAAAAAAGAAAAAAAGCAAAAGTAAAAAACATGATAGGCACCACACAGTGACAAAAATTGCCACTGCCTTCTTTCGTTTTCATGGGGCTACACTTGCCTGGCATTTCTACATTAAAGATTAATATGCTTTTCTAAGAAGATACGATATAGAAGAGCATACATAACTAAAAACAAAAAGTAATGGAATCTGCTCCTTGATATTGACTGTACTGTAGTTTTTACATGGATAGTAAGATGGACTTGGGAGTGCTGGTGGATGAGAAGCTTAACATGAGCAGCCAATGCGCCCTTGCGGCCCAGAAGGCCAACCGCATCCTGGGCTGCATCAAGAGAAGCGTGGCCAGCAGGTCAAGGGAGGTGATTCTGCCCCTCTACTCTGCCCTGGTGAGATCCCACCTGGAGTACTGTGTCCAGTTCTGGAGCCCCCAGAACAAGAAGGACATGGACCAGTTGGAGAAGGTCCAGAGGAGGGCCATGAAGATGATAAAAGGGCTGGAGCACGTCTCTTATGAGGACAGGCTGAGAGAATTGGGGCTGTTCACCCTGGAGAAGAGGAGGCTCCGGGGAGACCTGATAGCGGTCTTCCAGTACCTCAAGGGGGCCTACAGAAAAGATGGGGATAGGCTGTTTAGTAGGGCCTGTTGCAATAGGACGAGAGGTAATGGTTTTAAAATAGAGGGGGGTAGATTTAGATTAGAAATTAGGAAAAAATTTTTTATGATGCGGGTTATAGAACACTGGAACAGGTTGCCCAGAAAGGTGGTGGAGGCCCCATCTCTGGAAGCGTTCAAGGCCAGGCTGGATGAGGCTCTGAGCAACCTGATCTAGTCAGGGATGTCCCTGCTCCTTGCAGGGGGGTTGGACTAGATGACCTTTGAAGGTCCCTTCCAACCCTAACCATTCTATGATTCTATGATTCTATGGACAGACAGATGCTTCTGTTAAAAGAAAATCTTTGTCATTGAGAGTTTTCCAGACTAATATTAGTATTCTATAGTTAACTGGATGGTGCTATTTGCCAAAAGGGTGCTAAGCTATCTCCAAATCCCCAGTAAAAATTCAAACTACAACAGGAATGTTATTTTCATCGTTAAAAGAAAAAAAAATGATTTGGTTCAATATAACACTTATTTTTTAAGTATATGAATAGAAGCTAAACTTCTAAAGAAAATTAGATGGTCTAGCTTTTGAAAAAAGATATTTTGATTAAAAAATCAGGAGAAGAGAGAGACTATTTCAAGAGAAATATTACCACCAGTGTTGCTTTGAAAACACGCCCTCCATATAATCGTAGATCACTGAGGAACTTTAGATAATGCACCTTGGCTTGCAGAGCAGATAGCTGAGGAAAGAGAAACAGGGGTAAGAGGTAGTGGTGGAAATTAACACATTATCAAATTCAGAAGGAAAATGTATCTGTGTAGTCTAAGGAGAATGGACTGCAATAGCAGCTCTTCAGAGCCTAAATCATTAGATGCTTGAGTTTCAGATGAGGAGAAACAGCTTAATTTTTAAAATTAAGATCTTGCTTGCTTAGTTAAAATGCACTGAGCGCTTGGGTATGGGTAGATCAGAGCAATGAAAGAACATCATAACTGCTCCAGTGAAGGGAAAATGTTAAACTACTCAGATTAAACATCTGTTCATTGAGGGATTTCAAGGCTAGACAGCAGCTTTCCATTCATAATCACCATCACTTCTTAAACATTTATGTACCTTTTACAGAGAAAGAGAACAAAGAATTTGCTTTTGTCAGCTGTGTGTATTACATTTTGCTAGGTACTTGTGGCATATGGCATATTATTCCACCTCATTACTGCATTTCTCATTTTTTAAAATAAAACTCTTACACTATATTTAGTAGGGAATAGATCTGAAAGCCAAATACAGTACACCTATACATATGACCATATCATGCAATACATGTCATAAATTATCTCCTTTTTCTCCTCTGAGCTTAAACTACCTACTTAAAAAGAAATAACTTGGAAATATTTTATGAGACTGAATGGAAACAGGCAACAGTTCATTTCACCCAAAGAGCCTGGACCCAAACCTTATACCTCCCTTGAGTAAATCCTTACATCTGGACTTTTAAAAGATAAGATAAAACAAGCTCATCTCATTTACTCTTCTCATTTCAGCCACTAGATTTCTAGTTCAAAATCTTATTTGATCTTGAACAACATTTTAAGAGCCCTGACACAAAGGTTTTTCTAGACACTAAGGAGGAAAGGAATCTGGAGCAGAGCAGCTAGTAGGAATGCTTTCCCCTTCCCTTCACTAGGTGTTCAGTTGGTGGAGAAATACACAGGGGTTGTAAAAAAACAGGAGAATCCTGAGAATAACAGGCTTCCCTTCATGTGGAGGAAGAGAAGGCCCCAGAAGGAAACCAGTTCCTGTGTTAGTTCCTACAAGTAAGACAGAAGGTGATGATGAGCTCAGATGCTTTGTTTCTGAGACCTACCTGCTAAAAAAACAGGTGGGTACACACCATATTTCCAAAGCTCAGACTAGAAAATAATGCAGCAAAACCAACGAAGTCTGCTTGCTGCAGAAAGGGACTGTGGCAACCTCTCTTCTAACCAAGAACTGATACTCTATACCACTGTCATCACCTGCAATGCCTGCAGCAGTGATGGCTTCCAAAATAAACCCATACTTAGGCTACCAGGATAAAGAATAAATAATCATCATTATTCAGCTTTAGCCTCAGCAGTACAGGAGATGTGCAGTGCTCCAGTCAAAAACGTGGCCTTTCTTCCTGAGCATTCCAGGTCAAACACATAGAACTATGTTTACTATCATAACGTGATCTGAAACCTTCAAGCAGGATTTCTGCTGATCTCAGTGAACCTTCGCTTAGGCACCAGGTGTTTGGGGTTCTTTTGTTCAGAAACAAAGTGTCATGGAGCAGGATTCAACTCATTTTATGTCTCAACTAGTCACTCTTCGGTTCTTTTTATAGTTCACGGAGAGGAACAGGCATTTCTAGGACACAAGTCATATGACCTATTTTTGGTTCCTAATGTGGGATGGGACGAATCGCTCCCTAGAAGTGTCTATATCTCTCCATTCACTACAAAGAGAGAACAGATGACTTGCATAAAGAAACCTCATTACGGTGTCTAAAGCCAGCCTCGGTTGCATGCATGCAACGAAGGCATTTCTCAGAGATACTCTCTTCTACATGCTTTTTCCAGTTGAAGTGAAAGCTTAGTGCTAAGAAAAGCATTTTACAGCAATGATGGTCATTTACTGTAAGAAGCACCATCTATCCAGTTAGATCTTGGCCAGTGAAGAGTCTCTGTCTACAGCATAATGGAAAACAATCCTGAAAAACAGCATTTATGTCAGGCCCATTGGTTAATGTGGTTCAGATGGGAGCATCAGAGAGAGAACAATAACTTTCCTAACCAGTCAGCCATTAAAAGGAAGCACTAAATGAATTTAAAACTATATATCTTTATCAGACATGAAGTACTAATAACCAGTTTTCTGGCACTCTCAAGATAAGACGATAGTTTAGTTGGGCTATAATTAATTATTTTAATTGTTCTTGGCTATGTTGTACCAAGCACCCGAAGTTAAATCTCTGAAAATATAATGGCTAGGTGTGTCTCTGAAGGATTAATTTTAAATGTTTCCCATGCGTGCCACCCTTTCAGTTCTTTAAAACGTATTTTCCATTAAGATGCAAATGTAATACCTTTTTGCCCGGAGGAACTAGGTTTTGATTTGCTTTGACAAGGTGTGAAAGTGCTTTCTTTATGTTCTTTTCTTTCATGCTTTGCAGCACAGCAGATGGAAGAAAAGTCTCTAATCCCCATTCTTTTCTGCAATAAAAGGCATATATTTAATTTCACATTCCTCTGATGATTATTTATCTAAAGACTGGTGACTATGATGCCAACTGAATGAACACCTGAAAACAGAAGGAGAGTTGATCAAGTCCAGAGTTTTGCAATAACACAAAATTTTTTATATTCACACTATACATTACTTATGAAAGGAATGCTCTAAAGTGATATAATCTCTCTTCTATCCCTTAAATCTCTTCCATCGAGCTATTCAGAAAATATATTTTAAGTCTTTATGTCTAAAATTTATGCTGTATTGTTAAATACCACTTAATTACATAGGCAAACACCACTATAAAATTAAAATTGCAGAAAATTTAACAACATAATGTCAGATTTAATTTTTTTTTCTACGCTGTTTTTAGAAGAAGCAAACCAGCCAGCCATTGTCTTTGTCACTCATATTTTGTGGGCTCTCTCCCTCTCAAAAACAACCAGTCCCTGTCCTTTTACCAAACTTTATTTTCTGCTTGAAGCACGTCTTTTGATAGAAGACTGATTCTTCACTTGTAAGTAATTATTTCTGCTGATTGATTAACAGGATACAATACAACACGATCTGCAGTAAGGTGAATAAACTTCACAAAATTGAGTGTGCATTATAATAAATACAGTTGCATTTTGGAAGTTTTCTTTTTCTTTGTAGTTACATATACATGTTGCCTAACATTAACCAGGTGCTTACTGGGATACTTCTGTATCTAAGAAATCTTACAAATAGAATCTAAGGCCCTACAGCCTTTCGAACCAAGAAATCATCTGAATCTTACCATAATAATCTCTACTAAAACGTTAGGATTCAGACCTTAAAAACTTAGATCTGACCATTAAATATATGAAAGCGAATAAGTTAATCTTATTTACATTTATAGGCTATTTCACAGGCCTAAACAGATCACCAAAAGGTAAATGGACCAAAAGGTCCATACTTACAGCTCTTAACACACCTATATCAATTTCAGCAACAAAGAATGAACCTAAAATTGGTGCATGCATACAGACGTATTAAAGAAACAACCTTGAAGAACCTATGAGTTACTCCTAATGTTTCACTTCTAAAGAACATACTGCATTCTCAACTTACTCTATATATTTGAGGGAGATTTTCTGAGTTTGCTTGGTGGTCACAGTTGCAATATACATCTGTAATGCAGCCAACCGCAGGGCAATGTCATATTTCAGTTCTGGTCCAAATCTTTCCTGAACCACGTCGTTACAGCTCTGCCAAAGAACCAGTAGAGGGAGTATCAAGTTAAAAAATCTTGCACTAAAAATAAATTACAGTGTGTTGTGTTTTTTTTTTTTTTTTAACATTGCACGAAGAGTAACCCTGAACTCAGAAGCGGCACCATGCTGAAGGTAGGACTGTTGCTCTCACAGGTGTCAGATGCTCACCAGGGTATGGGCACGTCTGAAGAACACAAGGACTTCTGCCGAAGAGCAGAAGGCATGAGCATTTTGATCTAAGCTCTCTTCATCCTTCCTGGGGACAACAGTAATCCTTTCTTACAAAGAGTCCTGGGAGGGTATCACTGTATCTGGACTCAGGATAGCAGGATTCTACCTGGTGAGACACCCAGGAGAACCACATTGCTTGTACATCAGTTTTCTCATCCATTTTACTGGAAGTTCCTTTTCAGACATCATTTCTGTCTGATATTACAGTACCAGAAGTAAGTATTAGCAATTACTTCAGCTTCACTCTTTTCTAAAACCAAATATATTTTGGAGACATATCAAAGCATTACTTTTTGGAGAGACTTATGAAGGAAGGGGACTTTGCAGATGTTAAAGATTTGCACATTCCCAAAGTGCACTCATTTGCTTTATGCAGTAGAAATAAAAACCAGGATTTACTGCAGCCATGCTTTTCTACGAGAAGATATAAATCTATATATACACTGAGTGCAACTATCTTTTTATTCTCCCTTACACGGACAATGGCCATGCTTTCACTTACCTGTACATAGAGATATTCAAAAGCAACTGGATCTCTTCTTAAAAGATCAATGGGATCCTTTGGGACAAAGCTAATCCTGAAAAGACATCTCATCTTATGCGAGCTTGGCCTCTGGGTCACCTAGGACAGTGCAATAATCATATCAGAGCTTAGCAACCCTGGTCATGCAACGTGGTCTGTAGTCTTGGGCAATGTGACCCTGCTCCAGAGCCATGTGGTAACAAGAAAAATAAAATTCTGTCCAATGAAGAGCTTTGCAATGGGCTCCTTATTAAGTTCATTACATAAGAACATCATACATATAGTCTTATGGAAAGACTTTTAGACTCATATAGGCATGACTACAGCTCATCCTCAAAGCCAGAGAATTCACTCGTTCAAAACCAGAGTGAAAGAATAGAGAAAACAGGCCTTAATGAAAACCATCCAAGTGAACTACAAAGTGAGTTGCGTTTCAGCAGGACCAAAATACTCGTAAATGAAAAGGGCTAGAAGATTTTTGGGGAGAGGCCACATTTTATTTCTTAGACTGACTGAGAACACAGGTGAAGTACAGCTTAGCAGCTATTATTCTCACTCTCTCTCACTTGTTTTAATCCACTAGACAATTTGCGAGAAATTTGGTCTTTTGAATTTTCCTGGGTTGTTCTGGATTGAGAGACCTATCCCTAGACTTCTGACAACAACAAATCTCTCCCAATATATTAAAAAACTTAGAAGACTGCTTTGTTTGTTGGTCAGCAAAACTTTGTTAGGCATGTAACACCGTAACCTGGGTATATTCATGGGGGACCACCACATAGCTAATGAGGAATTGGATGAAAGGGTAACAATCCAATAATACCACCGTAAGTCATGGTCAGCAGCAACACTAGAATGGCAAATTAAAGAATTGCTGATTTTACAGGAACTTCAAAGAAGAAACCCTCAGAATGAATGTAGTTTATTTAATTAGACTAATGCAGTTAGAGAGTTAATGTACTTTATAATCAACATCTTCAATTGATAAAACTATACTTTAAAAAAAATCCCCAGTGAAGTCTCTATCTTGCCCTAACAATTTTCAAAACATATGTTTATCTCACATTGTCTCTGACCTCATTCCTAAGTATCTAGGTGTACTCTGTATGTATAAATAAAAGCTCTGGATGGGATTTTCAAAAGCTCACTGTGTTGGTTTATTCTGATCCTTCTGATTTCAATGGGAATTTTACAAATTACTTCAAAGAGAGACAGCTGGGCCAGGAGAGCCTGTATTGAGTACCTCTGGATATTGTGCATTCATTAGGTAGCTTACACCCACACAAAAAGAAAGTTAACAGGGCAAAGTCAAGTGCTTAAAGGTTAGAAAATGCTAGAAAGACTGTTAGCTGGTAAATTAAGCTCCTTCATACCATTACTCAGACTTCAGTTATATGATTAAGGGAATTCTGGCATTTAAATTAAATATCTTTCCCCTCCATCTCATCTAAGAATCCATTTCTCTGTTTTGGAAAATCTAGGTGAAATGTATAAAACACTAACATTCTCCTGAAACACAGAAATATCATGGAAAATTTCAGGTTAAACTATTTGGCAAAACAATAAGCAGCTAAAATCTGGGTCCTCTGCTGGGAACTGAGGGGCGACTTTACTAGGGTTAGACTAGGGTTAGACCTGGCCCATCAGGAACCTGATTCGCCTCCCTGGTCTAAGGAAGAAAGTCACACCAGCATTTTCCGGGTCACAATTCATCATCACTAAAGTGACATAACGTATTGCTGAGTAAAGAAGCCAAACTTGGCTTCATCATAAAAAGTATTGTTTCCTGTCACCCAGATACAGATCTGTATAACCAGAGAGGAACCAAAAGCAAAATAAAGTTTTTAAAGGGATTTGAGCAGACTGTTGTTCTCAGAATTGTTACCATTGGTTTTCCAGCTGTTAAGAACATTTACTAGCTGGGCCACATATGATATGAAAAAAGCTTGATAAATATTTCCTAGCTTTCAGTCCGATCTTTAATGAACTTTTACATACATTTTACTGTCCCAATGAAGCAATGAAATATGATGCTTATAATAGAAAAATATTTTTTTTTCCTGCAAGAACCTGATTCTTACAATCACATCTAAAGACTGTTGCTATTTGATAGCTGTATCAAGTTATAAATCTTGCAGTTAACTCACTTCAGTAATGAAAAAGATGAATAATTTACTGATTAACCCATCTCATTAATATCTGTGGTCACATATCATTATACAAACCTGAGTTAGAGTCTCCTGTTCATGTAGCAAAAGGAGTTTCGTTCCAGATCCTTCAACTCTCTGCTCCAGCATCAGGGAAAAGTGTTCAATACACTTGATGGAAAGCTTTTCTTGGAGTGTCAAGATGACATCCTAATTAACAAAGGATTTATAAAATGTGCTTAAATTCACAAAGTGCTTGGGACCCAGTACTTCACTGCCACACACCCCGTATGTGCCCAGTACAGGGTGGAAGCCTGGTTGTGTTTTGTTACCTGTTCTGCATGAGTATACAGGACATCACACACGTTCACCCAGTGAAAAAACACTGCCTTTATTTTGAACACCCTTGAGACGGTATCAGACATGCATGTGAAACTATATACATGGAATTGTTCGGAACAGACAACATTCTGTGCAGTTTGACTTGCAAACTATACTTGTGTGGCCCTTAAATCTTATCTCTCTGTCTCCCTGGAAGTAAAACCTCTCCATCAGCAAAGGAGAGATGGTCTTGCCACCCTTCTCTTCTTACTTTTGGGGCAGGGCCACCCAGCAATACAAACCAAATTTATACATTAAAAAAAAATATTAAATGAACAGCCTTTATTTCTTCTTATGGCAAGGGTGGTTTTTTTTTTTTTTGAAGTCCACTTCTTGATATTTGTGCTTAATGGACATTCTTGAGTTTTAAATGCTGACAGAAAAGTCAACGATGTTGATACCTGTGCAGAAAAATAGCTCTAAATTCAGGGACTACATCAATTTATAGTATAAAACCCATTTTCAGACACTTTTACTTAGGTTTTTTTTTTCACATTGGATTATGTCTAAGGGTAATCAATTAGAGAAATATTTTTTCTAAAATAACAGCTAAACAAACCTCCTCACAAAACCATTCAACCAATCCCTACTTTACTTTCGTATAACACTTTGTAAATATATGCAAGAGTATGAATATCATCTGGCAAGGCATATTTTGCTTTAGAGAATGTAGTAGGAAAAATAAATATATAATGACCCATCATTTAAAAATAGTTTCACATTATGTTGGTGAAAAGATTAAAACATTTCTATCCATCCAAAAGATTTTTAGATATACATAAGCATCCAGATGGATAAGACTTACTAAGAAGGTAATATCAAATTGTAATCCAAGTATTTTAACATAATTTAGGAAGATTAATTGATCAATTACAGTGTGTTCATGGAAAATCAACACCAAATTGGTGGAAGGATGAAAAATGTATATAGGAGGATGGGGACAGCTCTGTATAATGTAAAGAATATAAGACAGTAGTAATGGATTGCAAGGAACCATTCTAAATAATGGAGGTTAATATTATACTATTCTGACTAATGGGGAATTTATCACTTACACATTAAATCTACTTTTATTTATACTCCTAAACTATGCTCAAAGACAAGGGGCATAACAGTAACATGAAGAGATAGAATATCAAAAGTAAGTATTTAAGAGAGGGTAATAATGGCACTGTTTGCCACTAGTTGTCTTGGACCTTTAAAAATATGATGCTAAAGCACATAAGCACTCAATTATTGAACGAAATTTTTTGCTAATCTATCCTCTCATCCGATAACTTAAAATGAGACCAGGTGCTGCCTCCCAGCAATAAGGATAGCCAGGACTGAAGGTAAGGCACTGGTTGCATCCTTGTTAAGTGGCGAGTTACTGGACTGCTAGGGGTGCTAGGGGTGCATTTGCCTTCACTCAACTGAGGCACATCTACTTCACCTCCGTTTAAGAAAAGAAGCAGCAATCCACACCCACTCATGCACACTGGGGGATATACACACACATACATGCAAGAATATGTAATATATAGCTGTGTAGGCTACAGAATATATAACTGCCTGAATTAGATGCAAAGGACATTACTCCTACAAAAAGTTAGAGTGACTAAGGTCAAAGTAGTCTTACAATATCAATACAGCTAGGTTGCTGAATGCAGGTGGGTATCTTTGCAAATGACTTCAGATTAGTTATATGGTCTTACAGTACATGACACATCCATGACAGAACTAGTGAAAACTAATGTAATGTGACAGTTAAAAACTGGTCTTCAGAGGCAAAATATCCCAGAACATCTTGGCTGGTTTTATGCTCATAAAAGAAAATACTGGAAAGTGGGCTTGTGGGCATTAGAAGGGTATGGAGACCTCACCATCTACATGAAGCACATCTCCTAATTCTTCACCCAACCAAATTCTCAAATTGATGGAAGAAACTCAGTTTCCCATGGCTGCAGAGTGGAGCCTTGTATCCATTACCTGCACTCAATTTATGCCTAAGGTATACGTATGAACTACAAACAGATATCGCAACCAATTTTTTAAGTGTAACTTCAGCTAACTGTTTTGTGTTCAGACTGGAGTAAATTTCCCCAGTGATTAGTAAATCACTGTCCTTGCTGTTCTAAACTGATTGAGTATACTGCTGAATCACAGTGAGCAGAAAAGCAGCCTTTTTTCAAATATGCATAGCTTCACAATATCTTAAAGCCAGCAAAAGCTGGCAGCGCAGTTGAAAATTGCATCCTCAGCCTTCGCTGATCATTCCCACCCATGCATCTCTTGTCTCAGTGTCACAAGCACGCATGCTACCATGTGGTGAACTAGATTTGGTAACCAATCCATGCTAAAACTAGCTCACCCAAACAAAAACACTCGAGACTAGCAGCGTGCCCAACAGTGCTAGTTGCGCTGCTTACTATGCTGCTCCATGGGACTCACAGACACTGACGACACCTCTGGTTTAGGAACCTACGTGGAACAGTGTCACAGACACTCCCTAGCAGCCTCAGTTGTGTAACAGGGCTTCATCTCCTAATTTCTCTACGTGAAACGTGTTACGGAAAGCATAGAGGCCATTACACTGAGATGAGCAATTTATCACCAGCGTAACCCTACCATATCCCATCCCAAGTTCACTGGATGACAAGCTAGACGATATTCAATTAGCAACCAACATCTTAATCTTCTTAGCTCCTGACTTTTGCTGACAAATCATGCTAGTATTTGGCAGCATATCAAAACAAGAGGATCACACAACTTTAATTGCACTCCAGGCACGTTAAAATGATCACTTCTGGTTTTTTCTTCATTGACAATAGAATATGTTTTTAGCAGCAGAAAGATGGACCAAAACTTGATTATTTTTTAACTAAGTCCAGTCCCAACTGATCACACTAGTAATTTTTTTCTTAAAGCATTCCAAGTAAATTATAATTACTGAAGGCCTTAAAAAGGGTCAACTGGCATTCTTGGCATTGCATATGAAGGTATATGTAGCCTACCTTTATTGAAGTGCTGCAGTCAAAACGGAAAGATTTGGTTTGTCCATTTTCAAGATACACCTTCAGAACATTTGGCATGAAAAGAAGTGAATTGTCCTTAACTGTTTCCTGCCAAGCAAATTAGTGAATCAGATTACAACATGTAACTAAGGAAATCTAAATGTTGTTCTGTGAAGAAGGACGTCATTCAGATGGAAAGGTAGCAACCGAAAAGGAGTGCGTTGGCTCAAACTGAAAACAGAATTAGCAATGCCCTGCAAGTGTCTAGCCATGCTCATTACAGCTGCACTCTGCAGGTTTCTTTTCTGGAAAAATATAACCGTTCACATACATTTTATGTCTGGCTCGCAGTATCTTCTTTCCCTAAATGCTGTCTTGCTGACAATAAATGCTACCTGTAAAGTTGAAACATTTTCAGTAAAGTAGAAAAATATATTACTGTTTCTCTGAATACAGTGAGCTACTTAGTGTCTTCAATCTACAAAACAGGAACAGTAGATTCATTAGTAAGAATTACAATCAAGATGTTTTACATTCTCTTTATAGCTGGATATTAAATGCTAATATCTGTCATCATTTAGAAGAGTAACATATTGCTACTTAATTTTGACAATTCATAACAAGGATAGTAAAATAAACAGGACAAAAGTAGGGAAACAATTTTTTTTTAAAAAAAAACAAAACCAAATTGTTTTTGACAAAATGCAGTATCAATTTATGGTTGGAAAAGAGCTGGATAAAGACATCAGTGTGGAACAATGTTCCGGTAAATTATGAAAATGAGCACGAGTTCATGTTTAAGGAGGAGTTCAGTGCGTCTCAAAGGGAAGCTTACTTTGCCTGAGGGCCGGAAACAACGAGTTCGAGTAGATAAAACAAATTTTAAAGACGTCTGTGAGGTGATGTTAATCTATTTTCTTGACATACTACTTTTCTTGAGTTTATGGCTTTTCCTGTTACAAAATTGCTCTGAAAAATACCCAAGTAAGCACTGTCAAGACTATGAAGACAGACGTACATGCGCTATCACCACAAAATGCATTCAGTAGCATTTTAACTTTATTTTAAGAAGGGACAAATTTTTCACAATATTATTGGCCCAACAGACTTCAAAAATAGATCTTTTGAAAACTTCAGAAACAGAAAAACCCTTCTCTTCACAAGCCTATCAGTGTTCCTACCACATAATTCCCTCAATTTCCAGCCTTGAGGCGTACCTTTGGATGAAATGCTCAGTCCTTCCTGAGGTTAAATAGCTGAATACTCACCGACACCTGGCCATTGATAATTACTTCTTCTGAGAAGCGCACTTTGACAGGATTGGACTTCAATCTTGCCTTTTTTGCAGCACTAATAAAAGCTGATTTAGGAGACTGGAAGGAAAAATGATGAAAAGATATATCACATAATTTCAAGTTAAAATCTCTCTCTTTTTTCTCGGTTATCCCCTTGTTTCTCACACACTGAGAACTTCATGTATACAGCAACACTTTGCATATAATTCACTGAAGAACAGAAATACAGTCAAACTGTAATGCTTCCTGGGACAATACATACATACATACATATAAGGAATCACTGACGCATACTGCACATACTGAAAGTTATCCCCCGTCAGACTGGAGTGATGAGAAGGGCTCTTGGTGTACATACAAATTCCTTGTAGTGCTTGCACAATGACTGCTGTCAACCAAACTTGTTTGCATGGATGGACACTGACCAGTGACCAGCCAGTGACCCTTCCTTCAAACATTGAACAGAAGATTTTTGCATCATCTATGATCCACTAGATTCAGATATACACACAGTCTTTGCCAAAAAAGTGTCTGATAGCTCTCCAAGTACAGTGGCATCTCACTGTATTAGTCCACTTCAAAACACAGGTTAGAACCACCAAAAGGCTCCTGCAGACCAGGCTGAATGTATCCCCTACACAAATTTTGTGCAAGGCTTACCTTCAATAGGTCAGACACTTTGTGAGACTTCATGGATTAGAAGTCTAGAAACATTCTTGATTTTCTTCTCGGACTTAATTGACTTTTACCTACTACATCATTCAATGGATTCACCTCTGATCAAATGTTCAGCCCTTGGAAAAAAATTCTCTCTCCATTTGGGGAGTTTGACTAACAACTCATTTTTAGTAACAAACTAAACATTCACAGTCAATGAGATTTCCATTTTCAGCAGCAGAAGCAAGGTAGTTTTATTCTCAGGTCAGTTAAAAACACGGAGTTTCTGGCATTGCCTAACTCTATAACCATGATAATGGGCAACAGAAGAAATTCTGGCTTTGGCTGAAAATCACTGGGCTCCTTTGGGCCAGGTTTTGGTCCATTTGTTTCAGTAAAATGTGAATTAAGATTTTCTGAATCTTATTCTAACTCCTGAGAAGCTGTCGTGGTTTTGTTAGTAAAGGGGGGCCTAAGGTGGTAGCTTCTGTAGGAAACTGCTACAAGTCGCTCCCCTTTGTTCAGGGGACTTGGCCAGGCCTAGGGCGGACCCACTGCTGGCCAAGGCCGAGCCGATTGGTAGCAGAATGTCTCGTGATAACGCCTCTGCGATAACGTATTTAAGAATGGGAAAACAGAAAAAAAAAGGAGAGAGGAGAGAAGATGTGAAGAAGCTGAGCGGGGGCAGAGGCGCAGAGGGGGAGGCGCAGGCCTCATGGGCCTTGCAGGCCTCACCCTCTGGCCTCTCGCCAGGCAGCCGACTGGGCCCGACTTGGTCCAGCCCGGCTGCAAGAAGTGGAGAGGAGATGAGAAGTGAATAAGATGTAAAAAAAGATCCTGAGAGACACCTACCAGCCTGTTGTGAGGAACGGCTGCAGACACCAAGGTCAGTTCAGAAGGAGGGGGAGGAGTAATGCTGCTCCTGGCCAAGATTCCCCTGCAGCCTGTGGTGACGACCATGGTGGAGCAGGTTGTCCCCCTGCAGCCCATGGAGGTCCACGGAGGAGCAGAGATCCACTTGGAGCCCGTGAAGGACCCTGTACCGGGGGAGGTGGATGCCTGAAGGCAGCTGTGGCCCGTGGAGGGCCCGCTGGGACAGCTGTTCTGGAGAGACTGCACCCGTGGAAGAGATGACCCACGCCGGAGCAGTTCCACGAAGGACTGTGGCCCGTGGGAGGGACCCCACAATGGAACAGGGGAGGAATGTGAGGAGTTCTTCCCCCGACCATGAAGCAGCGGCGTAGAACAACATATGATGAACTGACCGCAACCCCCATTCCCTCTTCCCCCCTGTGCTGCTCGGGGCGGGGGGGAAGGTAGTAGAGATAATGTTAAGCTTGGGAAGAGGGAGGGGTGGGGGGAGGTTATCTTGTTCTCTGTCTCATTATCCTGCTGTTTGTAGTAATAAACGAATAGTTTTCCCCAAGTAGAGTCTGTTTTGCCCGTGACGGTAACTTTAAGGATTTCTCCCTGTCCTTATCTCAAACCTTGAGCCGTTTTTCCTTATATTTTCTCTCCCTGTTCTCTCGGAAGGTGGGGGGGGAGTGAGAGAGAGACTGCGTAGTCTGGTCCGATCGGGGCTGAACTACGACAGAAGCAACCTTACTAGTTTTTGATATTGAAAAGCCTAACTCACGTTGGTTTCCCGATGAGAAACTAGTGTAGGCATCAGTGATGATGATCCTGGAATAATCTCCTATTACCAATGCGGCATGACAACAGTCCTTGTAAACACAGGAGGTCTTGTCACCAATACTCAAATTTTGACTCAATTAACAATCTGCAGGAGAGATGGAGCAGTCCAAGGCCACATGCTCTTGTCATCTCTGATCTCTGCTGAAACTGCTTATAATATTATTTTCTTGTGATGCAGAAGCCTTGTTTCTAGTAACAAGCAGGAAAAAGTCTTTAGGCTCGTTCCTGTATGCCACTGATTTGTTATCGAAAATGTGGTAACTATTACCACAGGCTCAGTATCAACCAACGAACAAGAAATGAAACATGCCACATTCTCCCAGGAAATATCAGGGCCATTTGATAATTCTTGGAGCACAAAATAGAGCCAAGAAATAAAAATGAATGCTTCTTCACTTTTACAGTTCATTCTTTCTTACCTCTTCTCTAGCAGCTATGACCATACATCTTTTTAATCAGTAACAGTAAATGACAGAGAATTCAACTCCATGATCAAACCAAGCTCAGCTTCCAAAGCCAGTGCTAAAAAGTGTAGAAGGTCCCCCAGAAAATTTGAAACAACCACCAAAAAAAAAAAGATTTTTTTTTTTTTTTAAAAAAAACAAAGTTAATGTCTCAGGGCATGGGACCCAAAACAGTTCTTCAGCAAGAAGGGACAACATGGAAACACTGAAGAAGCATGCTTCCATATTGTACTTGAGAGACTAATTCCTAGAAAGACATAGTATACAATAATATCATGATTAATATAATAACTCTAGACGTGACTTTTCTAATTTCCCTCCTCTCCAGGTAGTCCCTTTCTGCAGTGTGTAAGAGGCGTAGCATATATGGCAACCAAGCAACGGACTGCAAGCTGTGGATTCCTGCCGCCACAGGGCAGCACAGCTATGGGAGTAGGCTGCCGGCTCTCCCTTGTAAGGACAAAGGGAAAAGCGTGGCTTTCACTTACTCTTCTTGCTGGAAGAGGCTTTTTACAGCTGTTTGCTCTTATTGTAGATGAGTCACCAGTCTGGCCTCTCTTTACAGGCGGACTGCCAAATTTTCTTCCAGATTCTGGCAAGGTTATTCCCATACAGCAAATCCAGCAAACCGCTACGTGGCTGTGTCGCTCTCTCCTGCCTCTCTCTTTTCCTCTCTACAACCTCAAAAGTCACTTGTGGGAAGCATAAACACTTAAATTATGTTATTGTAAAAATGTGATAGGGTAATCCAACACAACTGCAAGATTCGAACATAGGCAAGTTTCCAAGAACCCCTTCAGGACACGGGGTTTAATGTACATTATCGCACAGCCAGGGGAACATGCCATGATCTGCCATAAAATATGTGGCTTCCCTCCCTTCCACTTCTGCTGTGGCAACGTAGTAAAGGCTCCGGCCCCTCGCTAGACACTCTGGGTGAGCCTGGAAGCAAATTGCTTTCTAAAAAGCTTCAAACTATAAATGAGGGGTGTAAGATAAACTGGAATGTCTGCACCAGGTATTTGGGGGAACATTCTCTGCTAGTTAAAGGTTTGAGTAGTAGCACAGCTTTTGCATTTAATTGCACAATCTGATTGTTTCTACCTCTGCATCAACTTGGCACTTGACATTTTCTCTTTGAGAAAGGAACTGCTTCTAAAGGGTGCGGCAAATACCTAGGAAAACAGTTGGGTTTGATTGTCGAAACTTGCTTGTCTAACAAAGCATCAGCGAGATGATGTGCTGCTCTATTCTGTTTTAATGTCTTCAGGTTTGTAGCTGGAGAACACTATCAATTAATGATTCTCAGAGTGCCAGGTTCATTTGTTTCCGATACTCCATCTTTTAGCCAAATGGAAGCCATTACCCTCAGTTAATGACCTTAAGCACGAGATGTTTACACTAATGCGGAACATTATCACTGCAAGTAAAGTATTTGCATTGTCACAGATAAAACCAGCTTAATTAGAGTGACTTTTGCAAAATGAGGGGACATATTTTGAGAAGGAATCAAAACACTTCAAAAACCCACAAACTTCACACTATGTGACCTAAGCACTGCTTCCTGTTAAAAGCTCAGATTTATCAGGAATGTAATAATTTTTACTTCTTTACGCAGAATTCAGTAAAAATTCAGCTGAACATTTCAACATTACCTGGACAAACTGCTAACAAGGGAAATGAGGCATTGCACAGAGATTTGCTTGGAGGAAACGACAGCGAAGAGTGAGACTCTCCTTTGAACCTACTTACTAGGGACTGCAAAGAATAGGCATCCCATCAAGTCAAAACATGAGAGAGTGCTGTAAGAGGAGGAGGCTTTCTGGAAAACGTTATTTTTCTCATTTTCTGGACTTTTCAAAATTAGATCCTATTTTTGTATTTTACAGCAGGTAATTTTTGGGTAGATCTTAGAAACAATATCCTCCATTTTGAGGGAAACTGTTCTTCAATGAAAACATGAATGTCTAGTACTTAGTCCACTTTTGCAGGCAAACTTTATTTTGGGGGAGATTCCAAGTGAAATGGTGTTTATTTGCTGCAAAAGCCCCTTTGAGTGCTCTTGCCAGTAGAGGTGCTGCAACAACGAAACCTTTACTGCTGCTCAAGAAAAAGATGGATTTAGCATTTCGAAGAGGATAGAGCAGTACTGAGCTACCATAAAGAAATCAAACAAAGCAGCAGTATGGGACAGTCGCAAGGTGAAAAGAAAACCTGCTTTGCAATAATAAGTGTCAAAATCAGACAGAAATACTGTAGTTTTAAATAGCCAAAGATCATATATATGCACTTAATTTTAAGCTTGTCACTTAAAATTAGTCATTAGTTTAACATGAAATACTATGTTTGTTAGGAAATACAGAAAAATTGCATGACCACAAAAATGTGTTGACTTTTTGGTCCATCCCTAAAAGCAATTACGCGAGACAAAATTTAGCAAGCAAATAAAACATGAAAAAGACAAAGAATTAAATTTATCAAGTGGAACAGTACATATTACCCAAGGACAAACTAAATACTTCCATTCATAGCTGTGAGCAAGGCTGAAACAACTACACTGGCTCACAAGAGCATTGTAGAAGAGCCAGTAGGGACACAGAAGCAATAATGTGGATAAGTTTTACCATGCAGTAATTTGTTATCACCACAGGGCACTGACAGATCATCATTACGAGTATTTCTTTGTTAAACTCTTGGCACAAATTTAATTGCTGAAATAGTGGTCAGATTTGGCTTCTCTCTTTAAAAGTTGGTCATCTATCATAGATAATTTTACTACTTGCGTTATTTATATTTTGTTATTGTTAGATGGTACTCACAATCTGATCATTAGTCCCATACATGTATTACATGCACCTGTAAGGTGGGGGAATAGCCAAACCTTACTTTAAGGCAGGCATTGAGAAAATCCAGTCCATTCCACCTGTAGTAAACATCAGCCTGGTTTACTGTGATTGTCCCAAATACCATGAGTGAAACTACAGGTCAGCTTCAGACTTTATGGAATGTGCAGACACCACAGCTCATCTCATGACTACATGTGCCTGGGCCACCTATCTCTGCATTTATTATATGCGGAGGTCCTCCACAAAATCCCCTCCACTGGCTTTTTGGGATTCTGTCTCTCCAAAGTTCAGCCCTTTACATTCATGGATTACTCCTTTACATTCGTGATTACCTCTCCTATACAAGTAACTTAATCAAGTGCAGAAAAGTACAAAAAGGTCAGCCATGCCGTACTACTTTCAACCCTACAACTCTGCAAGGATGAGGACCTTTGGGAATGAAATAAACCTTCATTCCATACAAATTCAGGCTAAAATGAACAAATGAAGGACTGGATTAACAATAATGCACCTGAGATTGGAGAAATGGCTAATGAAGATGGAAAAGAAACCTAATGGCAACTGGGTGTGGGGAAGAACTACAAGTAGAAAATGGTGGAAAATGGTGAAGGGTGGAGGAGCTCTTTTCCGCTTCGCTGAAACAATTAACATGAAAGTTCACACTGAGTTTTCTCAGTCTTCACTGCTGAAAAGATTATGTATTGTCTACAACTACACTCCAGAAAAAAAATCCATATAGCCTAAGAAGAGGCGTTCAGGAAGAAAGGTCAGGAGCAGCAGTGTTCATTGGGATTTGCACCACACACAGATGGAAGAAGAAAGGCTGCAGAGCACAGGTCTGACATGAGAGGAGGCTGCTTTAAACAGCAGAGAGTGGTTGGACAGAGGCCATGGACCAGCCAGCACTTTCAGGAGGCAAAGCAAGTTTGTCATTAACCACACTGTGATCCTCTCCTGTGTAGGATTAAAAGCTATGTATTGAACTGACCATACCAAAAAGCTGATGTTGAAGTTACACAGTGGAAAAGGTCCCCAGAATGACTGTAAAAAATGTACACATTAAAAGAAAAAAAGCCATCATTTCTACACCAACTTCACATCTTCAAGCATTCAAAAATTGTTCAAGATGCCCATATGTCTGACTTCCAAATGATTCCTAAAACTACACTTTGGTATTGTTTTTCACTTTAGATTTTGAAGTGTTTGTGACAAACCTGTTTCTTTTTCTTGTACGCTGCTTTACAACCACAAGTCTAGATATTGTAGTAGATGCTGTTACATGACTCCATAAGGCAAAGCAGCATGAAAAATACCATGAGACTCTCAATAAGATTGTTGCCACAATCATTACAATCCGTAAATGAATGTTATTTATCATAGTTTTTCTGCAAGCGTTGTGCCTCAGACATATAACTATGCTACAACAAGAAGCATCTCTTTCAAAATAGAAAAAGATCTTATCCTTTTCCCATTGCAGAACTTATGCACAGAAAAATTGCCATAGATCTCAGTTGGGTCTGGACTACATCCAAGGAGCTTAAGAGATTAATCATGAAAGCAACCTATCAAATGATCTCTACACATAAAATTTGAACAGATATCAAAACAGGCAAGTTATTTGATTTGAGTAATGCTTAAAGCTTAATAAGGGAACAATCAGAATGATAGTCCATTTACAGAATAAAATGGTCAGAAATTATAATCAAATGCCATACTTGCAGAAATCAAAACTTTGAACTGCTTCAACTGCTTTAGCTGTTCAGTGTCCTTCTTATGAGCAGTGGTGATATGAACCTAGCAGAGATTTGTAGACTGATGGAAAGAAAAAGATAGCCTAATGCTTTGGTTTGGTCATAATTAAAATGAAATTTTAATGAGTTTAAGCATTAACTAAAACTGAACGCACTTAAGAAAAAATGATCCGCAAGTGAACTAAGTGAACTACAGAATACTATAAATCTAGATTACTTCTACTTTCACCTGCAATCATAAATAATGGTTACTTGAAAGCATGAAAACAAAACACACTCTAAACAGTGCAAATAAAAATAATTAAGAAACAACACTCCTGTAATCCATCTTGGCAGATATTTTCCATGCAATGAAAGAAAGAAAAAGGTTCACCATCAAGAAGAGAGATTGATGAAATGTTTGTAAAGATGTATTTCTGCCAAAAACAGAGGAGAGGTTCAGCCTTTAAAAGCTCTTACTTTTCCTTTGTCTGGCTTCTACTTAATCTTTCCAGTTTTATTGGCAAAATAGTAAAAGTAAAAATGGAGGAGGCAAAATTAAAGAAAAGAGGAAAACACAGGTGCATCATAATTTTTGAATTTTTTGCTTCTAAACTGTAAGACAAAATGTACTTGCCACAAGACCCCCTGCATGGAAGACCAGGACAGGTACACACAGCTGGAGTGGAGCAACATCCAGAATGACAGAGCTGAGAGGGATATCACCTACCAGGCTTGAGTACTACCGACAGTAATGTTGCGGCAGTATAGGGGTCAGCATGGGCCAGGTTTTCCAGGCAGGAGACTTCACAGCCCAGGGTTTGCATAAACTGAGGAACCCTGCACTGCTTCAGGGCTCAAACTTGGCTTCACAGGCTGACAGCATCCCAAATGCTCCCTATCCTTACAAACATCTTTGTTTCCACCACAAGAAAACTTGGGCTTGAAAGTGGTGAGGGAAGTACACTATGAATTAACATGACCCTGGTCTGGCCAGGTAAGGAAGTAAAATAAGAGTGGGAAAATCAGAGGAGATCTGCAGAGTCCAACAGCCCTGCAGCTGAAGCTCTCCCAATTAAGCTCATCCCACTAAAACATCCCGACTTCGGGATAAAAATGGGTCAATTAAAGTGCATACATCTATCATATCTTCTGAGTGCTCTGTGGACATTCTTGGGGAGACAATCTTCATGCCTACGTGAGATAAAACTTCCATTACCCCTGAAAACACGAGTGTTTTGTTTGCTGCAGAAGAGCTGGAGGACTCTAACAGACGTGCCTGAGTGGGGCAACACAAAGACACGCATAAGATGGGCTCATCAGCCCAAATAGCTGACAGGACAGCAGAGTGTTTCAGTGCCATTTCCAGCTCAGTGACATCTTGAAGTAGTTCAGTCATTGATTAGCTTTTGGTGCTACGTAACGAGAGAAGCAGATTCTGCCTTGTCAGACCTCAAACAGGGCTTGGACCCAAATTGATGGAAAGATACCAGGTCATGACTTACCTTCTTCTCCAGGTCAAAGGCTGGAGGAGGACTGTACCTGTGCTGGAAAGGTCTCCCATTGAACACGGAGTGCACGTTCACCTGGGTTTCAGCTTCCCTTACATTCTGTACATACAGGCTTGCTCTCATACCAGCAGCACAGGGGTAATGGGCCACAACCCCTCACAGACACATAGTACCATGCTTTACTGTCCACTTCTAAGGGCTACACACACCCGCACTTAAGCACATGCCCTTTCTTCACCTGACATTTAAAGAAAAGAATGAAGCCTGCAAAGTGGATGATATTTTTTTTCTGCTCCATATTATATACACTCCTTTTGATCTAAACCACTGCTTGTAATCCAGCTAGCTTTAAAGGTGGTTAGGTTTCTTGATTTAGTCAGACCATGCCTGTGTTTTCATTTTAGAAGGCTGATGTCAGCCAGATCCCTGCTCACCTTCCTGCAAGCAGTCTTACTGCAGTGTGGCAGCCCTTGCCTGGGTTTTGGGAGCACGTGCTTTTCCCTCACCATTTAGCTGCTTTTCAGACTGGCTTTTAGAAAGGGTACAGGATCAGCACAACTACATGGCCACCTCTAAACTAGCCAAAAAGGCTAATAAGTAGTACAAAGCCACATAGCAGCGACATACAGCTTTGCAAGATGTATATTTTGGCAGCTTCATCAGATAAACTTGTTTTCACACCCTTGTGTGAAATCCATCTCGTCTCTTATTCTTGGGTGAAAGGGGTGCAATTATTTATCTCTTGTTAATCAAAAATATTGTGCATCAGGCTAGCCAACAGGGAGATGAATGGACCTGTTGAATCTGAAGTCACTCCTGATGCATGGCTGAGGCCCCTCAGCAGCCGGCAAGGTGCACACACCTGTGCATGGATGTATGGGAAGAGAGATGTGTTTCCTCCCCTGGCTTAGCTTCTCTCTTTTTTCATGGGAGATGGGTTTTTGCTGATAGGTCATGAACCCAGCCCCATGAATCACTGAGTGAGGTGCAAAGGCACCTCGCATCAGCCAGCTCTGAGGTGGGGTGCAGTTTCTCCCAGTCCCTTCAAGCCAGCCTCACACAATCGCCTTTCTGCCTCCTCTCTCCCCTCACCTCCACGTGCCCTGCACTGGAGATGCAGACAGAGCCCTCCCTTGCATAAGGTACAGCTGGTTTGATATGGCAGTGTAA
The DNA here is from genome assembly GCF_036417535.1 of Chlamydotis macqueenii. Taxonomy (NCBI): domain Eukaryota; kingdom Metazoa; phylum Chordata; class Aves; order Otidiformes; family Otididae; genus Chlamydotis; species Chlamydotis macqueenii. The sequence goes on from NC_141556.1 coordinate 135,990,439, forward strand.
CTCTGTGGGACTGAGGGCAGAATCAAGAAAAACCTGGGAGCTGCAACAGAACAGAAACTGAAGCAGAACTCAGCATCCCGCTCTACCTATCTTCCTGTTACGAGTTTAACGATACTGTTATTATTTAACTTGCTAATGCAGTCTTTGAGTGCAGGACACAGTAACGCAGTCTTAAATGTCACCTTTAAGAGACACAACCCTTATCTCACTTACTTCTTTTTATTGCACCGATAAGGTAGAGACACAGATAGAATACAGGCAGAAAAAAAAAAAGCTGCTATGTTGCTAGGAAACTAATTCAGAAAACTCCACGGATACTTACAGGGTAGGGTTGAACAACAGTAAGGAGGATTGATTCTTTGCAGCTTCTATAAAAAGAAAGAAAAGAGTAAAATCAAGTAAAGGTTCATACTTCCATTCACTTTAGATAATCAGCTTTTTTAAATGGAGAAAACTGCAGTAATATGGCAAAATGTTTATTACAATCACATACCAGAGAATTAGAGATGAATAATATGCTAAAATAACAAAGGATATTAAAAAAGGGTTTTTTCCAATCTAACAAATTTAATTGACTCAACTTTACAGTTTATACTATGAAATATTTGCTTCATCAGAGAGACCTGCATACTGCAATAATGGTTTTCTCCAACAAGAACAGAATAACATTTGATTAATCCTATCAGTTCAGCATCTACAGGCTACAAATTCCTTTCACCTACTTTACAAATGCAAGTCACTTTTTATGCTGTCTAGCTCTTGAACACTTAATGCCAAATTTATCTGAAGACAGCAGTGTGTTCAAATGAGGACAAAATTTATCCCCCATTTCTTCTCTAGCTCATATTTTAAAATGCATGGAAAAAGATTAATATTTTGTGAATACCTCTGTTAGAATTTTTACATTTTTACAAGATTGCTAAAGAAGGTCTTTTCTTTAAAATTAAACAGCTTTTCTTTAGGATTAAACTAGTAAATGGAAAAAATATAAGCAGCCCTAAAAAAACCCAACTGATTTACAGGATAAAGGGAAGAAATTATGAGGAATCTTGATATGATCAAGTGGTCTAGACAAATGACAAATGTATATTTTGACTACTGGTGGGCAGTTGGGGGTGGTGGATAATTGGGGAAAAGTAAGGGTAAAGTAGAAGAAGGAAAAGAAGCCAATCAGAGTCAATATCTTATTGTTGGTCAGGTGGCTGCTGAGGACAGTATTAGCTAAGAAAAGGTCAGTTACCATTTTGTTGAGAGGGAGTTGATTTTCTGTTGGTTTTACTACTTTCAGACACAATTAATTATTTATTTATGTGATTTATTGGCTGATTTATTGGCTGGCTAACTAAAGTGCAATTGATTTGCCATGCCTGACCTGTTCAGCAGAACTAACAAAAATAAATCACGCTGTATTGGTCTTATACAGTGTCACCTTATATGCATATTCACATCACTGATACACAACTTAAAAAGCCAAAAAGCAAAGAAAACAGAGGAGACACTGAAGGGCCCGGGCAGAAAACTGGTCTGGAAAGTCAGGCTATACTCGATGGAGTCAACACATCTCTAAAGGCCAACTGGGATAGCAAATTCTACTTCTGTCAAAGCCACCAGTCATGCAAAGGGCAAGGAATGACCAAATATTCCCTCACTAAAGAAAAATTAGTTAAGCTTCAATTTTTACTCCTCTTATTAGATATTTATATCATTACACTAAACAGTATAGGTAGACTTTTCAAAAGAAGGGATTGAAGGCTTTGGCTGCTTATCTGTGCTTGGAATAATAGAAATAAAATTAATTTAGAAAGTTAAAAAATTGAGCTACATGTGGTGAAAATTAACTATTCTGCCAGAAAACAGCATCATTTTATCCCCTTTAAATAAAATTATAACTACTTTAAAGAATCTCCCACAATTATTTTTCATTTCAGTAAAACACATTCTAAAGTTAAACTCCAGAAATAATTTATTCACTCATGAAACAGCCTTTATTTAGAGTGTTCGTATTTCTGAAAATTTACAGTTCATTTTTAAGTTCTGTAAGCTACAGTTTTGGAAATCTCCACAATTATTCTTTATTATTCTCCACTGTTGTTCTTGAAGAGTTTATAGCTGATAGTTTTAAAAAAAGTAACCTTCATTCTGTTTTGGCTAACAACAGGATTCCTTCTACTTTTTTTTCTGTTCTACCTACCATATTTTTGGGTAGGCAGAATCAATTTTGAAAATGCATGATAAGAACTGTAATTTATTTCAAGAATCTCACAGTCACATCTACGCTGTCCACATCTATCCGATTTGTCACTGCTATATCAATCTAGGCATACGAGTAGACAGAAAAGCCCACAGTTGTTAGCTATGGGATACACTGCAGCCCTGGGATAACTACTCCATGCCCAACCGACCTCTTCGGTCACTTTCAACTCACTAATTTATGTCTCTCATGCAGCATAAGATTACCACCACCCCTGACTCTTGCCATGCAGCCACTTTAGAGAGCTGCCTTTAAGAAAGAAAATTGGCTTCTCCTGAAAATGTTTTTCAGCTCTTCATTATTTTTGGATTACGCTTGTTCAGGTGCCAGCGTAGGCAAGATTCCTAGACCAGGAAGAGCTTTTTTAAACCAAAAGGTCATTGGTGCTAAGATTTATTTTGGCGACAAGACCTTCTTACAGGATAATCACTTGCATTGCATGGATGCTAGACTCTGAACCATTCGTTCAACATTTGAGGCTATAATAAGGCCATTTGGAGTATCTTGATGCAAGCATTTTACACACACACTAAGCAGGTGTCAAGCACCATGTACAGTCCCTTCATTATTAGGGAAAACATTTTCTATAAAACATGTTACATACAAAACACAGCACCGTTACAAGAGAAATAAATATTTAATCAGCAGCTTTTTAACCTGCAGTACTCGGTCACGACTCCGCTCATTTTAAAACCTCCTCAACTGATGATGACAAAACTCCACACCACAGCACATCACTTTCTACTTCCAATGCTGTTAGCAAATCCTATATATCTAAATTATAACCTTTGCACTGCACTAGAAACTGTCAATCATACCGTATATTGTATATATCAGTAATGGAAAAACAATGGAATCACTGACTGTGTGCTGTCATCTCTAAGTTTTATAGCTTAAGTGTATGTGTACATACGTATGTCCATGTGTGATAGCAGAACATATAAACAGTATAGATTAGATTACATACTCTAAGTCCATCACTACACTTAAATGCGAGCTACTTCTTTTAAACAACTTCAGAAAGCTAGTCACAAAGGCTAAAAAAACAACTGCAGTCTTACTTTCGCCCTGAAATGTCTTCTCCTCCTTTAACAATGTGACTAAAGTAAAAAAAAAAAAATTATACATATATTACAGATACTTAATTACCTTTCATACTCACTTAACCACAACCTAATTATTTCTCTTTTAAATCTACCTACTCTTTTAGAGTCACTCAAGATCAAGCATTTGCCATTGCAAGCTTGGACAACAGCTCGACCTTTCGAGTGCTTTGCCATCTGACCGGCTAACACCAGCACCACAATAAAATATCATCATGTTTCTTTCATTTCCTGACATTAGAATCAAGTGGTGAGAACAAGGCTAAAATCTGAAAACTGCAATGAGTATTTCAGTGATTCATCTCTTTGTCCTTCCCCCAGCGGTGATTATATTTGTCTGTTCTCCCTACTCCTTACAGCTACTTAGGCCGTAACAAGCAGAGAATATAGATGGTTCGAGAATCAAATTACGGCGCATTATAAAGGTTAAAGTTGTATTACTAAGTATCACGCGTCTCGGGCTACATGAGGCGTTAACATTCAGCTACAACGCCAGCCCTTGACTTTGTCTGTGAACTTGTGCCTGGAAATTATTGTCTCTCTTCTGCTTCCTTCTCGCTGGAAGAGAGGAAGGGATGCGGTGGCAGATGAGGGATGTGGGGGCACTCCCGGTACCTGAGCCATATGGAATAAGTGGTTCTGATCTTCCTATGTGTCCTACAAAAAATATAGCATATGAATAAAGAGAAAGGATATATATTACCTGTACTCACGCTTAAAAACTGAGAAGGGAAAATTATTGTTTATGCTACTCACTCTTAAAAATCGAAAATTGAAAATTATTGTTTATGCTAATTTAAAAGCTTTTTGCAACTTTGCAGACTAGCAGAATACTATGTGTCTCTCTCAGTGAAGATGAATGAATTAGGAACTGACATGTAATAAATAATATCATTTACAGGGAATGCAAATAAGAACAAAATCTTTCTCTTAACCATAACTTAGCTCTGTTTCACTCACACTGAACATCAGATTCTGAAACTCTCATTTCGAAATGCTATGCTTTGTTCTTTGCTATTTCAGGATCCTCTGTTCCACTTTGAGCCTCACTATTGATGAGAAAGGTCTGGATTTCACAGTTACGGAGTGCGATGCCATGATTTGGGGTATGCTTCACACCTCATTTTTGAAGTATGGAAACAGAAATCTGCGGGTCAAAAACTAACTACAAAATGTAACAGGTTACCTCAAATGCCCTATTCAAAGCTAAGGAAAGCGGAACTCATCTTCAAATTCGAGCATGTAGGCTAGAGAAAAAATCATTCAGCATTTGAATGTCTTTCTTATTATGAAGATTAAGGCAGTAACAATGAACAAAGAGTTTGCAAAGTCACTCTATTGTAGTACTTTTTGAATTATTTCAAAAGGATCATTTTGATTTGAGCTGTATACACATTTTTAAATAAAATCTGTTCTACAGTAGTTATCTTCACGTAGGAAAGCTCCAAATTTCATTTCTCCAGACTTTTATAATGAGCAACAGTTCCTATAGAAAAGAAAAGTTTGCCTCAGAGATTTGCCCAGATTTATTTTCAGGGCCAGAGACATCTTCTGGAGAGACTTCGGTGGGACAGAGCAGACCCATCTTAACCCAGTGGTGCCTCATCCTCCACTGTTATCAGGCAGCCCTGCAGTGTGCCTCCACATCCTGCAATGATGCCAACCTGCCTGAGTGGACTAGGGGACCCTTGATAAGCTAGTAAACAAAATCAGCATCTGTTGACACCCATGAAACAATGCAGAGGGACGGGGGAGAGATGCTTTCGGAAGATTATGCCTTTTCCCCAAAGCTATTTTTGTCACAGGAGAGGCAGCGCTGTGCAAAAATGAACACACAAGCTAGAAGTCCATGCAATCTGGCTCCTCTGCACCGGTGAACTCCTCCAGCAAGAGCCATGGTGCGTGGGGCTCTTCCCCCTCTGTTTCTAAAGGCAACACTGCAGCGCACAAACTATAGGCAACGTTTCCATGACTCAGTAGCTTCTAACTGAGAAGTACAATACATTAAACCAGGCTGGAAGGCATGCTACTGTGGGCAGATCGCTTCTGGCCTCCTGATGACATCTACCCATACGTGAATGTTGTTTTAGCAGCAGGTGAAGAATCTGACCTCTCCAAGCCTAGGAGGAGGACATTTTCCAGGCAATTCTTAGGGGAACACAGAAAAATATACCTGCTCAAGAGGATGCCAATACATGGTACAAGAACTACTTGAAGTGTGGCAGTGGGATTTCAGTCTCTGCCTGTCCAGCTGGCTGCACTGACCTCTGGGAAGTCTCTCTGAAGATCCTGTACACAGTCAGATATGGGCTATCCTGCCATCACACTACACAGGCAAGTCAAGATATGCCACGCATGGCATTACTTCCTCAGCTCCATCTCAGAAGACAGTTGCAGGAGCGCAGTAGGCAAGCAACGTAGCAAGGAGGTCATGTATGCTACCACAATGGTGAGGTGTGGGGTCCTAGTTTGAGAAGGAGGGGTAATGTTGCATGGTATATAGAGAAGGTGAGACATGAGGCCAAGGTCTTGTTTTGGGGGTGGATACATGAAGAACAACTGAAGAGATGAATGGCAGCATCAGGTTAGATGCTGTTTTTTCCTGGGATGACAGAGCACAGAACACAAAGACCATGGTGTTCAGGTCTTATTTTTGGAGATAGGGAGCCCATGTCAGAATCCCTGCTATTAGGAGGCAGAGGGATCACACTTATGTTTGGAAAGCCAGTGGCTGCTTCTTTCACCACTGTAATGGCATTACCTGCCTTCACCCTCGCTATCAATGCAGTGAAATACTCTTGACATCCAAGCAACTTCAACTTGTGAACTCCTGAACCCCACAGTTTAATTTTAATAGCCCTGCTGCTTCACAAGGTCCTTAAAATTTAAGTCTGCCATTAAATATGTCAGGACTTGCAGTGGCAGAAGCAACCTGCACAAGAATCTGGGAATTCTACAGGATTCCTGTTCGACTGTCTGAGCCCTAAAAACTGTGCAAATAATGGATGCTTGAAATGACCACTGTCACCTAAAGTAAAAAAGATATAAGCATGGAATTATTCCTGCACTGTAGGATCAAACAGCAGCAGAAACACAGCTGAGAGAAAAGATAGTCTGATTCGAACATAAATAACTTCAATAATATCATAGAGAAAATTACTGTCAAAGCAAATTGGGTTTTATATAAATGTTCTTTCTTTTAAAGGTCTGGCATGGTGTGAAAGTCAATCTTTAAAATTGTCACAGCCTGCAGCTGGCACTAATTGGGACCCTCGTTGGCAGTCTCTGTAAGGGGGCAAGAAGCAAGCATGTCTGCAGGCTGAATTATGCTCGCTTCCTCAGACAGAAGTGGTCCCTTCAGATCAGGGCTGTGGTACACTGGTGGGCTTTCACACAGGAGATGCCATTTCAGATGCCTCTGCAGTAAAGCCTTTGAGAACAAAAAAGGCTCCTGTTCTCTAAGGCTGTCCATCTGTCAAGCTTTCACATGTATCAAATTCATTCCATGTTCTCCTTTATTAACACTGTGGCAAGGTGAGCCCTATAAAGAAGTTGTTCTTGAATTTCAGTGCTTTATCACTGAATCATAGAATGGTTTGAGTTGGAAGGCACCTTAAAGATCACCTGGTTCCAAGCCCCCTGCCCTGGGCAGGGACACCTTCCACTAGACTAGGTCGCTCAAAGCTCCATCCAACCTGGCATTGAACACTTCCAAGGATGGGACATAAAGACCTATGAAGCCCTATATTTACCTCTAACCAAAATAATCCTCCTCTCCACAAATACCCAAAGTTGTCTACTTGCTTATATTCTCAACTCTAAAGCTATAATCTCTGAAACTGAGTTACCAAAATGTTAGTCAAACAGTAAATACTTGTGCGTGCCTCGGTAAGGCTGCTTGAATATCAACAGCAGCGTTACACTGCTGTCTAACTGCTGAGCAATGTTACCTGCAGTCCTCTACGTTGACTGGGCCACCTTCCTTCGGCAACCATTTTCCTACTTACACAAATCCATGACTGTCTGTCTCAGTCCTTGAGAGAACCTGGGGTTAAACCTCAAGATGGAGTAGAGGATGTAGTAGGAGTTACTAACACTGGAGTTGTCTACTCCAACAGAATCAGTATGTGCTTGTTTTGGCCAGTGTGAAAACTGAGAGCCAGATGGGCATATGCATGTACATCTTACGGACTGAGACTTTCACCAAGTCTGACTGTTAGCATGCTATTGCCACACGATCACAGCATAAATTACTTCACGCTGCATGAAGATGCCATACTGCCAAGGAGAAAAATATAGTGCTTACTCCCTGATTAATTAATTGTTCAGCTGTCCTCTCCTAATTAGACTTTCTGCACATTAGTTTTAAAGGATCAAAGACAGATAAAGCGAGATAATATTGGTCTCTCAGGTCACTCATCCAGGCCAACATTTCAGTTTCCTATCATTAACTGCCACAGCCTCAGAAGCTCTGAGGAGAAGTTAATTCTCAAACTGTAATGAAGAAAATGCAATATAAGCCAGCCCCAAGATGGCTATTGATGAGACATCTTTAGCAACAGTGCTATGGATCTGCTACACAATACTGTCGAAGTAAAATACTTACAGAACAGTGTGGTCTCACCATGGAAAGGGCAGTTCCACTCTCCTGAAAATTTCTTATCTTTATTTGTCAGACTACGTTGTTTCCATCAGACTACAATGATTTATAAATGACATTTCTGTCGGCATTTTGAGTGAGACCTTTCAGACAGGGTTTCAAGTGAGCTAAGTGTGATTCTGTTTTCCCATTCTGCAGCTGCCCATGTGCAGAAGCTGTCAGGCTGGCAACGGCTGCCCGCTGCGCACACTACTCAGGTTCGTCAAACCCATGCCATTAACTTGGGATCACTTATCTTTTGCACTAACACGCTTACTGAGGACTTCCAGCAACTTAGACTGTACCGAAACACCCAGGTTGCAGAACAAAACACACAACATGGTAAATTCTAACCAATCCACAAAGTCCAGCCCAATTCTGACATGAAAGAGTATGCTTTGAAACAGCGGCATGAACTCATACACCAGCTCTCTGGTTCAGCCACCAGAGACCTAGCAATGATTATGAAATCTATTCCCATTGCTCCGTCGCTTCTTAACTTCACCTGTCAACTTTGTTACAGTGGCATATGTGGTCATAGCAAAATCTAACTGGAAGAATGCTAAATGTAATTAAAACTTTCTTCTAATTTTTCTAAATTTTTGGAAATACATCTGAATGTTCCAACTGGATTCAGAGTTCATTTACCTGAGACAGGGAAAGAAAAGGACTAGAACATCTTGAGTGATTTTCTGTACAGGTCCCACATGTTCATCTACGTTATCTGAATTAGAGTAAGAGAGACTTTCTTGTGGTCTACTGTATTTTCAGCAGGTGCTTAGACATCTTAATGCAGCCATGTAGCCATTTGAATTTTTACCTCAAGAGTGGAAACAGACAGGATAATGAGGCTTAAAGGACTCAAGTAAATGACGAGATAACTTTCCAAACCCTGAAAGTTGGTGTTACTCCACTCATCTCAGTGCAAAAAAAAAAAAAGATTAACAATACAATCTAGCAACTGAAAAGGATGTTTCAGAGAGCAAATATAACTCTAATACTTACAAAATGAGGCCTTGGTTTCCTTTTTTTTTTTCCTTTCAAAGAGACACAACATAAATTTTCACTTAGGAAAGAAATTCTTTCTTCTAATGGTTTATTTTTAATGTCTGTTTTTGCTGACGCTATGTTACAAAGTAACAATCATCCCCCCTTTACCTAATAATTTTTTTTTCTCTACTTTGGCTGCAGCAGACCGCTCATGCCCCGTGGGAAGCGAAAGTTTTTATTTCATCAATGCTGGGCTACTTCTTTTCATTATAAGTAGCAGAGCAGCATGCTTAAGATGAGGACATTTTGACAATGTGGAAAAGAGAATAAAAGAGAAATAACAATTCTTTGAATAGTCACACAGTACCAGGGAAAAAATCAGTAGCGAAAGATCAACAGCTATGGTGATGGTTTGACAATACACTAAATCAAGCTTCCAGTATGAGATTGAAGAATCTGTGGCTGCGTGCAACACAGCGCTGGAGCAGCGTGTGAACAGTGTCTGTCAGTACCAGCATGCTCAGAAACTTCCATAAAGCAGATTTGATACAGGATCAGGTGTTGTCTTTCCTTCAGCAAACGCCATCAAGTTAGCAAAGAAGCGAACAAAAACCTCATGGCATGTCTACTGGCTAATTTCAAAGAAATGTAACTCTGTGCCCAGGCCACATTCAGTTTAAAACTGCCCTGGTGATTGTACAAGCAAGGTGCAGCATGACACCAAAGCTGGACTGACAAGTGACTGCTTACGGCCACAATGACACGAAAGGACGTAAAGGGAAGTGTGTTGCTCTGATGGCCACAGCATCTTCTGGCAGTAGGCAAACTGACACTGCTGCCTTTGACAACGAACTCTGCCTCCAGCGGAGCTCCTCTTTGCCTACCAAGTCTTGACAAAAGTTTAATATCAATATATTGATATTGATATAAAGCAAATATTGCTTCATTAGTGCTTCTTCTCTCCCTACTCTGATTTTTGTCATAGGTGGACATACTTTGGACAGAGAGTAGATTTACTGTATATGCTGGTGTAGCATGCTGCACAGTGAGGTTCGGTCTATCTAGATAGCAGAGATCAATAAAAAAGAGTAAATCAATAACAAGTATTATCTAATGTCAAACACTTCGAATAAGTAATTACACCAATGAATTAAAACAAATACTGGTATAAACTTGTTCCTTGCTCAGAAACAAGGAAATTACATACTCTAAAATGACATTTCAAATGAGAAATAAGTAAGTGAAATAAAAGACAGTTGAAGATGTCAGAAACTGCGGAGGAGCAATGTCTGTATCAATAAAACTGCAAAAGAGATCTATGGGAGTTACATATTAAGGAGGAGGAAAGATCACTAAAAATGAGAAAATCTTAAAGATGTGACAAATTAACCATAATCTTTTATGGTCAGGGCTTCATCCTCATTTGCACTGAAGCAATAGAAATCACTACAGCTTCTATTCAAAATCTGTATGGCACCAGCATTTTCACTTTCAGGTTAGGGCACTGTGTATGCAGTAACGAAAGGTTGGGTGTTCACATACATCCTTCATTCCTGCAGCTACTAAATTTTTTTTCTTTTCCTTAATGCCTTTCAAAAAGCAGAACATCAGATAAATTTTGCAGATTAAATGTTAAATTCTTTAGGAGCATCTTGTTTTAGAGAGTTATCTGAGTTTTTATTAATAATGCATAACATTCACATGGGGCTATTTTGTGTCGGAAGTCCTTCACAGACATTATCTTAGCTTTAAGTAATCTAGCTAATAAAGAAAAAAAAAAACAAAACTAAGAAGAGGAAGATGAATTCAGAAATGAGAAAAAGCTCTTGAATTCTAAAGAATGTTGTATTTGCAAGCACTATATTATATACTGTTTTCAGTTCAATATTATTGGCTTCGTTATTGTTACCCAAGAAAAACACATTCATTCAAAGAGTAAATTGTATTTTTCTTTCAGATGCTTGAACACTATTATTTTTTTATTTTAAGTCTTATCTTCTTTTTTGGAACTAGACTATCTGATCCTATCTAAGAGCATCTCTATTCTTTGTGATGGAAGACATTGCTATTATTATGCTTTAAACAATTAAAAATTGACAGAAACAGCTTTAAGAAATAGATGTTCCAACAAAACAAGATTCATTCAATTCCTCATTAAGAAAAGTTTCAGTGGTCACTGGCTTGAGTTTTGTGGGGTTTATTACTATCATTATATCTACAAGGTTAGACAATTGATGGATGCTGAGCTGCAGAGACTAATGGAGAATGATTTTTTGCTTACTGAGTCTGGAATAGAAAATTGGTTGGTCAGATGCCAGAGATATATCTATGTCCAGTGTAAGTGATGGCAAATGTGATTTTCTAATGATTTGGATGGGCAGCCCAGGAGGCTACTCTCCTTAAGCTACCATGCATGTGGCACAGTAATTCAGACAGCAGCAGTCCCAACGTGCAAACTGTTTGGCTATATTTGTGTATTTGCATCTCCATACATTATTTAATATATTTAAGATGTAGACTGATATCAGGAGAAATTGAGTCAGAATTGTTGCCAGCCAATTAACCACTTGCTTCTGTCAAATTGCATTAGTTATTAAAAAGTCCTGGCATGAATATATGCCATATATCCAGAAGGTTTAAAATTCAAAGGTTCACCCTTCTTTTTTTTAAAAAAGGATATGTTTGTTGTGCTAAAATCAGTAAGATATGCCTTCAAAAATCTATTTAAAGCTCTGTCCAATCTTTCAAAATCATATTGTTAGTTTTCACTTAATACATCAAAATATTTATGCTGGTTAACTTAATAATGTATTTATGCTGTTATACCCTTTATTTTTCCCCCCCTTTGTATCACTAGACCAACATAATTTTATTTACATTTTCCTTGGGACAAAGAATCACTAATACAAGCCTCCCTGAAGAGTTACAAAGCAAATGTACACTGCACATAAACGTGGTCTTTAAGATAAAACTGAAATTACACTTAAGCAGAAATCCCTCCTTGATAAATGCAAATATATTGTAAAATATAGGGGGGGAAGGAATGTTTGAAAAGGGGAGAAGAAAATTACCCTGCAGACACAAACCAAGCATAAAATGCTGAACAGTTGCATTCTACTATCCACACAGAAAATGAAGACATAATTGCAGTGCAGTCGGATGCACTAATTTGAGCTTTAGTCTGGATGCGATCGGTAACAACGTAAAAATACGATGCCACTTTCTTTGATAGCAGTTATTCCCCCCAAAAAACCACCCACACTCGCAGAGCCAAGCCGGTGCTTCGTTATCCATGCCGGCCCAATTGAAGTTCACTCGGGGATACGATTCACACGCGTGCTGCATTCAGGCCAGCCCCAGCCCACCGCCTCTGCAGCGCTGCACCAAAAAAAAAAAAAAGTGAAAATCAACCAGTTTTATCACTGTCCTCTCCCGCTCCTTAGAAGCTGTGCATAACAGTCAGGACTGGAGAGAAGGACAGTAAAACGTCTCTCCGCTCTTTAGGAAAATGGTGAGGGGGAGGATGGAAGCTGTTCGCGGAGGAGGCGAATACGTAACTCACCGTATAGCTGCAGCCAGAAGGTGGTAGGAGGGAAGATGGATATTGGTAGAGGGGAAAAAAAGAAGAAAGGACTGACTTCATGCGACTTGCTAAATTAATTTTATATATATTCTAAATAATTTATCTGGTATACTTGATTCTTTTCAGGTAGATTTACATCCCCTGTGGCTTGACAGGGTGCTTCTGTTTCCCCGGAGAGCGCTGGGTCCCGCTGCAGGCAGCAGGACCTGCTGGAGCTTCACCGCCAGGCACAGACGGGCTTGAGACCCACGGTGCTGCGGAGGGAGCACACCATGCCCTGGCACAGACACCGCCCTGGGAAGGCCACAGCCTCTGCTCTGGCATGGCTGCTCTGCTGTATCAAGCAACTATTTGACACAAAATGAGTTGTCAGAGGCAACTGCTCTGTGAGCAGGAGCTGTTACAAGCAGGGCGGTGAGGGCACCTCTGTTACTGCCTCCGGCTGCACCTCTGAATCAACCTCTCCGCGACAATCTCCTCTGGGCAGAAGCCAGCGCTGTCAACATGGGCTGCACTCGCTACGAACTGCAAATGGGCCAAGGCGAGAGACCACAGCCGAGATGCTCAGTTCAGCACAGCCAGCCACACCCAGCACTCGTCCTAACAGGACTTTGGCAGCGAGATTCACCTCGAGCTGTCTAATAGCATGAGCTACCACAGCTTAAAGTACTTCTCTAAATGCTTTCTGTAATCAGAGGGACAGCTGCAAATGGTTTCTCCCATCTTCAGCATGGCTACAGGTGACTAGCTTGGGCTAAAGGCCCAACTTCAAACAGCTGGAGCTCATAGAGGTGAATTTTTAATCAGTTTTATTGTTCAAAAATGTCCCTGGCCTGTCACACACACACACACAAAGACCAGCAGGCTGCTCTGTGGGCTGCACAAAGGGTTTTAGGCATCTCAACTCCACTACCTGGCTTTGGACACTGCAGGGCTGGCTCTTGCAGTCTGAGCCAAGTAATGTAAGCTGCATAAAAATGTCTCACGTATAAGCAAACAAAACAACATCAATGTATGTGAAAAGTATGCAATATTAAGGTTTCCCTTCTACAAAATAATCCCTATAAAGAACAACCTTAGGGGTTTGTAGTTTTCTTCACTTGGGTGAACATCCCATCCTGCTCTTTAACAGCCTGTACTTCTGTTTCATCGTTAGAATGTGGAGGGCTTTCATTTAAAGCTAGCTGATGAAGTCGTTAGGCACCACAGATATCCCTCACTTCAGCTGCAATCATGAGATAAGCATCAAAAAAAAAAGCTTCAAAAGTCTTATCTTCTTCATTTGTACACACTGACAATGATCTATCTGCACAAGAATAAATTCCTTGTTCCAAGGACGTGCATTAAAATTCAGTTCTCAAAGGCGACGTAACAGAGGATTTAGCATGCAAAGGATACATGTTCTTTAAAGGCTGCGTGTCGAACTGCAAGATTAAAAACAGACTTGTCAAAATTGAGTCTAACAGAAATCACCATCACATCTCCTACGTTCCAACGGACATCATATTCCTCATTTTGTAGTCACATAGTAATTCTTCTGGGCAGCCTGGAGACTTCTCTGGAGTCTAATTAGACTGCAAAGGTGATTTTTAAAAAGCAAACAATTATTTTAAAATTACATTTACTGCTGATAAAAACTGTTAGATTATGAGTATTAGCTGGCAGTTTCTTCACATCTACAGGTCAGTAGTTTTTCACATAAATCTAAGCAGGGAGAACAGAGTCCATCCTCATGCATAATTTTGGCCTTTAGGTTGAATCTGTCAGTGAAAAGTGGATGAGAGCAAGAACAAGATCTAAACAGACAGGTCACAGAACACTGAAAACGCATTTTTATCACCTGCAACCCAAACGAGATACAAAACTGGCCAGGTGCATTTCACTAACTCCTCATGTCATGTATGCCAAGAGTAGAATAAAGTTTAAAAGTTCAAAATCATTAATCTGTGACTCTACAAAAGATGATCCAACTACTAAAAGTCTTTTAAACCTTGCAAATAATTTTTCCTTTCCCCCTAAGATATCTTTAATTCCCTAATTCTGTTCTATCCTGACTTTTTGCACTTCAGTGATGCCAAAAGAGCTCAGAGCATGAGCTCTTAGTCTACAAAGGAGCAACAAAATCATATAAAGAAAAGGCAGGAAGAGAAGTATGCTTATAGAATCAGATTCTCAAAGCTAATCATCAAAAAGAAAACAGGAGGAGGGAGATCAGAGAGCATTCAGAGGATTTATTTTGTTTGCTTTCCTCCCTCTATCCTCTCCCCATCTGCAGCTTCCCAGGAAATGTTCGAAGCTCATACCTTCCCTGTGGTTCTTCTGAAGATCTGATCCTTAGAAGGGAAATTTCAGGAAGGTCACCTATGAAGGGGATCTTTGCCCCTCAAAATCCGGAAGTTCAGCATTTGAACCACATATTAATAGCATTTTTAAAGGCAATTAGAAACAATACGCTCCCCTAGTTCTTTGCTTCATCCTGTGAGACCAAATGTCTAGCTTTTGCTTTGCTGTTCTGCATGCTGCTGTTGCCAATATCATTAACCTATTTATCCAGTCTGATGCACCTCAACGTTTTGTGAAATGTGGTGATGGTAAAGTGACTTCACACTTCACTCACAGTGCTGCTACTGCCTTGCTGTAAGCCAGAGCAGTGTCCCCACCTGAGCAGAGGCCTGAAGACCTCTTCCTTTCCTGGCCATGGGCTAAAATTTCCAGGTGTCCCAAAGTCCACGCATGTTTTAGTTGCTTGCACAACATCAGTTACACAAAGCCAGCCACTGGAGATGCTTATGGATCCCTACAGCTACGTTACATTGACTTCAGACCTGCTGCTCCTTTGTCTCCCTCCCAAACGCTCAGTTCCCAGGGAGGGAGATGAAAGGAATGGCAGGCTGCCTCGGCTGGGCTGCCCCTCGGGCTCGCCATGAGGAGCAAGGGCAGAAGGGACGGCTTCTCTCCAACCTGCAGTCTTTTCTTCCTGTGTCCTAGGCTGGGAAATATTCCAGCTCTTTCACATGCCACCTACCACCTGTCGGTCTACAAATTGCTAAGAAGTAATTTGGAAAATTATACTACTCTGGGAACATGTAAGTCCTTGCCCTTTGCAGAATAAGGCTGAGATTCACACACAGAGTCATTCCTGTGCACTACAGTGGACAAGGAGATCTTTGATTACATGTGCAGCCAATGAAGGGAAAATAATGTTGTAGGTTACAATGTGCTGGAGAGAAGAGAGGAAAACAGGAACCTGTAGGTTCCTGTTGTGCTGCTTTTTAAGGCGGGAAAAAAAAAAGAAAAAAGAAAAGACCAGAAGTTACAAGAGCATTCAGGACTGCTAGGGTATGTCTAGAAAAATAAAGGGAGAAAAAAAATGTTTATGCTTTTTCTAATTAAAAGGATCATAGAAATAAATCTTCCTCAAGAGAGAATAGTCTGTAAACAAGTCACTGTGTGATCTCTCTACAACTGGAACCAGTCCTGTCAGATACAAAATGTTGGAACAAATGAACTTTGGGTCTCATTTGGTCTCGTGGTTCCTAAGTTGTTGTATTCCCCCTTCCAAGTGATTAATTTGTTTCATAAAAGCTTGTGATTATACTCATATTGATAGCTTACCCAGTACACACAATTCTGACATTTTTGGTTGACATTTGCTTCTCATCAAAGTTCTCCTGAACTTCAGTAATCACCAGTGAAGTATCTGTTATATGGAATGTAAGTGTTAAGTCCTGAATCTAATGAACTTTCTCTGCACAAAATGCGTAGCTCAGGAAGGAACATGATTTCACTGAAAACCACATTACAATATGTGTTGTAGAGAAGGGTGCTATCAATTAAGCAGATATATTGTTTTAGTTATGTAAGCTCTATTTTAATAGGCCAGAGTTTGAAAAAGGGAGATGGTTCTGATTCAGCCTGATTTGGGTTTCCATTTCTAACACTGTACTGTTAGAGGACCAGAAAATCAAAGTAACTAACCTAAGGAAAGTAAAAACACAAACATGAAAAGCAATGAAATGATTTAAACAGCTTTCCCATTACTATTATTACTGAAAATCTGGTAGTGATGATGCATATAAAGGTATTTCTTACAATCCATCAGGTAAGCGTTACGCTACACCTAACATTTGTGAGGAAGAGGATGAAGACAGAAGTAACAGAGAACATGGGGCAGAGGCAGCTCTCCTGGGCATGGCCTCCCTTTCCTCCCCCTCTAACCTCTTTCCATAGTAAAACAGCATCAGGAAGAAGATGATGAACTAATTTATATCAGAAATTTTATCTCTGTGCTGTCAAACTCACACATTAAATAATGGTGTATCAAAGCCTACCATAACTTAAAAGCCATGATGCCAGCTATGATAAACTAGTATCTTCTGTTTTCACATTTTTGGTCTTTCAGAGCTCATGATTTTATGCTCTTTCAGCAGTCAACAGGACTGGGCTCTTCCACTTAAACAAGATTGGGATTTTCATCCATTCACATGAATGACATGACTCTCAACAAAATTACCTAACAGTTTATTTGGGACTCATGAGAGAAATACAGGGAAAGGATTTCCAAGTGCCTGCTATTGTTCAGTAGCTACATAAAAAATAACCCTTGTTTTTTTCTATTGTAGCTAGAAAGTGAAGTTGAAGGCTGCTACTGCAAGCTATGATAGCCCTCTGCCTCGCCCCACATGCCTCTGCATCCTGCCCCAGGGTTGCTGATGGGAAATTGGGTGATGCTGATGGGAAACAGAGGGTGATGCTGTGAAAAAATGATAGTAAAGCCAGTGCATAGACTACCCTACTGAGGCACAAAACTTTTTTAAAGCTCTACATGGTTTAATTTCTTTACAATTGTCATTTATTGTCATTTGTATGGAGTCATAAAACCTAACACACTAAAAACTCCTTCAGTGTCTTGCTCCTCTATGGCTTTGCTTTGCAATATATAACACTACCTTAAAAACGGGTTTGGCCTACTTGAAATATCTATTTTTCACCTTGTGTTTTCTGATGCCCTTGGTAGGCACCCAGTTTCAGAGAAAGGAGAGTGATGGGAAAGTGAAGTGAGAGAATTTGTGAGAGTGAGGGAAAAGGGATCTGCAGTGGCTGGCACAGGTAGCCACCAGGAATCGTGTGTCACAAAACCGCTTATTGAATTACCCTAGATCATACAGGTAAATATTTTCTTAAAGTGTGTTATTCCACCATTTGACAGCTATATCTTAAATAAACTGGCATGCTACCAAAATAGCCACAAGTAGTCCATGGGGTAATCCATAAACAGCCTGATCCAAATCTCCCCAAAATCCATCAAAAGATTTACACCATCTCTAGCAGCCTTTGGATCAGGCCCATTCTGCTGGAGGATGAGCCTTGCTCTGTAGCTCCCAAGAAAACTAAGCACAAGTGGCAGAGCAACACCTTTTCTGTCATTTTTAAGAGATCTTTGTCAAATGTTTCCCTTAACAAAGCCTGAAAGAAGCAGGCTTCTCAGAAAGCAAAGGATAAGCATTTCTAGAAGCAGGCAGTATACATGTTAGCATTTATAGTTATGGACATGTCACGTATAGATTCAACATACAGAATATTAATCATGTTCAGAGCTGTCCCCAAACAAAAAATGAAATGGGCATTATTCTCTGTGCCTGCAAAAACAAATTAATCACCTATTTCAGGTAGATAAAAAACAATTCACTTACAAAGCTGCAGAATCGCTTTATTTGCACTTGGCTGTTTAATGGGCAGGAGTTTTAGTACATCTGGCACTGGCAGGGTGGGGGGAACAGCACTATCACTGCCACCGCATCACGTTTAATAATTGTGAACTGCTGAGTTTTGTTGCTCTATTTACAATAATAACAATATTGTTAAACAACTATCCTAACAAACGTATTTTTGACCAAAGAGCCACTGGCGTTTGTCTTAATAAATTAAGCTAGACATAAAATGCCATGTTTATAATGGTATTACCTTCTTTGAAATAACAAAACAGTGCCTTAGTGGTGCACCATGAGCAGCGACCGGTATCCTACCAGGAAATTCATATTATCCTGCCTCATGCATCAAATATCTAAATGAACAGCCTTGACAAGAGCTTTTTTTCCACCCCCCTCGTTGTTAATGACATACATGCAAAAGCACTGCAATTATTCTAAAGAAGCAGCTGAAGGAAAAACTCTCATGGAGATATTTGTAATCCATCATGAAGAGAGCACTATGAAGACAGCAGGCAATTCAAAACCCCAATATTTTTTTCTTGAGACAATTTAACTGTTCAGAAGCATCTATCAAACACTTATACAAAAACATATTGGAATAGTTTATTTTAAAGTTTACTATTTACTGAAGAGTCTATGATTTCTGTGAAATGTATGAACTGTAACATATGAATACATATGAAAATGTGCGGTAAAGTAGCTATTCATTCACGCTCCCTTTTGGCAAAATGTCGTCTTTCTAACGAAGACATTAGGAGTAATTAATCCTTACTGTAAATAAACTGTTCCTTGAATAAAAACTAAGTCTTAGATCAGCAAACCCTATCACATTAAGGAACTTATGCCATAATCTTCACCACGATACAACCAAACCAAATTATTATTTCTTCCTACTGTTTCTGACATTTAGAGCTGCAAATTGCCAAAATAGAACTTTTCCAAGCATTCAGTACAGAAAAAAAAAGAAATAGTAAAAGCTGAAGGAAACACACTGTAAATTGTGTATGTTCAGCACTGTCTATCAGAAAAGTAACTGCTTATGATGCTGCATTTCACTTCTCAAAAAAAGGGCTCACTAGCTCCACTGAAATAATGCATACCTCAAAAAAAAAAAAAAGGAGAAAAAAAAAAAAACAAACCAAACACCCCAGAAAGAAGTCATGTCCTGCATAGCATCGATATCTGGTGAGTCTGCAAGGCAGGAGAACACATCCAGTTGTGGGCAAGCCTTTGAAAGGTACACTGCATGATGGTAAGTGCAAGTAGACAGAAAATGGGCACGGATGATGGTGAGCAAGAGACCAAGAGCAGAAAGTTACTGCTGTAAAATAGGACTACTTGCTTTGCCACTTTGCCGAAATGTCACACCTTCCCAGTAAGGGCTGACAATCGCAGAGAGACTGAGCATGGCTTTTTGAGCTTCTCATACTCGGAATTCAGCTACACAATAGGGCACTGTTGTTACTCCCATGCATTCAAAGGACCAACATACAACTGACATCTGACTTTCTGTAAAACACACACTCTCCTGCTAACCATAGCTGCTAGGTGTTTCATAAAAGCCTTAACTTCTGCTTGAGCTACAGCCCATCTTTCCAAACAGATACAAGATCCTCATTTAAAGACTTGAAATGATGGTGAGTGACCATAGCTCACTCTTTCTCCTCTGTCTCTCGGTGTTACTAGCTGCAGTTTCAGAGGGCTGGACTGTACCTTCCTACTAATTGGAAGAGGTGCCTCCTGTCCAAGTTCTTCCTTATGCAGATGTCCACATTCAAATAAAGCTATCTTGATCTCTCCTGCAATAACCTAACAAGGCTGAGCTTCTTATGTCTCTCATAAAAAGGACAACTTGTGGCTCATTTTTGCTGCTCTTTCCAAACTATGTCCAATTACCAGCACACTTTCAGGAACAGACAGCACTGCAGACCTTCTATGGTTCTATATAAAGTTTATATTGCCTTCCTACTCCCTCTTGATATTCCTTTCCTTTTCATATCCTTTTTATATTAATTCTGTTAGCTACAATGTACTGCTCTGAAAGGTCAGATTCAATGAATTATTTAATGCAACGGCAAGCTGAGGCACGAAATGCTGCTGAGCTTCAGTTCTGGAAACCAAGGGGATCAAGACAGGAATGCTCATGATAATGGCAGGAATTCACTTGCTCTGAGCAAACGGCACATCCACCCTGCACTTCACCTTGGCCAGGCTTCTTCTGAAGCAGAGCTTTTGCTACCATATTCAGCACACTGCACTGGGACAGTGCACAGCTTCCAAAGCTGCTTTCCCTAAATGTCTGAACTTCTGGAATTTGGCCAGCCATTGCCATGCGACAGCAGTGCCGTCAGACAAAGGTGGGAAGACCAAGCATGAGGTTACTGCAACACCATGCTGCACAACAGTTAACTACAAGACAGTAGGCGTAGGCACCATAGGATTTCTTTGAGGCTGCTCTACTACATGTTATGCATCATCAAGTGCTTGCCATGAAATCAGCCCAGAAAAAGCTGACTGTGAAGGACTGCCATCCCCTAGTCAAAACATGACAGCAGGACTGCCTCTGAGAGGCAGGCACCATGTATGTTAACTTTGATGCCCTATACATAACCTTCTCCCACGACCTCCTCAGTCACCTCCCTTTTCCCACAGTCAGTCTCTTCTCTGATCTTAAGGTCCCATTCTTCAAATGTCCCTCTGCACCTTGCCCACGCAGCCTCTCAGCTCAAGGGCTAAAGAACATGATCTTACAAAGTCCTGGGCTCCACCACTCTCTTGGCCAAGACATGCTTTCACCTGCTTGAAAGTTGACCACTGCTCTTTCAGTGCATGGTGCCATGGACTGGAGTGAGACAAGGATGAGTACATGGCCCCTGTCAGAGCACAGACGTGGCATTTGGTCTACAGGCCCAGTGGGTGGACACCTGGGCTTGATAACTCACCAGAAGAAGTTTTCTGATGGATACAGCCCCCAAAATTATTCTCTAGTAAACTCCTGGAAGTACAAGAGTCCGCTGCACCCCCGTGGACAGCACCATGAGGACAAAAAAATGCTGAGAGGTTTTGCTTGAGGATAGTGAGGGCTCAATATCATCAGCAGTACTTTTGCTCCATCTGGAACACTCTATTATAAAACATCAAAATGCTTAGTTTGTCACCCTGAAGTACCAGCTTTGCCTTGGATCACACTGACCTCCACAGGCTCTGCCCTCCTGAACACCTCAGTGTCTCACAGGAGCTGTAGCTCCAGCTGTTGCTGCCTGACTTTCAAAAGCCTCATGACACCCACAGCCTCTCCTGTGGGTGAGGCAACCCCCAAAGGGATTAAATTAACTGTATTAGGTATCTTTAGAGAAATGTATGCAGCATATATCCAGAGCTAACCTGTATATTACAACAGGCCATTTAGCAGGGCCTGTTGAAATAGGACAAGGGGTAATGGTTTTAAAATAGAGGGAGGCAGATACAGACTGGATGCAAGGAAAAAAAAAATTGCAACGATGGTGGTAGAACACTGGAACAGGTTGCCCAGAGAGGTGGTAGATGCTCCATCCCTGGCAGCAATATCCAAGGTCAGGCTGGACGGGGCTCTGAGTAACCTGATCTGGTTGGAGATGTCCTTACAGGCGTGTTGGTCTAGATGACCTTTAAAGGTCCTTTCCAACCCAAACCATTCTATGATTCTACAAACACTGATAGTCTAGAAAAAAACCCGTAAAACCAGTAACACATATAAAATGATAAGAGTTATAGAAAAATCCCTATGTTCACAGCATTCTCTATTTTACCATGTATTTTCCCAGTAAAACAGAAATGAGGCATGAGTTTCTAATACTGGAGAGAATCACTATGACTTGTCAGAACCGGTGCTTTTTATTTATCACTTTTAGGTAGAGATACAGGAAATATTTCAAATAACACAACTCTCCTTGTAACATATCAGCTGTACAAACTACATATAATGTCATGATAAAGTTTTGATTTAAATGAGCTGCGGAACCTGAGGTTTTTGTTTCTAAGTAACGCACACATCCCAGATCCATGATAATAAAGCTCTCTCTATGCGCGTACATACAGACATACACAAATGCAGAAGACGCACTGCATGCTTATATGTTATTTGTCCCATAGGCTGCCCTAAGACTTCTGTTAGCAAACTGTAACCTCAGTCTACGTACCTAAGGGCATCAATACCACAATCTCCTCTTTCTCCTGAAAAAACAGCTGCAAAAGAGTGTGCTGAGGTTTTTTTTCACTCCCTGTGCTGGGAGTGAAAGCAATAACTAAAACATCCCTGGTATTGTCAACACTGTTACCAACACAAATCCAAACCACAGCCCCATACTAGCTACTATGATGAAAATTAACTCTATCCTAGCCAAAACCAGCACACTCCTGTATGTCGGTATGTGGTACAGTTCTTTCCTTAAACCCACTGCAGTTTGTATAAACTATTAATGAACTCAACAAGCCTGCTGGACACTGTAACAGGACTATAATTGGTGTAGAACACTAAGAAATTGTTACTGTACTTTTTAAGGAGAAAAAGAAGTGGTATCTTTACTAACGCATTTGTTCTAACATTTCATTAAAGGCTTTGAACACAAACAGAATTTCAGATAAAATGCAGAACAAAAGGGTATTACTGATCACAAAAGTATAATTTCCTTGTAAAACTGAGCAGTAAGGAGAATGACACAAGATAAAAAATTAAAAAGAAATTGGCCTACAAACTCAATTAACGAATACTTTTAATTTTTTGCTGTCTTCCAAAATTAAGAGTTGTTGCTATTATTCTTGATAAACTCTTAGGCAGATGATATTTTCCTTTTAAGTCTCAGGCATATTGTAATGACACACAGAAAATAATATTGAGTGGAAAGACAATGTATGGAAGAAAGATTTCAGTGCAATGATTAAACCCTGTGACTCCTATTGTTTTTATGAAATACAGATGAACTCAAGGATTTTAAACTGCTATAGCAACCAATTTTCTTCTCTGCTTTTTTGCATATTGCTTTCTGAGTAACAGACCTGCTGAAAAGCTGAAGTGATCATCACAAAATGAGTAAGTTCTACAATATAACATGACAAGACCTTTGCCTCTCCTGGAGTCTTGCTGGATTCATAAGCTGAACAAATTTGATTTTAACTAAACCTCCAACCAAGCTGAATTACTTTATTTAACAATACAGACAGTGGACTGCAGGGATTTTCCCTTGTGCAGTACAGAAAATACTTTAAGCTTCAGTCTGTGTGAAGATGAATAAGAGCTAACAGAACAATTAACATTTCAGCACATCCTATGCAAGAAATACACCTTTGGGGTAATGGACGTTGATGGCAATCTGGGTTTATCTCTGCAGACTCTGTTTTGGTACTTGCAGTCTCTATTTTGGTATTTCTTACTTCTTGGTTTCTCAGACAAAGACTGAAACTAACATTCTTTGGAAGTCACCTGCTGTGAAATACACGATTCATATTTTCACTATTGCTGTTGCTGCTTCTGAGGGGTCTGTGAAGACTTGGATGTTTCAAGTCAAGCAAAAAGGCAAATAGAGAATGGTGTCTTTGGGAAAAAGCCTAAAAAAACATAAAGCAGAAGCTAAAATGCTTCTCTTGCACTATTTTTCATGCATTGCTTGTAATAAATCACAGATGATTAATTGTCACATCAGAAAACAAACTAGAAAGAGTTGACTAATAAATCCCACAGAAATCTAATGCATTAAACTGCCTTTTGAAGCATTTGATATTTTCTGAAGGTGAATTTATTTTTAGCCATTTTTATTTTCTACTATTTTTTGTCTCTGGTCCTTCGTTTAACGAGATGGTTTTGTCCTTTGACTATGACCCAGAGTCACCCCAATCAGTGGTAATATTTAACTGAAGAACCTCACTTTGGGGACTAAAAACCTATGTAAAACCATTCTCCTTCCCTTTTAACTAATCTGATTGCACATATGAGATAAAGTTAGATGTAGACACTCAATCTCTTGGCAATTTGGGGGGGTCCTTCTTGGCTGCTCTATCGCTAAATTAAAAATATGATCTAATTCTGTGTTCTAAGTTTTATAGTCCATCAACCAACACAGAAGTCCCTACAACACCTGAATTCCAATTACATTATACTATGAATTGCTAAGAGACACTCCGAGTCACAACATTCTTTTTATTGGACGGAAGCAGGAAAGAGAAAGGACTTCCTAATTACAGTCTTAACTGTCTTGATCTTAATTTCCAGTATTTTTTGAAAAAGCTTCCAAAAAAAATTAGGCCTTGTCAACACAAAAAGAGTCATAAAAATTTTAAGTCAACTGCACTGAGAGCCAGATCCACTTCTCTTATAACACAATTAAGTCTAGACATCTCACTCCACTTGAATCCAAAACAAGTTTGGATTGAGAGAATTTTAACAGAATAGTATTCAAACAAGTGCTTCTCATCTCATACCACTTTTGTGATTTTCCAGCTCCAGAGACCAACTACAGGTTACTAGTGTCAAGCACTGTCATGCCCACAAGCCTTTTGCTGACTGAAAGGTAACACTGCTGTCAGAACAGGGATATGAAGCGTAAGTCTAGAGACAGCAATTATCACTGGACCCTACTGTTACGAGGGACAGTCATCTTACGGGCGCACAGAACTTCAGGTGGCACCATTCTTCGTTTTATTTTACTTAATATGTAGTCTGGGAAGGAAATAGGATTATGATACTAAAAACTAATTCTAAGACTCAGGAAGCCAGAAAGACACAGCATCAACATGCCAAAGAGCCAGAGAAAGGTCTAGCTGTCTTCAGGAACTTTAATTACACAATTAATTAAAATTTCACCATTATTCCAACAGATCACAAGCTACTAATATCTCTCCATGACACTTTGCTCTGAGTAGGGTTTTACCCATTTCCTAGTTGCTCTCCTTATCTCCTTCCCACCCCAGGGAATGTTGCTTCCACCTTCACAGAGAAAAAAACTGCTCCCTTTGCTACAAACATGGGATTACACCACCACTCAACATCCCAGCTGCCCACAGTATCTAAGCAGCCTCAAGGAGAAAGGCTTAAGACTTGCATTTATGCATCTTTTCTCAATTACATGGTTCAAGATTTTTTAAAAAGCTGTTAATTTTTGCTTTTTTCCCGTCTCCATTCTCACAGTGCTATAAAAAGACACACACAAGCACCACACTAACAGTTATGCTAGCTTTATTTTCTCCAGTTTAACAAACAGATGAGTTTTTGTAAAAGGCACAAAACCCTTGTTCTGGTTTTGTTTAGTGAGGGGGGGCCTAAGGTGGTAGCTTCTGTAGGAAACTGCTAGAAGTCGCTCCCCTTTGTTCAGTGGACTTGGCTGGGCCTAGGGCGGATGCGCTGCTGGCCAAGGCCGAGCTGATTGGTAGCAGAATGTTCTGTGATAACGCCTCTGCGATAACGTATTTAAGAAGGGGAAAACAGAAAAAAAAAAGAGAAGAGAAGATGTGAAGAAGCTGAGCAGGGACAGAAAGGGGGAGGCATGAGCCTTGTGGAGGACCCCGCGCCGGAACAAGTGGTGGCCTGAAGATGGCTGTGGCCCGTGGAGGGTCTGCTGGGGCAGCCGTTCTGGAGGGACTGCACTCCATGGAAGAAAGGACCCACGCCGGAGCAGTTTCACGAAGGACTGTGGCGTATGAGTGGGACCCCACGTAGGAGCAGGGGAGGAATGTGAGGAGTTCTTCCCCCGACAATGAAGCAGCGGCATGAAACAACGCGTGAGGAACTGACCGCAACCCCCATTGCCTCTTCCCCCCTGTGCCGCTTGAGTGGGGGGAAAGGTAGTAGGGATAATGTTAAGCCCGGGAAGAGGGAGGGGTGGAGGGAGGTTATCTTGTTCCCTGTCTCATTCTCCTGCTAGTTTTAGAAATAAATGAATAGTTTTCCCCAAGTCGAGTCTGTTTTGCCTGTGACGGTAATTTTAAGGATTTCTCCCTGTCCTTATCTCAAACCTCGAGCTGTTTTTCTTATATCGTCTCCCCCTATTCTCTTGGAGGGTGGGGGGAGCGAGACAGAGAGAGACTGCGTAGTCTGGTCCCGATCGGGGCTGAACTACGACACCCTTCAAATATAGACACCGCCAGGTGCTTCTGCAGAACTAACACCCAAAGACTAAAGGTATTTCAAATTCATCAAACTATAGAAGACATTAGAAATTGGTCACAGTCTTTTCACCCTTCTCTCTCAAAAGTTTAAATTACCTTTTACATTTTTTGTGAGCACTGGTGCATATAAAACTGCCATCCCCAAACCAGCATTCCTTAAAAAATAAGACACTAAAATCTTTCTGCTTTTCCCTGATACAAGGCACCTGTAGCAGACACAACCCTCCAAGGGTCAACTTACAAAACCATAAAAATATCACGTTTGCCTCGCAGCTCTTGACATCACCTTCACCGTCTTTCTATCAAAATATAGCTTCTGAGTATAATTCATAGTCACTACAAGGCTTCTGCTTGATACTGCCATCTACCTTTCATTCTTTTGAAGAAGTCTTTCTCTGTCATCCTGAAGTTGTTTAGGCAGCAGATCAAACAGTTAACTTCTATGATCCAAATGTCCAGCACTGTCTCGGGATAAAAGGCAATGCTGATGCCACGCCTGTCCACACTGTGTGTAACACAAGCCTTCACAAAGCACTGCAGGTCTCACTATCATATCTCCTTCAAAATGGCAATGTTTTCCATTACAGTAGCTTCATTAGCTGATATGTACATGCTGAGTCAGCCAGCACCTGACCAGATAGGTGACAGGGTTGTAAACTTCTCGATGAGAGCAGCCACACACTTCTGGAAGGGCAAAGTTGCTTTATGAGTTCTGTGCACGCAGTGCTGAAGGCATCCCTGTCCTCTTCTTCTCCAGTCCCAGATGCACAGCACAATCCTCTCCCTCATACTGCCTCTCTAAGTCCCAGAAACTGTGCCGCACAGACAGACGCTTCCCAAGCAAGCTCCTTGAGCTGTCTGTCTTGTCTTCCTCCTTGTTTTCCACCTTCTGCTGATTAAATTGCTCCATATCACAACACTTGTATAAGTGTAATTGTTCTGTAGCAACGTGCTCGAGGTATCCACATAAGCCATAGAATATTCAAGTACTAACAGCATGATGTGGAGGGTCAACATAATCTTTTGTGATTTGGAAATGTCATCCCAGAAGAGACAGATAATGGGGTCAAGAAAGAGAAATCATGAGATTTATGTAATTTGATGCTTCCTCTCTAACCATCTCTGCCCCAAACACAGGACATGAGATTTTTAGGTACCTCCTGCTACCTATCCCAACAGGATAGGTGCATCCTTTGATGCACTGGGCTTGCAGAGGCAGCACAAAGAGGGATAAATATCTACTGCACAGCATGCAATACAGAGGAAATCCATCACATGGAAGGGTTAACTCATAATAAACTCAAAGCTGGGTGTTCATTTGTATCACTTTAGATGGAAACAATTACTTTGAAACATTTACATCACTGCATCTGGCTTCAAAGTAAGCTTATCTCCATGCAGATAAACCAATGCTTTTGTTTAGTGGTATGAGAAGCACTAAGCCTGCTTGTCGGAACAAGCTAATGAGAGCAACATTTGCTGGTTCACATCTGAAGAATGCATTTTGTACAGCAGCTTGTGTTTTGGGCACAGCTCTTCCATATCTCTGCTTATAATAGAACCATAGAATACTTTGGGTTGGAAGAGACCTTTAAAGGTCATCTAGTCTACTCCTAGCAAGGAGCAGGAACATCTTTAACCGGATCAGGTTGCTCAGAGCTCCGTCCAACTTGGCCTTGAATGTTGCCAGAGATGAGGCATCTACCACCTCTCTGGGCAACCTGTTCCAGTGTTCCACTTTCCTTATATCCAGTCTGAATCTACCTCCCTCTATTTAAAAACCATTACCCCTTGTCCTATCACAACAGGTCCTGCTGAAGAGTTTTTCCCTGTCTTTCCTATAGGCTCCCTTTAGGTACTGGAAGACCACTATAAAGTCTCCCTGAAGCCGCCTGTTCTCCAGGCTGAACAGCCCTAACTCTCTCAGCCTGTCCTCATGGGAGAGGTGCTCCAGCCATCTCATCATCTTTGTGGCCCTCTTCTGGACTCGCTCCAACTGGTCCATGTCCTTCTTATGTTGGGGGCACCAGTACTCCAGGTGGGGTCTCACCAGGGCAGAGTAGAGGGGCAGAATCACCTCCCTCAACCTGCTGGCCATGCTCCTTTTGATGCAGCCCAGAATATGGTTGGCTTTCTGGGCTGAGAGTGCACCTTGCTGGCTCACCTTGAGCTTCTCATCCACCACTCTTGCATCCAGCTACCATAAAGCAACTTGTTACAGAAGAACTGACCTGAAATTCATCACTGCTGACTCCTCTTTCTAGAGGATAACAGACTAAGATGATGACATAACACTTCAATTGGATGACACATCAAGCTTTGGAATTTCAAAAAGACACCAAACTTGCTACCTCCAGGGGGCGTCCACTATGGTGAACATGAAAAGAAACTTATAAATTACGTTCTCAGCATTCCGAACATTTGAATTATTGAGCCCAAACCTGTACAAACCACATCAGCCAACTTTCTGCTAAGAACAGAGCAAAGATATGAGACTGCATGCTTTCACATATACAATGGATTTTTAAAAGTACAATTGCCATAGTCAGTATTGATTTTAACAAGTAATATCTCTATGCAGCTTTCAGCTCAGCTTAACTGTTACATGCCTTTGACAAGGTCGACAAGCATTTCTAAAACCATATCACAGATTAATAATTAAAATCTAGAAAGATCTGAATTAGCTCGCAACATATAAGCTCAAGTCCCAGAAGCACCTCACCACAGCAGCCAGGAAAAAAGGTAAAGTAGACAACACTAAATCTGTGCTCTCACTGTTAGATTGCAGCAGCTGATTTAAAGTACTTAAGTTATCTCCATATTGCATTGCAGAAACACCTCACAAAGCAGAGGATAGACATCCAACACCTCTTGTGTCAGACAGTTCTTATATCCTGACTCCCAGCTCTATGCTTCAGCCAGCTAATTAGAGGTAGCTAATTAAATGCTTTGGTAGAAAGCTTATCTCCATTTATGTCACTTGTAAAACTCCTACAGATAATTTGGTCCAACATTTTGTCCCTCTGTTTAGAATTACGTATCTAAAAACCAAAACACCAGCAATTCTTAGATCTAGGCCTGAAACAAAATGGGCATAGCCTCTGGATTTACATATCAAACTGTGAGCATAATGGAGTACCTTCAGATTAAAAGGTCTGCATGACTGGTTTTTCAGGAAAAACAGGTTTCAAGATTCTTGGATGCTAAGCAGTATCACAGCTAACAGCTTAACATGTTTGATTTTTTTCTCTATGATGTTGATAAAGAAATAATATCTTCAATACTAATTTCACCAAAATTGCTTCATCCAATATATGAAACAGTCCAAGCCTAGTGACAGAAATTACATTTGAAAAATGATATTTTCAGCTGCTGTGAAAGGACGATGATGACAGGCACTGCCACTGAGCTCCCTTTTGCACTCGTGTTCAGCTATGATGATGCAGAGGAGGCAGACTGGTCCCCTGACACGCACGGAGTCAAACGGCAGTGACAGAATCCTCCATGATGATGGTGAGAAGGGTCAGTATTGATTAAATTCATGTTAGCACTTAAGATGCAACACGCAACCTGAAATCCTAGAGGGCTCCTTCTCTCCAGTCTTATGGTAATACAAAATTAAAACAGAAATTCTACTGCAAAATTGAAAGAATTCTCCAGATCCTATTGATGAAAACTTGCCATGACGTTAACTTGCCAGAGAGTTATTTCAGACAGGTTTCTGAGTCTTAAAGTCTTCTCTTAAATAGAAAACAGAGCCAACAAGAAAAGCCCTTAATTAATTTCACCTTTTTCAGTTCTTGCTTTGCAATTAGTAGCATTCCACAGAATGTCAAATACTAATTTCCTGCTTTTAGTTTCAAGGAATAGGACTAATCTACCCTAATTTAGCAACCTAGAAGCCAGGTTTCTATTCTAAGATAGTTTTTTTTTGTGCTCCTTTTTTAGTCAGTGCATAAATAAAGCTTTCTGCGACAGGGCAGAGTAAGCAGCACATCTGTGTGTCACTTAAAATTTCTATAAAATATCTTGCTAAATAAGAAGACATTTTACATACATTGGGATCCTCGTAGACTAATGCATACTCAGTACAATCTCAGATAATCATGTTATAGAAATTATATATATGTATATAAATGTATTATAAGGCAAATTATTTGTTAGATATATTTCTTTAAGTGTTTTAAAAGAAGGTATTAAGTCAGTTCAACCAACCCAAATACACAAATTTAACATTAACCAATGATAATGAAATACGTGCACCTCTGAACAATGAATTAATTGATACAGTACATTAATACACCTTCTAACATGTTCATTTTGCATTGTTGCTCACCTTCAAATATGGAAAAAGCTGCTACATTGTGCAATGACTTTAATGTTATCTCAAAGTACTTATTGTTAAATATGTGTGAAAAGCTTTAAGTCAGGGAACCTGTACTGGTAGTAAAATAAAACTAAGATAAGTAGCTCCTGCTACAATTTTGAACCGACTGCACTTCAAATACATCTTCATCCCTTAGAATTCTGTTCGCTTGCTTCTTGCCTGGATTGTGTTGATACTTTTAGAAAAACGAGCTTGTTTCTTCCTCTTTTTCCAACTTCAATAACTTTCTGCCTTGAATGGAACACATCCAGACCAAAGCTGTAAGTGATGCTCATAAAGGTGACCTCTCTTTGTAAGGGAAACCATAAACATGACTTCTGGGTTTGTGCTTGAAAACAGCTCAGAAGAACATAAGATGGTGCAAAAGCCATTGAACATTACCCAGAAATACTAAGTCCTTATGTATTTTGTCTGCAAGCTATACTTGTATTCGTATTTCTGCAACCTTGGCTTTCAACGGACAACGTGAACGCTAATTAAATGTTGCCAGTAAAGCAGAGCTCAAAGAATTGGATGAGAGTAACCTACAGGGGACATTTATAGTTAATATCCCTGATAATCTTTAGACCTGAGATCCCCTAGGATACAATAGTATCCCTCAATTCTTAAGAAACAAAACAAAATCCTTCACCTGGTTCCTGCTCATTACCTCCCGTAGTCTGCAGAGATGGCTTTAATACAGTTTTCTACTTAAGGAAGCTTATTTTCAGTAATGAATATTTAGAAAGAACACACATAATTAAAGTATTTAAATGCAATAAAGAGGTAATGTGACAATTTCTGCATTATGTGCTCCCTTTATCTTCTTGCATTTTCCTGTGGTAAAACTGTTACACAAAAGGGATTTTCTTAAAAGACTGGTTTAACTATTTCTAACTGGGTAAGAGTAAGAAGTACACAACAAATATGGAGTTGATAAGAAAAGGGCTGAAGCAAAATGAAATTATCTGAAAAAAATTACTCCAACTTATTTTGTGGAAAATTAGAAACAAAGTAAATTTATTGCTTAGGGACATGCTTTTTCCTAATGAAAAAAAATATTTAATTGACATTTTTCAGACACCCCTCTTGGTGGTCATTCTGAATCTTTTTTTGGGGGTTTTTTTTGTTTTTTTTTTTTTATTTAACATAGATTGTAGCAGAATTTCTTTTCCATTTTCTTTTCCTTCAATAGCATAGCTCTTTTCATAATTAAATGTCCCAACAATGTTTTCTTGGAAAATAATTAAATATTGTGTTACACTTAAATCTCTGTTTAACATTCAAGGTTGACTTAACATGTAGCATTTGTGTATACTTTTGCTTGAAAACTCTGAGTTCTGCTAAGCTTTTTAAAGCACGATGCTCATCTAGTTATGAAATCTGCCTTTTTTGTTTTTCCTCATGCAGTTTGGTTTTCTTCTCTTTCTGGCATACTATGATCTTTATGTCTGTATTTTGAAAGTAGATTGATTTTTTCCCTGCTCTCTGCAATTATGACAAGAAATAGTGTCTTGTCTTTGCAAAAAGCTCTGAGGAAAAGCTGCACAAAAATAGCCACAGAATTTCACATAATGAAAATAAAATACACCTTGTTAAACCTAATCAGGAAGAGATCACATAATCACAGAAAAGATACGGTGTTGGAATATCAATTTTTCATTGATTTGCTGCACTGACCATGAGATGGTACCATGTGAGATCCTAAGAGAAAGGAGAAAAAGGACTTCAAGCTAAAGAGTAGACTTCAGCTTGTCCAGGGCACTGGTGGGCAGGGTCCTATGGGATGCAGCTCTGAAAGGCCAAGTAGAGCTGGGTGATCTTCATGGAGAGCATCCTGCAAGTGCCAGAACAGTCTACTCCAATCCACAAGGAAGCAGGCAGGCACAGCAGAACACCAATGTGGCTCCACAGGGAGGTCCACTTACTGAGATCCAGTGCAAAACAAAAGCCAATCAGAGATGGGAATGGAGAGAGGTTACCCAAGAGAAACAGAGAAGCCCTACCTGGTCAGGCAGGGATGAAGTTTGCAAAGTTCAGCTGGCACTGAAACCAGTACAGGATGTGATGGGTAACAGGGCCTCTACATCAGCAGTGAAAGCCAAGGGAAATATGAACTTGCTCCTAAATGGGGTGGGCAACCTAATGAAGGATGCTGAAAAGGCTTGAGGTACTCGATGCTTTCTTGGCTTTGGTCTTTAGTGGCAAGATCTGCCACTCTGGTCCCTGTGCTTAGTGGCAGAATTTAGGGAACAGAAATACTACCCATGGCAGATGAAGACTGAATTAGGGATTGCTTAGGCAAAAGAGACACTCACAAGTCCATAGGCCTATATGGGACACGTCTAAGACTGCCAAGGGAGTTGTCTCATGTCTTGTAAAAGCTGCTCCTCAGCATCTTTGAAAGGGCACTAGTTAAGAACTGAAACATGTGCCTAGTGTTGTTGTGAAAACTCCATCTTTGGAGGTATTCAAAACTTGACTAGACAAGTGCTGAGCAGCCACATCTAACTTTGACACTAGCTCACTTTGAGCAAGAGGTTGGAGTGGATGACCTCCAGAAATCCCATCTCAATTTTCTCTACGATTTTGAGATTATGCCCACTGCCTAGCCTACACATCTAAAACATGCCCATTGCTGACCACAGATACAATGCTACCAGCTGGAAAACAAGATTTCAAAATTGCTTCCAGGCAGACTGGAAACCGAAAGTAAGCTTTTTCAAAGCTGCAGATGTCTTGAACCCATAAGAAAACTTTTGTTATAGCGAAGGGATTCATTATTTCATTGGTGTAAAGAATTGCTTCTGCTATGGTGTCAGGACTGCACAGTGACAGTGTCTAATCATTCCAGGTGTCCCCACTGGCACGAAAAGAAAGCTCTTCATTTCAAATGCTGTAATATACAGCCGAAATACATTTCACTCTGAGCCTTATCAAAGAAGGACTCTCTGTCAAAATCTCAACAGCAGATAGATTTTGAGAGCAGCGGCAGAATTACAGTGTAAGGAAAGTGTCACCAAAAGCTTCCCCTGGAATGCAACAGCATTTAATTTAAGACACTACCTATGGAGTCAACATACTTGGGAAGGGTGACATTCTTTTCAATTTCTCATTTGAAGGCAGACAGAGAATCAGCTACACAATAAATCCAGTTTGTCACAGGCCTAATCAGTCTATTTCCCTTGTTGTTATTACTATATATTGCTGGCAGTAGAGATATGAGATAGAGATCCTAATTCTGATTACTCACATATCAAAGAATCAGGGAAAGAATGAAGACTGCAACATCATCACTTTATGAAGAAACAAAGACACAAAAAATGAGTTTACGATCCATTTGTGAGGCTTATGCTGACAGCCAATACAGAGCATAGGACAGAAATTTATTAGGAACAGTTCCTGCAGTTCATGGGGTCTCTTTGTCACAAAATCCAGGAAAGTTGAAGTCCCCTCTTAACGTGCTGTGTTTCTGTCAGTTGACTTGCTGGTTAAGATGTTTGTTTGTTTTGGTTTTTTTTTAAGAACTGAAAATGTATTGTGTCTTGTCCAAATGCACCTAACACAGACAAAGGCATCAGTGTTGCTGGTATCTTTATACCATTCCTGTACAGAATCATAGAATCATAGAATAGTTTGGGTTGGAAGGAAAGGTCATCTAGTCCAACCCCCCTGCAAGTAGCAGTGACCTCCTTTGGAAGTTTGCTTCACAGCTGAATCCCCGGCAAATGAGCAACCAATTGATCAAATTGTGATGAGGAGTACAAGTATCATGGCACCTCCTGCCCAAACTTCTGGATGCAAGTATGACTTTTTAAAATTACGTGGGTAACACTGACAACACTAACAGCTACTAGTTCTAAGGAGAGGTATCTGCACAATTAAAACTCGTGTATCTCCCAGGAATGGACTAGACTCATCAATTCAGAGCTTACACCAATGAGAAGGAAAATACAGAAACAAAACAGGTGTCCAGCAACTAGGCTACTGGAATTTAAAATAATAATTTTATGTTTAATTTTTAACTACTAGTCATTTTTCTATGCAATGAACTAATATTTCCTGTTACTCAAAATGCAAAGCTTATTATGTCAATGCCATCACATCTTTTTCTACTTCCTGAGCACTCATCAGTCCCTGTCCTTCCTTTCCTTCTACATCCCATTAAAGTATTGACATTTCTCCTTTCCTGCACTCTCCAAAGCCACTTTTTTGTCTTGTTTTCTGCCTCCTATCTGCACAGCTCTGCTTGCTCTTCACACAAAAGCTCACCTAATTGCAATCCACGCAAACACTCTTTGGCTTCCCTACATACTCCCATTTACATGCACCCATCTGCTCTCAAAAATCACCCCACTGCACTTTCTTTCCTCTTCACATAAGACAGACCTGACTCAACTTTCTTCATATGAAAAAAACCAATAGAGCAACAGTGACTGGAGCTGCCTTGCTCCAGGAATTATCTTTTCAACAACACATACCAAGAATAAATACCAGGAGAATACTATTCCTCCTTTAATACTCAAGTATTTCAGAGCTGTTTCAACATCTTCTTACATTTTTTCAGCTACCCAGGGACATTGAAGAGGACACTTCATTTCAATAGTAAAATACTTCACCACTCTTCATTATGACTAAAGTAAAATTATTTTTTCTTTTCTCACCCATGAGAAGGCAAGATTTGCTGTATTATCAAATGACTGCACAGGCAATAAGCCACTGGGTTCATTGTTTAAGTGACAGGACATCAACTACCTGACAAGGTCGATGACTCTCTCCCTTGGAGCAGTGCTGACTGGCTCATCATTAATCATTATGATTTGATCCCCTGGTATAAGCTTTCCTTCAGAGGGGCCGCCTGGAGACAAATGAAAAAAAAAAAAAAAAAGCACAGGTTAGCAGAACATTGTAAATGCACAGACACGCTCTGTTGTTCACATGCTATGAGTGTTTTTTTTTTCTTTAGCTAATGGTATATTTAACACTAACACTATTTCTGATATTACCAGTACTTCCTCATCAGGAAAATCTTGAAGTAGTGCTTAATGCTACTTCAGTAGAACGCTTGGCTTTCTACTGAATTTCCTCAAGTTAAGTTTTAAAACCACATCTAAGCACATAAAAAAAAGGGCTTGATTTTCTGGAGGACCAAAAGGACGCGTAAGAGGTGGCCTAATTCACCCTTTAACGTGTGATCAACTGTATCTTACTTGTCCCTGATCAATGTTTGTCTGATACTCTTGTAAGACCACTTTGAGGATGACTCCTTTTCCTGTAAATAAATGATCCTGTTTAACTACTGTTAAGATCAGTAATTTTTTTCCCTGGTGCCTACACCAGACCTTCTTTGTTGCAACACATTATTTCCTGTCCCAAGCAAAGTAATACTGGAGAACATCTTATTCCTCCTTCCTATGAAACATCACTTACATATTTGACAGTCATTTGCAGGTCTCTCCTCTGACTTTTCTGTTCTGGGCAAAACAAACCTGCTTCCTTCTATCCAAAGATAATTAAGTTTCTATACCTGAGTCTTTTTTCCTCTGGATTTCTAGCACGTAGTGAACATAAGTTTTACATACATCCAAAAGCACTGCCACTTTCAGTTAGACACAGGTGTTTAGCATTAGTCTGAGTAGACAATCCGACATATATGTCTATGTGCTTCGGATTCT
Source organism: Chlamydotis macqueenii (assembly GCF_036417535.1). Taxonomy (NCBI): domain Eukaryota; kingdom Metazoa; phylum Chordata; class Aves; order Otidiformes; family Otididae; genus Chlamydotis; species Chlamydotis macqueenii. Next base: position 136,026,893 of record NC_141556.1, read on the forward strand.
GGCCCTGCGGAAATGCATAATGAGTTTATGCTTTATAACATGCACATAATACTTCGCTTCTCAGCATGATTACATGCCCAAAAGAGGGTGTGACATCACAACTACTAATGAAAAGATAAAGATATATCCTCTCTAGTCTTCTGCCTTTAAACTCTGCAATGATGATACATAAAAACCCAATAATACTACCAATATGAAGACAAAGTCTTAAAAGACAATGTATCAGTATCAAAACCAATGCATTTAACAATTGAGCTAATGATGTTCCTTTCCTCTGTTTGTTCTGAAAACTTTACTTCACTTCTATATCCAGCATAAATGGATACAAATCTATGTAGGAGAATGTTGTCCTGAACTCATCTTTCCTTCTATTCACTCAGAATAGAATAGAATAAATACCTTTTCCAAACTGAACTTTAACATGAAACTACATTCATAATGCTAATTTGGGAGAAAAGAACTGTCTGGATGTAGTTAAAGTATTAGTTGTAATGCTCACTTCATCTGAAAACAATACAAATACAATCAATGCACACACGTGGGTAAATGACATCAGAACTTCACAAAGTCAATTTTGCCTCTCCTCTGCTCTCTGTGGGGGTTCTGCAGAACATATTGAACAAGAGCAAAGTCAAATCCCTGGCCTTGGCTCCAAGGCAATTTTACATAACTACTGAACTTTTAAGCATAGAGAGCAGGAGCCCGCTATATGGGAGACTGGGCAGTCCCAGGTTTGGTCCCCCATAAATAAAAAAAATACCACAAAACTCACTAATTTTCAGTACAAGTAATATGTTTAGGGAACTATTTGACCTGGCTTTTTGCCACATAGTTATATGGAAGCATTCATTAAAAAAAACAAAAACAAAAACAAAAACAAAACCAGCAATAACATTCTCTTTTTCAAAACCAAATATTACAGTTAGAACCAAATATTAGGTAGAAACCAAGTCTCTCCTTGGGAAGATGATGATGATGATAAAAAGAATGAAAAATATGTAAGTTTTTATCTTGCAACTCAACATACCTCTTGAAATCACTGATTCAATGGCAATGAAGGTGACATCAAACAAATATAAACATAACAGGGAGAAGACCTTCTTTCCTTGAATGAAGCAGGTCAGCTTTTTCCAGGCAAAAAACAATAATGGCTCAGAGCAATAACCTAAAACCAGCTTTTTGTTACCACATTCACATAACGTTCAAAAATGAATGCAAGGAGGGAAACTACTCAGTAATACAAGACTTAAAATCCTACCTAGTATTTGTGATTACTTTGTCCACCCGAATACTTTAACAGTACTCAAATTTGTAACTGTATTTCATTTCGGCAAATCACATCCAAGTTTGCTTTTGAGGTCAGGAGGGGAAAACATACCTGGTGTTACTGAGCGTACAACAACTGGCTTTTCACTACCAGCCACAAACCCAAATCCTAGCACAGGATCCCTCCTCATTTCCACTTTCCGAGGAGCTGGAGGGGTTATTTGGCAGCTCTCTATTCGAGGGTCTTCAAATGTGGCTGATTGTGTCATGTGACTGTGAAAAAAAATAAAAGATGGAAAAAGGAAAAAAAATCATTAAAACATGATTTTGTGGTATCTACTTGAGCCAAGCAATTTCTGCAACAATATGAGATGAATACTTGAAATGTTCTCACTATAGGAACTAAAACATCAGCTTAATATTTTTCTATTAGATTTTCTTATACGCAAATTAATAATGCTGCTGACAGGTCTCAAATACTAATCAATAGCATCAACCTATAAAAAGGTCTGTCTTTGACAGCATACATTTAATCATACCTCATAAATGAAAGAAGAATAACCCAACAATAAAGTCTTTGTCATCTGTGCTTGAATTTTTCATCCTTCATTTGTTGGAAGGGAAAAATAATAGAACAACCTACTCATAATGTAAAACATAACAATTAGAGTCTGCCAGCCTTTTGCAAGAAGAGAGGACACACATTTAAATTTGGTTTTCTAAAATATTAAGCAAGTTTCTGAGCTGAGCCCTCTCAAACTGACTACCTAAAGCACAGCTCTATATTTACTACTTGGGTAAAATCTCCGAAGTCACTCCAAACTGCTCCAGGGCCAAAAAAAAAAAAAAAAAAAAAAAAAAAAATGATATGACAAAATCTATTTATCAGCCATTACTAAAATACTTTACTTTCAGCTATAGTGTTATGACAAAGCTTACTTATTGCTCCTAGAAGATAAAATTCTCATGGCTGGAGGGAAAGATTTTGATTTTTCAAGCAGAAAATAAAAAGGAAGAAAGCTATCCAACATGACACATCCATGAAAGAGGTCATGGTTTAAAAGCACAGAGACTTCTAAATTAGCATTAATAAACACTGAAATGTGACTGATGCTGTATGCAGACTGAACCGGAACACACTTCGTGTTTTCCACAATGCCTGGAGCTCCTTGCAGAATCACAGCTACCAAATCCCAGTGCCGATTACACAGACAAACAGACCCCTCTGGTGTCATACCCTTCCAAATGCCATTAATTGAACTCATATGCTTCAGGAAACCCAGTCACCACGCAATACCTGGTCAGCGTAGCACGAAGACAGACTACAGCTCATGGCACCGGGTTATTGCAGCCTTGACAGAGCTCAGATAGTATTTGTTTAAAGCTGCCTGGCCAAGAGGTAACTCTTTTTAACTTCAGGAGATTGTAAATCTACAGGTGCTGAACTAACTCAGCAGATGAAGGGAGCCAAGTCCCAACCCCATCTGTAGAGAGGGGACTGGGTCCTGCGCTGAGAAAGGTAACGGCCAGTTGCCCAACCTAAGAACGCCGCAAAGGACATCAGAGGCAGATATCCCTACAGCAGTAGGCAGTATTATCAGTTTGAAAGTTGGTCTCCTCATATATAATTAATACCATGAAAATTAAGTAAATTTTCCATAACCTTGTTAATCTTGCATATAACATGTTATAACACGAGAGTTGGGGGACATCTCATGCGACCAGAATGGTTGCTCTCACCTCCAGTCCCTTTTCCACCTTCAAAAACAATTCTCTGAATAACTACAGACCATAAGGAGATAACTACAGGTCCATAAGGAGAAAGGCATCATTCAGAGATGTTTTCTGCATGAATGACAGGCAAAACCTTCTCTGATCTTTCTCCAACACATACACCTCAGGCATGACATCAATTTTCATTCTCTCCATGGTCTGCTTCTATTACTGATACACAGAACAGCCGCAAAATCTCAGTAAACTTTCAGTGGGAGTTTATTCCTGTGACTGGATTTTTCTAGAGCTTTTCTTAAAATAAATTCTCTGTCCCTATCACTAAATTCAATCTGCCCAAGAGTAACACGCTGCCTTTTTATGCATATGATCAGAGGTAGCAGAAGCACTTCCTTACATAAATAGGAGAGAGGGAGAATATCTCTGTGTCTGCATAAGGTGAAGTTAGCAAAGAAAACGTATTTTCTTTTACTAGGTAGGGCATCACGTCTGATACTTCATTCTCCTCCTGTTCCTCCAGTTTTTGTCAGTTAATTTTAGATAATTTTCTATTATGTTTGTTCAAAAGAATTGTTAGAAAAATCTAGACAGTTTTACAGAGAGTCTTTATGAATTCTATCCTCAAGACCTTCCAGCTACCCTCCTTCCCATCAACTCCTATTTAGGACTTGGGCTCCTAGATATTAAAATATTATGTCTTTCAAACGAAACACTTTTTGACATGTCACTCATATTTCAAGAACTATTTCAACTTGTGAACTTTGCTTTGGCAGAGAATACGAAACTGTTTGTCATCTCTTTTATGTGACAGTCTTACCAAACTTTCTATAAAGTTAAAATGTTAATCAGTTTTCCTAATAGCTGTTTCCATTTCTGCAATTGGGGCACTATGAGCTGACGCTATCTCCAAAGAGGAAATGCAGTATTTAACAATAACTTGAAAATACTGCTTGAGCCTTTGAGAAATACTTCCCTGCCATTGTACATTCTCTCTGTTTGAGCACTTGCATAGTCTGGTTTGAAAACTAAACTAAACTAAAAAAAAAAAAAGCCAACAAAAACCCCAAAACTCAATAACCCAACAACAGCTACACTTCAGATAACAAATTCCAAGAAGAGACCTAGAGATTTGCTCAAAGGAGCAGCTCTGCTATGGATGCCTTGCTCCAGCCACTGCATTGGCTTACACTGAGAATCGGCGGCAGCAGCAGCAGCACAGCATCAGTTATTCAAAGCCTAAGCAAAAGGATCAGCAAGGAAGAGTCCATCATGATTCTGAGTGGCGCAGCAGGTTTTATTGATTTTTAAGGTTATTCACCTACAAATACATCAACTAAAAAGGCTCTGCATCTCATGCTTCCACAGCTTGCTGCATCAGATATTCTGTGTCATTTAGTATGTTGGAAGTGTATTTCAAGAAAGCAGCAAGATACATCCCAGAAGAGATTAGATGAATACTCAAAGCTTTTTATGATGCTACGTTGACAAACCTACTTCCTCCTGTGGCTAGTTCATTATTGAAATGCCAGTGGTAGTACCACAGTTCAAGATTAATTTGAATTTTGCATTAATTGAAGGTATTTGATCTCCATCTCAGCTATGGAAAATATCGACTCCTGAAGAATAACTATGCTAAGAGTTGTAAAGCAGAATCTAATAAGTCTGGACTCAGAATGGCTGCCTTGGAGAACCCTACACAGAGCATCACTTAAACAGTGAAACATCTTATAAGAATAAATCCAACACTGCAAACTTCCCATTTGCTTCAACCACAGTAAAAACTATGTTTAGATGGCAGTGTGCCTGGATTATACCTAAAGATTTACTTTTCCGAAGGAAAAATGGAAGAAAAGGAAAAAGGCTAAAATTCTAAGTATATACTGCTTTTTCCACGTACGTAAACACAGGCTGCCCTTAGACTGTCTTTTCAAAAAGAGATACTTATTTCCTACCATTTTCAATGACTGAGATGTGTTTCCGCTTTACAAAAGGTTATCTTCTTTGATGTACTCTTATTGGGAGCAGTGGGAGATAGCTGCCATTATTAAGGAGAGTAATTCTTAAGAGAATTTCTTGAACAGAGATTTTATATACCAGTCTCTTCCAAGAGATAAACTACCAGCTACGGGAAATCATAGCAGAAGTGTAATTCCAACTACTTGCACTCAAAAGTTCCCTGTGGCACCTACTCTACTCAAAAGAGAGGGTGACAGGGGAGATGAGGGAGAAGGCATCTGAGCGTGCCTGCACCAACACACAGAGCAGAATGGAGGCATCGCAGAGGTGGCATAAAATTGATGTGCACCCTCATCCACAAAGGGGCCTACAGTGAGTGAAGGAGAAAGAAAATTAGGAAAGAAGAGCACCTTGGGGAGCACTGACCAGCTGCAACAAGGCAGCCAGCACCTGCAAACACAATTCAGCTGCACAGGACGCGACGGGGAGCCTTATGTAAAAACTGTGTGCCTGAATTCACACTTCAGAAAGTCAGAGGTGTGGTTTAAGGCTGGCGCTTCGAATCCTCAAGTCATTAGCTTTCTAATGATTAACTTGGTAATGCTTTCTATGGAAACCTTCTTAGTATTTTCCGTATTCAAATTACACACTGAATAACCCAAAGAATATCTAAACAAACACTGTAATTAAAATCAGAGCTTGATTTAATAACACATATTAGTAATTAAAAGCAAAGTATCCAAGCACAATGCTTTCTCAGTCTTTGGATTTTGATGTGTCATTCCCCAACAATTAGGGATTAGTGGTAATTCTGAGAAGTTTGTCTATGGCAGGTAAGAAAAGCCTGTCCTCAGCAGGCTGAAATTTGTTATGCATTTCCACAGGAAAACATTTAGGGGTCTAACTCTTCTAAGAAACTGAAAACTACGGCATTAATCCAGCAACCATAGTTATGACACACATTATTTTGGACCTATGTACAAAGGCACCCAAACAGATTTAGCTCCGTTCTGCAAAGACATCCAAAAAAAAAGAGCAGAAAAGGTGATATCTCAAAGTGAGTTTAATACAGCTGCACACCCACAAACACTAAAACAACTTAACCTGTTGTTAAGTTGTTGCATCATATCATGAGAGCATGAAGACAGGCTGCATTTTGGTGTTTCATTTTGTATTTCCATATTATATCTTCTTCCAGTTACTTCAAAGCTTAACACCAGTTCTCAATTTTGAGGATTTTAATCCTTAGCTTTTAAACAGTTACAATGTCTCTGCTATACAGATTAATTTAACTACAAAATAGACTCTATTTTGACCTGAGACACAGCAGGTGTAATCCTGGTCAATGACGGAGAAGAGTCTGTGGAAATGTCAACCACTCCATGGGCTGATGAGTGGAAGTGGGTGAGAAGGATGAAGATAAGGACTTTTTTTCAAAGGTTTAAATTCAGAAATAACAAAACCACTTCCAATTGTTAAGGACTGTTAAAATACTGTCTCATTCATTCAGAGGAGGTGGAGGATCTGCTTTGTTGTGACTTTCAAAAAGACATATGTAAGTTAAGGACATTGAACATTAGGACATGGATGAGAAGCTCAATGTGAGCTGATAATACATGCTTGCAGCCCAGAAAGCCAACCACATCCTGGGCTGCAACAAGAGGACCACGGCCAGAAGGTCGAGGGAGGTGATTCTCCCCCTCTACTCTGCCCTGGTGAGACCCCACCTGGCGTACTGCATCCAGCTCTGGAGCCTCCAACATAAGGAGGACATGGACCAGTTGGAGAGGGTCCAGAGGAGGGCCATGAAGATGATGAGAGGGCTGGAGCACCTCTCCTATGAGGACAAGCTGAGAGAGTTGGGGCTGTTCACCCTGGAGAAGAGGAGGCTCTGGGGAGACCTGATAGCGGTCTTCCAGTACCTAAAGGGGTAGTGGTTTTAAAATGGAAGGAGGTAGATTCAGATTAGATATTAGGAAAATATTTTTTACAGTGAGGGTGGTGGAACACTGGAACAGGTTGCTCAGAGAGGTGGTGGATGCCCCATCCCTGGAAACATTCAAGGCCAGGTTGGACGGGGCTCTGAGCAACCTGATCTGGTTGGAGATGTCCCTACTCCTTGCAGGGGGGTTGGACTAGATGACCTTTAAAGATCCCTTCCAATCCAAACTATTCTATGATTCTATGAACAAATCTTCATTTACAATTGTTTGTCTGAATCCCTGAAACCATGAGCCTCTGCCCATCCTGCCCTGAAACTACATCTTGGTTTATACTCTATTCAGAGCCTCGGGTTGTGCACTCAAAATTTCCTTTGCAACTGGGAGTCATAAAAGCTACTGCAGCAACAAAAGAAAGTAGATTTGATTCTCAGTCACCTGTCTTCAGAAATTAGCACTAAGTAAAATGGCTTGAGACTTGAGACAATATTATGGAAATTGGTAATAACATGAGGGTATTTTATAGTTTTCCCCCTTGATAATCTGGAAAGACTATCAAAACAGCAATGACAGTTAAAAGAAAACTGCCATAGGTGAGAACAAATACACAAAAATCTTCTTCCTTTCTTCCTTCTCTCCTCAAGTTCCTGGCACCTCTCAGTATACCTCGATTTAATTTATTTTCTCCAAGAAATCCCACAAGAATTATTAAGAACTAGGACACAAGTGTCAAAAACATGCATGAACTGTATCTGTCTTCTACTTGGAAGTGACATTTCAGGGAAAAAGCGCCCAAATAGTTAGTACATTGCTAAGTAAAATTGCTGCTCCTACAGAGAATCTGGTGGCTTGACAAACTGTTTTTTTTGCTCTATTTTGCAGCAAACTAGAGTTGCTCACAGCTCCAGAATTCTTTTTAGAGAGATTCAAGAGACAGAAGTTTTATTTTCAGCTGTTCAAAAACAAATCAACTTTAACACTTCAATAAAATATCCCTTACATTTTCACTGTTTTTTTTTTCTGCAGGTGTCTATGTTGAGAATTCACTATCAGAGACACAAAATACAACTGGGAAAATTTATCAGATTTCTTTTTTTTTTCTTTCTTTCTAGGACTATTTTTCTGCCCTGGTGTCAATTCTATTTTTTTCATAAGCTTCTTCAGCAGTTAAATTCTCTAAAGTCAGGTCATTTTATAGCACCCTAGAAAATGTTTGGCATATGCCATCTGGATGAACATATGGTAAAAATGTAATTAGAAAGAAAAAGGTTTACTGGTTTCGGAAGAAGTTGGTGACAGCTTTTTTGATAAAATTGGATACAGGGAAATCTGACACGTAAAAAAAAAAGTCAAAATCCACTCTTCCTCCACTCTCGGGCATGGTGTGCAATCTAAAGCAGACAAAGTGAAGTAAAATCACAGTGAATAAAACTGACACGAATACAAATTTAGAGGGATAAAAAGATTTAAGCTTAGCTTCAGGCAGGCATTGGGAAAAATACACTGAAAATATATTTTACAATGACAATTAGCACTCTCATATTGAGAATATTACATGTGTAATATGTGAATGTTTCTGCATTCTGCATCTACTATATAGGAATGCTATATATTGGGAAGAAAACAAACATCTATACTTGAATCCCACAAAGACATGCAAATAAGCCTCAAGCCCCAATGGCAGACTAGCAGTTGTTTGGTTTGAGTTTTGTATTTAAAGACTGCCAGACAGGTCCCCTTTTACTTTTCTTCTCTCAGGATGGCCATAAGCATTTATAGGGTGTGTTCATGATGAATGTTGAGTTTTCTGATGGCTCTTTTGGGATGGGACTTTTCAGGCACCGGACAAATAGCAGCAATTGCATAGAAACATCTTGGTGAAAATTGGCCAAAGTGAAGAAAAGGGCACAGAGGATGGGGAGGAAAGATATGAAAGGACCATGCAGAGAGGAGTTATGAATATCGTAAGACAAGTTACAGGACAAAATGAAAAAAAAAATTTTTTCAACACTTACATACATTAGAAAAAAACTTCAAAGGAGAATCTCTCCCAAAATAAGAAAACAGGAGCTCCCAGCAACACTGGCCACCTGAATGCTGGAATTGCCTCCTCTGCAAGCGAAGCATGATACCAGCCTTTGCCTTCCTTACTGCATGAAGTGCACAGCCAACCTCGGTGCCCCGACGGTGAGTATGTCTAAATCGCACCTGTACACATACGGCATATAATGCATGCTGATAGCCTTCTCCCTTAACGTGCAATTATGCTGCTACACGCTGCACTGAATGGCGTTTCTGCATCCAGTTTTCTCCCAGCAATCTCTTCCCACCAGGGAAGAGACTCTTCCCACTAGCTTCAGCAGATATACTCACAGTTTCAAAGCCTGTAAGTGGAAGAAAATTCAGGGCTTGAGCAAGTTTTCATAGCCAAATGGGAGCTCACAACTTATTTATACTTAGTAGACTGGGTGGATGAAACTATGGACGAAGAGTCAACTGCCCCCCACAAGCAACTCCAGGGCAAGCCCTGTGCTGGGGCTGTGCAGGCACAGGGCAATCCCACTGTGGGAGGGCCAAGGGTCCCCAAATGCACCACGAACCGGGCCTTGCCTTTTCTTAGAATAGAGGTTTAGGATCCCACCAAGTCACTGGCATTTCCTTTCTGGAAGGAGCCTTTCAGCAAGCTGGCTCTCATGTACGCAGCATGGGCTGCTAGTACAGCTCAGGGAGGCAGGGTGTTTGGCCACCTGCCTGGCCCAGGTCCTTCAAGAAGGAAACACTGTGTGAAGTTTTTGTTAGAAATCAGAATCACTGGTGCTCGTCCAAGGCAGAAATTTCTTATGCTTACTGGGGTAGGATCTGAAATACACGTTTTTGTTTTTTTCTGCACAAAAGGCATTTTCTTTATGTGGTCTGAATAACTCCATTTAGGATAGCAAACTATGTTGAGGCCTTTAGAGATGAGCTAAAATGTAGCTTTTCATCAGCTTCTATACATGCATCGACAAACCTTGTTGCAACTAATGACATAGAAAGGGAAAAAACCATGATTTACTGAACTGCAAACGCAGAATAAATTAATTCCAGACAAAAGTGTCCTCTGGAAAACAGAATGAACCATTCCTATTGATCCTGCTTTTGAAAGGTTTCACGCTAACCGCATCAACAGCGATCTGTCAGCTCCCGCCTGGCCGAGATCTGTGCGAACAGCACAGACCTACGCTGAGGGCCGCCAGCGTCTCTCATCCAGCAAGGAAAAGGAGCTGCCATCTCCAACTCAACACGAATGATTTGTCTGACTGAAACGTTCAAAAAAGAACGGGGGAGGAGAAACACCATGGAAATAGCTTTTAAGGCACTGGTTAGATTAGGAAAGCACCGGCCGAAAAAAATAATGTGGTTTGGTGCAACGCTGGAGGCTTGCTCTGACATGCACATGTCACTCTCTGTAAACGCCAAGTGCGGGTACCCTGATAACGTGGTAAGAAGACAGAATGCAGATTTAATGTGCCCATTGTAACCCCCTGGTACAGCTGGGCTTGGCATGAACAAACAGCTGAAATACCAAAGCCCCTGCCTCAGCATCTCTGTACATGCCTACCTCCTGGTAACTCAGTACAGCTATGAGCGTATGGAGATAAGCACTTACAACAGAAGTAAAACCCATTTGTTTCTCCTTTGAACGTAATCTTCCTCATTCCTTCAGCAACTGAATGGATGAGCAAGTCACAGAAAGGGCTCTGAATCATCTACGCATTTCCTTCCTTTTCACCATTTACACTGGAAGGCTCCTGAACCAAAGCTAGCCCTCTTGGTGGTACCACATCAACCCAGCATTTCACCTGTCACCTCTTCAGCAAAACACAGCCCTTCTCAGGGGGAAACCACACATCAGCTGGAAGCAGCAATCAGATGAAAGCAGGAACATACAGGTTAGTAGATACAAAGCGAGTACTCAATACTGCAGTGGTTTAGTTTATCCACAATCACGTATTTAAAGATTCAGAGATATAAACTACTGCATCATTCTGGCGGGCACGGCTCCCTGCACTTAGAGGCAGGCTGGAGAGTTGACTTCAAGCAAAGGGCAACACAGCAACCCAGTTAGAAATGTGACTTTCTCTGAGTTCAGGGGCACGGGGAGAAGCAATCCGTAGGTCAGTACAATAAGCTGTCTCCAGTTTCTCATGACAGGCATGAATTCTCTTCCCTGGAGACCTGAGCACAGGGAAGCTTAGAAAGTTGCTGTGCTTTTATAAAGAAGTCTAACTTCTGCACGGAAGCAATGAGTGCAAGAAAGAAGCTTTTCATTCTCTGGCTACCAGACAGAAATTAGTTTACGTAAACTGAAAGGGATCTACAGGTAACCAAGGTGAACAGAATGAATTTAAAAGATTTTCAGCCCCAGAATCAAGCCTGCACATTCTATAACTAAGTCTTCACAGTCAGTCTTCAAAGCAAGTCTTCTAATTCTGTAACAACTCCAGAGAAGGCCTCCGGGACAGAGAGGAAAAAGAGAAACCATCTCTTTCCTTGCCCTTTCCTTTAACAACATACAAATTGAAAGGATTACTCTTCTTGACTGCTGATTTCGGAGTGTGCCATTACAACTCCTCAGCAAATGCAAAACAAGAAAGAGAACTTAATTGAAATAATCTAGAATGACAGATTGCACTGATGGAAGGTGAGGCTGCCAGATAGAGCTGTCATGCGAAAATCAAACTTGGGATATAGAAAGGAGAAAAAATTAAGTGTGTTTGATCTCTCTTTTTATTTTTTTTTTTCCCCTAATCGATTATTCACTATATTTTAACACAACACAGCTGAATGATTTTTCTGGGCCTACTTTTTCACTTCCAAGTAAGTTGCTAACCTTTCTAAGTGCACTTCTAGTAAGCAGAGGGTATTTTATATACCTTAAAAACAGAGGTGCTGCTGATCATATTTCAGCTTCATTATATCCAAGAAGCTTTCACTAAAGCCTGTGGATAATTTCTACTTACCTACATATGGAAAAAAAAAATTCCCAACTACTAATCCATTATGTTTTATAATATTTGTATAAATACTGTCAAAGAGAGCATGCATGGTAATGATGTACAAGAAAAATCATTACCTCTTTGCATTCTTAACTGCTAGCAGGCTTCCTCAGGAGGTAAAGGAGCTAAAAGGCAATATTTGACATTTCAAAACAGATGCCGTGGGGTTAAATTGGGTTGACAGCTGCTCTCATGAAGCTTATTCAGATAGAAACCCCCTACTTACAGGTAAAGAAAAAGGTAGAACATAAGTGTCATTTACAGTGACCTTCACCAAAAAAAAAAAAAAAAAAGGAAATCATAATGGAAATTGCAGCCAGGCTGATCAGCACATCAAATCTCTCTGTTCATCTCGAGAAGTCCCAATTCCCAGTAAACAGATAGTAGAAGCTCTTAAGTCAGGCAAACTAAATGTGCCAGAACAGGAGTTTAGACACTGTGAAAAGAAGGTTATGGGTTTTAGTGAAACATTCTAATTTCAAAGCATAAGAAAGCAAAAGAAAATGCTATGTTAGGGACTCGGAAAGGAGAAGGGTGCACATCCAGGTGAGGCTGGGATGCTTTGTCCCAGGCAGTGGCTAAGTCAATACAATAGAATAGCAAACATAATCACAAAATCCTACATACAAAACATAGGAATTTATTGAGCCAGTTAATAATCAGCCACTGTCTAACTCAACTTCAGTAACACTATTAATGTATCAAATATATGAGATTATGGATACATTTCAATATAAAAAATTATTATGTAATCTGACAACATAGCCAAACTTTTTGATCACTTTAGCAGTTTCTAACAGGAATCACAATTTTAGGTGAAGTTCCTGGGAAGTTTAAGACACTGGGATTGTGCTCTTTTCCCACAAACAAACCTTTAAAACTTCTGAAACAAAACGACAAGCAAATAGGCAGTGAGCCATGGAACTCTTGTCTACACAGCAACAGCCACAGACCAGCGTTTCATCAGCAGAGCAAAACGATACAACCAGAGAAGAAAGGTAGCTGGAGACACTTCCTCTTTTAATACTGCAGTTTGCTCTTCTACCGTTGTTCACCTACCACAATTTTTTTTTTTTAATTTTTAGGAAAAATTTACCATTTTGAGAAAAATGTAACAAATGACCGAATTAAGGAATTAAATTTTCTTCTGCAATACATGCAGCACATATTGCTTCATGATTTTATCTTTTTCCTATTGTAAATAATACAGAGTGGAGCTTTACAAGGTTTCTAAATAGGCATTTAATTTTGATGAGGTAGAAATATGAAGATTTTAATACAGCATTTTTGCATTTAAAAAAGAGCATGTAAAACTCAAGTTTAATTATCATCACACTATAATTACCACAATCTTATGAAAAATATAGTCTTTATGCATGTAATAAACTCTTAACAGAGAATGTGAGACAGTTAAGTGGCATAAATATGCTTATTGTCAGAACTTTCTAAAAATTAATTCTACTGATAGATGATTAAGTTCTACAAGCTTAAGCTTTTAACTCCGAATAACATTTTTGAGATATTTATAAAAATAATGTGCAATTCTGCAAGATCTCGAGAACTCACTTTTCCCTTTAATCTCCACTGAGGGCACCAAAAAGGAGAGAGTCATGGTCACAACCAGCCCCATCAGGTCTGAGAGGAGCAGACATACAGAGCGCAACCACAGCCAGCGCCACTGACACCTGCAACAGCTCCAGTGGCCTAGAAGAGCTGCCCCTCTTGCATATCAGGGAGAATTTAGTTAATTTCTATTATCTATCATTAACTTCTATCAGGCTTATAGTTTTCAGTTAATACCGAACTATGACGATCCTCACTTTGGAGTTCAGAGCGATTCTACAGATGGCTTGTTTTTTTGATTAAGCCACAAATACAGCACTCTCTTCTGATACCTACAAGCTGATCAACTCTGCATTGCCCAGTCTCATGAACAACATAATTAAATGCCTTCAAAGTTTCAGAACTGAAAACATAGAAAAAGTATTTTGGAATACTGATTTCTTTTTTGGATGAAAAACAACACTGGTGCATTTCTAACATTAAATACAGTGCTGAAGTGACTTAGACACTCAGACTTTCAGACAACCAAGTACAATTAAAACAAAATCTTGGTCACAGATACTACACATATTTTCAGCCCACTGTAATACAAGATACAAACTGTCATCTCTCTTTCTGTACGTACACTGGTCAGATTCACAGAACAGGCCAAACTTGAAGATAAGAAGCCCTAATGTTCTGAAATACATTAATTTATTTCTTATCTTAAACTTAGGAACAAGGTTGAATTTGAGCTACCGGCAGTGAATGTAAATTGGTTTAGTTTGTAAGTGTTGGTCAGCTTCAGGCTCAGGCTGCTCTGGGGTTCAGGCTCAAAAGGAAGGGGTACTATTTGGCAGCCATACTGTATTCAGGAAGGCTTTTTTTTTTTTTTTTCTTCCCCCAAAAATTCACAAAGGCGAAACAGAACAGAAAAGAACAGAGCGCTGAAATACGCACTTGTTTAAACATCATCCGTGACATAATCTGACTATACAGTAGTAGCTAAATTTACACCAATACTATTCCCCCATTAAGCTGTAGCTAAATTTAGACCAATACTATCCCCCCATTAAGCTGCAGTCTCTACCATCAGGATAAATCAATTTTGTAGGAAACGTTCCAGTGAAGAAGTCCCCAATTTACTACATCTCAATTAAGCAGGGTATTCTACAATACTGTTTTATAGTTAGATCACACTTCCTGGCCCTTTAATTTTCACATAACATCACTGAACCACAGTGGCCTTTAAAACACAGGGCAGAATTTAAATGGCATAGCATAGCACATGAGAGAGAAAAAAAAAAAAAAAGGAAAGCTCTGTACTACAATTATATCAGTTAAACCTTCGACTCTTCACAAAATATATTGTGGGCTCGTTTTAGTGTCCACACAAAGCATACTGAACTTTGGTTTTAAATGTCTGCTGTAAAAGTAAATGTAAAGAGCATTTCCACCACAGAATTAAAAGTCAAGCCAAACCTGCTGACGTAGGTCTGAGCCTGCGGCTCTGGGGAACCAGAGGTCTGTATTTTCACTTACGTGGCACACACACTGATGTCAGAGCAGCCTAACACACTTAGGCTGAAACAGGAGTCAGGCCCTCGGCACTTCCAAGCAGCTCTTTAAGTCACATTTTGCCTGAAGAGCTGCTCTAAGCCTGTAGTCTCTGATGGACCGTTGCATTAAAGCATCTCTATGATCAGCAGCTCCAGGGCAATGCTGACTCCAGCCCAGAACGGCTTCCACCTATTTTCAGAGTTCATTCTCCAGCCTGAGGTCATAACGCCTTCATGTCACTCCGTGCCCTCACGCCGGGGATGTGCACGGGCTCACCCCACCTCCTGTCCTCCTGCTTTGCACCTTTAGTTACTCAGACAATCAACCTTTTTATTTTCAGATCACAAAGTTTAGTCTAGAAATGGAACCAATTTTCATCATTTAATCACATAGCATTTTTATTTAACAAAATATGCAAATCAGACTGTTATTATTCCAGAAATCAAGAGCTCAAAAAGATTACTTAGAGTTCTACTCAGTTCTGACAAGTAGTTTAACTTCAAAAGCTATACAATTCACATTTGGTGGTGGGGGAGAAAAGAGCATCTATCATATTTAGAAATAAAATTACTTTCTAAGTTCTGTTTTGAAACATTATACATTGTAGAGTTATGCAAGTTATTCTATTGCCAGTTGTAGGAAGTTTATTTCTACCTCCTGGTTTTAGCCTGATTCAAACACATTAAGTATTAAAAAAACCCCACCAAAAGAACCCACAAAACAAACCAGAAAAAATTGCAACTGCAGAAAAAAAATAGAAAATGTCCTGCAATCACAGAATCATAGATCATAGAATGGTTAGGGTTGGAAGGGACTTACACTTCTTCAACGAAATTTCTCCTGTTCTCCTAAGAAAGGAGGACAGTAAAAATAAACCACTTTTAAGGTAATCTGTGTTTCTCTTTAAATTATAGGTAGATGCTTGGCAACAATTTGGAGTACTCAGGTGTGAAACCCATCTTCATAAGAAGGCTAGCAACATCTGGGGGGGAGGGGGGGGCAGTGAAGTGGGTGAGGGGGAACAACAACCCACAAACCAAAACTCAAAAAACTCAAGCACCAACCACAGGCCATATATACAGTCTCTGAAGAGTGAAAGAAGAGGAAAAAAAACAAAGAACATGAGAATACCTATTCTGGGGTGACTTGTTTCACAGTCAAATCATGGAATGGGAGGAGGAATGGGAAGGAAACAAGAGTTGGTAGAGATGAAATCAGAAGAGAAGACACTAATCAGCAAACCCCTCAGTTCCTTTTAATTGTGTACAGCATGGGAAAAGTGTAGTTTTTGCCAAGAGGAAATTCACAGTCAAACTTCTGGACTACTAGGAATACTCCATGTTATAACCATGACATTACAAACTTTAAGTGCAGGAAAAATTACAAGAAAAATTTTCTAAAAAAAAAATCATAACTTCCATAACCTCCTTCCAGCCTCCTCCCAGAGGGTGACAAAAATCCAACTTGTTCTTCTCCTACCAGGATGCTTTCTTACAGCTTAGTGCAAACATCAATCAACATTTAATTCCTTTCTGAGTCCACTGGCAGTCTGACTTACAGCAACACTTGAGTGAAACTCAGCCCAGGCAAGACAAAGCTGCTGTTTGTGGTAAGCAGAAAAACATCGGGAGGCCTTGGAAACCATTATTATCTTACCATCCATCAAACACTGCTGTCCTCAGTGCACTTGATCAGCCTGCATTCCCTGTACTTCTCCTCACACTGAAAGGATGTTTCCTACCAAAACACAGGTGAGGCACTGTAAACTCACTGTAACGAGACCAAAATAACTTCTACACTTAACGGGTTCCAGTACACTCCAGCACACAAAAGCCTGCGTACAGCCACTGTGCAGAGATCCCAGTGTACAGCCACCAGCATCCTCTTTTCTCGCAGCCACAACGGCTACGCTGCTTAGGAAATCTTCTACAGCAGAGCTCAGATCCTTGGAGAAAAAGCTGTCACTAATCCAACCCTAAAGCTGTGTACACATTGCCAGATGAAATACAGCATGAGTATGAACTTAACGCTTTCTGGAAGAAAAAAACCTGTCTCTTCCTCTTAGATCTCCTCACAGCCATAACTAAAGGCCATCAGAAGATCAGGTTTTCATTCCCATTTTGCACAGCTTTTGTAAAATCGTGGCTGCAATACTTCCACATTGAACAGCTAGGCATAAACCTGCTTTTTATGTGCTGTTAGGGTCAAGTCAGTCCCTGAGACCAAAACAATGTGGCATGATCTGGCTGCAGAAATCTGCACATCCAGATCCTCTGCTGGTGCTTGCCTTCCTTTGCCTTTGCGAGTGCTTTCTTTTCTGGGCCTTTAGGCAAGACTGCACTTCCAGTGTAAACCTGAGGAGAAATTAAAATCAGTCATGCTGGAAGTATTTAATTTGCTTTCTAAATCATGATTCAAATTCCCTTTTACTGCAAGATGGGAGAGGTGGGGGCAAGAAAGAAAATGAAGTTTGGAACAATTAATCCCTTCTACCAGTGGAAGGCTGCTAATACAGTTTGATGAGGCTCTTGGAGTTACAAAATATGGAGCATTTTGGATTCAGAACAGACAACTCTCTGCAGCAAAATTAGCTATTCATCTCCATTCTTCTGTATATAAATGAGCAAACAAGTTACAGCCAAAGTGTCTGCCTACATGGTCTGCTTAGTAATTCTGAATGCAAGACTATCCAGTGCACAGACACCCGGAATTAATGTTCAAAATACCCTGGCAGTCAGTTATTACTACTGATAAATATTAAATTGGATGAGAGACTGTACTATAAAAACTGTGAAACTAAAGAAATAAAATTGCTGGGTTTTGAGCCAGAAAGACATGTCCTTTAAAAGATAAAACCAGAATTCTTCAGTAGGTATAGATATGGGAATAGCTAATGATTGATAAGAAGAAACTTCAAAGAGGTGAGTCTACAAAGCAGAGATCCGTGATATAAATCTGAATTCATTAATACAGTTTATGTTGTATAATTATTGTATCACATCAAGGATGCTGGTGAGTTGAGCACAAAGCAGCATCGGCAGTATTTACTAAATACAGGTGTGCTGGTTTCATCTGGGAGAGAGTTAATTTTCTTCTTAGCAGTTGGTATGGGGTTATGTTTTGGATTTGTGCTGCAACCTGCATTGATAACACAGGAATATTTTAGTTACTACTGAGCAGTCCTCACACAGTGTTAAGGCCTTTTCTGCTTCTCACACCACCTGACCAGCAAGTAGGCTGGGAGCATACAAGAGGCTGAAAGTGGACACAGCTGGGACAGCTGACCCCAACTGACCATATGACACCATGCTCAGCATACAAAGCTGGGAGAAAAAGAAGGAAGTAGGGGACATTCAGAGTTATGGTGTTTGTCTTCCTAAGTAATCGTTACATGTGATGGAGCCCTGCTTTCATGGAAATGGCCGAACACTTGCCTGTTGATGGAAAGTGGTAAATGAATTCCTTGTTTCGCTTTGCTTGTGCATGTAGCTTTTGCTCTGCCTATTAAACCATCTTTATCTCAACCCATGAGTTTTCTCATTTTTACTCTTCCTATTCTCTCCGCCATCCTGCTATGGAGGGAATGAGCGAGTGGCTGTGTGGTGCTTAGCTGCCGGCTGGGGTTAAACCACAACAATGGTAAAGGGCTGTCATTCGTTCAACAGATGTCTATATTAGAAAAAGTAATATTTGGGGTTTTTTGTATACTATTAATCTTGTATTGGTACACTCTATGTTTGGATCAGAAAGCAACAAGGTTTGATGCAGTACTTTGTCCTTCCTAATTTTGGACCAGACTCCGAAAGCTCAACTGCGATATAAGTAAGTGTTAAATGTTGCAGTATATGTTTCTATGCAAAAAAAAAAAAAGTGAAATCACAAGCAAATGACCTGATCTCGGGAAAGAAAATGACCTCCATCCCAAATTATTTACAGTCTTGGAAGAATATCGAGAAGACTTATTTCATAGTATCCAAAAAGGCCATAAACAGCAAATGGAGATCCAACGTGCTGCTCTCATTGTCACCTGCTTCATACAAACTTCCACATTTCTCAATTACATCATGATCAGACAGACTGTGTTGCAGTGGTCCTGCAAGAGGGAATGAACTCATGCTGATGAGTTCAGAGCACCACGGCAGTGTTTAAATTCAGCTGTCCAAGAGATGATGTGGTAGACAGTTCCCCTGAGGGCTGCCTTCACCAGTTTGAAGGCCTAGGTACAGCACACATTCCATGTAGAGTCACCTTTCAACCCACAGTGCATGGTGTCCTTCGAGCCTGAGCAGTAAGTCTGGGAGGGCAGGTATCTGATGTCCTTGGCTTTAGCAGCAAGCTCTCAGGGTCTTTTCAAATTAGAGCTGAGACCCTACATCAGGATCTAGGTCCTCAAGTTGTGGGGAAGCACATCCAGTGAGGACAAACTATAAGATAAGCAGCTTCCGACTCACCTGTCTTCTATTAGTATAAAATTCTAATATTATTTTTATGTCTATCTGAATATAGCCCAGCAAAACTGGT
This sequence comes from Chlamydotis macqueenii, assembly GCF_036417535.1. Taxonomy (NCBI): domain Eukaryota; kingdom Metazoa; phylum Chordata; class Aves; order Otidiformes; family Otididae; genus Chlamydotis; species Chlamydotis macqueenii. Next base: position 136,046,448 of record NC_141556.1, read on the forward strand.
TCCTAGTCCAGCGAGCTCCAGGGCAAAGCTCAGCTGCATCAGTGGCAGCCCCAGAAGAACACTCCTTGGCATGTCCCTGTCCCCTGAGCAAGTACGTAGGAAGACAGACCCAAAGTCCAGCAGTGACTGCTGAATGCTCTTCTGGGGAGTGCTCAGATCCCTACGAACAAACCTCTTCACAGATGCTCTACAGAGAATGACATTGCCTGTAACAAATTCATCACCCTCCAATCAAAGCTGCAGGAATACTGGAATGCTGCTTTACAGCAATGCTGTACTGTACCTAATTGTTTACGCAGGAAAGGTATCTTTTGTTGGGAAAAAAAAAAAAGAAAGAAAAAGAAGCTTCTGGGCACAAAAAAAAAATACTTTGAGTACCAATTTGTTTAATTACAAGTTATTAGAGCAGTTTACGTAGCTTGAAAAACAAGCAAGCTTTTAACCAGAAGATCATGTTACCCAAAAGCTTGGGTTTGGTTTGGATTTTTTTCCAAAACTACCTCTGTTATTCCAGCAAAAGATACTACCTCTGCTAACAAGCATTGCCTCTCTTCTATTTCTAGACCCATTACAGTCACAAAAACACCACCAGCACAAATTTATTCACTAATTCTCAGGGAGGGCTTTTCTGACTCATTGTTTTTAATGTACTGAATACTGGATAATATACTGGATACAGGCTTATCCTGCCTTATCTTAGATGAGATTAAATTCAACCATAAATATCAGAACTTATCAGCTGGAAAGTATCATTTGGCTGCTCTGTTCAGTAAATCAGCTACAGATTATGATAAGTCATGTATGGAAAGCTGATATATATATATATCAATTATATATATACACACACTCTCCTTTGAAGTTTTTGGATGGATGAAGCTTCTACATCCCTTTGCTTTGCAGCCCACGGTGCTACAAATCATTTGGTTACTTTCACACATAAAACATAGAAAATGCCACAACCTTGCCCACAACAATAGAACAATCAAAAGCAGACAGCCTTATTTTGGATTGTAACCAGAAGGCATTTTTTGCCTCAGTGACAAGGGTTAATTTCCATGGAAAAGTCCTGCTGATTTGCTCATGTTTATCAAACGTATGACATAGCTAACTAATCACGAGACTAAACACAGACCCAACACGTGCCTGCATATCTTAAAGGAATTTCTAAGGTCTTCTAAGCAACTTTAAATGAATAATTCATTATAAAAATAAGGTGCCAAGCAAGATACAATGGCACATAAATCAAGCTTGTGAACAAACCCATTCACTGCCTCTCCCTGCCATTCCGGTGATAAATCTCCTTTAAGTATACCTGCCTCTGTCAGCACGGTTGCTCTTACCTGCCAAAGCTTGCCATCGACAGATATTGTCTTTGCGGATAGCCGCAGTGGCTGTGGGCTGTCCTGCAATTTTTAGCTGACACAGAGCCTCAAGCAGTTTGATAATAACATTGAACACCATACTTTTTGAAAGATTCAATGACAACATAGCGCACCTTTTCAAGTTTACATAGCATGTTCTTAAAGTATCTTTTGTCAAGCCTTGAAAGGAAATAATTTTTTAACGTGGGTTCTTTAGGAAACAGACACTCTCCTTTGGCAAAAAAAAAATAGCTTCAGCCAGCTGGATTACTGACAAAAATGGATATTCCAAATACAGTGAAAACTGAAAGTGGAGTTTAATAAGATAGAAGTGTTCTTCGAGTACTCACTCATTTTTCATTCCCCAGGTATTTCTCAACAGATAACTGGTCTTGTTCTGGAAATGGGCTAAAAGACTTCCAATATCCCCCCACCTCCCTGTCACATATTTCTAAATAATATGCAAGCAATACTGGCCTGAGAACATTTCTGTCACTATGGCAATACTAACAAATTACTTATGCCAGAGGTTGTTCCTTGGCACTGAGCGCAAGTGGCACAGAACAGCCTGTGCCAGCATTATTACTGCACTGTTGTTCTCACTTCAGTTATCTTCTTAACCTCCACAACAGAAGGTGGCATGTCCAAAAAGCCTTGTGAGGAAAGACCATAAAACTGAACCTATATCCAGGATTTATCTGGGGAAGTGTAAAGTGGCACATGCAAAAGCACGCTGAGGACTATTCTTACAATTTGGGTGTATGGCCCTGTCAAGTTCTCATCCTTGGAAACATCAACTGGTAATTCTTAACTTACAGGGGCTTCCAACTCAATAGTGTCTAAAACAATAGGATTTTGTTGAGAAAGCCTGTAACAGCTTTAGTGCAAATTACTTGATAACAGCAATAAAAGGTTTGATAACAGAAGTTTTGGGGTGTTAAGTCTATCATCATCCTGTGTCTCATTCTACATGCAACATAAGTAGAAGCATCACGTGTAGAAAGATCCATAAACGTGGCCCTTTGAATACACCTAACAACAGTCAACCAATTTCTGGTCGAAATGCAAACACACCCTTCAAGCGCAACTTCAGCACAGGAAGTCTCACACCAACAGATTGCTGGAAGATGGTAAAGTGTATGAGGAAAGTTATGGAATCACAGAGCAATTGAAGCTGGAAAAGACTTCTTGAGATCATCTAGTCCAGCCCCCTTCTCAAGCAGGGTCACTTAGAGTAGGCTGTCCAGGATCGTGCCCAGCTGGGTTTTGAATATCTCTGAGGATGAAGGCTCCCACAACCTCTCTGAGCTAGGCAACCTGTTCCAGTGTTCTTCACAGAAAATAACTGTTTTCTTGTGTTCATATGGAATTTCCTGTGCTCTTATTTGTGCCCATTTATTCTTCCCCTGCCTGGGTTCCTCTTCTTCATTGCCTCCCATCAGGTATTTATACACACTGGTAAGATCCTCCCCTCAGCCTCCTCTTCTTCAGGCAGAACAGTCTCAGTCTCTCAGCCTTTCCTGATATGATAGTCTCTTAATCATCTTCGTGGCCCGGTGCTGGACTCACTTCAGTAAGTCTCTTTTGTACCAGGGAGTCTCAAACTGGACGTAGCATTCAAGACTTTTCCTGAAGTCTAAGGCTGTGATGCTGTTTATCACCCTGCTCCCTCCTCTCAGGCTCCTGATCTCCACCATATCATGATCACTGCAGCCAAGACTCCTCCTGACCTTCACATCTCCAACTGGCTCTTCTGTGTTTCTAAGTATGACATCCAGCAAAGCGTCTCCTCTCAGATCATCTGTGCCACAAAACTGTTGCTTCATGTTGCACATCAACAGGAATCAGAGTGGTCACATCCCCCATGAGGACCAGCGCATGTGAATGTGAAGCTACTTCCAGATGTCTGAAGGTCTCATCTACTTCTTCCTGATCAGGTAGCCTGTAGCTGACTCACTACAGCATCACCCATGTTGGTTTACCTGCCAATCCTGACTCACAAGCTCTGAGCTGGCTCACCACCCATCCCCACAGCAGAGCTCCTTGCTTCCCAGCTGTTGCTTCCTTGCCTTCCTAGCCTGTATCCCTCTATTGGAGCACTCCAGTTGTCTGAGCTATCCCAACACATGACCCTGATGAGGTTATAATCCTGTAACTGCACACAGATACATATACATACACGTTCCTCCATTCTGTGCGAATTAGTGTGGAGGCGCTTCAGAGAGGCACCCAAGCACGCCGATTCCCCAGAAAGGACACAAGAGCTTTCCACGTAATGGCTGTCCCACAGGCACTTTCTTTTTCACTTGCCCAGGTGCTTCAGGTGATTCTACTTCAGCCTCGCATTGTTCACTGTCATGGCCCTTCTGTTCCCATCACCCCAGGCCCTCGGCATGCCTGCCACATCTACCTTTTCAACTGTTGAGGAATCTCCTCCATCTTTTCTACTTTAAAGCTTTTTGTACCAGCATACGGGCTGGACAGACTTTTAGTTTGAGCAGTGAAGTTGTACTTATAGTCTTATTTAGACTCACAGATGAGGGTTATAAAGAAATAATTTTTTCCTACGAAAAACCTGGAGCTTATTTTGCAAAAAAATCTCTCATACCAAATTCAAAATTACTAATTTATAACTCTGATTACTTTTTCCTACAAGGCTTTACTATGTATATGCTAAACATGGAAACAAGTAGATAAAGAATACTCTCTGCTGTTCTGTTAAATGCCTTTGAGCAACCTATAATGAAAACATAGAGATTTCATGCTTCTGCTCACAGGTAATAAAAGTACTGAGGTTAAACAAAAAAAAAAAAAAATCTACTTGTTATTTCTGAATACAGCCCTACTGGAAATGCAAAGCATTATAGTATCTAATATTATTTTTCATCTCTAACCTTGGATACACATTTTTAAAATAGCTTGTATTATTCTTTATATGCCAAATAACACAGCCCAAAGTACTTTCATAAAATAAACTGAACTGAATTAGACAAACTAATTAATACAGATTAAATACAAGACAGTGTATGAGCAAAGTGCTACTGCTCATTATAGGCCAAACAAGGATTTGTAATAAGTTAATTTTATAGTTAACTGCCTCAAAGAAAGGCCATGCTTTTTGTACATATACGTATGTATGTATATTAACATAAATCAGATACGGGATCTATGAGTTAATTTCCTGAACACTATGTCCTCTAAGGAAAGACAAAATGCTGGCAACAAAAAGTAATTGTGTAAGCCATTTAGCCATTAGCTACATAGCTGGACTCAGAACAGGAAAAAAATAACTATTACCACCATTATTCGTGTTTACCTTGATTAAGATATGCTTGACCATGGGTCAAGATTTTTCAGATGTCTAGGGATAAGTGCTTCTTTTCTTAGGATAAACACTTCACACTTTGACAAGCTCTGAACTGCCCTCTTCAAGGCTTTATAGCAAACATGCAAAATTAGTAGTTACCCTTAAAAAAACTGATCAGATGTGAAAAATGAAGAGATAAAGTGTTTGGGGTAAAAAGGACATATAACATTAATTCTGAAAAGATATTTTGGGGTTATATGTGGAATAAATAATTGAATTATAAGCAATTTTTCATGAGAGAGTAAAACCAAGATCTTTCACTGCAACTCAGTAGAAGGTTTACTGAAATAAACCATGGTCTGTTGCAAGGCAGTTAATTTTTATAACTTTGTTTTAATAATTTCAGACTCCTCTCTTGCCTTCAGTCCAAAAGATGGGGTTTTATTCCACTTCTCTGAACGGAAAAATAATTATTTAATCATTAAAAAGAACTTCCAAAGAAATACGTTGAAGACCAAGTTCTTATTCTGCAGCAAAGAAGGTTTCTCTAGAGGTCAGAACAGATCATACCCCATTTTCACATTAGCTACATGTGCACAACACTGATTTTTCTTGATTTATCAGTATCCATAAAAAGTGATGCAGTTGCTCTCTGCTTCCTAGTATTCCCCATAGGAAAGTATAAAAGAGAGGACAACTGAGATGCAATTCCTCAGTTCCTCCATAAAACCAAAGTCCTGGAAAGTAATGAGCTTGTCCCACTTTATCTGCTGTAGGTTTTGGTACAGCTTTGGTCTTGGTAAAGTGTTGTTCAAGATCAACAGGACAGAACTGATCAAGGAGCAATCAACTGAGTGATCATCAACAACGATCACCAGAGGAGAAAAGTACCTGGGACTCAGACTGGACTCACACTTGCCCAGGAGAAGCATTTTCAGGGACTGGGAAAAAAAAAAAGCTTTTTCCTCAGCTTCCCAGGGTCCAGTCACCAAATAAGCTGCCGTGTGAGGAAGACTGTCACCTGCTTAGGATAAGGCTGCATTGTAAAGTCCATTGGTTAAGTCTCACCAAAACATGGCAAGCTGAAGCAAGGCCACATGACTCATCCAACAAATGTCATACTTGGTTGCCGTCTCTGCTTCAGTGAGTGTTTCATTCATGTTTATGCAACATGAAACAGTGCCATCATGGCCAGGAATGCCAAGTGCTGGATGATCTTGCACAGGAAATGGGAATTGTGGGTTTACCTCAGCAGGCAGAGAACGAAAATGGCCAACATGAAGACATGAATCACTTTGAAAAGCAAATGCAGTTTCCCACCTTCAGGAAATTTTGCTAATTTACTTCTGAACGGGCTATTTTGTGTAGAAGAAAGGGATTTTTGGAGTACTTTTTGTTCCAGTCAGGCAACAACCAGGAAGAGATGAAACAGTAACATTATATTTAATTTGATCCAAAATAGCAAGCAAGCTGAAAAAAACAATTATTCACAGAACATAGCTGCGAGTTCTCAAGGAGCCCGTTAACTGTAACAAAATACATAAGACTCTCCGATGCAGAAATCCTACATCCCTAGACAGTATTTCCATCAGAAGATAGATCAGGCTAAAAATTTTAGTCCATCATAAAGGACAACTATCTATAAAAGTGAAGACTTGAGTAGTGAGCTGTGAAAAGCCAGAAACCTACGGAGTTTTCAGCCAGTGCGCTCAGGTGCTGTGGGAAGCCCCGCTGCTGCACTGCGGAGCACGGTTCAGGTTTAATCTGCCTGGCTTCACATCAGCCGTGGTGCTGCCATAGCAAGATTTGTACTGTTACTCGAGTCGGCTCATTTAAGGCTGACCGGGATACGCTGACCACAAGATTCACAGCAACTATTGCCGTGACTGCCGCGCAGGCAGATCCCTGTTTTTTGTCCAAGTCTTTTTTTTCTTCATGAGTCACAACTGAGACCTCAATCCAGAAGAATGACCCCAGTAACACACTTAGCTAGGAGAAGGGCATCAAGGTCCCCATAATGAACAGAGCAGGACTAATTAAGCAAAGTAGGTGCTCAATTATTTGCAGTTTGGATTCTACTATGGGGCTGACAGGACATCCATTCACAGCCATTAAAAATTATAAGTGTGTTGATCACAGAATGAAGCCAGAAAGGCTACAGGCAGCCAGCCTACCATGCACAAAAGCCCAAAACACACTCTGACTATTATCTCTGATTAAAAAGTAAAAGTTAAAACACCCCAGTGACAGCTATGGACAAACATCACAATACCAAACCCTTTTCTATGCTTAAACTAGGGAAGGATATTTTCAAGCTCAAGTGGCTCACAAAACAATGAAAGCAGAGAGAGGAAAAGATGGGGAAAAACCTCAACTGTTATTCTAGGAGTCATGAAACACTGCAATAGCAGAATTCATGGGAGAGGCAGTAAAATATAACAAGTGCTTTTTGTCATCTCCGTTGGTGTAAATCAGTGGGACTCTGCTGACTTTAATGAAGCTAAGCTGACTTACAGCAGAGAATCTGGCTCTTTATTCACTATGATGACGACTGATGTCTACATTCAACAACAGTTTTTATACAATCATAATTAAAGTTCTATAATAACATACAACACAAATGTAGGCTGTGCAGGAGAGTTGTATTGTTGTGTTCATCTTGGGGCCTCATATTGCTGGTAACATTGGTATACAAAATTAAAATATTAATAACACCTCTGTGAAAGATAGCAACACAGTATGAAATGAATACTTCAGAACTAACTACTACCAGTCGCATTTCAGGACAATTAAATAATATAATTTTATAAGACAAATTTTGATTCAGTTACCAAGAATTTAACTTGCCTCATGCCACTCCTGAACTTTCGTAATATTCTATTAATGTAGACTATATATATATATCTGCTAATAACACATGGCTGTGTTTTGGGTATTTGACAAGGCAAAATATTAACTTTTATATTGCAGACCTAATGCTCCTATCCCTTTGACAGACAGAGAATTTATAAGGAAATAATTTAAAATAAAACCAGGCAGCATCCAGACTAGCATTTACGGAAAGAAATTCTGCAGAACTGTAGAAAGGATTATCACAGGTCATAACCAGATCGTGAGTCAATACCATTGTGTTACAAAAAAATTATAGATGTCATTTGTTACTTCCTCTGTCCTTCGTCTTTCTACATCCCAACTCTTTGTCAGATCAATTATTCTGCATCTAATCCTCCTCCTTTCCTGTTTCCTAATGAAGGTCTTGTACTTGGGTAACCCAAGCGTCACCATTCATATGAGTTCATCCTCAAATTGTACTGTCCCTACTCTTCCCTAGCTTCCTCATCAGCTCTCCATTCTGATGCCTAGCAGTCATTTTTGGCACACTTCTTTTTAGTCATGCAATTTTTGGACACACTGCATGGATGCTCTTTTGGAGACTTCAGCTTCCACATTGTACTCAGCATGGCAATTTCTAACATTTTCAGAAGGCTCATGGGAGAACTTCACAGCAGCATCAGAAATGACACCCATGGCTGAAAGGTGGAGTGTGGGTCACCTTTCAGACATCTGTCTCAAAGACCGGGAACCAAGCTTTGTAATGACCTTTGGCAAAACAACTTAATTTTTTCCAGGAAAGAGGTGATGTTTTTCAAAATACCAATTAGGTCTCAGAAAAGTGAGGGGAACAAAAAATTTCAGCTCAGTCAAGGAAAGCATGGTAAAGTTAAAAGTAACTAAATAGAGTCTGTAGATGAGAGGTATTTAGCAGCCCTTGTAAATGGAATGAGACCAAGCACAGCGTGGTAATTTCCTTCCAGTTATTCTGAGATTTTTGTGACATGCATAAAGCAGTATATCTTTTCAAAAATCTACATTATCTGGCTTCCATAGCAAGCCTCATTTGCTGGGGAGAAAGCACATATAAATAAAAATATTAGAGTTCCTGAAGTACTAGTAGAAAAGATTCAAATACAATAGTTATACTGCAGAACTGTAGAATCCAAACATCACTGAAAAAAAGGAGACCAAAACCTTCCTTCTAATTTATGACATACTGTGCCACCATTTTTATTTTTTTTTTCCCCAGAGTTTGACAGTTATTGACAGAATCTGGAACCGACATCTCCCAGGACTACACAGTAAACACAGTAACTTCAGTTTCCATAACTGATCATTTTTATTTTCTTTTTTTAATGGGCAGAGAGATTAAGGATCAGCTAATTGACCATTAAAAACTACTGGGCATGTCAAGAGAAACAGCTGGCTGTACACACAGCAGAGTGAGACGTGCCAAAAGTTACAGAAAGCACGGTGAGGGTTGGCTGGGTTCCAGGGGCAGGTGAGGGGGAGCCATGTGAAAGATGACCACGTCGGAGGGGAGCCCTGCTAATCCGTTGGGAACTGAACTCCCAATGCCAACAGTGCTGAGGGGATGGCATCAGCCTTACTATGTAAGGCTAACATTATCTAGTGGATGGTGTCACGAACACCAAATTTAGGTGCAGATGTCACAAAAGTGGAACCAATGAGGGAAAATAATCATAGGTGCAATACTGGAGAGACTGGGGCCAAGCACCTGCTGTGGGTAAAACCATAGGTGTGGATCAGCTACTGGAGAGACCCATTTCTGTACATAATGGGGAGTTTGTGTGCGCACATGTATGCATGACCCAACAGCAAGTGTCCCGATTTGCTGATGTGTAACAGGATCAGGTCATTTGTACTGGTCTTGTTTATGTGTGTGCTGTTTCTGTTGATGGGGTGCACTGGTGGCCTGTATGAGTGACTCTGGCGGTCGGCTGTGTCTGTACAAACCATGTGTGTGTGCACGCGTGGAGATTGCAAGCTCAGCCTCACCATGAGCTGGACCTGGCTATGGGGAACTGCAGCAGCCTGGCGCTATCAGACTGGATGCAAGGAATCCCCTTTGGTCTAGGATCATCACCAACTGGTCCTTTCTTAAAGCACCTTCTACACTTGACTAGCATTATTTCAGTTGTGCTACTTTAATTGAAACAATAACATAAAATATACGGGATAAGAATGAAAAGGTCTGAGAACACATAAAGAGCATTAGTATTCTATACATCAGGATATGGAGGGAAAGCAGACATCAGCCCAGTCAGAAAGGAGGTCTGGTGCAGCATGTAAAATAAACACCAGAACATGCTGATCACACGAAATCTGTTGCCTTGCTCTAACACCATCACTTGTTTGACACTACTTCATGTCTATACTTCCTTGACATGTGCTCTAAGTGCAGCTCTGCCTTGAGTACTTATGGTAGATAAAGTAAGGCCTGCACTGCAACATCTCACTGAAAATAAAAGTCAGTCTTCAAAAAAAAACCAAACAAAACCACCCAAACCCAAAACCAACAACCCATGTGAAGGCAACTTGTAGCATCAGCTGAGAGAAGAACTTTATTATTACACAGGATGCCCAAACTACAGAGGCTTTGGCAACTTATGTCATATGCAAGCCAAATGAATTCAAATTGTTGGTTTTTGAATCTCTGAAGAGCTGTCAAACTAGCACAATTCCAAAGTACTACTATTTATATTATAGGCAGTAAAAGAATACTTACTCAAAAATGTCACAGCCCTTATATAATTTAATATATCTGCCATAGTTATGAAGAAGTTCACACAAGCAACTGGGTTCCCTAAATGGGAAAACAGCTTCAAAAAAATGATATTAGCTACTAGCAATTATTTTTTTATATAGGTGGGCAGAAGAGGACAGACAACATATCCTGATGAAATTAATAACTCAACCTGGTTATTACTAGACAACAGTATAAAACTCAAAACTGCCAGCAGGAAATACTCCTTTAACTCATCCTTATATTTGCAGCCCACTTCTCTATTTTTCACTTTAATAAGACTGATGATAACATCTGTTTTCCAGAAAAATAAAAATATTTTGTTGATAGTATGCATAGTTAAGGAAAAATATTTCCTCATCTATCTTTCCATGAAAGCATTTTTTAAAAATAGAGTTATTATTCTTCATTCTCTGACAGAATTTAAAATATAGCATTTTTACAGTTATCTAAAAGCCTGGCCAAATCATATCATCTCCCTGAATATCATCCCATTTAAGTAGTTTTATTACCCACATGCTTACTAAAAACACTGACCTTTATTCTATTATTTATGTGGAAATCTAAATTGCCTTGAGTAATCTAACAGAGGTAATTAAATATGTTTCATTAATATCTGCAAAAGGTTGCAAGGGCATACAGTGGATTAAAGTCTAATTTGCAAACATGTTGTTCAGATTTCATGATCTACATGCTAAAGAAACAAGTGAAGTGCCACTTGACTCACAGGAAAATAGGAATGGAAGGGATCTGGTTTGCCATCAAGCTCCGATCCCTTGCTATTTTACACTTTATCATATGACCTCCTGTACATATTTACCAATGATCAGTCTAAACCCGTTGTGGATTATTCAATCCAGTGCTATGATTGAAAGCTTGGAAATGAACTCCATTGCTCTAATGTTTAAGCATCTTCTCCCTTGCAGTATAAATGCATAGTCCCTTTAGTTCTTTGCCACCAATCATTTTTTGTTTTAAACATTTATCATTTCTTCCTGGTGTTTATTCCCTCTTGATCTTAATTTTGCTGTATTAGACAAATCTATGTCTTCTAGTTTCTCCTCATACAAGGATTTTTTCCCCTTTCCCTAATCATCCTAACAGCATTTTCTGCATTTGTTACAGTTTGAATCCCCTCTCTGAAACATGTAGAGTCACAATTAATAATACTTCCCTATCTCCACAATGGCATTTGCCATTGTCATGCCCAAATGACAACACCTGGATGTCTCTCAGCAATTGCCATGGGTCATGGCAATCCCAGGCACAAATACAGGCTGGGCGGGGAATGGATTGAGAGCAGCCCTGAGGAGAAGGACTTGGGAGTGCTGGTGGATGAGAAGCTCAACATGAGCAGCCAATGCGCCCTTGCGGCCCAGAAGGCCAAGCGCATCCTGGGCTGCATCAAGAGAAGCGTGGCCAGCAGGTCGAGGGAGGTGATTCTCCCCCTCTACTCTGCCCTGGTGAGACCCCACCTGGAGTACTGTGTCCAGTTCTGGAGCCCCCAGCACAAGAAGGACATGGACCAGCTGGAGAAGGTCCAGAGGAGGGCCACGAAGATGATAAAAGGGCTGGAGCACCTATCTTATGAGGACAGGCTGAGAGAGTTGGGGCTGTTCAGCCTGGAGAAGAGGAGGCTACGGGGAGACCTGATAGTGGTCTTCCAGTACCTCAAGGGGGCCTACAAGAAAGATGGGGATAGGCTGTTTAGTAGGGCCTGTTGCAATAGGACAAGGGGTAATGGTTTTAAAATAGAGGGGGGTAGATTTAGATTGGAAATTAGGAAAACATTTTTTACAGTGTGAGTTGTAGAACACTGGAACAGGTTGCCCAGAGAGGTGGTGGAAGCCCCATCCCTGGAAATGTTCAAGGCCAGGCTGGATGAGGCTCTGAGCACCCTGATCTAGTTGGGGATGTCCCTGCTCCTTGCAGGGGGGTTGGACTGGATGACCTTTGAAGGTCCCTTCCAACCCTAACCATTCTATGATTCTAATTCAGATAATATATCAAGATTAATCTGCTCAGTTATTTTGAACACATACTTCTAGATCATTAGGAAGATTTGTTATTAACCCTCAACTGCATCTTTGAATTTTACTGTATTCGTATATGTTCTTTATGCGGAGGTTCCTGTTCCTCTTTTGCTTATCCTTCATATGGATAAAAAGCCATTTGCATGGTGTTTTAACAATTTTCTGTAAGCAATTCAGGCTGAATTTGTGCAAATCTCACTTCAGCTCTCTAGCTTCTGATTTTCAAGAAGCCTTCTATGTTGGGTCATCCTTTTAACCTTTCCTTGCACACTTGTTGCTTTTTTGCAATGTCTTTACTGATGTGGTTACTCAGCTAATTACGCCTCTCTTCACCATGTTTTCAGGGGCATGCACATAATTGTAAGATTTGAGACTTTGTAAACTGCAATATAGCCCAGATGATCAAATATATCTTCTTTAAAAATGTAATACACTTTTTACAATTCTTTTCTCATTATCAGCAAGAATCATTGCACAAATGGAGGAGATACATATGTGTTTTGTATATAGATATATTTCTCTCTCTGTCATACACACAACTCTGCCATCACACTGAATCTTGAAACTGGTACTTTCCTAACGAATGAAACATTCCTGGCTTTCTCTGCCTCTCTCTCCTCTCCCTCTTGAGTTTCTTCCCTGAGAACCCCCCTTAGTCTCATATACATCTACATTTAGTTCTCTAGTAAAACCAACAATTGTCAGATTTACTGAAAGCAGTAGTCTGTCTATAACGCAGCCATTAGACCACTTGAACCTGCTGCCTTGCACAGATACACCAACGTAATTTTAAAGTAGCAAAGTCAGATGCCAGTAGAAGCTTAGCTGTTGCAGCAGAGAGATCAGCCCGAGTTGTAAAACCAGCTTGAGAAGCCAAATAAATTCTCAGATAGTCCACGCTGAGCTTTATGATAGTCTGAGAATGGCAGGCAGTCCGAGTAACTTAAAAGCTCAGTAGGGAATGCCTTTTGGTTTCTCTTCTATGTAGCAAAAGCATTTGTGCTATGTTCTATGTAAATCTAGCCAAAGCCTCTACAGAAAATCACTTTTCTATCACTAATGTTTACACAAAAACATCATTATAAATTTCAAATATGGCACAACCTTTAGCATGGTAACATATGGATTGCTCAGCTTTTTAATTTGTCAATGAAAGGTAGTTAAGAAAAAAATTTCCACATAATTCTTAAGTTTTGACACAGTGTCCTGGTTCTGGCCAGGATAGAGTTAATATTTACCTGAGCTGGGTGGAGAACTGAAGCTGGTAGCCCCTATGGCTGGGATAGTTAACTAATTAGCTAACAGCTGGGGTTAATTTACCCAAATTAGCCAAAGGGCTATTCCATCCCATCTGACATCATGCTCAGTATATAAGTGAGGAGGGTGCTGAAGGGAGGCTCTCCTAGTTGGAAGAGACTGGATGTAGAGATCTGTTGTGAGCTATTATACTGTATTTGTGTTCCATCACTCTATTGTTTTCTTCTGTCATTACTGTTAAATTTACTTTTTGTTCAATCTCAACCCGCGTGTTTGGTTTTTTTTTTCCCTGGTTTTCTTTTGTTTGTCAAATCTCCTCCTATTCTCTCGGAGAGTGGGGGGAGTGAGAGAGAGACTGCGTAGTCTGGTCCCCGTTGGAGCTGAACTACGACAGTTATTTTGGACCTCTTGCCCAGAGCATGAGACTCTTAATCTCAGGGTCGTGGGTTCGAGCCCCACTTTGGGCGCCAAAATAACTGTCGTAGTTCAGCTCCAACGGGGACCAGACTACGCAGTCTCTCTCTCACTCCCCCCACTCTCCGAGAGAATAGGAGGAGATTTGACAAACAAAAGAAAACCAGGGAAAAAAAAAACCAAACACGCGGGTTGAGATTGAACAAAAAGTAAATTTAACAGTAATGACAGAAGAAAACAATAGAGTGATGGAACACAAATACAGTATAATAGCTCACAACAGATCTCTACATCCAGTCTCTTCCAACTAGGAGAGCCTCCCTTCAGCACCCTCCTCACTTATATACTGAGCATGATGTCAGATGGGATGGAATAGCCCTTTGGCTAATTTGGGTAAATTAACCCCAGCTGTTAGCTAATTAGTTAACTATCCCAGCCATAGGGGCTACCAGCTTCAGTTCTCCACCCAGCTCAGGTAAATATTAACTCTATCCTGGCCAGAACCAGGACACACAGATATGGGGAGGAGAGGGCAACAGAAAATCCCTCCTTGAAAAATTCACTTAATCTTACCATAGCTCAGCATTGCAATAAAAAAAGAGAATAAAGTCAATGTCTTTCTAGCATAGTCTAAAATATAGCCACCAAGCACACAAGGATCCCAATTTTATATGGCAGACTTCATGTGTTCCCGTAACATGAAAAGAAATAAACAACAACAACAAAAAACCCACAAAACAATGAACAAATTCACGATTTTTGAGAAAACTTGTCCAGAGGTTCAGCTGGTCAATTCTTTAAATTTGAGCACAAAATCAAATAACAGTAACAGTAAGGTAAGCATCACCCAGCTAACTTGTTTTAGGCTGCCAGATCCTGAGCACGTAGAGTTGTGACATCCTTTCTTTCTAAGGATTTCAGGAAAAAGCCAGTTGACTCTGAGCGTATCTTGCCAAGAAGCAGCTTATGGAACAGGAACAAGCCAACCCAATCAAGCTTCCCATTCTGAGCAGCTCTACAGAAAGCCTTGTCTTGTCACTCTTCCTAACGGCGTCCAGGCTTTCGGTGCAGGGCTCAATTGCCTATGCAAGTCGCAGAGGCAAGGCTGAAAAAGCAGCTGTGCAGCTATTACACATTATGTTCAGGTGACAGGGTTCCTCCTTCAGGAACTGTATTCCTAAAGGCTCACGCCACAAAAGCATCTGGTCGTATGATCTGCCCATTAGTTTGTACTTGCTTTAATTAATTCTAGTAGGGAAAGTAACAAGACTGCTTCTAAACGGAGTCTGAGCAGCATACTGATGTTTGCATTCCTCTGGCTGGGCGTTGTTCGATGCCTTTTGGAAACTTTTGGTCAGTCACGGTGTGACACTCTGGGGAACCAAGTCCTTTTCAAGACCTAGCCACAATCTTTGCCCATGTCTGAAGGTGTGAAAACATCTAATTTTTTATATCTATGTTTTAACTGAAAAGATTCCCAGCTGGCAAGTTAAGACTTTTCAGTGTGCAAAACCAATGCTGAGTGAATCTTTTTTATGGTTTCCTTTTCAACGGTAGACCACTAGCTCATCATTCCCTAGTACCCTGTTAAAATGGTGGAAAAGGCATTTTAATAGGATGCTGGCAAGAGTAGTCACGCAACAGAATCCCTAAATGTCATCACCATGAGCTGCCAAAATCAGTCCTTTGTGGCCCATAACAAAATGTCTTTTATCAGTGTGGCTTTTTGCCCAATCTCTGCTGTCCAGCTCAAGGCAACTAACTGGATTAAACAAAAACAATAAAAACAGCAGAAAAAATAAAACACTGTGCAAAAGGGATTATAAGCAGGAAGAGAAGCAAAAAGTATCTCTTTAGACTCCAGATAAAACCATGCTGTTCCCACCTGATCAAGCCCAGGGGCAGCACCATCTAATACAGCACTGCTAAGAAACTGTCCCCTGTATCTCATAAGCCATTGCTGAAGAAACTTCTCCCGTATACGCCTGACTTTCTGGCTTTACCTTACGTTTCATCAATATTTTACTGCTTCTTCCTTCACATTTGCTGGACACTTATGCTAGGAGCTAATTTTTAACAGGGCTTCTGCATTCTACTGTGAAGAAAGATTGCCATCCTAAACTGATACTTTCCACACTCATACCTACAAAACGTGCTCAGCATTAATCTCCTTCAGGAACTTGCTGGGTGCAATGAATTTAGATATAACTGCCATATTTATCATGAATCTTCAAAAAAGGCTTTACATCCCATAAATGTAAAAAACCAAATTGCATCTCAATATGTAAGGAAAGACATTTTAACTTAAAGCTGACAAAACTGGATGTCAGACAACTAGTACACCGCCTTTTCATAAGAGCAGCACTAAAAAACCTGTCTGTTTCCACACAGAGACCTAAGCTTATTCCTCAGATTAATAGGGAGTCAAAGACTGCATAGACTCCCATAATCAACACCCAATACCAAAACGCACTCTGACAGGTTTGGTAAGTTTTGATTTCCACAGAAAAGGTGCAGTTGCAGGCCCATCTACCACCAGGTCTCTTAAGACATCTTCCAAGTAGCAGACGTGCTCTCTAAGGGTGGAAAGCCCATCCTACCATGAAGAATGACAACAGCATGATCCCAAGACCAACTTCAGTCCGGTAAGCACTGATGGGAAGCATTCAACTTAATCTCAGCAACATCTTTTGAGCTCAAAAGACTGACTACCTATTCAGAAAGCACAGGCACTACAAAGCCTACATCTGCCTAACACAGGGTGAACAGTTGCAGATCATTCGCACACTGAAGGCAACTCACTTCCATTTCTCACAAGTTGACAGAAAAGAGTGACAGAAGACATCCTTATGAATATGATCTCATGGAAAAATGAGCACAGCCCCAAACCATTGGCACGTATTTCTTGGACAGTAGTTGTAGTCCATGACTACAACATTCCCCCGATCACACTGAACACTTGCTAATAGACCAAAGGTAGAGATTAAGGCTCCCAATTTAGACCAAGTATTTCAGCCTTATGCAGCAGTAAGAGACGCTACCACTGTGATGAGAGTAGCTCTCCTACAACTGAATCAAAAGCCAATCTGAAAAACAGAAAAACAAACCAACCCTAAACCACACCACTAAAAGCTGAAAACTCTGTATGCCAGCAGATTTGCATGTCCAGTCTTTTTCATAAATATACACAAAAAAGCTAGGAAGAGAGACAGAGAGAAGCAGAAATGTATTAAGATTGATTAATACATCACCCTCATCAGCCTTCACTGAATATCAGTGCGCCTCTCTGCACTATAACTTCATATGCATATTATACATTAGAAATGTTACTTCATAGCAGAGCTGCAACTAACTATCTTTCCTCATTACAAAAAAGGCAACACAGAGTTCACTTCAAAATTAAAAGCAAAATGGCATTATTATTCTCTTCAATTTCTTAAAATTATGGCAATGTTTTTCCATGCTATTTGTGTCCCAAATAATATGCTTCTCCGGGTTTTAATTATGAAACGCTAAATAAATCCCATGAGCAAACACTTATTCATATCTGTCTGCTGAGTTCCTATTTGTAATTCCAGCTAATTACTTCCCCTGTCAGGAAAATAGTCTCTGAAGTTCCAAGATGCCACAAAAGTACTTCAATTTCTTTCATTTTACGTCTCCCAGTGATCGATACAGAAAATGTAAATTTGTTTGGCTACTGCTGGAAGAGTAAGAAACTTGAAATAATCTCTGCACTGTCAGCAGGTCTTTACCTTGCGTGCTTAATCCCTGTTACCATGGTGATATTTAATTGCACAGCCGCACAGTTTGATTGGTTTATTTTAAATTGAAGTTTTTCTGTGGAACGGTACAGGATCCTAGGGAACATTAGATAAATGGGTTTCAAAATGTTGCAGTGAGTCATACTGTTGTCAGTGACTAGATTAATTTGAGTTCAGTTAAACTATTTCTTCACCTTAATCTTATACATGTATGACAACATATATAATATGAGGATTTTTAGCATTATATTTGAGAGCTGAGCATTTTGAGTATAATTAAGCAGTATCTTATTGTAAGAAGGGCAATTAAAACCTAAATGAGAATTAAAATTCAGCAAGCTTTTCTTGGTAGCATCATCTTGTCTTTCTAAAACAAATTACCTTGCTGTGCTACAACAAAAATCCAGATAAGAACCTTTTACAGTAGGCTTATACTTGATCTTCTTTATAGAAAACTGTAAATATATTGATACGATGCAAATGAAGCCAAAAGGATAAATAAAGCTTCTTCAGTGCTCGCTTTCACATACTGGAGCCATGCTGTTCCTTAGGGTATGAATGACTGCTGGAAAGCCACCATCAATATGCTATTTCCTGGCATGGCATAACATATTAGATAACTTGTTTTAAATTCGGTACATACGCTATGACAAACTGGTATACTTCAACTGTGCTATTTAAACAGCAGCAATATACTGTGGTAATTCTCAGCCCTTTTCCCTGCTCTATAGTCCATCTCCAGCACATTTTTTTCTTAATGCCGTACCTGAAGCTCTGGGAGAACTTTTCACCCAGCCGTTGCTGTGAAATGTCCCAGTTCCAAAACCGAGTATCAGGCAGCTTTGTCTTACTTATTTTTTCAGCCTTGTGACCACTAAGGTCCCAATGTGCAGCCTGTGGGATCACTGTACCTTTTTGGTGTTTCAGGGACTTTTTTCCTCTTTATTTTTAAGGACTATCAACTAGCCTGATTCTATTTCATATGCAGAGTCTCTGTGTTTGCATCATTGGGGATACCAGCACATGACCCAAGAGAAGACTTATAGCTTCTTACAAACCACTACCACTCTCCCAACTACCTGCATGGCTTTGCAGAACCAGGACTTGAATGCTTTTAATCCCAATTCTGTAGGGATCGCACTCTGTTTTACAAAAGAGATGTTTGAAAAAGCAGACTCCAACTGGGGCTATCACTCTCTCACAAAATGTTTACAATAATTAATTTGTTTTACACTACCAGGGAGGGTAGCTTGGTGTACCAGAGCAACCCTTCTACAGATGCATTTATATGCTGTAATGCACAGATGAGATGCTGTTATGCCATACAAAACATCTACCCAAGAAGCATGTAAATTCCAAGAGCAATGAAGACTTCATCTTCTCACCTCTGTACCCTATAACCCTGGGTTAGGATACCTTGATTATTTTTTATCTATACAGGTCCTGCTCCAGAAGTTGTATTCTGCTTCCTAACCCACCTTCAAACACATAAGAATAACAGTTTTCAGGATGCAATACCTCTCTGAATTTCATGACACCCCTATCCAGTTTGTGTTTGGAGAAAACCCTGGGGACTAGATCAGAAACACTGCCCTTGCTGTAGCAGAGGCCCAAAGTACATGATTCTCCATACTCCACTTAGGGGCAATTACACCCAGGCAACCCAAGGCTAACAACTGACCAAAAGCTGCTTCTCTTCTGAGTAGCCTCACTCACATTCATACCTTCTTGTAAAACTCCTCTCACCTTTCTAGCATGAGGAAGCCTCTTGGTTCAGCAGGTGATGGTTGCAGGGCAAGCTGGTAGGTATGGAAGGAGCCACGCTGCTGTGGCTAGCTTCTGAGTTACTGCACACCAACCGGGTTAGGTACTGTTGCCTTGCAATGCAATGAACTCTCCATTTTTCCATGCTCTAGTTAAAATAAAATAACCACACAAACTAGCACCTCCTTGCTATTACTCCCTTCACCAGAACAATGATTTATCCCAGTCGATATTAGCATCATTTTGTCTGTCCTATTTATGCCTGCCAGATTTATGGCTACAGCAACAGTTCTCTGTGAATGAAGAACGACTGTTAAATCATCCTCTCTTTTCAGGAGGTTGAGCTGATTTAGCAATACTTTCTTTTTCACCATATTCCTGAGTGGTCTCTAGGCAGACCACTGACACAAACAAGTTGCTATACAATTTTCCTCCTTCTCCTTTCTAATTATTCAGGTTTGCTTTAAACAGTCACTTGTGTTTGTGTGTCCCTGCTGCTGCTCTTCTCCTCTAGCCCCACTCCTCCTTCACCATACGATCCTGTCCTTTAGCAGGTCAAACCCTTAGCAACAGAAAGCAAACTCGTAAGCAGTCTGAAAGGAGCACAGTAGCACTCTTTCTCTAATCTGACTATTCATATCAACAGTCTGTATTAGTGACAAAAGAATTTTTAAAATAATAGAAAAAACAATAATCACCATACCAATCAGACCTCTTGTCCGCCTGGTCCAGTATCCTGTCTCTGACAGCACTCAGTACCCACTTCAGAGGAAGGTGCAAGAAACCTTGTAATTATAGAATAACCTGATTAATACAGGAAGTTTCGTCCTAGCCCTAGGCAGTCAGCAGCTGACTCACTCACTTGTCTGAAACGTAAGACTTTATATCTGCTCTATTTTTTTTTCTTTTTAATCCTATGTAATTTAACAGTGGAAGACTCATTACAAATGTACATTGCAAACGTACATTTGAATCCTATGAAGCATTTTAGGCTTTACAGTAACCTGTAGCTGAGAATTATATTTGCTAATTATATAGGTTGTACTATTTTTATCACTGTTAAACTGCCTGCCACTCAATCTCATTGGATGTCCCTTTTAGAGATGTGGGAGTAAGTGGGCCAGGGAGTGTGATTCCACTGTCTGTTCCCTTGGCATCTCACCTGGGAATGGAGATGCCCAAAGAGACACACTGCAGTCAGCCCTTGGCTTGAGGCATTATCTTCGCGTACAGACTGCCTTCATTCACATCCCTAACCTGAATCAGGAGGAGACAGAAATGAACCCTCTTTTCGACACCTGCATAAGTGCAAGTGCTCTCGTGCCAGCTGAGGGTGGATGGAGCAGCAGCGGCGATGTTGCTCATATTTTCATGAATGCCATACAAATCCTCCAATGAATGTAGTCAACATTGTTTCTGTACTTAGAGATGAAGGAATGTAATGCCTTCAGTAAAGTGCTATACAACATCGTACCTACAGGGCAGAAGGTGGCTCCTGTGGCTTCGAACTTTCATTACAGCCTTATGTACTGAGGTAGTCCTAAGGTACAAATAACAGTAGCCTTTTCAAAATTCGGGAACATGAACAACACTGTAACAACAATCAAGGCTTTCATTATATTTTATATCCTTTGGTTGTTCTCAGAACCTTCCAACAGAGTAAACCCCAGAGAAATATTCTGAGAAAGGACTAAACTACCAATAGGCATGTACAACCCATAGAATATATGGAGAAGAAGGTTTGGGGTAGAGCTAGACATACCAAGAGAATTTTTTCAGAAAAAAAAAAACCCAAAACTAAACAACTAAACGGTCTGATCCTCTTCTGTGCTTATTTATTTTGAAGTAAATTGATTAGCAGGCTGTGAGCCTCAGTTTGGCATCTGGTATAAATTAGTGGTCCTTAATAAGCAGGATGCTTGATTGATAGGCCATTAATATCACCAATGACTGTGTTCTGTTATTCCACTCCGCTGGCCATCTATAACTGGGTGTATAAGGAGAACCACGCAGGCCAGACAGGATGCACACAACATGAATACAGGAACTCACTCCACTGTTCAGAAAATATGAATGAGTTTCCTCTTCTAAGTACAGCAAGCACTGAAAGAATAAGATGAAGACTACTAAGAAAATTTAGGTAACTATTTGAGCATAGAATAATACGGCATTGCTGTTTTGTAAAGAATTGTCTTGTGTATGCTTTGAGAATTCAGGATGTTGTGAGCAGCACAAGGTACTGAAGAACACAAACACGTTACCTCTGTTTTATGTACGGGGCAAGAGCTGACGTTCAAGAATTTCGTATTTCAGGAATAGCATAGCTACTAAGTGAAGCAAGGACCACCAAAACGTAATGATTTCACAAGCCAAAAATCAGAAAGCTGATATTATATGCAGGATAACATACCTAAGAGGCAAAAAAGAATTAAGTTTGCCAGGTACACCTGGAAGAAGTCTGCAAGAATTTAGTGTTACTAAATACAAAAACACCAGTGAAAAACAACAGCAGGCATTCAAGATATCAGAATACGTTGTGACACGTTTCAACTGGTGTGGCAACCATGTCATACTAACATAAAAAGATTCGGAAACACTTATGACGAGTAGGTCTCTTCCAGCTCTGCCAAAAGCAAGAGTTAAATACAATCAATAGTGTCTCTTGCAAACAAGGATATGGCAACAAGCTGACCTAACAGACCTCTCTGGAAAATTATCTTAAGAGTGTAAAAACTAATCAGACCTTACTGGGATCACTGTTGCTTTGAGTCCACATGGGAAGGACTACGCTTTCTTTCAGTTAATCTGATTTCACATTCTCTGGTCTTTATTTGAATGACAGAAACCAGATCCACAAAAATACAGAAGTATCTCATACTTTAGAAATTAAATAGGAATAGGAATCAAAAGGGTATGACTTCTCACAGCAGCAAATGCTACTTCGACTTGCACCTTGGAGTGCAGTTGTAGGGCAGCTTAAGCCAACACAAGTCTATTGCAACCCTGTTCCCACATCAGTCAGATATTTCAGTGTGTCAGCAATGATGCTCATCACCTGGCATCAGCCATCTTCTAAGTAGGAGACTGGACCAGCTGACCTTTAGAGATTTATTCCATACTAAACTATCCCGCAACTTTATCAGTCCATGCAAAGGTCTGGCTCAGGGAGCCAAACTGACAGAAAATTCACTGCTTTCTCTGTAGGATTGATTTTTTTAACTAGCTCTTGCCAGTTTATTTATCAGTTCCCCTCCAGGTCTGACTAGAAGCAAGACTGACACAAGGGAAAGGGTGAAAATGTACAGGTCAAAAAATCAGTATGATCTTAGAAGTGGCAACTTGGGAACCAAAATTGCGATGAGGCTAAACCCTTTGTGGACAAAATCAGCCAAAACTTTCCTGCTTTGCATGCTCTCTCCCTGAAACCCTATATTCACACCAAATACATTTTTAATAAGCGTTTTGTTTGTATTCAAATTAGCGTTACAGAAATTTCTCATAATTATACACTACACCGCATATACAATAAATGCAAATAAAACAAGCCTTTAAAATGGTTAAAAATACACTGCAAACTATTTCATATTAAAGGCCCAGCTTAATATAGCTTGTGCAGCTTGTACACACTGGAAGAATACTAGATGACTGCCATCCTTCCATACCGAAATATATTACTTGTCTCATAAGGCTATTTCAAGTAAAAGTTGCAAGTTAAAATGGAATGGGTGAAGTTCTGAAACTTTAATTTACCATGGCCTAAACTTAAGAAAAAGTATTTTAGAGGTTTGCAAAATGACCCTGGTTGTGCCATCTGTACAGAAAAGATAATGAATTGATAGTGACATCTCAAAATGTTTTGATAAAGGGCTCTTCTCACACTTTTACAAAAGTGCTGCCTGGCAATGGAAGCTGCCCCTGACTAGTTCAGGCCATAGAGGCTTTCAGAGATTTGAAGGAAACCAAATTTACTTTAGCAGAAAGAATAAATATCTCTGCCCATTCACATCTTAAAATATTTGCACCAACACTATATAATTACTTTTCTTTTCACTGGAAGATTCTTCTGGATTCCCTGTTCCCCTCACAATTTCAAAATTACAATATCCCTGCTTGCAGTTGAACAGATATGTGCATATGGCACCACGTAAATTATTTAGCTGAAAAGCAGTTAATGTTGCTGTGAATTATGTTATTTGCTTGTACAGAACTCATGTGCATATTTCGTTTTGATAATACCTGGTTTATACATCTTTAATCAAAACCAAAGAATTGGTTTTTCTCCTTCAGTGTGATGCAATTTGTTAATCTGTATGGCTGTAAAAAGCCTTGGAGACAATATGAAATGCTATCTTGCTGATCTCTCTCCTCCTTTTATTGACATAACTGTCAAAAACCATCTCACTATTTCATTCCTAAAATCCAGGGGTGAAAAATGAAGGAAAGGAAATTAAATTATATTTGCATTTATGTAGTTTCATGTAGTATTTGCAAAAGTAGATGTTTTGAAAGCCAGAGAGGGCTTCTCCTTGGCCAAATAACACGCACTGTTAAGGACAGCTCCTACAGAGGCATCACTGGATTACACGTATTACAGCCAATGCTGTTGCTTTAAAACAGTTGATACAAAAATACGTACTCTAACTCAAACAACATGTACATACACCGCATCATTCAACTTGCACCTAGACTGCTTAGAATCATAGAATCATAGAATGGTTAGGGTTGGAAGGGACCTTCAAAGGTCATCTAGTCCAACCCCCCTGCAAGGAGCAGGGACATCCCTGACTAGATCAGGTTGCTCAGAGCCTCATCCAGCCTGGCCTTGAACGTTTCCAGGGATGGGGCCTCCACCACCTTTCTGGGCAACCTGTTCCAGTGTTCTATAACCCGCATCGTAAAAAATTTTTTCCTAATTTCCAATCTAAATCTACCCCCCTCTATTTTAAAACCATTACCTCTCGTCCTATCGCAACAGGCCCTACTAAACACAGCCTCTCCCCATCTTTCTTGTAGGCCCCCTTGAGGTACTGGAAGACCGCTATCAGGTCTCCCCAGAGCCTCCTCTTCTCCAGGCTGAACAGCCCCAACTCTCTCAGCTTGTCCTCATAAGAGAGGTGCTCCAGCCCTTTTATCATCTTCGTGGCCCTCCTCTGGACCTTCTCCAACTGGTCCATGTCCTTCTTGTGTTGGGGGCTCCAGAACTGGACACAGTACTCCAGCTGGAGCCTCACCACAGCAGAGTAGAGGGGGAGAATCACCTCCCTCGACCTGCTGGCCACGCTTCTCTTGATGCAGCCCAGCATGCGGTTGGCCTTCTGGACCGCAAGGGCGCATTGCCTGCTCATGTTAAGCTTCTCATCCACCAGCACTCCCAAGTCCTTCTCCTCAGGGCTGCTCTCAATCCATTCCCCGCCCAGCCTGTATTTGTGCCTGGGATTGCCATGACCCAGGTGCAGGACCTTGCACTTGGCCTGGTTGAACTTCATGAGGTTGGCACGGGCCCACCTCTCCAGCCTGTCAAGGTCCCTCTGGATGGCACCCCTCCCTTCCAGCGTGTCGACGGCACCACACAACTTGGTGTCGTCAGCGAACTTGCTGAGGGTGCACTCTATCCCACTGTCCATGTCGCCGACAAAGATGTTGCACAGGGCTGGGCCCAGCACGGACCCCTGAGGGACGCCACTCGTGACCAGTCTCCACCTGGACATTGAGCCGTTGACCAGCACTCTCTGAGTGCGGCCATCCAGCCAACTCCTTATCCACCGAGTGGTCCGTCCATCAAACCCATGTCTCTCTAGTTTAGAGAGAAGGATGTCGTGCGGGACAGTGTCAAAAGCTTTGCACAAGTCCAGGTAGATGATGTCAGTTGCTTGTCCCTTGTCCACCGATGCCGTCACCCCGTCATAGAAGGCCACCAAATTGGTCAGGCACGATGTGCCCTTGGTGAAGCCATGTTGGCTGTCACCAACCACCTCCTTGCTCTCCATGTGCCTTAGCATGGTTTCCAGGAGAATCTGCTCCATGACCTTGCCAGGCACAGAGGTGAGGCTGACCGGCCTGTAGTTACCTGGGTCCTCCTTATTCCCCTTTTTAAAAATTGGGGTTAAGTTCCCTCTCTTCCAGTCATCTGGGACCTCACCAGACCTCCACGACTTCTCAAATACAATAGCCAGTGGCTTGGCAACTTCATCCGCCAGTTCCCTCAGGACCTGCTTAGAGGTATCAGTGGTAAGAAAGTCCGGCACAAAATATCAAAGGCTTCTGCAGATCAGCTTCCTCAGAGATCTTGTTCTCTCCACTCATTAAAGCAGCTTATTTTTTCCCCCACATAGTCTGCTATCCATACGCAGAGGAAAATGGAAAAAAGACCAGAGCTCCAAAGAGAATGGAGAGCAAGCATCTTACAAAAGCATGAGGAAAAAAAACAAAACAAACAAACAACCACCACAACAACAAAAATAACAAGTCTAGCACTACTTAAAGCACAATTTGGCACTGCCTGTTACAGATTTTTATTCCTAAATGCACTTTTCTGCATTTCAGTGAGGGATATGGCACTTTAAGGTACTAAAAGGCAATCAACAAAAATAAACAAAATAATCATTAGCTACTGAGAGTTAGAAAACATTCCCAAATTGCAAAATTAATGAGTACTAATGCACTGCATTTCGTAAGCCGCAGCTGTTTATAGCTACACAAGTGCAGCATCCCATTATGTGACCAGTGAGAAAAGAGGAATCAAATGTGGATGTGGTGCCTGTCCTCAAAAGCAGGATATTAATTTCTTAAATGAATCTCAGTCACGCAGAGGAGAATATACTGACGGTCTATAAAAAAAACCCCAAGGTGTGCAGATGCCCTCACTAACTAGAGTAACAGGAGCAGCAGAGACACATCTGCACAGTACTGTAGAGGCTCACCTATGCTTCTTGACAAGCCTAATTATTTCAGGCAGAAAACCTATGCTAACACAGTTATATGGTGCCTGGCATTCAGCTTCACATTGTCCAGCGCTGCACCCAGTGTCTTACAGACACACAAAGCATGACAAATACTTGTTCAAGGAACAAAAATGACATTTCAAAGTCAGCTTTTGAGCCCTCAGTAACCCAGACAGCTTGCTCCAATTTGGACAGGTCTGAGATCGCTCTAAATCTTGACAGCCTGCAGGACACCACGCTGTGACAAATCTTGCTTTGGCTCCAAAAGTAAATGTCTCTTAGGAAGCCAAGGCATGCACCCTGGGCAAAGCGCGGAGGACGAGAAAGCAGAGTAATGGAGATCCTCGTTCTTACACTGTACAAGTCTGGTGTTGCAGATGAAAGGTCTTGGTGAATTGAGGGCTTTCAATGGTCAATTCAAAATAAGTCTGATCATTCTACTCTGTTAAAAGAAAGAATCGTAATTCTCATACAGGATTTTTTTAAGCACCTGCAAGTTTCTAAACAGACTGATAAACATAAAAATGAAACTATAATTAAAAAATCTCAACTCTTCACACGAGCAGAATCAAAATTCTAGCCTTTAAAAATGGGAGGTAGACTAAAGCAACTCATGCTGCAAAATCAGGCAATGGTTCTGCTAACTCACCACCATCGCTGCTTTTTAGGGAAGAAGTTCCAAAGCCACATAAGAGCACATTTACTAGAATAGCAAACTGTATTTTATTCAAGTCACTTAAGTGATTTTAAAGAATAATTATGCACAGTGTTCAACGGGAAAGGAAAAGTCAATTTTGTTTATGATCGCATCATCCACATTGACATTTATTTTGCAAATCTTTAAATTCAGAGCTAAAGGACTACGGGAAGTCTAAGAATCAGATTATTTACTATACAGAGTCAAAATATACACTTTCTCATTACCAGTATAATAAATATATTAGACAAACCTGAAGAGTTCAAATGGCAGAGATGGAGGAGAATTGTCAATCTCAGCTAGAACTGACCACCTTTTGCCTCATTCTTTAAAAAAATAAAAATGCCATATTTGTTAATGACATTTGTTGTAATTCCTCAACAAATTCCAGGTCCTTATATTATCAGTGTTTACTTGGGTAAATGAAATAACCAAGTACCAAAACAAGGCACAGCAGAGTACAGTCAGAACTATCTCTGTGCAATACATCAAAACCGTTAACCATTAACTGTGTAGGGTTAAAACAGGAATCAGGATTCCAAGGAGACACAGTCAAGAGCTGTGCTACAGACTGCACAGCTCCCGCTGCACTTACTTGATGAAGTAGTCTCTTCCATCTCTGTTTGCCGTCATCTCCCATCCATAAGGTGTCCCCTGGTTCAAGCTCCAGGTCCCTGAAGGGTGAGGCCAGCCTGAAGACTTGTTCCTGTGGCTGCAATTTCGGGAGGGGCAGAGGGGAAGAAAAGGGGGAGGAAGGAGGTAAAAAAAAAAAAAAAAAATTGTCTGTTGAATTTATTCTTCCAATTTAATTATTTCATATCATTCACTTGGCATCCAAATACTTTCACAGTTGTGAAAAACACAGCCAAAAACCAGTCAAAGGAAAACAGGTTAGCAGGTCTACTTACATTTGAAATATTCTCCCAGTCAGTGGAAAGATACTCTGTCATCTCTAACAGTCTTTGAGTTCAAGCGTCTGGCCACTGAATCTGTCATACCCCATCAGTCCCACATCCACAATACTAATTTTCAATAGTTTTTAGTACAAGGGACAGGGAGCATTTTCATTCATCGCTATCCCCTGTTCAAATGCCAGCTCTCAGTACAGTTTTAGCAAAAAAAACCCAAACAAACAAAAAATCCAATGAAACAAAACAGAATAAACAACCAACCACACGGCTGCAAATCACACGCATGGTGCATTACCTGGCACAAGAAGAAACACCAACACCCCTTCTCGTGGTGAGTAAACCATTTTCTGTTTCATGTGTTGGAACAAAGGAAGGCACAACGCTTCTGCATATGGATGCCAAATTGATTAAAAAATGCAAGTGTTGTTGCACTTGATCGTTATCCATTAAGCTCTTCCTCCAACTAACTTCCACAAGGCTGCGGTACCTCTGAGCACACACACTGTTGCACACCGCTGCTCGAGCACTCCCTGCGAGTGTTCCCGCTCCCAAGCAAGGGCCAAGTCACACCGTCTTAAACGAAGGAGCTGCTTACACAGCTCACCTAAGGGAGGTTCAGCGGCGCTCCCAAGGGACAGTATTTCCCCACTAGATGTGAAACATTTTGCAAGGTGCCATCTACTGACTGCATACACAAAAAAAGATACAGCTAGCAAGAATCTCCCCTAGTTTCCCACAGGAAACCCCAACTTTTGCACTGATGTTACGGATTGAGCTAGATGTTATGGCACATTCCCACTTTCTGCTGTGGGACTTAGCGGTACAGAAGGCAACAAATAGGTCTTTCAGCAAAATTAATCAAGTCGTTAATATCTATGTACAATCCAAGAAAGAGAAAGAACAAGAAGGTGCTAAAGATCATCTGAGAGTGCATCACAGACAGGCAAAGACAAATCAGCATACAACACTGAATACAATCTGAAATTTAGACATGCAAACCAAAACCACACAAAATAAAAGCATGTTTTTAATTATTAGCCTTCTCCCTCTCTGCCTTTTCCCCATCCATCAAATATATCACAACTTAGTTTTACTCGCCAGATTTATTTAAGTTCAAACCGTAGCAAGGAGCTTACTATCTCCCACCTTAGATAGAGATGTAAAAACTTATTTCCTTTAGAGAAACAGAGCACAATGTAACCTGGTGAACATTCTTCTGAAGGAACAGAATTGGTCTCCACGGACAACTCAACAATCCACTGCAAATTGCTAAACTCAACAAAGTTGTACATAGTTAATCTTTCCCAAAGCGGGAATGCATCATTAAAAACAAACTAGCTGCTTCTCCTTCCCCTTTATTTCAAGGATTAATCACTGCTGAGAAAAGATATGGTGCTTCAAAAATATAATTTACATGTAAAGTACAGCTTTACAATGGAGCACTAGATATCATCTGATTTACCAATTACCTTAAGTACTCTGTCTTCAAGGAGTAGAAAAACATTTCTGTTAGCATATTCAAACACTGGTATTTGCCATAAGACAGAGCTTAAGCCTAATATTTTAACATGCTAGAAATCTTAATAAAATTACAGTTACTTATGGCTAACAAAACACATAAATGCCAGATATGCTACACTACCCCAGATCAATACAACTAACCCATTCCTGCTACGAAGGAATGCATTAAAAAACAGGCATCTGAGGAAAGAGAGTACTTTCAGCACTCTCATATGCAGTTTCATGCAAAGTTGAGCTTAAGTATTCCTGTCTCTCCATACGTTTGACAGAGGGAGAAAGGGTGGTCCCTTCTTTTAGATGGGAGCCACCCTGCAATCTAAGAATGACAACCTAACTATGTCTATAGACTTCAAATTACACTTTAGAGTACCTGGGATGCTAAACACTGCAGTTGACCAAATAAAGTAGAAAGTAACCTATTTTATCAGGACTATAAAGGGATACTCATGCAGTTAACACTTTTCACTTTAATTGTGTTTCACAAACTCTGTGCTATAGTTTCTCCATCTGTAAAATGGGTACAGTCACATTTAAATTCCCAT
Organism: Chlamydotis macqueenii; assembly: GCF_036417535.1. Classification (NCBI taxonomy): domain Eukaryota; kingdom Metazoa; phylum Chordata; class Aves; order Otidiformes; family Otididae; genus Chlamydotis; species Chlamydotis macqueenii. The sequence goes on from NC_141556.1 coordinate 136,076,562, forward strand.
GTAAAGCACATCAAACTTCTATCATCAGATAATTCGTAGGAGCACAGGACAGCAATGATGACCTCTATTCCTCTCTGCACTCAAACTAAGGGCTCATCTTTGTACGGATTATAACGTTAGTGGATTTTAAGGTAATTTTAATTCTCCTGAAAGCTTTCTTTGAACCCTTAAAACATTAATGGTGTCAGAACCTGTCATATATGATGGGTAATAACCATCCTACTTAACTGTAGATATGTCTATATCTGATCTAGTCCTCCAGACTTTCTTACATGCAGTGGGAGAAAAATTAGCACTTGAGACGCCGTATACACCTACATTAGATGTGTGCAAAGTCGATGAGGTGGCTCCATGGGAAAAAACAAATACAGAATGTTTCCTATAGTTACTGTACAACTCCATAATAAACACTCATGTCATAACAACAAAACCAGATTTTTACACTCAAAGGTGATCAGCACTGGTGATTTCCAGCTGCCTGTACAGTCTGAAAAAAATGAGCAAATGAACTGCATCACTTCTTTTTATACATCTGTATCCACTTGTTGAATATTATTCTGCTTGTCTGCAAGGATTCTGTTCAATGGTCATTACAAAAAGCAAAAAATGCCAAAGATGAAATAAATGCCAGAAGGAACATCAAAGGCTCCAGAGGAAACCTGGAGCATTCCCCTGGCATTTCACCTGGGGGAAACACAAAGCCATCTTGGGAGGGTTTAAGTCAAGAGGATGCCTTGGTGATGAGGAAGATTATCAGGCTATGGGAGATCCGGGTCCAAATCCTACCTTGCTGCAGTTTATCTTGGATGCAATGGTGAACAATTTCTCCTTTCTTACTTTCTCCATGCCACTTACAATGTAGTAGATCTCTAACATATCCCACATCAACCCAAACAGTCTCCACCGTCGACTATGGAGTCCTGACCTATACAGCTGTTCCTTGTACAAAGGTTTTCACAGGCTTGATCATTCTCATTGCCTTTCTCTGAAATCCCTCCAGTTCCGGGCTTCTGCTGCAACAGGAGTTTGGGCCTGCACTCAGGTTACGGCTTATATTGACAGGCTGCCTCTTTGGTGGAAATCCAGAAGGTGGTATCTCAAGATATAGTTGAAGACCATCTCTGGTGTCTAGTGAAGAGCTAGAGACTCAGCTCTATTCTAAAGCAGACATCTGATTTGCAAGCTTTCTACCCATATTAGCTAGCTCTCCACTAAGTGTAACTTGGAGCTTTGACACCTTACTCTGTGTAGACACCGAAATTTGAATTTCAAGCACGTGAATCTGAAGATGAATTCTACATCACCCTCAGAAGAACTCTTTGCAACAAATAGTGAGCTTTCGTCTTTAAATTGCTGTATAATGTAATAAAGTTGGCAAATTTTATAATCTAATTATTTATTCCCTATTCTATATCCCCTTCCAAAACAGCTAAGACCACCAAACCAAGCGCAAACACTTTCCAAGCTACTAGCACCATTAGTTTTATGTGAGAAATTTTACACTACATTTATCAAATGAGCTTTTTTAATATCAAGAGCTTTGGAATTTTGAGGTAGATACGATCTATCAAGCTGTTACCATTTGCTTCAGCGACCTGATCTCTAAGATCACCTACTAACTTTTCAAGCTGAGGCGTATTTTCCAAAAAGTCCCCAGTAAAGAAGCTCCCCTTGGAAATCCCCTCCAACACACAGCTGCAGAAAATACTTAGCTTTCTTTATCATGTGGCCTTATTTTCTTCAAGTGTTGTTTTCAGTTAATGATTATTTGTTACTCACAGTCTCCAGCAAAAGGTGGACTTATCCACAGTTTATGATAGAAATCCTCATAATTGTGCAAAATCTCTGTATGCAGAACCATGCGCAATTTCCCTAAATATAAATAATTTGAAATATTAATATTCTATGTATGTTTCTTCTTTACTTATTAGTAACTTTTTAAGCATCATCCTTGGATTTCCTGTGCTAGATTAAATTGTAGAAGGATTATATTCTAATCTTCTTTTAAAGCAATCCCTTGAAACAACACAGCTGTAATTGCAGTGGATGACTAAAGTTACAGAATTCATACTACAAAGATTCACAGAATAATGTCATGTTTACCGCTTGGATATTTAATGTTATGGAATTATCTTGTTTAACATCTCTATTATTCTCATAGTACTTCCTTATTTGCATTACTTTATTCCTGAAAGTACTATCTACAGAGGAGTCAGCAACTCACTCAGGGCTGATCATCTAGCACAAGAATTCAGTATTGCTAATGGACTAATAGTGTTGATACACTGGCTTCCTTTACGTTACCATACTTACCTTACCTTACTTTCCATACCTTACTATATGTTACCAAACTTCTGATTTTTGTGTCTTGGTGTGTACCCTGGCTTCATTTCAGCTCTCTACTGGTACAAAAGCCAGTTCTCTGCCTCCTACATGCCAATACAGAAATCAGTCCCTCTCCAATCCATCATAAAAGGCAGGCATCCTGAACAAAAGCCACGTTACACTCCCAAAAGTTGATTATGAAGGGAGCAGGGCTCCACAGCATCCCCCAGGAGGTAAGTCTAGCCATAGTGATCCCTAGGAGGCACCGAGAGGAACACCAGAGGCACAACGTTTTGTATTATTAGGGTTTATTTTTAAAGTAAGAACACCACACCTAAAGTATCTGCAAGGTATGTCTATCCAGGAGTAAGAGACACGCTTGTGACACAACCGGAGTTCCGTAATGGTCCCTCTATGATCTTTAATCTTCCGCTGCCTCAGGAACAGAAAGCTGCTTTCTCAATTCAGTTCTCTCCCACTCCTGTCCCAGAAAACTACCGCACTAAGCTTACTTCCATCCTACCATTTTAACTTGAAAAAAATGAGAAAATGAAAGTTTTAAAGACTTTGTAGCCATACTATCAAGATCAATCATCATACCCTGCTATTGAATTCTTCTGAGGTGCACTGTACACCAGGACAGACATAAGGGGCAATCATTTCTGGATCCAAGATCAAGGACACTGAAAGGTTTGTTGTCTCTGTATGGACGAGTCCTGTAAATCCCCACAGAAGTAGTCCTATCAGAAGCAAAAAGGAAAAAAACCGAACTGCCTCAGATGCACTCTGCTGTGCTAAAAAGAAAAAAAAAATAAATTCATACTGGGCCTCCTATTATTAAATCAGGTACCTATAGGTGAGAACCCTAATGACTTCAGATACCCACAGAGTCAGACACCCTTCATATTCTTCAACCTGCATGCTTTCAAATCTTTTGCTGGGTGAAAAAGCTAAAGGGTTTTAGTCCTCTTACAAATGTGCACTATTTTTTAATTCCTGAAAACTGTTAACAGTTAAAGGAAAGCTGAGGAATACCATCCCACAAGTGAGCTAGGTGTTCCAAGTTTGTCCCTAAGACAAACATTAAAGGCAGAATAACTGTCCAAGACTGTTTTTCTTATTAACCATAAGAACAAAATGTCAGAAAAATATTTTTGCCCTGTGACACCTTTCCACCTCAATAACCTTGCAACACAGCCACGCTCCGGGCAAAGGAAGAATAACGTTGCAGTACCTTTCAGACTTGTCCTGAATTTTCTCCCTGGATCATGTATCATCACATAAACAAATGCTATTCAGAAAATAAAGATTCCCCTCTCTAGTACCTTCTCTTAGGTTTTTTTTTTTTTCTGTTTTTCTAGTAAGAACTGTGAATAAAGCCAGGCTGACTTCTGCCACTTGTTCAGAAACTGTCTCCAGCTGAGAATTTCACTTTCTTAGGCAGTAACTACTCCCCAGACTCTGGCTGAAGCAAATAACTGCAGACTTTTTTTCCCCTCTCCCTATCTTCCACCACAGATGCTTTCAAATATTCACAGTTTTAGAAAGTACCACTCATTCTTAGTCCAAACTAACAATGATGCTAAGGACTTCACTCAACCTTTAAATCCTTCAGTGGATCAGAAAAAAAACCCAAACAAGTACAACTCAAAACTTAATACTGAACTCCTCTAAGCCAGTGAAGGTTAAAATTCACAATACAGTAGAGGAGATACATTTCTAGAAAATCCTGTCAGCTTATTTTTGTCACAGATTACATTAGCTTCCATCTCCTCAGTGCCTAAAACGGAGATTTCTAAATGGCAACCCATGCCTGGGTTGAGAATAGGAAACACTCCTATTAACTAATTCCTCCTCCACCAGTCATTGCTACTGCTGTCGATCAGGAGATAATGAGGGCCCATGGCTACACAGCTGATTTGAAAGGTAAGGGATCCCTTTTACCAGGATCTCCTGGCTGCCACAAGAAAGACCCTGTTACTGCTCCCCTGCCAGATCAGCAGGGAAATACAGTGGCAGCTACCCATTGCTCTGTGGGGGGGACAAGGGGCAATTCCACATGACCAGGATAGTCCCCTCACGGGCTCCCATCACTTCAGCATCAATTCCAGACTCCTGTCTGTATCACAGGCAGGGCAGAGTGACGCAGAACAAAACCACTGGCTGTTCAGAATGTACGCTGTACCCATTACACAACTGGCTATATGAGGAATGGCTCCTCTTAATCTGAAACTGCAACAACATAATGTTACTTCCTCACAAGCTTTGTACTAACAGTTTACGTGTAGACCATGTTTCACCATGTGTCTTCCACAATTGCTCCTTTGCTTTCCTCCATGGGTTTCACCTCATGGTTCCAAAGATGCAAGTACCCAAACAGCGCAGTGAAGAAACACCTATGGCACATGGTTTTATAGAATCATAGCATAGTTTGGGTTGGAAGGGACCTTTAAAGGTCATCTAGTCCAATCCCCCCGCAAGGAACAGGGGCATTTTCAACTAGATCAGGTTGCTCAGAGCCGCATCCAACCTGGTCTTGGAAAAGGGACAAGGTGGAGGTCTTGTCATTCCCTGAGGCACCTTGCCTGCCCTGGGATGCTTCCTTCCTGGTCTCCAACTCCACAATGTTTTAAACTTTTCACCACTGGTATAGTTGTTGTTTGCACTGTCCTGTTCAGCAGCAGCTGAGTTTTTCCTTTTAGCAAAATATGATCTTATATTCTGATGCTCTACAGTCACTGTTGTCCAGTAAATGCATTTTCATGTCTGTGGCTTCTTTTGATCATTTTTTTCCTTTTTTTTTTTCTTCCTATATTTGTTTGTTAGGTTTTGTGGGTTTTTTTAATATCTGATATAGTTCACATCTTCCATTTCCTTGTCTTCCTCTCCCTCTATGTTATACTTCCATTATTATTAAAGATGTGCCCCCATTACATAGAAAACAAAAGTTTCCATTATATTTCCTTTTAGACTGCCAGAACGTCTCATTTAAAGCACACTGACTCCATTAGAGATCCAAAGTCCTGAAGGAATTACTTTCCCCTTCAGAATCTTGTATTGCAAAAGCCAGAAAGTACCCAAAGCAGCAAATAATGGATGCGACTTGGATGCCTGTAAAAGGCTCTTTGACTTTCTTTTGTATATGATGCTTTAGCTTTATGCTGATGTGTGCTAGATTTTTTTTTTTTTTTTCTATATTAATGGGCCTTTTGACCTTAGGCTTTCTCAGCTTTACTCAGTATTTCAGGAAAAAAAAAAAAAAAAAGAAAAAAGAAAAAAGAAAAAATTTATATGAAGTCTGTTTGGTTCTTTCACATTCAATGAATGGATTATTGGTATTTCTTTCAAAATTTTCTAGAAAAATATGCATTTCTTTTGTCTCAAACTAGTACATGTTGGAAGACCTTACCATATCATAGCTGGCATCCCCCTATAGCAGCAACAAACTCATTTTTCACACAATGCAATCTTCAGCATTTATCTCTGACAAAATGGCAGCTGTTTTCACATGCTGAATTTTACCCTACATAAAATTTCTATAGGTTTGGGTTTTGTTTTGGTTTTTTTTTTTTTTTTTGCTTTAAAGTGTTGTTACATCTACTCTCACTGAATGTTTGTCCTCTTAACAAGTTTCCAGTAAAGAGGAGGCACAATTCATTGTTAAGTTTCAGCGAACAGTACAGGAGTTTTTCCATTTCTGTCCCACGGAAAAAAATAGTCCCGTAACACCTGCAATAGAGATGCTATCTAGCTCATTGACTACATTGTTACTAATAATGAGAGTTTATGGTAGTATTGAGTAGAATGCTGGAAACGCAATGCTGTAAAGCTTAATAATATTTTAGATAAAAGTAACAACACATCATATACTTTCTTACCACCTATTACAGAGCTGTTCATTTTATGCCATAAAAATCTGAGGTGTATGTATTCATTCAATTTGACTGTGCACACTGTATTGGGAAAAGCAAAAGGGAATCTCATTTTTACACATCGCAAATTTTGTGTTTTTTCAGTAGCCTGATACGAATACAACTTGCCTGCTGTGAGCCGACAAATTTTGTATAGCCATATACCAGAAAAAGCATCTCAGAAAATTTCCAGGCACTTCTTGGGAGAGGATTTCTATGGAAGCTTCCTGTTTCTATAAAGATATCAGCCACATTGCAGGCCTGTGGCCACCTAAAAATTCCTCATGACGTGCTCTTGCTGTGTAAGGTGACATTTCAGCCTGGAGGACAGTGAAGTTGTATCAGGAGGATGCAGTGAACGAGGACTGAATCGCCACAAAGAAAATAAAATTGCTTTTCTAATGTTGAACTAAAGCCTAAATTCCTACTGCTTGATTTTGGTAGCAAATCTTGCTAGGTCTCAAGACAAACTCTATCAACAAAGCAGTAGAACACAAAATCTGAGTGAATCAGAAGAGAGTACTGCAGAGTACCTTCGTAGATTTACTAGTTCTTCAGATTTCAGCTATGAGGAATTCTCCCCTTCTCCCTTTCAGTTTCTTCGGAAATAAAAAGAAATGGTGGGAAAATTCAATAATGGCAGCCTATCTTAAACGTATTTTGTAAATTAAATTCAATTAATACTATCATCTTAATTTGGGAAGGAAGCTATGTAAATTATTTTCCCTACCCAGAAATTGGTAAATAATAATAAGGATCAGTACCTAGGTGACCCCAGGAGCAACTCCAAAAGCCCAAGAGTCTTTTCCTTAAAAGACACATTTGATGACCTTGAAATGAGACATGGCCATTGACTACTATAGCTACTGATTTTTAGCAAGGCCTATAGCAATAAGACAAGGTGTAAATAATAATATTTTACATTATTTTCTTCAATAAATTATGTGGACTCGAAAGTGTTGGAATTGACAATTCATTATTTGCCTTCCAAAATGGGTTAAAATACATTTTTTTATCCTCTAGATCCCAGAAGCTCAGAAAATCTAGACTTCTGCCAAAGCTTTTGCTCCCAGGCTACCAGGAGTAGCCAAGTAGTATTTTATCCATGCCCTGATGAGCCAACACTCAAAGATTTAAGTAATGCCAGTACATGGCAGTAAACGCTTTACTTTTTCCTTCCCTCCTTCATCCTGCTAGTCCTTGGACACAAGAGACACAAAGCTCCTGACAGTCAAAATGAAGTAAGAAAATGAATAGAATTTCATTGTTATGCCATTGAAGAGGAAGCAGATTTCATCTCTAATCATCATTCGTATCCCCCGTGCTATTTTTACATGCTGTATTCCTCACTGCAGTCTCTAGGCTACTATCTCTCTTCCATGCCTATCCATCCCACCGTGTTGTTTTGATTTTGTGATTACCCAGTTGTGTACGACAGCAGAGCATCCAAAGCAGCTATGCATGGAACTACAGAAACAAAGCTGTTGAAGCAATGAAGAAAGCTTTACTGAAGAGAAACGAAAAGGTGTATTTCTGAGTGAATTCACATGGCTGCACCATTTCCTTTTGTTTGCCTTTAAGATTAGCAGCAAGGCTCAGAGTTTAACTTGAATGCCACTTCTAATACCAGTTGTCCAGAACAAGTGGGCCCGCTGCCCATTTCCGTCTTACACAATCAACAGCAAAAGCTCTTCCCATACACTACGGCAGCAGTGTTCATGCTCCATCAGCAGGCTACCAGCTCGTATGGCTCACGGGATCACGTCTGGAAGGGACCTCAGGAGGTCATCTACTCCAACCTGTCACTCAAAGCATTTCAGCATGCTTCACGTAAAGCAATGTGAAAAATAGGCATTACACTGCAAACTAAGTTGCCTGGAGTTAATCCTATATACTTAAACTCTATTACTCTATCCTATTAATCATTAAACAAAAGACAGACAGAAATTTGCATATTCTATACTTTGCCATTCTTTGGCCTACATTTTTGTTCCTTCCTTAACAGTATTTCCTAACCCAGAGATTTTTAACAATAAAATCTGTGAAACAAAAACCTGTAACATAAAATATATTTTTTTCTTTAATTTGATTTATCATCTGAAAAGCACTCTGAAGGTAGATAGTACTTTTACAATCAGAAGAGAAAAATATAAGTGTAAGATTTCTAGCATAAAAAGTTCCTGGAATACTAAGGCTCCACAGCCATCTATATCCCTAATATCTTGTGATATTAAGCTGCCTAGTTATGTACCTGGGTAAATGGACTCATAAATTCCTTGTAATAACAGGTTCTGAAAAATGAAACAGCACCTTCCCCCCCCCCCCCAAAAAAAAAAAAATATCTCCTCCTTCAATTTACACCAGTCCTTCGTTATACACCGTGGCAGGAGTACGGGTACATATGTTCAGGTACGTCCTGGCAAACTCAAACTGCAACTGCATCACCACCCTGGCAGCTATTACAAAGAACCAAAAAGCTCTCTCGGCTCTCTGCAAGCGATAGGTAAGGAAAAGAAACCAGGCAGAAGTACAACAGGTTCAGCTAACCTACTTAAAGCCACTGACAAGCAGCTTCGTAAAGAGCTTGCAGAAGAAAGTGAGTTTCCCTGCAGTCAGAAAATGAGGGACTCCAGGACGTACACAGGTTTAATACTGTTTGCTAATGCTAGGCTGTAGTGCTTCTGGACGTTTTCCTACAGTAATAAAGAGAAATCTGGCTGTACTTTGTAACTGCGTGTTCCAGCTGAGGAGTGCACCTACACACGTATTTAGATGCAATTCAGCTCTTTGAAATGATGCATTCTCTACAGTTGCAGTTCTTAGAGCGTGCTAATAATTGCATTGCTAACAGGAGAGAAATTAGGCACAGTATCAACAGAGGAAAATGTGAGCAAGAGTGTACAGAAACACTAAAGTTTAACAGCCAATGCAATTCTGAGATAAACTTCAGTGTTTTCAGTGCAGAAACTGAGCTAGCAAGCTCTACGCTTCACTGTATTTCCCTTCTGCTGTTAAAAGAGCACCACACGTGTAGGTTTAAGCTGTTTAACAGGTGATACACACACTCTTACAGCTACTATTGCACTGTCTTCCAATAACTTCACACTATACTCTGTAAACCAGGTCCCCTTACACCAACAGGTTATGCCAGCAACCCTGTTCAACTGAGCTGGTCCCAATTTCACCATCAGCTCTGTCAGATCTGGCTTTCATGAGATGTTCTCAGCACAAAAGATACACTGGAACTAGTGAGCTAGAGGTTTAAAGATTATTCAGTCAGAATATGTGATTTGCAAAATAAACCAATGTGTCATCTTCCTGAGTTGCAAGGAAGAAAAAGAAGAAAAAAAAAATATGGAAGGGAATGCACAAATAAAGAAATACAATGAATACAAAATCAAAATCCAGGAAGCTTTGGGAAGAGGGAGTAAAGAAAATTGCTCCTCTCCTGCTGCCCTGTGCCACAGAGCAAAGGGTGAAGCCCTGATAGAAGAAGGGCCAGAAGAAGCGATAGCCCACGCCAGGCTAGAGGAAGCTTGGGGTGCCCACGGGTGGATGCAGGAGTCCATTTCAGTCAACGAAGAATGAACAATGACCTTAAGAATGGACACTGATGGTCAGACCCAAGTTGGCTTTAGCCCAGCCTCCTCCTTATGTCTCTTACAGCAGGCAGCAGCAAACCTTGGGGAAGAAGTAACTATAATTTCAATTCAGCTTTCCCCTCAGCTACGGTTATATGGTTACTCAATATCTGCATTCACAGAAGCCATTAGATAACAGATCATCCTCGTCATCCTTTCATTTTGTTGCACAGGTATATCTTAGTTTAGACAGCAACCGTAGACCGAAACAACGGAGAAAACCCTTACCAAGTATGATTTGAGAGTCACATGGGCGTTAACTTTTATCCTTTTTCACTCCTGCCCCCACCACTGCAAATCCATTTAGAAAAAGGTTATTTCCTTGATAAAATAAAGTAAACCTCTTCTGCTAGCCTAAAGACTTGGCTGGTGGTAAGACCGATGCCAAGCAACCTGGCAGACACTGTGGGGAGCTCCGTGCTGCTTTGGCTGCAGGGACGCACCGCTGGACCCCCACAGTAGCCAGCCCCCAGGTTTTTGGCCACTCAGCCAATCACAGGAGTCTCACATCCCGTGGGGCAGTCCAAGAGGATGCCAGAGTCTGCTTGGGATAGATATCATATGCTGCCATTTCACGAAGAACAGCCTTTGCCAGCAAGCATTAGCCCAAGCAGCAGGTCAGCAGGCTGATTTTATCACCTACAACTCTATTATTCCTCATGGAGCTATTTTTATTTCTGCAATATATTAATTCTCCCACTCATTTTCTGAAGTGCAGAGCCAGAACTTGACAGTTTACGTACTGTAAAGACATTCAGAAATGTTGCATGTGTTCATAAGTTGCCTAGTTATTTATAAAACAGGCAAAAAAAAAAGTGCCTGGTAACAGGAATTATTCACTCTGGCACTTTTTATATTCCTGTTGAAGCCCACCTGAATCTTTAGATGCTTCAGTATTCCTAAAAAACCTGCTTACAATGATTTAGAAAGATACATCTCAGTTTAAAATGATCTAGGTCTAGGTTTTACAAACATGTTGCCAAATTTAAGTAACTTGAGACTGAGTTAAGCATTTTTAAAACAAATTAGGTTGTCAGCAAATACACTATTGTTGAATTATTTAGTTAATTTTGTTTTAAAGATCATACCTTAGCATATTTAAATCTTCAATTTATCACCAACCCCACTAGCAGAATAAATTTAGATGTGCCTAGCTTTTTAAAAGTAAAATTGTTACTCTCATTTGTAATTTAAATAAGATTATATTCTGTTCTGAAATGACAGCATACTGTTTTTAAAAATTCAGTTTGGAGGACAGTACTTACACGCAAGAACTGCAGCTTTACACACAATTATTGAAGATACAGGGAAATTCTAATCCCACCTAAGGTGGTGGAAATTTTACTACTGACGTCAGCAGGGTTAGATTTTATCCCTGGAGTACGATCGCCGGCAAACCCTGCTACCTAACTTGGTGGAGCTGCTGAACTCCACAGCACAACTGGCATTTCTTGTTTTCCCCAGAGGGAAGGTTTCTGAAGCTCGCGACAGGTTACGCGCTGAGACGGTAGGCACTGGAGTGCAGCACATGTCCAGAAATGTTGCCGTCTACATTAGCATCTCACCCAGCATAAAATTAGCTCCACAGAACTGACAGCACAAAGAAACAATACGGGGTGGGTTGGATGGTAAATATTTACAGACTGTCAGGTTGAATTGCAACAGCATTAACTCTGCTGCTGTGTTAAACACAGTTGATTCAGAGTCCTGAAGCCATGAAGTTGATTTACTCCGTGTATAAAAAGGATGTTCATTCCTAAATAGATAAACAGACATACATCTGAGAAGATATATATTTTTTTTTTCTCTGCAAAAGTAAATATTTAAGAAAGAGCTCAGAAAAACTCATTTCTTAGAAGCCACCACCAGGCAATTTTTCCCTTTCAGCAGCTCTGTCAGGGCAGGCAGACACGTAGGCACATTTGAAATCCAAGTAGGCAAGTGAGTAATGTTTCTCAAACTGGTCTTTGTGATTTACTGTGGCATATTGGTTGGTCCATATTCAAGGAGCACCTCCTCCAAGCTCAGCAGAGGTGCATCCCAATGAAAAACAAGTCGGGCAAAAAGGCCAGGAGGCCGGCGTGGATGAGCAAGGAGCTCCTGGACCAACTGAAAATGAAAAAGGAAGCCTATAGAGGGTGGAAGTGGGGACAGGTAGCCTGGGAGGACTACAAAGAGGCTGCGCGAGTGGCCAGGGATAAGGTAAGGAAGGCCAAAGCCCTGGCAGAACTGAATCTGGCCAGGGATATAAAATGTAATAGGAAGAGCTTTTATAGGTATGTAGGGGACAAAAGAAAGTCCAGGGTAAATGTAGGCCCCCTCCAGAAGGGAACTGGTGTCCTGGTTACCCAGGACATGGAGAAGGCTGAGGTTCTCAATGACTTTTTTGCCTCAGTCTTCACCGACAAGAGTTCCTGTCCCACCGCCCAAGAAGGTGCCCTGTAGAAGGTGCAAGCAGGGACTGCGAGAATGAAGAACTGCCCATTGTACTCAAAGAGCAGGTTTGGGATCATCTGAGGAACCTGAAGGTGCACAAGTCCATGGGTCCTGATGAGATCCATCTGCGGGTCCTAAGGGAACTGGCGGATGAAGTTGCCAAGCCACTGGCCATCATATTTGAGAAGTCGTGGCGGTCTGGTGAGGTCCCAGATGACTGGAAGAGAGGGAACATAACCCCAATTTTTAAAAAGGGGAATAAGGAAGACCCAGGTAACTACAGGCCGGTCAGCCTCACCTCTGTGCCTGGCAAGGTCATGGAGCAGATTCTCCTGGAAACCATGCTAAGGCACATGGAGAGCAAGGAGGTGGTTGGTGACAGCCAACATGGCTTCACCAAGGGCACATCGTGCCTGACCAATTTAGTGGCCTTCTATGACGGGGTGACGGCATCGGTGGACAAGGGACGAGCAACTGACATCATCTACCTGGACTTGTGCAAAGCTTTTGACACTGTCCCGCACGACATCCTTCTCTCTAAACTAGAGAGACATGGGTTTGATGGACGGACCACTCGGTGGATAAGGAGTTGGCTGGATGGCCGCACTCAGAGAGTGCTGGTCAACGGCTCGATGTCCAAGTGGAGACCGGTCACGAGTGGCATCCCTCAGGGGTCCGTGCTGGGCCCGGCCCTGTTCAACATCTTTGTCGGCGACATGGACAGTGGGATAGAGTGCACCCTCAGCAAGTTCGCCGACGACACCAAGTTGTGTGGTGCCATCGACACGCTGGAAGGGAGGGATGCCATCCAGAGGGACCTTGACAAGCTGGAGAGGTGGGCCCGTGCCAACCTCATGAAGTTCATCCAGGCCAAGTGCAAGGTCCTGCACCTGGGTCATGGCAATCCCAAGCACAAATACAGGCTGGGCGGGGAATGGATTGAGAGCAGCCCTGAGGAGAAGGACTTGGGAGTGCTGGTGGACGAGAAGCTTAACATGAGCAGCCAATGCGCCCTTGCGGCCCAGAAGGCCAACCGCATGCTGGGCTGCATCAAGAGAAGCATGGCCAGCAGGTCGAGGGAGGTGATTCTCCCCCTCTACTCTGCCCTGGTGAGACCCCACCTGGAGTACTGTGTCCAGTTCTGGAGCCCCCAGCACAAGAAGGACATGGACCAGTTGGAGAAGGTCCAGAGGAGGGCCACGAAGATGATAAAAGGGCTGGAGCACCTCTCTTATGAGGACAGGCTGAGAGAGTTGGAGCTGTTCAGCCTGCAGAAGAGGAGGCTCCGGGCAGACCTGATAGCGGTCTTCCAGTACCTCAAGGGGGCCTACAAGAAAGATGGGGAGAGGCTGTTTAGTAGGGCCTGTTGCGATAGGACGAGAGGTAATGGTTTTAAAATAGAGGGGGGTAGATTTAGGTTAGAAATTAGGAAAAAATTTTTTACGATGCGAGTTATAGAACACTGGAACAGGTTGCCCAGAAAGGTGGTGGAGGCCCCATCTCTGGAAGCGTTCAAGGCCAGGCTGGATGAGGCTCTGAGCAACCTGACCTAGTCAGGGATGTCCCTGCTCCTTGCAGGGGGGTTGGACTAGATGACCTTTGAAGGTCCCTTCCAACCCTAACCATTCTATGATTCTATGATTCTATGATTAATAGGAAAATTTTGATGCCTATATATTTACAGGACACTGTAGGAGATTATACTCCTGCCAAAATAAGTAAACATGATTTATTTATCCCTTTTTCTGCCAGATACTAAATTTGCACAATCGTTTTAAATTCTTCAAGCATCTTATGACCAACTGATGAAAAAGCACATATAGCTGCATGTAGAAAGGAGAAAAGAGAGATATGCAAATGTACATATACACACACACAATGTAAGAGTGAAGTATTGCAAGTACACATCTTGCGAAGTACTTTGCTTTCCCATTACACTTCAGTTTACTTATATGTTTGTAGCTTTCCACTACTACCATTCTTCTCAATTTCATTACTTTAGAGCTAGGACCTCTGATTTTATTGCAAGTTTCATGGTTGTGTCTTTTAAACTTCCTAGAATCTTGCTCTTTTTTTATGATAACTTTCATTCTGATACAAAAAGAAGTTTCCAGTACTCAAAGCAGAGAACAACATTTTTTTAACTATGAAATGCCATGGCAGAAGAAGACTTGCGTAATAACTTTTAAATCACTATTTAATGAGAGACCTGACAAACTCTTAATTACCCTTCTACATGTATTCTTACTTACATTAAAAAAAAAATCTACTGCCACAAAGCACAAACTTAAAAAAAAAATCCTTTCAAATTTTGTTTAATAAAGGACAGAAAATGAACCATGCTGCTCCTTTTCCTAAAAGCTGCAAGGGGTCTAGCAACAATTAAGTATATAGCAGAATAGCAGAAAATCATCAGAAAGTCCAAATACTGCCTTGCTTACCCGGCAATGGAAAAATATACAGACAGAATGAAATTGGAAGAGAAATAAGACATATTAATAAGTCTGCACAACATCTTTTTAGCATATGTTGCTCAAGGCTCCACTTCTCCAACACACACACACGAAGCCAGTGTGTAATTGAGTATTTTGCTGCCAAAGTGTCGCTGCTGGCGTTACACATCAGTCTTTGCTACGTGTTGTCAAAATACAAGCTACTTTGAAAGACAAGCAAGCTCTACACAATAACCATATCCCTGCCCCTCTTAACTTGTGACTTTTTCCTGCACCTTACCCTTTAAAGTGTAAGTTTTCGAAGAAACGATTTGTGACTACTTCTTTTTTCAATCTCCGTGGACTTTCCTTCATTCCCCTGTAGTAGACTTCTTGCAGCTGCTCCCTTCGGTTCCTGTGCAAAGCAACACCTTGATTTCTTTTCAGAAGCCAAGGAGGCTTTTAAGTTTCTTCTTTCTGGATGAACTACACATGACAGAGTAGAGCAGATCAACTCTTGCGCTATGGGACAGTGGAAACTTGATGTGATTCTCTCCCAAATACAGTTTAAAATCTAGGTCTTAAAATTTGTCATGTGGATTCATTTCTCTCTCAGATTCAGACTTGTAGTGAAAGTACAATTAAATAGCTAAAATGTAAGTGACATGAGAGTCCTTCACTAAGGACTTCATTAAGTAAGAAAAACATCATTTTGTAGTCGGGCCTTGTATAGCAACAACTTGTGTCACTCCTGCCACACCGCTGCCACATCAACAGGCAATGGTGACTCAAAGAGCCCTGGTGACGGAAAGCCACCGCCCTTCTAAAACAGGTAACCTTTGCAACCATGATTTTAAGGAGTAACTCAGTCCTCAGAACACGCTTTTCACTGTTGGTTTTGAATGGCTGCTGAGCTGCCCAGTTTCTCTGCTGTTATTTTGCTGTGCCCTGACCATCACCTGCCATGAAACACGGCGCAGCTGGCGACAGCCCTCCTTCAGCTGCATCCTTCTGATGCAGCCATGAGAAAGTCTGACTCCCAGCAGCCTGCCTCCAGAGAGAGTAAACCATTATAGTCCTGGAAACCTCTCCCCTCCTTCTTCAACAGGCTGAGGAAAAGCCTTCTCTCCTACCACGGGCCTTACGGGGTGACAAGAGCCACGGGAGGCATGAGCTGAGCCCCAGCTGAGAGCAGGGAGGAAGCAGTGTGGGGCACGAGTGGGAAGCTTCAGCTTTGCTCTAAAAGTGCAAGAGCTTCACAAACACTTAAGCGATCTGAACTTTTTTCCATACAAAAAAAAAGCCAAACACAAGTTTGTATTCAGCAGCATTGGGTTTAAATTAAACTAAAATGCCCCCCACCCAAGTTCAGGTCTCTGAGTCACCATCCTCTGTTAAGGACCTGTGGGTTAGGCATTTGTCCTTCAGCATGAGGCAGTCACTGAGCTGATGTTTGTTGTCCTTGACATCTAGCCATGAGCTCCATTAGTAAGTTTTGAGCTCTCTTCACCACAGCAAAAGCTGTTTGCTCGCTGCCAGCCCTCGGGGCCTGCTTCCCTAAAGCAGCCATAAGATGCTGTAGTTAGACCCAGCACGTCCTGTTACAGCCTCCGCATAGGGAGTGCCCTAAATCAATCACAAAAATGCCACCAGCAAAGAGATCAAACCTCCATATTGCCTGTTACTGCACAGTCTCTTTTATCTGTTAAAAAGAAGGTGCTGCTCACTTCCCTTCAGTCTCATCTCCCAGTTCCTCAGGAGTTTATCAAACCCTGTTGTGATTTTCTTTTGTTGTTGCTGCTGCTGCGTTTTCCCTCCACCTTCCCCCCGCCAAAAACCTCTGGGAAGGCAGCCATCACACTCTTCCAGGGTTCGCTTTTTATAACTGCTCTACTTCCTTTTATATTTTCTGCTGTGTGCGTGTGTGTGTCTCTGCGCGCGCTACCTGTATCTTCATTAATATTTACCGTCTGTTGAAGAGGAAAGAGCTTCTCAATTTACTGGCATATTTACCTCATGTGCTTTGCTGCACATGGAGGCATAAAACAGCATCTTTCTCCATTCAAACAATGCAAACTCCATCTGACACCAAATTTCCCTTGCCACCCCTCTACGTCTTTCGTTACTCGCTCGGCGCACAAAACAATTTGCAGTTGCAGAGATGCGTAACACGATGATCCCTGAATGTATTTCTTGGCTCCCTTGCCCATCTTCCTTTTCCCTCCTCTACCCTGTAGCTTGCGTACCGCAAACTCTGAAGAGTTGACGAGCTCAGTGCTCCTTCCTCTGTTAACGCTGCCGCCTTCGAGAGCTGCAAGCAGGGAGCAGCAGCAGCCGTGAGCTGGGGAGCCGGGGTGGCCTCTGTGCCACACATCCCTCTGCAGGGAAGCACAGTCCCTTCCCTCGAGAGGCTGCAGTGGCAAAAGGCGACAAGCAGGGAAAAAGCACGTTATTTCCAAGGCACAACTCTTCCCCTAACGCCGCCCAAGGCACTGAAGCTAAACACTTCCAAATACAAGCACAGGCCTGCAGGCAGTCTTGCTCTGTTTATGTGCTTTATAAAGCTTTTTTTTTTTTTTTCCTTCCCAACTGTAATCTTGGCTTCTTTGATACACTTTCTTAGTTGGTTTTACTTAAATCGATCTCTTCCTTCTTGCCACACTAATTGTATTTGACTCTTGATCTCCTCTTCTACTGACTCCTCACAGCCGGAGGCCAGGCGTGCATTTATTTCACCACAGCACTCGCTTCCCATGAACGCTGTCCGTCATTCTTCTCCGCTGCTCTGCTCCCAACTCACTCACACGTGGCACCCCTTTCACCAGCCTGAATCCCTCACCAACTTCCACGCTTGCCTCCACCACTTGTGATTCTCTCTCTTGAACGAATCTCCTTTCTCAGAAATAAATGCTGTGTCCATCCTCCAAGCTACACGGAGAAGTGCTCTCTCCTCAGAGGTGCCAGAGCTGTTCCAGGTAAGATGGAGATGGCTGCAAACACTGCTTTCTCTCTAACAGGGAACCAAACTGCAGGACCCTCCTTCTCAAATCAGGTTTTACGAAATTATTCCAGGTTCTGTGGATGAGTTCATCAGGGTCTGCTTCATCATCCAGAAGGGATAAAATGTGACTTCAGAAATTCCAAGCAGGCTTTTAGAGATAAATTATCAGCGTCCTTCGGTCCTTGACTGGCAGTAACAGCGACTCCAGTTCACTTTATCATCTCTTTCCTTGCCTGCCTCCCCTCAAACACATGAAAGCGTGCACATACACACACACATTATCAGAGCTCATTCCAGAAGAACTCTGCCTTTATTGTTTCCACAAGACTCGGTGCTGAGTGGGATAGGGCAGAGGGCTAGGAAATCCTGTCATTCTTGAAGGACAATGGGCTTGTCCTCCCAGTAAGCTGAAGGGAAAACAGAATTCAAAAGCCAGTTAAGCTCCAGGATAAGAAAAAGAAGAAAACTCATGGCTGAAAATGGCATCATGAGTTACTACTTAGCTCCCAAATAACATCAGCTGTTTCTGGCTCTCCTTCTCCCTTCCCAAGATGATGAAAACTTTTGTTCCAACACCACTTAAATAGATGAAATACATCTTAAATATGACAGCAACATATTCTATGTGAACAAGTTCAGCTGAGAGTCTGTTAAGCTGAATTTAATCATATTTACCAAGCTGTATCTGAAAGATTAGGCCAAAGATAATATTCAAATATTTTCAAAGTATTGCAAATTAAATATAGATCAAGGTTTGCAAGAATTTATGCGCCTTATTGATCCTGAGATTTTACTGATACAAACTTTCTAAAGACAACTGTTACTTCAGTATATATGTCTACTGCAGAACCACATACAGGCAACCACCAAGAAAAACTCTCTAATCACTGTATGCTTTGGGAAGGCCTGCCAGCAGCCCAAGAGAAATGTATTCACATCTTCCACCGACAAAACAACCGGGCATGTAATTTTCACTCTAAACAGAGCAAATTTAATGAACTTCATGGGAGCGAGAAGGTCCACGAGTTACCGTAAGTTGTCGTGCACCTCCTCTTAGTTACATTCAGCTGGAAAACGCTACTGCTTATTTAGTCTAAGTACTCATCTAGGAAGCAAAAATAGGACTGTAGTTTAATCTGCAGTTGAGAAACAAGCACAACAGGGCAAAAATTATTGCCCTAACTGTGCTCACTTTTTATTCTAACACATTGAGTCATGTAGCTTTTTTTTTTACCTTGTAAGTAAACGTATGAGATGCATAAGCAAAGCAAATATCAAGAATGAAAATGCACTGCTTTGGGAACGTAACAACCAGCTTGGGTTCCAAAAAGGTCAGTGGGGCGAAATCCCCACACTCATTCTAAGTACGTCATCAGATGTATCACTGGGCCACATTTCATCCAATATATTCTTAAGAAAAAATTTTGAGTATTAACATATTGCACCTACCAAGGCTAGCCCAGTTAAAATGTTTTGAACTCATTTACTTGGAAAAACTGGGCAGAGAGAAACTAAACCCTCTATTAACATAAGAAAAAAAACCAGGAAAACTGCTTCTGCCAGAAAAATATCCAATTTGTACCTTCACTGAATTCACCGCATAAGAAATGCCTCTCTGCTTCCTCAGCATCAACTCAGATGATCAAATTAGTTTAAAGTCACTGAATCAAAGTTGATTAGGGAGAAAGAAAGAGGTGGGGGGATACACAGGTATATCCTTTTATTCCTCCCTTTGTATAGGAAGGGATGTAAAGCAAAATCCAAGAAACCTAACCCAAAATCTAGGGGCCAGGTCCAAATCCAAAATCAGAGTCTCTGTTATGAAAAGTCATGTTAATAGTTTGTGTCCCAATGACTGAGAGACATCAGGTCCATTTTTCAAGGCATTATCATGAGGGTTATGAATTCATCCCCAAACACAGCAGCCTGGCAAAATCCTGGGAGCAGGGGCAGACAGGCCAGGCCACGAGCTGGCAGGTGAATGAGTCTCCCGCAGCAAGGTGACACTGGCCATCCCTGGAGCTTGGATGCCAGTAAGTCCCATGTTAGGGGATCAAGAATCACTGCTTGGGTACCAAAGAATCTCAAGAAAAAGCCTGAAGCTGCCGATTTAAAAAGTATCAGGAAAGATTATTTTAGAACTTATTTAAATTGCTAAGTGTCATTCTTTCAGAGTTCATTTTCTTAAAACCCTGAAACTGTGTGCTATAATAGCGCAGAAGAATTAAGTGTTTTTTAAACTTGTTTGGCAATAAGGAGCAACAAGCGATATCTGGATCCCATAAGGAAAAAAAAAACACCTTATAGAGGCCACTCAGTCGTATTTTTGAGACGTCTAGTCATGAAGATTTGAAAGGTCCCTGAAGCTGAAGAACACACTTTATTTATACCTAGCAAGATGGGCTAGCACAGGCCCTGGTGACAGCAAAGTGGCATCAACAGTGACCTCCCTTTGTGGTGGCCACACACCTTTAGCCACCGGCAAGCCATGAGAGCTGTGGAGAAGACAACAGGGATGCGGCATGGCCCGGACACGTACTCTCTAGGGGTGGAAAATAAATAAGTAGGTGCAAAGGTTTTAATTCTTCATTAAAACAAACATATACCCACAAATAAAACAAAACCATCCCAAACACTTTCCCTGGAGCACACACACCTACTCTTCCCTGACTGCCTGTAGAGCTATTTTCCCAAATACAAAGGCACTGAAGTAGAGAGTTTCATTTGTAATTTTCTCTCTGAGAGTCTGCCTTAAGATAAGGATAATTTGTCTCATACTGGATGAAACGTTTATACTTCCAGATATGTCTTTTGATGCTTTTATCCTTCCGTTTGCTGGGTAGAAGATCAGAAGTCCGGCTATAATGGTACCAAGCCATATCCAATACAGCAACATCACTGTATCACTTTCCAAAAAGGTACATGCTTGAAACCCTTGAATCAATTCTCTATTGATTACTTACAAAAGGCAGCCGCTTTATTATAAAAGCACTTTGGAGAGTCTTCGTTTTTCTTTAATCTCTATCTCTTTCCTAATTGAGATTTTTGAAACCTTCTCTTCCAAAACTCATCTTTCATCTGAAAATGATACCTAAAGCATATCTAAGATGCATCGAACTCCACCCCTTGGCAGCCTGCAGCCCCATATTTAGCTGCTGTCCTGAGCTGCATGAAGTCACGCAGAGATGCTGCACAGAAAAGAAGCAGTGCAGACGTGAAATACCATCAGCAAAATTTTTATTTTTAAGTTAAGGGAAACAGTTGAATGATGCACCGGAAGAGATATTGATCTCGGGCATTATGTATTCTTCTCCTTTCTTGAAGTAGTAGTAAAGCAAGGAGACATTTTTCCTTGGAAAGGAATGACAAGCTGAAATATTCCTTCCGGCACCGCATTCCTCATTTCTCTTTTTATCAGACAGCAGGATTTATTTGGTTTAGCTGGGACTAAACTTGTTATAGTGGCATCAATGACAGACATGATAGGCAGATAGTGGAAGAGAAACTGCTGATCCCCTCCACATAATAAAATAATCTGACTTATAATGCACCCCTGACACCTGCCATAGGGGTTTTAGGGTGGCAGGTACCATGACCTTCAGCAGCTAGATGCACCTCAGAAAATAAACAAATGATAATGCAATAATCACTTATAAGAAGTTCTAAGGCACCTCATTATTTTGCATCCTACCAGATATCTTCTTATGTTTAAAATTAAAACCAAAAGGAGACAAATTTAAGCAGAGATAAAGCAGTAGCAGACCCCATTCCTTCCCCTCTCCTCCTCTTTTTTTAATTTAAAGTACAAATGCATTCCTGAAGAAACTTCTGATGGCAGATCTCCACCTACTCAGAAAACAGCGTAATGAGAGTCAGTGGCTGAAAATGATAGCTAGAAGAATTAAAATGAAAAATGGGGGACACATTTTTATCATTATAAAACAGGTGATTAGCCAGGGAAGTCACTTTGAGATATAAAACCAAACCTGTAGGTCATTGAAAACCACAGGTAAAACAGAAAATACAGGCTCAATGAAGAAATCAATGAGTGTAAATTTTTCAACTGCATGAGAATTCAAATCAAAAGATCAAATCAGTTCACAAACTTTACCAAGTGATCCATAACAGCTTAAACAAAAATAAGATAAGATGATTTAAGACTTTCTTAAGGTAGGGCAGCATGAATCTGTGGGAAACAGGCCAGGCTTTGCTTCAGATCTAATCTGAGTTAAAATTTGACAACTGCACATCTGAAAAACTGTGCAGCTCCCAGAATTAGTAGGTGGCTCCAGGGGAAGCATGGAGAAAAACAGCGAAGAGAAGGAAAGACTGTTATTTCCCAATCAGAAAATAGACCTGTCAAAAGGGAATAAAGCAGAGAAATGGAAGAAAAATTCAAGTCACACTATGCCACTGAAAGAAATAGGCCTGATTAGTCTTTGTTAAACAAACGCTTAGAGAAGGAATGTATAGAGAGGATATGATGGTGGAATGGGAAGAAAATTCTAGTTCAGCAAGCTTTCCTATGTCAAAAATATTTATATATCACAAATTCTGATAAGAAACACTACAAACATTTCATTTCAGATTCCTCCTCCTAGGCACAGAGTTACAGAACGGCTGCAAATATAAACATCTGACTCAAAGACTATACATTTTTTCTCTCCATACAGTCTGCGACCCCATTTTAGAGACTGCAGTGAAGAATCCCCATATTGCCTGTCCCCACGACTACTAAAGCTTATCCAAGGCTACCAAGAGTCTGCTCTGCTTGAAGGACAGAACAGCCCTTGCCCATGCCCTTCTGATGCCACGTGAAAATAATAATCCAAACATTCATGTCAGAATTTTTCCAAACACTTCAGATCTGCCATGCAAACCCAAACATTTCCAAATTACTTTCTGCCTGGAAACAAGACAAACTCACTGGATTAAACTCTGTTTAAAGCAAACCAGTTGGAAGCTGAGTTACTTTGAATTTGATAATATGGCATAATTGAGCCCTTAAATATCAATACACAAACACTACTCATTACAGAGAAAAACATGAGCTTTTGAATTTCTTGTCATTTCTTCTAATGTCATCTTATATTCTAAGCACAGTAATATTTTCAAGAAAGATGGTATCGACAACACTACTGCATCAGGAAAAAAAGCATAGTTTTACTCTTACTATTTGGCAAAAACAGTGTTTGCCAACTCATTGGAAAGCTTTCATAATGTTCCTGCATTAGCTATCCCTTCATGCTGCAAAATTACTGTTAAAATTCAGATGATAATATGACAGACCTTATGCTTCAGTCTGCACCAATTCTTCCCTATTTTTCACTAAATTTGAACAGATCAATGTAAAAATGGATGAAAATAAACACTGTGTTAATTGAGACAGTGCAGCATCCTTTAGCTGAATGTCAAGCATTTTTAGATTTTTTTTTTAATAAAAAATATTCTTTATTCTGATGTGCCCTACACTACCTCTTTTAATAAAACATACAATGTTGTATTTTTGCCATACTGAAGCTGCTCAAAGAAACCAGTCAAAAAATGTTCCAGACAAAATACTATCATTTCATCCTGAATATTCTTAATGAAAAAAATACAAATACGGAATACAAAGCCCAAACGAAAGAGCAGTCTGCCTAGAAACTGTCTTATCATATGCTGCTGCTACAGGGAAAGAAGCCTGAGCTGAGGCTGACAGTGAGACGCAACTTCCACCATGGCCAAGTCAATGAACCTTCCCACTGAGCACAGCACAGACAAACCCACCTCACTTCGTTTCCACCTTTAACTCTGATATCAAAACAACAACAACCACCAAAAAAAAAAAAAACAAAAAAAAACAACCAACAACCAAAAAAAACCCCAAACATTAGAGCATCTGGCATTTCAGAGTTTGCAAGCTGGCACATATAGCACCGGATGAAGTATGGGTACTCATTGCCAGACATTAATCCCCGGCAGATTTGGCAATTATGGGGATGAAGAATAACTTGTTCATTACCCAGCTCAGAGAAGACAGATTAGGTCCATACTACACAACATACACAATTTAGGCTGTCACTCCAACTGGAAGACTAAATTGTAACACATTAGAATTTGTGAAAAGAGAAGAAATATAATACTTTATTGGCTTCCATTGACCATCTTACAAAACCCGTGTTAAAATCCTGTCCTTATGAATGCTTATTTACAACCTTACACTCACTCAACTCTCCATTGTCTATGGGGGGGGTGAAAAACAAAAAAGGTTGAGATAATGGGATTACAATGGGACAAGGGAGAACAAACTGACCTGTACAGACCAAATTCATGTCTCTATCCATGGCATGATCCAGACAAACTTAGTCGTGCAAATTAATAAACTTCTCCATACATTATTATTTTCACAATAAAATGCAAAACCAGGCTATAAACTGTTTATTAAGGATTTTGAGTACATTATCTATATTCTGTCAACTAACTCATCATGCCAAGACTACTTCAAGAAGTTCAGGGCTTTCAAACATCTACAATTAAAAGAGTATGAATGGAAATATTTTCCCTGGGAAGCTTTCACTCTGAGGGCTTGTCTGATGCTTTTCTCTTGTATCTGCAAGATCTACTTTATTTTTGGGAGTTTATTTTTTTCTGGATCTAATATCAGTTCCAGCAAAGGCAAAAACTTCCTAATTTTTCGAGTTATGAAACTTTCATTAACATATGTTTTAAATGATCTCCAGGTGCATCACCACTGAGTAATGTAATTATGCCAAATTAATGTAATGTGTCATTATACATCCTCTTTCCTTATTAATGAAATGCTATATAAAAATCCCTAGTAATACATAGAACTCTCAGCTTCTTTCTTCATAATATATTTGAAATTATTATTTTTTTGCTTGAGGTGCAGAACCTGGAATACATTGGCAATATTATGCTGTTTTATATATAAAAGCAACTAATGAAAAATAATAAAATATAAAGCATAAGTCAGGGCTGCAAGACATTGCTTTAAAAAAAATCAGTAATCATTGAAATTCTATGATAAAAAGTCAGTCTTCACTGTTTAATATGACTATATGGATACTTTAGCACATAGTAAACTACCATAGCAAATTTCTTTTTTCTTTTTTAAAGAGCAAAAAAGCATCAGAAATTTTTGCAGTGTAGATTCCAATGTTCTTTTGTAAATATACAAGTTTTTAATATAAATTCCTCAGATTACAACTGGTTATTCTACTGGGAAGATATTCTAGAGCACTGAAAAACATTATTCCTTTTTTTTGTTTGTTTTTGATGAAATCTATTCTACAATGATTTTTTTTTTTTTTTTTACATCTCAGTTAAAGACTGTATAAGAAAAGATAGGTTGGCTGTTCATGTGTTATATTTTTCTAAACTGTAGTAATACAGTTTAATGAAAAGCAATTTATTTTGGAGTATGTTGCACTTACAATACAACAATCAGCATGCAGGTATACATCCAGCATACTGATTTGGCATCCTGCTATTCAAAGTATTATCTTACACCTGCCTTATTTTTAACTATTGAGTAACACTTTGGGAAACATACAGAAGAACTAGCCTTAGGAGAGTAATCTCATGAGGTTTCCTTGACTCTCAGTGGACAGAGACTGAAGTTTCTTCCAGGAGCAGGCCAGAAGAGGAAGGTGGAACACATTTTTTCCTAGAGGAGCTGCTGCCTTCTTTCCTCTCATTATAGAGGGACTCTACAAAGACCAGGTTCCCAAGGCTAAAATTCACCTTGGGAATATTGCTCTTTGTTCTGTTTCATATTAGCAACTCAAGAACCTCGTAGTTCAAATATGAAAGTTAATGCCACCTTATACCAAAGCAAACAGGAATCAAAACCAGTGCTAAGGGAGATTCTTCAAAGACAGATGAAGTGTTCTTAAACCTTCTTGCTCAGAAAGCAGAATAAATCAAAGTGCTTGCAAAGAGATGCTCATCAGCAAGATGAACTGAGGCTGCTCTCCACTGCTGTTTGTGGTCTGAAATCAAGAACAGCAGATCTTGGAGGTCTCATCTGAAAACATATTCGGGTTAGACTGAATACAAGAATGCATGAGGGAAGAATGCATCAACATCTGAAATTACTAATACCTTCTCAGAATCAGCAAATAAGGTTTTTTCTTCAGTCCAAATGAACTTGGGTCTTGTGAATGTTGTAAGAAAAAATCCTCTACATTAGTTTCTATATAGCAGCAGAAATAGGATTACACTGAAAATTGAAGTAACAAAAGAAAACAACATCCTCCAGAAATATTTTTCTTGCAACAAAGCAATTATGCAAGACTAACATATTATCTAAGATGTTTATCTAGTTAAGAAAGAAATAGTTGAAATTCAAAGAAGGCCTTGAGTCATTAGACACTTTGGAACAATTCTGTGCATTGAGCTTTCGGCTAAATGAATTCTTAGTCTTTCTCATGGATTATGTGAATCCATTTTAAAGCAATTAAGTTTGCAAGCATTATCAACTGCCTATCTACTGAGTTACCTGTGTATTCTTCAAAACTAATGTTACATATCTAGTGGAGGCTATACAAATCTCATTTTTATATAGCATTTCATTAATAAGGTAAGAGAATGTATAATGACACATTACATTAATTTGGCTTCAAAAAAGCATCAGCATGAGAACGAAAGCCTTAACATTTATACTCTGAACTGGCTTGTTTTGAAAGGGAAAGCCATAAGAGTTAAACGAGACAAGAATCTTTTGACAGAGCGGTTCTTCAGACCTGTGGAAGATTTCAAACACTGACTCTAATCCACACTTGAACATTCTTTGTCATCAGTCACTGCCACCCCACCACTTCAAGGCGTAAGTATTATTCACCAAATGCATAGTGCTTTCTTACAGTCCCTTTTTTGAAAAACAGAAATAAATCTGCTCCCAAACCACAAAGACGGTGTGTTCACAGATGCTGGATGCTTCACAGGTTTCAGCTAAGCCCCTCAGCCGATGTAATTCCATTTTCACTTGAAGGAGTTTCGCCAGACTTGAAAAGATGTTTCATGAGGTTTAATTATCTCTGGGAATTAATCTGTAACACAGATATAGGCCCTATCTGTAGAGGTTAAGAGGCAAAACTAACACTAAAGTTCTGACTGTGCCTATCACTATGAAGTATAAATACAGCATTCTTACAGCAAAAGCTCTATCAGAGGAAAAATAAACCTGAAAACTTCTGACAGGTACAGCATCACTATTGCCTGTAAGGGATACCAGGAGAGGGCAACAAGCAACAGTCCTGAAAGGCTACAATACTGACTTCTTGAGCATCCTCTACTCAAGCAACGTATGATAGAGATGACAGAATTAATTACAAGAGAGCTGGCAGCAAAGTCAGAGGCTATAAAATCCAGACAGCTTTTTGTGTAATAACATGATAATAATAATGCAGGGAGAAATAGCAAATACATTTGTCTGGTACTAAGATATAATGTGCAAATATTAAGGAGAGCAGAGGCTGTTTAAACCTCATCTACAGCAAGAGATTAACATTTATTTTCTTGATGTGTGCACCACCTAACTTCTTCTTGGAACTATCCATCTAGTTTTTAAATTGGCCAATCATACAGCATTCAATACTACCTCCACACAATAAGCAATCAATAAAACCTCTCTGACTCTTCGTATTTTCATTCTCTTTTGCAGAAATACTCGTCTCTATGAAAAATCCTGTTAAACAGTACCATAAAATGACATCTATAGTAATACAGCCAGACAGATATTCTGTGCCTGGCAGCCAGTTCTTGCAGGCTCTACACACTTCCCCCCCTCCCACCACAAATATTAAGCTGACATGCTGATATCAATACCTTGCTTCTCATTCCCGCACCAGTTGTCAGACAGAAATGAATATATACGGTAGCCCTCATCTGATTGCTATCCTTACCAGAAACTTGTACCAGAAGCTTGTATTTACTCATATTGCAACTGAAAATAAAAAAAAAAAAACCACTTAGAAAACCCCAACAGAAAGACGTTGCATTCCTTGCACACAGCGCACCCAGCTTTCCTCCAGCACATCGATGAGGAGGCAGGGGCGCACACTGCAGCTGAAGAGCTGACTGAAAAACAATGACCATGCACAGTGCACCAGAAGATGGTTCCTCGAGCTCTGCTGAGCTGCCTTTTTCTTCTCACAACCAAAATGAAATCAGAGACTTAATAATTTGTCTCAATCAGGCTACTCTCATATACTGATAGGTCAAATTAAAAGGCTTAGTGGGAAAATTTCATTGCCAGAAATTTTTTTCCAGGAAAAGACAGCTCCTTGACCTCCACTAGAATTTTTTAAATAATTTTATTCCTTGCACTGGAGTATTTACTTTTTGCGTTTTCATTTTTTTACCGTAGGCAACCCCAGCAAAGCATTCAGTCAATATACACCTGTGTATCACTGAGGCAACATCTGATTAATAACTTGGAGCCTAAACCTCAACGAATCCTTGAACAAACCAAAATTCTCACAGTAGAAATGATTTTAACATATGTGACTGGTTAATCTCTCTTTTTATCCTGTTTGTAAAAGGAAAGGGTATGAATATGAGAGAATAAAACCTGGACATAAAAATTTTTACTCAATTTCATTTTGTGGTATTTTACCCATCAATAGTAATACATTTTCATGACATTCTGGGGCACTAGCTGTTTTCCCATAAAGAAATTTAAATAGTGCAAAGAGATTCTTTGGCAAAAATCATACTTTTGACATTAATTTCACAATCTCTCATGTTTGTAAAGAAGTAATTACAAATGTGGCGACATTTTGCCATTACTTCACGCTAATTCAGTTAATTCATCACAACTTGGCTCAATAACCTCCTTAGCTTTCAGTCATGGAAGGGTATAGGCATTTTAGAAAAGACAGGAAGGGGAGACGAGGAGGGGGTGTTGCTCTCTACATCAGCAACTGGCTAGAGTGTGTGGAGCTCCGCCTGGGGATGGAGGAGGAGCTGACAGAGAGCTTATGGGTCAAGATTAGAGGATGGGGACGGACAGGGGACGTTACAGTGGGGGTCTGTTACAGGCCGCCTGGCCAGGAGGACAGAGCAGACGAAACTCTCTATAGGCAGATAGGAGCAGCCTCACGGTCACAGGCCCTGGTTCTCATGGGGGACTTCAACCACCCTGACATCTGCTGGAGAGACAACACGGCAGGGCACAGGCAGTCCAGGAGGTTCCTGGAATGCGTGGATGACAACTTCCTCCTGCAGGCGATAGAGGAGCCGACAAGGAGGGGTGCCATGCTCGACCTTGTGCTCACCAAGAGGGAGGGGCTGGTGGGGGATGTGAAACTAAAGGACAGCCTTGGCTGCAGCGACCATGACATGGTGGAGTTCAAGATCCACAGGGCAGCAAGGAAAATACACGGCAAGCTCTCTGCCCTGGACTTCAGGAAGGCGGACTTCAGCCTCTTCAGGGACCTGATGGGCCAAGTGCCATGGGAGGCGGCCCTGGAGGGAAGAGGGGCCCAGGAAAGTTGGTCCATATTCAAGGAGCACCTCCTCCAAGCTCAGCAGAGGTGCATCCCGACAAAGAACAAGTTGGGCAAAAAGGCCAGGAGGCTGGCGTGGATAAGCAAGGAGCTCCTGGACCAACTGAAAGTAAAAAAGGAGGCCTACAGAGGGTGGAAGCGAGGACAGGTAGCCTGGGAGGACTACAAAGAGGCTGCGCGAGTGGCCAGGGATAAGGTAAGGAAGGCCAAAGCCCTGGCAGAACTGAATCTGGCCAGGGATATAAAATGTAACAGGAAGAGCTTTTATAGGTACGTAGGGGACAAAAGAAAGTCCAGGGTAAATGTAGGCCCCCTCCAGAAGGCAACTGGTGTCCTGGTTACCCAGGATATGGAGAAGGCTGAGGTTCTCAATGACTTTTTTGCCTCAGTCTTCACCGACAAGAGTTCCTGTCCCACCGCCCGAGCTGTAGAAGGTGCAAGCGGGGACTGCGAGAATGAAGAACTGCCCATTGTACTCGAAGAGCAGGTTCGGGATCATCTGAGGAACCTAAAGGTGCACAAGTCCATGGGACCTGATGAGATCCATCCGCGGGTCCTGAGGGAACTGGCGGATGAAGTTGCCAAGCCACTGGCTATCGTATTTGAGAAGTTGTAGCGGTCTGGTGAGGTCCCCGATGACTGGAAGAGAAGGAACATAACCCCAATTCTTAAAAAGGGGAATAAGGAAGACCCAGGCAACTACAGGCCGGTCAGCCTCACCTCTGTGCCTGGCAAGGTCATGGAGGAGATTCTCCTGGAAACCATGCTAAGGCACATGGAGAGCAAGGAGGTGGTTGGTGACAGCCAACACGGCTTCACCAAGGGCAGATCGTGCCTGACCAATTTGGTGGCCTTCTATGACGGGGTGACGGCATCGGTGGACAAGGGACGAGCAACTGACATCATCTACCTGGACTTGTGCAAAGCTGTTGACACTGTCCTGCACGACATCCTTCTCTCTAAACTAGAGAGACATGGGTTTGATCGACGGACCACTCGGTGGATAAGGAGTTGGCTGGATGGCCGCACTCAGAGAGTGGTGGTCAACGGCTCAATGTCCATGTGGAGACCGGTCACCAGTGGCGTCCCTCAGGGCCCGGCCCTGTTCAACATCTTTGTCAGCGACATGGACAGTGGGATAGAGTGCACCCTCAGCAAGTTTGCTGATGACACCAAGTTGTGTGGTGCCATCGACACGCTGGAAGGGAGGGATGCCATCCAGAGGGACCTTGACAAGCTGGAGAGGTGGGCCCGTGCCAACCTCATGAAGTTCAACCAGGCCAAGTGCAAGGTCCTGCACCTGGGTCATGGCAATCCCAGGCACAAATACAGGCTGGGCGGGGAATGGATTGAGAGCAGCCCTGAGGAGAAGGACTTGGGAGTGCTGGTGGACGAGAAGCTCAACAGGAGCAGGCAATACGCCCTTACGGCCCAGAAGGCCAACCGCATCCTGGGCTGCATCAAGAGAAGTGTGGCCAGCAGGTCGAGGGAGGTGATTCTGCCCCTCTATTATGCCCTGGTGAGACCCCACCTGGAGTACTGTGTCCAGTTCTGGAGCCCCCAACACAAGAAGGACATGGACCAGTTGGAGAAGGTCCAGAGGAGGGCCACGAAGATGATAAAAGGGCTGGAGCACCTCTCTTATGAGGACAGGCTGAGAGAGTTGGGGCTGTTCAGCCTGGAGAAGAGGAGGCTCCAGGGAGACCTGATAGTGATCTTCCAGTACCTCAAGGGGGCCTACAGAAAAGATGGGGAGAGGCTGTTCAGTAGGGCCTGTTGCAATAGGACAAGGGGTAATGGTTTTAAAATAGAGGGGGGTAGATTTAGATTAGAAATTAGGAAAAATTTTTTTACGATGCGAGTTATAGAACACTGGAACAGATTGCCCAGAAAGGTGGTGGATGCGCCATCCCTGGAAACGTTCAAGGCCAGGCTGGATGAGGCTCTGAGCACCCTGATCTAGTCGGGGATGTTCCTGCTCCTTGCAGTGGAGTTGGACTAGATGACCTTTGAAGGTCCCTTCCAACCCTAACCATTCTATGATTCTATGATTTCCTGGTGACACATCAGCTTTGAAGTTTATTTCGCCTAAAACTATGTTGCCTTACAAAATAAAGTGCTCAAATAATAATTATTTATTTGCCCTTTTTACCTTAATTTCACTTTGAGGATCCCAAAACAGCTTAGCAACTTTTAAAAATTCAACATCATAAAATCCTTGCTAATTCAAGTTTGTCCGCACCTGCTTTATAGGTGGGAAAACTGCAACGTGGAGAAATTAAGTGGCAAGATGCCCCAAAAGCTTTCTGTGCCAGTCAGCAGCAGCACCTCATGACAGCTCCCGACCTCTTGACTTCCAGAAGACAAAACAACCCTGTGAACCACACCAAGGCATCTCCAGCAGCATTTTCTTCTGAGGACCTTACTTAAGCAGATAAGCAAAACCCAAGTAATTGTCCAACTCCTTTCTATGGCCTAAGCCCACAAATCTGAGAAGGACTGGGAGAGAAAGGAAGAAGAGAAGAAAATTTACTTGGAAGCTTTCTAAGTCTGTGGGCTGTACTCTCGGCACAGCATGTGGTGAGGGGCTACCAGGGGTCTGGTAGAGCAGAGCTGCTCAAGGGCTACCTCAAGCCCGGAGCCAGCTGTGGGTGTTGCTCCTGTCATGGCATCCATCGGCCACATCTCCGTAGGCCAGGGTAGGACACTGGAATGCAAGCACACCTGTAGTCTTGAGAGAGGACTGGGGATAGGAAGGGAATAATGCCGTCCCAGAGACGGGGAGAGAGGAGCAGCAGACCTGCATGCCTTTTATACAGCTTCCTCACCTCCCTCATAGCCTCCCCACAGGTGTGAAGACCTTCCAACACCCTGTCACAGTGTCACCCTGCTCATCCAGCAAACCCTCTGCCACAGCCACAAAACAGAGTTCAACAGCTTATATTCGGTAAATCCCCATGTCATTTACATATAAAACTTCTCAGGGATGGACAAGATGACCTCCAGAGATCCTTTCCAACTTCGACCATCCTGTGATTCTGAAGTTGAATCTTACGAAATATAAGAAGGTAATAGACACACACTTGCTACATACTGAGAGTAGACGTATTTAGTACAAAGGCAGTTTAAGACAAATTTGTGTGCATGTGTGTGCATGAAATGACTCTATGCTACAGCTGCAATTCAGGAACTCCCAGAAAGCGCACTGAAGACAGAAGCAGAAGAGGAATTTCTTCTGAGCAGGAGAAAAGGGAAGCTGCATCTCCAGAGAGCGCCTCAGAAGGAAGGAAGTCTTGATGAGGTAAAGCAAGGTTGCTAACATCTTACACTACCCATATAATTCAGTTTCAGGATGTAACGTGCTACTGAGCTGCCCACTTGGCTCCAACAGCCAAAGAAAGCTTCAAAGAGGCTCCACTCTACAAGGCAGCAATCCAGAAGCAGCTTGTTACTGAGGAAGCTCCTTAGTTTAACCAACATTGAGGTGTCTCAGAGAATCACTAAGTGACAAGAAAGTCAGGAGACCAGTGACAGTATTTTCTAAGTGTGCATGAGAGTTTCTAATTTTTTTTAACAAGATTCTGTATTTTTTTTATGTTAACTTAGAACCAAATAAACCTGTCAGACTCAAAATGTTCTACAAGCAAACATGGTAAAAGCAGAGCATATACCTCCCACAGAAATAACGCAGACAAATAAATCAGTATTAATAGAAAACCTTTCTTAAATCATGAGTTGATGTACTTCCTAATGAAGTGCAAGAACTGGTTTGAGGGCTGGTACTATATAGTGTCAATGGTACTTCAGCACCTATAGTCTCAAGTCTTTCACAGGAGGTACAGTCGAGAGAGATCTCACAACTTGTAAAAATTCATGCTCTGATTTTGTAAGAATACATAAAAACATCTTAAACAATAGTGAAGGACTATGCACCAGAAAAGAATTTTATTGTAATGGCATTTTGAAACAAACTAACTTGTGCTTGCTTTATATTGTGCCCCTTGTATTAGTCATGCACTTCACATACCTCTGAACTGACTGACTTTAAACTGCCATCAGCAGTGGAAAATTGGATGGCACAAGGGCACAAACCAACTCCTAGAGCATCCCGGTCCTTGCTATCTCTTATTTGCAGCCTTTGGCTTCTGGCCCCATACATGTATTTTGTGGTCCATGCCTCAGAAGCCTGCAAGCAGAGCAAACGTGTATCAGACACAGCACTTACTGCTGCTTCCCTGCACCACCTCAACTGGTAGAGACCTAACAGCATCTCCACAAAGGCGAGGGGAGCAAAGAACCACTGCTAAAATAACTCCCAGCAGGGAACTACTGGTAAAGTAACTTCCCTTGCTACCAACTGAATTAAATTCTCATTGAAGTTTATTTGAATGCAAACACTAAATTTAAAAAAAAAAAAAAAAAAAAAAAAAAAGAATCCCACCTATACTTAAGGTTTTTGAAGTATCTTATCTGACATGACATTAAATATCTAGGTTTTCTTACATCTGTAGTAACAATACAATGTTCATAGGAAGTTAAAATATTTGTTATCTGTTTTCAAATGACAAGAACCTAAAGCATTTTCTTTAATTTAACTCTTTGGTTTTGGTCTGCTCACTCTATTTCGGGTTTCAGTGATCCCCTGGGAAACATTTTCACAGTTGAAAGCATGCCGTGTCATCTGTTATTCCCCGACTCTAGTGCAGGAACACACATTAATCATTTATTACTGTATAAATGCATGAAAAATTAATAGCCCAGCTAGAATTCCAAGGTATCCACTTAATGAGCTGGAACTCTAACCTAGGAGCATTATGTCATTACTATTACACATATATAAAATAGTGTTCAGAAAACCTCATCAAATGAGACCTATAAGTACAAATTCAGCAAATTAGACCCGTGAATGAGCATCCAAAACCCAAACTAGGCATTTACTTTCTACAAGAGGGGAAAAATAACCTTTCTTCTTAATTATGAACCTGTTGCAGAAGACTGAAAATACAATATTAGACTTTTAAAGATAAAAATTCAAGAGGCAAATGCCATAATAAAAGCAGGCTGACTGGTTGCCTTTGGAAAGGGGAGGGCAGACAGATGAGAAGAGGCTGGTGGAGGACACATCATCATCAAGCTACTAGCAAGACAATTGTTATAACATAAAACCCTCTGCCACAAAGCAAGAGTATCTAGAGAAGGAATTAACATATTTTAAAAAAAAAATTAAAATGTAAGGGCTAGAATATATCAATAATTAGATGAAACAGTAATTCTAAGTCTTGCAATGTTTTAAAAATGAATTTCCATATTACTTAGGGAGTAATGAGCCTTTTGCATCTATGCTGTGCAAGTATACTTGATGATCAGGGATAAGCTCCTCTATGACCTGCAAATGCTTTACAATTATGGGCTATGTTTCTG
Organism: Chlamydotis macqueenii; assembly: GCF_036417535.1. Taxonomy (NCBI): domain Eukaryota; kingdom Metazoa; phylum Chordata; class Aves; order Otidiformes; family Otididae; genus Chlamydotis; species Chlamydotis macqueenii. Next base: position 136,111,242 of record NC_141556.1, read on the forward strand.
TATTTCCTTAAGACAGAATGATAGTTCTAATTTATTCAAAACTCATTTATATTTTCCTCTGAGCAATTCACATAGCTACCAAAAAACCAAACCAAACCAAAACAAAACAAAAAACAAAACCAAACCCCTCTGAACAGCCTGCTGGCAGTCTTTTAAGTAGAAGACATGACGTAAGCTTTTACATAGTTCAAAGGAAATGTGTGCGCCCATAAGCCAAACAAAACTCTATGTACTAGTAAAATCAAAACTATAGCACAAAGATAGCACCATACTCTTCTTAATCAGATTGCAAAGACCTGATTCCCTGTTTTGAAGCGTACCCTGCAACTACATAACTTGGCCAGGCTGCCCTTTCCTCCTCGCCTTAGAAAATCCCAGTTTCCTCATGGGTCAGATCCTGACACCGCTCAGTTCAGGGGGGTATTCAAAAGGCAAAGACATCACCTGCAAAAAAAGTCAGAGTGAGGACACAAGCTGACTGCAGCATAAACAAAGAAACCATAATTCAGGCTAAGGCTTTCGGCAAACTATCCTCACCAAAGCAGGGTTACCTCCGGGTCCCAATCATACAATTCCCCAAAAAACATAGTTCTCCCACCAGCCCTAACTCCTTCAATCTATAAACCTCCAGCTCTGCAAGATGAGACAGATGTGTTTCAAGGACCCAAATTTTTAAAGTGTCAAATTACAGGATTACTCCCTCAAATTAAGACAGAAGTACCATAATTCACTAAGCATGTGCACTAATGGATAAGTTATGCTTTACTTTTAAGTGGTATATAATTTTGGAATCAAATTAACAGGTACCACTAAGGCAAAAGAATATTTTCTTTAAGAATGTGAACCAAAAGAGATATCATTAGCTATAAAGAAGACGAAAGTGGCTCTTGCAACACAGGAAACAGCATAAGAAGTTGATAGAAAAAAGAGCTGAGGATGCCTTTCTTATGGCAGAAACTCAGTAGAATGTATTATTAATAATAGTAATAATAACAACAGATTCATTATAACTTTACAATAAAAGTCCCGAGAATTACAAGTTTCACAAACAATGAGGGCATCTGAGGTTTGTTTTTCTCTTGTTAACAAATCCTTTGTTCTGGATGATGATCAACTTACTCAAATTCATTGCTAGCGTCATATCTCTAGACACTGGAAACAATAATAAAAAGGGAAAAATTAAGCAGAAAGACTGGCAGGAGTGAGTGAGCAAAAAGCTGTACTTAAAATTAACAACAAAGGAAGTCTGAGAAAGAAGTGAAAAAGAAGCCCGTAACATGGTTAATATGAAGAAAGAGATGCACTCAGTGTACAACCCGTGAAAAAAAGCACAGAAAATGAATTCTGAATTTACAGCAATTGATACCAGCTGAGAATCAAATGAACTGCCGCAGCATTCAACATGAAATTATTCCATATAATAATGACTAATGGTTTTGCTATATATCCTGCGCTGGGGGTAACTGTTACATAACTATTTAAAGTCTATGCAAGTAAATCAGTGTCAATATTGAGCAGCCACAGGTCTCAGCATAATTCACTTCCACAAATTCACTCACTTGAATTAATTCCTAATGTACATAGCCGTAAAGCTTGTTTGAACTTGTTGGTGTTAAGCTATTGCATACTGCAGGACTTTGTATCTTTGAGGCCTGCACCCTGCCATCTAGAGATGCTGTATTTCCTATAGCAAAACCAAACAAATAATTTACATTTTTTAAATAGGTCAAAAAAGGAGGAGGAGGGAGCAGTATTTCCTACACATACACCACACCCTCACCAGACAGAGATGCTGTGGCCACGCATGCCCCACGGCCCAAGCCCCTGTGGTTTGGAGCCCTCCCCTCCCACACCACCTGACTTCCTTTTCCTCAACCCATCCTGCTCCAGAGCTGCTCCTCCATGGATGTCCTCTCCCACCCACTGCTCCTAACGTCTCCCCTGGCCCCTGAGCCCTTCCCACTGGAGCTTCCAACCCCCAAATCCTCCCTCAGTTCTCTATTTTCTGTCCCAAGTGTCCTCCTACGAGAGCTTCTCAGCCACACCAAAACCCCCAAACCTTGAGCTTTTCTTGTTACATTTTCAGTAAAGGCCCAATGTGATACTGCTGGCCTTCTCTGGCCACCCAGACACTCCTGCTTTCTGCTGCCCAGTCTGTAATCACACAGGTCTAACTCTTTGGGAAATTAGCATAAAACCAGCAACTCCAGTTTTAACCTCTGGCACCAGGTGAGTTTGAGTTGAACTGCCCTGACTCTTCGGAGACGCAGAATCAAATTCTGACCCTGAAGTTCATGTTTATATTTTAATGTGTTAAAAATCAGAAATCAATTCCACCCAGTTTGGTGGAAAACGGCATCCATTAAACATGGAAGAAAAGACGAGAAACGGCTATGGAGGAACTGGCCTTTTCAAAGGGCCTGGACTGCAGATCTCTCTCAGGCCAAATGCCCATGCAATTTATAGTCAGGCCCCCATGACTCTCACATAAAAAAACCACCACTCTTATCTCAATTAGAAAGTAATTCAGGTTGTAAGGGATGTCTGGAGGTCTCTAGTTCAACCTGCTGGTCAAGGTAAGCTCAGACCAGTTTTCTCCTCAGGGCTTTATCCAGTTTAGTCTTGAACACAAAGTATGGAAACTGCACAGCTTCTCTGGGCCAGCAGCTTCAGTGCTTCCTTATCCTCACAATAAAGCTTTCTCTCCTTATATCCAGTCTGAACCTCTCCTCCTTCAATTTATGACCATTCTCCGGCTACATACATTGGTTTTGCCTTCTTCACAACTTACTTAAGTGCCGGTAGGCTGCTAGTAGGTCCTCCTGGAGTCTCTGCTCTTCCTGAGCAGAGCAACTCCAGGTTCCTGCATCTATCCTCATAGTTAATGAGTTTACAGAATTATTTAACCTTGTATAAAACTAACCCTTATTCAACATTTACCACTGTACAAAAGCTGGATTTTTCTCTCTCTTTGTTTTCATAATAAATTTTTTCTGACTTTTACAGTCAAGGAAATTATTGCCATTACTTCTTGTAATGGAACCAGAGGGTTTTGATATTCAGTAATTTCCTCAAGAAATGAGGAACTGAAATAATGAAATGAGAGCATGGTCATTTATTATTTTTTAATACCAATGCTATAATCATAACAGATACTAAAGAGATGAAACAAGACCAAAGCTATCCTTTTCTCACCTTTTCAAAAGCATTGTGTTAGTAGCACACAACTCTCTCTACAGTCTGTACTGTCAAAAAACAGAAATTACAGCATTTCTCTCAAGTTCATGACTAAGTTCATGTCGTCTTAAGAGTCTTTCACAGCCTTTCTCCGTCTCACCACCACAAAACACAGGAGTCCAATAGCAGATACCAAGAAAAATAAAATCCAAGTACCAATTCAGTAAAGTCTGGCTGGTATCTACTTAAAAGAGCACACTCTGGAGAAAAACCTCATTATAGCCTGAGTAGCTTAAGTATGCAATGCAGGACCTCAGAGTGATCAGAGTGACCTGTCCTTCCAGAAAGAATTTAATTACCCTACTTACTCTACAGCAACTAATCACAGAATCATAGAATGGTTAGAGTTGGAAGGGACCTTCAAAGGTCATCTAGTCCACCCGCCTCTGCAAGGAGCAGGGACATCCCCAACTAGATCAGGTTGCTCAGAGCCTCATCCAGCCTGGCCTTGAACGTTTCCAGGGATGGCGCATCCACCACCTCTCTGGGCAACCTGTTCCAGTGTGGTTCATGTTTTGTGAAAGGCAAGCATGGGAGCCGCCATATGGAAAACTCTCTTGAGTAAATCTTGCTGGGTTACTACATCATTCCTATTCTGTCTGCCTTGCATATACAGGGTCTCTATCAGAGAGAGAGAGAGAGAGAGAGAAAGGAAAAAAAAAAAAAAAAAGCATTACTAATACAGTTACTATTAGCAATATGCACAAGTCTCCAGAAAGCCAGCAGAGGAAAAGAGAAGACTGGCACACAACTAAATCAGAAGAGTAAACAGCTTGTTAGATGGCCAGGCTCCGAGTGGGTTGTAGCCTACCCAGAGATGACCACCAATGGAGAACAGCAGGGATCCATCCTGAGACCTGTCCACTAACATCTTTATCAATGACCTGGAGGAGGGGATGGTGTGCACTATGCCCAGGCATCATGCAGCTCCTAGGCGGTATGAAGAGGGGCACAGCCCAGAGATCAAGCAAAGGCATTGTTCCCCTCTGTGTGGTACAGGTCAGACCACATCCAGATGTTACGTCCAGTTCTGGATCCCCACGGAGGAAAGAAACTGTCTCCCTGTGATGACAGTGAGGCAGTGGAGCAGGTTGTCCCAAGGGGCTGTGCCATCTCTCGAGGGTTTCAATGTCCAACTGGTCCAAGTCCCGAGCAGCCTGGTCTGACCCTGGTCTGGCCAGCCCTGCACTGGGAGGAGAAAGGCCCACGTCCCATCCCACCAGGATGGCTCTGATCATAAGGGACACAAGAGAAGTTTGGAAGCTGTGCTGGCCAAGACAGTATTGCTCAGACAGGGCAACACGGATGGCACATCAGCTGCAGCAAGCTCCCACCTCTCTGCTGAGCCCAGTGCACCTGCTTCCCCTAAGAAAAAACTTCTCAGCCTTCAGATGTGGAGAGATGTACGTGAGGAGGAAAAGTACTGCACAGTGAACTGAAATGCTTTAAGTGACAAAATGTGTATTTTCTACATATGCCACAAGTTCTGGAGGGAAAAAAAAAAAAGAACAAAAAACCAACAACAACCCCTCCCTAATTTATAAGTATTTTAAGCTAGAAAAGGACAAAGCAGTAACAGTCACAATATGAGTGTGTTTTACACAGAAATATCTGGAAGGGTATTAAGATTTTCACCTGCTGAAAAGGAGGTGCTGACACAGAACAGACAAATGCTTGAGTTGAGCCCCTCAAGTGCGCTTTCAAGAACACTAAGCAGGTAAGTATGATTTTAAAAGCCAGGACCTATTGGAAATCATCACCGTTTCAAATAAAGCCAAATTATACAGATAAGTATTAAAAAAACAGAAAAGGTCTGCCGAACTTATTTTATTAGGCATATTATACAATTAACATAATTATTACTCTGTGATTTATATTAGTATAATTAACTCTGTGGTTTGATATACATAGTCTTACATACATTCATCAAGTTGGCATTTTGATTGGTGAAAATTAAACTTGAGTGCCTTTGGGAAGTGACAATGTTCTAGCTAAATTTTTCTTATTGATTTCCTGTAAATATATAGTAGCAGTTTGGTGCTGCTCATATATAAAAAGCATACTCTTCTTTATGCAGTAGAACAATTAATGTGTTGTTGACATTTTCTAAAGTGAGAAACACTGAAGTATTTAAAAGAAAGACAGAAAACTAAAAATATACCATGTTGAACTAATAAAAAAAGAACAGGCTCATTTATTTTTAATTGTATTGTTTCCATTACATAAGCCTGGAAATAGTTTCCATTTTCATAAGCCTTACAGACAAAATGTTGAGTTACTTAGTAAAATACTCATTCATTTGATAGTGCGAGGTTTATGTTCACAAAATATTTAAAATTTCAAAACTTTGAAAATTTCTGGCTAAAAATTACCATAGATATCCGAACAAAACTTAAATTGTGTGTGTGCACATGTGTGTATACAAGAAGACAATTATCTTTTAGCAGAAAAATAACCACTAACCAGGTAGGGATCTCCAAGTTGGTTTCACTTAGGAATTCAGTATGAAAAATAAAGCTGAATTAATCACTGAACTACCATCTCGCTCCTTTAGCGCTGACTGGGTTCCATGGGGACAAAAAATAAAACAGTTTCAACTTCTGTTTGGTATCATAACGCATTTCAAGCACACATATCTCACAGTTCTAAGGGTACAACGGTCTGATGAAAATTTTTGGATGAGAAAGCAAGGGATGGAGTAGTGAAAAAATGAGGACAAGGACAAGAAATTCAGATTGCTTAGTAATTTTGTCCATTCAAACAAAGCTTTTTAAACAGGGGACTGTTTAAATCCTAAGTTATGAACACAAGCTAATGCATCCAGTGATGAGGAATTAATGTCTGACATACAGGACAGTTCTGGAAAAAAGTATTCTCTGGGCCGCAGGAGCAGCACAGGAGCCTCCCCACTACACAAGCCTGCAAGTGCTGTTCGCAAGGCCCAGTTGCACAGACAGATCGATACTGAAGTACGGGGCTTAGCTTGCATCTCCATATTCCAACGGATGCAGCAGAGCACTGCAAGCTGCATATCCAGAGAAAAGAGAGACGGGGCTGGTTGGTGAAACTTGGATGCCATGAGTGGATTCATCAACAAAAGGCAGACCTACATAACTCGAATGCAAAGAGGTAATAGCAGGTCTGGAAAGGGTTTCTTGAATCTCACAGTGCAAGACAACAAGAGCCAAAAGTCGACACTGAGGCCAGACAAATTCCTATAAAGGAAGGAGAGAAGGTATTCACATTCATCTATAAAATGAGAGTTAGAGCAGGGGAAGATCCACGGCATTTCCCAAGCTCCCAAGGATGCAGAGGACAAACACGCTTCTGAAACAGGCAGGTCTCAGTCAAACATTTTAAGGGACGCGGTCAGGGAAGAGCCTGTTTAAACAGCCTGCAGCAAACATGAGATCAAAATACAAGGTCTAAAGGTCCCTTCAGGCTTCATACAGCAGATGAAGTAAGAGTGTTCAACACTCTTCATTCCAAAACAGCAGTAATTGTGTTTGCTGTGCAGAAGCACGTATCTGATTGCAATCAGAGTGTTGAGACACCAAGGCCACTTAGGTACAACAGCCTGCCATAGGCAGCACAACAATAGCTAATCAAGTCATACTGGGGACTTCTCATACTCTATGACACCAGTAGAGCTCTATGACAAGCTGCCCTTAGCCAAGGCTACCTATATCATATTCTTTGGGATAGCACCCCATCGGTGGCTTTCTGTTAATAGCTATACTTGGAAAACCGTTAGTCAGCCAGTTTTCAGTTTACTGCATTCCATATAACTGTTAAGGCGATGATCTCAAACAGTGGTTGTTCTAAGTAAAAGTTTTCTAAAGAGGCCATAATAAATGAGGTCACTTCAGTACTTACCAATATTAAATCTTTTTGAAGGTGCAGAAAGGTAATTGGTTCATTTTTAAGTTTTTTTCATATTCCCAAGATTTAAAATCTGATTTTACAGCATAATCAATCTCAAAAGCTCCTCCGACAACTTTGAAAAAGAGGGTTGACTATTTGACTACTTGACCTCTGTATTACTTAAGTGATTTTTAAAACAACTAACCTGTAGGCTAGGTAGTGCAACAGCATGTTACTTATTTTGCTGACAATATAGAACAATTTTCTGGAAGAGTCAAATGCCTGATTAGCTCTTCCTCAGGCTAATTTGTTCTCATTCAGCTTTTAATATCTACTGTAAGCAGCAGGCCCCATCACACCGTTACTACTACCTAAGCTACTGCAGATCAACAGGACGGCCTTGCCATGCAGTTGCTGGGCTTTTTTATTCCCCAATTTAGAGACACAAAGAGAAAAATAATTTTCATTTTAAATGTTATCATTTCTTAACAGGTTGATTGAAGTAATCACAGTTCACTGACAGGTAATTCACGCATTAGCTTACAGCAGTACCAATCACTAAACTACCTGTGCTAAATTGCTGCAATCTGCGGCAACGGCACAATATGGCAATATTTCAATGTTCCACTCCCACTGGACGGTCCTCACCAGAGTAAATTCAAGACAAACACTGTATATTGCCACAGAGGTCAGGACATCATGCAGTAACTTCAGAGAAGTTTCCCCACCTAGACCATGCTCCCGCAAGGCGTTCGGTTCCCCACTCGTGGGCTGCTGAGCTCTCCCTGGCTCAGCTTCTTTAGCTCTTCACAGAAAGAGACCCCGGTGTTCTACAAAATGTAACATCATAAAATCTGCTTTTCAGGGGCAAAGATTTCTCCTAACAACTTGATTTTGCAACCACGTCCCCTTTCAACTAACCCGTCCAGTGTTAAAGCACGTTAGACAGACTGCACACGTACTCGCGACTATCACCCTTTACACTAGAGAGCACCAGATGTGTACAGGTGTATTTAAAAGAAAAATACCAACCAACAGACCATTCATACAGTCTAGCTTTCCTTCCTTTTTTCATGTAATCAAGTTACATTTTGCTTGAGAATTAATCCACACAGCAGCAGCAGTTTTCCAGTTCTCTCCACGCCATACTCAAAAAAAGATCACTACAGACTTTTCACAGTAAAGAGAAGAATAAATCAAGGGTCCAAACAACCAAAAATAAAAAAAAAAATCCCATGTAAGCAGCACCCATAACCTGCACGTAAGAAATCCTGGTGCTAACAAGGCTATACCAAAGCACATAATCCTGATTTTCTTAAAGCTTCCGCAGGACTCTATCTGCATACAGATGGGAGGGAAGAGCCATAATTTCTATAGCACACAGCATCCCGCTGAACATTAATCACCATTACCCACTTAGATACTGCAATATGCAAGACTGATTGCTGCTCCACAACTGCTCCGCGGTGCTCTCAAGCACGCGAGCCCTCAATGCTACTGCACTCCTCTCCACTTTCTTATAAGGAAGTTACAGGAAAACATTCAATTTTCATGTCTCAAAAGGAAAGGCAACTCAAATGTCACAAGGCAAGATGAGTGGGGCACATAATTTTTGAATTATCACTACTCAACAGCAACTGAGCCAACAGGTCATTTGGGGATTCTTCAGTATTTTTCTTGTATTTGTTCACTAACCGAAACATATAAAAAAAAAATCTGAAGTAATTGGAAAAGAACTATCCATTTTGTCTATATAGGGGGTCTTGTATTCTGTTGAGTTTCTATTTGGGGCTTTATTTTTCTTTTTCACTTTTCTTTTGTCTTCTTTTTAAGAATATAAAAAGGTGGTTTTTTTCCAAGGAGACAGCAGCAGTTTCGGTCTGACTGTTCGACATCAGTTTGTAATATCAAAAAACTTTTAACAAGCAACTTTTTAAAATAGAAAACTTTTTAAATATTCACAAATACAAGCATTTTTATTCTTGTTTTGTACTCACATGTACACTGAACATCATTAGACAAAACTAGTAATCAAGGATGACTAAATGCATTAATGTTTCCTTATTACAGCATATGGCAGTCCTTTTAAGTGGTAAGTGACAGAGTTCATGAGATACTTTGCATATCTTGCAGGGTCAGGCATTTCTTCTTCAATTAGTCCATTTTGAAGAATGACATTAAAAATTACAAACTGCACACAAAATACTCTTAATACCGCAATCTATTGACAACAAAATACTTTGTATGTAGCTTAGTTAATAAAGGGTTGTTTCACTACTTTCCTTTATAAGTAAAAATCTCAGTATTTATGATTAATGCATTTATCATTCTTTAATTAGATGTGGGACTCTACAGCCCATCTCTGTGCTATTATGAGTATATAATACACATCTGCACACAGAATACCTGCATTGGCATCTAAGTTAATGATGAACTTCCCAGATTATCTGAAGTCCTACTTGGCCCTTGGTTAGGGGTTGGACAACTTTCTTTTATGAAATGTAATAACAGAGGATAAATAGCATGGAAAACAAAAACTTGCTCATCCCACACTATTTCCAGTTCCACATGAATATATTTGCTTCTTTTACTTTTGTATGGATGATGGATTCTGTCTAGAATTAATTGAATATTTGTCTGTATCTGTGAACTTCTGTTGCTTTATACCCTAGCACTAGAGAATTTAAAAACATCTCAGTGGATGTATTGCAAGATATTTCTTGAGCCTGCAGTCAGAAATTCTGCTAAATACTTGGCCATGGGTGACGGCAGGAATAACATTTGCCAGAAAAGATGGAGAAAGAATATCAACCGTACCCTTGCAGCCATTTTTCCCACGATCTCTCCCTCTTCAAGAGAAAATACCTCCGTGAAACCGCTTTCAGGAAGCTGGAGCTAATTTGGAGAGAAGAGGCAGTCTTCAGCCGCTTGCCAGCTGTGGTTTTACATGCTGTGGCTGTGCCCTAAGTCCTCCCTTCAACAAAAGGAAAAAAAAAAAAAAATCTCCTCGGCCTGCTCTCCTATGGCAGAATATATGCCCTGCCCGTCATTGACAGTGCTACTAAAACTGGACAGAAATTCATACTATTGCATTCTGAAATAAAACGGAGTCACCAAGGGGCTAGTAAATGTTTGCTGAAGTAGAAACTATTACATTGAGTAGCATACGTACAAGGTTTCCTACATGCATTAAGCGCGAGGCAGAGAACTTCCCTCTAATCATGCTACGTGCAGCAATAAGGAGGTACCAAATTTTTAATACAAGAGTAATGTTGGAGATTAAACACTCCATTAAAAAAAAAAATAAAGACCTAGCCCAAACTGGTCTAGTTTAACTACACAATTTAAAATTTAGGAAAAATAAGTTTGTTCTTCATGAAGGCACAGGAAAAGAACAAAAGCAGTTTTGAGGATGCACAATTTAGGTGCAAGTAGTTTAACTGTGGCATCTTATGTCTTTTAAAAAATCTGAAACCACAAAATTTGCAGAAAATAAATACAATAAAATAAAACCACAGATGCCAATCAATATTTATGATAATTCTTCTACTCCATGCAGCTTTGTTTTACACTGACATACTCTCACTCCTTATTCCTTAATAAAATGTATTAGCATTACTTACTAATTCTTCTACAGAAATATGAGAATAGACTAATAAGTACTACAGACACTTGAGTATTTAGATGCTAAGGTTAATGACACTCATTGACAGCTAGTATGAAAATATGTTTTTAAAATTAGTATTAATAAAATTATTTTGCTATATTAATAAATCTGTTGCAATATCTTTGGTATATGCTGAATAAAGCATTTCCATAGACACATCAGTCAAGGACATTGAAAGTAATGGACTTCTCAATTTTTGTAGATGAAGGATAAAAAGTACCTTCGTTAATGTGTTGTGATCAGCAGCACTCTACCTACACAACTCGCATACAGAAAGTTACCCCCAAAAATATTAGTAAGTCAGAAAACTGCATCTATTTTACTGTTTTTAGAAAGGACTTCATTGAAACAAACATAAGAAACTCACGCTAATATAAAAGTTACAAATACATAACTCAAAATTTAGATGAAGGTACAAAATCACAGTCTGAAAGACCTTTTTTGAATCTTCCTTCTCATTCCCTCATCTTAAAATTTTTAGTAACTTTAAGAAAAATAAGAAGATCCTATGCAAGCAGCTTTCAAAAAAGCTACTAGTGAATCACTGGAAAGTAAAAAGTTGATATTTTTCCTTTGGTCACAGAAAGCGAAGAAAAGTTTCCTCTTTCTTCTCCCTATTTTCTTCTTTTTTCTCCAGTTTTTAGGCAACATATATCATTTTGATAGACAAAAGTTGACAATATTGGTAAAATGGACAAAGTAAAAATGAAAAGGAACTTTCAGGAAGTTAATTATCTTATGTAGCCCATTGCATCTTCCAGGATAGACTTAAGATAAACAAACAACAACAACAACAAAAATTAAAAACATGTTTCTCCCAGCAATATTTTTTAAAAGTACTGGAAAAGACTCAGTTTGAAACAGAAAAAAAGAATTTAATCATTTTGACCTATTTTTTAATACTGAACGTAGAGTAATTTTGGTTTCTGTATGTTTGGGTTTTTTTGCAGAGGTGGGCGGGGAAAGATGGGGTTCCTATGAAAATTAGCCAGACTTATTTCTTAACCTTGAAGAAATCAAAAGCAGCTTGAATAGGCTGCTTCTATTAACCACTAAATATGAGGAATGTTGGTTGGGATTTTTTTTTTTTTTTAATGCAGCGAAGTCATGGTGAGGACATAAAGATGAGATGAGCAGTAACGAATCCCTTCCGAACTCTGTGGTCTGTAGTAAATGGAAAGACCATTCTATGCTATTCATAATTGTGCAAGAAAACAAGGTTTGGGGTTTTTTTGTTCTTGTTGTTTGACCAGCATATCTAAAAATAAGATCACACTTAACTCTACAGGAACTAACGCCATTTACTGTTGCTAGTATTAATTGTATTAATATAATTACATTAATGTGCTGCTTTTCCCAGGAATAGTTCTTCCCTGGTTCCCTATTCTGCACAAATACATTCTAAGTTGTTGCAAGTTTTGTTTTCAAACTTCAGCTTTTCTTTTCGCTTAAAGAAAAAAAAAATCCAAGTGGAAACAGACAATACCAGACTGGTTAAAGAAACCATTCACAGAGAAACCATTCCATGCAAAAGGAGGGGGGAAGATACAAAGTTTTCAAGATTTCTTTTTTCTTCCCATTTCATTTTTCTTCTTCCTCTTTAAAGTAACACTTCACATAAAGCATAGAGAAAATAGTATTTCTTATCTTAATATTTAAAGACTGTGGCAACATTGTACATTTAACCAGTCCTTCGGGGTTACAAATCTTTTAAATTATGAAGTTTCCAATGTAAAAAATTTGGGCGTCTGAAGAGAACTGTTCCTTCTCCCTTCTGGAAACACACACGCTACATTTTGGCAATTCTTCTCATGACACCTTCAGAACACTGGTATCAGAGGAGTTCACACATTCTTTCATCAGAACTCCTACGGTGTTCATGGCACTTTGAGCATTCAGCCAGCACTGAGCACTGAAGTGCCAAACCAGCTCCACTGGTCATGGAGGAGACCATGCCTGCATCTGCTGTACGTGGATCAGCTCTTCTCGGCATCTTGTCAAAGCACACCCTTAGGCCAAGTCAAGCACAGAACGAAACACAGCTCTCCATGCCCACTTTGTAAACTACAATATGCTTATCTGAAGTGTAACAACATAATATAAAGTCAGAAGCAAAGAATCAGGAGAGGGTTCCTCAAAAGCAGGAGGCGTTTTAGAGCTGCAAGGGCGAAGGGCTGCAGTCACTCTCAGTGTAGTCTCTCCCCTCAGCCACATCTGAGCCCTGTACTTAATAGTCACAGTATGAATATTTCATATCCATATTCACACCTCACCCAGGTGACGTGTGCCCCCCTTCCACCGGTCATAAGTGTGGGCTTCATGTATCAACCTAAAATAGCTGAAGAAATGACAAGATCAGGAGGCTATACCCATCTGAAAGTCAAATGTTCTCTCCAAGACTTGCCTTGTAACAGAAAAGCTCTGACCTGAATCACTGCTTCCAGTCCTTTTCATGTGGGGTCTTAAAGGGAGGACGGGATTAATCGCTGACAGCCCTTTGCAGCCCTCCAACCTTCAGGGTTTGCTCTGTGGGCACCAAAACGTTCCAGAGGCTCCGACAACTAGCAAAAGGGATCGTTGTCCTTACTGACACCAGCCTCGCACTGCTGGCTGTGTAGAGGTTAGCCAGAGTTCGCGCAACTGTCCCAAATATACCCCCGAGCCCTTCTTAGGCCTAGGCCCTCTTTAAACTTCGATCAGGACGTGTCTTTACCCCACCAGATGTCTTGCAGAGGCCGTAACCGAGGAACAAAGAGGGATATACCGAAGAGACAGCGCATTATAGTGGGTGATCCTCTCGCTACGCGGGCAACGTGGATATCACAATCATTTGGTTATATTTATTTCCTTTGGGAGGCATTCGTTTAGTCAGAATTATAAAGGTTTTAAATGTTTGTGCTCAATGAGAAAGAAGGGTGTTGCACCACACTGCCAAAATGCAATTCCCTTTCTCTAATCTATTTGGAAAATATTTAACTTCATTTCAGCATGCAATTAGATTAGGTTTTATTGGACTATTAAAATCTTCAGAATAATCATCCATCTAAAGCTATTCCACAGCTTGAATTACTGGTATTTTCTATTTTTACATAATGTATTTGGTAAGAACCCAAATAGCTTCTAATTTTTTTATGTAGCTGCCAAATCATAATACAGTAGGTCAGAGAACGCCTGAAGCAAAAGATAATCCATGATATATAGGCGCTTTTTTTCCCCTACCCTTTCTCCTGCAGGCCTGGGTAATGGATGGGCACAAGCAGTTTCACATGCTGTTCTGCATCACAGGATTTAGTCAGAATTATCTCACTGAAATAATTAGTTTTTTCAATACTCATACTGATTAATGAAGGAAGGAAAGGTAAAATATCTAAACTAGACTGGACAAGACAGAAGGAAGACCTTATGTACCTTGTTTTAGGGGAAAAAATACCTATTTTGTAAATACTGTTTAAATATACTTTAATATTACTACAAGCTATTTTAATATTACTACAAGCTACATCAGCATATGAATTTATGCATTCATGCACTCAATGTTACATCTCTTCAAAATGTGTTAGGTGGCATTAGTAACAACTGCTAACTCAAACAAGGCTGATGTGTCTAATCCAAGGAGGAGAGAAGAGAGCATGAATGTATATTTTTGTACTGCTGGCTTGCTGAAGTCATCATGCAGCAACCCAATTCCTCTTGTGTGTTTAAAAATTGTTGTTTTCAGCTCTGCGTTCTTATCCTCTAGATGTTGTCTGAGTTGTTGTTTTCAAAGAACATTGGTCCTTAGAGCTCTGCTCTTCATTCAGGAAAAAGTGGGAAAATAAAGCCACAAGGCACCTAGCGATCACCCCAGCATAAGGATCATCCTTTGCCCAGTAAAATGAGTCGGAGTTCAAACTCCAGAGTTTCAAATGTGGGAATGCATATGAAAAAGGACATGAACAGAAAAGAATCAGAAGGCAAAAGTTCCCCTTTTGTAGGGAACAGGCAGATCTACTCCAGTGTTTGGGATAGAAAAGTCTGAACTTCACAGATTTTATTGTACACAGTGACCATCTCCTACACACACCTCCCATTCCCAATTGATATGACATTAATTTTCAAAATTATAAATGTATTTATCAAAATAAGTCCTTCTAGGAATCAGAGAAGGTTCAAAGTCAGTCGCTACTATGGACTTCTCTAATGTTAATTTTATTTGGGAGGCACTTAGATCTGATGCCAAGCACAAGGGAAAACAAAATGATACTTGGTGCACTCTGGCTGTACAGTGCAGTCAATCCTCTGAACCTTTTGAGATGCACAGCAAAACCTGAGGATCATAAACCACGAGAACTACAGAAGCTAGTGTTATGCATAAGATCTTACCAAATGAATATCTAATTATTAGTATTATGTAGTTTTACTATGTGTTTATAAGATCGTAACGTCAAATAACTACTCAGCAAAAGTGCCGAAACTGGCGTGTCACTTCAAAAATACAAAATAAATCCCAGTATATGAAGACAAGATGGACTACATTCTTCCAGACCTTTCACCTGCAAATTTGGAAGTTTGAAATCATTAACATCAAACTGAGATTAATCACATGATCCTTCTTCGTGAATACTGAAAGTAGCCACATACATCTGAAGGTAAAATACTGAACATAGGTTCACAGAAATAGCGCAACCGATTTTATGTTATGCAAGTAAAATCATCATACACCAACAGACAGTGGACTACAAACAACTTAATGTAGCAGAAGATCTCATATTAAATTTCTTCCCAAAGTCAATGACATTTAGTATCCTCAGTGACTCTAAGACACTTACAACATTTACTGATTTATGACCTACAACATTATTAACAAAGCTGATGAAAGCTAAAAAATTCACCTGCAAAGTGAAACTAGGATGGTTAAATTGAAGAGGAAAAGCAGTAAACTGACATAGCCTTCAGTAGCATTTCCACATAAAAAAACCCCTAGGCTTAAAATAAAATTAGATCTTTTCTTTCTTAAATCCAGATACTCACCAAGCATACGCCTCCTTGAAACTTCCTTGCCAGCTGTTGTATCAATCATTGCTGTTTGTGAACCAATTTTGCTAACAGTTCAAGTTTACTAGCAGTTTATTTAACAGTGTTCAAAAGATAATAATCAATTAGCTAATCAGTTTTGATTTGGTACTTAAGAATATACGATAATGTTTAATTTTTGCTCATATTTCAGATGTTAACAGCTGAAAAAAAAAAAATCAGCTTTTCTGAAGGTACTTCTACACACGTGGATTGATGACCCTAATTTTCAAACTTGACAGTTCTCTCCTTCTACAAGCAAGCAAAGCAATTTGAAAGTAACCACCCCAGATCAGAATCACTGTTATCTGACCATTCTTAGCTCTGCAAAATAAGTTCATTCCTAAAGAAATTACATCAAAATTACATAAATTGCCACTGAAATAGGTTTAGCTTTTAGCCGTCTTGGCCACAGGAGCAGAGTCATCAAGAATATTAACAACATGCCATCTGAGCTGCCATATCAGTTTTAGAAATTCTCCCATTAGGCATACAGCTCAGCAAACAAACAGAGAAAATTTAAAACACCATGTTTTGTAGCTGGCTTGGACTTCGGTCATCATGCATCAATAATACATCCGAACATACACATTTATAATTTCCACTTAACTTTCAGGTCAGATCCTGAATCTATTTTAGGAATATCAATCCTGCATTCAAAAGTGTAATTGTACTTCATGCAGGTACATCCAAGATATAAACAGTTTCTAGACAGGCACAGCCTTGGTCTCACGGTGCAAGGACGGGTGGTACGGCAAAACCACCTGCGAGCAGTGTATCTCCATATTCCACATCTCCCTTCAGCGTTCTAGAAACAAAGACCAAGAGAAAAAACCTTCCCAAACTCACCGAGTTAATTATGGAGATACATAGTGTATCTGGTCAGTGCAGATGCACCACACCTTCCAATCCAGGTGCATAAACTGCAGGCGCAAAAGCTCGTGCAACGTGCCTACCGTATCCCCGCACATTAGGCTTCTTGCTACATCACTTCTATGCTCCTTCAGCCCCTACAGTAACTCCATATCTGCAACAATAACCACAGAAACGGTAGCAGCATATGGTTTTGCAACCAACTGCACTATTACCATCAACCAAGCTAACTAGTTCAGTGGTATCTGAAAAGGTGCAACTACAGTTTAGGGATATCCTAAAATAAGCATTTCAGATATTCTTCACTCCTCGGCTATTAAACATAGCTTCAGAAAATTCCAAGCAATGCAACTGCTTAGCTAATAAAAACTAGATTATTACTGATGGGATTTAACACAAAATTCGCATAAAGACTAATGAAAGCTACAGCAGTAAACAGGCTCCATACATAGTGATGAGATTAACTGAATTCCGATAAACTGATTGGAAGTTCTGCAGTTTGTTTAATCTTTTAAAGAAGCGGTGAAAATCTTTTTTCATTGCTTTCACATTGTACTGGCATACAGCCAATCATTTCATGTGCACAAAGACAGCTTTTTGTAAAGATATGAGCAGGAGGTAGAAAGAAAAATAAGCAGGGCACTAAAAATTTCATTACAAGAATGCGAGCACACGCACAGAGAGTGCTCTGTGAAGACAGATCCGAAACAAGAAAGAGGACAAAAGGACGGCGATACATTTACTTTCAGACTATCTCCTTAGTCTCTCAGAAATAAAGTATATAAAAATACTGCTATTGACCATCAGTCAATGGAACCAAAATGCTCCCTTTGCAGCAGACTGTGAGACTACACAGTAGCACAGCGAAAGGCAGTCAAGCTTGGAATTAGATGTGTTTTCACCAGGTTCCCTGAATCCAGGCAGTACTTATCAAACAGGCCACTCTTTCAGGACTTCAGACCCTTATCTAATCTACACTGGCAGAAGAGAAGAGATCAACTGAGAATACATGGGAACACTTGCAGCTTTTCAAACTACCTGTGCTGAAAGTATCCGTGTCTCCAATAAAAAAAAAAGTGATTGTAAACTTTTCAAATTATAGCTCAGGTGTGAAAATACTGAGCTGCTTTATTTCAGCTTAAGTGATAAGAGCGACTAGAGACCCGCATGCAAAGCTTAGCTCCCTAAGGCCAAAAATACACTCCCTATGGGGGATGCATACCGATACTGACAGAGTAACCATCCTGTTGTACATAATTTTAAAGCATTTTTAAAGATCCAGGGTGAAGAAGTTCTTTTTCCATCCATCTGTGAAACCTGGGATGATGACACCATACAAAAAAAAACCCCACCAAGTGGTCCATGAAAGCATCTGGCTGAGTAAAGACTGGTTTCCTACAGCTTTTTGCATCATACTTGAACCAAACTGTCTTCAGATCCCTGAAGTCAAATTCTGGCTGGAACGAACTTATGCCCCATCTGCTGCCCAAGCGGGAACTATTTCTAACAGCAGATCAAATCAGCCACAGCTCTTCCCAAATGGGTCGCAAAATTCTCTGAGGAGGGAGATTGAATCATTTCTGTGGGCAACCTCTTCCAGTGCTGCTCTGCCTCTGCAGATAAAAGTTCCTACCTACTGTTCAATCCCAAGTTACCATTTGTGCCATTACATCCCTCTCTTTGCCATCTGCCACTACGGAACAGACATCAGCTTTAACATCTTTGTAAATACCCTTCAAGAAATTTTAAGCTGCTACTGGACTGCTCTTCAGATTCCTCTTTTCCAGACTGTGCAAGCCCAACTCTGTCAACCTCTCCCTTGCAGCCACATTCCGTAAGCCCCTCACGATTTTGCTAGGCCTCCTAATGGTCCCTCTCCATCTCTTCTACTTACCTCTTGAAGTAAGAGGCCTCCAAAACCGACCGGAGTATTCTACACAGGCTAACAAACACTGAGTAGAGGGGATAAAAATTTCCTTAAAGTGCTGCTTCAAGCAGTGTAGCCTGGTGCCTGATTTGCCTTTTGTGCCATGAGAGCACATTTATGGCTCATGCTCAAGTCAGCAGAACACGCGTTAATTTGCACCAGGTGCTGAACTTTATATTTCTCCTAAGTCAACTTTGAGTGATTTCTGCTGTCCCAGTCCTCAGGGTTTTTGAGCTCTCTCTGGATTGAACCATCCAGCTTGTTAAACAATGTAATTTAGTGCATCTGCAAATCTGCACAAAGTGCATCTTGCAGCACGACCCAGGTTATTGACGAAAACTCTGACAGTGTCAGCCTCAGTGTCATCCTCTAGAGCATTTGGCTTGTTAACGACCACCAACTGGATGTAAAGCATCACTAATCTTTCAGCAGATGATTTTCAACCCTTCTAAAATTCCACTTGCCTAGCCCATACTTCTTTGGTTTCTAAATGAAACCTCTGTGGGAGACAGTGACAGAAGTCCTACTGAATTCAAGGCAGCTACGGCTCTCCCTCATCCCTGCAGCAAGTCATTTCATTCAAGGCAGCAGCAGGGTGAGTCAAGCACAATTTGCCCTTACCAAATCCATGCAGACTGTTTCTGACTGTCTTCTTGTTCTTCACATGTTCAGAAATGAGAACATACTCCATGATCTTTCCAAGCCATGAAGTGAAGCTGGCTAGCCTATAGTTGCCCAGATGCTCCTTCTTGCCTTTCTTAGAGACAGGTAAAATGTCAGTCATTTTTCATCCATCAGAGACCTCCCCCAGCTGCAGGTTTTCTGCAGTGGTCTCACATCTGCCAGCTCTTTCAGCACCCTCAGAAGCTCCCATCCAGTCCCACTAATCTGAATATGTCCAGCTTCTCCAGGTGGCCCCTAACCTGTTGCACTCCAGCTGTTGGCTGTACCTCTACTTTCTCAAAAAAATGCTGGCATATTCAGCGGCAGAGGAATAGGCTTTTCCCTGAGGCAAATAAAAGTATTTAGTGCTTTTGTTTTTCTGTACCATCATATATACTAGCTTGTCTCTCCTATTCATCAATAAAATTACAGCTCTCCTGAACTTCCCTTTGCTATTGATATACTTTAAGAATCCCTTCTTGTTACTTTAGCTAGTTTTTACACTAGTCTTTTTTTTCCTTCTTCTTGCCTTCATTCCTATGTGACCAAGCTATGCTTTTTACTCCTTCTCCATTACCTGTCCTTGTTTTTGCATGCTCCACTTTTTGCATGCTGCCTTTCTGAGTTTCAGTTCCCAAAGCAGTTCCCTGCCTAGTCAAGTGGGCCTTCTGTAAAAGTGCCCACTCTTCCTGCACAATAGGATTATTTATTTTCCTGAGCTCTCAGTAGGTTTTCATTAAAGCCAAGCCTTAGGTGGGAGGAATGAGGAGCCTGCTGCTCAGGCACCCGTCCTTCTCACCTCTGCCCCCTGAGCCCTACAGTCACCTTCAATCTGCTGAAGGCTTTTCCTGGCTGCTTCACTGAAGAGCTGCCAGGGAAACAGCCACAAAGCCAGGTAAGCCATGGCAGCCTCTCTGCAACACCACGGATCCAGGCTTCAGATAAGCAGCAGACCCTCCCGGGCAACCGATCTGGCGAGTAAACAGGATGCTCTGTCCCACAGAGGGTGAAGTCACAAATCACTAATGCTTGTCATGGCATCTTCATAGGATGGGTCTGAATTTGGTGATGCAAGGCGTCCAGCTTACAGTCCCCCTGCCAGCAGAAATCATCCATACTCCTCTGCTGATGAAGCCCAGGCAAACAGCCACAGAGACGGAGCCTTCTGTATGTGCATCTGCCAACCTCCCCCCAGTCCACCGCTTAAAAACTGGTAGGGGACACCGACCAAGGTTAATTTGACCTGATAGCTGGGAGAGAGAGAGCGAGCGTTGCAAGCTGGGGATCATCCAGCCCTGCATGGGCACCGGCTGGCCAGCCACATGGCAGCAGCCCGGGGCCACGGGCAAGCACCTACTGCCTCTCCACTGCCCAGGCGGGTCAAAGACAAGTGCTGGGGAAGGGAACATAGGTCCTCTTGGCTAAAGGCTGCAGTGGACTATTTTAGGACCACTGAGATCACCACCCATCTGGCCAGCTTGAAACACATTTGACAATGAGTTAAAATGTGTGACAGGCACAGAAACAGGCAGCAAAGTTATGTAAGCTTCCCCCCCCCCCCCCCCCCCCCCCCCGCTTTGGAAACCAGGCTAAGAAGTCACCCCTACACACACATACGTCCTCCCTATCAGCAAACTAGTTTTGCCAAAACCCAGTTCAACCTTTAGCACATATTTATTTCACTCACTGAACATGAATATCACCCTGATTCCCTCCTCCATTCCTTTCTCCTCTAAACCCTGCTTGGCACTATTGAGACCATATAGTCTGAACATGCTCTTTTTGTGTCTGCATGACGGAGGAAAGATACAGGGTGTCTCCTCAATATATGATTTTTCTCCAACTCCCTTCTTCCAAATGCTGCTATAAAAAAAAAAAAGTCAGAATTTGTTTTATGCCAAAACACAGAAGATGAAGCAGGTGCTAAAAATCAAAGTTGTCCTGCTAGACAGTTTTATCTATTGCTCAGTTCCCTTAAGAGACAATCTAAATGGCCCAACATCATAAAAAAGTTATTGTAAATTTGCTACCATGAAGTTGAAAAGGTAGCCTTACGGCATGTAGCATATTTTCCCCACATTAGAAACATCACAAAAATTAATTTAATATTACCCACTACCAAGCCTAAATAGTTCAATAGCTCATTATTTGGGAAATTAATATCTTCCACATTCCTCAAAGTAGATATAATCCAAGATAACACTTACAGTAAAATGAAGAACAAAACTGAAAAATAAAAAAGCTTGAGTCAAATCTACTGATGGGCATTTTTGCTGTAATGTAGAAGAAAATAAATTTAATGTAGACCTTTGTGGGATTTAGGCAACTGAAATAATACAAGCAAAATTGATTTTTTCCTCTCAACAGCTATGATTTAGATAATGAAAAGAAAACACCAAACAGCATTAAGAAAAATAGAAATTAAAGCCTGCAGGTTCAAGTCCGCTTCAGCAAGTCCACTTGCTCCGTGCAGTCGTTTTTATAAATAAAATTCAGGAAAAACTAATTACTTTTTCCTTCAGTGCTCATTACCACATATGTCATGCTTGCTGAAGTCCTAGTTAACAACTGAAGGTTCAGGGTCATAATTTCTGACATGTCAGCTATTGCTAGCCAATGACTGAGGCTTAGTTTTAATAGATGCCACAAAGCTAACCACCTTCAATCAGGCACTCTCAGAAGTCACCACAAAAAGCCTTTGTGTTGCTGAAGCCAGAAAATAATCTTATGAGGAATGGAAGGTGACAGTACAACATTATTTAATGCACTGTAGGGAGAGAGGGAGAACATAAACCAACCTGTCACTGCCTAAAGAAGCTGGACATAAACCATGTTTTTCCTGACAAGTCTAACCATCAAATTGCAGCTCACCATTCAGTTTTGGAAGAAGTCCGATTGTCTGCCCTAAGCAATAGGAACTAGCTAGATGCAAAGGGAAGCTGCAAGTCCCATATCAGTTCATCCAAAGCCACAGTAATGCTTGAGATGTAGGCATTAAAGCTAATCATCTAGATTGCAAGAAGACAGGCATTTAAAGAAGGGGTGGGCAAATCTGTCTTTCAGGCTCACTTTCATGGAATGGAGCAGCAAAGTGATGTTAGATTAAACAGAAACTACTGTAAAAATAATGAAATAAACTACTGCTGTCTTCTTTAAAAAGTTAATTGACTTCTTTGAATTAATAGGCAGAAAATTACTAAAAAATAAGGCTTTATCACAAACCTTGCACCTATCCTCTAGAGAAGAAAGTCTTCAATTGAAACATTTTTAGCAGGTGAACCAAAGCAAATTAGGCTGTATTCTTTCCAACTCCATCCTAGTGCAGGCTTCTCAATACAAGATTGCATTTGTGGACCATGTTACTGAAAATAACATCAGTATGCTGACTTCGTAGTTTGGAGAAAAAAAAACAAAACAAAAACAAAACAAAAACAACCACCCACAAACCAACCTATGCAAACTATACAACTGAAGCGAGAAATTTTATCCCTTCATTTTGCAACTACACAGTCCTCTTTGGAAGACAAGATATCCATGATATCCATATATCCATGACTGACTGGTGTGAAGGGGGACCTATGGAAATATTTCTTCAAACTACAACACAAACTAAGGAATACTCCAGCGATTAAACAGAAACTCAGCCCTTCCCTATCAAGAAGAGAGTCATTCTTTTATCTTTCTGGGAGTATTCCCGTAAAGGTCTAGTTTGGGGAAAAGCAGGCAGCACTAGCAGTCTCCATGACTGCATACCTGGGTCTGCAGTATCACAACACACCAACAGAAAACACTGCAAATCATACAGAAAAAAAAAAAAAAAAAAAACCAAAAAAAACCTTTTCTCTTAAAAGCTGCTTTAAAGTTGCACTGCTGGCACTACTAAACTTACACGGGCTGCCATCTAGATATTTTAGTATCACACTAAAAAATGGGCAATCCAAATTCTTCTGCTTCTACATCCGCCTGCATTTTGGTGTTTCACCAGTAATGGAAACGCTACACAATCTGTTCCTATGGATGCTGTAAGGACTCCACTTGTCGGCATTTCAGATTTCTGCATAAGGGGAAGTACACCTGCGAGTATGAAAGAATATCTAAATACTTTCCACAGAAGAGTGCTGTCTGGTATGCATGCTGGAGATGGGCTTACAGGAAGAGCTCCTCTCCCAAAAAAAAAAAGAGGTGGAGATAATGTATTTTAAGCATCACCACTCTAATTTCAGCAAGCATTTGTTCCTTCTGTTCTATTGAAGTTCATGGTAGAATGAATCTTATAATCTGTAAATTGTAATTACGATTCTTAAAAGACTGCCTTTTGTCACACGGTCTTTAGAAGCTTTTAAGAAGACATGTCAAGCAGACAGGCAGACTTTTTTTGCCCAATAACAGAAATGTCACTTCAATCAGTCTTGTAGGAAAAGGAAATAACTGCCACTTTACTATGCAGATCTCACTATGTTCAAATACCACGGATCTCTGGAACAAGGATAAAGGTTTTATAGAAGAAAGGTTAAAAAAAAGGAAAAAACAGGATTCTAAGGTTTGGATTTGTAAGATTTATCTATTTTTTAAAAATCTATTAGAATTTTTTTTTCACTGTTATATTTGTTTCCACCTTTGGAGACTGCTTTTATAACTTTAATTTCAATAGCATAAAAGTTCTTCTATAATTAATTCTTGTCTACTAATAAAGATGAGAACTGCAGCCTCTGGGTTTATCAGTTCCTCTCCAAGCACAACACTGTGGTCATGGTGGTCTCCAAGAGTCTGAGCAGCTCTCCTTCACTAAGCTCCAAAGCTTTAGATATGAAGGAGCAAGACTGGTAAACTCTGCCTGGCAAGCACTGGCCAGGGCTTCTAGCAACCAGCAAGAGAAGGTGGAGACCCAGACATAGCTCCTCTGAACAGCAGAAGTCTAGTAAGATACTACAGGGTGAGGACATCCAGCTTTAAAAAAATCAAAACAGCAAGAGATTAGCAAACTTTCAACACCACTTCTGGAACCATCTTCTTTTTGCCCAGTACAGTAGTTTAGATTTTAATCTTCTGGAACAAGAAGGTTTTTGATTCCCCTGTGCTGTTTGCTAAAACACAGGCTAAACTCAACAGAAGAAAATTATGCTTACGTAGACTTTTTCACTTGTTATTCCTTCTGAATTACTTTATGCTCTGTAGATACCTTCCCTTCTCCCAGACCTTTCCTCTTTAAAATTCTTCTCCTCATGCTTCATTCTGCATTAGCTTTAGGTGGCACTCCTGCCCCCAGAGCCATGACAGAAACAGCAAACCCTGAGGTCCCTCTCTCCCTCACACACCCACCTCACCCCAGTCTTTCAAGTGGTTCCTATTGCTTGTCCCTCCCAGCTTTTTTTCCTCTTCTGTCAGTGTCACAGCTGTGACCCCAACACCTCGTTTGTACACCTGTCTCACCACAGGCAGCCAGGATGGCACAGGAAGACACCATTTCACCAGGAGAAAGGAGCATGCAGAGAAAAATCAAAGGCTGCGTAGAGAAGCAACCAACTCCATCTCACACTCCTCCCCAAAAGCCTCCCACTCACACCCAAAACCTAGCGCTCTGCTGACCTGTTTTCCCCATCTGAGGAGGCTTCTTTTACAACCAAAACACAACACTGCCCACAAATGTGTGGAGAACAAACAGCACGTGGACATATGTCTGTCCCTACTAACTCCTCCTTGGCTGAGGAGAGCTCTCAATCTAAAGTAACTTTGAGTCACAATTTTTGGGTCAGAGCTCAAGATGTTTGGGTTGCTTGGCACAACATGGCTACAACGTACTGCTTGCAATCCCTGGAAAGAGGAGGCACAAGTGTGCTCACTGCTGCTCCATACTGGGGCAGAGCCATCATGGCAAAGCTGGTTGGGGATTTGATGCCCTGGCAAGCCTGCTTTAGATTCAGCAAGAAGTCCCTCAGGACAAGGAGGGGAAAAAAAAAAAAAAAAAAAAAAAAAAAAAAAAAGGAAAAAAAAACAGACCAAACAAACACAAATTATTAAAGTTTCCAAAACAATGCTATATGAGCATGCATCTCCTTAAAGAGGAAACTAATTAGTAAACTGGAGCATATAGTCAAAATGTAAGCCACTGTTTGCAGTGTTTAGAATGAGAAATCTTTAATTAGCAGCTGTTCTTACAATCTAAAGCCAAAGATTTGTTATTCTGAACTGACTTCACTGCCAGTGGCTTCCAACCAAACGGAGGCAGAACTGCAGCAGACTTCAAACTCAGCAGATTTGATTGCAGACTCAGTGTATGCACCAGGAAAGGTGATGCTATCTAGACTTACACATTGGCATCTCCGACACGCTCAAAGCACGACATGTTGTACTAATGCAATCTCAATGCAGCGTGAGGCAAAGGTGCAAACAGAAATGTAGCGGTAGACTTCAACAGACATTTGTATGCAAAGATAAATTATGCCTCGCAATGTGTACAAAGCACACATCCATAGAAAAAGCTTACTAGGATTAAAATTTCATCAGATGTTTGGTTTTTGAACTAGATTTATGACAAGAGATAAATGACAAGGTATGCAAATCACTTCAGCCACCTGGCAGGTAGGGAAATTTGCTGCAGGGAACAAACAAGTATAAATAAATAAATAGAGAATATGCTGCCAGGCTCCAGGAGAAAAGGCTACAAAAAGAATGGACTCTCTTCCCTCCAGCAGACGTCACAGCAGTCAAAAGGAATTATTAGCACCATTCCTGTAACATGATAACAAGCCAAGCTGCCAAGGAATAGCTACGCTGCAACAGTATTTCAAACACTGGCTTTAGCACTAATACAGAAGAAATTTTTTTTTCCTCTTAAAGAAAAGGATATCGATCTCCATCAAGAAACTAAACTAGTCAGTTTTTCTCTCATTATATGTTTTTCCTCTTGAACTCAGTGCATCTTGTCTCAAAAGATCTCTGGCAGCCCTGTGACCTGATGCAGGGCTTTTCACTACAGTGAAAAATCCTGTCACAACACAATGGAAGTCACCAGTATGACACAATAGCTTCCTAGAAACTGCAGCCCTTTTTTTTTTTCTTCCCCTCTGGTCAAATGAAATTGTCTACTCATTACAAATTCCTTGATAGAAACCAGAAAAGTTAAATTTGGAGTGAAGGGATGACTGAAGGTCTAACATCCACTAATATCTTTTCCCACTGATTAAATGCGTGAGCTTAAGGCTCCTGAAGACATTGCTGGTTCTTAGTCTCATTTCTGCCCAAAGAACATCCCACAAACAAAAATAAGGCACATTTTTATTTTTCTTTGTCCACATAACAAAGGCTTTACCTGATGGATTCCATCCTTATGATCCGTTCTGAAACTGATGGTAAGTGCAAAAACTGATCTTTGAAGGAAATGCCGTGCACACAAAATGCAGAGTTACTACAAAGAGAAATCTCTGTGTCTGTTTTTCTCAAAAGACACCTTTATTCAAATTACAGAATCATTATGATACAGTATGGAAGCCACCTGTCCTCAGATACATCTTATTAATGTTGTTCATGTGTTTCTTCACAAAGAAAAAAACAACCAATCAAAATCTACCAGGTAAACTGGATTATACCAAACCTGTTCTCCTCCTGCTTGAGGAACTGCTTGCCCATTGAAATGTGGAACACGTTCTAAATATCTGCTGGCTTCAGCTGGGTAACGCTACAGAGTGTAACTCCCAAATAAATGAATGAGCTGAGTGGTTCCCTCCTGGTATAAAGTGTTCCTTTCACATCCAGGGTTTTGAAGTATGCAGTTGTAGCAAGGCTTTTCAGCAAGCAAATTTAGGATAAAGATTTTGGGAGGACATGAGAAGCAACAGTATCTAGTCACTTGCATTGGCAGCACTATGTTGTAAATCTGACACTGGATGGCATGTGATGGAAGAAAAAGGACATCTGAAATGCTGAAATACTACTACTGCTATGAAGGCTTCAGAAAATTATTATCTCCTTGGACTGGAATGATGAAGAGAATAAACTCCTCTAAGTATCTATTTTCCCCTCATATATACCTTGCAGTGACAGAGATGTAATGCTTTCCAATAATATAAAATTTTTATTTTTATTTTTATTGCTTTTTACAGAGAGAGGATCATTTGGTCCATCAGTATATTTGGACTTGCAGTCTATAATACTTCTTTGTTCTAAGTGTTCACCTGAGCAGCTAGCGACTGCTTTCCAGATTTTGAATTTCTGATGAGAACAAATAGTTTTGCAATGTTATTTAAAAAGTGTACAGGTAATCATGAAACAAGCAGACTACCTGATCTCTCCTCTTCCTACCATCGGAAGCACCACCGCCACCCAACAACTGCCTCAGCTGCAAAGCAACATAGCTGCTGGCATCAAAGACCATCTCAAATAATTTTTTTTTCCAGGAGGCATTCAGTAATATATCTACCCAGGTCACACGCTGCACATTAGCCTCACCCCTGAACACTTTCCCAGCCAGGCCACCAGCTGGCAGAGGCTTGTGAGCAGAGTGGGAATGAAAAGGACAAGCCAGATGTCAGAGGGAACAACTGCTTAATGACAGCACCACCACGGTAGCAAGAGACATCTCACAGAAATCGTCTCTTCAATGTCAACAACACACGGCCATGAGCCCCAGGCACGCTGTATGATGCAGGAAATGAAATCTCTAATTTTGCTGAAAGAACAAGAGGTACAGGGCTATCCACAACGCGACACTACACTTACCTTTTCCTGTTAACAAGATTCAGCATTTTTTTTTTCCCTTTTGCCCTTTCAAGTCTGGATGCTTACAATTTTAGCAGCAGCAGAAGCACATCCCAGTGTGCAGCATCTTCCCTGTAGTCCGTTTCCCAGCAGGAACCAGGCGCCTCACCCTGGCCTACACACTTGGCTACGGACGTCCCTGTGGACCAGGAAGCAACGTTTCCTACCCTCCTTGTCCTTTGCCCATCCACAAGTCCCCTCAACAGCAGCACCTGTCAAATCCCTGTCAAACCACAGCAAGGGGGTTAAAAATTGGCTTTGGGCAGGGAGATTTAGTGCCCGAGCAGCTATTCCTATATTTGGGGAAAAAGTAGTTTACTGGACAGAAGCCATTTGCATTCCTGATACTGATCTACCATTCACGGACCGTACTGGCCAGGAATACAGCAAATTTAGGAATGTGCTAGATGCTCTGTAACTGAAAACAAAGCCATATATTTAAAATAAAAATCTAAATTAAATAAAAAAAAAATTAATAAATGTGTAAAAAAAAAAATGTGAGTTATCACTAAAGAACAGATTGCAGACATGCCATACCCTTAGGAAATCCAACATGGTTCTGAAGGGCTTCTTTACTACGGTTGTTTTGGTATCTCTTTGAAACTGAAAACCAAATCAATTTATACAAAAATATTACTCCAATTACATATGCTGCTGATGACTCCACTTGCATGGGAAATGTGAACACAGCCGAGTTTGAAATGATCCAGTCTCAGACAGAAAACTCCAGAAAATTATTTATCTGCCCTAAGGGGGCCACAGAGATGCACTTCATTTACTGAAGAGGCAACCAACGATCACAAGTAATGTTAAGTATTACTAAAAGTTTGTGGAAAACCAGAGGGAACTAAAGTCATACAGTAGCCTTTATCCAGCAGAGTTAAATGTTAACTCCACCCCTCACAATATAATTTCTCTTAGCAAACGTCCACCTAAACCAGCCACCTCTCACCTCAGCCAAGGTGCCTTCTCAGAAGCCTGACAGGCAGAGATGCCCTTTCTGCAATCCTACTTCCAACACACCCCCGCACTCACCACTCCTCTTCCCTCTCCTCCTTCTGCTCCTGCTTTTTAAACAGATAAGCAATTTTAAACTCCTTAGAGCCAAGTTTTCTTTTTTCTTTAAATAACCCAGGTTTTCAGACACATCCACAGTACAGAGAACGATGTTACAGACAAGACATCCCATCTCAGAAAAAAGTAATACATTTTCTATTCAATTTTTCACCACTTGATCTCTCTCGTATCCGCAGATCTCCACTGCACTGTTTCTTCCCTCTTCCGAGATCCAAGCAAACCCAGAGAGAGCAGACGGCTCTCAATGTCTCTTAGAAATCCTAAGTGCTTCTTACATATTTCACTTGAATGCTGCCCTGAGAGAGCCTGTGGGAGATATTCAGAAAATCAAGCTTTGGTTTAGTGATGCTTGTCCCCTTTAGCTTGATCTATCGCTGACAAAGAAAAAGTGGCAAGTCCAAGGAGTGGGATGCAGCAGCTGCTATCCAGCTTGGGCACTGAAGTCCCTTTTAGGAGAGCCATTTTCTCTCCCTTAACTACAGGACGTGCAGGGAGAACAGTCGCTGGAGGCCTTTCTGTGCATTAGCATCACTGAAGACCCTTCCTACCTACAGCTTCAGGTGACTCCTCACTTAAATTTCCAGGCACACTCTCCTATACTTCCCTACCTAAATCCATGGCTCATCTCCTGCTCTCTAAATCTAGCATGCTATCAACTGTGAGAGGCCCTTTTAAATATATTTAGTTTAACTACATGATACTTACTCATCGGTGTCACGCGCAAGTCTGCTATTACTGGATAGCTTGCTACTAACAGAAAGATAAGGAAGCTTTTCATAATGGAGTTAAGTTACGGAGGAGACAGGTAAACATAAATTAAATTAAAAGAAGTTTGTAATGGAGTCTGTCAGTGAGCATCCTAAATGGAGACTTTACGCTGAAGTTTGGCAGCTCTTGTTAGTGAGATGTCCATGTAATGTATTATAGTGTGCTTTTTAAATTATGTAAAGCACTGACTAGCCAGTAAGAGAAGTAGAGTATGTTTAAATCTACTATCAAAGTCTATTCTGTCTGTAAAGTCATTAGCACCCATTCCTATACTGCAGTGTCGTAGTTCAGCCCCAATCGGGACCAGACTACGCAGTCTCTCCCTCACTACCCCCAGCCTCCGAGAGAATAGGGGGAGAGATAATATAAGGAAAAACGGTTTGAGGTTTGAGATAAGGACAGGGAGAAAATCCTTAAAGTTACTGTTACGGGCAAAACAGACTCGACTTCGGGAAAACTATTCATTTATTACTACAAACAGCAGGATAATGAGACAGAGAACAAGATAACCTCCCTCCAACCCTCCCCTCTTCCCAAGCTTAACATTATCTCTACTACCTTCCCCCACCCCAAGCAGCACAGGGGGGAAGAGAGAATGGGGGTTGTGGTCTGTTCATCACGCATTGTTTTACGCCGCTGCTGTGAGGGGGAAGAACTCCTCACACTCCTCCCCTGCTCCTTCGTGGGGTCCCACCCATACTCCACAGTCCTTGAAGAAACTGCTCCGGCATGGGTCATCTCTTCCACGGAGTGCAGTCCCTCCAGAACAGCTGTCCCAGCGGGCCCTTCACGGGCCACAGCCGCCTTCAGGCCTCCACCTCCCCCGGTGTGGGGTCCTTCACAGGCTGCAGGTGGATCTCTGCCCCTCTGTGGACCTCCATGGGCTGCAGGGGGACAACCTGCTCCACCATGGTCGTCACCACAGGCTGCAGGGGAATCTTGGCCAGGAGCAGCATTACTCCTCCCCCTCCTTCTTCACTGACCTTGGCGTCTGCAGCTGTTTCTCTCACAAGAAAAGTTCTTCACAACAGGCTGGCAGACACCTCTCAGAATCTCTTTACATCATTCAGCTCATCTCCTCTCCACTTCTTGCAGCCAGGCCGGGCCAAGTTGGGCCCAGTCAGCCGCCTGGTGAGAAGCCAGAGGGTGAGGCCTGCAAGGCCCATGAGGCCTGCGCCTTCCCCTCTGTGCCTCTGCCCCTGCTCAGCTTCTTCACATCTTCTCTTCTTTTTTTTTTTTTTTTCCTGTTTTCCCCTTCTTAAATACGTTATTGCAGAGGCATTATCACGGGACATTCTGCTACCAATCAGCTCAGCCTTGGCCAGCAGCGGGTCTGCCCTAGGCCGAGCCAAGTCCACTGAACAAAGGGGAGCAACTTCTAGCAGTTTCCTACAGAAGCTGCCACCTTAGGCCCCCCCTCACTAAACAAAACATATATGCACCCATTCCTATACTGCAGAGTTTCACTAAAGAAATCATCCCAAAAGAAGTCCAGGTTCACAGGACACAACGGCAAGTCTTGGGTATAAGTCCCTGGACAAATTGGATGAATTCCCACTGTACTCATATCTTGCAGGAAAACACATTTCCAAGCTGGATCTGAGAGACAGACCTGGAGTCATGGGTCAATGCCAGAAAGCAGCACATTAAAAGACTGTAAAGTCAAAAACAAAAGCCCTTTGGATAAGACACAGCAAACAAATCGCTGCAAGTGATAGAAATGAGAAAGACCAGTTGGACGCCAATTTACATGACAGCACTATGAAGACTGATGGCAATAAGAACAAACAACAGTAAATAGATTCCTAAAAAAAAAAAAAGCTCTGCTGGATGAGGTTTTTAAGTTGCTTCATTTAGCGATATTATACATTTTGAAAAGGCTGACAAACCCCAATTATAAATGGGCAGATCTGTGCCGTCCTGTGCTGTTACACTGCCTTCCTTGCACACCGCACTGAACAAAGCTCCACTACTACCCTTTGGTGTGAAGATGAGACTTCACTGCTGAAAACAGCAGACACTGAGAGGTTACTGAAATCTGCTCTTTGAGACTATAAACAAGGAAACAAATCATGTACTTTAATCGTTCTTCTGAAATATCTTAAAAGGTCCAGAGATCTTCCCTTCTCTCATGCTTCGCCGGTGACAATCTTCCCATGAGAACCCCTCTCTGGACTAAGTTACTCATCTGAGTAAAAACAGCTTACACCCATTTATTTAGCAATAAATATCACTTTCCCACTCATGATTGCAAATTCTGTCCCTTTACTTTCTGTAGTATAAGAAATTACATTCACAAATCTCTAAGTAAAAAGCTTCTTTAAAAAGTCGCAACCATTCTCGAGGGGTTCGGTCTCTGAAATATAATGGCTATGTGTCAGCCACACGTCCACCAAGCTTCTTCTACATGTTATTTTTCCACATTTTTCAACAGCACAATTAAAAGGGGTACATCCATTTTCTTCTTGCTAGAAGAGCCAAAAAAAACAATTCACACGAAAGTTGCCTTTAATTCTCCCTAAAGAGAAAGAAGACTTAAAAAACATCAATATCTAGCTTGGAACAAGTTTTTGAAAACTTTACATGGGCCACCAAAATATACCATAAATGCCACTGATAAGAGTATAAACTGGAAAGGACAAGGTTTGCTACAGCATATGAGGTAGGGTAGCACTGGAACTAATGAGATCAGTAAATGCTGGGATTTCAGTCCTCACCAAGGCTGGACATTCATATTTCCAGGGGCCAAGCATATACATCTGTAAGGGTACCAAACATCACCCTGCCAGGCTTCCCACACCACATGGCTCAGCTGCCCGAAGCTGTATAATGCGCTCTAAACTAGTGCTAATACAGAAGCAAGGAGGTTTGAGGAGGATATTGCTGTTGCTGCTTGTAATAAACAAAATAATATTCAAGACTGCTGTGTCTTCCAGATAGTATTTTTCCAGACACTTACCAGAAGAAAATAATAGTACCAAGTTTAAAAAAGCAAACAAATAAAAACCACAGTGTGTTGCCCTATAATTTTTCTGCCATTGCAAAAGTCCCAGGAACTATAGCTATTTATTACATTATTCCTAAACCAAGGCCAGCCTGGGCCCACCTTGCTCCCTAACACCAATGGCCCCAATCTTACCCTGACCACCTGATGCAAACTAGCAAGGCAAGAGAGGAAGAAAGGTAAGCACCAGAAGAAAGGTCAGTATAGTTTTTATATTAAAAACAAGCATATGTACACATATATATAGAATCATAGAACAGTTTGATTTGGAAAAAACCTTTAAAGGTCATCCAGCCCAACCCTCCTGTAAGGAGAGCAGGGACATCTCCAACCAGATCAGGTTGCTCAGAGCCCCGTCCAGCCTGGCCTTGAAGGCCGCACACACACACACACAGGTATACGTGTGTGCCTGCATACATATACGTGTGTGTATGACGCTCTATAATCAGTATCTTCTATTTAGAAGCAAGGACTGTAGAGCCTGGGAAAGCACCAGAAATATGGCTTTTGATAGTCACTGTGCAGAGACCTGTATTTTAGATTAAAATGCCCTACTACAGGTAAAAAAAAAAAAAAAATAAAACCCTAAATACTTTCTGCAAACCCAGACGGTTTACTCTGTATTGCCCTAAAAGAAAGCAAAAAATGTGAGGAAAGAATTATTCTTTTTTCAGCGTCTTAGTTGGCTCCTGACAGAACTTCATTCACCAAAAAAAAAAAAAAAATAGAAAAAAAAAATTAAAATGTTTCACATCTACTTTTTACAGGTAGGCAGGCAGCTCCTCTTTTGTTTGCATGCGTAAAGCATAAGAAGAGAAAATCAAAACACTTTTCTGAAAACAAGAAAGCTTGTACTTCCTCAGTACTGGAATTCACTGCTCAGATTTTAATTACCAATTTAAAAAACCCCACATTATGAAAACAACTGTTCCTTCCAAACAGTAGATGCGCTGCTCTCCTGCACCCAAAATTCTTGTCACACATTCTCATGCTCTGAACTTTGAAAATGTAACAGGCATGAGTCCAAACTGAAACTAGTTCAGAGCTAAAAATTATTTGCCATCCTAGGCACTCTGGTGCAGTCTCAGTGCTGGGTAAGTTCTAGGATACACTATTAAAATAATTATTCAAATTAGAATTATCCTGGAAATAGCTGTGGAAGGGTTTTTTCTGCCTCTCACCTCCAATAACATTTTAGAATATTTATTCATAAAAAAAAACCCAACCAGTAATAATTCCATCAAAGTTTAAAAATAAACAGTGAAAAAATAAACAGTGAAACTAAGCTGGAAAGTTCTAGAATCGGCTTCAATATCTTCATATCAGTTTTTTTTTTTAGTATTTCAGAGAAGCTGACTAGTCAAACTCTTGTCCAGCTATTTACATTTCCTGCAAGTTTTCCCTTTCAGTTTTCACATTTCAATAGAAAATACCTAAGGACAGAAGCAAAAAGTTTACAGAAAGAAATTATAACCAGCATAAATATCTCTAGAGTCCTAAGTTTTCAACTAAAAATTATGAAAAACAAGGAAAAAAAAAAAGTAATGAAAAGGCGTGATTGTATACACAATCAGGTAAAGCTATGGATGTGCAGTCTTTGGTCCCGTATTTTCTCAAGCAATTTTTTCTCGATAGCACTGCTGAAACAGGACCCCTGCAACACTCCAGCTGCTAACAGGGGTTTTTAATTTTTTTCTAAAGAGGCATTCATGTGCATGGATGGACAAAAACAAGCTATGTCAGACTCTGTATGCTGAAAAACAATTAGTTAAAAGCTGGAAGCCCATTCTTGCCATATTTCAGACTGCAGCCTTATTTTCACATTGCAAACAGATCCTGCTGTTCTCCAGAAGACACTGCAGCACATCGAAAAATGCTTTCTTCCTTCCCTCCCTTTCTTCCTTCTGCCTCCCGCCAAACCCTCCCCATCTAAAACCATCTTTCTGCTCATGTTTCCAAATATCACTCACCATTATTAATGGCTCAGGACTAACAAAGAGATGCCTCAGCAAATACTGACGTTAGCATTACCGGGAAAGTCCATCCTCCCTCGCGCTCTGCAGAGTCTATCAGAAATTCACATTGCCATCAGCAAGTAGTTGATAAAATACAACAAAATGTAATTACACTTATTTTATGTCACAGGAATTGAACTTCAGCCCCATGCTTCTGCTAAGGACCCTACATCCTTGCAATACCAACCAGCTGCTTTCTCGTGTCTCTCAGTGAAGCCTCCAGAGGCAAACTATCTCGACTACGTGTTTGTCAATACAGCTTTTAAATGTCTACACAATGCATCAGGTTCACAGCTGGAGAACTGTAAATGTCGGTGGTCATCGCCTACAACAACAGATGCCTGTTCAATCTCAGTATATCAACACCCAGCCTTTATCCCCAGTAAAATTAATGCTTTTAAAGTGGG
This sequence comes from Chlamydotis macqueenii, assembly GCF_036417535.1. Classification (NCBI taxonomy): domain Eukaryota; kingdom Metazoa; phylum Chordata; class Aves; order Otidiformes; family Otididae; genus Chlamydotis; species Chlamydotis macqueenii. The sequence goes on from NC_141556.1 coordinate 136,146,550, forward strand.
GAGCTGGAACCTCACTCTGCCAAGCCTGGAAACGTCATCCTGCAGTGGGATGGGAATAAAGGGCTCGGGCTGATGAATTTGCCTTCCCCCCTCCTCCCCCCAGTACTTTGTTAAATAAACTCTATTCCAGTTTGCAAAATTACTGTGCTCAATCTTTATAAAGAAATGTTCTACACTGTAGATTTGTTATGGTTCAGAACTTTGGCTCAGAGTAGAATTGAAATACGAGCACAGAGATGTAAACAATTGGACTTCAGCTCTGCCAGACAGTTATGAGGTATAGCTCATCAATATATTAAAAAAAACCAACTTGGCTCCAGAGAATACTTTTTTTTCACAGACTAAGTATTTAAAACTTAAGAGGCTCAAAAATAATTCCAAATCCCACCAACAAGACACGTGTGTTTGCGTATATGTACATATATATATAAAAATATATATAAATATATCTATAAATAAAAGTAATCCCTATATACTAATTCCTTTCTGAAGAAGCTGACTTTTCTCCCCAAGAACCTTCACAGAAAGGTGGAATTTTTTTGTTTCCTCCATCTAAAGTGGAAATGCACCAGAAGACAGACAAAACAACGTACAAACAATACACAAGTTCCAGTTGCAAACGCCTATTGGCTTCATCTGGTTATGCCACCAGCCCTTGGAGAGGAACCTTTCTTGTGATTAATTATCTTGTTTCTTATTTTATATTTGCTATCTCTGTCACCTCTCAGCTCTAATATATTATGGAGTCGTCCCCCCCCAACTCCTTTTCCCTGGATCCATGACCCTTACCATCTGCAATTTAATCTGACATGAAGTTCTCGGAAAAGCAGAGCAGAACATAACAGCTGGCTGTTGTTTTTACAGCAAAGTCATCACCCCAGCTTCAATCCTCCCTTTGAAGGAGGCAATAAGCCACAATCTCACCATGTACAGTAGGTGTCCAGATAGAAGAAAAACATAAGACAAGAGCAATTCAGAAATCAGTTGGACATCCATAACTTTGTATGAACTACTAATAGTTTTGTGAAGTTGCTCAAATAACTAGTAATATATTTTCAGCAAAAAGAAAACATCTGCACAAATTTAACCTTGCAGAACAGGTTGGATGAGGCTCTGAGCAACCTGATCTGGTTGGAGATGTCCCTGCTCCTTGCAGGGGGTTGGACTAGATGACCTTTGAAGGTCCCTTCCAACCCTAACCCTTCTATGATTCTATGACGCTTTGGTATAATAGCTACCTATTTGTAACAGACATGGCTACAAAACTAAGAAGAGCAAGTTTCCACTTCATAATTTTCATATATTCCCCATTACTGTCTTCTAGTATCCCAGAAAAGGGGTTTGCAGTTCAGAACATTGATGGTGTGCTTCACAGGGCCCAAGAGATTATCAATAACGACATACACGCTAGTATGGTGCCATTTTAATTCAATATAGAATTATGTTCAACATTTGGTTTCTGAGCACAGTACTCACACAGTATTAATTTCAGAGTTACCAAGATAGAGGAATAAAAAAAAAAAAACCCTCACTTCAATGCCCTCTTTAGACTATAAACTTTTTTTTTCCTTTTTAGATAGTTATTAAAATAGGAGCAAGATGACATTTATTAAAGGAAAATTTCCACCTACCACTAATGAACTATGACTCTGTAGAAAGAGACTGCACCTAGAAACGGTGTATGAAAAAGCTCTGAAAAAAAAAAAACTTGAGAATGCTGATAACTAAGACACATAAATTTTTCACTCCTTAACCTCATATTATACTTCTAAAATACAGCTATTCTAGAGCACAGTATACACAAAATACTTTGCAAAACCCAAAACTTCCTCAACTCACAACAATTTAGTGCAGGTTATTTTGGGAAAGCCTTTTCATGGGAACTAAGTGCTCCCTCGCATTACCTACTCCTCTATAAACTTTGAAATACCAGCTCTAAATGCTACCAAGTCACTGAAGTGCAACGAGACTTTCTAGTGACTACAAATAACTACAAGTATTACAGTTCAGATAACTCTATAGACCCAAGGGACTGGAGGAGGCGATATGAGACTATTTTACTGACCCTACACCATGGCTGGAGCCTCCCTGTCCCCCACCTTGCTGGAAGCGCCAGCCTGCTCCCATGAACTATACTGATGTCCCCGTTGTCTAAGGCAGAAGGGAGTTCACTGCTTCTGGCCAGCTGCTGATTCCTTGGTTTTTGAAGCAGAAGGGCCGCACACCATTGCTGTCCTCCCATCCTCTGGAGTCAGAGGTTGCACAGTGCTCTCACGGGACTCGGAGCTGCCAGGATCACTTGTTTGCTGCGACCGAGCCAATTTAACTGGAAGTAGTTTTGCTATTTAATTAACTGCAAATATATTCTAAAACCATCTCTTGTCAACCTTCTTTCTAAAATGACATATGTGTATTAATTATTGTGCTCCTCAGATTATATTCATTCACGTGATCATATTATGCAAAAAAATTAAGTATTTCTGAAATTCACATCAATGCTATGGTCTCTTTTCATCATGTCTCCCACAACTTTGAAGAAAAAAAGTCCCCTTGAATGTTAAAAACATGCTTTCGTGTTAGCTCACTACTTCTGTAAAAACAGCATATATATTTTATAGCTTAAAAATAATCACTTGGCTAATTTCTATGTTTAAGTCTTCAATCAAAAGCAAAATGGTATTTATTACACCAGAGTACATAGGTATGTTACAGGCTGCTGCTATAAATCCTTGCATTTCAGTGGGTAGGAATAGCAACTGTGTGAACACAGAGATCCTGCAGACCGTTCGTTTCAGATGGGTCTTGCACCACACTTCCAGCACCCACTTTGCGCAGACCTAGCGGGAGTGGTCTAGCAGCATTTACACATGCTTATGTGCAGCCCACAACAAACTTGTAATGCTGTCAACTATTTTCAAGCTTTTGATGCACCAATTCAAGTAACTCTCAGATTGTTCAATACCTTTCCTTTCAATGTGCTGGGATTTTTGGCTTGTTTGTTTATTTGAAATTTTAAAAATTGTAGTGCCAGAGGATTGAAAATTGCGAAAGAAAGAATTACTATTTTGTAACATATTTATGGGTCTAAGCAAACTCCTCTTTTCACAGGGTAGGCATTTTACTTTATATAGCCCCACTGAACCTGAGAAATTAAACTTGTTCTGAGATACCGCACCATAAACAGCCACAAATTTCTCATGAAATGCTGTCTCTTTTGCAATAAACATTATCTTCTCTTGTTCTCCTTTTCCTTTTGTTAAGTATTTGATATTAGGTGCTAAAATTATTTGAAATTTATTTTCAGAATATGGCATCTCTTTTTTTTTGTTTCTGAAGCAGTCCTGCCAGGACTGAAATTGTGCAGCAGCTTTCTCAAGTAACTGACAACTGGAGAATCCTACAGACTGCAGCTAAGATGCTCAACAAGTGTAATGAGTTTATCCAGATCCTCTTTCGAAACTAAAAATTTATTTCTTTACAAACAGATTTTTAAAAGTATCTGCACAAACACATAGAAGAAAAGCACTCATTTATTTCTGACCTTTCAATTAACTTCATGCTTCCTTCTCCACGCCCAAAGCTAATCCTTAATATAGAACTGACATTTACATTTTCTGCATCTTAAATGTTGAGTAGGAAAAAGTCTAACAAAAAAAACTGACAAAAATCTGACTGCAGAAGGATTTTCAAAGACCAAGACACATTTCATGCAAGACAACCTGATCTGCAGCAAGGACTTCATTGCACTGTTGCTACTTTCCACAACACTTACAGCCTTATCCCTTTGGTACAGGTAAAGGATGGCTTTCAGTGAACTGTTTGCATTGGCAAAGAAGTTCTCAATTGATTAGAAACCCTGCATAAAAAAAAAGAGTTATAATTACCCTTTAATTTCATTCACAGCATTTGCCAACAGCTGCAGCGTCCTCTTCGATGAAGTCTGACTGATGTATTTCGCATATACTCAACCAAATACATGATCCAGTAGTCTAGTAGGACTGCATCAATTCAAGGACCTTGTTCCTTCTCCATAGAGTAACAGTAACACTAAATCCAAAGGAAATTACAATCCTAAATCATTCTTTAGGATCTGAAAGGAAGACTCTTAACCAAACACCAAGATTCTTCAGCAGAAGCAGCTGTCCCCAGACATGGAGCTACCTCTCTTTTCCTAAAAAAACCTCTCTCTCCTCCTGAAGAGAGACCCTTCGGACCCTGAAGAGCTCCCTTCAGAACAGCTGGGCAAAAGGCAACTTGTGGCCACCTCCAAGCTTCCTGGCCAGTCACCAGAAAGAGTGAGTGCTCTTTCTCAGAGTACAAGCACAACTTTGAGCTTTTCCTCTCTATGCAGCTGTAGACTTTCACAAGATCTACAAGTGTAGCAAGACATCTACTTCCCTGACAGATTGGTAGAAAAATGACCAAAACCTACCCAAATTACTACACCTTGAACTGAAAAAGCAACTTCAAATATTACCTCAATTTGGAATATTTTCCTTCTTGAACTAAATTGTAACTAGGAAAAAAGTGTATGTTAAGAATATTCTGTAAATTACCATTTCACCTTATTATTCTCGTGATATCTATATTTTCCTTGAACTATAACTTCTGAAAGCCCAAGTTTCTGAAAACCATCCCAGCAAGAGAGAACATTTTTTTCTCATGTGAAAAGTGAGTAAGCAGCTGACTAAACTTCGCATAATAGCACTCTTTTCCTCACAGTCTGCCTTTGCATTCAATGGGCATCCATCAGAAGCAGACATGGTACTTGCATTTACAATGTAAGCATACAAACACCAACACATAAACTTGCTGTGAAAGCAGGATACTATAAATAGACAATTCCATAGGCATCAGCAGCAAAGTTCCACTTTCCAAAAGATAACAACGAACCCTTCCTAGAACAATGTTACCTCTGATGTTCTTTCCATCTCTTAAGTCTTCTCTGGGACAGCTCAGACATACCCTCTATGAATGGCTAACTCTTCTATCGCCGTCCTAAAACTACGCAGGGATAACCACGCAGTCCCTTTGACATTTCTTGACCAATGTGTGAAAGGCTGCACTCACTCGCAGGTGTCATGTACGTTGTAATACCTGGAGATATTCTGTATGTGCTCTGAGAAAGTTCAATACTGTAAATATTGATTGAGAACCGGCTGACAGCTGTCCTAGAATACAAATGTTTTAAATGTTCAACACTGAAAGATGGACAGGTAGAGACGCTGACTGGTTGGTTTTGTATTATTTCAGAATCCTCTGACCTTATCAGAAGAATCGGCTAATAAATTACATTGAGAGTGCCGTGTTTATATACAGGAAAATGGGTTGTGATCATAATCTTCCTTCTTATGGGTAGTCAGGAAAAAAAAAAGGAATAACTCTAACTTACTGAAACTTGGTGTTGAGATTTCATTGTTAAATATTGTTCTAAGGTTAATTCAAATTTTAAACTCCATTCTCTATTTTGGATTATGGACAAGAAGCTAAGGCAGTTCTGCAAGCAAAAAGGAAACATTTGGCTGTGCAAAGCCAAGAACACCCATTTTAGAAAAGGAAGGGGACTTCAGCAGGGACATGACAAACAACATATAGCTCAGAAGTAAACAAAAGCATTCATCATCAGACTTCAGAAAAGCAAGGAGCTATCTTCTGGCACTGAAAGTTAATTAATGTTTAACATAATACTAGGATTCTACTTCCAGTTTTCAAAGAAAAGTACAAAATAGGTTGATATAAAAAAAAAAAATCAACCCAAAACAAACAACAACAACAAAAAAACCAAACCAAACCAAAACAAAAACCACCAACCCCGCAAGCACAAAGCCCAAACAACACTTCCCCCCAAATGGACATGAATTTAACAGCATAAAATTGAACGCAGTCAAAACTCACTTTGTATATGGGAAGGGAAGGGAAGAGGGCTCTCCAGCCTAGGAAAGATCAGTGCCTTTCAGCCTTTTGACCAGTGTGGACAGTGGTGCAAGTCTCAACTTGCATCGCTTCCCCCCCTCCACCCCCAAACACTGGCACATTACAGAGTTGCCTGTCATTCTCCACTGTACCAAACAACAAATACAGTCAAATCCAGAGCATCTGATGATTATGGGGGCAACAAAGCAATCCCTCAGACCGTAATAATTTGGTAGGCTTCATGCCATGCCTTTTTCCATAGCAGCCTCTTTCACTGGAAACTGAATGTAATATCCAGGGTTTTCACAACGAGCTGCTGCAACAGAGGTGGTAGAGATTTTGAACAAATCTTTGTGGGACTGAATAAACTATGTGCTGCTCACTTAACACTTTAATGCAAATATGCAGTCAAACCATACCTTCTGGAAACCTATTTAACAGATACCTGGGAAACGTGCAGAAAGCATTTCTCTAGCTCTGGAGCACATTTTACAGACTTGTGATTCCAGGCTTACTCTGATCTCCAGTGTCACTGCAGCCCATACAGTACCCACACACAGCCCAGTGTAAAACTGTTTTTCCTATTACAAAAAACCCAAACCAAAACAAAACCACATTCCAGTCCTGAAAGGCTATACAGGCTTCATAAGTTTATTTACCAATGCACATTTTACTACCAGTAATGGCAGCAGGACCACCTGGTTTCTGCCATTCATGTGACAACACTGATGCCATCAAACTGCCCAAAGGAGGACATACCGAATATGTCACCACTTAGAGCATCTCTACAGTAAATCACCCAGACAGAGCCAGTCAACCCCAAGATTAGCTGCATGTGAGTTCATGTTATTTCTGCAGCAATCTCTGATCCAGCATGTCCATGGAAGAACGTCTAAGCCATCTGAAGACAGTGCCACTTACACTACTATACATGCCTGGTTCGCATAGACAAATCAAACTCTGCTGTAGACACCATGTCTACAGCACATATTTATACACATAAGTGAAATGCACACATATATACATTTTTAAAGTAATTCACTCTTATTTTGAAGATTTCAGAGCGACAGCTCCCCTCACCAACTACTGCAGTCTACTTTCACTAAACCAGCAAGACTTCACATCCAGGAACGCACAGTTTCATTCCAGCAGTTGTCTTGCAATACATTTCATCCTATCTCTGGGAAGGATATGAGAAAATAAATAAATAAATAAATAGAAACAACAAATCAGCATTAAAGCTCTCCAAAGGGTGCCTTCAAAATAAATAAAAAAAAAAAAAAACCAAAAAAAAAACAGAGAGCATGCATGCAGAGAATTAGAAGAAAAAAAAAAAAAACAACTTCAGGAACATTTATAACACAAGACTTTCCTTAATGTTTAAGACACAATTAAACAGACACCCTGCTGAAACAGTGAAGGCGTTTATTTCTGATATTCAGCTATATATACAGGTGATGGTTATGTGTGTCTATTGCAGGGTGGGAGAGTAAACAGGTGAATAATTTAGAATAACATGAAAATTCCTTGGTTCTCATAAATCTCTTCACCGTGAAAACAATGCAAGATTAAATCTAGTGTGCACGTATAGCCTTACCTTTTCTTTCTGTAATTACCTAGCGATGCTTTCAAAATATGCCTAAGGCACTGCAAGATGATGCTGTGCTTCACCCGAAAGAGTGACTGTGACTTCCTCCACACAGCCACTCAGCGCATTACAGAGAAAATTAGCAAGTTCAGGTTCAGTGAGCTCTACTTTATTTTTGAAAGAGCAAACAAAAATAATAGAAATAAAATATTCACAGCAAAGTCTATCTTTATTTCTAATAAATGTTCTGCTTAGTAAGTGCCATATCTAGTGAAGTTTCTCATATACTGTAGCTCTAAGCAAAGTTAAAGCTGCAGTGCTGTCACAGAGAGAAAGGGAAAGGATACAGAGAAGGTACATCCTACCCTCTTTTATCTCCCAGGAAATACAATCTAACTATCCTCAGATATAAAAACAACATACTAAGTCACTTATGAAGATCTAAACTTTATTGTAAAAACAGTTTTAGTTTAATATAATCCTGACCTTTGCTATGCGGCCATCCGAAATCTTGCCAATGATGCTTTCAACACCACCACACGGTCAGCAAATAAATATCCAATAAACAGCAGTTTAAACAGCAGGCAGCTTAACCTTTCTCCTGTTATAAGAAATGCCAGACTGTTCAGTGTTTGCTCAAGACTTCTTTTACCAACATTCAATTTGAATGAGCCGGTGCAAATGCACTGTTCATCCTCTCGTGAGAGGAGGATGCTTTTATGTGAAACATGAGGAGAATGCCTAATGCTGAAACACACTCTCTGCATCCTCAATGAGATTTTATTACAGCGCTCTCTTTCTTCTTACTGGCCTGTGTCAGCATGCCTGCAACCATTCTGCTTTTTTTACGGCCAGACACTATCTGTACGCTTGTATTTATGTTTGGCATACAGACACTCACTACGTAACACACATGCATGATAAGCCAATTAGGGATATTTAAAAAACAATCAACCCTGCCACTCCAAGTACTCATATGTAATACTGACATTAAAAATATTCTGCTAGTATTGCATAAAGTTAACTTTCTGGTTACTAACAACCAGATTTAAAAGGTATTTTGGCTTGCAAAAGCATTAAGAGCTTGGATTTTCAAATGTGCCTAAAGGTAAGTCCATTTTATAAATTAGCTCTGTACTCCTCAGAGGAAAACCTGGTAGTTTAATTAAAAATATAAACAAGTTTTTAACTAATTATTCTGTCTTTTGTATCAGAGCTCCATGTGACAAAAATTCATAATTTCTTAACTTGTCAGAAAAAAAAATTATGGGTTAAAAACTGTTTTAAAACCCCAAATAAACAAGAAACAAAAAAACAAACTACAAAACCATTACCAACTTCCTAGACCCTGCAATCCTTTATCACTACTGCAACTGCACTTTTTGGTTAAAAAAAAAAACATGACTTACAAAAAGAATGGCTTTTACTGAGATCTTTGAGTATCTTGGGCTGTGACAACTAGATTTCACCAGCTTTGATAAATAATAAAAGAGCCTGGCAAACATTCAGTTTTCGTAGTCCTCAACCTACATAGTTCTACAGTTCCTATCTATACATTATTTATATTTCAGGAGCATTCTCCACACGGTTATTGCCTTCTACACCGGTAGGAAAGAAGTCTCTGCTGCAAAGATCTTCCAGTCCAAGAAAGTAAGGAAGAAAAAAGTTATTAATTATTTTAAAAATACAGTTTCCTAGTCATAATAAAAATGCACGTTACAAGTAATGGGACAGAGATGCTTCTATTTTAAATTAAAATCTCAAAATATTGAGTTTGAGAAAAATGCTATGTCAATACCTTTCACTATTGTCCTTGTTAAAACAATAAAAGTTCAACAAAATGAAGCCTTAAAAATATAACTCAACTTGATGGCTTCTGTATTTTCCTTGCTTTTTCCATTTATTTGTTTCTCTTTATTCTTTTCACCATATAAGTAATACTTAGAATCATAGAATGGTTTGGGCTGGAAGGGACCTTCAAAGGTCATCTAGTCAAACCGCCCTGCAAGGAGCAAAGACATATCCAGCCAGATGAGGCTGCTCAGAGCCCTGTCCAGGCTGACCTTGAATGTTTCCAGGGATGGGGCATCTACCACCTCTCTGGGCAACCTGTTCCAGTGTTCCACCACCCCAATGTAAAAAATTTCTTCCTTGTATCTAGTCTAAACCTACTCTCTTTCAGTTTAAAACCATTACCCCTTTTCCTATCACAACAGGCCCTGCTACTTACTCCTCTTAACACTGTATTTCTCATTTTATCGCTATATCCTTACTAAAACACCATCTCTTTATCACCACTTACACTGACTGATCTCCCTGATTCCTCAGCGCCCCAGAGAAGGGATCCTCCCCATGTAATCCCACAAAGTAAAACTGAAGTTTCAGAGAAGTTTCCAGCAGAGGAAGACAAGATTTTCTTAACAGCTGCAACACAACAGGGCATGTTGTGCTGAGGAGTTATCATGGAAGTTTTAAGGGGCTTTATAGGCTGATATGCCAAACCGGCAGTATCCCCAGTGGACAAAATTATTCTGCTTAAATTCTTGTTGATCCTTAAAGTTTATTGAGCAAGACTGGTGGCAATTTAGAAACAGCAGGAAGATGTACAATTCCCACCAATTTTGGTTTTGAAAACATTCATCAGTGGAGTAAGATGCCAAAAAAAAAAAAAAAGACTTTTTTTCAGAGTCTTTCTATTCTATTCTGTCTACTATTGTTGACACCATTCCATTTTCTACTTATCTTTTTAGTGGAGAAAAGAAGATAACATAATGTAAAGATGGCAATTCACCTTTTTTTGGAAACAAAGACAGGGAATCTCATTTCTTTCTGCTTAATCTCCAACAGAATCTGCAATAAGAGCATCTCCGGAGGAAGGCAAAGAGATGGCAACCGTATTAGAGAAAAACTGTAAATGGGGGACATAATTTTGGAAACAAGCTAAGAAAAAGTAATGATTTCCAGAGATTTATATTAATTATAAATTATAAACATAAATATAACATTTTGAAATCGAAAGGCAGATTAATAAACTATCAACTACTCTTACATGAACCAAGATTTAATTTTTCTACCTTCTGGCTTCATCCTGAGTTTTTATGCAATATATGGTGATGTTGGCAAAGGCTCATACGCTTAATTATCTTCACCTAACATAGTCATGTGCATAACTGTTTGCTGAACCAGTCCTCCAGCACTTTCATTTGGTATCTTTTCCCCCCTGTTTTTCTGATTGCAGTTCACACTTGCAATGAAGAATTAAAATATCTTCCTTCTGTATAGGCAGAGTTACTGATTCTATGTTCTGTACCTCCATACTCTTTTTAAGAAAATGCCTATCTGGTGGGGAAAAAGAACATGAAGGCTTTTGTAGCTAGCAGAGTAACTTTCAGATTTTTGCTCATTTAACATTTAACCACTTATTAGTGATTTTCAATATCAGCCAGTTCCCTACCCTAAACAGACTGCTGCAAGTTAATTATTGCCACTTCAAATACGGAGGTTTTGTGTTTTTTTGATACGGAGGTTGGGTGAAAGCTTAAGGCATTCATTTATCAAATACCTCTCTCCTCCCAAATCAACAGGACGAAAAACAACAACAACAATAACAAAAATCACCAATAAAAGAAGAAAAACAGTTTAAAACAAACAAATCCCCAGACAATAAAAATATTCTGGTCTTCCCTATCTGAAGCAGAAGAGAGATAGATTGAAGTACATACATTCCAGCTGATGGAAATTAGATCTGCTGAAGACTGCTGACTGCAATACAACTTAATTAACATTATAGAGATGAGATAAGGTACCTGTAGGAGGGAGCAATCTAAGAGCTGAAAGAATGTCAACTCCTGGTAGTTCAATATTTGATTTGTTCATTTTTATTCTGAGCTAAGAAGTCACCCTCTTTCTAGTATGTCCCCCGATGAATAATTCCAGGAGAAGCAATATGTGTTCTGTATTCAAATTGAGATTCTTCTGTTTTGCCTACTGAGGTAACTCCTCTTTTCAACTGCTTTACCTTTGGTCATAACGAGCAGAAAGGTGCAATAAGCAGGCAGTACTCAGAGACTAGAACTGAAAGCTTCACCCATGTGCACAATACAGCACTTATTCTGTTATCCCAAGCTCTGTTTATCCTGCTTGAACAGAATTAAAATCTCAAAGTAGTCCTCTTTTCTGCTATGAACTCTTAAATGGAAGTAAAACAGGGACTAAACCACTTCAGGACTTTCAACCTCTGTCACATAGCTGTGCTCGTTCTCTGCAGAAGGCCCCAGCCATGGCCCACCTTCATTCCAGGTCGTGTACCATCCTGTGCACCAACAAATAAGTGATTAAGATTGCACTTCCCTATTTGTACCAACCAAGGATTCCACCAACCACTGCAGCAGCTGCATCCTTGTCTGTAGAAACTCAGATGATGATGTTTACTGCCTACAGTCACCATCCAGCTAACGAAATCAAACTCAACTTCAAGAATAAATATACTGACAGTTCATAAGAAACCTTGACAAAATATATAGCTAGCGGGGGAAGCTGCAGAGGAATACCTCCAAAACATCAACTGTACACACAGAAATGTGTTACAGAAGTCCACCAAATCAGTGCTGAACTCAGTGAGTGCTCTACCAAGCATAAACAGAAAGAACTTGCACACAGACTTCCCCAAAGATGTGATCTTGGAAAGCACTTCTTCAAAAGGCAATAACAAAGTATAACCTAAAATAGCAGAGAAAACTAAGGTTACCATTTTGTTAATCCATATTAATCTACATTAATTTTCATACAGCAGATAGAGGTTCTCTGTGCAAGGATATATGCCTATTTAAGTCAGATTTAGTATATGGTGATCGTTCAAAAACATGAAGAGGAAACTGGGTGACAGCTCAAAGCAAAGCAGAACAAAGAACTGCAAGGGGACGTTTACAGCTCTGTAATCCTAAGGACCAGAAATTTCAAAAAATAAACTTAGTCACCGAAATCTCACTGAATTTCAACAGCACTTGGACACCTTACTCTCTGTAACACCACAGATTTTAACTGTCAAGTGCTTTCTGCTAGCAATAAATAAGATTGGTCAGAGAGAAAGTTACTTCACCACTGTATGCTTATCTAAATCACACATTTCTTTAGAAGCATCATAATTCCTCAAGACAATAATGCATTCAACTATTTCTTCACTTTACCCAAGGTAAGAGTCCAATACAGATGGGGAACCTGGGTGTAACTAGTTACAAATCAACAGAAAGGCAAAAGATATGATAGCTTTGTTTCCAATGTTTGTGATTCATAAAGATGCCAGCAGTGGAGCTATGATAACTCACACAAGTCAGGATTTTCCACTTTACCATGAGTATCCAGAAATATGGCTCTTCTCCCTCCGGACTTTTTCTTTTTTTCTCTTTTCTTTTTTTTTTTTTTTAATTGCATATATATTACATAGCAAAATGTAACCTTTCTTTATTTGCAACTAATTTTTCTGATCTTCATCTTTCTCAAGAAAAGCTTAACAATGTCAGGCTTTGGAGTACCAAAAAACAAAATTACATCCAAAATTTCTATCAAAACAAAAGTAGTTATAACAAGTCAAACTTGGGAGGAGTAGGGGGTGAAGCTGCTCAAAGGGATTTAAGCACGGAGACTTACTTAGCATCCACCTTGCCTCTAATGTTAAAGGTTTGGTACCACTCTAGACTACTAGTTTTAGTACATTACTAGTACATTAGTACATTTAGTAAATTACATACTAATACATTAGTAGTAATATAGAACAGGAGAGAGAGGATTTCCAAGTCCATCATCCTCACCTTGCCAGACCACTATCTCCCAACTATCTTTAAAAAGGAAGAGACAGTAAATAAGACACAGTAAGCCTATGGCTTGCATAAAGCACTTCAAGTGAAGCATCTGCTAATAGGCATATTGGAAAATTTTCTCAATAGTGGGTTTTGCATGTTTGCACAACTGTTACAACTATTAAATCATTGCCTTCTTCCTCTCCTCCTCTCCCAAACCCGTTCTCTGATTTTCACTTATTTGCATTCCTCTTCACCTTTAATTTCCTTCTTTAGTTACTTTCTCCACCACTTCTGCTAGTCCTTGCAACCTCTCCTTTTGCTACATGATTTCTTCTTTTCCATTTTACTTTGTGGTTTCCTTATACTTCACTCTCTGCCAACTTGACTTCTTTCTCTTTTCCCTTTCCCTGCTGTTCATAAGAATCATAGAGTATCTTGAATTGGAAGGGACCCATAAGGATCATCGAGTCTAACTCCCTGCTCCTCCTAGGACTACCTAAAACCAAACCATATGGCTAAGAGCGTTGTCCAGATACTCCTTGAACTCTGACACACTCAGTGCTGTGAGCACTTCCCTAAAATATAGAATACTTCATGAATTTGTGTGTCATCCTTGTGCAGGGGCAATTCTAATCTTCTCTGTATTGTTCAAATTTTAATATATCTGCTGCCAAAGTGAGCATAATTGGATGTTTGTTGGATGTCTCCTGTCCCTTTTCTAACAACCCCAAATTAGCAGACCAGCTCAGATGAAAGCAGCCTATCCACAGCTTCAGCTTAATCACCATGGAGAAAGTGAAACCTCAAGAGTTTGATCAACCTGCTGCCACAAGACCAGCGTTTGTAAAAACAGAAGATCAAGCAATGAAGGTAGGTAACTATGGCTGAAACGATATAGGCTCACGGTGAACGCTCTGAAGACCAAGGCATTCATAGCTAGAACACAGTAGCAGAAAATTTCTTCTTGTGGAAAGTTACATTTCCTCTTATTAAGGAAGAGCCCAAGGATTTGTACCATGACTGCCGTGTCACTGTGCCCTATATGTCACTGCTGAACACACCATCACCAACTTCCTATCAGCAATCCTTCTTCCTATAAATGACATAAAAGCTTCTCATCTTGTGAATGAACCCACCTCATTCCCAGCAGGGTTACAGCACAGCAGCTCCCCAAAAGACTTCAGAGGCAGTGGGTTAATGGATGGTTACTGTCCTCAGCAAAGTTCAGAAGGCTGGTCTCCATCACCTTCAGTAGGGTACTAATTACAGTAAACTTGGACTCAAAAACATATGGCTGAAAGCTGATGTGGAACATCACTGGCTTTTCCGAGAGCCCGTTTCATTGATTAACTGTACTCGCAGCTGTGAAGTTCTTTTCAATATTCAGTGTAATTATGTCTTTGCTGTTGCTTAAAGACCATTACTTCTTGAAATGCTTGTCATGGTCAGCCATCTAAATGTGTTTATTTTGCAGAACATGAATAAGTGATGCAACTAATCACAATACAAGTGTTATACAGCTTCACAACATTTTTGTTGTTTGGCATAACGAGCGAGCTCAGAATAGGCATTTGCCTGTTGGCGCTGTCTCTCTTTCCGAGAATTTCCATTCATTTAGTAACTCCAGGCTGGCAGCTAAATCAATCACAAATGGCCAAAACGCATCCATCCACCAAAGCCACTGATCGTCAGTTAGGCTTATGCAGTTCAAAGTACACTCAAGCTCTCCTGATAAAGAGATTTTGGTTTTCAAGATCAAAGATTTTAAAGATTTTCCATCCCTAAACAAGTTGAACACTTGAAAAATAAAATCAGGAGTCCTAGAATTTTCCTGTCCACAGCAACAGACAGACGAGGAAGGAGCTGACAGCAGACCAGCCCACAGCTACCCCTCCACACAGCATGCAAACCCCTGCCTGCTGCTGACAAAATAGTTTTGCATTCCTGTGCAAGTGCCAAAGCCAAGTGTGAGCTCCTAAAAATGGTGCTCACTTAAATTGGTAAGAATATCTTCTGGCCAGAGAGAGAGAGAGAGAGAGAGAAGGCCACTCTCTCAAGTGAAGTATTTTCTGATGTTCAGACTACCCCAGCACTGGGCAACCAGATTTGCTCCCTTCTGAGCACAAAATCTAGCAAAGTGTTTCCCCCTGTACCTCCCTGAGAAGACAGCTTGCTCTCTGTTTTTTTTGAGGTAAGAGCAGCTTCCTCCACTTAGAATTAAAACCCGCACCAGCCAACCTTCAATTTTCTACTTAGCATTCAACAACCTAAGTAAACTGTATTCACAGCCTCTGCAAGAGGCTGAAGGAAAAATCAACTTATTTTCTTGCCCCCTGATGAGTCACATCACCACCAGAAATGTAAAAATGTAAATATTTCTTTTATTTAATCTACATTTTCTCCACACTTTCCTCAAGGCTACAGAACCTTGGGAACACTCTGAGCAATATTCGTACTTCTCCTGCCATCACTGCTACAGTATTATAGAGTAATGTTGAATTTGCCTAGTCTTCCTTAAAACCTGACAGAAAATCAACAGCCTTTGGTAGCTACAGTGAACTCAGGCAAAGCAAAGTGGGATCTCGAAGTACTGCTGAAATGTATGAACCTGGAGGGGGGAAGATATGAAAGAAGTAGGGAACAGGAGGTAAATACAAACATTTATGTTACTGAGAAGGGGATTAAAAAAAAAAAAAAAAAAGCAGTTAAGCAGGAAGTCCATTAAGAAGAGAGTAATTCAGAAGAACACACATTCGAGTACAAAATGCAATTATTCAGACAGGAAATAAGAATTAAAAAGTAATTATTATATTTTGCAAATGGAGAATAAATGCAACTGAACCACACTGTTCAGATCCTTGTGGCTTGGGATTTTTTTTGTTTAGTTTTGGGGGTTTGGGTTTGTTTTGTTTTTGTTTTTTTTTTTTAATCTTCACTAGTAGATCCTCATGCCCTCATGTCCTCTCAAATCAATCAAAAATAGTAATTAAAAAAAAGTTCACTTCAGCATCCCAATATGCCTATGGGTAACACCACATACAACGTCATGGAAATAGTTAGCAGGAAAAAAGCCAACTGTCAAATAATTGACTACTGCTCAAAGCATGTACTTTCAGGACCTGGGTCCTTTTTCCTACAGGACAGAGACTTTCAGTAAAAGCCAGTGTGCCATAAACATTATTGCACCAATTGATTTTAAAGATCAGTGAAAAGCTATTGTCTGTGACAGACCAGGTAAGTCAGACAGTCTGTGTTCAGGGATTACACAAACCACATTTGCACCTGAAATATTTTGACCTGTTTCCCACAACTGCTCCCAGCAGAGGTCCAGCAATGAATACCAAATCCCTTTTTCTCCTCCCTCTGTCCAAGTCCACACATAAGCTCCTGCATATGTCTGTCTCTTTCATACCTGGAAAGGAAAAACATCTCAGACCTCAGTAACAACTTCTACACTTACCTGTCTGCTAGAGGGCAGAAGGAAAAAAAAGACAACAAAATCTCTTCCAACAGAAGCAGATTTGGTAGCCTTCAAGAAGCAGATGATGTAGTAAGATGTAAGGATAGTGCTATCACAATTTTAAATCGTGTGCAAATGTCAGATGACAGACAAAGAGAAAAATAAGCACAAAACAAATTCTTAAAATGTCAAGTGTCTTCCTGCAAACCAGATTACTGCAGGGCATGAGGCAAGCCAGCAGCAGGAGCACGTGAGCTTAAAATGCATCAGCAGCCCATGAACAAGAGATGACGCTCACCAGCTCCACTTATGCTCCAGGATTACCCCTTCCAATCTCAGCAAGACTTCCAGCAAAGTCCTGTCCCAATAGAGTCCCCACTTCCACTGACTCTGATTTCTTTTTTTTTTTTTTCCCCACTGCAGGACAATACACTAGAATACTTCACAGTGAGGTTTGTTTTTTTTTTTTTTTTTTTATTTTGCTTGTAAATCTGGTCAGAAGATACTACACATGCAAAGCATCTTCTGAAGTGAGGTGCTTCAGCAATCAACAGTTCAGTGATAAACAGCTGAACCTGTTTGACTGAACAGCTTTGATTCCTTTAGTACATCTTGGAAAGAATTATTACATATTTCTTTACACTAGATGTGCATTGAAGGCCAATTTTCTTCCAGTAATACTTTTAGAGACAATTCATTTTTCTTCCAAAAGTCCTATTAATCTTGTAAAAGAGAATAATAACCTGAATCCAATCAGATATAGTATAACATATTTCTGCAGTTTGACATATTTTTAAATCACTTTGATGTCTGAGCCACTGTGCATTCACTTTTGTGATCATTTACACAATTAGATTTACAGCAGAACACACATGCTAAGCTTCCACAGAGACTGACTTTAAAAACTAATTATTAACACATATTCCCACCAAAACCTACAAACACAAAAATGGTTCTCAGGCAGATCAGGGAAGTTAACAGATAAGGTACTTTTCTAGTCCAGAATACGGCAAAGGAGTTAGCAACCTGGGTAGCAAATCGAAGCAATAAGGCCCAAAAAATCTGAGTAATTCCAAGCAGCTGAACAGTTGGAGAAGGCTGGTGCTCTGCCAGTCACACCATGAAGAGAGGAAGACAAAATTCATTAAATAAATTATTCATTAGTATTTAACAACTCAGCACTGGATCCAATATTTCTCTTTTGGCTAAAGAACAGTGCTGCGAATCCATCCACTTGTAACTGTACTGCTGAAAAAGTTAATGCCATTTATCGACAAGTTAATTTATAATGTCACCTTAATTAAAAAAAGATTATCTTATCACTTTCTGACTGAAATGAAACGGCAGGTGATCGGGAACAATGTACCTACAGGCTAATGAATTATTTGAAGCAATTCAGTGTCCAATTAACACCAGCATCTGGTTTGGGGATTTTGTTTTTTCCCTGTCAAAGCTTAGGCCTATATTAATTATACTTTTACTTAGTAGTAACAGAAAGTTTCAATCTTGATGTTATCCTCCAAACAAAAATAGTGAAAATAAAATGGTCAGGACCTGGAATTCACAGAAGCTGAACCAAACTCCCTATCATTTGCAGGCATGTGAAACAGTGTAGGAAACGTTATCGAGACTGATTTCAACAGCTATCCCAACACAACACCAACTCAAGAAATATGTGTCCCTTGTGTCCAAGACATGGGAACGGTGACCCATCTGCTTCCATCTGGAGGATCCCCTCTTGAAGCCAGCTTCAAACTTTGCTTGGTCAAGAAGGCAGCTTCTTGAGGCTTTTTAGACCAATTGTTGCAATAAAAAGGCAATTGATTAATCCACTGATCTTCAAGATTAAGCACAGCAGGGAGAATTGTGACAGAGGGACCTGGGGTGTATGGAGAAAGCATCCTTTGATTTGTTACAATCTCAGAGCACGAGATGAATGAACCAGCATTTGCATCCAGCTCACTTAGTAACACTGGAATTAGATTAGTCAAGCATAATTTCTGAAATACAATAGGGTTTTTCCCCATAAAATGTTCATCACTAACTTCACCAACTCTCTAAGACCATAACTACACAACTAAGATAAAAAATGACAGCAAGCATTTAGGTCCAAACTTGGCTTGGCATTTTAATACTGTGAGCATGAGTGGACTTAAGAGTATCTCATTCACATATGCCAGCCCTGTTGTTGTTTAGGAAAGGTATAACATCATTTCCGTAGGGCACTCTTGCAGTTGCATCAGTCAAGAGATGTTAACTTGTTGTACGAAATGGTCACTTGAGAACAAAACGAGTACTCAGTTCCTAAGAGACAGTGATTCAGAAGTGGGGTTGAACTCCGTAGTTGCCAAGATTTTGTTCATCAGTCCTAGACTCACAACATTCACTGGCTAAATTATTAAGCAACTAAAGGAGAAAAGAAAAGAAAGAAAAAAAAGCAAAAAAAAAAAAAAAAGCAAAAAAAAAGCTAAGTATCATCATTGCTGCATAATTGTGTGATATTATCCTATATCTTTTCCCTTTCCTTTTTATTATGAGTGTCACTATTGTACCTTCTGATGGAAAATTGAGAACTGCAACCATCACTAATTTGACTCCAAATATATGAAAACTTAGCAGGAAGGCCTCAATGACCATATGTATGCTCCTACCTGAAAATCTAGAGAGAGAGAGAAAAAAAAAAAAGTCATCCCTTTGCTTCTCATGAACGCTCATAATTAAATGACATAATTAAATGTCATCACTCCACCTAGATCGCACCCCATCTTTCTTTCAGAAGCAAGGCAGGAAATCTATGCTTCTGCCTCTTTTTAACAGAGCTTTAACTGTGTTTCTTCGTTCCTCTTTGTCTTTTATTTACAACAATGATTTCTCACCCCTCCCTATAAAGTAAAGCAATTTTATTCCACCTATGTAGCATCTCTATGCAACTGTTGCCAAGCCAATAAATTAACTAACTCATGGACTGATCATGCAAGGTAATTATTTTCTGGCTGTTTTATCACTAACCTACAGACAGCACTCCCCTTGCAGACCTGACGGTCGAACTCGGTTCCTGGTCTCAATTACTGTGCTACTGCCTACCAAACAGTTTTGATATACAGAAACAATATATCAAGCTTCTTTCTAGCACTTGGCTCCCCAAGATGATCAAAATTGCTTCTGTGCTGCAGATTCACATTCTGCCAACAGCATACCTAGAAGAAACTCACAACTGCAAAGTATTTTTCTGAAGGAAAAGGAAAAAAAAAAAAAAAAGGTGGGTTGTTTCAAAAGTTAATTAGCATTTTTGAAAGTGAATCCAATTCTCTATCAAAAAAAAAAAAAACCAAAACCTTTAAGATGGGTAAAAGCCAAACTGCATGCATCATGAGCAGATGCATGCAACCTTCTGCTTCTCCTTACCCCAACAGAGCTCCTAATCCAACATACTTTCACTGTCTCACACCTCTCTCTTCCTGCCATAATTATCTCCCTCTGCCCCATGGACCAAATCTGGATGCTCCTCCCCGAGTTGTGCAGTCTGTCCTTTCCCACCCAGATCTTTTCCCAATATCATTCCCTCCTGCACTGCGTGTGCATCTTTTAGCACAACCAAGAAATACCCAAAGAACAAATAAATGCAATGTAAAATTTATCTCTTTCCACTGTGACTAAAGAAAGGAAATCTTTACTGAAGGCATATAAACCACTGCTCTATTAAGAACAGCTGCAAATATTAAATGTTGTCAGAAAGTTGCTGGTTGCTGAAATAAAGTATCAGCACAAACCAACTGCTATGCCAGCTGTTCCTTGCCTTTAACCCGAATCTCCTGTCAGAGACAGAGATCACTTCTTCAATACCATAATGTGCATTAGGTAAATCAAGTAGTTGCCTGAAGGTCGCTGGAAACCTCTAAGTCTTGAGACAGTAAAAAAACCCAAAACCATAGCTTGAAATTCTTTATTAAAGATGCAATAAAAATCTTTTGGAAAGTACCGTCTATGCTTTATAAACTAGCAATGACTACACAAAACCAGAGCTGCCTGAGCTAAACCTTACTTCATTTCTAACTGAAGCACTTTGAAAAAGTGGAAATAAATGCAATTAACTCAATGGAGTTGCTCTGAAATATCTTGGGGAACAAATCCGTCTGGGTTTACTCACATGTCTGATCTTGAAATTAAGTTTTCAGTTTAACTCACAACATGGCTCCTCCCTTGATTTGTTAGGAGACACACATTGAAGTTAAACAAACAAGTAATAATTAAATGTTAAAATGTCTCTTCTGTTGAAAATTCCCATCTCCTGTTTCCCTTGCTTGGGAAAAGAAGACAAGTATCCTTTACGTAGCTTCCCTGGGACATATGACTAATTCCCTATTACTTTTTTCTTTTTGGTAAACTACTTCGGTTATTTTCTTATATGAAAGCTCCACTTCAGAAGTTGAACGATGCACACCATTCAGATTCACCAACACCACTTCAACAAATTTCATTTCCATGGCCATTAACATATCGGAGCTCTGTCCATAAAGACTGACAAAAGCCTCTGAAACTTTTCTTTAACTTTTTTCTTTTTTTTTTAGTTTTCTGCAGCAAATGAAGATTCTTTAAAAGTAACAGCTAAATCTTTGTCTCCAGATGAAACATTCCGATATTTTTTTGTTCCCCCTTTTTTTTTTTTAATGGCAGGTGTTTTAAGCTTGGCTGCTTATACTCTTTTCTTTGCCATGAGCAAGCTAACATCTAAACATCACCTGTTATGCGGTTTCACTACTAGGATCATCAGAAGGTGAGGTGGGAAGCATCCCAGAGGTTATCTCAGGCTGGACTGCTGTATACAGAAACTCAGAGAGGAACAGAAGGGTTGTAAGAACAAAATAAGGCTGGCCACTCATCAGTGACTTAGACTTGCAAACTTTCCCTGAGTGGCCTGAGAAGCTTTTCTAGGCATAGAGGAACAGTGACAATTATACCCGCTTCACAAATATTTCTAATAGACATCAGGCAAACTTCCACATCTCATCTGAGTTCTCGTCTAAGTACTGGATGCCCACCTTGCAATGCACTCAGATACAGCAGTGTGTTGTACATGAGTCAGCGGCTGGGGTCCAGACTTGCGCTCTTGATTTTATCCACCTCAGAAAGCCATCAAAAGGGACAGTCCTTTTGGGCAGCCCTTTGCACTGCACTTAGCAATCATGCAGCCATGCCACAACTGAATGAAGGAGAGCTGAGGTGTCAACATGGGGTGCATGGGGTCAGGGAGGGTGGGAGATGGGGTAGCCTTCTACTGAATTAACAAACTGGTCCAAGGAGACACAGTCAGGAGCTAGGGAGGAGGACAAGAAGCACCTTGGCCATTTTTCTCATCAGTAATATACATCTAAACCACAGTATGCATATGGTGAAACCACACCGTAAGCCGATAAAACAGAACTGGAAAACAATATTCACCACCTGCAAGAGATTTTCCTTTGCTGCACCTGGCAGTACAAGCGTGCATGACACCTAGAGCATCATTACATGAATGAGAGCTCAAAATCCTTCCTCCCAGTTGCACCCCTCCCAGGGCAGCCCCTCTGCTGGTCACACCTTCCCAACCACCTGGGCATGCTCAGTCCCAGCAGGAGGAATGCTTCTCCTCCTCTTCTCTCCCTCTTCTAATAACCCAGCTCCCTTCCTTTCAATCCACCATTACTTGACAACTCAATGTATTGCCTTCCCTCATAGTTTACAGAAGTTATATATGGTGCAAATTATACATGTGAAAACATGATGCTTATTTTGACAGCTGAAGAACAAAAAAAAAAACCAACAAAAAAAACCCTAAAAACAAAACAAAACAAAAACCAAAAAGGAACAGGAGAAATAAAGAAGCGTAAATCAATGGAGAGAAACAAGGAATAATGTTTTGCAAACGGAAGATGGGAATCCTGTCTAAAACAAGAACTCAGGAGCCAGAAGTTCCTCCCATTGAACAAAGGAATTGAAAACAAAACCCATTAGAAGCAATCCAGCCTTCGCTGAAACACATACACATCACCATAAACAATAATAATCTGGCTCTTCATGTGTAATCACTGCATGCTAGCTTCACTTTATATTACTAACAGCCATTAACGTCAAGAGCAATTGAGCACATGGGCACCTCGCTGCCCCTGTGTTGCTCCTCAGACTGCAGTCGGCTCCGCAGAGAAAACCACCTCTCCCTGCCACTTCAACTCATGAATGGAAACAAGGCAACAGCTGGGGCAGCTGAACTGAGCCAAATGTAGCAAATACTATTTATTTTTTTCCTTTTTTTTTTTTAATAATACAAGAATTGTGTACTATTAAGACAGTACCAGAAAGGTAAATTGTAACCATCTGCTCACACAACACTGAATTCAAGACAACACATGCTGGAGCACTGCAAGGACAGAATTCATCACAATCCATGCTTCACATTTTGACGATTGATTTCACAGGTTACCATAATCTAAAAATGGCTACGAAGATTACGGACGCAAAAACTCAGAAAAGAAACAAGCATTAATCCAGCAGAGTTCATCCAGAATGTTCCACCTTCCTCTCTACACAACGTGTATGGGGGCAGGGCAAGCATCATATTCTGTCTCCCCACCATTTTGACAATATTTCTGAAATTTTCACAGAGAAAAAACAACAAGATATCCCTGCAGTGCTGTAGAAAAAGTTCAGATAAAACAAATAGCATTACATCACTCCTATGAATGTACAAGTTAAAACGCTCATCAGCTATATGGTCATTATAATCCTCAACTGACTGAGACATAGAACTAGAGTCTGACTGAACTCTACTACTTTCAAGGTTGAGCAATCTAACGAAGTACATACTTGTTACCATGCCCTTAGTAGCTCAGATGAGCCACAAAACTATAAAAGCCAAGGTTTTCTTCACGTATCAGCAAAGCTACCAGGAAGCTTCCAGGAATCTAACTCTAGAACACTGAAGGAATTCATTTTACAAAAATGTCTACAATAAACAGAGAATAAACTATTCATCTGGACCAATGCTTTATTTTTTAGTACATCTTTTCTTTTCAAAGCAGAACAGACTAAGTCAGTCACAGACACAGGCAAGCCACCAAGGTACAATAATTTAATGTCAGGACAAAGGAAGACATATGTGTCATGGTGGACCTATTTCACCCACTCATTGCATTCTAAAGCTACATCAAATTCAAATCCATCACTACAGCTACCAAATCTGAAGTAAGATTTCACATAAAAACCTACAGAATTGTGAATTCCAAATGGTTTTCCCTTAAATAAAAAAAAAAATCAGCAGAAAATGCTTACATATCTATCCTTTAATTCTCAGGTTTATAAAAAAAAAATCCTGCATTAAGCAATTATTGCATAAGTTTATATATATAAATTCACTGCCAGTCCCTCATGTACTTCTAATATGCATTATTGCATTAGAAGTAGCTTACAAAATGCCAGCTTGTATCCACATTATCTCAAGATACTTATTTTTGTTTTCTTTTCCACAGTAATTTCTGGATTTTGCTGTCTTCTTCACAATGACTTAAACAACACACTTAGGAGTCCTTTAGATAAGGACATGGAACAGAAACCTTGGAACAGTCCTCCAGAAACCTTGCTTGCCAGTGCCCATTATTTTATATAATTATTTAGCTAAGTAATATCCTATTACTTTACTAAGTATTTTATTACTGTATCAAGTATTATGTGCCATAAGGCTGAAGTTCTGTAACTTTAAGGACTATGGTTTTATCTTCTATTACATTAGATCTTATTTTCATGAACTATTTCAATGAGCAACTCATTTACTTAGGTTGTGAGAATTCAGCAGGAAGTCACCAGGCACTTCTATCCTGTTAAACAAAAATTTTCTGGCTGATTTCATGCATCCCATCCCCAGCTGAAAAGAACAGGGAAGGGCATAAACAGCCAGAGGAAACGAGTCTTCTACACGCGCGAGAATGACTTCTTTTCACTGCAAGCAAAGCCCGGTTCCTCGTTTGACATTTGTCGCCAAACCTTTGCAGAATTTCTGTATCACCGAACACATTTAACTTGTCTGTAGTTTCCATCTTGTTTTACTGGAAAAACCATTTAATATCTGCAAAAACGACACAATGTGGGGAAGAGCACTGCCATCGCTGTCTGGCAGGTAAGGAAAAGAGAAGAACCCCAATGGAGCTGTGGGAGTCTGAGCATCATCTTCTTAAACACACCATGCTAACCTACCCTCTGGCACAGTGCCCTGGCCCCGAAGGTCTGAAATTTCAATACATCTATTAATACCTTTGTTACTAGAAGTTTCCAGTTCCTGTCCCTTGAAAGGTCAATAAATGATACACACACGAGACTGATGGAATCATAATAAAGACATGTTTGCATTTGGAAAAATCCCAGTGTTAAAACCCTTAGAGCTTTTAGTGCACCCGTCTCTGCCCCTCCAAAAAGAAAATCTGGCACAATTATGCATGTAAGTAGCTAATTGTTTAAAAAAAAAAAAAAAAAAAAAACAAACCCAAAAAAACCCAAACCACAAAAAAAAAACCAACACACACAAGAAAACAACAAACCACCAAACAATCTTCATTTATTTATAATCAAGAGAAGTTCATTCAATAATCACATAAAAGCCACACTCCATTTATCTGAATAAATTCTACAGCAATTGATACCTCCTTTGCACGCAAAAAAAAAGGGTACACTACAAGTTAAATGTTATATTTTGATTTTAATTTGTTTTGAAGAAACTCCCGGTCACTGATGAAAGTTATTTGCTGTTATGGTAAAACATCCAAAATATTGCTTTGTAAATTAAAAAATTATCTTTTTAACAGACAAATTATTCTCTGCTTCCTGCAAAGATGAGATAGCCTTTGCAATTTTTCAGTTGCTTCTTCACATCAACATGCAGGTTATTATGGAACACCAAACACCATCATGGACTGATCAAACACCTTCACCCAACACCAGTAAAACTGACTCTGCTTTAGTGATAAGTCATCTGTGAAACCATTTTTAAAATATGAAAAGGCAAAGCTCTGAAAACTGCAGTTTTAACGCAGCCTTCACAAAGACAGATCACCACTCACACTTTGCTGGCATACCTGTGACCTCAGAAAACACTCAACAAAAAAGTTATTTTTAAATATTATTTTTAGGAACCTAATTTTTGAACTCTCTTTGAGTCTTTAAAACAGAACAAGTCACTAAACATGTTTTTGGAAATAAGCCTCTACAAATGTTCAGTGTTAAAAAATCAGATGACTTAGTCATTGTAAAAGAATATCACAAAGATATTTCATAAAAATACCATCTCTAAAAAAAATCCATAAAAATATATTATGAAACATATTGATATTTATGACATTGCTAATAAAATTATAGTTTTATTTTATAGCAAAATACTATTCATAAATACATTCTCTCTCTCAGAATTTAACATCCTTCGTTAGCCCTTCTGTGGAAAAATAAAATTGTGATTAATATATGCTTCCATCTTGAAAACATTTTGACAGTTGGAGATTACAGCTTTCTATGTTCAATATCCCATTAAGTATTTGGTTTCTAATCACTTTTTGGAATGCTTATCTAAATCTATTCAAAATAACGTGATAAACCCTAAACCACACGTAGGATCTGAGCACTGAAGGAACAAAATAAAGCCTAAGGTATGTATTGCAACTGCTGTTCTTTAAAAGAGGAAAATAAGGATTAAATAAATTACATGGAATAGGAATAACTCATTCTCCCACATCAGAGAAGAATTGCTGACACAGGAGGTGTGAGATTCATGGGCACAGTTCAGGATTTTGAGAGCATTACAGTAGTTGTCTAGGTACTGATCTTACACCATTCCACTTATTTTAAAGAATCATGTATTACACAAAAAACGTACATAGGAACTGAGCACTAACTGCCTGCGGGCAGTTCCCTTTGTGATCTTCTCCAAACATCAGCATATTAATTAAACAAACATACCCAAATCTCAAAAATAAAGGACTGGGCTCTGCTTAGCTCCCTGCTTCTTCCCAGTTCAGCCCCAACACTGCAGGGGATGGAGCCTCTCCCAAAGGGCTACCAACCTCCATGCCACAGCCAGCCCTTAGGAGATACTGGAGCAACCTTGCTGCGTTCCGGCTTTGCTGTCAGGACAGCAAACTGCCTTCCAGATAAAACTACGGGCACAAAAGAGTGAACGGATAGAGACTCAAATCAGAAAAAAATGTCACCCATTGCGTCTTCCCCTTAGCTCAGTTATGTGGCTAAAAGCCATTTGTATTTCAGAATTTCAAAGCAACTGCTTTGGTATACAAGTCAAGGATCTGTAAGTAAGAGAATAATAGATCCGAAACTTTGACCTTGCTAGCATCGTTATAAAACAAAGCCCCAATTCTTCTAAAGGTTACTTAAGGGGAAATGCAAGGGAAAAAAAAAATAAATACTGCTTCAGAGGAGAAAAAGGGTTAGGTGAAACAAAGTTTCTCCTTGAAGCAAATGGCAATGGATAACTTAAGAAACCAAGACACTGCATACCACTTTTACTCCATTTTTTAAGGAAACAAGTTAGTACTGTGGTCATAGAAGTAACAGCAGAGTTTGGGCTAGAAATACAGATACCACAATCACTTGGTGGCTTATGACTCGCCTAAGAATCTGTGTCGGTTTTGTGTAGCAGGCGGGGCTACGGTGGCAGTTTCTGTGAGAAGCTGCTAGAAGTTGCTCCCCTTTGTCTGGTGGACCTGGCCAGGCGTATGGTGGACCCGCTGCTGGCCAGGGCTGAGTCAACTGGCAAGAGTTGCCTCTGTCATGACATATTTAAGAAGGGGGGCGGGGGGAAGGGGAAGTTGTGAACAAGCAGCAGCAGAGACAGAAAGCAGGAGAGGAAGAGAGGGGGAGGCACGAGCCTCGTGGGCCTTGAGGCCCTCACCGTCTGGCCTCCCACCAGGCCCGGCCACAAGAAGTGAAAAGAGGAGACAGAGGAGATGTGAAGAGAACCTGAGAGGCGTCTGCATGAACCTGATCGTGAGGAATTTCTTGTGAGAGGAATGGCTGCAAACGCCAAGGTCAGTGGAGAACGAGGGGGAGGAGTAATGCGGCTCCTGGCCAAGATTCCCCTGCAGCACATGGTGGAGCAGGCTGTCTCCTTGCAGCCCATGGAGGTCCACAGAGGAGCAGAGATCCACCTGCAGCCCAGGGAAGATCCCACGCTGGGGCAGGCGGGTGCCTGAAGGAGGCTGTGGCCCATGGAGGGGCAGCCGTTCTGGAGGGACGGCACCTCATGGAAAAGGACCCAGGTCACACAAAGGACTGTAGCCTGTAGGAGGGACCCTACACTGGAGCAGGGGAGGAATGTGAGGAGTTCTTCCCCCAGAGAACAAGGAGCGGCAGAAAGCAACACATAATGAACTGACTGCAATCTCTGTTCACTACTCCCTCCCTGTGCTGCCTGGGGCAGGGGAAGAAGGTAGAGATAATTGAAAATAAAGTAAAGCCTTGGAAGAGGAGAGTGGTGGGGGGGATGTTGGTTTTTTGTTCTTTTTCTCAATATCCTGCTTTGGTTTTATTAATAATAATAAATAAACAGTTTTTCCCAAGTCGAGTCCATTTTGCCCCTAACAGTAACTTCAAAGATCTCACCCTGTCCTTACCTCAAACCCTCAAGATTTGTTATATTTTCTTGTCTCCATTCTCTTAGAGGGTAAGGAGAGTGAGTGAAAAACTGCATAGCTTGGTCCTGAGCGGGGCTAAACTACATTCAACAACAATGACAGTAAAACCATTACAAAGTATGGTAATATGCAAAAATTACAAAGTGGATTAGGAGAAAAGTGGTAACCATTCTATCATAGTCATCTGAATTCAGGTCTCAAAAAATTAGTGAATCTACAAAAATAACAACACTTATGTAATCAGTAAGCATTTCTGTTTCAACTTTACTGAGGACAGGTGGCTTTTTGAAATTGAGCTTTAAAATTTGTTGCAGGGATTATCAGTTTTATCAAGCATGAAACACTTTCAACACTTTCAATTAAAATAGCATAATATATATAGAATCATAGAATAGTTTGGGTTGGAAGAGACCTTTAAAGGTCATCAAATCCAATCCCCCTGCAAGGAGCAGGGACATCTCCAACCAGGTCAGGTTGCTCAGAGCCTCATCCAACCTGTCCTTGAATGTTTCCAGGGATGGGGCATCCACCACCTCTCTGGGCAACCTGTTCCAGTGTTCTACCACCCTCAACGTAAAACATTTTTTCCTAATATCTAATCTAAATCTGTCTCCCTCTATTTTAAGACCATTACTCCTTGTCCTATCACAACAGGCCCTCATACAGAGTTTCTCCCCTTCTTTCCTGTAGGCCCCCTTTAGATACTGGAAGGCTGCTATAAGGTCTCCCCGGAGCCTCCTCTTCTCCAGGCTGAACAGCCCCAACTCTCTCAGCCTGTCCTCACAGGAGAGGTGCTCCAGCCCTCATATCATCTTCATGGCCCTCCTCTGGACCCACTCCAACAGTCCTTATGTTGGGAGCCCAAGAGCTGGACACAGTACTCCAGGTGGGATCTCACAAGAGCATAGTAGAGGGGCAGAATCACCTCCCTTGACCTGCTAGCCATACTTCTCTTGATGCAGCAAAGGATGTGGTTGGCTTTCTGGGCTGCAAGCACACATTGCCAGCTCATATTTAGCTTCTCATCCACCAGTACACTCAAGTCCTTCTCCTCAGGGCTGCTGTCAATCCATTCTCTGCCCAGTCTGTATTTGTGCTTGGGATTGCCCTGACCCAGGTGCAGGACCTTGCAACTTGGCCTGATTGAACTTCATGATGTTTTCATGGGCCCAGCTTTCCAGCCTGTCAAGGTCCCTCTGGGTGGCATCCCTTCCCTCCAGCATGTCAACCGCATCACACAGCGTGGTGGTGTTAACAAACTTCCTGATGGTGCACATTTTACCTCTTTTCATAGCTTTAAGGGCACATGTTACATTTACCTAGTAATGTAAACGTGATCTATTAAACAAACTAACTCTTTAATGGTTTAACTGACCAAGCACCTTTTCTTTTGTGCATTCCACAGAGGATACCAAAATGGGATAGAGTCAACATGCAAGTGAGAAGTTAGTACTAAGTGGGAACCAAAAGAAATGACAAAATGATTAAACAATTTTCACCCTCAGATATAAGACTGTACAATGAGAGAGGATTCTATTATTTCAGAAGGCATATTACTTGGAAATGAAGTGGTTCATCCAAGTTACACAGCCATGTATAAATTGTGAAAGCAGAAAATTTGATCAAAATAATGACTAAAAGAAGTAGATACTGCATTATGTTTCTTGCAGTGACAGTAAAATAGAGATGGCAGATACCTTCATCTATGTCCCAGAAAACTAGTTATGCATTATATCATCTACCATATCCAAATACAGTGACACTTTTTAAAGATACCTATTTTATTTTAGAATGTGATTGTAAAAGGAAAAAAAAAAAATCAAATTTGCAAAGCAATGCATGTGTGTATATATATATATCCATGTGCATGTAGCATGTGTATATCTCTGAATTAATCAGATTAGATCCTAAGTATCTGTGCAGAACCTCATCTACTTGTTTATTTCAAACATCACATCGCCCACCACACAAAGAAGTCCTAGTACTTCAGCCTCTGAAGACAAACCAGTGAACATGTTTTGCCCTGTCCGAAGTAATAGCCAAACCTTGGTGGCTCCTATCGTTAATTGGAGATGATTACACCTGCAACAGAAGCCAGTAATGCTGAAGTAATGTTCAACTGGTAATTCAGCAGCTGAATATCTTAGACATACACTCAAGCCCTCTGATTCTTCCTTTGTCCACACAAACAATATCCCTAATCTCAAACCCTCAAAACAAGCTTCTGTCTCCAGCAGGCTCAAATAAAAACTCCAAGCCCCTCAGAAGCACACCACCATGGACAGTCTGCTTCACAGCAGCACTCTGACACTTGCATGAGACTTTTCTGTAAGTAATTATCACTTAGCTTTTTGACTACAAATGCATACTTACATAGTTTTTGGAGTAAAAAACACACAAATGAAGTGAAACGTGTGTAAGTACAAACTTATTTTTCAGGCGTTTTCCTCCAGAGCATGTTTCCTCTACATAAGCATGTTCCATTGCTCTCCAAAACACAAAGGATGAGGAAACAGGTACTGGAACATTTTTGTGTTACACTATTTGCAATGGTTTTGCAACAAGCCCAGATCAATTAATTTGTCACCAAGAACCAGAGCAAAGATCATTTGAGAAACCAGCACTTAAGGAACAAGGGAAAAGGGTAAAGTAGTTTTCAAACCATTATATTATCTAATGACTAGGGAAAAAACCTGCTCCCGAATCATGGTCTAGCTTTCAGGTAGTCTCAAAGAAGTTTCATGGTTTCTTTCAATAAATTCCCACATCATAAATAATGAATGGAAACATGTCTTCAGCAAAGTTGACCATAGCCACCTGTAACCAAAAACTGCGGGGTACGGATGCAGAGAGTACTTGGCTGTTCATCACTTGCAAGAGTACGAAGAAGCAGTCAGAGAACTATCAGTCTTCTGGTCTCATCTCAACAAAACGGACCAAAACCATGGCTACCTGCTATTGCCTCTTTACCAACAACATATGCAGTAACAACAGGATGGAGGGAAACACTCTCATTACAGTTCCCTCCAACTCCCATCACTTTCTGCAGGCAGGTTCCTCTCTTGCTTTGTCTGTTTTTGTGTCTTGCTCATTTTCTCCTCTCTCTATTTTCCATGTTCCTGCTACTGCTGCCTTTGTTCTTCCCTATTTTTCACTATTTCAGTAATTTTATTTTTTCAGTTGGTTTTCAACAGCTCATATGTTTTTAATGGTATAATTTATCTCATAATTAGTATCAGCCCCAATTTCAGCCAAGAGTATCCAGGAAACTGTACAAATACTCAGTTTTGGCTTTCAACAGCAAGCTAGAAAATCAGAGGTTAAGTTTAAAAAGTTTTCAAGCTGAAATTCACTTCAAACATGCACATTACAATTCTTTCATCCATATTCCATGATTGTAGAGACTCAGCTTTCATCCTCTAACCCAGCTGTCAGTCCCTTTCAGTCTTCTCAAATTTCAACCACAGTTTCTTTGCTTTACACTCATACAGTGTCTTACCTCATTCTTTCCCCCAGTATTCATTTCCTACCTTCTTTCCTTAGCAAATTATCCTTCAGTTCTTCTTGTCTAGATCTGTCCCCTTTATTTTGGGAGCTCTCCACATCTTTGAAGCTCCCTTTAGCATTCTCCCACCACCTCCTCTTTCTCTCATCTACTGCCTCTTCTCACTTTTGGTCACCAAAGCAAAGAAACACAGGCATCACGCCGGGAGCATCCATGTACCACCACACGTACAGGTACCACCCACTGCAGCCCTTGGATGCTGCTCCTGAGCACCAGGAGCTGGGCAGAAGAGGCAGGTGAGCTCTGTGGAGCCATATGCCCTTCAGTGGCTGAAGGAGCTCCTGGAGGACAGGAGGTCCAACTCCTGCTCGCTGCCAGGCTGCATTAACTTGCCTACGCAAGATGGGGCCCTATAGACCCAGCTAGACTAGACATGCTGTATGTTAGAGGATGACTAATTAACATTAAAGCCACATTTACTTAAGCAGAGAACAGATTCACTTTTTATTTTAGTGGAAATGGTGATTTGTACTGTGTATTTTATGTTCATCTATATTTTGCTGTAATTAACAGTAGTGGATAGCACGTCAGAGCACAGGATGACAGAGAAAGAGGCACACCTTCTCGTCAGCTTTTCATTGAGAAATAGTGCAACGGACCCTCATTAATTCAAATCATGCTAGTAAGACCAACATTGAATTATTACATTACTGTGAACGAGTTCCAGAACAAATAGCATAAAAGGATTCTTAACTGTGAAGTGTACTTTACTCACTTGGGTAGACAGCCGTAACACAACTATAATTATTCATTACGCTCTGAAATTACAACCTTTTTAACAATATGAACCTTCATCATCACATCAACCATTGCACTTCTGCTGGGCAATGTTGAAACCTGTTTTTTAATTGTTTTTCCTAAATTCTTAAGTGAGAAAATTAACAAAGATGTTCTGGCATATATAACAAAGACATAGTGGAAAAAAAAAGGAATAATTTGTATCAGTATTCTCATAAGAGAAGAAATTTTCTTCATAAAAATACAAGACTCCTCATGATGTGCTTTTTCCATAAGATGAGATGGTTTGGATGGAGAGAAAAGATATACTGGTATACCAAGAAGATTGTTATTAGCCCCACAGCAAATAGTTTAAGTCCATTAATACCACATGGCCTTCCAATGGAGTCTGGAAACTCAGATAGGAAGAGAGCACAGAGCTGTACTTAGGAGTAAGAAACATTTCACTAGTATTTAAAGGAACATGTAATTATTTTTATTTACTCATTTTATTTGATGGGAATACTTCAGCATCACTCAGAGAAAAGGTACAATAACTTGAATTGTTTCTGCACTTTTAATATAAAATCAAATAAATATAGTAAAAATACATTAAATATAATAAATACAGTATAATAAAATAAATATAATAAAATATAATAAATATAAATAAAATATAAGCCCGTATCTGGTTTGGACCAGGACAGCATAGTAGGAAGAAGGGTACCAAGCCAGTGGCAAGCAACCAATCTGATCTATTTACAGTTGAGCAAAGGTCACCTTGTACCTTGTAATCCAGGCTGCTATGATCCAATGAAATGAGTAAAACTGAGCCACGCATCTTAGGAAGCCTAACAGTTACATGCTTGTATGTACTTCAGGAGAAATGGCTAATTAAGGAATGGCATGCTGTACACTGAACCTGTTGTTAAGAACTGCCATTATATTTCAAACAACGATGACCAAAATATTTGTAGAATTAAAGAAAGAGATGCAAATCTCTCTTCGGGCATTTAAAAAGCTGCATCTATTTCCTCAGGGCAGGATCAGCTCTGCCTACATCATCCTGACAATTGTCTAACCTACCCTTAAAAGCCCTTAAGGATGAAATGTCACCTGGAAACAGAGTATGTATACTACAACGCTCAACCTGTTCACAGAAATGCAGAGCAACATCAGACGTCTGCAAGACTTCTAGTTTGCAAGTGAACTGGTAACAACTGGAGGGAAGTTTTCCAGCTCTTCTCCATTTTACTTTGTGTCACCTAATCCAGGTTTCCCGGCTATGCTCATTGCGTGAGTTAAGAGAGGAAACATCTACTGCATCTAATTTTCTTCTGAAACCCAGTGATAGATTGACTTGGTTTAATGTGCTTTGTTCTTGATCAGACTGTTTTATTCCAGACGCCTTCAAACACTGTACCTATTTTTCTCCAGTTATTTTCTCAAAGGAAGTCAAGCCAACTAGCCTATTGCTCTGTCAGCTTGCACTCTCCATTAAAGACGGAAAAAAAAAAAAAAAAAAAAAAAAAAAAAAAAAGGGGACAGAGAGAACAGGAAGGGGAGAGACAGTACCCCCCCCCTGCCCACTTTCCTTGGCCCTTACCAACCTCCAGGGACTTAGTGAAATGAGAAATTCTAGAAAGCTCTATTATCTCCCAAACTGAACCCTCCACCCACACAACCTGCCACCACAAGAACCTCTAGCTCAAACCATAAGTCACTGCATACAATTTCGTATTTGAAGTTGTTCTTCACCTACAAGCATTAAGGCTGGTCTACACCCTTTGCAAGTATGGCTAGAGTGAGTTGGAAAATATTTATTGTGTGGATGTTCTCCACAGATGTCCTGGTTTGCTTTGTGTCACCTTCTCTAAACTACATCTCTTCACTCAAGTTTACCATCTACTTCTGTATCTTCATTTGTCATACATCCCAAAATGCTCCACACTGTGGCATTTCACAAGCAGCACATCTTTTGTCATATCCATTTTACTTGTATTTCTGCGTACAAAAGCAGTGCTTGTATCATTTCCCAAAGGTTTTTCATTTTATACATTTCAAGAAGCTTTAAAAGAAAAACCGCGAGACTGCCAGAAGCAGTAATGACTTCTTCACTTCCACAGAGTGCTCTATCATACTTAACACGCACTGGAGTATTTGCAGGTTTTAGAAGAGGGCCTAGACATCATTGTACTAATGTAAGGCATTTGTCATTGTGAAGGTCAGCAATTCTTTCCACATTACTGAAAAACATCGCAGACAGTACGTAATCATAAGCTTTGTTACACCGCATTTTCTAATAGCTGTAATAGTCTATTGTCTGCTCCAAGATGAGTAAGAAAAACAAATATCCCCATCTCTTACAGATACATTAAATATAAGCTTTTTAGTCAGCATATACAACTGCAAATCTTTGTGCTCTAAAGTCCACTGAAAGATTGTACCATTTGCAGTGCTTTTACTGCTTAATGTTTGGAGAAGAAAGATTAATTGCTGCAGAGCTCAGTCCTGAAAAGACCCAGAACCAGCACCTTTCCTTCTTTTTCAAATGCAAATACATTAATTGCAGTATTTCCATTTGCATGCTGACAAAAGTATTAAACTTTGAGCTTTAAACTCCTGCTTTGGGGGATTTCTCTGGGCTTAGTGCAACAAAACCTTAGACTCATTTTGCGCACTCTTTTCTTCTTTAATTTTCGGTAATCCCTGCTCCAGCTTTGGGCAATTCAAAACAGCAATGTGTTTCTGAACAAAGGCTCATATATTTTTTTGTTTCTTATAGATAAAAAAGTAATTCAAAGATATTAAACAGATTAGTGAATATGGACTAAGTGCAATTTAATGAATAATAGCTTGCGAGAAGAAAACCTTACATTTCTAAAAAACTTAAAGCAGTAAGTAGTCCTTCATTTCCACTGTTGAGGACTACAGAAAGAACTTCAGTATAAAATACATTGGGGTGTACAATCCATATGCATTTGAGAAGTATCCACAAGAAGTATTTTAGAATTACCTGAAATAACAAAAGATCCAACTACACTGAAATATTTTCCACAGGAGTCAACAGACAGGCACAAATTCTTATGCCTGCAGAATTTGTCCCCAAGAGGTTATATTCAATTATCATCATTACCAGATGTTTCTTCTCTCCAGATTCTGGGATCAAAGACCTCCCTGTGCGTATCCATGTATTAAGCGAATGTTCTTTCTGAAGCGTCTCCCTCTCTGTCTGGCTCTTGCTCTGAAGTGCACCACTGCAACTGTCTAGCTCCTGAGACTTAAATTTGTAAGAAAAATACCACTATACCCAGAGAAACCTGGGAACCCTCACAAGGGCATTTTCCTCAAGCCAGTGTTGGCGACTGGAGTAGACTACAATGAAATGAAGAACATGAAATTGAAATAGTTTTCTTAAATGTTAAATTTTAATCCAGTACCTTCAGAAAAAAAAAAAAAAAAAAAAAAAAAAAAAAAAGCACCATCTCCAGGCAAATATATTAGCAATAAATATAATTAGAGATCCTAATTTCACTGATAGGCATATATAAACAGAATCAAACAGAATTTGATAAAAAAGGGTTTTATTTAAAAGGAAAAAAAAAGTAAATCTGATAATGCCTTTTCTCCTCCGTACACAGTTTATCACTCTCCTTTTCAGAAGAATTTCAGCCTGCTTTCTAAATAAAAAAGTCACTGCACTGTAGAACAGATCAGTATTATTTACGAAGACTGGCAAAATGCTCACATAGAAGATATTCCATCCTAAGACAAGATAGAAACAGCAATTACCTGGATCTGAAACCAAAGTCTTCTCAGACTCAAGAAGCTAAAACTAAATGCAAGCAGCATCTGACTTTCCCCCTGCCATTCTCGGAGAAGTTGCAAAGAGATTACAGGAATGTTGTATGTAATACCAGACACAGGAAAATAAATTTTTAAACAGGGAATGAAGTGACACCATCATACACTATTTCCAATGCTTTCAAACTATTAAAAGTCAGTCTCATCATTACTTCAGGTAAAATGAGATATTATCCTCTACTATTAATTTTCACTCAGTACATACATATTCAGTGACACTTCTGGACATACTTTAATATGATGCTTTAAAAGACTGCTAATATAGGTTAAAGAGATAATAAGCCGTTGCGTCCACCTGCAATTACAAGCCAGCAGCACCTCAATCTACAAATATTAAAGAAAAAAATAGTTTTAGACTGAGAATTTTTTTTAAATGAAACAACAGCACTATACCTTCTTTCTGAAACTGCAGTTGAAGATACTGAATTCTGTCACACAAGAGACTTTCTGTGTAAGACCAACACTTTCCCAAGCCAAGCTGTTTTCTGCATAGGCTGTGATCACTTGCTAAATCCTGTGTAAATCTGCACACAGTCTGCAAGGCCATTGTTTTCAAAAGTTTCCATGACAAATCCAGTGAGGGTAATATTTGTATTATTTTTCATCCTAACATTTACAGTTAAAGTAGATGTACACTGATGGGCTCACCTCAAGAATAGGAGTAATCAATATTTAAATCCTTTGAGGTTTTGAGAAGGAGACTACAGTTCACATTCAGCTTTCTGAAGTAAGCAATGCTTCACGCAAATTAATAGTAATTAAAGGACAGGTCCATCCCATATTGCCAAGTAGGCAATCTATTCAAGGAAGTTATTGCTTCAAAGTTGTATTTTGTACAGATTTCAAGTCAATAGTACACTAGAGTCTTCTCACTTATCTTTCCTGAAAGAAATAACGAGCTGCAAAAAAGCAAAAGTTCTGGACTGCTCTGCAGCAGTGACATAATAAAGAAATACCAGAGACTGAAACTCACATGAATCATAATAGGAAACATCCACGTAAGTCTTGTTATCAAAAAAGGCACTAAATATCAGACATTACACAAAGGTGAACATCACATATGTTAAGAACATTGGAAAGTCATCCACAAATGGTAAAAGTGAGAAGGAAAACAGGACTTTGCAACACAGCCATTTCATTAAGATTTTTTTAATATCAGCCAACCTGCCAATCAAAACCAGCACCCTGCATTTCAGGGCATGGTCAAGCAGAAATACAAAGGCTATTCAAGCTTCCACAAATTAAGAACATAGCAGTAAGATCAGAACTATAAAAAATATGGCCTGTTTAACACACTCTTTACACACCAAGGTTCTCCAACTTTTCCCAAAAAAACTCCACAAAAAAACCTCATTAATAAAACCAGCTCACACTTCAAGGTGAAGGAAATCAAGAAGGAGATGCAACTGTCTGACAACTAGTATACAATAAATATTTTGGTGGTGTTTTTTTTTTTCATTTGAAAGTATTGTTTTTCTCAAAACACCCATAAGCATATTTTTTAGAAATCTTTAAAAACATATATACATACTTTCATGGTTTAGCCCCACTTAGCAGCTAAAACACCACACAGTCTCTCACTCACTCCCCCTCTCACCACCCCACATGGTGGGATGGGGAGGAGAACTGGTAAAGAAAAGAAAGCAAAACTCATGGGTTGGGATAAACACAGTTTAAAACAACAACAGAGGAAAAGAAGACAGATATTGGAAACAAACAACAAAACACCCAATAACAGAAAATACTTAAGCACATAATTTACAGTACAGTGGATCCAGATGCGCAGATCTCTCCCAAGCAGCAGGAACTTGCCCCTCAGCACAGTCCCCACTTTACGTACTGAGCATGATGTCACAGGGTACAGGACAGCCCTTTGGCCAATTTGGGTAAACTATCCCAGCTGTGTCCCCCAGCCACAGGTGCCACCAACTGGGGTGTTCTTCTCCCAGCTCAGGTGAAGATGAATTCTATCCTAGCCAGAACCAGGGCAGTACTCTTAATATTTATACAATCAGATTAGAGAAACACATTTTCTGTGTTAAATCAGACTGACTTTGTGTGTTGCACAATACATGCTCTGCTGAACCAGTAGTAGTCCAGATCCCAATCAAGCAGCAGCCTGGCACGCTGTGCTCCGTATTAGTCAGCATCTTTTACACACCTGTCAGACACTGTTCTGAGAGCCCGTCCTGCTTAAACATTGAGCTCCTTCCTTCTACAAATGGTCAGTACACCCACTCAGCACACCAATGCCAGCCACGAAAAGTTTCCACCTGCTACTCCAACCTCCAACTCTATCATCCAACCTCCCAACAAATCTTGAGGCAGAAATAATGACAGTTTTCAGGTGGACCATATTGGTGCGTTTTACTGTTTTGAGATTTATTTTAATATAAGTAAAAGATGTACTAAGCCAGATACTCAGTTAAAGCAGCATTCCATACAAGATCTAGAAAGTGTGGGACAACAATTGATTTCTGCTAATATGTGCTAATATAAGGTATAAGTATACCTGAGCACAGAAAACAGTATCATTGTCAAGTGCCAATTTTAGAACCCTTATTTATTTAACTGAAACCAAAATAATTTTGAGGCCCAGTGGCATGCTCTTGCAACTTTGTATGGTAGCAGGAAAGCATGTCACAAGGAGCTGGATCTGCTGTTGCGATGCTGCAGGGCACAGGATGAAGCTGCAGGCAGAAATAACAATAGCTACCAGATGGCAACCACAAACTTAGGACACTGCCAGCCATCCCCTCTGGCATATTTCACCTACTGACAGCTACAGTCACTTATAACATCGTCAATACAACCTGTCCATCTACAATTACCTATAAGGGTAAGTCAAGTTTGAGGTCAAGTTTCTATCAAATCTTAGTTATCTTTCGTAACAGGGCACTACTTGTTTGACACAACTTATGTAATGTACCTGACATGAAAACCTTTAATTTCAGGAGAAAAAAGAAGAAATAATTAGAGAGGAAAAGCCCTAAATTAAGGACGAATATCGTAAAATACTTAACCCTGAAAGAAAGAGTAACTTACACATCAAAAAAGTTACAATGCGGCTTGAGAACCTATACTAACAATCAACACCAAATCCATAATGCAATCGAAGCTTATGAAAGCTGTGTTCTATTTCTGAGCAGATCGCACTTTCCTTGCAAGTTACATTAGATACACATCACAAAGATTAAAACATATCTTTTTTTAGTAAAAGGTCTTTTAAAATGGGCTGTACCTGAAAATTCTCAAATTCTCCTAAAAATGTGAAAGAACCTTTACAAGCCTTTCAGCACCATTTAAGAACAAAAAGTAGGTCTGTCTTATTTCCTTCTAAGAGCAGAACTGCACAGTTAGTATTGACGTGTGCAATTACACATTACAGGAAAAGGTATTTCAAATAACAATATTCATCACAAATAAAGCTAGAACACTTTCAACACCAGAAGAACCCTTTACAGGAGTCTGGAAGATTTCATTCATCCACACATATTGAGAGTGGTAATGGAATAAACAGATTTGTTGGATTTCATGTAACTAAAAAATAAAAACAAAATGCAGAGAGCATAGAGTAATCCAGATTCTTGGTCAGTCTAACCTATCATCACTAAATTCACTTCATTCAAATTGTGATAACTTACAGGAATTAGAGATCTGGCCTAGGACTTATTTCTAGCCTTTTAGGCATCTGATCTGAAGTAGAAGCATTTCTTAACTGCTTTAAGACAAAACAAAATTACTGATGTTTTTTGAGTAGAAGAAATGTATTAAAAAAAATTAAAAATCCACGAACAAAAGCATATACACTCTACATTTTTGCCCTGCAAGGGAGTATGGTAAAAACCAAATATTTATGGATTTCTGAACTGCAAAGAGTTACATGGAAAGCCTTCACAGTTTCCTTATGACACACGCCTTCATGAAGCAGCAAATGAGGTTACGAAGTATACTCAGGTACAGTGCCAAAGCCACCCAGTCCACACCAGCACTGATAAGTGAATGCACTCTAAATATTGGCATGCAAATAAAGCATCCTGAACAATTCTCTCTGCTTCCAAATTTGACACATTTATTACAGCCTGAAAAAAAAATCTTTAGAAAGTAGGCCAGGTTTTCACTCAGCTAAACTTGGCCACAAACACACAATCTGTCAGGAATCAGCAGCAGCATCACAAAGAAACACAGTCTCTTTTGTGTAAAGCTGGGTAATCGTGAAGCCTGCAAAAAGAACAAGGTACCAGGCTTTAAAAATAGCCAAAACAAGAAGCTGCACAACAATCAAAGCTACTCAAGTATAATTACCCCAACAGACTGATGCTGAATTTAAGAGCACAGATAAGAAAAGGAAAATATTCTTCAGCCTACACTATGATAGATAGCTTGAGTAACACACCCAGGAGAAGTATAGGAATGCATGTGATACAGACACAGAAGTGATACAGGCAATAAACTATTATCTGCAAAAGAAAATCATGCTCTGTTTTAGATGCAACGTTTTGACAAGGAATTGGAGGTCCATTCCTTTCTTTCCTTACTTTACTCCCTCTTTCACATAGCCATCACATTGGCCAATTTGTTTCAAGTCTCTACTCAGTGATCCAGGTGAAAACCAACACAATCTGCTCTCATTCTCAGGGAGATTTTACATTGGGCTAGGTTTATAATATTCTCTAAACATTTTGTGTCAAAGTTTTACAATTAAAACTCCTTAAAACAGAGCATTTGTGTTACCTTAAGTATACACTGAAATCAAGTTAGATGCAGAAGTGACATAAAAGCCTCATGACAGCAAATCTGACATGCTAAGAAACCTGTGGATGGGGTGCAGGGAGTGTCCTAGATGCGACATGAAACTTTCCATCTCAAACAGTCCAGCCTAGGTATTGCTGTTCACCTGCTAGCACCCTGTCATATAGCATCTGTAAATTCATCATCTCAACGACATCTCTGACAAAAAAAAACCATGCTAAAACTTCTCCGGCGGCATTTCCACTTATCTAAAGGAAAGAGATAGAAAAACATTTTGCTGCAATCAGTGTTTATGCCATTTCCCTGGCATCATCTAATCTCCTGAATTTTAGAACATGGCAAGCAGCATCATTTCTTCTTCTTGCCTCTGTGTCTTCGAAAGAGCTATCAGATAATGACTCCTGAGTCAGCTCGAGACATCTATAATCCATTTCTTCAGCACTGTTTGCTGACGTCCCTTATGTTTTAAAAATGCATTAGCAGAAAAACGTTTATTCCCACCCTAAATCCAACTGACCTTTCAGACGACTAGGTTTCTCTAGACCATAAGCTTCATCACGCCTCTTCTACACTGTCAGTCACACATCAAAATTCAAAGCTCTCTACTTCTAAAGAGGTCCCTTAGGAAGATCAAAAGCCAATCCTTCTCTTTCTGCAGCAAGGATTAATTCA
This sequence comes from Chlamydotis macqueenii, assembly GCF_036417535.1. Classification (NCBI taxonomy): domain Eukaryota; kingdom Metazoa; phylum Chordata; class Aves; order Otidiformes; family Otididae; genus Chlamydotis; species Chlamydotis macqueenii. The sequence goes on from NC_141556.1 coordinate 136,188,542, forward strand.
GAACTAAAAATCTCATTTCAACTCTGAAGACATATTCGCTTTACCAAACATTTTTTCTCTCCAGTTGAGAATAGCAGAGACATGAACTGGCTTCAGACTACCTAGTCTTCACTGCTGTTACTGTGAGCTTACCGAAAATGGTGCCCCTTGTCCTGACAAGGTTCATTTAAAGGCAATGAAAGTAGCTCGGTTAAAAAAAACAAAAACAAAAAACAAAAAAAACCCAACAAAACAAAAAACAAAACAAAAAAAAAACACACACAGAAAAACTTGTTGAGATTTCAGAGGCAAAGTGCTGGCAAATGAAAATCTACCTCACAACAAGAACAGATCTTGCTAAATTGCCTCCAATGCTAAAAGCATGGTATCAAATTGGCACATTCAGCTTTTTAAAATGTCCTGTTCGCTCAGGAGCGCAGCATGTCCCTCCACACTCCTCACCAGTTCAGCGACACCACTGTTACAGAAAAGAAATGAAACACACACAAGTGAGTAGAATCCACACAAAATTTGTCCCAAACAAGACAAAAAAAAAAAAAAAAAAATATTCATTTCCACTAACTTTTCTCCCCAGAAGAAAAAACAATGAAGTACAATAGGAAAGCAGAAGTCTGTTTCATGCCTCAACTTCAACAAAACTACTGAGCACAACAAATACATAATCTTAAAATAAAACTAACAACAATGTGTCTATTCACAAGCTTATAATTTAGCTTATTCTTAAGTGCTTTGTCAAATCAGTTCCTTAATGAATATGCAATTAAAATTGCAGGGTAAATGTGTAGCATCATAATAACTTATGTGGCTAGAAATATATAAATATGAAGTTAAAGATTCACTCGTATTAATGAGATAGCTCACAAACTTTTCTGGTTATATTCTGGCCTACTTTATTTAATCTGAAGTTTAAAAAGAGTCTTACCAGAAAAGTGCTTTGGTTTCTGCCAAATCTGTTCCAGTAGTTTAATATTTCAGCTTTCCCTGATGTGTGTGCACTGCTGACAGCTTAAGAAAGTCTTTCAGCAGATATAAGTATTAAGCAATTAGCAACGTTTATCTTGTTCTTTTCACACAAAAAGGTGAAAGGCAGGTTAAAAGGGTAGAAACGCACACACACAAAACTAGACACAGAACACAGATGTTCAATCTGTAAAAATGTATCAAACCAGCACACATGCCCACCACAGATTTTAGCTGATCAGAACCTCCAAAAAGAGGCGTTCTTAAGGTATTTATTTAGTATTTCTAACACTAAGTTACAGTTTCATCACTTCAAGGATTCCTCTTCCTTCTCTAATACATGACAAATAACAGCATTTATTACTTTAAATACATACTCTGACAAAGTCTGTTCAACAATTGTGCACGTTTCAATCCATTCTGCTCATGCAAACGGCTGTTCCTAAAGATAAAATCCAAATCAGTTTATCTGAACTGCTTCAGCTGATGAGACCAATTCAGCTCATGTCACCTGCAGACTCCTGTCCTGCTGCTTTTCCAGATACATAAACTCAGCTGTACAAGAAAGTAAAAAGAGATTTCAACTAAGCTACGTTTAATAACTCCACAGAATTTAGTACCTCTAATTTGCTACATTCTATTTCATCTGCTCTGTATTTCAGTAAATAGGATGCTTTGGACCATCGTAGTCTGCCTGCAAAACCTTTCCATTTTGGAAGACAGCAATTCATAAACAACTTCAAGGTACCAAGCACCCCTCAAGTACCCTGATGATTTGTGATGGTTTATATATTCCCTCTCTCCTCTGAAAATATTATGTGGTGCTTTTCCACAAGAAAAGAAAAAAAATAAAATCTCCCGCAAACAATAACAGGCAAACTGTGTATAAAATGACAGGATGGCTATATCCAAAGTGCTGCAAAGGCAGAATATAAATGAACAAAGACAGAAGCATTATCTTCCAATTTTGTACTATTACAGTCATTTTAAGTGTCGCTTGTTACAAGAGTAAGCTTGAAATTGGGAGACAGATGCATACTAATCATCACTCAACACTCTCCATTTAATTCTGTATTATTGGGTTCATCGTTTTTCTTCTTTCCTTTTTCTTAAATGAGGTTGAACTTTTTACAATTACACCGTCTATTAACGAGGTCTTTGTACTTCTCAAAGCACTACTGCTGCTGCTCCCCCATTTAGGCACAGCCCTATGCATGCCCATGGAAACACAGTGAAAAGCAGAAGGAGACTGCATTTCAAACAAAGTTACGTTCCACTATTCCTTACGAGTCAACTACAACACACAACTTTAGTAGGCGGCAGTGTCCTGCATTTGTACTGGGGTAAAATCATCATTAACAGATGACAGCAGTCAGTGCATTGGAGACAGAGAACACAAAGGGAGAGAGAATCAAAACAACATACACGATGCTGTATGTCTCATGAATCTGTAATATTTTTAATTAGATGGTGAAAACAGTTTCAAATTAAGGGAAGAGCAGCGTAGGTTAAGCTGCAAAACCCAAAAGGCTATGAACATCTCAATTAATGATTTTAAAGGCAGTTCTTTCAGTTTTACACACATTGTCTGTATACTAACTAGCTACAAAAAAATAAGACACAGAGTGGGAATGTTTGTCAAAACATCCTACAGTCTCAAAAGAAAATGAAGTGAATGCTTTCATCGCTAAACACCAACAAACCCCAGGTATTGACAATAATGTCAATCATCAAAAACATTCACACACACACAGAGCTCCCAGAATTACTTACGAGAAGAAAGACGGTATGAAAGCTGGAAGAGATCATAGCTGGCCAGCTAGGAGTGCTCCAGACATTACAAAGTAGGAAAAAAAAAAAAATATATATACACATGATATTATGCTAAAATATACTATTACATTTGTATTATTAAATATGTATATTGAAAATAATTTTTGATTAAAAATATCTGTGGTAATCTATACTGATTGTCAGGTTATCCAATAAATTCCCATCATTCTCAAAGGGAATTTTACACTGAAATCTATGGAAGTTTCAACCACATGGATTTTTTTTTTTCAAGACTGGGGGGAGGGAAAGATAGTTCTCAATTCTGTTCTACTTTGATTTCCAGACTATTTACCTGCAAGTAGCTTCTGCTTCCCTTGAACTGAATGGTGAATATTTCACACGTCACCAGAAAGCAAAGCACCAGGAAGACCTCGATGACACTACCATCACTTTGTCTCCTCTCTCTGCTGAGCAGCTATTTATTGAACTCCCACAACCTCTACCCTTCAGACGTTTTTGCTCTATGGTGTACACAGCTTGTACAATACAATTAATGCAGCAGGCACTAGAAAGAGAAAATCCAGGATGGACTGGGACAGCATTTTTCTGCTGAGAGCTCAAGGCTTTTTTTAACTCCTCCCTTAAAAAAAAAAAAAAAAAACAAACCACTTACTCTTGCCTGAAGTTTACTGTTGAAATAGATTTCAGAAGTGTGTTACAAACTTTTTAAGCCCAAAGAGACTTTTCTCCTACTTTGGATCCTTCATGCAAAGCAGGCCATCCAGTAATTTTAAAAGGTAGAAGAGGATTTGTGGCCTGCACAGGAAAATAGGTATTAGACCTTAATACTTAGTATTGAAATCAAGGGACAATTTCACTTCATGACTAGTAAAATAGATAGAACTTCACAACACTGAAGTGAGCCTCATCTAATCAAATTCACATCAAGAAAGATACTCCAGTAGGGACCCTGGGCCCTCTGCATCTGCCAGGGACCCTCTGTGCTTCCCAAAATAATGGCCCCCTGCAATAGCTCTGGCAATGTTACACAGCTGAGACTAGCTTCTAGTATAAAAACAGTCCTTCCCTTCATGTGAGTTTTACAGCAACCTTGATCTAAAATATTTCATTTTCAGAAACCAAGGCTAGGGAGAGCATCATATTTTACTCATAAAAATTATTGACAGGTAGGTTTTTCAAGACACTGTGACAGGAGGACAGAACACTTCAACCTCTTGAGATATTTACTAGTCCCTTTCCCTGTGAGCTAAATACAATTTTAATCAGTTATAAAACAATGCTAAAAGTTGCCAAGAAACTCTCACTTCATTCATGAAGATCAAGAAAATCAACATCTGTGCTAGAAGTGTCTTCTAAACTTGCTTTTGCTCTTTATTCTGCTCTCACCCCAAAGGTCTTCAGTATCTGAAACCTAATCCTGCCCTGCGACCTTACTTCTTTCTTGAAGCTAAGACCCAAGAAGTAGCAGTAAGTTCAGTCCACTTCTCAGAGACCATACTTCTGGATTTTCAGTGACCATATTTCTGAATTCTAACTGCACAGCTCCATCATCTGCCTCACAATAAACTCAAAACACTCCTGAATGAACAGAAAACCTCCAGCTGTGCCTCTCTGAAATCCATTCCATGCTCCCTGAAATCTATTTCATACTGTAAGCCAAAGGAGGAAGGCAAAAGGCAGAGGCTACTGCAAGGAAAACCCTACCCAACTGTGTCCTCTCAACATGGAACTCTGTTATGTTTACCAAGAAAAGAAAATACCATTAAAGGCATTCACAGGACTCATGAAGAAGAAATTATTTTATTACATAAAAGCCTATATTGAGGGGCTGCGTAATGCGTAAGTAGAACTGGAATTGGGTGCTTTTTAGTACAAATTTTCTAAGGAAGATTCCTGTTCAGGAAGTGAAGTCAATTACTATATCCTAGCTATGAAGTGCACAAGAGGTGGGGAACTTTGTTTAAATATTCCTCTTTTACCCAGTAATTAACAACTCTGAAACAAATTATCCGAATTCCTTACAAAGTAAGACTTCAATGTATTTCATGTTTATTGCAAACAACAGAAATTACACTAAAAAACAGGGCAGTTTAATTATTACTCTTGAAAGCTACAGCACCTTTGGGTGTCAAAAGTAGGAGGACTTAAGGAGAGTGACTTGTAGTCTAATACTACTGAGGGCATTTTTAAAAAGTTTAATTCATCAACTATAGCATTTAAAAAATTCTTACTCAGAAGATATTAAGTTTAAATGGATTTGTACTAGAATTCCACTTGGAAAAGAATTGTTTTCTTGTTTTTTTAAAAATCACCAATTTTGCTAAACTTACCATAATGGTGTGTTCAGTCAAGCATGACATCTATGAACAGATTCCTCATCAACGTCTTCCTGTTATATATTTTTAAGTTCAAAAGTATTCAAGAGACTAAAAGAAAAACCTATTGCTAGTCATTCTAAAAACACTGGGGGAGTGTTTTTTACAAAAAAACCAAAACACCAGTATGTAAATTCTCTAATAATAGATGGAGCTACAATAGTAGCAGAGAAAATACAAGTGTAAAAGTAGTATTTTTCTACACTTAGTTGCCTTTTTTAGGTTTTTTTTTTGTTTGTTTTTGTTGTTTTTTTTACTGTGAGAACACAGTATTGGTACATTAAAATTAGCAGCTAAAGCAACTAGCACCAAAGAGTTTTTAAAAAGCTAGCCAAGGAGATTACAGTTAATACAAAATGGATTTATAGAAAAAATATTTCAACATAATTCCAAATTATGTTTTGCAAGGTTAGAAAGGTGATTGATAATAGTTCTCCAATTGTGATTACAAGCTTGTCACCTTTGATTGACTATATTTCTAGCAACATCCTACCATCACCAGTGTTTTCATTAAATTACTTGGAAAAAAAATGACTGCTTAGCCATCTGATGACACAAAACTAGGTAATAAATAATTAAGCCAAGAAAATTAGTGGTATGGACCACTGAAGACAGTGATTTGACTTCAATAAACAGCAAGGCTCAAGTAAAGAGCCACAGATTAACAAAAAAAAAATTAAAAAATAAAAAATAAGACGACTGCACTTAAAGATTGATGAATTTCAGTCTGAAAAACCTCTAAACAAGATATAGGAATCATAAGAGCTAACAAACAAAGCAAACTTCCTATAAAAAGCCACAGGGAAACAAATAAAATTAATCTTGAATCTATACACAGGAATATTAGAGAATGTATGACCTCTGCTGTTGCAGCTCCCCTGAGACAGCATCAGAGAATAATATCCAATTTGGGTACCCACATATTGAAGAGGGTTCAGAAAAGAGCCAAGAGAACAACTGAAGGGACTGAAAAGCATGTTTTACAATGAGCACACCAAAACACCTAACCTTGTTAGCTTGTCAGAAAGAAGGCTAAGGGGCAAGTTAATACAAATTGAGAATAAGGAGCTCTGTAAATCAACTCTTGTAGCCATGCTGCCTCAGACTAGAAAAGGTCACCATATGGTTAAAAAAAAAAAAAAAAAAAATCTGTGAACCTTCTACCCTTTAGAAGTACTTAGAAGAGGAAAAACAAAGGCTAAAAGGCAGTGTTGTTTTCCAAGAGAAATATTTAGAACATGAAATAGCAAAAGGAATGGAAAGAGCACTAACATGGACTTCTTACCCTTTCTGCCTGCCCTGTGCTACAGCTGACCGAAAGAGTGAGAGTGACAGCTGGATCAAACAGAAGAAAGGCTTTGTTCCCTGAAGATGCCTTAGTTAACCCACCAGAGTTATCAAAAGAAAAAGCAAAGCTGTCAGCAATCACGCAGTATAAATAAAGATGAGATGCAAATATATTGATGACAGCAACATTTCAAACAGTATTTACACAACTGGTTGCATATTAAGGCCTTTTTTTTTAAAAAAAAAACGAAGTCAGCTAAAAGATGAATGTACAGAAACCGATGGCAATACATTTTTTTTTACTGAAGGCATTAGGCCAGCTGTGATTCTCTACACAACCCTTTGAGATGCATATTTAAATGATCTTTTTCTTCTCTGAAAATCATATTTAGCAAAAACATCCCAGCAGATGTTATCACTTTTCCAGACGTAGGTTTCTGCCCCGAGCCAGCACCCAGCACTGACGGTGCCCAGCCTCACTCAGCTCCTTGCCAGGCTGGCAGCTAGCCACGGCCTGCCAGCCGAACTGGGTACTGGCACCCAGGTAAGTCCCCACAAATCAAACACACGACCAGAGTTTTATGACACAAGCACGCATATGCTGAGTCCCACGTATCACGTGGCACATACATGTAAAACAAATCAAAGTAAACCATTTGGTTAAATTCACATGAAAGCAACTCTACGTTTTAAGCAGAAGGTGTCCTAGCAGGACAGGGGAATCCACACCCCTGGAAGCTAAAAGTCCTCTCTTCCCAAGTATTTCAGTGCTGAGAAAGGGCTACCAACACCAAACCAAGCATCGAAGCTTAGCACTCAGCAAGCCTGGCCTCTAAGTCAGCCATTGTATGAACGCAGGCTGGATGCGTTGAAGCTGAGGATCCACCTGTCTGGGCATCAGTATTGCTCACCTTAGGAAGCCTCTGGCATGGGCTATCAAAGCCGTCTGCCCCACAGCAAGGATGCCTGAGAGGTTTTGTTTTTTTTTTTTGAGGAAGGAGCCTTGGGTCACATGACATCAGCTCAAGCATAAATGGATGTATGGTGTCAGCCAAACCAGATCACTAGATCTTGGTAAGAACATGTTTAGATTATATCAGGAAGGGACAAAAGTCCCTTCTCTCTCTGCCCCAGAATCGAGGCTAGCCTCCAAAGAGGGAGGCAAAACTAACCTGAATTCTAACAGGGGACCAGGCCAGAGCCCAAACTACAGGTCCTTGCAGGCTTCAGCATGGAGATGTCTCACCTAGTTATTACGTCAACATGCAGAACACCTATCAGGAAAGAAAACTTACAATGTTAGCATCTCTTAAAAAAAAACCTTTAGCTTAAAGCTGACAAAAAGCACACAAGCAACCACAAGCCATGACCCAGCACAGGCACCGCTACCAGCGCACCACTGAAATCTGCAGTAACATGTTGGGAGGCACCATCAGAGGACTTGATATTATCCAGGAAAAACTGAGAAACACTAAAAACTAGAAACAGCTGAATTACACAAGATGGAAAGTTAACAACACTAGAAACCTAAAGCATATTAACATAAAACGATTCACTAAAAAAAAAAAAAACAAAAAAAAACCAAAAAAAACCAAACAAACCTGGGAGAAGCAGTTCTGCTTATTAGTTAACCACAGGATTTAGTTATGAGCTGCCAGTGTTATGTGGCTATGAAAGGAAAACATTCAATCCTAGGACGTGGCATGAGACGTGTACAGTAGAGATAAGAAACACCCATGCCACTTTACAAACCCTAAAAAAAAAAAAAAAAACCCCTCATCTAGAGTATCTTTTACTTTGTGGTCACTCTTCAGAAAGATCAAGGAAAAGGTGCAGAATCTTTCATGAAAACTGACACTGAATCGAGTCCAGTTATCACAAACCAGCTATGATTTGACTCTCAAGGTTTCTGCTTCCATCCTTCAAAATCTCAGATTTTTCTGACATTTTTCTACTAGGACACCATTACCTCAAAGTCTTTATGCACATGAAGTCTGTCTTCACACAGACAAGCTTTTTATTTCAGAGCTGTACAGACATAGAGCCTTATTTTGTGAGACTGCTCCATAACATGATCTGAAGGGGGATCTTACAGTTTACCATCCCAGCTGCCTCCTGTTTCTACACAGCTGGAGCTACAGGAGTCGCACACACTCTTCTGCTATTGTTATGGACTGCCTGGTATTGCCAACATTTAAGGGTGTACCGCAAAATTATTCCGTATAACCACTTTAAAAAAAAAAAATAAAAATCCATTACAAGGCTGGTCAAGCATTGGAACAGGTTGCCCGAAGATCTGAATTGAGGCAGAGCCCGGAGCACCTCAAATTCAGTACTGACCTTGCTTGAGAAAAAGGTTGAACTACAGGCCTCCTGAGGTCCTTCCCCACCCTGAATGACTCTACGACTGCTCGTTCCAGTCAACACCAGCCTGGACTCCGCTGACTCCCTTCCCATGATGAAAGTACATAATATTTAATATATAAACTGACTGCAGTAGAAATCGCAGGTACCTTGGCAAGCTTCTCTTCCTCAGATAACAACTTCTGCAGCTTGTGCTAAAAGCACGCTGTCACTTCCAGTGACACATGATGTATTTTTCTTCTTTTAGAACTTTTGCTGGAGAGTGGTTTCACAGAATATGTCGCCAAAGTGAAAAGCATCAGCTACACCTCTCTATTTCTGTACAGAACTGCTACCCAGCCCCGTGGCCTCCACAGACTGCCAGGCAGCTGCTCTGCCAGCTCCCATGACCTTATGCAGCAGAAAACCTGAACAGCAGACAACTGTAATCGCTTTCTTAAGGACCTTGCTGTTTCACCAGGTTTCCTCTCATCTCTCCTCCTCTCGCACATATCCATGTTCCCACACTTTTTCTACAGATCTGGTTCTTCTCATCCTCTACTTCACTGGCTCATCAGAAAATCCTGAGCTTAAAATAATACTGCTCCTGTTTCCCCTTCACCAGTACCCAACGCTCAAATCCAACACTGGATTACTGCCATCTTTCAAAGAGTTTATTATAAACAAAAGATTTAAAAACAACAAACAACTACAGAAACTACAACCCCAGCTACATAATATGATGTCAGTCTTAAGAACAACCACAGATAAAAAACAGATCCAGGAACTTTTTGGTTACTCCAAAGGCTAGTAAAGAATGAGCCCGAAAAAATCGGTGAACATAATTTAACTAAGTTTGCATCATGCCTTTTTGAGGCAGAAGTCATTCTTCTGCAAACCACTGAAAGCATCTTGTATGTGTGTCAAATTACAAATTCAGACTTACCCTTGCCCTATACCCATTCCTATTTTATGACTGTATCTGCACCTCTATCTCTCTGACACCACTGAAGGTAAGAACTGACTGTTTCTGCAAGCTAACAGACCTTCCTGAAGGAGCACAGATGTATAAACAAAGGGGATTCACGTTGCCTAACCTGTCTGCTCTCCATTTTATAATAAAGGAAGAGAAAGAAATGGGCACTGGACATCGAAAAAGCAACAACTCATCCTTCACGAATACCTCACTCAACAGATTACCATGCAAAACTAGCCAAACTACCTCAGACTAGATGCTAGTTTCTTGTCTGTTCTCTATCTGTTACTAAAATGCCTGAGCTTCAGGTAAGGATGTGCTTCAACACAAGGAGAGTCTGAATAGCTGGGAATGGGTGAGAAAAACCTTGACTACACTGCCTACACTGCAAGGCCCTGTGTCCATGCATGGGCACCACAGACCAAGAGACATGGGAAGCAGAAGTGCTGGAACCCACCCAAATTCAAGGAAATGCCGTAACCTTGATCCAGTTGGGAGGCTCAAGCACCCCAGCAGGGACGTGCTGCCCAGCCAGGCCTGGACGCGTGTGCTGCAGCATTACTAGCAACTAACAATTCTCCTAGGGTAGCCTATGCTTCTGAGTTTACTCATCTTGTAATTAAGTTCTCATAAGTACCCTTGAGTTAATTTGGAAGAGCACATGCACATGGATGAGAGACAGAGAGAATGATTTAGAAGAGTAAATAAAGGAGTGCCATTAAAAAGGCAAAGCTCTCTGCAATCACAATAGTAATAATCTTACAATAATATCAGAGATTTTCTAAAAATGTATCAGAACAGTGCAGGACTTGGCATACACCAAAATACTATGCAGTAAGTAATAATCCATTATAATCCTTGTGCTTTATAGCATCTGAAGGGAACCTGTCACAACAGGGACCACAAAACAAAATTTAATAGGAATGCAAAACTACTTTTCATATTCAAGCAGGAGCAAATCCATCAAACGAAGCTCAATAAAAATGACAGTAAGACTGAATTAACAGAGTTCCTCATCATTTCAAAGAACAGAATCACTCACATATTTAGTCTCTGTAGCGTACGACAGGTTTTGGTTTCACACTCCTCACCTTTTCAAGCAGCAGCCAGTTATTGCCAATAGATCGTCAAGCTTTCTCAAGCCTGGTATCAGTAACTGCACAGAAGGAATACATGCACTAAAATACCTGCTTTCTGGACCAAAGCAGGGAGGGGGATTAAAATTTCATCCCATGTATCATCTCAGTTCAGATTATTGTGAATCTTAGTTGAAGTTGTGGGACCATTATTCATTTTGTCACATAAAGAGTCACTGCAGACTTCTTCAGAAGGTTGGAGGGAAAACAAAGGTCGTTCATTTCAGGCTCTAGAAAATACAAGATTTCTAACAATCTTGTTTACATCCTGTTTTTATAGCTACAGTATTAGTCACACAGTATAAAATATTACAACAACTAGAAACAAAACAATACATGCATATTTTTACAATGAGGATGGTGAGATACTGGAACAGGTTGCCCAGAGAGGTGGTGGAAGCCCCATCCCTGGAAACATTCAAGGCCAGGTTGGACGGGGCTCTGAGCAACCTGATGTAGTTATAGAGATGTCCCTGCTCCTTGCAAGGGGATTGGACTCAATCGCCTTTAAAGGTCCCTTCCAACCCTAACCATTCTATGATTCTATATGGAAATAAATATGTAGGTTTTTCTTCATGTTAGGAAAAAGATTTTTGAAGTAATCTTCAAAAGTGCAGAAGTAATTTCAACGTGGACTAGACACTTAACTTGCTCTGGCCTGGGGATCCTTCCTGTCATTTCCAGAAAAAGATGTAGCTACAAAAACTTGTTGAAAATCACAGGGAAATTAGTTAAGCCTTTCTGTTGCACATTTACAACGAAGCAGCAGCAAAAATAGAGTTGCCCCCTCCTTGAGATGCTTTCCACAGTTCAAAGACTGAGAATATTCTGTCATTTTTTCTTCAGGGGCAATTCTTCAGTAGATTTTTAAAACCATGACATTTCAGGTAGTTTTAAAAAAAAAAAAAAAACAAACAAAAAAAACCAACAAAAAACGTCACTGGTGCAGGACTCAATTTAACCCGTTCTGGGACTTATCTCCCAGGCCCAGTTGCTTCCCATACTAGTCTAATTTCTCACTAGAGAAAGTCTCTGGGAAGATAAGCAGCAGAATATTAAGGATTTTGTCTATTTGGTTACTGAAGATTTATAAAGAAAAAATAATTTCTCTAGCTTACCTAGAGAGAATAAGCACAAAGCTGAGAAAAAATTTTAAAGGACCTTCTGAATGGAGGTAACAAAACACAAAATGTTATCAGTATCACATTTTCAACTATATATTTGTATTTCTTATTACTGGTATCTTTATGTACACCTCAAAGAAAATAAACCAAAACTTACTGTGGGACATAAAATTAATTGGAAAATGGCCATGGAGATAATTGCCTCCCACTCCAAAAACCACAACACGGTCTTATGACACCAGACCAATTTTCACCAAACCCAGCTGTATAAACTTCTTCCAACCATGTATCTAGGTCACTTACACGTGGTTCGCTTTAGAAGTTAAAGAAAACTACTCAACTTTTTGAACTCAACTGATATTTGGAAACGGGCTTTGCAATTCTCCTCTGCCTGAAAAGCAAACTCCTCTGCACAAGACTTTTACTCAAAACCTACCAATTATCCTACAAGAATTATTGTGCAACCTAATGGAAAACAATGACATTTGTTTCACTCCCATATGGACTCTAGTAAGTCTGCCAAGAAAATAAGTTTGTGTTCATTTAGTCCCTCATCTACCCACTAATACGTATTTTCTTGCTAGTGCCCTGGGACAGAATAAAGAGAAACAAGAAGAGGTATAATGACTAATAAACCAGTATATATCACTGTATTTATACTAAAGCACAGCAACTGTTAAAAGGATTTCATTTCTGCAAGATGAAAACACATAAGAATAAAAGGAAGAAAACCTTATATCCACTATGGACAGTTACTTTGGCTCATGCTTTCATCTTTAAGTAGCTTCTCTTTGCCTTAAGAGATTTTTTAAAAATCCTGCTCTTTCTTAGGAATGTACTTATCCTAAAAGTGCTCTGATTTGAATGCCAAATTACCTTGTGTACCAGATAATTGCTTTTTATAACAACAAAAAATGATTTTTGGGTTATCACCTTGATATTTTTCTAAAACACTGTAATTGCGTCTTTTGTTTACTGAACAGATGTCAATTATTCTGCTTTTAACACATAGGTATTTTTTCCTACAATATATTCAAACATAATTATTTCCTGCTCAGCAGGTGCCACACAGCATTACTCCACGTTTAGCCAGTCTATTTGATTTTCACACACAGACTGGAAAACTTATTTTTATTTTCATAAAGGTGGTTTCAAAAAGAAAAAAAAAAAAAAAAAACAAAACTGAAGGGAAGGTTAAAGAGCCTTACCAATACTGAACCATTTTGACTTTCACAGCATAATTTCTGAGGTAACTTTTCTTAATTCTCTTCTTCTGTTAAGATCATGCAACCAGAGGGCTTTCAGCTGGCTCACAAAAGAACTAGATGTAATGAAGTAAATGAAGCAGGTGATTGGGAAAAGTCAACTTAGATTTACCAAAGGCAAATCACGCTGACTAACTTGATCATCTTTTACAACAAAATAGCATCTTCTGTCAACATAGGGAGAGCAGTGGATGTTGTTTACCTGGACTTCAGCAAAGCATTCAACACTATTTCCAACAGCCTTCTCCCGGACAAACTGGCAAGATAGAGATGGGATGGGCCATCTGCAACATGTGTAGGAAATTGGCTCACAGGTTACACTTAGAGGGTGGTGATCCATGGTTTTTTACTCAGCCTGGCAGCTTGTCACAAGTCATCCCCCAAGGACCAACCAATACTGGGCCCCATGCTCTTCAACATCTTCATAAAAGATCAGGATAATGGAATTGAAAGCATTCTCACCAACTTTGCTGATGACATGTCAGAAGAGAAACTCATCTTACGGAGACACATGGACAGGCTGGAAGAGTGGGCTAGCAAGAACAGTATGAAGTTTAACAGCTAAGTGCAAGGTCCTGCACCTGGGACAATATAACCAAACAGTCCAGCACAGGCTAGGATCTGTGTGGCTGGGGAGCAGCCTGGCTGAAACGGACCTGAGAGTCCTGGTGGACAACAAGCTGAACATGAATCCACACTGCGCCGCTGCAGCAACAGAAGTGAATTGGATCCTGGGCTGCATCCGCAGGGGCATTACTGGTAGAGACAGGTATGTTATCATCCCACTCTACTCAGCGCTTCTCAGGCCACACCTGGAGTACCATGTCCAGTTCTGGTCCCCACAATTTAAGAAAGATGTGGACAGACTGGAGAGGGTCCAAAGGAGGGCCACAAAGATGACCAAAGGGGTAGAGAACCTGCCCTGTAAGGAAAGACTGAAGGAGTCAGACCTTTTCTCCCTGGAGAAGAGAAGGCTCAGGGAGGACCTAGCAACAGTATTACAGTACTTAAAGGGTGGCTACAAAGAGGATGGAGGCTCTCTTCACAAGGAGTAGACAAGGGGCAATTGGCACAAGTTGCATCAGGAGAGAAAGACAGACAACTATAATTCACTGGAACAACCTCCCCAGGGATGCGGTAGAGTCCCTATCAGTGGAGGTTTTCAACACGCAATTAGACAGGGTGCTAGATAATCTCATCTAGGCTCCCATTCCCAAGAAAGTCTGACCATATCATCTTTCAAGGTCCCTTCCAATATGGGCTGTTTTATGATTCTGCGATTGTAATTTATGAAAGCAAACACAAAAAGGTTTGTAGCTACTTTAGCTCTATTCTACCTTTTCCCCCCCAAGACTATAAACATCCCAGGAGGATGTTGAATTCAATGGAGCTGTTCTAACCTTTCTTTGGCAGGTCTGAAGTTTAGCCATTGTCCCATGGCACCACCTCTTTCCAACTTCATTATAACTTCCTAAAAGAGTCAGGAAAAACATTTCGCGTCACAGGTCATTTTAGTTCAACCACCCAAAAGTCTTCCTTTGGATGATACAAACATTATGGTAACTGAGTTTGCAAGGCTTTGTAAGGCTCATGGTAGCCTATCTCCAGAGATGCAATGATCTCATCTTTCTTAGATTTCTCTGCCTGAAGGAGTTGAGACTAAAAAAACCCAAAACTATGAAACAAACCGATATGACTAAAATAGAGCAGAATGACATACTTTATCTAACCTATTTTTAGAGAAATTCTTCTCAAAAATATTTATTTAATTTTTTCCCTTTTCCTTCAATAATCACAGGTGGTTGTTATCCTCCTCTTCCAAAATAATTTACATCCAAGTGAACGAAAGAAATGAGATGTTATTTCTCAAAAGTATTCTCATCCTAGAAGAAAATCAAACAAGATCCAGAATTACTTCACTATGAAAGCAGTCGACATTGTTCCTAGATCATGTGTTAGCACACAAAGTCTATATGAACATTTCATTTTCTGAATTACTAATACATCTAGCATGGCAAACAATACACCACATCTTAATAAAAAGATGTCAACAAAAGAAGGCTGGCCAAGTAAGATGTGTATCATCTTTGATCCCTGAAGCAAAGGAAAGCTGAGAACAGAGTGTCTCACTAGGTAACCAACACGGTCTCCCGAGTCTCACGTGCCAAACTTTGCCAAGCAGCCCAACTTAAAAAAAACAAAAAAAAAAAACAAAAAAAAAAAAAAACAACAACAAACCAAAAGGGCTTTTCCTACCCAGCCCAACCACAGGCACTGTCTGGCACTGGGAAGCCAGGCTGGACTCTCTCCACGCAGTTTATCAGAAGTCCCCCAATGGGGACGATGAAGGCCAGTTCAGGGCTCACTACACCCGCTGCCATTGCACTCCTCCTCCTCCTCTGCAGCACCCATGGGATGACAGCTGCACAGCGCCTGGGGTCGCAGAGCGGCAGCCAAGGAAACATCAGCAAGATGGGTTATGTGAGGCACAAAAAAAAGTCACCTTGCTCTCTCTCTGCTAACGCTGAACAGAGTCTCATCAATGAGCCACTTGACCTCCGCAACTCCTCAGCTTGCTCCAAGTGTTCACATGAGCAAAATTCTGAGGTGAGTAAAAACTAAATGCTATCTCATCAAACTTAGGTAAAATCATAAAAGTTTCTCACTTATGTGCAAATCACAACTGTCTTCATTTATCATTTTCTTTTATTTTGAGGAAAAATTGATTGGCTAAACTGACTGTAGAAAAGTCTAAGCAAATGGACTTAATTTTTCTTTCATACTATAATTTTACTTAATTGTTCTTTTACATTACATATTGCTCTTACATACTATATATTCATACTATACTATGTTGGTTCTTCTCTGAACTTTTAACTGTCTGTACCAAAAAAAATGCTTACTCCAGGGGAAAATATAGTCTTAAATGCTGCAGTTATTGATCTGTATTTTTACTTACTTTTATTTAGTGAAGAAAAGTTTCTCTTCAAATGTTGAGCACAAAAGGCATGTCCAAAATAAAAAAAAAAAATCAGATTTCTCAAGATGCACTCCTTATAAATAAATATATTATTACTTTTACTTTTCTTTGGGGGGAGGGGGGGGGGGAGGAGGACAGTGTAGAAGTTTTGTAGCAGGTCACAACATTCTTGTAGTACTCCATGGGGTGTAAATTTTGGGAAAATCATTGTTTGGAGGTTTTGTTGTTGGTTGTTTTAAAAGGGAGCAGCTTTGTTTTTTTTCTATTACTGTTTCCATTAAACAATGGTGCCCAAACAGTGGTTGCCTGACTGTCTCTCATTCAGTCAAGGAAGAACTCTTCCTCAAATCTTGAGAGAAAGAAAACTGAAAAACAACAAACCAGCCATTTTTTTTTTCATACAGCATTATATAAACTTTTACGTAATTCACCACACTGCTAAACAGAAAAAGTTATGAGAAAGAAATCCTGCTCTTCAATAGATTGTGATCAGTCTTTCCACATAGCAAACCATCTTAACAGACTCCTTCTGAAAAATATGCTTCAGCTATCATTAAGAATGAACCAAGTATCAAAACAAATGCTTAAAATAGCTTTCGCACTTCCAACCATTTAGACTGCACCACTCAATTACACATTCTTTTCTGGAAATAAAATACAGCTTTACATATGAACGAGAAGAAAAAAAAAGAGGGTCAAAAAGTAAGGATAATCATGCTAAATGAGAAATGTTCAGCTACAAATGAACAATCATTTAGGATGTCTAAAGTAAATCTTAAAAAAAAAATATTCTCTCTTACAACATTAGAATACAGAGATATCGTGGTGCTGATACAACCATGGAAACAAGATGTCAACATCAATGCACCTTTGTCACTGTTAAACCAAATTTCAGGTAATGACCGTGTGCATTGTTGGGGCTTAAGGGAGGAATTAAGCCAGTCATGCACACTTCCACTGGTGAAGAAGAAGGTCAGCCTTCAGCATATAGGCAGCCCTACCATCAAATATCACATAGTTTCTGTCCCAGTCCACAAAGCCAGGCTGCATGTAGAACAGCGGCTACTGAAAACAGTCCGGAGAACCTACAGTACACCTTGAATGAACTCCAGAAATAAGAATATTTTCAGAAAGGATACATCTCTCTAATCCAATTTAAGGATGCAAGTTTTTAAACCACTGGTTGTTTATAAGCCTAAATTCCTAATTTAGAGAATCGCTTTTTGTGACATGAAACAGTGACAGATCACTGTGCTATCAGCCCTCTGATTATAGGGGTGAGGTGCTGAGGTGCTACCCAGCAGGCAACACATTGAAAGACAAGCTGGCCTCCACACTATATCTCACTTACAATGATTTATGCTACAGGAATGATTATACGTGCCCTACATGCCTGCTGCATCTGCAGTGCAAGCTGAAGTTTTGCACACTTCAGTAGCGTGCAGATTTCCCTACAGATGATGTTCAGTTTCTTGGGTTCAGAATATGCAGTACAGTAGAAAAATACCAGAGATGTACAGAGATCCAAAGATCACATCCAAGGGTGGAAAGAAAAAAAAAAAAGTGTCTGGGAAGAAGCCTCCACGTAGGACATGTCTATCAAAAATTTGAGAGACACGGATTTGATGGATGGACCACTCAGTGGATAAGGAATTGGTTGGATGGTCGCACTCACAGAGTTGCGGTCAACAGTTCAATGTCCAAGTGGAGACCGATGATGAGTGGCATTCCTCAGGGGTCAATACTGGAACTGGGTCTTTATCAGAGACATGGACAGCGGGATTGAGTACACTCTTAGCAACTTTGCCAACAACACCAAGCTGTGCGGTGCCGTCAACATGCTGGAGGGAAGGGATGCCACCCAGAGGGACCTCGACAGGCTGAAAAGGTGGGCCCATGAGAACTTCATGAAGTTCAACCAGGCCAAGTGCAAGGTCCTGCACATGGGTCGGTGCAATCCCAGGCACAAATACTGGCTGGGGGGAGAATAGATTGAGAGAAACCCTGAGGAGAAGGGCTTGGGGATACTGGTGGACAAGAAGCTCAACATGAGCTGGCAATGTGGACTCGCATCCCAGAAGGCCAATTGAATCCTGGGCTGCATCAAAAGGAGCATGGCCAACAGGTCGAGGGAGGTGATTCTGCCCCTCTACTCTGCCCTGCTGAGACCCTTCCTGGAGTACTGTGCCAGTTTTGGGGCTCCCAACATAAGAAGGACATGGACCAGTTGGAGAGGGTCCAGAGGAGGGCCATGAAGATGATATGAGGGCTGGAGCACCTCTCCTGTGAGGACAGGCTGAGAGAGTTGGGGCTGTTCAGCCTGGAGAAGAGGAGGCTCCGGGGAGACCTTACAGCAGCCTTCCAGTACTTAAAGGGGGCTTATAGGAAAGCTGGAGAGGGACTTTTGAAAAGGGCGTGTAGTGACAGGACAAGGAGTAATGGCTTTAAACTGAAAGAGAGTAGATTTAGATTAGACAAAAGGCAGAAATTCTTCATTATGAGGGTGGTGGAACACTGGAACAGGTTGCTCAGAGAGGTGGTGGACATCCCGTCCCCAGAAACATTTAAGGCCAAGTTGGATGAGACTCTGAGCAACCTGATCTACTGGAAGGTATCCCTGCTTAAGGCCGGGGGGTTGGAACTAGATGATCTTTAAAGTCGCTTCCAACCCAAACCATTCTATGATAAAAAGAGATTGCATAAAGGAAAAAGGAGTCTCTGTCTGGAGTCACTGGTCAGATTTCCCTGTGCATTGGCAGGGATTTACCACAGTGCTAACCGCCTTTCATCAGCATTGTATATTATTTGGTATTACTTAAAACTTGATATATTTTAAAGGTTTTGGTCTGTCATATGAAGTGACAATAATGCTTCTGCAAAGACAGCTAACACAGCCTTTATTAAAAATGGATCAGAGTATCAGAGCAGTTCTCCTTGGATTTTTTTTTTTTATTTTGTCCTCACACTTCTCAACAGATAGCTTTCAAAAGTATAAAAAAATATATTAGGTAAAGTTTGAACTTCCTTACATAAGCCAAATAAATTGAAGTAAGGATTTAATTCTGTTTTAACTTACTACCTGAAAAATAATTATATCTCAATAACCTCACAAAATGTTTCCCAGAAAACACTTTTTACAAGTAAGCAAAAAAAATGCAGTCTCTCCTTAAGCATAATCTCTCTCGACTACTTACAACTCTTAAGGTTACTCTCTTTCATATTGTATTAAATTCAGATTAACAACCTGGGGATCTCAACAAACCTCTTCCAATCACACTATTGCTTGCTCAAGCTGCTAAATGCCTCCAAAAATGACAGGAAAATTAACAGAAGTATGAAGAGGAGCAACAAATGCAACCTTCTAGGGGAAGAAAAAAAAAAAAAAAAAACAAACCAGCAAACAAACAACAACCGCAGGAAACCAAAGGTGACAGGATACTAAGGTGGACAATACATGATTATCACCACAACAGCCTCTGCACTTCTATTTCCAGAAAAACCCATCATCTGCATTGCAGTGCTGTTGAAAGTGATTTTTCTCTTGTATACCTGACTCCACTATTTTGCTCAAGTTCAATCCTGTTATATTAGTGTGCTGTACAGTTAACAGCAAAGCCACACAAATCTCCCCCAGAATCTAAAGCT
This sequence comes from Chlamydotis macqueenii, assembly GCF_036417535.1. Taxonomy (NCBI): domain Eukaryota; kingdom Metazoa; phylum Chordata; class Aves; order Otidiformes; family Otididae; genus Chlamydotis; species Chlamydotis macqueenii. Next base: position 136,208,427 of record NC_141556.1, read on the forward strand.
GTAAGACAGACTTTTTTGACAGTTTTTGACACTTAATTTTATACATGTTTTCAGCTGTGTCTTATTATGGAGGCATAACTGGAGAGTTTCATGCTCTCTTGCACAGATTCACTTTTTGAAATGCAGCATACTGTGAATAATAAACATATAAACACAGTCTTAGAGGTGGTCATGAGCTGTTGAAAGCTGCCTCAAACCTGCAGAGTAGGTGGCCAACACAGATGCAACTGGGGGATCCTACTTTGGGATGCAAAGAAGAACTGCTTTAAGTGATACAGCACTACATGTCCCTGGAAACTCAGCTCCTAACAGCCCACCAGCTATAGAAGACCCTGTGACAGACACAGCCCTTTGCAAGAGCCCCAGCTCCGCGGCTTCTCAGCAAGTGATGCATTTTGTGGCTTCCTGTGTCTGAAGGTTATACACAAAATAAGATCGGTCATATCTGAATGACTTCATTCTCCACTCATACTTCATCTTACAGGGAGATGCAAAAATGACAGCACTCAAGTCTGAGGATGAAGTTTGTCACTAATAAAAAAAAGAACAAATACCAAAAAGCCTACATGTGGGAAACAAAGGAGAGTATAGCTAACTCTGCTTCCCTCAATACAAGATGTGGCAGATACTATATTATCTAGCCACCAATCTGCATTGATAAAGTTAAAGGTTGATTTTATCCTCATTATTATCACCGACTTCCTTACTTGTGACGTAAGTTTTAACCAAGGGCAATGAAATACAGATAATCTGGATGGGGTTTCTGACAGCTGTTTGGCCAACATAGGTATGTAACAATCCCTTACAGGACAAAAATTACTACTTAATTCTTTGTGTTTCCCATACTCATATGCACCATTCAAATTCAAAGACTAATTATTTTACAAGGATCCAGCACAGTTTGGAGACTTAGATTTGCCGGAAAATACAGAAAACTGCAAAGCCTTGAGGGAAACAAACTCAATGATGGTGTCAAGCAAGGCAACGGCATCCAATTACGTCACAGTGTTTGGAGGCCACTCTGTGCTTCTGTAACAAAATAGGCTTAGAGAACAAAGGATACAGCACCAGTCGCACTAGGCTTCCAGCAAGTTGGTTTAGCCCTGGCCCCAAAAGCTCCTGATCTTTTCATAAGGTCTAAGTTTCATAACAGCATTAAGAGCTCAAGGAACATTCCACTAGTAGTCCAGAACTAGGGCCTCCTAGTTCCTTCAGCTAAAAAAAAAAAAAAAATAATACTGAAATCAGTAGTTAAATTCCTAGTAAGGACCTCACCTTGGAGTTGCTCCTCTCTTCTGTATCTTCTTAGAAGCGAGAAGAAAAAGCTTCTTGTCTTAACTACTGTTGCTAGTAGCTATATGGGAAGAAGGAGCAAAGAAATTGCGAGTCTCTATTTCTAGAGCAAGCAAATACTATTTGCTTCTTCCTCTGCAGAGATGAGATCATGACAAGAAGTTATTGAAGCTTACTTCTTTCCTATAAGTTAGGAAACCGTTCTATAGTCTATAATACTAACTTGGGGTGAAGAAATGACTTGAAGATAGTGGGACACAGCACAATTGATACATTCATATTTTTCAGACTTCTGGTTTCTTTGGAGAATGAGGAGAATTACATATTGCAGCTGTCCCACAATTAAAGAAAAAAAAAAGAAAACAAAACAACACAAGAAACAAGCAAAAAATCCATCCCAAAAAAGAAGAAAACACACCCCCAAAATAAATCACTGCCAAGTAATCTATAAGACTCCAATGCCACACAAAAAGCAAAGCAGGATTCAAAGGAAGGATCTCAAAACCTTTTCACTTTGAAGCGGGATAAAAAACCTCCAGGGAACTCCTAATTGACTTCTAGGTGGATTCAAGGTCTGAACAGTGGAACTGACTTCTGGCAAAAAATAAAGCACCACTGACTAGGTTTTAAACACTGCTTTAACTGTTCATTGCTGTCTTCATGGACAACTTTGATACATATGTACATGCATATATCACATATATAGTAAAAATTGTGGGTTTTTAAATATATGAAAAACTGATGTCTTTTTATAAGACAAAAAAAACCCAATAAAATAAACATTCAGGATTTGCAGGAGGATTATGTAATTGTATTATCCAAATACTGTTCCCATCATATGAACATGTGTGCTTTCTTTCAGAGGCCCCAAGAATTTCGCTTAACAAAGAAAGTCAAGGAAAGAAAAAGGATTCTTCTTCACTGTTAAGATGTGGGTCTTTTTGCTGAAAGTGCACATATGAAAGAAGATTCCCCTCTAGCTCTAATAACTAGCTGGCACATAGAAAACTACCAAGGCTTTCAGCAGTATGTTACCAGTATGTTCAAAATGCTCCCGTTAAAGCACACATTCTTTTTCTCCAACATTTTTTTCATTTTACAATATTTTACTCACCACCATACTATAAGACAGTCGAGTATCTTGGCTTATTTTACCTTTATAGACAAAGAAAGTAAGCCCAAATGGTTGAGCATCTCAGCAGTCACAAAGGAAACTGGTACTTAAACAGTGTTAATTTAGATCTCTGTATATCTCACCCTATACTTTTTGAAGCGTACACTCACCTTATGAAAAACACATTGTCATAGTTCAGCCCCAATCGGGACCAGACTATGCAGTCTCTCTCTCACTACCCCCAGCCTCCGAGAGAATAGGGGGAGATAATATAAGGAAAAACGGTTTGAGGTTTGAGATAAGGACAGGGAGAAAATCCTTAAAGTTACCATCATGGGCAAAACAGACTCGACTTGGGGAAAACTATTCATTTATTACTACAAACAGCAGCATAATGAGACAGAGAACAAGATAACCTCCCTCCACCCCTCCCTCTTCCCTAGCTTAACATTATCTCTACTACCTTCCCCCCGCCCCGAGCGGCACAGGGAGGGAAGAGGGAATGGGGGTTGTGGTCAGTTCATCACGCGTTTTTTTACGCCACTGCTTCATGGTTGGGGGAAGAACTCCTCACATTCCTCCCCTGCTCCTACGTGGGGTCCCACTCATACTCCACAGCCCTTCCTGAAACTGCTCCAGTGTGGGTCATCTCTTCCACGGGGTGCAGTTCCTCCAGAACAGCTGTCCCAGCGGGCTCTCCATGGGCCACAGCCACCTTCAGGCCTCCACCTTCAGGCCTCCACCTTTCCCAGTGTGGGGTCCTTCACGGGCTCCAAGTGGATCTCTGCTCCTCCATGGACCTCCATGGGCTGCAGGGGGACAACCTGCTCCACCATGGTCGTCACCACAGGCTGCAGGGGAATCTTGGCCAGGAGCAGCATTACTCCTCCCCCTCCTTCTGAACTGACCTTGGCGTCTGCAGCTGTTTCTCTCACAAGAAAAGTTCCTCACAACAGGCTGGCAGACATCTCTCAATCTCTTCACATCATCCAGCTCATCTCCTCTCCACTTCTTGCAGCCAGGCCGGGCCGAGTTGGGCCCAGTCAGCCACCTGGCAAGAAGCCAGAGGGCGAGGCCTGCAAGGCCCAAGAGGCCCATGCCTCCCCCTCTCTGCCCCTGCTCAGCTTCTTCACATCTTCTCCCTTTTTTTTTCCCCCGTTTTCCTCTTCTTAAATACATTATTCACAGAGGCATTATCACGGTACATTCTGCTACCAATTGGCTCGTCCTTGGCCAGCAGCAGGTCCGCCCTAGGCCCAGCCGAGTCCACTAAACAAAGGGGAGCGACTTCTAGCAGTTTCCTACAGAAGCTACCACCTTAGGCCCCCCCTCACTAAACAAAACCACAACACACATCCAGAACTAAAATATTCCATATCAGATGTAAAAATACATTCTAATCACTTGAGGAAGTTATGCTACAATCTTAAAGACAGTGTAAATATACTTCTATTATACTTATTCCAGTTTTAACCTCCCCTTATAAACCCCTGCAGAAGCACAATGGAATACAGGCATTCTCACCTTCTCAGGTCTTCTTCATTCCTGTTTTCTCTTGTCACCTTTCACTGAGCAGTATCAACCATAGCACAAGTAGTTCACCAAAAGTGCAAATAAGCTTAGCCTGCTATTATTACAATATATTCTTCACGTCATTTTCTTACCACCATCTCTCCCATCTTTCTCCGAGTCCTGACTGTTCATTTGAAGCTTGGCAATTCCCAAATGTTTTCTTTTGGAATGTTTTTGATCTAAGACTGTTAGCACATATGATCAAGTATTTATACATAAATTCTTCATTGAAAGTATTTAATGGTTTAATTTCTCACAAATATTGAGGAATAACATGGTATGCAAGAGATAGAGCTGCAAATCAGTAAGGCTCTTCTCCCGTTACATTCACTTACTTCTTGCTGAAGTTGAAGGCATAAACCAAACTACTCTTACAAAATCTGTAAAACAATCATCTTGTTACACCACCCTCTCCCAGGATGTTTGCTTTTTACTAAGCATAAAGAATATTGTAATCTCTGATTGTATTATGGAATTCTGCCTTGTCTCTTCCTCTGTCCATGCAAATACATGATGCATGAGATGCAGATGGCACAAGCTGCAATCAGAAGAAGCAGAAGAGCCCAATCTACATTGTAGGAGTTAAGGACAGGCGAGAGAAGGAGATATATGATCTGACACAGGCTAGCTGCAGCATTAAAAATAAAAATAAAAAAGCCAAGGGCCAAGAAGAGAAAATTAATTTACTACCTGGGAAACACTGCAGTTATCTACATTATCTGTACTTACTTGCAAACTGGGAAAAGAATGGATAGGTACTCAGGATGATGAATCTGTGCAAACAGCTATGAACAAAGACTGAAAAATAAAATTTCCAAATACTTTTGATATTGAAGAAGAATCCTTTTTCTTTGTTCATTGCCAAGTAAAAACACAAGTTTGATTTCTATTTAATGACAACACTGTTCCACCTATATAAATGGCTTAGATACAAACAATGAGTGCTATTGTAAAGAGGATGAGTATAATGTGAAATAAAATGACTATACATAACTGCCATGCACAATTAGAAGTGTCATCTCAAGGGTAACAATTTCCAGAGAAAACGGTGATGGTGTTAGACTCATGTAACAGGAAACTAGATTAGAAGGATTTATCTCCCTAATTACCAAAGGAAGGAACTAATAAATTTATGTTCCTAAGTTTCCATATAAAAGTATTCATTAACACTATATTAAAATGCATTCCTGTAGAGGAGTCATTGCTATACAACCTTTTTTCTTGACGGAAGACTATTGATAAAAGTGTGTTTTCTAAGAGATCTGCTTATGCTGGGGGGTGGGGGGGGGTGGGGAGGGGGAGAGACAACAAAAGAAAAGCTTTCATACCTAAACAGAGATCATGAAAAGTTTTTACACACTTAATGACAGTCTAAGTCACATTAGGCACGAGACGCTTTTCTTCAAATCTGTATTTCGGATTCTGTGTGCACGCACATATCCTCTCAGAACAAAACAACACATCCTTCTGCACAGACACCTTACAAGGTGGTGTCCAGGAAAAACTGAATATTTGATTAAATCCAAACCACAAACTACTAAACTGAAGAAAATACATACTCAGAACTACAGCATACATTGATAATTTAATAGTGACTACCAGTGACTCTGACTTTGAATTGGGACAGTTTGGGTGAAATCTCATGTACAGAAGCAATAGCTCAGAACAATGGCAGAGAACTAAATTTGGCATTTTGATTAACAGTCTTTGATGAAGCCAATTGGCACTGGAGTCAATTATTTGAATTTTTTTTTTCCCCTTGCCGAAAAAGAGCTCTTCAGCTGGTCAGTTGTTCTGGGAAAAATACCTGCTGACTGTCATCTGAATCTAGTGAGCATCCATCAAAGGAATATCAAAAAAATCACTGAGACAAAAATATTGATTAAATAAACAGCCATAACAACATGAAGCAGTTATTTAGTTCCCCAGGTATATCAGTATGCATTTTATTCTTTGCACATTTTTTTCTAAGCTCTGCATGACATCTGACAAGCTTTAGAAAAGGGAGTAAATGCAAAGTGTGGCCTTTTTTTTTTTTTTTTTACATCCTTGAGAGAAAACCTGTGTTTTCAAATCTCAGGTTAGATAGTTTTCCTACAATTCTGCAGTTGAGTTGATTTCCTAATGAACTGAATGAATACTTTAGGGATGTACCAAATGAAAAGAAGAAAATAAAAGCCATTCATTTTGTAGTACAAAAAACGTTGGTGGAAAGAACAAAAGAACAGCAGAAATTAAGAATCAAGGGTATTTTCAATTCAGAGTTATCGCAGCATTATTATAGATCTGATGATAATTTGGCATTTACCTTAAAAGTTTAAGATCCTGGATTACAAAAAAAAAAAAAAAAAGTCACAGCTCCTTACATGTTGTGTTTTTTTTTATTTCTCAAGCCTTATAATCAGGAAAAATTATGAGATTTATTTAATACCTGAGATTGGAGCAAACTTGTGAAAGCACAGTTATTTCCATTTCTAGAACATATAGGGATCAGGCCTAATCATGCAGATCACATGATACAACTTCTCTTTCCCTAACAGAAAGTAACTCTGCTATCAAAAGAACTGAGGTTTTCAATTTCTTGAGAAGATATAATAATTGAATATTGCGCAATTTTAAGAAATACTGCAACATTTTTCTTCCCAGTCTATACAGACCTTACACAAATCACTGTTTTAGATGGCAAGATCTGCTGTTCAGCTTATTACTTTTATATTAAGTTAGATTTCAGTCCATTTCATTGCATTCATGGAAGTTCATTTTAGTCATGATCGTGATGTAGACAAATCTAGATCAACAACTAGACTGACACATTTCACAACCAAAAATTCAGAGAGTTTCTGCATGTTCAGCGATGTACAATTCTTGTGATTCATCACACAAGGACTTTGAAAGACAGAGAAAGGGGCAATTATTCACTTTTTTTTAAAGAGTAATGCCCTTAAAAAAGAATCAGAATTATTATCGTCAGAGCTACTCTGCCAGCTCATTGTATAAGGCCAGCCTTGGCTCCTCAGCACAGCTCCTTGACTACAGATGTGCCAGGTTCATATTATGCACCACTTCTGGCACAAGTACCAGCATTACTGTTCTTCACCTTCCAATGTCACTGTTAGAATCAAGACTTTTTTTTTCCAGAAGAACAACTAAGAAAAAGCCATGCTCTTGATGTTAAAAGCTGAAATAGTTAAGATTAAGTTAAGTTAATATGAGAAACCTGATGAAAACCAAGCACTAAAGTGATAAACATGCAAAAATAGTAGAGAAGGCACTTTACAGATACTACACATCCATCTCATGAAGGATTTGATTTACAGCAAATAAAAGTAAACTAAATGCAAGGCTGTCCTGAAAGCAGAAAGATTTGTGCTTGCAGATCTACAAATAACCCTCTTAATAGCAGTGGAAGGTGCCAGCCTGAGCTGCACAAATAACAAAACCAAGCCAAGAAAGGAGAAAGAACAAGGCTGGCTATACAAGTGAAGACAGGACACAGACAATAAGAGGGCTCTGACAACAAGAATGACTTTGTAAGACAAGGCTTACTCCTTTTCTTTATTGAAGAAATTCTAAATATTGTCAACACAACTTGCACTTCAAGAGTTACCAACCTAGAAATCACTGTGTCCTCAAATAGGAACACCCACAGTAAGTTTCACATGGAAGAGTGTCATGGTTTAATTCCAGTCAGCAATCAAGTACCAGTCACTCATTCTCCCCAGAGGCATGGGGGAGAGATTCAGGAAGGAAGGAAAACCCATGAGTTGAGATAAAGACATTTTACTAGGTTAGCAAAGGAAGATATAATTATATATATTAATAGTTATAATAATAATGAAATATGGGGTTTATCAAATATACAAAATGAACAATGTACTACAACTCACCACCTGATGACCCACCGACCGACACAGCCCGTCCAAGCAGCAATCACGGAACAAAGCCAAGAGTGATCTCGGAGGGACCCTGAGCAGCAAGACAAAGAACGAGAGAGCTGTCCACTGGCCAACCCTCTTTATATACTGAGCATGATGTCTATGGTATGGAATACTTCCTTTGCCCAGTTTGGGTCAATTACATTGGCTATAGGTCTCACAGCTCCTTGTACCTGTACATTAGCAAAACCTGTGAAGCTGAAAAAGTCCTTGATCTCTTAGGAACAACTAATAACATCACTGTATTAACAACATTCTTCACATAACAAATCTCATACTAAGTTAAAAACACAGCAGCTGCTGGGAAGAAAATTAGCTCCATCCCTGTCAAAACTAGGACAAAGATAAAGCTCTACATTTACTAGAAACAAACCTAAGACATTGATCCTCATATAACGAAAAAGTAAGACAGCTTGAACTGAAATCTTACAAATTCTTAAGTGAGCATTTCGAAATCTCAGAAGGAACCCTGAAGTTCACCTTTTTTAACCATCACAAAAAAAAGACTCAAAAGCTACAACACGTGCTTCTATGTGCATAAATATATTCCCAGCAGAGCAAAGCAAAAGCATCATGAAGGACACAACCATTCTGAATGCAAAGCATGAGCATTAGTCGACCTCAGTGACAGTTTCATTGCTCTGACCCTGAGCTCCTTTATTTCATCACTGACTCATTCTCTCTAGACTACTTCTGCTACAAGCCGACCAAGGAAGGCTACGTATTCCCAGGTACATTTTGTTCACATATTGTTAATGCAGCCTGCACATGCGCCCAGACCTTCAGAAGGGAATATTATAAACAAATTAATGTAACATGCAAATCATAACCAGTCCTGTTGCCTCCCTCTTGCTTTCCTTTCAAGACCAGCACATTGCCAACAGCTCACATTTTCACATCTGGGCCAGATACTGAGCTACAGAAAAGAGTTCAACAGAGGTAAAGGTTCAACAAGGTAAAGCAAAAAAAAAGAAAAAAAAAAAACAACCTCCCCCATGGCACTCCTAGTTATTCACAAGGCCATTGTTCTCTCCAAAACGCCTAAGCTGGCAGCACTCCAGCTCCTGCTCCCTCACCACATGATGAAGGCCCCACCACAGGGCACAGGGCTGAACTAGCCCTGCCATTCACATCCTTCCTCTCATGAGAAGCCTACTCGCTGCTTCTGTTTCTGAGATCAGCTCGTTCTACAGAGCACAACTGTTTCAGGTCTGGAAGGTGCTGGTGGCTGTTTTGCAAAGGTACAGCTGCATTTAAAGCTCTTGGAAAGAAAGCAAAAACAAAAACAAAAACAAACCAAACGAACAAAGAAAAAAAAAACCCAAACAAAAAAACCCAATGCCTCCAAGCGCTTTGTGGCTCAGAATCATAGAAGCACAGAATAGTTTGGGTTGGAAGAGACCTTTAAAGGTCACCTAGTCCAACGCCCCCTGCAAGGAGCAGGGACATCTCCAACCAGATCAGGTTGCTCAGAGCCCCATCCAACCTGGCCTTGAATGTTTCCAGGGATGGGGCTTCCACCACCTCTCTGGGCAACCTGTTCCGGTGTTCCACCACCCTCAATGTAAAACATTTTTTCCTAATATCTAATCTAAGTCTGTCTCCCTCTATTTTGAAACCATTACCCCTAGTCCTATCACAACAGGCCCTACTGAATAGTCTCTCCCCATCTTTCCCATAGGCCTCCTTGAGGTACTAGAAGGCCCCTATAAGGTTCCCCAGAGTCTCCTCCAGGCTGAACAGCTCCAACTCTCTCAGGCTGTCCTCATAGGAGAGGTGCTCCAGCCCTCACATCAACTTCATGGCCCTCCTCTGGACCCTCTCCATGATTAGGCATCACTACAGCAATTTGCAATAGTGCTCCAGGACTTACTTCTGGGGCCAGTGAGAAAAATTTCCTGCGGGTTTTTAAATCTACAGTGCATAGCCATGTCCCATTCACATTAAAAAATCTATTGCTTCTTCCATTGACTACATCTCTCAGGTATGGAATCTATTAGAAAAGGAGTGCACTGTAGGTCATTTATGTCACAATATTAATGGCTTTTCCAATTTCAGTGTCAAGACCTTCCCTCTCCCCGCAACTGACAGCTCAGTCCTTCTCTAGTGCATTAATGAACAAGCTGACAAATGGCAGCTACTAGTGAATTCAGAATTTTGGAAGGTTTCTGCCCTCTTTCCATGACGACAGATGTGTTAAAAAAAAAAAAACCACCCCCCAAAAAAAAAACCCCCCCAAAAAACCAACAACAGAAAACCCACAAATCCTACCCTGGGACAACAGACAAAGAGAAAAAAAAACAACTGGTTTTGCAGTTTGGTTTTGTTTTGCAGTTCCTCAGTACTTCACAGCTAATCCAGCCATACTGCAATCCAAGAAGCTGCTCTCTATTTTCAGTAATTCAGGAGCTAACATCTTTTCTGCAGAGATTATATACGGTGTGTAACTCCCTATACAGCAACATCACTAGGAATAGGAGTGCAAGGGCAAGGACACTCGGAAAACATGTTAAATTTCAGGTCAACTGCACAGTAAACCTGTTTCTGTTACATCAGTAGTCTTTTTCCTTCCTTTGCACCTCTCTGCCCAGCTGTTGGCAACAATTCTCATACAAAATACCAGCAAAGGAGAAAGAGGTAAACCAAAAGATAATTTTACTTGTACAGCACATTTCAGATTAATTGAATTACAATAGAAGCATAAAAGATTAGCTCCCGTTTCCTCTCATTCATACACTAAAGCCTGAAGGCAGAAACAAAATGTTGAGGTTCTGATGCTGAGACCTACCTTGTGTTCAAACCACCAGCAGCAGCTCAGAGAGCTATTTGATTAAAAACCACAAACAACCCAACACACAAACAACCCAACTCTTCTACCACTTCAGGATAAAGGCCATCCACCCTGTGGAGGTCCCTACAGAAACATGTACACAAAAGTGCATACCTTTAATCAATAAACGTTAATTTCTTATAAATATATATTATTTTTAAAAGAAATCAAAATAAATATTTTAATAAGTAGATAAGCAGACATTTTGTGGTTATTTTCCTTCACTTTAAGAAGGGTGGGATTTTTTTCATAACGTTTCCTGTGCAAATTATAGATTGAATTCCTGGGGATAAAATGCACACATCCTATACTTCCTAGAAACAAAGGATCACAAAGAATTGAGATCTCTCAGATCTTACTGGAAATACACATACAGGCAGCTTCTGGCATGGAGATTTCCAGTAGGGTCCATATTATGTAGCAAGTGAGGCAAAAAGTTAATTTTAATAAAAGTTACTCTTGTTCACCATTCTCATCATTCATTCTTTCACAGTAGTGTTCTCAGTATGTATCACCTCTACATATTGTAAAACTGAAAAGAGTCAGTTTCTATCAGTGGATAAAAACAGTGCAGTCAATCCACTGCTGTCATTAACAGAGGTCAACAGAAATACCCTGCTGTCAGTCTGGACATCTCTACCTGACATTGCCTCCATTATCTCATTCACACTGGTTTATTAAGGCTAGTAGAAACCCAAAAGAGAAGCAGCCCTTGTGTACTGTTATTTACACAGATTTTTTGGCATTAAAACCACCAAAGGTACTTATAATGGTGCTGGATGCAAATGAAAAGAACTGTTGAATTTTGGAATTATTAGTAAAATCCATGTTTTGTGTTTTCCACACTACTCTAACATTTTGCAGAAGTTGGAGGGTTTTTTTTTTTTTTTGTAGAGAATGAATTAGAAGGGAGGACGAAGCATTTTTTCCATTTTTTTAATACAGGAAACATACATAGAAATGTACAATACAAAAATAAATGGATTTTTGAATGCAGCCAGAAAATGCCCATTAAACAGCTGAACATTTCACAATCATTTTACTGTTCAGTCGCAAGCAGTAATGAGATTACCTTTTACCTAAACTCAAAATCAAAATAAACACTAAATCCACTGGCTGCCCTCTGACTGTTCAAAAACTGTTCTCTGCCACAGGAACATCTCCTCCTACGGATAAAATGCAGTTGATTTGGCTTTACTAAAGAAACTGCTTCCTCCCAGTGACCGTGTGCTCGTACTTACTGGAAAGCCTCACTCTGCAGACCCCACAAGGCCGGTGGCTGCCAGGAGCCTATAGCAAGCAAACGTCATCTCAGAAGCCTTTACTTCAATGGTAACACAGCTCCCCAGCACACTGCTTGTTATAACAAATGGTCTAATAACGTTTCATAACAGGTTATCCCTTTCAAAAGATCCTTGTTCCATTACCATAAGTACGCAAGTCTTGAAAATTTCTGCTTTCAGTTCAATAGGTGCACAGCATGTACATCTGATATAGACAGCTTGTGGATGTAGTAGTGCTTCAGTTACATAAATAATGATGCAGAAACAAAAAATATGAACGGAAACTAATACAGCTCTATAAGTAAAACACACAAATTTTTAAAGGATTTCTTCTCTTTTGAACAGATATCATGCCAAGTCATTTTGGCATTCTCAGGCTCATTCCTGCAGGGTAAAGAGCTATCAGCTACCTTGGGAACATGGCTATTTATAATGATAGACAGATCATTTTACTGTTTGACAAACACATTGGAAGAAATATGTCGTTTCAGTCACTCTAAAAAAGACTTTCATGAATCCAGATCAAGTTTTCCAAATACCTTCATCTTAATTTTCACCCCCTCCTCCACAGCTTGACTCCCAAAACCCAAACCAAGACCCATGCCACTCACTCAAAAAAAAAAAAAAAAAACCCAACCAAACTTGATAACTATGTATCAAATCTCTGCTACAAGCATATTAGAGAACAGATGTGAATTTGGAGTTCCCAAATGAGTGCTTTGACCACTGCACCATACTGTGCATGGAGGAAGACTCTGTTGTCTCCATAGCTTGAAATGTCTGAAATATTCACAGACAGCAGAATTAAAAGAAAAAAAAAAACACAAACACAAAGATTCAATTCTGGCTTTAAACTGTATAAAAATCAGATTTTTCAGTTCACCCACCAAACCAAAGAAATTCGTGCAGAGATCTTGCTAGAGAAAGGAAAGCTGACTGAATTATCAGTGTTGGCTGATCTAGCTTAATGTTCCATTTCCTTCAGTTTTTAGTAGTGGATAATACTTTTTGTTTATAAAAATACCAGATCAAAACCACTTCAAGTAAATTTCTATGAACTGTTTCACATAATATAACTATACTATAATATTTTGGTGTATCACCAGATAGGTGTTCCTGCTACTTATGAGAGTCCAGCTCCAGATGTGGAGGCGATCCAAAAAGACTCTGAAATTGAATAAACCACATATTAGACTTCAAGAGAGGACAAAAAGAGGGAGAGAAAGAAGAGTAGATTGAATATTCACTACAGTGAATCATGGGCAACTGACTCTTCCCTGTGAATAAGCAAGTCACCTGAATGTTCCTTAAGTGTTTGGTATTGTAAAAAGCTGGAGGAGTTGCAGCTCTCATAATCTCTGCAGAATGATAAATCACTTAAAATCCAAGTTTGCAATGGAAGCCTCTACTTAAAAGAGCTATCCATAGATCCTGTTACTTTTGATAAGCCTGAAGTGATCTTTCTGCCATACTTACAGTCAATGAAATAATGAACTAGATTATCTCCGAGCACTCAACTATGCACAAATGTTATCACAATTGTTTAATTCTCCAAAGATCCTCTCTCCTGCAATTACTTTGTATAATTTTGTAGAGCTTTGTGCATTAGCATCAAGCTCACCAAGCAGCTTTGTCTGCTGCGCAGAATAAGATCCCACCTTGCCACAAACTTCTGAACCCTAAAGATGTTCACCCACCACTAAGACGGCAAAGGAAAGACAACTCATCTCTTTACTCAAAAGAAAACTGTAAGTAATTATATCCTTTCTTACTGAATTAACTAAATTGCCACAAATAGTGACTTATATATTAAGGCAGGTCATCTTAAAATTGTATCTAAGGTCTTGTCAAAAGGCACAATCCTTTTACCTAATTAAAAAAAAAAGTAGAAGAATGTCTGATATAATACCATCTCAATAAATGCTCATAATATGAATAGAAAAATATGCTGGTGAATTATTACAATACAGTGTGACTACACACTTGCAAATAAGGTATGACAAGCTGAACACAGCAAGATTTACTTTTGATGATTATTCATACACTAAATACCTTAAAGTCACTTTTACAGCAGTGCTTCTGCAGGATATGCTGTAGGTATGAAACCCTAGTGGCTTTGCAAATGAGTAACTATTTGCGGAATCAAGTATTCATTGTCAAATACTTGCTCAGCATAGGTAAATAAACCAAACACACACAAACAGGAAAAAACAAGCACTGGAAGGAACTAACATCAACAGGTACTGGGTGTGGAAAGGCTTTGCCAGGAGCCAGGTATCAAACTTGACTCTCAGTTCCAGACCAAAAGCATAAACAACTCAGCTTTAGGGGAAAAAAAAATAGCTAGGAAAAAAAAAATAATAATAGTATTTTGATCAAGCAACTGTCCTTGCAAAATGAACACAATGCACTGGGACATGTATACATACACAGAAAAACACAGACTACTGAACCACAGCTGGCACAAGCAGACTTTCATCCTGCTCCTTTCCATGCTCGTTCTTTTCTCCCTTACAAAGATCCAAATAAAGAATAGCAAGAGTTAATGGAGAAAAAAATACATTTTTTAAAGCAGTTATCAGACAAACCAAGATATCAAATATAGCTTCACAGCACGTGAAGATAGAGATGCTCCAATGAAAGATGATTTGCAAATCACAAGAATTAAATTTTTCAATGTAGTAGGCTAATAATGCAAGTCTCAGGCACCAGTTATACTCACCTCCTGATTGCAAAACGTCACTTCCTTAAAAGTAGTATTTGATTATTTATCCCTTTGATCATTTTTGCTGGACTTTTCAGACAAGTTGAGAGGGTTAAAGTAGAAATCATTTATGAAAGACTCAGCTTGTGCATAAGAGCTGCTTCACTACAGACTGTATTCATTTACCACATACTTAGTTTGGCAGCTTTAAATAGATGGTAAAATATACTTGGATTCTGCATTGGGCACTTTATTTCTCTGAACTGAAGCAAACATATAGCCCTTGAGACTTCATTTGCTTCCAGGAGCTTAAGCAAAGACTTCTCAGCTCTGAGGCTGAGGGGGAGAACAGCTCTTTGCTCCCTCTAATGGTGAAAGGGAATAAGCATCTCCATAAGGTTTAACTTGCCTACCTGGTAAGGTCAACGCAGGGCAATCTGTGCACGTTATTTTATGTCCTATTGACGCACACTTCGGCTGTGTGATGATAAAGCAGGTATTCAGAGCTGTGCAGGAGGCAGAAGCAGTTGCAGGCCTGTTTCTGGAGAAGGCAGGTCACGCAGGAAGCGCTGGTAACCACCACAGACATCAGCTCCCAAAATTGGAGCTAGGGCTTGTTTCCATGCCCATCTCTGATTTCTTCCCTAAGCCTCCAGACACCACACATGGTGCTGGATGCACACGTTCGACCTCCTGCCAGAGGAAGGTAAGCTGGGGCAGGGTCAGCAGGACCAACTTCACATGATGGCACCAGGGAACAAAAGGCTGAGCACCTCCTGCTGCCAAGTGGGGTGCAAGCCTGCAGCACAGCCCTCTCCCCAAGCCAGCTCATCCCCACAGCCCCCAGCACCCACTAGAGCCTGTCTCCAAAAGATATGGATAAGGGAAGAGCAGACTATATGGCCAGCCTTTACCCTTCATTCACTGTTTAACATTTTGCTGAGCAGATGTTGTTACGCTGACCAAAGCTCTATGCTGTTTTTCCACTGAAGGACTATCACTGATCTCTTACTCCATGGGGCATCCAAGAGGCCTCAAATGGGAAAAGAGAGAGAGAGTAAAATATTATGTTAGATACAGGCTGTTTCCAAAAGACTTCTGAACTTTGTTTATGGTTTAAAAGAGTCCCTAAATACCATCCCAGTCTGGCTCCTGCAATATCTAATGGCTCCAGGCAAGAGGCTCACACAGCACCACAGCCATCATTTGGGATGGGGTAGCACCCTCAGGTTTAGACAAACCAAATGATGCATCGTTTGTTCTCACACAACGGGTGCTATGCTGAGCACTGGGAGGATGGAACAAGGTGGTTTTGCTCTTCACCAGGCAATCAGACCGCAGAGCACAAGGCACTGTCACACGTACACCTCCATGCCCACACTCTCAGCGCAACTGGATGTGGAGAAGTGTTCACAGTGAACAGCACCGGGTGCTTACTATACGATGACTGTGTTCACATCTCCTTCACAATCCATGAACTCCTGAACAGACAGTAGAATTAATTTGCAAGTACTAAATCTTAGTGTAAAAATGTTTGGGTTTTTTTATATATTGATGGTCAAGGGGAAAAGACTTTAAAAAAAAATCCATGTACTCAATTTACACCATTTTAAACAAGCTTAATTTTCAAAACATAAGGAGCAGTTACTCCTTCTCAAAAATCAGATCTTAATAGAAGCTGGGCACTCAAACTTCTCTACTCAGTTTGGAAACCTTATTTTAGAAGCAGGGAGGAGATTTCAGTAGATGTGAATAACAGAAGCAGAGTTACCTTCTAATCTGACACAAGACAAGGTGCAGTTCTACCCAACATAACCTCTCTTCAAGCCCAGCAAACGTAGCACAAGTTAATTCAAATATCTCCTAAAGATAACTGCATCTGTATATCAAGACAGCCTGATTGCTCTGCAGGTACAGAAGGTGTATTTTATTCTAATTCTCTAAACCATCTGGCAACTTTATGACCCGGTCATCTGGCAATGAATATCTAAATTCTATCTAGTTTTGTAAAGTGCTTAATAATTGCATTATTAGAAATACTTGAATCATTACCTCAGCTCAGCAAATTGTTTGTACCTTGATTTCTATGAAATTGTACATATATATTGTACATATATGTAAAAAAAAAACCAAACATGTTTACTGCCCTATTTCTGATACACATTCCAAATTCCATAAGCATCTAAGGCAATATCTGTAAATAGTACCTTTATGAGTAGCAAAAGCAGTAACAACTTATCTGAAAATGTTTTCTCCTGCTGTATCTTGTGCAAGTTTATAGGAGACAACCAAAATCACACGTCATTTCTGTCTTTAGGAACACATACGAAGTAAACAATACAAAAACCTCAAATGAGACCTCTATGTTGCTTTTAGTAACCTTAGTGATCTACCATTGACATAGGTTACTTCTTGCAGTGACTTGTGCAAAGCATTTGACACTGTCCCGTACAACATCCTTGTCTCTAAACTGGAGACACATGGCTTTGATGGACAGACCACTCGGTGAATAAGGAATTGGCTGGATGGCCAAACTCAGAGAGTGCTGGTCAATGGCTCAATGTCCAAGTGGAGACCGGTGACGAGTGATATTTGTCAGGGGTCTGTGTTGGACCCTGTTCAACATCTTTGTCAGCAACATGAAAAGAGGGATAGAGTGCACCCTCACCAAGCTGTGTGGTGCCATCAATATGCCGGAGGGGAGGGATGCCATTCAGAGGGACCTTGAAAGGCTGGAGAGGTGGGCCTGTGCAAACCTCATGAAGTTCAACCAGGCCAAGTGCAAGGTCCTGCACCTGGGTCACGGCAATCCCAGGCACAAATATAGGCTGGGCAGAAAATGGATCAAGACCAGCCCCAAGGAGAGGGACTTCGGAGTGATGGTGGACGAGAAGCTCAACATGAGCAAGCAATGCGTCCTTGCGGCCCAGAAAGTCAACCGCATCCTGGGCTGCATCAAGAGAAGCATGGCCAGCAGGTCAAGGCAGGTGATTCTCCCCCTCTACTCTGCCCTGGTGAGACCCCACCTGGAGTACTGCATCCAGCTCTGGAGCCCCCAACATAAGAAGGGTATGGACCAGTTGGAAAGGGTCCAGAGGAGGGCCACAAAGATGATGAGAGGGCTGGAGCACTACTCCTATGGGGACAGGCTGAGAGAGTTGGGGCTGTTTACCCTGGAGAAGAGGAGGCTCCAGGGAAACCTTATAGTGGTCTTCCAGTACCTCAAGGGGGCCTACAGGAAAGATGGGGAGAGATTGTTCAGTAGGGCCTGCTGTGACAGGACTAAGGGTAACAGTTCCAAAATGGAGGGAGATAGATTTAGATTAGATATTAGGAAAATTTTTTTTTACATTGAGGGTTGTAGAACACTGGAACAGGTTGCCCAGAGAGGTGGTGGATGCTCCATCCCTGGAAACATTCAAGGCCAGGTTGGATGAGGCTCTGAGCAACCTGATCTGGTTGGAGACGTTCCTGCTCCTTGCAGGGGGGTTGGACTAGATGACCTTTGAAGGTCCCTTCCAACCCTAACCCTTCTATGATTCTATGAATGTACTCATCCTCTTCGTAGAGGAGATCTCATCCTCTTACTCCTCCAGCTTTGAACATAACAAAAAATACTTAACATGAAAAAACATGGTGGTTTGTTTGGTTTTTTTTTAATTTCATTCACACATACCATGGAAGAGAATAATTTGTACTGATTTCTCTAAATTTCAAAAAAAAATATGCAGTACAAATTTAGCACAGTGGGAAAAGAATTAGGCCCTGCATTAACCAGCATTTTCCTGTTCCTATGGTTACGCACAAGAACTGGTTGGGCTGTTGGCTAACATAAGGAATAGCTACTGTCATCATTCCTTTGCACAATTAAAGACACTTAACTTTTAATTTATATCCAGAAAAAAAACACAACCAACTGTTCAAAAACTTTGTACTGGCTTTTTTTTTCTTTCAGAAATGTAGAAGAATTTTTTTTAAATTCTGTAAGTTCACTATTCATTTAGAAACATGACAGCAAATCAGCACATACACAAGCCCCACTATATGAGAATTTTTTGAATTATGTTCCCAACGCTACAGAAACAAAGCTACTCAGAAGTATCAGACACATATACTCTGATATAGTATCCTGGCATCAGTTTGAATAGCTAAAAAAATTAAAAAAAATTAAAAAATCAAATAACTACAAATATCAGTTATGAAACTGGAGTCAAGACAGAAAGCTACTTATGCACAAGAAAAAAGATCCTCCACTGCCACACAATAACGTAGGTACCAGGAAGAAAGTCCACATTCAGAGGCCAAACACTTCAGGATTTATCTATAGATAAACTAGACTAAATCTCTTCTGATAGTAATTACTCACTAGGTCTTACAGTTCCTATAATGTATTGGTCAAAAGGAGAGTAATACCATCTGTCTAGAGGCGCATCAACGAGCAAATTAAATTGGCTATTTATTACTGAAGTTTCTGATGCTATTCATATAAAAAAGAATTAATACAGTCAGAAGCGAGGCAATGCATTTCCTCAGAGAAATACGGCACACAGCATTTTGTAATCTAACGGGCAGCCAGTTGGCAGGAGAGCATTATGGAGGTCAAAGAATTCACAACTTTACACAGATGGACATATAGGAAACACTTAACACACCTTTACCACAGACAGGTAGGGCATTCAAACTTCTAGGTTTGTCAAAGACAAGACCAAATTTGCTAGGGCTAAGTTTTCAAAGCTCTTGACTGTCTTACTTACCATATAACAATACTGTAGTAGGTAGAGCTCAAATGCACACAAAATTTAGGTTTTATAATTGAAAGTGGTAGAAAGTAAAAACATCCTCCTCACAGTGAAATGCTCAAAGTATTGACATAGGCTGTAAGAGAGATGGGAAGTTTTTGATGCATCTGACTAATGATAAAAAAATAAAATAAAATAAAATAAAATAAAATACTACCAGCTTTGCAAGAGCAGTTTGAGGTAAAGTTTCAATTCCACTCGGCCAAGAGGCAAAGGTATCTTCCCTTCCTTTAAACAATCCTTGTGTTGAGATTAGATGTACCTGGCTAAACCTGGAAATTTTCTAGCTCATCTTTAATGCAGTTTCTCACGTTCTCCTCTCCTACTGCCTTTAATTGCTAGGCTTCCTCTAGCAAACAAGCTTCCCAGAGTTATCTTTTGTTTGTTACACTCCCAGCATTAGATATATCTGAATTAACATTAGTGTACTAATTTGTCATTTCTTTTAAATATCCTTTCCTGTCTTGCCTTTTCTTGGGTATATTAGTGCTCTGACACTCATAGGCTTCCAGCTCTTTAATATTTTTTTCTTTCCTTTTTTTTTTTTTGAAAAGGTTGAATTTTATTCTTTACTTCAAATATTTATGTAATAGTTTCAACATATATTAAAAAGTTTATTCAATTTATTTTTTCATTTATCTTCCTCCACACTTAATACATCCACTATATTTTCATCTACATTTATGAAACATATTCCCTTTTAGTCTCACTTTTATTTACCTATTCACAACATTTAAACTGTACTCAGATAGAGATTGCTTATCCCATTTATCAGTTACAAGTAGTATGTCATATAAGTCTGTTTTATTAGATGACCTGCTGTCTAAAAAGGGTAGTTACTTATTCTGCCGTTGGATAAGTGGCCAACTTTAAGACAACGTTTTGCAAAAACAAGTTAACTTTTTACTCCAATGTTTCAGTTGTAATAGCATTTAAAAAAAAAAAAAAACCACAAAAAAAAAGAAACCCAGCTTTCTAGCTACTTCTGCTTTCCATTTCCCAAAGCACATTTATTTCAATTTTGTTCATCATTCTCTACTTAGTTTGCAGGGAGGAAGGGGAAAGGAGAAAGCAAGGAAATCACGTAAACAGAAAATTGCAAAACTGAATTCTACACTTGACTTCAGGGAGATTTAAATTATGGGTCAGTAATTTAAAACATGTATTCCAAATAGGATATTGTGATAGACTGTTGCAAATCCCTACCACGTGCCTTTCAGAGGAAGGAGCTGTGAACCACAGCTCGAGATGAACCTGCCACCAACTTCCTGTAGTTTGGGAGGACTACAGATGAGCCAGCTGGTGTCACTTGCCTTCTCCAAGAGGCAAGACTGACCAGACTGAACAGTCACCCTCTCAAAATGGGTCAACATCCTCCAAGGGCACACAAACTCCTGCTACACCAAAAGCCAGGTTATCGTAGCACTTAGGTTGCTCACCTCTGATTTAAGTGAACTCATCTTCAGCATTGTCGTAAGTAAGCACGGACACACTCCTATGCCTCCTAGCTAAGGGGTGATAACTTCAGAAGAAGGCATTAACCCAAGCGAGTTTGAATTACCTATTGCCATTAAATTTTAACCAATCTTATAAAAATGAAAAACCAAGACAAAGAATTCAAACAGTGCATTTAAAACTGCTTTCCCTTACCTTAATAAAATTAAGTCAACTTCTACTTAGCATAGGATTGGTACCCTGCACCCCTGTCACACCTCTCGAAAGCTGTTGTGTGATCTCCTTTCTAAACAGGACAGCAAAACACCTTAGCACTCAGACTTTGGAAATTATATGAGAGATACAACTTCTTTCTGATAAATTATTTTTAGAAGATTTAATGGGTTTGGAGGTTTTACTGCCTCACTGACCCAAAGTGTACATAGAGATTTGCTGCAAATAATGTTTTCCTTCCTCTAAAAATCTCCTCCCACAAACACATTAAGTAGCCAAAAGTCAACCTGGGTCCTCTCCTTCTGTATCACTGCTCAAACACAGCAAGCCAAAACACAGCCTCACCTATACCGGTACAACCCTGAGAGCCTGCCTGGCACTATGGCAGTGTAACCAATTTCATCATCTGAACTCAGAAGGAATTTGCAAAGGCGGGGGGGGGGAAGGGGGGGAAAACACACACCTCTCCTGATGCTCCAAAAAGAAACATGGGGTTTGTAGATGTACAGAATCCAGGAGAGCCTGAAGAGAAGTTACCGTGCCTGTGTCTGGATTGCCTGCCTTGGCATATAAGTTGAAACTGTCCTAGAGTCACATTCCCCGCTTTATCTTCTGCTGCTACATTTCAATTCTAAAACTCCGTATGCCCTAACTCTTCCTTATTGTATCTGATTTCTAGAACAATTCCAATTAAATTTCTCTCAAACATAATTGGAGCATGTACAACTAGCAGGAAACAAGTTTGTCAGGTTGTAAAGAACTGCCAGAGCTGAGCGATCATCCCAAAATTAGCAATTTCTCCACACGGTTTTTACTAAGAAACTTTGAATCATTACTTACCTCCGTCTATACTTACTCTCCTCACAAACTCAACCTGAGGCCTCTAAGATGAAAATGTTCCCTCATCTCTCAGCCACTGAAATAATTTAGACAGTCTTCACTACATTTACTCTGTACCTTTCCTCGCTCTCTGGACCTACAAATAATTATACTCTAATATTGTGTACATATTATGCACAAAGCTTGAGCTTTGGAAATATGTTCAGTATCATAATTGTCTGAGAAATAAGAATTTAAAGACTGCTCCTTTAAACACAATTCTAATGCTAGAGTTTATAAATAAATGGCTAACAGAGCTTTCTGTAAAAGTTCATGAACAATATCTCATTGCATGTACCAGACTTTTTGCTCCCAACTGGTAGGTTTTTTTTCATCCTCCTAATACTATAGATAATGATAGCACAAAAGTTTAAAACAAACCCAAAAAAAAAAAACAACCCACAACCAAAAAACGCACAAAGAAATCCACACCACAACAACAACAACAAAAAAAAAAAAAAAAAAAAAAAAGAGTGACAGAAATATCCACACTATCATAGGGTGGGAGGAAGACCCATAGAGCAAAAGTCATTCTGAGACAATAGTGAAGCTTTTTCATTCCCTGGGCTTTTCCAGCGTACTTAAGAATGACCCAAATACAAGCATTCAGAGCCCACATCTCCAGCAGCAAGCTGCAGCTGAATCCTGAGGCAAACAGTCTTCCACATAAATCAAATGCTAAATTTGGTAACACATCTCAATACGCTTAATAGTGGAGCCAGCTGGAAAAAAAAAAAAAAAAAAAAAAAAAAAAATGAAAACTAGCAAGCCAAACATTTCTAGTGGCTTTCCTGTTACACTAATGTTCACTCCTGCTTCCAGCTTCTTAATGTTCATGTGCTGCTGCATATTGATAACGCATTGCTTCACATCCAAATGTTAGGGACAAGCACAAAATACATGAGGGTATAAGCTGAGTTGTAGGTGCAGATGGAATCGATGGCATCCAAAACACAGGTACGGCCAAAGTTGCAACACCAAGGGGAAAAAAAAAAAAAAAAAAGAAATAAAGAAATGAGGTTGGGGGCTAACTGAATGAGATGCGTTTTCCTCTTCTCCCTCTCTCCTGCTGGCAGAGGTGTTAGTGTAGAGTGGCAGGACTCAAAACCTCTACCTCGCGTACAACGGATCTGTCGCAGCAGTCAGCATTGGTCCCAGTGGAAGCACATAAGTGACTCCCACTACTAAAGCAATTAGCAGTGCAGGGTATAATTAGAAGTAAACTATAAAACAGGTTAAAAACAAAATAAATGTGAGCAAGAAGAGATAAGTGGAGAGGCTTCACATTTTTCATCTATTGCTTTAAGTCCTTTATAAGTGTAGGACGATATTTTTTCCAACACTACACAGAACTGGGAAATTAATGGCAGTGACTTACAATTTAGCAATTATGAAATTAAAAAAATTATGAAGTGTACCAATAACAAATCTATAGGAATTACTGTAAACAGCAAGTTAAGTAATAAAAACTTTCCTAAATTATTTTTTAAAAAGCATAAGAAGAATTAATGTTCTGGGTTTAATATAATTCTATATCTTAAGAGTGATGCTGAAAGAAAAAAGAAAACCCGAAAACCTAAAAAATATTTCTACCCACATGTGGGGCTAAAAAGGCATGACCATTATAAAATGTTGTAAAATGTGAAAATGCTTTTACAAGCAATTGTTGAAGAGCAACTACTGCAATAAAGCAGAACTATAATACAATAACAAACCTCAAGCGATTTAACAGTTCAAAGATATAAACTAAACCTGGTTGTTAAATGTATCACATGTTCACTGAACAAACTATCCGCATATTCTGCATGCTGAAAATGGGTTTGCTCTCCTTCTCACTCCAAGGCCTGCCTTTTTGATTGCCCATTTTCCAGCTGCAGAGGAAGAAACAGAAGGCATCCTCCTTCCCTGCCTCCTCCATCTGCCCATAAACAGCAGCAGGGTCTCCTCCACAAGAAGGATATGTGGGTTTGAATCCACTCACCCTGAAGGAAGAGCTGAACTCTGCTGAACTCTAGCCTCCCAATTTGTACGCTGACGTGCAACGTACAGGAAACTATCGTTAATGCTTTAAACAAACAAACAAAACAAAAAAAAAACACAACCAAAGAAAAATAAAAAGAAAACCACACACGCAATCAGTGTACTTACCATCAAGAAAAGGCCTCCAACAACTTTCCATCAAGGTGCTGGCCCCCACCCTGTAGAGGTACAGCAAGCACAGTTCCTCCTTCCTCCAGCCACCATGAAGGGTGGGCAGCAAACACATCCCTGGGGTCACCCATCTCCCCAGCAGCTCCGGGTGGCTCCGTACCGACCCGCCCTTCGCAAGGACTGAACCCCAATGGCAGTACAGGAACATTTTTCCCCAAGTCTCCCAATTTCAGACAGCATATTCAAATACTTAAAACAGCAAAATATTTCTTAAGACACTATCCATTAGTTGGCCAACATGAAAGGCAGAGACTTATTATTTTCCCAGATTAGCATTAGAATAAGTGGCTCGATAAATTAAAGTACCAAGTACAAAACCAGAACTGGATATATATGCTACTCAGAGCCTCCAGATATGCAGGCACCCCATACGTAGGCCCAGGTATGTAAAATATGGGCTTCACAGAAGTCAGTGGAAATTTTACTCTGAGCATCACTGGAATGAGGATTTCCACATTTAAGTTTAGCTTTGAGACAGCAGTTTCAGATGTTAAGCTACATAATTCTTAAATAATTATTTACATTAATAAATCTGAATATATGACTGCCAGCATTAAAACTGATGTACATATACAGGAAGTCAGCAGATAAAAAAGGTGACTGCAATACTAAATGTGAAAAGAGCGTTGATGCAATATATCTGGCATTTTCAAAGATAAATTTTTTAACCACTCATTATTTTGATAAAAAAACATGTAATTTACAAAGATAATAAAATTTATTTTTAAAAAGCCATTATTTAACATAGAATCGTAACTAAGTAGGACCCACTAAGGACAGCTCTTGGCCTCTTACTATTTAACAGCTTACCAATGACCCAGAAGACAAACAGTTGCTGTTGATAAAAGGCTCGGCTGACAGAGGGACCAGGGGGAATGCTGAACAGGAAGAGGATACGCCACTGATGGACAGATCTGGATCATACATTTGAAGGACATCAACACAGGCAACAAAGATAATGAAACGCTACCTATTTAGGAACAAATGCAAGGGAATTGTATAGAGAAGTGTTGGAATTGCAAGGAATTATAGAATTATGGTGTGTAATTAGATAGGCATGAAGAGTTATCATAACTTACTAGACATCTAGACAGAAAGAGGGTTAAAAACAGAGGTCACTGTATGCCTCTATTTGGCATCAATATGACAGATCATACGTCCCTACCAAAGTCCACAATTCAAAATGTTAAAAAGGCCAAAAAAGAAGTTCAAGAATTACTAAGACTGAAAAATACTGCCAATGCAGAACACTGAGTTTATTTATTGTACCAACGAGGAAGTTATTGAGTAGCTCAGCCCTTGCCTGTAAGTGTGTACCTATGGGAACAAAAGCTTCAAAACAAACTCTTCAATAGAGCAGCCAAAGGTCACACAAGACTAGTAGCTGGAAGTTGAAGCTGGACAAATTCAGAAGAGAAAACAGCTGGGGCTTTTTTTGTTCTTAAAGCAAGGGCAGTTAGCCATTGCAATGATCAAAGGCCAATTTTTAAAAACATCTTCAGGTGGCTTTCTTAAATATGTGCTCTGATGCATGCAGTAATGCAGGGAAGTATTCTGAATGTTTTATATAGGTCAGATTAGAATATTACAAATTTCCTTTTTCCTTATGATCAAAAGCAATACAGTGATAGTGCCAACTCCAGCTCACTGAACCATGCAATAAATCTGTACTTATAAATGCCTACACTAAAACAGAAGTTAAAACACAAGGACCACCATCTTCCTGAAGTATCGAGGCATCTCATTGTCTTAAAAAAAAAAAAAAATTAAAAAAAAGTAAATTGCATCTAAGTATGACGTGACCAAATACATTTATAGTAACAGCCATCAGATGATGCAACCCCAAAATATTATTGTCTCCAATCACAATTGTTGAAGTTATCAATAACTCTGAACCTAAAACCATATGGATCACTGTGCTTGTTATCAACAGGGATGTGCTGCATGTAACCAAGTCAAAGCAGAAAACAGGATAATGTGCATAAATGAAATTTGAAAATAAAAACTGATCAGAGGAAACTTCAGTTTGGAAGATACTTGCAAGAGATCTCTAGCAATCAGCAGAGAGAAAACATCACTAGAACTCATGAAAATACATCATCATCATCACCTTTTCAATACAAACATTGCTGCATTCTACATCCCAGATATCTTCTTGGCATCTCATTACAACAGGTAAACCTGAACTAATTGCAGAACTGGAAGCTGATTATCTGGTCATCAGTAGGCATGGTATGGCTAATACTAGCACAGGCAGGAGAACCCGAACTAGAATCAATGTACTACTTTTTTTTTTTCTTTTTTTTTTTTTGGGGGGGGAGCCCATGCCCTTGGGCCCTGAGCCTATCATATTCCCTTGTATATCACTGTATTTGCAGGAAAGCATTCAGAAAAGTCAAAGATGTATTATGGAAGGCAATCTCTCTCAATCAATCATCTATTTTCTTTCTAAAAGGAAGTATAGGAGGGGTTGGAGGAGGCCTCACTTAACAGTTTGATTAAAAAGCACTACCCACAAAAATAGCTGCCACTGGGAAAGTACGTGTCTACTCAAGGTGCAGATCCAATCCTATTCAGCATTTTCACTATTGATCGATCACCAAATACAGAACAAAAACCTGAAAAATTCTGCCTGGCAAGGTTAGCACTCAGAGTAATCATTTAATAACTTGGGTTTATTCAGGAAAAATTAATTTATTCCAGCAAATATAAAGTTTATAGCTGGACATAAAATATTCTGTAGAATTCTCTGCATGTTCTGAAGAGGAACATCTGAAGAAAATTCCCAGTGAGCAAGTAGGTGAACCTGTGATCCTAGGATGATGACACAGAAATGAAGAGGCACAGAGTAACCCTTCCACAAATCAACAGGAAAACAGAGAGAGTATTGATTTTGGTATGTTGTATTGCACTGGGGAGGTGGATGTTAACACTGTATGTGCAGCTCTCCTTTAAACGTTTTTATAAAAATACAACTAAAACAATTCATACAGATAGATATGATAATAACAAAGGGCTACAGAAAATGCCTTACAGCAAGAGTTAAAAGAGCTGTCTGATTAGTTTAGAACAAGGGAATTGAAAGGTGACTTCATTAGAGAGTATAAACATCCCACTAAGAATAAAGTAGTGGAGCTCTGAAGCAGAAACCAGAGGCAATGCCTGGAAACTGAAGCCAGACAAATTCATATTAGAAATAGAGCTTAATTGCATTTTTCAGCAATGAGGGTCATTAACTACTGATGAAGTTAGAGTGAAATTTGGCTTTTGTCCTTCTACGTCTGTAAATGAAGACCAAACGCATCTAGAAGATGTGCTCTATGGTAAGTACTCGCTTAATA
The DNA here is from genome assembly GCF_036417535.1 of Chlamydotis macqueenii. NCBI lineage: Eukaryota > Metazoa > Chordata > Aves > Otidiformes > Otididae > Chlamydotis > Chlamydotis macqueenii. The sequence continues at coordinate 136,236,056 of NC_141556.1, forward strand.
CAGGGGTAGCTGCGTAAAGTCAGAAAGAGCCTATATTATACAGAGTTTAACCGATGATGTCATGGTCCTGCAAGACCTTAAAATTGCTAAGGCATATGAATCAGTGCCAAGATAAATAAGTTAGCAGTAATAAACCACATAGGATCACACAGCTCCATTACAAACAGATATCCCATTTTCGGTAAGTCACCCAGCCTTTCTACACGGGACCAAGGGATCTCCAACAACATATTTCACCGATATCATCTCATTTCATATCATAAAGAGGCTTTTCTTTTCATGCATAGCTTAAAATCCATATTTAACCTTTTTCAGTATGTCTACTACTTGGTATCTGTGATCAATGTAATCTGGATATGAATACAGCATTACTGAAAATTAACACTATATCAAAGCTAGCAAAATTCAATGAATGCTTATTAATATAATACTTCAAATGCTACTGCTGGCTGGCAAAGCTCATTAAGGTTTGAAATAACTATTTTGATAAAGGGAGAAACATTGATTACGTAATTTGCACTCATTTTGTCACTTCTGTCCTTTTTATTTTATAATTTTCTCTTCTGCTGCATAGTGGTTTGACACTGCTGACTCACAGGCAGCAAGTATATTCCCAGACTGAATGTAAATGCATCCTATGCCCCTAAATTGGCATTTTCCAGACTTTCATCGCCTTCTTAACACCACCTGTACTCTGAGGGTGCATCTGAAAAGAGATTACATGAAGAAGCAAAACTGGCCTCTGAAACTGAATTGTTTCTTGATTGCTTTGTAGGAAACCATTCCATTAGGGAAACAGCTACTCCTCCAGCATACAGAAGCACAAACAGCACAAAAATGATCCCAGTTTGGAAAGCATAAATACCAAAATACAAACAGCCATGGGACAAGCAGGGCTTACAGGTCTGCAAAATTTTTATTGCAAACAAAGAACTGTGAATTTATATTAGTTCCTTATTATCATCTTACTCTGATATTCAGAGTATCACACACATGTTCTTCTACCTGCAGTTTAAGCTTCTTGTCCTATCCTCTATGAACAGAAATTAGAGTTGCCTCTCCCCATGGCATCAGTCTTTTATATAGATTGGAAGATTTGTTTCTCCCATCAGTAAATAAGCACAATTTGTTCAGACTTCCCAAAAGGTCACTTTTCTTATATGTCTTATTATCTGTTTCCTTCCTCTAAACCAAGTGGTCCACATCTTTCTTAAATCCCAATACCCTGCCCACGGCAGTGTATGGGGCCGAAACATTATCCCATTTTCATGAACAGATTGCACTTAATTTAAGTACATCCTCACAGAGCCTGCACAAAATCAGAGTTTGAGAAACCGGTAACAGAAAAGGAACACACTATGGGAAATCAGAGACACCAAAATTCCTGAGGAAAAGTAATGTTGTTCCCAGCTACATGCAGGTTATTATATCAGTATTTCAATCTACTAAGTTATTTTTGCCTCATTATAAGTATCAGTGTATTTGTACAGCATGGTAAAAACTGGGGTTGTGATTCTACCCGAGGCTTCTAGCATAACAAACTATACTAATACGGAAGACCCTCTACATACACTATAAATTAGTGGGAAAGCGGGGGGGGGGGGGGGAAGGAAATCCTTCACATATGTGTATATATTAAATATTTTGTCCGATTTCCACAGTTCTTAAAACATACATTTTTCTTATATTTTAACAGAGAATAAAACATTTTGCCTCTCAGAAAAGTTTGAAGCATAGTATTAACTAACAAACAGACTGCACTTTGAAGTAATTCAGCATAAACTAATGTATCATTTTTCTACATGATGTCTTCCCCCTGGTCTGTCTTGCTGTCTTTCCTTCCTGACCTAGACAGCTATATTACAGCAATACTGGCTTCAAATGTTTCACAAACTCAGGATAAAATTGTCATTTTTTTGCCACTAGTGCTCATATGGGGAAAGACAACACAGTGTGCAACCTTAAGCAGTAAAACAGTTTTGAAACTGCTACTGATGTAACTGTGGAAAGAAACTCTGTCTCCCATTGAGCTTTTTAATTGTGAACTTCTGATTTTACATCAGTAAAGTACAATCGGGATGCACTGTTTTGTCATCAAAGTCTTGACACTGGCTTCATTCACGCAAGCCCTAGTGATGCTGAAGTCAATGGGTTGTTTTGTTGGTTTGGTTTTTTTTCCTGGTTCTGAATAAGGTCTTGTGCCTGCAACAGTTAGTTATTCCAGTGTTTTAAAATACTTTTTCTGTACCACAAGCAACTTCCTTGCTGTTCTCAGTCTTTCAGACTTACTTGCACACACAAGAAAATGGAATGAATCAGATTTGTTTAATCTCCATCAATTTGTCAACGCTTTACGTAGTTGAATCTGAAAGCCTCAGATTAGCAAACCGAGGGAACACATACACGAAAAAGGCACCACATCTCGCCCATCCTAACACGCTAAAGTATATTTAAACACTCACTTAGGTATATATTCTTATATACAGCAGCTGAGTGCTTATAAGGTTTTAACATATTTAACGAATATACTATAAGATATGATTCATGAGCAAATACTGATACAGATGGCTCACATTTTTTTCTACAAAACCTTTAATACATCAATCAGAACATGGATTACACAAAGAAAAAAGATAGATTGGCACAGAAGAGGCAATTTGGCAGCTTCTCAGCAAACACAGATTAAAGCACACAAGCTCTAGTGCATACAAGAAACAAGATAAATAACCCCAAAAGGTCACAGAACATACTCTGAGATCCGTGGATACTTATGTAATAGAAGATAAAACTTGCTTCTGTGAATCAAACTGAGTAATTACAGTTTTCAATTTCAACAAGATTTTAAACATGTATAACAACACAACAATCATTGTACGTGCTGCAATATTTTTCCAATAACAGGTATGATTTTCTAATCCAGTGAGAGGATGTAAAACAATTGCCACAATTAATTACTGTGACCAACTGAACTCAAAGCCAATGCCTTCACTAAGTTTTGCTTTATGAAGGATGCTACGGGTAACTTTTGTATTGGATATATATTTCCATGTAATTCAGAATAGTGTGCTATTAAATCATATTACTTTACACTGCAAAACATTAGGGATAATAAATCACTGTCATCCTACTGCTAATACTGCAGTATTGAAGCTACAAACACACATTTCTTAAAAAAGGAATCAGCTGTCAAGCTCAACAGGAATTTTCTGGTATAGTTATTCATACATTGGGAAATGCTAATTCTACATTACTTCCCTCCCTGAATCTGAGATATCCATGGAAACAGAAAACAAGAGATGGACTGAAAGTGCAGCAGAATAATCTTATTTCTTTTGTCAGCCATATCACTATGGTTGGGCCAGTAACTACCACCCTCTGGCAATATTCAAATATTTGGTTCTCAGAAAGGAACAAAAAAAAAAAAAAAAAAAAAAAAAAAAAAAAAAAAAAAAGCAAGCAGAGAGGGTCCATGCAGCTTTTTTCATGTTTGATAGCGTCTGTATTTTATTGCAGATTTCCATCATACATACATTGAAATACAACAAGCTTCTCTCCATCCCCAGCACATCTCTTCTCCCAGAGTTGATTTTTGGAAACAAGAAATATTTTTGTGCTTTTCCATACTCCTGCCCCTTCCTAGGAAGTACTTAAGCATTTCACTGCACACAGCTTAGTTTATAGACTTTTAATTCTATTTAAGGTAAATACAGTTTTGCTAACTAGGCTAACCAGGCTCCTTAATCTGAACCAGCATGGCTGCTGTTCTTCTGAAAATGTAATTAAGTTAGCAGCCTTTTTAAAACAAAAAGAGTTGGCAGGGAAGAATCTTCCTGACAGGCACCCTTTTGGGGAGGCCTGCAGCACTATTTTCTCCTGAGTGCAAGTGAAGGGAACTCTCATACCCTTCCTTACCTGCCATCCATGCATCCATTGAAGAAAGCATGTACTTGTAGCTACAGAGAGCAGCTGAGCGTGCTCCACCTCTAAGCTGAAGCAGCTGAGCAGGATTTCAGTTACGGTTGCTCATCATCTAGACCAGGAGCCATTGCAGAGAACAACACAAGAATGGAGCACGCAGCACTGCAACAGCGGCTTGCTGGCACACAGAGAAGAGATGGCAGAGGCAGCCAACACAAATGCGGGTTAGAGAAAAGTGTCGTGGAACTGTCAGGGAACCAGATACCTGCTGAGGGGGAAGGATGGGACAGAAGAACTCTAGTAGTGGTAGAAGCTGGAAATAAACTAAAGCTGGGAGAAGCCTGGAGTCAAAAGATGCAATTGTGAACAGCTGTGAAGCCCACAAGACTCCTACATTTTCTGTCTCAATCACAGATACAGAAGGTAACAGTCAACTGCTGAAATTTTGATCTTATGATTCGATATATGACATATGAAAAGATCACTGTTATTCCATATAATGGAAGATGTGTTTAATATTATAAACAAACCAACCACACATAACAAGGAATATATATACACAATAACTGTACAGACACGTAAACACGAAGTGCTAGCATTTTCCAGATGGACAGGTTTAAAAAAGGAAAAAGGATAAAAATAAAAGCATCTAGGTCCACAGAATAAGCAGGACTACTACCCAGGATCTCCCAAATCACTTAAGCCAAAAGTGTCTACAAACTACAGCTGTGGGGCTCATCCTTTGCAGGTGCTGAATTGAGGCTTTTTCTTGCAGAAGTGCTCAGCAGTTGCAACTACTACAGAGGTAACAACATGCTGATCACAACAGAACGATGGCCAAACACTGGCACAAAGCTGTCTCTGGCAGAAAGAAAGATTCTGGCATTTGCCTAAGATACTGCAAAATAAATATTTTTAAAATAAATTTCAGAACAGACTTGAGGAAAAAACAAACTAACAGGTTTGTCCTCATTATTTGTAGAGAGGTACAAAAATGTCAAGCGCTATGAAAAATCATATCTACATGTTCCATATCGCACATGAAGACCTAGATGTTCAGTTGGCTTAGCTTTAATAATTTTATACCTTCATTCCCCTTCTGTGAACAGATAATAAAAAAGCTGTCTAATCTTACAGCAGCTCTGTGAAATAAATTCAGGGTATTCTTTAAGCATGCAGATACAGTGATAAGAGTGCCACAGAGCAACTGTGAGGAAACAAGCAATTTTGCGTGCACTGCAGAAAATGGACAGCACGCAGGTAATAGCAACAAGAGATGGCATGGGCAGAAGAAAATACTGAGCAGCTGATCTTTGTCAGAGGACTGTCCCACCTGCACACACAGAAACACAGGAGTGCCACTGGGGGGGGGGGGGGGGGGGGGGAGGGGGGGCGGGGAAACAAACCCAAAACCAAACCAAAAAACTGCCAAAGATTGTGCAAGTAAAGACAAATTTACTGTCAATATTTTGCTCTGCATTATTTGCCAATTTTGACATAACATATACAGAAATTGCTCAATTCTCATTCAGAATAATTCTGGTTTTCAATGAGCACTGCAGAAAATGTTTTTAATACTCAGGAAAAAAAAAAAAAAAAAAAAGGACATTCTTATCACATAACACTTCCAGGTTCCCCCATCCAGGCTATTTTTTTTTAATTGAAAAACAAGTTTCTTAAAATATAAGACGTCTGAAGTTGAAGATTTGAGGACATAATATAATGAAGTTAACTTATTAAAAGAACTGCAAGATATTTTCTACTCTCTCTGGACTTTAAGACCTTTGCCAAATGCTTCCTGTCTTCAGATAAAAGAAGAGGCTGAGGTTTCGCTGTGTACCAGTATGAGATCTTCCAGTTTGTATCAGTTTGAGTTTCTTGTGTTAGTTACAAATCTTGCTCACAGTATTAGACAAATCTTTTTTGCAGAAATGGTTTATCGTATCACCTTCTTAATGCATTTGTGTTCATTCCTACCAAGACTTGATTAATGCAGCCAAAACTGCACTCTCACAGTGACTCTCAACAAGGCCGTCAGATCTCGTATCACTTGAACAAGTTTTCTGTCAAGGTTTTCCTGTGCTTCATTGTAACTGTAAAACCAACCCTAATACTTTAAGATGCTGACATAATTTACAAGAACCTCAACTATAACAAAACAAAATATTCATATTTCATTAACTTCTTTTAATTGTGAGGCAGCGAACAAATCTTACTATTGATTAACTCAAACTGACAGTTGTTTAAGTATTGTATGATGGAGCTCAAATATCACAGACTTTCTCCTGAAAATTCCTAATTGTTTCTCAAATTGCCAATATCAGTGTAAGAAAAAACGCAGGGGCAGATTACAATGGGAAAAGTAAAATCTATTTTTATCAAAAGGTACATACTGTTTTTCTTAAATTTCCACTGAAATATGCTGGATTTCTCAACTATCAGCCTTTGAAAGGTGGTATCATTCACCAGTTGGTGAGGCAACATTTTACAAGTTTAATAGTTCCTACAGAATTCATATGGATTTAAAAAAAAAAAAAAAAAACAAAAAAAAAAAAAACAAGACCTTCCACCTCTTGCTCCCAATATTACTCTTTGCTAATTCATTAATCCTAGTATTTCTGTCCCTGATTTAAATCACCAACATCATAATGTAAGCATTTGACAACTGTCAAACACATAGATCCTTCAGTAAACCAGGAAGGGAGCAACAGAAGCACCTTGCTCTTCCAGATATTAAAACAAATGTTTTGGACAAATTTCTTACCTAACTCCCAGTTCTAAGGAAACCCAAGTGATAATGTCTGTAAATCTCTCAACTACTTTCCTGGGGAATTTTTTGCCCACCTAAGTTTAAAGCAAAGGAACAAAACTCAGACTGGTAAAAAGAAAAATGAAAATAAAGACAAAAATACATTGTTAAGTCTCAATGAAGATAGGAGCTAAGAGGGAAAAGCACACCAGCTATGAATAATTTACAAAAAAAAAAAAAAATGCACTGAGTTAATGGACTGGTCTAGCCCAGAGGGACACTCTTGGGATGTGTCTTAGGATGCAAACCTCAATACTTCCATAAATCACAAATTAACAAGCATTTTTCAAGTCTTTTCCAAGTACTTTGAGATAAGTAAAAATTCACTCACAGGCAGGACAGCATGCCCAAAGTAAGTTCACAGGACATTAGAATTTTAAATGGCAAAGTCAGGCAAATCCTTCCATCCACAGCACCGTCACCTGTGCTGAGCTACGTCAGTGCTTCACCTCCCCCAGGTCCCCGACATCCCTCCACTTCACACCCTCTGGTACCCTCTTCCAAAGAGCAGATCCAAGTACTGCAGTTGCCCTGGAGGCAGCTGAGCACGTGGAGAAGCTGAAACCCCAAGCTGCTGCTTTGTCTCAGCTACCTGGAGAGTCAACACACAGCATGAAAGCAAGCAGGGCAACCCAAGAGGAACTGCTGGCTCACACAGCATCACCTGGTTTATGGAATAACATCTGAGGTGAAAGCTCTCAAGAAGCACTGGAGTGCCTCATAAAATACTTCAGTTTACAGAAATGTCTGTGTTCAAGCTAAATTAGGAAGTGTATCACCGGCAGATCAAGGGAGGGGATCCTGTCCCAATGTTTGGCCCTGGTGAGGCACACCCAGCATCCTGGGTCCAGTTCTCGGCTCCCCAGCACAAGAGAGATATGGGCATACTGGAGCAACTCCAGCAAACAGCCACAGAGATAAGTAAGAGCATCTGACAAACAAGGAGAGGCCAAGAGAGGTGGGGCTGCTCAGCCTGCAGAGGGGAAGGCTTGAGGGGGCATATCTGTGTGTACAAATACCTGATGGGGAGACTAAAGAAGATAGAGGCAAGCTCTCCTTTGTGGTGCCCAGTGGTAGGAGAAGTGGTAATGGGCACAAATCTAAATATAGGAAATTTCATTTGAACAAAGAAAATATTTTCTTACAACGAGGGCAGTTGAACACTGCCTCAGGTTGCCCACAAAGGTTGTGGAATCTCTACCCCTGGAGATCTTTTAAACCCAACTGGGGACAGTCCTGAGGAACCTACTGCGTGCTCACCCTGCTCTGAGAAGAGGCTCGGACCTGATCACCTCCAGAGGTACCCTTCCAGTCTCAACCATTCTGTGAGTCTGTAATTAAATAACAATCCTGCTTGATGCCAAGTAAGAACAGAAATTCAGCACGTATACAAATGTCAGCAAACACAAAGATGGTTAGTTAATTAAGTCTCCAACTTAAAGCTACACTGAACAGGCAGAACTAAAATAGCTAGAGATTTGCTTACAATTTGTTGGCCTTGACCCTCTCTCTTAAGGTCCCTTTGCTGTTTGACGAGGTGACATTTCACAGAGCAAATTTCTGGATTCAAAAGAACAGTTTAATGAGTCAAGGGAGTGCCAACTTGGCCTCAAACCTGAGGAACGGGTTGATTTCCATCTCATTCTCTTTAAACACTCATTTTATCCCTGCTAGTTCCCCCCCACCCCCACCACACATTTATTTCTCTCATTTCTTCTGCATGCTGTTTAATCTTTTGCATCCATCTGGAATAACCCTCCCCTGTCATCACTGTATCCTGAATCACCAGCAAGTGACATTCTTGAAGTAATAATTTAAGAGCCATTGCCACAATGCAGTCCCTGCTTCCTGCTTAACAGTTTCACCCTAATTTCTATTTTTTGCTCCAAAAACAAAAGGCAATGTCATCCACAACTGCAATAAGATCTCCGCTGCAAAGCTGTAATTAGCCTTCTTTCAGGGCTTGCCAACATTTCTTTATAAAGCGGTAGTAAAAATGTGTACAAACAAGCACATCTCACCAGTACTCTGCCTAGGAATGCTTCTGGGGCAAGATCTTACAAGAAAGGTTTGTAAAAGCTGGACCAATTTAGGATAACCTGTTGCAGTTCAGGTGATTTATAGCAGTCCTTTTTAAAAGGCTGCTACAAGTGAGGACAAGAACAGGTGTGCTCTTTCTAAGGATAAGTGATTTCATTTTTCTTCCACTGGTGATTTTCCTCTATCTGCTCATCATTTCCACTTGCTTTACTATTTCTTCCTCAGCTATCTTACTAATTCAGTCTTAAACTCCCATTTCTACCTGCTTACATGTTGCTATTATATATATATTCAGGATAAAAAAAAAAAAAAGACACTGCAAATTGTGCCTTGAATACCAACCCATATAAACCACAGGATTTTCTGCATGCTCTAAATTAATGCCTTTTCTGTTGTCTGCAGTACTCTTTCCCCATTGCTCTTCCATCAAGATCTCCAGTGGACTCCTGACCTTTTTCAGAACATAAAGCTGTTTTTCCAGCAGGGTCTGAATCATTTTTAAGCAGGGTCTGAATCATTTTTAACTAAGTGGTATTAATTCTGCAAAATATGATTGAGAAGCAAAAAATGGATGCTTAAGGCACACATTCTACTTCCAGCTCAGAGCCAGAGAAAACAGAATTTAAATTAAGAGCACATAAGCTTGGCTTGGCTGTTCTTGTACGAAGATTAGAATGACAGTAAAGCAATGCTGCAAATTCTCTGGCAAACCATTTTATTAAAACAATAATGCTGCTTTACTAGCCTACAGCAGGACTGCAGATAAAAGCTCTCCTTCAGCTTCAAGCTGCACCAGCTGAGGAGAACAACAATCCAGCTCATTCCTTCCCAGATCCAACCAGATCCATCTCTGCAAAGGAGATCTACATGAGATCTACAAAATATTACCACATCTTCCTGCATCCTCATTCTCTAGAAAATCCCTCCAAGACTGCTGGTTCACTGTAGTAATTAAGAAAATACTTCCTTTTCAAATGGTATAAAATGACCCAGAGGACAAAATGATCTACAGAGGACAAAGATGAAGGGCATAGAAGCAGCTCTGGCACTGATTATTGTCGTAGTTCAGCCCCGATCGGACCAGACTACGCAGTCTCTCTCTCACTCTCCCCACCTTCCAAGAGAATAGGGAGAGAAAATATAAGGAAAAACGGCTCGAGGTTTGAGATAAGGACAGGGAGAAATCCTTAAAGTTACCATCACGGGCAAAACAGACTCGACTTGGGGAAAACTATTCATTTATTACTACAAACAGCAGGATAATGAGACAGAGAACAAGATAACCTCCTCCCACCCCTCCCTCTTCCCGAGCTTAACATTATCTCTACTACCTTCCCCTCCCGAGCGGCACAGGGGGGAAAAGGGAATGGGGGTTGCGGTCAGTTCATCACATGTTGTTTCACGCCGCTGCTTCATGGTTGGGGGAAGAACTCCTCACATTCCTCCCCTGCTCCATTGTGGGGTCCCACACCTATGCCACAGTCCTTCGTGGAACTGCTCCAGCGTGGGTCATCTCTTCCACGGGGTGCAGTCCCTCTAGAACAGCTGTCCCAGCGGGCCCTCCACGGGCCACAGCTGCCTTCAGGCATCCACCTTTCCCAGTGTGGGGTCTTTCACGGGCTGCAGGTGGATCTCTGCTCCTCCGTGGACCTCCATGGGCTGCAGGAGGACAACCTGCTCCACCATGGTCATCACCACAGGCTGCAGGGGAATCTTGGCCAGGAGCCGCATTACTCCTCCCCCTCCTTCTGAACTGACCTTGGCATCTGCAGCCGTTCCTCACAACAGGCTGGTAGATGTCTCTCAGGATCCTTTTTACATCTTATTCACTTCTCATCTCCTTTCCACTTCTTGCAGCCGGGCTGGACTGAGTTGGGCCCAGTTGGCTGCCTGGCGAGAGGCTAGAGGGTGAGGCCTGCAAGGCCCATGAGGCCTGCGCCTCTGCCCCCGCTCAGCTTCTTCACATCTTTTTTTTTCTCTGTTTTCCCCTTCTTAAATACGTTATCGCAGAGGCGTTATCATAGAACATTCTGCTACCAATTGGCTCGGCCTTGGCCAGCAGCAGGTCCGCCCTAGGCCCGGCCGAGTCCACTGAACAAAGGGGAGCGACTTCTAGCAGTTTCCTACAGAAGCTACCACCTTAGGCCCCCCCCTACTAAACAAAACCACGACATTATGTATAAGTGCCCAACAACCTGGAGCAATTTGGGGCCATACAGGCACCAATGACTTCTTCAGCTGCAACTGGAAGACAGCATCCAGCAACCACTTAACAACTTAAAGTTAACTTGTTTCAGGAATAGATCACCTTGCTAAAAAACTGTTTTATCAGGTATATAGCATAGTATAAAAGCAGAGACTCTAGAACAGCTGAACTTACCTAACATGCTGATCTTTAGAAAATCCAATAACCTGTCATTTAAGTAAAGGAGGTGATCAACAGAAGCCATTGAAACAAACAGGTACAAGGTTGCCAGCAGACTAATGGAATAAATCAAGACAGGAAGCAGCATGAACACATTGCCTAGATGCTACAGTGCACACCTTTCCCCCTGTTCAGTTAGTATGTGTTCAGTTTACAGGCTAGTCAGCTTACACAAGCCCTTCAAATCAATATATATTCAAGCAAGGACAACAAAAGTTCACAGAATTTGCTCCTATAGCCAGAGCTGTAAGAATAGTTGCATTATCCACACAACCCACTACTCCTTAGAGAATCCTTACTTGGATGCCTTAAGAACAAGATGCCTGGTAACTCTCTTCTCTCAGAAAACATTGGAAAGAAAAGGGAAAGAGTGTAGAAGATCTAATTCCTCTGTCATGCATCGTTCTCATCTTGAGTCTTGAGAAACACCAGGATTTTTCTCCAAGACCCCTCAAGAAGCACTTGGAGTTGCAATTGCATTATGCCCCGATGGGAGCCAAAGCTCACTCTAAAGCCAACAGCCCATCAGTTATCCCTTCTAGTCCAATCAATCTTGACAGCTATAAATTCTCATAAACAAAACATTTTATTACCTAACTACACTTACTCGAAAGTTAGTACTTCAAAGGTACAATCATGTTTCACAAACTTGAAAGTTGTCCTCTGGATCTTCTAATACAGAATTCAAGGCCAGGTTGGATGTGGCTCTGAGCAACCTGATCTGGTTGGAGATGTCCCTGCTCCTTGCAGGGGGGCTGGACTAGATGACCTTTAAAGGTCCCTTCTAACCCTAACCATTCTGTGATTCCAAAACATGATATATATATACAGCACGAGCACGGATAGTGTAACAATAACCTGATTTACAACATATTTCACTTACTTGCTAAAGGATGTGAAATTAACTGTGTCACCACCATTTGCCGTCATTAGCCCAGCACTATCTTGCTATAAGGAAGACAAAATGCCTCCTGAGATGTGAATCTCAAAGTGCTTATAGGACTAAGGCTGTAGGATACAGAATCCTGAGGGAGGAGTGGCCCGTCGTACCTCCTTGCGCCACTGATACACCAATTGGCAGCTCACCACAGGTCTGTCACAGCCTCAGTCCTCTTCTTCATAGCCTCAGCCTCCTCCTTAATCCTTAACAGAGCAACTCAAGTAGATAGGAAAAGGAGATGATCACACTGTAGGAGCGTAGCTTTTATAGAGCACAGCACATGTAAATACTCTGCAGTCCTGGAAGTTTCTGTGAGTGACAGTAAGCAACCTGTAAGAAGAGACAAGATTTATTCTTGCACTCCTAATTTAATGGTTCCTTTCTGTTATAACATTTTGTTGGCATGGACTGCCATTCTAACGGATCATCTTTCCTCACTTAGGCACTAAAGCATTCTTTCACCAAATTCAGTATCATACAGTTTAGGAAAAGTATGTCTCAGGAGAAGGGACAGCCTAAAGTCATCCCCAGCCTGCCTTCAGACTGGCATAGTTCCTAAATGTAAATCACATCCATTTAGGTTCTAACCTCCAGTGGACTTGTAATAGGCAACCTTTCTGTAATATCCCTCCTAGAGACCACTAACAGCATAACTCATCAACATATCTTGTCTAAAAATTAAAAAGGGAACAAAAATAGTCTTGGAGCTTTCTAAACTGATTTCAAAGAGCCTTCAGCTGAGTAGCTTCAAAATGACAGTTCTGCTTTAGTCTCCCAGATTAGCTTGTTAAGTCTATGAGCATAACATTGGAAATGGTACATCTAAGGTAATAAAGCAAGTAGCTGCAGACATGAAATTTGGAGTTCTACCCCAACAATAAATGGAAAAACAAAACAACAACAAAAAAAAAAAGAATGCAAGAGGCTAATAAGATTGCAGCTTTGCTTTTTAAATTAGTCTTTTCAAAATCTATATCACAGTCCTTGAATAAGCTAATGCAACCAAAGTTAAAAGTCTCAGAAAACCCTCAGGAGAAGACTATATTCTTGAAAGGTCTCCTAATCTGAGTAGGAAGCAGTTTGTGTATCTGTTAACAGGTCTTTGGGACCAAAATACCACATGCCTACATCAAGGAGATCAATTTGCAAAGTTTAATCAACATCTCAGGTTCCTTACATATTTGTCATTAGTGATTAGTTTCAATACTACTTATGCTCATCACACAATGTTTGCATATTACCATAAGAAAATACATAATTTGTAGAAGTACATATAAATACGTATATATTTTTTAAATGAGCAACTCTAAAAATAAGCATGCTTATAAAAATTGAAAAATTTCTTACAAACATGCCATAGAACCTACAGTAACATCCAACAGCTATATTTAATAAACCACATTTGAATAAACTCTAGCAAGTATAAAGGTCTCACGCGTCTGATATCTTTGGTCTGCACAATGACACAAATCGTTCTTGATGCATGAGAAACACTGCTGATCTTACAAACCAAATACACTGGACTTAACTTCAAATAACAGTAAACTGTTTAAGACATAATCATTCGCTTTTTCTTTAAAAGGTCTCAAGCAAAGCACAGTTTTTCCTACTCTTTTTTGCTTCTCCCACAGGCACAGTGCACCTTTCTCTCTCTTCAAGCCAACCCCAGGCATGTTATTTCCCTACACATTCCTATTTCTCTACACACATGCATCTAATGGAGGAAGGCGCTCTGACTTAACCTATCTGACCTCAGTATTTCCACCGCTCCAGACAAGGCTCATGGACCTAACCATGGCACCTTAGAAATAATGTCTTCATTCGTGCTCCCTCTTCTGGCTTCACGGGCATACAGCACAACCACAGTAGGGTGACATGGAGACCACCTGAACACAGCCGCCACAGCACTGTTTGATATCCCCCCCCTCCCTAAAAAAACACCACAGAGGCATAAAGAAAGCGTTCCTGACCTGCACATTACTGCTCACTGCAGTGGAACACGCTATAGAAATAACCCAGATCAGTATTCATCAGAGTGCTTTATCTTATTTCACTGCTCAACACAAAAGACTCAAGTACTCAACTTCCAAGGACGGCACAAAAATAGCTTCCAGCTAATTTTTTAAGCCCATCCTAATGTTAATTTTAGCTCTGAAAAAAACTATCAAATGTAACAGAATAAACAGCCCAGCACCTTCCATAAGGGAAAAAAGCAAATGCTTTAACATGTTAAAGGTTCACATTTGCATATGTCTGGCACGAGGCCTTCATTTTCAAGCCTAGAATGCAATTTAACAATTTTTATATTTATTTTCATAATAAAACCAAGAACTTAGGTTATTTATCTGTATTCACTTTGGTATCAAAGAACAAGAGGAAAAGGAAGGGGGTAAAAAAGCCAACTGTGCAGTAGCTTACTTTTCCAGAATAATGTTGTACTGCAGTGGAGGTCTATTTTGAGAAAACCATAGTTGCCAGTAGTGTAGTCTTCTTAAGTCATTTCGGTAGAAACTGTCAAAATATGCGTTCTTTGGAATCTTGCTGGATTTGGAACACTTTATTTGGCTTTATTTTACAACAAAATGGAAATTTGTGACTATCCTGTAATAAGCCTATTTGGGGAAACGTTAAGTCTGGGTGGGAAAAGAGCAAGAGCAATCTACAGTTTCCTCTGGAACATATCCCTCATGGGATATATGCTACAAAGTGAGACTAGACAGAGGCAAAGGTTGAGGAAGGGAGGGAGGAACATAATTTAGGTACCTTTGTCTATGGTGTGGGACAAAGAATTGTTTTGGAATGAGGTAGCCTTGGAGAGAAGCTGCAGAAGCTGCTGGCTGTTGGGAGCCTGAAGCCTCATCTCTGCTCTGCGTGACTGTGTTAGAGTGTGAGAGGATGAAAGCCACAGCTAAAACCAGGAAAATAGGCTGGAAACCAAGGAATTCCTTTCCTAGGCAGTTCCCCTTGCTAATTACAACTACTTAATAGTCAGACATTATATTCTTCACAGTTCCATTTTCATTCTTGTATTTGCAACTAAATTCTTTCTCCCTGAAACATCCTAATGCCTGGTAGTCAGGAGCAACAGATGTTGGCTCAGACCTCCAGTCTTCAGAGGGGATATGAAATACACAAACTCCAAGGAAGGGCAGAAATTCTGCAACACCATTGTGGCTGGTAATATTTTCTACTAGCTACCGCCAAATGGTTTCCCAGATCTCCTCATCAGAGACATCTGGTATTCTGCATTAGCCAACATGAACTGCTGTGGAACACCCAATAACCTCAGAACATGGTGTAAATTCTCAAACTTAAAGATGCTTTTTTTGTGATAACAAAGTTACTTAACTCCAAAGCTTAAGAGTCACCAAAATTTTAGAGGATACCATGTCATGGCAAATGGGCCCTAGAGTTCACCGATACACTTGCCTCACCACCCATCAAATCTCACTTGGCATATAGCAGTTTTAGTTTCTGGAGAGATTTTTTGAAAAGCAAACGATTCTGCATGGTCTGCAGACAGCTCCAGAAATGGTGCTTATAAACTCACACAGAAGGCAAGTTAACATATGGGAGACTAGGTAACAGCAGCTCACTTTTACACACCAAATAGCAAATACAGGGTCATTCCAGAGTACATGGCTTGCCCTCCATTATTTTTTATTTATTCTACAGTTCTTGTAGATAAAGATTTAAACTACAGAAAAAATCCTGGAGAAATCTAAACATAAGTCACCATCATAAAATTTGCCAAGAAACACTCGTCAGCCAACCAACAGCATGTCTTCCAGATTCTCAACACTTTATTTACTGTTTATCCTGAGTGGAAAAATGGTGATAAAATTCAGTTTTGGTTTTACCAACATATACAGACTGCTACAGTCTGTAAACCTTTCTAGATTACAGTTTATATTAAGAATTAAGTGTTATGCACTGCAGCCTGTGGAAAATGGATGAGAAGACACTCATATGTTTTTCCCAATGAAGCATACGAAAACCGTAAGGCTAATGTTTCCTTTGCAGTAGTAATATGTTAACCCCCAAACAGAATAGAACACTTCCAGAAACGCAAGTGTTTTAAAGTTTTTCTCATGACACCTCATCCGCCAAACATAGCTGTAATCTGTAGCAGACTGACCTTTCAACCTTTTTGCCTGATTTCATCAGCTGGAAGTTGTAATAGAATATAAATTTCTGCAGCATGTAATTTATTTTATGCTAGATCAGACTATAAAGCTGATGTCAGAAGGATCTGACATCACCCACTTCACCCCACCTGAAAACTTAGTTTTGTATATCTCTAAGAATGTTCCCTTCTTTTCATCAGTTCCCAAATATTATAATTCATCAGCACGTGGAAGCTTTTCCTCGCCTCCAGATTTTTTTAAAAACACTACCTGAAGCTAAGTACAATGTTCCAAGTGAGAGTGGACTATCTCACTGGATCTTAGAATATATTTCCCATTACAATGGAAACAAAGTAATTCTTTAAAAAACACTGCCAAGTCCATTCCTTACCTAATGGGTGAGCAGAACACTGTTTTTAGATGCTGCCATCTAAAAACATCTACAGGTTTTTCAACAAGTAACACAGGAAAATAAACAGGTTTACTTTGCAAATGGTTAAGAAGTTATAACCCAGCAACATGCATCAAAAGTTTAAAGCCTTCCTTCCAAATTACTAACAGACGTGTCACACTAAACATTCTCAACAAAAGCATCTCCCCAGATTTTCTAACCTGTTTAAAATAAAATCACAAGGAAAACAAAAAAAAAAAGAAAGGAAGAAAGGATAAGGAAAGGCGAAAAAAAGGCAAATCGGCAATGTTTATGCAGTTCCCATCCAAGGGAGCACACTCTTGGCTAAATCCAGAGGCAAGCTGAGCAGACTGCAGGTGATCCACTCTTCTGTCACCGCCAAGTACCACTGCAATCAATCAGAATCACTACAGGGACACGGGACAGAGAAAAGCAGACAGTTTTAAAACCAAAAGGTAAAAAGTAGATTTTTTTTTTTATTTTAGTGTGTGTAAGTATTTTTAATTATGCACTAGAAAAGCATGTTCTAACGCAATTCCATATGGAAGTAGGGTATCCTTTAGAAAATGCTTAAGTAAGGCCCAATACCTAACTAGTATAAGGTAATGCCAAAGGCGGCCTTAAATTTCCAAACCAGTTGATGATTTGGCATCCTCACTTGGAAGTCAGCATTCATTAGCTTACAGACAACCAGACAACAAACACACAGTTCACTCTAAGAGGAAAATAAAATAGAAAAAAATTGTCTTTAATTGTTTTTTCCCCTTCCATAATCAGGACATCAAAAGAAATACACAACAACTAGATAATCAGAATCAGTGGCTTCTTCTGGAATAACAATTGCCTCCCATCGTTTACCAGGTGACAGATGAATTCTGTCATCTGATCTTTACATCGAGCCCAGGCAGAGTGAGTGCCTGATGATTACAGAGGTAAGCTTTCTGTCCAGTCAGCCACCACCATTATCAGTGTCTGAGTATTTGTGTTTTCTGTATGAGTCGATAAAGGTCAGAAAATACTGAACAAGTCACCATAAACCAAATTGTATAAACACCTTACTGCAGAGATGAAGTAGTATTTTTTCTTCTACTACAACCATAACTTTCAAAACAACAGGTATGAGTTATGAAAGTCTAACTTGAGAATAGAAAGATGCAGTCTTTTTATAAAGCAAAGACTCTCAATATGTATTTCATAGGAGCTGTACAGTAAGCTGAGTGGGCATGTGTCTGCACTGGTGCATTTGCTCACCCCTATCCTGCCAAACATGCAACTCCTTTGTCATTATTAACATCAATTATTCAGGAAATTATTCAAATCAGTTGCTGGACTAAGCTTGCCAGTTTGGAGAGTAGATCATGTCATCTGGAAATGTAATTCAAATTTTACATCCCAGCTGAAGAGTCTGCCAAATCTGGGAACCATCACATTCGGCAGCACTCCATCATCTCAGGGAAGCAGACCTTAAAAATGTACAGCAGGTTTCCTTCCCTCAACCAACCTGACAGCAGCAGCTACTGCCGCACGGCGCTGAAGGCGTTTCATTAGTTCCACTCGAGGTATGTGGGGCCAGTTGTGGTTGACTAGACAAAGAGAACTGGCATCTGGGACAGGTCCTACCAGATGAAACCAGAGCAACAGTTAAGGCTGCAGAGAAAGTTCTGGCTGTGATTCAAGTTACACTGTTATTTACTTAGTGAATAAAGAGATGCTGTACAGAGTTATTTGGCCTACGCAGTATGCACACAGTTAGGCTGGAAGGAGAAAAAAAAAAAAAAACAAACAAAAAAATAAAACAAAAAGACCGCATTTTAGTTACAAGGGCTGTATCATTCAGTTTACAAAGTGAAAAAATGAGCAAGTGAAGAGGGAATAAAATGATTGTATGTATCTGAAAAACAAAGCAGCCATGTTGTCCTTACTTACTAAACTTTCGCAAAGATCACACAAAAACAAAAGTGAAGTTTCTTTATCATGGCACACAACAAACTTTATGCCTTTCTGTTACTGAACACTAAAGGCAGAACCAAAAGCAAATTTGCTGCCTAATGCTCAAAATTGCTTTCCCCTGAAGAAAAGTATAAAGGAAAGCACAAACCACCTATTTTCCCTGCCCCCCTAAACACCTTTAAAAGCCAGAATATTGAATTAATTAATTAATATAAAAAAATCTGGTGCAAGAAGGTGTACCCACACACACACCCATCCCTGCCAATACTGCCGAGCAATCATGACAACTTGTACGTCAGCGTTACGTACTCGTCATGAAAGGGGGATCTAGCATAAGCAGGCTCCTTGAGTGGAGAACTAATTGGAGAGAGGTAGGGGAAAGGAAATAAAGCAGCAAATTATACCACAGAAATTAAGAGAGAAACTGCTTTCCGCTTACCACCACATTTAGAAATAAAAAAAAAATTAAAGAAAAAAAAAAAAAGAGTATTTTGAACACTGGATAGAATAAATGTCAGTTGTTGTCATTACAGCTTGGTAAACACATGTTGATCCAGTAATATTTTATGCAGCTAAAACCAATTTCAGCCATTTTGAGATAATACTCAATATGATAGGTATTGTGTCCTCTAGTTAGAAAGCCGCTCATTGCAGCACTGAACTATGAACCATCTGGGGGAAAAAAAAAAAAAAAAAAAAAAAGAAAAAAAAAACAAACTAATGCTGCTTTCTCTTGTCCTATGAAAGAAACATTTGAAACAGTTAACATGAAAACAGAATTTCTCTTTTTGAGAAGCAGCACATAACATGAGAAAATGGGATGAACTCTGACATTAATGGCTAATGAACACAAATGAAAAGGAAACACTTCACAGGCATACATTTGTCTATTCATTTCAACGCCACAGAACACTATGAGGTCAAGATGAGCTTTAGAAAACACAACAAAAACCAAATCAACATTCTGCCATTAAATAAATATAAAGTACTTTTGTTGAGATGAAGGATGAAGCTTGCACTGACATCTGGAAGCGTGAAGGTTCTTCCCTTACCATTTACACAGCAGGCTACTGTTAAATCTATTAAACAGTCACCGCGACAGGTAGCACACCCAGGCACCATGGACATTCAGCATGAAAAATAAAGATATTGAAAATTTTGAACCAGGCATGTCAACTAAAGCAAAATACGCTTGGAATCTACTGTTCATATTCTAAGAATATTACTTACAAAGTGGTCTTCTTTAAGAGATACTAAATATTAGTCATGAAGATGCACTACAGTAGCCATCTAGAAAAAGAGTAAAACCCACAGTATTTCTAACTGCATCTTGCCAGTACTTCCCTTGATATACTCTATTTTTGTACAATTAAAAAAAAGGCAAAAAGAAATTGAGTAGTTCTTAATTCAAGTTATTAAATGTAATAAGTTGTTATGGTTTTTTTTAGACTTATCCTGTAGTTGCATCCTTTAAGATTCTCGTAATCACTATCTTCTGTCCCACATTTTCAGTGATGTGACTGTAAGAGTTGATAGGTAAGCACTCAAAATCATGAAAGTGATTGACAAAGAAGGGACTGCTGAAGTGTCATATGTATAAGGAATGAAAGAAGATACAGCAGGAACTGAAAAACTGCTGTGTAGTAACTCCTTGAGGTTTACTCTCGTTCGTGTTAAAAAAAAAATTAAAAAAAAACCAGAAAGCCACATTATTCGAAGTTGAATTAAAAATTCAGGCTAATTAACGCACCTAGAAAACTTCTATTTGCAGCTTAGAAATGAAGAGCATTTGAAAAGCAAGCCATTAAGAGTCTCCAATTACTTTTTGTGGTTTCAGAAGCAGCACAGACACACTACACTAGTTTCTGTAAGACGTTCTTTTCAAGTTCAAAAAATCAAGCATTTGAAAAGAAACCTTTTATCTCTTCAGACAGCTTCCAGAACCTGGAAAACATGTATATGGAAAGGATATAACTACAAGCTTACTGCTATGAACAAGCACGTGTTCATTAGCTAAAAAATAATATTAAAAACATTAAGCAACCTCTCATTTGTCCTAGACAGTCCATCTTCTACAAGCAATACAGAAAAATTAATCACTTGGACAATCTCTCTCCCCTCCTGCCTAGTAAGGTAAAGATATGAAGAGAAATCTGCTTTTTAAACCAATTCACACCGGTAGGAAACCGGTCTCTTTAGACTGCATGGCATGGGAGCAGAGGTGGCATACCTCGCTGCATCAGGATGCGTGCGATACACAAAAGCTGCATTTAGCAGTTGGAACCCACACTGGGTTTTGCAGGTGCCCAGGCAAAGCCAAGTCCCCGGAAGGCAGCAGACCAGGCTCCAAAGGCAGGAGAGGGTGGAGATGGGGAAGCCAGAGGAGCCAGGAAAAACCTGAGGAATTTCAGAGGGGCTGAAGGAGCTTCTCCCCACTCCAACCCATCTTTTCCAGGATACTCCCCAATTCGCTCGGGTGTGGGGTTCTCACACAGCCTCCCCACTTCTCAGTTCCCAGAGGCAACTGAATGGAGGTCTCTGTCCCCACAGTCTTCCACCACCAACTGTGCTGCGAAGTAACAGAGCTGATGGGATGCCAAAAGCCCCGTTTTCCTTCCTCCTGTTCCACCTTGCTGCCCAAGACAACATGCTCCCATCACTTCTGCCAGGCGGAATCTAGGTATCTATACCAGCAGAAAAGAAACATACCAAAACCAGTTTTCTAGTGGTTTTAGTCCCTGAAGTAGCTCACCATGGTGTAAGATGAACATAAAGGGCTGCAGGGAGTAAGATGGGAAGGAAAAAAAGACCCCAGAATCTTGTGAGGCCTTCTGCCATCAGCAGTTCCATCAGGTTGACCATATTACAGAAGTGCCTGCTGAAAATGCTTCAGGGTGCCTGAGCCAACTCCTAATTCTTACTCATACCAATGAAAAAACAAAACCACACACACAAAAAAAAAAAAAAAAACCACACACACACAAAAAAAAACCCACCCCACCAAAACCAAACACTTTCTGTTTTGGGGGAATTTTTTTTTAAGCAACAACAAAACATAAGCACTTTCCGCAATTACTATAGATTCTGCAGTTAAGTTATCTGCATTTGAGGAGAGAAAAAAAAAGTCCCAGAGCTCACCAGTCATCAAGTACAGCAGATGAGCTTCACTCTGAGAAAGCCCACCATCCTGATTACAGTGTCTCTTAAGCAGCAGATATACAGGGAGAAAGGGCCCACCTTGTTATTTCATGTGTTGAGCTAGTTCAAGCTCAGACACCAGAAACCTCTTGGAAGGGAAAAAAAAAAAAAAAAAAAAAAAAGAAAAGAAAAAAAAAGTTTCAAGACACTCAAGACCTTAAAAAAATAAAAAAAAAACCACAGTTCTTTCTGTTCAATGCTGGAGTGAATTCTTCCTTTTTTAAATAGCAGTCATGCAGATTGCAGCACATCCAACCAATTAATTCAACTAGCCTTATGAAGCAAATAAACTCCTACCCAGAAAACAACGCAAGTTCATCTTCACATAAAGATCTGCTAGTCTTGAACAACTACTTCAATTCATTCACGGCAAATAAGCCCTCGTTCAATACAACATTCATTAACTTACTTTCTCCAATTTTTTCTCTCTTCCTATCTCTGCCACTCCTTCCCTATTACACCCTGTAGCCCCTATTCACTCTGTCCTCAAAGTAAAATGGTACAGTACAGATCATTCCCCACATGTAGCTCTTCTCTGTCCCTCTTCACTGCATGCCCTGGCAGAGGAGAGCACACCCCGTGTCGACATGACAGGTAACGTACAATACATAATGCAAAGTAAAGAGGCAGGCAGACAGCCAACTTCATGAGAAAACTGTTGGCCTCTCTTCCTGGAAAAGAATTCTTTTTCTTCAAAAATAAAAACTAATGTTTTGGTTATATCACCTGAGGTTTTCTACAAGTAAAAAATAAAAAAAAAAAAATTAAAAAAAAAAATCAAGAAAAGCAGATCCCTTTAAATTACAATTTTTATATGATCCATAGCCTAATTTCAGTTTTAAAAAAAGCGCATGTGAATTTTGATCACTTCTACCTGAATACGTAAACTACATTTTGACTTGATTAGTCACATCGCACAGTCAAAACAAGTGACACTTGTCTTTTCTGTGCTGAAGTCGTACAACCTGTTACGTATCGCTGTGTTAAACAAACAGGGCGCTTCTTCCTACCACAGGCACAGCCTTAAAGGTAGCACTACCGTAACTTTCCATTTTTGGGGGGACAAAGGCCTAACAACACAAGCAAAGAAAAATGTGAATTTCAGCACCATTTGGGCAGGCTCTTCTCTGCAAGTGTAAACTCCACTCTTTTAGGGCTCCTGTTATGGACGCTTCAAGAAAATCAGGTTTAAGATAGTCTCATTTAGAGCTAAACTTACTGCCATGGCTCAGGTATTCGGGTAAATATGAAGCATCCTGTCTCTACTAACCATCTTAGACACAGACTATTTCCAGATTTCTTCTCCAGTTCTCTACTGCTCTATTTCAATCAAATACAGAGCACAAGTGAGATACACGCAGCTCAGACCAGTAACACACGCCAGGGTTGTTCTACATGGCATAGAACACCATGGCATTTACTGCCATAGAATAACGGGCGTTTTGCCTTCTAAACATACGAGCACTGCCAAATCCAGGGTAACATAATCACAAATTCAAGATTAAAAACAAACAGTGAAACTACAAAATCCATAAGCAAGGTAAGCAAAACCTTACGGGCTGCATAATACTGGAAAAGTATTGTATATAAATGCATAAGCACTAACCTGAGAAAGGCTGACAGTTCACCTGAACAATGAAAACTAAATCATGCAAAAACTTTTGGAAAGTCTTCATCCTAAACAGGGTACAATCAATACTACAAAATTTTGCAAGTACTGATTTTATATTTTCTTCCTAAACAAGGTTACTTTCAATAATTATGTGTTCTTTCCCCCACCCCCAGAAACAAACCAAAAAAGTACACATACAGAAATCAATTCTGAAGAACAGAAGGGACACTTTCTTGGCCTTTTTTATTGTTAATGTAAATTACCAAGCAGTTTTCACCAATCCACACATACATCCTTTTTGTATCAATAGTCATCTTGAAAAAAAAAAAAAGTCATACTCCATTCCAATATCCCAAGCCTCTTTCCCTTAAAGTTTCCAAATTTTCAAGTAGAACCCAAAAATAAAATCTGTCAAGAGCCAGAAGATCATAAAAGGATTCATTCTCCACACTTGACTTTAGCATACAAATATTCCTTCTTTGCCTTCACCACCTTCTTTTATTTTCTGTATAAATCTCCTTTTTACTAATGGTTCTCAAAACCTTGCAAGACATCCACCTGTTCTCCAAAATCTTATCTCCTCAAACTCCCATAGCTAAGACTGATAGCCAGCAATTCCCCTCACTAACTTTATAACAATTGAAGTGAAAAAGCTTGCGTTCAGTAACCACTGACCATGTTTTTATAATAACAGAATTATTTGAAAAAGAAAAGCGAGTGTTTCATCTAAAGCTATTAACTCTAAAACAGTTGTGAAAATACTCAAGTCAATCAGCAACTGTTTTCCTTACCATCAAAGGAAGTTATTTTTGCCCAAGCAATAAATCTCAAAAGGGACTTTGCTTAAAAGATACTAATCAGCTTTTTATCACGTCCTTATGCTATTTTAAGTCACCAGCGAAAATTATTTAATAGGATGCAGCCTTGCATTACCCACCACCACAGTCATTCTATTTCAGAGTGTTCTTACTCATTCAAAACATTTTTTCTTTAAGTTCTTTGTTTTTTCTTCCTAATGAAAATAAATTTCTGGTTTTGTAGACAATAATTAACCTATTAAAGGGAGTTTCTATAGACTCCACAATAAAGGAATACCAGTAGAGACTTATACAACATCAGGTCCTGATTTAGGTCAGAGAGGCTTTTGAGTTCTGGAGTACTTCACATTTCTAGCTACAATGTACTTCCACACGTTATGATTTTAAGCAGTGTCGATTTCACTAGGATTTGAACATAGAATTAATTACTGAAATTTATACTATTGGCACTGATATTTGCTTCATTTCCAGTCAATGGAATAACAGAGTCTCAAAGATTCTTTTAAAAGACTTCAAATACACTTTCAACAAATGTAAAAATATTTTGAGTTCACAAATTTCTCCACAGTACTTCAGAAAACTTTAATCATAATTACTCATGATTATAAAAAACAGCTTTAAGTACAATTTGGTATTATCAGAAGTCCCTTTCTACTCATGGCATGCCCCTACAATATTTAAAACACTGATACCTTATCAACACCAAAAGTTTCCATCCTGTGGTAGATCCAAATAGGTTATACGCAAACAGTCAAGAAAACAAATAATTCATGTACCCGGATGGTCTCATCTGCTTTAAAAGAGCTACTTCTGCATGACACAGTATGTAGGACTAGAAACCAAAATCACTTTTCCCCTCTTCACATTTGATTTTTTGCATTATTTGTCTTCAACAGTTAGGGATCCTTCCCAGATGACGGCTCATTTTATAGGAGCTGGTAGCTCCTACCTGACTTTACTAAATACTTCATCACATCTGTCAGATGTGAAGTTGTGATACACTGACATAACTACTTTAAAATATTGTCAAGAGCAGTAAAATACCCCTTCTCCACCACACTACCAGCCGAGCTCAAAGCATGTTTTATCCATTCATTATTTCAGGTCACGATGTGTATTTTCTGTGAACAGCTTGGTGCATTTCCATAACGATGTAGAATATAGTAAAATATGGAAACATACCCTCATTTTGTATTACTGTAATGGTTAAGGAAGTTTTTGCAATGTAACTCAAGTTTCCCACATTAATCTGTCAAACTGAAAAGAAGGCTTATTAAAAAAAAAAAACAACAACAACAAAAAAAACCCAACCTTTTCTATGTATCTTCTTGAACTGTACGAGAATAGTAACAGATTGACTTAAATGCGCACACACAGGCTGCGATTATAAAAGAAACTATCCCCAGATTCTTGATTCAACCATGTCACTAAGGATTTGACATCACATATTGAAGTTCTCAAAAAAAAAACAGAAACAAATGGAAGACCAGTCTTCCTAGAAATGAAAATATTCTACTCAACCTGCACAAGCTTTGGTTGTTCTTAAATCAGAGCATCCATTCTCAAAGCTCTCTTTCCATCTTCTTTGGTAATTAGAAGAAGAGGGAGAAATAAAAGCATTATTTGTGGAGTTCGTTTTCCATTTTTTTCCTTTCTCAAAAATTTTCAGAGACAAGGTTACTTCTGGTTACATCTTTTAAGTACTGTATCCCTAGGCAAACAGTATTTAGAGAACATACATACTTAGCAGAGTTGCATCATCATTCACTGGCCACTTGACAAGTTTACAGCAGTTCATAATATAAGGAGTGGTTTTACTAAATCTCTAAACTGCTGAAGCTGTTATGACATACAACATTACTAACATCACAGACATTAAAGCATGTGCCTTTATTATGTCTGTCTGCTAACAAAACAGACAAATAATAAAATAAGGTAAAGGAAAGCTCTTATATTAATGTGAATAGACAAATATTTTGCTAAATGTAATGCAGTCCTCTCAAGAAAAAAAAAAAAGTGAAATGAATTCACTGTTATTTGAATTATCACCTAGTATAATAAAATCCTTTCTAGAATTAAATTACCTCCTTTGAGCATAAAAAAGATAATCATAGGCTTTCTTACTGAAATAGTCTTTTGTAAATACTGAAAATAACTTCCAAGCTATGATATTGTCATTTCAAAGAGTACTCATAAAAATTGTTCCAAAAATTGTATGTTAAATAGTATCAGTAATTTAAGTGTGCTTTAATTGCCGCTCCATTAAGATGGTTTTTTAAACATTACAGCAAAATAAAGACAGGACAATGAAAATCACAGGTAAAGAAAGATGCTAGTCTGATAAACTAAAGAATAGATAAGCATCCCAAAGTCTTCTCAAATTCTTTTAAAAATAAAAACAAAAGAAGAAATCAAGCAACAGATGAATTAATCTTGGAACCTTAAATCTGGAAACATACATCTGCTAAACCGTGAAGCCAGGCAACCTTGTTCACTGTAGAAACCAAAAGATTCAGAATGTACAAACACAGCTTTGAGACAGATCTAGGAGAGGACCCAGTTTGACAGGACACCTAAGTACAGTACCTGGAGAGAACAGGACCGAGCACAGGGCTACAAACACTGAAAAACAAGACAACAAATGCAAGATACTGAGATTTGGAGTCTGTTCAGACTAACTTCACTTTTACAAGCAGTAAGAACCCAAAAGCCCAAACATTTGTGCAGGTACCAAGTCAATCTATCTGATTGGAGATGCCTAGCTATGGAAAGATAAGTACAAAAGATGAGAATGTGAGATTTATCCACCCCAGTAAAAAAAAAAAAAAAAAAAAAAAAAAGAGACTTCATA
The DNA here is from genome assembly GCF_036417535.1 of Chlamydotis macqueenii. Classification (NCBI taxonomy): domain Eukaryota; kingdom Metazoa; phylum Chordata; class Aves; order Otidiformes; family Otididae; genus Chlamydotis; species Chlamydotis macqueenii. Next base: position 136,263,156 of record NC_141556.1, read on the forward strand.
GAAGGTTCCTCCTCAGTGAGAAATCCAGCCTCAGGTTTCCATAATCACAGGAAAAAAAGCCACATTTCCGTGCTCTCTGACAAGAATAGCTTGCAGGGTTACAGGATCGTTTTGTTGTTGTTTTAAAGCTGATTCCAAGGGGTACAGCAGGGATATGGCTATTCACATCCAGTTTTTAATGACATAAATTTAAATTCAACCATAACAGATGGCAATGCAAGACTAGAGCAGAAAAGTAAAGATCCAGGTACGACTAATTTACCTACCACACACTACAAATTAGCATCGCTGTTAAGGTCAGATCCAAGTCTTGCTGGTATCCTCCTGTTATACAGGGTTAAGTCTCCATTAATTGTACTTTTCACAGCCATAAAGAGGTAGTCCAGATGTCTACTGTCTTACCCCATACTGCAGCCCTATTTTTGGGAGGCTTCCTTTCTGGTGACAAATGGCTCACATGAGCTCAGAACTTCTCCCGCAAAGGTGACGGTGTGACAGAGACATCCAACCCACACTTACCAGTATTGCCACAGCTTACAGACTAATGGCCACTCAAGTGGACAATCGTTTTATTTCCTATCTAGCGTTATTTGGCAGAGCTACAAACAGCAGCAGGGGCACTGGAGCTGCGCACTCCAACTCTGGAGGGTCAGTACCCCCACTCAGTCACATTCAGACACCTCTCCATGTAGATGTGGCACTCTAGGGCATGGTTTAGTAGGCATGGTGGTTAGGTTGACGGTTGGACTTGATGATCTTGGAGGTCTCTTCCAACCTTAAGATTCTATGATTCATTATTCCATATGAAAGTTTTATATCGTGCTATGAAAGCTCTGAAATAGAACTGACCTCTACAGAAATCACAAAGACAGTCATTCTCAAAAACCAGATTTTCTAACTAAAAGTATATATTCTATGAATACAGGCTTAAACTCTTGCTAACTTCCATTCACCATTCTGACCTATTGCTTCAGAGTTCATCTGTCCAGTACAGACTAGAAACTTGACACTGTGCCCTTTACTGAGATTTACCTAGATCTGAAAATGCTCTATTTCATATTCAGCACAGCAGCACCATCATTCCTCCACTCCCGATACCTGTGCTCAAGAATCACTGCTCCATACTTGTGCTCGTTCTGCTCCTTCCCTGAGCAGCTGCTAAAAGCAATTAAGAGAGAATACCAGGCAAGACAGACTTCTGATCCAACCTAATCTGGCAATTTTTACGTGCACCTTATCTAACCTACTAATCCTCCCTCCCAAATTCCAGATACTACCACACCATATATGCTTATGCAGCCCACACTGCAGAACTACTCAGCTGCTTTGTACAGCTCCACATCGGAGTACTGATCCGTTAAACAAGGCTTGTCAGTCATTCTCTACACTTGGAAATTCATTACAAGAACAGGGTGGTGTTTTTTTTTTTTTCCTCCAGAGAATGACACCACAAGATTTATACCAAAACAGTTATTCCTGACCATTACTATATTGGTGACTTTCCAAAAGGGGAGTGGGAGAGAGGCTATGAAAGTGTGATCAGTATTTCTACACGATATTTCTGCTTTCAGTGTCAGATGGGTATCTTGAGTCTTTAGAAATCAACAGAAGCTTTACCATGAAGCATCTACATTTGGTGCATAGTACACAATATCACAGACCTACACAGACAAGGAAAGAAAAAGATTACCAGAGATCACATCTGTCGTAAGACCAGTTTGGCAATCTCTTCCATATTTCCAGTTGCAGAAGTGAGTCTCTAAAAGACCCCACACACACAGGTGCCACAAAAAAAAAAAAAAGCACAGATAATTAAAACATAATAATATTTTATGTATGCTACATAAAACTTTATATCCAGTAGCCACCTTCTAAGAGTCTATATCCCATCTTACCCTTACTCTAGATACAAGCTCTTATACATTAACTGATCAAGGCAAAAATTAAATTCTTACCACATCTATTAAAATTATACCATGACTTTAGGAAGTACTCCTTCCAGTAGCCATGCGTAACAGCTTATCCATGCCACTGCCTGCAGAACCAATGCTGCAGAGTACAACTGTAACAGCCTAAAATGAGAAGATCTGAATGCACAACAAAATAAAATTTTAAGAGAGACTAAAAGTTATGAAAAAGTTCAGTACCGGCCAAGTTCAAAACAACTTTCTGTAGGTAATCTACCTGGAAGATCACACTCTCAGTTAAATACTCTTTATCATCTCACTTCTTCCTTTCAGAAAGGACTCCCTTCTAATGGCGAAGAAAGGATCAGCATTTTCAGGCAAACTAGTTTTTCAACCTGAACGCAGAGAAGGATTAAAAATAGGGTTTACACTGGAACTTGTCTGCTCCGTGAAGCTCTTATAAAATTGGAACAGATACCTAGCTGTTACCTAGGAAACAGCAAGTAAAGTCAAGTCCTGTGTAAACTATTAGGTCATTTAACAACCAGAAAATTAGAAACGAAAAGAGTAGCTCAGTACAGAAATTATTTACTGCAATCTACAAGACAAACTCGGTCCCTAAACACTTCATATCCATGAATGAAGCAAAGCTGGATACAAGCTATGAAACTTGCGATTTCATTTCAGAAGGAACTTTCAGGTTCTTCTGGAGAAATGCTGTGATCTACCTTTACTTAAACACAAATCTCAGCATTGGCAACAGCTGTGTCTTCAACTATGCAGAAAGCTACGGATTTTGTACACACCAACAAAGACTGAACCCTACTATATATATATAGAAACCGCCATGTACCTGACTTAATAACATTCCCAAGCAGCACATTCCTTTCTCTCCCTTTGATTCTTGCTCAAGTGTGACAAATACAAGATGTGAAGATCCGAGAACTTTGCTAAAACACTATTTCCAAACAAACAGGAGAGGTCAAGCAATTCAGTTACCTGGAAAGAAATACCATACTACGTGACCTGCTCCTTATCTATGCAAGCATATTTTCCCTCTCCTCAAAGTTTCCACTGTAGCTGCTGCTGCGGCGACGCTAGCGGTATCGGCTGGGAACACGACCCAGGGAAAGCTGAGCAGGCTGCTCGTGTTGTAGCCGTCACATCGTGTAAAATCGCTGTGAGCAGGATGAGACAATGATGTGCTTGAATGATAGCAGCTGTTCTGCACTGGCACCGCCACAAGCAGAGCTGTAATCACAGCCAGGTGCAATGGTGGGAATTTTGGGGGATAAGGGCTATGCCTGCACCTGTAGCACTCTAACTTCCAGCCATGCAGTATTTGTTTTTTAAAGACCATCTATCATTTTGACAAGCTCCCTACCTGAGCAAGCTACCTTTTGTATTTTCTTAACAAAGCCCTTCTCCCTGTTGTACATCCAATTTCAGCCTCATATGCGCTTCACCCATGGAAAAGGCTACAGTAACTATGCTGTAGGAACCACTGAATCGTAACAATTCGAAACACTCCTAGTTACTGTGATCAAAGCTAAATCCTTTAGGAAGATTATTCGCACCAGAACCCTGAAAAAAAAAAAAAAACAACCAAACCTGCGACTCCGTGCAGTACTTTCACTGCACCGTTGAGATAAAGCGCAATTTCCCCCGTTCCTGAGAAGGGCCACCTCCCGTTACACTGAACTACGGCGAGAACATTTTAACGGGGGCCGTTGTGCTCCTTGATCCATCCAGGCAGCTGCCGGCCTGGCAACAGCCTACGGATAGAGAACACAACTTCGAGGCCATCAAAAGGAAGATTTATTCGGAAAGCGAAGGAAAAAAAGACAAAATAAACCTCATGGGCACCCCTTTAAACGACGGGAGCTAAACGCCTCGCAAGCAAGGGATAAGTGACGCCGCCGAATCCACTCGCGCCCCGGCACCCACTGGAGTGTGAAACGGCAGAGGGGCAGCGCTCGGAATCTGTCGATGATTTCACCGCTTCTCTAAAAATATCGCTGCCAGAGGGGCCGGAGCCGGTGCCTATGGCGGGAGCGGAGCGGCGGGGCAGGCCGAGCCCCCTCCCCGGCGGCGCGGCCGGTGCCGGCTCCCGCAGAACTTCGCCCCTCGCTCGCCGGGCAGGTGACCGTTACCCGTGCAGGCGGCGAGACTACCCCCCCGCCCCCCCAACACACACCCCCCGCTTCTGCCCCGGTCCCGGCTCCCGTCGCCGCTTTGGCACGTTCAGAACCGCTCCGGTCGCCCCCTTCATGCCAGCGGGCACCGCTCTCCCCAAATCCCCGCCGTACCGGGTCCCTTAGGAAGGAAGAGGGCGACGACCCATCCCGCGCAGTGGCCCCGGCAGGTGCCGGGGGCAGCCAGCGCCCCACCCCGACCCCCAGACCTTCGCCCCGCTGCGAGGGAAGTTGAGGGCGGCGGCGGCGCTCCCCAAACCGGGCAGCCTCCCCCAACCCCCTTCACCCCCACCGCGCCCGCAGCAGCAAAACACCTACCCGGAGAGCTTCCCAATCTTCACAAAGCTAAACACATCCATCCATGCAGCCGGCTAGCTCTGCCCGTCACGCTCGCTCACTCACTCCAGCGGCAGCTCCATGTCGGGAGAAGGTTGCGTCCAGCGGCAGCAACAGCCCTGGCGAAGGCGGGAGCCGGCGGAGACAGAGGCTGCTACCCCCCTCCGGCAGCCAGCTGGGCGTGCAGCATCTCGCAGGAGCGGCGTTCATCTGAGCGCAGCCCTCCCCCTCCGCTCCCCCGCCCCCGTCTGCCTCGCCCCCTCCCCGGGGTAAATCAAGGCGCTGGGGCTGCCCTCAGCGCCGCGCCCCAGGGGGCTGGAGGGGAGACAGCAGCGCTCCGCTGCCTCTCTGCGGTATCCCCAAGAGAAGGAAGGCGAGGGGGTGGGCGAGGAAGGCGGAGGGTGCAGGAGGGGGTGTTTCTCCTCCCGCCGGCAACGTCTCCCCCTCCCGAGGGGGAGCGGCGGGCGCAGACGGCGGTGGCCCGGGCGAGCGCCGCCCGCTGGCTCCAGCCCGAGTCGCCGCTGCGGGCCCGGCCGATGGGGCCTGGCCGGTCGCCGCCCCGAGGCTCCCCGCAAAGGCCCACCTCAGCTACCCCCACCCCCCTCCCCCAGAGCCGCGGCGGAGGGGAAGGGGCCGGGGTTTGAGGGGGTGCCCTGCCTCGGAACGCCGCTGCTTCCCCCGGGGCAGCGGGAGGCCCGCCGGAGGGAGAGGGGAAGGGCGGCCCTGCTGGGAAGGAGGCGGCTCCTCCCCGGTCGGGGAGCAGCACCCCGGGCCTGGCAAGGAGACGGTAGCGTGGAGTCCTCCTCCTAAAGCAAAAGCTGGGGAAAGCAGAGAGCCCTCTTGCCCCCAGCCATCTCCCCTCAGCGGTCGAAGTGCTCCGTGCTTCCCTCCAGGGTGGGGAAGGGTGTCTTGGCCCTCAGCCCTCATCAAGGGTGGGCGTCTGACAGGCAGCCAGGGCTCAAACCAGCTGCCTGGCTTTGGTCACCATCCTGTGACCTCTCAACCTGTGCCAGAAAAGCCACTTGGAGGAATGGAGTCCTCCTGGTTGTGACAGGAACATGACAAGGCTGGTTCATGGTGACGTAATTAAAATCAAGCATTCTTCATATCACGTCTTGTGGAAAAATGACACATCCAGATGTCCTGATGCAAGAACAGTAGAGGCACACTGCCTTGCGCTTCTGTCCTGCATCAGGCTTGAGAAGAGACGCTGGAGTTTAGCTATCCATAAGCTTCCAGTGACTGAGCAGGACAGGAAGGCAGGTGACATTCAAATTCATATTCACGCAAGCTCTGCACTGCAATACAATAATTCTCAGCATGGGAATGGATTTTCTCTGCCTCTGTTTTTGCTTGTGTTTTTGTTCGTTGAGTAGATTGATACACTCTTTACTTCCTGCTTTTACAGTTTCCGTCTCTTCTGCTGGCTTGCACCTGCACTCTCCCACCAACAGAGAACTTCAGAAATGGCAGTGGAGCCCAACAAGCAGACTCCAGCAGCCAGATGAAAACAATGCACTTTTTTAATATTAAAACTTGTATTGATAAGAGAACAAAAAGAACAGGCAGTACGAACACTCACTGTGAATTGGGTTTCAAACTATTCTTTAAAACAATAGCAACAAAGAATGATTGATCATCTGTTTACACTGGGAGAAAACTGAACTGCCAGCTAGAAAACACTTGCTGGCCTACTTGCTGGATGTAAAGGGTTTGGGCATATTCTGAAGTGCCATGTGAAATATTTTATGTTAGTGCATCGAAATATTAATGTGGTTCTTGCATGTAACTGTATTCATTTATTGTTCTACCAGATTTTTTTAAAGCTGCTGAACCTGTGCCTGTCATTCATGCTGCTCTATTGATTGGTGAAAGTTACAACGATAACACAGTTTCAGCTGGTTAGAAACTGATTTATTTATAAAACTGTCATTATTTATTTATAGACTGAGGAGATAGGCCAAGATACTACAAAGCTGACTGAAGCTAATGAAATGATATACCATATATAAAATTAAGCACATATGTTCTGTATCAAACAAAGTTCCTGTCTTGAGCACTTCATGCTCCAACAGCTTGTCACATAAAGGTGCCTTGCAGTGTAGTGGTGAGACCAAGAGAAGTGGAAAAGTTCTAAGGGGTGCTAGAATTTCTGTGGTTTCAGGGTCTTTCGGTGGAAAAGCAAATGTGATCCTAGGATATATTCACTGAGGTATTTCCAGTAGAGATAAATAGAAAAGCAGAAAGCATAAGATCTGATCAAAAATGCCGTACTCAGCTTGTTCAAAAAGCACATTTGAGAAAATGAGAGCAGGTGCAGGAGGGTGCTAAAAGAGTGCTAAAGGTAATGAAGACTCCGTCTTATGAGAGGAGACTGAAAGAGTTTTGCCTAGCAAAACCAAGACTACGAGATAAAAAAGATTGTTGTTTATAAATACATCAGTGTGGTAAACACAGGGTGTGTACCCAAAATGATAGGGCTTTATGGAAAGTCATTAAAATGTGAAACAAAGCTGAAATTATCTTCTCTTTCTTTGGTATTCCAAATAGATAGATGAAGTATGGCAGTTTTTATAGCTACTTTTATATTTTTGTTTTCTGAGGCAGAAGCTATTGCAACAGTAAAAATTTTCCAGAATGGCTGTTGGAGATACTGTTGGAATAGCCAACATCCTGGAGATCTGTTGGTAGCCGTGTCACAGGAGTCTTACTCCCAGATGTGCAGACAAGAACAGAGAACCTGGACAAGTGTGCTTCTTCCAGCCAGGCTGGTTCTTTGGGTTCTAGTGTCACAGCAACTGGATGTAAAACTACATCAGAGCCATGGGAAAAGATTAGAATTTGCCTACCCAAACAAGCAAGGTTGTAGACATTCTATTTCAAGAGTAAATGTTGATATATGTAGTTTGGACTGCCTTTGGAGCCATCACCTGTACATTGAAAACGTATTTTGGTATTGTATCTTCATTTGCAGGAACATCAACTAGACAATGTCATGATTGAACTCTTGCACGTACCTTTATATCTTTAAGTTACTACAGTGGGATTCTGCTCACTAACTACCAAAAGTCAGGGATCCAACCTCAGCAAGTCATTCCCTACCTCTGTGGTGGACAGGCACCTGTCACTCCAAACCATCTCCTTCTAGAAAATTGCCTTTTGCAGGTTCTCTATTTTCCCTGTCTATTCCAGTGAGAGGAAGCCCAGATGCCTACCTTTGACTAGAGGGCTGTCTTCCAGATGTCTAAAGTTAGGTGAAATAAAACCCATTTGAAGGTGACAAAGACATACGTAAGTGCTGAATGAAAACAGACAGCCAATGACAGCAAAACAACATGTATTTAGTATCTCAGTAACAAAGAATAATTGAACATGAAGTTCCTAATCTTAAAGCAGGGATCTGACATCAATTCCTGGCTGAACTCTTAGCTGGCTTTTTTTAGAAGAGAAAAGTAAAAATTGCTTTTTGAGGATGCTTTGTTATCGTGTACTATTACCTTTTTATTACTTTTGCCCAAAGTAATCCAATTATGACACTTAATACTAATGTTTTGGGTAATCATGGATATACTAGTGTAGACTGGAGGCCAGTAAAAGCCTTAATTTCATATAGCATGGCAGTTTCGTATGCATTTGTAGAGAAGGGAGTCTTTGTTTCATAACATTCCTTGTTCTAAAGGAAATTACTGACGTATTTAAGGTGCATAGGAATGTTATGGCATCTTAACTTTAAAACCAATTAAGTCACTCTAAAGACTTAAATTTTTGAATATCCTAATTGTTTTGGTCCTAGGGAAACTGCTATGGAGATGCAATGTAAATATCTTTAGGAATTACATGAAGAAAGATTTATTTTTATATTCCTGGCTTTTAGGTTTTTTTTTCATTTTTCCTTCTGAGGCATGGAATACTCACCAGAAGAATATGCTTTGGGCTTTCCTGGATATGTTACAGCACAAACTTTTAGCCCTGCAGCTGGACCAATAATATCTGTTTCATTACTTACAAGATCAGTAGAATTTGATCTTAAATAATTTAAATGAAGACAGGTAGAATCCTACACCAAAGACATAATATGAACCCCCTGGAAATGGCTGAGGTCCAGTTTTCATTTTAATACTTCTGGAGGTCTCACAAGTTTTCCTCTCACGTAAATTAAAAATCCATCTCTTCAGGGTTTTTTTAAGGCTAGACAAGTGGTTTTTTTAAATTATTTGGAATCTTAAAAAGATACCTAAAAGTACTGTATCTCTCTTTCAAAATGGTTTTAAATTCATCAAGTTGGAATGATTTTTTACCCTCCGAGATAACAGCTGAAGGTTCCAGTTTTTCTGCAGTTATGGATCATATTATTCATATCCAAATGGCAACAATGTTTAGAGGAATGTGATAATAAAATCCATTGAGTAATGAGGTGTTAGTACACAGCTGCTGATGCAAAGTTTCAAAGGAACATGTTTTGTCATTGTGATCTGGTACTTACTAAATGTTATTTCTAAAGATAGTTGCTTATGACTGTGTCATGTAATAAGGTCTGTAGTACTCTGGGTGACTTGTATGTTAAACTGTTACTTTTTTCAGCCTTGAAGCTTCAAAACACGCAATTTTTTAGAATTCATTTCTTTATCCTGGTGCTTACTATCTGTATACAAGTCCATATAAAAACATTGTAACTTTTACAGATTTTTCTCTGTGTCCACATTTACAGTCCTATCAAGAGATCCTTCTGCTTACCTTGAATCTATACAACCCCCTTCTACAGGTCATTTTTGGCACCTCTATCAGCTAGAATTTTATCAGGCGTATTTTTTTCATTGACTTGTACAGACTGTTAAGCACTAGATGTTTTCAATTTTGCTGTATTATTTAATGTGGTAGGCACGACGTCACATACAAACAGGAAATTAAATCATAGGTGGTTGAAAATTTAAATAGCAGATTATATTTTCATTTTTGCCAGTTAAGAAACAAATAAATCTAGAAGCCTAAAGGATGCTGAATTTCACGGAACAAAAGAAGCGAGGATATTACAACTGGCGCAACGATTCTACTGAAGCCAGGCATACATAGTCAAACCTATACAAGCAATGTAAGGTTGGTTCAAAAGACAGTGAGCAAAAATTACTGGTTGCTATTCTGAACTGAAAAGTCTTACAGAGTATTGAACCTGATATTAAAAAACTGTTTTCGTATGTTGCGTTAAGCAGATGAGATCAGGATAAAGAACAGGACCTTAGGCAACATAAAGACAGTAACATTTCCTGCTTCAGTGAATTAGACAATAGTAATGCATTAGCTATTTTAAAATAAACTGGTCTTCATAAAAAAGGATTCATTTTTCTATAATGGATATGTATGAAATATTCAAAGCAGAATACGGAAAGAGCAGACTTATCTACAGTGGCTCTTTTACTGACAAAAAACCCAATTCAAGATAATCTTTAAGACGTGCTTATAAGATCAGTTCTGTTCATGGCATCACTTAGTCTAAAATATAACTTGAATCAACTGCAAAGTTAAGCATGTGTTTAAGTGTTGTTTGAATAAATATGATTTCACAAATCATAAGAGAATATATGAAGATGAATCAGAAAAAAGAAATGTGAAATGTTAATGCGCAAGTAAGTGTGCTTAAAATGTATTTACAATAAAGAGAAAATTGAGGGAAAAGTAAAACCTCATCTACCGTTTCTCAAGGCAAATCCAAATTCTGCATCAGTTTTTCTCATACTTTAACCAAAATGGTCTGCAGACTGAAAATTTTGTGGCAACTTTAAAGAAAATGATCAAAGTATGCATTTAAAAATGAATAAAATATTAAGAAACAGGACTACCACTGCAGTCTTCCCAGTATTAAATACTATGTTATTTGGTTGTGATTAAAGTTATCAAATGTGTGGTGAATTTTAAAAATCAGAGGCGTATTCTATTTTGGTTTTAGACATCATCAGAACAAATGAAGGACAAGATGGTTATATTAGCAACATATTGGGGTGGGAAGCCTTTATTTTTGTTTATAGTCTGAAGTTTAAACTATTCAGAAATATTTTTATTACAATTATTTGCCAATACCAGAATATTATTTCAGTTATGGCTTATAAATTTGCTAGCTTGTCTGTCTATGAACACAAAGTTTGTTGGTTTTTTTTTTTCCACTGTCAGAGTAGGATATTACCATGAAACTCAAGAAACATTGCAAACTTTTGTTCTGTGTGGATTTTCCTGGGAAAAATCTGCAACCATTTGAGCTGAGGTGGGAAAAAAGCAATTTCATAAGAGCAAAATAGCTTACACTCAGAAGAGGAAAAAAAAAAAAAAAAAGCAAATTTTCACAATGAATAGAAACTTCACAGACTCAATGTTTGTATCTGGGTGCCAAAACCTAGTTTTCTCAGTCCATATTTAGACACTTTCAGATAGGTGGCCTACTTGTCAGTAATACTAAACATTCACAAATGAAAAAGAAATTGCTAGTTACTTCTAAAAACCAAGCAGCTTATACAAAAATGCCTGAGTAGCTAAAGAGCGAAACTTCAGCATGTAGTTTTGAAATTTTCAGCCTATATTTTTAAAGATTATACACACCATATTTTATCCCCTAAAATGTGTTCTTTTGATCTTAGTTGCAGGTTTAAGAAATCTAGACCCATGAATTACATGCGAGGCCTCAGGCAGTGGGTAATTACTCTTTGCTTGGGCAAGTTATAGCGCTCTGCGGCTGCTGTTCCTGACTGTAGCACCAGCAGAACTGCCGGTCTGTGTGGATCAGGGTTTGTTCTCAGTGTAACTGCGTGTATTCAAGGTGTCTACAGGCAAGTGTATCGTGTGGCTTACATTAAGAATGCTGTTTCTTCCAGGTAGAAGAGAAGACTGCAAATCTGTCTGTAGTATAAAATACGGTAAGATAGTTACTTGTTCAGCATAGTGAGTAACATGGTAAGGAGTCTTGTGTGCTCAAGGCAATTCTGTTTACTCAGGTGACCACTGGTGAGAATCACTGGGGATTTTGATTTTGTTCAGGCTATGTAGTGCTTCTAGAACAGAACCTAAGTCCCTAATGTGGCTTAACAATAAATACAGGAGAATTATCATGGGAATCTGGTATATGGAAAGACCAGTGGGAGCAGCAAAGCTAAAAGGGACAATAACATGTCATAAAGTGGACAGGATTTTCTTAGGGAAGTGTGTGCTATTTTTAGAAATGCACTGCAGATGTATTCTGTAAGTACAGCACAATTGGGAAACTATATTTACTACATTGTACAAGTCTAATGCTTTCAGTTTGGAGGAAATGGAAAACTGGCGTTCTAATACCCATCAGCAAGTGGCCTACGAAATGGCTGAGTAATCTGCACGTGAAGGCACTTATGCCATGTTTTCTGCTAACTGAAATGTTTGCCCAGATCATTAAGAAACATTGACAAGAGTGTTTCACACCTGTACTCTCTTCTTTGGCGACCAGTTCCAGTCTGGGTGAAATTTAAAGACCTGTATTGTCTCCATGCTTGTTATCTCAGACCTGTCTTACCCTTACCCCTTTGCAACACTCTACTGAAGTGGAAAGCGAGGAGATTGGCTGCAGAGCATTTCCCAGGAAAAGCCATTTCAACCTAGATCATGCACCTTGACATGTGCACCTTCTGGAGTCAAAAGGGAGTCAAAGAGCCAATGCGCAGCACAAGAGCCATCAGTCTGTGCAGACCAGCTTACAGGGTAGAGACATTTTAGAGCACAATGCAAGATCACTTTCTTTGTGCTCCCTTGTAGAAACAGTCTTTAGAATACACTGACATTTAATCATCTGCCTCATATCACTCCTTTTCAGAGTAGCTATTTTGGTGCTATGTGGGAGTTGTCACAGAAATGGTTGCCTAATTCTGATCTAAATTTTGTGATGTGCACCCAGATCTTCTACTGATAAGCATTCTATATCCAAATAATAAAAAGAATTAAAACTGATTCTGTTTCATGAAAAAGCAGTGACATACTTACCAGATATTCCTAGCTCTTGCAAAAAGAAACCTAGCACTATTTCCACAAAGCACGTGGAAAATGGTTGTACATCAATACACAAGTTCCCACTGCCTGCCCTACCTCTTCAGTTTCTTTAGTTACAGGTGAATGGATTTTCAGTAGGGTCCGTGAAATCAGGACCTGTTCTGTGTAAACGACAGGCATCGATATTTTCAGATCACTGCTGGCCTCATAAAATGGCTGAGTTTCAGAACTATTTTGAAGCTTAGCAGCCAGAAAAGTATCAGTGAAACTGCCAAGAAGCTTGCTGCTTCATGCAGCAAGGAACACGGATCTAAATGAAATTTTTCCTTTTTTCTTTCAGAGGAGCAGTAAGGAAGAGGGTGGGGAAAGGAGCTGCTCACTTTATTTTCCCTGAAATACCCTGTGGCTGTAGATTTGAATCAATCCAACTAGTGTTTTATGAGTGGTTTTAAGGTGATATAAATGTCTTATTAATGGCTTCATGTGTTTCTCTGCTGAGATTTGTACAACTATATGTTTATAATATGCCAATAGTTGGGCTTTTTTCTGGATTATTCTTTCAAAGTTAGGTCTGCATTTTGTTACTTGACATGAGTAAACACTTAGGCTTTCTTGGTCCATGAAGTGTTTGCCTATAGACAGAACGCTGAACCCCTCCCCTACAGATTACCTTTGAAAAGCTAAACCCTGCTTTTGCTACAGGATTTAACTGTTAGTTGATCTGACAGGGCAAGCGCTATGTTTCTCAAAATTGGGTAATGTATTCTACTAGGACTAAGTTCTTTGCTTCTTGTGGCAAAGCATAGAACAGCAAACTACAAACACAGCTGCAAAAGTTTGGATCTTAGTGTATAGTATTAGATACCTTTATGACACAGCAGAGTAACTTGCTGTTTTTAGGGATCGTCTAGTTCAAACTTTTTGAATGTGCAATCCCATTTTGTTTATCTGGTTTTATATAACGTTCAAAGATCTAAATAGTGGGTACATTTTGCAGGTCTAATATTGTACAATCTGAATATGCATTTCTAATCCTTAATACCCGTATTTATTTTTAGTTCAAAGTTTTATCTTTTTGTATTTTTTCTTCTTAAATTAACTTTTTTCTAATGTTCCCAACCAATCTCAAATCCCTTTACAGTCTACAGAGGGGATGATACTAACAGAGTTTGCATAATGGTTCTTGGTTTTTTTTCAGTTCAAGACACTGAATGAGAATAATCTGTTGCTGTGACAATTAATTAAGAACATTAGTCAGGGATTATAGACAACAAGCTTGAAAAAGAAAGCAGATCTCCAAAAGATTTTTAACATTCAATGACAACTTTTTGCATATGTAATATGCTGTGGCATTATTGTATGAAAAGTGCTTTTGACAGTTTGGTCAACCCATCTTTGTGTTTATCTGGAAAAACTTCCTTTCAAAATATGGGCCAAAATTCTACTCATACTGAGCCAGGAATTAGCCATGCATTCGTGACAGGATCCCAGTTTGGTCACATCACTGAGATGGAAGTGCCAAGACCTTCTACTGTGAGTTCCCCAAATAAAACTACAACCTAAAAACTTAGCTTTTTAAAAGAGAGACAGAAGAAGACATAAAGAGAAATTAAGTTTTCTATAGAGTTCTTCAAGTTCAGTGTATTTTGAAGGGTAGTCCATGATTGCAGCTAACTTAACAGCTTGCTGAATGGCAGCAAATCCTGCTTTTTCTGCTGGAATCCTCAAGGAATTCTCCCCTTCAGCTCCAAAGCCTGCTGGGCTGCTATGTCATCCTTACTGTAGTCTTTCAAACCATGCATGAGCTCCGGCCTCCCTGCTATAACTTTCTTGCTCACTCTATCCTGCAGTCTCCTGAGCCTTCTCATTTTGAGGGTACTCAGTAGCCCTAAGGGAAGAAACAATATCCTCTTCCTCCAAGAGGTCTTTCTTCTTAAGAAGAGCACAACACACACTTGGGAGGAATAGATCAGATGCCAATGAAATTCCAAGCTAAGTTTGCACCAGTCTTTGAGTACCAACTGTCGTGGTTGTATCAGACCATCCACTTGAATAATTATTCTGGTTATCTGTCAGGCCAACTCAGGAATGCTGACCATCGTCCAGGGCCCATTTCTCATGTGTCTCTGCCAGATGAATGGCCAAACTGTCAAAACGCCATTGCAGTATGAAGACAAATTAGAATAACACAGTAGGCGTCACAACTGCCCACATCAATTTCCTGCATAAGATGTTTGCCACCTATTTGTGAGGAACAAACTCTACTTACCTGAAAGTCACCTTACAAACGTAGTTCTCGCCAGGTCCCTGTGAAGTCGGTGGAGACCAACTGCAAGCATTTCCTGAGGGCAATTCTGTCTATCTAAGGTCTGACTGTTTGGTTGTTTGGATGGGGTTGGTTTGGTTTTTTTTTTTTTTTGGCGGGGGGAGGGGAGGCGAGGAGATAGCAGTGGGTCTTCGTCTCTCCAACATTGGTTGTGCTTTTAAATTGGGTGCCTCAGGTAGTGTCTATGCTGAGGTAAGCCTGCGCCATTCATAAATCTGACAATTAGAGTCAGCTGAAAAGTGAAAGGAGAGGAACAGAGGACTATGGTCTTGTAAGCTGTGTTAAGAGAAGTACTGTTATACCCAATACAGGCCCTTCCACGGCTGAATCCCCACTTGGCTGCTGGTGCACATCAGCATCTGCAATTTTACCCTCATACCTCAGTACCATTTGAGACACTCTATCCTGCCAGAAGAGATTCTCTACCTCCTGGCACTCGTGTTATGTCTGTATCTATTTGAGTCCAGTCCTCTATGGATTGATACACTTTTCTTCACCTTTTCATTTCTTCCTTTTTAGCGTTAAAGTATTTGCAGCCCTGTTTGCAAAGGAGATAAAGTGTACAGTAGTAATAAGACTGCAGTCATTTGAAGTCTAGACATATCTGGGCAAACTGGAATGATTTACCACTGAATTCAAACCAAAGCGTCTTGCCTTATTTAGATGAAGATACAGTTTTAAATGGAAAGCTAAATACAGATGAAAGATGAAATGGCTCTTAAGGAGCTCTGGCAAGTTTATTAAGGTTATTACTTACACTGTAACGTAGGGAGCAGGAAGAAGTATTTGGTCAAAAGACTGCAGAGATTGCTAAAATCTCTGACCTGAAGAGTTTACAGTCTGATTCAGGCAAAATATACAGCAAAATCAAATAAGAAATGTGTGTGAATGAAAACTTACAATAGAGGAAACCAAGGCACAAACGATTAACTTGGATTCTTTGTGTCTATACACTGCAGTGTGCAGATCTTATCAGCTCAGACATTCAGAAATGATGGATCGGAGCCCAAAACATTGTGAGACTGACTTCAAAACAAGTTTTTTAAAAGTTGTACGTTCTAATTGATTTACCTTCTGGTCTCTAAGCTTTTACAGAGCTCTCAGCTAATGCTTTCAAGGTTTCATCTTCAAACCTGAAGGACGGAAACTTACATTTTGTGGTATCAGAGCTTTTAGGCAATCATATTTATAAAGAAATTAAGTTGGGAAGCAAAATAACCCACAAGATGTTGTGAGATCAAAAATAAACAAGTGAAGTGGCAACTTTGGATGCAGTAATATGGGGAACTTTATATTTTAACCAGCTTTACAAATATAGGATAATTCTCAGAATGCTTTCAGAGTAAAGAAGTCTTGCTCTTATTCCCTTTCAGTAGTTAGGAAACAAAGTGGGTGAGTTTTCTGGTATCTACCAGCCAATCTTCTAAATTAACACATGCAAAGTATACAGAATATATATTATATATATATATATAAATAGCATACTGCCCAAATCTCTATTATGAACTCAACTACATCTACCTTAGGTGCTTAGTACAAATTTCTGTGCACTCATCTGTCTCTTCTCACTACAGTAAACCAGCTTCTTGGACAACTGTTCTTTCATTACTTCATAAAGTTGTTACTGTGTGTTGGTTAAAGGACTGTCTGTTTAGTACTATGCAAACTAATATTTTGCCAGTGCTACAAATGAGGAAGCTCCTCCATAGAAACAGCGGCAGAAGCTTAATAGGAACTAATCTCAAGCAGCTGCTAGAAATTTCATCACCACATTGCACTGATCTTATCTGGGGCCGGAGGAATTGAAGACTCTTGTAATAGCACTGCTAATACCTCTGCTTTAAAAGCAGAGGAATTGGGGAAGCCTGGGCAATCAGCAATTGATGTGCTGGATTAGACTCCAGATCCAGTATCCTCTCTCTGCCAGTTCCAGTGTTACATTTCAGAGGAACCTAGTAATACTAAAGGGGAGGTATCTGCACACACACACAAAAACACACTTGCAAGTCTCATCCTTGTACCTGAACAAAGATGGGCTTGAACCCCGAAGCACAAGGCTTAATTTCCATTGCAAATTATGTGTTGCGTTTCATTGTAATTCTGTGTAATCTTGATTCTCATGTAATTAAAAGAGTCACGCCACCAGGGTTTGTTCATTAAATGATTTTTCCAGTCAAAAATAACACTTTGGATTTAATCGAGGGACAGACATTTTACATGAGAGTGCATAGTGTGAAGTTGAAGTCACTCTTCCCAAGTCCATCTACAGAACTAAATGGGCAGCCGATACTTCCCCAGTGGAGGCTTCTGGGTCATAAACAAGAGTATCAGCTTTGAGAAATTTATATTAGTCCAATCCGATGAAGAAGTAACAAAGCTAGGGTTGACTTTAGTGTTGCGTTCGTACCACATTCATTCTGTACATCCAGATTCATCCCACCCTGCACTTTCCCCTTAAGACATCAGCTACAAACCTCTGCTATCCGCAGCTACTGGCTGATCTTCTGCTATTTTTGTTTGACTACTTGATAATGAAATTCATAATTTAGAGGAACAGATACAAATTCTATTATTAGCAGCCTTCCAGTATAATTTCTCTATCTTTTGCAATAAATATGGTACAGAAATTCCCACTGAAATCCCAATTTTAGCCCACTCAGTGGGAAAACTGGAAAGCCTTAATACTGTTTAGATAAGAAATCACCGAGTTAAGAGCTGTTAGTCCAGTGGTGCTAATACAGCTCAAAACACTCATGACCTCTTAGATGAAAAGGAGTAATGACCAAGCTGAGCTCCAGTGTCCTGCATAAAAGAATCATTGAGGTAGAAAAACAACTGATCATATTTTTAATTTAGATCTGCTCCCGTAAAGTGGAAAATGGAATGAATGATAATTGCTAATAGGGACTGAAGGCAGAAGTAAGCTGTGAAGATCACCCACAATATAGGTGTATATAGTCAATATAGACAATATAGTCCAAAGGCACAAAACAGTGATTTGTTGATGTGGTATTCTAGAGAAATGTAGAGAACAATGTGGAGAAATAACTATAGCATTTTTAGAGCATTTAAAAAATTACACTTTAATGCTGCTCTCTATAGCATCGTTGCCTAGTTACAAAGCAGAGTCCTTGGGATGTCAGGGAAAATAGTACTCATACAAGTTTAAAGCCCCCCAAAATGCCAACAATGGCTTGTTTACAAACCAGGGTAAGGCAGGTATATGGTCTGATATCTCACAATTTGCTGGAAGTAGACACAAGTATTTTACACAATTTTACACCCTGTTTGAGATACAACATCTGTTTCTAATTCTAAGTTACTCATATCAAATCACAAGCAATCACCATGCAGGATTTGGAGTCTGTCAGTCAGAAATTTTAGGCCACTGATGTGGTCAGAAATTATGTAATTCAAGGAAGCAATAAGAAACAGATTTTTTCATATTTATTTCATTAGTTATAGTAGTCTTTGAGGTGCTGGGGATGTTGTAGTATAAGAATTCTCTCAACACAATGGGCACGGTAAAGGTAAGCCAGAAGTTTTTTTAAAAGGGAGAAAAAAACATGCTACTATTCTGTAATTGATTTTCCAACTCTAGTAATTTAGTCTGGGAATTTTATTAGTTTATATGCAGTCTCAATTAATTGCATGTCTGATGTACAATAGGTTCACCAACAGGAACAGATGCTGCCATGCTTGGTCCTCTGCAGACATCCTTGACATCTATACATAAACCTTGCAGTTTACATTTTAACTTCAGAACATACCTTCTTTGTGCAACAAGAACAGTAAAAGCCTTCAAGAAAATGAGATTTCACTCCTTTTATCACTCTGATTACTGAATTGTTCTGCAACTTGCAAGAATAAAAATAAGACTTGAGCTGAAGGATCCAAGTCAGTCTGCCTCCTGAAATACTCAGCCTGAATTTCAAACATCACAGGTAATCTTCTGGAGCTTATTTGTTCCAGAAGCAGTGAACTAGTAATTGCATGCCAATGTAACGATAGATATAGCTGTTATTAAAGCTATATGCTGCTACAAGAGAGACAAAGAAATCCAGGTTTTGATATTCATTGATTAAGTGTTTCTTCATTCACTCCTAAGTCATAATTTATATTTCGATGCTGGCATAATTTACAGGAAAGATGTTTTGTTTTGACATTATAATAAGATCTCTGTAGAGATCTTTTTTTTCAGTGGCTGATACTTTTCACACCATTCTATTGTAAATAAAATGCACATTTACTGAACAACGCACAGTTTCAGCAGTTGGCTTTGATAGTCAATTGTCTTAGTAAGAATGCCAAAATTTCCAAAATCCCATTAAAACTAGCTTTCTGTAAAGTTTCATTATTTTTTTAAGAAGTATGAGATAGTTTGTTAGAAAAACAATTGGGGATTACTTTTATTTTTCTCTCTGTAACAATAACAACATGATTAGACAGATGTTTCATTGCAGATTTGTTTTAGACCAATATGATTTTAAACCACTGAAAATATAATACCCTTTAGAATGAAGTTTAGTATTGTAACATTGAGAGAATTCTAACTATGTTGTCATAGACAGAGAGCTTTCTCTAAATTAATTAAAATAATATTAAAAGTTAAATTCTAAATTCACCAGATAAAGACAGACATCAAAGGAGAGTAATATTGCAATAAAATACTTTGTGAATACTTTCTACCCATTATCCCTTATTTACTGTCAAATGACTTAAATAAATGCCACCAAAAAAAAAAAAGCACTGTAATAAGATTGCTGTAACAAGGATAAGAATGCACTCACTACACAATTGTTTTATTTTATTCTAAGATTGTGGTTTTGAGCAAGGGTTTGGATTAATTTTACTGTGGAGACAGCAAAGTAGCTACTCCAGTAATTCCAATTGGTTCCTTCATTGGTTTATCCTTTGGTAAATACTAGCATTGGTTTGTATCAATGTTAATCTCTATAAACTTAATAGTCTATTAGTAGTGTGAGATAAATTGCAGTGGATGAAAGGTGTGATGCTTTATGTGAATTTGCTGCTGAAAAAAACTGATACTAGATATGTTCTACAGAGATCAGTTTATTAGTTTCAGGAACTCCACATATCTATTCCTGTGAGATGAATTTACTTACTAGCTCTGGCCACAGTAGGTCAGAAAGTAAGGAATACAACAGTTGTAATTGTGATTTGTAGCATGGTGACTTGCAGCTAATAACAATTTTTAAATTTGGAAACTCTTAAATCTATTTTGTAGGATACGTTTCTGTGTTCCCCTAATTTATTTTCTGATTCTGCTTGACCTTAAAAAACACACTGTGCATGTAGATAACAAAGCTAGCTTATTCATTTGGCATACTCGACTGTGGATAAGACTGGTCCTTCCTGATCATCTCCCAAGAGTCAGATGAGGCCTTGAGAATGCCAGAGCTCTTTCCAAAAGCTTTGTAATGTTCCTTTTGCAAACTTTTGACCTGTCATTAGTGCTATTTTTACGACATGTTTTGAATCATCTGGCTAATATTATCATTTCTGTTTCTTTTCCAGCAGCTTCAAAGAAACATTAGCACATACCTTTATGTCTTTGTGGTACATTGATCACTGCTCCTTACCTACCTATAATGTCACCTTCATACATCATTGTGTGTGTGTGTGTGTGCATGTATATATGTGTAAGTGTGCAGGTATATATATTTATATGAAACAGAAGTGGTTATCTCTCCGCCAAATATATAAAAATCCTCTTTTAAAAGTTTTATAGCCCAATAAAGTCTTCTACACTATCTTTTCTTAGTGAAGCCCATAAATTTTCCTTGCAGGTCAAGGAAGTGCTGAAGTATATATATTTTTTATTGCATATATTTGCTATTTTCACTATGTCTAGTCAGAAACTTTGCAAAATAGAGTTATGGTTTTTGTATTTTGAGTGCCACATTCTCTTCATAGTTATCTGGCCCCAGGTATCAGTTCAGTCAAAGACACTAAGTTCTTTATTAAAAAAACTTGGAAAAAAATGAGCACTTTCAGGATGCAGACTTAGTAATGCAAATTTTTATAACTTTTTTAGATGCTATTTACCATTTTTCTATCATCTCTGCACTCCCACCAGTTTTGATTTGTGTTTGTGCACAACCAACTTGTTCACCACCTGGCTCATGGACTCCTTCCAGTCAAATTTCAGGCCAGGATTTCGAACAGACACGCCATTGGCTGCAGTGATGGATGATCTACTCTTACCCATTTAAAGATTCCTCTATCTTTCTGCAATGTTCAGTATATTCGCCATGCTGAGTAGTTATTTTACCTTGAGGAAGTTAATGGTTAAGCACTGAGCTGGAAAACATCCACTGTACAAAATGCAATCAGAGGACTGATGGCCTGCTTTGTCTTACCTGCCAAAGATATGAAGACCCTCCAGGTTCTACATCAATCACTCTTTCTTTTCAATATCCATATAAAGGCACTGGGGAAAATCATGAGACATCATCTAAAATACCAACAACATGGATCATTTTCTATCTCAATGGATGGTAAGTCCCTTATTCTGTAAAAGTTACCCCATCAGATGAGTCCTAGTTGCAGTTAGAATGCAACCTACTCAGATCCATGGATAATGCTGCATAAAATGCATAGGCTGCATTGTTTTTTTCTACACTCTTCAGCTAAAATTCCTTCCCCTGTCCCCTATCAGGCTTTCTTTAGGAAACTGAGACTGTTGATATTTGATGAGTTTTGTTTTAACTGTCATTAAAGTCTCTTTTATCTTCACCCTGAGCTGTGTCTGTCTCTTCCCAAAACTTGCCTGACTTGGCTTTTAGGCTTTCATCATGGCCCTCTTCCATTCTTTCTCCACACAGCAAAAAGACTGAATGCCTCACCAATTCAGAAGGTGTGTGAACAGCAGTTGACTGAAACGAAATCAAAATTTATAGTGACAGAGTCACAGCATCACAGGATTGCTGAGGTTAGAAGGCACCTCTGGAGAGCGAGTAGTCCAATTCTACTGTTCAAAGCAAGGTCAAAAAAAGCAGATTTGGGTTTTTAACATCTCCAAGGATGGAGACTCTGCACTTTCTATGGGCAGCAGTGTTTGACCACCCAGTAAAAAAGTGTTTTCCTGTGTTTAAACAGTTTCCTCTATTTCAGTTTGTGCCTAAAAGGCATTGACTGCCTTGGCATTGACTGCCTTGGCATTGACTGCCCTCTTTGTCACTGTGTCCCTGGCCCCATTCAGTAGCAGGCCCACATTTCCCTAGTTTTCCTTTTTTTTTTTTTTGCCAATGTACTTGTAGAAGCTCTTCTTGTTGCTCTTTACATCACTTGCCAAGTTCAACTGCAGGTGGGCTTTGGCTTTCCTAACCTCACCCCTGCATGCTTTATATTCCCCCTGGTCACCTGACCCTTCTTCCCCCTCCTGTATGATTCCTTTTTATGTCTGAGTTGAGTCAGGAGCTCCTTGTTTATCCATGCAGGCCTCCTACTGCCTTTGTGTGATTTCCTCCTCATTAGTATGGACCACTCTTGAGGATGGAGAAGATGATCTCTCTGGGGGTGTATCGCATGGCATTCTTCCAAGCAGATCTTTGAAAAAGGCTAAAACTTGCTCTACTGAAGTCCATGGTTGTAATCCTGATTTTTTGCCTTTTTCCCTTCTCTCAAGCTCCTGAACTCTGATCATCATAGTCACTGCAGCTAAAGTTGCTCCCAGACTTCACATCCCCAGCTGGCCCTTCCTTGTTTGTAAGTATGACATGAGCAAAGCACTTTCCATCATTGGCTTCTCAGTCAACTGCTGTCAACGCAACCAGAAGATATCAGCATAGTTCAAGTACCCCATGAGGACCAGGGCCAGTGAACACAAGGCTTTTTCCAGTTGTCTGAAGAAGACCTCATCCATTTCTTCCTGAACAGGCAGTCTGTAGCAGACACTGACATAACCCATGTTGGTTCGCCCCCTAATCCTGACCCACAGGCTGTCAGCTCTCTCATCACCCATCCCACAGCAGAGCTCCATGCATCTGTGCTTCTCTCTCACATATATATCACAGTCTAATTCCCCCTTCCCACCATCCTTTCCAAAGAGCTTATATCCATCCATTGCAACACTCCAGTTGCGTAAACCGTCCCCCGACATCTCTGTGATCCAGATGAGATCATAGCCCTGCAATAGCATGCACACCTCTCAATCCTCCTATTT
The DNA here is from genome assembly GCF_036417535.1 of Chlamydotis macqueenii. Classification (NCBI taxonomy): domain Eukaryota; kingdom Metazoa; phylum Chordata; class Aves; order Otidiformes; family Otididae; genus Chlamydotis; species Chlamydotis macqueenii. The sequence continues at coordinate 136,286,106 of NC_141556.1, forward strand.
GTTCCCCATGCTGCGGGCATTAGTGTACAGGCACTCTAGGGAGGCACCCCGTGCTTATTTCCCAGAAAGGGTATAAGAGCTTCCTCCATAGCAATGCAGAGGACATAAGGAGGATGGGAAGAGAGGAATATTAAGAACATGTGATATCACAGCTCTCTTTTGCTGCCAGGAGGCTCCACTTGCAGCACTAAGTAAATAATGTTGTGACCTGGGACTTCTTCTATATGCTTCACAAATCCTGCACACAAGCTGATAAAAATGCTCTTTTATCTGCATAGCAGAAAGCCTAAATTGCTACTCATGGATAACAAACATGGTTACAGCGGCCTGAGAGTTCATGATCCTTAGATTGGTTCATCATAAATCAGGTTTCCTGGGGATAAAGCACTAACTTGAAAAAGAGCTCATCACTAGTTAAAAATGCAGAAGCCATTTTGAGGAGACAGCTGGAGGCATCTGTTGTCCTGTTGAGTCCTGTCTGATGCCCTTTATAATACTAGATTAATTCCAAAATAGTTTTCCTCATGTTATACTCCATATACAGATCACTAGCATGAGCCACAGTATCTTTCATTAAAGGAGCAAGGTTTCCTTCAGTATTTCCATGCTGTACTACAATGATTCAATTGTTAAATCTAAGAGTTAAACTTCTGAAAACTCTACATCCTAAATCCACTATATTCCTTGCTTGCTGATCTGAAAATAAGGATATAACTTTAGTGAGACAGTCCAAAATTTACACTCGCTAATATTACCTAGAAGATATTTTCCTTCTTTTAGCTCTAATCTTGCATATATGCATCAAAAGGCCACAGGGATGGAGATAAGAAAATGTTCTGACAAAATCATAGGCAGGCAGAGGAAGCAGAGTGTGTGAGCAGGATCCTGTTGTCAAAGTAATTTTGTTTTGGGAGGCATTTAGGTTAGCAGCACCTGCTCTAGGTCTAGGGTGAGAGGCAGAAAGCCATCAAGATAACCCAATGCAGTAAATACATATGGCACATAAAAATCACTCAGCCCACATCACATGCTTTTCATCGGTACAAGTTTATGTTATTCTGCAAAAGCAGAAATAAGCTTATGTTTAGAACAGGCTTATGGAATTCATTCAGAGTTTTAATTCCCAAGTCTTCTGATACTTTCTTGTTTGACATAGCTATATTAATACTTCAGCAGGATGCTATTTTTAGGTGAATTTATATTTATCACTAATTTTGATATCTCTACATATATGATGTGAAACATTGCTTTTCCAAACTTTGGGAAAGCTGACATTTAACAATTTATTCAAGAAAGAATAAAATTTGTGTATAGCAGTAGATTTAAGAGTGAGAGAAAACAACTCTCTTTTCTTCTTTTCTCCCTCCTTAGCAAGATGTGAAGCTTGAGCAGTACTTAGTAACACCATATCACAATAATAAATAAATGTATTTCTTAAGTATATAAGCAGAGTATTGTTGGGTGATACACAAAGCTACTACTAAATCATTGTTGCAACGTCTGAGCAGTTATCTTTCCAAAAGGACACAGAAATTGAAACAAAATTCTGTAATCACTGGGAACTTATTCCTCAGTGATTGCTTTCATTTTCATTTAAAAAATGTGGTAAATTATCCAGCACTCCTCATTTCACTTGAAGATTATTTCAGATTATCTGAAAACAGCTGAGTTTTGGGTTTTTTTTAAGACTAGAAGTTTTTAACATTATTCAGACACACTGGGTAAATCTCACCTCCAGCAACTCAAGCCTGCCAAACCTTACATGCCTAGTTTAAGCCAGTTCATCAAGGTTCTGCATTTATCCAACGAATGAGGTAGGTGCAGGTATCTTCTGCAGGCACTTCCCCTGAGCACCCATCGTTGCAGGAGATAAATTACCCTTTGGAAGTTCCCATTCCTGTTGACTATAGAGGATGTAAATGATGAGTTTACAGAGACTTGAATTACTAGAGATTTAGTTTATAGGGGGAAAAAGTTAAGAGAGGTGAATTTGATTTGTAAATGATATCCATATTAAAGCCTTATTTTCTTTTAAAGAGACAATACTGCAGCATTTGTCCTGTTTTATTACAATGTAGCTTGAAGGGAAAAAAAACAGAACTGCCCAGGATAGTGGAAACTTGAGTAAATCAATGTATTGTGCAGAGAGTAAAAACACGGGGAGAAAACATGGAAAAACGCCTCCTCATATAAAGTGTCAATTAGCTGGTTAATCAGAGAAGAGAGCAGATGTAGGCTTTCATGGAAAAATGTAGTAACAACAGTTCCTTGAAAGAACGTGAACATACCTTTGAATAATGGTTGGCTGGAAAACTGGTGAGCAGACTGAGAGAAAACTCTAAATACGGGTGTTTTAAGGAGACTAGCAAATAGTTGTGTAGTCCTCTGATTTCTTTTTTTTTTTCCTGAATGTATTTATTCAAACTGGAGGGAAAAAAAACCAAACCCTTAATAAACCCCACTGAGGACTGTGCCTTACCCAGTAATCACACATACACAAATGACTAGTAGAAATGGTTAAACATGTGGTAAAAAGGGGAATTATTATGCTGGCACTGCAGTGGGTTTAGGATTAAAATAATCTGGTTTATTTCTGGAAACAATGTGGCCCCTCTTCTTATTGTGGCCATGTTAGAAAGAGAAGTGAACTGTTACACAAACGGGCTACATGGTGTCGCCACCGTCCCCCCAGGGAGGCTTGATGCATCCTGGTGTGGAGCTCGGCTGGATAGAGATGAAGAGAAGGCAGGCTTGAAAGGGGAGCATTATGTGGTTAATCTCGTGCTGCCTTTAAAGCTAACATCTCTGACAGAAGGGGTCACAACAAAGGAGCGATACAGAGAAAAAGAGTGAGGTATTGCCCTTCGACGAGCCGTTTGAACTGACACATATGATTGTTTGGGGTGGAGAGTATCGGGTTTTCTGCATACTATATGGGAGGGCTATGTTTTCAGCAAGGAGCAGAGTATAGCTTCTGGTATGAATAATGGGAAATGTCTCCCACATTTCTTGCTCATCTCCCTGATAGCTCATAGCTTTGCAACACTGTAAATTCTGTAAGTGCCATTTTCACTACTCTTATTCTGAGTATTTCATCTCCAGTGGGATAATTGAGTTTTTCTTCACGGCATCATTATCATCAATGACAGATGAATGTCAAGAAGCTGAAATTTCATTTCAGTTTGGATAAGCACCCTAATATTTAGATGGTTCTTTGAATCATACATGAACTGGAAATCTCTGAACCTCAGCTGAAAATGTGACAAGTACAATCTTTTTCATGAGTTTTCAGACACTACACGTGGAAATACAGAGAGAGCAATGCCCCTGTAGTATTCTGGCATTTGCAGTAGGGGAAAAAGGAAAGGCTCGCAAGCTCATTCTAGTCTGAATAACGTACATCTTACTGTGCAGGATTATAGAATTAGCAGGAGTGTGGTGTATTTTTCTAACTGAAAAAAAGTGAGATTTTATATCATAATAGAGAGAAAAAAAGATTTGTCTAAAAGTAAATTGATGGGTGAAAATCATCTTGTCTAATGACAGAGTTATAGAAGTTAGATGTCTAAGTAAATTCTGCCTTTATAGTTAATAGAATCATTTTCATAAGACCTTTAGCTGACCTGTCTTAGATGCCTGTCTTTGGATGAAATGAATGGGTCTCTGGAGATCTCTGTTTCTGTCTATTGAAAGGCACTGAGGGTAACAACATTTTCAAAACACTGAAGCTGTGAAATATAATTTAAAAAAAAAATTTAACCAGACCGAGCTGAAGAGAAGTAGAGGAATTCCTGGTGTTTGCAGGGATCAAGGGCAGGAGCTCTGGAAAGCAGTGCTCTACTTCACTTAGTTTTTGTATTGTTTATTGCTTTTATGAGTATTGGTAAGACTGAAGAGAATGTAGGTAGCAATTTGTTCCACATCAGCTTCAAAGTAACTTAGAAAAAAATATTTGTATTTCAATCCAAACCATCATTCCTTTTTTTTTTGTTATATCACATTACTCCTAGACCTCCTAGCAACAGTCTGAATTCAGTGGTGATATCCAGATGATGAAATGCAGATAGAATAGACAGATCATGGTAACAGCTTCTTCTTTTTTTCATACCTTTGACCATTTCAGAATCACTTTGCTGACTGCTTGACCTCCATAATATTTTTTATAACCTCTTAAACAGTTGTACAGCTTTGAAAACCTGCTGTATTAAATATATTTTTTTTTCCAACAGTGCAGCCGGTCCACAAAGCTTTCTTCTCTTCTGCCAAATGTATACTGACCTGGAGCTCTGAATGGGCAATATACGTTCCTAAACAAGGAACAACTTTATTGTTTTATCCAAAATCCAGTAGGGCCACAAAATTGGAGCTATATTCCCCTGGGAACTGCCAAACCCCAGTTTTTCAAGTGGATAGACAGTGTTGGTTTTTATGCAGCTGGTGAAAGCAAAACCATCTTACAGCTACTGAAAGACTGCTTTAGGTAATTTAGAGACCTCAGAGCATTTACCATTTACAACTTTTACTTTCCATGCTGTAACTATAGAGCTGGATGTACACTATTCAGTTATCCAATTTGGCAGTCAGGAGATAAAAAATACTTCATTTCTGTGGCTGTGAATACCAAGTAGTTATTTACATCAGTGGAAACTGTGCGTGCTGTTCTACCATTTGATTTGTAATGTTTTAAGTCCAGTCTGCAGAGGGCAGGAACTTTAGCATGCCTAAAGGATAGTTAACCTCACATATTCCAGAAAAATCTCTGAAATAAACTAAGGGTCATAACTGTAACAGGTAGTCAGTACTGAAGTGATCAAGTGGAATGGTAAACAGGTTTTATATGCAAAAGTTAAGGATAATCCACAAAATTCCTGTGTGGCTCTGCTTCTTGGGTAATGAGGTTATCTATTTTCCTCATTAAATTCCAACTGCGTGCTCTCATTGCTGGGATTCCCGAGCAAGCCTGAAAGCTGTAGAGCACACTTTCACACTGGACATCAGAGGACGAAAGCCCTGTGTGAGGCAAAGCTCCCACCCATCAGTCCTTTCCTCAATGACCGCCACACTCACTAGAAGCTATGGAGGGAACATCGGCTGTCAGATGAGGAAGCAAACCCAAGTGGCATCTGTCCAGGACAAAGAAGTTAACACATTATGTCTTTCAAGGGCTTGAAGGGATTTTTCATGACCACATGTAGCCAAGATTTCAGTTTTACCTTGTGTCCAAAAGCTGACATTATACTCCTAGCTTAATTCTAGGGCTTCACAAGCTGTCATGATCTTGGCTCAGAGCGCCAGAGAGGCATGTCTTCAGTCACTGCTGAACTCTGTGGCACCTGAGAGCTGCTGGAAGCTTGCCATCTCCCTGCCAATAAGACCTGGCTCAGCTAGTTTTATAAGCTTGGATAGGATCTCAACCCAGTGCAATGTTGCTGCAAATGTTGGTAATGTAACATCCTTATCAGAAGCACAAGGAAATTTTCTTTTTTTTTTTTCCAATTGGTCTTTATTGAACAAGTGACTCAGTTGATGACACTGCCAAAAATGTGCAAAGGACATATACCAGAGCATGCATGGATGTCTGATCATATGAATTTTATTTTGAAAAGTAGACAGAATGCTTGGACAAGTCATCCTTTGTTGCTTTAAGTACGTGAAAGTGTCCCTGTGCTGACCTCCTGTATTTTTTCTAAGGTCAGTTGCTCTTCTGTTGCAATTCATGCTATATATTTTTCTTCTTTTTTCTTACAAACACGTGAAGTTCACATAATAAGAAATTAGCTTTTTTTCTTTAATCCCAATCTGCCCAGTGATATGATTAGACTATGCCATGTAATAAGTAAATAGACTGCTTTTTAAATTACTCAGTTAAACAATAAAACCGAAGTGAAACATAACTAGAGTCCTCCCTGGAAAAGAAATACAATAATCCAAAGATATTTATGTCTGTGTTGCTAGGTAAGAGAAAGCAAAGTGAAAACATGTTTTTTATTGAACAAATAAAAACTTCCAAATGATAGTTACAAAATATTCTCTCTTTGCCACAAAAACAATGATAATGGCATATCCAAGTGTATAGGAAGTCTCTATTTCAATGCCTGTCAACAACTGTTCTCATGAGCTGTGTTGGTGAATTTGAGCAGAACAGGGGCTGTAGATCAGACACCCAGGAGGTGACAGCAGAAAGGACATAGAACTTCTGGATAGGATGCATTCAAAGAACATTATCAAGATGAAACAAGAATGCAAAGAAGAGAGTCCTTTAGCCATAGAGCTTATCAATGTCTCCAGCCATAAATCTTTTTAATAACCCACATCTCATCTCTTCCCAAACACCTGTGAGTATCAAAGGCTTCCTTAATAGAAAACCTGAGGTTTAGAGGTATACAGTTCTTCACACATTCAGATTCTGAAAGACTTCTGAGGAGCTATGCTGGCTCTAGGTCAAGGCAAAAGAGAGAATTACCAAAAGCAGCAAAGGGCATATGGACTAGTAGGTGCTGTGAGGGACAAAAAAAAGAAATCGCTTGGAGATCCCAAACTGGTTCTTCCACATGTCCCATCTTTGGTGGCAGCAGAAGCTGCAATACCATTTCACAAGGGATCTTCTTCGTGCTTACTATCACTTTCCTCTGACAACATGTTTGATGACATTGGCTTCCTTGGGGACATCCGATTGCAGGGATGACTTAAAAGCCTTGAGTCAACCCTGGTGAGAGTAGTTGCATACAATTAGCCATCATGGGGCATGTAGGTAAACTGAGTGTTCCCACAGACAAGTAGTAACCTCACAGCCCTATTAGAAGAACAAGGATGAAAAAGAGTTTAATAAGCCACAAAGATAGTGAGGGGGGCTATTATCTAAATTTTTGGCAAGTGGCCGTTAAAATGTAGAAGGAGCAAAAGATCAGATGAAATTTTCAAAAGGACTAGTGGTTTAAGGATCTTTTGCCAAAGTCCTTAAGATACATTCCATGTTTAAATATGGCTTAAACTGGCTTCCTTAAAATACAGAAAACTAAGCCCTATGATCACTTACTTTTGAAATATTTGACTGCTACCGGGGAGTCTGGTGAGGGAAATTAATTGTACTCATACAGTTTTCTGTTTACAGGAAACATTATTATTTAACACGGCGCATATTATATGGCAGCAGCTTTTAGGAGAAAAAAAAAAAGCAGGGGGGTGTTAAACAGTAAAAAAGAAGACTGTGCTTTTATTCTGCTATTAAGTGGTGTGCCCTTAGTTATTACTGGAGGTAAGTAACAGAACCAGTGGAAGGGTGACTTTTTAAAACTCTGTTTTTAAAGGATCCTCAAAACTTTACTTGACAAGATTGCAAGTTAGAAATAAACAAGAGCCAAAATCTACACTTTTGAGTTCACATGCTGTTTCTTATGGTGATTTGATTTTTAGGAAAATTGTTACGGAAAGAGTGATAGCAAAGCCAAAAATTAGCTGATGATTCTCCAAGGATCTACAGTGATTCTCTCTTGAGACCTTTTACAGGATAACCTGTGGCCCTTCCATTTGCCATTATACTGGTTTCCATTCTCCACCTCCTAGAATAGCAGTTGTATGCATATGGTGTATAGGTATTTTTATTTATTTCTTTGGCTTAACAGGAAAAAAAGGTACTAAGAAAACCACTTACAGCAGTCTGTAAGCATATCCACCAAATACAAATACTTACTGTTTGAAGAGAGATGTTCCTCCATTGCACATTCTGCTGGCATAAGATGTATGGGTGGTGAGGAGTTAAAAGCACATCTCCTCTAAATTGCTGTTCAAATTGTTATTTGAATTAACTGCTGTCATTGACTTCTGTTCAGAAAACTAAGCCAGAAGTCATAGTTTGGAAAAAAAAAAGCTGAATAATCCCTCCAGCATTTTTTGTTAGATTAGTAGGAACTGAAATTCTTGATGGCATACTTTTGGTTTTCCATAACATTTACCTGCTTCTCTAAATAACTTTTATTTTTTTCAGTTGTGTCTGGATCAATTGGGCTAGGCCAGTAAAATTAAATGAGCCCCAAATAGACAAAACACAGTTGGAGTAATACCTTTTTGTACTTCCCAATCAAATATTGTGAGTGTCTATGGGAAGAGTTTTATCTTTGTTAAATGCAGCACTTGGAACCAGGAATTCTGTGCTCTTCTTCCATCTTTGTCACTAACTTATCTGAAAAAGCTGGTGTTGTTCGTGTATGAGGTCACAGTGGCCATCTGCATTTATAAAACTCTGTACGGATATGACCCTTTATAGTTCAAGCTACTACCAACCCCAATCAGTACTGAAAATATCTGGAACAATGCATATTTCCTACATTAGTGCTGTCTGTTTATGGGCTTAGAAAAGCTTTGGTAGAAGACTTTCATATCTCAGCCATGTTCCACCTGCCCCCCCAAAAAAACCATCATCACGACCTGCAGTGAGTGACTGAGTTTCTATCTGTCCTCTTCTTCTCCTCCCTGTGGAAACTGGTGCTTGACTTTGCAATTCTCAAAATATTTGGATTAAGTCTGTTCAGGTGCTTCACGGGCAAATATATTGTTTTACTTTTTTCCTAAGTGAAGAAATTCAGATCCATCTAATGCACAAGAATGTGGAGAGAGAAAAAAAAAAAAAGAAGATGACAAATCCTACCTTAGCTATGCAGGATAAGTTATCTCACTTTACAGGCGAGAAATCTAATAGAGTGACTTGCCTGAGGATGAGCAGTGAGTTTGTGGCAACATCATATCTCCTGAATGACTGAGTTGCAAGATTATCCTTCACCAATGCCAGTTGTCATTTTAATACATAGAGATACCTTATTTTTTAAGATACGTAGATGATTCATGCTAATATGAAAAGGAATTAACTTCAACAGGAAAAAAATGCTGTCCTTCCAAATGATTGAAAGCACGTTTGCAATGAGTAAACTATCTTTGTGTCTGGAAAGGCTGTTTTCCTGTCGTTAACTTCTTTGTATAAATTAAAATAATCCTGTAGTGTGACAATGCTTTCTGTATCTTATCTCTATTATAACAGGTCAATAAAAAAAATAAATTCTAGTAACTGTTTCCAACAGCAAACAAAAATTCTGCTCAGATTTGTTCTATAAGGTAGAGGTCAAATCCTTGGAGAGGCTGAGCAGCTGGGACTCCTATGGCTTCACAGCTTAGCACCATCTTACTTTGGAGCCCCGAACGTTGTATAGTAAATGATCTAATCAACTACCAGAGTTTAGAACTATCACAAGTTAATAACAGCATTGCAGCCATAGCTGCAGAATATTACACAATAAAACAAAGTAAATGGAAATAATCTCTCATGAGTGCCAATAATTTAGATTTACGGGGTAATCCATAGGTATTGCAACTCCTAACAGATTGCCGAAACACTGTTTGGAGACTTCTATTTCAAATCTAGTACATTTTATTATCATTTCGAAGGCAGGAAATTGGGGAATAAATTAGAGAGCTAAAATGGGGAAAACAAACATTTACAGATCGGATTTAAATGTATGGAAATGTGAAGCAAAACTCGTCTCTTTTGAAAGGATTTCATTAATGTTTAATTAGCTGAGTTGCAAACCAGAGCTCGCTCCCCGGCATCCCCTTATCCAGACGTGGCACGTACCGCTCTCCCGCACAAGCAGAGAGGCAGGCATTGGTGTTGTTATTTAGCAGCAGCTCATGGGCAGCATTTCTCATCAGCCAGTCTCAAGGTGCTTCATGAAGTTTTTGTCGTAATTATCACTGCTGGAGACAGGAGATAGGCATCTTGCTTAGAGTTACCAAGCAAATCAAGGTGGGGATCTGTGTGGTGAACAAGATACTAGGCCATGTTCCCCAAATTTCTAGAGGTGAGAGGAGGTTCATTTTGCTCACTGGCTGCTTGGTGCCAGAAACGAGAGCCCACTGTCACGGGCAGGCCTACCAACTGAGTGTTGTCTGGGGTGCCTATGGGTTTTTCCCCACTGCTGTTAGCACAGGGGCAGAAAATGGTCTGCTATCAGGACAGAGTGGTCTGGACAGCTTAGTTTTGTCCAGTAACGAGTTTTACATGAGTGAGGTCTGCAGGGAAGAGGCAGAGGCTCATCTTTCTCCAGACATCTGCCTGATGTGCTGGGTGAGCCTTTCCAGGGTCCAGCACATCTCCACAGAGCCAGCAAAGCCCAGGCTGGCCAACTCACCTGGCATACATGAATTTTAGTCTGTGCAAAGCTGAGTTCAGCTGGAAAGATGACGCAGAGGTGACCACTGTGAGTTTCCTAGCTACACAGTCCTCTCACACACCACCCTTATTTCCAGTAAATTGCAATCAGTTTTGTTCTACTGTACTATCATTCTTTAGAGACTGTATCTCAGCTATAATCCTCCCTCAGCAAATCCTTGTTCTTGATTGTCCATCTTCTCCCACTCTACAAACGCTGTGGTCCCCATCTCTAAACCAAGTTATTTCTGAGGAAGCCCAGCTGAGGCATCCTGTGCTTCAGACAGTACGTATAACTTCAGCATCATGATATTAATATAAACAGGTCTATTCTAATATTTATTTACCCCATATATTTTAATTCAATTTTTCTAAATGTACTGATGTACAACCCACAGAACAGGTTTATTGAAGATAATTATATTGACCAAGTGCAAATATTTATGAATATCTTGGACAATAAAACATAACTGCATGCTGCATTCTACATTAACACAGCTGTGACAGCACTTTACTTGCTGGTGTAATCTGTGTAACAGATAGTGACAAAAAGCACAAAAGTGTGAGTGGTTCAGCAGAATCTCAGGCAGTTGGATAAGTGTGAAGTTTAAAAAAAAGGCTGTTCAATTTTTAGAAAACTTACAAGGTAAAAAAAAAAATGGCAGTGTTGTTAGTATTGAAAAACACAAAACTTCAATTAATTAGTCAGCATTAAAACAAAAATCTGGTTTTATATACAAGAGTATACATCTCATTCCTGTTTCTGTATGTACACAGCAGTTAGTGTTGCTATACCTGGATAATTAGTAGTGTCTAGATATAAAATATATACAAAATTTTTATGTTATGCTCAGATAAGTCTTGGCTTATCGGAAAGCTGGAAAAATGTGCTAGCACAGAAACCAATACAATAGGCAGTCAGATCTCTAATGACAACAGGAAATAAGATAAAAATACAATAAACTTTACTAAATGTGAGTTACACAATCTTGAGATGCTTTTTTTACTGTTTTACTAAGTAGGGTTTGTTAGCAAAAATTTTCCTATGAGGGAATGAAATTAATAATAAAACTCACGCAAATGGGTTAATCATTCTTTTCATAATGCTAATAGCCAGACTTAGTGGTGCTTTGGAGAAGGCAAAATCTTGTTGTAGATAATCAAGCAAAATGCTTAGAGTGCTGTATCAGTATTATATTGTTTTCAGTACAGAAAGTTACCATAGTATCTCAGGTCTTCAAGTTTTTCAGCAATAGATGATTTTTCACTGATTTACTGAAGCATAGTAATTTCAACAAAAGCTTCACAAACAATAATTCAAAAGACATCAAGAACTAAGTTTGATATCACTTTAGAAATATTGTCCAAACCTACCTGAATGGTATAATACATAAAGTCTATTGCTTAAAGGTGCAGTTCATAAACAACCCTAACCTTTTCTGTGACACTTGATCAAATACAGAGATTCCACAGTGGGCAGGACAGAATAGGTCTACGTTTCATCAAAAGAACACCAGAACATGTTAACAAACATTAACCTTCCTGCATCTTTCCAGCTAGAGGCACTATGTTAATGGGAATACCAAAGGCTGTTGGCCATGAAAATCATTGGACTTGCGTTACTTTTCATTTACAAGGAGTCTGGTTCAGTGCCCTTGGACTGGCCTGTTTTTTTTCTTGTGGATTACAGTGTATGTTATGCTATCTATGAAACAGTATTACAGGCTTAACTGAAAGACAAAACAAAATAAGACCACGGAAATCAATTTTGTCACTGAGTTGAACTTGCCCCATGTCTCTGTGCGTGGCTGCGTAGCTAATGTGTTTCCAAGCCTCAGCGATGGGGAGCAAAGCGGCCGCTCCAAGGCTCCAACAGGTCAGGGCAGTAGCACCTGTGCTTGACTTGAGGTCTGTGCTTCAGCGCTGAGGGTTACCAAGTTAAGCATGGTCTTCAGTGCTTCACTAACTAGATATGAGTTTTAAGAAAATTATTAGATGATAACACACTTTGTAAATTTGAGATTCCATTTTGTATTCATATGTGCCTAAATAAATCAGAACGTTTCTCCCTGACCAGAAGTGAATAAATATTTACTATAATAAATGCAGCTATTAAAAAAAAAGGCTTAGAAAGCAAAGTTATTTTACAAACATCACTGTATGATATACTCTAGTAAATCGATTTCTGTTCATGCCAACATCTGAATTAATAGAATCATAGAATCATAGAATGGTTATGGTTGGAAGGGACCTTTAAAGGTCATCTAGTCCAACCCCCCTGCAAGGAGCAGGGACATCCCCAACTAGATCAGGTTGCTCGGAGCCTCATCCAGCTGAAAAATAAAATATTTTTAATAACCTCTTCCCAAAGAAATTGTACAGTATTCATCAACCAATATATTTTTGTGAGAGAAGGTCAGTTTTGAACACCTTTAAATGCCCTAGATTAAAGTAACCATATTGTAGCAGACCTTAAGCAAACAATCATTGACAAATTCAGGACTTTTTCTGAGCTGAATTCTGAAGATTGGATGCTGTGGACAGCACAAAGTGATAGCAGCTCCAGTAAAAGTAAGAGAGGGAAAGAGAAACCATTAGAAGACAGTAGAAATATGATGGAGCTTTCAGAATGAAATCTTGCTTTCCTTTTGGTTACAATAACTGTCAGGAACAGTCTGGGGAAAAAAAATCTCTTCATTGTAGTATGGCACATTGCATTAATATCAAAGCATACAGTTTTAGATCCAACAGGAAAGGTTAAAAAAATATCTGATTAAAGAGAATCATCAAAGGAAGGAAGACGTAAAGGTCAGATATTTCCAGTTACTGACTGATTGGCTGGGTCAATGACAGTGATCATTAACTGCCAAGAAGTGCCCTTCCTGTCAGCCTCTGCTACATAAAAATGAAATACAAAGCAGCTCAGATCAGAAGCTATTTGATGATCACATGTGGAAGCGGGTCTCCAAAATGCTGCGGCATTTAGTTTATCTGCTAAACGTGATACTAATGTTCTCGCTCTGCTTTCTCTCTACTTTACCCTCTTTTTTTCCCCGTGCAGTCACACATACATCTTGGCTGCACAAAACCTAAGAACATGCCACCAAATGGCTGGTCGCTGTCATTGTGCAAGATGAGAAAAAAAAATCTGAGATTAATCAAGTGATTAATCTTGTGTTAATAGATCACTGAGGAGATGTGAAGATTTTAAAAGCAAGGGCAAAAAGCTCTAATTGGATATCGTAACTTTTGTACTGAACAGAAGAACTGCTGGGAAGCAGAAAAGCAAGTAATTATAAAAACAAAAAAGGATTACAGAGATATTTCTTTCCTGCTGGGTACAAGCACCTGCATGGCAGAGAGCCTAGAATTGGATTACCTTTGAATTTTCTAAATTGTTTTCATGAGAGGAACTTTTTTGACCCATATGAATCAGAGAAAAGGCTTCTTAGAGACAAGGTAAATTAATTTATGAGAGACCTTCCCTCCTATATAGATGCTCAGGGATACTCTGACTGCTCAGTACTGCTTAATTTTATTTTAAGTCTCTTCCTGACTAGGTCAATGAGTTGCAGAGCCAAAATTCCTGACCTTCAGCAAGGAATAAAACTGCAAATATTGAAAAGAATGCATTCCTTCCTCACATTTAAATCCTTTCCAGGTAAGCTTAAGTGTTTAGAAATAAGTAACTGGCAACTTTCAAAATAAAAAATTGCATGAGACATTTTTCTCCCTGCTGTTGCTGATGCTTTTACACAGAAAAGGATACAATTTTCCTAGTGCCGTTTGTGTTTTTTCAATTCAGTGTTATATTTGACTGTTGAAATTTATTTTCTATGTGGGTAAAATGCTTGGTTATAAACACAAATGTAGTAACAATAAACGGCAGCAATTTTTTCCTCTTGTAGGAAGCTGAAGGATTGACACCTGGAGAGATGTTTTCCTGTTTTAGTATAAGGAGGGATGTTGAGCCCTTTCTCTGGAGAGGGCCGATGCTACCTGACTCTATCTGACAAGCATTACCTCCCCTACGCTATCGGGTGCAGCTGCTCAAGGCTGGAACTTGACGAGTACCCCTATGTCTTTTCCATTTATACAAAGTTCGTTAGCATCCATTAAGCTGTGCTGTTCCAGCTTCAATATGTCAATGTTAACAAAGTATTAATGCTGGATTTTTGCCATAAAAGAAAGCTGAATCTCATTTGAAATCCAAACACGTAATGAAATGCAACCCGTTGCCCCCACTTCAGATCCCAGGGACCGAGGGCAGGGTCTTAGTAAGACCCCAGGCAAGCTGTGCAACACTGACCTCTTTGCTAAAATGTTATCTGTGGACACACAGGTATTTAGAAGCGGCTGTCCCTCCTGCCAAAGGCTCTTGCTGTGGCACCATAAAAGAACTGTTGGAGCTTCTAATCTGGCAGTTCCTGCCCTGGGAAGCCGAGCTTGCAAGGCACAGCTGTTGCACAAGCCCCCTCCAGCAGTGCAGAAAGATGTAGCTGAAAGTGGGGTTAAGAACAGGCAAACCCACACAGGCTCAGATGCCTTTCCTTGGGCACCCACATCTGCAGCAGCTGCCCCAAACGGCCTCAGAGTCTCCTTAACCCCATCCTCCCCAGGCTGTGAGCATGGCAGCACTTCAGCAGATGCAGCTCTGCAAGGTGGTTGCAATCGGGGGGGCTGTAGACCAGCTCTGGGGCTTTGACCTCCCCGTGGAAGGAAGGACTGGCTGATCAGGCCTTTAGTTCCCTGCCTGACACCACTGTGAACTGTCACTGACAGTGGAGTGGATTTGTCAGTAAAGCCACAAAGGGACCAAGCAGAAGCGTTTGGAAGAAAAAAAAATTGCTGAAGAGCCTGTGCTGCCCTAGCTGGGCTGGAAATGAAGCCTGGAACCACGCAGGGATAACCTGCCTTCACATTACACAGCTCTGACCCTGAAGCCCTGAGATAAACAGGATGTTATTTAAATGGAGGAGTAATATATAATGTGCATTGATTTTGGAGAGAAGTTATTTATTCAGCATTTCAGCATACTAGGCATGTTGGTTCAGCAGGGAGAGGCTTGTGCTGTGCTTCCAAAATGCTCCCCAGACATTAACCGGAGGATCATCATGAGAATAGTTAGCTCCTGTGTCTGTTCATCTGGAAAGGCAAGGAGTCCATACGGACACTCCAGGTGTAGAGGGCAACTGCTGTGGTAGCGAAAGCATAAGCAGATTGACTTATGAGAAAGACACAAGCAGCCTTTGTGCTGATAAATGCAAAGTTTCTTCCCATTACAGGAGTTCTGAGGAGGTGTTTTTTTCCAGATAAAGCATATACTGGAAAGGTTTAAATAGTTACATTAATTTGCTTCTCCATACTTGCTTTCTGTGAACAGTAATTAAATTTCCTGGCAGGAATACAAGTGATAAATATGAATTGAGTTTTGCATGGTATTTATAGAAAAATAATTTTAAAGTTTGTATGCACAGAAGAAAATCCCCTTTTAATAGTCACTCATATCCTTGCAGAAAGAAGAAACCATACCTCATGACCCCTGCCACTTGATTTTTGTAAAGTGTTTGAGATGCATAGGCAGCAAGTGAACAGCAGATAAAACATTACTGCTGAGATTCTACTAATGACTATATTAAATATTATGATCTGTGTTCATAAACAAAAGGAAAAAATTAATCAAGTACATTTGTTAGGAAATGTTTTAGAGCCATTCTTTGGTTTTGATGAAAAGCACATTCTAGTGCCTCTGCAGATACATGTACATATGCATCAGCTAACAACATGTACCTCCTGTGGCATGATTCATACCATGCAACCTGAGTGTTCTTTATGCAAATAATTCACAAATTCAGCCTGAAATTAGCAGGAGTATACATGCAATACAGCATACCAATAGTAAAAAATATTGCAGAAGATTTACTGCAAGGAGAAAAAAAGGACTGTAACATGAATCAATAATTTCTTCACTTAATCCAGGAATAAAGATAAAAGGAGAAGAGAAAAATGCAGTTAACAATCTTCCCCAGGGTGTTTGAGTGAAGAAAGTGCTGAACTGTGAATCTGAATTGAATAGACAGAAACATTAGCTCCTTTCAGAAGGATGTTTGCCTTACAGAGATCAGATATTGTAATAGCACGGAGCTGGCTCCTTGCCTATGCTTTGCAGCATGCAAATAAATATTTTCCTTTCTCAGCAGCTCTGCAGTAAAAACACCACGAAATCATAGAAATATATGCAAGAACCCTTTGAAATGACCACCGATTCTGCTGTCAAACACTAGAAGCATCTGATGCTCAATTTGTGGAACTGCAGATAAGAGCCCTCCATTCCAGACTTGCTGTCGGTGGGAGCACCAGCAATCAATACCTCTGAAAACTGGGCTCAGAAAGGCAAACTATCAAAGGTGACTCATAATGCAGATAGGTGCCAGACAACTCTTTCAAAAAACTACCTACATGCTATTGACTTGAAGGGGAGCAAGCACAGGTTTACCCGGTCGATCGGGGAGGAGAGTTACCCCTGTTTGCTCTGAGCGAACTCCGGTTTGTCGTGCTGAAGACCAGGATGTCTCAGGCCACACTAAGCCATGTTTCAGCTGAGTCTCCCGATTTGAAAGACCAACAAATAGCTGGCCACTCCTGGTATGGAAGAAAAAATACCTTTTCTGTTTACCAACTTTGTCAAGACTGAGATTACCATTACATTCTCTGCCACTGTCAAGTATTGGTTATTAAGGTGAAAGGAGGGAAATCACAGAGGAAGGAGCCAAAATGTGTTATTGCCAATTTAACTGTGTATCTGATTCACTAATACAATCATTCACGCTTGTAATTGCCTATGGCTTTCTTGATTTCATCAACATCATAAACCAGTATTCAGCTTACATTTAAATGACACATCTAGGACTTCTGAAAGGCACATAAACTTATTTCCATAAGCTGCTTCTAGCATATTTCCTCTCCACTGTCCTGTCAACATCATTGCAGAGTCATTCAGAGTGGAAGGGACTTTGGGAGGTCTCTCATCCAACCTCCTGCTCAAAGCAAGGCCAACACTGAACACCTTGCCAGGTAAGCTTCTTCAAAAGCTGTCACTCCTTGCCTTTTTTGAGAGAAGCAGCACTTGTCGTCATGATTTATTTGGCTTTCAATTGTAGATCATCAGCTCAAAGACTACTGTTGTGTTCCTATCCAACAAGAGCTCAGTGGCCTATGTCTGACATCACCCCATCCTTCCACAAAGACAGGCCAATGTGAGATGATAACCATCATCACTTACAGTACTCTTAGCTAGACTGGAACTGCTGACTGAAGCAAAAGATTCCATAATCTCAATATCCAACAATTTAAAATGAATATAAGCTTTCCACTAGATACAAAGCATACTCAGATACTAGATACAGCACTAGATACATAGCATAACTCAGATGAACAGGGAGCTGGTTTTCATTCTGAACTGTACCTTCTCATTAAAGTGTCTTTTACAGGGTTGGTCACAGAACAGTCTTATCCATTCGCCTTTTCAGAGACTTTACCACAGCCTGCAAATATTTCTGGGACAGGAATAGTTTTGATGTTTATTCAACATGAACATACAGGAAAAGAGAAAACGGCAGACATGAGACATTTAGGGCAGCCACTGTGAATTCACTGTAGGTCTGGGAAAACTGTCAATACCAAGGGCTTGTGGCAAAATGCTGTGAAAGTACAGGAACAAAATCAATTGCAGCCAGAATTTTTCCCTCCCAGTACACATGACAAAATTATTTACAAGTGGCTTATTTAAATCTAGCCAAAAGTCAGCTATTTCAGGGCCCTATTGAGCAGAAAAGATCCCCTGTGAGTTAAGGAAGGTCACAGATCCAGCTACATCACCCAGATGATCTCTCTGACAGAGTGTTTGCAACACTTGCTCTACCTTGCCTTTGTTTCAGTGTGGATGCCTTGTGACAGTGGTTTTTACTGCCATTTTTTTTTGCTGGCGTTGTCTAGAACTTGCTCTACCCTGACACAACCTTCCACATAATGATGATGTGCATAGCGTAAAAAAAAAAAAAAGAGAGAAGGAGAGAGAGAACAATACCTCTTATCTAGCAGCAAAAAAAATTCACTAAGACCACTCTTTTGGAAACCATCATCTAACCTAAAGCTAAAAACTGCTTTAAACACCACCCACACTGCGGTCATAGATTTCCTGCTCGGCACCTCTCCATAATCTCAATGCAAACTACTGCAAAGGCTGGCAAGCTAATAGCTGATCTGGCTCAATGCCAGCCTGATTTTGACTGTCCCCTCTAGAAGTCTAGGGCATCTCTGCATTAGCAAGTAGCATGATGTAATTGGAGTGGACCTACAGAGCAAAACAGTGGGTGCAGAGGAGCTGAAGGCCACTCTGTACACATTTTAAGGATTTTACTTTAGACTAGCTCTTGTTTGGGCCCTACAGAGAATGCCCCATGGTTGGTGTACAGCAGGTGCTGGCTTCATCAGAGGGGCATCCAGTTGTGTGCTCCAAGACCTCTTCACACTCAGAATGCAAGTACAGTAAATGGGACAGGGTATTTACATCCCACGTACACTCCTGATCTGAACTAAACTGCTAATGCAAACACGGCTTTGGATCTCTTAGGAGTGGTCTTGATCCAGGGAAATCCTTTGTGTAGGAAGAGATTCTGACTGTAGAATTAAAAAAAAAAATCATCATTCTCTGCTCACACTGTCTGTACAGGGTTAAACAGAAGACTGTTAAGTTTGATGAACCACTATGACTGCTAGTGATTTTTTTTTCCTTCTTTATTGGAAAAAGTAGGACTACAGCCTGCTTTTCTGTTACATAGTTAAGTCTCTCAAAGAGATTCAAATTAGGAAATGCCTGCCTTTCTGTAATTTGAAAGTTTAAAAATGAGCAGTACAAATCACTGATTTTGAAGTCCTTTGACATTATGAGCCTTTTCTGTCACACTTTGATACTAACTGGCTCCTAAAGCTTATTCGGCTGAGGCCGACACTGCCAGAGATTGTCATTTTCCAAGCATGTCCATGGAGGGACGCCTGTTCTTCTGACGCTTCATGAGTCAGGAGTGGTGCTCTGGGGACAGCACTGTGTGGCTCTGTAGGGGAGATGTTTATTGCTGCCAACTCACAGAAATCACAAATACTGTTTTCCAAAAAGCTGACTCCTCTGTTTAAACCCCTGCAAGCTTTCTTCACAGTCAGCCTGATGGGCATTCAGAGGAGAGCATGTCAGAAACAGAATCAGAAAAACACCCCAATGTATGGACATGACTCTCACCACTCAACTGTTACAAGGAAGATGATGAGATATACTGCTTTCTTTGGGATTTTTTTGTTTGGTTGGTTTTTTTTTTGTTTGTTTTTGGTTTTGCTTGTCTCCATTATGAATGAAACAAAGCACAGTTGTTTATAGAGATAAATGGCTTTCGCAGAGATGAAGAGTCAGCCATTTATATCGAGAAGCATGTGCCTAATCAAGCTTTGTGGGCAGGTTTTTCACAAGCAATTAGGGAGCTGTATTACTGACTTCCAGGGGGATAGCTGAGTTCTCTGGGAAAAGCTCAGCCTACCTCTCTAATGACTGGATTCTGGTTCTGCAACAGATAATACAGGGGCTTGATGACTATACAAGAGTCCTCATTTAATTCATTATGTATCCGTTTTTATCCCTGGCACTCCTCATCCAGATAATTAAAGAACTGAGACCGTGATGACTGTTTCTGTATATATCCTTTCTTTTTAAGTTTCCAAATTCCTCATCAGTATTACTTTATGCTTGTGCAGAACTTGCCAACTTTCTTCATGTTTTAAGGTGAACGTGCATAATAGAGAGCTCTCCTTCCTACTTGTGGCTCTGTTGTAGACCCTGCACAAGCACTGCCCTCTCATTCCAAGCATCTTGCATTCTGACATAATGTGCTCAAATAATTACACTTGGGAAAAAAACCCAAACATTTAATGAGCGGTTCTAAGCCTGCTGAGCGCAACTCTGGTGCATATGAAGTTTAATAACTGTACCCATTGTACACAGTCTTTGGGGTTAGGGTGCCCTTAACCCTTGCTGAAAAAAAATATGAATTTGCAAACACACTTCATCCCCACTGAAATGTGAAGGAGCATACAGTAAGACAATCCTATCTTCCCATCAATTTATTTGGAAAAACTTCCTGCAGGGGTTCAGTTGCTACGCCCCATTAAGCTGGCAGTGGTTGCCTTGCTCTACATAGCAGCTGAAGAGGCCTCAAAGGCAAAGTATCCAGAGCCTGTGGGACACCAAGGACAACAGCATCCCCCCAAGCAGGTCCCCTGTGTGCACGGAGCTCAGGCGGCTGTCCCTCCGCTGCTCCTGGGAATCTGCCGATTTGGACTCCAGCTGCATTATCTATTCCAGGCTCGGTTTTTGTTTTCCTGTCTTTGGAGAGGGGAAGGTGGGGAAAGGGAAATATTTACGAATATGGTGCTGTATTTGCTATCCTTTTTGTATCTCTGTTTCTGTTCTGTCTTTTTTTTCAGTCTGCTTGGTTCCTATATTCGCCCGCAGCATCCATAAAGAGGGGCAAGCTGACCCTACAGCAGTGGCCCATCTGCCTTCAAGTGCAAGGAGAAGAGAAAGGATGAACATTAGGTTGATAAGAAAGAAAATATCTGGAACTCTGGCATTTATTTTAAAGTGCTCCAGAAAACGCCAGCCTTTTCATCGGGGATCTGCAAAGACAAGGTCCCTATTGAAAAGGATTTCTAGCATAGATGTAAAACTTGCCTTGATAAATGAAGATGACAGAGAGTAACAAAAAGGAAACAATGCAGAAGGAAGAGACACACAAAACTTATGATCATGCAGTTAATGAAAACATACAGATATCTTCAGGTTTATCTTGTTTTGTCTCATTTATGGACGAGTAAATAGAGGGAAAAAAGTTAAATAATTCACAAAAAAAAAAATCCACATTTCTGGAAGACTCAGAGAAGATATTGTTTCAGCTGCAGTCCAGTTCCATGGGAAATGACACCTCTATTCAAGTAAAAGGGAATCAGCTGAGCCTAAAGCTTTGCAATTTTTGAAGACTTGGTTTATGTACATTTTAAGTTTCCTTCCACATTACTATTTGGTAAGTTCTAGTTTTAAACCCATTTTAGAAATTAAAAAAAAAACAAAACCGCAGATTCAAAAAAAATTAACTAATGTGTGTTTGGCTGAAGAGTTGTCTCTGGTGGAACTGGAAGCAGAATCCAGGCATACTGACTCCCAGCCCTCCTAAGTTTTAAACAGCCTCTTTTGGCAAGTAAATGTGGTGAGACACAGTTTAAACAAACGTTTCCTATGCTATGGCCCAACATGCATACAATACAGTGAAATCTTGAATAACTTATCTAAGATACAAGTTCATTCTTTAAAGACAAACATATCCTGCACTGTAATGGGAAATTAGCTTCATAACTTCCAGGACCTTACAAATGCATTTGTGAAATAAGTACATGTTTACTGAAACAGCTAAGGATTCTCAAAACTTTTCAGACCATCAGCATTCTTTGGAGAAAGAAAATGCTCAATACTTTTCTTCACTTTCTGAATTTCACTGCAGTTCTATGGCATTTTCAATAAATTATCTAGGCTGTCTGTGTTACCGTTTGTTGAAATGCTACTTAGATTAGTTTAATTCAAAGGTCAAATTATTTTCAGTGTTTAACTAAGTCATTTCAAAACATGTCTTATCATTAAGGGCACAGAAGTGTGAATATTTAAAACCACATTGCCCTTGGATGTATACATATATTTAAATATTTATATTCTCATTAACTTAAAATATGAAGTACAGATGTATTATCTTACTCACTGAATCACAGTAAAGATTCCCAATGGATTATCATAAAGGTCCATTGTATTTGAAGATGATGGAAGTTTTGGTGAAGAGAACTGCTCCTGGGACTCAGCACTCTTGGTCAGCAAATCTGTGCCTCTTCTCTTGCTCTACCCTTTACATACATGCAGACAGCCCTTTGTACATCTTGCTGGACTTCACCCGTTTTAGCTCTCCACATCAGATGAGCTGTTAAACCGCTACCACTGCTGTTGGTTAAGAGCTACCAGAGGCATTGGCCAGTGGCTGGGGACGCGGGGGTGGTTCTGCTGCAGTGATGCTCCCACACGCCAGTCCATGTCAATGCCACTGACAGGGGAAGATCAATGTGAAAATTGCAGTCCCATGGTCTGGGCTGTAATGATTTAATGACAACTTTTAAAATTGTTGTGTAGCTTCACCTTGACACAAGCCTTGGGATTAACCTTAACAAATATTTAAAAGTATTTTTAGGCAGCCTGTTGTAACACACAGCAAGTGTAATGTGTGATTTCAGCCTAATGTTAACGATGTGTCGGTGTTGTCTGGTGTAAAGAGGGGTAGGCAGAGTTGTGCTTTGCTTTTGCTTGTTTTCCTTGCCTTTGCTGGGATTAGTTTTCATAGTAGAGTATGACTTCTGGGTTTGTAATGAAATAAAGTTTTCTTCTACTTATGCAAAAAGAGAAGTGATAGTAAGAGAAAGACTCTGTCAACTAAATATCACAGGATGAACAGTGCAAACCAGTCCACTGAACCTGATGAGGTGTTCAAAAACAACAATATAATTATTTTCAGTGCCTCAATTTTCCTCTGCGCAACCAACGATCTCTGATTTTTGGAGAAGCATACCTCTAGTTTTCGAAAAGCAGGTCTTTTTAAAGATCTTACATCTCCAGAACTTATGCATCCTACAAACACCTGTGAGAAGCAATTTCTTTATGAAAAGAGACAACTTTTCCCTATCAGTCTGCACTACACTTTAAACACAACTGTGGTAAGACAGTTCCTGAAGAAATAACAAATGATTCACCAGTGATCCTGCATGAAGAAAATCTTCAGCTGAGTATGTCTGATGGCAGATAAGCATGTCAGAGGGAGCACTCCTTCTCCTTCCTTCCTCCAGCCCTCAGATGCCCCCAGTCCAGGAGTGCAGCACCAAGCATGGTTTCATTCAGGAAAGGAGCAGGACAGACAGTACAGTGAGGCTGGGGTAATGGGCTTATGGAAAGCTGTGGCAGAGTGCGTACCAGCCCTCACTGTGGGACTGTGGTGGATAGCAGGAACCACTGTGTCCAAGTAGAAGAAGAGGAGAAAAATGAGGGGGTAAAATTGATGGATCTGGCCATTGAGCGAAGTACCAGTGATGTGAGTCTTGAAATGAAAGACAGCTGCCATGAAAATGAATGTGCTGGATGTATTTATTTACATTGCACTCTCATTTCTACCAAGCTAGACCCATCCGCTCTCCTACAGCTCTCACAGCCAAACCAAACTACAAAGAAGTGAGGTGTCTCCCAATGAGGAGAAAAACTCCTCCAGAACAGAAGTGCAGACAGCTGGATCATAAACACTGGTTGCATTGCTGAAGATAACGGTTAGCAAAGATAATTTCCGCTAAACTTTGATCACCAAGGTGAAGGATGTTTCATTGCAGGGCCCAAGAAGACCAAGACATCAGAAGAGGGAAGGGCATGCAGTGGCTGCAGTGAATGGAGGGCACACCTGGAGAATCCACACCACGGCTGCAGAGGCTCATTGCAAATGCAAAGCCGACAACCTGCTAGGTTTTTACTGTATTGCCCAACTCAGATTTTCACACAGTGGAGAAAAGAAATGGAGACCGTTCTGAATCCTTCCATTAAAAAGTGCCAATGGAGAGCCCGGAGTCTCAACTTTCAGTACAGAGACTGAGCTCAACCCAGGATCAACCTTGTTGAAATGCTGGTGCTTGCAGGGCCCGTTACGTGCTAAGAGGATGCTCTGGTCTGTTTGCAAATTTATATTTTGGTCTTTCTTTTCGGAACACAGGAGAGGTGAACATCTCTACTTGTGCAAAAAGCAGACAGGATTTTTTCCTAAGATAAGCTTTGACTCAGGCTAAGCAGACCTATTGCAAGTGTAATTGCTGTTTTCACAAGGTTGGTTTTAATAGATGATTTAAGAGTGAAAAAACTCCAGATGAAGTATGGTATAAATATGGTGTTGGACATAATTTCTGAATTCAAATCCCAGTGCTGAAACTAATTTTATTTCTCGTGATCATCCTGAAGGGTTAGCTACAGACGATTGTTGTCTGTGAAGTTCAGGTACAAGTTATCACTAATTGGACTTCTGTAATCAGCAGTCACATTTGAAAAGATAAGTTTTCATTTCAAACTCAGCAAGTGCTTTTTGGAGATTTTGCATTAATTTGACAGGCTTTAGAAGCAGCTATTTAGGCTGTGTTAGTTTCCACATCTCCAAAAGAGAAGTGAAACCTTACACATATCTAAAAGATTAATCAGGCAATATTTGTGGAGCAGTTTGAGGGATGATACAGGTAGTTAGCCCATATGGTTTCCTCAGATGTGCAATTAAGCTAGATAATCTGATCACTTAGATACTCATGTTTTCTCGCCATTGCGTGTGTTTTAACTGGATCTTTTCCTTACTCATGCTTCACATTCTCTCTTATTCTACAGAGCAGCCTTGTTATTCCTCCATGCTATATAAGACATGCTGCTGAAGTTGTACCATTAGTCACTGAGTTCAAACTCATTACTCTGAAGGAATTCAGTAGCTCATTTTAGAAGTATCCTGATTCAAAATGAGATAGGTCCCAGAAGCCAACCTTCAACACAAGCAGTTTCCCCATTCTGGACTTCCCTGTCCTAAAATCCCAGCAAGAGGAGCACTGAAAGAACTAGGGAGGGGGAAAAAAAAAAAAAAAAGACATATGTTGTTAATTTATTCGCTTTTCTCTGTGCATCTCTTGTAAATGAACCAATACAGAAATAAACCAGCATTTAACACAATCCTTTCCTCTCACTAACTCTTAATAGCATCTTGAGAAGCATGTACTGAACATTTGGGGCCAGATGCTCATCTGGCATGAATTGATGCGCACACATTGAAACCAGTAGAGCAATGATGATTTATATACACTAGAAGTTACGACAACTGGTCCTTAATAAAGGGTTTCATAGGTTATATAACTGGTAACTCCAGTACAGGATTTGTTTTTAATACGATTTACTTTGTTGAGATGAACATGTCTATGACTTTAACCTTGGAAAAGATGCTGTGCTATTTAAAAAAAAAAAAAAAGACAAAAATCAACTAAACCCACAATAATGATGTTCCTAGGACTCACAACAAAATGAATTCCTCCCTGACTGCCATGTGCAACATTTTTCCCTTTAAACTGGAAGAACAAGATCCATCTTACCAAGTGCAGGCATTTAACCCTCTCACCCAAGGCTCCTAAATCATCAAAAACCAGAATAAGGCAGTTATAGGATGTAATGCTTCTCAATTTCACAGTGATATGTTTGGGTCCAATAAACCCCATCAAAAGAGTGGGAATAGCCATCTAAACTGAGGCGAAGTGAAGCCTCACCACATTTCCTGTGGCTGGTTACATTTCAGTGGAGCCAAGCTCTTCATCTTACTCTGCATCAGTTTCACTCCACTGGCTGCATCATGGTTTCTAAGGATAAGGTGTCAATACCATTTTGTAAAGCTGAAGGCACGCTTGCTAAATAAATGAATACACAGAATATTGTTGCTAAGTTGCCAATTTGACTGTGCTGCTAGAAAGAAGATTAACTACTGCTTTATAGGAATTATTAAAAAATGAGAACTTTGCATGTTGTGTCAGTGACTCAGGTCTGATGGCATTTCAATACATCGAAGTTTCTATTTCAGTAATCAGTAGGTCATGTCTGGTGACAATACCATAGGACAAGTACTAAGTAGCATGATAGGCAAATTCAGCTTGGAAAAAAATAGAAATATTGAGAATCCTATTTAAGGGTAAGAAAGAGGTGATTTTTTTCTACACAATAGTTAACCTAGATATGCTCTTGATCTATAGCTTCATTTGATCTTGGCAACAACCCTTATAAACAGGACTCATCCTAGCTAACGTCAGACGTCTATGGTGCAGTTTGCTGTCTATGCTACTTACTCACTGCTTGCTTCCACAGCAGCTTCTAGGATGTGATTCATCTGACCTGATTCAGCCAGCTGCTTTACAGATAAGATGAATAATGCCTAGAAGTGTCCATTTCTCTCCATGACTACAAAAGGAACTCTTGGTGACAAGCTGGGAGTCAGATATCTGCACTGAATCAGATGGACTCCAAAGTGGTGTCTTTACCATTTTCTGTCTACCGGAGCTATTCCTGTAGATGGCAATGCTTTGTGTACAATAAAGAGCCAGAGCTGGAGGAGAAACTCTGAATTTTATATTTCAGGTGAAGGTCTGTGTTTCAGAGCTCCCCCTGAGGCTCTATATTAAAATTGCTTGAAAGCAAGATGTAAACTGGTCTTTGGTGTTACACTGGTCTACCAAGCTGCTAGTACCAAAACTTGCTGTCCTGATGCAGCACTCCATAAAATTACATTTGCCAGTGTGACTGAATCTGGCCTTTAAGAGATTTGGAAATAAGTTTTTTGAAGAAAACCTTTCACATGTCAGGAAGCATAGTCTTACCAGCAATTGTGTGAAAAACATACTCTGGCAATAGGACAATAGAATATAATTTTTTTAAGAAGTCGAACACTCCTCCTCCCCCCAGATCTCAACACATTAAGACCCACACACTGAGTTTGGGCATAATCTGGTATTTCAGGTAGACCATGATGTTGACTGTGTTATGCAAAAGTCCTCTTCCCATTGCTTACCATATTTACAACTTCTGTCAAAACTTTTCACACAGTGTTTCTTATTTGCAAAGTGGGCTCCTCCTCTCCTTCCAAGCTCATCTCCAGCCCTGGCCATTAGTGAAAAGAACTGAGATGTGGCAAAGACAGGGATGAGTAACTGGGCAGCTTGGTAGTTCTGGAGTTGTGGGCATCTTCCAGGCTCACTAAAAAGAGTAGGCAGGGCTGGAGGAGAGCAGTGATAGAGCTAATCTCATATCTATGGTTCATTTGGAATTGCAGTGCATTTGTTTAACAGTCAGGATATGTTTGACTTGTATTTTTTGATGTTTGCACTAAATCAAGTCTTTTTTTTTTCTGCACTTATATCAACAAAACTATATAGAATGTTTGACATCCTTACAAAAATTCTTCATAGGCTGTTATTTATAATCTTAAAACTGGCAAATAGATCAGTAAAACAAGCAAACACACTGATTTTCAAGTGCACTATGGAGTTGCAACAAGTGTTATTGCTATACATGCTCCTTAGTTACTGGGAAGTGTAAAGTCAGGACAAAAATTTAAATTGTATTTTTCAACCTTACACCTGCCAAATAAGATCCTATGAGATAATCCCATGTGCAGAATTAGATACAACTGATTGTGAATATGCATGGCAGAATCAATCTGGGATACGTAAAGGAAAATGAGAGAAGCCTTGGTGCTGCCAGTGTTTAATAATGTTTTTCTGTTTTAGAGACTTAGATGTACAGAAATCCAAAGTAATAATTAACTTGGACACATTCCTTACTGCCTTGAACAAACAGAAATTGACACTCTACTGTAAGTGAGCTGGGACTGTGACCCAAGAAGTCACGTCCCACTGGAAGATTTATGTCCACCTCAACACATTTTGGCACAAAGTTGCCTCAGCAACTGGGAGAAACAGATTATGATCAAGGTTAAGCAACTCACAGATGGTTTTCCAATGACTGACAAGTCAGGTCTGTTCAAAATAAAGCTGGGCCCAAATACTGTCTGTCCTTTTCGGTGGCTGCTAACTCCTTCCAGTGATTTAGCAACTGTGGCAGCTGAAACGTGTATCCAGAGTCATGTCGCTGAGGAGGGAAATGCCCAGCTCTCGTGTGCTGCAGGACTGTCGCAGAGGCTTACACTCTGTTGACTGCTGTGTACAGAGCCTGAGCAGAGACACATTGCATCAGTGGTTACGAGCAACATTCCTATTTTGAAAATGGCTAATGAACAACCCAGTCAATTGCAAACACTTCTTACGAGTGGTAATCGGGCTAAAGGTGATACGTGTGGAAATTATACTTTGGAGTTCCGGTAACCCAACAAGCCATAATTAAAGATCACCTGATCCAGACATAGCAATACCCCAAGCTTATTTATTTATGATTATACCTAATTTCTATCAAGGACTTCCAATGAGCCAGATTCATCATTCTCATTTAGACATCAGAATAATGACTACTGTGGAAGTTATGTGGCATTAAAAATTATATTCTTAAACTCATGCATATTTAAAGTGGTATAACTCAGCACTGTCTTTCTGTCTGCCTGGAAAAGGCATTTTTCTGTTTTGTAAATATGATGGGACAAGTGACGTCCTCCCAGCTGGATGGGAGATTCCAAAGTACCACTAAGTAACAAAAGGAAAAGCATATCAGACAAAAATGGACTTGAAGAAACACAGTGATGAGTTGAACAATCACACTAATTAAATTATTTACAAGGGTTTGTGAAAAGTCCTATAGGTCAATTCACTTGCAACCAAAAACTTCACAAACTGACTGAGGTGAAGGAGAAACTTCACTTCCAAGTCAGTCCCAACTCCAGGGAAGGCAAATTTCAGGATATATATATATCAGAGATGCTTCCCATGCTGGAAGGCTGTGTAGGATACTTTGGCAGTCAGTTTGACAGGTCAGTCTACTAACCAGAAAATACTTCAAAGTCAGATAGAAATCATTGGCAACAAAAGACATCTTAGACAGTATTTAACTTCTCTGTATCTACCTTTTCATGGAGTGGCTAATTTCTCATGTCTTTCATTTTAATACCATTTTTGCTTCTTATGCATTTTTTTTTTTGCTATAAAGGCAATGTCAGAAAATACCACCCCATTTTCATGAGGGAGGTGATCCTAAGTATGGGTAGTGGGCCCACTAACCATTTCCAAAGCCATCTACAAGGTGACTGAGAGAGCAACAAGCACTCCTTCATCAGGTCACATGGCTGCCCAGTGACCTGGTGGCACAGGGCACACATACTGGCCACAAGCTGGTCTTCACTGGTTAGCACTTCTTCCACATGGCTTTTTGGTCAGTGCCTCAGCCACAAAGGGTCTTCCAAATGCAAAGATGCTCCATTATAACAGAACATGGTGGAAGGTAAGAGATGCATTTCTCACTTTATCTCCTCCATCTCTCTCTCATCCCACAGCAACTAAGAGACGGTGTCAGGGTTTTCTCTCACGCATCTGTATGTGGCAGCACCTTCTGTGGAGGAAGGAGGGGACCTTTTTTGCACATTTCTCCTCCTTAGCGCTCTAACCCTTCAGTAGAGCATTTTCATATTAGCTCAGTTGGGTTGGTGACTATTCTAGGTAACCACACCACAAGTGCACACACTTTAGCTGGGCCTTGTCCCACAAGCACTAAAAGCCCTCTGCTGCGCACCTCCTTCTCCCACTCATTCCTGTGCTTGCCTGGGAAGCTATTCAGGCAAAGCAGCAGCTGAGATGTTTTTTGTGTGTGTGTGTTTTGTTGTTGTTGTTTTTTTTTTAATTACTAACAACAGCATGTACCAGTAGATATGTAGTATTGTAAATCTACATGAGCACTGACCTCAGTGCTCTTTAGCCTAAGGAGAGCTCACTTGCCAGACCTCATCTACATAAATATAGCTTTCTCCTTCCACAAAACATGAAAATGTTTTAGCTTTTTTTAACCTGAGATCCATGACTGTACAAGGACTTACTTGTCTTTGAATCACCGCCTATCACTCTGTTAAACCATAAAGTATCTTCCTCTGCTTTCTGCTGATAGGGCTGATTTTCAAAAGCAGTTAGCAATTTGAGGAGCTTTAATGTGGGGTGCAGGAAAGAAGTCTCCATTACAAAACTGTTGCAGTGGTTCCTTCTAAAAATCATTCCCACAAAAACAACTGGCTGTGGGCACCATGGATGTGAAAAGTTTGGTATTATGGACTTTGCTGAGATTGTGAACTTTCTCTCTTTATTATTGTGAGAAATTATTGTGAATTATTGTGGGGAAGAACTACTCTAAGGCTGTATATCTCCACTCAAAATTGTACCCTTGCTTGATCTCAGCATCATCTTTTTTTTTTCCTATATATTCAGTTTACGTGCAACCTACTTTTCTCCACTGAAGGCTGTGAATAACAGATGTAACCTCATTGTCCTTACTGACTTCACTGAGCTATAACTGAACACAGCTTTTGGTATGCTCTCAGCAGTGCTGCTTGTGTACTGCAAGTCATCTAAGTACTAATATTGAATTTCTTCCATCAAAAACTAGCCCCTAGGGGCAAAAACAAACCAGAAATAATTAAATTTGTCTAGTAAACCACAGGCTCATTTGAATAACATTGCCTCCTCTTAATGCTGGGTGTACATACAGTAAGCATAGATCATTACAGCCTGGCACCAGCTCGAACGCCTGTGAAGCCAAGATTCTCCATTTTGGCTTCACAAATAACTAGTGCTTTGAATGGGAGAGAGAATAAATCTGAGTTTCTTTTTTTTTTTTTTCACCAAGTAGGAATGCTACATACTTTGTTGCCAGTTTTTTCACCCAGTACTCTGCTTTCTGTTTGAACTCCTTTTATATTACACTACTAATTTTTTATTGCTTCAAATCTGTCAGAGTGAAAAGACAGTAGTCTTATGTCAAACCAGTTATACATCTGATTGAAATCCCTTCATATTTCACCTGAAGCTCATTAGTTTTCTCATTTCTATGCTGTTCACAGGATGAACCAGTTCACAGTTCATGCCTGCACTGGGATCACTCTTATCACGGCGTGCCTCAGAGGTGCAAGCGCTGGCCAACAATCTATGGGATTCCACTTAATATTTCTGTTCAGTATGACACAGCTTCTTGTATGGATCCTTCGCATTCACTAAGTTGTTCACCTTCCTATTTGATTTGTTACACTGCATTTCTCCTAAGACATACGGTAAGGTAGGCAGAAACCTGCAATCAAGTGGCATTTATCAAGGGCCTTGCTGAAATTTAGGTCTGTATACGGAGCTCACTGATGAATGCCTCCTTTTATCTTCCTTCAGCTCTTGACATAGAAAGGTTTTTGCAGTCAATGATTTAAGGAAAAAAATCAATATGTGCTTGAATATGGTGAAGTGGGATGTTTTTATTTTTAAAATTTCTCTTTTTCAGCAGTGCTACTTTGTATTTTGCATACAAATAAAATAATGAAGAGTTACATATCACACCCTAAATATCAAAGATAACTGTCAAATAATTCAAACAGAAGGCTCTGTAAGTCACATTACTGAACAACTTCTTATCAGAAACTGGGTGAGATGAAGGAGAATAGTGCTTACTGAATCAGAGCAAAGAGAGTTTTGCCTTCCAGTCACACCTCTATGCAAGTTCTTCAGTACATAGTTGGATAACTCCCCACTTCTGTGTGTTTCAGTTTGTTTCTCCACGAAATGGAAACACATACCTGACATATCTTACAAAGGTAAAATATATAAAGATTTTTGTCAAAGAATTTAATCAAAAGACACCAAGTAAGTGGCCAGCACCTTTATTTTTTTCTTACTTAAAATTCTACATATCAAGACAAGAAAATGCAGCTTTTCACTGTCATTCAGATTATTTCACATATTCCATTAGATTTTATGTGCTTTGGATGGAATGGGAATGCTGCCTCAGTGATAAACTTCTTTGTGTCCCTGGGAGGTGGTGGGAGTGCTGCATACAACTACATGCCTCTTCTTCTGATTGGGAAAAATATTATAGGAAGAAGAATGACAATCACCCTTTACTGAAGACCTGAAAGCATTTTGAGTTGCACTAGTGTGACATAAAAGCACAATTAAAAAATGTCACCAACAATGAGAAAGCCTTCCTAAGGACGTGCACATTCACCACCTTTTCACGAAATAAAGAACACTCATCAAAGAGAGAGACACATTCGCATGCATAACAGTAGTCTTAGTTTATGGCATATCATTTGTATAGCTATTTATTTTTAACAGCTGGTGAACAAATGACTTTACTACAATGTTGAATTTCTTTCACTTGCTGAATATATTTCTCCACAGAGGTCTGATCCAAAGTGAAATCAAAGTCAGTCCACATCAGTTTACAAACGAGCCTTCTGTTCTACACTGATCCAAGGTCTGAGTGACCGTGCTCACCATGCTAGTGACGAATCTATGGTCCCCTTTGGCTGTAAAGACGTGCAACCAAAACTGCTAAATGGCTATAAAGTTGGAAGAGACCTGAATCTCAGAGCTGAGAATACTCAGAAGTTAGAGCTGCATGAATATTTTTAGGAAAGTATCCACGTGCAATATGGTGTCTCTACTATGCAAAACACATCAGATGAACATAAGCTACTTTTATGGTGTGAAATAAATGTTAGATGGAAGAAAGAAAATGTTCTCAAGTTTCATCATGACAATTTTACAGATCATTCTATGAAATAACTTCTTAGGCCTTATTTGCAAGACCAAACTATATAAATTACTAATGTATTATTCCAATGGCATGGAATTGCTTAAAAAACTGTCAGAGAATTGCTTATAGAACTTTATGTCCACATAGCAGCGATGTTAAAACTTCAAATTGTTAAACTGTACTAGAAACATTTTTTCACATATTTGAATCTACCTCTCCTTAGCTTTCTAAAGAGAATTCAGAAAGGAAGCGTACCCAAAAAACAGCTCTGTATCTCCCTTGCACTGTCATGATCCAGGTTTCTCCCTGAGGCAGGGTGCTAATGCTGTGAGGCTTTGTCATGGCAGCGGCTGAACAAGAGTGTGTCTGAGCTCTCCTCCTCCTTGACCTGCTAATTGTTGCAGATCCGCTGTAGCAAGAAAGTAGGGTCCAATAATTAACTTGTACATACCCTCCCTGTCATCTTTGCCTAACCACAGTTCCCTCTCCTTTGCAAGCCAGCACTCTGTTTTTCTATATTCCCTATTGCTTATTAACATCGATTTTCTCTTGCTGTCATCTTCTGTATTTTTGGTGTCATTGTATCTGAGTTTTACTTCTCTGCTTTCCATAAATAGCAGATATACCTACTAGCACTTCCAGGATTCAGTGTAAGAATGCAGGATCTCCCTATTTGCAATAATGGATGCATCCATACTGTGCATACATGGGCTGTTCAGCCTACCTGCTGTTCAGCCAGCAAGCCTCTAAGCCTGACCTCCAGCATAGTCAGAGCCACATACTTCAGGATGCTGCATGCTGGAATGCAATAAGAAGATTACCATGTTTCCTGGTGTGTCCAGACAGGATATCTGCAGGCAATCTGCAATCTGCCAAGCTGATAAGACATGGCTTGGAAGCAGAACATGCTATGTTGGCTGTTGTTCATGAGATCATTCTTCCACAGAGAAGGACGATATTTCTTTCTCTACAAAAGATGCTATCTCTTCTGTTCCTCTTCTTCAAATCTACAGGCTATTAAGAGGTCTTGTCAAGAGGTATAAATCTTCCTCTAAGCATCAGTGCCAAGATCTGTTGTCGTGTGAGGAACTCTCCTGCTTGCTTCACACTCCTCAAGTAGCGTGGTGATTAAAGGGAGACGTGTCTGTGTCCAAGGGAAATGCTAGCACTCCAACTTATGCTCATCAGAGCTGACAATAACAATCTTCTTAGGCATATTGAAATGCCAAGGTAGAAATGGTAAATTTCATGGAAACAGCCAAGGCTCCTTATCATTCCTACAGGAAAACGTTACTACCCAAGATGAGATGAATGTGCAGAGACAACTGACCATTGGCAGTAACACCCTAAAAGACAGGCAGCCAGACAAGTCAGCAATAAACAGACACTAGCTGTTGGACATCACTTTCCTCATTCCTTCCAGGCCTTAATTTCTGCTAGGTAAACAGCAAGCCATGCAACAGCTTCTGTGATGAAAATGCTGCCTCCTCACAAGATCATCCTGGCGCCCGAGATGGCAATCCCCTGTCAGAGCTCTTCCTTTTGCTATGTGCCAATGCTTCCTCTCAGCCTCTAACATTTCTTTCCATCCCTCATGCTATGCAGCTAAAGACTACTTACGTGCACAAGTAACTAAGGCCAAAATTCACAACAGCCAAAAAAAATTTCCTTTTAATAGCTTTAATAGCTTGCACTGCTTTGCTGGCTGTAAATTGAGCCGATATGTGATAAGCTTGGTAAAATTTTCCACAGAAATCACCTTCTGACCAAAAATTGTATTTGCTACTGAACAAAAATGGAGGGCTAAAAGCATTTGCTTTCGTTATTAAAAAAAAAAAAAAAGGAGGGGAGATGTGTCTTTTTTTTATTTAAAAACTACATACTAGAACCGAACATTATTGTTTTTAGGCTGAAAACCAAAATACTTTGGACGAAGGCCAGAGCATTTCAGTTGAGAACTAGCTAATGCTTCATCACTGTGGTGAGCAGATGTGACTGGATCCACACAGCGAGTGAATTAGTTCAGCAAAAGTTGACATTTTTTCGCAGTCATAATTCAAGCAGAAAAGAAACCCTTCAAAATGCGGTGATAGATTAAAAGGAAATCATCCCTTGTTGTCGGGAGGAAAGCCAGGTATGTGTGCGGAGAGTGGAACAGGTAAGAAGGCTCTGGTGGGCTTTTTCTTCTCGTTCTCCTCCCTGCCGCAGGCAGTCTGTCAGTCTCACCACAGGAGAGAGCAGTTAGGCCTGTTGGATAATGGGCATGCAAAAAGCTGTCGCTTCAAATATTTTTTAAAAGTGTGTTAGCTTTTATAAACTGCCCCCCAACCCCAACCTGATGGAGGAATACATTTGGTAAAGGCCCAGGTCTCTGCAAAATGTAACGATTCCACTTGCTTGAGACACTCGGATATTTGAAGGTTGGCTGTATGTGGCAATCTACAAAGAGCTCAGAAAAGCTCTCCGCTTAACGTGTCCTTCAAGATAGGAGCCAGAGGAGTTTTAAAAAATTCAGGAGGTGCTTAAAATTATGATTGTTCAGTATAGCTTATACTGCTCTTCTCCTCACACAGACTGAAATAAAGACTGGCGTGTTTGTTGTTACCACAGTCCGAGATTTTTTAAGCTGTGTGCATGCAATTCATTGGGGCTAATTTGCTAGATTTGTGCTGCCAGCCAGGGAGACTAGCATGCTTTGCATACGAAATGCTCTGGCCACCTCCTGACTCCACATCTTGGAAAGTCCCAAGCATGCCCAAGCCCTGTCCCCTCTGGCACGGCCCCTCATGGCATGGCATGACATGATGTGACATGATATGGCATGGCATGGCATGGCATGTCACAGCAGGGAAGTCTAGCCGCAATCATTTCTGAGTGGTGCTACTCTCTAGCAAGATGCATTTGCTGTCATTTGTTTTACCTTACTCCTTGGGAAGAAAGTGATTTTTTTTTCCTCTCCTCATCCTTTATTCCTCATAGTTCCATGTGGCAAACAGTAATTTTTCTTTTAACTGTGTTTCATTTTGCGACAGTAAGGAATGTCTACTCCTGTGAGGCTGGAGCTGCGGATGCGGCTCAAGCTCTGCGCGTCCCCAGGCTGGGGGAGCTCTGCCACTGAGGGGGCAAAGCTCCTGCCATAGCTGGGTTGCTGTTTGGCATTGCCAGTGCACAAAACGCACAGGGCAGAAGTGAAACCGCTCTGCTTGTTAGAGATCGATGTCCTCGCATGGCCCGGCAGCTGCCTGGCAACACTGTGTAGCTCTTGCAAGTGCTCCAGTTTGAGAGAGTTTTAATCTGGTTGTTTTACATGTGCTTATTTAGCAATTAGTAACACTGCTGTTACCGACAGCTCTACAGAACAGTAAAATCTTGGTAAAAGAGCAGAAATTTTACCCTTTCTCTAAAAAAAATGATTTCCCCTAGGGCAAAGGGAGCTACTGGGGTGTGCATGGGTTGTTACAGTTGGCTCCTAAATCTCTCCCCTGCTACAGCGGTGGGGTGTCAGGGGATCTCCTGAGCTCGCTCTGGGGTGCATGGTTCCTGAGGGACCATTGCCAGCCGCCGTGTGCTGGAGTGCTGGATGGGCCCCATTCTGGCTGCTTTCAGAGCTCATTTGGGGTTTGACATGTTCCTCGCTCTTTAAGAGCCGTACAGCGCTGCCCAGCAGACCTCTCTTTTCTTTCTCTTTCAAAAGCAGCTCAAAGCCTGTGCTCACAGCTACAAGGCACTTGTGAGTGAATCCCTCAGGTGCCTAAACCTGCAGATGTGGCAGAGGAGGTGGGTACAGCACAGTTGAGGCAGAGAAGCCAGCCTTGATATTTTGAGAGACCATAATCCCAATCCCAACAGTTTAGAAAGCTGTTGAAAGATCCATCTTATTGCTTGGCAAAACATCCAGGTTTTGCCAAAGCAACGAAAATCACCCAGTCCAGACCGATACTCAATAAGGCTTGACAGACTTAATGCACAACTGTCTTTGAAATGGACTGTCAAACCTTCTCATTTCCTTATATTTGGCTGTGGGAAATGCATTTAGACTAAACCAGCTCCCGCTCGAATACTCCACGCACTGCATGACTGCTGAGCACAAGGAGTTACTCCGTTACTGGTATCGTGTAATGGCAGGCGAGGGAGTCCCCTCCATTCCCACCACCCACGTGTTCACATGGCGCTGTGAGGACAGCTGTATTCCAACTTATCTCATCAGCTCTCGCTGTCCAGGTCTTATGGCTTTCTTTTGCCACCAGAATCTGCTGCTTCGTTTGCCCTCCTTATGACCTTAAGACATTAAGAACTCATGCATTTTTCTAATTATACCACTTGATTTTTAAACTTCCCACTACTACATTAAAACTGCCCAGTCTCTTGCGGCGTCTAAAACCATATCAAAGAAATATGTTTGCTGCTCCTCTTAACAGTTCTTAAATATTGATCATTTTTAATGAGCTTCATTGTAAAGCACCCTTGTGACTCTTAGCAAGGACACTGTATAAACGCATGGCTTTGATGATGTTGACCCAGCAAAAATGTTTTTAGCACTTTAAAACCTGTAGTTCTGGCATGCTCTAGAAAAATAAGCAGGGTTTTATTACAAATGCTATCTCTCATTCGACATGCTGTAGTAGCAGTAGTAGTAATCTTAAATTGTTTTATTTTTTTAATTAAAGCCACGAGCAGGACCTGGAAGAAAAGGGTCTGAGGTGATCAATTTTTTTCATATTGAAAAGCTGATTTTTTGGTGTAGGTCTATAATCTTTCCAGTAACGGTCCAAGGTAGCACAATGTGCAATAATGGTTCTGGCATGTTTTCAGAGATCATGGCAGAATTTATTTCACCTCTCAGCATGAAGGAATATATTCTAGTGGGTAAAGAGTGTTCGTTATTTTAGGCTTGAGCCAGTACAAATATATATTAAAAAAAAGGAATATAACTAGCTTCAGCCCACACAAAGCCATGAAGCCAGATGTCTTTTTTTTTTGCCTCAAATTCAAGTAGATCCTTTATAAACTGATGTGGAAAAAAAAGCAGAAAGGGAAGTTTTAATTATATGCTACAATCAAGAAGGCATTTTACATCCCAATTGGCAGAGCTCTTACTGTGTATTTTAAGCAAGATGAAGATGACAGAAGAAAGCAGAGAAAAAAAACAGCTTCTGTGCTAGTTCTCTGGTGGAAGGAACAGCTTGATCTTATTTATTGTATAGTTTTTGCAAGATCTGATATTTAGAGCCTGTCTTGTAACATCCAGGAAGAAACACTAAGAGGCCTTAACCGTATTAGAATGAATTATAAATTAATTTCCTGGAGTCATAGCCATGACTCCTAGAGGGATGTTAACATATATGCCATTTCTTTTGGCACCTAATGAGGCTCTGTTAGATCTTTCATCATTAATCTTCACAAAAATGAATGGAGATTAGGGGGGAGGGGAAATTCTTTCAGCATTTCCTTTATAACTTCATGTTGTTTTACCAGAAACAAGTAAAATATTATAGTTTTCTTTCTTAATTAATTTTCTTTGGCAACTGCCAGACTTATCTAACAGCTTCTATTAATATATCGAAACTGCAAAGTGTCAAGATCTGGGATTAATGCTCAACCCTTATAAAAATTGCATTTTGTAGATATACACCATTTGACTTCCCTCCCTTTCTAAACAGAAGTCTGGTCTAAATAATCAGTTCTTTATGCTTCAATACATTTACGTGCAAATTTAACGTCCTGTTCTTGATTAGAAAGTAGGATTCGGTAACAAGCTTTTTAACTAGAGCTGCCTGTAGCTTTTGGCCAGTAGGTTTCACACAAAGTCGTTCTCTTCTCATTTCTGTAGGTTTTGCTGGCTATAGAATGAGCAATAAACATAATCATAACTATTAGCTTTATGTAGAAACAGTTTGCAATATTGGGTACTAAAAAATACTGGAGAGTTTGCTTGACACATCTAATAATTGGTAACGTAACTGCAAAACATTAAACCTGAAGCTTCCTGCTTTGGTAAGAGCCTGGAATAAAAAGGGTAATAGTGCTTTTGGGGATAAGGATAATCTCTGAAGAGTGGAGCCGTTAAGGTTTCCCAGCCTGTAGTAATAAATAGCACTACCTCTTTATTGAATGTGATTAATGAAGTGTAATGATTGCATAGTTGCATACTGGAAGAGCAATCATAATTACCATTGTTAACTGTAACAAAGTTTCACTCCTGTAGTATGGTGTACTGGGTATTTGTTAACTGCTGGTCGGCGTTTTAACTGGTTTAAAATGGCTGAGACAAACTGAGCCATTTGAATTCAGGTTTCAAATTTTCAGTCAGTATTCTTAATTCTCCGTAACTGCTGAATACCTAAGACTTTGCTTAATTTGATTTAACACTACAATCATTAATATTTCTTTAAACATAATTGTTACAATGCTGGGTGAAATCTCACTTGTCCTCCTGTCCAAGTTAAGGACGTTCAGGCACAGGGACTTATTCTTCCTTTGGCTTCCCTCTCGCTGGCCCGGCCTCATCCCACCGTTCGGGGATGCCAGACCTTGTAGTACAGCTGCCTGAAGTCCCACTGCCAGCACTGAGTGCTAAATGTTGCTACGATCTTATGTCCTCCTCAGAAATCTAGCATCATGGATACTGTCATCTATTACTTTACAGTTTAAGAAACGCTTTGACAAATAAGGAAAAAAGAGATAGGGTTGCTTTTTTTTTTAAAAAAAAAAAGAGGAACATCTAAACAAGGGACATTTCTATCACGCTCAAAACCAAGATTTAGAAAATTAGATGAAAATAAAGCAACGTGCATGGAAAAGTCCTTTCGTTAGTGTTTGCTAAAGTCCAAAATGTTCTCGGACTAACGACTCCTAAGGGTATCACAGCCCTCTTGCTATTCCTGTTGGAATCTACTGGTGGCCAGAAACGACATCTTCTTTTCGCATAAAGCAATATACTTTCTATCAAAAACTTGAATTACTTAATCATAAAACTAGGCTTTGTCCCAGACAGCAATATTATTTCATTGCTATCTATTTCTGTGAATGAGTTACCGAATCTGAAGAACTCGATAATGATAAATTGGCAAAAAACTGAGGGCTAACCGTATGGTCTAGCAAACATTACCCAAATAGTTGAGGGATTCTCCGTGCACTGGAAAATATTTTCTCAGTTCTCCATTAAAGAATATTTTTCATGCAACTGACCTGTGTAGGTAGATTTTTATACCTGCATACAAAAGAGCTGACTTTATTTTACCTTTCTGCAGTATAGGTACACGTTGCCTGTCTAAGGTCCAAATATGTGCAATGGAGATGCAGTTCCTATGGTCAGTGGTATCTGAATAACTGTTTGTCTTACTCAAGAGTTGCTAAATCACTCTCTGAAACTCCACTGCCAGTAATGGGAGCTGAGACATCTGTATAAGTCATAGCACATCTAGATGCTGGAAGTATAAAATGTAATGGGAGGCAGTGACAAAATTAAGACTCAAACAGCAAGCCTCAGCCCAAATGTTCTTCGGCTTCAATGGTTTGCATCCCTCTCTGACCAAATATCAGCATGCAGTTCCCTCCAAAACAATAAGGCTTGGAACACTTACTAAGGAGCTGCAACATCGTGCTTCAAAGGCCAAATATCTAGTTAGCTGTGAGTCACATCCCATCTATTGATCCCATGCCATCTGGAAGCACAAGCTCAAATAGCTACCATCACTCATTGTGTAACTTTGATAGAGTCAAACTGTCAAGATATTTCAGGTCTCTGAAAATCCTACTTGGAAGAATACTAGCTGGCCACAGGATCATGGGGTACAGAAAAAAACCAGGAATTTGTTATGCCGGTGGACAAAATTGAACCAGGGCAGAATAAGCCCCGTTAAGATAATAGATGACAAAAGTAAGAGAAAAAGGGGTCAAGAACAGTCAATAGCTGGAACAGAGGATTAGGCATAGAGCCATTCTAGTGGATTTGGGCCAGATATAGCCTGAGGCTGTACTTAAGCCGCTCGGAGTTGGAATGTTTAGATGTTAGTTTGAATGGCTATAAAAGTTTAATTAATGTCTGAGGGGCTTGGGGAGACAGATGAGCAGAGAATTAACATCCAAAAACTGCTTCCCATAATGAAACCCTATCAGTTTCTCATAAAACTTACAAAAGTAGAGAGAAATACATGAAAAGATTTTTTTTGTTAATATAGAGCATTTATATGGCTCAGAATTCTTATTATACTTGTAATAATTATTTCGTAGCTGCATCTATTTCCTTTCCATACTAAGTTGTTTATTTATAAATACCTTTGACTTCAAAATACTGTGGCCAGAAAGAAAAAGCAAATATTTACATTTGCGTTTTTGTTGCACAGAAGTCTGAGGGTGCCTTTCCCTGCTACTACAGACCTCGGTGTGCCAAACTTGGTAGCAGAACAACCGAAGAATGCAAGGACATATTGTGTTGCTGCACAGAACATTATCAGTCTTAGTGCTTTGGACATTTATTTGTTACCTTCCATGGTCACGTAGTTTTCCCCCACAGTGCAGTGTTGCATAGCTGACTGTGCATGGCATTTCTATCTTCCTGCTGCAGCATTCAGTACTAATTAGTTCTAGGTAGGTGATATTGTACCCTTGGGCCATTAACATGTTTGGGTAAGGTAAATATTTCATTTGTGTTATTATATATGGTGTTATGAATACATTTAGCATGCCATATAATACCTAAAAATCTACCCACGTATGCAAAAATTGCATAACAAATGCAACCCGTTACTTGCGCACATCCTCTTCTTGTGTCTTGAATCAGATCTCTACCAAACCTTTTTACCTCTGCATGCTGGCTTACTTCCACAGCGACCTACTAAGTGAGTCCGTATGTCCCTCATCTCTGGTCGGACTTACAGTCAGCCAGGCTCTCTTTTTCCTTCCAAATCAGAAAGTTCTTTTTGCCACCCAAAATAACACTGGCCACTTAACAACATGGCAAAATAGCCCTTAACAAAATAATCAAGGCAGGAAATATTCAATCTTGTATCATAATGAGTTTATAAGATTGGCTGAGCATTTTGCTCTTCATGTTGGCTAGAAGCAGGAGTGCTATGCTACTGGAAAGTGAAGACTTACTGTTTTCCACTCACAGGTGGAAAACAGTACTCAGAGGTACTTATTTTACTTCTTCATCTGTCCCCCAGGACTCCCTGTAGGTAGCTGGCTGGTTGGCTTAGCTCCTGTTGAAGTGATTATTTAATGTTGTGAGAATGTATTTATTGTGTGGTTAATATTAGTAGAAACATGGAGCCTTGGATGGATGTCTTTTTTTTTTCTTCCCTAGATCTAAATAAATACATGAAAATCAACCTATTTTTCTTCCTTATTCTTCTCAGTTGCTGATAACTACTGGAAACTAGGGAATTTAATTGTACTGTATTTGAAGGCATATGTTTTTATCCATGCTAAATCTTTGTGTTTTCTTTCTAGGGGAGGACTGCAGGCTCAGCTTAGTTAGGTTCAATTGGAAGCCATGAAAAATCAAAGTCACATATTTTTTTATCTAAAATGCCTACAAAGAGACACATTTTAGTGACCAGCATTTTGGAACATGCTTAGATATTACGTACTTAGTTTATTTTTCAGACATCTAAATGAGAGTGGCCTGATTTTCACGAATATTAGTCACTTCCCATGTCCAGTGGAATTCAGTAGGGTTGTGAATTTTTCTGAAGTTCAGAGAATCGATTCTTTCCACATAAGAAACAAGTGTTTGGTCTTAATAATGTGGATTTTGTTAGCCAGAATATGGATATGCAATTCTAAGGGCATTTGTTTTGAGACTTCTAATGAAGGAAGAAATCAACAGAGCATTACTGGACTGTTGTGGCCATGGGTGTATTACGGTCTGATAGCACAGCACTAGCTGCTAATTCCTGTGAAAGTTTACATGCAAACACCTATATGTCAGCACGTGTGTAAAGTAACTTTCGTTTGCAGCTAATCTGGAAAACAAAATTCACAAGAACAACTTGCATGAACTCTTCCTCATCTGTAACTGGAGCATTCCTTGAGCAATGCAGAAGTAAAACAAGTTTCTGTCATCTCCATGTTAGGAATGGGAAGCTTCAGTCCTCCAAACTTCCTGAGGTTTGAGCTTTTCAAGCATAGCTCATTTGCAAGAGAATACTCAATGAAGAGGGTTTGGGTGCTGCTCACGGAATATTTATGAGAATCAAAATGGTAATTTTGATTTTTCCCATCCAATTGTTTTGAGGTCTCTTCTGTTCTTAATTAGAAGTCTGGATGCAAATGGAGACATCTCCTACAGGTTTTTGAATGTGATTAGAAAGAACCTAGTCTATAAAAAAAAAAAAAGGAAAATAAGGAATGAAAACTCATAACCTCTAGAGAACAAGCACTGCATTATGGATGTTCAACTCCCAAAAGGGAATGCCACCAGTGGCAGTGTAGCATTTCCAAAATCCATTTCCCTGTGTGGAGCAGTGGAGTCTGCAGGGCAATGGGAGTGTTGA
This sequence comes from Chlamydotis macqueenii, assembly GCF_036417535.1. Taxonomy (NCBI): domain Eukaryota; kingdom Metazoa; phylum Chordata; class Aves; order Otidiformes; family Otididae; genus Chlamydotis; species Chlamydotis macqueenii. The sequence goes on from NC_141556.1 coordinate 136,329,202, forward strand.
AATTATCTGCTTGAAGTCAGCTCCAGCCTTCTCATCAAATAATTACTTTTGGTCACTAGGCTTTTTTAATAGTGCTGCTGCTTTTGATGACCTTTTCATGATTTACCTACCCTCTATCTACACAGGGATCATTTTCAGGAAGGTTAAAGAGACAGTGCTTGCAGTATATTTTAGGACCCTTCAGCTGTTTCCTCTGTTGGACAAGTGACCAGAGGCTTCATTTGCAGAACTTTTGCTTTAACTGGACCTGGAGGTATCATGGTTATAAATCACTCGCTCCTTATCTCTGTCTAAGACACTGCTACATGTCTTAATACAAATTCTACCAGCATTGTTAAAGAACTTGCTGGGGAAACAACCCTTCAGACTTGCCTCTGAGGTGAAAAAATAAGTAGCATCTGCTAACTTCTAGTATCTACTGGTATCCTTACAATGAATCGATTCATTATTAATGATATTATATTTATAGCCAGTTCATGGAAATCAGTTCATTAGGCTAAGAAGTTTTGCTGCATGACCATCCCTAAAGCTTTATTCTACTCACTAATTAAAGTCAGGTTTTGTCACTAATTACACTAGGAGCATGCCCTAAAGAGAATTATCTATAAACCCTGGCCATTAGAGCCTACAGATTAAGCTGAAAAAGAATGGAAATTCTCCAGAACTACTGAAGTTCTATTTCAAGTCAAGTTTTGTCTGTACCAGCTCAGGGGAACTTTTTGTCTGTTCCCTTTACACCAGTAGCTGCAGAAGTGGTAAAAGTGCCTTTTAATCTGAAGGACCCCAAAATGCTTTACAATCAGAAATCACTTTAACATGTCCTGAAGTGCAGCCTCCATTGTCTTGAGAGGGAGCAGCTGCTCAGCTGTGCACATCAGCAGCAGCACACAGCCATCTCAAAGTGAACAATATCAATTCTGACTGAAACCACAAGGACAAATTTAGGCCAAAATAATGCGGCTGCCTAAATGCACTTGTGCCCAGAATACTGTCCGCTGTCAAACTCTCATGAAGACCTGTCAATGGATAATTGATCACTACCTTTCTTTTTTTTTTTTTAAGCTTTCTTCCAAAATAGAAGGGGGCTACAGCTGCAGTGTGCTGCAGCACAGATCCTCCCAATGCTTCATGTCTTGCTTAAAAGGGAAATCTACAAAGGCCCCATTGAGATCCCAAATGCACTTGACAGAACCTCTGAATGGCCAGATAGGGCAGGTGCAGCACACCAGCCCTGAGGACTTCTACAAAAGACACCAAAGCAAATGGTACTGCTAAAGATGAGTGAAGTCATGTCTGGTCAACTGTGCCATTCTGGGGCTAACAGATTAATAAGGCTTCAGCACAGCAGGCAACACCGAACGCAGGTGGAAACCTCCAACTCTCCAAGTTCGTTGCTCATAAGCACACTGCTGCGGGTGCCTCTGCAGAGTCATTCGTAGGGCTGTCTTCGTTTCTGCCCAGCAGAATGGGAAACAGCTGGCTGTACCTTTGCACATGTAACCTGGCAGTTCCACAAGCTCTACAACAACAACAAAAAACCCCCCTCAGGCTTCATGGAATTTTGTAAAGCTTCAACTGCAAACATCTTTAGAGATGAAAAAGTATTGTTTAGTGCTATTTGTGCTACCTAAAAGAAAGAAAGTAAAGCCTTTTCACACAAGTTCATCCCAAACACTAAAGTCTTCGTGTGTGCAGAGTGGCCACTATCGAAAGTTGTTAACAGAGCTCTACAAAGAATCCAAATTTTAGTCATGTATACATGTAAATGTATATGTTACATAAATACATAATGTATTTATGTAAAAATATGTACATATTTATGTAAAAATACATGCTTGTATTTTTATTCTTTCTCCCAAAGCACATTTTTTTGTTAAGCCAGGCTCTACTCATGTAGAAGTAATAGTGGCTTGCAACTTGTCTTTGTTCAATTTACGGCAAGATTGTAGACTATCATAAACCTCCCTGCTTGTCTTAGCTCAAACTATCTGAAGCATCCTCAAGGATGGAAAAGATCTTTGTTATGTGAAGAATCATACATACTTAATAAAATCCCAAGAGGTATCTATTGTAAAGATGCATTGAGCTGAAGCAATTATTTTCTGTGTACACTTTTTTAGACACAATCTACATTACTTTTAGATCTCAGGTTCAAGCATACCCTTTGTTCTTATGTCATTAATTCACTCTCTTAGTGATTTACTCTTTACGATCATCCCAGAGGCACTGATAACACAATAGCACAAGCATCTTCCTGTGCTGTGCAAGTGGGTGCGTGATGCACTTTCAGGATCAAGGATTGAACTGTCAATGTCAAAATACAGGGTTTGTGTATGGCTATTGTGAGCCATATCAAGCTTGCATATGAAGCATATGTGTAACAGGTTGGCGTGCTCTTATGTAACAGCATGAAATATTCAAAGTTCATTGAACTTAAAAGTATTTGAGGCTGTCTACACAGTAAAGTAAACTTATTCCACCTCATTATATCTGAAAGAATAAATCTTAATTATGTTGTTGGCATGTAGTCACAGAGTAATGCACAGCTCAGAAAGATTTTCCAAGTTTTAATCTTTTTTTTTTTCCTTTAGCATAATCAATATTTTTTTCTAATGCCAGTAATAATGCCTTTCTTTATAATGATGGCATGGTTACCTTATGTATCCTTTAAACTTTTAACTCTTTGGCTGTGTTCCTTACTACACTAGCATTCAATCTTTATGGAAATAAAAGGTTTTTATATCTTTAAGATAATTTTTATTGCTGTACAGCAGTCCTAGAATGCTTTTGATTCAGCTAGCTTGATATCAAAATACTACATACACCTTAGTGATAGGTACAAATGCATGTGAAAAGTATGTGATCATAGAAAAATAAAATAGTTTGCGTTGGAAAGGACCTTTAAAGATCATCTAGTCCGAACTTCCTGCCGAGGGCAGGGATGTATCCAGCTAGATCAGGTTGCTCTAAACCCCACACAATCTGGCCTTGAACACTTCCAACAATGGGGCATACACAACTTCTCTGGGCAACCTGGTCCAGTGTCTCACCACCCTCATAATAAAAAAATGTCTTCCGTATGTCCAATCAAAACCTACCCTTTTTCAGTTTAAAACCGTTGCCACTTGTCCTGTCACTATAGGCCCTGCTAAAGAGCTTCTCCCCATCTTTCCTGTAGGCCCCCTTTATGTACTTGAAGGCTGCTATAAGATCTCCCCAGAGCCTTCTCTTCTCCAGGCTGAACAGCCCCAACTCTCTCAGCCTGTGCTAATAGAAGAGGTACTCCAGCCCTCTGATTATCTTCGTGGCCCTCCTCTGAACTTGCTCCAACAGGTCCATGTCCTTCTTATGTAGGGGGCTCCCGAGCTGGATGCAATACTCCAGGTGGGGTCTCACGAGAGGGAGTAGAGGGGAAGAATCACCTCCCTGAACCTGCTGACTATGCTTCTTTTGATGCAACCCAGGATGTGGTTGGCTTTCTGGGCTGTGAGCACACATTGATGGCTCATGCCCAAATTTTCATCCACCAATATCCCCAAGTCCTTGTTTGCAGGGCAGCTCTCAATCCCTTCATCCCCCAGCCTCTATTGATAATGGAGCTTGCCCCAATCCAGTTGCAAGACCTTGCCCTTGGCCTTGTTGAACCTCATGAGGTTCACATGGGCCCATCTCTCAAGCCTATCAAGGTCCCTCTGGATGGCATCCCTTCCCTCCAGCGTATCTACTGCATCACTCAGCTTGGTGTCATCTGCAAATCTGCTAAGGGTGCACTCAGTCCCATGGATAGGACAAAAAGTGGATGATTACTCTGTTGCTAAGAAAGCATGTACTCTGAACTGGAATGTCATAGGCCAAAGAGGTCTTCCAGATTCCATAAAACGTTGAATGCTTTATTAAAAACACAATTGAACTGGTACCAGAAACTGCTTTTCAAAACATCAGGGGTGTATGGAGTATTCTAGTGGCCTATGTGGTGTGAAAAAGGGAAAAATCAATCTGGAATATTGCATAGAGATGTAGGGCACAATGGAACTGCAAATTGCAAATGGTAACAGTTACTGATTGATTATGGTTTTAATTGTCATACTCAGTATGTTAACTAACCTTCATCAGCTTTATGTTGTAGCTTTTATTTCCATTAGAAACCACTAATAGAACATAATATGATCATTTTATAATTTGTAATTTGATAATGCCTATTTAATAATAGATTTGTCATGCATATTTGGAAGTTGATTATAAAATTTCCTGTAGGAGAGATAGGTCAAAAGGTCTAAACAAGAGAAGAGAAAAAAAAATAGTGCAGTATGTGGCAACAATCGAGTCTGATGACTTGTAACCATTTTTAGAAATGGGAGAATTAAGATCGCTGTGAGATTTTCTCTTTCTTGCAGGGCACTCATATTGGTATAATTGAGAGGAAAAAAGGGCCAGTAGATGGCACTCTCCAACGCGCAGCATTATGCATGGCTTTCCAGGAACACCAGCGATTTTGCTGGGCGTTGCCAACAGCTGGCAGAATGTTGATCTCTGCAAGTCTTGACTCTCTTATTCTCTAAAGGCATGACAAAGCAGGACTGGCTCTAACCAAGTAACGAGAATAAGACCAATCTCACAGGCTGGGTGAAGTTCAATCTTCGCCTTAAGATGACAAAAAGAAATGGCAGCATTTGCTGAACACCAGCGTGGCACGCTCTGCATTCAAGGCTATATTGAGATTATCTAACTCAGCTGCAACCAGTGTAAACAATGGGTAAACATTGTGTCTTGTATAAACAGTGAAGTGAAGTACAATTAATTTATGGCTTTGCACATTCTAAACCAGAAGTTTAGAACATATGCTAGAGGTGATTCCACTGCATTTTTAAGCCATTCAAATCTTATTTCAGAGGCAGAATCTCTTCCTGCTACATTCATCATTTCACAGATGGAAAGTCCCCATTTTACTCTGTTCTTGTCACAAATCATCATGGCAGCTTGAATTTTCACCTGTACTCTGTAAATACGGACTATAATTTTTATCCCTAGCCAAGCATAACTGCTGTGTATGCAAGGACTTACTACAAGAGAGCCTGTTGCAGCTGTCCTGTCTTAAATCTAAATTGATGCTGAGCTTACAGTGAGTGCACCTTAGAGTCTGACGTTCCCCTGCCATTCAATAATGGCTTGTGATGAGTGGCTGCCCAGTCAATAGTCATCACAGTCATAGATTTTGCAACGGTTATGCCTACTGCAAATAACCACCTTTGGGACAACCGATGTTCCAGGAATGAGGAGCCTATAGCTTATGCGATGCCCATGACTTACTGCTGTTGGCAGCCACATCCTTATTTATTTTTTGTGTTTTCACTGGACAACACAGAGATGCATGTTAACACGTTGACGAATAAGAGTGTTAAAAGGGTCTGCCTGGCATCCGTAAGACAGATCAATGACTCTCTTCAGTGTAAAAAGGACATGTTGTACTCAATGGAGGTCTTAAATTTCCACCATCCACCAGAAAAGGAAATCAAGCTAAATAACAATGCTTTAGTTTATACTTGGGATAATTAGTTTGGATTTTCCCTGGATTTACAGGGGAAATACGGGGTTATATCTGCTTTCTTTGAATAATTCCTGTTAACTCCTTTCAAGGGCTCGCTAGAAATACAACAGTAATATTAAAAAATGTAAAAAAGGAAAGGTTGACACGGATGAGAGTAAAAAAGCTGTTTTCTCTGAAGGTGTGTCACACTTGTGTTTACTGCCATGCTGTGACTTCCATTGTCAAGACTAGGCTGATAATCCAGGGGAATGCTATCTCCTTATTAATTTAGTATACAATTATTTGCCTGTTTAAAACTCAATACATCCAAATGCCTAAATAGTGCACTGATCTGAGCTACGTCTCTTTTTCTCAATCATAAACATACATTGTGTATATTTAAGTTCTTTCTAAAAAGAAGGACCTTAATTTTCTTCAGGCTAGAGGAAAAACATGTTTCCCTTTTACCAGCATTATGTCCAGTCAAGGAGAGAAAGCTGTTACCAGAATTGGTTTTGTAACTGAAGTCTCAAAACCTACCGTGCTGTGCAAATTATAAGGAGAAGAACTAGAAAAGTGAAAGATACAAATTAGTAGACAAGTGAAACCCTGTATTATTTTCAGTCAGCACTTCTGAAATACCACTGTTCTCTAAAACCTCCCTAAAGACTGCTAAAAAATGCCATAATCTCTGTCAATTGCAGTTCATTGAAAAAGATTTTACAAAAAAAAAAAGATGTGGAAGTCTAAAGCAGACATTTCATTACTTCTGTTTACATTCTAGTCCAGCAGAGTTCTACAAGTGCAGCTTAACACTTACCATTTTCACTGTAACAGTAAATAGAAGGTCTAACAGTGGTCTAACAGTGGGGAGAAAAAAAAAAATTAAAAACCCCTGAAATAGCCATTTTAGGGTACCTTAAAAGATGAAATACTGAAACCTTTGCTCAGCAAAGGCACTCCTGTTAAATGTTTGACTCTTAACTACCTGGAAATACACAAATATGTGCACTGCATGTAAACTAATAAAATAATGGAAAATTGATTGTTGCTACTTACTATAACTAGATTGAAACATCTTAGGTCCTATAATATGGTATCAGCATTTGAATTAACTAATTAGTTATTAATTATTATTTATTAAGAGTGAGGGAGAGTGACATGTCATTTCATTGTACTTAACCTACTGTGACGCTTAGCTTCATTATAAAGAATTCCTCCAGATCTGACTAACACACACCTGGTTCCCTTCTCATTCACACCTAGTAAGGTGCTGGGAAATAACCACTCTTCTAACAATGGTGTCCAAGAGTTTCCTCCTTGGCCATTTTGTTTTCTTAGAGAATAATGTGATCCACTGATCTGTCTGGACTGAATTTCTACTAAAACATGCACCAAAAAATCCATAGCCCATCTTTCTCTCTGCCATTTTTCCTCAAACTTGAAATTGTTCCACAATTTTTTTTTTTAAAAAAAGACAAATGTATGTAAGCTTTTAAATTTCTAAATGAAATGGTAAAAATCTAGGGAAAAGCTATTTTCGTGTTTACCCAGCTACAATAGATTTCCTGAGCCTGGTGTAATATAGATTCAGCACAAAACAGAGAGGAAAGGCACTTTAGTGGATTTGATGGATTAACGATGGTCTTCTGAGGACAGACATCCATTTTCCCTGGCATCTACTACATCATTAGCCATGACTGACAGGTTATGGGAGATGACAAACTAAAGGAGTTAACAGGAATACAGGGAATGCATTGCAGTGACTTAAGACTTTCCAAGGCATATACAGCAGGTTCACGATGGGAGATGGCATCAAGCTCCAGACTCCTCCCTTGTTAAGCAGGCATTAAGAGTTGGTCCTGGTGAGATTCCACATCTCAATGAAGCTGTGAAGAAACGGCACAGATTTAAGAGTGTGCAGTGAACAGCACACAGTTTCCTACTTGGAAAGGGGGTAACAGCTTCATTGCCCTTGGTGGGCATCCTTATCTTGCTCTCATTTAGAAAACAGCCAATTTAATCAGCATTTAAATAAACACATTTATGCTGGAAGGGCAGAAGAAAAGAAAGACTTTTTTCAGCTGGATATAAATCCCGTTTGTCTTAAGATACACGCGTAATCCTTACTGGTCAGACCAGTCTACAGTTTGTAAATGTTGACTTGCCAACAATGCAAGCAGCCAGCATGCTCTGTCCCCTAAAAATAGGGGACACCATTCCCTACTGGTGGCCATTTTGCCCTTGTCTCAGAAGTTCCCTTGGTACAACCTCTTGTTCTTACCTGAACATGGTAACCTGAGTCTGTAACAATCTCTGTGTTACACAGAGTGTTGCATCAGGTGAATTCAAGAATTAACTTGGTCACCACAAAGGCATCATGCCTGTCCTCCAATTTCTGTGCTGGCTTGCCAGGAAAAAAAAAAGGCTCAGATGCAAGATTTCTATCCTCACATACAAGGTTTGGATCTAAAGTATCTCTAAGGTTCCTAATATTCTATCATGAGGAATATAGCTATGTGTCTGCTCCTCAAATGTAGTAAAATTATCCATTGAAAAGATAAAGATACAGTAATTTTCTTGGGAGACAAGTAAAGGATTAATCCAGAGCGTGAAACATACTCCTACAGATAACCACAAACTGCTTTCATTTCTAAATCATGCTTGCTTGGCCTTGCCTTCATTGACAGATGTACAGCAAATACACTTTTATATATTAAATCTCCACAAAATATGTGGCTGGGAAGCGAGAGAAGAGGGAAAAAAAAACCTCCACTCAAGTTAGAATTTATATTAAACTATGTTAAATATTGAATTAGTGAATCACACTATTCAGGCCACTGTTTACAAGAAAGGAGGTAATTACGTAATACTTCTTTAAATATTATCTGTTCTTTTTATCTATTAAATAAAAATATGCTGTTAATACAGCAGAAACAAATTGTGAAATAATCATTTAATATTATAACTTTCATTAAAACAAAAATCAGTTTTGCTTAAAGGCTAATCAAAGCTGTCTGACAAGGATCATATATTTAAATATCAAGAGCTACAATAACAATTAAATAGGTTGTTACTGCCTTCTGTAAGATAAATTCTAATTCCGTTAACTCTTGTCATATTTTAAAAAAACCCTCTCAAAAATTGCTAGATCTCAATTGTTCTCATTAATGACTTTATATAATGACGCAATGCTGTACTGTAAATATAGCTCCTTTCTCCTCACACTTTTTCAAGTGTCTTCTTCCATGGTGGAGACCAAGTGAACTCAGTAATTTGTGTCTGATTTTACATCCCCGTACAAACATATTCACACATGAATTGCTTTAAGCTGGAATCTGAATTACACAAAATCAGTCCTACTGAAGGGACAGCTAGAAAGTCCCAGAGCCAGGGCAGATTTACTTGTCTAGTCACGAGAGCTGGCTTGCAGAGAGGCAGTTAATCTGATCCAGAGCATCTCTCTGAGGGTAAGTAGCAGGAGACATCACAAGGAAGTATAAAACACCTATCACCGAGAGTTTCATACCTGTCAGGGCATTTGGGCTCCCTGTTTTTGCCCTCAGGTGCCTCTGTTTTCCTCAGCCACGTCCCCCGTAGGATCCCAGATAGTATACATACCTCGATACTTTCTAAATTTTACTTCAAACCTCAAATCCTAGTCTTGGGTTTCCACTCTCGTTGCATAGCTGCCTTCACAGGCCTTACAAGTTAAATCTTTCCTCTCAAAACAGATGATCCCCACTTCTACCTAAGGGCTCTCTGAATTTGGGAATTAACACACCCATTGTAAAATGCAGAAGCCCCTCTCTTTAGCCTGCAATTATTCACAAAGAGAACATTTGCATAATTTGTAGGTGAGTTGGCTGCAACAAATAATCCTACATGATGATCTCGGCAAAATGCTCTCCTTTTCTCTATTGCAACTTAAAATGAAAATAAAGTCACTGCCTGTTTGAATGAACTTTCTACCAAAGTTTCTTTAACAAAGACCAGGATGCACCCAGGAGGTCAAGGAAGCTGAAGTTTTCCATTTGCTGAGGTTCAAGTGGCATGTTCTCAGGAATTACTGTTACGCTGCCCTGACCCATCTGTGCTAGCGTGTTCAGAAGTGAATCGTTTCCCTTGGAGAGCCGGTAGGAATGTGAGGCTGGCAGAGTCACAGGTGTAATGATTACAGACCCCTTTCTCTCCTTTGTATTTCTGTCTTCGGATGCTCAGCACTGGCCAGCCCTAGCATGTGAGATGGAGGGTTTGTGATGCTCTTCCTTTCCTGCCAGCAAAGTGTAGTCAAATGGGTGCTCGTGAGCAATCGCATTGGAAGAGCACCCAATTGGCACACTGAGCAGCTGTCCTTAGGATACCTCTCCTATCTGCCTCCACTCTCTCACTGTGAGCCAGTTTGAAACATGCACGAGTTCCAAATGCAAATTGATGCACAAACGTTTGACTGTAGGCTCAAAAGATAGAAACATGTGATTTTTAGCTTTCACAGCTTTATACCAATTTCAGATGAAGCAGAGCTAAATGTCCTTAAAGGAGATGCAAAAGCTTTACACGATTAGCATTGCTGTGTCCATAGTATGAATAAGCAAAGAACAAAAAAGGAATTTCTAAAAATGACTTCTTACACCAAAAGCCTGGGCTAAGATGTGCTCGACTTTTTTTCAAAGGAATCGGTTTGTATTTCCATCTAAAATAAGTAGGCAGTGTTTTCAAATGTTCATCCTAAGTAAATAAAAACTAAATTAAAAAAATAATAATAATCAGGAGTGGGACTCTAAACAGGGACATCCCAAATTCCAAGCCCTTTCTGAAAGTCCTGATATGTCACTATTAAGAGGTCATCCAGAAAATCATGGCTAAACTGTGAGTAGATTCCTCATTCTTGCTGTAACCCCACCCACCTAGTAAAGCCAACTTTTAAAATAAAATCCAGGAATTATACATAAGCCACTTGCAATGACTTTAAAATCCAAAGAAAAACATGCATGTCCTCATTTTGCCCCAGGCAACACTGGCTTACTGGTCTCCTTGCTGTTTTCTGTGCCAAGCCTCTGTAGTTCCCTCTGGAAGTTGTGATTCAACAGGGCACATGTGAAAGAGGGGACACCTCTGCTGGAGTTTCGCAGACCAACCTCAGCTGTATTTTACAAAATAGGGTAGCTTCTGTAGAGTCACCATAATATTATTTTCTGGAAGTGAGAGTGTTCCATGTGTTTCAAATCAGATGAGGAAAAATAGTAGATAAATTTCTGTAGCAGAATGACAGCATAGAGGAAAGAAATCTACGGATTTCAAGTACCTTTAAGTGACAGCTTGTGCTCAGGTTCTTAGAAGGCAAAATAGGGCTCACTTGTGTTTCCAGGTATCAGTGACATACAGAGAGTCCATCTACAGAGGTTTTTCTCTAATGAATTTTTATAACAACTTAATGATTTCCTATTAGTTTACATCTGTCACTAGTTGTTCTCGAATTTTGAGAAAAGGATAAGTATTGGTTAAGATGTTGGACAATAATCGAAAAATAACTAGGTCTTCAACCAGATCTGTGTCCAACACTTCAGGCAGTAAAATAATCCTGATGTCAGTCTTACTGTCTCAACAGCTCTAATAGAATAATTTAGTCAACATAAATTAACATTTAAATAGCTTAAACTATGTAAACCTTAAGATGTACTGTAACTAAAGAGACTACTGTGATTTATATTAGGAATGATTAATCCTCTTTAAAATATAACAGTAAAAATGCATTTTAGAGAGGCTAATGAGAGAAGATAATACAGCAGAATTTTAGAGGATTAGCTAAATATACCTGATTTGTGTTCTGAAACAAATGAAATCAAAGTACCCAAGAGGTACTTTGCAGCTAACCACTGCAACTGTTTTAACAGTTCATGAAAACAGTCTTAGCCTGTCTCTTGAAGATGTCTGAATCTGCAGAAGAGCATTTGCAGCTTCCATTTGCCTAAATCTGTTGCTATCCAAAATAACAGTTTCTCTGTCTCCCTGAAATGAAAATGTAGTTCAATTGGTTGAAAATCCCATTGAGCTAAACACTGCCCTACGTATCCTATCAGGCTGCATTCCCTTTGTTTTACATAACTGTCATTCAGGTATGTTCAGAAAGAATTGTAAGTATATACTAAAAAAAAACTTGACACTCTCAGACTTGGTGGGACTTGATCTTAAAGGTCTTTTTCAACCTAAATGATTCTACAATTCTATGACTTAGGGGTCTCAAAAAAAATCAAACCATTCAAGGACATATGGAAAAGCTGAAACGTGCACAGTTACTGAGATGCTGAGGAAATCAAAACTGCACACAACTAATAATATTGACTACCATTATCAAAAGGGTGTTGCTTTCCAATTAGGTAGGCAGCACCTTTCTCTAGCTCAGTTCCCTGCCCAGCTCTTCTTCTCTGGGTAGAGAGCTGTGCCCTCTGGGTGAGAGTGCCACTATGCACCGGGAGCGTGGCGTGGAGGAATAGTCTGTTGGGGTGGCTGGAAGGGAGGGCAAGATCCAAGGTCGATTTCCTGGGCAGTGCGAACCACAACTTTTTTAAGCTAATGCCTTCTTTCTCTTATATTGTGGAGACTGCAATCTGAGGCCTAAAAGACGAAGTGTTTTGGTATCTAGGAAAAAAACAAAATAACCGGCATTTGTTCTAGCTGGTGTTGAGATGGGTTTTCATCAGTCATGGATCGGTGTACACTGGATTCTTCTAATGAAGCCCATTATTTCTGTTACTTGAACTTCGTGCAGTGCAGCATTCAGTGTCACATTGCTGAAAGCTTCACAGGATAACATTTCCTTTGGCTGCACACTGTGTCAATCATACGCTTTTATATTCCTGTGAAATGCTTAATTTCGTTAACAAGGCATGTTTACTAAGCTTTTATGGGGAAATTAGTTGGGATTAAGTAGCTGGTGCTTACCACTTAGACCAGAAACAGTGAAGATTTTATATCCAGAAGTAGGAACTGTATTATGAGAACATCTCCTTTAATTCACCTTCAGGAAAAAAAAAAACTGTGGAGAAGAGACCTCAGCCTGAAAAGCAGTGAACATAAACTACAGCTTATTTCAGCATCTGGAGTGCTGGCCTGAAAGGCACTCACACCATCACCCTCCTCCTCCTCTGCACCGCTCATGGTTACAGCTCTCAGCCACCAAAAGCAATATCTGCTTTTTAGACAACTGGATTAAGCAGAAACACTCCCACTCATCTTCATTTTATTTTTACTTAGGTCACATTTTGGATCTAACTCCATGACATGGAGTCAGGTCGGAAAGATATGTGCAGTCATTCCTTCCAAAATTAAGATTTGTCTGGTTTTTCATTAAGGAGGTCACCAGGAGAGCCCTTTTGAGCTCAGTTAACACCAAAATATTACAGCCTAAATAGAATTTACTTAGACAGGGCTTCTCAAGAGGCCCCAGCTCCAGGAGGAAAAGGATGCTAAATGTCTGGAAGAGCATGATCCATGTCCCAATACAAGCGCTCCAGCCTTTCGTGAATGCTTTCAGCTCTTATGTAACATTAATGATTTCATGCTGCATGAAAGTGCCTCTGCTAGGGGTTTACATCATCCCCTAGATCAGATTATTTACTCAAAAATCATTCTGTTTCTCTTATCCTTTTACAAGCTGTTCCTGTTTGTTAGAAGGATCACATTGAGTGCCTTTATACTTCTAAATAAAACCAGGCCAGGGAGGAAGCTTGATTAGTGATTGTCTATGCAGCTTAATTGTTCCCTGAGCCCCTGGGTCCGGTCTGGATTTCCCCACACAGCTGTCTGCAAGGCAGATCTGATCTGCGGAAGGCTGCTGCTGCACAGCATGCAAGTAAGCCCTGTCCCTGTCACTTGGACTGCGTTTGAAACCAAGTCCTCTTTTATTCGGCCACGCAGACGTAGCTCTGCAAAACAATGTGAGGTCTCTAAGCATGGCCCAAGGCAGCTCATTCCTGAGGGCTGCTCTTTATGAATGCTGCTGCATCATAGTGCCTTGGTAGACGCTACCGTGCTCAGTTCACTTTTCTATGTGCTTCTATTTCTTTTTTAAAAGTTGATCTGCATATTCACCTTCTTCCTATAGCAGGCAGGACATGGCAGTTTGACACTTCTTCTCCTTTTCTGATACAGGGAAGGCTACATTCTGGGAAATGGCTACTGTGTTATGTGACATAATTCCTTGATGACTTTCTGGACTGGAGGGTGGCAAAGGTATCATCTGTTAAAAAAAAAAATCAAAAAAACCAAACAAAACCATTCTGTAAGAGGTCAAAACAATTCTGTAGAATGTCAAGGCACTCAGAGCAAAAAACTAAACTTCTTTTCTGGTGAAACTACCTACATACTATAATAAAGAACAGAACAGGAGATCCATTGATAGTTTTTGAGCATCAGTTAAGTGTCAGAACAGACTTTGTGAAGGAAGTCCTGCCTCACAAACTTCTGAAAGAGTCAGAAAGCACCCCAGTAGAGCTCACTAGGCTTTCAACCGCCTCCTGGCCATCTCTCTCATGAGCAGTTCGTAGAGAAACTAAGCAATTGTGGGATAAGAAGGTCTCCACATGACTGGGGAAAAGAAGACAATAAACTGGGACAAAAGTATAACAGTAAAAGGACAGTTTTCACATTATACTATGGAGCTCACTCTGACAGGGGGTGGCAGGGATTCCTGCTACAGATGGGTGAGTTATGGAAGAGACAGCTATTGAATGTAACGGAATACAGGGCCACCACCTCTGTGCTCAGCCTCTGAACTGTAAATTTTCCGCACCTAAGAGACTACCCTGGGAAAGTAGCACAGTATACTTGAAATACTCTTATTTTCTGCTCTTATATTCTACTCTTATTTTTCTGCTTCTGGTCATTGTCAGAGAACATTTGGCAACAGCCAGTATCGCTATTCTTGCAGCCTTACATGAAGCTGACAAAGGCAAAAAGGAAATGTATGCAGGCACAAACAGTAACTCTACCAAAACTACAACCAAACAATATAAACAATAGAGAATAATGTGCTGATTTAAGTATTGGGGCATACAGGCATCACCTACATTACCAAATTACACACTTAAGGTAGAGAATGTGAAAATACTTCCTCATGAGAGTCCATTGAAGTAATTGGGACCCTTTCTAGTGGACCTCTGTTGTTTTTGCATCAAACAAGGCAGCCTGTACAGGAGCATCTTCTTTAATACGTCTCTGAAAATCTGTGAAAATCTATCTCTGTTATACATACAGTCAGTAAAGAAATAATGTTTGTTTTTCAATTACAAACATATCATTTTAGTAGATCTTCCTTCCCAGGCCACAGCTTTTTTATATTTAAAGGTTTCAGATGTGATGTCTCTCATTTGTAAGCTTACTTTCATAGTTTGCTGTCTAATTTAGTGAAATTCACAGGAAAAGTTCAATTTGTGAGCAATACTTTACATTTAAAGAAGGTGCTAGTAGAACAACCTGTAAACTACCTCTGAACCACGGTATTTTTTTCACCTTACTGCATTATTCATGGTTGTCAACTATTTCAGAATTCATCGCCATCAGTTACTGCATGTGCTTTTTCAGATTATTCTGTACATATGGGTGAATTGACAGGCAGAAGTATTTAGCATCTCTTCCTACACCGAGTACCAATTAATGCAACCAGTTATCTGATCAAATCTGCTGGGAAAAAGCTATACCTGATCAAAAGCTACTTTTTGAAATTACTCCTTTTGACTTATTTTGCCTATTACGATTAAAAACCTCTTACCTGCTGAATTTTTCTAGAAGAAAAATATTCCTTTGCCAGACGGAGTCTGTACCCCAGCTTATGGCAACAATAAATATTACAATAGGGTAATGTGCATGTTGCTATAGGAAAATGGGATTATATTAAAGGAGCAAAGGCCAGTGCTGGCTTTGGAATGGCCATGAACAGCTCGCCGTTTCCAAAGACCCCAGCCTCCTCTGAAATGAAGCAAGGTGACACTTCGACTTGGTTCAGTTTGCCGCTGGCACGGAGGGCCCTCCTCACCTCTCTTCTCACTCGTATACTGATTCATGCAGTTATTTCTCTCCATATCTTCCCAATGGTATTCCTGACAGGAAAGAAACTGCGCATGGGTATGGGCATTTAAATCAGTTTTATATTCATACAGTTTCCCTTATTAGAAAGAAGTAATTATTTATTTTCATTTAGACCTATCTCCTTCTGACAATTGATAAACCCAGATCCAAACAGTAGGGTAAGACACAATGATATTTTGTACCCTGCAGAGCTCTTTACAATGCTCACACAGGGTTAATTTATATATATTAATGAGCATTCAGATTTGTTCCCATAATTTATCAGAGGGAAGTGGCCACGCTCATTAAGCATGCTCATCAGTGCATAACAACCACTTAATGTAACACAAAATTCTCCCAGGAAACTTAGGTGACCATAAAAACATCATTGACTTTAGTCCCGGAAAATTTCAGGATCACTGCCTTGCCTTCCAGCTGTTCCCAACGCTCTATAAATTACAACTCACCCTGAGAGAGGAAGAGTAAGTAATATTTACTGCAGCATACACTAGTAATTAGCACACACATTAAGAAAGATGAAGGAAAGTTACAAGAAGGGAACAAATCGCTCACTGTCATTCATAGATCCAAATGAGCCAAGATAAATCTTTTTGCCTTTTGGCGCGTGTAACCTCTGCTCCCAGTACTGACACCAGAGTGGTAGCAACCCCAGATATCAACCCCAGCAGAGCTGGCAACCACTGAAGAAGAAATCAGTATCACCGGATCTGCAAATATTCTAGACAACCCATGTTTTATTTACCCGTAAGCATACTTTTGAAAGAAAGAAGGTCAAACGCTCTGGAGAGCTCTCCATGGGCCCACGCGCTGGGCTGCCAGAGAGCCGCTCTCCTTTAGGAATGGATTGCAATCCAAGAGTAAGGAGGAGAGCAACCTCTCCTGCTGCTTACCCAGCTTGCTCGACTCTGAGGCTGCTAAAGCCTCTTTGAGGCTGGCATGCCAGAAATTAACAATTCAATTCAAAGCATTTTCCTGAAACTGCACATTTACTCATACAAGGGGGAAAAATCTGAATGCCTACATGAAATAGAACCACCTGGCTCTCCTTCCAAATAATATTTTAAATGATAGCCTGTGATGAATAACCCCAGTGTAAGCAGTGTGTTATTGTGATGGTGAACAACAAGGGCCGTTTTCAAGAGCCTACTGCTGCTGGGAGAAAAGAAAATTAAAAAAAAAGTAAAAATAAATTTTACAGTAACAAAGTGAATTATAACTCCTTTTCATTCTGTAAATATAGATATCTAGTGCTGATTCTCAATCAAAATATTCACCAAAAAGGCAAGTAGCATATCAATTATCACACTTTCCGTACTAGGAACAAAATTATAAGGCAATATTAAGATATATATTCAAATGCAGAAAGCTGAAATAGCACAATGTTAAGGATTCCCCAGTGAATATAAAGTAGTCCTCACACCAGTACAGAGCAACTTAACATGGCTTTCACTTCAGAGCCGTAAAGAACCTGTACAGAGCAGCTGTTGAGTGACTGATTTAATCCCCCTGGCAACAGGTTTTACAGGCATGCTTTTGAAGTTCTTGGACATTATTGCTATGGCCCAGAGTAAGCAAGGCAAAAAGAACAAAGAGAAATCAGCATGCTGTTTTCTATGTACTGTGTTGGCTGAGCTTAACCTATGCCTTCTCTGTGGCGATCTCCAGTGATTGCAGCAAAGCTGCTCCAGAATATGTTGGGAACTACAATGCAGGAACTACATGAAACTTTTACAAAGAAATCCTGCACTATGCAGAAGCAGCTTTTGTTTCAGTTAAGAAAGAAAATTAAGCATTGTGTGAATGAACCACACGGTTGTTATTAGGATCTGATCTACTCCAGTTCTTAAAATCAGGAGCTGTTCACAGGAACGGTTCTGTTTGTTGTACCCAGCAGGACATGGGTGGGAGTGAGGATGTCCTGACTTCAGCCTTGCATATGTCAGCATTTGTGATTGCAAGAACTTGGCTTCCAAGCTACCAAATCATTTGATCACTCTGGAATTTACTCAGTTACTGTTACGGAATTGGGATGTGGTGGTATCAGTGCTACCTTTGTAAAGTGAACTCAAGTAGAGATGTAGGGAGGAGGTGAACATGCTACCAAATGGTAACAAATATGCCCAAGACAATTCAGAGCTTCTCTCCTGATTCTTGGCAGCGGCTTGAGAGAAGGGAGCAGCATCTGGGGGCAACAGGGGCAGTAGGAGGAAGGGCAGGATGCTGGTAGAGAGAATGACCCTGACAACAAATATTTCACTTTAGCTGGGAAAAAAAGGAAAAAAAAAAAAACACAAAGGGATTGGGTGCAGAGAAAGTAATTCTAACTCCCTTTTCTACTGATCTATCTGAAATGTTTTGGAATGGAATCAGATAAAGCTACTCTTAGCTTCTTCTATTCAAACCATGGATTGAAAAAAAAAGAAAAGAAAAAAAAGAAGGTCCCATGAGCAGTGAGGAAATGCAGCCTGGTTTCTTGTAGATCCATGACGTGTAGCTGATTGACTTTAGTGTCTAAACTTAAGCTCTGATTTTAGTTTTCCCTGAGAGGATTGCCTATTTCCTACTGAAACAGAAAAAAAAAAACCATCAAAACCATAAAGACAGCAGGGGTTTTTTTTTGTTAGATGAGGGTATTCACAAGCTCTTTCTCCCCTTACAGGGCACTGATTATCACCAGCTGTGAGTCTTGTCCCTTTAGGAAGCTACAGCCAAAATTGCCCAGCAAGTTCAATAGTGGAAGGGGGAAGAAAAGCCAAAAACCCCAGCACACAAACATAGGCCATAGGATTGCCCAAGCCACCAGTCCTCTTCTAAGCACTTCACTCACCAGCTGACAATACCAGAATGAAAGCTGTCACCAGTAGGCCTACATAATCCTAAGGACCGCATGTGTAGAAGAAAGTAGGCACCATCAGTCTCCATACTGACCAGTCAAAGGAGCATCTAGTCACTTAGTAAGACATGCTGAGTAGAGGTAACCATCCCTAAGTCAGCTAGCTAGGCTTACAGTTTTAACATGTGAAATCAGACAAAAAAAATTACTTATATAGACCTGTCTAGCCAGAGTAGACCTTTCCTCCATTTTTGCAGCTGCAGCTCCTTAGCATGTTAGACACTTCAAGAGATTTGATGTATTTTCATAATCAAATGTTATAAATAAGTGGAGATCATCTGCTTGTGAGTGCCCACTTTTAACACTTGCAAACCTGCAATTGTGTTCAAAACTAGTATAACAATAGAATGTATGTCACAATAGAAACATTATTTTTCTATTTGTCATGGGGAAAAAAAACTGTTCCTGGTATAGCATTATCAGCAAATGTGATGTTTAAATGACCTTCATAGATTTGAGACTCAATCTAACATTCTGTAATTAATGTTACACTTCAGAGCTGTCCTGGTTTCAGCTGGGATGGAGCTAATTTTCTTCTCAGTAGCTGCTATGTTTTGGATTTAGTACTGGACTTGGTATGTGAAAAATGTTGATAATACACTGATGTTATTGGCTGTTGCTAAAGAGACTAAGGACACTTTCCAGCTTCCCAGGTTTCACTAATGGGCAGAGCAGGAAGTTGGGAGAGGTATAGCCAGTACAGTTGACCCAAACTGACCACAGAGAGTATTCCATGCCATAAACTTCATGCTCAGTATATGAGTGGGGGTTGGCCAGGGGGCAGCCCCCTCTCTCTTGCTCCTTTGCTTGCTGCTCGGTTTTGTTTCTGTGATCGCTGCTCAGGATGGGCTGTATCACTCTTCGGGTCGTCAGGTGGTGAGAAATTGTGCATTGTTAATTTTGTACATTTTAGTATCCATATATTTTATTATTATTATTATCTTCCTTTGCTATTCTAGTAAACTGTCTTCATCTCAACCCACATGTTTTCTTTTCTTCCCAATTCTCTCCCCTATCCCGCTGGGGAGGGGGAGGGTGAGGAAGAAACTGTTTGGTACAACATTTGTAATTGGAGTTAAACAACAAGAGCATATGATTTCATTTGAGAATTAAATATGAGCCTAAACAATAGATGTGCTAAACAAAAAATTACATTGAAACAAATCATATAACTCAACACTTATTTCAGGAATTCAAAATGGACATGCAGCTTATCTTTGATCAAATTGAATGATTTTCAGTTTTAGGGCAATGGAAATGGCACTTGGGATTACTACCTATGGAATTTAGGCCATAATTTCCAATTGTTACCTGTCATGTAAGACACTATACTGCATAGAGCTCAGCTTCTACTGCAGGACACTGAAAAACTTTAATTCTTATTGGATCAATAGGTTTTGAGGTTTACTGCAGTCTGAAGGATCACTGTTTGGGGTATAACATGTCCTGTTGCTATTGAAGAACAATGGAAATGCAGTCATCAAAGTTACTGAGATCGCCTTTAGTTATAGCAACATAAGAAATCGGGATCTGTGGCATTGCCTTACTAGATGACACCGTTACCCATGCTTACCAGATGTATTTTCAGGTGACTCAAAACACTCAAGAGAAAGCCCTACTGCTACAGGAAATATCCTTTTAAGCCTCATTGAATCCGTGTCTGCTCATTAATTTCTTTTCTACTTGGTGTATAGTTCGATGGTTTATTATTGATGCAACTGTCCAACTTCTTGGAGAATCCTGCTAAACTCTTGGGCTTAGTGGTTATGGTATGGCAGTAAGTTCTACGTGTCCATAATTCACTGCTAAACAGAAGGATACCTCTGTGTGTTGTGTGTGTTTTAAAGGTTTTTTTTTATTTCAGTTACATCAAATATCTCCTTAAACATAGCACCTGATTGCCTTCCTCTGTACCAAGATTTCACGTATCTTTCAAACTCTTCTTTATCTCCTCTCTGAAACAAAGTGTTCCTGTTTATTCAGTTTATATTCCTATGGGACACTTCCATTGCTTCTAATTATTTCTATAAGGAGTCCATAAACAGGTAAAATGTTATAAAACACAGTGAAATAAGGAAAATTATTTTTATATGTATATCAGAAATATGCATGTGCATGTTTCTGTGTGCATATGTGCACCTGAAGAATATCTGAAGTATTGGCACTTCAGAGGTATAATATCACAACACTGCACAAAAAAAAAATCTGAATTACAGGACTATCTTATTAAATATTGGTGCTTCTACAAATTCAACTCTGTAGATAGGTGAATATTTTATGTCAGTACATAGTCAGTGCATAGAAGTACCTACACACTCCCACCCATGCACCCACACATTATGTCTGAGATACCTTATACATGTGTAATAAAGTATGTTACATATGCCATGTAGTATTATTTTTAGTATTACTAATCTTCTCATTTAGACATCCAGGCATGCTTTGACCATCACTGCAGATAAAGAACACTTTGATGAATTTTTTTAAGGTCCTTCCCACCCCTGTTTTTTCCTTTTTAAAACTAGCAATATTGTCCATGATACTGTTTTGTTGACATATGGCATCTATCATCCTACTGCTAGTTTACCTAGCTTTGTTAAGTCCCTTTGTTAGGTGTTTTTCACACACTGTTACACTTCAGGTGAGCTCTTCTGTCATTTGAAATGTATTTGACAGCATTCATAGTGCAGCTCTGCAGTCATTGCTTGGCTGGCCTTTTGCCAGCATGGCACCTGGGTATTTATTTGTATTCCTGCTTTTTTATGGCTTGTCATTCTATAATCACACTTCTCTCACCTCATGATTACTTAATTTCCTTAACAGCCACCACTTCAGGAATTTTGGCAAAAGTAGTTTTTAAAAGTCCAAATAAATTATTTCAGATTATTTTACTTTTGACATTACTATGGTAGCATTTACAATAAATTGGCAGTAGATTGAAAACACCACTTTCTTTTACAGCATCTGTGTTGATTTGTGAGTATTATGTATCTTCATTTTCCTGTTGGTTTCTGATGACTTCCTTTCATTATTGTTTCATCCTGTTACTCAATGCTGACACTAGACAAACTTGTTTACAATTTCCACAGTTACCACAGAGCCTTTGTTAGAGGTAGGACTGAAATTTTCTACCCTGAGGTCTGCTGTTAAAATAACATGGTGTATTTTGTTAACAACACAACCATTTCTTTCTTATGTTTCCACAGAAGCCTTGGTGGAGTAGCAGCCAAGTTTTCTTCTAAATACACTAGTGCTTAGTATAGCAGCTTGTTCTAACATCTCTTCTTTTGACACCTCAGTCTCACAAGGTTTCAGCTTTATTAGCTGGAAAACAGTTAGTTCCAAGGTTTTCTGTAGTAAAAATGCATGCAAGAAAATAATTCCATTTAAAGACCTCACCTACCTCCTTTACATTTTTTAAAGGCACATGAATGAGGGAGAGGCAGCATGAGAAAGTATAATCCTAACCAAATGCTCATAGGCATGTCTGGGAGAGAGGAGTGGGAGGACCCTAGGTTCGAATCCCTGATCTGTGCCCTTGATCCAGGGACCAAAAGGCCATGAAGTACACAAATCAAGCAGTGTCTTTGGATTATGACAACACCACACAATAAAATTAACACGTTAATTATCTTCATTGAAGAATGTTGTACGTAGACAAGCCCTTACTCATTTTCTCTATTTCTATATACTTAAATGCTAATTACTTTCTTTGAAAACTAAGAATACCCTCAAAGTAAATTCCAGGCTCTCATCAAGATGCTTTCCAGAGAGATCTAGGCTTGAGAGTCCTCAGACTTAAAAAAGAAGCTTGGGGAGTGGGGCAGATAGAGAGGGAAAAAAGAGGGACCAAACATGGGTTTTCCTGCTCTGGGTAAGCACTCATATTCTTTCAGGCGTGTTTTCATATAACCAAATGCATTGGACGGGCACTGAAAATTGCTTCTGAGTCTGGCAACGGAATCAGGTGCCCAGGGTATTTATGTTAAGACTGAGGCAGTCTTAGTATGTAAATAAGTACTTCTGGAACAGCCCCTGAAACAACACATAGACTCTAATAGTTTTCTACTAATACTAGGTAGCAGATAAACCAGAGGTTTTCAGGACTACAGCTGTGAATTTAGATGCCCAAGTTTCACTGAAAGCCCCTCTTCAACTGAAACATCTCTAGCTGCAATTGTCCTGCACATCACTGGAAGATAGGGTACCTAAAGAGGCAAACAGAGCCAAGGAAGTACTGGTGCCACCAGTACTTCTGAGTGACTAATTTTTGTTCTTGGACATTTCCACAAAAGAAAAACACTTGCTTGGGTTTTTTTAAGAGATGTCCTAGCTTCTCTGGAAGTTAACTCTAGGAGAGGACTCACAGGTATGAAGGCATCTCTAGTTAGCTCAAAATAACACTGACTGTGGAAGGAAGGAGAGCTAAAGCTCTGTGTCTCTCTATTTCTAGTTGCTACCTAGACAGCTCTTGTTTTGGCATTTACAGGTTCTACTCTTTGGTGTTAATTGTCCTTACACATTGTAGGAAGAGCAGACATACCTCCTAAAGGAAACTCCTACTGGGTAGAAGAACACCTTGTAAATTCTAAATCCTCCTTGTGAGTGCAGACTGAACTATTTGTTACTATTTAGGCATATATACTACATTCAACTATGTATCTTTAGTGCTTTCCCCTCGCTTCTGCAAAGTCCTGGAAAGATGCCACGTGAAACCAGCCAATGATTTTCTTAAGGCAATAACATCCTTGCTAACTTGCAGGTCAATTTTCTACTTTTTTTCCTCTTCCTTCACCTTACAGCATTAGCACCATTGCTAACATGGAAGAGTGCGTGCCTAATAAAGTAATTTTGTAAACTTCCAGTGCAGCTGCTAACTAGAGAGCTGCTTCATGTCCATAGGTGAGCACTCCAGTGAGTGGTTGCAGCTGGTGAAGAATATAAGCCCAGGCGAGAAGGACCATCAGTGAACCTTTCTAGAGGCACTGAGTCAAGGAAGGAAACTCTTTGGCCTAGGACTAGACTAGAAGTGAGTAAAGAAAAGTTCATTCTAGCTGGACGGCAACACTTGTTGAAAGATTAAAAATAGCAAGGATCCCTTAAACTCTGCAATCTTTTATTTAGTCAGCTCTTCTTCTGTGGTCCTGAGGGAAGCTGGACTAAAAAAGACTAGCAAATATAAACTCAATCTTGCCTTTCTGTTGAACTCTCAGCTCCTGTTGACAGCTATTTTGGTCTGTAGGGAATATAGATTTGGACAGTTGTTCTGTGCCCTCTTTCTTGGAAACTTTAAACAAAAATGAGCAAAAAACTCATTAAGAAAGTAAATTAATCAAAGTAAGGCAGAGGAAAAGCTCCATCAAATTGTGCTAGACTAAGGACAGCCATGTTTGCATGAATATTCACAGCAAATTCTTCTGCTACCTCAACCTGACAGCCTCTGTTTATTCAAGAGCAAAGTTATAAGCCACTAGATAAACTAATCAAAGGACTTGTTCTACAGCTTTGTCATATATTGTTCATGAAGTTGGACATTTACTCTATTCCCTTGAGTTATTTCGTACTGACATGGAGTTCTAGCCTAGCATTTCATTAGGTTCATAAGCAATACAGGCTGAAATAAATGAATAAAGGCAGAAAGGTATTGAATGTTTTGCAGGCAACCTTCCAATTTGAATGTTTTTCATTTCTGTTGAGAATTCAAATGTTGCTTGTGTTTTACCAATCCAAAATATCAATCTACACACATTTTTATCCATTTCATGGAGCAGTGACTCTAGAAAGTTGCCTATATACATAAGATGACATAAGGTAATAAAGGGAAAGTGTCATAGTCACTCTTAATTTCACAGAGCAACTACAGCAGCAGGAAATGCAGTTACTAGCAAATAAAACAGTGGCCTGAAGGTGAACATATGGTATTTGTCATACTGCTCAGCTGTGAAACTTGCCAATATGGCCATAGGAGGGGAAAAAAAAAAAACAAAAGAAACTATTTCATTTCAGTTGAGTGTATTACTGGTTTGATGTAAGTAAACCCTATTATCAAAGGCTGGAAGTTAAATTAAAAGACAATTATAGAGAAATCTGAAACATTTAAAATGCAAAAATTGTCTCCCTGAATTGCAGGAGACCTTGTATTCTCTCACTGCAATAAATCGAAATAATTGAAATTCAGAATGTTTAATTATACCCTAGTGCAGCAAATAATAATCTTTATCTCATTGTACTCATATGAAAGATGGTGTGGGTGAGCATATGGATCTTAAAGATGATTAAATTAGTGACTAATTTACTGCAAAAAGAGAAGAAAACAGAAATAAATAGAAGTTGGAAAAGAAAAATGTCTCTTCTTTTACAGATAGCATATGACTAAAAATAGAGCGTACACAAAATTTAGTATTTTATACAGTATAGTAAGGCTCATATTTGAGACTTAATATTCCCTTACATCTTAGCAGAAGTGATACCTGATTAGATGGTGGATCTTGGCTGAGGTCTATGGATAGCAGGCTGGTAGTTGTGCTTGGAAGTAACTATTGTCACTTACTGTGAGACTTTGAGTGGGTCAGCTGCTCTTTCTGATCTTGAAGGGACAATACCCTAGATATAATAATGCGCCTTTCTTGTAAGAAAGGATTTTGCCTTTCCAGAGCACATAGAAGCTACTGTGACCAAGACACCAAAGAAGATGTGCCAGAAATTAGGGTCCAAAAGTCTTACTTAGGTGGGTAAATAAAATACCAAGTTTTTCAAAGTGCTCAGCTGGCAATAATTCCCTTTCAAGAGACAGCTGATGAGAGTTCAGCACTTTCAGAAAGAGGTTACTTACTTTTAAGCATGCGTGTTGGAAAGTTTGCCTCAAGTGCATGAGATTGCAAAGATGAAACTGTCTTGTTTTCTTAAACCAAAGTCAGAGTGAAAATAAAGCTGACTGAAATGATGGTTAGCTGATTAATCTGTATAATTTGCTGCCATAAGACCTTATTGAAGCTAAGGGCCGAGTACAACGTGCTGTATGTGCAAATTTGCCTTGATTTAAAAACACTTAGTGATTATGATAGGATGACAGGATAATTCAGGCTAGGAGGGACCTCAGGAGGCTTTCAGTCCACTCTCCTGCCTGAAACACGGCCAGCTCTGGGGGAAGACCAGGCTGTTCAGGGCTTCAACCAATTGGGGCTTGAAGTGCACCGAGGAAGGAGATGGCACCCCTGCTCAGGGAGACAGTTTCTCTCTGTACCCAGCCTGAATCTCTCTCATGCCAACTTCTACCTATTGTCTCTTGCCTTCCCGCCCTGCAATACTGTGAGGAGCCTGGCTCCAGCTTCTCCCTGACCTCCGTGTATGTACTGGAAGGTGGCTGTTTGGTGCCTCCAAAGCCACCTTCAGTTCTCAAAGTGGATTCCATGGTCATAAAAGCCAAATTGGTCACCAGCAACAGCTGTACAGTCAGCTCAAGCCCCTTTCTCTCAGTGGGAGGACCCAGGAGAGAAGCACCAGGACCTCCCGTGGCAGTGGCAGAGGTGCCTGTGTGTGGCAATGGTCCAAGGTCCTCCCAAGGCCACTGCAGCAGGCGGGGCTGGGAGACTAAGCCTGTGTCCCAGTAGAAGGGGAGGTCTCCCTCTGCCATCCCCCACCGCTTCCTCCTGGTGCTGCCATGGGTCTAGGATGCCTCCCTGGGCACAGTTTTCTGCCCCTGCCTGCCACAGGGCACCCACCCTCCTTGCAGGCCCATGGGTGGAAGGACAGCCCCCTGCCACTGCCAGAAGCCTCCAGCTATCCCCACCATGGGAGTCCCTGAGTGCCCCACAGCCTCTGCCTGGCTCTCTCCACCCAGGGGCTTAGGGAGGGGCCCCTCAACCTCTCCTTCACCTCTCCCTGGGACCAGACCGCCTGCTCTTCACCTCCTGCAGCCCATACACAGCAGCAGACACAGCCATCACCATGTCTGCCCTGGGAATGCGTTGGAGGCAACGGGCATCTGGGCAGATGTGGCTGGGCCATGGCCGGAGGTGTCCCCTCACCCCTGGCCATGGTCCTCCTCCCCGGCGGCCTCGCAGCACGACTCTCAGCCGATGCCACTCTCGCAGCAAAGCTTTAAACTGGTTCGGCTAAACCCCACTAATTTTAGGTATGAACTCTAGTAAACTGGTTTAAATTCAGCTTGCAGTGACTCAGCTGGCATTCATAAACACTAGCGTAACGAAAAACTAATTTTAAATCTGTCGTCTTGTGTACAGTTGCATCAGTTTAACTGGAGCGGCTTGCAGGCAGATTTAAGCTAAGCTGGCGCTGCTTGGTTGCAGAAGAGCCTGGGTCTGGAAAAGCTGACGTGCTGATACGAGTAAGACTGTCAGTTGTAATTATAAAATACTTCAGCTCGGGTATCTTTCTGCTGCAGGGTATAAACTAATCACCTGCTGCCATACCGAAGAAACCTTTCTTCCTTCAGGTGCTCTCGGTGGAGCGAGCGAACGCCTTCCTCCAAAACACCTACTGTCATCTGGGGCCTCAGAAAGGCTTGTGAGATGCACAGACCACTACCCACTTCCATAAAATAATTAAAATTCTCAAGTAAAACAGGGTGATGTTATCATTAAATTGGGACTGAATCCAAGGTAATAGAGAGCGTGGAACAAGCAGTCCCCTTCCGCCAGATCAGATGCCTTTCTTGGCATTAATTGGGAGTGCGTCAGCAGGGGAGGTAACTCTGTTAGCTAAATGAATAACGTTACTGAAGTTTCTCAGATTGTCTGTGCCAAATCTGTGCTTAATCGGCCTGACTTGGAAAGGCTATAAAGGATCATTTTATTAATCTCTAAGGTCAGGTTTTTAGCAAGGATTTTGAATTATTAAAGAAACTGGCTGATAATTGGGGCAGGAGGTAGAGTCACGCTCAGCTTTGAAATCCCAGCATCAGCAAAACTTTCTTGAGACCTATTACTGGATTCAAAGGGGCTGAGACATGCATTTAGACATGAGAACTGCATTTTTTGTTGAATCATTTAAAATATAGCCATAAAATCCATCTGGATCCAGCATGTTGTAGGGTTTGCTGAACTAAATTGTCCATGCTACTTTCATTGCTTAAGAGACATGGGTACACCACTATAACCAGAGATTTAATGTTTCCTAACTTCCATTAAAAGAAAATCATCAAACATGAAACTACCAGTTCAAACAGTTGTAGTGACCTATAGAACATGACTTGGAGAGTTTGGCCTGAGAACACGTCAGGGATGCAGGCAGAGAAGCAAGAGTAGATGAGGTCTCCTGTTGAGACTACCTCTCAGTGGTGTAAGCAACCTCCTTTCTGCATTGCCACAAGCTTCCTTCTCCCCTTGAGGATGAGCCATCTATCTTGTACTTGTTTTTTCTGGGCAGGAGGCAAGCTGCAAGACTTCTTGACCTTTTTTCACTAGCTGCTAGCTTTGCCTCTTAGAGTCCCTTTTGTAGGCTGCATGATTAACAAGCTACTCTAGGCAGTCTCCATCCTGAACAATGTAAGAACTGTGAGTTTTCATTCCCTTTCCACTTCTCTAAAGAGCGGAAGTTGACTCCTCCATCCAGCTCTGAACAGATGGGAAGATGTGGTTCATACACCATAGAAGCAACAGAGTCATGAAAGGGAGTAACATCCCCTGAAGATCTGATCTAGCACTCAGACTGGTAGGGGTAAACTTTCTATGGTTTAAAGCAGATTTTAGTGCCACATTATTGTTGTGAACTCACTTGTCCTGCATGGAGGCATAGGTTGGTCTAGCTCAGCTTGTTAATGGGGAAAGAGATTAACTGAAGCTCTGCTCATGCAAGCAATGCAGCTATGGCTGTCTGGACTTCTCTCCACGTAATAACCCAGGCATTGTAACATCAATCATTTGTTGTCACTAAAATCCAGGATCACTTCAGGGGATGAAAGTGATAACATCTGAAGTGTTGTAAAATTTCTTTCCTTCCCTCATCTCCACACCCCATGTACCTGAAATTGCATCCAATTGTATGGAAGAGAAAAAATTCATATTCCTGTAGTGC
This sequence comes from Chlamydotis macqueenii, assembly GCF_036417535.1. Lineage (NCBI taxonomy): Eukaryota > Metazoa > Chordata > Aves > Otidiformes > Otididae > Chlamydotis > Chlamydotis macqueenii. The sequence continues at coordinate 136,357,740 of NC_141556.1, forward strand.
TTACTGACCTAAGGTCAGTGTTATCTTATTGGAAGTGAAAGCATGCATGTAGACTTCGTTTTCTTTTAATAAGAGTGAAACACTCGCTATGTACTTTCTTCTACTCAAGAATTACGTTTTACAGAAGGGATATATATCCCCTAATAAGCTCTTTTTCCTTTTTTTTTCCATTGCCTTTACTTTCTCAGTATCATCCTTTGAAAACCGCTTTAATAGTTCTCCAAATGAGAATGGTCTTTCTTTTCCATCGCTTTGAGCTCTTTCCTGTGTGTAAACTGAGATGTTTGGAAAGGCAATATGCTTTCAGATTATTAAAAAATAGTTTTGTTATTGTTTTTGCAAAGACCAGCAGCCACAAGATGTTATTAAATGTATTTCTGAATACATTTAATATTCAATTACAAGGCAGAAGAGATGGCTCAGAACAAATCTCAGGATGGGCAGACTCCTTTGGGAAATGTCATCTCCAAACTGAAGACTTTTTAGCTATGAGGGCAATAAGCCATTGGAATATGATCCCAAAGGACATAAGCAGCATTCTAGTGTCTGGAGACTTTAAATCTAAATTGGAAACAAAACCCTAGCCACTCACTTCAGTGGGGATAGGATTTCACTCTGAACATTCTCTGAACACGATATCTCACTAAGGTGCTTGAACTCATTATGGTTTTCATGAAAAGACTGACTGATGTTTTAGGGACTGTTACGTGCAGGTTGGAATAGATGTTCCTAATGGGTGCAGTAGAGGATTTAAAACCTCTGAAAGATTCTATGCGTATTTCAATCTAATCTTCTAAGACATCTGTATTTTCTACCTGAGGAGCACAACGTGCTTTACAGCTATTGATGAACTGAGTTTTAGCAGTCCTGTGAGATCAGTAAACATGTGCTTGCTACAGATGCAGAAACTGAGGCACACAATGTTGAAGTAGCTTTCCAAGAGCCACAGAAAGGAATAAAAACATCCTCGTCCTGTGATCCCTCTGCAACACTTCCAGCCTGACCTGACACCTGACTCTCAGAAGTGGTACCTGCCTTTCAGGCCACTGGTGAGATACACCCCTGTGAACTACACATGAGGAAGATTAAGCTATGGCAGGATGCAGGGAAGGGGATAGCGTGCTTCAGCTGACATGCAATCTTCTGCCTACTGTTCTCAAGGTTACCAAGCCATTATTAGACAAATGGTGGGAAAAAAAGGACGAAATCACATTAGAAGAAACAGTTCCTTTGAAAAGTAGAGGCTAAGTGAGAATAGGCTGGAAAGGACAACATTTGACAATAGTCTTTGAACAAGATTTGCCACTTCTAGCAAGGCAATAATACAGTAATTATGTGAGAAAGACTGATTGATGTTGTTTTCCATCCCACGGAGTTGAGAGAAGAAGATAGCAGACACTTTTGACAAGAAACCTGTAGAAATGATTTTGTTCATTTATCTCTGATGATTTCTGGTCACTAATATTTTAAAACAGCAACAACAAAAGCATATTTAGCTTTATGCAGGTATAATTGGTCATAATTGCTTTTGATTTTTTTTTCATCAGTGCTTAAATTTCCAGTGAAAATTAATTTCCTACCAATACACTTGACCTGAAGGAATCCTAAGGAATACAGGTTGGAATTATATCCTGAGCTGTTGGTTTTTATGATGTCCCTGATCATGGCTCTGAATGGTTTTAAAAATTCATTTACAATTCAGAAATGAGTCACAGTAGTCCTTCATTATATATGGAGAAAATAAGTCTAATGACTTCCACTGGGATGATACTGCATTCCAGTAGAAGGACTGTAAAATCTATTTCTGCTTATGGCACTTCTGTTTTTAACTCCTTCTTCTGACTCTCTTATCTTGAAGAACACAAAAAAATTCCTGAGAAGTACTTTTTGTATCCATAACAGCTAAAGGAAACCCATTTTTCCAAAATACTTTCTGGGAAAATAAATTTTCAAGTGTAGGGGAAAAAAATCCCACCTATAATACCCTAAAAAAAAAAAAAACAGTTTGTCTATGAAAACAAAAGAGCATCAAACAAACATTTCTGCTAAATTCATGCAACAAACACCCATAAATCTTAAGCTAGTTATTTGCAGGTGTACGGGGGTATGATAATATTAAATTGATCAACACATATGTTTACACATTCAGCATTACTGTACAAGACTCACTGATGTTACCTACTACTTATATAGCAATAGTTACTTTAACCTGTTATTTTATAAGTGATGTTACTTATTGCTAGATACGTACTAGTTAAATAAAAATGTATCAAAAGGTACCCATGGTAACTGTTGGTAGCTATTAATTCTATTATCTATATTTGATTCAGCATCCTGGTTCTTTTACTTACATGATTTCATAAATGCTAAAATGTATTTTCAGTGGTTCCATCATTTTCTTTGTTACTTTACCTACGTACTTGTGTCCTTCTAACACAGATAAATGGCTGCTTTGAAAAAAGGAGGCAAAAAAGGAAGAAAAAGAGTAAGACAAATATTTCTTGTTCAGGTTAACTGCTTTTATTTCAGCATCTATTCAGTTCTTATTCAGTATGTATTTAGTTGTACAACAAATCTGGCTTCCCCTTTCAGACTTCCTCCATTACTCTTTCTGTGCCATGGTTCTCTGTCCTGGTCTCAGGTGTGTAAATGGTAAGCACTTCAGGGGGGGAAGTCTTTTATGACTATCAAAGCGATTCCTGGTCTTTTGAAGGCCTGTAAGGTATAAGGGCTCATTTGGTAAAAAAAAAAAAAATGAAAATCTGGTATAACACTCTCATAAATTAGCCAGTCCCTGTAGTAAAGGAGATTGGTCGTTCACAGTAGCTTTGACATGAAAAGCACTATTGAAACTTGCCCATGTACATATTTCAGTGCTGAAACTTCTGCATATGTTTCCATTATTCTCCATGTGACAGGAATAAAGGAAATTCCAATTCATTTTTAGGTGAGGAGGAACAATGCATTATCTGGAAAGAGTTTTTAATTAATTAAATAATTGCATAGGTGGCTACATGCACAAAAGACTAAGAAAGATGCAGAGGAGACAAGTCTGTTATTTCAAATTTTGGCTTTGGAAGAAAAGTACTGTATTTGAAAGAATGGATGAACAGATTGCTCACAACTTTGGGGCATGCTTCCAGGGGCTGGATTCATACGTATGCTTAAAACAACAGGGAATAAGGCCTTTATCTCTACATGAAGCCATTTGTCCTGTGTGTAGGGCAGAGAAACGAAGACTCAGGCCAAATGCATGCAACCCACTACTGATTCCCAAGGAAATAAGTCTGATATTCAAGCAATCACAACCAGAGGGAATAGCTTAAGCTACTTAATAACAGTGGTTGTAGAATACATGTATTTTTTTCTACATTTAGCAAGAGGAGGAATAAATTAAATCAACTCAAGAAGGAATTAGACAGTATTTTGTATGAATAATTCAAGCAAACTCTGCCTAAGCCTTGTTAGGTGTTAATGCGGCTTTAAGTTTCTGAACACCTAAAACTAGGCAGGCAAAGCAGAAAAGCTAGCGAGAGCGGTGAAACCCTGTTTGAACTGTGTACTTCTATAGGTGTCATATAATGCTTCCAGAAACAAGGGAGGATGATGAAGTATGAGGGTGCTGGCGCAGGTGGAAATGGAATAATAAATGTGCCTGTTCCCCTGGAGAAGGATGATGGGAGGATGGGACTGTTGTTACCGACTGTGTGTCCTCGATGCTGCTGCTGTAGCTTCTAAGGAAGGGGAAATCTACGAAACGATCTACATTCATTTCGCTGAAAGGCTCTGTCCAGTTCTGAACCTCTGACAGCAATCTCAGAAGGCCCTTTGATTTATTCTGGGACAAACTAAGGGACTTCACTTGGTAAATACTTCTGGTTTCTATCCAACTTAGCTTCTGCTTATCCTTCAGTATTTATTACTGGTATGTGGATCAAGCTGTATCTCTGTCAAATAAGAAACTTCATCTACCCGCTACCACAACAGCTACATTTGCCTTGTACACTGGTACAGACAAGAGTGGGGACAATACAGTTTCAGCTGAAGGATTTAGTTATTTAACAACCTCACAGAACAGGCAAATTACCAGAATGCTGTAACAGCTTGCCCTTTCAGGAAGCCTTTCTGTCACAGTCAACCCTCACAACTGCACATTTCATTCACTTTTAAAGGATCTTGCTAACATTTGGTTCCTTTCCTCTTTCCCCCTCTCTCCAAAAACAAAGCGAAACAAACTAGGAAAAAGCCTTTAAGCCTTGAAAAGGATACAAAACTAAGGTTGCTTGAAGATTGCTATGTATATTGCCACTAATGCCATACAGAAGGGTCAAAGATACTACAGAGAGAACTGCTGGCCCTAAAATAGACCACTTTAAAATATATCCTACCTTGATTTTTACCTGTAGTGCAGCAAAAAGCTGCAATCTGTCTAATTCAGGTAGGTCTCTTCATTTCCCTGTGTACCAGTCCAGCAAATTCAACATCTACTCTCTCACTTCCTAGTTCAGGACTCTGACCTCAATACTCTGAGCTGGCAGTCTGTTGGCACCCAAATGCACTCATTGTTTCAACATCTAGTGAGGTGTTTATATTGAATAATATGGACTGATCCATGAGGGCTTCAAATGCTTCCTCTGGGGCCTCTCTCCTCCCACAGCTTTCTGCATACTCTCACCATAGCTAGTTAATATTTATTTTTTCTTTAAAAAAAAAAAAAAAGACAGTCCAGTTGGTCAGAGTTTCCCCACCAGCTCGTCTCCTTCCCCTCTGCTATCTCAGGTGTCCCTCGTGGGTCAAAACTGGGAAAGAGAAGGACTGCATGCTGCTTGTTGTACAGAGAGAGACATCTTACGAAGACACGCATTTTGCCACTAGTGAGAGACAACTGAATAAGCTAGAGCAGGGAAGGGGAAGGCTGTGTTAGGGCGATTTAGTGGGAAAAAAAAAGAAAAGTGACCTATGCATCCCTCTGCAAGCTCCCAGCTGCCCTTCTCCAGCTTTGGCACGTGATTCCTCCTACAGAGCAAAGCACAACCCCCTCCTCACGTCACTCCTCTCTCCCAAAGTGAATGGCTTTGCCACCATGCAAAAGGACAGGGAAGGGATTTTGCTTCTGTTCTCCAGGCATTGAAATTAATTTTGACTCTGCTGTGGCTGTGCTTTGAGCTGGCTCAGAGTTAAGTCATGGCTTGATAACGTGCATTGCATTAACGTCGGGGGTGGAGGAGCGATCAGCAAAGGGAGAAAAGGCTCACCACTCATTCTTAATGACGTTTTACACAATCAACCAAGATTATGTCAGCCTGGTGATCCGAGCGAGGAAAATTAGAGCTGGGGCTCCTTAGCTCCTTTTTCATTGGTTTGTGGCTTGGGCTTCCTTGTTACGGGCAGGTCTGATAATAATCCTCCAAACAAGTAGCAGTACATTGTCCCTTACCAGAATGTGCTTTCTCTTGTTAGAGCCTAGTTTCCATTTGCACTGGCTTACTTCGGTCTTTCTAGGCAGTTAAACCCCAGCATACGTGTGAAGGATGCCTTCAAGGGGCCCCGTGGCACAGTGTTGCCCTATCTCATGGATACAGGGAGCTTTGCCTATATTTGCCATATTTTGGCAACTGCCAGCTTGTCTCAGGGCACCATGTGCAAAAGCCTGGAAGCCAGGGACAGTTGTAAATATAATTAATAATGAAGAGTGTGAGGAGCCTGGGAGAAAGAAGGGTAGAGGTACCAAGATGAGAGGAGAGGAGGTTGGTACTAGGTAAGGAGCTGGGACAGGAGAATGGGAGAAAGCAAGAGACAAGGTTAGCACCACAGTGGTGAGGGGGGGCACCAGTGTGACAGCCAACTGCAAAGGTGTGACTGCATCGGGACCAGGGTGTTGGGGATGGGATGGGATGGGATGCATCCTAGCTGGATGAGGAGACTGAGACCAGACCAAAGAGCCAGGAGATAGGGGTGATGGTTGGGGATGAGGAAAAAGAAATAGAAGTGACAGAAAGGTAGGAGAAGGGTTTTTCTCCACACTGAAAACATTTCCACAAAAAAAAAAAATCAGAGCCCTATGAAGTTTTCTGTCTTTTGACCAGATTCCCAGATCCTAAACTTGAGTTCAGGGCTTGAGCATGCAATTTCCTTTACCAGTTGCTATTTTCCATCACTCCAGACCTCTCAAGGAGGCGACACCTTTGTCTGCAGGGTAGGGCAAGGGCTCACAAAATCCTGCCTCCCACTGCCTGCCTGCCACTCTTCTATGCTAGAAGAAGTAGGTATCTCCTTTGCTTTGTCCTCAGACTGCCTGTCTACTTGTCCTGGGTTGTATGAAAGAAATGCCACAACAGTTAACAGACACAGATCTTTAAGATTCATTGGTAGAGAGTGCTCAAAATACTTGATGTTAGGGTGTGTGCAAGTACTAGGCACAGTTTTCTTCAGGGAAAGAGTGCCTTCTGAATATAGGATAAATACCAGAGTGAGAAAAAGAAATAACAAATAAAACAGAGGATGTTTAAAAGGCTGTAATAGGCAGGAGATGGATCAGTAGAAGAACATGTGGGGTTTTTTTGACCAGTGCTCTTTTTAGTGATAGGGATCCAAGCCAGCTTCCCTTTCAATGCCAAATACATCTATTGAAGTCCGAGCAACAGACTTAATTGCAGCAGGAAATTGCTGTTTTAAAAAGCATATCTGTAAAGAATGGGAGAATGCATATGGCATGTATGTGCCTAGACAGTTTTGCTAAATAAACCATGAATTTTGACAAGTGTGTATCTGTAAGTTTGCCATGGAAATAGGATTGTATAACATCACAGCTGAAACAAAAGTTCAGCCTCTGAAAACTGTGGAGGCGTACTGCTAAAATGTTTGCTTCGAATGTTAGCTGACTAGTTTCATAACTCCCATGCATCTAGTTAATGCTCTTTTAGACAATACATGGAAAGGGTGGATGCCAGGACTGTACAATAAAAGTATTAAAATTGTTATAACTAACAGTCAGAGCCCAATTTCAGTGTTTCAGAAAATGACAGAAATTTCTTGCATTAGAAAATTTAAGCGATGATACTTCCCAGTTTGTTTATACAGGATTCTATCAAGCAGAGGTGTGGAGAAATATTTAGTTCTCTGTTTAATGAGAAAATTACACTGTAAGGGTATTAACTGGTTAACTGGGGGAACTGGCTATTTCGGCAAACCAATAAGGAATGGACTGTAAAGGCTTTCTCTTTCAGGTTGTTAATACAGAGCCATTCCCCCGGTGCCAAGATCAGGAACTACAGTGAAGAGGAGCTCTTTCTGTTAGTGACCCCGTGATTCAGCTCAGGAGTCTCATCCAGAACCCAGAGAGTACGTTCTCACTCTGTAAACCACTGGCATGTTTGGGAAAGTGTCAGCTGTCCTATCAACCAAGACCAAGAACTAGAGAGCTGAAAAAGCACACCCTCACAAGACGCCTAGGAGTGGTAATTGTGGCACAGGTTTGGGATGCTAATTGCTTCATTGGGGAAACAAACTGCCATCAGCCATAAGGTAAGCATGGACATCTCTATCCAAAAGATAAGCAGCAGGGCCAGGGTTCAGAGCAGATTTTGTTGCATCCAGCACTCAAAGTCACCTTGCACTGTCTTTGCAGATCAGTCATTCCCATCTTGGCCTGTGTTTAGTGGATGCAAGATCTAAAGTAACAAAACCAAGTTTTTCAAATTTGACCTGAATTTCAAAATTATTGGGATCATTCTTAGTCTACACTGAAGGTCTGTTTTGTAATTCACACAAAGCATGACCACAGAGTCTTTTCCAGGTGCCTTTGGCTACCCCTTGTTGTAGAGGGCTTTCTTACCCCGTTCTGGGTCAGTGCACGGCAAAAGCAAAGGCATCCTGTTCCTGGCATATGCACCAGGAATGACGACTCCATCGTAGCCCAGTTTTGCTCTGGCTCAAAAGGAGAGCTGGCTGGGATAGAGGGAAGGGTGATGGGGTACATATGTACACACCTGTGCATGCAGGTATGGACATGCACACATGTGTGTATGTGCACATGTGTTGGCAGACAGGTTCTTTAAAATGCAGCCCTGGAGGAAACACATTGCTGAAGGAGCCAAAGTGTCCATTTCTCCTGTTCAGTAGCTACAAAATGTCCCAAGCAGTGTACAAGGCCTGCCCTACCAAGTGCTTCTCAGGTTGGCAGGATTTCCCAAGGGAAAATGGTCCAGCTATTGCTGTGGCATCTTTCATTGTTTGTAAGAAAATCGTTTATTAGGACTATATTAATGCTAGTGTCCCCAGTAATAAAAAGCAGGTAACATATAAGGCATAGGTCTACATCTTAATTCAATCTCTCTAGACAGTGACCCTTCCAAAATTGTATGATGGAATTCCTTGGTTTATACAGAGCTGACAACCTGATTCTGCTTTTATCTTGTGCCCAACAGGTTTTGTCTGGCATATGCACGTGTCACAAGTCCAGACTAACGCACTACACATGACAGAAGTCGAGTGCAGGAATAGTCAAGGTATGCACAAAAGCATTTTTGCACAGAGACACAAATCACTGTGTCATGGTTTTACAGGTGTCCTCTCCCTCCATCACACGAAACATCCGTGGACCACTTGCAGTATACAGGGAAGGGCATGCCATGGAGGGCTTTAACAGGGGATGAATGTACCTTCTTTTTCTCTTTGCTCCCATGGATTGGTTGGAGATAAAGATAAATTGGAGTCTCATTAGCACAAAGCTTTGAAAAAACCCTTGAAGTCTGGCTCTGACTACACCCCTTACATGGCTCTACTCTACAACAGGGTAGTGTTACTTGCAAGACTGGGGCAGCAGAGCAAATACGAAGCATGTCAGTAGGAAAATTGAGATTCACCAAATGGCAAAGATCCTGTTACAATAGTTTGTCTCCTCCCACGACCAAGACACTTGATCTATTAAATCACGGAAATCGCAAACCCTGCAGTTCCAGTGCACTGGGAGGATTGTATTAAACTCAGTCAGCAATTACCAGTAATATGGGAGAAAAATCCTTACTCTGAAAGTAAGCCTTAAAAGGTCATAATGTAATCGCTGTCACTGATGGTCTCCGCAGTGGCTGTTAGTCTGATTGTAAAGCACCAGAGAAGAAATGCAGATGCCTAAGTTGAATGCAACCCCCTAAACTGCTATTTCTGTCACAGTGTTATTGGCAAAATTACAGACACAGCACACATCAGCTTTCTCCACACTTGCTAGCCTTAATAAATTTACCTTTATTCTTCACCAAATTTCCGCTTTATTGTTGTTCTGTGAATGCTCATTACGAGCAAGCACAGAAATGCCAACTGAGACAGGGAAAGTGGGAAGCCTGCCAAGGAGTCAGTGGGAGATTCAGACAAGTTTTCCAGGCCCTTTGCATTACTCACAGAAAATGTAATACTCGAGTTAAAGCTGCGCTGCTGGGCTAGGTCTGGAGCTGGACATGGTGGCACCTTCTGCTGCAATGAGATGTGGAATAGAGATGTCTGGAGCCTGATTTGGGTGCTGGGGATTTGCACCCTGACAGGTGTTACAAGCTGCCAGCTTCCACCAGTATTGGCTGTTTCCAGCTCCCTCACACTCACAAGCTCAACAGCAGAGGCATTTCTTGATGCCAGTTCTTCATCCCGAGGGCACTCCCCGCTCAGCCACACCTGCAGTTCCCTTCCCAAGGGGGCCCTGAACCCCCTGCGCTGCTGCACATCCCTAAGGCAACTGGCAGAACACATTTCAGCTGTCCCTTGTCTGCTGCCAGAATCCCACTCGCATACCACAGCCTGGTTAAGCGCAGCAGTCAGCAGAGTTGATCTCAATCCATTTTTAAGGTAGTGCAGGTAAACTTCATTAAATTCTCTTGCAGATGCTCTCATATAGAATTAGAAAGGTGTTGGAGTGATTTAGTGCTTGGACTGCAAGTTTTGAGATAACATGTTACTGCATGCCAGCTCCTACGTAAGCACTGGTGTGTGCTCTCTGCCCTAGCACCACTCTAGCTTGAATGGCTTCACGTTTGCTACATATAAAGAATTATTGACAATTACTACAGATTCCTCATACATCATAATTTGCAATCTAATAGCTTGCTGCCTCTACTACACCATTTAGTTTATATCACTTTGAAAATAATTTCTGCTTAATTGAGTTAAGGTCAACTCTTATTGAGAGTGTTGGCACAGTGACTAAATGCAGTTCAGCTTATTTATTCTTAACTCGTATTTTAACATTCCTGAGTGTTAATGTACAAGAAGCTGATTTTTTAATACAGGAAACAAATAATTAGGAACATCCTGAGCAGTACAGCTGTTTAGCTTCACTGCACGTTGTGATGCTACACCTCTGACTATGCCCAATCCTACTGAAACTAAAATGGTCTCCTCTTCCTGGCAAATCAGCTTCTTATTGTAAAATCATTCAGTAAGTTACTGCTAATAGTGGCTTTACAAATGTCCCGTGTGCTTCTTGAATGGCTCTAATTTGCTTAATAAAAGGTCAATTTTTAGTTAATCAAAAGCTTCTCAGTGGATTCTGAATTAACAGTTGGCTTGCTGACAGGTAAAATTAATTAGAATTTTTTTTTTCTCCTGCTAAAAGAGTAAAATAATCTCTTGCTCAAACACAGTTGTGATACAAGCTACCAGGAGGCATCTCAGGCATTTATTTTCTGAAAAACTAATAATGTCAAACTTAGTAAAAAATAATAAGTCATGAATACTGGGGCTTGTGTACAGCTATCTTTGCTATTAAACTGATTTTAAACAATATAAGTTTGCGGCCTTAAAGCTGCTCCTCCTTCTCTGCTTCATCTTAGTCCTAAACACCATAGCAGCTCACCTGGCCACAGGAAAGGCCTCTTTCTGCCATCTTCCCACAGCACCCTGCCTGCCTCGTACAAACCCACAAGCACTCTCTTCTTCGTTAAAAAAAAAAAAAAAGAAGATATGACTGCATGGGACTAAAGTGGCCATCAGCATCCTAACTGTCATGCCAGAACCCAGATGCCACAAGTTTCTGAGTAACAGTCACTCCTGCAGCTTCCAAACCAGGCTCAATATCTCTGCGGCACAAGCTCGGGCTTGTAGCAAAATGCAGCCTTTCAGACAAAACCTCAGCTGGTTAATGTAACCACCAATGCTCTAAGGAAAGATGAGACAATTCCTGTATTGACTCAAATCTAAAGCAAGCCTGAATCTAAGGTGACCTTCAGCTTTAGAAGAGCAGAATTTGCAGAGTGACATACTGCGTGTCAAAACATCAAACACTCCATGCTGCCTCTCAGCCCTCTTCCCTCCAGTCCCAGGCACAGCTGAGCCAAAATTTCTCTTTCCTCAGTCAGCCCTTGCCTGAATCCCAGACACCCTTCCTGCCATGTAGAAACAGCCCCATAACCCCTTGGAGGGGCACAACCACCTCAGCACAAGCCCCCCGCCTCTCCCACTCTGCTTTCCTGACCTCTGTTGCCCATCAGCCCGGGGCACCTGCCTCCTAACTCAAGGGCCTTAAACAACTATGCGAGTAACACTGCTTCAAGCCAGCTGTGAAGCAGGTGAGGGATCACTACTGGAGGGGTTCATGAACACACATTCTACCTCCCTGAACAAAATGGTACTTGTCCTGCAGCCGCGATCACAAGTCCCATCATATTATGACAGAACATCCCAAGGTGAAGCCCTTTCTGCTTTAGGCATTTTATAGCATATGCACCAAAGTGAGATGGGAAATTGTCAAATGAGCTCTAGAAGATTCTTATTGCCAAATACAAGTCTATTTTTTAAAATACAGCTAGAGTCATTACAGTTCTGCAGTGTTTAATCAAGGAGGGGTTTATTTTTGTGTTTTTTCTCCCTCAAATTAACTTATAATAGCTATTAGTGCACCTGGCTCAATTCTGGAGAAAGTCATAGCCAGCTCCAAACCTCTGGCCAGAGCCTGAAAGGTGCAGAGTAACACTGAGTTTATGTGGAACTTAATAGGAACTGAAGGTATGTAGCACTTCACTTCGTAGGGCTTGGCCTGGACACGTCATACTCCTCCCCTCCAAAGAGCAAGTACCGACGTAAAATGCTGAAACTGAAAGTAATCTCTTTTAGACATATCGATGCATACCTACTATGGTTTCCTAACAAGGCTTATCAAGCATTGCTATCCATATGTCTACCTGTCATTCCAAATAGCTTGTGAAGCTGCTGGCTGATTTCGAGGAGATTTGACAGAGTAGCAGGAGAATCAGGGGTGTTTGGCTTGAACGTGATTCATGGAAAGAGGAAGCCAGGCGGAGAAACGACAGCCACCCAAGCTGAACCAGTGTCCACATGGTAGCTCAACCTCAAGACACAAATCTTCAGGGAATCAAAGCATAAGACTAGCTCCACTGCTCACTGAACTGCTTCTTTGCCGCCCTGAAATCCATCAATAACACCTGCTGGAAGCTTCATTGCAAGTGGAGCAGGCGCCTCAGTGAGCCAAAGGTTCCACAGACAGCTAACAAATCACATATACCTCCTAACAGGAAGGTCGATCAGCTCCTGTGTTTCTATTCATGTATTAAATGAATAATACTTACCCTAGAACCGAAAGAGAAAAAACAAGCCATGTCACTGCCAGAGTTCATCCTACCAGCAGTGACCTCAATGAGTGTTAGATCAGTTAATTTAAACATACTAATTTTCAGCTTAAAAACAAACAGAAAAGCAAAGTGAATGAAGTGGAACATTAAAGTCACTTCAGCATCTTAAGATGCTTTATCCCGAAAGGTGTAGGCACTGAAGAACAGGAATCAAAAGCAACTCTATTTGATGGCTTTTCAGTGTGTGACATAAATGTTCATGAAAAGAGTTATGAAAAGAGTTGGTGAAGCCTACTGAGTCCCCTGTACCTTCACCTCCCACGCCTGGTCTTTACTGGACTTCAAAACACAGTGGGGTTGACCTCCTCTGGTAGGATACCCATGGGATTACAAAAGAAAATTGCATTTGTACCAATAGCTTGTTACATATCTCATTAGGGCTTACTATTTTCAACGATTAGTAGCCATCTCAACGGACCTTGCACGTTGTGTTATGGAGAGAGAGTGGAAGCATGCCATATGTGCAAGTATAAATGCATATTTCAAGATTTATTTTAGCTGAGACTAAACTGATAACAATAAGAAAGATGTGCTATTAGGATAAGAAATGCACACTGTTCACTGTTATAAAGATTTGTATCCACACTTCCCTTATTTGTTGTCTGTCTTTATATGGTGCCCTTTAGAGGTTTTTATTTTGCTCTATATAATGGCAGGAGAAGCATAATTATTCTTGTGAGAAGCTGATGTTGTTCGTGCTATTTCGTTCCTTTTCCCATTGCTTCCTACGGTAAATGAAAGAACAGTCTGTACAGTAGCTTTTTTTTCTTTTTTTTTCTCAAATACAACTTCTTTTTCTTTGTGTGAAATGGTCACCAGCAAAGCCTTATCCCTCAGACTAGGGGAACGGCGGCTGCCGTGGCAGCTGTCCCACATGCCTGGGCCCTGGCACTGGTGGGTCCTGCAGGACAACTCTCCTGTTCCCACAAGCCTTGCCAGAGGAGCTGATTAATGGGGTAGTTTATCCCAGATCTAGGTTGGGACATATGTTGATAAATCTCTCTGCCCTGCAGGGGTGCATGATAGGGAAGGACGTTGTGACCAGTGCCCTTTCAACGTCTCGGGTACCTGCTTATAGTAAGCCCATAGAAAACTGCTGGTGTCATTTACAACTCTTGGGCTGGTCTCTGCTGCTCCTAGGGGACAAAAATACAGTTCATCTCCCCCAAACCAGGAAAGCATAGGATGCCTTACAAGCAAATAGGCAGGGGCACATGTCCAAGTGCATCTGCCAAGCCTGAATACATCATCCTAACTCAGAGGAATACCTTGGATGAGAGAAAAGGATGCAATTGTTCCCATTCCCTTGATTCCCAGTGAAAAAAAGAAACAGTAACATTGTTGTGCAGTTAATACAGTCACAGCTGAAAGACCCAGACTATGGCCAACTGCACAGCAGCACATCAACCAACATACAGCCCTCCAAAAGCAAGCAGAGAAGTCATTCCCCCTCCCTTTTCCCTCCCCAGATCCAGAACTTCCTCCCCTTAAAATCCTTTTGAATCTACAAAGATGAAAGGAATAAAGAGTAGGTGGAGCCAACAGAGCTTTGTGCCATACCCCAACTCCCAGCAGGGATGAGGGAAGCCTGGTCAGGCAGAAGGAGATTAGAGGTCAGTAAGTGTTGTGAGATACAGGTTTTCACCTGACAGTTGCTGTATCAGAAACACATCCTTTCCACTTAAGAGGTCTGACTGTTTTTATATCCATATTATTGGTTGCAAACAACATCTGAATATCTTTGTGTATTCCTAAGCAGTTTTAAAGATTTTTCTGGAGTCTGGTTTGTGTATAATGATCAAAAAAGACACCTCCAATTAGTAATGAAATTCAGCCAGGACTGCTAATCTTATCAAAGATTAAAACAGAAGCAAAATTTTACTTTATCACTGCACTAGCCTAAAATGCTGTCAACATCTTTTTCTTCGTGCCAATCCTTCTCTCATCCCTCCAGACCCATTCTCCTTGCTGCAGTTTTTGCAGCTGCGTATTCCGGTCTTCAGCACCAACACACGGTATCGCGGTAGAAACACGTCCTCTCTACTCTCTTATACTGGAGGGGGCTTTTGACCTTTTAAGAGAAGAAAGAAACAGACTTTCCTACAGCCGTTTAAAAAATTAAGTGTGTACTAGCTTAAGAGTTACCCTGGAGTCATCATCTCTATCTGCCCTTTCATGACTGTTTTTAACTTGATTTTTCTCCCTCTTTCAACTGCTCCTGAAAACTTTGCAGCCCCCTGCAACACTGCACATGCACAAGGCGTTCTCTGCTGAGGTCACCCTCTGAGGGTGCACACCCCGGCATGCTGAGGGACACACGGACCTCAGTCTGTCCCCACATAATGCGGGGACAATTCTTAACACCGTGGCTCACCTGCTTTGTGAATCTATTGCCAACGCGGAAAGCGGCTACCAAATTAAGCGTTGTTACTCACGGGCAAAACTGCTCCTCTTCCCCTTCGTCCGTGACTCCACTGATGTCCCAGGGAATGCAAAGGGTTTGCTTCTTCCCGCTGCCAAAGTCCCTCTCCATGATGGAGATGGGAATAAATCACTGCCCCTGCCCTTTGTGGAAGCAAGGAGCGCATGAAGAAGCTCTGCGCCTGCTGGCCCTCAGCTGGAAAAGGCTGGTGCAAGCTGGGCTTCCTCTGTCAGGGCAACTCAGGGGAAGGAAAATTGCACAGAGGAGAGAAGGGGGGAGAGTGACGGCATCACCTTTCATCATTTTGCGAGTTGGAAACAAGATACGGTTAAGAAGTCATGTGCTCCAGTGATTTACAAACACAATGGCTGCATAGGAAGCCGCATGAGGTTTTCTTCGGAACAGAAGCAGCAGGTTTTATTGATATTTTGTCCAACATCCAGGCTTAGAGATTGCCCATCACATATAAAGGAGAGTGTTAGAGCACTTAAAAATATATTAAAACAGTTTTAAAACCCACACAGCTGGGGGATGGTGTTTCCTCCAACCAGTTAGCAGAAGTGTAGGATTTAGCACTTTCAGTAGCAGACTGAAAACCTCTCCAAGGCAGTAAGTGGAGCCTTGGATCCCAAGCTTAGCACTCATATTTGATAAGGAAAAATAGCCTCCTTTTCTGAACCAGGCCAATTTACTACAGGGATAAGGAAGATGATACCATGAGTGTGGCTCTGTGTGTATCCACATTCCCCTTTCAAGTGAAAAATGAGGAAAACAGCAGCAGTCTTCCACTCGGTATTGAATCAAGCCAGGATGCTGGCAGGGGAGTCTTACACAACAGAGTAAATAAAGCGCATCCCTTTCCTTGTGTGTCTCAGTCTGGAAGGGGCGAACCATATAATTCTTGTAGAAACAAGGAGAGGGGCTTTGCTTACAGGAGAATACTGTGAACTCACATTTCAAGCGTTTAAAGTCCACCTAAAGGGAACTTTAAGTGTAGCATGACCAGAGAGGAAGAGAATGCTGTCAGGTACTTAGCCAGCCGGAAAAGGAAAGAAAGAGAGATACTGAGCACAGGGGAGCAGGTTGAATGTCTCTGAAAGTCTTATCTCCAATTGTGGGATACAGAGAATGATTTAAAGGGATATTGTAAATTCAAATTCAATGTTTTAAATAATTTATAGCTAGAATTTAAATCCCTTGAACAGTCTATCCCTACACTGGTTTGGCTTCTTTCATCTGCTTAATATATTTCACACCTCTCCTCTAGCACAAACTGAATTTAAAGAGACTAGAGTTTTTTTTGAGAAAACAAGTTCAGATTTGGTAGTAAATGCAGGAAACATTTTGCACCAAAAAAAAGGACTCTTTGTCAGAGGAAGCTCTTTTAAAAATCTCAAGTGGGCTCAGTACCTCCTGGTGCTGAAGACCACTCCATTTCTTGAGGCACTCACAGCTCTCAGTTGCACTCTGGTCCAAAGGGAGAAAATGTGTAGGATCCTTGCACACCAGGCCCACCACGCAGGGAAAACGCTGCTAGACAACTGTGCAGTGCTGCAACAAGAGCTCATGGCTGGACCATCAAAAGTAATCCATGTATGCTATGCCTAGTGAGGCAGGGCTACATGGCCTCCTAGGTAAAAAAGGCAGAGCAAGAGCGGTGTTGCCGATAGGAAGAAGGCAGAGATCCCAGAAGAGGAAGAACATCCATCTCTAGGTCACAGTCTTGGGGTGTCTGGAGCCTGAGGATGGGAGTTCATCAGCACCCTGCTTGTTGCTTCTGCAAGGGGACCAGATCTTTCATGTATTTTGTAAGCAAGTTGTGCTGGAAATCACTGTCAACCTTCTCAGGGGAAACCAGCTCACTGCGGTGCTTTCAAGGGTAAGTACCCAGGAGCGAGGGTCTTCCCACTACACTCAGACTATGGCAGAAATTACAGTGGTAGCCTGGCTGGGCATTGCCCACTTCTGCCTGTCCACCTCCTCCTGGCTGTCTCTTGGTGTGTACAAAAGCTGTAAGCCTGGAAATGGGACTTTCTATTTTGGTTTGACAACGATTTGGCACTGTGAGTCCATGACAGGTAGTCAAGGCTCTGAGGTACAACTGCAGCGTGAAGAGCAATGAAGAGAGTGAGAAGGGTCTGGACTGGGGCACCATGCCCTGCACTGGAGGTGTTACAGAGGCTCAGGGACAGTAGAGCTGTATGACACAGAGGCCCCTGGACTGCTACAAATTAGTAGTAGTTCTTATTCCAAGCCCCAAAACACAGATTTGAACTCATGATATAAAATTACCTCTTCTTTCTGTCTAGCCCCTCTTTCCTAAGGTACCTTGGGAAGGTCCCTAAGGTACTTCTGGCAGTGTGTAAGATCTTGGACAGCATCATTTTAATCTGATGGCATTTCTGTTTCCCTCTCGAGCTGGACTGTGCTTGGTGTTCTCTCTTCCTCCTACATCTAAAATAAGGAGACTGCAGACGTTTCAACAATTCTCATACCGAAATTCCAAATGGTTATGAGTGCATTACAGAAAATGCTTTAAGTGACTGTGGCTCTTCAATTATTTATGGCAATATTATACCTCCAGATTTGCCTTAACATAAATAGTATCAAACAGGAGCAGAAAGAGAATAAGACATTTGAGTCTATTTTTGAGACACCTAAGATACCACAGAGCTCCACACCCACCCTCCAAGATCTGTTCGTCACACTGCTGCAGCAGAGAGTGTGTTGGTAATCCTGCCAGGGATGAGAGAAAATCCTCCCTGGAGCACATCGTACAGTCTGCAAGGTCCTTTGCAGTTATTACTGAAAATACCAGGTCCTCTGTTTGTTTCACTTAATGAAGGCTCTGGATGCATTTTACTTCGTGCTTTATTTCTAGTCTGAAAATCCTGGCACGGCTGGCACCGATGTCTTTTGTCCCAGTAGGGCACAGATGACTTTGTAGGTGGTCAGTGGGAGACCAGATGGCTTCTCTGAGCCCTGAGTGTGCAGGTCGCCCATTCCCAGTTAAGATACTCCTCCAGGCTTATTACTGCTGCTTCATTTTCCATGTCTCCAAAATGGCAGTCTATGGAGATTTAGGAGCACTTCACCACATAAAATGGACACTGCAGTAGTGTTTGGAGTCTTTAGCAGACAAGTGGTGAATCCCAGAGCCTGGATAATATATCTGCTCTTGCCTGCATGTGTTAGAAGGTGAGGAAATCCAAGAAAACACTCAATCCAAGAAAACACTCCTGAAGTGTTGCTGGGATAGCCTCCACTCATTCCTAGGGGCTCTGTGGCTTTGAGGAACGTCCTGCAGGTAAGACTGCCACAAGTAAGGAAGAAAATGTTCTCTCTCCTTTGAGACTTCTTTTCTGAAAGTGAATGTCAGTCCAGAAGTATAGTAATTGCCTCTATTGCAGAAAGCCAGTTTACACCGACACTTAGAGGAAATACCTTACCTGTACAGGTCCCCTCCTGAGATGGTTCTGCCCACTTTAGGCACAGCCGCAGTCCCCCAGTAACTCTAACAGCATCAGAGCTGGCTTCATTCCTCTCACTGTCACTGTCCAGAAATGCAAGTGATCTCTTTCAGATGGTTTAGGGGAAGATATTCAGAAATGTAAGGAAGAAAATTTACCTTATTTCATCTTAGACATCTCAAAATACCCCCTTGCTTAGGTATATGACTGTGTTGCAGTAATTTTCATAATTTGCTTATAACAATTAAGGAAAGTTAAACACAGCTCAGGGAGATGCATTCATATTCTTAATTTGACTTCCAAGAGCGATTCCATGGAAACTCGCAGGACTGCTCAGATAAACAGAGTCACAAAGATATGTAAGCTTTAGTGGCAATGGATTGGCCTGTATCCCAGTGAATTTTACAGACCTGCATCTTCGCTGATCAGTGCTCTTTCTTTGGAAATTTCTTCTGCAGCTGGGTTTGCAAGCAGGAGCACAGTGTACAACGGAGTCACACAGGCAGGCTCTGTACGTTGATGATTCACACCCTGCACAGCCACTCATCAAAGAATTGTATGAAAACCTCATTATCTTAAACCCAGTGGATAGTTAAAAAAAGGAAGGATAGTTAAAGAAAGGAAGGAAAAGGAAAAAGACAAACAAACCAACTCACCTATTGTTGAGAGTTTTCACAGGAATACATCAGAAAAATCCAATTCAGTCTTCCTTTTCCTATTGAAAAAAAAAACCCATCCAGCTCAAAGGCATTTTAAAAAGCTCCACCTGCCCTGAGCGTGCTCTGGTACACTCTCCCCTTCCTAAAGCTTGTGAAAATAAAAAGACCTGAAGAATACCTAATAGCAGACTTTCTATAGCTCAACCACACTCCTGCTGGGGAGCCTTTGCTGATTGCAAACCCATCTATGCAGTCCAGGAAGGAGAATTACTGGGAAAAATTAGATTCCCATACTTTCTGTAGCCTGATCCTACCCTTTCCCAGCTAGGGGGAGCAGATAGTGTTACCCATTGCTCCCCATGCAGTGGCAGTCAGTCAGATTTGGGCTCCATTTACAGACCTTCACCTTCAGATGGGTACCCGTGAAAAGATAATTCACTGAGTGCTTAGGGACATTTGCAACACATCCCTTTTACCTGTTATTATATTCAATAAAAGCAGAGAGAAGCCAAAGTGAGGTTTCATTTTCACCACAGCTAGGGCACAAGTGAAGGACCAATGTCAACAGAAGAAATCCAATGGGATATTGGCCTGAGATCACCCATTAATCACAGGCAATACCAGTCTAAGTGCACTGGCTGTGTCAGCTTTCCAACCTCAAAGACACCTTTGAAAGAGAGACGGGGTGGGGAGCGATGAGAGAGCGGTGGAGATAAACATTGCATACAGGGAGATAAACATCGCACATTCAATACTAGGAAACATTCAAACATTAAGGAAAGGAGATAGAAACTACAAGTAATAAGTAAACCTATATAGCATGAAGATTTCCTTTTAATTTTAAGAAAATTAGCATTTGTGCCCGTGCATGCAGTTTTCAGAAGAACAAAGCAGAAATTATGTGAGCTACAATATCCATCATCTTCTTTCTCATCTATGTTTCCATTATCTTTTGCAGAAAAACAAAGTTTATGAATGAGGAAGAGAAACAAAGTGTGTCATGTATCAGGTCTATGAGAATAACTTTGTTAATTTTCATACTGTGTAACAAGGTAGAACAAAAACATAGAAAGAAACCTTATCTTTTCTCACAGATAAAGGAGAAAAGGAAATATCTTTGTAATTAGTCAAATTGGTTTTGCCCTTCTCCTTTCTAGAACATAAATCAAATGTGAAATATTTCCAAAGTCATTATTTGCAAGCACTGCAAGGCTTCTGGGGGGATATTTAGGATCTAGAAGGTCACTATGAAGTTAATGAGCTTTTCATTCACAGGTAGCCTTCTAAAATACATTTTAATTGACATAAGGAACTTGAAGATGTTATGTTGTGTCTGGCTTTTTAAAAGAGGGAAGACACAATAGCTTTTTGCTTTTTTTTCAAATCAGATGGAAAATAAAAGTATTTTTGAGGTGGCACATGCTAGTGCTCAGCATCAGTCTGTGACGATCACTCAGGCACCAGCAAAGGTGCAGCCCATAATTTACAAGTTGAACGCAGGCCACCTCCGGGGATGAAAGCAGCAGGCTGCCTGTCTGCAGGTAGGGATTCTTGGACACACAATGCCTCCTGCAGGTCCTGACAGGCTGCTCTGGATGTCACCTTTCAATGAGGTCCCCACTGACTCTTACAATGTCTTTCTACCCAAAAAGAAGAGTCACCAGTGCCATAGCAAATCCTAATGCCAATTCAGAGGACTCCCTTGCAGCTCCTGCAGGCTCACAGTTCTAACCCTTTTAAACCCAGTCAGCAGCAGAGAGGAGAAAATTGGTCACTGCTTACTGCATTTTCTTTCTTTTAGTGTTTGAATCACGATGCTGGAATTGAATTTCCTCTAAGCTGGGCACTGTACAACAGTAAGAGGTAGTCAATAACCACAAAAGACTGCAATCTAGACAGATGGGAGGTGGAAAGAGAAATAAGACGGTGAGAGACACAGATTGGCCAAAGTCACACAATAGCAAAGAGCAAGTCAGTGCCCTATGGACAGAATAGGATTTCACCTTTTAATCAGAAACATACCTCATTTTTTTGTCATTTATAGCACTTTATTACCAACAGCAAATGATGCTTCCATGAAAGCAAAACAGTTCTCTCACTTGAAACACTTTCTAGGTTCTTCATTATCTCTGGTAACAGAAACCTAATAGAGAAAAGGCCAAGAATTAAGGACTAAATCATTAGTATTGTTGCTTTTATTATTAGCATAGCTGCCCTTCAGCTCCCCACAAATTGTACATACAGCTATAGTGAAGCTGAGCTTTTATTTCTTTCACTGAACGATATGGGTAAAATTATATCAGGTCTCACTACTGCTTTTTAATCCTTCCCAAATT
Source organism: Chlamydotis macqueenii (assembly GCF_036417535.1). Lineage (NCBI taxonomy): Eukaryota > Metazoa > Chordata > Aves > Otidiformes > Otididae > Chlamydotis > Chlamydotis macqueenii. Next base: position 136,379,259 of record NC_141556.1, read on the forward strand.
TTGAGGCTTTTTAGCTGGGGCAGGGGAAAGAGAAAACACAGTTGACTTTTATCATTAAAACTCAACAACTGTCATTAAAAGAACAGCAGCATGTCAGGCATAACTTGTCTGAGTCACGTGTGAACTCCGTCTCTGTGCTGCCAGCACACGTGTGTTGGTGAACAGAAGCTGACAGTGCAAATGGTGGCCCAAGGGTATCGGCAGCTCCAGGGACAGCCAGCGCCGTGCTGTGTGGGCTGCCCCTCTCACAGATTGCAGGCTGAGGGAAAGGCAGCACCAGTAACTTTGCTCCCTTCCTCTTGAAGCAGGTCTATCCTCCAAGTGGGCACTATCTGAATCTGTAATGTGGCTGTGCTGGTGGAGAGGAGGATTTGCTCAGAGAAACCCCATATTTTCCAGGGCCAAAAACCACACAGACACTGTGATGTGCCTCTGGCTCCCATGTAAAGTGTGTGGAAGGAGAATAAATGGAAATTATAAATGCAGGACCTGCAGCAAGTTAGCATGCATGCCCTCCCACCAGCTCAATGCCTAGCTTGCTGTCATCCCCTGACCCCATCGTACCCTGAGGACAGAGCGGGGCTCTCCCAGGCTGGGCTCAATCCACATCTCTTAGAAGTGCCCAACCCAATTCGGTTCTGCAGGAGTGCTAGAAAACCTGATCAAGCATATTTTGTAAACGAGTGGTCAAGTCATTATCTCATTAGATTGGCTTCTTTTATATCTCTGAAAAATAGAGAGAGAGCCCTCTGAGCTTCCTGGAGAGTAACAAGACAGCAACCGGTGAGATTGCCAGTCCCATTAGCACCCTGAATTTTATGTACCTCTTTGTACCCCAGTCATAAATGTGACATTTTCCTTAGGACTAGGTGATTGCTTCAGTGTTTAGCAGGCAGTAGCTTTTCACACAATACTGTATTTTGCTCCTGAGACATTAATTCTGTCACATATACAAAGCTGAATTCATGTGAGAGAAGAGGAGATTAATTGCTAAACAACAAAATTACTGTTTTCACAGAAGCATCCTTACAGGGGACAGATTTGGCTACCTTTGCTCATTTGCAGTAACCTCTTCCTCTTCACCGTGGATGGGTGAGTCAGGCTGCAGGAAGGTGGGCACAATTTGGCAGGTGGAAAGCAGCTCTCCGTTCTCCTTGAAACCTTCCCCTCCTCCAAGCCAAAGAGAAGCATCTGGAGTTGGAGTCCTAAACAAAGTTTTAAGTTTTAGAAAGCTGGTTTTATTGGGTATCACAGGTTCTTTCAAGCACTTCATCAGTTTGCGATGAAATGAGCTCAAAGAGCAGATGAGTGGCTCAAGTCAGTCTGATCAACAGAAAATGAGGAGGTATAAAAAAGGAGGCAATAAACACATTTCAGCTTCTAATTAATCTATCAAAAGCTCTGCTTTCCTTTTAGTCTAAAATAAAAGAGAATCTAACAAGATTTTTTTTAAAAGAATAGTTGTATGATTGTTGTACTTTTTCTTTTACTGAGATTGATTTTTAACCTTTCCTTATAAGAACAGATTTTTTAAAAAAACCTTTATGTAAGGAATATTACTAAGCAGCTTTTTCTCTTTTTGTAATATCTGCATGTGTGAATGGCAGACCAATTAGTACTGAAGTGTTGAAGGAACCTCAAAACACATTGCCTCTGACAGTGCTAACAATCAATAGATGGAGGACACAACAGTTTAACCCACAATTTCCCAGACTGTTTCTCTCCTCCTCTATGCATCTCTCCTCCCTGTGGCACCGTAATGAATATTAAAAGCATATAAACCATATTTTACTCTAGCTAAATTATAGAAAGAATTAAATTTTAAAAGTAGACCCACCCAGACATGCTAGTTCTCCCATTCCATGTCCCGTCACCTCGGGGCAGAAGGTGGGGACCACAGTACGGACTGTTTGCACTCCTGTTCCCTCTGCACACCCCATGTTTTGCTTCTGTGAGGAAGCAACATTGCAGCACCAGCCTGGATAGGATTGCTAAATGTTCTGACCGTTCAAGAAAAGCCCAATAACACAGCTTGTTCTCATATGGTAAGTGTAACGGTTTGCATAAAAATTCAGAGAGACACTGCTGGGGAAAACTGTTTTACTGGACTGTAAGACCTCATTGCATGGTAGAAATGGTGCAATCAATAAGCCCTACCTACAATTGCTTAAAAATAGAAGTCATTTAGAAACAATAACAGCTGACAAAACCAATTTAAACCATTGCAGTGCTAAAGGCCTGGTTACTACTTTGCATCCTGTGTCTTACACCTGCAGACATAGTGTGGACTTTTTCTTTGTGGCTCAGCTCTGTCAAAGCCAGTGAAAGTGGGAAAGATGCATTGTGCAGAGGGCTGCCAACCTGAGCACTATACATTAAATATAAGGATTCAAAGTAACGTACCTCTGTTTTCCACACTTAACAACAGCAACAGTTACCGTCAGCTGCATAAAGAGAATGAATCTGAAATCTGTTGCCAAATCAAACTTGAGCCTTAATGTGAAAACCAAGATTTTATAAAAAGGGTAGCAGTTATTAAGAAGACAGCTAATCAATCAACTACCAAGACACTCAGCTTCTCATCGTGTCTGGTGTCGTTTGTAAAACATGTTGAGATCCTTGACTGGAATGAGATCCAATAGAAAGGCGAGGAATGATTGTGGGCAATCACATCCTGGTGATGAAGTGCCAAGAAAACGTCAATAGTAGTCAAACGATAATTTTCCTGATTACAGCATGCAATCTAGGCTCCCACTTCCTCAGGGCTGATGCAGAGTTTTAGATCAACTGTTTCAGACAACTGAGTTACAAGCTGTGACTGGGCTGAAAAAAGGCACATATTGAAGTCTAAGCATATACCTTGGTAACACTGTCTTCAGGGGAATATAAGCACATCCTTAGTTTCATAAATGTGTTTAAGTACCCTCCTGATGGGAACGTGTTGTTAACAAGGCTTATTACAGTAATTTGTATTGGAGTCGTTTACAGGCCAGAGTCCCAGTGTGTTTGGCATAGTGCAAAAATTGGAGTATCAATTTCTTTACTCTATGAATTACAGAATCAAAGTACAAGAGAGAGAAAAAAACTGATTGGCAGAAAGAGATGGGAAGCAATAGGAACATATATGGCAATGGAATAGTGGAAAATAACAAGGTAAACAGTGGTCAATGCAGACGGAGAATGACTTTAATCTCATTTAACTTCAGATTTTACAGTATAAATTTGTGTATCTATCTGAGTTGGTTGCCCAAGACTCCCTACATCTGATCCATTTAGCTGGCTCACCATTTAACATACATCTTCATCTCATCTCTGCGCCTGGCAAGGTCATGGGGCAGATCCTCCTGGAAATCATGCTAAGGCACATGGAAAATAAGGATGTGATTTGTGACAGCCAACACAGCTTCACTAAGGGCAAATCATGCCTGACAAATTTGGTGGCCTTCTATGACGGGGTTACAGCATTGGTGGACAAGGGATGACCAACTGACATCATCTACCTGGACTTGTGCAAAGCATTTGACACTGTCCTGCACAACATCCTTGTTTCTAAACTGGAGACATACAGATTTGACAGACAGACCACTCTGTGGGTAGGGAATTGGCTGGATGGCCGCACTTAGAGAGTTGTGATCAATGGCTCGATGTCCAAGTGGAGGCTGGTGAAAAGTGGCGTTCCTCAGAGATCAGTACTGGGACCAACCCTGTTTAACATCTTTGTCAGTGACATGGATAGTGGGATGGAGTGTACCCCCAGCAAGTCTGACAACAATACCAAGCTGTGTGGTGCAGCTGACACACTGGAGTGAAGGGATGCCAACCAGAGGGACCTTGGCAGGCTAGAAGGGTGGGTCCATGCAAACCTCATGAAGTTCAACAAGGCCAAGTGAAAGATCTTGCACATGGGTCAGGGCAATCTCAAGTACAAATACAGGCTGGGTGGAGAATGGATTGGGAGCAGCCCTGAGGAGAAGGACTTGGGGGATACTAGCGGATGAGAAGCTCAACATGAACCAGGAATGTGGACTCGCATCCCAGAAAGCCAACTGCATCCCGGGCTGCATCAAAAGAAGCGTGGCCAGTAGGCTGAGGGAAGTGACTTTTCCCCCTGTATTTCATCTTATGAGACCCTATCTGGAGTACTGCATCCAGCTCTGGGGCCCTCAACATAAGAAGGATATGGACCTGCTGGAGCGGGTCCAGAGAGGGTACGTAAGTGGGTATATGATCCACATCTGAAAGCAACATTTTATTTTTAACCAGTCAAGTGGCATACCTATCTCCTAAACACATCCTCTCACATGTAGACCTTGACACCATCTTGGCAGGATAAGGGTACCCAGTTCCAGCTTGATTACCAGTATCCTTCAAAAGCACCCGGCATTACAACACACAGAAGCAGATGAGATGTCTGAAGTTTAACTGACGCTAGAGCAAAGCTGCCAGAAACAGTAGTTCTAGGCTGGATACATGAAATAGAGAGCCAGAAGCACCCCCTCCTGTTGTTCATTCTCTGGGCTGTACTCCCAGTAGGTGGCTCTAACTCAGAACCTGCTTTTGCTAGGTATTGCAAAAAAGGAAAATCATAAAGATAGCCCTTAGATTTGAAAACTTACATGATAAAAGACAGCAAATGGAAATGTAGACCAGATGTCACCACTTTGGTAGACTTTCAGTCTCATTATGCTTGTTCCACAATTTTCTTTGTACTCTTGGTCTACCAAGATGTTTCTGAAGAAGGCATTATCTTTGCTGTGAAGAATTAATTCCTCCCTAAAGCACACTGCAAATCACGTAACACACTTTTAAAAAAACTTACAATATTCAGCATGCCATACTACAAATAGATTTCTAAAACATCAACAATTTCTAAATAATTGCCAACTGTATCTGTGCAAATTAAATGCTAGTAGAAACAGCTATGTTCTATTGTTCTCTAGATGTGTTTGCTGTTTTGGATAATCTTTTATAGTGCTACAAAAAGGTTTTCATATTCATTAGCTGGCTCTTGTTTTTTGGAAGCAGTTGATTTACTAAATATCTTGCTTATTAGTGTGGAGGTATAGAACAGAAGGCAATATTTCATGATTGCATTTTAATAAACAATGTTGAATATTTTATTTTTAGTAAGTAGCTGGCAGGACTTAAGCTACCAGTTTTTGTTTGTGAAATGATTCAGCTGATGGAATCTGATGTTTCCATTAAATTGACCATGTCCTTTTCTGTCATCTTCCTACTAACACAGTTCTGACAACCATTCAGGCCAAGAATTCTACCTGTGATAGCTCAAGGGATCAAATAGTTGAGATCCCAACAGATAGCAGCACCCATTACTGGCTCATTTTGCAACCTTGAGATATTCATATCATCTACTGTTGTAGAAAGTGTGTGAAATTGATTCCATTGTCATTTAACCCCAGCCAGCAGCTCAGCCCCCTAGAGTTACTCACTGACTCCCCCGCCAGTAGGATGGGGAGGAGAAGCAGAAAGATAAATGTGCAAAAACCCATGGGCTGAGATAAAGACGGTTTAATAGGTAAAACAAAAGCTGTGCACACAAGCAGAGCAAAATAGGGAATTTATTCCCTGCTTCCTATTGGCAGGCAAGTGTTCAGCCATCTCCAGGACAGCAGGACTCCATCACACGTAACGATGACTTGGGAAGGCAAACACCATAACCCTGAACATCCCCCTTCCTCCTCCTTCTTCCCCCAGTTTTATATGCTGAGCATGATGTCATATGGTATGAAATATCCCTTTGGTCACTTGGAGTCATCTGTCCCAGCTGCGTCCCCTCCGAGCCTGTTGTGCACCCCCAGCCTATTCGTTAGCGGGGCAGTGTGAGAAGCAGAAAAGGCCTTGACTCTGTGCAAACACTGTGTTTTCAGCATAAATTCAAAACTTAACACCATAGAAGTTACTATGAAGATAATTAACTCGCTCCCAGCCAAAACCAGTGCAGATTCACTGCGTGCATGTACTGCACTTGGAAGACACAATAATTGGTTAAGTATCACCTTCTGCCATGGTGTCATGGTGTCGCGGTTTTGTTTAGTGGGGGGGGGCCTAAGGTGGTAGCTTCTGTAGGAAACTGCTAGAAGTCGCTCCCCTTTGTTCAGTGGACTTGGCCAGGCCTAGGGCGGACCCACTGCTGGCCAAGGCCAAGCCGATTGGTAGCAGAATGTCCCGTGATAACGCCTCTGCGATAACGTATTTAAGAAGGGGAAAACAGAAAAAAAAGAGAGAGAAGAGAAGATGTGAAGAAGCTGAGCTGGGGCAGAGGCACAGAGGGGGAGGCGCAGGCCTCACATGGGCCTTGCAGGCCTCACCCTCTGGCCTCCCGCCAGGCAGCCACGTGGGCCCGACTTGGTCCAGCCCGAAGTCCAGCAAGACGTGGAAAGGAGATGAGAAGTGAATAAGATGTAAAAAAAGATCCTGAGAGACATCTACCAGCCTGTTGTGAGGAACGGCTGCAGACGCCAAGGTCAGTTCAGAAGGAGGGGGAGGAGTAATGCGGCTCCTGGCCAAGATTCCCCTGCAGCCTGTGGTGACGACCATGGTGGAGCAGGTTGTCCCCCTGCAGCCCATGGAGGTCCATGGAGGAGCAGACATCCACTTGGAGCCCATGAAGGACCCCGTACCGGGGGAGGTGGATGCCTGAAGGCAGCTGTGGCCCGCGGAGGGCCCGCTGGGACAGCTGTTCTGGAGGGGCTGCACCCCGTGGAAGAGATGACCCATGCCGGAGCAGTTTCACAAAGGACTGTGGCGTAGGGGTGGGACCCCACAACGGAGCAGGGGAGGAATGTGAGGAGTTCTTCCCCCAACCATGAAGCAGCAGCATGAAACAACATGTGATGAACTGACCACAACCCCCATTCCCTCTTCCCCCCTGTGCCGCTCAGGGAGGGAAAGGTGGTAGAGATAATGTTAAGTTTGGGAAGAGGGAGGGGTGGAGGGAGGTTATCTTGTTCTCTGTCTCATTATCCTGCTGTTTGTAGTAATAAATGAATAGTTTTCCCCAAGTCAAGTCTGTTTTGCCCGTGATGGTAACTTTAAGGATTTCTCCCTGTCCTTATCTCAAACCTCGAGCCGTTTTTCCTCATATTTTCTCTCCCTGTTCTCTCAGAAGGTGGGGGGAGTGAGAGAGAGACTGCGTAGTCTGGTCCTGATCAGGGCTGAACTACGACACATGGTTAGAACAACACCCAGCTTTAGGGTTAGTGTACCCACCTATCTCAAGCCCTGACCAGTGTGAGGATCAACATCCTTGGACATCTTTAATGAATCTTGCTTCACCTGGAAGCTTTGAGTATATAAAAATGAGGTGTTATTTATGAGAAAATTAACCAAAAATTAGTTTAAGGAAATAAAGAAATATATTGAAATTATAAGCAGAATACTCCCCAATAACATTACCAATAGCTGTTTAATGCTATTCTTCATACATCAGTATACATATCAAATGAACAGTTGTGTTTTTACTTTGTCTCTCTTCTTCCTTCTCACTATAAAGCCTGTGCTTCACATTGGAGATGCACACTACATATATATATATATATATATATATATGTATATGCTATTCCACCCCTACCTCAATGGCCCTGCTGGATTTCAGCGTGCTCAGGATTTTGCCCTGGGATGTGTTGGTACATCTGTGTATGTGGCAGAAGGCACGGGGAAGGGATTATTTTTCACTCTTGACAGCATAAGAGATTTCAGCACCGATGTTCGGCACATTGAATCTCCTCGCCAAAGTGAAACGAAATCTGCTCTAAAGAAGCAGTGGCATGGCAGAAATTGCCTGAAATGCATGCTTTGAGAATATCACTGAAGTCATGCAATAAAAGGTGCTAAATAAAAAGGAACTCTATTTTCTCTGATTAGTCCAACCAGAGATCAGAGAAACCCAGCTACATTCAATCTGAGACTTTAATCACTACCCTTTCAGTTACCCCTGTCTTTTCCCCACATCAAAAATGAAACAGCATGAAACACAGGCTTACTTGCAGTTTTTGTAATTAGGCTTCTTAAATAGGCAATGGGTTTTAGGGGAGAATGAGGGAGAATGAGACGTGAGGAAGGTGAAACGGGATTTGAACATGAGAGGATGTTTTCCATGTGCAGCCAGGCTAATCCAGATCTTCAGTAAATCCCTAATTTGCAGATCACTGGGACAACAGAAGGACCGCACTGACTCCACAAAGGCTTTGTGGTTCACAACCTAAATGCCCAAATTACATTCAGAATTTTCTGCAACCTGAATCAGTTCAGTCCAGAAAACATTACACCGCAGTAAGCACCATCAATCCTTTTCAGCCAATACTTCCTCTTTGTTCCAATACGCTTCATTTGATTTTAAATTTATGCTTTTTTTTTGTCAAGGGAAAAGACTGCTGAGATTTCAGTCCTGTTGTGATTTCGTAATGCCAAGCATTCCTGGATTATGCCAACTCTTGTTCTACTTTGCTAACCATTACCTTCGTGCATGAGGAACAGGAAATTAAAAGAACTGGTAAGTTTTCCTTATTCAATTTGGACACAGAATTAGAAAATATCCTTCTGAAAAAGAAAATGTAACAGGAGTTATTTAGCATTTTTACAGTATTCCTGGGAAACAAGTACTCATAGTTTTTCAATAAAGTTTTTAATCTGGAAGTGACCATATGGTCTATTTGCAGGCATAAACAAAAGAAACACACACACACACAAATCCTGATCAAACAATCTAGTCAACCCACATGGCACCCTACACTAACTGAAGACATTCCCAGATATGCCTGCATGGTTTTCCAAGGAGAACTCACAGTGTAAATGATAACTGGGCCAAGAAACTGTCTTGGCAGCCCTAATCCCGTCTCCAGATAAAATCAATTGCTAGATGAACCGTAGCAATCCAAAGGTATCCACTCTGCCCAGATTGCTATACACCAGGCAAGTGGCACAACAAAAAAATTTGTCTCCCCTGATAGCCTGAACAAGTTCCAAGGATCTTTCTGAAGCATGGAGTATGAAAGCCGTGTGACTAATCTCAATAGCATCTACTGCTGGGGAAGCCGTTGGTCCAGAATAATCCGCGGTAAACCTTGGCACACGGATCGAGTCACCGCAAGATGCCAACCTCCATGGCAGTTCTGCTCCACAGCATCCCTTCAAACGAGCGCTTGCAAATTTTGTGGAACACGCTGTTCTTTCCTCCATAACTCTGTACGCTCCCAGGCTATTTGTATGCTTTTGAAGCACATATAATGCCTTCTGAAGGCTGTGATTATTAAATACTGGTGTTTGCTACTATTTTTCTCTCCAGAGGATGGGTGAGAAACAGAAATTAAATCGCTATATTAACACAGCATCAGGAGAAGGAAGTTACAACCGGTTCCCCAAAAGACAGATGATTCATATATTTCATAAAAATTGTACCATAAGTGTTAGCTATCATTCTGAAATAACATTATTGTTGTAGGCATTGTTGCACGTAAGTACTTCATTTATCTAAATTGAAGCTTTACACTTCTGCTCACTCTGCAGGTCTCAGCCCTGCTATGATGGAGCTACTGTAGCAATGTAGTATAGTGTCAAACCAACTCACATTTTGTATTTTTAACTAAAGAAGGTCAAAATAACAAATGCAGCCAAGGAAGGAACAACTGCCATCATCTGCAGCTACACTTACGTAGCAGCTTAACTTTTTTGAGGGTGGTTCCAGAGCTCCTGCAGAAGTGTGGAGTGATATTATGGAAGGCAAGTTGTGATTTTAAGAATCTCTATTTTCAGATGTCCTTTACACAGGACTGATGTTCATAAAGAAGGTATTCAGCACGTCTGACAAATGAGGCAGTTCAGGTCTCTAATTTAGATACTCTCAAACAAAAGCATGAAGAATCTCTTCTTGCTTTTGAAAATTTTGTAAATTAATTAGGAAAGAAATTGTCATGTTCTAAAGCAAAATATTTTACTCCATGAAGTGCCATTTTCCAGTTTTCCATTAAAATCAAAACATGAAAGAGACTTTTACTGTTTCAAGAAATTAAGTTATCAAATAATAGCAATAAAAATGAGATAATATTTTATTACTGACAACATGTAAAGGCTGGAATAAAAGATTTGTCTTTTATTAAGGCAATTATTTATTTCTACTAGATGAAATCATTAGTTTTTTCCTCTACTACTTTTCTGGCCCTAAATATTCAATGGCTTCCCAATCACAGCATGTGTTTACAGTTGGTCTTCAGAGGTTTGAGATTTGCCTTATCCTCTCATTGCAATGAGTACATCCTGTCACTTACCCACCTTCTTTGTGAATAAGGTTGGTTTCTGTCCCAGTCTAATGAGTCTCTGCCCACAGTAAGAACGGTAGGAATATTGTTGGCATTTGTGGGAACTTCCTTACATTCTCAAACCTCTTGACCCCTCCGTCTACTGGTATAGTACACTTTTTGATAGATGGAAGCTGTAAGTCAACCTACTTCAGCCCCAGGGTAGTGTCTGTATCATTACCAAGAGCAAACAAGGAGTTGAACATGAGGGTCAATCATCTCACAGTTCTGATACCAGGCAGGCAAGCTAAATCTACATCCAGGAATAAGGAAACCAAACGTATCTTTAGTAAACAACCCTGCGTGCCCAAAACTACTTGGCAACTGTAAGAAGTCACCTATTTGTTCACTTATTCTCTGAGTAGGAGGGCATCTACTGGGAAACTAACATGATGCAAGTTGTAAAATGATCATTGTCACAGACACGAGCTGACTCTGCTGGCAGCCTTTCACATTTAATATTTCCAGCTGTAATTAATGAGCCATTTTCCATTGTTCTTGTTTGGGGAAGCCAGTCACTGTAACCAGCATAACCTGCCTGTCCTCCAGAAATACGCTTGAAATAAGCTTGTATCTGTTGATTTATTATTTTTTTTCTCCTTTCCCATAGGTGTGTGGAAATCATGCCTCTCTTCCAGCCCTGCTGTATTTCGGTAGCGTAAGACTGAGTTTCCTCAACTCATCCCAAGATCTAAAGTCAAAACTAGGATTCTACAACTGCCACTATTAAGAATTGGCTGGAAATGTTCTACTTTTATGTTACAACTTTTGCAAGCTCCACCAACAGTGGAAACTGCTAGAACATTCATATTGCCAGAAGTTTTCTCCCCACTGCTGCGTCATCCAACTTCAATTCACATCTGTGCTGGTGATCCAGCTGTAAGACAACTCATCACCAGGGTGACCGTGACCAGGTCTAATGACCACTGGAGCTGCAGAAAAGTGGGAGGTGGCCAGAACACGCACACCAACTGTGGGCTGGCTGAAATGAAATGAGTTTGGGTTTTGTCATTATGTTGTTTGGGATTTTTGGGTTGGGTTTGGTTTTGGGTTTTTTTTGCTTAGTATGAAAACAGATAACTTTTATCAGTATCCCTAAGTAATTAAAAAAAAAAAACCCAACAAATCCATTCAGAATCCCACAAAATAAAACCTTTATTTCTCGGTTAGTTAAGAATTTAATTGTAGAGTATATTGGAAATGTGAAAAAGAATCACACGGAGACTACAAATAAAAAAATTAAAAAATCTACCCTCTTCCTCTAAAATCAGAAATAGGATCTTATTTTAATGCTGAAGTAGCTTTTTAGCTTTTATTTTCCAGTTGTGTTTTCTCTGAGATACAGGAAATGTAGAAATAAAAGGTAGAATGACAACAAGATGCAAAAGGCATAGGAAGCTATGTAAATATGTCTAAAACAAAGAGCTTCACTTGCCTTGAGACATGCCAGAGCACATACATTAATTCAATTTCACTTACAAATAAAACTGTCTTTCTTGCAGCTACGTTAAACTTGAGCCAATGCTTCATTTCATTTTGCATAATGTGTAAGCCTGAAGATCTCAAGACAGGAGTATTGCTTAGGAATCTCTCCAAAGCACACATTCCTGTAGTACTGAGCACTTTTGCACTGGGAGGAATGGCGCTCCTAAATCCTACTCCAAGAAAGGGCAAAGCGGGCACTAAATAGCTGTGTGCTCGCTCTCTGAGTTGTAATTTTTATTTGTTCTGAGACTTTCCACTGAACATGCCAATCAATTCCCATTTTTCAAATCCATTTTTTCTTGCCTTGAGTATCTCATGCTGATAAAGCACTCTCAAGTATGACTTTCTGAGTTTATCTTTTTGTTCTGTGTTTATTATTATTGGAAAGTAGAACTCTGTAATTGCCATTACAGCAAAATTTTTCCTATAGCATTCTTTGGAATAAAAAATTATTGGAAAGTTGTTACTGCAGCAATGATGACCCCTTCTGATGCTCCTCTACATTCAGCAGTATTTCAAAAGGCAAACACTTAAAATCAAGCCTGCCAGTGCTAGTCTGCTGGTTCTTCTCACTAGTCTTTTGTCACTCAATCTAATAAGGAAATATTTATGATATTTGCATGCAACTGCAGAGTCCCAGCTGGAGTGCCACTGAAGGAAGCACAGACAGTGATTCCTACCACATTTAAATTACCAATAAAGTTGGGCCACTTATCCTTCACACTCTTTGAACTTGTCTTACATCAAACTGACCAACCAACCCCCCCCAAAAACCCCAGCATACAAAACTACATTTGTATCATCATTTTAGGAACATTTCTGTGGTGGCATTCTAGATAGCTCTACCTTACTCAGCTGAGTTATTCAATGTATTTGTGATACTGAGCAAGTAATATAAGCCTCAAATATAGGACCTGATAGTTTAAAAAAAAAGCTTGAAAAAACTTGAGCTTAGTAACAAATACCTTTTAATTTCCAAAGGTAAAATTACTTGTCTTTCACTTATCTGATACTTCTTGGAGATCTCGTCTTTAGAGTTCAGAACCAGAAATATCAAACTACCGTAGCTCAAGATGTTTGAGCAGGCTGGAGATCATCCAGCGTATAAAACAAAGAGATTGTCTGAAATTTCAAGACCAAAGATAAATGCTTTTGTGAACCTGAGATTTCAGACACTGACACAGCACGAAACCTCTTGAAAATTTTCTCTCAATCCCAACCATCACCTATAGAAAGGGCAAAGCCATTTGATGATGTTTCCACAGTGGGATGAATTACTGTTCCTCAGCTCAGCTGACTCCACGCTTGCTCGTAGTTGTCAGCAGGCATGAGGTAAGAAACGGTAGGTTGTGTTTCAGTGAATGAGGCTTAGCAAGAGAAAGAGGAAGACCAATAATTTATGGAGCAGAAAATGGTGGTAATTAACAAGCATGATAATTATCACCATCTAGCTATTTTGACAGGACATCTGGGACTGCACTTAATTCAAAAGAGAAAAGCTAAAAGTATGCTGTAAAGCCTTCATGCTGCTGGAACTCAATGAAGTTGAAGGAGGACAGACCACATTCTCACCTTAAATTTTCTTCTGCAAACTATTAACTTTTCCATTCTGCTAACTCTACACACTTTGCAAGAGGTTCTGGTAAAATACTCAGAAAAAGAGATCATTTTTCTGAAACAAGAGGAGCATATGCTTCTGTGTCAGGGTGCTTACAACTGTCACTCTAAAAACATAGACAGCTTTTATACGGAGATAAATTAAAATAGGCAGTGATTTCATAATAACCAGAAAGCCCTATAACACCACAATCCAGTAGTTACAGTAAGATGATAGTGTTGGCATGAATGCATCCTTTAAAAACAACGCAGTACATCTCTAAAGAACATACATGAAGTCAAATTTCCTATGGGTTCACTGCTCACTACCGCCAACTGCTATTTTATAAGAAGCAGCCAATATCTTGAGAAAACATTTTAGCAAGCATGAAATACACTTCAAGTTCCACTAAAATGATTGGAACCTTCTAGGGTTTGCTTAATTATGCAATACAGTTAACCCCTAAGGTAGTGATTTATAACTTAGGTTAAATATGAGAAAAGCATGTCATTTCATTTGAACTAAATAAGATTTTTTTTCACAGTAAGCATTTAAATTAATTTTTTTTCATATTGGAAAACTCCTGTATGTTATGAAATTATGTTGCCCTGACAAGTTAAGATGCTTTAATTAAATTTAAAGCACACAGACTTGCTACAATCACCAGAGAATAACAAAATGTGAAAAATGAACCTGCGATAAAGAGATCTTCCTCGAGTCATTTTATCAAATCGGTGATTTTGAAGTCTATTAACAACTGTAGGCCCAAAAAGCGTGTGAAATCATTCAGGCTGACAGACCCAGAGGTCCTTTATCACTAGAGCGGAAATTATAATTTCAACAACAGATCAGACATTATACTGAAAAACTGTACTGCCTACAGCTAGCTGGTCAAACTCCTTCTATAACATAGTCTAGAATTATAGTTATTACAGAATTAAGTACATTTCAAAATGTACCACAAAACATTTATGAGAGGTTTGCAGAAATAAGGTTCAGCGCGCAGCAGCTTGTGCTACACAGAAGCAAGCCACACTGAGCACGTACACAAAGTCTGTGTTTACAACCCACTAGAACACTATGATTAACTGGAAGTCTTGCAGCAGACATTCTCAGAAAACATACAAAAGGTCAATGTTCACAACCTCTGCCTCAAAACCACAGGGTGCTGGCTGATGAGAGAGTTTGTTGGGCCACATCCATCCTACCAGCCCCATTCCTTTGCAGCCTACAGCCGTTTTGTCCTCATCATCAGGAGGGAGGTGAGCGCGGGCATGCATCCCACATGCAACGTGGCGCAGTCCACACAGCACCTGGGAGACATGGATAAAGGCAGGGGGGTTTGAGGAGGAAAAAATAGAAAAATAAAATATTTGCACTAGAAAAGGTGATACTTCCGGAATGGGAGAACTTTCACCCCACCCTAGAGATGTCCTGTCGCTGTGAAGAGAACAAGAGCAAAATGCAGATGTCAAGAGGTCTGTTATCATCACCTCCCTTTTGTTACTGTATTACTTGAGTAACTTGCTGATTTTTAACATCCCTTCTACACTATTGTCTGCTCTGTAAGTCAGAGACCCAAGGGTTAGATGCGTTAAGGGAGTCAGGTTTTGCAGCAGTGAGCATTGCAGTATCTGCCTTCTCGGTGCCTGGCTGCCGAGTGCCACCTCCGCCAGATGGCAAGGCATTGCCAGAGCCCAGGCACCGAGAGACCGAGTTTGCAATTGGCAGAGCTGGAGGCAATGTAGAAATGGCGCTTAGGTTTAGTGGTGGACTTGGCAGTGTTAGATTAATGGTTGGACTCCATGATCTTAAAGGACTGTTCCAACATAAATGATTATATTAGCACGGGATGGGAATTTCTAGCCTGGAGTCCTCCCCCGCATTGCAGCTGTGCATTGCACTGGGTCCTGTGTAACACAAAGAAAAGTCATTACCTGTGTGATAGGGAGGTGGGAGGCTTCCATTTCAACAAAATTATTTTGTACAGACCTCTTAAGTCACTATCCCAACCCCCTACCACAGCTTTTATGGTCAGGATGTTCTTCTCCCTTCCCATTGCAGTTGTATTCCCAGGCAAAATTTATTAAAGATTCAGTAGACAAGAGAGAAGCAGCCTAATTCCTTAACTGGTGACTGGAACGCCTGATCAGAAATACAGAAGCTTGGTTTCTAACTGCTGCTCCAACAGCTGTTTGTAAGTGTGCACAGAAACAAAATATTAAGTACTCAGTGAATAAAGTAAGAAAATACGTGTATCATCTAAAGCATTAGCTGAGGCAGTGCTAAATTACTCATTCCCACTTAGAGGGCTTCAATCCTTTATGATTTTAGGCCAACAATGAAGATGACAGGAATGGTGAACTTGAACCACAGGCTTTCCAGACTGAGCCACCACGCTTGCCTTCCCCTCCACAAGCTGCTCTCACCGCCCTGCAGGTAACACTGATTTATATACACAGACATATTCATTCTTGCAATAACATTGCTTTGACTTTTTGTCAGTTAACAAAAACAAGCCCTTCCTAATTAACTCTCCAACTTCACATGGTAGCTATGGTGGCCAACCATAGCGTTAGACATTATCTCCCAGTAACATGCACACCCTTACCCAGTGAGGTCTTGGTAGAACAACAATAATCCTAGATCATGAGCAGCTTCACTTTGCAGCCTGCTTTCCTCTGTATTCCTTCTAAAAATATTTTCCAAGTTTCGGACATGTCCATCTGCCTTTGCAGATACATTGGTTTATTGTTTAATTTTTCAGGGATCCATTAAAATAGAAGCACATAAAACTTTCGCCAAGATGTCTAAAAAATAAATAAATAAAACCCACATTATTCTGTCACTGCAGGAAACAAAGATTTATCAAAAAAAAACCAAATTAAAAAAAATAACATCTGAATCACTGTCTCAGTTTTTCCACCACTTTTTCAGATTCGTTCAATGTCTACAGAGACTCCAGGGTTTTACTGAAACTTCATCTCTTCCTGTCCCTGCAGTGAAGTTACATCTATCTTTTTCCAATAATCCAAGAAAGGCTGTTTTAAAAAGAAAATGTTTTTTCCTGCTATAAGTACTAGTTCCCTTGTTCAGGCAATGTCCTTCCCTAGCTGTTTCTCAGCTATCTGTTCATCTGGCACAGTGTTATTTGCTTGTCCTTTGCCCAGGGATAACAAACTCAGAGTTTTGTAGCCCTCTGCTAAATACAACAGCTTTTCCAACCTGCTGTAGGTGTGACAAATCAAAACAAGGAGGTTCTGTTGCAGAATAGAAGCAAACAACACACACAGGTGGATAAATATATATTTAGCCACGTCTGGACCTGCCACATCACCAATGGATGCAAAGTCAACAAGTTTCAGAGGCACACTGATTTTGTTAAAGCTTTTACTAAAAGGAGAGTCTCCCACCACTGGCAAAACAAAACACTAGCCAAACTTTATTTTTTTAAAAACACAGGCACTGATAAAACCAGGAACAACAGACTCAAAGTTTTGCTTTCTTTCCAACAGATTGAAAACAAAATCCTGAAGGCTCTCTGCAGTGAAACCACATGGTTACGGATGCCTCTCCCTCAGGCATGGAGCACACAAGGCTAAAGACTGCTGCTAAAAAGCAATTTAAACTATTTGCCCCCGGTTATATGATGTGAGTCGTGGTTGTACAAGATTGTTCATGTCTCCTGATGAAATCTGTGTCCGTGGGCTTCTGTGAATACATTTTCGTTTTTAGCCTTCTCTTAATCTGCAGAAGAACCTTACACGTATCAAAGCTGCATCTTGTCCTTGAATGCTCCTTTTTTCTCTGAACTCTGTAGCTTATTTGGCGGTTTATCTTGTCTCCGCTTTCTTTGCAGCCTCTTGATACCATCTGTGAATTTGATTGATGTGTAAGTTTTCTTCTGTTATTATTTTAGGTCATTTATAGAGAAGTGAGTGTTAGGCTCAACACTAATTCCCAGTGAGCTCCACTTTGCTATTTTACCACTCAATTACTTTGGTTTCTGATTGTTCAGCCACTTTTGTATTAAAACCACAACTATCCCTGGGTTTTTTGTAAAGAAATTGTTTAAATTGCATTCCCTTCGCGGAATGTTTTAAATTTTTGCAGAAAGTTTTTCCTTTATCTACTGAAAGTAGAAATGAATCAAAGAAAGGAACCAAGTTTATTTGGCTTCTCTTCAACCCATGTGGTCTAGTTATACTCATGTATGACTGTTTACACAACAATTACTTTTGTACTTACTGTACAGTATACCTACTGTACACTTCTATATGTAACATACTTCTACACATACTGTATGGAAGCTGGGATATATAGGACTTGTCCACAGCATAACAAGATTTTTCTTTTGACTCACTGTAATGACAGTTGCTTACTCTTGCATATTTAAAGATACACACACTAAGGATTTTTACTGTCGGAGCAGGACCTGAAATTCGTATTCCTTATCTCTTCTTCTTCTTCCAGGTAAGATGGAAAGAGAACTAGCTCAATGTTTATATGCTTCCTTATAAATGCTTTCTTGATATAAAAGTTCAAAATCAGGGGTAACTCCTTATTTTTCTAGAAGAAAAACATATTCCTTAATGTTTACAGCCAAATATTAAGCATTAATTAATTCTATACCACATGAAGAAGTCTAATGCTGGTCATGTACATCTTTCTCCTCTAGAATAACACACTCTTAAAATAGCATAGTTTCCATCACAAAGCAGAAAGCACAGAAAACGCTTGATAGCCAGATCAACTGGACCCTTGCTTGCCATTCATATCATCCTGTGCCTTATCTGGTGTTACCCCGAGATGATAGTGCTGAAATCGCTCCGCTCCAACTAACCGATGACCACTAACCCAAGTATTCAGGGCAGGACAGTATGCACACCGCTCTGTCCTTACAGACAGCTGTACTTACAATTTTCAAGCTATTTATCAGAGACAGAGGTACTGACTTCACTTTCCTCTAGCACATTGCAGCTAAAGCACAATAAACGATACAAGATGACTGGAAAAATACCTAACACAACCCTGCATTCAAGGAAATTGTGTTGTCAAACTAGGGGAGAGAAAAGTTTTTTTTAAAAAATATTTTGACTGATTTGCCTCTTACGCTTTCATGTCTGCCACTCATAGCTCCACAAGACTTGTCAAATTTGTTTTCCTAAGAGGAAGATGTGAATTTTCTTCCTGTTTTTCTCCGAGACGAAATCAAGGAAAAGGGAGGTGTCAGCAGCAGTCTTCTGTAATCTTTCCATACACTAAATACGTCTCCCTCTGCACTTGGATAGTACAATTAAGTAGTCCTCATTTAGAGTTTGAATCTTTAATCATGGTTTTCGTAATAAAATCCGCTCTGTTTTGATGGACTTCATGTTAGTTCTCCTCGAGTGAACCCCAAACTGATTACTTGACAGGGAGCATTATCTCATTAATTATTTAGAGAAACAACTACCAAATTACACACAGAGATTGAGCAGCATATGGTGATTCAGTTTTAATCCTCTGCTCCAGAGTCTAAATCCCAGGTGGAGGACTACAATCTTCTTCTGAATATTAATCTAATTGCACCTGTACTATCCCAGAAAATGAACTTCTTGTCCTTGTGGATAATTCATCATTTCATCCACAGTGACAGAGAAGCCTACAGCCATCCAATTTTAGAAAATGTGTTACAGGTCCACAAAATCCACTTGTTCACCATATTTCTGAGCAGTTCCTCAGCATCTCTGAACATTCTCGGCTCCATAACGCTCACTCCCATCACCAACCTTGCAACGCCACCCCCAGCACTTGTCTGCTGAGGCACTCGCTGAGTGCTCTACTCCTGATGAGTAAGTCTCCCTCGTACCTCCTTCAGTGCAGGAAGCCCAATTTCTCACCATTTCCTTTAATCTACTCCCAGTACATACGTGCCCTAGATGGACATAAGGGAGACAGAATTGGGGTCTTGAGAGTTGTTAGCTTTACTCACAAGTCCATTTGTAAGGGTAACTGAGCACATCAACAACTAAGTTCACTCCAGACATTCTGTAGCTTCATCTGATCTCAAAAGTAAGTCTCGTTGCATCTTTTTTTTTTTTTAAACATAGCCATAGGCTAAAGTGGCTTCAACAATATTTAGAGAGGGGGAAAAAAGAGCACTACAAAGAAAATCTAAATCCTGCTTCAAATGCAGTGTTATGTTTTTCAGCCCAAATGTCCACGCAAATGACAAAAGTAGTCTCAAACAGACTAGAATTGTGCAACCTTAAACTTAAGGACAGAAATAAAATCTTTAGAAAAATGTATATTCAGAAATAACTCCTTTTATTATGCCCTTGCAGCCACCTTCATCAGAGCTTCATGCACGGTCTGAAAACCAACCTACTGCTAATCCTAGGCAAAGCCAGGCGAAACCCTGTACTGCATCGAGCCTCTTAAACCCACATGGTGGCCCTCAGCACAGCTGTCCTCAAACCTTTTCATAGCACTGTAAGGACCACACTCTGACCTCGTACCCCAGCTGTTCTCCCAAATCCAAATGCACCCTTGCAGTAAGTAATCTCCACTAGCCACCACCCTGTAGGCACTTCCCTCCAGGCCAGGCAGAGATGGGCAAGGGCACCCTCACAACCAGGTTGTCTGTGTGCTGCTACCCAACCCCAAGGTGTCACTGACTCCTTAAATCCCCACACATGGCTTCAATCCACAAAGTACAAGAAGCACAGCTGCTTTCTCACTGATGCAACAGGCTAGGTGAGAAGAATGGCAAAACTGAACACAGGTTGCATCCTCTGTTTTTGCATCATGGGTTCCTGAACAGAAAAGCAATGATGGATGTGAGCATTTAAAAATTGTACTTGGTATGACACTGGAGAAGAACGCAGTCCTAAAATGAGAAGGATGGTTGAGATGGTGTTTTTTTTCCTCCCTAAGCAGCACTAGCTTTCTCAGTGCTTTAGCAAGAACTGCTGTAGGATGTGCTGCATGGGATCTCTGCTCCAGGATCTGAGAAAGCACAGGTTTCACAGACTGGCTGCACTTGCCAGCATGACACCAGCAACCACAGTTGCAGGTGAGGCAGGCAAAACCATAGTGTTGATCCTACCTACTCTGTACTTTTTGTTTGCGTGCTTCCAACTGCACATTGTGTACACATTAACCAGTTATTTGCCAGATATCTCCATCCACAGTTAACAGTTAGTCTTCACACTTTCTGTGCATTTATTTTTTTTTTCCAAGCGTCTATCTTTCCTCTTGTGTCACAAGTTTTTGAATGCTCTTGTAATAATAACTATGTAGACTAACAGCTCACCTCTGCTGGGCTCGGAGCGAGAGTGAGGTATAGTCACAAGAATTTCTAAATAAAGGAGAGCAAAACCATTATGCAAAAGCTTTAGGATACCCCAAATCAGTTTGAATTTATACAGATGGTCCAGGAAGGGATCATCTCACCTAAACGTTTGCACATGCATCTGCATCGAGCTCTTGATTCTAGATTCTCTCTCTAAGCAGCAATGGCCCTGCAGCTCAATAGCCTGTGTTATACACCAACTTCAGGGCAAGACAAGTCACACCCTGGAAGTATAGAATCATAGAATGGTTAGGGTTGGAAGGGACCTTCAAAGGTCATCTAGTCCAACCCCCCTGCAAGGAGCAGGGACATCCCCAACTAGATCAGGTTGCTCAGAGCCTCATCCAGCCTGGCCTTGAACGTTTCCAGGGATGGGGCCTCCACCACCTTTCTGGACAACCTGTTCCAGTGTTCTATAACTCGCATCGTAAAAAATTTTTTCCTAATTTCTAATCTAAATCTACCCCCCACTATTTTAAAACCATTACCTCTCGTCCTATTGCAACAGGCCCCACTAAACAGCCTATCCCCATCTTTCTTGTAGGCCCCCTTGAGGTACTGGAAGACCGCTATCAGGTCTCCCCGGAGCCTCCTCTTCTCCAGGCTGAACAGCCCCAACTCTCTCAGCCTGTCCTCATAAGAGAGGTGCTCCAGCCCTTTTATCATCTTCGTGGCCCTCCTCTGGACCTTCTCCAACTGGTCCATGTCCTTCTTGTGTTGGTACTTCTTCTGTCCAAGGACAGAAGAAGTCTGTTGGTTACTACCAGAAGAAGTTGGTTACTACCAGAAGAAGTCTGTTCTGTCCAAGGACTGGACTATAGAAGAAGTTCAGACATGTGTATCTCAGCTGCCATCACCTATATTAGTTGGGCTGAATCCTACTCTACTTGCTTGAGCAGCATCAGAAAGAACAAGTTCTGGGTTTGGGTTGTTTTTTTTTTTTTTTTTGTTCTTTACCAAAAGAACTCAAAAGTTCAGATCTGTAGTGGGACTTTAAGCCACTCAGAAAGCTCAAAACCTGGGCCCAGTATTCCTCAGATAAATTACATCAGTATCTCCTAGCAGGCTGGTGGCAAGGCTGTCAAGGCGTGCAAAAAAAAAAAAAAAAAAAAAAAAAGGAATCCAAGAGCTGTATGGGGAAATCAGAACAAGCAAGTTCAAAAATTACTCTCCAGCTCAATGAGGAAGAAAATTCTTCCTTCCAGGGCTGTGGCACTCACTGTCCTTTCTGCACAGGGAGACAGCCTTATGAGCAATGTAAAAGGTGGCCTCATGCAACAAGTTCTATAGATTGCATAGCACTAGCTCTCAGGCTGAGTAGTTATCAAACCCAGATCCTCCACTTCCTAATCAACCTTTAAATCAGTGTATCAAAGAGACTTGCTCCTGCATTTCCAGTCTGCTCCTTCTCCCGTTATAGTAGCTACTCTTGCTGTAACACAGGTTGAACTGCCATTGGCGAGACGCATGCATCCTCCAGCAGATGCAAGTGCAAGGACTGATGCTCAATCTGTACCCCTCCCAAATGGCCTTACAAACCTGATGCGGGTGCTAAAAGCTCACTTTGGCTTTTTAATATTCAAATTACTTCACTAGAAAAACTTGGGCAACTACAGCCATACAGACTGTTGTACTAGATTTGGAAAGAGAACGGATTTGTGGATTGCTCCCTTTGGCTTACACAGATCTGACCTCAGTCTAGATTCCTCTTTAGACATCTACTGTCTTTGACAGAGCTAGGCCTAAGGCAACAGTGACAACTTGTTGTCCCTCTCGTCACAACCAGAAATAGACAAAGAACTCAACAAGCGGGTCTAACAACATAAACAACACATTAGTCTTGCACATGCAGTGTAGAAACAGTGGAGTTCTCGACTTGCTTCCTGTTTTCTTCCGATGCACGATTTCATCAAGTTCATCATCATGCACGGGGTAACTCTGTTACCATGGTAAACAATTTATCACTCTCATTTTATTAATAGTCATTCTAAACAAGTAAAAAAAAATTGAATATACAAATTTAGATTTATGCTTTTGGCAAAGACAGACTGTTTTGTAGATTAGCAGATATAACCGCCCTATGCGGAAAACCTTGCTATCTGAGGCTTGTGTTATGTTCGCACAGATGTTCGCAAATAAATTCAGTCTCTGATTATTTTCAGATTAATGGCATCCTGCTCTATTAGAGCATTGCCAAATCATCATTTTATTGCCAGTCTTGCAAGGTTTTGTGCTTTTTTTGTAGAGTTCCAACTCTAAGAGACACGTGATTAGCCAAAAAAAACTTACTTTTCCTTTCTAAAGTCTCAAGTAAGCCTTGTCGCAAGCTTGACTCATGTTACCCTAGGGGCCCAAAGAACAGGAGTTAATCTTCACATTTTCTTAATCACTCTCGAGACTTTTAAAGGTCTGACTCATGATTTCTAATGCCTACAGTTGGCAATACTGCATATACATTACATGTGTCATAACATCCATCTGGCAGTAAGCAAAATCTTTACGAAGTGTCCAATTAGCTACTACTCACACTGTTTCTAATTATTTTTTTTAAAAATGCACAAACCTCGATGCCAAAGAAGTTACATCACCGCAGTAGTCACTCACAGCAACAGAAAGTAAATTCCTAATTAATCTGATTAAAAACAATTCGTAAAATCTACCTCCCACACAGTCATGCATGTGAAACCTAAACAGAGCTACTTTAGATTTCTTAACTCAGCAGCCTATAAAACAGAAGGTTGTAAGCCATGAAAACTCTTACTAAGTATAAACTATGGAAGCATTTGCTGTACTGCTGTCATTAATATGCAAGTGTAAGAGGCAACTTGTGAAGGCTTATTCCACCCAAGGAGCCTCTCATGGTATGCTTGCCAATGCCCCAGCCCACTGGAGGAACACCACGAGCACCTTCTGCATGGGCTGAAGGCACTCTGCAAAGAGCTGCAAGTTACCTTTGTCCTTCCACTGAGACCAACACCTTTGCAGGTCAGCCATATGGCAGCAGATTTGTCTTACACCGTACTTCTAAGAAGCTTCTGAAAAAAAAAAAAAAAAAAAAAAACACACACCAAAAAAAAAGGGGCAGAATGTCTTTTTGCTCATTTTGACGGTAGTATTTCATAGAATCATAGAATACTTTGGGTTGGAAGGGACCTTTAAAGGTCATCCAGTCCAACCAGAGCAGGGATATCTTCAACTGGATTAGGTTGCTCAGAGCCTCATCCAACCTGGCTTTGAATGGGGATGGGGCATTCACCACCTCTCTGGGCAACCTGTTCCAGTGTTCCACCACCCTCAGTGTAAAAAATTTATTCTTTATGTCAAGTTTGAATCTACCTCCTCCTA
Source organism: Chlamydotis macqueenii (assembly GCF_036417535.1). Classification (NCBI taxonomy): domain Eukaryota; kingdom Metazoa; phylum Chordata; class Aves; order Otidiformes; family Otididae; genus Chlamydotis; species Chlamydotis macqueenii. Next base: position 136,403,335 of record NC_141556.1, read on the forward strand.
TTTTAAAACCATTACCCCTCGTAATTAAGGAAGACCTCGAACCACATCAGGTTGCTCAGAGCCCCATCCAACCTGTCCTTGAATGTTTCCAGGGATGGGGTATCCACCACTTCGGGCAACATGTTTCAGTGTTCCACCACCCTCATTGTCAAAAATTTTTTTTATGATGTCCACTCTGAATCTGCCTCCTCCTATTTTAAAACCACTACCCCTTGTCCTATCACAATAGGCCTCCATTTCTATGTTTAAATTAAAATTGATAGCAAAATGTGATGTTTTGATTACTCATGGGGACATTTAATCAATTTTACACTTTGGATAAAGGCCCTCATTTACAGTACTTGGCATCAGGTAACCAAGAGAAATCAGAAAGCCACATTTAAAACAGAAAATATAGGAACTAATTTCATGCATATTTAAATCATTCGATAACTTGACTAGATATTCACACCATTCAGTTCACCTGACACTTTCATTTGGCTCTACTTTCAAGCCCATAAATAAATTCCAAGTTATATTTAATGCATATTTTATGATTATACCTTAAAATGAATCAGAAACATCTAAACACTTAAGAAAACTATGTGCAACTTGTTTAGCCTGAGTCAGAACCATTCTCCTCCTCTCCATGAATCTCATAAGCGTATTTTTGTAATTTTGTAAACTACTATAAAAATATGAGCAAGGAAAGAAGAATGGAAGTAAAGTAGGAAAGTACTTGGGAGCTATCTTTGTTTCAAGGACTTTAAAGATTAATAACTTAATTATTAGACTGGTAATTATTAATAGCTTATTATTAAAGACTAGAAAAAGTTTAATAAATTTAACATCTACTCAACATTCATAGATATTAGAGCATAGTAGACTACTGCTGTGATGGAAATGTCTGCTGTTCATTTTACCAGGAACTAAACATTTATCTCTACATTTTTCACTATATAAACACATACTGTTTTCTGGCGTCGCACTGAAATATCCCCATGAACATATTGTATGATTCAACGCTTTAGTACTTGGGTTGCTCTCCCCAGAAGCAGATCCAGGATCTTGTATTGGTAAGAGAAAAAGTCATTCTCAGTCAAAACCTTCCACCATTTCTAGCAACAAAATGGCACAGAAATTACCCCATTCCTTAGCAGACACTTTTAAAGGTTTGTATTAGTGCTGGGATTTATCAATTTGCATCTCACAGGCTTGTTCATTCTCTGTATGCTGATGTTATCCACCCGAAATAATGTGAGCGACCACTCCCAACTGACATGCAGGAGGAACACCACACACTTTTTTTTTCCTTTTTTTTTTTGAAACAGATTTCTCCTTTTCATCTTTGAGCACAGGTTTATACTTCACTGATGTTATTCAGCTTGCTATAATCCTCAGCCTTAATGCAAAAAAAAAAAAGTCATCTGCTATATGAATTAGAAGGGGGAAATACATAATGTATGCAATAGGGAGGATGCATTCTTTTAGATCTTAGTAAGCATCTGCATCTGCCACTCAGTCATTGCTGATAGCATTTTCCTGAGGCAATATAAATACCAAACTTTGTTTTGGGAGATTGAGGGGAAGGGTGCGGTGGGAAGTGTGGTGGTGTTGAAGTAAAAACCACCAAAAATTGAGGCAGAAACACTGCATTGGGACCTCTGACTGTAGAAGCATAGTACCTGTATTCACTAACTTCCTACAGAAAAATGATGCAGCTACACAAAAAGCTGAAAATTCCTCCAAATTCATTGTTTCAAAAGCAAGTGAAAAAAATTAACTACGTAAACCCATCAAGGTTGTACTGATTATGGTCAAACACATTGTGAATGTTGTCCCAGGGACCTTCATTGCATAGAGATGTATTTACATAGAAAAATAAACAGGCAACTTGACTTGTCAATGCAATCACCTCATATCACAAAGGAGATTCTACAGTACACAGGACAAAAATGTATTTCTTGATGCATTTGGCCTGAGTATGCTTACATTGCAGCTATTTGGCATTTTCTCTTTCAATTTAGAGAGTAGAGTTTGTGCCCTGTGAAACGCAAACTTGCTTTCCAGGTCTGTTAATAGGTCAAGAAGTTAAAAGCGATCAAACATGCACCAGGCCAGAAGTTGAGATGTGGCTGGCTGTCCAAGAGCTGTCAGCATCATGCTTTTGTGCAGCTAACTGCCACGATAAAGGCTTGACTTGAGACTTGGGTAAGGATAATACATGCTGTTTCCTTCCCCCCTGCCCTGAAAAGCTTATTTCCACCCTAACATACATACTTTTGGGAGACATGCTTAAGACTCCAGAGGGGAAAGCGTATAATTTTCAAGAAATGAAAGATTTAATATATACATATATATTTTAAATCGAATAACAATCTCCCCAGTGTATTTCCCAAATGTCTTGATAACGCTTTTTATGATGCAAACATGAAAAGCAGTAACAGCTTTTTATTTCCCATCAGCTTTTTATTTCCTCTTTGCAGACATTCCTCTCAACATAATCCAGAGCAAGGTCATCCTGCACTACTGCTTGACAAGTTCCCACTAAACATTTCTGACACAACGTCTGACCACATGTGCTGTTAGCCCACACCAAATGCCAAGTGAAACCCTAACATCTGCACCAGCTTGCTTTCAGAATGGGACATGGAACATACTTCAAACCAGCACTTGCACACATCCGCCTCAGTCATCTCAGCGGAAAAGGACACAACATGAAAGCCTGAGCTTCCGAACAGAAGCTTGAAAAACATAGCAACTTAATAGCAAAATGAAAGGCAATGCAGCAACTCCAAATAGTGCACATAAAACAGCTGTACAATTTTTTTTGAAGCTTGATAGGTACAAAATAAAGCCTAAAATTAGGAATAAAAATGAAGACTATTGAAGTTATAATCTGTTAACACATTCTTCTTTGGCAACTTTTACAACTTACGTAAAGCACTTGAAATACAGTCCATTTCATACTTCTGCGGCACAGCGTCAAACCACTCTGGTACCTTCATGCTGGCAAAGTCAGAGCAGCACTGACTGAAATACTACCGAAATCGGTAGTATTTGTGCCGACTGAGCACCTCGGGTTCTTACATGGCAGCAGACTTCACATGCCACATCAGTTGCATTACCTGCTTCCAATCGTAGGCTGCGATTATTCTCCTTTGTCTTCTTCCCAAGTATGGTCATAGTCAAAACCCTACATCACACCTCACGTTGGAGCGGATTTACGAGTTTAAGTACGCACTATAATTACACTGGTACAATTTCCTTAAATACACAAACAAACCCCCCTTAATTTAGAATGAGCACATAGGAGTTATGCAAACAGCTATGCCAGTGTAAACTACTACTGCCCATTAACTTGTTTTTAGGTTCAGCTCCTCCTCTGCAGGAGACTGTCTCTGAAGTCTGCTGGCAGACTTGCTGATGTGAACACTCCCTAGCATGCTTCAGTCAGTTTTTCACATTTCCTCAGCTAACCTAAGCCATTTTGACTGAATCGGGTTAGAAAACATTGATATGAGTACCCCTACAAACAGCGACGAATGACAAACAGCTAAGTGCAGAAATCTCTTTCATCAGTTCAGATGGATATGAATGCCATCAAAAATCTAATCAGTCAACGACATTTTGAAGAGTTACAAATTCACATCAGGAGTATAACTATACTATTAAGCTTCCCCTAGCCGTATGAGCCCTGGAATATTCCGTTCAAAGTGAATGGAATACACTGGTAAGGATGTATTTTAAGACTAGTAAGAACTACCCTCTTACACAATCTGATTAAAGTTTTTGAAAGTCTCTTCAACTTAAAAATAAAATCAGGTAAAAAAATAGGAAAGCAATAAAATAAGAGTGACAGTAGGGAAGGAGGATGTCCAAGATGTACATTATTATAAATCTGAACTTTTTAAATTCAAAGAGATATTTATCTGGGGAACTCATGTCAATTAAAAGCGTCAAGAAGCATAAAAGGGTGCTACTCTTGAAAAAAGTTTTCTGATTATGAGAGCAAGATAGTTTACAATATTATATTCAATAGCAGCTTCAAGAGAATTTTACAATAAAGGTTTGTTTATACATAAAGACTATACTAACTGGACCTTCCGCATTTCCCCCCTACCCATGTATTTTAAGAATCACCACAGTGTATCGACAAGGCAATACCGACAGTATTAACTCCCTGCATGTAGAAACTGTCATTTCAACAGTTAAACACAGTCACACGATAAGGTTTAAATTCCATTTGTAAGTTGCCTTATACTCGCAGGTACCAATGGTAGAACAAAAACAGATTTGCCATATTATACACACACCAACATTCCTGCAATAGGAAGGATTAAGGATGGAGTTTCAGGCAGTATTCCAAGCTTCATCTCTTGTTAGATAGTCATTAGTAATTTGTTGAATTGTCTTTTTAGAAAAACATAGTCTAAAGGAATGAATGGAATGAAGCATTTCGCAAAGCAGATTTTGAGGTACCTGGATTGTACTTGGATTCTTCTAGAGATTCAAAACTTCTGTAATTTTAGAAAGACTAAAGCTTACAATTCTTTTTTTTTGGTACAACAGAAGTGTATTTTAAAAGAGTAGCACTACTAAATGGTAATCTTCAGAAATAATAATCACCAAATCCATGCCAACCATTTGTTTAACAGCCATTAGGTTTAACAGACTCTTTATAGAAGTTTTTCTAAGAAGCAGAACCTAAATTGCTAAAACCAAGGTAATCCTTACCGTTTCGTTCAAAAGCTTTTACACACCAGCATACTGTGAAAAGTGAGTGACAAGGAATGTCAATGGTAGATTTTAGATTTCCTTTGGCCTCTTAGACTAAGCTTGCCATTTACATTTCAAAGATGATTCCTCCCAACTGCTAGTTTCTGCAAATTTGTGAGGAATGTGTTGAGTTCTGTATTACAGGTAAGTGTTCTACTGGAAGTTTTCTGAACTAGGAAGGATTAGAGTGATTGATGCAGTAGTCTATGAGCCTTGAGTCCTATTTTCTCCCAGGGCTTTTAAAAATCTGTATCTGTCTTGACACAGCAGAGGATTCTGAAGGCCAGAGTTCTGTCATGGATGAGGTTTTGATGACAATCAAGATGAATAATAATTAAATTAATTTCTACCAAATGTATTGTCAGATTTCTAGGAACTCGGTTCTTACTGAATTCTTATTTCCACAGCTAAAGTGTTTAAAACTGTTTAAAGAGATCCTTCAAGTCTGTAGAAGAAAACTCAATGACACAGAAAGGGCTTCTCTCCCTATGTTGTCAATGCTCCCACCTCTCATTACATGCACACTTAGTAATCTCAAAATTATTAATGAAGCACAAACAAGACCTTTTAGACAGTCAAACCACACATTTACACAGCAGCCACTGTGAACTTTATTAAGAAAAGAAGTGTTTGCCAGTTAAACTGCCATCATTTTATTGAGTTCTCCATTTACTTGTAGAAAATCAGTTCTTTCATAACGGCTCTGGAAACCATTTACTGCCAGGTAAATGTTGAATTACTGGCTACGTAGGATCCCCTTGGACCTATGGCAGCCTCACCCTGAAAAGAGCTATATACACCTTTGCAAAATGCAAAGTAAGCAACATGTCTTTCATTCAAGCAACAAAGACATTCTTGAAGCAGATGTCATGCTAGCCAACAGGAAAAATACCTCTGCATTAACCAATCTTTTCCATCATGACAGTTCCACAAAATGAAGTGCAATTTGTGAGGAAAATAAAATCTGTTAAGATACCCGTTACGCATCCTCTTCATGTAACTGTGTAGTCAAGTCTTACTTCTCAGGCTGGAGAAGTTGAGCTAAAATAAAATACAGCAGTATGATCTATCTTCATGAAAATGTCCTGTTGCTAATGCATCTGCTTTTGCCTCCTTTCCTCTTTAGTAGTCCTATGCAGTCCTATGCATTAGAAGTCAGAAAAGGCTTCTTCATTCATCTGGAGTTATATTCAATCCTCTAAGCAAGCCACAACACAGTTTATACAAATCTCTGAAAAGAAGTTCTACATTCCCAAGTAATCCAACCATCACAGAAGATACTCCCTTATTTCTTCAACTCCAGATATTGTTTTAGTTTCTTTTTGATCTTGCCAGGTACAGTAGGATTTAATCTTTATTAATAGCTTCAGTAGATTGCTCGAGGATTTTTAGTACTGTAGTAGGCTTCACAGGCAGCTACATAAGCAGATTCTGGGAAGAAATCATCATGGTATTCTGCTAAAAACCTGAGAAGAAAGTAGACCAAAAAATAATAGAACATGAAACATTGAAAATAGCTTTTCTCTTAAAATTAATTTTTAAGCTCAGCAAAACCACAGTCTGGAAATTAAGAATTATTACACTTTGAAATTTGGCATATGAATGGCTTGCCTTATTTTTATAAATTTCACATAGTGAGAAACAGCCTTCCTCTATCATTCTCTAACCAAAAGAGCATTAAAAACACTTACTCAAGCTCAATTTAACAACAAAAAAAATATTTCAAAAGTTGAAGCTACATTTAGAAAATAATGCAAAGAACTGTCACAGAAAAAGAAAAAAAAAATGAAGAGATCTTTCTGCAACTTCTGTCAGTCACCTGCTCAGCATACTACTTCTGTTTATGTCAAACTTGGGATCTTGAGTTATTGTCAGTATCTTATACAAATGTCTAGTAACCATTAAGTCAAATTGCATCTTTTAAGGTAAGTAAAGCTATGATTTGTTCTTTCATGTGCCTGTGCATTTATGGTCTCCACCCCTCATGAGTATCTGATTTTAAAATGGCTCTCAAAGACAAATATGCATCCTTTGCAGATCCAGTTCCCTAATTCCAGATTTCTCCAAGCTGGTCTTCAAATATTATTCAAACAGCCAAGCACCCAATATTTTATCATTTCTTCCTGTTCTGCTAACATACAACTCTATCTTTAGTTTAGGACTGAAAACAAAAATAAACAGTGCTGCTATTAACACCAGTAACAAACAGCTAAAGTGACTATAAGCTCTTTGCTCTTTCCTTTGTACATAAAGATACTGGGCATACAAACAGGAGTAAAAGGGCAAAACAGTTCTTAAGATTAAGTTGCACTTCAGAAAAAAAAACAAACAAAAAAAACCCACAGACAGTCCAAAATACCTGGATATTAAAGATTAGCATCAATAAACAAGGCAACATGTTAGCTACATGTTCTCCATTTCAGCTAGAGTAGGAAACCATTGAAAGAACAGGAAACAACGTCATTTACAGAATTTGGTTTCTCTCAAGAACCACTGGCTAGGAAAATGACCTCACTAGTGAAAGCTAAAAATATCAGTTCTGCATAACCAATACTCTGGACATAGAATGTCCAAAAAAAAAGTACAAGCGAATGCCATGAAAATCATAGTGTTTCTCCAGCTTCACTCACAGCTACACTGCCTGGACTATGTATTGTCCTTTGATCTTAAGAAAGCCAAAGCAAAGAACACTAACAAGATTCTTTACATAAGGCAATCTAAATTTAATCAGGAATATATTAATTGCTGAAAGCTCATACAGAAAGGTTACAGCTCAAAAATGCAAGTAACTGAAAAAAATCTGATTTTTCCCCACACACACAGGCATCAAACAAGTGCTAAACTAGACAAATAACTGGTTAAATCCTACTAATTCTAGGAAAAGCAGTGATAAAAACAAGCTTTTTTAGAAGGAATCAATCCTTCAGTGTGTCACCATTTATTCAGAAGGCACTTTGTCAACTTCCTCTGCACTTCCTTATTTCATAGGAGTTCTGTAATTAACAGAATACAGGGACCTAGAGTGGTTTCTGTTGTAAATGTCGCAGGTTTAAAGACATGCAAGTGAATAGGCTGGACAATCAGTATACTTCCAGAGATGAAATGGCAGCTTAGTTTTGTTTTTAAACATTACCTAAGGAATTGAGCAGAAAATGCTCCATTATGTGACCCATAACATCGTCTAATTAAGCACATAATTTCTGGCAATATTCATCTGGGGCATGTACCAGAGAGAGAGAGAGAAAGATCTCTCTTGTGTTTAAAGCAAGGATCCAACTGGCTCAGCCACAAACTGACACTACGTAAGCTATGATAATAAACATATAAGATGTAAGTAAATTTAAGGTTCTACACAGTCTTCATTCACACAATCTTAAGCACATTAAATATTTTACTACACTTTTTGTTTATAACTACAATAGTATCTCACTGGGTCCAACAGCAGCTTCCAATTTTATTAAATGGCACAAAGCAAAAAGGATTACATAATTAAGGTTGACAGATAATTTTAAAAAAAAACTTCTGTGAAAAATATTTTGCTAAATCAAAAAATTGTTTTAATATTACAGCATTTTACAGCTGCATTATAACAATTTCCTATTCACAGAAATACAGGCATTTGAACAAATGAAATAAAAACACCAGTGAAATATTCTTCCCTGAAAAGAACAAAGTGCAACAAACTACTAAGCAGTGAATCCAAACTAGTTAAACTTTGGCAAAAGAATGAGCCAGAAAAAAAAGTTTTATTCTTTTCTTTAACTAAAAAAAACCCCACACACAAAACCCAGGACAAATCTAGATTAAAGCCACCAATATTTGATTAATATGCTGTTTGAACCGCAGGACTTAGTGATTTAGTAGCTGTCATTAAAACCATTAACCATGTACTTTTCTAGACTTACCAGGCCATAAATTGCTCTAGTACTTTATAAAAATTATTTTTTTTCCGTGACATAGAGATACTCCTTACAAAACAATATAAAGAAACACAAAAACAATTCACACAAACAGATGCTCCTGATCTTCACAACAAACATGTCATTATTTGCACTACACACACATATCTTACTCTAGAAAAACCACTACAAAAAAGTAGTGAAATTATAGAAGCTAATAATTAGAAGCTAATAAAGTACTTGAGTCATCAACTGCTATGATCTCTGTAGTTGGCTACATATTACTTTCTGGGATATGTGGAGGTGGTATGAAGCGAGTGTGATAAGGCCTAAAACTTAACATACTTAGATTGCACAAGATTAAGATGAACCACAAATGGAATTTAATTAATAATTCTTCATTAACACGCTAATGATTTCATGAGTTAAACAGCAAGCACAAACTACAGGGGCCGATCAAATTCTTCGTGTCATTGGCTAACATGCTGTACAACACAGTACCAAGTGTTAGATCACATGAGGCAGTATGTTTTAAAAAGAACATCAATAAAACAAAGTGACCTGTAGAGGACATCCGGGCAGCTGACAGTTCCAAGAATTTTAAGGGCAAGTACTGGGAAACAGGTTCATTTTCTTTTACAAATTTCCTGACTTTTGCTTACGATCATCAGTCATAAATGCCAGTGTGGTGCAAGCTGAAGTGACAGCTGGTAAATACGAGAAATTGTAGCCGAGATGCTTGTGGCATAGCTACAACTCAAAAAAAAAAAAAAAGGGGGCAGGCAGAATGCAGGCAATCAAATGTACACCTCTGTTTTTAATGTAACAGTTGTGAAAAGCAAAATACCCGACAGCTAGCTGATACAAGTTACTTTTTGCAGAGAAGAGGGAGGAAACAGGTGAAAGAACACAATCCCTAGTATGTCTCTATACAAAGAGCAGCAATCCTTCTAAAGCTGGTTTCTATTCAAACTACATCACAGTGTAGAAAGCTGGCACAGAAAGATGGAGTCTCAAGACTTTTAGCTGCTGGATATTTCACTAACACTTTGCTCTTGGAAAAGCTGAAATAAGACAAAGATCAATTTCACTGGTACCTCCAAGTTATGAGCCAAGATTTAAAAACAAAGGGAGTACTAAGAAGTAGAACCAATGTTCAGCTATAGATCAGAAAGCATATTGCTATTTAGCTATTCAGAAATTGTTTCATTACCTTTAACTTACAGATCTGATAAATTCAGTCACCTGTTGCATTACTGACTTTTCATTTCTATAATTTTTATAGAGTTCACATGTGTATACCTTCACGGTAAAACTGCTAATGAGTGATTGAGTTTCGAGATGCACAGTCCACACAAGCATCCTGATGTAAGACTGCAGGCTTTTTTCTCATCATGAGCATCCACAAAAAAAATACTCATGCTTTACGCTCCTCCTCAGAACACAGAGGCAATAGGGCACAATGCAGCTATTACACTCTCTACCACAGGTTCCCAGAAGAGCAACACTTCAGAAAGGACTAGAGGGAATGGAGACAAGGGAAACACATGTGGGCAACCTAGCTCAAAGAATTCCTCTGTTCTGACCTTTGGGTGTAGCACTCCGTAAGCAAGCTTATCTCAACTGACTCCAAGTAATAGCCTCACAAATATACTACCATCTGGCTGACAGTTACACAGGCAGATCTACCAAAAAGAGGCACAGAACTATTGTTATCCACATTAAAAAGCCACTTGACATATCTATATCAGGAACGTTTCTCAGAGTCACTGAATTAGAATGAGCTTTAAGAGCATCATCTGGTAGTGAAAATATCCTTGTCTTGGCAGCATCAACACAATCTATGACCTGAACAGTCTCTGCATGAAACAAAAACAGTCTTCTAAATGTCACCTACCATCACATAAGTAAACTCAGGGATGGCCTGAAAAGTGTGAAAATTATGAAGAAAGGAAAACCTTAATAATTTTAAGGACAACCTCAGCCATAAAGGTATAAGAATACAGAGCTAAAAGCAAATGTTTCCAGGAAGGAGACATCTTACACACTTTTGCTACAGCTCTGAGTTCTAGAAAGCAAGCAGATGCTTTGATGAGACCAATGGCCTGGGCTAGATGCTGTTTGAAAGGCAATTGTAATGATCTATCTAAAAGAATTTGCTTAAAGAGCATGACAGGTCCTAACTACGAGTCACCTCATCAAAAGAAATATCATTTGCAGATTAAGAAGCTATCTCCTCTCCAAGACTACTACTCAAATGCAGGATTTGAATGCTAAAAGGCTTAGTTTCACACAAAAGCGTATGCCACCACCTGTCCCACCCCCTCCAACTGATAGGCATGTCTCCATCTGGAAGGTTGTTCAGGGCAAAAGCTCGCCAACACTAAGTTCATCGCAATTCCAATGCAATTAGCAGAACAAGAGAAGAGGAAAGTTTCAGATGTTTATTCTGATATCCAGCATCTCAAGAACCATGCCAACGGAACCAACAGGTTTGTTTTGTTGACTGGACTCTTGTCATTCATCCACATACAGAAACAGAGATCATCCTCCCTGGCCTTTAAAGGGCAACCACAGAGAACTTTGAAGATGCCAAGCTGCCAACATATCATTTCAGGTAATCAGGCTGAGTAAGTGAAAACTAAAAGCAGTAACCTCTAGTAGACCTTTTGGGACAACAGTCTACAGGAGCTCAATACAGGAGTCCTTGGTTGGTCTTGAGGATGAAGACCCACTTTTGTCAAGGCCAGCACAGATCTCAGAATCAATTCCTAGAGCTGCCTTCTAAAAAAGTTACCATAACATTTAAAATATTTGGGCAACCTCTGACTTGAGATACATGACCCAAACCTCTGCTATTATGATTAGGAATATGGTCCTCATTCAAATATGCAGGCACCTGATGATTCGGTGAACAGAAGGAAGAGAAGCAATCCCACATGGTGCAGCTTCAGGGAGTATTTTTGGCAAAGCAATCAAACCTTACTCGAGAACAACAAGCACACATGAGCAGATTCTGCAGACAAGACAACAAAAGCCTACTGAAAATAGGAACCCATACAATATCAGGTACTCATTGACTAAGAAGCTTTCAACATAAAGGTCACAAAAAGTTCGAGAGGACCCAAAATGGCAGTTACTTTTCTACCCATTCAATGAATACAGCGAAGCCCAAATAAAATGGTAATAAGGCCTTAAAGTAATGCATATACATTCACTGCACAAGTAGAATTCCTTCATTTCAAAGTGTTTCAAAACTTTTTTTTAAATGTTCCTTTACCTTTTTGTGTCTCTAAACCCACACCGGTCCATTGATACTCTGAACCCTGATTTTCTCACATTTATGCTCCAATTCCGTAAAGTTTTCTAGTATGTCATAATTGCTATGCTGCACAGGTACTTTTTGTCAAGTAACTTGTTAATCCCCAAACTGAGAGGCAAATAGAAAAGCCCCAATCAATACAAGATAAAGCAGCAAAATTGCATTCTTTGTGATCTTTCAAAAAGTGATTTTTAATCAGTTGCCATCTTGCAACCTCAAGTCACAATGAGCAGGAACTCCATTACCAGCAACTTCACCTAAATAAAGATGTTTTCTATTCCATTCACCATGTGTAATGCTTCATTTTTTCCATTCTCAGAAAGTCACTAATAACCTCTCATTAATTGCACATTAGCACAGACTAGTGGTCATAATTCACCATTGCAATTACATGTATTAAAATTACCACACTCAAAAAATGTGCTATCAAAACCAAAGATTATTGCTTAAGGTTACTTCAAACAACTTGTCATATTTCTAGATACGCTTTTTATTACCACAGCCATCTAATTTGATCACATTCTGATTTGCCTTTCTTCTCATAAAATACTCAACAGTATTAAAATACTTTTCTACCCATGGAGCAGAGTGACACAATAGATACAAGCAGGTTGTAAAACAGCAGGAAAAAAAATGAGATCTAAAATGAAACAGACAACTTAAAGAATATACTGAGTTTGAAATATCAGCAGGTTTTTAACAAAAGCAAAGTCTTTGACCATTATGAAGGTAGTTTTCCATAACCTGAAGTACTACATATTGGCCTCATCTGGAATGGCATATTAAAAACTTTAGAAGCGTTAGAAATATTTCACCACTTACTCATTCTTCTGTATTTCATGAAAGTCAACATACCTATGGCTTTCTGAAGTGCTGTAGCACTTTGTTTTGCTTTTTTTTCCCCTAAAACACAAGTGACATTGACTGAAGCTGATTGCTATTCTAAAACCAGACATGTTACAGTCTCATAATTTTTAAGTATCTCCTACTGGTTAATAGTCCTGAGAAGTGACCTCTCTGATCCTAAAACAGTTATCCAAATCAAGGCTGTGTTCAAATCAATGGAAATAGCAAAACAAAAAACTGGCACCTTCTTGCCTGTAATTTCTCATCACTCAAGGACCCTCTGGAAGCATGCTAGGAACCTCACAATATAGAAAAGTTGTAAAATGCAGCACATGAAGCATTTTATTAAAAATACGGCTGAACTAAAGAAATTGGTTAAAAGGCAATACCTACTCAAAATCTATTAACAGGTAGGAAGATTTAATCGAGGTCCTTTGCTAGTAAGATTACTGGTTAGTAGGCACCAGTTACTGTGTTGGCTTCCACTGCTTGCTCCTGAAGACTAAGCTCAAACTGTTAAGTGAAATTCAGCTAAACCACCTGGTGATTTTGCCACTAACATCCATTTCAGACTGTTATTCTTCTGCAAGTATTATGAATTTTTTCAGAGCCAAATAATTTGAAGACTAAGAGCTTTGTAATTAATTTGAGAAACTACTTTTCTTCTGCAAATTCTGTAATTGAGAAATCAGCTTTCATGTTCTCCATGAAGAAACTGCAATTATGCACACCTGTAGAAAGCTCCACTAAACACAACAGGTACAGCTTCTACTGAATATGAAACTCAAAAAGATGTATTTCATACATCTCTTAAAAACATATGTTGTCTGGGAAAATGAAATCAACCTTGTCTAGCAGCAACCCAAGAGCATGACTAGAAAATATTACCCATGTAGCATCTTAAAGTGAATTTAATGCATCTATCAAGTACTGAGTAAACCCCAAAACCGAGGTTCCAGACAAAGTTTTGTATTAAATAAGTCTCCCATTTCCCAGCCCTCATAGTACAAGTGTTAAATTAAACTGTATATTTTAGTCATAAAATCATAATACAAACTTAAATCAGTATCTATGCCAGAATTAAATCAGTTGTGTACCACATGAAACTTTTACTTAAAAATACATGAACTACTTATGCTTGGACTACTCTACCTAGAATTCAAAGAAGATTCAGAAAGAGTTTTATTAATATGGACAGCTTCAAGCCCTTGTCTGCTATTAGAAAAATAAAGAAAAGGAGAGTACTTAAGTGTGTCACTCAAGCAATTCACTAAAAGAAATTAGGCAGTCTTAAATAAACTGGCTACTATAATCTAATGCATACAGACTGCGTAGGGACAGTTCTTACCTTTCAAAGGCTAAGCCACAACAGAACTGATAGAAAGTATTTTTCATAAACAACCATTAATCCTTTCATTCCCAAAAAGTAAGACAGAATGTGAAAATTTAAGAACTCATACAAGATGTCCCCTCAGCCTCAAGTTTTCTCATGTGATGAGAAACAGATAATGCAGAAGTATTTCTGTGATAAAAATCAGTCTGAACAAGTCTCTAGAAAATGTAATTGTTTAACCACTTTCAATGACAGAAACAATGAAAGAAACACCCAAATGAAAGACATCCTAAAGCCCCATGAATACATGTTGAAAAAAAAAAAAATTAATAATTTGCATTAGTTTCTATGTTACCTATTTGAATACACAGTAGCACAATTCGTAGGGGGACTAGTCTAGGAAGAATACTTATGACGAAGTTGCCTGAGATCAAATGCTTCCTACAGCAGTAACTAACTTGGAAGCTTTTTCAGGAAGGCTGTTAATTTGACCAGTTCTGACAAAGCCATAGAAATCATTATTTCAGCACAGAAAAGAAACCTTGAGAACAGGATCAGCAAAACATATGACACTGGCTTAGAAAGCAGTTGGAAGAAAAACACATAGCCCTCAAATATTTTGTTGTACTAGATACACAATATCCACACTATGCTTGCCCTGAAGGGCTCATTTTGGTTGAGTCGTAGTTTGGTCCTGAGGACTGAACGCCCCCTGGATTAGCAAATACTGGATTATACATCAGTGTTTTCCAAAAGGAATCCAGCTTGTGTACTCGGAGCACTCTGCGGCACAACACAAAGCATAGCAATGGGAACTACCAAGATATTTACTCAGCTCTACCTGACCTAAAAATGCTTCTGTGGAAACACCATCTGTTTTGTTTTTTTTCTTTTTAAATTTCAATTTATAGATGGCTACACACTTCAACAAGATGGCGAGATGGAAAAAATATGGATACTACCACTAGAACTTTGTTTATTCACTTTCCTACTTGTGTGGGGGGTGGGGAACATGTTTACTCCTTCCCTCTATTCCACTCCACCACAGCTCTTCCATGTAATGAGTATGAAGAAACTACATTTGAGATGCTGAAGAGTAGAGACTTGCTCTGAGCAACAGAGAAGAATCTGAACACGCAGACGTCTGAAAAACTGATTTGATCCACAGCGAGTTAAGCATCCTAAACAATATTCACTCCAAGCAAAAACAGGTTTCCAAGAACAAGCACTAATGCTATCCTGTTTAAATTAAAGATATTTGGAATACTAATAAGGACCTGACAAAATAGAGATGTAAAAGGGAATCATTAAAAATTAAATGCATCAAGAGAAAAATGTCAGAAGTTTCTACAACACAAAATGAGACACATTTTATTTTCAATTAAAAAATTAAAGTAAAAGCATTTTAAAGCTTTCATCTCCCCGATCTGTAACAGGACTTTTTATATGCTAGTGCCACATTATGTTACTTTTCAGTATGTGGCTCCTTAAATACACTTTGACCAAAATTAAGTTACGAGTTCCATATGTGTTCCAGATGTTTACCATTTACAACATTGTCTCCTGTAAGTCTTCCTTGGCAAATTTATTTTCCACTGTATCAATGCTGCACAATACAAGGCCACACTATGTATCTAACTACCACTACAATGTCATGCAGAGATATTACCTACAGTACCTGACAAATAAAGCTGATCATGGTGCAGGCATGACCACACCAACTCCACCCATGGAGCTAGCATGGTCAGAAAGAGTTTGGGTTCCTCTACAAGTCACTGCACTGCATAACAGAGACATACTTGCTGTTTCTCAATTAGGACAGACTTTTCTCTAAAAAAAAACCAAAACCCTACCATAATTAAACACATACTTTAAGTCGCAAGTTTCTCCCCCTGCTAATATTGATGCAACATCAAAACTCTCAGATTATGCTCTCAAAAATAACAATATAGAGTTTGTATTTCTTCATAAAACACGCTTCTTAATCAAGTCAAGATTTGTCATTCTGTACACATTAGCAAATAAACTTTTATATTTCAGTTTTCTAGCATTGTGTGTATCAAAACTTTAAGTAGGGAGTTCAGGTTCCCTTCAATTTGAATTACAGAATCAAAAATATTGTATTAATATTTATTCAGATTGTTATTAGTAAAATCAGATTAATTTTATCATATTCTTGTAGTTATAGAAAATTAACATCTTTTAAAAAAAAAAAAAAACAACAAAACTTTGTCATTCCAGGACACTTAAACCTATGTAACAATGCAAACACTGCTGTGGTACGTTGCATCACATTACCTCAGGAACATTTCGAAGTGTTTTACTAAAGCCTTTAGGTTTTTGTCAGGAAAGCACATCTTCCCCAGTATTTCTGGTAGCTTCACTGTAAATAAGAGAAATAATCTTTACACTTGTTTTTTAAATCAACTTGTAATTACTTTCATTCATTACACAGAAAACAAGAATGTAGAAATTTCTCCTCCCTGCAGCCTCCACTTTTCTTTGCAAGTTAATTCAGTGATTTTTCAAAATCTTACTAAGAAGAAACATGCCGAGAAAGCAAATGCTGCTTGTTTTAATGATGTTCGATAGCGCACTGAAGTAATGCTTGTTCAGTTTTGTTAAATGAAGGCTTACAGGACCAGTAAGAGATAAGCAAGTTTATGAACAGCATAAGAGTTTTAAACAGATTAAAGTGTACGCCTCTCCAAGAATAAATCTAAATGTTATAAAACAAACAGAAAATTACGTGGCTACAGTCACTGAAAAACAAAAGAAATAAAGCAATTTTGATTCAGCACAGAGTTTTGCATCAGTTTACCAAAGAGCCGTAACAAATGTTGAGATCCATAGATATATGAGGGAGGTGGTGGTTGATCACTTGGTGGATAATTCTCTGGCATCAATTTCCAAGACAAAACCTAAACATAAGACATGAAAATGTTGGTTATAAAATCTCTATAGCACCATAAATAATTTAGTCTGTGCAGAACTTCAAAATCAAAGATGAAATAAGTAATACAAACAAGATCTTTTCTTACACAGCCCTACTCTGAGGTCAATGAAACCTTTAATCACTGAATCTAGGACAGTAACATAAAAATCTGTTACCTCATTCAATTCGTTGTTTCTTCTGCCTTCAAAGCCAGTAAAAACGGCACTCCCCTCTTTGCTAGGAGTCAAAGTTATAGGTGAAGATGACCCACTATGGACAGGGGTTTCTTCAAAAGGGCAGAAAAAACAAAACAAAAGAAATCAGAAATGAATTTTATTATGTGTTTTATGGAACTATAAGCCATTAAATGTAACTAAGGCCTGCTGCTAAAATGTTTTAAAGTCTTAAACACTGGAATTCAGTAATTGCTATCCTACAGTAGGCTCATAGAAAAGGACCTACTTGAATTCTGTTGAGAAATATAACACCAAAGTACTGAGTGCTTTGTATTTCTCCCTTCGGTATAAGCTTCAGAGATAAATAATTGATATAAAAAGTAATGAATTCCTACTTCAATCATTCAGTTCACAGTCCAGATGACTTTAAAAAAAAAGAACAAGAATTAAAATCTTGTTTAGAGCAATAATTTAAAGATCAAAACCTACTTTTTTCCAGGTGCAGGAAGAGCTTTGGCATAGAAGCTGGGGTCTCAAGATGTCGTCGTTTAGGTTGAGGGGAAGCACTGCTTTCTGATAATCTGTCACAGTTAGAGCTGTGGCGTGTAGAACGTCTCAGTGACTGCAGAATTTCAGGTTCAGCTTTTCGTCTTTTTGGTGTGGCTGGCTCCCCTGTTGTGGGCTGGCTGTCAGTTGACTGAGGTGTTGGTGGATTCAACAAAGGAGGACTTGGGGAAAGCTCCTCCTGATTCCTAGGAAATAAAGGTAGCTTTTCAAAAGTGAAGAGAGATCAAGGCTCTTCCCCCAAAAGACATCCTTCTAGTTTCATGGATCTTGTTAAAAACTTACACAAATTAGGCAGCCTCCTCCCAATAACTATCAAAGTAATGAGGCCTTCTTTTAAATGTAATTTCTGGAAGCATATTTATTTTCAAATTTAAAAGTTAATGAATACAAATTTACATTTCAATATAATTTTTTTCCCCACAAAGTTGCAGCATAACTCTACACCACTCAGTACAAACTCCTTCTGAACTTAACCTGATAGAAATTCAGAACATGAGTTCTGAATTTAGGCAAGCAATTCACAGAAAAGTTCAACATTTTTTCAAGACAATTTTTAACTCAAAGTCTGTGAGAAATCATCCTATTCTAAACAATAATCACATTCTATTGGATTTTTCTCAGGAAATAGGCACTATTAGATTCCATATACTCAACTTGCCTGTTAGTATTTGTTGAGTTTTCTTTGATAGGAAGAAAGAATTTTGATGAAGTCACCTTCTTAAATTGAGCTTGTTCGTAAGGATAGAGTAAAATTAAAGGAAGTGTGAAGTCAAAAGTTATTCTCAGCCCATCCACCATCTCTTTACATAGCTCAACACTAGACAAAAAAAAAAAAAAAAAAAAGGATTATTAATTTAAAGTTGCATGTCAAAATTTTTCAGTGTAGTTGTAGGAAATTCCCCTTTAATACAGATAATTAATGTCTTCACTATGATATGCTGACTTCATCACTAAGTAATGATGAGTGATTAAAAGCATACTTAAAAGACATAGTGATTGCTGTTGGTAACTTCAAATAGAAATTTTTAAAGGCTGCTTAATAAAGTCATAAAAAAATTATACAATTGTTCTGTTATATTACTGTTTACCGGATCAATAAAATATACTACATAGTAAATAAAGTCAGTTAGTTTTTCATGTGAGCATTATTTTGTTTTTCCAAGTTTACAAGGTTCAAAAAAAGAAACACCTGCCAGAAAAAGTAAGTACTCAATAGATTGAATCTCTGTCTAAAAGGCAGAATTTGACCCATAGCCACTAAGACAGTTAATGCTGTGCTTAAGAGATTTCCAGTGAACCAACAAAATGAGATACATTTGCACCGCAGATCAGTTTCCAACAGCCTACTCCTGGCAAGCAAGGCACTACACTTAGAGGTTACTAGGAATTTCAGTTTTGGGCTTGTGTGAAAGACTCATAGTGCTAGGTGGTGAGTAGATGTGCTGTTACAAGCAGAACCAAGAACACTGAATTCAGCCTACCTCCATCACCACTCACTTCTGTGAAGGTATTCAACTCTCACGTCTCAAGTGCATATATACGTATGGTAACAGTAATTTGACTCTGCCACAGTGACCCATGTTAGAAATTCCATGCCTCCTATTACCATTCCATACCACCTGCTAAAACTACTGCGTTTTTTTGTTTGTTTGTTTTTTTAAACACTATATATATATAAATTGGGTCAGGGGATCATTATGTGCAGAAATTCTATCACATCTGAAAATTACCTTCTGTGTTAGAGTAGTAAGATTAACACAATAAAGTTGTTAGCTGGATCTCTCTTACTTAATGGATCACTGAAATTATACACGTTTTCCTTATTAAAGCACCTTCTTTACTGAGGCAGTCACTTAAACATACACCTTTAAAAACCATAATGTGCATACAACCTTCTGTTCATATTTCTGATGTCTCATCTAACTCCTTGTTTGTGAGATCATATTACAAAGACAAAGTATCATTTATCTGACAAATAATGAATGACATCAATGGAAAACAAGGCACTCACACAAACCAAAATACTGCAAGGAACAGCATAATTATGCACCATGAAAACAGAACGTGGTAACAAAAGTTAAAATTTCTCTTTGATAAAACACAAGATTTCATACTAGTGTAGACTTAGATAAAGAAGCAGTCTCATCTAACATAAGGTGGGGGAGAAACAAACCAACACACTGCAAACACGCAGGGTTAACTGTGCTACAAACACACTGCATTTGTAGCATGGTAGAAGAATACACAGCTCAGCTGAGAAAACAGCAACTAAGACACAATCAATTTTAGTAAACAGGATTGATGTTACCATAGATATTGTTTACCTACATATTGACTCTAGGATTTAAGATGATACGTCAATCAAAAAAAAAAATCACCTGCACTTGCAGTTCTCTGTAAGTGTTTGTATAAAATTTTTATCATTTATAAAATTTGAACCTGTTCAGTTTTATTTAAACAGGGAATTCTCATATCAGATACTCTCTCAGTGCTCAAAAAATTCTTCACATAGACAATAGCAACACATTCTTCCAAAATGGGTCACAATAGTCACAAGAACTTACATGATAAAAGGGGATATTGATGCTCTTGCACCACGACTTGTCAGATTACAGAGACTCTCTCCCTGATAAACAAATTGTTGGTGTTACTTTACTACTGGTATCTGTCAAATATTTTAAGCCCCATAAAAAGACATATACCACAGTATAAGTTCACAGAACTGAACAGCCCTGAAACAGAACACAAAACGCAAGGTCATTCGTGTGACAACAGAGCTGGACTAAAGATTACTTACTTCTTCTCTGGTGGCACATAATGAAGATTCATATTAGCATGTGGAGTCATCTGATGGTGTCGAGATCTTTCATTGGCTGAAAAAGCAGCATTAATAGCAAAATGTTTTACATATGACTCCAGGATGGTTATGATATTTGTCTGACAAGGAAGCTTCACTAGCTGAAAAAGAAACAACAAATTAATGTCTTTGAAAAAAAATTAGCAAGCATACCAAGCTAAAACAAGAGCTTGTAATGTACTGTCCAGTTTAGGAAGTCTCTACTGCATTACGTTATTTCAAGAGTTATTAATTTGAACCCTTGAATTGCATTTTACATCAATCCTTCATAAACATCTGGAGAAACAAAAATATGGTCAGGTTAACATGCTTACTACATTTCCAGATTTAAAAAACAACCTGCACTCTAAAACACAATTGGGTACGGAAACGTTGCATTCTTAAGTATAACGACAACTCACTGTTTAGGGTATAGAAAAGTCTGCTCCCTATATTCTTTTAATTCTTCCTTACACTGCCTAAGCTCATCTTTGCAATAAAGTTAAAAAAAAATAGTTTTTATACACAAGAACTACTTTTGATGCCCTTCCCACTCCCCGTGCACGTTAATTTCACAGCTTTCATTTCATACCCGTTTTCTTCTATTAATATAGTAACAGTCTTCCTCAAGCTTCTTTTTCAGGACTTCAGGAATTTCTATGCTTATTGCTCTTTCTTCCATGTCCCTTTTTGTGTGAGTGTCTTGTTCTTCTTTCTAAAACAGACAAGTGCAAGAAACAATATATTGGTTGTGGTTATGGATATTAGAGAAAAAGAACTTTAATAGTCAGCATACAACATAACAACCAAGCTTTTTCACGCAAAAATAAAATATATAAAGTATAGTAAGTGTTAAGTGTATAGCAGCCTTACTGCAAGGAATTTACTGCTTTGAAGTAATCTGTGAATTCATTTTTAAAAACTTTTTTTTAATTTAGCATTTGCTTAAGTATTTAACACAAAAGAATGAACACAAATTTGTTTGGTTTTGCTACTTCAGATCACCCACACTGTAGTAGATTCGACTACAGAGACCTTCAGAACAACTGTTTATACTGTACTCTCTTT
The DNA here is from genome assembly GCF_036417535.1 of Chlamydotis macqueenii. Classification (NCBI taxonomy): domain Eukaryota; kingdom Metazoa; phylum Chordata; class Aves; order Otidiformes; family Otididae; genus Chlamydotis; species Chlamydotis macqueenii. The sequence goes on from NC_141556.1 coordinate 136,425,075, forward strand.
TCAATAACATAGAGAAAATAAGTATTTTTTTTCTTGAAGTCAGTCTCCTACATTTTAATTTAAGACTAGAGTTGGTAAGTCCATTTCACAGAAAAATACAAAAACCAGAAAGATTCTGCTGCTATTAGGATTTGTCCAACCTGCACAGAGCAGTAAGATTTTATAGCACCCACAAATCTGGATAATCTAGTTTGCTATGTTTTCTCCACATAAACCTTGTGTGTAGAGAGAGAGAAAAAGAAACAAATGTGTATTTTTAGATTAATATCAAATAATTCTATACAAATATGACATATTCTGTAATTTTCCAAAACTCAACCACAATAAGCACCAGGAGTAAGAAAATTATGCTTTTAATTCCAGCTAAACAGTCAGCTGCAGCCTATATTTAATCTACTTCAATTTTTCCAGAATGGCCAATACAGATGTTTAAATTTTATTAAGGAGCTTATGAATATACCATTTCTGTCCTCTCTTCTACGTCACTTTCTTCACTTTTTATTTCTTCATCTGTTCCTTCACCACTGCCATCAGAAGAAGAACTACTTATAGCTGTGTAAAAGAGATTTCACATATTTAACTTACATGATTACATTGCAGAGGTTAAGACCAAACAATTTCAGGCCTCAATGCGAAGAAGAAGGAAAAAAAAAAAAAAAAAAACACCAAAAAAAACCCCCACACCCCACCACCAAAAAAAACCAAAGCAAACAACCAAAACAAACCCACCAGACCACCCAAAAAACCTCCCCAAACTAACTGAATTAAACACATAAATATTATTTACAGCACACTATAAACTTCTCAAATATGTAAGACAAGAAGTTTACCGGAAGTATTCTTGCATCCTCTCTAATTGAAAAACATTCACTTCTAAAAGCTCCCTACAGTTCTGAACACTCATGGATCTTTTCAATTTTTGTTGGACTTTAGTTGTGAATACAGAATTAATGCATTAATCATTCAATCAGAAGGTCTGGATCTGTGCAGTGACAGTTGCCAGAATATCAGTTAAGTGCTAGCCAGCATTCCTGCTGGTTTTCAAGCTACAGAGAGAAGTGCTATGAAATGAAAGAGCTGGCTTGAGAGTAAAATCAGCCAGCTGGCTGACAAGAAACAGACCTTTGTGCCAGGTAGACTAGGGAAAAAGAAAATCTTATTGCCCCCTAAAATACGTAGAAACACTAGCAGGTAAAGTGTCTTATTTCCTAGCATCAAAGACAACTGAGGGTTCCTTGCATCTAGAAATACCACACTAAAGAACGCAGTATTAAGCTCTGAAATCACTGATTAGAATAGTTGAGTGAAAGTGACGCAATGAAAAGCCTCTGGAACACAAGATGAAAGGAGATATCTTAAGTCAATAAGCGCTTAGCATGAAACATACTGCTTATTCCTCATACGACCATCTCTGTGCATTTCAAATAGGACTGTGATACTCTCACATCATTCTAACAGCAAGTTACAGCATGCACTGTACCCCTAGCTCAAAAAGCTAAAGGCATCATGTCAGCTATCAAAAAATGAAGACAAGCTCACAGTTTTCGCTACTTTCATCATTTTCTTCAGCAGGAAGGCTTTTTAATACAGAGTCAACACCAGGTAACCTGCAGCGTCTCTTCTTTCTTCCCTTTCTTCTCCTACAGAACATAAAATGGTTCACTGAAATTGGGCTCATATTATTTAATTTGTTTATCCTAGCTAATTACATTACATTTAAATACACAGGAAGTGTATGTTTGAGTTATCTTCATTAGTTAATGTTGAAATAATTTGGACAAGTTTATCTGAGAGTGGGTATCTTAATGTCTGTATATTACCTCATATTTGTGTTCACAAGCAGATCCTCAAGCCATGGCCAACCAATATTAGATCATTGCCTTTGACTGAAAAATACTTCAGGTTTTCCTAAGTTATTTTTCAAGTACATTTCTCTGGGAAGACGTAGATCCGATACACAAGCATTTTGCAGCAACAGTTAAGAATAACACAGTTATTAAGTGTTAGTCATTCAGAGTGTTGTTTAATAACAATATGTAGGTATCTACCTTTGTATGATAAGAGTAACTCTCCAGAACACACTGACTGTACTGAGTAGATACCTACCATCTAACAGAACACGCTTAGAGGCCAAGCTCACTTGGCTCACTGACATATCTGTTTGAATCTGAAAATGAATATCTCATTCATTTTGAGACCAAAAGGATTTCTTACATGCGAGCCACAGCCTTCCGTGCCAATTTACGCTGTAATCTGCGGTTTTCGTCTGTATCACGAAGAACATGATCTTCAGCTGCCCATCTATCCCAGCTAAGGATAGGTCAAAAGAAAATTATTAATGCTATGAATATATACCACTCACGATTACTAATGAATATACATTAAATCTAAAAAGCACTCCTTTAATTCTGTCATTCAGAAGCAACATCTGTACCACAAGGTTTGCATCCTTTTGTACATTCACATGGCTTCAACTCCCTTGTTGCTACCTAAAATCTCTCAGACCTTAACACGCGATAGTGTTTGTAGCACCGATACATGCTACAGATCACAGTCAAAGACTGCACTCATGTACTAGTCCTGATAACGAAACAATTCAAATTTTAGACTTAACAAAACACAAACTCCTTTTATTAATGGAAACCTAGCAGCCGCAAGTATACGCCAAAGACAGATATCCCATAAAGTTTAAACTCACAGCTACCAAACTGATCCACTGAAATTATGGATACAAATCAATGTGTCAACATGAGCAAGTATATTTAAGGCATTCACAAAACCAAAAATACTCAGGCAAACATCAAAGTCCTTTGATATTCTGTGCAATATTTTTCTTTGCAGAATACAATAGAAGAAATTGATAAACTGAAACTGTGCATACAGGTTCTTACCTTCTGTTCCAACCGTTAAAATGGATCAGATATTCTGGAATCTTTCTGCCTTTCTCATCTTTTCCAACAACAATATCAACAATCTGAAACAAATATTGAATAGCATGTAATAAAAAGCTTGAGAGAAACTGAGCTTTCCAGTATTTAGGGAATTTATGCACAAAGCAAAAAAAAAAACAAACTTATTTACAGAAATTAAATATACCTGTAATTTTGCCAGTGAATATTGATAAGAGCAGAAGATATGGATTATACTAAACGGTCAGAAAAACTAGCTTTTCTTGTTGAGCACTGTTAAAGTTGGGGACTGCTAACCATCTTTGTCCTGTTCTCAAATGTCCCACCCTTTCAAGACAAAGGAAGATGCAAAACAATGCAGTATCACAAACTATTAAAAGGCTTTGTGAATATCTGAGCCTTTGTTTTTTTCCTCTCTTTCACACACATAAAATGGGCCAGTCTGAAAGGGCCTGCATCTCAAAAGATATTTCAGGTGGATCATTAAGAAAAACATCAGGACTAGTAAGAACAAAGGAATCATTATGCCCACACTTGAATGAAAGTCCAGAATTTAAGAACGACTGATGGAGTCAAGGACAGTTATGCTGATGTTCGGGGCTTTTCAAAGTAAAGAAGAAAAGGCACATTATTTTTTTGCACTCAGGTTGTCTCTAGGACTGGCAAGTAAAGCTGTTGGGGTGGCCAGAACATAGGAATACAGGTATAAACAAAAGAGCAGCCCCAAATATTACATTATCAAAGATGTTTGAAAAAACACTGATCTACACAACTAGCAAACTTACAGCAAAAAGTATTAATTTGGACAGGAAAGCAGTTGCAATACCTCTCTTTTCACCCTTCTCTAACAAAACAAAACAAAAAACCCAGAACTCTGTTTGCAAATAAGGTACAGATGATTTCAAATTGAAAAAACCATTTTGTGTCCCACTGATACCCCAAAATAATATTATATTTACATAAAACTCTACAGTTACTACCATTATTCTTAAAGCCAGGCCCAGGTGTGTCAGTCACCTCTTACTGCAACACTTATTGTCCACCACTCGCTGCTTCCTATCGTATTTCTGTATACTCTCCTGTACCATTGGTACCATTTAAACCCTTCTGAAAGGCACACGGGCGGGCAGTAAGGATAGGAAAGCAGGGAGGAGGAATAAACCAAACCACGCTACGAAAGTGCAGGGATGAAAATAAGATTTCAGAATTACTTTGCAGGTGCTCAGCCGAGAACGGAAGGTGGGAACCGAGTCCGACACTTCCAGAGCCCCTCGGCGGCTCCGCTCCCTACCTGACGCGAGAGCAAGGCCCCGGCGGCCTGGGCTCCACCGCCTCTTTGTCACCCGGGCAGAGGGACGCCTCCACCCCGCGGGGGGAAGGCCCAGAAGCTGGCACACAGCTGCGGAGGGGCCGGTGTGTGAGGGGAAAGAGCGCCAAGCCGCGCCGGGCGGCAGGGATGAGACGCCCAAGGGGGGTAACGGCGGCGGCAGAAGGACAGGAAGAAGCGAGGCCCAGCAGGGATGGGCACCGCCTCGCTTTGTCTCCCAGCCCCGTGACAGCGGGCGGCTCCCGCCCCGCCCCAGGCCAGCGTCCGTTCCCCGCAACAGCCGCCCCTCCCCACCTCCGCCTCCTCGGCTGGGCCCGCAGCCGCCGCCCCCTCCGCCTCCCGCCCGGGGGCGCGCGCACCGCTCAGCAAGGACCGTTAACGGCAGCAACGGCAGCACCCCGGTCCCCGCGCCGGCCCCGCCCACCACCCGGCGCTCCCCCTTGCCCGGCGGCGGGGCGAGGTGGGGGGCGGGGAGGCCAGCGGGGAGAGCGGGGGTTGCAAGGAAGGCAAAGTCGCGCGCGCGGTGGGTCACCTTGGCATCATAGAGGACTTTGGCCTTGGTGGGGTCGGGCTCGAAGCAGAGAACTCTCTCCCCCCGGTGGAACTTAAATTTCATTCCCCGCGAGGTCATTTGTTCATCATGGCGCAAAGGAGAGGAGCCCCGCCCCCTCCCGCGGGGGAGGTGCCGCGGCCGGCCCCGCCTCGCCCCTCCCGGCTCCTCAGGCGGAGGCGGGCGCGCAGAAAGGAGGCAGTTTGGGGGCTTCGCCTGATTTTTCCGGGTTAGGGGCGATCGGCTCTGGCTGCTGCTTTCCCGTGTCCGCTCCGCCGCCGGTCCCGTGGGGAAGGGGACGGCGGCCGCCTGCCCGCCCGCCCTGAGCCAGGGGAGGCTGGGTCTGGGTGAGGCGAGAGCCCTCGGCCCTGGCCGGTCACTCGGGTTTGCCGGCCGCGCTGCTGGTTCCCCGCCGCCCTGAGAGCGGTGTGCTGGAGGGTTCTGTTACGGCTTTCCCTCAGCTTCACCACACCGTCCCTACTCCTTAGCGTTTCTTGTGTTCTCCACTAAGCAAAGAACTGCCCCGTGCTCCCAAGGTGGCTATTCGTACATGGTAACCTCCCTCAAGGTCCCTCTCTATTGTTCTTTCAGCCTTCCTGCAAGAAAACAAGCAAGAAATAAAGAGGGTATCAGACTAGAAACTCAATTACCTAGAGTCTGATTAATCTTTCCAATGTTCAATTTTATATTCTTTTGAGTCTCAAATAGGATGCAAACACTCGAAACAATCAAAATCAATTCTCATTTTTCTTTCCTGTGTACTTTATGCTGACTGATGCTTGGAAGGGACGGGGGTTCAGTCAGGGGAATACTGCAATTTCCCATGCAATGTTATTAGATGTTCCCTCAGGCCATTACAGTTGTGATACCAGTTCTGCATTTCTGATTTACAAGAGACCTCGACAGAGCTAGGAGGCCTGGGCTTAGCGAGCCTTGTAGAAAGGCCAGTTAATTTGTGATTGTTTAGCATTTCTGAAGTTGCTTTTCTGTAAAAGCTGTTCAGGGGGTGGATGACTTAAGCAGTGCAACTGAGCACATACTAGTCCAGCGCTAATGGGAAAAGGAGTTTAAATCCACCTTTCTTCCAGTCTTTGAGGCTGATAGCAAAGCTGGAAACTGGCAGGAATGCCATGGGAAAGAACAGGGGGCTGCTCATGTATTACCAGAAGGTTTCTGAAGGGAAAAGGTGATAGGGGATGCCCAGAAAACAAGGTTCTGAGAGGATGACTGCTCTCTGAGATAGGATGGACAAGTATTCAATTTCTTTTGATTCAAAACTTAGTATTTTTAGAGTGGAGGTGGCACAAAAAAAAACCCTGTTAACATGCTGCTAAGATGGGATGGACTGAGAGAAGACAATTGGTGGAAAAGAAAGAGTGTGAGAAAATTAAGGATGTGTTCCTGAAATTGTTCCATGCTTGCTGCTGCTTAGGTTAAGAAACAGGTCCCAAAAATGTATGGATGTAATGTCAATTGCAGAAAGTGTTACTGAAGTTCCTTTTTTTTTTTAAAGAAAAGGGAAATTGTGCTTGACACTTGCAGAACAAAGCTGCTTCCAAGGGACTACCATGCTTTAAAAAACTGGGGGAGCAGGGGGAGTTCTTCTCCAGAGGAAGGAGAACAACAAACTCATGCTTGTGTACCTGCCTCCAACTTGGTGTTAGGAGTACTCACACAAGAGGAGCCTCCCACCATTTCTGCACAATCAGCTTCATGTATTTTCATGCTGTCTCCTAGATTCCCCCTTTCCTTTCCTCCCCACTGATCTCCACTTGCAGACTCTGCTTTTCCTTCGTCTCATCTCAGGCTCTCCTAGTTCACCCCAGCCCACTTTCATGGCTCCCACTCAAGCTATTCCTCAACCTTTTTGACTCAAATTTCTTCTCACTTAGGTTTCCTAACACATATATACAGCTCTCTGCCAAAGCGTTTGAGGTCCACTTGTTGCCCTGTCTCCCCTCTCCCTACTCCCACACATCTGCCCTTATCTCCCTGAACCACCTTGCTGTAGATGATCCTTGCCAGCAGATCCCTGGCCTTGCCAGATCTCCCACCAAGGCTCCTGCTCTAGCTGGATTTCTAAAAACCTGTATGTGGGCTGTGCTTAACCCAGATCCACTCAGAGGGAGGCCCGAGAGCAGAAAGGCTGGCACATTTATGAAAAATTGTCCCTGTGATAGTGCTACCCAGGCAATACCTAGGTCTACCGGGCGATTAAATGCAGAACATGGATTTTTCAAAGTTCTCCATAGCGAGGACTGACAACTGGCTGTGCAAAACCAAAACCAAAAGAGCAATAACCACTTGGAGAATGTTGGTTGTGTGTGTGAATGTGCATACTGCCTGTGCAACGCCTGCCATGAGTTGTACCTGCCACGTACAGCACATAAACAGAAGATTCAGTGTTAAGTTATATCGGATTTAGCAAAGCTTGAAATACAGTTCTTCACTCATATCCAGCAAGTCTGCTGCAAGAAGCAATAAAAGGCAGCAGGGCTCTGTGAGGCGCAGCATCTTTGGGTTCAATGTCCCAAATGCTGAGCAACACAGTAGAAGGGTAAGGGCTGGGAGCAACCAGCAGCAGGGCTTGTTCAACATTGCTGAACCAGATGAGCTGACCCGCCACATGTTTTGAAGCGATTCCCAGGACACTACATCACTTCCAGGACAGAAAAGCAGTTTTACGGCTCCTCTGGGAGACAGAGTGGCCTGGGAGAGGAGACCCCGGCCTCCTGTCAAGCACTCCCTGCCAAAGCACGCCCCACCGTATCATGAGGGCTAAGGGCTTCTCGAGGAAGTATTCCAACTGCCTGCCTTATTGCAAGCTCAAAAAACACACTGCAGACAGCCCAGCGGTCGCGCAGTTTTTATTTAAGCAACGCAACGACCAGTGGCGTTTGTTGGGCGCGGGGACAAGTCGCTGGCACCCGCCGCACAAGATGGAGGCGGCGCTGGGCTGCAAGACATGCTGGGAGCTGTAGTCCGGCGGCGGAGGGAGCCGGCGTCGCTGCCTCGCCCCGCGGGGAGGAGCTGGCAAGTTCATCGCAAAGACGAGTAGTTGGGGCGGTATCCTGCCACGTCCGTTTCTGCGCAACTGTTTGGGGAAGGCCGAGGCTTAGGCTGGCCAGGGAAGAGGGGTGCCTGCGGCAGCCGGCGACGCACTGGGAAGCCGGGGCCCTGGGCAGGCCGCGGCGGGTGGCGGCAGCCGTGGTGTGTGTTTAGGGGGTGACCTGGGAGCCTTTAGCCGCTCTGAACAGGCCAGTGCCTGCTCACAAACTGCTTTGTGCGGAGCTTTCACTACCATAATGTGTGTAGCCTTAATTTTACCCTCATGTCTGCTATTATTTGGTGTCTAGTTATACTGGTAACTTCTTGTTCTACACACCTGCAAGCGAAAAAAAATCACAGGACTTTAAAATACATCTTAAATACATAGATCCGTTTGTGGTGTGAAAACCACACAGATTGGTTTTCAATCAGTTCCAAGGTATTGCTGTTCAAGTTGACTATGAAGGATGTAGTGAAGGTCTTGTATGTGTAGCGCACAAACAGCAAAAGTAAATTTCCAGAAACAACAGCAGAGAGACATGCACACACGTTGCTTATACTTAATACTAAATAATACATTGGCCAAAATCACGTTAAACCATAGGATATAGCTGTATCTTTAAGAAAATTATAAAGTTGCTTCTCAAACACCAGCAGGTCACCAGCCAAAATACATATAATTGCAAGACATATATTGGCTCAGGGGTTCACTACCTATTTCATCAATGTTATATTTTTGTCTGGAGAAAAGAGTACTACATAAGACATGAATAAGCCCTGTGAATATGATTATATCTCAAATGAAGAAGTCTAGAGGCAGCCTCTCCAACAAAGTCCTGGCTGAAAGGATGCCTAAAGCAGTAATCAAAGATGCAATTTTCCACCATGTTTGAGTTGTTCGTTTGATAAATAAACAGGTTTTCCTCCAACAAAGACCAACTCTATCACAGCTTCTCCTAAAGTGAACAAACTGCAGTATTGTAAATATTGGCTAACTGCTTGAATCAAAAAGAGGCGAGACATTTAGTGGAAGTCTGTTACAGATGGATATTTTTAATTATTAAACTTGTAATATCCTTAAGACATACCCAGTTAGTTTGACAAAACGCAATATGCGTAACTGTGTCAGTTGTTACTGTTTGAATCTTCCCTGATTTTCATTATTTTTCCTGAGATCGATGTTAGGATGGCAGGTGTGTAGTTACCTGGGTCGTCTTAATTGGTCCATTACTTAGCCCACACAGGTTGAATGTGAAGGCACATCAGTTGAGGGCAGTAGAAGCCAGTGGTGTTTGTATGAACTTCAGCATCCACAGTGTTAGTATGCTGCTTCTAAATGCTGGTGAAACTTCAGTTATACTTAAGTAATCTTTTTTTTTCATCCCTGCAATGATTTTTTTATTTCAAATTCCTTCTTCATTCTTTCATGGTGGAAACTGCAACCAGAAATTTTTAAGCATTCTAAGGGTATTTTTGCTTCATGAGGCTCTCATCACTTTGCCTAAACTGAAATCCCTTAGGATTGTGTAACTTTCTTCCTAAGCCTTTGTTTAACAGCCGTCACCTGCACAGGTTCTCTTCTGTGTTTTGTTTGTTATAAAAAAAAAATATTTGTTTTGGAGTTGAGCAAGGGAAGAGAATACATTATTTTCAGCAGAGTGACATTCTTCCTTTTTGCCCACTCATTTTTCACAAGCAATTATAACCAGTAGTTTTAGTATCAGCATCATGGAAATTTTCCCATTAATGTTACACGACACTCAGAGAAAGCAGAGGATATCTACAGTGAGTGGAGGAGGCAGTCAGAATCAAAGCATAGCTCACAAGAAGTAGACAGTAACCCTCTGAGAATATTTTATCGCATAACAATTTTGCTGGATTGCAATACAGAGAATACAATGTCAATGTGTGTCTGCACATTTAATGAAATAATAGCCCAGTTGTCCTCTCCCTGCAGTTAATAAAAATTAGCTTGAACACCAACATAATGCTATCCTTGATTCTTTGAGGTAATCCTCAAAACGATCAAGTGGTAAATATTTAATAAGGGGAACATTCTTCTGTAGTATCTCTCTATATAGAGATATATAGAAATACTAAACTATTTATTTCATTTCATTAAGACAAACCCTGTTCCTTTCAAATCTCCTGAAGTTAATCCCTGGTGTTTATATTGGCTTCATAAACCTTCAGCCTAAACAGAGAAAAAAAAAGTAAGGATTCTTCCCATGAAACAGCTCAAGAGAGAAATCCTGACGTCACTTAAACGAAGCGTACTTCCTGTTTCAACATAATTAAATTGTGAGATCTTAAAAATAAAAACAAAGAAAAAACCCCAAACCAATCGTAATTTACTGTAAAGCTACAGACATCTCTGGGATAAAAAAGGGCTCTGCTTCCATATGCTACAGATGTGGAGATTATCATTACCTATGAAGGACATTCCTCCTGATGTTCTCATTTGGGCATCTGTTTCAAACTGAGAAGTTTCAGCCAAAGCAATTGTTGCTTCCAGGGACAAAGCTAACATTTGTTCTGCAAAAGGAAAAAATAAAATCTTTGCTGACTCTAAGACCTTCAGGGATTCCAGCAGTGTCACAAGGGTGCCTTCTGCCATCCCTGTGAAGGTAAAACCAGATCCTTGCAACTGGGTTATGTTTATAACACCAAATAAAACAGTGAAGGACTGCTCTCTGGCCAAGTGCCAAGACTTGGCCACATCCACCTGACAAAGCAATCGCTTCCCTTCCATGCACCTAAGACACAACCATTAGTATGTTTGTGCTTTTCTTGATAGTTGTTTCTTTCTTGGAAGAAAAAGGCTTATTGGCATGATTTTTTCGTGGTATGAAGCCAAGAACACGTATGCCATGCCCTGGAGAGTCTGAGGGTGATGAAAAAAAGATGGGCACGAGAAGGGGAAAGGAGAGAGGCTGATGTGGCCTTTGCCTGGTGCGTGCTGCATGCTGGAATGGGCTGCACACGCATCATCTCCTGGTCTGGACACTGTCTGGGACAGCACTAGTTGACAGAGCCAAACCTTTTCCAGGACACATGCTTGCAGTTAAGCATAATGGGCAATTAGTCCAGTGCTGAAGCTCATTTTCAGCCTCTGGTTTTTCTAGTACCATAGACATAGCTTTAGAGTCCTTTAGGCAAAACCCATTTATACTGCACGTGATTAGTAGAGATGTCTTTAATTTTAGAATGTCCCAGGCCAGGGTTCCCTGACACAGCTTGAGAAGTTTCTGCTGCTGGCTGTTTTCTCCCTCACCACCGCCAGCTGTCCTGCCGCAGCTGTGCGTGCAGCAAAGAGGCTGATCTGAAAATGGGTTGAGACCTTATAGCTGTAGCAAAATGGAACAGAAGCTTGGGCTGAAATACAAACAATATATAGAAAAAAAATATTCTTTCAAAAAACCGAGATTTAAATGGACATCCCAAATACATTTGACTTCAGTATTTTTCCCTTGGTTCCTGTCTCGTAAAACGATAATAATACTTCAGGCCAGCAGGGAATGAAAGCTAAAACTTTCACACCCTTGTGGTTTAAATGGACCGTAAAGCAATCATGGAGTGTGAAATGGTGCTGGCATCAAGGCATGAAGCCTGCAGGCGTCCAGGCAGCAGGCTGCACAATCCTTGTGCCTTCAGTTGTATTAGTAGGTTTATCTTCAGATTTGCCCTTTGGTGGCACAAGACTCTTAGAAGACTTAAGTACACTTATTCTGAGAGAGAAGCTTGACCACGTAGCAGAGTGGGGTCAGTGAAGCTGCAGAAATATTTGAGGGAAAAAAAAAGAATTAAATATTCATAATCACAAGTAATTCAGTGAGTGTTCACCAAGGCTTTACAAATGCCAACTCCATCCGCATAGAATAAATAGAAGGAAAATACACAAAATTTTGCTGTTTTCCTACAGGGCCTGTCATTATTTCATGTTGCTGTGGAGAGCAAAAGATTGCAGGGGAAGAAGCAGAAATAAGGTATTTATACATACCACATATCATGGAAATGAATTGTCTGTAGTAGAAAACACTCTCTGGGCATTAGGATTATGCATACTTTTCTTGGGAAAGAAATGGCTCTCTTGGAATGCAAACCTCCTGTATTCCTGGCCTTCGCACTGCGGCATCGTAAATAACACAGTAAGCTGCTGCCCCAGAGTCAGGAGCTTGGAAAGGAAAAAGAAAATACAGCCCCTATGGCTGCCTTGGTGTCCAGAGAAGCGTCTGAGGGAGGCAGCGTGAAAGAGGCCATGTGGAATTCAAGTGGGGAGGGAACAACTGGGGTCACTGCAGGAAAGCTAGGTGGGTGAGTGTTTTGTGGCCGAGCAGAAGCGGCCTGTGCCAGACAGAGCAGAGGGTCCCCCATGCCCCCGGACTGAGGGCAGAAGCAGCTGTTTTCTGGATATGTGGAGCATGGCTGAGCTGCGCACCAGCACACATCCCCCCACTGTCAGAGCGGCTTGCCCAGGGGGTGAGGAGCACAGCCTTAGAAGTCAGCCTTTTCCATGCTGCAGTGCCCAGAGCACAGAAGAGTGGGGGTTTTGGTTTCTTCTTCTTTGTAAAGCCACTCCCTGGGTATTGATGCTTGCAGGGAGTTAGTCCCTTGATGTGGTCTGCAGAAAAGTCCTTGAGTTCCGGCAGCTGCAGAGACTGAGGTGAAATACTTGATTTTTGGAGGGGACCTTAGAATGCACACATGGCTCTTGTTTTCCTCCTTACTATGAGTTCTGCAACCCCAACAATCCTTCTCCTCTCTACCCCCTCCATTTCCTATTTTAATGTTTTTTATTATTTGCCCTCTTTCATTGTAGTACTTTTCGTCATCCACAACCATTTGCTTTTCCTCAGGTCTTTTTCCCATCCACTTCTCATTTTTACAAGGTGGGAAGAGATGAAATGACGTTTTGTTTTATGAAGAAATGGGCTGATATCCCTCCCTGGCACGGAAAATTAGTGAGAAAATCTGCATCTACTTTTTCACCTAAGTCTCTTTTTTATTCTTCTTCTGCTTTCCAAGTAAGAAGCTTGAGAGCATCTCCCTAAGGCTTTCTAGTAGTGCTCAGGAAAGACTCCTGACAAAAGAAATTCCACGTAAGCAACTTCCACCCTGCCCATGCCACAGCTTCTAGTCTCCCCTTGTAGCCTTCAGCTCCTCACACCTCCCACTCCCTTGGCTGGAGTGCAAGGTTCCCACTAATGTTCTTTGGATGTAGGTTTTTTGCATGACTCAGAAAGGGAAGGGTGAGCACATGCACGGGGTCAAGATTGTTCCTCATGTAGCTGCAAGAGTATAAATTGGCAATTGATTAAAGTGAATGGTGGCTGATACAAAAATCTGACCCTGTGCACTTCTTCAAAGAGTCAGAAAAGCTGATGTGATGCACAGCGAATTGCCCTTCACCTCTTGAACTGTGAAATTACCTTTTGCAAAAAGAGGCATGTCCTCATGTTGCCAAGCATACTGCGTACATTCAGTTGATACGCTCAGTGAAGTCTTTCTTTTGGTATGCCCATCCTTTTGCTAAGCTCTCTTTTTCATGGTCATCTTATTCCAAAGTATAAAGAAGGGGAGGTACTTTAAAAAAGAAATACCTGAGATAACAAGAAACAATATGATCTTTTATTCTGTGAGGCCGCTCAGTCAACACTTTCTGTTCCTCCCTTTGCTTCTCTACCTGTACATTAAGCGAGTCAGACAAAGAAAGTTTCTGAGGTCAAGGCACAGAGTATAATTGAAATATAATTTAACATTCCTGAAAGGTTTAACTATCTCTAGCAAAACAGGATCTGGACTGTGCAATTTGTGGAACATAAATGTAAAAAAATTACCCTGGTAACTTTTGGAAGACACAAATAACAGTGCCTACTATAAGGAAGGTATATTTCCGTGGAGCATTCTTGACAGTTTTTCATCTGACATGACAGGAGTACTTCTGAATTATTTCTAATTGAACTGACATGGCAAAATTGAGGAAATTATTTCCTAACTTAATCTATTTTATTCTTTTCATTAATGAAATAATGGTGGAGGTAAGGATGATTTTAAAGTTATAAATTCACATTTTCCTCTGTTTCTAATTTGTCTAGTAGATTGACATTTTTTCATGCTTTTAAGTGACTTTTTTTTTATCATTCACAAAAGTCTTTTAGGCATCTCCTGAGTTACTTGGACCCTGAACATAAATTTCTGTAGTTAAAACATTTGGGGAGATGTGTATTTTCTTTTCTTGCTTCCTTGGATAACCCCAAAATAACTTCAGCTTGAAACTTGGCATGTAATTACTTTGGAACAGAACATAATTTTTATGAGTGCTCAGAAATAAAATTCTCTCTGAAGTGTTGAAGTCCTCCACGCTGTTCCCTGCGTTATGTGTTTTTGCGAAGGAGTCCTTTAGTTTGGAGTGGCGGCCCTGGCTTCATGGGAAATAACCGTGAATGGCCTTTGCTATCTTCAGAGTGAGGATCTGACTAATGGCTTTTGGAAAAATAAGTGTAGGAAGGGGTGTAGTTCTGGGAGCAGTTATGTGTCTTCCCACATTTTCTTCCTCTCTTCCCAAGCTGAGATAAATTATTGTGGACAGACAATAGCCCTGGCTATGACTGTAAAATGAAGGATATTTGGCATGAGGAATGGGTCAGTGGTGGGCTTATAAGTTGAGGACTAACGATGGTGAGCAGCCGATGGTGTGGAAAAGAATGTGTGGAGTCGGATCGATCTCTGTGAATTACGCCTTTGCAGTGTGAAACCCCACCCTCTCAATCCTTCCGTTGCTTCCAGGTTCTGAATGATTTGGAAACCAGTTTAGAAATACATTGCATATATTCCCCATCCCTTCTGCCCACTTAGTCCATCCTGATTAAGTTATAAGGAAGGCTACGCAAACCAGTCTGAAAATGGGAGTGGAAAAATAAAGCTTTTGTTTTCCCCACTCTCTCATTGCCAGATACTTTCTTAGGATACCACCCAGCGTTCAATTCATAAAGTAGTCTACAATGAGCTCCCTTCAGGCTTCTCTTAATATTGTTTCACTGTGTATAAATACTACTGTGAAAAAAAGATTTAAGTGATGAGAAACGACTGTGCAGGCTGGTGGCTGGGTCATTCCCCCGGGAGGTAGGACCTGGACCTACTCCTGCTCCAGTCAATGTTTAATTATTCACAGAGGATGAAAAGTGTCAAGAGGAAAACCTGTCATTCTAGCCTAGTCTAGAAACTGGTCACCACAGCAGTTCTTCAGTTTTCAGGAGAGGTGGATTCAGTCTGAGGCAGAGAAACTACCAGAGCCCTGGTCTACCCCACCTAAAGTGATTTCTCTTCAATGAACTGGCAGTAGCAACTCTCTTCCTCCAATACTTATGTGATTTTTTTTCCCCAGCTAAACCAAGCTAATAACCTAATATTTAAATTAATTTCAATACAACAAAAATTAATTTCCCAGTTAATGGGAAATTTTTTTTGCTTTCTTTTCTTTTCTTCAGTTTTAATTATAAGCTTTATTATTAAAAATCTAATAATATAAATGTTCCCACTGTGTTTTATTAGTAAAATTCAGGGGATTGTTTATGCTAAATTAAAGCAATTACTTCCTCTTGTCTGTTACTCAGGCTGCTATCACTGGTACATAACGAATTTTCAGCCTTGAGTAATTCCTTTCTCAACATATTTATTTTGTGCTAAAGGAGTACATCTTTGTTCTTGTCTCTTCTGCCTTCTGGTGTTAGTCAGTGTGGTCCTGATTAACTAGCCTTTCCCAGGGAAGAATGGTTCTTTTAAAGAATGCACAGTGCAATTTGTTTGGTTCACCATTTGCGAATACAACTAAAGAGAGGTAACGCACCCTGAAAAGAGAAGGCAGGAAAGCTGCTCAGATGGTGGGCTCGCCTATGTTCTTTTGTTGTTTTGCTGAAGGCTGAAAATTCAGCAAAACACATGATTAGCCCATGTTTTAAATTCCCTATTTTGTTGGAAATTAAGCACAAGCTAAACTCAATTCCTTTTCAGTGAAGAATTTTAACACATGCTGAAATATTAGCTTGTTACTTCAGTGTCTGGCTAAATGGTGCCTAAATCCTTATGGTTAAGACAATTTCAAATTTTAGAAAGAGAAAGCTTCTTAACCATCCTTCCTGTTATTATATCTGTGTGCATAATTTGGAGAAATTTAGGGACAAGCTGGAAAATGGGAAATGCATATGCCCTGGTTAATCTAGATTTACAGGAACACTTTGATATGGGTCCACTTAACAGACTAGTTAGACTAAAGGCAGCAGGGGATCCTCCCTGAACCATGGGAAAGAATAAAAAACTTGGCTACAGGACAAAACAAAATACAGAGGGGAAAAATTGAGTTTTGCCTAATAAGGAGAAAGAGAAAGCACTGAATGATTTTCCTGTAAAGCTTATTGTTATTACCTGTCTTTTAAAAAAATTATTTGATCTTGAGAGAGAAAAGTAAGCTTCCCTTGCTAGACTGGTATGGATCTAGAGCTGCTTGTAGCTGCAGGCAAGTGAACAGGCCTGTATAAACTGGCATTAAATCAGACCCAAGAAGTTTTGAGGCAGCAGCAGTTTAAATCATGTTTTTATCTGTAGGCATGAGTTTTGCATTTGACTTCAAAATGGTGCAGATACCTGAATGTCCAAATCAGCAAAATAGTTTGCCATCATCTGCTTGAAAAATAAGTGAGCTAATAAGATACCATAAAAGTATTAAGAAATGACTGCCTGGAGTTGTACTACTAACTGATGGATGGTAACAATGAAATGCTTAATCATAGAATCAGAGAATAGTTAGGGTTGGAAGGGACCTTTAAAGGTCATCTAGTCCAATCCCCCTGCAAGGATCAGGGACATCTTCCAATAGACCAGGTTGCTCAGAGCCTCATCCAACCTGGCCTTGAATGTTTCCAGGGATGGGCATCCACCACCTCTCTGGGCAACTAAGATGCAGTTTCACTGATTAGAGTAAAAGGAGTCACAAGAAATTAAGGGACAAGTTAATGTCTTAAGTAAGTCAATCACAATGAGTTTACCCCTTCAACAAAGCTATATTTAATAGATGCTTTACTAATTAAGGGAGAAAGGAGAAATACAGTCAGTGTACAGTCAGTAGTTGCATTGGGGAGCACAAGGCCAGGATGAAACTTGTCAAAAATAGTGGGCCCGAGTCTGGGAAAAATATGAAAATCTTCTTTGTTGATGGTCTTCTTGACAGCCTGGGGGAAACAAGGAGGAGATGAGACATCTTGCAGCCAAATATCAAGTGTATAAAATGTATTATGCTTATTTTCTTTGCATGTGTCAGTTAAGAATGACTAAAGGTGGCTGGCAAACCAGAGACCCTCAGGTTCCCAGAGGAGTAGTGGTCCTAACCCCTGGTCAAGGTCTGCTCTTGCAGTGCCCAGCATCTCAGTGCCCAGGGGCCCTGGCGAGGGCTGCAGGATTCTCCTTCATCAAACGTCAAACAAGGGCTGCCCTGCAAGTGTGTGACAAAACCTGCAAATTTAGGAGAGCTGGTGTTGCTTGGAATCTTCCTGGTGGGCAGTAGGGAGTGAGATGAGTCTTGGGGTCTTCTCAGATTGTGAGTAACATAGGAGGAGAGCTGAGAAAGGCTGAATAATCTATGAAGTAGATCATTTCCAATAGCCTAGAAGACTGGTTTTCCAGTACTGACTTTGGAAAGACAGGATGTTGGGACTGTAGAGATGGTAGCTGGAGTAAGTGGTTCATTCCCATCCCATATTAATACAGTATTTGGCATCCAAAGGATGACATTTTGCACTTAGATTCCTGTGTAAACTAAATCACTTTACATTACACTGTTGTTTTTATATTTCTATTTAATTTATTTATGGAAGGCAATTGTTTATATCACACTACTCGTGCAATGTCCAAACTTCTTCGGATCATGTATACTAAGCTGTTACCCAGAATAGCCTTGGCTACTGAAAGTGGCGTAGATTTATATCTCGTACGTATCTGAGAATACCAAGGACTAGAAAAATGTTCCTGAGAAAATTTTAAAGTACCTTTTGAAAAGGAGATACAAGAAAACTGACTTATACCTATAGAGCATCATATAGAGTATAATGTATAAGAAACATATGGTCTATATATACAGCGTGAACTTAAAAATGAAGACTGAAAGACATTTTACTGATTGATTTACAGAAAAACTAACAGATGGGAAAAGACATGGTTATTTAAAGGCTGAGAAATGAGCACAAGTACTATTAGACTCTGACTATATTTAGGTGAACAAACAAATGCAGTCCTGACCCCACGGTAACATAACATCTCATTCCAATGCTAAATGCAGTCCAAGGTAAGGAAAATACTTTTTCTGATTGTTTTATGGTCATCTCCCACATTTTAATGATACATTGAAGTGAAGTCTAAGTGTGGGCAAGGAAAAAAAAAGGATATGAAGCCTATTTATAATTTAAAAGAGGCTATTATTTGTTATAGTTTACTTCCAGACAGGTGCTGAAGCCCATCCATCTCCTAACAGGCAAGTTGAGGGTATGTTGGTCTCGGCAGCCCACTGGGGATGCTGTGGCTGACTGTGGGCACTGCAGCTCTACCTGGGCTTCCCAGCGAGAGACCACCACCGAGCCCCCTCCTCATGCAGGGAAACAGGACCTGATGGGTAACCACAGCTTTCACTTCACCTTTCTGGGACTTCTCTGCAGCTCTGTTTTTTTTTTCTTATGCAGTGGTTAGTTTTTGCTTATTATTGGAAGGAGGCTCTGTGAACTGTTAACGTGGATGTGCTAACATGTATGAACATGCTCTGTCTGCACTCCAGCCTTGCCATAGCATGGGTGCCGTCAGTTAAGTGATGTTCTGCCCTAAGCTGGGTTCATACAGGTGATTTCAGGGTGAAGGCACAGCACTAAATTGATTACTAGCTTACATTTTATTTGTTAAAAATAGCTTACAGTCTCTCTGGAGACAGATTACTACCTTTTCCACTCTGTTGTGAAAACAAATCTCTTGTCTTCCTCAGGATGCCTTTTTCTGTTTAAGTAAATTTAAATATCTGATTTTTTTTTTTTTGGTGAGACTTGCTGTGGTTAAAACACTGCCATGTATTTCCTTTTGTAGTGATCTCAAATTAGTTTGGGGAGATAATAAAACTTTCTGTTACACACTGATAAATTCTTAATTAACAAGGCTGAATACAGCCAAAAAATATAGTTTCTAAGATACTCAGCCTCAGCCCAACACAGTTCTGTGTTGCTTCAGGAGTCATTGAAGCATGCAATAATATTTCCAGGAGCTCCCATTCTCTTTGCAGATGATCTTATTATAAATAGGATAGTATTTTTCAAATAGACACTTTCTAGTGCAGATGATTTGCAAAGGCATCCTTGACTTTTGTGGAGGCATATGCAAACATTCTTCCTGAGATTTGGCTGCTTCTATTAAAAAGCCAAGTGAGGAAATGAACAGTGCTTCATATTTTAACAACAGCAAAACCCTCTTCTAAGATGTGCCCTTTTGATATTTTCAGGTGCACCTCTGGTACTGCTGAGGACCTCTGGAACTCTTGGTACACGAACCTTGAGAAACCCTGCTGCAGAGGTTGCACAAACATGTTACAGCACCAGAGCTTGGATCCCACCACACAGAAAACTTCATCATGTTTAATATTTCCAGCTGGGGGTGGAAAGATATCCTTGCAGCCTGGAATGATTTCTGGGGTATTAGCTAAACATTGCCAGGATTATGGCCAAACTGAAATGTGGAAATCATGGATTAATGCCCCTTTTGAGCAACTTCTCAGCTAATTATTTAATTCTGAGCACACAAGGAGTTCCACTGACCACGCGTGTGTTTTCAAAGGAGACTTCAGCTCCATGACTGTGCTTGTGAGACTGAAACTAGCTTGTTTTATTAGGTGCTTTGGCTGTGGTTTGACAAGGTGATTTAGGGCGTCTCATACCATATCTAACTGGCACGGATTGCAAAGTGCTGGACAGACTCACTCTGCTGGTTCATACTGGTTCAAAAAATGTAGGTAGGAGGTATGTCTTGTCCTAGCGACTTACATAGTCTATCTATCTGAATTGTTATTATACAAGGTATGTGTAAGGTATTATATAAAGTATTATAACACCTTATTTTGGCTGAGGTATTGTTTGTCCTCCTGCGGCTGGCATAAAACTGACATACATAACATGTTTTGCACTCTGATTCAGCCTACTGCAGAGGTGTTCACATCTGATATCATCAAATTTGTGCTACCAGGTGATTCAGTAGTGACACAGCTTCTTTGTCCATTAACATGGCTTATGTCACTTTTTACAGGAGAACCTCATGCAACAATCAGCAAAACTCCCTCTGAATTCTGGGGGCTTTGGATCTAGTTAGTCTCTCATTTGCTTTGCTCCCCGTAGGTTGAAACTTAATTGTTTTTTAAGGAGTGCTTAATTTCTTAAGGGAATGGCTTTGACTTAATCTCATTCCATAAAATGTTGTGGAAGTGACTTTCCCACAAATAAGGACATTAGCTTCTAAGAAAAAGCATTTTATATTTAACAGCACCACATCTTAACTAATTTTTAAACTCATGTATCTATGGTTATTTTTTGGAAATAATTATTCAGTGTAGTTGTTGGTTTGTTCATGTATTAGCCCTGGGGAGAACAGGGAAGCAACGTGTGATGTGATGTGATACCTGCCATAAGATCACCCCTGGCTCAAAGATGACCTCAGCCTAAGGCAGATAGCTAAGGCCTCTAACAGTGGCATCTGCGTAAGCTAGAAAAATTAGACATAATTTGAGATTTCAAAAGCTTCAAACTATGGGAGTGGTTTGATCTGGTTTTAGTTTTCACCTGGCTTAATTATGATGCTTTGTTAGCACAATCTGCTGCTGGTTTATTTTCCTAATAGCAAATCTGAATGCACTCCTAATCTTCTTAACAACGATCCCATTCCCAAAGTCATACCTGTGATAAGGTGTGTGACTGTGGGGGGGGGTGTGGGAAAAAAGCTGCTCAAAAAGCTGTGTCTCAGAGCTTTCCAGACTTGTAGTTTGATTCCTGAGATAGGTTTCTCTATGTTGTCTTTCAAAAGGTGTGCCCCTGCAAGGCCGAGCGGGGCTGGCCTTATCAAGATGGCCATGGAGGCCAGGAGGTTTCACATCACAGGTGAAATCACATTACCTCATCTTTCCAGATCATCATTCACCTGCTTGCACACGTGCTTCTGGCTACGGACTCACAGCATGAGACCTGTTGAAGTCACAGAAGAAAAAAAAAAAAAAGGCTGTAGGTTGCTGTGGGAATAGTTAATGTTGGAAAAAACAGTCAGCAGCTGTCTGCAGCATTTCAAATGGGTTCCTGCAGTCTCCGCTTCTCTGGGATTCAATGCAGCTCCAGTGCTGTGCATCAGTAGATGGTCAGTGAGATTGCAGAGGGGATGAGTTGCTGGTTTGGTTGGAGTTTTTCTGTCCTATATCTGCTCCTCTAATGAAGCCACAGTACATACTGGCAATCCTACATGCTAGAGCATACAGTAGCAACTAAGCAGGGACTATGATTGCTCTGTGGTGACAGAAGGACCAGTTATGTTAATCAAGTTAACTCAAAGATATTTTTTTTCTCTCCGCACGGGCTGTGCTACAACAGCACAGAACTACTTCGAGTTCAGAGTTTGCTCAGGCCAGTCTTAGGTACTGGTTTTATGATGCTGGGCACACCGAACATGGATTTTTGTGAGAACTGGTAGTGTTTGGGAGCAGACGAGGGCAGCAGCAACATAGCACGTTTCTCCTGGGGAGAGAGGCTGCGGCTAATTGACTTTCAGGCGTGTGAAACAAAAAGGCCTGCTCTCGGAGGAAGGGGAATTACAGCTTGTCCAACAGAAGTTACAACATGGAGCAAAAGCAGTGAATTCAAAAGAGAGTTTCTTGAGCACAGGGGACAGGGAGCCAGAGACCTGAGGGCTGGAAAGTGGAAAAATTAAGCCAGTTTAGGTAGTATGATAAGCGTGTGGGACATGCTGAAAAAAGAGATAATTGAACAATGGTAGTACTGAGTAACAAAATAATTGGCTGCAAAATTGAGTATCATTTGCTTCATCTGTCCTCCTTACTCCCACAGCATATCACCTTATCTTTGAGATTTCTATGAGGCCTAGAGTATTTCTACCTTTTCTTGGCTGATTAGAGCCATGGAGTGCCTTAAAGATAATTTATTTATTTACTGCAAAAACAATGCCCTGTTTTTAACCAGGTCCCAAGCTGCTAAGTTAGGAGTGTCAGTGGGGGAGAAGGAAAACAAAACAGCAGCAGAAGTGGGAAGGAGTCTCCTAGTTTGCAGGCTGAGTTCGGAGAGGGTCTCCGGAGCAGAGCAGAGGCGGGTGGTAGGAATGCCGGTGAGGGGCTGGGATGGGCACCTGGGGAGGGACCACAGTGGGGGCAAGCATAAGAAACAACCCAGAAGGAGAGGCACATTCATGGCACTCAAAGGTGTGGTGAGGAAAGAGCAGGTGGGAGGACACGCAGAGCTGTGGGCGAAGGGAAAGATGCTGCTACAGGGAGTCAGGGTGTAGAGAGGCTCTGGCATACAACAGGAGGAGGCCGTTGTAGGAAATGGTGCATGGTGAAGGCCCTAGCTGTCAGGCAAGGGGAAGAAAGTTCACAGGGGTGTTTCTAACCTGACTCACAATAAACAGGATGTTTAGAAATTAAAGCAAGGATAAAAAACAGAGGAGGAAAGAAACAAACAGTGTAGGGACTATGTGTAAAGAATAGAAAGCTCAGAAGAAACTTTAGAAGTGGCATACTTCAGATTTAATAAATAGTCCTACATTGTAGACCTGTATTGACAAGGAGCAAATGGCGTCCTTGAAAGACACCTTCCCAAATGATGTCTATTCCTTATCAGTAAGAAATAGGGCTAGGTCTAGTAACTGCCTCCAGCTTTCTCTAAAAGTATTTGGGTAATGTGAAAAAAAAAAAGGTATATTTTTCAGAGGAACAAAAAGTCAGCTCAAACAAACTGAGACTGCTTTTACTTTTAGTCTTTTGGTTTGTTTAAGGAGCTGAAAAATCAGCCTGACACTCAGCCAGAGCAGTTGCAGGTACTTTGCAAGCTGCAAGAGTTCACCCCTCCTCAGAGCGTACTAATACGCATCTCTGCCAAGGGCAGAGTAGGAGTATCGACTGGCACCGTATTTCCAGCGCTGCACTGTAACTCACTGACACGACTTGGAAATGTGCCTTATTTGCATTGCTCAGCTAAGGGTTCGTTCAGCATGTCCCAAAGGGAATGACAAAGCAGCTCCTTACCCATGGGCTGCTGCCAAGCTGATCCCAAGGACTGCTCTGAATTTCGCCGCTTTGCAGTAGGGACCCGTATGCCAACAACAGGCATATTTCAGCGGTCCACTAACCATCACCTCTTGCTTTCAGCTGGCAGGAGGCCAGGCGAGTGCCGTATAGGGCCAGCTTTGCTGACTCACATTAGCCATACATCCTCCCGCGCTGGTGAAATCCTCAGGTGACCTGTGAACAACGCGGAGGGTAGATTGATCCATCCCTAATGCTTTAACTCAGAACTCCTCAGCCTAGTTTTTATGATGTTATACTTAGACTCACCAGTTAGTGACCGGCTGCGGGATAGGTGTATATGGTTAAAATCAAGCAGCAGAGCCTTGAGGTTTGCAAGTTTTCAACTTGAAAGTAAAATGAGTATCTAAATGTAATAGGAAGAAAAAAGATTAGCATTAACAATATATCAAATTAAGCATTTTAATATATTGTCCATTGGTTGGCCAAGACTTATTACGGTATTCCTGTTTACGCTGAAAACACAAACGTTACCTCGATGTGAGCATGCAGGCAGTTAATGGGAAAAATGGATAGACTCTATCTGCTCTTTCTCTTGATTTAAGATATCAAACTACTGCACATGCACGCAAAGAAATACACTTGAATTCTGCTTTCCACTTTAGGCAGCTACTAACTCACCATTTCCATTCCAAATGTTTATTTATTTTGTTTATCTCTTCCCGTCTTTTTCCCAGGACACATGGTTGTCCTCAGAACAAATTCTCCCCCTTAAAGCTCCACAGAACTCATTTAGAACTCATTAGTTCATTAGAACTCATTTCTCCAGCCAGGACAATCTGTGTAATAATTGCTCTGTTAGGAAAACATACCATCTACTAAAAGTTGGTAAAAATCAAAGTACTCATTTGTTATTTGCTCTATAGTCTTCTGGGAGATCTTAAAGTAATAAAGGAAAAGACTCAGTGCCTCAGGAGGATAATGAGAACTTTTATTGCCCAGGAAAGAAAAGTTTATATTGAAGCTTAGTCAATACTCATCCTGTGCATGTGAATATGCATCCTGTTTGAAAACATGACAAATATTTTTCTGATGGTGGGAAATTTTCTTGGGATACAAGAATGATATGCACCAAGAGAGCAATCAAAAGACACTGTGTCTCACGAACTGTGTGTGATCTGGTTTTGTGTCCTCGCTCCACTGAGCTAGGTTGGTCCAACAAGAGATACCTTGAATTTATGTGACAAGCTCTGTGGTGCACAAGCAGCTGCTCCCCACCCCTGCCACCGAAATTTCAGACAGTTAGTGGATGCAGTGCATCCACAGCTACTAGTAGTGCAGCACCCAAGGCGGCTGACTTCCCAAAAGGAGATTCCCTCTCTGCTTGAGAGCTGGGAAAATTCTGATGGCTCCAAGAGACATTTCTGAATTGCAAATGTGGCTTTGAATAAAACAGACACATGCGGCCACTGATTTATTTATGCTTAGACCATTAACATTAATGTAAGACTTGAAAATGAAATTATCTTTATATTTACATATGCAGTTTAAATGTATTTACATAAACTTAGCTTTGTATTTCAGGGGAAGAGGAATAAAGGGAGCCAGGCAAATTACTTTGGCCTCCTGTACAGCAGCTGACAGCATTACATGCAGGTCTGATCATTGCCGCAGTTTGGACTGGTGTGACTTGGATCCAATGCTCTTGTGTGCTTAGGCTGCTTTGTGAGTAAAGTCCTGGCTCTGTAGCTCACACTACAGAGGTGGACATCTGCCTTGTCCAAAAGTGACAGATGAGTCACCTCCTTCGTGTTTCTGTCTCGCTGGAGGCACTGGGATTTTTCAGGTATGTATTTTTGTATCTGCAGACTTACTATTATTCTTCTTAAAAGCCTGTATGAGAGAAATTCAGCATTAGAGAGGCACAATACAGCCTCACTACACCAAATGCCTCTCAAGAGACAGCGTGTTGCGATCATCGGATGGTTGGTGTAAATTATGTCTTAGGAGGAGCCAAGACAGTGTCTGAAGGAAAAATCTCACCATCTGGAATCACTTGTAGGAGAGCTCATCATTTCAAAATCCCTAAGCACTAGATACTACAATCCACACACACCCAAAAATACAATTAACATTGACAGGGGAAATGGCTGCAAACAATCCTGAAACAAGAGTTTCTTCCTGTAAAATATGGATGAAATTCCAAGTTCAAAGCGGTAATCAAGCTTTTTAATTGCTCCTTTCAGCTGTGTTTTGGTAAGAAGCAGAAAATAACTGCACAGACAGTGGTTAATTCAGAGAAGTCTACTGTGAAGGGACTTTTTGCAAAATGTTAGGAATAATAAAGCAGA
This sequence comes from Chlamydotis macqueenii, assembly GCF_036417535.1. Lineage (NCBI taxonomy): Eukaryota > Metazoa > Chordata > Aves > Otidiformes > Otididae > Chlamydotis > Chlamydotis macqueenii. The sequence goes on from NC_141556.1 coordinate 136,450,570, forward strand.
GCCATTTTTACATTGTGCCAGAAAAACTCCAAGTTAACAAAAAAAAAGCCTGGCTCCAAGCCGGACCACCAAAATAGAAACTAAAGATAGTGCTACAAGTAGAGTCTCAGAAATTGGTTCACATCAATTTGGTTATCCTCTAAGTTTAAAAAAAAAAAAAAAAAGAGGAATGATTTAAAATCTTTAATTTAGTAATGCCTTGAAAAATCCCACTTGTATTGTAGGCCATCTCTATTAATGTAAAAGCCAAGACTTTTTTTTTTTTTATTAGCGCATGCACCTTTGTGCATTAACAGGTTGCATGGCAAGACAATTATAATGTACTTCCAAGGATTTGCAGTAAAGAAAAAGAAATTTACATGCAAATTCCTAGATTAATCCATTTTCCTTTCATGGAGTAAAAAGCAGCAAAAATATCTTAAAATAATTAAGATAGGTTTTCAGTACCTTTTCTGTTTTATAGAAATAGCTGTTTTCCAGAAAACAAAACAAAACAAATAACTTTTCTGAAACTGCAACTCGTTAAAATAACATCTTCAACAATGAAAACACTCAATTGGAAAAACTTTTATAAATAAACGTGATAATAAATAAATGTACACAGGTGTGATGCTAAACATAAGGGGCCCATCTGTTGAGAAAAATGGGAGTAATTTTTACATAGTTGCAGTAGGAGAAACTTCACTTTAAGCAAAATTAGTTTAGAGATTATTTTTGGCATAATGCTGAATCTAAGGTCAGATGGCTAAGCTTTGTTTTAGAAACATGAGAAGCAGAAATTTCTACTGTAAAGAGCAGCATGGTGTCTCAGAAGACAGGAGACCTGACAGGAACAAAATAAATGTGAAGATAGAGAAGTTGAGCTTCTCTTACCCGCTACCTAGCAGAGGTATTTAAAGATGTTGAAAGCACCTGCATCCAGAAGAAATAAGAAGGAATGCTGGGATATTTGAAAATTATGCAGGCTGAATAGCCCATCTTTAAAGGAAATGCTGAGGAATTGCAGAAGGCCCTGGCAAACTGTCAGACTACGCAGAACAACAGTAGGTAAAATCCAGCATATATGAAAGCAAAGTAGTATACACGAAAGATAAATCACGAGCAGATCTCAGAGGGCTCTGAACAGTTTCTGCTCAGGGCATTGTAACTGACTGCCCCCCTGGGAATTCCTAGTCAAAAAAAAAAAAAAAAAAAGAAAGTAATTCCAGGACAAAGACTGGGGTAGAAACTACAATAGGAAATATCACAGTAAAGAAATATCCGTATGCCACGCTCAACAATTTGACCTGTACAATGCATATTTATCATTTCTGACCCATCTGTCAGTATTCACTGTCTTTAGCATGACACACAGCAAAGCCTGACAGACTTTACTATTTCCTTACTGCTTGAAACAGGCTTCCAAGTAAAGAGTATTTTCCATAATTTACTGTTAATCATGTTTTCTCCAGCCTCCTGTAGCTCTGTAGTCACAATTTCTGATGCTTACACACGGATTTGTAAAACTCAGCTTTTCTAGACATCAACTAAATTCCTGTTTCTGCCATCAGCTCCTGCAGCAAGATGAGCTCAGGCAATCGCGGTGCAGCCCTGGCAGAGCACCACTCAGTTTTCTATATCGTTCCCACCAGCCCTGAGCCACCATTCACCTCACCTCTCTCCCAGCAGTACTAACAACTGTTCCAGCAGCACTTTGAACTCCACTGTCTAAGCGTCTCGGGGAACTGGGGCGGTGAACTGACCCTCTCCTCCTGCCAAAGCCTCTGCAGCAGGCATGGCAGAGAGGCAGGGAGGAAAAGCAGGGAATCTATAGCCAGCCCCAAACTTCATCCCTTTTCTAAAGTCCTGTGTAAGTATTAGCATAGCAGCGATTCAACCAGATCAGGTTCTTAGAGCCCTGTCCAACCTGGCCTTGAATGTTTCCAGGGATGGGGCATCCACCACCTCTCTGGGCAACCTGTTCCAGTGTTCTACCACCCTCATTGTCAAATTTTTTTCCCTTATATCTAGTTTAAATCTACCCCCTTTTAGTTTAAAATCATTAACCCTCATCCTATCTCTACAAGTCCCTCTCCAACTTTCCTGTCAGCCCCCTTTAGGTACTGGAAGGCTGCTATAAAGTCTCCCAGAGCCCTCACTTCTCCAGAATAGGCCCATTGCTTGTTGTTCATAAAGTAATTAATCAGTAATGCCATGGGAAACCTGTGGTTGAACTTCACAAACATTAAAAGAGCAATACAGAAGTTAATTTAATTGCCAGTAGTTCTAAGCAGAGCAAACTAACAGATGAAGCTACCTAGAGCTAACATTGCAAATCTTTCAGGTTCTTGCTTGACCAGGCCCAGAATTTGCAATGCTATTTTTAAAACACTCACTACATCAAACAGGCTCACATGCTCAAGGCAACACCCCCATCTCAGGAAAGTCACTTCTGCATTTTGAGAGAGAAGTGAAATGTTTTACTTTCTTGTGGCTTGCCGGGTTAAGCCACAGAGTCAGCCATCTTACCTGGATGAGTTTTGTCAAGTAATTTTCTCCTCCTACCACAGCCAAATCATCCCATGCCCGTGCCGCACACACACATACAGAGGGCATGCTGTGATAACTGCTGGGCAACACACCAGCTACAGCAATAAGCAGGTTTACCTTTTCTGGTCCTCCACCACTGTGAGATATGAACTAAACTATAACCAACATTTCCTGGACTTAGGAAAGCTTAGTAACATTCATTGCCCTTTTCTTACAGTCATGAGGAAGCATCTCTACCAGCCCTCCTCACCTGTTTCTTGGTTCCAGCAACTCTCTCTTGCAGCAGCTTCACGGAACAAGGTGTCAAGACTGAAGCTGCAGGAACACCAGAAAAACACACAAAAAAAGAAGAGTTTCTTCATTTCGATGCTCTGTGGAAAGTGCTCATTCAGAGACTGTGGGCTGGAGAGGTCAGGAGAAGCAATGTTTTGAGCACTGACAAAAAAAAATACCATGTTTTTCAATGCTTGCTAACAAAACCACAAAACATTTAAAGTGATCTTAAGGAACTGGTGAATTGTATTGTTCCCTACCTTGTTTGTACTGAAAGAGTCAATTTTATTCCTTTTCACTTGCAGGCAATCAAAATGTGTAAAATAGAAAATGCATGTTTTAGGAAACGGTACATACCGAATACCACCCACTCTCCTCTCAGAAAGCATTTGCAACTGTAGCTTATGCGTTGTTATTATTTGTTGCACATTCCAGTTATACAATGAAAGCACTTTTTGTGTCCTTTTTTTTTTTTTTTTTAAAGCATGCTAAGGCACAAGAAGAGTGATCTTTTAAGCTCCCTCCTTGAGCTGCATGATTCTGTAACCAGGTCCATGAAGTTCCCTCATGCTTGGTGGGTCAGCACCACCAGCAGCCTGGCCAGGGCTCCTTCTTCTGCTCCTGTATTGGCCTACAAAGCACCTACAGCAGTCACAATGTGTACATTTATGTTCAAGTACCTGATCTCATTGAAATACTCTGCCCATACCTTTTCTGCTGGCCAATACTACATTCAACTGGGTAGCTGAATCTTCTTTTCCTAAATGGGAAAGCAAAGGACAGATTGGGTCCCCTGAAGTAACTTTTTTTTTCCCGTTCAATACCACCAAATTTATTCTGCTGCTTCCGGGAAACCTCCATGATCTTGCAGATGGAAACTCACTCGTTTCTTCCAACAATCCAGTGTAATAGCAAGGAGATTTCCCCGCTTTATCCACCAGTACTTGATACCAGAGTTACCTATCTGGCTTGGGAGACTGTTGGTGAAGGAGAAGGGACAAGGAAAATGACACGGAAAGAAGGAAAATGAAATGCTTCTCCTCCCAACCCACACACAGCACTTTGAGAAGCCTGTTGCTTTAAGTCCCTCATTCCTGCAATCCCACCAAGTGCAGCAAGATACACACCTGCATGGCCTGAGCAAAAGCACCCTCAGAGATTTCCCCATCTCAAACTGATCTTTATTTTATTCTCAAGAATCCGGAGTTGCTAACATTTGTAATCCCAGTACCTCTGTTAAGTACTTGTTTAAACTTCAATCCTCAGCTTTAAGGGGAAAAAAATATATTTTTTTCCCCCCATCATCCTTGGGGGGAATCTCCATGTACTGGTGGTATTTCTTCCTTCTAGATGCCGGAATGAATGATATTTGACTGGTGTGGAGTGAAAAAAAAAAAACAGCAGAGCAGACGAGGGAGGTATGGTGGACGATAAATGCCAGCATGCCCAAGTGGAGGGTAGAAAGTTTAGGCAGAGGAGCTACGAACTCTTACCCTGTGTTACACATTTCAAGGAGCTGTCCTGTCTCTGTTGATCCCAGGGTCCAGTGTCATCTATAGAGGAACATGCAGTCCAGGTCCTCTGCCACCATGTTGTCTCGCAGCTTATTCATCAAGCAGCCCCCCCAGCTAACACCAGCACACCCAGCCCTTTCACCACCTGCGACTGCCTCTGCAGAACAAGCCACACACAGTCACAGGCTGAGACTTCATATGGCCTCATAACTTCAAATAACCTCGTATTTTGGGATAATAGAGAGCATTTACAGACACTTTGAACATCGGCAATGCAGATGGTGCTTGCAGTATCTGAAGCCAGTGTAAGCCATAGTTGTGTTTTTAAACAGTCATTCCTGACTTCAGATTGTTAGGACTGCCATTTTAAGTGGCAAGTGGCATTTTCTTCACCCGCTGGTGTAGGTGCAGATGCAATGCTTGTATTACATGGTTCAGACAATAAAAAAGAAACAACTGAATGTGATCTGAGTTTTTAGACTTCACACAGAACCAAAAAATTAAGCTAAACAGTGACTGAGTTTTGTGGAAAGGATTTTATGGACAAAAATGTTTGCAATTAAAAAATTCAAAGAAAACAGATTTTTTTTGATGTAAACATTCCCGTGCTGCCCTGGAAATATTAACACAGCAACACTGCACTGAGACATTTGCAAGAAGAAAGTGTCCTTTAAAGTAAAAAAAGAGCAACAACCTCCAAGAAAGGTAAAAGTACTTCTTGACATATTTCAAGTTTACAAATATGTAAGATATTGTAAACATGTTCCTGCTTTTTACGTCTCAATTGTTGTTTAGCTGACTGCCCAGTAAACAGCCAAACTGCAAAGATGCCACATGGTTTTGATGAGAATTCTCAGGGAAAAACAAACAAACAAAAAAACTCAAACAAATAAAAAAAAATTAAAAGACTGCTGGACCCAGAAGATTATATGGATAAAAAGTTATGTGCTGTATTGGGCTGATCTAATGTACACTGAACTTTGTGACAGGGTAAAAGTCAAACCTGAGTGCCAAAACAAGAGGGGGAAAGTAAGATGTAGCTTTACAATGTATCCAGACAAGTCTTCAGGGACATCACCTCTTTGTAGAAAGAACTGCCAAAAGCACTGCCATAGACATTATCAATTGTTGCAGTCTCTGTTAAGCATATGGCCTAAAATAAAAAGTTTGATAACTTCGCTAGGCAACATTTCCACCAATGTCTAGGCTGTTAGCATCGACTCACATCACTCAATGGTTACAACAGCCTCTCGGCTTTTGGGTTGGATTTTACCACAAGAGTGGACAGAAAGACCTGTTGCTAATGCCACCGCCTTCTCAAAAACCTACGAGCCTGGCAGGCAGCCAGGGAGCATCCTGCATGCACTCCATCCAGGCACACTTAGCCACATACAGAATTTCTTCATGCTAGACCATACCAACTTGGCAGAACTACATACACGGGGTGAAAGGCTCTGCACATGCAGATGGTCCAGGCAGACAATGCCTGATCCAATGGCTAGCCCTCAGGACGCCCTTCTCATGTTCAGCAGATTTTTATGAAGAAGAAAACAAGTTGTTGAGATGACGGGGCAAGGAGGAAGATGGGAAAGCAATGGTTTAAGCTTAAACTGGAAGTCTCATTGAATAACTGACAGGATCCCGTCAGAGCTCACGAGTAGTAATTTTGCTCAACCCGCAGATGTGACAGGCTACCCCACATGCAAAATGTTCTGCTGTCATCTTACCTTTAAAGACACATCATTATACTGGTAAGGCCAGAAGAGTAGTAACATTGCCTCATTTTTTCAGATGCTCCAAATATTTCAAACCTAACTGCTGCATACAGGTGGAAGTCAGAAATACCATTTATTTGTCTTCACTTGTGCTGAAACTCAGCTCTAAACTCCCCAGCCATGTCAGCTTGCTCAAAGACTTACGTGTTTTAGTCTCATCCCTAATTTGCAACACATTTTGTGCTGTCAGAGTCACATTGCACTGGTTTTAATTTGTTCTGTGTAATAACAACGCATATCAAGCCAGCACATTAAAAAGCACATCTGTGAAAAAAAAAATCCTGTCTTACTAGAAATCCCTCAAAATAAACTTATCTGAAATTTCTCCCCAAAAGTATGTGCTACTTAATTCTAGTCAACTGACGGAAAACTATTTTTCCGTAAGATGCTGGTTTGCCCAGACAGATAAATTCCACATATTTTACAAGTGTTCCCAACTGGAAATTCCATCAGTCTTGGTGAAAAGCTTTGCTGCATCTTTGTACTAACAGTCAAGTTTTGAGAAAAGCGTAAGAAATTGCAGGAATGCTGAAAAGAGGACATCCTCCCATGCTAAGTAATAGGACTTGGAGAAATAGTATTAAAAATGAATAATTCCCATGTATCACTGATTTCCACTGCAGATCAATTACTGAAAGAATAACAGAATCATGGTTCACTTCAACACTAAGCCTCTCAGACTGCACGCTCTGTCTTCATGCATCCCTTAGTTAAAGGGTTGTCCTCAATGTCTGCTTTCAGACAGCATGCATCTTCAGCATTTCCGTGCTGCCGGCCACACCATGTAAATGACAGCAATTTTAGCTTATAATCATCCAAAGAAATCTACACATAAATCAGAGATGAACAGAAGGTATGCAATTCTGAACCACCCTTTCAAGACAGCCAGTGTGCTGACTCAACAAGGACAAGACAACATCAGGAGCTGTAGAAGTAAGATTCACCCGGTGTCAATGACATACATAAACCTATGCGGTAACTAACTGTTGGAATTTGAATAAACTCATTGAAGTCCAACACTTCTAATGAGAAACTAACGGACAAGGAAATTTCATGCAGCTTACAGCACAGCAATGAGGGGGAAAGCACATGTGCAACAATAAACCCCAAAACAAGGATGCACAAGTACCACAATGAAGCTACTGGGTGGCTCAAAGACAAGTGGTGAAAGCCAAGTTTATGAAGAAGGAAAAAAAAATAAAAATGGGGAGGGGGGGTGTGCTAAGTCCTACATGTCTTAAAAACACCACTGCTAATAATTTGAAAGGCAAGTTTCTTTATGAAAGCAGGCATCAATTTTTAAGCAGCCACTGACAGTGGAGAGCAAGGCAGAGCCCGGGCAATTGTCTACAGCAGACACAGAAGACAGGGTGGTCCAACTCTGCACCAGCAGCAACCAGGAAACTGGGAGGTGACCAATTTCCAGGAAGGGCACCAGACTGTACAAAGGCTGCAGAGGGTAACAAACAAACCCAACAAATTCTTGACAGAAGGACTCAGTAAAGCAGATTAGGAAGTGTTTCAGACTCCAGCTGGGTATGCTGCTCTCAAATAGGACAAGAAAAACAAGAACTGTTGCTGCTTTGCTGCTCTGAGTCAGTAGCTTAGGACCCACACTTACAGAATTCATCAGTGGGACTGTGCAGGGCAACGTCTGCTCATCCTTCCTTCCTCAGTCCCCTCCCTCCCCACATCTCCCCCCAAATCCTGCCACTACTGCAGCACTTCCTTGAGCACAGATGCCTGCAGTGGTTCATGCGTAGCAACAAGGGCAAAGAAATGCAGCTTGGACCAGCCAGTAAAAGATTTCTTAAGAAAACAGGACAAGGGAAAAATGGCACAAGTGACCTGATCATTGAGCTTAAGCCCCTTCTCAAAAATGAAAGGCATTTTTACAACTTGGAATTCCACCTGTAAAAGTGCTCTATATTCTACTGTATTGAATGCAGGTATCTCAGCATTCAGTGGATCAGAGTCCCAGTTTGGAGGTCACTAAAATAATGTTTTTCCAGTACAGCGGCTATTTCATTTTCAGACAGATCAAGGCCCGATTCCCATCATTGTCTCAACAACTGGCAAAGATGAAAAAGCTATGACAACCACAGTTATAACATTATAGAGCCTTTATGCAAAATATTGAAAGCAAATTTCAAAGGCCGATTTGGTTTCTGTTGCTAGTTAAGAGTCGGTTGTGCTTTAATAACTGAAACCCAGAAATTCTGTAAAAGGTCAGGTGATGGAAAAAAGTGATTACAGAAGGGGAAGTGGCAATACAAGAACAAGGGAGAAAAAAAAGACTAAGCTTAAGGACAACATTTATATATAAAAATTTATTTAGGTGAAGTCACAAACAGTTTCAGATCAATTTACAAACACTTCATGTTATGCATATTATTGAAACTATCAAGAAAGGTAAAGGAGAGCAGATAATGGCAGCTTTTTCCTGAAACAACTAAAGGCATACCCTTACCATCATGCGCGTTACCGGATCATAGTATTACCTTGATCATACTCCCTAGTATGCAAGGGAAAAGGAAAAGAAAACAAAACACTGAGATGTAGAATGATTAAACCGTGAACCAGTGAATATGATTTTCATGAACACCAGACTACAAAGGTCTAGTCTGATGCTCAGGATCTTAAGTATTCTACGAGGATAAACACAGAATAATAATTTAGGTCAATTATTATATTTGATCAAGAATTTTGTAATGCACAATTGGGCTATAACTGATTTCTGGCAATGACAGCAATAGTTAATGCATTTTTCAGAGAAGAATGGAGAGGCGATACTGAGCCTCACAGAATAATTCTGTTGACAACCTGAGTTATTATAGCAAGTGTATGATACTGTTTCAAGTCAAACATACATTTATGTTGCAGATTATTTTCAATGAAATGGTAAAAGTAACAGCTGTAACAAGACAAGTTATGATTTATTTAAAAAAAAAAAAACAAATAAAGTACATAGGTTTTTGAAGTGTCCGGTTGTGATCTGCAAAGATCCAGGATTGCACACAAGTTTGCTCAAATGAGAAGGGTTAATCTGCACATTAAATTGGCTTATACTTTCAAAGTAGTATTTTAGGGCAGGGCTCTCCTCCAGGAGACTGTTCCTGACCTCATTCAACCAATGTTCAATTTATTCACCTTCCTGAATCTTTGCCCTCTTTGGGTAGTCTGTGACAAGTGCTGCGCTGCAGGAATTCCTGTTTTCCAGCAAACTGGCTTGCTCTGCAGGTTTGTAGTCCATTGTTACAATTGCTGATTGGGTAAAATGAATTTCCTACGTCTTCTCTAGCACAGCTTGCAACGCAACAGAAGCAGAGGTAAAAGAATGCACTAGAATACCAGAGCTCCACTTAAACACCAACGGAGTCAGGCTGTTGGCACCAATAAGAAATTCTGTATTTAACAAATCTGCAAATATTTAAGATCCAAAGTTAGTCAGTTTTATAAATAAACTCACCCACTTAGTCTGACTGCCATCCCAGCTGGCCTTCTGTTTTCATGGAGTCTGGGGGAAAAAAAATAAAATAAAAAAAAAAGAATTGTCTGAAGTTTTACACACTGACATAAATTTGCAGGAATGAATCTCAGCTATCCTACATATGTGTCAATTATCGCACTCAAACTAAAACGAGGGTTTCTCACTTTGTTCTTCCTGTACAAAGCAAAGTTACAGCTCTCCACGGGCGCCTTAGAAAGGACAGCTAGCCTCAAACATGACACTGTGTTTTCTTTGACTTTGTTTTTACTGGTTTACCTTCTGTGGACCTGCAGAACTAGAGATATGGGCACTACATCAAGCTGAAATTTAAGGAGTCTTCGCCCGAAAGGGGAAACGAAATCCAGTCAGGCTGCCTAATGCTATCCCTTGAAATTATGACAACAAAATCAGTTCAAACAAACAATCTGGAATAAAAGGTCTTAGTAAAACACCTCCTCTTCCTCTTGACAGCATGAATGTGGAAAAGCTTAGGTTCTGGCCGGAACCGTAAGGCCATAAGAGGCTTCTCTCTCCCATTTTAATTCTCTGACTCTTGCCCAAATGTTAAGTCATGTTTTATTTCTCTGAAGTAGCTTTACACAACATAATTAGGGCTTGCAAGGAGCTGGGGAGGTGCAGGGGAAACCCACAGGCCATCTCCAAGTGAGCAACATTTCCTTGCTGCTGCCTTGCCACTGATAAACTCACACTTTATCCCAGGCCTCATCTACATTTAGCAGCTGCTCAAGCCATTATTTCAGTTAAGGACATTTTTCTCTTTTAAACAGTTGTAAGAGACTATGTGCTACCAATTAAAAACTGCTCTAATAATAGAAAGGCGGTTGAGCCCACACCGAACAATTGCACAACTTTTACTTTTGCTTTCCATTGTGCTGCTAAAGTACCACTGTTTTTACAAACATGAAACTTTTGGTACGGTCTAAGTTACTTAGTTAAAATAAACATGTTTAATTTTTCATTACACCATTTCTAGGGGGAAAGAAAAAGCTATCAATGCCACTGCTAAAAATCAATGGGGAAATTTCCATGAAGCCAAAGGCTACCGAGACCTCTGACGCCTCAGCCGACAACAGGGCAAAGCTCTGCACTGACAGATCAGCTGCTGTGGAGGAAGTTACAAGTCTGGTTAACGTGACAAGCTGAAGATCCAGTCTCGGATGAGATGAAAGCTATAAGCCATTGCCCATCCGGTGCTCACACAGGATCCGTAGCAAAACAAGAACTGAGCCATTGTTCTTGAGAACGGAGAAATCTAAACAGAGATATCAGAAAAAGTTGCATAAATCCAGAACAAACAGAGAAGGCACCAAGGCCACAAGGCTTGCCCCAGGGCCTGTTCATCTATCTTACTGCATGGTGTTTGCTTCCCTTTCTTTGTTGCAGGTTGGCTCAAAGAAGTCACTTTTGATAGGTACCAAAGTCAGGATTTTGCGTGACACACCAAACACTTCCACATGCCCTGAAAAAGGGTCCCCCTTTCTAGATCAGGCTAACCTAGTGGAACAATTTAGCCACTCCTCTGTGCTGGCAACCCCCGGGAAGCACAGCATCTGATGAGCTAGCAAAAACCCTTCAGGAACACAAAGGTTCTTCCTACAGTCCTAAAAAAAGTTTAGAAAGAAATATAGCCAATATACCATCATTCAGCTGCCGTGAAACTCAAGATTCAGCATTCAGCATTTTCTGTGCTGGGGATTTGACAGACTACAGCCACCACTGCAAGAGAAGCAGCACAACCCCTAACAGAGGCAGGCAGCCCTTTGTAACCGTAGAGCTTGCTGTCACAGCTCAGGGAGTGGAAAGGGCAGATCTGCTCACATACAGGGGTAATACCAGTGCAGTGACACTTGATGCCTACACGGAAAGCAAAAGCTTAACTTAGACAAAATCTTCCCTACTTCCCCTAATCACACCCACCATCTTTTCCCACAAGACAGGGCACAACTTGCAGATTTAATCTACTGAGTCCTAAACCAGGTTAAATCTCCAAATCACAGTGAATTTGCAAGCTGTGGCCATTCACATTGAAGTTTACCTTTATTCACATCAATTTTTCTGGCGTCTCACAAAGCCTGCAACTACCCACAGTAATAACAGGAGAGTCTGTAGTCTTTGTCTTACATATAGATAACTGTATTGCTGAGAAAGTTAATTTTATAAAGACAACTCAAGAGAAAAAAAACAAAACATCTTTCTTCTTAAGTCTTAAGGAAAATGCAATTATATACCAGGGGAGAGAACTAGTGGGGTTCCTAATTTCCGGTGGCCAGAGCAATAAATGCTACAAACAATTATTTGCTGAGAGCGTGCTTTTTTCTCCAGCAATGCCCACACCTCCCACGGTGGCCAGCTGGACACCCTGCAGCCCCGTGCGTCGCCAGCTGATGCCGCGGCCCTATGGTTAGCACAACTGAAGGGTCAGCGCCCTGACACGCGAGCTGCCAACCAACGCAAGGGCACCCCAATTGCCCTCCTTCTCCTCTTCCCCTCTGAGGGGGCACTATGCCCAGCCAGAGCAGCAGGGAAACATGCCACCGCGGCTGCCAGCCCATCACACCTGGCTTTTCTCCTCCTGCTTGGGGCTCTCGGACGGTGGTGGGGCCGGCGAGGCCGGCGCTGCCTGCGTCTCGCCCTCATCATGGGGCTGCCTGCTGATGAGTGACTTGAGGGGTGCCATCCACTTCATCCAGAGGTCGAGGTCGACGTCGCCCCAGGGCAGGTTGGGGTCCTTGGCTGCCCGCCGCCGAAAGTCCTCATCGTAGCTCATCCACGAGGTGCCCCCGTAGGTGGCATGCAGCTTGCGGATGGTGTCCAGGTACTTGAACATGGCTCCGCAGCGCGCCGGGTGCTTCTCGCACAGCACGCTGGCGTACACCAGGAAGGCCGAGACCCACTGGTCCAGCGTGTCCACCGGGAGCGGGCCGCGCCGGGGGGCCAGCTCTGTGTGGAGCAAGGAAAAGAGGTCAATGAACTCCCCCCGCCAGATCCGCTCCTTGGTGGCCTTGGCCAGCTGGTAGCCCAGCGGCCGCCGCAGCCCCACGTAGGGGGTGGTGGCCGCCGACGCGTCCGCCGCCGCCGCCGCCGCCGCCGCCTCGCCCTGCCCCGCCGCTGCGGCCGCCGTCGCCGCCGGGCCTCCGGCCGCGCCGCTCGCCGCCGCGGCCGCCGCCGCCGTCGCCTCGGCGCACGGGCTGGCCGCCGCTGCCGCGGCCCCCAGCGCGGCCTGCCGCTCCAGCCAGCGCGGGTTCACGTAGACGGTCCGCAGGCGCGGCGCGGCCCCCGCCGCCGCCGCCGCCCGCGCCGAGCCCTCGGCGCCAGGCTGGAGGCGCAGCACGGCCAGGGTGGCCGGCGCGCCGGCGGGCAGGTCGCTGCCCTCCCGCCGCGGGGCCGGCTGGGCCGCCGCCGGCACCTGGAGCAGCGAGGGGGCCGCCCAGGGCGGGGAGCCGCCCCTAGGCCCGGCGGCCGCCGCCAGCGCCTCTAGGCCCGGGAGGCCGAGCCGCGAGCCGGGCGCCACCGCGCCGAGCACCCATCGGGTCTCGGCGATCGCGCCGCGGTCCCGGGGGCTCCGGGACCTCCCCTCCTCCCGGTGCCCGGCGAGGGCCGTCCCCAGCGTCAGGGGGGCTGCGGTTCCGGCCCGGCGCCGACGGCGGCTCCGCCGCCTCCCACGTGGCATCGGCGCGGCGGCTGCGGGCAGGGCGCGCGACGGGGGGCGGGGGCTCCAGCCCGGCGGGGCGGGGCGTGGGCGGGGCGGGGGCGGGGCCTGAAGCACCGCCTCCACGCCCCGGGCCCGGGCCCGCACGGCACCCGGGAGAGTAGGGATTGCCCGGGCGGTGCCCACGCGTGTCTTGCGTGCGCGTCTCGGCGGGAGGCCCGCGGGGAGCGAGGGGCTGAGCGGTCCCCGGGACGCCGCACGGGCCTGCGCTGGCGTGCTGGGCTGGGAGCCTGCAACATCCGTGCCCTTGCTCTCTCCATACGTACACACGTGTATATATGTAAAAAAAATGCAGATACAGCTAAGCAGCGTATATATACACACTGTACGGATGCACTATACATATGCACTATATATAGTTCCATATGCACTATGTAGTATATATGTACACACACTATACATATGACTCTCTATACACCACTCTATGTATACAGCATACAGTAGCAATCACCCGTGACATTATTGCTTCAGTACAGCAACGTTTGGAGGAGTAATGACATTCCATCACTTTTCCCTTTCAGTATAAACGAGCATCTTTTTCTCTTTCTAGAAAATGCCTTTTTGTTTTTTTTCCCTTTAAGGGTGCAATCACACAGGTACAGCTCTCCTCGCTAAGCCCTGAGCAGCTGGTCTGGGCAAACGCTTCCAAGACTCCTCAGGGTGTCTTGGCGACTGACCTGTGGAGCCCCGGGACAGATAAGAAACAGGAAAATATGTGACTTTACTTGAGATGGGAGACATAGCCCCGCAGGCAATTTCCCTTCCAGCCACTTCCCATGGCACAGCCGCACACATTTTACCGGAATCACTGCCAAAGAACATGCTGGCCTCTGGAGAAGGAGGACCCATCCATCTCTGTTCTTGGCCACCACCTCAGTGAAGGCCAAAGACCATGGGTGCCAGAGCTGGGTGCTGGCTCCTCGTATGGACTTAGGTCACGTGCCCACTCCTCCGCTGCCTCCACAAACGCTTCTGCAGCACCTTCTCCTCTGGAGGAGCAGCTGTGAATGCTACACTGGAATGCCTATAGATCACTTCCACTGCAATACAGACAAAAATTCTGTAAAAAAACCACAACAGCTCTTCCGTCTTCACAGAAAAAAAAACCTGCAAGACCTAAATTTTAGATAAAAAATCAAATCCCAGGAATTACAAAGTTAAGAATTCTTCTGTAAATAAAAAGGTAAGGTAAAAGAGTGGCTGCGCTTTTTTCAATGCTTAATAAATTCTAAAGAAATAGAAAGAGTAGCAAAATTCTCCTATTTTCTAATTCACTCTTATTTTCAGAGATTTGTTCAGAAGTCTGAACAAAATAGACTTTGCTTAATTCTTAAGATGAATACACTCATATTTTGATAAAAAAAAATTTTTAATACGACTGAACTAGATACAACTGTGATAAGCTTTTAAATGCTTGTATTTTAAATTCTGTTGTGTATCTCCTTCTAATTCCAGGTTAATGGGGCATTAATAACACCAGAGGTTGTTAAAATAACAATAACATGATTTCTCTAAAACCTGCCCATGCAGCAGGCCTGCTAGTAAGTCAGGTGATATGTGTTTATATAAAATCTGTGAAAAATTTATGAAGGTTAAGGCTTTCTTGACTTTAATCCAAAATTCATTTAGTTAGAACCACAAAGTCATTAAAGTTGGAGGGAACCTTGAGAGGTCTGTAGTCTGACCTGCTCAAAGCAGGGTGAAAACTAAACCAAGACAAGGTTGCTCAGTGCCTTGTCCAGGCAGGTCTTGAAAACCACCAACCATAGGAGTTCTACAACCTGTTCCAGTGCTTAATAATCCTCAGTGGTTTGTTTGTTTGTTTTTTTTTCCCTTAGATGCAATTCTGTTTCAGTTTATGACCGCTGTCACCTGCTCACTCTGCACTTCAGGACAGAGCCTGGCTCCACTTTCTTGACAACCCCCTTGCAGGTACTGGAAGGCTGCTATTATGTTCCCCTTCCCCTGGCAAATGTTCCAGCTCCCAACTCTCTTGGTGACCCTCCAAGGGACTTGCTGAAGTTGATCAAGGTCCTCCTTAATTACAAGGGGTAACGGTTTTAAAATAGACGGAGGTAGATTCAGACTTGACATAAAGCATAAATTTTTTACACTGAGGGTGGTGGAACTCTGGAACAGGTTGCCCAGAGAGGTGGTGGATGCCCCATCCCCATTCAAAGCCAGGTTGGACGAGGCTCTGAGCAACCTAATCCAGTTAGAGATGTTCCTGCTCCTTGCAGGGGGGATTGGACTAGATGACCTTTAAAGGTCCCTTCCAACCCAAACTATTCCATGATTCTACGATTAACTGGGGGCACCCGACCTAGACACAGTGTTCCTGATGAGGTCTACAATGACCAGTTCCCTTGGCCTAGTGACTACTCTTCTGTTGATGCAGCCCAGGATGCCGGCAACCTTCATCCCTGCCAGGGCTCCCTGCTGGCTCATGTTTGGCCTGCTGGCCACCCGCAGGCCTTTCCATCCAAGCTGCTCCCCAGCCTGTCAGTGCCTAACCCCCAGAAATGCAGAGGGTTAGTCCACACCAAGTGTATTTGTCCTCACTGACTTCCATAAGGTCTCTGTTTCCCCATTCACCTGGTCCATCTAGGCCCCTCTGAATGGCAGCTCCTTCCTGGAGTGTGTTGACTGCGCCATGAAATGATGTTGCCCACAAACTGGATGAGAGTGCACTCTGTCTCCTCCTCCTCCAGGCTATTGATAGGGATATTAAACAGGACAGGTCTCAAGATAGACTTCTGGAGAACTTCACTTGTAACCAGCTTCCAGGTAGAGTATGGACCAGTAGTCACTATGATTCAATCAGTTTTTCTCTTATCTAATTATCTCTTATATTTTCTCTTATCTCTTATCTGGGCTGCATCAAGAGAAGCGTGGCCAGCAGGTCGAGGGAGGTGATTCTCCCCCTCTACTCTGCCCTGGTGAGACCCCACCTGGAGTACTGTGTCCAGCTCTGGAGCCCCCAACACAAGAAGGACATGGACCAGTTGGAGAAGGTCCAGAGGAGGGCCACGAAGATGATAAAAGGGCTGGAGCACCTCTCTTATGAGGACAGGCTGAGAGAGTTGGGGCTGTTCAGCCTGGAGAAGAGGAGGCTCCGGGGAGACCTGATCGCGGTCTTCCAGTACCTCAAGGGGGCCTACAGGAAAGATGGGGAGAGGCTGTTTAGTAGGGCCTGTTGTGATAGGACAAGGAGTAATGGTTTTAAAATAGAGGGGGGTAGATTTAGATTGGATATTAGGAAAAAATTTTTTACAATGCGATTTATAGAACACTGGAACAGGTTGCCCAGAGAGGTGGTGGATGCCCCATCCCTGGAAACGTTCAAGGCTAGGCTGGATGAGGCTCTGAGCAACCTGATCTAGTTGGGGATGTCCCTGCTCCTTGCAGGGGGGTTGGACTAGATGACCTTTGAAGGTCCCTTCCAACCCTAACCATTCTATGATTCTATGATTCTAATTGTCCCAACAAGGAAGCTGTGGGAGACTATGCCAAAAGCCTCCTATCCGCTGCTCTCTCATCATCCATGGGTCAAGGCAGGTGATCAGGATGGTCAGGCATGGTTCACCCTTGATAAACTTTCAAGTCCCCTTTTCTCCTCTACATGCCCAGAAATGGCTTTCCAAGAGAACTTGCTTTTGTGATTTTCCCAAAGTGAAGCTCACCAGCCTACAGCTCCTTGGATTGTCCTTCCTCTTCTGGAAGATTAGGCGCAACACTTAACCTTTTCCAGCCATTAGGTACCTCTCCAAATCTCTATGACCTTTCAAAGATAAAAAGTGGCATTGCAGTGACATCAGTCAGCCTTCTGAGCACCTGCCTGGCTCCCCAGACTTGCATGGGTTGGGATTCATCAAGAGAAGATCCCTGACCCTGTCCTTTTCCACTACCAAGGGGTTCTCTTCTCCTCGAGGCACAAAGGGCTGGCAGACTCTGTTGGTGAAGATCAAGGCAATAGCAGCATTGAGTACCTCTCTGCAGGGGTCCTGCACTTTCCTTTTATATTCTTTCACCACTACTGTGGTGGTGGAAGCTGCTCTTGCTGCCCTTGATATCCTTTGCTGGTTACACCAAGAGCAGAGCTTTTGGCTTCCCAAGCACCATGCCTGTATGCCCAGGAAATGCTTTTACTGTCGGTGTGCTAAGACTGAAGATATTTCAGAATAAAACTGATGACTGGAAAGTCATAATTGTTGAATGCATTCATCCCTCACAATATTTCTGAATTTTTATGGCATTATCGATCTGTATTACTACTGCTCACTTTCAGAAATACAGACTCGAAAAGTTGCGGAGGGATCTTTCGCGTTGCAGTAAATCAGCCGACTACTGCACGCGGCAAGCGATGGGCAGTGAGACAGAACAAAGAATAAACATCCTCACTGGATTTAAGCTTTCACCATAAAAAAATATGACAGTGCACACTGTTAGGAAAGCCTTTCCAGCTCTAGCAGCCAGCACATCCACATCCAAGCACTCCCAGCTCTGGGAAGGACTGCTCAGTTCCTTGACTGCTGTTGCGACCTTACAGGCAGCAGTTACACAGACAACTTGGCTTCAGAAGAGAAGGGCTGATGCCCAATGTTGTGGTTTTGTTTAGTGAGGGGGGGCCTAAGGTGGCAGCTTCTGTAGGAAACTGCTAGAAGTCGCTCCCCTTTGTTCAGTGGACTCGACTGGGCCTAGGGCGGACCCGCTGCTGGCCAAGGCCGAGCCGATTGGTAGCAGAATGTTCCGTGATAACGCCTCTGCGATAACATATTTAAGAGGGGGAAAACAGAAAAAAAAGAGAGAAGAGAAGATGTGAAGAAGCTGAGCGGGGGCAGAGGCACAGAGGGGGAGGCGCAGGCCTCATGGGCCTTGCAGGCCTCACCCTCTGGCCTCTCGCCAGGCAGCTGACTGGGCCCAACTCGGCCCGGCCCGGCTGCAAGAAGTGGAAAGGAGATGAGCTGGATGATGTGAAGAGATTCTGAGAGGCGTCTGCCAGCCTGTTGTGAAGAACTTTTCTTGTGAGAGGAACGGCTGCAGATGCCAAGGTCAGTTCAGAAGGCGGGGGGAGGAGTAATGCGGCTCCTGGCCAAGATTCCCCTGCAGCCGGTGGTGATGACCATGGTGGAGCAGGTTGTCCCCCTGCAGCCCATGGAGGTCCATGGAGGAGCAGAGATCCACCTGGAGCCCATGAAAGACCCCACACTGGGGGAGGTGGATGCCTGAAGGCAGCTGTGGCCCATGGAGGGCCGGCTGGGACAGCCGTTCTGGAGGGACTGCACCCCGTGGAAGAGATGACCCACGCCGGAGCAGTTTCAGGAAGGACTGTGGCATATGGGTGGGACCCCACAATGGAGCAGGGGAGGAGTGTGAGGAGTTCTTCCCCCAACCATGAAGCAGCGGCGTGAAACAACATGTGATGAACCGACTGCAACCCCCATTCCCTCTTCCCCCGTATTGCTCGGGGGGTGAAGGTAGTAGAGATAATGCTAAGCTTGGGAAGAGGGAGGGGTGGATGGAGGTTATCTTGTTCTCTGTCTCATTATCCTGCTGTTTGTAGTAATAAATGAATAGTTTTCCCCAAGTCGAGTCTGTTTTGCCCGTAATGGTAACTTTAAGGATTTTCTCCCTGTCCTTATCTCAAACCTTAAGCCGTTTTTCCTTATATTATCTCTCCCTATTCTCTTGGAGGGTGGGGGGAGTGAGAGAGAGACTGTGTAGTCTCGTCCTGATTGGGGCTGAACTACGACACCCAATATTGGTTCAACCAGTATTGTTTCACCATTCCTCTCCTGATGTGGCTATACCGCTGGTGTCTTTTGGCTGGAGATTAGTGCTAAGGCTTGGAGACTACAACTGTCTTTTTCTCCTGTGCTTGTACAGAGCTCACCAGAGTCCTGCAGCCCAGCTGCATGGGTGGTGCTGCCAGGTCTCACAACAATGTGGTTAATGGTGATAATAAACAGCAACTTAAAAAAAAATTCTATTGCTCTTGCCCCCAAAAGATACAGACAGCAGCAAAGACAGGTGGTGAAGTTGCCTACACAAAGCATCTCTGTGCATATGCTGGCTTTGCTCACTGAATCGCAGCTGTGACGATTCTCCACGTCTCTGTCTGACGAAACCTATCCTCCAATTTTTCGTGAGGGCTCTCATGGAGAAAACAGCTTGGTAATAGTAATACCTGAGCTGGAGCAGGTGGAAATAAGAACGCTTTGCTCCCACTTCATTTAGGGTTGCTACTCGTTAGCTGATGTATTCTCCTAGCAGCACACTTACCCATCATTTCCGTCTCCTTTCACAGGTTGTGTGTGCGGCATGGAAGGATACGCGTCTGCACTGTGAGGTTTGCCCGCTGGCAGCGGGCTGTCCCCAAGAGCATCGGTTCCTCAAAGTGGGCAACGCACCATACTGAGAATGGCAGGAACTGTTTCCAGTGGATTTGGGAGGCAGGCGTGATTGTCCTCTCTGCTCCTCATGCAATGAGCTCCTCACAGCTCTGAATTTCCCCCTCCACATTTTTCCTGATGTCTTCCCTTAACGTTCCCACGGTACATTTGCAGAGGACAAAAAAAAAGTGAATACTTGGAGCCACACGGCTGTATAGCTGTGTTGAAGACGTGTGTCTCCCAACCAAATTGCTAGCATGGGCACAGAACCCCAAAAACAAACTTGGATCATTTCAGATGAAATGATTCAGACCTTCTTTTTAGTCTCAAGAATGAGACCTCATTGAAGGCATTAATGAAGAGGCAAAATGAAGGTTTAAACAGAAACAGCTGCAACCTTAGCTGTGGAGGAACTAGCAGGCTTTGGAATTAGAAAATAGAACAGTTAAATAACATTAAAATAAGGGGGGGAAGCTCCTTTTCAGACAAAAATATGGAGAAAAAAAAACACATCCCATTTGGAAACATTACATAAAACCAGAACACCTCCCTTTGAAAGCGGATGGGCTAGTGTGCCGTTTCTCTTTATGAGCCTTAAATAATGCCACAAAGGAAAGAACTGTCTACTCCCTCTGTTGATGAAACTGGAAAACGCTGCCCGCGGAGCGCTTCACCTGCACAAGCCTCTGGGACGCCTGGGAGGACAACACAGCCCAGTGCTAGGGTTTGAGGAGAAAAGGCAGCATGAGGGGAAAATAACCCCCATGTTGTGCTCGAGCACTTCCCCCTCCCCCCCCAGAATAGCTGGTCTTTTTCTAAGGAATTTTAAGAGTTGTTTGCAATACTTTTGGGGAGACGGTGGAGCTGGTGGTTTCTCAGGTCAAAACAAGGGTGCCTAGACCTCCAAGAGTCAATAGTCTAACGGTGATTTCGTCCGAGGCGGGGGAGATTCAAGGCTTGCATTGGAGCTCAGCCAGCCTGTCCCTAGGCGTCTTCTACTCCTTCCATCAATAAAAGTACAGGTCTGGAGACAAAACTGGATTTGGGTTCGTGTGTTTTGCTTTTCCTCTCGAAAAACGTAACGGCTGTAGCCTTCACGGACAAAAAGAGCAGCAGGTCTGAACCCACCCGTGAAGCTAGCGGCTTGCTGCAGCTTAATAAAGGGGAGACGCTGACTGAACGACGGCGTGGGGCCTCCAGAAAGAACCTGGCGAGTGGTCACCATGGACCCGCTTCCAGTGAGGGGAGGGCTCCTAACGTTCCCAGCGGGGAGAGCGAGGCAGGAGTTGGATCGTGCGGCGAGGACGGGGAGGCGTTTCCTCCTCTCCAGGTGGGGTAGGGGCCAGCTCGCTGCCTGCCAGCGTTTCGAGGGGGTTTTGTGGGGTACTTTTCCTCTGCCCGCCTTCTCTTCCTGCGTTTCTTCACGGTTTTGTCACCAGCGTGACAGGGACGCGACGCTGGGCCGGGCAGGGTCAGCCCGAGTCCTTCCCCGACTGCGCCTCCGGAGCGACCGCTCCGACAAGCAACCGTCCTTCGCCGCTCGATCCCTCCCCAAAACGCAGCCGCACAGTGCGAGCGCGGCCGTAGCGCTCCGTCACACCGCTCCCCCACCCCTTTCCCCGGTGCCCGCGCAGCCCGACGGGGCAACCGGTCGCCGCAGCCCCGACGTGGGCGTGTGGACGACAGCGGGACCAGCTCTCCCCTCCTCGGGGGGCGGCGGGCGGGCCCTGCCAGCCGGGGACCCGACGGGGTGTTGGTGGGGGGGACGGCGAGCTGCTGCCGGGCGCATCGCGGCCGAGAGGGGAGTGACTCTGGCAGTCTGCGGCGCGCCGAGATAAAAGCTCCGCTGCTGCCTCCTTCCCTCCCCTTTTCTCTCGTAACTTTTTTTTTTTTTTTTTTCGCTTTCCCTCCCAGCAAAGTGACCGCGGCGGCGGCAGCCCCGCAGCAGCAGCAGCCCCAGCGCCGGACGCCGCCATGAGCCCCCCGCTGCCGCCGTCGGGCCGCGCCGCCGGGGGCTGAGCCCGGGCGCAGAGAGCGGAGTGGGGGGGACGGGACAACCCGAGAGCCGCTCCGCTCCGCGCTCTCCCCCTGCCACGGGGTCCGCAGGCAGCGGCAGCCCAGGACGCCCCCGGCCGCCCCCGGGACCGCCGCGATGTCGGCGCAGAGCCTGCTGAGCAGCGTCTTCTCCTGCTCCTCCCCGGCCGCCGCCGCCCCCGCCGCCGCCAAGAGCCTCTCCAAGCGGAGGCTCCGCCAGACGCGCAGCCTCGACCCCGCCATCATCGGCGGCGGCCAGGAGGACGGCGGCGAGGGCGCGGGTCGGGCGCCCCGGGGGCGAACCGCCGGCAGCCCCCCGGGGGAGCTCCGGGGTCGCCGGGTCGCCCCGCCGTCCCCCGGAGCCTCCTTCTCCACCCCCAGCACCCCGCTGGAGCGGTCGCCGCCGGGCAGCGCCCTCTTCGACGAGGAGAGCCCACGCGGGAAGCGGAGCCCCGGGTGGGAGCTGCCCTTCCTGGCCCGCGCCCCCTCGGCCTCGGCGCTGAGCGGCCCCCCCGGCCCCGCCAACAGCATCTTCTCCTCGCCCCGGCGCTGGCTGCAGCAGAGGAAGGGGCAGCCCTCGTCGCCCGGGCCTCGCCCCGCCGCCTACGTCGTGTGGAAATCCCAGGTAGGCCCGCCCGCTCCCCCGGGGGGACGGGCACCCGCCGCCGCCGCCCGCCCCGCCGAGGCGGCCCCTCGGAGCCCCCGCAACCGTCGGTGGCCGGGACGGGGCGGCCCCGACGGGGGCACCCACCGCCTCCGCCCAACCCCCAAGTCCCTCTTCCCCGCACCCTGGGTGGTGGATGCGCGGCGCGACCCCTCCGTGTCCGCGGGAGGGCCGGGCAGCGCCCCGCCCCGTCGAGGCCGCCGTGGGAAACGGGCACGGGTGTTGGGGCTGGGCGCCGGAATCCGGCGGGATTTGATGTTCCCTCGACGGGCTCCATGTATAGCTGTCCCGGGTGTGTAAAACCTTCCCCTCCCGCTTTCACACCTCGTAAACTGAAGTCTGCGATGGCGTCTAACAAGATAGACAAATTATTTTTAAATAATCTCTCACCCAGAGAGCTGTGATTTATTTGGCAATGCGTGCGCGTCAAAACCACATGAGGAGTGGTCGTATTCCAAGACAAATCCAGCTTCGCAGAGCAAATATTTATGCGTTTAGCTTGGGATGCCGTGGATGTTGGGCTGCCGATAGCGTACCGTGTGGACAAATGTATGCCGAGAATGTGGCGTTGTTTCTTGGTAGCGACTGTTTGACGAGTGGGTTCTGCATGGCCCTTTGTAGCGGGAGAAGGTGGAGTTGTTTTGTTTGAAGAAATTCTCCATCCAGTTTGCGGCGATGAGGTTTCCCTCTTAACTCTTCGGTAGTGGCTGCTGGGGTTTTGGGTTGGGATCAGAAGGCAGCCTCTTCCTTTTATTTCCCTTTCCGTTTGAGATGTATTTATGATAAATAGCCAATACTGACTAGATCTATCAATGAAACAGCCCCATTGTTTCAGAGGGATGCAGAAGTCCTTGAAAAATCGTCACTTTAGCCGGTGATATGGGACCTAAAGCCAGACTCCGCACCATCACAGCACGCGATTACCCAAAGTAGTTTTTAAGAGCAAAGGCTGCCTCTCACCCCAAACGAGCCCCCCCATCCTCCTGGTAGCTTGGGGTGTAAAAGCTCCATCCCAGCCGCTAGTTGGGATCAAGCATCAGTGACTGGGTGGGGACTTTGGGCGTGTTGCCGACTGATGTTGAAAGAGGCAGCGGAGATTTTTAGCAAGTTTTCAAAAATGGGTCACTCTTAAGTCCTGTGACCAGAAGTTACTCTTAGCAGTATTTCATTTTGATGCTTGAACTTTAAGTTAGTTAAAAAGTCATGGTTTCAAAGAAAATCCGTGGGAGTTGCTGTGTCAGTGACAAAAAGGCTGCAGTGAGACAGTGGGTGATGACCTTTAGATGCTTGTGCCAATTAAGGGTGAGTTGGTTGCTTATCCACTTACCATTTGATAAGGAACATTAAAAAGTGTGAGATTCCCTGTGCAGAGTTTCCTGGCTGAGTCTGAGCACAGTCTGTGATCTGCGAATGTCAGCGGGTCTCCCCGTTTTCACCGAATCCGTGCGAAGGTGTCGGACGCTTGGGGCATTTTTTTTCAGATCTGTATGTCGTCAAACCGTGTAGCCCAGCACATCTTCAGATTGCAAATTCAAAACTACAGTTTTTTTTTTTTCCCCTAATTTGTTGTGTATTAAGCATTTTTAAATAGTCAAACCTTTTTTTTTTTGGGGGGGGTGTGTATTATATTATTAATAACATGATTGCAGTATAGTGATGTAAGTTATAATTAAATGTGATTCAGTGCAGTTTCATGTGATATCACAGTGCTGTTCTCTGACAAATTGTTGTTTATTTGGCATATGAACCTGGGTAGGTATATTTCGTACATTTAAGAAATGGGTGTTCACACTAACATAGTGCAGTCTTGTATTTTGGAGGCATCTTTCCTAATGGTGAGGCTTGATTTTTAGGGTAACTGAGACATATATGTGAGTGCAGTTAAAAAAAGAAAAAGTCATGTGTACCTTAGGAAAAAAAATATGATTTGAGAATATCTGAGCCCAGTGCTGTCAGGACAAGTGAGTACCTGTGTCTCTGTGCCGAGTTCCCGTGTCCGTGGCCAGGCCACCCCTCTCCACAGGCCCTCAGTTGGGCCCAAGTATAATTGCCATGATCGTCCCAGCAGTCACAGCGGTGGGGCTGCGATGGAGGAGCGGGGTGTGCTGCACCTGAAGCCAGGCTCCCACAGTGAGTCAACGTCGTTACTGTGAACTTGTGGCATTGTACGTCGGTTCACACACAGCCTGATGCTTGCTGCTTTCAAATTTTCTGTTTTCAAGGTGTAAGACAAATATTGATTTAGTTGTAACTGTCAGCAATGGTATGTATAAATGGTTTTAATCTATATTTTAAATGAAACTGCACGTAAATCATTTTGATTGTCTTTCCCGTCCTATTGCAGGCATGCATCCTAATGTTCATTTAGTTTGGTTTTACCATAAAATAGCATTGTTCGTAAAGGATGTAGTTGCTTTCTTCCTATTTAGTTTTTACTGTAAAGGGACTTGTTCAGTTTTTAGGAAGTGAAGGATTTTGTGTCTCTGGGGCTTCACCCTAGCTGTGGCAAAGCAAGTGTGCTTGAGGAGGTGAAAAAAAGTCATTTTACTGGGTGGAAAGGGAATAACTATTTGTAATAGTTGTAACTTTAAAAGGTCCCATTATCCAAATTATCACATTCTCAATAGGAAATCTGCAGTTCTGTTTGTTTCAACTTTAAAAATGAAATACGTCTCACAATGATGATTTTACTCAGCTGTAAAAGGCAACTGAAGAGATGACTGCAGGCTGAAAATGAGTGTGGAAGGTTTTTCAGTATCACTGCACTTTTTGGAAAATACTCCTCTAAAGCCACTGTGCAAGCGACAGGGTTATGCACTAAAATGGGTGTTTTAGGAGATACATGTGGGAGTTATTTTCTTCCCCCTACCTTGATCTCTAAAGCAGTAAAGAGAAGTAAAGACGGGATGGAGATTTTATCTTCAGAATCCCCCCAGCAAGAACTTCTGAGCAAGACTGTTATGTGTCCCAAACTGGACCTGTGCGGTGATGTCTAGAGGGAGGCGGTGAAGCTGGAGTTTGCGGCATGGGCTGGCATGTGAGCAGTGCGAATTCTTTGACTTCAGCATCTTACAGCACAATCCTGTCTGCTGGCCGAGGGATGGAAAGGTTGCTGCTCAGTTGACGCTGTCGTTCATAAAGTTTTGAATGGAATGTCAGAGTGAATGAGGAATTTCCAGTTTCAGTAGCAGGTCACACCTAAAGGCTTTACGTAAAGAGAGGTGTTAAGCCTGTGTTCTTGGATCCGTGGATTTTTGAATGTGAAGCATCACATGACAGAGGGGTCATCCTACTCCCGGGTGATCTGGCTCTGACGTGATTTTGTTCACAAGAATATTTTACAAATGCAAAGATTATTTTTACTAGAGCTGTACTTCGCTGACAAAAATTCTTTCCCCTTTCTATGTTCTCCTCATGTATAAGCTGCTTAAATAAAAAAAAAACTGTTCCTGGATCTGTGGAAGTCAGTGACGTTTCCAGTGGTTTTGGTGAATGGCAGGGCAAAGCCAAGGGGGATTGTTAACAAAGGAAAAAAGCATTCATCTTCAGTTTCCCTCAGATCTCAGCTGTCCTTTTAAGTAGTTTTCCTTAAAGAAAATTAACTTTCACTTACAAAATTAAGTCTTTTATGACTATTAGGCTTTCATTAAGTGTTTTATAAGGTTAAGTGAATCTCTAAGTAAACTAAATAAGATGGAGAAAGGTGGTAAAAATATGTAGATATACTTGAATACCTTGATTCTGCCAACATTTTGTCATACGTTTACGCTGAAGTATACGAGCAGTCCTGTACAAGTTAAGGATGCAGATGTTCTATGGTGACTGACTGGAATAGGTTTGCCAGGTGAGAAGTCCAAGATAGTTCAAAATGAATGGATCTATGTGAAGTTTCAAGTTGTGTTAAGTCTTCTGCTTATTTTTCTGTCCTAAAGACGGCAATGGAAAGCCACAGCCTGTGTATAACAAATATGACAAATCATGTGAATGCATCTGAGTAATCTCTTTGTTATGGTAAACCAAATCTGCACACTTACATTTACATGGCCTGATTATTTTGCTATCATACTCTGTGTGCTACTGACTAATTAAGCATTAACATCTCCAGCTAATATAATTTTTTTTGGGGGGAGAGCTGTTTTTTAAAGTAATGATAGCATAACATCTGCAGCCTTCCCACTCGCGTGCTTGACTGCTGGGAAGGAGGAGGAACCATCGTAGGTTTGCAGCTTGCTCCTCAGCATCGTCGGGCGGCTGCGGGGTGTTGGCTCAGCCCTCCCTCACTCCTTCCTGTGCCTGCCACAGCCTGCCATCGACCTGCTTGCTTGCCCAGGAAGGTCTTCTGTCGAACACAACTGGTCGAGGGGTTTCCCATGGTGGGGGAGGGAAGGTCGCCCTGGTTCCTCAACAGGTTTTGAGGGAGAAGCCAGGAGCAGTCCTGGTGTCCCCTGAGCTGCCGGATGGCCAGGCTGTGGCTAGCTGCAAGGGTGTTGGAGTTGCCCGTTGCCCGTTGCAGAATCAGAACAACAATAGTTTGGCTAAATTAATTCGTAATTTCTGTTTCGGTCACATGGAGTGATAATTTAGGGCATGGCTGTTGGAAATTGTGAACACTCACACCACCAGTTTCAGCTGATAGGTGCCTTATGAGGTCAACTTCAATAAGTTCACTTGCTTGACACTTTCAAGAGTTTGAATCCATTGGGAAGATGATCTCAGATTCCCTCTTTCCGTATCTCATTGCTTGCCAAAGTTTTCCCCTGAGCATGACTGTTTTTTTGCAAATTATTTTTAACCCCATTTTCCCAAGGTACTGTGAGCGGCTAGCTTACTTCATTCTGCTTTTTTTACAGCCAGTGCTTGCTTCAGAACTGTGCTGATGGAAGGACACATGTGAAGAATACTTACAGAGAAAAAGAGTAAAGCAAAATTCTTAAAAACTGGCCAAACCAAGAGGTCACATTCCCATATGGATGTATATCTTTGAATGCTTCAAACGACTGTTTTTCTTTGAGGTTAGTGGGACAAGTTGTTCTGGAAAGAGAAAGGACTGATCACGTAATCAAGTTAGCAGGAGCAGAAACCGTCCATTGTAAATTTTGAGGAAAGGAAGCTTTTATTTATTTTTCCTCCCTCTCTTCGACTTGTGAGCAGTGATTGATTTATATTCTGAAACTTGTAGGTTACCTAAAGAAAAGAAAGAAGAGAGTTATCTCTTGTTCATTAGGATGCGTGAAGAAAACGTGGAATAGAAGTATATATGCTGCATCGCTTTCAAAAGATCTAGGGTGACATATGTGAGTGAGGACACCCCAGTTTTCACTAGGCATTGCACTTTGAGTGGTGTTGATGTGGCAGCGCGTTTGTCAAACCAGGGGTTAAGCCGAAGCCTTCCTGGCGTAAAAGCAAAGCTGGGGATCAGGCTCTGCCAGTGAAGGCTGCAATAGCTCCCATCTTCTAAAGCTCAGTACTCCCCAGGAAACTAATTTAGTACTCTACATGCGAATATTTTAATGGAATACATCCTCAACATTTAGTCTTTTGTGACAATGCCATATTTATTGTTTTCCAGTTGCCATAGTTTTAGAGGCTTTATCTTCACTGTGCCTGTGGCCTCCTGGTTTTGACTTTTGCATTTACTTGTGTTTATTGGGTGGCTTGTTATGATGAGATGCTTTGAAATTGTTTCCCCGTCGATTGGAAAATTTGTCCGTCTTTGGGAAGGAATCGCAGGGAATGTGTTAAATTGCCATCAGCACTAGTTATCTTTTTGCTGTAATAATCTCTGAAGAGTGATATTATGTAGCCGAAGTGTGAGCTCAGCATCTGTTATCCTTAAACACCTTGATACCTAATCCAGACATTTTTCAATATGGATGGAAGACAGATTTAAACGAGTTTCCATGTAGCACCCTGATGAACTGGCCAGGGAGTGAAATGGGGATCTAGTGTGTTTAGATGGCTTTTTATCACCTTCATGTTTTGGTCTTCCTCCAAACGTTTGAAAACTAGACACTCCCTCATCCCCAAAATTGCTAACTTGCATTTTTTTTTCCCTTTGAGAGGGGCTTTTTAAGGAGATATGTGAGAACTGTATTTTGGAAGGTTTTTTTTTTTTAAGTAAAAAAACTTGGTGTGCTGATATTTACCACTGAACTGTTCTGCTTTATTATCTTCCGTACAACACCCTAAAATGTTAGATGCACAACTTACATCTGTCCCAGTCAATGCTGTAGGAGTTCTGTAATTGCAAAATCTGGTGGGCAGAAATGTTGTGGATCTTGTATGAAGAGGAATGGCATTGAAAGTATCTAAATATATTCAACATTTCTGAATTTGGCAAATGCACTCTTCCCATTCCCAACTGAATTACGTTTGAAGACATTTGGTGGAAATATGGGAGTTGACAGCTAGGACAGACAGAATTCTCCCCGAGTGCGCATTGCTTAAGTAATGGGAAAGGAACTTGTGAAAATAATAGAAATGAGACTGAAAAGTAATTTTGAGCAGCCTCTAAAATATCAACAACCCAGACTGCTGTCTTGACTTGGTGGTGCAGCACATTTAGCTTTGCAGACTCTCTTGCATGACAAGAACTGCAGCTGTGACATGCAGGTGGAGAACTTTTCAGGAGTCTCTCTTCACTCTTCTGCTGTGTTGTGGCAGTATAAGCATATAAGCATTAAGCATGGTTTGTTTTTGTTTTTTTTTCCCTTCCAGATTTAAGTATCATAATGGAAACCAGCAGGGAGTTCTGAGCAAGTAGAGCTGGACACTTACGCTGTTATAGTAGTAACAAGATCATATCAGTGTCAGAGTTGCAGAGTTGAAATCTTAATGTGAAAAGGTAATGAAAATTAAGGTTATCATAGAATCATAGAATCATAGAATGGTTAGGGTTGGAAGGGACCTTCAAAGGTCATCTAGTCCAACCCCCCTGCAAGGAGCAGGGACATTCCTGACTAGATCAGGTTGCTCAGAGCCTCATCCAGCCTGGCCTTGAACGTTTCCAGGGATGGGGCCTCCACCACCTTTCTGGGCAACCTGTTCCAGTGTTCTATAACTCTCATTGTAAAAAATTTTTTCCTAATTTCTAATCTAAATCTACCCCCCTCTATTTTAAAACCATTACCTCTCGTCCTATCGCAACAGGCCCTACTAAACAGCCTTTCCCCATCTTTCTTGTAGGCCTCCTTGAGGTACTGGAAGACCGCTATCAGGTCTCCCCGGAGCCTCCTCTTCTCCAGGCTGAACAGCCCCAACTCTCTCAGCCTGTCCTCATAAGAGAGGTGCTCCAGCCCTTTTATCATCTTTGTGGCCCTCCTCTGGACCTTCTCCAACTGGTCCATAATGGCCGTACTGTCTCAGTCTCATTAAACATGATATAATGCTGCTCATATTTGATTTTCTGGCTGTGTGACATAGTATTTGAGAACGTAAGGGTCACTGGAATTAAGCTGAACATAGCTTTTGTACATCCTGGGTTACAATGGTTTTTAGGTGAACCAGGTGTCTGGATGGTGGGAGAAGAGGCCAAGTATTCAATCCAGCTTATGGAAACTGGGAGGGCAGTAAGGAGGTAAGGGCAAGATTCAGACTTCGTTGGAATTTGACATTGCAACTCATCATCCAGTTTTACAAGGTGTTGAGCTCTTAGACTTCAATCGGACAGAGTACTCAGGTGTGTGGTTTACTTTTGGTGGATGGATACTACTAGTCAAAACAGAGTATCAGGTAGGAAGCAAAGCCTTTAGTTATCATTCAGTCCTAGGAATTTTACTTACTTCATCTCTCTTTAAAACTTCTGTATCTATTGTTTCGTGCAGATTTTTATGCTATGCTTGTTCAAAATAATGTCTGTTATTTTTTAATGTATTCTTATCCTGTAGCAAGCATACATACCAATGGAAATGTATGCACAGGCTTTCTGGTTGAGTTTCAGCTTTTCCTAGATGTGTGCAGACTGGCTATTTCAAGTTACACGTCTATTCCACTTGGGTTGTCAGCAAGGAGTTACTAAATCCCTGGGAGAGTCAAGAGTGTTTTTGAAGGATTTGATGAGCTTCCAGTGCTTGACGCTCGCCACATTGTCATACTGCAACCAGATGTTTGGTACCATATGTTTATGTTTTTGGAGCTAAGTAGGTTAGGTGCCATGTCTCTGGCCTGTAAACACAAACACCAGTTTCCCACCCTAAAGCTTTCATCCTTGGGTCATCGTCCTCAGAATTCCGGCTATGGGAACAGCTTGCATCAGCCTCCCAAGTTGTGAAACCAGAACTGTCTTTTCTGAATCTTCCTACTTGCTCTCTCTGTATCCTCTCAAAGCAAAGACATGATTTACAGTGTTTCTCCATGGGGACTCTCTATGGGGACAGTGTAAGGTCAAAAAGATTTTCTTAGCGTTGCACTTAGAGAGGATGCACATGAGCACTCAGGCCCATGCAGAAGCTCTCCCTGTGGCTCCTGACAACCTGCTGAGACTTGGGGTAGATCTTGCTCTTCTCTTTTCTGTCCTGTTCATTTATGAGTTCCTGTTCCATGCACTGGTGCCGTTTCAGGTTGGGCCACTCTTTTATCCATTTCTACTTGTCCCAAAACCAGGACACCCTATTATGTATATCTTCAGTTATCCTCCATGCCAAACATTAAAAAGGAAGATAATGTGCCTTTTTCTTGCTTTCATCACCTGGAGTTCAATACTAGAAAAAAAGCTGTGTTACTGTAGCTGTAGCCTATTGTTTGGATTGGCAAGTAAAATGTTAATGAGTCCTTTTGATCTCATAAATGGTTTGTTTCATAAATGGACAAAACGGTTTTCAGCAAACTACTTTGCTAACAAATGAAGGATTTTTTTTTTTTTTAACAGTGTGATTAAGATTACTTTTGCACTGCTTCAGAGTAATGCTTCTCCAAAGGCCTGGCGTTCTGGATTTGATTTTCCGTGGCGGGGCTGTACCTCCACTGGTCATCTATAACTGATCTTGTAAGAGGAAGACTAATAAAATTTTTCCATTGCTATTTTCAGGTTTTATTTGCTTTATCCCTTTGTTTTCTGCCACTGTTGTAATATGGCGAGATGGCTTTTGAGCATTGTCTTTTACTTTTTTTCTAAAGGGTAATTTCAGTTGAGTTGCACCCTACTGAGAGTAATGTGGTGAGAAACCAGTTGGCAGTGCTCTGTTCAGTTTTCATTTGCCTCTCTCTCTAAAAGTCTAAAAATATTCCTCCTACAGGAAATGTTTTTCATTCTGTTATGTCTTTCGCTTCCCGTAGGAGGTATTTCTTTTAATTTATTGAATAAACCTTTCTGAATTGTATTCCCATAAGAGTTTAGGCACAATGGAGTCTTTGGGCAAACTGTCCAAGAGATCTCACCAACTACTGTTTTTAGAAGATACGTAATCATTTCTTTATAGAGTGCTGTCAAGCTCCGGGACAAGCTGACACATACGTTAAACAGGAGACTTTGAAGCTAAAGAATGCGGATTAACATGTCTACTATAACTTCTCAAATTTTGTTGTTTTCATCATAGAAATCATATTTATACTTCTTAAATCACCAAGAAATCGCTCTTCTATTTTCCTTGCCCGTGATTTTAAAAGAATTCTGGGCAATATTTTGATCTCAATCTCATTATCACAATTTCTTTTGTAAATGTATGTGTACAGAGGAAGGCTAAATCCTCGTAACATCTTGGTTGGAAGTCAACTATGTTTAGCTGTTAATTTAACGTGGATGACAGGGCAGGCTGTTATTTGAAAGGGGCGATGGGGAAAGAGAGACTGGGATAGATTACATTTTCATGCTCCAAAATAAGACCCTATCTACTCTATCCTAAATTAGAACAATATGGTTGAGTTTTCTTGTGGCTATTTCATAACATTCCTGCTGACAAAATATGGTGTGCTTTTTGCTCATTGCTTCACTACTGTTTCTCAAAGCATGTGTTTGTGTCTCTGCATCGAGTGACAGCTCTCGTAGCAGCACGCCACGGGGACACGGCTTGTATATTTTTAGAAGGGGACAGCGTATTTGCAAACCTTGTACAGCGTGGACTGTGTCAGAGAGTGGGTACTGAGCCATAGCCAACTGGGAGAATTAGGTGGCCAAATTGCTTAGATAAACACAATTAGAAGTTTTACTTTTTTTTTTAAGGGCTAATGTGCTTTAATTCACTAAAGGCATGTGGTGTAATTAGCAGTCAACCTGTGTGGAGGGTTTTAAAGCAACTTTTTAGTAGAATAATTAATAAGATTTATATTGGTACACTTGCATATTTGAAAAATCTCTGGTACACTATCCAAAATACTTCTTGCCCCTTTTCTCTCCCTGAGGTCTGAACGTTTCCATGCCCCACTGAGGCTCAGATAAAGATGCTTCTGTTTCATAAACCTCTCCTCAACTGAGGCAGAGCAAATGTAACAGATCAGTGTACTTTTCTTTCTTGAACTATGTAACAGAGCTTCCCGCCTGTTTTTTTTAGCCCAAATGCAGCTAAATTACACCGTCTCATGTGGATCAGAGGAAAACCAGTTAGGTAAGTTAGTGAGTGGTGGAAGGTACGTAATGTGGAGAATGAGATGCCCGTGCACTGGGTTGCATGAACAAAAAGGTGACTGGCAGGCTGAGGGAAGTGACTTGGCCCTTGCGAGTTCACATCTTGTGCAAGGGAGATGCTGACAGACTGGAGCAAGTGGAGGGGAGGGCCGTTAACACAGTTAGGGGATGAGAGTGCTTAACGCACGAGGAATGGCTGAGATTTGCTTCAGCCTGGAGAAGAATAAGAGGAGATGTAATTCCACTTTTACTACTTAGATGAGAGCTAAGGAGAAGATGGAGCTGGGTGTTCTCAGAGTTGCACAATGACAGTCACAGGTTGCAGCAAGAGGAATTTGACAAGATCTAAGGAAAAAACCCATTCACAACAGAAGTGGTTAAGTATTGATATGCCCAGAGAGGCTCTGGAATCTCTGTTCTTGGAAATTTTCGACTCTTGAGAGAGCAAGGCCATGAGGAACCTGATTAAAGCTGGCCCTGCTTTGAGCGGGAGATGGGACCAGACAACCTCCAGAGATGCCTTCTGACCTATTTGTGATTCTGTGACTCTGAGTATCATTTATTTCCACAGTAGAATGAAGTCTCTGCTCCCTTCCCTTGTGCTACAACATACCTTTGACCGAACAGAAGTTGGTAGATTACTGCAGAAAGTATGATGCTCTCCAGTGTCAACATCTGAATCATAGAATCATAGAATCTTTAAGAGACCTCCAAGATCATCAAGTCCATCCATCAACTTAGCAAAACCATGCCTACTAAACCATGTTCTGGAGTGACACATCGACACGTTCTTTGGCCACTTCCAAGGATGATGACTCCACCACTTCCCTGGGCAGCCTGTTCCAGTGCCTGACCACTCTTTCAGTAAAGAAATGTTTTCTAGTATCCAACCTAAACCTCCCCTGCCACAACTTGAGGCCATTTCCTCTTGTCCTATCACAAGTTATTTGGGAGAAGAAACCAACACCCACCTCCCTACAACCTCCTTTCAGGTAGTTGTAGAGAGCAGTGAGGTCTCCCCTCAGCCTCCTCTTCTCCAGACTAAACAATCCCAGTTCCCTCGTCTGCTCCTCACAAGACATGTTCTCCAAACCCTCCACCAGCTTCATTGCCTTTCTCTGGACACGCTCCAGCAACTCAACCTCCTTCTTGTAGTGAGGTGCCCAAAACTGAACACAGTATTTGAGGTGCAGCTGAAGTAGGCTTACAAGAAGAATGGTTTCTTTCATTGCATCATTCTCCAAAATTGTTGCTACGCCAATGCTCTGTGAGGCATACCCCTTACACTGCTGCTACACTGCTGGTGTCTCACAAATGCAAAGATTTTTTTAAAGATGTCAGTAAAAAGATGTCAGAGTGATTTTTTTAAAGATGTCAGTAAAATTTCAAAAAAGCCACAGCCAAATCCTTCTCAAATCCAAGTGTTTTGCAGAGGCAGCTTGACAGTACTCTAGCAGAACTTCAGCAGGGATTTGGCATGATCTTGACGGGCAGGGAAGTTTCAGT
Organism: Chlamydotis macqueenii; assembly: GCF_036417535.1. Lineage (NCBI taxonomy): Eukaryota > Metazoa > Chordata > Aves > Otidiformes > Otididae > Chlamydotis > Chlamydotis macqueenii. The sequence continues at coordinate 136,485,035 of NC_141556.1, forward strand.
AACTACTTGCCAGGTAGGTTTCCTGCCAGCTCATTTCCCCAAGCCTGCCTGTGTATTCCCTCATTAGGAAGCCCAGGGCTTGCAAGCTATCTACATTCAGGACAACGTGTTACCAGGACAGACCTGCTCTGAACTTGAGCTCTGTCTGCTTTTGTGGGTTATTTCACTTTAGGTTTAAAAATACTGAATGTTTGGCAAAACACTGTTATCTTTTCCTCCCCTATTTCGTGTGCTCGTGACAGGCCGTATGATGTGCTGCCTCAAACACTTCAATTAAATGCCTGGAGTAAAATGATAGGACAGAAGCATTCCTGTCAATTTAGCTTTCCTCACTTTCATTTTTGTCATCTTCCTGAGTGTATTATAAAAGTAAAAAAAAATCTGAGAGAAATGGCAGATGAAGGGAAAAAAAATAAAGAAAATTGAAGTGATATGCGAGGAGGAAAGGAAATCTCCTGCCGTGCTATGAGCTGGGAATTGCGTCCGATCCACAGAAAAATAAGTGTGGCAGTAGGACAGTTTGGGCTTTGCCTGTATTGCCTTACACAGCAACAGTTTAACCTGATATTGACCTTACAACTTATGAGCTTAAGGATACGGTTATGTAACTGGGATCAGTCAAAGCTAAACTAAACTGGAATAGGCAGATGGGGCCACACAGCCCGGAAGGAGCTGGTACCAAATTGGCTTGCTGAACTAAATGTTTCCACACTGCTATTTAAAAGGAGCACAGGTCATAGTTTGCTGGTGTTTACAATGCTTTTTTTTTTTTGAGCTTCTGGAGTATGTTGGTTAACATCTGATCTCCTGTGTCTCTTCTCCTTGCTGTTGAAAAACAATTTTGGCGAGTCTGCGTTTAGCTGGCAGAGGTTTTGTCAAGCAGGTGTGGCTTCCAGCATAGAGTATGAAATTGGGCTGACAGATCTTGGCCACGATGAAACAAAGCCTTGATGGCTTGAAGTCATAACCTTTTGCAGTCTCCGTAAGTACTTTTTTCCTTGAATGGACAAGAAAATAAAAAGACAAAAAAGATGACTGCGGATTACAGCTGCGTGGTTCAAATAAAGGGTCGTAATGAAGAGGAGAAGAAAGACCGAAACAGCATGAGCAGTGAGTAGCGAAGTAAAACATCATTAGGGCTGGAAAACAGGATTGCCACTGAAGTGCCAGTGCTGCTGGGAAGAGAAGCGCTGTGACTCCTGCTCGGGGATCCCTGACCGGTCTCCCTTGCGGTGTGACATCCTGGTTTCCTCCTGGGAGCGCTGCACCCACCGGTGCTGTGCCCGCCGTGCCACCTGGCCCTTGGAGAAGCTCCCACCTCTGGTGTGGTTCGGTAGGATGAAAGGTTGGTGTTGGACCAGGGGTGCGTGGTCCTTCCTGGCTGCCATGGTGCGCTGCACTCCCTGAGTCATTCTTGATGTTGTCTCTAGCGATGAGGTTTTCTGAAGCCCCTTACTCACTTTTGCAGATGAACCTCAAGCTCCTAGGTCGTTTAGAGAGTTTTTGAAATCTTATTCTAGATCTTTTATATACTTTTTGTTACAGTAATTAGAGCCTCCTTCCTTTCTTCTTCCTTCCCAGAGGAAGAGGTCTGTAATGCTGAGGTCTGCCGCACAACTGAATACCATTTTTTGGCAGGAAGGGGGTATTTTGTCTTGTCTGTATGTCTTCTTGAGCTGTTTCTTATTTCAGGAGTGCTTTCAACTTGTATCTGTAAATATTGTTCATGTTTGTTTGTGCTTGCTTTATGGTGATTACTATGTGCTTTAGCACAACTTGCTGTATTAGATTTGCCTTCTATTATCATTCGTTATTTTCAGCTTGTGGCAGTGTATCTGCTTGTTTTTTAGAAAGATGTCTTGAGGCTGTATCCGTGCGTTATGAAATTCCAAATGTATGCGCTTTATTTCTTTAATCCGGTAGCATCCAGCTTGTACACGCTGATGGAAAATGGAGATTGTGGTTGCTGTAGAGTGCAGGAGCTGGTATAAGTACCAGAATTAAAAAGAGAAGATCTGCTGTTCTTTGGTACCTCCTTCTGTCCCTGTGATAGCTAGTTTGGAGGGGACACTCGGGGAGCCGTACTGCAGCACTGTGTTTGTCAATCAGAGCTTCCTCTGTGGGAATCTTTTGAAAACAAAGCTCCCTGGTGTTTAGGTACTGGGTTGGAGGGCTTGGTTGTCTGGGAGTCTCTCTGACAAACTGGCCGTAAACTGGATATTGTCTTGTGTTCTAGAGAGGAAACCCTTCCCGTATCCCTGAGGCCGCGAAAGGCGAGGTGCCACTGCAGGAGGAGTGGGTAGAGAGAAGGGGGCTGACACTGCGTGATCATTATTGCCTGTGCTCCACGAACCCCAGCTTTTACACCACATCCTCTGAATCCAGATGACTGATGTAGGGAACAGAGCAGATGCTCATTCCTTTGCAGGTTCAAGAGCTGTTGCACCCTGGAAACAAAAGACATTGGGAGCAGTGATAAGCTCATCGTGCAGTTATGGTGTCTACAGAGTGTCTTCTGGTCTCAGGACACCTTTCCTAAGTGCTTTGAGCTCACGGACACTCTTCTTCTAAGCCAAGTCCAGCTACTGGGACTTAAGATGCCACTTGAATTGCAGTTGAAAAGAATGAGATTCCTGTAGCGGATTATTTGTTTCTGGCTTCCTTACAGTTTTTTGAAATACACTCCTTTGGTTGAGATAAAGGCATTTAATAACCATGTTGCTGTACTAGAGGGTGACTGGCCCCTTTAATTAAAACAGGACCAAGGAATTTGTAGGAAAGTGAAAGCACTTCTCATGCTGGATCTAACTCAGACAGATGGAGTGGAAGCCAAGGGGAAAGGAGAAATATGGTTGCCAACATCTGGGGCAAATCAAAGCAAAGCTGGAAGGGAACAATTAGTTGGGGTGTTCCCAAGGAGAGCTGGGAAGATTCCCGTGGAAGACAGATAGGAGAGGGAGCTGCAGAGGGGCTTGCTTGCTGACCCCTCTTGAAAGAAAATCCAAGGCCTGGGGAGGCTGAAGGCAGAAAAGCGAAGGGGAGTTTGCTTGGCGTGTTCCAGCCAGCAATAAAGGGCCAGAGGGAGCAAGGGAAGGGGTCTCCTTCCAGGCTTGAGGGGTGGGGACGGCAGCGGAAGTGGCTGCTGCATTGTTGAGGGCACAGAATAAGCAGCATGTGGAGAGTGTAGTGGGACCTCCCGTCAAGTCAAAAGGTTGTGGTTTTGGTTATTTTGGTTATTTTATAACTCAACCTTTGCAAGCAGAGAGACTTAAGAAGCCCTGCTGGGGAGGGCAGGAAAGATCTGGGGAGGAAAGACTGGGATGGCTGAACAGAAACCTGATGACCACTGAGCATAGGTGGAGATGGAACTGGGGTAGCTGTTGTGTTGGTGTGCTCAAGGTACCATATATATTTTGGGATAAGTGGCTGAGTTGCTGAGGTTTGTCTTATTAGCAAGGGTTATTTTGTGCAGTGGCAAAGTGCTCTAGTTTGCTGTGCAAGCCTTAACGAAGCCTGGAATTGAAGCCCTGAGGAGGGAAGCTGTGAATTGTGTTTCTGCATTACCACACCTTCTGTGAGGGATGGTTGCCCGGGAGAGACGGACTCCAAGTAGTTATGGGAGGAAGGGGAACTGTTTAGGAGCACAATAAGGAAAAAAGAAAACAGAGGTACTTTGGGATGATTGGTGTTCTGAACTACAGAGGAATTGTTTAATTTTTGTGACAAGATGTTTTGCCTGTAAAAAAATATATATGTAATACATATATTGGTTCATTCTTTCTAAACTTGTAAATAATGTTTGAGATTTTTTTTTTTTTTGCATGGAAAATGTTCTTTGTTTCTGCATCTTTCTCTTCCATGAACCATTACCACATGGAAAAATGTTAGTTTAACTATTTCACAACGATCTAAATACATCTACAGTCCAAGTTACTAAACATTTGTATGTTACTTATACAATGTTTCAATATACAATGCCCAGGAAAAGAAAAATAACGTAAAATGTAAGGTACATCTCTCAGTGGTAAGTCAAGGTTTGATTGTCTTTGTTTTGTCAAGAAACATCTCCTGGCTATGAGACATGGTTTCCTGGAGATGAGACACTGCAAAGCAGGGTGGATGACGTTTGTAGCTGGTAGAGCTGAGGCTTCTCAAACATGTGTTTGAATGCTCAGTGTGGTAAGTCAGTGGGATATTGCTTTGCATTCCAGCACAGCATCTCCATGGTTGCCTACGCCACCACACCAGGGACCACCGTGCTCGATTCCGACGGCATTAGGTGTCCCTACCAAACTCCCCCAGCTGCCTTTTACTGAGGAGCTTCCAGAGGAAGGAGGCATGTGAGCGGTTATGAGATCAAATAGTTGGAGGTCACTTGCCTCTAAAGAGAACTGAAGGGCCTCTGCCTTTGCTTCAGAGTGAGGAACTGGTGATTTATGCTCCACTGGCACAACATCAGTGTGAAAAGGATCTAACATACTGAATTTGGAAGAAAGGAAGAATTTATTTTCTTTTTCCATGCTTTGTATTAGGATAACTCTGGAAATACTCTGTTTCTGGTTTTGCTTTTGTTCTTCCCAGCTTTTTAGGAAATATTTGAACCAAAAGAGTTGAGGCAGTGCTCAAGACCATTGAGGGGGAAATTAATTTACCCAGCTTGGAAAAGGATCAGCTGCAGATTTTACTGCAGGGACTATGAAGGCTTTTGCCCTTGCCTTCCTCCTCCCCTTGCACTATGGATTGAGGCTACATCCACTCTGTAAGAATATGTTTTATTTAGAGTATGCATAGCTTAGATGCTTCTTAGAGTATTTTTTTTACTTCCTCCCGAAGAGTGGGACAGAAGCAGTGGGCAGGCGATCACTCAGTCCTTAGGAGCTGCCCACGGGGTGGCTCATTGAAGCACTGGGAAGGGAGAAGAGTAAAAAAATCAGACATGCAGATAAGCCTGTGGATTTGATGGCTAATCTGTGCAGGAGCATGGGAAGCATCTGCTGAGAGGGCTAGGTCTTGGTGCCACATGGCCATACTGAATAGGGCAGTGGGATGGGGTGGGATTTGGCGAGTGCCACTGGGTGTTTCTCTGATGGGGGGACGAGGATGCAGCATTAGTTATTTCTGGAAACTACACAGCCTACAGAAATTATATTTAGCTGTTAGATAACTGGTTTAAACTGGGATTATGCCCAAATTAGGGACGAGACAGTAAAGCTGAATGATAAGAGTATCTGTTGTTTCTTCCTTGACTGTAGGGGTTGAGGGACAGGAATGGGCATCCAGCAGCCTGAAAATCTGCACAGAATCCAGAGGATTTGTGTGAGCATCCCTGCACTGCTGGTGGCCTTGCGTTGTGGAGGTGATTTTTACATTACCATAGTATGTTGGTACCCTATTTATGGGTTAGAACATCACTGTATAAAGTGGTGTAAAAACCAGAGATCAGTTTTTTTTTTTCTCCCAGAAATTTTACAGAAGAGAACAGATAGACACAGTTGCACCAGGAGTTACTCAGTGCTCAAAACTGAGTAACAGAGACCTGTCATAGTGGAATGAACGTAGACAGTAGCAGAGGATGCTGGAGAGGATGGGACTAGTTAGGGAGGATATGTTTAATGTTTGGTGTAATAACAGACTGAGATGCAGTGGAAAGCTACATAGAAAAAGGCGACATCATCAAAGTGAAATAGTCTTGGCAGAGCATTCTGGATGAGTAAGTACAGCAGCATCGCATTGGAAAGGCGAGGAAAGAGAATGCCAGAACCATTGAGAACATAGAAGTCTGCATAGGATTTCTAGCTGAGTTTTGTATTGAAAAGGCTGTGTATTGACAGTTTGTGTATAAATATAACTTCTTTTAGCTCCTGACTGGACGTAGGTGATAGGAGGAATACTGCATATTCTGACCCTTGTTGTCTTCCTGCCTCCCTTTCCACAGGCATCAGATTTTCCCCATGTCCTGGAGAATATGTCTAGATGCATGGTGGAGATTGGTGTAAAGATGTCTGGGAAGTCAGTGTGATGCAGGGCTGCTGCACTGGGTTTGCTCAGGTCCCAGAGTAGTGCAGCCATGGTCCTGCAGGGACTAAGCTAAAAAATCTAATAAAACCTAATAATCTCTTGAGGAGAAGGTGCCAGGTATTTGGAAAACATAGTGATAATAAATGAAAAGTAAATAAATGTGAGTATCAGTCTACTTTTACCTCTACAATATCTAAGTTTGTTTCATTAGCACATGCTGCTGTACCTTACTGGGGTATGGGATCATGCTTGTACTGTAAAAGGAGTTTGCCACCTTTATGAGTGAGATTACCCAGAGATGAAGCACAAAGCCAAGTTCAGCTGTTGCCCCTGTAGTGATACCTCACTACCTCACTTGTCTCCTGTCCCAGCTGGAACCTGGCTGGCTCTTCGACAGACCCTTGCCTGGAGCAGAGTTACTCCCCTTTCCAAGAGGTGTCTTACAATCTTCTTTCTTGATCTGCTTGAGTGCTGTTGTTGTTACCCCGTCGTTCTGCTGAGCACGTGGGAACAGTGCACGTAATGAACCAGTTACGGGACAGCTGTGGGAGCTGTGAGGGTATCACCCCTGTGGTGCGTGACTGAATCCCAGTGGCTGGACAAGAGGGGGATGCTGCCCTTTCAGCTGGCAAAGGCAGAGGCAACCATCACACACATCGGTTGTGTGTATGGCTTTAAGTATACAAATTAAAACTCTAGGCAGAAATACATTTTTTTTTTTTTGAGCAGCAAAAGGAAAGTTTTGATGAACAATACTGATAGGCTAAGTAATTTATTTTGTTTGAAAGTTATTTAGGTTATTCCAAGGACCTCCTGGAATGTTTTCTTTGCACAATAAATGTCTAAATGGGAAGCTGGCATCTTGCTGTGAATTATTAACACTTACCTAACAGGTGTTTACATATGTTTGCCTTGAAACTTAGCTCTGTAATACTGTTTGAAAACACTGAGTTTTCGAGCTTGTGCTTTAATAAAGGTGTTGCTAACTATGCACATCTGAGTTTCTTACCTGTTTGTTATGACCACTTAACTACTTCCAAACCGTTACTCTTGTCGGCAACAGTAATTGTAAGCCTCTTCTCTAAACACCTTTTTAATTATTTCTCTATGAGAAGAGCAAACCAGATTTCAACTGTGTGCAGTACTCTGGAGTGCTTCACTGCCTGGAGCCCCAGCTTGCGGAGCGCAGACCAGGGCACAGCTTTTGTCTTCTTCGGCACCTCAGCCCCCTGATAAGGAGGGGTGCACCCCAAAGCATGACGCTGCCTTTCATTTGGATGAGTGTCTTCATGTTCTCTGTTCAGTACCTTTTTGAGACAGATTGTCAAGCTTCCACCTTGTATAGTGGTTGATAACATCTCACAAGGAAGTTGCTGGGTGTTACAGCCAAGGTTACATGGTGCAGTTCTCGATCCTGATCCTGGTGCCCTCCAGAGCTGTATCTTCTTCTCCAGTCCAGGGATTATTTCTGTGAGAACTTGCTTTGATGGGAGGAAAACTTAGTTCAGTAAAAACTGGTTTTGCAGTGGCCACTTTTTAGTACTGGGAAAAGAAGAGAGAAAAAAGCACAACAAAACTACCAGAAGCTGAAGACCCATTCTTCATTTAAAAGGACAGATTCTTACTTGAAATACAAGTTCAGGAATGTGGCTTGAATTATTGTTGACCTTGTAACTTGAGAAGATGAATTAATTGTTATCTTTTGTCCTGGAAGATGAGTATTTCTGTGCCTTGATTAGATCTTTGTGTGAGAAGTTGAGAGTGGAACAGTCAACTTCTAATCCAGGGTTCAATATTTCAGCCTTGTTAGGGGTACCAGTGGCTTTTACAGAAGTCCTTGCCCTGGTAGTTAGCCATTACCAAGAGGGATCTAATGATTTACCTTTACCTGAACAAACATCTCATGAAAGGACAGCATGAAGGACCAAGCGGCAGATGCAGTGAGGCCTACCCTGACAGCCCCTGAATTTGTTGCATTGGAGGTGGATACATGGAAATCTTCCCTGTGCAGCAGTTGTAGCTCATGGGGCAGTTCTGCAGTCCCAGGCTCAGCCCTCGCAGGGTTGCTCTGCAGTATGGGTGGCACCACTGGTTGAGACAGCTGAACGTGCCCAGCTGTCCTAGGGTACCTGCACCCCTGCCCTGCGGGATGCCCTGTGACCCACGGGCTCTCTGAAGGGCATGTGTGCACTGGGTGTGCTGTCTCGCCTGCGGTACCTGTTCAAAGCTGGCTTGAAAGTCCCTCCACTGGAAGCAGGTGTGAGTAAGGTACCCGGCACGCTGCTCCTCCACCTTTTTCCCCGAATCAGTTGTAAAGTTGTGCTTCGCGTGGTGTTAACATTGGGAGGGGGTGGCTGAGCTTTGCTTCTAGAAATTACTTGTTTCACTGAAAGAGTGAAAGCAATGGAGTTCTGGACATCCAACAAAATTATAGGTTTGAAATTAGGGAAATGGGAATATGCTTTAAGCATTAAGACGTGTAAAAGCACTTTTCACTCCCTTTCTCTTAAATATTTGCAATCCTATAAATACAACAAGAAGAATGATACTTAGCGTGTAAGATTTTAAATGTTTTCTTTTTTGCATCTTTTCATCTTAAAAGACAAATCTTAGAATTAACTGAAATAACTATTTAATCTTATTTGATGAATCTCTTTAAAGTACTTGAAAAGATAAGAATTTAAATTTTGAAGGAATACAGTCAGCTCTCCTTCAAGGCATATATATCAGCTTTCAGTTGATTTCTGATCCTGGTGTCCAGGTCTGCTTGTAGACATAGTAGGAGAGAATTGCTCACATGCAGAATTAATTAATATTTATAGTGCCTTTATCTTACTAGAACATGCTTGACTTCAAAGTGCCGTGCTTTGATTGTTTTGGAAAAATGGAGGGCAGTAGTCTGTAGGAGAAATATGTCTAGCCAGAAAATTGAAGACTTTGTAGCAAGTTCTGCTATTTATTTATTTTTTTTTAAAAAAAAAACAACTGGAGAGATTGGTATGGCCGATGAACATGAAGCTTTATCAAGTAGCATGCTGATTTTAATTGGCATGGTCTCTTTATCCGTGGTGGTCTTTCTTAAAACATGTCTTAACATATTATGGAATCAATTAATGATTACTTTGCAAATGGTATGGTGTTTCAACAGATGTGTAAACACCGTGCTCTTCCTAACAGGAAAAGGTCACAAATAAGTCAGCTTTAAAATTAGAAGTGGTCATGTAATGCTCATGAAGGAAACGGTCTTTTATACTGAAAAAATAGAGGGTATCCTGGTTCCTATTTTGGGAATGAAGCAATATAGGTTTTTTTTTTTTGTCAGGGAATCACAACACATGGTCCATTTCTAATACATGTGTTTATTTTAATAAAATGAAAACTAATATTCAGTCAAAAAAGCTATAGTGTGATGCTGTCAGTCAGGACTCTGTTGCGGTCTCCGCTTGACGGTGTTTATTTCTGTCTGTGATTGGGATTTATTTTTCCAGTTAATTTGCCTTCCCGTAGTAGGGAGGACTGTATTTATTAGATCTTACCATGCCTAATCTAACATGAACACCTGCTGGGAAGCTGTAATACAATGTCAACTGTGGTGGTGAGATAAGGACCCGATTTGTTTTTACTTGACACTGTTTCATATTTACTGTATTTTTTAAAAAAACATTTTGGAAATTTTCGGTTGGTATGAATATTTGTTTAAGCTGTCCCCTCAATCACTGCTCTGTTTTACTTCCATAGTCAATGCCATGTCCCACTCCGATATGTCCCTGCACAATTCTCTTGATAATGTTTTGTGTAAGATGTGATCTGCCTCCTTCCAGACTTCCTACATCCACAGGCTTATTTGATTTCGAGACTCCTTTCACTTCACTGTTCTTCTTTGTTCTTTAGATGACTAAGTACTTCATGGCTTAGGCAGGTCTTCATCGAAAGACTCGTTCATCTTGTGAGAGGAGTAAGCAACATTCCTTCAGGAAGTGTGTTGCTTGTATGACCTAATCCGATATACTGAATGGGAAAGAAATGTCGAATGTGTATGGTTATTGGCATGTCTGTTATGCTGTTTGCAACCAGTGAATTAACACATGAATACATTTATAAGATAGTATACATGACAAAATGTTTTTAGTTAATTTTGTTTGGGGTATGGCAGTTCTTTGCTTAGATGCCTTATTACACTTTGGATGCAGACAGTTGACATGTCATTCATGTCAGAAGTAGCATCCAATAGGATATGAATTATTTTATCTTTATATATACAAACAATATTATATTCTATCCTCCTTTGCTCCTGGAAGAAGGATAAAAAATGGATAAAATTGATATAAAAAAGTGTGTATTCTTTGCATATCCAGAATGACAGAGCAAATCGGTGAACTGAGGGTGTGTTGTGTAACACAAATTAATGAGAAAATGTCATCTCTAAGTGCTGGGCATTTATACTGATGCGATATAATCTGATTTATGTGGATATATGTTTTTCAGTGTCCCTTGAATTGAAGGACATAACTAATTTTTATGTTTCTGTATAATTTCATCTATATGTGCTGACATCAGAAAAAAAACAGGCAGCTGAAGAGGTAAGATTTAAAAGAACTACCTCCATATAATGTTGCAAATATATTTCTTGAACACGCATATGTGCCTGTATAGTTCCATGCATGAATAATTTGTGTACGTTCGAAATAAAGGACAAAATGTTTCCCACATTTGACTTTGGCAGGCTGAAGGGTATGTATGAAAACTGGACGAAACCAAAGATTCATTATTGGCCTCACATCTGAGGAAGCTCTAGAGCATAGTATTTTCCTCCAAAGTCCTCTTTAAGCTTGTGTTTAGTAAATTAGCTTCAGATCTTCCTATCCAGTGCTGTTCTAGCATAGGAGGAGGAGCTTTGGCTCACCAAGTACTGACCAACCAAGACTTGTGTACGGTGCTTCTTCACTGAAGTGCTGCTTTCTGACAGAGATGTGCTGGGGAGCCAGTCCGTATCTGCTAAGATAAAAAAGCCACGTGAAAAGGTTGGATCTTGCTTCCCTTGTGTGTCACTCTTTTCCCTTCCTGTAGAAGCGAAGAGGCAAGGGAGCGGGAGGAGCAGGTCTGGCACAAGCCCAGGCCCTACCCGTGGGTAGGGACAAGAACCAGCCGGACCCAAGGGCGCAGAGGAGTTCCTGAGTCTGTCGCTGAAGAAGTGCTCCATGGAGCTGATGTAGCTGAAGATTTAGATTGGCTCTCTCTCTTAAATCCTTAGGGCTCTCCTCTGTATTAGGAAGAAGGTGCCAGATAACTGAACTTATTGTGTGACTTTCACAGGTGCTTTTCATTTTTGCGTGTGATTGTGTATCCACTGCTTGTTCCAGCAACAACATCAGTATGTTTAGAGTTACAGAGAAAATGGGTAGGGCATCATGCTGGAGAAATTCTGTGTGACTGTATAACTGATGACTACCTCCCGCCTGGTTTAGAGTTAAAGTTATACAAGCAACTTTTGTCAACAAAAGTTTCCAGTTTCGAATACTTAACATTTGCAAGTTTTGTGTTCCTGTTAGGTGGCCTCTCCTACAGGATTGCACTTACTGACTGCCAAAATGCCAAGGCTGAAGGAGAAGGATGCTTTTTTTTTTGTTTAAGCTGGTCCATCCAGATCTAAATTCTGGGAATACTCAAAAAATAACAATTACTTTGTTACATTTCTATAGATGTGTGGAAATGTGGAGTTGTTGCAGTTGCTTTTTTTGTTGTTTTGTTTGGCTTTGTTCATGGTGAGCTGCAAATGAAATTATTAAAATTCCGCCCACTTCAGCACAATCTGTGTAAACATGCGCCTTCAGAAGGCCAGGGCTCTTTTAGTTTTAATCTGAAAAATTGTCAGTCTCTGTTCCATGTCTTCAATGTCTTCTTTCCACTCTGCTTGGCATTATTGGAGTCTGCACCGTTAAGACGATTCCAAATGCTTCATGCTAATGGTAGCAGTAGGTGAGGTGCCCTCTCCTATTCCCCGTCCTCAGTTTTTATGAGGTCCCCAGTTGGCTTTCCAGGCTTGGCTGAACTGGGGTTTGGCTGTCTTTGTGAAAATGCATTCACTCACAACTCTTCAAAGTGGGTTTAATTTATTTTAGGATAATACAACTGTGAGTTGCAAACAGCCTTCAGGAATAAGGAACAGACTGCCAGAGGAAATGCAGCTAACTTGAAGTGATGTGGGGGCTCTCAGCAAAAACCTTTCACAAAGCTATTGTGTCTGTAGTTGCCTCATGATGTTGCTAAAATATACCTAGCTGCATACGTGTGCTGTGGGAATTCCAGCAAGCAAAATTCCCTTTGACCAAGAGAAAGAAGAAAAGAAGTAACTGGGACCAGTATCATCAAACCTGTAAATTTATCTGGAAAACACAGACAAAGGTGTGGATAGCACTCATAATTTCATTAAGAATAAATTAGAGTAAATTAGAAAGAAATAGTATGTTCACTTGTATTTTGTCCTCAGATGCTTTTGGCATTCTCAAATTTTGTTGTTTATTCTTTTAGGGAATTTTTCCAGGTGCTAAGGATGTGGTACACTGTCTACAGCTGAGTTATAACCACTTGTCTGCTTCTTGTCTGGGTCTTCATTACATTTTTATTAGTAGTCTTTAAAAGATGTTTGGGTTTGGTTAGCTGAAGTGATTTTAATAATTGATTTTAAACATGTACTTAATTACTAAGTGAGGGATTTGATTTAAAACCTTTTGAATTGTATTTCGTAATTATTTTTCTTGCAAGATTGATTTGTATTGGTTGATAGCTGTTTCATGTGTGGACTGTCAATGGCAATATAATATTTTCCTTAATTTGATACTTTTTTTGCTATTCAGACTGACAAACTGCATACATACTCTTGTTATAAATGGTGCATGATGTATATAGCATGTGTTCATATTTTACTCGTGGTGATGTCTTCTTGGAATTCAGTTCATGGAGCAGAAAATCAGTGTTTAAATTGTTTAAATAATACTGACTTGCATATATGAGAAGCACTGAAAACTGTATAAAACCATGTTTTGCTTTTGAAATTAAGGGAATTATGAGACAATCAGTTAAACAACACTATATGTGCATTAAAATTATCATTTTAATTTGAATTAGGAGTGTTCGTTTTGAAACAGCTCTGTTGATGATCCGTACTCACTGAGTTTGAGTCCACATTCTGGAGCAGCCTTGGAACATGTGAACAGAATCGCTTTTACATGAAATTAGACCGCAAAATGCACTAGTGCTTGTTCAGCCTACATCAGGTACACTGGATGTTTGAAAAAGCAAGCCTGCTTCACCTCTACAGCTAAGGGAATTATTAACTTGTTAGAAATCCTGGGCAGTATCTGTAGGCAGGTCTGTGTAGGTATCTGAATAGACTCTTCTTGGTTTCCGTTTCTTTCAGATTATAGAGCTGTGAAGTATCAGCCTCTTCTACCAATTTTTTATCGATTCGGAGAGGGAAAAAATCCTTTTATTCCAATCAGTTCCTCAGCCTTTAAATGAACTAGTTCTTGAACTGGGCAGAACTGAAGAAAATGCTCTTTATTATCAGCAAAATAGTTGTGATTGAGCAAACCACTTCGGTTTATCGCTTTGATGCATCCTACAAGTCCTTAAGCAGTTGATTCTCTACTTCAGTGGTTTAACTTCCTTGTAAACTCCATCAGCAGATGTGTACTGTTTGACTTTAATCTCAATTCTTTTAATATGATGAGAAAACTTAAGATTATAGTAAACAAGATTTTCACATTCTAAAGGTTTGTTGTTTATTCTTTTGGGGAAGTTTTCTGGGTGCTGAGGATGTTGTACACTGTCTGTAGCTGAGTTATAACCACTTGTCTAAATAGATTATCTAGAAATAAAATAAGTAAAAGCTATGGTTATACATCTTATCTTATCTTGTCCATCCACTTATACCTCTGTTGTTCAGAACCCTTGGATGTAAACTATACCAGGCCCTAATTATTTCTGCTCTTTCTCATCTTCAGCTGTTAGCAGTGGTTTTTGGGAAGGAGTAAGTATGGGTGTTGTTTTACTAACATCCTTTCACTATAAAGATGGAATGCAAAAGAAACAAAGAAATCATGCAGCTTTTGTGTATTTTCCTTATTCTCATGCCCTCCCTTCTACTACCGGTCTTGCTTTCTTCTCTTCCAAAATGTGTCATGACCATGAGTTTCTCTTTCAGCAGATGGCTAGGAACCCCTTAAGATCTGATCTTGCAGCAGGTGAACCACTTCTGTGCTCGTATCCGAATCAGCTGTGAAGTAAGCAACGGAGTGGCAGGGATGGGTGGGATGAAAAACCACGCTGTGCTGCATCCTGGGGATCAGTTGTGTGAGTGTGGGTGTCCCGTATGCTCGGAGTTGTCTGTGTCCCCTAAGTTCGAGATGGCTGGTGTTGGGCAAGGGAGAGCATCACTCTCTTGCTCAGGAGAGCAAGTCAATGAACTCGTCATTCTTGTGCTCACCTAGCAACAGGTCGCAGTTGTCTGCGTATACAACAGCTGGAAATGAAGGGAAAATTGCCCTTGTTACTTTTGGACTGTCTAGGGCCAAGGTAAGCACTAATGCTGAAAAATGAAAGAAGGCTTTTCTTTGTTTTAAGTGACATCTTTGCACAATGTGTGCTTTTGGCTGCCAAGGAAAGAGTATTCCTTTTAGTATTTCATTCTTCTAGATAACGAGTGTCTTTGAACAACGTGCTAAGCATCACAGCCCTTCTGAGTAGGGAGTACTGTCAACGCTTGGCTTATTTTCCTGTGTAGTTTGGTCCCCGGTTTGGCTGCAGCAGCACAATTTCACCGTATGTACATGGAGTTTTATATCCATTTTCGACAAGGTTTTTCTTTGGCATGTTGTGTGCTGTCATTTGATACTGCAATTTTGTATTCATCCCTTCCCTTCCTCCCTTGCTCCTACTGTGGTTTTGATATCTGTCAAAGTTGCTCTATGGCCGTTTGCAGTTATTTACCTTTTTCACAACTCTTGTTGGGTTTGGTTTGTATTTTCTTACAGCTTGTTGCATTATGCTTTCAGGTCGTTAATCTCTACATTCCCTTCCCAGGGAGGTCGTGTAGGATCAGACCTCGGAGGCCTCCTGGAATTTTCTTTAGCAGAGTCCAAGGTCGTGAGTCTGAATGCATTGCTTGAATATTCATCCAGCCAGACCTTTGGATACGCAGTGACTGAACTCAGCTGAGCACTGCTGCTTGCAGCAGTCGTGATCGGTCTTTGTTTATTTAACCCAGGCTGTACTTTAAAGAGGTTTTGGTTACAGGCATATTTGGAATCCTATATAGGTTGCAGCAGCACAGACGTCCTTATATTATCTCTTGAGTATCTTTATTGCCACTGAGGAAAAAGGGAGGCTCTATTCTTGTCACATAGTTATATAATTAATGAGTTATTTTAATGACTTTTAGATCTTATATTTGGGGAGATTTTGAGTGAAGTTGCACAAGGTCAACATTTCAGGAAAAAGTGAGACTGCATTTTGTAACTGAGGGAGTAAGATGCATGCATTACAAGTTCCGGAAGAATTTAAGTTTAGATAAAAACATCTGCCGTTCTTTTGATTTCAGAAGGAGGTCTCTCAGAAATGTGGTGGGCTAAAAACTGTTTTCCAGATTCTGCTGTTAGACAACTCCAAGACTTGCTAGCACGTGAACTTTGCCAAACTGCAGGCAAGTGATTCTGATAATGCTGCGGGCGGTTTCCCTGGGGCTATTTCAATTGTTGTGACAGAAAGGAAAATGGTAGAAATCACACGTGTTTCCACTTAAATTTCTTCTGAGATGACATGAATGGTTATAAAAGCTAGTTCACTAATATTCACAGGGAAAGAGAAATAGAAACAATAAAAAAACAGAGTAGAGGACGAGAGGCACAAGGTTAGGGTAGCTTCATCCTAAACCCAGCCCCTGAAGAGACCTTGATGTGGAAGGTGGGGCCATCTGGCAGGAGGCAGGGAGGTGGATTTTGTATGTCTCCAGGGAGATTTGTTGTGAGACTTATTGGGAATGGTCATTCTACCTTTCATATGTATTAAAAGGTTGCTTCTTTAAAAACTATACATAAATGGAGGAAATCTGCCAGTTTGATGGTGTTTGGCACTGCAGACTCTCAGGGGCTTTCGAGAGGTAGGTGCTCAGAGCAGGCTTGGTGCTTGTCTGTAGCTCTGTGGGGTGCAGGGTCTTTGGGTGTAAACCTGGGACGCTTTGGGATGTCAGGCAAAGAAAGTCTCTGTTGGCCAGCTTAGTTTCCAGGACTGCGCTCTCTTGACATGGCTATTTCTGCTGAAAAGGTGCTAGAATACTCTTGGGAGCAGCTGTGCCAGCAGTCCAGGGCAGGCGTTGATCTCCAGTGCCGGTGAGATGGCAGGCAGCCGGGGCAGGCCGGGGGCAATAACCTTGGCAGTCAGCACGGCTGGCATTGTGGAGCGAGACATGGCCAAATACCTCAGCGTCAGGAAGGCATTTAACACCCACTGTGCTTTTATTTTCTCATTATATGTACCAAATATGTTATCTTTAAGTGGTATAGTGAGAAGTTTGTGTGTTAGAGGTGAAACTCATACTATTGCAATGCAGTTTTGCAATATCCATAAATTCTGCGTGGGATATAAAATCACTCTGCAGTAGGAATAATTGCAATGTAATTGTAGGCTCCACTGCAGCCATTTGAAACATTTTGAGTGGTTGTGGTGAGAAGTATTAAGAAATGCAGTGTTTGGACATCACTAGAAGTTAGCATACACTGCTCAAGGAGCTCTGCACTAGTCAGGCCGTATGCCCTGGAGCCGGTCATTCTGGCTTCGGCTGTGGCTAATGCTCACTGCTGTAGAAGAAGATGAAAAATTCATAATGCAAGTGTGTGCGCCTGTGTGAATACAATTACAGAAGGAATTAATACGCAGGAACTTCAAAGAGCACTCTCCAGCAAGCAGAAAATCATAGTTTAGCCCATGTTGTCTTTTGTCCCAAGACATTTGTTCATGTCGCCTTACAGGGCACAGTTTGTCTTTTTCAGAGTATACAGTATAAATGATGCAACCACAATTTCAGATACTCAGCTAGCCGTGACACAGGGCCCTGAGAAACGCTCATTATTCTTTGGCTTTGCTCTTCTTTTTATTTCTTATTTATTCAAACAGATTACATTCCCATTTGGATGGGATTAGCTGCGGTTTGAAAGTATTGCTGTGGTTTGTCCTGTGAAAATGAGTGTAGTATTTAGCTGAGAGATGTCTGTTTCATGACCTGAAACATCTTGGATAGAGCACACAAGAGTGTCAGCATTTGTAGCTAACTAGATTTCCTGTCCTAAAAAGACATGAGGCACGTTTGAGGACTTCTCATGAACTTACCACTCCTCTTCCATGGGGAGAACACAGAATTTGGGGGTTTCTTCATCGCTTTTCTAGGAAATAGATGCCTTTTTTTTTCTCCCTTGCTGTTGACCTTCTAATTAACATTAATAAATGTATTCAGAGCAGTCTAAAACAGTAGTGCTCAACATTTTTCTGTGATGGGGCATTTGAGAGCACCCTGTGGAGTGACCTGCATACGCGTGCGTGTCCCCAATGTGCCCCCATCCCGTGCCACTGCTTATGTGGCCCAATGAAACCCATACACAGCTGTTTTTTCAAGTCAGCAACATGGCTTTGCCTTCAAACAATTTAACTTTGCATTTTTAGGATTAAAAATAATCAGATAAATGCAAGAGATGTGCTTTACATTTAATGCTTATTTGTGCCATTTTCTTGAAGAGACGGGATTATGCAGTTTGGCTTCCAAATTAATTTTTCAAAATGCGGAACAAAGTGTTTAAGTCAGTGTGAATAGCTGCGTTGCTGCTATGAACATGAACTATTTTTCCTAATTTCATTTAACAGTTTTATTTTGGAGACAAGTATTTTTGTTAGTGTTGGAAACCCGTGCACAGTAACAGAGCCTTGATGTTGAAGGACTGCAACTCTAATTGACTGGCCTTCTCTCTCTGAAGGCAGAGTGCAATGTAAACAAGAAAACAGAAACCGTAAGTGGGAAAGGCTTACTTCTGAATTTTAACATCCTGAGCTAGACTACTCAAAATCTCAGCATGAATGCACACCATTATTTTTTTAGGAAATGTACATTTTTTTATTCTCTCTGGTGGAGGTATTGCTAAAACACAGTGTAACTGCTTTATGTTATATGTGTGTTTCTTAGCACAAATTAAATTGTTCCTTGACTCAAATGGAAGTAAAATAAAAATATGTTTATATTCAACAGAGTTAAAAAATAGGATGCAAAGTAATGTAACCTCAGCACCAATCTCCTCCTTGCTCATTCACCCTCTGTGAAGTGCCATTTTGCCTCCCCAAGGAAGAGTTGTGCCTATCTGGGACCATCCCTTTGCTCAGGAGGACCTTAGAAAGAGTAGGAGGTCTTGTTGCCACTTCTGTTTCTTGAATGTTAAGCAGCAACCACAGATACAAGAAGACAACAGGTTGTAAGTTTGGGTTGCAGGTGCTCGTCTTCAGTCACGTGAACTCAGGCAATCTCAGTTCTTTTGCTGACTCTGTTTCCTTAACTTACATTTTTAAGGTATGTCTTACACTTCATTTTATAATACCTGAGTATTTACAGCCTTAAATGAGAAACGTCTGCTCCTGTTTACAGTGCTTTATACTGTGCGTTGGTAAAAGGGCTACCTCTAGTAATCCGTGATACTTTTGATGTCCTAATTCAGTCTGCATCTCTCACCTAAGAGTTTTAATTCATGGGCCCTGGAGAAATTCGTAGCTGGTGCTGAATACAATGACCAGCACAAAATTCCACAGCAGAAACATGAAAACTTTGCATTTCTGTGCACTCTGGCCTTCCTGCCAGTAGCAGAAGAGCCTTTGCTACCTACAGGGTCTTGCCTTGTGATGGAGACTGCTCTCATCAGCTGTATCCCATCAGGTCCTGGAGTTCCTGTTTTATAGATGAAAGTCACGTTGCATGGTCCTCTGGACCTGATGTAAAGCTATCGGTAGTCAGAAAGAGAAGTTGGTGAACTTTGTGTCAAACCCTTTCTTGGGAGCTGGACCTACACCAAAGAACTCCCATTCCCACAAGAAACTAGCATGATCTCAAAACTCTCCGTGTTCGCAGCTGACTGCAGCTCCCATGGTATGGCTTATCTCATCCATAGTAAACCACAGCATACTACTTTTTCAAGCTCAACCTGACAGAGGAGAATTTGTTTGTTTGGTTTTTTTTTCTGTTTTGAGGCTTTCTATTTTAGTACTGCAATGAAAAGCAATACCTAGTACTTAACAGCAAACTTCTGATTTCTAAATGCAGTTCACTCTCAGGATCAAGGGACTGGAGACTGGTTTCTCATTTTGATTTTTCCTAGACTTTTCCAGTCCCTTTGAGCCAGTGGATAAACTGTGCCTGTGTTTTCTTGCCTATAATATGTCTTCATTGTACTCCACAGGTGAAATGATTTCTCAGAGAGCAGGAAATGGTTTTCCCAGATGTGTATTTGTAGTGGTTTCTTGATAAGGATTGACTCCTGAACTTTTCCTAGTTACCTACATATAGATTTTTTTTTTCAATTGGAATTAGTCCATTTCCTTGTTTTATCTATGTTACACTTTAACAACATTCAGATATACACAATCAAGGTGGTAAAACTGTTTTTTTTTTTTTAACAGGAAACCAGCATTGAAAGAAGGGTAATGCTTTGATCACTTTCTGAGATTCTAAAAGAGGGGACTGTGAGCATTTTAGATGACTAAAGCAAGCCAGTAGCTTTTCATGTTGCAAATTGCTGTGTAAAGACATTTAAAGCCTCCTGTAGTCATTAGGACTCCTCAGCTGGATCCAGGGATATCATGCAGAGCTGCAAAAAGCATTTTATGATTAAGGCTGCTATCTGGTGATGCAGTCTTCAGAACTGTTTGATGCTTTCCAACAACTCTTTACATTTTAAGCTATATCAATGATTTAAAAAATATATTCTGAAGGTCTGGAGGCATTTTAAGAGAGTCCGCAGGGCGAGGGGGTGCAGAATCAAACAGCCAAATAGAGGTGAGGCTGCTGCGGCTCCGTGTCCCCAGGTCCAGCCTGTATTCTCAATAGGCACACATGAACACTGTATTATATATATGTGTGTGTGTACATAGTTATATATACACATGGATCAACACAGAGAGGACACTCAGGAGTCACACAAACATGAGTGGCATAGGTGATCTGATCCTGTTTCTCCTCTCCAGCTATTTAAGATGAAAGTTGAATACAGGCGTCTATATAGCACATCTATATAAACATATATATATATATCTAGCATGTGTATGCACATAGATATACTCGGTCTAGCCTGTAGCTGCCCCGGGATCCCAGTCTCCTGAGTTGGTGGCACTTGGGCACGCATGCCCCTGAGGCGCAGCCCCACTGCAGTTGCTGGTACCCAGCTGCCCCTTGCCCAGGAAACAAGCTGGAAAGAGAGCTTGACAAGAAGGCATTGTGCTGGTTAGGCTCAGGGCATGGCAAAACACTGATCAGAAATGTATTTTTGTGTGACTGGCCCCTGCTATCTTCTTTCCCCTCTGTTTCCTCAGGCTAGTTCTTGCCCAGTCCACCCTGACCCTCCTCTTTCCCCACCTTCTGTTCCGGCCAAACCACCCCATAATAAGTCTCAGACATTCCCACAGTCCCCTTAAAACCACTCCCTGGTGAGTCTTGCACAGTCCCAAGGTGCTTTTCCCTGAGCCCCGTAGGCCATACCCCCAGCTGAATGGGGTTGGTGGGCCAGCCCTCCCTGGGGTGCCAGCCCCACTGGGCTGATCCCCCTCCTGTGATGGCCTGGGGAGCAGTAAATGGGGCTCCCTTGGCATCAGCAGTGTTACTGGGGTCCCTCTACTTGTTCATCTGGTCCTGGATGGGACCTTGTGTCTATGGTAATCAGCCCTTAATCAGCCACCCTCATGAGGAGGCTCTGTGCTCTGGCTGCATGTCTCAACTGAGATGTTCCCCTCCTGTTTTCAAAGTGGAGGGACAGGCACCAAACCACTTATACATGGGTGAGGTGCTACCTGAAGTTTAGGTGTACAGTGTGCTTGTTTCCATAAAACCCTGTTGAATACTTATGACATCGTTTATCTTTTAATTTTTTTATTTTTTCTTCCTATAAAACTGTGTGTAAATGTGGTTTCTTTTGATGCTCAGGTTCTGGGATTTTCTCCCTCTCTCAGAGAGGCTGGGCTGCATAGATGGATAGCTTTTGAAAAGCTGTAGCAAAAACTTTGTGCCCCTATGGCAGATTGCTGGGAGGCTTTCACGAAGGCTTTGAGCTATTCAGCGGGAAACAAAGAGAGTGAAGGGTTCGCCCTGGAAAGATGACTCGGTACCCTGGAAAGAAGAAGGTCTTGGTGTGTATCATATTACTCTGAGTCAGCTTTATCACTGAGAAGATTTAATGATAAAAGCATGTTTACTCAAAACACAGATTTACAGGAATGGAATGAAGTCAGTAAAATAGTTAAAATCACAAAAATATGTTAGTAAAGGTACACTTAAAGCAAATTCTTCTTTCCTGCTTAAGCATTTTAGGTATCTTGTTAAGCTAATGAGCTAATCAGCTCTTTTGCAGCCTGCTCTGCAAAGTAGTTCAGAATTAAGCGATGAATTATAGGAGTCTGGCTTCTGAGTGGTTCCCAGAGGGAGCTGCTTTGGGTAATCCCCTCCATCGCTGGCTCAGGAGAGAAGCAGTTCCTGCCTCTCTCCTGTGTCACTGGCCCTGTTCCTTGCGGTGGACCATGGGGCAGCAGGTGGTGGTGCTGGGCCAAAGTCACTTCTGCCCACTGTTTCACCACCATGGCTTGATGAGCATTTCTACATACCAGTATGTTAGGTAGGCATTAAGCCACTCCCATCAGGTTTTGGTACTCTTAACAGTGATTTAGAAGTCTTATTTAATGAAAAATACAAATAATGGACTTCCCCCCCCCCCATATTGATTGTACTTGTAATATGCTTTGTGGAGAAGCTACCCCAGATCTATAAACACGAGGGAAGAGGAATAGTGCCTAGGCACTGTGATCTTTTACTATCTAAGAGATGAAAGGTAACATCTCGAACCCTTGCAGGAGGGTTGGACTAGATGACCTTTAAAGGTCCCTTCCAACCCAAATCATTCTATGATTCTGTAATTCTGTCTCCTAGGACCCTGCCAGAGTCTGGTTTCTTACTGAGTTTGTTTCATTTCGCTGCGCTGGAAGTGGTCTCCTATAGAATGAAAATATTGAAGAGGGAAAGCTTAAAGAAAAGGAAGTAAGCTTATTAGAAATTCTGAGTTTAGGATCCGTTTTTAGAACTTGAAGTATTCCACACTTGGTTCAAATTAAAGCACAAGCCCGTAGGCTGAATTTGTGACTAAAACTGAAGGAAGGGATAAAAGGTAGACTGACCCTCAGATATTAAAAAACATCATTCTTTTTACATTTAGGAGGAAATTAGAGCAGCCTTCTCTCCAAAATGGAGTGAAATTAGTTGATCCAAGGTGACCTTTTGAGTTCATTGCACTGGTTGGTTATCCTGTAGGATGAAACAGCTCTGGGCCAGAATTGTGGCCCAGAACATCACCAGAAAGGCGCATTGGTTCATGCTTAGTAAGATTGTCCTGAGTTGCGAGCCATTAAACTGTTTGTATTTCAAATATCAACATTTAGCCTGAAACAGTGAGCCAATCTTGAAATTAGAACAGTTTTCATTACACAACGATGGGAGTGCTTGCAGGCATTTGAAATGCCAACTATCTGCTGCACTGACATCAACTGTAGTCCTCAGATTTGACCTACCTAAATGCTTTCTGCACCCTAAATGTGTGAACTTGTGATTATAAACACTGAAGGTTGGTTGTGTCGTGATAGCTGCCGACATGCACAGTCTCGCTCCGTGGAAGTAAAGTAATTCAAGTTGTTTGTTCCACCTGCTGGCTCTTGCTGTAGGTGTAGGCTGGAAGCAGTGCATTGACACCAGAAGAACTGCTGTTAGAGAGAGGAGAATTAGTCTTATGGCTTCAGTGCTTGCTTGGTTGACTTTTTCTCAACATTTTTTTTTCCTTGTCTTTGAGAACCATCTTATATGAATGTCAGCTGAACTGCTGAAAGCCCTAATGTCCTTGATGGGACTGTCAGGCCTGTTCAGTTTTTCTTTTAAAATGCAAGGAGGTTTCCCAGTGACTACTGTGTTGACAGCATTTTTTGAAAACCCTATAAGCATTTATTTATTTTTTTTTTACCGTAGAAAACACTGGCTTGAAATGAAGAAGCAGGAACTTGGCCTTTTTTAAAGGCCAAATGATTTTTTCCCCTATTGGTAAATGGGCTTTGGCAGTTGGTAATCAATAGTTATGACCTTTAGGATGTTTGTGGGATGCTTCACCAGATGCAGAGCAATGAATTGTTTCTAGCAGCACTACTTGCTTAATTGGTTTTGGTGACAACTGGAGAGGAATACAGATGTTCTCCAGGACAACGATTAGGCTCCATGGATCTTTCAAATCTGGTAAGACCCCAAAAATAGGTAAAAACTCTGTTTTGTAAATTAAGATCAGAAACTATTATTAGCTTTTGTTTGTAGTTCAAGCATGATGTCATATTTGGCATAGTGCTACAGAAAAACTCCCAGCTCATGGCTCGGATCTGTTCTTTCTCAACTCAGTGTCTTCAGTATTTGCTCTTGAAGCCGCCTGTCTCTCCTAAAGAAGAATGGTTCTAGTGATACCAGCTTTTTTAGCAGCTGATTCAGTGTTATCACCCTCGTGGGAAGAGGCACAGGAGGCTTTGCTTGGAGCTAGTCATGATTGCATGATTTCCAGCCACCTTATCCTTACATAAAACTGGATTAAACAGCTTTAACTTTTTATGCTGGCATAGAGTCATCTAAGGCCGTTGCAGCTAGAGAGCCTTGGGCTTCGTGGGAGAGGCGCACAGAACTTGCTCCTGCATTTGTAAACATTTTTTTCCCATCCTTCTATTTATACTGCTAAATAACTGTAGTGCTTTAGGGTTAAAAAAGACTTAAGGAAGCATAATATCACAACAAAAACATATGTTTGGAACTGTAAGTTTTCGCAGGAAGCAATGCTCTTCCAAGTTTCATGAAGTTGCAGTATGTTAACGGCCCTTTTGTAACATCTTTTCCAGTCTTGGCTTTTCACACAAGGAGGATGGGAGCTGCCGAATTAACTACGTTAAGTAAAAGTCACTGTAATTGTGGAGGAATAATTGATCTTTAATAAGTCTCCTTTCAGTTATTTGAAATTTTTGTGACTATTTATTTGAAAGTCTTGAAAGCCTCCTGTGTATTGTGACTATTAAAATTTAATTTACTTTTGCTACAGTCAGATATAAACAACATAGGAAAGGGGAATACTACAGCATCCTTTCAAACCAGACGCATCATCAGTTCATAGAACAATCTTACTAATTTTGTTAAATTATTATTTCCTTGTTTCTGAGTTCTTTGGCCAAGTATGCATAATTGCTTAAGGAGGATACTGTAGGGTTTGCAGTTAAAGGTAAAATGCATCTTTGCATTTTTTAAAAAATGTTCTGTTTGCTGGCTGAAACATCCTCCTTACCCTTTGTCCATGGCAACGTTTTCTTCTTCCAGATGTGGAGGTTTATTCTCTTACAAAGTTGAAAAGGATTCAGTAGCTTGAGGGGCAGAACAGCCAATATACAGTATTGGAATAATGGCAGATTTAAAGCCTGGTAACTTGTGAATCAATAGGGCTATAAAAGAAAGTCTAGAAAACAAGCACTCCCCTGTTCCCAGAGGAATTGTATAGCATGTTTCTAGATCTGATGTATCCTGACAGAAGGCATTTCACACCATTATTGTATTATGCACAGCAGAAGAAATATTAAAGAAGTAGCTACTGAAGAGATAAATAGAGGGTAAATAATACAGAGTTGTAATTTATATTTACAACCATCTACTCTCTGCGATAAAGCTAGATTTCATGAACAAAGAAGCACAGCTTTATAGGTGAATGGACAGAAGAGTTAGCCCAATGAATTGTTCCCTTACCTTCATTACAGCAATGAGAGGCCGGGATATTGTCAATACATAGAAAAAATGGCTGATGCTGTTGTGTCTCAACCTGAGGTGGCTCTTGCAAGACCAACCTGGCTGTCTGTCGTGCATGCTTTGCAGCAATCCTAGTCGGAGGAGCACCATGCCCAGAACTTGGACCAGCCCTTGGGGCTGCAGAGGTTATGTGTGGACCTTCATCTTGCCGGTGCCCGCTGCAGGTTGGATATTCTCCTGCTGGAGATCGGATGATGGAGATTAATACAAACCTTCCCTGAACAGTATGACTTACATAAAACACTTGACAACCTAGTTTTGTGGAAGGCTTTTATTGACATTCACTTAAGATCAACAACATCATTCCTTTGTGATTTTGTAACTCATGAGTAATGACACAATGTTGGACTATTCTGTTTAAAGCCTTTAGACCGTAATGGCAGTGTATGTGTTGTGTAAGTAATGTTGTTTTGTATGGGTTTGTCAAAACTCTAACAGGTGTCTTAAAGGCAGTAACATTTCCAGATAATTTCCCCCCCTTTTTTAGAAATCATTACTGTACTGTAGTGTGCCATAAATAGTGGAAGTGTTCATCTCCTGAGTGCCTGTAAAAGTACTGCCTAGAATATTCAGCTTAGCCTCGCAAATAGTCCTTATGTGCCCTGTCTCTCTTGCTTTACTTTCTACTTCTTTTTGCACTTGGAACGAAGCACTTGGTTAACTCTTTCTGTGAAATCTAATCTAATACTAAAATGTCCAGTTTTCAGGGCTCTGCAGAAAGTGACTGCACATGAAGTCCTACTCCGCCTCTCGGCATCAGTAGCTCTAGCCTGGACGGTAAGCATCTCATAGTGTTACCAGGAATGGGATCAAAACAAAGCAGCTCCGAGACAGCTAACAAGTGTCACCACTTCATGTACACAAATATGTTTTATAAATAAATAAGCAATTTTAAAGAGTACACTAGTTGTTACTTTTAAAAAAACTCAACTTTTCCTATGAAAAATTTAAAGCTAAACTCTAGGAGAGGTGAAAAGTGCTCTCTGTAGAATTGTATTCACACTAACATTATGGTGTTGGAGAGATGGCTTTCCAAATACAACAGCTGTGGTTTTTGTGTGTAAATGGTCTTAGTTTCTAAATAATGTCGATACTTCAGTGGAGGAAATAAATATGAAAACTGTAATGTAAATATTTTTGATCTCTAAAGCATGCTACCCCTGCTGTACATACATACATACATACATACATACATACATACATACATATGGATTTCTGAAAGTGCTGTCAGGTGCCATAGACGAATGTTTCCTGAGACTTTGTAAGCATGAGACAGAGGAGCTGGCAGCTGCCTGAGTCTGTACAATGTTCTTGCTTCACATCCTTCTAGATCAGAAGGCATTGGGATTTATTTTGCTCTGCCTACCCCAAGCGCTTGCAGCCTCTACAGGCAGCGAAGAAAGTACAGAAAGTGACAGTGCTGAAGGACACTCGTGCAGTAGTTCATCTAAATTGCTGCTGTAATTTATCATGAAGAGAAAGGTTGCTTATGAAGCGCTATCCAAGTGCCAGAGGTGTCCTTACTGGACTACAGACTCCATAGCTGCATCACCTAGAAAGCACTTTTGACTTTCTGAAATTCAGGGTGGATTTAACAGAACTTTAGATTTCTTTGGTTAATTGAATGCATGATGGAGAAGACCTGTAGAGATTATTGCATGATGGATTCCAGGGAACATTTTTTATATTTATGTTACATGAGAGCAGTTAATTTGATGAAATGCAGTCTCCATTGCCACGCTTCTCTCAATGTGTCTGCTAAGTCTGAGAACATATCCAATTGTTAAGGTTTTTCTCCTCCACGTTTTTCAGCATTGGAATTGAGGTGGCAGGAAATCCAGCTGAGGCACTGTTATTTTTGTTCATCATACAGAGTTTATATTTTAAAAATAAATACAGTTATTTTTACAAAAAGGGCAATAACGCATGTGAACGTAACGTAGGAAAATCACAGAGGAGACATCGAATCCTTAAATGTTAAATAATCTGCTTTACAAATTAGAAGGGTTACGCCAATTTCCATCCTATCTAGTACCTTTCTGCAGCGAGACTTTTGAAGACTAAAATGTGTGTTTCACAATAGACTGGCAATATATATTTCTGCTTTAGCATTTTTCCTTTTTTTCAAATGCAGATACAGAAAGAAACTTTCCCTGCATGTTCTTCAGGTTCATTTCTGCTCCATTGCAGAATAATGTGTTAGACCTTAAAGCAAGAACACAACATGATGATCCAGGCAGACCTCTGGTGAGGCCAACTGTTCCCCAGCATCTTGTGGCTGAAATAAAACAACTTGTGATTATTTTTTTTTAAGTACAAAATTGAATACATTAAAAGCAAATGAACACTTACACTAATTTTTGTTAGATGCGTTGGCTCCAGATGTCAGGTACATAACCTGCTTGAAAATTTGATTCCTCTTTTTTCCCTTAGCTTTCTGTTTTTCATACTGAATAGAAAACATGTTATTGTGGACTGGATGAAACTTTACTGAATGTTTGACTTACCTTATTCGTAGTAAAAGTAAGAAGGACATTATAAAGACAGCTGAAAGCTTGAGAGCCTCTGCTCCCCTAAATCCTGTCCTTTGGCTGGCGTAGAGGTTTAACTTTGAGGCAGAAGAGGTATCCCCTGTCATCTGATAACCATGTGACGACGGTATGTTGAAAACATGAGGGGTCAAGGGAAAAGCATTAGGAAACCAAGCACAAAATCAGAATAAGTACTAGGAACAAGATCAGTGGAGAAAAAATTGTGGCCAAGGGGTTTTTCAGGCTAAGTGTTGCCGGGATAGGGCTGGGAACTGTTACCAGAGAAACTATCTTCTCTATGATTGTATTGTGTAGAAGGGAAAAGGACATTTTATGCTTTTTGTAAGAGTTCTGGCCTTTGTCAAACAAATGCTCAACTCCATTGTGTTTTCTTTTTCTGACACAAGTAACCTGCAAAAGCAAAATTTTGGCTTTATGGGTCAAAAATGCATAAATGCTTATATGCACTGTATGCACACCTGTGAGTACGCATGTAATTTACATTTCTGATGCAGCAAATTACCTACATGGTGTTACTAGTGAAGGTCATAATCTAATATGGTTATCTGCTTAAGCATAACATATTCTATTTCGGCACTAAAATGGTAAAGCAGGGCTAGGCATCTAAGCCAATAGACATGAAAAAATAATAAATACATTTTGTACTGATTGGTCAAGTTCGTCTTACTTAAACCTCCTTGGTTCCTAAAATAAAACAACTATTGACCCAGTTCTAAAAATATACAGGATCAGGTAATATCTTAATTGTGATTTCTTTTGTTTAAACTTTGAAACATTATCACTTGCAGCTGGCAAATGTACACTGGTAGGGAACAGGGCCATTCTGAAATGCTGCAGACTGAAAAAAAATCACCTGTCTCTCCTGGGATGAGTGCCATCGGTGTCTGACGGAAACGTTGAGCTGATCTCTCAGCCTCTGAATGGGATGCAGATGTTTCCAATGGGAGAGGAGTTTACCTGTATAGCATAGGGGATGATGCAGCAAGAGGTGACACTTAGCATTTTGCATGTGACTTCTTGTATTGGAACATAGGGCTTCTTTTTTTTTCCTTTTCTCTAGAGGCAAACCCACAATCTGGTAAATATTAGAAGAAGATTGCTCATGTACTGGAAGAGATTCAGAGCAGCTGTTTGCCTTGGCTGATTCAATTTTAAAATAAATATTACTAACAAAATAATAGAAAAATATATGTAGAATATTCTACCTTTGTTTGGCATTTATGGGACGATGCGCCAAGTCCTCATTAACATTATCATCGTCCCCTTTGTATAGCAGTTGGGCAGCTAGTCAGAACAATGTGTGCTCACAAATAACTAGGCCTGTGCGTGGAATATTCAAGCAATATATGACATTGGCTTTCCTCATTGCCCTTGCTTTGCTTTTTTTTTTTTTGCTTTTTTTTTTTTTTTTTTTTTCTTGGACATTAGGTTTGTGAGCTGGGTCCAATGTTTGAATCCAATTATTGGATTACTTCTTTCCCAATTATTCTCTCCAGTCCTTTCTGCACAATCCTTTGATATCTGTATTGAAACTGGGCTGCAGTAAATCTTCCAGGGTGGACTTACTGAAAAGGGAAATTGAGCAGGTTGATGTTTTCCCATTTTCAGTCTTTACGTCCTTCTGGATCCCAACTTGAAGGTGAGAGAGCAAAAGCAAAATGGACATCATTTTATGATAAACATGGTCCTCACTAAATACTGCAGCCTGCAGATCAGGGGTAGAAGTATTTTATTAATCCGTTGCAGAATCTAAAGGCCTTTGCCTTGCTTCAGGAAGCTGCTACCAGTAGTCAATTTGTTCTGCAGGGTATTGCTAGATGCTTTCTATTCCCTCTGTTGACAACCAGTTCCTACCCTCCAGGGTGTGAGAAGGTTTATGGGCCCTGCCCTGTCACCTTGCCTCCCCTTTGAACTTGAATCCTCGGATGAAATTTGAATCTTCTTGTAGACCTTATTCCTTGCATATTTGTTAATTTCATGCTGAATTGACTGCCTTTCTGCTCTGGGCTTTGCTTTGATGTGACCACATTTTGTTTCCATTATTTAAGTTGCAGAAAACCTGTTTCCTGTTTCCTTGTGATTCCTTAATTTAGTACATTTTAAGGTATCTGTCCATGTTTCTTTCCTGTGTATATAATGTCAAATAGAGAAGAAAATCCAGGATGATATAAAAAAAAGCTTAATCAGCATTAGCAGGGAGGTAGCTCTGTTATTTCTGGGCAAATGCCACAAATGACTTAGTCAAGACATGATAAGTGAAGGGGGGAGAGTATTGTAAGAAACTTCTCTGTCATGCATAACCCACATAAATCACTGGATATGGGCAGAGGAATATTGTCAGTAACTTTAAATTCTTGTTATGACTAGATTGAATTCAAAATATAAATGCTAGTTTATTAGAAAAATTTAATGTATTGAACAAGTGGGTTTTTTTTTTTAGAGCAGTTTAGGTGTGATGAAGTCTTACCAAAGCCAGGCAGGCTCTGAGAGGTGCTTGACCTAGATGGGATTGCTGGCCGACTCCTCCAAGGACCACATCTCCATCTCCAGTACAGTTTGTCTGTTGTGAAGCCATCAACTCCAGAATCCTCAGGCCTGAGGTGGGAGATGCTCTAACTAGGACTACTCTAAAGTCAGGGGTTTCTGGCCCCTTTCTGTTTGTCTTCTCATTCCCCACCTTTGTCCTAGCACTCTTAGGGCAACCTGATTAGGCATACTGTCATTGCATCTGTAGCAGCAGTGTTTATTTTGCTGAGCAGACACAAGAGGAATCAAAGAGCTTATGCATTTTTGGCAGAACTATATTTCTAGATCAGAGTTGATTTATAACGTCCTTTATGAAGGTCCAGTTCGGTCAAGAGAGAAAACAAATGCACTCCAAGCACGCAAGCAAGACCCACAAAGGGCTGGTGAGCCAGCACACATGATTTTTATCAACTCTAATGGGGCCTCTTTCATATTGTTCAGCCTGGCATACCTTGCCCCTTTGCTGCAGGGTCCCCTAGGAGCTGTGATCAACCATACATGTTGCCTCTGCCTCGAGGGCCCACTCTTCCTGGGACTCGATTATTTAGCTTGATGCAGTTTGAGCTAGGAAAACTTCTCCAGTGACATAAAGGATCACTTTTCAGTCCTGCAGAGATGCCAGCAGTCAGACTTAATTTGGTGATGAACTTGTTTGTAAGAGAGCAGTCACTCTTCCTACTTTTCACCACACTGAGTCTGGTTTGTCCAGCGCCTCCAACCACAAAATTTTTGTTCTGTGAAGTGAAGAGGAAAATAACATCTTCCTCTGAGATGCTTATTCAAAGTAAGCATTTCATTTGAAGCTCACTGGTGATCTGGAATGTTGAGAGAAAATCTGATAGAGGGATTAATTGTGGTTTTGGAAATGCGATATATTTGACCATAATTGTGACCTGATCCTTAAAAGAAAAAGCTGGGCGCAGTTCTAGTTCTGATTTCTAATGTCCAATGTATTTGTTGCATCCCTTTCTGAATGTAGGAAAGAGGAACATCCATTCTGTTGCTAATACAGTCCACATCCTATATTAAGAAGAAGCTTATCTCTCCTGAGAACTAGCTTTACCGATGCTGTCAGTGAAGGCCTGGGAGTGGGATCCCTTGGCTGAGTTGGGCTCTAGCTCTATCCATCCTTGAAATTTTCCCTCTGTAACCTTTTCATCTCAGAGCGTGTTTTCTGCCTCCTAGTGATACTCCATCTTAATTAATCCTATACAACATAACTTGAATATAGTGTCATAGTTAATTGCCACCATCTGTATGTAAACCACAACAATTTTTTTCTACCACATGTCACAACAGCAACTGAACTGTGACTACTAGAAATCTGTCCAAGAGCAGACACTTAACTCAGATCTTCCGAGTTACTCTCTGGCAATCTCTACCTCTCTCCACCAACTCCATGTGCTACTTAGAATCACAGGATCACAGAACAGTTTGAGTTGGAAAGGACCTTCAAAGATCACCTAATCCAACCACCCCTGCCCTGGGCAGGGACAACTTCCACTAGGCCAGATTGCTCTAAGCCCCATCCAACCTGGCCTTGAATGTTTCCAGGGATGGGGCATCCACAGCTTCTCTGGGCAACCAGTTCCAGTGCCTCACCAGCCTCATCATAAAAAATATCTTCCTTATGTCCAATCTAAACCTACCCTATTTCTGTTTAAAACTATTGCCCCTTGTTCTGTTGCTACAGGCCCTGGTAAAAAGTCTCTCGCTGACTTTCTTATAAGCTCCCTTTATGTACTGAAAGGCCACTATAAGGTCTCCTCAGAGCCTCCTCTTCTCCAGGCTGAACAGCCCCAACTCTCTCAGCCTGTCCTCATAGGAGAGGTGGTCCAGCCCTCTGATAATTTTTGTAGCCCTCCTCTGGGCCCACTCCAACTGGTCCATGTCTTTCTTGTACTAGGGGCTCCAGACCTGGGTGCGGTACTCCAGGTGCAGTCTCAGGAGACCAGAATAGAGGGGAAGAGCAGAGCAGAGGAGGAAACTAACACTCCTACTCTTTGGTGACCTGTTTATATCTGTCTCATCTAGCCTGGAGTGGAGGGAGTGTACACACCTTATGTTTTCGGGGCCACAAACTTGCCTGGGGGACAGTTAATAACAGGAGCATTTCAAGTTGCTGGCAATTTCTTGATGCATAACAGCCATTCAGTTTGAGACACCTTTTTGGTGCAGTGCCCAAACCACATGCCATGAGGCTGAAGGAGGGTGGGCAGCTGTTTGAGATGAAGGGGTATAGGTACAGAGTGTGTCTGAGTAGCCCTGATTGCTCCACTAATCAAACAAGAAGTGGATATTTTAAGACAAGACACTGCAGAAATGAAAGACCTAAGAGAGGACTTTGGCTCCGTGTTCTCAAGCAGTCTTTCTTTCTCATCCAGATATCCTAATGAATTGCCTGCAATAGCCCTGCGTACATAGCAGTGAGGTTTTTGTGGATGCTGGTCCGATTCATCTCAGGGTCATAGGCCCTGATACACCAGTGCATCAAATTTAGGATTTTTTATATAAAAATGTGGAGTTTCCCGAAGAACGCCAGTGATTAGTAACTGACATGCATGTGCTGGTGTAGAAGGAAAGATGCGGGTTGCGTGGTGAGCTGTCACCTCTCTCTCTTCCTTCTTCTCTCTCTTCACTTCTCTCCTTACGCTCAGGCTTTGGCTGCAGTCCCTGGAACCGGCTGCTATCAGACTGGAAGATCTTCTGATGCCAGCAGCAGCATCTGGATGTCTGGCACAGCTCTTTTAACAGTTGTCTTGATTTCTGTTGTGGTCAGCATGCAGCTGGAATTTTTTATCCTGGATGGCTTTTCTCTTTGGCTCACCTTGAATTATTTGGAATTTATATGTTTCCATCCTGTGGGGGAAACAGGACTTTCTGCAGTTACATCTCAGTACTTGTGTAGAGGATCCTTGCAGCTGAAATATAGACACAATTCCCTTCTGCCTTTGCGTTTGGATACAGGTCTTGTAGGAGAAGCACACTAAAACTTACTCTCACCCTGAAGCTGTTGCACACTTGCAGAGCATATGCTGGGACTGTGAGTACAAAAGGAGAAGCTTCTGTAGAGGTGGTTGCAAATTTTTAAAAATATATTTTGTATCAGAAAATTCAGATTTGTCCAAGCAGAAACTTTTTGAAATGTGTATTTTTTTAAATGAAAAGGATCTTTCTTGGGTCTAAGGTAGGATTCCTGCTAGCAAATATAGATATGAAACCAAAAAACCCTACATTAATTACTAGTAACAGACCCCCCCGTCCATTTCACCTTGGTATAAGGGAGTCAGGTTCTGGTTCCTGCTCTACTTGATTTAATGCTGTGTCAGCCTGGATGCAAATTTGGGGTCTTTTCTGTTACAGCCTTTTACTAGGCCAGCTGAGGTTTAGCCCCATAGCCTGCTGGCCAGCACGTGGGCCTGAGGGACAGGGAGCTACAGCTGAGTCCAGGGCTTCCCTGAACCAAGGGCTGGATTCGGGAGATGGAAGAGAAGGTTTCTGTTCCCAAAATGGTAGAAAGAACTACATTTTGTCGCACTGTGGGGCAAAACTAGATATCACTGCTGCATTTTTTTTTAAAGGATCTTGTTTGTCATCTGGGCCGTACCTAACTACTCATTCTCTTTTCATGCTTGCTTACTTTTTTACCATGCAGGGGTCCGAGACATCTAGGGCGTGGGTTTCATCGTCCTCGGAATATTCCTCCGCTGCCCCTTGCTGTGCTGAGACAGATCCTTGCCAGACAGCCGTTTCCTCGGGCTGCGAGCAAACACGCACCCCAGGAGAAGCCAGAGGATTGCTACCAAATTAGGAGACGGGGTTGCTGGCTAGGTCAGCAGAGATACTGTGGAAATGTAAAAGACAGCTTTCAGATCTGCCAGCTGCTCTAAAGAAGCCTCAAGTAGTTTCTGGAGCAACAGCTATTTCGGGGGATGTGGTGAAAGCGAGCGAATGTTTTTGGGTTGGTGGGGGCTTCCTTTGCTTAGGGCTGGGCAGTTGTCACTTTTGGCCTGTTGGGATGACTTTCATTAGGTGGAAAAACTGCATTTCATTTTGTTGGAATATGTGGTCCCTGAACTGCATCAGGAGGGTCCTTTACAGGGGAGCAGAAAGCAGCGTGTTGGCACGTGCGCTGCGGCTGCTGCTGAGCCTGCAGCCCTGGCTGCAGTGGGGGCTGGGGGCCCCTCAGCCCCTACACCTGCCTGGTTTGGCTGCTCCCCTGCTGCACCAGGTGGAAGGGAGGGAGAAGGGATTTTGATCTCAAGCTTTTTGTTCTTTTATGGAAGTGGCCAAAAGACATGAGTGGAGCTATTCTTGCCCAGGAAAGCCTTTTGCAGGTGATGGCTTTGCATCCTCGCCACCCTGAGTCGTTTGTGGCAGGAGAAGGAAAGGAGAAGCTGAGAGTTGCCCCCTAGGCACAGCTGCTGGTCCTGGCTCCTGCTGAGGATGGATGGGCCAGGGACTGTTTTCATTTGTCCTCACCGGCCGCTGTCACCCAAGGCCCATCCTAAGCAGCAGCGATTCCTCTGCCTCCCCATGGCTGCACCCCCTGGGGCTGGGAGGAAGAATAGGGGAGAGCTGAACCCTCCCAGGTGATTTTGGAGTGCAGAGTGAAATAGGGCAGAAGTGTTGGTGGCAGGTGTTCATTATATCTCTGACCTCTTCAAAATAGCAGGCTTTATTTGGCTTTTGAACCAAAAAGATTGGGTCACCATTAGCTTATTTAGCGCTAACAGCAAGCAACGTTACTCTCAGGACTTCATGTGATCTTTCCTACCTGTGCTAGCTCAGTATTTCCCTCGCTTGGCAGATACGTTAGCTGAAATCTTAAGGGGAGATGTGACTGTGGTTACACATGGGGCTTGGCAAGGACTCTTTGTCCTGTACGTTAGCCACAGATTTATCCTTCTGCTATGTGTACCGTCAGTTTTTCATTTCCTCCCTTTACTCTGTATTCCAATTTCCCTTATTTTTTCTCCATTATGTTTGCCTTTGCCCAGCCTTGTTTCTCCCTGTGGTTCTGTGACTGCCACCTTTTACCTTGGATCTTTTCCTTAGCATCATTGAGAGAAGAGAGTGTACACACATGCCGTGTGCAGACATCTCCTACATGCACACATGTGCGTTGGGATCCCTGCCCATGACAGCATGTGCACATGCCCAAGTACGTCTGATTGGTTTTGCACCAGTAATTTAACCTAAGCCGCCTAGCTTTTATTAAATCCACAACTGTCAAATAGGACATAGGCAAGAACCGCAAACTATATGTTTCTTCTGCCTCACCACATGCTGTTCCGACTGCGTGTTATAACTAATATGCATATGCGCCTAGTGAAGTTATGGCAAGGTGGGGTGTTTACTAGAAGACAGTCTTTGGATTTGTAGTGTGGACTGATCATACCACAAATCTGTGTGTCTGTTCTGTGCATTTCAGTCATCATTACTACAGGCTATTTTTTAGCAGAGGACGAGTAATTTTTGAGTAACATGTAACATGTTGCTTGTAACTTAAAGGCAAAGTATCTGAAACATGTAACTATGGTCTGATTTTGACTCCATCCTAAAAAATATACATTTAGTCAGAGACGGTACTTTAGATTCCTGGATGCTATCCAGAGTTCAGTCCAATGACATTTTAAACACAGGCAGGAAATGGAACAATTTCAGTCCTTTTTCTCTGTTTCTAGCAGACTGAGAAAATACGGAAGTTTCTCCCTTATTTTCATGGACAATTTGCTTTGTGCCGTGCTTAACTGGCTGTGCTGAAGATACATAGACAATGTAAAAAACTCCTTAATTTATAAACTGTTTACGTTGGAGAATATCGTTCTCCAAAATCATGTTGCTATTTTTAGCTCTGTTAATGTTAGTGTATGGAGAATGACTCATGAGAACTGAACATGAGCAACGATCTTAGGCTGCTGCAGTGAATAGTAATTCCTACCTGAAACATCCTTAAAAACATGCCGTTTGGGAATTTGGAGACCTAGCAACACGTTAATAGCGGTGTGTTAAAGAGCATTATGCCCCACTCTGATTTTTGTTGAAAAGAGAGATAAGACTGGAACAATTTGCTCTATAGCAAAAGTGAAGGAAACTGGTTTGCCTCCCACAGACTGGAAGGGGCACACAAGGAGGGTGAATGGCTATGGCAGGTCCTTCTCATTCCTCTCACTTGTTGGTCAAATCTTTTTTTTCCTTAATTCTGCGAATTTCTGAAATTTGAATTTCCATTTGTTTTCTGACTGAGCAGATCTAATCTCATAAGATGTTTATCAAGTACAGTCTGGACTAGTTACGGGAAACACAGTGTATTGAACACCTTAGTAACTTTTCCGAAGGCAAGACCACACCGCGGTTAAGAAGTTTTTATCTTTCTAAATTATTCGCTCTTGGAAGATTTGTTTTCCTCATAGTAAATGCAAGGTCCATCGCAGATCAATCTAACTTCTTGGACCTGGTTATCAGATCAGAAATGCTGTGGCCACGTGGAGCAAAGCGCTCATCCAGTGTTGACTTCTTCTGCTCTTTCAAAATTTGAGGGTTAACCGTGTGCCAACAAGATTTTTGTGAGTCAGGTATTTTTCTGGCCTTCTGCAGCCTGCATAAAGGCATAATGATTTGGCTTATTTAACAAAAATGTAATTGTGTATCTGTTCCCAATCTGGATCAAATTTGTATTGCTGGTTTACCAAGCAGTGTGTGAGATGGATATCATGGAGCATGGAACTGCGGCTGAAGGCTCTTTCTGGGTTTATTTTGATAGTCTTTTTCATGACTGGATTAGGAATAAAGGGGTCCATACTGAAATGTAGATCATCACTAGGAAATTTCAGAGTATATCTGTGAAAATCTGTGGCATTCACACTTCCCTGAGTACTTAGTCTCAGACAGGCAACA
Organism: Chlamydotis macqueenii; assembly: GCF_036417535.1. Lineage (NCBI taxonomy): Eukaryota > Metazoa > Chordata > Aves > Otidiformes > Otididae > Chlamydotis > Chlamydotis macqueenii. The sequence goes on from NC_141556.1 coordinate 136,522,181, forward strand.
CTGCACCTCTGAGACTTCAGTGATAAACCCCTCCGGCTTTGCATCTGCTTGACCTAGGAAGAGTTGGCGTTCCATGCCATGGGAGCCGAGTGTGTGCTGCACTTCTGTGATTGACAGATATTTTCAGCTGCCACATAGAATTTAAGAGAAAATAGCAATGATCTTAGTGTATCATCTCACTTTATTGCACCTGAGAAATGGAAAAGTAATATTGTTTTCATAATAATTCAAGCACACTTCCTGACCACTGTGTTACTATATTGTGAATGGTGTTGTTTAGGAATTGCGAAGGGAAAATACAATAAAATGAGAAAACTAAGAGGTTTTAAAGTATTTGTGTTACTGTATCACTTTAGCCCAAAGTAGAGTATTGAGAAATGTTGTATTTTAAACTGTAACATTTTTGCTTTCAGTGGTGCTGTGTAATTGAGCTGCCAATCTACCTCATTTTATTTCCTTCATACTTTTGTCACTGCTTCTACAGAAGTAGCACAAAATATTCCTTTTCTCTGCTGTGATTAAGATTCATCATCTCATGAAGATTTTATTTTTCATTCCATTTACACTTCCACGGTAAAGCAGTGACCGATCAAAATCAAATCATTGTACACCAGGTAAAAAGGTTTAAATTGACAAAAAAGAATCAGTCCTAAAAGAGAAGACAGCTTTGCCATGACATCTGTTTCTTTGAGGGAAGGAATAGTTTCATTTGAGATGGAAAATATGTATTTATGGATATGAAATTGTTCTTTTGCGGTGCTTTGCTGCATTTGCTACATTCCAGCACTGTATTTTATGTTAGTAAAGGCAGTTTAATGCCATAAAAGATCTGCTTGCGCTAGCTGGTATATGATTAACATTCATAATGCATTTCATACCCCTTTGAGTTTCTCACTGCAGTATATTGCCACACTAATCCCTTTTTTGTTACTTGAACACCTGTATCATCCAAAATGGGTGGATAGAAGATTGCTTTAAGCATTAAATGCATAGGGGAAAGCTCCGGAAAGGGGAATGGTCAAAAAAAAATGTTTGTCCAGGCTGTGGGAAGCTTGACAAATGGTTTTGGAGACCTTTGGTGAGATGATTGAATTGTTACAGCCACAAGCCATTCTTCTCAAGAGGAGAAGTGCTGTGAAAATAGCTGGGGACTGGTTTTGAGAGGAGAAGGCTATTAGTGGTTGGACCATTGTGGAGAAGGACTTGAGAGCACTGGTAAGTAAAACATGCAAGTTTAGCAGACCTAAGCTTCATGATACCAATTGACAGTGTTGCCTTGGGCCTAAGCATGTGTTGATACCAATGGATGAGATATAGTATGGTCAGAAGAAGCCAGATGAGGAGGCAGAGGCAGAAGATCAGACACAGCTACACTATTAGCTTGGTGAGCTAGCTGGGGTCCAGGAAGACCATGAAGCAGAAGAGCCACCGTGGCACCTCCATTAAGACTTTAAGACTTTCAAGTGAAGTGTGTAACCTTTCCAGAAATTGTGTATTGCCAGTGGGAGGCTGATGTACATATGGTTGTTTAAAAGACCTGGCTGTGCTCAATTTTTAATGCATTGATCTTTTTTCTTCTTTCCACTGTTTCTCTTTATCTAGTAATAGCTTCCTGGGTGGTAAACCCTGGCAAAATAACTCTCAAGCCATGTAATTACTGATAATGTGGCAGCTAAAGAAGGATTTACAGGGTTCTTGTTGGAATGGTCATAACTGAAAGGCAGCAAACTCTGGACATAGGCAGATCAACAGAAAAAGGAAAATTTATTACACTTGGCTGAGTTTGTTGTTGTAGTGAGTGGGTGTGAGAGAAATATTTTCATGATTAGCTTCAGCTTCAGGGCACAGTGTTGGATCAGATGGTTAGTAATAATGTCTATCTTGTCTCCAGTTACTGTGCTTACAACATCAGTTGACTACAATTAATAACTTGTTCCAGGCATAAAACTTTATTGTTTCCATTTCCATTTTGTTTTGAGTGCTCACTTCATCACGAGCAGGTCACTCGTGGCAGAACTTCAACAAAGAGCTGGGACTGCGTGTCTGTGAGTTTTGTGTGCTGGATTCATGGAGAGGGACAGCCTGCTATTCCTGCAGAGAAGTCCTCATGGATGCCAGCAGGGAGGTCAGGGCCGTGATGGGGAGCAGGAGGTCTGTGAAGAAGGGAAAAGGGAGATGCCACATTCTGGATACCTGATAGCATCTGTCAGCTACCTGTTTTAAGCACTGTCCCCTCTCCACAGGGCCTCAGGGTCTCCTCTGTGGATACCTTCTTAAATGTTGAAGCCTTCTGGGTGGTGAAAGTTGTCATAAAGACATTAGGTTGCAGGAAGGAATGTGTTGTCGTTCTGTTTTGCCCCCCTGTGATGACATGGGATTTACCATGAATCCCATCCATTTCCAGGTGGAGGGAGTGTCACCTCTTCTAAGCAAAAGGGGAAAATCCTCTTTGACGGAAAGGAAAGTCGGAGTAGAGTTTATTGGTCTTCATTTTTTAAGCGGAGATTAGTGAAACAAAAATACATTTATAAGAAGATAACTCTAGGATTTCGTAGCATAGTTCTGTAAAGCTCAGGAAGATGGTAGTGATATGCAGCACACATATATCATCCACTGTTGAAAAGATTGAAGAAAAATATCGGTGTTATTGGAATGACAGAAACTTAATGCCCTGACTCTCTCATGCAAAGATATGTGGAAAAAGCCTATTCAAGAGATTGTGGGAAATCATCAAGCACAAAGAGCTATGAAGCCGGCCTTAAATTTTGAGATTGATGGAATTTTTGCAATACAGAACGTTTTAATTACTTCATTTAAATTCTGTCTGCAAGTTGACTTTTTGCACTGGTGTCACAATGTTTGAAAACACTGCATCATATATGGAAGTAGCAATTGCCCATGCATGCCCACTACAAAATGCCCTTGGTAGACTAGAACATTTCAGTTGTTTATTGCATACGACAGCGTTATGACAGGCTGACTAAATACAGTAAACCAAGAGAAGAATGATGTTGGTCCATAGCTTTCATTTTTCTGAATTGCATAACTGCTTCATAAAACTAATCTCTTTAAGGACAGAGGATCAAATTCTCCTCTCTCGACGTAGCTGGCGTTACCCCAGCAAATCTGGAATGACTCAGGAGACTCTCAATCCCTCAAACCCTCAATCTTTGCGTAAGCTTGCATAGAGTGAGCCATCTGCTGTAGTGGAAGCTGTTGGGCTGCAGAGGTGGGAAAGTGGAGCAGGAGGACTGCGTTCTCTGGCAGAGCCTTGCTCAGACTTCTCCAGAGGGAGAAGTGTTGAGTGGCTCACTTACACTGAGCACTCAGTTGGTAGGTGAGACAGCCAGAAAGACCAAAAAAACCTTCAGAGTAGCGGAAAGGATGAGATCAAAGTGAATCAACTTACCTGTCTTGTTAGATCAGCTTTTCTTACTCATTTTGTTGTCTTTTTACTCTTTCTCCCATTTGGCTGGATATATATTATAAAATATGTGTATTGCAACATAGACGTGGCCCAGCAGTGAACCTCCTTAAACTTTTATGTCAAGCTAAACTGAGTAACTATTGCTGATTGCATCGATCTGATTTTGACTAAACCACTTGGCAAAATATTTGATAAGGAAATTGGACATTTTGATAAGCAGCGGTAGCAACAAGAAGATAAAAACGTATAAGGGGAGTGACAAACAGAGAGGAAAATCTCCCCAACAACATAGTCACAGTACCTGCTCCATCCTTGTCCTCTTTCCACGTGGAGGACCAGTGCTTGTCTTGGCTAGCAAGAAGCACAGGCATCCATGTGGAGCAAAACTCAGCACCTCCATCGGCAAGAGGTCTTAACTATGCTTGCAGACTGGGCAGGATCAAAGTGCTTGTGATCGCTGCTTGTCATCATCCCATGCACAAAACTCTTTCCTGAATAAAGCTCATGTAGTGCTGGAGTGGGAGGGAGCCCTTTGCCCTGGGCCAGGCGCTGAGGTGCACGGTTGGCTCTAGTACATGGGACGTAGCACATCAATAAAGATGCTGGTATGACTTTCAAACGGTGCCCTTGAGACTTGTGTGATAATTGACACTCTTTGTCTTGGCTTGAAATGCCGACTAGGATGCCTGATAGCCTTGTCATCTGCTTGTAGGCTAGGCTTCGTCGATTATGTCCATCCTAAAACTGACCGTTTTCCTTGGATATCCTGGATCATAAGCTTGTTAAAGAATTCATTTTACCAAAGTGGTATTGATTTGTTTCATCCTCTTTTAGTGAAGTCCTTGAAAGTCCATACTTTTCTTTTAAAGGAGGGAAGCTAGCAGCAGTGTTATTCTAAATTTTGTCTTACCTCATCATACATTTTGCGAGCAGGTGGGTCATCAGGACTGTAATGACTTTCTTCCAGGAACATTCCTTTTGTTACGTTCAGATGGATTCTTCTAATGGAATTGTTTTTCACATAGCTTTTAGTAATGCTCCTTTATGAAACTTCCACCTGCATGTAAGTCAAATTATGTAAAACTTATTACAGTATTCCTATAAATGACTTATTAACTGATGAAAAAGTACAATGGAAAAATATTTTACTATTGAAATTTCTCTAAACAGCCAGTTTTCAGTATTTTTCTTGCCCCACAGAGCTGAACACTGGTTCTTGAGGCTTTATATCTATGTGTGCTAATGCTGAAAATGTATTTATGGTCATAGAAGCCAGTTTTACTGGCTATTTTAAAATATCCCAAACAAATAGTGAACCCGATTTTCTAATGTCAGATTTTTTTTTCTTCATCTAGTTATTCCAGTGTTGATCTTGCATCTTCTAGTTCTACTGAAGAAACACAAACTTTTGCTGCCAATCTTGATAAAAAATCATTGCTTCTGAGATATGGAAAAAAAATTCTTGGCTTCCACTTTCACGTGTTACTGCTGCTTGCCTTGTAACTTGCCCTTGATTCAGCACAGCAACTTCAATGTGGTTATTAATTAGATAGTAAGACATGACTGAAGAAAAGTGTCCTTGAAGTAGAGCTTATAGTAAACAACATATTTTTCTGTTTCTTATCTACATAACAACGATGCCTTGAAAAAACACCAGTGCTTTCTAGGCTTCTTGCAGCACTTCAGCTTTTGTCTGTTTTCTAAGTAGAACTAAAGTGGGTTTTAAAGTAGGGTCGGGGCACGCTCTTTGTGGGCTACTGTTGTGGTAAAGCCTTCTCAGCCACCTGTGCCCAGCATGGACCTACCATTGCTCTCCGCTTGGGAGAGCTTGTTGAGAGTTGTTGGCCAGCTTGTTGGGCTGGCCTCGCAGGTTATTGGTATGTATGCAAACTGCAGTGGTATTTTTGTAAGGTGAGTAAATCAGCTGGCAAGGAGAGGATCGTGGGATCATAACATCATGGAATGGCTTGGATTCTGGTTCCTCAGTTGCAGCTTTGCAACCTGCATTTTAGTTGGAGTTGGAGAATACCACAAATTGGATTTTGCCTATTGCTTCTCGTAAATTTTCATAATTAGTATCTTAACATAATATTAATTCTAGTTGAACTTAGTGTTTAGCTTGAAAATTTACTCTGTCATATTCCAAGAATAGTTCAGATATAGGCAATTCAAGAATATTAGTAGCTTTTATTGTGAAATAGGAAAAGGAAAAGAAAGCAACAAATATTAATGTGCTTGAGTCACTCTGACTGTCTATTCTATCATATATAGAATATATGATATCATGTAAAAGGAATATCCTTTTAATTGAAAAGGAAAAATAAAAATCCCCAACCCTGTGAAGCAACTCTTTTTCTTTCAAGCTTCCTGTCTAGACTTGTAGTCAGAAAAAAATCTCCAGGAACTGGCTTTTCCGTCACTGTCTCTAGCTAGGGCTGGGTAATACGCAGCTCCACTCCGTCCATTCAGCAGCATCTCCTGCTTCTATGTGAAGACTCCCAGGAAAACATCACCGTTTTTAATCAAATATCCACAGGATCCCTGGAGATCTCCCTATAGCATTTACCTGGCTGAAGAAGAAAAGCGGAAGACAACAGTTGGTCCTAACGAAGACGTTGCAATGGTATGTGGGCATCTGGTAGCCCGTATGTGAAGATCCCCAAAGGGCCTCTTATTTTGTTGTTTGGTGGTTGCTTTTTTTTTTTTTTAATTTATGTGGATTATTTGGGGTTTTTTTTTGCTTAAAATACCAAGGGTAAAATCCTGGCACTGTGCTGCAATCGATGGGAGGTTTGCTAACGAGTCTAGTGGAATTCTGTAAATGTAAAAAGGCTTTACTCCGAAATGTTACATTTTATGTTTGGTTTTAAAAGAAACTCTCCTGCTGGCAGAGCTTTGTTCAGCGGCTTGGATTTTGGCAATGACCCCCTGACCGCTGGGGTTGCTGCTGACCTCCGGAGCTGCGCAAGGGGCTGTGCCAGCCGGCTCGGTTCCTGCACCCCTCAACCCTGGCTTTCCAGGCAGGAACCTGGGCTGGGCTGGCTTCTGCACGAGCCGGTGGCTGGATCTGGCGTAAAGGAGGGTGGATCCAGCAAGAGTCATACGGTGCCACTGGCTAAAGAGAGCTGGATGGGCGCTACAGCTTGCTGAGAAGTCTTTGAGCGAGCAGGGCCGCTGGCTTACAAATAAATGTAAAAACTGGGAAAGCCAAACAAGTTGGTGTTGCTCCTGGTGGCACTTCCAGGTTGTCTGGCTCCCCCATATCCAGTAATTGCTGCCCCAACAGCGAGAGTCAGGGTAGCGTACCAGCTAAACCTATGAATAATGCAGGTCTTCACCTTGAGAAGAACATTTTGCTTCTGAATTTCCCTCCTGCGTGTAGTTCAGGAGACAGCAGAAGGTACTGCTGTCATTCCCTGCATCACAGAGACCCTTCCCAGGACCACGTCTGGCCCTGTGGGTCGTTACTCGTTTGAACTCAGCTCCTTTAGCCCCAGACCTACTGAGGAAACATCACCCTATTCCCTTCGCAGCTCCTGATGGAGGCTGAAATGTTGGAAGCTTTCGGGGAGGTGCTCCCTCAGCTCTCCCCTGGGCAGCCTGCGGTGCACCATTATCTCAAGGAGAGTGCATTCGAATTTGCAGGCAACGTTAACGCTTAGGAAGGCAGAGCTTTTAAGTTCTCATTGTTGCAACACAGGCTGATGGAGTGGATTTTGGTAAGTTGTTTTGACATTGTAGCAGAGCAAGGAAGCAAGCAGCTGATTTTCTTTTTCCCATGCCAAGGCGCTGGGAAGAAAATACCTGAAGTTCATGGTAGTGGGAAAAGGGCAGGCTTTTATCTGTTTCAGATGTGCAACTGAGACAACATGTCAGGTGGCAAAGTGCAGCGAGCGGGATTTAATCCAGACATAAGTATACTGGGACTGGAAATGCCCCAGCAAGTTTCTTGCATCCCAAATCTGATTTTAGGGTGTATTAGCAGGTATTGTAACAGTTCAGTGTTTCTTGAATTCTTTGCAGAGACGATGTGAAGGAACACCGTGCTTGTGTAATATTCAACTGCTCGGTGGTGGGAGTGCAGTGTTTTTGAAGCCCATACCCCAGCAGCATCCCCAGGGAGAAATGGAGAAGCCATAACACATCAGTCAGTGATTGGAGTTAATCTGTAAAGAGAAATCTGAGATAGGGCAGGCTGGCAAAACAGGTAGAAAATAATTAGGTGTTCCTGAGCTCCTTGGGATAACCACAAAACAGAAGAGAGGAGAAAAAGAGAGCTTAAAAAAATTTGGGATGCTATGAGGCAATGCGAAAGCCCAATGGGGAGAAAGTGAGGTTGTGTCCAAATGTGCATATGCAGTGATTTTTTCCTTCATGTGTTTTGCTCCAGAGCTTTTATTTGTGCACCATGTTCTTGTCCTTAATAGCCTATCCTGGTTTTGGAAGGGGATGAAGGAGGATTTGGTCAGCAACAGCTGATAGTTGTTATTAAACTATTGTTGAGCTTACTTGGGACAGGGTACACTGGAAATTAGAAGCTGTTGTGAAGGGGTGTCTTAGTATAGTGCAGTAATGCTGAGCTGGAGTACTATGAAGTTCACACTTTTGGTGTTTACGGTAGTAAGAGTATGAAAATATTCCATGCCTGTACTTCCAATCACGACCAACTGGATAAGATAGTTCTTCCAGATGTCTTGTAAATACGAATTTGTTGCTTTTCATAATAATGCTGCTGTAGCGTGATCACAGAAAATCAAGGCAAAGCTACAGTTCCTGGTAAAAAGAGATTTAGAGCAGACTTATAACTGAGAGAAATCGACTGCATACTCTCTGTAGCCCTTGCGTGTGGCTCCCATTGTTGCCAGTTCTTGCATAAGTCTTGCACACACTTGTTTTGTTTTATTCCACAATGTTTATTTTCCCAAGAATTCCTTTTGGCTCTTTTCACATCAGGTTTTGAGTCACAGACTGACTTGTTATAGCCCAAATCCTGTGGCAGCAGTGTTTGCTATAAAGATGTCTTTCTGGGAACCTGGAGCGCTCTCGACTTCAGCAGGCTGCTGTATATGGAGAAAGCAAAGTATTTGATCCATCCTAATACAGTAGTAGCGTATTGGGTACATCTGTTTTGGGTCCAGAATCCCATTTCACAAAAAGTTTCCTTTCTTTACACGTCTGAGAAGTGAAGCAGTAAGGTTGTCCCTGGGCATTCCTGGGAGCTGGACAAATTTTGAGGCAGGGCTACAGGCAGGATGGAGGCAGGGGGAGATGCCTGCCTTGAGTAAGGCCAGGAAGCTCACAAAGTTCAATTTTTAAAAACAGGTATCTCAGAGAGGGGAGGAAAAGGGCTTTTCATAGGAAAAGGGCTAAATTGTAAACTCTTTCCCTTTGGAAAGCTGGATATTGAGGTTGCGACCTGACACATGATCCCAGTGAAGACTCAACTCAAGATGTTTTATTTTTCCTCCTTGTGAGGTCTTGAATGCTTATTATGAAGAGGAATTGTAGATGTCTTCACTAAGAAGGGTGATTCTGGGGCTTCCCAAGAAGTTGGTCTCGTTATTTTATTGGGTGCTAGTTGGAAGTGTTGGAAGTGCTGTACAGAAGATGTACAGCTCTCATAGCTGCTGAAAGCCTGTACATGTTGTTTCAGACTGGAGCGGGGTGAAGTTTAGCAATTATTTCCAGTGTCCTCTCTACTTCCTGAGTGAGAAGGGGGCTTGGAGCAGTGCCCTCATTTTGCCTGGGGCGGAAAGCCTTGTCTGCCTACATAGTGGACACCGTGTTTTCCGCTTGTCCTTCCAGCAGCGATCCCTGCCTGGGTAGCTGGGGCATGTTCCCTGGGCATTAATGATGCAGGTGGCAATATTGGCAGAGTACCTATAGCTGTACCATGCTGGTGTGGTTTTGTATCAGGAATGTGAGGGGCAATGGGATTCGCATCAGCAGACATCTGGATGAGGGAAGTTGGGCTGGTGCCAGGTTGTTGTGCCAGAGCGCGGTGCGTGGATGCCCTGGGGAAACCCATGCCCCATGCTGCCAGGATGTATGTGCTGCCAGGATGTACGTGATGCTGTTGGTGCATCCCAGCGGGGCTGGACCCAGTGACCACCGTGGCGGCTCCCAGAGGGGCAGGCTGCACGGTCATGGATGAGTGTCGTGGAGCTATTGACGTATGGTCTCTACTGCCTGTCTCTGGTGCTTCCTCCTTCCCATCCCTTGTATGTAACAATCAGCCACAGCTGCTAAACAGTGCCCTGGTAGGCTTCACCTCCAACTTTCCGCTTATCAGATGTGTAATTACATTTTTCAAATGGTGGCAGCATGTTTTGCTTTTTCCTCCCTTGTGCAGCCCAGCTCCTCTCTGCCTGCCGTGAAGGTGTGGGTTGTTTCAGGCCAGGCAGCAGAGTTCATAATTTCCCTTGTCCTGTGGCTTTTCTTTCAATTTAGGCATTTTATCCTATAGGACACTGAGGTCAATGTTACTATTATTAGAACATTTTCCAAACTCTCATTTAACAGACCTTCAAAATTAGACAAATAAAGGATATGTAATGAGTCAATCAGGCCGTCACAGAAGGCTTGATAAATGGGCAGTTATCCAGTTATCCAGGGACACTCCAGGAACTCAAGAAAATGCTGCCTCTCTTCCTAGATATATTTCCAGATGGTGTTTCAAAAAGACAGGTTTTTTCCTTAAGATTTTTTTAATGTGAGGACCAGGAGGATCCTGAGCTGAAATCTGCTCAAACCCTGTAACAATACTCGTCTGTACACGTAATGAACGAGTCTCTGCTTTCAGCCTTACATTTTGTTTATATTTTGTAATTATTTGTGGTCCAGCTGTTATTGCTCTATATAAATAAGAAACTAGTGAAATCTAATGGAGTTTCTCATCAAATACCCTCCAGAATGTGTTTGGTTATTCTTGCATGTGCCATCCATTTTTAACAAGACAGGCTTGGATTAATCAACCATAACAACTGGTTTAGCAATATTGTATTTTCTAAATAGATTGGTATGATAAGTATGATTATATTTGGCATGAAAAACTGGTCGATCTTATTCCTGTGTATGTAGCTTTTTTTTTTTCCGAAGGGGAGTAATATTTTTTTCCTATGAAGAATTCCTCTTCTGTCGCTGGGGAAATGTACTAAAGAGATGAATCGTGTTTCATCAGGCATCCTAAAAATCTCAGACTCCCTATCAAGGGAGTATCTTGCCATTCCTGCAAGGATTTCGAGAGCAGACATAATTTAAGTCCTGTATCATACAGTTAATATACAAATTATCACATAATTGTTTCCCTGTCTTGCAAGTTTCTAGTTGGATGTTGCTCTTTTCCAGTATTTCACATTTTATTATCATTCCCTCTTAGCTTTTGAAGATGATGTTAATTTATTTACACTCTTCCTAAACTCAGCTTGAAGCAGATGAGACCCATATGTGAGCTCATAATTCTAGATGTAGGCCGTGGACAACGTCTGAATGCTTGTTTCTTTTTTCTCATTCTCCTATGAGTGCACTTTAAGTGTTTTTGCATGATTAATCATATTAAATAAAATAACCAGTTCACAAAGAAGTAGTTCATTTGTGTTAGAGCATTTGATTGAACGTGAAAAAATTATTCACCTTCAGTGAATAATTCCAGCTGGAAAAACAAGGAGACACATTATTGAAAAGTCAAAGCACTTGGCATCTTAGACATGAAATATTTCCTTGTTTGTTTCATAACACAAAACCCACTCGATACTGAATATAAATATGCTTTTATTTAAAAAAAGTGAAAAGTAGCTCCTAACCTAGAAGAAGGAATGAGGAAGTGTAAGTTGACGAACTGTTTGTTTTAATTTATAGTGATATTAATGCTGGGCAGTCCTGTCAGGAAGAAAACCAAAACAGTTTCTGTACAACAAAATTGTATTTTCTGCCAGTTTTCAGTTTTCACATTGATTCAGAAGAATCAGTTTATGGCATGGTATAATGTTGCTTCTCAGTGCCATAGGGTATCAGAATTGTATTGCTCCTATACCCTTGAGTATGTAAGTGTAATAAATAATACATATGTAAACAGAAACTGTTTAAAGTGTAGAATACTTAGTTGTTTCATGTAAGAGAGTGTCTGTTTATTCCGTAAGCTAGGACACAGTCCTTCAGAGGCTTGCTTGCCTTTATGCACAGAGACACATCTACTTCTTGTGGGTACACCTGCAAGAAGCGACAGTAATGGAATATGCAATTTTTTTATACATCTGCTATGCATTCTAGGCATTTACATTGCTGCTTCTGCCTGTGGTTTCTGGGGACTGAAGAGTCCTGTGAGATCGTTCTGATGTGATAAACACTGGTGAAAGTTTAAATGTAATGTTACATCAGATGTTGAGATAATTATGGGAACAAATGTGTTTAAAGTTGGATAAATACATCTAAGTTAAAAGCTATTTCAATTTGACAGTATTTTTGTAGTTTAATAGTATTTTATTTTATGGCTTCTAATCATCTCATTTTAGATGTGAATTGTAGCATGAATACATAAAGTCAGCAGTGAATGATCTGGGGTTTGAGGTCCTGTTTGAATCTAGGTAGGGTGTAGTAGTTTTACTGTACACATGAAATGAAAAGTGCATGCTTTGAGACCTCAGTGATCTGCATATAAATGGCTTATTGCTGTCAGTACACTTCATGATGTACTATTTGCAAGGATAACCTCCACGTACTGAATATGGAAGTCCTGGGAAAAATGTGTTTACACAGGACAGAAATAGAAAAGGAGTGTATTCATAGCTTCTCCTGGAGAAAGAAAACCATCTGTTTCTGTACTGGTGAAACAACTAGATCCTATTCACATTTTGGAGGGGAAAAAAGTCAGATAACAAACAGTAATTTCTCTTTTCAATCTCATTGCATTCAAAATGCATTCAGGTTAATCTTCTGTTAACTTTAACCTGTAGTGTTAAAGCGATAATTTCTGAAGGGATAGGAAAAGGGATAGGAAAGATAGCCCTAATCTTACTGTAGCAAATAAGCATACCTTATATACATATACCCTCCATATATACATATATATATATACACACACACATACTTAACCTTGCAAAATATTGGAAATCCTATTGACATGAAAGCTGCTGATTACTGAAGTAGCCTAGAAACAGTGTTATTCTGATACTTTATTACTTGAGAAACAGTATGGGATTGTTCAAAATCCATCTGCAGACTCCTACTGCAAATAAGAAAGGGAATACGGTTCTCACTTTACCATTTCCATATCATTGAGTATTTTGTTTTGCAACCTTAAATTTCCCTTCTTAGGGTTTTTTTTTAAGAAGGAAATAACAACAAGTTTTAAAACAAATTCTTTAATCCACGTGGTAAGAATTAAGATAAATCCAAATGATAAAATTCAGCGCCCCTATATCATACTCATTTTAATGCTTCAGCATTTCTGACAAGCTATGAAGAAATGAGCTTCCTGCGTTTGCAGGTTACATATTATTATTAAAAGCTATTCTTTATTAAAAACACATAGTCAGTATTTTAAAAACAGCAAATCGACTGCAGTATGAAAAGACACATTTTTCTCCTTTATCCTTTTCTCATGCTTGCTGGGGCTTTTCATAGACAGAGCAGACAAAATCTATTTGTAAGAGGGAAATTTTATCTTCAGATCAGCCACTTCTGAAGGGTGACTAGTTATTCCCTCTCTAAAAATCCAGTGGCATGTCAGCAGCTGTGCTGCAGCACCAACAGAAGCTGTGTTGCTCTCTGAAACAAGGAGTTCACAACGGAAAGCTTGGGGCAAGGCGATGCAGTTGCCTCTCAGCCAGACGCTTACTTTTTACTGGGGAAGGCTCACTTCGGGGTGATGTGGTGTGCAGGCATGATTTGTGGCCAGCAGGTCGAGGGAGGTGATTCTGCCCCTCTAGTCTGCTCTCGTGAGACCCCACCTGGAGTACTGTGTCCAGCTCTGGAGCCTCCAACATAGGAAGGACATGGACCTGTTGGAGAGGGTCCAGAGGAGGGCCACAAAGATGATGAGAGGGCTGGAGCACCTTTCCTGTGAGGACAGGCTGAGAGAGTTGGGGCTGTTCAGCCTGGAGAAGAGAAGGCTTCAGGGAAACCTTATAGCGGCCTTCCAGTATCTCAAGGGGGCCTACAGGGAGAAACTCTTTAGCAGGCATTGTTGTAATAGAAGGAAGAAGATTCAGACTTGATACAAGGAAAGAAAATGTTTACACTGAATCTGGTAGAACACTGGAACAGGTTGCCCAGAGGGGTGGTGGATGCCCCATCCCTGGAAACATTCAAGGCCAGGTTGGATGGGGCTCTGAGCAACCTGACCTGGTTGGAGATGTCCCTACTCCTTGCAGGGGGGTTGGACTGGATGACCTTTAAAGATCCCTTCCAGCCCAAACTATTCTGTGATTCTCTGATTTTATATCAGTGCTGTTTCCATCCCAGCCCCAGGGCCGCCTGCTTCTTTGCTCTATGCTGGTGCCTGGTGCCTGCCTGTGCCCAGGGCAGTGCTACGTTTTTTTTGGAAGAAGCAAAGATTTATGATGCTTGTTTGTTCTTTTTTCTCTGTACGTTGTTATACTGAGCTCCCACAAACTGATGTGGTTTGTCCTACTCCAGGTCTTGGGTGGATAAATGTCTTTCAGATGTGTTTAAAGGTGAATCTTCACTCCAGTGCCTTTTCTAGTTCTTTTTTGTATTTCCTAGGAACATGCTGACAGTTCACTTGTTCGCCTCACTTGGCGGACTTAATGCCCTTCTGTTACAGCCTCTGTGGTACTTCGGGCAAGACAGAGTTCAGGTAATTTCTGCCCCTGGCAATGATGGCAGTGGACGGAGGGTGGTTCTGTATGTATAGAGGGGCTGCACACTCCGCTCGCTCCCCTTCCTGCTGGCCAAAGAGCAGATTGGCAGGTGTTTGTATCTTAGGGTGCTTACATCTGCATTTTGACTCCAAACTTTACAGAATTTGAAGCAAGATTTTCTAAAATTGGTGACCTAAGTATTTTGATGATACTTGTCTCTTGTTGCATTCAGTTTGCCATCAATAGGATGGTATAAAGTGGGTGAGACAATTTCTTCCATACGTACAAGGGAAGCTACTTAAGAAAAAAAAACTGCCAGTTGTATTTCTTTTGAGGAGCCAGTGTGCTTACAGAAAAGGACCATATCATGGTCTGCTTTGTATTCATTACTTCCATATTCCAAACTCCTGCTTTTATTAATTTACATGGTAATTTTCTACTTTGCCACTGACTATGCTGTTTTTGTGCCTGCTTCTCTTCTTAATGTCAGTTCTTGCCCTTAAACATGTTTGACACGATTATCCCTTTTCAAAGAAAAGTTCCCATCACTGTCCCGAAAGGAAATGTATTGGCCGTGTAGATCAGGAGGCTTCACGGGTGAATAATTGTGAAGATCAAAGATCCTCACATATCTAGTGATCTTTACAGCAAACTAAGTGTTTCTTGGAGATGATGCTATTTTTGCTTAGTGTCAGGCATCAGCCTGTTAATATCATGCTCTGTTTACAGAGACTGCTGATTTTCCTTCTCTGTACAAAAGCAACTTCCTTTCTGTCTCATCTGTTTCCACCATCACCATCTCCAGGATAGAAATTAATTTCAGTGAGACTGTGAATAATAAGGAGATGAGTAAGTAAGTAAACCACCCAGGGAGAAAATTCGGAGATGAGGGCCAAGCAGACTGATTGTTCTGCCCTGGCAGGGTCGGGCGGTGTAGGAGAAGGGCTGGGGAGAGGGCGGCCGCAGAAGCAGCTCTGTGAGATGTCGCTGCCAATGGAGCGGCCCTTTCCACCTCTGCCCATGCTTGGTTCAGCTGTTAATGGCACACGGGCTTGTTTCTCACCATGCTGTTTATGAGGCTGTAACGAGCTGTAACAGGAGTTAATGTATGGGTACAGGCACGGGCGATGTTAATGCAGGTGGCAGGCTCCCTGTCCGAATGTAAAACATGACCCCCAGGTCTCTCCAGCCCACGCTTTAGCACCTGCTGGTCCTCACCGTCATCCAAGGGCTTCCCCTCCCAGTGGGACTTTTGTGACCTACTTTAGAGGAAAACAAGGAAAATATCTCGATTCTTGCACCTTTTGCGGTAAAGCATTTAAACTTCTGAAGTTGTTCTTCACATAAATTGTAAATAATTCAGTTGCAGGCCATGTGAGTTGATCCTACAAGCTGCGATCGTTTATAAATCGCCATTTGAGGAGATGAGCTTTTCTCGGCCAAAACAAAATTGTTCGTTCCTTGGGAAGAGCACAAGTTCAAGAGACACTTGCTCCTCTTCATAGGCCTCTCAGTTCGGCTTCCAAAGAAGAGCCAGAACAGGCAGGGCCAGTATCTGTGACCATCAGGGCAGCAACGCGTATTGTAAGGCTTCCAAAATTTGGCTAGCTTCCTGGGTAGAAAAGTGTGAATGACTGGTCTTGCAGGCTGACTAGTGTCTTGAACTGAGTAGCTTCACTGAAGCCAGTGGGAAGTCAAACAACTGATGCTTCTCTGCTAAGTCTTTGCAGGATTTAGGGCTGCCGCTGGACCGCTGCTTTCTCACCCAGACGCACGTGCGTTGCACATGTCCTCGTGGTTTGCCAGGCAGTCCCATGTGATGAAAAGTGATGTAATTTTACCAGCCTGGATCAGTATTGTTCTTCTGTAAGAAATGACTGCCCTGAAATTAGGGACTGTAGTTGAGTACAGACACCCTCACTTTGTGATGCCCAGTCTCCAGATGTGCTGTGTTGTAATGACTCTGTAAATGGCAATAATTTACACTGGAAGAAGGATGCAGAAAAATATTTTCTAGAGCGCATTTCAAAGTTTGGAGGCAGTGCTCCCACAGGACAAATTTTAAATAATTACAGCAGTGGCATGTATCAAGTTTTAAATAGAAATCAGTGGGGCTCCTTAGGCTGTCATGAAATCTGTGAGCCCGGTTTTCGGTCTCCCATGTGCACAGCCAGCCTGCCCGTCTAGGAGCTGTCAAGGAAATCCGAAGGGCTTGGGAAAACAGGCAGATTTCTTCTGAAAGGGAATGGGTTTGACAATTTCTGGTGAAATATTTCATGCTGGAAGAGCTGTCATGTTGCAAGAGGAAAACATTTTGTCCAAGCAGTTTTTAGGAATGGTGATAGTGGGTTTCCGAGTTTTTTTTTTTTTCCTGTTGTTCCTACATGTGAATTAGGTGAAAAGATAGCTAAGACAAGAAGGCATAATTGCTTTATTGTGCTATTACTCTTTTTCCCCTGTTTCTCTGACTGTTTCATATAAGGGATATAACAATTTAGCTTCTTTCCCTACTAAGCGAAAGAGTTAAGTTTAGGTCTAGATTATGTCTGTGGACGATGCAAGGTGCCTGCAGTGCCCTTGTGAATTTGACTGACAGACTTAATGTTGCGTGCATACCACAGTGACAGATGCACTCGAATAACCTGGGGAGACGTACGTGTGCGCCAGCAGTTACGGTGTAGGGAGTGGAGATTGGCAGCTTATTTTCTGGTGCATTTATCCAGTTGCTTTTTTCATCATCCGAACTTGCTTCTAATTTCAGCTTTCAGGTTTTAAAAACCACTGTGAAGGGGGCAAGTTAGGAAAATACAGCTTGATTCAGGGAAGAGGTATTGAACAGGTGATTGGCTTTACGGAACCACAACATTGCCTCTGTCTGCCCCTTCCTCCTTTCTCGTCTTCAGATGGTGACAAATTCAGAGAGATGACACTGTCCAGACATCCATGGTATGCCGGTGTTGCTGTGGTTGTACTGCACTGGGTTATTTTTCAAACCTATTTCAAGTCCCCATTTTTGTTGGTGTGTCCCAGCACGCTGCTCGTTTTTCTGCCGTTGTGCATACTGAACAGTGAGTGACCTTCACACTCAGTCATGCCTCATTTTCGTTAAACTAAGTGCTCCAAAGCAACAAAATGAAGCCATTTATTTTCACATTTTGGTTTCCCAAACATGGTGTTTATGAGAAAAATAAGCACCTTTGCAACTGAGAAAAAACAAGAATAATTTTCATCCACATTGAACAAGAAAGTGCTATTTTGTATGTGTGTGTGTGTGTGTGTGTGTGTATATACAGCCCCCCCATTGACTCCTGTCATAATGTAACATGACAGTAAATGGTTGAGACAGTAGTACATCCATCAGAACGTATTCTGTCAGTATATCAGTCTCTATTTATAGTTTATAGGTTTGGCTGATAAAGCTTTTCTATTGTTTTAGTCTTTATACTCTGTCACATTGATTTATTGCACATTGCTTTCATGGTACAGAATAGCTATCTTTAAGTCTCTATATGGCTCATGTTTGCTTGCCTTCTTTCTCTGCATGCAGACCTACTCTTTTTGAACTTGGGTAACATCAATTGTTCCGCATGCCTTGGCGTCTTATGTGAGAATTCACTCCTTATCGTCGTGCAGTAGAAAGCTTTAGGACTTTAATTTATTCATAAATATTTCAAAGGTCTTTGCTCTCCTTGTTATCTGTTTGGTTTACATAGATAACATGCCTAAAATGAAACATTTGGCTTCTACTAAAATAGGGGCTCATTTGTAAACCCTCTGGAGAGAGACTGACTTCCCGCTGGCGTGGAAATATGCTGGGGGCTCCTGGCAGCTATCTGTGCCGTGGGGTGCTTCTTTGCTCTGGGATGCAACTGCGAGGAAAACTCCTGAAATGCAGTGAGGTGAACACAGTGAAGAGAGGGGGGGGGGAGGGCTTTGGGCTGTCAGATGGTTTTCTTGACCACACATGACAGAGGAAAGCAGTTGCTGAGTGAGTGCTGCCCCATGAAGCAGGTACCTGGGAGGGTTTTGCTTTGTAGGAGAAAGAACACTTTCTAGATTGGTGCTTTATAAACTGAAATAGTAGAGGGACAGTGTCAGCTGACAGGAGACAGGGTTTGGCAGCTTGAGTTTCATAGAATCACAGAATTATAGAATAGTTTGGGTTGGAAGGGACCTTTAAAGGTCAGCTAGTCCAACCCCCTGCAAGGAATAGGGACCTCTCCAACCAGATCAGGTTGCTCAGAGCCCCATCCAACCTGAATGTTTCCAGGGGTGGGGCATCCACCACCTTTCTGGGCAACCTGTTCCAGTGTTCCACCACCCTCACTGTAAAAATTTTTTCCTGAGTTTTGTGGAGGAGACAGCAAATGCTTCACTGTACTGAGCAAATCCAGCCCACCGCCCCTGGGTGTCCGTTTGTCTCTCTGGCTCACAGGCACACACAGCCACACTCTTTTACCAGCACACATCTGGTCAGACTGGATATTGCTGGTGCCAGCACCCTGCTCCTTGGGGGTGCCTACATATGCCTCCATACCCACGTGATTTTGGTAGCTGTGACTTTGTTTCTTAATTGGCTGTTCACAGCATGCAGAGCTGTGGGGACAAAGGCTAAAAGAGCAGGGCTTTGCTCTATTTTATATATAATTTAGATATTATTTATATATAATAAAATAACAGGCTGTCGCATGAGGAAAAGAACCAATGAAATCTGTTACTTCCTAATTCTCGCCCTTCTCCTCCTCAGCTGCTTCACTTGGTCCCCAGACATTTTGGATAGTCCTCTTCCTCTCCTCCCCTGTGCAGGCATCATCCTCGGCCAGGGCACAACGTACCCCGCAGGTCCCTGTTTCATCACCTGGCTGGTGACATTTGCATGTTTTCCTTAGAAAATTGTCCTGAAAATGGAAAAAGCTGTATCAAACCCCCTTTCCCCAGTCTGTTGCGTGGAGCTTTCCTCCGTTAAAGCTGTAAATGCTTCAGGGCTGAAAGCTCTGCACTTCTGAAAAGTGTGGAAGCGTTTGGGGTTTGTTGTCGCATTGGTGGTGCTAGTATTGATGACAAGGGGTATGTGACTATCCCGCAAGGCTGGTTTTCTGTAGGATAGTTTTAAAGGCAAACCTGTAGTTAGTGGTGTGTGAGTTTAGAATTGTTTGTGATTTTACCCAATTAAGACTTTTAAAATAACCATCCCAGCAAGTTAAATAGAGTTTCTTTAGGAGGAAAGACCTATCAGCACACATTGACTAAAACAATCCATGTCACTGCTGCACAAAGACCCACATTTTTTTGGACATTTTATTACAGCAAAACCCTGATGTTTTCCTTTTTGAAATCTTTAAAAATAATGGCATGCCAGTGTGCTTGAAAGTATACCGTTTTGGTAAAAATCTACAGAAAAAGACTTTTTGTTCCTGTTACTTTTCAATTCTTGGCACAGCCTCCAAAGGAAACTGGAAGTAACCATATTTACTTGATTTAGGGAGGAGGCAGGAGTGGAAAATAAAGCTTGGGTCACGAGTAGTGTGTTTTGCTACGTTAATAATTTAGGATTTTCTTGCTTGAAAATGAGCCGTCCCGCTGTTATTCTAAACATAGTGTTTTAAACATACCCAGTGGCAGAGACAAATGGATGTATTTATGTACATCTATCAAACATATGTATTACGTGACCTCGCTTCAGCAAAATATTTTACTGCTTCCTTGTGCTGAAGGAAAAAGAGATGGTTTGGAACTGCAGCCTAAAAATTGTCAAGTGACAAAGATCTGAATGTAATTCTGTGGTTTTGTTCACAGAACTTATTTTTAGATTGGTCTGTCTTCTCCTTGCTGAAGAAATAAATCACAAGTCATTTATGAACAGCAGATAAAGAATTGCAAGACTTTGGGCTGGATGCCCTTAGCACAAGCTGGTGGACTGATTCTCCTGAAAATACTGTAAACTCTCCTGATTTTTGCTGAGGAGGGGAGAATCTGGCTTTGACTGCAAATGCATTAATCTTGCAATATGCTGGATTCAGCTTCAGGTGCTTTTTTCCTTGCCTTTTCAACTACTTCTTCGTTTTTTCCCCCTTTTTGGGGACTGATGCCCCTTAAATTCTACAGAGGTACTTCTCTGAGGTTCCTCTCTGCTCCCGCTGCACCTTAGAGGGCAGCTGCCAGCAGCCTTGCGATTCCTCGCGGACCTCTGTGCTTCATCTCAAGGTTTTGAGGTCCTAAGCCATGTTTTGGGAGTACTTCGGTTTGGCGGCACGGCACCTGCTGAGAGAGACAGCCCCAGCACACCCCAGCTGAAAGCATCCCCAGGCTGGGTGTCTGTGATGGCAGCGCAAGGCATGAGGGATGCGAGGAGCTCAGCCCATCCGGGCGTGCGCAGGGGGTCGCTGCCAGGCAGGCACTGGTTTTAGCGGCTGGGAGTTTATCAGAGATGGGATGCAACCGTTGCCTCTGTTTGGCCACATCTCCTCTTGGATCCTGTTTTTAAACTGGGAAGAGTCATTAAATGATCAGTGTAGTCTCAAAATAAAATTGTAATTATAAAACGAAAAAAACAGTTCCCATCTTCCCCCTCCCCGTCCTTCACTGATGGTCCTCATTAAGGAATATTGCTTTCCTGTAAACCAAGTGACATCCAGGACAATCTCAGAGTGGATCCAGTTACCAAGCAGGCGTTTGCCGTTGCACGGCTGGCTTTTGCATGCTTTGCGAGTTTTACTGAGTATATTTAGTAACTCCAATTGTTGCTGGTAGTGCTTTTTTTGTAAGCATCATTGAGAATGCTTGTAAGTGTAAGCTGTGCTGCTTTTTAAATAACATCTTAGCATCTCTAGCTCATGCTGGCAGCAGTGGAAGTCTGTAGAGTTAAACGTGAGCCTGGGATGTTGATGTTTTGTTGGCATATCCAGAAGCTCATTAAAAATTCCTTTGGGGTCAAGTCCACAAAATTATTTCAGTGAATCCTGGATGAAAATTAACACACACTTTTATTTCAGGCTGAATGAGAAGATTCATTTCAAGGGGTTTTATGGTTTTTTTTTTTGCCTTTCAAGTATTTTTTATGCAAAGAACATTTTGAAACTAAAGCATCGAGTTGAGGAAGCACACTGTTTCATTCTGAAAATTTTGGAGCACATCAGCTGTTCTGGAACTACTTGTGCATTGACACAAGTGTTTCAGCTGTACAAAAATGGACAGGCAAAACATTTTAATGCCGCAACTACATTTGCACATATGTGGAACTGGAAAGTCTTGAGGGAGAAGCTTTACCGTGTTGTATCCAAGCCTGGCCCCACCAGTTTGGAAGCCCAACCAGATGAATTAACTGACTTCATCAGAAGATACACCTGTTTGAAGTGAAGGAGGTTTCCTAAGGAAAGTGTCCCATTGTGTCTCAAGGAAATGACGGTGGAAATTGCGGGAAATACTCTACAAGTTGCAAAAGAGAGCAGCATCAGCCTCTCCCGGGGGCACAGTGTAGCCTGCCCCTCTCCCCGTTGTTCACCACCCAGGGAAGAAATAAAATCAGAGAAAGCCAACACCAGCATGATCGATGGCTGCTGCAGTCTGGAAACATCAGTGTGGAGCAACTGCTCCATTTCATCTACATTTGCTCCCTTCACTTATTTGATATTTTTTTCCTGTTCTTCTGATTGCTTCCTTTGCTATCTTAATTGCTCTGGAGAAAAAAGTAATTTTGAATGTTGTTTAAGAAAAGAATTTAGTCTGACACAGGCCAGGACTGAGTAAATGAAATTTCTGTTTGAAAATGGCTGTTAGCGCTGTTTCCTGTCAGCTTCGTTTTATCCTCTATCACTTTTAGAAAACACAGCCCAAGATGCACTTCTTAGAAAATTCCAGTAAGGAATTTACTTTTTCTTCATTCTTATATGTCAGTCTTTAACACTGTAGCCCCTTCATGGTTTTACTCTGTCCGTTTGATTTCTCAGCAGGAAGTTACCACTGAACTCTGCATCGTTGACACCTGTGCACGGCTTGTACTTGAAATCATTCACGTCATGACAGGCTGATCCGTGCCGTGCAGGGTTGGCGTTGGGAGTGGGGAACTCCGTTAAACCTGGGTATCCATAAAACATAGCTTTGTGCTTATTCGTTAACAGCAGCATTGCTTCCAGTTAGCGGGCTCACAAGCTCACCAGCACAGCAAGCTGTGGTGAGTGTTGCCTTCCAGACGAAGCAGGAGCAGCAGCAGTCCTTGATCCTTGGAAGAGCCCAGTCCTTCAGGATGCCACTGGAGTTCCCTTCTTTTTGCCTCCATCTTACCGAACAGCTTCATAATGATGCTTATAGGTAAACTTTAACTCGTAAGGTATTTCCCCACCAGCTGCTCTTTGCCAAAAGAGTGCAGGTTTAGACCTGCTGTAGGTAGATTTTTGCTCTTAAAATGCCCTTTCCAGTTTGGTAGAGAAGAATGCATATTCATCTTCTGGGAATTCAGATTCATTTCTTGCGTGACCCTGGCACTGAGAGAGACAGAGTGCATGGGTGTTTGGTGCCAGGTGAAGTGACCTTGGTTGTCCCGCCTGTTGGCAGTTGAGTGAAGGGCCTGTGTCACTCTGCTAGCTCCCCAGGAAGTCTCAGATATCCTAAAATGCGTTTGAAGTGGCGCTAGATGGTTATGCTTAGGCCCCTGGGTCCCTCCCGAAACGTATGCACACTCCCCAGTGAGCAGAGTGTTTCAGTGCCTCGCATTCCTCAGAGATCACCCTGTTTCTAGGGAGGAAGAAGATGAAAGTTAAGGTAGGATTATTGTAGAAAATTTAGGTTGCTGATTACAAAATTAGAAGCACACTCACTACACAAGAAAAGAGAATTCAGTTCTGGATGATATTTGACTGCAAAGCTCATCAGCAGTTGCTCTGATGTTTAGCTGGCATAGAGGACTGCCTCACCCCGCCTCAGAGACCTCTGTGAAACTATCATGTCTCCGTTCTTTTTGGTACAGTTGGACATCTCAGCTGCTCTCCAGAGGCACCATACTCTCCTCTGGATCAAGATGAAAGCTGCTCTCCCTGCTTCTTATCACACTGCTTTTCCTGCCTCTTTCCTGCCCCACTCCCCCTGGATTCACACCATCATCTGTTCCGTGTTGCTTGGAGCTGGCTTCCAAAACCAGAAGATAATACACGTAACATGCCAGTGTTTGCTCTCTTGAAGTAGCTTCTGTCCTTAGGAAGTGCTATGAGTTCACATTTCCGTTGCATTCTTTAGTAAATACATTAGGGTACTGTAGGGTTCCTTGCAAGTCACAGGATTTTCACAATAGTCACAAAATTTCAGGTACAGTTTATGATATTTGTAGTGCATACTACTTAACAGACTCATCTCTTTAAAAGAACATTTGAGAGATGTGGCATTTATTAAAGTTTTTCTAAATTACCTCACTTCTCCCCATGAGCTTCCATCAGTTTTGGAATGATGGATGTCATAAAAGCTCTCAAGAAATGACTGAAGCAACCTGGCCGTGTGTAAAAGACTTTTTCCTCTGCATCTTCTTAATGCTGTGTCTGACTCCAGTTACCCTCGCTGCCTTATCAGCGGCAAGGACAAGGGACAACCTCTATGGTTTCAGTCTAAAGTGAAGACGGCAGAAAAGGGAACACTTGGGGAAAGTTGCCTCTTTTGTGACATTCCCTGCTTTCGAGAGTGTTCGCTTTGGATTGTACCAATCAGTATCATCCTAAAGATGCAAACAAAGTGCAAAGATACTCACTTTCATCTGCACACAGCCAGGGTGGTGTACCCCACTGTACCTTTGGCCCCTTAAGCCTATGGATTAGAGGGACCCTTAGGTCATTGGGTCCAGCTTCCCACCTCAGCTGATCGGTCCAGTGGGCTCTGCACCTCTCCCTTACGGCACAGGGTAAGGAGGTTTTCTCAGCACCCACGAGCAAACTGAAGAGTTCTAGTATTTGAGATCTTTAGGCTTGAATTATACAAATCATACATAAGTCTGAGGCTGTACTTTCTCTGAAAAAAAAAAAAATCGCTTTGAATTGCTTATATTGAAGTTATTGATCCTTGTGTGGGCAAGGGTAAAGAGGGCTTTTGAAGGTTGAGGTCCTCCTCAAAGTGAGCGTATATGTTCAGGAATACGCATGCAGCAGTTGCCTGTCCCATCCAGACATGGAGCGATGAGACTCCTCAGAGCCTCGCACAAACATGGGTTGAAATGCAGAAGGCACACCGCCAGCTTGTGCGTGTGCTTTGACGGGAGTGGGGCGCCCTGAAACAGGTTCCACAGGTTGGAGACAGACCCTCAGGCTGCCCTGGGCGGACAGCTGGTCGGTCCTACCGGGTGGATGAAGTGGTTGGACCTCTCCCTTCAGCGTGGGGGACCTGTGCCATTGGTCTCCAACCTGGCCCCTAACAGCATCCTCCCACTGGACACGGATAGATTTTAGCCACAAAGAACTTTTTTTCTCTGTTAGAGGGAGCACTTGCAAGAAGGGTGGATCAAAGGACCTTAGTAGCTCCAGATGAATTGCCACACACCTCGTTAATCAGCTAATAAAATGCAATGAATATCCTGCACTTGGAAAGCCAAGTGAGAGGCCTCGCAGTCTCTTATGCCACAAATTTCCCACATTGTCCTCATTTAACCTTGCTGTGCAGTGGTTTGGTTTTTTTTTTTTTATTACATTATTTATAGAGTGAATATTAGTGTAATCCTTTGTTCTTCAGGAGTTGGTAGCATCCTCAGAAACAACAACAAAGTGCAAATCAGAAAACAGAGATCCATATATTTTTGGAGTTTATTTTACAAACTTATTTGTAATGGCCAGAGAAGAAAACACAATTAATAAGGAAGCAGGGAGTGGAAGCTGTGTTCTTTTATCTGAATATTTATTTTGGCAGTGATCTGGAGTTCTGTGAAACACTGGCTTAATTGTCTCTCAAGTTTGCCAACTGTAATTTTCTCTCCTATTATTAGAAATAAGGGCATTTTTTGGTTCACTCAGAGATATTTATTTTCATCGCAAATGCACGATGTGGATCCTGTTAATGTAAAAGTCTAACTTTTTGTTAACATTTGGCATTTAAGTTTATTTTAAGGCCCTTAGCTCTGAGATTTAACTCTAAGGAGCATTAATGCATCCGGAATCAGACCATGTGTGAGGGGCTGCCTCCTGCCAAGTGATCCCCTCTGTGGACCCATACGCAGTCCCATTAGCCTGTAGAGCTTTAAGGGAAGGAAGCATAGCCAGACCCTTCTGACCTTTCAGAGCATGAGCATTTTCCTCTGATGTAGCAAAAGCTTCATCTCCTACATGCTCCTCTGTATCCTATAATAAGCTCCTCGCTCAAAGTCTGTAAGTGCTTGGTCTTAATTTCTTAGTAGCCTTGTGTACTTTACAGTTATGCATTAGGCTTTTAAAAGTGGTCTCTAAAAGCAAGGAAAGAAAGCATTTATTTTACTTTTGATATGGAATCAATAGCATTTTTGTTTCATATTTGCTCTAGAGTAACTGACAGAACTTTTTCCATAGTGGAATATTCACATTACTCTCAGTATTAAGACTACGACCAATTAAGTCTAAAACACCAACTATTGCCTGAGTAGTCATAAAATTATGAATGTTGGCAAGATGATTGCCTTTGCAGAAAGATTTCCTGTGGGTAATAACTCTGCTGCTGATGTTTCATGTAGAACGTGAAATGAGAAATCTGCAACGCCTGCCAGAGAGGACAGCTTTGCTGTACAGTTTGGACTCTCGGGAAGCTGAAGGAGTCATTAGAACTGGCAAACTTTGTGAAGTAGTTATGTTTATGTACAAATATTCACCAGTGAACAAACAAAATAACATCTGTGTGTGCTTCATCCAGTCTTTTTTGAGATCCTTCAAAGGAGAAGGTTTCCTCTGTTCCTCAAGACCTGTTCAGCTTATGACTGCCATGCTGCAGTGTATGGCAGGGCTGTTTCTTATAGCTCTTCTTTATCCATCAGAAAAGAAAACACTCAATTTTGCAATGAGGTGGAGAATCCAGTCTTTTAAAACTGTCTTTCAATTTGTACTGTTTGTTTTTCTGACAATTCCCTGCAACCATTTTGCTTTAATAATTTCAAAATGTTCCCTTTTTCCTTCCGTTTTTTGCTATATCGTTACCTGCTTAGAAGCAAAATTCAAACCCTCTGTAGTGGTTTTTTTTTCACATAGAGGCATTTGCAAGACTGAAGTTAGAGTAACTGATGTCTTTTGCAAGACTAACATTCTCCCTAAATATAGAGTATGAATCAAATTAGCTTTTAGCAGTTTTTGTCATTATCTGGTTGGTATAAGTTTCAAACGGCTCTTTGTAATGAGATTTCTGTATTTATAGTCATCTTGCTAGCTGAAAATTTTCCTAGGGACTTTGTAATTGTACACTTTGTAACATTTAATGCTCTGCCTTAATATCAAAGGACAAATTTTGTTAAACTCCAGTGAAATTTTGTAGTATAATTAGTAATGGGGTGAGGCAAGAGAAATAAATTATGAGCATTATAGCTTTTAAATATTGCATTTACAGCCCAGAAAAGCAACTAGAACTTAATGAAATGATGAGTTTGGGAGTACTGCAATGGATAGGTCGGGTGTCAGTTGTGTAATCATGTTATTGATGTTTAGTAGTTTACTGTATTTTAGTAAAGAAGCTGTTTTTAAGAGTCTGTGCGTATGTTCCTTGTCCATGGCTAATATTAAGTAAATCAATTTAGTTTAGATTGCAGTGAAAGTACAATAATTTAAGTCATATTACTTTTCATTTATCTAGGCCTAAGCATATGTATGAAGAAGTTACCGCACATCAGCTGACAGGAGTAACTTCTTAACTTGTGTAATGAACCACGTGCTTGAACCCTTAACTCTGCCTAGGAAGGGAATCCTTAAAAAAATTCTAAAACTTTAAATAAGTTAAATTCCTTAGTAATACTGTTTCATCTTAGCAAAGAGTAGAATACCTTACATTTAACCTGAAAGTGTGTTTTATGTACTTTAACATTCTTTGTGGATCCGCGTAAAGCATGAAAAATGTACTTTTCACTTTATAGATGGTATTGAAGCCAGCCATTCCAACTTTTCATTAAGAATAGAGTTGAACTTTTTTTTTTTTTGGAAAGCAATTTGCCAAAAAAAAAGTTATTTCTGTCATCCTGAAACTATTTGGAAATTTGGGATGATTGGCTGAATAGGTTTGGATGGAGAAAGATTTCAGGCTAATATGGTAATTGTTCTGCTTTTGCCAATTACCCAGTGATTAGGCTGCTCACATATGATAACAGAGAAGGGGTTCAAGGCCAAGAGGACTTGAAGCCACATCAGTCATCTCTTAAGAGAGTAATGTGATCTGCCAAATAAAGGATATTTTGGGGTATATTACTCCTTATCTCTTCTTTTGATCCTGTTCCTTTAAACCAATATAAGACTTACCTATTTGTTGGGCCCAAGAAGTGAAGTGTGAGAGTGCCAATGTGCTGGTGGTTAGGGCTCTGGATGCAGACCTGGCCCATGTGGTTATTTAAGTAGTTAAAACAGCTTGTAACTTACAACAGCTTACCACCTTGCCACCACCACAGCTGCTGCCCTCTGTTCCCTGCACTGTTAGAAAACATGCCCAAGGAAAAGCCATTTCAGGGCAAATTTAAATATTTTCTTCGACTCGCAGTAAAGCTATGGGTTGCTTTCATTTTTAACTTCATTGGGAGAAGTTTGAAGTGCTTTTTTTTTTTTAAATCAGGCTACATTTTCTTTTCCTCCTGTTGAATTGCTAAAATAAAAGACAAGCAAACAGTTGCACAGTTGCAACTGGGATCCATTTTGCCACCAAAGCAAGTATCCCCAGACAGGCCTGATTCTCTGTAGCTTTGGCCCAAGTGAGGTCATCACTTTCATCTGAGATTTGTGGTGATCTTGCTGTGCTTGTGTGACACCACTTGTTCCTCGCTCTGGGTAGACTACCAAAGCTGCAAAGTGGGATGAGTACCTTGCCTAGCAAACCTAGTATTGTGATAGGCTTTTGAAACTTAACTATGAAAGTAAATCCTAGAGAGTTAGAGGAATAAAGCAGAAGTGTTCATGGCAACATGGACGCTCCGCTCTGTGTCCATTTAATGCCTCTCCTCCGCGGCATCTCCTTGTTTGCATGGTTAGTCTGGCTAGCAAGAGCTGAACCCACTGCCGTGATTGCATCTTTGCATGTGGTTGGAGAGAAGGTATCTGGTATACTTCGGCTTTTGTCTTGTCTGAAAAAAAAAGCATAATGAATTAATTTACTAGAAAATTGATACTTTTTAATTAATTTATGTGCAAATTTTATACTAGAGGCAGGGACCAAATTTTCAGTGAGGATGTACAAGTTTTAATGTCCAATGAAAGGATACGGTGGAATGTCTGTAACTTGACATGTTTAAGGCAGGATTACCTTTCTATCTGCCAGAAATCTGAAATTTTGCTTTCTGTAGAACTTCTTTTCCTTTAACTGTATGAAAAGTTAAAAATCCAGAATTTCAAGAGAAAATATGTTTTTAAGTGTGTTTTATTTTTATAAAATTAAACCTTTTTCATACAGGCAAGTCATAATGATTTTTTTTAGTTTTTACTTAATTACTGTATAATTGTGTAACATTTTTATTTATCACATAACCTCTTTCTAATGCACAAGTTTTCCAGTGAAAATATGTTATCTGTTCATAGGAAGGAACATGCTCCTGTAGTACCTATAGCCCACAAATAGGGTAGGGAAACACTGTGAACCTATTAGAATTCAAAACCTCTGATGAAACATTTTTTTTCAAATACTTTATTTTTGGGGAACTAAATTTTCAAAGTATGAGTTCCAGAAGGATAAAATGGTTGTCGTTGTTCAGTGTTTGTAGATGGCATTAAAAGAATGCATGACATTTTAAAGAGAACAACAGGTTCCTTTTAAAAATAGTATTCAATGCAGGAATAACATTGCCCAGTGAAAGATCACGAGAACAGCAGCAAAGCGCATACTAATGCTGACTTGACTTTATAGACTATATATTTCATCCTCCTTCCTAAAAAGCAGATATTGGTTGTATTTTAAATTTTGGAGACTCTGAGATTACAACGACTGTAGAAAAGACTGTTTTAAAAAGAATATCCTCCCAGATTCAGGGGATATTTGTAGCATTAGGCAACCTGTAGTAACCCGTACCCATCCTGTCATCAGTGTGAAGCATGGCTTTCTGAATAGACAACTTCAAATAATGAGCTCTTGGAGAAAGCCAGCCTCCTGTTTTCCTTTTTGGTTCCCCATCCCATGGGGAAGGCAAAGCCTCACACAGTTCAGTTGCGGGTGATCAGAACCTGAGAAGCAAAAGAGAAATCTCTCAAAAAATTGTGTGATGGACAAAGGGACCATGCTGAGGGTAGGAGGATCTCCCTGGGACCTGAAGGAAGAAAGCACAGTTGACACCTCTGACGGAAGCCACTGCAACTGTGGTGTCCTTCTG
This sequence comes from Chlamydotis macqueenii, assembly GCF_036417535.1. Taxonomy (NCBI): domain Eukaryota; kingdom Metazoa; phylum Chordata; class Aves; order Otidiformes; family Otididae; genus Chlamydotis; species Chlamydotis macqueenii. Next base: position 136,551,903 of record NC_141556.1, read on the forward strand.
CCCTCAATGCTGACTGTCCATCTGGAAGAGGTACCAACCACAAAATGTCTCTCAACGAAGCAAACGTAGAACTTCCTTATTGAAGCAAACATGGAGGCGAACCTAGGACTTCCCTTTTCAGGTATTTCTGTGTGGAAGCATCTGCCACTATCCCAGATGTGGATGCAGCTCTCGCTGCCGGTGGCGAGGGGTGTGGGAGATGCCATCCTGCGCTGAGTCAGCCCTGTGAACGCTCAGCCATGCCGCGGCCACTCGCGCTGGCCAGCCCAGCCTTGCTGCCCTGCAAACTGTCTCTGCCGTGAGGCCAGGGCTGGGAGCAATTAAATGATTTTGCTGAGTGTTTAAAGCGGTCAAAAATAAACACACTGGGAAAAAAATAAATACACTTGGAAAAGACCACAATTGACAAAGGCATTCCCACTCCTCCTTGCTTTCCTGTTTAAGTAGGGATAGGTTATCTGTTTGGGGGGAGTGGAAGAAGAAGAGCAAGGGTGAGGAGCGAACAAAGCAAATTTCTCCCAAGTTCAAGACAGAAGAAATCTAAGCTTCTTTTCTTCTTATAGTGACCATCATCTTCTTATAACGTCTTTCCTCACAGAAAAAAAACCCAAACAAACAAAACAAAACAGGCCTCTAAAAAAAAATTATATTCTAAACAAGAACTATGTTTTGTTAGAGCAACATGTTGTTAGTGGGCTGTCAGTATCAGCCTTGTAGATGATAATATTTAAGATTTTAATGCAGTACAGTGTCATATAAATACTGCAGTGTTAATAAAACTACTCTTTCCAAGTCTTAAATATGCACCTGAAGGGCCTTTCTAGACTTAGCAGCTCTCTTTTTTGTGTTTTGATGGAGTTTTGATTTTTCCTCTTGGGTTAAGAAGAATTACATTATTCTGTAGCTGGCAGGAAAAAAAAGCTTGAGTAGACTTTCTGAAAAGTGCTGCAGAGGACACTTCACAGAACTGCACAGATTGCTGAAACAAGTTGAAATACAGTCCATGGAAAGTGGAATCCATGGAAAGTCCATGCAAATTCCAGTCCATAGCAACTGGGTGAATTTTATCTTGCGCAAAAAGTCCAAGTCTTCTTGTAGAGGCAGGAATGGGGTGCTTCAGGTGGACCTGCAACGTGGTGTCTGTCCTCCCTGCAATAAACCGACGGGGTGCTGTGTCAGAGAGGTGGTCACGCCAGTAAGATTGCAGAACTTGCAGCAAAGTGATGAGGAAGCATTGTCTTCATCCCCAGCAGCAGCATAGAGGCTTTTAGGGAGGTTACCTCACCTTGATCAATATCTGAATTATTTCTGTATATTGTGAGATATATGTATATCTAATGCGTGTTATACTGTTAAAAATGTATTAAATAATACATTTGCCAAATACTGAATGCATTGAGAAAAGGGTCTGAATTCACCTTGTATGTTGTAATAATGCTCATTAAAAGTGAAAGTGCTGGCACTGCTGTAAACACAGGCTACCTCTAACAATTTGTTACAACTTATTACACAAAAGTTAGATGGCTTGTTTATGCATTGTGTTGCATTCTTGCACCAGTTCTTACTAAAATCGTATCCCACCTTCTTATGCCCTATGCGCTTTCCTTCATTTGTGACTACAGCAGTATCTCCTGTGCAGGAAAATTTTAAAAATTGATATTGCTTTGCAATGTTTCATACATTAAATAGCAGAAGTTATCGAGAATGCTCAGAATTTGTCTAGCAATGGCATTAAGCTTCGGCCTTTTTCATCCCCACAAGCTCTTGGTACCCAAAGTGAGTCACTGGTTTTTACTTTATTACATCTGTGGCTATTTTTCTTACTCCCATTTGTGGATCTCATCAACACTAATGGTGAACAGGAGGATAAACTGGATATGTTACTTTATTAGTGCTTATAAATTTTGAATTGCCGATTATCAGCTTTCTGAAGCAGGCAGTAAAAAATTTCTCATGTGTACTGCATTTTAATAACAGCAAGAAAGAAGGATGAGCTTGAGTTTAGCAGTCATGTATTACTGAATGCTTTGTTTCAGCTGCTTGCAACTGCAACAGCCCTTTTGTTTAATTCTATAGTAACTGTAAAATGCTGTGATTAGTGTAATTTTGGTTGGTTTTCTTCCCTAAACCAGAGTGAGTCTGTTTTAGAAGCATGTAACATGCATTTGGGATTCTGTTTTCATTAGGAGGCTGAACAATCCTAGATTTACATCTCTCTTTGCAGATTGCAATTATCTCTTTTAATGACTCTTTTGTATTGAAGAAAAATAATGGAAATCTTCCATTACAGTTAAAATGTTTCTAATCTGCCTTAATTGGTAGGAAGATAGCAACAGAAGTCAGTAAAGGGTGAGAGGAAAAAAATGGAGCATCCAGATAAGCTTTCCTGGCTAAAGAAATGGATAAAAAGATAGAAGTTTTCACCACTCAGACACAGAAAGGACCAGAGGACATTTATGATTGGTAATGGTAGTGTAGCACACCAATAATAGTAATTTCTGGTCCTCTAAAAGCAACTGAGGTGAAGGAGCCTTGCTTGGAAGTGATAGATGTTTAGGATCTGCATTATGAGAAGTGTGCTTTTTCATTAGAGGGTTCTTACTGCAAATAGTACACTGACCTGTGTCTTACAGAATGGGGGATGTCTTTTCACTTGATATTTGTTTAATGATGCTCAGGTTTTATTTTGTTTATTTTATGAAGTTATTTGGAGGGGGAAGAGATTTGCTATTTTTAACATCAGAGCTTTTACCCCCTTGGTGGTGTCATCCTGCAGAAGTCACTCTCCACTGAGGACAGGCTGATGTTAGTTCCTCCCTGAATTCTTAGGCTTTTTTAGACGTCCTGAATATTTAAGTACAGATCTTTTCGATCAGCTTCAAAGGAAGTAATCACTTACTTGATAAGACAAATTCTGGGCAGAGGGGAGCTAGAAAGTGAACATTACAACTGCTCAATGCAGTCCTCACAGCAATCTCTTTTGCTGTGCAGATGGAGAACTGGATGGAGAACAGGAAAGGATTTAACAGAAATGTTTGTCAAAAAAAAAAAAAAAGTCACATTTTGAAGCTGAATTAACTCTGTGATTTGGATATTTTTTAACCAATTCCACAGCGGATACACTGAAAACTGCTGTCAGCAACAGCCTGGATTTATGCTTTCCATCTTCAGGATTTCACCCAGCAGCTGTGTGCAGCTCTCTTTCCTATAATAGCACCATTTTTTTATTCCCAGTGGAGTTTAATATCACTCCATCTCCAGAAGTGAATGGTGATTTTTTTTTTTAATCTTATCTATGACTGTAAAGCTACTTCACCAGTAAAAAAAAAAAAAAAGGTATCGATGTCTGCTCTTTGATTGTGCTGCTGAAGCAGGGCAGAATCAAAGGCGACGCTGCATGCCTACGTCAGAAGCAATGTACATATGGATGCTAGATTCAGCCTCTCCTTACTCTTGTCTGCACTGTCATAAGGAAGGTGGAAAGAAGGGCAGCAGAGAGAGGGTTGCTTGGAAGGGCTCAGAATGTGTCATGTCGCTGTGATTTCTCTAGCCGTGGCCTGCCAGAAGGGTCTGCCCGGGTGCGTGGCACAGATGACAGAGCTGGTTTGGGTCAGTATTTATTAAGGTACGATTTCCTTTGCCAGTCTCAGTAGGAAGGACTCCTTGTACCATGGCTTCAGGTGCTTCCCCAGTAACAGCTTAAGGGAAAAGAGTGAGAAAAAGTTTATCTGCCTTCCAAAATTCAATGTCATAGGTGTAAAATATTCAGTTTTTCTCTTGCATTTTATATTTTGAGGTTCAACTCCATTTCACAGACACTCATTAATTTTAATTGCATTAGATGATGTGCTCTTAAATCATCTCTCCTGTCTCCAGTCCCTTCCCTTTTCAAACCTTTAGTGTTAGAAATTCCTAAAATACAAGTTAATAAGAATGACCATGCCTAAATCTATTATGTAAAATACACAGCTTGAAATTGGGAACTAGGAAGAGCATGATGCAAAAATTCTGATCCTCCCAGGGAGATGCTGATGTTTTATTATTCTGCTTCCTTTTTTTTCGCATCATGTGATGAACCCTGTTTGTCCTGAGCTTCAGATTCTCTCCAGCGTCCAACAGAAACTTAAAGTTGTTGATTTGTTTGGCTTCTCAGGCCCTTTTTAGAAAAACAAAATATTTCGACCGGGGCAACAGATAAGCACTAATGCTGTGTTTTTAAAACACTGCGTATGCAGAATTGGGTAATAAGGTAATTCTAAGACCTTTGGTAGGATGAGGGCAATAAGATCCTTTTTTTTTTAAAATGGTATCTGCTAATAGTTTCCTGTAGCTACTTGTAATTGTAAGGACAGTCATGTCTTGTGCTTATCTTAAATTTCGAATAGTTTTCATCGCTGTCCAGCGAGCTGGTGATGCATTGTGGTATCAGGACAGGTACTGGCATTTTCACAGCTGGGCTGGCCTGCCTTGTACTGAGTTGTAGCAGCCTAAGGAAGAAGGCAGGCTGCAGAGCTTGTCTCATCGCCAGGTTTTTTAATTTATTTTTTGTCATGATGCCTGTAAAAGTAAGTCAGTGATTGAATTCAGTCCTTAATTTCAAAGGAATGAAATGGAATTGGGAGTAGGAAATGTCACGCCTGAATCCCTTCATCATTAAAAATCAAAGCTTTTGGTGGTGTCCCTTGTTGAACCTTTTCTGCTTGCTGGAGGCCTGTGTCTTTAATAAAGGCTGTAGGGAGACCGTTCACTTGGCAGGTCGGAGCAAAATCTTTTGTTGCCATGGGCTGGAGACAGCCTCTGTGGTGGCATGTCTGCTGGTCTGGTCCCAACAGAATGTATTGGCTTCATTGTGGGAACAGCCATACAAATCTGTCCCTCTGAAAACAGCTCATCCCCAGGGCTTACTCGGCACCATGATCTACTACTACCCTTCTTGCTCCAAGCCCTTCTTTTGGGAAGGGCTTCCATATCATAGGCCAGTAGAGATATATCTAGCCTAATTCTAGGTCTTTGCAGAATAGTTGTCTATATGAGAGTTATCCTGGTGTCTCTTTGCAGTCAGTTCAGTGGAGAGAAGAACTTTATGTACTGGATGAGTGCCTTTGCCTATAAAAAGCTTCTAGAGAACCAGCCAAGATTTACTCCAACCAGGGCTTCTTAAAAATGGCAATTAATCCAAATTAATGGTTTAGTTTTGGCTTTTTCATCTGGATGCATATTCTAATAATACTTTATATAAATAACACATATTTCACATTTGGTTGTTCCCAGTGCTGGAGTTTCAGAAGTGGATGGAAGCGAAAAAAGCCCAGTGTGTAAAATCTGCCAGGTAGACCCACTGCTTTCTATAATTAGAATCATAGAATCACATAATCATTTAGGTTGAAAAAGACCCTTAAGATCACCGAGTCCAACCATTAACGCAACACTGCCAAGCCCACTACTAAACCATGTCCCTAAGCGCCACATCTACATGTCTTCCGTTCCTCAGGAAGGGCTTCTGGTTGACCTGTAAACTGATCTAAGAAAACATTTCCATTTCAGAGACTATCATTAGATGCCTTAGAGTCTAGGAAACAATCATGCTTTCCATTCAAGCAAGTATTATGGCTCTGTTTTATCCTTTACTTCAGAAATCCTTTGTGCCTTTTTGTTGTCATAACGGAGCGTGCACTTTTTATTAGACGAGAAGATCTGTATAGATGCTAGGTGTGACATTTTCTTGAATATTAAAGACCTAATTACAGATCTGTGGGGTCTCATTTGTTTTGGCTGTCACTTGCTCAACAGCCCACATCCTGGTGTGTTTGTGCTTCTGGCCGCAGCATGGGTAGCGCTGCCAGTGTGCTCTTTCCATGAAGGAATTTATTCTGTAGTCTCGGATCTTTATAAAGGGAAATGAGATATGTTGCTATCATCTCATATCCTCTGGTTTTCTCTGGAACTATGTCCCAGGAATCTTCAGGGCACCTGGCAGGAAAGGAGTTAATGCACTGGAAAGGCATCACTGCAGACTTGGTGGGTTTGGGTTTTTTCCCCTTTTAATCTTTGGTGTTGCATAAACCTCTCTCCTTGATTTAGAAACTTTTAAGTTGGTCTCCTGGCTTTGGGATAATAAAACAAACTCTTCCTGGAGAGTGGCAAAAATAAATAAAGTGTGTCCCTTGCTTTTGTAATATGTACAGAACAGCCACTTTTCTTCAAGAAAATATCAACAAAGCTAGTCCACAGTCTGGCCAGAATTAATACTAATAATCTGTTTCACCTCTAGCAGGGACAGGTTGTGCTCTGGCTCTTGGATTTTAGCCTGGTGCTTTGAATCTTCTCCATGCCACTCCAGAGAGACTGGTCTTTTCTCAGATGATGGTTGTGTTACAGACCTTGCTTTTGTGGGTTTTTAAGGGTCTCAATCTGAGGGTCACTCTTCCAGCCTCGGCCCCATAGGAAGCTGGTGCTAAGGCAAAGCAACAACATCTTTTGTCTTCTTCAAGAGAAAGGTTAGACCCTGAGTCAGTCTTGGTGTTTGGTGAGTGGTGGTTCAGCTCCACTAGAAACAATGTTAAACGAGCACAGAATGACAGGGGAGCATGAATGCTAAGATAACACCGTATCTTTGTCTGGGATGTTTTCTCTGCTACAAATTTTCTTAAAAACAGCAGAAAAAGGAGTATCAGACCCTGTCCTTGCACTTTTAGGAAGAAAAAAGTTGACTGGCCAAAGAGCAGCTCTTTCGTGCTGGTGTATTTCAGTTCAGTCACTTACGAGAAGAACTTGCATGTCATTAAACAGATATTGATGTTAACGATGGGATGATGCCGGCAAGAAAATTACAAAATGTTAAATTCATGGGTTAAATCTCCTTGATCCATTGAGGAAGTCTCATTTTGATTGCTGGTAAGTACTTTTACTCATTAGTATGGAAGTAAATCTTTTGTGTGCGTGTGTGGGTGTTTTTGTTAAATTGAAGCATTATCGGATCCGAGAGGGACACACTTGGAACTTTTCCAGGCTTAGACGCATCCTCTTCTTTTTGCGGAGGTGATTCGTTAGACTTGAAAGCACACATTTATCGTATAATCACAGTGGAAAATAATTAAACACCTCTTGCTATCACCCCCTTTTTACCATGCTATCTCCCAGAACTTATTCTGAAGAAGCTCTGATACTAATTTTAACTTTGAGTTCTGATGACAAACAAGTTAGTACTAAAACTCTACTCTTTGTAGCAGCTTTCTGGTTATCCCTTATGTTTTCAAGTGAGCTATCGTGACAGTCCGTGAGTTTCTGAAACCAATGAGAGTGTTTTCTCCTACAGCATTTATCACATTTTAAAATCTTGCAGCTTTCTACAAAATGAGCTGCCATCAAGAAGAGAGAGAGGAATCTTGAATGTAAACACTGATTTGCTCATGGAAAATATAAAAGCATTTGAGGTCATTTGGGAGAAGAATTATCTACAAAGTGATCCCACACTAGAAGGACCCATCTGTTAAGTTCAAGCTTGGTTCCATGCTGGAAACATTGTGTAAGAACCAGATACACTTTTTTAACAGATTATCTATCATAGCTTCCATAGTACGTATGATTCCAGCAGGAATTGTGAGCCAGACATCAAAGGATAAATGGCTTAACAGTTCATTGCCCCAATAATTACTTTTTTAGTAAGAGATGTCTATGAAAGCACCTTTAGCTGTTGTGGTGATACTGATTTCTCCCTGGTGTTTCACTTTGGTGACTGGCTGTGCCTGTATGGCTCAACTTGCAAGTGGCCTGTTGCGTTGGGAAAAAAAATCCTCTTCAGATAGCTGACATGACAGCTCTTACCCCATTGGTGCAAGAATCAGAGGCCATGCTTTCAGGAAACATTGCACATCTGCAAGCATCTCATCTTCCCTATAGTCTCAGCATAAGCTGGCTTCTTTGTGTTATTTTCAGAATATCTGTGGGGTCTGCACTTGAATAGGAAGTGTTGAAAGGAGTGCACTCTTCAGCAAGCTCTGTGAAGGAGGTAACTCCTGGGTAAAGCAGCATCCTTGGCATTTATTGTTCCTTCCATTCAGGGAGGGGGTGGCCACAGTGGCCAGTCGTGTTTGGTGGAGGACATCTTGTCTGCAATCTAACGTGAAACCTTGGGGTCTTGTTTTACACGCTGAAGAGACCGGGCTTCTGGGCTTCTGTTAGATGAGGACACTGCCTTTTTCTCTCAGATCAATAAAATACTTTGTAGGTGACTTTATCTGTGGACAGATGTAGCTGTAGGAGACTTACTGCCCTGAGAACAAGGTGTAGCATCATATCCACTATGCAGTGGAGGCAGGCAGGAACATAAAATACCTGTAGTTCACAAGGCTGTATTCTTTCAGACTTCAATTTCTGGTGCTGATCAGTGAAACATTTTACTTGTTCTATCTGAACCTCCTACATGTTATTCACAACTTCCAAGGGCAACTGCGTAGTAAAACACGAATGTAGTAAAATGTGAATATGTGTTCTGGCTGTATAGAGTAGAGTTAGTAAATAACAGGCATCTAAGAGGAAAACTTTCAATGCTGTAGGTCAAAAGGCCTGATAAGGGAGCGTACTGCATATATCCTGCAGATAACATCTAGCAGTAATAGCTCAATTTAGAAGAGTGCAAAGAGGAAAATCTTGCTTTGAAAGAGCTGCAAAATCAGTCTTTAGAAAAAGATGACAAGAACTGGCCTCTGAGTAGGAAATGAACATTTTCTTCAAAACAGAGATACTTTTATAAGATAAAAGCTTCACAAAAGGGTCATTTCATACTGAAGAGTCACAGATCCCTGGGGTATTTTTCTGTGTTTTTATATCGGTTTCAGAAAATGACAAGATGAAAGAGTTGATATAAAAGCAAGACTTTGTATGTATAGAGTGATTTATTTCTTGAAAATCATCACTGGTGAATAGTTTCTAAAAGTAGTGTTAGAAACTACTGAAATGCTACATCAGTTCAATGAAAAACCCAGAGAAAAAAATGATTATTCTTAAAAAAAATCAATTGCAAACCCTTATAGTGCTCAAATCCTTGAAAATGTGTTTCACTTTTAAATAAGAGTATCCTAAACCATGTATTATTGACAAAGGATCCTGCTGCTGAGGGGCAGACACTAAGTGCTCTTACTGTCATTATCCTTTGGGCCAGTGGTTTGTAAATCCATAATCCACAGCCTCTGATAGTTTTGATGTAATTTTTCTTAGCTTTTAATGTGACTGTAGGTTTGTTTTCTTCCCACAAACACTTGGTTCCTATGACAGCTGTGGAGGGGAGTCCTTCAGAGTGTGTTTGATGAGATCTGCTTGTAGTAGAGCTGTATTTCAAAGCTTTCCTCATGCTGGGATCCCTTTGGGTGGAGTACTGAACTTGGTGTGTATCTGGTAGGACACACTCTTTGGAGAGGTCATGCTCTGAGCAGCACAAGAGAGCAAACTGATGAGACTGTTGTCACAGAGCATCTCTCCAGTGACACTCAGTGAATTTGTAGACTGACTCATGTTGCTGTTTCCTGGTGGTGTCCTGACTGTGGGCTGGTGTGGGTCCTGGGTCCAGGCAATGGGAGTGTTTCCTGCTGGCCAGGGTTGAAGGGGTTGATACAAAGGCAAGGTCACAGAAACGATGCTTATGCCTTTGCTCAAGGTTCTGCTTCTTCATGTCAATTTTTCTTACTTAGAAAATGAGGACAACATTAGCCAGAAAGGTTAGAGCAGTCAGCTGTCATCCTGAAATGAATATTTCTGCTTTGTACTTTCTTGCAAAGATATTCAGAAGTTACTCTTGGGGGGAAAAAGACATTCTGAGGACAAAATAACTCATATTAAGACTAATTTCTCCTTTGCTTTTGGCATTTTTGTGATGGGGCACTGTCTCACTTTCTGGACTGTGTTTGAGCAGGGCAAGAGGCAGAAAGCTGTTTGAATGGATCTTGAAGGAAAAATGTCAGTGTATTCTGCGAAAGGTAAGACAGAAAAGCCAGTAAGTGGTGCAGCAAAAAGAACGCTTAGGCTTGCACGACTTCATGGATACGAGTCCCGGGGGGTAGAAAAATGTGATCTAGGCAATATGGATTCATTAACTAAGTTTCTGTATGACCTCAGGGCTTTGAACGTGTATTGAAGGAAAGACTAATTAAAAACATGGAAGGAAATAGAAAATAACCTAACACTTTTCTTTGAAAAGAGCTCATTTTCAGGAATGTGAAGTGTAGTATAGCTGTTCTTTATTTCAATTTTGCCTTGAAAATCCTAGGAATTGTAGGACATTGGTGTGTTCTATTTCCATAACCACAGTAAACTGCCTATCTTTCTGTGCAGGCATTAATGGGAATTATAGAATGATCAAGAGGTCAATCCTATATACAAAGCCAGACATCTGTCGTGGTCCAAAATGAATTAACATTTTTTATTTATGACTTGGAAAGTGGAGTAGAGACTAAGTTTATTCACTGTGCAGCCAATGCCAAACTGAGAGAGGAGTTGCTCTACAAACACTGAAGGACAGGATTAAAATTAATTTGTTTTGATCAGCTAGGTCTGAAATATGATACAAGTCAGGTGTAAAATACTGTATTTATTTTTCAGCAATCAGGGGCACATCCTCATGAATTGTTTGTTAGGCAACAGGTCTGCAGAGGAAGATGCAGTGATTGTTGTTGCCTTGCGTTTAATCTGTGGTTCAGAGTGGCATGTGTTGTAAGGAAAGCAAACACCATACCAGCATGTATAAACAAGATTGCTGGATACAAGACTTGCAAAGTAATCTGCCTGCTCCACTTAGCACTGCTGAGGCTTTAGCGAAAAAGTATGTCCATTTTTGGGCATCCTTTGTCAAGAATGATGTAGGCCATCTTGAGGTAATTCTGATCTACCAGAAGTTTGCAGACTGCTATATAATAAAAAGTCTGAAAAAATTTGGTTTGTTTAATTTACAGAAAAGAAGATGTGGGAGAGACACTCCAAATTTCTTAAAAATAACCACAGGTAAAGAGGCAATATAATTCTCTGTGTCCACAGCAAATAAGAAGACCTCCAAAAATAGAGTGAAAGGGAGCCATGTAAACATCAGTATTTCTCTAATGATAAGGAGAGTGAAGCACTGAAATAGATTGCCTAACCTGTACTTACCTTCCAGGGAGAGTGATTTCACAGCTTTGTTGGGTAGCAGTGTCCTGGAATAGCTCAGCTGTAGCTGATCCCGGCTGTCAGGGTTTTCCAACTATGCCTCCAGCGACTCTTAAGATCGTCTACAGCGGAGCACAAGGGTTTATACACTGATAAGAAACAAGTGGAGAAGGTGACAATGTGTTGCTGTGGAAAGAGGAAGAGCATGTAGATGGACAGTGGCTGGAGAGTTTATTGGTGATGAATTCTGCTGTAAAGTGAGATATATCTCCTGTACTTTTTAAATCGCTCAAAAATGCATGAGGGAATTTGCCATGAACTGGCAAGAGAAAGAATCAAAGACTCTATGAAGTCCTCTGTTGCCAGTCTACTTTACATAGAAAATACAGTGGTTAATAGCAGTGCAAATTCTCTGGTGTGTACGTAGTCCATGTATCCAGAGACCTGAGAGATCTGTAGGATTATTTGCAAATCCCTTATGTGAGGGAAAAGGCAACTCAGAACTACTGGCCTAAGCGCATCTTAAACCCAGCCTTTCTGAGAGAAGACAAGAAGTATGTTTCTTGGACAAAGCAGCACAGCTGCAACTGCACATGAACTCGTCAGTCTAGCTGCTGTAGCAAGACTTTTTTTCCTGCTTGCTAATTTGTACATGATGCGGCACATGGAGCTGAAAATTGCTCATTCTGTATACTCATTAAAATAATGAGCAACATCTTTGCAAGCATGCTGGGTAGCATCGTTTGCATCTATGTGACCAGAAATGCAGTTGTGGCACCCATGGTAGGTGCCAGACAGTACCGGCTCCGGCTCCTGGCAGTGCAGCCCCGCAGCAGGGCTCTGGCCCGTGCTGTTGGGAGTGATAAACGAGGAGGAGAAACCTTCTCTGCATTTACTGTATGTATATGGACAAGTTCTTTAGTTGACATTGCTTCTTTGAGGTGGTAAGAAGCAGGAAGACGTGTATGTTGGCCAAACCAGTGCCCCAGTACATGAATGGTGATGAACTTACAGAAAGTACCTTCGGGAGGCCTGATCCAAAATCCATTTGAGTAAAAGAGGTTCTTCTGAGATTTGGCTTATATCATTGCCATTCTCACTTTCCCAGTTCTTTTCTTCCAAAGCTCTGAAATAAGCATTTTTTTTTTTAAAATGGACTGCAAAAAGTATGTGTGTGGAGAACAGCTTATATTAGATTTTCTTCCTTTTTTTTCTCCTCTCCTCCTCTTTTTTTTTTTTAATATAATTTGGATCATTTGACACAGCTGGGTTAGGTTAGGACTGGATGAATAGTTAAATTAATAGAACTGAGAAGACGGTAACTTTTGGTGGGAGAGGGTGTATGAACTATTGGAAATAGTAAGTGGATAAACTAGATTTAGCAATAATGGAGTAATTCTTGTATTCTTATGGTCACTTTTGAATAACCATTAGTCATATTATGAAAATAACTTTGTCCTTGGTGACGTAAAGAAAATCTGTGGCTTGCTGTCACATTGAAAGGAACAAACTTTATTGAAAAAGCTTCATTCCTCCTATTTCAGCCTCCTTTTAGAAGACAAAGACCACAGTTTATAGAAGCTAGTTCACAGATGAATAGAAACAAAAATTATGAAGTTTGTGGAAGTGACAAAAATAGGTTAAATGTAGCTGCTGAAAGGAAACAAAAGAGAAGAAATTATTCCAGATTCCACCCTTGTTTCTTTGGGGAGGTTTTAAATACCAGTCTCTCAGGGAAAGACAAATCTGGCTCTTAAATGAAGTGCCTGCCTGAAATGTATGTGCTCGTAGAAAGACTGTGAGAGCGAAGGAAGTAGTGGGTAGACAGTTTTGTACCACAAACTCATTCTGCTGAAAGGATTCTCTTTTTCTAAATGTTTACATTAATTCAGTGATGTAGAAAGCCACTGTGCATTGTGTCTTCAGCTTCCCTTTGCACATGGATGGGGGTGAGCGTGGGCAGCCCTGCACATTGTGCATGCAGAGGGGGCTGGACAAGAATGTGTGGCTGCCCATTGGTGTGTGGGAGCCAGCTTGGGCACACTCAGGCCTCTCAGTCTGGAGGATAAACCCTTTCAAATGGATTTTGCTGGAGTAAAAGCACAAGCAAGGCGCTGTGCAACGTAAGAGGCCCTAACTTTTGGAAGGCTGGAGGGAGGTTTTATTCTTATTACCTGAAGAGGGCACTACTGAAGACACCAGACAGTTTTTACCCCACGGATTTTTTTATTTGACGGGAACGAGGTCAAAACTAGAAAATTTTGCTTTTTAGTTGGTTTTTGTTTTTCTACAAAGTTCAATTAAGGCAGATTTCTTTGTGCTCATACTCCTAGGCATGAAGATGCTCAAGCCCAGGGAAGACCTAGGACAAAAAGTGGGAGTAACATGAGACAGAACTTTGCAATAAAATGGTTGTGATATACCAAAAGTGCAAGGCTCCATGTCCTATCGTAAGTGTGTGCTAGTCCTTCAAGGATGAAAGCCTGATGTGCATTAGGTCATATGTGCACATAAAGACCATCTATTTAAGAGATTAAAAACAGCATTTCTCAGTGAAAGGAGTGGAGAAAGTGGGTTGAGAAGGACAGGGTAACCAAACAAAGAGAACTCGGAGATCATGCTCTACAACTTATGATCAAATCAGATTAAAATGAAACTCTTAACAGCATCAGAAAATCTTGTTAGTTTGTTATCCTGTAATCTAACCCTCCACCTGTTAGGTACATATGGATTCTTACATAATAACTGGATTAATCTTTTAATTTATTACTTCCTACTTTTTAACTTTGTAAAAGTGGTAAAAAGAGAGCTTGCCGAGAGTTATTCCTTCTCCCATGCATTTCCTGGTAGTGCTGAGTTGCTGTCTAAACTGTGACCCAAACTATTTCCCAACCCAGTGTCCATGTGTGCACACCACTTACATCCTTCCAGCCAATCGAGATGTAACTTGGGTTTGTAGCTTCTTTCCTCACTCCCTGCACTTTGGTTTTACTGGAAGGAAAGGGGCAGAATGGGCATGGCGCATGGACTGGGAAAAAAGGGGTAATTTGGTGGTGGGATTTGTGGGATGCTTTGCAGAGCCCGGGTATATCGTTCATATGTAGCAGTAAAAAATAACATCCACTCTCTTGTTTTTCTCCTGACACCTCCAGCACACTTCACTGAGGTACTAAGCATGTGCCTCACTTCACTGGGACTGTTTAGGTGCTCGAACACCCTGATTTTTGCTAGAGCTCAAATGCTTTTTGAAGTTGTGAGTTATTTTATATGTAACTTTATTCTCTATTTCTTTCTGTTTCACCGATAATGACTATGTGTTTTTCCTATATTAATCCTTCCTTCTGAATTTCTTCTCTGTGGAGAGATGTATGTGATTCAACACCGCCAAACCCGATAGCGTGAATTAAATTAAGCTGAAAGATCCAGTGATTTTACAGCAGTCTTCATTCTGAAACTGTCAGACGAGACTAAGGGACAGCTTTGCACATCAGCAGACTGGTTTAGATAGCTGTCTCAGCAAACTGGTTTAATTCTATAGATCGAGATCAGTAACATATGGGAGACATTTACTTCATCGTAACAGCTTCATGCAGTCAAACACTACAGCTCTGGGTGGTAATGCCACCCAGTGGAGAAGAGGAATATCGTCAGCTTCCGACAGAGACCAAAAATATAAGGCAAGAATTTCTTACTAGTGAAGATGTAAAACCACTCACTGTGAGAAGATATTAAGGTTTTCGTCCCTTCTCTGTGTTCAGTAATTGTCTTGCTATTTTCTTATTTCTAACTTTTTACAAAAATACCTGAAATTTTAATCTGTTTTGTGCTAGTCATTCTGTTTTCTTATTGTTAAACTAATATCTGTATTTTAAAATGACACAAAAATTGTGCTGAAAAATGAGTTTATATAATAGATGAGATTCCATTATTTCAAAATTTTGCTTTTCCTTTGAATCAGAATGAAAATTAAGATATTTCAAACTTTTATAAATAAAATTGTTGAAAAAATATTAAGAGCAATCAAAATGTTTTGTCTTATGTTGGGTCCTCAGGGAACTGGCGGATGAAGTTGCCAAGCCACTGGCTATCATATTTGAGAAATCGTGGCGGTCTGGTGAGGTCCCCAATGACTGGAAGAGAAGGAACATAACCCCCATTTTTAAAAAGGGGAATAAGGAAGACCCGGGTAACTACAGGCCAGTCAGCCTCACCTCTGTGCCTGGCAATGTCATGGAGCAGATTCTCCTGGAAACCATGCTAAGGCACATGGAGAGCAAGGAGGTGGTTGGTGACAGCCAACATGGCTTCACCAAGGGCAGATCGTGCCTGACCAATCTGGTGGCCTTCTATGATGGGGTGACAGCATCGGTGGACAAGGGATGAGCAACGGATATCATCTACCTGGACTTGTGCAAAGCTTTTGACACTGTCCCACACGACATCCTTCTCTCTAAACTAGAGAGACATGGGTTTGATGGACGGACCACTCAGTGAATAAGGAGTTGGCTGGATGGCCGCACTCAGAGAGTGGTGGTCAACGGCTCAATGTCCAAGTGGAGACCGGTCACGAGTGGCGTTCCTCAGGGGTCCGTGCTGGGCCCGGCCCTGTTCAACATTTTTGTCAGTGACATGGACAGTGGGATAGAGTGCACCCTCAGCAAGTTCGCCGATGACACCAAGTTGTGTGGTGCCATCGACACGCTGGAAGGGAGGGATGCCATCCAGAGGGACCTTGACAGGCTGGAGAGGTGGGCCCGTGCCAACCTCATGAAGTTCAACCAGGCCAAGTGCAAGGTCCTGCACCTGGGTCATGGCAATCCCAGGCACAAATACAGGCTGGGTGGGGAATGGATCAAGAGCAGCCCTGAGAAGAAGGACTTGGAAGTGCTGGTGAACGAGAAGCTCAACATGAGCCGGCAATGCTCCCTTGCGGCCCAGAAGGCCAACCGTATCCTGGGTTGCATCAAGAGAAGCGTGGCCAGCAGGTCGAGGGAGGTGATTCTCCCCCTCTACTCTGCCCTGGTGAGACCCCACCTGGAGTACTGTGTCCAGTTCTGGAGCCCCCAACACAAGAAGGACATGGACCAGTTGGAGAAGGTCCAGAGGAGGGCCATGAAGATGATCAGAGGGCTGGAGCACCTCTCCTATGAGGACAGGCTGAGAGAGTTGGGGCTGTTGAGCCTGCAGAAGAGAGGGCTCTGGGGAGACCTGATAGCGGTCTTCCAGTACCTCAAGGGGGCCTACAAGAAAGATGGGGAGAGGCTGTTTAGTAGGGCCTGTTGCGATAGGACAAGGAGTAATGGTTTTAAAATAGAGGGGGGTTGATTTAGATTAGATATTAGGAAAAATTTTTTTACAATGCGAGTTATAGAACACTGGAACAGGTTGCCCAGAGAGGTGGTGGAGGCCCCATCCCTGGAAACATTCAAGGCCAGGCTGGATGAGGCTCTGAGCAACCTGATCTAGTTGGGGATGTCCCTGCTCCTTGCAGGGGGGTTGGACTAGATGACCTTTGAAGGTCCCTTCCAACCCTAACCATTCTATGATTCTATGATTCTATGAAATGTTTTGTTTTTTTTTTTTTGTATCATAGAATCCTAGAATAGTTTGGGTTGGAAGGGACCTTAAAGATCATCTAGTCCAACCCCTCTGGATGAATAGTGGGCAGAGACACCTTCCACTAGACTATGTCACTTAAAGCCCCATCCAACCTGGCCTTGAACACGTCCAGGGATGGGACATCCACAACTTCTCTGGACAACCTGGTCCAGTGTCTGATCAACCTCACAGTGAAGCATTTCTTCCTTCTGTCTAATCTAAACCAACCCTCTTCCAGTTTAAAGCCATTATCCCTTGTCCTATCACTACATGCTCGTTAGAAGTCCTCTCCAGCTTTCCTTTAGGAAGGCCCCCTTTAGATACTGGAAGGCTGCTATAAGGTCTCCTCAGATCCTTCTCTTCTCCACGCTGAACAGCCCCAACTGTCTCAGCCTGTCCTCATAGGAGAGGTGCTCCAGCCCTTTTATCATCTTTGTGGCCCTTCATGTTTTCTTATATACAAAAGAGAAAATGAAACATGTTGAAAAGTTTTAATTCCATTTTACTATTAATAATACATTTTTCTCAGGATAAAAAGCTCGATTCTTACATACTTAAATTGAAGAATTTTTTTTTCTGATGATAAATTAGAAAAATATGTGAGAATATTTTTCCTTGTGATTCATGAATACCGCTTTTTGAGATCTTGAGATCCTATCAGGAGTGAATTTATTCTAAAATGGCTGATACAATATAATTAGGAACTTGCAGTCAGCTATGTTTCTTTAGGCACAGTCACATAATATACCATCGTTTCTGAAATTCTCGGGAAACCTGCGGTTAATAACATTCACAAAGAAAGAAGTTTGGCAAGTTGCAGCTCACAGAGATGTAAAGCATTCTGCACGTTGCCTGCCAGCTTATTGTTACCAAGCACTACTTGGTATTACGAAGGCTGCCAAGGCTCCTGCAGTGGCAGGGGTTTTGCTGTATGCTGGTTGCTGAAGACACCAGAGAAGGAGCACAGGTAGGCTGAAGGTAGCAGTGAGCTTCAATAACTTTGTTTCATGCTTCACTGTTGCCTTTGTCTGAAAGGGTGGGATTTTAGTTTAATAGGATCTATCTCGTTTGCTACTGAAGTCACCCGAGCTGTGAGCCCTAGTTAAACCCAAGTAGAGCAGCTCACCCTCACATCGTTGTTGTCCCATCATTGTTGTCCATCCCAAAGTGCTGCCTGCATCCACTGTCTGGTCTCATGGTGAGAGTTTGTTCAGATCTGTTCATGAGCTACTGCGAAACAAGTTCATTTTTCAAGTAATTGATTGCTTGGCAGGTGAAAAGAGATCTAATTACTTTCACTTAAAGTTTCTTGGCAATATTACTGTTTCTGTTGTGTTGTGAGGGAGACAGCATCCATCATGGCTCGCAGCCGCACTGTTAGTCATATGCTGGCCTGGATTTGATCTCTTCAGCCCATTGCAATTCTGCGGTCCCTCCTGGCGTGGGCGATGGGGATGGGGGAACTCAGGACTGGGATAGTGAGAGGCCCCTCTGTCATCGGGAGGCAGCAGTGGGCACGGCCAGAGGAAAGCAGGCATAGACTTCAGTGGGACAGCTCTTATTCCTGGCCAAACTTTCAGCTTCTTTTTTTTGAGCTCCTTTGGTTCTGTTGCTTGTTTTCTCATGCTGCTTGTTGCCTCAGAGACATGCTGTAGCCACCACCTTTGCTTTTAAATCTGCTTCCCTAAAATTAGCAGCTATACATGAGGTTTTTTTAAACAAAAAAGCTAAAATTTGTTATATGATTTTTCTTTTATATATGGGAATAGGGAGAGAAGTGATGATTGGGAGTTAGAAAAATACACTGCTTTCCCCTGAATGTTGTTGCTGACTGTACTTTGTGGTAGAATAATGACTAATTTTTCAAAAATGATTCATTAAAAAGAACTCTGCTGGGTGATTTTCCTTATTTCCTGTGGGCTTGTACATGGCATTTTGCTGGGATTCTGAGTGGAACAGCAAGACATAATTAGAGCGTGTACTGATGGAGATGTATTAATGTCAACCGACCAAAAGGCTGAACTCTGTGCGTCAACAAGTGTGTGTTTTACAGCATGGTCGCTGCTAACGTAGGGATCATCAGTCTGAAAGGATTTTGTCTCATCAGTATTGCAGCTGGAGTTTTCAGAGAGCCGATGATACGGATATTAACTTTACTGGCCCCAGATTAGAGGAATGGGTGCATGCAGCTATGTAAAATAAAATGAAACGTCATTCTTGTTTGTTTATGTACAAGCATACACAACTTCATGCGTCTTTAACTGCAGTTGTTACTCTGAGTGCTGCACAGGACATCTGTGATGCAATGAGTGTGCAATGATTCACTGATACAGAACATCAGGACGTGTGTGATGACTCACTTTTCCCCTCCTGCTTTCTTTTCCCATTAATCTGGAGAAAAGCTTAACAGCTTTTACCAGAATTTAAGGGAAGATACATACAGGCTCTAATAATTTCAGAGTGAGATGTATTTGATTGTAAATTAGGTTTCCCTTAAGATCCGCTTAAGGGAAATAAAATTCCCTTATTTCCTTAGATAAAAAAAAATGAACTAGACAAAACACTTGAGGATTGCTACAGGGATTAAGATTGCAGCAGTGCCAATTTCTGTTAACCAACTACCACAAAGCATGCTAGTTTTTGGGAAAGAAAAAGATAAAATTAGTATGAAGAAAGTTGTGTTCTTCCAAACTGTAATTTTTCTTCTCCCGTTTACAGATATAAACAGACGTTTGTATTTGACCACCTCAGAGTTTTCCCATAACAATTGAAATAAAAAAAAGAATATTCTTTTGGAAGAAAAATGTGAAAAACATTGGAAGCCACCTCTGGGGAAAAGAAAGCTGGGCACCTGTTGTGCTGTTCAGTGGCATGTGCTTTAGTAAAAGTTTTTGACGGGCTAGTCCCTCTACAAGGGTTTTGATTTTTCTGGCATTATTCTTCCCTATCCCTCGTTTGATGTATCTGTTTGGCTAAAAATGATTGCGTTTGTTTGGTGTGCTATTTGATGGCAATTCCAATTCAGCTTTTCAGAAAGGAAGAACTGTGTTTCACAGACCACACGAGGGAGTGTTGGTCTGTGTGTTTGGCTGCAAGCAGCTCTCTTGCTAGCATGGAATCATAGAATCACAGAATAGTTTGGGCTGGAAGGGACCTTTAAAGGCCATCTAGTCCAACCCCCCTGCAGTGAGCAGGGACGTCTCCAACTAGATCAGGTTGCTCAGAGCCCTGTCCAACCTGGCCTTGAATGTTTCCAGGAATAGGGCATCCACCACCTCTCTGGGCAACCGGTTTCAGTGTTCCACCACCCTCATTGTAAAAAAATTTTTCCTTATGTCCAGTCTGAATCTTTACTCCTCATCTTTTCACAACAGGCCCTGCTAAAGAGTTTCTCCCCATCTTTCTCATAAGCTCCCTTTAGGTACTGGAAGGCTGCTGTAAGGTCTCCCCAGCGCCTTCTCTTCTCCAGGCTGAACAGCCCCAATTCTCTCAGCCTGTCCTCATAGGAGAGGTGCTCCAGCTCTCTGATCATCTTTGTGGCCTCCTCTGGACTCTCTTCAACTGGTCCACATCCTTCTTGTATTGGGGGCTCCAGAGCTGGACACAGTACTCCAGGTGGGATGTCACGAGAGCAGAGTAGAGGGACAGAATTTAGCTCCTTGTTTTCACCCTGTTAAAGGAAAACATTTTCTTCAGCAGTTCTCAACTGTTTCGAGGATGAAGTAGTTTCTTAATAATCCCAAACCTTTTTCTCAGTGGATAATATTCAGAATTTACTGCTTAATAATGGCAGATCCTGAGTGCTGGCTCTGCAGTAGACACTGGCTTTCCACCCTGTGCAGCAGCCATGCCGGAAGTGTGTACTTTGTGGGAGGGTGAGTCGGAGGAAAGCAGGCAGGGTTGGTTTATGTACTTTCTACTTCCCTCTTTTCTTGCCTATAGAAGCACAAGTTCAGTTAGATCTCACCTGCAAAGAGTCCTTCTATTACACTACCTCTAGTTCACGTTACAGCATCTGCTATGTTGGAAGTGTTTGTCAAACACCATTTATTTTGCACTTTAGATTTCAGTAAGTAGTCTCAGAGCATCACCCTGTCTGCTTTATGGAGGGGTGATTTGCTTTAAATCTTGCATAGACAAATTCTTTGCAGCTACATTGTTGGCAGCCCTCAAACTGGCTTCCTATTTGAACCAATCTAGGTGCTTGGTAGCTGCCTGCACATGAGTTGCTTGACTCTTTCTGAGTGCCTGAGGCAGCCAGGATGGCCCTTCCTCTTGCAGTAGCAAGCAGTGCAATCTCGAGCCCTGTGATTTGAAGTCAGGACTGGAGCTGATGACCAGGTTCTCGTGTCCCATAGGACAGGTGGCTGCTGGATGCTGCCAGGGCTTGTAACTGTTCATGTATTAAAATGAAGTCTCTGGAGTAGATGCACGCAGAGCAAGACTTTGGGCAATTCATCCAATATCTACCTTTCCCTTGAAGGACTGGAACTTATTTTTTGGAGGAAATGCAACCATACATTGAAAGAGAAAAGTGAAGAGCCCTACAGAGAGCATGGCAGTCACTTGACAATCAGTCCAGAGAGGAATGTTATCCATGAATGATGCTACAGGAGCCCCCTGAGTGGACAATTCTTTTGAAACCACTATTCTGTGAGTTTCTCTAGTAGTGTGATCTCTCCCTGCAATGTAATTCAGGAGGTGTATTTCAGCTACATTTCCTAGCTACAGATGGCCTAGCACTTTGCTGGGTAGAAGAAAGTACTTCTCTAGTGATGCATGGCTTTTAGCCCTCTACTGCCAGCTTTTCCCAAGTGGCCCCTATGTCAGAGATGGAAATATTTTATCTTTTCTTTCTTACAGTATCTTGCCCATGCATTCCTCTTTCACGAAACTTCAGAGGTCAGGATTCAAAGGCTTCAAGCAAGGCTGCAAATATAAAATCCTTATGTACTTAAGGCCTATGTACTTATCATGTGTGGTGATCGTACAGAAATCTGTCAGCTTGGCAATGCACTTTAGTTGGTCTGTGGGAGTTAAGGCAAAGAAAGTATTCTGTTTGACAAGAGTAGTAAATGATAGAGTACCTCTCTCAGCACTCCCTAAATAGCTCCAAATCGTTCCAGGAAACATTTGTTTCATCCCAACCGAGAGATGCAAAATCAGACATGTGGAGAATTAGCTTCTTGGCGCAGTCTCAGTGGAGCAAATGATAACACGTGGCTTTGTATAGTGATAGGATTAAAACTTGGAGAGGAACACAGCTGCTGGGTTGCACTTCTTATTGTAAGATCAAGCACTACACTCCAGTGTCCTGCAAAACGGAGTGAACACTCCACACTGGAATATCCATTTCAATCAGCCAACTTGCAGATTGTTTCCACCACACTCAGTCCCACAGGATATGAAGGCTTCCTTGCCATGACTTGCTTCTCCTCTTCCTAAGTTTAAAAGTTTCCAGTTTTTGTGGAACAAATGCTTGTGCTTGCTGAAACCAACAAGTGCATTTTTAACTGTATGTCCTAAAAACTGTATATAGTTCTGGTCAATCTGCAAATGACAATATGCTAGCTTTCTCCATGATTTTACTTAAAATTCTCCTTGTCCATTCTTCTCCTCTTTTTTTTCCCCATGCAAAAGTGTATTTCTTGTCTAGCAAAGTGTTTCCTAGCCACAATTGTGCTTGCCATTGAAGTGGTAATACTAATGTATCTATGACCTATTTCCTTGACAAATTGCACTTTTTCTCCCAGACCTGGCCTCTACAACTGCCCAAAATTTCCAAAAGTCTCTTCAGTTCCTGCTCTTTCATATTATCCTGGATTTTGCTCATTAGATGTTGGGCAAACTGCTGCAGACAGTTCCCCTCTGAGATACAGAAAGTTGGGAAGCATGGCTGTGCCATCTAACTGATGATCTTCCAAAAAAACACATGGTTGTACAACTTCTCTGCATTCAATCACATCTCTTCTTTCTGTTGGCCAGGAGGCTTCATAAACCAGGAAAGCCGAGTGTAAGTTAGGCTTTTATCCGCCTGGATAGCTGCTGGCTGCAGGGGTAGGTCCCTTCCAGCTGGGGCTCACAACATACTTCTCATGCTGAGGGGCGCTCCCAGGTTAGATTTCTGCCATAAAGCGTTGATGTGAGTCCCAGAGCGACTTGTAGGAATATTGTATTTATCACCCTCCAGTGCTGCTGTCACTGCCGGTCTTCAAAGTTCTCCATCATTGTGCAGTCCTGCTGGTCACTCTGCTGAGTTAAGAGCCGTGCGGGATGTATTCTGCCAAAGATCTAGCTCAGTACCTCCATTCTGTTAGCACAAACCGTATCACAGCAGTAGCAGCATCACCAAGAAATGCTGTATGTACACGTATGTGGAAATTTTTGAGTGAATCTTGTAATGGCACCCGTTGATTGACAGTAATTTCTTTGTATTTCTGCCATTCCTGGGAGCATGTCTCTTTCTTACATTGTAGATGGTGGGTAAAAGTAACTGTTCTGATGCTGGGTGGGATGTTCAGCAACTGGGCAGCAGATTTTACCATGAATGAGAAAAAGATATTTTTTTTAAGAGTATGTGATTCAATTCCTGTAGGATATTAGGAGAAGCAAGAGTATAAATGAGTTAAGAAATTGATTAGATAAAAACCAAAATGCTTTGAATATAGCTTGTGGCAGTCCTTAAACTCTGCATTGCTGGAACTGAGGGGGAAGGCCAGTGTAAGGATAACTTCATACTTGCCCACTGCTTATATGATCTTGTTTAACATGTAGTACTGGGAGGGACGAACTGGCTGAGATTGAGCCAATCTTTGCTCTAACACACCAGGCCTCAGAGAGGTGTATTCATAGGACAGCAAAGTTATTTTTCAATGCTTTCGTCCTCCTAAAGGTGTCTTTAGACTTTCAGATATTGGTGCATTTGCGTAGCCTTCTCAATGCCACAGCTGCTCCAAAACAGTTTTACCATAGAAAGAATGTGAAGATTTCTGAGGGATGCATTGAAGAATGAGTTGCTTTACTGCAGGGGAATTTGGAAAACTGGAAAGTGGGTTAAAAGTGGAACCTACTTTTAAATTTCACAGTAGGTGCACAAATACTTGTCCGTTCTCAGCATATTTGAGTCTTATGAGTACTGTCGTTTCATACTTCCAGCCTTACGAGCAGGTTAGGCATCAATAGGACCTCAATATCTTGGAAACACCTGGAGATATGGATGTTGGTCTCATGCATTAGAAGCAAAAGGAAAATTATTTTACAAATAAGCATTACCACAATCATCTTTACTATTTGGATTTTAGGGAATGTGAGCAATAACTGTGAAATTTTTGGAGAAAAAAGTTGACCAAAAAATTGCTTCTCATACACTAATGACTAATAACAGCTGTAGTTTGAATTTGATTTACTGGGAGGGTCTTCACCTAGAAATCCAATACTTGCCTACTGCAGCACCAGATGCACTTACAACTTACAACCCAAGTTTGATTAATGGAATTTTTTAACCCAGCATTGAATTAAAGAGAGGAAGGGACTTAAGTAAGTGAAAGAATAAGACCCAGTTCTGCCAGCAACTTGCAACAGAAGCCCCAGCATTATGATGAGGCTTAATTTTGGAAATACATTATGATCTTTGGAAAACTATTAATTTGCATGTGTATATATAGTTTTACTTGAAAAAGAGTTACTCCATTGTACAAAGCATGACTAAGACTTCATGTACAATTTTGGTCATCCGTATTCAAGTACAATGACCTAGGGCTGGAGTGGATCCAAGTAAGTGCTGCTAAAATCAGGGAGGAGGAAGATCAAAAGATTTTAGATCGCTTAGCCTCACAAAAGAAGGACATTGAGAAGGCGGTAGGATTATCCTTTCTTAGTAGGGACCAAATACTAGGGATGAAATGGAAGAGCACAGCTATTTAAGCTGAAGATTTAAAGGGCTGTAATGTGGCACTGCATAACCTTAGGACAGAAATTAGAAGATGGTTTCCAGCCATCAAAGCAGCGAGGCTCTGAGACTCTTCAGAATGAAAGTAATGACCTTTAAAGGTCCCTTCCAACCCTAATGATTCCATGATTCTATAATGTGAGTAAAGGCAACAAGTTTGTAAAGAGACTTGTCTGCTCTGAAAGCTTTGACTGTGGCCTGGCTATATACTGGCATAGTTGCCAATACTCAGGACTCTTGGCTCAGAGGTGCCTTGCTGTCCCTGAACCACAGATTTTGCAGCTATAGTCCAAGCCTGTTTTACTTCCAGGCATACCTTTTTTTTCCATTTTTTTTTTCACACAACAGCATGAATAAATATCCAGAAAAGCCATCAGCCACAAACAGCATGTACTCCAAATACATGCTTTAAGCAGGCTATAAGGATTGCCAGATCTGTGGCTTTGACTTCAAATGCCGAGGCATCATGATAGCATGCTCTGTAGCAGCACCTCCAGCTGCAAGACCCTGCTTCTGACTGTCTTGACCATGAATGGCAACTATATAGGGGGCAAGAGCAGTC
This sequence comes from Chlamydotis macqueenii, assembly GCF_036417535.1. Classification (NCBI taxonomy): domain Eukaryota; kingdom Metazoa; phylum Chordata; class Aves; order Otidiformes; family Otididae; genus Chlamydotis; species Chlamydotis macqueenii. The sequence goes on from NC_141556.1 coordinate 136,577,144, forward strand.
AAGTATGGGGTGGAGTTAGAGCTTGGGAGTCTCCAGGTAGGTGGTTACTGAAGCTCTGAACTCTGTTTTAGAATAGTGCTCTTTCAAAATGCTTGTGTGGTGAGCATGCTTTGAGAGGCCTGCAGAAGGAAGGGCTTACCTAAAGAAGGCATTGAGTCCTGCTGCCATCAGTTGGAGAAAAAAGGTGTATATGGCTACCTGACACTGGTAAAAATGGTACAAAATCAACACATGATGGTTCTGTTGAGTTTTATCTTCCAATTTTTTTTTTTTTTACTTAAGCACCGATAAAACATTTCTTTAGTTTTGCTTAAGGTTTTTTTCTTACAGCTTCCTCTTCTTCATTCTTGACTTTGATTCTTGAAAAATACTGACGTAGGAAATTAATGGTTTTGGCAGAAAGGTAGCGCATTATTGTGACTGAGTGTGAACTACTGGTTTTGGATAATTAGCTAACACTGAACAAAGAAACAAAAGAGCAAGTGAATAACAGAGCAAAAGTAGCCCTAGAGAGCGTCAGAGGTTGTAAGGAGGCTCTCATAAGCCAGTCTCCATGGTACACTGCGTACATTTCCATGGTCTTGTTTATTCAAAGAAGTATTGAGTAGGCAGCTTAGCTGTTCTCCTTCCTCTCTTTAGGCAGTCTTACATTAGAGGATTTTAATAATGCAATTACCATTGTAGCTGTTCAGCACACCTACAGATTACCTTGCATTCCCCCACCTCTTCCCTAATGCAGGAGGCATACAGCAGAGTGATGCTGGAGAAGAGGGACTGCTGTTCAGAGATTTCCCCTCTTTCCTGCTCCTCACAGCAAGAGTAAGCTTGACTCCATTTTGAGGGAGAGGAGCCGCTCAAAGGGGAGTCAGGGAATGACAAGACTGTTTGCAGGACAGGTATGATCTTGCAGAAGAGACTGGATGGGAAAGGGAGTAGGAGAGCGGAAGGTGTTTGCAGGGGAGCAGTGGGAAAGGACAGGCATCCTCAGCCTCACTCCCACTGACTCCTCTTGATCATGCTTTCCAATATGGACATTAATGATGCCAGGATGAACAGAGGAGGCAAGTGATGCAGCTGGACTTAACCATCCTCCTTCTGCATGGTCTCATGGTGCTACTGCCTGTTTCAGCAGAACAGCTGTGGCAGACCAGAGCAGTGACTGGTACATGGTGTTTTGCCACCTGGAGCTAAGGGTCAGCCTGAGAATGTGCCAGATCTTCCCAGCAGGTCTGGGGTGCCCTGTTTCTTCATGCACTCTCATGTCCCGACCCAGCAAGAAGCAGCATGTACTAGATAAAAGCAAACTTTAATACAGCTTTTAAAATCCATTACTGTTTGGTGAATTAAAGGGCTGTCAAAAGTACAAATCAACAGTGCGTCATACATACTCGGCAGCCGTTCTGTAACTGTCTCATGGAGCTGGTAGGACCGAAGTCTGATATGCAGATAAACCCCTTCTTCCACAGCCATGAGGGAATATACACCAAAAGGCTGTGCCAGGAACAAACAGAGACGCCTAATCTAAAATCCTTGAAGTGTTTGTGAGAAGGGTCATGTGAATCTGAAAGCTGGTGGCAAATATCCTGCCCATGGGACTTGCACTCGCTGAGACATGTTTATGTAGATGGAAGTTGTTTGTCCAGATGGCACTCAGATAGTTTTGCTCTCTGTTTCCTTGTAGCAGTAAAAGAGCTGCACATGGATCATATTCAGGAAGTTGGACCTCTTTATTTTTCAAAAGCCTAAATATTTACAGTTTTCTTTCTGGGTGAAAGAAAACCAGGTGAAATTGCATGAAAGTCCGTCTATCAAGAGGAATTAAGTGACTTGACTCATCCTGTTGATGGAGAGGCTAGCTCTGTGGTTACAAACCAAGGCTGAGGCCAGCCCTGTGCTCCAGACTTCTGCCAGGCAGCTGGGTCACAGCTGGGGTGTGAAACTGTGTAATCCTCGATACTCGTGGCTTTTCCTGGCAGGAACACCTCGTGTGCAGGTAGTCCCTCTAGCAAAGCTGCACGCAACCCGATGGTTGTTTCTCTGGCGAGCTGGAGGTTTCCTACGCAGCAAAATGCCATGCTGCTGGAATGAAGATGTCCCAGCCAGAGGCAGGTCTAACAGATCAGCTTTCCCTGAGTAAAATGCTTGGGAGCCTTGGAGTAGGGAAGTCTAGAAATCTGACTTGGCAGATTCTCTTTATATTAATGAGTAAGTTGTAACAGAGCACTTGGGAGGTCTGTCATAGCTTTCCCATGAGCTACTCTTATACACCCATGTTCTCCTTCATACTCCATGGCTGCATGATAGGGCTGCAGCACTCAAGAATTCAGTTTGTCAATGAAAAATTGCGTTTGTTTTCAAACATCCAGAGGCATTAAAGAACAGTCATAGGTGATTTTGTTTGCCCAGGTTGAAGGACCTTTAAAAAGGCACAGCACCTTGTTTAAAATCACCTTGTTTAAAATCCTTCTAGTTTTTCTAAAGGGACTAGCAATTTTTGATGTCTAATTTAGGCCAGCAATCTTAAGATAGAAAGCACTATAAAAATGCTAACACTTTTAATGTTGTCTGCCACTGGACTGGATACAGTAGGGTTTATATGCTGTGGCAGATGAAGCAGAATTAGCATTTTACAGTGTTAAACCACGGCTCTTTTCAGTGTGGTTATTCTGTATGTTTCCTTCTTCTTTCCTTCAACAAAAATACTGTAAAGTGTGGGTTGTGAGGGCAGAGAATACTAAAAATGCTATGAATGCTTTTTCACACTGTTTGAAAGAGAACTGGCTTGAAAACTTAAGCCACAGAATAGTTTCTTGCTGCATGCTGGTTAAAGTGCTGTAGGTTTAGTGTTTGGGGAACACATCTTCAAAATACTTTTGTGAGGTAAAGGATGATGGCAGAGGCCACTGCAAGTTCAAAACCAGAGAGACTTTGGAAACCAATTTTAAATCCAGAAATTACGAGTAGCACTGAAGTCAAATACATGGCAGAGAAATACCACATATTAATCATGTACTGAAAAATAAATATTTTGCCTGTGAATTTGAAAGGTATGAGACAAACCAAAATATAAACACATTGGTTTAAAATAATAAATAATATTAGCTTCACAACTAGGGTATTTTTTTTTCTAATTTCAACTGTGTTTCAGTCTTACTTGTTTTCTAATTCCTCCTGGAAGAAGAGTATTCCGTTTGTCTGCTCATACACTTAAGGAGATGCCTCCTGAAATCCATTGGATACACCCAACAAATTGTCTCAAAATAGCTGCCTACCAGTCCTTATCCTCAATTCCTTACCCACTGCATTTCTTTCCTCACATGGCTTCAGTTTCTCCTCTTTTTAACGTCTTCCCACAGTAGAGTGTAGTCTTTGAGTTCCCATCCCTGTGCCCTTTCTCTCCCATTGCCCAGTTGTTGATGCCTCTGCACAGCTCCCTGTTTGGTGGAAGTGTGAGACAGAAGGTAAGTTTTCCTTCTGAGAGCTCTCTCCTGCCTAAGTCACAGCATATTGCTCATCATCTCCTCTAGGTTTAGGATGAGAAGCCTGATGTATTTTTCTTCCTCCAGCTGAGGAAGCAGAGACCTCACAGAAAATAAAGATACAGGTGGATATCAGCCTAGCTGCAGCTGCACTCATTCCCAGTAGGTGACCAGGGGGAATTCTGACTAAGCTGAAATTGTGCATAGTCACAATTTTCTCATGAAGTTTGAGCCATGCATAAAATAAATAGGCCTTACATAAATACAGTGAATAATACTACCATGAGAACAAAATAACAGTGGCTGATAAATGCCAGAATGCCGAATAAATGATAATATCCTCTGCATTCCACTAAAGATATTAAGTACTAGTAGAAAAGATTTTGAATGAGAAAATTCAAAGTGTGTGGCAATCTAATTTTTAATTCTCTCAGGAAGCATCCATGTTCTTTCAAAATCAGTGGGAGTCCCATACTTACTATGCATCTTCTATTATCAGTACCTTGTATTATAGGTACTGCTTTTTTTTGGCAAAGGAGAACCATCTTCTGAGGCCATAGTTGTATCTCCTTGAACAGTAAGAGATGAGAGAGGAGGAGTAGTAGTTAACATGGGCAGTCGTACCCTTTTGCAAGGAAATTAATTTCTCGTTAGGCGGCAGGCCAGCCTGATGTCATTATCTCTCACTGCCCAAGCACTATGTTGCATTGTTCCATAACCTTCTTGTGTGGAAGAGTAGCGTTAAAAGGTTCCTAGTGGAGTTCAATAAAAAAAAAGCATGGAACTGAAGAAATTGGCACCAATGTAGTCTTTCCTAAGGGAACAAGTCCAGTAGCGAGCTGTGAAGGACACAATGCTTAGCATAGCAATCTTCTCTGCAGGACTAAAAATCCTAGACTGATTTCTCTTAGACACTCATGAAAATGAACAGGTATGTTACTGGGAAGGAGGCCTTTAAAACTGATCATCTCTCCCCTTTTAGATTGAGCACACGTTATTGTCCAAAGACTACATAACATAGTTTTCTGTTTTCACTGCTCTATTTCTTCTTAAGAGTTTGTGTGGAAATCAGGAGTTTGCAGTATTTTCTTTATCCATTTATTCCTCCTCTTTCTCCTTAGTCCTAAGCACTTCCAAAGGAGCTGCAACATGCTAGTTTAGGTCCCAGCCTTTCAAATGTTTACATACCCCTAAATTTAATGCACATGGATAACTGCAGTGAGATCCGTTAAACTGAGTATGTAGAAGTCAGCATATGTACGTGTACATTTCTTGAAGAATTATGTTGGCTAACTTTTCTGAATCCAACAATTCTCCATACTAAAAAGTTCGTTGTTTTGCTTTAAATCTACAATAGAAAGTGACAGATACAGTAAAACCTCCAATTGGGGTTCAGTGTGTTCCAGTATTTTTGTGGCTGTTTTTCTCATGCAGACTTAACGATAGCTGAAAGCACTTTGCTATGAAAATGGCACTGAATTGTTTGCACTTATCATAGTAATTTTCTGGAAATAGTTTTTTCCAGTTGCTTGCCAGAGATAAGGATCGTAAGAGGAAAGGAGATTTATTACTCTGCTTGTCAAATTCACACAGAAATGCACTTGCCATGATACAACAGTGAATCACCTTTTAAGCTTGGCACATATGAATAAAACTAAGGCTCAGGGAAAGCATCATCTGAAATCCTTAACTAAGGACCAGTCTGGGCTCACAGTACTCTTAAGTCACCTTATGAGTGGGTAAAACTGAGAGCTCACCTCTGCCAGATGGATAGTCTCACTCTTTCCTCACTTGATCCTCCTTCCCTGAACCAGTTGTATTGTCTTCCTCCTCCCCTCAGGTCTTGGCATTTCTTTGTAGTGAACCAGTTCAGCTCTCAAAACCTAGCTAAAAATAAAAAATACAACCAACCAACCAACCAACCAAAATTAAAAAAAACCCAACAGAGGCAGAAACAGAGTTGACTGGAAACTCCTCATTTTTTCCGGTAAAGGAAATTAAGTTGTCTCAGGCTTTACAAAATTGCAGCATTCGAGCTTGTTCTACCAGCCAAGGTAGAGTGAGACATGAATTACCAAGTAATTGTCCCTGGATAGTTTTCCACATGGGTGTTTGAGTTATTTTATGTATAATTATTCCAGAATAATGCCCCATATAGACTGGTTTGTGCCACTGATAATTCATTAGAATAAAAGCAACCAACTCACATTGCTGATTTCAGGCAGGCTTTGCAAGACTAGGCAAACAACTATTTAACCCAAAGTGAACAAATTATTTGGGTATCAGGTTATTAACTGCTACTGAACCCTGAGGTACCATTTTTAGTCACTTTTCACCCAGAATGGTCTGACAAGCACCAAGCTACTCCTTTGGTGTTTCAAAACCTATTCTTAGTGCCATTTCAGAGCCTGAAATATTTCATTGTTGAACAGGTTCAGTATAAGGGACGGGAACCCCTTTGAGAATCTAACTTACTGGAACCAAACTTAATTATCACAGAGAAGTAGAAAGTTCAGCCTTGATGTGTCCTTGAGGCCATGATGTGCACCAGTCATAGACAAACTTGTTTTATTGAGAGTATTATTATATTAGTCATCAAGGCTAAGCCCATGGGGAAAACAGAGAGCTAAACTGTCTCTTTCCCAGTGGAATTTGTGGATTACTCATCTTTTTCTCCTTGTGGCAAGGGAGCACACTGTCTGTTTGGCTAACAACGGGCTTAGGAAGCACAAGGGTTTCATAACGAGAGTCCAGGTGGACAGGTTGCCATGTAGGAGAGACCGCAGTGCGCTGCTGTGGCTCTGACTCAACGTCTCTGCTTTTCCCCCACCCACGGGTCAACAGATTGTCCCCCTTTGTGCCACATCAGGAGGCCATGCGATGAGTTGGCTCACCCTGAGCTGCCTTCAAGGTCAAAACGGAGGCAGCGCAAACCCGGGCTAATATTTTAAATCCAATTCAGTGCATTGGTCTGCTTCACTGGGTGACCTGGGGCTGCCTAGGAAAGGTTTTCGTGGGGCCTTTCCCTCTGCAAGACGTATTTGCCACTTCCCTGGCATCAGTACGGGGGTGAAGTGATTCAGATACAGAAATGATACAGAAAGGAGCTGGCTTGCCCTCCGGGGTGGCTTGTCAAGGTCTGTGCAACCAGAAATCAAGCTCAGCATCAGGGAGACTTAACTTAATTCTGAAGGGAGACCCAGGGGCCCAGTTTGCACTGCACCCGTCAGACTGCTGTAGTGTTCCTGTGGTCCTACAAGTGAAGGTTATGGTGTGAGACCGCTCTCTTAACTGGGCTGATATTCTGAGCTCTAAGGACCCACCTACAATAAAATTTTCAGCCGCTGTTACGGTATTTTAAAATTAGGTCTTCATGATTTAAGGCAGTTGGTGTTCCTTCTGCTTCCTCTGTGTCAGCACCCAGTAAAGACACAGCTGCATCGTGAGTTGCTGGATCAGAGAACTGACCCAACTGAAAACTCGTCTTTTACTCCTTTTTTTTTTGCCAGTGAGTGAATTTTCAGCGAGTCATTTCCTTTATCACACAGTCACACAATTTTTAGCATTGCGATGAGAAGGAGACGGGGAACATGTAGACAGAAGCGATGGGAAGGTGTGACCATCACTTTAGGAAGCAGTTACACTAAAATTGGCTTAGACAAATCAGGAAAACATATTCATTTGTAGCTGGCGTAGATGCAGCTCTCAATGGGAGATAGGCAGACCTGTGCACAGAGGTATTCTTTCCCATAGCCAAGCAGATGCGCCTGTGTAAGCAACCTCTTGCAAAGGGATTGCATTTTGTACACAAATCTCATACTGCTGTGGGAAGGGAGCATAATTGAGAATTACTGTCTCCAAGTATGCAACTGGAGAGGTGGACAAACGGAGTGGTAAGAGCATTCAGTGATATGTTTCTGGTGACTGCTTTTGTAGCAGTGCATGCCTGGTATGTAATTCCTATTGTGTGACCTGCCAAAGGTCTGCCAGCACCATTTCAGTTGGCAGGACAGTTATGCAAACGGCTAATGAAGCATCAAGACTCATGTTTTAGGCAGCCAAGAGAGGAGCCTTTCTCTGGTGTGTCCCTTATGCCCTCCCTATTTCCACTCCACTTCCGAACACCAGTGTTGGCAAAGGAACCTAACAGCCTTTTTAGCAACAGGGACAGAACTGTGAAGTATCTAAGTTGGAGTAAGTCACAGTGCTGCAAACAACACGATTATCATGACCATCATCCTCTTGTACTGAAGAATAACTGAGCTCCATGGTCACTTCTGGTTCTGTCTCCCCTTCTGCAGATGTCCGAGTTTTCTGTGATCTTTGGCATGTGGGATGGGAGGCATTCCTGGGCACTGGCAATCACACAGGAGCACACCTGCAACGTGTAAGGGTCAAGTAATGGTGTTGGAGAATATATGGCATAGGAGAGCAGGGAACGCACAGTCATCTTCTGAGGAGGACTTCTCACAGGGCTTTGCTAGCAAAAGGTATCCCTGTTGCAACAGAGCAGCATGGTCTCTGCACTGGGAGGAGCTGCCTAACAAAGCAAAGTGACTTGCCTTCAACCATGATGCACCAGGCTGAGCAGGTGACGTGGCCCACCAGCAGCACTGCACGATGTTGCTTATATGTGAGATTTTGTCACAGCAGTGGAGAAGTAGGAGATGGAAGTTAAACCATGAATATCATGCTCAACAGTCCGTATCCATAATTATGTGCCAGCATTGAATAGTGGCAGGATTTCAAAGCCTGCTGACAGTAGTAGAGAAATTTCTGATTATTTAAGTGTGTTTAGGGGCCAGCCCTAAAGCAGGAGTAGTATGTAGCTCCCATTTTGTTACCAGGAGGTGGTACAGTATGCTCTTTGGAGAATGTGACATAGTTATTTGTATTCTGGGGCATCAACTCTGTTTGAGCCTTGTAAAACAACGGATAAAAGCAAACAGAGGTCTGTCTGCCTACCCTTGCTGCTATAGAACAGTCACTGGTGTTGCACATTCCCTGTAGTTTTATGTATTTAATTTCATATTAGTTATTAATTTTGTCATGCCTACCAAACCCATTTTTGTTTCCCCCTAGAATCATCAGCTTTTAAACTTTTTCTCTCTGATACTGCAATATGTTACTTCCTCAGGATGTGACATTTGTCTGTCCTGAACTGTGCTTCTTCCTAGGAAACATCTCATTCCAAATTTCTGCGTTTCAGTTTTTTGTAACATTCTTGTTGCAAATGGGCTGTGGTACAAATGCAATTGCACTAGCATGTGCTTAATTTTTCATTCCTAAACTACTTCAGGAGTTTGGTTGGTTGATCTCTTCCTTAGCCAGACATTTTTAAACTGATGTGTCTCTGCAGTCAGGAGGTTGAGGCTTATCATTGAGGACAACACTTGCTCAAGTGAACAGCCGTCCCTGAGGGTTAATACTCAAGAGCAGAGGAAAAAGCAGGGTAAAGTTCCCCTTGACAAAGCAGCAAGCACTTACCTGGGAGGAGAAACCTGATTTCTAGTGCCAGTTTTGTTCCTGTGTCCTCTCAATGACTTCCCAATGCTAAATCTGTCAGCAGTCTTGGCAACAATGACAGGAACTCAGATATCTGCCAGCTGAGGATTCACCATGAAGAAGAGTAAGATGATGCAAGTCCCCTTTCCTCTGAGTATTGCCTGCCATGGTGTATTCTCCTACATCACAGATGTGTGGTCCCTCCAATCATGGAAGGGCTTTTTCTACTGTTCCTGCTCTTCTCCACAAAAAAAATGTGCTTATTTGTTGGGCTAATTGACCATGATACTCACTCATTGTCATAACTTCTGGTCTGTTGTCCAAACCTCATATTCTCACCACCACTATGTTTTTTTTAAGGAAGGAAAAAAGAAAAAAGAGCTAGTTGCTTACCTTTAAAGAAAAGACTTTCCAGGAGAACATCAGAGTTAATTGCCGCTGAGCTCTTGGGTAAGAGCTTTTAGCCATTAATTGAATAGAAATTGTGTACCTGCTCACTTTGCTTATGTCTTGTTGTCAAAGAGGTAATATTTTTTATTCAGTGTTGGGAAGCTCAATTGCATGTAACTCATGGAATTCAGTTTCAAAGCATTATGATTTCATTAAATAATCCTTTAATTAAAGGATTCCCCTCTTTTTATAAATTTGCTAAAATGGAGAGATTACATTAGGGGGTAGAGCTGCTTAACAAAGAATGTGTGATCCAGGAATGATGGCACCATCTCTTAGTAGTTTATGCGGTGGTGCTTTAATGTCTCCTCAGGTATCGAGGTACTGGGCTAGTAAGCAGTAAGCATTACTTGCTGTGTACAAGTCAATCCCTTCCTTCCTCTGATCTGCAGATGGGTTTAATCTTTTGCAGTCTTTTGGATATTTGGAAACAAGCACATCTAGAGGTCTAGGATAGTAGTAACAAATCCAGAAGTTGAAATGCCTTTTTTTTTTTTTTTCTAAATAATGAAAAGCCTGGAATGCAAATTCATGTCATTGTGTATGATTTCATGGTCTTACACTCTTCAAAGGTAAGCTGTCAGAAAATTAGTCTTTCTTGTGGTATTTTGTTAAACTAAATCAGTGCTGAGGCATGTAGAACCAGAGAAGCAAACCTTACACAAAATGGGAAGTTCATTACATTTATTTGACCCTCTCATCAATCTTGAATTCTCTTTACATTTTTAAAATTAGTTAGGGTTGCTTTAATTTCACTCAATTGGTTTCTCTGTTACTGCTTCTTAGCTGGACTACCATGCAATAATATTTTTACTTAGCTTTATTTAAGTTTATCTTTCAGCTGAAGTGGAGTTCTTTTGCCCCTTACTGTTATGGACAGAATGCTGAAATTTGAAGTTTCAGACTTGTGCTTCATAGTATCTAAAGTTACAAGTACATCTCCCTACCAGGATATTTTCCAGCTGAAGTCACTCTTGGCGAGGCTGGATGGCCCAGAACATAAAAGATGGTTGCTTGCATAAAATAAAACCTGATTCTATACAGCAGCATCTTTTTTTTTTTTTCCAGTTGTCTTTAGCACTAATATGAGAAAACTGATTGAGATCAGCTTTTACTTAGAAATAATTTACATGGTAAATTATAATATTTATATTACAAATATTTACACAAGTTTAGTATTTATAATATTTATACAAAAATAAAACCAGTGAATTAATAGCAAAAATTAACTTGTAGGGAAAATAGTGACAGATAAATGAGAAAAATTCAGGGACCAACAGCTCAACTTCTTGGGAAATATTTCTAGGTTTTCTGTTAATGGGATGGAGTTAGTGGAGAGCAAAATAAAGGTGGTATTTCTCAGAGTTTCTGAATATGCGAGAGGGAAACAGAATCCTCACATTTTACGTTGGATTTGTCCCTCCAAGTTTCTACACTTTCTAACCAGAGGGATTTGAGAACAGACCAGCCCTGTAAACTGTGCTGACACAGAGCTTTCTGATTAAGGATCCAAACTTGGGCTGTCCTCTAGCACTGGCCTCCTCTTCTCTACCCCTGTGCTCCAAGCTGCCATCCTCTCTGCTGTGCCCACAAACCACCCGTGGCCTCAGTGGGCCCTAGGCAGAGCTGCAGAACAACCCGTTCCACAGTGCAATCCCTCAAGCAGATCAGTTGGCACTATGGAGGTTGATGGTGTTCAGCCTTGAGTAGAGGAGGAAATGAGGCATCAGGGAGCTAGGGACCAAAATTCTTTATGCCAGTGTTGCTGCCAAATAATTCATTTTGTAGAGGAGTGGCTGCACAGGTCTGCAGAGTCAGTCCATTTGGCCCTGGTAGCAAGTCTTCTTTTGGCACCCTTACCTATTGCTTTATCTAAAGACTTTGGGTATAGATTTAGCCCACGGAAAGAGGCACCTAGCTTTTATTTGGCCAGGTACAGGATACGCAAAGTGGAAGGTGCCATGGTCCAGTCGTCTGACTGATGTTGTGAGATTGACCTTCCTAAGCTGCACAGGGATCATGCTGTTTGTGTGTTCTTAGCTTTGCAGTAGGTATGCCCCCAGGCCTACATTTGTGTTTAGTTCAGAGGTGAAATAAACCAAGATGTGCCCCTGAGGCTGACTGGCACGTTCTGACTGGATTCAGCATGTCACATAGCGCTTGTGACATAGAACTTAAGAAGAAAAAAAAAAAAAAAGAAAAATGATAACAAAATGTATGAATAAAAGAGATAGCTATGTCATAGCCACCCAGAGTATGTTTTTGTACCATAAAACCAAGAATGTATGTGGCCTGAAGGCACATGGCAGCCACTGAGAGTGCAAAGCTTGTGGAGGTACTGCTGGAGGACCGCACTGGGTCCACCATGTGCTACGTGTGTCAGATGTGGCAATTGGCTCTTCCTGTTTATATTCATACAAAAGCTTTGATGTGATTAAGAGTTTCTAATTTCCATTTTCATACATAGTTCTAGCCTGAATTCACAGTGATTTGTAGCTGCTCATTGAGACAATGTAGGTGACTTTCTCTTATTTCAGAGGAGTGTTATTCATCTTAGATAAAGAGCAGGATTACATGTGAGAGTGATTTACTGTATTAAATATTATTTGGAGATGGATTTGGAAATACTTTAAGAGGAGTTTCCCAATTGTGTGTCAAGAATGTACACTAAGTACACAAACATGACCTTCTCCACCTTTGTCCTTTTACATGAAAACAGTACAGCCCTTCAAACAATGTGTGCTGGGACATCATTGCACTTCTTGGGTGGCTCATGTCTTTCAGTCAGACACACAGAATAAGTGATATTGCAAGACTTCTGAATGTTGCTAACAGCATTCACAATTTTGTCACCAGAAATGTTCAGAAGGAAACGCATGAATTAAAAATGAATTAAAAATTAAAAATATCACATTTGAAATTGCATGTTGCTTGAGAAAAAAACCTATTTTCAGCTGCAAACTGACTGCCTAGAGTATTTGTGTGCTTTTAAACTTCTGCTAGGAAACGGGAAATATTTTCATTCCTAATGTAGATTTTTTTCATTCTCAGAGTTGAACGGTTTCAGTCTCCCAGATCCTTTTAATATTTCTGGTGCAGTATCTTAGACAACACAAGGCCACATGCTGCAAAAGTTGTGTCACTGTACTGAGGCTCTTTCTTACAGGTCATAAATTACTGCTGGCACTCATTATCTCTGAACTGTCAGGAAACCAACTGGTGTATCTGAGTGAGATGATTCAGGTTCAGTAAGAATAATTTTAGACAAATCAGGAGTTTTCTTCTTAAGTAATCTGTTATTAACTATTATTTCAAACTCCACATTTTTTTTCTTTTAAGTTCTGTGAGGCATTAAGAAGCATCAGTACCAAAAAGACAGTTATCAAAACTGTGATATCTTTGTAGCAAGCTTATTCCCCAGGATTTGCAACTCAATTTCTCAAGATTTATGCAGGTACCTAAGGATACTTACTTGAAACTGGTCTCACCAAGGACTCATGCTTTCCTTATTGCTATGTATAAAAAATGCATCTCTTATTGGGGGGAAAAAAAAAAAGAAAATTATCTTTTAACATAGCTTCTTGTCGTGGTTCAGCCCCGATCAGGACCAGACTACGCAGAAGTGGGTGCAAGAGTTAAATGAATATAAGACTAACATTGGGCCAGGATAGCTTTCCAGTCATTCTCCCCAGGAAATGACAGCTACGTCTTTAATCACACCAGCCCAGGTCCTCCAGTGGATATCCCTGCTGCACTTTGCTGTCATGACTTTAGATGTTGCCTGAAGTAGGGACAGCAGACCAGAATGATGCTGCTCAGCCAACCCTGTTCACTGCCAGGCCATCTCAGCACGGACACATACAATTTGGTTGTCCCTGTTACAGGGAAAATAGTGTCTGGCAGGGGGACAAGATAGACAGCTGGGGATAGGAGCACCCAACCGTGATCTGGGCCCACAGGCTCCATTTGCACAAAAAAAAAAAGTTGCATGGCTTCTATTTAACTCTGTTTTAAAATTGTTTTTGCAGGCAGTGCAACTGCCTGATGAATATGCTTATTCTAATAAAGTTTTAAACTGTTTCACTAGTGCTGGCTCTGGTGCTTCTGGCAAACTGGTTGAGAGATAGAAATAGCCTTCTGAAAAGTATGAACTGGTACTTTTTCTTCTGTGTGAATTCCTGCTATCAGCTCTCTGTAAGTTCAGACAGGATCTGGTGCTAGCTCTTGGTGGGCTGAACAGGGGCGCACTGCAGCTCTTGGTGGCACTTCATCATTACCTGTAACTTGGAATTGCACCCTCAATTGGCTTTAATTCACTGCATCTCCTGAATTAGGTAGATCAGTTTAAAATACTGTATTTAGCATGTTGCAGAAGATGCTCTGGCAAACCCTACTTTAGCAGTCTAAAAAGTTACGAGTCCCTCCCTCCCCACTCCACCGCCCAACTGGAGATGGCTGCCCTCACAGCACTGGGAGCAGAAGGAAAGGTCTATCAGTTGGGTGGAAACTGTCAAATGTTGCCATAAAAATACCTTCATCAGCAGTGTTAGCTTTGGCACAAGTGCTCCTGCAATGGAAATAACCCCAGCTGAGGTTAAAGTGAGTGCTCACACTCACTTTCTGTGCTCAAACTGGGAGGAGGAGAAGACAGAGGGAAAGGGAAAAGGGGACTAAGTAGTCCCCAGTGGAGGACAAGCCTGTTGGTTAGCAGATACTTTTACTCTGTTATGGCTCTGGTTGTTCTGGAAGATGACTTAATGAAGTATTTGCCTGAGCTTTTACTTTAATGCAAATTTTTTGGATGTATAGTTCTTAAATTGACCTAAATGCTTTTATTACATGGAGAATTGTTATATACAATGAGTCAGATAAGTAGGAAAAAAATCTGAGATGAGTAAGGAATTAGCTAATGGGGATATGACAACAATTAGTGCTGAAAGCGGAAAAGTTGGCTAGAGAGAGGTAAGTTACTAGAAAAATTCCTGTTGGTCTTCGGACCAATTTAATAAACCTTTGGAATAAAAGAAGAACTGTACTAATGAAATATGCTTGGAGTTGTAATCAACAAAAAAAGAGGATTAAGATATCCCTTTTTTAAGGAGAAGGAAGGAGCTTGATTGTCTTGCAAATCAGACAAATGAAAGTGGTGTGATATGAGGAACAGAGTGCCTTTCCAAGGAGGTGACATTCAGAGTTTGAATGACTGGTTTAGAAAAACAAAGCCAGAAGGGATTTGATTACTACCTGTCTGGAGGATAAAAATCAGGGAACACTTAGGACTGTTTCAGTTAATGGGCTGTCTTAGTGTATAAACAGATGATCTGAAAGAAGACACATTTAGATTAGAACTTAGAAAAAAATTTCTGAGCATCATCAGAGGAGCAAAATTCTGCAACAGCTTCCCAATCGAAGAAGTGGAGACGCTTGCCTGGTTTTGCCTGTGCTCTTGGGTAATTTACAAAAGGTTTTGTGTGATGGGGATGTTTGTGACAGTAGGAGACTGGGCATGAGATGCAGAAATCAGTATCCTTTTTCCTGGCTGGGAATATCTGGAAAAAGCCCTGTTGACGTTATCATGAGTTCTGTTCATAAGCTACTCAAGCTGCTTACTTCAGAGTGTGATCTTTCCTCTTCTGGTAATTTCATTAGGTCGCTAACAAAACTGACATTGATTTATCACTGGCTTTCAAAATTAACAGCCTGTTGCTCGGAACTGAGAAAGGTCACACCTCTCTCAGCTGTTTTTGCAGGTTGTCGGCACAGCTAGATCAAACACTGTGCCACCGGTATGCAGTGAGTCAGAGCTTTGCAAGTGCTCTTTTGCCACTCAGATGGCTAGGGATTTACCCAAGTTTCTGTCAATAATTCCCGTAGAAGGAAGATGTGCCAGGTGTCTGAGTATTGTGAACCAAGCCCACGTGGCCACCTGGGCTCAGCAGAAGGCTGTTGGCCCTGACCCACTCAAGATGTTCTGATCCCTCTTCCTGTAGGGTGGAACATCAAAGATTTGTGAACTTCAAGCAGAGGCCTTGGATGTAGCAATGTATTGCCAATTGCCATGACAGTAGAGAACATCCAGTTAAAATAGCACATGGATTAGCTTGGAGAGTATTTAGATCAGGCAAGCAGCATGTTTGTTCTGTGCAATTTCCAGGATTGCTCACCAGAAAAGTTGCAAGTTCCTGTGTCTACCTGTGAGTATAGTGGCTTAATGAGGGGATAACAGAGCTTTCTTTATTTAGCAGCAAATTCTATTAGTCTCAGCTTTGTTCATGAGTTGGTTTTTCAATTTTACTGACATAACAATCCCAGCCTTTTAACTGTAGCTGGAACCATATCTCTGGGAACTCTGATGAGCCACTGGTTTCCTATGCGGCCCTTATCAGGCCTCTAGTCTATATCTATAGGCCTGTTATTGTATAGGAAAAAAAAGTCTACAAGAGTGGTCTATGGTGTTTTCCAAGCTTTCTCCAGTCTTTTGAATAGATGTGCTCTGATAGCATTCTCATCCTAAAGATGATCCCCTGGGCTTTCCATTTTTATCATCATTTCCCCGTGCTTGACACAGATACACAGATAATTTCAAAAGGATTTTGCTTGATTCAACAACTGTGTGCTCTCACCTATGCTGAAGAGCATCTCTGTGTGCGCGCATGTGTGCATGTGTGCTGACCGGAATGTTTAAGACAGCTTTTGTCCAGAGAAATCTTTTATGTTGGAATCAAAATATCCCTGGAGATGTATGCAATTGTGTTGCAATTCTTGATGGAAGTGAAACCTGCTTTCTCCTCCTACCCATCCAGTGCAGTAGGTAGGCTATGATCAAGACAGGCTGCTTGATATGCTGAGTGACAGCTATCCAGGGAGGTGGTATGACAGCCTGTTATTTCTCAGAAATGTCTATTCAGTGGAATATGTCACATTTCCAGCCTTTCACTCCATTTTAAAATGGAAAAAAAAGACAGAAATACATAATTTTTTTGTAAGATGGATGCTTATAATTCATGCACACCTCTAATTCTTGAGATTTTTCTAAGAAATATAACATGAAAATTAAAGTATTGTGTTAGAAAATAATTGGTTGACTGAAGAAAATGAAACATTCTTAACACTTTAACGAGCTCTGTTACCTACTACCTATGCAGCTCCATACCTATATTCACCTGAATTATGCTGTTGAAACTATATACAGTAATGCACCTGAAACAACCATAAATTAAATACCTTTCAAGTGGTTTAAGGAAATAGAAAGTTATTTTTATTTTTTTATAATTTATATGAGACTCTAAATTAATGAACCATCTTTAAATAATGTTTTAAAATTAAAATTGTGCATATAATGAAACATGGAGAAATTTGTAATCCTTGTTTAAAACCAGTATTTAGGATTATTTAAGGGGGGAGTGGTATTTAGAAAAAACAATCATTTTTTGTTCAAGCCAACTAACTGATCACTCTGATAGAGCGGTTCTCCATGTACTTCTGGTGATCTGCAGTGCTGGGCAAGGCCCAACTCTGATTTCTCTACTTAGCTCAAGATCATTCTGCTTCTGAGTTTCTCTAGATGTATACTGTTTCCAGCCTGGGAATTTTATCAGGGTAACTATTGTGGACTTTTCTACAATGCTTTGAAGTGTCCCACAGCCTGAACTGAACAGCCTCGTAATTTTGTACCCCCAGATTCAGTTAAATCCAGTGTTTCCCATGAGCCTTGATCTCAGTGTCATACTTGTTGGTAAATGGAGATGAACTCCACGTACCTGCTTCAGTGTTTACTGATGACTTCATATACTGGTGACTTTACTAATTTTTTTAATTTACCACTTGAAAACTTGATGGGCAGGCCCACGTAGACGCAGTTAGTCTGGTGCTTTCAGGAAATGCCAAATTTATTGCATCTGCTCTAAGCAAGAGGGTATACACATATACCCAGAAAGTCCTGGCTTGTGCAATAATGTTCTTCACAGTTGTTCCTTGGTACGAGTGGACTCGTTTTGGGTAAGAACCTGATTTGCAATGGGATGTTCTTGGAAATTATTAAACTTCCTGGGACACTTCACCACCTGGTAGTTACTGGACAAGTTACCTTATCAAGGTAAAATCAAATGATGTATCCAGTCTGTTACGAAAGCCGTCATCAGTCAGGCTTCACATGTGCTTCCAGCTGCATAATCACCTTCACTATTGCCTTTTCCTCTTGGCTGTAAAGGAATTGAGTTCTTACTCATCACCCTGTCTGACATTTTAAGTAAATGAAACAGCAGCAAAGTGTACACAGCGAAGATGCCATAGCTTAGAAGACTTCAGCTTCAGCATTTTGGAAGTCATCACTGACATCACTACTGCTGCGGGGGCGGGGGGGGGTGTGCATGTGCACATATGATGTAGCAATCATAGCGATTAGTGGGCTACTAGCAAAGAAGGATTTTGCTCCAAATGCTCCCTTGTGCATTGTCATAAGTGCATCTCTGTTCTAAGCAAAGAAAGAAAGGATCTGATGAAGCAGGCTGAGCTTTGCTGTGCAACCTTAAAAACTGTTTCATAGCTAGCAGCTTTATGAAGTTGCTCTGAAATTCTCTGAATTGTCTGTGTAGCTTTTAAGCCCTTCTGATAACTGAAAGGTGGTGATGGTTCTCTTGGAACAACTGGTGTGGTTTGGCTGTAGAAATATACTTACTTGCTGTGGGAGAGGCAGAGACATTCTGTTGCAGCAGAACTGTGTAGGACCCAGTACATCGTGACCTGGGTCCTGCTCAGCAGCGCTCAGTGGTGCTGCTATAGGAATGATTAATTAATGCTTAATGAGAAACTAGCAAAGAACATGTACGATAAGAACAGCCCTAAAGTTGTTACAGTTTTAGAAAGCAACAAAAAGTGTGCACTTTTTTTCCTGCGTGCAGATAGGTACCTGCAATGTCATTGCAGCTGTCACTCTTCATTCCTGCTCTGACAGCTGTGGGTTCAAGATAAATGTGAAGTTTCTGCTTGAAGGGAAAGGAGACCTAAAGAAGGATAACAAAGGGTTTGGGGATGGTTTACTGTGAGGAGAAACAAAATATTAGAAAACATCAGGTCTGTTCTGTCCAGTATTTGAGATACTTTAGATACCAGCCAGCACCGCGAGCCCCCCATGGTGGAGTTAGACACCTTAGCAGGCAGGTGTGGGTAATGATTTGTACTGTATCAGTATGGTCAGTGGTGGATTTGGTTAAACCCTAGAGCATTATATCTAATATTGCTTGCAATTCTTTAACTGTTCTTTATGTTAGTGCTGGACATGGGTGTTTCATGTCCGGTCCTTTTTCTTATTTTGTTGTGTGCCTCCACAACTCTTAGTGGGCTATGGAGTTTAGGTAATTAGGCATAATGTTTTCCTTCCAAATTCACATATTTGTGAATTGACCAACCTCCCTGCCCACTTCTGTGTCCCTCTCCCCCCAAAAAAAAAACCAAAGGGGCATGCTTATATAACTCTAACAATAACAAACACCAAGATGCTATACAATGCTTTACCTAAAAGCATCTCTGTAGGAAATAATGCTGTAGCATTGTACCAACAGTGTAGCAAAGCTCAATGCAATGTCTCAGGGACCTTGCTTATTTAAGAATTAATCCAGTATCACTTATTCTCCCTCTTATACTCATGAGCACCAATGTGCATGTGTCCAGGTGTGTACATATGTCTAGTGTTCAGGCATAAAGATGGTGGCCTGGTCAGGTTTTCTTGCCATGATGCATAAGATTGTGTCTTGAATTCTTCATAGCTTGGTGACCATGTGCTGGTTTTGGTAGTGTCTTTTGTACACGTGGAAAGCTGACAGGGCTTACTCTCTATTTTCCTTCTCTTCTTTTGAGTCACCAGGATCTATTCACTGTCCTTTGTCTCCTGATCTGGAAGCCCTGCCTGAGAAGTGAATGTCCTGAAGATGCATGAAGACCTTGGTGACAGGCTACCCGAGATGCCACCACCAGCTGCCATTATCACAGCCCTTTCTCTGCTGCTCCTGCCGCAGACTTTCCCTTCCATTCCCCATCTCTACAGGTCTTAACTTATTTATTACAGTTCTGTATGCCTCAAAATATCAGCCTGTCTGCAGTAAGGTGTCCAGCACTGAAGGATGCTGACACTCTGTGCAGCTGTGTTACTGCAAAGCAGTGATATAGTCAAGATGCATTAAGACTGAAGTAGGACAGCATGATCCTGTTGCCATGCTGGTGCAGACAGCCAGTATGAAGGATGCAAACTTTTGATGCTGTGTTTGTGTCAGCATAGTGGTGTGCAACTTTTATAACAATGAAGTCAAGCTTTGATGATACATTTCACCTTAGGTTTCTCATTGTTCACCTTTCTGACTGTAAATGCAACTTCAATATTTTCCTATTTTCTGTATTCAGTGATGTTGTTTTGTTGCTGTTACGTTTGCAGAAGTTGTGTTTGTGTACCCTCACAAATTGCACTGAAAAAATCTAGGCCAAAATAATGGTGTGGTTTTACAACTAAGGACTCTGAAGTTGGATGGCTGAGGATGTTACTATCTGAGAGGCCTGGTAAAAGGATACCAGCCACCAACCAGCTCTGCTGGGAAAGCAGTTTTTGGGATTCTTTCCTAGTCCACTTTTATAAAAAATCATCAGGATTAGCCAAAGAAGTTTTCTTGGTGAGATAAAGAGATATTCTTCATTTAAAAATTAAAAAAAACCTCCCACATTCCTTTCTACACCTCCACCTGCCCTTGTGTTTCCTCAGATTTGCTTGTAGAGCCAGGTTAACCAAAACCTGGGGATTAAGCTAGCTTGAATCATTTGGGCAAGAGTTGGGAAGTCCTTGGCTGAGCAAGGGAGCCCGCAGGCCTGAAGGGGTTGCCACTCCTGAAGAGGGGCTGGGAAGGACCACTTGGGTAGGGTAACCTCTTCCTCCAGAGCAGCCCAATCCACAGAGTCCTGCTGAAATGCACCCACTGCCTTGTGCCTGGCCCCACTTGACCTGTTTTTACTGGACTGTACTGATTTAGACCTGGTGTAACTGCATTAACTTCTAGAAATAGTCACATCCATCCAGGTCAGTGCAGTGTCTTTCCAATTATAATTTGAAGCACTTGTGTGTCTGTGCATTAGATCAGTGCCTTCAGTAAGTTTTTGTAAAGGATTGAGTGCACAGTGTTTTTGAGGCAATTATGACTGTGTTATCACTATGGAAATGTCAGACTGATACACTAACTGAAACATTTAGAAGGCAAAGAACTATTTTAATTTGCTAGTGATAAAGCCAGCACTTTTCCTGAAGGGAGTCGTGTCCTCTTGTGAAAGTGCAAGTGCTGGTCCCTGTGACGCCTTTTTCCTCAGCATCCTTATTCTGTCCTCTCCTGCATGCATGTCCTCTGTCCGTGGACCCTCTGATCACTCCATCCATCGGATTGTATGTGTAGCAGTTTTCCTTTGGAGGCCAGCTCCTTCTGTGAGCCCACAGAGGGGAATGGCAGGAACCTTATTCGGACTTCCCATGGGGGAACAAGTTGCTGAGGCTGCTCCTGGACTAGCTCACAGCTGTATTTATTAGTGCATAGATTTTTTTTTTTTTTTTTTGGAAGAGCAATACACAGCAACAAAATGGTCAACCTTAAACTTGCACAGAATTTTTTACTTTGGTTACACTCTGATCTTTTGAGAAATCTACCATACATCTGTTCACTTTGTGCAGGGTCTTTCATTTCTATGCATGGGAGCACTGCCCGTGGTTGTCATCGGGACCCAGTCCGTCCCCAGCTGATGCTCTGTGTACCTCAGCACCTTCTCCTCTAGTTCATTATCTCTGAGCAGTATTATTTGCAAGGTCTGACATGTTTTATTCTCTGTGTTGGCCATTGGCTAAGTACACAGCACAGTAGCCTTTTGGAAAGACTAGAAAAATCTGTGTCCACCGACTGTTCCTAGTGGGCTAGGTTAAATCTTTGTGACTTCTGAATAGGAGTTCCCATGGAAAGTTCACTGTGATTTGGCTGGTAAGTTTGGCTAGTACAACTTTAGCATGTAAGACTGCATTTTTGAAGCAAACAAATATAGTACATATATATTGAAGTAACTAACAGAAGTCTCCTCCTGAAAAATCTAATGTATTGAGCAAAAACTTTGTATGAAAGACCCAATATGTATTCAGGTTTCCAAGACTGTGCCATATTAGAAATCCTCTCCTAGTTGTGTTACATTTCCATATTTGTGTCATCAGTGTGAATTTGGAAACCCTTGCAGGAGACCTGATGGAACAACAAAGCCACATGATGAGCTGCTGTACAAATCCACTGCTCTGGAAGCGGGTTTTCACTGTATCTTTAAGCACTGCTTGCCTGGGAAGGCAGCTGTGTCCAAATTACTCTTTTCTGCTTAACAGCTCTACTTTCTGTGTTTTATGCTTACTGGTGATGATTTCATAGTGATTACTTCTTGCTTACTTTAAGCTTTAAAGTATTTTCTTGCTGCTGTTGCATCCACAGACCTAGCACAGCGACTGGGATGCGTGCTGCGCTCTGTCATCCATGCTTGGCAGGGCTCACCTCTTGTGTTTTATGCAAAGAGACGTTGGAGGACTCTCTCCTTGCAGTGACTATGCAATCCTAGAAGATGGAGTGGCAGTGAAATAAGACTTATGAAGAAAAAAGCCTAGCATTTCGGATCCCATGCTCAATTTGGAAGCTGGCAGTTAGCAAAAGCACGCATTAGCTTGGAAACGGAACAAATGTGCTGTGATAATTAGTGAGAAGCAAAGAATATGGGACCCCTGAATACCATTTTAATTAAAATAATTTATCAGAGAAGAACAGCATTTTAAACGCATGCTATTTTGGCAGCCCTGAGAGGAATATTAGTGGCAATATGAACTAGAAACTCTTGACAGTCACCTTTGGAAAAAGAACAGCTCAAACTGCTGGGTATAGTCAGATAAGTCCTTTCCAGATCCATGTGGAGCTGTAATGGAGTTACTGCCCTGCTCCCAGAAGTTAGTGATTTCTCAGCTGAGTAATTTAAGACATGAGCACTTACACTTTGCTGTGATCAAATGAGTTTGCTTACATCATCCAGCTGAGGGGGTGCTGATTTCCAACGGAGGTGAGGTAGCTAACAGCTGTGGCCAGTAGCTTTTAAACAGCTCTCACTTGATTGCTTGTAATTGCCTAATTATAGTTTAAGTAAGTCAATTAAAAAATATACTTCTACTTACACTGTCATTAACTCATGTTGGAGTCGGAGCTGCTGCCTTCTAAATAAAATTTTTAAATTACAAAAAAAAAATCACATTCCTTTTATTCTCAAACACTGCTAAATCTGTTTCCATAAATTACAATATTGTACGTTAAGTGAGAGCAAAAAGTGCTAAAATGTGAAAACCCTGGCATCCAGAACCAAGATCTTAGAGCAGCTTCTCTTTCATTTGTTTCATCAAAAATTGGCAAGTATATGAAAGAAAATATTTATCTTTCTTGTTTGTGATTCCAAGGGCCCCGTTGTCTACTCCTCCAGACTTTTTCTTCATTTCTGCTATCAGTCATCAAGGCTGTGGCTTTATGAGCCTTTGCTGGCTGACTAGTTGCTGGGGTTGTTTTGTTTCTTCTTTCCCGGGGTGCCTCACTCATGAGCCTCTAACTTTGAAGTGTCAGTGCTAGTAGGAGGCCTAAACTTAAGCAAAATCAGTTTTATGTCTTTGTCCAAAGGCACCCTGACAGCTTAGAGGCTTCCTTGCTCATTTGCTACGTAGTGACCTGCCCTAAAACCTAGATGTTTGGTTTATGTCACCATTGGTAAAATAAATCCACGCATGTTTATCCAATACAGTCTTATTATACTTTAATAATAAATTCTGCTTTCCCAGTGTCCCCAAGACTGTTGATACTGTGGGAAGTCACTGAGATGACGTGGTGAGGTGGTAAGGATTACACTGTAAGAAAATCCTGTAAACACAGAAGAACTGTCATTTGTGTGCGAACACACACACTTCGTATCCATTGCCTTTTGTTAGCTGAAGGCTTGGGTTGTGCAGTTATGTTCCTCAAAGAATGTTTGTGTCATTGTTTAATCACACACACACACACATATATTTATGTATATATTTGCGTATATAAACATAGCCTTTTGACTTGGGCCATACTTTGAGATGACACAGCTATGAAGGTTTAAAAACCACATAAGCCATAGCATTCAACTCTTTGATAATCATGAATTCAAGTCACATCTCAGAAATGCAGTTAGCTCGTGATTGCTGAGAAGCCCTGGATGAATCACTGCTGTCAGCAGCAGAGCAGCCCAGGTTGGGGAGGTTTTCTATTTACGCTGGCTCCATGGCAGAGGCAGATGTGGGAGCAAGGAGTGAGAAAGAGCAGCTAAGGACCTCAGTGGCTTTCTCTGGGACTAGACAAAGGTTATGATGGGAAGAGAAGAGACCATACTGAGAAGGACTGGGTTGGTAAATAAACACTCGTACCTGAAATACAAGGGCATGCTTAGGTCAATATTTTGCCTCTGTCATAAAAATAGGGAGGGTGAGGGTTGCTCCAGAGATGGACACATCCCCCGAACCCTACAGATACATTACTGCACTGCATCCCACAATATGTATCTTTGACGTAATGCATGTCAATCCCCCGAACCCTACAGATACATTACTGCACTGCATCCCACAATATGTATCTTTGACGTAATGCATGTCAAACTAGACAGTAATCGAGGGAAAATTACCATTTACTGGGGGTTTAACAGATGTGACATTTGTAAATATGCAGTGAGCAAGGCTGATGTCATAGCAAATACAAATCCATGGAAAATTGAGTGAATTACTGTAACTGGTAATGGGTTTCTAAGGAATCTCCTCTACGTCCAGTAAGAACCGTTCTTTTATTAGTCTGAGACCATCAGAGCAGTTTATCTGCTGCATGGGGGTTATTAACATATGCCAAGAAGAGATAGTATCAGGAACACAGAATGAGAAATAATAATTTAGGCACTGAAATGTAATGGCCTTGGGGAAACATGTGGACTGGTGACTGGATAGAGTGGTAAACCAAATATTACTGCGGTTTTCTTTCCAACTATGCCACAAATGGCTTTGTGGCCAAGAATCCCATTTAACTTCCCTGTGCATGAGTCTATAATGAAAGTATTCACGTTTGACTGTCTTCAGCGTGTGTCAAATCTTTGTTAGTGAAAGGCTTTGGGATATTGCAGTGTAAGATACTGAAGATGTGCAAGGCTTATAGTAGTATCTTTAGCCACAAATATCTCCATACACAAAAAGCCAGCATGGGGTTGACCCTGTTTCCAAAATGACGCAGTGCTTTATTTTGTTAACATGTTGCCCTTCTTTCATTCAGAAAGACTTTTCCTTACCAAAAAAGTGCTTTTATGAAATGAATATTTACGAATGAGTGTCTTAAATTATATTTATTCCATTCCACCAACCTCATTGTAAAATGAGGATCTGGCAGAAAACATGTCTGTATTGCTTCAGTCCATGCCATTCACTTGGACTACAGGATTTTTGCAACAGGGAATATCACTGACTGCCTGCACACCAAATATCTTTCTTGAGCTCTTCATGTGTTGCTTTAGTATGCTAACCGTGTGGCGGGTCAAAACAGAGGGATTACAGGAAGAGAGGGATTTGAAGGTTGATGTCATATCTATTCACACATGTATATATAGCCTGCATTACTGCTAAATTCTTGAGGCTGTTCTTACAGATAAATCATGAGCTGTATGTAAGCAAGTTGACTGATAATGCTTCTAGCAAGAACAAAAAAAGTGAGCATAACTGTGGTTTTAACTGCAATAGGTTGATACTCATTAGTTGCCTTTAAACCATAGCAAAAAAAAAAGAGGCATCTGTGAAGAGCAGTTAAGAAAACAAAGTAATTCGAATATACAAACATAATAAAAAAGAAGACTCTCCACATTTGAAGGAAATTTTTAAAAGTGACAATGAAAGCATTTAGTGAAAGGGCATAGTATTAGTCTGATTGCAAATGTAGTCACTGAGTATAACTAAACTGGGGTTTAAAAGCTCCTTGGTTTTGCAGTTAGCTGTGAAAAAACACAATGAGGGGAAGGAAATAAGTTCTAGACCTTCTTCTGTATCTGAGTTTTCTTTCTATTCATGAAACAGTTGGGAACAGAGGATTCGTCATTTCTGTCTTCTCATTAAAAGCTTGTCCTCTTAAAATTGTGTAATTTTAGAGAGAACTAAAAGGATACTGAAGATTGCTTAAGATACTAAAAATTGCTTAACCAGTCAAGAAATGAAATAACTAAGCTATACATTTTCCACTGAGTTTTGGAAGATGCTGCAAAAAGGAATTTAAAATGTCCTGTGTCTGTCCCACAGAAAATGTGGGAGCAAACTCCATTTTTGCCACTGCATTCACATAAAAAGTAACTCCATGTTTCAGTAATAGGTCATGACAGTAAAACTGTTGTCACAGAGGCCAGATAGAGCTTTTGAGCAGCATTTAGGATGCCTACTGACTTCACTTGTTTGAAAGCTGAGTATTGATTTACATCTGACGAGAAAGGACAGCAAACCTCCAAATTCACTAACCAACTGAAAAATAAGAACATATATTTATTGTCTAGATATGCTTTTTAAATTCCTTCTTTTGTTATTGCCTGACATTGGAAGAGTGTTGCTATTTCTGTACTGATTTTTTGGGATATGCTTTTAATATCAATATGACAGAATCCAGCTGAGTATCTATGGATGGATACCTGATAGAAATGAAGAGCTGAAGAATGTTTATTTAAGAATCTGTTGCCTCTACAATTCTGAATAGTTTTTGCCAGTCTTTTAATTTAAAAGTCAGAAACTCAAAGCCTTTGGTAAGGGATATACTGTTAGCTAAATAAAGTGTAGGGTTGGCTGAAGTTAGGATGCCTCCATGGCTTTTGTTTCCTCTCCTGGTTCCTTGCGGTGTCCACCTGCTGCTGAGAACCAGAGCTTTTATTTTCTGAGTTATATTTTCGCTCTTCTCTACTCTCCTGGGGTGGTTTGGAAGCATAATTTAATGTAGTGAGTCACAAGCTCAGTTTCATCACATGAAAATCAGGTGAAAACAACCATCAATTATGCCAAGGGATTTTGTCCCCCTCATCCCTCCTAGCTTGTTTCCCTGTTTCAGTCGGGGTTCAGTCACCTTATGCCAAAGATCTGGAAGCAACATCTGGGTGTGAATAATTCCAATATTCTCTTTGTAACAGGCCTGTTTGGTGCTTCCATGTAAAATAAACTTGCAGGTGTCAGCTGAGCTGTGCCCCTCTGTTGGGTAATACCTGCGGGGTGAAGGCTTGAGCAGCATGCCAGAGCTGCAGGTCCCTCCGAAGGGTTGGCTTCTGCTTTGGTGGAGCTATTGATCTCTTGACAGCAGGGAAGCGTGGTCCTGCTCCCTGTCAAAGGGAGGATCCTGGTGCTTTATTGCAAGTGGACTCAGAGGAGAGGAGGTGCTGGTATACTGCTGGAGTCAGCACGGCGAAAGCAGCAAAGAGAGGTCATTCTGGAGTGCATCTGGGACCTGCAGGTGTCTTGTTTTCATTACACATTTCAGAAACTCAAATTAATAACTGTTATTATTTTTGCACTGCTTAAGAGGGAAACGATACAGCCTTTCTCTGGAGCTGAAAATCTCCAAGTGTGGCCTAGGTTGCACAAGGTAAATGGCCTTCTTAAGGCCTATGTCCTTGACAATGTACTTGCAGTGCTGTTGTTGATTTATGCTGTCATGTTTGTCCTGTTCCAGAAATGCAAATATTTTCTCAGGTATTTAAAAAGCCACATCCCTGTTTCAAGTGAAAAAATATCCATCCCTTACCCTTCTAATTATATAGAATAAATCTATTCAAAAATTTCAGCTTGAACAGAGCAATAAATAAAACACATGTCCAATAATATATCCATCAAAGAGCCTATTAGTTGAATAAATACATCCATAACATCTTTACAGAACATTGCCACATCAAACCTCTCACTTGTACTCTGCCTCTTCTCTCTCTGGCTTCCCACAAAATTTAATAAGATGTCAATAGACTTGAGCTAAAGACCAGAATTCTTTGTATTTGGGAAACGACACTGACAAAATTAATGGACAGTGAGAAAATTACTATCGGTGTATGTGAGTTTGTTCGCAAGCCCCAGAATTGTCCTGGTTTCTGGAAGGTGTCTAGCATTGGACAGGTTCCTGAGCAGGAGCCTGCAGTACCACAGATCCTCCCCGGCGTGCTGAGTGGGTAGGGCGAGCAAGTGTCACGTTGTCTGGATGCAATGATGAAGAAGGTATCCAAACCACATAACAGACTGCTGTGGATGCTCTTCAGTTGCTGCAATTAAGATGAACAGGCCAAATCACTGTAACATATTGTATGGAGATGGCTGGCATGTTGCTCTGAAAATGAGATCTGTAGCTTTTACGCATAAATTATTCTGTGCAATGTGAATTGCACCTGCCAGGTCTTATTTAAAAGACACAGGCTGAAAACATAGCAGCAGGAAAGAAATGAGAATGTCCGTATTCATCTTGGCTTTGAAGTCTAAACAACAATTTAAATATCTATTATTGATTTGCTGCAGAAGCATTGGAACGGCCAGCAAATAGTTTTATTCCACTTTAGCTGGACGTGCTGATATTTGCCCAGTTGTCTGATTGTTCCATGCATGCATAAGTCTAAGCCAGTGGTATGAATAAAAAAATAAGAAAGCCATCAACTCATTCTAGGGCAACACTGATCATGTTCTGTTTCACTTTGTGAGAATACATGCAAGGGATTCATGAGTTTACTAACCAAACATTTCACCTTTAAAATTAGCTTTTTAAAAAAAAAGCCAAATATATCATTCTTACTTGAAAAAAAAAGAATAACATACTCTAATTATCTTTCCCTTTAACTCCTCTGAATTCTGCCTTTCTCCTCTTTACATCACAGCCATCTAAACAAGGAGGTAAGTGCTGTGTCCACCGGATGCAGAGGTGCTGTTACCCATGTTGCCTCCAGATGCTGCTTGGGTTTGGCACTTTGGGATAAGCCTGGGCTGCTTTGGAGGTGCGAGCTAAGACTTCCACACCGTCAGCCACTGCAGCATATAAATGTACCTGGTTACATCTCTGCTGGTTTGGTTGCAAATGCTGCGTTGTACAGCTTTGCGTGGCCCACAGTGAAGCACCACACTCTCTGTCTTACTCCGTTTGTCTCTCCTTCCCCTAGGGCTGTGCCTGGGGCCAGCCTGCCCACCCTGCAGAGTGGGGTAGGGGCAGGTGGGAGTGCATGGGGGCACCTTCCACCTCCTACCCCTTCCCAGCTCCATGAGGCCCCGTAAACGTTGGACCGGTTGTATCAGCACACCTGGTCTGCTGGGTGCCCAGTATCTGGGCTGAGACTGGGTGCAGCAGGTGACTGGGTGCATTTTCCCCCTGCCCTTAGCTTTCACCGTGCTGATCTTTGCTCCCCGTGCACGCTGCCATAGGCACGGGACTGGTGAGGGAGAGGAAAGCATTGGTGGGTAGGAGGCGTTTTTCCTTATCCTGTCCTTTTTCTGGCACTGTTTTTGCTTTGTGTGATGGGAAGGCAGCTTGTGGCGTGCCAGGGGCTGCCAGGACACTTGACAGGCTCTCAGCACACTGGCCAAAAACCTTTGTTATGCTCAGTGCCTTGATGAGTACGTGTTTAGAGAGGGCCCACCACAGCGAGGTCCTCATCTTGATTACACCTCTTGTGTCAGCATGATGCTGACATCCCACCTGCTGCCAGGGATTTACCAAGGGGGACAAAGAGGAGCGACAGCTTTTGGGGTGGTGCAGCCTGGCGATGCTGCTGCACCCACCGTGGCAGCTCCCTCCTCCCCACGCTGGTTGGGCTCTGGCTACCTCTGGTGGGGAGAAACGCTCGCATTGGAGCACGTGTGTTTCTTTTTCTCCTGTATAATGAGCTCATGACCCCTAAAGGAGATGCTCCCATTGTAATGGGTCCATTTTGTGGTGGCCCGTGTAGCTTTTATCACCGCTTGGGCCAGTATGGCTGTGCATATGGAATATCAGAGATGTTTGCTTTCTCCTGTTGTGCTCCATTAGGATTAAAAAAAAAACAACCCAAGGAGCGCTTTGGTAATTCTTATATAAAAAGCAGATACCTGCAGTTGGTAGCTCATGTGTCTAAATTAACGCTGTGGTAAGAGGCGATTGTTCCAAGAAGGGGTCTGGGGGAGGCAGATAGGGCCGGTTCCTTTAGAAACCTTGTCCACACAGTAGCGTTGCAACCCGGTGCCAGCACCGGCTTATAAACACATCAGCTTCTTGGCAGGGGAGCGAAAGGCAGGGTACGGTTTGAACCACAGACTCATTTTAAGAAAAATGCATCTTTTCTTCTTACTCCTACTCTTTGTACTCTTTGTACTGTGGTATTGCCATTATATGGAATGCGATTTCTGACCTATGAAGTGATACGCTCACCGTGTCTATATTCAGTAAAAAGGAACAAGTTAAGTGGATCTGACGATAGCTTCTGTGCAGCTGAGGCCGACTGCAGCATGGCCAGGAGTCTCTTGTATCTGTGGTGAAAGAACAAAATTTAGCAAAACATTTTAGAGTGTTCACAGAAATCTGCAATTACAGTACAGCATTCTGCCAGTCAGACTCTTGAAAAATCAATAGCAAGGTACACACTCTTTTTTTTTTTTACAGAGAAGGTTACAATTTTCTTACAGCAACAAAATTAGCATTAAGAGCTGGCTTCATGCAGACATTTATATGCTGGCATGAGTCATGAACTTGAAAGGAGTCTGCCTAGGTAATTAATTTTCTCTGTGTTATTACAGATCTTGTTATTTACTCATGTATTTTTTTAAAGGATCCACTTAAAATTTATTTTAACTATAAGATTTTAGTCTGAATTTAATTTTAACAGTAGTCTTCAGCATGGTTTCCAGTACAGGAGATGGTGGAAATTCAGTTTTGAATTCATGAGAGTCTTGTGCTTTAAGTACTTACCTGGCATTGACTGGGTCTGCCACCAACAACCAACCCATGTGTGTGATCTTCTGCAAGTTGTTCCCTGCTTCAGCTGCCATCTTTAAAACGGGGCAAATTATATTCATGGTAGAAATGTCCTGGGAATTGAAAGTCTTTCTGAAGAAGCCTGATTTAATGATGGCAGAGATTCCCTGAGCACTGGTCTGAAGTGTCGCATGTCACAAAGCTGTGATCTTGCAGGGACGGTGGAAATGCCACTGTAGATGTGTGGAGAGAGCGGAGTCATTTACCTTGTTCTTGTCAGGCTGTGGCAGTGAGGAAAACAAGCACAAGCAACGCTCACTCTCATAGCAATGACCTATTTGCTTCAGACTGACGTCCCTCTGGAAATCTCAGCGAGGGAGACTCGTTAAGTGCGGGGAGGTGCCCCAAATCTAAGACAAGCGCTGCAGAACCCTCTTCTCTCAACCCTCATTATTGCTTCTCTTGCTGATACTGACGTGTAAACAAGAAGAGGTTCAAAATACGGGGCACGATTAATTGGATCACACAAGCACGACCTCATCAGGCGGTGTCCAGTTGATGCTGAGGGTCACCTGAACACTGCTGGCAAGCCAATACATAAACACAGTCCATGCACGTGAGGAAAAAGAGAAGTTGGTTTGCATCCCTGCAAACTTCTCTTTCTGACCCGTGTATTGATGTGGTCTAGATACCCATCTAATTGTGCTGGTGTAAAGCTTCTGAAGGCTTTCAGTGGAACTGCCTTATGACCACAGGTGCAACACGGCATCTGCAAATAGGCAGCAGATTCCAAAATGTCTTCTGTGCTGCTGAGCATGTCACTGATGTACTTAACGTGTTAAGCCTCAAGAGTACAATACTGAATTTTTGGGATGTAAGAAACACAGCATGCTAGATTTATGGATTCTCGTGCAAACTATGGCACCAGTGAAGAATAATAAAAATAAATCAGCAATAAAAATGATTATATTAGCAAATCCATCCTTAGAAAAATGCATGCTTTGGGTCCTAAGAGCTACTGGCTTGGGAAGGGACTAGATGACCTTTGAAGGTCCCTTCCAACTCTAACCATTCTATGATTCTACGATTCTATATTTTTTAATGCTTGGAGGTGAATTTTAATGACATATTTTGAACACTAGGTATTTATCTCTTGGGAAAAAAAGTTTGTTTTTTTTTTTTTTAGCTTACTGAACTCTTCAGTAATTGATTGGTTGCCATCCATAGATAAATATATTCTAAAATGATGATTAATATGGTTTATAACTGTTACTGTGCGAGTCAGTTTGGAACAGCTTGAATACCTAATGTGATAAGAAACTGCAATCAGCTGCATGATAATATAATGTTTTTCTTAAGTTTGTGCTGTGTAACTCTTCTGGAATTTGCTTTCCTTCAGGAAGAAAACCAGGTAGTTTCTATCTGGTATTGCTTTAGAAACAAGACATCAAACCCTTTGGTTTATGTTGGATTTGTTAGCACCAAGCCCTGTTTTACACAAGGAAATAAAAGGGCTTGTTCTGGGAGAGATTTCTGGAAAAATCTAAGCGACAGAAGCATCAAAAATCAGCAGTGCTTGTGCTTCCTGAGGCATGCGCTTCTCCCCCTTGCACTGGTTTGGGGACAGTACTTCCAGAGCAGACTCACTCCATTTGACCATGTGCTGTGGACATCAAAGGTGCAGGAGTTCCCCATCTCCTCAATGTCCCAGACCGGCACGCTGAATCATTATGAGCAAATTTGCTTTCCTATTGTTCTGAACGCATTGCTGCTGGAAAAGGCCTCTGGATGAGTGGCTTGGGTTGTTAAGGAACACCATCCTTGGAGCAATATGCTCAGAAAAAGGCCTGGAAAAAAACTGTCCCAGACAATATATGGCTCAGATGCCAAAGCATGCAGCAAAACTGTATCTAGTTTAAGATGTTCCTGCTTCTTGCAAGGGGCTTGGACTAGATGACCCTTTAAAGGTCCCTTCCAACCCAAACCATTCTATGATTCTAAAACCAAGTTAAATAAACTTTGTCATCTGCTGATTGATAGCTGCTCACTAGGTATCACAATTTTGTCCTTCTCCTTGGATTTACTCTGTTCCATTTTTGAAAACCCATTTTTCAACATCCTCTTCCTTCATCTTAAAAGTAACAGGTATCAAAAGAGAAGTCCATGTTGTTCCTTATTTTCCTGGGTGTCTAGTTGTTGAAGAAATGCAGACTTGAGAAACCCATCTGGTGAACCTTCCTGAGCAAGAGCCAGACTTCTGTCTGGCCTCACCTGCGGCTACTGTCCTCCTCACAGGCTTAGTGTAAGAATATCATCTCTGTCCTCTCTATATTAGCTTAAATAACCAATAGAGATGAATATGCAGGAAAACAGCAGGGTGATTAAATGTTCCCAGCAGTGTGTTGCCAATGGGCTGTCTTCGATGATGTCCACCTCTGTATTCCACCAGATACTCCTGAGGGGAAAATACTGTGTGGTCTCTATCTGCAAAGGCTTAGTGCTGAACCAGAGGACCTGCTTGCAATCACAAATCTTTAATCTTGGAAATGAAACTGGTGGCTTTTTTTTTTTTTTTTGAGGCTGTTTCTTTTTTTTCCTCCAAGGGTATACCCTGTTTCTCCAAAGCCAATGGTGAAAACAGGCATGTGTTGAAGGTTGAGAAAAATTCCCATTGTTTAAAACAATACTTAAATGCTTTTTTGAGACAAAAGAACTGAATTGCATTTTGTTAAAACATCTTAACCCTGATAGGAAAACAGTTTCTGATTCCTGGCAAGTGTGCTTCTCTCTCAAGCTATCATTTTTAAAGGCTCACCCTTTTTCTGAAATACTTTCTAGGCTAGACACTAATTCCTCTGCTGACTTATATTTATCTATCTCACTTATTTATTTTCCCTTCCTTTGCTCTGGAGGAAGGGAGTGTCCATTTCAGGTTCTGGTTGCTTTTTCAGTAAACTATGAATTGATGCTGTTTGTGCAGCACCTGGCAGAGAGAGGTCTCTGCTCAAGCCTTGGACTCTCCAGTGATGCAGCCACGCTAAGGGAATTGCGCTGCTCTGGGCATATCACCGGTGCAAGTTGTTTGGGGAGGCCGGCGGCTCCGTGTGTTCTCAGGTCTCTCTGGCTTCCAGGCAGTGTTGGTGAAGCGATTCTGATTTAGTCATAGAATCATAGAATGGTTAGGGTTGGAAGAGACCTTTAAAGGTCATCTAGTCCAACCCACCTGCAAGAAGCAGGGACATCTCCAACCAGATCAGGTTGCTCAGAGCCCCGTCCAACCTGGCCTTGAACGTTTCCAGGGATGGGGCATCCACCACCTCTCTGGGCAACCTGTTCCAGTGTTCCACCAGCCTCATTGTAGATTTTTTTTTCCCTTGTATCTAATCTAAATCTACCTCCCTCTATTTTGAAACCATTACCTCTCATCCTGTCACAACAGGCCCTACTGAACTAGTCGTTTTCCATTGCAAGAGGGGAGGAGGTGCTGAGAGAGGTGAGCTCCCCTGTGAGGACTGGGTACAGGTGGGAGTGGGTTGCAGGGAAGCATGACGCTGGCTCTGGGGGGACCAGCAGCCACACAGACAGGTGTCTCCCACCCGGTCTGGGCTCGAGGTCCCTCTTAAGTTAAACAAAATCAGCATTCATGAGGCTGTGTCTTGGTATATGGCCGTTGCTGTGTCACCCTGCTCGGTAAATTGTTTTGGGATTGCTTGAATATTAAAAGTGTGAAGAAAAAAGACCTTTTATTATACTACATTTTAAAGAAAGCCAGATTGACATCCAAAGGTAGTCTGGCAGGGAAAGAATTACCAGTAAAGAAAATTTTGCTTCCAGCTTAGAGGGGCAATTTGCATTGCTCTGTCTCCTTTTCCAGAAAGAGACATATAAATTATTTCCTTTTGTAATAAAAAGGTTTTGTTTATTCAGCATGCTTGGTATCTAACCAAGAACTTATATTTTAATAACAGAATTGTTCTAAGACATAACACTGAAGTTTTGGTCATTTTTGATCAACTATACAAATTGCAGGCTCAGTTATTCACACTGCAGAAAGACAGGTTTTCTTCCTACCTCCTGTATGTGCCTAGAACCATGCATGGCATCAGTTTGGCATGAAGAAGTTTCATCTGAGGAGCAGTTTTGACACCTCTGAGCTTTTTGCATCTGAGTAATTTTTATACTGCAGTTCTGCAGCACATCTGTCCTTCTCCATGGGTACTAGCGAGAGGAACGAGTGTAGAAATTTCAGTTTAATACAGTTGTGTGGAGCAACCTTTGATGCATGACCACATTGATTGGAGAGGACAGAAACAAAATGTCATGAATGATGTGGCCAATGTTTGGTTAAATCAGAGCTGGATCTTGGGTTGTTTGATCTCTTTCCTCAACTCCATACTGCTCTTTTTTGAAAGTTATGTTAAAACCCCCTCACTTTCCTGTGCTTGCTTTATCCTCAGAAGGCTACGTGAAGAACTCCGTGTGACGCCAAAAGCAATATTAGTTTTTGGAATCAGCTTTCAGGATGTGCTGAAAGTTGTGTAATCAGCACCTTACCTCTCAGAAAGACTGGGTGCTTTACTCTCCTGCATCTCGCGGGCGTGTGGGGCCTGGGAAAGTTGGTTTTTTTCAGCTACTCGAGCGACCTGACTAGAAAATTAAATGATCTGGAAGCGTATCAAAAGTTTCTCCACCCTGGGTTCAAAGCTAGGCCCATCTTGACATCAGACTCTTTCTCCAGGCTATAACAATATTTTGGGGAACAAAAAAAAGAGTCAAATGAAACTTTAAAAACATCGTCGTAACTAGAAAAAGACAGTAGAAAAATGCTAAATAAGGTTATGATTTTTGTTAAAACGTAAGGGAAAAGCAGTAATAGCACAGTGAGAAGCACAGGAAAAGAAACGTGCAAGCAGGGGAGTGAGCTGTTGGCAGCACTGCGTCTTCCACAGGAGAGCTGTGTTTCAGGATAGGGGCTTCCAGGCGATCGGAAGGGATGTCTTGTGTTCTCAGCTTCAAAACTGTGTTCCCCCTGGAGACTACAACACTGCTGTCCTAAAATGAATGTGCTAAATGTCCTAAAAAAGAAAGCCCCTTAACATGACATAGTCAAGTTTTCATCTGCATTTAGTGAACTGAAACAGGAGTGAATTACCATAAAGCCCTGCCTGGGATCATACAGTGGTGCAATTTCAATTTACATTGAAGTATGGGGCAGAAACTGTGGGGCTCTAGAAGCTGCTTCAGATGTTGTTCAGCTTTCCTTGCTCCAGGTGCTGCACCCTGCGTCAGAGCAGCAAACGGATGATGGATGTCAGTACCTACTTCATTGCCTTGGTGCATGTGAACCGGAGCTCTGACTTTCAGAGATGCGGTTTCTTTTTAGATAGTTTAAATAATATTTGGTTTTAGATTATATTTATGAAGCATCTTGAAGTCTGCATAAGATAGGTCATTCAGGACTATGCATGTGTAAGCAACTTGTCTCTCCTTTTCAGCAGCTGCCTAAGCAAGTTTTGGGATTAAACGTTGTGTGTTTTGGACTGTGGTTCCACAGCACCAGTGGTTTGGCAGCAGCGCTGGATGAACAAGTTCACGCCCCTGGCACTGCGCTTAGGGTGGTGTAAACTGGTGTAGAAGCAGTGTTTGCCTTTGATGCAGCTGGGACCCAGTTCTTGGGCTTCAAGAAGTCCTTCACCCTGGTATTGCCACTGGCCCACGAGGCTTCTGAATTGCTGAACGCGTTTTACAATGCGATATGTATAGCGGAATAATTACTAAGTGGCCAAATGTGACTTGAAAAGAGCCTTTTCTTCAGTGAAGAATCCTCCTCCTGTCGCACAGTCGCTCAGAAGAGGCTAGTGAGGCTGGGGCCCTGGTCCATGTTCCCCAGAGAACGAGCTGGGGCTTTGTGGGACAAGCAGGAAACCAGTGCTGGTGCTGAGAGACACCCAGCTGGAACCATTCCCTGCTCCCATACCCCGGAGCTCACACTAAGGCAATGTTTGCCCACGGCTCTAATGAGGAAAAGCAGTGTATTGTTCATTAATCAAAATAACGAACTCCTGAGTCTCCAAGTAAGTAAATCACTTCAGAATAAGCTAGACTTGGAGATTTGGACTGGAGCATCCTGAAAGAAGAAGCAGAGCAATTTGCATGATACGATAAGGGGCAATAGTGGCATGTCTTTTTGCGGAGATCTCCTCTTCGTAAATGGTTGAGTAAACAACCCTGTGAGCTGCTGGCAAGTTTGTCTCACTTCAATATCTAGCATAGCAAGAAGCAAATAAAGAGATTATTCTGTAAACGGGTCAGGTGGTAACAGGTTGATATACTGTGGGGAACGTGGATTTTTAGAAAACAGAGCAAACTTTGCAAAGTTTGTGTATTTTTAAGGCAATCATAATCTTTTTATTAAGTTAGTTGATGAGAAATTCAGGGATGCTATCATCAAATTGAAACTGAGTTTCGGCGTTCATGAAGACATTTATGCAAATATCTTTGTGTCAAGGGTGAACATGTATTTAATTTTGTTTGTATTTTGCTTTCATGAATGATCTGGAATTTTAAACTAGACGGTTATTGCAATTTGTGGCAAGTTACTGTTTTGGAGCGCTGAAACTACCACAGGCCGTGGAGAGTTCTAGCAAAACCTGCCACTTCCAAGAGGAAGTTCAATGTCGTAAAGTTATGCCAGTGAGAGGAAAAAAAAAAAAACCAAGCTAAACTTTTATCAATTAAAACCCAGAGAAAAAAAGTAACAGTGAGGAAGAGGCTCTGTGCATTAATAGATAACAAATTAAACAGACCGCAGTGTAATTTGCAAAAAGGCAAAGACTGTTCTGGGCAAGGTTCCTAATGTTTCTGCTGCGTCTGATCCAGGATTACCTCCAGTTCTTCCCTATAGGGGCTTAGTTTTATATTCTCCTCAGGTTTGGACATAAAGCTTGCAGAATCAAGAAGCACAGTTTACAGATAATGTGTGTTAAAATAATTGCATGTTTTCGTTTCAAGTTGTATGCAGTGGAGGTTTCTCTGTGTGTGTGTGTGCACGTTGTGTGTCCCCTGGACATGCATTTGGATTATTACAAGTCATGGTGATGGTTCTGAGTTATATTTATCCTTTGTCTTCCTTTTAAGTCCTCAGGGTGATCATTTCTCTCTGAACAGCATAGGCAAGACTGAGAATACTCAATGGCAGAACAGAGAACAAATAAAAAGCCTCTTCAGTCAACAAAGGACAGGGACAGCCCAGAAAGTTAGAAAAATGGCTTTAGGCCTAAGGCCAGCTTTCACGAGAAGGCAGGTAGAGTTGGAAATACACAAAAGAAGAGGAGGGCCAGGAATACTTTAAAATTATTTTTAAACATAATTTGGTATTTTTAAAAGTTGTAACAGAAAGAAAAGAATTACTGCAGGAGACCAAAGAAATAAGCCAACAGGAAAAGGGTGAATCAAACTAGGGATTAGGGAAAATATGTAAGATTGATCAGAAAAAAAGGAAGGATTTGCATCACCCATGGAGTTTGGTGGGCTCAAAACAAGCTTAGCACTCAGAGCGTGTCTAAGGGAACTTTATTTCGTATGGAAAAACTAGTCTCTATTGAAACACAATATGGTCTCAAAAAGTGCTTGCCATCCTCAAAAACTAACTTTTGGTTAGGAGATTCCCTTAAATTAAAAAAAAAAAAATTACTAAATAGTGCGATTTTCCACTGATAATTTATGTTAGGGGCAGGAACAGAAGCAAAGTTTTGTGTGAAGGTAAAGGTTTTTCCAGCCAGTTTCATGTCTTGCTTTGCTTGGGTGAGCAAGATGTTGTCTGTGTAATGGTGCTGAGCCTTGGTGAGATGGAGATCATGGCCATACAGGTCTGTCAGGCACCAGAGAGGGCAGAATACCTCACCCTCTAAGCTTGAATCATCCCCTGCTGCGGGGTTGCCCCAGGCCAAACAGGGATGTTAAAGCCTTCTCAGCCATGGCAGCAAGAGGGAAGAGAACAACCAGGAGCTCTTGTCCCTGCAGGGTGGCTCCACTCTGCTCCGGCAAGCACCTTTCTTCCTTGCAGCTCCAAAATGTTTGGAGGGAGAGGAGCTTTCCTACAGCTCTTTTAAACTGTTTTCCCCGCAGAAAATGGAAACTTCTGCAGTTTTCTGCCTTCCCTTCACCTCACTATCATGGGCTCCTGAGAAGGGTGGAGGAAAATGTGTCAGTGGAAAAGGAGGAAAGCTCTGGTGCATGTTTGTACGGCTTTTCTGAATCCTTAGCTTTTAGGCAGAGCAAAAATAGCTTTAAAGAGAAACAGGCAGGCTTGAGTTCAGGTCCACGTCTTCAGCAGACTGCACAATTATCTGATTTGCAAACTCCGCAGTGTGATGGGTTAAGGAAATGCCCTTTTGCTTCTGGAGAATGAGCCTGAATAATCTAAATTTAGTGGTCAATTATAAAATTACCAAACAATTAGGTTTCCTTCCTTGTCCGTGCTCATAAATGGCAGTGGCCAAGATGTGCACGGGTGTCGCATGTCAGAGCAGCAGTACATGAGTGGGGCTCTCCGGGAGAGCGAGCAGAGGCTTCTGCAACAAGCCGGAGCACTTGGCAGGCGGGGGAGCGGAGAGGGTGGTGACAGCGAGGGAATGTGGGGACCGCTGGTGGCCTCCGCAGAAGGGCACGGACGAGGCGGTTGCTTTGTGTTAACCTTTCAAAGCAGTGAGCGTTTCTCAAGAGAGCCTATCTGCCTTTTTCGCTAAATATAGGACCGCCTTTCTCCTTCCGGGTCGGTAAGTGTGTTCCGTGGGCTTGGGTGTTCCATGTGGGTGCCAAAGCTTTCTGCAGACTCTGTCATTTCTTTTCCTCCTGCCCTCCTTGTGTCTTCTGTGACCAGCTCGGTAACGCACTTGCAAAAGCTTTACCTGCTGTCATTCCCCAGCATGGAGCTTGCTCCTGGTCATGTCTCAGGGAGGCAGGGGGGTGTCCAGCTGTGCAAGAGGCTCAGGTGGGATTTGGGGCTCAGGTGGGATTCACAGGCAGCATGTGATCTTTCTGATGGGCAGGCTTGTCTGTCAAAGAGTGCTCC
This sequence comes from Chlamydotis macqueenii, assembly GCF_036417535.1. Lineage (NCBI taxonomy): Eukaryota > Metazoa > Chordata > Aves > Otidiformes > Otididae > Chlamydotis > Chlamydotis macqueenii. The sequence continues at coordinate 136,616,665 of NC_141556.1, forward strand.
ACCCAGCTTTACTTCTCCCCATCACCGATAAATTAAAATGAAACTCAGAAGAGCCTTCCTGCACAAGGTCTTGTTCTCTTGGCGGGAGTCTGCACATCAAAGGACCGTGTTTCATGTTCATGCACTAATGCAGGTATTTCTGAGCTGAGTCCACACCAGTCCTCTGGCCCCAAGTTCAGGAAAGCATTCTTCTCCAAGGGGACTCTTGAGCACCTGCTTTCATTTGCAGATATGTTTTTATGGCATCCTGGTTTCTAGAGTGAAAGGCAGGTTAATGTCCCATGGAATGGGGCTCGGGTGGACAGCAGTACTGCAACCTGTGACTACATCCCTTTCAGCTTAGTGAGACCTAAAGGCCTTCTCTGCAGAGAAACTTGATCCATCTAAACCTGAATCTTCATGCAAAAGCTTGAGCTAGGAGACGAAGTGAAGATTAAATAAAATCTGAAATTTAAAATGCATTCATTTAAAAATTAGTATTTCTTTTTCATTATTCCTATTTATTGTTTGAGCAAAAAATGTCATTTTTACTGATTTCAGTTTTTCTCTTTGTCCGAAAGCAACTGTCTTTGCAGCCATTGTCTTTTTCCTGCTCTATATTTCTTTTTTAAGACATTCAGGTTCATGGATCTCTTTTTTCCACCCCTTTTCAAGCTTTATTTTGTGAGCAACTCTTTATAGAGGAGTCCAGCGTTTGTAAACCTTTGCTAGTGGCATGGTGGGAACGCTAGTGATAGCGCTGCCTTTTCCTCTAAGGGAATCATTGATGACAGATGAAGTGCCAAACTCCTGTGAGATATAGGTACATCAATATAAGAACTAGCATACTGGCGGAGATGAAGAGGATCCCTGACACCATAATGCTGTTTTCTATGGTTAGCAGGAATGATGTTTAAAGAAAGTGTAGAAGACAGTAGAAAAATGAAGAAGTAAGTATTAGATATAAAGGTATGTTTTCCCATTCCTGATGGTTAGAGATTTAGGGTCTTCTTGAACTAGACAATAATATGAGTGATTTTATTTAACATCCACTGGTGGCTGGGAACTTGTCTATTTGGTTTTCAAACCCGTTTTCACTCCTGGCTCTCACAGTTATGACAGTGAATTCCATGATGGAGTTATGTATGAACTTGATGATGTTGGAGGTCTATTCCAACCTTAAAGATTCTATTATTCTATGGCACAGAAAAATACTTCATAACGCTGATAGGGCCTGTCCTTTCGTGGAAAGGGAAAACAACAGGTAATGTAACCTCTTTTAGGAGTAAGAAGCCCTGAATATGCAGGGGTTTTACAGCGAATGTACAGTTCCACAAAATTTTTGATTACTCCAGTTTAATTGCAGGTCACTTTTGAAAGGCAACCCATAGCCATCCATCCCTCCCACTTTCCCTGCACCAGGTATAGCAGTTGAGCAACCTCAGTGGGAGCTGATCTGACAGCAAATGAATCCACTAGAAGGCTATTAATTTTCTTTCAGAATAGCAGCCTTACCACACAGCCACTGAATCAGGAGCATGCGGACAGACATGAGGAAAGCAGAGGGATGCAGCCCACCGCCAGATGGGTTAAGTCCATCGTAAGTCTGCACAGGGTCTCAGTGGCAGGAGTGTTGAGAAGTGTAGAAACTTGTTTGGTTTTTAGTAGTCCACCAAGACAAATTCCGCCCTCAGTGACACGGGCACAAGAGCCACCCAAGTTTGGACAGAACACAGTTTATTAACTGCAAGGAGAACGATGGGCTTGTTCCTATTGTGCTTGAGTAGGAGGAGACTCGTAAAACTAGTTCTCCAATCCGTTTCCCTTACCTCACTTGGAAAAAAAATCCCACCAACTATGCTACAAATGGTAGCTGCAAGTTTTCCTCCTCTCTGTTATTGCTCTTCAGATCTTAAATCGAGATTTTCCATTACAACAAGAGGCATTAATGTACTGCTGTCTTGTACAATGCACAGTGCTTATCCACATATTGGCAGCGCCTTTGTGTTCCAGTGCTGTAGGGAAGAAGTAAGAATTTACTTGCAGACGAAGTGACAGGCGCTGTCAAGTTCACTTAGGTATTTGGATTGAACTCCTGAATTTAAATCCAAAGAACATCGATTAACTTAATTTCTTTTCCTTAGTAGATATCTCATATTATTTAATTACAATAATACCAATTTTGCCAGAGTGTTATTGATCATTTAATAATATTCAGCTGAAAATAAATGTGACAGTTTAAACATGAAAAGATCCCGAGTCAGCTGAAAAAGCCATGAAGCTCAGACTTTAAAGAATTGGCAGGTTCTAATGGAGATTTATTTCTTATATCTATTTACAAAATTTTGTCTTATTTCTTTTTTAAAACTGAGGGAGGGGAACATCTGAGTGTCCCTTCCCCCACTTAAAAAGTCAGCAAAACTTTGCTAAGAAAACAAACAGAAAAGTCTCCAAGTAACGCATGAGCTCCAGAGGAATGCTATGGTCCAGCTGCAGCCGGGGCTGAGGGACATTGGTGGCTCCAGTTGTTTGTTTCTTGCAGATACAGAGCACTCTCCTCCCTTCTGCTCAGAGTGCCCCTGCATTTGTTTTGGTTGGATTCCCACCGAAAATGGTAAGAGTGTAGGTCTGTGTGTCATGACAGCCCTCGAGCAGCAGAGCTGCCACATTCTTCTTAGCCTCCGTCAAGTGGGCACCACAGTTCGTGCTCCGGTATCTCCTGCGGCCTTCCTTGTGCTGCAGCTGTGGGGCGATTACATGCTGCACTGTGCAAAGTGAAACATGCTGCTCGTTGGATGGTATTTCAGAGGTGAATCCAGAGGAACTGATAAAAGGTCATGACAGAAGGACAGAGGGGGCAATATGGAAGGTTTCCCTGGGTGAAGTTCTGCCACGGCTTTCTGTCCAGTTGAAATAATAACGCCTGAGAGACAGCTTCTCCGTTGGAGACCCTTAGCTGGACCTGAGGTCATCCTGGAGGTAGCAAATACAGCTTTGACATGGCAGATACAGCACCCAGAGGTGTGTAGCTTTCTCTGCCTTTGGTTCAGGAACAGTTTTCAAGAAGAAAGCAGGAAGAATCCCATAGCTAGCATTTCCAGGGGTCACTGTGGGATTCACCACACTGCCCTAAGGCTTTGTGAAGAATCACAGGAAAAAAAAAAATCAAGTTAGACTGAGATGTAGACAAACATTTAAGCATGTACAGAGCTTTGAAAGTACGAACAGTCTTTGGACTACAACCATACGCAAAGCTATGCGAGTAGTTAACTGCTACCTCGAATCACAGCCATTGTCAGCAGCCTGTGATTAAATAAGGAGTAAGAGGAAGATTTGTATTGCATTTGGGATGTTTCACAATGGTTTTGAACTATAGTAACACAATACCAAGAGCATTCATTCACAATTCAGTAGGGTAACTACAGCAGTCTAAAAATCATCCCATTTGTCAGAATAATCCAGATGGTAGACAGACATATGCAGGAATCCTCTTCTGGATCCCTCCAGGCTGATGGAACAGGTCACCGCAACCGTCTGTTCATCCCTGTACTGTGCTGGTAGGTCTCAGAGGTACCAGCAGACCAGGATGCATGAAAGCTGGCTGCTTATGGTTCAAGCAAAAAGTCAGTCAGATCTTCTCTGACTATCAGTGTAAACTGTTCAAGCAAGCCAAGATGCTTTTGCTTAAAATGAAATAAGAAGCAGCATAATTTTTTTTTTTCTCTGTGGACCCATGGGATCAGTAATTTGTTAGGCAGTGATGATTCACTCAGGATCACAAGAGAACTTCTTGTGCTGGTACAGCTGGGAGCCTGAGGGAGCAGACGAGTCTGTCATGGGTGGTTTTCAGTCATGACTTTGTTTTTTTCGTGTCTGTTGTTGGAGTGTTCATCTGTAGAACAACACCAGGCCTGGGCACCAGCAGCAGCAAAATACTGCTGCCTGCCTTCTCACAAGTACCAACAAAAAGGGAAAAACTATCTTTTGAATCTCAGGCAACCTGCCTGGATCTCTCCTCAATTCAACACCGCTTTCCTTTTCTTTGGAGTGTCTTGTGGGCTTGTAGCCAGTCTCTTCAATCCTCATGGGACAGTTCAAGTGCCATAATTTCATCGTAAGGCCAGCAGTGAAGTTCTGGTGGCACGGGGACTGATCCACATCCTTGGCTGTGAGCAGAGCTAGGCCAACAGGGATTGCTCAGGCAACATTGCTGGGTCAACTGGGTCCCCAGATGCGAGTGCAGTTTAGTGCTGTCCCACAGAGGAGCAGTGGGAGCTCCTGGCCACTGTGTCTTCATCTCTGAGAGCTGCTCCAACAGGCAGTGGAGCCTGCTCCAAAAGGCCCTCAAGTTGAGGGCATTGATCACGTGAAGGCTCTTGGTCACATGGAGGTGTCAATTTCCAGTCAATGATCGAGAAATTTGGTCATGCTTGTTGTATTGCCATATCCATTTCTTAATTCTTTATTTGCTAACACTATCTTTTTTCACATTCTCTGTCATAGAAAGATTTAGTAAATTTAGTAACAAACATTTACCTACAGTGAGTATACTATAGACTAATTTAGTGGAAAAAAAACTCAGTTGCTTTGCAGATTTCAGCTTAGTACCAGTGGTGAATAGAAAGATCTTACAGGTGAAACCAAAGGGAGGGACATCTTCCCATCTCGCTTCCAAGCACATGTATACCTGAAGGGAAAGCTACAGCTCCTTTTGATTCCTGACATCGATATCTGTCTCTGAGTACTTCAGTCTGAGTTTTATGGGTAAACTTTTACGAGGCATTTCATTGAAAGATCATAATTAAACTGAGATCTTAAATAAGAGATGCTGCTTGGACTATCGAGTTTGGAGATTACAGCTTTATATACACTGGAAATTGGGGAACCCTGTTATTACAGAGTGATATATTCTTGTAAAGCTGTTATAGATGGACATAGCAATTCTGAATGGAGAAGGAAACAAAACATCTCCATTTGATCCCTGTAATTGCATCCACATCAGGACTTCAGCAACATGAGTAAAAACTTACACTTCCAAATTGATTTTGCAGTACAGGTCCAACTTTCTATGAGACTTGAGTTAAAGTAGACATGTAGGAAAGGGAAGGCATGAGCACTGCTGGCTGGGGAGAAGGAAATACCTAAAACTCCTGTTTCCTTTTCTCCAGCCTTGCCATCTAGCTGTTTCTAGCTCAGAGACCAGAGCAGCAGACCCTGGAGCAGAGTGGTAAAAGAAATGAAAGAGTTAAAGTGAGTCTGAGAGAAGCAGGGGCAGTGCAGAACTGTGGAAGGAAAATGCTTCCCAAAATGGATCAAAAATAACAAATACAAAGTGTACTGAATGAACTTTTGGTTTTGCTTAAGATTAACTTAAATTTTTTAGAAGAGAAAAAACCACTTTCTCTAACAACACGAGCCCTGTGTATATTTACCTGAGGCTTATAGAAATAGCTCATATGACAGGCCTGGCTCCGTAAACTCCACCTAAGAAGCCTAGATCAGCAGAATTCAATCTGGAAGCTGTCTATGCATTTATGAAACCTGTCTGAGGTTTCTAAGTTAACTAATAAAATCATCATTTGTTTGTAAAAAGATATAACAGTTTTATAAATTAATACTGAAGTCCATGGAAATAAATTTTCAGCATTCAGTGCTTTAGCGAACTTTTGTTTTAATTCTAGCGATAAAGAAATGCTAACTGAAGATGAGACACATAAAGTGAGGGCTACTTGTAAATATGTTTAATTATTTTTTTGATGGCTTTTTTACTCACTGGGGACTTTCAGCAGTGTAATGCTTCAAATAAATCTTAAGGAGGAAGTTAATGAAGGAGTCAGCTGCTCTAAGGCCGATCAAATAGTGCTTTTCTGCGTGTTTTACTAACAGATGAACAGGCGATCCCATTTATAGAGCATACTACATGTTGACAGAAGGCATTACTTCATTTTGCAGTATTGGCAATTTGAGATCTTAACAAAACAATGCTGAGGTCGCTCTCATTCTGTATTGCCATCCTTGGAATGTGGCTTGGGTTTTCATTAACTCTGTCGCTACAAGGTACCGCAGATGCAGGCTGATTTTAGGGGAGGGGAGTAATAAACATGAGAGAGCAGAAAGTTGTAAACAGTTTAAATTCTTTGTCCCGTGTGCATGAATTTCTTTGCCTTAACACTCTCTGGTGTTCTCAGCATCTTGTGGACACTTGGTCTGACTGGAGGTGAATGGGTGGATAGCTTGCAAGGGCTTTGTTACCTCCCAGCTGTTGTGTGGGGAGAAGTGGTCCCAGACTCCTGCAGCCAGTGAATATAAGCTTCAGTATAAACAGTAAAAGTTTGGAGATTCAGCCCAGCACTTGGCTCGCAGCATTCTGGCTCCACTTAGGAGCACAAATCATGTTCAGGACCACTTCCAAGATTTCCCCTCAACTTTTCAATCAAGGGAGAAGGACAAAAAGGGGAAAAAAGAGCATGGCTCTGCTTCACTGCTGTATTATTCCTGCTTTCCCCTATGCTGGTTTCATTGAAAGCACTGATATTATCAAGCTAGAGTAAAACTGCGGTGAATCTTTCCAAGGCCTTTTCTGTACGTACATTTTTGTGAGTTTGACCAGGACAGTTAAAGCAATACAAGTCACTTGAGAGGAATTTAACTACAAAGGAACTGGGCGTCCTTACTGCAGAAGGAGAGCAGGCTCGTGGGGGATTCTTCAGGAATAGCTGTAGTGCTTTCAATTCATCACTTACCTTTTTCCAAAACAATTGCCTGAGAACAGGCCAGCATTTTTATACAACCCAGCCTTTCCCAAGCTATTTTGCCCAGGGGGATCTTCCCCTCCCAGATTAGCCTAAGTCTCATTGCTCAGAGCTACCACCTCTGGATCCCTGGATCTGGGAGGCTAGAAGGCTGTGCTCTGCTTTCACCTTCCTCCAACCCCTGCAAAGGGAATAGCCCCAGTTTGGGATATACTGGGAATAACTGCATTCAAGCTACAAGGCATTCAGTGTAGTTACATCAGTAAAGGATCCTGTAGCTTAAAACATTACAGCTCTGCAAGGAGAGAAACTGCTTGGATGATGGCGCATGCATCATATGAATCATGCTTTCATGTTCCTGTTGCTTTTTGAAAATCACTTTCTCAAGTGTGCTTGCACTCAGGGCTCCAGTTTCCAGGTAACAGGGAGCACCAGACGCCCAAGCACTGGTTGATTTAGCCTTTCACCGAATGCAACTGGGAAGCAGTTGTGAGCACTAACACATTATAACCCTTCAGTTACAGGCAGCTTTTCTGGCGTGAGGACTAATTTCTGAGAGTGAGATGCCATCTTTATGGTGCAGCAGTCACGTCTGGTGCAACTGTCGTCACAACTGCTGCAGGAGGGAACAAAAGTGCAATAAATACACCTTTTGCTGTGTGTTTACTGGGCTGTGTTTTCAGCAATGTGAACTGCTCAATACCGAGTTAGTCCATGAATCCTTGTGGGTAAGGTAATCCGTTTTGCCTGGACGTACAAGACAGGACTTCTTGCAAATCCCTTCCCCAAGCTCAACCTGTGTGCATTTTGGTTTATATTTTGGGAACACATGACCATTGAAAGGTGTTTGACGTTGTCGTTCTTTCCTTTGGGTAGCACAGCTTGTTGTAGGGCTCTGTACATGATGTATCTGCGATGACAGCTTCTACAGGTGGGTGCATGTAGTCAGCATCCTCTACTGGATCTGGAAATGTATTCAGAGAATCAGACATGGTACCTGCTTTAGACTGACATGTCCCAAACTCTTTCAGTTCTATTGTCTGCATAGAGTAGGGACTATACTGGGGACCAAGACACCTAACTCATGCACAGACACTGACAGGTAGCTGTGTGAATCTGAAGATGAATCCCACCTGGAACACTTGGACATGCTTGTTGTTGGTTTTTTTTCCCCCCTTACCTACTTAGTGTTTTCAGTCTCAGGGTAAAAGTCATCCAGAGTGTTTCAAGATTCTGCATTTCCCCATCACTCCTTTGAGTGCTGAAGTCAGTTCCCTCATGCTCTCCTTCAGGTCTCCTTCCCCATGACAGGTCAGGGGACCTTTTATGCCTAAAATCATTAGGTGATTGAAGTTTCTAACTGGAAGACAAATATGCTTTGATGCTTCTGCAGTCCTGAGGTGAAAACAACGATGGACTTATAGCCAGGGAAAATGATGCTGGAATAAAACTCATTACTGGTACAAGCCCTCAGAACTCCATACACTGAAACTGTAACCATACACTGGAATTGTAACCATACCTGTTCTTCAGAGCAAAACCAGATCGTGACTGTAAATGACTAGAGCATACTGTAAAAATACTCATTGTTAACTGGGTGGAGAACCATATCTACAAGTTTAAAATACCTCATAAGGAACTCGGTGTGTGAAGTTATTGCTTGTGATGACATTTTGTAGTTACAAAAGAAGAAACATTTCAAAAGCCATTAATCACAGTAATGAGCATAAATTTGCCGCACTGGAAAAAGCCAGTTTGCTGGCATTCAAATATTTTATTTGCAACTCCTTGAATCCACTTCTAATCAATCCAGGAGAATGATCCCTGGGTTACAAGCAGACTGCACGGAGGCTCTGGGTTTACGACTGTGAGAAAATCCTCCTGAGCTGTCCCACAGCCCAAGGCCCAGGAATGACTCAAAGTGTCTGTCTTTGGTTAAGTCCATCCAGTGATCCAAACCAAGATACAGTGATGCTGAAAATTCTAGGTTCCCATTTCCAGTGTGGGCTGCCTGGCATAACTGCTCTGCTCCCCAGCTGTAGGGCAAGCTGCCTGCCAGGGCTTGGCAGCGCTGGAGATGGCACGGTCCTGTGGCTTGCCCGTGCCAAGACCTCAGGGACTGTGGCTGTCCTGCCACAGGACTGTGGCAAATCCTAATTCTGTAGTAATCCCCAGGCTGGCTTTCTGGCTTCCCAGGCTCCCCATCCTTGATGCACTGGGGTGCCTCCCAGGGACTGTCACTCCCAGGGCAGTTTGCATGAGTGCTCTGCCAGGGCTCAGAGAAAAGGGAAATTTTTGTCCGGCTCATTGCTGACCAAGCAGGCTACTTTGTGATTTGTCTTTTTCTGTCTCAAAAAAAAAAAGAAGTATAAGAATTTACAGTTCACAAGAAGTTCTAAAATGCTGGCTTTAGACTCAATTGAGTGGAAGTCAGATTTTGAAAAGTAAAGTTCCTTTTCAACTGGAACACTGGTTTTTCCACCAGCTCCAGTGAATACTATGAGTAATAATACCCTGACTCTTAATTTACAGTTGAAATCCAGAACAGAAGAACACAAGGTCCATCTGCTTACACGATCCCAACATTACTGACAACTACAAAAACACCGTATTTGTAACCGCTTCACATACAGTCTGAAACATATTAAACAATGACTTCATCTGAAGAGGTTTGTTAACATTATGAATATTATTATTGCTGGTCCCAAGAGGCTTGGTCTTGTTCCAGTCTTGAAATAATCACTTTTACACTGCAAAACTGGTCGATGAATGACAACATTAAATCAAAATGTACAGTAGTCATGTTACTTCTTGGGAGGTTTTATTGTCTACTTATTACTCTGCGCACTAAATGGATTTTAACAATCCTATACAGTCCACAAAACAACTTTGAATAAACTTTAGTCTTGTGAAACAGCCCTTCCCCCCTCCTAAATTCTTGTCAAATACCCAGATGGTAAATTTAGCTAGAAGCCCATAGTTCTATATGTTGTTGATAAGCATTCCTCTTTCTAGACAGAGCAAGCAATGCATGTATCTGTAGCTGATTTGTTTCAAGTTAGTGTTTTAAAAAAAATTTTTTTTATATAACTACAATTTCTGTAAAAGTCATATGTAATGAAAGAAAATTGTGCTTTTCGCCCTCTCTAGTTCTTGGAAGACATTTTAGGGAGAAAGATAATTGCTAGTGAGAGCTCAACCAGTACTGCAGTTTACAGTGAATGTGAGTTGCAAGGAGATAAGCAAGGAAAGAAATACATGGAGATTTACCCACTTTCAGGAACTAGAAAAATCTTCCAGTGAATTGTTTTTTTTTTCCCAGATATGTATCATTTACAGATATGAGACTTCACTGAGATTTTTGTCTTGTATACTTAATCCACTTAAGCTGTTTTGAAACTCTAAACCTGGAAGTTAGTTTTCTTTCTTTTTTTTTTTTCCTTTTTTTTCCCTCCCTTCATTTTTTCCCCTTATTCCTGTCTGCCTTTTAAGCTTGTTCTGTCAGCACAGAAAACCAATCATTAAAAAGAAAATTAGGCCTGAAACTCTGTCATTTCTCTTCATACGAAGTAGTGAGTGGTCCCATTTATTTAAATTGCAGCCTTTGAGGAGAGAAAAAGATGGCAGGATAACTGGTAGTGTCTTCTGCACCTTTAAAACCCAAATGAATTCTGGTGACCCACAGGGTAAATGCTAATTTTTATTGGTAAACTATTTTATGCTATTCAATAGGGTTTGATGTACAGGTTTTTTGATTTACAAGTTACTAGTTTGGAGTTTTAGTTTAAAGATGTTCTAGTGAATTTTCACTGATGCTGGAGATAGAGACCAATGTGCAAACATAAGGGATGCAAAGTAATTTAACCTTCTTCTAAAATACAGATCTTTCAGATTAAATTTCCTTGCCAAGCTGCTGATAACTGATAGTGCAGTAATGTGCACGATCACATACAGAACATCATTGTACATACATTATACAGTATATATACAGTGGCCTATAAGTTAAACAGTATATATACAGTGGCCTATAAATTAACCAGTGTAGTGATATATTGGATGAAAAAATTATGGAAGTGGTAATGAGAATTAAGTACCTGAGTGAAATTCTGGTGACACACCAGTGCTAACACACTCCTGGATGCTCACTAACACACTTTCATTAGAGATGAGGTTTCCCTTGTGATTGCTCCATGAGTTATCCGTTTCTTACACTGAGTGTTTACCAGAAGAGCTGGTTTTAGCCCCTGGGGCACGTTGTCTTGAGCCTCACCTTCCCCTGTGGCTACTTCTGCAGTGCTGCTGCTCCTTCCCAGGGGGTGCCCCATCAGGCAGCAGCAGCTCTGGCTGACCACAGGCAGAGGGCATGGGGAAAAGCGGAGGGCAGGGTCCTCCTCTAGATGCTTACTGATGCCATTCCTAAGAAAAATTGCCCCTCCTGCCCCTCTGCAAACCACAGTTTACAGGTTTGAGTTTGCAATCTGGAGTTTAGTTTCCCCTCTTGAGCTTCAGAGTTGGACAGTGTGGGAACCTTACGTGGGTGTGCAGCGGGGTGCAGCTCTTCTCAGCTCGCACCACCTGGTGCAAGCACAAGATGGGTGTTTGTGTTTGGGGAACACAGGCTGCTTTGTGTCTGCTCCGGAGGAATAAAGTGCTAACTTCCTCTCCGCCGGTATGAGCAACAGTCGGGCAACTGTGCTCCTTGAGAACTGTAACAGCGTCATGCTCTTCTAGTGCATTAGATCTCATCTAAAGGGGTTTTAAGTCATCTAGGAAACTACATCGATCGAGTTCTTTCTAAATAGGATTTATTTTGTCTAAGAAGATTTATGTCACTGTTGTGAAAAAGCATCTCCATGAGTGAGACGGCGCTTCTTGGGCATTAAGTACTATTTCCCTTATTTCTGTTACAAGCTGGTGAGAAACATGTTTTGATAGGTAGCAAATAAATACTTAAAAAAAAAAAAAGTTAGTTCTGAACAAAAGATTTTTGCAGTGTATCATCATCAAATTCTGATTCTGTAGTTTCTGGGTTTTGTTTCTAGGGCTTTATGCATTTGATTTACTTGTCTCATCTTTTCTCTGTCTTCTTTTTGGGAAATAGACTTAAACTGCAACTTGTAATGTCCGAAGGAACATTTAGCCAGAATAAGTGCTAATTCCCTGAGGAAGAAGTGTGCTGCCAGTATCACTCTTGGCCCTGGCTCAGCAGCCACAGAGGCAAGTCTTTTCCAGATTTGGAGTTAGCTCTCTGTGGAAGCTGCATTCATCTGCTGTTAGAAAGGTCAAACAAAACAAGACCTTCATGCTTGCCTGAAGCTTTTTCACCTGAAGATGCTGACTGTTTTTTCATCTGATAAGTACTGTAGCCCTCGCTTTCCGGAATGAAAAGAAGCAAGGCGCTGAGACTATTAAGGACTTTTCTGAAAGTCAAAGTGAGATTTAAAGGCTGATTCCATAGCTCAGCTCCCAGGTGGGCTTCCCCTCATTCAGCTGCAGATGCCTGAAGGGCAGAAATCTGAACTAATTGTCATGGAATCCCAGTGGAGTCAAGTAGGCACTTCAGTTTACGTCACCTATTTTAGATGTCGACTGGGCATGACATAAATAATCCACCAGAGATGTCTGTTTCTTCCCATGGACTAGGGGAGCCTCAGGTGATAAGCTGAGATGGAGATGGTAGATGTTTACATTTAGGTGAGGCAAATCCATTATTGCCATAAAGACCAAGTTGGCTTCCCTCCCGTAATAGGGTGGATTTGGAAATTTTTTTCCTACCTCATCTGTTGTGACATCAGACAGCTTGAGTCATTAGTTCCAGGAGTTGTGGCAGAGAAGTAGAGAAGTTTCTTCTCCCCAGTTTCATAATTGTGTTCTGTCTGCAACTGGATAGCTGTTTTGTTTGTTTAAGAGCAATTACTGTTGAGAAAGCACCCAGTTCATAGAGTAATACTGGAAAAACAAAACCTGGCTTTATTAATGATCAGCACAGTAAAATTTAATTACCTGCTAATTTCTCAGCTACTGTGTTGGAAGCAACTAAATTTTAGCTGAAAGATTTTTCATTCTTCTTTGCTGATGTCAACAACAAATGATAAATAGAAGAGAAGGAGTGAAGGTTTTTACTTTAATCTGCATTTGCAGGTGTAAAGCATACATTACAGCTTCTTAAAGCAGCGAAAGGAACAACCACAAAGGGAATAATGGAAAGCATTTAAAAAAAAAAAAGGCAAGGAAGCAGTACCTCATACAATAGCAATGATTTAAAATGAATTACTGAAACTTTTCCGGTTTATATTGTTTTTTTCTTGATTGAGTAGCCTTGGAGTAAATGTGCAGGAAATTAACTGTTACGTCTTGTATCACCTGTTAAGAGAAGCTGACCTGGAAGGTTTACACTTCCCAAAGTGAGCTGCACGCATTCCTTGGGTACCCTTTATCGGGTAAATAAAGGAGGGACGAAATTTGGGAGGAATACCAGGGAGGAATCATAAATGAATGTGAATAAGGAAGGAACGTGAAAGGGGAAAAGGTAGTCAGAGCCATATGTTAATCCTAGTCGCTAAGTGGCTTAAAAGAGGGAGGGATCATTGCAAACAAGCAACAGAGTAGTACAGCTCAGTCAGGTACTGCTCATTGCACACCAGGGCCATGCTCCAAATCCTCTGCAACTGGAAGTTAGACAGACTCCTTGACCACCACAAGTATGGTATAAGCGAGCTTTCTTGTCACAGCCCCAATAACTCGCTTTCAAAATCCAGAAAGCTTTTGTTTTAAGGTCTGGCCTTTGAAAACACCTTCTGTAACTAGCAACTAGTTTTAAATTTTGTTACTAGGTATCCAAAAATCTTGAACTGTACTATTAAATGTCTAGTAGCTGCAACTTAGCAGATCGTTTGAGATTCTATAAATTAAAATACTTTAAAAGTATTTTCTCCCTCTTTTGTCTGAGGACAGAAACCCCCCACATCTAATAAATTTGCATTTTTCTGGATTGACACCCCCCCATAACTCTTTCCTTGTAAAAAGCTGTACTTTCTCTGCTTGCATAGCCTCTATTTTCAGCCTTATCTGCAGCAACGTAAGAACCTGCCACTATTGCAAAGGTATTTCCATGCACGCTCTTCTGCCCTCGGTATCCCGCTCCCAACTAGACAACCTCCTCCTTTCCTTTATGCCAGCTCTGGCACTTATCTCCTCCCTCGGAGAGCTGATTCAGCCAGCTAAATGGGAAGAAAACGGTGGGCTGCATTTGCTGTATTGGTTTGCGACAAGCACGGAGGCAGAGGGAAGGGAAATGGTGGCAGCGTGTGGCTGGGAGCCAGGTTACAGGAGCAGGACTCTCCACAATTAATTGCTAGGTCAGACGAGTTCAACCTGCAAAACCTCACCTTTAGGCCTTCCCTGCTCTGGCTTCTCCCTCTGGGGCATTCCCCACCTTCCTGGCTTTATGGTTTTCTCTCTTTTCCTAACCTACTCTCTTTCTTCCAAGTGTCACATCTCTCCCTTTGCTAGTCTTTTTCTTCTGTATCTTCTAGGTGAGAGTTTCTGGTCTCCTCCATACTATTCTTTTCACTTTGGGGTGTTTATTGAAACATGCCCCCCCATGTTTTAATCCTGATGTTTAGCATTTCCTTTTGCATTGACCATTTTCAGAAGATGGGGCTAAAAAGAAGGTGGTGATGCTACAGAGCTTGAGGGTAGAAATGCTATATGCCTCTCCCCAGTCTTGTTCACCTGCTTTCTGCTGCTTTCTGTGGTCAAATGCCATACCTGCAGAGCACAGGAAAAACGTTAGGAGTCAGAATGTATGAAATAATTGAAATAAATAAAAAACACAACAGAAGGGAAAATCAGGCACTCAGATCCCTTTTTTAAACTTTTTCCCCCCTCTGCCTGCTTGGAGATCCTGATGATTTGAAACTTTGATTCGTAAGGTTTCTTTCTGTTGGGTGCTGCTTTCCAATACACGGCCTGCAACTGCTCGCACACCTACTCTGCCTCGTTTTCCAGGAAAGGGAGTAGCACAGATTGTTCACCCGAGAGACAAAAATGGACTTTATGGGTAAATGCAGATATTGTATTCTTTGTCCATGCCAAGTTAAGTGAAAATTACTTCTCTGTCCATGGGAACTCTTAAAGATTATTTCCTCTGCAGTAGGAGTTAAGATCCATGGAAGATCTGTAACTGGAAGATCGTTGGGTACAGTACATCATCAGCAAGGATGTTAAAACTTCAGCTCAACCGATTTATCTTTCCAGCATGTATTTTGAGTTATTTTACAAATTGGTTTCCCCCCAAAAAAACGCTTTTCTTTTTCCCCTGGCAGAACTATGTTACCTTTGTCTGTAGATAACACAATGCACTGGTAACATGTTTGCTGAGACTGTAGGTCGGAAACAGTAAAACTCATTAATTTCATATACATCACGCAGCACTAGAATAAGGCCACTTCCTCAGAGAACAACGGAGAGTAAGTGGGGGAGTTACAGTGCTAACCAAGATTTGTGCAAAGCATTGAAAAATGATTAAGAAGATGGAGGAAGGCTGAGGAAATCATCTAGCTTGTCCCCAGCCTCAGTCTGCTGAGGTCATGCCTAAGTGAGGGAGGTTTATGTATTTTTAACCACTTCCACTGATGGAGATGCCATAGCCTCCCCTGGCATGTCTCACGGAAGTCGCTGCTTACTCTAACACAGCAGAACACAATTTCCCCTCAGAATTTGTTTCACCTTCTACAGTGTGTGTAAATATGCGTCCACAAAATCATGGACAGGCTGCGAAGCACCGTTTCGTTTTTCAAAGCCTACGTGCTCCGGAACCGTGACCCAGTCCTTCACAAACGGCGCGTTATAAAAACACGTCGTGCAAAGTCGGTTTTACTTCTGCCTCTCTCCTTGACCTTAGGCCCTCCCTTGCAGGCCCGGGGCCGCCCCGCCGAGCTCCAGGTGCTGGGAGGGCCGGCCCCATGCTTTGCCGCGGGGGTGAGAGACCAGTCGGGGCCTACACGGGGCACCTCGACGGGCGGGCGTCGGGGATCGTCCGGGCCAGTCCGGTGTTAGCCGGGCGCGGAGACCGGCCGCCCCGCCCCGGCCCCTCCGCCCCGATCCGGCGGCGGCAGGAGGGCTCTCCCCACCGCCCCTCCCCGCAGGTGCGGCCGCGGGGGGAGGCGGGAGGGAGGCTGGCCCCACCGCGGGCGCGGGCGGGAGGGCTGGAACCACCACCCCTGCGGCGGCGGGGCCGCCTCCTCCATCTCCTGCTCCCGCTGCCGGGCGGCCCCGCCGAGGGGTTGCCGGCTCCCGCGGCGGGGTGGGGACAGCCGGGGGCGGGGACAGAAGTTACGAGGAGGGGCAGCGGGAGCCGGAGGCTGTCGGGCGGGAGCCCCGCGCTGCCGCCGCCGTCTGAGGGCAGAGCAGCGCCCAGCGCCGCTGCAGCCGCCGCTGCCGCGCCGCGCCGTGCCGTGCCGTGCCGTGCCGTGCCGTGCCGTGCCGTGCTGTGTGGAGGGAGCGGCCCCTCCGCCTGCCCGTCCGCGCCCATGGGGGACTCGGTGTTCGGCGAGAAGCGGGCGCTGCGCTACGCGGTGAGTGCCGGACGGGGCTCTGTGGGGCGGGGAGTGGGGCTCGGAGGACGGTGCGCCCACGTGTGCCCGCCGCTCCGTCCCTCCGTCCGGGCGCACAGGCGGGGAAGGCGGCCCGTGGTGCTGCCGGGGGGGAGCGGCCGGTGGCAGCCCTGCCCCGGCGCGGGGAGGTGGCGGGGAAGGCGGGCTGCAGCCGCTGGCGGGGGAGGCAGCTGGGGGAGCGGGGCCGCTGTGGGGTGCGGAGGCGCTTTGGAGGGGGCTTCTGCCATCTCCTCGGGCGGTTGTCCCTTTGCTGAGGAGCGGTCTGGCCGGGCGGGCCCCCTGCGCCGGGAGCGCCGCTGGCTCTGGCTAACTGGTTCCGGCAGCGCTCCCGCTGCGTTTGGGGTGATAACAGCCCGTTTTGTTATTTCTTTCGCGAGAGGCTGTGCCTTTGAGAAGTCCCTTCCTTTCCACCAGCCTTATTTGGAGCATTTTCTCGGTTACTCGGTCAGAAAAAAAAAAAAAAAGGCATATAAACCCAGCCGGCTGCCTCCTCTCCCGAAGTCATAAATAAACGCTAGCACGAGTAATAGCGTGCGGAGTGTGATGCTGCTCTCGTTTACACTCGTGAATAATTTCATTGCTGCTGGTGAAGTTACGCGGGAGTTGTCGGTCAGAGCCGGCTGGCTGCTCTGGTCCTGCTGAGCACGGCACCGTAAGGATAGGCATCGCTTGCGGGGTGCGCTGCGGTGTGCTATTCTCGCTCGGTCCGCCTTGGTTCCTTCAGTATTGGCCGTTAAGTTTCTTTTTATATTTATTTTTTAAACCTTCTGTGAACAGTTTAGAGCACAAGAGGTGTGGTTTTTTTTGGGGGGGAGGCTAATGTCTGTCTGCGTAAATACTCTTACACCCACTCAACTGTAGGTATTAGTGCGTTCAGCTACTGTAGTAATACTACAGCTTTTAGAGGTAATAACACGTTGGCTAAACCAGTTATATAGAAGCAAAGACATTTTATATCATGCGTGAGTAGTGGTAGTGATTTCGCTGGGAAGCCAGCTAGTTACCATGCATCAAATGAATTGGAACCTCTTCTTTTAATAGAGTGACTGCCCCGTTCGTGTTTAGACACAGAGGAGACCAGTGACAGTCACGTCACATGCTAGCTCCATGAAACTTTTATTGCTTCCTGTGATTGTGCTTGTCAGTCTACCATTAACAAGTTACAAACACATTATTGTTTCTGTCAGTTGGGTATCAGTCCGTCTTCTTGCCGGCAGCAGACAGTGCGTTAAGGCCAGGTCAGCAGGGATGCAAAGGAAAAAGCGGGGTGGCCTGCCATCTCAGATGACCATTGCCACTGTTGCAAAACCACTGCTCTTTGCTGGATATTGCAGCAAAGGGGAAATTGTGCATCTAAGAATATTTTTAATATTTTAAAAGTTGGGGTTTTTTTTTGCTATTTTAAGATCGATTTTATATTTTAATAATGAAGTGACAACACCTACATATCCAGGTAAGTGACTTTTGCAGGTGATCTTACTGGTTTGTTTAGAGAATATGCATCTGGATGCTGTGCATTATCCATGCATATGCTTGATGTGAAGTCTATGAATAGCCTGATTGAAATCAAATGCTTGTTGACCTGAAGGTAAGCTAAGACTTTAGAGCTTTGTTGGATTGAGGCCTTAGTAATTACTGCGTAAATGTAACTTGGAACCATTCTCATTAACTTTGAATAATTGCGTGGTGTAAATAGAAATAAAATTATTGGATTGTTTTGGTAACTGAAATGAAAATTATACAGTGTTATAGTATTTAACAGCAATTTATTGGCAGAATAGTAATTTCTGTGGTAGGTTTGTCTTCTGCTTTTCAGGACTGATAATTAAATGATTTTCATAAAAGTGCATAAAGAAGCATCTGTATTAGCATCTTGGTTCAGATCAGTAGTGTGCTTTTGAAAGGAATCTCCCTTTTGAAGGGAATCTCCCGGTCTTCCCCGCTCCCGTGCCTTGGTTCAGGTCTCGGGGTAGTCCTGGAGCGTGGGAAACAATGTTTGTTCAGGTGATGCTGAACTGCTGGGAGATGCTCCTGGTGCTGCCTGGTGCCTGGAGGGTATTCCAGCCTCAGGACCAAGCTAGAGTCAGCTTGAGTGTAAATTTCTGAAATTCGCATGGTTTGGACATGAAGTCCTTGCTGCCAGCTCCTTAGCTCCGCAATGTGCTGCTGCCAGTGCAATGTAGTAATGGAGCCATAAATCAACAGGAATGCCATTTTGATTCTGAAGCTTCATAATGTATTTGCAAGCATAGCTTATACAAACAAAGATTTAATAATTTAAGACAGTAATGTCTGTGGGAATGATTGCGTAACCTATAGTGGGTTTGATTCAGTGTATATTAAGTGTGAGTGGGATGACTGATAATTATGTCACAGTT
Source organism: Chlamydotis macqueenii (assembly GCF_036417535.1). NCBI lineage: Eukaryota > Metazoa > Chordata > Aves > Otidiformes > Otididae > Chlamydotis > Chlamydotis macqueenii. The sequence continues at coordinate 136,635,391 of NC_141556.1, forward strand.
ACCCTTTGAACTTGGCATTGGTGTTGACTTACTGAAAAGCCCTGGTAGGTGAAGAGGTAATTTTAACCAGCTGAAATCTTCTTCCTCCCCCCAGGAGAGTAGGTAAAATAAAAAAAAAAAAGGAAAGAAAAAAGAAATAAGAGGGTTACACTTGCATTGAGTCACAGAAGCTATTTTTTTTTTCCCTCCTGATATCTTTTCACCAGCCCAGAGACCTCTTCTCCCTTTGTGATGTTTATATCTATGTAGTACTTTTATGAGAACTTCTAGAAAGTTAAGTATCTCACCCTGGGTGTATATTGCCTGGCGAAACTGTACCCTTTGATTTTTAGACCTGGATTAATTTTACCTGCCCACTGGCAGAATTCACTCTGATTTACAAGCTATTTTGGTATTATGATGTTTATAACTGATACTAAGATCTCCAGATGTTCCAAGAACGTTTTTCAAATTATTTTATTAAGAGAGATGGTCACCTTCCTGATTTGGGATTTTCTTCCTCTTGGTTCCCAAATTATTATTATTAATTTTTTTTTTTTTTTTTAATTTTCATTTCAGCAACAGTTACAGGGGGAATTAAAAGCTACTTCATGTATTTTGGCTAAAACACGAGAAAGCAATATTACACTTACTTTGAGATCCATTGGTAACTTGAAATGTAGTTTTTCTACATATGTGAAGAAAAAATTCAAAATAGCCTCAGGTGTTGCACAACCAGCCAGCCCGTCAGTGGTCCAAAGCAGGAAATGTGAAGTATGATCTGGTTTGGATATAGCCATTTTAATCTTGATGTAGCATCTTTCATCTTGTTTTGTCTTGAAACATTTACCAGAAGGGATTTCCCCGAAGGGAAAGGACTTTTACCCTGGGGAGGAAACTCTTTCTGTTTTTAACCAGGGAATAGGAGAAAATGGGGAGGAGCCGGGATTTGGAAGTGGCTGCCATGACCCGTGGGATACTGCAAGGGATTCATCTGAAGAGAAGATGCAAAACTTTTCCTTGGGGCCAAAGACTGGGATTTCTGGCAGTCAGAGCAGAGGGGTTGTGTGGGTCCCTGGAGGACACAACTGTGAGCTGGTTTAAGTCTCTGAATCTATTGCTGCCTCCAATTGAGATGTCAGAGAGTATTTTGGGAAAAGAAGGGTTTTTCCCTGCTTCCAGCAGTATTTGGGGCATTTTCTTGTGTGTTGGCTCAGCCTGTGCCCAGTGGACCCTTTGCTGGTGCTGTGGGCAGACTTGCTGCTTGTTTTTACCGTCTTAAATCCATTAGCCTGCATGGAAGCGTGGAGGAAACAAAAGAAACAGTTTGCAAGGGAAACTGTGACACTAGCGAATGGCAGAATGCCTTCTGGAACACAGAGGGAGTTAGAAAGAGGATAATAGACATTTTCCTCTAATATTCTAGTTGTAGTAATGCTAATTGTTACCCTTAACAAAATAAGATTACAGAATAATTCAAAGTGGAATAGTGAGATTGGTGGTGACACTGTAAAACTGTAAAACTCTCCTCAGGAGGAGGACCTGAGCACTGGCATCCTCCTATGGGCTTGCTTGTGTTTGGCAAGGATGTACTTTTAAAGAGAGTTGCTTGGCTTTCTAATTTCAAGACATGCTGCCTGATGACTCAAGCCTCCAGTCACTCGCGGATTTTGAAAACAAAATCATGTGCTGCAAACAGACCACATTTATTACCGTGATTGTAGTAAATCCTACAAGTAATTGATCTTACAGGACTAAGGAGTGTGCTGCTTTCACCTAGACCGTTTGTCTGGTTTCTCTCTCTTCCCAATGGGCTCACCAGCAGGGAGAAGCGCAGGAGCAGACCAGACCGGTGCAGTTGCGTTTGGTGAGGTGGAGGAGAGGCTGTGGGATTCAGGAGTGCTTGACATAAGGGTAATTTGTTGCCCACTAAGCTCTGAAACTTAAATGTCTCTGCTCTGCAGGAGGTAGCTGCTTGTTTTCTCATATTCTGAGTATTCAAAGGCAGAGTTAATACGTTCAAAAAATTTTAAATAACTCTGTAGTTGTTGTTTTCAGATGAGAAAATTGTGAAGAAAACTTCAAGCTTGATCAGATAAGCAAGCTACATAAGAGGCAATTAGCAGTAGAGGAATGGTTAAGTGTCAAATTGCTGGCATCTGGCTCTCGAATTTTATTCATCAGGGACTTATCCAATATACATGAGGTCAGCATATTTTTCTGGAGGAATATGATTTCCGATCACTGTTGAGCCCAGTCCCTCGTTCTTCATTTGGGTGAAATTCCCAGTGACAGTGATGATTCATGCTTACACTTTTGCAGTGTTTGAAAGTGCTTTTATTGTGAATCTCTAAAGAGCATATGTAAGTATAGGAAACAAGCACTTTTTCTCGCTCAATAGTGAACACCAAGGTCAAGCTTTTATTGGGATTGATGGAATCTGAAGTGAGTCCAGCCGTGAGTTGCACTCCGCTGTGCAAAGCGGCTGTGAGTTGCAAAGAGCTGGAATGAAGGGAAGAGAGGAAGCAAAGAGTTCTTGTGTGTATCACGGGCTTTTAAAAAGTTGCAGGAAATAGGTTTCAATTCAGATCAGGTTGGTTTTTTTTAGAGTGCTTGGACTCTTAATGTATTCCTGGGGCTCTCCACACACGCGTGGATATGAATGTCCTTCCTTTCACGTGCACAGGAGAAAAGATAGGGGCAGATGCGGGTTGAGTTTGGCAAGGCTTATTAGGTCAGGTGCAGAGCCACACTGGTGTGGACGTATTAGTCTGTCCCCAAATACTAGCCAGGGATAGAGGTGGCCCAAAGTATGGAGAAAACGACCATCCCGTCTATAGAAAGCAGGAGGTAAAGCTTCTGTTTAATTCAGTTTCTCTGCATGTCTTTAGAATCATAGAATGGTTAGGGTTGGAAGGGACCTTCAAAGGTCATCTAGTCCAACCCCCCTGCAAGGAGCAGGGACATCCCCAACTAGATCAGGTTGCTCAAAGCCTCATCCAACTGGCCTTGAACGTTTCCAGGGATGGGGCTTCCACCACCTTTCTGGGCAACCTGTTCCAGTGTTCTGTAACTCGCATTGTAAAAATTTTTTTCCTAATTTCCAATCTAAATCTACCCCCCTCTATTTTAAAACCATTACCCCTCGTCCTATTGCAACAGGCCCTACTAAACAGTCTTTCCCCATCTTTCCTGTAGGCCCCCTTGAGGTACTGGAAGACCGCTATCAGGTCTCCCCGGAGCCTCCTCTTCTCCAGGCTGAACAGCCCCAACTCTCTCATCCTGTTGTAATCTATCACTGCAGCACAATTACAGTTCTTGTAACCCTACTTACAAAGATGGTGTTTAATAAGACTCCATTTGAGTGGAGCTTCAGGGTTTTTCTTTGGAGAGGCACACAGTCATTCAGCTCTGATGTGGCGGCGTACTCCTCTGGTACAGTTTATGCAGATTGCGCTTCTCCAAGAGGGGATTTAATCAATAGTTTTTTTTTTGTTTTTTTTTTTTTGTAAAGGTGCTGGGTGGATGAGGCTTTGTGCTCATAGTGCTGAGGATGTCTGCCTGAGCAGCAAGGTTGTGTGTGGCCAAAATTAGCAACCTGTGTCAGGCAGGGAAGTTAGCCCTGCAGATGATGTGCAGGATGAGAACTGAGGACTTCAGTCTCTGTCATGTCTTTTTTTCGTGATTTTTTTTTGAGCAGAGTGCTTGTCCGGTCATTTTTTTGTTATTTATTTTCCTGCAGAAATGCTTCTCTTCCTAAAGAACTGGCATGTGGAAAAACATGCTAAACTTCAGGAGACGTTCAGATGTGAAGCTGGTGTGCTACAGAACTATCCTTAAGTGAAAACTTTGGACTCCACATGTTCAGTACTTCCCTTGCAGGCAGATGGTTTGTATTTCAGTTCTGTTTCCCAGAACCCTTTTTGAAATTTGCAGGCAGATTTTTACGTATCTTTCAGCCTGAACAGTGAAGCCGTGTAAATGGAAGGTGATTGAAGTCACAGATATATTTAGATAGTTGGTTCTACTTTTATTTATCTTCAGTTGCTGATGAGTTATCTTTCATGCCCAAGTGTCTTTGCACGGTACTGTGAAGAAGGAGGTTATGTGCTTGTGAAACTTGTTTCTGTTGACATAAAAATAGCATTTTTACTGGCCGCAGCTCTTCAAAATTTTATTTAGAATTTAAATTCCGAATAAAAAGAACATAAAACCCAGTCTCTCTTACGTGACATGCTTACAGGGTCTTTTGAACACTTTTGAACTTCTTTCATTTATCTAAGTACCTCTGCCATTCACTGAGTAGTATACCTGCACAAGGGCTGTGTGCTGCTCTCGTTCTAACGAAATACCTGTACCTGCAGCAGAAATACAGCTGACCTCTCGGGGGCTTGGAAAAGATGTATTTCGAGTTCAAATTTCACACTATTCCTGCCTTTCTGTATTTGAGAATACAGAATGCTGTTTCATTCCGTGCAGTGAAATGGCTTTTTCTTGTCTAGGGAATAAAGGAGATGTGTGTGCATTGTATTCCTTACAAAAAGAATCTGACAACCTTTCTGTAGCAAGCTTGGCTGACTAATCCATGTAGTTCACATTTGATTTCTCTAAAGGGGTGTCAAATCTTAATGCTGTGCCTGGGTCTTACCGGGCATGGCTGACTCAAAAAAGAAAAATAAGGAATGTCTTTCTTTCTAATGATTACTATCTAAGTGTTATCGACAGTGCACAGTTAAAAGGATTTCCTCAATCTATCCTCTACTAAAAAAAAAAAAGTGTTAGGAATTGCTAATGGGGGATTGAATATTACAACAGTACTAAAAGAGACGGCAGTGCTGTTCAGTTGCTAAAGGCAAAGTAAGGAAAGTTTGGGTTTGTTCAGGCTGCGGTGCCCTCAGGTATGCAGGAGGAGTAGGTGCTGATCATAACTACCTGTAAGATAGTCTGCTGCTGTTTCATACTTTGATGCTTTACATTTTTGAAGCAGGTGAATGAATCTTTGGAAATGGTGCTGAAGGCTGTTTGATGTTTCATCGTAACAATTGAACTGTTTACTTTAACATCTTTATATATATTTTTGTGCACTACTTTGTCAGAATCTGATTATCGATCACATTTGCCATGCTGCCATGAAGGTAGATGATGCTGTGATTTTGTGACTGCTACTATGCTGTGTAGTTCCCCTAAGATTAGAGTCAATCTTCACTGTTTTTGTTTACTGTAGATGATGATTTCTTTTTTTTTTTTTTTTTTTTTCTTTAATCAAGCCTCTTGAATCACTAAGTATGTCTATATGTACCTGGTGTGTAGCACCCAAACTTTGGCCTGAGTGTCTGTATCTCATGAAACTTGCAGTTATTTTCTTTTGGTGTTGACAAGGGTATAATACTTGCGAAGGTGTACATATTTAGAAAGTTGATTATATTGTTTGGTTTGTCAGATTTGATTGAGACACCTAAATTAGGTGGTGTTTAATGTTGATTATTTTCTCCTTTTGCCCAGTAGTTTGTAAAAGCTCCTGTTATGCTCATCTACACATGACTTGGCATATGGAGTCGGTATCCTTGCAGGCTGAAATTCTCATTTGAGTAGATTACTGTATTTTTTTCCAGTCTGGTCCTATTAATAAATATTCTGAGGCTTGCAGAAGCACTTTGTTGTTTAAACACAAGCTGTCGAAAAGAATCTGAAGATAATAGTTTGATGGATGGATATTAAGCTTGCTTAAAAACTTGGAAATATGTTTATACTTCCCAGGTGGAGTCTTGAATGAGCGTAGCATATAGTGCTGTCTGTGTGAAAACAAAACCAAGCCAAAAAACAAACCCACAAGCAAACTGTGTAGGAAGAAAACCTTAGGTACTTGCAGCCCGGTCCTGTTCCTGCTGAAATATGTCCCAGCTCTTGAAACAGATGTTGAGTCCAGCTTTGTGCAGAGGCCACACCCTCTGTTTCCCTTGGCAAATTGTCTCACATTCCAGCAACCCTCTGGGCAAAACATCCTTTAATTGGTACTGTGGCCTTAGATGTTTCCTTTTTTTCCCCTGTGGTGAATTGTTCGTGTGCTATATCGTTGCAGGCTGTCATTAATATTTGCATGCTGTGATTATGCACCCCTTCAGTGTCAGCTTTTGTAACTGCGCGTACCGAACGTTGGAAATATTCCGCATTTCCATTAATGTTATCTTAAAAGCGAGTGGTTTATTTCAGTACAGACTGTCGTACTGAGGAACTTGTGACAGAACGCTGGAGATTTTGTTGGTTTGCAAGCAGAGATCTTGCTGAGTAATTGGGCAACCCCCTGATTAGCTGGTTGCTTCCTCTCCCAGATGCCCGTTTCTGTGGTCTTTCCTTATGAGTGCTTTTGCAGTTGGGTTCAGAGCCTGTTCCAGCATCTGAGCACATCTGGACAAAGGGTAGAAACAGGTGGTAGGAGAGAAGGAGCATGACTTGGCTTTTTGCTGGAGCGTGGATGTCTTTAGAGTTGCAGCTGCTGGATCTCTTACTTCTTGTGCTGTCTGCTGTGTCTTGCAAAGGTAGGGGTAGGAGCAATAACCAGGGAGCTTTTGTTTCAGCCCATGAGAAGTAGATGTGAACCTCAGGAGCTGCTCCTCCAGTGAGGAATGTGAGATGTTCAGGTCTTGAGAAGATGTACGTATCTTGATAACATATTTTTACTGGAGATAATGTCTGGCATACACCTGCATACCTCTTGGCATCATTTGGGTGACAGGCAGTGCATCTTAACACTTCTGTTCAGCTCAGGAATAGGAGATGACCCTTTTCAGTAGGGAGCTGCTGACCTGCGTCCTTGTAATCTCGGCGCTGAATTGCCGTGGTGCTGCCTGACTGTCGGAGGAACACCGAGACTGCTGCTAGCGGAGGCGTAGGACCACAGGACAGCTGAGCATTGCATCCCTTGCTTCCACTTGCATGTGATGCACAGAAGCCTAAATCACCCAGGAGCAAACGGCAAAAGATTTCACCTGCTCCCAGGCGATGCCACGCATGGCCATGAGTCAGTCCTGTTCTCAGCATGTCATGGCAGTTTTGGATTTAAAGCCACTGGGTTTTCCAAAGGCGGTTCATAGTCTCTCCTCTTCAGCTGCAAGCGAACTCATCCTGCTCAGTTTGTTGTGCTTCAGAGCACAAAGTTTTTTTTCTTTCAGGCAAGGATTTTGCCACTGCATCTTTCTGGCAGGTAGCTGGTTCTGGGCTGCTTTGTTTTCCTGTGGCCAGGTGAGCACGTGGTTGGATGTTGAAGTTGCTAGTGATGGGCATTGTTTTTGCAGTTTAATGAGGAGCATCAATATGAATTCCTCTATAAATATTTATGTTTTTGTGTTTTTTTTTTTTTTTTTTGCATGTTATTTTCCTGAAATCTACTAGAGATTTAAATTTATATAAATCTGAAATTCAGTCTAAGACCGCAGGAAAACAGACTAATTAAATGCAAAGTTGAGAACTTTATTGCCCCCTCACCTGTCTTCTTCCAGAATGTATCTGCATTTCAACCAGGATTTTGCATGCATGACTGCACAGCTTGTGTGAAGCTGTGTCAAATTCTGTATTTATGGGAATTTCAGATGATGGAAATGTTGCAACAGGCCAGAGTTAATCTCCGTCAGAATCACAGAAGAGAAAAAGAGTAAAAAAGTGTAAACTGTACAGCTCTTCTCCCTAGTTATATGCTACTGTCAGATGTTTTTGTTACGTGAGTTTGAAGAATTTGTTTGTTGTCAGTGATGCTGAACAGAGTCATATATTTTACTTCTGGAGAGAGTATGTAATGGCTGGAGAGTATTTAAATCCTTCAGTGCTGGAACGGCATTTCTGGCTATAAATTAAAGTTGTCATAGCGTGCCTACTAGACTGTAGATTAGATTGAACTGGAGTTGAGATTGTGGCACTTCCTGCAATGGGATGAAGTTGGGTTTTCCCATGCTGTACGTCACACCATTTTACATTGCTTTCCATTTATGCGTTTTTGTCATCCATTTAAAGTAATCTAATTCTGTATTTGCATTGGTGCAGGCTTTCTCAAACTCAGGTAAGCAAGACTTATTTTTATGCCTTTAAATATCTCACAGCAGCACTCGGACATTTTCTGTGAAGTGATGGGAATACATGACACTTCACATTCTCACATTTATTGTCTTTCAGTGCCTGCGCAGCTGAATTTGAAAAGATACCTTTGCCAGGAGACAGCCCTCTACATTTAGCCAGCTGAAGCCTTGGGCTGTGATTTTTTTCTTTTTTCTTTTTTTTATTTTTATTTTTTTTTTTCCTCTCATGTGGTGATGTCAATACAAAATACCATTAATGGTTACTCTGCAGCAAAACTCTTCTAATGCTGTTGCAACTCTATTTTCCTCTGTGCAGGGCTGAAAAAGGTAAAGGGCAGTATTTCTATCCCTGGAGTAAATAGAGAGTAATTGAGGTGCACACGGAGAGCACATCTGATGAGTAGCAAGCTGCTGCTGTGTTGTGGTTGTGTTTTTGTTTTTTTTTTTTCCTTTTTGTTGTTTTTTTTTGTTTGTTTGTTTTGTTGTGTCATCCCTCCCCCCCCCCCCCCCCCCCCCCCCGTCTCTGAGCATAACCCCACAGTGTTTGGCAAGAAATATTACTGCCAGGAAGCTTTTACAGTTACTATCTATGACTGTAAATATGGTACCTGTTACCTTCACTTGCATGTAATGTTAAGCAGAGTTCACTTATTTGCTTAAATCATTTGCCCTTTTTATAGAATTCATGCCTGAAAAAGGAGTTCCCACTGGAGAAACGGAGTTTAGTTCCTTCAGTAACATGTTCTTGAGGATTTTTTTTTTTGTTTATTGCTTTTTAAAAAAAAGTTTTCTTAAATTCTGTCTCTTGCAATAAAGTAAGAAAATGAACCATTATGAAATGGTGGATGCTCTGTCGGTCATCCACAACAATCTCGTAAAAACTCTGCAGAGCATGTTATCAGCCCAACTGATCCTGTGTTGTTTCTAGTGGAATATTTATACTTTTAAATCAGTTCTCTAGCTTTTGCTACATCTTTGGTGTTAAAACAAATATTATACAATTGGCTATTGATAATTACTTTCTTTACTATGTGAGGTTTTGCAAATCAGGGCGTCCCTTTCACTGAAAGTCACAGGAAATAGCAGGGTTTTCCACTTCTTCTAAGGTGTGTGTTCATATTTAGTTTGCTAACACACGTTACCCAAGGTAGGTTTGTTAGAACTGAGATCTTCATGCTGTTCTCCATTGTTAAGTGTGTTTCCTTTAATTTTGCTGGTGTCATTTTGCAGGATGGGGCTTTGGTTTGAACCCTTCCAATTCTCCTGTGCTGGAAAGCTTCAGCTGCAAAGATGTAGGTTGACATTAAAATTATTCCCTCTTTGATTTTCCCCTAGTCCTGTATGGATTGTCATTGCATTGCGTGTGTTAGTCTTGTGTTTGGGACACTTGTATGCTTGATCTCTTATCTAACGCTGTTCCTGTCTTAAGGGTGCCAGGCCAGGCTAAGTCAATGTTTCGTTTCACACTGAATGTTTTGGGTACAGTGTGTATTACAAATACTCTATCTGAAGTTTTTTGAAATGGTGCAGCTTTGATCACACTGGTGTCTGGACTAAACTTTAACAAACTTTATCTTCACTGAAAGCAGATTTTCGTCATTGCTTCTGAAAACCCCAGCATTTGTGTGGCTGCTTGACAACGGTGAGGATGGTTGCAGTGTTCTCAGAATTACTTATGTGATCTTTGTTTAAAATTAGTTTTTGCCCGTTTCCTCTTTCATTTTCCATTCATACACGGCCTCTCTTCTGTTACATCATTCTGTGTGTGTAGCCCCATGTGCCCTCCTCCGCTCCCCAGCATAAAAATTCTTATGTGGTACCTCTTTCTTCCGTGTAGGCATCTGAATCATCTGTTAGAAATTATTGGGTTAACTTATACCTCTGAGGTTTGTTTTAGATTCTGTGGAAGCTCAGGGGATTTTTGGATCTGTTGGTGGTTTGGTTTTTTTTGTGTGGTTTTTGGTGTTTGTTTTTTTTTTTTTGTTTGTTTGTTTTTGCAAGTAGTCCAGCCAGTAACTTATAATGAATACTCAAATGTGGGGTAATCGGGTTTTTTTCCTTACCTAGAGTGCCTTGTATACTGTTGTTATATCCTACGTAATTATTCCAGTTGAAAATATGGGATTTTATCAAACACCTTTTATCTGTGTTTTCAGTTCTCAGGAATTCAGTAATTCTCCTGTCATCAGAAGAAATCTGAATCCTGTTTCTCTCCTTGATTTCATTCGAACAGCATGTCCTATAAATTTCCTTTAAAATCATTGGCAATGTGTACTGCAGAACTTCGGAGTTCTTTTTGTATGAACTGATACATTGATGTATTCTGTACTAGAGAGACTAGCATTAAAAATACATGTTTCTTGCTTTAAAAAGCAAATTACAAACATTTATTTTCTCTCTGGCAGTCAGCACCAGGTGAACATTTGAAAGCAAACTGTTGATCTGAAACATATCTTGTCATCTTAGAGCTATTTTAGGTCACTACAGAAACAGAGAGTACCCTGTTTGAGCAACTGTGCCAGATCCTTAGGGTAACTTTATGTTGCCTCTTCTCTTTATTGAGCATCTCGGTTCCATAGTTTTTAATGAAATCAGATTTACAGAGTGATGGGAGCAGAGCTTGTATGGAGCTTGCTCTGTAGAGTGTTTAATGCGTTTTGGTGCATTCAGAGGTAATAGCGTTGGGAGTATGTCCTTGGTTTTCGCAAATAGCCTTGTTATGTTCTTGGTGATTCATCTTGAACTTTTTTTTTTTTTTTCTTCCAACTAGTGGTAATACTATTCAGTTTTCTCTTAACTTAGTAGAATTCATATTTATCTATTAAGGATGCAAAAGCAAGGGAGAGAAGAGGAGGTTACATTTGTTCTGGGATAAGTATCTGCAGTTAATGGAGTTACCATGAGGAATTTAATGTGTCTTGCTATTCATATTCTTTAATTCCACTTCAGCTGGCCTCTAGCTATCTTTGTGGATCCCTTTTAAAGCAAGCTTGAATGCAACTTAAACAGGGTGACTGGAGCAAGGCAACATTAAATACTGTGACTCATCACAGTGCATATTTAGGTATTTAGACAGATATTTAACTCTAAGTGCAGTTTCTCAAACTGGTTCCAAATAAGCAGGTAAAGAAGCAGGCCTTTTTGATTGCATTGATCAAGTTAATGAGGTTGCTTTTATATGAGCTGTCTTTGAATCTCCACAGGGCTTCTCTGCTTGAAGCAGAAGTGGGAAAACAAATGGCTGTGCATTCCCTGTCACCTGTTATAGTTCTGTGTTGTGATGAGGTTTCTTTGCATTTGGGATTGTCCTTTTTGTCCATGTTGTGCCACGCGTTCAGTGCAGATGTTCACACCGTTCGGATGGTCCCAGCCCCATAAGTAGTGCTTTCTGCCTCAGTGATGGTTGTAAATAAGCAAATCTAGTGAAGGCTGAAGGTCAGGACTGTTCCTGCTCTGGTGCATTGACCTGCTCTGAGCTATGGGAGTGCTGTCATTTGTTTCGAACGAGGAAAGTAACATGGTGTTTGGGTGGGCACCCTAGGTGCATTCTTACTGATGGGTCAGTTGTGTGTCTTCCTGAGCTCCATCCTGCCTGCTGCAGCTAGTAGCTGCCAGAACACCGCTGCTTTGGCCAGTGTGCCCCAGTGTTTGATGTGTGCTCTGTCTGAGTGAGTGTAGTACTTTGAGTTCCTTGTGTAGAAACTGTGCTGATAATTAAAGAAGGGCTGAAAGAAACCCCTGTCCTCTTATGTTTGGTGAATCCTGAGTCTTTTCAACTTATTACCTGTGGCTTGGTTTTCAGTAGTCCTGGAGGTTGTTGCTCCCAGAGGTTTCACCTGCAGCTTTGCTCAACATCACTGAAGAGCTACGCTTGGAGATTGAGTTAAATAGTCATATAAAATATTCCTGGCTTATGAACAACCCTGCTGACACACCCACATAAGCGCAGGCCAAGCCAGGACGCAGATCCAGCCCACCATGTTCATGAGGAGCAATGCTCGAAAGAAGTTTTTTTTAGGAAAATAGACCCTTGTAATCACAAACATGTCTGCTTTTTATCTTTCTCTTGTGTGTATATATAGTACAATGTATTTGTTACATATTTGTGTGCATTTTAATGCTACGTTTGTATATGCTGTTCTGTTATTTTCCTCTTCTGGAAATATTTCACTTGAGGTTATCCACAAGATTACCCAATCACCACATTATGATTGGTCTTCAGCAAATGTCATCGACATCTCCACCACATGAGAGAGCTAACAGGGCTTGCTGGTTGACCTCTTGAGGGTGTAACAGAAAACTCTTTATCTCTTGCAAGAAGATGCTTAAGTTACCTTGCTGAGACCAAGTTCAGTTATCCATTCTGAAGTATTTTCTTTGTGAGTACAGCCACTTCTTTTATTGTGTAAAAAAAAAAGAGAGCAGGGTGCCATGTTCTGATGCAAGGTTAGATTTGCCGGCCTAATACCTAATTGTGACTATGGCCTGTTAGGGTATTTTCAGTGTTGATGTTATTAAGACCTCACCTGTGAGTTCTGGACAATTATTTCTCAGAAGTTCTCTTCCTTAAAAACTCTCTCTTTTCAGTGGTAGCTTTTGTCTTTCCACAAAAATAATTTCAAATAAAAAGAAGGAAGAAAAAAAAGAGAAAGTTGGAGTTTTAACAGCAGCAGAAGTAATTGCATTTGTTCTGGAAGTGAAAAGTATACCAACTTGGAGGAAAATTTAAGGGCTAAGATCTATGTATTAGTAAAGCATAGGTGAATTTGCAGGAATAACATTGATAACATTGACTTTTGCTCACAGTTGTGCTTACAGAAGGATGCCTCTTCTACAGCACATAGGCTGGATCTGATGCATAGAAACAATTTATCCAGAAGTGTTTCAGGTCATATAATAGTTTTGACAGCCTGCTTTCTGTGCCTTCTTCTGATGGTTGTGTAGCTCTTCCCTTCTTCAGGATCAGGACTGTGTCTGCTGTTTGACCTTGTGCTGGAAAGAGCCTGCAGTGATCCTACAGGCTACCTCTTAGTCCCAGTTTTTTACTTTTGTGTCAGGATTGTTTGTTAGTTTCCTGGCTCACTTACACTTCCCATAGGTTTAATACTCTCCTAATTGTATTTAAATGACTTCCTAAATGGCCTCTGAAAGATATACTTTTAGTCTTAGTAAATCTGTGTAGGTGTAACTTGAGCACCAAGGAAAATTGTACAGTGAAAAAAAAGAAAAAGAGTAGCTTTTCTTGAGCTCCTTTAAACACCCGCATACCCCCTCCATGGCTTCGGTACACATCTTCCTCCCATTTGTAGTAGACTCAGATTGTTTTTAGCGCTCGCACTTTACTCTGTTTCCTGGAGACTGATGCGATTTAGCGCTGCAGAGGGACCGGAGGAAATGATCTCTTGACTGAGTCTATTAATTATTGTTCCCCCGAGATTCTGTTTCTTCTTCAGAAAGAATGGCAATAGCAAACAGAAAAGGCACTCTGGAAAGAAGCTAGTGCAATTATTACTCACGTGTTTGGCAAGTTAGAGGACTGATCCTTTTCCCAAAGGTTTCAAACCAGCGTGTTCATTCAGTTCTGATGTAACTTTTTGTAAGAAAATCAGTCTTTGAGCCTGTAATTCTTCATACTTCCTTGAAGCTTGAAAGTCATCTCTTTGGAAAGAAAGTATTTGGAAAGTTTAACAAAATTCCACTTGGCCAGTATCTAGGAATGTAAGACATGGGGGACCTCCTGGACCGTGGATCCGTGCCCCTTTCTCTTGCACAGAGCTATGCATAATCCCTTACATAAACACAGCAGGCTCTGTGTCTCAGAAGGAGTTGTTCTTCAGTTCACCCCTTCAGCTGAAGGGCTCTTCCAGAGCTCTGTGAATGATAGTCGTCTTTTCATACTCGCCTGAATTTATTCTTAGGGCAGCGTGAGCTTTGAGCTTAAACTACACTTTTGATGCCCTGGTATTTAGGTAAGTTTTTCCCCCATTCATTTTGTTTTGGCTGAGGAAGGGTAGCTGGCTCTTTGCCGGGATGGCCGTCTTTATTCCATGCCTCTACCTAAAAACCGTCCTTTGCGCTTGCTGCTTTCTTCAGGTTTGGACTTCATGCACAGTAGAAACGAATGGCTGCCTGGGAGAGCAGAGTGACAGGAGCTCGTATCATGGCCTGAAGTCAAAGAGAAAATGTCCTCTGTCCTGATCCCTCCCCCACCCCAACTATAAATGGAGCACGAGCTTAGCAGTTGACATCAACATTGCAGTGTTCTTCATTTAGATGAATACCGCCCTTGGCAACCCTTTCAACTCATGGCTTTTTTTTTTTTTTTTTTTTTTTAATTTCCCATCTTTTAAATAGAAGCCCTAATCAGCTTTATCCTGCAGTTCCTCAGAAGCATCATCCCCTCAGAGTCTGCGATCTGCTGCCTCCACAGGCAGAGGGCAAGAGGGAAGCTGAGCATGTACCTCATCTTCCTCACTCTGCTGGAGTTTCTCTTGAAGTATGTTTTGCATGGCCCCTGGTTTTGGGGACGGAAGAAGGAGAGGTGGAGTTGGGAGATAGTAAACTGTAGATACAGGGGATGAAAAAGCAAGGAAAAGGGCAAAGTACTGCTGAGAGAGAAGAGTGTAGCTGAGGGAACTTCACTGCCATTGTGTTTGGAAGCCAACTTGCAGCCCGAGTACTGATCCCTTACAGCCCCTGAGCCCCCTGCCCTTGCACCCATACCCCTGCCACAACACAGCGGGTATAAAAACTCCTGGCATTTAGAGTAGCAGATGTGGAAGAAGCTCCAAAATGCCTCCCTACCACATTAAACTACAGTAAGTGAAGCAGATGTTCATTACTGTGGGGAAACCTTTTGCTCATATGGACAGATTTATTTTGTTTGCAGCACTACTACTGTGACAATAGTTAATTTTTGTATAGATAGCTTAATCTGAAGAAAGCCTCCAACTTTTACATGTGCCTAGCAATAGTTATGGATACACTGTCAATGGGAAAATGACACTTCTGACTGGAACGTAATATACATGTTTGACAAGGGTGGCTACAACTTAGAAACAACGTGAACTTCTTCAGACTCCTTTCTCTCCCTAATTCATTTGCTTCACTGGTGCTATTCTTTCTGTTTTACCAAACCTGAGTAAACAGAAAATATAAGATTAAAAAGACACAGAACAGAGTGTACTGTTTAAAGAAAATCTGTTGCAAACTGAGTTATTTTAAAAATTGCATACATTTAACATTCGTATTGGCTTTATTCCTCTCTTACATGGCTGCACTTAAGGTTTAAAATCATTATCTTTGTGCTAAGCAGTGCCCCTTTCTGCTGTGCGCACTCACCAAGGATATATTGCATTTTCTAGGAGAAATGTAGTTTATACTTGTAAAATTTTAAGGATGAGGAAAGGGTTTGGTTGGTGGTGTTTTTTTTTTTTTTTTTTTTTCTTTTTTTTTTTTTTTGTATGTCATGAATCTGAATGGGGAAGAAGAGGAACAGATCTATGTATGCCCAATTGTTTGAACTGTAAGTGTGCCAGCTCTCTCCTACATCTTTTTCCCCAGGGCTGTAAAATTTTAGTAGCACTTAACAAAATGTTCAAAGGAAATACATGCCAATATGATTTTAAGGACAGCATAAGGCATTTTGAAGTAGTGACTCATGCAAAGTGTTAATAAATACAGCAGCGCTCAAATTGCCTAGGGCTGCCTTTTGTTACACTACAAAGGTGAGAGGTACTTCTGAAATGCCAAATCAAGATGAAATTGTCCTCAAGCTTGTCCATCTGTAAATATCTGTCAAATGTAGATAAGAATTTTCTCTTAGGTCAGATTGGCTAATTCTCTGACATTTTTTGGCAGGAGCGGTCCACAAAGTTAAGAAGTTTTAAAAAGCTTGATGAAATTGATAAAGTTTTCAATTTTTCTGCCACTAGGAGTACTTCAAAATAGACTCTGAGTTTTGTATGAAATAAGCAGCAAAGTTAGTTGTACTTCCCAACCTGTTCATGTAGTACCAGAATGTGATGGGGGTTGTGAGAAGGTTATTCCAGTTATTGGTGGCCTGGGAGGCCTCCTGGTTGATGGGATGGAGCAAAGACCTGTCCCCTCGCCCTTGTCCAGCTTGGCATTTCCTGGGCAGGTTTAAGAGGTGAGGTGCAGTGGGATGGTGTTAGGGGTCTGCTGTAGATGCCAAGTTCAGCTTTGGTCTAGAAGTCCTTAATGCTGCTAGAGAAAGAAGTACTACTTGGAGATAGATGTCTATGGGAAACTTTTATTTGTTGGAGAAGATACTATTAATGATGTTATGAAGGAGATTTCTGAATGTAGTAGTCAACATATTTCTTCTCCTAATGGCCATTGAATGAATGGATCACTTTGTTTCAGGCTTAGCTTTGGTATGTATGAATGACCTCGTGGAAGAGCTGATTATGAAAACTGTCCTGGAACAAATGCTTTTACCACTTGATCCATTTTGAATAGGAAATTGAACAAAATACAATCAAAAATTAAAGGGATTAATTAACTAAACTAAAGAGATCACAAGAGACATAATTTTAAAAAATTCTTAAAGTCCCCAAACTGTCAAAACCACACATAAAATCTTTTACTAGAAATGCAGGTGTAAGATTATCTGCTTCAGAATAAAGGATAAGCAGAGATCCTGCAAAGAAAGCTGTGGCTTGGAGGTTAAAGGCTTCTGTGAAAATTGTCAAAAGTCAAGCTGAGTTTTTTACAGAGGAAACTGGTGCAAATAAAAGATGTTCTTCAGACATAAGAATGAGGACTGAAATGAAGCCACGAAGCACTGAAGGTGTAATACACCTTAAAAATAATCTAGATATGATCTCAAAACTAGATATATTTTTTTTTCTTCCACTGTCAGTAACAATGATTACATTGGAGGTGCTATATTAAAACCAAGATGATTTGTGTAAGTGAGGGCCTGAAAAAGAGAATCTCTGATATATGAGTAAAACCTAAATGTCTGATCTTCCTGGATCCTGAGAACTGTATGATAGCCATTCCTAAATGATATTAAGAATGCCACAAGGTCGAAAGTCCTGTGTATATTTTCTTCCCTCTAGCTAAATTGACTGTTCTTGTAAAAATGTATAACTCTCTCTGCAAGTCTTGTATTGGCTGTGTCATTAAATATAATCTCAAAATATTGTAGGGGATTGACACATAAAATTTAAAATCTGTTCTCAAGCACTGTTGATAGATCAGTCATGTCAGTGCTGTTCACATATGACTGGAGAATAACAGATACATTTCTTGCTGTTTAGAAGAAGCAAAAATGTGAGTCAGGCACCTATAGATTGATTATTCTGACGTCAGTTGTGTGAAAGGCTTTAGAACAAGGAAGTTGTTATTAAAGACAAGGAATAATGATGAGTGGAAAATGAGAGAAAAATGAAGCATAATTTTACCATAGCCATTCTGGCACATTTACCATTGTGCCAGAATAATTTGGTGGTTCTCTTTGATAGTTGTTGCATTTCTGAAAAGTGTGAATAGGTTGTGTTAGCTTTTTTTTTTTTTTTTTAAATCACAAACCTTGTGGAATATGTCAGGTGTTAGATTTTTAGTAGAGAAGGGGAAGTGTTTATACCATTGCAAAGAGCCCTGGTACAATTTCACTGGGAATCCTGAGTACATTTCCAGTGCTCTGTGTTCAAGAAAAATTAATATCTGGAGGAATTGTAAGAAAACATGTAGGGAAATAGTAGTATTATCATCTTGAGGACTGGAGGAGAAGAACTTTGCTTAGCCTAGCGAAAGGGAAGGTGAAAAGGGTGTGCTTATTCTCAATGACTATGACAAGGGAATAAACAGAAAAGAAAGAGAATTATTTCCATTAAAGTACAACAGTAACTACAAATGAATCGTAAACTAGGCATAAATAAACTCAGGTTAGCAATGAGGAGGCTTCTGCTATGGAAGCAGAGTGTTTCTCAACCAACCTCTCAGTCAAATGACGCTCACCTTCTGCTTCTCATGTTCTCTCACCAAAAGCATTGTCTGGAATAGGAAGTATCTGCTCTGGCCGGGACTTGTGGGGTCCACGAGATGTATTGATTCTCACAGAAGAGCAACTTCAGATCAGAAAGATTTACATTGAGGAATTTGTGGTTTTCTGTGCGCAAGGACCATTAGCATTGTCTGTATCTGTTCAAAGGCTCATATTCCACTCTGAATAAATGAAAAATAGAACATTGAGTATCCATGGAGACAAAATGTGCTGGAGGACATAAATACTGAAAAAGTTAGAAGGTATTTTCATCTCTAGACTTTTTATTGAATGGAATTTACTTATGATGGAGGCAGATCACTTTATAAGACATAATCCTATGTACCAATTAGTCTTCTGGGCTTTGAAGTATGTTAATACCACAAAGGCAGGAAATGCAGAACTTAAGCAAACAAAGATGGCTAGTCAAGTGCATTAGGAAAATGAAGATTAAACTTTAGTGTCACTGGGGGAGAAAAATAGCTTGTAGTTTTAGTGCCATGGTTTGGTCCAATTCCTTTTTTCCCACTTTCCTTTTTTCCCATGTGTAGAGTACTTTTATATTATTTTAAAAATTCATTTATTTTAAGGTTTCTGCCGAGTGGAAGAAGTGTCATTTGACTGTCCCTTCCCCCCAGTAAGGAATGAGATGGTGTTTTTGTCCCCATTTGTATGGGGACAGAGCATGGTTTGATTCTTGTAGAGGGACAGAGAAGAGCCCTGGGAAGCAGTAGCAACCCAGTCCAGCAAATATGTGAGGTGTTTTTTTTTTTTTCTTTTTCTCTCTCTCTTTTTTTTTTTTTTTTTTTTTTTTTTTAAAAGACAGAAGCTATGCAGCCTTAAAAGGACTTGTTTAAATTTTTGTCTGTGTGTGCTGAATATATCAAGTTTGTAAGTAAGGAGCCAGCGATTCTCACATCCTTTTACAGTGAAAATTATAGAATACTTCACATACTGTTTCTCACCAAAATGCAGATTCTATCTCTTGCTACGAGTAGCATCATAAAACTGAATTCAGTGAGAAACAGCGTGTGGACTGTTTTCATAATTTGCCATTTGAAAATGGGTCAGGAGGCCAGGATCTGCTGGCTCCTAACAACCTTGACACAGTGCACTCAGAAGGAACTCCCTCTCTTCCCCCTCACCCTGCAAACCTAAACAAGTCCTTTTAAGGCTGTGTGAGGAGGATGGCTGACAGCTAAGGGTATAGATGCCATGTAAATCATTAAATAAGAGAATTAAATAATATGAGAAGGGCTGGAGTGAAACGGTAACCAGAAATGGCAGTGGAAATGCAAAGCTCTGAAGAAATTAGCTGGAGGTTTGATATATTTCATGACTTCTTTGCCTTAAGATTGGTTCTGATGGTTGGAGAGCTTATGGTATATTCCTGTTTTATAAGCATAGCTGAGCTATGAGAAGGATCTGAAGAGTGTTTTACAAACACCTGATAATTGGCTTCCATGAATTGCTAAAGAATGCAGTGATGGAGGCTTTTTGGATTTCAGCGTATTTGGTTTGCTGACGGGGAAATGAGTGGTAGAGTGCTGGTTTGCCTTAGTTTAAGGTTATTTTGTAGCAGGCAAATCCTATGAGCTTTTGAACAAAGTGAAAAATGCGGTTACTGCTTTAGGACAACTTCCTTCTTTCCTGCGTGTGCTATATGGCTGGCTTTTCCCATTTTGAGCTCTTGTGATTAGGCTGCACACTACACCTAACTTTCCTCCCACCAGGCACCGTGCTTCACTCGCCTCGCTGGATTTAACACCGGTCCCCTTCAATGTGTGGCTTTATTATGAAATGTATGTCGGGTTAATGGGCATGGGGTGCTTGGGTTTGCAAGCTGATACAGCAATCTTGTTCTCTTTTTCCTGTTCTAAACTTTATTAATTTAGGCATTAGTGTGGGTTTAATGCAGTATCGTTTAGATTAGCAAAACATTAAAATCATTCCTGTAAGGCAAATCCCTTAATGCATCGTCTCATCTGTGAAACTCCTGTGGAATGGCCTTGGCTTAGCCAAGGCTGCTCTCTAGCATTGGTAACAGCCTGTGAGCTGAGATCTGGCTATGAGTAAATGCAACGCTGTGAAGTCTATCCTGATAAAATTTTTGGCATTACTCCTGTTACATATGGAATTTTTAAAACATATTTGATTTCTGTATGGCTTGTAGCGTACCTCTGTCTGCAGGACCCTGATGCTAATCCTTTTAATGTGAATGGGAGTTGTTTCTTCTCTCACTGGAGTCAGTTGAAAAAGTCTGCAGTCTTGTTTTCTCCCCCTGAAACACTGCTGGTATGTCAAACGCTCCAGCACTGCTTAAGCATTCTCAGGTGTCTGTCTCATTTTACCTCTGGAAATGGTTTAATTACCGGAGTTTGAATAGTAGCTCTTTAACTGTTCATTGACTTCAGTTGTAATCATCATGACGTGGAGGGCAAAACAACCTTTGCTACTTTGTAGGACTCTTCAGTATTTTATTACTAATAATTATTAAAATGCCATGCCACTGTATAGACAGTACAGGATGCAGCCGAATTGAGTTGTGGATAAATGCTTGCCAACCGTGACAAGTTCATCCTTGTTACCTGTGTTAGTAAAGGACACTAGGCTGGTTGAAGGCGTAAAGACTCGTGCCAGCTTTTCACGTTGTCCTCTTCAACACTGAGTAAACTTCAGTAGCTGATGCTGTATTGTTGTCAGTGAAAGTCATGTTTCACATCTGTCATGGAGTACACAGTGAAATAGTTCTACACATTTGAGTCCCTCTCTGTGGGAAAATGTAGTCAAGAGACACTGAGGTGGGACAGAGCTTTTGTAGAAAAGCATCCTGGCAAGAGGGAAAGGCAGGAGACTTGATTAGGTCAGTGCTGTTCCTGGTTGAGCTTTGGTATTAGATGCCAATATCTGTGGATTTTGAATGGAGCTGCGCATCAATAACCTTGAGTCCAAAGGGAAGATACCACTCTGCTCTAGAGGAGTTTCAAGGCAGTGAGAGGAACAAAAGCTCCTCAAAGGAAGAAATGATCTGGCTTTATCGTTATTGTTTTGTGACTTTAGAAAATGTCAGGTTTTATTTTGAGAATTACTTTCTATGATTTGCATTAAAAGATCAGGCTGTTTCCTTGGATTTCTTCCATAGCCACATAGTTTTGGGCAACTGCACATTTAGATTTGAATCTAAATTCTTTGAGTCAGCCTCACCATTGGCATGAAACAGTAAAATAAAATCTAAGCGTGACAGATTTCTTTTAAATGGAAAGGTTTATTAGTTTATTAATTTCTTGGGTAGTTTGGTAATGAGTTACTCAGGCAAATGTATTTTATTACATTCTTTCTTATTTCATTTTTCATTTGTCACCTAAGGGAGAGCTCTTACTTTTGGCAGCAATTTTTATTGGCCACATTTAGATGGAGTATGCAGCGAGCATGCTTTCTTACGCTGCATAATCCAGAGGGACCTTATCAGGCTTGAGAGGTAGGCCCGTGCCAACCTCATGAAGTTCAACCAGGCCAAGTGCGAGGTCCTGCACATGGGTTGGGGCAATACCAGGCACAAATACAGACTGGATGGAAAATGGATTGAGAGCAGCCCTGAGGAGACAGACTTGGAGGTGTTGGTTGATGTTGGAGATGTTGGCTCAACATGAGCTGGCAACGTGCAGTTGCAGCCCAGAAAGCCAACCACGTCCTAGGCCACATTAAAAGATGTGTGGCCAGCAGGTTGAGGGAGGTGATTCTCTCCCTCTACTCAACTGTCCTGAAGACCCCACATGGAGTACTACATCCATCTCTGGGGCTCCCAACATAAGAAGGATGTGGACCTGTCAGAGAGGGTCCAGAGGAGGCCCACAAAGATAAGAGGGCTGGAGCACCTCTCCTGTGAACACAGGCAGAAAGAGTTGGGGCTGTTCAGCCTGGAGAAGAGAAGGCTCCAGGGAGACCTTATAGCGGCCTTCCGGTACCTAAAGGGGGCCTACAGGAAAGCCTTTTGTCAAAGTGGGACTTTCGACAAGGACTTGTAGTGATAGGACAACGGATAATGGCTTTAAACTTAAAGAGGGTAGGTTTAAATCAGACATACAGAAGAAATTCTTCACTGTGAGGGTGGTGAGGCACTGGACCAGGTTACCCAGAGAGGTGGTGGATGCTCCATCCCTGGAAGGCCAGGTTGGACGGGGCTTTTGAGTGGCCTGGTCTAGTGGAAGGTGTCCCTGCCCATGGCAGGGGGTTGGAACTAGGTGATCTTTAAGGTTCCTTCTGACCCAAACTATTCTATAGTTCTATCATAATGATAATGAACTTTGAATATTCTGTGGGGTATACTTATTTATCACAATAGGTACTTTTCATTTCAGCAATGTATTAATTAGCATGTTGATACTCTTTAAAAATCCAAGACTTAGAGTGAACATTTGGGGAAAACAGCACAATGTGCTGGTTTGTTTTTCTAAATGATATTTTGCCACTTATTTTCTCAGCTGGTCGGTAAACTACTGTAGATAAAAGTTTCAATTTATCTGGCAGAAGAAGTTTTATGGGTTTAAAATAGCTTTTCCTTCCTCTAGGAAGGGTGGAGAATGAAAGTGAGTAATAACTCGCTCAAGTCTACTGATAAACTTTTAATGAATGGCACTGTCAACTTAAAAACCATATTTCTCTATATGCATTCCTGGCAGTTTTACACGTACTGTCTAGTGTGACTTGTACCAGGGAAATCTTAGAAGTTATCTTTTTTTTCTTTATTGTTTACAGAATTAGAGAATAGTTAAGATTGGAAGGGCACCTCTGGAGATCATCTCTAGTCCAATTCCCTTCTCAGAACAGGGTCAGCTACAGTGGGTTGTTCGGGGCTGTGTCCAGTTGTCTTTTGGGTATCTCTAGAGACAGAGACTACACAACCTGTCCGGGCAACCTGTTCCAGTGTTTGACCACCCTGAGAGTAAAAAGTTGGTTGTTTGTTTGTTTTTGTGTTTTTTGTATGTTTAAGTGGGATTTCAGTCTGTGCCAAATATCTCTTGTCCTGTCACTGGGCACCACAGAGAAGAGTCTGTACTTCCTCTCCCCATCAGGTATTTCTACATGTTGATAAGATCCCCCACAAAGGCTGCTCATCTTTAACTCTCTCAGCCTCCCCTTGTATGGTCTGTCCCTTAATTATCGTTGTGGCCCTTTGCTGGAGGACTTGCTCCAGTAAGTCCCTGTTTCTCTTGTACTAGGGAGCCCAGAACTGGACCCTGCATTCCAGGTATAGCTCACTCAGGCTGAGTAGAGGGGAAGGACCCTCTCCCTTGACCTGCTGGTGACACCTTGCCTAATGCAGCTTATGCAGCTTAGGAAGTTGTTGGCCGCCTTTCCTGTGAGGGCGTGTTGCTGGCTCACGTTCAGCTCCGTGTCCACCAGAACCAGGACCTTTTATGTGAAGTTGTTTTCCAGCCCGACGGCCCTGCTCTATTTGACTTCTATGGTGGATAGTTCTTGCGTTATCGCCAGGTGTCCTTCGAGGTCTAGCAGGTCTGCCATCATGTGGGCCTGACAGGTGACCTTGTCAAGTTTGTGTACCTTTGTGCAGCACAGGCAATCTCCATACCCATTGAGTTGTGCAGCGTTTGACACCTGTAGCTGGCCTGTGGGCCTCCTGATGGGTACTTGACATAACTGCCGTGATCTGCTAGGAAGCATGCTCCCAGGGTTGAAATAATACTGTGTGCTCAGTTTGTGCACACAGGGTAGGTAAGAATGCGCAAGATTGATTCTGCACTAAACTTTCTCTATCCTGGGTACCTTAGTATCATGTTTTTACACCAGAAAGTGAGCTAATAGCCAAAAGATTTTGACACAAGACAAATCTGTCTTGTTCTCAAAATCTGGTGTAAATCTGTTGCTATTATATGACCAGTTTCCCTGGGTAGTTTACAGATGCAAGTATTCTCTCTTTTAAGTGTGGCTCTTTCAATCATATTAAGGAAAAAAACCCCAAACCCACAAACTTGGTTGTAAACCAACAAAAATTAGTAAGATTCAGGAGCAGACACGGTATGTGTAACTACTCTTAACTTCCTACTTAAGTTGTGCTGGATTGCAGCTCACCACTCCTTGTGTTTTCATGTTTATGAAATAAAGGAAGCTGGAAAGCTTTGTGCGTGTTTCAGGGCCGAGAAATCCTGCATTCGGACATAAGACATCTTGTGAAATCTTTATCAAGTGGGAATAATGTTCCTGAACCAAAAGCAAGGAAATTACAGATGCTCTCTAACATTTTCTTTGCAACTCTACACAACAATGCTTTTACAAAGGCATTAAATATTCATTTCTGTCAGATGCAGAGATGCGATTCTACCTTTCTAAATATAGAAGACTGTCAAAATAAGTGTGGTTTTCCAGTCAACATTCAACATCTTTCTTCCTCTTAGTAGGGAAAACTTTTACTCTCCTTGTAGTACCAGTACATGAAAGAATTGCTTTAATAGGCAAACACTTAAAAGTCCTGAAGCCTTGAAATGCAGCCTTGAAATGAAAGTAAAATGTAAGAAAACCAATTTTTTTAAAATTATTTTTTTGATTTGATAACTTTGCATCAGTGATGAAAACAGCTAGTATTGTCACTGTATTTGGAGCCGAAGTAATTAAATGAATACAGAAGTCCTATGTAAAACTTTTTTCTTCCCCTGATTTGCTGCTGGCAGATATATTTATCTCAGACGTATAGCATTTAAAAGGATTAGTCATTTTTAGGCTCATAGTGCTGTTGTGATCCTGAAAAATGTGTGTTGCACTGAGTTAGGTAGATGAAAACCCCAAAGTAGTTACTTGTTTTGCTCTAAATGTTCACTGGAACAATGAAGAAATTAACTTGCCTTTAGCTGTTCATCAACAGGCAGTCTTACATAGTAGTAACTAAATAGGGAAAAGAGAAATGCCTGAGTCTGTACATTAACAGTTATAAATATTCAGTAACTTCTGGAAAAATAACAGTGTGATCCAAAAAGCAGATGGATTTTGAAATTAGTGTTTAAAAGTACTTAATTGGTAGTAAGATCCCATGGAAGATTGGTACGGTTTCCTAATCATACGTTGTTGTGATGAGCCATGTGTACCACATGTACAAGTTCACCACATTCTTCATGTAGGGGAGAAGAGCATGGCTGTTGCAAGAGAATGAGCCAGTTCTGGAGTCCTGAAGTAGCTGAGATAAAACTAACTGGACCAACCATTTCCAGTCCGTGAAAGGAAAAGGAGAGGAAGGAGCAGAGTGCTGAGCTCTCTAGCAGAAAGGGGAGGAGAGCCTTTTCTTTTATGTTGGATACTCCAGCTGGTCAACTAGCCAAATATTTCTGTTTTATAGGCTGAGGTGCTTTGTCATCTCTACATAGCTCTGTTCTGGGCTGTGAATTTACGCTCTCAGAGATGCAGAAGGGCAAGGAACGTGTCCGGGCTATACATGCTGATCTAGAAATTATTAAGGATTTAGAGGACTCTCTTTCTGACAATGGCTGTTTCTACTTAGACTGAGCAGTATTCATGTTATGCAATGTGGACAAAGTCATTGGGCTGAACTGCTAGTACTTCTCTGTAGTCCACAGAGGAATCTACAAGAACTGGTCTGAGCTGAGTAGCTGTGTGTGAAACCTAGTCCATGACTGTGTTCCTGAGTCCATCAAAGAATCCCTTCATCAGTGGAATGAAATTAATATTAAACATCCCCTGCTAAATCTACTACTGTATCTTTACAAAAGACTTTGTACCTATCTCCCCCCCCCCCGCCCCCAGCTGTTCTATCAGTGTCTCAGTCAAGGTGACCAAGGCTGATTGCCATTTACACAAAATCCTCTTTACTCTGGGCGTGTGTGATTATACTTACGTTGAATGTATTTATAACCAACAGGACTAGGTTCAATGTATCATTACATGAAAGAAAGGCTATTCTGGCATACATCAGTTAAATCATCCAGGTGGTAGAATCTACTGCTTTTGGGGTTTGGTTGTTTTCTTTTTTGTTTTTTTTTTTTTTTTGTAGTGTGTTTTTTTTTTTGTTGTTGTTGTTTTTTTTTTTTTCAGTGGGTGTTTTTTGTGTTTTTTTTTTTTTGGTGGTGTTTTTTTTTTTTTTTTTTAGATTCTACTTTAGGAATTGCTTCTTTGCTAGCAATACTGAGAAGACAGATGTGATTTATGCATGATAAATGGCTGAGTGTGTGCCGCTGTACTTCCATGTTACCTGCCTTACTAAGAGGAGGGGCAACTTCTTGATGGGAAATTTTTGAGGTGGGAGCCTA
This sequence comes from Chlamydotis macqueenii, assembly GCF_036417535.1. Taxonomy (NCBI): domain Eukaryota; kingdom Metazoa; phylum Chordata; class Aves; order Otidiformes; family Otididae; genus Chlamydotis; species Chlamydotis macqueenii. The sequence continues at coordinate 136,661,721 of NC_141556.1, forward strand.
GCACAATAGGAGCCCTTTGTGAGAGTACAACTGCTATGGCAATATAAACTTCTGTTAGCGTAACTAAGGAGGAGGGGGTTGCAGTGGGGTGTTGAAAAGGTAGAACACTTTCTGCTTGTGACTTGTCACCTTGAGTAGAGGGATTGACTCCATATGTTGTCAGTTAAGACAATTGTTATTTGTTCTTTGGGCAGCATGATGTTTTATGTCAGGTAGTATTATCATATCTGCTTTTGATTATCTGTTACATAAAATATTCATAGATGCAACAAAATAAGTCTCCTTTTCTCACACCCTCATGTTTTCTTTGGTGATGCTGTTGGAGCCCAGCCCTTTGTCCTCTTTACGTTTAACTTTGAGAAGACATCACTGAAGGCAGTCATGCTAGGGAAGAAAATGAGGAGATCTTGATAATTTAAAACAAAATTATCTGAAGGATTCTTGTCTTACTGAATTTTTACATGTAATAAGGATGTGTCTCTTTATATTGACCCAGCTGAGTGCCATGATGGTGTCCAGAAAGAATCTGCCTGTGGTGGCCTGCCCATGCTTGACCTGCCTGTGGGCCAGGAGGGCTGTTCCTCCTTGGTAAGAAGAGGTACTGACGTGACAGCTGTGTGTCACACAGAGGAGACATGCATGGCGGAAGTGTGCATGCAGTCCCACGACACGTTGGGCTGTCGATGTAAGCAGTTTATACTGAGAGAAAAACTCTTACTACAGTCTAGTAGGACAGCAAACCACAATCGAAACGGTTGCATCCATATACAACGTGAAGAAGCTCTTTTAATCCTCAGGCAGGTTTCAGAGGTCAGGTCCTTTCATCCCGCTGCCTCGCCTTGGCAGAGGCCCAGCACCAAGGGAGAGTCCTGCCCTCGCCCTGTAATTCCTCCTCCAGACAGCCTCCCCGGCCAGAAGAGGCTCTGCCTCTCTCAGCCGCGTTATCTCCCTGGGCCTGGTGAATGCACGCACAGGGGAAGCTATGCTGGAAATGTCTGTTGCTTAATCGTCTTTTCAAGCCATTGTGGATGACCTGGTTCCCTTCAGACCCCCGATCTCCTCCTGTCCTAGCCGGGATTGCGTATGTGCGAGGGTTTAGGGAGCCGGGATGCATGGAGGCTGCTGTGGTTGGTGGGAGGTGTGGGGAGAAATGTGTAGGTTTCCACATAGGTACAACAAGATGGCACCACAAACGGGCAGGAGGCAAGGCTGATTGACTGGTGTGTGGGATTTAAAGGGCAAAGGAGAGCTAGCAGGGCAAGAAAATGGCAGACTGCGGAATGTAAGGAGAAACGTGAAGCAAGACCTGAGAAGATAGAGGAGCAAAAGGATGTGGTCTGTCTGAGTCTGCTCTGCTTAGGAGAAACACAGGCAACCTCCTTTGGTACAGTTTGAGGAAAACTGAGTGGTGACCACAAGCATTTTTTTTTTTTTTTTAGGCCAGTGCTGTCGGAAGTGCTTGTAAATTGTTTGTCTTCTGCCTGATTTTTAGGTTGTTCTATGTACGTGTTGCTTTGCAATTTGAAAAATGAGCAAAAAAAACTGTGAAAATTTGACTACATGGAGTTTTCACAAGCAGGGAAGCAGAAAGCATTGGCTCTGATAAAACCTGCATCTTCTCAGAGTAACTTGCATAGCGGTGGCGTGCCCAACTGCCCAGTTAGATTCCTTGTGAATGTGACATTCAAAATATTTACATGAGCCACTGCCTTGGAATGTCTCACTTCTCCTCGGGGTGGTGGGAACTAGTGGCTGTGGTGGCCTCTGCCTTCTTGCTGCCAGGTGGGGTGGCTGTGAGGAGTCTCCATCTCATCCTGAGCTTTGCTTCCAAAGGAGTTCATTTAACGCTTGTCAATTATTTATGATATTCAAGCCAGCTTTTACGGGAAAGTCACATTAATTCACACAAAGTGAGCTGTAGGCGTATATGGCTGAAAAGGTGCCGAGAACTGTGTGGACTGAAAAGGTAAAGATTTATTCAAAGATGGGACACTGCTCTCATTTCCCAGAATACATATAATCAAGGAGATAGGATTGCATTAAATGAATTGGCACCAAGAAATAGAAAGCTCTTTTAGGCTTGGTCTGGAGACGTATGGAAAGTTCTTGTTAAACATTAAGCATCCAGGGAGCCTTTCAGATACTCAGATCTTTGCAGGGTTGAACGTTTGGAGACCTCTTTTTTTTTTTTTTTTTTTTTAATTTTTAATTTTTTTTTTTTTTTGTTCTTTTCTCTCTCCATTCACATCTAGTTGCCAAGTTGTCTTTTTGCTCCTTGACAGAGAGAGAGAGGAGCTGGTTAGCACCTATGAAAAGATGTATTCTAAAATAAACGATAGTTTTGCTGTTAAATGTTCTTTTAGGTCTTGTAGCTTTAAAAAAAAAAAAAAAGATTGAGAATGTGGCAGTGATAAAACAGCCTTAGTCGCTCTGAAGTACCAACAATGCGGTTCTGTTGCATTATTTATGAGATAAAAATATTTAGTTTTTAGTCTCCTTCATAAAAAGCCCCAGTACTATCAGATAAGAAAGATCACACAGTATTAAAAAAAAAAAAAAAACAAACCTCAACAAACCAGAAACAAAGCTTTTTGAGAGGTTTCATGGACTCTCTCCAGTGAAGAATATTTTATCATATGAATATGTTCTGCTGCATATTCCATTACATGTAATGTAAGAGGTTTGGTTGTCACTTGCAATAACATTCTTTCACATTTCTCTGACTATGTAAAGCAGCCAGTGGTGGTAGAAAACATACACTCTGAAAATCCACAGTGTAGGTGACAGCAAGACCTGAAACAGCTTTCCTGAAGGGTTTACCTTTTTTTAAATGTAAGCAAGTAACATTTGAGTTTTTGTGGTAAGTTTGCTGCATATCGGCTATTAAGTAGTTACTCTCTGTTACAAATACTCTTACTCTGCTACGTGAAAAGTGGCTTGTTCTTTGTCACTAACGGGTGACCTATTTCATATTCATTATGGGATTGCAGTGTGAGTGAGCACGGGCTTCTCTGCTGTGATCTTACCGCGGAGTTTACCCGGTGGTGATGCTGCAGCTGTTGCCTAGTCTGCCAGGCTAAGAAGAAATCAGACAACTACTGAGGAATGCTATTGGAGTATGAAGAATAGAAGCAGGGGAAGCAATGCGATAGTGGGATTAGTCGAGAGGTTAATGCGTGTGTTTTGCGAGTAATTGTCCTTTTCTTGTTAATACATTGCTAGGATCTAGTATGGGTGTAACGGAAGTGAGGAAGGAGGCACATCAAAGAGAGTCGAGAAGTCTAAGAGGAAGAAATAGGGAGAGGAGAACGTAGAGCCCATCCGGGCAGATTAGATTGATTAGAATAAAAGTATTTCAGGGAAAGGGACAAGATCAACGAGGCGCAGGTCAAATGACTCCTGAGAAAGATCCCTGAATAAACAGTGGAGCAAGTGGTTCATGTTTTGATAGGTGATCAGGAGATTTTAACGATCAAGAAGTCAACCTTTATTGAATGGAAGTAGTAAGTAATGGTTAACTACGATGATAAAGGATGTTGATTATAGTGTTCATCTTTATCTACCATGAAAGTAGTTACGTGGGCAGTTCTGGAGTATCAGTGTTTTAAGATAAGATCTTTTATGACTGAACTTAGAGTGTGTAGTCCCACTGACTTCAGTAGAATTATTTCTACTCTTAAATTTTCAGTATCTTACTAACCAAACTGACAGCATGAAATATACCTGAAGAACTCAATTTTTTTTTTTTTTTTAAAAGTTAAGATCTGGAGCTGTGTAAGGATTGCTTCTTCAATATTTAGCATTCTAAACATTCTAATTAATTGTTTAAAACAGAGATGAAAGAAATCCTAGATTTTAAATTTCTATAGAGAATAATGGCATTATGGCAAATCTTAAACTATAGTTGTCTTAATTTAGTCTGTTGGACTTCTTTAAGTTGATGTGGAATCTCCCATCCCAGGGCCAATGTAACAAGTCAGGAGAATTGGGTATTCTTCCTTCTCTTTTACTGACTTTGTGGCATGTTACTTTACTTCTAAATGGTTTTAGTTTCCCTGTTTTTCTGTTGAGTTGAAGAATGTCTGACATTATCCTTATTTATTTCAATTATTAAAGATCAACAGTGTGCTTTATTACTGTTTTTCTAGATGATACAGGCAAGTGACTTTCTGAGAGATGACTTTCTAATATGGTTGAGATGCTCTAAAGCAGTGACTCCAAACCGAAGATCTGCCATTTCTGCCCTGCTGGGTTAAGGTTCACTAAGTTTAAGATTCCTGTTGCTGAGTGTTATCTTTCCAGTGAAATCTTTGCGTGAATCTGTTGAACATATTGAGGAAATTAGCACGTCTTTATGAAGTTTTCTATAATCCTTCCCCAAGTTCACATATATGCTGTATATTTATGAAAGATGCTTATGAAAAATTAGTAAATATGCATGTTATCATATGTGCAGATGAGGATAATTAATGGGCTATGGATTAAAGAAAAAAATGAATGGCAAATGAATACATGCAGGTGCCTACTTGGCTCTCATTTTGGTGGAATTATTGAGCACCTGGTAACAGGAGGGGAAGGAAGTAACTTTGTTAGAAGAACATAACAAAAGCCTTCCTGTTTCATTTACACATATATAATTTGAAGTCTGTAATATACACTTTTTCAAAAGCATTCATTTTAAAAATTAGAATAGAATAGAATGGTTTGGGTTGGAAGGGACCTTCAAAAGTCATCTAGTCCAACCCTCTGCAAGGAGCAGGGACACCTTCCACTAGACCAAGTTGTCCTGAATGAAATTCCAGACACCACTGAAGACAGTACACACCACAAACATATATATACAAAACATTCCACCAGTTTCACAACACAGATGGATTATGCATGAGTCCCAACAAGCAATCAGATCACTAAAATTTTAGATAAAGAATTGACTGCCATTTCTGCACTCTTCATTTAGGGCTATGGGCAACAAAATATTTGGACAAGCAAGGGTTTCAAGGGATCCACAACCAATAGAAAGAGATTCAGACAACCATTTTTATGCATTTCCATAAAGGCTGTATGTATTAAAAAGAAAACCAAACAAATTACCTTGGAAACTCATCAGTTTAGTTAAAACAGTTGATCTATTATAATTCTTTTTCTTCATCCTGTCTCACTTTAATCTTGTTATTTTCTTTGTAACCTGTTGACAGATTAAAATAAACACTTGCGTAGTAACAAGCCTTTATTTTACTTTTTCATGTAAAAGCTTCTGGTAGGTCATGGCTTGCAGACATATTGTCCTTGTCTGTGCCAAACTCAAGAGCAACCAAAAAAACCCCCTTAATAACAGAAAACCCAAACATAATGAAGGATTTTGTAAACCGTGGTGAGATGCAGGAGATAAATGGGAAAATCTACGAATAACTTGAATTCTGTCCTTTTGTCTTAAATCATTTGTTGTAGTGCGAGAAGTGGAACAACTCCTTAAATTGTCTTGAAATAGCAAAAATTGCATGTTATATGGTGGCATTCTTCTAACTTATTTTACCTCTGCTTTTTTGTCACAACTTTTTTGTTGAGCTGTGAAGTGTTGCAGCTGACCTAATGTGCAAGATATGGAGGGAGGGAAAATACTTAAAGAATACTTTATATCCTTGTACAACATTTCTGTTCCAGTAGAATATAATAAAATATTTAATAAAGGAAAGTGAAAGAAAGTTAGAAATACAATTCATAATAGGAGAACTTGGCTTTAAAAACTTTTAATATTTGCTCTTTATAATTTGCCTTCCTTGGTTGCCAATACAATTATTTTCAATAATCTCAATCCTTTCTCAATATATTATGTTGTGAAAAAGCAATTGCTGAAAGACTTAAGCTGGTACAGAAAAACTGTTCAGACGGAATTGGTAATTTTCATTCAGGGACATGGTAAAAAAATTGCATTTGAATTGTAAATTATTCCCACATGTATAAGTAAAAATAGAGAAAAATCATTCTGAATTCAATTTTCATGTCACATTAATAAAAAGTAACACAGAAGCTCAACTGAGTAACTGTATTGGGAAATACTTTTAAGGTGACTAAATCACAATCTGTTGCTTACCATAAGTGTTCTGTATAGTTTAATTGTTTCATATTGATTCTTTCTTGTTTTGCGAGTGGTTAAACTTTGGAGGTTTTAGCTGCTTCTACAGGAGGCATTTTTGTCTTCTGCCTTGCTGTCCTGTTTTATGAAGATGGTAAATTAGCTTTTAGTGCGCAGTTGCTTGTCCTGCCCATCTCACCTTCAAGTCTGCCTGGAGTCTCCTGTGAGACCCACAGGATGCAGGTGCGAGGCGATGATGCTGAGGAACATCTCGCCCCCTGGGCAGGCACCCTGAGCGCCAGACTCTGGCATAATCGGCCTCCTGCTCTGCTCTTCTACCTGTTGCAATTTCCATGTTGGCACTTGTATCCTGAGAAGGGTGAGTGGGTTGAGAGCTGGTGTGATTGTGAAAGCGGTCGATTTTAACTCTCCTTACTTCTTGTACTTCCCAGGGGGACGCTTTTGCCTGTGTTGCAAGAATTGAGGATGTAAGAGTGAAGCATCAGGACTGACTTGTCCTTTTTGCAAACCTGACCCTTGAAATGCATTTTTTCCCAGTTGGTAACCACATTGGCTTTTACTGAGGTGAATGAGAACTGTGTGCAGTTGACGCTCCCCACAGATGTGGGCATTCACTGAGCAAAGGAGCCATTGGGCTCAGGCCTGAGAAATGCTGGAGGTTCAGGTGGTGCAGGTGGCCTGCTGACCTCTCACTCCTCCATCTCTGCAAGGGTATTTCCTACTCTTCTTTCTTGAATAGACTTTTTTACACTTGTCACCACATAAAGTATATATTTACAGCTTGTAAGTGTGTGAACACGTATTGCTACAGAGTTATTAGCTTTTCTGCTTTGCTGCTGCTCATCGTTCTAGATGCTATTAACCAAGGACTATCATAATAAATTATAAATCGTTAAATAATTGTTTAGGAATGCTCTGACTCAAGCTTATTATACATGTGAGGGCTAGTTTAATTTTTGTTGGTAAACAGGAACTATTTTTCTTAGCAGTTTGAGACTCTGAACAGATGAAGGGTCTGCAAACAGATTCATCAGGGTGAAAGTAAAACCAGTGCTGCTCAGGCTCCTCTCCTCCCTTCCGTGTGGGAAACATGACATTTTCTAACCAGATAGTGGGAATGTTTTCTTCTGCAGGCCTGAGTCACTTGTGAGGAATGCTAAGATTAATGCTCAAGATTAATTTTCTCACTGCCGCTTTCTCCATTGTAAAAATGGAAGTTTACTTGCCTTGGAACTTTTCTCTCGTTTCGAGCAAAATGTCAGGCACTATGAGCATTTTTGCTACAGATTCAAAGCCAATTTTGCTCAGTTTTTTGTGTGTTTGTGACTGTGAGCACAGAAGTTGATGCATGTCTCTTTCAGACTTAGCTTTTTTTGACTACAGCAATTAATCTTCCTGTTTGCTCTGGTGCATTTTGTGTTCTGCTGCAATATACAGAAAACCCTCTGTTCTCACAGAGCTGTGAACTGGAGTTTTTAATGTATAGACAATAACAATTTAATTCAATTTTGTCAAATTTCAATATAACGTTAATTATACCTAATCTGTAACAACATCTGTTCTGAAATGGCGTCTATATTTAGTACTGGATTCTGTGAAAGAAATTATGCCCCCTTTCTTCTTTCTTAATTAAGCATTAAGAATTATTGAAAGAATTAGTCTTGAGTACTAAAATAAAAGTAAAAGAAGAGATAAAGGCTGCCTTCCCAAGTTGCTCCAGAGTAAGCACTAGAGTCTACATCTTGAATCTCATCAACAGCTCATGGCTGACAGTGGGCCAGTTTTCAAAGCACGTGATTTCACCTTGGTGTGTATTGCACAAATGTTCCCATTGGATTTGAGCAAAAAGACTTAAGACTCTGTCTGAAATGATTAAACTACCTGTTGAAGTAATTTTAACAAAAGCAGTAATACAAAAATGATTTAATATTCCCATGGCCAATGCACCTTCATTAATATCTTTTTAAGATTTAACACATGTGGTTGAAAGCCAGCGTAGGCTGGAAAGGAGTGCAAAGGGCTTTTTCTCTGTACCTCGTTGATAAGAACATGCCCCATGTACTATCCCTAAAGGAGCAGGGGCAAAGCTCCAGGTGTCTTCCTTTGCGCTTCGGTCTGGGAAATACTTTCCAGCACTCACTGTAGCAACTTCGTCCAGCTCTAACCACTGCTGCTGCTTTTGAGGCTGCGGGGGAAATGCCTGGCTTTCCTCTGCCCTCCATATGTCTCAGTGCTGCTGCTCAGAGAGGAGAGAAGGTGACATAGAGGTGACAACGCTGACACCGGGCCAAGCAGCGTCTTTCTGTTCCTTAATTGATTAAAAGGAAATCAGTCCAGAGAGCTGGGAGGAAGAAATGGAGATACATCAAATGAGTATGTGCGTAACTTGGTATGGTCACGTGCAGGCACCTCTGCTGTGCATCATGTGGTTGCGTGCCTGTGAATGCCCGTCGGTTGCATTCTCTTTGCTCGTACTGTTGCAGAAGTAATTATTCCATTCAAGACTACAAAAAAAAAAAAATTAAAGAGAACTTCATTTTAGATAGGGTGCTTTCTCAGAGAGACTTAGTTGTCATGAACACGTGTAAAATCCTAATCCTACTCTACTGATGTCATTGAAATTTCTGCTGTGGTCTTCATTTAGGATAGACATTTACTTGGGGTTCCTAAAGCAGTAAGGGGGAAAAAGATAATCTTGCAGCAAATGTCCCATTCTGCTCTTTCATGAGGTTCTGTTTATCCACTGTGATGAACAGATTATAGGGGGGAAAGAAAAACCCAGTAACATTAAAACTCTTGAAAGTTTGTCATTCAATTGAATCAATGAGAAGGCCTAATTAGTAGTTGAAAAGATAATTAAAATGTGTCAGGCTGTGAAGTTTTGTATATCATGTTGTCATTCTTTTTCAATAGTACATTAGTATTTTTTTATATTATTCATGGCTCTTTGACCTCTCTTTTCTTTTCTGCCTTCCTACATCTGATTGCTCATTTCAATTTTCCTCATTTTCTAATGCCTTGTATTTTTCTTTGTCTGTTGTTGACACCCTATTTCATTCTGCGATCTCCTGGTTTACATTTTCTGCTTTTCCTGCATAGGTCTCATACTCTGGCTCTGTTGCTTTCCTACTCAATCTCATTTTGAGTACTCATTAACTTCCTGTGAGTTGTTCCCTTCGGGCATTTGATGCTTGTTTCTGCAATTCTTCATGATCCTTTTTTTGTGTCTATCTTGTTATATCAGAATCAAGACAGGTCATTATTCCTATTTACCAGCATAATTTTCTGAGACTCTGGTGTCGTTAGGTAGGAACAAAGGCAAACATATTTTGGTGTACGTAACAAGGCTAGAAATGATTTAGGAGTGTGAAAGACAAAATCTTGACACCAAGAGACCTAGGTTTCACTTGAGTTCCCTATTTAGATAACCTTGTTGTTTCTGATTATCTGTATTCAGATCATTCCCTTTCTGTTTTCCCGATATTAATACATTGTCAATTTAGGACTTGTTCTCTAATGAGTGAAAAAGTCTAGATAACATGGATGAAAACTCCCATTTAGTCTAAATGGGAGAGAAATTGGTCTTAGTAAGACTAATTGAAAATATCTGAAGCACCACACAGATCTTAACAAGCCAACGTCTCAGATTAAACTCAAGAGGAAACACATCTAACCACAAACTGCTAAGGACTTCCTGAGCATCTGAGACCTTCTTCAAAGGCTTTGTTTATGTTACCTCAGTATGTTTCTAAACAGGCAAGGAAGAGGAATCAGAGTCATTGGAGCACAGAAACACACTTGAAATTTAGAATGAAAAGCTTCAAACTGCGTTCCAGCCTGTCTCACAAGTGTTGTTGTAAAACATCTGGAGAAGAGAAGGGATTAAGCCCTGCATCTTGAACAATGTGCTCATACTTGCGCAGTGAGTAGCAGGGTGGAATCTGCTTCTGAGATTGGTGGTGGACTTCTATTCCTGCCTTTACAAGTGGTTCCTTTCTGACCTTAAACAATTTTCTTGGGACTAAATTAAAATAGAGAGGGAAGTATCAAGCCGCAAAGTCGTAACACGGCCTTCTAATATATTTGGCTTTTTCTAGAGGGGAAATTACAGCCTTGACTATGTGCCTCACCTCATTATGCAATGGAAAGGAAGAAGCAGGTGCAGTAAGACACTCCTGCCAGTGTGCCAGACAGAGCCCCACAAGACCCAGAAAACTCAGGTTCACCGTTCTCCAGTGTGGTCTGACAGAAGATTTGAACTCTGTTTTCTTGGAAAAGCTACGAGCTGCTATGTTGGAGGGTACCCTATGACTGGGGATCTCCTCATCTGTCTCATACCTGCACTGGTTGGTAACAGGGTTTTGGGTTTGTTTTTTTTTTTTTGTTTTTTTTTTTTTTTCCCCTCTCTGTGGTGGTGGTTGTTTTGGGAGGTTTTTGTATATTTTGGTTTTTTTTTTTTTTCCATAAATATATTTCCACATCTGCTTAGTGTTCTGGCCAGGAGGCTCTTCTGTAAATGAAGAGCCTGTTCCCATGCTTTTGAATGAAAGCTGTGGTCATCCCTCGGTCCTATATGCCCACAGCCTTTTAGATGTACCTCTGGGAGACCACCTTCTGAACTTTGCCTGTTTTGAATCACTGCTATGTGGACCTTAGAGTGGTGTGATGGGGCCGAGGTGTGGAAATTTGACTAGACTGAGGTTTCATTGATCATGCCAGAAGGACTGCAGTTGCTTGGGCAATTTCCCTGGCCTAAATGTAAATACCTGTGTACAGTCCCTCTTAGGCATCTAACCCAAACCTCTTGCCTTGGTCTTCCCAAATGTAAATTGGAGCAATTATTGAGAGCTAGATACTTCACATGAATGTGGGTTGATTGCCTCTGCTGCTCTATGGATTCAATATGCTGTATATGTTGCTACAAACTTAGCTTACAAACTAACCATAGTTGATTTGTTCTTATTAGGCACAAGTGTCAAGAGATGTGAGGTGTTATTCCCACTTGATTTCTAATACTCGGCAGAGAAGAGAGCAGAGATGTTAATCTTTAAAACAAAATCAAGCATAGTCATTCTTATGCTCCTAAAATGCAGTAAGGAATGAAGATTTACCTTCTTGTTATTTTTCTCTTTATGGGATCTTCTGTAACAACCAAACTGATATTCCTTAGACTGAACTTTTTTACATTATTAATACGACTTTTATAGAGGTCTTGCACTCTTATACACTGAACTGCAATAACATGGCATTGGGACCATCAAATAGCAATTGGGACCACTTTATCAGCAGTCTTCCGTGTTATTTCCTTCATAAAATCTTTACCCATAGGATGTGGACTTACTCTTCAAGGACAGTTGCAGTTTATGATGTCTCTAACACCTTCTCTGGAGTGCTTCTTTTTCAACACGTCAAAAGACTGTTAAAAACACTGTGAAAAAGCCTGGTCACCAAAACCAGGAATGTTTCTGTCTGTCTTGCTTTGCTAAGTACTGACTGAATCTGCAAAATAAATAGCTTCAGGAACTGATGAGAAGTTTTGAACCAGAGTCAGGCTCTGTTTGGCCCTCGTGGAAAAGCTTTCCTTCCATCAGGCCTTTTTGCAAGTGAAGACATAAGTAGAAAAACTTTAATAAACAGGGTGTGAAAGCAGAACAAGTGAGTGTGGTCCTGCTCCTGCTAACATATGAAAGACTGATGTGAGCTTCCTTTAGGGCAAAGTTGTCTTCCTGTGCATATACAACAGGGAGAGAAGGTATGGGGTCTATAGCAGTGGGCTGTAGCAGCTCTACCCTGCTGAGTAGCTCCGAATTAACTCTTTTCTCACTAGCTAATTTAATTTCCTGACATTACTAGGGACCCTTTAAATGTGGCTTTATTGTTAGTCTGAGATTCTGCTTTCTGGATTTTTGTTTTCTTGAATGATGTACGGGCAGACCCAGGTGTCTTGGAATTGAATAGTGGTTTGGGGTACCTCAATTTCTGGATGACCAGCTCAAGCCACTGATTTTTTTTTTTTTTTTTTTTTTTTTTTTTTTTTCCAAAGCTTGGTGGCTCATCAGCAATCTGCTTCAAAGAGCTTCTGTCTGTAACCTAATTCTGAGGCAGCGTATTTATGCAAAAAGCTATATTCTGTGTCACAGAGAGTGAGGTTATCACTTGGCTCATTCCTGGAGACTTACTCACTCTTAAGATTTGGGAGGGGGGAACACCAGAAGCAACACATGCTCTTTTGTTGTGTGAGGAACTAGAATGGACTGAAACTTTGAAGTCAGGCAAATGTTTCCTTTAGTGATGTAGAATTGTGTAAAGTATAGCAGATCTCAGTTCTTGACCAGGACTCTTATATTTATAAATACACCTGCAAGGAAGTTTGACTGGTTTACTCTTATGTTTGTGAAACATAAGTAGGATGTACTTAAATATCTTTATTATTTATAATGGTAGTTATAATTTCTAGGTTGAATATTCTTTAACGTTCAGTGAGGAGCTAAATTTATATCCTTGGCCAGTTTTGCTGTATATTAAAACTGTTTGTCAGATGAGTGTTGATTTGAACAGAACAAGTCTCTTGCTCAGAGTAGCCCTGCTCATGCTAAAGCTGTGCCTTAGCTTCAGGAAACACTCTATAATTAAATGCCAATAGAAGTTGTTAACTCAACAGTAGCTCAAGTGCTTTATTGCAATGAGACCCTGATTTCTTTTATGCCAAGGTTTAGAGCAACACTTGATTTATCCTGAATTTACAGGACTGTGACAAATCATAATCTAGTTCATGGGCATTAGAATACTTCCCTGAAAAATAGGAGGAGTGTAGTTCACCTTTTAGAATGACACTGTTGTTTTTATGGCTGTTAGAATGTTCTTCATCTGTAATACTGAGTATAGTCCTTATGGGAGCTGGATAGTTAATATTAGGCCAAGTTAAAAACACCAGAAAGGCAAAAAGCCTGCTTTATGAAGAACATAGAGCAGTATTGCATACATAGTATGAATGGGAAAATTCCCTGCTTTGTAGGTTCAGTAGGATGTATATATTTCTAAATGTGACTTTGTTGTCTTTTTCTAAATAAGAAAATAAATCCTTTCATTCTCAAGCTACATGTTAGAGATGGTGGGATTTTTTTTTCTTTTTTTTCAACTCCCTTTGCCTCCAACATTTAGATGGAGTCTTGAATCTAAACAGTACCCTTTGGATTTTTGTAGTTGGATTTAGTGTTACTGAATGAAAACTCACAATATTCCCAGTGAGAAGCAAACAGAAGCTGCAGAAATTCAACCTGCAGTGTAATTTGGTTTCTGAAGATTCTGATGTGCATCTGCTTGGTTAAGCAATAAGGATAGTTACTCTAATGCATAAACCAAGTGCTAAGTGAAGTGAATGTCTTATATACAAAAATCTCTACATTGATACTTACTCATTTCAGAATAACGAAGATCGCACGTTACTCAACTGTTTGTTCTTCAAAAAGATTCAGCAGCACTTCCCTATAAGAGTTCAGTGCTAGAAACAATAAATTTCTGTTCATCAGCTCTATTGTGCAAAATAGTACCAATATGGCAGTTAAAATAATAGGATAGTGCTGAGCAATTTGCTTCTCATTTGCTTAACTGAGGAAGGGATTCAGGCTTCATATTCAGAGTGCCTTTCAATCTGGTGTATGTATGATTAATGTTGGTGAGTCACTTCTGGTGGGAATTTTAGCTTTTTCTCACATGACAAGATAGGGAGGCTTTCTGCTCCTCCCACCACCAGTTTAAAAGCACTGCAAAAGACAGAAAGAAGGAGGTAGTTTTTCAGGTTTTCAAAGTTGCGTTCTGTTAAAGGAAGCAAGGAGATAGCCAGTCCATTGGCATTTGCTGTGCAGGTGTCCGTGAACCAACTAGGACAGCTGAGATTGGAATAAAAGTGTAAGTAGATTGTTACTTGCTTGAGAGATCATCCATTCTCACAGTTTATTTAAATTCAGAATTTAGCTGGAAAGACTAGTCCGGAAGAAGAGGGAAGGAGGATTTGGGAAGGAAGTAATACTAAAGGTGCAGGAAGGAAAATAATGAGGTGAATCCTATAGCAGTTCATCATAGGAACTAGTGGAGCTCTGGATACCTGTGTATCCCTGCCAGAAGTAAGATGGGGAGAGAATATAGTGCCTTATGTACGTAAGTTAGTTTAAAAGCTTGCTGTAGCTGGATGTGAAATAATGTAGGCATGTCTATGGAACTTTCCCTGGGATTTTAGAAAATATTTTCTTCTCTGTTTATTTATGTATGTCTCTGCATAAAGAATATAATACATAGTTTGATTATGACATTCAGTTTCCACAAAATTCATTGAATGGGACAGGATGGCTACAGTATTGAGGAAGCTTAAAGGACTCCATGTGTACCTAGAGGCTAGGTACTTGGAGATGCCTAGTCACATAAATATTTAGGAAACCCTCAGTAGTGTTTCGCAGTGTTTAAACAGACTGCTGAGTTAATAACTACTGATCACAGTAGGGCTTAGGTAACTGATTACTTCTGTTTTAAAAAGCCCCGCTAGATCTCTATGTGTAATTTTAGACTTCAAAGTGATGTTAAAATATAGTCTGATATTTACATGTATATGCTTCACCTAAAATTTGATGTCTGCCCCACATCACTTGTGATACTGGGCACAGACCTCCTGAGTTAGTGCCTTGTGATTTTTTTTCATTTCTATGTCCATATTTATTGTCTGTCTTAAACTGCAGCTCTAAGATAGGACAGGGTAAGATCACTTGAGGCTTACCAATGCTACTGTAGGGAACTGTATCATATAATTATTTTCATTATGATAGTGATATTTACTATAGATAACATTGCTGACTATTTGGTGACCTCTAGAAATTTAGTATTATATCGTCTAATACCTGTTGGACTAGCAGGTATTTAAAAACTGACTTAGCAGAAAGCATATGGGTACAATGAATATAAGCACCAATTATCATGACATTAGCAACAGTGCTCCTGGTTCACATTATTGTTAGGTGTGTATGTTTAATTCATTCTATTATGGAGAAAAAATGACATTCAATTTGGATTACTAGCACATTAGGAAAAAAATTAACCCTCGAAGGGGAAAAAACAAAGATACTATCTAAAGCACACAGAGCCAACATTTTAGAAAGTGGCTTCCATAAAAAGAAAAAATATTTGAGAATGGTTCTGTAATTTATTGTAGCAGAGGCTGACTCCTTCCCTTCCTCCCTCCTCTGTTCCTCGCAGCTCTTGGAGCTCTGTTTGCTTTTCAGAAGTACAATGACATGCTCTGAGTGGCTGAAAAAGCTGGTTTCCTCCCTAGGCTGAGAGCAGAAACAAGATGAATGCTTTGGTAGCGCGCTGCTAATGTGCTGATCTGAACACCAAGGGAGAAAACAGGTCTTTACAAAGATATAAAATGGAAAGATTTTTATGACCTCTTCATTAGTTCTAATGTTTGTTTTCAGTGTTCCATGTAGTAATTTTTTCTTTTCTGAAGAAATCTATAGCTTCTTCACAAATTGCGTTGCCCTGCTGGTTTTCATAATTCACTTTTCATTGAAAATCTCATACTGCAGGCAGAAGATGGTCGGGTCCAAATCCTGGCTGCTATTAAATGCACATTAGATACTAAGCATGCGTGCTGGTGGATATTTGTGCTTATCCATCAAGCAAGGATAAACTGTTATCAACCCTGCAAATAATTGCTAGATGTCCTGTAAGGTTGGCATCTCTGAGCTCATATATACAGTGTGGCTATTTGAAGAGTCTTTAAAAAGGCAAGACCAGAGAAAAAGTTAGGAGTGGGTAAAGAAGAGCAGAGCTCTGTGTGTGTGGCTGGGGAGGACAGTGTTTCTCCTGTGCTCTGGCTTATTTCTTCCCCTTCTCTGTACGGCCTTTTCTCCATTTCCCACGCATCTCTGTCATGCAAAGTCTGAAGTGGCCCTCCTGTTGCACTCTGTGGAATAGTACGTGGGTCAGGAGGGGTCAGTTAGCAATGGCACTTGCCGGGGATCAGCCAGCACAGGGCCACCTCTGAACTAGGTTTTGCACCATGGGCTACTATCTTTGAATTTACAAACCTTGCCACGTAGACTGCTAAAGGATGTCCACCTGACTGCTCCCTGGTGTCATCTTAAGCTCAAGATCCCCACAGTGCATTCTTGCGTCTGATCTAACTGAATGGCACCTAGAAAAAATAAACCATTTTTGATCATAGCACTCTTTACTGTAACACCTACAAATTACTGTGACAGCCACTTTCTAAATACCCTGAGTAGAACATAATGTTTTTGTTATTCTTCTGAAAAGGGATCAGAAAAATGACTTGGTACATTGCCTTCTCTGAGTTCCTCTTTTCTGTTGAGTCTGCGCACAGATGGTTTTGTTTTTATAGTTTACCTTTTCAGATCTTTCTATCATCTGAATACACAAAGGAAATGTCTCTTTCTGCCTTTTTTTTTTTCCACATTATCCTATGTATTATATAAGGAGAAAGAAATTACGAAAAGAAGATTGAATAGCAGATCTTGTTTTGCAGCCACTTGCAAAACTTAGATCCAGGTCTGTTTTCATCCTGGCTATTAATTCCCCTGTGATGCTGAATGGGCACGAAGAGCTTTTCTAACATTCACCATTTTTTGTGAAATCTGATTTGTTGAACTGGCAGCTCCTCTAATAGTGGTGAATTTGTGCCTGATGGCGTGATGTAGCTCTCAAAGTGATCCCAGTGGGAATAGATGAGGAAAAGAGTCTATAAATTACCACTAAGCTCTAGTCACATCTGCCAGATTTCTGAAAGCCAGCCATTACTCTCGCTGATCTAGTGAAAATATGGATCCTTGAGCTGATGGTTTGTAGGGGGCTCACTTGGAGGCTCAGAAGTAGCTGGTCAATCAAAGAAGGGCAGCCACAGCTGTGGGAAACTGTGGGCTCTTTTAAGATGCCCGTATGAAACTCAAAACCAATCAAGACAACTGGATAGGTAAAATGGTGATACCTTATTTTTTCTTCTTTGAAATGTCACATTTCTTTGCTGCCTGTATAGTTGCATTTACTAATCTTAAAAAATGGATTATGCTGCATAGTGAATAGTCAGTGTACAACAGTTAAAAATAACTAAGTGATGCCATCTGCTGTCTTAAAATCTTATTTAATATTACATTTGATGACTGAATTGTTATCCTAAGAAGAAATGAAAACAGCCTCCACTGAGTTAGAGCTGTGATGTGCTATCTGATCCATATCAAAGTTATGCAATGTAAATTTTGATTGTGATTGAATACAGCAGACTATAGAATGTCAGAAGTGTCAATCCAAAATAACTCCTCAGTGAATCTGCTTTGGAAATAACATGAGATTTTTTTCAGGCTGCTTTGCTGTTTATGTTTCTGAGAGGAAGATATACGATCCTGTGGAATAGAGAGTAGGTTGGAAGAACATGGCACACCATCCCTTTAAAGTGTTTGTTTATTAAAATTTGTTATGTAGTGACATTCTTTATCTTACGTCTATATTTAGCACAGCTCGTTGTCCGCAATGACTTTACTTTTAGGTGCTTTGTGGAAAGAGTTAACTTAACCATGGACTTCAAAGAAGTTGAGAACTGCATTTGTGTAAGACGTATTATTCAAAGAGAATTCACCCGTCCTCTCAAAAAGGTAGAATAGATCGTAGCATTTAACAGTTGAATGTATACACTAAACTAAACTTAAGGTGAAGTTGACTATGGACTACAGTGCTTGGCCTTGAAACACTAGCTCAGAGAATACCGAATGGTTGTTTATTTCATAGGTATATATGCGTTGTTAGGTTGGTTGGGCTTTGACAGCAAGAGTTAAGGATGTGTTTTCTTCAAATGCAGCTACACCAGATTGCGGTTCACAGGTTGCCACTTAATGAAACAGTGAAACATCCTAAGACTGCTCCGAAGGTCCTGCAGTCCTTCAGCAGTGCTTAACAGGAATAAATGGGTACAGAACCAGAGAGGCAGGATTTGTGCTCAGCATTTAACTTTGTTCTTTGTTTTTGTAATGCTCTGTAAAGCACTGAGATAATCTCAGCTTCCTTTACTTTATTTTTACCTCAGTGAAAATAATCTGGACTCTGTGCAGTGACTTGTAACTTCTTTTCCTGAATGGATATGCCTTATTTAGTGTGGCAAGAATAAGGATATGTTTGGACATAAATGTATGCAGAACCACATTCTGATAAAGAAATGTGAAGTTTCTTGTGGTTGCTGGGTTAGGGTGGGTTTTTTCCCCAAGTATCAATACTGCAGTGATGTGTATTTCTGCTTGTATGTTGAAAGATACACAATCTGTGCTTTCTTATACTTCTACGTAGTTTTAATTTTCATGGCAAAATTAATCCAGTACGTAAATACCCATTTTCAGATGTAGTATGCTGGAACTCTCCCATTCAAACATGAGGTAACAGAAGTCCTTCAGTTGCTTCTTCCCTCAGTACTTGGGAGCATATCTACAAGATTCACAAATGACCAAACCAACAGAGAATTAATTCCATAACTAATGATCCGTAAAAACGTCTTACTTTCCAGCTGCCTTTTAAATCAAAAGATCTGCAAATGAATGTAGCACAGTCCTTGCTTTGACAGAGAGGAAGCTATGTATCTGTTTACGTCCTTCTTGTAGCTTGCCGTTACCTCTTTGTTTTAAATTTATGTAAAATTCCTTCCTCTTCAGCCAGACTGTCCAGTCTGGAGCATCCAGAAATCATGAGATGGATTGAAAAAAAGAACCAACAAGTATATCTCTAGATTTTTGTTTTCTAAACATTCACATATTTCCAGACTTCTCTGCACAACTCTGAGGGCTCAAACCCTGGTTTAAGAGGCAAAATAAAATGCGAAATTGAGATTTCCATGTAATCATGGGTTGTGCTTAAAAACAAAGGAGCTTCACTGCTGTTTGCTGAGTTCACTGCGAAATGGCAAAGTGTGCATCAACCGAAAGCTGTGACAGTATAGAATTGCGATGCATTTACTTGGCTACAAACCTGATGTTGTTAATGTAGCCCTGAGTGGGCATAAACTATAAACTGTGTGTTAGACCTTAATTGGCATAGTCCCCAAACAATTGGGGGAAGGGGGGAGGAAGGACCTAATTTGGATAATATAATCTGTGAGTTCCTATTACATTTCCAGGCCAAATGCTACAGTCATGATTACAGCCTTGATAACACTGTATGGAAATGTTTATGCCCTTGGCTGTAGAAAAGCTTACCTGAAGGCAACAGTAAATTTAAATTTCTTGTTGGAAAAAACAGGAGTAGATTTTATTCCTCATGAAAACTCAAAGAGCTCTTGAGATGATGTTGTAAAGAAGTAGTAAAAATGTACTCATGTTCTAATTAGCACATCCTTCTCAGGGAATAGTGAAAGATCAAGAGCAAAGGTTTTCTGGAAATTTGTACCCTTTTGAATAACGTGTGTCTTCAACCACTGCAGGCTGGCCATATGTAAAACTGAACTACTTCATATCTACAGGATAACACAGTGTCAGGATGGCCAGAGTGCTTGTGATTCTGAAGGTGGTGTGGAAAGTGGAGTATGGATTACAGATATGGGTGATGGGAAGGAATGATCGAGAGATAGGGAAGATGGTAGAACAAAAAATAAAAGCAACAAAAACAGGCTGTTGAAATTCTTCTTTCAGTCTGCCCACCAAGATTTTCTTACGCTACACTAATCTTGACGATAACAAAGTGCTTCATAAATTTGAAATGTAAGCACAAAGGATTTCTTTCTCTTATTCCCTGGTGTAGTTTTTACTTTTATGACTCTTGTTCTTTTCCAGCTGAGTGCTATTTCCAGGGAAGCCAATTCATGCGTTTTAGACACGAGCACTGCTTTGAGAACTCTCAGATCTGACTGGAAAAATACAAAACCTTAAGTGAAGTACTGACATGAAGACCTAGAAATGCAAGGAACTGTGCATACGATCAGTATTCATCTTTATTCCTGGTGGTATTCCTGTTACAGGAACAGAAGCACTTCCATACCTCAGCTGTTTTTTAGTTTTGATGCTGAATTGCCAGAGATGTCTGATTCTGAGTGTAAACTCCAAATTATCAGAAGCTTCTCTTAGGCTTTGAAGTGCCATTCTGAGCACTGTATCATGAGATGGGGCTGCTTCGTCTTGCTGCCCAGGTCTGTCTGCAAGACGTGATCATGACTGACTCGCTGCAGCCTAAAATCTGGTGGGAAGACCATTGAATTGAATGTGGGTCCAAATCATGATTTCTTATCTTTGAGCAGTAATACTCCGTGCTGAGTTTTGATCTCTGAAACAGAAAAGATCATCTGTTAGAGACCTATGTACTAGGTGCCAAAATGCAATTTCTCTGGTAATTAGCAATAAAAGTGCAAGCAGTAGTGTTGGAGATGCTTAGGGTACATGCTTGGCTGAATAAATAACTGCTCAGGGTAATGAGGAAGATTGCTGGTTCAAAACATTTTTTCCTTTTTTTTTCTATTTTCTTTGTCACTGTGATACCAGAATCTTCAATTTTATACATGTTTCTCTGCAGCCTAAGATTTGGATGATGAATACCAGCTTTTCAAGGAAGTCTGGAGCTTGTGGGATAGCTTGCAAGTCTGGTGTAAGGTTTTTACTGACTTGGAAGGATTTTCTTTAGTCCCTTCAGTGTTACCCTGTTTTATTACCTTAGGTTATTTCTGTAAGCCTGCTTTGTGAAGATTCTGTTGCATTGAGTTTCTTTATATGATGTAACCATTTAAATAAATACAATGGTGTGATATGTTAGATCAAAGTTAGGATTCAGTCTATACTTGAGATGATTTTCAGTTTAAAAATGAAGTTCCACACATAATTTTTTGTCAGTTTAGAAAATAATAGAGTTATTTCCACTCACTAGGCCAAGCAGATAGAGATATTAGGCCAATAAGGCATGTTTGCTTGTTTTTTTAAAGTGTAAATCTTGCCTTAAGATAACTTTTTTTGGTGCTTTTTGGAGCAAGACTCAGGCAGCTGTAACTTCAAAATAAAGTTAGATGTGCTTCTGAGAAACAAGAATACTTTTTTTCCAGTTCAGTAATTTCCTATTGTTTCCTTTCCTTTTGCTTCTTGCTTGAATTTCATCACGCAGAGTAAAACACTAGCTTCTTTGAATTAAGCAAATATATCTATAGGAATCTTACTTCCTTACTTTCTTAAAATGGGTGTATAAAGAGGAAGATTAGCCGAGTGTACTGTTGTTCTTTCCTTTCTTTCCCAGCAGCATTGCAAAATGTGTCAACAGTTCAGCGGTGTCTGCATGGGTGATTCTAAAGGAGGGGGAAAGGGGAAAAATCACCTTTGGCTGCAGTATTTTATTTGTCTGGTTTGTATATGCAATGCTTTATAGGAACCATTAACAGTAGCTCTTTGGAGAGTGTAAATTACAAGAAATTGGGTATTTATAAAGTTTCAGAAAATGTTCCTCCATGCGTGTGCTTTGTAAAGTGTATATGAATCTGTTTAGGCAGCTGCTGTCATTTGTTAAATTGCCAAGCAGTTAATTGTAGTTTGTCTAATCAGATCTGGATGCCATCCAGCATCGGTATTTCCCACTTGTAATGCTTGTGAGTTTAGAGACTTGCATGTGTGCTGTGGGAAATGAAGGCCAGAGTTTGACAATGGCTGTGGTGGTGTGCCTTGGGGAAGGCGTTTGAGCTGACTTAGACCATCAACTTAAGGTGGGGTGGGGGGAAGTAGTCACAAACCAACCCAAAAACCTACCTTGTTAAATTTAGACTTATTTTCTCTATTTCTAGTTGCACTGATGTTTTCAAGTATGATCTCTTTTTATTGTCTTTATAGTCTTTTGTTCATTATTTAGCTAGTTGCCAAATGCACAACATGCTGGAAGACTGGGAGAGGAGCAGTTAAACAGCATGCTAGCTGTGACAGGAGAAGCATCAAGTAGATCCAGGTTATGGCAGTTCAGAATTTAGCAGATTTAGCAGCTTGGTAACTCATGAGCAGTTTTGACTTGCAGATCTGTCTTCATGTCTGCAATATCATAACTTAAAACTTTGGGAAGAGAAGATAAAAAGCAATTAATCTTTTGTCTCTCCACAGTGCTAATTTTCTAATGGCATATTTATAGCTGCTACTGAGAGCAGCGTGGAGTTAATTTTTACAGACTTGAAGAAGTTTGGTGATGTTAAGCATATAACATATATGAGAGTTGGTGGTGTTCAGCCTGGAGAAGAGAAGGCTCTGGGGAGACCTTACAGCAGCCTTCCAGTACCTCAAGGAGGCCTACAGGAAAGATAGGGAGAAATTCTTCAGTAGGGCCTGTTGCGATAGGATGAGGAGTGACGGTTTTAAAATAGGAGGACGTGGATTAAGATTAGATATTAAGAAAAAAAATTTTACAGTGAAGGTGGTAGAACACTGGAACAGGTTGCCCAGAGAGGTGGTGGATGCCCCATCCCTGGAAACGTTCAAAGCCAGGTTGGACGGGGCTCAGAGCAACCTGATCTGATTGGAGATGTCCCTGCTCCTTGCAGGGGGGTTGGACAGGATGACCCTTAAAGGTCCTTTCCAACCCAAACTATTCGATGATTCTATATAATGATTTATAATTCAGTGTTATAAATTTGAATTGATCTAGCTATGATATGATCTGATGGCCACAGCCTGACTTTGTGACACGGTACAGTGTGTGTATGCAGTGTTAGCACTCTGCTTAGAGAACTGGAGTCTTTAACAGCTCAGATGGTTGCGTGATAAATCTTCCTGCAGCCACCCTTGCTGTCCCTGTGCTGTCTCTAGTTTGTCAGTTCAGGTTTGTGAAGGCTCACTGACAGAGGGTAGTTTTACAGATTCCTGCTGACCCAGGGACCTTGGGGGAAATGTAGAGTCCCCAAATGTGGGAATACAACCTGCAAGAATCTGTAAACTTGGCCATAGAGAGAAAATAACTGCGTCTGTTAAAACATGAGATAATATGTCTACCACACACTGAAAAAAACCCACAAAAATGCAAACCCAGAATATGCAAAAGCATTATTTAGTATGTCTAAAATCAATACAGTATGTGTTTCTATTTTAAGATTATTTAACATAAATTGATGTTATCTAACTTCACATGTCTCCTCTGAGGTAGTGTCATCCTGAGTGTATGGAACATGCACATCGACTTGAAAGAAGAAACAACTCTTCTTTGCTATTTTCTCTGTGAAGTGAAGACAGGGAAGAGTGAACGCGATTTTCCTTTGCCACCTTTAGCTCCTTCCCCAGGTCAAGCATGTGTCATAAGCAAGCAAACAAGCAAAAATAATTTTTTTATTGGAACAAACAGGAGGCAAAGAATGAGCTAAAGCCATGAAGACATTTTAGGTTCTGAAACTGGTTGCTGCTTTGCATCACAAATGCTCCTAATGTTCAGGATTTTGCCCTCTGTGAAGGCCACCTGGAAACCTGTCAGTTTCAGAAAAGTTCTTCACAACAGGCTGGCAGATGCCTCTCAGAATCTCTTCACGTCATCCAGCTCATCTCCTCTCCACTTCTTGCCGCTGGGCTGGGCTGAGTCAGGCCCAATAGGCCACCTGGCAACAGGCCAGAGGATGAGGCCTGCAAGGCCCATGAGGCCTGCGCCTCCCCCTCTGCGCCTCTGCCCCCGCTTAGCTGCTTCACATCTTCTCTTCTCTCTTTTTTTTTTTTTTTTTTTTTTCTGTTTTCCCGTTCTTAAATGCGTTATCACAGAGGCATTATCACGGAACATTCTGCTACCAATTGGCTCGGCTTCGGCTGGCAGCAGGTCCACCCTAGGCCCGGCCAAGTCCACTGAACAAAGGGGAGCAACTTCTAGCAGTTTCCTACAGAAGCTACCACCTTAGGCCCCCCTCACTAAACAAAACCACAACAGGTGCTTCTCAGTTAAGCCTTGGGATGAGGTGGTTTTCTTTGGGAGCTGCATGGATCTCCTTGCTGAAATCCAGAAGGCTGAAAGTGGATGAAAAATGCAGTCAAAAAAACACCCTGATTTTAGTAAGCGCCACGGTTCCTACTTTTTCAGTTTCCCTTGCACCTGGCAAGGGCACAGAGGCTATTTTTGAACTGTCTAGACTATTCTTCTACAAATAATATCTTCTTGTTTTTCCTCTTCTGGTTATTGGTCATCAGGAAGAAGGGAATTAGCAAGTCTGTTTGTGAATTTGCCCACATGCTGAGCCCACATAAATGTTTTACAAAGCATGTTTATAGAACTGTTGTAAAAGCACATCTCCAAGAGCTATGCATTTGTGAAACTGACTTGCATGTAGTTTAATCGGTCCAGAGGGCTGACTACGAAAGTAAATTTTTACATGACATTTTGTATTAAGGTAAAATCCACGCCCTTCTCCGATTTATCTTCAAAAAGTTTATACATGGACACAAAGATAAAATGCAAGTGTACAGCAGAGTCATTTAAAGTTCATGTTTTTGATAATTGATTATTGGAATTATTATTGATTACTCCAATGATTGATTATTTCTCCTATGGGCATAGCTTGTTTGTGCTGTTGTCTTCCTGACCCTTTTGGTGAGATCCTTCATGTTAGAGACAGATGATGGGACAGGTGGATAACTCAGCAGGCATCTGTGTTACCTGCCCACTGGCTCTGAAATGTGGCTGGAAGGGTGCTGCTGCACTCCTCACTGTTT
This sequence comes from Chlamydotis macqueenii, assembly GCF_036417535.1. Classification (NCBI taxonomy): domain Eukaryota; kingdom Metazoa; phylum Chordata; class Aves; order Otidiformes; family Otididae; genus Chlamydotis; species Chlamydotis macqueenii. The sequence goes on from NC_141556.1 coordinate 136,686,489, forward strand.
TTCTCTTGGCTGGTCTTTCCTGTTGCCAGTGAAAATCTTACTACTGCTTCTCTTTCTTCTGAAGATGCTTCTCCCTACTGTTCACTTTTTTCTTTTTTTCTCTCCACCTCTTCTCTCCCTAGAGAATAATTTAGGAGTGTTCTTGATTCATATGTGTGAGTACATGTGTTTATACCTTCAGCACTACGAAAAGATTGTTATGAAATGCAATAGCTTTTCAGACAATCTGATAGAGTAAAAGAGAGAACCCTTATCACAAGTGTCACCCTTTCGTAATCTGAGACCATCACAGCTTTTCATTAAATGGAGTACCTCCATCAAAGCTAACTGAGGTTGGAAATCGCTGCGGATTGCTACTTTCTGGGTACTCAGAAACCTCTTGGACTTGATTTTGTGCTAGCGTGGAAAATCTAACTAAAATGACAGTCATCATCCAGTTCTGAGTGGAACAGGGAAGCGATGGTAGGTGTTGGCTGGAGACTGTTATTGTTATTATTGCCACTACTATTATTGTTAAGCATTTGGACAACCCACTCCTAATGACCTGATGCATGACAGTAATTCAAATGGTAACTATTGCTTTAATAGTAATTGAAATATAACAGAGCAGGAGATGCCAAAAGCAGCTAAGAGTCCAAAGGGGAACAGGGAATGTCCAGAATAATATTACCCCATTAAACTTTTGCAGATCTATTTTGTGTAACATGCTACATAAATAAATATTTTTTTAAAAGTATGTATATTTAAAATATGCAGACAGAGTTTAACAAAACCTAATTTTAGTAAAGATCATGTTAACTGTGAGTTAATCCAGTGTTAGTTTGGAGTGACTTGATTACAGACAAGCAACTGAAATAGCAGTTTTGCCTGAGTTTCAAAAATAACATTATTTCTGAAAATAAGCCTGTTGCTAATTTCTCACAAGTAACTGTTTTTCTGATGCACTAGTGCTTATCTGCGTGTGTGTGTCAGTAAGATAGAGAATATACATGCATCTGACTGATAAGTTTCTATTTTATTTACAAGATATTCCTTCTGAGGTCTGTTTTTTAAAAAAGGGAGGTCTTCATATGTATCATATCTAGTTTCACAGTGAATTTAAGACTGCTGGAGTCATGCTTAGTAAGGGCATTTGATGAAGCCGTTTTCTCTCTGAGCTCTGGAAGATTTCTTTGCAGAACAGAACAAAGCTCAGAACACGTTACATTTTTTGAGTGCGTATACAAGTAGGAGTCCACATCTTGACAACACAAGTGACGTCACAGCTCGATATTAATTACATGTCGGTGTTGTGATGGTGCTGTTTCGCTATCCTTTCTCCTTTCATGTTTAACAAGTGCTAGTCGTACTTGAATATCTCAAGATTGCTTGTTGGTCATTCATTTGTAATTGCCCACATTGGTCACCTGGATATTTTCCGCATCAGTCAGATTCTGCATTCAGATAACCAGGTGATAGTGTGAATTACTGAGTAACATTCTGATAGCTAAGCTCTGGAAAAGATAGTGAAAGATTTTCCTTTTTCTCTAAGCTGTTTTTTTCCTTTTAGTGAAATGCGTTGTGAGTCAAACCTTGTTCAGAAATGTCTCCAAGATGATTCTTTGTACTTCTCTTCCAAGCCCACTGTCCCTTATCTGCCCTTTCTCCTCAGAACTATGAAGCTGTTTACCACCACATTCAGACTCTGTAACTCACTTCTGCCTCATCTTTTGTCTTTTCCAAGGCTCGTTACGGAGTTTTCCGTTGCGTGGCCAGCAGCGTTTCCATTAGAGTAACAAAGCGTAAGCATTTCTCCATGGGTAAATACCTAATGATTCGGTGGGGGGACACCAATATTTTGGCCCTGGGATGGGAACACACCTAGCCGTGTAGCATGGGATGGATGCTGAGGCAGCCCTCACTTTGTGACCCAGCGGCCACAGGCACTCCCGGGCACTCACCTGAGCAGATCTGCACTGCAGACTCCATGGGGAGAGAGCTGGCACCCTGTCATGTACGGGATGTCCTTCTAGCCGTGTGGCTGGGAAGGGACTGTGAAGCCTCCAGAAGACAGAGCAGCAGGAGAAAAAAAAGGGCAAATAATCCAGACAGATGTCCGGTAAGGCTGGATCCGAGCTGTAGTAGCCAGAGCTTCCCCACACTCATTTGCGGTGTTATAAATGTGGGCAGATCCATACATAGATGTCATGGTATAGTGAAAGCTATCGGTAGCCTTCTGTCTTCTCATAGTACCAAATTAAATGTGACTGGGGAAATTATCTGTTGATTAAGACTGATATTTTGGGTTATAGTTATGTCCTAAGCATAGTTCTGAGCTGGATTCCTTCCTCTACAGAGAAATAATTGACTTATTTCATCGTTACTGTTCTGTAGTTCTTCAATAAATATTCAAGATATTGCAGTCTTGTAGTGGTTTTGTCCATCATCATATAAATTGTATTACTAAAATGTGATCATGCAGCACTTCATTGAAATACAGGTGGGGTTTTTGTGTGTGGTTCTGGGGTTTTTTTTGTGTTTTTTTTGTGGTTTGTTTTTTTTTTTAATTCTGGAAGTTCCTGATAAATGCTTCCGTATTCTAATAGTAGTTGATACATGCAAGAGGATGTCTGTCAGACTTCACATGCATGCTACTCTATGTGCAGCTACAAAAATGCTTTCTTTGGATCAAAATTATATTTTTACTGTATAAATTTTTAAGCTAGTAATGGATGGGGTTTTTTTGTTGTTTGGTTTGGGTTTTTGTTTTTGTTTTCATTTTGTTTGGGTGTCTTTATTGAGTTGGTTAATTACTTTTCCTTTTTTTTTTTTTTTTTTTTTTGTTGTTGTTGTTTTTTTGTTTTACAAACTGCCTCTGAAGGAGATGGAGTAGAAGGTCTGTGTGCAATTGCAATGCATCACCTTTAAGGAGCAGCAGCTACTCATATAAATTAAGAGAATGAAAATCCAAAGAATTAAATAAAAAAAAAAAAATCTTCTTTCTCAAGAAATTGACTTTATTTGTTTTTTTTTTTTTAATTTTTTTAATTTTTTTTTTTTTGTACCATCACAGGTGGTCATACGGGAAAATCCTTGCTAGTTCAAGCTTTAAATTTCCTTGCCTTGTCCTGAAGCTGTTTCCTCCTTATTAATGCTGTAAAACTTTTTGTGTAGAAACTAAAAAAAAAAAACCCCAAACAAACAAAGAAGAATAACCTAAGGGCTTGTGCTATAGCATGTGACTCAACATGCTTTTTTTGGGAGGAGGAACTTGCTATAGCCTGGTGCAGATTCAGAAGTAGCCAATCTACTAGGCTCAGACGTTTGAGGGTTTTTTTTCCTTCTCCTATCTGGCGATAGGTATTCATGCTTCCTGTCTCAGGAAATGGGTATGAACTTTTCTCTCTCCCTTTGTGCCTGGTTTTTTTTTTTTTTTTTTTTTTTCCTTTAATTTTTACTTTTTTTTTTTTTTTTTTTTTTTTTTTTTTTCAAGGGAGCCGAGTTTGTAGTAATCAGCTCCAGGAGTGGGATATATGGGATAAGAGGTCCTTTTTGGTTTGTAGTTAAAGCAAAACTCGGGAGAAAATGTTACCAAGTATTCACTTGTTCTAAAGAATAGGTTCCCTTCATTTTTTACAGAGATAATGTCTTGCAAGTTAAAAACCTGAAGTTATAAAAAAACGTTAAAGAGAAGTATTTTAAAAACTGTTTCTGTAGCCATGTTAGATAGTTCTTCTTCCACATTTTATAATTTCTGTTTTTGAAGTGCCACCTCCTTTATATGTGAATAAAATGTGGCTTGAACCTCTGTCCCTTTACAATAACTTTTAGTAAATTACTGTAATATTTGATGAGGCAGAGTTCCTTGTACTTTATCATTAGTCTAAGCCAAAAGAATTCAGAATAAATAGGCATGGTACTAAAAGTGAGATAAGCTTACAAGAGAAAATACTGTTGGAGCAGCAGAAACGTGATAAAACTTGTAGTGTAACATGAAACATAAAGCTGTAGATAATAGAGGGAGTATTTAAGGGAATATATTAAGAAGTTTGCTTGACGGCTGGTCCTGTCAGCTGGCTGTCGTATTTCAAATGCTATACTTAGAATCATAGAATAGTTAGAGTTGGAAGGGACCTTCAATGGTCATCTAGTCCAACCCCCCTGCAAGAAGCAGGGACATCCCTGACTATATACTTGAAGACGTTTGTGTAGTCTAGACATTTTTGTATAGGGACAATAAAGTTAAAATGACTGTAATACTAGCTGTGTGTCAGGATGTTTTTTTTTCTTTTTTATTTTTTTTTTTTATTTGGTTGGGTTTTTTTTTAATGTGCTGGAGTCCCAGATGTGTTCATTACTGTCTAGGCATGAGCTGGAGGTATAAACCACTGCAAGGGTTGTCACTCCAAGCATCTTAAGGAACGCTCTGATACTCACATTATATACAATATCCCACTCTTCAGGCAAAGCCTTAATGATCAGCAGAAGGTGCTGAACGCTGATGAGCAAAGACCTTTCCCATTTTGTGTTGCTGTGGCAAGGAGAACACAGCTTGAATATATATGTGCAAGAAGTCAGTGAGCAGCACTCTGAAAATCATTTCTCCCAAAACACAGACAAGTCACAGACAGATGAAGATGGAAGGTGAGTGGAAAAGGCAGAAGGGATCCAGGTGATATCGGCCCATATATCACTCTAGCGCAGAAGGTGCAGGAGTGGTTTAATATCTGCCCACAGCTCCATGACCTGTGCATAATGTGTAGTGTGAATGCTTCCGTTTCTCTCTTAGTGTAAATCAATGAGGTGACTTGAATCAACTGAAGAAGGAAGCACAGATGTTAAGTAACAGCTAGCTCAACTATTTAACAGCCGTAAAGAGATAATTAATTTCTAGGTCAGTAACTTCTCAGTCCCATCCGCCCTCATCTGTGCAAGCATGCCTGCGTACGGCTTCGTGACAGCATGGATATTTTTCATGTTTAGGATGGAGATCCCTGTCGAGATTCCCGACTGATCTTAGCTGGTGGATCGATGGGATGGAATTGCTAGCTTTGCTTTATAGTTAAGCACACTGTAGTTAATGGGACCATACTCTATCACACCTATTTTGGATGTAAATCTCCCAGTTCTGTTTTGGGAACTTTGGAAATTACAGCAGCCCTTGTTATGGCTCTGGAGTTCTTTATTTCAGCCTTAAGTCTGACATTCAAAATGTCATGAGGTGGCCTTGAGCTGCTGGCTGCCCTGTGTTTCTTCATTCTGTGCAGAAGATCTGCAGATGCTGAATGGTAGTAAAAAGCAGATGGTATCTTGCACGTCGTTCAGGAGCGTTTATTAGCATAGGCGCCTGAGTCTTTGCCATGCAAGTGTATTGGTCTGGTTAAATTATGGGGCACCATAGAAATAAGGGATGTAGTGAAAGAGAGGCAGTGTCAGTAGAAATTTCAAAGGAAGACCGGGTGCAGGAAAACAAAGGTGCTTAGAGGTCTGCTCAGGCATGAGATGCAGAAGAGAGAGACCAGAAGAACAAGTAGGGTATGGGAACAGTCCAACCATCTCTTAACAGCAGCAAAAAAAGTGTCAGATGGGTTGGGATTCTTGCTAGGAAGCTTGGCCACCAGTAACCACTTTCAGCTTCTGCTCTTGGTGGGCAGAGCTGGGAGTGGGTAAGGACATCCCTCGGTGCTCCTCACTTAATCTCAGGGAGTGATTGCTGTTAACTGGGGGAACCGATCAGTTCAACGCTTGCGATTCAGACTGGTGGCTGTGTGTCGCTGCTCCCAGGAGTCAAGTGACCTTGTTTATGCCATGTAGCTGGGCCAGTATCCAGCTCTTTCCACTGTAAACACTCATAGAAAGCTGGTTTCAGGGTATGCTTGTGCATATTACTTCGCAATTAATTTTGTATGGACGCACACACTAACCCCTCCTCCCATGGTTGCTTAAGTGCTTTCTGCTGGCCTAGGCAGAACAAATACGTTGTACATTTTCGGTTCATTTCTGCCCTGTCAGAGAAACAAGTGGGTTGGTAGAAAGGAACAAAAGTGATACTTGTGGCACTGAAGAACTGAACTGTGAGGTGAAGTGGCCGGGTAGCTTGGGCCTTTCTAGAAGAACCAATAATAATAATAATCTCTCAGTTTAGAAGATGCTTCACAGGAAATTTATGATAAAATTATTATGATGGCAAAAGGTAGGTATATCCAAGTGTGAAATTGTTTTGTAAAAGCAGAATTTGTCTATGTTCCTGAATCCAGTCTGTGCAATACTGCGATGCTCTCTTTTCTAGACAGCAATTAAAAATAATCATGCCATTAGGTATGCAAACAGATTTGTTTGCGTTAATAGTTTCTAACACCAAAAACATCTAGGCATGAAAATATTTTAAACGTCAAATTCTGATTAAAAATAGATTGGAGTTGCTGGGGATTGAGGGAACTAAGAAGGTGGGAAGGACCTCTCTTCTACTGTACAAACATCTTGCCCTGAGTCATGTCCTTGAACATGTAAGAGCTTCCCAGGGATCCCTGCTTATCATTAATATTGGAATGCTGCACAAAGGGGAGGAATATATTTTCACTTTCTCATGAGATTTTCTTTAGTAGCGTGTGGCTTGTCCTGTTTCTGAAAGAGCTTTCTCAAGGGCTTTTTTTTTTTTTTTTTTTTTTTTTTTTTTTTTTTTTTTGGTAGCCTGTTCAAATCTGTCCTGTGGAGGAGAATTTCAGCCAGTTGAGACAAGGCTTGTTCTCCTTGATGACGAAGCAGGGATCCCTTATGAATGAGAAGCAGTGGTCATGTAGAGGAGTTGTCTCTTTAGGTACTAGATAGGAGAGGCTTCTTTGATGTTGCGTTTCCTGATCTAGAGATGTGTGTTATGAGATGATGTCTGCATTACACGTGCCTTTCCCATGAGGGAAGAAATGAGAGAGGCAAGTGACATCTGACATTTTGCTTAATGCTAGAAGATAATGTGATTAAATAAGCTGCATGGAGTAGCATTCTCTATAACGCAGAGAAAAAAGGGGAAAAAGGAAGAGGAGGGGGGAAAAAAAAAAGAGGTAGAGACAGGGAAAAAAATTAAGAATTTTAAGGATTTTAGGTAATTGTCTCTATGGAAGCATTCTTTGGAGCAAAAGCCCTGCAAAGGATTTGTCAGCTGCTTAAAGAGCCTCTTTCTTTTTAGACAATACGAAAGTGCCAGAAACCATGTCCCTTGGCTGGGGGAGGACTGTGTTGTATGAGAGTGTTTTGGAGAAGTTCTGTATCTTGGAGGAAGAGGAACCGGAGTGTGGTTTGACAGTTGCTACAGCAACTAACGTTTTTTTAATGGATGGCAAGGATAAGTGATGGTATAAAGTCTTGTGTAACTGACGTACCTTCCCCCGCTTCCTGCCAATTTTCCAGTATATTAAAACAATAAGTAATTTATGAGTTCGACTGAGAAGCAGCTCTTTGTTTGCTCAGCTCAGCTCCATTTGTGAGATTGTGTGATCTTTATGGAGACAGCAGAGAAGAAACTATTTACACACCGGAAAGCAAGGATTCAGGCATCTCTGAAAAGTATACTTTGCAAGGGAGAAATGCGATCCTCCTCCTGCCTGAAGAAATTCTGTTAGGTGTGGATGTCACTGGGCTGAGCCTTCTTTATCTCATAGCTTCCTTTCTTCTCATCCTCTCCCTTCCCGCCACCATGTTTATTTTTTTACAAAGTTTTTAAAACTCTCTTTGGTTACCGTGGAGTTATTTTTTTTAAATGTAGGAATGATGATGTATTATAGAGCGAATGAAAGATAATGAAAATTCATGCTAGGAGAGGCATTCTGCTGACCCTCCCCACAGCCGTGTTGCAGAACCAGCCCTGGCATAAATGTGCTCCAATAACTGCTGTCCAGGGAGATAATTTAACCCTTTTAGTTTTATTTTGGGACCCAGCTGGCAGCTAATGTCTAGGAGGAATGATACCAGAGCAGAAACCCATCACATCCCAGAGTATACAGATGGTCATGTTAAGATACAGGAATGCATCTTAACCTGAGCATTCATTCACCAATTTAAGGTTGTGTATTTAAATTTGACGGTGATTTCAGTTTTACTAGTGAAATTTGGGGACATGCTACAGCTGAATTTCAGGGGAAGACAGTTGCACTAATATTCTGTGGGTTTTTTTTTTTGAAATCTTGCTGGAAGTCTTAGACTGCAAAGGGTAACTTACATAGCACTTTGCTTCCCCCTTGGGTTCTCTATGTAAGATCAGAATTATTTAATTAAAGATAGAGTTAAGGTTACTGATTTTACTTAAAGTATAAGGATTAAACCATTAAGCATCTTTATAAAATGAAACATAAATATGAAAAATGATGGAATCTTAAATATAAGGTTATGCAGTTTTTACATTTAGTATTAAAGCCCTGTTTTCATGAACCAAATGTGTTTACCTGGCTCTTCAGAAGTAAGATTTATGTTACAGATGTCCTTGATAATGTTTTAAGCATTAACAACTCATTACCAGAGCTCTTAGTTTTGCAGGTTTGAATCCTGTATTTCCTTTTACAGGCTGGTTGTTTGGGTTTTTTTGGGGGTTTTTTTGTTTTGTTTTGTTTTTTTTTTTGTTTAAAAAAAAAAGTTACCCTCAATACAGTACTGTATGCTTACTAAAAGTTATGACTGAGCCAAAAGCAGGTTTTCAAGTGAATGACACTGAGTTATTTAGCTGGAATAAGTTCCCTGCTCTTGAGTTGCTGGGAAGCAGTGCGTGAAGCATGCACTTTTTTTGCACGGATGAGAAAGTAATAAACATTTGCTACCAATTTTACGCATTTTTAAACTCAGTAGAGGACTAGTTACTACCTTCTTGCCATTTAGTAATCTATTTTGTTGGTTTCTGTGAGATGAGAGAGATCACAGAAATATTTGAAGTAAAGGGAAGACTGGCAGAAAGCTCTCTCTTTCAATACTTGTATGCTAGAGGCCATTTTTTACCCCAAGAGAAATATGCAATATGTGATGTGAACATCTTCCTCCCTGTAGCATCCTATCTGATCCTCTGTTCCTCCTGTGAGCCTTTCCTTCTGCATCTTTCCCTGGATGTTGAGACAGCTCATAGTTTTTCTTTCTCTAGCTCATTTACTTGGCCTGCTGACACAACCCTATCTCCAAATCTGTTTTACGCTCACTCCTTCAGGCTCCCTCAAGGTCACCCTGCTGCAATATTCTTCTTCACACCTCCCCATCTTTTCCGTAGTGATAGAAACCTACTTTCATCTCTCTCATCGTAAGAAGCGTGTTGCAGTCTTGATTCTCTGTGCTATTCCAACTGCTGCCCATCTCCTGTCTCGTTTTCATGTCAAATTTATTGATTTGGCTACGCAGAGTTATTTTTCTTCGATTCTGTCTGGACTTCTTCCGGCTGGCTCTCATCTCTTCCACTGTGTCTGACTGCCCTCAGTCGGCATCCCATGACTGCCAAGTAGCACTGCATTAGTAGTGGAACACCAGCAGAACTTCTTGTACGTGATCGATGCAGCATTGGCTCTGCTCTTTAAGTCACACAAAATGGAAACCTTTCAGCACCACTGAATTGTTAGTGTGTAGGTGAAAGGAAAAGACTTGATTTCCTAGGGAACAGGTAAGGGTACCTGTGATCTGAAGAGCTATGTGTAACAAAATACTAACATTTTCGTGCTTATATTGTTTCATATTTCAATATTTCAATGGAAAAATGTCTTGAGATAATGAGATGGTCAGTGAGTGATTATATATTCAGTGGGCAAACCTCCCATATCATACCTTTGGAGGTATGATATCTCCCCTCAGCTGCATGTAACGGTTTCAGATAAGCCTCTCTCTTAATACTGTGGATTATGCTCTGAGATGGGAGAGCATGCAGGTATGGGGGTTTTTTTTGGGTTTTTTTTTTTTTTTTTTTTCTGAAACTGGATATGCAGCACACATTTGTAAACCGTCTGAACAACTAAACTTTGAGATTTACTGAGTGAGTATTACAGTGTCTCGTTTAGCCAACCATTGCAGATTTTCTTTAGGTAAGCTCCAGTTTCTCACCTAAATGTTGGTGTAATTTGAAAGCAAAAGGATGTTGCTTGCAGTTTGTCAAACTAAGCCATCATCACTGGCATCAGTAAAAATGGAAGGCTGAGACAAAAATATACAAGGATATTCAGACAGGTCTTATCCAGGTTAATTTAGTGACCTAATCTAGGGCTAGTTAAAAACCTTCTGGATATGGATATTACACTGTGTTTTGTCTTAGGAAACGTAAAGGAAAAGCATTATTCTCTCTCTTTTTCTTTCTTTTTTTTCTTTTTTTCTTCCCTCCCCTTTCCTCCAGATCAGACAAGCAGCACTCCTGTCTTCAACATTAGGGAAGGCAGAAAACTGTAATTTGGGAAGTTGAAGAGAATAAGTTACAGTCCATGTTTTCCAGCAAATGGATCTCTGTGTTTTTTCAATGAAAGCAGGGGCTCAGCTGTAACGATAGGAGGCTCCATGTGCGAAATTCTCCATAAATATTAAATTTAGTGGGCAAAATTCTGCCTTTGAAAGGGAAGCTGGCCTGGCTGGGACTCAGCTTATAATCATGATAGGATAGCTTTTTTCCTCCAATGTTTTGAAGTGTGTATTAGCATTTGTCTTTGTGTGAGGTAGGTGCACAAGGTCACCTAAGGCACTGCTGCATTTTATAAGGTAGAAGGAGAATCCAGTTTAGTTTGTACTGATTTTACTCAGCTAACAAGTTCCTGTGATTCCTCTGGAGAAATGTAGAGAACTGTAGGCATGATTGGGTTTCCATGCTATAGTTTAGTATTAATGCATCCCTAAATGCACAGATTTAAATGGAAGGGTAAAAAGGCTGTTATATTTAAAACAAAACAAAACAAAAAAACCCAACAAAAATAAAAGCAGTCAGAGTATGGACGGACTGTACGACATAGCTCCATAGCAGTGAACCTAACAGCATCAACTGGGAGAGACGTCTCCTGGCTGTCTCCGTGGCAGGCTACCCTGTCCAAGGCTGAGGCTGACATCAAAGAGAGATGCTAAATCCTCAACAGGCAGGAGAGGGAGGGAGCTGAGCAAGCAGTCAGGGAGAGGACGCTCAAGGTGTCAGTGCAAACTGACAGGCTGGTAAGACTCAGAGAGACGCGGAGGGGGTGCTCTGCAGACTGCACAGCTGGCTTTTCCCAGGCAGACGCTGGTGAGTACGACCCCTTCCTTCCTAACCGTCTCTCTTACCGAAGAAGCGAGGCTTTGTGCAGCGGTTTCCTTATCTTGTGGCTGGTGGGGAGGTCGTACCGTGAGGAGGACGTGCTTTCCCCAAGGAATCCCTTGAGCATCCCTTTGTCGCAATCCATGAAGAAATGCCCCCTTGGCAGCGTTGGGGTTGCACCATGGCCACCCTTCTACGTGGGGGCTCCTAATGGAGACACCCAGGGAGTGCCTGGTATGTGGGAATGCAGCGTAGGATGCCGGAGCACGGTGCTGTATCGCTGGAGCCTCTGGAGGAAGCTCTTATGTAGTGTGTGAAACCTGGCGAGTCAATGAGTAAGCTGTAGCCTTACGTAAGAGTGTAGTTAGAGTTAGCTGCAGATAAGGGGTGGCAGAGATATGTCGACTTTTGTTATCAAATAATTGATGCTCTGCTAAAAGGAGTTGGTTTTGAATTTGTTGAATCAGCTGTGGTCGTAGCCCGAGAGTGAAACTTTTGACAGCTCCAGCCTTGTTTGGACCAGTTGCAGTAGGTCTTGTTATCCAGGACCCGGTCCAGTGTATGGAGAGTTACGGACTGTTATCTCTCTTGCCTAATGTCTGCATATGATAACTTTTGGTGATGTGAGACCGCCAAAAAAAAGACAGAAAGAAGTTCTGGTAGCTTTCTAAGAAAGGCACTTGGCTCTTTGAAGGAAGAAGCTCTCTTTGATATATGATATCCCTGAGTGCTAAATGGGAGTCCAACCTTGCTGCACAAAGGGCTGCAGTATTTCTAAACCCAAAGACATTTGGAGAGTGTTCAGTGAGGCCTGGCCTTTGTTTCTAAGTATTTGTATGATCTATGTTGCCAGAAATTTTGGTAGTTACATGCAGTTTTACAAGGAGGTGTATTTAGCTTTTAATGTAGCAAGAGCACTTGTATGGGGGCTGTTCCATCTTTACAGCAGTGCGTATTTACATTTACAGGTCTGACAAGTCTTTCATCCTGTTTTGTCTTTCTGTATTTCCCGTGTGTTGTGCCTAAGCAGTGGGTTTCTCACTACCGCCTTGTCCGTGCTGCGGTGGTGAGACGGCTGGACTGTGTGCGTGCGAAGTCTCAGAGTGAAAGAATTTCCATAGGCCTCACTGCTGCGTGTGCTGCATAGGTGGTTACACACCTGTCCATCTATTTATGAATATGTAACATCTCTGTTACGAGAAGCTGGTTTTACACTCACTCGTTGGGAATTCTGTTAGCAAAACCAGATAGACAAAAATAAGGAGAGGAGCATCAACAACTGTACTTTTAAAGCTCACTAATGGGCAAACCCAGCTTCTGCCACCTAAATTTGGAAGTGCCAACCTAACAAAAGTTACGGAATAATGGCAGCCTTTTCTTCTTCCATTCCTAGATGTGTTTGCTATTAGCAAAGCCAAATTCCAGTGCATTCTCAAAATATTCATTTTAAAAAGTATAATTGTTGTTACTTTATCACACTGTTGTGAACTCATGTAGTTGATTTGAGTGGTAACTTCTTCAGAGGTAAAAATCAAGCTGGGCTGTAGTAGTGTAGCAGCTCTCAGATTTTGAGGGCTTCCGTACTGCCAGGGCGTTGCTTTTTCTGCAGCAGCAAGGGAGGCCATGGAGAAGCCTTTGCCACTTGCAACGAGATTCCTCTTCTCAGAGGTGTGGGTCAAAGCTAATTCAAGGCTGCCCCCATTCCGAAGCAGGAAAGTTGTGTTGGTAAGAGTGTAGGATCCCTTAGCAAGCAGTTGTCCTTCTAGGCTGGAGGAAAGCAAGCTGGGAGATCCAGTGATTAAAGACTTGTCCTCTCTTCCCAGCACACACAACACAGAGCACCTCTGCCTGGAAATGAAAGCAATTTGGGGACCACTGTTATACCAAGATGCCTGGATCTGTCTAGTTGTCGTTGGTTTTTTCTGAAGAGTAACAGCGTATCCTTCATGGTGATGGCCATCCCACCTAACTTCTTTAGCTTCTCTTTAGATTGAATTAAACTGTACCATTTGTTGATAGTTAAACTGTGCTAATGACTGTATTATGTAGGAGATCAATTTAGAGAAGCTGGAGGGTTTTTTTGGTAGTTAAGTCTACAGAAGCTTACACCGCCTAAGATTTTACAGCTAGGTAATAATCCCATGCAGTTACCTCGCCATTACAGAACAGCTGCTTGGCAGTGGAGTGGCCTCTCTGCTCACACTGGTCCTCAGAAATGGGTAGGCAAGTTGTGGCTGGAAGTAGAAGACGGCTGTGGCAGGTTGGAGAGAGGTCAGGTAGTGGAATTATGAAGAAAATCTTGATTTGCTATGTATACTGTCAGTCTAGAGGCTCTGGTCTCATCATGGTTTAAGACTTTGGTCACTTGTGGATCATAGACCTCAGGCTGTATATGTGCTCACAGGGGTGTAATAACAGGAGCTGTTTACCCATAGAGGACTAGTGCTGCAGTGCCTGCATCTGTTATCTTTCAAGTTTGCAAAGTGATAAAAAATCTGGCATGTTGGCTGAGGTGGTGGTGTGGGGTGGGTAATGGATTCCCTCAGCTCTGACAGCCTGAACACACGGGATGGTGGATGGCTTGGGAGGGGGACGCTTGGGTGCCATCCTGCCGGTCTCCACTCTTCCTCTGGGCGCTTGCAAGATACTGTAGTGCAAAATAAATTTTAAGCACCACCGTCACAGAGTGGCCTCAGACCTGCTTTGTGTCCCAAGGTTTACTTTTCCAGTTTAGTATGCTATTCCTTGAAATGTCAGCCACCTCCGGCATTATCCCGCCTAAGCTGTAAAGTTTTCTCTCTTCCTTTGCTTGGCTTGAAGACGGGGAGGTTTTGGGACCGTTCCAGGCTATTCTGAAGCAGCTTTTTCCACTGTCAGGCAGGGTCTGGCGCCGAGTCAGCTGCTGCTTCCTGGTTCTCACCCTTCCCTCGCAGGCAGACGAATGACCTGCCTTCAGGGAGCAACCTTGCTTGAAAGGTGAAATCAGGCATGTAAATTAAATGCTGACCGTAGACATTAGCCACCTACGTGCCTATTAATCCTATGTTAGCACTCCCCGCCGCAGTGTTCATTGATCAGTTAATCAGTATTTGCACGGTGCTTTGCAGATGACTGTGATATGTACATTTCTGCTATCGTTACAGATTAGCATACTACACCAAGCCAGAAACATTACTGCGATAATTTATCCGTACTCTGGTGAGAGAGGTGTGTTTATTAGGAGAGCTTGGTGAGGCATAGAACTCATCTGTTGCAGTTCAGAAGGGGAAAAATTTGATAACAGAGTGGGAGTCTTATTAGACACATCTTGCTCTGTGCTGGGGAGGAATGAAGATATTAATTTACCTGTCTTCCTCTGTTTGTGGATTATGATGTCAACTAGCTTTTCTTCCTTCCCTGTTTCTTCTTCTTCTTCCTCTATCATTTTATTTCGTGAGTGCTTTAGTGCCATCAGTTTTACCTTGCCTGAGTGTCCGTGGAAGAGGATAAAGGAAGACACCCTTTAAGTAGCTGGATCTGTCCTGGGCTGCTCAGGAAAGGAGCAAGTACTTTACCTGTCTGCGCAAAACATGATCAAGGGGAGCTTGATCTGCACCCCTCAGCATTCACCAGGGCTGGGGGAATTCCACCTAGAGGTGTGAGTTTCCTCTTCCTTCCTCGTCTTCGCTATTCATGTTTCTGATCTCTTCTGCCCACTCCATTTAGTCTTTCCCATTAAAATTGTGTTTCCCCGGTGCCATGCTTAACTTGATCTGAGTTCTTGCTTTGCGTAACAAGATGTGGGAGAAAATGTGATCTGATAATAGTAGCAGGTATGCTTTTTGATCATGGTATGTGCATATCCATTAACTAAGGAGGAGCTTGCTTGGGCCTAAAGTAACACTCATTGCACAGACATAAAATTAAAAGACTAGGTCACGTGAAATAAGAGCCTGTGTTTAGAAATCTCCACGGCCCTGACTTTACCCATAGTTCTCTTCATAGAGATGTTGCACTTCCCTGGACCATTGCTGACCTCTGGGCTGCCCATGTGGTTGGGGAAGCTTTGGGAGGGGAGCCTGTATGACGGGAGGAACTAGGAGGGTGGCTGACCTTGCAGTCAAAGTCTATTAATTGCCCCTTTCAAAGCAGTACGTTCCAGTTGAGTTCTTAGTGTTTGCTGTAGCTCTGGGCTGCTCTCTTTCTCAGCTGCAGGGGAGTGATTCGTGTCTTAGAGACCTTCAAAATCATTCCTCTCTCTTCATTAATCAGGGACGTAATCAGTTTACAGGGATCTAAGTAGACTTTAAGCCCTAGGTTTTTAAGTTCTGTGGAAGTTTTCATCTCTTTAACATACAATAACATGCAGATTCACTCAAGTTAATGGCACGATGCTTCTCTCAGGGGGTCACTTTCTGATTGATCTTTGTGCAGGTAACGCTATCTATGGACAAGGAGTATCTGATGGGATCCCTTCGCTCCTGCTCAGCGAAGAGATGAAGCCTCCCAGGGCAGCTGCATTCCACAAAGAGCTCTGAGTTGCTGGGAGTCCCTGTGGGGCCCAAAAAATTCTTAACTCTGTTGTTTTTCAGATAATGTTTTTCGGTAATTTTACATAGCTTTGATGGTAGAATAAAAGTGATGGAAAAAAAATACCTGAGTCACTTCATGCTGTTCTTTTTCGTCATGTTATGATATTTGAAACGTACCAATTTGGTTGATTTTAGCTGTCAGGAAGAGAAATTTCCCATGGAAGCTTGAGACTTAAGAATACTTGTACTTTACTTTGCTGGAATTTTTAGGCAACAATAATAAATAGTCTTTGCATGTGAACTTGTATCAAGAGAAACAGAGATATTAATCCCTTAGGGGAAATCATAACTGTTTTGCTTTCTAGATGAATTTCAATTAATTTCATATGGTCTCACATTGATTTTAATCTTCTTTTTGTAATCTCTCCTGCTCTGTTTTATTCTTTGTTTTACACCAATATCCCTTTGTTTTCCCCAAAGTTTCATCTACCTTTTGTCTCTAGTGCGATATTCAGTACTTCTCACTGTCTTCAGCCTGCCCCGATTTTGTATCTTGGGGAACTCCTTCACTTTCTCTCAGGTTGCAGCTTGCTAGTGTGATGCCCCCTGCAATATGTTGGAGGCTTCCCGCTAATTCTTTTCTTGTCATTCTCTCCCTTCTCTGTTTTCTTGCCCAGTCTATCCCTTTTAGACTCTTACAGGATTTTTTTTTTCCAGTTAACAGTCTCCTGCAAAAGCCAATTGGCTGTGGCTACAGAAAATAAGATATTTTCAGGCATTGCTTATCTCTGCATTGATTTCCAGCAGCGCCCTTTGCCAAATATGTTGTGTATTTATAGAGGTTACCTTTTCCTCCAGCAGTAAGTTGGTAGCTGTAGGAAGAAGAAGGAGCTCAGCAAGATGCAGGTGATTTTTCTTAACTTCCTCATGTCTGCTCCATGCAAATATGTTATGTCTATATGCTCTCTTTCTTTATGAAAGGCTGTATAGCAAAGGTAGAGCTGATGGAATAGGACTTAAATCCAGATGTGTAATTTTCTATGTGAGAAAGGAATGCAAAGCTACTGGGTATGTTGCTTGATGGTAAGTTGAGCTCATCTTTGTTTTTCCTTCGTTATATGTTAGGAAACGAGGGAGTAATTCTCTGTCAGGTGGGAGCTAGCAAACTGGGAAATACTGTTTTCAAAATCTAAAAATTAGAATAGTGGGATACATTTCTGTAGTGAAGGAAAAAGATTGCTCTTACCATTCTTTTTAAGTTGTCACTTAATGTCTTTTGTAAGGATAATCATAAAAATTGACCTTTCTGAAATCATAACTAGCAGGTATAGAATCATAGAATGGTTAGGGTTGGAAGGGACCTTCAAAGGTCATCTAGTCCAACCCCTCTGCAAGAAACAGGGACATCCCCGACTAGATCAGGTTGCTCAGAGCCTCATCCAACCTGGCCTTGAACGTTTCCAGGGATAAATCATTTCAAGGTGGTAACATACAGGTATCTGACTGATAGCTGGCTTGCTCTTCCCAAATCTCTGTCTCAGGGGACAGGTTTTCAAAAGCATGGATTCAGACATATGCATTTCTTGTGTTTGCAAGTGGTTAATGTGCCAACATACTTCCCAGTTGGCTGTGGCTCTGAGTTGTCACTCATGGCCTTGGAAATCTTCTCCTAGTGAGCTAACAGGTAAGAAGATGCGAAGCTCCCTCTAAATGTTGATAGGCAAGATTTTGGTTCCCCTTCAGTTCCTCTGGCCTGCATGCAGACGGCTCGTGCCTCAGTCTTTTTTCTAGTCTCATTCAAATGAACTAGTTTTGTATCTTCCTTTTTCTGATGCCAGTTCCTGATTCTCATTTCTCCAAAAATTTCACTTTGGTTCTCAGAAGCAAATGAGGGCAGTTAGCCTGATCTTAATTTGCACATTACGTCTAAGAACAAATTAAGCTGAACATTTTCCACTTGAATTCATTGTTCTTCTACTTGTGCTTAAAGGTTAGTAACTTTTAAATCAATATTCAAAGCTTTATCTGTCCAGTACTTATTGGTTCCACTTTTTTTTTTTTTTCCACCATACTTTTCCTTTCATTTTTCAATTGTCTTCCTCCATCTTTGCCACCTTTTATTTTTCACTGCTTTACTCAATTGTCTGCACTTCATGGAACTGAACCCAGTCTCCATGAAGTCGGCTTTCCCCCATTGCTGCCCTTTGGGGCAGCCCCGTGTGCTCCATCATGGCAAAGGAAAGGCTGCACCATGCTACTCCAGGGCTGCTCTGCTCCATGAGAGACCAAGCGTCGTGTTGGCAGCATGGCTGCTCATGCAGGACTTGAGCTGGTGACTCGGCGTAGCATTGTGCTGGGCCACGTAGGTGAATTAAGTCAATTTGAGGTAGCTTGACTACCTCCCAGTGGCTTTGGGCAATGCACAGAGGAAGCCTGAGTAATCTCTTGTGGAAAGGAGATTTTGCTTCCTCCCTTGCTGCAGCATTTTCTCCTCATGTGAACTGTCTCTCCTGTGTTTTGCATGTAGACATTCATTGCTGTAAAGCTGTTCTTTGAGATCCAGGGGCAGATGAAGGACCAGTTCAAGGGGGGGCGACTAGAGGTTTAAACTCTTCTGTTTGTGTCATGTTACGTGGTGGGGAAATCTCACATGGTGGAGTTACAGCTGAATTGAAGTTCACAATCCCCAGTGCTGCAATAGCTCATTCCCAGTTCTCTGCATTTCTTCTCGGTGGGACTTTGAGATGAGCTGTGTGTAGCTTCCTAGGACCGGAGTGGACACTGAGCAGTTACCTAATAATGAGGGTCCACAAAACATCCATTGTAGCTGGTAAAATCCTTTCTTTTTCAATAGCAACTTGCCATACAGTTATTTGGAAATGCTCAGTACCATTTACTCTTTTCTAGTGCAAGCATCCTTGCAGAAGGACATTGTCTATATGCAGAAGAAAAATCTCAGTGTATGGGCAGCATAATGTAAAGGTTGGGTTTTGCTTTGTTGAGAAAAGCAAATGATTGATTGGTTTGGAGTCAACTAAAGCTTTTTTTTTTTTTCCCCCCCTCTTCTCTTACTGGGTGGTTATTGTTATTCTTAAATTTCTTTGGTTTTTAAAACAGAAAAAAAGGGTAAAATGATTTTTTTTTTTTTGGCTGTGCATTCTAAAAATATATAATATTTTGGATGAAAACATAAGTGGATTTGACAGTTGAATTCTGACTTTCTCTTGGCTTCAGGAGTTGCTGCCTTGACCATTAAGCTAATCTTTAGTAGATCTATCATCATGCATAAAGGAGATGGGAACAGGAAAAAAATATGCCTTGGGGAGGGGTTTTGTTAGTGACGCTGAAGAAAAGAGGACCAGAGCCTGATGCCGAGACCTAAAGCCAAAACCTGAAGCCAGGCAGTATAGACTACTTATGCTGACGTTGCTGATAGCAATGCCTCTGTAGCAGGTTTGTCCTGGAGACAGCTAGTTCAGGTGAACCCTCCTCGCTTCGTGGTGGTTTTGTTCCAGTTGAATGAAGCAAAACGAAAGCGTAGAGATCTTTAAGGGATTTGAAGTACAGTCTCTGTAAGTCTCAGGGGACGTCTGCATAGCACAGTGGAGGTGCGGGTGGCTGGTGAGCACGACGCTGACCACCAGCGGAGCTGGAAGCTGTGCAGCCGGGATGTACCTAGCCCAGGCTCAGTCTGCGCTTGGTCTGGGACCTGTTTTGGAGATTTCTAAGAGGGCAGTGCTCCCCACTGCTGGCTGAATTGCTGCTTTGCAATCGCCAGCTCCTCTTCTTTTCTCTGAGAACACTTCGGCAGTGTTTTTGCTGTGAAAGAGGACTGACAGTCAGTGTGATGCTGGCTTACCCAGGTCAGTCCAGAGAGGAGATTTCTTTTTTTACTGAAAGAGTTGAGACGTCTTTTGGTATTTTCCTGACTCTTTGGAAAAGTAAATTCTGACAAGTGTGGCATAAATCCTCCCCCGGCATGCCAGATCAGTGACAGTCCTCACTGCATCGATAGCAAATACCTCTCTCCTATCTTTCCCCTAGGTGTGTCTGTTGAGGATGCTGATACAGCATGTCATCTGGCACTGTGTCTTTAATTGAGGTAACTTTTACAGCATAAGTCTGTCAAATTTAATTTAAGAATATTATAGATAATAAGTCCCTGTGTGTGTGTGCCTTTTTACAGGAATATAAACGATTTAGATTCTTTTGTGACGTGGAGTGAGTAAAGCCAGTAATTTTAGTAAAATATTTTTTATTAAGTTCTCAGTTCTCTCAGAAAAAAAAAAAAACAAACAACTATATTCTTTCTCATCTCATTAGTAAGGGAAGGAGTAAGATATGGCATTGTGTTCTCAGATAATTTCTAAAAACAAAACCAGGAACAATTAATGGAGATTTAATTCTATGTTTTCACTAGAAGTGCAGGGAACTTTGTGACAGCGTCATATTCTCACTGTTTAAAGTCAAATTCAATCGCAGTGCAAGTTCATAGTGTGTATTAGATATATCTCTATTTTAAGTACTTTTTTTGCATATTAAAGTTATAAGATAGTCTTTATAATTTGGTATATCACAGCTTTTCAGACCACAGTGTGATCATTTTTCGGGATAGCATGTTTATTCTGCTGGATCGCTGTGCTATTTTTGCTACAAAATGTAACACCTCAAGCTCATCTTTTAAATCCCAAGTGCAATGAAAACATTGTTGGTTTGTTTTGTGTTGTTTTTTAAAGTATTTTTATTCTCTGCTAGTTACACACTTCTGTTTTTCCAGTTAGAGTGCTCACTGAGAAGGAGGGTTAATGCACTGCTGACTACAGGAGATGGATTGATTTTTGAAAGCAAGTGAAAATGCCTAAAATACTTCAGCTTTTTTTTTCTGGTTTCCTAGTCTCTTTAATCCTGAAAGAGAAGGAAAAGAATGAAATTAAAACCAGCCTTACAAAGAGCTCTTGTGCAGTGGTGGTGGGGTTTGTGTTTTGTCTCTTTTCCAGTGGTGATAAGAAATGAATTCTAAGATAGAGAAAGAATAAGATTTTTTCCCAAGTAAAAATGTTAGTGAGGTGTAAGTATACAATGGGGAGCAAAACAGTGAGCTAAAAATTGTGGAAGCTCGTTGCACTTTTAGAAGAAGCTGTTATAATCTTCCTGCCTTCTGAATCACACACAAAGCGAGCATGTACTGTTTTGCATGCTTTGTTTCTTTTAAACGTAAAAGGGCATGTTATTAACTCTTATCTATTGCAAAGGCCGTGATGTTAGTATGTTTATATTTTTCTGTAGGATGCAAGGTCCTGCAAAGTATAGTCTTCCCTTTGTACAGCATTGCACAACTTGTTAATACATGTTTCTTCCTCTGGAATTCCGAGTTACTCTGTGAAGCTTTGACAGGACGTACTCAAGGCTGTATTGAAGTGATAGATCTGCAGCAAGAGATCTGCTCTGACAGTCACCTGCCTGGTTTAATTACAAATTTATTTAAAACTTGATCTTCTGCTCCAGTCCGACAGAAGCTAAACTGATACAAACCAATTCCAACTTGACAAGAGTGTGAGTGCACAGAGAGTTATATTGATGTAACTAACGCACTCTCACTGTAATGGCTGAAGGGAGAGGGGAGAAAAAAAACCCAACCCAACACTTTTTATTATTTCCTCTTGCTTTTTCTTGTTGGTGGACTATTGTGGTTCCAGAGGCACGTCCAGGAGCAGATGGGGAAGTGGGTTCATGGGGTACGTGGGCAGGTGGGGATTCCCCAGCTGCTGGCACCTCTTCAGTTGACTGGGATTTACAGGATGCTGAGGCTGCTCGCGCAGATTTGGTTGTTCACCCGCCTGCAGTTGTGCGGTTTGAGCTGGCACTGGCAGGCTTGATTGGTGCTGCTGGTAAAGTTGGGTACAGCGTGGAGATTTGTGTCAGCTGGTGCTGGAGTGCTGTAAGGAATGTGTGTTGGAGAGGTGGTAGGCTCTGCATCTGTGGATGTTGCTGGACTGCAGCTGGTAGTGTTGATTAATGATGTAGCCAGCTCCCATTGAATCATAGCCATAGGCTGGATGCATAGATGGAGAGAGACACCTACTTTGTTGTGTTCTCGCTGTTGTTTAACCTGTGTGCTGTGATGGCACATAGACCCTCTCAGGGATGGCCCCTGTACACTGTCCAGACCATATAATAAAAGCTCTTGGACCAAAGTTTGTCTTTACTGTGATTTGATGGTCTGCATCTCTTCAAATTGCAAAAGAACACTATTATATTCTCCAATGTGGGGAGCATGTTCTTTTATTTTATACCCCCTTCCCCAAGTGGGAGGATAATATAATAGAAGCATAGCAGAAGAAACATGCAAAATACTTATGTGAGATGTTTAAGGGAAAGGTGTCTGTAGACCACAGCACAGTGCCGTATCTGTCCATGCGGAGTATTGCCTCATACATTGTCTGCCCTCGTGTTTGAATTCCAGATATGGAGCATGCAAGGAAGAGTGTCTCTCGCTTCCTCCGAACTTATGTCCCTGTGAGGGTACTTGAGTGTTTTGCTTTCCAGGTGTGTTGATGCAGCACTTTTAAATGCTTGGCATTTGGGGGGTGTTGTAACAAACATAAGTGCTAGTGCAGGAGTAATCTGGCTCTCTATATATATTCATAGGCAGTCAGTATCTATGCCAGTCTGTCAGTGATGGCGATTTTGAGGACTGTGTGTACAGAGAAAAGCAGAAGAAAATGGAAATGTGATAGCTGGAGTCTCATCTGGCTCTGGTACCGTTTCAAAGGTGTTCATACCTTCCAAAGAAGGTATTCCTTCCTCCAAGGAAGAAAAGGAGACAACAGTAATCCATAGGTACGTCAGCTTAGTGTATTTCCTTGCCTAAGAACAGAGGGCAAAGCTGAGCATTGCTTTGATCTGCTCTGAGTCAGTTGTGATACCTATGGTGGCATCATTTTCTAGAGAAGGTTTTCCCTGTCCTTTGCCTGCTGATCAGCATGCAGCAGTACGATTTATGTAATTTATGGCAAATTAAATATGCAGATCTTAAAACCACAGAGTCTACTAGGATGTCTTTCAGGTGGGCCAAGAGTCTGGAAGTCCTGAAGTTTCTGGGCTACAGTTGCCTACATGGAGGCACTGGTGCAAAGCCACAAATTTTGAGAAGTCCTGAATTTGTTAAATGAAACTAAGGCAGATGGAGGCATTCTGGTAAACTTTTTTTTCCCATCGTTTGCTCCAGCCCAGAACTTCCTGCTCTCACAAATCTTGAAAGTTTTGCTGTACACCTGATTTGAGATGAAGCTACATTTTAAAAACATTGCCATTTCATGAGAATTAAGACCTCTGTTTTTCCAGTTCTGTTCCAGGTTTGCTGTTGCAGTCCACAAAGTTAAAACTTAAAGCCATCTGGTCTTAGAGGAATGGGAAGTATTTGTGTACTAGCTAAAAGGCTAAAGTAGGAAAAAAAGCAGATATCATAGTTTCCAAAATCTGTTATTCTCTTTTCCTAATGTAATGATCAAGTTTTCTCTTACGCAGATAACCTTTTCCAAATATTTAACACTTCTGAACTTTCTGATTAGGTACAGGGAAAAAGTATTCACTAAAACCGGGTAAGATTTTTTGTTTTCTGTTTTTTCGCCTTTCGTTTAAAAGATATAATGGGCTTTTACGACTGTAGAGTTGCCTGAATACAAGTGTATGAACATCTCCCATTTTTAGCCAAATTCCTTTGTGGTACAATACAGTAAAAGCAGAATTCAGTTTACTACATGCACTTTTATGTTCAGAAAATATTTCTGGACTGATAAACCAGGACTGGCACTTGAAGGTATTCCTTATGGTTGATGTGGTTTCATCTTCTGAACTTGCTTTGAGATGAATGTTCTCTGTCTGAAGACCCAGTGGGTCAAGTTCACTTCGCAGTGGTTTGGTTTTATATCATTGGGAGCTGGTTGACTCTAATGTAACTCAATAATAAATCACTTTCTTTCTGCTACCAGGTAGGTTAAAGTGAATCAGTACATCAAAAAGATGAAAATATTTTACTTGCTAGCTGAAGTTGATAAAATCAGGATGTGTTGGGTTAGGAGTAGCCAGAAAAGGAAACTGTAATATGTGTTCTGTTTACCTTGATGTTACAAAGTAAAATGACTCTGAAGTAACACAGTGCTTGGCTTGGGTCTTGCTGACAGTCTTTGAGTTCACATAGCGAGTATAGCGGTGACAGATTTGTCTTGCTGAGTTTACTAGTAATCTATTATGGGTAGAATTTTTTGAGCATGAGCTTTCTCGTCTACCAGTTAAACATATAAGGCAATTGTCTCGTACCTCGCTGTAGTTGATAGAAAGAGAGCGAGCACCTCTTTAGGTCAAAGCATTCCCTTCGAGGATGCTGGGATGAGTTGCTGAATAGCTCAAGTTCAGCCATACAAAACCCAGCCTACTTCGATGATTCAAGAGAATAGTTGCACACAATAGATAGCAAAACTTTTTAAACGAAGCATGTACTTAAATGTTTTGCTGACTGGCAGATTGGCCTTCTGTCTGAAGTTGTTAGGAGCTTATTTTTACATGAAGCATTAGCAGTCAAAACAGTGTTGCTATCTCTGCTTCATTCCTATGGAAAGATTAAGAAGATTGGAGGAGTTTGGAAAAGAAGTCAGGCCCTTTAGCCCGGAGTGGCTGCCAACTCCCGCATATCATGCCATGGCACACCAAATAATATTCCAGGTCTCAGGGGAGCGAGTTTTCATCTACATTACTGATCTTTTTTTCCTTTGCTGTTCTTGAGAACAGGATAATTTTCAAAAAGCAGTAATGGCACAGAGGTGTCAAATGCCACGTGTTAACTCTGAGACCAAGGCGGGCGACTCTTTGCTAACACTCGCCTATGCGTGCCGGACGCGTCTGTGCAGGGCTGCGCTGTGGCTCCTCTCCGGCTCCCTGACCACCAGCTCAGCCGGCTGCGTGTGCCCGATGCTGTGGTGAACCGTATGGAAGGGGGCTCTGGTGTGGGGTTTCGGTGGGTCTTTGTGCTGAAGGCGTCCCTCCCTGCTATAGAATGGTTCTCAGCACCAGCGCTCCTTCCCCAGCCAGTGGCACTGTCTCATGGATCAGACAAGGCATTCCTGAGAGATCTGCTAAAATTAACCCCAGTCAGAGCATTTAGCATACAGACCAGCTAAATCTTTGGTATTTTCACTTTAGAGTTCTCTATGTGTATGGTTGATGTTGCATCACAAAGTAAGAAGAGTATTCACTGCCAAGCTTAACAAAACTGAGCACTGAATTGCTGTTGTAGTCACAATGTGACTGTAATACTCACTGGCGTAGCAAACATTGCACCTAGGAGGCAAGTGATCAAGGTCCAGTCCCTCATCTTTCCCAAATTACAGTATCTGTAACAAGAGGAAAAAATACTGCTTTGGCTATTGTTAATTCAGGGAAAAAAAAAAAAACCAACAAACAAAAAACAGTGCTCACAAATTAGCATCTGGATCTGAATGCAAATAAACAATCTGTAGATATCAAGGACAAATATTCTGCAGTCTATTTGGAAAGTCAGATCATTCATTATTAAGAATTTGATGGGAACGGCAAATGGGTGATAAAATTCCTTTGAATTTTGGAATTTGTCTTGAGACAGAATGCAAATGTTTGAACTTCTTTTGGTTTTTGTCTCCATTGTTTCTGCAACCTCTGAGGGCAGCTCCCTTTAATTTTGAAGCCCAGTTCATGAGTAGCAAGAGCAAAAGGACTAAATGTCATTTAAAAGTAATGTAGCAATACTTGCCAACAGCACAGCTTTAGTAGATTCTGAGAGAGGAATGTGGGAGCAGTCATAGCCTTAAAAAAAACAACAATAGGTTTTAGCAACTGGAGAATCTGCAAAAGTGTTTGAAAGCTGTGCATGATCCCTTCTGGCTGTGTTGAGTTTTTGCTCTCATGGTTTTTTGGGGGTTGGTGGTTTGTTTTTTTTTCTTCTTCGTCTTCTTGGGAAACCTCACAGCAGACTTTCAAGAAAAAAATTGATAAAAATATTTACTTAAGAGCTGCCTTGAAGAGCACTCCCTTGCTAGAGTTATAATGTTCTGCTTTTCCTGGCTGTTTTATCTATCTTAATGTAATTTTGCTCAGAGTATGGAATTTTGTGCCAAATTGATAATTCACATATCATTTATAATGGTGTGGTGTGTTTGTCTTGCTAGAAGTATTATCTGAAGTGACCTCTGCAAAAGTGTGCATCAAAGTTAAGGAGGTCCCACTTTCAAAGTGCTGCCATGAGCAGAGCAAAGAAACGGGGAGGGGTTGATTTTTCCACTGCAGGAATCTGTCCTGTTCTTATTGCGCTAAGAAATCATAGATTTTCAGTGAAAAGATTTATCAGACTGAAAATTCAGTATTAGAGGAGGAGGTTTAGTATCAATTTGCACACAGTTTTAAGCAATTGCAGGACTGTCACCATGCCTTAGCCAGTGAATGAGCACCCAGGTCTCCATACAGGGAATAATCCTCGCTCACCCCAGTGAAGATGAGGAGCAGAGTGGACGGGTGAATTCCTGCATTTGGATCACATTCTGAAAGGCTTTTAGTTTCACAGCACTTAATGACTTCATGCCTTTAAAAATAAGGCCGTGAGGTCTTCCATCATTCATACCATCACAGCTGGGAGTTGAAGAAAAGTAAAGTATTTTGCTTTTCTTACAGTAAGCCAATTTAGGCCATGGCCTGTGCTAATAGTACTATGTCAGGTCATGAAAACAAGCTTAAGTTAACTGTGTGGGTTGATAATAATCAGAAATAATTTCAGAAAACAAAATTGTGTAACTAAAATTTCAGTTTTGATGTATAAAGCTCTTGCCAAAGATTTTCTGTGGCTTGTAATTTCCATATTTTGTAAGCATTCTTTAATTAGAAGTTGATGTTAATGTTCTGCATTAGGTAGGAGAAGAGAAGGATGAACAGTCATGTAGTTGGGTAGTAGCTGAGGTAAAGGCATGGAGTGAAAGATGCTCATCTGCATTAACTCACAGGGAAATCACAAGTACCTTTTTTTTTTTTTGCTGGCACACTAAACTCTAAAGAAAATCCTTATGCTGCCTAAACTTCCAGCTCTGCTACCCTTACACAGAGCATGTTAGCGTTTTAAACACGGTTGATCCCCTTTTGCTTCCTTGTGAAAGTAAGTGAGAATATCCCTTCTACTGTTGCTTCTCAAGGAATTAAATCACCTTTCCAATCCTGCCAAGGAGTAGGGGGAAGTAGCTCTTGGAAAGATCATTTTCTCTGGGCTAAAGGAAAAAGATTAAATAAGCAGGAACCATTTGTTCTTATGCTTCTCAAAGTAGGAAAATAAATTGGGTAGATCATAGGCCTGCTTATTTCATTTCCTTTTGAAAAACTGAGAAAAATGTCAAACTTATCTTCTCTCAGGAGAACAGGAGAGAGAAGCTCAGAGACGGTGGGATCTCCCCTTAGGAACTGGGAAACTGTGGGCATCAGGAACCCATTGTGTCCAAAAAGTCCTCTATGGGTTTTTTTTTTTGTTCTGGTGTCAAAGGAATTGTGCAGGCATGAAAATAAGGCAGGGGGTGAGAATATACTGAGCTGAAAAACTGTGCCATGAGGAGAGCGCTACTGTTGTGCTCTTGCAGAGCAAGACTGCCAACAGTCAAATTTGTTGCAAGTCGTATACAACTGGGTGGCCAAAGGAAAGATATCCTTTGTATTTCGAGAGATTTACTGATTTGGCTGACATCAAACCGCATGCGTCATCTTGTGCGTAACTGCTTGGACATGAAGTCCCACTGGCTGCGGTGTGGGTTGGCGAGTAGGTGAAGGAAGTGCTTACAACTGTCTGTAAGTGATACTGGTAGCTTCCTCTGTCTTTGTTAAATGGAACGTACAGCTTCCTAGGTAATTTTAGAGAGGCAGCCCTGCTGTCTGCTTTATAAGAAAACAGCACCAAATGATAACGAAAGTATAAATCGGTCATGGGCAAGAATCTCTCTTTTTCATTTGCGTTCCCAGGGTCAGGCAGTAGGCTGCACAGGTCTAGCACAACTGTGGAAGCAGAAGGAAAACAAAGGAGATGCTTCTCTGTCTCTCTTCCCTTGCTTTACGCTTGACAGTACAGTTTCAGGTCTTCTCTTACTTAGGACTTATTGCAGCGTGTGAGTCACTTTCTTTGAGATGCATTAATGCCGTGACCGCAGGCATATCTGCCCTTCTGCCTTCTACTCTATTCTCTTTGGCCATGTCTACAAGGAGAGATTGAACCATGTCAAAGAGCATCCTTTGGTGCTGGGGCTGGATCCTCTGTGCTGTCGGATTATCACCAATGTCTCTGATGCAGCTGAGGTCCAGACCAACTCTCCAAAACAGTTCCTGAGCACAGAGTTAGCACAGGCCAGGGCTTATTCATGGCAGACCGTTCAGACTTGGCCACTTTGGAGAGGGAGGCAGTTTAATAGTGTGGATTAAGGCCGTGCCCTGCCAGCTGGGTCACTGCCAGGGCACGAGCCTAGGCACGTGCAGTGTGTGATTATAAACTTCAGCCTCTGGTTCTGGGCGTGTGGTTTCCTCCTCCATCCTGAACTGAAATTGCGCAGCTCCTCGGCTCTCAGCCTGAGCCCTGAGCAAGAGTACCTGGAGTTTTGGTCAGCTCTCCATACCAGCAGTGATGAGCCACAATATAAGGAACATCACGGGGCTGCTGGAGCTTAGCAGATGGGTGAGCTAAGGTAGCTGACCATATGTGCACTCTTTGACTGGCAAAATACTTTGTAAATAGATTAATTTAAACTTTCATCACGTTCATAAGCTAGCACATGGTCTCTCATGTTAGCAGCAAGTTAACAGTGCTGACACAGACAGTAATTGCGCAGCTGTTGATGTGTGGTTACTTG
This sequence comes from Chlamydotis macqueenii, assembly GCF_036417535.1. Lineage (NCBI taxonomy): Eukaryota > Metazoa > Chordata > Aves > Otidiformes > Otididae > Chlamydotis > Chlamydotis macqueenii. The sequence goes on from NC_141556.1 coordinate 136,715,102, forward strand.
TTCAGCTGCATAAGCTTAGTTACATGCAAGCTCCTTGACGCCAGAAATGTACGTCATCTCCCTTCGCCTGTGTAGCTGCTGCTGTACCACCAGACCGAGGTCACCACCAGACCAGCTCCCAGGCCCAGACTGTGTGTGGGTCCTGGCTCCACATCGGCCATCTCTCGGCAAGGAAATGCGGGTGAGTTGGTCAGATGGGAGCTTTGGTGAGGCCCCGCAGCTTCCCCGTCAGCGCTGTCTGGAGCAGGGCAAATGCCGTGGTGTGTCCCGTTAAATGTAAGGACAGCATTACATAGAATTTAAGTAAAATATTTGTAAAGTATAAGCATCCATCATTGATGTACATGAAGCTGTGCTTGCTCTCCAGTCAGCTTTGACACCTCCTTTGGGGGCAGTGCGATCCATCTCCACCAGCACTTACACACCTCCCTAAAATCTTCAGAGAGCAGCGCCGTACAGACACAATCACAGGAGCTCCAGCAAGGTGAGGTGAGCTCTTAACCCACTGGAAAACCCTCTGCCTTGGAAAAGGCCATGTAACTGTATCCTACCAGGCTCTCTTTGTGCTCAGGCCCAGTTGCCACCTTTCTATGCAAACTTGTTGAATAAGTAGCCAAATAGAACAGGTAGTAACTTGTTACAATGCGTTACAAGTTTCAGTAGGTTTTTTTTTTTGTTGTTGTTTGTTTGTTTTTGTTTGGGGGTTTTTTTGTTTGTTATTTTTTTTTTTTCATTTCAGTTGTTTGCTAATGCATTAGCAGGGTGCAGTGGGAGTTTTGCTGGCTGCCCGAGGTCACCCAGGGGCACCCGGTAACTCAGCCTGGGCAGGAGGTGGGGGGTGTAGGACAAAGTTGCAAGGTCTTCATCCTTGTAGTAGTCTTTTTTCCTGCTTCTTAACCTGTAGCAACTGAGTATTCTGATTCTGTTAATGCTATTTTGATAATTAACTGTTTTAAACATATGGTATTTTTCTCTTAAACCACTGTTGCATGACAGTTGTGCATATGCATCCTAACACACATCTGCTTCCAGATTTTGAGTTTATATCCCTGCTGGCAAAAAATCCTTACAGCTTCTGCAGAGCCCCAGCTGTGTCTGTGTGCTGCACTGGTTTCCCTTGGGTTGGTTTAGTGGAGAGGCAGTCCAAGATTTAGAAAACAGGTCTAGATCCAACACAGCACAAGCTCTACAAGATGGCTTAGATGAACATTTCTTGGCTTATGGAGTTTGAAAATCTGTGGTAGCTGTCAGCAGAGCCAATAAATTCTCCATCCTTGGCTTTAGGTAGTGACACAGTGCTATTGGCCAGGTAAATGTCTGCTCTCTGGAGTTTATCTTCTATGCAGAAGGTATGTATTTATGCAGAAGGTACCTTCTCATGCAGAAGAAAAGTCCGTGACAAGGTCTGTAGTGTCACCAAGAGTGAAGGAGCATGTCCTGACAGTGTTTACATGAGGACAAATGCTAAGTGATTTAGTAGCCTTATTAATTCAAACTGGAACGAGCAATCTGGTGGTAAGGTCAGTGGGAAACAAACTCAATCTAAATTTTTACATTCAAATCTGGATCTGAAATTATGAAACAAGATGCTCAAATAAAAACATGCGGTAACATCCTGATTAATAGTGTGTTTTCTTCAACAGTGGTGTACTACAAGCTGACCTTTCAAGCATTTTGATTCGAGCATAAAAAGTTTTCCTGTATTTATTTCAAGCATAATTGCACTGATTTCATGCCAGCATAATGTAAACCTAAGCAGCTGTAGATACAGAGATCAGTAGATTATCAAAAGCTTTTTGTGCATCTCGTGTTAGCAAGGGCAAAGATTTTTTTCTTCCTTTTTTTTTTTTAATATATTTTGAGGGTTGCAAAGGCAATTAGTGGTGTTGTCTAGAACAGGTCTGTATGGCCAGCCCAGGGCTACATTTATACAGCAAAATAGTTGTGTGCTGAGAGGCTGTGCTGTTTGATGACAGAAGTGTTTGGGAGAAGGGGGGAGTAGTGTCCACAAAGCAGTAAGACTAGAGAAAAGCACTGAAGAAAAATAGGAAAACACAGTCAGAAGCCTAAAACTGGTGACAACTGAGGCTGACTGTGTGCCTTCACGACTTTCCCCTTGGCTCACTCCCATGTCCCAAGGATGGAGGTGAGCACCCCTATGGGGAAGGACACTGGGTCGAGCAGGCTGTGGCTGCAGGCCCACCTCTGTCAGCTCTCCCTCTGGGGAGAACCTGTCTGTCTGTTGCAGGGACAGCGCTCTAAAGGGACAGTGACAATGTGGTGGGGTGGGTGGTTAACTCACTGCTGACCTCAGTAACATTTATCACATGTTGGTTCCTATAGCAAAACACAAGGCAAACTTAAATCGGTTGTGTGAGGTGGTACAGTTGAAATTACTAGCTGGTCTGGAACGTGTCCTGGCTCTCCTCTCCAGTGAGATGAATGAGCTGGGTCAGTGCCTCTTCCCTCTCCTTTCCCCTTCTTTCTGCCCCCTGCTGCCCTCTTGCTCTCCTAGGTTTGAGGAAGTTTTTATCTGGGTGATCTAAAGTTTTAAAAACTGTTTATCTTGCTCAGCCTGAAACACTTATCCTCTCATCCACGGTACAGTGAAAAAACAAGTAGGCACATTTTGTAAAGAGATTTTCAACAGCAGACATGATGGATAGCTCTTAGAATTACTCCTGCAACTACAAGAAGAATTGAAAATAAATGGGAACCTGAGACATACAGTCACGCTCTAATAGTTGGCATCTTGGTCTCTTACCTTAGAGCTTAATGCTTGGTACAGGAGTTTACCCTTCTCTTAGTTATGCAACTATTTGTATAAAACAACTAATCCAGGTAGAAGTTGTTGATTCTCATTGGGAGCAATGCTAGGAAACAGTATTAAAAAGCTATTTTAAGACTTTCTAGGTTGATAGAAAATCTTTATTGGCTTGGAATACTGTATAATAAACATGGCCCTCACAGATAGACGTGTCAGAAATGAATGTTTCAGTGTGCTTTGAAAGACTGCATATTGCTTTATTGTATGCTTTTCTGCACATCCATAAAAGATTATATGGGAAGGAAAGAGTGAAATTAATTTCCAGAGAGAAGTGTTTCAGGATACTGGGCATTTTTCCACTGAACATCTCTGTGGAAATCTGGAAAATGTGTTATTTCAGTTCTCTACAAGAAAATAATGCTCTAACTGTACTTTTATTTCCCACTGTCAATACACTTGAGAAAATACTTCTGTGATTATTAACTAGTGAAAAAAAAATTAGCCTGTTTTGGAAAGAGCAACTTAGGAGTTTACTTGCTTTTAAACAGAGTACTTCTGGAAGTGTGAACTGTGGATGGTATTTGTACTATTTTCTTCTGGTTTGCTTTCAAATAGAAGGCAGTTTTAACATTTTGGAAAAGTTGTGGGAGGAGGGCAGCATTAACTATATCATTGCAAACTGTGGATGCTCTTTGAATTTCTGTTTCATGCTTCCCTGTGTAGCCCTTCTGTATAGGACAGACTGGCAATAACCAAGTCTCTAATGGACTTGAAAGAGCTCTGACTCTTTTCCCGTTTTGCTTTACGGATGATTTTTTGAGAGAAGACGGTAAAAGGCAGGGAAGTTTAAGCTATTATTAATTTATATTGGTTTCTAATACTGTTAGTTATGTAACACCACAATGCATTGCAACTCTAAGTTCAACACATGAGTGTTTATGATGAGTATATTATTGCTTCATCTGGCATTTTATACCCTGTACAGTAGGTAAAAACAACAAGGCATGATCCTACTTTCGGTGAAGTCACTGCAAATCTGGAGTTCACGTCCTTAGTAACAGAACTCATTGGAATGATTTTCAGGGTAAATTTTTGTAATGCTGGAAACTCATCTTGTAGAGGTTGGCACCAAATTAATTGAAAACCAGTAGTAGTAGAATTAAAAATTGTGACCGACTGTTGTTTGTTTCGTAATAGCACAGCGTGTGCCCAGTTCCTAGGGTTTCCCCCTTCAGCAGCAGCTGAAGAATGCAGCCTGTGATCTCCTTCTTCCCAGGGATGCTCTACCCAGCCCCATCACTGTAAATGGCAATTGGACTTCAGGGAATTACAGGAGGTTCCTCTACAGCTGACATTTGCACTGCTGGGCATGAAGTTAATAAAATGAGGAATGACCTTCAGCTATTTTCTGAATTATTGCAAGGGCTGTGGCTTCATCTCGGGGACAGTCTGGACTCTTTAAGGATGGGTTGGTGCAGTGATGGTGGTGGTGGTCCAGTTGAGCTTGATCCAAGCCACTTGTTTCAGGGGACCACGGGAAGGGCTGCAGCTGAATGAACTTTGGCCTTGTGAAATTTGTTGGTAAATTTGCCACAAAACCCTGTGTTTTATCAAGCAGCTGTGGAGGTGGCTGCTGCTAAGTGTGTTCTTTATGTTTCTGCTACCTTGCTAGCAAAGGTCAGAGCTCAGAGGAAACTATCGGTGCTCAGCAGCCAGGGAAAATGGTATTTAAGCGTGGAATTAATCTCATCTCACTATACATCTGCAGTTCAGCCACAGTGTAGACATACACCTTTCAGCTGGCCACCGTACGCTCCCTCCATGGATGGGAGGAAGTGGGGAAAAAGGCATTTCTGGAGTTTTATTCTTATCTCTGTAAACCAAATGAAATTAATTGCTTCTCCAAAAGTTCCTGTTTCTCACTGCTGGTTCGAAGTGGTGTTGAGTGTGTCTAGTTAGACAGAGATGCCTGTATTTTGAAAGGAATCCCACTGTGGGTCTGGTCTACCCCATAGCTCATCTGTCAGCATTTGAAACATCAGTAATTACTCAGCACTTTTGCCATTGTTGACTTTAACTACTCCATCAAATGCAAAGGGTAGAACTTCACAAAGTCTAAGGGATTCCTCAAGGATAAGCTAATTAATTCTGTAGTGAATGATGTATGAGTAATAATAATAAAAATAATAACAGCAGTAACGTATTCTTTCATTAATTCTGTGCTGCATGAGAAGTCATACAGGAAAAGCATGTTTAATGTTTATTCAGTGGAGGGTGTGAACAGAAGTTTAAGGGAAGTAACCTTCTATGGAAGTAGCCTATTCTGTGGAATAATAAACATGAAGTTATACATTTAACAGATGCTTCATTCTTTATTATTCCCTCCATTTCCGTCTGCGGACACTATTGGGTATTTGTAACCATCTTCATAAAAATATCTCTTGTATATAGTGAGTATAATTTATTCAGCCCAAATCATGTATATCATTAATTGTGACAGTCCTGTGAGATACTGACTGCTTCTGTATGACTCAGAGCTGTATTAGGAGAAAATGCTACTAAGGTGAATTCCAGTTTCTCCCAGATATCTGCCACCAGCAGAAATGTGCCGGCTCCGTCCTGCTGCAGCCCAGTTACCCCTGGGGAAGGAGCAGCTTGGGGGGCTGCCCATGATTTTCCTAATGCCAGGAATTCTAATTGCACTCTTCAAAGGAAGAACTACTTGGCTCTTGAGAAAAGCAGAGTGATGAAAATGGCTTTAAAATAACCAGATGGAATTTAAAAGTGTGTTTGAGTTCCTTTTCTCAGGTTCTCACCTTCCAAAAGCGCAGAGCGCCCACCTGCAGGCTTCTCTCTGCAATGGCTGGAGCTTTACATATTCCTTACGTATTCCTTACATAAATATATACACTGAGATCTGCCTATACTTTCACGTATCTCCTGGAGATAAGGCTTTAAAGCAAATACCAAATATCACAAAGTTACCTTGTAAAAATACTGTGAAATATGTGAGGGTAACAAATGCCTTTAAAATCAACGTAATCTTTAAAAAATGTACCTAGTTTTCAACTCAGCCCCTGGAAAGTCATTCTTGTAGCTGAGGATATTTATTCTGTTCCATTTTTTGAATGGGATGCAGCTGTTGAATTCTTCAGACCTGAGTAAAGGCTCCTAAAGAGCTTTATTTATATCAGGCTTTTTTCTGTCCTTCACTGCTTCTGAAGAAATAGCCACAAATTCAGCTAATGGAAGTTGTTGTGCTGCAGCTGAGCTTACAAAGTCCTGCTGCTTTGCTGGGGTGACTTTTCTGAAGAGCTGGACCCTTCTGTGAGAATGTATGTGTAGTTATATTAAAGCATGTGAGTGTGACTTCCAAGGGTGGTTGGCACGTGGTAGGCCCCAGCGCAGCAGCTCCCGTAGGAGGTCCCTGGGGATTCGGAGAACAAGGAGTACATCTAAGGTGATCAACTAAAATTCATCCGCAGCCTGTCAGAAGCACATTGCAATGATACTTAAGTGTATAATCCCTTTTATTTCAAAATACAGGCTTATGGCTTGAGTTCCCCTTCAATAAATCTTATGATTATTAATGAGCTGTGTCAAATAATCTCCTTTAGGTCATTAAAGGGCATAATGCAGATAAGAACTTCTTAGATCCTATAATCCTCAAAATGAATTTGCTCTCTAGACCTCTGTGTTACCAGAAATCTTTGACAGTCAGCTGAAATGCTGTGATATTTCAATGTCAGTGGAGTTTGATAGAAGTTCAAAATCTATATGCTGTGCTGCTATGTGTCTGTGGATCAGGGAGCTCTTCGTGTGGCAACAGTGTGAGACCCAGCAGCAGACCTAACCTGGCAAGCAGTTGTTGATTTTTTTTTTTATTTTTTTTTTTCCCAAGGATGTTGCAGTAAAAGCTCTTCAACATCCTGTGTCTGCGTGCCTTTTTTTTAGTAAGAGCTTCATACCATCTCTTAAAACCCACTCTCTTGGTTCCTTCTTTTTTTTGCTAAGCACTTTCCTCAATTGATAATGAAAAGCGAAATTGGAAGAGGTTAGTGTGACTCTTTCAGCTGACTAATGTGTATTTTAATTACAGTATTAATAATGTCAATAAGAAGAGGTGAACAGCTGCTGTGGCCACTTATCACAGATTAAAATAATTGGATTGAGGATGTCTGCTAGATTGCCATTAAAAATTTTTAGTAGGAGCAGAAAGCATTTGGCTGTCGCAAACAAAGCATACAGGGAGGAAGAGGCGAGAAGAAATAGGAGAGAGGGGTAAGAAGGGGACACTGGAAAGCTTTCATGTTGTTCATTCATCTAAAAATAGGTTTTTGGTCTGCCTCTGAGTTTGTTTATGTTTGTCTTTTATTTGGAGACTATGGATGGAGACGAGTCTTTTCAAATGCTTTGGGAGCAGGGCCTGCACTCTTTAAGCTTTAAGTTTCAGAAACAGGACTTGGAGCCTTGGTTGTGCGTGTTAGGAGCTGCTGCTAGCTTCTTCTGGCCATGATGCTGCTTCCAAGAGCTGGATGAGGTCCTTGCTGCACCCTCCTCTTACCAAATACTCTTTTAAAATCTAGTGCGTTGTTTTCCAAAACACCATTTGAATCTGTAGCTCTGTGTATGCTCTGCTTTCTGCTGGCAAGAAATCTAAACATGCCCAAAGATGGGAGTTTGTCCTTGCAATTCAACTTCTGGTGAGGTGTGGGCTGTACCTAATGTTGTTCATCGCATGTGGGTTTTAAACTTCAATAAAGGCAAAATCCACTGTATGGCTTTTGTAAAAGCAAAGCTGCCGTGTGAGGTTTTCAAGATATTGCAATTACTCAGAATATGCTTTCGAAAGTCTTTGAGAAAAAATAGACCATACACTTCTCCTGCTATTCAGAGATTACAGCAGCAGCATGTCTGAGCAAACTCAGCTTTGATTCCTCCAGGACTGCCTTTCAACTCTTCATCAGCTTACCAGAGTCTCTGCAACTCCTTCCGAGGTTTTCCTTTTCTAGAAACGGGAATGATGCTGCACGTTCTCTCTTAATCTTCTGTCTCACTTGTATGGGCTTTGTTAAAGCCTAATATAATTTGTGGGAGTACTTACGTCATCTCTTTTGGAGTCATCCGTTTCTGCTAATAGGTAACACTTAAAATAATGAGATAAAAAACTCCAGTTGAATATAATTAATTGACTTTTATTTGCTTTCTGCTTTTTAGAGTTTGTGAGGCACAGGCAGTCTTCGGGGCAGACGAGGTGTTTTGTGGTTACTGGGCCAGACAGCACAGATATCATTAAAGTGCCTCTTTTGCATATGCAATTTGCTACCACTTCTGTATTTTCACAGGTCTTAGGATCCATATCAAGCGTAAATCTAATAGAGGTGGTTGTACTTCTCTTCTTTATTTTTATTTTTGAGTGAACTGTATCACTTGAGCTTAGTGCATCCTTGCATGACTGTGTATGCCCAGTCTGTCTCTGGGGCTCCCCGGTATAATTCAAAAGGAATCCAGGGAAGGCTGAAGTAGTCAGCATTTTTCAATTACTTTTCATGGAAATACAAAAATGGAATGTGTTTTTGTTGAAAATAGCTCTACCATGTCTCCTGGAAGCTATTCTGCAGGGGTTTTTTTTGGTTTTTTTTTTTGTTTGTGTTTTTTGTTGTTGTTGTTGTTTTGTTTGTTTTTGTTTGTTTGGGGTTTTTTTTTATACCCCGAGTTCTTTTTAATGAGCCATAAGGGACTTTCACAGTGCAGTGCCATCCCTGGAGGTGAAGGAAGGACTCTGCCACCGGCATCCCTGCTCACAAGGTGAAAGGTAGCCAAGCATGCAAGGCACTTGAATCACAGCTCCCATGGGGCATACCAGTGTTTTGTACCTGAAAACATCTTCTTTCTTAGCTGCAAACTTTTTTTGAACTTTTTGACCAAGCCATCATTTTTTTTTTCCACCGAAGACATATCTTTCATGAGTATTTTTTAAGAGAAAACTCTAATTTCTTTTTCCACTGAAAAAAATGAGATTTTAGGTCAGTTCCATTTCTGAAGCTATTTTTGATAGTCCCATGAGGTTTTTGTGGCCAGTATTGGTCATTGGTGTAACAAGAGATCAGCCAGAGGAATTCTCAGCTGCCTGCTAATTCAGTTCTCCTAATCCTGTGCCCCTCTGGAGTGAGAGTCAAGTCCTTGGAATTTAGCATAATTAAGAAACAAATTAAAAGTCCCATACTACTGATCTGTGAAAGATGAAGTTGTAGTATCAGAATCACTTAACCAGTTTCTCAATGGGAGTTTAGGTCAAGCTCAGTTTAAAGTTTTAAGGTGAGTATTTTTGAGTGCTCTGGGAAGAAATTAATCCAAGGTAGACCACAGAAGTTGTGCATTTTCTTCCATTTTTTTTTTTTTTCTCATAGAGTATATTTTATATAACCTCTGCATAAACTGTGAACATTTTGTATTATAACATCCCATCTTGAATAGCGTATTTTTAAGTATAAAGCCATACATTACTGAAAAAAAAGTAGTTTGAAATGGGGAAAAAATATTCCCCAGATGTACTGGTAGCTGATAGAAATGATATAAAAATAAGATCATCTAGGTGTAGATAGTACCCCAAAGGATCCCGATTTTTTTGCAAAGAACATTGTTAGCTACTGAATAACCTGAAAAGCCCCGGTTCAAGGCAGAACTTAACAGGTACTGCTGGACTTCTCAGTTTCTGAGACGGAAGCCCTTGCTATCAACCTGTAGTTCCAATAAAGACTTCCAATGCAGTTGCACATTTTTTATCCAAGGTAAAGAGACATAATCATATCGAGGGCTCATAAATACAAGGGGGACAGGCTAGTTGGATTTGTCACAGCCACTCTATTTTGTCTTTCAGCAGGCCACCAAAAAAGGCTGGTGGCTTTTAGATTGTTTGCTTGCAGGGCAGCTGCTGTGCAGAGCCTGGAAATGGCAATTCCTTCGTCATGTGGTTTGAGCAAGTGGGTTCATGTAAGAGCATGTCCCCATTTCCAGTTATATAAATAGCAGAGTTTTGCTCAATTAGAGGAGACTCAAAGAATAATGGCACAAGAGATACAGAACTACAAATGTACAGCATAATTACGAGATGACTAGCAGGACACTGATCTCGGGCTACAGCATTTTGACGCAGAGAGAGAAATCTAACGTCAGTGCCTTGGGTTTGTGTTGGGGTGTAAGTGCAATTGATGACAGTTCTTTTCTGAGAAAGTTATACAGCTCTCTTTGCAGCTAAGGCAGTTCTTTTCCTTGGAAATCTCATAATGGATGATGCTTAGCGTGCAGCATGCTGGCTGTCCTTAGCACTGCTCAGCTCTGGGTAGTGGCGTGGAAGGAGACTGGAAATGGAGGCGAGGAGCTGCGTGATTTGATCTAAGAGGCACTGGAAATGCTGAGGCCTGTGCGTTGATTTCCCTGGGCTTTCGATAAGGCTCCAAAACTAGGGCCATCTGATATTTGTGTTTGCTGCTACCAGGCAGGTGCTGGTGGCCAAGACGTTGAGCCAGGAAGGGCTGGGTGCGTTTCTGAGCTGTGAGTGCAGGCTCTGGTACCCCGGCGAGTGGGAGGCTGTTCAGCCTACCTTGATTTAGAGATGCATGAAGCATCCGGGTGAATACATGGGAAAACCACAATCTCCCTTGCTGTTGCCGTGAACTCTAGCCCGTGGTTTCTCCTGTTCTGTAAGCGCTAGGTTGTGCCAGTCGAGAAACAAAAGTTGTTGCACTGAATGATGACTTCCCTACGTGGCATTTCACCATCAAGATCATTGATGATTCACTGTTTGTTTTTCACAAATTTCCTATGCTCCCTGCCCACGCACTATAGATGACAGCATTGTGTATGGGGACTGTGAACATGACAGACATTATTTATGAAGCAGTGCCTTTATCAAGGATTTTTTTTTTTTTCTTCCCTAGCAAACTGTGTAAGATGCTCAGGCTCTGTCTTGCTGTTGTCAAAACCGTGTTGTAAGTATAACTGGCCTGCATGTTCAAGTGGAAGGTTTTCAAAGGTGTTTTAAAAAGCTACAAACTAACTGCATGAGAAGGTCAGGCAGAAACCATGGAGTGCTCCTCACTGTGCTCCAAGGAGCCACGGCAGCTGCGTCCAACACTCTTTTGGCTGCTCCTGATAGGGAGGGTTTGGACAGTTACAGTCAGTTTTGAAGGAGCCATGAGGCAGAAAGATTTTTTTTTTTTTAATTGTTTTTTATTTGAGGGGATGGGTTTTTTGGTTTTGTTTTTTTTTTTTTTTGAGGGGAGACAAGCCCCTTCCTCAGCACCCCTTGCACTGTCTTGGGACAGCTCCTCCAGAGTAAGAAGCAGAGAACCTGGTCACAACTTGTCTGGGTGACTGGGCTTTCTGCTGGACTCAGCTCTCGGTTTGCTTCAAAGCAGAGAAATGAAAAAGCTTTCCCCCTTAAGACTCATGACATCTGGCAGCAAAAGGTGTCCTGGGTGTTGCAGCTGGTCTTTCTTGCATGCTCAGTATACAGCTTCAGGACAACGACATTATGCTTACCTTATTCTTATTTTACAAAATGTCATAGTTGGATTCGAGTTCTTAACTCAAATCTAGTTTGATCAAATACTGAAGGACACTGAAGACGCAAGAGAACTTAATTAATGAGTAAGGAAACAGACTAATCTCATACATAGTGTGGTAGAGATAAGTGTGATGGAGACCATGTGCTGAATGTGGTGTTCATGGTGACACAGGGTTTAATTTTTTCATGCTTTAGCTGCACTTGAAGAGGACAGGACAGCTTTGACTCAGTGAGGGGAAAAAACTGGTAGTACCAACCACTTAAAAGGCTCTGGAGATCCATCAACAAACTGGGAGCCCTCAAATACAGTTTGTTTTCAGACCACTTTCGTGACCTTGCGTGTTTTCATAGCTGGACTGAGAGGAAAGAGAAGTAGTGTCACATTTGTAAACCAAACTGCATAATTAGGCTGATTTGTGTGTGAGTGGCTTCATCAGGTGGCTTGCTTTGGAGTCCACCGTGACGTTTTTATTCTTTTCTGTATGGTCTGTGAATGAAGGCTCTATAACCTGGGCAGTTGTGAGCAAAGTGTGCTGAGGATAGAGACTTCTTGAAAGTTGATGGCATGACAGCTGCAGCTACATAGGTTCAGTGTGGCAAATAACAGTTTCTGTAAGCATCAGATTTTATGGCCATGACTGTGTTATTGTTGCATTTTTAATTTTGAGTTAGCTGCATAGAAGAAAGTAGAGACCAAGAGCTGTTCATCTGGCTCGGTCCGTGAGGAGCTTGTAACTCTAGCAATTGTTTCTGTTTTTCATAACAGTGGGAACTTTATGGGCTGTTTTTCTGTCTCTGTCCAAAATAAATGTGCTGCTTAAAAACAAAGAAGTCCTGGACTGTCTGGCAGGACGCAGTTTGAACTTGGGGTGCCTCAGGTTGGAGGGGCAGTTTACAAAATGTACGTTTTTCCTAAAAATTGATGTTGCAGCGCAGTGATTTTATTTGTGTGGATCCATTTTATATTTTTTGCCTTGGAATGCCACATTTTTAATGAGCCTTCCTGTTAATAGACAATGCTGAGCAGCAGTGTGGTCTTTCCAGGTATGTACACTGATCCATCAATCTGTCCTATAGCTGTATATCTATTCAGAGCAGTTTGTATAGTTCCAGTGTAGCTGAAGTAGTTTCTTAAAAAAAAAACGTTTAAACTCTTGTTTGTTATTTAACTTAATGGCAAATCAGCAGATTCATATGTGCAAGCAGGATATTTTTTTTTATAAGAAGTGCTGAAGTAGCACTTCTTAATAAGCTGAAGTGTTGTCTTTTGCTGTGCATTGCAAGAAGAGAGCATGCACTGTTTCAGTACATGGAAAACAGAGGAAAAGTAATTACATAGATGAAAAGTAATTACAGTTCTAGTGAGTGCGAAGCCACCTTTTTGTTCTCCCAATATTTTTCCTAATTATTGGACTCATATTTTTTTAACTTTTCTGTAGAGAATTCTCTTTGTAGGGTCTTCAGGGGAGCGTCGGTCATCAAACAGCTGCCAGTGTGAGTGAAATTTCATATCCTAGATCTTAAAAAAACAAACAAGCAAACCAAAAAAAAAAGCCCCAAAAACCCCAAAACAAACAAACAAAAACAAAAGGAAAAAACCAGAAAACAGAGCAAGAAACATAGTCCCAATAGACTGGAGTCGATAGGCAGAGCACTGCAACTGACTTAGTGCTACAAACTTCTCCTGGGCTGCCTGGCACCAGTGGGTAGGACAGGGTAGTCTTTGCACGCGTGAACATAGTGTGAGAGTGTAAAACCAAAATGGAAATGTTGAGTAATTATGTGGCAAATAAAGTTAAAACTCCTAATCCCTAAAAGCTAGTTGCTTACTTTCTATGTATTTAAAATATCCCTGCCCCTGCCTCCGAGAGGCCTGCGTACTCTGTGTCGCTGCTGCTTGCAACACTGCTGGCTGGTGATATAAACTCAAGACTCTAAATAAAATTTCCTCAAGTATGGAAATGGTCAGGTAGTACAGGCCTCTTCCCAACTCCTCTGTGTCACAACTGAGTAACTGGGAGCTCTCATGCTGCTTCAGAATGTAAATATTTGGAGATATCTTGCATTTTGTTCCTCTCAACTGAATCACACCCACCTCTGCTCCCCTCTCTCAAAAGAAGGGAAAAAAAATACCTTAGAATTATTTTCCAGCCAAACCTTGTATGTAGGTAGTCAGAATGGCTGTTTTCCACATGCGCAACAGATCTAATTTTCCTTAGACCCAAACCCCTCTCTGTAATTAATATCAGTTTATGGAAAATACTGGTTTGAGCTCTTTGAAACAATAGGGGTTTTTATTGAATTAAAGGCTTTACTATTAGTCAAATCCCAGTTCTTGGAACCATGGAATTAATTATTTTCTTTCATGATGAGATTCTGATGGTATGCTCAATTCAGATAATGTAATCTGCATGTATCTTAAAAGCTCAAAATCCAGGAGGTAAACTGAAGTACTCAAATATATACTTTTGCCTTTGTATGCAATACTCAGGCTGATATGATTTTTGCATGCTTGGAAATGGCAGTGCGTGCTCTCTCACGTGCATTCTCTCTTTCAAATAGTAGATCATCAGCTCCTCTCTAAAATGTTGCCTTTTTTTTTATTTTTTTAATACTGGACATAATAGAAATAGATGGCACTCCTAACTGTTCAAAGCATTTCCTGTGGTCATGTTAATTCTTATTACTGGATGCAAAATGGTTAACTTCTGTGCTGTGCTAGCAGAGATTCCAATTGTTTCACCGGGGCATTATGTACTACTTCAGGACCAGAAAAGCCACAAATAGGACATATGATTATATTAGTTTATTCCAGATTGTTTAAATGCATTTTGCATATGGTTTTGGCCTTATATTTCATGCGCTTAACATTAATCTCATTAGACTTAGGAGAAGAAGCATTATTTCATATTTGAAATCTCATTGGAAATCACGTTTATTAAGAGCGTAACGTGAAGGGATGGCATTCACGACATTAATAGATACTGCAACCTGTATTATTGAGCAAAGATTGTCCTCAGGATGGAGCCAATCTTTCCATGACTTAAGGCACAGGAAAACTCAGAGAGGACATGCCATTCTTTGGGTGTACCACGGGCTGTGGTTCAGTTTCGTGAGCAGTTGAACACAGAGAGCTGTTGGGAGCACCTTTGTGTTGGTCACAGAAACTGGAGTGGGGTCTATTTAAGGGAGCTTTGCCACTAAAATTAACACTCTTGCAGCTATTTTATTTGATTTTGGGTCAGCTGTCATTAGCTTGCAGAGTTCATGTTATTCCTGCTGAAGCAGGAAACTGTTTTAATACTTGCGAAAACCAGCACCAGCCTCTCAAAATATACAGTATATGAACTAATAAAAGAGATAAGAATTCTCCTCTTAATCAACTCAGGCTATCCCAGATCTCTTGGGGTTGAGATTGGTGAAACCTCTGGCTTTTGTGGTGTAGCCCATTACTGTGGTCTCTGATGGTTTAATTACTGCAGGTCAGCTTGTTACTGCGTGCAGTTGTGGTTGTGACAGCTGTGCGTATACTGCCAACCTGCAGCAAAATTCAGAGTATTGCAGTATGGCTTAATTCTCTTTTACTAACAAAAATACACAAAAACCTGTTTATGTGAAGACTGATAATACTTCAGCTACAATTTTACAGTTGCATCTAGGCTTTTTAAGCTGTTCTGTCTCCATTTGGACACCTCCAAAGAAGTAATTAGCCTCTTCTGGGTCTAATTGTGGTGTTTCTGGATAAATTCCTCCAATGATTTTGATACCTGCTGAAGTAAAACATTCAGAACTTGTATTTTGATGCATTTTAATGGAGCTTTCTAACTTGTGGAATTTGGTTTTTGGGATGTATAAAAAGTTCAGTACAGAGTGGGTATGTTAGAGGTGAATATTTTGCTAGGCAATACTTTTGTACATCATTCATGTTTATTAATGTCAGAAAAGGAATGAAATACATCTCCATTACACATCAGTTTTTTTTTTAAGAGAATGCCTTTTAAATATTGTAAACATGAAATAGTATCCTGAGGCATTTGGAAAACTTGGAGAGGTTGATTGTAGAAGAACAGGAAATATTTTTTACTTTATTTTAGCAATTTTAATACTGCTGTGAAAGCATGCTCATTCTTCCGCTCCCTGTTTACCCTTAGACTAAAGTTAGAAAGGGTTTTTATTTTTTTTTTTGCCCTTGATAAATGGAAATTACCATTGTAATATACTGAAATGTGTATCTTTACTTGGGCACGGGTTCACGCCGTCTTGCTAGATGAACCATTTCTGCTTTGGGTGTGAATTCTGCCTCCCCTGTGGGAAATACCAGCTTTCCAGTGTCCCACAGGGGTTGTCTTACAGTACCGATCCTGAGGATGGGAAGTTCCAGCCTTGGGAATGAGACAGGGTGTGAGGAAGTGTCTGTCTTCGGCAACACCATGGCTGTATTAGTTGCCATTAAATAGTTTCGATATCTAAACCACTGTTTTGTAAAGTGTGATCTTTTTGACAAAGCTGATAGCTTCTTCTGCACATACATTATTTAATATGCATAAGTACAATATAATATGAGATAAGGTAACTTTAGTGCAAGGCTCCGAACTGTGACACAGGGTCATCTGGACTGTACTTATTCTCTTCTTAATGCAGACATTATATTAATAATTTTACCACTGACGTCAAGGGGAACAGGATGTCACCCTAGATAACGACCTTAATGAAGTCTTTCTTAATGAAGATTAATTGTTGGGGCCTCATGCTTGGTGCATCCGTGCTTCGATGTCACGCAGCAAGTCTTGTGCTGCTTCTTATTTAGTATTTAGATGCCGTTTCATTAATCTGCGTGACTTGTCTTCTTTTGTGATACTAGCAGTCCCTTGGGAGCAGCTGTGTGATGCTTACTGTGTTTGGAGATGCCAGTGTCCTATGTTGCACCAGTTTCTAATGCCAGCTGGAAACCATTGCACTGCCTGCCAGGCAGGGCTGGCTATGGAGGAGCATCTGGAAATAGGGTGGCAGGGAGAGTCAAGCTGTAGCACACTCCCACCGTCCCATTGTTTCCTAACACTTCATTAATCTACAGGTAGTTTTGTAGGATACTATTAGGAAAGGACTAGAGATTTGGTCCTTAACTGCATGTAGAGCTAAAATGGTTATTTAATGTAGTTCATTTCCCCCTTCTTCCTAATTCTCAACCTGTCAGGAACAGTATTCTGTACACTGATTCCATATGATAGGATATATAGCTGTACTGGAGTGACTGGCTTTCACTTCAGAACTGGCTTTGGTTCATACTAACAGCAGCACCAGGGAAGTGAGGAAGAGGCAGATTACCTGTGCCAACAGTCAAATTGGGAGAGTTTATGCCTGAGGAGTCTGGGAATAATTTTAGAGAGAGTTGAAATAAATGACCAAAGGAAGTGAAAGGTATGTGGTTTCATGAAGCTTAAAGAAGTAATTAAGCAAACAGAATAAAGACTTTGTAATGCTATATTTGCCATGTTCTTTGCAATAGAATCTTTTTGTGTGCAAATATATTGAATTCTTGTACCGTGGAGACCCATCTAAATACAAGCACATAGCTAAGTGTTGTTAGGGTAGGAGAAAAACAAGTAGACATAATTGGTTTTGATCTTAGTGGTTTCAAATGGACTTGAGCAAAAGACTTAATGAAAAGTAGACAGCTAATCTGATAATGGCATTTACGTAAATGAGTACAGACTGAAGTCATTAACAATAACAGTAATACAGTAAGATAAAAATTGCTTTCTCCATCTTGCATTAAAATTTGTGTTATCTAAAACCACCATGTGCAGGGGTTCTTATTTCTCACCTTGTCCACAATCCACATTACTCACTAGGTTTTAAAATGCCTCAGAGATCAACAGAGGTCAATCATAGCCAGTAGATTTGCATCTACATTCAGGATTGCTTCCAAGTAGTTGTCAGCTGGTTTCTGTATTGTACAAAGGACAGAAGAATGAGACTACCCTAAAAGACATTTGAAAGACTCTGTTAGAAGCTCAGGAGAAAGAGGTCAGGCACACAAGAATAGCCTACACATGCTTAAGAGTAGTTTAAGCGCATAGTGTTACTTAAGTCAGGATGTACCACTTATGTTTATTTTGGAGCTACTGAACATCCAACTCATTTAAAAAAAAAAAAAGCTTGGAAGAATATTAGTAAAACTGTGGTCTGCATCTTTCTAAAAATGTCCTTGTGACTGTGGACAAGACATCAAGAAATAGGGGAAAAGTGGACAGATTCTTCAGAGGCACAAGCTGTAGTTAACCAGTCATCTCCTTTGCTGAGTCATCTGCTCTGGTATTTTAGTTACTTACCTGGTAAGTGAACTGCTCAGTTGAGTGGAGGGAAGATGTTAGATGTTAGTGGGAGGGACAGAGAGAACATGCAGCTGAGCTGGGGACTTGTGAAGGAAAAGAAGTGGCTGGCTGGTGGAAGAAATCAGAGAAGGCTTTTAGTCTGATTTAAGGTTTTGTAAAAGTCAGTTATGAAAACACCCTTGCAGTTAGCAGTTTCTGTCCTATCAAGCTGATTGCTTTATTCCAGGGCAGTATTTCTGTTTGCGATCTTCTCTGTTTGGTTTTGTGTTTTGGGTTTGTTGTGGGATGTTTTTTTGTGGTGTTTTTTGTTTTTCTGGGTTTTTTTTTTGTTTCTTTTTTTTTTTTTTTTTTTTTCCTTCTTGGGAATGAAAGAGCTATTTCCAGGTCATATTCTGACTACAATCCTACAATCTAAATAACAGAAAAAGCCATGTACATATGTCTGAGCATATAGGCAGGGCATGAACTTTGAAAACCAAGTCACTCTGCTTTGGTGCTTAAAGTTCTGCTCCTCTTGAGCTTCTGTAAAGAGCTCTATCAGGCTGATGTTGAAGCTGAAGTAGGCTGATGAAATGTGCCGCCTCATAGGGAGATAAGAACAAAAGATATTCTCCATGCCTGTCCTACCCTTTCCCTCCTTTGGTTGCCCCACAAAGTGGAGAATAGCTTTAGCTAGATGTGACTGATGTAATTGCACCAGCACCCATTCTCCAAGGGAGCTTGTCTTTTCTGGACCTCTCCCAAGCGTGGGTGATTTTGCAGTAATTTACAGACTGTACGTAAAATTGTATGGTGCTTTAGAAGGAAGATCAGGCTTTTAATGTACCTTGTGTCATGCGAAGCGTAGGAGTCATTGAATAGATTTGAATTATCAAATACTGTGTTTTGGCTTGTAGAAGACTGATTCTTTTTTTGCCAAATAAAACAGACTTTTTCAAGAAAACATTTCTTGAGCCTCTCACTTCTTTAGCAGATCAGGAGATTCCACTGGCCCTAACACATAATCTTCCAAAAATATTTTAGTTAATTAGTCATGTGTTCCATTAGCATAGTAAAAACCTGTGTTAATGTGACCTAGCAGAGATTTTTATCAAACCCAGCCAGTATAGAAGAGGAATGTCTTCTTGTCTGCACAACAACTGGACAGAGTAATTCCACATCCTTATTGCTGCTCAGTGACCTGTCGTGGCATTGGAAAGTGCAGACCTTGCATCCCACCATTTTTAGGCAGATATGGCCAACCCAGTGAGCGCCAGGGACATACTGGGAGCTTGCAGACTGCCGGGGGAAAAAAAAAAACAAAACCTGGTTGGAAGGAGCAGCCCTCATAATCTTGTTGGATGCTTTCTTCTTTCCTTTGGTTTTAAACCGTTGACCTACTATAAAAAAAAAAAATGAGGTGAGGCACTCTCTATTAAGGTGAAAGGAGCCTGGGTAGGGTTTCTGAGCCAGTGCTGGGATGGCTGCTCTGCTCATATAAAGGAGCACAGCTGCGTACAAAGAGGCTGACTGGGCTCCCCAAAGCAGAATATTAATGCAGGGCTGTGGCAGAGCTAGCAAGCCCTGTCTCTGGATTCAACTTGTTTGGCAGGGCTGATGTTTGAGCTGGGCACTGCAGGGGTACAGCTCACTGCTTGCAGTTGTAGAGCTAACTCGGATGTAAGGCAGAGGATGCAGAATTACATCCAGAGTTAGATTTGCCCTTGGTAATTTTTATCCAAAAAAGAGCAATAATTCATGTGTGCATGCAAAGTTCAGTTAAGGAATATTTATTAAATTTGTGGTAATTCCTAAAAGCCCCATGCACCCCTTGGTTTTTGTGCTCTACAGAAAACAGGACATGTCCTAAACAATATAAATATTCTGTTACTTCAACATTTTCTAATGGGTATCCTTTTTGCTTACCATCCTCTTTCAAAACTAAACATCCTGGTTAGAATTTTTTTATGGTAGACATATTAGTGATATTTTTGTTTATGAAAATGCTCATCTCAGAGAAATAGATAAGAGAAAATCCCCCCAAATTCTACCATAAAGACTGTAGAACATTTTGTACGTTGTATGTTCATGAGGATTGAATTGCATACTTTTGTACTTGTAAAGTTTCTTTTGCTTTATCAGAGTTGGAAAGGAATTAGTTTCTTGGTATGCATTGTCTGGTTGTGGATTCTGTTCTCAATCACTTTTATCTATAAATGACAACAGCTTTTTTAAAAAATGTAAATGTTTACTTGCAGTTTTGCAAATAAGGTTTATGTGACTCTTGCTGCTTTCGTTTTGCTTGAGTTAAGCTAGTCAGCTTGGCTTATGTCACTGTGCAAACCTTTAGTTTGAAATTACTAAATCTAGCTAATCAACACCGAGGCACTGGAAGAGCAGAAGAGGCAAAAAATGAAGGAACAAATTCCTGTAGTCAAATACTGGGCTAGCACGGAAGTTTGCATACGTGCTCCATGTATATATAAATACCATAAAGGTATTGAGCATAGTACATGCGTTGGGGGTACGGATGGGCGGTTGTTCACGCTGAGGTAACAGCTTTATCTTTTATCATTGCGTGATGACTTACAAAACGTGCTATGAAAAAAAGCTTCCTCGATCAACTCAGACATAGTCCATGCATCATAAGAAGCAGTGTTTAATGTGTAGTTCCTTTGATCTTTATTGCTAGATGATGCTGCGTATCTGTTAATTATTTATGTCTCATAGGTATATGTGAATACACACACGCAGTCATAGGTGTGCATATATAGGTGTGTGTGTGTACACAAATGTATATACAGATTGTATGTGTGCACATGTGTATATGTACACATAAATAGTCAAAATATATAGAAATGTGCACAAAGATGTTTACATACAACAGGATGCATATCTGCTAAGTAAAGTCAAATTTTACTGATTTCTGTAACAAGGAGCTTCAGCCAGTATCTTTTAAAGTCAATGGCCATCCTTTAATTACAGATGTATGTGCAGAACAGATGAATTGTAAGTAAACGGTGAAAAAAAATGAGCATGCAGTGAAGGTATGGATGCTGAAATTTAAACTGAAAATCAGCACTTGAAATGAGAGTGAAGTTTGTTACTTGTTAAGTCTCCCGTGTTGTGATGAAGGGCAGGTTGGTGGATTTGTCTTTACAGCTCAGCTGATATACATCAGAGTTTTTCCATTCTCTACAGCTGCATCAGGTTATACCAACTGACAAGCTTGATGTTGATTTTTTTAACATGATGAGAATGAAAAACAAATTCTTCTTTCTTTCCTTATAGTGCTAAAATGCACTCTTTGATGATGCTTTCATGAATTCTGAAACTCTTACTTGAAGTTAATTGTCAGACTTTAAGCTTGTCTATGTGCTAGCAGTTCTCTTTGACTGATTATTACTTCTCTCACCAGAGCTAAATACTAGCTAAGAGAATAGCTTTTTGTATATGTTCTCACAGGTGGGAGAAAGAACAGCTAAAGCTTTTGATTTGCTTTCCAAGCATAATTGGTACCTTACAGAGATGTAGCGCATCTCATGTTGTTTTCCTGTATAAATTTTAACACATAAGTTGTTATTATGGCTTTTCAAAAAAGTGAAAGAGCTTGTTGTTTAGTTGATCTTGGTCTAAACACAGCATCATCATAAGGAGGGGATGGGATGTGTCAGAAAAGAGAAGGAGTTCTGCCTGGGTGCTCTCTGAACAGCTTGCTGGGGTGGGATTAGCAAGCTGAGGGAGAGATGATGTGTGTTGTCCATGGACCTGGGGAGGTCTGCATATCTGACTGACTGCGCGGGGAAAGGAATGAAGTGACAACTGAGTACTGTACAAAGAAAGCAAACTGGGAAAAGAAGACAAGGGCTTTTTTTTTCCCCTGCTTTGTGCTTTTGGTTACTGGAATCTTAATGTCATTGCAACAATATTTGGTTAAATGGTTTCAGACAGAATTAACTTTTTGTTTTGCATGTCTGTACTCCTTTTAAGGAATGCTGCTCTGAGGAAAACAAAGATATTTCAAAAGTCAGAGATGTCCAAGAAAATGGCCTTTTAGAAAAGAAGACCTGTGTTGTTTTCCTAGCAGTAAAAGATATGGTTCTGTTTATTAAACTGTGCGTACCATATGATGCTTCATATTTTTCCATTTGATTTCCTGTAGGGTGATTTCACTTGGAACAGCATGTCAGGGCGCAGTGTTCGGCTGAAGTCAGTTCCCGTTCAAAGCCTCTCGGAGCTGGAGCGTGCTCGGCTGCAGGAAGTGGCTTTTTATCAGTTGCAGCAGGACTGTGACCTGGGCTGTCAGATTACTATCCCCAAAGGTAAAGACTTGATAAACTGTCTCTGTTTAGTTTGCTAAGCCACTGATTTCATATCACAGCAATAAAAGGGAGAAAACACTTGATTTTTTTATTCCACAGACATTGTCTTCTGTTTCATTTTTTGCTTAAATGTATTAACTACGTATAAATGACTAGTAAAGTTGTTTTTCTGCTGTGTCCAATTCAGGCCACCTGGAGTGGGATCATCTGGTCAAGGACAGATGTCTACTAAGTAGATAATCTAGATCAGACCTACTCATGCTAGGATGTCTTGATACTCAGTTGAGAGAAAAAGGCTTTTCTTACACTTCCTGACATCCAAAAGGATGGAGGTCAGCTAGATCATGCCATAGAAGTGGCTTTTTCACTCTTGGCTCTGGAGGAAGCCAAGTATCACTAGTTCAGACAGACAGTGAAGATGTCTGCATGAAATAAGACGAATCCTACCCAAGTTTTCCTACAGACAGTGGTGCTTATTTCCTAGAAAAAAAAAGTTACTTTTCAGCATAAAACATTGAACTCCTGAAGAATAGGAGATTATTGAAAAGGAGGAGCTCAGGTATCAGAATCCTGATGCAGGATACATACACTAGTAGACCTGTACTTAGGTTACTGTGGAAGGGATCTAAGCTTCACTAATGCAAAAGTTTCCATTGTTTTCTGTAGGCTGGAGATAAAGCCTAGTGAAGACAATTGTTGAGTGATCATCTGCAAATCCAACTTTCCTGTTGTTTCTTTCCAGTTGTTGTATACTTATTTAAGTAATAACAAGGGACCACTGAATTCTCACGTTTGGCTATAAGCAGAGGTCTGTGTGGTAGAGCATACCCAGTGATGCCACAGGAAGTTTTTTAATAAATCAAAGTTAAGCAGAAAGAAAGTTGTCCAGTCTATGAAAATAATGGTGTGGGAGAGAACAAATGTGCATATTCATCAACTTTGTAGGACCTGCAGAAAACTCCTGCCAAAACCAATAAATCACAGCAAGGCATCAGTTTGTAGTGAGATGTATATAATCAACTTCTTCAAGTCCCACCACAGCTCCCCAGTCCTTCAAAAAATATTCTGTCAATATGAAAAATAGTTTACAGGACATTCATAAGAGGAACTGAATCACTGAGGGCACTGCAATATTTTCTGGCAGTCTGAACTGCCTCTGGCTGTTCTAGTGGGAAATGAATATACATATATGGAGGCAATACCATCCAAGACAATAAGAGGATACATATTCATAGAATCATAGAATGGTTAGGGTTGTAAGGGACCTTCAAAGGTCATCTAGTCCAACCCCCTGCAAGGAGCAGGGACATCTCCAACCAGATCAGGTTGCTCAGAGCCCTGTCCAATGTGGCCTTGAATGTTACCAGGGATGGGGCATCCACCACCTCTCTGGGCAACCTGTTCGAGTGTTCCACCACCCTCATTGTAAATAATTTCTTCCTTATATCTAGTCTAAATCTACCTTTTTTTTAATTTAAAACCATTACTCCTTGTCCTATTGCAACAGGCCCTGCTAAAGAGTT
Source organism: Chlamydotis macqueenii (assembly GCF_036417535.1). Lineage (NCBI taxonomy): Eukaryota > Metazoa > Chordata > Aves > Otidiformes > Otididae > Chlamydotis > Chlamydotis macqueenii. Next base: position 136,738,597 of record NC_141556.1, read on the forward strand.
TCTCCTCGTCTTTCCTATAAGCCCCCTTTAGATACTGGAAGGCTGCTATCAGGTCTCCCCGGAGCCTCCTCTTCTCCAGGCTGAACAGCCCCAACTGTCTCAGCCTGTCCTCACAGGAGAGGTGCTCCAGCCCTCTGACCATCTTCATGGCCTCCTCCATGGACTCTCTCCGACAGGTCCATATCCTCCTCATTTTGGGGGCTCCAGAGCTGGATGCAGTACTCCAGGTGGAGTCTCAGGAGAGCAGAGTAGAAGGGCAGAATCACCTCCGTCAATCTGCTGGCCACACATCTCTTGATGCAGCCTAGGATGTGGTTGGCTTTGCGGGCTGCAGGCGTGCATTGTTGGCTCATGTTGAGCTTCTCGTTTACCAGCACACCCAAGTCCTTCTCCTCAGGGCTGCTCTCAATCCCTTTTCTGCCCAGCCTGTATTTGTGCCTGGGCTTGCCCTGACCCATGTACGGGACCTTGCACTTGGCCTTGTTGAACTTCATGAGGTTTGCGCCGGATGGCATCCTGTCTGTCAGGCATGTTGACTGCACCACACATCTTGGTGTTGTCTGCAGGCTTGCTGAGGATGCACTCAATCCCATGTCACTGAAGAAGATGTTAAACACTACCGGTCCCAGTGTAGACCCCTGGGGAACACCACTTATCACTGATCTCCATCTGGACATTGAGCCATGTTCAGAAATGTTGAGCTTTGGAAAGTGAATACTATTTTTATGTTCTCCTTGCTGTTTTCTCCTGGGGCTACCATGAAAGGCCCACCATCTGGGAAAGCCAGGATCTTTTCCTAGTCAACTCACCCTTGCTTTGCAAGATCCTTTGGAGTCACTGTTAAACGTTTCCTGGTTTTAAAAAAAAAAAAAAAGACCTGTAGAACTAGTACTATCTGAGAGAGCTGGAGGAGCTTTCTAGGTTTGTAGAGATCCAGGCATAGAAAGATGTGTCTACAGCTCTCTTCTACTTCAGAGAATGCCACATGAAAATATTCAGGAGCAGAGGGTAGTGGGGGAAACCTACGTATTTGAAAATATAGAGAGCTGTTTTGAAAGTTGGGATTGTTTGTGGTTCTTTGTTCTTCAGAACTTGTGAGTGAATGACATTAGAACATGCTCATGCCTGCTGGGCACTTGCTTCCTGCAGCCATTTGAGTAATTACATTTACTGGCATAGGTATTGTGGTAAGTAAAAATTCATTGTTCTTGGGTAACAAGTGTTTGTGCCAAACCTGCTTGCGTAGAAGTTAAGTCAGAGTTCAGAAGCATCTGCCTTATCTTTCCAATCACAGTTATGCCATTATTGGTTGCTTCTTCATAATGTTTCAGTCCTTCTGCACTCAGAAGCCCCCTTTGTCACAGCAAGTGCAGTCAGCACTTTCAGGGCACATCTGGCTATTGCCACACTTGTGGAGGAATGCATAGAATGTAATACCTCATATGCAGTCCCTCTCCTCTGCTGCATTGCAACCATTACCGTTAATGAAGCTCATTACTGGCATCTCTTAGTTAAATATCCTGTGGTCACAGAGAAAGGACCACCTCCCACAGCAATTTATTTAAGCCAGCATGTCATTTAAAATACTCTACGATTACACTGCAGTAGGCGATTAGAATGAATCCAAATTGATCAAGAGTTATGTATGTATGACAGAGATGCTTCAGGTTTGTTTCTTGTTCTATTGTTTTTCTGCCTCATATCTGTCTTTCAGATTCTGTAATCAACATCTTTCTCAGATCCCATGTCAATGTCATGCTCTCATCTGCCACCGGTAACTACGGCAAGAATCAGTTATCCTCTCTCTGGGTTAATGTGTTACGTTCCAAGAGGCTGTAATTTCCAAGCAAAGCATTGCACAGTTTCTCTACCAACACAATTACTTTGTGGAAGATTTTTTAAGTTGTTGCCTGATGTTCTGAATGGCACAACAGTACAATTCTGGTGAAACTTCTTTACAGCTGCTGTTCAGAATATACTCTGTTTTTCTCTCATTTCAAGAAAGTCAGTCTTCTCATTATAAAGAGAAAAAAAAAACAGTGGTGAAAATTGCTTTAGATATACTTACATTTTGGTGACTTTCCAATTGTGTATGTCTTTGTACCAAGTAGTGAGGAAAAAAATGAACCTTTTACACTATGTCTTCACAAAAAAAAAATTGGTAACTCAAGTCAGGTACCCTTTTCAAAGTAAAACTGGGATTAGAGCAGGAGAGGAGCTCCTTGTCTTCCCATGTTCATAGGCTCCAAGTATCTCTTGAGCAGAAGAGGTGTCTAATGGGGCTTGTTTGGAGCAGTTTCCTAAATACCTCATGGTTATAACCCTCCTATTTCACAGTCCTCTCCCACTTCACTGAGCCTGACAGCCTGTGTTTGCATGCAGTGCTTTATCAGAGCAAACGAAGAATTAGGGTTCCAACCCTAATTCACCTCCTCAGGGATCTGACTGGGTTTTAAGGTGCGATGTGAACCTGTCAATAGGGACTTGAATAAGATTTGGGAGTGAGGGTCACAGTTGCAGTTTTCACCTCTCTTTATTCAAGAACATTGTGACTGCTCATGTTCGTGCCAGCCCCCAAGAGGATGTGCTGCTGTCTTCCCAGCTGTGCAATTGCAATGGGGCTGGAGGAGCTGTGAAGAGAGAGAATAAATGAGGAGGGGAAGCTCGATACTAATTCTGCGTATTGCTTACATAGATGTGCGTTTATCAGTGGGACATGAAGACATAAATGACTGAGCTGCCTTTTGTGGTCACTTGTTAAGGTAAATAAGCAGGAGATACGTAGATAATTAGGAAGAAATGGAGCTTGTATAAATGCTACCATAGAAAAATTGAAGATCAGAGGATCAGTAGAAAATAAATACTATCTGCAAACTCTGGAATCTACATGGCCTATATTCTGAGACATCTGGAAGCACTGACTTTGTTGTTGTGAACTTTAGGGAAATACCTATCAGAGAAGTGGGAAAAAACATGTAGGTACTACCAGTATTCAAAAAAGTAGACATGCTGTAGCTTAATTGTTATAGAAAGCTTGACCATCTCATGAAAGTCCCCAAAGGTGTGACTTGAAATAGTCTTAGAAGTGGTTTAGCATATGATTAAGTTCATCAAAGTGTAAGCTCACCAAAGATTTGTATACAGTGGCTCATGCTAAATGGCAGGGCTTCTGTGTGAAAATAAGGGCCAAACTGGATACTTGGCAGATATTTAGAAGCTTGTAATTCTGTCTTTTTTTCTTTGACCTAGTGAATTGTACAGATTGAACTATCGGGCCTGGATTTCTTCTATACTAATTTCTCATTTCTTCTTTGAAAAATGTGTTAGAAGGGAAGGACAATGCAGGGATGTGGATGCAGGAAGAACTGGTAGGATCTGTGCGTCTTTCAGGCCCAGTTCCCTACAGTGCTGTGTGTTCTGGGGCTGCCGTGTGCCACAGAGCCAGCCTCACCCTACCTTTGTGAAAGAGATCTCTCTGCCGTCATTAAAATGGTGTGATAACCACTGTCTGCTGAGTCCAGCTGTCTTTGTTATTCCTAAAGGTTGGGTGAAGTCCTGACATTTCATCTGAGTTCTGTCCTCTCCTGAAGCAGTTGTTTATGATCGGTACTGCACTCCTGAGGAACTTTTGTTGATCTCAGTGGTGCGGAAGCATAGGAGCAATGTATGTTTTCTCATGTATGTTTTCATATGTACAATGTACAGGCAGAAGTTGGGGCAATATCTCCAGTAACTCAGATAGAAATGGCATCTTTGCTTCTGATCTTCTTGACAACGAGTTTTTGATTTCTGATCTACCTCTTTGTATAGAACTGGCCACGTTCAAATCACCGTGTTGTATCAGTGATGTTTTATGTTTTATGGATTTTCTTATTTGTGATGGCTTTGTCCCTTGTGACAGCTCAGGCAGGATGTGTTTTCTTCATAGCATCAACAATGAATAATGGAAAACGATTGACATTTTCACATAAATAAATCTCTTATGGTTCCAAAAGTTGCTCAGTTATATTTCTTACTGGTAATATTGTCCTGTGCTGTAGCCACACAGGCAGTGTTGCTGCACAGTAAGCATCTTGGTATAATTAGGTAAATTGCGTTATTACTGCAATAACAATCGAGCTGCCTGCATTGTCTAGGGATGCAAAAGAAGCATGCCATATATGTGTCTGAGCAGCAAAATAGAAAACTCATGTGCTCTTATCACACCACAAGTGTAATCTCCAAAGCTCTTGGGAAGTGTTGTGGCTAGCAGAGGACTTAGACTTATGAGCATGTAGAAATCTTGTGGGCTAGGAATTTCCACTAGGGAGTTTCCCTCCTCCTTCCTCATGCCTCTTCCACAGCCAAGTACAGATGGACTTCTTGAAAAAGGAGAACTGATGCCTGAAGTTTGGGTCTGGGAAAACAATTTAGTAAGTGCTGTTGACTCAAAAGTGTGTATGATATTCTTCTATTGCGTTTCTTTTAAAAGTTACAGAAAAATCTGGGAGGATTTCTGGACAAGCATCAGAAAACAGCTCTATTGCTACTCCTGTCTGTTTAGTACTGCTTTTAGTTTTATAAAGCAGAGGTGTCAGCAATAGTGCTTGCTAATGCAGCAGTGTCTAAGATAGCTTTTAGAAGAAGACATTCCACTTATTCCTACCCAGCCCTGGCTGCTAAGGCTGGAACATGGTGGTGTAAGGAACTCCTTGGGAATAGAGGATAAAGACATTGGTCCAGTGAGGAAGAAAGGGATCTTAATAGATGAGGAGGAAGAAGTAGATAAGATTTTCTTCTTTTACACAGTTGTTTTGCCCTATTCAGAGGCTTTACATTTGTATTATGAAAGCATGGTATATGTTACCGCTTGTGATTATTTCTTTTGCTCTTTGTGAGTAGATGATAATTTGTTACTGATTCATACACTGCCTCCCACTTCGGGAGCACAGGCTGCCTGCCTCGCCGTCTCAAGTACTGTAGGAAGGGAAAAAAAAAACAGTAGGCACATAGTCATATCAGTAGGTACTAGTTTTTCTTGCACAGTGTCTGTGCAATGGTTCAAGCATAGTAACTGAGAGCACACAGACCAAACTGCTCCCTTTTTCTCTCCCCATCTTGTTAACTGTCAGACGACAATGGTGCTTCTGAGAGTTACCAGACTGAATTAGCCAGGTGTTGTAAAGGCGTGTGGGTTGCCATTGCCCACACAGTACAACTGGGACTCAAACCTGAGTGCAGGCACCAAAGGGAGAGAACAGGCACACAGAGCGTTTATCTGCTCGTGTGTTAGCTTTGCTTTGATTTGTCTGGACAAGCTTCGGGCAGCATGTGATTATTCATCAAGTCATCAAACAAAAGTTGTGAAGCTTTTTCTTGTATATCAACCTGGAGACTAATGTTGCAGCTGCATGTTTGAAATTACCTACTGGAAAGAAGTGCTTTTCATGGGCTGATAATAAAAAATAAAGAGAGGCATGTTTATTTTTCTCCTGGAACGTGGTCATTGCAATTGGACATGTTGCCCTTCCAGAGAAGGGCAACAAAGCCAGTGAGGGGTCTAGAGGACAAGTCTTACGAGGAGCAGCTGAGGGAACTGGGGTTGTGTAGTCTGGAGAAGAGGAGGCTGAGGGGAGACCTCATTGCTCTCTACAACTACCTGAAAGGAGGTTGTAGGGAGGTGGATGTTGGTCTCTTCTCCCAAGTAACTAGTGATAGGATGAGAGGAAATGGCCTCAAGTTGAAGCAGAGAAGGTTTGGGTTGTATATTAGGAAACACTCCTTTACTGAAGGAGTGGTCAGGCACTGGAACAGGCTGCCCAGGGAAGTAATGGAGTCACCATCCCTGGAACTGTTCAAAGAGCGTGTTGATGTGTCACTCCAGGACATGGTTTAGTAGGCATGGTGGTGTTAGGTTGATGGTTGGACTTGATGATCTTGGAGGTCTTTTCCAGCCTTAAAGATTCTGTGGTTCTATGTGTACTTGCACATTAGAGCTCCAGCTAGGAATCAAGGCTGTGTTGTGACGCAGACCACTGTGTGGTGATTTGGGCCACCAGAACATACAGTCTCAGCACAAGACAAGGCTCTGGGTGGGTGAGGACAAGAGAACAATGAGTGAGATCTGAAACATGTGCCTTGAGTATGTGAATGGGTTAGCCACTGAGGTGCTTTGCACTACAGAGGAAGTGGTGGCCAGCAGGATGAGGCACAATTGTTACGATCATTGCCCCTCAGTTCCATTAAGGTTCAAAAAAATCAAAAAACCTTCTGCTTTTAGGAGAGAGCTGTGCCCTGCCCCACTGATCTGTGAACTGAGATGTCCCCTGAATCCCGTAGGAAGGATATGGGCTCAAAGAGTGGATCATTTTATAGCCGTATTTGATCTTAGTTTAGCAGCTCTATCAGTTTAAGGTAGCATCAGCAGATCAGCTTCGGCTTGCAGAATTGATAAGGCCTCTTGATATCCTAATGTTCATCCTTAAGTGGATGAGACATTCAGGTGACTCTTGAAGCTGGGAAAGGTGAAGGTACTGGAAGGACTCAAAAGGACCAGAAATCAGAAATGGTTCTTGTGGTGAAGAAAGTTGTAGGACTAGTCAATTATGAGACACTGAGGTAGAGGAAAACTACTTAGAAAAATGAATTCTCTCTTATTCTCCAAAAAGGGGGAAAGAAATTAAAATTTATGCTGATTTATCTGATTAACGTGGATGGAGTAGAATGAGTCAGCAAGGGGAATATATTATCTACGTTTTGCACAGAGCTTCACAGAATCTCATTGTTTTCCTTATTAAACTTTTTTGGTTCTAACCTCCTAAATTACTTCAGGCCAGAATTTCAGCTGTGAGAAAGTTGACACGGGAACTTTTATACATGTATGTATTAGATTGGATTTCAGAGGCCTAGACTCACTCAGTTCAGAAGTTCTAAGAGGCGAGAACATTACCCCGGACAAGGGGTAATGGTTTTAAAATAGAAGGAGGTAGATTCAGACTAGATATAAGGAAAAAAAATTTACAGTTAGGATGATGGAACACTGATTGCCCAGAGAGGTGGTGGATGCCCCATCCCTGGAAACGTTCAAGGCCAGGTTGGACAAGACTCTGAGCAACCTTATTGGGTTGGAGATGTCCCTGCTCCTTGCAGGGGGTTGGACTAGATGACCTTTGAAGGTCCCTTCCAACCCAAACTATTCTATGATTCTAAGAACTCTAGAAGTATTTTTTTTTATCTTTCATATGTCATTCTTTTCTTATAATTACTAATAATGAATCCCAGTATTAACTCATGTTTCAGTAGCATATTACAGGGATGCTTAAACTTCATTTTTTGAAGTAAGACGAAGAATTCAGACCCGTGATTTCCAGTTGACTTGGTGACATATCTTTACTCCAGTTTCACTTCAAAATAAGAGATTGATGTATTGAAGACTGAATGATGAGGTTATGTGTTAGCCTAGGACTGTTAACAGATCACGTGCAACAGATTGCAATACATACAGTAGGTTAGGCTGCCTCCAGGGCGTCCATCTTGGATGAATTGTCTTGCTTCTGTTGGCTTGGATCACAGCCTTTATGTTACCTTGATGCAGTGTTTTGGTTTTAACATGTGTCCCATACCAAAGTATATTTACACTTGGGTCCAAGTGTTGCATACATTTACTTTGTACCTTTGGGTTTATTTTAATGTTTCTCAAATATTTTGGAGTGAAAATCCAAAGGTGAGCCACAGAACTTGTCAGTTCTGGTAAGTGAAGACAATAAATGTGTTACCCAGGTATTTTAGCAAACGTACCAAATGCAATAACAGATCAAGTGCCTTTACTAAAAAAGACTGTTTACTGTGTTGATGCTACCTATGACAAGAATGTATACCCAGAGAATTAATTTTCATTAATAGCAACTAGGTCGTACACAGTAGTTTCAGCAAGTGTTCCACTTTCTGAGGGAATTAATTTTTTTAGACTTACTGGGACATTTGAAGAGAGAAAAGGTAATCCTTAATTTTACTGCCAAATCTATTAGTCGTAATAAATATGGTCTAATGATGGGTTTAGTCTCAGTCATTTAAGGGAAGATATCACTTGTGCTGCTTGAACATACGCTGTTGTACATTTTGGATGCAAGTTTTGTAGCCAGTTCCACTAGGTGTGTGACGCTGAGCATCTGCTCACATGAAGCGAGTGTTGGTCTCCTGTCGACTTGCTTTGATGAGGTGAGTTTGAAGAAGCAGGGCTGGATAAGTGTGCGATTACAGGCTGAGCGCTGAGACAGCCCCATCTCTGAAATGGAAGAGAATGCACATAGTTGGCCTCTCTGAATCTTTATTGTTCATTTGTGCACTTTGCCCCCAGTACGTTCCAGTTAAGCTCTGAATAAAAGTGGGAATTCAGAGCTGCGCATTCTCAGCTTCTTGTTTATTTTGGCAGGGAGTAGTTTTTTTGGATCTGTTTTTTGCTTACATTACTCGTCATTGTATTTCATGATCCATTTTCCTTAGACACTGAGAGTGACTATGATTTTTATCTGGCCTTGCATTTTTGTGAGGGCTCCAAGATGCTTATTCTTTTTAATCACTGACTATGTTATATACTTTACAGGCTGTTGTAGGAGTGGAAAGCATCTAAGTAAACTGTAGCCTGTACTCTCTGGAGCTATGGGATTACAGACTGGATGCTTTTAAGTTGCAATCAGTATTTCTTTTAAGTGAAGAGGCTTATTACTGCCCCTCTTAATGCCAGCCTCTGCCAGTTCTTTGCGTATAAATACTGTCTCTAACATGATCCCGTGAGCCCATGGATTTTCTTTTAATATAGCAGTGTTCATGAAGATTATATTAAAGACAAGAAAGACTGTGAGCTAAGTTCTGCTCCTTTATGCTACATTAGTAAGTCTTGGATATACTGTATGGGACTTGGTCAGAGATTAAAACTGTATCTATCTTGCTGATTTTTAGAGAGAAGCTTCATCCTCCCCCACAACTGAGATTTTGCACGGAAACATGGATTTTTCTGAGGATTTTTTTTTCCTCTTGGGAAAATAAAAACAACATCTCTCAGTCTGGAGAAAAGAAAACAAAATTGACTTAGTGTTTTACACTAGGAGAAGTCCCAGCTGCTGCAGGGTGGAGGTTGTGAGAGCATGCAGCCTTGCACTCTGCTACACAGGAGTTTGTCAAAGTGAAGGTGACAGGAGCTTTCCAGGCAGGGAGATAAGCAAGCCAAAATATATATATAATTTTTTTTTTCTCCCAATAGGAAAATTTGCAGAAATTTATTGTTCTGATTTTTTTTTCAAATTTGGCTTTTTGCCACCATTGAGACAAGAACAAAATGGAAATACATGAAGCTTGCAAGAACATAATTTTTCTAACAGTAGAACAGGAGGAATAATTTATTATTTTTAAAACTTAAGATTTAGTGATCTGTTCCTTTTTAGAATTTTTTCTATGAGGCAGGGTTTTTTTTGTAAAAGACTATATGTAATGCTCAGCAAATTGATGTCCAAGATTTTCTTCAATCACATAGCAGGTTTTACAAGTCTGTTTATATCAGGAAAACTTTATTCAGCATATTTATTCCGTAAGTTAGAGACAAGCTAATAGTTTTAAAAGCAAACTTTTTTACTCACTACAAAACTCACCACAAACAAAAAAAGTGTCTCTTTTTAAGAATTAGTTTATACGTTAGTAAATAGTTAGGAGCTTTGATCATACGTTTTCTTCAGTGCTATATGAACACAGGGCAGAAGTAGAAAATGCTAGGCTTCTGAAGAAAATCAATGCTGCCGTTAATGTGAACATGGTAAAACTTAGTGTATAACACAACACCTTTGAAAGAAAGATTTGTGTAACTTCCAAGAATCTACCTGTTGTGTAGGTGTGTTTTGTGAAGGCAGAGGAAGGGAATGGGGACAGGGAGTGCTTAAAGGCAGGAGTCTTTCCGTAAGTAGCACAATGAAGGGAAGAGATCTTGCTGAAAGTCCAAAGATAAACAGGGAAATATTATGATCCACGTTTCCATATATGTATGTCATGAGTCATAGTTGCTGGAGATGGAATTGTGACCAGAGGTCTTCATTCTTAGGGCAGTTGCTTAGTTAGATGCTGACTGTTGTGGGTTTAGGGTACTATTCTTAAATCCAGATCCAGACACTGCTGCATGTATACATTTGATGTGAAGTCCCATTGAGCTTAGAAGTTACTTCTGAGACATAAAAAAAATTCCTATCTAATGTAATTTCTTTAGTAGTATACTTGAAATAGCTATTGACTGTAAGTACATATAAATACACTCAGTACTTTGTCTGTATCAGTGTGCCATGTGAAATCTCAGCTCTTATTTTAAAGTGTTACTCATGACCACTGGCCGTATTGAAAAGCTCAGACAAAAGGCCTGAGCGAACCAATGTTAGGAAGCAAAATGCATGTACAGAGGCTCTATGACACTGTGTTTTGCAAAATTAAGTGTATTTGATTCTTTTTGCTTCTTTTCTAAATCTTTGCTAGTGTAACAGAGGTTTTCTTGACTGTGATCTACCAAATCTGTCTTTAGTACTTGATGGATTGTGATGGTTTAGCCCAAATCACCACACAGTTTCTCGCTCACTCTCCCCCTCCCCAGGGGGATGGGGGAGAGAATTGGGAAGGAAGGAGAACTCGTGGGTTGAGATGAAGACAATTTACTAAAATAAAAGGGAAAACTACAATAATAACAGAATATAAGGATATCAAAAATATACAAAGTGAACAATATGTGTTTTCTCACCACCCGATGTCCCAATGACCGATACAGCCCGTCCCGAGCAGCGATCACGGAAACAAACCCGAGCAGCAAGCAAAGGAGCAAAAGGGAGCCAGCAAGGTAGGGGGAACGATGCCAGCCAAAACAAGCAGGAAGGATGGATGCCAGGAAGGCAGATACCCACCCTCGCCTGCCCCCACTTATATACTGAGCATGACGTTTATGGCATGGAATACTCTCTTTGGCCAGTTTGGATCAATTATGCTGTCTGTCTTTCTCCCAGCTTCCTGCATCTGCAAATTAGCGAGACTTGGAAAGCAGGACGGTGTCCTTGGTCTCATTCACAACAACTGGTATCATCAGGGTGTTTATGAACATTCTTCACACACAAAATCCAAAACATACCAGCTACTGAGAGGAAAAATTAACTCCATCCCTGCCAAAACCAGGACATGGATGTAGTACTGGTCCTCAAGTAGACTGTCTTATGCTTTACAAATAATTCAATATATTTTAAAAATTTCAGTTGAAAATCAAATTTATTTCTGTTGTCTTATGTGTATTGCTTGTTTCAAAAGTGCCTTAGGGAACTATTTCTGATCAGGATTTCTTCTTGCCTTAGGTAGAAGAGTTAATTTTTAAGCTTCTTCAGAGGTGTGGTTTCAGTGGAGTTACTGTGGTTGGTGCCAGAAGTCTAAGTTAGGTCTCTAAATACTGGTTAAGGAAAGATAAGGTGACTGCAGATAGATTTATTTTATCAGAGCTGCAGTGCTATATTTATCTTTGTATTGGGCTTTTACACTGAAAAGGCTACCTTGAGATTTAATGGAGACCTAATCTCCTGCTGGAGGTTTTTAAGAATAGATTAGACAAATGTCTGTGTGACTCTATTTCTGTGCAGGAAGTCGACCCAAGCGTTCTCTGCAGAGCTCAGTGTCTTTTGTCTGTGTGTGGTTTACGTTTCCAACACCTGTTCCTTTTTATTAATAAAAAAGTATGTAAGCTAGATGATTGATGCTACAAAGGACAGATAATTATTACAGTGAAGCATTATAAGAAAGAAGATCCGTTAGTCACTTTTCAAAGAGAGAGCATCTCCATTATTGGGGCCACCAACCTGTCCAGTGAGAGACCTGTGCCTTGATTTTACTCCCATGCACCAAAGGCTGCTCTCTCATTTAATTTCTTCATCAAAGCTCTGAGCAGGAATATTGTGGACTGGTTTAATTAGTCCTGGAGGGAGCAAGTTATGAGGGCCATTTTATTGTCTTGCACAGCTCCTTCTTTAAGGTGAGAGTCGGAGGAAAGACTTGTATGAAGGGTTCATAACAATACAGTGATGGTCAGAAAACAGCAGAGACTTGGATGGCCTGAACCATCTCTGTGACCACCAGCAAGTCCCCTGAACTCCAGGGAGTTGGGGAAATTTCCTTTTTGCTTCAAGAGCTCAACCCGTGCTCACGCCGAGAGCAACCTGAGGGAAAGCCCTAAGGGAGATGTAAAGAAAGTTGGTTGCTGCTTCACCTGCCAGTACAGGTGTGCAAGCCAGCTTATCAATACACAAAAGGCCAATGCCAGCTAAATGTTGGCAATTTAATATCTGGTCTGTCCCTAGCCCACCCTTTACTGTGGGGCTTAAAGGTAATTCTCCTGCCTATCAAATCAAGAGTCACTTTGACTAGGGATGGCATCAAGCTACTCTCCCTCTTCCGTAATATAAAATGACTTTTTACGTAGTTAACTGATGCCAAGAGACAGTAAATTCTCTCCTGTCCCCAGTGGACTGAAGACGGTTTTAGAGTTGTTATTTGTATTTTTCCTATCTCAAATTACAACATCAAGGCTGCTGTTTGTTGTTTGTTTGGGATTTGCTGTTTTGATTTTTTTTTTTTCTCCAGGGTAGCTAAAATATTTTCTTTTACTGTAGTTGTTTTGATGTAGTAGTGTAGACAGGTTTTGTCCTATTTTGCCATCAGTTGTGAAAGCACTCCAAGCATACCGGGAGATGTTTTTTACTTCCGATATTGACAGAAGGCACGTGTTCCATCAAAAGACCTTCCTGGAGAAAAATGTATAGCAAGTTACCCATTGGGCCACTTTCTCTGGAGTTTTTAGTTTGTTGGGGTTTTTTTGTTTGTTTTGGGGTTTGTTTTTTATTTTTTTGCGGGTGGCGGGGGGGTGTTGGTTTTTTTCGCTTTGGGTTTTGGTATTTTTTTAAATTGTATTTTATTACAGGACTATGATTTGGGACTTGTTATGACGCAGGAAATCCTGCGCTAATGTAGGCATTGAAGCAGGCAGAGCTTTGTATTCCTTGAGAATCTGACTCTGTCTATGCTCAGGGAAGTCAGACCTGGCATCCTGCATCATTATCTGTTCTCCTTTTCCAGGGAATCACCTATGTTTTGCTTCTCACCAATGATAGCCATAGAAGGGCGTACAAGGGCATTTGGCCCTTCCTTTGTAATCCTCTAAAGGCTGCCAGGTAGCTTTGCCTGCTTGTTTGAGTAAGTTATTTCCATCGTCCCTCCTGTATATGGCAGCAGCAGCAGTTTCCCTTACCCTAACAGTTTGAGCAACTGTTTACTTTCATGTCAAAGTGAGTTAGTTTCTTAGGTCCAGCTAAAGGTTTAGCAAATACCAATAATAAGCTCCGAAACCATTATAGTTTAGTGCTCTGATTTTCCATTTCCCTATAGAACTCACTGAATATCTTGTTCTTCAGAATTAATGTAAGGCAACCATTTTAAATGTATTGGAAGTAAAAAAATATTTAAATGATGTAAAACTATGTATTTTGTCACTCCAGTAATGCTAAAATAGCTGAAAAGATTTTTGGTGATTTTTTTTTTTTTTTCAACTTTTCAAACACAGTTGTCTCTAGCCAAGAGTCCAAATGCAAAAATGGATACATTTTAAAAAATCAAATGAAAGGTTTTGATGTGGTAGTTTGAAAAATTCTGAAATAATTAAAATCTCTGATCTTTTAAGGATATTTATACACTGCATGCACAAACTGAAGGCAGGGATCTTCTCTGTATTCTCTTAAGGTTGCTTTTGCTGCAGCTCTGCTCATGCTCATCTGTAGATGTGCAGGTTCCAGCATGGTGGGAGTGAGGTGGCCTGGTGCAGGACTGGAAAGCAGCTCCTTCCCGGCTCTTCCCCTCGTAGGGTTGGGCTGTGCTGACAGCCCCCTCCCTACAACTGTGGCTTCTGCAGCCCTGCCCTTGCTCCAGAGCCTGAGTCCCATATTCCCCATCTACTAAGGTTTGGCTCTGACCCTTAGTTTAGTTGCACCTGCATTTGCCCACCAGCAAACCCAAGTCCCTCACAACAGAGAATCATGGAAGAACATATCTGAAAAATACCAAAGCAGTTATTTTCTTCCAACATGTATACTTGGAGACTATTTAAAACCTTATGCACAGTAGAGAAGGTGTAGGTAAGTGGAGTTGAAATGTCATGTTTTCTTATGATTCTGCTGTCCGCAGGAGTTGAGTAGTGTTTGCTGTCTGAATTAGAGCGTTGCCCAAGGTAAGCTTTTTTTTAATGAAGAAGAATTCATACCTATCTCATTACAGTTATAGTCTAGATCTGTATCCTGCTCTTTTCCAACACACAATATTTTTTGTTCAGCAAGCTAGGACATGACTATTTCTGATAGAAATAGACCTTGAGAATAGAGTTGAATAGAAATGGTGCATTTTTCACTCTAACAGATTTGATTCTAGTTTCAAACTACGCTTTTTAGAGGTATTTTAGAATCATAGAATCATAGAATGGTTAGGGTTGGAAGGGACCTTCAAAGGTCATCTAGTCCAACCCCCCTGCAAGGAGCAGGGACATCCCTGACTAGGTCAGGTTGCTCAGAGCCTCATCCAGCCTGGCCTTGAACGCTTCCAGAGATGGGGCCTCCACCACCTTTCTGGGCAACCTGTTCCAGTGTCCTATAACCCGCATCGTAAAAAATTTTTTCCTAATTTCTAATCTAGATCTACCCCCCACTATTTTAAAACCATTACCTCTTGTCCTATTGCAACAGGCCCTACTAAACAGCCTATCGCCATCTTTCTTGTAGGCCCCCTTGAGGTACTGGAAGACCGCTATCAGGTCTCCCCAGAGCCTCCTCTTCTCCAGGCTGAACAGCCCCAACTCTCTCAGCCTGTCCTCATAAGAGAGGTGCTCCAGCCCTTTTATCATCTTCGTGGCCCTCCTCTGGACCTTCTCCAACTGGTCCATGACCTTCTTGTGCTGGGGGCTCCAGAACTGGACACAGTACTCCAGGTGGGGTCTCACCAAGGCAGAGTAGAGGGGGAGAATCACCTCCCTCGACCTGCTGGCCACACTTCTCTTGATGCAGCCCAGGATGCGGTTGGCCTTCTGGGCCGCAAGGGCGCATTGCCGGCTCATGTTAAGCTTCTCCTCCACCAGCACTCCCAAGTCCTTCTCCTCAGGGCTGCTCTCAATCCATTCCCCGCCCAGCCTGTATTTGTGCCTGGGATTGCCATGACCCAGGTGCAGGACCTTGCACTTGGCCTGGTTGAACTTCATGAGGTTGGCACAGGCCCACCTCTCCAGCCTGTCAAGGTCCCTCTGGATGGCATCCCTGCCTTCCAGCGTGTCGATGGCACCACACAACTTGGTGTCGTCGGCGAACTTGCTGAAGGTGCACTCTATCCCACTGTCCATGTCGCCGACAAAGATGTTGAACAGGGCCGGGCCCAGCATGGACCCCTGAGGGACGCCACTCGTGACCGGTCTCCACCTGGACATCGAGCCATTGACCAGCACTCTCTGAGTGCGGCCATCCAGCCAACTCCTTATCCACCGAGTGGTCCGTCCATCAAACCCATGTCTCTCTAGTTTAGAGAGAAGGATGTCGTGCGGGACAGTGTCAAAAGCTTTGCACAAGTCCAGGTAGATGATGTCAGTTGCTCGTCCCTTGTCCACCGATGCTGTCACCCCGTCATAGAAGGCCACCAAATTGGTCAAGCACGATCTGCCCTTGGTGAAGCCATGTTGGCTGTCACCAACCACCTCCTTGCTCTCCATGTGCCTTAGCATGGTTTCCAGGAGAATCTGCTCCATGACCTTGCCAGGCACAGAGGTGAGGCTGACTGGCCTGTAGTTACCCGGGTCTTCCTTATTCCCCTTTTTAAAAATTGGGGTTATGTTCCCTCTCTTCCAGTCATCGGGGACCTCACCAGACCGCCACGACTTCTCAAATACGATAGCCAGTGGCTTGGCAACTTCATCCGCCAGTTCCCTGAGGACCCGTGGATGGATCTCATCAGGACCCATGGACTTGTGCACCTTCAGGTTCCTTAGATGATCCCGAACCTGCTCTTCGAGTACAACGGGCAGTTCTTCATTCTCGCAGTCCCTGCTTGCACCTTCTACAGCTTGGGCGGTGGGACAGGAACTCTTGTCGGTGAAGACTGTGGCAAAAAAGTCATTGAGAACCTCAGCCTTCTCCATGTCCTGGGTAACCAGGACACCAGTTCCCTTCTGGAGGGGGCCTACATTTACCCTGGACTTTCTTTTGTCCCCTACATACCTATAAAAGCTCTTCCTGTTACATTTTATATCCCTGGCCAGATTCAGTTCTGCCAGGGCTTTGGCCTTCCTTACCTTATCCCTGGCCACTCGCGCAGCCTCTTTGTAGTCCTCCCAGGCTACCTGTCCCCACTTCCACCCTCTATAGGCTTCCTTTTTCATTTTCAGTTGGTCCAGGAGCTCCTTGCTCATCCACGCCGGCCTCCTGGCCTTTTTGCCCGACTTGTTTTTCATCAGGATGCACCTCTGCTGAGCTTGGAGGAGGTGCTCCTTGATTATAGACCAACTTTCCTGGGCCTCTCTTCCCTCCAGGGCCGCCTCCCATGGCACTTGGCCCATCAGGTCCCTGAAGAGGCTGAAGTCCGCCTTCCTGAAGTCTAGGGCAGAGAGCTTGCCGTGCATTTTCCTTGCTGCCCCGTGGATCTTGAACTCCACCAGGTCATGGTTGCTGCAGCCAAAGCTGTCCTTTAGTTTCACATCCCCGACCAGTCCCTCCCTGTTGATGAGCAAAAGACAGGACAGTCTACTGATCATATGCTTGGCTGGTGTAAACTCATATATCGCCTTTGCCTTCAGAATAGATGAGCAGCATCAAAAATCCATTAATACTTGACAAGCAAATAATGGAGACATTTTTTGTTGTTGTTTGTTTTGTTTTGTTTAAACTTGTATTGAAATCACACAGGGCTATTTAAAAACTGTTATTTGATTACTAAAACTCTGGTCCCTGTAGGGGTGCAGTTTTCTTCTGAAGCAGGTGAGGTTTACAGCAGTTTTGCCTTCTAGGCAGGTTCCACGGCAGCTTATGAATACTTTCTAGATAAATAATTTAATTTGTATACCGGTATGACTGCATTCTTAGTGTTCCATAGTAAAGAAATTGTGTATTATGCAGGATTTAAACTTCTAGCAGCTGCATCACTTAAACCTGCACATTTGAACTTTGTGATTCGTCCGTGTTTCGTTTTAGCAATCAGTAATGCCTTAGCCTAGAGGGATTGAACCCGGTATCCAAAGAAGAGGCGCTAACCGCAGGTTACGCAAGAGTCTGATGGGATGAGGAGGAAGAGAATAAAAAGCACACTTTTGTCTGATGGCTATGAGTTTTCTCAAATAGTGATATTGTACACACCGTATGTTGCTGAAAACATAGTTTCCTGCACAGTCAGCATTCCCCACAGCTCACTCAGTTTCTCACTGTTGTCCTGAGAAGGGTTTGGGTCAGGCAGTGCTCCTGCCCAGAGGGTACGGCTACACTCTGGCTGTGGTTCTGCCTGTGTGCAGCCCAGGGGGAGCTGGAGCCCCTCTCCTGAGGAACGAGCTTTGACTTCAGCCCTGCCCTGTTCAGACTGCTTCTTATGCCAGAAACGCATTCAGCGGGAACTCCTTGGAGAGGGAGATGCTGAAGCTCCGTGAGCTGGCTGCCACCTGGAAGGTCACGGCTGCAGCCGCAGGATGCGCTTGAACGAATGTGACTTCTCTTCCATCAGCTGCAGGCTGACATGTGCAAATGAGTGCTGGTTTAAGTCAAAGTGAAATAAAGAGAACAACGTAAGCCATAAGGAGAAGCAGTGTGAGAAACAGGGAAGTAGTCCAAGGCTTGTGAAGCAGTATAATAATCTGCATCGCTGAGGGAGATCTCCTTGTGTGTGTACTGCTGAGGACAGGTTAAAGGGAGAAAGAGAGCAATAGGAAATACGTGGGGGATCACACCTTCCCTTTTCATATCACCTTATTTGCCAAAATCTATAGCTCCTGATTCTCAACATTAAAGCTGTTTCTTCCTTCTGTGCTGCAGCTGGCAGTGCTTTGGAAGTTACCGCCCAGGGATAGGGCATTTCAACAACAAGTTAATCTAAGTAAATATTTCAAGATGGACATTTATAGTCACAGAAACAACTAAGTGAAATCAGCACCCTCTTCTTCAGAAGAGCAGCTCCAAGTGTGCATTCAGAAGCAAATTTGCTTTCTATAGAGACCCGAGGAAGTGACTGCAACCAAAACCACAGTGCAACTGTCAATGGATGAAGCTTGGTCTCATCTTTATTGTGCTCTGTCAACAGTATTTAGCAGTGTTTTTTGATTGCAGTCTCTCTATTACTTGCAGTATTGCACAGGCAAGCGAGACTGTAGCTTGACGTTCGGCTCATAGGCTGAGTGCGGGAGGCTGGCACTTGGGAAATGAGTTGCTCTTGATGAGTGAAGTGAACTGAGAAGTCTGCAAGAGAGGTCAAACTGGGTGCTTTATGGTGCTGTTGGTACTAATTTTCAAGACAGAATGGATTACACATTTAGAAAATACATTATTTTGTTTGTTTGTTTAAATGCAAGTAGATCTGATTATTAATACCTATTAAAGGAAAATGGCCAAGAATATGAATACTGTGGAGAAGCATTTTAGAAATCTCACAATATCAACTTTTTCATCCATTTGTGTTTTGATAAATGAACTATGGGTATGATATTAATTTCTCACATAACTCCTCTCTTTACACTGTGTGAAAATAACCCTTAATTGTAGAACATGACAAATTTTCTTCCCTAAATGGACAAGAAACACAATTCTCATATGCAAAGAAAATTGCCAGGAGATGGGGAGGGGAGTTCTCTTTACTCAGTAGCGTCAGAAGCAACAGAAGGTCTCTTTTGTCAAAAACTCACTGAGTTAAGTTAGTTTAAAGTTTCTGCATTAGTTATGCTTTTGATTAACAAAACAGAGTGTCCTTGCATGTAAGTAACATAAAAGGAAGTATCCATATGTCCATTCATATGGAGAATCCACAAGCGTAAGGAAAAAAAGTGCCGAAGAATCATATTTTTGTACAGGTTCACTTTAAGCTTATTGTCAGGGTACTTTCCATTATCTGAAATCTAAGTAATAAAAATGACTTAGGAAGCTCAGGTGCTGTTGTACTTTTTTACTACATATATTAATTATTTTTTTTTTTAAATGCATTAGGGCATCACAATATAGTGGCTGTTAAGTTGCATAATATGAAACTGATGGCCCAGAGTTCCTGAACGGTAACTCCAGGTGTGCCACTAACTGTATAATCTTGAACAAATACCTTATACTTTGTTTGTGATACTTCTTGCACTGTACAACGCCCATACCTACCAAATAGACATGTTGATTTACATAACTTTAAAATTAGTAAAGCAATACTGGAAGTAAATAATAGCAACAGGATTCAGCCTGCACACTCTCTCTCATATGTGATGTTGGTAGGTGGTCTTGTGCAAAGCAACAGAGCAATCTGTCATATTAAAAAAAAATACACAGTTCTCTTTCTTTCTTTTTTTTTTTTTTTTTTTTTTTAACTTTTAGAACTGAAGTTTACATATCCTCAGCATGAAAATAGCTTCTTATTAACAAGTTTGTAGAACCCTGGTCTCAAGTTAGAGTGAAAATTAGGCCCTGAAATGGGCTATACAAAATATGAGATTTGAGAGTGTAACTGCTAGTTAAATTGTGTTAGTGATGACACTGTAGATGAATTTTGACCTTAAACCAAAATTTCAAAAATAATAGCCTCAAGTCAGACTCTTCAATTCTTGTCCAAAGTCAATGTATCAGTGCAAATACCTTTCTGTTCTGCAGGCTTTGTTCACTGACAGAATCCTAAGAAGATGACCTAGTTTTTCAGATAGAAAAATCTTTCTGGCATTAACTGAACCTGGAAGTGCTTACCACTTTGAAAAAACAGGTCACGTAGCAATTTAATATGCACTCAGGAGTTTGATTCTAGACTCTTGGTCTTTTAAATATTCATCATGCTAGTCTTAATATATAGATGCCCAGAGAATGATGTATGCATTGCAGTGAAAAATGCAATGAACATATAAATTAGTAATTCTTGAACAAACCAAGTTCATTTCTGAAACAACTGATCTGGATAGCTACCTGGGCTGATATTCTTCAGAAAAAAGAGAATGAGTTAACAATGAAAAAAAAAAAAATGCAGCTTTCTTCACTTTGACAGTTGTTGTCTTTTGGGTACTTCTCTTTTCTTGCTAATATTTTCAAGTGGAATCTGTTGTAGGAGCAGTACATTGTTGATCTCTAGAAATAAGACATTAAGTGAAAATTACACACACAGAAGGCAGGATAAAAGCCCAACATTTACCATTTTGTGGTTTAAATATTTCCAAACCATGAATGAAAACAGCAGGCCATATTTAATGGCATATTGGGCTGATATAATACTATTTTGCATAAATATTTGCTGATTAATTTCAAAATGTACAGTAGGTATTATGCATGTATAATAATACTTTGCCTGTTTCACAGGCAATATCCAGTTGTTTGGATATTAATTATATTCTCAAAACACACTGCAGATAATAAGTACTAAGCATTATTATTATTATTATGAATTGGGTTCATTTAAGATGTAAAACTGCTGGAGTTGCACAAGTCCTTAAGCATGTTATGAATATTTCAGCAGTGCTCATGCCTGATGTAACCTAAATCAACTGTCATTTCAAAACTTACTTATTTTTACAGAATTTAGATTGTAATTAATCATGTCTTTTACCGGGGAAGGAGAACTGGAACTGACCTCTTGGCAGATCTCCTAAGCTTTAGCTTTTCACTGAGATTCCTCTCATTATTTTCATATGCAACTCTTTTTCTCCTACTGTTGTGTAAACTGTAAATGTACATGGTTGTAGCTCCACTGCCTTCAGTGGAACTGCATCCATTTGCCCAAGGTTAAGTGTCTCTCCTCTGGTGCTCTGTGATCTCTTTCTTTGCTCAAGAGTGCACAGAGTGGACTCTTTTCTGTATTTTCTGTTTTGTCCACCTCCAGAACTCCTGCCTGCTTTTTACATGTCTCTGGGTCTGAGCATCACTTGTATTCAAAATTCAAAGTCTGCAGATAAAAATGCATAAATCAGCCTATCACTGAGGAATTCATTCACTGTTGGAGTTGAAAGAATCACCCATTAAGAACAAGATTTGTGATAAAGCATTGATAGTTTGGCCCTAGAAGTCATCAACCTGTTTTCCACGTGGATATGAGTGCCATTTGTTCCTGTGTTCAATATTGAATAGCATTCATTTTTTCCTGCATTTCTGTTATAATTGACTATGCAGCACTAAAACACTCCAGAACTTACTATTGTGTAGTTATAATAGCAAAACACTGTATTTTACATCAAATTTCAAAACTTTTGTTCTCCTTTTTACGTCTCGGTAGACTTCAGTGGAATGGCAGAATATCAATAAGTGGGTATTTGGAGAACAGAGGCTCTAAGACTCCAAAGAAATGCAAGGCATTTATCAAAGGCTACTGTGAAGCCATAATTTGAATTTATAACATGAAAAATAATTTTAAAATAATTTTATGTATAAAACCAGGACACAATGGTAGTAGGCAACTCTATGAGAACAAGAAGTACTCTCATGTATGTGTAAGTAGGCTACCAACTATTCATATTGCCAAGAGCTGAAAGAAGAGTTTTTGTAATAAACTCAGTCTTATCAACTGGAAATGTCAGAAGGTGTGAAAAGACTGGGCATATTAATCAATCAAAGTATGACTTTGAGTTATGAACTTGTCATGTGGCTATGAAAAAGGAAAATCTAATCATAGACCGTATCAGGCAGTGAATTACACCATTATATTGCTCAACTCTCAGCTGGAATACCTTATCCACTCTACTCAGTCTTATTTCAGAGATGAATTCTCACCAGAGCAGGTGCAGAAAAAGGGAAATTAACATAGCAAACAAATAACAATCTAGCTCAAGAGACAGGAACTGAGTATCACAGCTGAGTGAGTGCTGGGAGCAAATAGGCTCTAAATAAATGCAGAGCGCAATGTGGAAGTGGAGTCAATTGAACCACAGTTACGTAAATGAAAAAGAAATGTTAATTTTAAAGTAAAAGGTTATTAATTGACTATGAAAAAGAATTTGTATGGATGTTTGTTGAGTAATGTTCTGGGCATGGCTTTCTATAGGAGTTATGAGAAAACTGTGGAGAAATGGCTTGTATTCTCTTGCAACCCCTAATTGCAAAGATGAGAGTTAATCGATGAAGATCCACTTCACTCCTTTGTGGTATGTTCCCTACTGTAAAAGACCATTTAAGACACTGGCTTACATAACTAGAAAAATGTGTTGAGGAGGATTATTTGGTGACATTCTTACCATAGAAGTGAAACACAGATACGATGTGTTCATTTTTGTATTTTTGCCATATTACAAAACCAGTAAGGCAAAGGTACGTGTGTATTAACCTTTAGACAGAGTGGTGCATTTGTTAGCATTAATGTTAGCCCCTATGTTAGTCCCTTTATGTTGCTCTGAAACTTAAAAAATTCAAAATGTACAAGTTAAAGCAGGCCTATGTCTTAATTCTTGGTATTTGGTGAGTTCTAATAAATAAAATGCATTGTTGTTGACTTGTCATGATAAAAGATGCTGCTAAAGGAAATAACGATAGCCAACCTTTTGCCGTAATTGTTTCAAGAATGAACCTGCCTACACTGCTGTTTAAAATGTTTGATCCTTAATACCTTAGTGAAAACTTGGATGATGTATAGGGTGTCAGAACAATAATTTATCCGAGACTCTAATCCATCTGAACCAATCTGGACATGCTGTACCAAACTGCAAGCTCCCAGTGTGAGTTCAGATCAGATGGGTCAAGTGAAGGTGACCAGCTATCACCCAAGTGGTATGACTGGTATGCATAATTTATTCTTGAGATTAGTAATCCTCCCTTTCCAAATACTACCTTCAGCTCCACACCTGATTCACGGTCTTGTGAGCATGGATGAGGGCTAACCAGTATCTTTTGGTTTTATGGTAACATGCTATCAAAGGCATCCAGCAACAAACCTCCATTTTTAAGTCTTCAAAGTTAGCTTTCCGTTGTGCCACATGGGCTGTGTGACCACACGTGTAGATGTACCCAGCAGCATGCAGTGGGATACATTTTGGTTCCCCAGTGCAACCTTGGCATTTGGGTGAACAAAGCAGCACTTCTTAGGGCTGAAGGACTGTGACAGTCCCTAGCCTTTGTGAGATGTACCCCACACCCTTCCTGATTCCAGGGCCATGGAGGTCTCACGCTGTGTTCTAACAGCTTGTGCAGCAGTTTGGTCAGCATTCTTTCTCTTCACTTACTTCCTTTTTTTTTTTTTCTTTTTTCATCTTACAGATGGACAAAAGAGGAAGAAATCATTAAGAAAGAAACTGGACTCATTAGGAAAGGAGAAGAACAGAGACAAAGGTAAAATAGAATGAGTACATGTTTACTGATCAGTTCTTAGTTTTGTATACAAGATTTCTTTAGTCTTAAATGTGTACTTTCTGGAGTAGGAGAACTACTGAGCTGATGTACCCCTTGGGTATTTACTTCCCAGTTGAAAAATATGTCTTATATTTTGTATTTGTCATTAGTAAAACCCAGATCTCTCCAACTGAAAGCTTATTTCCTGGGAGAAAAGGAAGAGTTAAAGGACTGCATCTTTTCTTCGTTGTTCTTTCTCCCTATGTTCACCGTCCAGTGCAGAGTGTGGTCTGAATAACATGATCCAGTTGTTTACCTGCTTTTGCACTCTCCTCTTTCAGTTTGCAAAGCGTGTGAACCCAGCCCTGCCCAAGCAAGTCAGTTGGTTTGCTTTTCTTTTTTTAACCCTATGAAAATAGCCGTTGTTTAAAATATATAAATACTTCAGTGCTGCCGCTCAGTTGGGTTTTAATAGACTCCATGTGACGTGGATTTACAGATACAGTTGGGCTCTTTTGTTTGGACACTAATCAGCTTTATGGGCTGGGTCCTAATCCACTGGATTTGACCTGTAATTTGCAGCCATTTGAGCTTGATCTAGACATTGAAACTTGAAAAGTGTCTCTGAAATTGCTATTTTCTGCATGCAGGTAATGTAATTTTGTGTTCACACGTAGAAAAGAAGTTCTGGAAAAGGGGTAGTAAAACTCGGTGTTAACACCCCAGTTTCACAGATGCACACACAGACGCAAAAATTTCTAGCAAGAGAAGTGATTTGGCTACTCTGATATTATTGCTTGTAATCTAATTTCATAGAAGGATGGAACTTTGAAATTCCATTGAAAAAATTAACATCCCTTTTTCAAAGTTACTTTGGACATTTGTTGGGAAGAAAATGTCTTCCTTTTAATTTTTGTTTGTTTGATGATTTCATATATGTGATTATTGTTTTCTTGGTTTAAAAATGGCCATGGAAAATATTTGCATTAATCCTTCTAAAACTGAAGGTCTCCTGACACATTTGTTTGTACAAATCCAGTTACTTCCCACGCTGGGTTCTGAGTAACATTTGTTATGAGAATTACTCGATGTAGAACTGAGCTCACAAGCAGAATGAGTCTTTGAGGAAGAAGTTTAATGATGTTATAGCCACCTTTAGGGAAAAAAATCTATTTTGTACTGCTCCTGTCAATACAGCCTGCATTTGGCTGCAGTGTAATTAATCAGTCGTTATGTTGCTTGGTTGCCTCTTTTTTTTTTTTCTTCTGTAGTTCTCCATGGAGTTAAAAGTGCAAAGCAATGTAGTTCTGGGCAAAACTTGCCCTGCTTTTCAGTGCTTTTACCAGATGTTGATCTTCACAGAGGTCTGTGGGGTGCTTTTCTGCATCAGAAATGGCTAACCACTTACTACATTAAAAAAAAAAAAAAAAAAAAATCAGTGTCTCACGAATTTTTGATCCACGGAGAGCTTTTATCTTTCCCCCTACACGGGTAGCATGACTTCAATGGTCTCCTTTGAAAGTTTCTGTTTACACGCATTTTTCAAAGTTTAACTACATTTTCTCTTTTTATTCTCATATTTTGCATTGCAAGATTTTAGCAATAATCAATTGCTAAAATATTTTAGAAATCAACAAAGATCTAATTTTGTTCTGTCACCCAAACCTGGTTGATCCTTGCAGTTGCACTTCCATAACTCCTCCAATGTCTCTTTGGTGTTGTGCCTTGAGATGTGATCGCTTCCTTTGGTGATGCATACAAATGCATATCCCGGAGTTGCTCTTTATTCCTTTAAATTCTTTGTTGCCAAAGATCTTTCAAACAGTATTTTTTCTGATATTGCTTTGTACTCTTTTATTTCAGCTAACCTCTGTTTCTGGTAATTACATTATTGTACTGGTTGAGCACTCATAGGTGATGATATTTTCTGCTGTTACATTTCTGTTCAGGGATTTTTTTGTGTGTCTACCTTGCATGATAGCATTTTTAGTCTATTCTGTTAATAACTTTTGGGATATACTTTGTTTTTATTCTGCTGGATTTTCTGAGTGCACTTTGGTGTTTAGGGCTCAGTTGTTGCCCAGAGCAAAGGTCAGTATTTTGTACTTGTTCATCCTTGTATATATTTATCTACTTCTTGTTTTTCAGCATTGCTCATATCTTCTGGGTAACTATACCAAAGCATTTTTAAAAATCATTATGCTGATTCTCTTAATTTTAATTCCTTTTTTTTTCCTCTCTCTTTTTCGCCCTTCTTTTAACTTCAGGCATTTCAAACATTTGCCCTTCTGTTTTTATCCTCTTCCTCCCATCTTTCACTGCCTTACACTCATTTATAGAGATGTCTTACATTCTCTCTCCATGTATAAAATATTACAGGAGCACTCCCTGAGGGGAACATACCCCAGCACTACTTGAATCACAGAATTTATATTTCTCTCCTTCCTTCAGGACTTCTGTATTGACAGGGTGTTGGATGGACCAGTAAAGGTACAGAGGGCCAGGAAATAGCAAGGAGTCAGATTTCCAACCAGGTCGTGTCAGCAGAGTGAAAAGAAAGCCATGTTGGCCCTTATTTGTTGCCACAGCAAACATTGGGAAAAAATAGCCCAGACAGCAGCACCTCAGGGCTTCTGTCCGTGGTTGTTTCTGGTGTACAATTCTCTGCCCTTTTGAGTTGTTAAAGATCATCTGCCCCACAGATACTTGCTGAGCAGACTCGTAATCAATGATGACAGAAGGGATGAGTGACCAGAAGGGTGCTGGATTGTGCCATGTGGGCCATTAGCCTGGCACAGTTGGTGAAAACCAGCTGTTTTCCTGTGGGAAGCGGCAGCACCAGCATCTCCCCCAGCGTCAGGAGTTAGGAGGGACAGAGTCGGCCAGCTTTTAGGTGCCGAGCTAGCTCTGGAAAGGAAAATGTAAGGCCTCATGCGGCTGGTGTCCATAAGGATGAGCCCACTGTGCTCACATAGTGTCTGAGCCCTACCACCTTCCCTGAACAGTAGTCTCTGTGTCACCCAAAATCAGAGGTAACCTCCCTCGGCATATGTGTCACAGGAAGTTTTATCCTGGTCCATTCCATGGAGTTTTTTTAACAAGCATTTCTAACATTTATTTTAGAAAGAATGGGCAACCAGTCCAAAATAAACACTCCAGACTGTGGACGTGGGTGTGCTCACACAAAAGGCTGGGGGTGCTTCCTCACGCAGGCGGGTCCTTATTCCTCATGCCCAAAAGGAATGCCTTCCTTCTGTTTCTTTTTTTTTTTGTTTTCTGTGGGGTTTTTTTTTTGGTAACTAGTGCAGCTGCACTGTTGTGAGAAGGAAGCGATGAGACCAGGCCACAGGACATCAGAGGGGAAGCAGGGAGGCTGATTTCCAGAACACTTCATACAGACGAGTTGCGGCTGCCTTAACGCAAACAGCATTTCCATCCCTTCAACACCACTTTTGTAAGCACAGTTGAAGTTTGAAGTGTATATAATCAATTCCAAACGTTTTGAGTTTCCTGTATCCCAGCCTGGGCGCCCCCACATACCAGGACAAGTAACAGGTGAGAGGACCATGCTAGTAGGTGTCACCTGCAGTGTGTGCCACCTGAAAAGTCTTTTTTTTGATAGATAGGCTCCTGAAGGTTAGTCCTGACAATCACGCAGTACCATGTGATCCTATGTATGTGTTGCAGCCAAAGATCACCGAGATGTGCCCAGTGCAGGAAGCCACAGACTTGGAAAAAAGGCCACCATGCTGCTTAGCAGGGATGTATGATGGAGGCCTTGCTGTGGGGCACAGGCAGCTTGTAGCACATGTGGTCGACGTTGTGTCTCTAGGTGTGGCCAGTTCCTGAGAAAGAGCGAAGAAGACTTGTGTTCTTGATCTTGCCTGACAGTCTCTGTCCTTTAGCACTGATGTGCACTGAATCACCCTAGGATGTAGACTTCTGGAGTTGTTCTCTCTGGGGAGATACGACCTTCCCCGGGTTTGTGCCTGACACTGTTCTTGCCCACCTCACCCCAGCATGTGGTTGCACTTAAAAAATGTAACTGAAAGGTTACGGTACTCATTTCTTCTAGACCTATTTGGAGGTCTAATCACTCGTGTTTTAGGACTTGGTCCAATCTGTGGAGTTCTTACTTTCCTAACATCACGTGTTATTTCAATGGATCAGTTGATCAACCTGGCTATCTGTTAAGTGAGAGTTTCAGTGAACTGTTATATTTTTTGAAGGCCAACAAAGACACTAAAGTAGAACTGAAAGCCCTTTAAACAAGATTCATATCTTTATTTTGTCCTTTTTGATACATACGTCTGTCATCTCATTAAAAGGGGAAAAATTCTGAACTAAGTTTTTTTCAATTCTTTTTACATCTCTGAGTGACTCACCAGAGCAGGATATAGCAAAACTTGCCGGATGTAAACAGATGAAACAGGAGAGCAGCACTCCACCCAGATATTTAAGCAGTATTTTCAGCTTCCATTATTCAGTGGCTTTGCTTTTTTCTACCCAGCCTCCTTGTTATTAATAGCCATCATGACTCTCAATTGTGCTGCCTACATATATCTCCAAACATTTGCTTTAGCTGCTAACAAACAGTACTCGAGCTGGAGGAGCAGTAAAATGTCAGTGCTGCTTGGAATAAGAAATACTCAGGATGCTCGGAATGCTAATGGCTGGGTACTGTTCCCTTACAAATTCACTGCCAATTTTGACGGCAGCAGAAACGGAGCCTTTTTTCTGTCTCCTACTAGTGACAGAATCATAGAATAGTTTGGATGGGAAGGGACCTTTAAGGGTCATCTAGTCCAGCCCCCCTGCAAGGAGCAAGGATTTCCAGCCAGATCAGAGCTCAGAGCCCCATCCAACGTGGCCTTGAATGTTTCCAGGGATGGGACATGCACCGCCTCTTCTGGGCAACCTCTTCCAGTGGTCCACCACCCTCACTGTAAAAAAAATGGATATGAAGGTCAGTGTAAGCATGCCTGCTTGGAAAGTACACACAGGCATTCCTGAGAAATGCCTCCCAGAAAGGATTTCTCCTAGAAGATTTTATCAGTAAACCAGCTCTGTTTTGTCTTGGTTGCAGTAAACCCTGCAGGCGAACTAAGAGACCTGTTCAGGAATAATAATCACTTGTTACGTGGTTTGTTGAGCAACATCCTTTTAGCTGGTGTTTCTGTGTGGAAGGTAAATACTTGACAGGTTCATCTGTGGGGCCTTAGCAGAGCTGCTCTGTGTGCTGGAGTTCCTGAGAAAAGGCCTTCCTGGTAACTCTGTGGCATATGCAGATCCAGCTGTAGGTGTTTGATTTGTCTTTAGTTCAGAATTCTTGAAAATGTCTTCCGTGTTTACTTCCCAGCCATGCTCAGTAAATTTAGAGGTATTTCTTAACGTTTGCATTTGTTCTTCAGTAATTCAACCTATCCTGATGCCAGTGAGCCTTGGCACAGCCTAAGGAGAGCACTGAAGAGATGAAGTTTCTTTTTTATTGCAGTTTATCAGAAATGTGCTTTTTTCAAGCATTTTCAGTGCTGCACTGTGCTTTCTAAAAAAACTTTTGAAGTGTTTCTTGTGCTTTCTAGGAATACAAAAAGGTTTTTTTAGGCAACACTGTGTCATATTTTGTACTAAAGTCAACTTAAGGACTGAAGAACTTCTTAGTTTTTTTTAAAAAAAAACCCACAGAAAAACCCTAAGTAACTGGGAAGGCCGCCTGCCACTCCTTGAAGGTCAGTGAGCTCTGACTAGCTGGAGCAGAGAGTTTCAGCCACACAGCTGATGCTGTGAGAACATTGTCTTATCTTGAGTGTTCTGGAGTCAATGAAGGATTTTGATGAACCTTCAGATAGAGGGAGTTTTGCCGTCCCCATTATGAATCAAGGTTTCCATTTTCCTTATTTTCTTGCTTCTATCACTCTCTCTGCAGATTCAAAGTAATTTCAGTTCGCAAAACACTTTTCCAGTCCGACTAGCTGGGGAGGTTGACTTAAACACCCCTTTCAATTTAAATATACCTTGTAAAGCATATTGTTCTCTGACCTGTCTCCCACTCTGTTCCTATCATTTAAATTGAGGTAGTAGAAGCATGTCAGTAGATCTTGATCACATGGTTTTAGCAGCTCAAAATCAGCACTTAAGCTATACTTAAGGAAAAAAAACAAACCCAAAGTGCTAAAGAGACTATCCAAAGTTGCTGTATTGTATGCTGTTCACTTTATTGACATTGAAAGCCTCATTAGAGTCTAGAGTATAGACGTCACTGGTTCTTAATAGACTGCCATGGTTTGTGTGATGGAAATCACAATTTTCACCAGCTGAAACATCAGAGAAGTCTTCAGATCTTCTCTTGGACGGGGTGGCATGAAGCCAAGTAAACTAACTGTGTGGATCAACATCTCAGATATCATTTGATTAGCAAAGAAAAGGATTTCTGGTCACTGAAGCTCTTATTTGATCTGACTGGGAGTTCTTCTGTGACATTTGCTTTTTATAAGAAAATGCTGAATTGCCATCACTGAAAGATTCTTAGGAACGTACCAGCTTCGATCAGAATTTTGTTAAGAAACTTTCCTCAGCTGCAATATGGACTTTCTGGTAAAATAAATGGTGCACTTCTCCAAAATAGCAAATTGTCTCCTGTGCCAGTAAACACTAAAAACCAGGATGGATCGAAAGTAAAGTCCTTATATGCTGCTGTTTGGGCTGAGGACATGAGTCTGCGTTTCCACACTGATTGCCGAGTTGCCAGGCTATTTCTCATTTTATATGGTGCATTCTGCAAAACTGCTTTTTAAGCTGCCCACTCTGATGATTGAATAAGTGATCAAATTTTTTTTTTTTGTTTTCCGAAGAGTAACTAACTTAGTAGCTTTAGCACTCATTCAGTATATATACAACAGACCAAAATTTGAGCCTCTGCTCTAAGGAACATTTCTTCATACAAATGAAACATCTCCAACAGTTGGGATGCTCAGCCTATGGCAGAAATAGACATTTGATACTTTTACCTTAATTGTGAGACCACGGCCTCAAACCTACACGTCTTATGTCTGAGCCAGTGCCCTTTCTCCCGCATCAATGGATTGCTGAACACTTTGCATGACTACAACTGTTCTTTCTGTTCTTTTAAAGAATCTGAAATGTCAAAAGTCATTCACTCTAATGGACATGATATTACCTGTCCAACAAGGAAGTGGTTGGAACTGAATACTTCTGAAGAGTGATGGGCAAGACTTGCTCCCCACCAGCACCACCCCCCAGGGGACACACACACACACAGACGTTTTGGTGGGAACTTGAAGCTTTAGCCTGTCTGCAGAGGGTACAACCAATTCTCGATAAATGAGCAAAAAGTTAGGGTTTTGCCAATTCTTTAATGTAATTAGCACTGCCAGCCAGCATCACTTCCATCTGCATTTAGTCTGAAAATCAGCCAGTTGATTTTCATCCAGTTCCCCATCTCTGCCAGACATTGAGAAATCAGGGAAGTGGTTCATGTCCTCTGAGAAGGAGCCCTATAGCAAAGCAGTGTAGAGGCTCAGTGTGCTTTCACTGCTCCACAAGCATGTTGAGCAAGAGCAAATAAAAACCTGGTGTCCCAAATCTCAGAGTTTTCAAGGAGGAGCAACACGTACCTCAGACTACCAGCCTTTACATAACAAAGTCAGAGAGAGGGTTCCTTTAATAAAGCAGTGCTGAGATCTCATCTCCTGCTGATCTTGTCCCAGTTGATCCTAGTGCTGTAGGATCAATGGCATCAGCGTGCTGTTGGGCATCACTGGGCTACGTATACTGCTGTCTCATCCCAGTTTGAAGCATGAGGGACTGTGAGCCAAAATCATAGAAATAATTCATGTTCAGGATTTCATTTGGCTCAGTGGCTTTTCTCAGGACATGTTGTGGAAGGGCAGGGATGCTGAAGGTATAACAAAGTACCTAGTTAGATAGGCAGAAGGGGAGACGTGTTGCATATGCGTTTCAAGTTTGTGGTCTTAAATGTTTATTGGTAAGGTAATAATACTCATCTTTTTATAGGCACAGTCTGCTGCGTGCTGGAGGGATAGATCTAACTCTGGACTCCTGGAACTGGCAATCCCCACATTGCTTGATATCCATGTGATGATGTTCTTTCTTGTCCTAAATTAAATGCAGGCGGTTTTAGATGTCATTCTACTCACAGGTCACCTCCAAACTTGCTTTATATGTGAGGCTCTGGTTCCTGATTAAGTTTTGTCTGGCCACCAGAGTTAGTTCATGTCTTAACATACTCCTAAAGAGCAGTAATGCTTCTCACCAAATCAGAACAAGGGGCCCTTGTCTCTTTAGTATGATAGGCTAGTAGTGTCCTCATTCAAGATTCATAAAATATACTCTTCTTTTCAATGCCTCACTTTAATCTTAATGATAATGCAAACTTAGATAAAATTTGAAAGTGTCATCAAAGATGGAGTTACACTTTAAGTCCCAGGAGGAACTTTGGCCTTTAATCATTTAGACGATTGTGGCAAAAGAGAGTTTGAATATATATATATATTGATTTGTTGTTGTTCCTTTTTTTATACTTTAAAAAAGTGTTGCTTTTAATATCTGGTGCTTTTTTTTATTCCTGATACAGACAAGTCTGAAGCTGGAACCTGGTAGATGTACTCATTTTCACCAGGATTAATAGAGTCAATAGCTATTTTTTCATTCCATTTGAGCACAAAACAGTTCTGATTGGTGGTCTGGCCTAGTGGTTTCGGTTCTTCTAATCTGATAGGTCTAGATTTGAAACTTCATGATGAGAATTTCAGTGTTGGTTGCTGGTGGCTGATTCAGTGTAGAGTATTTTTCTGTTTCGTACAACATTTGAGCATTTTATTTTGAGACCTGAAGTATATGCTGGTTTTGTACATTACAGTTATATTGATGTGTGATGGGATTAGGTTCTTATTCTCCTGCATTTCTGTATGTTCATATGTAATTTTGTGCTGTGGAAAAAAAGATCTTTATGCTGATATAACACTATTGAACTGTTTTAATCTTACCAGTATGTTAAAGCATATGGTTCTTTATAATTGAAACCGTATCTTGGAGGGCTTAGTCTGAATAGTGATTGAACTTACAAGCTCTGTGTACAGGTAGGTGCATAGCCTCCTGACCTGTAATGAGGCCCATGCGTGTGCCTGTACCCCTTAACTCTGGTGCCTTGCTGTATTTGTGAGAGGAAGCCTGGTGAAGGGGTCAGAAACATGAGCAAGCTGTGGCACCAGTCCAGCCAGGCACCCCAGTCTCAGGATTAGGTTACCAGAGCCTCTGATGGTGCTCTGCACCATCTAGATGTAGCCAAGGGTGTCTGACTTCCAGTTGCTTTCAGTGGAAGTTAAGATCTTAATTAGATCTTCTCCCAAGTGATTTTCCAAGATTCTGTGAGTTACATCTTGCATGATCCAACTGGAAACAGGATTCAGATACCGTGAGCTGCAGTTACCTAGCGTAGTGTCTCCACTTTTATTGTTTGAAAGTTGCTATTGTTATTATGCAGTCCAGTACCTCATTGGAATTATTATGTATTTAAAGGGACTTCAGATTGTTTTTCTTTTTAACAGCTTAATACTTAATTCTCTTTTGTACTTAATAAATATCAGACGTTCAGTAAATATTTCGTTGTTGTTGTTGCAGAATTTATTCCCCAGGCTTTTGGAATGCCCTTGTCCCAAGTGATTGCTAATGACCGGGCCTACAAGCTCAAGCAAGATTCTCAGAAAGAAGAGCAAAAAGATGTTTCAGATTTTGTGGCCTTTCTCTTGCCATTTGGAACTAAAAGGCAGAACAAAGAACTTTCAAGCAGTAACTCATCTCTTAGCTCAACCTCAGAAACACCAAACGAATCCACTTCACCTAACACACCCGAACCAGCACCACGGGCAAGGAGGCGTGTAAGTAGATCCATCACAATGTGGTGCATACCAGTAGGTCTGGAGGATCTAGCTGGAGCAGGAAGAAACCCTGTTGTAACTGTGAGATATTTCTTCTGTCATATTCGAACAGTGGGGTTTTTTTTGTTTTTTTTTTTTGGTTTTTTGTTTTTTTTTTTTTGGTGGAAGCCAGCCTGGACAACACCAGAAAATTCTAACTGTAGTGGAAATCTTTCTTTGGTATTGATGAGAAAAGGTCATATGGACTGTGCAAGTCTGTTACAGATTGCAAAGTGGCAGAGAGGTTATTTAGAAGTCTTCCTGTTCACTCCCTTTGTCTACCTCCTTCTATCTAGGTCTTCTAGATTTAACAAATTCCATCTGTTTTCAACCTGATTTTTTCAGCTAGGGAAGACTAAACCTATGTGATTGATATTTGTATGAATGCTTATATTAATCTAGCTCCACAAACTTGGACATAAATCTAACTATTAATCTCTATCCTAATATTAATAAAATCCCCATGGTCTAATTCTGATCATGTTCTTGGTGGTAACTAAGAAGTTTGTCAGAGTAAATTTGTACCAGGCTCTTTGAAGGACATTTCTACATACAGGCTATGAAGATGCCTTTGGCAGCAGAACGCAGTGTAGTGGTTTGAGTTGAATGTTAATCCTGCATGTAAGATAGCTACCTGGTAGACCATTTGTTTTCATGGTTCTGTTCCCTGTAACTAAATTTTATACTCTGAGCTTTACAGTTTTCCAGTGCTGCATCTCATAAGAGTAGTAGATTTTTTTTTTTTCTTTCTTACCATGGGATAGAGGTTCTAGAATTACCGCTTTTTAATTTCATTCGCAATGGAGGGTGAAAAAAAAGCATAATGGTATACTTTCAATAAACCCCTCTGTTCAGTAATCTAAGAAAGAATTTGGGGTACAAGAATGGAGCCTGGAAAAAGAAAATACTTTCTTAGAATCCTCACCTTCTTTCATCCCTAGGATGAAACCGGCTTCAGAGAAATGCTATGTAGAGCTCTTCAAGCTACAGTGTTAAGAGGGCTAGAACTGGAGTAAATGCAAATTAGGAGAAAACTGAAGAGCCCCATGACCTACCTTCTTTCCCTCTAGCTGTCAGCTGAAGCTTGAAGTGTCTGCATTCTGTCTGCAAATAGCTCAGGGCATGATATTTGAAGATGTTTGCATAATGAATATCTGTTGGCCTTTCCAGACCATATGAACAGGCAGTTGTGTTCAGACAAAAGTGCAAAGTACACTTGAATGTAAGCGTGAGGGAGACTACCGATTTCTTCCAGAACTTGGCATAGGCAGTGACAAAAACCAGAAATTCACCATATACACTTTTTGGCTTCAGAACCTGTTTTCATATAAAGGAAACATAATTTGTGTGTCCAGATATGGGTCATCTGCTGTTCTTTTTACCAAGTGAGAGAAGATCTCTGACATGCATTTGACCAGCCACCAAGCACAAGAAACCTGGATCCTTTGTTACATCCAAGGGATAGAGCTCCATCAGGACCGAGTTCCTAGAAGCCTGTGGGGGTTTTGCTTGTTTGGTTTCTGTTTTTGGTAATATCACTCTTGCAGCTTTCAGGGTGTTGAGTTTGCACCTTTAGTTCATAGTCATGAGGATGCAGTAGCACATAGTTCACCTAGAGAGAGGTAAGAGTAGACTAAGGTGGGCAGTGTGATGTGGAGGAAGCTGGTGTTTTCTCTCAGGAGCGAACCTCAGTTATTTAGTAATGTATTTCATGGATTGCCAATTATTTAACATTGATATCAATTAATATCCCATCTCTTGTCTGTTTTTGGCCTTTATATTTCTGCTTATCAGTGTACTTACTCTACTCCCGTGAGGTTTTTTAGGGGATGGTAAGGAAGCCTGCACTTACTCTTTATCTTTTGGGCGGTGTTGCACTGTGTGTTTTCAACTATACCTAGGCAAATGCTTAAAAAAAAAAAAAATTAAATTAAAAAATTAATTAGTACATGCAACTGATAGAACCAGTTTCTCACACAAATGCTGCACAGACACCTGGAGCGCAGTCCTCTTAAACTTAAATTGAAGGGATTGTTTATCACTATACCATTCACTTCTTTCCAACTATGTCATTCACTTTTGTGTATTTCAGTGAGTCTTTAAACACTCAGCTGAAGCTTTCAGTAGGGCACCTAAGGTAATGCTGGCTGCAGAGCTCATGGTATGAGTGCTGTGAGTATCTCTCCTCCAAGAGCTAGACAGAAATCACCGTTGCTGCATTTTTCTGTGTAGGATGTTCAGCAGGTGGAAGTTGAGACCCTGGTCATCCAGCAAGGCACTTTCTGTGTGCTTATTATAGACAATATTCTGACTCTCTGTTAATAGGTTATTTTTATGTATAGTATGCAGCCAAAATTTATTCAAGTATCCGGAGCTCAGTCATGCTGCTTTACTGTTCAAATAGCATAATGTATGGAGTGAAAATGAATCTGACATGGATAGTAATTGATCCCATGTATACTCTGTCATATTGTTCATCTTTTCGAAAGAGAAAAGCCTTCTGTAAGCCTTAAAAAGTAAAGCAAAGCTTCATCTGACCTTCCACATCTGTCCCTCTGGTCTTCATTTTCTTTTTGCTCTTTCCATCTCCTCTTTAATCTCCACTTCCCTTCCTGTTTCTCTGTGCTTAGCTTAAGACTTGCCCAGTTTATTTAGATTTTGAGCTTGTCATAGTAGAGCAGGTACTGGTATCCATTACTTGTAAAGGTAATGTCTAGTAGATGGAACTTGATTTTTTCCTCGGTTGCTGGGCATTGCAGCCCAAGTAGTACTGTGTCTGTGTTAATAGTCCTGGAGTATTGGGCAGCGACATGCGTGATCTCCTGCAGTTATATAGGTCTGGCTGAGCCCAGGCTAACGGGTCTGTCTTAGTTTGAGCTGGCTCCGTGTAGCACGTTGGTAGTGTTTTCCTGTGCACTGTCAAATTTAAAATCAGAGCTGGCCTGGACTTGGTATTGCCAAGCAGTGCTGTACTTCAAGCCACTGAACTCAAGGTCACTCTTCCTAAAGCCAGCTCAGTGCCCCAGTTAATCCACAACTTTGATAAAATGCCCAAGGATAATAGTGAACTGACTGTATTTGCATCTATTTTAGGGATCTGAATCCGACTTAAGTGACTCTGATAATAATGATTCATGAAGTGAGGATGCTTTGCAGACAGGGAAGGACCAGTAAAGGCAAGGTATAAAGGAGGGCACCTGTCATACAGGAACTGCCTGGGAGCTGCAGCGGTGAGGATGATGTTTGGATTTTTAGTGTCAGTCAAATAATTCGGGTGTCTTAAAAACTCAAACTCTTAAAAACAAAATAGAAAAATTGTTCAGTTGGAATTTTACACACATGGATCATAGCCAGAGATTCTTATTTGTTTTTTGGAGTTTTTTTGTTTCCTTTTCTCAGGGAATCAAGCAAATGTACTTCTGAGAGATATCAGAAATCAAGGTCAAAGTTGCATTCTAAAGGATCTAATAATTGTTTAGAGATGTGGGTCCCAAAAAATCTAAAAAATTTCACTGTGTTTTATTTATAAGTCTTCCATGAGTTATAAGAAACAGAACCGTACCTGATATGTTAGATGCTTTTTTTTAAAAAAAGATTTTTTGAACTAAACATTCATTTGAAATCTCAGTGGATTTTGTGTGAGTTGCCTGTGAGTTGGAAATCTTTGCAAAGTTCAGTTGTCTAGGCTGATGAAAGAAAATACTTCTAGATCCTGAAATTCCCTAGGAGTTGTACAGTTCTCATTTAATAGATGTAGAGATCTCACCAGCAGTCTAAGAAGTACCTGACAGCAGAACAGCATGCTTTTGAGAAATTAAGGGTTGTCAGCAAAATTTTGAATGGGAATTTACTTTTTCTCCATTGCTGTGCTGGTTCCCTGTACAGTACATTTTATGTTATGGTAAAATGTATCCTTTGTTTCAGAAAGAAAAGAATTTACAATAGATATTTTTAATGACAATTAAAAGCAAAATATTTCTTCTTGTTTTATTGTTACTTGTAAGCCTAGATGTCCCCTAAAATGTTTTTACTGTGTAAGTTTAATAACAATTAAGGGAAATGGTCATTTTGAAGTGACAATAATCTTGTGATTTGAAAAAAAAGAAAAATCTTATTTTTCAACTGTGAGCATTTGTCGTAGTTCAGCCACCTACCACCTTAGGCCCCCCCTCACTAAACAAAACCACAACATTGAAACATAGCATAGACCTCCTGTTGCTTGTGCTGCTTTATCCTTTACTTTGCTTGAACTTCTGTGCCTTACTGTAAACCAAACATTGTTTTCAAAGCTTTCACTGGAACTTTGAAATTTTAAGATACATGAAGTAGAATTATCTAAAAAATATTACCCCTCTTCTTCTCTTGTGTGTCTTTGTTCTGTGATAACATGGGATTATTTCAGTCTCTGCAGTTGTATGTAGTTAACTGTATGTAGCGTATGGTGGTAAATCTATTTGCATCATTTTCACTGACAGAGTGGCCCAAGCTGCAGAAGTAGTAGGCAATCAGGTTTAAAAGTCTGTATATATCTCTATGCACATAAATATTGTACTGCTGAGGTGTACACACAGACCATGGTTCATCCTTGTCCTGCAGTATGTGCAGGCTTATAGCAATAAAAAGTTGTGCAGAGTAAGTGGAAAGCATTTAATTTTTTCAATATCTAATTTGTATTCCTTGTAGTATGGTGGTAATAATAACATTGGTATGATTGTGATTTTCCCATCTATTACGCTGGTGTTACAACTTCATTAATTTACAAAAACTGCGTAGCAAATTGTATTTTTATGTTAGTTTGTTTAAAATGCAGGTGAGCAAAAGTCTTTGTTAGGTAAGGTCCTGCGGCATTTAGGTTTCTCCAGCAGTACTGATTGTTTGTGTGTGTGTATTTTACAGGGCGCGATGTCTGTGGACTCTATTACAGATCTCGATGACAATCAGTCACGATTGTTAGAGGCTCTCCAGCTCTCTTTGCCAGCAGAAGCCCAGAGCAAGAAAGAAAAGGCAAGGGACAAGAAACTAAGCCTGAACCCTATTTACAGGCAGGTTCCTCGGCTTGTAGATAGCTGCTGTCAGCACTTGGAAAAGCATGGTAAGAATATTTCATGTTCCCAGGAGTGGCAGATTTTTTTTTATTGTAATATAAACAAATGTGTATTTTGAGAAGCAAGCATATACTTCCAATTGCAAGGACATCTTTGAAAGTCAGACACTTTCCCTCCTATTTTGCCTCTTGCTAAAGATAGTGTCTCATAAATAATTAGATGATATCTTCCCAAACTAAGGATCTATGCTACAAGCTTTCAAACTGGCCCATACAGCACGGGGCGAGAGACATTTCCTGGAGGTCGTTCATCTCGTACCGGAGTGCTCAGGTCTGTGGGAACAGCTCTTTACACCCCACGGGTATACCCATACCTTGAAATTGAAAGTCTAAATGTGCCAGTCAGCCTGGAGTCATTCTTCACAATCAGTGGATTTTAAGGTGTAAGAGCTAAATTAACTGTTTATACTATGGTGCAAGACTTAACTAAAATTATTTCCTAAAATTATTTGCTCAGAGAAATAAAAAAAAATCCCATGCTAAACTATATTTAACTCCAAGAAGCTTTTTCCTGTTTGCTACAAGGCTTGTGGGCTGCCTACTCAGTTTGTCCTGGCTTGAGTCCTTCTGACCAGCCTCAGGCTCACGCCTGCTCTCTCCAAAGGGAATTACAAACTCCTGCCAATATTCTTTTCATGTCTTCGTGATTGTCCATATACAAAGCTCTCACCAGCTTTATGTAATGCAGAAACAATAGTTAATCAAAGTATCTGTTCACCATCTCTCCCAATGTATCTTTGTCTTGTAAAGATTTTTAACGAGAATTGAAATAAGTTGGCCACAGCAAGACAGATTTATCACATGGCCAGATAATAAACAAACCATTAAGTAATGGTGACTGCAACACCAAATGATGCATGTGATGCCTAATTTGACCAGAAAGGAATCATTTACTGACTCTGAATGAAAGGCTTTTGCAGATGAGGGACTGCAATTTGAACAACAATGCAAAGCTTGTACAATGCATTATTGAAAACTGTGTTGCTTACAAACATATAAAGGAACATTACAAAAGAGAGCCATTGTTAGCCTTTTACAGAGATTAGATAACATGGCTGACAAATAAGTGGAGGGATGATTAAATTTGAGATGAATGACTTCCATTCCTTTAAGCAAGGGTAGCTGAGTTTTGAGAATGTAAAAGTGTCTGAGTTGGCCAAAAAAGTAATCCAGATTAGTATCCTTTAGATATGTGATTTTATGTCCCTTGAATAGCTGTGATAAATTTTTTAATCCACTTAAGCAAAGATTCCTTTCTATACAACACTCTGTACTAAAATATTTGCTTTACATTAAAGTTTCCATTTAAAGAAAGTTTATGGTGTTTCTTTGTGCATTTTCTAAACATGCACTGTAGTAACGTACAACACAATAATCTGAGGTGATTTGGGGCAATTATCAATGTTCTTTAATTTTCTGTGTAAACCACCATCAACAAAACAGTTATCAGGATTGACTGACTTTGAGAAACGTAAAGATTGCAAAGGACGGACCCTGCTGCTTGCTCGATGGCTGTAGGCATAATAGAGGACTTTCTGTTCTAGCAAGAATCCCATAGCAACATAATTCCAAGCTATATGATGGACCAAGTTTCTCATTCTGAAAATATTTGCCTGTATGCATAAGTCCTTTAGGCCAGTTTTTCAGCAGCAGCTCACTTAGAAGCTTCTTACAAATGCTTTAAGTGATCATTTTGAATATTATATGACAAAAAAATGCTTATATTTTTAGCCATAAAAGCCCTTGCCCTTGTTCACCCCCTGTTTTCCCTGGGATCGTGTCCCAGAGTTATAAAGGCTTGACTTCCTTCAGACCTGCAGTGTAAAACAAATACTGTATGTTTGTGTAGGAACTGGTAACCAGCCTCCAGTTTTTGCCCAGTGTGAGTAGCTCTGTCTCAGATTATTCCGTGCCAGTGTTCCTGGGTTTACTAAATTACTTCCATTATTCCATCAATTTAATTTTCTGTTAACCAAAGATAGAAGAATATTTGAAGAGAGGTGTCGTGTTGAGACTGAAAACTAAAAGGCAGAATCCTATTGGAATTTCTCTGATGAAAATGTACAGTTCCAAACACTGCAAAGCTACACATCTCTAGCAAGCAAGTTTAGCCTCATGGCTGTCAAAAGGGGAAAGTATTTGTTTTACAAGGTTATTTTACATTTCCTGGACGTTAGTAAATTAATGTTGCAGAGTAGCCTTTGTTAGACCATAAACTTTTCAAAGCTTATAGATAATTTTATCTTTGTTGCAAAAAAAAAAATCTAACTGTATAAAATGATATTATGTACATAGCTGCTTAAGTCTCGAAGATTTCCACTCATTCTTGTTGCTAGAGACCATGTCACCTCTAAGGTGACATTTACTCTTAAATTTTTCAGTTTCTGTTCCTGTGCAAAGTATGCTCGTTCAGCAACAGCGTTATCATTGTTTGATATTCTGGTAGTATTTACAGAGATAGAAGAAGGTTTGAACTGTTTTTGCATGAAATAGCAGGCAACACCCATTCCCAAATCACTTTAAATGACACATGAGGCACACATTCTGCACTTCACCTGAAGTGCAACAGTACTTCTTTATAGCTTTCCCTATAAATAATAGCTGTTCCTACCCTATAAACTGTACACAACTCCCAGATAGAGTTCTTCTCACTCATAATCTGCCTGAGTGCCCTACTTACGTCCCTTTGAAGGAACCTCTCAGCTTTGTCTTAATAGGCACTGTAGAGCCAATGGGAAACCCCAGACCACCAACTGCTTCCCATATCCAAAGACACAGCTCAGTGCTTCGGCATTTAGTTATTTTACTGCCTGTTTCCTTGGATGACCCTTAAAGGTCCCTTCCAACCCAAACCGTTCTATGATTTTATGTCAGCCACTTCCAAACACTGAGCAGTGCCTCACTCTGCATACCTCTGTCCCTCATAGACCAGCAGTGATGCCAAAATGGCATCACAAGAAAGGTCATGGAGATGCCATTTTGCAGGTTAGGTGATGTGAGGTCCCTAAAAACTACAGTGGGTGGCTTCTTAATCCAAGACAACTGAGTTTTGCCCCAGTGTGTGGTAAGTACAAGTTTCTAGAGAAATATGTTGTGGGTTTTTTTTATTCTTTTAAGTATACGCATAACCCAGATTGCTTTGATTCAATGCAATTTTAAGCAGAAAATTAAACAATAAAACAGTGGTCTGATGTGCTGCACTTCCAGGTCTCCAGACAGTAGGAATATTCAGAGTCGGAAGCTCAAAAAAGAGAGTAAGACAGGTGAGTAGATATGGATATGCTTTTCCCTCGTCAGCTATAATATAGAAAAATCTTGATTCCTTTCTGTTAAGTGATTTCCTCCCCGTTTGTCACCTGGTGAAATTCAGGCTTTCTGGGTCAGTGACTTTATTGGTTTTCTGATGGCTCATAACAGGCCATTTCCAGTCATCTTTTACATTTGGTGAAA
This sequence comes from Chlamydotis macqueenii, assembly GCF_036417535.1. Taxonomy (NCBI): domain Eukaryota; kingdom Metazoa; phylum Chordata; class Aves; order Otidiformes; family Otididae; genus Chlamydotis; species Chlamydotis macqueenii. The sequence continues at coordinate 136,780,629 of NC_141556.1, forward strand.
TCCTAGTCAGGTTCGCAGCAGGTTAACAATCTCTGTATGTTTTACTCTGCAGAAGGGGTTGGAGATCCAAACAGACTACAGTGATGAAATTTTCCAAAGGTTACACTGTGGGGAAAAAAATATCTTGAATCTTGGCTGCTAGTTTCATCTCAGAAACAGCTGAGGCTCCCAAAGTAAACCCAAACTGTAAATCTTTTTTGGAAAAGTTACAGTATGAGAAAATATGCAAGTACAGAACAGTCTCTTTGACCCTCAAATCGCTGCTCCCAAATATCACCTTTCTTTTACCCCTGTTAAACCTGAAGGTCAGAGCAAACCCATCCAAGTCCTAGTCTCAGCCAAATGTTGAAAAAGCAAATATAGTGTACAGTCAGATTCCAGAGACAAAGTCAGAAGTGGGTGTTTCCTCAGCCCTAGATATTGCATTGTTATTCCCAGAAGTTGGGAATACATGTTGAATTAGAGCAGTAGAGAATAGTGCTTAATGGTTGCATGATGCTTAGGGAGGGGATAAAAAGTTACTGGAAAATACCCCTGCCAGGAAGTGTAAGACAAAAAAGATCGAATAGAAAAAAAGTAAAAGAAAGCTTGACTGCATCCAATCCCAGAAATAATAGTTCTTTGTTGCAAAAACTATGCAGTATAATGTTTGGCGCTCTGGAAAGTTACCTTGAATAGCTAAACTGTCTTGATTCTGGCTGGTGAGACAGTACAGCCTACTGATTTGTAGCTTATTCTCTAGCAGTTTCTATTGTTGAGTGGCTGATGTAACACAAAGCTAAAGACATTCATGGTCTGCAGAAGCAGTTGTTAGGTCAACACTGAAGTAGATGAAGTATTGAAAAGTAAGTTGTCTGTCATTTGCATTACAAGCTTCAATGTCAAAACATATATTATTGTTCAGGGATGAGTACAATTGCATCATACCTCTGGGGAAAAAGCAGGGGGCTTGTATCATTTACTTATAAACGAAGCCTTACTTTGAACATCAATTACTTTCATCAGTCGTTTTTTTTTCCTGTGTTTTCAAAAGCTGAGGAAATCAAGAGATTTGGGTATTTATGTATTCTATTAGATGAACTAATTTATTGAATTAGGTGAACTAATATATTTCATTAAACAACGTGGAAGCATCAGCTTGGCCCTTACAATAATAAATGCTGTCAACATGAACACATGGGAAAGTCTGGATTCAATTAAAATTCCACTCATTTTCTGAACCATGGAAAGCCAAACTCAGTACTTAGATTTTGTTGTGCTTTTGCAGCTGTTCATTAGTTTTTCTTATGTAGAAAGTAGACATAGTTTTATTTCCCTTCTTCCTCCAGTTAGAAAATGTCGTATTTCAGTTGTAGTTTGCTGCAATAAATACATAAGTAAATGAATGTGCCAGCACCGTTTTTGGTTGGTGAGCAGGAAGAGAAAATCTAGAACAAGTGTGTCTTTTACAAACCACTTCCTTCACATTCAGTGGGGATGCAGGACAAAGATTCCTGAGGTAGTGTTGACTCAAGGTGGTAGGTGTGGTACATCGGGATGCCAGGTAGCACCTTGTGCCCAGAAACCATAGAGATGCTTGAGCAGAGCATTGTTGCTGAGCTTAGGGTGGGCAGCCCTCTATGCTATGCCTGGTCACTTGGGGACAGCTCTGCAGGTGATGCAGCCGCCAGATTCTGAGGTTGAAGAGCAACATGGGCTGGAGCTCTGCTCTCTTATCCCTTCTCACAGCAGGGATGTCCTCAGCTCTCATGTCTTAAGCTCCAGTGGATGCTGTAGGTCACTGGGTGTACTTTCCAAAAGTCTGGAAGCATTCCCTGTGAACAAAGTCTGAGGCACCTAAAGTTTAAACTTAGAAATACACAGTTTTTAACAGCTGTGATATCAGGGCCTGAAATATGGCCACGTTTCACCAATGATTATCTGATAATGTGCTAATTGGGACATCTCTGTAGGCTTCCAAGAGTATCAGATCAGAAGTACCATATTCAAGACTGTAGCAGCAATTTATGATTTCGACGCTTACTTGGGAAGTTTGAATTTCCGATGCAGTGCTAGTCTGTTTCCTCAGTTGCTTTTGGGCAATAAATGCAGAAGCAATCTTCTGGACAGAGGTAATTTATGGTGCTCCACAGGGAGGTTCCCCATTTGCCACCAGTCTGAAGAGTAGAATTAAGCTAGGAATGAAGGCCCCACGTTGGCACTGAAAAATCTTTGACCACAAATAGCCAGAGGAAGCATAATACTAGATAAAGAACAAATTCTGGTCTTCATAGCATAATTATTAGTTTTTAGTAAGGACTGGTACTCATAATGTTAAAAGTAGATGTAATAAATCAGAAAGGAGGCTGTCTTTTTTATAGAACACCTTTCACACCCATTACAAAAGCACAATTTCAGCTGAAAATGTGGGATTTTCTACATTCCTCCACACTATACACACTCAAGATATATTTGCCTGTGATCAAGATTGGGGGAGATAGATTCAGATTAGATATTAGAAAATTTTTTTTACAATGAGGGTGGTGGACCACTGGAACAGGTTGCCCAGAGAGGTGGTAGATGCCCATCCCTGGAAACATTCAAGGCCAGGTTGGATGAGGCTCTGAGCAACCTGATCTCGTTGGAGATGTCCCTGCTTCTTGCACGGGGGTTGGACTAGATGACCTTTAATGGTCCCTTCCAACCCTAACCATTCTATGATTCTATGTATCATGGAATAAGCATCAATTAGACATGACCTTAACAAAAACTAGTCGTGTGCAATCTGGAAAGTGAAAATGAATAAATCTACATCTTAAAATATTTTCTGTGTTGGGATGTACTAATTGGGACACTAAGTGACCATGGTTTTGTGTCATTTTTTTTTTTCAGTTGCGTGAAGAGTTTGACCGGGGCATAGATGTTGTATTAGACGAAGAGCACAGCATTCATGATGTTGCTGCTTTATTAAAGGAATTTCTACGTGACATGCCTGACCCGCTTCTCACCAGAGAACTTTATACAGCTTTCATCAACACACTCTGTGAGCTCTGCAGCATCTTGATTTACATATTCTTCAAAAGCTTGCATGTTTGAATTCTTTAATCTCTACTAACCATATTCTTTTTTCTGTGCATTTAATACTCTAGCCTTGATTTGCCTCAAATATTTGTGTAGTATAAATTTGCTGAGGTCTTTCCTTGGTTTTCATACTGTGTAAGTAGAGCCCAGAAAATGAGAACAACAAAGATTTAACTTATTATACCTCTTTTAGCATTTTGCTCTCCTGTAGGCTGAGAAAAGATCCTGTGAACTCCGTGAGCAAAAGGTTGACCAAGGCAAAAATCCCATAACAGTGTTAGTTACACATTTCCTGAGAGTTTTCTCTTTTTCTTCTGACGTTATAAGGAAAATGATCCTTAAACAAAGCTATTCTTATGCCTTCCTGTGGGCTGGGAACAGTATATTTGTTCTGCTTTTAGGTTAGTTGGAGTGATTTTCTTAGAATGTATTTTTTCCCCTCTTAGTATTAGAGCCAGATGAACAGCTAAGCACCTTACAGCTTCTCATTTATCTTCTACCTCCCTGTAACTGCGATACCCTACACCGGCTGCTGCAGTTCCTCTCCACAGTGGCTGGCCATGCAGAAGACACCACAGACAAAGATGGCCAAGAGGTAAGTCCCAGTTGCTTGTGTCCTTTAACTTTGCTTAATTCATGGTCTGCCAAGAGAGCTTTAAAGCTGTGGAGCAAACACGATGGTGGCATACCCCTGAAAGAGGGGAGAGATTTCCTATTCTTGCCTGCGCATTTGCGATTTAGTTGTTTACTATATTTTTAGGGCTGTGAGAGTTTCATTTTTATATGACTTAATCAGTAAAGAATCTACCACTTCCTTTGGGAGATTCACAGCATAATTGATCTTGTTAATAAAGTGTAATGTTATCCATCCTTTTTTTCCTCCTTATTTTGTTCTGTTATAGTCTATGGAAAAAATACTCACACAGAAAACTCTAAGGCATTCAAGAGGATTCTTTTTCATTCTCTTTTCATTCTCTGCTGTTGCTTTCTTGTATGACCTTTGGACATAGCAGTTCACTTCTTGTTTCCCTTAGCTTCCTTGTGTACGTTGAGTACTGAAGAGTAAAAAGTAAAGGACAAGAATTACACCTGTGCCCTTGCAACTGTTGGAGTGCAATCACTAGTTGGAGTCAAGGCTCATATTTGCCTGCATTTCTTCTGGCCTCCTTACTGTTGTGTTCTGGACCAAATTCAGTGGAGAGGTTTAAGTGCACCTGTCCCAAAGAGACAAGAACACACAGAGCCATGTAGCTGAGCTGTGCCTCTGAGCATTCACACATGTACATCTGAGCCGTTCGCTCTGGAGAAGATGTGAAAATTTAGGCTTTGCATTTTCTGCCAGGAAAATGTTTGAACTAGTGGACTGCTCTGCAAAAGGTGGAAACTATTATCTTTGAATGAGATGGATATAGTCAGTCACTGTATGATGAAGTTGTACCACTTTATCTGTGGAAGGGACTTCTCTGTCCTTTGAACTGCAGCAGAGACTGCTTCTGATGTTACTTCTGAGATCCTGCTGAAACTCATAGAGAATTTTGTCTTCCAGATGGAAAAACTTGCTAACTTCTGTCAAATCTGGACTCCTTTTGCAGTTGTCTGATTTTAATAGTTGGCATTTTGAGACTGATTTTTGCCAAATTTCTGCCTCAAGTCCAAACTTCCAATGTGCTGTATGTGACTTCAAGGCCTAATTCAATTTCAAATCCACTTTAAATACTATTATTTTTGTCCTCAGCAAGGAGCTGATAAAAAACTACACCACTGTGATGGAAAGGATTTTAAAAGAAGAGGCTGTAAGAATTTTACTGCGCTTAAAAAACATCGCATGTATAAGCCAGCTAAGGTCATGGTCTCCCTGGTCCTGCAGAGTTCTCTGTTAGTTCAGGAATGTACCCAAGAGGATCTTATTGCAGGGCTAGAGGCTGATGTTGCTTAAGAGAGTTTGTTTGGCACAACAGTTGTAATAAAGGCATTTTCAGTCCCCTTAACAGCACATCAGTTCTGCTACAGGTATTTTGGCAAAGCAAATTTATGTAAGCTATCTTGGCAGTGTTGCAAGCATCAGGAAAATTATGTGCCATCGGATACCTTTTATAGATAATATAGTATTCTACTCAGAATTAATTAAGCTATTCATTAATAATTAAGTGAATAAAGGTATACAGGGCAAGAGAAGGTATATTTTCAGACTGTTTACTATAACTGGAAGGAAAACAGCCAAGCTTTGGCACTTAGGCACTCTTTGTGGTTTCTTTCAAAAGCCCTTCTCTCACGAAGATGAAAACGGATGACTAACTTTATTAAAATTACTCATTCACTTAATTTCAGTGGATATGTTTACAGCTGTTTTTTCAATGATGCCTCGAGGCTGCCCTTAAGAAAAGACTCACTGTTTGTACAAACAGCCTGCACACGCAGATCCAGGCACAGCCAGAGGCTGCCCCTGGCACGCTTAAGGCACTGCGTGCCTGTGCATCCTTGGTGGCTCAGTCCTCTGACAGCATTTGAAAAGCATGTCACTCAAAAAAGAGCCAGGTGCACGGTGGTGCACAAATGAAGTGTACTGTACTCACAGTCATGCCGGTATGAGTATTTAAACAAAGAGCCAACGTGTTTGTTAGGACTGCCCATGCACCTTCTTCATGCAGATGTCTTTCCAAGATAACACAGTGGTCCCACCGATAAAAGGAAAAGCTCTTTCTACTATCCTCTCTATGCTGTCTAGTTGAGCTCTGTAAAAAATAAACCAGGTGCAGTCAGTGCACAGTTTTAAGTTTGAGCAGAGTATTCAGTAAATGATCAGCTACAACAACAACAACAAAAACTATTTTGAAAAGATTTGTTTTGCACCACACATTTCTTGAAATGCTGTTTTTACTGCCTCTTTTTGGTGCCTTTTTAAAAATTAATTAGTTCAAATGTAGCTGAAACAAATGAAAAATAACTCTCATGATATTTTTTGTTCTTTTAAAAAAGCCCACAAGAAATACTAGGTCAACAGCTGAAATTCACTTACAGTCTTATATAGTCAAACTGCTGGCATCTTCTTCTGCATTCCCAGAATAGCAACCAAGTGGAGACACAGAGAGAAAGCACATGACCCCTGCTTTTTGCTCTGTTAAAAGAACAGAAGGGGGAAAAAAGTAGTTTAATCACAAATATGCCAGTGAAAATTTTGATTTAATAACCTATATGACATATTTTTCAGATAATTTCTGTCTCGTCTAGTATATTCCTGGCCTTCTACTTCCTCCAAAATCAGGTTACTTCTTTGAGCACAGTTATAAAAGTTTAAAAAAGAGGAAAAAAAACCCAGCAAAACAAACCAATCCACCCAACAAGTAAATATTTGGCATGTTCTAGGAAACAAGCAAAACAACAGTAAAATATTAATAAAAATAATGAGCACGCTTCTTAATTATCTAAACTGTTTAAACATGGAAAAGTGTGTTTTTCCTCACTGTATCTGTTTCAAATCGTGAGCGCTACTTGAGAAAGCTAACAGTTTTCAGTATTTGGTCCTAAGAGACAGTAACATGCTGAGGTTGTCAAGTAGTTCAGAGGAAGTACGCCACTTCAAGCTTCCAGGGAATTAAGGGCGGACAGCACTTGCACCTTCTGCTCCTTCAATCCATTTGAAAATATATCCATGAAATCCACAGTGCTTGTTGCAGCGATGTCCAAGCAAGGTGTTTCAACATTGCTAAAATTTGTTCATTTTTTATTTGACTAGCCCTCTGGTTTGGTTTTGATGAATTAAGAATCTGTCAAATCAGGACAGAGTGTGGGGGGGTGCGGGGGATGTGCATGTAGATGTGTGTATATACATACCTATCTGTATACATTGGACCCTGGGAAACCCCACCTTATTTGTATTCTGTTTTTTCAGATTACTGGGAACAAAATGACATCACTTAACCTGGCTACCATCTTTGGCCCTAACTTGTTACACAAGCAGAAATCTACAGACAAAGAATTCTCAGTTCAGAGCTCAGCTCGAGCTGAAGAGAGTACTGCTATCATAGCTGTCGTACAAAAGATGATTGAAAACTATGAAACCCTTTTCATGGTAGGTGTATGTTTCTTCATGTTGCTCATACGCATTTTTAAGTTAAACGAGAAAATATCTGATTGGTATTAAAGTAGACTAGGATGAAATAAACTGTAGAAATTGCATTAAATTAGGGTCAGTTATTATTGTTCAGGGAGACCTGACCTAATTCTCTCTGTCAGGGAGAATGCTTTGCAGTAAGCAATAGTGTTAGCAATGTGTACTTATATATCTTGCCTGGAATGGTTTCTGTGTAGATAAGAGTATCTTCCTTAGAAGATTTCTGTCCATGGAAATGCTGGGGTTGACTGTTGTATACTATACAGTGCACCAGGATTGTTCATTAGTTTTGAAGACAAGACTGAAAATTGCCTTTCAGCTCTCAGTTTTGGAAGTCAAGGAGCCAGCTTTTCTGCCAGGAGTATGAGATTCTTGGTTAATTTAAGGAACAACCTCCACTACCAAAGACTTTCTTGTTGGTTGGATGGGGAGGAAGGACAAAGCTTTCTCATTTGTCAGTTGGATAAGAAGAGTAAAGCGTAAAGCTGTGTAGTTCCTGAGTTCTTTTCTGTTCTCTTGCTGAAGCGAGGAAGTTCTTCATAAAAGGGATGATGACCTTGGACTTGGGCATGTTGTTTACTTAAGATGCAGCTTAGTTAAATCGCATTCCTAATGCCTAGAAGTTACCTGGACGGTTCATTCTGTGGTTTTACCTTTTCGTCTTTTTGTCAGCTCAGTATGACTTGTGCCTGAGAGAGCCCTGCTCTGGGGTAGCAGAGGCCACTCAGACCTAGTGATGGGCACTATCCTGTCTTCATTTTATATGCATGTATGTCTTAACAAAACCAATAGTCTTGAAAAGGTGAAAATAGCTTTAGTTGTATCTTGAAACTAAGCAGCACTCTATGTTACACTGAGGAGATCAGTTTCCAAAGCAAGAGGAACAACACTCTGGAAACCTCCTTTAGTTAGTACTCCAGCAAAGCTGGGTGCTGGATACCTTGATGGGAGAAGATGGACAAGGCTGGACTATGGGAACGTGGTAGTGATGGCTGCATAGTACTGGAAGGGGAAGATTTCAATAGGGAGAAGAGCTTGAGGAAGCAGTCACGAGCCCTGCCTATCAGTCTTAGCCTCAGATGTACTTCTTTGTGGTTTTCTTGTCTTTTCCCTCACTCTATATTGCCTTTCATTACATCTTTTCCTTTATTTTTATTCTTCTTCCAGTGAGACACTCAGCAATTTTTTTTCCTTTTTTTTTTTTTTAATACTTTTCACAGTTTGGGGAAACTTTAGGTGCTCTTCTTCCTTCCACAGCAGGAAAAAAACGTGACAGAACTGCACTCTTGTGCAAAGGTCTGCTAGCCCAGAGTGTGGATAGCACTAGAAAGTTTAAAATAATACTTGAATAAGAATACTTGCAATACTTCAGGTTTTCTTATTGTTGTTTCTCTTTAAGAACATTTTACGGCAGAGCCACATCTCAGCGCATAATACTTCAGGCACACATTCAGACTCCCGGTGTGGAAAGGGTGGGGCTTGGGGTTAGACTAACCTACGTATGGTCTGTTTTCATTGTGATGGATTTATTCCTTTATCTCTTTAATGCTTGTATTTTCAGCTGAAGATTAAACACAACGTGGAAAAAAGAGGAGTTTTCTTTTCTTTTCCAGAGTAGCATTTTTCACATTGCGGAAGGAGATTAGAATCAAATTTCAAAATGAGAGGCTAGCTGCATGTGAGAGAAAGACAAACCTATCTCAGATTCTCTCCTGAAAGCTGAAATATATTGATGTGAAATTTATAGAAATGTCTAACAGCTGAGCATCGCTGGGTGCTTTCACTCTTCCCATTGCCATAGTTTTAACAAATAACATGGCAAATGCTGCCTGTTTGCTGGAGTATTGTCTAGACTCACACATGGTACTTGATCTGTAGGATTGAGTCAAAGTGCTCATAGTTAGTGTTTATAAAGCTTCTACTTTTTGTCTTTTTCATATTTTCATTGGCAGCACAGAGAGACTGTTTGTATGCTGAAGGTAATTAGCCCAGTGCATCATTTGGTAGTAGACTACACTTGTATGTGTAATTGTGATAAAACTCTGATCATTTGAAATCAGGCAGCGGCAATTTGTTTTCCAAACCTATAGGAGTGGAGCCAAACCAGAACTGCTGTTTATACTTGACATTTATGCAACTTACAAAAAGAAAACCATCTGGACTCAAGCATTCAGCTACAGCTATAACATACAGTGCATTGCTGCTAAGGTGTTTTTGTGTATGAGTTGGGTTTTTTTGTTTTTCTTTTTTTTTCTGTTACTTCTGTATATGAGGAGGTTGTAAAACTCTGATTGGCTTCACCATTGAAACTGGAACAATATTTGTGAAATAAAACCTAGGAAATCAGGATGTGTTGTGGCACCCAGACCACAATATCAGAATGATTCTCACATACTGGTGTGTCAGGCAGGATGTGTTCTTCTCAGAACAAACCAGGATACTGGGGACTGTTTTTAGTAAGAAGTTATAATTGACATCAGTAATATGCAAACATGTGGATTTAATACAGAAGATGGATTCTGACCTTGTTTCATTGATCTTAAGGCCTTTCATATACATTTCTTACCCATTTCAGTGAGTCTTAGGGATGCATTAAAATGTACAAAGGACTGTTCTTTCCCAGTACCTGATCTATGCCCAGCAGCAGAAGGTGGGGAAGCACAACTCAACCACACTTTGTCTCATTGGTTTTGACTTGACATGGAGGATGGAGAAGAGCAGCTTGGTCATGCATTTTCATCTCCTAGTGCCCAAATCCAGCCCTGCTGCAAAGAAGCACTACATAGTGTCTGAAATGTCTTAGTTTTTCTATTAGAGGCTATTGTGGCCTCCCCACTGCAGAGGCAGTCACACACTGCCTCCCTGTGCCATGTCAGTAGCAAAGGACAGCACAAAGGAGCCACTTCAAGGGTCTTTCCACCCTTCTGTGTCTCAATAGCTGTGACTCTTATGTAGCACCCAGCTCCAGAATCTCAGAAGTCTCCTACTCAGCCCCAGAGCCTTCTGATCCATCCCAGTATGTGCTCAACAGCTGTTATTTCAGCAGTGCCTTGACTTCCCTTCTGTCCCTGAACTTCAAGTTCTCATCCATCTACTCAGCCACAACTGCCAGGTAAACAATTGATTCAATAATAGTTATTGCAGCTCTGTAACATCTTCCTGAGATATCAATATAGTAGTTCTCTGTAAGTGTAAGTTTATAATTGCTTACATATCATTTCTACACATGCAAGTTAGTTTAATTGAACTGAAGTAAATTGCTGTGCAGGAAGAAAGCTAGCAGTAGCTAGCAAAAAGACCATCAGTACAAATGCAGTTGAAGGATCCTGGATTAATATACCCTCATTCACTCAGATAAAAGTCATATAACTCAATAGAACTGCTAAGTTTGGGTTTTGCAGATGCTTTCAGTCAGAACTGAACTTCCTGTTGGAGCTTTTTCAGATTCATTTTTATGGAATGAGAGACCGATTTTTTTATTTTTTTTTTTTTATAATGGATTTTTTTTTTTTCTGACGAAGTCCTCAGTAAGTTGTTACAAGTTCATCAACTTGATATAAAGCTGAATAGTAAGTTACATACAGAAAGACATGATTCTGCTTTACCATCAAGCTTTATCTGAAGTTTACTCTACTGTATAGAAAGGCTGTCGAAACAGAGAAGTTACAGCACACCAGGTTTCCAAAAATGTATTCCTATAAAGAGAAGATAATTTATTTAAAGACAGATATATCGATGGCCATCAGTAAGATATTCTTTCAGCTTAGAGGCTAAATACAATTTTTAAAAAAGGAATATGTGGTCACACAAGTTTTTCATAGAGATTTTGGATCGATTTGAATTAAATGATGCATATCTTCATTTATTTTCAACTTATTTCCTTTTTTAAAGAAATATGCCTTTTCTGTAACTTGACTCCCTGAATACCTCCCAAACTGAGGTATTCCCCTGAGGAATCTATTAGTAGTTCTATTCTTGTTTTCCAGGAAATGTCAGGGAGAAGAAATGGCCCATGCAGTGTGACCTGAAGGTCAAGAGATTCAGGCTCTGACAAATTGCATCCAGAAGCATATTGCACAGTTGGTGACCCCTTGCTAAGATTGCCTTTCTTTCAGCTCCATCCGTCATGAGTGAACCTAGCTGTTAGTTCAGGTTTCTCAGGTGGTTTCATCTGTTTCAGTGCTTTGAAGGTTGAGTTGAATGTTCCACTGTGATATGGACAAACTCACTTAAGGATTGATAAGACTCATGTGAAATGCAGTTGCAAGCACAAAATTGTTGGGCAGGTTTTGGAGTGCTATTGCTGCTACCTGCATGGGAGATGTTGCTATATCCTGCAGCAGCTGGAGCTATCAAGTGTTTTGAAGGTCCATCTCTGTATAAAGTGCGCTAGAGAGAGTTAGCAATTCAGAAGGCCGATCTCCAAAGAAGATGACACAAATTCTGGCTGAGCCTGTTGCTACTACCCGAAGTCCAGAGTGACTGGACATCCAACAGGACCCACTTGTAAACTTGAGTTATGGATGGATGGATGGACTCTGTAATTACTCAAGTTCTGACTGACCATAAGCAGGAATTTAAATGCTTCTAGATCCCAGGATTTGGCCATATGGAAACCTGAACATTAAATGTTTATAAGGCTTCATTTAGAAAGAATGTTGACCTTTGTCAGCTCTTACTGAAATGAGCAATTGAAGAACTTCATAGATAGAACAGTTACCATGAAATTTCCATATGAGGAGGACATAAATAAGTCAAGTGCCACAGAATATATGAAGAAACATTCTCCTTCCTGTGTAATCACAATTCACATTGCTTCTAAAAGAAGAGAAGTACAATTGCTTGGTATGGAAATTTGTAAATATTCCCAGATCTTTGAATGGGGATGTAAGGTGAAGACTTTAAACTGGAGCTTTTGAGATGGCAATACATGAGTAGTCCCACTGTTGTTATCAGACATCCCAACTGGATACTAATGGGTTATACAACAGTAATCAGCATTTGACATTGTGCAAAGTGATCTTTAGTCCTGTTTCACCTATTGTTACATTAAATTTCTCTTTTGAGTGGAAGCTTCTGAATATTTGTTTTATATACTCTCTGCAAATGTACTTGTACTTGGTCTTTTAGATAAACATAGTACCAAAAATAATGCATGTGATAGGATATTAATCTCCAACTAAGTATTTTTTGTGGTCTTCATAGGTTTCCCCTGACCTGCAGAATGAAGTGCTTATTAGCCTATTAGAGACTGACCCAGATGTTGTGGACTATTTGTTGAGGAGGAAAGCTTCCCAGTCATCGTGAGTAATCTGTTTTTTCATCATCCCTGTTTCTGCTGGGAATTTGTATCTCCCACTGGAAGTGTTCAAAAGGTTCTAGTTTTCCACAGCTCTTCTGCGCTGTCTACAGTGGAGTAGAAATATCCTCCCCATTATTATACAGACTTTGCCAAAGAAATTACGACTCTTGTACAGTGTTTTCTAAAGACAAATCTTGTTTCCCGATTGAGAGGAAAGATTGCGTTCTGCTGCAGAGAACAGAATGACATGTACATAAAAATATTCAGTGTACTATTATCTGACGGGATGTATTCTAGTGATCTACTGGTTCATGTTCTGGGTTTGTTGTAGTTTCCAGTAACGGGAGGCGTGTATTACACTACCCTTGAAACACACCCAAGAGTGCCTTAACACAATCACGGCTAGCCCTTTGACCCGTTTGTTGTTCTTTTCCTATTGTATACACGTAGGACGTTGTAAACAAGTCAACTTCTGCAACAGCAGGGCTATGGAGACTCTTTGGATTTTATTTAATTGTATGCTTTATGAAAGATCTGAAGAGAAAAAAAATCACACTGATCACTGTTGCAGTTACGATACATAACATATTCCAACTTTGTGTATGGTGTATATATGCCTACACTCGTGTGCCTTAACGCTATGAGTTTGTACATTTGGATTATCAGGATTCCTGGCTTTCTCATGGGACACACAGTTATTGCCTTTATTCTAGTGAATCCTAGTATGTCAGACCCAAAAATCACAAAATTTGACAAGCTTGCTCTAAGTAATTTTGAAGAGGTTTCCTAGACTCTAAACTCTCTGGAACAGATCGGGCTTTGTCTTCCTGTGCGTGGAAAGTGCCTAGTGCATTCAGAAGATAATTAGAATTGAATTTGTACAGTCAGTTAGCTATGATTTTTTTTCTCTCCCTCTGAACATTGTATAGTTGGAGGTAATGTAATAGTGTGCCTGGCTTTAAAGGAAGAGGTATAAAAGAAATAATATAATTAACACATGGAGGAAAAAGCTTTCTTTAATTATGAAAGTTAAACACAAAAATACATGCAGAAGATATCCTTTGTTCTAAAGGATTTTATTAGTTTGTTGACTTAACCACATGAACACATAACATGCAGTAGCAAATTACCACAGATCATCTGATTTGTGGTAATTGTCTCTGTGTGTTTTCTCAGCGTACCACAGACATGAAATAATTTCAGTTAGTTGATGTCTGACTGACAAGTAACCATGTGTGTATTTAGATCACAGTAAATGCAGGGTAGTTAGAGGTAGGCTAGCTGTCTTTTATACCTATTTCACATTTGCACAGAGCAAAGACCACAATTAGGAGAGACACTGCAAATCACATGATATGGTAAAGTCTGCAGAGACTTACTTCTTTAGGCCTTCAGTTTGGGATGATCAAATTATTTCTAACTCAAGCTAATAAAAACCCTCATACTGGATTTCACCATCTATATAATATAAAGACTTAAAATTGTATCTCACATGTGGCTACACATATCAATTGAGCATAAATTTGTCGCAAATCATTGTGAATGTAACAGATTATTGTTAGATCCTGTTTCCTTTAAGTTAATTGACCTTTCCTTGAGCTTCCTTACTTTTCAGCCAGCATGCACACCTACAGGAGAAAATGTACAATGCTGGTCACGACTGAAAAACAAGGGGTTTTGTAAGAAAAGGTTGCGAAATCAAACAGGAACAGATAGCTAGTACCAATTTATTGTATTTTCAGTAATGGGCAGGTGGAGTATCACTAAGATAGTAAAAACTTCCTATCTGTCATTTTTCTTCTACTCTGCTATCATGTAAGTGATTTATTCTTAATGTTCATGAGATATGTTTTCACTGTGATTGCAATGTCTTGATTAAGATATTCCAGGCAATTAGAGGAATGTTGCTTAGTGTTATTGCTAGGAGTGTGATGCTCTTAAGAGATTAATCTATTTCAAAATGAAATGTCAATTTTGAGGCTATATATTTGTTGATTATTTTTCCTGTAAGAAATGTGAGGTAGCAGACAACAAGTAGATGTTTGTATTGATATGATAAAAATGGCCCTTTAAAATACATCCTTACTACTCTTGGAAATTTCCTGGTCATGTACTCAAGATCCAAATTTGGATCCATGGAACAGAAGACTTTAAGTATTCTTGAGAAAACTTTCATCAGAAAAGCTAATTGGCTGCATAGTGTAGCGTGTGGAATCAACTTCAAGACACCAGTATCATATTATTTGTTCTGAAGGTCCTGCTTCTGCAGTTGCCCTCACATCTCTGGTTTTGATGTCATTACAAATGTTTTCTTGGGTCTGATCTAACAGAGAAAATGCAATCTCTTTTCCTCCCCAGAGAAGGACAAATCAAATGTTCCTCATCTTTCAGTTCTCTTAAGAGCTGAGCATCATGAATGGTGTGTCAGGGAGTTTATGGAAGTTGTTCATGGTAAAGCACTAATTACTATTGGCAGCAATTATGAAGTGTGCTTTTGTGGATGACTTCACAACTTTTTTGTATGTTGAGTTGATGACAATGGAATTGGGAGTTTCCAGCTGTAAGATGAAGCATCTTCAGACTAACACAAAAATAAAATCTGTTTCTTATGATTATTGCTTATCATGGTTAGTAGTCCTTTTAGAGTAAATGAGTTTCAAAGTTACCTAATTTTCGAATGGTTTTGGATGGTGATAATGGGTTTTAATCCATCCTAACCTGTGGCACAAAGATGAAGCTATACAGTAGGCCATACAGTATGCCTAAATGCAGTTTTCAAAGCTGCAGAGGCTCCCTCAATCAACTGAGGCCTCAACCTTGTTACTGTAGCAACCACAACATAATCCTGTAATAATCTGTTTTGTTGGTGGCACCTGTGCTGCTCAAATACGTGTGGAAATTACTGCTGCATGCTGCTAAGCCATCACACTCCATATGATTTGCCTCTTGTGAGACGTAATTGTTTTCCCACTCAGAAGCTTTAAGATAAAGGATTTCTGCCAAAACCAGAAAGGGATTTCCTGTTTTGATGACCTTGATGCCAGTAGAAAAGTAGGAATATGCCCAGTAGAAATAATTACTAAAATTTTTCCAGTTCACTAATACAAGTAGACTCTGGTAGATAACATAAATTCAGAAGGACGCCAGTTAAAAAGGAAAGCGCAAGACTCCTTCATAGCCTAGTTGATTTTTTTTGGTTTGGAATCTGAAATAGTATTTTTGAACACATGTGGCATAGATTCCTTCTGCAGCTTTCAAATCTTTCAGTTTGTACATAACCACTTTTAAAATCTTTTCCTTAATATAATTCATGACCACTAGAAAATACTTTACTTGCCTTCCCATTTTTCACATTTGATAGTACCTAATCTTCTGTTATTCTTTGTGGAAACCATAATCTGCCCTTATTCATAGACTGCATAGAGATGAGTGCATATCTTGTGCAGTATTTACATTTGCCTCCCAATTTAGTTTTCCCGCAGTGTATGGGTAGAGAATCTCATAGCTATCCAGGGGAAGATGAATTTTGAATTTTAGTAAACATCAGTTTGCCACTGAACTCAAACCATAAAGCAAACAGATGCAAAAGTTTTGTTTTAAGGAATGTGGAGAGTTCATTCTTTATTTGGAATTATGGGAGCCAAAGTCTTTTTGCAAGTTGTGTTTTATTTTCTTTGTGAAAAGCATCGTAAAGCTGCAAATGTATGAGATCAATTTCCAGCTTTGAAATATTCAATCCATTTTGATGGTTTCTTCTAATAAGTTTGGCAGAGTCCACAGGCATTTTCTTTTATTTTTTTTTGTTTTGTTTTGGTAACTGTTTTTGCTAAACAAATTTGAAAGTGATATTATATGTATACAATTGGATAGGCTTACTGGCAGAAACTGTAAATGAGTTTAGAAACTTGAACATTTGGATCTTTCCAAAGCCTTGAAGCTTCCATTCAAGTAATTTTTTTATCAGGAGCTCTGTCTTGAGAAGATATAGACTATAACAGATCATTCAAGGTAAGACATTAAAATCAGTGTTTCACGAAGCTCAAGTTTATGTTCCCACGTTCTTTCATTTCCATTTCCCTTTATTCCTCGTGTTACCTTGCCATGGCTAAATGGTGGTATACCTCTCTCTTTGCCCTGTGCAATATAGTTAGGTTTTGCTCCTGCGAAGATTCACGTGCGATAAACCTTACTGGTCTCATCGTTAGTGCTAGGTATGTCTGTATGCTAGCAGGATGAGGTTTAGATGACATTCAGTGTATAAATGCTGCAAAGATAGATATTTGGTCATAGGGAACCTACTGATACCAACATTTCTCCCCTTTTCTCTCAAGTCGTTCTGGTTCTTTTAAAATTCTCAAGACATTGCTTAAATCTCATCTTAACTCACACTCACTGCACAAGTTTTTTTTTAGCACTTACGAGGGCAGAAAGAAAGGAGCAAGGGACAAAAAAAAAAAAAAAAAAAAAGAGAAAAAAAATTTGTGATAGAATTGTACATATTTAAAAGGCAATAATTCTGCAGAGTGTGGGTGTTTATAGATTAATTTACATTGGACTAATCTTCAGAGGAGAAGTTGAGATGGGAAGTTACATAATTGAGGCATTATTTACTTGTTTTTTAATGACTGCCCAACATTACCCTACTAACCACACTGGAAGTCTGGGACAGTGCTACTTTGCCAAATGGAAGCTCTGGTTTTGTGAGCTGGACTTAGTTAAGGTTCAAGATCAGTTCAGTGATGGATTTCTTGCTAGGAGTTACTGAGGAGTAAACTTAGTTAATTCATTCCCAACACTTTATGGTTGTTCTTATACTGGGGAAAAAAAAATTTAAAAAGGAGTATTGAATAACATAATAATCATGATGTTGAGTGTATATATTTCATGTTTGAGACATGCAGTATGCAAATTGGCCAGGAAAAAAACCCAACAACTTGAAAGTGGTGATAAGTTTTGTCATTATTTCTATATTAATATTTAGTGTGCTGTGGCTAGCCTGTCTTACCACTGTATCTTTTCTTTATTTTCTTTCTTCACTTCTGTTTCATCTGTCTGGAAAGAGAGTTCTTGTTCCATAACAAGTAATGTGCTTTGGCTGCTCACACAGTTCAAGCTCTCTTTGGATTTGCCTCTGAGAAAAGGGCTGCCTGTTTTTGGTACACATTTACAAGAAGGAGCCTCCGTCGTATCACATGCAGTTAGAGCAGATATTAATGTGAGGTCACTGAGGGAAGTGTTTGACTCAAGAGAAGCAAAAGATAAGAAACAAAGATCAAGGTGCAGACAAATTAAAAATGAGTATTACAAACAGAAATTAGGCAGGACCAATAGGAAAAAAGTTGTGTTTCATTACAGAGTATTTCTACGTATTCTTTGGGAGGTTCATTGACTGCCTCCTATCTGTATAGTAAACTATAACAGTTCGAGAAATCTCCCTCAGCATTCCTAGCACATTTCAAAAATGAGAGTTGTTTCTCTGAGACTTGACTGCACTTTGGTGGGGGTTTTCTTTGCTGTCTTTTGTCAAAATTAAAGGCAGGTCATGCTGTTGGTAGGTGAAAGGGTAAAAGAAGTTGTAGAAGTTACTAGCAGAGCCAGTTGTTTGCTGCTCCCATCAGAAGTATGGTAGATACATCTGCGTGTCCTCTACAGAATATTTACTTTCTGATATCTCCAGAAGAGGATTCTTCTCACAGTGTGAGAGGCTAGCAAAGGTTTTGTTTTCTCTGACTGTGTAATACTTCTGGAAGAAGTGCTTTTAGCATACTGCTTAGCATCAAACTAATCCTCCCTGTCATGCCCTCAGATATACTGTTGCAACAAGCTAAATTGTCAAGGTAACATAAGGAATTGATTCACTATTTAATTTCCTGTGGTGAACTGTACGGTTGTGTGGTTTTTGTTGTTTTCTTTCTTGACAGCAACATCTTTTGATTTTTAGTGGCCTCTGCTGGCTACTTCATGGCAAAAGTTCTACTCATAGAAAATTCACCTCTGTACTGCTCTCATTTCAGCAACTGTGATCATATTCCTGTATTTGATTTTATTTGTATGATGTCAAATTGCACATGCATCTGTGAACGTAAAGCATTTTTCACTAACAGTAGTTTGTTTATCAAAATTTCTCAGGAGCCCTGAGATGCTGCAGTCAGAAGGTTCCTACTCCACAGGAGGAAGACATTCTTCCACAGACTCCAACAAAGCTTCAAGTGGAGATGTTTCCCCTTACGACAACAACTCCCCAGTACTGTCTGAGCGCTCGCTGATGGCAATGCAAGAAGAAGTTGCCCGCAGCCCAGATAAGCTGTACAAGGTACCTGAACAGTACACGCTGGTTGGACATTTGCAGCCTAAGACAAAGGAGAATTCTTCTGCATCTCAGGCTGGAAAAGGTAGAATACATCCTGCTTATGTTCCTCCTCCTCAGCAACTAATGGGGGTTTCTGAAAGAACTGAAAAGTGTCTGCTCTGTTTTATCATCTTCCAGGACTTGAGGAGCAATAGTGTAAATAGCCGTACAAGAAATGACTGGCCAGCATCCTTTTTTTGTGTTGAACCTGAAGGGTCTGTACTCAGTCCTCCTCTTTAGCTCAGCCAGCTGTCAGGGATACTCTTAGTATGGCATTTCTCAAAACTTGGAGCTATTATTTAGGAAAACAGAATTATGTATGTCCTGCTTTTCAGCCTGTCTGTGACATCTTGGCAAGGACTGATTTCTAGTCCTGCAAGATTATGGTCCGGACTTTGGAAAAATCTGAAATTTTAAGACATCAAGCTACAGATTTTCTCCAACTGAAAAGAATGACCTCAGCACTCACTGGAGAACACAGCAGAGCTGCACAGCTTTACATCTGCTACCAGTTATACACCTTGCAGTACTAGTGCAGGGATCCATAATTTCCATGGCTATCTAGGGAGCGCACACCTGAATGATTTCTTCTGTAAAGAACTGTAGTTTAAACTGATAGTTCACCAGCACTTCAAGATGCTTTTCATTTAAAAATATTTTTTTTAAATTGCATTCATGAAATGCATATTTAGTGAGCCAAACTTTAAGAACTTTCAGTGCTTAAGGATGCAGATAACTGGTGGTACTTTTAAAACCATTTCATTTCAGAGGTATTGGTTAGGCACAGTTATGTGCTTTGTAATGCCAAAGAGCATTTATCTTCTATATTCAGCATCTAAATCTCTGAACAGGTTTCAAAATTTGGTCGGATTTCTAGTGACTTACAAACAGGAAATTACGTGAAGTTTTATGATATTAACAATTTTGGACTTTAATATACATCATGATACTGGACCAAGACAAATTACGAAATTCCTTTACTGCCAGTTGGAATCAGGAGAAGGCATGAAACAGTTATAATCAATCACAATGCCTGATGCACACTTTTCATTAAATCTCTATTTTGTGAAGCAGTTTCGTATAAGACCCGAGTGATGCTGCAGGTTGATAGAGCATGACTTATAGTCACCCCTGGGGCTGGGGCTGCCTGAGGAAACTTTGTCATGCTTTCCCATGAACTGCCTTCTGTTGACCAAATCCTCCTGTTCTTGTACAAATCTTATACAACCTGGAACAGGTTGCCCAGAGAGGTGGTGGATGCCCCATCCCTGGAAATGTTCAAGGCCAGGTTGGATGAGGCTCTGAGCAACCTGATCTAGTCGGGCATGTCCCTGCTCCTTGCAAGGGGTTGGACTAGATGACCTTTGAAGGTCCCTTCCAACCCTAACAATTCTATGATTCTATGATTCTGTGAAATCCTCCAACTGACTTCAGTAAGGCAGAAGACTTACGGGGAAGTTCCGCTCTCTCAGCAACCTTGGGTGTCCTGCCCATGCAGAGCTCACTGAATCCTTTACAGGATCTGAGCCTGAAACAGCAAGTAACTGTGAACAAACACATTTGAGATGTTTGTTAGTGCACGGTAAGTCAGATGCTAGTATATGTTAATGACTCTTAATACCTTACGTAAGTTTTACTGTTCCATTTATATGTTTCTAAATAATGGCTTTAAGAAGATTGATTCATCATGATCTTCCTGCTCTTACTGCTATTTAGATATTTCCGAAGATCATTTTGATATCTGGGGAACTTGGCATTCAACGCTGAAAAGTGGCTGCAAAGATCCAGCAATGACAGGTCAGTTATTTGTCAAGTTTTAAGCCCAAATCTAGCAAAGACATAAACCATTTCTTGGTTTTGAGAAATTGCGGTGAAACCAGTAGGAGAATTCACATTGTCCAGAGGCAGACATTGACTGTTCAATGAAATACAGAGAAGCGCAGTGTTTATAGAAATGCGGCGACATTTCAAACTGTCACGAGATAATTTAAAAGTAATTTTAAAATTACTACCAAAAATAGTTTTATATTCTTCAGAAAGTCATTGGAAGGTGGATGGCCGGTGGGAATTTGAGAGCGGCTGCCACAGGTGGCACGAGCACAGGCTGTGAGGTTGGCAACCCTGAGTGCTAACCCTGCAGCTGGCTGGCATGGTCTCACCAAGTCCCTGAGCCATCCTGTCTTTGTTTTTTCTCCTGTCTGCACCCACCTCACAGAGGACCTGTGAGACTGAGACACTCCCCTGCTTTTCAAGCCTTTGAAAGATGTTAAGTCCTGCAAGGTTTTATGTCAGAGCAAAGTATTAGTGTCACCAGGTAATATATTAGACAGAGTTCAGATAGATGGAGGGCTGCTGCTCTGTGTGCCCTGGGGCTCAGGGACCCCCAGGCTGTGTCCCTGCTGCTCAGATCCCCTCACCTCAGGTGGTGAGGTTGGTACACCTTCAGTCACATAGCCTGATGGTGAAAGCCCCCATCCCTTTTACATCGTGATGCAGGGGAAAAGCGGTAACTTGCTAAATGCCACATAAATAATTATGCAGACTGACGTTTCCTTTCTCACTCTGGCCCTCAGGTTCTTACGGGAACATCTATGAAAGCAGCTTGCTGCGACCCGGACAGTGCTCTCTTTCCCAGGGGAACCTCGCCATGTATTCTCCTCGGTGGCAGGGCAGCTCCTCCGAATTGGATACGGGCAGGCAGGTCATGCGAAGGAGCCAGACGACCGCTGCCATTCCCGAGTGTCAGCTCCATCCCACGGTGTCCCATGTGTGCAGTAACCCACAAATCGAAGTCAGCAGTAGGAGTTCAGATCTGTCACACTCAAAGTCAGAGCGGCACTTGACTTTAAGCAGTGTGGAGGACCTCAGTGAGCGTGAAACGAACGTGGGTTGTTCGCAAAGCACAGCCAAGCCCTCCTACAGAAAAGAGCGACCACCTCCCCCCTACCCAGGCCCAGCAAAAACAAGCTCTGGGTTGTCACAGAGATCAAGTGTTTCTGCAACGTTGCACTCTTTGTGGAGACACCAACGCCAAGAAAAAAGTTCAGGGACCAGAGCAGCTGGAGGACCACCAGCCAAAGCCTCTGACCAGGCCACCTCCCGGCAGGAGCGACTGGCCTCCAACACCCAAGCTGGTCACATCTATTCTGCAGCACCTCACAGTCAGAACAGTAAAAATGTTTCAGAGGCAGACTGGCATGATTGGCAAAGGGAGAGGTGGCAGATTTGGGAGCTACTATCAGCTGATAATCCCGATGCCCTCCCAGAAACCCTCGTATGATTGGACTCTGCAGAAATGCCACTCATACTTATGCCTCCGTCTCATAGGAAAACAACGGTGACATTGGGAAACAGCGAGGGCTTGTTTGATTTGTACCAACTGCATTGCATATACTTTTTTGAAACTTTGTTCACTTTAATTTCTTAACAGCACTGTCGGGCAGTCCATTTACAAATACAGTACGTTCCTGGTTTTCAGCAAGCTTTTGAGAAAAAAAAACAAGATGAAAATTTTGGTCTAATAACTCTGTATGCATACGCTGTGTGTAAGATAAAACTGTTGCTTTAATGTTGCTAGAAATGTATTTATATATCTGCAGTTTTGATGATTGTATATTCTGTAATGGGTATTGTATGATAATCATATCTTATGTTTTCATATACAGATGTCAATCAATCGTGACTGCTTTTTTAAAAAAATCACTGCACTTACGTTACCGTGACATGCATTGGAATTCTATAGAAAGTGCACAAGCTGGTTTCTGTGCTTATATAAAAAAAAAACTTTTAAAGGAGGATGTTGTCCTTCTTTTCACTGCCTATTGAAAAACACTAAAATAGAGTGGAACATGAAAAGCCATATATTTTATAAGGGTAGTAGTGAAGTTAGAGGGGAAAATAACAAATATTTTTTTTCTTATAAATATATTTGCAAACAAAATTAAAATTTGATACAAGAGTGTAAAATATTTTTTTTAGATTCTGGTAGGAAGCAACTCAGAGAATCAACTAAGAGCAAGGCCGTGCCTAAACCAACTAAGGACATAGTGCAAAGGTCTGCCCTCCCATTTTAGAGGAAACCCAATGTTATGTATACAGGATATAATATATATATTTATAAATGTATGATTTTATGTATTGTTCTAAAACAATAAACTGGAATCCAAATTTCAGAAAACCAAACCCAATAAATTGAGGTCTGTAACAACTGCGAAAGAATATGGCTTTTCCTTTGAAGTAACAAAGCTTCAGCATTAAGAACATTAGAGAAAGGGAAAAAAAATGCAGACAGACATACGAAAGGGAGTCACAGAGGGTTTCAGAAATGAACAGGACGTTTGGAGAAGTTCACAGCTGCATTTCTATAAATATTGTGCCAAAGTCTGAGTCGATAGTGCTTCTTCAATAACCGTGTGTTGCGTTGTTAGATGTTGCTGTTTTATACACGTTCTGGTGTTTTTAAATTGCTGAATTGTTTATGGCCAGCAGGTGGCAATGTACGTCAGTATTCCAGAGAAAATGCTTTTTATCACTTGATAAGGGAAAGTGTATCATATTAAAATAATTTTATAAAACATATTAGTCTTAATTTTAATGAAGACTTATTCAGTGATGTTGTCTTTTAAGTTCTATCTTGTGCCATAATGATGGAATAAAAAGCTAAGCAAAATAATGAGCATATTTTTTGCTCCTTTTTTTTTGAAGTAGGGTTTATGTAAAAATGGATGTGTTTTTATTACACTCTTGAGTATCTCTGTCAAAAACATCTAAAAGGCTTAGGAGCCTATGGACCACTTTCACATATGACTCAAATATACAAGATTCAAGGTTTTACATGAGTTTTAGGCTTAAAATCCATCATATAAAGAGCCTGCCCATCACATCTCCATTTTCCTACGTGGAATTATAAGATAAAAGCACCAGCCTAAGTAGAAACAGGTAGGATTTGGCCTTTGACTGTTGTAGTACTGTTGGCTGGCCAGCTTTTTTTTATGAATACTGCATCCAGAATAAATCTCAGCTCTGTTCTTCTGGTGGTTGTAAGGATTTTCCAAATACAGTCTTGATTCCACACTTCATAGGAAAAAGATTCTTACAAGTACCTTGTTGCAGCAGCTCTGTGTCAATTTATTACCCAAAAATCCTACTCCAAATTAAAAAGATGGTGGAATATAAGCAAGGATGAAAAAGGGCTCTCACAAGCAATTTTCACTGTTTGATCTTGTCTCAATATTATCCCAGGCTTGATACAGGTTTTTGCTCCAGGGAATTAAAGCTCCCTAATAGTCCTCAAAACCAAGCATAGAGTAAATCCTGCTGCAGAAGATACTCTGTTCACTAGATGTCCATCTCTTTCTTATGAATCCCTTTCTAAATACAGCAGCACCTGCACATTTTTAAAGGAAGATGTCTAATGATTATTCAGCCTCATAAAAAGCTTGCTTTTTGCCAGTACCTCGCTCTGTACATACATGTATATATGTGTGTATTACCGTCTATATGGAGTTTATGTGAAAACGAAGAACAAAAAACATGACCACTGCTGGAGGACAACCTTGTCAGCACACATTTCAATATACAATTGCTTGGGGAAAAGAACAGATACAGAATAAATTCCAATGAATTTAAAATAACACTTGCCAAGGTGACATCATTTCTGTCTGTTATTTTCATTTGAACAGGACAGAACAAAATTATCATGACCAGGTTAAGGATGTAGTAATTTTTAGTTGTACCTCTTACATACATGCCTAAGGTCCAACACTTCCCTGTTCTCACAGTGAGGTTGTTCTGCAGAATTATGCAGATTATGCTGTAAAGTTATTCCTCCTTTTGTAACGTAAGAGGAATAGACAGACATGGGAAATAGCAGTCCTAGGTACAGAGTGAAGTTTGGACCTTCTGTGGTAGGGGTGACGTGTAAGGCCCTCTTTCCGTGAGCAGGTCCGGAGGCTGGTGGAGTGGTGGAGTCTGAAATGAAATTTCTAGAGCCAAGATGCAGCGTAGGAAAGGGGGAGCAGGGAACAGCTCGCTGGTTTCTGGCAAAAGGCTATGGTCATGTGTAAACGTCTATCAACATCCTGAAGACAAAATAGGTTGTAATGAAGTGCTGACAATAGATTTAGCCTCAGTAAAACCCAAATTTTATTTAAATTCATTTTTTATTTTGATAAAAATAAGTCAATTAAACTAGAAAGACATTATTTTATTGAGCATTTTTAGGACAAATAAGACCCATAGTCCAAGGCAAAAGCCTTTGATTCAGAGCTCCACTGATTTCTCACAAAATCTGGAATTATTTTAACTATTTAGGCACTCATTTTATCCAGCCATAAACTTACCATGGGGCAAGTTGGACATCCCTGTGTGCCTCTGTGCCTGCCTTGCTGTCACAGAGCTAGAAGGCCATAGTGATGAGCTCCTCGTTGACTCTTCCACCCCACCTAGGAGAAGGGGCCAGTGCTCAGCGGTGCCATGGCTGAGGGAAGGCGTGTATTCATCTGAGGACCTGCCGCCTCCCCAGCTCAGTTCCTGCCTGGCCCTGGCCACCATAGCCCTGCTGCAGCCTGTTTTCCCTTCATAGCCTGTGCCCTGCCTCTGTGTCCGTATCAGCGTCGATGTCTTAAGATACAGAGAGAAAACCAAGGTGAAGGGAGGGCAACGCAATAAACAACCGGGTAAACTGGAGAGCATGGGCAGTTGTTTTGGGTGATGTGATGTTAGTGAGGCTGCAGGTACTCTGCTGAAGTGTTACTTGCTTTTCTAGGTTGAAATCAGAGGCACAATTCTTTCTAATGTCTTTTTTTTTATATTTCATGAGAAATGTAGCCGCGAAAGGTTGTTTCTAGCTTTATGTTAGCTGATAGATCTGTGTGGGCTGTTCCATTTTATCTCTCTGCAACATTTTTCTTCCTGTGATGCATGCTCTTGTACAGGCATAATATTCTTCTGATGGGGAAATCCATGGCGTGGGGCTATCAAAGCCTTTTCTCTGACTGTTTCGCTTGGGAGTAGGATTTCTGTTGTAGCAAAAGGTTCATGGGCCTCTGCTTCAGTGAAGAGGGTGGTAAAGAAGGTCTCCTCCAGAGGTCCCGAGGCCTCAGGGCAAACTCCTGCAGTTCAGTTCCCTCCCATTGCTTCCTATCGCACCACGCTGGTTCATACCTAGGATTGAAGAAAAAAAAAAAACCAACAAAACTCTTTCCCTGACAGTTTTCATTACCTCCTCTCAGGGGGTTTCCCAGCTGGGAGGAGAGGTGTGCTGCACTCACAGGGGAGCCCCGGCGAGCCCCGGGGAGGAGAGACGTGGATGCCCCAAGGACTAGGGGCCTGTGGGTTGCCAGTGAGGCAGGGGTTGCGCTCTTCTGTTGCAGAAAGAGAAAAAAGATTAATCAGTGGAGCTCTAGACAGAAGGCAAATGTGGTGGGGATCCTCTGAGCCAAGGGAAAAAAGGAAACGCTCAGACTTCAAAATATTACATTAAAAATTACTGTTGCTGCTGTCTTTTAGAACAAGATGTGGTTACACAGTTGACTCGCCCATTCCAAGACTATCCTCTACTGCTGAGGGGTAAGTTGCACCTTCTCCCTCTTCCCCAGCCTCCTATCCCATCCCTTCCACCTGCTCTTGGAGTGGTGGGAGGAATCTCGGCTTGGTGCTATGGCTGAAACTTGGCCTGTACAAGGAACACAAAAAAAAATTCAGGTAACTTAGTGGCTTTCACAAGTGTGAGGAGAAGGGACAGGGGAGAGGAGAAGGATGGGACTGGCTGCCCCTTCCTGCAGCACCCTCCAGTTAGCCCTGTTTAAGCTACTCGTGTAACTGCAGGGCTTGCTGCTTTGACGTGTAGGCAAGTGCCTCACCAAGCACTTGAGAGTGGTTCCGTCTTACAAACCTAAGCCAATCCAGCCACCGCCTCAGGTGTCTGAAATCTCTCAGGTGGTCTGCTGTCTATGTAGGGAGCCTAGGCTGCTCACATGGCACAGCGTGATGCCATGCAGAATGTCGCTGGCGGTGACACAACATGGTTCAATGGGCTGGAATTTGTGGCTATATGGTCAGGGGCTGTGTTCCCATTTTGTTACTGGTTTTGTTGTTTCACAGGCATCGGCTGAGGTCGAAAACATCAATTCCAGCCATTCTGGAGCACCATCTTGTTCTGTCTGGCAGAGGGTCAGGGATTTCTTTCTCCTCTGGCAAACACACGAGATGTCTGAGCCTCATCTCACTCCCTCTCTCAGTGTCTCTTTCCCTTTTCTTCGCCATCATTTCCAAAAAAAAAAGAAAAGAGAGGCTCCACTGTGCAATGCCATAACCTCACAGAACTGCAAAGCAGTGAAAATGGTTCTCAGCGGCATTAAAGAGTATCTTGACATCAGTAAGCCCTTTTACAACATCACTGAGAAGAGCGAACTACTGCTGTGCTACAGTCGCTTTAGGGGAAGGCATCTCGGTGTCAAGACAGCACTGCAGAGACCGCAGAGCTATTCAAGGCATGTAGACACCCAGAGTGCCGGGTCATAAAACGCACCATCTCTGAGAATAACATTCATCTAATTTTTCTGAAGTTTAAAGCATCTCCAAAGGTGGTATCTACATCTGGAAAAGTCACTCACAAGCTCCCTTTTTGTTCAGTGGAGACAGACAGGTATTCCTGTGCCACCATCCACGTAGCCTACTTGAGTCCTTCTTTGAAGGATGGTCCCCTCCGAAGGGCTGGTCGCTACAAGAGCCCATTTCTTTCCACTGCCTATATAAAGGAAGCTAAATAAGTTGCCCAAATAAAGATCTCTCTATGGTAGCCCTCCAAGATTGGCTGAATGAATCCCACCCTAAGGGTCTGGTAAATAGATGATGGATCGTGATCCCAGTAACAGTAAGAAAGAGCATTTAATGATGCTGTTGTCTAATGCCAACAAATTATTACAGCCTGGGGAAAGGAAAGTGAGGTGTTCAGCACATCTTTTGAGCTCATGGGAAAAGTGAAATTTATGCAAAGGCCTCAGAGATGTTGTGCTATTGCCTGGGCTCCCAGGCAAACCTGGGGCTGGTGGGACTGGCAGAGACAGTGCTGATCCCAGGGGCCTAGGAAGGTGGCCAGCAGAAGGAGAATGTGTGCTCAGCTCTGCCGGGTGCTACAAGAAATCCAGACTTTTTGGAAAGTGAGGAAGAGACACTGCCTGGTCTGAAGTAGCACTTTTTTTTTTTTGTTGTGGTGGGGTTTTTTGGTATTTTTTAAATGGGATTTATTTATTCATTAAAAACTCTGTTTTCAGTTGATCTGAAAGTGTTCATGAATGGGACCAGGATTTAATTAATTCATCCAGCCAATTAACAAATGAATATGGGATTTATGAAAGCAACTTGATTTGGGCATTTTAGAAATATAGGGAGGAGGGGGTTTCTGGTGAATCTCAAGAGGTACTGGAGAATGGAGACAGACAGTTAAAATCTTCTTTGAGAAAGATGGGGGTTAATCATCTTTCCTCTGCTGCTGAGTAAGCGAATGCCTTTGCCACTGGAGTTTTAGGGTCGCAGAGGGAGGGAGGGAAGAGGAGAGCTGTTATTATCCACTTCTATGCAGAACTGCATTTGGGAGGGGGTGAAAGAGCGTGTTAGAGCAGGCAAGAGCAGTACCTCCAGCTGAGTGTTTGCAGCACTCTTTGGGTGAGGACTTGAGCCTCAGACTCTGGAAGCTTTTCTAATGATTATTTAAACCTTTAAATAAAAGAAAACAACTTTTAAACAATATCTCTGTTAAACAAAGAGGACATGGGGGGACGCCTCGGATCACCATTTCTTTTTGCTGGGCTCACTCTTTTCTTTTTCCCCATGTCCCCTTCTGACCATAGCTTTGAGCTTTAATTAAAAAAAAAATAAAATAAAATTAAAAGGCCTGGAGAACAAAAGCATTTGCTTCAAAATCTGAGGTGGAAAAAAAGAATCATATCTGGGAAAAAGATCACAAAATATCTGGCCCTGTCCTACCAAACAAGGATCAGCCCCTTCCTCTTCTGTCTACATGTGTGCTGGGGGGCTGAATGCTGCTTGCCAGGAAGGAGTGAGTCCGGATGGCAGATGGGTGTTCAGCCATGGGGCTCCATGCTCAGGGATCAGGAGGGGAGGAGAGAGACTGTGGATGTGTGTACGGCCATGCAGGCGCTGGGCAAGGTGCCTAGTCCAGCCCCAGCTCCCTCCGCCTGGCAGGGGCACAGGGACACCCCCACTGCTTTGGCCAGATGGGACCCTGTGAAGCTGAACCACGTCTGCCCAGGCCAGGCAGCTTATGGACACAGAAACCACAACTCCCAGCTGGTTATCACGGTGTGCCAGCTCCCACCCAGGTACTTTGCCTCCCTAGTCAGGAGAAGATTTCTTACTGTATTGTCTTAATAAAATTCCAAATTTGATCTGCTTTGAAAAAGGGCTACCAAAAAATCAAAGCTTGCTTTAGAGTTTAAAAACTCTTCAATCACGAAGAGAAAAGGGAGCCCTTTTTCAAAGTCCTGGTTACTATTTTCAGCCTCACAGAGATAAGTAGAGAAGTGTCCATCTCAAAAGAACAAAGGAAGTAAGAAAGAAAAAGAAAGGAAGAAAAAGAGAGAGAAAGAAAGAGAAAGAAGGAAAGAAGGAAAGAAAGATTAAAAAGTTTGGACTGAAAAGCACTTTCTCATGCAGAAAATAACAAATGCACGCGGTAGCCTGCCAAGCAGGGTTACTGAAGCAAAAACACACCGTTCACTTGAGGATAAGAATCATATGATCACTTTGGGGAGACTGAGTGTTGAATATGGAAGCGGCATCTGGCTTTTCTCCTAAAAAAAGGTTTAAAAGGGTGAGGTGCTGAACAAACTCTTCTTTACACCCACAGGCTATTTCTGTAGCTCCCAATAGCCAGCTAAATGTTACCAACTATGCTTCTGCCCAGGGTGGTATCGACACCGCATAGATGTGGCCTGGTTTCTGAGAGCAGGGAGAGCTAGAGCCCTGAAAGAGCTCAGAGCTGTAAGGAGGCTCTTCTGAAATCTTCCTTAAAATTAAAAGAAGACCTAGACTTCAGTGTTATCAGCCACTTTGCAGTGAGACTGGAAAAAAAAAACAAAGGGAGAACTCTGGAGTAGCAGCTTTGTCCTACTGGGGCTTTTGGTGGGTGAATGCTATTTTAGAAGAACCTGTTGCTGCTGATTCTGTGAGCTGACAGTGGTAAATGAGTGGTAGGACCTGGGGAGCTAGAAGACTACCTTGTAAAAGGAACAACCCCTCTAATAAAAAACATAAAGAAAGAGGGAGAGAAAAAGTTGGCAATGGAGAATGAGTGCTGTATTCCCATGACTGCCACTGACAGACCAGTTTCTGAACCTTCAGAAATTCCAATACTCACAGAGACAAGACTTGCACCTAGAAACAACCAGGATTGGTGTGCTGGAATAGAGGGAGGTTTGGGAGTGGGAGCACCAGAGGGAATGCTGGGAAGGGAGGGTGGAACAGTGTGGGGCCATGACACCTGGACTGGCAGCAAGGGCATAGCCAGCTGCCCTGGACTGTCATACCACGAAAACAAGGGAGAGTTGAAAGTGAAGTAGGCGCTGAAGCCATGAAGTATCAAGGGTGAGAGCAGGAGCCTTAAGACACCCGTTGGGAGATAAAAGGCTATAAACAAATAAGGAGTGTTGCTAGTGACCTGGACAGGCAGGGCAGGATGGGCAGTTCCTATCTCTTCCTAAGGGATCCAAAACCAGCACGTGGTCACTGAGATATAGAGAACCTAGAAGGTGTGGTGAAACCCTAGTAGCTGGTGTGTCTTTTCCTCTGTGCCACTGCAAGGAATATTGCTGGATCCCTGGTGCTGGTGACAAGGTGGATATGAGAATGTGTGTGAGCTTTGAGCTTTACTGCTCTGGTATTGCTACACAAGTGCTGGGACAGAGGCATGTTGCCTTTTGTTCTGCTTTTCTTCTGGCCTTATGGCTCATGCATTCTTCCTTGTGCCATAGCCAAGACTGAAGAAGTGACCTTCAATATGTCCCCCTCTTCAGAGTATTTTCCTGTCATTTGGTGATTTGAAAAATACTCCTGGGATATACCAGGCGTTTATAAGCTCAGAGCGTCTCTCATTCAGTTCTCCCATTCCCCTGCTTAGTGAAGGGGACCAAGAGCACTGCAGCAGCTGCACATCACTCGTCAGTGGACCACATGCAGCTTTCGGGTCCTGCCTTCCTCAGTCCTCTCCCGTTTTCTTTTATCCACCCACCCAGGAAGGGGCTGCTCAGCCTGGATCGTGCGGTGGGGAGGCCTGTGCTGGCAAACTGTGTCTGCCCAGGGAGTTACGGAGCAAGGGGCAGCTCTGGGGCTGCAAGGCTGTGCTGTTGGCAATGGCAGCTCCAGCTGCAGTGCCTGGTCTGAGGGCTAAATCTGTTGGGGTCAGTGTCGGCACCTGCACGGGGCTTGGAGGTCAGGGCAGCAGAAGTCCTGTACCTCCTGGAGCCTGGCTGCTGGACTGATTTCTGCGGGGAGTGTGGGTGGTGTGTGCACATCTCTCCTGTGGGCCTGGACAACTGAGGTTAGCAGAGGTGCCTCTCCTCAAGGACAGGGATCTTCAGGTGCTGCCCCGTACTCAGCATCTATACGGAAGCCTCCGTACCCTGGGACCGTTGGACGGTTGCTTGGCCCTAGAGATAAGGCTGCCTGAGCTGCTGTTGTTGGTCTTGCACTGAAGTGCCAAAGCCCCAAGGGTTAGGGCATACGGGTATGGCCTATGGTGGTTTGAGGCACAAGGAGCTTGGGAAAGCTCAAGGTGCACTGTGCCAACAGCATATTTTGTGCTGGGAATAAATGGGAAGCCTCAGGCTCTGGGGCTGCCTGTTGTGCATCTTCAGACTCCACTGCAGACATCAAACAAGGGTCTGTCCCAAAAGCAAGACAAGCTGAGCCAGGAGCACTCTGTACACTAAGCAGCTGGGGTGGAAGTGCCGGCCCAGAGCCTCCAGCTCCCAGAGAGTTCAGACATTCCCCACCTTACTCTGCTCCACGTGTCTCGAAAATACAAGCAGCAAAGTTTAAACCGGGGTTGCAGTATAAATAACTGACAGGGGAGGGAGAGCCTGGTCTTGCAAGTCCTCAGGGGGCTGTGAGGCGAGAGGGAGAGGGTAGGGTGGCTCTGGGCCCCTGCACCAGGTAAGTCCCTGTGGGAAGGGAGCAGCCATACCCCTGGGAAATGAGCCCTTCCTAGCTGGCAGCAGAAGTTTCTATTTAACTGCTCCTGCAGGAATAATGGGAAAGTGTCATGAAGACAAAGGCTGAAAAGAAAGGAAGAATTCCAGAAAAGCACCTGTGTTGTAAGGGTAATTCCTTACTCCTTCCACTGCCCGCATCCAATCATCACTGCAGGAGGCCCTGAGGAGCAGAGTTACTCCCACTTCATGCTGGGATGGGGCAGGGCAGCGCTCAGCTCCCTGCCACCGGGGCTCTGCCTGAGATGCATCTCCCATTTGTGGTTGTTGTGGGGGTCTTGGTTTTACTTAATCTTTCTCTGCTCTGCCCCTCAGTCCCAGTGATCTCCATATGCACGTGGGCCACTGGATCTGCCTTGCGTACGGAAGAGGGAGCAGAAGTCTGTATGCCCCTGTGAGGAGAGCTTTTCAGAAGCTTTTTGGTTTAATATTCATGCTAGCCTCGGGCAATTTTCTACTCCATATTTTAGAGAGTGGGCAGGAAGAACATGTAGTTGTCCTTTCCTTCAATAACAAGGGATTAGCTTAAGCACATGGATAAGGAACATCAGGGATGCAGATGGCAACGGAAGGACCAAAGTAACCAGAAGAGACTGGGGAGAGACAAAGCCCCTCTATCCCTTTTCATACAAAAGATTAAGGCAAAAAAAGTCTCCTATGACGGTTCTTCCTTCAAACAAGTGAGGGATACCCAGTGTCAAATCTGATCAGTCCCCACCTGACTGAGACAGAGCTGAGTGCAGTGTAAGGCAAGGAAACCAACTTGGGCACTGAAGACAATAAAGCCACGTTATTAATTTAAGGCAGCTTTGTGGTCAGAGGTTTGTTTGCCGTGCTCTGCTGTACCGGAACTCATTTCATAATTGCAAAATGTAGCTCACTTCTCCCCGGTTGCTGAGGTATGTCACGACGAATCCAGTAAACCACTGGGAACCTCTCAAATCTCATAAGAGCTAGGTAAGATCAAAGCTTTCAGGACATGGTTTGTATTTACAGCTTGATAATGGGTTCCATTCCCCCTCTTTTTTCACTTTTTTTTTTAAACACCTAGTGTTACTATAACGTTGTCTAGAGACAGCAAGGAGGGCATTTCTCTGCAATGCTGCATATTAGAAAAGGGTAGCAGAGTCTACTGCATACCCAGTGTAGGGCTAGGCTTGGACTCGGTGTTTAGAGCCAAAAGCTGACTTGTGCTCACCCTCAGGTTTACGTTCACCTCTGAACTGGTTTCTTTGGTAGGCGGGAGAGAGAAAAGAAACCCCTCAAACCACAGTCATTATGCTTTTGCTGCTTGATAAATGTCCACTTCACATCTTTGTAGGCAGCTCAGTGAATTTGGTACAATCTCCTCAACTGCTGTAGAGAGAGCCCTCCCCAGCAGCAAGCACCTCTCAACCACAACCACTGCCGTGAGGACCACACCATCACACCATGTGTGGCTGAGCAGGAGCGATGCCGAACCTCCCGCGGGGCCCTGGGTCTCCTTCTCTCCACAGCTCCAATACCCCGCCATGGCACATCCCTCACTGCCTGCAAGCTTTATGCAGGACAGGAGTCTGTATGAGGGGATGGTTGGGCAGGGCAAGAGCCCCAGCAGTTTCCCGCCCTCAGCCCAGCTCCACACGGTATCTCGGGGCGGCTGTGCTCTCAGTGCCAACCCACAGGCCTTGGTGGGTAACCGTGTCAGATTTGGTGATTGGAGAAGTCTTGTAGAGTACAGATGAGATTACACCGTCAGGATTAGCATTATATACCCAGAACTTCTTACGCTTGTTTCCAATCACCCAGCAGGAGATGTTGTTTATTTGGTAGGCATATGCAAACACACTAGTGGGGCAACTAAAGCAGACCTTTCCACTTAGAAAGTTTCTGCTTGCCACACAATTGCATTAATACCAATCCGTTATAATAGGATAAACAACAGCCGTACTGAATGCCTCGGTTCTTCCATCCAGCAAACAGGCTTCTGGGCTGAGTTCCTCATGGCCAGAGCCCAAACCCTGCCAGCCTTCTCCCATGTGAAATAGATGTTCAATGAGGGGGGAGACAGGGAAAAAAAGGCTTTTCTTAAACATATCCATATGGGCCAGCTTTTTGGACTAAGTGCATAGCTTTTTATTCAGTAAACTAAGACACAGGTTACATAGCTGAAAACTCAAATATCTGTTGCATGTCGGAGCTTGTGGACCTTTTATTTAAAGTATGAGAGTTTTGGGCTGTGTTCCCGCAAAGGGATTAACCAGAGAAAGAGTTGTATTGCCCAGCGCTCTCTGTGAGTCTTGCTGCTAAGCTGCCTTTCGTGTTTTCTGAGCATTACACTCTTGTAGATACAGCAGGACAGACGTAAAACTGGCTTTATTTGTGGGACCTTTTCTAAGGGCATTAAGTTCTGCTTCAGTTTTTCTGCTTCTTGTTGGCACATGTTTAACACCAGGGTCACTCTGAAGTGAACACTGGATGATCGGGCTGCCAAAGAAAGTCAGTCCATTTAGAGATGTGTGTTAACAGGATGGCATTGCGAGCCAGATCAGACTCATGTAATGTATTTGGTTTGCATGACAAGGTTTTGGTAGCAGTGCGGCTGCAGGGGTGGCTTCTGTGAGAAATTGCTAGAAGCTTCCCCTATGTCTGACAGAGCCCATGCCAGCCAGCTGCAAGACGGACCTGCCACTGGCCAAGGCCGAGCCCATCAGGGACAGTGGTAGTGCCTCTGAGAAGGAGCAGGGGAAAAACCTGCTGCACAAAAGCAGCTGGAGGAGAGGAGGGACAATATGTGGGAGAAGCAGCCCTGACAGACACCAACGTCAGTGAAGAAGGAGGGGGAGGAGGTGCTCCAGGCGCTGGAGCAGAGGTTCCCCTGCAGCCCGTGGTGCAGCTCATGGTGAGGCAGGCTGTCCCCCTGCAGCCCATGGAGGCCCATGGAGGAGCAGAGATCCACCTGCAGCCTGTGGAGGACCCCATGCTGGGGCAGGTGGATGCCTGAAGGAGGCTGTGGCCCTGTGGGAAGCCTGTGCTGGAGCCGGCTCCCGGCAGGACCTGTGGCTTCCTGGAGAGAGGAGTCCAGGCTGGAGCAGGTTTGCTGGCAGGGCTTGTGACTCCATGGGGGACCCAGGCTGGAGCAGTCTGATCCTGAAGAACTGCAGCCTGTGGGAAGGACTCATGCTGGAGCCGTTTGTGGAGGACTGTCTCCCATGGGAGGACCCCAGGCTGGAGCAGGGGAACAGTGTGAGGAGTCCTCCCCCTGAGGCGGAAGGAGCGGCAGAGACAACGTGTGATGAACTGACCACAACCCCCATTTCCCATCCCCCTGTGCCACTGACAGGGAGAAGGTAGAGAAATCGGGAGTGAAGCTGAACCAGAGAAGAAGGGAGGGGTGGGGGGAAGATGTTTTTAAGATCTGGATTTTATTTTCTCATTATCCTACTCTGATTTGATTGGTAATAAATAAAACTAATTTCCCTAAGGCGAGTCTGTCTTGACAGTGATGGTAATAGGTGAGTGATCTCCCTGTCCTTATCTGACCCATTAGCCTTTTGTTATATTTTCTGTCCCCTGTCCAGAGATAGAGTGGCTTCGGTGGGCACCTGGCATCCAGCCAGGGTCAGCCCACCACATATAATATTGACCATTTGACTCAGTGTAAGAAACCATCATTTGGATGCCTGAGATTGCAGCTGTTGGAAGGACAGATAGAAAGCACGTGTGTGCTGTCAGAGAGACAGTGCCAAGACCTGTGGGTGCTCTTCACGCAAAGTTGGCAGCACTTGGTGGCTGTATAAGTACAGTGTCCCAAGAAGTGCCCTCATAGCTCACATCTGAGGTTAACTGTGCCCATTGGAATGACTTTCCTTTACTTTAAGAATCAGTTCCTGGAGATTTTAGGGGTCATGTAAGGGCATATTATTACAAGGCAAAGACTTGCACAGTTCCAGCTGTGGCTGGGATGCTTTCCCTGTCCTGTGGGAGAATACCTGAGGAAAACCAGCATCAGAGCCCTCCTTTCACCTCTTCTCTCATTCCAAGCACAAGGTGAGTCCTCTCCTAATGCCTGTTCTCAGAGGCAGGGGCAATCCTAAAATCTTGCTCAGTATTTGCCTTAGTGTTGAATTACAGATGCTGAAAGGATTGAATGAGGTGGGCTCACGTGAAGTCCCTGTGGTGTGATGAAGCGGTTTAGAAACGGCTTCTTATGTCGTGGAGTTTCAAGCAGCACAAAACAAAAATTGACAAAATCCTTTTTTCAGAATTATTATTAACCGACTTCACTGCACTAGCTACCCAAAATGCTTGGGTTTTTACCTGATTTTTCTTTCAAGACAAACCCCAGGTTTGGTAGCATCCAGTTCTGCTGCTGTCCCTAAGTGCAGCATGATGTCTCAGGCATCACCCAGGGTATCTCAGTCACACACTAGAAACTTGTTCTCTCATGGTCTGGGAAAGCCACCATGACCAGAGCACTAGGATAAGGGAAGCATCCACACAGTTCCCCAGATCTCTCCTTTGGGAAGGCTCTGGCTGGAAAGGCAGACTTGGTTGCTATTCTTCATTAGTGGTTCCTGAAACCTCCACTGTTGTGCAAGACAAGAGCACATATGGGAGCGTGTGTGGTAGAGCAGAAGGTTCAGCTGCAACCTTGTGTAAGTGATCTCATCACCTTCTGTCTTACCCAAGTAGGATGTTGCCCTGTCAGTTTTGTAATGTAAAACATTAAGATGAATATTCCAAAGTGCCTGTTACTGTGTCAGGAAGCTCTGGGATTTTGAAGAGGATGATGTGCTATGGCTTTCAGTCAGGTTGTAATTTCATCCAGGTTTTGTATTGGCCAGCAAAAACCACATCAAAAAGAATGAAGCCTTGAAGGCTTTCAAGTGCTCTGTTAGTGCTGCTTAGAGAGAATCCAGCAGAACACGTGAATATTAATCACAACTAGGTTTCAGCAGGGATAAAGGAAGAAAAAGAGATTGCCAGTAAGCAGCTCAAATCCCCGCATTTTCAAGGGAAGCTCCTAGGCTATATTAAATCTTCTGAGCATATGAAGGGTTGAACAGATCTAAACAGTTCATTGATAACACTAGAGGTCTGGCTAGACAAGGCACAACCTGCTTCAGTCATGCCTTGGATGCATGCAAGCAGGAGCTTTAGGACTTCTCCTTGCAGGTCGTTAGTTGCTGTACACATGTGGAAGTCTCTACCCAGAGTGGCTGTGATCTGTCCACACAGCTGCTGTGGGGCTGTGATGGTTACACGGCAGATGCAGTCAGACCTAGCTGCTTTTGCTGTGATGAAAAGGAAGGGTTGAATGGGCAAGGAATACGGCAGGAGGTTTGAATGGGCAAGGATACAGCGTGAGCTTAAGGGACTGCTGGGGAAAAAAAAAAAATGAGCTGGAGAGTGACCTTGAGTGCCTGGGTCTACAAAGCATGGTACCTGAAGCACAAGACATAGCTTCAGGTGAGGGGAGAGTGGGGCCTTGGTCATTCATGGATGGTGCTTGAGGTTCAGTGAACTAAGCTTTGTCTCTCAGGCTGACTGGGAGTTAAGTGTTAATGTATTACAAACTGTATGAGAGGCCAATGTGCAACTGGGCAAGCACTGCACCAGCCTTTTCCACCCAAGATCAGCTGCACTTGGTGAGAACGGAGGGGAGAGCAGGGAGCACTCTCACAGCACGGTTCAGTGGCAAGGGACCTCCAGAGGTCCAAGGCCTCACTCAAAGCAGGGCCAGTTTCACAGTTAGAGCATCTTGCTCAAGGCTGTGTCCCGTGGTTTTGGCACAGGGATTTCAAAACCTCCTTGGGCAATCTGTTCCAGTGCTTGACCACTGTCATGATGGAAAAGTTCTTTTCCTTATATCTTGTCGGGATTTCCCTTGCTGTAGCTTGTGACGATTCTCATCCTGTTGCTGTGCATTTCTGAGAAGAACCTGGCTCTCTGGGAGCGTTCGTACCCCTGCAGTGCTGGGGAATACAAGGGAAGGCCAGCTGAGCTGCACTGTGTTGGGGCTGGGGAAATGCCACCTCCTGAAAGGGTCTTGCTACTGCATAGAAGAACCACTGCAAAAAAGAAGGTAGGTGCAAGTCTCAGAAATTCTACATCGTGAGCTGTCACTGTTTGTTCAGATCTTTGTAACTGTGTGAGCAAAAATGAACATTCTCCCTTCTGCTTGTAGCTGCCCAATATCAATACTCATACTGCACTGACTGTATATATGTATTTGTCTTTTTCTCCAGTAGTTGCCTGTGCCTTGTGACCCTCTAGCACTCCAAGCACTGTCTGGGGTGATCACCACAAACTGTGCTCATGGGACACTGGGAACACAGAAGAAACTTCCTTGGTCAGCTGTTGCCTGTCTTTCTTCAGTCTTCTTTTACTCAGACATTTTCAACATGGCACTGTATTAGTAGTTGTCCCTAAGAAGCTATTTATTTAATAGTGGATTTCTAGGCCTCGTAAAGGAGGAGATGCTTCCAGGAGACATCATTAGGGATACTTAGGGCATGTCCAGATTATGCAATGAAGAATTGAGAAGAGACTCACAAACTAAATGGTTTACCTTGTCTACAAGACAGAGCACAGCTCTGTGTGGAAATGCTAGATCAAGTCCAGCTGGTTACAGTTCTGACATATTGTCAGGCACAGTGTGAGAAGCTTTGTCTTTTAAATCAGTTGGTTAAAATCTACTGTGCTCATACAGTGCTGTGATGGGGTGGCTATACTGCTTCTAGTTCAACAGGCAACTACAGCAGTTTGGAGATTTTTGCATTGATCCCTTTTTGTGCCATGGGCATACCTACCTGGACAAATTGCCATTTTATTTTCCTTCAGAGACCATTCCTATCAAATGAATCCTTGCTTGCCCTCTTCCATCCTGTGAACTTTTTCTCTTCACAAAGTCTCTGGGACTTCCACCCAGAAATTGGGTATCAGTGCTTAACATCATGCAGCAACTGAGGGCCTTCTGTATTGTGTTTTCTGGCTTCCTCTGGCATGGTTAAATGACAGGATTATCACCTCTTTCTGCCCTGACTGATGGTGGTACATGTGTCCATGACAGGGACAGGGAGTCCCAGCACCCCTCACTGATGTAGCCAGACGTAGGAATGATATCCAAATGTTTTGCTGCTGAAGTTCAGTCCTTCCAGAAGACCACTCATTTCAGTACCTGGGTGCACAGGAAGCTACTGGGCAAGGGGTTCAAGTCCTTTGCTCTCATTCTGTTGTGCCCAATGCTACACACATCAAGGAGGTGTGTATAACATCTCCTCCTGGGACTGGAGTGATAGGGAACTGCCTCCCTCCCTCCAACTCCATCACATTGTACGAAGGACAGTTGCTATCCATCTGTTCTTCTCATACAACTGCTTCTCAATAACTTCTTGTTTTCTCTGTTCTGTATGTTCTATAGGTCTTTATTTTCCAGCTCCCTCCCTCCAACTCCATCACATTGTACGAAGGACAGTTGCTATCCATCTGTTCTTCTCACACAACCGCTTCTCAATAACTTCTTGTTTTCTCTGTTCTGTACGTTCTATAGGTCTTTATTTTACTGTTCTGTCCTGTTGTATACTTTGTGCTTTCCCTGCCTCTACATTTCTTGGCCATGAGCTCCCCAGAAGCTTTCACAGTGCTCAGAGTGGAGTTGACCTTTGGGGTCATCCTGTGCTCAGCAGAGTGAAATGAGGAAGGTGAGATGAGGGTGGTGAGATAGAGGGTCAGGGTTTTATCTGAGACAGGAGCTAGAGTGTATGCATGTGTCACTGCTGTGGGGACAGGCACCAGGCAGAGACTGTCATGCCAGAGAGGAGAAGGGGTTGTTTCTCCCCTCATCCTTCTGTTTCTAGAATTGCTACTCCGTGAGCCCATTCTAAGAAATCCTACCCAGAGGGTCTGTATTATCTTCCTTACTCTCCAAAGCCACGCACTGGATTGACTTGGCAAGATCAGTAACACTCTCAGTCCCAGGATATTAGTTGCAGGTTTGTTTTCTGGAACTGTGTCAGAAGTTCTTGTTAAAGATATTAACTATGAATTGTTGTTCTTTATTAGGACCAAGAAGTATTTTATTTACTAGATGTAAAACTGTTCTGACTCAAGAGATAAATGCTCTTACGGAGTGCTGCTTTTGTATAGGCAAGCCTGGAGGGATGGGCTGGCAGATTCTTTTTAATCCCTTTGGAAGCAGGGTTGGGGAGAGGGATTATTTTCCTCAAGGAAAAATGCAGATTTGGCATCCTAAAGCTATTTGTCTGAACTTGCTGGGTAGTGTGCATTCTGTTGGTTTATGCTAGATGAATAGAAGGGAGTCAGGCATCTTTGTAACTTACTCAATAGGCAGTCCAGCAGGAATGTGGAAGACCCAGTTTTGGAAACTTTCTCTTCCTGAGCAGGGTTTTCACCTCTTTCCCCCTCCCCTTCTCAGCTCCCCTAAGGACAGGGTATGAACTACATGGCTAAAGGGTATTTGCAGGAAGATCTTCTTCGGGATGACTTGGTAGTGCTATGCCATCTGTTACTAACACACAGATATTAATTGGAAAAAAGTATGTGACAGAACATGTACTGAGAGGTGAGACATGCTGGGTCGGGGAGACACAATCCAGTTCCTCCTCAAGGCAATAGCCCAGGGTTTTCCACAAAGCTCTGCGGTGTGAACAAGAAAGTGAGGGCACTGTGCCCAGCTGACCCATATCACTTGAAGAGCAAGGCATGTAGAAGGCAGATGATGAAAATTAATCAATCTTACACAGAGAATGAGCTTGAACCTAAATTTTCCATGCCTCGGGTAAATGTCCTCACAATTCGGCTGAAGGAGGGTGTGTTTGGGGGAGCGCTAGTTCTGACTGAAATGTTTGGTTTAGGTCCTGCCAAGTGTTTGCTTGATTTGGAATGAAATGTGGGATTATTTCCAGGAAAACAAAACCAAAATTTTCAGCGATGTGCTCTTTATTTATTTAGGTCAACTCTTGAACTGAAAATATCTATTCCAGGGCGTGCGATGCTCCCTCAGAGTGAAGTGCTCGTTCAGATGCAAGATGGACAAAAGCAATAGCACAGGTCTTCAGGTTGCCCTGCCAGGGTTTTGCAAGTATCTTCAGGAGGACAGAGATGCTCTGTATTCCTTGCATGAGAAATGAGTTCTTGCAAATAAAGATAAAGTATCTTCTCTTTCTTTTCCTTGTCTCAGATGTTTTTAACCATGCTGAAGCAGGGCTTATTCCTATAGATGTAGTCATCTATTCCAGCAAATTTCGAATTGGTTTCTTGCTGAATAATCTGAAAGAACTCAAGAAAGCACAAAAGCATGACTGTAGGAGAAGAAAGAGCTTATGTTCCTCTTGCTCGTTCTCATGGTCACTTGCTGCAGACAACAATTCAAAATATACATAATTTATTTTGTATGCTTGGCTTATTGCTCTCATTTTGATGTCTGAAGTTTTATACATAATATGTAAGAAATCTCAGAGGACAATGAAATGTTTTGCTTCTTTGGAGTGGAAACAACTGAACTCCCTCTAGGATTTTTGAATCAAGGCCACATGAAACACTATGCTTTTATTTGCAAAGTTGGCCATGTAAATTTGTGCTGAAAACTGACACTGTCTTCTGAGTGTGTCTTTAACCTGTCTTTCTATGGTAACATTAAAATCTGGCCCTCACAAGCTTCTTCTAGTAAGCAGCAGAGCAATCATTAAGAAATTTGTACTCACAGAAAACATACAAGACACTGAGTATGTTTAGTCCTTGCAGTGAACTTTTCTACCTTCAGACGTGGGGTGCTCTGTGAGCACTGTTGTGAATGCAGTTAAAGGGACCTTCCCTTCCTGTATAGGGAATTTGTATTAAAGTTGTTAGTGGTTCTTGAAAATAGGTGCTTTATATAATATAGTATTAGCGGAAAAAATCTGGTCCATCAAGAAGAGGAAACAACTGGCATTTGCAAAAGAAATGTTTCCGAATATGATTAATGCAATCATAGTCTAGAGCATATGTGCACGTAGGTAAGTAAAGGCTGAGATAGGAGGGAGGGAATCACCAAAGTGTCTGTTCTTTACCTGAGGAGATTTTATCCTGTTCTGTAGCTGTTACAGCTGATTTCAATATTTCTGTCCAGATTTTAAAGCCCGTGGAGACAGGGGTGTGTGCATTTCTGGAAGCCCTACTAAACATCCTCTCCATCGTGAAGGACGGAAGTTGAGTTTAAATGACGACCCTCAGTCCCTGTCTGCACCAAATGGATGTTAAAACTCTCAAAATATATCTTTTTCAGATTGGGGCTTTTGCCTTTGTTGCTCAGCCTGAATGACTGCTCTTTCCTCACCTCCACATAGCGTAGTGCATGCACTGTTCAACCCTTTTCTCACCAGGATAGAAAAGCTTCAAGCGTGCTTGTGTAAAACCTGTCTGCATGCATGCACACACTCTCACCCATCCGAAAAAAAAAACAAACCTACAGCTTTGCACCTGGAATAACCAGGTTCAGCTGTTTAGCTAAGGGAAAGGAGTGGAGATCGCTCCAGACCTTATTGCTCTGCCTGCCCAGAGACCTCGTGTCTGCTCAGGGCAGTGGAGAACAGCATCTGTCAGCCAGGAGGTTTAATCCTCCTCCTCTGAACACCTTCCACTGTGGGTTTCTGGCTTGGGAAAGCCTTTTTCTTCCTTTTTCCTCAGGTCATTCGGTTAGACTGAACACTGTTTGGCTTTGGCTTATGAGACGCATGAGCCTTAACCAGCTAATGTCTATTTTACACTGCATTTGCCATAACAAATCTTGTTTTATGATTCACTTACGCTTTCTAGTGAATAAATCAGTATAACACATAATTTATAGAGTGAATTTAAAGAGTTGCATTGTTTTTTATTGTAATACTGTCAGAATACTGTTGCAGTCAGGATTAGGTTCTTTCTCCCACAAGGAGTTAAAATCTTTCTAAGGTGCCGGATGTTTTTTTCCCCCCTTAGGTCACTAAGTATAGTCTGCAAAAGTTTGCTTTACTAGAAGATATATATAGGAATAATCCAATTTCCCTCTCTTTAGTAAATGACTGGATTTCTAAACTTAAGTGACTGGAAATGTCCTAGCAAACGGGGATTTGTTCAGTGAACTAGGAAAACACTTTGAACTTCAGGAATATGTACATCTAGTGAAGGATCTATTCATTTAGCCTCATTCTCTCCTGTCCTCAGGCAGAATGGGCAGAATTTTGCATGGA
This sequence comes from Chlamydotis macqueenii, assembly GCF_036417535.1. Classification (NCBI taxonomy): domain Eukaryota; kingdom Metazoa; phylum Chordata; class Aves; order Otidiformes; family Otididae; genus Chlamydotis; species Chlamydotis macqueenii. Next base: position 136,823,890 of record NC_141556.1, read on the forward strand.
AAGCGCTTAGCACAGTTCCCCAGAGCTAACCCCTCTGATGTCCACATTAGCTGTGGGTTACTGCTATCTTTACTGCATGTGCGCAAAACTTCTCGTCTGCCCCCATCCTTCTGCTGCACACCCCCTCCAGTTTGTGATCCTCTCATTTAAAGGAGCTATGTGCAGTTCTTGCCTTAGACTATCAGGAAATAATTGTATTTTTAAAGTGTCGGCTGAAGAGGGTGTAGAGAAGGGTTGGTGTCTAGGGGTGATCTAGAGAAACACAGGACTATTCCCATGTGCTGCTCAGTACCGTGGGGCTGGGAGTCTGATTGCTCTTTGGTAACACTGCCTTGCTACCCTCTTTTCTTATTTCCCTTCTCTGAGCCTTTTCATACTTGTATAAGAAACATGAAGGCCTTGAAGACAGCTGAGCTTATCTTCCAGTGCACGCTGAGAGAAGATGTGTGCCTTGAGGTTTGCTTGACCACTGCATAAAGCTTCCTTCTCTGAGAACTGGCACTATGAAGGGTTCTAATGTTAGGAGGAGGAAAAAAAAAAAAAGAAAAAAAGTAAGACCTACTTCCCCATGTGCTTTGCTGAAGTCAAAGGTGTCTGCAACAGAAGCCAAACTCTACTATACACCTATAATAAGTAGTTGAAAGAAACTTTTTGAGAAGCTGTATCAGTTACAATATTTTTCTTATGGACAAATCTTTGCTTCAAGAATTAATTCCAAGGGGGAAAAAAAAATCACACTTAGCAGTGGGAACATTGGTGCAAGTCCCTGTTTTTTATGGCTTTAATAAAAAATTTTGAGTTAGTGCTCCCAGAATTTTTGTGTATTATCTCACTGCTGGACTGTTCAGTGGCAAAGGTATTTTTCAAATGTATGTTTAGGCTTTTTCTGAGTCTTTTTTTTCCCCCTATAAGCGTTCCTTCCATTATCTGATGACAGCACCCCTCATGGCCCACTGGCTTTGACTGGTGGTGCAGGAAGGTGGGAAGGTGGGAGAGTGGGAAGGCGGGAGGCACAAGGCTCTGGGAAGCTGTGGTGGAAGGCCTCAGGGCAATAGAAAGTTTGGGAGGGGTGTGCAGGGGTAAGCTGGACCACGCTGTAAAGGGAGTCACTTGAGCAGAGGTAACAGAGGAGGTCTGGTAACCGATGGAGTGGGACTGACTTGCATTTTTGTGGTGGTTTCTGTAAAAAACAGTGCCGATTTTGCAGCCCACTCCATGAGGCTCTTCCTGTGGTCCCTCACATGTGTCCCTCCCAGGTACCCATGCGTCCCTCCCAGGTACCCATGCAGGGGTGGTTACACCACCCTGGGGCTCTGCACGCAAACTAGTGAACTCTTTATTGAGAAGGTGCTCTACACTATCAGGTACATCTGTATATCTAACAAAAAAACCACCCCCTCGCCCCTACAAACCTCATGATTCTTTATCGAGATGAGAGAATAGGCCAAAATCCCGTACTGGCTTACATGGTGTGCACAGCCTTCAAGGTTAATATTGTTAGATCAAGTGTAACTACTAGGGAGCCTGACCCGCATTATTATTGTTTTCTAAACCTTACAATTTGGGGGTCAAAATACTTGTACAGAATCTGTAAAAAAAAAAAAAAAGAAAACAAAAATAAAGGTGGCTTGGTTTGTGCCTGAGGACTTTGTGCAGCAGCGCTCAGGAGCTTGTCGCAGGCTGAGGGAGCCATTACAATCAGCGTCCCTCAGGATTTTTGAAGAGGTGCCTCTAGTTCTTATGGAAATCAGCAGTGAAATTTCAGATTTCAGAGAAGTGTGATCCTATTTATTTCTGCTTTTCCCCTTTCTTTGACTGCTGATGCTTCATGTGTGTGAGGGTTTTGAATTCAATAGTTTCTAAGCAGTCAGAGTATCTCTTCTTCATCCTGTACACTTGGCTGGGAAAAGATTTCTTCAATTTTCTTCTGTTTTTTTTTTTTTTTAAGGACATGCTCAGCTTTATGTCATTTGGGCTGCGTGCCAAAACCAACAAATACATAAGGAGTAAACGACGTTATTCTGTGTCACGGGAAGAATAGGAGTGTTGCTGTAAAGCATAGTGCTGAGGAAAACTCTAGGCTCTGTGCTGAGATCATTGAATGAACCCTGAACATAATTCTATTAAGAAACTGATTATGAAAACCTGAATCAAAATTGCGAACGGGGCTCTCCATATGACATATCTCGTCCCATCCAGATTAAGGACCAGTCAAATCCTACCACCAATTCAGAGAAAAGTAATTGCAAAGCCCTACGGAAGATAACTGCATATTCTATTTGCAGTTTAAATTAAAGATGGAGACCTAGTCATGCGGATAGGCATAAGCAAATTCTTGGAGTTGATATGAGTTATTCTGTTGAATTACTTTATCCGGAGGATTATATAGATTATTTATTCTATGGATTTTTACACTGGTTTGGCTCTACTGCAATAATAAAGACTTGACTGTTTAATTTTAATTTAAGTATCTATATTTCATTTGTTAAGCAAACATAGCATAGCTCCTGCTTTGTAACTCTGTGTGGTTTTATATTTCTATATACACACACGCAGCTAAAGAAGCCAAACTTACCTTTGGTATGAGGGAACTTCAGTGTTTTATTCACTAAATGTGGTCTTAAGATCCATTTAATTTCTCTCTCTTTTTTTTTATTTCCATACACCATTTGCAAGTGGAGATTGTGCTAACTGCTATCCCCTCTGAAACATTTTCTTGAACACTCAATCCAATATGTGTAAGTGGTCAGTGTGAGCCTGATTTCCATGCTGAGGGTTTAGGAGGAGAGAACCAGTAGGAAAAAAACCCAAATGAGGTTTCAAGAGCATGTGTAATTAAACATCTTTTTCCTTTTTTTTTTTCCCCTATGGTGTGCAAATATTGTATATAATGTCATTTGTTTCCTGCTATGTCTTCACATGTCTTAACCTTTTATTTCTACTTCCCGAAGTAAGGTCCAGGCGGAGTACAGATGCCTCTCTGGTTGTTCTCACACACCTGAGCACTAGGGCAGGTCTTGGCATGGTTAGGTGTGTTCAGCAACAAAAGAAGAAAATGAAGTTTGGGGTTCATCCAAACACATCTGTATGGCCTAAGTTGGATAGAGCTCTATTTAAAGTTTTGGTTCAGGTTTCTGTAATCGTTTTCTTAATAAGATTATCTTTGGTGTTCATTCAGTTATCCAGCCTGGCAGAAGTCATGAGGGACTCTAAGCATGGAAGACAAGGTCCACTTTGGAGCCTTCACACACGTAAGCTTTTGCTTCTTCATTCCTACTGGGAAGCTGAACTTGCACTGACACATCTGGGAATTATACACAGAAGCAGGAGACAGAATGACTTTTCTCTAAAATCTTTTATTGTTTCCAGTTTGCCTGCTTGAAGTTGTGAGGAGAGGGAAGGCCTGTGGTAGTGACTTTCAAAGGACTTGTATAATAGCCAGAGATGTGTTGCCCTAATGTTACAAATCCTAAAAATCTACAGGAAAAATATTAATGGAGGCTTTGATGGACTATTCCGTCTGTCTTGAGGGGCACTATTGCCACTAACAGGCAAGCATTTCCTTTCTCCAAGCAAGACAAAAAAGTAGAAGACATCTTTTTTAGCATCCTGGCAGTTGTATTGCCAGCTTCCTAAGTGAAACAAAAATAAACTCCTGGGGCCAATTCTTTCAGAGAATCGCCAATTTTCTACATCAACCTCAGAATTTAAGTAGTGCTTAGAATGATGCAACAGAAGCGGCACATTGGCCATCTCTCATTTTCTGTAGCATCCTTGCTGTATATACTTGCACTACAGAGTCCAACTGAGTCTTTCCTGTTGTTCCTTACCATGGAAAGAGAAAGAAATACAGACAGACAGACAGGTATAAAAGTCTCTGCTCCATACAGATAGTATCAAAGGATGGGCTGCCTTAAAATGGAATTGTTTTTATATATAGAATGCAAGAGTTAGGGAAGAAGACAACAAACGTGGTCATAGAGAAACCTCAAATGAACTAGCTGAAACATGGCGTGCTACAGACCATTTGCAACAGTAAAAATGTTCACATTTCTAACTTTAAAAATTCTCATATCTCTAAGTTTTAATTTGGGAAAAAACATTACGAAAAAGTTGGAGAAGAAAAAGCTTTAGAATGGCATTTTAGAATGGCTCGTAATACAAAATTATTTACATGTAACTTCGTTGCTAAAGTTCTTTTATTACTGAGTTTCTGTTATGCTTTTATTGCTGGGCAGTAACAGATTCTTGAGATTTCTGTAAAATTGAGTCGATCTTGTCAGGCTTCGACAAACCCTTTTGTTCTTTGAGTGGAGAAATTAAATGTTAACTAAATTCTACAGAACACAACTGTTTTTTTTTTCTGGTAGGATGTGCACACTGGTGATGACAGTGTGAGTGGTAAAAATACAAAAAAAATACAAAAAATACGTGCGATCTTTGCATGGCAATCAAACCCCTGAAGTGATGAAGTTTGTACGTCAGCCACAGGTGAGTGGGTTAGGTAAAATGAAAACAGCTTCAGAGTTTATAACAAAGTGAAACATCAACCAGAAAATGTCAATGATTAAAAATGAAAAAAACATTTGCACTTTAATTCTTCTCTGATATTAAGAATGCTAAAAATCACTGGAAACTCTGCTTTTGTGGAAGTTTTAGGTCGCATAAGCAGACTAGTCATTATTTCAGATGGGGATACAAATTTCTCAAATTTACCAGACTTTTCAGTGACTAACTAGACCTAAAAACCTTCTGCCTTGCTTGAGGTTTGCTCACGAGTGAGCTGCCTCCCTTTGACATTTGCTGGTCATAAAGCCAGAGAGAAAACAGACAGTCGTCTGACGATGGAGAGGTCCTGGAAAGAAGGAGGACACACCTGCACAAACCAGAAGAGTCCGAAGGAAGCCTACATGGCCTCTGCAGACCTGTGCCCTAAGGTGCTTTACATTTAATTGCTGTTCCTCATACCTACCTGTCTGAGAGCGTACCGGAAATTGGCACTCACCAGTTTTAGCAAAAACCCTTGACTTTTAACATTCCAAGTTTTAATAGCATTATTAGAGTACCTTACACAACTTAAAGCATTAATTGACTGACTAAGGGTAAAATTTCCTCTATAGTTTCAATAGGAAAATACAATTATATTGCAGCACAAAGTAGTTTCAAGCAAAAGTGGTGGCTATTTTAACACATAGCATATGTGAACATTGTCCCCACTCAGTAAGCCAAGCTCCTGTGTTTTCAACTGCCAAATAAAAAGGGCAAGTCCAAGTGCCTGCAAAAGCTATGTGCACAGCCACTGTCACCTATGCAAGGTCTGGGCTTGTAGCTGCTTTGTTACAGCATACCAGCCTTTGGAAGAAGGAGTGCTGAAAACAATAGCCAAAGCTCATGCTAAAAACACTTTTGATAGACAGCAATTTTTTGAAGTGTTAAGCTGACTTTGAAGCCTGTGAGTTAATTTTTTTTCTAAGACCATTTTACTAGAAATAACACTCGAGGGAAAAATACCTTTAGTAAGTTACTCTCCCCTTAGAGCTGCAAGTGAGTTATTTTTTTTTACTTAGTATGTGCTACTTTTAATCATATTTATGGCAAATCAGCCTGGAAGTGGAGGGAGGGAGAGGGGGAGATCATTGTTTGCTTCTGAGCCCTAGTATCTGCTAGAAATTATTAATGTTTGTTTCACAACGGGGTGTGAATTACTTGGTTGCAGTCAACCATTGTTTGGAAATACATTTTGGAATGTTTCCTTTATGAAAGGTTTTTATTTGCTTAGGATTCAGGATTCTGTATTTCTTTCAGCTGTTCACATGTTCTGTCGCTACAGTATTGCTCACTTTTATAGTAATGGATTCAACTAATAACCAGACATTTGTTTCAAACTACATCTTGAAGCATGGTGAAAATCTAACTCCTGAAAGCTGCATTAAACCAGGATTTCATACATTGTGCATTCTGCTAACGGTGGCCCTGGGATTTAACTTTTAATAGAAATCTTCCATTATTTCCTGGAAATAATTAAATAAAAGGTGATCCTAAATTTCTGCAAGTGTGGTGAACATATTTTCAAATGTGATGATTTGGATTGAACTGTTTTGAATCTTTTTAATGTGCTGGAAGACAGCAGGTTTTTTTCCCATTTTGTCTGACCATACATGCATAGCTGCATAAAATGGATCTGAGTTCTGTAGTGCTGGGTGATCTGGGAGACTAAGGCTTACTTTTGGCAGCGGAGGGGAAACTGGGGTTTTCTTTTAATGGTGTTGATTAGAACTGGATCTCTTCCAGATGGATCAGTTTAATCCAAGTATTACCATGAGTACCACCCCCAATTTGTCAGAGGGAGGAATGTGCCTGTGGGAAGGACATAGAGGCAGTTGGATGGGTATAAGCATTAGAGTCGGAATGTCCTTCTCACACAGTACCAAGATTTGAAGGGTCTTCAAGCTGAACATCAAAATTCAGACTCAAACTTCTGACTCAATGTTACAGTGCTAGGTACCCAGAAGCTCCTGCTAAAGAGACTGTATTTGTGGCTTGGTAAGCACATTTGAAGACAAATTTTGACCTACATACCTAATGAATTGTGGCATTCTGGAAAACTAACATCATGCATGAAAATTAAACTTTGCTAACCATGTTATTTTTTTGATCAAAAATTTGATGTTTTAGCTCCCTACCAACCTGTTGCTGCTGTTTAGCAAGAATTGCCTTACCTTATCTCCCTCTGGATCTACTTTATTTACTTACATGGAAGTGAGCTGGTCACCTCAGCAGAAAAATCTGGGAGGTGGCGAAGTATGGCCTTTGTGTCACAGCTGTTATATTTTATTGTGTTCATTACATGGGAACATACAGATATGGACTGGAAAAGACCTCCCGAATCACCTAGTCTAGTCTACTGCTAACCTAGACAGCCATGTCATCTAAACTTGAGAAATTCATCTTCACAGACTTGAGTTCTAGTTCCACTAGTCTTTTTGAAAGTCTGGTCCACAGCTTTGTTTTAGAGGCCTTCCTCCAATTACACGAACATCCTCAGTCAGAATTGCCTTGCAATCGGTTTGCAGCATCTGTAGCTTCTTACACTTGTGCAGAAGAGGCTACTTTTCTGCTCCAGGAGCTCTTTCTACCCTTTAGCATCAGTGTAAATGCCCACTCCAGAAAAGTGCAGCTGCAAAATGGCATCTGGATTTGCTTCCTTTCACCATTTTTCAGTCTGCTGCTTCCTATGCTCTTCCTATAAGAAAAAATAAAAGGAGTTAGAGCTGAAATATGTCAGGAAGCTATTCCTGTAGAATCATAGAATCTTAAGGTTGGAAGAGACCTCCAAGATCAACTCCAACCGTCAGCCTAATACCACCATGCCTACAGGTGGTAGGCATGAGAGAGTTGGGGCTGAGAGAGTTGGGGCTGTTCATCCTGGAGAAGAGAAGGCTCCGGGGAGACGTGATAGCAGTCTTCCAGTACCTCAAGGGGGCCTACAAGAAAGATGGGGAGAGGCTGTTCAGTAGGGCCTGTTGCGATAGGACAGGGAGTAATGGTTTTAAAATAGAGGGGGGTAGATTTAGATTGGATATTAGGAAAAAAATTTTTACAATGCGAGTTATAGAACAGTGGAACAGGTTGCCCGGAGAGGTGGTGGAAGCCCCATCCCTGGAAATGTTCAAGGCCGGGCTGGATGAGGCTCTGAGCAACCTGATCTAGTTGGGGATGTCCCTGCTCCTTGCAGGGGGGTTGGACTAGATGACCTTTGAAGGTCCCTTCCAACCCTAACCATTCTATGATTCTATGATTCTACTTAACCATGTCCTGGACTACAGGACATCTACACGTTCTTTGAACACCTCCAGGGATGGCAACTCCACCACTTCCTTGAGCAGCCTGTTCCAGTGCCTGATCACTCTTTCTGTGAAGAAGTGTTTCCTAATATCCAACCTAAACCTCCCCTGCTGCAGAGTTTGCTTTCTTGCTTTTATGTTTCTTATTCACAAATTATTTCTCTTAAGTTTATGTTTCATTTTGCTTTTCCTCAGGTTTACCTGTTATGTTTGGTTTGAATTTTTGAAGGTAAGTATAGACTTTTGTGCCCTGAGTCTCAGTAAAGGTTATGGTAGATAGCTAGTGTACTGTGGCAGGAGACCGCAGCACTCCATCCCTTCCTTATATCCTGCTTTGCAAAGTGGAATTCTTGCTCTCCTTCCTCTCACCTCTCCACACTCTCTGGCAGAGCAGATGTATCAGGGAATAAGTGGGATTGTTTTATTTCTCTGACTAGTCTGTTATTTTAACTACATTGAGTGGTTCCTTGAGGAAATATTGTCTCGTTTTTGCTGCAAGCTGTTCTGTTAATCATATCATGTGCAAGTCAGTGTAGAAGACAAACCTAGGCAGTCCTGAAATCCTATACATTCCCTGGGTGCTCGGCTTGTCTGTCAGTGTTTGGTGTGTTCTGCTGTACTGTGGTTCACTTTCCCTTCAGCTGCCTGCTCAGGTCAGTTGGTCTGAGATTCTTGTTACCTCTCCAAAGGAATCCACCCTTATATGATTTTGCATCACCTTTACAAAATTTTATTTTCTCACTTTGCTTCATATTCTGACTTCTGATGCATGTGGGATGTCCAGAGATTAAACAGAAGAGTTCTCTGTCATCTATCCCTTTTCCTGCCTCCTGTGATGATAATCTCTAATAAAGATAATTTTAGTTGTTGCTACTGTGGCACTGTAAGACCAATGGCTTCTTATTAGAGATGAGATTGGATTCAAAGTTTATAGTTGCACATCCAGTTTTTGTTTAAAGGAACCTCTTAAAAAATAACTTCTATTTTTTGGAAAAAGCCATCATCAGTAATACTTTGTTTTCTGATCCTGGCACATTTTGCACTGCATATAATTTAGGACTGTTTACATATACGTAAGATTGCCAGGTCTCTGTTGAAAATGGTACTTTAGAAGCATGGAGAGAACTGGCAGTCATCAGATACTACAAATCTTACTTGTACAGCATTTCTCAATTTTCTTTAATGGAGAGTGAGCCAAATATTGCTTTGCTGCCTGGTGATACTGTGGTTTTATACCAATAACCACTGTGAAATAAATACAGTTACGGTTATGCCCGTGGTTTCTAGTGAGTGTGTATTTGATAGGTTGTTTTCTGAAAGACCTGATTCTGTTACTTTTGAATATGTTATTACAGTTGGGATTTCACAAACACATCTTTTGTGCCCAAATATATAGCACGCTTAGCTAGTCAGTCAATGAGTTACTCTCAGCTCAATGTTGTGGTTCAGCCCCAGCCACCACACAGTTTCTCGCTCACCTCCCTCTCCCCAGAGGGATGGGGGAGAGAACTGGGAAGAAAGGAAAACTCGTAGGCTGAGATGAAGACAGTTTACTAGAATAGCAAAGGAAAATTACAATAATAACAAAATACAAGGATACTAAAATATACAAAATGAACAATGCATGATTTCTCACCACCCGATGTCCCAATGACCGATACAGCCTGTCCCAAGCAGCGATCACGGAAATGAAACCGAGCAGCAAGCAAATGAGTGAGAGGGAGAGAGCAAGGGATGCTAGAGTTGCTCCCCCTTCCACCCCTCCTCCCCTGGCCAACCCCCGCTTATATACTGAGCATGACGTTTTGGCCTTTGGCGTTTAGGTCAACTGTTCTGGCTGTACACCTCCCAGCTTCCTACACCTGCACATTAGCGAGACCTGGAAAGCCAAACAGTGTCCTTGGTCTTGTTAGCAACAACTCAGATCATCAGTGTGTTTATCAACATTCTTCACATATGAAATCCAACACACACTGGCTACTGAGAGGAAAATTAACTCCATCTCTGCTGAAACCAGGACACTCAACTAAGGTGCAGATTTGATTAAAGCTTTTTTTCCCAGTTGGATATTATCTATTCCAGTTTTCTCTGACATTGTAATATAAGTTGATTTTTTTTCTTCTGAGTTTTTCTGGAAGTGGTTTAAAATTAAATTGGAAGTTGATGCCATCAATGGTAAGAAAAGCAAAGCTAATCAACACTGTCCAGCTACTCAGCTGCTACATCATTTAGCAAACTAATTCTTCCCAGCCACCCAGAGCAGTGGGCGAAGGCATTGTCAGCTGACAATGGTCCCATGATTTTCCTGTGTTGGTACACATGATAGCATTCCTAAGGCCAAATTAATTGGGGTTTCCTGCCAGTGTCCCTGGGGGCAAATGAAGCTAGGTGTGCTCTGAAATCATTCCCTTCCCAGCAGGCAATGGTTGGGAAGAAAAGGAGCTGATTTGATGGGCACTGGAGCTATTTCCCATTAGGTGGTAAACTTAAACAGCAAGATTTTCGAATGATGTGTGTGTTATTTGGACTGCTCAAAGTTGTTAAACAAGAGAGAGAAGCAGCCACTTGTGATTCCCCCACTTTTTATATGATGGGATCAGTTTTCAGAACAGAGAATAGATACGAGTGCCCTGCGCTGTAATCACTGGATGTAAGCACTGGCAGGACCTCAAAACTTCAGTCTTTCTGGATACTCAGAGGTAGAGGTGAGAAGGGAAGGCCCATCTCAACAAATAGCAGCACTGTGTCTTAGTTTTCATAGTCTCTCTTTCATAAAGACAAAATTTAGGTGTATTCATTTTGTAAGTTAGGACACTTAAATTTAGATGTCTACATGTAGATGTCCCCATATGGGCAAAGCGTGCTCAATAGAGATTAGAGAGCTGTTCAGGAGATCAGTTACAGCTTCACACTTTTAGATGAAGTGATTTGAGCATGGTGGTACCTGAAGCACCTAGCTCACATGGGGACACCTGTGTATGACTGTACAACTTTAGCTGAATCCTACCCTTTATGCCTGGTGTCTGCTTCACTTTTTTTTTTTTTTGTTTAGGGCAGCAATATTTAACGTTCTCCCATCAGAAGATGAAGAGGACCCCAAAAATGCAATGAGGGCTGGCACCAAATCTTTGTCACAGCTCAATCAAAAGCAGTGGTATTGCTCACCTTCTTCTCGCTGTCATGACTTCCCATGTTCCTCAAAGAACCTAGGCTAGTGATACAAGCTGACGGTCTTAGTATGAGAAGAGCAAAGACATCAGCTGCTGCCAAAGCCAAAGCTTAGCACAAGGGAAGTAGAAGGGTAGCTGATGCCATCTCTCCAAAGGGCCTGACATCCACCCACCTTTATGAAGATAAATTGCTTCCTGTGTTTCTAATTCAGAACTAACTGCCTTTAATGGTATTCTTTCTCCGGCAAGATTTTATCTTGAAAAAAATCCTGTCATCTGTACAGCTGATGTTAATGAACATGCAAGTTTTGGCGCAGCGCTGCTGTCAGCCAAGTGAGATGAACAGAGTCAATATCCGTACCAGTGAAATGAATCCAGTAACATTTAGATCAGATGTTTTCCCCCTCACTCCCCTTTGCATTCAGACCATGTTTCACCAGTGTACTGTACTTGGCACCTGAATAAACACTTGCAAATATTTATAATTCCCCACCTTCTCATAGGAGGCTTTCTGAGATCTTTCCCACAACTCTCCCATATAAAACAGTTGAATCCCTCTTCCTTCTTAATATAAACATGGAGGTAATGTGCCCCTTGTCACCGCAAACATCTGTTACATGTATAGTAGTCATTCTGTAGCTCACAGATTAATCATTGTGCTCCATCTCATTTTGCATTGCAATCTGCAAATTACAATGATTCCTTGAAGAAACAGAAAACAGGTTTGTTCTTTGTATTATTAATAAACTCTAAATCACTCCCATATTCACAACTGGTTTTATGTGATTTGTTCCGTTCTCCAGATGACAAATATTGGCTGCTAAAGACATTTTACTAAGATGGGCTTTGCTAATTGCCATGAATGAAGTTGAACTGAACATTAATTAACTATTTCTGTAAAGGGCTCATCACAGCAAAGCCTTCTGCACTTGTGTAAATTTATATTTAACATCCCATGACAAATGCACGCCTTTCAACAATTGCTTTGCGGCTCATGACAAATGTTTCTGTTTCATTCTATAAGTTATGGGTTCTGCCACTGCATCAAAAATAGCCATGGCTTAGATTTGCATTAAGACAGATTACTCTTGAAGTGCATTTCCAATCTTTTGGGAATCAGCATGCTTTCTCTAAAATGAGGATCTTTGTCCCATTTTTCCTGAATGTATATATTTTTATATAATTACAGAATTAAAAATATCCATAAGGGCACTGCAATTATTCATATGTAGGGGGGTGATGCAGTACAGGAATTTGTTCCAAACCAGTGTCTCTCTCTGTGCTTTTTTTGGATTAGACAAAGTTTCCCTCACTGAAAAATGTTCAGTTACACTTGGGATCCATTCTTGCGTTGCCACCCTCCCAAGCCCTCTGATATGAAGAAGAGCTTGAGTGAGTGCAGGGTCAGCCCTTTTGTGACCATCTTCATCAGCAATTTTATTCTTTAGAATGGAAAATTTATGTTGTCAATATAATCCTAAATGGATTTATTTTACATCTGTAGTATCTCATAATGGTGCATTGCTGGAGAAGCCAATGGCATTACCTTGCTGATCAACCACCAGAACGAAGATAGTCTGGTCCTTTGGTCTTCCTCCTTCCTCCAGCAGTACTGATAGCAAACCTTGCAAAGGATGATAGTCTTAGGAGACTTAGGTGTAAACAACAGTGATCCACACTGTTTTTAAGTGTTCTGTTTTGGTGCTCTGGAAAGTGAGCTGGCTCCTGCAATTGCTTGGGTCAGGCTACAAAGACTGCTTCTGCATGGCTGAGTGTATTGTACAGTCTCCTACTACATGTTAGAATTTTAGTTTCCATATATACAAACAAGTGGTTCCTCCTGCAAGTATTAGAAAGCTAAGCAGAAAGCTGTGGTGAGCACTCCACCCAATATCTGGTATGCAGCAGAATGATATTTTAGGCTGTTTTGTTGTTGAATAAATGCTAGGAGGACAATGGACCCATCTAGCAGAAGTGTGAAAGGACTGAAAATAAAATCATAGCTACCATGAAATCAAATATTACAAGTGAGTTCTTTGTTTGTTTTTCACAGCATAGCTTTTATAAAGTCTTGACTTCAGAACAAAGAAGCTCAGCCTGGAAAGAAGAGTTCAAATGTGTTTTCCAGGAGATACCTCTGGAGTATTCCTTTATGTATGTTTATTTATTTTTTTTTCTACAGGCTTTTGTCTGACAAATAATTTCTCTTTGCATTTGGTTTGCATTACATCATGTGCTCAAACAATTGTTCTTGGAGAAGAGTTGCTAAATATCAATTTAATCTATTTGTGCTAATAGAAATTATTCTCGGTGATTTTCTTGGCCCTGTTGAGTTTATGCCATGTACATTCACTTTACTTTCCTCTTTCCAGTATTGTCCATGATTTTTCTTCATTAGTCTCAGATTTTGTACCAATTCTTTGTCCTTCATATGGCTTGAATTTTGTGCAGAGCCTGGGACTGTATACGTTGGGAACTAGCCTGGAATTCAGGAGAAGCAGAATTGCTTTTCTTCTCTGATTTTGAGCCTTTGTGACTCCAAGCAAGTCCTTCAGTGCCTCTAACTCATCCTGCATTTTTGTCTTGTTAGAACCTGAGGGCGAGCTCTTCAGGATCTCTGGCTTTGTGCCCACATGTTGACTTCAGAAATCTATCTGTGAGTGTCTAGGTGCTGCTATGGTTCCCAAGAGCTGTATGCCTTACGAGAAAAGTTTTCATCAGAAATATGAGGACATATTTTTCGTGTATTTTCATGACCTGCTAAGTTCTTCTACAGACTTGTTGTATGACTACAAATGTTTTTGCAGCTACACAGAGGGAAAGATGCGCTCTTCCTCCTGGAATGGGGACCCACACAGACTTCACTTCTTCAGAGGTATTTTTATTCTCTCTTTCCTTCAGGGCTCTATCATTTATTGTCTCTGCTCTGTGTTTGTTTGCAAACCTGAATCTTGCTTTGTAGAAGCAGAGACTCTGACTCATTCTAATGGATGGAGGAAACCACAGGCTGCATATTCCGCCTTGGAGTCAGCAGAGTGCCGGGTTGGGGTCAGTCAGCACTGCTTTCAGTAGCTGGATCATCTGGATCTTTAAATACAAGCTCATGCTGCCCACTTCTTGAAACAACTTTGCAATTGGGAGTAAATCCTATAGATTACACCCCCATTATCATTAGACTACTTAACCCGACACCCTTAACCTTACACGTTAGGCTGACTGAAAGTAATGACTGGTCCCTCTGCTAAGCCTGCATCCCTGGTGTGATGAAAGGGTGGGTGAGGTTGGCTACTCCTCTTCATGCTCTGAAATCATGCATCTGCTCATTAGGTAAAGGTTTTGGGTACTGTTGCTTGGGTGTCTGGCAGCTGAGAAAGCTGCCTCGAATGTGCAGTGGTTTGTAAACACAGGCTGGCAGATGCATTCAGTTAAAATCTAATTCCAGGCTTGTGGCTTACCCTTGAAAGGCTTTTTTCCATCTAGCAGCACCACCAAACTCTCATCCAGGCTGAAGCTGAGCCAGCTGTCTGTCTTCCAGGTACTTATCTTCTGAAGTGCTGAAATATCTTGTGGGTTTCACTGCCTTCTGTGTCATGGGAACCCCAGTAAAAGCAAATGGCTGGGGGAGAGCTTGCCTGTCTACCATTTCCAGGCACAGCAATGAGACAAGTACGTGGAAGAAAACTCCACCCAGGCCTATTAAACATTAAGATGCTGATGCAACTGTTGGCTCAGGAAGCCCTAGATTGTGCAGTGCCAGGAACTGGTAGAATACAAAAGGGAAATCTCTCTGTCTGCTTGCTCTTGTCTCTTACTCTGTTCCAAAATATTCACTACTTTGAAATCAGCTACTGTATTAAATGGATCTTCGGTGTGGTCCTGTAGAGCTGGACTTCTCTTCTTAGCTGCTTATAGTGATTTCCATGTATTTGAAAATATTGTGTGGTCTCCACAGAAAGTTGGCAAGGGACTCCATTCACAAGCTTGGCAAAATGTATGCATTGTATGACATTTAATATGAGAATTTTAGTAATCTCTAGTGGACCAAAGGAATAATCTGGACTGGGTGGAGGCAGTCAGCCAGCAGGGCTGACTAAGGAGAAGCAGGAGAGAGACTTTAAACACATAAGTTGACTGGTCCCATCAGTGTTTGTATTTAGATCATGTGTTCCTGGATGGCTATGTGCAAACTGGGGCTGGAGAAATCCTGCTGAATAGTCAGAAAAACCAAGCTAGATGGATTGTCAAGGGGAACTTGAATCAGCAGGAAAATCTGACTGCAGAATATAGAAGGCAGCTGGGGAGGTAGGGATGCCTCTCTGAGTTCAAGGTCCCAGGACCTACAGCAAGGAGAGGCAAGACAGGAGTTCTTGCACAGTAAAGCTGAAACAGCCAGGCAGGGGTTTTCTTAAGTACTACTGAGGATTTTCTTTGAGTCATGATTTACTGACTTATCTTTTCTTTCTGTGCTTATATCTAAACCCCCTTCTTTAAATCTTGCTAAGTAGACAGTCCTGCTAAAACACCTATGCATTTGTCATTAAACCTGGGTTGAAGTGAGTGAAGGTGATTCTGGTAAGCTTAGGGTACACTGTTCCCATGAAGGTGGTAGATCAGAGTAAAGAAGCGTACAGGTAATGTAAAGGGTTTGCTAAAGGAATTCAGGGATCATAATCTGCTTCCACTAAATCCGCAAAAAAAAAAAAAAATGGGCTTAGTTCTGACAGATGCTCCTCCTTCCTTTAAGAAGTGAAGTAGTGAGGGGACTCCCAGACCATCCCAAAGTAAGTCTTGCACTAAGGAGAAGAGGCACCATTAGCATCTTGCATCTGACAGCACTTCTTCTGTATTCTGGATCATGCCATGTCTTGAGACACAGCACAAGTAACAAATATGAGGCAAATCCCCTTTTTTTTCTTGGCCCATTCCTATGTGTAATAGGGGGCAGAATGATATCCTTAACCAAAGGCAAGCTAGAAAGATAAATATATGAAAACAAGGTGAGCTGGTCAGAGAAGAATGGCAACAACAGCAATGGAATTTTTAGACAATTACAGAAGAAAAAGTAAAACTAATGTAAGGTTTCATCCTGCTCTTTGGCTCTGAGGCAGAATTCAGTCCTGTTTCATTTAGAATCATAGAATCACAGAATAGTTTGGGTGGGAAGGGACCTTTAAAGGTCCCCTTTAACCCCCCTGCAAGAAGCAGGGGCATCTCCAACCAGATCAGGTTGCTCAGAGCCCCGTCCAACCTGACCTTGAATATTTCCAGGGATGGAGCATCCGCCACCTCTCTGGGCAACCTGTTCCAGTGTTCCACCACCTTCGCTGTAAATTTTTTTTTTCCTAATATCTAATCTAGACCTACTTCTCTCTATTTTAAAACCATTACCCCTTGTCCTGTCACAACATCTGAAGAGCTGAAGGCCACACTGATCAACCAGGAGTAATTCATAGTGGTCAGAATGGGTCAAATTCATAGTTTATTTATTTATATGTATTTATAAACACAACAATTTGATGTTATAGTGCTATTCATTATTGATTGCTTGCTGTTCTCTTCTAAATTTAAAAAAAACCCCTCCACATAGATATTAAGCTTGGCAACAGTATTGTCTTTTGAGTGTGTACTATACACTCTATACTACAGTGTGTACTTAGTTACAGCACTTAGTAATATATTGTGTTAATAAAGGGAACATTTTCAATAATAGCATCTCACATACTGGGTAGTCCAGTTGAACGCATGTTCATGAATCGTTGAATAAGTTACATTTAAATGTGAGTAGGAATCAGTGCCAGAATCTGTCTCTGAGATACTGAGTATTTTCCTTAAGTAGCTGATGTTACTGAACACTTGACAGTTCCACTGTATGATAGTTTTCATGAATTTCCTGCCTTTGAAATTCCAAATGGGCCCCCTCAATCTCTACAGAAGCATTAATTTTGCATCAGCTTTTTTTTTTCCTTTAGAGCTGAATTTTTTAATTAACACTAAATAAATAATCTTTACAAAGTGTGATAAACAATAGCCATGAAATGCAGTGAGTAGCTGGTTTGAACCTCAGCTCTCCATTTTCCATTTACATCACTGAGGGCAACGCTGCCTGTGCTTTGTCACATATGACCTCTTCTGCCCATCCCCTGTTCTCACACACACTTCTCTCCTCTCATTCAGCCCATTGTGATTAGGTCCCAGTTTTTCAAAACATACAGTAATTTCCCATCAACATCAAAGTAAATTACTCTAATTTAGTTTCTTTTTAGAAAAGTAAGCTTTCCTTTATTTTCCCCTTGGAACTCGTTCATCCTTGCTAAGTGCTGCTGCAGATATCCTTCCCTCATTACAACTTCCTTTTTTTTTTTTTTCCCTGAGAGTTGTGAGTTTCAGTCAGTTAGATTTATTTGTCGTTTTAAAGGAATACATTATGTCAGTGCAGCTCTTGCTTTCGTGCTTTTCTGATATAATTGGAATAAATTAATTTGGCCATGTATAAAATGGTTTTACAAATTAGCTTTGAAAAGTCGGAAGGGCCATGACAGAGCAAACAAATAAATGTATCATATTTTGTGGCATTAAGGTCTTGCTTTCATATCAAAACATATAGCTTCTGGAATATTCATCTCGTGGCTTTAAATTAATCTCTGGTTTTGTATGCTTCAGTTGAACTTCTTCAGGGCAAGTTTCTCCCTTCATACATTGCTAAACACCAACTCACAGATGAAATTCAAATGCCAGTAACTAATTTGAGAAATGAATAGTTGGTATTTTTCATAGGAAGAAAGAAGTCACAAAAATATTAAATGAAACTTCATCTCCCTCCAGACTTGAGTTGAAAAGTGAGCTTTGTAGAATTTTGTGAAATTTCTTCCTGAGATTTCCAGATTACTCTTAAGACAGGAGAGGAAGAGGGTGAAAAATTTGAAAAGGAATTGCCAAACTCATTACAAATCACCAAAAATTTTTTTAAAAATTAATTCATATAATCATGAGTTGTCATCTGTTTTCTCCCCCTTACTCAAAATTGGCTTCTATTTATGCTTTCGAGACTTCCTTAACTCTGTTTCCTGTCTGGGTTTGGAGAGAAGAGATTTAATGAGGCAAAATGGCTGATGATTTGATGTTAACCAGCAGCAGCATCTGATAATCCCAATTTCATAGGCATTTAGGTCCAATTGTGAATGGTACCCAGATTGACTGAAAATCTCATTAAAACTATCATCTTGTGTTGTCTGATGGCAATCTGTTAGACTACTGACAGGAAATGTAAGTGCAGGTTTAGGTGTAAATTGATCACTTCCAAAGGTTAGGGCGTTGAGATTTTTGAAGGAGCTAAGAGCAAGGCCCAGTGTGGGAACTGGGACTCGCTCTCACTACCGGTGAGGATTTACTTGGACCTACAGTCTCAACCTAGGCCCATACCCCGCAAAGATGGGAATAAGAGACCATGAAATGTAACTTTAATACAATTCTTCAAAAACTTCTGAAAAAAAATTAATTCATATATGTGTCTGGGTTTTGGCTGGAAAGAATTGTACAGATTTGAATGTAGATTTGTCTTTATTGTTTTGACTCCATTTTAACTTCCAGATCTTTTCTATAAAATCTAAGTACAAGAGTATTCAGTGTGTTCAGTTTTGCTTGTATCTGGTTTTAATACGTAATGATGAAAACTGGGAGGGGACAGAGAGCAGAGGAGTTGATTTGTTTTTTTCTTCATACCTGATGTTGCAGACTTAAGAGATAAGCTATGAAGAGAGAATTTAAGTTCACAGCATTTTTTCCTATGTATGATTGATTAATTATTTTTAAAGGTAAATATGGTTTTGCAGGCTATTTAATTTATTGGACAAATTTCTCACTATAAGTAGGATTTCTGCTATGTTTAATTAGTTAGAAAGACTAATAGTGAAGTGTTTCTCAGCTTCATTATTTTGAAATAAAATCTCAAAGTAACAAGTTTTGAGATAAGTAGTGAAAGAGAAAAATAGCCAGGAATAATACAATGCATGGCAAAACCAAAATCAAAGTTCACCAATATATTTTTTTTTAACTAACTCATCAGGACGTACAGAGCTGTCCTGCATTCCCGTACCTGCACAGCAGCCAGCTGTGGGGATTTTGCTGGCTGTCACCAGGCTCACAGAGACAGGCACGTAGCAGCTCAAGCTCTGTGTGAGAAAGCACACATAAGAGAAAGTTACAAAGCCCTTGGCTGATAATGGCCATTTTTTTTTCTAATTTACAACTAAATAGCCTGGTTTGGTAAGTATTGATCTTGACAATGAATAATCTTTACTGAAGTGCAATGTGAAAAGCAAACAATACTTTGCAATTCTAAGCAGTTTTTTTTTTTTTTTTTTTACTGTTACTGCTTAAGAAGAGTTGAAGTGCTTACAGAGGGCACCAGAAAATGTTGGGATTTTGTCATATAACTATTAGATGATTTGGGATGCATGTTTTGATCTCTGCTCTAAGAAAGACTAAAAATCTAGTGTAGTGGGAACTAGAAAGGTGTAGAGCAAAGGTGTCACTACCCTTCCTTCTGCCACTGTCACTCCTCTCAGTTGGATAAGATCACGGCTGTAAGCTGTGTGTACCAGTTTACAATCCAAGCTCAGAGAAGATGCCTGGACTGAGATGATCCCATGCCTTTTCTTTCGTGATCTCAGGGGCAATCTTCTTGTCTAAGCAGAGAAGTAGTATTCCTCCTGCTGATATGGAGTATCCACCCTTGCTTTTTGCTGGCTTTATAGCTACTGTGCATCCATACTTTTATGCTGTCATTTTGTAAAAGGAAAGTAGTAACAATTACGAATAGCTATTTCCTCAAAGAGACTCCGCGATGCTCACATAGATGCTGAAGATGACATGACGAACCACGAGTGACACATGGCTGTGCTTGCGTTTTGTGGTGCTGAGCAGGGTTTGACAGCTCACCCTGGTACCCAGTGCCAGGTGCCAGGGAATTGGGTCTGTGGGTGTTTATTAGGGTACACCGATGCTGGAAACCGTTCCACCGGACACCATTCTATGGCTGTATGAAGTGGGGTGTCTCTCCTCTCACAGTAGGAACAGACAACTTACCCAGAGGGCAAGGACTTGGAGAGAGTGGTTTATATGACCAGATGGAGCCACTGCGATAATCTGGAATGAGCTTCCAGATAATTTAATAAGAATTGGCAAGAGGAGGAAGTCTGTTCCTTGGTGTTTTTTTGATGAGATGAGAGAGTGGTGAGCTGTTAATTAAGAGGGAATTAGCTGTCGTTAGCTCTGGATACACATGCTCAATGATGTGCTTTTCTTTCTTTGTTCTAGACACAGAACACTGTGCTAGAATCCTACTGACCTTTAATTTGATAAATACTTGAAACCCTGAAAGCCAGAGGAGGAAAGCAGATACGAGGGTATCCGTGGTAGTGGTGCAGGCAGTCTGTCTAAATTTGCTCACTGGAAAACTTGGTCTTGCAGCCTGACCCCTGGGCAACGATGGAGTAACAGCTCAACACCACGGAGTGCGAAGGTGCCCGTGTTAGTGAGGCTGATGTCTTCTATTTTGGATCCTGGTAAGGCTGATAAGGTTTAAATAGGAAGTCACAGTACAAGTGTCTGGGGCATGCTAGGGTTGGCTTTTTTAAAAAGATGTTCACAGCTGAAACACAGCGCTAACCTCTCTCAAATCTCTCTTTGGGGCCCAATCATGCCCATGACTTGTCTTCTTCAGTCAGGGACTGAACACATCTGGTGGGTGCCAGAGCGATGAGAGCTCGAACTGCAGAAAGAGAGGATTTGATGGGTAAGAGGAGATTCCTGAGCTCCTCATTCAGGGGCTTGCTGTGGGAGCAGGGCTGTTCCACCCTACTGCGGGACTGCCAGGGAGAGCTGCTCAAAGCAGCCACTTTTCTGCAGGCATTACCAAAAATGATGAGAAAAAAACCAGCAAACATTTGGAAGAGGAGCAGTCTAGGAATTTGCGTCCTTTTAATAAAATTATCTCTTCATCTGTGTCTCCATCACTTCTGAGACTGCCATTTCTGTGCAAAGCTGTCAGCTGAAGGTGCAGCTGAATCCTCACTTGCTCACTCAGCACTCACACACTGCAAAGCATGGTGGAAGTGCTAAACACTTTTCTTTTTAACTACTGAGCCAGTTTAAACTAGTAAAACTCTTCAATATATTTTTTGTTTGGTAAGAAGGTGGTCATATAAAATTATCAAAATTACAGTAATTAGCAAATTGCAGAGAAGTATCTTTAGGAGTTAAAACTCCAAAGTGTAGGCAATAGAACTGTAATTTATAGGCTGACATGTGAGTCCAGCTATAGGCAACTCCAGCAGTTGCTTTGTGACTCGTTAAAATAAGTGCACAGCTCTCAGACTAATTATAGCATGCAGCTATGTAGAAAGCTGAACCCAGACAGTGAGACAGGATACCTTCTGACAGAAGTAGACCCACAGCCCGCTGCAGCCTGGAAATCCTGCGTTTTAACCTGTTGTCTCCCTAGACATGTTTGCAATGCTGTTTATTGTGTACAGCTTCCTTTTGCTCTCCCTCCCCTGCCTCAAGTCTCCCAAAGATCTCATCGTGTCTCAAAAGTGGAGTTATCAAAGATGCTTGGGATGCAGCAGCTGCTGCCTTTGTTTTTTTGCTCTTGGAGAATGCAAACCCATCCTGGTGACTCCCACATTTTTATTATTAGAGCGCAGACTTCAGCAGCTGCCTGATCATGTGAGGACAAAAAAAAGAATGGATTACTATTTTCTCCCTCATGTCCTCTCATAAATGGAAAGACTGGATCCTGTTGCACATATTTGCTGCTGTGTGATTGTGATTAGGGCTGTGGTAGTGTGCCAAACTGTTTTAGGTGAATAGATAACTTAGCTGATCCTGATACCTTCCTGGAAATGTCAGGTTTTGTGAAAGGTGACCAACTTCTGACTTTTCTTGCAGGTCTGTGAGTTAATTTGTCTGCCTACCTGAGTTCATGCTCCTGTAAATAGAAGTCAGGTGCTACTGACTTTTAACTACACATATATATAAAACAGCCAACAGCTTTGTCTCAAGATTCTTTTTGATTAACAAGGTTTAACTAAACTTTTGGGAAAAGTGCTGTATTTTATTGTCTTATGGCAGCCAGTGTGTGGCAGGCAGGCTTGGTGGGCCCTGCTCTGGACAAAGGGGAGTCCTTAGCTGCAGCACTGGTGTCAGCACTGGTGTCAGCAAGTCACTCTGCTCTTCTTCAGAGCAGGTTGTACATATCGTGTATTCGGAGGGACTTCTTCTGAGAAAACAAGCAAGCTGGCCTTCGGCTTCCCTCTATAATGGTGGGCTGCGAGGGTTTTCGAGCATGTGCTCACATCTTGGCTCTTAGCCGAGTACCACAGAAGCATCCCCATTTCCAGATGCAAGCTAGGCTTGCTGAATTTTGGACTCTTAACCTGAACTTCATTCCCTTCAGCTAGCTCTTAATCATATCTTGATTTGTAGGTTTTATTAGAGAAGACATGTCAAAAGATAAAACATATTTGGCAGAAAAAAAAAAATAAAAGGAGAAACCCCCTAAGATCATGTGTCTGGAAAAAGCTTTCTAATCTGTCTTGACACATCTGTTGCTTTAGAAGAAAAAAGTCCCCTGACTGCACTGGGGCCCTGCAGCTATGTGTGTTGGGGGCCTGGCCGTATAATTTGTGGAGCGCAATAATTCTATAATTTTGTTGCTAATTGCGTGCTACCACATTTTTTATAGTAACAAAGTGAAGTGATTTATAACTTAACAGTTTTACAGGAGCTTAGGCAGACTGTTAACTGAAAATGAACACTTGCACTACAGCTCCTAATAACTGCTGTTGTTAAGGGCCTGCCGTCGAGCTGCGTGAACGCCTTGCTGGAAGGTGTAGCCTTGCAGAAGTATTTCAGACCCAGAACGTCAACAGTGCAGTGCCTTTGTGCTCTTGCCTGTAGGTATATGAAAAATAGCAGGAGGGAGGATGGGAGAAAGGTTAAGAGTAAGAGAAAACTAAGTCTAAGCAACACCCACAAAGAACTCCAAAAGACTGCAAATGGTAGGAAGAATCTGAATTTCAAAATGGAAGAGGTATTTGCAGTGAAAAGTAGAGGAACTGGATAAGTACTTTTTGGTTCAGTAATGAGGAAGAACTGGCAGTTTGGAGATTAGACAGGACCTTCTCTCGCAGTACTTAGAAGATCTAGAAATTACGAACTGGGTTGCAGAGGCAAGATATTTACCTGCTTTTCATCAATGCTTTGGGTTGTTGCCTTTTCAGAGCTGAATTTGTGTTTAGGGAACCAGAGTTGCTTTCTCTGACTGTGGATATAGTTTATCTGGGTGCTGCTGAAGCTGCTTTTGCTTCCCAAGGTTGCTTTACCTTGGCTGGAACAGAAAGGTGTAGCCACATTTAATGGTTCAGACAACACATGGTATTGGTGGTTTTGTTCTTTCAAATGTTATAAGATGGAAACATACAGTATTTTACAGAAATAAATGGGTAATTTTTTTTTAATATTTCTTGCTTAATTACATGGAAAATTGAGGTATAAAAAGAAGCATGGGCTGGCCTTAGATTGTCTTTTTTTTTTTTTTTCTTGCCCCCAAAATAGAATATTCAACTATCTGAGCTGGTGTCTTAAATGCATAGCAATAATTACCTGTTGGGACTTTTGGCCATATACTGCTTGCCCTAGGAGTATTTTAACTGTTGAAATACTGTTAAAATACAAGTTGCGATATGAAAAGAGCAATGCTTCTTTCAAGTCTAGGTATTAAAAGATGAAACACATCCTACATTCTTCCCTCATTCCTGTAAGTGTCATTTTATGGCAATGCTTCATTCAGGATTTCAGCTTTTGGAGCTGGTGATTTACTGCCTTTGGCTTAGCTTTTCACTGCTTACAAAGCTGAGTGTATAGGCTTATCATTTCAGATATAACATGACCTATGTTATGCGGTCATTATGAAAAATTCTTCATTAAGAATCATGCAAGATTCATAGAATTATTTTATTTCAGGGATTTTTCCCCCCTTATTTCTTCCTGAAGAAATTTTGAAGCCAGTTGGTTCTGATATGATATAAAATATATACAATACTCATTTTGTACTCAAAGTTGCTAGACATAAAGATCAGTAGATTAAATGACATATTCTTTTGGGGTGAAAATATTTGGATTTGGAAACCATATTAAAGTGAATATATATAAAAAATTAACTCACAGTGTGTGTGTGATTACATGTGTAACTTAAGTATTCTGCAAAATATTGTACCAGACACATTATCTAACTCAATCTATATGAGTCGTTTTGGCATGTTCAGAATTTGCCTAGTAGACTGAAACCAAGAGATAAGAATAACTTGTTCAGCATGTCCAGACAAAGTAGTTATAAAAGAAAGAAGGAGAAGAAAAATTAGAGCAGTGGAAATATTTTAAGTAAAGGGACAGGAACCTGGAATATGAGAAGTGAAATAGAATACATGAATATAACTGATAGTTCAGTATTCGTTCTTTTTATTTTTCCAATTAAAACAGTTCAAGCCTGCTTCTCTCAAAATCTGTGGTGAGGTCTCAGTTTCCATTAGTAGGTTCTAAGCATACAACTTCTAGTATACATGTCTAGCCTATCAATAGTTAGTTCTTTTTCAGTGTGATGAAATGATTGACTTTGGGCTTTTACTTGCGAGAATTGCACAGTCTGTGATGAACAAGTGCCATTACTATTACTTGGAAAAGATGTAAATTTCTGCTGATAGGAAGGTAGGAGATGGTTTTCTGCTAAGCGTGGATTTTGATTTTGCCATTTTACTTACTGATAAAAATACTAAGATAGGTATAGCCTTTCAGACCTCTAGTTAATTGCAGTGCATTAATTCACAGCATCTCCCTTAGTTTCTCATAATGTTATCCTGCTGATAATCAAAACTTCCTTTAAAGCTTATCTTCCGCAGTGTTCCTTTGCTCAGTTTAATGTAGAGCTTCCGTTCATAATCTTCACTGCTTCACACTATTTAATCTGCTTTAATATTTGACTTTATGGTATGCTGTTCTGTAGACCCTGCAGCTGCAAATTGAGGTACACATCGAAGCTGAAAGCCAGGGGAACGGAAAGGAAAAAACTAAACATATAGGCTGATGCTCCTTCTTCTTGCTTATGCATTCCTCCATCTGTGAAAAGGATATACTACTACTTGCTTTGTATCTCTGGGTGAAATTTTAATGCAAAAGATTGCCAGTATTGTCTTTTGCTCCATATTCTTGCTCACAGTTCTGCTTTCTACTTCAAAGAAATAACTTACATGAGATACCTCTGAAAGTAATTTTTCGTAGATATCATTTCAAGCAATTAAAGAAACAATTAGAAAGTTATCTGAGCTAAATATGTACAGAAAATTGATCAACTTTCAACTTTTTTTTATGAGAGGTGAAATACATTAGATGGTATAGTTCTGTAAAATTCACGCGTCATACTATTAGAACTATTTGTTCCTGGTATGGCTTTTTGTTTTATAAGTGCATACGGGCTTCTTCTTGTCAATAAGTGTTTTGTAAAGATGGGCACATAAAATTGTAAACATTCTTAGTTTGTTTAAAGTATACACTGAAAAAGTGTTAATATATTCCAATCTTAGAAAACATAAGTTTGATATGAGTATTCAAAAGGGACTTGGTGGAGAAAATAATTCATGAGAGATTATAAAAGCATTATATTCACCTCTTTTTTGAGGTGAATGCTACAAAAAGACAAAAACACATTTATCAATATTGAATAGCCACAGCAAACTCAGCTGCAACATTACTATGTATATAGTCTTCCCACAGATTCACACACAACCTGATCATATGTGGTCCTGCACAAAAACCATCTTAAAAGATGTAGGGATACCTTGCAAAGGCACAAGCCTTCCTGATCCCAGTCAATACACTAGGCTTCCTTAGCCTAGGAAGGTTTATGGCAGCAGCTCCTGCACAGTATTATTCAGGGACACAAAGTAAAGTACCTGTTGTGAACGAACACGGCTCTTCTGTATCTGCACCTAGTTTGAACTGGATTGCCCTTCATATACAATGCCAGAGTCTAAACTCAGGCAGCCTGAATGAAGGCTGACCAGTTTAACTTCACCATATCAATGTCTAACCTTTTCCAATTGCTGTGTCTTTTACATATATGTAAGCTATATTCTAGATCATACCCCCACCCGTCTCAGAAAGGTACCTGGTTGAGCAGCACTACGCTTGTGTGTGGTGTATAAACCCAGCATCCTCTGTGCATTATTAGGAATTTTCTGAATCTACACATTTGTGAAAACTTGGGGATCTTTTGGGAAAAAAAAAGATATGAAAAGTTATTTTGCATCAGTATACTGAATATACAATTTTGATAGCCTTCAAAAATACTTTATGCAGGTATCAACCTTGATAACATGACAGAGCAGAAAGTTGGAGTTTCTGAAGTAATTTTTAGAGTTGTTTTAAAGTGTAACCCTTCTGCAGTGCACAGACCCTTTAAAATCCTCAGTTTCTGTCAGACGTGAAGGATATGGGGCTGTTACAACTATGTAGGACTAGCTCCTGTCTTTCTCATTAGTCAGACTTCTAATACTGGTTAAAAAGTCCATTTTTGCAACTTAATAATTTTGAACTGGAAAGTACGGCCACAAGACTGGACACTGAATAAATTTAATCCTTTGAATATGCTCTCTGCACCTTAACAAAATACATCACAGTGAGTTAATAATTACTATTTTTATACTGTGTTATTTTATGGAAAGTATCTCTCACCAGCAGGAAAGTACAAGGACTTCTAGGAATCACTAGGGTATAATGAAAGTTGCCAAAAATGTAAACTAATACATATTTTCTTATGAACCATGAAAATATTATGTTTAAGCTAAAACTGTAACCTTTAGCCTTTGTATGAAAACAGCAAAAAAATATGAACAGGGATTTAAAAAAAAAAAAAAGTGTGTATATAGACATCTGAGGTCTCAGGCCCTATTTTTCTATTAACTAAGTATGGCCTGAGACCTCAGATGTCTAGAAAATACCAGCTAACTAAACTAACATCAGAAGAGCAATGAATGATCTGTGGGTAAGTGGAAAAAATTCTACTCTGATTAAATCTGTAGAAAGAATCTGAACAGTAGGGTCCCCTCTTTTTACTTCTCAAGTGCCCTAGTGTGCATTTAATTGCAGCAAAATACCTTTTCACCTCCATAAGTGCTTTTTTTTTCTGAGATTTTTCCATTTTACTCTTACTTCCTCCACTCAGTAACTCAACAGACTTTAGCCAACATACCAGCAATACTCTGAGAACAAAAGTGATCTACTGAGCGAGCAGCACTCAGCAACACAATATCAGGACAAAAGAAGTATTCCTCCTGAGGAAATGAAAACAGTAAGTTCCCAGGATGCTACTTGTTAGGATGTCAGAGTGTTGAAGTATGTCAGGAGAGCTGCTTCCTAGAGTGAAGATCAACTATGAGGGTGTCCAACCAAACCAGGAAGCCTATGAAGAAAGAAGGTAACAAAAAAAAAAGAGATGGATCTTTTCAGTGATTTTTTTTTTTTTGCTTGAGAAATTCAGCTGTGAATCAATTGAAACCATTTGCTGAACTAATCTGTGTTAATAATTAATTTTGGCAACAACATGAGAACCAAAATTAGTTTTCTCATTTTGAAGTTTAACCAAAATAAGGAACCAGACAGAACATCCAGAACACTTTATTGAATATCTTAAAAATGGAATAGTGTGACTTCTCTGTTGCAAAACTTGTTTCCCTTTCAGAATACAAGAATTTATTTTCTTTGTTTTTTTTTCTTTGTTTTTTTTTTCTGAAGGGAATACAAGGGTTAAATAACCTGAAGGAAGAAAAGGGTGAAATGAATGTTTTGCCTGACCCCAAGCATTTTTTATCGCTTTGGTTCAATAACCCAACGAAAATATTCTTGTTAACACAGTTCTAAGTACAAGGTATCTTAACAACAAATCCCAGGATATGTTGTAACACCTTTGTCAAATTCAGTTTAACGTCAAAGTGGCTGAGAACATGTTCATTCTATGAAAAAAGAGGTATTTCAACATTTCCATCCTAATTTTGGAAGAAAACAAATGTTGAAATATTAGAATTTCCCCTAGGATGAAAATTCTAATATTTTGCTCAGCTCTAGTTTCCAATAACTCTTACACTTTAATTTTGTAATATTTAACTTAATGTTTCCCATGTGAGTATTATAGCACTAGCGGGTAAAACTTCAGTCACCTCACGGATTAGGCATGCAAAGGAAAACAGTTCACGTACGTAGAGGGACAGATTTCTCCCTTCACAAGTGCCTTCCTCTTGTTTCCCCTGCTGATGAGATGTCAGTTTATTACAGACTTGATGAATGGAGTTTCCTTTCTCAGGAAACAGTAGTCAGGCCTATGGAAGCATTTATGTAACAACATATGTACCCTCTGTGGAAGTTTCCGTATTATCCCTTCCCTTGGCTATGCTGGACCGCAGTCAGGGACAGCCTGAAGGGAAGTGGTGAAGTGCGGCTGCTGGGATATTTGTGGGAAACAAAACTTAGCAGCCCTGGTCTTAAGAGTCATGAAGCCGCAATCCACCCCTGCTTGCACCTCTGTGGTGTGCTGAGCGAGATACCTTCTATCCAGTTAATCTCTATGCACTCAGAAAGTCTGATGTAACCTGCTTTTCATGCCTGGGCGGGGCAACCTTACATGTGCAGGCACTGAGCCTGGTTTCATTGCATGCACCATGTAAAATCTCTGTTTAGGGCATGAGATTGCTTCCTACCAAGTTGGGTCCAAAACAGCCTGGGCCTACTGTTGCTTCTGAGCATCTCCAAACTAACCAACCAAAATGAACTGCAATGTGAACTAGACCCAATTCCCATTCACGGTGTAAGATAATATGAACTTCTCCATAGCATACAATTCCCTAGATCTCAAAATACTTTACAAATAAGCTTGCTCTATCTTAGCTTTACAGATTGGAAAATTGATGTGTTGACACTGCTACAGTTACCAAATCGCCCATCATGCTCTATAGTAGAATTAGGCCTGGAGCCTGTAGCAGCAGACTCCAGGTCTAACGCTTGACCGTGTTTGACTATGGTCATCAACAGGTATTTCACTGGATGTGTGTTAGCGGGTCTTTGTCTTAATTCTGTTTTCCTTTCTTAAAGATAGCAAATCAGTGCCTGTCTCCTGTTGCTGCTGCTGGAACAGCTCTCTGCTGCTGCTCAGGTGTCTTTTCTGGCAGGTTCTTCCATCACCGTTTTTGAAAGAGAGTGTCTCTTCAACTTGATAGATAAGCAGGGGAGGGGAGGAAGGATGAATCCAGCTGCTGAAATAATCCTTTACAGCATGACAGGTTAGACTGGCTCAAGATTAGACAGCAATAAATCCTCTCTCTTTCTGCCCTTGCAATAGCTAAACCAGAGGAGAATACCTGGCTTAATCCCTTCAGTGTTTTAATTCAAAATAGTATATATAATGTTTTCTGCTGGTTGTTGTGGGCTTATGTTCTTTCAACTTGGACTTCTTATTTCCATACTTGAACTTGGTGTTTCTTCCGTGCTCCACTGAGACTTTCTGATAGAAAGCGTGGTGCTGGGTCAAAATACTGCTATAGATCAGACGCAGTCAACCTCATTAGAGGGTTGTGCTGACATATTGATGTGCTAGTTTCTTGTCCTCCCTTTCCCAGCGGAGCCTAAGGAAATGTCTTATGTTACAGACTGCTGTATTTTCATTTCAATGGGTTTCAGAATTCCAGCTCTGACTCCTGTTAGTCTCGCTGTGAGGTTCTGCTCTGACTGCCACTGGTGGTGGTAAAGAGGGAGACTATCACAGACGTTGTTTGCTCATAAGAGTACAAAATGAGGAGAAATATACTTTATTGCTCTTTCTTCTTTGACCTGTCTGCCTAACAATAAGTTTGCTTCCTCATACCCACCTATCTCCACTTCTTGTCATAGTCTTATGACTAAATATCATGAATTGCAATGTAGCTTTTTTTTATCACGATCTATTTTTGAAGATATACTAAAAAATTCTTTCTTTCTTTTCTTCAATGGTTAGAAGGCTTGAATTTAATTTAAATACACAGTTTTGTTATTATTAGCTTTTCTGATAAAATACACAACCTTTGTTGAAATCCATGATAGCTGAGCACCTAATACGTTCATGTGTTAGTGATAGCACTGGAAAGAAGGAAATAAAAGTGAAGAGGGAATGTCTTGCACTGATGTTCTTGTTCAGTTCTTGTCTGTTCTTGTTTGATTTTGAGTGGGGTTTTTTTTTTTCATGTATGTGCTATTCCCAACCTACTGTCTCAGTGACTCATAATGAGAATCCTTTTCAGGATCATTTCCTGAAAAGTGGTCCCACATATTTCTTATATGTTAAGCCTTACTGATCATCTCATTCCTCCTACATATTGCCAGCTAATCTGTATATGCAAACACTCCAGAATAAACTCTCAAAAGGAACAATTAAGGGCAAATACTGTAGTTCATGGGCTTGGATGCCTGCTATTCCTCTAATTCAACTGGCTTTCTCTGTACTTTGGGGCTTCTTATGTGTTTTGAATTAATAATCTCTTAGATTAAAATATGTAAACAATTTGTGGAAGTGGGGTTTGGATCCCAAACTTCTCCCTATTGAAGGTGAGATTGCCCATCCCCCCTCCTGCTGCTGGGCTGCAGCATCATGATGGGCTCTTTTGTTGGGTCTCCCCTTGCCCAATACATGCCTTTTATCCTGGTCCATGTGAGGGATGAAAAGTAGTCAGTCTATCTGTCTCCCTCAACCAAGGAATGTCTGGTTATGACCATCTCTGGCAGAACATGAGTTATGGCTTAGAAAAGCTCAAACTGAGAAACCATGTCTTGCAAAGGTAAACACCACTACTGCTAGCTTTATTACAATGATGAAAATAGTTTTAAGGGGTAAGTCAATGCTCCCATGCACAAAGGCATGTTCTGGGGATGCTCAGTCACTGGTGGAGTTTCAAACTGTTGTCCCATATATGCATGGGACTTCAGAAAGATCAACATCCATAACATATTGGCTGTGTGAATATTACTTCTGAGCATCAATTTCTTTCTCTTTCCTTTAGGTTCTAAACACCTGACTCAGCTTTCTCAGGTGTAGCCCAGGAATCAAAACTACTGATATGGTATGGACTGAGCTGAGTTTGCACAGATATGGACCTCGGCTTCCACAGAGACTATACTTGTACTCCTAGGAACATACTTTACTGCTGCTTTTAATGAGGGGTGTGTTATGAAACAGTTTGATTAAGTACAGCTTCAAGTAGAGGCATTTTTAAAAAAAATAAATCTCAAATGTACAAGCTCAGGTACAGTTATGATTAACTCATTACCTGAGAAAACTACAGAAGGCAGGTGTTGAAATATGTACCACAGTTTATACAAACAAATATATTGTGCATGCTAATAATATTATGTGATAGGGTACGATGACGGCAATAAAATAAAAAACTTGTAACAGCAAACCTAGAAATACCTTAAATTGTTTATAGCCCAAACGGAAAATGACGTCATTGTCAGTTAAATGTTCCTTAATTTTCAAATTATTCTTCCAGTCATTATGCTTCTTGGCAAATATAACCAAAGAAACAGATCCAAGAAGTTCAGGTTTCTAGTAATATAAGAAATTGTCGTAGTTCAGCCCTGATCGGGACCAGACTATGCAGTCTCTCTCTCACTCCCCCCACCTTCCGAGAGAACAGGGAGAGAAAATATAAGGAAAAATGGCTTGAGGTTTGAGATAAGGACAGGGAGAAATCCTTAAAGTTACCGTCACGGGCAAAACAGACTCGACTTGGGGAAAACTATTCATTTATTACTAAAATTAGCAGGATAATGAGACAGAGAACAAGATAACCTCCCCCCACCCCTCCCTCTTCCCAAGCTTAACATTATCTCTACTACCTTCCCCTCCCTGAGTGGCACATGGGGGAAAAAAGGGAATGGGGGTTGCGGTCAGTTCATCACATGTTGTTTCACGCCGCTGCTTCATGGTTGGGGGAAGAACTCCTCGCATTCCTCCCCTGCTCCGTTGTGGGGTCCCACCCCTACGCCACAGTCCTTCGTGGAACTGCTCTGGCATGAGTCATCTCTTCCACGGAGTTCAGTCCCTTCAGAACAGCTGTCCCAGCTGGCCCTCCACAGGCCACAGCCGCCTTCAGGCATCCACCTCCCCTGGTGTGGGGTCCTTCATGGGCTCCAAGTGGATCTCTGCTCCTCCGTGGACCTCCATGGGCTGCAGGGGGACAACCTGCTCCACCATGGGCTGCACCACAGGCTGCGGGGGAATCTTGGCCAGGAGCCGCATTACTCCTCCCCCTCCTTCAGAACTGACCTTGGCGTCTGCAGCCGTTCCTCACAACAGGCTGGTAGATGTCTCTCAGGATCTTTTTTACATCTTCACTTCTATTTTTATTTTTCACTTCTATTTTTATTTTACATCTATTCACTTCTCATCTCCTTTGCACTTCTTACAGCCAGGCCGGACCGAGTCGGGCCCAATCGGCTGCGTGGCGAGAGGCCAGAGGGTGAGGCCTGCAAGGCCCATGAGGCCTGCGCCTCCCCCTCTGCGCCTCTGCCCCCGCTCAGCTTCTTCACATCTTCTCTCCTCTCTTTTTTTTTTCTGTTTTCCCCTACTTAAATACGTTATCGCAGAGGCGTTATCACGGGACGTTCTGCTACCAATCGGCTTGGCCTTGGCCAGCAGCGGGTCTGCCCTAGGCCCGGCTGAGTCCCCTGAACAAAGGGGAGCAACTTCTAGCAGTTTCCTACAGAAGCTGCCACCTTAGGCCCCCCCTCACTAACAAAACCACGACAGAAATGTTGAGTTTTTCCATCCTCCCAGCATTCAGTTCAGCAAAATACTTTTCAGGAAAATACTCCTAGGTTGTACACAGACAGGAGAGACTCTAAACTGATGTTAGTGGTGAGGAAGAGCAAAAGTTTTTTCCATGTCTTTACTGTACACTTCTAAGTATTTCAGGTTTATTTTAGCTTATCTCAGAAATTTCCGTATGTCCTATTAATAGCTCTTCACGTCTCACTATTTTAGGTTTTAGTTTCAAAGCTTTTTATCTGAAAGTTAATTACCTGTGCATCATTCATCATTAGTTTTCTGAGTTTTGTTTCTAGTACACTTTATCACAATTCATCTATCAAATATGATTCTTGAAATACTAAACCATTCATAAGAAGAACCTCATATATGGGTGGGTCTTTTGATTCTGTTTTCTAAAACACAAATGCAGTTGAGTTGACCTGTAATACAATTCTGCGTAAAAATTAAAGCCTTCCTCATATTACCTATGTCGGGTTTTTTTAAGAAAAAATAAGTGAAAGCGTAGGATCAGAAAAGGAAGAATATTTTTCTTCATAATGACTTGATGTTAAACAGTTTTATGAGTACCTTTGATAAAATCTGAAAAATGTATTTTGAATCAGTTAAGGTGCTAAAGTTGCACAAAGAGCTTTATAATTTTTTTTTCCCCTCTAAAGTTTTCCTGTAAAAGCTGAAATCTTTGTTTCCCTGTTCCATTGCATGTGACATGTAGTGTCATCATGGTCAGCTCATGAAGCTGTCAGTAGAAGTCTTTCAAGATTTCTTTTATGATGTCAAGATGATGGCAGAGGGAATGTCTATGCAATTTCAGCTGCTATAGGTGAAACAAATAAAGCTTGCTTTAAATGATATTTTGTTTGAAATAAACCAACCATAGCAAGGAAATTCTGAGTTAATGCCTCTAGAACCCAATCTAACTCTGCTTTGCTTTGCTCGTTATCTCGTTAGTGAGTACGACAATGGGAACAGAAATTCCTGAATCTTGGACTTTGCTACAGATTTGTTAAAGGCTATAATGAGACAATTTTTTTTCCTGTCGTTTTCTTATCTGTCGAATGTGGAAAGGAAGCTGCTTAAATGCAGGCAGACAACATGTGCTTCTTAAGTACTAGGTAGTAAATACTCTGTGATTAAAGATTAATACGACAGCTGTGATAACACAGAACCGTGATCTCTACTGAACAAAGTATTTGCTCCTTCTGGAGCCAAGGAAGGCTGGATGTCTATATTATATAAGTCTTGCCAAATTTGTCTAACTTCCTCTCAGGAATTACAGTGATAGAGATCTCTGAGCTTCCTCAGGTAATTTTACACAAGTGCTTCACAGTACCTGCTATCTAACCTGAACCTCATGTGCTTGAATTTAAATGCCTTTACTCGTGGTTCCGTGCATGATAGATTTGCTGAATAGATTTTTTTTTAAGATTTCAATAGCCTTTTATGAAGAAGATACTCTTATTTTGTAGATTGATTAGAAATTTTAAGCATTGCTTATATTAATTATAGCTCTCACACATCCGCCTGTTTTGTCAGTTTGAAGAAGCTTAGGTGAAATAATCTTTGTTAAATCTTTGTATTTTTTTATTCTTGTATGATTTAGTAATACAGGCTTCGGATTTTTTTTTTTCTTATTAACCTTAGTGTTATAAGAATGAAGATAAATGTTTGTGCAAAAAGATTAGTGATCCATTTTGCTTGGGAGGTGATGTGTGATAATTGACCAATCCAAAAGAAAAGTGTTCATAATCACAGACCAAATTCCAAAATCCCTCTCTTCTTTGCACTTGAATGCTTCATTTCAGACATTCAGCGTTACACATATCCTGAAATATGGTGGTTTTGAGGAAAGGATTTCTGAGAGGGCCTAACTCACTGATAGCATTCAGGCTCAGGAATTCAATATTGACCCAGTCTATATAAGTGTGCTGAACTGCTTTACAATCATGAGCAGAAATTCCATCTGTTCTTTCTTTGTGGTAGGAATTATACTATTCACAATAAAAATATTCATGTAGTCAGAACTGGACTGCTCTTAAAAAAAAAAAAAAATTAAAGAAGGCGGCATCCCATTTAATTCCCATTGTAGGGACTGGAACCTGTGGGTTTTGCTCTGACTCTTTACATTCCCAGTACAGCTCCACAAAGACTGTCTTTGAATTTTACTGAAAGTAGGAGCTGGCTTGTTTGCAGTTTAACTCTTGAGGAGGCACACGGCAGGGGTAAGCAAACAGGGCTGTAGGGATTGACTTCGACAGAGGTTCCTCCAGACGTGCCACTGCTTTTTCCTCAGAGATAAAAAATCAAGAGATTACAGATCAACAGTAAACTTCCTTAAGGTGAGGCCCATGATCTAATGACTCTTTGTTTTATAAGGCCCAGAGTGTGTTTGGGAAGGGAAGCTATTAAGACAGCTGAGGTTTGGTGATATATTGTATTTGGTGCTGGTATGGGACAAAAGGATCCTTTGATTCCTGCTTACTTCTATCCTCTCAGTTGCGTTGGAGGGGCAATGCTACAAACTCATTAAAGGAACAGACTGAGTGAATTAGGAGGGTTTATTGTTTCAAGAAAACACACAGGTGATCCTTGGGCTGAGCACTTGAGGCAGGTGTGTTCAGCGCATGCTACTGCAGTGAGGTGCAGCAATGTTTGCACCAGCATGAAACATCATAGCTTGGGCACTATAAGCAGCAGATCTAGGCTAACAGTTAGCAAATAAAACCATGTCTGGTAGTGCATGCTCATGCATCCAGACACAGACTGTCCAGTCCAGAGCTTGCTCGAGTGCATCTGGATAACACTGCATCATGCAGTCAAAGTGTCCCTGCTCTTCTACAAGGAAGAAAGGTGATATGAAGAAAAAAAAAAAGAGTGTTACTAAGTGGTAGAACAAAATCTTAAAGAAAAATTTGGATGAGAATAGAGAAATGGAGACATAATTGGTA
Organism: Chlamydotis macqueenii; assembly: GCF_036417535.1. Taxonomy (NCBI): domain Eukaryota; kingdom Metazoa; phylum Chordata; class Aves; order Otidiformes; family Otididae; genus Chlamydotis; species Chlamydotis macqueenii. The sequence goes on from NC_141556.1 coordinate 136,859,753, forward strand.
AGCAAAGAAGAGAAAAGGTACAGAAAGGTATGAAAATAAAGTCTTGAGAACACAGATTAACATGGAGGCTGAAACACAGAAAAGGAGGGAAGAAACATTCTTTAGGTGTCCTGCAGCTTGAAGCAGAATAGGACATACATATGATTTCCAGGGTTACTGGAATGGTGTTTGTAGCCCAGCTGTTGATGTCTCCTGGGCTCTCTTTGGCCTGTCAACCCATATTTGCGGTTACTTCTGCATACGCTGTCCATGAAGGTGGCAGCCTTCATCCTCATGCTCCATGCAGACTGAAGTGGGTTAAAAGCATTCTCTCCTTGAAGTTTTGAATTTATTCACAAAATGAACATGAAATGAAACAAGAAATCCAGATCAGACCTCTCTGCAGTTCACAAAACTCTCTTCCAGATATAGCTGAACATGCAGGTTAGACTAATACTCACTTCCTTGCTTTTCTTTCTGAGTGATTTGTAATATAGCAAAAAAAAGCACAACATTTTAATCAGGATTATCATGTGCTCTCTTGTTAGATTTTTTGACAAATGCTTTCAACTAGTGCAATATCAGTTAGACAGATATTGCCTATACTAATAAAAAATCCTTACCAAAAGTGTTGGTTACCATGAGCACATGGTATGCCTACCCATGTCTAAGAAGAATTAACAACTAGACCGGATGGCTAAAAGATAAATAATGATTCAGGAATGCTGAGAAAGAAATCAAAACATTAATAACCATGCTTCAGTCTTCTCCAAGTGCAAAATGATACACTGTGAATGTATGTTTGTCTAATCTTCTGTAGTAAAAGTAATTTTCAATCCAGGCATTTTTTTTCTTAATCCCGTGGCGTATCAGGCTTCTCTCTCCAGCAGCAGAGTCCCTCGTGGAGGGACTGCATTACTGTCACAGTACTCATACAGACATCCAAGACTGAGGAGTCCAAGAAAAGCTTGTTTGAAATAGCTGGAGACAGATGCTGATGAGCATTGTCAATCACGTGCCTGTCTTTAGTTCTTTGTATAAGGGATATTCATTCTTTTAAAAAATGATTAATTATTTGGGTTAGAAATGTGCATTTAACTGTAGAGAGTCCTGGTAATTATTACTTGGGGTGAAGGTACATACAACATACATTCAGTTTCTGTAAGCAGAATTTTATGTACCTTCATCTTAGGCTCTTCACCTTTGAGTTACTTAAGGATCTCTGCCAAGAGCTAGCTAAACCTGCCTTCTTACTATGAAAGAAGACAGGAACTTTTTTTTTCCCCCTTCATTGTTAGGAGCAGAATGAAGTAGTGTACTTAGTTCAGTCTTAGATTTTTTACTAAAGTTTTACTCTTTTACCTTGCCTAATGATAATTTTCCTCTTATTTTAATCTGGATCATGAGAAACCTCTATTGTTTTGGTACGAATAGGATTTACTTGATTATTTTTTTCCCAATTTTTTTGCAGCTTGGGGGTTTGTGCAGAGCCTGAGGAAAAGAACTGAGAGGGTAAAGAAAACATAGCTCAACATCTTGTGTTCCTCATGAGCAAATGAATCACAGTTACAGTTAAATATGCGATGACATTTGCAAAGATGTACGGTACAGATGAACTGAACCTAACTCATTCTTAACAGACTTGTTTTAAAAGAAATGTAAATATTAAAGGAGAATAAGACTTATTTTTCCTTCTGCTGTCCCTCAAGACTCCTTGCTAAAGCCTTCCTCAGCACACTGTGGGCCTGATCCTGATATGCTTATGTGCAATTGATCATTGCCTTCTCGTAGTATAAAAGGAACTTAAAATGCAAATGTAAATAACTTACACCAATATTAAGCGATGTTGTGATGCCAAAGCAGTGTAAAGAGGCCTTAATGTAAATGAAAATCAGACTCTGTATGTTTATGTGAATTACACATCTGCAAAATATCTATAATATAGAACATAACAGTTGTTTAATTTTTACCTAATTAGAGAGGCTTGAAAACATCTGGTAGTTGACACCAATCCATTTTTTCCATTGTATCCTTTCTTGGTAAGTTGGGAATGGAATACAATATATCCCATGAGATGCTCTTTAGTTTATGACAGGTGTGCATTTCCTAGCTGGCCATTGCATGACACTATTTGTTTCCCACAGATACAGCTGGAAATACATTTATTTGGCAGTGAGGAATTGCAAGGGAAAGAAAAACTAGTTTTGGAGGAAACTTACATCAGAGATGTAGATATATAATGTTTGCACAGAAATCTCAATGTGGCATTTCATAAGTTTCACAGGCATTTGCTTTGTCAACCAAAATATCATAAATTTAATAAAGAGGGTTGGTGTATAATTTCCAACATTAGTATAAAAGGAAAATGAAAATGTATGCTGTTTGACTATAATCACCCCCCTAGCATATGTAACTGGTTTTATTTAAGCTGTGAGTGAGTTACTCCTGTTGTGCTTTCTGCTGCTTGGAGTAAGGGGAACAGTGAAGTTGGCCGACTGCTGACCAAGGGGTGGTTTGGTCTACATGTGAGGTCCATGGGCATGGGGACCACAGAACTGAGCTTTCTCCTCATTCCTCTTCCTAGGAGATGTGGGAGCCGTTGGGATGCAGGAGAGAGACTGAGGGAAGAGCTTAACGTAACTCAGCATGGAGACTCTTATCTTCTGAGGAAAGAAAGGACAGCTCTAACAGTGTTTCTCGCAGTGTGCTCTGCTTTAGCAATGGCATCGGTCTGGCATTTAGACCAGACTAGTAAACTCAACAGGGCTAGACCATTACCTGGCCCTGAGGCCAATATATGTGGAGCAGCTCATAGCTGTGCTGTTAAACTCCTACCCTCCAAAACAGTCATGCAGACCACCTATTAGCAATAGACCTAAGTTAACTTCCAAATTGTGCCTGGAAACAGTTTGAGAGTGTTCCCTGTAGCCTAAGTCAAATCCATACTAGAAGTGAATGATGCACACAGCCAAATTATAGTGCCCGGGAGCATCCCCTTGTGTCATTTACTGTTACAGGCATAGTTCGAATGTTCCCGTTTCATTTATTGTTCTTGACTCGGAGTTTCCCTAGAAAAGCAGAAGAGAACAAATACAAACTTGTGAAAATGTCTAGTTTACCTAAACTTCATGGCATAAAAAAGGCAATTTCTCTAGTCTAGAACTTTTTTCTTGCAACACTTCTATTGTTGAAAGAGGAAGCTCTCTTTTATAAAAGCTTCCACAAATCTTTTAGAATGGAAAATGTCATGTAGCTGTATGCCATATAAAAAGATATAGGATGTGTGTGTGTGTTTCAATCCCATACGAGTGCCCCACGAAGCATATGCACTCAGATTGCAGGTGGTGGGATCCTACTGCTGTGTAGCCCAGGCTCCCTCCTTGTCCTCAACCAAAGGAAACTACTACATTTAGGATTTTTCCCCTCAGGTGCACGAAGGAAGAGGATTGATTTCCTGTATTGGATTTGGCACACACACACAAAAAAATCTGTCAAAGCTGTGTAATTGGGAAGGAATTACTTTTTCCCCCATATGGAAGAACCTTCACTCCTGGTAGAAACAGGCCTGATTCAAATGCTGCTGTATATAGAGAAGTGAGGTTGGTGTAAGATTCTTACGATTATTTTTCTCTGAACAGTTAATGTTTTCTCTTAATTCAAATTTTTTTTTTTTAAATTAAGCTTCTGTCATTCCTAAGTTGTTTCTTGCCCTGACCAACCCCCTCTCCCTCCCCACAAAAAGCCAGTGCTTGATCTGATGACATTGTCAAAATGGATTTATGGATTTGTTTACCAGCTAGGATTTAGAATGGGATGAAACCAGTTTGCCTCTGGGAAAGGATATGATGGATGCTGTTTCCTGAGAGCTGATTTTTGTCACAATTTTTTTAACATGGATTGCTAATAGAAAATGATTTGTAACTAATGGAATTTGAGGGTAAAAAGCTATGTTCTTATATAATGTCTGAAAATGGCAGCCTGGCATTTCTGAAGCTGGGAGGTGAAATGTAACAGCTCTGTGAAAAGCATTTCCTCTTTTCCTTTTGGCATGTTTTCACTTATATTCAGGGTGGTCCTGAGGATTTGTGGGCTCAGGGAGAACAGGAAAGATTTCTCATCAAATATTCATTTCCCTCCCATTTTCAACTTCTTTCTTTGTTTCTTCTTTTATACTTTTTTTTTTTTTTTGCATTTTTCTACTCTCTCCTATTGTGACTAGATCTGAAGAGTGGCATCTCAAACATCTGGTTAAGAATATGTCCTGTATCCTTTAGAGGTACCACATGCAACCCTCAGCTCTGTCAGAAACCGAACTGTTGGCATGAACTGGAGGCCTTGGGTTGGTGCCAGTGGCTCCCCAGGGGCTCACAGCCTTGTCAGGGGGCTCTGCTGCTGCTCCCTGTGTGCCCCCTCTGCCTGCCTCAGGGAGAGGAGATGTTTTGCATTGTGTTGACCCTTTCTTCAGCTGCCCATGGCAGATGTGAGGCACTCTTTCTCTCTGCCCTGTTCCTTGCAACTCCACTGATAGACGGTTGTTTTGGTTATTTTGTTTGATTGATTCATTGCTTCTCAAAACTGCACTTCCAGCTTTAGTTTTGGTGCAGTTGTGTTTTCAAGTCTCTAAGTCTTCTCCCAACTGCTTTTCTCAATCACTGCAATCTAATACTCCCTGGTTTTTACATTGAAACGTTCAGGCCTTGTTTCTTCCAAAATACACATATTAATGCTATTAAAACCCCCCACACCTAAAACCCTACTCAGTGACTTCAGAAAAAGGTTTTTATCCATTGTGGGAGGAAAAGAAAGTCTTACCACTTCCATTTAATAGTATCACAGCCAAACCCAATGATGTGAGAGAGCACATTGGCATTGAAATAGCCCTTGCTGAGGAGAAGCACATTCCAGAGGAAATTGATTTTCATGTCACCAACTTATGCATATTTTGAAAATTAGGTTCTGAGCCACAGGGTTTACAGCTGATTTATTTGTCTTTATTTTTTGCTAAACTTGTTCAAATGGATTTTTAGTGAACTGACAAGTTGCCTCTGAGATGGGCTGAGGAAAGGTTCATCCAAAGAATGTATAGTACAGCACGATGTGTAAGCAGAGGTCCAGACAGCCTTGTGAAGTGCATAAGAACTGTTGATGGCAGTGTATGACTAAAGCCCAGCAAAAAACTCTGGGATTTGTAAAGCCTAAAGCTGGGAAGTGATAATGTGGTCTGCTCTCTGTATTTCACAAGCTGCTACACTTCATCCCATTATCCATGTTGAACTCAGTGCTTCCTGTTTAAGTAAAACATGCTTTCCAAAAGGCATCCGGTTTTGATCTGAAATTAAGCAAGGTTTGCTTTGATAGCTATTTTCTGATGATTGACAAAGTCCAAACAAACGTTTACTTTTAATTGAACTTTATCTGGCATCAGCTTCTGACCATTGAGAATTATGCTTTTCAATTAATGAGCCTGCTATTTTCTCCCATGATGTATCTGTGCTGCAGCCATGTCACCTTACATCTCCTTGGGAGGCTCAGTCTTTATGTCTGCCTCCTGGAGATATTTTCTATACCTCAAACTCTTTCTTTCCTACCTTTCACAATTCTTTCTAAAGCATTTCAGAGATGTGAAATGTGGATTATAGCCAGCATCTTAATATGTTACTGTCTGTCTCCTGGTAGTTATGTCAATAAAGAAAATCAGTTATTTGGCATAACATATAAAATTTGAATGCATCCAATGGATAATCTCCATATACATTAATTTAAGAGTACGAATTCAGTCAGTTTCAAGTGAAACTTCCAGTTGGTGACAGCTTGCCTCCTGTCACATCAGTATGTATATGGCTGGTACTGGTTTTGCAGGATTCTGTAACTGTTTTAGCCTATGCCAGAAAGAATTTTTTCATGAAACTGCTACATGCTTTAAATTAAAAATTTCTGTTCACCACATACTGTGAAATGTTCTCTTCATGTTCTCATCAGCAGTCATAAGGTGTTTGAAATTATGCTGGTTTCTCTTTTTGAAAAAAAAAAAAAGAAAAGGAGATTCTTCTAGTCTAAATTGGTTTTTGTTTGTGTTTTCTTCGATAACATGCTTTAGGGAAGGAGTGAAAGAAGAGGAGAAAAGCCTAGGAGAAGGTACAGATAACTCTTTAACTGGTACGGTTGTTTACTCTCAGGCTGGAAACTGGTGATAACAAAGGTGTCATTCCCATGCTGCCAGCCTTCTCTCAGCTCAGATGACTTCAGCCTTGTGGAATCTCCTGCACCTCTTGGCAGCCTGAGGGAGATAACGTTCCTCACCAAAGAACTTCTTTGCCTTGCCTTGCTTTCCTTAGCTGGCATGGCTTCCCTTATCGGAGCCATTTCACTTCAGAAAGCGTGCATCCATGGAATATAAACTTGGCAGTGGTTTTGATAAGTGCTGTTTGTACTGCACATGGTCAATGCTTTTCGCTGTCATTACTAGCCTCCTAATTGTGTCTGGAATTCTGCAAATGTGAGGAATTCAGGCTAGACGTGGCCTAGATTTTTGAGGGCATTTGCACTTTGACCCTTTTTAGGAGATGATTGAAGGGGGCTGCTGGAGTTATTAGTTTTCTTTATCCCTCTCCACCTCCCTTCTCCAAATAAGTCCCCCCCTAAAGTATTCACTGGAAGATGTCTGCTTGCACAGCAGAGTTAGTGCTAGGAAGGCATGCCAGTGATTCTGTGAGTAATGTATTCATCCCAGTTATCAGAGAAAATAGACTTTTTGTGAAAGAAATATTGTAGAGATAGAGATAAGTTGCTAAGTGTTGCATTTCTTTCATAAGGATATATAGGAGAGAGATTTTATTACCTGTTCCTGTCCGTCTCCCCACTCCCACTTGGAGGTGGCTCGCTACTTTTGCCAGCATGTTGTATTCTGCACATGCCAAATCGCTGTTTCTTAGTTATGTACTGGTAAAGTTCAATCTTCTGGTGATTTGTGTATCGCAGCTCTTGCGGGAATGTTTGTAAAACTAGTCTGCTTGGGTTTTTGCTCTTTTCTGTGATCAAAGGGATGAACTAGGCAGATGTTCATGACACACAGCCCATGATGTGCTCAGTGACACCACCTGGGGAGCCCACAGGGGCAGGGTGTGACCTGTTTAGAAAAATACATGCCTGGAAACTAGCAAAAGGTGCTCAGAATATTTGTGTGCTGACATCTTGTGTCCATTACTTCCTAAGTTATGTGACGACTCAGACTGAAAGTTTAGCAATGTTGAAAAAATGAAGTCACCGTTTCTATCACGTTTTGGAAGAAGCTTCCAGAAATGAGCTTGATGTGGTTGAGCAGATCTCAATGTATGACATTATTTTTGTGTTTTCATTAATACATGGTTTTAATCTCACAGAACTGAGTTGCTGAGGGCTGATGTGTGAAGTGACCCTGATTCTACAGAGTTTGGAGAAAATCAGGAGGTGCTTGGTGGTTTCAGTTGCCATATGCTTCAGAATGAACTTGGTAATTTAGGTTCCCTACCTTTCATCTCATAACTGTCAATGTGAGAGCTAAAGAAACCTATTTGTTTATTAAAGTAATATCTTAGTCTCACTCTGTAGTTTTCTTCTGTGAAATGCATATTGGAACTAAAACAGTTGCATTAGCACGACCTTGCACTGTCTTCGTTTGGTATCGCAGTGATCTGAGTGGATTACCTCTAAGAGCCAGGTAATCCTTCCCTCAAACTGCGGCAATATAGCCAGTAATAAACAGCACCATAAAACTGACATCGCTTCGCCAATGTTTTTCTTTAGACTTAAATGATGGTTTGTATGTGCTTCGAAGAGAGAATTTGTCCCATTAGAAAGGCTGGGAGAAGCCACCTGGAAAGTCAACTCATCTACAAGTGCATGTTTTGAGCCTAGGGTAGTTAAATCATTTAAAAAGACAGAGAGGGAAATAGGGTAGAAAAAATAAATGTATACAGCTCCTCTGTCTTGTACATTTTGCAAGCAATAGCCAGAGGGATGGCTTTGACCTTAATGTAAGATTCACTTACAGCACCATGGATTTATCTTGCCTGATAGTTAATACTGTTAATATTTATGAAGAGCAGGTTGTTTATCCAGAACACTTGCTTCCTTTCTAAATAAATCATACTCTTAAAGGCCAGTCTTTTACCATGCAAAATGATGGGGTGTTGTTCTGGATACAATAGAAATACATTTTTTCCACAGCTGAAAAGGAAATATGCATTTTCAATTTGACTCCGATCTGTTTGCATTGCAGTAGCATTTGAAATCTCAGGCTGAAACTTCCCATTAGAATGAACTTTGTTATAGTAGACATTATTTAAATATTTAATGTGGCATTAGTTAAATTCTGCTAGCAGACAGTCACAGATGACTGTACATATGTACATAAAGAAGAGTAAAATAATTTGCCTAAAGTCATAAAATAACAAACTATTGGCAGAACTCAGACATTTAGATTTGTTATCTGGTCCCCTGAACCTAGACCCAGTTGCAGATTGACTGATGTTATAAATAAATATACATCTCTATAGGACGATATTCAATGAACTTCCTCTCTGATAGCCAGACTACAGTAGCTGAAAGGGGCTCTTTTTTAGTTACATGCAAACAAGTGCCTAAAGTATTAAAGTCCAAGCCATGGAATAGATCTTTGGAGTTTCATGCAGATCACTTAAATCTCAGAAAACACAAGTTTAGTAAGTGGCTTACTGCTGTATAGCCTCAGGACTGAAAAAGCAGGCACTCCATAGCTAGCTCCAATAGTGTTCCCTTTTAAGATATTGACTAGTTTATTTATAGTTACTTTGCTTTTTGTAACGGGGATAATGTCAATGACAAATGAATGTTGTAAGAAAAAAAACACTGGTTTTAGAACTTTTTATATATAGACTGTCATATTCGGTGTTCAATGTTATAAATAGCAAGTTGATTTTATATGGGAAGAATTTACTTCGCATAAACATTTTACATGTTTTTAATAAATTGAGAATAAATGTTTTGGGGTTTGTATCCAGCTTAGAATGAAAATACAGAGAGCAAAAATGTGGTGGAAGGGAGTAATGAGAGCATGGGAGAAGATGAAGGAATGACAGCAGCAACACGAGAAAGAATGAGAGACATCCTGTTGGGCAGAAAGGGACAAACCTAAATCAACTGGACAAATTTATTTCTTTATCTGTTTATTTATTTATTTAACTGCTAGCTGTATAGTCTTTTCATAGGCACAATAGAAAAGTCAGAAAAGAAATACGTCAGAGATTACAGGAAATGAATTTGCAGGCCATATCTGGCCAATGTACCATGGTTTCCCCATTCTTGACCTAGATTAAAACCTGCTAAGATATCCACATTTCTTAGGGTGGAAAAATGGAGGTTACTTCCTATGCTCTGCGGCCTCTGGGTAGTGTGCACTCCTCCTCTGTGCTTGGCCTTCTTCCTGTGGTAGATATCACAGGTTTCTCCCTTGCTGGAAAACCAGTGTTTGTACTGGATGGAAGTCAGGAGAGGGAACTGTATGTGTAGGCATTAATTATAGGAATCAGGTTCATAAGCTCTCCCTGTTAGAAAATTAAACACAAGTTTCAATTTTTGCAAAGCTGCTATTTCCTCCACGCCTATTTTCTTATGGCAAGAGATTTGTACCATTTTTCTGTGGATTAATGAGTGCCACTCGGCATTTAACAGCAATATGATAAGTCAGATTTCTTCAGGCTTTCTAAAAGGGCCCTTGTTTGTTTCCCACAGCTTCAGCGGTTGCTCCTAAAATTCTCTGAAGTGGAATAGAAACAGCAATATCATCCTGGTGTTTCACTGCAACGTCTGCTGATGCTTGTTGAGTTCGGAAAACCTGAATGCAGAGACTGCTTTAGGGCAATGGACAAGTTGGAGTTACACCAAGTCCCGTCTCAAATGGTGCCTGCAGGGGATGGCATGGAGGGGCTTGGTCTCCTGCTGAGGACTGGGAGGACTGCAGCCATGGCTGCGCAGGGGAGACTTGGCCTGCTGCAGAATAAGGAAGAGCTAATCCTGTGTTTGGCCACAGGATGAGTTGTCAGCGCATCGCTGGCTGGTTCGAGCTTGTGAATGGATGCGTTATAGGCAACTATGCTGGGTTAATAAAGCAAAAGGAAGGCAACACTGGGGACTTTGGATGAGTCTGTGTAAAACCCTAAAAAGAGAGCTGCTGGCAACCTATGGTTTACTTTGGACATCCTCAGTAACAGGAAAAGTCAAGGAGCTTTTATTTCTTAATTCTTCTAGTGTGTAGTAGAGAGGTGGTTGTTAGGGGGATGCCTTTCAGCTAGCCACATTAACTGAGGTGCTGCAGTCTCTTCCATAAAGCCTGTTGCTGTAGAAGAGTTGATATGTGAACTGAGGAAAATTTGTCATTATGCTACTGAAGCTAAGCATGTCAGCCCTTGCTTTTATATTGTAATTGATATGTCACTGTAAATAAGGAAAGAAAAAACTTAGATTAAAAAGCCTGACAAAACTGACTTTTTCTTCCTCCTCCATACTGTCTGAATCAATTATTGTCACACAGATGTGTAACTCATCTTCCTTTTAATCAAGTGCAAAATATAAAATGAAAGTCAAGGTATTAAGCTCTTTTCTCAAACTGCTGAGATGATTAGGTTCCAATTTGATGTTTTAATTTCCTATCTCGGGACTGTTCCTGTTTTGCCGCAAGAGGAATGCCTTAAGAGAGTTAGCTCTATAATTCCCTGGACTTTCACAACACCGTTCACAAGTCTGAATAACCCCAGACACTATCCTGGCTTCCAGCTTGTGTTTTTGACAACTATTTTCAGGCTGTCGTATTTCTGCCTTTGAGCACTAGCCTGATTGATATCCAGACTGGAAAAGCTGAAGCTGCTAATCCGTATTTTGCCTCATGTGAATGCAGATGATCCTTCCATAGTTTGTGGCTTTATGCATAGAGCTGCCCCAGTGGATGGAGTCTGAGCTTGGCACACAGGGCTCGTCATCAGCCTTTTCCAGAGACCCATTTCTTTCGGTGCGTTGACAGGGTGGCAGCGTGTCTGACAGTGCTGTCACCTCCAGCATCCTCCCGTGTGATGTGCGGTGTCCCGTGGCTCCCATGACAGGCATTCTCACCCTCTCAGCTGAGGCATTGTCACCACCTCATTCCAGTTTGGTAAAATTTAAGGTTCAGATCCTTTATTTGGGGTCAGCGATGGTTGTAAACACCTTCCACCACTCCCAGGGTCTGGTATCTTTGTTTGCTTTGTTTCCTGCATTATGTTTTAGAGACTCAAGCCTACTTTGATGCTTCATCATCAAAGAGAGAAACCTTATCAGGAAGGCAGCAGTGGTTCCCTTTTCACCACTCGCTCAAATCCATAACTGCTGGTTCGCTGCCCCTTCTGTGGGGCCATCTGCAAAAAAGGATGCTGGATCCCACAGAGCCCCTGGAGCAACACCAGCCCACTCCCTTCCAGCACCCTGGGAAAGCAGAGGGTGTCTGTTTCGTGACCTCTAAGTAATTGTTGAGTGTCATCTGCTATAAGCTGTGGGAAATGGGGACACTTCTGAGTCTGGCCCTGCTGGAACTTGGAGGGAAACTGGACACTGCTGCTACCTGACCAGGCAGAATCACTGCTTAAACCAAGAAGGGAAACCAGCAGAAGGGACTCTTATTTTTTACATTACTGATGAAGTACTTGATATATAGTAAATTTACAGACAGTTCAGGCAAAAGAAACAATATCATGAAATATGGAATGGCACAAAAAAAAATTAAGCACAACTGATATACTTTAAAATAAAGATCAAAGACCCTAAGAACAGTTTGAAAATTATTTAAAATGAGGAGTCAGGCTACTGCATCTGCAGGAGCTAAATTGAATCCTAGGTAAGAAACCAAGTGAGGCAGGAATCACGATTAGTAACAGAAGGCTGTATCTGCGTTAGCCAGAAAGGTGGTGTAACAGGAGCTCAGCTGTTGATGCTGAAACGTGATGCCTGCACTGCACCCTGTTTGGAAGTTTTGCTTTGATCTAGCTCTAGTCTGGGCCTTTGGACTGAACATCCACTGGCACGTTGAGGGCACTGCCAGCTTAATTTAATCCGCGAGGAGTTCAGTGTGTACGCTCCCATCACCCAAACAAAACACGGGAAGTGGAGACACTGGGACGCTCGCTGCAGAAATGCACTGTGTTAGGGTGTTTGTTCAGAGTAGAAACCATGCTGGGGTTCTAGTGAGAGGTAAAGATCAGTACCTGCCAAGCCAAATAAGTCCCTGTATACAGTTCATAGGCAGGACTCTGAGTTGGGTCCACGGAGCATCTTGGCGAAGTGGAGGAGGCAAGGCATGTGGAATGCTGGTCCCAGGCTCCATGCAAAAAACAGCGCAGGTAGCTGCATGTGCTGAGACATCACAAGCCGAGACCATGCCCAGCATTTGGGAAAAGAAGTTAAGACTCAAAAAAATTCTACATTTTTTGGAGGTGGCAGGAAAAGATCCTTCTCTTGGAAAGTCATATTGTCTGCTTATTAGTAATCTGAGCTCTCAAGAGCATTGCCCAAGATGTTAGGTACTTTCAGATCGAGTCCAGACGCCAACACTACAGCAGAAACAGTGATAGTAACACTGAACAGCTCCAGTCCAGTCCATCTTGCTTCCCTCCCCCCCCCCAAAGAAAAGACAGAGAAGAATAAGTATATAAAACCAAGATCTTCACTTTTTCACAAAGAAAAAAGGAACTAAGGAGGACACCTTTTGGTAGCACAGAGTCCCAAAACTCTGAGGGAAGTATATGAGGAAGATTGTTGTGGAAAGGTGAACTCTTTCTTTTCTGTGCAATAAATAGTTAAAAAGTCCAGCTACTACATAATTGGTCCACTTTTAAAAAGTACATTTCTCCTAATCCTCAAAAAAGGGCTAAAATGAATGGCTATTCTTTCTTCTTATTACAGGAAAAGATGGTAATGTGCAAATTTTCCTGTAGCCCTATCTAACAAGTTGGCAGAAAGTAAAATCGAAATGAGTTAAATACTTACGGAAACTACTCTCAAGTTGCATAGTTACACTGACAAATGGTACCTGGGAAGCATGGGCTGCTGTTGGATAACTTTTCTTTTTTAAACAAAAAGCCAAAATCAAGAATAGCTGCACTGCCTAAAAACTGGTGATAGAAGCAGTGGGGTCAGTTATTCAGAACTGAATGAACTGTTGACATTTCCCCATGCCCATACACACACACACACACAGAGACTAGGTATGCCTAGAGTTTGACATGATGCTGTATCCTCTCAGCTGCTGTTCCTGTGTGAAAATGTTGTTGTAGCTACCTGTGACAGAAAATAATGCAAAAAGCAAGGTTGCTGCAAGAGGTGGTGAGGTTGAGCCCAGATGATGGTGCTAGGGATAACACTTTTTCCACATCCCTGTGTTTAGCTGTTTTGCCTAGCAAGGTCTGAGAGAGAAAATTGCTCCATCAAAGTGGTTTCACAGAGCCACAGCACAGTGTGTATGAGAAATAATGGGCTCTTACAGTTCCGATGTCTGTAGGGAAACCCGTGAGTCCTGACAACTCACAGTAGGTCTCCTCAGGACGGTAGGATGCCATGGAAAGAGGAGTTCTAGGAGTAAAGTGTCCAAATTCTCTACGATGAACTGAGTATACCATTTTCAATTTTGGAACAGACTTGGTTGATGCTGGAGTAGGGGATCATGGTCCATAACCCATGGCACTATGCAAACACATTCTGTAGGTACTGACCTTTCCTGAGTAACTGCCAAAATGCCGTGCTTAGTCACTCTGCTGAACCTGCACTTGGACTGAAACAGCAGAGCTAAGGTCAAAGGCAGAGCTCTATGGGTCCAAAGTAAAATTCACTCAAAGTCCCGGGTCAGAAATGAACTAAAGTATCAAGGTTGAACTGATTTAGCTGATGCTCTGGCAGACTTCGATAGCAGAGCTGCTTAATGGAAAAAAGAGCCATGTGCACCAGTTACAAAGGGTCACTGAGTTACGTGGTATATTGGGTATCTGTCTCATCACGTCTTGTGCATTTTGTTGATGTTACCAAAGACCTTTATAGTGGGGTGTGGGTGTACGTAGACCTGTATTGCTGTACTGGTAAGTGAAGAGAGGTGAACATGCACGGCACAAGGCAAATGCTAACTGCGTACTGCTGCGTGTGCTGAGCAAATAGGTAAGATTCCTTAGGGGTTTTAGAAGATGGATACATTCCCCTGTATTTTTGACAACAGTATGCTAACAAAAAGAAAAAAGAGAAATAAGAGGATTTAAATTGTCTCTTACAGATTTGAAAGCCTCACATGATGAAGCATTACAGATTTTCCTGAAAGCCTTTCATGGCTTTAATAAATTTCATACCAGCCATACCAAATTAAGCAAAAAAGAAATCCAATTACAAAGGGAGCCATCTTTCAGTAGTATATGCTGAATGTTTTTCTGAATGGAAAGACCCTTCTTCTCCCCTGTTTTGATTTAGCAGCGAAAAACTGATATTCCTGCACTTACTCCTGCAAATAAGTGGGGTAGCCTGTAGCTAAAAATCTTCCGATTGAACTTTGGAGCGAAACAAATTGCTAAACCAATGTATTCAGAATATTTGTTCTGGTAATGATATTGATTTGCGTAAAGCTCGGTAAATCTGTCTTAGATTTCTAAGGAAACTATTCCTAGATTTCTCTTAGTTTTATCCTGATACAGGGAATACACGCATCGATATTCTGAGCAGATGTCTTTGAGATTTTTGACAACTGGTCAGCAAAAACAACTTTTTCAGTGATGTTGTTAGCCGTGTCTCCGACTAAGTAATTTTCTCTGAGCAGCTATTAAGGTGATCCATGAAGATTCTTTTGGTCCAAATTAGGTACTGAATAATGCATATTTATGAATAATGCATATAGAGAGGGGAGGAATTAAAAACTCTTGCAGAGGCCTGTCAAAAAAGAATGTCTTTTTTTCCTTGATGTGTTGGAGTGAAGTTGATAGCAACCCTATAACTTGAGATGTAAGAGGGTTACATTTTCAAATGTTGGTAATTTTATTAAAAAAATATGACACAGGACATAACTGGAAACAAAAAAATGAAACAAAACTGCTAACAGAAGTTATAATTTCTAAATTTGCAGGCATCGTCTCATTTGATATGCATGCAAAGTAGCCAGTTTGAAATGTTGATATTGTTTGTTGTTTAGAACTATAATACTTCTTGCTAGTTTCTCTTTTTCTTTTTTTTTTCCTAAGCTGTTTCCAAGATTGAAAAAGAAGTGTAGCAACATCCTAAATATTTGAGCATAATGAAATAATATTATGATTTGAAAGTTGAAACTCATGTGGTTTTGAATTCGGAAATCCTGGGGACTCGGAATTGTGGTTTGTGAATATGTCTTGTATGCTGTACTGGGTTATTATGAGAACTTCTATTTTTCTTTATTACTACATTTCACTGATTAAGAGATTCCTTCACTTGATACATTAAAGACAGGGTAAAATTGAATTAGCTTAACTCACTGAATTTAGGGATATACCTATCATGATCATAGAATCCTAGAATGGTTAGGGTTGGAAGGGACCTTCAAAGGTCATCTAGTCCAACCCCCCTGCAAGGAGCAGGGACATCCCCAACTAGATCAGGGTGCTCAGAGCCTCATCCAACCTGGCCTTGAACGTTTCCAGGGATGGGGCTTCCACCACCTCTCTGGGGAACCTGTTCCAGTGTTCTACAACTCGCATTGTAAAAAATTTTTTCCTAATATCTAATCTAAATCTACCTCCCTCTATTTTAAAACCATTACCCCTCGTCCTATCACAACAGGCCCTACTAAACAGCCTCTCCCCATCTTTCCTGTAGGCCCCCTTGAGGTACTGGAAGACCGCTATCAGGTCTCCCCGGAGCCTCCTCTTCTCCAGGCTGAACAGCCCCAAGTCTCTCAGCCTGTCCTCATAGGAAGGGTGCTCCAGCCCTCTGATCATCTTCGTGGCCCTCCTCTGGACCTTCTCCAACTGGTCCATGTCCTTCTTGTGTTGGGGGCTCCAGAACTGGACACAGTACTCCAGGTGGGGTCTCACCAGGGCAGAGTAGAGGAGGAGAATCACTTCCCTCGACCTGCTGGCCACGCTCCTCTTGATGCAGCCCAGGATGCGGTTGGCCTTCTGGGCCGCGAGGGCACATTGCCTGCTCATGTTGAGCTTCTCATCCACCAGCACTCCCAAGTCCTTCTCCTCAGGGCTGCTCTCGATCCATTCTCTGCCCAGCCTGTATTTGTGCCTGGGATTGCCACTACCCAGGTGCAGGACCTTACAGTGCTCCAGTGGCAGTGTTCCAAGTTTTCTAGCTTTATTTCTCATTGACTATAAAGTTGACTTTGAAAAATTTGTTAAATGTTGATGGCCAAGTCTTTGCTTGTGTGAGACTTCTTGCTGTGGAACCCCATTCTGAGCAGCTGACTTTTGTGACAAGCTGGTATCAGGGAAACTCACTTTTGACAGGCACTTCAGACATTGCAAACTGAAGGACTTTTCTTCAATCAGCCCCCTACTAATTGTTCAGAGTTACATCTAGACATTTTTTGGGGGGCATACCTTGCATGCCCTGGGATTCTGGTCCATGCATTGCTACAGATCTTGCCTGACCTGTATATTTGTTCTTCCTTTCTGTGGAAAGTCGGGAATGATGTTGTGTGTTCTGGTTTTGTCCTGATAGGGAATTGGCTGGGGCATAGAGCCAAATGCAAAGCAAGGAAACATTCTCAAGTTCCCTGGTCAGATATAGTCTGAGACCTCACCTATGAGAGCAAGTATTTATCCCATATATATACATCTCTTTGACGTGAGGTCATTAATGGGCAGCAGTGGATTATACTGTCTGGAACTTCCATTTGTTTTTGCATTGTTAGAAATCCTGAGATAGTGGTTCCTTTAAATTACCCAAAATTCTCTAATGTTTTTCATGTTTAACCAATTAAGATAGGTGATTATTGCTTTTGAGATATGAAGTTACTTGTCTGAAATTGAATTAAAGCTTCTTTCCTAGCTAGTGAATCATGTGAGGTGTCTAACTCATGCATTCTTTCTTTTAAAATGTTGGCAATTTTACTAAAAAAATTATGATGTAAATAGGCTGAATGGAGACAGTAGATTAAATTTTCTTGTAAAGTCACCCAAGAAGCCAGAATCCCCTGCCTGTGTAGAAGGTAGTATCCATACTGTTATTGCAGGGGCTGTAAGAGAGCACAGTTTTTGATAGCACTAATAGCTCTGCTCTCTGTCCTCTGTTGCTGGGGATCAAAAGGTCACCTGAGCTTTGTGAGCCTCTTAGGCCTGGGTGGTAAAGCTGTGCGGGTTTTTGTGTCCCACTATACATTATGGTTTACAAGACAGCCTGGTTTACAGAGAAATGCCGTGCCAAGGCCACATGTGGCCCTCTTGACCTCTCAACTCGAATGAGTAAGCTGCCTTTAAAGCCGAATCTAGAATGTACATTTAATTGCTCTTACTCTGCTGTGAGATGCATAAACTCTGCCACACTTCCTCTAGAAGTGTATACTGTGTAACAAAACATTATTTTGTTACTTCCATGGAAAAGACCATGACTTTTTACTGTTGACCACAGCTGTTTACTGTTGAGTTTCTCAGTGGGTGAAACATTGACTGGTTTGAAACTAGTGGAAGTTCTTTATTTAACCTCAGTGAATTTTATGCATGGTAGAATTTATTCCTAATGAAACAATTCTGTCAAATTTATCCGTCACTTGGAATTAAAACATGAGAATTGTATGTAGTGTTAATTCAGTTTACGCTATATAGAACGTGAAAAGGCAACAAAGGGAACGTAACTCTGCTAAGTCCCAAGTACTCAAAGAGGACAGCAGACAGTTCATCTGAGTCTGCATATCCAAGGGGAAATGTTATGATAGAGGTGTCATCTGACCACGCCCTCCACACATTCTCCATGACTAATTTACAGCTATAAATTTATACTCTGAAGTCTTCATCTTACAATATCACTGTGATCTGAATGCAATACTTGAGGCCCCTACTTTTGCTCCTTGCTAGGTATCTATGAGCCAACATATACCGATCTGCATGGCAAATCTGTGTTTCTAATGAATTACCTTAGCAAAGCAGTTCAAGTGCTTCAATTAAACCAGTAATTCAGATGTCTCTTGTTCTCACTTGCCAAGCAGAGCTTGAGCTGAGTCTTGGCGAACAATGGAAACTGATATTCCATGACATATCCCCATCCAGTATCTGCCTTACCTAACTTATACCCAAACATGTGATGCACCTTTTCTATTGCTATCTCCCCCTGAGCAACTTAATTGAATCTTTCATACCTAATCCTGCTTAAAAAACAGAAACTAAGCTATGTGGCACCTGAGAGCCCGCAGGTGTTTTGGAAGAATCTCTAGCTACTTCCACATGGGCCGAGCACCACACAAAAAATGCATTTGTAGTCATCTTTTGAACATTTGGCTGTCAGGGTGGGGAATGTTTGTTTCAGGTGGTGGCTAGATTATACACCTGGAAAAGGAGGGACCTGTGCTCTGCAGTCCTGCCTTTGCTAGGAGGGTATCCCATCTATAGATCCGCTCTCCAGGATAACCTGGCTGTGGGACTACATGGAAAGTCATGTGGGCAGGCAGGGAAAGCCAGCACTGCCCCTTCAGCTGAACAGCCAGGGTAACTTTTCTGAAAGCAGGACAGTCAGTCCTTGCTTAAGACTGTTTCCTGGGGGCAGAAGAGGGAGGAGAGGCTGTCATGACAGAGTAATTGTGTGGCTCTTCCGCTTCTGATATCTTGGCTACTGAGCATGGCATTGTATAGGCTGTAAGGATAAACTTTGTGCCCTGGATAAGAGTAAAACTGCAGAGATGCTCTTATGGTCATCACTTTTGCTTGGTTATGTATGGGTGTCTCCTTACTCAAAACGCCTCTTTTTTGGCTCAGGCTCTGAGCCACCCTGTATCCTCGTGTGCCAGGGAGCCATTAAGGCCGGGGCAGCCTCGTTGCTAACTTTGGGCTTGTGATTCCTCACTGGAGATGAAGTCCCTGAAAGTTTAGGAGCCCACAGCACCTAACTAGTAGGTGCGAAAGAAAGCCAGTTTACTGGGTTATGGTTTCTATGGAAGCCACTCTGTAGTACTCTGATAGATGCTGGTTATGTCTGGGCCAGCCTGTTTGGGCTCTCTCTGTTTCAAGGAGCCTGGGGTATAAGAGCAGGCCCGAGTAAACTAGTACTGTATTTTTCAGTGATGGAAGTGTTCAATAAAGCGGGAAAATATCTTGTCTCCAAACCAGTCTTAACAAAGTTTCAGCAGAACTATCTTTAAAAATACTGCTGATAATATCTTAAAGGTAAATATTTAATTTAAAAAATGAGTACATCTTGATTCCTTTTATTTCTGTGATAGTTAGGTACACAGGATTAATTTGTTTGACTAATTTTTCCTGTTACAATAGTATAATCTAATCCAGGTAAAGGTACACAACTATTCAAAGCTTTTAACATTTGCTTTCAATGTTAACTCTCCAGCTGTGGTTAGAAAAATAATTCTTTCAGAAATCTGATCTGCATTGCTTCCTTTTGTAGTGCTTTTGGCTTCTTTTGGCTCTCTTCTAAACCTGCAGTAATGGCGTTCCTCTGTTATTCATATTTACTTTCACAAATCCTAGCTAAAGAATGCAAGAAAAAAAGCAAGCTCTCTTCTAAATCAGCAGTGACTTGAAATGAATGGAGCAGAAATACCATTATGCTACATTCTTTTGTGAAGTGCTTTCATTTAGCTCTTGTTAATTAAGACCATTAAACTTCTGAAATTTTATTCATGTTGAAAATGCAGTTCTTTTTCACTAGACACTATTAGGAATAACCTCTAGGAATAAGGAAAACATAAAATGAAGCCTCCAAAGTGGCATGGTTTACTTTGTTTAGCACAAGAAGATGGTAGTTCTAGTATTTTGCTTGATACCATCCTGTAAAGGAAATATTTTCCAGTCATAAACCACTTTTATACTATCTTGAGGCAAATAACCAGTCACACCAATAACCTACTCTCGCACATTATTTCAAAACAAATTTAAACAGGATAGAACAGTGCATTAAATGCATCACAGCCGCTACATATACTCTTCAGCTTTGATTTACTTCTGTTACCGTAAAACCAGCTTTTTATAAATGGATGTTTCATACTTTCCATTCTAAAGTATGACATACAGTGAGATTCGCTTTTCCCTTAAATAATGGTTTTGCCACTGTGGATCCTTATCACAGCTGTTGAACAGTGACTCCAGAGCAGATAATTTCAGCAAAGACAGTACAAAATCTGTGACAGCTTCTTGCTCAAACTGAATCATTGTTCAGAGGCTCCTTTAAAAAAAGACTTTCAAGTTTTTCGTTATGAAATACAGTACTTTATCTGGTTACATCTACAAGTGATAAATGTCAACCCAAATGGGATTTGGGAAGATGACGCCTTAAAGTGATGTTACTGTGTACAACTGTTGCTTAAGAGAGAAAAATAAAGTGCAAGCCGCAAGCTGCAGGGCTTGTTAATTTAACTAAAATAAATAAATCCAGTGAACTTAGGAAAAGGTGACATAAATTTGTTTCAAGAAAATGTGGATGAGAAAATGTCTTATGTTTAATTGTACTGCATAGTCTGTCTCTAATAGAGATACTGGTTTGTTGTCCTCAGCCTCTTTTTTTTTCCTTGCCACAAGGTAATAAATTAAGAAATGTCCTTAGAGGTCTCTTTGGAAAGCTCTTGATTTAAATTCTTTCTTCCTTTTTCTTATTTCTTCTTTAATTTTAGTATTTTAATTAGAAGAACAATAAACTCCTTTACTAAAGCTCTGGAATAGATCCAAATCAAAAGCTAAAGAATGGCACAGTTAATATTTCTATGGCTTTCAGAAATTTTAATTAGGCAAGGCAAAAATGCTTTCTGGTAAGGTTGATGTTTTAATGGTTGTTGTTCATTTTATTTTGTCTCGTTCTTACTACAGTCTTGTGAAAATAGAAAAACCCAATTTGGATTTTGCCTTTTTATTTTTTTTGGACAATGCTAAAATTTGAAAGTTAGCAAAACATTTAGAAAGCATATCTTCCATTATTTTTTTTCGGATTGATTGTAAGGTTTAAAATTATATTTGTATGTTTAAAAACGTACTTGAAAATATTGATGTGCATAATAAAGGTCTGACTTGCATATTGAGGAGCAGAGTTTCTTCTGTGTTTCGTTCTGCTGATACTAGATGGAACTTTTTGAAGGGTGGAATATTATTCATCATAACCAAGCATTTGAAAGTCAATGAAAAATAATTTAAAAGCCTTAAACAAGAAATATTCTATCAATTTTCTAGAAAAAATAATTTGCCACAAGTTTATACTCACCAAGTATATAAGCTTGGAGATACATTTTCCTGAAATTATCTTATTTTAAGTAGACTTTCTCCATGCCTTCCATTTCTTTTTTTTTTTTGTTTTTTAATTATGCTAAAGTACAGAAGTTTCTGTCAATTCAGGCATTACATTTTAATATATCCATTCAGAAAGAAATTTCTTTTTCTTTCCTAGTGTCTCCTTGTATAGGTATATTACTAAGGAGAAGCATCTGGCTATGAGAACTGTAGAAAAGCTATGTAGGCTGTAATCCTGCAAAAACCATGTGCATGAGGACAATGGGACTACTGATGTCTTCAGTTTCTAAAGTTCAATGTGCATTTAATATTTTGCAGTAATAACTATAAAGGAAAATATTTGCATGGAAGGCATGCTATTGTAGCAGCTAATATCATAAGAAATAGTTTTTCATTGCTTGTGAAGCCCTCTGTTGTATAATAATCTGTGCTTTGGCAGAAAGGAGAATGTGTGCACCAGTATGCACTCCAGCAGGGGAGAAAGATCACATAAAATCTCATATTTTGCAATGTCTAAAATGTGTAGGTTGCTTGCTCTTTTTTTGCATATTTCAGAATCTGAAGTAGCTTATTTTCTGTTCTAGGATATGTGCCAATCTAACACTCCAAGTGACTAGGTATTTCTTCTGTGACCCAAGGCGAAGTGCTGGAGAGGAATGTTATGAAAGAAGCCATGGGGTAATACCTTGATGCCTTTGAAACAGAAAGAGGAAGATTTTGCACAAGATTTTAAAAGGCTTACAGTACTTACTGCTATTATTATGGTGACTATCTCAGTTGTATCTACAATAATATCCCGGATCAAAGTACCATTGTTAGAGGCCATTCAAACTTATAGGGTGAGGGAGTCTGAGAAGAGTTGAGACAAGAAGAAAACAGAAGTGAAGTCATGTGGATAAGGTTATTCTGGCAGGCAGCTGAGGAACATAGCAGAGAAGAACTTTTAAAAGTTGAAATATACTTTAAAAGTTATTTTGTAGGCAATATGTACTTGTAACCAAAAATGCTGTCTTAGAGAGTTGCTTTAAAAGTTCTAATGTGTAAAAATAATTACAATTGAAATATACATTTGATTTTTCCATCAGTAGCTGTGTTTTGATAAATCAAGCTTTGACAAATATTATGAAAACTTTGGAAAGATAACTGAAAAAATATTTTTTGAAAAAAGAAAACAACTTTATAGTTCACGATAGTAACTTTTCACTAGTCACTAGATATTTGACTTAGTTCAGACTTTGGATCTAAACAACTCAAATGCCTGAAAGCCAGATCTAGATCTGACAGATATAGGTGTAACTGTGACAATTTTTTTCCTTGAAACATACAGGAAAATATACAAAAATATGTAAAGAAGTGCACTGTTAGAAGCGCATAATAAATCCACTAGTCCTACACTTCCTTTTATGCTATCCTAAGTATGAAGAAAGCCAATAGAATTAAATTAATTTATTAGAGACTCCTACTACAGTAGAAGAATTTTGTCTGATTTTTGGATTTATCATTTTTCTTCTTGCAAATCCTAACATGTTTGGTCTGGGACTTAATTTCCATGCTGTCCATATGTAACAGAAAAGGCCTTCCAGGATAACCATCCCTCCTTGGTGTTCCATGTGACAGGAGGGAAAGAAAAGACCCTCTATACAATGCTGAGCTTAAAAATAAACTTTTAATGTTTGCAAATAAGTGAAAGCACAATGGAATCCTGTGTTTCAATCTTGTGTGTGTATTCGTCATGGATGCTTAATTATGAAGCATAGAACTAAAGCCAAACTGTGTACCCCTGGTTACAGGACCCAGGGGATGACTGGATTCACTGCTTGGTAACTTGTTCTTCAGGGGCCGATTAAAAGCACACCAGGTAAAGTTAAATAAAAAAATATATAACTCCTGTATACTACGGATTTTACTTATTGCTGGAAACTGGCATCAAGAGAACCTCGGTAAACTGCCCTTTTTATTACCTGCTTTATATGAAACATTTAGCAATACCCACAAATTCCAATTTCTGTCACTGTTTATTGTCAGAAATACAACTGGAGGAAATTTTAAAATACATAGTTCTACTATCCTTGTGAAAGAAGAGGAGGTATGATCTTAGCTGAGAAAATGTCTCTACACTCTTACAGCCCCTACAAGAAAATATTCCATGTCTTTCTCTGCTGATGTTCATGTATAGCACCATATGAAGGAATTTCAGATTTTGTTTATGTCAGTAATTCAATCTTAGAGTCATAAGAGCATGTTTATTTTAGCTCTGCTTGTGAAGAATTCTTTCTGCTTTCAAATAAATCATAGTTAAGAGAGTTGTTGAATAATTCATCAATATGTTCAAATATCATTTTGAACACTTTAGTATATCAGATCTCAGAAAATATACCTAGAAAATGAACAGGAAAAGCATAAAGCACCCATAATGTATTGCAAATGTATGTGCATGAAAAATGTGGGCTTTGTACCTTTTTTCATTTTTATCTAGTATTATGCTGGAGTGGTTGCTTGAATCTAATAGAAGTAGCTCCCAGTTTGCAATGGTGCAAATAGTAAAAGAAACAGGAATATGATCTGATATGCATGGATGAAATGGAAAAAACAGGAGCAGATATATCCATTGCAATAATGTATTGGCTCATGTTTAAACATAAATGACTGTATCAACAAGCAAACAGCCATTAATAAGCAGCTGCTAACCCTGTTGGAGATTTTATCATATGCATGAGTACTTTTTGCTAATGAGAAAATGCTTCGTTTATCAAAGTAATGTTAGTTTCATAGAAATGTAATTCCAAGTTTCTTGTGTTGTACTGGGAATACCAAAGGAAATAAAGAATGAATTAATTGGTATTGGTATACTTGAACAGATTTTGAAAAAAAATGTGAAGAAGTCTGCACTCTAATAAGATCAGAAAAGTATCTAGATGAGAAACATATTGTTTGTGAAGGGTTTGGTAACAAAGGGCAAGAGCACCGATTATCTGGAAAACCCTATCATTTATACTTTTGGTCAATAAAAATAGTCTGGACTAGTCATTTAAGTACACTTTGTAGATAATCAGGAAAAATAAGTTTTCCCAAGGGCTATACATCTTATCTTGAACATAGGTATTTAATACAAGTGATATGAATTACTGTCTGCAGCTTCTCCTCTCTCTCTGGTGGATGGGAGAGTTGCTTCCATGAAGGTCCCATGTCCCTGCAGCACACATACATATTTGTTATTCATTAACACTAACTAACTACTGTGCTACTATACAAAGCACATAAAAGACAAGTAACAAAGAACAGGAAAGTGATGACTAAATTAATAAGCAGATATCAAAATGAAATTCATATTAAATGACCTTCCAACAGTCTGAGGTTGCAAATGTTGTGTTGGTAGATGCACATAAGACATCTATTAGAGGATTTTAAAATTTTCCACAAAACAAAGCAGCTCTATATGAATATTGTTTCCCTTCAAGGTCTTATAAATCTGGCACTCTAAGACATCTGGACACTCACGAAAATTCCTGAGCTTATAAACAGGGAAGGTCAGGCTGAAAACTTATCCCCAGATACTATGGCAAATCTGGAAACAACAAAGTAAGCAGTCATTTTTTAAATGGTTCAGGTTGTTTTTATTTTTTTATTTAGCTTTTAATTCAGCTTGTTGGCAGAACTCTATGCTTAAAATTTGGATAACAAATAAAGATATAGAATATATTACAAATATATTAACTAGCCTTTGTGTTTATAGCAAAATTGAAAATATGTGAAGAATATGTGAATATGTGAAGACTTGAAATAATCTTATGGGAGTCAGTACTTTTTGTAATTCTATAATTCTTTATTACAGCCTGCGGCTGGCTTTTTCTATGCTATATTCATTCTTGACTTCTTGAAGTCAGTAAATTCTAAAGCTTTTAAAATAAGTGTTGAGTTTGGAAAGGCTCTTTATTATAAAAAGTCTCATCAAGGTCTTATAGAAGCTTGTGGAATCATGAACTAATGAGAGCTGATCATTGCAAAAGTCAGACAAGCTTGGGCTAGAAATACAGGACAATAATTTTCTCTATCAAATCACAATGATTGTTGAGGATACCCATTAAATCGCATATAATTGCTGATCTTAAAATATTTTTATCATGTGTAAAGGAACAATAGTGCTTTTATATGGGCTATAAATTCTAAATAAGGAAACCTCTGCTAAAAGTGGCTTGTACCCGGAGCAGTGGAGAAAAAGAGAGGAATGTGGCTCATGAGCAGAATGAACAGAACAGTATTTTGGTGAACATCATGGAAACTTGGCTGTGTTCTTTGTTTTATTAGCTACGTTCACCTAAGGATTTTAATATTCAGTTACTCATCCCAAAACTATGTTCCTGCGACAGTTCACCATTTGCAAGGCTGATGGAAATGGCCCCCACACAGAATCATCTCAAATATTGACATTTATGGCACCTTTATAGTTTCTAATCAAGGGTGTAAAAGTGCCAGGTAATCTGTCAGAAATTCTTTAGGCTCATGATTTACAACTTTGGGGATGTGCTAGAAAAGATATTCCCGACTGGTAGTAGGACTGCTGTGCTCTCGTTGGAATGACGTCATGCATCATGCACATTCCTTGCCCTGTGAGGTGGTAGCACTGATGTAGCGTGCCGGCTCCACATGGTCGCTCTGGTTTGGTGCACCCTGGCAGTGGATTAGCTAGAGAGAAAGGCAAAAGGGCACAGGTGGGAAAAGAAGCAGCATGAGAGGACAATACACAGCACCAGTCTTGCATGTTGCTCAATCTGGACGCCAGTGCTTCCTCCCTCAGCTTCTGCGCAGCCGCTGGGCAACTTCTCCAGGAATACAGAACTACACACAAAAAAAAGTGATTACTGTAAGATGGCTTTACCAGAACTTCTTTGTAGAATTCACTGAAAGAGCCCAGTCTCTTGTGTCTACTGACAAGAGATAGACTATCTCCATCACAGATGGCACCCGATACTTTGGGAGTAACAGTCAAGCTCAGCAATCTTAATTCAGACCATAATTCAGTTCATTATCAGGCAGTGCTGATCAGAATGTAAGTTTATTGGAAATGGCTCACTAACACAAGGCAAAATATTGAATTCACAGGATTTCAGGGGCAATTTTAACCAGCCTTCCCAGTAAACTGGTTTTGGAGAACCGCTACTTTTGCATTATCTGGCAGTGAGAATTGCTGGCAGATAGATCTCCAAAAAAAAAAAAAACCAAACCAAAGTGTGACCAGTCTTCCAGCCTTGGCCTGCCCACACAATGGGCTTGTCTTGGAGATGTAGACCAATCCCTCAGGCCTGTGTGGCATCTGGTTACTGTTCTTGGTGAGACATCCTGGTGTGAAGCCAATGTCTGAACAAGACAGACAGAGGCAGTTCCTTGGCCAGTCCTTCCAAGATACCAGTCTCGACGGGAGAAGCCTGAAAGTCCTGTTGTTAACTTGGATTCAGCTTCCAGTCCTGCCTAAAAGCCTTGAAAATCCTGGCTGGAGACAGATGAGAGTTTTTGATGCCACCCCCTGTTGTAGACTTGAGACTGGGAACCTAGGCATGCTGAAATTGATATTGGGAAGCTGGAATAGTCCCATGGGTGCTGGCTTACTGCCAGGAAGCTGCAAATTCTGGCATCTTCAGAGGCTGCTGAGCAAAGCTAGACAATATAGGCATTTTCAGATTTAACAAGATTTAACAAGAAAGCTAGTTTCACAGAGCAGCTGTGCAGAATATTAAAGTCTAGATTGCTTCTGAAATGTCATATTCCACTGTTCCTCATGTGAAAATTTGTATAAAACTCTGACTCACAATAAACCTGATTGTTTCATTTTCTTTTCTTTTGGGGTTGATTCTGATGGAAACAATATTATTATTAATATTGTTTTCAAGTAGGAAAGTGTTTTCTGATCAGCTCTGTCTCTAGGCAATCTTCAATTTAATTTTCTAAAGTCAAGCTCTGTCACAGTTCCTTTGGTCTAGTCCTGAGATATACAAATTACTTTACCAGAGTACAAAGAACTAATTTTCTCTGACAAAAAAAAAAACGAAAAACTTAAAGAGTCTGTCTGAAGGAGTCGTAACAAATTGCTTAAGTCTTCTTTAGTCTCTCCTTTCAGAAGCATCACTGTCCTAAATTGCCTTTGGGGTTTTGTTCCCATTTTACTAAATGAGTGCTTTCTTAAATATCAAAACACCTAATTCTGACTGTTGTTCTCTGCTCAGACTCTTCAGAGGTTCAGTAAAAGGATCTGGGTCCTTGTCCCCCTCTTAACAGGGAATGGAAACAAATCCTTTCATAAGCATAACTTTGTCTAGATAAGTCAAGTTTTCATCAGTCCCTGACCTAATACAAAAGAAATATGATATATAATTTTAGAAGCACCTAGATTTTAGAAAAGCATCAATGTTTGATTGTAGCACTGGTAATACTCAAAAGAGGTAATGAGAGAAGGTGAAAGCCTGTGGGAAGGACAATAAGCTTTGGAAAAGCAGCATACTGATGGCTGCTCTTTGGAAGAGTTTGAGAATGCTGAAGGGGATGAAAATAATTGAGAGCTAAGCCAAACATTTATTTTAAAATAGTAAGGAACTATGGAGTTCATGCCCATTGAGTGCATGTTTTTGTATTGTTTAAGGCCTGCTCTCCATGCCTGAGCCCCAGCCTCATGGTCATGGTATGTATGCTGTGAAGGTGTATGTAAGCACTTTGGAGTAGGGAAAAAGACTTGTTCTGAAAGAGCAGCACTGCCTATATGACTCTATATGACAATTATATGGTTTAAAACATTATTTCTGTAATTCATGATTGGTCAGCCCAAGTATTTTACCATCCAGGAAGCCTCCATAAAGGAAAATCTTGCGGGCTGCAAGTAGAGTCTTTCTGAGAGCCTTACTTATAGCAGGAGATCCCAACTTCACAGCCAGTTTAACCTTTTCCCAGTATTCAGATAAATGGTAGACATTTAGTCTTCATTGTCATTGTTCTTTCTTCTTATTTCACTCCATCAGACTATTTTATTTTCTTCTAATAAGATAAATTGGCCAGCCACAAGAGATTATCAGCCAAAGACTTAACATCTAGTCTAACTCCTGACCATGATTTAAAGCTGCATTTCACTTCATAAGGAAGATTCTACTGAATGATAATGTATCATTCAGATGCTACCTAGAATAAGTGTGAATGGCCATTCTAATATAAAAGTAAATTAAGTGAAACTTAGTGAAAGTGAACTAATTAGCAGCATTGTCTCTGTGTATGTGAAGCATGACCATTACCTATTAAGCATGTTTTCTGAAGATGCTCTAAATTTGAGCTACATATGGGATTGTCCACTATTGCAGAACTTTTGCCCTTTACATCCTAACAAGCAGCGCCAGAAGCTGAATTCTACCGAGCAATGCAAAACTGAATTTATGTTTAAGAATATATAACTGCTTTTTTTTTCAAACAGTTTTACACTGTTTGTTTTGCTAATATAGTCCGAGATGATCCAGAGGCACAGGAACCACATGAAACAGAAGATGTTACTAAAATGACCTTTTAGACGGGTCTTACTCTTAAAGAATCTGTTGGTCTTGGACTCTCTACTGAAGGCAACAAGCTGTAAAAGGGTTTCCTGCTGTATAAGCTGAAGCAAGTTAGAAGTATGTCAAAGCAACAGGGGTTCTTGTTTTTCAAAACAATCATGGAGCAATTCCATCTCTCTGTTATTGTTTCGAGTTAGCTGGCAAATGCTGTTTGAAATATCTCAGTATTTCCATTGTGTGTAGCTGCTGTCAGGTAGATCAGCTACTGAATGAACAGGAGAAAAAAAATTCTGCCTGCACTATTTAACTTGAAGCATTGGGACAAAGTCAACAGCATGGCTTTAATTTTTTGTTATTTTTCCTGTCTTTCTTTGTAGCTTCCACACGGCATGTCTCTGCTTTGCTTCATGCTAGAATGCACAGGGGTGTTTATTGTTTTGTTGGCCAGGTCTGAGTTAGGATTAACAAAGGCTAACACTAGACTAGCAGAAAAATGGTTAGAAATATTTTGCAGATGTGTAGATTTCCTTCCTTCATCAAAACTAAAAAATTCTGCCAGAATTTTTTAATTTTGAAATTAGAGTTTCTAGACCCAATCTTTTTCTTTCTGCTCACAGAAGGGTTTCTAGCCATCGTTTAGACTCTGAATCCGTATATTTTTCTCTTTTGGTAACACTTGTGAAGATTGGCTTCTTCTTGGTTTGTGTTAACTTGTTATTGACATAATGTTCTTCTTTCTGCAAAGACATCACCATTTATTTGCCCTAAAAGCAAGATCCGTAAGTTATGTACTTACAAAAAATCGTTTGGGTTAATTTTAACACAAAGTTAATAGCAACTGCTTATAGGAGGTGACTATTCAAACTCAGCCTGAAGTCAGCGATTAGTTCACAGGGCCCTGTAAAGTCACAGCTAGTCACAGCACTGGAAATATGCCTCTTGTTTCAAAGCTGTGCAGATGGTGGTGAGGTCTGTCAGCCAGCTCAGTGACCTTTATGAAATTTAGCTTTATGACAGGCTTCATTTCTCTTCTTAATCCCCAAGTGGTCCATTTGCACCTTTCTAAAATCTTCTTTTCCATATCTCCACTCTGTGGTAGCTGAATGCAGACAGATTTCTTTCAGAGCCTCACTGAAAAAAAAAAAAACCCAAAAAAACCAAAAGTAAGCATCCTATTTAAAATAGAATTGCAACTCTGCCTTCTACTGACAAAGGCAAGGAAATTTGAAGCTGGGGCTATCTTATTCCTTGCTGGTGTACAGGCACTAGTGTGGCATGCCAGAAAGAGTCAGGTTCTGTGTAAAGATGATGCTTTCAGGTTGGAAGAGTATCCTTTAGAGACTGCAATACAGCATCAGTGATAGCACCAGAGCCACAAACACACAAAAAAAACCCCTAAATAAACAAACAAATAAAAAACCCCAAAACCCATCAAAAGGAAAATCAAATTCACTGAAACACTGTTTCTTTTTAATTAAATGTGCATATATACACCAAATGTTTTCAGATGAATGAATGGGTTGGCATTCAGCTCACATCACTCAGATCTTGTGCTTTTCTAGCAATAATCCTTATGTAATTACACATTTGACATGTGAAAACTGCCAATGTGATTTGACACTGCTTAACAATGTGTAATCTTTCATGTTACAATATGTAATTTTCTTAGCTGTATGAGAGACTATATGCTGTCAACTGTCTGCAGTCTGGGTTCATTGGAACTGACAGGCTGCATATTTGTTAGCTTATTTTTGCTTACTCAACACAGAACTGTATATTGAATTCAGACTCTGATTACGTGAACTTGAGAGGCAATTTCTACAACTAGAATACTGTTAATTCACTCTTGCTGTTGTAAATCTTCAGAAAGAATGGACTGGTATTACTGTTGCATGTGGAAGACAGCCTATTGGTCTCTGATTTTCCATCAAAAGCAGATTAACATTTCCAATTTTAGATATCTGTTTTTCAGATATCTGTTCTTCAGATAATTTGCTTGTAAGTAATGAAGAAATGTTGTAAGCATTATAAAATAAAGGAAGCTTTGAACTGGAGGCTGTTTCAGACTGTCGTACTCTCAGTGTTAATTGAAGAATTACATATGGGAGTTTCCAGACTCAGAATCCACTTTGCTATGATTTGTACATAGAATTATGAATGAGAGCAAGAGAATAGGCATTTGAGATATGACTTCAGGTTTCTTTAATCTTTTCCTCACGTATGGAAATGTAATAATCTGACCAAAATAACAAACAGACTCTAGAATGAGAGAAGGGGAAAATACAACATAGTGTGATGGGACCATTATGGAAATTGTTTTCAAAGGTTTTCAGATAGCTCTTTCATTTAGAAGACAAAAAAGTAGTGCCTTAAGACCAAATGGATGTACTGAACATATGTGAAGTGTAATTTTATAAAAGACGATAGCATATCTTACTGCTTACTACTTTCTTCTTCCCATGGTGAGTTATTACAGTTCCCATCTTTCTGTACAAAATGTATTATTGTGTTTTGATTTTTTTGGAGGGGTAAGTTCTTCTATAAACAGGAGAGACAATGTGACATTATCAACTTCATATCTGTTCTGAATCATCATAATAATTAGTTGAATACTCTGAACATATGTCTTTTAGGCTGCACACCCTAATTACAGGACATTTTGTTTTGCTGATGGCTTCTAAAGGCTTTTGTGAAATATCCTTTTTGATTATTTTTTTTTTGTTTCTACTCGCATGACTATCTGTGAAACACCCTTTTATATAGTCATTTTATATACTTTATTTTTCAGTATCTTGCATATTGCATAGGTGGTTCCACTGCTTCTTTCATGAGACAAATAATGGTGAATAATTTGTGCCCAGGTAGCAAGTAGGTGGTACAGACATTGTTTGATATATACAAGTAATTGTGGTACGAATTGAAAAGTACTCTACTAATCCATCCAGGTTCAAAAATTGTTTTCGTATAAAAACTAAGCCTCTTTGGAGACATTCATATGTTGTAATGATTGATTGGAAAAGTGAATTGATTGATTGTGAAGGTTCCTGGAAATAAAAGCATTTAAGTGAAGAAGAAAACTAAACTAAGAAAATTAAGTTAGAGCTCCAAGTTCTGCAAAAGTTCAACAGTTGTTCATTTTTTTGAACTTTACTTTCTTCCTTCTATTTAATTTCCTACTACACGCTTTGCTGTTCTTTCTCTTCTCATATTCCATTGTTTTCAGAAGGCTGAAAGAGAAGGGAAATAAGTACTTCAGTTTCTTATAGCATTTAAGCTATTCCTGGAATACATTTCAGGATGGGATCTGAGTTCTTTGATTTTTTTCTCTCTATGCATTGTTTTTACTTTACTACTTTATGTTTTCTGTATGCTTTACATTTTATATGAGCACTGAAATCTTCCTCTAATAGTATATTATGAAACATTCCACCAATTAGTTGCATTAACAAACTATTGCACTTTCGTTCCAAGTTTATTGAAATTAAGGGAATTTTTTTTTGGATCAGTCCTGGATGTAGTGACTATAGTGTGAACTCCTTCATGAAAAAATATTCACAGACTAACTCTCAAACATTTCCTTATACTGAAGTAAGGTTAATGTAATAATTAATACTGTAGCACAGACAAGGCCACTTGGGTTGTTTTATCAGTTTTTTCAGATACTTAAGCTTCCTCTCAAGCCCTTCAATTTGGAGAAATGACACTTTGGGATTGACACCAAACTGTAGTACTAAATTATTTTATTGTCATGTCCCCACCAAGATGCCATCATCCTTCTTACAGTCCTGGCATCTCTATATTTGAAAAGCAATGGTTTAATAAAAATAATTAGAGAGGTGGAGGATGATTGAGTGACATCTATACTATATGTACCCACACACGCACATCATTTCCTGGCTCTTGGAGCAATGGAGGAAAACGTAATGTTTGAACAAGATGTCGCTATGGCTGGCTGGTTCTTTGCCAAAAACGGATCTAGTTGCATGGATTTCAAACACGGTCCTGCTTTTGGGTTGGAAATAAAGCCCTAAAAATCAATAATTGGTCTTCGATATTAAGTTGTGTACAGTAATTTCATTGTGGTTTTATTAGATCAGTAAAATACCCGCTGTGGGACAGTATCACAAGGAACTAATTCATGTACCAAGCTTAAAGTCTAATATATGCCTAAGAGTTTAGAGAAAGGGATTGGAGAGAGGTGAAGGAGCTATATAGAGGTTTTAGTGTTTAAAAGAGTTTTCTAATGAGAAAGCAGTAACAAGAGACTAAAGTCTAATAAAGCAGATATTGTAAGATTTGAAGTTTCAGATTACCTTCATTTGCTTTGTAAATTGCTAAGGAAATAAGCTCCTGGGACGCTTTCTCTAATAAGCCCCTCGTCAGCCTGTGTCTCTTTCCTCCCATCCACGCTATACATACAGAATTGAACAATTAATGAAGTTGAGAATTCTTAAGCTTATTTCAATTACATTTGAACCACCATTTGATTAAAACATCTGTGATTGTGTTTGTTTTAAACGTTGTCATATGTCTGCCACCTTTACTCATGCTGAGTAGAGTCTGCCTGCAATTTGTGAGTTTTTGAACAAGTGAATCTTTGTGGTGCTCTCTCATCAGCCGTTCAGATTCTGCTCTCATTTTTGTTTTTGTGCAATCTACCAAGTGACTCTTTTCTGTAGTTATGGGATTTGGAATTATCCTGGTGTTTGATAGCATACTGGATTCGTATCACCGTGCTCAGAAATCAGAATTTGAGCCTCAATCAGGAAATGAAACTCTTAACCAGAAGTTGTTCCCACAGACGACAGTTCTTTCAGAATAATAACCGTGTTGGTCAAAGATGTGCAATAGCTGGGCTGGCAGAAGTCCCTAACGCACTCGCAGCTGTGCCAGCAACACAGCAGTTTTTCATTGTGTGAGAGAAGGGGAAGATTTATTTATATTGCGACAAATTGGAGCTTTGCCTTATAACGTGTCAAAATTCAGCTGCATATCGTGTCTGAAAGGAATAGTCCTACAGTGATAAAGCACTTAAAAACAAAAAGAAAACTTAAAGAACACATTGCTACTAATCATTGCTGGATGAAATAGATGGTGTATCAGGGCTTCTATAGTGTGATAGCAATGATATCGGAATATGAGGACGAAGTAGAAGGAAGCAGTGTGAGTAACACTGGTTTTGGTTTATGTTCATTTATCAGAATAGTCAAAACTGAAAGAAATTTAACTCTAAATTCTGATAATTATTTGAAAAGTGGCAAAAGAGACCATGCGGAATATTTGTGAGCAGCTTCACAGTCCTGATGTATTTCACCACAAACATTTAACACTTCACAGAGTTGCCTTTAAAATGCCATAAGATTAATTACTAACTTTCCACTAAATTCCCCTCATTGCTATTTCTGTTACTTCTTTCGTCTTCATGACCAAAAGATACAGAAAGACCAACAAATTCTGGTGACAGTGAAATGCAAATTTGTGGCATGAAGTATGGGACTACAGTGCAACAGGTGGGGGGAGTCTTGAACCCCAGAACAACATAGGTACCGTTGCTTTGACAAAAATCATGATATGATAAAATTGCTGTTTGCTTTCTGTGCAGCCACACATCACAATGTTTCTATGTATTATGAACTTCCTATAGTAATTGCGCACATAGGAAAGTAAATCATCGAAGATAAATATGCAAATAGCTGTGGAAGCACTATCAGCACATTCCAGATAAAGTCTTTGATATTCATAATTTGTTTTCAATATCTTTTTCTTTGCTAGAAAAATCCACAGAACCTGCTTTGTCTGTGCCAGATGCCTCTCAGATGAGAAGAGAGAGTTGCCAAACTGCTCACCATGCAGCAGAAATGGCAACTGAAAATGATTATAACCAACATATGGTCCAAAGGCAGACATCTGCTAACAAAGATTAGGGATACTGTGACAGATTCTCACTTGTTCTAATGAGCCAAATAATCTTGAACATAAATCCATTAGAACAAATGAGAGTAGCCATCAATTGCTTCTGCATCAGACCTGCCTCCTCCTGCCTCTCCCTGTACACTCCTATGCTTTGCCAGCTTGGGCGTGCAGTGGTATCATGGGAGACGTGGCTGTATTTGCCAGAAATACTTCATAAAACCATTTTAATTAGTTACAAAGTAGTAAGAATAGCACTTCAGTGAAAAGGGGAACCTAACAGTTTTAGTGGAATGCAGTAAGACCTCAAGGTGGGCACCTGGAGATTGTAAGTAGTAAACAGGGAGGACAAAGGCAAATCCATCGTCTTGTGTCTGGAGATTACATATGTTTTTTGTCCCTGCTCAGTTTCATGATTGGAGAGGCAGCACCCTTCCACGTGTGTTAGCAATGTGGTCTCCTTAATTGTTAAGGGAGAAGGGAAGCTTACTTGCAGTTACAGACTTGAGGATTCAGGGCCAAGGATTCTAGGTGGAAAGAGCTCAGAGTTAAGTACCTCCATAACAGATGTCTATCTCAGTCTATCATGAAGTGTCAAACTTCTTAACTGCTAGGCAATCAAGCACTGAGGTTGCAATCATAGTAGCACACAATACTGCGTCACCTCATGGGACAGGGATGGCAGAAGAGGTGTGCTGGTGGACGGAGTGGCTTGAAGTGGTATAAGGGAAGGATGAGGGCTGGTCACTGAGGAGCTCTCTGCTGACACTGACTAGGCTCTCTACTCTTTAGATCTGAGAGTGAATGCCAGGGAAAGGGAAGTGACTTTGAAAGCTGTATGTGTGCTTTGGGGGCCACAAGTTTGAAGCTAAGGGCAAGAGTAGTAGTAGCTGGAGATGGGGATGCAAGAGGTGATGGCAGAGGGGAAAGTAAAAAAAAACAAACGCAAACTTGTGAGGTGAGAGTGGTGATAGTGATGAAGCAAGGTAGTACATTGATCACACCAAATGAAGCTGGTCCAAGGTCAGCAAAATTGAGGCAAGGAAGTTTGGTAAGTAGGCTGGTTAGTAGCACTTACTGAGCTGTGAAAATGCTGCTGTAGCATAATCTCACTTTGAAACAAGAATCTGCTTTTGAGACCCTTAGCAAATTAGGAAGAAACTCAAAGCAGAGAGAAGCTGCACAGCTGTGGTATTATCATGCCTTTGGAGAAGGAAGAGTATAAAGAGAGGACTATCTTCTACACACTTTATTTTCAAGTGGAAGATTACTTTTCCACTAGATCATTTTGATCTTAAGATACTTCATGCTTTTTTTCATGTACTTAAAAAGAACAAATCAATTGGTTAAGAAAACCTATGCACCATGCTGAGGCACGAGGGATGGTATTAAAACCCCAAGTGTTTAGGAGAATGCGTGTGATATGTATAAAAATCTGCGAGGTGTATGTATATTAATATATATTGTGCTACATATGCAAACTAAATGTGTATACCTATCTATATCTAGACACAACCATAGATATAGGTGTGTGTGTATCCACCTATAATTGAAATCTATACAGCTTTATTAGGCTTCCTCCTATTTTTGGGAGAGTATTCTGACATGTTCCCAGATGAATGGCAGAGTTCAGGCCCTCTCCAGTTTTATGAGACAGGAACCTCCATTACACGAGGCGTTTTTGCTGAGTCTCTGGAGTGTTACTTCATACATTTTCAATATAGTTTGTAAAATAAGATGGAAGTGTTCCAGTAAAGAGGTGCAACATTAAATAAAAGATTATTAACGTCATTCCTTTTGGCTAGGCAGGTAGAAGGTGTACGTACTTTCTAACTTTTCAGGCATTTAAAAAAAACTAACTATAAATTTTGAAATTTAAATAATGTAAAGTTATGACTTAACTTAAGAGAGGTACTTAAGTCCCTGATGTGGGACTCAGTAGGTAGGTAAGTCCCTGATTAGTTATGAGTTTTCTACACAGTTCTTTTTGATGTCATAACCTAAGAAAGAGTCTAAGGATCATAAAATTTATTTAAATTAAGATGTTTTAATTAGCTGATGTTTAAATGAATTGGGAATCTATGAGAAGAAGTTGCTTAATCCATCTACTATTTAACAAAAATTTATACATGCCTCAGCAAGGGTTAAAATTTTGCTGGTTGACTTATGGAAGATATATGGTTTTTCTTGTAGCTGCAAAAATCATTGTGCAAGATTGTTTAGATATTAACATTTCAGAAGTTGACATGACACGTTTTGTCTTCTAACTGAAGATTACTGTCCTGCCATCTGGTCTGGAGACGAAATTTTGTTATTCTCCTCATGTAAAGTGGTTGTACAATTGAATTCAGACTACTCTGGGGTCAGAATCACCTATCCTAATTTCAAGTTGCCAAGTATCTGGGTGTATGCCAGTTTATGGATCTTTTTTTTTCCCAAGTGAAACAATGAAAGTGGACACTCCTGCTTGGCAGACACCTAAGCAGTTTGTACTCATGCTTGGCCCCCTATAGAAAATTAGAAGTCAATTGTTCTTCGTATACTTGTTCAGAATCCTGCTGGGTTCTGACTGGATACTAAAGTGCGGGGCTAAACTGAGGTGAGAGTCTTTAATTCACAATTTGCCTGTGTTTGTGTGTTCTGGCAGATTGTATAAAGGGGCATCTTCAAGATATTTCAGTGTGCAAAACCTCTTTGCATTTTTTTTCCTATTTCTGTTCAAGCATAAAAGCAAATAACACAGTGCAATGTTTTCGGCACTCATTAATACATTAAATAAGAAAAGTTGAGGCATCGAAGGAAGCTGAGCGGGTGAGAGCTGTCCTCAATATACCTCTAGAATTAGGGCTGGGGTTTGGCAGTTTCATTTAGGTGAACACCGTGTCTATATTCTGCTGAAATTACCCTCTTTGTCTCCCTCATCCATCTATGTCTTTTGTTTCTATTATTCTCATATGAAGGAAAATAACTTTGTAAACAAAGAAAAAACTAATCATATATGCAGTATCATATGTAATGTATCTTTATCATCTCCCTGCAAGTGTATGGATTGTGATGGTAGATGGTAATAAACAAGGGAATTTCACATCCTTTGGATAGCTAGTAATTTTTTTGTTGCAACTGACTTATTTTCAAAACATTTGAAGACACATTTCTTCTTGTAAGTTGTTCTCCTAAAAAGTATTTGTGAGTCAATGTCTTAAATTAGGCCTTAATGGAAAAATGGATGAAGCATTAGATAATTCTTTCCTCCCCTAGTCATGCAAATAAAGTCAATAAGTGCTCTCTTTCAGCCTTTCTTTTTCTGTTTCCTTTAAGCTGCTAATTAGTTGCAGCAATCAGAATTATATTCTTTTGACTGTAATAAATGGACTTCCAATATGGAAGACTGAAGCTGTCCTGAAAATAAACTATCCTTTAGGAACTTTCAAATAGTGTATAGAGTTGTCAGCCTGTTTGCAAACAGATGCTTGCAGCACTTCAGTTGTTTTGTATCATTCTATGGCTGGCATAGGGAAATAGTGTAGCTTGGTACCGTAATTGTAACAGGCAAGATAGAAGAGTTACCTTGATAGAGCCTGTGCAATAAATGGGAAGCTTTTAAAAATACCTCATGATGAAGAATATTTATAACTGCATAAAGCGCTAAAAAAGAAATATTTAAAATGCACTATAAAGCAAACTATGTGTGAGTAAAAGTTATAGCTTTATCACTTCAGAAATCATGTGTCATTTAGATTGCCAAACAATGTGGTCAAATACTATATTTACATGCTCTCTTTTTTAAGAAAGAAAATGACTGATTTAGGAATCCTATTCTGCTCTCCTGCTGAGCTTGAGCACAGAGCAAACGCACTCTCCACCAAAACAGCTAACGAAGTACTTACTCCACAAAGTTTGCAGAAGCTAGTGAACTACAAACTTGGAATAATTACTTTTGACATGTTCAAGGACATATCTTACTTTTCTGTCTTAGTAAGGCTTGATTTCTACCGCACTTTTGCAATGTGTTTAAAGCAATTGCTAATAACAGTGTGGCTCTACTGAGAATGTCAACAGTGGAGTCCTCAGCATACATTTAATCTAGAGATTGGTATGCTATGATAATATTATGGATACCTTATGGATATATCAAAGTATTCATAGCAGAAAAGTCACAGAAGTGATTTAATAGATTTGTATCTAGTAAGACTTCTTTAAGAAGTCCTATAGCTAGTTATTTCTGGCAAAAGTGTTTCACTTAGTTTCTCTGAATTTCCATTTTCTCTATAGGTCTCATTCATTCAGAGTATTTCTTCTTTCCATTGGTAGTGATATTGTGATCTACTTTTGTATAATTATCACAAGCATGGTGAAAGTTGACGGAGTTTGCTTGGCCAGTTCAATCCTTTACAATCTTTTTTCAGATTCTAATTAGTATCAACTGGCATTTGGACAGAAATGTAGTGTAACCAAGCTTTGGTTTATTGACATCTGTGAGGAGATCTAGAAATAGGTCAAATACGAGCTCTTAACAGGTATGTAACCCTTTAATTGACTTTTTTTTTCCATGAATTTCAGCTGAATGCTTTTAGCATTTGGTAGTTTAATGTTATTGATGAGGTCCATGTCTGAGTGTTATGCTTTATAACTCTGAGATATGAAAGGCTACTTTCAAACCGTCAGTTTACTGAGCTCAAGAAGTGGCATTCCTAAAGCCGAGGCAAGATTGATTGGATGGAACTTCTACAGAGTAATACTGAATCTTCCTGTTTTGTGGTGCCTACTTTCCTTCTGACTTCTGAGATCAATCACACCCTGGACCTTGGAATGGCCATGAACTGAGCAGTCACATAGCTGAGGTAACTGTATACACAGCCACTCTGCCGGACTTGCAACGTGCAGAGAGATGCTAATCGAATGATACTGGATAATTTATGCTGAATATTTGGAAATTATATTTTGCAGTCCTAAAACTATAGTTAAGTTCAAGAGGATTTATAAAAAAATACCAAATATCTTATATAAATTATAGCAAATCTGTAATTACTGAGGATTTAGAAATAGTCAGTGCAGCATTATAACTCCCAAGTTCTAATATTCCTATTATGGATCATCTTTTATATAATTTCCCAGCAAGTGGGTTTATTTATAGCTCAACAAATTCTGAAGGCAATGTGATGTATTGCCTGAACTGAAAAGTGCATGGCAAAAAAATGTAGTCCTTATAGTGACTTTGCATATCTTGAAGTCACTATATGTGCACAATTTCCTGCATATATTAAAGTTCTTTACACTAGCACTCTAAAATATGTATTGTTCGTTGTGACATGTATTTTCAAATATGTTTGATATTTGCTATGGAAAATGCTGAGTTCAACAAACCTGTATGGATACTGCAGATGCAAGTACAATAGATTTCAACAGACTATAAAGCGCTTGGGCTAAGCCAGATCACGGTGGTGATGCACTGGAACTGTGCTTGCACACTGATTGCTGCACTGATCAATGTGATTTAATCTGTCAGGAGCTCTAGATCCTTCCTTCTACCTCCGCTGCTCTGGTACTTCTGTTGGAGCACTGAGCAACAGACTGAATTGAAGATCTGCTTCAGCCACAAAATTATCTTTTTCTCTTTGTGACTAAAATGGCGCTCGGGTAACTAGGGACATTTGCAAACCTTGTAAGGCTTAAATCCCACCTCCAGTTAAAGTTTAGGCAACTGAAGTACCAAAAGAATCAAGGATAGCATTTTCAATTCACAGTCACTTTGCTGCCCTTGACAAGTAATGCTCGGCTATGTTGGAGACAAATGACAGTACCGTATCTACAATAAAGTCCTAACTTCACTGAAGCTGCTGGGAGGTTTTCTGCTGTGTGAAGTGATTTCAGCAACCAGATTTGCAAGTAACTTGACAAAGGCATACAGGCAATGAGTGGAACAGGTAAAGTCATCTGCTAAGTTCTAAAGCGCTCTTCAAAACTTAATGCCTATGTACAGTGTAAGTTCACTGCTGGTATTTCTCTTAGGGAGATACTCTGGAAGGTACATGTCTGTACCACCCTAGCATCCTGTCTGTACCACCCTAGCATTCACACTAGCCTTCTCCAGATTCAATTCCACAGGGTAGTGGCCGCAGCTTGACTCAAAAAAAACCCCTCTCTGCCTTAGCAAATGTATCTGTTTCAGCTACTCATTCGCTAGTCAGTTCACTGGAGTCTAATGTCGCAGCGGCAATTAGTAGCTGAAATATAGTCAGTCTTCCAGTGGCCCAACTTGTAAATCCCTGGTTTTGTGTTTTCTGCTCCTTTTCCATACTTTCTCTCACCTCTGGTTGTGACAGGGTCTGTTAGCTGTTTAAGCCTTTGTTGTACCATAGGCTACTGGTAGATCCTTCTGTGCCTGGCCAACCATTGCCTCCTCATCTAGCAAGGCAGGTTTCAGCTCTCAGTGTACAGGTAGGCAAGAGGGAAAGGTTGGGTTGAATATCTGGAAGAAACATTGCAAGCATAGTGTGGGGGGCATGGAGCAGAAGGACTGTTCACTTTTGCAATGCAATTTCCAGCCAACTCATGTAACTGTTCACGGACTTGAAATACAACCAAGCACCTCAAGCAATTATGTACAAAAACAAGGTACACAAAACAGGCATGTAGAAACAGCCCTACTCCATAGCCTAACATGCATTTTTATGAATTTATTGCCATTACTCCAATCACTGAACCTGACACCTTAGACAAATGTACTGCTACTACTCTTCTTTCCCAGGTAAGAAGAGGGAGAAGAAGGCCTCAAATGAGTCCAAAGAGGCAACTGATGTTGTGGCATTTGTGCTTACTGCATAAAAAAAATTGAAATATATATTCTATGACTTATATTTTAAGGACATACTTACAAAAATAGAACTGTGACTTTGTCTACCTGTGAACTACATGGCCATCATGACTGCGCCAACATCTGTAAGCATTAAAATCAAAGATTTAAGTTCAGTCTTGACAAGGCTCTTTTCAGGAACACTAATTGTATGACTTTGGGCATGGAAAGGACTATTAATTTTTGAGAAATCTGTTACTTGTTTGCTTTTTTTTTTTAATTTTGTGTTCTATTTGGTTGAGTTCTCTTCACAGACACTTTCAAACGCTTTCTGCAGAGAATCTCCTAAGGGAATTATTGAAACCATTTCGCTTTGGTCCTTTCTTCCCTATCACCACTGTCACAGAGGGAAGTAAGGGGCAGGAGAGAAGGGACTGCCTGTTGGTTAGTCAACTGACACTTACCTCAGCAGCTTATCAGTGTTTGTTTGGGTCCTTTGGAGAAATCCTTCTTACTGTTGAATCTGTCATGCTAGCTGATACAGACAACTTTACCAATCCACCTACGTTTTTGCTAATCTCCTTGCTGATCCTTCCATTCACAGACATGTTGTGGTTGACAAGCTCTTATAGTCCTCCAGTCACATTAATAATGGTGACTGCCATTCTCTTTTCCACTCTGAGTCCTTCAAAATCTGTGTTGTTGATGGGTTATCCAGCTTGACAGGTGTCATAGTTTAGCCCCGCTCGGGACCAAGCTACGCAGTCTCTCACTCACTCCGCCCAACCTCTGAGGGAATGGGGGACAGATAATATAACAAAAACGCTTGAGGTTTGAGATAAGGGCAGGGAGAGATCATTAAATTTACTGTTACCGGCAAAACAGACTCAACTTTGGGAAAATTATTTCAATTTATTATTAATAAAATGAAAGCTGGATAATAAGAGAGAACAAAAACAACTTCCTCCCCCAGGTGGATCTCTGCTCCTCCATGGGCCTCCATGGGCTGCAGGGGGACAGCCGGCCTCACCATGGGCTGCAACTCAGGCTGTAGGGGCATTCTGGCCAGAAGCCGCATTACTCTTCCCCCTCCTTCTTCACTGACCTTGATGTCTGCAGCCGTTCC
Organism: Chlamydotis macqueenii; assembly: GCF_036417535.1. Lineage (NCBI taxonomy): Eukaryota > Metazoa > Chordata > Aves > Otidiformes > Otididae > Chlamydotis > Chlamydotis macqueenii. The sequence goes on from NC_141556.1 coordinate 136,902,509, forward strand.
TCTCACAAAAAAAAAATCCTCACAATCAGCTCAGGCAGATGTTTCTCAGGTTCTCTTCACATCTCCTCTCTTCACTTCTCTCAGCCAGGCTGGGCCAGAGGGTGAGGTCCTGAAGGCCCACAAGGCTCATGTCTCCCCCTCTCTTCCCCCACTTCTTCTTCACTCCTTTTTTTTTTGTTTTCCCCTTCTTAAATATGTTATCACAGAGGCATTATCACTGTCACCAACTGGCTCAGTCCTGGCCAGTGGTGGGTCCACCCTAGACCCAGCAGAGTCCACCAGGCAAAGGGGAAACTTCTAGCAGCTTCTTGCAGAAGCTGCTACTGTAGCCCCCTCACTAAACAAACCCAACACAACAGGTATTATGGACTACCAGCTGGCAAAAGAGAGTTTGATAAGAGTTTTGAGTTAGCCACATAAAAAAGCTTGTGCTTTTTTTTTTAAAAAAAAGACCTAGATATGGGAATGTTGTACCTCTTGATCATGTGATTAAGCTTCCTACTAATTTTTGATGCAGAGTTGGACTGGGCAGTTATGGTTGTATGTGAAAGGCTTGCATACCAAAATGATAAAGGTTAAAAACTCTGGCCTCGTTATGAAGAAATGAGGTAGAGAGGACTCGATTTCTTGCACAGAAAAAAAAAAAAAGTACTGAACTTCCAGTTGGTTATCAACAGAGGAGCCTGAGCATATAGCTACTGTGCACAGGACAGCAGGAACAGAACATCTCCAGCAGAAGCAGAATGGAAGAACAAACTCACACCAGCAGCGCCGCAGGGAAACTCGGAGATCAAGGAACTGCTGCCGGCATGAAAACATCACAATGTACAGAACTTGTGGATATTAAAAGCTCAGGAAATTTTTGGAAAAGAAGCAGTCTGAGAACTTCTGCTGTTTAAGGACAATGCTAACAAGTTTGCAGCACCGATCAGTTGTCAGTGCCAGCTCACTGCTCTGATTTAACTTCTAACTAGGCCCTTGCCAATGTTGTGTGCAGGATTAGGCAATGGGGATGTTACCTTGAGCAGGATGAAGTATAGCTCTGAGAAGTTTCAGGCATACTTCCATTGCCTCTTGCAACAGAGGTCCCCTTCCAAATGCTTCAGTATGAATCCTACCACACCATTTCTCCATTTTATTACTGTAACTTGCCAACTAGTCAGGTCATGGATTTGTTAGGGTTTCCCTGGGCTTGGGTAACTCAGGGAACCATGTCAGTCACCGTTGGCTTGTCACATGCACAAGAAGACATAGAAAGAGAGAGAAGAAATGAAAGAAATCTCAGGTGGCAAATGCTATTCTTGTTGAGGTAGCCTGAAAGCTTGGTTTGGGGGTTTGTTTTTAGAACTTTAGAGATGCATTGTGGTTTGCACTCTGATTTTCCAGGTATCAACTTGGACAAAAAATTGTTAAAGGTACATTTTTATCAGCAGTCAGAGGGTCTGACTGCACCACCATGAAGTTTTCTGCTGTTCTTTTGGTAGATTTAGTAAAATTCTCTGTTCAGTCACTTGATTGATTACAACTGAGTGAATGCCCAGAGCTATAAGAGCTGTACCTAGATATTTTATTGAAGCATAACAAAACTGAAAGCAAACTGTGGAAGCCAATAAAATGACAACTGTTTGCTAACCCCAAACTAGCAAGAAAAGAGAGTTAAAATTAAATATAAATTTGCTGAGTAAACTCTTATTCATTTCTATTTACAAAAGCATGATCTTTTGTAGACAGAACGGCATCTACAAGATGGCTGACAGGAATTAGTAGTCCCTTCACCATAGAAATAATAATTTAAAGAAGCATCATTCTAAAACTCTCTCCTGTGGTACTGTTATAACATGACCCACAGTATTTAACAATCTTGGGAGGGGGGAAGCTCTTCTCTATTAGCACTTGATTACTCATCAAATTCTCAAGTGTTTATTTATTTGTGATTTCTGTTTCCAACTACTTAGGAAGGCACTTAAAATTTTTATAATATGACTAATAGATCATTGTCTGTGCAAGCTCTACTCTTCATAAAATTGCTAACTTTTAGTGCGATTGTGGGAGGTGTCGCAATCCATCTATACATTGGTAATGTTGGCATTCAGATGCTGGTAATGGTAGCTGCGTCTTGCCTCCAGCTTTCTAAATGTGCACACCTCTACCTTTCTGCAGCCATCAGGGATGCAACGAAAGGTATTGTCTGATTCCAGGTTGTCTGCAGTCATCTTCATGAACTGAGGCCAAGAGGAGCTTGAAGAAATCCAGAACAAATTGTGGTGTTGGGAAAGGAGTTAACTATGTTTTGCCCATATCTCCTGGTACCTTTAGTTAACAACACTGGCAGCAGTTACTCCCTTTATTTATTATACTCCCTTCATTTTTGAAGCAGTGCAAATGTCCTCACGTTCTTGTCAATCTGCAATTTGTCTGTGTGCCTGAGATGTATGAGAAAATCGCTATCTTCCTGTCATGCGATGTCTGTTGCTCAGCCTCCCTCGGCTTGGAGTCAGTGTGTCTGCTTACTGTAGCAAATGAATTCAGCCACTTTGTCCTTATCTTCTGCTGCATTCCCTTTGGTGGAAATAGGCTAAAAAGCTCAAATATTGGTAACTGTTGGCAACTTCTCTTTTATGTCCCACACCTGAAACAGATTCCCTGCTGTGCTTAGTAAGTTTTGCCTCATATTTTCTCTTCCATATGTGGGAAAGAAGGGAAAATATCATGAAACCATGGGTATGCTCTCTCTATATATTTATCTGTTAAAAAAAATGACTACATCATATATTAGTGCACAAATGGGACAATAAACTTGTCTCTCTCATGCCTAATAGGCACAGCATAGAAAACAGTGTGATGAGATTCCTCCCCATAAACCAATTTAATTCATCTCCTTGCCGAAAGAATCAATACTATGTCTGAAAGGAAAGTTTAGTGTTCATAGCTTTTTTTAGTATGTTACATCATACTTTAGATTGCTGACAGTCATTTTCTTATTTGGGAGCTCTTGTGATGTGGACAGAAAGTACAGAGATGACTACCTTCACTATGCTAAAACACAGACCTTCACTATACTAAAACATTGTGCTTTGATAACATTTGTACATCTCCAATAGGTCGACAAATCTTCCAATAGGTCAACATGAACATCATCTACCTGGACTTGTGCAAGGCATTTGACACTGTCCCGCACAACATCCTTCTCTCTAAACTAGAGAGGCATGGCTTTGATGGATGGACCACTCGGTGGATAGGGAACTGGCTGGATGGCTGAACTCAGAGAGTGGTGGTCAACGGCTCAATGTCCAAGTGGAGACCAGTGATGAGTGGTGTTCCCCAGGGGTCCATGTTGGGCCTGGCCTGTTCAACATCTTTGTCGGTGACATGGACAGTGGGATAGAGTGCACCCTCAGCAAGTTTGCTGATGACACCAAGTTGTCAACACGGTGAAAGGGAGGGATGCCATTCAGAGGGACCTTGACAAGCTGGAGAGGTGGGCCCATGCCAACCTCATGAAGTTCAACCAGGCGAAGTGCAAGGTCCTGCACCTGGGTCATGGCAATCGCAGGCACAAATATAGGCTGGGCGGAGAGTGGATTGAGACCAGCCCTGAGGAGAGGGACTTGGGAGTGATGGTGGATGAGAAGCTCAACATTAGCAGGCAATGTGCCCTTGCAACCCAGAAAGCCGACCACTTCCTAGGCTGCATCAAGAGGAGTGTAGCCAGCAGGTCGAGGGAGGTCATTCTGCCTCCTCTACTCTGCCCTGGTGAGACCCCACCTGGAGTACTGTGGTATGAGTTATATCAAATAGATGCACACAACCCCAAACAAGCCTATTTCAAGAGCTGCTGAAAATCTTTAAAGTTTTGTTTTAATGAAAGGCACAGTTGTCATGTTAAATTAATGGGAGAAAAAAATGTAAACTAAAGAAAACAATATCTTGACACAAATGTCCACTAAAGTCATCAATGACTTCTGTTAACAATGTAAATCCTACATCCATCTTTGCATGTTCTGAGGAACAGCAGCAATTATCAGGAACTGAGGGTCTGCACTAAATGTAGAAGCAGCAGTATTTTAGAAAAGGTCCTGCTGTTGCCTCCATTTGTGCTTTTTAGCACTTGCATATTTCAATTATCTTCAAATGCTTACTTGCGAGTCAGCAACTGAAATAATGTGCTAAATTGGAGCACAGTAGGTTCCTTGGTTTCTTGGCTGTATCGCTGGAGCTTACCTATGAAGGGGCCAAAAGGGCTGTGCCCAACTAGTATGGCTGAGAGCAGGCTTAAAGGCTTAAAGGTGCATGAAGACAAATACTCTTGAAATGCAGCTCTGCGAGTATGAAGATACATGTCAGAGCGTAACCTAAAGTCAAAGGACCTGCCGTGTTTCAATTTGGTCTGAATCTCTTAATCCTACATTCAGTCTGCTGATGCATACAGGAATGTAAGTGAGTTCACTGTATGGGAACGATGAGATGGAGGACGTGTTCGGATAGCCTGAGTGGTACTTTGGTTTGTATTTTTTTGCACCTTATCGACATTTGCTTCAGTTACACTGATTAAGACTTTCTTAAATTGATTATAAAGGTATAAAATTGGTAAGATCCCAATATTCATGTACTAATTATACCAGTTTATGTATCTCTACATGTAGTATCTCTGGCCCTTCTGATCTCAAAAGTTCACCCCAGCTGAATTGATTTCCTCTAAATTTTGTAGTGGTGGAATATTTTTCTAAGTACAATGTTGGGAACACTAAGAAAAATGTAAAGATTTCAGGAGCTTTTTGCTTTGAAGTCTCATATGTGTAACACAGCTGTCCTTCATTCTTTTTCATCATCTGTTTGAGAAATGCTTTTTTTTTTTTTTTTTTTTTTTTTTGTTAAAAACCAGTGGTTTCGAGTAGGAAAACAGAAACATTTACTATGGAAAATATTTTCTGGTAGGAACAATGCCTATAAAGATTTATAATGTTTTCATTGTCTGAAGATCTACTACAATACCATGTTCAGGCAATATGTTCAATGTAATTTCACATTAAAATGCCTCAACTCTGTAAAAAAAACCTCCTCACTGGGGAGGAAAAAAAGGCATTGCATAAAAAAAATAGATTCATATACAAACTTGCTTAAAAAGGTCAGGGAGTTCATATTTAAGTTTGGTTTAGGTGGATATCAGGTAAAATACAGGAGCTGATGATACTTGAAAAGACCACCTGAACCAATTAGTAAATTAGGACTTTGCTGCTAATCAGTTTGACTAGAAAAAAGCTGACTTTATGTGAGTCAGAGCAGAATATACTTGGCTTTGTTTGTACAGTGGCTCAGAGCTCTGTATTATTTGTACTGTGAGAAAAAGGGATTTTTTAACTCAAAGTACAGCATCTCCACCCTGGAAACTGCAAGAGCAATGCTGTTGAAAAGCATATCTATTGTACGATTTGCTCTCAGTAGCTTCTGGTTTCCTTCTTTTGCTTCAGGATATCAAGAAAAGATGTTGTGATCATAGATGCAGATTTACAGGTGGGATCAGGGGCTTTTATCTTTCTTTTTTTGGTCTTTCTTTTTTTCTCTGCCTTTTTTTTTTTATGACTGGAGACATTGTTAGGTGCTCAAAAGGAGTTTGACCATTTGCTCAAGAGATCTAAATAATGCAGAAATTTATATATTGGCTCCTCAGCACATGTGCAAGGAATTGGCTTTGTCCAGACTTAGTTTGTTAAACGTGTGAGCTGGCTACTTATGCCATTCAGTTGCCACCCATGCCTGTAGTTTTTTAAATTCATGTACCTTCCCCAGCTGCCTGGGATTTTCCAGGTGGAAATACATGTAATATGGTCCAGGCTCCTATGTCCTTTGACCTAGCCCTTCTCCTTCCCTTTGCCATTCAGACTGTGAGCACACTGGCCCCGGAGATTGGCGCAGACTGACTATCAGCGGGAAGTAAGAACGATCTCCTTGGCTTTTCCAGGCTGTCTGTATCCCAAACACACACTTCCTCCTCCACCACCACCGTCTTGTAGCATATGCTTTTTTTCTTCCTCAGTGCTTCTTGATGTGGTCACCCCCATAAGTGCCCCCTGTGCCAAATACTGCAGCTGTTTCAAATGATCTTTTGGACACATGGAAAACCCAAGAGTGTTAAGGATTGAGTTTTAATTTGCCAAACAAATCAAAGGTGTATCCACAAATGCCCCAGACCTGCACTTTGTCCAATGAGCTATAAAAATAAGTACCTAAGTCCCAAGGAAATATACATGAAAATCAGTTTTCTTCCCTAGACTCTTGGTTGTTGCTGTCCATTTTGTTGCCTCCAAATCACAACAGGACTACAGGAATTGACTGTGTATAAATATTTAGTTTCTATAGGAATAGAGAATGTGAATCAGCAAGGAGTGGTAGATCAAGAATTTATCTTCGCTATAGCTCTTTTGTGCCACTCTCATGATCCCTAGAGGTTGGAAGAGTTCACTGAAGCAAATTTTATTTTAGTGTAGTGAGTCTCCTCCAGTTTTGTCAAGGACTTAATCTCTGGTTGGCCTAGCACAAAAAGGAATGCCCCAAAAGCGTAAAGCCAAGTTAAGATGGAGTACAACCAGTCTAACCCTCCCTATATGAAATTAATTTTTGTGGAGCAGTATTCAAACGCTAAAGAGCAACCAGAATGATATGTTGTACTGAAGTGCTCTTACAGGGCTCTGTGTAGCAATAGGGTTCAGATTGTGACAATAAATTCGTTCTATATATTATCCCTGAATATGTAAACAGTTTCCTTAAAATACATTTTAGCAGCTAGATTATTCAGCTGAAAAACTGTTAAAGGATCTTAAGGAACTGTTTCCATGGTTTTCAAAAACACATCCTATAAATAGATTTTCCAACTGCAAATGCCTACGTCAATTAATTCTTCCAATTAAGCCTCAATAACATATACTCCCCGAGAATTTGCATTTGTGCATTATGCATGGGAATTATGCCTAGTAATTATGTGGACTATAATAGTCCTCAGCCTACCATGGGATCAAAGTTCTGGCCTTTTTCTTCCCCTGTGTTTATTGGCAGCTTTTGATTCCATCAATCACACCGACGCAATGTCAACTTTGAAGAGGCACTGCTGGGTTACCACGAGTATTATTTTGGCATGTTTGGAGTCGTCTCAGGCAGAGCTGATAGTTGTTCTTGTCAGTCTTATTTTCTTCTCGTAGCTTTTCAGGGTTCCATCTTCAGACCTTATTAGTCTTTTGTTGTTTTTAAAATGCTGGTATCTAGGTTACAGTAGCCTTTTAAAATATTAGATGTACCATGCACATGACAAGACTTTCTTTTTGAGCTGTCCCTTCCAAACTTGATTTGGTTCCTACAGCTTCTGGTCTGCCGTGAAGGCTTGTTTCTGAATTTGGGCCAAAAACTGCACAGTATTTTGCTTTAGTGAGTTTTTGACAAAACATAAGCTTTATGTGAGGAATCCACTATCACGCTGGACTAGCTCTTTCTTCACAGTCCCTTTGAGGATAATTTTTCCATTTCCTGTCACTACAGATTGCACTCTTGGAGGCAGTTTTAAATCAGTAATGTCTTTGATGTTTTTCTTTTACCATGCCAGGAACATTCCCAGAGTGACACTGATGCTCTCCCAGGCTGTCCAAATGTGTATTCATGGCAGGCTTCCGCTAAGCTGCTGTAACACCCTCCCGCTCTGTTTGCTAGCTTGCCAGATGTGAATAAGCTCCAGTTAATTGAAAATACCAGATTTTGAATAGGTTGCAGTTAATTCAAAATGCTACGGCCAGATTGTATATGTGGCTAAGCATTATGTTGCTAAATTTTAACCATTGCATCACCGTTCTGTGAAAACCAAATGACAGAAACATTTCTCAGATGTTTTGAACTTTTTATTTTGGGGGTTCCAGTATCCTTTAAGAAAAATGTTCAGTGGGTCTTTCCAAAGCAAGCTGAATGCATTTGGCCTAACTGGAGGTCAGGTAAAGTAAATGGACTAGTTGTTTTTAAATGACAGCTGAAAACGAGGTGCTAACATCCTGAACTGTTTTCTGTCACTGCCATGGAGTTGCATACCTACAGATGGGAGGATTTAATTTTCTGTCTGTCACTATGAGAGGTTCTTTTCTTTCCCTTGTGCCTTCCAGCATGCTAAACTGGAGTTTAGACTTTTTGCTCAATGGGACTTTTGTGGCTATGGCAAAAACAGCCTAGGAAAAATATTTAGTTCTGTTGACATTGCTTGTACATCATATACTTTGCAGTATTTCTATTCCATCCATTTTGAAGTAGAGTTAGGCTGTTTGTGAAAACCAGGTATGAGTACTTGTTACATATTCTCTCAGGTGTCCTAGCCCCCTGAGTAATCCCATTACTCAGGGTCATTGTTGTCAGAACAACTAGTTATAAAATGAGAGAAAACTTCAAGTCAGCACTAAGGAGCAAAAAAAGGATTTTCCATTCATCTTAAGCTAAAGCTGCTGGATGTGGCAACAGTGTAATTCAGAAATGACATTCCGCCCCCATCTCCCGCCCCAAAATACCAGGAAACATATTATATTTGTTATGGAAATTGATCTTTTTCTGCATCTAGCTATTAATTATGGATCTTTTCCTGTGTCTTTGGGACCTGCTTGCACTGTTTCTTTCCTCTCCTGAAAGAGATTTGATGGGATAGCAGTACTGGCTTTGTGATCTGTTGTAGGGAACCAGGCAGTAGAGATGTCTTCCCTATTTGTGTTTCATTCTATTTCTTCCTGATGGTTCCCTTCTCTATCCAACCGTCAGCCTGGTAGCATAACTCTTAAGTAGTGTATTCATACTAGCTAGCCAGTGTTTAGAAGGGAGAGACAGAGATTATAACAAGAAAGCAACAAGACACTTTTTCGGTAAGAAACCTGAAGAGCATTCAAACCTGAAGAGCATTCAAACAAGAGCTCACAGGTTTACAAAATTAGAAGTCTTCCATGTCAGTGCTGATGTTGTAGAAGGAGAATGATCCAAGCACCATGCCTTATAAAACTCAAACACTGGACTCTTCTGGATCTTCAGTAAAAGCTTTCTGTGTCCAGGATTTTGAATAGCCATGCTACATAGGGATCTCTGCATGTGCTAAACTCAGAGCATTTTCTGCCTTGCATGATGCTACTTGAATTAATGACACAGCTATATATATTCAGGAAAGGATGTTGTGAAGAGTTTGAAAAAGCCTGTGCCTTTCAGCATAACTGGATGAATCTATTAATATCATATGATTCAGGTAGAAAACCCGAGTTATCTATCTGGCAACAAGGAGGCTCCAGGCAGGAGGGTGTGTGCTAAGGCCATACGAGTAGCTGGAAATGGCAGGTGGACTGACTGAAACTATTAGAGTAACCAGGCTGAGGTCAGTCCTAGACAGAGGGGTGACAATTAGAAAGCTGATATAGGATTTAATTATTTAAAATTTGAAAGATGGGAATATGAATCAAGCAGCTTTTATGGCATGTGGGTCTGGTTTCATTCCTCTGATGAGATAAGTTTTGTTCATTAAAGCAATTGTTTACTTACCACAGAAACTGCCTTTTGTAAAGCACTGAACTGCATGTTATTGTGATTAGAAGTCAACACTATCTGATATTGATTAAGTGCAAATTAAATGGATTTAGGCACTTGGTAGCTGTTATATATCAAAGTGGTGTCATGGAAGATTTATCATTGAATAGAAGTATTTCAAATGGGATTTTGCAGAGATCAGTTACAGGTCAGTGCTATTAAATACTCTTTTATAAATTACTGGAAAAATAAATATAAAAGCAGTGCGAATAAAATTTATGAATGATATAAAGTGTGTCAAAATATTGAGAATAGAGCAGCCAAGCTAAGCAATCTGGATTTCTTAAACTGGTAGGAGGCAAGCAAAAGCTGGCTTTAGATGTCAGGGTTCCTGCCTGCAGAGAGCCTTGCATGAGAAGCCTCATAGGCTGGGGATCCAGCGCTGCTCCTGTGCCACACAGTCTTCTTCCTTGGCATGCTAGTTTGTCTGAGCAGAACGACACGCTGACACTGCTTCTGGCACCTGAGTTCCAGCATCCCTCCCTGGCTGGTGCTACACACTGTCAGGTCTCTCTCATTACACCGTTCCGTGAGTGTGGTTACAGACCAGTAGAAGCGGGTGCCACGAGCAAGTTTGAGGCTTGCTGTTGGTTTCAGGACCATTTCTATGAGCAGAGTATGAGAGTAATATTTTGAAGTCTTAAGTTAGGTCTTCACTGTTAGTTTTAATTTATTTACCAGCACTAATTCTCATTAAAAGCAAGAGAACACAAAGGGTTCATATCATGTAAAATTAATTATGGGAAACTAAGTCTGCAGCGATTACAGTAGTTGCACAAACTGAGTGGGAGAAAAGGGAATTTTGAGCTGAAGGTTGATACTCTGTTTTCCAGGATTGGGATGAGTTGGTAAGGTTGAAGTATAAAATTAAGATATTTGGGATTGCTGGGTCTATGACCTTAGTATAATTTTCTGTATGCATATACATATAATTATATGTGTATGCTTATCTGCCTGTTCTCTCTCTGTCACAAAACTGGTATCAAATTTTACAAAAACCAGAAAGAATTTCAGAAACTTCAGGCCAATTACTGGCTTGCGCAGTCATTTACATTAGGATAAATCTACAGAGCTACCAAAAGGAGGGGACACAGTTGTTGTTTCCACTACATTTTTGGTGTTGACACCAGCGCACATACTGCTTCATAGGGAGGGCAGGGCAAGGAATGTTTTTTTTTTTTTCTGAAGCAAATTCATCTTGGAAAAGTATCTTCCAGCTCAGTCGCTCCCGACTCTTCCCAGTGCAAGGTCATTTGGGGTCTAGTTCTGGTGCCAGGTAAGCACAAGGGAGGCACTGCCTCTTTGCAGCAGTACTGCAGACTTAGGTTGGATCAGAGCCTTGAATACCCTTACTAGATACTAAAATTTCAGTTTTGCAATTCTCCTTGTCATTGTCATGATTTGCTACTGCTGCTCTTCTTCCTTACATGTGGGATTTCCAAACATGTGGGTCACTTACTCATCTGATCCTTTTTTGCACACCTAGAATCATAGAATCATAGAATCATAGAATGGTTAGGGTTGGAAGGAACCTTCAAAGGTCATCTAGTCCAACCCCCCTGCAAGGAGCAAGGACATCCCCAACTAGATCAGGTTGCTCAGAGTCTCATCCAGCCTGGCCTTGAACATTTCCAGGGATGGGGCTTCCACCACCTTTCTGGGCAACCTGTTCCTCTTGAGGTTGTTAGTGCTATTTTCCCAGTGGAAGGTAGCTTCCAAGGGACCAAAGCTGTCTTAGGCATTGTTAAGGATGGCATAAAAGCTTTACAAATAAAAGTGGAGTGGTTTCTTCATCTGTTTTATGCTGTGTTTGAAATATTCCAGCATAATACAACAAGACATTAAACCAGAAATGGATCATCTGTTTTTCTTTCAGGCTAGTTTTACACTTTTGGGTTCTCCTTGTCACATCTGGCGAATCACTCAGTCAAAAGGACAAGAATGAAAAATGGATAGTTTGACTCCCCAAAGCAAATGTAGTCCAAGTGAATTACTATATGGTACACAGCACGAAGGTGTCAGATGAAAACTCCCAAAGCCACGTGAAACAAATACTGAATTACTTAAAATATACATTAAGATATGGCCATGAGGAAAGCCTGGCTAGCACTACAGCAGACTTCTCCTTATCTACTGGAAGGTTTAAAATTCACATTTGCTGAAAGACTTAATTCAGCATTACCAACACCCTGTTGTGGAGCTGGATATCAAAAGAATGACTTGCAATAATGCCTTGTACAAGTAACAAAGAAAATATTGAGACAGGCAAAACCAGAGTGATGTTTATAGGCCCAAAATCTAGCAGAAATGACACTCTGAAAATGCCAATGGGAGCTATATACTCCAAGAGAAAAGAGGCACCTGGTCTGCTGGGAGATGGATGCTGTTGCACGGCCAGGGACATTCCTGTTAGCATCTCTAAGATTCATTACAAGGATGTAAAGAGAGGGAGCTCTCCTGGAAAACAAAAAAAAATAATTTAATAGAATATCATTGTTTTGCTTGCCAAACTGTTGCATTGCCCATTCCCTTTTCCTTTTTGGAATTAAATATTGATCCACCTGAAACACGTCAAAAAACCTTGAATAATTGCTCCATGGAGATATGAGAGAGGCAAATGAGAGCTCTTTTTTAATGCGTGGGGGCAACATGGAGGACCCAGCTCCCCCCGCTGTGAAAACAGAAAAGCAGAAGGGCAGTTAGCTGTGGAAGAGGAGCAAGATTTCATATCATCCAGTCCCTCCCCAAGCTGCTACCTGGGGCCTCACCAGTGGCCTTTGGAGGCTCAGTTACCTTCTCCTGCCCCAGCCCAGCCGTAAAGGAGCTGACATCCTCCCCGAGACGCTGAGTGTCGTGCTAGCCGTGACTGACAGGGGCATATCTTTCCAGGGCAGCCAAGGGGGTGGAAAATAAACAGATCTGAGGGACATCGTTACTGCTGCCACAGGCAGTGGAAAATAAACACAGCTGAGCCCCAGAAAAAGGTCTTTTCTTCAGCCACTTGCAACATTGAGTGGGGTGGGGTAAATTTAAATCTATTAATCTGGTTGCAGCCTTTCTCCTTCCTGGTGTAAATAGGTGAGTTAAGCAGAAAATAAAGCTGGGGAAAGAGGAGAAGGCTGAGAAAAAAATGAGGAAAGAGCAGGTTGATTGCAGTGGGATGGAAGCATAAATAAGTGGCTTCTCCCGGCCACCCTGGACCTGCTTTCCACCAGGGTGTAAATTACAGCAACAGATGTGTAGCCTGCAAAGTGATTTTGGGGAGAAATTAAAGCACTCACAACTGGACAGATAGGAAGTACTACTGCTAGTAGATTTAAAGACCTCTAACTATCTCTATCTGACGGGCAACTGGGCGAGCTGCTGGGACGCTGGCTGAGCTGGTGGCAGGATGCAGCTCTTGGCGCACTGGGGACCTTCCACACCCACAGCTCCCACTGCAAGAGCTGCTCCTCTGCTGAAGGGAGCTGCAGCAGCTGGCATGAAGCTGGTGACAGTGGTTGTCTCAGCTATCTTGTTAGTACTTCAGTGGCCTTGACCAAGTGGCTCTTTATTTCTGCAGAGACCCAACCAGTTCTGTATGTGTATCCTGTAGATGTCAGTGACTATGTTCACAGGTAGCGCAGGACTGGGTTTTTTTTTGTTGGTCTTTGGTTTTTTTTTGTTGTTTTTTTTTTTTGTTTTATTCACTGTGGTCTGGAAATCTGTCTGCTCTGTTTTATGAGATTTCATTACTGGACTTGAAGGCGGTGGGGCAGTGGGCAAGGAGTTGCAGTGAGTGTGGATCATACCTGCCTTGCAGCACCCTGGTGATGGGACACAAATTCTTCTGGTGGCATCTAAATGATGGTGGTCTATTACTGTGCTGCCTAAATGCACAGTGTGCTGAAATGACTCTTGTATTTAATGATAAAATGTAGTGTTTCTCCTCCTGTGTCTTGAGATAAGTAACTTTTTCTATTGCTCGTACATGACTTCCACGCCCCTCTTATCACTCTACAAGCATTATTGTGTTCTTGTTCATGCAAAGACACTTTTCCAACATATAGTCTATAGTGAATTACTCAGAAATTGGATTATATTTTTTATAATCTAGCCCCACAGTCTTTCTTTAAAATCCAACCACAGCACAGAGATATATGTAGTGCATTTTATAATCTATAAAGTCTTCCATATGTAGAACAAATTAAGCTCTAATATTGCATCCCAGGCTATTGTAGTGGTGGGAGACCAGGATTCTGCAATTGCACTCTATGAGAATGTTGCTGCCTTTGGAGGGGACCTCTAGGATGATGTGTTATATACCTGCCGTACGTCTGAAGCTGTGACCTGTGAAGCACCAGGGCAATAAAAAAGGTGACACTTCAAAGGACAGGCTGGTAACAGTATGTATTAGAGTCAAAATGATGACAGCTCATCACTTTGAGCTGTCTCAGCAAGAATAGCTAGGTAGCTTGGGCGCAGATACAAGGGCATTGTGACATTATCAAGCTCAACATGAATTGCAGAACCCACTAAAAAAGCCTGGCAACTGGGCAGCTCAGCTTGCTGCTGCTTGATGCACACCTTGCACATCTGAGCTGGCTTCATTAAAGGCAGATGTCCCCAAATGAGCACACCTGCCTCATGAGTACCTAGTGTGTGATCCCACAGGCCTAAAACTGGACTACCTCAAACACTAATCACGACAATGAAATCCTAGTTCTGAGACTGCAGTAGCTGGTGCCAAGGGCTAGTTCAACTCTCAGCCCGCTCTAACGAGATTTGTGACTGTTTGTCTGCAATTCTAAAATACAGAAATGATACTTCTGCACTTGCACAACACTCAAAACACTTTGTCTTTTTTTTTCTGCTGTGGACAGATTTCAGTTTCATGTTAGGGACTGAACGATTCCTACAAATTTATTTCCTGGCTGAGTGTGTCCTGTCAGGAAAGGGCTTCATAAATGTTCACACAGTTTCTGAGAGCAAAGGGTTTGTTAGAAACAGCTGATGCGTCCCTTCTCTTTTTCCATCACTCAATAAGTTGCTTTATTACTGTCACAGAACTGCTCCAACTATTTTCTTATTTTTGGAAGAAAATATAAAAAAAAATTTCCTCCTCTCTTTCCCCTTCTATTTTATGAAAAATACATTTTGGAATAGATTTTCAAGGACACAAATTGCATACAGGTCTATCTCCTCCCTCTTTTACTTTTCACATTATGTTTTCAATTTTGCTCTTAGTGCTTTATCCACTCACATCCTTACACATTTGGCTGTGCATTTAACAGCACAACTTACACTAAAAAGAACATCTATTTAGGAAATACAAGTGCTATATTTGTAATACAAAGGCAGTACCTGTTCTTTCACTGGTTTGAGATTGTTAAATTGTGAAATGTTTTCTTTCCATCTTTCTCTTCCAGTCAATTAGCCTTTCTAAACAGCAGCCAAAAAGACACTCATAGAGACAGTGTTTAGTCTGAAACTGTGAAAGCGACATCTCTTCTCTTCCTAGTTCACCGCAGAGTGTAATCTTTATTACTGTAAAAAAAAATCCAAGTAATTTCACAATATTCTTTTTCCTTGTTTTTCTTTATGATAATTTCTGTATGATAAACTTTAAAGAATGATAATAAAATCATAAGTCTTTTTGCAAATACCTCAATGCATCTGCAAGAACTGGGTAGTGATGCTTTATTTGTGCATACATATTTGAATATAACTCCAGTGTAAGACAGAAATTATCTGATGCTCAGATGACCTTTCCTTTTCGATATGAAAACGGGAAACAGCACTTCAGTGCATATTTACCATCATGTAAAAGTACAGTAAGTGGTATTTTGTCTGTTGTAATCTTCAGGAAATCTTTTACCTGTAATTAGGATAGTCTAGTGATGAATTTGGTAGAAAGCTCAAATCTAGGATTTCCATAATTTACACTTTATCCTGCACAGTAGCAGTGTTTCTGTATGCTTCTCAAATCTGACAAAACCCAAGGCTAGTTCTGAGGTTCCCACATCAAACCCTTGGAGAAAGCAGTTGGCTTTTTCATTTGATAGAGGAGTCTGTCTGGAGTCTGGTAAACACTTTTCAATAAAATTTTTATTTCAGTGGAAATGTTTTGGTTTTGAAAAATATACATGTTTCTACTTCCAAAGAAGCAAGTAAAATAAAAAAAAAAAAATCCCCAGCTAGCTCTAGTTGCTACCAGAACCAGGCCTGAGCGTTCCTTACAATCTCATCACGTCAGACAAAAATCCATCATATGCTACAACCATATCAGATTTCTGTAGTCACCACGTCTCACAGATGGGCTTTACATTACGTCCACCTGCTCCATAGGGTAAGGCTTATTGCAGATACTCTAGGAAATGAATGTCCCACCATAAAGGGATTAAGCAGAGAAGATACCAGTTTCTCAGAGAAGCAGCTGGAAAGCCAGTCAATCCCCACAGTGGGAATATCTGCACCGCTCATCCTGGGCAGGTGTTCCTGGCACCAACAAACCCATCTCTACAACTGGCAGGCGGCTGTAATGACTCTCAGCAGAGAAACCAGGTGGTGAATGGCCATGGGGTCTGCACCCCCCCTTGCCCCTCAGCAGCCAAGCCGGCATGCTGTGCTGTGTACTGATGGGTTTGGCACTTTCACTGACTATAGAAAAATTAAAAAGTTTTCTGGGTCTGTCTGTTTTTCAAGTGTCTCTTGCTATTTGCTTTTTAGGACCTATTGCTTGGTCCAGGGAACTGCTTTATATTTTAAAAGTATGAAGTGAATAACATGGCAAACTCAACAAAATACTCTTTTGCATTTTCAGTGTCCTCTGTGCTTTGCAGGAAACATAGTTGTAACTCAGGAAGGGTTTCAATTATCTTCTTGTTTGCTGGAAATAAAAAGAAACCTCAAGCTGACATGTTTCTGAAGAAGAATCCCAAGGGATACATACTTCATACCACAGAAACCAGAAAGAAGAAAAAAAAAAAAAGGGAAAAGAAAGAGAAGAATTCCTAACTGGCTCCAAAGCCTTCACTGGCCAAACCAAAGGGGAACAGAACATGAGTAGCTTTTTATCTATTTACAGGCATCTTACTGTCACTCAAGCCTTAAAACCTTACTATTGTACATGCTGGGGTACATTACTGTCATGCTAATGGGCTAGCCTGTTGTATCTTCAGGGGCTTGAGAGGCAAAAAGAATCAGAAACAGAGTTTGTAAATATGTGTACAACCTGCTGCAGGAGCACACGGACTTCAGCGAATTGGGAACTGTGGATGATTATAGAGAGGTCGCAGTTTACCACCTGAACAGTCTCCACTGGGTTTTAACAGGGGAAGTACATCTCACTAGCTGTCATCGTTACATAAGTAACTACAGAACAGTATATAGCACTCTTCTTATTCCTGCATGCTAGCACCACCATCCTCTGAAAGCAGAAGTAGTTCTCCCTTCTTCCAGCCTTCCTGAAGGCATTGCTCAGGGGTAAACCTTGAGCCTAAACAGTCCTAAAAACTCCCTGTTGCTTCCATACTTTGGGAGCAAATATGACAAGATGGGTAGAGTTAAGCAACCATTTAATATGTACATAACTCTCTCTAATTCAGATGAACATTGGAAACAGTATTCAGGGTATTCCAAATAACTTTGAAAAGAAGCCATCGTACAGCCTGTTGCTCTAGTGCAGACTTTCCCCATTGCTGGTGTTATTCAGATGCTAAAGACAGCAAAAAAAGTACTTCTCCTGCAATACTTTCATCCATAGAGGTGTTTTTTTTCAGGCTGTACAGGAAGCCAGAATATATGCTATATGTGTCACCCAAGCCCTGCAGAGGTGAAGCTAATTTCAACAGTATCACCTCTCTTCCAAACAGTTCGGTAACCTGTCAACAAACAAACAGCTGGGGTCACTCCAGCTACCAGTGCTCCAGCCTGGAGTTAGTGCATGATTGATTGTTCCTGTTGCTGGCCAAACAGAAATATGTTGCAGATACCTAAAAAGATAAGGGTAAGGAGCTGAATTTTGGTCTTGTATCAACGAGCAGGTTAAGCTTCTACATGTATCCCCACCCACCTCTGCAGGTGAACAGCAGCTCCAGCTGGTGATGTAGGACAGGAACCATTCAGGCTGTTGTACTGAGGTTGCTCAGGAGAAAGCAGTGCGTTGCGTCAGCTAGATAATGCACATCTCTTTCAGAGCTGGCAGCTGGGGGATATAGTGGAAAAGACTTGAGGAGCAAGATACTGGGAATTCTTTCTTAGAAATGTGGGAGTTGTTACAGATCTGGGAGCACAGTGAGGTCTGGTGCAAAATTTTCCTATGGTCTGGGTGCAGATTGAAGTATTATTTTTTAAAATAATCCTGATACAATATCACATTTTCAAAGGTTGCTGAGTGACTCTCCTGCTAATTTTTACTGTTGAGAAATCTGCTGTGAATTTTGCTGGATATAGGCATTATATATAGTTGCTCAAGTAAATATGTGGAAGGTGGTTAGTGTGATTGAAGATGTAAGGAAAATGTCATGCACAGAGTGGATTTATCTGAACTGGAACTTCATTTGAGATAACTGTTAATATTCCAAACCCTATGAAATAATTATAAAGGTAAACAGCTGAAGCTATGCCTCCCTGCCTGCTCTGAAATACCATGGTTCCAATATTGCGGTATCATGAGACATTGCACTTGGGCTGTTGATTCATGAGGAACACACATAATTCCTTCATTATTGAATGACCTCAAATGGTAGGGTTTAATGTACAAATCTACCATTATAGGTACTGTTCTAGCATGCTTCTGCTTAGCCTGTGACAGATGATGTGGTCATAGAATCCTCTATTGCTATTCTTCTTATTTCAGCCTTTCAGCAGAGTGTAAATGAAGAATGAAGGCATATTTTATACTTTTTTTTAAGTGCAAGTCATCTTCAAGCACCTGCTTTCCGAATGGGAGGAGACAAGCTGTCGAAACATGGCTTCTTTTACTTGCATGTCTCTTAGGATTAAAGAAGGGCAAGTTTTACTCATTTTCATTTTGTGGTGTGTTAACTGAACTGTATTTAATACTTCAACAGCAGAAGTAATTATTTTATGCAAAATGAAATCAGTATTTTAAAGCTTTTCTGTAAATTCTGATGCTGCATTTTAAAGTACATGTTTCAAGTAACAAAATTTCCTGTTAGCTTTTTAAAATCAATTTTGGTGCCAAAGCATGGAGAAAGCTTATATTCTGCCATAGAAAGCTGAAAGAAATAGGGCTTTTTTTTTTTTTTTTCAGGGAATGAAACTTCCCTTCACTTCTTGGCCTTGCTCACACAGATTTCGAAGCATTTTAAGTTATTCTGGCACCTTCAGGCTACAAAAAAACACATACCCCTTTAAAACTCTCCTGTTTTCCCCAACCTATGAGCTCCCAAAGTAAACAAAAAATTGTTTTTTATTTCTGAAAATTCTGCAATTCTAACACTGTTTTAAACTCAAAACTCCGTTGTTGAAAGGAAAATGGAACTACCTTCAGTTTTTAGAGACAGCTGGTAGTATTTCCAAATACATGAAAATATGTGCTGCAGCATTTTCCATAAGGCATTGAACAATTTTGTCCACTTCTTCCTTCAATTACACCCTCAATATTACTGGGAGAGAGAGTAATGAGAGGTGTTTAAGCAACAGAGGATAAAGGGAAGAAATAAAAGTAGATGTTGTTGCCAGAATAATGGAGCCCCAAGGACAGTGACTACATTTTCCTACCTATAGATCACCTTACAGGCAGAAGAGTTTTTTTTAACGGTTAGATTTAATTAAACTTCTTTTTCTGTATTTGCCATTAATTGAGCATTTATTTTCACCTCTGTGATTAACATGGATTATGCCAATATGTTTGTGTAATATTCTATAGACTTTTTACCTAAGTACTTTTTTTTTTATCATTCGCGCAGTTCTGATTCCTTTTAGAATTACTCAAAGCATGGAGCTGAATTACAATCACAGGTCTGTTGATTTTACACTCCTTAGGGAAGAGTGCAGTGTGGTTCACAAGGGACTTAAAATGAAAAAAAAAGAAAGAAAAAAGGGAAAAAAAAAGACAATTTCTAGCTTTCTGCTTTTCTCTGCTCAAATGAGTTAGAAGTGTTATAGTTAGAAGTGTTATAATTTAAAAAGTATGATTAAAAAAGAAACAGAAAAAACTAAAAAGTACCAGCAAGCCTCTCTCCACCAAGTATTTACAAATACAAATATACTTAGCCAAAATAACCAAATAGCCAAACTTTCTTCATTGCCCAGAATGGCATCTTCTGCTGGCTCCAGGGATCCTGATGATGGACAACACTGGTCACTAGTTACAGAGCGCAGGTTATTTGATGATTTGGTTCTATTTCTATTTCTCCAGTGGCAGATATGCTACTTGTCTACTGTCTGACCACTTCAATCTCAATTCATGATCCAGCCAAGGGTATGGAGGAGTTTATTCTCTGCTGAATGACATCAGCATATCTTAATGATGAAAACAAATTAATTTATTGTGGTAGTTCCTAAGATGATGGCCTATTCTACAGAAAAATAAATATCTGAAGGTGAGAATCATCTGGTAAACTGTCTGAGCCAGCAATCAATGTTCACTTTATAGTCTCTGGAGAAAAATAGGCACTTACAGGGCATAATTCCTAAAGCAAATACCTAAAATAGCTCAGCTGAACTGAGCCCTGGAAGTGCTAATGTCTCTCCATCAGAAGTGGAGGCAGCTGTAGTGTGGATTTCTAGAATCTGCTGTTTCCTTTCTCAGGTGTCTGATTTATGGAAGACACTGCTGTAGGGTAAGGTGGCCTCCACACATGCAGAGCTGATTATTCTTCTGCTACTTTTAAGCTTAATTCCTTCCCACCCCAGGTGTTAAGTGTTGCTTGAGAGGGCAAGGAGCTTGGCAGGGCAATGGTTTTCCTTTGCCTTGGGTTTGTGACTGGCTGTGCAGATCCCATGTGGAGGGCTGCAAGAGCAAGGGAGAGTGGAATAATGGTGGAGTGGGCTGGCATGACAAAGTCTCCCCTCTTTCTTGCCTGTGAATCTCCTGAAGCTGGCGTTTAATGATATTTAAAAGCTACGCCGGAAGAGTGTTTATGGGTAACTGGAACAAAATCCTTGGGAGGAAGGCTTCAGTTTCAGGAGGTTCAAATACCACTCAGCAGCAAGCCTTGGGTAGCAGGGGACAAGGGAAGAATGAGGGAGACATATTTCCTTTTGAGTGGATGAAAATTCGCCTGTGTTATTCCCATCTGCTGATCTTAACCTAGAATCCTTCAGATATTGTTAAAATAATTTTCAGACAGTTTAGGGAGGGGAGCTATTTGAATACTTCTGGTCACTCTGTATGATATGAAGTTAAAATAAACTGAATTCAGAGAGGCTATTTGCCAGAATCTTAAAATGACTAAGACTTTGCAGGACTGGATTCCTGTTGCTATCACAAACCAAATATTCTAATGAGATTTTTAATGTGAAGTCCTAAACAAAGACTCAGAAATATAGGCTGAAGGAAGTTATCCACTCCAGCCTCTTACATGTTTTACAAGTTTATCTTCTGCACTATTTTGAGTATATTATCTAATCTCTCTTTAAGAATTTCCTCTTCTGGTATCTCAGGGGTTTCTCTTGGCAGACTGCTCCATGGGTGAATAACTCTTATTTGGAAGTTTGTTCTCACATCTAATCTAAATTTGTTATGTTTTAGGTGAACATTCTCCATGGTCAACCATGATTAAGTCTCTCACTTTCATCTCATTTCTCTCAAAAGCTCCTTAAAAGTTCCATATTTTGTTTAAACGAGATGTCCTTTACATCTTGTTACTTATATCTTGCAGCTTTCTTAATGTTCTTCATCTTTGCTGCTTTCTCATCTTCACAGTATGAAGGTCAAAGGATATCCTAAGTGAGGCCTCAGCTGTCATGTGAACATGTGATTTATCACCTCTCTAGTCTTAAGTACAGTTCTTTGAATATGTGTTCTTTATATACCAGTAGTATTTCTGATTTTCATTTGCATAGACATAAAGTCTAAAAACGCATTGTAAGTAGTTGTTTTCCACAAGTTTTGAAACAAAAATAATTTACTGTATACTCTAAGTAATGACTGGGAGAGATTGTTTTTTTTTTTATTAGAAAACATCTGGTTTTGCAATATATACACATCCCTCCTTACATGCTGTAGAATTATTTCCTTCCCCTCTCTGATCTGGGAACCCCATGACAAAAGTTGCTGTTGACCAGTACTTCAGCTTTTCCGTATAACAAGGACCTGTAAAGAAAAACTCCCACATTTTCCTTTAAATACTCAGAACTCCCAGAATGTAAGTTTGCCCAGCCTTTCCTGTCTTTCCCTAAGTTTTAGAGTCTTTATGCACACAGTTAGGCTCAAGAGTGTTTCTGCCTGAATATAGACTATGTAAAACTGAGTATCAAACTAGTCCATATGTTCTACCAACAAATAGTGTTGTTTCAGTCCAAATAATCTGCTTATTATCCTTTTTAATCAATATTTTCTTAGTCATGTAACGTATTTTCACATAGTCTTTGACCAGCAGTTGTATCTCCTAGTTTGAGGACCCCAAGTGAAGTGTCTAAGCCAGGTGTGTAGTCACCTCTCTATGATCAGGTAAGAGAGGTGCACCTCTGTCACATGATACACTTATCCAGAATCTGAGAAACTGTAGTGTTTCTCTTCCAGAAACCGCAGAAAAGCTTACTGGGACTGGGTTCCAACTTTCAATACTTCACCATGTTTATAGTCAGGTAAAGTGAATTTGTTAGGAAGAAATGCAGATGCCAAGCTCCAGAAGTGCTAGGGAAAGTGCATCAATGAGATTTATGTGAAACATGCAGTCCTGCACCGCCTTTCCTACCCACACCTTCTCTGGACTCGTTTAGGATTTTCCAGTTCAAACACTTTCTTCCATCTTCTGCAGTATTGCATCGGATGCAATAAAAAAAAATTCAACTAACAATAACTGTTTCATTTACAGCATCATCTTTCTGCTCCATATGGCTCAAGATCAGCTTACTGATTTAACTAATCTAATAGTCATATCACTTCAAATGCTACTGAACATTTCTAATAGCCCCATCATTAGCTTAGTATGCTTGATCTGGAAGGTGCTGAAGTTAAAGACGTCTTGAAAGGACTTTAAAACAAAGGTTCAAGCACAGCTGGCCAGCATTGAGCATCACAGTGCTTACAATCCATAATCTTGATGCTGACATGAAGACAGTTTCTGCTGTTTGGAGTCCTGTGGCATTAAGAACTAAGTGTTTTCCACATGTCCTTCTCAGTATAGGTATTCTGAGTGTTATTCCCCTGGACCCTAAGGAATTTCCACAGTTCTGAAAGCCTATTTAATTGTCTGGTTTATTTTCTGAATGCCATTTTAATCCATCTCTAATCTTCATTAATAACAACATTATAATTACTTCATTAACTTTTCCTGATAAAGCATTTAAACTCTTCGGGAGCAAATAGCTTTTTGCTGGATCTTGTACATTGCTTCATATAATACCGCAACCTTGAGTTTTAAATGTATTTAATGAAAACATAAAGCTCTTGTTTAGTGTAAGCATGTCACTGAAACCTGAAGAACATGTGGTGCAAAGGTAAAGATAGTAACTTGTTGTATTACATAGCTTTTAATGGTGCGTTTTGAAACACTGATGGGGAAGAAAGCTCAATTCATTTCCCAAGGGTAAAAATAATACCCGTAGACATTAGCCTTTAACTTGTTTTGACATCTTTGTTCCTGTGTAAAGGTTAAGTAATATGGTCAAATTTTATAAGTAATGCTTTATTAATGAAGTAACTTGCATTAAGGTTGTAAAATTGAACACCAGATCAGGAAATAATAGAAAGTAAAGGTTGTATCATAAAGTTAACTGATCCGTACAGCTAGTGTTCCCCAGATAAGGTACACGCTCAGCTGCTTACGGCATGTGCAATTGTGAGTTACTGCTTCTGAATACCTTAACCTTTTAGTTTCTTCTTTCTTCAGTATTTTCATTTACGGCCTGAATGTTGAATGAACGTAGGTTCTTACATTAATTTTACTTTGCATTTGTTGCAAGAAAAGACTAGTGTGTCAAAGCCCTGTGCCTTCTTTTAGCTGAGCATACAAACTGCACGCTGTGTCTGCATAGTTCTCGGTCCCCAAATTTGTTGCTAGTATACCTGCTAACATGGAAATCTTGTGGTTTTGCCTGACATGCCTGTGTGTATATACTTACAGTCAGGGAATGAGTGGCTGAGAGAAAACAGCTTCAGTTACTTCTCAGATGTGCAATTGCTATTTAGGTAGTTCTAGTGCATTTCAAGGTGAAGTCAACTGACTTCAGTGCAGAAGGTAATTTAGCATGAGAGTTTTTGACTTTTCCATGAAATAAGATGGAAGTATTTACACTGGCTACTCTGAGGTATCTTCTGGAAGGCAAAAGCTCATAGTTGATGAGTAGTAAAGAGCCATTTCCAAAACTGCTTCTCTGCTGTGAGTCTCTGGACTGGACAGTTAAGTTGCTCAGCATGTGCCTATATTTCAGGAATGATGGGATTACTCCTAACATTTCAGACTTCCTGTATTTTCTTGTGGTGGGTTGACCCCAGCCAGCAGCTAAGTACCCACACGGCTGCTTACTCACTTTCTCAACCCCTCCTCAGTGAGATAAGGGAAGAAAATAGCAAGAACAAAAGTGATAAAACTCGTGGGTCAAGATAAACACAGTTTAACAGGGTAGGGGAAAGCACAGCAAGGTAACAAGGTCACCACCCTCCAAGGAAGATCAGTGGCCAGCCAGTCTCCAAACAATGGTCACTTTGGAAGCCAACCCCCTTCTTCTTACTTTATGCTGGGTTTTTTTTTGTTGTTGTTGTTGTTTGTTTGTTTGTTTGTTTTTATTGCAGAGCATGACATTATGTGATATGGACTAGACCTTTGGCCAATTTGGGTCAGTTGTCCTGGCAGTGTCCCCTCCCAGTTTCTTGCCTACACACTGGAGGGGAGCAGAGTGGGAAAAAAAGGCAGCCTTGCACCTTGAGATGGTGCAAGCAGTGCTCAGAAATAGCTGATCATTAGTATGTTATCAACACAGTTTTAGCCACAAAGCCAAAATGCAGCACCACACTGCCTGCTATGAAGTTAACTCCACCCCAGCCAGACTCAGTCAGCGGGGTTTCTCCAGCCATCAGCTTGCTCAGAACAAGTGCTCACTAGGGCATTTTGTTCACAGCTTTTTCAGATCTTACACTAAAAGTCTGAATGTCAATGTGTATCTGTGCGGACTGCAACAATATTCTACAAAACAAATTAACATTCTGTGTGTATAAATGAATTTAACGGCAGTGCAGAAATAACACTTGTGGACTTGGGAAGAGTAAAATATTCAGGGGTTTAGGCTTTTAAGCTAACAGATCTTTTGACATGAAAGAGAGATGCAATATACCATTGCACATCTTCAAGGAGACTTGAATGCTAAACGAAGGCTGTTAGAACAGAAACTACCTTATTTCTACGATACTAAGTGCTGCCGTTCTAGCCGAGCACGTTACTTGATTTGAGGACTGGGTAATGTAGCTGAGAACAAACAATGAACTATTGAATAAACGATCTTGTTGCAACTCACAGAAACAGAGCATGCATTGTGGGATGCTCGGTGATGCACATCTCTGAGGGAAACTGAAGATGTAAAGATGCAGATACCAAGATGAAGCATGAAATCTTGTCCAAATCAAAGTGAAAGGAAGTGTTGCCATTGCATGGAAGGAATTAGAACTTTGGCAATGCGTTAACAGCTTAATTCTGGAACCTGTGCGACAACAATGCTGTGCACTGAAACTTGAGAGATCTCTGTTGCTTTAAACTTACCTGGCTAAATTTAGCCAGTTTATTGAGTCGCTCAAGTGTGGACAATTTCAGCCTACAAAGAACTTCAGAAGCAAACCTTGTTATCATGTAAGAATTCAGTAAAAAGAGGCTGAATCTGCCATGTTCCATGCTGAGCTTTTAATAAGTAAAAAAATGTCAAGGCAGATATTTAGACTCTTGTGGCAGGATTAGGGACTAGTGTTATTTGTTTAATATATAGAAGATATATATTATGGAAATGTATGCATAAAAATACATTTCTTGGTGTACTGCACTTATCTATTCCATTCAATCAAAATTCACCATGAAAATTTATACTAGGCTTCCATTTCTGGTACAGCAACATAAACAGTAACAGGACTGTATTTAAAAAATGGGCAGGAGTGGGAGAAGGAAAATCCATCATTATTGTAATAAGAGAAAATATTTCTTATATATTTCTTATATTTCTTTTCTGTCTTTTGAGATGAAGAAATAATGGCTAGTGCGGCATGCAACTGGAAATAAAAAGAAACACAGTAGTACGCTGATCAGTCACTGAGGTTCTGCCTGGGACTGTGGTTCTTGGCTCCGCTGGGCAAAGGTCACTGGGCTTACAAATAGTTACTATCTAAACACAGGAACGAAACTCACCTCCACAAACCATTTGTGTGAATCGTGCCCAGGAAACAAACTCATGACACACTGAATGAGGGTGTCTGTTTCTGCTGAGCTTTTACTGAAAACAGCTCGGAGCACTGTAACAAAGAAAATAACACACTGTCATAACTTGCATTCATTTCTAAGGAATCTTTTAATTCCTAACACTAAAAATAATATGTTTTAGAGATCTGCTCAGAGCTTTTCCTATATACCCTGAGCCTGAATGCAGGCCCAAACCCACTAGACCTCTTCCTGGAGAACAGGAAAGCATGGTTACAGGGTAATTAATGCTATCTTGGCATTGCTTGCAGATAGTGCATGTGTGACAGTGAAGTAAATGAATGAAAGTAAGTCTAGGTTACCCTCAGGTTCAAGAATTAACTGGACTGCTTCAGGATTATACACTTACAAAAGAAAAAAAAGAACTTCACAGAAATAAAAACAGCTGACTATGATGTCTATTACCATAATTGACTGCTGTTAACACTTTAGTAGAGGTGTGCAGGGAAAGTATAGCTGAATTTCTTTCTGATTTATGTTTGATGAAGAAATTATTATTTCACTACAATACTTTTTTTAAGAAAAGGGATTCTGTCTTACACAGGTAGCATATATAGGACTTGAGGAAACTTTTCATGCTTGTGCCAGCAATCCAATGAAATCACAGTCTAGGGGTCAGCAACTAAAGCATAAGATTTCATGCCTGGCTATACGACCCTAAACTCCCTGACTGATTCACAATATGATGTTTGGATCAAGGGATGGAGGTAAAGGGCGTATATCAGGTGTAGAACATGACAGCTAGTTGAGTTTTCAGCATGAAACTAGAGGAAATGAAGCACAGGTGGTAAGGAAAATCCTTAAGTGAGGGAGTGGTTTTGGATAAGTTAATGTGATGTTCATTGTGGGCTCTGAGGTGGCTAACAGAAGTGCTAGCCTAAGGACAGAAAGCCAGCCATACTTGAAGTAACATCTATTATAGCCGTTCTAAAAACTTTCTTTGTGGTTGCAGTTTTGAGAACCTGGTGGATTTTAATTGGCTTGCTTCATGTGAAAAAACCTGATACTTGTTCAGGAACTGGTCACAAGCTGACTCGTGGTAAGGGAATACATGGCTCTGTAGTCCAGTGCAAATGCCTTGTCACAGGAGCATGAACTTGGCAAGGCCAATGTACTCTTACGTGGTGGAGCCACAAGTGAGTTATGTGTCCTGAAAGAGTCCCATGAAGACCATTATACCAAGCCTCTGGCCACGTATTTCTGATTCCCTATATATTGTACGGACAGACTATTTTATATATATTTATTGAGTGTCTTACAACTTTTATTGGTATTGTTTTTCATTTTTCTCAACTTCTAAGCCAAGCTCCTGCAGTATCATGAGGTTGAATGTTTATGCCTCAGGGGAAGAGCAAAATTATGACTAAAGAAATATTGAAACCATTAGGAATAGTCATTAGGAATAGCTTTTCTGCACAGTATATTATCTGATGATCTTTAAGTCACATATTACATGGGGATAAGAAAAACTGTAGTCCACTGGATAATGATAATTTCCAGCTTTTGGGTGGTACTCTGTTGTTTCTAACCTTCCACAGGTCACCAGGAAGCAAAATTTCTGACTCTTGTCTGTTTTGAGTTATAGGCAATACATCTAGGGGAAATAATGAAAAAAAAAAAAGTATTAGAGTTCAGTGTACTTTTTCTTTTTTTAAAAAAAAATCAGCCTCTCATCATTTGATCAAATCTTTTAACTTTTCTCATTTTCACTCATTTTTTATTTTGGCTTTCTCCATCTTTTGTTTTATTCCTTTTTTTTTCTTCCTTTCCTCATGCTTTTTGCTGTCTATGCCCCCTGCACATTGACAGTGGTTCAGACTGCAGAAGGGCCATAATTAACAGGTGAATCTTATCTGAATAGAATAAAGGAAGAAAGGTATTATGTGGTTTTCCCTGTAATTGATAATTTGTCTGCTGAAGTTTTTCAAGACACCTAAGTTGTGTTTGGAGAAGGGAGTTAGTGAGTAGTGAGCAGGCCAGAGGATTAAAAAAAAAAATCTGTGAAATAGATATATGCAGAGTACAGTACATACTTATTCTAGGTACTCCCTCTATCTCCGTTTAGATTGGGGCGTGCCTGTTGGTATATTGCAATCACACACCTCTCCAACAAAGACACAGCTATCAACAGAAGCTTAACTATTACATTGTATAGAAAAGGAAATGGAAAAACAGTAAAACGAACTTTTCTTACAGTGCTTTTTTTTTCCCCGTTTACATCAGTATTGCAATCCTCATTTCCTAATCTGTTCATGTAACATTTTATGTCTGCTAGTCTTTATGTGAAACTTCTGAGAGGGCTGGAATTATTTTGACACTATCAGACTGTCCACACACAGACCTTTGTCACCTGGGAGGAAAAGGCTAGTTAAAGACAGTGTTCTGTAAAAAAAAAAAAAAAGAAAAAAAAAAAAAAAGTCAAGTGTTTAACACAATGCCAACCCAGTACTCGGTATTGGTAGAGCTTTGAGTAACGGACTGGGTGCTAGGCTGCTTTAGGAAAGTGATCTCCCCTCTGAGGATGCTTCAGCGCTGGGCTGGCAAACTTCAGGCGCTCGGACCCGCCCGGTATCTGTGGAGTTAACTGCGGGGAGCTGGCTGCCGGTTAGCCTCTCTCTCCAGGAATGCCGTTGGTGTTTACCTATATAAGGAAACCTGTTCGACTTCAACGAGCTGGGCAGGGCTGCTGGTTGCCTGCGAGAGGGGCGAGCGGCGAGCACCCAGCCCAAAAACCGGGCGGGCGGGGGCTGGACGTAGCGCGGAGCTCCGGTAGCTGCACCGGCACCGCTCGCCTGGGAAGGGCTCGGTGTCCTTCTCCCTCCTCCGGCTTCTTCAACTTCAGGAGAAAAGAAGAAAAACTGTCAGGGGGGGAAAAATGGAGAAGCAGGTATGTCAGGCGGATCTCTGAGAACAGAGAGGCGCGGAGCAAGACTTGTTGGTGCTCTTCCCCCTCCCCAAAGCCGGCTTGCATGTTTTATAGGGGCTGCAAAGCACAAACGTGCTTCTTGTGCGCAGCAGCATCTGTTTGACCGGTTACTTCAACTTACCTGGCGCTCCGTGTGCTGCTGATCTGGAAGTACCACCTTTCCCCACAGATTCTCAAACTTTCTTATCTCTGATGGAACACAGATGCGAGCACAGGGCTGGGATGCTTGGGTTAGCTGGCTGAAGCCCTGCAGATGCGCAGTATTGTGATCCTTGGGTTCGTTTGTTTGGTTTTTTTTTTTACCTTAAAATGTACATTTTTATAAAAGGTGCACTCCTTCGGCACTCCCAGGCTTTTGGGGTACTTCATTGTGATGTGTGCGAACAGAGCTCAGTCAGCATAGCTGGAGTGTTTACTGGAATATAGGCAGTTCCTGGGGTAATAAAGATTTTTTTTTTTTTTTTTTTTTTTTTTTCAGTGAGTGAAAGAAAGAAGCTGCAGGTACTGTTCTAGGAAATGGAAGCAAAACTTGTTCTTCTACAACAGCGATTACCCCAGTTCAAAACAGGGATATGTGATTGTTAGGAAGTATTTGCGTATTCTGATAACATTTACAACAGGCTGTGGTAAAATCCTCACAGAGAGAGAGGTTCTTCCTTGAAGACTTTGGTCAGGACATATTGAAAAGTAAAGTTGAAAACTTAAGTCAAATAACTTTCTGGTTGGAAGAATACAACTGTGCGGACCTTCGGGACAGTTACTGTTACGTATCAGCATGTTAATTGTGGAAGTTCATTCAAGTTCTATGTGGTTATGGTATAAAAGATAGGAATGGAAGAATACTTTCAGTTGATTTATTTGAGAAATATTTTCTAAGAAAAAAATGAAGTGCAGAGAACTAGTCAGAAACAGGTGGAGTTAATTTTCATAATGATTTTGCTTTTCTGGTCTTAGCAACTGATAGATAACCAATTACTTTTCACTAATTTTAATTGTTAATAGTATTTATGTGTGCACATGCATGTGAATGCACTAGTCAGGGAGTTGTAGCTTTCCTAGGGGTCAGAGTGGGAAAGTAAAATACACTCCTATGTTGAAGTGTTTAGGAGCTTAAAATGAAGATTATTATTTTAAAACTCTCTTCCTTATAAATATTTCTAATCTTTATGAATGAATATCTACTTGAAGTTAATAATATAGTGCTACTTGGTTAAAATTCATGCAGAATCAGGAACTGTCGGAATTAAAATTCACTTGTGCTGATACAGATTCTCATTTGCTTATATGCAAGACACTTCTAAACTCCTGACTGAATGTTCAGTGAGGTGTTAACGGGAATGATACAGAACAGCCTAGTCGTTTCAACAGATAGTTCTATAGGAGCATCAACATTGCAAGGAAAATAGATAGCAAGTTCCTAAACACTGCTCCAGTGCTGAAGCTAATCGGTTCATTGTCATGAACCATCTTCGGTCTTGGTGGAAGTCACCACACCAAAGAATGTAGGGCTGGTAGACCAGAACCATAAATTTCCCTTGTCTTGATTCTCATCCTGGTGGTTTTGTGGATAATCTTTATTATTATGAATGGAGTGGGAGTGCAGAGGAAAGACTTCTAGCAGGGGTGTTAGTAATCAAAGTGTCAATTTAACCAGCAGGAGAAGACCCCAGGGAAACATGCTTTTAAATTGTCTTATCTCAAGTCTCTCTAGTAAATTGCATTGCCCCTATCAGTTTAGTGTCTAGCTGTGCTGCAACCATTAATGGTCTTTTGATTAGTGTTCCAGCACTGCAACAGGTTTCCCAGAGAGGTGGTAGATGCCCGCTCCTTGGAAACATTCAAGGCCAGATCGGATGAGGCTCTGAGCAACCTGATCTGGTTGGAGATGTCCCTGCTCCTTGCAGGGGGGTTGGACTCAATGGCCTTTGAAGGTCCCTTCCAACCCAAACTATTCTATGATTTCCCAGTGTAAAACAAGGTAGAAACCTGGTTCAAAGCCTACACAGTGCATTCTGGGTTGACATAAGCTTACTCTGCCCCAGGATGTGAGCAGCCATCTGTGTGGTCATGCTGGTACAAGGGCTGGCCCTGGCTATAGCCTGCCCCTAGGCGACCTTTGTGGTTGTGACTCTTCCAGGGACACAAGAGGCCATGCAGGGGTCTTGTCCCTTTCAGCCACAGTGTGTGCCTTGCACCCTCCTCTGCCACCTACAGTATGTGTAATGGCGTGGCTGCAGAGCCTTCAGCATCAAGATGGGACCTACCTAAAACCAGTGTCTGCCCTGGGTTTTTTTACCTCTGCTTGGAACTGTGTATGTGGTGTTGCATGAGTTTCCATTGGCATGGATGCACAAAAAGCAAATTCTTTTCAGACCAGGATATATGGCTGGAAGATATATCCCAGGGAAATTTTATCCTTGTGTACATCGAGAAAAGAGTTGCAAAGTAGATGGAGCAATTTGATGTATGGGGTAGACCTTGTGTACTATCTCAAATCACAAAAAAAAATTCCAGTAGCTATGACTGGATTATACAATGACCCTTCTGCCTGAGCTCCTGCAAACCAGCCTCCTACCCCAGGCACTGGTCTCCCATCCATGTTAATAGGTGATGTGTTTCATTCACTGATTAAAAAAAAAAAGAAAACAACAAAAAAGCTAACATTCATTGTCACCCTGTTTAAAGATTAAATTTTCATGCATTCAAGGATTCTTTTGTATTAGTTTTAATGACAGAGCTGTGCTCAGGGTGCAGTAATGGTATTGTGTTGGATTGTGTATTTTGGAAATGAACGTGCCGAACCCAGGCAAAGGCAATGAGCACAGCTGCTCTGTGCGTACACCTATGGTACCGTCTTCAGTTGTGGAACCAAGACAAGACTGAAGTGAAACAAAAATACTTGAGTTTTGACAGTCTGAAGTTTAACGCATGATTGAATTGGAATTTTAGTTTGTATGCCAGAGATAAGAAGCACCAAATTATTTATAGGTATGACAAAAGCCTTGATTACTTGAACCAAAATCAACTTTTGCCTCCCTGTTGTATTACTGATGGGTTAATTCATGAGAACTATTGCTCAATTGTCACTTTTAAATCAGAGAGTACTTGATGTATTTAGCATATAGCATTTTAAGATTTTTGTTTAGAAATGAAAGAACATACTAAATGTGTTCAGTGTTTTTCACATTTAATAACCTGCTCATCCTACAAAGTTCTCCTGTATGTTTGCTTGACTTACAACCATCACCTCATATTTAGTTTTATTTTCTGATTTGCATATTATTTGAAGCTGAGTGCTGTTGGGCACATCGTGTTGTTTTTGTTTTTGTTTTTTTTTTTCTGATATCTTTTCACTTATTCAATAATGAAAAAAAAAAAGAGACTAGGCTTTCCAAGGTGTAACTGGAGAGCTTGAAATAATAAAAGAACATGCTGTACTAGTTGTGTGCTCCCTTTAGGGTTTTGTTAAAGGTTTTACCATTCCATTATGCTATCATTTTGTAGTGTAAGCATTTTATATGGCATGTGTGATTTCATTGCCCTTAAGTGACCTTGGTAAATTCCTTATTTCCCCTGAAGCACATGCCTAATTGAAAATTGCCATCTGCAGTTGCAGAGCTCTAAGCAAGGACTCTAAGAATAATGCGAGAGGGAGATGGGTGTCCAGACAGCAGGATGAGAGCACTTCTGTAGCATTCACTGTACTGCATAAGGTTAAATCTTTGCTTTGCGGACAAATGATAAGGAAGTATGGGAAGGGCATCTTAATCAGTCTGTCCGCTTCATCTGCCGAAGGTTGCTGTGCAGAGATCGTGATCCACAAAATTGTGTGTTGATTTTTTTTTTTTTTCCACTTTTGCATCTTTCTGGTTCCACCCTTGAGTAAATGTATCTGGAGTTTTAAAGTTTAAAATATCATTCCAAATCCGAGCTGTGCTTTCTAGTCTGGCTGCTGTCCTCATTCTACAGTGTCTCGCTTGGCTCTGCTGCGCCACTGGATTTGAGGATACAGTTATGATGATCACAGTCTGCAACCACAACCTAAAAATGAGACATTGTGTTCCCTGCTAGAAGCCTCTAGCCTAGCATTGCATTACAGCTCCTGTGAGCGTATGTGCTTAAGAGCCATATAAATGAAAGAGGCAAAAAGCTGGACAGAGTAAAGCTGAGGAACAGCTTAAGAAGGGGCTGTCTCTGATGAGAGGATTTTGAACTGTGCCCTGGATTAGAAAGCAAAGTCTACAACATCTGTATATTTATTCATGAATGTGTAATATAATTGTTTAGGACAGGAAAAATGCAAGTATTTTAATTAAAAAGGGTTGAGAAAAGTCTGTGATGAAGATGTGAAACTG
Organism: Chlamydotis macqueenii; assembly: GCF_036417535.1. NCBI lineage: Eukaryota > Metazoa > Chordata > Aves > Otidiformes > Otididae > Chlamydotis > Chlamydotis macqueenii. The sequence continues at coordinate 136,935,943 of NC_141556.1, forward strand.
CAGTTTTAGCGTGCTTTCTTGTATGTATATTCAGTTTGAAAAGTTTAGGCAGAAAATTAAACATCCAAAATTCTCTACTCCTGTGTTATCTCACAAGTAGACTTATTTAGGAAAGCTTATAATTTGAATTGTTTTGTTTCTTTGTTAATTCCAAGTTATATTTCAAAACTTTTTATCAGAGTTAGAGTTATGGAATACACGCTACTTTAAGACTTGTACAGGAAGGTATTGAAAATACACAACATGTGTTAGGATCTGAGTTTACCAGCTGCTTAGAATATATTTCCTTGCTGTTTTGGTAGTTTCTTTTTCTTTCATTAAAAATATTAATATTAAATCTAGTTTTTGATCATGTAGCAAGCAATTAAGGGAATGCATAAACACTTCTTTGGCAAAATTTTTTGTTGTACCGTATTTTAATTTTTTTCATGTTAGAAGTATTATATGTTCAGTGAGATATTTAAGAATGTACTTGAGGCCAAAAGTCTGTACATAAACAGATGAATGTTTCCCAATGTATCTAAGTCTGAGATTGTAACACATGTATCATTTCATATGTGCCTAAATTCTCTGCTGAATTTTTTTAATAAAATGTTACTATTCTCATGTGATTGTGTGCACAGAGGCTGAATCAACTGGTATTTGCTTTTAGTTAAGACTTGTGGGATTTTCCTTGAACAAATAGATATCTTCTTCCTTTTACAGGTTTTTGTAAAACTCCTTTGAGTGCTGGGTGTTACGTTGCACTTTTTATTTTTCCTTTGGCAGTTTTAATCAATGGTACTTTTGATATTGGTCCTCTGGATGTCAGATTTAGGGAGATGGCATACAAAAAGAAAAAGCAGTTGCTTTCATTAGAGTTCATTATACTAAGTTCAGCTTCACTTAGGATTTGGTGATGTTCACATTCAATGGTATGAACAAAATGACATTTTTGACACCTCGTGCATAGTTCCAGTCATTCCAACAGGCTGAGAGCACTCTTGTTGGTAATGCACTGGATTACAGAGCACTCAGGGTATCAGTCTGCTGGGCTTCTCCAGCGATGCATGTGCTCCTGCTCCCGAGTTTCTGACACTTCAGTTTTGTAGCTGCCTAGCCTGGAAAATTCCATATAAAATCTCAGGTCAGGCCTCCTGACATGGATTTTTTTGAGGCATATTTAATTTCACTGCATATGAAACAATAGTACTGTTCCTGCCCTGTTAATTCTGTAAAATGAGCAGTTCTTTTATTGCAACTTTTGTATCTTTATTGTCTCCTTCACAAGAAATTCCACCTCACTATATCTGAGGAGTTTAGGCATTAGCCGTTAACTATTAATTCTTACCTTAAGCATGGCAACGTGCCACAGGGTGGTTTGGGATCTCCTGTTGGTTGTGGATTCAAAGTTATGCAGCTGTGCTTAACACTCCAGTGGGCAATTATGGCTACGTTGCCTTTTGCCTTTGATGCATTGCCATACCACCACCATTAGCACAGTGCTTAGACTGCAAACATCTGTTTGCTTTTATTGCACATGTGTTGCTTAAGATGTTCTGTTTTTACATGATGTAGATCACTGGACTCGTATGTATGTTTCGTTTAACAAATAAACCTTAAATTGTGTCAGTCCTATGGGATGACATGTATGACATATAAGGAAAAGAAAAATGACAAGTTCATGTCTGCAATCAACAATATTTCATATTTTAGTGGGTTTTTTAACTGTTTGAAAGGAGTCATGTAAATGTCAGCCCAGAAAAAATGATTGCGGTGAAACTGGCATGCATATTCATCCATGTATCCCAGTGATGATGGGAACAGAGAAATACACCTGATGTTAGAAAATAAAAAGATGAAATCTCTATATACTTCATTCTAGGATCTCACCGTATTCATCTCATGAAACTGAACAAACACTTGTAAGAAAAAACAGATATGTTTTGATATCGCTGTATGTAGCCAGCACTGCTCTTTTGAATGGAAAGTTTATCTGGATTTCGAAATAAGTTTAGCTATTGATCTCAGCAACTTTTTGGCAATACCCTGTAGGTACGTTGATGCTTCAGAGATGTAACATTTTGGTTCTAATGCTAATATCACATTGCTGGAATGCACAACAGGATTGTTTTGGTTTAGATTAATGAAAATGAACTCAATGAAATGACTTACAGTTGTTAGCTTGCATTTTAATTTTGGAGGTTAACCTAACGTGCCTTCGAGGTTTTAGTTCTTATGTTTCTGTTCTGTGAAGAGTTCAATTTAAACATTTTGTCTGTCACATGAGAAGTAAAGAAATAAAGCATGAGGAGAAAATGGAAGATTAAAGTCAAGCAGAACCATCAGCTGACCAGGCCTTTATTCACCCACAGACACTTTTAATGTTTTAGGGTATGTGGAATTGCTGTAATATAATAAAAATTAAAATAAAAATGTCTGTCTAGAAAAGGCTTACAAAATTAAACAGTTAACTTGATAGAGTCAGTATAATCTGCCAAGTTTCCAGTACATCACCCAGGCCGAGGGAGCTAGAACTAAGTTTGAAAGTACTTTGAGTAGCTGGCAAGTTGATCTGAAATCAGGAAGATATAAGTGAACCAAAAGATGCACAAGTCCCTATAATCAAGGAAGAAAGTATAATTTATCCATAGAAAATGGGGAATAATTCAGTCAGCAGGAATATCTGTGGGCTACTGCAAATTAGAAAATAAATGCGAGTCACCAATGTGAAAAAATTTTGAAATGTAAAAGTCATTCTGGGAGTCATCACTGAGGGTATTGTGTACAAGAGGATAAGAGGTAATTATTTTGCTTTTTTTACTGTGGTAAGCCCCCAGCCTGATTTTTTTTCATCTGGTTTTATAGATGATACTTTAAGAAATATTAAAAAAAAAAAAGGAGACTAATAAAAAGTTTTTAAAAAAAAAATAACAAGAAAACATGACATAGATTGCAGGAACTGAGTATGTTTTATTGAAAACCTGGGTCCTTCATATGAGAGCAAAAGGTGAAGCTGGAAGCAGGCAGAGCTGGGGATGTCTGCTACAACTGGGCAACTCGTAGATTTTGCTATCAGTGTTACTTGCACAAACTCAGCTTGGTGAATTACTGTTTAGAAAAGAGAATAAACTGTGCTGTAATACACAGACATTGTTATAAATATTACAGTAATTGTTCTTCATCTCCACTGAGGATGGAACAAAAGGCAATTTGCAGCAATGGTGGTTATCATCAGATTTTAGTAAGAACTCTACGGCTACAATGGTATTTAGACTCTGGAATGTGTTACCCAAAGAAGCTGTCAGATCTGGTTTTGGAGGTTTTTCATAGACTGAGCAAATACCTCTTGTAGATGATCTAGGTGTAGTTGGTCCTTCCTGGGAGTGAAGAAATTACCCTGCATAGACCTTCTCAGACCTACATTTCTTTGATTGCTTCCTAAGTCTTTGGCTGTGTCCCTAGCATGGAATCTGGAAATATTTCCCAATTTCAAATCCCAGCATGTCTCATGGCCGTATCCCAATGCTGCAGTAGTGCCTAAGCTGGGCCTGCATCTGCCTTTATCTCCATCCTATGGACCCAGTTCTCATACTGTAACCAGGCGTTAGTAAATCATCAAAGCAAGACTCCTGGGTACCTCACAGATGGCCCTTATCTCTAGGGAAGAACAAGCTCAGCCTCAGACTGGTGTATGTCTACAGTGTATAAGACAGTGAAGTGTGCAGCTGCCATCTTCACTCTTTCTAATGCTATCAACTCATTGCTTTAGAATTTGGGAACTTGGAATGGCTGCTTTACTCCTAGCTTTTACCCAGTTATTAGTCTCAAGAGTTCTTGTCAAGACTTCCATTTTAACATTGGCATTTAGCAACAAAAAATATAGAGATTATATGAATGAATGCAAAACCTAGTAAAATAATGGCAAAAATAAGTGGGAATAGTTATACATGTGAAACCATTGTGCTTTCGTCTACAAAATACTTACATTTTCCTCTTATAGATTATGTGATGTAGTCATAATAAAAAAACCAAAACAAAACAACAGGACAGCACCATCTCTGTAGATGTAAAGCAAGCAAGAATGTAACTACTGCAAATAAATGTGGGGAAGTTAAAACCCCTTTGTGTTAGCATAGGAGAGGAGACTGTTCTCCCAAGCGCTGTATCTAAGTAGAAGGTAGGTAAGAGTTACATGACAAGGTTCTCTTTGTAGAGGAAAGTGTAGTGTTTGGTTTGTTGTGTAAAATGTGTTATTGATGTGCTATGGGCAACAAATTAGTGCATCTCCAATGGTGATGTAGCAGTGCTGAGTCATTGATTACTCTTGATCAATTCTGTACACCATAGTGCTACATCCATTAAGCTCACTATGTGAATACAAGGCATAGCATTTGACCAGTTAGGTCCTAAATTAAAGTCAATGATCCAGGAAAAGAATAATGTAAGATAAAGTAAAAATAGAGAAAGAACAACAGGGAAAGGGAAGTGAGATTAATTTCTTCTGCTTGATGCTTCCCATAACCTCATTCTCACGAGTCAGCATTTCTGAGGTCAGTTGTGTCATGAGATTGAGTAACCTGAATTCCGAAGTGATGGTTGGCTTAAGTGTTAGTGCCTAGGTCATAAAATGGCAAACACTGAACTGCTGACCTTCCTAAAATTAGGAAATTAGTTCATATTATCCATTTTTAAAGATGGGTGGATTTTTTTTTTAGCAGAAAACCTTTTTTTTACTATCACAAGCATCCACTTGAACCAGTCCATCTATTCACTTTTTTTTTTGTGAAGAGATTATTTTGCTCTAATGGGGAGGGTGCAAAGTGATGCAGCAGGGATGTTTGTTAGCAGAACAAACTGCTTCCTACCACACTGTTCACAGTCATCGCTTCATGGCAGAGGCTGAATGTGCTCCCCTCCTTCCTACAGCAGTCAGGGGGCTGTTTATCAAAACTGCTTTTCAGACTAGTACATAGCCTAAGTAATGAGATGACCGCTGTGAATTTCATAGCTTTCTGGGTAAGGGCATATGGTTGATGACTGGGGACTCCATCTTGCAAGAGGGATCCCATAACGCATTCTGCTTATTCCTGTTCGAAATTTATGGTCTTCCACAGTGGCCTCCAACTTAATCTAATCCTTATTCTGAGCACACAGGAAGGGGATATTATCTCAGCCAACCAATGTATAGCTGTTGAAAAATACTTGTTTTGTGATTGCAATCATTACTATGACTTATGCTTCTGTCTCAAATGACAGTAATTGAATTACGTCTTATATTCATAGGCTACATCACTATCTGACTCTCATTTCTGAGGTTTAGAAGTTCTGCATCTAAAAATATTTTGCAAAAATTAAATTGAACCAGGCTACTAAAATATTCGGTAATTGTAGGAAACTGTATAGCCATATGTCTATTCAAAAACAACTTTTAACATTTTTGCCTAGAGGGAAATCCCCTTTAAAATGCTTGGACAAGCTAAATCTAAAGCTAAAACTTGTGTGAAAGATGACATTCTTCAGAGCAAGGTCTAATAATTCTTCTAGATCAGGACCATGTCAGTGGTTTTTCATGGTTTTACACTCTGAAGATAGATGTCAAAGTAAAAATCTAATGAAATGTGTGACAAAAATATCTTATCCAGTAATGTGCAAATACAGTACCACTATACAACAAAAAGCAACCTGTCCTTTCTAAAGAGCTAGGGCTCAGTATTTTTCCCCACTGAAATCATTAAACACTAGATTGAGAAAGACAGGTGTGTTATGAAATTAGGTTTTGCTCAGCTTTTAGGAATGCGAAGTGTGATCTTAAGCTATGACTGCTGTGCCTTTCATAATCAGTAGCTCAGAACAAGATCTACAATACAATACTGGAGTTCAGAGGACGCTTTCTTTAGTGCTGGTGGATAGTTTCATCTGCCTGGGATTTTCTTGCGAGGGTAGTTGCTAATAACTGTTCTACCACGACCAGAGCTCATTGTTTTTTAAACAGAATTAGGGATGCTTTTGATTGGTCTGTCTCTTATGTGATTAGCTTGCCCAGCAAATGCAAGATGTGTGCTGGAGATCTTTGCCTGACCAAGTGGGTTCCAGTTTGTGTTCAGTATCTTCCAGAAAGGTAGTGCTATGGCCACGAGGTAGCCAAAAACTTGTTATTCCCTCCTGTAGTGCCTGTGCCACTGGGAGGAAGATGGTGCAAGAATCTGAACTTTGTGGTCTTCTGATGAGAGCTGTCACCAAAGGAAGGAAGTACTCTGGCTTGTGGGCCTTACTAACATAATGCTTCATATGTTTTACATTATGCAGATGTTGATCTAGTGCTTTAGGATTTTTTTTTTTTTTTTTTGGTCAAGGACTCTTTCATCCCACATGGAGATTGCAAACACTTGGAAGATGAGACTTGGGATTAATTCTAAATCAAAATAGGGTTTTGATATCCTTAGAAGCTCCATGTGAGGTTAGGCACCTCCACAGGCTTCTGGCACTTGCATTCATTTGGGCCTCCTGAATTATGAATGGGTGGAGTCAGCAGCTAGGTACTGAGATGTTTGTAAAAGTACTGAATTACATTTGTGTTTACCTTGGATTTTTAAAAAAACAAAGTTCATCCAAATTAAACACAATCTTTTATCATAATTGTTTGGTATGACTAGACTCAGAAGAAATCAATTTTATCATTCACAGCTGATTCCTACATCTTGTGTTGAAGCCACTGTCTGTTTTTTAATATAGGGTGAACTGAGCAGTATCTGCTGAACACAGTGCTAGGAAAGTGACAATGTCACACTTTCCCAACCAGGAGAGGCTGTTCTCAAGGCTTTTTCTCCCACACTCATGAAATCATATGGTCTAATTCCCGTGGAGGATTCTTTCTGGTGATACGTCAGGCAGAGCTATGGCTTCTTTTCTCTGAATTATCAGTATTTTCAAAGTAGTGATATAAGTCAACCTGCAGTTCCTACAGAAGAACTCGGTAATTTATGAACTGTATGAGTCCTGTGTTCATGGATCACAAGATTTCAAGGCTCTGAACAGATGAATTAATAAGTTAGTCCAAGGAAGGTGAAATTGTCCTCATTTTAAAAAACATAATGAAATATCTCTACGTGTTATCAAAACTCATCAACAGTAACAAATACATTTAAGAACTGAGGGCAGTTTTTCTATTGTTTCCTATGTTCATTGTATAATACCTACTGCTACTTTCTCATGTTCTCAGACGGGCAGAAGTTGCTTGCTCATGTACTGTTTCCACTGTTGGCTGTGTTGAGCATTTATGCCCAAAGCACGTCTTCTCTGTTCTTAATTGCACTGATTTAGTTTGTCTTCTAAGTTTCTGTAGGGAGAAAGGGACTTTTAAGATACTGTAAAAAGAGAGAGGGTTTCGGCTTTTTATCTCATGACTTCTTAGAAGCCAACACTTGGTTTTAGTCAAAGGATTCCACACAGTTGGCCACTCTCTGAAGTGACTTATGGGAGAGATCTCACCTGCAGAACACTTAAATAACAGGGGATTTAATGTTAAGACTGTCTTTTTTTTAAAATCATGATCCCTTTTCCCCCTAACTTAAGACAGGTATAATTCCAGTCTAACAAACAATTGCAATCATAAATACACTTTCATTATAACTTTTTGAGTGTGACAAATACTACTGTGCTGAACCCTGCTATTCATGCATCTTGTAGAATATAAGACCAATCATTCTTCTGCTTTCCCACAAAAATGACAAGACATCTCCTGCTATGGGAAATATTTTCACCATATATGTTGCTCTAAACTTGAGTTGCAAGCTATTAAACAGAAACAATAGGCTCAAGCATGTTGTAGACTTCCTTATTCAGTTATCGTGTAGCTTTTCCAGTGCAGTGTTTATTTGCTTCATATTCAAAATGGTGACCATAAAGAATAGAACTGGTTGAAAGGTTTTCAAAGGCACAAAAAAGAGGAATCATTTACAGTGTTTTATCCCAGTATGTGCAACGAAGGATGTTGAATGAGTATTACAGAAGCACTCAAACTGCACTGATCAGCATACAGAAATTAATATATGGTGTGTAACAATTTTTGGAAGAGATCTGTATCCAATTATAAAGTCCTCTCTGGTTTATGAGGAACATTCATGCGGAATAGACTTCCAAGGGAAGTGGTGAAGCACTGTGTACTAAACCATTGGCAAACGAACTGTACGAAATGTTTGAAGGCTCTTCAGAAAGCAGATCACAGAAGAGCGGCAGTGTGGACGTGATGACATAGCACGGTTCCCATGTCTCGGTTCTGACTTGCATTTTGACAGTGGTACAAGCCAGAAAGCACTGTCTTAGAAGCACCAGGATGTGCCAAATTTACAGTGTTCAGGGCATAGGAACTCCTTGCTCTGTTCCAGTTATAAGAGAATTTTCTGATTGAGCAGTTTATTTGAAAACATGTATGCACTAGAGATTCAAGAGAAGTGTTTACCAGTTTAAATAAGGATGGAGTCTCTGTACAAAGCACGAGTAGTAACAAACTCTGAAACAGCACATGTTAGATCACTATTCTGGGTTATGAAAAAGACACCCAGTTCTATCATCTTTTTTCTCTGTTTCACAGGATGCATTAGAAGCCACTACGGGTTTTGTAGTTCACCTGTAAAGGACATCTCAGTGACTTACTCAGAAGTGCAAATATCCACATTTCACATTTGCTGAAACTCCTGTAACACATGCAGCATAGCTCTGCATGTGGTACAGACAAATCTTGGCTAGTACCTGTGGGCATGATACTCAATGTTGTATTCTGAAAGTAGCTTGATTCTACTTAAGTAGCAAAGGAAAATGAGTTATTTAGCTATTTCTGGTTTGTGTTGTTCTTATTTGTTTTTTTCATTAATTGTTTTTGATGGAAAACATGAGTTGGCCAAAACATACTTTTTGTAGGACTGATTAATTTTGACTACACTTTCATTATAAAAAGGCTCTTTAGTCTTAAGACTAAAATGGAGGATGTGGAGGAGAAGCCAGCTTCAAAAGTGCAGATGGGTTTATTTTCAGTTCTCTGATGAAGGCTTTCACAGAGTCATATCAAGTTATTGACAGAATAGGATCTCAACATTGAATCTGTCCTATCATGGATGGGCGACCCAGATCCTGGCTTCTTTGGGCTGCTCCCAATAGCTCTTAATGTTACTTTTTGTATAACAATATTTTTACTTCTTTTTTTTTCAGGAGGACTCTGAACATGCACCTCAGGTGACTATCGTAAGCATTTTATCAGAGTCTGAAATGAGTGAGTCTTCCTTTCTGTCATCTTTTCTGTTTCAGACCATCATAAATTTACTTAGGTGTATAATGAGGCATTTCTGAAAGGAAAATTGTTTTTTTGCCTAGTTCTAACTTGGCCAATATAAAGTAATTTACCTCTGTATTACTTCTTCCTGTGCCTCCTTTCTTTGCAGTAACTTTTAACGCGCCCTCTCTTTTGGAATTGCTGCATGATGAAGCAGGCAAATGTGGTCCTATAAGGAAAACGGTTCTGCTCGTGCAATGACTACTCTATAAGGGAAGTTGAAGGGACCTTGTTTTATGTCAGACCACTGCAACTGGCAGCTTCTTATACAATGCTGTATGTTCCTGGAAAAAGTTCAACTGGCTTTTAGTGTGGGGGCATCCGAGCTACCAGCTTCAGTCTTATGATGCACTACTCAAGTGCTACTGCGTTAACAACAGGGCCCCAATGCTTCTCATGAGGACTCTTTTGAAGAGGATCGCTATCCTGATTAATCCACAGCTTCATCAGCCTGTCCTCTTGTTTGGAGCCCTGAGCATTTGTCCCCACTCTTGCAGATGTGCTTTTTGCTCAGGCTTTGATCCCCTTTTCCCAGAAACTTGATCGCTCTTTGCTGAAAACCCGTTCGCTTGGTAAACTTGAGCTCTGGCTAAGCAAGGCTTGCAGCCTGTTAGGAGCAAGGATCCTTGAATCCAACAGCTTTACCTGTTGTTTTTCAACTGTGTGCATGTACGGTCACACTGAGAAAACCAGTATCTCACTCCAACTGGAACGGAGTGCTGTAGCCTACAGTGAGCTTGCCTGTATCAGCTGCGTAAGCTGTCTGTGATGAATTAATCTCACTGACCAGTTCTACAGCATTAAAGGATTTACTCTATATCAGAATTAAGTGGTGCGAAGAAATTACACATCTCGCACACAGTTTCAATATTTAAACAATTAAAAAGGATTAATGAAAGCATAGCATACTTGCATATAGTTTGAAAAAGTACTGAAGCATCAGTCCCATGAGAAATGGGGGAAATGGAAGTAGAAGGAATTGAATTTATTCTAGATATTACTTGCTCTGTTAGATCATGTGGACCAGAACAGTGATCTAAGGCCATGACCCTGCAAACACTTACACACTTGCTTAACTTTACTACATCATGTAGTCCCACGTAAGCTAGGAGGTCTGCTCATGGCAATAAAACTAAACACCTAAGAAAGTATTCTTAGGACTGAAGCCTCATATTTGATTCTCAATACATCAGAAAACCAGTGAAGGGTTTTGCAGAATGGCTTAACAGACCATACTGGTAGATAGATGACTTTTTCATCTGAATTTTGAACAGATGGCAAGGAGCCTACACCTTGTAAACTGAAAATATCAGTAATACCTCCCTGTAAGTGCAGCAGTGAGTGAATTATCACTGCAAGGATGCAGAAAGAGTGCAGTATGACATATTTTACAGATCCTACCTTTTCCTTTTGCTCTTCCCACAGTTGTTCTGAGATTGGCCCCAATGTGTTTTGACAATGTTAAAAGCTATTCCCCTCCCTTTACCTATCACAGTGTGCTAACCAGCATTTTCATGCAAGATTTGTAGAGGAATGTTGTAAAGTTATATGCTTTTAGACTGTAAAACCCTGGACTCTGTCCAGCAGACCGTTTTTACATGGCCTGGATCCTTTTCAGACAAACAGGATCTGTACTAGGGTGCAAAATTTTAGACAACTGATGCATTCTTTAGAATAACTACAAGTTGGCTTGCTGCCCCTTATAGGAGTCTGTTAAAACTCCCCCACTGCTGCCTAGGAATATAATTTGTGGAGACAGGAATTGTGAGTGCCGACAAAGTAACAAATTTAAAAGCAAGCTTTCTTTCCTCTGTCACTCGGAGAATGTCTTTGTAATTTATTAGCCGTCTAAGCAAGATGGGTAAGGGCACTTAACGCTTCTGGATCAACATATCTGCAATCTCAGGGAACAAACATTTTATGACTTATAAAATGCAAATGTGTCACAAGAGTTTTTTTGCTCCTTAGTGACAGACTAACTTCCCAAATCCATGATGTCATTCCCAGCAGAAATTTGTTCCTTGATGTTCTGCAAAGTGTTTCAATTCAAGCCTCTCCCAGAAATGTTCTGCTGCGAGTAGTAACTCCTGTGAGCTCATCTGGGGAAAATTCCATCTCCTAGCAAGGGTTTATTAGTTGCATTATTTCCCTGCTCTTTCACATTTGTGCCCTATATTTTTAAGCACAGAACTTCTGGTTCTTTATTATTCTCTGTCCTTTTTACCTGATGGGATCAGTTCTCTCCTCCTATTAAGTATCTGTTCCTCACCATAGCAGTGGTGGTAGCAGATCTAATGTTTAATGTCTCCACTGTTGGATTCAGCTAGGAGATACTTAATCAAAGGAGAAAATTATCAGTTCTCATGGTAGGATGGGCAAAAGAGAGATAGATGTGTTTGTTTTGTCTCCAAGGTAAATGGGCAAGTCTCCCTTAGCTGTTGGTGAGAAGGAGGAAGGTTCAGAGAGAAGGGTCTTCTACAGGAGAAGAGAATGATGAGTGCCAACCACTTTTCCCCTGACTGGTTAGCAAGGAAACATGGCTCCAGATTATCTCCTATTAACATGTCTTTTTAGACTTTAGATGGGAAATTTGAGGAGTTCTACAAATATAGCTGCTTCTCCATGAAGTAGCAGTTTGGCTTACTCTCCTTAATCCTCCTGCTAGACAGCAATCCTGGAGATGCTAGCAGAGACTGAGTCTGAGTCCTCTATGTGTAGGCGATGTTAAATATGAGTAACTATGGCTAGAAAGTCTGTCACATTTAAACTCAAGCCAATCTTTAATTCCAAACCTGCTTCACAAGTGAATTGTGTGAACATATGCAGATTTTTGTCCTGAGGGTGGCAGGGAAAAGTTTGGAGTTTTTGGCACTGTTGTGGTGCTACAAGTGAGCTCCCTACTAGTGCTGTGAATGGGCTGTGGCAGTTACAAACTCACAAAATTACATCCCAAATGTGTAGGCATATTTTCTATCAAGTCTTCCCACAACTGAGAAAAGTTGTCTCAGACTAAGCCTTCTTTGAGGTCCTTGTGATGTGTGCCATGGCTCTAGAAAGATACATGAGCTCAAGTTGCTTTTAAAACCTTGGGGGCATGGTGTAGCCAAGCTGAACTTTTGCAGAGGTGGTTAGGTGCTTTGGTCCCTCTGAATTAATAGAGAAGGCTACAGTCCACTGCCAAAAAACTAAGAAACATAACAGCCCAGCTGCCTACCAGTGTTTGTTATGCCTTAGGATACATCTTTGTTTCTTTCCTTCTGAATTTGATCACAGTGAATATACCTTTCTACTGGGCCTGGCTAGGATAGAGCAAATTTTTTCGTAGCAGCTCACGTAGTGTTTTGGTTCAGAATTTTGACTGAAATAGAACTGATAACACATGAATACTCCAGCTTTTGCTGAACAGTGTCTGTACAGCATCCAAGTTTTATCTGTTTCTCACTCTGACACCCCCATGAATAGGCTGGGAATGGGGGGACACAACCAGGCAGATGATATGAACAACCAAAGAGATATTCCATACCACATAATGTCATGCTCAGCAATAAAAGGGAAAATAAAGAACTTTAGGGAATTAGCCATCTTTTGCTCTGGAACTGTCTGGGCATCTGTCTACCCACAGGAGGTGGTGCGTGATTGCTTTTGCGTTACTTATTTTGTTTTCTTTCCTCTTCTTCCACTTACCATTCACTTATTAAACAATTATTTATTTTTGTTTGCTTTTTCTTGGCCCTCAAGTTTGCTTGTTTTTATTCTTCCTTTCTTCTTCCCTTATCCTGCTGAGGAGGGTGAATGAAAGTGAACGAGCTGCTCTCTAGTGCTTTTCTGCCTGCTGGGGTTAACCCACAACAACTGCCTTGCAGGATTGAGCTACACATCCCGAGAAGATTTTGGTAGCATCGTTTTTTTGGTAAATCTAAATCTTCCCCAGTTTGCACTCTTTAAAAAAAAAAAAAAAGTGTTCAAATGTAAGTATGCAGGTTGGTGTGTGCATCAGTGAAAAAGAAGGAAAACAACTGCTGAAGTAGTGCCCAACAATCTTTTAGTGTTTGCAGTTCTTTTCCATTCATAAGCATTTCAATGACTGTCTCCAGCAAATATAAAACACCTGTAGAGGCTTATTTTAAAGTGAAAGTGAGAATCTTATTTTATTTGTTGAACTAACTTTAGACTCCTTTAAGTCCAAAGCTGGCTCAGACCATGCTGGCTCTCAAGTGGGCCATTTTCAATATATTTATTTCCATATTCTTTCTTCCTCCCTTTCTATCTACTTTCCAAAAAGAATAGATAGCAATTAGATCTTGGTTATGTCTCTATTGTTTAAGTGAGATAAGTGAATTCAAGAGGGCTTAATGTAACAGTTTTCATAGATGAGTAGATTCAGGAGGAATATTTGTTACTGGATATGTGTACTTGGTTTTAGCCTTTTTGCAGAACCATAAGAAAGACAAGGAGAGACAGTCTGAAAGCACTTTCTTTGGAGTTGTGATATTAGTTGTCTTGTGAGCACTCTTTCCAAGCACTCAAGTCAATGATGTCTTTCAAAGCCTAAAAACCGAACTTGACAATTCTTCTCATGGAGTTTAGAGTTACAGAGGAAAAATATGCTTTGAATTATATTTGAATAAGATCTTAGAATAATTAAATAGGGATGTGACTTGGCCCTCAGTTCCACTGAGTGTAAAGAGAAGCCGTGCATGTACAGTGAAATACAGAATTTGACACTTTACAGATTCTCCTTAATGAAGGAAACAAATGAAATTTCTGCTTTTTTCTTTTGGTCCTTTCCAAGCTTTGTATAATAATCATTACAGGAGGTGCTTTAAGTTTTCATAGGCTGTAAAGATGACTATCGAAAAATAAAATGTGAATGAATCAATATGAAAATCCTTTATTAATCAACTTGACAAATTTGATTGCTAACTTTGTTATTAAAGTAACCCAACCTGTAGAAAGTACTGGGTTTAATTTAAATATTAAAAAGAGAAATATAATAAGTGGTAAACAGGAATTTCTGTCAAAAAGTAAAATCAGTATATCTTTATTTCTTTTTTTTTTTTTTTAAATTCCTGAGAATTACCCAGCATATTAAGCAAGCAAAATGTAGGAATGTTTCTTGCAGTGTTTCAGCAGAAAATACATAGCTTTGGCTGCATAAAATGACAGTGCTTAGGAAGGTAAATGTATTGAATTACTCCATTAATAGAAAGGAGATGGCGGTACAGTAGTTTTCCCCCAGGCGCTGAGTTTCACAGGTGCTGTAATCACAGTGAGCTACAATGATAGTACTGTAAATGCAAAAATAACAATTTGAAATTAGATGCATTTTTGTGTGAAAAATGTGATAAATCAAGGAGTGGAATTTGTCAGGTATCAATTCCCTAACGGCAAGACTGTTTATCTAAAATACAAAAACCTCACAGCTGAAATCACTGTTTCCTCATGTTTTCACTCAGTTCACAAGAGAAATATTAAAACACAGTTCCTAGAAGGAAGCTTTTTGATTTCTTTTTGCATTCATTAGAAAGCATTTGTTATGTAGGCATGGTTTTGGCACTATCCATATGTTTATCTACATGCTTCCTAGAAACTGTAAGTTTGTCATGGGGGATGACACTGTATTGGTGCTGTTTGTCATTCACTCCCTGATTCAGGAGGAGCAGAGCTGATAGATAATTAAGGGAGGTCTTGTGAAGATTTCTGCACACCCATCACTCTTGGTCAGTGAGAAGTGTTTCCTCCTTTAAGAGAGGATGCTGGCATTTACTGCAGCATACTAGCTAGGTATCACTGAATTTCCTTTCATAATGCTAGGAAATATGTTGTTGAGAAACATGTCACTGAGAAATTGTATTTCCACAGTAATAAAAAAGTTACCTTACCCATGACTGAATATTGCAAATCACAGCTCTCCTGGGAATTGCACTTTCTTTATGAATTTAAAGATTGCAGTTCTTGAGTTGTTTGCTGAAGGGAGAAGTGTTTGTTTTCAAATATGAAAGTAAAAGTACCGAATGATGCGTGCACAGAAATGTGGCATGAAAGACCTGATCCAGCTTCCCTGAAGATGTGAGGTCTGGCCTTAAGGAGGTGCCCTAGAAGCACTAGAGAAGTGAAAAAGGAGAGATGCAGCCCTGCTGTGAGGAGGCAGTTTCGCATGTCACTCGGCTCTGAGAGACCATTCCTGTGCCTGTGCTGATGGTGCTGGCCATATGACCCCTCAGCTCTGTGGCTGAAGTGTACTCATCCTCTATTTGAGTGGATATAGGGTCAAAGTCTGAATGGTGCAAGCACTGAGCCTGTCGGAGCCTAACTGCTTAGCACCTTTGCTGGGCTGATTGCAATCTTTCCAGTTGCAACTCCCCTGCCAGCTTCCTATATGGTATTTATTCAGTGGGATGTCAGCTGAACATCACCTCTGGGGTAACAAGAGAGTCCATAAGTACAGACGATGCACACTGATTAGTAACAGTAATATTTTATGTTTTGCAGCATCAACATTCTTTAGAAATTGGCACACTTTTGTCACATATGGGGTAAAAAAGACCATCTTTTTTCTTTGTTCCTCCTTGTTTTAACTTGGATCCCACTGAAAAGTGAACAATTACACTGCTATGGAAATTCTCCCTATCAAAACACCAGACAGGGCCCCTCTTGGGTTCTTTTTCTCTTTGTGGAAATGTGTGAGTCATCCACCTACACAGCATTAATTTTTCTTATCCTAGTGAGTGCTCTGTGGATTCAGGGTAGAAGTATAGGGTACATCCAAAGCTTGGGGTTATGTTTTGTGTTCCTCGTGGCCCACCCAGGGAGTGTGGGCCATGGAGGACAAGAATCTGCAGCTCCCCAGAGGTTGCATGATGCCAGGAGTGGGGAAGCAGGTTTTGGGTCTAGGTCTCACTAAATACAGTACTTCTGGGATCTGTGAGGTATGGGACAAACCCCATGGCTCGTCTTGTAGAGGAGTTCAGAGGAGTGAGGCCCCAGGCCCAAGCAGTTTCCTTCCCTGGATGATAGTCCCAGAGGCCTGGCTGTAGGAGTGGTTGACCTCAGGCCAAGGTTTACTACCCTGTGTGTTCCTGTTGCCTGAAAGTGGTTTGGTTTACTGGAGTGCAATAAAAAGGCTAGAGCTTGAACATAAAATGTAGGTGAAGAAGCATGGTTAATGCGTGATGTGTTAACCAGAGTCAGGCAGCAAATGGCCGTGGTGGGTGCGGGAGTCTCCTGCCAGCCCCTGCAATGGAAATAAGTTTCCATTCAGTGTGGCTCTGAGTGACAGCCAGGACACAGAAGGAAAACAAACAGTAACTATTATCTTCCTGCTGAAGCAGCTCCAAAGTGAATATAAACACTGATTGTTTAGAGACCATCAATTAAGCTAAGAAGTATTTAGAGCAGGTGCAGAAAAGATAATGAATGAAAAGAGAACTTTATAGTCTTGTATGTTTAAAACAGTTTGGCTTTTTGATGTTGTGTTTACTGGGAAAAGTATTGAATTGATAACTGGAGCCTGTGATTCATTTATGAACGGTTTTTAGTTTAATAAACACATTGCAAACATCAAGAGGGAAGGTCTAAATGATGGGAGCTTTAATGCCAGAGGATGTTTTATTTATGACTGCAGTAATAGTGAAAGAACATTTGAACTTATGGACAGAAATTTATGGACTTTCTTGTTAACCTCTGATTTATCAAAGTATAGTTATGGAACCTTTTGTTCGCTTAACTTCCTAGGGGTGTTTAGAGGCATTGCTGAGAATGGGGCTTTCTTGTGTATGGATGTGGTTCCTGGGAACTTGAAAAGCCATTTCTGACAAAGGGTAAGAGAAAGGAAACATTCATTATCTTCATTTTACAGAGGAGGATCTGAGAAATAGAGGAGCAAGGGACAGGGATTTTACAGACAGACACACTGCTTCTAGTGAAAGAAAATTTAATTGGCTTTTGATAAAAGAAGTCTGCAGATGAAACAGGAAGCTGAACCCTCATCTCCCAGTAGTAATTGAGGATAAATGTGGATCTATGTAGCTTTTTCAACTCTAATCTTGGCAAAGTCTTATATGCCTCTTCCTAAAATAGGTACGAATTTAGCTTTTTGCCTTTTTTTTTTTTTTTTTTTTTGACAGCTCTCACCCTTTGTTCTTCCAGGACTTAACTCTTAGTATTCTGCACTTTCACAGTCTCCACACTTTGTTCTCTCACTGAAGTTTGGAGCAGCTTATAATTGATTTTTTTTAGCTTCTTTGGCTTTCTGTTCTGGAACTGCAGCTTTACTATTCAGGGCTAAAGGTGGTAGAAGGAAACACTTTGGGTGTTAATCAGAAGTGCAGCCCTGGTTTACTGAACAGCCTAAGGAAAATTGCTCAGTCCTTTGGGCCAGCTTAGGTATTAAACCAGTAAACAGAGACGTGTCTTCACTGACCGCTAGATCCTCCATCCAAGCCGACCATCCCCTTGTTAAATATATTACTGTGTTAAAACTAACTATTGCTAATAGAGGTGAAGCGAGACTATAAGCAAGGAGTCTGTAAGCTGCCACGGCACACAGAGCATGCCTGCATTATGTGAGGAAGACACAGATATCGGCATGTGCTTTGCATCCCTGGGCAGTGCAAGGCAGAGGAGTGGTTGTGCCTTCGAGGCAGCATGTGGCGCGGGGGTGCCGGGGCACCACAGTGCAAGGTAATGCTGATGCATGGCCTCCCTGTCCTGTACAACTCTGCACAATGGCTGGGCTGTGCAAGGGTTCTTGTATGGTACATCTTGTTCTGTGTAGCTCTCATCTTGTGAAAGCTCCCCCTGGTAAATAGGGCCAATCTGCTTGGTGGAACTAGAAGATGGCCTTGTTCCCTAAAGGGGAGAGGAGGTGGAGGTGAGACAAGGAAGCTAATGCTGAGAAGCTTGAGGTCACCAGGTTTATTTTATTTTATTTTATTTTTTTATGATTTCTCTGCAAAATCACAAGAAGATAATGTCTAGTCTGAGAAGGAAAATTTTTCAATATTGGGAAGGATGTAAAAGAAAAGAAATCGACTGCTGATGAAGCAAATGTTCCCAGCGACTTCATCCCATTTCTCATTGGGAAGAAAATAAATCCTTTACAGAGGCAGTGGGGTTACCTGAGAGCCCCTGAGTCGACCAAGTGGGAAGGATGATGTGAGGATAAGTCTTCGGATAAACAGAAGTTGGAGGCTCATGGACTGGTTAAATTACTTAAATGTCACCTCGTCTGCAACACAGACAGGCATGGATAAAGACACACAGGAACATACAGTTCTTTACCATGGCTGAAAAGATGCCTTTATTAATGTAAAAAAGACAGAGTTCTATTTCAGTCAAGCAGAATACAGTTTGCTGTTAAATTCACAGTTACACTGAACATGTATTTGTACATTTGGTTTTAGTTTATCTCAAACTGCCTTGCCATTTGTTTTTAGTTGATCTCAAACTGCCTTGCCATTTTTAGGCCTTAAATATTTATAAAAGCTGTAGAATTCTTTTTCTTTTTAACCAATCAGATGATTCAGTGATGCTTATCGAGTATATTTTTATAAAACACATAAAATTTCTTACATAAAAATAACTCCAAACTCTTGCTCAGCTAAATCTTGTTGATGAAGAACCCTGTAACAACAAATCATTTTTCCCGTATATATATAATGAAGAGAGAAACGGGAGTGAAACGTATCTAGGTTTGTACTTTCAATGTGTTATAAACAAGATATGTGAAATCAAACAAGCAAGACAATGTTTAGTGTATACTGGTAGTTGCTTTGAGTTTGCCTGTGAATGTAAATATGAATTGAATTAGCCATTGAATAAAATGTAGGGCATACATATACTATTATTGCACACCAAAGTTCCCTTTGAAATAAAAGGAGATTTAAATTTTTTGGAAGTATGTGCCAGCCTAGATGAGGATTATAAATTAGCCATATATGCTAATATAACTATATATATCTTGCCATATACATTAACAAAATACTTTGCTAGATGCCATGAGGATGTTATTCACTTTTAAAACTCAAACATTAATTATTTTGCTTTCCAAAGTGCCAAATTATTTTTCCCCATGCAGATGTAGTTCAAGTCCTCAAACACTAAAACAATTAGGGAATTAAAGCTAAGATTAAAATTGTCTCAGAATTAGTTTCCTGGCATGATTTTAATTAAATTATAGAGGAATTTTAATGAATCTTCCATTGAGAAAAGTTTATTGCTCATGCTTTTTTTTGGTGTGTGTGTTTGTCATACAACAGTTCAGCATTCTTTTAATTTGCGTAATTAACTTAGATTTGTATTGCCTTCTCAAGATATTTTTCTAAGCCTTGAGGATTTTGGAATACAAATTCCACTTTAATTTGTTTAATCTATTAAAAATGTAGGCATTCTTTTTTTTTTCTTTTCCCTTCTCGTTTTCTCTTTATTTTTTTAACCAAACACAGTTAAAAATAACTGTTTAACTGTGATGCCTCTCACAACCCTCTCCCTGAATATAATATTACCTGGTCCAGATTTGAAAAGTCATGTAAGGATTTTTCATTACCATTTCATCCTGGGAAGTTGTGTTTATAGAAAAAAAATACCACGGTGCCTAATGGAACCCGCAAGAGCCATGAGCAGAGGTGGCCCAAGATGAGGCACCATGTATTACTGCCACCTCACAGGAGGGTTGATTTTTGGGGCGGGTGGAGAGCAACCCTGAAGCTTAACTTTCTTCCTCCACCTTTCTGTAGGTCATGGCACATGCCCTTTTGGGATTGAGTCACCAACTGGTGGGGGTGTGCTTTCGTTTGGTACCCAACCATCATGCACCCTAGAAGAGGAGAATGCAGCCTCTGCCACCTGGTTTTGCCACAATCACCTATGCAGCTTGGTTATTTCCAAAATGTCTAAACTTAGAGGATAGGCTCTTCTGTCAGGAATTGTCTTCTATTTGTTGAAAAATTAGTAGTGTGCTTGTGACTTGACATAAATACTATGTGGACTTTTTGTTTTCTCACTGTTTGGATGCTCAAATTACACATGGTGGTTCCTCCGTTAGATGGCACTGCTTGTTTCAGTGGTGCCTTCCGTCACTCCTGATGTGTTAAATTGAAAGTAATTAACTTTTAGGAGGTGTGTTTGTTATAAAAAGCAGTCTCTCCATGTGGGTGTTACTTCTTTGTTCTTAACAGACTGAGAAAAATTGTCTTTCTTGTTTGTTGTCGTTGTTGTTTTGGGTTGGGTTTTTTTGTTTGTTTGTTTATACAGCAGTACTGAAAATGCTGAGCAGTAGAAAGTCCATGGAGGGTGCAGGTGAGAACAAAAACTGTATACACCTCTCTCCTCCCACTCTGAAATCAAAAAGGGGTTTTACCTCCTTGTAAATGATTTAATTTGTATCCCTGTGATTTGAGAAACCAAACTTCTGGACAAAGCTTATTCATTATTTATGGCCATATTACAGGAAACACCCAACTTCTTCCTTAAATTTGGAAGCACGCAAAATTACAGAGCTGGCTGTGGCTCCCAGCCCTATGAAAGAGGTGTGGATAAATACTTTTTTTTTCTTTGTGATTGTCGTGGTTTTGTTTAGTAGGGGGGGGCCTAAGGTGGTAGCTTCTGTAGGAAACTGCTAGAAGTCGCTCCCCTTTGTTCAGTGGACTTGGCCAGGCCTAGGGCGGACCCACTGCTGGCCAAGGCCGAGCCGATTGGTAGCAGAATGTCTCGTGATAACGCCTCTGCGATAACGTATTTAAGAATGGGAAAACAGAAAAAAAAAAAGAGAGAGAAGAGAAGATGTGAAGAAGCTGAGCGGGGGCAGAGGCGCAGAGGGGGAGGCGCAGGCCTCATGGGCCTTGCAGGCCTCACCCTCTGGCCTCTCGCCAGGCAGCCGATTGGGCCCAACTCAGTCCAGCCCGGCTGCAAGAAGTGGAAAGGAGATGAGAAGTGAATAAGATGTAAAAAAAGATCCTGAGAGACATCTACCAGCCTGTTGTGAGGAACGGCTGCAGATGCCAAGGTCAGTTCAGAAGGAGGGGGAGGAGTAATGCGGCTCCTGGCCAAGATTCCCCTGCAGCCTGTGGTGATGACCATGGTGGAGCAGGTTGTCCCGCTGCAGCCCATGGAGGTCCACGGAGGAGCAGAGATCCACTTGGAGCCCATGAAGGACCCCGTACTGGGGGAGGTGGATGCCTGAAGGCAGCTGTGGCCTGTGGAGGGCCCGCTGGGACAGCTGTTCTGAAGGGACTGCACCCGTGGAAGAGATGACCCACGCCGGAGCAGTTCCACGAAAGACTGTGGCGTAGGGGTGGGACCCCACACTGGAGCAGGGGAGGAATGTGAGGAGTTCTTCCCCCAACCATGAAGCAGCGGCGTGAAACAACATGTGATGAACTGACCACAACCCCCATTCCCTCTTCCCCCCTGTGCCGCTCGGGAGGGGAAGGTAGTAGAGATAATGTTAAGCTTGGGAAGAGGGAGGGGTGGATGGAGGTTATCTTGTTCTCTGTCTCATTATCCTGCTGTTTGTAGTAATAAATGAATAGTTTTCCCCAAGTCGAGTCTGTTTTGCCCGTGACGGTAACTTTAAGGATTTCTCCCTGTCCTTATCTCAAACCTCGAGCCGTTTTTCCTTATATTTTCTCTCCCTGTTCTCTCGGAGGGTGGGGGGAGTGAGAGAGATACTGCATAGTCTGGTCCCGATCGGGGCTGAACTACGACAGTGATTGAGCAGGAACCAACCTATTACACCAACACAGCTGCCACTTGATCTGTGTTATTAAAAGAGAGAGATCAAGGGAAGTGGTCTGTCTTTACCTTGGACAGAAATTCACTTCCAAACAAGGGAGACCAGGGCAGAAGAAGGCCCCTGGGTGTGACTGGAAAAGTCTCAGGCATGATTTTGGCCTGGCAAACCGGCATTGTCTTCCTTGTTGTCAGGCATGGTGTGGGCACTGGGATGAGACAGGGATAACCCGTGTAAGAGGTTATGCCTGTGGCCACCCTGTTTTGGAGAGCAGGAGAATTTAACAGTGTGAATGTGAGTTATTCCATGCCTGTCAGCCTTAGTGCCGGAGAACAGTCGCAGGCTCGTTTAATTGACTCGTATAATTGTAGGCATAGTGTCCCAACAAAGCGTTAAGCAAACAGGGGAATGTACCCTCACTGGGTTTTTCAGCCCTAGCGAGGCAATGAACAGCAGCAGCATACCTGGTGAATATTTTACTATACCAGTTTTTGAAAGTACCACTGCTCTTGGCTGCACCTACAGCGCTTGTGTTATAAAAGGCTGTAAAAGCTAGCTTAGTGAAGAAAAATAATAGCAAATGGGATTGAGGGTTAATATTGTATTTAACTGAGAAGATAATATGACCTTGCAGGCTGGACTGGGGTGAGGGAAACGTGGATCACTACCTGGCTGCGTTATGGACTCTCAGGGTGACTTTGAGCTAAATACTTCATCTTCAGTTTTCAGAAGTGAGTAATGAGTTTTCCTGCTAGATGGACACACTTCTTTATGGTGTCATAATTCAGCCCGTAGAACAGTGGCCTTACATACACCTAAGCCTGTAACTTTTTCAGGTTTGAATCTATAATATGGGAAAGATAATAACGGCTCTTTTCCCCATCCTTTTTCTGTCTGTTCTAATGTACTGTAAGTTTCTTGTAATCAGAACTGCTTCTTACTCTATGTACCTGGTAGACTGTAGTGATCTGAAACATCATTTCCCAATCACACTTGCATCACATTTTGGCTAACAGAGTATACTTCTGATCCTTAAAATAGTATTAAGGTTATTTATGTTAACTATATAATACATTTTTATAACCTATGCATATAAACCAACATACAAATAACAAAAAGTTTGAACCTGTAAAATAGACTTCATAGGCAAAGAAAAAAAAATGTATGTTTTAATAATGCACTTTACACAACAATAAACAGTTAACAGCACAGCTTTTATAAGGGATTAGAGAGGAATTCAAGCAGGTGTGGTAACTTCTAGGTTGAAAGAAAAAAAAACCCTATAAAAATACAGACTCCTTATTGTTTTATTTCTACTGAATTTCTAAAACTTGAGTTAAAGCTCAAATTACATTTTCATTACAAGAATTTTTTCAAGATCTTATTAAATAACTTCAGGCTATAACTTAGCAAGTAAGCTATATGCAGATATGATTTTTATTTTGTAAATCTACTTTAAATGAGAAACTTCTAGCCAGTAAAATCCTCTGTAAAACATTGACTGTGATAACCTTTAAACAGCTTGAGGATTAAATTTTTTGTTGGATTTTTCCATTAGTAAAAGGGATTTTTTAAAAATAATTTTGATTAAAATTCAAATGTGGCTGTGCACTTTGGCTACCCATAGTGACTGCCAGACATCCTGTGTGCGTCAGAACCCTGCATGGTACCCAGAGTGTAAGAGGCAGATGGGTGGCAGTAAGCTCCTCAGCAGCTTGGAAATGCTAGCTGGATACTTGCCACACTAAAAGCCTATTTTTGTGAAGCTTCAAAATAGCATTTCTATTTTTGTTTTGCCCTAGTCTGATACTTATTATTTTTGCAGGTACTTAAAATAATAATAACTTGTTGCATTGGCTTGCTTAGGTAGAAAGGTAGGTCAGCTAAAGAATTGGTCTACTCTTCCATTGCTTTTGGTGATAAAACTGTATTGTCTATTATGGATCTGGATGCAATGCCAGTTGATCTAATTAAAATGATCTTTACAAATAGAGTTTCTCACACTTCTGTGTTTGTAAAGTGATCTTACATTCCTTGTCTACTCTGTCTTAAATTAAATTCATTGAAAAACCTAACTACGCAAAGAACAGAAAACAGAACTTTTAGAGCAGTGGTTCCCTAAAAGCACCAAAATGCATTCTGTATTCTTTTTTACATATGATGTTTCTTTGTTCATGTAAAAATGAAATCTGAAAGATTCTGATGCTAGGCTTCATCTATAAGGTAGCAGTTATGAGCTTAATTACATTTAATTGGAAAACATAGTATCCCTAGAACAACACCACAGTTTTCTCAAGTTAATTTAACACAGACTTGCTGGCGTTCTTATCAGTTTAAGTGTTCTTCCTAAATCCTCATGTGGAATAGGATCTCCCGTTTGCAGCAGAAAACCAAAATTAGGAAATATAACAAAGCAGTGAAAGAAAAGGAACTTATGTCCATACAATGTAAGAGGCTAAGAAGTAGCCTGGCACAATTTAATGAACTTTCTCTGGATTTGCCTCCTTTTTCTTGATCTGCAATAGGGAAGAAGCTCAGCACAGTATAAAATGAATACAAGTCTTCCCTATGTGTTTTACTTGCTATAGATTTTCTTAACCAAACTTAATCTGAAATGCATTACGCAGTTCACATATACAGGCAGATCCCAGTGGCTACTAGAATCTGTAGAAAACAGTATTGTAGAAACATTATTTGGTTAAAATAATTGGAGAAATGAATCACAGAAAAAAAATACAAACTTAAAATTTTGCATAAGGAAGAAAAAACGAAAAACACAATTGAAAGAGAAGTACTTAAACCAAACCTTCATGTCCAGAGTAACACAACAAAGGCATACAAAGACATAATATTTGCAGAAAATAACTTATTTTGAATGGATACATGTGTAACTCTGGCATTGTTAACTGAAATTAGGAGTGACATAATTGTACATCCCTTAACAGATTAAAAAAAAAGTGTGGGCTAGGTTTTGCAATCTTACGGCATATAACCAGAAAATACTAAAAGTTTTTCCTGAAATAATTTAAATCATGCTGTTCATGGCTCAGTCACTTAAGGAAGAGAGATTTATTTTTCTTCTTCAGAAAGCGAAATGTTGTGACACTATCATTACCAGACAATGCAGGGCAGGCACTGAATTTATGCTCTTGCACAGTGTGTGTCTGCAGGGCTTCTTTTGCTGGTAGATTCCCATGGGGAAGTCCCATGTCCACATGTGATACCTTCTGCAAAAGCAAATAAGATAAACAGAAGCCTCTAAAAAAGGGCAAGTTTTTCCCCCAGGAGAGGACTTTTTCTCTAAGACTATTGGTCAAAAAAAGAAATAACCAGATGGACAAGTTTTCTTTGTTTTCCATTGCAGTGGCTGCTATTTGAGGGTCTCTTGGTACACTGGATGGCAAACGTAGTTGGAAGTTGCTTATTGCCTGGGGAAGGGACAGCGAGCTGGCTCTGCACGTTGAAGCCCGTGAGACTGCCCCAGGACTTGCACAGCCTATATTAGAGATGGTACATTACAAATTACAGTCAGGTAAATACTAACAGAGTGATTTGAAGGAAACTATGAAAGGATACCTGAGAGTGCTCTGGGTTTTTTTTTTTTTTTTTTTTAATCATCTCAATATAACAGCTATTTATCATAAAACACTTACTTTGACAGGTCTGAAAATATTATTTTAAAACGGTGACTAGACTTACTGTTGGCTTGGGTTGTCATTTCCTTGTTATTATTGCAAGGATATTTCTCTGTCTTTCTTTATTAAACTAGCTTAATTGAGAACCCAAATAGCACCCTTGAGATGAGCATAAGGTCTTATGGCAGCTGCATATTAGAGTCAAAATCATCCTGTTATCAAAAATAAATCATGGTCTTTCTCATTCACAGTGTTTCTTTCCCGTGTTTTCTCTCTTTTTTTTTTTTTATTATTATGACTTGTCTTCTATATGAAGACTTGACAATTTATAATGAAAATCATTTATAGTTCAGATTGCCTGGAGAATGAGAGGGAGACAAAGCTGACTGCATTTTAGGAATTCAGTGCTTGGGAGGGTATCATGATCAAATGCCTGTATTAAATGCACACTGTGCAAAAGGCTGATTTTTAGAACAAATAAACAGGAAAAAACTTTAAAAATTCTTTTACTGAGGGTTATGTGGAACACGTAAAAGGCAATGCCAGCTCAGTACAGCTTTTGTAGAAAATAACTGATCACTGCTCATGTGATCAATAGAAATATTGAAATATTCATAAAAAGTCAAATATCACTGGGAAGTTGACTTGTATTTTTCAAAGCAGGAGGAACTGATCTCACAAAAATATTCTCTTTCAATGATCTCTCTTAAATTGCACTGTTGTGGTGTGAGGCAAGAAAATGACTCTTGCAGCAAATTTATTGCCCAAGTGGGAGGGTTTTTTTTTTCCTGCTCAAACTGTTCATTACAAGTAGTATTATAAGCTTCATTTCTTTTACACCAGACAATGCTTAGTTTTCTAAACAAAAATAAAAATGGGCCAGCATCAAGACCAGCATGATGTGGAAAATATATTTTCTGTCTTTGTAAGGACAGTGAATAATCGTTATGGGTTACTAGGCCAAATGTTGCTGTTCTCTATGCAGTACAAAAGAGAGGAAAGCCACTCAAGAGGACAAAACTGTAGATGAGAGGAGAGGCCCATGTGGTCAGTGTGTCTCTGTGGCTGGTATTACCCAACAGTTGTCTTACCTTCAACAGCTTGCTTCTCAGTGGAAAGGTGCTGTGTCCTGACTGTGTGGAGTTACGCTTCCGAAGAGTCTATACCATTTTGGGACATATGTGGGTATGCATGCTGTCCACCCACCGGCATCATATGTAAAGCAGCTCTCAGATATGGCAGAGAAGAGAGAAGGCCGAGCAGTGCTTCATGGAAGGACGTTTGCACTCTGGATGACACGGGATTTGGGGAGCTGGAATCAGTTTCCTCGCACAGACTTTTGGTGTCTGTGCTCCCTCTTGTTCCTTCATGTGGCTGCTGCCTTCCTGCTCTCTTTTCACTGGATCGGGATGAAACAGAATGAGGTTCTGCTTTATTTCTCCTCCATCTGCCCCGCCACACCCCCATGTTAGATGTGGGACTTCCCATTAGCATCGCTTTATCCCACCATGCCATTGTTTTCAAGGGGTGGAGAAAATGTGTCAGTCACTGAGATACTGTTTGCAGAGAAGTGGGAAGCCTTCTGTGTTGCCCAGTGAGACAGCCACTTTCTGGAATATTTGCCCTCTGATGTGAGAGTCCTTGGAAGGGTTTGATTATCCCTGCTTTGAGCAGGAGGTTGGCCCAGATGTCCTTCCTGCCTAAATCCATCCATGGTCTCCAGTTCCATTGTGGCTGTTGGGGGGGGGGGGACACACACCAAAAAACAAAAAAAAAAACACCAAAACCAGGAAACAACAAGATGAAGATACGTGAAAGATAAGGATACATAATTTGCAGCTGTTAAATATTAGTATGATGAGGCAGGATTATTCTTGCAGTACTTTCCTGGGGCATGCAAACAGCGCTCCTGAGTGAAGCCTGTGGTGGGAAGCGTTCCCAGCATGTTGCACATCACTCCTGAGACACTGATGATTTGATTACTCTCACAACTCCAGCCACACCGCGTTGCTTAATTAAATAATGTAAACATACACATGCCATATCTGTGCTTGACATTTGAGGGGGGGTTCACAGTGGGTGGCGCTTAAAGCGGGAGTTTTGTCAGTGTGAATTCTAAACGTGAACTGGGAGAAAGGTTACATTTTTGAAACATCTGTAATCATTTGTGTGTCACACAAGTTAATTAGCTGTGTATGGATTTTAAGCAGTTGACTTATTTTCTGTTATGTTTAGACATATTGCGTGTTTTGCATTCTTGAAACCTTTATAGTTTTCCTAAAGTTTGTAGAAACAAAACCTGAAATCCACCTAAATTATGTGCAAGATTCAATAAAATAGCTATTAGCATAGCTAGTATCTACCTTGTTTTGTGTTGGGTTTTGGTTTGTAGTGTTTGGGGGTTTTTTTTGTGTAGGTTTTTTTTTTTGTTTGTTTGTTTGTTTGTTTTTTCCTTTAAATGTATGTCTCTGTTAAAAAGAGAAAAAGGTTATCAATATAGGTTAAGACCTAACTGCATGGATTTTAGATAATGTTATAAAAATGTAGGAGATGACTAGTGGAAAAGCATTCTTCTGTGCACTGGAAACAAACCTGTGCATAGAAGATGAAAAGTATGCAGTCTAGCCAGAAAGGTAGAGCATCTATTCTTAATACAAAATATAAATTGGCTCTAGGGCTTGAGGTCAAATTAAGCAAACTAAAGACCCTGTGGTACTATATCAAGAGTCTGTACGTAAGGCGTTTTCCATACCTAAACTCAAATTAATTTTAAAATAATTTGCATCAAAATTACAGGTTTTGGTAAAAGAGGACAGTGTCTGTGCAGACAAGCAAAGGCTCTTTTCATTTTTTTTTTTTTATTTTTTTTTTCCCTTTAATCCTTTCTGTTGATTTATGGTCACTAGTAATTAATAATTAATTTATTTTTTGCTTTCCAGGGGTTAAAATACTTTCTTATTCCTCGCTTCAGTCCCTTTCTCCTACTGGTTTTCTTGTTTCTCTACCTATAATCCTGTGCTGACTGCAGTGAAAGATGATGTTGTCAGCTGTGCCACTTCAGTTTTCTTAAATCCTTCTTTCCCTTGAGCAGCAAGATTGATTCCTTCTCTTTAAATCTAAACCTCACAGCTTTCCTTGTCTCAGTTTAAGTATACCTACGGTAATTTTAAATGAATAAAATGTGTCCTACCTTGGCACAGCGTGGTCTCCTTTTGGACCTCTTCTTCTATTTGTGTTTTAATTGGCAGTAATCTGAAACTAAACAGTCACCTGTGATCCCATACTTCCACTATTCATATGCACATGGGCTTAAGGAGTCTGGGAACTTGATTGTATTCAACATCGAACTGTATGATACCTAGAGAAAAAGTAACCCTGACAACTGGTTGCCTCATACGAAACCAAGCCTTTCATTGTAGGTTTTCCAGTTCCTATTCAAACAGATTGACAGCACTAATAAACTGATTCCTGTTTGGTGGCTCATGTGCAATATGTAGTTATGGACATTTTGCACCATTGTCATTGCCTCTGGCAAGCTCTCGAGAAGGTCAAGGGTGTCATGACAAAGAAAATGTGATGAGCCAAGGCAGAGGTCCTCAGCTGGGTCTCAGGCATGGCAGCTGCAAGGTGCTAGGGAGCCTATGCTGCTGCTTATCAGACTAGACATCTTGGAAGGAAAGTTAACTTCACCCTGTTGGGTCTCTGGCCACTTTCCTGGGTGCTTCCAGGTAGATTCCTGAACTCATTTTTAGGATAAAGTTGGAACGAAGTGCCTTATTTCTCTGAAGTGTTGAACATCAGTTAATTTCACAGGCATCAAAGCAAATGGCAAACTGATTCAACAGCTCTTCATTGCTTGGATCTGAGATGACTTTTGCTTAGGCCCATGTTTGGTCTCTCTATCTTCTGTTCCGCATGAAAACAAATTCTACCTGACACTTAGAATAAGACTGTATTTGTCAATTTTTTTAATTGTGGGCTTTCTTCAACCTTTTTAGTTATTTTGTTGGGGTTTTTTAATGAACTTTTAAATCCATTATATGTAAGGATGATGATTAGCTGAAATCCTAATATACTCAAAGTCCCATCTGCTGCTGAATAGCTGAAATCATGAGCAGCTGAGCTAGGTCCCATTGCTGCCTGGTAATTGATCTGGAATATCATATCTGTCACTGAGTGTTTGTATTCTGTATAGTGGCTAATGACTTCGTATCTGGTAATAGGACAAAATCAACCATCCAAAACATTTCAAACTATCAGCTAGAATTAGCGACTAGCCCCTGCAAGAGCATGGCAATAAATCTGCTCTGTTCCTCTTTGGTCTTTGTGACAGCTAGCGGCAGAGAGACCCTAAACATAATTGTTATGACTAGTGTGTGCCTGTGCCTTTTCTCCCTGCTATTTGTTCATTAAAGAGATTGGTTAAATACTGATTTCAGTATCTTACTCTTTGTCTTATGTCAGTTCTTGAAACTTTTACACTGTTCTTGTTATTAGCTCCCCCTAAAGTGTATTTTTGGGTAATCCTTGGAATGTCTCCCTGAATCAGTGCTACTTTCAGTTTTAATCTTGAAATTCAAGATTAGGAAACCAAAATGTAAGAGTAAGCAGCATCTGAGTTTGCTCTGGACTTTCAAATACACGGGCATCAGCAAAAGCTAGAAATAATTTCTTGGTTCTCTGTCCTGTCTGATATTTCCTCTCAGATGTTGTAGCTCATAGACTTTTGCAAGAACACAGGTTTCAAAGCATTAACACTTTCCTGCTAGTTTTTCAGTACTAGTCATATTTCTTAACTTTATTTCACTCAAAGGATGAGTCACAAGTCAAAGCAGTGGCCTGTACCATCCCCTTGTACTGCCGGCTGAGCTGCTGTGCACATGATGCTCATTGGTCCCGCATGTGCATGAAGATCATCCTCTGGAAGTGGTGTTTTTACTTCTTGTGCTCTGTGCAAAACGTGCCAGCCTGGGGCTCTGAGGTGCCCAGGCCAAGAGAGGTCAGCTCTTTGTGTCTTTATGTCCATAGCTGCAAAATTGCGAAGGCCAATGGGAATGCCTTCCTTTGGGAAGTACCCTGAGAGCTGTGGAGGAAACATTGTCCATGGTTAGACTTTCACAGGCTTGGATAAGCACTGCTTCAGGACCTCCCAGTGCTTCTCTTGCCACCAGTGGGACTTACTGGGTTTTTATATCTTCTGTTCTGGGGAGCAAGGAGAATCATAAAGCTATGGGTCTGCTTGTGCTTTAAATTATGTAATTGCTATCATTAACTTAAGTAGGATGACTGAAACACATATTTGTATATTTTTAACAGTTTTCTAAAGTATGAAGCTCTACCAAATATATAAATCTATGAATATTTATTACTGAAAGTAACAATTTTTGAAAAGAAAAAAAATATCAAACATTTTATAAATTATGAATGAAATGGATTAATTGCCTATTTTTATAATTAGTTTTTCAAAAATGGCAATGGCATGACACTGAGGTAAGTGAGAGAGGTTTATTTTATTTTTTTTTTAGACTTTAGACTCAGAGATTGGACACATTGGTGGAAAAAAATTCTTTGCTCTTAGAGGTCAGAATTAATTACGTATGGTGTTCTGTACTATATATCTTAGGCGAAATGAAGGGGTGAATGATAACAGAATAAAAATAGATTTTATTTGTTTCAGTTTTTAAGCTGTTTAGAAACAGATGTAAGAATTCCAGAATATAAAGTTCCATTAGTAATAAAGTGTAAATACGTCTTTTCCATTTGTTTTGAAGAAATATTATATAAATCGATGGAAAGACAGAAAAATGTTTTCGTTCTGTGGCATGGGAATACAAATCAAATCCTTTGGTAGGAAGCCTGTACCTAAACAGGATCCTGTGCAGACTTTATTATGTTTTTGAGATGTCTGGATTATTGCATTAGAAGTATTCTTTGGTGTCAAATTGTGGAAGATGAAAATTCAAGGCCAAATTGAGTTTCCAGAGCAAGAAACTTAGAGCAACTTCAGCCTTTTCACTGGAACAGGTGTTGGCCTCTAGCTTCCTTGCAAAGCCTTCCATGTGCAATCCATCACAGAAAGTTTAAAGTGGCTTCAGTTTGTGCAACGTTTTTAGGGATTTGCAACCTGCTCAGGAAAGGCTTTAACTGCTTATTTGGAGTATAGATATTTATTAAAAATAATATGTTATGTATGTAATGTGGTTGTGTGCAATGTGCTGAATTCTTAAAGGTGTGTTTTGCTTGGTCTACATTACTTAAGCAGTATTTTTCCTTTATAATCTCAACCTCTACAGTAAATTTAAGAAAATCCTGCTCTTCTCCTCCATCCAAAAAACCCAAATGAACCCCCAACCTTAGGTCAGGCGTTTTGCTTCTGTTGGAACAAACAGACAGTTTTCTCATAAATGACTAGTGAAATGCAAAATAACAGAGGTTTTCTATAGCGTATCTCTTTAGCACTTTGAAAAACTTTACCAGAAGACAGATTACCTGTGGGTAGTTTTTCACAATAGTGCAATGTAATTTACAGAGTTTATTTGATGCATGCAATGATCAGACCTTTTCAGAAGTGGCAACTGATTTGTGACAGAAATGGAAGCTCTAGTCATAGGGTCTTATTTCAGTAACTCTACTTACACTGGGCTTGTTCTTATATTGAGCTAAGAATATACTTCTACATATAAATATATTTCTATTTAATACCCTTGGAAAAGAGATGGACCTTTTAAAAGCAAATGCAGGTTTTGGGATGACTACAGTGGAGTCAGAATGATGATTATTGCTCTTACAAAGATCATTTTTGGAGGACTATCATTCATAATGAATTTATTCACAGTTCTGTTTAAAATGCACAAATGCACATGCATGTGCTGATTTTGTTGATTATATATAACTATTTGTAGGTTTAAAGTAGAAATCCTATTGACTTATTAAATAGCTTAAAGACTATGTATATAAGGCAGATGTGGATTTTTAGCGGCCTTTCATAATCATAACCCAGTTTAATATTCTGATTGAATATTCTTGAAAATGAAATGCATGGTTCGTTGCCTTTTTCATTATGAGTTTAGTGTCAGACTGGAGAAAGTGTCTGCCTTTCTGTACCCCTTTTCTGTCCTGATTGTGGACACTGATCTGAATGACAGGCATATGTGTTATAATGAAGGTTATTTGTTTGCTTTCTAAAGTATTAGTTAGCCTT
Organism: Chlamydotis macqueenii; assembly: GCF_036417535.1. Taxonomy (NCBI): domain Eukaryota; kingdom Metazoa; phylum Chordata; class Aves; order Otidiformes; family Otididae; genus Chlamydotis; species Chlamydotis macqueenii. The sequence goes on from NC_141556.1 coordinate 136,968,816, forward strand.
TTTGGGTGAGCAAAAAAGATATTAGAATTGAACAGGTTGAAAATTTTGCATTTTCTATTTCAGCCCATTTGAAGGAGATTTTGCAATTAAATTAATGCCTTCAGGAATTTGGGGGCGGGGGGGGGCAGTATAATCTAATTTAGGTGAATACACAGAATTTTTATTTAGTTCACATCTGTAACTCCCATTCTTTTTATCAGTAATTAAACACACGCATTAAGAGAAGAATGTCACAATATTTTGTTTCTTTGAGAATTTTGGCATGGGAACAGAGTGCACATTCATGACAGCTGCATATGTGACTGACCACAATAGCTGCAAAGAAACAATTATACTTCTATTAGTTCAATAATTTTACTAAGAAGCAAATATCCATTGTAGCTCTGTGTATGAGTAACATACACCAGTTTCACAGCTTCAGGGGAGCATTATTATTCACATCAACTAATGTCCAGGAACAAGAGCGTCACTCTTCTTCTGGCCACTCTATTCTGGAAAAAGACACTAGCATGGGACAAAGCAGTGCAAAATTCCTATATTTATGAAATATATGCCACTTAACTCCAGCAAAATCAGGTAGGTAATCTCAATCTGGTAGATGTTGAAATGTGGGAAGCATCAAAAAGGCAAGCTATTAAGTGTTGCCTTGTGTTAAGGGTGAACCCCAAAGCTGGCTTTTGCTAAGAAGGAACCTGCCAGTTTAAAGGTTGTTGTAGACAAGAGTGGTCTTCTATCATCCAAACATCACATACAACCCTTTTAGTTCTAGAATTATCAAGCTGGTATTGGCTGCTTTCTTCTGCTTGCTTTGGTGTCATGGTTTATATTGCTGATCATAAGATAAGGATTAATATCAGCTAATTAGTAACAGAGATGTGACTTGCCAAATGATGAGTTTGCTTGCATAACTTAGAAGCATATGGAGAATTAATAAATTCAAGGGATTTTAATCCTCAGGGCTTTTTTTATTTAGGCATTTGTACACTTTAACTTACAATGAGGGGCCTCCTCTACTATTATGATGGTATTTTACCCTCGGTAAGTGACAGGCGTTATTGCTACGTAGAGATCCATTACACATTCTCTCGCTGGAGAGCCTTCATTGCATGCTATTAGATAACAGCATGTGCTCAGTAGCTGTGGTCTCTTAGCAACTAACTCTGTCTCTTTCTTTTGAATTCTCCTTTTGTGACCCAGAGGCAGGTCACAGACATAAACCTCAGCCCACTCTTCTATCTCCAAGACAGTGAAAACTGGAATGTTTTGGGGTTCTTATATGAAATCCATACAGTGCAAGAATATGTCCTTCTAAATCTATTGCATGTACTGAAAATTGAGATAAATTTGTGTCTCTTAACTTAATAATAATAAATATATTATTAGAATCCTGACAGCTTATAGTATTGTTGGTAGTGACGTGCTACTGTATTTTAACACGAAATTTGGCTTTAAGAAAACACATAATTAAAATCTGCAGATTTGGCAATATTACATTTACGTAGAAAATGTGTATCCTCTTTCATGGATGTAGATTTTAATGTATATACTGTTTTGGGGGGTTGGTTTCTGGTTTTTTTTTTTTTCTTTTTTTTTTTCCTTGTTATATATCTGTATTTGAAACAAGGATGGACAAAGAGGAACATTCCTTCTAGGCAGGAGATTAGCGGCTATGCTTTCAAAACAATTAGAGGTTTCAATTCAGATCTTTGTGTGTATGTTCCTAAAGCTGCCATTGGATGTTTTTCTTATTGGAGATTTTATTTGTCTTTCGGTGGCAATGTGTGCTGGAAAACTCTTTCATTCCTAAAAAAAATCCCAGCATCAAGAAATTTTTTATTAATCAAAATCTTCTATTCATTCAATTAAAGAACATAAGAGTTCATCTGGTATGGTGGTGAATTGGTGTAATGAATCATGGTCCTTCTAAACTCCAGGTACACTTTTATGTCTAGACATATCTGCAGTGAATATGTCAAAATGCACCAAAAGATATTTTTAATAATAAACTTTTTCTTTTTTTTTTTAACAACCAAGGCATGTATATTGTTTAGAAATCTTTCTGATGTGACAATTCTGGTCGACTCTTCTGTGTTAAGCTGATTAACTGTTTCTGACCTTTCAAAGTATATCATATATAATCCTAGAAGACCACCAGAGTTGAAACTATTCTGTTAGTTTTGACATTCCCATCAGGCTTTCTGTCTGTATCACAAGCAATCCTAATTCACTTGTTTTTAGTTAATTTGACAGGTCATTGTTAACATCATTACTAATAGCAAACTGCTACAAGTTACACATGTTTTGACAAGAGGAGTCTTCAAGACATGGCAATACCAGTTAATTAGAATGGAAGGAAAGTGCTTATTTCTTTGCCCATGAACTGGATATCATCTTAATGTTTTGGGAGTAGAGGGGAAGGGAGTGTGTTTACTTCAGGAATAAACTTATTTCTGGCTGGCTGAAACCAAGAAAACCTGAGATGGAAACTATCCTGACACTGTCATGCACATAATCACATTTATAAAGTTTCTCTTTCTGGTAGCTATTTATCAAGTAGATTTTTGAATGAATCATCACTCCTCTAATTAGAGATGCTGCTACTTTATCTAGTATATTACGATTTTTTTTTTTCTGGTATGTGTAACCAATTTTATCGTTGAATGTGAAATAAGAACGCATCTGCTGAGGTCTTTCCCTTTCTCAGAGGCAAAAAGTTGAAGATATAGATCCTTATCCAGTAAATGCAATATAACTCAAATGTGAGCCTTTTAAGGGAGAGATTCAACAACCATCCCTGAAAAGTCCATCAAGTGAAGTATGATTTAAGGAGTCATTTGAGTGAATGTTTCATGACTGAGGGAGACTGATGTTGATAATTCCACCCTCTTCTCTTTCTTTACTGTTTATGTGTGGTTTCAGTGGGAGCAAATTTCAACATGGAAGAGGAGATACAGCACAGGAGTTTTGGAAATAAGCTTGTGTACAGATTTCTCTCTACTTGTATTCACCAATCAGGGAAGTATGCAAATGCTAGGCTGGTCTTAAGCCTTAAAATCCAATATTTGATCAGTAGAAATGGTCCTGTCCTGATTTGAGTATCTCCATTTTCGTGTAAAACTTACAAAATATACATGAAGAATAGTTTGGCTTTAAAAACAATGGAGCAAATCTTCAGGAGGAACAAACTCAGTTTGGTACTGTACTTGAAACAACTATCTATACGAGTCAATCTTAGTGTCTTTATACAAGGCACTGAATCAAAGGCATATCCTGTAAGATGTTAATCCATTCCTGATTAGACAAAAGCATTTGAAGAAGTTCTGCATGACCATAGCCCCTTTCTGTTATGGTGATGACCAAACCCCAAGGCTATACTTCAAAGTCTGACGGTTCTCAGCCCCCAGTGACATGGGCCAAGGGAGCACACAGCACCTCCCTCCATGCCTACATGCCTGGCTGCTTTCCACTGGAAATCTCTACATGTGTGAGGACGAGAACTGGTGCCTGTCATGCTAAGAGCTACAGGCAAAACCGAATGCCATGTTTCTGTTTATCAGAAGTAATTTACACCAATGCTAAGTGATGGCTCTTGTGCCTGACCCACCGTGCCTGTAGGAACTTGATGGAAATGGGGATCCTGCCACAAATGTAATGATGGGCCTGGTGTGGAAAGCACCTGGGAGGGGAATTGGATGCAGTGGGTCCCAACATATCTACCTACAGCAATGAAACAGATTGCACTAGCCTTGGTTCTCTCTGCTCTGTGAAAATAAAGAGCATGCATCTCAGATTGCAAACGCTTTGTTTCAAAGCTTTGGTAACAAAATTTTTATGGAAAAATGATTTCAAACAGTAGGGAAAAAAAAAAGCAAGCTGGTGGTTTCAAAACTATGTGCTTCTGTTCTTTGAACTGCAAGAAAATGATCCTTCTAAATAACTCATGGACGGATAATAGTGGCTTACTTTTTTACATGCTAGGCCATGCCTTTTCCCTGACATAAGCTAGAGAGAGTTCTAGCTTATTCTGTTCTCCTTCCCCTTCCCAAGCCTGCTTTTGTGTAATAGGATTGCTTTCTAGTCTCTTATGTCTTAATATCTTCATTTTTTTATGCTTAATTTTATTATTTTCAAGAAAAGTTGTGTTAAATTATACATCTTGATAATGTTATATACCTATTTACCTATATAGGTATATATCTGCTATAATGTTACTCTAATATTTTTCTTTTGAAAAGGAGAAAATTAGGAAATTGGGGTAATAATAGAGCAAATAAGAAGGAAGACAAACTTGAATAGTTGCCTAGGCCCAGAAAGTGTGCTGTAGTTTGGCATTTAAGGGAAAGAATGATTCTGAAGTTGATTTCTTCAGGTAGTAAAGAAAATGCCAGTGCAGCAATTTCTCTAATCACAAGGATTGACATTTACTTTGAGATTGAGCCTGCTTGTTTGTTAATTAGCATGGTGGAGTCACATTGCCCTCAGCCCTGCATCTCAGCAGGCCCCTACTGCAAGATTTACATTTCAGAGGGAGAAACAGTCTTGATAATGAAATGATACTTTGCAGAGATATGTGCAGAGCAGCACAGCTGGATTATGTAAATGTGATTTATCCAAAGCTGTAACGCACAGGTCCCGTTACTCAGATGCTGATCTATAACTCACTGATCACATATATGTGCTCAGTGATTGGTATTAACTTTTAAGATCATTTATTTTTATGTATGCCATAAAAGGCTTACATCAAAATTAATATGTATCCCTTACATCTCCCCTGACAGCATTTTGCGATGTTTATCTTCTCTAGCTTTGTCATCAGTCACAGTGACATTTTCAAAGGAGGAAGATTCCTACTGAGTGCATCCCATTTAGCACAAAAATTGAGTGAGAGATGCTCAGGAACTGAAATGTAACATGCAGTACCTATTTGTTCTGTTACACTGTCAGTGTTCTCCTTTCAACTGGGAGAACTTTTTATGGTTTATTTGTTTTTTGTTTGTTTGTTTGTTGGTTGGGTTTGTTGTTTTTTTTTTTGGTATCTGGAAAAAAGCAGGAGGATGGGAAGAGGAGTTTTGCAGAATGCTTTATTGGTACTGCTGCAGTAGCTGAAGTTTCTGGGCAGACTGTTAAATACCAGAGAGCTGTTGCCTTTGTTGGGATTTGCTCCTGACTCATTTGAGCTATGTTGCATTCCTCGTGCTTCACCAGTTACCCATGAAAATGAGTGCTCAGGGCTTTATGCTTGCCAAAACCAGGGCAAGTGCTTGGCCTTCCATTGTTTTTCTGTTTCTTTCATTTTCGGGAGGATCAGAAGATGTTTTCAGCCTGGTTTCCCCATTAAAAATTGTGTACCTGATTGTGCCTTTTGCCGCTTTATCTGAGATAGCTTCGAAACCTCATGTCCTCCTTCAACCAGGCTTGGCAAAAAGGTGCAGCCCTTGGAGGAGATTCTTTTCTATGGGGTTTGGGAAGAGAATGTGCTGGGCAGAGGAGAGGGACCCATACCTCTGCTCCAGCTAAGGGCCAAGAGGCTGCTGCCTGCTCCTGCCCATGTAACTCTCAGCGGGCTCTGGCATGGGAATCCCATCCCTGCCTGGGACAGCAGGGAGAGATAGCAGGGCTGGGGTTAACGTGGGTGCCTGTCTGTGTGGAGGGCCATGGAGGGGACAAAAGGAAATCCCTGGGAAATCATCTTCGGTAACCAGCTTTTCAATTGCTGACAAAACACAACGTTCTTCCAAGAAAACCCTTCTTACTCTTAACATGAAAATTAATGTATTCATACAAATAACACTTCTGCTCCATTAAAGTAATCTGTAAGTGAGAAACAAAAGAATAAAAGTGCTGTTTTCCAGCTTCTCCCTTTGGGGAATTTCTTGATTGAATCACTAAGCTCAAACAGAGAGAAAAACATGCTGACAGCATGTTGCTTTTTTATTCTGCTTTGTGCGAGTAAGAAGACTTGAGTATCTAAAATCCCCATTGTATTTTAGGAATGCAAGATAGGGTCAGGAATTGTAGAAAACAGAAGTTACCATTGTTAGTTGTTGACCTAGGAGCCTGTTCTGCTGATTTTTGAACAAGTGGGCAGGCACTGACAAGTCATTGAAAGGAGAAATTTGCAGATGGTTTGAAAACTGTGGCCAGAGGTAGAGAGGAGAGAGCAGAGAGTTAATGAGGCTTGTAAATACATAAAAAAACTCCAGAATGAAAATACATGTTTAACTGATGCAAGTATGCATATTTCTAGTTGAAAAACTGTAGTTTGCATGGAGTAATTTTAAATAAAATGGTTTATGAACTTTATAAGCTCTGGTCTCTACTTTGTTTAAAAAGTACAATAAAGCAGGATGGGATTTCAGCTTCTTCCACACATCCAAAATGTAAATATCTTCAGGTTTTAATATTCACCTCCATAGGAAAAAAAGGCATTTGAGAATGACAACTGTTAGCTAGGATAGCCTTAACAGAGCTATAGAAAAATATAAAAAACAGACTCAGATCAGCTCCAAAGCTCATAAATCTTACTTCACACATGGTAACAGAAGGATAGGATAAGGTTTGGTATTATCTGTACGGCTCTTCGAAGAGCAAAGGCCCCAGACGTCCTCAGGACATCTCAGTAGTTTCAGGCTGGTTCTCCGGGGAATCCCTGTTTGTGTAGTTCCAAAAGTACTTCTAAGTGGGCAAATTAAGTGCTTCTCATTTTTCTTCAAACTTGAAACAACTTTCTGTTTGAAATTCTTTCCTTTGAGGAAAAACCTCAACTCATAAGTACTTCAGCGGTTGGCTCCTCAGCTGAAAATGCTAATAGGGCTAAACTGCAATGATGTTTTAGTGGGTTGAAGGGCTGGGCTCAAGAGGGAAGGCTTATGCTACTGCAAATTCCACTTAAGTCTCAAAGAAAATTGCTTTTACTGCTTATTGACTATAGGATAACAGAAGGACATTCTGCTTTGCCTTCTTTCTCCTTACATCTGCGTATTGAATGGCTTTTGCAGTTCAGCCTCATTGCTTTCTGGGAGATTGTGAAAGTGCTGCTGGGTCAAGGACTTCTTGCTACATTTTTCACATACTTTTATGGAGGATCAGCTGCATTTATGCATAACTATTCATAGGTTTTCTCATTCTTACCTTCTTGTTTTCCTCCTGGAAGAGCAAGATAACTGAAAAATTAAACTTAAAGGTCTATCCTTGCCCAACAGCAAAGGTCCTCACTTGAAAGTCTATACTTTTTCCTTTGAATGGAATAATGCAGTATTCAACCCAACTGATTTTCATTTGCTGCTCTTAATGCTTTTATTCTTTCCACACTGGATACTTTCTGTCATTCCAGTGGATGCTTGGAGGTTGCTACAGCACACTGTGTGGCTGAATATTAAGTTCACTGTTTTCCTTTTCTGCAGTGCTGTAGTTCAGCCCCGATCGGGACCAGACTATGCAGTCTCTCTCTCACTCCCCCCACCCTCCAAGAGAATAGGGAGAGATGATACAAGAAAAATGGTTTGAGGTTTGAGATAAGGACAGAGAGAAAATCCTTAAAGTTACGATTACGGGAAAAACAGACTCGACTTGGGGAAAACAATTTATTACTAAAACCAGCAGGATAATGAGACAGAGAACAAGATAACCTCCCTCCACCCCTCCCTCTTCCCGAGCTTAACATTATCTCTACTACCTTTTCCCCCGAGCAGCACAGGGGAAAGAGAGAATGGGGGTTGCAGTTAGTTCATCACGCATTGTTTTACATTGCTGCTTCATGGTCGGGGGAAGAACTCCTCACATTCCTCCCCTGCTCCGTTGTGGGGTCCTACCCGTACGCCACAGTCCTTCGTGAAACTGCTCCGGCGTGGGTCATCTCTTCCACGGGGTGCAGTCTCTCCAGAACAGCTGCCCCAGCGGGCCCTCCACGGGCCACAGCTGCCTTCAGGCATCCACCTCCCTCGATGTGGAGTCCTTCATGGGCTCCAAGTGGATCTCTGCTCCTCCGTGGACCTCCATGGGCTGCAGGGGGATAACCTGCTCCAGCATGGTCATCACCACAGGCTGCGGGGGAATCTTGGCCAGGAGCCGCATTACTCCTCTCCCTCCTTCTTCACTGACCTTGGCGTCTGCAGCTATTCCTCTCACAAGAAAAGTTCTTCACAACAGACTGGCAGACATCTCTCAGAATCTCTTCACATCATCCAGCTCATCTCCTCTCCACTTCTTGCAGCCAGGCCGGACTGAGTTGGGCCCAGTTGGTTGCCTGGCGGGAGGCCAGAGGGTGAGGCCTGCAAGGCCCATGAGGCTCACGCGTCCCCCTCTGCACCTCTGCCCCCGCTCAGCTTCTTCACATCTTCTCTTCTGCCTTTTTTTTTCTGTTTTCCCCTTCTTAAATACGTTATCGCAGAGGCGTTATCATGGGACATTCTGCTACCAATTAGCTCGGCCTTGGCCAGCAGCAGGTCTGCCCTAGGCCCGGCCGAGTCCACTGGACAAAGGGGAGCGACTTCTAGCAGTTTCCTACAGAAGCTACAACCTTAGGCCCCCCCTCACTAAACAAAACCACAACATGCAGTTATGTTTATCTTGAGTCTCTTGCTTTTTTGATGCACAGAATAACATGTGAATACTGTAATAGTATCTGCAGGGTATCAGTTTGATGGATCCTCAGGTGTTTTCATTGCTGTATCTCCATTGAAATGATACCCCCACCCCACCTCATATTTGTACAAGATATAGGCTGTGACACTGGACTAAAGCAAGTTGCCTAATGCCACACTGACAGTCTGTGGTAGAGGGAGGAACTGGTCAAAACCACACGCCTTTACTGTTTAACTATAATTTATTTAGTTTTTTACTATATCTTATTGTGTATATACTTTCAAAATAATATAATGTTACGAATAATCTAAAAAACTAACTGAATCTGTAACATAGGACTAATTGTCCTTGGCACTACTTAAAGAAAGCCATTAGTGTACATACCACAGGCTCCATCCAGCTGCCACTGAAGTTTCTATGAAGATTTCCATTTACTTCGTTATGACCTGGAGCAGGCTTCAGGACTAAAACTGTATCCTGTCCATTTGGAGTAGCATTCCAGTTTAACCAAAGCAGTTGGATGTACAGTTTTGAAACAGTGGAAGGTAAAAAAAAAAAAGCAAAATCATTACAAGACACAGTTATTTGACTAAATATCCACTGGTCCTTGATTTACAGTGAGGAAACAAAGCTATTAGCTCAGGAAATCTGTAAATAATATGTAAAACTTCAGGAAAGGCACAGATGTTTATAAAAATTTTTTTTCCACTTTATGTCTGTATTTCCTGCAGCAAAACAAAAAATGTTAAATAATGTGTCTAGGATCTTTTGCAAAAAAAAAAAAAGTATTCAGATGATCACAAAGTGCATGAAATTTTAGAAATTTTTAACATCTATTACAGTTTGTTGTGTGCTTTGGAATAGAAAGAAACACTAAACAAGAAACATTTAGTTGACAGACATGTGCCCCAAGTCACTGGGACTTCAACTAAGCTGAACCCTGGAATCTAGATATCAAAACTTGATAGATAAGATGTCCTACAACCCTGTCTGATTTTGCCCAATTCCTGGTCTTATTTTTGATTCCAGGGAAATGAATGATAAAACTCTTCCTGTCACTGAGAGACAGCTGGCCCTCCTAAGAAATTGCCATCTTAAATTCTACCAAGAATGCATGGGCCACACTTGTTGTCATGAAAGATTTAGGATAAAATTGAAAATAATGATTTTTCTTTGCATCTGCATTATGAAGCACCAAAAATGTCCATCCAACTGATTTGTAGCAGTGACTGAAAACCATGATGCTTCTGTCTGGCACAGTTGGTGTACTGAAACACTGGGTATTGTATTGCTCTGTGATTACAGCTGGGAAGGCATCAGGCACCTCAAAGCACAAAAAAAAAAAAAAAAAAAAAAAAGGTTTTTTTATAAGATAGTAATTAGTATATAGAAAAATAAAAAACCCGACGATTTTTAGGCAGTGATGCTACTTGCTTTTAAATTGCTATAGTGACCGACTGGTAAAATATAAGAACACCTTGCATGATTGGCCAAACTGCTTCTTTGCATTGTCTGCTTTAAACTGCTCAACCCTGTGTGCTTTCTGTAGCTTTGCAAGAGCTGAAATACAGCTTTCCACAGTCAACCTTAATGATCTCAGAAATGTTGCTAAAATGAAATTGCTTCTATTCTTTATGCACGCTTTGTTGTAAATATTTTCTTCAAATATTCTTAAGAACTGTTTATTAACTGACAGTATAAAGAAAACATTTCTGGAGAATGATCTAGGGAGTAGAGAGGAAAAGCTCCTCTTTAAATTCTGTTTAAACCTTTGAAATTGTAAGCATTAAGTGGCCATACGTCTTTTACTAGCTCTGGGAGCTGCAGTTGGTTTCATGCTGAAAAGGAAGTATTCAGGCTGGAAAAGATTTTCAGAACTGCAGGCATCTGACATACTTCCTGAACAATAGCCAAGAGCGAAGTTGTTGGTGATAATAATACAAGAATATCATTTGGATTCAATAGCATCAGTTATCAGCTTACTGCTAACAATCAGAAGATATCAGCAGAAATGATTTAATTACTATGCGTGGGAATTGCATACAGTTGCACCATTTCATTGTTTTTCCTCAGTATTTTTGAACAAAAAGTAAAATCTGAGGAATCCCTTGTTCAGTGCAAGGTGTTCACACGACTTCCAGTTTTCAGACAAAACGCACACAGATACCACAATATGCATAAATCAGGATCATTTGTGATGGGCATATATTCCTCTTCCCTTGATTTAAAGTGAAATGATGATGTGTTGGTTAACTCATGTTTCAGTAAGCTTGGTTCTTTGAAGCGTAAGAAAGATAGGCTTTGACCAACGTGGTACTCTGGTCACTCATGGCTGTTTCTGTGGCACATATCTTTAATTTGTAGTCATTCAAGAATTCTACAGAGAATAAAATATTTTCCCTTCTTTTCTCCTAACCCTTGCCCTGGGAGTTTTATGGGATTGTTATCATTCTTGCTTTAATTAGATCATTCCAAAGCCGTGCACACTCTGAATAAGAACAGTCCATGTGACAGAAGACAACACTGGAAATTTTGGCATTACAGCAACTGTTTTTGTTCTCATTAAGCATGGTGTTATGTCTGCAGATATTTATGCCTTTTTTTTTTTGGAGGAAAATTGACCGCTTTCCATAATTTTTTTTTACTTCTAATTGTTTTCTGTTGGCCAAAGGAATCTTGCTCAGCTGGCATCTCTTTAACCCACTGCAAAAGATGTTTATTCTACCTAATTTTCAAAGTCTAATAAACTATAACTTCATAGACCCTTCCTGTTTATCTTCAGACAAGTGGTATTTCACTCATATCTGTCTGCTGGCCTTACAATGAAGCTGAACAACTTATTGAAATACAGTCCTGAAAATCAAGGATTACTTGTGCACGTTTCATTTTAACACAGGAACGGATTGACATTTTCACTGAGATTGTTTGATCTTAAAAATGGAGAATATTTACTAATTAATTTTGCCGAAACCCAAGCTCATAAACGCTGTTGAATGCATTCCTTTGTAGAACTTTTTTTTTTTCTGAAGTGGTTACAAAAGCAACTTTGCTTCTTGAATAAGATACAGTATTTACCCCTGTAATCCTAAACTTATTGGCATGACAGCTGGGGAGCTGGAGAGGAGCAGCATTCTCTTTCTTTGTGTTTCTCTCTTTGGCAGCTACTACTGGTGCATGGTGGAAACATTGAAAAGAGTACATCTTCCAAACAACACTCTCAGCTCAGCCAAAAAGAAGAGAGAAAGGAAATTCAGTAGATTAGAGGAAGAGGCTATTTATCATAACTGCAAATGATTCCATTAGGATTTTAGCAAAATTTCATTTTTAAAAGCTCAAGAAATGAATGTTAATAACTTCCAGCACTGCTTTGAAAATTAGAAAGATTTCTAAGATTAAGTGGAAAAGAAGTGATCTAGTAGATAAGTGAAAGCTTTAGAAGATTTACTTCCACACTGAGGGCTTGACATCACATTTGGCACTAAAAGTTTTGTGTTTTCTCCACAAGAAGATTCATACAAGCATGTGCTAACTCATTTAGTAGTTAAAAATATAGATCAAATTTCATTTGTAGGTAGCCTTGACTCTCCAGGAGTTCAGCTCTCACCTCTTACCTGTTGGCAGCTGAGGCGTTTTCCTAAGAGAAGTCGTTTCAGTGGTAAATGACTACTGGTGAAACTATAACTTGCTAAGTGTATTAGTTTAACAAAAGTTTTAATTTGGAAAAAAACAAGGCTGAAACAAGATTCCTGGTCAAAATTGGAGAGCAGTCTTTCCCACAGAAGCTAGTCTCATACCTGGGTTGTGGCAGATAGTCTGGAGTCATTGCTATGCCTGATTTGCTACACAGATGTATAAAATCAGATTACATCCAGCCTTAGTGATGATGAGAAATGAACAATTTTACTTACAATTTCAAGTACCTTCTGCCATTGTTAGTTTTTTCTCCATGTATCTGTCTACATATTTACACACTCCTTATGTCTGTGGTTTTGGGGTACCTGCAAGATGTATAGAGGCTTGAGGCACAAAGCCAGCGAGGTCAGATGCCATATGTTAGGCGACAGTAACACAGAAAACCCTGACTGCCAGGGAACTAATTGCTTTAACCAAGTATCCACAACAGTATTTGGAGTACCAAATAATTTAGATTAACAGACTCCCCCTTTTTTTTTCCATTTTCTTTTTTTTTTTTCTAATTTGTTTCTCCATTTACAGCTTTGGAAATACATTTTTGAGAGAGGCAAAGGAGTCTATGGCAGTTCTGGGAATAAAAGTCAGATTTCCTGGCTGCAAATCATGTGCCTTGACCACAAACTTTTTCCTTCTCAGAAAATCCAATTTTGTCCTGGCTTGTACTCTGGAGTATTGCCTTTTTTTTTTTTTTTTTTTGTCTTTAAGAATCTGCAGATTTTGGTTTGGTTTGTATAGTATCATATAATACTTCAGAATAATGTTTCAGAGGAACAATATTTAGATATTAAGAGACAGTATTTTAACTGCTGTTGGTTGGGTGTTTTTTTTATTTTTTGTTTTAAGCAATTACTACAGTTATATTTCACCATTGTCTGTCCAGTATGTGTCTGATTCCATGATTGCCATTTCATTTTAACAGTCACAAGTAAGTGACTTTTATTAGATGTGGAGGTATTTGAGTATGACAAGAGGTCCTTCAGATACTGGCTACCATTTCAATTTTTAATGAGTCATTGCTTCTGTAAGCAATGAAAGGTGTGAAAGACAGCACAATAGGCCAAGCAGGCTTTCATTTTTAATGGAATTGTTTTGTTTTGTTTTGTTTTGTTTTTTAGATGAACTACTTCTGGGCTATTACAGTTGTCTTAGTAAAGGTATGTCTTCCACTCTCTCAGTGAAATACTAGGAGGAAAGTGCTTCAATACAGTCATCTTTCTAGATGACATCCTTTTTCTGTTGAAGTTTTTGGAGTCCTAAACCATGCACTCCTAGGGAAACTGGCTGCCCGTGGACTGGGTAGGTATACCCTTCTTTGGATAAAGAACTGGCTAAGGAGCCATGCCAGCGGGTAGTAGTTAATGGAGTCAAGTCCAGCTGGCAGCCTGTTACAAGTGGTGTCCCCCAGGGGTCAGTACTTGGGCCCATCTTGTTCAATATCTTTATTGATGACCTAGATGAGGGGATTGAGTGTACCCTCAGTAAGTTTGCAGATGACACCAAGTTGGGTGGTGGTGTTGATCTGCCTGAGGGTAGGGAGGCCCTTCAGAGGGATCTGGATAGGCTGGATCACTGGGCTGAGCTGAATGGCATGAGGTTCAACAAGGCCAAGTGTCGGGTCCTGCACCTTGGCCACAATAACCCCATGCAGTGCTATAGGCTCGGAGCTGAGTGGCTGGAGGACTGTGAAGAGGAAAGGGACCTGGGGGTGTTGGTTGATGCTCAGCTGAACATGAGCCGACAGTGTGTCCAGGTGGCCAAGAGGGCCAACGGCATCCTGGCCTGCATTAGAAATAGTGTGGCCAGCAGGAGCAGGGAGGTAATCATCCCCCTGTATTCGGCACTGGTGAGGCCGCACCTTGAGTATTGTGTTCAGTTTTGGGCCCCTCACTACAAGAAAGACATTGAAGCCCTGGAGCATGTCCAGAGAAGGGCAACAAAGCTGGTGAGGGGTCTGGAGCACAAGTCTTATGAGGAGCGGCTGAGAGAGTTGGGATTGTTTAGTCTGGAGAAGAGGAAGCTCAGGGGAGATCTCATTGCACTCTATAGCTTCCTGAAGGCAGGTTGTGATGAGCAGGGGTTTGGCCTCCTCTCCCAGGCAACAAGCAGGACCCGAGGAAATGGCCACAAATTGTACCAGAGGAGGTTTAGATTGGACGTGAGGAAAAACTTTTTCTCCCAAAGAGTGGTCAGGCACTGGAATGGCCTGCCCAGGGAGGTGGTGGAGTCGCTGTCCCTGGCAGTGTTCAAGAGGCGGCTTGATGAGGAGCTACAAGATATGGTTTAGTAGCTGTGGCAGCAATGGTAGTGGGAAGACGGTTGGACTAGATGATCTTATAGGTCCCATCCAACCATGTGATTATATGATTCTATGATTCTATGAAATATTTTAAATACATAACAACTGTCAAAATCTTCAGAAGCATTTTTAGAGTCTACTCTCAGTTTATTGATCATCTGTAGAAGTATAATTAGGAACTCAAAGGAGTTGATAGGCTTGCTTTGCAGTTAAGCATTTAAATTCTCAGGAGGGTTTAAGAAATATGCAGGTATCCCTTAGTTTTGCATTTCAGCACTCTTTTCAGGTTTTGTATGTTTTTTCTTGCAGTGTGATGCTCCATAAATACCTGGAATTAGCTGTAAAATTGGAGAAATAATAACAGTGCTTTGCTGTTCTGCAACATTCTCTCCTCTCGGTGCCTGTTGAATGCTCTTCTGACAAGCAGAGATGCATACACAATGTCAGCAAACTAGGGAATGCTATAGGTAGGATCCCAAGTCAAGATTGCCTGATATCTACTTTGAATTTTATTATCAGAGATACGGTCCTTCTTTTCTGCACTGCTATTACGTAAAATATATTTTTTCTTTCATTTCTATTGGGTCATTTACATTCATATGCCAAAAGCTCGCCTTGAAATGAGAACTTTAAAAGACTGCAGTCTTTCATATATGAACACATTTGAGGACCTGGCTGCATTTGTGAATGGAGTGGAGATACAGATGCTTAATGTTTGTAATGCAACCACTAAATAATACATTTGAAATTCTGTGTTACAAAAATTAAGTACAGAATCACTTTTTTCCCAACTCCCAGGAAATAAATGAAAGATGGCTAGTGTGTTGGAGGTAGAGGGAGGGCATTGACACTTTGTACTAATAGAGATATCTTAATCTGTTTAGAAAAATTATACTTCTCATTTTTTCTGTCTTCTTTTAATCATATTTTTTAACCACAATGTGTGTGCGTGACGCTACAGTGTGGGGCAGGGACTCTACTCTTTGCATATATTTCTTAAGGTTCACAAAATGGTGCTTCTATTCTGATTGGACCTTTTAGACATGAGTTCAGTGTATTTTTAAGTCATTAGTATTGAGTATATAACCAGAGCTCACTCTGTGGTATGGTTTCTGCTTTAGGCAGGTACTCTCCAGTATCTGACTTCATACCCAGGGCAGTGTAGCATGCATATACTTCTAGCATCTCATTCTCTGGAGAGCAGTGAATTGGTTAATTATTTTCTGTGATGTATGTATGTCTTCTAAAGTCACACGATAATGCTGTTTAAAGTAAGGAGTTGAATGCATAACATCAGATGTAATTTGTTACCATGCACAGACAAACGTGATAAAAATAATTCCCCTTAAATAATACATAGTAGATTCATGTGAGATGTGGAAAGCATACTAAATGTGCTTGTGAGGAAATGACCTCCGTAATTCATTTGAACTGCACCTTTCATGCATTATGAGCAAACTTGTCAGGAGAGATCGTTCTGATACCCAAGTCTCCTGCATACCCCTGTTACATTCTCCTAACCCCCACTTTTTGGTTTGTTTTTCTCATTCTCTTAATCTAGCAAACGGAGAGAAAAAGGAGCAGAAAATCAAAATATATTTTGGATAAGGTATAGATGCAAAGTATAGGACCCATGGTGGAGATTAGAGAAGAATTTAAATTGTACAAGACAGCGGTTCAATGGAGTTTCTGTGCCTGCTTGTCCTGTTTATGTTTTACCCAACTTTTGTTTAGTTTAACAAAACCTCCTGTAATTATGGCATCACAATGTTTTACTACACACACACAAGGATCAAACAAGGGCTGATATGATTCTGTTAACAATTTTAAATTCTTTGTTTTTCATCATACCTTACATTTTAACTGAGTGCAGGGGAGAAACTCTGAGAAGATAAACTTACATAAAGAAGGTGGAAGAAGCCTCCCTGACTGAAACATTACTTTCTTGCTTTTTCAGTGCCATGTACAAGAAAGCCTCTTTGGAAAGCTTTCTTGTACAACACTTGCAAACAAAAAGCTACTGCATCTTAGCTTTAGTCTCTATTAAACTCCTTTATATAGACTTGGACTATTCAAATAGGAAACTTTATTATTTCATAATTGTAAAGCCTTTTCTCATTCAGTGGAAAGGTTTTGTGGTTATTGTTAAATTAGTTTATTAATTCCTATTCTTAGACATCAATTTTCCACCTTTAAGTGAAAACAGACCTCTCTAGTTCAATCATATAAAATCTTGCCTACATTAAGAAATCTGTTCTGCAAGTCACTTTGGGTCCTCCAGACCTGCAGTAACACATCCTGGTCACACACTCCCCAGTTTACAAATGGACTTCTACGCGTGCTCTGATTATACTAGGGGTTTTTTGTTTTGGTTTGGGTTGTTTGGGGTTTTTTTGGTTGTTTTTTTTTTTTTTTTTTAAATGGGGATCACTGTGTGGTCTTTGGCAGAAGGGGTGGCTGGGAAGCAGCTGTTGTAATAATCCCTGTGGAGCTCACCATTAGCACACCAAGCTCCTGCTGCTTGGGTCATTTGCCCAGTTATCTGGAACCTGCAGCATTGAAGACTGCTGTAGGGCCAGTGTTACCTTTCGGTGCTGTTGAAATTACTCTGCCTTTTTCTTGTTTTTTTCTTTTTTTTTTCTTTTAATTTATTCTTAAATGGCATATAACCCTAGTAGTCAAATTACTAGTTCATTCTTTTCAGAGGCTTTAAACTTAGTCAGTTCATAGGATTATAAAACAGTTCGGATTGCATGAAACATTTGAAGGCAATCTAGACCAACCCCTTGCTTAGCTATAAGCTACAAACCTACATGAAAAAGCAGTTCTTTACTTTTTTTTAATTTTAAAGTACATATTTTTGTTGGATCCAACTGATGATATAAAGCAACTTATTTAAGTACGCTTATGAAAACACTTCAGCTAACATAACTTTTCCCATGTCTATAAAAATTCAATTTCTGTGTGTGTTATGTGACTTAGCAAAGCTGACAATTACAGATTTGTTATATGTTTATTTTCTAAGTTTCATCCACATCTTGATCTTTCATTCAAACTGGAATCCTTTGTGTCTGATAACACCATCGGGGAAAAAAAAAAAAATAAAATATGACTTTGAAAATATTGTTCTATTACACGATGATGTGAAAACACTTATCCTAGCCATTAACTTTAGTAATGTGGTGGGACGTGTATAAATTATATTTAAAGTAATGGATTTTAGAAGGCAAGATGACTGGAGGGTAGAAATAAATTTATTTTGAGGCTGAATCTGTACGTCTTTCTTTAAAAGATGTGTTTTCTTTTACATGTAATGGTTTTCCACTGAATTTTGCTGTTAGTGAAAAGTATTAGGTAATGCTCCTCCTAAAAATAGCTTTACTGTAGAAACACATTTTTGTATTTCCAAGAGTGCCTTTGGTTTTCTTTTTTTTTTTGTCAAGTACCAGCACCTCAGTAGGACAGTTCAGGGGTCTGCTGTGTCTTCTTATATCTGAATATTTATCTCTAAAGACAGCAAAGCACAGATCATTACACATCGATGTTAATCACAGTGTGATTAATTCATCTGCCTGTTAATTGGATGCGTGGTGTGCCATGTTCCCTGGTAGTCTCATAACTCTGTTAGTGCCAGATGTCTGTCCTGGAGTCTGGAAGAACTCTTTACTGTTGCTTAAAGTATCTGGTGCATCCACAACCACATTTCATGGATCCGCTAAGTGCAGTGATTGAATCCAGCTGTTTGCATTCTGTGTCTTGCTATCATTTGCCAGCCACTCACGATGAGAGCTGGGCAGGAAACAATTTTCCCATCCCATTAAATTTTTTTTTTAAAAAAAAAAGAAAAAAAAAAAGAGAAGTGTATTTTAAGACTGTTCCCCAGGAGGTGAAATAACCCCCCAAGATTCAGCCCCAAAATAGCTTGTCCTTATGACAGTTACTTCAGATGAGGAGATTCAGATTTGAAACTTCAAGCTGGATGTCTTAATGAAATGTTTATCTTTTAGAATAAATCTTTTGGAACAATAATTTCCTGATGAAAAGCATTTAATGTCCCCAGTTCCTGACTATTTCTGTGCACCAGAGCCACTATTTGCACACAGATGATCTGTCCTAGTTGCAAAGGGTAATTTTTTTTTCCATTTGAGTGACTGCCAAAGCTTTGGGAAAAGCAGACATTGCACACTGATTTCCCTCTCACCACCCGACATCATCCATGCTTCATATAATACAATTTAATACATCTACTGAGAGTGTGGATGGAATTTACTGCCTCTTTTTTCTTTGTAGTCCCTGTCAGTGACACAAATCTAATAGGAGTGGTAGGTACATGTTTGTTCTCATGGTGCTTTTTTGCAAAAGGGGAGGGTTGACACCCATATCTGCCTCTTTCTATTACCCACCTAAATGTCAATTTTGGCTCTAATTTTAGTGCTTCATTCTATTATTCATAATTTTATTCTACATTATACACTATTCTTTTTATATTATATTGTACTTGACAAGTACATTGTTCTAGGCACTTTACCAGCATAGTAGATGACTCTCTTTCACAGCCTAAAACTGAGGATATAAGGATTTACAGTCCTACTGTATTTAACCCAAATCCCTGCTGCAGTATATAACTTAAAAGGTCTCCTCACTGGAAATTTTGACCTAACACATACTCTATAGCCATGGAGGTGTTGGCTCTTAAGGGAGAATGGGAAAGGGGAAGAAAGGGAAAGAGTAGTCTAATTTTATTTTCTCACCAAAGTTGTGTATATATTGGGGGTTGAAGGTCTAGAAGGTCTAGAGCTAATGGGCGTAGTGATGAGAAATAGCAATGTACTTGTACAGCAGGTAACTATCAGCCCTGCAGATTTTTACAGTGCAGTTCAGCACCAGGACTGCTGTAACCAACTATCCAATGTTGTTTGAGGATGTCCACATGTGCAGGAGCAGCTTTGGTGAATGCAGTGTATGCCTACTGTGTATTGGGTTTGTGTGGCAAGGTTGTGGTAGTGGGGGGGCTACAGGAGTGGCTTCTGTGAGAAGATGCCAGAGGCTTCCCCTGTGCCTGACAGAGCCCATGCCAGCCAGCTCCAAGACGGACCTGCCGCTGGCCAAGACCGAGCCCATCAGCAATGGTGGTATCACCTCTATGGTAACATATTTAAGATGGGGAACAAACCTGTTGCACAACAGCAGCTGGGAGAGAGGAGTGAAAACAGGTGGGAGAAGCAGCCCTGCAGATGCCAAGGCCAGTGAAGAAGGAAGAAGAGGAGTAATGTTGCTCCTGACAGACATTCCCGTGCAGTCCACAGTGAAGCAGGCTGTGCCCCTGCAGCCCATGGAGGCCCACGGAGGAGCAGAGATCCACCTGCAGCCCGTGGAGGACCCCATTTCGGGGCAGGTGGATGCCTGTAGGGGGCTGTGGCCCTGTGGGAAGCCCACGCTGAAGCAGACCCCTGGCAGGACCTGTGGCCCTGTAGGGAGAGGAGTCCAGGCTGGTGCAGGTTTGCTGGCAGGGCTTGTGACCCCATGGGGGACCCAGGCTGGAGCAGACTTTGTTCCTAAGGGACTGCACGCTGTGGAAGGGACCCATGGTGGAGCAGTCTGTGAAGAACTGCAGCCTGTGGGAAGGACTCACGCTGGAGCAGTTTGTGGAGAACTGTCTCCTGTGGGAGGGACCCCAGGCTGGAGCAGGGGAAGGAGCGGCAAAGACAATGTGTGATGAACTGACCACAACCCCCATTTCCCATCCCCCTGTGCCGCTGATGAAGAGGAGGAGAAATCAGGAGTAAAGCTGAGCCCAGGAAGAAGGGAGAGGTTCGGGGGGGGAGGTGTTTTTAAGATTTTGTTTTTATTTTCTCATTATTCTACCCTAATTTGGTTGGTAATAATTCAAATTATTTTTCCCCAAGTCGAGTTTGTTTTGCCCATGATTGTAATTGGTGAGTAATCTCTCCCTGTCCTTATCTTGACCCATGAGCCTTTCATTATGTTTTCTCTCCCATGTCCAGCTGAGGAGGGGAGTGATAGAGCAGCTTTGGTGGACACTTGATGTCCAGCCAGGGTCTGCCCACCACACCTATTTTGGCGGAGAATGTGATGCTGTCCCCACTGAATGCAATAAGAAGACTTCCATCTGTTTTTCCTGTAGCTGAGATTTTATCTGTGGGCTCTCGGGCATGTGCTTAGAGTGTGTGTTCACTCCTCCTAGACTTTTCTTTGTAGTACTACAAAGGGTGCATGATATTTGTCAAGAAGCTAGTAGTACTGGGCCAGTCTATACGGAGAAACTGTACCGGCACATTTGGCTCTCGGGCATCTGGCATATTGCGAAGAGTTGCACGACACCAGTTTGCTTTATCAGTACAGCTCTTGGGTGTTCAACACATCACCTTTCTCTGTTACTGGAGACAGCATGATTTGTTGAATGTGATTTGAATGTCTTATTAAATTGTAAGTGAATCCTTTAAAAACGAAATTCTGTATAGGCAAAGTGACTAGATAATTTCTACATACTATAAATCTCTCTTCTGATTTATGGTTGTTTCTATTCATTCTGTGAAAAAATCGGCAGTAAAAAGAACACATCAATGAGCAGCTTTTTTTTTATACTTCCCTTGACTAGAAGTGTATAAATAATTTCTGAAAGATACTATTAACTTCCCTGGTGGGACAATAAAAATGCTAAATAATTCTAAAGACTGGAAACAGCTCTACCCACCAATTTATTTCTTATAATACCAATAATAGGGCTGGTGGCTTCATTATTATTTTCTTTAAATAATTCAAAACCAAAAAGATAAAATTTCAAGGTATGACTGTGAGCTACAGACCTTGTAGGGTAATCTCTCATGTATATCTTTTATTTATAGACTCAAAGGCTTTTTTATGATACTCCTCCACAGCACGGCTCGGTATCTCATAAAGTTTAATGGCTTTTTCCTAACAATGCCTATCTTTTGAGGGAACAATATCTCCATTATGAGGACAGGTAAGGAAAGAAGAGTGAGCTTGGGATTACCCAAGGTCACAGTGGAAGCACACAATAGCAACTGAAGTGGAGTGCAAACTTCAAAACGATGTATTAATACCTAGTCTCTCTCTCCACAATATCCTTTCCACTGCCACACACTGCTTATTTATAAGGAGCATCATCGCATGTTGTGCGATTTAGTTTGGTGTTAATGGCAGTGCGCCTATGATTATTTCCCTTCTTCCAATGCTCTTTGAAAATGTGTTCATCAGTACCCCAAAATGTCACCTGTGAGCCATTCTTGTTGTCACAGTGTCTATTCTGATGATAGAAACGCGCAGAAAAAAGGTTTGCCCGTATGAAAGGGTCCCCACAGTGGAAAGTGACCTCTGGCTGTTAGACGCGTCAGGCTGGCTCGCTGTGTGATCCAGCATAAGCTGGGCTGACTTCCGGCCTCTGAGCACAATGTGTGTTGTGTGGGGTCACTCTCTGGCTCTCCTGCCCCCTTCTCCCAGGCCACGGGGCTGACCTCCTCCCTTGGGGAGCATGACCCCTGCCAGCCCAGCTGAAATGGGCTCAGAGGACTCCCAGCTGGAGTGCAAGGCTCAGAGCATGGCTTTCGGCAACAGAAATGGTAATAGGAGAAAACATTTGTCTTTGGAGGCACCCGTGTGCCAAAGAGTATATTCACCTCCATTCTTATTTAAATAAGGTGCATATTCAAGACTTCACTTGTGTTTTAAAAGCTCTGTGAGATCTCGGAGGAGAGAAAAATAGAAGCATGTTGTCAAACTTCTTTGGCAATTAAAAGAAAAATAAAGGGATCCTTATTCTGGTGTGACTCAGAGAGTGTAGTTTCAGCGACGTGTATGCCCATATATATGTGTGCATAATAAATCCACATGTGCAGAGAAAAAAAATACATGTTGCTGCAGTTCATCATCAGAAAAATGATGGGATGTCTGAATTATTTGATAAAGGTAACCTGTGCAATTTGAAAGTTTCTTATATGATTAATCTAGACTCACTCAAGACACCTTATCGAAATCCATGGAACTATTTCTATGAATGAGAGATGTCCTTGAGTTAGTCCCACCAAGATGTTTCTGTGTGGGTTGCAATGACACACAACTGAAAACCAACACATTTTGCTTATTTTATATCTAACTTGCTTCAAGCACTTCCCGTATTGTTTCTACTACCTCATCATGTGGAAAACAAGCCACTTAGCTGCACTACAGAAAAATGGATGTTTCCAGGGTACGATGCTTAAAGTGCTTTTGCTTTCTACTGTTAAGGTATGCATGATGCTTATGGTTCAAACTGAATTTCACTCAGAAGAGATTTACAGTCTGAGAAGTAGATTAGTTTGTCCTCCACATCCTTGAATGAGAGAGGGCATGGCAGAAGGACTGAAAGCCCTTGAAATCTTGGGCAGTGTACTTTTGGATAGGAAGGCTTCTATCCACAATAACTTCTTGGAGATATTGTGACCCAGAACATCTCTGTAATTTTTCCCATCTCTTCTTCAGCCTCCACTCACATGCAGAGACCTGGGAGAACCTCTTTGTTCATCAAGATAACAAAAAAGAGATGTAGCATATTGGAAGGGACGTAGGGAAATAGTAAAGGAGATGAAGAAAAGGTTAAGTGAATATTTTCATATTAAGGACTACTGCAGTTAGCTAGATTTATGCATCTATCTTATTCTTTATTGTAATAAAATTGCAGCTTATACACACTCTTGAAGAAGAATGCATTTTTAGATAATTTAACAGAGCAATGGCAGAATAAATCAATGGATATGGTATATGAAATTGTTTTACATGCTACATGTGAAATATGAAGTGCCTTGGCTGCTGCTGGCAACTACTTTTTAAAGCCCATTCCTCTCAAGGATTTTGTGATTTATTTTTCATGTTCTTTAAGGCTATACTCTTGTTGTGACAATACTCATAACATATTCACTCATGTGTAAATAAATGTACATAAAACTATGAAATCATGAGGGCTTCTTATGTGTTTCAGTTTCTATTACTTTTTGGTTTCTTACTCATAGAATTGCAGGATGGTTGAGGTTGGAAGGGACACCTGGAGGTCATGTGGTCTAACTCTGCCGCTGCTCAAGCAAGGTAACTTACAGCCCATTAATGCCTAGGACCGTATCTGGACAGATTTTTAATATCTTCAAAAATGGAGACTTCACAGCCTCTCTGGGCAACCTGCACCAGTGCCTAGTCACTCTCAGCAGCGAAAAAGTGTTTCCTGATAGTCAGAAGGAACCTCCTGAGTTTCAGTTTGTGCCCATTGCCTCTGGTCCTGCCACTGGGCACCACTGATACGAGGCTGGGTCTGCCTTCTTTGCACTTCCCTTCAGGTGTTTATACACATTAATAAGATCCCTCAGACCCTTTCTCTTCTCCAGGTTGAAGAGTACCATTTCTCTCAGCCTTTCCTCATAGGAGAGGTGCTCCACTTCTTTCACCATCTTCATAGTCACTGGATTCTCTCCAGTGTGTCCCCGTCTCTCTTGAACAGCGGAGCCCAGAACTGGACCCAGTGCTCCAGCTACGGCCTCACCAGTGGTGACTAAAGGAGAATAATCATTCTGTTATAATCAGAGTTTGTTCAAGTCTGCCTGAAAATTTGCAGTGATCCTGACTGTGGAGGGTCTGCCCAGGTGTGCCAGCTGGTTTTACAGTGCTCTGCCACAGTTCTCAAACAGGCCAACTTTTGAGACAGTGACAGGCTGAGACAAAGAGAACTGACTAAAACCCAGCTGATATTACATGTGCATTGGGTGCTTTCACTAGGCTTTCTCTTCACAATCCAGCTCAGGGCCAGGTCCTGATCCAGCACCAGCTGACTGCTTGAGAAGATGTGCTGGTGACCCAGGGAAGACGTAGGGCCAACCCTTAAGCCACCCAGTCATGGTTCAAGGTAGCTGGCATGGAAGTCCGTACATATCGTCCTTCTGGCTTCAGGGGGAGTTAGAACAGACCCTCAACGCCTTCAGAAAACCTAACAATTGTTGGCGTTGGCATGTCCAAAATCAAACATGAAGTTTAGTTGCAGATGAATTGAATATTTATATGAAAATTAAAGCTGTTATTTTTGTTTTTCATAATAGCCACAATTGTTAAAACTCCCTGCGAAAAGACGATATACAGGACGAATGGGATTTCTCACCACATGATCAGGGTTGATTTTATATCTTCCTTTTCACTAATCTAAGATGCCTCGGAGAACTGTGTACATGTCGGACTACATTTTATTGTAGACCTTAATTGCTGCAAAGGATGATCTATCTGCTAGAATTTTTGTTCAAATTAATAGACTCTCTTGGTAGTTATATAGTAGTCCATTAATGAAAAGTGTGCTGGTGCAGGTGTTGAGTGTACCACAATAAAATTTTAGCAGTCAAGAGGTTGTTTATTGTACTCAGTCACATATTCTGTTGTACTCCCAGGTATTGAGACTGAGATGGAACAAATGAAAACCCAAGATTAGAGCCTCTTAAAATGGGAAATACATTAAAGGAAAACATTTTTAGACACTGTGCCTTTTTTTCAGTTGCAAAACAATGCATGATTAATTTAGAGGAAATAATATTATTTCTCCGAACAGAATCTCCATGACTTTTTTTTTTTTTACATAATAAACACTGTTGTCATAAAACCAATTGAAACCAAGCACTCTTGACAACTCATTTTAATTCTAGTAGGCTGAATGTAAACTGAGCTGCCCAGAGAGAGTTGGTGAAAGAGTTTACTTGCTGTAATTGTAATAAAGGAAATTTAAAAACCACAATCTGTTTCAAGTCAAAAATGAACAACTGAATATTGTCTTAAACATTTTTTTTCTCCTGTTCTTGGCATGCCTGTGCTCTTTAGGCGAGTGACATTATGTTACTCAGGATACAAATGCTGTTTCTTTTAGATAAGTAAAACTGTTTTGTTTCTGAAACCTTCAGTCCATTAATTCAAAGTTTGTAATTTCAGAGACTTTGCTTTAAAGTGTGAGAAAATGAAACATAAAAGCTAGGAATAAGTCACACATGGGGATCAAATTATACAATCTATTTGTTTCTGGTGTTACACTTCATTTGGTAAACTTTTTGTGCCTAATGAGTTTGACACAATGTTAAGTGTATTTGGTTATTTTATGCAATGTATCTTCATTATTTTGGTCTATCTAATATTTATTCCAGAAAAGTATCCCTTCTCTGACTGGCATGCCATTTTAACTATTACAATATTACAAATGCACAACAAAACATTTTAAAAAGAGTTTCTGGAGGGAGATGTGGACGTTTGTGGCTCGCATTAAGCTTTCATTTGAAAACTGAGATTAATGTCATTATTATTACATGATATTATAATGTATTTTTGGTCTAAGCAAAATATGAATTTCTGGCCCAGTTTCTAGATGTCTTGCATATGTAATAGCGTTTTTTAAATAGTTTTCTTAAGGTGATGTGCTGGCTAGTATATCCACCGAGTGC
Source organism: Chlamydotis macqueenii (assembly GCF_036417535.1). NCBI lineage: Eukaryota > Metazoa > Chordata > Aves > Otidiformes > Otididae > Chlamydotis > Chlamydotis macqueenii. The sequence continues at coordinate 136,994,859 of NC_141556.1, forward strand.
CTTTATGTCTGAAGAATCCATGCTCATGATGGTGCTCACAGTTTTACAGGGTTTAACCATAGGAGGGAGCCTCTCCTCTGTCAATGTTACGTGGGAAGATGCAGTCATGGGCCTTTGGAGGTCTCTTCCTACCAGTTTGCATTTGGAAGTGTAAATGTATCCTTTTTCCTATAAGGCTAATCCACTGCAGTTTCATAGGCTGTTATGTTTACTTGAGAGTCAAACCTGCTAGTTCCAGAAACAGCTATGCAGAAACATCAAACCCTGCTCCCAATGGATTGCAAGAGCATGATCACACTTGAACACGAATGGGATTTAGTCTTTGTTAGAAAATAGCCAGGATTGCATAAATATCTGCCAGCATCACTACAGCTGCTGCAGGAAAGGGTGCTTGTTTAGCTGATGCCACGTAGGCTATACTCTAGCCTTTTCCATGGCATCTCCGTCTTCATTACAACGGTTATTGGTCAAGTAAGTATTTTGGTTCCTGTCCATTTATTACAGTCAGATTAGGTCTGGCCTTAGCACAAAGTTTACACAGTTCAAAGTAAAATTTGTGTTTTAATGGAGTTGATTAAGTGGAAGGAAACCTGTGTGTGAGTATATTTAAAGGTTTGTGACTGCACTGATTACGTTTAATTGGATCAATAAGCTGATATAAAAGAGAGAGAAGTTAATCTGTCAAATTAAAAAAACAAAATAAATGCAAAAGGAAAATATTAGAATGGAGAAAACTTAGAGAAGCTTGAGCAAAAGAATGACTTAAAATGACTGATTATTAAAGCTTAATACCTAAATTAAATTTTAGGTAATTTCATTTTAAAAAATTATATAGATTTAAAAATATATTTATATAGTTTTTTAAAATCTATATAAATGAGATCTAAAAGAAGCTGCCCTTAAAGTTCTTCTGTGGCCAGAAATTATTTTCCAGGTTATTTGTGCTTGGTGATTCAGGTTGATTCTCCCCTTCGTGGTGAGCAGAGGTTTCTGAGATGCTTTGACCATCAGGCCTACACTTGTCTTTCTCCTCTTAAAAGTTTGAGCTGAGGTACTGGAGCTGGAATGGCCTCTGAACAAGAGATGCTGATTATTGCTGAGATTCCATAGAGATGCATATCACTTGGTGCCTGGAGTGAGAGCTCACAGTAGACTCAAAGAGGAAAGTGGAGTCTCAGACTGACCTCTTTCTCTAGACTTTCAAAGCTATTTTTCCAAGTTTCCCCCTTCATTACTCCAGTTCTGAGCCATATTATTGCTTTCTAAATCCTTTGCCCACTCAATGTATACTCTGAAGTCTGTCCTGGATAGCAGCAGGTTTATCTTACGTTACTCTGAACAAATAAAAGAAATCCCACATTTTCTCACAGCAAGAGCAGTGCATGGATTTAACTCAGGCGTTTCTCACACCTAATATTCTACTGCTTTCCTTGCGTACATTATTGGATAATGTCCAGATAAAGTCATATGTTATTTTTTCTTGTCATCTGAATGTGATGATATCTCCTAGGAGGAATCTTTAATGAAGGGGCAAATCTGCAACAGTGCTTATGTTACAGCTCAGTACCACAAATTCTTGTTCTTATAAGTACATTTCTTATATGGAGTCTGATTAACTGTAAGACATTGATGATGCCTGTGTTTGCAGTAGTTTGCTGGGCGATTTCCCATAAGCTATTTATACCATATGTCAGTATGCCACTTTATTCCTTGCTTCTCCTCTCTCTTCCCAAATACACCCAAGTTAACTGTATTAATTCCTCTTTGTTTTGGAAAAATGGGCAATAATACCACTATGTAAATCATTGTGTATGTTTTCACTGTAGTAATATCCAAAAGCGGGAATTCCAACTGTGCTGCAAACCTCTGAACTACAGGGAAAATATATGTGTCTCCTCCAAAGAACTTAACAGCCTGAGGCTTCAAGCCTACAATTTTTTAATGCAGATGTTTGTCTTTAAGTACTAAAGGGGCTACAAACCTCTTGATGGTTGGACTTTCAAAGGCCTTTCAGTCTTCTCAGTGCCTACGTCTGTGTGCCTGCTCCCGTCAGTCTTCCTGTAGCACAATTGTGATGACAGTATCTGATCAATTAAAAAAAAAAATCAGGAAATGTCTGTAGTATGGATGTCTCATGATCCCAGGCTGCCCGCTCATCCCAGGGCTGGTGCAGAGGGCTGCAGAGGATGGGCTGGATTATGGGCATTTTTTCTGGCTGCTCACGAGCAGTACCCCAGTGTCCAAAATGGCAGTGTTGGCTCCTTCTCTGACCAGCAAGCCATGTATGCCAAAGCTTCTGAAAAGCTACTTGAAATGTTTCTGTCCAGTTTATAGAGAGCAACACCCTTCTTGCTCCACACAGTTTATGGATGGAGGAAAGATGAAGATCTAAACTTTTACAAGCCGCAGGCTGTTCTTTCCATTTGCTGTTTTAATTTTATTCTTCTATCAAACTTTAGGAAGAGTGACACATTTATTGAAGTTTACAGGCTAGATGCACCAGTGTTGGCTGACATGCTTTGAAGTTCCAAGACAGATATCCTCAGTTTCACACGTACAGTCCTAATGTAAACTCAGCTGCACTGCTGAATCCTTGCTTTCAGCTGAGTTGGAAACAAAAGCAGAGACAGTGTGGGTTTAGACCGAACTCATGGAGATTAAACCTAAAGGAAAGGCTATTAGAAAACCCCTTGTCAAAGTGAAATGCTAACTTGAGTAATGTTCTTGCTGGAGTGATGCTCTCTGATAATCTGAATTCCTTATTTCTTTTCCTTTTACTTTACTATCTTTCTCTACTGTGTTCTTCCCCCATTACTACTAGTAATTACTACTACTATCTCCTTCTCACACCAGGTCCCTCCTCTTCCAGTTTGCAGAATTTCCTCTACATTGCTTTCTCAGAAGACAGATCCTGTGACATAGCTAAACTATATCCCTGAAATTCAACACACATATGTTACAGGCTGGCTGAGCATAGATCATTAAACAGTCTTACCTTTGAATGGTAAAGTTTTAATATTAATTGACTGTGTAAAAGAGTTGGTTGAAAGGTGTACTCTCTAGAGCACCTACTGACTTATTTATGGAACTTACACTTCTAGATCAAATGCTTAAAAGTTGGATGATGTGTATGTACCCCTAAGATGTACATTTCCTTCTGTTTATAAAGATATGCTGCCTCCATTTTCTACACTGCCTTTAAGAATTACTGGGAGTTTCTTTCTAGGAGAAGGTAAGCAAACAAAATCAAAGAACTGCAGTGGATTGCACTAATCAGTCACACCAGCATTTCTCAAAGAGCTTAGCAAACCTTCAAAGTTTGGTTTTGCTGGAGTCTTTTGCAGTCCAATTGTCTGCACCACTCTGCTTGCAGAAAAGATTATTTGAAATGTACTTACGATTGCTATTAAAAATGCAGGGCTATTATCCAAGTGACCTTGCCTTGTGCTTTTTGTTAATTCAAGAAACAGAGAAAGGAGTAAATGCTATGCAAAAAAGGTGGTTTTGACAGATGATACAGATAAAAGAGGACATAATTGTGAGCAAGTAGAGAAAGAACTATGCAGCAGAGTGTGTAAACCTGCTGATATTTACTAAAGCTCAGGCTTCCTTCAGGCATTTGTCGTGAGTTAGTCTGAAAGTTACGTTCTGCTACGAGAATGAGAAAAATGAGCTCTTCTAAATTTTTAGTGCCTGTTGTTTTCAGTACTATGCCCTATTGGGATATTTTATTTTTTTCCCCTATACAAAGTAATTTTAATTGGCTTCCAAGTACAAGGGTGGCTTTTGACAGATAGAGCTCTTCTTGTTTGGTGTATCATAGTTAACTACATGCTGGATGGTATGAACTCTCATTACTTAGAGGTTATTTTATGTATGTATATATATTTAAATAAAGTGTTCTGTGAAGAGGTTGTCCTTTCTCAAACATTTAATGTACTGCCTTCTTTACAATGGCAATGCTCTCGGATTGTTAGAGAGGGACACAATTACAGTAGTTTAGAAGCTGTAATTGTGATATGAATGGCTCACAAGTACACCTGTTAAAACTCCCTTTTAGCGGGTAAAATTCACACCACATGACTTCATCATGCTAGAGTCCCACCTAAATCTCTGAGTGGAGTCACCTGAAGCAAGTGTGTAATTCTAACGTGGTTCTCAGACAGAAAAATAATTTTAAAAAATGAGAGCTGAATTGGTGAAACAAGATAACTGCAGATACTCTTCTGTATAAATCTGTCAGATTTTGCTTTTTTGAGTATCAATCAGTCTCTTGTTTCTGTTTCATTGCCTTTCAGTATTATCATGAGTTGGGTACTACCTCACAGAAATTCTACAAAAAGAAAATATTCATAAATGTGAAAGTACATAAATACTGTCATGTGAAACAAAGTGAATCTTTTTGGAAAGACAACAGTATTTTTTTTTTGAAAGAATTAATAGGATTCACTTATTATTTATGATAAATTTTTGCTACTGGAGAGACATCGTGTGTATTTTTAGACAGAATTACAAAGATCAAATCCCAAACTAGAAAAAATAACAACATAAATTATGTGCTAACAAATGCAAAATATATAAAAACTCGTTCTCAAACATAGGGTAGACTAGTTCTTGTTTTAATAAATCATCTTTCAGAGCACCAAGATCACTGGAAATGGGGTGCAGTAGCGTGGAACAGCAGAGACTTGGCTTCCTGCCCGCATCCTCCTTGGGCCAGGTCATTTGGCCTCCGTATCTATCCGTAAAATCAGAGATTCTACACCCACCAGTATTATCATAATGAACTCATCTGATTAGATGAACAAGCAGAAACAAAGGCATAAAGATATTAGCAACTTGTGTTCCTCTCTAAGGAAATAAGGGGCTGACTTCATATGTCAGGGTGTCTGTTAATGAGCTGCAGCCTAGGGAAGAGGAACCTTACATCTCAGAATTCATTCACCATCTTGCTTTTTCAACTTTTTCATGGAAAGGCAATTTCTTCTCAGAGAGTTCTGTGCAATCTGGCGGGTTTTAGATTAAATATGTTAATCTTGTAAAAAGATTTCTGAATTCATTTTAGCAGAGAATCTGCATTCAAATACTGAATTTGCAGACAGCAATTTTAATATATATGAATTCTCTGATATTTCATGATAATTTTTAGATAACAAATAAAAGACTTTGCATTGCAATTGTTTGCCCCATGTTACTGCAGTGAGGCCTTTGTCCAGTAAAGAAATGTCCAAGGTTTCTGGTTAAATAATTAAGTTAGGATAGTTAAAAGACAGTTCACAAAATTCACAGTCCTAGTGGTTTTTGGTCATAAATGAAATAAATAGAATTCTTTCTTTTCCTTCCATCTCTGTTGATGTTGCCATTTTCTTGAACTAAAATATGATTTGAAGTAAACCATTGGGATTAATTCCTCTCTTTGAAGCCTATTCCTTATCCCCTCTCACCCTAACCCCAACAAAAGTGGAAAGAGATTCCCCCAGCTTCTCAATTTTGAGGTAGGAAAAAGATGTTCCAGGCATTTATTGCATGTTGGTTCATTTTCACTGTTAAAATGTCTCTGTATGGTGGAAGATCCTCCTCTGTTCCTGTCTCCTTCAGCTAAGCAATAATGGGGAGACAGAGCCGTGAAGTCACAACCCATATTGTGAAAAAAAAAGATCTCATCCATCAAACTGTCACCTCCGTTTTCTGTCGAGGGTCACAGAGGAACAAAGTCAGCTTGTGTCAGGTTGAAATAGCATTGGTAAGTGTTAGTGTCTGTGAAGCTGGTGGTTTGAAGTCTATTTATTTTGTTTGAAAGGCTCAAACAGCATGCTGCCGAGCAGAGGAACAAGCAGGAGGAAGTCTCCTTATAAATTATTACTGGAAGGCTCACAGCCATCATTTAAGATGTGAAATTATGCCATCTGCTTTTCTAGGTCTTTGATTTACTTTGTGGCAGCTGCCTGTTTCTGAATTTCTGCATCTCACAGAGAGGTAAAACTTGCGTTCAAAATTAATACAGCAGTAGCGTTTCTTTAATAAAGACTTAATGCTTTCTTGAAAATCAGAGAATACGCACAGGATGTTATCTCAATATCTATGGCATGCTTTCAAGACAAATAATATGAAGAAAATGCTGTCTCTTTTTACATAAACTGGGACTGAAGATGGACATATTTATTGTTGTGAAAAATGCAGTTTTGTTCTGATTTTAGCTATCAAAAGCATTTCAGGGAGGCACTAATGGTTTTTTAATATTACTTTTAATTTGGTGATTCCTAACGTTATTGATTTCTTGTCTGTTGTTTGTTTGGTTTTTTTCTTATACTTTTTATTATTGATTTTCTGGGGGAAAATCTTTGCAGTTATTTTGCTATTTGAAATATTTAAGCTTTATTTACATGTTCTTTGTTAAAGAGAAAAACCTTAGGCCCAGCAACAGCTTTAGGGAGTCATGCAGCTAATTTAAAAAGAACAAAAAAAAAAAAAAGAGACTAACTACTTCAGTGTGGGCTGACAGAGACGCATGTAGAGAACACTTGCAAGCACCCAGGGGTGTGCTCATTTCAGAAATTAGTGGCTGCGAGGGTGAAGAATGGAAATGTGCACTTTTCTTGTGCCTTGTCCTGATGCGTTGTCTGCGTTCGGGATGCGCTGCCCAAGTGGCCGGTGAGCTTGTTTGGATACCCTCCCTTGAGGATGTCCCTGCGGCAGGGAGGGGGGCTGAGCGGCAGCAGCATCTCTTCCCCCACCCCTCCGGGAGAATCGCTTCTGCTGAAGTCATTTGGTGTGTGCTGCTCTTTCCTGTGCGAGGATTAGGGAGTAGAATGGCTTTGTGAGGAGGCTCGGAGAGAGGGAGCTGAAGAGAGGCTGAACAGAGGGGCCGAAAGACTTTAGCCTTTCATAGTTCTTTCAGTCTGGGAGACCAATTGCATGTGATACGGCAGCTGGGGGTTTTGTTTTCCTTTCAGCTGTGTACTGTAGGAGAAGCTGGTAAGGTTATTCTTTTTTTTCCCCCACTTGTTCTACTGTTCCATGATGCTATTGTAATTGTGTTATCGAAGTGGCTGTTTGGTGAGGAAGGGAAGTTGGTTAATGATGCTGAGGGTCCCTTGCATTGTCTCTGCTTTGTGCAGCTGCATAGTTTGGGGAGAGGCACTGTTTATAGTAGAGGAGCTGGTTTCCGTTGAACAACTTTGCTGTTATTTTTCCAAAGTTGTTTCAGCCTTTCTTTTGGTGAAGCTAGGAAAATAAGCAAACAAACAGACTCGGCTGTTTAGAAATGGGTAAATTTATAGAGGCTGCAATTTGTTGAAAAAGCTGTTCTGCCAAAATCCCATTTTCAGATGTTCTGCCTTTGATGTTATCAGATTTGTCACTCTGTTGGATCAACTCCAAAACTGGGTTTTATGTGAGAATCTTCTCTCACAAACCTCTTATTCACATTTTCAGCAGGGACCAGATAGGTTACTAGAACTGAGAGCCAAAGAAAACAAAACAAAAATGTATACGTGTGAGGTGGAAATGTTTGGGGAAAGGAAAAATCCTAGGGGAACTCTGAAATTAAAAAATAAATGAAGCAGCATTAATTCTTGGCAATAATTTTTAGCAGAATGCTCCTGACCAATGTAATAGGAAGCATGTGGTTAGGCAGAGAATATAAATGCTCTTTCAGAAGATTCAAGATGCACAGGTGCATATCCTGTCTAACTGCACTCTTCCAAAGAGAGAGTTATCAGATTTACCCTCTTTGAGAGGAAAAAAGTGTAAAAAAAAAAAAAAAAAAAGAAGAAGAAAAAAGAAAACTAGAAGATCCTGGCTATCCTGTCTCTTTCCCCTCTTCTTGTTATTTTTAGAATGGTGATTTGTGTTTGTCAGAGTCTTTTATTTCCCTTCATATTATCGTGGGAAACTTTAGCTTGAATTGGTTGGACATACGTGAGCGCAGCTTGGGGCGGATCATGTCTATTGCACAGACAGGCTATGAAAATCCTGCCTGTGACTCAGAAGAATTGTAAAGACCATAATTACCAACAAAAGTTTCTTTTGTGGCCATTCAAAAATCACAAACAAGGTAAGGGGGAATGATTGACAACAGTTACACTACTGATTGACGGGGAACCAGAAACTTGGTCTGTGACTTAGTATGTTAGTTTTTCAAGAAGCGCTGACCTTTTTCACTATTATTGTATTCTTTCTGGTGGACTATTCCCAACTGCCCTATTGAAGCTAGCATGTCTATCTAAAATGTGTCTTTGTAATTACTGCTTATAGTCTGTATGTCTCTTTAGAATTATATGCTTATTTGTTGATGCCGAAACAAAATTGAGAGATGCATTGCAATCAGACCTCCATGGAAGAATGTGTATCTTTTATATGCCTCACATGCTTAACTATTGATTTCAGCTACAGATTTCACTCTCATGAAGTAACGAAGTGCCACATCCAAATCCTGCAAATTTATACTCACAGTTCTACCTCTCAATAATGGAAGGCCCAAGGATATCAATGTGGTTACTCATGTGAGTAAAGATTTAGAGACTCATTTCCCATTCATGAATGAAATTGTTTAGGAAGTGCACAGTTACTATGGTTCTCTTTTGGCTTAAACCCCAAAATCTCCATTAAAACAACCACTAATGAGATTTGTTAGAGGAGCCCAAGGATAGAGAAATTCACTGATTTGGTACAAGAATGCGGTAGACTCTTGACAGCAGTATTTCAAGAAGAATGGCAAAAACATTCTCTCTCTTTAGCTTATTAACAGTTTTAGAAACACGGGAAACAATTCATCTCTTCCTGCTGCACCACTAGATACACATTCCACTTGGAATACCACCACAATTGTGAGTTACTCCTCCCTCTGAGAATAAAAGTTAATTTAGTGTGGTCTTTGTCACATACTTCCCCTTGCTCCTAGTAATAACTGTCAGTTCTGGCAAATGACAGCGAACTGATATTTCAGGTTAGGCTTCTCCTGGTTTTCTGTAGACAAAGGTACAGTATCTCCAGCATGCAGTGTTTATTACTTTCACATCCTTGGTTTCACTGCAAGCAAACAAGGCAGGATGTGTTCCCTGGTTATTGATACACCACTTAAGGCTCCTTAGTTCTCTAGTGGAAAAATTACTTTGGTTCAGTGTTTCTGAACTGTTTAACAGCATCTTGTAGTTTACAGAGACAGAGAGATGTATTTGCTGCTATTTCTTTCCTAGTTTTCATGAGTTCTAAACCTCCAAATATGATTTTGGAGAAAAATGGGCATTTAGCTGAAAAGAACTCACAACTGATAGTATATCTGCACATGTGGATGGTAAAGGAACTACACTAAAGTTGTGCAAGACAGCTCTGAAATGAACTGCCTGAAATAGAAAAGTGGCTATCCTATCATAAAGTAGAAATACATGTACTTTTATATGGCCATTATTGTTGGGAAAAGGGCCTCTAATTGTAAATGAAAGATCATCACCAATATCACATTTATGCATAAAGAAGTAAATATTGTCTATAAATGCCTTTCATTAAGTGAAACTGGAACAAAATTAATTCCAAAAATGGAGGGAAACACATATGAATAAACTTAACATCCATTTACTCATAAAATTAAAGTAATCTAAACATATTCCAGCAGTCATTAGCTACCAGCTAATTGTCACAACTGGAAGATTTAGGCTGATGAAAACTATAATACTGCTTCTCAAAATACATATGCAATTCTGTAAAAGAAATTGTAAGGTTGGAGATGCCATACTGGTGCTGTGCTGCAATGTGGTGAATTTTTTGTGAGCTTTTCCACATTTCTTAGTCCAAATGTCACATAAAGACCATATAGCAAACAAAAAAGCAGTGTGTTCTCTACTATACACATACATACTTATATCTACATGTATAAACATTAGTGGCAATTTATTAAAATGCCTTTGGCACACTGTAGATTATTTTCAAGCCGGTTTTGGCAGTGTTCTTTTACTTATGTTCTCGCTTGCATCACTGTAAGAGTAGTTGTTTGAACAGACTGTAAAGATACATGCTAACATCATGCAGCTTCTATGTTAATTAAACACTTTCTATGTTCATTATTATGAATTCACAAAGGATTCACAAAGCCTACGCTTAGAGCTCATGGCTACCCATCTTCCTACAAATAAGGACATTCACCTGAAATGAGTGTCACCATCAGTCATGGTGACACAGTGTAAAATAGTTCTACTCTTCTTATCTGTAAATGGAAGAAAACACATCTGGGCTCTCATGGGAAGCTGTGACTTTACAAACAGTAAGCAGCAGGAGGTCCAATCTGGTGGAACAGGATAGGAATTAGAGAATACAGTTCCCAGTTGACACAAAACAGGAGATTTTGAATGCTTCTTCAAAATCATCTTCATTTATTTTTTTTCTTAAATTGCTGTGAAAGTCGATAGATACTAATTCAGTCATTTCTACTCATGAAGTAACAATACAGAACAGGCTGAGTATTTTGTCATATATATTTAAAAGATACTTATAGTTTCTAAACACATCTATGCAATTTTCAAAACTTTTTGGTGAAATTCTGCATGTTTACTGATGCATCTTTGTTATGCACATCCTCCAGCAGCTTAGAAGCGCTGCCTGTTCCGTAGCTTGGGATTTGCTCGGTTTTTAAATCCACTGCAAACAGAGAGAAATTGAACAACTGAGTAGGAGATAATCTGCAGGACAATCTGAGCATGGGAACGGTGGGACATTGTGATGATATATGGCTGAGGTTTGCAAAGTTCACAAGCATCCCACTATCTTCCCTGAATGTGTTTCAATTATATATGTTCATATATTTTCCTCTTTGAAAAGCTATAACATTTACAAGCATGTAAATGTTGGATATAGTAGGTATCTTTCATCTTAGAAATCTCAGTCTTTTAGAAAAGTAGTGTCCATTTCCATAAATAAACTTCCAGGGTTTAAAAAATTGACTTGTGGTCCATTCTAAGCTAAAATTCAGCCCACACGGTGTGGCCGACTGGGCAGGATGCTGTCTGCCATGGTCTCATAGTTGATACAGAATGAAATTGTTGAGACATGTGGTCTTATCCAATTAAAACTTTGACTGAAATGTTAATGGTCTTTTGGCTGACACTTTGGGAAAGACCACCAGTGATTTCCTTAGAGGAAAGAACTGTTAGCTTCCAGCCATACCTGGGTCTGTCCAAGCCCATAACATTATTAGCTGAAATCGATGTAGATTTGTAAGAGCTTTTGAAGTTTTCTGGATTACATGCAGACAGAAAAGAGATGGATTATTTTTACTTCCATGAACCGGAGTATCATACTTCAGTGCTAAATAAAGGAAGCTAAGGGTCAACCTGTCAATCAAAACTCATCTACATTAGAAAAATGTGTGAAGCTTTTTTTCTACACTGGTCCTTCTTATCCAGTGCAACCAGCTGTAGAAGTGGTGTAAGCTGAGACTTTGGGACTCCAAGGGCTTTCAGAGCATTCTCGAGGGGCAAATGAAGGAACAATGAATTTTGACTGTGTCTGCACCTCTCCCAAAGTAGTCCCAGTAGGTGCGCTGGTGAGGACAGAGCTTATGTTAGGACTTGGATCACAGTTTTGCCTTATGTTTTTTTTTTCTATTGAGTTTAACTGGATCAGATTTAGGCAATTACTGATAGCACTTTGTGATTTGTTTTCTTCCGGGTTGTGGAAGAGATTAATGCACCCTGTTAATACTATTGCAGTGTCCTACAAAGAGACACCACTTGTCTTCTGGAAGTTCCATCAATGACATCTTTACTTCTTGCAGTTTCAAGGCCATATATTAGAATTTGCACTGGGTCCTATTCCCTTTTATAAGACTATTTCTGTACTCCACTCCTTTTTGCAGTCTAATAAATTGCCTAGAAAGATGATTTTAGAATGTCATTATATGCTGAGAGAATGATATAGTGAAAGCTGTGAGTATGTACAATACAACTTGCATGGGATTCAGTTCCAGATAAACTAAAAAACGTGGGCATCTGTGTGCAAATGTCTACATGTGATTCAGCTCAAATGACAGCTGACAGCTACGGTTCAATTCAGTTGCCCGCACACAGGCATTTAATGCCATTACAGGTACATTAAGGTACCTTAAACATCCACGTGGGAGTGAGAAGTGACCCAGGACATGTGGGCACTGTATTTCTGGAGAACTGGTTCTGCCAGGGCATCTGAAATAATGCTAGGTGCCTATATATAGGCCCATGAACAGTCAACAGTCTAGTCAACTGCTCCTGTTCACCAGATCATCAGTGGCTACAGTGCCACCTTGCACAGTTAGCTTGTCTACAGAGAGCTACTCACAATTTGAATAACTGCTGGTTTTTTACATGCTTTTTTTTATGTCACTGCTCTTGAAGAAAAAGAGCTGAGTTATTTATGGACCAAAATTAAAGTGTTCCTGTTCATCATCATAATAGGGAGAAGAAGGAAAGAAGGAAGGAAGGGGAAAAGTGTATTTATCCTATCTACTGAAGGCATCTATTTTGAATGCTGAAGTTAGGACACTGGGCTGCTTTGTAATAGAGAAAGAGAACAATATACCTTATCTGAATTATTCAAATTCCAGATAAATGCCTAGCCAAGGGGAGACAAAGTCTCCTTGGACTGATTCAGGTGGCCTTGGTAAGGTACTGAGCTGGTAACATCTAGGACTAGTTGATAGGAAACATCAGGCATGCTCATTATAGCTTAGGTCATCTGAATATGACATACTTTCCTAAGGTTATTCTAAGTTCTGTTAATATGTATTCAGACTAAAAGAGATTGTACCCAACAATTCTTTTCAAGATATCTATTATTCTGTTCTGTTAATCTGATTTGGCATAACTGCTATCTTATATGATTTGGACTGACTTCTAAATGTACCTGCCTCTCTTCATCAACTGCATAGGACTATTGCCCCTGAGAAAATAATCAGGGGGAAGAAACACTTTCCTTCTGTTATGCACTACTTAGATTAAGTCCTTTTGCTGAGATATCGTTAAACTTTTACATTGTTTATGCATATCTGTAGGGTTTCTCTAATGTATTCATGTGTATTTTGAAACAACATACATATGCACTCCACCTCACAGTTCTTTCCTGTGTGTCAGAAAACAATTTCCCCAACTGAACAATCTAAATTACAAGTCCAGTTATTGTCTGGTTTGAGGCCCATAATTATAGCTCAGATGGTAGGGCAATTGCAGAAGAGTTTACCAATTTACATGTTAATCAAACATAGGCTGATGGACCGTGATTAATGTAGGCTCAGTCAACATCTTAATTAGCTGGAAGCACATCATGAGGCATTGGTGCCTATCTTCCCACCCCTGAGATTTTTTTCCAAGCAAGTACAGGTTCCTCAATAGCTGTTTTCCAGAAAGCTAAAATCTTAATAATTGTTCTAATGAGGGACCTTAGTTAAAAACTGTTTAGCTTTGTGTAGAACACCTGAGGTAGTATAGCATCTTCGGTAGAGGGCAAAGCCTGGCCAATTTGTAACCTGGATCAGGTGTGATACTAAATAACAGATTTGTGCCAAAATCACATTGACCACAAAATATGGTTTTTAAGAACTGAGGATGGTTTTATCTGATTGATTAGTTCCACATGTCCACAGCCCCAGGAATCTCTCCACAGGAGCCCACATGGAATCAGGATAAGCACAATTTAAGTATGCCTTTGTAGTTGAGTAACCTGCTGAGCAGGACTTCATCCCTCCTAACAATGTCTCTCCTGATACTTTTTTTAAAGGCTTGCTGGTCTGTAGCTAATTTATTTTACATGTAGAAATCAACTTTCTCCATACAGATATGTTTTAAAATTCCTTGAATACTATCAAATATTGTTTTCAAAGGCTAGCCTGTCTGAGGACTAACTCCCAATGAGACTAGGAGATGTTTAGAATTTTTCCCCATTTGATTCCTTGCTGCACATCTTTCACTGCTGCAAAATATACACAGTGAAATGTAGATGGAAATGTTTGGTGTATATTTATTTTTATTTTTAAAAGGAAAATCCTGTTCTGAATTGTTTTATTTTAGTGGGAAGAAGTTCTTTTATTGATGAAACCAGAAACCTCTCTGGCATTATATGTTCCCAGTATCACAAAGATGCAGAATAAAAGTAAAAATAACATGTACGCTGTGTGCAATTTCTGTCCTTGCTGTCCTGATAGTTCATATAAGAGCTGCTGGTGGTGACAAGCAGAAATACATCTGTTGTGTGTTTTGGAATTGATTGCTGAGAAGAACAGGGAGCTATTTAGGACCTTATATTTTCTACTATCTTCGGGCACAACATTGATATTTTCTGCTTGGTTTCTGAAGAGAGGTATGAACTGTGTCTGGGATCAGTACCAGCCACTGCATGAGTGTCGGATGGTACCCCGGCCTTCCACCCAGGGGACTGGTATCACAGCCTCCCATACAGGAAGTCTTCCCTCATTACAGAAATAAAGGGAAGATTCCCTGAGATCAAAGCCACTTACAAATTACAGATACCTCTTGCCAAAACAGAGAGAAATTATTAGTGGAAAAGACCCAGGAAGCTTCCTTGGTCTATTTGCCTGCCAATGCCTTGTTATTTCTTACATCCTCTCAAAGGCTTCATTATGTTCAATCCATCCTTGCAGGCCTTAGTGGCAGTCTGGCCTCTTATTTAGAGGATTATTTTTTTGGTATTAAATGTTCACTTAACTTCATGCTTCTGTTTGTAGTACAAATCGTCCTGCTCTCTTCAACTCAGATCATTAAACAAAACAGTTACTCTGTATGGATTTATAAAAACATTTTTATTATACTTCTGAATATACTAGAACCTTCAGATGAATGGTAAGAATTTGTGTTGAATATTTTTGTGAAAAGCTAAACTTTAAGATTATTTAAGCCTTAATGTTTACCATCATAAAATAAGAATTTCATGCCTCAGGATACGGAGTGTTGGAAATTGGACACATAGTGTTTGAAATATCTTAAGCTAAAAAGAGCAATTTTAATCTTAATGAAGCCAAACATACAAAAAAAAAAATCAGCAGCTGTGTGCAGTTGAGATATTGCATTAATGCCGATGCTACCAACATTTCTTAACCGAAGTACAAAGAAATTGATGGGTACAATCCTGTTTAGCCTAATCGCATACTGACAGAGCTGCCACTGAAGTTACTGCAATCTACAGATATCATGTAGTAACTGAAAATGGCTGTTTAGGTGATTAACATAACTGTATCTGGGAACAGTCAGTTTTTAATGGTTGAAAAACATAACAGAAAGCAGCTGTGAATGACACCTTTAAATGTTAAGTCTTGAGGTGTTTTTGGTATTTGAAGTTTGTTGTTTTACTTGTATTTTGGCTACAGACAATAATTGTGGAAACTCTGTTCCCTCTAAATCCAGAAGGAACTTCTAACAGCAGGTTATATCTTCAGCCTCACCTACCCTGAGACGTCAATGGAGGTAACTGTGCTTGGTCTCCGTTCCATCTTTTGGTAGATCCATATTACTAGTATGCTTTATATTATTCCTCATTACCTTTCCTTCTGATATCCATCCTGGATAACTATTTAAAAATGGGTATTTATCTATGCTAACCTCAATGAATCAAAATGCTAGATAGTTTCATAGTTAATTCTAAAGGATAAGTCTTTCCATCCACACATTCTGGAGGTTCATTCCTTTTTCCATTATAGCAGAAGCTCACATGCTGGATTTAATCCCTAACTCCAACATTTAAAACCTAAGTGAAATAAAACTCTCCTTTAATGACTTAAATTTGGTATCATTATAATGTTAAAGCCTGAAGAACTATCTTGACGGTTAAAGAAAGTAAAATACCATCCCTGCACAAATAGAGTGCACAAATTGGAGCAAGTCCAGAGGAGGGCCACAAGGATGATCAGAGGGCTGAAGCACCTCTCCTATGAGGACAAGCTGAGAGAGTTGGGGCTGTTCAGCCTGGAGAAGAGAAGGGTCCAGGGACACCTTACAGTGGCGTTCCAGTACTTAAAGGGGGCTTATAAGAAAGATGGGGAGAAACTTTTTAGCAGGGCCTGTTGTGATAGGATGAGGAGTAATAGTTTTAAAATAGAGAGGGGTAGATTTAGACTAGACATAAGGAAAAAAACTTTTTACAATGAGGGTTGTGAAACACTGGAACAGGTTGCCCAGAGAGGTGGTGGATGCCTCATCCCTGGCAACATTCAAGGCCAGGTTGGACAGAGCTCTGAGCAACCTGATCTGGTTGGAGATGTCCCTACTCCTTGCAGGGCGAGGTTAGACTAGATGACCTTTAAAGGTCCCTTCCAACCCTAACTATTCTATGATTCTAAGTTTTTAAGCAGGAGAAACATCTAAAAGATTTAATCACTGTTTGAAATTAAGAGTTAACAGCAAAAAGTGTTTACCAATGTGTAACCTGGTTTTCCCTGGAAAGATCTAATTGCAGCACCTCTTTTCAACAGTTCTAGGACATTATTTTTCTAAGGTTTTGTTGAGTTCTTAAATTAGTACTGAATTCAAGTGAACGCAATCAGGAAGCAAACCAAAATAGTAAAATATGAAGTGGTATGAGCAGCATTTTCTTAAGACGTTTAGTTTGCAACTCTTAAGAATGAACAACTGTTTTCTACAGTACTATGATTTTCCACTTAAGTGCTTACAATGTACTTTCAAAGAGCAAAAGATCTAAAAATATGTTGTATCATATATGAAACTCATTGTGTTGATGTATCCCTGTAATCAGTCATCCTCCCAGGAGTATTCAAGTAACAACACTGCAATTAATTTGCATTTACACTGTTTTTCAGTATGAAAATAAATCTGTACAAAGTGCTCCCATTTTACAGAAAGGAAAACAAAGACAGAGGTTCAGTGTTTTGATCATGATTCTGGTATTTCCGAGCCAAGATGTCTAGTGTCCATGATCAGAGCACTGGACATCTTTTACAGATGATCCTCTCTCATCTACAAGATGTTCTCCTGGAATCAGCCCCAGGGAGACATACTGAGGGAGCAGGTGGGGAATTATTGAAAAAAAGACACAGCTATTTGAACACTGTTGTAGTCATTAACAGTACAGCCATGAAGCTGAACATACACAGAAAGCAAATATTTATGTGACTAGCGATCTAGCTGAAAAAAAAAATAGAAAATGAGACAAAAATGCCTGTTTTAATTTTGTTTTAGTTAGGTGTCTGACTCTTCCGGTTATGCTATTTCTGTGCTGTCATCTTTCTACGGAGCTGTAGGCTTGGGAAATGCTAGATCAAACTCAGAAAGGTAAAAGTAAAAAAAAAAAAAAAAAAAAATCAATAAGTTAAGAAAAAACAGGCCAAGAAAAAACAACCAGCTCTAGTCGATACAGTTCAGTGTGAAAAATCTAATGTTAATTCTCTCTATTTGTTTCTTCTGTAGGAGATCATTATAGGGCTTTATGGTTTTTCCAGATCAGTACAAAAGACATTCTATATCTTGATGTGTCTCTATGAATTTGAAAGATGTGACCTCCATGGGGGATACTACTGTTGGTTTTACATCATTAGTGTTTCCCTTCATTTATTTCTGCAGAATACCTGCACTGTCTTTTAAAGTCGGAATTGACTGGGGTGACAAATTGAATCTTGAATCTTTGCACCTGACACCATGAGACCCTATAAATTAGTTATGGGCTAGGAAGATAGAATCCTAAATGTTTCTACTTCTCATAGAAAAAATTACCCTTGGGGTTACTAAACAAAGAACGAAAAACCCGGACCTGTTAACAAGAAAACAATTATTTACACACATGTGGGTATTTGTCATTATGTTCTTTAGAATTAGAAGTCTTGTTCCATTACAGATACTTCTGCCCTTGTGACTCTAGTTGTTAAAAATGGGGTTCAGTCTAGCCCAGTTAGTACGAGGAAATATATACAATCGAAACTATGAATTAAAGCAGGGCTATACATGTCTGTTGCTTTTGGTCTTTCAAAGGAACCAAAGATTAAGCTATATTGTTTCAAAGCTACAATAGTGTAGAATGGCCAGTAGTAACTGTACCGTCACCCTTATGGTGGCTTATTATTCTAGTACATTCACGGCCAGGACGAAGCAAATAAATTATTGACTGCTGTGGATGATTTCATTTATTTGTGCATGTATGTATGTCATTGTTAGAGCAAACAGTAGAGAAAAATATTGCATCCTAATATGACTCCCATGGGGAAGTCTTAATACCATTCAGCCAGGTGGAGCTTCTATATGTTTTTTTTTCCATTCACTGCCATCTGCCTATCCATCATAATGCCCTGAGCACTTTTCATCCATGAAAACTCCTTGCTATAGCAATATATAGGCTTTGTAAATAAAGTCTGGCACCCCTAAGGGGAACAATATAGACTTCTAGGAATTCTCATATATTTAATCTGTTTTAAGGCTAGAAAAGTATATTTCTGTAATAAAATATTTTAAGACCTTTTTGTCCTGGGAAATTTCTTTTCCATGACAGGTGACCTTTACAGGTCCTCTCTGGCTACATAACTGCTAAGGATATGAATATTTAGGGGTTTCAAATGCATACAGTATGATGCAGGCATTTTTTAAAGATTACTCCAAGGCTAAAGCACTTTCCTCGCCCCAGTGTTTGAGCAGTTTGAAAGTATCAAGGCCCATGTTATCCCTGCAGATACATGCAGAAAACTCTCAATGGCTACAGCCAAAGATGCACATGTGCATCCAAGGGCAGTATTTTGGCTCTGAAAGTAAACCAGGATACGAGAGAATAGAATATGGGTCTGTATATTCATACTTGTTATGGCTCAAAGCATCTTACAAGGAAATAAATGAGATACTACTAGCACAAGGAGCATGTAGGAAGGCTCAGAAGACATTAGGTGCTTGGTAGAAGATCACACAGTGTTTTGAAAAGCAAAGCTTGATTTACTAAGAAAAGTAATAGTGGCCAGACATACTGATGTTTGTTTTTTTCATTCCTCCTTCTCCCTCTGTCTCTTACACCAACAAAAGATGCCATTGAATTTTTAACTTTAGCGTTTTCAACCCACTATCGTAAAGCTATCAACTTTTTTTTTTTAATTTTCCCTTGGCCTTTTCTTCTGAGCACGCAGCAAGACCTGAGTGTTAGGTCTGAAAAACAAAATGCCTTCTCAACCTCAGCCCTACTACGTCAAACGCTTTAGTCTAGTCGTGTTGACATCACATGCACAGCTATCTAGTAGGATATGTGCAGTTGTTTGGAGAAGACACCCCCTAAGCTGCTAAGCAAGGTAGGCTGAGTTTCCCAGTAGCTTCTCTAGGGCAACCTGCGTGGCTAGAGCAGAGACATCTGAACTGGCTCTGTCTCTGCTCGCTCAGGACTCGGGGCTATGCAGTGCAGCACAGCACCTGAGCTGACAAATCATGTGGGAGCTTAAATTCAGAAGCAATATTGTCATTTTTAGCTTGAGCATAGTGAGTGCTTCCAAGACATTGGACTGCTCCTGTATAGCTTCTTGCCACAATGACCTGGGTAAATCTTCCCTGTGCTGCCCTAATTCAAGTCTCTGATAGCTTAGATGGCAAGCTACATTTATCAAGCTCCATGATGCAATGACCTGCCAGACAGACCCCAGTCATATGGGAAATGCTGAGACAGCAGATTCCTCTCCAAAGCTCATTGCAAGATTTGGGGTAGCTGGGATGGGATGATGCGAGAGTTGAAAAGCCACCTGAGCCCAAATACTGTTGAGTTTCAAAGGGGGAAGAGTCAGTTAGTCCCAGATACAATGTCATTAGCTTGGTGTTCCTAACACCATCAACTGAACAATTTTTAGAATTTGCAGCTTCTCATTATCCATTTCTGATGCAACGTGAGAGTAACATCTGCCTATAATTTCCCCTCTAAATCCCTCTGTGAGCAAGCACTCTTGTGGTGACTGCATAGCTCTCACTGCTTGGAACAGTCTGAATCCATATTACTGACATCAGGGTTGGATTTATCTGATGATATTTCCTTAATTGTTTAATTTGTTAAAACATTTAATAGAACATTTCTGAAATGATGTACTCAGTATTTTCACCATAAAAATGAGCAGCAACATGTGTATATGTCTGCTACTGCGTTTGAAGTGGTAGGATTTGGTCTTGGGCAGTGCCAGGAACTTACTGGTTTTGTAGTTTGGGTGGAAAAATTTGGATGCAATCTTGCTAATTATTCTCTGCCTTACAGTACGCAGGATTATGGGAGGTGTCCTTAAGTAATGATCATAATAATAGGATATTATATACCTACAAGCATCCATACACATATGCATGTGCTGCATTTACACTTTTTACGTGTGATTTTTAGCAGCTCTACAGTAATTGCTTAGTTGAACTGCCCCCACTTTGTTTTTTATATAGATGTATCTGTTAAAATGTCCTTCCTGCTATTCAAGGGACTTGCGGCTGCTCCAGCTGCTGAGGGAAAGAAGAGGAATGAAGGGCTGACATGTGGGAGACTGCGGGCAAGGAGCAGCCTCCCCTGGGTGCAGCTGCCCCTCTCTGCTTCCTGTGAGGCACCCACAGGCACCCGGCAAAGCAGGCAGCAACGTGGCTCATATGGTCTGTGCAATCTGGGCAAAAAAGGGAAAAATAGATGGGAGGGCAGGTAATGAATGTCTTAAGTAAAATGCTGGTAATGTTGACTGTACAATTGACATTTTAAAAAAAATACAATGTATAGATGAGCACTGTAGTTGGTGCCTTATTGATACCTGCCCTTCCAAGCAGCAAGCAGGTGTGGGAAATGGGATAGTTTGTGGGTTGTCTTCAGAAACAAACACTTCATAGCCCCTTTCACTTAAAGAGATTGCAAAGCCTGAGCTAAAGCTGATGAAGGATATGAAGTCAGAATGCTGTTTAAAGCAACAGGTATTTAACGTGCAAGTTGGTGTGTTTTGCACAACCTCTTCTGCATCTGCTCTGCCGAGGAAGGGAGCTTGCAGCAGCCTTTACAGCTGTAGCAGGACATGTTTTCCCCTCTAGGACCTCCCTGCCCAGGCTGGCATGAGCACGAGGAGGGGGTCTTTTCTTACCTGCAGAGGATGGTCATCTTTGGAAAAGCATTAACCTCCTACCAGGCTCTACGTCTTTCACAATCATAATATTGTAGCTTAAAAATCATAACATGTTAAAGACAAATCTGCGTTCTTTTTCTCTAGCCTCTGGCTTTTGAAGCACGGGGTTATATTCAGGTCAGACTGTCAGCTCTCTCTCTGCAACAGTCTAAAGGCTAAATCCCTTTTTAAAAAGAAAATAAATCTTCAGTTCTCACATAATGACTTGGTATCTGGAGCTGAGGCTTCACAGGAAAGATCAAATAGCCTGATCCTTCTGACAGAACTGTAAGAAATGGCAACTCCTCATTATCCCATTGACTTCCACAGAGCAATGTCTCAGTTATGCTATTAAAATCGGCCAAAAGGACCCCGTCAGATTCTGAATGTTCCCTGAGACAAATGACCAAGGATATAGTCCTCAGGACAGGAGCTGCTATCACTTCCACACTGTGCATGTCAGTGATCGTCACTTGTGCTCCGGGCTCTCACATTGTTATAGCTGCTCACTGAAGTGTTACATTGAGTTAAATTGGATGATGGTGGCATACCAAGTGGTCACAAGACATGGGACACTGCACACAAGCTGATGACTCATAGGCACACACTCACAGGGCTGGAAGTGGTTATGAGCAGCTGCTTGACATTAAACCCCTAGAAAGTTCCAGAAGCGCAGCGGTGGAGGGACTGCACAGAGAACAGTTTGTTCTCCCTTGAGGATCTTTCCTTAAGGGGACCAGGATCCTTGTCCCATTCCAACATAACCAGCAGCTCATCTCAGCCTGCGCGCTCTTCTCCAACAGCTGCAGCTGTATTACAGCAGCCTCAGTGTCTCTGCTAATGGGATAAAAGCATGTCCTTGTGCTCTGTTCATTCGGAGAGCATACATCCCTTCCCACAGCCGCCAGTGTATCTCTTTCCCTTGAAACAGATTCAAGTATTAAAGCCTATTAAGTTTAATTATTGCTAAAAGTCTGGTAAGAAACAAACTCTTACGGCTACTTTAAGCTGTTTCAAAACAGGTACATATAAATCACAAATGTGCAATCACTCACGGGAAATTCAGAAGCAGGCAGACAGCAGTAATATGCACTAAAGAGAGTGATCATAAAACTGAGATGGTCTTCTCAGTCACATGTGTAGGGTTTCGCAGTTCCTGGCCTGGTGAATATCGTTCTTCAGTGAGGGCCTCTCACGGCTGGGACCTGCGCAGGACAAACTCGCAGCCACGAGGCGCGGTGTGGTGATGTGCCAGAAGTATCGCCTGCCTTCTCAGGCTTTCATGAACAAGTCCATGAATGGGTGGATCCCTACTGGGACAACTTTGTGCTTCATCCCCAAAATTGTAAAATCCCCATAATTTCAAATCAAGTCAAGGGGAAGAGCTTGCCTTAACCTTTTACCAGCCACATGCAATCCAAAAGCTTGTTCTGAGAGATTTTTTTACTTGTGAGAGTGTAGAATGAGGCACACTGAGGAAAGTTTTCTCCCTGTTACGTATATCCCTACTGTCCTTCTATGCTGTTTCTGATTTTGGGGAACTACTGCTCTGCATTCTGGATGAACAGTGGATTGGCCAGTGGACGCCTCCTCTTTGATTTGAATGGAGCTTTGTGTGTGTGTATATATATGATCAGAGGGCTGGAGCAGCTCTCCTATGAGGACAGGCTGAGAGAGTTGGGGCTGTTCAGCCTGGAGAAGAGAAGGGGAGACCTTATAGCAGCCTTCCAGCACCTAAAGGGGGCCTACAGGAAAGACGGGGAGAAACTCTTCAGTAGGGCTTGTTGTGATAGGATGGGGGGTAATGGTTTTAAAATAGAGGGAGGTAGACTTAGATTAGGTATCAGGAAAAAATTTTTTACAATGACAGTGGTGTAACACTGGAACAGGTTGCCCATAGAGGTGGTGGATGCCCTATCCCTGGAAACATTCAACGCCAGGTTGGACAGGGCTCTGAGCAACCCGATCTGGTTGGAGATGTCCCTGCTCCTCGCAGGGGGTTTGAACTAGATGACCTTTGAAGGTCCCTTCCAACCCGAACTATTCTATGATTTAATGTACATTGCATATATATATATATATATAAAAATATATATATTTAACAAAGCTGTGTCTAGTCTTCCCCTCCCCTCCTTTTTCTAATACAAAAGCTATTGCTTTCATTAAGTTATGCTGCAGCAAAACAGCACCATAACAAGAAGTAAATCATTCAGGTTACATTGAGGGGCAGTGCAAAGAAAACAAATGCTGGTGGGTAGCTGTTCTTACAGAGGGGCTGAAGAAAGAAGTATATTTCCTTCTTCTATTGTTTGGCTGACTTCAAATCAAAGTTCACAGGAAATCTCAGTCAACAATTTAGCATCGTTCTCTGCTCTCCCCTTAGAATATCTGCGATGGCATCTTGCAGCAGCAGCAGCAAGCAAGCTCCACTATCCTTTTTTTTTAAAGTATTTATATGTTTGTTGAGAAGGAATCACCCAATCAAAATAGAAACAGTGGCTTACTTTCAGTTTTGCGCATGTGCTATATGCTTCTTAACATTGTCCTTTTTTATTAACAAACTATTTCAGTTTTCTTCTGAGGCATGGTTACATTATTGTTTTTTCTTGTATAAAATTCTCCTGTAAAAGTTTAAAGCCTCGTGTTTCTGCTGGAAAGGCCTCCTATCTTTCTGTTTCTAAAGACTTTCTTTTTGATCTTTAACTTCATAGCATTGAAGGAAGGAAAAGCCATTGCTAACAGATTGGGGAGGTGCTATAAAATATTTATTGGAAGGGGATGTAAAAAAGCATAGATCATGTTTTGTGCAGGATGCTGCACTGTTGTGGTTGGAAGAGCTGCATGACTGTGTTTTCACATGGAGATGGGACTGTTTGCTAATGCCTGTTGACAATGCGCATTGATGATGCTTGTCCTCTAGCCTGAGCTCTAGCAAATGCTGATAAATTCCAGACTCTAATCAAACATATTTTAGAAACATTAACATTTGCTAAATAAACATCTTTTCCTGTTCTCTGTTCCATGTAATGGATGTTTTTAACATTGTTTGCCAGTCTTTCTACAAAGCATAACAGATGACCACTGCTTCTAATGAAATAATTATATTACCTAACCCTTTCCTTGGGAAGGAAAACGTTTGAACTTGATTTTTCACTGTCTTACCTCTTGATTTCTGTGAAGTGTCTTGCATCTGTCACTAGTATTTTCTCTTAATATCCTTGATGACAAAGATAGGAAGAAAGTTTTAGGTTGAACAAGCCACTGCCAGTTTTAAATGAAATAATGACTACTTCTCTTGGTATTGCTTTTTGTTTTGGTCACTCTCTCTGTTCATAAGATGTAAATGGGAAAGCTCAATCCACAAGTCTGTGAAGAAGCATAGGACTGTTAAGAGCCAACCTACCAAGAATGATGTGGTAGATCTACAATGCTTTCAGAGACAGATCTTGGGAGTGCTCACAAACACCCTTTTCTCCTTGATCTACCCGTAACCTGTTGACATAATTGCTTAAAGGATTTAGTGTCAGTACCCTCTGCGCGTCTTCTTTGTGTGTTCTTGGTGACATGCTAAGCCAGTTGGCTGAGCATTATTGAGGTACTAAACTGGCAGATACGCTTATGTATGCAAGGAACCATAGGCATTGGAAACTGGCTTCTAAAATAGGTTGGGTTCAAGTTCCCAGGTCTAGCGTTTGGACAGGCAGAGATGCAACCTTGAGAACTGTCTGCTGGCGAGGTTAGTCTGCTCTCTGAAATACATGTTTGTCCTGCTGAGAAACCTGAGCACACTATCAAAACAGACACGCTGGGATTGTTCAGGAGCATACTGGCAAGATGGGATCTTTCTGCAGCACGCTCCTGCATGTGCATGTGAACGGCAGAATGAGAACAGAGACTTCTCAGATTCAGAATATACTTGTTTCCTAAACATTTCAAGAAACTATTTGGTCTTTGACATAGATGACATACCATAGATTGCTAATAATAGCATGCCTGAACTTTTGTTAGAAAAATACGCATATCTCTCAGTAATTCCCACACTCCAAGGTTAAATCACCATAATATCGTATTAATGCCAGGGCTGATGAAATATAGAGAAACAGTAAAATTTCAGCTGAATAAAATTTATTATCCTTTGAGGGGTCTTTTTTTTTGTGAGACTGAAAAGAAAAACAATAAGATATCAGCTAGTCATTTGTCAGCACTACTGCTTTTGGACACAGATGGGGGTGACAGGATGCTCTTGTTCTCCTACCCTCTTCACAAGGGTCACGATCTTGCACAAAGCTGCTGACATTCTGCTGAATTACTACAGCAAATGCAGTTTCATTAACTATCCTTAAAATAAAGGAAGCATGAGTTAGAGGAAGAATTCTCTGAGTTAAGATAGAGGAATTCCTGGAAGGAAATGCTATGAATAGACAAGCTTGGAGAAGAAGCTCTGTCTGAAGGTTAGGTTGTATTGCTTTTGTTTGGTTTTTGTATGATGAATAAAATCTATCTCCAAGAGGAGTTTAAGCTTGGATACCAATTCTAGGTGTGTACGTTTTCTGGGCAGGAAGGTAAGGATTCAGCCTGTTCACACCTACAAATAGTCTGAAACTGATTATTCACAAAGAGGGAAATAGTGGAATTTATGCCAGAATTCCCTAGTATTTAGTATTGGTGCATCTAGGAAGTGCATCTTGGGGTCTGGAGCACAAGTCTTATGAGGAGTGGCTGAGAGAGTTGGGATTGTTTAGTCTGGAGAAGAGGAGGCTCAGGGGAGATCTCATTGCACTCTATAGCTTCCTGAAGGCAGGTTGTGATGAGCAGGGGTTTGGCCTCCTCTCCCAGGCAACAAGCAGGACCCGAGGAAGTGGCCACAAATTGTACCAGAGGAGGTTTAGATTGGACGTGAGGAAAAACTTTTTCTCCCAAAGAGTGGTCAGGCACTGGAATGGCCTGCCCAGGGAGGTGGTGGAGTCGCCGTCTCTGGCAGTGTTCAAGAGGCGGCTTGATGAGGAGCTACAGGATATGGTTTAGTACCTGTGGCAGCAATGGTAGTGGGAAGACGGTTGGACTAGATGATCTTATAGGTCCCATCCAACCATGTGATTATATGATTCTATGATTCTATGAAATGAGTAACAGAAATCTGTGAGTGCAGACAGGGATAAAAGTTCATTTCATTATGAGGAGACCTGGTTTTTGCATGAATCTGGGAGGATGTAGTAATTAACAGAATAATGTTGTTTCCACAGAGTCATTATATATAAGACAGCTGCCCTGGTATTGAACTCGCTTCTCTCCTGCCTGGACACGACATTCAAAACTGCGTTGTTTCTTTGATACAAGAGTTCAGTGTTTGGGTTTGCTGGGTACCTTTTCTGAAGGCAAACAAAAAGAATGTATTAAATCAGCCAAGACAAAAGGAATATGAAAATGAGCAAGATGGACTGGTATCCACATACTTTAAATTGAATGGTTTGAGTTATCCTGAGGTTTACTTGCTGGTGTTTTTATCCCCTTTATGCTGACTATCAGGATATCCTGTTGCTATAGGCTAATGTGGAATGCACTCTGCTTTAATGGTCAGAGTTCAGTGGTTTCATCGTATTTTCACAAGCAGAAAGCTGGTCCTTAACAAATTTTTTTTTTTTGTCCCGAGAGGCTAGGCATGTGCTGGGAAAAAAATGTATCACTAATTTCAAGTATGCAAAGTCTTGTGAGCTTTTAAGACTGTAAGTACAGAGAAAGTACAACATAGGTGGTAGTAGTGCTGGAGTGTAAAGGGTAATAGAGCGTACTTCTGCTAGGCACCAGTAGTGCTCCTACTTTACAATTATTCAAACTAGGAGAAAAATCGTTGCCATTTTGAATTGAGGCTGCCTTCTTTTTGCATGTAGAAATCAGCCTTGCGTGTTAGGAAGGTTTAGAGGCAGAGCTCATGTCACATCTCAGGAACTGGAAGAAGATACCTTACAATGTTATGGATGGCATCATCAGCAAGAACCAATAGAACTGCCTGCTGCATATGGTTTTTAAAATTTGTTTTAACATTGCTAAATTTGAGTCTGAAGCTCAGCCAAGAAGCAGCCAAAACTACGAAATGTTAGCTTTCCTCTGCAAAGAGAAAGCTTTTGCAATTCCAACAAGAAACCGGTCTCCCGGCTACCTCTTTCTGAGCCACGGGACATCAAAGCTTGCCAGTTGCCCCCAGTTACGCGGGTGGGGCAGGCGGTGGGGAGGGGAGGGGCGGGGAAGAGAAGGGCCGGCCGCCAGGGTGCGCTCTGGGCCTGGCAGCGGGCCCGGCTCCTCTGGCTGCCCCTCCCCCTTGGGCTTCCCGGCCAGGCCGCGCTCTCCCGTTGGCTCTGCCCGCTGTCCGTCAAAGGGAATGGATTACCTCGATAAATAACCACGACAACGTCAACCCCACGCCAGCTGCTTGCTACAGCAGACCTTGTTTCCGTCTCCTTTGTTGCGTTATGAGATAAGTTTTAGGGGGGTTGTTTCCCATGTGCAACGTCTCTCTCCAAATCTTCTGATAGCTTGTTCAGTTTTTGTGTGTTCATGAGTTTGGTTGTCGTGAGCCTGTTACTCCCTTTTAACATAGGTGCGCATATTTGCTTGGAAGAACTTATAGTTCTTTTTTTCCCCTGCTTTTCTCTCTCATCATTTATCACCCCATCCCCTTTTTCATGCTTATTCCTACAACCATTGCTTATCCTGTAAGTACCTAAATACTCAAGCCAGTGACAGAATCATTATGATAGATGATCATCTCTGTCTTGGTGAACAAAGGGTTTGCTGCAGGTTTGGGAACACATTTCCTTAAAATTGCTAAGCCTGCTGGTGGCTGACTTCACCGTTGCCCTCAGACTTCACAAGTCAGGTTGATGTGCGCTGAGGAATGAGGACACAACAAAAGACCTTCTTACACGTTGGAAAGGAACCCAAATACAGACTGAGTATGGATGGGTTATTTTGTCAATAACAAAAGTGGGGATTGTAGAACAAACACGACAATTTTATGTCTGCTAACTATAGCACAGAAATACTTCTTGCTGAATGCTCATTATTGTATTTGCAGATTGACTTCATATGTACCACATGTGCTTATTGTTGTTGCATTGAGATTTCAAGCTTTTATGAAGTGATAAGCCACATATTAATAGTTTTAACAGAAGGTGCTCTAGTTGTTAACATGTAACACCTTGCAAGAACAATATGTTATGTCCATTTTTGATTCTAGAAATATGCAAAATTCTGCGCTTCAGAATACATAAGGTAAGTGCCTGGTTAGTCCTTAGATCTGCTCAATATATTATCTTCCACAAATTCCTACCCTGTTGCTCAGTCCTGCTATAAAAATTTGCTGCCTCAGACTGCAAAATATTAATTCATTTCCCAGGAATCTCTTTGGGTACAAGCTGTGAAAGCAGATCTGGAAGTTGCAGGCACGTTTGCTCCTGCTTAATATTACTCAAAACTGAACTAGTTACTAACACTGGTATAGGAACAGGTGTTCAAATACATCCGAGTAACTTATTACCGTAGCTTGGAGGAATTTTATTTCTTTTTCCTTATCACAATCAGTTTATCAGTGGCATGTAGAAGAAATCCTAGTCACATTCAGCGCAGTAAAAATTGTGTCGTTGCTACTGTAAATGAGTTTCATAGGAGCAGGATTCTACCCTATGACTGCAGCCAATGTCAATGAAAAATTTCAGAATAGGGTACCAGGTGTATAATGGTTACAGTGGTCCAAAGAAAGCCAAAAAGTGGTGTTTTGATCATAATAAAAAATAGGGAACTTTATATTTGTTTACATTCTGAATATCTTAATCAATAAGATAAATGAGGTTAGCGTGTTAACACTTTCCTTTAATTGCGTCATGAAGGGGGCAGGCAAGGATAAAAATATCAAATTTGATGTCTTTACAGTAACTCCTTTCAACCTGCCTTTCGGAGTAGGCAGTGCATGAAAGCATTTGTCCATGAGTAATATCTTATTAAACTGTCATGATTTGATGTGACACATTTTTCTCCCAGTTTGCATGCCGGATAATAGACTTCCTAAATATCACCTTCAGGTCCAAAGTAAAAAGTAACCCATCTGAAAGGAACGTTGGATCAAATGTTGGTGATGGGACCATCTCAGGGCCACATCTCAATGTGAGACAAAGGCTTCAGGCCATTAAAAGCTATATGGTCTATTGCTATGCTAATG
The DNA here is from genome assembly GCF_036417535.1 of Chlamydotis macqueenii. Classification (NCBI taxonomy): domain Eukaryota; kingdom Metazoa; phylum Chordata; class Aves; order Otidiformes; family Otididae; genus Chlamydotis; species Chlamydotis macqueenii. Next base: position 137,024,126 of record NC_141556.1, read on the forward strand.
TTGAGTCCTTTGTGTAGTGCGGGCTTGTTGCCTCGTAAACACATTTCCGTGACTCATTAAATCCACTGAAATAAAAGCTCTCACAATTCCAATACAGTGGAGCAGTCATTTTTCGATTTAATTATAAACAGGCTAGATAATAAGCTACCTAACTTGTCCCCTTTTCTGAAAGAGAATGGTTAGTGACCTCGCCTTTCTCTAAAGAGTACCAAAATCCACTTTCTTTGAAAGATGAAGGAGTGGAAAGTCCTTGACAAAACAAAAGGGGTCCATAAGCAAATGCCAGCTGGGTGACTACTATTTTACATAACAAGTAAGAATATATGTTTTGTGAACCTACTTAGTATTCAGCCTAAGGTAATATAGTAACCATAGCAACCCCTTATCACCTGTTTGAGACACTGCAACATCTTAATGAAATGTGCACCAAATGCCCTGCTAATATTTGTAAAATGCTGATGGTATTATCTCTTGGAGAGGGGTACACTGAAAGATAAATGTGTGAAAATGCTTGAGATTCATGACTCCCCTGTCTAATATCTGCTTTCTCCTTCCCCTTCTACTTTGCTTATATATATATCAGTTTTATTTATCAACAGCAAAAAATTAATGGGTACCAGGAGTCACTGGAGAGAGCAGGGTGGTGGAGAGACATCACTCCACCCACAGCGTGCCTATAATAACCACTTTCCGTTAAGTGCCCCAAAGGCTTTAGTGGTTTATGGCGGCCAAACAGAGGCAACATAAAAGGAAAGGTTTCCTGAAAGGGTTGAACATGAGGACTCACAGGCAATACCCAAAAATAACCAGGTAAGCACAGATCCCTCCCTTGAAACAGTTGTCAATTTACAAATGCAGTTGTGCCATTTACTTTATTTGCAGGCTTCTGAATCACAGAAAGCCGTACCAATAACAATCTTTCTGGATGTAGTGACAGCTTCTGCCATTTTAGATTTTGCATTTCAGGTGCTCTCCCCTCTTTTTATGTTCCAAGCTGCAAGTGGTCAGAGCTCTATGCTTCTCAAGTCTAAAATGTGGGTATGGCAGGTGAATCTTTCTGCGGAGTTATTTCTGTGCCCCACAGCCCTTAAAGCTAAGGAGGACAGGATGGCCTGCAGAGCTCCCCTGCTGAAGTATCATCACCTTTTCCCAAAAGATTCTGCACGTTGTCCTTTTTTTTTTTTTTTTTTGTGGTGGACTTTATTTTCTCAGTCTATAAACTACTTAGAAAGGCAGGTGGTTATCAGTTATCTGAAGATCCCAGTGAATTCAGAGTTCCTTTGGTAAAAGACATACGGAAACTGTGTTTGAATCATGGAAATCTTCATTTCAAATACTCAGTATAATTCTTCTTTCTGTCTCACTTCTGTGTGAAGTGCAATACATCGTGTGTATATGCTTCTACTCCTGAGTATGCATATAGAAGGAGGATAGCAAAATCGATGCTTACCAAGTGATTTGGTAATCAGGCAACATGGTTGCACAATTCGGCCTGTAATTCCTCTGTAAGTGCTGAGGCATCTCCACGTCTAATTTTGGTCTGCGGTGTAATGTAGTACCAAGTTCTTCACTCTTAATTGCAGGTGGTAGATGGGAAACTGAGAGCACTGAAAGCATGGGTGGCTGGAGTGGATGGATTATCAGGACATCACTCCCCATTCCCGTTGACATAAAGGGCCTTCTTGGTGCCCAAGAGGTGTGCAAAAGGCCTTTATGATATGGGCGTTGGGACCTTTGCGTATCATTGCACTTTCATAGTGTATTACAGTGGAATACAAGCTAATGAAGATGTTGGAACAAAAAAGGAGAGAGACTATGAGCGTATGTGACAAAGTGTGGCCTGAGGTATCAAAATCTACATGAAATAGTTTAGAAGGCATTCATTAACCTTCACTGCTGGGGTAACGTGCAGTAGCAACTACTTCTGTACTTTTTTTTTTCCTGTCGTTGGTGCAAAATAATGATGTTGGAGAGCATGTTGCAGTCAGGGGTTAGAATGGTTGGGTCTCCCTATATATGGACTCATGGAATAGGATGCACTTGGCAATATCTGAGAATTTTAGCATTGAAGTGACAAATGCAGACTAAAAATAAACTATGGAAGTAAAAGATGCAACAATTAAAGCCTAGTGGTTAACATTTTATTTCTGTGCTGGGCTTCACATTCCACAAGTCTTACCTGAATCAGGTTTTCTGAGTTACTTCATTTCTGAGTATCTTCATGGAAAAGCTTAACACCAACTACAAAAATACAGTTTTCATGGATCAATCTGGTTTTTTTTAATTATAGTATTTTTTTTTATAAAGGTAGATTATAAATGAGAATAAAAGAATTGGATTATAACACTGGTTTGCCTGGAACCTGAAGAAGTACATTATCTTTACAGTCATTGTCTTTTATTGCCAGTGCCATTTAACAAAAAGGGAAGCCTGAAGAGGGGACACATCTGGAAATGTTAGCTAAATAAAGTAAAAATTCTTTTGGAAACTGGTAAACCTACACTATATATGTCTGTAATTAAAAGGAATGAGGTTCAGTGGCTCATAAAAGTACCATCTGAAAACAGTTTAAAGGTTAAAAAAGGGCTGCTTGGCACAGATAGAAGGGTGACACCTGACCAGACCAGTCCTCCCAGGGCAGTACTCCCAAGGGGCCTATTTATAAGTGTAGCATTTCAAACCCCTCCTTAGCTGCTGCACACATAAATAATTTTAAGCAATGCACCTGGTGAGAAAAAGCCCTAATGTGGTAGGGAAGAGTCTCTGAAACTGTCTCTTATTCTACCACTGTGACTAGTGCTTTGTGATATCTGCCCACGTCCTTGAATTACTTAATTAAAAATTCTCTGGTAAGAAGGTTCTTTTGATTTTCTTCTGAATTCTTTGCCTGTTCTTCTCATTTGAAATTAGAAGAACGTGATTTTTTTTTTTTCTGTAAAACTTCCCACATAAATATATTACATATGCAGTACCAAGGGCCTCACCAAAGCAGTGGGGGGAGATAGTAATTTGATGTTTCGTAGGTAATCTGACCTTGACGGTAACCCCAGTGAACTCCAGAAGCTTGTGAGTCAAATCATGAGTCACATATGTTAGCAAGTTCTCAGTTGTATAAAGAGGTTTTCCTGGGCAGAGTCTAAGGACTTCGGGTTTGGGTTTAGGCATTTTTTTTTTTTTTGTCATTTCCCAGCCTGTCCGTCACAGATCTCATCTCACCTCAAACGTTGCAATCCATTCATATCCTGGCTAGGGAAATATTTTGCTCAGTTGAAGGGAAGACAATATTAAGACTTCTTTCTTTTTAATGTAGAAAGTCCAAGAATAGACATTTAATTTTACTTGAAGAACTAAATATATTTCTCTTACATATTCATGTGCATGCACACAGAATTTTCTAGAAATAATTTCAGCAGTCTGCTTGTTGTGTTGCTGATTAATATTGTCTTTCCCACTCTGGCTACTTATATTTAGCCCAGAAACTTGTAGTTACGTCTGCAAAGATTAGTCTTTTTGTGTCTTTCATTCCTGCTTATGGAAGAGCCTATGCTGCCCTGATTATGATAATATTTAAAGACGGTTTAGTATTTACAGATTTATTCTGTGCTTTATTACCCTCAGGAAAATAAAGGCAGCTTCAATGCACAGTTTGAGAATTAAAATGGAGGAGATGAAATGCCTTGCCCATGGACACACAAGCGGATTACAGGTTGCAGTTTGTATTACTATTGCTTAAGATACAATGTGGAGTCACTTTACTTCACAAGGTTTCCATCTGACCCGGTTGCTGTATAGCTGACAGACAGGTGACTTTTGCCTCTCCTGTCCCAAGAAGTTGCCTGTTTCTCAGAAGACCTTTTTCCATGTGACAGGCAACTGTCATGGGGTAGCTGGGCACTGGAGAGAAGAGATAAATGAAAATTCCCTACGGGAATATTCTTGGGGAGGTTCAACTGCAAAAAGTAATTTTCTCATTAAATTACATTTCATGAGAAAATGTGGATTGTTGACAATTTTTTTTCTGCCTAGAAAAAAGAAACAGAAGATTTTAGTCTGACTTGAACTTTTAGATAACTTTGACTCTCTTGATCTAAGCCGAAACATCTGATTTCAAGTCAGTGAAGTGTTGGTTTATTGTCCCTCCCGTGGCAGTTTTGGAATTGGGATGGGATTTGTAGAGAGATATCTGAGCTCCATTTTCAGCAAAGTGTCACCCAAGCTGTGAAGTGTCATTCCAGGGAAACGGAGCAAAACTTTGAAATATCAAATGTTTTCTGAGAACAAGAAATGTGGAGAAGAAAAAATGGTGCAGAAATGTTCCAGTTTTTCATGTTAATGCCTTGCCTCAGCTATGGGGTTGAAGAGATGTTAAAGTGCCAGCATTTCTTGTGTCTTGGAAAGTTTTGCAACACCGAGTAGATCTCTCTATAATTCTTCCTGGGTATGACATAGTCCCAACAGTGCTTAGAGTTTCGCACTTCTGGCACAGAATTCTGCACACCATATTACAAGTCTAACCTGCTGTGTCCAGGTTGAAGGAAAACTCTCTCTTAGTACAGAATGGCTTCACTGTGAAAATGTTACACATTTTTTGGTAAACCTGTGGTTAGGGGCTTTCATTTGGAAAGGAATGATTTGCATGGTTTGATGGTCTCGGCTAACATGCAGATAATGGAAGTTTGAGTAGGTACCTGCTTGCTTCACATGACAATTTATCAGATCAGATTTTAACTTATTTCAGTGAAATTGTGGCAAGATGTCTCTTCATTGAATTTATGTGAGCATGTACTTGGAGATAACTCCTGGAACAGCAGAACAGTATTGGTTTTGATAGGTACTGCTTGGTGTTTGACTGTAAGAGGCATATATCATACAGCTTTTGCTGTTTGCCTGGATTTTATTTGCTTAGCTTGAGTCATTGCATGACTATTTTTTGCAGTTGTCAATAAATAAGTAGTTGGTACAAAATGCAATGAAATAAAGTAACGTTTTTTTTTTTCCTATGCTAATAGGGGTTACAGAAACATAAGGCAATTCTTCTCATTGTTACTTTATCATTCTTGTTTTCATGGAGACTTCTTAAGACTGGAATATTAAGGAAAAATGGGTGTTATTTAACTATTATCTATTACTTTTAAGAGTAATGAGGTATAGTTATCACTAAAGTATCAACTAATTGTAAAAACCTAGGAAATAAAATGGAGAAACAACAGTAAACTAATTATGATTTCCAGTTAATTCTGCATTTTTATATACTAGATAACAGATGTTTTAGAAACTCTGAACCCTTAAATCATCCTTCTTTGTCAGTCTTTTTAACTTACTGTACTTCCATATAATTTTGGAATAGACTACCAGAGTCTTCTTATCACCGATTTATTACACATGAATGTGCACCAACTTGTTCAGCCTAGCAGATCAAGTATCTGCTTTGTAGCAGATGTGGTAAAGTGAAATCCAGCAGATATTATTATTTTGATTAAAACACCTTAATCAAAAAGTCTAGTCAGTGTTGTCATTACGCAAGTGCAGATGGATCATTTTTATCACCTTTCTGTCTGTCTGTGGATTACTTACATTACATAAGCGATGGAGGAAGAAGTTGACTTGAAGACATCTTCCCCTCTCTCTTGCCTGCAGCTGGTGCGGCCCCAAGTGAGATCAGAGCAGTCTGAGGGATGCTGTAAATAACCAACTGAAAGCAATGGTCATTTAAGGACCACTTCACCAAGAGGACTGCAGGATGCTCTGATATTTCTCATCTCTGCCTGTTTTAGTGATGCTCACCAAAAGGCTGAGTCATTTTGACTGAAAAGCAGTAAGTTTCCCAAAGGTCTGCCTTAAGGCCATCTTTGTGCACCGTGGCTTTCAGTGTGTATTGGAAAAATTAAGGATGTCTGATATTGCTGATCTTATTTTTAAACTTCTGTTGGAAAATGTGTGTGCATTTAAATACCCATGAGCCAGATACTCTGCCAGGGTAATTAGTTTGTCTTCATTGCAGTGATGTTGATAAAAGCAGTTAAGCACTGCTTTGTGAGATCCAGCTCTGCACATTCTTATATTCACAAATATTAAATATATTTTTAAAAATCATTGTGTGACACTTTCAAATCTTGAGAGCAGTTTTTCGTATTAACAGTATTTCAGATTTTTTTTTTCATTGTTTGTACTGTCTTCTCACGAATCTGTCTTCATCTTGCAACCTCATATTTTGTGCCAGTTCTTCTGGAGGCTTTTTTGACATTCCAGTGTTGCCTTGAGTTATATATTCTAGTGTTACCTGGGGCTATTAAATAGTATTTTGTATTCTGGGCATCCTGCTCTTCCTGCAGGTGCCAATTTGAAACTACCAAGGGAGGGACTATAAAAACCATTAGAAATAAATTTCAACACCAAGAGTTTAGGTGTGAATATTACCTTTTACTCTCAAAGTGCAACAGTTTAGCTGCTTGTTTAATTTAAAAAGGCATGTATTTATTTTTATTCGTTATCTATATTGCAAATTAAAGGCAATCTATTTGTGATTGACTTCACACCGGAATATGTTGGTTTTCAAGCTAGGTCTGTTTCCTTCTAAGCTATGTGCTGGGTCATATTTTTCCCCTGCTGCAACTCTTTCTCTCCTACCATATAATCAGATCCTGGGGTCTGGTCTGTCTCTATTTGGCACAGCTCTGTAAGGAGACAGAGTGGTTCTTCTGTCTTTAGCCTATATTGAATTCTCTGGGCCCAGAAGGATTTCCATGGCAGCTGGAATTCAGCTAATGAAAGTCCTTTTCTCTGCTTCCCGTTCTGCGCTCCCCCTGCAGCTGGTGCAGTGCTAGCTTGATCTGGACTACATAAAATTGTGTTGCACCAAAATAACTCCAGTGACCCATTAATTCCACATTAGGTTGCTTTGCATCTGGTCCACCAGTTTAAAACTGTTCCTGTGTTTGGTAATTCATTGGAAAGAATGAAACTAATTAAGAAAGGCTGAGTTAACAAATCAGAATAAGCAAAAGTTTCAGGTTTTGAAACAGTGGTAAATTTTTGGTATCAAGATTGTTGTCCTTGCCTTATCACAACTTAAAACCTTCAGACTTGTCGATTGCATTGATAAGCACTGAACTAAGCCACTAAGCCTCATCCCACTAAACTCAGCTGACAAAGTTGGCGCACTGACAAAGAACACAACACCAAGTTTTAGTATATACTAAATATAGTATAGTTTTAGTATAACTATGTGATATTTGTACATAATAAATAATTTGTAACTGATTTTACATGACGGTGAGTTTTGATGCACATTTATAAGAACTCCTGAAGCTTTTTGGCTACTTAAGCCAGCTCAGGACACATGCTAAAACTACCTCTTTATCTTAAATAGCAAGGAGGCAGGATTGTGAGTTAGCACCCAACACCCTGAGCTCTCACAATTACCTGCTAACTACTTTTGCCAGGAGCAGAACAGCATGGACCATGCTGAAGTTCTTGCTGGTCAATGCTGCTGCTACTGGAAGCCCAGCTAAAATTATCCCGCCTCGCCTCTGCTTTAGTGAATGGGCCAACATGGTGCTTGACAGAGGGCTCGCATGTCTGCCCATTTTGCCTGGGAGGTGCTTGGTGTGTGATAAGGAGCATGGCAGACATCTGCATTGAGCTACTGTTCTATGTCTGCTGGAGCAGGTTAAACTGAGGGGGATCTGACCATTACTGCTGATAACCAGAGTTCACAGAACGTAAAACTGACAATGATTTAGTGTACTTGTTGGCCATTTGTCTTTTAACTTGAATTAACCTCATAAGAATCCTCTAAAACTATTGGGCTCACAACTATGACTTTGGTCTCACTTATACAGATCTTTGCTCCCAGTGATGCCAGGTGTAAGTTCAACACCTGGCACTCCCTCCTCTGGCTGCTCTTCCCTCCATAGGTTCCCACTGGACAGACTGCAAAAGTTTCTTCGTTCAGGGGCAGAGTCTTCTTTCACTTTCCGAAAGAGGGTATGACTTTCCCATGCACACACATACACTTGGGTTATAGATGTGAAAGTAGGTAGTCAGTGGAAGGTGTAAAAAGCCAGCACCTGCCTTTTCTTGCATCTCAAAATCACAAAACACATTCCTCAAAGGTGGAAAGTGAATGGTGGAATTAGAATGGGGACTGCCAATGTCACCTGGTTATTTCAGTAAAAAAAAATTGTCCACGCCCTAGCTTGATCATGTGTCACTGACAAATTTTGTTAACATTATTTTATTTTTTTTTATAACACTAAAACTGAGTTTTTATGCTATCAAACTAACTCATTTATTGATGCCACATTCTGCTGTTTTCATTAGAATGCAGTTCCCATCCCATCCTGTAAGGAGTGCATGTTGCACATGAAAAGGTGTGCATTTCCAGAAAAGTTCTGCAGCTGTTTTATCTTTATAAGGTTAAATTCTTACTGAACCTTTTGCTATGTTTCCTTATGAAACTCTGAAACTGTCCTCAAAATGCCCTTCTTAAAGCACTGAAACCAAATACAAGGTTTTGGAGTGAATCCTTTATAATCCTTACTAATTTTCTAAGTAATTTTGCACCTTTGCTAAATCACCTTCACCAGGGAAGCTTATCCCTAAGGCTCTAAATACTTCAGGAAAGCATTTTTATGCTTCCTTTGAATGCATCCTGGAGAGGATTCTCCTAGGCTTAACCACCGTAAAAGGTCTTCGCATACCACATACTCGTTTCAAGTGATACGTGTCTGCTGAGCTACCTTGGGGGAACAGAGGACAAGCATTCCTGTTAAGTGCTCTTAATGCACCCGCCTCTATGCATGGCAGCTGCTTCGAGCTGTTGTGCAAGTGTGCAGGACTAGACCGTCACTGGAGGATCACCAAGTTGTCTCCATGTTGGCTAGTGTAAATGGCTGGCCTTACCCTTGTGCAATGTACTGTGCTGGTGCCTGGAGATGGTTGGTTGTGTTGTATGTTAAAGCATGACTGGATCCTTCCACCTGAGGACATGGACCAGGCAAGAGCACTGGGAAAAGTGCAGTAGTGCTTTAAATCAAGATTTCCCTCCATTCATGCCTTGCTTCTGAGCTGGACAGTGCCAGTATTACCTGAACTCCTTTCTTGGTTGCACTAACAAGAAGAAATCATTGTTGTCTTTAAGCAGAAAAGCAAATGAGAACATTTTTCAGATCTTTTCTTCCTTTCCCTGTGACATAGCCAGTGCTGGAGCTTATCACAAGTTAAAAGGAAATGTATTTTAGGAAGCCTTTAATTAAAATCCTGGCAGCACATCGTTGTAACTTTTTTTCCCCTGAAACTCAATTCAGTAAGATTTCTTGTAGTGATAGGAATTTTTCTGGATTGTGACTGCTTTTTGCTTTGGTAGATAAAGCCCTTGCAGAAGCAAATCCATGATACTGGGTCTTTTCTTCAGACATCAGATTTGCCTGATTGTCCCCTAAGATCAAAAGACAGATTTCCATTTAGAGTGGAACAGAGAGACTAACAGGCTTCTGAACTAATATTAAGTTAGAGGCAAAGAATTTGGAGAAGAGTGGGTGGTATGAATCTGCAGGTTTGTATTTCTCTGCATATTTTTTTTTTTAACTCAGGAAAGGTGTAACTCATGCACTTCACATTTGGGATTTTTCTTTTTGTCTTTTGTTCGTTTATTTTAATGAAAGCCACCAAGGGGCAGCAGATAGAAGCTGATCTCAATGTCAAATTAGAAAAAAAAAAAATCTACTATTATTTTTTCTTTAAAGTTGCCGTTGGAGCCCAGTGTTATCTTGGACAAAGAACTAAGCTTCAGGAATGAGGAAATCACCCGCAGCAGATAACACAGGAGTACTAAGGATATTTAAACGTTTGCCACCAAGACAAATAAGGCTTTGCAACAAAACATGACCAAAGCCTATGGATTCACACACATACTTCTGTTCCTTCCGGCAGACTGGCACTTGCTCTTGATGGAGACGGCAGATTGTATTTTACTACTTCCTGCTCCTGTCATTATGTAATTTACTTTTTAGTCTGACATAAGGAAATCGGTGCTTCTGGAGTGCATGCAGCTCCGACTCATACGGGATATTGCCACTTTACCGGGTGGCTGTTAAGCATTTCTGCGTCACTCCGATGTTTCGGTGGTTTCAACTGGACATTTACGTTTTCTTGCTGAAGTCCTGGAAGCCCGTTAAGCTTTAAGCAGACCTAGAGCAGCTGGATGAGAACGGGAATAATCTCTTACACCGCAAATTGACTTCCCTCTTTCTAGCCCTAGACACTGTTTCCAGCTGCTTTCAGTCTTTTAAATCCTTGAAAGCTTTCCTAATCCTCATGTAGGCAGCCTTTATGTGCTCTACCTCCCTCCCCTTTCTCCTGATTGGCGAGGCTATTTCATGGCCTAATTCAGCCAACTACTACATCCCTGGGCTGCGGTTTGAAATTAGAGCCAGGCGGACAGTTGCCTCCCCACTCCTGACTTTTAATAGGCTGGGGAAAGGAAGGTTGGGAAACTTGACATTGTCTTAAGAGGAGTCCCCCCCAGCAAAGGATAAAAAAAAGGAGGAGGGAAAAAAAAATAATTGTGGGGGAGGAGGGAGGAAAACTTGCTTACGGTGAGAAACTTGATGGATTTCTGCGCTGCCGACAGCAGCGTGGTGTGAGCAGCCCCTTGCCGGCTGGATGGATGATGGGAATCTCACCATGAGGCAGGTAAGGAGCTGCTGTCCATCGGGGCCAGACAGGCGAGGCGAGTCCCTCGCCTGTCCGGCCCCATGTGGTACCGGTACCAACTTCTGTGATGCCATGCGGGTCATTGTGTGTTACGGGGCATGAAAGCGGTTTGCGAGGGATGTAAATCAATCCCAGTTTGCCATGGTTTAAATGCATTGTGTAGGCTGTCTCACAGCCTTGTTTGTGACATGTGAAAGGAAAGAACTTGCTCTGTTATAAACCTAAGTATGCCAATAATTCAGCCCAGGGATAATTTATTAAACAGCTCTGCATGAGTTCCTTGCCTGCCAGTGCTTTTATCTTCTGATTGTTTTAAAATGTAGTAGTTTCAAGCTGTCTTACAGCTTCACAAAAGTACTTTAAGATGGGTTTTCTAGGGATTTTTTTTCTAAGATTATTCAAATGAGATTTTTTTTTAAGACTTCTATTCACCTGAGGAGACAAAAGGAACTTTTATTCTCATTCTCACAGTTAAAAGGCACACTGTTCGTAGTTTTACAACAACAATGTACGGTTTGAAGAGTGTTGTGGAAGCAAAGAAAACTGGCTAGGCTGTGTCTTAAGACTGATTCAGAGATCTGTCCCAGTTTAAAAAGCCTTGCCAGCACTTCCGAAACTTGCACTTAATATGCTATTTTCTAGGTAGGCAATGGATAAATATGAGGAAATGAGAGAAGTTTTCTAGGTTCTTTTCTGTGTGGGTGTTATTCATTCAACTCTCAGTGGGACTTTTATAGCACGCATCCAGGGAATGCATGTGTGAGGATTTTGCACCTGTAGTGCAAATGGAGCATTTGTTTTCCGTTCACTTTCTGAAACCATGATGGGAAACCTCAGCTTCCTTACACCAGTTTTCTCCAAGTTACAGGAAGTGGAGAAGGGGAAAAAAAGAGACAATGTAGGTAATGGGAGAAAGAAAGGCATTTCTTTCTTCCCACTAGCCAAAACCACACTTTTATAGCTCTTTAAAGAGAGAGGGGAATTCTTGTCCTTGTGAAACAAAATGAAGGGCATTTTATATAGTGCATAGCTCAAGTTGGTCAGTTGGATGCACGTAGTCATCAGAAATCTTTATCACCACAGGAAGGTACTTTGGCACAGGGGGTTGCCCACGAGGGATGAGGAAGCAGCAGAAATGTTACAGGAGGGCAGTAATAAAAAGTAAAATACTCTGTGAAGCATGCACTTTCCTCTCCTGAAATATTTCTGCCTAAAGCATAAGGCTTCGTGGGTAATGATGATTCCTAGGCAGTGGGTTAAAAGAGCAGGCAAAGAAGTTGGAATAGAGATGGGGCAAGTGTTAATGCACACACGAACCCTCCCTCCCCCTCCAAAAGACAAGGAGAGGGTGGGAGGCAGACATTCCAGCCTAAAAAGAGGTGTGAGCACAAGCACAGGCGGGCTTATTCTTGCTGGGCCTGTCCCAGCCCGGTGGGTTCCTGCCTCCTCTCCTTGCCCCAGCTATGCGCCCCCCGCCCCGGTGCCTCCCCGGGGGTGCGAGTGGGGAGTGGCGGCTGAGGAGCTGCCAGAGTTTGTTTAACACCTGCCTGCGAGTGCAGCTTCTCTCTCCCGTGCCAAGTGAACGCTGTAGAAGTGCTTCTCTGGGTTTGATGGGTTTGTTGTGCGCAAATAGATTGGCAGGGAAAGTTGGTGCACGCTGCTGGGCCCGAGGGACAAAATCTGGGGCATTTGAGGTGGGGGGCAGAGCCACTGGGTGCATCAGCCCCCGGCAGCCAGCTTCATGGTTTAGTGGGTACTGAAGGTTGTGAGGAGCTACGAACAAACCGCACAGAATGTTTAGGAAATCCATCACAGCAGACGCTTAGGAGCAGGAATGTCATGTGCAGCTGGAGCCCTTGTGCCTGCTTCTAGGTGGAAGTTGTTACGGGGAAGGGGAACATGCAGAAAGTGACTCTTCTGTTTGGCCCTTTTTGTGACCCTCCTGTTCGGAACAACAGAGAGCTTTTTCTACCTGCTCTTCCACCTCTCTCCCTACCTGTCCTGTTGCCTTTCCTGGTGCTCCCCTCCCCCTCCTTACACCAGCCGGCTACAAGGCCGTGATGGAGTGGGTTAACTCCTTCCTCTTACCAGGCTCTGGGAGCAACTGCTCCCACCTTGAGAAGCTGTTGGTGGGAGCTGTAGTTTAATTTGGGATTGCAGAGTGAACCATTAAGCAGGCAGCATGTTGTGGGTGTTGGAATGAAGCTGTGTATTGTGCTGATGACTCATCTGGCCCAAAGGCAGCCCGCAGATGCTGAACAATAGCACATAGCAAGACAAATGCACTAATTTCCCCACCAGAAGTGCAGGAATTACTGTAGACATGTAATGGGGAGCCTGTTAAGTTGATAAGAGTCAACCTACTTTACCACTTTACCAGGCCAATGGTCTTTAGGAGGTAAGAGGGTTTGGTGCAAATATTGTATTGGTTGCAAGAAAAAAAAACCAACAAAAAACAGTAACCTGACAAGAAAAAAATCCTTTGCAGGTAACACGTTTTCTGCTTTGCAGAGTACTGGGCTTAGTTTATTACTTAAAAAGAAATTCCTAAGTAAGGAAACTTCAAAGTGATGGAAACTCCTGAAAAGATGCTCAGCCTTCATGTGGTAGAGCAGCGGTTTTGTGTGGCTGGACACAGTTACGTGGCTGGATTCCCCGAGTTTGCTGCAGAACTGGAGAGGGCACTGTGGGCTCTGTTTTAAGTCTCCTTCACAGAAAAGCAAATGTTTGGTGAATTTTAATACTTAATTTTCACTCACTTTCGCCCACAACGTATCCCTGAAGTGCAGCTTGTGGGAGTGTCATCAACAACAAATGCAAATCCTTGTTTTGGCCTCTTGCTATTGAAGTCCCATTGACTTTGATTGAGGCAAACTTGAGCCTTTCATCACATAAAGAGGTTCAACAAAACAACTGTTAACTGACAGGCCACCTAAAAATGAAAAACTGTGTTTCTAAGGCACATAAAGCCATTACAGTTCCTCATCGTGACTGCAGTCGTAGAGCTTTTAGCGTACATATAACTCACCAAGTGAATAAATGCTGCATACAATTTCAGTGCAAAACACATGCAATATTCAAAACAATCTTTCCTTACAGCTGCTTAAGTTCTTAGCATGTGTTTCTTATTTCCTATTTTCTTTTGCGTACCTTTTAAAATCCTTAATGTGTGCCTCAGTGGAAAAGCTGTATTCTTATCCTGCAGTACTGTAATTCTTAGCCTTGCTTTAGGAAATTCGCTTTTAAAGTTCCTTCTGGGATGTTTTGCTGTTTGTTTGGTCTGTAAAGGAAGAATGAGCATCCTGGAGAATGATGCTCTTGTGTGTGCGTGTGTGTGTACTGCGCAGAATAAAGAAAACAAGTGTACAGAGTCCGTAGGCTGGGAGTGTATCAGTTAATTAGCGGCTGGACATTGCTCGGTAGGAAGCCTGGCGAGGTTTTTTTTATGCGTGTGTGTGTATGTGTGTTGTCTGCTTCCTTTGATCACTTGTGTGGTAAATAGACATGCAGGGTAGCTATAGCAACATGTGCTGTAGGTTGGTGGGAACAGAGGGGACGGGATCCCCGGACAAAGGGTAGTTTGTTAGAGTGGTTGGTTCTGATTAGAAAAAGGTGGCACCAATCAGGGCATTTAAAAACATCAGTCTTGCAAAACGCCAATGGATGTTATCGGTTTCAAAGTAACGTTTGTTTCTGTAGCTCTGAAAGAGCAGGTGATACAGAAGATTGGAGAGGAAGGGGGAGAGGTAATAAAAAGCAGAAGCAAAACTCCATAACACTTTTGAATGTAAAAATGCTCGCACTGGATGTGCTTTTTCTGGTGCTGCTGCACCATCTATGCATTTTGCAAGAAAGCATCTGTAGGAACCAAATTACCACAGATAATACTACAGATAGTAGTGTTTTTAAAATACGGCTTTAGAGATGCAGTGAGAGTAACCTGATGTTTTGTAGTACATCTGATCCATTACCTTTCTCCAGTTTCTGAAAGTCCTATGTACAATTTGCAACCAAAAGATACTGTACCTATTTCAGCAGCCTACCTGTAGAGGTCAGACTTGAAGTTCTCAAAATCTTCACATGATAGAATTTCAACCTAAAGCTGAAGCTATAAAAATGCAAACCCAGGCATAGCCACTTTCCTCATTAACTTTATGTGGAATACTCTTAAAATAATGTTGGTTTGTCAGTGTCAGGTTATTAAGTAGCACCACATTCTGCATTGATGGCAGCCTGAAATACATTGAAATTCAGCCTCACCTCACATCTCGAACAGAGCCCAACCTAAAGCTTTTAATAGCGCCTGAATTATTTAGATGTGTATCTCCCTCTCTCTGAGCCCCACCAGGCCTCTGATCTTTGATAGGAGCCCTGTCTCTGGCTCTCTCCCTCCTGCCTGCTCGCCACTCTGCTGCGCTGGCTGCCAGCTTCCCACCGCTGCCCGGTCCTGGGGCTTCCCCACTGGGGAGGGACGAGGAGGCAGGCAGCGGGTACGGAGGGCTTCAGCAGCTTCTGAGCTCTGCAAAAAGTTGTCAGACCTCAGAGTCCCTGCGCAGAGTAGCACCAGAGGTAAGGGGTCTGCTGGAGCCTGGGGTCGAGGAAAGCGAGCTACTGGGAGCTCGGAGCTCGGTGGTGAATGCTCAGGGGAGATGCTGAAGCTCAGTAAGTGCTGCAGCATTTGAAAAAAGAATTTGATTCAGAGAAACAATTTGATTTGGCTGAGGGTGAAGACTGAGCTGAGAGAAAGGAGCAGACTTGTGTTCGCATCCAACCATGTGAATAGCCTTTTGAATGTGTGCTGGAGTTTGTTTGAACTGAATTTCAGACTTCTTAGGGTACTCCATTCTTTAGCCTGTTCTTGGGTTTGAAGTCTTTTATTACAGTTGTGCAGCTTACAGCTTGTAATGCTTTAGCAAGCTGTGAGGAATTACTGTATATCCCTGAGATCCCTGGCTTGCAGTGCAGAATCCACCCTGTCTGAAAGCTGGAAAAGGCACTAAAGGGTAGGAAGCTGATTTTGATCTCTTTTCTAAACAATAAAAATAGCTTGTAATTCTTTAAAATTCTTTCCTATTTGCTGTCGTGTCATGGTTGTTTATCATTATTATTTATATCTTCCCAAGGGGATGTGGGAGGACAAAAAAGCTGGCGAAAAGGCTATGTTTGTTTGGCCATGAAGTATGATAAAACTTTTCTGGTTGCATTCGTGTTGGGATAGCTGGGTGCAAGAGCAATTTTAAGACAGTAAAATAAATAAAAGAAAATCCAGACTTTTACTCCTGGCTTAGTGGGATGGTAAATAAGGAGATCCATGGGGCTGATAAGATTTTTCATGGTAGTGTGATAGATTGCAATGAAAATATTTATGGAGGGATATTTCATGGTCCCAGAAAGAAGCTGGTGATGTGCTATGACAGTCGCTCCATATTTTGGGGCAAGGAGGCCAACATATTTCTCATGTCTCTGGTGGTGCCAACAGCTCCCCATCACACTGCACCCGAGCCGCCTTGTGCTGCCTGTGCACCTGTGGGCCCGTGGCATCCCCCACCGCCTCCCTTCGGCACCCCTGCATCCCGAGCAGGTGCCCATGACTAATGGTCTTAACTTGGCTCTTTGAGCCTGCAGGTATTTAATTACTGAACAGCTGCACCAGGAGCTGAGAGAGACCCCCCCTCCCCTCCTCCACCATAGCGGTAAGTCAGACTCATTTGTGATATTGGCGAGCCAGTGCACCATTACAAGTCAGGGGAAGAGAAAGCTTGCTCAGATGAGACCCCCGACCATCTCTGGGATCTCCATCTCTTTTCTTATCAGGAAATTTATTATGAGCATTAGCTAAGGCTGGTACTTTCTTCCAAAAAATACTGAGAAATCAGTATTTTCTGGCAAAATAGTCTCAAAAAAATTCTCTACTTTTTTTTCACTGGTTGTCCCATATGGAAATATGATCCATATTTGGATATGATAAATATGATTTTTTTGTGGTGCACTTTGTTGGTTTTTTTTTTTTTGGTTGGTTGGTTGGTTATGAGGTTTTTTTGGTTTTATTTATTTTGTGTGGGGTTTTTTTTTCTTACTGAGATATTATTTGAGACATAAAAAAAAAAAGAAGAAAGCAAGAAAAGGGAAACACTACATATTTACACATATATATATTTAGAATTGGAGTTGCCAAATCCAGACACTCCATCATAAGAACAGCCAGAATCCCATTTTTAATGTATACTCCATCATCAAGCAAAGTCCAAAAGTATTGGAGAGTATTTTATCATTGGGACATACTGGGTTATTCCCCTAAGATTATGCCCGTATTGCAAAATCTGTATATTTTACAGGGATATGTAGACACTGTTGATAACATTGTGGATCACCAAGGTCTGCCTCTGTCTCCTGCCTCAGGTTTTTTCCTCCTTCCCAACAAGCCCCAGCTCCCTGGGTCACTGGGGCCTCAAGCTCTCAGCCTGGTCTCTGGTCCCAGCTCAGCTCTGGAGGCAGGGATGCAGACAGATATCGTTCTCACTTCTCATTTTTCTGCTCTTGTGGGGGTTGTGAGAGGCTGTAGGGGGAAGCCTACACAACTCTGTTTATAGTCTCACTGAGTAATACGTGTGCTGTAAATCTGACGTGCAGAGGAACAAACGAGTATGGGAAAGGAAGGCTGCCCTGAGCAAGGAAAGGACTGCCCCTTTCAAAGCATGTGGACAAAGCGCTTTGAAAGGGACATGTGATAGCCAAACATGGAGGGGATTTGTCCATGTAATGCTCAGGAGAGTGTATATACCTGGGTTTTGCCTTGACTAGGGTGCTATTAAAATTAGTGTGGACTGTGCTCACTGACAGATGTTAACTATGCAGACCTCATTTTTGACAAGTAATACACAACTGACAGAGCTTTGTATTTTGACCTGTATGCAAAGTTACGCTGTTCCACCAGCCCTAGTAGCACCTCTTGAAACAAGTGACCGTAAAGAGTTAATGACTTCATTTCTAACTGGATAACCTCAGAAATATAGTTTAGGCAGAGATTTCAAACTGGGAGTTAAGCAGTTCAAAAGTGCACTATATTGTTTTGGTCTAATTAACACAAGATGGTGATAAGACATTAAAGCAGAGTGACAACACTATACATAGATAACAAGGGACATTAATGCCTGCAGACACAGTCTACATTGTAAAAATCCGAAAAAAAAAAAGCTTATTATGTTAGATAGGTCAATGTGATTTGACCTAGTTTTGCTTTGCTGCTTGGAAATTATGTCAGTATTCGTTATGTCATCTCCTTGGATGAGCACTTTAACATCCTTTTTGCATTGCAGTGTTGTCCTAATATTTTATATGTATTTACTTACTCTCTAAAAGGATCCTTCGGGCTAATTCTAGAGATCTGGGAAAAAACTGATATAAAACAAAATCTCTTGAAACTTTTATGTATGTCCTTTGTGCAACAAAAAGGAGTGAATTTACTCACAGCAAAATTATAGCTACCAATTCCGAAAAGCATCTTGTCCCTTTTGCATCTAAAGCTCATTGAAGTTCATGAATAAAGAATGGCTGTGCTAACTCATGTAGCTATGGACACCTTTCCCATACAGGTTTTTCATCACTAGAAAATAACGTTTTTAATTTTACCTGGATGCTTATGTAAAATAGAGTGGAGTAAAGGAATCATGCCATATACATTCCTTGTGAAATATAAGATCTCATATGAAGTCATCAGTATTTCTCTTGGAAAAACTGAGGTTGTTTTTTTAGTCTTCAACAAAATCTCAAGGATTTTTCTTCATATTTATGTTTGCTGTTGTTTTTCTCTCCTACCATCTGGACTTGTAAGGCAAGAATTTGTGTTTACCAGGACTCAAATTGTAGTACCTCAGGGGACAACTACAGGATTAAATGCTACTGTTCCTTGCTGTAATGGAAAAATAATCTGTTGCTGTTAAAACATTTTGATAAGTGCTAGCAAAGGAAAGCTCTGTCTCTTTCTTAGCTTTACCTGTCCACCCACAGCCATAACCCTTACTGGTGTGTAACCAACGTAGGCTATTGCAGGGTTGCACCTTTTGCTTCTTAGCCTTGCTTGATCCAAAATGGGCGGCTCTGAAGCCTAATTTTGCTTCTGCTGAAGTCAGTGGGATTGAGGAGGTAGGATGGAATCCTCCTTCAAAATATTGTGTTATGGTAGTTAATCAAAAAGTATGTCTGTGAGTAAATTTGCACTCTGGTGACAAATGTTGAACAGATCAGGTGATAGTGTGAGAGCAAAACGAGGCTTTCTTTCCTGGTTTTCTGTTGGTTTTTTTTTTTTTCTTACAATTTTAAATTTCATTTATATTTTCTTGAATAATAAGAAATTTGTTCTTGGGTTTCATCATGAGCTTGTTCCTCACACTGTTGAAATATTTCAGTGAGTTAAGAGCTGTACAGGTTCCTCACCATTTCTTCACAAACACATCTGATCTTCAAAAGGTACTGCTTATTCAGATTTTTTCAGCTCAAGTAAAATTTAAAATTATAATAGCTCTCTGAAGTCTTTCAGTGTGCTTCAGATGCAAATGCTCTTACATCCCTTGTTAACCAGCTTAATTGGAACAAAAGCCTGATAAGAATGAGCGTTCAGAGGTGCCTCTTCTGGGCTATAACATTTGCTCTCGATCCCTAATTAAGCTTTGTTACTGAAGGTTAAAAAATCCTCCCATAATATAACTCTCCTTGAATGTCTTGACTGCAAAAGAAGCCTGCTATTGCCTTCCATGTTCCTCCTCCCTTTAAAGAGAACTAAAGTGTAAACTGCTTATGAAAGATTAGCAATGACTGGAAATAAATATCATATATCCCCAGAGTAGTAGAAGCTGCGGTAGTCAATGTCTTGGGAGCATGCATATGTTTGTACATTGATCATGCAGGACTATGATGGTTTATAAACAAATAAGAAAACCTGTCTGCTGCCCCTTCAAGTTTACTATGTCAAGGAAATGAAGGATGCAACAAAATGACAGTACTGCTGTATCTTGTGTATCAAAAGTGGGAACAGCCAATCCCAATTTTCAAAAGAAAATACCTGGTATTTTTAACCTGTGAAAATCAATGTGAAGATGGATGCTTGAGAAAGAAGATGATTGTGGACTGACAACACTAATCATATAGCTAGCAAGACTGTGCATGGATAGGGATTCACAGAAAGTTCAGATTGGACTCTGGAGATTATCTGTTCCAAACTTCTCTTCAACACAGGGCACCACAGCAACTTAATCAAACGCTCTTGAGCATTTCCAGCGCGCAAGAGTCCACCACTTCCCTGGGCATTCTCTTCCAGTCTCCATATGAGGTAGAACTTTTTTCCTTTTACCCAGACAGAATTTCCCCCTCAGCAGCTCATGCCCACTGTCTCTTGTCTTGTCAGCGAGCATCCTTGTGAAGAGAGTAGCTCCATCTCCTCTATAACTGGCTTTTTAGATATTTAAGAAGTGTGATTAGATCCCCTTTGAGCTTTCTCTTCTCCGGGCCAACCAAACCTGTTTCCTTCAAACTTTCTTTATATCTCAAGTTCTCCAACCTCCTAATCATCTTGGTAGCCCTCGCTGAACCCTTCCCAATGTCTCCAAGTGAGGGGACCAAAACTGGTTACAGTATTCCAGGTGTGGCCTAATAAGTGCTGAGTAGACTGAAATAGCCATACTCCTTGATTTATTAGACTGTACTCTTGCTAATGCAGCCCAGGAGACTGCTAGCCACCTTCTCTGCCAGGGCCCACCACTGTATCCCATTCAGGTTGCTGCCTGCCTCCACGTCCAGGTCCCTTTCAGCTGAGCTGCTCCTCAGTTCATCAGTCCCCAGCTTGTGCTGTTGCTTGGGATTACTTATTTCCAGGTGCAGGACATTACATCTATCTTTGTTAAAGCTCTTATAGCTGTGTTGAGAAAGTTTCTTTACAGCCTCCAAGAGAGGCTTGCTGGCCAACATAACAAAAAAAAAAAAAATAACCAACACCCAAGCCTTTTCCCCTTTAGCTCTGTCTTATTGCATGATTGCCCACAAAAGGCTTTAGTTGTTTCTCAAGCATCATCTGTCTTTCTGGGCCAGAAATCCTGGGGTATTAGATCATGGATCTTGTCTAATTTGTCTATTTCCATGACTTTTTCTGTTGTCTGTTTCTGTGAATTTATATCTCTAAATATTGTAGCGGAGTTAGCTTTAGGAAGACAGATTGTGTTGTTGTGGTCTAGAAAATCTGGAAACTGTTACTGGAGAAAACAGGTTTGTGGAGAAATGCACTTTATTTCCTCATTTGTCTTGAGCTGATGAGGTAGGTATGCCCCAAGAGAGACTAAAAACCAATGGTACTGATTTTTTTTTCCTAAGGTTTCCTTGAGTTTTCAGACTAATTCCAGTACATTATCCTAGTCCAGTGATTTTTTTTTTTACCTCTTTGGATTGAGCCTCACTGCCCCCAACCCTATCCCTGCTCTTGGATTTCTGTTAATGCCTCCTCGCTTCCCTGACCCCAGTTTTTTGGTTTCTGTCTTTAACCTCCTGCTCTTTCCCCAGCCATCTGGACAACATTAGAGCTCACAGAACTGTAGGGTGAGCCCAGAGGGAAGAGAGGGATTTTAAAGAAAGAGGGGAAATGCCATCTCAATCCTTCTTCTTTTCAAATGTGCTTTTAACCTCATCAGGGAGGTAGGCTTTGCCAACCTGGGACTCCTGTCCTGGTCAGTGTGCAGCTGGAAATTTGAGCATGACAAAGAAGAAGAATACTGGTAGCATTTTTTAACATCTTCTCTTTCTTCTGTCATTGAACTGGAATTGGAAATTTTCTTTGAAAATCCTAAGCTTGAAAATATTTTTGAGCCTTTCCAAACATCTTTTGGCCAATATTTGTGCCATTGGTTGGTGCTATGCCAGGTGATGACTACTTTTTGAGGCACTTGAGAAGAGGTAAAGGAAGGGGAAGAGAAAGAAGGGGGCAGCTCTGGCTGTTTGTGTGCTATTCCTGCATAACAACGGGGGAAGCAGCTTTCTATTTTTCTTGACAGCAGTACATTTTAAAATACCAGGGTGCATTCCTAAGACTAGACTAAGTTACTCAGAAAATAAAGTACAGAAGAGAGGGACAGAGAGAGGCCCAGAGGGAAAACAACTATGTGGGAGAGGAGACCAGGAGGAGCCTGCAGAGAAGGAAAGGATTACCAGAGTCTTAAAATTGCATTAGGAATGCAGAGGAAGGAGTCTTTATACAGAAATTGTGAATGAAGCTTGTTTGAAAGCCTTGAGGATGAAAATAAGACTTTTCAGTGCTACAGAATCAGAAGTTAGGTTGGTAAGCATAGTTGCGAGGAAGAGGAGTAATTAATAAACATCAAGAGCTTGGAGGCAAAGAGAAGGAAGGCAGCAGACAGAAAGGTAAGTAGGATAAAGCTGACCTCTGAAGGCATACAAAATGGCTTAAACACTCACAACAGCCATTGTAACTTCCCATTCTTTCTCCATTAAACTGTCAGACCTATCTCTTCTTGAAAGAACGGATCCTGATGGTACCTGTCCTCTACAGGCCCCTTTGTGTTGTAGTGTAAGAGGGTAACGGGATGATCAATGGAGTTTTGTTGTATAAATCCTCTGGAAAACTATTTTCCTAGTAAGCTCTTCTTTCTAATGGGCATTAAAAAACCACTGCAATATTCTGCGTTGTTGGGTTTTTAACATCTCTAAAAGCAGCTGAAATATAAGGCTTAGTTTTCTCATAAAACTGCAAGGCTTTTGGCATTTTCAGTCTTGAGGTTATTACATAGAGTGTTTAAATAGTTTGTCCCACACAATTTTATAACTGCAGTTATATGGGAAAAGCTAGTTTTTATGATAAAGACATTTGATGTTGTGATATGTCATCTCAGTAGGAAGTGCTGTGAAAGATGTGGCACCAGTTAGAAGCTTATATGATATGGACAAATATTGTATGATGCTGGACTTCAGGCCAGGCATAAGTCCAGCCGTCAGAGTTGAAAGGTGACTGACTTAATTAATTTTCCCAGCTTTGGACTGTTTAATTTAAAAGTGCTGTGCAAAGACTTATCCTTTAGAGATTTAAAAAATACGTGTTAATGTGCTTTGCTGTGCAGATATACGCTAAGTGGTATTAGGATCGCATATGCACTGTAGCAAATCCAGCAAGTTCGGGGATTTAGTAATATTTACAATAGACATTTGTTTACTTACTCTGTTCTCTTTCTTGTGTAGGGTGAAAAGGTTATGTATGCCTTCAGGTGATAATGGACAAATTATTTAATTAATAGGAGTGGTTTTGCTCTAAATCAGAAGGTCAAGACTCTTTGCCTAGTGTGTGGGAAAGAGTGATACTCAGAGTGATTAACACCCAGAGGAAATTTCTCGGGGTTTATTTTGGCTAGTCTATAGTTGATAACTCCCTTGGCTAATGGCATGCCTGGCTCCATGTCAATCACTGTTTGCAGAGCTTAACTCTGAACAGCAGTTATTGGTCACATATGTTGGCCTGTCAACTCTTGTTTCAGAAACAGGATGCAAAATGGCAAATGAGTAAACTGTAACATTTGGGGTTTTGTTTCTATTTTGTTGTTGTTGTTGAAAGACTCTAGTTTTTTTTTAAAAGGAAATATAGGAAGGTTCTTGCTGAAAGTCTGCTTATATGAAGTAGGAGACTCTCTATGCCACACTACTTCATTTTGCAGACAGGAGAAGCTTGAGAGAGACACATTAGGAGAATGGGAATAACTGAACAAATTCCTATGGCTGTTGCCACTTGTGCTCTAGGCTGACAAGTGGATACTGTATGAGGAGGCACCGATGATATTAAAGATTGCATATGGATAAAAATGATGACATAACATCATACCTTTGGTTTTTGTTGATGATACACATTGTTGGCTAGGCTTGTTTCCATAGAGAGCTGGAGGAGAGGATGCTTTTTGTGTCAGTAGCGTTAGCCAATGTGTGGTCCAGGGCAGCTATGACTTTCTGGTGTACAGCTGCTAAGAAAGTTGCAAGAACAGCAAATCCTTTGCTAGCCAGTGCACACCAGCCTGCTGAAATGAACTGTTAATCAGGAGGGGAAGCTGGACAATGACATACTGGAGAGCCTTTGGAAAATTTTGTCATGCCTTGGTCTTACCTGGAAATGGAGATTGTAATAATGAGTTTGAAAGATGTTTTGAAGTTTACTTACTTACAGTTGTACTTACAAAAAGCAGTAAGAACTGGTGATATTGATGATTTAAGAATGCATAGGAGAGAGCTCCTTCCTGTAGGGTTGAAATGTATACTGTATCTTCATGGAATATGCTTCTCTTAAAATGGTACTCTCTTCCCCAGCTATATCCAGTCTTTATTCTCTCCCTAGCTCCCTCAAAAAAAAAAGAAAACCCAAAACCTAACCTTCCAAACCAGTCGACCCACTGAAACTGTTTAATTTTCAGATGAACCCCCAAATAAGACTCAGTTATTGTGCTCTGGGATGTATCTGGACTGAGTTATTGTTTTGTTTTACTTGACTATATTAAAGCACTAAGTATGCTCTTCTACATAGTATATGTAAACAAAAAAATATTTGCATTTAATGGCAAATTAATTGAAATAATTATTTTTGGCTTATTCCTTAAAACATTTTATTCAAGTTGACATACTCCTGTAAAATGTGTATATTTTTATGAAACTGAACTTCTCAATAGGGAGCTGTTCTATCACAAAAAAAAATTTGATTTATTCCTGTGATCTGTGAGTGAGGCTGAACTACTCCTTGGAATTAAAACATCTGGTGAAAGAGGAAGTGGAGAATTCCCCTAAATTTTAAAAAACATTATCTCATTGTGAAATTTTGTGTCAGACCAGATGATACAAAAGAGACTTATGAAATGTAAAATACAAAATATTTTAATTTTGTTAAAAACTTTTGTGTTTCATTGTTGAAGAACAGGTTTCCAGTAGTAAGAAGCACTTAATCTGATCAGATCTCTTGACCCCAGTAATAACAAAATTGGTCTTTTTTTATAATCCCAGGATTACTGTTATATTTTAGCTGTTCTGGGAGAGAAAAAGTCGTGATATGGTGGATAGCTTAGGCTATAGTGAGGATCTTGCTAGCTACCTTAAGGTAAACACTGCAGGTACCTTGTTTCTTCATATGCTTTTATAACAAGATAACTACGATGTTTATTTTTTAAATTCTTCCTCCCTTACCATGCTTCTATCCAGACAGACATGCACATACGTTTCTAAGAAGTGAAAAAAAAAGGCTTTAAATGTTGCATGAGGCATCAACAGCAGATTCTGTTCAGACATCATTCAGTGATTGTCCTGAAGCAGAAACTAATGCAAAATTTAGTAGCGATATTTAGATAAGAACAAGGGACCTATTCCAATCTTGAATATAGTTGCTCAAATATAGTTCCAGCGATGATGTTCCAGTAGCTCATTGAAGGGTACCAGGAACATCTATTCTCCAAATCTTGATTATACAAGTAGTGTAATGAGTCATAGTATCTCATAAAATATTTAAGGAAGATAGTATAAAAGATCAAAAACCATAAAAGCCTCTAGAATGACTCAGAATGAGGGAGATAAATTGCTAGTGTCCTCGCACTAGCAGGAAATTCTTTTTGGGGAAATTGCAAATGGTACTAGGAAGTGGACTAAGGCTTATACTTATACTTAGTTGGACTAGTGGCTTATACTAAGAAGGACTGCTCCACAAAATGCCCTCTAAATCCTCTCTAGATGGACACTATCAGTTTAACTTTGAGCATGTAAGATGTGTTGACCACATTTTTCAAATATTCAGAGCATTTTGTTTCAGTGCATGAAATAATTCACAGATATTTTACTATTTTGGTACGTGGTTGTATTTTTAATATTTTGCAGGTTTATCTTTATCTTTTAAATGCAAATGTGCTGAGACAGGAAGCCTGGACTGGGTCAGTTTGTAGCTCTGTTACAATTTTATATCTCCGTATGTCCATGCTGCAACTGAGGAGTTACTTATTGATCTTGTTTGGGTGGTGACCCTCAACTCTCCCAGGCCAATGACATAGACATGGGCATGAAGTAGGCCCCCAGTTCTGCTTTCGTGTCAGCTGCTCTACATCCCCTATTCACCTCAGGGGGAGGACACAGATTAAATCTGCTTATGCTGCTAGCTTTCTAGTACCTATCTATACTATACCAAGTGCACAGAAGGTTGGGGAAGTCTTCCTGCAATTGAATGGAAAACATCATGGAGTGGTTGAGCTGCAGCTGGAGGAACCACAGGAATTGCCCCAACAAATCTTAGTAACAGACACAGGAATGTCAGTCTGAAAACTGATGTGAAAAAAACAATAGAGTGCAAATTGTAAATATCTGAGTGAGGACAAGTTTATCTATCTGCCTTGTTAACTGGATTTTAGATGTCTGACTCTAAATCTGTGGCTTATTACTTATATCAAGGATAGGAGGAGATAAATAAAAGAAGACCTGAGGAACTAGGCTTTTCCCAAGAAAACCTTGAAAAACTAATCTTTATCATCTGTGCAATCTATCTTCAAACTATGTATGGATTGACATACAGAGCTGACACCTCCTGCTGTTATGTGGGATGTTCACTTTAATATAAGGAAGAAAAGTATTGGGAAGGCTTTAAATAGATTGTGATGAAAGATTTAGGCAGAACAATCATATTGAGCATTGCTGCTGTCTGAGAAGTCAGGATTAGTGAAGGAGTGTTGTGTTAAGTGTTTCAGCAAGGTCTAATAAAGCATGAGGGAATAGGGTAAGGGAAAGGCATCTCCAGTCAGTTTGGAATTTTTAAGAAAACAATAAAAAAATTGTGCTAGCATTAAATCCAATAGTACTCTATTGTGTTCTCCCCTCATCTTTGTTTAAAAAGATTAAAATGACAGTATGTTTTTAAGACAGAAATATTATTTACACAATGGGACAACAAAAGTCTATGCTGCTTCCAAAGGACATACCTTTTAAAACCAACTTCAACAGGGAATCCAGATGTGATACTCTGTAGGTTTAAAAGAAGCCATTTTATAAGCATTTGCATATAATTAAACATTTGCAAGAAATTCAGTGGCCTATTTGATATTTTTTGAAGGAAGGGATGCCATCCAGAGGGAGCTTGACAGGCTTGAGGAGTGGGACAATGTGAACCTAATGAAGTAATGCCCAGTATCAATACAGACTGGGTGATGAATGGCTTGAGAGTAGCCCTGTGGAGAAGGACTTGGGGATAATGGTGGATGAAAAGCTGGACATGACCTGACAACGTATGCTCGCAGCCCAGAAAGCCAACCACATCCTGGGCTGCATCGAAAGGAGCATGGCCAGCAGGTCAAGGGAGGTGATTCTCCCCCTCTGCTCTGCTCTCATGAGACCCCTCGTGGAGTACTGCGTCCAGCTCTGGAGTCCTCAGTACAAAAAGGACATGGACCAGTTGGTGTGAGTCCACAGGAGGGCCACAGAAATGATCAGAGGGCTGGAGCATCTCTCCTATGAAGACAGGCTGAAAGAGTTGGGGCTGTTCAGCCTGGAGAAGAGAAGGCTCTGGGGAGACTTTATTGGGGCCTTTCGTTACTTAAAGAGACCTTATAAGATAGACGGAGAGAAACTTTTTAGCAGAGCCTGTAGTGACAGGACAAGGGGCAATGCTTTTAAACAAAGAGACTAATTTAGGTTGGATATAAGGAAGAAATTTTTTACAGTGAGGATGGTGAAACACTCAAAAACATGTTGCCCAGAGAAGCTGTGGATGCTCCATCGTTATAAGTGTTCAAGGTCAGGCTGGATGGGGCTTTGGGCAACCTGATCTAGCGATGTCCCTGCCCACAGCAGCTGGGTTGGACTAGATGATCTTTGAAGGTCTTTTCAACACAAACCATTCTATGATTCTATATTTTTTTAATTTTTGTTTATTTAAGTCCTTTTTTTTTTTTTTAGGTAATATTATGAGATGCTCTCTTTTAAGAAGCCATTCTAATCTTGATTAAACCATGCATGATTACATTCCAGGAAGTGTACTAATTTAACTGGAAATATTCTGGATATACTGCATGCTTGTGATGGGAGTCATCTGACAACATATTCACTGACAATGGGACATATATGTCTTAGCTCATTTGCTGCAGACTTCTTTTATAGTCCATGGATACAGGTACTTCCACAACAGGATTCTTTTTTTTTGATGAAAGCTATCTAAAACTGATCAGATAAATTGCTTCCTTGAAATGCCTATTGAGTATGAAAGAATCCCAGGATTAGTAGGATCTAGTCATCTGTAGGGTTCTATATTATGGACACCTTTACTTCATCAGATGAACTGAAATTTAGTATCATTTAGAGCGGGCTTTGTTTCCCCTGACATCTGTCATATCCCAAAGATGGCTGTATAAGACATGCAGAAAAATCTTGCTTGATGTTGCCTTTCTTACCTAAAGTCAGATGAAATTGATTTCCTCCTTTACAGAGGATGTGTCCAACGAAGGTTAGCAGAGTGATACTACAGTCTCCTAGCAGCCAGGAATGATTTATTCAGGAGAATTCATGCTACAGTTTATTTTAAGTGGTACTCTGTGATATTTAGTCACAGTTAACTGAGCAAGGGCACAAACTGACTACTTAATTTTAAAAATGTTAACTTCAGAAACATTTATGCCATCCAGATTACTAACATGACTGAGAGCTGTATTACACCCTGCAGGGTTCTTAATGGAATCTCACCTATGGCAACAAGTGTTATCTACATCATACCACACATTTTTATCTTCAGAAACGAGGACTCCAATCATGAGTATCTCCTGTCTTTTCAGTGTCTTACATTCTCACTCATTCCTGTTCCCATGACTTCAGCTTTTTCCGAATGCTCTGTTTCTGAAACTCCATGTTCCGCACTTACCAAACTTGCCTCCACCTGAATCCTCAGTCAGGTTTTCCTGAATGTGCCAAGCTTTCAGCATGCTCAGTGCCTATGTCTACATTAACAAGTCGTATTGGACCGGTCAACAGCTGACCCATAGAGTGAAATGATGGATGCAGAGAACCCGATACTCAGACTATGCGTATTTTACTCCCACGCTCTACTGCTTCAGTCGTGGCCTAAGGACTGGATGTTCATTAGGGGCTGAAGATCATTATTAAGTGCTCATCCAGAGCTGATAGTCTGGGTTATTTCATGTGAGAGGATGAAACTTCACGCTCCAGCATCAGTAAGAGATGCGAACAAAAGCTCAGTTAATGGAAAGTATTGGGAGATTGCTTAAAAATGATCTCAAAAGCACTAACAGGAGGACATACAGCAAGTACAGGGGCTTCTGCTTTTCAAAGGCACAGATATTGTTGAATTAGCATTTGAACTGCTCATTTCCCTAATACTGCTTTCCAAACCAGGCTCATCCTGAGTGATGATGTTAACAATGCAGATACAGCTAATGAGCAAGCCACACTCAGACTGCTGGTAAGGCACAATGAAGTGACTCTCCCTCAAGTGAGGAGGTTAAGTAATACATGAGTGAACTTACGTATTCAGAGCACAGTAAAAATTATGAAGGGCAGATTTAAGAGGAGGAAGATGGTTTTGGGTCAGGCTGAGAGAGAAGAGTGCTAATGCTAAACAGTGTTATAGTGCTAATCCTTTTAACTTCCTCTCTGGGCTTTGTTGCCAGATCCCTACTGGGGCCTGATTACACCGACTTCGCTCTGTCTTCCCAGGCATCCGCTCCGAGCAGAGCTGCCTCTTCCCGTAGTTAACAAGGAGCCGAACTGCAAGAGGCAGACAGCTTTTTACTGTTAAAACGTTGTAATTCAACCAAAGGTACAGAATATCTGCTGACCAAGCATATGAATGTGTTTAGGATGCTGTACTGCTCAGAAGTATGAGACTATTGTATCTGTGCTGCATTATTTCTTATCTCTGCTAACTATGGAAGGATCTCTTCTATAGAAAAGCTCAGGAGTACATAAAGGCACCGTTGTTTCTTGGAGTTAGTGAAGCTATGAAACGCATGAACTTTACCCCTTGCCTCTACAAAAGGTCTGCCAATTCTATGAATTTTAAATCCATGGGAAATTTTTGTTGCCCTCGGCTGCTGAGTTTCAATAGCTAAAATGCTTTCTGAAGCTATGCTTGAATGCTGTTTTCTTTATAGCCTCCAAAATGACACCTTATGCTTTTCCTGCATTCATAATGCTGAGAAAAAGACGAACAAGTGTTCTCTGTTCAGACAGCCTTCATATATAATCCGGTCTGTTTGGCTGTTTGAATGTAGTGATTTAATGCCAATGATTTCAAGAAATGCTAAAATGTGTTTAGCAGTTTGATGTTTTAAAATCTGGGAATAAAAAGGCTGATGTTATGATCCATGGAGGAATAGCACTTACAAACTGGAGCTAGGGTACAAGAAAACTGGAACTGTTTCCTGTGTAATGAGCCGTGCATGGCAAAGACTGTAAGGAATGGCTGGCAGCAAAGAGCTATCTACAGTGATGTATTCATTTTATGTTCCATTAAGGTCTTGTTATTTTAGTATTTAAACAAAATTATGCCGCAGGAAAACATGGAGCCTGTTGCACAACTCTGGTAAGGAAGAAAATCAAACTTGAAAGTGTTGGGCTGTCATTTAGAAGAATTACATCCATCAAATTCTGATTTTAAGCTAAGTATTTTGGAGACAAAAAGGGGAAACTGTGGTTCAGGAAGGAAATAGTGGTATACTGAGCACTGGAAATGTCAAGGCACACGTGGGCAGATGCAAACAGCACTTTTTTGACTATGTGACTGGAACTTCGGTTTTGCTTACTCAAGATGATGGTCAGAGAGAACCGTCTGTATTTTCAAGAGTCACATATAACATATAAAATGGATCTGTTTTTCAAAGAATACTGAGCACTTACTCTTCAAAAAAATTGGACACAATGTGGACGTATAAAAAATACATATTCTCATATGCCCTTTTGAAAATGTAAGACACAGCAGTAAGAAAGGGGGGAAAAAAGGAAATCTGCCTTTGGTTTTCCCGTCTGTATTATAAACCAATATCATAATCAAAACTATTCTAAGATATGTCCAGGCTACTATATCAGAGAACCAAAGATCCCAATCTGAGAACTCAGGTCTCTGCATCCATATTTATTTTTAAAAGGAAGACTGTGACTTGTGTCAGACTATTTACCCACCACTTCCCCATTGGGAATCCAACTATACTATTAGTTTAACTGGCAGACATGTTCCTAACTTTAAATACATCTGGTAAAACTCACCAATAAGCTGTGTGTCCAGATTTCATCTCTAGTGGTGTGTCCGGATTGACAGATGGCACAAGTATCTTCAAAGAGGCTGGTGAAAGAACAGTGTTGTCAAACACCAAATTGGTACAATGGGTGGGAATTCTCCCCTTTGCCTCCTTCCAGGTTTCTTTTGCTGCTGCAGCAGCATCTTTCCTTAGCTGAGGAAACAACAATTTGGACAAACACTGTGGTCACTGGCTGTGCAAGCAACCCTATCCTGCTCTAGATTTCAGAGACTTAATGTGAATTTGATCTCTGGACATTTAGCTTTCAACCAGCTAAAGATGTAGACATGATGACTTCCACCCTTAATGAGGGTAACGCTCACCCATGTCCCTCACTGGGTGGCTTTCGTAGACTTGACTTTCATGCAGTTGCGTTCTTGTGTCAGTGCAGAAATCCAAATGAATCAAAGTTCAGGAAGCACATGGAAAGATTTCTCAAATTATTTCATGTCAAATGTAATAAAATAATAGCTTTTAAATAATTTTTCTAAATCTGATTTCTGACTTGAATGCCTGTGAGGGTGGTAATACTGAGGCTCCTGCTTGCGTTGTTGTGGGCTGTGATGGGAAGATGGCACTCTGCTAATCAATTTGCAGACCAGTTGTCCAGGAAAGGTCAGCCTGTTCCAGATGCCATGTACCACCACACAATTCCTTCCCATCCCCCAGGCACCTGAGAAAAGCAGATGGGGAGCTGAAGGGAGGCTTGGTAATATTGACCATAAAAAGATACCACTTCCCCCTATATCTACACTATATCTTTTTAATATGTCATTTTCCAATATAAACAAACATCTGCTTCTGAAATGTATAAGTTGAAAGCAAGACTGTAGCCCTCATTCTTTAATATACGAAGTAACAGAATAAAAATCTAGGTGTGAGAATGGTTTAAAAGACTGTCTTAAAATGTTTAGTCCTAGGAAGAAGCACTACTCAATGTACTAGAGATTTTTTTCCAAACAAGCAATCCATCGCGAGAACTGGTGTACTTCATCTGGTGCAATAGGGTGATATTTATCTTCGCACTGGACAGAACAGATCTTCTTTTTAAGCCTTTGTGGCCCTTTGAGTACTGGTCTGACTCAAAGAAAAAAAAAGATATTTGTCAGACAATCTCAAGTGGATGGTGAAGTATTATGCTTTGAATGGTTTATATTCTCCTCACTCTCCTACATATTATTTTAAACTCTGTTTTGCTTTGCATCTGAAATATTGTTGTAGGATATCCATGTTCCCGATGCAGCCTGAAGGTATGTGACGTAGGATTTTTTTGTTTGACTATTTTTGGGGGAGGGCTTTACACAAATGCTGCTGAAAAATTAACATCACTCACTGACTAGGGGCTCGGATTTCGTGTCTGGTTTTCACTGTTCAGACCATTAGTGGTGGCATACACATGAATAATTCTGTTCATAGTATTGTCAGATGCTTTTCCGCATTGCTTGGGTATAAAACCTGAATAATATGATTTACCTTATCGTCTTCTAGAAGTGAAAAGGCATTATGGTCAGTCACTTGAATTTGCAATTTGTAACTGTATAGTTGAGTCATTTCAAAGATATGTCACGCAACAGATGTTTTGGGTTTTTGTTGCTTTTTCCTTGTGTGCACATAATATATTGAGGTTTCCACGCAAATGAAAGAGGTAACATCTAAAGAAAGGCTGATAATATCTTGTGGTTGTTTACATGATTCTTAATTGTAAACCATCTTGACCATGTCTTGATTGTTTACAAAGGGGGTCCAGCCCACCTTCCACCGAAAGACAGTTACGAAGCTCAGTTTGACTTGATAATAAAGCACTCGGGAAGACAAGGACAGTGTCTCACAGAATCACGTTTTAGTACATTGGTTTCCAGGAATTTCTAATTCTTGTAACTTCATAATCCCAAGTGCAAATATAATGCAAAGCCATAGATCTTAATAATATATGTTTTTTATTTGAATAGTAGCACTTCAACATTTCAAAATAATTCACAGTAAAGTAAGTGGTGAAGGGAGCAGAGTTCCTCTGCTGAAGGCGCTCTGTGCTCTATGTGTGTGATAAAATCCCGGCATGAATGCACAGCAAAATGAAGTATTAACTTTCTTTTCTTCCTAAGAGTTCAAAATGTTTTGCTCCTCTGAGATTTAATGTAAGTGGTGCTGCGTGTTTAGTCTGCAGTCTTCTGTTCACCTTTGAAAAGCCTAGGTTGTAATCTGATTTAGGTGACAATAAAGAGCTCAGTGGTCTCATTTTAGTCCCTTGTTTATGAAACCACTGTCACGCACTTAACACAGTGCTGAGCATGGCAATAACAGACCCATTTTGAAGCACACTGGCACAGTTGCAGTAAAAAGAGGCATGGAGTATAAACTTGGCTTTAAAAAAAAAACCAGCAAATTCCTTTCTTTTAAACAGCACCAATATTTACTGAAATTGTGCAAAGCCAAACTTTTCCCACTGGATAGGATGCCTTTATTCTCACAGATGACAGACTATTCTGCATTACAACTGTAAAAGATTTTGGTGCTGCTGGAAAAGAAATCCTCAGTAGAAGGAACTGCGTTATGGTAAAAGTGATTTGCAGTGGTTAATTAAAGGTATCAGTATAGCAGAATCTGACCAGATGGTATATTGTTAGGTGGCCATCAAGTCAGAAACTGTGCTAGGTTAATGATCATGCTGACTGATCAATATCTTCAATCATCTCTTTTCATCTGACCCATCCTGAAGTTGTAATAGACATGATAGGGTAGTGTAAAACTCTGCAATAGTAAATAAATTAATTAAAGTAAGTTTATATTGGAATAAATTAAAACGTAGCCTTAAGTAATAAAGGCAACAAAAAAAATTCTTTATAAAAAGGATGTTTCTCATCTTGCATTGTTAAATTCTGAAAAAAAAAAAAAAAAGCTGTGTTGCAGTTTTTGAAAAACACTGTGCCAGTTAATACCATTTCTGTAACCAAGTATGGATCAAAAGCTGTGCCTCACAACCATCAGTAAAGGTTTTTGTGGGATACAGAGTAGACATAGCAGAAGAAAGAGGTTTAGAGTTCAGCACTTCAGGAGGCTAATGTGTGTTAAAGCTACTTTTCGAGTGGACCATTGCCTAATCTCTCTGCTGCCAGTCAAGATAGTGATTAAAAATCACCCAACCAGGGAATTGCTTCTGGATGTTGATGTGCCGGGTTGTGGGGATGGAGTTAAGAGGGTGGAGAAGAGGAGGGTTTATGTATGTATGGCTGATGTTTGAGCAGTTGAATTTCAAATAGAGGGAGGGGAAGAGAGGGAAAAACTTGGCTGGCCCCAAGAGGGAGAAAAGAAAGAGAACAAAGCTTCCTTCATTAAACTCAGCCAGTCACATAATCATAATTTCTGAGTTCCTCACAAGAGAGCTACCTCACTATCACTACTCTAAAGAGAAAACAAGACTGGGAAATCAAAAGTCAGCACTAGGGAAAAAAAAAAAGGTATCTTTAAATGAGGCATGGTTTATGCTGAAATAATAGCAGTGATAGCAAGGCTCCTGGTGAACCACTTGGTAGACTTTTTAATCTCTCTTCTCAGATGCAGTGTCTGCCGTTTTTAAAGTAGATTCTTTGTGTCAAAGGAGCTTAGCATTGATGACAGAATAACATACTTTTTACTGTGAATATTGAAGAAAAAATACCTTCCCCCATCTCCCCTGCTGGTAATTCTGTTATGTAGATAATATCTCTATATTGCTTGCTTGTTTATTTTGTAGATTTTTTTTGTATCCAATTACTACTAAATTAATTTAAAAAATCAATGTGAGAAAATACATTTGTTTTCTAGTTAACTAAAACAAATGAAGATTTACTGAGGATAGCGTTAAATCGTCTTTCAGCATTAAACATTTAAGTAAGTGATGGCTGTGCTGCTGCCTTTTGAATTCACGCATGGCTGCTAAAATATTTCATCTCTTGGGCTTTCTTGTGCATCTCATCCATGCTAATAGGAGGAAAATGTGTTGGTTTCTGATCTTTTCCAGAGAATATCTCATTGAGTGGCTGGTACGCTTAGCTCCTTGAACAGAGAGGGTAGTGTATTGCTGATGGTTTTAGTCTGATAGATTTACTTCAGATTAGCTGAAACGTATGCAGTCCTTAAGGATCATACATTTTTAATACAACAAAGCAGTACGCCATAAATTGCTTTCCTCTGTCTTTTAGATTAATTTCCTTTGAAAGAAGGGAGAAAAATTAATATCTTGTCAAGCAGAAGGTCTCAGTTGTCAACAAAGGTAGTTCAGAATACAGCATATAGTTACATTTAGGAATACAGATAAGAAAAATGAGTCCTATCAGTTCTATTTCCCACATATACACTACTTTTTTTCTTTCTTTCTTTTTTTAATTTTCCATTTGGCATTACTGCCTGAGAAATGGGCTGCACAACAGCTGCAGGGTATTCTACACATTTAGGACTGCAATACTTGGTATTTTACATGGGGTCTTTCTCTGGTATTGCCCCTACGTTAGGAGCTCTGTTGTTTTGTTGCTAAATTACTGGCACCTCAAGATGAGCTGAAAGCTGTGCCAGGCTCTGCTGCTACCAGCTCATCTTTCGTACCTTGCTTATATATTTTGGACAGGAGACCTGCCATGCCCCTGCCAGGGATTTAAACTGGTCCTTATTGTCTAGAGGTGTCCATAGTTTAGGGAAGGAAAGCACTCCAGAAAATATCATAAAAGTAGTATTTTAACATATAAGGTGTCCATACATGGCCCTTTCACACATGCAGTGTTGCTAATTGAGTTGGAAGACAAGCAAAAAAAAATAGAAGTGGCTTCTATGAAGAGTTTTGTAAGGCTTGGTTCTTATGAGCTGGAAATGAGAGCTACCATGGACTTTCATCAGTATTTTAGATACTGTTTGAAATTGGACTAAAGTAAGCTACTGAAAATGGACTTAATTTCTTGCCCCAACTTGTGTGAGTATTTTTGTGTCATTAAGATGGAATCTTCCCTCATCACTGCATCTAGAAGTCGTCCAAGTGCATTTGCAAAGTTTTTAGACAGGGGGAATATGCAGAGGAACAAGCCCTCCCCATTTCTGCTTGGCTTAAGTAGGTCTGGCCTGCGTGAAAGTCTTGAAGGAACACTGGGTCATCCATTCCTAATGGCAATCTAGGAACCTGAGCAAGCTTTGAAGGAAGTGATATAAACTGAGTAACAACTGTGTGTTCACTGCAATTATATGCCCCCCCTCAATTTCAGAGAGGTCTGGTTTAGCTGTCTGAAGGTTAGGAACCCAGAACATCCTGGCTGTATTGGCTTTCTCTGAGTTAACAGCAGAAGAGATGGTTACCTACAAAGGGACACTCATGCTATCTATTTTGGACATCTGTCTCCAGAGGAAGATTTATCCCATCCTGGGGTGCCAGTTTCACTCCATTTTCTAGACAGAACCTGAACAGCTGGCTAAAACTTTGTCTAGCTTTTCAATGGCTGAAATTAAAGTTTTGCTCTCAGCCATGTCTAGAGGAACTTATCTATCAGTCTTCTGAGCCAGGAAACCTGACTTAAGCAACATATATCTCCTGCCCTGCCCCCTTGCCCCATTTGCCCTTTCTCGGACTTGTTTCTTGAATCAGCCCTATGCTACCCAGCTCATCCTGTCTGTGGCACTGGAGACAACTGAAGCCATCTTTTCCTAACTTAAGATGGGAAAAGAAGCTGCAAGAAATCTAATCATGGAGTGAACAGATCAAAGCATGGATTTGTATTCCAAGTGTGACTCCATGGCAGATGACAGCTCTGCCACTATTCTGAGTGTGGATGTCTGTGCTGACAAGGAACTTGGAAGAAATAGGAAACACTGCAAAATAGAGTGCAGGAGCAGAGCCCTTAACACATCAGTCTCACTGGATATAACAACTGTATTTTCTCTAACTTCCAGTAGCAGCAAAAATGTTCTTTCCGGCATACTGTAGCTGCTTCTTTCCTCCATCACCTCAGGTGATGCCTCTTCATCATTTCTTGCGGCTGGAAGGGAGATGATGAGTGTTCATGTTCTGATTGGGGATTTTCCCAGCTGGGACAAATGCAAGGAGAAGACAATACTAGGATGATCCAGCAGAAAACAAAGGTGGTGAGGAACTGTGACATTTGTATCCTTACATCCACCTATAAGTCTGTGGTTTTAAAACTGATACAGCAAGTCTCCTGTCAGGAGGAATTAGCTGCCAGCCAGACTAGTTCCCCAGAAAATAAGTTCCTGTAGGCTGGCTGCTGATTAATAAGTGCACTGTGGCCATCATTCAAGCTTTTTGAGCACAGGTTTTTTTTTTGGTTGTTATGGAAAAAAAAATGAATTATTCTCTTTTTATTACACAAAAATCATTATGATCTTGAATTTGCCACAGATTCATGGAAGTTAGTGCAGAGTAATCCAAAGGTGGGTTGCTTGGCCTGTCCTGTTTGTCTTTTTTTTGTTTGTTTTTTTTTCCAAGTCATGCTCAGATGTGGGATGTTGCTGAACCTGTTTGGTTGCTTTGTAAAATATGGATGGGCACGAACTACCACCTGGAGCAGCTGCTACTATGTCTGACTAGTTCACAAAGACACATTTATTCTGGTTGGCATTAATTAGATGGAAAAAGTGGGGAAAAAAAAAAAGAGAAGAAAAGAGAAGTTATTGCATTCCTGAGCTGATAATACATACAAGACTGACAAACGGAGAGGAAAATTGCAGAGCATAGCGGCTGTCTCTACTGGCAACTGAAAACTGAGCTAAGTCAACAAACGTAGCTAAAGACTAACCCAGCCTAGTCTGTTCTTTGCAGCCCAGTAACTTTACTTTTTTTCAAGGGACTTCTGCTTTTTCTATTTGATCTAAAGAGAGCTCGGTAAAATAAATTTGTGATAGCTGTGGCAAATAAATGGTACCTGGAATGGAAAATTGAATTTGCAAGTAGTACTAAAATGCTGTGCAGCTTCACACTGGAAAGCACTACTAGGCACTGCATACGCTTTGTTGTTAAATTATTGCTTAGCAGGTCCAAAGCTTAAAACTAACAGTGGATCTCATTGCCATGGGATGTTATGAAGGCTCAAAGTATAAAAGAGCTCTCAAAGGAATAACTGATGGGAGAAGGGCACATGGATGGCTGTCCAGCTGCCTGTTGCCAGCAGTAGGGTGGGTATTCCTGGGAGAGGTTCAGTAGTAACTGGTTTGTTCCTCAGTTTTCTGTTAACTCACATATCTTCTATGGGACGAAGCCTTTCCAGGGCAGCAATGAAGAGGAACATTTGGTTAATCTAGCATGACTGTTTCCTATAAAAAGATATGTCTGTATTAAAAATCTGAGGTTCAAGTAGATTAAAATTAATAGCTGTAATCTGTGTTATTCTCAGCTGGTCTTCTGTGTGGCACGTTAAGATCAGTCTTGTGTGTTCTTTAGCTTTTAAAACATATAATTGACTGTGATGGCTTCTTCATCGACAGAAACATGAAGTTTAACACCTCTACCAGTTAGAGGACTTTGTCATTCCTTTCGGGCTGGAAAATTTCATGCTTTAGACTTTGAATTTTTGTAACAATTACTCCCTAAAGATATTGTTACTGCTTAAATAACTAGCTGATTTTTTTCTTGAGTCACTACTGGAGCCTTTGTTCTTAGGTTTGTCTGCTAGACTTTGTTGTCATTTAAGCTTTTTCCTTTTCTCTTGCTTGAGAACAAATGCACTGTTTCACACTGGTTTTGAGCTGGGAGGTGCACTTTTAATTGCAGTTTATGATAGGTTACTGTAGCAGGAGATTCTTTTGAAGAAAAGTAGAAAGTAAACTGTACTGTATTTCTTTCCTTGTCTTTTGGTCAGCATTACTTTTGGGGGAAAATTCCTTTACATAGGCTACAGTGATAATGATACCAAGGACTGCAGGAGCTCTGGAGAGCCTACAGCTTTAGTGACAGGCTTTTTTTTTTCAGGCTGATTGGAGAGAATACCTGCATGAGTCCTTAATGTGTAATTTGTCAGTGAACTGTGCTTTTTCTGTCTAGATGCAGGTGCACCACCCTGATAAAGACATTGAGAAGAGAATAAAGAGTAAATAGTATGACACAATAGGAAAGTTGCCAGATAATTAGAGATTTAATAACAAACAGAAAGAAATGGTTGCTCTGCTACCCACGATCAGTGCTCATTTAGTTTCTTGCACATCACGAGTACTTAAAGAGAGAGAGTGATTGATGGGATTAATTAGAACTATATGTTTAACAAGTACTCCTAGCTATAATGGTCTCATTAATTAAAACTTAAACTTTGTAATAACACTCTTTGCAATCCATATTGGTTTATGAATTCTCTCTTTTTTTTTTTTTGTTTTTGAATGGAGGAAAAATCAGATGAACAGGTCAGTAGTGCATACCAAAAAAAATATGTAATGCATTACAGTGATTTATATTTCTTTGGAGAATCAGAAAAACATGAATCAACACGTAAATCAAGCATAATCAGCAAGGCCAGCCTTTGTGGAGATGTTTTCTTTAGCAGTCTCTGGAGGTCTGTGTTTAAATTCATCTTATGTGAGGTTACAAGAACCAGCCTTTGAACTAACTGTAGACTAAGTATTTAATTTTTAGGGTTTAAGCAATTTGCTTTCCATTGAGAGCACTGAATATCCATAATCCTTTTCTTTTACACATTTGCATTTGTAAATTGTTATATCTCTTCACTTGATAAACTCTTAAGAATATGACATAAGGGTGTACATGTTTCCATACACGTCGAGGGTCTCGATCCTGCAGCCTTTGGCAGTACTTAATAGGCCCTATGCTGTTAAGTAAGGATTTGTGTTCCCTGATGCGTTGCTTTTCTTTGCATGAGTTAATGTTCTTTGTTAAAAGGCACAGATTTCTTTAACTAATACATTGCAAGGCTATTAATTTCAACTTGCTAATGGTCCTCATTCATTTTAAAATATACTGGTACAGTGAATATAGGAATATCCCTGGAAGACAATAGATATACCCTCAGGATGAAAGATCATTTTGTTAGCATACACTTGCCTACTTAGAAGCTCTAATCCTCTAAGTATTTGTCTATGTACTTAACTTTACTTAGCATTCCCAGGAAATTCATGTATCTGATGCTGTCTCTTAGTGTCTACAGAGCAATTGCCGCTACTATTTGTAGTAAGAAGACACTCCCTTGATAAGAAAGCTGTTGAACTGTGGCTTTAGTTGGAAACACAAGAATTGCAGTTTCAGCTGCAAGTCACATGTGTACATGTGAATGACAGAAATTTATCACATAATTGTGCGAGTCATTTGAAACAACATTTTATTAATATGAAAATAATATATTTGAGTATGCAGTCCTAAGTTTATAATTAAAGTAATAGTTTGGTAACAGAGAGAGCTATGTACGTTCCAATTATTGTGAGTTACTTGGGAATACATTAATTTTAGTAAGACAAAGCATAACCTGTAGGAAGTATGTATGGCAAAGAAAAATGTAGTTGGACTTGCCTGTGAACATACAGTGTCTGAGTTACTAAAGATAACATATTATGTCTTAATGTCAAGTTTAATGAGGGTGTTTCATATGTATCGGTCTTTATTGCTTTTCTGCAATATTTCAGGAATTTTGAGTTAAACGTAATTTTTTTAAGAAACCTTGACCTAATTCTGTATTCTTCATGTGACTCATTGTTGTGCTTGCATTGTTTTCAGCAAGGATGTTGCCTTAAAAGCAAAGAATAAAGACAACTTTCTACTTACTAAGACATTGGACATGGAAATACTAATTATTCCTTATTGAACACTGGAGCATCACTGTTGTCTTCAGCAAAACTTAGAGCTTGGTTTAAGGCTAAAATATACTTTTAATTACTGGAAGTGTAGATTTGTAATACTACTCAGGAATACCACATAATCTTCCTATGAGACAAAGGGCTATGTTTCAATGCTTAAGAATAGAAATTTAAATTGGTTCTCTAATAGGGTTCCTTCTGGCCACAGTATAAACACACAAACCGATTCAGGCAGTGTTTCTCAAGTTTGTTAACACGATATTCGCATCCTAGATTTCAGAATCAGAAGAGCATGTAGAGGTAAAGCATAATCAGACATCCTCTTTGTAAACCACTTACCACTGAAGAGAGTAATCTGCCTGTGATGCTAAAATAATATTTTAAAAAAAAAATATGAAACACTAAGGGATTTACATATGGCAAGCAGCCTCAGAATAAAGACTGACCTCTAAACCTCCCGAAGTTTTGAGGCTTTGTAGATTTGAGATCTCATTGTGTTCTGCAACATTTAGAAATAATTTATTTTCCAAGTAGCAGAGACTTCAGAAGACTTGTTTAGAAACTTCAGGCTTCATGTCTAGTAAGTTTCAGATCAAGTTTGTTTTGACATCATACTGCTAAAAAGCAGCTTACAACAAAGCAAAAGAAGACAATTATAATTTCAGTACAAAACCTTTTCTATGGGATGAGTTTGAACAGGTAAACAATCCTCTAGGCTATGGTGCAGGAGAAGATATAAAAAGAAATAAGATCCTGTGGATTTGGCTGGGGTAGTTTATGTCTTTTTTTTCCCCCCCTGTTTTTAAGCATAAACCTGCAAACTGATATTCTTCAATCTTACTTTAATAATTTTGTCCTACTGATGTTTTCATACTACTGCTCTGATCATTCTCTCAATGTCCTTCAAAGGGACAGATTAGAATCCAGTGCTGTATCATTAATCTAACAATTGGGAACAGAGTAATTAATCTTCTCTTTCTCTCTCCAAGACTCAAAATGCAGCACAGAGCAAATGGCTTCATTGATCACAGGGAATTGTTAAAAGCAAGTCCTGTGTAGCAGTGAAATGGGATGGGAGTAGCTTTTATTTTTCCCTCTCCCTGCCTCACCTACCCCCCAAGATTACCAGTAGCTGCTGTACATTGTAAGCAAGGGTTTTGTTTTCTTTGTGACATGCTTTGAAGTTTAGATTGATACCATTTTGTCTGAATAAGGGAAATCTGACATTTGATGGTGCAATTCATAATCTCGTCATCTAATATGAATCAAGTACTACCTGTTGCTCCTCCAGCGAGGCACAGAGTTTCAAGATCACATGCTGCTGTTGAAATTCCAGTTTGCCTTTCTCCATAGAGCATTAATGGTGAATCACTTACAGTATGGCTTATTGGGGAAAATTCAAATGATATTTAAATACCATTGCAAATGTAGGTGAAGCATTAGAGGGGAAAAAGGCATACCTGCATATAGTCACCCATTGTTGTCTTAAGACTTCCATCAATGCGACAACAGAGAGGGTTTATAGCTCAAAGAGCAATTCATATTAAACAACCACTTGAAGGAGAATTGGTACTCAGCATTCATATGAAACAGTTTCATATTAAGAAGCTGTTCATATTGCATCACACGAGTTGCTCTTGCTGACGTGACATTTTCTAATCGTTCCAAAAAGCTGGACTGCCTTTTTCTTCCTTCTGTGTCCTTGATGTGCAAAGACAATCACAAGGTGCAGACACTGACTAAAAGGCAGGAGCATCTTATTCTTTCTCCACTTCTTTTACTTGGGATGGGCAGAGAACGTGACTAATCAGTAATGTACTGAAGGTATTTG
This sequence comes from Chlamydotis macqueenii, assembly GCF_036417535.1. Lineage (NCBI taxonomy): Eukaryota > Metazoa > Chordata > Aves > Otidiformes > Otididae > Chlamydotis > Chlamydotis macqueenii. The sequence continues at coordinate 137,066,732 of NC_141556.1, forward strand.
CCCAGAGCAGGAGCCCTACGTCTCTGATGTGCTGTCATAGAATCATAGAATGGTTTGGGTTGGAAGGGACCTTCAAAGGTCATCTAGTCCAACCCCCCTGCAAGGAGCAGGGACATCCCCAACTAGATCAGGTTGCTCAGAGCCTCATCCAGCCTGGCCTTGAACATTTCCAGGGATGGGGCTTCCACCACCTCTCTGGGCAACCTGTTCCAGTGTTCTATAACTCGCATTGTAAGAAATTTTTTCCTAATTTTCAATCTAAATCTACCCCCTACTATTTTAAAACCATTACTCCTTGTCCTATCACAACAGGCCCTACGGAACAGCCTCTCCCCATCTTTCTTGTAGGCCCCCTTGAGGTACTGGAAGAACGCTGTAAGGTCTCCCCGGAGCCTTCTCTTCTCCAGGCTGAACAGCCCCAACTCTCTCAGTCTGTTCTCATAAGAGAGTTGCTCCAGCCCTTTTATCATCTTCGTGGCCCTCCTCTGGACCCTCTCCAACTGGTCCATGTCCTTCTTATGTTGGGGGCTCCAGAACTGGACACAGTACTCCAGGTGGGGTCTCACCAGGGCAGAGTAGAGGAGGCAGAATGACCTCCCTCGACCTGCTGGCCACGTTCCTCTTGATGCAGCCCAGGATGCGGTTGGCTTGGTGTCATCGGTGAACTTCCTGAGGGTGCACTCTATCCCACTGTCCATGTCGCCAACAAAGATGTTGAACAGGGCCGGGCCCAGCACGGACCCCTGAGGAATGCCACTCGTGAGCGGTCTCCACTGTCCAGAATAGTGATGAGGGTGCTCTAACTGCGGCCCTGTTCGGCAAAAGCGTGAGTCTCAAATGCCTTTTGGATCAGCCCCTCTGTGTTGACTGGCAACATGGCAAGATAAGAAAGAATGGAGAGATATCATTTCTAACCAATCCATTGTCGTTATTTTTATTCATCAGAAAATCCTAGGATTAGCTGTGTGGCAGCAATAATTTATGTGAGCGTGCTTGCCTGTGAGAAAGTTACAAACTGCAGATATGTTAGCATATTTGTTCCAATTGTTAATATTACAGCTCCACTATGATCTCATTAATATTATGCTATAGCATCTGCTTTCTGTAGACAGTGGACTGATTGTCTGGAGTATCAATTGCCTGTGCCTGGCAGCAGCATCTATCAATCTAAAAATGTATGTCCCCTGTCCAATAAAATAAGATAAAATAAAATAAAATTCCACAAGTAATAAGCTTAAAAAAAAAAAAGATTGTATTTCTGTTCTACACATAGAATGAATGGCATAGAAATTTCTCTTTTGTGGGCAAATGGCAAAGCATTAACTGCATATTAGGATTTGCAAAGTAGCAAATAAAAATCTTGGTTTCTTAAAAAACACCAGTACCAATTTTCAAGTCTGGCAGTTTTTACCAAGATGTTTATGCCTGACTTATAAGTGAGACCACTGCACCGAACAAAAACTGTACTGAATGTACAGTGAATTCCTGTAGTGACACTGGAGTACATTTTTGTGCCCTAAGTTGCTTCTCCCAGATAGTCCTGGCATTATCTTTTTCTAGGACTTGGAATGCTTTGTGGAAATAGGACTTCTTGTAACCCAGTTGGGCACCTTTTTTCTATCCTATTGTTGATCTACTCCAGCTCCTAAGGTGCTCTGTTTCTTCATTACAAGGAGCATTGTAACCAGAAGAATACTGGGTTACTATACAGCACAGCTACGCGGTGTGCGGAATACACAGCGTGCTATTTGGCACTCCCTTAAACAACAGGGTCGCACTGGACAAATTCTTCCCATGCAGAGCTGACCCCAAATTCTGCAGAAACAGAAGGCTGCACAGCAAATAGATAAATTCTGGAGATTCTGTCATCAGAAATACATAATTTAGAACTCACATGTGATGAAATGATAATTCTACAGTGGTTCAATAAATAGATGGATATTCGTTAAGTATCTGAGCCTTAAGCTCTGTTAAATTTAAATACATTAATTTACCTCTCTAGTAATATGTTATCTCGGAGTCTTAGACTGAATTTCTTCATGACCTGATTGAGCTAGGGGCCTTGTCAGTTGAAATCTGGTGAATCTTTTGGACATAGTTTAAGAAATTACTGTCACCAGCTATCCGCTTCTTTCCCCTGCTGTAACTTACGGCAACCGTAGACACCTTGAGCAATCATTTTTTTTTTTAGTTTGTACCTTGCAAAGAAATGCATGTGCGTGGTTTAGCACATAATCTACTCATTCTGTGGTGAAGGTGGTAACTTTCAGCAGAAAGGGGTCATTGGTGGCTGACACATCTTGTGTTTCTTTAGTAAGATTCACCAAAGCTCTTTGTGGGTACCATATGTATGCACATGGAAAGCTGTGCTGGCTCTGAGCTCTGAAGATGGTATCTTGTTAAACTGTGTTATTTTGACCATATTCAGTCATATATCTCAGTCCTTCTCTGCTACATGAGAATCTAACTCTATGTCCAAAGACACAGAGTGGCTTTCCTGAATTTCAATAGTTATTGCAAAAGGGGAAGGCTAGAAGTCATCTATTTTATACTTGACACATGAGTTCAGAAAGTGGAAGAAGAAAGATTAGTGTGGTAAGGATGTGGATGTTTGCCAGATGCATTCTTTATCTTAAACTAAGGTTCTGGAATCATAACTGGAACAAGATAGCATAGCCAGTGGCACAAGTTTTTGAGGCTATGGGTTTTGAACACGTATAATTATTTACTTGCACACTTGTATATATGTAGTGAAAAGTGTGCTGAAGCCTTTGCAGACATACCATCATAATGACATGCTCAGATAAGTTTTGAAAGGTTTTTCCAGTGTTGTCTGTTAAAACATGTGCAGTGTCACCCTGAAACTGAAGAAGCACATGTGCAGAAATCAAGGCAGATGTATCAGTAGAATTAAGATTATTGGAATTGTTTTGCGTCACTTTCATGACGGATCAAGAAGATTTAAATATAAAAAACTATTTATTTCTCGAAACTCCTGCAGACTGTGGCTCGTTGTCTGCAAGCAAAGGGTGTGAAAATCTCAGTCTCACTATAAGGTAGACAAACAGAACAGCAGGGCAGCACCTGCTAAGAATACTGGTCTTTGGACTGGTTGGTCCCAAATGTGTCTGGGTAAGTGTGAGCCAGTATGGCTGGAGGGAAGGTCCAAAGAAGCTGCATGATGCTGCTTAATGAAAGATCAAGGACAAGCTCTGAGCTGAGGAATGTAAAATCCTTCCGGCTGGGACTTGTGCTATGGCCCCTGCTGGGCTCCTTATAACTTGACTTGACTCTAGATTATCCATGGACATTTAATATAATGAAAAAAAGAATTCCAATAATCATAATGCTTCTGCACGTCTGTCTTGCTTTCTGCGTGCTCATTTTGCTGGTTACAAGGTGTGATTCCACACACATGCTAACAGGCGTTGGAAGCAGAAACCTTTAAAAACCTTATGCAGAGCGTCTGTTTGTGAGGGCTCCAGTCCATTGTTTCAAAGAAATGAAATGAATAGGAAATAAGTCATCACAACAGTTGTTTATTGTTTCGATGAGAACAAAGTGCAGACTTGTCCATGGAAGAAAGACCAAAGACACTGTGGGTTTGCAACCTTATGCTCAAATGTCTGAGGTATGTTTCGTTTCACTTTGTTGTGATACCGTTGTATGAAAGAGGGCATTGCAACATGGAAAACGGAGAACACAAGGAAGCAATTCTTTCCTGCTGTTTCCACTTTGCATGAATTTTTAACACCTTTGTTGGAGACCAAATGTCTGGTGTGACTTCAGTCAGGATTCCTCCTGGGCACTTTGCTGAAGCATTTGTAGTTTCCTGTTGCAGTTTGCTGCTTACGTGCAAGTTTAGTTAAAATTAAAAAAAAAAAAAAATTAAGTAACTGCCATCATCTTATTTTTCACCTGCTGAATTTCAGATCTCCATGGTGTTTGTAGGAGGGAAAGTCTTTCCCTCAGGCACTGTGCTCTGTCAGACTGTCCCCACTTTTGGCAAACTCCTGCTGGACTTTGTCTTGTTAAGTTTTTGAGAAATATTTGTACAAAATGATAAACACAGGTGAACTGCTTGTTTATTAGGAGTCTATCTTGCAGAGTTCTTCCTTTCTGGAGAACGGCAATGTCTGAAACGTTCATTTTGCATGTGACAGGTTTGGCCAGTCGAGGTCAGCCTCCTCTTACGGGCCTGGGGGCCGCCAGCCAGTGTCACTCAGCGCTGGGTTAATTGCCCCCAGGGCTGAGCTTGCCCTTGTTGGTCCCACCGCAGCCATCGGGTGGGTTTCTGGGATGCTCTGGGAGAGGATCTGTTTCTCCCTGCCTCCTCACCCCACTGAGACTGGCCCTTGGGAGGGAGAGGAGGTATTTTGCTGTGGGCGCAGTGTGAAGGGCTGGCTATGGGAGCACGGATCCTGGCGGAGGCGGTTAGGTGGAGCGGGTTTTCCTGCAATTGTAGGGGAGATTTTCCTGTTGTGTTTCGGTCACGACTGTCTCGCAGTTGCAGACGCAGTCAGAGCTGCCACAGGATTCCTGGGACAGTGGTGGCTGCTACCGCCTGTCCCGGCTGGGTTGCTGGTGCTTTCCAAGAGGGTCAGCGTGGTCCCTGCCTCTGCAGCAATGTTTCAGCCAGGAGATGCAGGGCGGGATCCAGCGGTGGGTATGCAGCTGGGTGGCTTCTCGGGAGCTGGAGCTGATGCGTATGTGTAGGCTTGCCATTGCAAGTAATTTAGGAAATATTTTATAATGTGTTTAGCAGTTGTAAGGGAGGAGTTGAGGTTTGTTCTGTTGCTGTGATGAATTATCTTTTTGGTACTGAAAATTCAGGAAAAAAAGGAACTTTTTAGCAAAGAGTATTTTTTGTCTTGTGTTTTCAAATAAGAGCTTATTGTTGTTGTGTTAGTTGTTGTAAAACTAGTAAGAGAGATAAGGGGGCATTAGCATCTTCATACTGTTATAAACATCTGGAACTCTATAATTCTGTTTTAAGAATAGCAGATGAAGGCTGAGATACATGTTTACATGAGAAAAATGGAAAAATTCTGGTCATTCCCTAAAGCCTGCTCCACTCCTTGTGCAAAGTCTTTCAAATCCCTCTTGTTTATGTGTAACTGGTGAAGTTACATAACCTAAAGTGATGACGTGCTTAAGTATGATGGCTGAGAGATGATGTTTTTTCAGAGGATGTACTTTTTGGTACTGGTGTGCTCAGAGTGATGGTCTGGTCACTGCAGTTATTTTAAATGCAAGTTCTGTATCCACAAAAGCCCACAAAATGTGCCAGATGTTTAGGAAGATGAGAAGTGTGTGTAGTCCACAGGTACAGCATTTCTGATGTGATTTTCTCAGTACAATATTTCAAGCCGAGCAATTGTCTGAGAACAAGATAAGCTGACATTCAGTCAAGTTTTAAAGTAGGTATTTAACAAGATCCTGGAAAAAGAGCTTGAGGCTAGAGGCTGTGCAGATGCATGCCAGTAATTCTTTCAGAAGTGCTACTCCCTTTATTACGGTAACGGTGACCTGCTTGCTAGCTGACAGGAAACGTATAATTTATTCTAGTTTTTTGAGATAAACTGTGAGACTTTATATGTTGTTGATGAGGAAAGTCTCAAAGGGATGTAATTAAGCTATTGTTTTCTCTTTCCATGCTATCTTAAAAGCTACTAAGCTATTTCATGAGTGACACTGAGAACCTTTTACTTAGGGGGCCTATCTTGGATATTGATACAGTCTTTCAGAAACGACTACTCATTTTAGTTGTTTTCTTCCTAATCCCTTCTGGGATGTTCTGAAGACTACCTGCAGGACAATTAATTTAAGGATGTCAAGTAAACTAGTAAGTAGTCCAACCAAACTAGTAAGTAGTCCAGCCACCTAGAGCAAATAGATTGTTTTCATGTGTACGTATGTGTATGCATACGTGTGCATGTGTTTGGCAGAACACTTAGCCATAGCCAGGTAGTGAAAAAGCATTTTGCACTCATTTCATGAGGCTACTCAACAAGGCCTGTCACACTATCAGGATCTCCTTGAGCATAGTAGAAGAGCTGTACAAACCAAACACTACCCACATCTCAGGGCTGGAGGGAAGTGGGACTCTAAACATCGAAGATACTGTATATTGACAGCTCAAAATGGCAACACTTTCACTTGACAGAGTGAGATTAAATTTAGTACTGGAGCTTCTAGCTATTGCACAGTTTTCTGGTTGATGTCAAGTGAAGCACAGGTAAATTGGATCATTTTTTTTCCTTATCACTTCACTAGCTGAATTAGAAGCTGGTGTTACTTGGTTTCCTAACTTATTTCAGCTCCCAGAGCATCTCTCTGGTCATCAGGAGAGTTTAAAAAGACTAGTGCTATTTACCACTTCAGTTTCTAAGTTGAAAATTATATTGCTGGTACAATGCAGCCCTTTGCTGCTCTTAATTTCTTAGCTTGAAGCAATGAAATTTTGCCACAGTGTGGTTACTAAAAACCTGTGAGGCAAGATTATGTGCCTGTGGTTAATGATTGGTTTTGTCTCAGGTCTTTAAAAAGTCTTTAAAGGATAACATTCTTAAAGGATGTAAAGGCATAGAAGAAAATATTTGAGATCACCAGCATTTATTGTGGTATGTTTCTGTTACATAACACTTTCTCAAGAAACAAAATACATGTGGGTGTGCCTCTGGCAAGCAAAAAAAGCATTACTGGTTCTCTGCAAAAAGCACCAGCTGACATGACTTAGAAAGTTTTCAAGAGAGGTTAAGTGGAAACGTGCCACCTTTTTAGGATTTAGCTTTATTAGCAAGGAATAAAGACTGAGACTTTGCATCTCATTGTGAATGAGGGGTGGTACCTCACTGAACAGGCTGGGTTGGGATGCCAAACCCTTGAGTGTCTTAGGGGGAGAACAGCCAGCTCTTGTTAACCATTACATACAGCTCTGTACTTTCTCTTCTCAGTTGATTTTGCTGTTTTTGTTTTGTGTCCTGGTGTGTCGGGGTCAGAATTTTTACTCATGCAGTAACCATTTTGGGTTATTTGGGTTAATATTGCCATTTGGTAATGTCAGGCGACCTTGAGGAGAGGAGTAGTAAAGTAGTTACTACAATCCTTAGTATTGTGAATGGGAGAAACTTAACCCTTTGAAGCCTGTTAGAGAGCTGCAGTGGGATGGCAGGAAGGACAAGGATGAACAGTTGGAAGGACAAGGGTCTTGAACCTGGTTCATGATATGCAGTATAGGAATGCTACTATTTTGTCAAAAACCTATGAATAAAATACAGAAGTTGAAGTCAGGTTTGTCATGCCAAGCAGGCTGGTCTTAAGATTTAGTGCAGGCTCCCTTACATCTGGTTCTTGGGAACTGTCCCTATGCCTTTCATGTGCAACAGGGACCAGAACCATCCAAAACCAGAAAAATACTCGCTCAGTAGTGTCAGCTGGAAACAGGTTTCTTTGGGATCCTTTTCCTGCAACTCAATTCTGTTTTCTGTGTATCCTTTTGTGTCTTTAAATACAGAGAATGATAGAACTGAGACACATTGGAAGAGAATTATTGGCAGCAAATTTGACTGAACAGGTGATTGTTGAGCTCGTAAGAATAACAAAGAATAGATGTAGATTCTCCATTTTCTTTTTTTTTTTTTTTAAAGCTCAAGAACACTGGAAATCGTTATTTGTTAGTTGATATACTCTTAATTTGTTATGTTCTTAAGTTCCTTTTATATTTGGCATGAAATAAGCACATCTAGACAGTGCAGATCTCTTAATCCTAAAGGTAATTTTTTTTTTTTTTTTTTTTTTTTTTTTTTACCATGAGGATGGTGGAACACTGAAGCAGGTTTCCCAGAGAGGTGGTAGACCTCCCCACCCCTGGAAACATTCAAGGCCAGGTTGGACGGGGCTCTGAGCAACCTAATCTAGTGAAAGGTATCCCTGCTCCTTGCAGGGGGGTTGGACTAGATGGCCTTTAAAGATCTCTTCCAACCCAAACTATTCTATGATTCTATAATCTAAAATAGTTTAAATGAGATGCCTTTAGACATGGCTATTTCTTTCTATTGACTACCAAGGGACCTTACAGAGACCAGTTCAGAAGAATGCCATCCTCTGTGGTTTAGGAACCACTGTGCAGCAAGAGAGGGGAAACGCTAGTTCTGCAAGTGATTTGCTACTATGAGGTATTTGCAGATTTCTGTTCTGGTCTACAGGGCCACAGAATGCTCCTAAAATCATTCTGCCAGTGGAGAACAGGAAACTAGTACCTCCAGGTGGGGTGGCAGAAGCATGCTTATGGTGGCCCCAGGGACACCAGGAGGATGGTAAATGTCTCCACTCCTCTCAGGGTCTGACAAGGGCCCACATGAGAGTTCTGCTCCCCAAATGGAGGAACAGCCCTGTTGGTTCCTATTTTGTTATTCCTGGGCCCAGGAAACCCAAGTTGGGTGTTTCCTGCACCAATGACAGAGGTTTCTGTCAGAGGTCTAAAATAGATTACCTTCAGAGCACAGACATAATTTGTTCCTTATTCTCCACCCTCCCACGGTTTACAGCTAATTTCCCCTTCTAATTACCTGATGACAATCTTGATTTTTAAATACACCATTGATCTTACAGAGTTCAGTCTACTGAGAGTGCAGCGGGCATGAATTAGAAGGAGCTCCTTACTGTTGGACAGTTGGGTGGGTTTTTTTTTGCAATCACCAGAATCTCTTTGTAGTCTTTGCAAATGCAGAGAATATAACTCTGAGAACGTGTGTTCTTTTAAAAAAAAGTCAAAAACCTTTCATAGGCTTTTTTAATGATCACATATGAGGAGTAGAGAGCAGGACAGCGAGAGGCTAACATGGTGTGCCTTGTAATACGATAGGGATAGTTTTATAAAGACAGGGAGCTTTAGTTAGTCAAAAGTGCATCTTGTGGGTAGTTTAAAATCAGAATCCTGTGTGGTGGGTCAGGTCACACCTTCATAGCTGTTGTAGTTCCTGTGACATTTCTTGCTGCTATTTTAAAGGCTCTCTGTGATAAGAAAGCAGACCTCGGGGTTCATCCTTGAGAACTTAAAATGTCATTATCTAGATGGAGGCAATGATTATGAATTTCAGTAGAATTTATGATTCCTTTTACTTAGCTGCAGGGAAGGAATTCATAGGACAACTTGGCAGAAAAAGAATACAATCATTTCTTTAAGCCACCCTAAGATTTTCCCTGAAAACTTGCAGTAGCTTAAGGGCCTCAGCATTTCCAAGCTGCACTAAATTACGTGTCAGTGTGTCTGAACACATATGACTGGAAGGAACTGTGCTGAACTATTTCTGGCTATTTCTGTTGCTGTATCATCTATGCTAAAGATCAGGGAGTACCGTGTCACCTAAGGCATTACACAAGTGAAATTCCCGGCTGGGGAAATTGAAGAGATTTCCAGCTGTACTGTGCAAAAGAAGCCCTATGAAAACTGGTGGGTTTTGGTATTTACTATTTGGGTAAAATTATTTTATCTTCCTTTTGTTGCAGAGTAGCATCCATCATCTAGGAAACTCTTAGCTTGAAACAAGAGAGAAAAATAGTTGTATGGTATATAGCAATTTGTCCCCTTTGGCAAGTTTTTGGGTCTGCTCCAGTCATTGTTTTCCCAATATCCAGACCAAGATGTGAACCTGCTCCCTCAATATTTGTTGTTGTATACTTATGATGTACCCTGGAATAAATACCGATTTCTCAAACGAAGAGTGCAAATTTAGTTGAAGAGGTTTTTGGAACAGACCTTGAGCCATAAATTTGTTAGCAGGTCACTGCTGATACCAGTAGACCTATGCTGATTCATATGTGCTAAAGATTAAACAATCCCTTCCTTTCGGTCCCCTGAAGTACTTAGAGGAAGTATTAAATCTTGTATCTAAAGAATATAAAACTATGAGAGTTATAAGAATATGAAAAAATAAAGGCAAAAAAGCATTCCAAATGTATACTGATGTAGATTTATGTGCACATGTGTAATAGTGTATTTAATACTATAGATAATATTAGATCAGCTATTTATTGATTGCTTTGGGATTTACAAAACATGATCTTTTTTTTTTTTCTTGCCTGTTAGCTTTTGAGGCTTAGTTATTGTTTTGGCTCCCATAAGAAGGAATATGTGATGTTGTGCCAAAGACCTTAATTCTGTGAGATGTTCTTGTCTCATTGAATAACATACAGGATTTGGCTTTTTGAATATATATTCTCTCACTAGCATATGTTTCAACCAGAGAGGCTTTATATCACTGCAAACAGCATAGTAGATATGCTTTTGCTGTATTAATATCCTTTAAATGTTGCAAACAGATATCTCAACATCATGGAAACACTGCATGTAACTTCTAGACAAGGCAGCTAATCATTCTTCTGTCAGTGAAAATGTGTGAATAGGGTAAACTAGTCATTTTCTTTTGCACTGAGTATTTGTTTATGCATATCAGGAGCTGTTGAACAGCACTGTCCTTTGAATATTTATTAACTTGCACTACTTTGATAAAAAACCTGGGAAAACAAGTATTTGCTTTCTTCAGTGTGTATGCAGCTTACTTTCTTTAGCATTATAACAGTTCTCATTAAACATTTCTAAAGAAAAAAAATCTGATTTTTTTATTATTAGTTCCTTTTGTGCTACTTACACAAATTACACTATCTCACTAGCTGTGCTGCTGGTAATTATGAGTATTAGATAGCATCCTGAGCACTCATAGACTTCAGTGTCTGTACTGCAAAAGGTAAAGGCTGTAATTGACTTGGGACAAACTGGGCTATGAAGCAGTCCATTGGTTTAATCACATTTCAGATTTTTATTGAATGTGATGTGAAACAATCACATTCACTTGTTGAAAGGAAAAATTGTTCCAAACACAATTTTGTCTATATCCTAGAACAAGATAGAAAATGACAAAAAGAATAGCATTTTCTTTTCTTCTTTTTTTTTTAGAGCTAATAGAAGAAATTGCAAATATTTTTTTTTAATTGCCCACAGTAGATTTTATGAGAAGAATGTAAACTTAAAATTTTTCATTTTATAGTGCACTTAACAGGAAAACACTGCCGCTTTGAAAACTACAGCTATGTATGTATCCTGCTTAAGCACTTGCCATAGTTTATTCAGGAAGAATGTGTGTGTTGACTGTAATTCTTCTTGTACTATAAACCCAGGATACATATATGTATGCACACCTACATGCATATATACATGCATAACATTTTATTACCTCTCTTATTTAGATGATAATATTTTTAGGTTTAGTTTTATATTTTAGTCATTTCACCTCAGACATTATGTTAATACTTCAGAACACTTCATGTTCTAGTTTGAATGTGCTGAGTTAGGGTGAAGAATGTTCTTTGGCAATATCACGCTAGAGTTACTTTGTTAATACAACAAATGTAAATAATTATCAGTATTATTGATCATCTAGTTAACACCAGCGAAAAACAGATAAACGTAAAGACCATGAGGTCACTAGTTGCCTCTTTGATGAGTGTTGTTAGTTAGGCTGAAATGTCCTATCCAGATCCAACTTTAAAGAATGGTGTTCACCTTCTTGAAGTATTTTATTACTGTAGCATCACTAGATCCTATGGTATTAGTGTTGGATGTTTGTCTTTTTCCCAAGGCGGTTAGCAAGGCAATTGTTTTAGACACTAATTGTGATTTCCTGATTGTCATTTGGGTGCAGAAAGAGTGCTAGCCTGTCTACAGGAGCCATGTAGGGGTATTTGCTGTGAGAAGAGCTCCACGTAGCAATGTGTGGTTTGCAATATCTTTCTAACAGCATGTGATTTCTTTAGAATATATAAATTGTTGCTTCCTGGGAGGAAGTGCTTACAGTTCTAAGTAAGCACTAATCCCCTCACCAAGACTTTCTAGTATTTTTATCCTGCTGCTTCTATGTACTGCTTTCTGTACTTAAAGCGTAGGATCATCCATAACACTAGGACTCCCAGCAATGCAAAATCAGCAGTCAGCCTTCAGGTAGCTCTGGTCTGATTTCAGGGCTACAAAATCACTGGATTTTCCTATAAATAGTAATATTTCAAAAAGTGATGAACTGCATATTTTATGTCCTCATCAGAAAATATGGTTTTGGGCTTTGAGTACTAGGGTCTCATGACGTCAATGGGAACAGTCTTCTGGACTTTGGTAGTATCTCTGATCCATAATTTTTCAAGTATAAAACAAATGGAAGATATAATACAGCACTTTTGCTGCCAGTTATGAAACAGCTCGACAGATTTTTTAATCTATTCAGCTCTACTAGTTCTTAACATACTGAAATTTATCTAGTTCAGCTTTAATTTTAGTTTCTGTCTTGTCTCTCTACTTCTGAAAAGTGTTGGGTGCACTTCGGTGCAGGGGAAGGCAGTAATACCACCTGCAAGATATGTCATGCTTAAATACAAAGATGCTAATTTCACTAGGGTTAGTAGAAGTCTTGCCATGAACTATATTGAGATCAGGATTTCATTTACTGCACTGCTTTGCACATTTTGCATAACTAATCGTTGTGTGCTAGGGAGATGTCAGTTCCAAAGTTACTTAAGTATATTTTTTTGATTTTAAAATAATACTTGTCTTTTGACAATCATTTCTACCTTGATATCTGTTCTTAAAACTACCTCTTGTGAGTAGAGAAATAATACTTCTAATTTCAATATCATTTTGGTAATAGTATAATTTTCTACCAGTATTTCCATATTTTTGCAAATATGAAATTATGTACTCAAAATTCCTTCTTTCCTTTCTGTTTCTGGAGGCTGTTTATGTGGCTTTCTGTTTATGGGCCATGTTGAATGTGGAATACAACCATGTGCATATGTAAACCATGTGTATCAAGTTTCTCCCTAATCTTCCAGTTTACTTTAGCTATGGATTCTCTACCACTCTCAAGGGAAAAAAAAAAAAACAAAAAACCAAAAAAAAACCCCAAAACCCCTCAAACTTAAATACGAAACATTAAGGCAAGGGTCAGTGAGTTTGAAAGATTTTGTAGCTTGATCAGCAGCACACTGTACTTCAGGCACCAACCTAAAAGTGAAAGCAGAATTGCAGTCGATTAAAGAGTAATCTTTGGATCGCCCAGAAAATGCAGCCCCTCTTCAGTGCCTCTTAAAGGACTTATTATTCAGTCCCAGACACAGTGTGTTTTGACTTATTGGCAACTGCAAAAGAAAACAGGGAAATGCCTTTTTGTTTTGTTTTGTTTTGTTTCAGTCACTCAGCTTTGATTACCTTGGAAGATAGTCTCTTATTCCAAGACATTTACAGTCTAAGATCAGATTTTGGCACCCTTACTCATACTGAATAGCATTAGTCAGGGCTAAGCTGCTGCTCATTCAGGTCAGATAGATCAGAATCAGTCAACAATTGAGATGGGGATGTTTCTGTGGAGCTATGACAGTGATTCAAACATCTTCCCATGAGGCAGTGATGCAAATGTTTTTCTGCTGGTTTTATCTGTTTATCTGTACCTCTCTTTTGTATGAGTACCATAAAAAAAAGCCTTTGGTTGAAAAAAAAAAATACGGAGGTTTTAGGAAGGAAACTGAATGAATTAAAGTTTTTGGCACAGAAAGGAGCAGGAGGGATTTTGTGCAGAAAGGATAGTGTGGAAGAAAGCCCCATAACTCAAATACAGCCCTAAAAAACAAACCTGAAAGGTTGGCAGGTTTTCACTGCCAATAGATGAGCAATGATTAGTTGGCCTTTTTAAAATGTTGTCTCCTGCCAGGCCGAAATCCCCTTCTCCTATTTCCAGCACAACATTCAGCCTGCAGGATAAGTGGATGATGAGGTACACAGTTGTGGTGTGGAAGGGATTCAAACAATGTGAATGAGATTTTGATCTTCTGGGACTTCTGTGATACAGAGAGTGAAGAAGAGGAAAGACAAACCATTCTTCATTTGCAGAAAAGGTTTTCATATTTTCTGCACTGTGTAGCTGTGGCTAAGGAGAGAGGAGGGGAGTTGTCTTCCTGCTAATATCAAATTGCCACGCCTTTAATTTTGACCAGATGCACCATGCAATTATGGTAGCTGATGGATAGTTATAAATTAATTAGTCTTTGGCAAACTGAACTTTGTTTCAAGTAAGATCAGTGTCACAGAATATACAGGAAAGCAAGTTTTGTGATGGGGTCAGTGCATTTTTAAAATATTCACATAATGAGTATTTCTTGGCAGAATGAAAGGGTGCATTAGTGCAAAGAGGCAAAGAATCCTAATTTCTAAGCATACCTCTGGAATAGATGCCTTAGTGCTCTTCCCACAGAGCAAGGAGTACTAAATACTGATGGGCATCTGAACCTTTCCTCTGTTTGCTGAACTTTCCTTTTTGCGGTGGTTCATACTGGGGTTATAGGTAGCATTCCTGTCACTGCTACTATGCTCCCCACACTAATTGTCATGAAGGACAGAAGGTTCAAGCACACTGGGTTCCCAAGGCTGCTAATGAGCCCTGGGCTCTCCTCACCCTTAATGAACCAAGGTTTGTTTGCGGGGATTCTTGTCCATCCCTCCTTTTCCCTGGTCAGGGGAGGAGGCAAGAGTTCACACAACCAAACAATGACTTTACAGTGTAAAGACCATGCAGCTGTGCCATCTGAAGCTGTCCTCGGTTATGAGCAACAAAGCTTAAATAGATTGTACTGTGAAGAGGTACAGCTCTGTGAGTGTGAAGCATAGCTTTTGCTTCTGCTTCACTGACCCGTCTGCTTGCAGCAGCGATGGGCCCTTGATGGGAGCTGAGGCAGGGAGAGCTGTGTGGGGCGACTCATTCAAAACCAGTCTTTGTAACGCCGAGCACAGGAAAGGAAACAAAATGAAGTTTCAGTTGATCTCTGACAGGGGTGTACTGCTGCGTTCTCCAGAAAAACCCATGCCCTCCATTTAGAAGTCATTGATTCCTAATCCACTTCAGGTGATTAATAAGGCCACTAAAGAAAGCGGTAGTTTGTAAATTTTAGCAATAGTGAGTACTCACACAAAAGCACATATGCACACAAACCCCTAAGCAAATCACACATTTCACTGTCTTACTCTCTAGATGCTCTTGGTTAGGATCATCAGAAATCTGGGCTAAACTGCTGTTTGTCATTTACTTCATCTACCTTTCTTTAGGCGTTTCAATTGCAACATTATGTGATCCTCTGGCTATATTTATCTTTCTACAAATATGTCTGTGATATATGTTTGTGTATATCTGTACCGGTACATGTGCATAAAAATGCAGGTACATAAATAGTTGTGTATATTCTTGAAAAACATAGGAGGAGTATATTAGTATATGAGAGATATATATTATTTGTAAAAATATCACATGCTTTCCTAGAAACAGTATTCCATGCATATATTCAGATAGATTTTTACGCAGGTAAATACAGACGTACTCTAAATGCTGTGCTATTGCTAGAGTAGCAAATGCAAATTTCCACCTGAGAAAATAACTCTGTTAATTGTAATAGCAAAGAGAGATTTAAGGTTATGGGTTATAATAATCTGCACTAATCCTTGCACAATGCTATACAAAGGTGAAGTTTTTACAAGAAGTTTGACTACTAGATTAGAGAAGCCAAAAGCAGCATCTGCAGAATAAATCTAATTTTGCTGTAATAGGCTGTTTGAAGGTCATCATTCTGAGTTTTAATAATGCACAGAAACATCTGCTGTTTTCCTCGATCGCATAGGAATGGGAAAGGGAAAGAAATTAAGAAGGAGCTTTTGTTTTGCACTCTTAAGTGAACAGAGGCAAGACAAAAATAAAGCCATCCAGTTTTAAATACCTTGATGTGTGCATGTACAGGTTCAAAACTTTAGATTTCTTGCCTGCCCGGCGTGGTGGGTCGTTAGCCCTGGGAGCAGTGGCGAAAGTTGACAACCCCCCATGGCTGACCCCTCATGTTCTCTCTAGGCTAATTGAATTTTACGTGTGTTTCCAGATAGCTGATCAGCTTCCCTGGATTTCGCTGACACCACAAGAAAGCTTTGCCTGAAGATGGAAACACTGGAGTCGGAACTGACCTGCCCTATCTGTCTGGAGCTGTTTGAAGACCCGCTGCTGCTGCCTTGCGCTCACAGCCTCTGCTTCAACTGCGCGCACCGCATCCTGGTCTCCCACTGCGCCACCAACGAGCCCGTGGAGTCAATCACCGCCTTCCAGTGCCCGACCTGCCGCTATGTCATCACCCTCAGCCAGCGCGGTCTAGACGGGCTGAAGCGCAACGTCACTCTGCAGAACATCATCGACAGGTTTCAGAAAGCCTCAGTCAGCGGGCCTAATTCCCCCAGCGAGACCCGCCGGGAGCGGGCATTCGATAGCAACAGCATGTCGTCCTGTGAGAAGGTCCTCTGCCAGTTCTGCGACCAGGACCCTGCCCAGGAGGCAGTGAAAACCTGCGTTACCTGCGAGGTGTCCTACTGCGAGGAGTGCCTGAAAGCCACTCACCCCAACAAGAAGCCATTTACCGGCCACCGGCTCATCGAGCCCATCCCGGACTCTCACATCAGGGGATTAATGTGCTTGGAGCACGAGGATGAGAAAGTTAACATGTACTGTGTGACTGACGACCAGTTAATCTGTGCCTTGTGTAAACTGGTTGGGCGACACCGTGACCATCAAGTGGCAGCTTTAAGTGAGCGCTACGACAAGCTAAAGGTTAGTGCTACGTGTCAGCCTTTCTAGCCAAGCAGCATGTGGTTGGGAGGGAAAGCACCCGTAGGTTGCATGCTAAATTCCTCATTTGGGCAGGGGTTGGGAAAGAGAGGTGTGTGGTCTCAAATCGAACCAGGTACACATACAGATCTGTATGTGCATTTGCTTATCGACACTGAAAAGGTGTTGGATTTTGCTTAAGGAAAGATTCCTCAGTTGTGCTTTGCTTTCTTTATAGGTATCACAAGGAATATGCAGCGTATACTACTTGTTTAGGTGAATTTTCGTATCTACCTACAGCTTTATTTGTGGCAGCTGGCAAGGTTTAGTCCTGACTGCACATACACAGGCGCTGACTGAAATGTCATATGCTCTGCTGTTGATTATTTTTCATTTGGTTGCTTTCATTGTGAAAAGCCCTTTGCATCCCTGCTAACAGGCAATGCATTTATCCGTGCTGGCTTCAGGGATGGCAGCTGGCCATCCAGCCAGGGAAGCCGAATGCCGGCTCCACTATTCCTGCACTGCCTCCCACATGGGCTCGCAGGTGGCGTGGTCCGGGAAACAAAATAAAAATTGTTTCTCAGCTTCTTGTGGCATTCCCACGGTTCAGCGAGCTGCTGGCACATCCCCTGCCAGGTAGCCAGGCGGCTCTGGCAGCCCCCTGGCCCCACACAGGATGCCCTGGGTGGGGTGGGAGTGGGTGACCGGCTGTCAGGGTGCTGTGACGGCTCTCTAGGCGGCTGGCGTAGGCAGAGCTCCCACTGAACAGCAAGGTCATGCTGAGTGGCCTCCCACCCACATGGGTGTAGGTTCTTCGCACTCCTAGGTGCTGCTGTAGAGCACAGGCAGGGATTAAGCATCCCACACTTCCCTCCCTCCGCTCCATCCAGACGGGCTGTGTGTGCCTGTACACGGCTGGCGGGAATTTTTTAAAGATGTTCTGCAGTTGAGAAACCACAAGTGTGGAGGGCAAAGGGCGAAATTCTCACTCGGAATTTCGGAGGTGAAAAAAGAAATAGAATTAATAGTTTTAATTAATGGGGAGGGTTTTCTTCAATGCCTTCAGACAAAAATTAGCTGCAACCGTGTCTATGATAACTTTATGTGAGCACAGCTGAAATCTGCATACACATGCTGTGTGGATTTTGTGCCTCTATGCATATGCAAACATGCAGATCATATTCTGTGATTATATTAACATAACGAAAGACACTTCTTTACCTGGACTTCATAGCTTCCTTTCACCTCTTAAAGACTTTTTTATTTACTAAGGAGGAGTTGTTATTTTTGCTTTCATTTTGTTCTAAACTAGTTTATTATTTTAATAGATAAATGTTTAGTCATTGATAAAACAGGGCATGGATTATAAATGTGAATAGAAGATGCATGGATTTACAGAGTTTTTCAATAATCCAATGGGTTTATACACTTAACAGGTGCTACTATTTAGTAAGCTAACAGTGTATTGTTTATAAACTTTATATGAGTAGGAATACACTACTTAACATGAAATACCTTCAACATTAAATAATGGATAAGTATATTTTTGAGGATGTAAAAATGTACTAAACCTTTCTTAGTGTTGATGTACATAGATACAGCAAGTCTTGACAGAAGACTTGAAAACGCATGCATCTTCATTTGCGATCTTTGACATACTGTTGCAGATAGTTAGGAAAAAAAAAAAGAGGGTATTTTTGCATGACCTATGACTTTTCTGTGCAAAGATGCCTAAGAAAACTGAGAAAGGGCATCTCAGGCAAGTACATTCACATTAGATGTTACCGAGTTTAGCTCACTTTCAAGAAGCCTAATTAAGTACTTTTCAGCAGCCTCCTTGAAGAATAATTCAAGCACTAATTTAATGGTTAGCATAGATCTGAGTCAAATAACTCATTCCTTATAAGGGCAACTTGTACCATTGTTTATAATATCTGTATGATTTTTTTGAGACATGGACTTTCTTTCTACCCAAACTACCTGAAAGTAGTTTACACGGACAATTATTATTCAACATGAAATCCAGTTCCTATCCTCTTTGTCATGAAGCAGCCTATTTCACTTTGCTAATGCCCGTGACTACATCAATCATGCCAATTACACCAGCGATTATGACACATTTATGCTCTGAGCTCAGGAACAGTAGGCTAGGTGGTTTCCATCCAGATTCAGTGTCCATTCTCTGTTCATAAGAAGGTAATCTGAAAACTATGTATTTCCTTTCCTCATTGCCTCTTCTGTCTCAGAAATTTGTGCTGTTTTCTGTATCAAACTCCAAGAGTGAGATTTTCAGTTCAGTAGATTGGCACTTATCTCTCAGGAGTAAAGGAACGATACCTGTTCACACCACTGTTTGGTAGCTGATGGACAAGAATTTCAGGTCCATTTTCATGTTCAGGCCACCTCCTTCATAAATGGTGATACGACCTCTTGAGTCACTTGTCATGCTGCTAATGTAAATCTTAGGTACAAGCTTGCAGATGGTCTTTGTTAACTTACAGATAATGTGCACGTGCCATTGGAAAATTCAGTGTTCAAGTGGATCAGAATATCCCCACCTGAAAAAAACAAATTGTTGCTTGCTTTATTGGTGCTGCAGGTTTTTAAAATATGTGGGGTTTGATAGCTAGGCTACCTAAATCTTTAAAGAAAATTCTGAATGGAGGAATGTGCAGTAGCCAGTAGTGTAGTGGATTCATTCAAAAATGTGTGATTAATTGTATCTTTAAAAAAGAAAAGCAAAACTGCTTGAAGTGACACTTTCTTTCTTGTGATTTTTCTTTTTAAATTGGCACATTGTTGATGCTAACAGCAGCAACTGGTGTTGCTCTGAGTGTCAAGCTATGCTAATTACTCGCATTCTCTTCCAGCGCTGTTACTAATTATTTAAACAGTATCTCACCCTTCATTTAGCAAAGGACAAAAGATAGCATTTCAGTCTAGCTCCTTTTGTGGCAAAAATGAAACTCCTTAATTAGGAGTTCTGTATACTTGTCCAATAGAGGCATCTATGCTGAAGTGTGTTTAACAGTCAATGTAATAGCAATTGTGGACATCTGAAAATGAGAAAGTGTTTTTCTTTTGCAACTGTGCCTCCAACCCTGAGAGGTGCTTTTCTTTCTCAACTTGTACTGGGGCAGAGGTGCTTGAGAGCACTTGTCTTCTTCCAGGAGCAGTCCTTTCTTGCTTAGCTACACAACCATGTGATATACCTTCACGCCTATAGTTGGTTTAGTGTTTATGGATGCATTGTTGTTTTTTTTTTTAAGTAGATCATAGACAGATGCATATTAAAAATGGAAAAACAATAAACCATGACCAAAACAAATATCCCAGAGATACACTGAATTTATGAGGTGGTGGTCAAAATGGTGGTAGAAATTAGAAATAATTTCTAGCTGCATGAACAACGAGAGCTTTAAAAATAGAAAGTGCAAATGCTTATGCTTACCCCACTATATTACCTCAAAGAAAATATTTATAGCTAATTACTTGTGATACTGATTCTTTGGTTTTTGTCTTGTTGCAATTGAAAGGAAAAGACAATTGAAACGTACATTCATTTTTTTTTTCAAAGAAAATTCATGGAAATCACCATTGTTGTATAGATATATTTATTCTCAAGAAAATTACAAGAAAAATAAAAATATAAGATCTTTTTTGAACAAGAGAGAATATTTTAGGGGAATTTACAAACTGTGGATGAAAATCATATTGTTCATTTAATATTAGCAAAGAGCCATGAAGAGATGTAACAAAAGAGGAAGCCAGACGGTAAACCATATTTTTAAATGGTATAAAGCCAGCATAATTCCATTGAAATTAATGTTTTAACTCACCTTCATATTTACTGAGAATCTCGCCGCTGACACATATATTCTTGCCAAAAAAATAATTCTGGCACAATTTTTCTACTGCTTAGTCAAGACAGATCTTTTTTGAATCAAACCGCTGTAGGTTAGCTGTGGTTCTCCCTGTTTTTGTCTGAATTTTATTAGTCCTGACGTGTATTGGGCATGTTTAGGAAGGCAAAGCAGCCCTCTGAATGGCACTCAGCAATTCCAGGAACAAAAGGGAGCTTCTTATTTGTGTGGTTTTCATCTAGGTTTAGTGGCAGAATCCATACACATGTATCTTTCCAACACTGTTGATTTAGGATGCAAAGGTTCCGTTTTCTACGGTGCATCAATTCAATTACTCACAAATATTTTTTTTGGTGGGAAGCAGCCATAAATTGTTTCCATGTAGGGAGAATTGCATTCAACTCATATAAGCCTACTTTGACTGTATAAAGGTAGGAGACTTTGTCAAGACCACAGCTTCTACAAATAGAGCACAAAAATATGTTTGCTTCCCTGCTGTATATTATGAAATTTTAAACTTTTCATATTTAAATGTCTTTTCAGTGAGGCCAGAAAAATATGTGTTGAAGCTTTCCAACCATTTTTATTTAGCATTTTGAATTATGCACATACAGGTAAATATCTGTCTATACACATTTTATTCATTTTATGTGCATCTTTATAGTGCTTGTGTTAGTACATAAAGGCAATACTACATATATTTGCATGTATGTGTATGTAGACTTGTTTTCCTTGCATAGAAATACATGTAATTTCTAGCAATGTCTAAAGTCATTAAAATCTAGAATCTTGAATTTGAATAAATAGATATATGCCTATATTTTAAGTAAATATATACAGTTTCATATATATGTGTAGGTTAGTAAAAATATTTTGATCACATATGTATATAAATTACACGTTATTTGTTTTACTTGGCATCCATTTTTATTATTCCATGCATCTATCTTTTTTAAGCAGCTGAATATTTTCACATCTAAATTTATAGTTTCCCTATGTACACCTAACTTTACTAACTTCCTATTTAGTGGAAGCAATTTACACTAAAAAAAGGGGGTAATGGTTTCAAAATAGAGGGAGGTAGATTTAGATTAGATATTAGGAATTTTTTTTTCCCATGAGGGTGGTGAAACACTGGAACAGGTTGCCCAGAGAGGTGGTGGATGCCCCATCCCTGGAAACGTTCAAGGCCAGGTTGGATGGGGCTCTGAGCAACCTGATCTGGCTGGAGATCTCCCTACTCCTTGCAGTGGGGTTGGACTAGATAACCTTTGAAGGTCCTTTCCAATCCTAACCATTCTTTGATTCTATATGTAAAGACATAGTATGTCAGTGTTATAGTGATATGTGTTATTAAACATTTACATAACTGGCACTTTTCCTTACATTGTACTCAATAGATTCAGAGTGTAGAAAGTTACTTTCTGTAGTGCCAATTATGCAGGTTTAGTATACAGGTAAACTACTGTAGCCAACCTGACAAAATGTGGAACTTGTGGACTTTCATTATTATTAGATTAGATGCAGCTCAACACTATCATTAGATTAGATACTACTTGGCAGATATTTCAGTGTATTAATTTTTTATGAAGTCAAAATGATGAATGGTCACATCTATTAGTAAGCAATATTATCTGATATTACTTAAGCCAGAAACAGATGCAAAAATGTAACTAACTGGCTGTGCTTCAGTATTTGCAAAGATCCAAAAATATTAAGTTTTTTCATGGAAGGTGATCGATGCAGGAATGAACTATTTTACTACAAAGGTTTTCCACCTGCACTTATTTGATTATGTTAATAGATATAAATATTAAGGCAGACTTTAGAACATACTCTCTTTAGTCAAATGTTGTCTCAAGAGGCTGTGTTTCCTCCAGCTGGTATTTCTTTGTTAGAGTTTAGAAGAAAAATATAAAATGTCAATACAATGATAACAACATTGGGGAGGGGTGTTTTGGTAAATTTTAGAATGTTTTAGCCTTGTTTGAAGTTCCTTGTCTTTATGATGGTGGATAATGAACTCTGACTTTACCATAGTTATAAATAAAGTACTATAAGATTTTTTTTTTATTTTATATTCTGAAGATCTGTTCAATAATACAAGCCATAGTTTTTTAAAACTCACTTTCACAAATTTAACAGTTGGCAAATCTTTCAAAAATATTTGCATACTACTTATTTCCTTCAATTTTTAGTGGAAATTATGGCATTGAAGGCATAATCTATTCAGGAAGAACAAGATAATTAAATAAAACCGTAAATAGTATGGCATTATCATCTTTGTTCTCATGACTCCGGTTTCCACAGAAGCCAGACCAGGCATTAAGTAAAAAGTATTTTCATAGTTTTCCATGGATCTTGTCCAAACTGTTCAGACAATGGACTTTAAGTCCATGTTCTAGCTCTGAATTTGCTTATTGTAATGACCTCCTGAATGGCCTTTCATTGCTTATGTGGTTTTAGATAATACGATGCTTGAGAGTTGGAGGTTGGATATAGTGCATTACAGATACTGCCTCAGAATGAGAATTTGTGTTTAAATAATAAATAATAAAGCAATAAAAAATAAAGCAATAAAAATGGAAATGAAGCCAATAGGTGAGGTTAAGGGCAAATAACGAACTCCTTTAGAACATTTAGTGATGGGCACAGGCTGACCCTTTCTTTGGGAAATGTAGTGTCTGCCTACCAGGGTATACAAAGATAGAGCTGGTAACAGGAAAAGTTACAAG
This sequence comes from Chlamydotis macqueenii, assembly GCF_036417535.1. Lineage (NCBI taxonomy): Eukaryota > Metazoa > Chordata > Aves > Otidiformes > Otididae > Chlamydotis > Chlamydotis macqueenii. The sequence goes on from NC_141556.1 coordinate 137,090,006, forward strand.
CAAGTGACCTTTCAAAGGCAGAACAATTACGGGTTTTAGCATAACAGTTCGTTTTCTTATAACTGATAAATAGAATAAGTGAGCTAATTCTTTTAGTGCTTTATCAGGGAGTGATAAAGCTAGTTGGGTGAGTACAGCTAACAAGACTTACCATGGACAGCAGGCTAAATCTCGCACTCTTTGATGGCATTGAGAGGTGTGTGGAAGAGTATGAATATGTATGTCTATATGTTAGGTATGTATATTCTGAACTTATTTTGAGGTATAACCTTATTTTAATGCAAATTTAAAAAAAAAGTGACAGAAAATACATTCAGACAAAGCTGAAGGTGGTTAATAGCATGCTTTAAATTGGAAAAAAAAAACCCACCCCAAATCCTGGATGTATCTCCCAAATAAGAACTGCAGAACACTCAATATTCAGATTTCTCTGAAGCTGAATTTAATATGTTCAATTACTCCATGAAGAGAAATCCAAATCACTTTAACTCTGCCCTGTAATGGCACACAATCATAGAAGCACGATTAAAGCATTTTAGTTCTTCATCTTATGTTGAACAATTTGCATGACCTGTTTTATATATATATCTATATAGATATATATGTATTGTCTGACTTAAAACAAAAATCCAGCAATTATTTCAGTACACTGCTTTTTATTTCAGTCTTTACAAGTGTACATCTAGTATGATTCTCTTTGGCCTTTTTTTTTTTCAGGAAAATGTACGCTGCCTAGCAAAATGGTAGTACTTGCATGTATCCTCAGCACTCTGAAACTGTACATAGGGGTTCATACCAATCAGATGTGTCTAATTTGGAAAGCCTGAATAGTCCATGGAGAGGGAAGCTCCTCCAGAATGTCATGGACTGGAAAGCTGTATTGGGTTGCTAAAGCACGCTTTGGACTCAAAGCCTGATATGGGTGATAAGACCGTGTGTTCCCTCTTTCTCCCATGTCTATTTATCTCTTCCCAAATTCAGCCATCCAGCCCCCTATCTCCCTTGGCATCCCTTGACCCTTCACGCAGGAAGCCTTTTATTTTGCTGGTGGGGACGTTGTTTCCCCTGAGACTCAGCACTCACACCAAGGATGTGGGGGCAAGGGGACTCCTGTCCTTCACAGCTTTCACGTCTCCTTTATAATGCACTCTCGCAAATCAGATAGAGCCTGCTCTCTTGTCCAGCTATCTAAAGTCAGTGAAAAACTAAGGAGGAGAAAAGAAAATATAAATTTAGATGATTTTATTATAGTGTGACTATATTGAGTTATACCTAGACCTTCTGTAAATGCTTACGTAAGCAATTCTTGCCCCTTTACAGTATAAATGCTTAATTGAAAGTGCATTGTCTCAATCAGTAAAATGCTTAGAACATGCTAGGTAGTCAATAAATAAGTAATATATCACTGACTTTCTTGATGATGTTCCTTGATGGTGCCAGCAGGATTTCTTTTTATGATAGCCTTTTCTTCTTTAGTTTCTCCAGACTGGAGTGGAAGTATCACTTGTTTTACAAATGTCTCCTTTGTGTGGGCTGTTGGCCCTATGCAATATCCCAGTTTACGACTGTGGAAGAGGAGCATATACAGGGTTGTTTTAGTGCCTTTGACAAAAGCACTCAAGGGACTGGAGCTCTGCGCTGCCTCTGTACCTTACAGGTGCCCTCTGTTAGAGCTTACTGACCCGCTTTCAGCTGTCCCAAGTTGCCAAGATGTGAGACTTAGTCATAGCTAGAATTACACTGCAGAATTTGGAAAAATCTGTGCTGCCTGCTAGCGCTTGTGTCTTTGCAAATACGCCATGTCTCCTCTGAAAGAGCTCCATGAGATTCTGATTGCTGAAAATTGAAAAGGGAAGAAGAGACAAGCAATAAGTCCATAGTCAGGAGTATGTTTCTGTAGATGTATTTCCTCATCCATCTCAATTACAATATTATTGCACTTCCAGAATTTTTGGGCTATTTACCTGTTTGTATTGAATGAATGCTCAAAGCTGCATCAGTTTGACTTTGAAAGCAAAAGGGTTTGGTGGTTTGGATTTTCTTCCATGCTCACAACATTTGCTTTTTTGGAGAAATGAAAGTTTCCTTCTAAAATGTAATCTCAGTCTTCTCTTCCGAAACTTTGTAATTTCAGCTTCCTGTTGGCCATATGTTGGCCATAATAACATAAAGTTGCAGCATGATCCTTTAATTATATTTTACAGAAAAGGAGTATCAAACTCAGCACAGATGAGAAATGTAATGGGAGTGCCTATGGCTAACTTCTTCCTTGGTGATTTATCTGTTCATTTACTTGTGATATTGAGAATGATCTTCTAAACTATGACAGACTCCTCATCAGACCGCCCGTAGCCTTCTACTGACCCACAGAACACTGTCTTTAGAAACTGAATGCTGAAGATTTGGAAAAGCAAGAATATTTTTGTGGAGTAATATACCATATACAACTTCATAGCTATAGCAATATACAACTTCATATCTGTACGGAAGTTGCAGGTTTTTTTTAAGGAAAAAAAAAAGAGGAAATCTCTGTGGGCATTTGTTTTTTGACTTTGCAATAGGCAGTATTACACTGTACTATCATCTGCCAACTGCGTCTGTAAAGAACAGAAATTATTTCACTATGGTAATTCCCAAAGGCTCAATTCAAAAAAAGTCCTATAATATAAGATCTTATACAAGTATATGAGATGTAATCTCAGCTTCAAGGAATATTTATTCAACTGTGCTTAGAACAAAATACGAAAGCAAGCATGCCAGATACGTAGAAATTTTATACGGTCACAGTAATATTCAGGCAAGCTATTGGCATTATGTAATGAGTAAGATGAAATTAGAAAAAAAAAAAGGTAAATTAATACTGACTAGTTCCACTAGTCAGCAGAGACACTACTATTTGATGTCTTATAATTATTCTGGTTTGAAATACAATAGCCTCACTCCCCCTTGTCACTGCACTGAAAGACCTGGATTCTTGTGCCCTTCATCTAGGAGAAGAGGTCCCAGTGCAACTCCTGGCTCTGTATGTCCTGTCTTATGTGCCAGTCTAATAACAAATCAGTTCTGATGTCCAAACTGATGCTAACACACTGTTATAACAGTACTCTCTATTGACTAAAAGGTTATGATCCCCAAATTTGAAAAAAGAACTGAAATACGAGATTCCAAAATATGAGAGAACATCTATCTCATATCTTATTATCTTTTTTTCCAAAGAGTGCTCTAAATAGAATGAAAATAGAAACCTGGTACAATGAGAAGGAGTATTTTATATAACATATGCAACAGGTCATATAAATTACAATAAATAGTAATAAAATGTATAGTCTTTTTTTAAAAAGCTAAAAAGTACAAAGAGGCCTTTTCAATGCCATACGGCACAAATAATTTCTTACACTATTACTTAATGTAGGCTCACCAGTTGTGGGGGATAAATCACTGTTAATACCCAGACAGATGAAGATGGGAATAGCAATGTGCTATTAGGCCGAGTGAAGAGATGGGAGCGAGCGGGGGACGGAGCTCTTGGGTCCCAGGACTAATGTCAGGATGGGATTGTTAATATGCCTCTTGTCCAGGGGTATGCTTAAAATCATAAGCCACTTTAGGATTTTTTTCTGCATTGTTTCATGTAATTCCACCTGTAATTCACACACATTTTGAAATACATACTTTAAAGGTATTAAACTTCTGGTTTTGCGTCCCTGCTCCTTGCAGGGGGGTTGGACTAGATGACCTTTAAAGGTCCCTTCCAACCCAAACCATTCTATGATTCTGTGATTCTAGGTTAAACACTAACCTGTACAGCTACAAATAAGCTGGAAGATCTGTGATGGCAGATAGTATGGGAAGATTTCTTAGCACACTCAGAGTATCAGAGCTGGAGGAAACAATGGCTGATTTGAAGCTGGTGAAGAAAAACAATAACGAAAGTGCTTCCCTGATCAGAATAATCCAGCTTTTCTCTTTTCTTTAAAAGTATCCACATATATGCAAACAAAACTTAAGACTTGTTCAGCTCTCCTGTTTACCCCATGCAGTTTATATTGAGATTTCACGCTGTCTATGAATAGCAATGTCAATTCAAGTTTGTAATTTATTTGAATGCCAGAGAAATTTTCCATATTTAAGTCTAGCTGATAGGTAAAAATAGTTAAGAAAAGGTAAGAAAGAAAAGACATCATCTTTCATTGACTACTACAGAAACAAAAACATCCTGTGGCAAAGTAAAAGAGAAGAATCTATGTTGCTGTGTGGGTTATATAGGTTAATCTTCCCTTGGTAAGTGCCAGTGCTTTACTCTAAGACCGGCTGGCAGTTGCTGTAGGTTCCCGTGTTACAGTAGCCTCCCGACTGAAACTCATCTCTGCGCTTCTGGAGATGTGCTGGCTATTTTGAAATGTCAGGCTATACGCCCGAGATTTACTATGATACAGTCAAACTTTAAAAGAGATTAAAGATGGGCAGCTGTTCACAACATATGTGTCTTGTGGCAGAAGCATTAAGCAGACTCGTTAGGCTACAGCTAATGACAGTGTGTGCAAACTTTATTTCCAGATTAAGCCAGCAGCATATGGAGAATATAACTCATTCACACTGAGCACTATCTATCTTGATAGTAAGTTACTAAAGAGAAGAAAACATATTGGTCAGTGTATGGATGATGGTTCATCTGAGTAGGTATTTAAAAGGTTTCATTTGTGACCCAAAGACTCTAAACGCATACATGCAAGAAATGCTTGGGAGAGAAAGCCCCTGTGTTTTTCCAGAAGTCGTGGACCTCCTGCTTGCTGTATGGTCTTTCCTATGGTTCCTGCTTCCCCTGTGTAGACGACTGCTGGGGTCTGCTGGGGCAGTGGGTCTCTCCAGAATGGCCCTACCAACGCTGGGGCTTTCCCATTGCACAGGGTGTTCTTCCACTTGGCAGGAGTGAGCTGCATTTGTTTTTCTGTAAGTGCTTGCTATTGGAAGGCTAGCACTGAGGCTTAAAATCCATATGGATATTGAAAACTCAGCCATATGAGGGAGCTCCTACAATGAGGCCCTTTTTCGTCCCAAGGGGTGATAGGTGCCCACTTACCAAAAGCACCCACTTGAGGTGCCTGCTGAGGTTATGCAAACTTTGAGTGAATTTATATGATGATGCAATCTTTCCTTTCATATGCCTTAAGTATGAGCAGGTGTTGTTCTCTCCTCTGCATTTGATTACAACCCTCAACTTAAAAAACATGCTGCAACTTGGGGGGAAGGAGCATTATATTAGACATACAATAATGTTTTCACCCTCTTTTGAGCATTTCTTATGATCATTCTTGAGGAAACAGTGACCTTTCCATTCAGATCCACCAATTAGAGCAGCAACCATGAAGCTTTTCTGTGGTTTTTACCTTGTCTTTCCCTCCGCTGAATTAGCTTTCTTTTCAGGCTTGGAAGGCACGTGCTTCAGCTCTCCTGAAATTCTGATGCATTGAAATTCTTATGCAGGCAGGATGCTATGGATTACTGTAGTTCTTTTTGGATAAGAATATTACCAGAGGAACCTTTTTTACTCCTTTAATTTACTTGATTAAGTCCAGCTTTGTCTATATTTATAGAAATTGAAAACCTTTGTCTGAACATATAGTGAATTACCCTAATTAATAGCACCTCTTTAGAGTAATACTTTTCTTGCAATGTCTTTTGTTAAAAGAGGCTGGGTAAAGAGAATGATAAGCTAATAAGACATTTTTCTGAACACCTGAAAAACATTTAAATGAAGTCTGAATTTTGAGCAGTTTTAAATGGATTCTTCCTCTGCCTAAATCAATTTGCATGTTCTTACTTGAAAGCAATGTAATTCTTCTGTCAAATATATCACTACTACTCTTTAGGAAAGATCAAAGAAACAAACAAGCAAACAAAACCAATTTGGAGTTCTGCTCTTAAATCTCATAATGTTTATTTCTAGGACTGTTTAAGTCAGTGAAGGCTTTAGAGTTTAATGCGTTAAAATATCAAAATAATTTTTAATAAATTAGGAAGCTATTTTAGTCTAATTGTTGCCTCTATTCTGTGCAGAGTGTTTGCAGTATAGACTTACAAGTAAATTGTTGGGTTACAAGTAAATGATTGTCACAAGTTACAAATTCAGATGTAGGAGAGCTTTTGTGATGACTCTGCTCATAATTAGCAATGAAACTCTCACTCCAGGGAAGAAAACAAGAGTAAAGTAAAGGGGATGTTGCTTAGTTTTTACTTTTTTTTTTTTTTTTTTTTTTTTTTTTTACTGACATATCCTAAGCATGGTAGGAACCTCAGTTTATCCTGAAGTTCAAGATCAGAGTGTCTCATTGAAAGACTCCTGATTGCTGAACAGGCTCTGAATCTGCTGTCACATGTGTTCCTTGGAGGAACTCATTTCCTTCCTGAGGAGGTCTGCAAGGTCAGGCAAATATCCGATCTTGGAAGCTGCCTGTCTCAAGGCTGCTCTCTCTGAGTCATTATTTGTACAGAAAAATTCAAAGGAAAAGTCTGTTAGAAGCCGTGGAATGCATAGCTAAGTGCTTCAGTAATGGGAAGCCATTTTAAACTGGGCATGTCACATAAAAGAGAAGTGTTTTGAAGCTTTGGGGTTTTGTTCTTTTATATAGTATATATGTAACTTCAATATTTTGTTTAAGAGTCAGAATTCATGTAATTGGTTTCTAGTGTTGTGAAGCAGTAACAGCTTGGTCGTGTGAGTAAAAGGCCTCCAGTTCAGCCTTGAAAAATTGGACCTTAAAAATTTGGTCCACCATTTTCCCCCTCCTGTAGTAGTGCATCTCTACCTCCTCCTCAGCATCTGTGCCATGCCTGTCTGATCCCACCCTGAGCTATGCCAGCTCTCGAGGTAAGTAAAAAAGCAACTCCACATAGCAAGTGAATAATTTTTCTGGATGTCTAGCAAGTTGAAATGCCTCAGTGATGGGTCAGAGGTACTCTGGTTCTGGCACAAAGAAAAGATGAGGATCGTACAGAGTAGGACAGAGAGGAAAGTGATTGAATGGACTTTAAATATTATCTTAAGCAAGGAGGAGCAATTCCACCTATAGCCCTTAACTGTGTATAGGAAGAGGATATAGCAACTTCTCTGTGTCCAGCTCTGTTAAGGGTTTTTCTCTTTATCACCACAGAGTGCTGTTAAGATGTACAGATGTGACTCTTGACACTGCATCAACCTTTCAGAATTTGAGGAAAGCTGAAAAAAGAAAGCTTTCTTTTTCCTGTGTCGTTAAGTGGTCGAAAAGTATTTTTTGCCAATAAAAACAACTGTATTGATAAACAAAGCAAAATAAATGACAGAGGTACAAAAGTCAAGCTATAACTGTGCTTATACAAAGACTTTTTCTAGTACAAAAATTCCCTGCAGAAGTTAGACCCCTCACATGATGTCAGCACTCTGGCAAAAGCTTCAAATGCAGCTTCTAATGTGAAGCTGTGGCTTTTGTTGGGAATAGTGATAGGAGAACAAATCTGATCTTTGGAGATTTTTACTCCCCTGTTGTGAATTTCGCTGTATGATTAAGCTTCATGTCACCCCTTAGTATGTGCTTAGAACTTACAGTAAGTCCTTCAGACAGTTTCAAAAAATTGAACAAATATTTCATAAATCTGGTTTAAAGTTTGAGCTTGGAAGCAGACACAGAAGTCATTTGTTTTAGATTTCCTTGAGAACTCTTACTAGATTTCTGGTAGAGATATAATCTTTTTTTCCTTTGGGAAAAGTTCATCCATGAAGAATATGGGCAAAAGTGAGGATTTGTTATTTATGTATTTATTTTGATTTATACACATGACTTTTGAAATAGTCCTAGATTATTCCTTGAAATATAGTGGCATGGATCTCTCTGGTAATTCCCTTTTAACCACAAACCAGCAGGACTTCAATAACTAAGCTGCAACAGGTGTATATATATCTGATTTTTCAGAACTCCTGTCAGAGCCTTCCCACTTTCTCACAGACTGCAGGATCAAATGGGCTTGGGAGTCATGCTCACTAAAACAGGGCTATTCGAAACTGAATAAAAAGCAAATTCCAAAACACATCAGAGCTAATTTGCCATTGTTTTCACCATAAACCGTAATGAATCCTCATCAAATGAATGCAGCTGCTATGGTGCTGTATTGAAAATAATGTCATTAAATTGCTGTTTGGGGAATTGTAGAATATAAATTTGGCAGAGACTTGTTACTGGCAATTCGACAGCAAAGCATTTATAATTTTATCCAGAGAGGTAATCCTGTGTTCTGTCATTCTAAGAACAGAGAGAGGAGAAACAGAACTGAGATAACAAATGGCCGGACCGAAATCTGAAACAAGAAACCGCAAGAATTTAAGGCTAATCCAAGCCATGCTGGAAAGCCTATTGGGAAGGCAAGGGGAGGAGAGGAGGAGAAACCTTAGATGGGTTACATTCGAAAAATTCTCCACTGCGCTTCACGATGACAAGGTCAACAAGGAAAGAGGGTCCTCCAAAGGAAGCCTGTGGGAGCCCCGGCTTTGCCACCATCAGGGTAAGAAGAGTCACAACCCCAAAGTAGGCCCAGAGTTTACTTATCCTCCCTGCCTGCTCCCCTACAAAAACATTCCCCCTCTGTGCTGTCAGCAAGTGTATAGACACTTGACCGTAACTTAAATGACCTCCCATCTGGGGGAAAGCAGTGATGTTGGGCAGCTTGGCCTCTTGCGTGATGAATTCTCCTGGAGCTGTCAGGGCCCAGGCTGGCACATCGAGATACAACACACAACTCAAACATCTGTAAAAACTTTCATGATGAATGTGTGCTGAATGCACCAACATTGTCTTTGCTTGGGCTGTTCAAGATCAAACAAACAGTCACTAAAGTGCTGAGAGTTTTGATGAAGTGACTACTACAATAATTTTCTTGGTTACAAAACTGTAAAACTAAAACCAGTGTCCTCCTGTCTCATAAAAAAGGGGGGTTTATTTCTAATTTGTGTTAAAACTGACCCCAAATTAAATTCTAATTTCAGGAGAGAGGAATTTATATTTGGACTAAATATGAGTCTTTAAATGTTTGTGTTTAATAAGCCTTAGTATGCCCATTCTAATTAAATATATATGAAATATTGCAGCTTAAAGCATACTTTAGTTTAACAGCTATGTTTCTGTTCCTTTATATGCTAAGCAAAGCTCCTGGGATTGTGTTTCCAATATGAATATTCAGTATTATGGCTTCAAAATTGGATATTCATCAATATTTAACATTACATGTTCACAAAGGAGTTACTTAACACTTCAGCTCAGGGACAGCTGATCAGATGAAGCCAACAAAGTCCTTCACATTGTCTTCAAATAAAGTCCTTCACATTATCTTCTAATTTTTTATTTGTTTTTATTCCTTAGTGCATAGCAGTTACTGGCAAAGTTGCAGAAGCAGCAACTGACAGCAGTGCTAGCAGAACTAATTGAAAAAGGGATGCGAGGGGAAAGACAAAAAATTCAGGCTTTTGATGAAAAGCAAAAAAAAAAATTGCTAAAGAAAGGAAAGTGTGGAGATCAAATGTTGAGATTAGAGGCTAACATATTCAACAGTAAAGTTCACAGAACATCTTTGATGTGGAAAGAACATTAAAAAATATTATGAGCAAATTGTTCAGAGCTAGGTAGGAATCCCTATTATGTATGTGTATATATATACGTCTACTTAGAGCTAAACTTTATTTTGAGGTTTGATAGTCTTTCTACCCTGAAGTTTAAAGCAAGAAGACAAAATGACCCTGCTGTATCCTTCAGTTGCTCAGCATTGGCCAGTAAACATTCTTTCGGATAGAAATAAAAAACAGTTATTAGAGCTAACAGTTGGCCTCAAGGTAAATGTTCCAGCAACATAAATCTACGCTAGCCACAGACTGATGTCTTCTGGATTTGAACTGCCAGAAGGGGAAGTGAAGAGAGAAATAGGCAGGGTGGGATTTGTAGGTCAGTCACGGATTTTGTGTAATTCATTTGTTTATGTAGCTTTGCAAACCCAAAGCTATCTGAGATTTAGAAAAACAAATATTGATGTCTTCTCAGAGGTTTGCCAAATGACAGTGTTGGCGATCTTAGCGAGAGGCTGAAATCATTTGTTGCCATGTTGTTTCAGCTCACAATAAGCTTTACAGTTATCCTGGATTTCATATGTAATGTCTTCGGTATTGCTGAAGGCAATCGGGAGCCTCTATCCTATGCCATACCCCCAAAAAATGTAACAGTTGCTCAACAGCTCCACTGTGATTTTTTTTTTAGCATTACTGGGTGATGACTTTGGTTTTGGCCTGTCTGGTCAGGTTAATGGGCTGCTGTAAAGTTCTGCAAAGTCGCTGAAAAAATGCTGGCATAATCTTGAGCTTATTGGAAGGATCAGAGTGGCCTTATCTTGCAATTTAATCGATAGAGTTGGGTAACATTTTTAGTGACCACAAATTCATCACAAAGCTGTTTCCACTTTTGAGTACAACTGTAGAATTGGTTTGAGATGAGGAAAAAACCAGCCTGGACATAAATTCTAGTCGTGTTGCCCCTCTTTCACCAACTGACTCGGGGATTATGGAATTTGATTTTTATCTCAGCATGAGAGTCTTGGAAAGTGCACCTCCCTCTGCAAAAGGACAGTGTTTCCAAGGAGAAAATTAGAGGGAATTTGGAGTGGGTCCTTCTCTTTCTCTCTTCACTGCACTTTCTGTCTTTCACTTGTGAGGGTAGAAAGCCATTCTTCCTCTGACCGTTTCCTCTGGAAAGCACAGTAGCATAGTTTCTCCCTGGTGCCATGCATGGTGTCTCTTATGCCCAGCCAGCCAGAGGTGCTGGGTTCTGCTGTCTCCAGGGTCCGCAGCCTGAACAGCTGCTGAAACAGCTTTAACAGCAGAGATGTCTTTGGATGTGTTTGCCTTCCTGCTTGGTTCTCCTAGAGCCTGGAGGTTCAGTCTCTCCTTAAAAAAGTGAGAACTCTGAGTAAAGTTCATTTTTTTCCCCATCCAGGATGGGGACAGGACCTAAGAGGCACAGCCACTTTTTTGCTTCCTGTATTTCAGTTTGGCTGCTGACCCAGAAAATCCATTACAGTCACAGGCCTACGTAGTGCAGAATAAGATAATTTTCAGTATGAAAGAGGTTATGTCTGGCCTACATGGAGCTAAGACACTTGTGGAGACCGCTTTCCATGTACTGTCTTATTCATGTCTTTATACTCCTTTATACTCCTTTACATTCTCCAAAGGAATTCTATTTTCTGTGCAGGTTTATTTAAAATAGGGATGCTGTACATTAAGAGAATACTGACCTTTTTTTTTTCTTTTTTTTTTTGGCACAATAGTTCTACAGACTGGTCTTAGATGAAGTTCAGCTAATTTATATACTAACAATAGTGAGCTGATATTTCCTCTGATACTGATACTTGGCAGAGAAGACCAGAAGGAAGTGTTTCAATCCAATATATAAGAGAACGGCAAAGGGGAAAAAAAGAGACTTCCTCTTTATTATGTGAGGAAAATAATATATTACAAATAATTTCCACCCATTGAAATGCCCTTTTGTTCTTACAGCCTGGTTCGGGATATGTGGTGAGTCCAGTTTTGATCATTGCCATATCTTTGCAACATCCCATCTTTGCTTCCTCATCTCTGTAGCTTGCCTTTGCATGTGTTGCATCTGATCCCAGCTGTTTACATTTAGAGATCATTAACCAGGATGCTTATTACTGAAGGGTAGGGGTCCAAGTTTGGGCCGTTCTGGCCTACCTGTTGCAGCTGGATTTCTGTGGTCCTCAAATCCAGTCCTTTCTGGATACCTTCATCTTTAATCAACTGACCAGCTGTAATTTAGGGAGAGCACTGGTGGGACAAGTTCTCCGAACAGGAATCAGCTTTCTGTACTTTTGCAAATCCCAAGGTTAAATCTCAAATTGAGAAGCTTCACACAGAGGTTGAAGAAAAAAAAAAAAACGCTAAAAATCAGCTTTTTTTTTGTGTTTGCATGAGTTATCACTCTGATTACTGAATGGTATGTTTTTGCACTACAAATTAATAAATGGAGGAGAAAGAAGGAAAGATTTTACATTCTTCTTGTTTGTACAAGCAATGTTTCATTCATTCATGTAAGGAAGGATTTCTTTACTGATGCACGTGGATTCTGTGGCTCATTTTCTCCTACCAGCGTTAGGAAACTGTCTATTAGCAATTCGTCCCTGCAAGTGTGTTTCAGCCTCAAAGCACTGAGGGGCTTCTCTTGTTTGTGAACCACACAATATAGAAGAGCTGCATTGCTCAAAGGCTTCTCCGTCAGAGACATGCCACGAAGCCTGATGTGCATCTGATTCGCAAACCCCAGGGCAATGTGTGGTTTAACAGCAGAAGGGAACAGGAGAGACGCTGCCAAGTGCTCTGGAACCCAACATCAGGTTTCTCAATGTGGCGGAGAAGGAGAGGGAGATTTGTGGATGCTAAGCTTTTGAAAACAATCAAGGAATGGCAGTAAGTTCTGTGATGCCTTGGGAAAAGGCTGATTTCCAACCACTGATTTTTGATAGCTTTAGGACATTGTCAAGCAATAAATGCCAAAAGAGTGCTGCTCTCTTCTGCACTTTTACATTGGTTGCAGGTAAAATCCAGAAGCCTGGAGGTTTGTTTAACAGCCTATGGAGCACAGTCTTGGGAATGAAAATTATCCAAATAATAAGCAATATAGAAAAAGTTATGTTTCTGATTTTGTCAAATTTTTAGTTGATTTCTCTTCATTAAAAGTAAGTGCCATCATAATGAACCTCTCCTTCTGAAGAGCGCTGGAGTATAATTTCTGCAAGGACTCTCAGCCACAATGTTACTTTCTATTGCTTAGTTCTTATTTAAGTAGAAATTTACGATTGCAAACTTTCAATTACAGGATAAAGTTAGAATGGGCAAAATTTTTTATTGCCCATTTTATTATTATGTGTAAGCCGGAGGTCCATTCCCAGTGAGGGAACTTCTATTTTAAGAAGTTAACTTTTTTTTTTTTTTGCAAAATACAGATACTGATACTCTAGTAGACCGCTGATGGCAGCAAAACGCATTTATCCATTTCTGGAAAATAACACCTTACTAGTTTAAGTGGAATTTCTTAATGATGAACGAGCTATAGTACTAGTTTTTACCTAGCTTTTCAGCTGAGTTTAACTTGTGTACTAACAACACAGCTTTTCTACATCAACTCTGCATCAGATCAGAAGGATGTTTGCTATCAGCCTTGTCTGTTCTGCTCAGGTGGACTTCATGGGAGAGATGGGCTTAGGAAAACTACTGCGGTTCCCTGATTCTAGCTAACCTGAAGTTCAGCAGCATTCATTACTATGATATATTTTTCACATTCTTATCGGTGGCAAGTCTGTAATAAAAAAGCTTCCATACACCCAGGTTTTCTCAGGTAAGCCCTCTCCTTCTGGATTGTGCAAATTTTAAAGGCCACAAAAGAATTTCCAGATGGTAACTCTTAATGGATCACATGCTTCTAATTTTACTGCTCTTCATCTGGAATCCTAAACGTCTTTGGGATTTCCAGCAATCACCACCCAGGCATGTGCACACTGCTCTTTACCTGTGCATAGGAATTCTGATGCTGTCAGGATTTCCCAGCCTTCCTGAAAATGCGCTATTTTATGTATTAGCTTTCAACTGTGTAATAAGCCTTCAGTAGGTCCCTGGGAAGAGTCACACACTGCCCAGATGGCCTTTGCAGCCCCAGCCATTCTATATGCCCATAACACCTCCAATTTATTGAATATACAGCCAACATTCACAGCCTTTCGATCAGGAAATCTTGCCTAGCAATAACAGAGTCCTTTTCTATGTAACCTAAGCTCCTGCCATCCTGGATGATCCACGTGATGGTGCACATAGAAAGCTGCTGGTGGTTTTCTTTCCACCTAACTCCAGAGAGGTTTTTGCATAGTGAGAACGGTCCATTTTACTTTTGCTGACCCACTTAACACTGTGTGTGGATGCTTCACTAGAAAAACTGACTCTGTTGGGGAAATATCTCTAGTAAGTATTTGAAGTTTATATAAATGCCCTGCAAGCATATTAGTTACATCAGTCTTGAAGAGGAAAGAATGCCTGTGTGGTCCAAGGTGATGTGTCACTAGGATGTTATGCATTTCATCTTTATTTAATTCATTTAATTCTTCTTTATTTTCTTTATTTCATACAGTTCATTTATTTCATTCATGAACTAGTAGCCTAACAATTTATGGTTAAAATAGTTGGAAAATATATCCTGTTTTTCTACTAATGCTTCCAATTCACACAACACTATTTCAGTAGGAATTTGAATTTCTGGAATGACTTCTTATTGTGTCTACTTGGTTCTTTTTCTGGTCAGAGACCCATAAGAGACACAAAATCAGTTAACATCTACTTTAAAGAACAAAAATTTATGTCTCTTGGAGACTCTTTTTTTCCTCCTGAGACAGCATTCTTTCCTCCTGAATTAAGATAATGCTACTCAACTACTTTTATTTTTAAAGTATACAATTACATTTATTTTGAGTATGCTAATGCATTTTTTTGCTTTCAAACTTCATATGAAAAGAGGGTAACTGCTGTGTTTCTGAAATCTGTGGTTCTGATACATTTTAAGATATTTCTGAGGCAGATGTTTGGTGGACTTCTTAGTTATTTATTGACTTCTTATTCTGGAGAACATCAGAGTTCATCATCTTGTTACAGTTGTTGACCTCCCTGAGCATTATAACTTGCTATTTGACTGAATTGAAGGGCTGCTTATTTTGATGATGTATAAACTAACTGGTGAAAAGCCTTGTTTTAACGTAATTTAATAATATACAAGTATTTCAAGACACATATTTTACTTAGTTAATTTGTAAAAACTTTTAAAAAGAGAGAAGGACAGGAAAGAACAAAAATCAGCATATTTAATATGCTAATTCTATGATTAGAAAATATGTAAGAAAAGAAAAGGCAGATAAAAGCTGTGTAAAGGCCCCCAGTCCTGTATGTGGAAATCTTGCTGTTGATTTAAATGGGAGCAGGAACCTGCCCTTTAGCGGAATGACTTCTTACAAGATAAGGGACTGTCATTATGTAAAATGGTTTTGTGCATTTGCTGTATTTTTTTTCACATCATGGAAAACACCCAAGAGCTAAAGACCCTCAGGCTAGCATTTAATGTCTAAAAAAAGTTTAGTAAACCTCTTATTTTTATTGGCATCCTGCAGTCTGTTGCAGCTCTCATTCTGCTGTCACAAAAAGGGTCTTTAGTGAGGTAAAACATGAGCTTTTTATGTCTGGGGACTTGGCAGAGGATGAACACTGAAGTCTCAGTTCAACGTCTGATGTACAATAGGTGATTTCACAAAGCACCTATGCAATTTGGCAGCCTTATTTGCAAGAGACCTGAGGATTAAATGAACCTACGGTGAGTTACTTAACATTACCCCATACAAAGCTGCCTCTGTAGGTCAAATCTGAAGTTGATTCACCAAAAGTACTGCAGTTTCTTCTTTCTGTGCTGCTCTGGGCCTCAGAGTACAGCAGGAGTCATCTAGCTGAACTCAGTACCTACTTCAGCCTTTAGGTATCAATGTGAAATGTATTTACAGCTCTGAAATACACTAAAGAACTCAGTGAATATAGATGTGACACTCAATGAGAAACTTTTAAAGTTTTTTTCACCTAAAAAAAACTTTATCCAGAATCACCAAATTAAGTCTTACTCTAAATACTGTGGGTTATGTGTAGGGAGTTAGACCTAATTATTACCCTAGTTTTTTTCTGTGCTGATTGTGACTCCTTACAAAGTACCATCCAGTTTTTATCATCCATTTTTAGGTGTGTGCTTTGGTTTCTGTACCCTGCTGTTTCAAAGTTGGTATTAATGTTGTTTTGTGATGGCAGGCCTCATTCAGGGCTCATTGGCATCAGTGAAAAAAGCCTTGGATGACTTTGGAGGCCACTGCACAAGTATCAGGGGAAATTGATGGCTGTACCCATGAAAAATTTACTGGGATTAATTTGAGCGTTTTGTCTGCATCTTGAGTAGTAAAGTCTCATGTGAGGTCCAGGGAATCATACTGTGTATAAATCATAAGAGCACTCTGGCAAAAACCATGTGCTTAGCCTGAGTGCTTAATTGAGCAATTAAATGCCCAAGTACCATGAACATTGCTTCGTGAATTAGGTATCTGACTGCTATTTATTGATTAACTCCTCTACTAGCCCTAATAATATCATTATATAGTGTTTTGTCTCATTCCATGCAAAGTGTGTCTGGAAACCTTTAAAATATTGGATTTTTCTAGAATAGATTTTTTAATGTTTAATTTGGAGGAAAAAAACAATATACACACATTGTTTCAGACTACTCATTATTCTGTTTGCTGTTGGCTGTTTGGTTTAAAGTTTACAAGGCAGAGATAATGTCTCCTCTGGTTTTTTAAAGATCCATAGGTACTTTTACCATATATAGGTGACTGAGAGTCTAATTCTAATATTAGGTCTTCATAGTTAAGGTTCTGCAGGGGACCATGAAACATTGTGTCTTATTAAATCCAGGTGTATAATTGTCTGCAGGATTGGGATCTCAAATGTGATTTTTTAGTTGAGGCATGTTTGATGCAAATGTTGCATCTAACTTTAAGTGCAGTTCTACTTTACTTAATTATCCTTGTAGTCTGACTGTGGTATAAGGAGGTCGATTTACTTTCACAAGGTTCGTGAGGTTCCTTGACTCCATTCCTCAATGGCCAGACTGAGTGGTCTCTTTATTTAAGTCATGTCTTTCATGAATTATAGAAGACCTCTGCTTTGAGACTCTCAGAGATGGATGTTTACGAGCAGTATTTGTTTGATAGGTTCCTAATTATTTAACATATCATTTTATACTGCACTTGTACAATGTGTAAACCTTCAGGATTATAGTTAATTCAAGATATCATGAAAAAAAAAAAGGCTATGTTTTCAGATAAAGTCAAGTTTTCTAAATATATGCATTGGATAAATTGTGGCATTTATCTGTTGGCCTAGGCTAGAGGTAACGGGAAGCTATTTATTCTGCCCTTATGGGTAACCTGCCCCTTCAGTGTGCTTAAGTGCTATGAGGTGGGATAACTGTGATGGAACCTCTACCTGCAAGAGGTCACAGCACTCCAATGCGTGTTGCTTGCAAATGTAAATTATCTTGCATTTTGTGGTACCATTTGCAATGGAGCTTTTAAAGACTGCACATGATATCTCAATGCATAAGCTTTTAAGAAGGGAGAGGCATGAACAGTAAAAACCAATACAGTGTATCAGCCCCATATAACAGAAATATGTGGTACGTAGCAATCTGTTGCTATCTCTAGTTGTACTACTTGCAAGAGTAAGGGTCACTCATATGAGGGGCTATGGGATAAAGCCAAGAGCTGCCATTTCAAAGCACTAAGTAGAGTTGCTAAATAACAGTATTTTCTAGGAATGCTTCTAACCAACATTGTTTTAATACAGTATGAGAAACAACAAACTGAAAGCATCCCTTTCTCTTTGTCATATTTTCCACCACATAACAAAGCTACACAAACACATTAAAAAAAAAGGAACATACTCTTTTAAATTTAGGGTTGCATAAAGCAGGACAGATTCACTTGAAAATTATAAATAAACAAAAAATAGAAAAGTTTATTTTTTTTTTAAATCCCCTAAATTCCTTGGTATTCTAGGTTTAAATAAAAAATTGAGTCTTAAACATTGTCTGGGCTAGGGTCCATTTAAAGCACTACAGCTAGCATTATTGTGTATTGTAAGTCATCATTGTGAAGTAGGAGTGCAGCATGTATAACTAAGTTTGAAAATCAGAGTCGCAGCTTGTTGCTACTAGCTGTGACTTTATTTATCCCTATCGTCACTATCAAAGGTTGCAGTATAGATCACAGAGATCATGCAGGCTTTGTATTGTATAGTGGATTGCACCTGAAAATCAACTCTTTCAGTCTTTGGGCTAGTATTGCTCATGGTGAATTTTGGACACTATGACAAATATAGCTATTATCTCCTGATTTTTGTCTGGGTTTTTAAATCTAGAATCTTTATCTAAACTTTTGAGTTAAGGTAGTAGCGGAACTTAGGGAGGATGGGAGAAAAGCTTTGTTGGAACCTCAAAGAAAACTGCAGCATGAAGTGGAAGCGACATGACACTGCAGAGCACCACAAACTTTCTTTCATCACTTCTATTGTGCTCTCTCTTCTTGAAGCACTTCAAAACCGTATCTACTCCCACGGTTTCTGTGAGTGTACCCTTAGTTTAAACCAAGAACAGAAAGCATTGTGTTCATCTCACCCATAGTTGCTGCCAAGCCTTGAGATGGAACCTAGGGTTTTTTCTTGTGTCAATAGTCAAAGTACGAGTATTGTGCTTATATTCTAACCAGTAAACATTGCTCCCTCAAGTAACTTTAAAAAAATTTCTCAGTTCCTATCTAGGTTTCAGATTTGGATTACCTATTTTATTCCAATTCTTTCAATGTTTATTTCAAAAAAGGAAGCTGAACGAATGTTTTATTTTTAATTTTGTTAGATAGATGTATCTTAAAAGTCTGACAAAGTATTGTGTCCTAGCGGAACAAACAGAGCAACCCAAAACTTCACAAATAATGAGTGCTGCGGTGTGACTTCCAGTAGAAAATCTCAGTATAGGGCACAGGCAGATCAGATCAGGTTCATCTTTGATCAAGAGCCAAAAACATCAGGAAAATAATGACAGTCATTTTGTATTATTTTATTTTCACAGAGAACATGAGATAAGCATTGGAAACAGCTATTATTTATGTTAACAGGGGAATTCATTATTAAATTGCTTTTCATTATTTAGAAGAAAGCTCAGACTGAATGAAATAAAACTGTATACTCTCTTCTTATCCTGACTCTTAATATTTAAGAAATTATCTTATCTTCTATCATCTACTGTCTAATGTTCTATTCCATTCTTCAGTCTGCAAGAAAAAAACTTTAAATTAAATATAGTCTAATGCCTGGGCAAAGAGCCACTTTTAATGCTGTAACTGACTTCTACAGTTTTTTATCATTTCAGAACCAGTAACTGAATCTCCTGTCACTTATACACATTATTAGGTCAGAAAGATTAAATTTCTATTCCAGTGTAAACTTTCAAAGAAACACACTTGTGTTTTGGTTGGTTTTTTTTTTTTTTCCTTAATTAAGTCATTTCAATCTGTGTTGCAAAGAAAAGAGTTAGTCCAAAGGTGAACACTACCTATCTTTTACAGAACTATTGCAGGGATCTATAGGTATCAGGGTGACTGGATTGTGTGTGGGATTCTAGTTTAAATAGAGGGAGCAGAGACAATTAGGAACTTGGGAACAAACTTTCTATTGCTGTTTTTTGTAAATACTGGTATATATAATTATTATTTTTTTCTACAGGAATGATCTGTTTTTAATACAATTTCTGTTGAGAGAGACAGAAATTGCTTGAGGGAAATAAAACAAGGAGAACCATCTCAGAATAACCTTTGTATTCTTCGGTAATGATTAGGGGGAACTCCCTGCTGGAAGTTCATAACTGTTTCTATAAATGAACATATACTTTGTGAAAGAGGATGATAGGAACTGCATGCTCCAGTCACAGGTAGGCTGCTGATTTGCATTTAAGGCAACTTGTTCACATCAATAATATGGGATATCAAAGTTAAAGTATATGTTCAATATAATATATGTTTGATATTTAACTATTTATAAACATTGAAATCACAGCAGTAACACAGACACCACACGTTAGCATAGTCATACCTGATGAGAAAATTGCTCTGCAATTCAGGAAAGAAAATACAGCTCCTTATCTGTAGCTGTGTTGAAAGAATTATCTTGGGGCCAAAAGAAAATGTAGAAGCTAAAGCCTATGTTTTTCCTTATCTCATGAAATCTCTGACCAGTGTATTCAGTTAATACAGTTCTCTTTCTATCATCATTCTTACAAAACTCTGCAGCCTTCATTCATTTTCTGCTAGAATACATTCGGCCACCTGTGGTTTTCCTCACACACATGTTCCTCCCTGTGCTCCCACGCTTACTTTTATTCCTTAAACCACATGGACTTCCTTTCTCAATAGCTGCAACTCTTTCCTTGTCTCCATCTGTCTACTGCTGTCTTTAAAATTTTCCCTCAGAGAATATGCATCTAAGAAACTAATTTTTAAGATTTTTGACGCTCTGACCTTTAATGACATTTGTGGGGCTTGACATCTTTCTCTAAGAGTCATATCTCAGCATCCCATACACTCAGGCAGTACTTCTCTCAGCATGCTTGGTTTTAGCTTGTTGCAGCTGAGATAAGTCAGGAACAAGCTCTGAAAGGGAAGGAGCTGCGGAGAAACAAACACATTATGAAAGAAAGATAAAAATTGCTGGAGTCTGGAGAAAATCAGCCAGTTGCCTTGGTTGAATAATGCACATTCAAATAAGTTATTTCATTTTTTCAAGATATTTTTGACCACTGACAAATACATGCATATATATCGGTGTGTGTATATGTACATGCATAGGCAGGTATATATCTTTATGTATCTGTGTTTGTATGTATGCATTTATCTAAAACAATGGTTTCAGAGAGGCTGAAGTTTCTCAAATCTTCAGCCTTTTATTTTCCGATACAGCTGCTCACATGCTCATGTACTTGCTTGCCCACATTCTGATCATTCCCCATTTAGGCTCCCAAGCGTGCCTCCTCGTGAATACTGATTCCAGCTTTGCTTTTACTCCTCCTCATTGTCAATGGTACTGCTGCCACAATTGCACGTCCCAGACATTGCTTCAGCTCTGTTACTTCGCCATCACTTTAGTATCCTCCTGTTTTTTGATGTCCCTTGAATTGCAGCTTCCCATGGTTCCTTTGAACAGCCGACACAGTGGTACTTTTGCTGCATCTCTTACGTCTTCCCTGTTCTTCTCATTGTCCCAGTGCTACCAGTCTCCAAATGCACATTCATTTCTGACATTCGGTCCCCTTAGCTAGAACAAAGCTTGATGATTCAAGGCAAGGTCACTTCAGGCTCTACGACGGCACTTCCAAAGCAGTGAAGTTTTTATTTTTGCTTGTTCTGAATATTTGTTGTATGTGAAGGAATTAAAAAATATTAATAAAAGGTGATACTAATTTTTAATTTTTTTTAATGGTAGGATTTTTGCTTGTAATGTTTAGCTGCTTTTGGGTGAGGACTAAATTTTTCTCTTACATTTATATGGTATCTAGCACAGCAGAGTTCTGATGTGTGACAGGACTCTGCAGCAGGAGATGGAAAGAGGAGGACAGTATGCCATTTCAGTTGCTTATTTGTTGCTTTATTGTGAGTATTTCACAACTACTGAATAATTCACACTTAATCTTGGATCCACTATGTAACAATATAGTAAGTATTAAAAAATGCAGGGGAAAAAAAATGTTACGTTTAAGTTTTTTTTTAATTTATAAACATTGGGGATACTTCTCTAATTATAAATTATTGTTTTTAAAGCACTATCTATAATATTTACATGTAAAGAACATAAGTTAGTTCAATTTTGACCAACTATCACTCATCAGTAATCAATTAGTCACCTATGGGTTATGGATAATTATAATTATTTAAGTTTTAGCTTAAATTTTCTAACATTTAAACAAGGCAGTGTCCCTGGGCTCTGCCCTTAATTACTACAAATTTCCTTTAACTTTACAATTATTCACTGGTGACATTTTATTTATAGATAAATTTTTCATGCACTAAAAAAGGAAAGGGTTTCTAGCAGGGTCAAAATTCAATGTTTTGTCCTTTCCTCTCTGTTGATAATTAGTATATTAACTAATTCTCTGAATATTGATTTATTTCATGTGCTTTTTTATTATTTTTTTTTTTTTTGGTAATTTGAAGGCTCACATCTGCCTTTGCATGTTGTAGAAGTGGCATAGTTCAGATGGATTCCTGGTGCTAGGTAACTGTCTGCATAATTATGAAGGAGTTTAAGGTTGAGCACATACATGCCGCTTGACGAATTCCAACCTAAGCCCCCTGCACCATTCCAGGAGGTGAGAAAAAGGCTCCCTTCCTGCTCAGCAGATGTAGAAATGGGGCACTATCATTGCAAATGGCAAAGTCTACCTGCTTAGATATGATGAATGTGTGGTATTATCTTTGGAAAGAATTAATTAAAGAACAGCTCTTTAGGATAGACCAGTTCTTGGGAACTATAACAGCATGCAAATAAAGTATGTCTGACCAGCTGAAATCTGACTGACCCTCTGCTCATAGAGCTAGCAGTTAAGATGCTTCTTTGTGTGGCAGAGTATATAGATGCTACAATAGGGGGTGTAAATCAACCATGTTGAGCTTATGCAAGATTTGCAAAAGTTATTCAGGAGTTAGAGTGCCCCAAATATAATACTTACAGGGGCCTAATTTTTCTAGTGCTTATTCAAATCCATGCCTTGTAAATGTGTCCTTCAAATCCGAGTCGTCTGGAAAAACAAATCAGTAACACTTCTAAGTAAAAGTAGCTTCATTTTCAGAAGGGCTGTAAGACTTTCAGCAGTCATAAGCATAAAGAAAATGGTGTTGACTCTAGAAACCTAGGAAAAATGTCACTTACAGAAGCTTTGTAAGCAGTTTCAGCTAATCTGAGACCTCATGCATAGAAAGGACGGTTCTGCTTCACCACTTACTTTGAGACAATTTGTTATCCACTGTCTCACTGGCACTGGTTGTTACAATCATCAACCTCTGGAAAGGATTTGGTTTTGGCAAGACTAATATTTTGACGCACTTCATTATATGCTCCTACATGCTGTAGTGCTGATGAAAGGGTGAGAGCAGGAATGCTCCTTTCAAAAATGGCATACTAAAGCTATTTTAACAACTTTTGAAATTAAGTCACTAGCTGCCAAAAAAGAAAAAAAAAGTAAGGCAAATAAAACTAAGAGTTCCTATCTGACTGTCTGAGGAAAGGAGCTTAAACAGAGTCCTCCCTCTACTTGGAGAAACAGTGTGAGGTTTTGAATGAGGGAGTCTTTTATGCAATTTCAGAACCAGTCTCCGAGTCTCATCCTGACTTTACTATCTAATTCCTCTCTTTAAAGTTGCATCTGCCATAAATAAAAGATGCAAGGATGCCATAAACTCTGTCTGTGTCAATTCATTTCTTTCTCACCAAGGAACTAACCCAACCCTGGAGTCCAGACCTTGCTGAGAATTCAGGAGCTGTGGCAGTATCTCTCTGTAGTGCTATGATAGGCCAGGTAAGGAAACCTGCATTCGTAATTCAGTTTTCTGAAAACAAGCATATACACATCTAGTAATGAATACATTTTCAGTCGTCATGGGAAATAAATGGTGTCAGATAATGGAAGTAAATGAGGACTTTGTTTATTGTACTTTAAAGTAGAGTAAGACTTCTGGCCACATACGTAAATTTAAAATCGATCTTAGAAGGGAAGTAAGACATTCATAGCTAGTTCAAAATAAGTAAATTGAATATCATTAAATTATCAGGTTTAGTGAGTAAGTAACATTAATTTGCAGCTGGAGTTGACTGGCTGTTTTGCAAATTGATTGACGTTTCACCAAGGTGACATGATCACACACCTCCGCTTATGCTTTTCTGAGAACTGGCACCAGTTATACAGTTATTATATTCCTTCTCTTTCTCTTTTATCATCCCACATAGTATCAGAAGCTGACTTCATATTTTTCTTCAGTAAATTCCTCTCCCCTTTTAATATCACAACATTGGTGTAAAGTAGTGATCTATATATCTTATGGTGTTTAAAGGGACTTTTTGAGTCAGGATTACTTTTTAGTGAATCCACAAGATGCTGGCTGTGACGTGAAGATCGCCTGGCAATTTCTGACCCTTCAGCACCTTGCTCTTCCCACTCTGTCACAGCTCATCACCCCCTTGGTTTTTCTGCTACAGTTGTCTGTGCAGCTGTGTTGCAAACTGGATCTCTCATCCTGGTTTGAAGTATATTCCTATTCTCTCCAACTTTATTTCAGAGGTTTATTTTGTAACCCAGACTTGGCTTGCAATGCAGCCGCACAGAGTGGTGTCAGCCGGGATAGGGCAGTGGGGAGGGCAGGCCCATACTTCTTAAACTGGCCTTGTCATCATAGCCAGTAAGTGACAATATCATGCTAAAGACTACAGGACTCTTCATGTTCAGTGTTCTTGTAAGGCTTGTATCTAACCAGTCCCAAGCAGTTGACTAGTGCACGCTGAGAATTAAGTTGTACAGCTTTCCAGAACATGTGTAGCGGCTGCTCCCACCCCATGAACACCAGCAAGTGGCAGTGTCAGGGACAGGAGCTGTGGAAGGCTTCCGCATATTACCCTGAGGGCAGTTTTGCATTGCCGTGTTAAACAGAGTTAGGCCAGTACTACCTTTTTTGCCTTTACAGATGAAGGAACTTAAATACTCAGTGATGTGACATGGCAAAGGCCAGAGAATAAACACCACTCCTGGGAATACAAGTCAAGATATATGTGAAATATATGTGAAAACTTGTTCTGTAGTTTGTTTCCTACCAGCCTGTGCTCAAAATAATGCGACTCGTAACTAATTTATTTTTTCTTTGCCAGATGTTATCAGTCGGGAATGATTTTCCTTAGACAAATACTCAGGAAAGTAATGTAGTAAATCTGTTATATTTAAAAGCATATTGCTGTGCACTAGAGCTAGATGCCATTTCCAGAGTCTCTTAAAGAAATGGTAAATCTCGTTTTGCCTAAGTATTTTTTTCACGAGGGATTTGGGATTTGATGGGATATCTCTGTGGGGGTCAAGTCAGACATATGAATTTTATTTTCAAAAGCAGTTTTTCTTCCAGACAGTGACTTATTCCTTGAACAAATAGCAGTATCTAGCAGTGTAAGAGAAATGGCTGGTACTGAATAAAAGCATTGGGGAAGAATGTTTCGCCTTTTGCATATGACAAGTGTTGGATGAATACTAAAATACCTTCAAACTAACTAGCATGGTCAGACTGTGGCTTTCCTAAATGGTCTTAACTTGTCTCTGGATGGAAGGAACACGGACGGGTTTAGTTTTCGCCATATTAGTGCCTAGAAATTGATTTTTTTTTTTCCATTATGTGACATTTTCACCAGATTTGGCCTCCATGTAAGATATAGGGAAATATGCTTTGGCTATAGAAACATGAATGACTGAAAAGTATGAGTTTTTACCTGATATTTTCAAAAGTTTAGAGTGGATTTCATTTAGGAGTCTAAGTCCCTTTGAAATTAATAAGTGTCAGATTTTTTTTTCAGATCTATATTCTAGATGCCTGCTTCTTTATGAGTACCTCACAAAGAATGTATTTGCAATTGCAGCCAACATACCTTTGAAAAACATAAGTCGACACATTGAGCCTACTGTAACACCAGCTGCTTCTTTATTTGGTGGAAATCCAAGCCAGGGCCACAGAACTGAATGTATAGACAGATTGGAAATCCATGCAGTTCAGTGCTGTCCACACTGAAGGTGTCAACCCTGGTATAGAAGGGTGGCAGGGACAGCTGGGCTGTTGTGGCATCCTTGACTGGAGTGCATCTGGTAATGAAGATGGAACTGAACCTCAGTGAACCCTATACATTCATAATTAACATTTTAGTGTGCTTTTGGAACACTTTGATAGGCTAGACTTTCACTTCTTTTGGTGTGAGACAAAGCGTTGCCAGGTGGCTGGACACAAGTTTTGAATGCCAGTGGTTGTAGGACCACATGACATAGCGGGGGTGTGAGGGCAGGGTGGCTTAGTCAGGGCACTGCAGGCAGACAGAGTGACCAGGCAATAGGACTAATCTCAGGACAAGTCCCTGCAACGTAGCATATGGCTTGGTGTCACGGCAGAGCAAGGTCTCTCCCACTGTGATCCCACATGCTGGAGGGAGCTGCTCCCAAGAGGTGCCTACAGCCTAGACCACCTTAAACTTGTTTGATACATAGCCACTGAGTAGAACACTAAAAAATGCCTCCTGTAGTTTTCTGATCTGTTTTCCCATTCTTATGACAAAGTTATGCCACTGCGTTGCTAAATCCTACGCTTAAGAGCTGTCATAATTGTACTATAAAGGTACCCTTGGCTGTTCTGTATTAGCCTGAAATATCAGTGTGTTTCATGTTTTTAATGTAAGCTTTTAAATGACTCATGTAGAACCTTGGGATTGTATGTCAGATTAAGTAGCACAGCCTCGAAAATATGATATCTGGGAGATTTGTCGTGATAACTATAATAAAGTATCTTGCCTGGTTTTCGAAGTAAATAGCAGCAGCACAGTTAGCAGCGAATTATTCTCAACTGGCATAAATAACTTTGTCAGATTCACAATTTACATAAACCAAGGATCTGCTCCTAAAAGGCAGATGCTTAAAATTCTAGATACTTTCCAAAGCAACAAATTGCTCTAGGCCAAAACTGTCATACATTTTGTGAGTAAACACATTTTGTGAGATAATTGTAATATGGGAAATGAAAGCACTGTAATTTCTTTGATTGGCAATTCCAAAAAAAAAAAAAAAAGGAAAAAAAAAGCCAAACCAACCAAGAACTACAAAATTCACAGAGTCTTCTAATTGGAGAACTTATTAATAAGATCACCAAACACTCAGTCTGACTAAAACTGATGACAAACTGCATTGTGTTATACATTATACTTGGTAGGAGGTAGTAGGATATAATATTGTCCTCTAACACCCTGCTGACTTGCAGAGAGTAAAGAGCTGACGCTTACACTGAAATATCCTTAATGAGAATGGAAACTAAACCATTATATTAACATTGCAGCCTTTTATTATTTAAAATCTGCATTAGGAGAACAAGTGCTTCATTTCAGTTTCCTTTTCAAAGATAGATGAGGTGAAATCCTACCTAAATCAAATCAATGGCAAAATTAATGGAAAGAGAAATCACAGGTTGGTACTTTAGAAGAGTAAAGAATCCTTTGATAGTTTCCTTTTTCAGTTTCTACAGAAGAGCAGAATTTCCAGAGATAACCGTTGGACTGTTTATGTTTTTTACTTCTCACTTTTTGCATATAAGCAGAATACCCAAGGTTGCAAAAAGAATTGTGAGAAACAATTAAAAACACAAAATTGCCTCTATTGGTCTCATCTATGTGATTCTGTTGCAATATATGATTGTACTTCTGCGGGCGGATGGAAATATTTTGCTAAATGGGAAAGTATAGCTGATATCATAGGGATCATTTGAGAATTATGAGAACGCTGTGTGGAGCTGACTTTTTTCTCTGTCAGTCTGAGTCTGCACAAAGGCCTTTATTAAGCTTACAAAATTATTCACCTAAAGGCCTCTCCCTCTGAGGGAGACTAATTTCTAATTCCTATCTTCTCTCTGTAGACTCAGTCTTCCACCTTTCTGATACCCAGTCTCAGTCTATCTGCCAGCTCAAATCCTTTTCGAGTTGTATGTGCTCAGCATCTGTGCCCCAAGAGTACCATCTCCCTGGCTCTACATCCATATTTATTCTAACCTTTTCCTTTGGTTCCCACTCTGCTTAGATCTCCATGGATGCTCATGTATTTTTGGCAAGCCCCTCCTTCTGCACACCACTGTTCTACTCAGGGCTCTGCCCTCAGTTATCCCTTGCCCCAGTGGCTCTGCCCTCCAAGGCTTTATTTTCCCAGCCTCAGCTGTTTCCCCATCACAGTAATTCCCATATGCAGATTCTCATTCGACTAGTCCCTACTGTCCCCTAGTCCTTCTTCCACTCCTCTTCTTCCTCCCCTCACCTTATCCTTCAACCATCTCTGCCTCTTTTTCATTCTCGGGCTTATCATTTCCCCTGCTATTTTACCCTCTCACTTCCAGGGTCTCTTGTCTGGTTGTACTTCCAGAAAGGCTTCCAGCTCACCTGCCTCCCAATCTCATAACCCTTTTCCAAAGTAACTCTTTGCTCACTCTGCTCTTCCAGCTGTCCATCCCCATTTCTTCCCACCACCTCCTTCCAATCTTGCCTCAGCAGGAGCAATTTTTATCTATTGCTAATCCACCAGATTCCATGTCAAACTCCTTTCTCTATCTCTAATCAAACTATGGTGCTTGCTTCATTTCAATTTTCAATTGAACTTCATTGACTAGTGGACCCTCATGGGAAGGGAACTGAGGGCACAGGAGAGAGAAACTCTCTGCTTTTAGGTCTGCAGTCTGACTCTGCCTTTGGTCATCAGGTGGGAGGAGTCATTAAAAGGATGTCGTAATTTGGTTTTAGTAGCCCTGAGGTGTATGATGATGGTACACGTACCATCTTGTCAGCTGGGAGTCTGGAGCTCAGCTAGCATTGGCTATCTTCAGAACTTTTAGTTGCAAAACAGTACAGTTTTTTCAGGTCTTGCCTGAATTTGGAAGGACTCTCAGCTAAAAGCAAAAAGGCATATATCTGTGTTGTGGTTTTGTTAGTGAGGGGGGCCTAAGGTGGTAGCTTCCGTAGGAAACTGCTAGAAGTTGTTTCCCCTCTATTCAGTGGACTCGGCCAGGCCTAGGGCGGACCTGCTGCTGGCCAAGGCCGAGCCAATTGGTAGCAGAATGTTCCATGATAACACCTCTGCAATAACGTACTTAAGAAGGGGAAAACAGAAAAAAAAAAAAAAGGGAGAAGATGTGAAGAAGCTGAGCGGGGGCAGAGGCGCAGAGGGGGAGGCGCAGGCCTCATGGGCCTTGCAAGCCCCACCCTCTGGTCTCTCGCCAGGCGGCCAACTGGGCCCAACTCAGCCCAGCCAGGCTGCAAGAAGTGGAGAGGAGATGAGATGGATGATGTGAAGAGATTCTGAGAGGTGTCTGCCAGTCTGTTGTGAAGAACTTTTCTTGTGAGAGGAACGGCTGCAGACGCCAAGGTCAGTTCAGAAGGAGGGGGAAGAGTAATGCAGCTCCTGGCCAAGATTCCCCTGCAGCCTGTGGTGACAACCATGGTGGAGCAGGTTGTCCCCCTGCAGCCCATGGAGGTCCACAGAGGGACCAGAGATCCACCTGGACCCCATGAAGGACCCCACACCGGGGGAGGTGGATGCCTGAAGGAGGCTGTGGCCCATGGAGGGCCCGCTGGGGCAGCCGTTCTGAAGGGACTGCACCCCGTGGAAGAGATGACCCACGCCGGAGCAGTTTCACGAAGGACTGTGGCCCGTGGGAGGGACCCCACGATGGAGCAGGGGAGGAATGTGAAGAGTTCTTCCCCCGACTATGAAGCAGTGGCGTAAAACAACGTGTGATGAACTGACCGCAACGCCCATTCCCTCTTCCCTCCTTGTGCCGCTCGGGGTGGGGGGAAGGTAGTAGAGATAATGTTAAGTTTGGGAAGAGGGAGGGGTGGGGAGAAGTTATCTTGTTCTCTGTCTCATTCTCCTGCTGTTTGTAGTAATAAATGAATAGTTTTCCCCAAGTTGAGTCTGTTTTGCCCGTAATGGTAACTTTAAGGATTTTCTCCCTGTCCTTATCTCAAACCTCGAGCCATTTTTCTTATATTATCTCTCCCTATTCTCTCGGAGGGTGGAGGGAGTGAGCGAGAGACTGCGTAGTCTGGTCCCAATCAGGGCTGAACTACAACAACCTTGCACAGAAACTTATCCTGCCAAATTTAAGCAGCTTTCAAAGCACTGGAACAGCAGAGCAAGACATTTTCTCATTGATGGCAGCATATTTCCCCTAGCCTGTTTTGTGAAATTAGCTGGTGGTTTTGGCTGACATTTTCATAAAAATAAAAATTAAATAAAATCAGGCCAAGGAAACACTGTAACTGGGAAATTTAACCTGGAAGAAGTAAAGTTTGACATTGCTGTATGTGAAATCAGGATCTAATAATGGGAAGTGTCAAATGTGCATAATCATAGGTGAAAGTACAGTCCCTGCTGATATGAGTAATAGCTTTGAAAAGCCTGAAATACGTTCTAAATAGTTGGGGATAAATTATGAACTGAGCTACGTCTCTGGAAATCATCTGATTCTTACATTCAGGTAATGGCTGAATTTAGCTCCTTGTGTATAGCAAACCTTCTACTTTTTAAAACTTGCTGCAGGCAGACCTTATAAATTCTCAGCTTTTTAAGGCCAGACATCACCACTGTAATTGCAGAATCTGACCTCATGTGTAAGAGGGACTGCAACATTTTGCGTACTATTTTTTTTTTTTTCACCTAAAGCTCACAGTTGAAGAAGAAGACAGCGGTTAGTGTATCCACACCAGCTATCAATATGTGTGTATTCGGGGGGGCTGTTTCCTGGGTTGTATTCCAGAGAAGAGGTTGAGCCTAATGGCCCTAATGACATGACTATTTTAATGGGAACACCCCTAACAAAACATTCCAATTAACAGGGGATGTACTGAGCTGAAATAAATGGTTTTAAGTGATGATCAGCCTGGTGTGAAATTATAAACTCCATTGTTATTATCAAAATGACTAATTACAGCTCTGATGCAGAGTAGCACTCAAATTTTTAAATCTGTTGGACTAAACAGAAAATGCTTTCAGCCTTTTGCAAGACCTCCAGGGAAAAATGAAGAGCATGCAATTTTTAGCTTGCATTTTTATTTAATTGGTGTGTTATTTCAGTACAAAGTATTATATAGTATTTCTTTTCCTTTTCTCCAGTCTTTTTTTTTTCAGTTTCCACAGGATGTCCTAATTAGGAGAACCATACTGTATAACCTCAAAAGAATTAAGGATTTCACTTCAGCTAAATAACATCTTTGACTGTTGGAAAAAAAAAAAAGCACAATTTAATGGGACAGAGGAAAACAGGGCAGTGAGGCTGTTCAAGGAAAACTGAGAAATAGGCACAAGTTTTATATAAGGGTTTGTATTTCATTTAGATGGTGCTTTTTACACTTTTCTAACAGTGTGTAGTAATAAATTATCTTTATTTTATTTGCACTTCTGTGTAAAGCAATCCACACACATTTTAAGGTTTTATCTTCCTTTTGGCCTACAGCTTTCATATCAAGCAAGCAAATGTTAAAAGCAGGCTTGAATCTGCTCTCTCCATTGATGGGTTTTTAGTTTAAAGCTCTTCAAAACTTTCATGCTTATCAGTGCAGCCCAGGATCACTAAATTGCAACTGTCTGGTGCCACATGCTGACAAGCCAAGTCTTGAAAAAGGGGTGACAATTTTTCCACCCTAGCTTAGAGTGCCTAACCAATGCTGAATGGAGGAAAAAAAAACATAGGTTTTTTTTTTTTTTTAATAAAGTGTATGAAATAGTAAAGGCAGAAGATGCCTTTGAGTTTCTGCTCTGTTTTATTTACCATCTCTCACAATTGCCCTGAAAGCTGAAAATATCTCTTAATAAATTACAGTCTCTGTGGCAAATTCCAGGTGAACTAGAAGAGGTGTGATATTTCTGTAAAGGTGCACTACCCAGAAAGTGTATTATTCACTGAAACTTGATATTCCACAGAAGATAGGAATTCAAAAGATAGATTCAATAAAGTTAATAGAACAAGCTATGTAGCTGCATTATTCACTCATGTTTTATAACATACATTAAATAGTGTAATCAAACGTACAAAAAAAAATTGTCACCTATGTGCTGTAAAGATGGGCATATTAGGCATATCTAATAAAGCTCATAAGCTTATAAAAATCTTAAAAGCTGATTTTCCTGAAGTCTGTCTCCTTGAATATTTAAAACAAAATCTTAAATTAATAAGCATTTATTAGTTCCTTGTTCTTTCATAAAAACTACATTAGCATACTTCATATTTGGATATTATAAGTCTCGCAGCCCTGGTGAAAGGTAAAACAGTGTATAAGAAACCTGCTAAATAAATATACTTCATTAAGTTCTTTATATAAAAATGATTTAAGGCTTAACTATCTATCTTAAAAGATCTTCAGATTTTCACAGGTTGCTTAGGGACTAACTTTTTGAATATCTTCAAGAGTGAGACCTCCACAGCCTTTTTGGGCAGCTTGCTCCAGCATTTGACCACCTTCAAGGTGACAACAGCCAACTTTGCCATGAAAGCCCATGGTCAGCCTGTTGTCCACTAGGATCCTCAGGACCTTTTCTGTAAGTGTCAGGATGAACAGCTGTTTTACCAAGGACAGTGTTTCCTTAAAGAAGATCACCAAGTTATGCTATTAGATACATTACTTTTACGGTGGCTTCCTTTTCTTTCATTCACATTTAATTTTAGTGCTAGTTGTTTGGCCCTGAGCCTCAAAACTCTTTTTGATGTAGAAATTTCCTTTGTACCTAAGACAACTCTGAAGGTACCTGTAGAGCACTCTGCAAAATGAAGCAAATTAGACTTCTACTTCCGTTGAAATTATGTGTCGTTACATATAGATGTGGCATTTAGGGACATGGTTTAGTGGTGGACTTGGTAATGTCAGGTTAACAGTTGGACTCCATGGTCTTAAAGTGATGATTCTATAATTCTATGAAAAGTACCCAGCAACTAATGTCATACACTGGAGAAATACTGCAGTGAATGTTTGGTAATGGGAATGTACAGACTTAAAGGTCTGGACAAACCCAGCAGAAACTACCAAAATCTTCTTTTTTCAGACATGCAGTTTCAAAATGGCACTCAGGATCGAGACAAAAAAAAATTCATTAATTGTTTCTGAGGTACTAGTTTTAGAAATTTTAATTTGGAATGTTTATCTAGTAAGTTTTCACTTCGATCACGTATCAATGGACTGTGGCAAGAGCAACGCACCTCTGCTACGTCAAACCTAGGCATCTTTGAGTCATTGCTTTTGTTGCCACAGGAATCCTGTATATGTTGTTTGAGCAATAGTTTGATATCAAGTATACCGATACCACTCTAACAACAAAGTACTAATCAATCAATATCTTGAGTGCCCAGGTTACTTGTCTGTGCAAGCATGTGTTACGTGGTGTCTGTGACAAGGAGGGAGCCTCTTCTTAACTTTACCAGCTTCTGAGGAATCTCATTCAAAGCCCACTGACTCAGTAGGAAAACTAGCCTAGCTTCAGTGGGGTTTGGATTAAAGGCATTTGATCTTAGGGAAATTGAATAATCTGTAAAATGAGGATCGTAATGTTTCTCTCTTGTAAAAGTAATTGAA
This sequence comes from Chlamydotis macqueenii, assembly GCF_036417535.1. Lineage (NCBI taxonomy): Eukaryota > Metazoa > Chordata > Aves > Otidiformes > Otididae > Chlamydotis > Chlamydotis macqueenii. The sequence goes on from NC_141556.1 coordinate 137,123,091, forward strand.
ATTCATAGAGGGAAAGTACAAAGCACTATTCCTGGTTTATCTCTATTAAGAAAACTGGTTTTATCAATTTTTATTTAATTACTTAAATGAGTAATTTAAGGCATTTTAAGGCCTCCTGTATTTGATGTTCCATTTGTTTCTTTTGGTTGAAACGGTGGTTACTATGGAAACAAAGACATTGCAAGATTTGAGTTGCTGTTAGCTTTGAGAACGTTTACATTGTCAAGGGAAAAAAAAAAAACCCTGAGATATTAACTATAAAATAGAATAAGATCCTTATTAATTAACAAATTCTGTGTAAAAGCTGATTTTACACTGTAAGTATGTGGAATAGGAACCACTTCAGCAGAAACAAATGAAAAAAAAAAAAAGGAAGTTAATGGAGCTGTCATTTCGGTATTCAATAATATTATCTAGAATATGGAATTTCCCAGATGTAATTTCCATATCCTGCATGAGCAGTTACAACAAAGTGAAAGGCTTACTGATGCCAACTTGCTTTTCCTGTCACAATGTAATGGCGAAATATAGACACTTCTAGAATCAGTGGAGCAATTGGGAAAACAGAGCCGCTCTCGACATCAGTTACGTTGGCAACATGTGACATAGTCCTCCTGGCACCCCCTCAGCTATTTGCACAATTATTTTCTTGGCCATCTCACAGATTTGCGTGTTTATGCAAGGGGCAAACAGACGTGCGTGCAGAAAGGAGGAATCGAAGCCCCTCTGTCCAGGAGAGGCTGACATCCTGGGGGTTGACAAGTGTTGCCAGGCTCTGCTTTTCACACTCCTGGAGATACGGGAAAGAGTGGAGCAGGCCAGTAGGAATTAGAAAGATGTCAGTTCTCCTCTTCCATAGCTCATTTTTGACTGTTAGTGACCCTATAGTGTTCAAAGTTGGAAAAGAGTTGCATAATTGAAATGAGCTCAAACTGGGCAAATCAGCTCAAAATACAGGCATGGAGCCCAGTGAGCTAGAATAAGGGCCCAAGCTAACCCGTGGGTTGATTTCACTGTAGTGTTTGCTAAAGTACACCCATATGTGTGCACACTCCTGCACATGCACATGCAAACAGAGCCACGCTTAAAAGAATGATTCAATTATAGATACAGGTCTTCAATACATATACTTAATAAATCATAAATTATAGAGCACCTCAGTTTGGAAGGGACGTTGAAAGATTATCTGTTCCAGCCTTTCAAGGGAAAGGGAGCCTAGATGAGGCTAGACTGTCCAATTGCATCTTGAAAACCTCCAGTGATGAGGACTCTACCATGTCCCTGGGGAGGTTGTTACAGTGAATGATATGTACAAAATTTCTTACATCAAGATGAAACCTCTTCTGGTGCCACTTGTACCTGTTGCCCCTTGTCTTCTTTACATAGCTTCTTGTGAAGAGAGAGCCTTCGTCCTCTTTGTAGCTGCCCTTGAAGTACAGGAATACTGTGATGAGATCCTCCCTAAGCCTCCTCTTCTACAGGGAGAAGAGACCTAACTCCTTCAGTCCAACCTAACTCTTTTAGTGAAGGAAAAGAACAAAGGAAGTTAAAGAGCTATATTTCATGGAGTGTTTTAAATACTGTTGAGTACAAAGTCAGGCTCAGCCCTCAATCAGTGTTGTGTGACCTCAAAATGCTATTGTTAATCATGCGCAGAAATACCAGAAGAGACTCTCTCATGGCAAAACATTTTTCCGTGTTACAGAATATGTAAGAGTATCTGTGTAAATGCATACTTGTTTGTGTATGTTTTATATGGCTAAAGAGAAGGTGTTTCTCATAAAGTCAGTAGGCTTGACTCTTAGAAACAGCAAATGTAGAAAATAGACCTAAAAAAAAGTAACCTACTGAGTGAATTAAGTTCATGTCTTTTTTCCGAAGAAAACTTTGTCTGAGATCAAAATCAAAATTAGTTAATTAAAGGCCTCAAATAAATACTTCCATGGGCTTTACAGTTTTTATATCTTCCCAAAGTGCCATGAAAAAGCATATTTTTAAGTAATCAGCATTGGCTCATGTTTTCAGTGGAAAAAGTTTGCCAGGCTTGATAGTAGGGAAAACTTCAAAGGCTGTGATAAATCAAATTAATAATTTGTCCAGAGGAAGTCTCTATAAATTGGTCATATTATCTAAATGTGTCAAATGAAATGTTAAGATCTCCCTCTCTCTTTCTCCAGGAGTAACTGGATTTGCACATCTCTCTAAATTGCTAGTCTTTTCACCAAAATGTAGGCACATATTTTTTTATTGCCTGAATTCCTGTCATGATAAATGGTTACAGAAAAGTGGCCAAAGCTATATGGGAGGGTTCAGGCAAGTTGATTCTACATTTTCCTAGCATTAGCCCACCTGATGTGAAGATGATCAGCAGACCAATGTAAGACCAACTCAGTTCTGCATCCCTAATTTAAGATATGCTCTACTGGAAAAGATGAAAGAGTCTAAGACTTTTAGTAAATCATTCAAAGGTAAGTTAGAAGGCTTCATTACTCACGCATGGGTTCCTCTAGAGGACCATCATTTCTGCATTTGATGTTTTGGAGGAAGAAAAGGTAACAGGAAAATGGCACTTTAAAATGATCTTGATTTTTCTTAAGTTTTGAAGGCTTTTAAAGAAGGGTTGTGTTATATCTTGCTGTTCTTATAGGAAAGGGACTGAGGATTCAGATGATTTATTCTCTGTTATTCTTAAGTCTTTTGTTCTTAATTGGGCATTTATGAAATTTTAGGATATATATGTACTTAAAAATTCCTCTGGTTTTCTGTGCATTAAATGCTCTCATTTCTCATGCCAGATTTACCAAATTTACTAAAGCAAATTTGAATGTTTAATGTTAAGGCCAAAGATAAAGCATCTTATCCTCATTTTATCTGAAAAATGTTCAAAATTTCTTCCTATTAGAACATCCAAGTCTCTTATTAATTGTTCCAGTTCTCTTATTAAGAGAACACGAAGATCTTTCTTAGTGTTCTGCCTTTCTGCTGAGAATCTGAAATGCCAAGAAAACACGGGAAAGTTCCAACTCAGAAGCTACAGTGCAAAATAATGTGTTAGAAATTGAAATAGTGATAGATAAGCCTGTGCTTGTGCAGTGTGAGTTTGAAATCTTACAGGTGCATGTATTTGGGCATCTATTTACACTTTTTTTTTTCCTTAAAATGTCATTTGATTTCATATAATGTGATCTATTGCTTTGCCAAACTACAGTAGAATTTTTTTTTTTTATGGCATGCTTTAAATTTCTTGAGAGACCAGAGTTCTGTGGTGCTACTAGGAATATATTGTCACAGTCCACTGATTCTTAACAATGGAAGTTTTACCCCAGATATGCTTTCAAGCTGTATGTAAGCTGAAGCAAAAACCAGAAAATGACATTTGGATTATAATTATGGGACCTCAAGTATTGATGAATTAGAATTGGCTGGAGTTATGCTTATGGTTTGGCATGCTATGAGTGATTTATTATCATAGGAACATAGTAAAAATAAACTACAAATGTACTAGCAAACATGCTTTCTTGATCTAAAATTCATTGCTTTGAAGTATCCTAATTTCACATTAGTATGAACAATTCATTAGTTCATACTAATTGATTAGTTCATGTTAGTGAAATGAAACACATCTGTGGTTATCTGCAATGCTGAAATAAGTGAAATATCCAAGTCTGCTGAGGCCTCCACATGGGATATTTGCTTTTGGCTTGTTGGCTTTTTTAACCATTCCATATACATTGTCAAGAGATGTTAAATAATAATCTGTCCTTGAATTATTGGCCCCTCACATGATAGCTGGATTAACATTGAATTGATTATTGCATTTTAATCTATGTGAATGTGCACTCCAATAGGGACTGAAAAATAATATCTTAGCAGGGGAAGGAAAGAAATTATTTCTTCAGGTGCTCTCCTGGCTGTAGCATGCATGTCTCACCCCCTGAGCATTTTCTAAAGCATCCAAGTTACTTTCAGACCTTCCACCCGGAAACTCTTGGCACTGTGCAGTGCCAGCAAAGCGAGTGCCACCAACTGGGTTCAACTCAGGTTCATGAAACCTAGGAGGATGTGAGGGGCGTGTCCTCACAGCAGCTGGACGGGTCACAGCAAAGGGGCAAAATACCTACACGTTTTGGAGGCAAGAGTGGTGAGGGAGATCAGGATGTGTGGGAATGGAGTTGGGTCTACTGCTGGGGGAAGGAGACGCATAGCTTTTAGTGTTGTATACTAAGTAAGAGGATGATACTTCTGCCTCCTGACTGTTTCCTTGGTATGCTTTTCTTTCACTTATCTGTTGCAAATATAAAGCAAAAATGAAGTGCTGTTTTTGTTGTGGATATTTTTCCAGTGCATCAATATTTAAATTTTACTCAGACCTGAACCTAGTTTTCCAACCAAAAGCCCCTTGTTTTTTGTTGTTACTGTCTTGGTTTGAATTTTGTCTGTTTTGGGTTTTGAGGGGTTTTCTCTTGGTTGGGGAATCTGAAATTCAGAGTTGTTGTCTGATGAAGTATTGACAAAAAGGGTTAGGCAGGTCAGAACAGAAACCTCACCTGAGTATCACAGAAATGTGAAACAAAATCTGATTCCAAGCCATGATCTGTATCTTGCAATTTATACTCAGTTTTGTTCAAACTCAGATCACCACCATCACATTGTTTTAATAAGTCTCTAAGTATGTAATCTTACTAAGATTATTTAATATTATTATCTGATTTTATCCATAGCAAGTTGTAAAGTCAAAGATTTAAATACAATAACAACTCGGTAGCTGAATCTGAATCAAGGATTATTATTTCCCTAATTCCTAAATTCAAAATCTGGTGCTTGGTCAAAAGCATTGCAGAGAAAAACACTGATAAATTATATTATCAGGCCAGACAGGTATTTTAGATGAATGTTTAAGCCTTCTTTTTTTTTAAAAAAAAAAGTACTTAAATTCATGTCTAAAATTTAAAACTGTGAGTAACTCTAGTTCAATATACCAAAATTCTTTTGGGGCATTTACTCAATAGAGTAGAAGGTTTTAGTTTACTGAATAGGAAACAGAGCAAATGGAGAGAAGAAAACATAGAAAGATGTACACTTTTGTTTGGACCAAGCCCTAACTGTGGACAGCAAAGCAATGAGCACGTATCAGAATGAGCATTAAACTGGATGGATGCCAACTTTTTTATTTCAAGTAACCTCTTGCAGCTGGAGCCTATTCACTGGAAGGAAAAGGCAAAGCCACCAATGACTTCAGTGGTGCAAAACCAAAGCACTCCAGAGTGGAAGAATTAGCTCATAGTGTACTTCCTGGCAAAATCCTGGAGAGTTTATAAACAAAAAAAAAAAAAAAAAAAGAACAAACCAAACTTAAAACATTATTGCAAGTGGTGCTTTGTTTAGTATGATTGTTGAGTCTTTCTGGTTGACTGGTTGGTTGACACTTCCCTCGTGCACTGTGCTGCTGGACAGTAGGACTGGCATTTTCTGAAAGAGATGCTGTGCTCTGAATTCACTTGGGCTTACTAATGGTGCTTGTATGGCTCCATAGCAACATACTGGGAATATATTGTGTTCACAGGTGCACCTGTTTCCTCACTATAGAGGAACTGCACAGAAAATCACTCCCATTTCTTGAATAAATTCCTGCTGCTGGTCTGTTTAGCTCAACTTCTAGATGCTGCACCAGTAGCAGATAAAGCCAGGGTGTGCCCTGGACATCGCAGTCCTTCCAGCCATGCCAGGTGATAGACTTCCAGCTTCATTTTCTGGATGGACAATTAACATGCTCAGGAGGGCAATCTATAGAGGTCCTCCGAAGTGTTGTTTGCCATACTGAGAAACATAAATACAGATGGGTGCAGCTGCCTGAAATGGCAGCTTTGTTGCAGGCCAGCAGAAAGAGCTGAATTAGGTTTGTGACAGCTCCACCAACCAGCTACCTAACATAGACCAAATCACCATGTTGACCCTCTCTATTCCTCACCTATCTAGCCGTCCTTTCTAACCTGCCAGTTTTGCATAATACTGAATTGCTTTTTATACATACCTGGTTAGATAAGATGGAATTTTTTGACCACAAAATGCAGTAATATGTACTGACTGACTAAAACCCAATTTTTTTCCATAATATAGCCTCTTAAATAAAATGCAAACTTTCAGAAATATTTAGGCAGACACCTGTAGAAGCCAGGACTTTAATGATACTGCATAAATTGTGGTTCTTTAGCTGAGATTTTTGCTTTCTCTTCCTATAGATGTCTGTCATTAGTTATGTGCAAAAGTCAGAGCTTCAGTTTTTGGAACGAATGCTTCCCAAATCTTCCGTATACAAGATTAGATTAGACGTCTCATGAGCAGGAGCTCTTCTTGAACTTCTGGTTTCAAGTATGTTCCATGAGGGAGACTGGAAGTGGATGAAGCTGGGATGCTGCAGGACAGCTGTGCAACAGCACAAGTTCTCCTTAGCCCATGGGGAAAAACATGAGCTTACTAACATTCTAGCTTTCCACAATAAGTCTTTAATGGCATGCTTTAAATACAAGGTGTCTGGTATTTGTTGTGCTCTTTTAACACTTCAGCTTCCAGTTAGACTACTGCATTGAAGAAAAAAGAATATAAAAAATTTAGGCTTCAAATATATATACAGTTTTGCAAACCTTTATTAGCTAGGGAAGGGGGAGAAGAAGCAGTGAAAGAACTCATGGCAGCAAAGCAACTCACAGGGCTGAGAAGTGTAGTTAAATCAAAGGGCAGATCTTGTGGCTGCAAGCAGCAAGCATCCATGGTATATTTGAGGGCATGGCTTTGCAGAGAAGTGAGAGTGCAATTGTAAGTTTTCCCTAGAATATTGCCCTCTCAGTTAATAAAGACTTTATGTGTTGAAGAACCTGAAATGCTTGGATTTCCTTAAATTTTCACAATGTTGCATTTTAAATCAGGTTTTATAAAAAAATAATTGACATTCCTATGAAATATGGAAATAGGCCCAACTTGATTAACATCATTTAAGTCATAGTGGTTTCAAATGCAGCTGTTTTTATTGCACTTTTAATGAAAATGGTCCAGGGCAATTAATTAACAGTACAGTATCTCATGGGTCTTTCCTTGTGATATACTGTAATCACTTGAGGTGAAACTCTTAGTCCCCAGGAGTGTATCAACAGCATAGCTGTTATTTCTTTTCACTTAGAAATGTGAACTGCAGTTGTCAAGCTCGGCACATTTGAGACTTGAGGTCAATCATTCTTATTAACCGCCAATGTTACCGTTCCCTGGCTGGAGAAATACAGAGTCGAGCATGTGTATCCTACGGAAGAGTAGTCATCTGTTTCAGGACAAGTACACAGAATAAAAATTAGCTTAAGTTTTTCCATGTGCACCTGGTATGTCCATTTAAATAAAGGACACCAAAGCAAACATTAAACTCGCATACAGCCAAAACCTGGCTCAAAACTGTGCTTGATGTTCTGGCAGTTCTTCTGGAATTGATTGGCAACTTTTTTAATAGGTGAGACATGAATCCTGGAAGCAACAGGCCTAGTTCATAGGGTACGTCACCACGACAAGGTGGAAACGTAACTGGAGCATGTGCAAGCATAACTTCTTCAAGTTAGGAGGAAAAACAGTTGCAGTGAAGATGTGGTTGCCTGGACTTTCTGAGCAACAGGGTGTATATTTATGATCTCTAGACGGCCTACATGCACTAAAGACTGATCTGCCATGTCAACACCGCTGTAGTTGCCCTGCTAGCCTGAGTAAGTTAGGATACGATCACACTTCTACTTTGTGGCATTTTATTCTTCATCTCTGTTTTACTGCAGTGTAACTCGTGTGGCTTTTGGTTACATGCTTGTCATAGTTCAGCCCCGATCGGGACCAGACTACGCAGTCTCTCTCTCGCTCCCCCCACCCTCCGAGAGAATAAGAGGAGATGATATAAGGAAAAACGGCTCGAGGTTTGAGATAAGGACGGGGAGAAATCTTAAAGTTACCGTTACGGGCAAAACAGACTTGACTTGGGGAAAACTATTCATTTATTTCTAAAATTAGCAGGATAATGAGACAGGGAACAAGATAACCTCCCCCCACCCCTCCCTCTTCCCGGGCTTAACATTATCTCTACTACCTTCCCCTCCCGAGCGGCACGGGGTGGGGAAAGGGAATGGGGGTCGCGGTCAGTTCATCACGCATTGTTTTACGCCGCTGTATCATCGTCAGGGGAAGAACTCCTCGCATTCCTCCTCTGCTCCAGCGTGGGGTCCCTCCCACGGGCCACAGTCCTTCGTGAAACTGCTCCAGCGTGGGTCATCTCTTCCACGGGGTGCAGTCCCTCTAGAACAGCTGTCCCAGCGGGCCCTCCATGGGCCACAGCCTCCTTCAGGCCTCCACCTGCTCTGGCGTGGGGTCCTCCACGGGCTGCAGGTGGATCTCTGCCCCTCTGTGGACCTCCATGGGCTGCAGGGGGACAACCCGCTCCACCATGGTCTTCACCACGAGTTGCAGGGGAATCTTGGACAGGAGCCGCGTTACTCCTCCCCCTCCTTCTGAACTGACCTTGGCGTCTGCAGCCGTTCCTCACAACAGGCTGGCAGATGCCTCTCAGGATCCTTTTTACATCTTATTCACTTCTCATCTCCTCTCCACTTCTTGCAGCCAGGCTGGGCTGAGTTGGGCCCAGTCGGCTGCCTGGCGGGAGGCCAGAGGGTGAGGCCTGCAAGGCCCATGAGGCTCGCGCCTCCCCCTCTCTGCCTCCTGCTCAGCTGCTTCACATCTCTTCTCCTTTTTTTTTTTCTGTTTTCCCCTACTTAAATATGTTATCGCAGAGGCGTTATCACGGGACATTCTGCTACCAATTGACTCGGCCTTGGCCAGCAGCAGGTCCGCCCTACGCCTGGCCGAGTCCACTAAACAGGGGAGCAACTTCTAGCAGTTTCCTACAGAAGCTACCACCTTAGGCCCCCCCCCCACTAACAAAACCAGAACAATGCTTTAACCAGCCAAATCTGAAAATACATAATCTCTTTTTCAGTTTGACCATTTGTAAAGAGTTGATAGGAGGATGGCTGTGGTTCTTATGAAGCCTATATAATTACTTAACCTAATTTCCACTATGCAGGGCTCTGATAAGCCCAGAAGGCTCTCCAAAGTTGTTTTCTTCTTTAAACCAGGAGATAGCCTCAAAATATTAAATTTTGAGCAGTGAGCAGAAAATACAAATGTGTCCTTATATTTAACAATGGTAGGAAAATATTTTTTAATGAGGAAAATGGAATTTAAAATCTCATTGTAGCTTATAGCTATATGTTTTATCTTGTGGCCCTTTGAAATAGACATTTTGTATGGACCAGGAAAATGCCTCTGAGAAGAAGATCTTGGGGATATTGTTGTTTTCTCTGCTGTGACATAAGGCAGAAGCACACAAGTCAGAGTTTTTCTTCCTAAGAAGCTTACATTAATTTATTTTGACAGCATTTTCAACCCATATAGTAGCTTAGGACTATCTGTTTGTGCTACCTTCCTATTTTAGACAAGCGGTGCTTTGCGTGAGACTGTTGATTTGGCAAAGGGCATGGGTTCACATTTGGTTTTCATAGACTGATAGATTTAAAGGCCAGAAGAGACCATTATGATCATCTAGTCTGACCTCTCACTTCAATCAAGGCACAAGCTGCATGCAATCGTTACAGCAACAAGCTCATTAGTTCAATGTGAGGTAGACAACAGCTTAAAGAAGACATTGAGTTGCCTTCCTCTAATTTTTAGCATTAATTTTCCCAACTTCAGACTCCAGTCCCTGGATCATATCATTTTATAGGCACGCAGAGGCAAAATGAAACATCATCCTCAACTGTCCTTTTCAATTATATGCCTGTGATTTCATCCACTTGGATTTATCCCAAGATTATAGGAATATTTATGTAGTATAGTTGTCAGACCATGCTAAATGGACAGTAAGCAGTCTTTTCACTTCATACTGGATGTTGTAAAAACAATTGCAAAGTATGCATGGAGTGTCAAGATCTTGGGCTAGGTCTGCGTTGTAAGTTAGGAAGCATTCAGTCTGGCTTTTGGGTTTTGAGAGCAGTTTGCATCCACTGAGTTAACAGGTGTGAAGCCTCTTCACAAAGCAAATGCACAGCAATTATTGTCCTTCTTTTAAAAACCAACCCCTGCATTTCTAAGATGAGTTTTTAATAGACAGGTAATGATGAAAATTCACAAGTGACAAAATAAGGTAAGGAAAGGCAGGTGGAAGTGTTTAAGGAATAATGATTTGTTCTAAAAATACAGGTGTAATTTGGTAGAGGATTAGGTGAGAGGAAGGAAGATACTTAGAATAAGCTTATTCTGCTGCTCATTTTCATACGTACTTATTGTAATGTGAGAGCACACCTCCTCCAGACTTAAAACCTGGCTACAATTCAGTATTCCATGTATGCTGGTCTACAGCACTGGATCAATTTTTCACGGTGGCCAGAGCTCCAAATTTGGTGGTGAAGTTTTACACAACCTGAGAAGTTTCAGGTGTGGACGTAAAATGAGTTTGTGGCAGTTTGGAAAGTCTGAGCAAGTTAAAATACTTATGAAATTTTAAGTCTTTCTGGCCCTTTCCAGCTCCTCCTATACAGAGTAAAGAAAGAATGCAAGGCTTGAGGGCTTCTGGTATGTATTATCAAGTGGTACCAAGTCAGTGCTATGGTCCATACAGGAATGGAACAGGGGAACAAACTATAGGAAGATACCACCAAGAGAATATTTGGGTAAATATACTGCAAGAATTGATTGAGTTTTATGACCTTTAAAACTTTCAAGTGAGGCCAGTTTTAAGAGCTGCCATTCAGTACTTGCCCTAGTGAAACGGAAAAGATTGACATTAATGTCAGAAAGCAGCTGCCAGGTTCTTGCTATTTAGTAAAGCATTAATATAAACTGATGTTCTTTAGCAGAAATTTATCAGAATTCTGATATTTCTTAACTTAAAAAGACCCCAATCTCTTGCATACCAAACTGCAAGGAAACAAAATTCCAGGCTTTCCAGTTTTAAAATGACACAGTTTGAGGAGCTGGAGCACAGGAATGCATTAACTCTAGTTTTTGTAAGACAACTCACTTCTTTAGTAGTAATCCTCCATTTTCACAGTTGGGAAATGCAGAGGAAATCAAGACACCTGTGTGAAAACCATAGTAAATATTTCTGGGCTTATGTTTATCTTCACTGGATAGAAAACTTATTTGAAAATTTTGTTCTTTATCCAGGGTGTGAAAATATCCTGGATATAATAATCCATATATTATCTATGGGTAAATAAATTTGTTTCAGAGAAAAATACTTGCTCTTCATATATTAATCGCCATAGTACAAGACACTTTCAAGTTGTTGAAAATAACTGCAGTATTCCTTAACAGCTTTGAGAACATCTTTTCTTCATGGTATGTGAAGGTTCCAACTGTTAGTATTTATTGTGTCCAATAAAACGTTTCAAATTAGGCAATCCCAATCAAGAATTTACATTTTTAATTCTAATTTTTTTTGGTATGAAATATTAGAACATGCACAAAATCAATACATGGGCAATAAGAAGGTATATAAATATCGTTTCAAGATTATTTGCACATTTGGACTCCCCTTAACAAACTATTTCTTAAAGACAAGGGTTATCTGATACAGTAACTAGATACGGTATTTTGACTTTGCATGTGAGTCTTAGCTCTACAAAGGGACATCTAACAGCAGAGCAAACATGCCTTTGCAATTAAATGATCGTTCACACTGCAGCTTATGGAAATATAAGATAGGGCTCAAAGTGTTCGGTAAAGAATGGCAATTCTTGTTACTCTTTGTTTTTACGGGCTATAAAAGAAATGCAGTGTAGAAGGTATTTTTACAGCCAGAGCTTGTGATACACGATATGCATGGCTGTGCTGGGAAGAAAATGCCGAAGTTATGTACTTCAGACACTCATCACGCTTCTTGGAAGGGTTATATACGTAAAGCCATCAAAATCCTCTGCTGTCTTTAATGGAACAGGACTGACTGCTGCTCTGGTATTTGCAGCATCAGCCCTGGTAAATGCCAAAGTATGTACGGCTCAGCGATTAAATACTGCCAGCTTCATTTGTTTGTAGCCATATGCAAGAAGGAGTAAGGACACTGTGCAGTTGTGGAAAGGGAGAACAAGGGACAAAGTGTTTTAAAACAGCATGAAATAGGCAGGGAGTAACAGCGCCAGGAAACACACACGCAGACACACACATTAAATGTGTGCATGGAGGTGGGGCAGAAGGATGAGAGAAGCCAAGTGATTTAATGATAGCTGAAGGGACTTAAGCGGTGGAATAGATACATTGGGGGGAAAAGTAGTAGTAGCATGAAGAAGAGAAGCCCATTAATAAAAGATGAGGAGGCATGAAATTAATGAGAGCTCTTCAGAGACACTGCAGCCCTTGTAGGGAGAGAAGCACAGGACCCAGTTCTGGTATTCTTCTTCAGTGCTTCCTAGGTACTGGGGACTGCTGGGGGGACAAAGTACAGTTAAAAGGCAGGGATGTCAGGAATACTAAGCAAGGGACTAGCCTCACACGCTTAAATAGGTGAATAACTATGAGGAACAGCTTGTCACGCCAACAGTCCCCAGGATTTTCAAAATCAAATATATGCCCCTAAAGTTCGTGAAATAAATGAGTGCTTACAGTCAGGACTTTTTTTTTTAATGGCTTCCTTCTTTTTTTCTGCTTCTTTTTTTTTTTTTTGTGCTCAAGTTGATTCTACAGGGTTCTTTTTGTCTCTGTGGAAACTCTGCATTTCATGCAAAACCAGGACTTTTTCATGCCCATATGATTCTAGAAGATGGAATTTTATGTAAAACAGCAGCTGTCACGGGCTGTGTAGTAAAAAGCAAGGAGCTGGTAGTGTCAAGTTCCACGGTGCACCGCAGGGTCCTGGTCTCAAGGCAGCCAGACCAGGGAGCACAGCCCAGACCCCACCGCCATCACAGACCCCCTCATCCTCATGCACTTGAATTTCCTTCCTGTGGATGCGGAGAGGAGAGGGGAGGCTGAAACATTTGTCCCCAGATCTCAGTCTCACATGTGGTCAGGATGCAGCCTCAGATCTGGAAGCTGGAAAGCCCTCTGGTCTCCCACAGTTGCAGATATTTATTGCAGCCATAATCAGTTGATAAACAGAGACATCAGCCACAAGTTCTCTCTTGAGAAAAATTAGTGAAGGCACAGTCTGTGAGCAGTCTGTGCATTGTTATGCAAAGAAAGGATTTTTTTTTTAGATTTATTTATTAAAAAATATGATTCTACTGAACTAAGGAATTAAATCAATTAGATGAACCTTTCCAGCACTGTGAATCCTAAGAAGAAAGTGCTGACCCATCTATTGAGTCTGTACAAGTACAGTCCCAAAGGGGCACATGCTTGGAGACCTCAGTTCCAGCAGGCTTTTAAATTCAGATGTTAGACTGAAAGCAGGAAATAAGGAGTCAAAAAGTGTTCTCAGCCAAAATAAACCACGTTTTTAGTTAAACTTTTTTTTTGCCTCCTGTTGTTCTCCTTACTCTTTTTTTTTCCCCTAACTAAAACTAATTGCTTAATTCAGTTTTTAATAGGTCTTTATAAACTCTATTTTCTAGAACTCGCTCTTATCAAGAACTTTTCTGCTCTCTTGTCTTGCCATACTTGATACATAGACAAAACATCTAATGGTGCATATTAAAATGAAAGTCTCATGTTCATACCTGTGTAATTACAAAATTCAGATCCTGAAGATATATCCATTTTTCAACTGTTCGCCTAAATATTAAATTCTTCAAAATGCTAATGTGTTCTTTCCTTTCTTTTTGACAGCAAAATTTGGAGAGTAACCTCACCAACCTTATTAAGAGGAATACTGAACTGGAAACTCTTTTGGCGAAACTCATTCAGACCTGTCAACATGTAGAAGTGAGTACTGACCTCCATTTGAAATACTTGTAAACTTAATTACGTTCAATTCTAGCATTCAGGAACAAAAATTTTGAAGGAAAAAAAAAACCAAAACAAGTGCAAAACTAAATTAAAATAGTAAACTGATTTGGATCTTTTTCACTGATACATGGTATTCTCAAGAGAGATGACCCCCTTTACATTCCTTGCTGTCCTCTTTTAAATTACAGTATGTTTGTATGGTCTCCACCACTGTGCTCAGTACACCACTGAGCACATCACTCACTATCCAACATGTTTATCTTTTTGGGTCCTTTGTGAGGTAGAGTAGTATTTACAGCTGGAAATTTAGGTTTTTATTGGCCACTGATGATTTATTTTAATCAGAATGAAGTATCTAAATATATATCATAGAATCATAGAATCATAGAATCATAGAGTGGTTAGGGTTGGAAGGGGCCTTCAAAGGTCATCTGCAAGGAGCAGGGACATCCCCAACTAGATCAGGTTGCTCAGAGCCTCATCCAGCCTGGCCTTGAACGATTCCAGGGATGGGGCCTCCACCACCTTTCTCGGCAACCTGTTCCAGTGTTCTATAACTCGCATTGTAAAAAATTTTTTCCTAATTTCCAATCTAAATCTACCCCCCTCTATTTTAAAACCATTACTCCTCGTCCTATTGCAACAGGCCCTACTAAACAGCCTATCCCCATCTTTCTTGTAGGCCCCCTTGAGGTACTGGAAGACCGCTATCAGGTCTCCCCAGAGCCTCCTCTTCTCCAGGCTGAACAGCCCCAACTCTCTCAGCCTGTCCTGAGAGGTGCTCCAGCCCTTTTATCATCTTCGTGGCCCTCCTCTGGGCCTTCTCCAACTGGTCCATGCCCCTCTTGTGCTGGGGGCTCCAGAACTGGACACAGTACTCCAGGTAGGGTCTCACTAGGGCAGAGTAGAGGGGGAGAATCACCTTCCTCGACCTGCTGGCCACGCTCCTCTTGATGCAGCCCAGGATGCGGTTGGCCTTCTGGGCCACAAGAGCGCATTGCCTGCTCATGTTAAGTTTCTTGTCCACCAGCACTGCCAAGTCCTTCTCCTCAGGGCTGCTCTCAATCCATTCTCCGCCCAGCCTGTATTTGTGCCTGGGATTGCCATGCCCCAGGTGCAGGACCCTGGTTGAACTTCATGAGGTTGGCATGAGCCCACCTCTCCAGCCTGTCAAGGTCCCTCTGGATGGCATCCCTCCCTTCCAGCGTGTCGACAGCACCACACAACTTGGTGTCGTCGGCGAACTTGCTGAGGGTGCACTCTATTCCACTGTCCATGTCGCTGACAAAGATGTTGAACAGGGCCGGCCCCAGCACGGACCCCTGAGGGACACCACTCGTGACGGTCTCCACATGGACATTGAGCCGCTGACCACCACTCTCTGAGTGCGGCCATCCAGCCAACTCCTTATCCACCGAGTGGTCCGTCCATCAAACCCATGTCTCTCTAGAGAGAAGGATGTCATGCGGGACAGTGTCAAAAGCTTTGCACAAGTCCAGGTAGATGATGTCAGTTGCTTGTCCCTTGTCCACCGATGCCGTCACCCCGTCATAGAGGGCCACCAAATTGGTGACCTCGAAAGTCATACATGAAATATATTTATCTTCAGATGAAAAAAGATGCTTGCAGGCCTTTGAGTTGCCTCAGCTACATATTCCATATCACAGAAAATCTTTAGCAGGGAGGGACCTGAATCCATATTCTTCCCAAATCTGGGGGACTTTTTAGATGACCCCATGGGGCCTGCTGATGTACATGCAAATTAAAATAATCACAGCCACAGGAGCTGACATAGGATGAGTTCAGAGTCCAAAATGGACTCTTTTTTAGACCTTTTATAAGACCTTTTCAGTTCCTTATAGTACATTCAGATCAACAAAACCAAAACCACTATGAACAAAAAGCTTCCATATCATTAAAAACTTGCAAAATACAACATGAGTTATGCTTTCTGACAGTATATATTACACAAATATCCCCACAGCATCAAAACTTTATCACCAGTGCTTTCCTTTATGTCAATCTCAGTCATGAGTCCCAGGTGACATGTCAGATACAAAACATTATCTCCCCTCCTCCAGGTACATTGTGGCTGAGAAATACTGAAAGGCTCAACATCGTGACGCACACACGCTTGTTGACAGATATACTGGATTCATTGAGATACACCAAGTTCGTAATTTGCAGTGCTAACAGTTTCATAAGTTCTAAATTCAATTTAAGATGACATCAGAAAGTTAATGGAGGAGGAATCAGAGGAGCTGGCACAACATAAATACTGCTGATTTAGAGCGCAACGAGCTTCAGACCTCAATCACAGAGAAAAGGTATTTTCCATTGAACAGCTAATTAGTAGTCTGATTAGCAGGGAAAACTTATTTTCTCTGTGAAAAATGGTTGGGTTTTTGTTTGTGTTACAACACTGTCTTGCCAGGCTTCTACATAGGACTCTTTCACTTCTGAATGCATTGCAATTTCTGCAGCAGCCTCATTTATTCAGAGAGGGGTGCACTGTATGTTCCTAGCAGACGGGCGGTATTAATTAAAAATAGTATGCAGAAAAAGTGTTCCACTTTGAGTCTGGTTGTGTGTACGTGTGAAAGGAAGCCAGGTTTCTTCACCAGTGTTACCTGGGGAACAGCCCTGGGGAATTTGAGTGAGGAAGGTAGCCTTATCCCAGAGCTTCTGAAACACGGATATAATTTAAGAGAAAGTTAGCTGTGACATACGCTGCTGTAACACAGCCACCTGCCAGCTCTGCAGAAGGGCAATCCCTTTTTAGAGAAGCCTCTTTTTCTTCCTTATAAGGTTCCATGGAAGTTCTCCATAGGACTTATTTTCTTTCTTTTTCAGACTAAAGTTCAGTCACCTAATTAAGCCCAAGAGCAACATTTTCTTGTTGTCAATTCAAAGTCACATCTGGAAAATTTGGCATCTGCTTAAGTACCTTGTTGACTGTGGTAATGGCACATGCTGCAGAAAAAAAAAAGGGAAAAAAATCCACTCAAAAAACCAAAAGCAAACAGAACGAAACCAAACCAAGAAGAAACCAAAACAAGAAACCCCAAGACTGTTCTTCCAAAGAGATTCTCTCATCCGTTTTTCTATCTGCTCCACCTCTGTGGAGCCTCACTGACTTCATGGGGCTCAACAAAACCATGAAAGTCTCTCCACAGTATCAGACGTGAGGTGAGCGGTTTGAGTTCTTTGTATAGGCAGCAATAACGTCAGGCAGAACAACTGTAGCATCAGCTGGGATGACTGTAGGAGGTAATGAGAGACAGAGACAAGGCACGTTTTCTTCCTCTGTACATAAAGCTCAGAGCAAAACCCATGAAGCAGATGGGCCCAGGACAGCATAAGGCCTCTTCTTCATTGGTGGCCTATGTCCAAGATGGGCTAGATCTGGAAAATTTAAAATTGCTTCTCCATCTCCTCTGCAATGCTGCAATATATTACCAACTCTAAGGTTTAGTATTACAAAAAATCCAACTTGTTCAACTGGTAACAGATGCGCTGCTGTCCCTGGAGCACTGTTTTAGAAAATTTCTCTATAGACATAAAGCAATAGCAGCAAAGTTGTTA
The DNA here is from genome assembly GCF_036417535.1 of Chlamydotis macqueenii. Taxonomy (NCBI): domain Eukaryota; kingdom Metazoa; phylum Chordata; class Aves; order Otidiformes; family Otididae; genus Chlamydotis; species Chlamydotis macqueenii. The sequence continues at coordinate 137,140,635 of NC_141556.1, forward strand.
ATGAATTCCTACCACATTTTATTCATCAAATTAGTCTAATTAGCATTTAAATTAGCTAAATATTAAGAAATGAGCTTCAATGAAAAACCTGGATCTAGGCCACGCTGGAAATTGGGCAAACGGGATGTGGAAGTAAACTTTAAAGCTATCTCTGTTTCTCAGAGCTGTGTGAAAACTTCAGATATGATGTGAATATCTCCAACATTAGAGAAGCTGAGGCTTAGATAGATTTTCTTAAAGTCAGTATGCTTTTTGTCTTTGTGCTTCCTTGTGACGGAAATTCATCCCGAACAAGAAACCTGAATGAAGCAAACAGTATATTGGTTGTAACATTAGTGCTACAAATTTAAAAATACAAAATATTAGGAAAAGAAAAGCTGAAGTTTCCAATGACTGTGTTAGTGTTGCCATATAAACTCAAAGGTTGAAACCAAACAGGTAGTTATTTTATAGGAAATGTTTTCGTTTTCATTTTTTGACACTATATATTACAGATAATGATGTAAGGTATCTTGTACACAATTTGTAAGCATGTAAAAATATAGATGGTGCACAGTAAAAATTGCTATTACATACCTAGATTTTCCTTACTTAACTTTAAATCATTTTAATAATGTTATTTTGATGTTGATTTAGATTTTGGGGAATTTAAAAACAGTTGAAAAAGAAAAGAAGCTTTGGGTTTCACATCTAATTTGAACCCTGAAAATCAAGGAAAGGAAATTATTATTCCTTGTGTTAAACTTAGCAAGTTTTTATTGAGGGGTATATAAAGTTTTTTAAAAGTTATGCTAATTAACACTTATTTGTAGAAATAAACACTAATATTTTTAAAGCCTTCGTCCTGTCAGCAACAACAACAAAAAAAATCAATATTACATGAAAAATTAAAAATAAATGTCTTTTTTGACTTTTGATATGGAGCAGAAGCTGATGTTTCCACAAATGAACAGCAAGCAGGCTCTGTGTCTTTTGAATAAATGAATCCTCACCAGCCAAACCAAATGTTGTTGAAGAGCCACTGTTTCTCATCAACCAAGTGAGCTGTTAATGGCTTCCCAGTAACTGGCTTCACTGCAGATGAATTATCTACCCATACATGCTTCCCATCAGGCAATTGTAACCTTATCGATAGCAAAGGCCAAATTCTAGTCTCTCTGTGTTGTAAAACTAATGTTTATTCCCTTCTGAAAAAAAGTTTTTTTTTTCACTTTTTGTTCATGTGAGCAGACAAGGACTGGTCAGGGATCTTATCTGGAAGTTGGACCTCTTCCAGACACCGGGGAGGGGGGATCTGAGGCTGCCTTTCATCACAGCAGCAGAGACATAAATCTTGCCTATTTTTAGATGGAGTTTATCAATTTATGACAGGATTTATCCTGATGAGGAACCTGATCTTGGGAGACTCGAGAAGTCTACTTCCACTCTTGCATTCCTGTAGGTGGTTCTGGGCATATCAGCAGGAAAACTTTTGTGAATAAATCAAACCAAACTTGTATTCTTTACTGATTTAAGCACAGCAGAGGTATTATTAAACATTTTATAGTATCTGAATGACTGATTTCATGTCTAATATGAAAGTATAGTCTGTGCTTATACTTAGTTTATGGTAACACTGAATTTTAAATATTCCATTTTCTCCAAGGGAACCACATTCTGAAAAGTGAACAGTTCAGACTATAACACTCCTTTCTGTCCCAAGTCTTTCTGTTTTGTTAGGAGCACCCTGGCACATTGATTTTACTTCTCTTTCAGACACATCCCTAACATGTTCTTTGTTTTACGCTCATTTTTCCATCTTCCCACTTTTCCCTCCTCTGTAATCCCGTCTGCCATTTCTTGGTTTTGCAGAAAATCCAAAGGCTGTTAATCAACAAAGTTTTGTTTTTTCTTTCTTGGAGACAATGGCAGGTCTACAACCTCATGACTTTGGCCAGGCTGCTTTCTGCAGAGCACCCTCTTACTCGGGGCAGCTCGCTGGGTTGACCCCAGTGATGCGGCTCTGCTCCTCACTCCCTTTAGTGAAGGCAGCTGTGGCTGCCTCCCCAGGTTCAGCAGGCTTGCCTGCATCAAATAATAAACTGATTCACAGGATAAAATATAGTTTTCTCTGCAAACTGAGAAAATGGCATAGAAATGGCTGCTAATCTTAAATACATTTATTTGTAGTCCTAGTTCACACCATTTGTTCATCTCATGCTATCTGTAGAAAAAATTTTTAAAAAGCATTAAAAGGCATCCTGGGGAGTTTTATCTTTAAATTCTGTGGACATTCACCCAACCAGAGAGCCCTCTAACATGTGGCTAAACTGATGTGTGGCTCTTAAAAGTCCATCAAAATCCCTGTGCGTGTCAGGAAAGCAGCTACTTGGTTTGGGAGCTATTATAAGGGGAAGATGTTTCAGGGAAAAGGAAGTAGTGTAAATATTTATGTTTTGGCATAAATTAACAGTCTAGCTAGAAGCCCTCAACCTCAGCTGAGGGAGAAGAGGCTATAGCTGGATCCAGTCCACTGAGTTAAACAAGGCTGTAGTAATTAGTTCGTAACAAATGCACTACGCAAATTGCTCATTTGAATATCTGAAAATTTCTGTAGGGGCCTTGGAGAAATCTTCCAAAACTACTGTCGTAAAATTAGGATTGACAGGCCTAGGATATGGCAATATGGGTTAATCCCTGGGTGACAGCATCCCTGTGGCCACATCTCCCTGTCTCCCGCCGTGTGCTGGAGGGGCATCAGCACGGTCATACCTGCGGTGGCCTTTGGGGACATCTCCCCTGTCTGCCCCCTGAGCCCTGCAGCACAGCCACCCTCCCTGCACGCCCACCACCCCAAGGCACTGGGGGCCACATCCTGCACTGCTGGCCTCTGACTTTTCCAGCTGTATGCAGGATTTAGCCACTCCTCAGTGGAATAAGGGAAGGATTTAATGTTGTAAGCGCTTAGGGTTTTCCCTTTGGTTTTAGTGTCACAGGTTTCTCTGACTGACAAAGTGCTGTGTCACAGCAAATTTGTTGCTTTGTCATGGTTTCCAAAGCATATGGCTTCTATGAATGTGTAAGGCTTCTGCAAACTTCTTTTAGATCCTGACATTAATTGGCATAAGGTACAAATTTGAGCATGAGCCTCTTCTGCCAGTTACTTTTTTTTCTAAGCAATTTTAGATTTTTTCCTGGACTTTTTTCTCTGGACTTTTTTCTCATCTCTTCTAGGAAACATATGATTAAACCTCTGTTATATAGTCAATACCATGAAGCTTGTCTCATCTGTTAGGCAGAAACATAATCTGAACTCAGCTGGAGGAAAAATTGGAGCAATTATCTAGGGGGGCGGGGAAAGGAAATAGGTTTTGCTTGTAGACAGCTTTATAACATCTGTATCTCAGTCCTTCTGTTTGTTTTGTTTTGTTTTCAATTCACCAAACGTCATAGGAAGCAAATTCTGGACACCGCTGCAAAATCATTTTTGGTTGTATAAAGAAGGGAAGGCATTTTCCTCTAACAATGTAACCCTCAAACTGCTGCACCCTTTGCTTTCTGTTTGTAATGGAAATGCTTAGTTTCTAGCTCACTTCTAAAGATCTGCTGCAGGCTAAATCTCAGCACAAAGTTCCCAGTCAAAAATTGTTTTTGTGTGTGTGAAAGGGTGTTTTCTGTAGACATGTTATATAACCAGCTGAAAAAAGAAGCAGTATATTGAAAGATCCTTTATTTCACTGGCACAGATACTGAACACACACACACGCGTATTGGACACATTTTCAATCCATGTAATATAGTGCAAAAGTGATAAAGAGAAGATGGCAGCACCTGGAAAATCCTGCTGTTGCCTTGTCTTGTGTGGCTGATCAAAAAGAAATTAGCTGAATGGAAAATTAAAAGTAATGAAAATTTGAATTTCTGATCAGACTTCATCTACAAGATAGCTTCTTCAAATTTTGCAACAAAATGTCTCCATCAGTTTTTATGTAAGATATATATATAGCATTTCTGTTACTTGAGGGACAGCAAAATCAAAACTGGACTGTCAGTGTGATTCCCTGAGGACGCTCAAACAACAAAGAGGCGTTGTCTGTGACAATATAAACCAGTGAGGACTCTGTTTTCACTCAGTTTCATGGTACTTACTCCTTCTTGGGATATGGAATCATTTCAGTCAAAGCCCAAGTATACTGGGGATTTCTTGTTAGGAAAATTTAGGTGGAAAGCCTGTATATAGATCCTGGCAAATGACCTTCATAGTCTTACAAAGGTGACCACCTGTAGTTTGGAATAAGGAATCTACTTTGCTGGGGTGGGTTTTTTTTTAGGTAGTAGGAAAGGGATAATAGGTTAAATAGGTGTTTACCATCACTGTGAAATATGTGGGGCAAAGAACTTGGAAAGTAGCTCCACTGAAAGCTGCTTTTTCCTCTGCCCCGGTATCTTCCATTTTTCTGAAAATGTTTGTTGAGCAGCTAAATTTATTTGCTATATTTAAGTCCTATAAGTAACTGACATTTTTTGATTCATGAAATAGGGAAATATGACTTGAAGGAAATCGGGATTTCTTAGTCTCAATAACAGACTAATTAGCAAACTTCATGATGTGCATAAAACCCTAAGGAGGAGTTTACAGCATTTTTTTCCTAAGACAGTTTTTAATGAGAGAGGGTATAAGAGACACTTTCTCCATTGGCATTATTTAGATGAAATATATGGCATGATCTACTTTTGATTTCTAATTACTTCAGTTCTACATTTAATTCCACTCTCATAAAAGTTGATTTCACTCAATGAAAATCTCAGGTAACCTTTCGTCAGAGTCTTAATTTTATATAGCATTAGAGAAAAGAGAAACTCAGAAATAAAAACTGACAAAACATGCTGCATAGCACATGGCAATAAGGAGTATTCATTCAAAGATCTGAAGCTGTATGCCCAGTAAGCCCTAGCATAATAGGCAAATATTATTTGCCTATAGAATTATTTAATTGCTTTCACAAATTGCTAATTAAATGTATAATTGGTCCTATATATATATATATAACTGCAACACTTATGCATACATTTTATGTACAGATTAGGCACATGCTGGAATATGTTATTGCACCTAAACTGTAACTTCTGGAAATTTGAGTTGCAATTATGACACCAGGTCACACAGATTATATAGAAACAAACAGCAGTGCTTGCCATTGCCTGTAAAGGCGACCAGTTCCCATTCGCTCCATCTCTCCCTCTGTCTCACATTCATACACGAGTATGTGTTCACATTCTTGTTAGACCGATACTCCTGCAAAACTTTGTCCTTAGACTAGAAAATGGTGTTTAGTTCACTGTTAATCACTGAATAACTAATGCAGCAGGTAGTATTTTTTGCCTGCAATCAGGGAATATAACTTGTCAGTCAAAATGTTGTTTCTTTTTAGAACCCTCTGTCTTTGAGACATTTACCTTTATGGGAACAAAATGCTCCTGAGTTCCTCCTTTTTCTGCCTAACAGAGACAGCTGAAGAGCAATTCGAGCAGCAAGGAGACCAAAGGCATCAGTCCTCTAGAGAGTACGTTAAACACTAGGCTAAAGACCCTGGATCCTAGATGAGAGGTTTAAGTACGGAACTATTGATAACAAGGGCACTGGCTTCATCTTCATCAAAGGACAGGCAGACCTTTGAACTTCAGTGATTGTTTCATTGGTTTTGGTTTTCTGCTCTAGATAAAACACACCAAGTGGAATATTTTGCTCAGTGTGGAACAAAGGCTTCATGTGAGCAGGTAAAACAAAATTAAAAACAAAAAAATAAGTATTGTTCAATTAAAAAAAAAAAAGAAAGAACTAACATAAAGGACAAAAATAATACCTGAAAAGAAATTATTTATACGGCCCTTTTACTGCATCTTAAAAAACCACATCCCTCTTAGGGATTTGGTTTCACAAACAGCTTAATCTGATCTTAAACCTCACTGCTGCCAAAAAGTCTCCCCACCTGTGCTTCTGCCCTCCCTGTTGTGTTTCTTGACCTGCTTCCCATCGATTTGTGCAACATGCACATCAGCCAGATGAGCTCAGCCCAGCCGTTTCCCCAGGTGGCTGCACTGGCTTCTGTGGACGAAGAGAAAACGGGGAATACCTTTTGTCTTTTTGGCAGTATGATCCCAGAGCAGTTTAACCCAGTTGGGAAACTGTGGTTTGTCTCTCTGTGTACTTTCCTTTCCCAAGAAATGGCAGCTATTGTTCCAATGTGATGCTGCTTTTTTGTTTTATAAAAACAGTGCTTGGTTCATTGAAGCAAGCCTAGTCGATGGGCTTTACAGCTGTCAGCATAAGCGTCTCTGGAGTAGCTCTTTATGAGAACTTTCCAGATCATCTGAGTTTAGGATTTTTTGTTTGTTTGTTTTTTAATGGAAATCTTATAAAAACAATTTGTTTGTTTTCCATGAAACTTCTGCTTTGGTTTGGTTTTGTTTTGTGATTAGATTGTAAATATCATTAGAAGACTGTTAAATATCTTGCTGGTTTGTTCAATAATGTGTTTCAAGGCACAGTGGAGCAAAAAACTTTAAACCAGTATTTTAATAAGTAACATGAGCATTTCAAAAAGGTTTACTTTTAGTTGAGATTGGGGCAGATAGCCTTATCAGCCTGACCCAAAGTAGTTTAGCTATCCTGGCCTGATCGATTCTTCGTTCACAAAATTCCTAGGTAGCCCGAGTAAGTTGCAGTATTTTTTTGCACTGACCTTTGTTTAACCTGCTCTGAGACTGCCTCTAAACACAGGTCTCCTGCTTAGAGATAGATGTGGAATGCAAACAAAAACAAAGCCTCTGGCACACTTGAAATGGGAGATGACCATTCTTTTTTCTCTTGCACCAATTCAGAATAAAGGAGTTGTAGATGATCCATTCAGATGGCAAGCTGGTTAATATAACATATTTCCAAAGGCGCGGTTTGTCATAATAGATAAAATCAGTTTTACACTTAGGCTAGATAAAGTCTGAAAAAGCTTTGTTCCAAGAGTTGCTTTTGCCCTACAGAAGGCTCATTGTATAACCCGTAATATCAAACAGGGATATGAAATGAAAGAACTTTGAATCCATGACTCTCATTCAGTCTAGCCATCCATAAAAAGAAAGAGAAGTGTTTTCATAAAGGTGTCTTAATCATTATCCTTTGTATTTCCATTAAATAAATCAAACATGGATGATGTTAAAATATTACTTCAAAGTATTGTGAATTCAGGCTCAAAATCTAGAGTGAAATATATGGCAATTATGTTAAAGTTGTTAAGTAGAATCATTGTAATTTCATTTTCTGATGTTTTTGTTTATTTGTGAGCATATAGTAATTCTATAACCATCAACTCAAACCCATAAAGAAAAGCTGATACTTCTTCTTCACCTGTATGGTCACAACTGCAAAGTAATAATTTTTTGAGGTATTGAGATAATTTTTAAATAGTAAAGCCAAAACTCAAATGCATACCTCACTTTCCAAAGATCAGACTCTTTCTACAACCTACTTTCTTCCCTTTTGCAGAAGTAGTGGAGGACTAGAGAATAAAAATTACTCTGATTTTGATGAATTTATCCCAGATCATAGAATCATAGAACGGTTAGGGTTGGAAGGGACCTTTAAAGGTCATCTAGTCCAACCCCCCCTGCAAGGAGCAGGGACATCTCCAACCAGATCAGGTTGCTCAGAGCCCCATCCAGCCTGGCCTTGAATGTTTCCAGGGATGGGGCATCCACCACCTCTCTGAGCAACCTGCTTCAGTGTTCCACCACCCTCATTGTAAAAAAATTTTTCTTAATATCTAATATAAATCTAGATAGTATAGTCTTAAAAAAACAGACCACCCCTAACTTAGGGTGTCTTATTTTGCTTGTCTTTTAGAAATTATTTGCTGAAAAGTCACATGTGCATTTCCACTTGTGGACAAAATTGCCTCACCCATAAGGACTCCCAGAGGGAGAGTTTTGCTCCTGCAAGGACAATTCTGCCAAGATATTAAAAAATAATTTGAATCCAGTATATGATTTGGGGAGGGGATTGTGGGTATGAATCTGTTTGCCTTTGAATTAATCAGAGAAGCTCCCCAGTAACCTTGAACCTCTAGCCATGTTGTAGTTCTGTGATTTCCCAAACATCTGCTGGGGACTTTGAAACCACCACATTCATTTTCTTATGACCTAAGCTGCGTTTAGCTCAGGTCTCTGAAGATGAAAGCCAAGGAAGCCTCTGCAGAGAGCAGAACACTTTCCAAAACAGTTCTCAGCTTGCGGAGACGGGAACAGCTGGCCTGCTCTCCCCTTTGGGCTGGGAGGGCTTGTTTTTTCCAGCTCCCTGTCAGACATGTGAGGAACCCCCATTTTTCTTTTTTTTTTCTACACCCACTCCCTGAGGCAAAGGCCAGCAGACCCTATCCATCTGTCTGGAAAACCTGGAAAGAACCCTGAAGTTTTTGGTTTTGGTTTTTGGTTTTTTTTTTTTTTTGTAAACTGTCTGTTTGAGGTCTTCAGATCTTACAGAAACAGGAATAAATTCCCCACAAAAGCAGCAGGACTAGAATCAGTCCTTGCTTGCATGTTTGCAGTAGAAAATGTCATCATTTTTGCTAAATCATAACAAGGCCACCTAGTCAGTTTTAAAACTGGTTTGTGGCATGGAAGAGGAGTTTATAAAAATGATACCAACAAAGCACAAAGCTTTAGGTTCAAAGTAGTTCTGGACATGGATTTTTTTAAGGAATTTGCTTATGCCAAAACTCAGTGTATTGATGTCAGTGAAATTTTCTACAAAATGGTGTCCCCAAGTCCAGCATAAGTTCTCAGGCAATAGATATCTCGGATTAAGGAGTGAGCATTCATCTGGAATGGAGGAAGCCCAGATTTAAGTCTGCTCTCTGCACAATTCAGAGCCTTCCACAAGCAAAGTGAACAAACGCCACAGTCTGCAGACTTTTCTAATGCAGCTCTCAGCCTCCTTTAATGAACTCCTTGGAAAGAGGGCTTGTTTTAATGCGGAAAAATGTAGAACGTAAAACCTCAAATATTTTCACCAGACAGAACTTGCATTCCTTGGCCAGCCCCAGCTGGAAGTTATTGTCAAGGTTGCTGTTCATCAAAGGATTCAAGCAGAAGGCAGAGCCTTATTCTGGTATTTCTGTAGCACCTGTACGGCAGAGCCCTGCTCCATGCCTGTGGCTCTCTGGTCTGACATATGACTCCTCAGAAACATACAAGTAAATAATATTCAATGCTAATCTCACAAATAGTCCCTTCAGGGCCACAGCTAATACGGTGCACTTAAAGTTAGGCATGTGCTCAATTATAAAGTTATTACTGAATCAGAGGCCTTGTAGGCTGAAAATTTGATTAAGGAGTATTTTAACTTGAGAAAACCCCCAAGATTTTTTTTTTCTTTCATACAAAGCTCAGACATATCAAATAATTTTGGAATATTTTTTTCACTTTTAATAAGCTTGCGCAAGATATAAAGTTGGAAATGTCTTCAAATGAAGGTTATAAAAGGGGATACTTTTCAGATTTAAAAAAAAAACCAAGAAGTCTGCAGTCAGTGTGTAAGAAATCCAAAGATTTTTTCCAAGCATTTTGTTTTTCTTAGTCTAGATTTTTTTAAGTTAAGATTTAATTAATACTTTATTATTCAAACCAACCAGAGCATTAAATGAAACAATGTTGACTTAACCTTCCTGTAACTCTATGTTTCATGACAGTTACTCCCAAGATTAATTAGATCTGCTCGACAAAATGAATTTGTGATGCAAGTGGTGACAGAAGTACCAGTTTGAGTGGAAGCCACTCAAAAATCCTGTGAAGTGCTACCATAATCAAGTGCCAAAGTCGGCTCTGGCGTGAGCAGACCTCAGTATTGACACAGAAGGAGTTGTGCCCAGGTCCAGTGAATGTGATCGTTGCCCCTGACAAAGCCCGTTTGAGATTCCCCGCTCTTTGGTGGAATTTCAGTCCATTACTGAAACTGGAGTCGGGGCTGGGGAAACATGTGCGCTGGATGGCTCATTGAAAACAGCTCCGCAGAGTTTCGAGCCAAAGTACGGTGTGTGATGGGAGGGTGTGATGCAGCCAGGGTGGTGGGATGATGAGAAGAGGGGGAATAGGAGGGACAGTGTTGATTGACTAGTTCTTCTAGGGTCCCTGAGCAGTCAGTGGAGAGACACTGGCACTGCCAGAGGGTTTGGATGAGCTGCTCCGTGATCTGTCTCTCCTCACAGACCACAGTGGGAAGCCAGGCAGAGCAAGCAGCGAATGTAAGTAGATAAATAGGCACCTAAATCTTCACAGTGGAAGTAGTTTCTACATCTTGCACCAACTGCATGCACATTTCCCCAGCACTTTCAGTACCATCGGACCCCTTCCAGAAGCAACTACATTTTCTCTTTATAATCCTGATATCTTAATTAATAATTAAGCCTGTAAAATATGCAATCAAACTTTACTTTTGTGAATGTTTGAGAAGGATATTCCAAAACCTTAATGAAATCAGGCCTTTGTAAACAAGCCCCCGCTTTGCCCAGAGGACACAATGTATTCCACATAAGAAGGTTATTTGTAAAATTGGCCCTGGTCCAAATTTTTATATGTAAGCATTTTGCTTAATCTTGATGAGCTCCATAATGTGCTTACAGGTAAATGCATGTTTAAACACATTGTTGGAATTAGAAAAAGAAAGCTGAGACAGATCAAGGGGCTCATCAGCCTGAAAAATAACCAAGGGGAGAAACATAGCTTCTTGTCACCTGGATCTGTTCCCTGCTGTTGTTCACCATTAGCTCTTACTAGCCCAATGGAAAAGGTGACATGGCTCTAGCAAAGTGCATATGGAAACACAGCTCTGAAATAACTTCTTTAAATTTTTCTTTATTCTAGATATGATTAGAACGTTTTTGCCTCTGACTCTTTACCCATACATGTAAGTTACGCATACTACTGATGGTGAGGAAGTACATTTTTCTTGTCATACAGAATGTTGACTTTTAATTGAAAAAAAAACCAGTCTCCTCCAGAAACAAAACATTTTCAGCTGAGAACCGAAACTTTTCTATTTAAAGTTTTCTTACTTTTTTTTTACAAAAAGGCAACATTTTCCATAGAAAGCTCAAATTCTTTGTGAAGGTTTGTTTTTTTTTTTGCTAAAACCAGCTTCTGTGGCTCATATATTTAGACTGTAGAAAACTACAAGATCACAGCTATTACTTTCTAGCTGATTCGTTGCTGAGGCAAAGTGGTAATAATAAAGCAGACAGCCAATACCTGTGGCTTGGTAATGTCACTTGGAAATGAAACATTAGAATCATTATTAAAGTAATCAAGACAAAGTAGAGAACATATGCCATTGCACCTTTGAGTACTTAGTACGGTTCTCCATATCATAAAGGAGATGAGATACCTGGCAAAGTTACAGAGAAGAAAAACAAGGATAATTGCAGGTATGGAACAGCTTTTATACAAGGAAAAACTGAATTGCTTAAGACTTTTCAATATAGAGAAGAATCCCTGCTAGAGGACAAAATGGTGATCTCTAAAATCAGCAGCAGCACAGAGATTGTGGATAGATATCAGTAGTTCACTGTCCTTTCCAGTAAAAGAACTTGGGGTCATCAAATGCAGCTGGAAGGAGAAAGGTTCAGATCACTCTAAAGAAGGCAGTTGTTCACTTGACTGTGAGTTAAGCTGTGGTACTCACTCCTGTAGGATGGTAGGATACTTAAAGTTTACAGGGGTTGAAGGAGAGACTAAATCCATTCACAGAAGTTAACTCTTCTGAGGATTGGGAATTATGTATAAATTGTATCTGGTTGAAGAAGACGCTGAGCTGCAAATGGTTGGAGGATGAGAAAAATATTCATGGGAATCATCATACATGCTGAAACTTCTTCCTAAGATGCTTTCCTAGCAGATGCTGGCACTAGTAGCAACGAGAGACAGGATGCTGCACTAGATGGACTGTCTGATCCAGTACTTGTGCTCTTACATGCATTAGTGTTCACTGCGGTCCTGTACATCGCTTGAATCTGTGATCTGTCAAGCCCCTCATGAAAAGCCTTCATTTCTCATAGATGTCCTCTATAACTGACATCATTCAGTACTCAAAAGACCAGATTTTTCTCACTTGACTTAGAAATACCTTATGAGTACCCATCTGCAAGTCCTACCTCCTTCAAACAAAAAATTCAGACTCATTTCAGTATTTCACAAGTCCAAGATAGGGAAAACAAAATAACACATAGATTATGTGCAGAAAGAAGAAGAAAAAAAAAAAAGCTAAAACTAACATTTTAAAAATTACAAAATTTAAATTAGAAAAAGGAAAATGTCCAAAAATATTTTTCTAATCAAACTGGTTTGCTTTGTAGGTAAATGCATCCCGCCAGGAAACCAAGCTGATGGAAGAATGTGACCAGCTTATTGAAATAATCCAGCAAAGACGACAAATAATTGGAACCAAAATCAAGGAAGGAAAGGTAAAAAATTTTCTTCTTTAGATCACAAGTAGGTCAACACTACTTCCTCATGCTTACAGCTTTTTGACCTCGGGTACTATTAATACAAATCTGTAAAAGTCCTTATGTAGTCCTGGGCTACTGCTACTTTCATGTAAAAAGGAATGAAAAATGTCAAGATTAGTGTACTAGATCTCAACAGTTTATGTGGCGTTTCTCTTACTACATGTGATTATGGTTTTTAAGGATAATCACAGAAATTATGTCACCATCAGTAAATGATAATAAAATGATACCTACTTAATGATTTCTTCACTCTATATCTGACAGTGTTTCCCCCGAAGTTTTCACTTTCACAAAGTGTCACAACATTTGGTATTGTGGCTAGCAATTATCTACATGAATGTGTTAGTCTAGATACTTTAATTATTTACTAAAATACTATCACCTAAAGAATTTGTTTCAATTATTGTCATTCTTGAGAATAGGAAATCTAACATATTTACAAATAAAAAATAAAAGAAATGCAGGAAATTCAATTGTGTGTACTTCTAATTCCTGAGGTACAATGATTATTAGCAGTAAACATATTAAGCAGGAAAAATCTCTTGTTACTCAAGTTTCAACACATTTTGCTAGCTATCTGTTAACTCAGAAACGCATTAGAGTTGAATTAATGTTCTTATTTTCTAGGTACCAGGTGTTTATTCTTTAACTGCTAAACTAACTAAGTCAAATATAAACTCTTCTTGTGTGGGAAAAGCTCAGGAAAGGAATAAAGTCAAGAGCAGGTTAAATGGTTCATGCGGCTGTCAGGATAGTCCAATTAACTTGAAATAAAAAGCCTGTAGGCAAGGGTTGACTTAAACATATTTTTGAAGCCACAGGTCCTGTACATTATGTGACAGAACCTGAATTTCCTGATGCTGTTAATGTAATGTAATTCTCTTCAAAATGGAAAAGATGGTCTTCTACACTATTGTTTCAACTGTTTCTGTATGCAGTGAGGCCAGCTGTGCTTGCAGTGAAGTAGAAAACTTTCCATTCATTTGGATTTGTGCTGTATACATGAGCTGCTTTAAAAAAATCTATTGCTTGCAAAATGGTATTCTAATGTGCATTAGAGCATGGAAGGTTTATAATACAATTGCAATTTATTTGAATATACCTGATATCAGAATCTATCATCATTCTTCTACTTTCTTCAACCAAAAGTGATAGCAATGGAGGTCCAGTTAAGATCTGGAAAGCTTTTCCCCAGATGTTGCATATGTTGAAAGATTTCAGGGGTTGAAGAGACCCATGTGAAAAGCCACAGGGAATTCTGCCCAATGTACCTTTTTTTTTAAGAGAACTTGTGGCTAAGAGTCTTTCTGAATGATAGGGCATGGCAATTTTGTCTATAGAATGGTAGTTATGGCTACAGAGCTGGAAAAACTCAGGTATAAAGTTCTAGCTATGGCTGCAAGGCTGCAGCTCCAAACACATGAGTCTGACAATGTGGTGCAACTCCATCTTTAATCTTATCTATCAAACCTATAAAATCCCACAGAGTATGTAACAGAAAAAAAAATGAAATACCAAATAGATAACATAGTTTTAGTGCAGATGTTGTTCCTGACATTGCGGGGGTGGATGGAGAGCGGGCGAGATGAGGATCTTCCTTTTAAAGTTTATCATCGGTTGTCTTATCGAAGAAGATATAAAAAAGAATCAAGCAAACAAAAAACCTACATTGTATATCAACCTCACAAATGATGACATGCCTTCTGATTGCTAAAAGCTCACAAGGTAGCATTTATTTCAGTTCATTATTTTGTTGATTGAAAGTAAATTAACAGGTGAACTACTTAATACTGCAGTGAACCTTTCCCTGGTTAGACTGTTATAGACCAAATTGTAATCTCTGCAAATGCACAGTTAGAGAAAACATCATGGCATTAGTTCATCCTAGAAGCTGATCAGATCATTCACATTATCAAAATCTTTATGCTTTCCCAACATTTTTCCCCCCTTATTGTTCGTATCTTTGAGAGAAATATCAATGTTACAAGACAAAAATAATTTGGCCAGTATTTTCTTTTTGAAAGTTTTCCAAAAGCTTTATTTTCCTATTGGTTTCTGTTGCCGGGTAAGTACACTAAGGTACCCTTATGTCTGCTTAGGATACAATTATATTTGGAATTCAACTCAGCAACTTCGTAGCTTGTGCCCTAATTGCTGAGATTGGGAATGTTATCTCGATTATAAATTTGGATATTTCTGCCAATCCACTTGGTTGTTAGTTTCCTCATTTTACATGTAACAGGGTCTTAATGTCTTTCTGAACTCTAGAATTATTTCATTTCCTTCCTATTTCTTACTCCTGTTCAAACTATGATCCTGCTGTGATAACAATGGGAAGGACTCCCAGACCTTTCAGGAACTAGAAGTTTTATTAGCCAACATTGTCTTTAAATGGAGGATTGACTGTGCCCCTCCCTAACTTTTCAGCTAATGATTACGATCACATCTACTGTGTTTATCTCTGGCACATATGTTTGCAGTAATAATAATCAGCTCTCCAGCACTACTGTGCTTTTGTCCAGTTAAAAATATCCAACAAGAAAACACCCTGTTTGACTGAAAGCACATAATGAAAAGAGCAGGCATGTAGAGTTGAAGTCTTTTTCTGTCAAGTTTTATTTTCAGATTATTTTTTAATGAAACTCACCTCAGGAATAGGAAAAAAGTAGTTAACCTGTAAGATGCCTTTAACACAGGTCTCATCACATCAGGGAAACAGTTATCTAAATAGTCCTCAGTTATCATGTAAGCAGAAAGCACCAGGAAATGACGTTTCTTCTGCTGGAAGATAGGCCAGCTGTGCTTGTTTTGGCTCTCTCCTGTTGTTTTCCATGTGGAAAATATTGAGGCAGAAAGGCTGTGCCTGTCCCCTTATTAAAAATGTTAGGTGGCTAGATGGGGCTTACCATCAAGCTAGTGTGAAAGGAGTTCTTGTCAGCAAAACCATTCATCTTAACTCCCCTTTTGCCTTCCAGCTTTGCCTCGGAAGTGCAAATGCAATCATGATTTGTGACCTTAGATATGTGACCACTTTCTTATGTTTCCACTCAAGGTGGTGAGGCTGAGAAAGCTGGCTCAGCAGATTGCAAACTGCAAACAGTGCATTGAGCGCTCAACATCCCTCATCTCTCAGGCTGAACAGTCACTGAAGGAGAACGATCACGCTCGCTTCCTGCAAACTGCTAAAAATATCACTGAAAGGTAAAGAAGATGTTCCTCTCAATAAACAGAAAAACCTCAGTTTAAGGCAGATGGGTTGTCATAGTTGCCGTATTGTCTTTTCCCAATACAGATGTGGTCAGAGGCAGGGGGTTAATTGACACGTTCTCCCAAAACACCATTTTGTGCTGTACTAGAGTGGTAAGGACCTAATTGTAATGCTAAATCAAAACATGCAGCCAAAAAAGGGTGTGAAATTAAGAGAAGAGTAATAGCATGCAGAAATGAAGGAGGTGGCATGGTTGCCAAGCAGATGTCTGGTGCTAAACACACTAAAGAAGTAGGTTTCTGGAGGCTGGGATTCATGCTTGGTGAAAAAATCTGAGATTGAGAAAGAAATCAGGCAGTGACAACATTCCTTAGAAGAAATTTGGAATGATCTTAATGGATTCATATTCTTCACAAAATGACAAGCAGCAAGGTAACAAAATGTGTAACTTTGGGAACCTGCAATATGCATCTCTGAGGCAGCCTACTCAAAGAGTTAGAGATTCAACAGCCTGGGAAGTTATGACAGCTGCTGTGTTGGGTCCCTGAGTGCATGGAATTTCTACTGGTTCTAGGATCCTAGCTCCTCCTCATTGTTCCAAATATATCAAGAACTCAAACACAAGGGAGTGAGTCTTTCCAGAAAATTGTGCTGTCAGAAAATTTGGTCTGGTTTTCAGTGCAATGCTGTGAATGCTGAAACATTCCCACTGAATTTCAGCAGCATTTTCTCATGAAAAAAAGTTCTACTGGAATTATCAGCTGCTTAGCCATCAGTCAGAGAAACAAAAAAAAAAAAAAAAAGAAAAAGGGAGAATGTATCTGGACAATGAAAAAGAAAGCTATAAAAAGTATGCTAATTTATTCAGCTATTTTTTAATCTGTGCATTCAAATTATATCTTCACATTGTCCATCCAATTTTCACTGAATACAGAGCATGAAATTCCATGCTCTTATTATTTATTTCTTTAAATCTATCACTTACTCTGGAGTGCTGTATGCAAATGCTCTGAATATCAGGCTTCACCAAAGCTATTTAAACAGTTTATAAATAAGCCAGCAACACTGGGTCGCTCATTACAGGTTCAGAGAACTGAAAATCTGTTGAGAAAGACAAGGCAAGGCAAGACAACACAATGGATTACATTTTCTCTGTTAGACTCGGACTCTGGTTTGTATTCTGTCACCAAGCTGTATCATGGCACTTCTTTTTCCCCGCTGAAGCTGATAATAAAACTACCACATGAGTATCATGAGTAAAAAGCTGAAGGTGAGGGTCTGACCTTTTATCAGTTCGGAACAAGCAGTAGGGCAGAAAGATGTGGCGACACAAAACTTTTTGACTGGCTACCAGAGAATATTCAGAGAAGCATGAACTTGTAAGCATGAACAGTTGCACCATAAATGCAGTCACAGGAGAGACAGTCAGAGAGCAGAAATGAGACCAGCTGACATATGTGCCCAATCAAATCTACTTCTTCTATCACAGATTGCTGTCTATAATGAGATGGCAGTGAACACCCTGAAAATCAGAGAATCGTTTCAAGCAGTGAATAAAGCTGTGGGGAAAAAAACCACCAAGTGCTTGCAGACAAATTGCAAGTGGAAAAAGAGACTAAATCTGATTGATAAATTATTCCCCACAAGTAACTCTCTTAGTTCTCATGTGGTGAGCAATATTTTATTTATTTCTAGGCTGCTTATGTAAGAGTCTCACCAGGGCCTTGAGCTCCAGCAGCTAAAATAGTCTCCTGAAATTATGATCATTGCATTTCTTCATGCACATATTTCAGAGTAATTGCAGGAGAATATTCTCTGTTGTAAGCACAACAGGTAACTATGTATAGCAAAGACATTACACACACTACAATGATTTGGGTCGTACATTATTTACAGTGGGTGAAATGCATTTATCCTAGAAAACCCCTTTCCAACCACATACAGTGTCAGAGCAGGCAGTAGATGAAATTCAGTCCTCTGAACCTCATATGGTGACATGGTATTTGAACCTGCGAACTGCTGAGCTCACTGAAAACTGACTTTAGCACACATACTCACAGTTCACCTTATGCCTAGCCGCAAACAAAGCCCAGGGCCTGGTGATATGGTCTTCTGAGCAATAAATATGTGCTTTATGGAGATATTCAAAGAAACTCTTCATCTTAGGTACCTGCTTTCTGGTTTCTTAGCAAAGCCATTGTGAAAGAGTTCAGGGAATTTTCCCCTCTAAGTACATGGGTTCAATTATCCTCTAAAAAAAAAAATACCTCTGTACTATCTGTACTAGGATCTACTTTAAACTAAGTTCTACAACTATAGTTGCAAGACAAACAGTGCTGAAAACTGTATGTCATTAATTGTTGACTAGGAAACCTCCTCAGCTCAGCTTTTGAAAACTATGCTGAAGACAATGAGATTTCCTAACTCCATTTTCCTAAAATACTACATGATAAATATATGAAAACATAGTTTTTAGTAAGTATTTGGCCTGGAGCCATTTGAGTAATGGCTACAGAAAAATACTCTAATTTGAGAAACTAATTGAAGCAATCAAAATATTTTGATCTGGTGTGTCAGGAATGACAGATAACTGACGTATCTTGTGTGGATTGTTGTGTGTTTACCTCCAAACTCAAACAATTAACAAATGAGATTTAATAACTACTTTGCTTAAATGGACCAAACTTTCTATAAACGTATCCAGGATCCAGCTCTCCGGTAACACATATTTTGAGATATCAAGCTGAAGGATCTGAAAGATAGATCCTGATGGCAGTTTTCTTGTGAAAGCTCGTCTCTCTGTGTTAATATGGCTGGACAGACAAAAAGTGGATGTAGCTCCTGAAATGAGATAGGCAAGGAAACTTTTCAGTTTTGGAAGAAATGTAAGTACGCACACATGCTTTGTAGGCAAAAGCCTTTCAAAATAAACAGTGGTGACATCTATTTGTTTTATCTCCCCTCTGTGCATTTTGAAGTTAACAGCAGTGTGCTGTGCTGAATGGCTGAGCAGTCGTGGGGATCTGCACCAAGCTCATGGGAGACCAGTGCCAAGGAATGCCTGGAGCAAGCAACTGCTTGGGAAAACAAGGGCTGGGAGAGAGTCAGGAGTGCTTGAAACACAAATATGGTGCTGTTGCTACTTGGGTTCAATGGGTGACTAGAAAAAACAATTCAAAGTATATTGTTGTTTCACCAATATTTTGTTAAAAACTTATCTGACACTGCACGTTAGGCAAAAGCTAAGTAATCAGAGATTTTTACTGGAGACTTCACTGGAGACTTTGCTCACCAAAAAAAAACATATAAAGTACATGTAAAAGTTTTTGTCAAGCTTTTTGAGAATTGATAAAAATCATAATGACCAGGTCCTACCTTGATATGAATGTTACTGTGCCTTGTGTGCTAAAAGACTTTTTCTTTTCATTTTAGGGTTTCCATGGCAACTGCATCCTCCCAGGTTCTAATTCCTGAAATTAATCTCAACGATACTTTTGATACTTTCGCACTTGATTTTACCAGGGAGAAAAAATTGTTGGAGTGCCTTGATTACCTGACAGGTAATTTTTTTCTCAAGGGCTACTAATATATGTTCCTCATAAAACATCAGTGATAGGATTTTCTTCATTCCTCTCTGTGGTCAGTTAACTTTGGTTGACTGCCAGATGCTTACCAGATCACTTTCTCACTCCACCTCCTCAGCAAGACGGGGAGAAAATAAGATTAAAAACTTCTGGGTTGAGATAAAGACAGGGAGATCATTCAACAATCACTGCTACTGGCAAAACAGACTCCACTTGAGGAAGGTTAATGTAATTTATTGCCAATTCATTGTAAAAGTAGGACACTGAGAAATAAAAACAAAGCTAAAAACACTTGTCCCCCACCCCATTCTTCTTCCTCGGCTCAACTTTACTACCAACTCTTCCACCTCCTCCCCTCGAGTAGCACAGGGGGGACAGGGAATGGGGGTTGAGGTTAGTTCATCTCATGTCGTCTCTGCCAGTCCTTCCTCCCCACGCTCTTCCCCTGCTCTGGCATGGGCTCCCTCCTATGGGATGCAGTTCTTCATGAACTGCTCCATTGTGGGTCCCTCCCACAGCCTGCAGTCTCCCAAGAACTGCTTCAGAGTGGGTCCTTTCCATGGGGTATAATCCTTCAGGGATGGACTGCTCCATTGTGGGTCCCCCATGGGCCACAGTTCCCGCCAGAAAACTTGCTCCTGCATGGGCTTCTTTCCACAGGGTGCAGCTTCCTTCAGGCCATATCAGCCTGCTCCAGCATGGGGTGCTCCACGGGCTGCAGGTGGATCTCTGCTCCTCTGTGGGCCTCCATGGGCTGCAGGAGGACAGCTTGCCTCACCATGGTCTTCTCCACAAGTTGTACGGGAATCTCTACTGCAGTGCCTGCAGCACCTCCTCCTCCTCCTCCTCCTTCTTCACTGACCTTGGTGTCTGCGGGGCTGTTTCACATTTTCTCACTCCTCTCAGCTAATGCGCAGCCTTTTTTTCCCCCTTCATAAATATGTTATCACAGAGGCACTACCAGCATCAGTGATGGGCTCAGCTTTGGGCAGCAGCGGGTCTCTTAGAATGAATTGTGTCTCACATGGGGTCAGCTCCTGGTATTTTCTCACAGAAGTCACCCTTGCAGCCCAACCACTACCAAAACCTTGCCACATAAACCAAATACACTCTGCCTCTTAATCCTGAATATATTACCCCCCCATAGCAGCCCCAGAATGCCCCGGGAAGGATTGGATGCTACAGAGCACCACTGGAATGCATTCCCTACCTCCTCTCCTTGCATTCCTCCTTACCAGGGTGTGAGCAAGCGGGAGTGAGAAATTGTTAAAAGCCACCACAGCAGAGTGAAATGCAAGAACAGCTGGAACTCAGCCTGGAGCAGCCAGAGGAAGGAGAGCAGAAACAAAATCCCATTTCCCAGGGGATGGGCGCTCCACCTGTTACCCTCTCCCTTGGGGCTGCCTCCTCGCTGCTACAAATTGCAGCCTGGCGAATTTCCCATCAGCAACCAGGTGGTGTTCAAGCAATCAGCATCCAAGGGCTTGCAATGAAAGATGTTTTCTCCTTCCAGTGACACTGTGTGTTTTCCCCGTCACAGACCTGGAGGACCTCGCCATGCCTGGGACTAGAAAGCAGGCGGTGCGCTCTGCCCCCAGGGCATGGGGTGGGTTCTCCCCAGAGTGGAGCCCCATCTCCCCTCACTGAGAGCCTGGGCCTGAAGAAGCCCACAGGATTAGGTCCTGAGTAATGTGTGATCTCAGAGTATATAATGACTCACAAAGAGAAACAAATTACTGTAATTTAGGGTGTTTTGATTTCCATGCCAGAATTAGAACAATTCATTCCAGTTCAATTGAAAGCAGAAGAGACACGGAGTTGATTTTCGTTTTGCAGGGCCTTTAAGCATCTGCTGTTAACAGCGAGAATTTGCAATGAAAGTCACAAAGCACTGTAAGAAAAGCACTTGAAAATGCTTCCTGGGCCCATTCTCTTAGCCCAGTTTGCAGGGGATATACTTGTGTTATTTCAGAAAAATATGAGAATGTGGAGTCTCCTCATTGCCAACCACTGGATCTTTTCCATGCAGAGGACTTGGTTTCTGGCTTTTCTGCAGAGGAATGAGTGAACAGATTAATACCAGGAGGAGCAAGGCTTGTCTGCATGTACAGGGCAGCACCACCCTTGTGTTACAGAGCCCTGCTATCTGAACGAGAGATTTTTATCTGCAAGAAATTTCTGTATTCACTGTGTAACTGCTGAATACAATCAGTGTTTAACACATACTCAAGTAAATACTACACAATAATAATGTGGTGATAACTTATTATACAGCACCAGTGAAATGTTATGGTGTCTGCCTCTACCGAAAGTCTACTGGAATTTTGCCACCATGTTGAGTATTCACCACAAAATCATAAAAAGCCAAGGAAATGAAAGGAAGGATTAAGAAAAAGCCAGACTCATTTGCTCTAACCTAGGAATCTACCTGTAACATAATCAGCCTCAGCTTCCTTTATAGTCGAAGAAGAGGAATAACCACCTCATTTTAAGGCATATTTATCAGTCAGTTGACTCAATGCTGGAGGTGTCTGTTTCTCCCAGCTGGCTCCAAACGGAGGCTAGACAGGCTCATTCAAGTAGAAGTAATTGTGGTTTGCATCTTCAAAGTTATAAGAGGTGAACTCCATCTAGCAGTCTGTTCCTGCACCCTCCAGGTCTTCTTCCCTTTGTACATCCCATGTCAATATTACCGGCCTAATTGCTGTGCACTGCAGAAAATGAAGGCTGTATCTCTACCAAAATGAAGGGTGGTCTTGCTACAGGGTGCAATGCCACAAAGATCCTTTCTGCTCCTTCTCTGCCTTCTTCCCACCTCATACATGGTCTTGAAAAATTGCTCACAATGCAGTCTAAGGGAACTTGCAAATGTATCAAACAGTTTTGCTATTTCTTCCTAATCTGCCGTTTTTATCTTTGCCCTTGATGGCCAGTGAAGAACAGTTTTAGCTGGTTCTGTCTTTGTACTATTTTTCTTCACATTAATAAATAGCATATGGCTGCAATCACAAAATCCAAAACACATGTCCAAATCATCTGAGCATAAAATACAACCTATGCAGACAGTTAAAATAAGTTTATGTAAATATATGTATGTATGTAATATATATGTGTATATAAAGTTCCAAGAGTCAAATGCACATGATTATTCTCTATTGTTGTTCAGAAACTCTGCAGGATAATTTATTTTATTTTACCCCTTTCAGACCAATGAATGGAATCTTCATAGATCTTAAACTGAAAACTGTGTGACAGAGTGAATTGGGCTTTATTTTTGTCATATTTCACAGTTAAGTAAAATGAAGACCCTTTGTAAGTCCTAGTGGTACATCTGCGTTGTGAGTCAAGTGAAGAAGCTTATATTATATCAATCGTCTGTACTGTTTCTGATCAAAATGTCAAAGCCTGAATTCCAGCTTCATTCTGTCTGCTGTCAGTTGCCATCAAAGCAATTGACCTTGGTTGTCTTCTGGGGATTTTCTTCTCCTTTGGTTCTTCCCAGTGTACTGTTTCTCAGATCTTCATCCTCCATTTCCCCAGCCCCGGTTTTCGATGTGGCACATGGAAGTTTGCACCTTTCTTTCTTCTAGGCTATTTTTTCCCCAAATACAAATTTAACTAGTTTGTGTTTATCATTTGCACAGCTATCTGTCCAAAGCTTCTGCTATCCAAATGAAAAATCTCTGAAAGTTGCCAGCCAGACATTGAGATGTCAAGCTCAGTAGAGTAAAACAATACCCTTAATCTTCCTCTGACTGTTCTATTCGCTGTATATGTAGCCTTGATGTCTTTTGAAAGCTTTCTTATCTTGCCAGTTGCTCAAGCTCTTCATCTGGAACTCATCTTTTTCTAAACATTTATCTAGCTAGATCCAGGCAATGTATATCATCACTTGCAAACTCTCTGCACAATATTACTAACATGAGGACTTTTTTTATCCATTGTGAATCAAAAATACTTGTTCTGTGTGTTAATGCTTTGAAATCAATTGCAGGAACATCTATTCTTCGACCTTGCGATTTGCCCTGCTTCAGAAATCCCATCTGAAACAATGATACATTTTCTTCATCCATCACTTTAGCTATGACTGTACTAAGAAATATGCATTGTCTAGCATATACCAGAAGTTTTTTTCACATGAAAACAACTTCATTCTGGAAACCCTTCACAACCTATCTTTCCTCTTATCTCTTTCAGTATTAAAAGATCACATCTGATGTAACTGTGCCTTTCAAGTTCCTACATGCTGGTTCAGTCTACTGTTATGATACACCATGGAGCCTGTGACCAACAGCTGAGAGAGGTTCAGAGCAGCTTCCTCAGCTCTTTCATGTTCATACCAGCAATATGAATATTTCTAGCACCATTAAGTCAAGGAGGTGGCTTAGATCTTTGGGTTTTACTCAGTATTAAAATCAGTAAGGAACCTTTACAAAGTCATCACCCCATGCCACCAGGGAGGTGGAGATCTAGCAAACAAAAGGAAGTTGAGGTGGTTTTAGTCAATCTCTGTGAGCTGGAGCTGAAAGTATTTAGAAATAGTCTCAATAGTCACCCAGAAGCCACTTTATTCATGCTGAAATTCACCGATGAGAGGTGAATCCTAATTCACCTCCAGATTCCCTAAACTGCCTCTCAGGTCTATGGACCAAGTGACTGCTTTCAGTCTGCTTCAGAGCAAAAGCCACGCAGATAACATTGAACATCAATGGGTGGGTTAGACTAACCTGGTTGAAAGGGAGTAGGTGTACTCACAAGGTCAGTTACTTCTGGGAGCAAATTTAAGAAACTGCTTTTCTAATATTAGTTATTGCCTTTCAGGCACTTCAGATGCGATTCCTGACTATTTAAGTGTGCCTGCTCAGTTTTGAGTTGAAGTCACACAAATGAACTAAAACAGCCTTCAGCAATGATTTTCACTCTTGTCAGAGAGTGTTGATTCATGAATGCAAGTGGATGAAAGTCAATTTGACTGAAGCAGTTACCACTCCCAGATGTTTGCCCTGGTCCTCTATGGAGATTGCCACCCCATGATCAAGGAGAGCTACAGATGTTAGGAAGCAATTCCTTAAACCTCCGCAGCTTTCATTGTGCCTTGCTAAGTCTCCTGGCACTGAGTTCAGGTTCCCTCACTGCTCAAGGCTGTAAATTTGCAGTTTTCAAGAGCTGCTTCAATATTTTTTTCAGCTCTCCCTGACATTGGGTGGCAGTTTGTAGACAGGAGGCTGCCAGTAACTGAGAGTATGAACAACATCAGCCATCAAACATCACTCTGGTCACTACTGTGAGTCAGTGCTCCGTCCTCACCCTGAAGTGGACTGGAAGGGCTTGTGGGCAATCACTGCTTCTCCACCGGGAAACAGGACCAAAGGGTGGATATGAGGTTCTAGGTCTTCCACTTCTGTGCTGGAAGTGTGCTGGGCTTCCTCTTCAGCACACTCGAGTCAAGGCCACGTGGGGGAAGGTGCTGGTGCAGCACCAAGATCACTCTGGAGTCTCTGTAGAGCTTTCCCTGTGGCACCTGAGCTCCATAGCACTACTAGTAAACATGATCAGCAAGTCACACACTGCCAAATGTAATAATGAAGATAACTGATTAAGGCCAATTTCTTTAATTGCATTACGGCCTTGCACTCTCCAAAGGAGTCTGTGCTGTGGAATGATGAATTTGGCAGTCAGACTTCTACGTTATTTTGAAATTCATAACAAATCATTTGCATGCAGACTTCCCTGTCTGTCTGCGGGAGAAGCAGGTAAATTTTGTTTAATTCTGAGTGGTTTATGAAATGAGTGTTGCCGAAGAGCTGAGTTTCACGAAGTACAGTCTCAGGTGGCTGTGAGTTAATCATAAGAGCAAGAGAAAAGATGTGCTGTTTAGGTCAAATCTCTTTTTTCTGTCATTCTCATTACATGAAGGCCTGTAAATCTCCTGCCATAAGGCCAGCCAGGTGTGCATATGAAAAGAGAACTTAAGCTGTCATTTTCAAAGGAGTTGCAGACACTTAGGTGCTATTGAAATGCAGTTTACAGTTCATTAAACCTTTGGTAATGGTTGCTTTCCATGAATTAATATTTATTATCTGTGTTGTAGTAATAACAGGTACATTTCTCAAGTAAAAGATTTTGCCGTTAGGTGCTGGAGGTAACTGAAGAAGACTTTATTTGAGTACTAGCACATAAAATAATGGATCCACTTATATATTTGTAATTAATTTTTTTTTTACTTTTTTTTTTTTTTTGCCTTTGAAGGATAGGCAAACTATAAAAATGAAGCCTCAGCTAGGGAAAAAAACCTCCAGTAAATTGTTCTGCTGAATACATTTTTGAAATGTAGCTGATAGGACCAATACAGTTCTGCATAGCTTTCACAACAGTTAGTTGGCCTCAGTTAGTACACAACCTCTAAACTGCAGCACTAATCTTTCCTGAGGATTTTGGGGCTTTTCTTCCTCCTTTTGTTTACATTCCTCTCCTGGATGACTGTTCTTATTTAGTTCATTTCTCTCTCTCTTTATTAATAGCCATCTGTCGCAAGGATTCTTCTGTAGAGAAAAAAAAAAAAAAGGCATTGGTAAACTTCCGTGCTACAATATTTAGAGCATCACAAATCACGGTCATATCATGAAACACATTTGAAAGTTTCCTTATGTCCCTTGGTTGAAAGAGGCAGCTTGGAAATGCATCTGCACTTTAATCTTTGGGAACATACATCAGTAAACCAGGCATATGAGCAATAAAAATTCTTCATGGAAAGTAAAATAGATGTTTCATAAAAATAAGTTGTTGCAAAAGTAAAGGTGGAATTCCTTCAGAGGGACTTTTTTTGAGGCCATTATTTGTGGCTAACGGAAGTTAAAGAGCTGACAGCAAAAGTACCATTGAGTGTTGCCTTCCTTTTCCTTTAATTCAGGCATATTGTGGTTGTTTCAGCTTGAGTGCCCTCCCTCCTCCCTCTGTAACAGCTGGAAGGAACACTATTAGGCACAATAATTTTTTTTTTTTTTTTTTTTGCATGATGGTGCCATGTAGGGAAGATGATTAGGAATGAGGCTCCCACTGAGGCAAGTATGCAGCAAGGCCCAGCAGTCTTTCAAAGAAACTCATTTGTTTCTTATTTAGATGCTTGGCTTTCTAGAGAATACAAACAAGGAAAATTTAGACCTGAGAAGTTTGTTTCAAGTTTCAATTCTTTAAATAGATTTTTGTAATAAACCTGTGTGTTAATATGGGAGAAGAATATGTAGCTTGCTACACAGAGATCTTGTTTATTGATTAAAAAAAAAAAAAACAACCAGAGAGACAACTTTTTAGTAAGATGTTTGGATTGTTTTCTAGAATTATTTAATTAGCAATGACATTGAAGTTTAGGTTGTAATAGTCATACACTCATGATGTTATGATAAGAACTCTTTACGTAAGGCTGAAAAAAAAAGTGAGTTGTATAGCCGACATAAATTATATGCATCTATGTTAGAAAAGGTAGCAAGGAAATAAATAAAAATAAACTTGGTGAGATTGACCATGAAAGCATGAGTGTTTGGAGGCTCTGTCAAAATTAAGTTTTTTAAATACCACTTAGCCAATCTCTGGTAATATAGCCTAGGCAAACACTGCTTTCAAGTCAACAGTGAAGCGTGCTGACCCTCCCTATTGATACATGCTTTTGATATGTGAAATTTTAGTGTGATGGTCAGAAACAAACCTAGAAAAACATGTCAGTTGCACCCATTAATCGCAGTTTAATGTGACCACCAACATATCACTTGTGCTAGGGCACCTGAAACTTAAGCTACTTTAATACAGAATATTTTCAAAATCTGGAGTTCCTAGGTGGTTATATTGATGGAAATAATTCATTTGCAACAATTTATTGATAATATAAGTTACTACTGGAATTAGTGAAAAATTGTTGACAAGTCTGTTGGACAGTATAACTGCAAAATAATACATCAGATGCATCTCCTAATCTCAGGTGAGGAGGGAAATATTTTACTGATTGTGTCAGTAAGCCACCTGTGTTGTATCTCACAGCTCCCAACCCACCCACCATTCGAGAAGAGCTCTGTACAGCTTCTTATGATACCATTACTGTCCACTGGACATCGGATGATGAGTTCAGTGTGGTCTCTTATGAGCTGCAGTACACCATCTTCACTGGACAAGCTAATGTTGTTAGTAAGTATAAACGTTCTCTTTCCTACTTCTGTTTCCTTGTAATTTCTTTGTAAATCAAGTGCCTTTAAACATAAATTTACTTATATACCAAGAACAAAAGGAAAAAATATTTTCTAGGAAGATTTAAACCCAAAATTTTAAATCCAAACCAATAATGATTTTCAAAGGTTTTAAATTCGGTTAAAATTCATTCGGATAAATGTCTTCTGTGTTTTTTGAGAGTGCCATGTAGTGAGAGCTTTTGAAGACTAGGAGCAGGGACATCTCCAGCTAGATCAGGTTGCTCAGAGCCCTGTCCAGCCTGACCTTGAATGTTTCCAGGGATGGGGCATCCACCACCTCTCTGGGCAACCTGGTCCAGTGTTCTACCACCATCATTGTGAAATATTTCTCCCTTATATCTACTCTAAATCTACCCTCTTGTAGTTCAAGACTACGACCCTTTGTCCTATCACAACAGGCCCTGCTGAAAAGTTTGTCTCCATCTTTCTCATAAGCCCCCTTTAGGTATTGGAAGGCTGCTGTAAGGTCTCCCTGGAGCTTTCTCTTCTCCAGGCTGAACAGCCTCAACTCTCTCAGCCTTCATTCACAGGAGAGGTGGTCCAGCCCTCTGATCATCTTCATGGCCCTCCTCTGGACCCACTCCAAGAGGTCCATGTCTGTCATGTGCTGAGGACCCTACAGCTGGACACAGTACTCCAAGTAGGGTCTCACCAGAGCAGAGTAGAGGGGCAGAATCACCTCCCTCGAGCTGCTGACCATGCTTCTTTTGATGCAGCACGGGATACAATTAGCCTTCTGGGTTGTAAGCGCACATTGACAGCTCATGTCCAGCTTTTCATCTGCCAGTACCCCCAAATTCTCCGCAGGGCTGCTCTCAATCTCTTCATCCCCCAGCCTGTATTGATACCGGGGGTTGCCCCGACCCATGTGCAGGGCCTTGCACTTGGTCTTGTTGAACTTTATCAGGTTCACATGGGCCCACTTCTCAACTTGCCTCTTGCGTCTTAGGTCTCTTGTTGCAGATGTAGGCACAGGGACAAAGGCCTCATTTCTGTTGTCTGGGCTAGTTAGAACTGCAGCCTTGTTGTCATTTATATACCCTTCACAACTGGACCTTTGTCAGAAATACAGATTAAGTCCTTCCCCTTGATTTTTTTACTGTCTTCAAGGCTACAAAGCGTAGGTGTCAGTTAGTATACTGAAGTCTAGGGTGGCAAACATCAGAAGAACAATTAATATGGTAACTTTGACTTATAATGACATTAACTATCATTGCTTTGTATTTTGTATTGTAGCACATTTTTATTAAATGCATTCTCTATTTTGAATCTGTGGCTTTCCTGAACAAACAAGCTTACTGATTATTTCTCGAATTGTTTTGTTGTTAAATAACTATTCCTCTGAGAAAACTGTAATGTCTAACCTTTGGCCAGAAAGTCAAGACTTCTAGGTTCAGTGCATAGCAATCATTGACTATGAATATCGAGAAGTCACTTAAATTCTTCCTGTTCCTCATATGTTTAATGGGCATACCTCTAACTAACATGTACTTGCTTTATGAAACTGAAGGATTTTGAAATGAACCAAATCAATCCAAAGGCGGAGTTTGTTCAGTATGTATTTAAATTTGGAACTCATTGCCACAGAGTTGATTAAAAGTCTGTTTGAGCTCAAGAGATGACTGAACTGATCATGCAAGAAAAATCCACTGAGAACAATGAAGTGCAGAGACTTCCTCCTGGCTCAGGAAGTCCCCGAGCTGTACGCTGTTTGAGCTTGGGACAGTGTGATGAGAAATGATCTTTGTGCGCTTTCCCTGTTCCTTAACACCTTCCTACGCTCTTGCTTTTGTCTACCGTCAGATACCCCAGGCACGCACTGAGCTAGATAGACTTAGCTCTGACCCAGTGCAGAAGTGATTTTGTTCTTACAAAATTCGTTGAGATGTTTTGATGACAGTCAGTGCTGTGGACATGTTTACATACTTTGTATCAGTGAAAAAATGGTGTGGTCCATGCCAAGTCTCAGCACTGAATCAAACTCTTGCACTGCCTCCTCTGTTGGTGTGAGCACCTCATTTTCTCCATTGCTACACTGGAGTTAGTTCTCCAGGCTATCTGAAAGGTTCTCTGAGGCTTCATGCACTGGCATTTTAAAATCATTTAAAAGTAGCATACTGTGAATATATCATGGTATTTGAGATTTATGGAAAAATCAGGTGGATTTTTGAAATGTTTTGGTTTTTTTTTTGCTGTAACCTCAATTTAATATTTCACTGAACAGCCTAATTTTGGACAACACACTATAAAATTTAACACTGCTGGAAAGACCAAGTAACCTTCAACATATGCTTCTACATCTGAGCAAGCTGGATACCAAAAAGCTCTAACAGTAATTTGGAACTAATTGGAACACAGTAGATAAGGAAGCAAAAGCTTCTCTGATTAATCGCTGCTAAGCAGATAGGTCCTAATGATAACACAGCACATTGCTTGTCTTCTGACCTATTTTTATCTATGGCTTTATGCTAGAAGGCTTTATGCAAGTCAGTTATTGGCACTACGTGAGAACATGGCAGCAGAAAGGTGTGCTATTTCCACACCTTTGTGATATGGAGTTTCACTCTTTGCTTACTAGTGAATAAATAGCAAGGTATTTCATTTTTAGACTGTACTGCAGGTTTCCCAAGTGAAGGCAAAAGCTTTGATCTGCAAACCATGTATCAATTAGTCTACTTTCGGAGATGCAAAATGATCATTTTTGAGCATAGCATGAAGTGCTGAGTGTGCAATCTGAACTTTTGTTTTATCACTTTGCAAAAATGGTGTCATTAAAAGTTTGAAGAGAAAACAAATCAACACTGTAAGAAATTTTGATTACAAAATGGTCTGAACACCTTAAATGACAGTAGAAAGAAATGAAAGAACTGACCAGTTTTCTTTTCTCTTTTTTTTTTTTTTTTTTTTTAATGCAGTAGCTCTTACACAAATATCCTGGCTGTTAGTTTCAGTGTAATTGAAAGCTATAATGCTAACCCAAATTAAATATATGCATATATATGTGTATGTAGAAGGGTTTTCTAAATGCTGTAAAGCTTTTTTTAAATCTCGTTGTTTAATGAACACCTCCAATGGAGATATTCCCACCAAATCTCACTGCTACAGATCTGCCCAGGTTACTAACACATGGGATTCTCCCAGTTCATTCCAACTTTCACTGGTACAGGAGATTTGCCCACTAATGTCCTCATTTTACTCAGAACACCGCTTGGACATTTTTTCACTTTGTTGGATTATATTCTTTGTCCTGTGGAATGATGTAATATCCCAACTTTTATTGATGAGTTTCCAAGATTGTCCCTAAAATATCAGAGTGTACCTCAATAGTGTGGTGTTACACAGAGAGCTATTTTCACTGTAAGTGGCATTAGCAGGCACTGCACTGAAGCCTTCATGTTTTGATGAACTGAAGCTAGGTGATCTTTTTTTTTAAAAAAAACAAAAAAACAAAAAACAAAACTGCTTTAATGGAATGGATTTTGGATTGGCACAAATTTCTTTCTATTTATGGTATTTGCTTGCTGTTGCACATAATTATTTTTAAATGTATTTCTCTGTCATATCCCAAAAAGTTTCCATTGGTATTGTGTGTTGCCTGTAGCAGATAATGTAAACATGTTCATAGATTGTCTTCAGTTCTGTGGTTTTGTAGCCATGAATTACTCACGAGGGAGTAGCTCAAGTACTGCATTATACCAGCAAGCTTTTTTTCCCCTGAGACAATAGGAATCGCTTTGCGTACATACTCACCTACCGTGCTAATGGAGGTTGTTATTTTGGAATACCTTTCTTAAAACCACATAGCCAGACTGACTGCACTTTCCACTCTTCTGTACATATCTCCCACCAGAGGCATATATCACTCAGAGATTGCTAAGAATTCAGTAACAAAAGCAAGCAATGCTATGTTTTTCTAGTGTATTTTCTGTCCAACATAATCAACTATATTCTTTTTTATTAACTGAAAAATCGGAGAGTTAACATTGGATGGAAAGGGTCCAAATAGACTATTTCATTCTGAATCTTATTTCATACAGGAAAGATTATTTCCAAATGTGGCCAAACTGCTTGGCTATTAAACGCTTGGCAGCCCTGTTCTGTGCATAAGAGCAACACAGAGCTTTAAATTAAGCAGTCTTTTATTAAAGCAGTTGTTCTCAGAGTTATACCATTGGCACATTTGCATTTCTGAGATGCAGCTAATCACCTGCAATCTGAATATTGTAAAGGCTTTTAAAATGACTTTGTGACTAGCTAGCTAACATGCATTATAATTTCAGTATCCAATTTCAATAAATTTTCAAGTATTTATTAAGTATACATTTTTATAACATCGTGGTATTGCTTTAGTGTGCTTCAGGAAGGTTAAGATTTAAACACTCAGTTTTTTGCTAACTGCAATACAAGATGTCCTCATGAAAAACATCTCTCCCTTCAAGACAAAAAGCAGCAAATAATTCTCTCTTTCTTGGTAAATGGAATTTAAGTTACTTAGCTTCATTGGCTAAATACTAAAAATCACTGTATTAAGGATACAGTGTACTGTCAGAATCTTCCCAGTGTTACATGTTTAATCTTCCTATGAGTTAGGATAAAATTTTGTTGAAGGATCTAAGACAATTAGGAGCCCAAGCTTCCATAAAAAAAAACAAAAAAAACAAAAAAACAGGAAAATTCTGATTCACCAATTGATTTTTGAAGATTGTAGCTTTTGTCTCTTTCTGGATGTTTTAATTTATTAAAAACAGATTTCTTACAATCTTCAGATTGCTATTAAGGATTTTAAAGAATACATTTTAATGGCACAAAAGCAAGTTTGGGGTAAAACCCAGAAAACTCCTGCCTCTTGAAGAGCATAAAAAGCCTATATTTCTTAAAAAAAAAAAATGATATGTTTTGCAGAAATCCTGTATATTTTATTTTCTTTCACATGGGATTGGAGAGTGGGAGTGGAGAGCTATCTGCTGCCTTCACCTAATTTATTTGTTCTACCAATTTGAATTGCTAATAATTTATTTAAATGAAGTATTTAAAATAATTAAAATACTCAAGAGATATCACTAACGATACCAAGCTCTGTGGTATGGTTGACATGCTGGAGGGAAAGGATGCCATCCAGAGGGACCTTGACAGGCTGGAGAGGTGGGCCCATGTGAACCTCATGAGGTTCAACAAGGCCAAGTGCAAGGTCCTGCACATGGGTTGGACAATCCCAAGCACAAATACAGACTGGGCGGAAAATGGATTTAGAGCAGCCATGTGGAGTAGGATTTGGGGGCACTAATGGACAAGAAGCTCAACGTGAGCCAGCAATGTGCACTCACAGCCCAGAAAGGCAACCGCATCCTGGGCTGCAGCAAAAGAAGCATGGCCAGCAGGTCGAGGGAGGTGATTCTGCCCCTCTACTCTGCTCTGGTGAGACCCTACCTGGAGTACTGCATCCAGCTCTGGACCTCCCAACGTAGGAAGGATGTGGACCAGTTGGAGCGAGTCCAGAGGAGGGCCACAAAGATTATAAGAGGACTGGAGCACCTCTCCTGTGAATGAAGGCTGAGAGAGTTGAGGCTGTTCAGCCTGGAGAAGAGAACGCTCCAGGAAGACTTTATAGTGGCCTTCCAATACCTAAAGGAGGCTTGTATGAAAGATGGGGACAAACTTTTTATCAAGGTTTGCTGTGATAGGACAAGGTGTAATGGTTTTAAACTAAAAGAAGGCAGATTTTGACTAGGCGTCAGGAAGAAATTTTTGACAATGAGGGTGGTGGAACACTGGAACAGGTTGCCTAGAGATGTGGTGGATGCCCCATCCCTGGAAACATTTAAGGCCAGGTTGGATGGGGCTCTGAGCAACCTGATCTAGCTGGAGATGTCCCTGCTTTTTGCAAGGAGGTTGGACTAGATGACCTTTAAAGGTCCCTTCCAACGCAAACTATTCTATGATTCTGTGATTAAATAACCTTACCATGACCTTTGTGCTCCTCTTCCAGTTTTCAAGATATAGTTTATTAAAATCTACCAGTGTAAATTTTAGGAGGATTTACACCCTAGGATTTTTCCCATCTGTTTTTTTTTTTAAAGTGCATCAACAGCCAACACCAGGGAAATAGCTTTACAAATTATTACCTCCAGAATCTGAGAAACTTGTTTTGAAAGCTCACACATCCTGTACGGACATCACTGTCCTCACTGCACCATTCCAGGATGTAATTTAAATTCTCTACATTTTTGCAGGCTACAGTTTTAAAATACATTGTTTTACCACCTGCATAACCCTGTGAAAAGCCCTGGGTTTTTGAAATAAGAAACCTGAATGTAGCCTGGATTAAGAGTGGGTACAATAGGAGACCTTTAGCTCCTGCTGCTGCACCAGTGAGAAGATGTGTGCTTTTCCACTTAACCTGCTGCAACCAACAGCGAGCTGAGGGGGCAGACCTTACACCTGGATGTCCATGTTACCAGGCTGCTTGCTCCTTTCCCTGAACTTTCTTCAACATCTTCTGTTCTATTCAGAAAAGAAAAGCTGTCCTGACAGGGCATACCTGGCGACAAATTATTTTGATGCAGTGACAAAATATTATTTCATACCCAAAAGCTTGGCTGCCACTAGTTACGATTCTCTGTTTTGAAGGATTTTAGATTTGTAGTTTGACACCATCAAAACTTCATTCCTAAGATTTTTGAATCAAAGTTCAGTTTAAGGCCTGTTATCAAATACCTCACAATCAGGAAACACATGGTCACATCATTGAGCCCCTTGGTGCATAGGCGAGAGCCAAGCTTGTTGAGGCAGCAAGATTTGTTGAACAAAGTAACCAAGTCAGTCACTGTACATCCAACATTTATTGTACATTGGTAGTCTGGGATGCGTGAGACTGGAAGGACAAAGAAAAGAAACCCAAGGTATCTTGTGTCATCAAAGAGGTCAGAGCCTTCCCCTGGAACATGAGTCAGGTCAAATGGAGGCTTCCCAACTCTGTCTATTGACTGTGCAGAGGGTTTAGGGTAGGTGAGGTCCTAACTCAGGAACTCTGCTCTTTGCTCAAGGTTAGGTAGGATGAATCTATACCTGCCTACCAGCATTTTGCCATTAACCCCAGCAACAGAAGCCAAGATGTAGCAAGACCTAAAATTATGGTGGCTCTGCCTTCTGTACACAGAAATCTAAATTACGCATTAACTAGATTATTTAATAATATAATATTTTACCCTGAGTTAGTATTTACAGACTAGTGAGTATTGGGTGTGTATAAATCCACATACACAGGAGGAGAGGATAGACTGGAGACTCAACAATGCGTCTGTACCTTTACAGTCCTTCATATATTAGATCCAAATTTTATGCTTTGTTAAGGAGCGATCAGCCTCTGGAGGGTAACATAAAAAGTGCAAGCCTGAAAAATGTGCCCTTTAGACAGTTGTGGTGACTGATACAAATCCAGTTTTGAGATGATTTAGCAAAACTCTGGGCACTTCTGTGTCTGCATAAGGGTTTGTTTATACATGGCCTATGTATAGCGTAGACCTTTACTTTTGAAGTGTGGTTGTGGGAGAAGACACTTCCAGGACTCCTGTCTGGATTAATCCCACTTATTGTCATATGTTATTTGATACCCCACAAGAGGTATCTGAGTTAGGGATTCCTTGGCCATCCGGGATTCCCTCTCAATCCAGAGCTTCATTTTGTTTTCTTTTAGCTTAACACTTATTTTGCAACTGCACCTATGAACCAGGTAAGTGATGGTCTCAATGCAAAATCAATGTGGTAGTTCAGCTACGGAACAATTGTGTCTTTACTTTAATACCTGTGGCAAATTTTTATTGGGAAAAGATTAAGATCCCTCTGAGCAGTCAGTGAAATATTTTATGCCAGGAAACTGCTGCTTTTATTTCCTCTCTTCCTCTTAGGAAACCCATTCACACCCAGCCTAAAAAAATAAATATTATTCAGTAGGTATGGTTCAGTGAAACAAGATGTGGACTGACGTTGCTATAAGGAGTTTACTACAGGTGCTATGCACAACTGGGGTTTTCATGGGGTATAACACTGGGCTCTTTTTTTCATGAGGTAGACAGGTGATTGCTCTGCATGATCTAGTTTTTCAACAGTCTTGAGAGAAACAGTTCTGCAAGATTGCTTTCCTTTGCTGCTTCTATCCATATATAGCGAACTGTTTGAATCCCTTGTAGCTGATATTTAGGGAGGCTGCATGTGGCCAGGATGTTCACTACTTGGAGCATAAGGAACATAAAATAATTCTTTTTTCCCGGTTTGCACCAGGAAACTGCAACAAAGAAATGTTCTTATTGTGGTAAATCATGGTCCAAAGGCTACAAGCCATGTGTGCATTCAGCCACAGGCTTAGACTTCCAGACTTCAAATCATGGTGGCAAGGGGATTTATCTTACCTCATTTCAGATACCTGAATTTAGAGATCTCACCTATTCTAGTCACCTAGGCTTCCTCTGTGGCCAAAAAAAAAGAGAGGCTGTTGTAGGTAGGTAGGTAGGTTGTTCACACCTGGAAAAGTGATAGAAACTACTTCTGCATCTCCTCAGTGTCCAGAAAAATACTTTAGGCGTTGCAGCTCTTCATTAGATGATAAGGTGATATGAATCCCACCTGAAATTGTGCCTCAGTTATCCATTTACACACCAGGATGAATAGCTGCCTACCTCTCAAGAATGCTATGTAGTATAAGAGAACTTTGAGACAAAAGCTACATAATTCTTAGATTGAAATTTGGGGTATGCATTCTGTTTCTAATGATATTTTGTTATAAAAAGCACATCCCAAATTAGGAAGGACTCTCTCAGTATGGTTATGAATTGTCTATGAATCTATAAACCTGTATCCCAGGTCTTTTTCTTTCAAGTTTTGTGTCCAGTAGCCTTTTAATTTTTACTTTACATAAAGGTCTTGTATTGCCTAATATGCAGAGCTGAAATTGCTACTGGCTTCTAAAATATTCTCTTCACTAGGACTTACTAGTTTACTGGTAAAACATGAGTTAAAAGCTGATTTTTAATAACATAGCAGCTTTCATAGCATGTTCTATGCCTGGTAAAGGCAGAGACAAAGAAGTCTGTCAGGTTCCTAATCCTGTCAAGCATTTTTCTTTTAAGTTTTCCAGCCTTACATATGTATATGCATGCATACACTTGCATCTGCACAAATCTTCTTCTAGCTGTAGAAAGCTTTCAGACTGGGGATCCGTTAGACCAAGAACTGTTCAAAATGTACAGTGATGTGTAATGGACTGCCATTGCAGTGATATCACAGTAGGAAAAATTTATGTAGACGAATAAGTACATCTTAATGGAGTATTTTCCTCTTTGGCAGATGATACTGCTCTTCCTTTATTTTACTTACTTCCTACATATTATGCTTCTGTAGTTGGCATCAAACATACCCAAAAACATTTGTAAGTGGAAAATTATCCACCTCTTCACCAGCTGACATCTAACCACAAGGACATAAATAAAAAAGTTGCATCCATTAAATTTGCTGGCTTTGATTGCATCCTAGCAAAGTCTGGAGTGTAAGACCCAAAGTTTGCTCTGGAGACCATGCTCTACCCTGTTTGGCCTCCCATGATTTTTTTCAGGTCCTGAAGAATGCATACCTGGGGACTATCAGCAAAGGTGCTTCCCTGGCCCTCCTATCTTTGTAGCTTACATTAGTTTTCTGAGGCTTAAACTGAGTTCATTAATCCAAACAGTAGATTGAGGGAATCTCAATAATCCTGTAGTTCTTAAGCAATAAAGAATTTGTTGTGCTGGGATGTGAAAAATCTCAGACTGCTCATGCCTCCACTGAATAATTTCTTAAATGTCCATTTTTAATGGTTGACTTCACATAGCAAGAATTTAGAAGGTACCTTGTCTGAGGGCTGATGAAATGAGTTAGTGGAATTAAGTAGCAACTCAGTAAATGTAACAACACTTCAAAAGGTGCACAAGTGAAATCCAGATCATAGAATCATAGAATAGTTTGGGTTGGAAGTGACTTTTCAAGGTCATCTAGTCCAACCTCCTTGCAAAGAGCAGGGACGTCTCCAGCCAGATCAGGTTGCTCAGAGCCCCATTCAACCTGACCTTAAATGTTTCCAGGGATGGAGCATCTAGCACCTATCTGGGAAACCTGTTCCAGTGTTTCACCACCCTCATTGTAAAAATTTTCTTCTTGATGCCTAGTCAAAATCTACCTTCTTTTAGTTTAAAACCATTACACCTTGTCCTATCACAACAGGCCCTTCAAAAAAGTTTGTCTTTGTCCCCATCTTTCATACAAGCCTCCTTTAGGTATTGGAAGGCCACTATAAGGTCTCCCTGGAGCCTTCTCTTGTCCAGGCTGAACAGCCCCAACTCTCTCAGCCTGTGCTAATAGGAGAGGTGGTCCAGCCCTCTGATCATCTTCATGGCCCTTCTCTGGGCTCGCTCCAACTGATTCACCTCCTTCCTCTATTGGGTGCTCCAGGTGTGTACTCCATGTAGGGTCTCATAAAAGTGCAATACAGGGGCAGAATCACCTCCCTCGACCTGCTGGCCATGCTTCTTTTGCTGCAGCCCAGGATACAATTGGCCTTCTGGGCTGCGAGTGCACATTGCTGGCTCATGTCCAGCTTTTCATCCGTCACTAGCCTAAATCCTACTCCACAGTAGGGCTGCTCTCAGTCCCTTCATCCCACAGCCTGTATTTGTTTGTGGCATTGCCCAACCCATGTGCAGGACCTTGCATTTGGTCTTATTGAACCTCATGAGGTTCACATGGGCCCACTTCTTGAGCCTGTTAAGGTCCCTCTGGATGGCATCCCTTCCCTCCAGCATGTTGACCACACCACTGGGCTTGGTGTCATCTGCAGACTTGCTGAGGGTACATTCAATCTCACTATCTATGTCATTGATGAAGATATTAAACAGTACTGGTCCCAGTACAGTCCCCTAAGGGATACCACTTGTCCCTGACCTCCATCTGGACGTTGAGCCACTCACCACTACCTTCTGGATGTGACCGTCCGACCAATTCTTCATCCACCAAACAGTCCACCCATCGAATACATATCTCTCCAATTTAGAGAGAAGGATGTTGTGAGGGATCATGTCAATGACCTTACAGAACTCCAGGTAGACAGCTCTTCCCTTGTCCACTGATGTAGTGACTTCATCATAAAAGGCCGCTAGATTGGCCAAGCAGGACTTGCCCTTGGTGAAGCCATGCTGGCTGTCTCAAACCACCTCCCTGTCCTCCATGTGCCTCAGCATAGCTTCTAGGAGGATCTGTTCTATGACCTGCCCAGGCACAGAGGGGAGGCTTATAGGTCAGTAGTTCCCAGGATCCTCCTTTTTACCATTTTTTTTTAAATGAATGCAATGTTTGCTGTTTTCCAGTCAGCAGGAACTTCACCTGACTGCCATGACTTTTCAAATATCATGGAGTGTGGCTTGGCAACTACATCAGCCAATTCCCTCAGGACTCTGGGATGCATCTCATCAGGTCCCATAGACTTACGTATGTTCTGGTTCCTCAGGTGGTCACTAACCTGATCTTCTCTTACAGTGGGAGGGACTTTGGTCCCCCACTCCCTATCCTTCAATTCATCCACCTGAGAGATGTGGGAAGAGGGGTTACCAGTGAAGAGTGAGGCAAAAAAAGCTGTTGAGTACCTCAGCCTTCTCCTCATCTGTTGTTACCAGTTCACCAGTCTTGCTCATCAGGGGGGTATGCTTTCTTTGACCTTCCTTTTCTGGCTGACATACTTGTAGAAGCCCTTCTTATTATTCCTTGCATCCCTTAATCAGTCGCTTGGTGCTCAGGAGTGGTCTAAATGTTCCTTTGTTACAAAGCGTTTAGTATGTTATGACTAATGTGCTCTGTTTGAAATTGCAGGTTTATGCAACTCAGCCGACAGCTGGATGATTGTTCCCAATATCAAACAAAACCACTACACAGTGCACGGGCTACAGAGTGGCACTAAGTACATCTTCATTGTTAAGGCCATTAATCAGGCAGGCAGCAGAAGCAGCGAACCCGGCAAGCTCAAGACAAACAGTGAGTAACATGAAATCCGGCATGCACACATTCTTCTCCTTTCTTGCCTTTCTTTTTAGGTTTGATCTTTGGAAGATACAAGAGCAAAGAGCAGTTTAACTTGTTTGAAGTGCTTCCCACAATGAAAGCCATTTATTTAACTCAATTCAAGATTGCCAGAGTCTTCGGTAGTGCAGAAATGACTTTTTTTTTTTTTTTTTAGACAGGCATCTGTAGTTTGGTCACTGGAAATATCATTTAGGAACAGAGCTATCACATCTGAAATGATTAAAAATACTTTTTTTGTGGTTTTGTTTTGATGTCCTCTCTACTCTTTTTCCTCTACAAAGCAAAACCTCTTCTTATGTTTGCAATAAACCATTTTATTTTTGTATAATCTTCATAAGATAATTGCTAGTTTAATTTTATCCTCCAAAATTATCTCTTTCTTAGGACACTGGAAAACTTTCTTAGCTCCATCCCCCTCAGCTTTTTATGGAGTTCAGCAAGGTGGTAGAGTAGTCAGAGATCCCACTTCAAAAAAACAATGGTTACACAAATTATTAGCAGATGTAGTGCAGCAATTTTAAGACTGGTTTTCAGCTTTTTTCTTCTTGTGTCCCAGCCAATCCCTCACTCATGTAGTCATCACAGGCAGCTCTGAGAACTGGAAAGGGAACACTGGGATTTGTGCACCCTCTGAAATCTGCAGGGAGGGTGCTTGAAGAGGGATGATACTGAATGTTGCAAGAAGGAGGCTGCAGGGAATGGCACGTGCATGTTTCTAGTTTTCCCCTTTCTCCTGTTAATCTAGCTTTCATTTCTGTGTGAAAGCTGCTCCTACAAACCCCACATCTGCTACCAAGAATCTGCTTATTGTTAAACCTGGTAACCTACAAGCAAATGCATAACCAGAGGACCCATTTGGAAATGGCAATCTTTTATTCTTGTGTCCCTTTGTGACCCAGTGTGGCACAAAAGCAGTCTCTCAGGTGACTGTGAGAAATGATGTGACCAGATAGACTTCAGTACGGAGAAAGACATCCTTCAGATGTCATCCTTCAGCAACACGAAAGCTACTAACCAGTTAGAGAGGCAAAGGTATTTTACTGCTGCCGAGCAGTAAGAAAAAGCAGGTAAAATGTGCCCCAAATACTTTCCAATGGGTTCATTTTATACTTGATCATAATACATAACTAAATACACATTATGAAAGTAGATGATAACTCTAAAGCTAAAAGCAGTCCTTATCCAATTCCTCACCCATCTCTTATAATGTTAACTGAGAATTAGTATTGCCTCAATCATCTTCCATTTTAAATGTCTGCATTTTCAGATTGCCTAGAGATCTGGACCAACACATATTAACCGTCACTGTTCAGATTAACTTCATTTCTTCTTACCCCCCACATTAATGCATTCATGTTTAGTGCATAAGAAATGCTTAACTGTTCCCTCATAAACTGGACAATTTACATCTTATTTGAA
This sequence comes from Chlamydotis macqueenii, assembly GCF_036417535.1. Lineage (NCBI taxonomy): Eukaryota > Metazoa > Chordata > Aves > Otidiformes > Otididae > Chlamydotis > Chlamydotis macqueenii. Next base: position 137,181,709 of record NC_141556.1, read on the forward strand.
GTACACATCAGTGCCTCACACAGACCTCATGAGAGTGCTCATTTCTGTTTTCTGTGCATGTCATCAAATCTTCCACTTACAGTTTTTTTTCCCCCTTGATATGAAAGGCAGTCAGAAGGGAAAAGGAATTTGCTGGACCACTTATGGAGTCATACTTTCCTAGTTTTCTCCTGGTGGAGGTAAATAATCGTCCTGCTTTTTGACACAATGAGCAAGCCTGTCAGAATTGCGGAGGACTTTATATATCTACAGGATTCAGTTTACCAAAAAAGCTTCCTGTTATTGTCTACAAACCTTCTGCTACAGCTGAAGATTACTTGCCAAGAGCAACAGCCTCAGTAATGTTTTTACACCATATTATTTGGACCAAGTTACAGTTCACTTCCTTCTTTTTAATGCATCATATCCAGCACCACATAGGCATCCTTCCAAAGCGGTCCTGAATTGTTGACTGTGCTTGATATAAATAAAGCTGTGAGTGAATGAAGAGACAAGGCTAGTGCTTCTTCTTATTTTCAAACTCATTTTGTGGGATTTGAAATCATACTTTTTGTAGTCATGATGAAGATGTTATTATGGAGCTTTATCCATAGAGAATTAACAGAACGTAAGTTATTCTAAATCTAATATGCTGTGAAAAAAAGCAACCCTCAGACCTTTATTAGCATGTATATTGGTTTCAATTACATGCAAGAATTAGAGTATTCAGGTTACCTCTAGGTCAGAGATAATGGGCATGATGATTAGGCAGGGCTCTTTTCAGGGATTATCGACACAGGGAAGTTAGCGCACAATAAGAATCACAGTAAACTGACAATGCAAACTAGCTATTGCAGGGAGCAGAATAGGTTGGTCTGTCTGAAGAATGCTTCAGAGGAGGAGATTAATATGGTTATGTAATCTGGTGGGCTTCTTGGAGGCTCGCTAATCCACTCTCCTTATTAAAATCAAAACCAAACCATTCTTCTGCCATCTTTGTCTCTGCACCTCTAGGTCAGCCATTTAAATTGGACCCCAAATCTGCTCATAGAAAATTGAAAGTGTCTCATGACAACTTGACAGTGGAACGTGATGAAACATCCTCCAAGAAGAGTCACACACCGGAGCGATTCACAAGCCAAGGGAGCTACGGAGTAGCTGGCAACGTCTTCATTGACAGCGGGCGGCATTACTGGGAAGTAGTTATAAGCGGCAGTACATGGTATGTGTTTAAAAATATATGTGAAAAGAATTACTGGTTCACACTGTGCAGGACCTGCTGCAGTTTCTCTGATAGAGACCAGTAGCAGACGCATGGGGAACAGTACAACAGCAGGACAAGCATGTACTTTCACATAGGTTGTCAGGCTGTTTTCCCAATCTCCAGCAGTTTTGTACTCTGCAACTAAATCTGCCAGATAGATCATGTTTATGTTTAGTGGCCTTCACAGGACTTTTACTCCATGGCTGGGGATGGTTGTTTTTTGAACTCACAGATGGTACATTTTAAGATTTTAGTGAACTGGAGAGCCTGAGCTCTTAATCTTTTTTATACAACAGAGCAAACTTTGTAAGCGAGGTAATTTCTTTATTAAATGTGAAAGATCTTTGCATCCCTTAGTAAGAAAAAAAACCAACAACAGAATATGAAAACAATGTAACGATCCAGTTTCACAGAGGTGGAGGTCAGATTAGCTTCTGGGGAGGGGGCACGGAGCAGCAGTGCTGTAGGTCCATGCCCCAGGGTATGAAGCAAGGGACAGGAAATGGAGGAGTGCATTCCTCTGCTCCTGAATGATCCTCTGTGTCCTGTGGTGGTGGATTTCAGGCCCTTCAGTCAGTAGAAGAGATGTGATCCTTTGGGATTCAAAGGCAACAATCATGATGGAAGTTAATGGAGTGGAAAAATCAGTAAGATCTTCAGGTATGCCCACTGTCTCCAACAAGAAAAATGCTGTTTGCCTGTGCCAGCACTAAGGAATGGAAATAAAGTAACTTATGGCACATTAATCTCTGTTGGTTGAAAGCCCAACAAATACTGCAGTGTCTCTAGAACGTGAGAAACTTACATTTCTGTTATATATGAGAAATCAGGTATTTGCCCTCGGTGTCCATTAATGACAACATTTTCAGAATCCTTTTACCCTGCACATCTTGTCATAAATTATGGTTTGCAGAGCGAATGTCTTCACCTACAATTGCTTCCTTTGGCCCAAAATCCTGTCTCAAAAATGCTCATTTGAATCTAAAAACCACACCAACATCTGGCAAAGCATATTTGGGAATGGCAAAAATGGGTTTTTTAATGTGTCCTTTGATGTTTACTCTTGCATTCCTTCTTCTGGGCCATATATTAAAGGAGCAAGGAGAGATCAGATTAGCTGGCAGATAGCAATGTATTTTAAAATCAATGAATTCCTCTGTATTCATCTGTTTGGAAGTGGAAATTGGAGGCCCACTGATTTAAACTCTGAGTTGCTGAGTACTCAACAGTTTTCCTTTTGAATACCAGAGGTGAGTGCTCCAAAAAATTACCATAGCAGCCAAACTACAAACAATATGAGGGACAATAAAGTTTCCCTGACCTCTCAGTACCAAAAGAGAGATGGGAAAAAACATTAATTAAACCTGTGCAGATATTGTGGTGAAACATCACTTAATTAAAACGTAACCAGCAGAAGCAAGAGGCTGGGGGATTCCAGTCCTCTGGGCTAAGGTTTGACTTTATAGAGAGACAAACGTGGCAGGAAGTATTTGTTTCTTTGAGTTGTTTTTTGTTTTGCAGGTATGCCATTGGCATTTCTTACAAGTCAGCACCGAAGCACGAGTGGATTGGGAAGAATTCTGCCTCCTGGGTGCTTTGCCGCTGCAATAACACGTGGGTGGTGAGGCACAACAGCAAAGAAATCCCCATCGAGCCTGCACCTCACCTCCGGCGGGTCGGGATTTTGCTGGACTATGACAATGGTTCCCTTGCTTTTTACGATGCTTTGAACTCCCTACACCTCTACACTTTTGATATTACATTTGGGCAGCCAGTGTGCCCCACGTTCACTGTGTGGAATAAGTGTTTGACCATTATAACTGGCTTGCCTATCCCTGACCACCTGGACTCCTCTGAGCAGCTCGCATGACTGCTAAAAGCCAAAAGGTAGGACAACACGTCTTCCCAGGGTAGCCAAGCAGCTGCCCACGGGAGCTTGCCTGGAGCTGGTGAACTGCACAGCATCCCAGCTGTCACTGCCAAATCTGGCCAGAACTGAGGAGGGGAGGATAGCTCTTTACTGTGTACTTTGTACAGAAGGACAAGAAGTGGCTTTAATAATATCTTAGAACTTTCTTTTGCAGTTGGTTTTGTTTGGTTGGTTTTGTATTTAGTCTCTTACAGGAAGATTTATAAATTATTTATAAAAACAAAAAAAAAAAAAAAAGAGAGAAAGAAGGGAAAGCCTGGTTTGGACACCTGGAAAATGACTTATTTGTTTTGCACATTGATGGTCCTATTCAGTAAAGTTTCATCAGTCCTTATACATCACCTTATTTACAGTGGATATAAGCAGGAAATGGGAAGGATGAAAACTTCGCAGTGGACAAGTCAGTATACTGCAGGTTTTACTCGTGCCAATATTAGCACTCTCATTGCCAGTCCTATCGAGTGAGAGATCTCCTAATTTCTACATTGCATGTGGGAATGTGCAGACCAAAAAGAATAAAAATAAACAAATGAGGAAGTGGAGCTAGCCAATAAAGTAAAAGAAGAAAGTTTAATTTACTTCTGTTCACAGGGCAGTGCTCTCTGTTCATATAAAACATGTGGAATATCTCCTAGAAATGTAAGTGGATAAATCATCTGGTGATTTATTTTATTGATGGCAACATTCCCATCTACCAGTGCTTTGCTTTCGTCTTTGGGAAACATTGTAGAATCACTGAGGATGTGAAAGACTGATACCATCTCTGAGATTCAGCAACACTGGAGGAGAGCAGCCAATCCAAGGTCTAACTGTAGACTAATTCGATAAAGCACGGCATCATTTAAGGACTGATTGTAATAGAAGATGTCACGGTTCTGATGGTAGACATGTGAATGCTTATTGCTGATTTTACAAGGTTCAACACAGCAAGCCCAGCCAACAACTCGGAAGTGAGACATATACCACTTTATCATTGATTTTAAATTAAATACAAATGTTTCATTGTCGTACACTATGTAGTCTCTAAAACAAAGCAAGGAAATCTGTTTTACATGTGCTGTATGGAGAAACACTGCAGCTGGGGTTTGCTCATAGTTATCATTGTCCTGGGTTGTTTGGGAAAGCACAGTTTTCTTTGTGAATGAGGAGTAAATAAAAGATTTTCAGCAGCAGCAGGAATCTGCACGGGCACGCCCTACATTCATCCCTGTGTTGGTGGATGAACTTCAGTGAAGACAAGAGAGGTTGTACCTACTTTATCTCAACACTGAATCAGGTGCATTTTTTTTCTCTTTTCCTTCTACAGAATAGAAGCCCTTTGGGATTGCTACAATGCTGATGTATAAATTATCATTTGGGGGGGATACTTGGGGCATACAACAACTTTAAAAGAATGGTTTTCCTACAGTATTTTGTTGTTACTATGCAAGTGGTGAGAATCTGCCTGTGTAGAAGAGGATAAACTGAATATCAGCTTTAAGAAAAGATTCGCTCAGTAATTTAAACCATGCTGTAGGTGTCTTTTGAAAAGGATGCCTTAATGAAGTGAACTTTCTTCACTACTGGATCCAAAGTAAAATGGTCCCAAGCTCAGCTTCAGATTTTTAAAAATACTAATTCTCCAGGTACCAAGCTGTACTACAGTTTGCCTTATGATGATATCAAAAATTTATGAGCAAGATGAGAAATACATACATGTCAATCAGCTTTTTTCCTTTTTTTTTTAATAGAAAATAAATGCCTATCCATATTCCTTTGATTTCCCTTTATATGCCCTGCTAACTGCTGAATTAAATGGAGAAAAGTCTGACAGTACGTTGCTGGTACCATGGCTTTCAGCTGGGGCAGCATCCCATGGTTCACAGGTAGGAGCCACTGATCTTTCCAGAGTTGACATAAATAAAGGAAAATGTGTACATATAGTGAATGGCAGGGTTTATCATGGTGTCTTTAATAATAAAGAAATGTATAATATAAAAAATGAAAAGTAAATAAATTCCCAAACATTACTTTTTATAATTGAGCACAATGTTACCAATACAGTCTGATGTACATTGCCCAGATGATCTGGCCTGGGATGTTTGGAAGGCAGCTGAGATGGCATGAGAATTATTATGGTGAGTTTACAGGAGATGACTGATGCAAAGTGATAAAAAGATGCCAGAGGAAAGGAGTTTTGATGTAGAATTGTAGCAAAGTTTTTGCCTAAAATGAAAGAATATATTACCTAAGTACACGTAGCAAGGCTGTGTATCTTCTCTTTTGCCAGAAATCTTAAATCTAGAAGCTGATTTCAGGAGTGGGCAAACTGAAAACACTGTTCAGCGTTTGACCACACAATGTTGGCAGAGATTGAGCTGGATGGAAGTAATACCATGAATTTGGAAAGACCCCCAATGATCTCACATATTTTCACTGTAACAATTGACTGTGAGTCTAAAGACAGATCATGGTTTTGGCCAATGGAAGAAGAATGGCCTGTTATCTACAGGCCTTGCTGTATCATTTTTATTTTAACACAGAGTACTTCATTTGGAGCTAAGCCACATTTCTCCAGTGGACTGTCAATTCAGTCAGTACTCTTTGTGCACATATGTTTGTGTATATATGTACACATATGTATGGGTATACACACACCAGTATATGCACAAATATAGTGTGTAATTTGTGTATATACATACAGACATAGATACACACACAGACTGACAGTAATTAGTCAGATGTTCCTTTTTTGCTTGTTTCTTGAACAATTTCATATTCTGTATGACTATGAGGAAACAAGTTTGCTATGAATGGTATTCTTTTGGACATTTTTAAATGAACAAAATCTGTTTATTTTACAATACTTGATTCAATGCCTGATTAATCAATAAAAAAAAAAAATCCATTTGAAAATGTAGCCTCTGTGGTCTGTGGCATTTTGCATGGTCCATAGTAACAAATTGAAATCTAGGGGAGTGGTAATCCTCATGTAAAAATAAAACATGGTATTTTAATGTAGTGTGCAGTCTTAGATGAGGGTTTTTCCCTGATTTTTGAAAGTTTTGTGACTAGGAATGAGGTAGCATTTTATAATGCCGTGTTTAACAAAGGCAGAATTTTGAGGAATAGTCTGCTGAGATGCAAGCAATGAATGTAGTAGATAAAGCTTGTGTTGGTATAATGATTGTTTCAAAGGTGTACTTAAAACCCAAGGTGTAATTCAGCAGAGTTAGAGCAAACTGTAGCACAACCTTTTTAGAAGACTATAGCATCCACTCAAGGTAGTCAAAGCTTGAGGTAGTGGAATGGTGGGGGACTTTTTTCTCTCTGAGGCTGGATAAGATTTTCCATGTGTTAATCAATGTCTAATGGGGAAAAAAATCATTCAGGAATGGGCTGTAGGTCATAAATTATTTAGTCAACTGTCTCCAGCCCACTGTAGTTTCCCACTGATGGCTTTCAGAGAGCAACGAGAGAGCTGAGATTGCTGCATTTTCTGCCATGCATTTATCTTTGTCTGTTTTGGGTATCCCATTTCTCAATTGCTCAGCAAAGAGACCTTCACTGAGCAGTGGGTCCCAGGGATAGGAAAAATAAAAGTCCCTCAGGTGTGGGTACACTGTGAAAAGCTGGAAATCTGCAAATGCAGGTGAAAACACATGCATGTTGTCATTACATTAGCAATAGTAGGTCACTAAATAGCAGCGTGCATTATCTGCTTTAATCCTGCATCTTAATTGCAAAGACTATATTCTTTCCATGATAGAAGTTGAACAGGACATTACTGATTAAACAAATTAAAGTGTCAGCTCTTTGACCATTTCATTTTGACATGGTCAGCATTTATATCACTATGAAGAGTCACCAGCTGTGGGAGATTTCATTAAACTATTATTTGACCTCAAACACAGTGTAAGTATTCCTTTCTTAATTATTCTGATAAAGCAGATGTCTAGTAGTTCCCAGATTCTGTTTTTAATTACAACAGCACAAATTTCAGGTAAGCCCATGCACCAAAACAAAGTGAGAACTGCTAGTGGCTCTTATCTGTATCGCCAAAACTCAGGCTAGTTGTTTTAATTTGAAACACTGTCTTCATTTCTGATTTAGGAGTGAAGAAGTGTTGGACTCACACAGAAAGTACACACTGGGCCATCTCAGTAACTGGTCAGGGTGCACTCGGCCTGAAGACCGTCGGTGGGGCAGCTTTGGGAAGCTAATGATAAACAAACAAATGTGCACAGATTGCTTATGCAGTGATGTACCAGCAATTTTATTGTAACACCATCTCTGATGTCTTTTCACATACTGATCTTTCCAGTAGTGGAAGTGTGTATTCAGATATAGGAATGTAAAATGCAGTATTTTCCTGTGTTATTGGGTTGGTTGCCCATTTAGAAATTATCATCTTCAGCACAGTATTCTGAACTTCAGCCTTAATCTTTGTCTTCTCCATGTGGAGGAAAGCCCTGGTCACTCCCAAGTGCTGATGGCGGGTGTTCCATTATGATGATCTATTTTTTACTGCACTTTCTGAAGTGAAAGAAACTCTCTTTACATTTTAACCTTTGATTTAGCAGTTGATTTTCATATTTAAAAAATTAAAGAGACCAAAGAGCAATGTTGTTAACAATGCTTCAGTGTAGGTGAGACTCTTGGTTTGGACCATGAGGCTTCAGGCATCTGTGTACGTAAATCTCTGTGCCAGGACAGACTGATTCGTCACTCGTGTGGGAGTTGAACAGTGCAGGTCCAAGTATTTTCTTGTGAGGTGGGCTTTTGCATGAACTCCACTGCTTGAGTGGAATGTTCTGTTTTTTTATTTTTTTGAAATTGATTTTCTGATTCAAGTGCAGACCATGTTAGTAAGACTGTAAGTAAGGTAATCTTCCATCATGTTACTTATTTTGGCAAGCCCTACAGTGTCACGTGCCTCTGAACCCATTAACTACAACCATAATCTTTGCAACATCACCTCCAATGTTCGGAATGATCTAAAGCCATTGACTAAGTGACCATAGCTTTCCCAGGTGGGATTCACCTTACGTTGAGTGAGAAATTCTAACACAACTAGTGATACCAGTTCAAGGTGAGACGCTCACGTATTTTACACAGACGATATAGGAAAGTTACGGGATTGAATACCTTCAGTATTGGGGCAGCTCTGATTTAGAAGCACGACACTCTACTAGGAAGGCATGAGGTCCTCTACTTTTTTTAGTCTTATTCTCCTACAATGTGATCAACATTGTCACTATTACTGCTGCCTGAGAGAGGGACGGAGGTGGCAAAAGAGGGAGTTCTGGAGCAGTGCTAAGCGAGATCATTTGGAGGGACAGGACAGCTGGAAAGCTGCCACCGCTACCTGCCCTGGTGCCACGCTGCAGCTCTGCAAAGCAAGTCTGCACCTATTCCTCCTTGTGTTACGGCTCAGCCCCAATCCACATTCCCAAATGACAGGAGAAAAAATATTGCAATTATATGTTTGAAATCCTAACTTGAATAAAAGCAGCAGGGCAGGGATGACAGCCCCAGGCCTTGATTCTGCTTTATTCCTCCAGATCTTTACATCTGTTGACTTCAAAGGAGGTAGTCCTGATTTACATAAAGGTAGGTTCAAGCCCATGAATCCTCAGTTTCCAAAGGGTCAAACCCAAGTGAAGCAGGAGCCCCTGTGAACAGCTCAACATTCCTATTAGATCATGTCTTTGGAGAAAGCACATTAGCTGTTAGCAAAACTGCAGTTTCTCATGAGCTGTTTCCCAAGGCCAGCACAGGTGTGTTTTTAAATGTATGGTCCTTTTAAAATGTACAGTTCAATAACATTCTTCTTGGGTGAACTGTTGAGGCAGAGCTTTGCTGTTTCCTCCAAGTAGGGTGGGAAAAATTCTCTTAGCAGGTGCTGTGTTACTCTTATAAAAATCATGAGAACAGCAGATACATAAGTTATGATATAATGCTGCAACATAAGACTATTGTTCTTGGACTTCCATTTAAAAATGGATAATAACTAAAGAGTGTAGAAGTTTACTTCCTCTAACTCCTTGTCCTAATTTATATAACTATTTGAATATGTAGAGATGTTTCCTTTCAAGGAATATTACCTCATTTCTTCTTAATACACAGAGACACATGGTAATAGGGAGCATTCCCAAAAATCCATGTATTCATAGAATAGCTTATAATCAAAAGGTTGAAAGACAGCAAATGGAGGCTTTGTGGTTTGCATAACGTTAGTCATTGAACAGTGAAAAAATGCTATAGCTGTCTCAGATCACTGAAACATTTTAAAAATGACAGCAAACTGCCATACAAGAAGATGGAAAAGTTTTCATTAGTAATTTTTTTAATTTCTCTCTCATTTATATTTATATGGAGAACAAACTATTACACTTGAAAATATTTCTCTGTTATTCTTCTATTTCTTCACCTGTCTTTTCTGCTTTCAGTCTCAATTTCGGATTTTAGAGTAGCAGGAAGTCTGTGTTTTAAAAAGTTGGATTTATTTTCTACTTCCTTGAAAATTACCTTTTTCAGGAGGCTCACAGAAAATGAAATGAGAACCCAAAACACTGATGCAGTATGGCAACTTGAAAATTGAGAATATTTTTGAAGCAGTGATATTGCTCTCTAATTAAAACAATGTAATGAGACCTGATTAAGGAGCACAAGAAGAGGAATAGTAGGGTTTTTTTAGGATAATCCTGGAACAAGTTCCCTTTAATAGCAATATATATATTTAACCTCATTAATGCCAGCTCTTTTTTCTTTTTTCTTTTTTCTTTTTTCTTTTTTTCTTTTTTCTTTTTTCTTTTTTCTTTTTTTCATTTTTAGGCCTTGTTGTCCTCTCTAGCAGTAGTTCCCAGCTTAGAAGTATGTGTCTCTTTTGGGAACCATTGGGTTGAATTCCTTATGGAATATGTAAAAAGTCCTCCCTATGGCAGATGTGAAGGTGGTGCTAGCACAGTGAGATCATCTCCCACTGGCTGGGGGAAATTTAATCCATATTTCTGTCATCTTGTCTGCATGAGTAGCAGTGATGGATAAACTGAGGCTGAAACAAGCTCCTATAGATTTGTGGGTGTGGGAAGAGGTGGAAGGCCTCTCTGATAATCACGACTAGCAATTACAACCAGTGGTAGATCCCACCTAGAATTAGAAATTAGCAAGTGGAGATGTGTTCCTTAATACAATCAGTAACGTGTTCTTTTAATTTCATCAGGTGACTGACCTCTCTCTCAATTTATCCATCACTTCATATCCACATCCTCATTGAACATCTGTTGGAGTTGAAAATGTTTGAGGTTTTTTAAGCTATTATGTTTTTGTCAAACTTCCTTGAAAACAAACATTGATGATACAATGTCAGTAGCTTATGGCAGAGGGGAGAGGTGAGGAAAAACACAGGACCTAGAGAATAAATACAGCTGCACACTGAGTTCAGGAGAGCATCCCATCAATTCTCATTGAAATATTCATGTAGGTGAACAGAGAGAAACACAACTGAATTCAGCCTTGACATGTGCATGAATAATGATCAGTACAAAGTAGCACAGGGCTGAACAATTGAAAAACAGGACTCTTTCCTGTAAAATTAATAATTGGTATTGTTTCTCTTCTAAGATTTGGGTCATAGCATTCCTACATTTCATATATTTAGACAAACAGGAGTTATTATTAAGAAAGGACCCTGAGTTATGCTGTAAATTCTTACAAATGCAAGACAAATTAAGGAAATTAGGATAAATCTTTAGATGATATGCACAAAAAGAACAATAGAGGAAAAAAAATGTTATTTTTTTCATAATCAATAGTTCAAACAACTCTACCCAAACTATCCTTTCTTGTTAGAATCCTCATGCTGCCTTCCTGCATCCATTCATGGAGAGGATGAAACAGGAACGCTTTGTCTTTCTGTTCTTATGAAGTCAGTGCTCCATATTAGTGTTACTTGGAAATCTCTCAGGATGAATAAATTTAGCAGGAACAAGTACAGAGTTCTCACCAGTCTTGGAGCCTGAATAAGCCATTAGCCAGTTTCAAGGATGAATTACTATCAAGTTATGAATGCTTTCATGTATTTTTAACCATGCAAGAAGAAACATGTAGCATTTAAAAAAAAAAAAAAAGTGACCAATTTTATATAGGTGTGGGAATAGACATCATTTTTTCCAGCTACAAAGCTGCTATTTGGTACGGGGACAGGAAAATTTTTTATGGACTTAGTATAAAGCACCTGCACTTCTGCACACAGAAGTGCTAAAGCCCTGACAGCCTTTTATCTGTCTGGGGAATTTAAAAGCTCTGCAAATCATGCTGAAGGGTGGGTTGGTGTGTGTGGGTGCAACTTTCCCCAGAAGAGCTCCCACTGGCACAACTTTTCCTACTTCCCCAAAAGTAGAAGGAGAGGCAACCCAACTCCCAAAGGTCTCCAGCTCTAATCCTTCCCTGGCCTTTCTCATGTCAGGAACAGTGAGGCCACAGTCTGGCCCTTCTCTCCACATCTGGTGTGGCAACAGAATTATGCTATGAAGCTTTAAGCAGGCTCCTCTGGCTAAGGAACCTGACCATGTAGAAAGAGAGGTTAAACTAGCTACACTAGCAAGGTTCAGACATTTCTCTAGTAGTTTCCCCAGCTTCTGCTGTAGTCAGGAAACACAAAGGAAATTTGTTGCAGGACAGGATGTGAACATGACACATCTTCTAAAAGTGTGTCCAAAAGGCTCAAGGAGAAAATTTGAAAGTGGCAATCATCATCATGGGAAGGTCTGTGTAAGACTGGGATGCATTTTTCCGTGTTTCCATGAAGGCGTGGAAAGCCACCTCCTTATGCACCATATCTGTTAGTGATTGTGGGCAGGCAGGCTTCACAGTTAATTTTAAAGAGTGGAACATCATTGTCCCTTGTATTTCTCCACACTCTCCTAGAATTTTGACATATGGGAGGAAAATAATTGTCAAATTCCTCTGCATGAAGGGTCATACCAAACCTATATGTGTAAAATTATTATTTGTTAGAACTGTTTCATCTCTGACATATTTTTAATCAGACATTATAATAACAGAAAGCAAGTGGAAGACTTATCATGACAGGAACACTGATAATGAAAGGTAGAAATAGAAATAGAAGTTGAAGACAGAAATAAAATAACCGCGGAATGCATCTGGGAAGGTAAAGCAAGAAAGAGTTGATACCATGGTGCAATGAGTCTGGTAGAAGCTCATTTGGAAGACTGCAAAGTTCTGGTCTACCATAGTCGAGAAAGGTGATATTCAGTAACACAGGATCAGAGAAAGGATCCTCAGAAGGGAAAGCCAAGGGAGAGCCTAGGTTAGAAGGGGAGATGTGTATGTCGTTTATTTAGTCCAGTAATCGATGGCTGAAGGGAGACAAGGTTGTTGAGTCTGTAAACACATGATTAGGGGTAGCACCAGGAAAGAAGAATAACAGTTTTAAATAAATCAATATTGGTACGATAATAAATGCAGTCAACCTGTTTGTAGAATCATAGAATCATAGAATAGTTTGGGTTGGAAGGGACCTTTAAAGGTCATCTAGTCCAACCTTCTGCAAAAAGCCTTCAGCTAGATCAGGTTGCTCCAGAGCCCCATCCAACCTCACGTTGAATGTTTCCAGGGATGTGACATCCACCACCTCTCTGGGCAACCTGTTCCAGTGTTCCACCACACTCATTGTAAAAAAAAAAATAATTCCTTATATCAAGTCTGAATCTGCCTCCTTCTATTTTAAAACCATTATGAACTGTTAGGTCCATAGAAATCAAGAAGGTTACTTCACAGGACAGCAGGAGTAAAAAAGGAATCTTGCTGTTTTGGAGCTGAAGCTTTGTGGGTAAGATTAATCTCCCTTCAATCCAAATGCCCAAATATTAGTTGACTAGGCCTAAGCATATTTTTTAGGTATCTTCTATAATGAAAGGGAAGAAAATAACTTCTCCAAGGGTTCATCCCAGGTGTTCTAGCAATCTAACTTGGAACAGGAAGAATCTCACTCCATGACTGATCTTTCACCATTGGGTCATATGAGGAATCAGAGACAGCTAACATGTACTTGATGCCTGACTTTTAGATAGCTAAAGGCAAATCAAGTGACTATCACTCTATATATTTAGCAAATGGGATATTGACATTTTTATAGTGGTGATTATAGAGTAAATCCATTTCTTTGGATAGAATACAGAAATTTACAGAGAGATTCTGAGTTAAAATCCCTGCTGTGCTGAAGTAGGCTGGCAATTTTTCATTGGTGTCTGTGAAGTCTGAATTTCTCCTCTTAAATATGGACAAGGTGAAACATTGTAAGTAAAAGTCATATTAAATGCAGACATCTCCCCTAACCAAAGACTGTTCTAGCCACTGAGCCCTTGTTTTTTCAATGTGAGTTTATAATAATGCTTCAGTAAAATGGCCATCCAGGCAAAGTCAATGAATGAAAATGCATCTGTTCAACCACACAACAAACCATCTTGGAGATTATATGTGCTTGTATGCACTCTATTGCATTGATTGTATGCACAAGTATTTTAGACTCCAAATTGGGTAGGTTAACCAATGCTGCAAAATGTGATCTATTAATAGTTAGCATTGTTCTATCATTCTTCTTAAAGTTTGTTTTAATAGATATCATAACCAGGTCTCCTGTGGTGTTTCCTGAATTCAACATGCAACTACAAGATTGTATCAAAGATAGAATATCTAGATACTAATTGACATGGCTGCATCATTCATTCTTCACAATAGTAAGCATATATGGATATGATAGACCAAGTACAAGTATTAAACTCACAGTGTCTGTGGCAAATGGGTTTTGTTTATGGAATCAAGAGCTCCTCGGCATAATTCTCTTCTAATGGAAAAGCAGCCAACTTATAAGTTGGAAGGAATGTATAAGAGATAGGTGAAGAAAGTGTTACCTCTTTATCATCTAAGTCAGATGTTGAGGTCGGAGCACTTACTTTATTAGGTAATTTATTTGCATCTCCTGCAAAGGAAATAGAGCTAGTTCTCTGAAGTATAACTAAGAGTCTTTTTTATATTCATGGCAGATTGTTTTGGATGGCTACAGTCCAGAAAATCTTAATGGTGAGAGAAAAATATTCTGTGGATGGATGTAAATATCCCTTTTTCCGGGGTTTTATCTTAGACTCCCCTCTCTACACTGTATAGCTTACTTTCAGAGGTTTCTTTTTATGTCTTTCTGAACAGCATGCATATTTACCTAATGATACTGTGGTGAGGTATGATTCATCCTTCAGGTTAATAGAGTGCACAGTTGAAAAAACCCTTCACATGCAAACTATTCTTAACTGCTTGTTCTTCGTAAAAGGGAAGGAAATTACTCAGGCTGGAGAAATGTTACAGTGAAGATTGTAGATGCTCTTCAGGCTGGTAGAAAAATAATTGCTCTAATAAAAGGTGAGAGTTTCTGCAGGAAGCACTTTCTGACTGGAAAAGGATTAGTGCTCCAGGAAGGATAACTAAGGAAAACTGCCAGAAAATCACCCAAACTAGGCAAATCTTTTGGAAAAGGCTTGGCAAAGAGGGATTTAATGGGGTTCAAGTCACAGTGAAAAGTGGAATATGGACAGGACTGAGACAGTCTTGTGTGCTTTGGAGGGATCAGTCTGAAGATTTCTGTTGGCAGAAAGTATGGGAATAGCTTGTGAAACTGCACTGCTTAGGGGTCTCAGAGTTGGAAGAGGCAGCAGAAAGTAAAGGAACTGAAATAAATGACAGAAGGAACTAAGAACATTTTCTTTTCCTTTTCTACTCATTAAAAAGAAGGAGAAATTTGAAATGTCCAACAGCAGGGAACAACAGAGCATTAAAACCTTTTGTAAAATATCTGTCTTTCTCCTTACCTTTGTGATTTGTAATATCATTGATTACTGAAATTGAGACAGTTTTTAAACTGTAACTTATTTTCACTGGTTGTGGCAACTTGCTTCATTACTTTTGTTCATTTTCACTATTTGAACAAAATGTTCCTTCATTTCTGCTGCCTAAAACTCAGTCAGCCTACGATCCTGATTCACGTGGAAGCAGGGCCTCGTATCCTTAGGTATTTCCCAATCCATACAAGTATGGAATTAGTTCTATCTCCTTATAAACACTGGGCCCTTCCAATAACTCAGCGGGAATGTGAAGCCACGTTTTTCCAGCTCTGGTTGACCCTACCAAGGCTTTTGGTAAATGATGTAACTAGGTGGGTACTGTGTCCCTGTGAGTCCTTTAGGTTTGGCAGCTTGGTGAGTTGATGCGGCAGAAGTAGAGCTGGTTTATCTTTTACACAGAAGCAGGCACTGATTAAGTGGTTAAAAACAATGATGGATGGTTTTGTGCCAAATTGCTGGAATGGAATGTGTCTGAAGGATGGCAAGGATGTTTGATGCTGGATGATGAGGAAGTTTTGCCAAGGCATTGGTGAGGTCTCACTATCAAGGATGCTAATGAAATGTAACCACAGTCACTGTAATCCAAAAGGATTTTGACAAAATCTTTGTAAGGTTATTGTGCTCCGAATGGTATTAAAATGTGGAATTCATGTAGATGTAAATGAACTGATGCTTAGTTATTGGAATAAGATACTGCAGATGTATTCTGGGATATATATAAATGAATGTGTAATCTAGATGATTTGGGTTATAAAAGATGGTGCTTTGGCCATCTGTTGGTGATTTTCTTTTACCAGGCGAAGGAAATCGTGGATATGAAAAGAAATAACAATTTATTAACAAGTTTTGGATTGTATGAATGTGTCTTGATTTTTTGTAATAAAGAATGTTAACTCTACCTCTTAATTTCTGCTAAAGTCTACCTGTGACTTTCAGTAATTATTTTAGTTTGAGCAGAATCGAGTTTAACAAAAGCAAGAGAGGTAGTTAAACCTTATCTAATCTCAGTTTAAGATAATGGTAAACAGACTAGTAATTTCTTCATGAATCTCTGCCTCACTACAGAATTCCCACTGAAGGGAAATCACAGGGCATATGCAGCTGGAGGTAACTTTCCAGAAATTTATCCCAGTGATAGCCTTTAGGAAAATAGTGAAAGCTGTACTGAGGAAAAACACCAGGTCAACATATGGGTGCATTTGCCTGGCTTTTTATGACCAAGGATAGCAGCCTTCATGGCAAGGGGAGGGGAAGGGCTCCCAGCCTCATACCCTCACATTAGATCAAGGTGACTCTCTGAAACCAAGCCACTCCTCCCTGCTCACACAAGCTTTCTCCCCCACATAATTTCATAGAAACTGAAACAGTTAAGGACCAAAATTATTTTGTAGTGTATAACCATTGAAGTCAAGGGTAATAACAGCAAAGCTAAATTTGGAGAGGTGCACAGGTGAGAGAGAGAGAATAAAAAGGGGGTTTACTGGGATTAATGAACTATGGGCAAGATGAGTAAAATGAAGTTCAGAGGAATTTTTTCTCTCTCTCTAAATCAACATAGTTTTGGGATTATCTCTGAGTCACAAATTCCAGCCAGCATTACAAAAAATGTATTTAATTTCACTTTTGGCTGAAAGACAGTTTTCCATCACGTTCCCACAGCCTTGCCTCAGAGATGTTCTATCTAAACTTGCTCAGAACTGCTCATCAAGCTCGTGCTAGAATAATCACACCTATTCAGTCACCTATTATTACCAAAAAATGAAAAAATTATAAAGTAGATGAGCCAACTACAATACAAGATTTATCATCTCTACACTTTTCTCTTGGCAGAGGCATGGCATGGTATGTAGTTAATAATTCCTTGAATTAACATGCTTTATAATCACTTTAGTCAAGGGAAACTCTCGGTGAATTCAGTGTGCCTGCAGCTGTCGCAGTCCTGTGCTGGTGTCTCATCAGCTCTCCCACGCAGGGCTAGGCCAGGCCCAAGTGCTGGCATATAGCATCCTTGCCCTTCTCAGAGTATGTCCTGAGCCCCATTATGGTGTTGTGGCATACCAACACCAGTGAAGAGGTTTAACTGGAGCACACATGGGCCTACTGAATGAGCTTAACTGAAGCTAATTGTGACACCAAGAGCCATAAACATCCAAATATAGCGGCTAAGCAACATTTCACTTGCTGTGCTTGAAGACTGATGCCACATCCCCTATAGTGGCTTGTTTGTTTGTTTGTTTTAGGTTTAAAGTCTTTAGCTGATTCAGTTTTTCCCCATAAATCATAGTTTTTTAGATTTGTCATCATCTGTATTGCTTCCTTGTGGATTCTTTTCAATTGATCTACATTGCTTTTACTACAAAGGCAGTTCCCAAAACCGGCTACAAAATTCAGTGCAGGACTTTAGCAACTGTTAGGAGCACAACGATAAAACAAATCATCTTGCAAGTCTTCAAACCCCAGTATAGTGGTTGCCTTTCTCATGACACCATGGCAATGTTGAATCACATACCCATCACAGTCACTGCAATCCTTGTAGACTCTTCAGGAGAGCTACCTTCAGTCTGTCCTCACCTTGTCAGGTGTATGTCTGTTTATAATCATGTTTGTTTTCAGTCCCATGCTGCAATGAATTTAAAGTCTGGCTTTCTGTCAGACACCTCTTTGGGGTGTCTGGGAGCTAAGCAAGAAGTGTTCAGCCTGAGACAGACCCTCCTTTCCTCTAAGTAATACCCATCAGTGCCAGTATTGAGACAATGAGCTCAATGATAGCTCATCTCTGAGCAGAATTTTTCTAAGGACTCTTACACCTGCTTGTGGTAGTTTCAGTCTGAGAACATTTCCCTTGTTTGTTTCTAAGGTTGTCACAGGACATGGTGCCAGAAGTTTCACTGAGTACTAACTACATGACAAGCCCTGCCTCTCCTTTCTTCCCAGATCTGGTTACCCTACTGTAGAAGCAAATAAGATTTGTCAGATATATTTGTTCTTGACAAAAGCATGTTAACTGCTACTCATTTTGTAGCTATTTTCTAGGTGCTTACCAATCTATTTTACATGAAGAGGCATAGAAAGAGTTAACAATGATGACTGTTATTCTAAAAAAAAAAAAAAAGTGATTATTTTTCCAGGAACTACTAAAAGTTTTCTGTATATGCAGTATAAAACAAACAAACAAACAAATTAATTTCAGAGCAGATGAAAAAGGAAACAGATATTCTATGAGATGTTTGGTTCAAAACCAAGACGCCTAAATGCCAATATGTAAATGGCTAGAGCCTAAGTATAGGCATCTACTGCCATTTGAGAAACCCCAGGGCATGGGAGACATGCAAGGGCTGGCAGATGTGATCTATAGGAGACATGGCTTCTCCAGAGCAGCAGGCAAGGTACTCTACACACATAAAATGGCCCATAGTTAACAACTGGGTCATTCCTTGGTTGACCTAAATTAATTGACCTTAATTTTGTCATTTTAATCTCTAATGGAATCTCTGCTCATTCAGTTTTACGTTACTGCTGAACTTTGGCACCCTGTTTTTTGTAGGTCCTCCTGGGCATACTTGAGACTTGGCTTCTTGAGGCTCAGGCTAAAAGGAAAAAATCCTGGTGGTTTTTTTTTGTTTGTTTGGTTTTGGTTTTTTTTTTTTTTTACTTCACTGCCCTTTCAGAATAGATATTTTTATGTATAATAGGAAGGAGGAGGAGGAGAATCTTTTCCGTTTGCTCCTCATAGCAGATTTATAAGTATCTCTATTTAACTGCTTTTGTGCCAGTAATTACAGTGAGTCAGAAACCATTCCCAGCACCGCTACTTGCATTTGAATTACTGGTGTTCTCTCCGATTTTGAAAGAAGTCAGGAAGTAAAGAAAGGAGATTCACATCTGATTTTAGAAAAGTCCTTAGTGGATACAATGCATCACTAGCCTAATCTAGGAAGAAAAGAGAACATACAGAAAAAAATCTCATACCATTGGGAATCAGGATGGCACTGTGATGCAAATGGGGAACCTTAGAGTCAGAAAAGAATATGCATAAGGAAAAAGTCAGTTGAAGTTATTTTTACTTCCATAGAAGAAGCTAACAGGTGCTCTTTATCATACTTAAAGAAGTATATAGCAAAAGGCACAAATTCCTCCATCTGTGTTGTGTGATTTATTCATGTAAGGCCAGATCTCTCTGTTCCCAGGACACTGAGCTGCAGTGGCTGGAGGTGCACAGAGGTTCGGTGCTGCCTCCCTGCTGCTGTCCTCCACAGGCGTTGCAGAGGGATTGATGGATTTGTGTTCGCTGGGGGACGAGGCGCTGTGCCTGAGAAAAGCAAAGTGTCCTTTCTGCACCCCTAACAGAGGCCACATGTGTTCTCAGGATGCAGCTGCCAGATTCCTGTCTGTCTGGCCATCCCGGCTGCTTACAGCCCGGAGAACTCCAGGGAAAGACTCATCTGCTGCAGCAGCCCCCTTGGCTTGGTACCACGGCCAGGGTGTCAGCCCCAGCCCCAGGCCCCTCCTGATCTCCGTGCACTCTGACGGCTCTCCCAGTCTGGGTCTTGTCTCCCGCGTGCCATACACACGTGGAGATAAAAATTAATGATGGCAGCATGTTGCCTTCAGCATTAGCAGGGAGACCATCCATGTGGCAAGGACCCATTACACACATAATTATGTTCTTTTTTAGATATGTCCACTTTGGCAAATGCCCGGTTTTTAAGCTGGCCATATACAAGCCAGTTGTGGTCTGGAAGCTGTAGAGCTACATGAACATTGGACTTTCCCAAATTAACATATAGTGGTAGGAGGCAAAGTAGAAGAAGTGAATTGCTTTGTTGCAACATAATTCCCATGTACTTTCCAGCTGAGGCAGGCTTACAGATGGCGTTCCCAGAGTGTGGGTCTTTGTCCATATGTGCATCCATGCTTTGACCACTTAACGTCTCATCCATTGATGTAAGTGAAATGCAAGGTTAAGTCTTCATAAAATGGATTTGAAATAAAAACTTTTTTAAAGTGTCCTGGCAACAAGACTTAACAACTTTTTGCCAAATACACTTCTTTTAAAAAAGCCACACATTTGTAGCCTCACATTTTTTCCAGTTGTATCAGTGAATTTAACCCAACTTCCCATCTGTTTTGGAGATTTCTTTCTTGTGCTTTAAAAAAAAAAATAGAATAGAAAAACTTAAAGAAAAAATGCATTCAAAAAGTTGAAGAAAGATTCAATGTTTGCCTCAGGATCAATTTTAATTTAATATTAAAAACTGAAAAGATACGCGAATGCTGTGACTCCTGATCAATGAACAGCTATAACATGACAAGCAATATTAAATGTGTTCCATTTACTAAGAATCTCATAATTTTTATTGTCAAGCTGTTTAAATTACAGAAGGTTCCTCTTCTCCTTTTCAGTGTCTCCAGGCCAGATGCTGCCAGGTTAGCAGCACTTGCTACCAAGCACTTCATAGCCATACCTTCAGCTTCCGGGGGAAGAGTCAAAGAAGTTCTGTCTAGCAGTAGGAGAAGGCGCTTGCAGGACCTTGATGAAGGTCTTATGCCATTTAAGGAACACTTTTATCCCAGTTTACTCATAAATCACGGCATAGTTAGAGTAAATAAATGTGTATATATTCACACTATATATTACCTGCCTTTAATATCTTGCCTAAATAAATGAAAGTTTCATGCAGATAGGTATCTAGATAGCTGCATTGCTAGGTTTTAAGCCCAGAGAGGAAGACTGGCTGCTTCTCTGTATTATGTGGAGGGTGGCCATCGAGGCCAGCCCCTGGGCTGGAAGTCTCACCTCTGGCACACAGGCACGCCATGAGCGTGGCAATGAGAGGGAGCAGGAACATGTCTTTCAGAGGACACGAGGCACCATGTGCAAGTGTGCTAGGGCAGCCTTGCAAACTGATTTGGGGGACAGGGAGGGGGCTGCTGGCGAGGGGCAGGTGGATCTGGCTCCCTTGGCATCAGCATAGTTGTAATGACCGACCTATCAACTGGGCATCCTTCAGCCTGTGCAAAAGCTTGAGGAAGGACTATATGCGGTTTGTGAGTACACAGCATGTATTTATTGGCTAATAATGCTAATACACTCACCACTCACTGGCAAGGCTCTGCTAGCCCTCCAGCCACCAGGCAGGCAGGGAAAGTGCCATCCCTCATTGCATGACTGAGCCTTCATCTTGCTGAACTGCCATCATCTGCCTCTCTACTTCCCCCCCCCACCAGATAGTTTTACAGCCTTCACATCAGCATTTCCCTCTGAAGTCCTGGACTGACCATGACAGACTCACTATCATCTTTGTTTTCACTTTTCTTTGCTGACGTGGCTTTAGCTTAGGAGAGGGCTCAGGGATCCCCCATCAGCACTTCCACAGAAGCAGCACTGAGCTGGGTTCACCGGGTTCACAATGGTGCCTCGCTGAGCCAGGCTGAATCGCCCTTGTAGTAAAACTCAGTTTAATTCAGTGATTTACACCAGTACCTTCCAGTATGAGTGTGTCTCCTAAGTGTGCAGTCAAAGTGGGTTTAAAGATTTCAGTAGATGGAGAGATTTTATATTGAAATTGTTCCAGTGATTAATGTAACAGAATTATAGTTTAAAAAGGAAAATCTTACCTTAATTCCACTTTTAATTAATCTAGTTTCAGCTGCACGTGAAAACACATAATTCAAGAATTAAACAAATCAAAAATCCCTTTCTGAGAAACAGATATACCTGAAACAATGGAGGTGGAAAATTTCCTAGAAAAATAATGGTTTTAGAACTTGGCATTACACATATGATTGTTTGGGGAAAAAAAAAAAAAAAGATGCTTTTGGGGGAAAATTATCTTTTCCCCCTGCTGTTTAAATCATCAGATAATTCAATAAACAGAGGAGCACCTCTCTCTGCTTGTCATATTCTCAGCTTTAATCTCAGCTATAAAAAGCTAGTCCTTTGTTAAGACTTAGAAACCTCTACTGTGAAAGGGAAAGATAATAACCTTTCCTATACACACACCAGGTGTCGTTCCCTAACAAGCACTGTTGATGGAGTGATGTTTAAGCTTTGATGGGAATATCTAGGATGTATTGAGTTGCAATAAAAACACTTTCCAGACACAGTATCTTCCAGGATTATAAAATCTATGGACAAACCATACAGTTCTGTACAATGGCATTAAATACTGACTAGTAGTGCCAGAGAAAATCGGGTAATATTGTAAGTTTGATCTCTTACGTGGGAAAAATCCAGAGTGTTTAATAGCTTTATTAAGCAGCAAGATTTTGTTCCAGTGTATCAGGTCAGCAATAAATTCTTATGTTACTACTGTTATAAAACTCAGTAACAGAAACCTGAAGCTGTGTTATATGACTCTCCCCTAGGTCAGTGATTCATTTCTCTCAGTGCTGCACAGTGACTGTAGGAAGTGCCAGATTTACACATAAAATTAGGAAGAATTGTGATCCAAACTCAGTACCACAAAATTGCGATTTAATGTACTACTGTTGAAAAATTCATTTAATTATCATGATCAAAGTGGATTCTCACTGAAGGCAGAATCTGGGAGGCAAAAAAATTTACTAAAATAACATTTTAATATTGAGAGATTCTACATGAGCTGAAAATGAAAGGGAAGATTGGGAGGGAGGAAGAAAAGGCAAGAGGCAGAAGGTAGAGTGATCTGCACCCATTCTCCTATGATGTTCTTCATCAGGCATCTAACTTGTTCATAATTGAAAAAATCCTATCTCTATCTAGTGTAATTCTTAATCCTTATCCTGCAAGATATGTCATGGCTTTAGATATGTGTGGTTCAGCCTTTTGCCCTGAAAAAAAAAGCAGGAAAGTCACCACTCTTCTCAACATGAACCCCCCAAATAACAGAACCCCAGCAAAAAAAAAAAGTCTCCTGTCTCTTAGGACCTTTGCCTAGGATATCTTTGTGTTTCTGTAAGACTCAGTTCATTGTTACCACTGAAAAGTAAACACCAGGTTTCAAATCAGTCACAGCCACAAAATGGAACCCACAAGAAAGTTGAGATAAAGGGCTAATGTGGCTCCAACAGCTCAGCACAAGGCAGAAGTCTGCCTGTGTGTTCCAGAGCTTGAACCATGTCTCGTTTCCACCTCTGAGCAATAATAAAGTCTGTTACAGAATTCATGGGAAGGCATTAAGCGTGTTGTAGCCAGGGAAGTTTTAAAATTAACTGGGATTAATCTTGCCTACCAATTAAATGCTAATCATTTAGCCTAAACTAGCATTTAGCTTCCTGCTATAGCCAAGGCAGAAGGACAGACACCTCTGAAGACTAATTATTCCACCCTGTCCTGAAAACTCAGGGTGGAATGAATCACCTTTTATAAATATCTGTAAGTCCCCACAGAATACAGAAGGAGCCTAGATGATTAGCTAAACTCACAAATTTATTTTGAGTCAGCTTAAACTAGATGAGAGCAATTTCATGGCTGGTGATTAAAATAAGGCACTCCTAACATCAATTGTACAGATAACTGTACAACTTCTATCTAGATAACTGTACAACTTCTTCTAGATAACTTCTATCCAGTCTTGTAAATAAAGGAAAATATGGAAATGGAATATGGTGTTTCAGTTAGTTCATTCTTTTCTTACAGGTAGCATTATTTAAGTCTGGTGTGGATAGTCTGACTCAGTGTTTTTTCCTCCAGATGCTGATTCCTCCTAGAGAGAAAAACAATCTCATGAAGTTGCTGGCTATGCCAGAGCATTGTCAGCCTTCTGTGGGCCTGACATCACATCACATAACACCCCATCACAATCCCAAATGTTTTCTTTATATTTTGAAAATATGAAAAGAGGAACATTTGGGCTCAAAAGACTACTGCCTACCATGAGTCACTGATTTTTGTTAAGGAGGAATAATTGAAACCACGGTAATGCCAATTACACCAGGTGTGGTGACTCTGTAGATTGTGCTCTGCAGTTCTGCAGCTGCAGAGAGCCAAACAACAGGAGTTTTAGGATTAGATTGATATTCATTGTCCTAAGTAACTGTCCTTGAGGACCAGTTCAGCTCAGTTACGAAGCATGATGGCAGACGTCACATGCTTTTCACTCTCTGCCTCTCAGCAATTTTCCCAGGCTGGAGACAGTGGCTTTTCTAACTTCCTTATTCTTTTTGAAATTATGGCTGTTTTCAGGGAGCTTGACAAGCTAGCTTCTTTGAAGAAGATGTTGATAATTTCCATTAGCCGCAGACAGTTGTTTTTCCACTGGCTTTCACCAGTCAGGGAGAGTACAAGTCTGCTTTGTAGGAGACAGCTCACATAATCCTCGGGGCTTCTAGAATTTCATTGTGTTTGATGGAGTTTCATTATGCTGGGGTAGTGAGGTGGTTAATGCCAACCAGACCAACTGAAAGTTTTCTGCCCCTCTGGGTTCCTGTCGCATTTAGTTTGTTTCTTCTGCAAAGTAAGATGAGAGTTCTTTGCAACAGGCTGGTCTCAGGTTTAATTCAAAGACACTTGGTCATTGAATGTCAGCTGTAACTTGCCTTTGATGATTACTGATCACACTGTACTTAAGCAGAAATGAAAATACAAATAATAGATACAAGCAGATAAAGATGGATAGACAGACAGACAGATACACACACAGAGAGGCAGCCTTTATACAAATGTGTCATACATAGAGTTTCCTGCAGCCCACAGTTCCTCCACTTCTACACGATATATCCCTAGTCACCACACTGTTTGGCAAAAATCAGCTTTTCTCAAGGGGAAAAATTATTTAGCTAGCCCCTTAACTAAGCAGCCAGCCACTGAATGTGCATAGAAAGGTACTGGTGTTCCCACAAAAAGCAATGGTCATATCTGGGAAAGAAAGCAGGCCCAAGGAAGAGAGCTCTCCCTATTCTGTCGTGGGTGATACAGCAAGGCAATACCAAGAGTGGTGAAACCTGTGTGGCCCTGCTTGGGGTCCTGCAGCCGATGTGTGAGGTTAAAGAGCTGGAGAGAGGCTGAAGAGTTGGGCTGGTAATCCATGTTTCCCAGGGCCACGCAACCCTGACTGCGAGACAGGCACTGCTGGCGGGGGGGAGGAAAGCCTTTCCAGCAGCCTCTGGGCAAACCTGTGCCTGTTCATGCGGGTGGCTTGGACCAGGAGTATTAACCCTGAAACAGAAAAGGGCTGGTCTCTGCTCAGCTTCCCTGGGTGTCCCGCAGAAAGAGGCATAAAAGAAATCCAGCCTCAGCATGAATGGCCAGAGTCTGGATCAATTGTTTTTATACTTGCTCCTCAAAAAAACCCGAGAACAAATTAGGCTTGTATGTTGTTGGGAAATCAGCACAAATGACAGGACTGCTAAAGAACATGCCAGGATTTTGCCATATGCAAATGGATGTCTTTGTGTGATTTAAGGAGACAATTATCCTTCTACATAATTTTAGCTGACTATCATTTATCTTTATTACTGTATCAGCTGTAATTACAGAGCAAATTATTGACATAATGAGGAATTAAAACTATCCATTTAGCTCCAAAGCTTTGTTAAGATGTTACAACTTTTTGCTATTTTGAAAGGACATTTTCAGCAACTTTGAGACCTTGACTGCAACGACTCAGAAACAACTGTGCATTCTTCCAGGGAGACACGCCACAGGGCACAAGGAAGTAAAAAAATCCACCTTGTGCTCAGGACCAAGAGACATTTCTCTCTACAGGGTATCAAATCTAATTCTAGCTACTGTCAGCAATGGCTGCCCTTCATTGTTACCCCACGGCTCTTTGCAGCTTTGGTTGGGATTTCTAATAACTATGTTGTAAATCTGCCATTATTTTCCTTTCTAATTCTGAGCTACTTTTCATCTGACAACATGCCTAGGAGTACATCATGGACCTTTTTTCAGTACCAGATGAAAGGCAGATGGGAATAATTCTTTTTGTTAGTTCCCACCCTACTCACATCTCTCTTCCTTCTCAAAATGTGTCCCCACAGGCACCTTTGCTCTCCACAGACATTTTTTCTTCATCTTTCTGCTGTCTTTTTTTTTTTTCCATAACCTCATAGGAGTCCCTTTTTCATCAAGTTTTGAAGTCTTCACTTTTTTTCTTCCCTGAATGGTATTATAGTATTTTTTTTTTTTACTGTGGTGCTCCTTATGCCCAAGCTTTCCACATACAACCACTGTCTCGACATCATGCAGAGGCTGTGGGCACAGAGCTGAGCAGGCATCATCTTTCAATTTGTTTCTGGATCATCCCTTCCACAGCAGGAAGAGGGGGGGTCACAGAGGGATTTCAAAATCATGATCAAAAAGCTACAGGTGTTGTATCAGGGCCAGAGAGGATCCAGACAAAAATCAGAAGTTTAGCAGGTCCCTAGCTTTAAAAGTAGATAGATAAAATGGGAAGAAGGGGGGGAACAAGAAATAAAATAGCACTTGCAACATAGGAGAAGAAAATAAAAGGAGTTGAGCAGGGACTATAACTCAAAACACTATAAAAGAGATGAAATTGCAAATAAATAGTAAATGGGATACAGAAAGAAAAGGAAACCAAGGTCTCTGCTTCTCTATCCTTGGTACTGCACTAAGCGCTCAGGGCTCCAAGTACCTGTGCTTTTTAGAAAGCCTTTATATATGCAAGTGCTGGAAAACAGATGTTTTGACAGTTCCTGCATTCCTTCTGGTAATTGTCAAAGACTGTAGTAACACGCTGCCTGGTGAACACAGCTGAAATATTAAAAGCCCCCTGCTGCAGACAAGCCATTCATTGCTGACCCAAAAATGGATACTTTCTTAGGTGGTGGAAAAATCCCTGCCAAGTGAGATTGGATTGCTTGGTATTCTTTAAAAATCGCAGGAAATCTTTTTTTTCCCCCTTACTTCTGTATGGAGTATTAACTGGAAACTCTCACCGACTGAACAAGAATGGTATCATGAAAACATTTAATATGGAAAAATGTACCTTTTAATATCACTCTCCATTTTCATAAAAAAAAAAGTATGCTGCATTCGTGCATCAAAGAAGTGTCTTTTGTCTGAAAACCACAGGAAATTTGTAGGTATCTGTTGTTTTCTGACCTTTCATTATAGCTAACACATATTTTTATTTATCATTGGACACAGAGACACCAAACAAGGCTTGAGCTCCATAGTCTTAGGCAGTGTACAAGTTCCGGATAAGAAATAAGGTAATGAAATGTCTAAAGAAATGTGTACATGTGCTTACATTAGTTGTGGGTATATCAGTCTTTCCCTTTGTCTGAGATTTATGCGTGAATGCTTCCATACATTCATAAAAAAAAACCCCACACATCAGCACACACAGGTATGATAAGTGCAAAATTAATGTAATGTGGCGTAAGGCTTTTTTACAAGCATTTTTTTAAATGACCACATTTCTAAAAAATGAGCATCTTTTCACTGAAATAGGCATACCACAGAGTAGCGGAGTTTGAAAGGGAGCTCTGGAGATCATCTCATCCAACCATTCTGCTCAGAGCAGAGTCAGTTGGAGCAGGTTGCTCAGGATCATGTCTGGTCAGGTTTTGAACGTCTCCACAGAGCCTCTACAGCCTCTCTGGGCAAGCTGTGCCAGTGTTTGATCATCCTCAGACAAAGAAAATTTTTCCTTATGTTTAAACCGAACTTCCTGTGTTTCAGTTTGCGTCCACTGCTTCTTGTCCTGTCACTGCACACCACCAAGCAGAGTCTGGCTCCTCTTCTTTACTCCCCCCACCAGGTATTTTTATGTATAAATGGACAAGATCCTGCTGAAATTTCCTATCTCCAGGTTGAGATGGGAAAGTCTTCCTTTCTCCCTCCAGCTCTCTCAGCCTCTCTTTGTGTGGAAGATGCTCCAGTCTCTTAACCACATTTGTGACCCTTCACTGGACTCACTCTAGTATCTCCATGTCTGTCTTGTTCTGAGGAACCCAAAAAAGGATCCAGCACTCCAGAGGTGCCTTAGCAGGGCTGACTACAGACAAAGGATCACTTCCCTTGACCTAGTGATGACACTTGGCCTAAAGTAGCCCAGGATGCTGTTGGCCTTCTTTGCCACGTTGGCTCATGGCCAACTTGATGTCCACCAGATCAGCCAGGTTCTCTTCTACCAAGCTGCTTCTCAGCCACTTGGCCCCCAAGTGCCTGGTGTTATTCGTCCCCAGGAATAACAAACGCAGGACTTTGCATTTGTCTTTGCTGAACTTCATGCGGTAACTCTCTACCCATTTCTCCAGCCTGTGAAGGTCACTCTGGATGGCAGCATACCCATCTAGGGTATCAGCCACTTGTCCTAGTTTTGTAGGAAACACCTGCAGGCTTGCTGAGAGTGCACTCTGTCCCAACACCCAGGTCATTAATAAGGACACTAAATAGTATCGGCAATTGTACTGATCCCCTGTGACCATCCTCCAGCTGGGCTTTGTGCCACTGGTCACAGCCATCTGAATCTGGCAATTCAGCCAGTTTTTAGTCCACCTCACTGTTCATTTATCTAGTTCATATATTTTTTGCTGTTCTCTTGGCACTTCCTTACCTGCGTGCATATGCTTGAGTCGGGCCTCCTTGGGCCCAGTTTGTTGATTAAGTCTCCTTGTGCACATCTTTTGGTTACCAACCGAGTCTACCATTTCATCTCTTGGCTGTGGATCATCATTTCCATCTGTCATTGTTCCTCCTTTAATGATGTTCTCCCCATGCTGGCCAGCCTGTTGGCAAAACTGCTCTTGCTCTGTTTGGCCACCTGGATCCTATCTCTTCTAGACAGTCCCCATCAACAGGATGCACAGCCAGGGACTGGGCTGTAGGACCTGTCCACTCCTCCTGAAGCCTTTTCCCCTCATTGACAGGATTGAGGAGAAAATCATGTGCATGTAAACCTCCAAGCCTTTCATCCTTGCCATGAGGGCCGTGAAGCCATGAATGACACTTTCCAGGTCTCCCCTGGCTTATTGCTGGTGCCAATGAGGAAGAATAGCATGGGACCAAGGAGCATAGCTGTTTCTCCAAGCCCCTGGCAAGCAGCAATCTCCCCCAAAAGCAGATCAGGTTGGCAGATAGGGGCCATCATCTCCACAGGAGGGAGTCTCCCACTGCTCCCACTAGCTACTTCTTCCAGGTGCGGCCATGGGGCTCAGGCTCAGCAGCTGTGGTGCTGGGCTGGGGACAACTCCCAGCCCCTTGACTGCTACCAGGGCACTGAACCCATTTGGTAGGTGCAGACCTGCAGGCAGAGAAGCAGTCATCTCCCTGATGCCCAAAGTCACCAGCTTCTAGCCTTTGCCATTGTCTCAGTTTCTTAAACTGATAGGCACAGACCCTGCCTGCCCCTCAGCCTCCTTTTGTAGCCACAGAGAAGTTCAAGCCACTCTCCTTTTCATCATGCCTGATGCCACGCAGCCTGCTGACCTCCTTCTCCAGCTCCTTTCCCTGGTGACCCAGAGCCTCCTCCTGTGCCCATGGGCTGCAGGTGAGGAGCCCCTCTGCCCCGGCCTGCGTAGAGAGGGACCGGCCACCCCTCAGTTCCCTGGACCTGTGTCCTCCTGGGAGAGCTCTCTCTGCGTCGAGGTCTCTTCTGTGCCAGAGGGAGTTGCTTCAATGGGACTGTGCCCTGTGGCATGTCACCACCATTGCCAAGCACCTGTACAGCTTTTCTGTCCCCCTCTTATGCCCCCTTCTGCACCAGCGGCTGCTGCACCAAGTGCTGCATCTGTTGGCTACCTTTTCTAGCTGCTCATGTTCTTCATAGTTTACTCAGTCTCCATTCAGGTCACCTGGCAAATCCCTCTCCATAAAAATTCCCAAGTTTTTATAGCACACCATCATATATTTTATGCATGCTTACAGAGAAATGGGCTCAAGCTAACCTGTTGAAACATTGCTCACGGTCTTGTCCTCACTCTCCTGTCTATACATAATACATAAAGAACAGGTTAATAATGTAGCTATATTGAAGGTACTTTTGCATATAAATAAATGAAAGCACACACGCACACATGGACACACGTGTGCCCGTGCACATGAGGAAACATCCAATACGTCAGGGATTCAGCATAGAATTCATGGTGATGTGATAGGTGTTGCCACAATTTGGAAAGCCCAGAAGCCAAATTTGCCAGGCTTACTTAGGGACTTGAAGAGCTCTAGACCTTGTGTGGGGGCATATTAGTCTTTCAGACCAGGATTTGCCACTGCTAAAGCTGTGCCAAAGACAGACCTGAGTTTCATGCCTGACTGTCCTAGCATCAATGTCTGTATTTGCTCAGGGAGCTACCTCTGTAGTGTGTGTTCTGGGAAAATGGGATTTAGCGCCTGAAATTATTTCCTTCATTTGGACAACTAGAATAGTGGTTATGTGTCTTCTACAGCAAACAGAGGGCTCTGGAATTACAGGTGTCCCCCACCGAAGCAGCTGGCCAGCTTAGCACATCAGGAGAGCGCCCTGTCCACTGAATCCTGGAGAGCAGGGGAGCCTGCACCACCTTTCCCACTGAAATCAGGCTGGCATGCAGGCAGGAAAGCCAGATCATGAGACTCACTTGTAGGTTTTGTATGAAAAAAAAAAAAGCTAATAATTTCTACACACAGAAGACTGGACAATAAATATTTTCTAAACCAAAATATTTCATGATGGTAAATAACTTCCAGTGCAAGGAGAGCTACCATTTTCACAGGCAAAGCAGAACAAGAGCTTAATGAGAAAAAAAAAAACCCAACTACGGATGACTTGCTTCACCAACACGGGCACCAGGCTTTTGTGAGTGGGTCTAGGCTGTAAGTTTGCCAGGACCAGTAGTTGCTTGTTTCTTGTTATATGCTATAATGGTGTACAAGTAGTGTAATGATAAGATAGTAAGTGTTACCACTCCAGTCACTACTGAAATATTCCTGAAAACATTCTAGGAAATTCAGGTTACATTAAAACTCTGTTAACTTTTTTCTTTTTCATTTTAAGACTTTTCCTGGAAGACTCCTTACTACTGTACAAATATAATAAAAATTTCTCATGTGTGTTTTCTGAGTTGTTTTTGGGGAAAAAAAAACTTAATTAGCAACACAACAAAGGAAACAGATGCACAGTCACACCAATGTGCTGCGAAAATCTTGCCTATGTACACAGCAAGTCAAACACAGAATTGGCAATTGTGTGTCATGTTTTCCAAAACAGGATGGGTGTTAATTACTGAATAGTATATCCAAGGGCTTTTTGAGCTGAATTTTACTCTGTTTTGGGATTCTGAGATTTCCAGAGATGTCTGTATCCTCTCAGAGAGACTGAAATTGTGTTTCTGAAGCAAATTTCTTACAACACTCTGCATCCTTAAAAGCCATGGACAGGAAATAGTATCTCTGAGAGATATCACTGAACTGAAGTCAAAGTCCAGTCCAATTAGTCATTTCCTTCTCTGTGAATGACTGTTCCCTATGCACCTCTTTTTAAATTGTATAGCTCAGCCTAGCTTTGAAATGACCTCAGAGCCTTTAAAAAATCTTAGCGACAGAGCTGAACAGTGTGGTCATTGAAATGTATCTCAACAGAAGAAAAAGTTTATTGACCTTTTGAATATTCAGGAATGCAATACAACAATGCATGCCTTAAATTATGTGAATCTTTACATATAATTATACATACTTTAAGTCTCCCTATTGTAAGTCTACATCAGAGTTCGAATTAGAAATACTATGTTGATATCTTTATTGTCTGCCAGCAACATCATGTATGCTTTGGTCAAGTAAGGGGACACACAGCTAGGGAACTAATTGTTAGAATGGAGAAAGATTATTTATCCATGCTACGATGGGCCTAATTTAAGAGTTTGAACTGTCAGGGAAGGAAATAATGTTTAAAATTCTCATTTTTGTTATTTCAGTGAGTCATTCTGGATTCACACCAGATTCTAGTTTTTCACATTCTAACCTCCCAAAACCAATGTGAAGCTCCCATTATGACTGACACAAAGGGTTTAGCGTCTCCTATAGTTCATTGAAACTTGCACTTATTTTTATGGTCTTTCCTTCCACACATCCTTTAGCCTGTGTCGTCTCAAACTGACTATTTGATTAGCCTATAACCAGGTGGATTTGTATTTTCAGGCCAGTTGTTGTGGGGAAACAAGGATCTTGAGTGTCATTCTGTGGATTTTCTTCAAATTTGCTCAGCCGAGCAGCTACCTTTGGCATCGCTTCAACAGTTGTCATCTGACAAGCTCCATGGGTTGGGATGAGATTTGGGTCTTACCCTATAACCAACCACCCTTTTGATGCCACATGCTGATCAAGCTTTTCGCAGTCGTAAGCACTGTGAGTGTCAGTGAACCTCAAGACTCTGTCCTGAGCCTTTCAGATCTTTCATTAAATTTAAATCTCCTTGAAGCATTGATTGTGTCATATGGCTTTCATTATCGCAAGCATGCTGATGATATTCAGATTTGTGGTTCACGTTAACCTTTCCTACCGAGGTCAGTAACAGTATCTCTGTGCGTCTAACAGCTGTCTCCCTGTGGATGTCTCATAATTTTTTGACATTAAGTACAGGCAGTAGGAGGCTCTGTTAATTGGCTCTGACAGTTTTTATTCTTCTTTTGGTTCGCATTTCATGGAATCTGCTCAGTACTTTTAGCTGAGAACTTGAGTCTTATTCCTGACAATAATTTGTCTTTTACTACTCTTTTTTTTTCTCTTCAACAAAAACCATGTCGTTACTTAACATCTCATAAATTTGCCTGTACTTAATCATTACATCAATAAAACCATCCATCTGTATGCTTGTGGTTTTGTGTTTAGAATTTGCCTTCATTCAAAAACATATTTCTCATGTTAACATATGCATACTATTCTGCTTGTAGCATCTCTCCTTATGCTGGCAGCATCTCTCCTTATACTGGATCGGCCAAGGCCAGTAGGTAGCATGTGCTTAGTGACAATGTATATGAGCTTGGGCATGGTGCCCTCCTAGTGTACAGGGCACTTGCCTTTTGGGCTGGAGCATGTTTGGCCAGCTTGGAGTATGGGCAAAGGAACCACGCAGAGACAAACCTTTTTGTAATTTAACTAAATTGTCTCTGTGGGCATGACGGAAGAGTGTATGGTCTGCTCCCTGCCCCTCAGTAGGTGCTTTTTCTCTCAAGCAGGGTAGTAAATAAAACTGTACAGGCATTCTCTGATGGTTCTTGAAGTGATTAGAGGAATACTGTTGTGTCTGACCAGCAGCTCCTTTCCTGAGTGACAGCAACAGGGCAAGTAAGAAGTTTCTGTTCAAACAGATTAGTAAAGGGAATACACATGTGGTTTACCTGTATCAAAGGTTAAAAAAAAGTATTAATTTTTTTTTTGTTTGGTGGCTATTGAGAAGTGACAGAGATGGTTTTCATTTTCTGTTTGTTCTTGGTTTTAAGTAGGTGTAGGTTTGTCTGCCAGAGTTAAAATGTTGTCCTCATCTGGGCAAAGACAGGTTTGTACTTTTTTTTATTTTAAAATCAGGAGCAACAAAAATATAACCTTCATCCTGTAACAAAAAAAATCAACAAATTATAAAGGCTTTGAAGAGATGGAGTGTGTCACTGTATATAATCAGGTACCCCAGAATAATGGTGAATATCAGGTAAATGGTATGTGAATTTTTTGGTATTGCACGACTTGGGTGCCCTTTACAATGGTGAGATCCAAGAGAGACGTAGGAAGGAAATGTGTCTCATGGTAACAGACACAGCAAGTTCTTTACAGTCAATATTGTGCTGCTCTGCACCTACTCAGCTCTCTAAGAAGAGAGAGCTCAGCTCTCAACTCAGCATTGTCCCTCTCCAAGCAGCTTTCGAACAGGGAATAAGGGAAAACATGAAGTCTGGATATGTTCTAAGAGCAGCATGCTTACACAGTCACAAATGCTATTTCTGGGCTGAGCAGCTTGCGGAGTAGTGTCTGGGGAATTATGTAAGAAATGCGTGACAAAAATCAGTTCTTGAACTATTCTCCAAAAGATTAGCTCGTGTCAGATTTGAATGCAGTGGGACTGCCACACCATACTGTCTGGTGCTCTGCTGCCTGCTGGCATCGATATCTTCCACACGAGTAACCTGCTGCCTCAGCAGCATACCCTCCCGAAGGCAGGATACCAGTGAGAAATACCAAGGGAAAGGTTTGGTTGTGCAGGTTAGCTCCTTCCTGCTGAGAGAGTGGACACCTCTGTGTACTTCAAGTCTGCTGCCAGGCATCCTTACCTGAAACTTAAGGCAGGTCATTGCTTTCTCAAATAAACTCAGGGGTAATTGCAGCCCTGGGGATTTTCACCTTCACGTACATCCGCTGTCCTGACAATCCCAGAACAAGGGTTCTCTGCTAGATTTGAAATTGGGATCTGAACCTTGATGTGTCACCAGAGTGCCCCAGCTCTCACCTCATTCAGGGACAAAAGTTGCCCATTACAGCTAGACATTTGTTATAAGCAGTCGTTATCCCATAAAGCAGTCTGGTAAAAGTGTCTTGCCCATCAGACAGTGATAAATCTTACTTTTTATGCCTTCCTCTGCTCAGTGAACAGAAAGTAATTCTGACATTTAGAATCAAGAAAAAGCATTAAAAATAAGTATTTTTGCACTTAAAAAAGTTTCACTTTTGATAGATTTATACTTATACAACTGGGAATCTAAAGGAGCTAAGGCAGGATTCCCTATTCAGCAAAATACTCTGTGGATAAGGATGGAAGAAAAAATTATGAGGAAAAAAATGTGATGCTTATTTCTTTTCTATTGTAATATGGTCTTTTTTTAGCCAGAAACAAGTTTGCTTTCTCTACTGCAAGGATGGCAAAGGGCACTGTGAATCTTCACCTGAAAAAGGCTGTTTCAACATGACCTGCAAACGGAATGAAAGTAATTTCAAGCTGAAGGAATTTAATCAGACATATTTTTAACAGTATTATGCTGCAGGGAAAAATAAGTTTTAACAAGCCCGATACTTTCTAGGGGAGCAGGAGAAAGATTTGGGAGAATTGTATGGGAACTTTGATTGACAGTTAGTTGAAGGAACAGGCAATGATAATTGGTTTATTTTCTAATTTCATGCTATTTCTTAAAGCATTACCAACTGCAATCTGGAGCAATATAAAAGAACAGAGAAAAATTTCCAGCACTGACTGTGAAATTAATAACTTAGAAAAAACTCTGAATTTAAACGCCACTCCTTCATGCAGCTAGCTGTATGGCAGATCATTTGCAGATATTTTCAATGGCTAGTATAGTTATACTTTTTTTCCTACTTTTTAGCACAAATTCCCTTGCCTCCCAGAAATCTCAAAAGAATTTATATATGTTTGGCAAGTAGAAAGATCATATTAAGACATAATAAAAACTGTCACAGTGAATGGGTCTACGAATACAGATTTTGAGGTTAAGAAGTACAAACAGCTCTTCCTATTTATTTGCATATCTTCTGTGTATTTCACTGGTGAAGATGTTACTTGCATCTCAGTGCTATATCTATTAGCTCACATTCTGGAAGGACTTTCCCTGCTTAGACTCTGTTTACAAATAATTTCTAGAGCATTTTCCTTTCTCAGAATTTTTAAGTCTGCTTCAATGAACTCATAGAATCATAGAATCATAGAATCATAGAATCATAGAATCATAGAATGGTTAGGGTTGGAAGGGACCTTCAAAGGTCATCTAGTCCAACCCCCCTGCAAGGAGCAGGGACATCCCTGACTAGATCAGGTTGCTCAGAGCCTCATCCAGCCTGGCCTTGAATGTTTCCAGGGATGGGGCTTCCACCACCTCTCTGGGCAAACTGTTCCAGTGTTCTATAACTTGCATTGTAAAAATTTTTTTTCCTAATATCTAATCTAAATCTACCTCCCTCTATTTTAAAACCATTAGTCCTTGTCCTATCACAACAGGCCCTACTAAACAGCCTCTCCCCATCTTTCTTGTAGGCCCCCTTGAGGTGCTGGAAGAACGCTATCAGGTCTCCCCGGAGCCTTCTCTTCTCCAGGCTGAACAGCCCCAATTCTCTCAGCCTGTCCTCATAAGAGAAGTGCTCCAGCCCTTTTATCATCTTCGTGGCCCTCCTCTGGACCTTCTCCAACTGGTCCATGTCCTTCTTGTGTTGGGGGCTCCAGAACTGGATGCAGTACTCCAGGTCGGGTCTCACCACAGCAGAGTAGAGGGGGTGAATCATCTCCCTCGACCTGCTGGCCACGCTTCTCTTGATGCAACCCAGCACGCGGTTGGCCTTCTGGGCTGCAAGGGTGCATTGCCGGCTCATGTTAAGCTTCTCGTCCACCAGCACTCCCAAGTCCTTCTCCTCAGGGCTGCTCTCAATCCATTCTCCGCCCAGCCTGTGTTTGTGCCTGGGATTGCCATGACCCAGGTGCAGGACCTTGCACTTGGCCTGGTTGAACTTCATGAGGTTGGCACGGGCCCACCTCTCCAGCCTGTCCAGGTCCCTCTGGATGGCATCCCTCCCTTCCAGCGTGTCGACAGCACCACACAACTTGGTGTCATCAGCAAACTTGCTGAGGGTGCGCTCTATCCCACTGTCCATGTCGCTGACAAAGATGTTGAACAGGGCTGGGCCCAACACGGACCCTTGAGGGATGCCACTTGTGACCGGTCTCCACATGGACATTGAGCCGTTAATGACCACTCTCTGAGTGCGGCCATCCAGCCAACTCCTTATCCACCAAGTGGTCCATCCATCAAACCCATGTCTCTCTAGTTTAGAGAGAAGGATGTTGTGTGGGACAGTGTCAAAAGCTTTGCACAAGTCCAGGTAGATGATATCCGTTGCTTGTCCCTTGTCCACCGATGCTGTTACCCTGTCACAGAAGGCCACCAAATTGGTCAGGCACAATCTGCCCTTGGTGAAGCCTTGTTGGCTGTCACCAACCACCTCCTTGCTCTGCCTTAGCATGGTTTCCAGGAGAATCTGCTCCATGACCTTTCCAGGCACAGAGGTGAGGCTGACCGGCCTTTCTTCCTTTGTAAGATCATTCCCTGCTGGGAATTTCTAAAAAGAGCAAAAGAAAACAAGTTTCTGGGGACTATCTGGAAAAAAAAAATATATCACCAAGGTCTCCGTGGGACAGAGTGATTTGAAGATGTTTGTTGAGAAAGTTATTAAAATATTGTTGTAAAATTGCCTAATCCCAGTCCTGTTTCTCATTATGGCAAATAAAGCTTTTAAGAAGATAAGCAAACCACTAGTGTCTAAGTAAAAACATATAAAATGTAGACCCAAATATGCTATTCCATTCTTCTGTGATAGAGCTGTCTCTGTCAAATACAAGCTTATACATCCTTTACTTTCCATACTAGCTATGGATGGCTACCCTATCTGCTCCAAACAGCCAATGGTTTTGAACAACAATCTGACAGGGAAGTAAAAACACATATTCTTTTTGCCATGGTTGTATCACATATCTCAATGCTCAACGCTAACAAACATGATTCTTCCAGGGTTGTAAAGGCTATACCAGCACAGAGTCCTTGCAATGGACTGCTGAAGACAGATATTATTCTTCATTACATTTTTACTACCTTCATTATATGACAATGCATCGCTGGCAGATGCATAACCTTGAGCATCGCAATAAACGTAGAAAATAAACTGAAATGTATTCTGGTCATGCGAAAATTGATGTAATCTAAAATGTTATTGCCACCATTCCTATTATGACAAAATTTTGCTAAAGA
The DNA here is from genome assembly GCF_036417535.1 of Chlamydotis macqueenii. Classification (NCBI taxonomy): domain Eukaryota; kingdom Metazoa; phylum Chordata; class Aves; order Otidiformes; family Otididae; genus Chlamydotis; species Chlamydotis macqueenii. Next base: position 137,219,438 of record NC_141556.1, read on the forward strand.
CAACAATGTATGCTCAGATTGTGGTTCATATCTCAAACTTTTCACATTTCTTTTCTTCTTTTTCCTCCAGCAAAGTTTTATAGAGCAATTCTTACCACTTTACTAAAGCTAAATTCCACTTTACTAAAGCTGATTTAGAAAAAGAAATCTGAAATATATGGTCTCAAATATTACATATATAAAAAATGTCAAGTTGTAAAAATAATAAACTAACTCTGAAGAGATTTTATTTCTATAAAAATAGGCACATAAGAGCATTTAAATTCAAGTTAAACCAGAGGTAGTTAGGGCTAGTTGCGCCATTCTCATAAGACTGACAAATCTCACATATGGGAGCTATAAATTTGGTAAAGAAATAAAGGACTAACTGAGACCTAATTTGTTTTATTTGACTTGACCATATAAATGAGAACTGCATTTTCCTCATCTTGACTACTATGATTTTTTTTTAAAGTTGTTACTCAAAGCTATCTTTCTTTGCTCATGTAAGATATCTTGGGTTGGATATATTTCTTTAGCATCTGGGCAGGGGCAGATCCTAAAACCACTCAGAATTCCGAAATAATATAATGTGCAATTGAAGGGGAAAAAAAAAAAAAAAAAAAAAGCATGTTTTGTGTGTATCAGAACCACAGATGATGTAGGGTCAATATCAGTAAAGACTTAAAGCATATACAAGTTGTGTAAGATGTTTCCTACATATTAGATGCTTGGCTTTCAGATAATGATCTCAAATGTGGAGTGAGGATCTAGAATCTCTTCTCAGTGCATGGGTCAAGCAAGATACTCCAGAGGAGCTTTCCAGAGAAACCCATGCACTAAATGAAGAGGTGATATGTCTTGTCACTGAGAAAGCTGAATATTCTTCTCCGACCTAACTGAAACAGGGATTTAATTTACAAAACATGTCTTTAGGAAGTGGCTCACTTTGACTAGGTGTCCATAAAAGCAGCACCGTAGAGGGCGCAGCACCGTAGGGGGCACAGCCCCGCTGAGCAGCAGAGCCTTGAAGCAGAGGACTGGCAGAGGGTATTCTTCAGCCAGCACAGCACCCTGCCCCTGCAAAGCACCCAGACAAGAGTGAGCATGTTTCCTGCACAGCATGCGCTTGCAGCCCAGAAAGCCAACCGCATGCTGGGCTGCATCAAATAAGTGTGGCCAGCAGGTCGTGGGAGGTGATTCACCCCCTCTACTCTGCTGTGGTGAGACCCCACCTGGAGTACTGCGTCCAGATCTGGAGCCCCCAAAGTAAGAAGGATGTGGACCTGTTGGAGTGAGTCCAGAGTAGGACCACGAAGACAATAAGAGGGCTGGAGCACCTCTCCTATGAGGACAGGCTGAGAGAGTTGGGGTTGTTCAGCCTGGAGAAGAGAAGGCTCTGGGGAGACCTTGTAGCGGCTTTCCAGTACTTAAGGGGGCTCATAAGAAAGATGGGGAGAAACTGTTCAGGAAGGCCTGTTGTAATAGGACAAGGGATAACAGTTTTAAAACAGAAGGAGGTGGATTCAGATTAGATATTAGGAAAAAAATTTTTACAATGAGGGTAGTGGAATACTGGAACAGTTTGCCCAGAGAGGTGGTGGAAGCCCCATCCCTGGAAATACACAAGGTCAGGCTGGATGAGGCTCTGAGCAACCTGATCTAGTCGGGGATGTCCCTGCTCTTTGCAGAGGGGTTGGCCTAGATGATCTTTAAAGGTCCCTTCCAACCCAAACTATTCTATGATTCTATGTGTATTAGACACACTCACATCTGCATAGATTTAGGTTTCTGTTTACAGATGTTTATGATGCCCAGGTTTCCAACAAGAACAGTTCAACTCATTTTGAACTCTGCACTGCCTTGTCTGCTGTATGTGTTTTAATGTGTTAGAATATGTTTAATTAACCCTTGCAAACACCAGTCTTTTCCCATGTTCAGATATGCCTTGGAGACGCAATATCATCTCAACATTGCTCAGCCTCTCCTTAAGGATGCTATATCGCATTCAAAATACTGCAACTATCAAATATTGTTGTATCCTTTCTTTTTTTTTAGTTATGTTTATTTCTGTTCACAATACCTGCTGTACCTCTGTTTTCCAGCTTCTTTTAAACAATGACTTGTGATTAGCAAGCTCCAGAGTTTAAGGGGACCTCTTTGTTTGTTTGCTTTTTCCTGATAATTTCCAGATGTTTCCTATGGCGATTTGTTCTGTGATGCAGGAATTCCATCTGTTCCTTCCTATACATTGGCTCTGCTTTATTTTGCATCTGCATCACATTGTGATTTAGAGGGTTTGAATTAGTACTTCTTATTTGCTGGACCGCCTATTTATCATAATTTCTGCATTTGCAGATTGTGTCTTCCTCTTGTCTGAGTTAATTATTGTGATAAATAATAAATAATTCATCAAAATGTTTTAGGCACTTTTCTCTACACTTCAATGTACCTCTAAACTCGTATTTGAAACTCCTTGCAAAAAGCTATTCCTGACCTTAACAGATTCAAAGTTCCTAAGATAATGGGTACTTTAAGGGTAACAATTAATAAAGACAGTTAGGGTACCATTAATGCATACGTATGACAAACATAAACAGTCTTGGAAAGAATATAAACCTCCATTTCTTTATTGCAAAATAATACACACAAGTTAGTATGCAACTGCTAGAAAGTCAGTAGTTCTCTGAAAACAGTGAGTAGCACTCGGAAGTACTAGGTTATTAGCAGGACATGTTATTTATCTTCAGTAAACAGCTGTGTTTACAGGAAGATCTCTGCTTGGCTTTGACCCAGCAAATTTTAAAAATATCTCAATGCAGAAGAGAAGTCAGACTCCAATGGTCAGCCAGCAAGATGTGGTAAAACTGACACCTTGATAAAGTTTATTAATCATAAAAAGTACTTATGATTCCGTAGTAACAAGAGTTCCGTAGTAACAGATCAGTCTGTATGGAACTGAACATACGAGACGACTTTTGCCTCTGTGCATTATCCTATGTAGAAGAAAAGACCCCCACTGATAGCCAACAGCTTTTTAGTTGAAATAGCAGTAGGGAACCCTCACAGAGTTTACCAAAATCCAGAGTCAGCAGGCATGGTTTCTACCTATCTCTGTGTATCTGTCTTCAAACATAATAATTTTTTTTTTTGATCCTTGCGCTTATCATGAAATTATTTATGTTACACTTTTCTCATGTTAAATATGACTTTAGGATGGCTGGCTAAACCTGAGGAAATTTGTTCTCCAAAGGAGCATTTCTAAGCAGGTTATTGGTCCGTTCGTGTCTTGTCCAGAACCCCCCCAAAAGACTGAGTAGCAACAAGCTCTGAGATGCAGGGAGTCAGTTTGGTTATGTGGAGTAGCAGCCTAAAGAAAGCAATTCTGATGAGTGAAATATGTCTGGTATGCAAGGAGAGTTCCTATATCATGGACATTTTCTTGAAATTTTAAAGTTAGCTTTTGAAGTTCCTTCACAAACCCTTGGAGTTACACAGAATCTAAACCTTTCAAAATTAACTTGGCTGGTTAAAACTCAGTCAGAACTATGATCAACAAAAGATGAGGAAGTACTGAGTGAAACTGCAAATGTAAGGATGCGAGGTGATTGGTATGAGACAAAAATTATATTCAAACCTTTAGAATTCTTCTCGGTAATTATCTTTTACCATTTTAATGCATTTAGTTCATGCAATGCCTTTGTTGTCATCAAGCAAGACACTAGCTTTGCTATATTAATCTTTTACATACAGGCTAATAGATTTCATAATACAAAGTGTGAATTGGCAGGGCGGGAGGAAATACTGACTCATGCTCCAGCATGAGTCTCTGTGTAGTTGCTCAGAACTAAAAAAAATTCCAACAATTAAACCCTAAAAACTTGCCAGAAATTACATTAAACTGATTGACTCCCCAACAGAGTTCACAGTCTATCCATTCAAGAAACTGTGCAGGTGAACTCAGGAAAATATAGTAATGGGAATATCTGCAGCCAGTATTTCTGACAGAGACCTCACTTTGTGAAACCACGAGTCCTACATGCTCCTGAGGGCAGAACGTCTAATTGACGTACTCTGGGTCATTATGTTCCCTATTGAAAGATTTAAATCTTCTCCTCATACCTTCTTTGGCATTCTCACTGCTTTAGAAAATAAAATTACAGAATTAAGCTCTGAGATTTTGTGTGTTACCAGTTATCCAGTTCATCAAATCAGATTCACCACTTCATTGACCTAGTATTTCCATAAGTGTCAGTGCTCCAATATTGACATTTTAATGTATCTCTGAAGTGTATGGTTGCAGAATGCTGTAAGGAATTTTACATTTGTATTTTTTTAAAAAGTCAAGTTTTTACCATCTCCCCATTGAATATTAATCTTATGTCCAAAAGGTCATCTGGAAGTTTATCTCTCTTCTGTGCAGTCTATTGGTATTAAATATATTCTTCTGTATTCCAGGGATTTCTCAAATGCGTTCCGTTTTGCATACTGCTAATGTACTAAAGATCAAACATTTGGACTGTATATGTAAATGTAATTTGTATGGCCTATGTTAAAATAACTTGCTGTTACTAGCACACTACTGGTATAGTATCCAGTATCCAGAATCCAGTCCGCTTTCAGTAGTTTTTAATCTGCATTTAAAATAGCCTGGTGAGCTGCTATCATCTCTGACTACAGTGTATAATCTCTGTTTTGGACATGCATAAATGTCCAAAATGACCAAAACGAGAAACTGGTGGATGTGTTGCTTATCCAGAAACATGAAGTGTAAATCCCCAAATATTCACGTAAGTTTTGAGAAGCTTGCTTTCATATTCAGCTCCACCATTATGTCTTGTTTTCTTTCACTCTAATAAGGCATAAAAGCCTCCTTTATTCCTTCGAACTCTTTGCTGCGCAGAGATTTCATCAGCAGAAACCCAATACAGCCATTCCTGTCAATTCACAACAGAAATCCTTTTCTTCCTTCCTTCCCTCTGTTTGTTGTTTTTTCATGTAAACTGTTTAGGAAGGCTACTGAGATTAGACTGTTCCTTGTATCAGTAGGCATTGCTTTCCCAGAGTGACAGGCTAATTTCCTCCTTTTTTCTTCATAGACTTGCACCCTGCTAGCACTATCGTGGGAACGGGGGAGTTCGCCATTAGCATCCTGAAAAGGTTTACCTAGGCCTTAATTTGTATGCATTGGCAAGTGAAGAACGGAGGGATAAAACTGAAACACATGGAGGTGAGGCTTTACTGCTTCAAGCATTGGAAACTAAAACCTTCAGGGGCAAAAATGTAGTATTTGGGGGTCTAACACAGTTAGGGACATTTTGCAAAATGTAAAGAATTAGCTAATTATATTGTTTTCAAAAGTATGAGTTATAGAACCAGTTTAGAGGTTATTTTGATAAAAAGAATGAAATCACACTTTCTGGGGGAAAGCTGAGATAGTATGCAGCACTGTGACAAACTGACACACTGTGGCTCTTCCTCCTGGCATGATGCAATTTAGTTCAGTTTCTGTTTCCACATCAGAACATCAAACTGTGAGTTTTCAGAACTGAGCCAATACAGGAACATCTCATGGAGGGGAGGGGACATGACTGAGTACAAGTGCAGTGCTGCTGGCTTTGTCCACATCAGGCTGTTATATGCTGAATATTATCAGGTCCTTGCTCAGCTGCAAAACATGCTGCAGAGAGGAATACTGTTAATCGAGCTGAAAAGCATCTCACTAGCTTCTCCTCAAGGTAAGATGTCCCACTCACACGAATCCTCCCTTGGAGAACGGTCATGGAGGGGGCTCGCTCTGTCCTTCTGGCACAGGGTACAATCTACAAGGGCATTTTCTCTCATTACTGGGTGATCACTGTTGGAAAGTAAATTATAATGAAGTTTTGATTGCAGCTGCTGTCTCACCCCAGTGAAGTCCTTTGTCATATTCAAATGGATCAAAAGGAGATTTACAGTCTGAAGTTTTAGCTGATTCATGAATCTGCTCTGAATCAAAACTAGCTCTTCTCCTTTTCCTGAAAGCTAAAGCTAAGAAAGATGTCTGTTTTCAGCCAGATCCTACCGTTAACTCCCTTTGCATTGTATTCCCTTAAGCTTGTATTTTAGCAAATCACAATCTTATTCTCATAATGCCCTTGGCACAAAACTCTGTTTCAATTTCACAGTAAATCATAGCACTGATCTTATTAAACACCACTGAAAGCCCTTACGCTATGCACTGACATCATACTCCTTTCTGATAAACAGCATTCAAAATGTATGTATCTGATATCAACCATGTGTGCTTCCTATCTAGTGTGACCACAGTACAGTTAGAAATCACTGGAAGAGTTTTGAGAATATCTTTAGTCAAACTGAGTGAGATCGTCCTGGCAGCAAAATACTTCACAGCTGAGTCAGGATGAGTCTGGACTAGTACTAAAATACAGATGACGTTCAGTATTGTTACGGTCAAATCCATTGAAACCTAATCTGGAGTACAGAGGAAAATAAATTTAGCACAGCAATTTAAATTAATTTAGTGCAGCATTACATGCTGATTTCTTTTATTTGCTTTTTGGCACCTAGAAAATCTATAAAATTTATATTTTAGATGAGTAAAAACACACTACTCTGTCTAAACTGTCTAGCTACTCGAATACCAGAAAGCTGGAATAATTTTTTTTAAATCTATGTTTTAGGAAGAGAGGCGTTATTTTCTGCAGCAAGTGGCTTTTTCCTTTTCCTTTTTTTTTTTTTTTGGGGGGGGGTAAAAAAAACATGAAACAAAGATGATCCTTTCATCTTTCTGCTATTGTTCTTACTTCTAAGGGAGGCCTGTAGCCAAAGTGTGGTCACAAGTAGCAATCACAAAACTAGCTTGGGTATCTTTGCTTAAAAAGTCAAAAAACAAATAGCAATATACTCCATAACAATTTTCAGAAGGTGGCAAAACAGTTCCTGTCCTGAAATTGCTTTAAAAAGTAGAACAATTCTTACCTTAAAAATAGATTATTATAGGCTGGTGACAGCAAAAAACAGAGGTAGAATTTTGCCTCTGGACCTCTGGGCGGCTTTTGGAGTGAGACCTGCTCATGCAGGAGAATTTACATCACTCTGTGGAGATTTTCTCAAAATGACAGTAAGAGATTGTAGAGGAACACAACTGGCTGATTTAATTTCCAAGTAGCCTGTATAAGAATACAAAGGCAAAAGGATTTCGTACCAAAATGTGGTTCTACTATAATTGCCAAGAAATTCTATTGTCAATACAAACCCACCAAGTATTTCACTTGAAACAGATGGGCTATAAAAGCAGAACAACCTGGCATATTATTACACAGTCTGTCTTTCAAGTTCAGTGAATTGAAGTTTCTTTGGACTTGCATTTGTTCACATTAAAAGTTAAAGATTTTCGTTTGAACTTGGTAGATCCTATCCAAGCCAATACAAATGGAAGAGGCTGATGTGCTTAAATAATACACAATTCAGATGGCATTTTTCTCATCTCCCCTTTGTTGTTTTCCTGTAAGCTTTTCCTACTGGTTCCCTCTCTAATCAAAGCAGAGTAGGAGAGGTGTTTCTGCAGAAAGGTTCCTTCCATGCAGAAATGAAAGTCTAAGGCAAGGGACTGTGGAGGCATCTGTCTCTGCTGACTATGGAGGGAGTTGTGATAGCCAGCTTAAATACAGGACTCACCCAGAAATTCAGTTCCAGATTCAGACTCTTATGTTCCTGGTACAATCAATGAAAACTGACACCTGCATTGTCTTGCCCCGACTTAGCAACCTATTGCCTTTTAAGATGCCCTAAGTAAGATATTTTATCTGCCTGCCTATCATAGCGTGCGTTGCCCATAAGGCCTGACGCATATTTGCTGTAGCTGAGTAGATTTTCCTGACATCTTGAATCCTCTGAAATGGCCTATTTTTAGGTCACCCTCATTTAGGCAACTGAATCGAACCCCTAGTAACCACAATAAGCAAAAGGTGAGATTCAGTTACCTAAACTTTTGCAACTAGTGCCAAATGAGATGCACTAGGGCACCCGAGGCCTTGACCACTCAGGGCTGGCAGATCTGGTCTATGACTCTCTGCAGCAGCAGCTGCAACTGTGTAGAATAATTGAAAATATCTAAGCAGAGAAAACATTTACTATCCCAAAAGGCCTGCTCAGGCAACTGAACTTTCCCCTCCTTGGGTCTAAAGAGATTCAGCTGATGAAAAGTAATTCTAGATACTGGTTTCAACTCACTGTAACACCTTACTCACATACAGAGGGTAGGGTAGACACCTAAATTCAGGTGTTTGAATATTGGGCTCAATCTGTAAATTCCTTAATTTCAGATGAGATGAAGCCCGTTGCAGTTGCTTTATTCAAATGAAGTTATATATAAACCTTTGTTGATCTGGAAGTGATTGCTACGATTAAAATTTGCAAAGTATGCATGTTTCTCCTGTCACTTATAAAAAGAATACCTCACAAAATATGCACATTATTTAACACCATTTTACTCTCTAACACTGTGATAGTTATGGTTTGTCAGCATTTCCCTTTACCTTTTATGAATCTGACTTTTCCCAGTGAGTTTAACAGCATTAAAGTAATTTCTTTTCAAATTAAATTACACCCTGCTTTGCTTGTCATCGACCTAAATACATTTTTAACCAAACATTGTATATCACGGAAAACATTTTAACCTCAGGCAGGTTAGTTCTTCTAGACATATTTTTGGCATGCTATATATAACAATTTAGGCTAGAAACAGAAATTTGGCATCAAAGTTTTAGTTCTTCCCGAAATCTGGATTTGCCTGAATAACAATTTTAGTAGTTGTGATCAAGCCTGAGCCAAAACTTTGTTTTTCCACTTAGGTGTAAACTATTTGGGGGACAGATCCTTTTCTTCAAAAGCCAAAGCGATTAGTTTGAAAGTCTAAAAATTCAATTATCACTTATTAGACAGAGTTCTGGCAACTTGAGACCCTTTTTTTTTCATTCCATTGACTAATTTCTGATTCTACTTTTACTTCCTTACTTGATGGTGCCTTAGACATTTATACACATGAATGTATGACAGACATTACTTGTTTGTTACCAGGTTAGCAACTCTATGAAAAAAAAAAAGTATGATAGATACTGGAATACGAAAACAAGAATATTAAATTGTGTGAACTGCTTGTAGGTACAGAGAAAGAGGTAAGTACCAGTCACACACCTCAGCTATAACAATGACTTTGCTTCTAGGGTTATAGAAACAAGTATCTCAGAGCTCTTGCTCTTGGATGAATTGGGTTAGAATCCTTACTGTTTTCCCTCGTTAGGATGTATAGCAGATGTGACATGTTAACTTAATTGTTGCAGCGGAAGCACGGAAAGATGCCGTGAGGGAATATGTTGTCTTTTTTCATCCCCATATGTTATAAAAAAAAGACAATGTTTTGACTGGACCACAATAATTACCTCTGGAAATTGTACCCCGAATGCCACTTTTTTTTTATTTCCTTTTTTAATTCTTACTGTGTGGCTTAGGGCGGGCAACCAGCAGGATACAACTTTACACGTGACTGATAAAATAAAACTGATCCAAGAAAGGACTCAATACCCACAGCTACATAATGTTGTGGTTTTGCTTAGATAGCCAACAAGCATTCCCAAGGGGTCCTGAGACATTTTCTGTTTCTGCAGTTGATTCAAGAGTGGATGGGAAGAAAAGTCTTGGTCCTTACTGAAGTCCTAAAGGAAGTCCATAACGAGAATTGCTGATCTCCTTGGAAAGGATGTGACTGGAAGTGCTGGTAAGTGTCTCCCTGTGTGAGGTTTGCAGTGGCTGCGGTCACGGTTCCCCACCGCCAGATGCTCTCTCTCTGCGCTGCCTTTTTGGAGCCCGGCTCCTCCCGGCATTCCCCTCAGCTGTCCTCTGCATCCAGCTCGCTGCCGGGAATTGCTGACAACTTGCATTTGAGAGGCATCAGGCCGCTACAGAACAGATAACTCTTTGTGAACAGAAATTCCTTTGTCCTGAAAGAATGATACTTTCTGCAGTAAAAATACTCTTCCAATTTGCGTGGGTAGTCATATTCCCTAAACGGGATAGATGGTGGCTGGCCCATTTGTTTAAACATTGCTTTTATTTACCACTGGTTGGAAGTGACAGAAACTTCACAGAAGAACCATGCAGTCTGCTGAGTAGTTTAGGTTTGTAGCTGAACCTAACATCTTCCCCAGTTTATGTATTTATAGTCTGTGTTATGCAACTGTATCACCTGTCACTGAAGATCTTAAATGGTTTGTAAATAAGAGTCTAGTTATATAAGCTTAATGCATGTGAGACTGAGACAGTCTATATAGACAGTCTATATAGACAAGTACTATATGCCATATTCTTGTATATGTCATTGTTGTCTTGTAGAAAGCTGTTTTCTTAATATGGGGGAAAATCTATCCAACCAAAATCACTGCAGCATTGTAGAAATTGTACTCTGCAGCTAGTGAATCTAATCAGAATGACACTTTTTCTACCAAATTTGACACCAAGTTGTGTGGTGCCGTCGACACGCTGGAAGGGAGGGATGCCATTCAGAGGGACCTCAACAGGCTGGAGAGGTGGGCCCGTGCCAACCTCATGAAGTTCAACCAGGCCAAGTGCAAGGTCCTGCACCTGGGTCGTGGCAATCCCAGGCACAAATACAGGCTGGAGGGAAAATGGATTGAAAGCAGCTCTGAGGAGAAGGACTTGGGAGTGCTGGTGGATGAGAAACTCAATATGAGCTGGCAATGCACCCTTGCAGCCCAGAAGGCCAACCGCATCCTGGGCTGCATCAAGAGGAACGTGGCCAGCAGGTCGAGGGAGGTGATTCTCCCCCTCTACTCTGCCCTGGTGAGATCCCACCTGGAGTACTGTGTCCAGTTCTGGAGCCCCCAGCACAAGAAGGACATGGGCCAGTTGGAGAAGGTCCAGAGGAGGGCCATGAAGATGATAAAAGGACTGGAGCAACTCTCTTATGAGGACAGGCTGAGAGAATTGGGGCTGTTCAGCCTGGAGAAGAGAAGGCTCCAGGGAGACCTTACAGCGTTCTTCCAGCACCTCAAGGGGGCCTACAAGAAAGATGGGGAGAGGCCTGTTGCAATAGGACAAGGGGTAATGGTTTTAAAACAGAGGGGGGTAGATTTAGATTGGATATTAGGAAAAAATTTTTTACAATGCGAGTTATAGAACACTGGAACAGGTTCCCCAGAAAGGTGGTGGAGGCCCCATCCCTGGAAATGTTCAAGGCCAGGCTGGATGATGCTCTGAGCAACCTGATCTAGTTGGGGATGTCCCTGCTCCTTGCAGGGGGGTTGGACTAGATGACCTTTGAAGGTCCCTTCCAACCCTAACCATTCTATGATTCTATGATTCTAAATTTGAAATTCCTCTGAAAAGTCCACAGCAAGCATTATCTCTGATATTCTAGGCTACCTTAAAATAGCTGTAATTTTCCTTCTGACTCCTGGGGAATTTTCATAAGCACTAGAAAACTCTTGGCTGAATCCTATTTGCCTTATTCCAAGATTTAGTCTGGGTCTTTCTGAAATTACCAGGAATGTTTGTATGATTAAGGCAGGAAACATTTTATGCTATCCCCACAAACTATGCGATAGGGAAATTTGTCAGCCAGGCTTTCCAGGAATGATTGCATTGATTTATCTTCAGTGTGGTATGTCTCAACAAGATTCCTTCAAACACTTCATTCTTAAAGCTATTCCCCTTTAAGATACCCCTGACATCTACAACTTTTATAGCTTGAAGCGCTAGAAGGTTGCTCCTCAGATGGTCGTTACTTCACAAACAGTCGTGGTTTTGACAGCCATGGGCTATGCACTGCAAAATCCCAAATCTCTGCATCAGAGGCTGGAATTCTTCTTTTACAGAATAATTTATCTCACTTTCTCCAAAACTTTATTGTTTTATTTTGCTTAGTTTCTTGTTATACTTCCCGGAGCCAAAAAGGAGCTCTTCATCCCTTCCCATGAGCTCCCTACACGTCATGCTTGTAAGTGCATTCTCTGCGGTGCCTGTCCTCCCAAAAACTTCTCTGCCATGGCAGCTGGCTAAGTTACAAGTGAGGGATAAAGAATAACAATATCCCCTGGGCCCCTTGACTCCAGGGTAAATCCTGCATGGCAGGGACAGTCACTGCTGGTCCAGGAGAGCTGCAGCGGGACAGATAGGAAAGGCATGTGGGCTCTGGGGAGAACCTCCATAGGAGGCAGGGGCCTCTACAAAAGTGGAGCTCTAAACAGCAGGAGGGAAGGGCCTGGGATACGTCTCATGCAGACCGACCAGAAAACAAGGAGATATCCTAATTCCACAGCAAGTTCAACCTTTTTTCTCTTACAGACCCTATAGCTTGAAATGGTTCCTGTTTTAATTCAGAGCCTCCTCCAGTAAGACCACAGTGGCATTCATCCTGAGCTGTGAAGGGAAAATTTTGAAAGCTCAGGCTTGGCAGCTTTGTCTGGAAAAGCTTTGCTGCTGCCATAATGCCCTGGGAGAATGACAGAGAAAATGTAGGCTGTTAAAAATTAAAAGGATGAATACTGTAAACAAACTGATTAAATTCTGTAACCTCTTCAACTTCATGGCTCTAGGGTGGCTTATGTTCTGTTGAAATGAATGGATTCTGCAAGCTGGGAGGAGGAAATTAAGAGTTGGTTAACAGAAAAAAAAACAAGCAACGTGGGGTAAAAGAAGACACAAACAGCTAAAGAGAAATTGTTATTTTATTTTATCCATCTGGTCTACCCTTGTGGTGATCTGCCTCATTATTTCATGGGGTAGAATATGATAAATGCCTACAGACAAGGCTTTACAGAATGCAGGTGATTTTTTCTGCGTAGTTATCCAATCCTGTTTAAAGTCAGTTTGAAGGATACCATGCCCAGAGCATTTTCCAGGGTAATTGTACCCATCCAAATCTGAAATACGTTAAGTTGTAATAAGACAAAATTCCTGTTCTGTCCTATTTCAAAATGCCTGAGATGCAAAGTGTCTTCAAATTAAGAAAACTATGAAGGACAAAACTTCTTGCCAGCCATTCCTTTATAGCGCAGGCTTATTTTCACGTATATTAATGGATATGACTCCATATAATAAGGTAGGAGAGAGAGAGTAAACTATTAAACATGACACAGGTTGTTTTTATGGGTGTGAACTTAGAAGAGACATGGGATGTTTTGTGTCTCTGTCCTTTGCCAAAAGCTTTGTCAGGTTGGGAAGCTGTATCTTCTCTGGGGTATCCCAAAGTACATGCACGATGGCAATCCAGTGAAGTATGTGCCTACGTTGCCTGCAGCTGGAGAGCTGTCTTTGGCATTACCATTAACATGCTTCATAAGCCCTGTGGAGGACAATACAAATGAAAACATGTGGTCACAGGCTCCATTGGGATCCTTGAGGTTCAGAATTGCTCTCCACTGCAATAGGACACGTAAGCCAGTAAGGATGCAGACAGGCAGCTGGCCCTGCTGCTCAGATAAGAGGTGCAGATGATGGGATGTCATACTCTGAGCATGGCAAAATGGGGTACCTGTACCCATGGCAGTGGAATGAGACAGAGGAAAGTTCCCTTTTTCTCAAGAAAGTGTGGGCGAAATCATCACTGAAAGAAATCTGTGCAAGTCTGGAGCTGGTAATGTCATTAGCAGAGGAAGAGGCCAGGTGGAGTAGAAATGTACCTACAGATTTACACCTAACTAGTGAACACACTTACAGAGAGACAGACCCATGTTGGAGAAGTGCACACTTTGCCGTGAAAAAGGATGATGGAGGTCTTGGGTCAGAGAGGAACAAGATGTAATGAACCGAAATTCTTATGAAATCATCAGTCCTGTTTCTTCTCTCTCATATCATGAATACAGCTAGTGTCCCACATGAGAAACTCTGGCTAGGCAAGAGAACAACTGAGAGGGGCTGAAATACTCTAGTAAAAATCAAAGCAGTAGAGGAACTTCACTGAGTTCAGTCCCCTGTCATTTCTGGCAGTCACATCCTGTAACCCCATAGGTTTATAATTGATCAAGCTCTATTTTACAGCTAATTAGATTTTTTTTTCCTTAATGCCTCCAAGTAGAAAGCTATTCCAGATCTTGTCTGCAATAATGTCTAGAAGTTCTCTAATTATCAGCATAAGCTTCTTTATGGACAGGTTATATTAGTTCCTTAACCTAAATAACACTTCTCCACCATGGGATTTCCTTTGTTAATAAATATATAAAGACCAACCATAGCCCCTTTCAGACATTAATGGGAACCTAAACAAACCAAGTTGGTTGCTTGCTTATTATTTACACATGCTGTCCTTAACAATTGGGAGTGGGGGAGGGAGAGATGGGAATCTGGGGACACAATCTGCATTAAACTTGATATGAGTCAGAGGGTTAAGTCTCTGCTCATCACTCAGAAGAGAAGCACCTCTGGGATCCTCCCTTTCTAAACTTGTAGAAGAGTTAAATAGTTCAGACAATATTCTGATCTCCAATTGACTGAATTGCACTAGATGCCTAAATATTGCCTTTGATATAAATTAAAAATGAGCCAGCCAGTGTTACTGACATTATAAACTCATGGGAATGAGCTTTCATACATGTACTGTACTTTCTCTTGTTGATTTATTTTTTTATTCTGGTTTGTTTGATCTTCATTTACTTGTAAAAATGGAAGAGAAACTTGAACTGAATTTCCTATTCAGTGTTTAAAGTGCTTGTGTAACTTCAAGCACATAAGAGACAATATCATATTGTTAAGATGCACTTTTACAAATTCTTTGAAAACTAAACTACGTGGCACCATTTAGACATTATTTACATAGATACAACCTTTCATATAACAAAATACAGTGAATGGAAGCTGAAATGAAATAAAATCAAATTAGAAGTACGATACAAAATTGCAATGGCCAGAATAGGTGAACTTTGGAACAGGTTATTGAGAATAATGGGAGTTTCTACAGCAGCAGCAATTTTAAAATTAAGACTGCATACTTTTCTAAAATGTATGTATTATCTTAAAGAAGAAATTAACTTAGTGAAGTATTTAGGTTACACTAGGTGTTCATAGTAATCCCATCTGTCAATAAAAACAAATTGTTTAAAATTATTATATGTACTGTAAGATTATTCAAACTGCTCTAGGATAGAGTTGTAAATAAATGAGGTAACTACACTGCAGAGAGGTGAAGCTGGTAGTTACCTACCCATATAAGTAGGAATGGCAGAAAAAAAAAAAAAAGCTTATACACAAAGACAAAATAGTTATGCTTCATTTTGATGATTGTTTCCTGTTAAGATTAGCAATTTCTCTGGAATAATGAACGCAATAGGAATTGAAAATCCTTGTGAAATCTCTCCATAGATATCAAGGACACTGGGAGAATCTGATGTTAAGCTTTCTACTACACAAATTTTGAACAAAATGCCAATAATATATTTATATTGAGTACAAATACGCCCCAGTACACCAGACATGCCCTTTCATGTTCAGCATGAATAGAACAAAGTATTGCCATATTGTAAGCAAGATTCATTCCAAGAAGATACATGGCAATACTAAGCAGATGCTGCCCTTCCGTCACCAAAACAGATACTTGCAGAAATGCTGTTTGGAAGAAGCCTCTGGCATCATCTAGCTCAAAAAGCTGGGCTACTGACAGTCGTCAGCCCTGGCAATGTCTTGCCACATCTTGAAATCCTCTGGAGAGGGAGATCCCACAATGTCTCTGGGCATCTGTTCCAGCTCTGCACTGCCCTCCTACGTTGTTCATATGTCCTGCCTTCAGAGTCTCCTAACATCTGAACTGAACTCTCACTCTCTGGGCATTGCCTTCTGCTTTACCTTAAATTGAGAGGGCTTGGGTCCGTCATCTTTGCAGCAACCTTTCCTTAGCAGGATTGTCTCTTTGGCAAGTCTTGATTTGGTTTGCTCTTCAGTTACGGTCATATAACTTTCTCTACCTCTTTATTGCCTCCCACTCATTAGTTACGTTTCTTGACACCCCTATATTCCAAATTTTATGGCCATTTAATATTCTCTGATGGGGAAAAGCATCGGATTTCCCCTTACCTTGTGATGTTTCTATGATGTAATTCTCAGTTCTGCTTGACTTATAAAGCATTTGAGGGACCGACTCAAAGTCTACTGAAATCTTATGGGAAAGGTCTTAAAAACGGTGATTTTATTTCAGCTTCAGGTGAGTGATTCTGACCTGTTTCAATGTATTGACCATTCCAAAAGTAAAAGCGCAATAAGACTGCACAGCAATAAGGTTCCCCACATACAGTATTAGGCTTAGCTTCCCCGCTCTGTCCAAGCAGGTGTGAATCCAAGCCTTTCCTACGTCTCAAACAAGTACAGAGTAGACTGAAGGGGGGCAAAATATGAGGAATTTTCTTTTTAACGTAATGGTAATGGAGTTTTTGACAGTATGCATTGACTAGTTTCATGTTTCTCTTCTGCAAGACGGGGAGAGAGGAGCATAAGACAAAATTTTTACTAAGTGCTACCCCATGTACAAGGTACATTCTTTTGAAGTATCAATATTCTTTTAGAGCATCTGCTCTTCAAAGGAAAAAATGACAACTGGTTTTAATAGAAAACCTTAAGCCCTAAGCATAATAGATAAAGAATGTGAATGTCTTTTGATGTAACCAGAAGTCTTTGATGTATTTATAAAATCTTGCAATACATCTTGTATTTTCAGCCAGTTAATATATGGATTAAAATAATTAGTTATAACTAACACATTTTACAATGTTTTAAAGCTGTTTTCCTGGATCTTCCCTTTTCTTCCTTCACTGGTGACATGCCTGCTGCTTTTGGAAACCATCTCTCTGGTTTCCATAGTCAAAGGCAGATGTGTTAATACAGAAATTCTTAATGACCCAAATAAAGCGTCCTTAATACAAATGGAAATTAAAAGTGGAGTCTGTGTTGGATGAGGGAAGCCAGGCTGTTGCTATGTGGCTGGTTTCATTTATGAAGCTGACAGTTCCCTTGCTTAGCAGAGCAAGAGCCAAATTGTACTTTCATTTCATGACACAATAGCATAATCCACACTAGCTACACCGAGGTCAGTGAATTTATTCTCAATTTATCTCTTGGGGAGTGGGAGTATTTGGCCTTCACTAGAATAGCATTTCATTTGCCACCTTGTAAGATAAATGCATCGGAGACTTTTAAGAAAAATTGAAACCGATATATTTGTTCTGTAGAGGTACTAGTGTTATTAAAATCATCTTATTCCTTTTCAATGACTGTCTTCTACGAGGAAAATAGACCCTTTCTCTGGGTTTCGGGAATTTTATTTGACCAGCACTCGCCACTGCTCCTGTCCTGAAATCTGAGAATAATGCCTTCCCCAAAGCTCTCTTTTAATAGCTTCAGATTTCTCTGGTGCTTCCATGTCATAGAAAAGTTGTTGCCCTCAGAAAATATCAAGAGCTGTTTTGACTGTTTGTCCACTTATGACTTTATTTTTCACAATAAAATCGGTTGTTTTCAAATCAGCAGAGTGTAATTGCATGTGCTAAGGGAGTGTTCACATCTCCTCTGCCATAATGAATGTGTCCCAGGGCTATGGTATCTATCTGCCCTTTCAAACCGCCTGCTTAATTTCCCCTGCAGCAGCCCAGCACCTGCTGCTCATTTCACCATGGGGACTCATTGTGAATTTTTCTAATAATATTCATGCATCTGTCCTGCACACTTTCTTATGTGAACATCTCTATTACTTCCCTTCAATCAACCTACCTTTGTTTCTACGACCTTTATTTTATAAATAACTAGGGACTTTGTGCTATGTGAAGCTTTATCACACGAGTGCCACCTGGTCTTCAGAGTTGTCCACATACCTGAATGATAGAAAAGATACACTGAACACCAAAAACACATCAGAAAGCCTCCTGGTCTTTATTTGATGTATTTTGTACTTTCAGATAAGATTTTCCTTGTAAAATCATGTGGTTTAGGGAAAAATGTCAACAAAATGCTCTTGCTGCTCCCTGTCTCTTCTGTCTTACTGCCCTCTCATCATTTCTTTTCTTGTAAGTCAGTGCAATTGCTCCAGCTGAATTATCGTCAATCATTACTGCAGTTACTAAGTAATGCCTCTGCTCTTTGCTTGATCTATTGTTTTGTTACAACTCCACATGTAATGTCACCACAGCTCTTTTCCAGTGATGTACTGGACAATATGGAGGCAGGATTCACCCTTGAATTAAGCCATGTGAATTGAGGTGTCTGTGTTTGAGCTACATGAGAAAATCAGTTGCTAACGTCATCCTGAAGGTAGGTGCCTTATGTCAATGGAGATGTGCTAGGACATCCAACAGATCCATAAAGGACCAGCAGGCATGGCACAGAAGTCATAGGACATCTTCTGGAGAAGCTGGTCCAAGCAGGCGACCCTCTAGCATCTAAAATGATGCTTAAACATCTACCACCAAGCAACTGCAAGTCTCTTATTAATACTACCTCTTTTTAGGTGTTCTAATAATGAGTTGAATCTTGCCTTATGTTATACAAGCAAGGTCAATCCAGTATGCTTTTCAGGTAAGAACTACTTTGTTCAGGCTTTTGCCTGAACAAGGACAGCTGGGTTGGGTTTCTACGCATGTTTGTGATTACTTTTAATGCACTATCTTCTTAAAATATTTTGGTTTTGTTTAGAATACCCTCTGTTAAAATCACTTTTGTTCTTTTTTTCCTAAAAAAAAACCCAGGTGAAAGCTGCCAAATTTGAAGGTTTTCTTTTCCATTCCCATGCAGTAACTTTCAATTTTTGCTCCCTAAGTAAGTCTACCACATAGGTTTGTCATTATTTCCCTTTGAATTCCTCCCAGACAAATAATGGGCCCTATTTGCACTCTTGTTGAATAGGTGTCACAAGCAAAGGATTTTGCTCAGCACTTTGTTGGATCAAGCCTTATCTTCATACATTTCCTGTGGAAATTCCGCAACACTATGGGCCAGGTCTGTGCTGTGATCAGACAAGTCACAAAACTGGTGTAAGAAGGGTAGTTTCCAAGATTTGGGTAGTGAACAACTATCCAGCTGATGCTTTTCAGACTTGACCTGGACCGTGTTTTTACTGCAGCTGGCCTCCTGCCTTTAGTTCACATTAGAAAAGGTTATTATTCACTGATTTTGGAGAATGATCCAAGAAGAATCTTCCAAACTGGCTACTATCACACCGTATTGAGAAGCTCCCTCCCAGTTTCCACCACTTCAGTAGTGAATAATAATAAATGAGAAACAGAATCTGGAACAGCCTCATTCAAACTGTTCAGATGCCCAGTCTCCTATCTCTACTCCACCAGCAAGAATAGGAGTGCTGGGGATTGTCAGGGGAGCTCCTGCTCTGGAGCCTCTGCTTGACTTCATACCACTCAGGGCTGAGCAGCTACACCGACGGATAAAGTCCTAATACTTCAGATTGTCTCTGGGAGTGTTTTGTTTACTTTTGACCTTACAAAGACAAATTAATCACAGCCTTTGACTTCTGATTTTTACCAGGAAACTTTCTCTCTCCTGGATTAAAAAATAAAAATCCCAGAGGCTTGGTTTTAATAAAGGTGACTTATCTTCTCTTAGATTTTCTTTATGAATATGACTCTCCTGGTTTTGCAAACTCCTCCTCAAATCTCCTGCTGGTGCCTCATACACATACAACAGGTGGATTGAGTAGAAGACAGGAAGAAAAAATACAGTGCTTCATTGAAGTTGCATTATATTTCATCTCCCTCAGATACATAATGTCTTTAAAAAATGAGTAATGTAGTGAATTAAAAGGAAATTCTACTCAGTGGAATTGAGTGAACTAATGAGAAATAGACAAATACCAACACAAAGAAAAGGACTCAAAAGAGACTAAGGCAAGGAATTAAGAGAAGACAGTTCAGTGAAGCCCACCTTCAACCTTTAAATACAATCTTTTCCCTCTTTAAATAAAAATAAAAAGCTATAACAGCAAATGCTGGAGGCCTCCTGTAAGAAGTTTTAAAAAGAAAGTAATCAAACAACAGAAAATATGAAAGTTCAAATAAGGAGTAAAGGCTTAGAAGAGACTTGCTGGGTCATTGAGTCTGATCCTCTGCCATTTCAGAAAATTTTTCTGGTAAACTGAGCAACCACCCTCAAACTAGCTGAGCTTTTTCTCCCTTCACTCCTATAGGAGGGCCACTGCAGCAATGCTGATTTCCTGCCTAAACTTGTCCAGATTAGTGCAAACCAATGAACTCTTTTATCAGCATTATTAATCGACTTCAATATCCTCTTATATGCACCCTTTACGAGTTACTAATTTTCGTAGTTCAGCCCCGATCGGGACCAGACTACGCAGTCTCTCTTTCACTCCTCCCACCCTCCGAGAGAATAGGGGGAGATGATATAGGAAAAATGGCTCAAGGTTTGAGATAAGGACAGGGAGAAAATCCTTAAAGTTACCATTACGGGCAAAACAGACTCGACTTGGGGAAAACTATTCATTTATTACTACAAACAGCAGGATAATGAAACAGAGAACAAGATAGCCTCCCTCCACCCCTCCCTCTTCCCAAGCTTAACATTATTTCTACTACCTTCCCCTCTCGAGCGGCACGGGGGAAGAAGAGGGAATGGGGGTTGCGGTCAGTTCATCACATGTTTTTTCACGCCGCTTCTTCATGGTCGGGGGAAGAACTCCTCACATTCCTCCCCTGCTCCAGTGTGGGGTCCCATCCATACGCCACAGTCCTTCGTGAAACTGCTCCGGCGTGGGTCATCTCTGCCACGGAGTGCAGTCCCTCCAGAACGGCTGTCCCAGCGGGCCCTCCACGGGCCACAGCCGCCTTCAGGCATCCACCTCCCCCAATGTGGGGTCCTTCACGGGCTCCAAGTGGATCTCTGGGACCTCCATGGGCTGCAGGGGGACAACCTGCTCCACCATGGTCGTCACCACAGGCTGCAGGGGAATCTTGGCCAGGAGCCGCATTACTCCTCCCCCTCCTTCTGAACTGACCTTAGCGTCTGCAGCTGTTCCTCTCACAAGAAAAGTTCTTCACAACAGGCTGGCAGACACCTCTCAGAATCTCTTCACATCATCCATCTCATCTCGTCTCCACTTCTCGCAGCCAGGCCGGGCCAAGTTGGGCCCAATCGGCCACCTGGCAAGAGGCCAGAGGGTGAGGCCTGCAAGGCCCATGAGGCCTGCGCCTCCCCCTCTGCACCTCTGCCCCCGCTCAGCTTCTTCACATCTTCTCTCTTTTTTTTTTCTGTTTTCCCCTACTTAAATACGTTATCACAGAGGTGTTATCACGGAACATTCTGCTACCAATCGGCTCGGCCTTGGCCAGCAGAGCATCCGCCCTAGGCCCAGCCGAGTCCACTGAACAAAGGGGAGCGACTTCTAGCAGTTTCCTACAGAAGCTGCCACCTTAGGCCCCCCCTCACTAACAAAACCACAACACTAATACAAAGAAGTAATTTTAAATTTCTCCTTTACAAATACATTGTGATGATCATAAAATTTAAGTGGTAAGCACTATCTTGCATGTAATACATGTACCAAAGATTAAGATTATTAGAACAGTATAATAAGATTTGAGAATCACAGAATCATAGAATAGTATGGCAGAGACCTTTAAAGGTTATCGAGTCCAATCCCCCTGTAAGGTGCAGGGCCATTTCCAACTACATCAGGTTACTCAGAGCCGCATCCAATCTGACCTTGAATGTTTACAGGGATGTTTAATAAAACTCTTTATAAAGAAATCACCCCACAACCCACAAAAGTAAGAGATACAGGTTAATAATACATATTTCTGGAAATCGAAGAGCATGGATGATACAGGCTAAGGTGGGTGATAAAGTTTCCAGTGCCCATATTAGCTTAAATTTCCCCTGTGGCCTTCGGGATGTCACTTTGCCAGCCTGTGCTGCACTGTGCCCATGGACGACAACTTCCTCCTGCAGGCAATAGAGGAGCCGACAAGGAGGGGTGCCATGCTCGACCTTATGCTCACCAACAGGGAGGGGCTGGTCGGGGATGTGAAACTAAAGGATAGCCTTGGCTACAGTGACCATGACATGGTGGAGTTCAAGATCCACGGGGCAGCAAGGAAACTACATGGCAAGCTCTCTGCCCTAGACTTCAGGAAGGCGGACTTCAGCCTCTTCAGGGACCTGATGGGCCAAGTGCCATGGGAGGAGGCCCTGGAGGGGAGAGGGGGCCAGGAAAGTTGGTTTATATTCAAGGAGCACCTCCTCCAAGCTCAGCAGAGGTGCATCCCGATGAAAAACAAGTCGGGCAAAAAGGCCAGGAGGCCGGCGTGGATGAGCAAGGAGCTCCTGGACCAACTGAAAGTAAAAAAGGAAGCCTATAGAGGGTGGAAGTGGGGACAGGTAGCCTGGGAGGACTACAAAGAGGCTGCGCGAGTGGCCAGGGATAAGGTAAGGAAGGCCAAAGCCCTGGCAGAACTGAATCTGGCCAGGGATATAAAATGCAACAAGAAGAGCTTTTATAGGTACGTAGGGGACAAAAGAAAGTCCAGGGTAAACGTAGGCCCCCTCCGGAAGGAAACTGGTGTCCTGGTTACCCAGGACATGGAGAAGGCTGAGGATCTCAATGACTTTTTTGCCTCAGTCTTCACCAACAAGAGTTCCTGTCCCACCGCCCAAGCTGTAGAAGGTGCAAGCAGGGACTGCGAGGATGAAGAACTGCCCATTGTACTCGAAGAGCAGGTTCGGGATCATCTGAGGAACCTAAAGGTGCACAAGTCCATGGGTCCTGATGAGATCCATCCGTGGGTCCTGAGGGAACTGGCGGATGAAGTTGCCAAGCCACTGGCTATTGTATTTGAGAAGTCGTGGCTATCTGGTGAGGTCCCCGATGACTGGAAGAGAGGGAACATAACCCCAATTTTTAAAAAGGGGAATAAAGAAGACCCGGGTAACTACAGGCCGGTCAGCCTCACCTCTATGCCTGGCAAGGTCATGGAGCAGATTCTCCTGGAAACCATGCTAAGGCACATGGAGAGCAAGGAGGTGGTTGGTGACAGCCAACATGGCTTCAGCAAGGGCAGATCGTGCCTGACCAACTTGGTGGCCTTCTATGATGGGGTGACGGCATCGGTGGACAAGGGACGAGCAACGGATATCATCTACCTGGACTTGTGCAAAGCTTTTGACACTGTCCCGCATGACATCCTTCTCTCTAAACTAGAGAGACATGGTTTGATGGACGGACCACTCGGTGGATAAGGAGTTGGCTGAATGGCCGCACTCAGAGAGTGGTGGTCAGCGGCTCAATGTCCATGTGGAGACTGGTCACGAGTGGTGTCCCTCAGAGGTCTGTGCTGGGCCCGGCCCTGTTCAACATCTTTGTCGGCGACATGGACAGTGGGATAGAGTGCACCCTCAGCAAGTTCGCCGATGACACCAAGTTGTGTGGTGCTGTCGACACGCTGGAAGGGAGGGATGTCATCCAGAGGGACCACGACAGGCTGGAGAGGTGGGCCTGTGCCAACCTCATGAAGTTCAACCAGGCCAAGTGCAAGGTCCTGCATCTGGGTCATGGCAATCCCAGGCACAAATACAGGCTGGGCGGAGAATGGATTGAGAGCAGCCCTGAGGAGAAGGACTTGGGAGTGCTGGTGGATGAGAAACTTAACATGAGCCGGCAATGCACCCTTGCGGCCCAGAAGGCCAACCGCATCCTGGGCTGCATCAAGAGGAGCGTGGCCAGCAGGTCGAGGGAGGTGATTCTCCCCCTCTACTCTGCCCTGGTGAGACCCCACCTGGAGTACTGCATCCAGTTCTGGAGCCCCCAACACAAGAAGGACATGGACCAGTTGGAGAAGGTCCAGAGGAGGGCCACGAAGATGATAAAAGGGCTGGAGCACCTCTCTTACGAGGACAGGCTGAGAGAATTGGGGCTGTTCAGCCTGGAGAAGAGAAGGCTCCAGGGAGGCCTGACAGCGGTCTTCCAGTACCTCAAGGGGGCCTACAAGAAAGATGGGGAAAGGCTGTTCAGTAGGGCCTGTTGCGATAGGACGAGGAGTAATGGTTTTTAAATAGAGGGGGGTAGATTTAGATTGGAAATTAGGAAAAAAATTTTTACAATGCGAGTTATAGAACACTGGAACAGGTTGCCCAGAAAGGTGCTGGAAGCCCCATCCCTGGAAACGTTCAAGGCCAGGCTGGATGAGGCTCTGAGCAACCTGATCTAGTCAGGGATGTCCCTGCTCCTTGCAGGGGGGTTGGACTAGATGACCTTTGAAGGTCCCTTCGAACCCTAACCATTCTATGATTCTATGATTCTATGATTCACTAAGATGGGGATAGCAACATGTCACAGAGTCACCATGAGGGTAAAGTGTTTCAGATCTTGTGATAACATTAGTCATATTTTAGATACACTGGCGACAGGTGTTTATCGTGAAGCCGTTGCACCCTTAATTCTTATGTGGGACAGACATATGTTTCATATACAGTACATAAAGTGTGTGTCATATTTCATATAGAAAGACTGAAGACTGCAGTATATTAAAGCTTCTTTCATGTAATGAGTTACTCTGTGATCTCATGTAAATTCAATCTGTGAAACATTTGCGATGACTATAGTGTTGTAAAAGCACTTGCACCATGTGAAATGCAGTATATACTCACCAGCAAAGAGCATGTAACTTGCGATTCACATCTTGGCACATAAACATACTAATTAACAGAAAATTCTAGTAGTGGCAACCTAGAATTAATTAATAGTGGTTGTGAGAGTTTAAGCAGTTAAAGAACCCTGAATATTTATACAATTCACAAATTAGAATGGGCTACTTGCTCACCCCTGAAAAATGCATTTAACCAAATGAAAATGTGAGTGGAAAAGGGGAAAACCTTTAATTTCTCTCCATTAAGGAAATGTAAAAGGAATTTAATGATGACAATTAATCATAGAAAATTTTAAATAAAAAATAGGTAATACAAGGCCAAATTTTTCTGCATTAGTACAAAGTAACAATTGAGTTGGCCAGGAGTTTCCCAGATTACGTCAGTTTATGTGGACATTAAGGTGTAACTCATCTCACCTAGCTTTCGGTGCTTACACGTTTCATAGTCAACAGAGAGAAATCGATTTTCTGGGCATGCCTCACAGCATTTTAGAGTGGAAAGAGTCCTGCCTAGTTCTGACCACTGACTATAACGTGGGGTTTAGACACCAAGCTTAGAGGTAGAAGTACGCTGTGGTGTGTTGCCAACATTTAGAACAGGATTCAGGTGCCTGAACCTAGGCAGGTAGTGTTGTTTTGGGCACTGTTAGCTGTCTCACCTACCTCTTGCTATTCCAGCAAGATGCGGGTTTCCCAACGGGCCCATGTCATGTCTGCTGTTTCCATCCATGTATCTTGGATAAACTGACTCAGAACTGTGTGCCTGTATTTGGGGACAAAATGGTGTCCTTGCCTTTGGAGAGAAAACTGTCTAAGTCTAGATACAGAATGTCAGGCCTCACTTCAGGCCCTCAAAGGTCCACGGCAATACGATTCAAGGGCCATATAAAACAAAATCAAAAAGCATTGGAGAAAGTTTGTGGGGGAGGGAAGGAGGAGGGAGAAAATGAACTTGAACAACTTCAAAAGTACCATATGCACTAAGCATTTCCAAAAGGATTTCCTGTATACTTAAAAGCCGCGGTGATTTAACATGTCCTACATCTGGAAGTCCAAGCTGATTAACTTGGACTACAGTCTGAGCTCTTTAAATTAAAAAGCAGGTGTTTATCAAAAAAAGTGGGAATGTTCTTAAAACCTAGTTGTAAACTTCGGCCACTCACAGAAAGAATAAACCATTCTTAATGTCTTACAGAAAAAGAAAGGTAAAGCAAGAATATTTTAAACTGAAACACATGGCAATATCCCTCCTTGCCTAAAGGAGTAATTATTACAGAAAACAAATTGTTTCAACTGCATATTCCTACACTGGGTATGAAACTGCATCTCTTAGCAAAGGGATGTGATGCAGTTACATTCAAAATTGTCTTTGTATGGAAAAAAAATCTCTCTGTGCATGTAGGTGTATATACTGTGAACATGATTTTTGGAGAGGTTGATTTTTTGCAGGAGGAGGGAAGCTGCTTATTGAGCTGCATAATGAAAACACTAGCACACACATTTTATGGAGCAGAATAAAGGCTATCTTCATAGCACTTTCTTATTAGACAGTAAGGTACACAGCAGATGAAGCAAAAAAAAATTAAAGGATTTTTCTTATCAAGGCCTTTCGATTGTTGCTTCTCCATTTAGCCACATGGGTATAGAGCACTGAAAATACTGATCTGTGGTAATGAAACTTATCCCAGTGGCTTTGCACAGTTTACCTTCAGGCACTCGAACAACCTTCAGAAGTCACCTAAATGTCTCCAGTGATTAAATAGGAACGCATACTTCAGTGTAAAGGACTCTGAATCATATGTGAGCTAGACATCTAAAACCATCTTCTCACAACTGGTCTGAATGATTATATTCCTGTCACAGATACCTTCTTTCCATCTTAACCTCCCCTGGGTTCTCAGTCACCAATGGTCTTATCCTTCATTCATTTATGCAGTCTCTTTGTAGTTATATTTGATTCTGATTTCTACAACATCGTCTGGCAGTAAGTTTCACCTTTCTTATTAAGTATTCTGTGAAGTAAATAACTGTTTTGCTCTTAAGATTTTCACCTTTTCAAAATGGAGGTGTGTTAAAATTAAACTATAGCCCTCCTTGTGTAACGTTAGCTCTGTGCATTACAGTGCTTTTTTACCCTTACAGACAGGTATCCCATTTGAGAAGGTATCCACATGAATTGTCTTCAAGACTTAAAAATTGAATGACATAATTTTTCTGTTGCTTCTTCAGAACTTTTAAAATGAGCACACTGATGTTTTCTAAAATCTCCAAGAATTGAACAATATTGGAGCCCCACAAGGCTGAAGTAACCTTTTTTTCACTGTCCACAGCCAAACTCCATGACACGTAAGCCCGCTGAGTTGCAGACAGTCTTCTTATTACAAGGGTATACAGTGCCTATCACAAGGGAGACATAACTCCTGGCTCTTCCTCTGTGGCTTTTTTATTCTCCCTGAGCAAATATGTTCTTGTCAGCACTGCATCTATGGTTTGGCTGGGTGTAACAGGATGGCTTCTGTATTCTTTCATTGGTTGGCCATTTGTGTTGGAATTAGCATTTGTCTAGTCATCTAAGACACACTGTCAACATCTGGAAAATTTCAGTACATTGGGGATACAGAGTTTGTACTTTTTCCTATGCTTGTAACATTGCCTATATCCCTTAATGTGAACTATTTTTGTTGCATTTTTAACATGAACTTATTGAATGTGCTGGTAGACTGATAATGATTCTATTTTATCATTTTATACATCTATATGTACAACATTATTCTAAAGAACATGCTTTCCAAGAATTTCTTTCACCTACTGTTTCAATTATGGCTATGAAATAATTCTCAAAATAGATGGTCATAAACATTGTGGGTGTCTGGCAGGAAGTTTTTTTGTGGCTGACTACAAGAATCAGGAAAGCTGCAAGACTTCACTCAAAAAACATGTTCAGATCTAAGACGCCTCCTTGACACAGGGCGTTTTCAGGATTGATTCTTTCCTATGAATCTCATGAGCATTTTCTATGAAAGTCTAGGTGGAATTTTACATCATCAATTATTTTATGCCATGTGAGTCTTTCTCTCTTCCATTCTTACTGTTCTGTTGTCCACAGCATTGATTTTTTTCAGGTCTTTGCAGTTGATTTAGTAATTTATGTACAAACACTGTTTAATTTTTAAAATGGGAAGTGAATCCAGTTCCTTAGCTCTTTTTAGGTGAATTAAAATATTAAGTACTCTGATAACTTTAGCATACCTTCAAGTTTAGAGCATTAGAAAATCTGTTGGCAAACTTTGTTTGTATAGTGTATCACATTGAATGAGTTACTTACCATCTTTATTCTATAGTTGTCTTCCCTATCAAACTGGGGAGAATAATTCCTACCAGTCTCATAGGGATAAGGTCACTTATGTAATATGTTGTACAGCTCTCTGTATAAAATATAATGTGTGACTGTCACTCATTACTATTAAGACCCATTGTTTCGAAGCAGATCTCCTTTCAGATAATATTTTTTTAAAATGTGAGTTCATTGACATTAAAAATATCTCTCTCTGTTTCTGAATTTAACTGCAGATAGCACTGAATTATTATTAGAGAGAGCTAAAATGTCTTAAACTATAAGGAACTTTCTTTTTTTTAATGTGAAAAGTGAATTTAACTAATGACCTGACATAGGAAAAAAAAAGAGACCGCAAAAACTTTGGTACATTACTCTTGTTCAAATTGTTTTTAAACCTCATGTTTTCTTCAGTCTTCAGAGAAATCTTCCATAAATGGCTCTATATGCTCAGAGTAAATCCTGTCATCATACACTAAAATCCTTTTTCTTTAAGAAAAAAAAAAATAAATTAAGCAGTTGAATAATAAAAGAACAAATACAAGATTCCATAAAACCTTTTTTTCACTGTTTTTTTTTCCAGTTCATTCTAACTCCAGACCTCAAACAACAGAGTTTTAGTCATTTGCAACTGTGTATGATTCTTAACACTTGTTTATAATCAAGAGAAATCCTGCTTTGATGATGAGTTTCGAATACAATGTGAATGTAGGCATGAAGCGCTCCCACAGTTCCTCAGGAAACTGTCCCACCACGCTGGCTGGCTGGAGGGATCTCCGCTATGATCGCACAGAGCAATGTGTGGCCATCACAGGGAAGGAACTTGCTCATGACCTGCTGGGTGGAAATCTTCCTGCATCTCCCTCCACCCAAAGAAACCAAACCAAAACAAACTTTGGGATGCTCTGCTTACAAAAAAAAAAATGTCTTCCACAAAGCTCTACTCAGATAATAAGCTCAGAAAGTCTTTACAAGCACTCCTTCCTCTTCTATTGCTGTTGCCTGCCTGACAGCAAAGACCGAGCCTGAAGATCACTGCCTTCTGAAACCTGTACAACTTGTGGGACACGTCAGTCTGGAGTCCTATACAAGCGGTAGTAAGCCATGGCTTATGGCAGGTTTTAGGGAATGTTGGGAAAGGAAGAGGACAGAATATCTCTCCCTACTGTTTCATGGAATAATCTGTTTTCTCTGCTGAATGACAGTAGGTGTTAAAATAAGAGAAAGACCAAATACCTTAACAAAGTTAAATTCAAAGAAGCAAAAAGAAAGGAATGGTTTAATGATGTGAAAAATAAGCTTTTTGAATCCGATTTTATACCAGGGCTGCAGTAAAAAAAAGGGTGTCTTGCACCAAGGGAATAGATGCCATCTCAGGTGAAGAAGCAACATATGGCTGCAGCTCAGAGTCTCCATCTAATTATCCTTTTACAATCAGGTCACAATTTAGGAGGATAGAGAGGAGGTAATAGCGAGTCTGTGTCTCCTGTCTGCTGAAGGCATCTGTGCAGGTAACAAATGAGCAAATGTGGGCACTGAGTAGTTGAAGAGTATCTTGCGTGCTGAGAACCCATCTATCTGAGTAGGCATGGTTGGTTTGCATTAGGCAGGCTGCCCGCAGCTCATTGGGATGGGCTGTCTGCATGGTGCTTGTTAGGCAGTCCCACCAAGAGGAAGTGGAGCAAATCATAAGCAAAGCTGCTTTGGAGAACTCTCTTTCTGAGCCCTTACAGCTTGTTGGAAGCTGCTTGTAATGTCAAATCTGCAATCTAATAGAGAGTCCCCCTGCCAGAAGGTGGAGAAAATATTTAAATTCAGATAGATATAAATGCATATACTTGTAAGGAAACATATCGAGTAGTTACTATATTCCCACAGTAAAGAGGAAAAAGATAAAGGGATGTACAGTTAAAAAAGGGAAGAAATTAGGGAGGTGAAGGAGAACCAGTCTGGATGGAAAACATGCGTGAGAGAAAAATGGAAGCAGTGAGAATCATGTATGCATCAGCTAACACTGTTTAAAGTTAGGCTAGTAGTTTTTTGGGCAAGCATGCAGGTGAGTTACTTTGGTTTTGCTGTTAGGATTTTTCCAAAATGCTGATCATCTACATGTTGCCTGAAGTTGAACAGAGCCACAGAGTGTAATGGACTAAACAAAGAGACAGGCTTTTGCTACTTAAATAAAAGCCCTGACTTTCTCGGTAAATAGATTAGTATTATTTTTCTGATTTTTTTCTAAATAAAGAAAAGGAAAATATTTCACTCCTTGAGTTCAAACACCTAAGGCAGAAAGCATTACTTCATCAGACATTTAACTAGTTAATAGTTAACTATTTTAAGAAATAATTACTAAGAGCTCTCTCTGTTAGCTGAATGAGTAGCTACCTTTGGTGCTCTAAAACATGCCTGGAAAGTCTACAGAGTGTGTATGTGTGTAAGGAAGAAGTAAGGAGAAGTACTAAAGAGAAAAATATTCTGATTAAATATCCAACACCCATGGCCAGGCCTAAATGCTGACATAAAAATAAACATGGCAACTATTTCCTAATGTAAAATGTTTAGTTCAAGTTCTGATCCAAAAAGTTTGAATTCTGTTTACAGCTGATATTGCAAGCTGGCTAACTCTATTGCCTTCAAAATCACTAGCACCATAAAGCAGAATGAGAATTCAGTGAGACAGATGGTACAATTCAACTTGGTGCACTTAAAAATGCAAAAAAAAAAAAAAAAAGAAAACAAAAAACCCAACTCTCACCCAAATCCAAGCAAACTGCTTTTAATATTTTGCATTGATAATTTTTCCTAAGACACTAAGAGGCAACAAGATTGCATGACATTACAAATCCATAGAGACTGTTTCATGCATTCCCTCTGCTCCTAATCTTACTCTAAAAGATCAGAGTGAATTATCCCAGGCTTCAGGAACATTAAAACCCCAGGACACTGGTGACTCGAAGAGAGCAAGAGTTGATCATAAAAATCAATGTCAACAGTCTGTTTTTTCTCTGTTGACAACTACTAGTGGCAGAGTGTTGATTAGTATCCTCTCTTTCCCTCATTTCTCCATCCATTCACTTATTAGTTCAGAATCAAGTAGCCAAATTGATGTTAAGATTTCAAACTGCTTTGTGCCATCTTTCTCCTTTTCTTCTATCCTAAGGAGTCCTAGTCTCACACTGGACCCTGACAGAAATTAAACTAGTTTTATTTTAGATAAATCCCTATTAACTTTAGTTCTTGTTATCAGAGAAAATGCACTGCCTCCTCCCGTAGCATCAGTGCAACTGCTGCTGACAGCATCTCAGCTGTCTTGCCCTCGCCCTGAAAGGCACTAAGGGGGCGACCGTGGGACTCTGCTTCTCTCTCTTTGTCAAAGCGAGTGTCTAGGAGCTGCAGTGCTGAAATTTTGGTGCTGTCAGAAAAAAGAGCTTGTGACAAGCGCCCCACGGCTCCAACAGCTCTTTGAGCACACCTTGTCAAATACACATATATTTTCTCCCGATGTCAGCTGTGCCGTGAGTCCTGTTGGTTAAAAGACATGTTGTTGCAGGGTTTTGCTGAGGAAATATAATAAGTTGTCTCACTGATTTTTCTGGCTCACTACTAGCTTAAAATAGACAAGTATATTTTTTATGCTATGTGCACTTACCATCCTCCTTTCTTTTTTGATTCTTTATGGCAGTGTCTCTTATTTACACCTGAGTGATGGCTTTACTGAATAAAGGAGAAAAAGGGACATAGGAGGGATGTACTGCTGCCCTGTGACTTGGTAGCCACTTACAATCCCTTGTCTCACCCATAGTAGAATAATGCTCTCCATCTCCATGCTCATCTTAATTAAGGCAGTCACCAATGCTGTTTGTAGACTTTCCTTCCCAAACTAGCTTGGCACAGTCTCCAGCAGCAGCAAACTCATGTTTCTTGAAATGGCTGGAAAAAAGGCTCTAAGCAAAGTCAAGACCCTTTATAAAGAAGAGGACCTCACTCCTTTTCCCATTCCCAGTGATCAGGATATTTGCTCCTGTCTTTTTGTTTCCTTGCTTAATTTTGAGAGGTAAAATGTGTGGGTGATGGGGAGATTGTCTCACACTGTCTGAAGGAGGTAAAGTTCAGTACCTCAGATTTGGAAGAAAGAGAAGGAAGAAGGAGATTTTATAAAAAAAAACCAAAGCCAACTGTCTTTAGTCACTCTTTGCCTTCCATCCTTCCCGTGCTTCGTCTTCCCAGAACACAGTCCTGCTGTCTCCAGGTGCAAGGAACAAACTATTATTAGATGCTGCAGAGCACTGCCGGGGTCCTCCATGTTTATCTTGAGCTGTTCTGTTGTCTTTCTTGATTGCAGAAACATGACTCTGCTTCTTTCCTGGCTGCTTGTACAGAATTTCCCAGGCTCTTATGCTCAGGAGTAACTTCTACCACCCTGTCCTTCTTTCTGCAATCAATGTTGATTTTGGTTGCTTCAACTCGCTCCATGGATCATTAACAAATGGAGCTGCAGAATTTCTAATGTGACACTCTGTTGAGCCTTCATAAATACACAGTCTGAAATCCTGAAGGATATTATTTCTCTGATAGTGGAGCTGCCTGTGTTACAGTTGTATAAGAAATTGCACAGTCACTGCATCCATCAGAGTTCTTGGGCATTTTTCTTTACAGTTTGCAAAAATAATAAAAAATCTGATACAATATGTAAGAATGTTTCTTTTAAAGACAACTGCAAAATGCATTGCTGTTTAAATATGCTCCAGTTTATTTAAAAATTGGAAACAATCCCATGGTTGCTGCTTTTTTTGCCTTTTCCCCTGACTTTTTTTAGGTGGCCTATGTACAAAACATAAAGGTAACCGAATCCAGAGAGTATTTAAGTATTAATATGAGCCCCTGAAAATAAGATACTGAGTCTCAAAAACCTAAGACCCACACTTTTGTTCACTGAATTAAAATAAAGAAAAAAAAAGAACTCTGCAATTATAGGTCATGTGCAATTACCCGGAAGGTCAGACAAAAAGCTTTTGAGAGAAACTTGTAGGCAGTGTGGGTTGTTGGGGAAAGAATCTCACTTAATGGAGCCCCACAGCACAAACGTGTGAGGCTGTTTGCGATAACCTTGGAGTGTTTGATAAGAAATGTAAGATGCTTTTGCTCTGAGCTACTTCTCCAGCTCTCCACCAGTTTAGCATGGAGTCAGTCCCCCTGCATGAAAGCTTTCACAATTTTGCCATACATTGCACCCTTTCAGAAGTCCCCTGCAGCCTATCTGTTTGTTCTCTCGGGAATTTG
Source organism: Chlamydotis macqueenii (assembly GCF_036417535.1). NCBI lineage: Eukaryota > Metazoa > Chordata > Aves > Otidiformes > Otididae > Chlamydotis > Chlamydotis macqueenii. Next base: position 137,252,693 of record NC_141556.1, read on the forward strand.
AAAGCTGCATAACACCAAGGCCTCTGTCCCCTTTCCATGTATGCTTCGCTAATGCTCTCTGAAACAGCTTTCCTGACCAGCTAACGGATTAAAGCTAAAGAAAACCAGAGACCACCAACTTTGTCCCTGATGCTAACCAGAGGAATTCTCTAATCAGTCAAGAAACATGAACTTCCAATGTCCAATGTGTGCTGGGGCCTTATATATTGAGGGCTCAGAATTAGACCTCAGTAACATGTGAGGCATTTTCTAATAGTTTCAGTGGAATGAATCCAACCTTATTCTAAGAGTTAATGGACTCAAGTCTTTAGCATACTCTTTGGAAAATGACCTCTTTTGTACGGTGTGACACCTCATGAGATGGGGTACCGAGCCATGGAAGACTCGAGAGAGGATGGTAAATCAGGGCTGTATGTGCACGGCACTTGTAATGTTTCCAAATGGTTGCCAAACAGAGTTATGTGAGGATGGAGTTTCCCTTTTCATGGAGAAAATAAACCTTTCAGTTAAATATTTAAAAAAAAAAAAAGCTGTAATTCAGAACAGAATTTATGAGAATCTAATTTTTTCTTCTTTATCAGACTTAATTTCCATGACTCTTCATTTTCTCACTTCTCAGTAGAAAAGGAATTGCTTGCTGTGATGTGCTTTGAAGAAAGACAACCTCAGCCAATTGAGGAGTAGAGGAACATGAAGTGCTCAAATGCAATTCTCCAGAGACACCACTGCTACATCAGATTTTTTACATTCTTCAGTACCAGATATACTATTTTTAATATGAATTTTCAACAGAAATAAACAGTCAACATTCTGCTTTTAAACATATACAGATTAAAAATGTTGTTCATCTTTATTTCTTGTGGAAGAATAGCTTTTTAAGGAAACTTCCACCTCCTACTGTAGCATTTTCTTTCAGTGTAGCTGTATATTCCTACACGATCCTTTGAGAGTAATAGGACTGGATTGCTCTGGGCAGTTGTTCGCCCTGAGGAAGTGAGTGCTAGGTGGAAAGAAGCAGAAGTGTCTACTTCTGGTGGCTCATGTGGGAAAATAAAGTGAGTGCCAAGTTGACAAGACACCTGAGTGTGTCTGATTTGTCAAGAGACTCTGCTGCCATCAGGTAGCTTCCCCATCAGTCAGTCTTGCCTGCTCTTACAGGGTTGCCATCTCATTAATTTTAATAGGGTTGCTTGCTTGGCTGTGGAGGTCAACAATGATTAAAATTGTTTCAGACTGTTGCTGATAAACTGGAGCCCAGCTGCAATCCTAACGAGAGGTCAAGAAAGGTCGTGAATCAGATCCTACTAGTTTTGGACAATTGGGCCAACTGTTGTCAGAAGAAGCGGGAATGCAACTAATAAGCTGTTACAAGTGACCCAATAAACAAGTTAAAAGGAGGCAGCAGAAATACCAAGTCCTGTGTATAAAGACCATAGTCAGAAGGATTAGTTATGAGGCCCCTAGTACCAGTACTGGCCTTTCTCTTACTAGGTATTACTCCAACGAGACACCTCTTTCCCTCTTTCTGTCTTTTTATGACACAAGCTGTAGCACTAGATAATTGCACCTCAGGTAAACATCCCAGGCTCACTTTGCAGTCAATAGAGAGAAAGATGGCCTTCTAAGTGCAATTCATCATTTTGTAAAATCTCAAATAAGCCAGATGAATCACACCCTAGAGGTTTTCTCCGTTGACTGCAAATGAAGCTTAAGACAATTCAATAATCTCAGGTGCAGATATCTTCATTGTTACTATCCGGAGTCAGGAGAGATGAATCTCACTGAAAGGTACCGTACTTGTGAAGATGCTCTGGTTTTGTTAATGGAAAGGCACAGACTCAAGGAATGTGTTCTTGTATTAAAGACATTAATTTCTAGCCAAATCTGATGGTCTATATAAACACTGCATGAGGAAACATGTAAATGCAGAGTTCCTAATGTGGTTCCCCAGTCACAGGTCTTTGCTGGAAATAGACCAAGCTGTTGGAGAAAAAACAGTACTTCTGAACACCAGCTTCTTGCACGAGCTTCACAAGAAAAGAGCTGGTTGAATCTGGAGAGATCTTCAGTGACAAGCTTATGATGTTTGTTTGGGCCAACATGCTTGCCTGCCCAAAAGCAAAAGAAGCATAGTAAAAACAGACAGCAGAAGTATCTTTCACTGATATTTCTACCCAAATGGCTCTTTTTCAGAGCCCCACGTCTTCAGGCTAAATCTTAGCAAGCTGAGAGCTACATGGGTAACCAATAAATAAAAATGCAAATATTACTTTCTTTTAAGGAGAAATTGTTAATTAGCAGAATCACAAAACCAGTACAAAAGTAAACTACATATCACTTCCTTTTTTTTTTAGCCTAGGAGATGCATAGACGGACTTTTAGAGGGCACAAGATACAGTTTTGCTTGGATGTTTTTCACGGTACTAATTTTGTCTTCTTTGGCTGGAGAATCTTGTTATGTATCTTCAGGGGATAAACCTTCCTGTAAGATTTCCTGACATTAGGTGTCTCTGAATTTCATGTGAGAATGGTTTTTTCTTTTGGAGTTTTGGTGTTACTGCCTCTGATCTCAGCCCATTCCTAACTGCTGAAATCAACAGAGCTGGGTGAGACAATTTTGAGCTTTAAAAAATTTACATTTTGAGGCTTCTTACTGAATGTGAATATCTCATTCCTGAAACAGGGGCTCGGCTTCTTCAGGTGGTTTAACACTTTGCCAAACCTCTATGGTCTCTGCTGAGTCGTTTGCGTAATGACTGTCCTCAGCTCTCACTTGCTCAGGCTTGTGCAGGTAGTGTTATGTGTGAACAGAGTTGTGAAGATAGATGCAAAGGTGACTACTGACAGCTCAAAACAGTTTAGATATGTGCATGCTACTTATAACTGAAGTAAAGATGTAAGCAAAGAGATATAAGACAAGGGTGATACCAAACATCTGACTACTGGCCTAGCATTGCAGATTAAAATGAGGTCAAATATTGAAAGGAGCCAGGAGACTACTAGGCAGAAGAGCTTTATGATAACTGGTGATACAGCTCATACTGCTAGTGCTGGCTAGAAACTGAAGAGCTCTTTCATGGAAAATTTTGTTTTTCCTAAACTTCCTGCAAAATAAACAATCCCAGCCTAATTAGTTATAGCAATACCATATGTGCAAAGAGAGTGCCTGATCTGAATGCAACTTTTGATCCTCAACCAGTTAGAAGTCTTGACCAAACTACCTCAGAAACCCCACACCTTGTATTTGTTTTCAAATACTCATCCAATCCAAAGATTTTCAGATGGATGATGTTAACCTCAACATACTGCATTTTCAAATTATTTTTTAAAAATGGGATTGTTTCCAAATAGTTCAGCATACACAATGTTTCTCAGCTCCAGAGAGTAGCTGGAAGCAACTGTTAAAAAATCTCTATGAGAGATGTAGCTGGGCATTTAAGGATGACACATTTCACACTAGGTCAATTGAATAAAAACATCAGTGTTTGACCTTGTTTACTCCCTTGATGAGCTATCCAAGTCTGTCCTCCTATCCCAAAGCTGTCCTACCTGTATTAAATATCTATTTTTGGAAGTGACGAACCGCCCCTTAAGGTCTCTCTCTCTCTCAGGTTAGGTGAGATGAATTGAAATCTAAAAAGTCACCTAGTAATAATTTGCAAACTCAGAATGCTGCACTCAATCTAATTAAATCTAGCAGCGTGCAATAATTTATCTAGCCTTGACTTCACCCTCCTTATGTCAGTCACATTATTCTCTGTCTTTCAGCAGACACCAAGCTGTCAGCAGACACCTCCACCACAGGGAGGTTTGGGCCAAGAAAAAATTTTGGGACCATAAATTGACAGAATTCCCAAGCAAAGATATTTTGACTCTGATATCAAGAACAAGAGCAAGCAGTCAAAGACAGGAGAGTAGGAGAAATGGGAAAGTCACCTTGCAAAAACATAGGAAAAGCATAGTAGCTATGCTTACACTTCTTCAGGTTGTCCGTGTCTGCTGTTCACGTAAGGAAAGTGATATTTAACATCATGATTTGCAAGACAGCTGCAAAAATGAGTTTCTATAGCACTGCTCTAAGCTGTGGCCATGCTGGAGGTACCAGACAGCAGGATGAGGTATAGCTGAATGGGGACAATCTCCTACATATGCAGGTTTGCACACTTTGCTGCGATAGATCATGTCATTTCCATAAAACTGTGTTGATTGTCCACATTTTTGCCCATTGACAAAGAATAAATATTTTGAGAAATAAATCCCCATTCCCTAACATTTGATTGCAGTAGCCCAAACTGACAGTGGAAGCTTTGGGCTAGAAACCCCAGCAGCATACTTCCTCAGTTCGCCTTCCACATCCTTTCTTTTAACAGGTTTATAAGGTCACAGTAAACACACACAAGGTCTTCCTTCAAAGTCATTCCCTTGATCTGCTGTGCACCCATGTGAGATTGCTCGCGGTTCTGATACCAAGTCTCCTGCTGCAGTTTTTGGCTGCTGTTCAGCAGGCAGCATTTAGTCTAACTTTTTTTTTCTTTTTTTTTTTTCTTTTTTTTCAAGTCTACCTTTTATTTTCTTCTTTTCTTTCACATCAGAATTTGTATTTGAAAGAACTGCCTTCTAGTATATTATAGGATAGAGGAAATCCTGATCAGTGGTTTAATGACTTCTGGTCTGAGTTGGTTTTGTGGTGGTTTTTTTTCCCTCTTTTAATATGATACTGAAAAAGAACATCCTAGACTTCCCTGCATGGTTTTGTGAAACATTTACTGGCATTGAAAATATTTTATGGATTCCAGCCACTACTGCAATATCTTTGATCTGAAACTGGGACTACTCCAATAAACACATTCTCTGTGCATGATGCACTGTATTTCTTTTTCACCTGGTCTGTTTCATTTAAATGCTTTCCTCTCTGTACCTCGCTTTTAACTCTTTAATATTACCATTTTAAATGTTATGCTCTAACCAGTCCATATTGATTTTTCTCTGCTTCTTGAAACAGTGATATAAAGCAAGAAATAGTATAAAAAATTTACTTGGAAGACATGAACAAAACTGGCTTGAGATGAGAAGAAAAGTAGCCTAGATCTCTTGGGACTTGCTTTAGAAAGGTGTAAGGTAAATGCACTTTTCAGTAATTAATGTTACATTTTAAAGAACGCATTGCTGTAGCTAGAAGTCTCAGTGTTGGACAGAAGTGGTTCAGTAACCAGCATGATAAAACAGAATAAGGACATCAGGATTTGCTTCCAATAGTTTCAGGACAGGCACGGCAGCAAAACTGCATTCTAAATGTCAGAATAAATATTCCACGCTCAGAGACCATATCCAACGTATGCAACACTGACCTATCGGTTACACCAGCCATTTGTCTACTGCATTCAGATTCTGGGTTTTAAAATGAGATGGTAATTACAAATCAAGGTTATCAAGCAACAAGTAAGGAACAAAACAAACCTGCAGGAGAACAGTTAGACTTTTGAAAAGAAAAATTGCAATTCAGGAACACAGCAGCCACCAATTTATTTCTTCTTGCCATGATCCATTTTCACCTCAAGAACAGAAGATTTCTTTCTAAGGGCTTCCAACAAAGGGTGAAATCTTTACATACACAATCATCTATCAAGGATAAAATTAGACATTTGGAAAAATGTTGAAGTGCCTTATACCAGGAAGGAAGACGTTCCAAATAACTTGCTTTCGTACTTCTAAATGAGGCAGGCATATTTTCCCATTCCAGTTACTTTCTAAACCCTTTCATCTTTTTGCTGACATCAATGCATTTTTTTCCACACTAAACTAGGAATTCAGTCAACAACAGACACTCAGATGTGATTTATCTGACCAGATGCAGATGTTTACCTCCAAGTTGGATGTACATACATCTGGCTGTATTACCCAGCAAGGACTTAACAGGTGAAATTCATACGGAAACTGGTACCTCGCTTCATAAGCTATGTTTCTATGCATGTATGCATGCTACAAGAGCCAAATCCTAGGATTGCCTCTTTCTTTGACTGTGAAAAGAGGTATGTGTGAGCAACCCAGGTATAAACTTTTTTATGGTAGACATCTCAAGTCAGATAGGATGAATCCCAATGACAGAGAGCGTACCCCAGTCAACGAATCTCATTCAAACAAAATACACAGAGTTTTGCAGGTTGGAGGGTAAAATCAGTGTTTTGTCCAAACAGAAAAATCTTCTTGTCCCTCTTCAGAGTTTTCCTACCTACTGTGCCCCAGGGACAAGGGCAAGAAAAATCAATACATTATAGCTACCTTCTATTGAACTTTCCATCTTTGAAGCTATGGTCCTTATTTTCCACCTTTCTGACAAGGTAGTGATACTACGCTCATGCAACTGCATGTTTGACCATAAAGCTCCAACAAAACAGCCTACCATTTATTTCAGGTTTTGTTTGTCTTTTGCATTAAAGATATGTTAGTATCAAATAAATCCCAAAAGCTAAGAGACATTTTGCCTTCTGGGACATTGCTGCTATTGCTGGCTCCCTCTTGGAGGCATGCCTGCATCCTTTCTGTTAGTATTCCCAAACGTGCTGCCTTTTAAGCTTTTTCCCTCTTTTACCACGTTTGACAGCACCGTCTCCATTTCAGCCTCAGTGCATTAGCGAGGTTGTCTTGCACAATACAGTGAATTTCTGTCTGGTGTGGGGATATTTCCTGGGTAAAACATACGATGATTTGTCATTCAGGCTGTGCTGCAAATTTGAAGGCTTTTATTACACCTGACAGCTGTTGAAGAGGGCGGCTGGGAGGAGGGAAGAGCTGCCTGGTGTCCCAGGCTGGCTCGTGCTGGAGGGAGCGACCCCGATGCCGGTTGTACACGTGTGGCCACATGCCACTCCCGGCTGCTCCAGGGTTGTGGTGGTCCCATCACACAGAGCTCCTGCGCCCACTGCCCCCGTGCCCTGTAACTTCATGTAGGGTAATGCATTAAACTAGGATTCCCTTCTGAACAAGGCAGGGAGAAGTGAGAAGTACTCTGGGCTGTTTTCAAAAAGGCAGCTGCCTTTCAAATGCAATCAGCCCCAGATTGTTAAGATCACAGTTCACATGCTAGGTCCTTGTTAGAGGGTAACCATTTTGCCCTTTTTTTCAAAGTAGGAAAGAATAATCCAAGCACAAATTCTTAATTTTCCTGTATAGTAAGGTAGCTATAAATATAACACCATTCTAAATGACAGCTTTAATTCTTTTCACCCAATACTTTTTTCTTCCTCTGCACTAACTCACAGGATGAAGCTCATATCTCTGAAAAATACGCTTGCTGATATATGTATTTGTGGGAAAATACAGGTCCTTGGAATAGTATCTTTAGAATATACAGTGAAGTAATTGAGAAACTGCTGTTACTCTTACATATCTCCACTGGAATACATTTACCTCTTCATGCACAACTGCTTTCATATGCATTTCTTGTGATCTTGATTTTGTTTTAATTAATTTATTCTCTGTTCAAAAAACATGTAGACATTACCACCTGGCTGAGTCTTAATTTAAATATGTAGAATAGAATAAAGCTGAACAGAACAAAATAGAATAGAACAGAATGAGTAAGTCAACGTAATTAATATACGATATTCTAGCATTTATTACTTTTTTAAAGTAATGCTTCACATATGTTAGCTTTTCTCTGTGACCATAATGGATAAAATATTATTTTTATCTTTTTTTAAAAATATGCATATTGAATTATTTCAAAACATTTATAAGTAGTGTGAATTATCGTGAGATCTGTCAGAAATTGTGAAAGTTGGCAATGCTGTTTAGACTACCAAGATCTGACTAATTTTTTACAAATGGTAAGAAACAAGTCTCCCTCAGCCTTCTTTGTTTATTTAGAACAAGAAGCAACAAAAAAAAAAAACCTCAATATTTTATTTTTAATCGTTTATACTGAACTTGTCTAAAAATGTATTAAAAAAAAGATATTTCTTTGAGAGCAGCAGTGTTATTCCTAAATCCTTTGTCTGGATGGCTGAGTGTGGCGGTGCTGGGTGACAGAGTTTTTGCAAACACTGAAAAAATAAGGTTTTGGCCTTCTTTCGAACGGTGTCTATAAACTGGAGTCTTTGCTCGGCTGATTTTGTCTGATCAGACTTTGTCTGGTCTCCCTCTGCATTCAGGGGAGGGAAATAATCACCTCCAGGCATATCCTCTCATGTCAGCTAAAATGCCCTCTCTGGGTGCCCACGTGTCTCCACGGAGGGTACCTTGATGAATACTGAGAATAGATAGACAGCTTTTACAAGGAAAAAAAAAATCAGATGAGATGGATCCCTCCTGATTGATCACGAGGGGAAAGAGCCCTGCCCCAACCCCGAGCCAGTGAAACCTGCTACAATAACTCATCCAGGCTTTAAACAGTCAAAGTGCTGGTGATCCTGCATTCCTCAGTACATGATGTGAAGAGCTTCAAAGAGAGTTTGTTCTTCACTCAGACTTCAGCAAAAATATCAGGTCAAAGGTTGAGGGTTTGTAAACTAATAATCCCCAGATGACAGGAGAGGAGCCCTTACCAAAATTCTTTCCCTGTTTTTTTTTTTTTTTCCTCATTTCTTCACTTCATGGGGACTATGTCAAAAAAATGGTTGAAGGAAGAGAATTGTTAACACAAGCACCAATGCTGAGAATATATTGGGTAAGGAGGGAAAGAAGACGTAAACATTTGCACACATACATTTTAAAAAAAGAAATATGCATGAGCCTAGAAGAGGCTTACGGTTCAACTCATTGAAGACTGTATTAGCATTTGCAGTAATGTTTATTTGTAGTGTTTTCTATTCATCCTTTTTAGTTGTCTCGGAGCCACTTGAATTGTGCAATAAAGAGGGAAAAAAAAGAAATTCAACTGATATCTCTACTTTTTTTGGTAAACGAGTTATTAAAAAATACAGAGACTTTGTAGTCAGGGAATGCAAGTGGAAGGTTTGCAATGACCTGAGGTACTGAAATAGTCTCTAGGAGAGCACTTTCCAGCCAGAGGCATCTGTTGTCTCTCAGCCAGCAGTCCCAACCTGCGCAAGATCAGAAGTTTATCTCCAGGAAGCTTTCTTCAGCTCAAGTTCCAACAGCTCAAGTACCCCCATCTTTGAAAAAACGTGAGACAAAGCAGCTCACTCTTTCACCCATGGTCCCTCGCTCCTTAGTCTGTGAAGGAATCTCTTTACTGGGGTTTCTATATGTGTATATGGATAAAGAAGATATCTGCAGCTACACTAACAGGAAGAAAGCGGCCAGGGAGCAAGCTGTGTGAACGGCAGTGCTTTCCCAATGTAGAGCCACACTTCTCAACACATGTAAGGTGCCACAGAGAAGAGCAGGAGAGGAGCACAGCCACTCCAGCAACTACTGATGTTGGGGAGGTATGAAATTTCTTAACTGCCCAGTGAGACAGAGACTAAAAAGACTGGACTATAGTAAGACGGGACAGTAAATTTGAAAAAACATTGACTTCTCCACACAGTTGGTCTTTGACTCCCATCACAATTTTCGTGGACCATTATGAGCTTTGTCTGAGAGAGATATGGTCAGACTTGATATGACAGTCACTCTGCATATGAGACTCACCAGATCAGCTCATAGGCTTTCTTGCAGCTAGAAATATGGATGAAAAATTGTCAAATGCCCAGTCTGAGCTGGTTATCCATGCTCTACTTCTAACTACAGAGGTGAAGGAAGAAAAAAAAAATAAAAGAATGTTGTTAGCAGCTCCTCTCATGCCATCTGGGAATTATTAATTTGCAAACCTTCATCATTTGACTGACTTTTTGTGCTTAAGTGGGAAATAGCTGCTTTGAAGCTCTTCACAACCTCATATGCTGTGATAACCAGATCTCTATAACTCAGCCTGTCTGAAGCCCAGATGAACTCCTGTAGTAGATTTCACCAGCCTAGGACAGGTTATTTATGTCCATACTGCTTATTCCAAGTGAGAACCATCTTCACTTGCCTAAAAGATGGGCTGCTTTGACCTTTCAGGCTCTGCTAAAAAAAAATGCTAGGACCCTTCAGAGGGCAATTCAGCCACCTGTCTTAGACACCTGTTTCAGGATCTGCTGAACGGCCCTCCCGAGTTGCAGCTCTCCCTCTCTCCCTCTTTCATTGAACTCAGGAAGCTCCCGCGGAGCCGGCCCAGAAGAGGCACCTTCTCCAAGGACTCCAATGAACTACTCAGAAAAAAAAAATGGCAAAAAGAGGTGTGGAAGAGGAAGACAAGAACAGTGGGCATAAAGCTAAAGAGTAAAAGGGTTACGGCATGTAGTGCTCCACAGGTGAAAAAATAATCTGTGCATCCATTCATTTAGTTACACAACTGCTTCCTACACAGCGCTGCTGTTTTTTTTCTGCTGGGGGCTTTGTTCTATCCTCCATCCAAAGCAAAATACTTCAGTTTTTCAGAGAAATAGCTTTGTCTGCAAAATTCTTTGTCTTTTGTGAGCAATGACCAGAAAAATTTGAAGGTAAAGCCACAGAATGATGGCCCCTGTCCACATACTCTACCTCCAACGTAGCCAGTGTGGTTTTCTTTAAGAATAGCAAATTTGTCATATAGCAAATACACGACATGCTCTGTATGGCTTGTCATAGCCAAAAATACATGACAGCGAAAAGAAAGAAAATGCTTAGTGTTACAAAATCAACAGACCTCATGCTTGGAAAAATGTAAGCAATTTATTACTAGTCTAACTGGCATCATTCTGCATGACTGTAAGAAAGCAGGGGAGTTTAATTGTTGGGAAAAAAACAATCAATCTTTTCCTGGAATCCAAAGGATCAAGGCAAAACATGGCATTGAGCCCAGCTTTAATAACCTTCAATGACATATGAACCTTAATATTCCTCAGTAGAAATGTATTTTTTCTTCAAGTACATTTTTTTTTTCTTGTGGACAGATATTTGACTACTGTAGAGCACATGATACACACAAGCTGCCTTCAATACATTTTTTTACAAATTATGGGGTGTCCAGTTCTGGATTAAGAAGAATTTTTTTGGAACAACTGGAAATCCCCGAATATACCTTTTTAAATGTTTTTAAGGATTTTCTAACCCTTCTATGAGGGTTAGAAAATGGGTTACCATTTATCTATGGTAAAATAGATGTATTAATTAAAAAGTAATTTAAGTTGGATAACTGGCTTCTATGGAAATAATGAAATTCCCAGCTCTCAATCTGTAAACCTGCATTGCCCTGTAATATAAGCATACCCAATATTTGACAGATCTGTGATCTTCAATTATTTTTTCCAGTGTATCTGTCCCATATTTCCCCATATATTTTTTTCCCACTGGCTTATCTGCAAGGAAAATCCCAGCTGTTGCTCAATCCAAGTACAACTGAAAAAAAAAATCAGACCTTTGAATTTTTCCACAACACTTCTGCTTCTGCATTTCCTAGATGATGGATGAGGATTGGTTTGAGCCTGGAGTTTTCCTGTGCACTATGCCATGAAAAAGTGGGGGGTGAAACAAAACAGGAGAAATCTCAGCTAGGTTGTGCTGGTTTTGACCTGAGTTTCCTTCTTGTACTCCCATTGTATATACAACAGTTTCACCACTAAATTCCATTCTTGCACTCAGCCAATTAACTAAAGTCAGCTCAAACTGAAATACCTCTGTGAACACATGCAAAGTTAAAATCTGTCTTTTAAGCATCTATAGACATAATAAATTCTGCTGAGAGAATCTAATACACCCTTTATCACATATATGATCCTGGGAAAGCTTAGAAAGAGCCCAGGGGAGAAACATTGGCCTTGTCATTAGCTCTCCCTTCTGTTGTTCTTAGACTCATCCTATATAGGTGCACTCTCATGCAGTTAAGATGTTTTGTCAGAAAACAGAGCTGCATCCAGCTCTGGGGCCCCCGCGGGGCTTGTTAAGAGTAGGTCCAGAGAAGGGCCACAAAAATAGTCAGGGGCTGGAGCACCTCTCCTATGAGGATAGGCTGAGAGAGTTGGGGCTGTTCAGCCTGGAGAAGAGGAGGCTCTGGGAAGACCTTATAGCAGCCTTCCAGTACTTAAATGGGGCTTGTAAGAAAGATGAGGACAAACTTTTCTGTAGGGTCCATTCCAATAGGAAAAGTGGTAATGGTTTTAAACTAAAAGAGGGTAGACTTAGACTAGATATAAGGAACACATTTTTTTTTTTTTATTGTAAGGGTGGTGAGACACTGAAACAAGTTGCCCAGAGCAGCTGTGGATGTCCCATCATTGCAAGTGTTCAAGGCCAGGTTGGATGGGGCTTTGAGCAACCTGATCTAGTGAAAGATGTCCCTGGCCATGGCAAGGGGGTTGGACTAGCTGACCTTTAAAGGTCTCTTCCAACTCAAACCATTCTGTGATTCTATGAAAATATCCCCTGCCTTTTTAAATTTGTGCCAGTATTCTGAGGCTGTTTTATTTCCATTTTGTTAATCTTCCCTATTCCCCTTTTCCTTCTTCCCTCCCTGCCCAAAGAAAAATTCTTTGGGCTACTGGACAATGGAAATTTTAGAAAATGTGATTCTCCAATTCCTTTTTGCATGGAAAAAAAAAAACAAAACCTCAAAAATATGGTCAGAAGATTGGGAAAGACTTTCCTTCTCAATTCTGCTGCTAACAGTAAAACTTGACACGTTGGTGAAATCTTGATACAATGATATCTGTACTAAAAAAATCAACTGATTTTAGCGAGAGCTGCTCTTACATCATATTTTACATCCACTGAGTATCCAAAAATATGATTCTCTGCTGCCAAAAGATAAGAGACTACTCATCAGTATTGATCTAGGTACAACTATTATAACTCTTATCTGAAGGTCCTACAACAGGAAAAACCTCTTCTCTGTTGGATATGTAATAGCTAGTGTGCTATGGCCAGCGATATTTCTTCTGAACTGCAGAACAAACACAGTGTCCTCGATGCTGCTAAACTGCAAAGTTACATGGGTTTGTATGCAATCGAATGAATTTTATTTTATGTTGTTACAACTCTAAAGCCAAAGAAGATACTAATACCAGTGTCAGCGCTTAAAGGTATCATTGCTGGTACTCTACCTGACAGTGCCAAGCATAATATTAATTATACAGGTGCCTCAAGTGACTTGCAGTTAAGTTAAGCGATCAGAGTAGAAACTTGCTGAATTTTGACCAGTTGGAAATGGCTGCTTGCTATCCTGCTGTTTTGGTTGGATTCTAGCATTAAATCAAAGGTACATGAGTGAATGTTTGAAGATTCCCAGTGGGCAAAATCTGTAATATGCCAAAGGGAGCATGAATGACTCACAGCTATTTTAGGAAGAACTTGCTGCGGCAAACTTAAAACCCTTATGATGGATTTATAACTGCATTTATTTTCAGTACTAGCTTCTGCTATAAAAAGGTGTAGAAATTATTTCATCTCTCTCTTGCCGGATTAAAGACCCACACAAACAGGGTAATTTTAAACTCCAGGAAAACAAAATGTAGTATAAAGAAAGGGGAAAATGTTTTCCAATCATAGACCTTTTACAAATTACTTAAAACAACTGATTTCAGCTGATAGTACCCTTGTAAAGTCCAAAGGCATTAGCTGATTATATTGATCTCTGTTCTATTGCACTAAACCACTACCAGCTCCATATAAAATGACCAGAGTTTGACAGCCTCTGTGATGACACGTTTTGAAACCAATCTTTGGAAGCGAAGTTTTACCGCTGCTCATTACCGCCTTTAAACTCAACTGGAAAAATGACATCATGCTCTCACATAGGCAATTATCAATGTTTGCTCTGGGGACCTTTGACTTTGAAGAGAACTAAATGATACGGTTCTTTGCATGCTTAATATCCTAATATTTGCACAGGCTATATATATTTGCACAGGACTGTGTTTATTCAGGTTCCTGTCTGAAGTGGCTAGCTAAAAACAAACCCTTCCTAAAGCTATATGATCATGTCAGCGTGGAAAGATGCCAGGTGGACTATGTCAGGCAAAGCACTTCATATGCTTGTTGGACCCAAGCTGGTTTTGGGGTCTCAGCTGCCTCAAAAAGAGGGATCTTAGGCTTCGCTGCACTTCTCTGTGCAGATGTGACCCAGGGCTGCACTGTTTGGAAGCATCTCAGCTCTCAGTTGTGCATCTGGGCTTTCTGTCTACAGGCAGACGGCCAGGCCAGAGGAGAAGAGTCACGGACCGGTGCGTGCTGCTGTGCCCCGCTCCTGGCTGGAGCTGGGATGCGGTCAGTTCAGAGATAGCCTTTATGTTTTTTATTGGAGATTGAAACTATCTGTAATGGCTTACATGTTTAGCCTGGATTCTGTAAACACTTAAACATTTAGGAATGGTTGAGGCTGTGGCAGCTGTGGTGCTGGACCAGCTCTGGTGCGTGCTGGTGGAGCAGGGCCACACAGGCAAGGAGGGACACTTAAGTCCCCCATTGCACCTTCCCAGCCCAGAGGGTGCTAAGCTGGTGCTGAGTGAAGAAATGAGCACAGAGGAGTTACTAGGAGGTGAACCCGGGCATGTGTACTGGGGGCTGTGGGACGGCACGCCGCGGTGGGGAGGTCTCTTCTCCCTCCCTCCTGCCACGTGGGCCGGCTGCCTGGCTGTGCTCCTCAGGAACAGATACCCATTATCTTGAACTCATTAAAATTGCCCTCACCTCTTACAGCTTTTTTTCTTCTTTTTTTTTTTTCTTTGCACAAACAAACTGTGTTTATCCTCTCTTCATCTACAAAACAAGGGTGATACCCAGCGATACAGTAAGCTCTCAATATATTTATTTTAATACACTGGCCTTTCACTTCTGAAGGTTAGAGAGTTCTCTGGGGGCCAAGAAAACCTTAACAGTGAAATTCAAAGGGACATGGAAATGTTTCAGTTTAGATTTGTTAATATCTTACATCAAAGACTTTTTCACTAGTTTTTCTAGTAAGGCCAATACAGCACATTGTATTCTGGAACTGGGTTTGATCCAAGACATTTCTCCTGTTAAAAACATCCAGCTGACCCGTAGGAAGATGGATGATCCCTCTGCTCGAAGATGCAATACCTGGCCAGGAGGGCTCTGCACTGCGTGAGGGAGGGAAAACGTTAGGGGAGAGTAGCGATCATCAGGATGTGTCTAACCTACTCCATGGAAAATTGTGCAAACACCCCTCCCAGCCTCCCAAATGTGAGGAGCAGTGCGGGCTCCAGGGCAGCCATGGATCCCACGGGATGTATTTCTACCCCAAGGCACCACCGCAGCGTAAAGCAAGGGTGCAGGCTCTGGAGGCAATGCAGGGGGGACTCCTCAGAAATACTGGGACCATTTCAGCGTTAGAAATCGCTGCCTTCAGAAATTAAAGCTGCGACAGGAGCAGGTCCGCAATTAGTCAAACGAAAGAGTGGCTGCTGGCCCCTGCATACAGCAGAGGTACCCAGACCAGGGATGAAGAAATCTGAGTGACTGACACTGTTTTAAGAGGTAGTTTTGAAGAAATGTAAATCTGTCCATAAAATTCCTGGCAGAATCTTTTATTCGCTGAAGAAATTAAGATGCCTCTTGTCCCCCGTTAAAGCTTTATATTGTTTCTGTCACTTAGAGGAGCTGCTGAGACATTTCTTTTTAAAATGTGATATTAAGAAATCAGAGTCAAAGGCACATTGGAGGCTTTTCTATCTGGCTGCTAAATGCCTGTCTGAGAAAGTATGCAGCTCTATTCTTAGGGAGGAAATGGTTTTATGGATTAAAATTCAGAGGATAAGGTAAACAATTGCACATAATTCTTTACCATGAAAGATTATTTTCCCCTTCAGTGCAGATTAGTGATTTCACAACAGGCTGATGAAAGAGACCCTCGCCGCGTTTTTCCCTGTGTAGGCTACACAGGGTCTCAGGTGAAGTAATAAAATATGGAAGAGCAGCATCAGAGCATCTGGAGGAGAGAGGGGAGGGGGAGGTAAAGCCAGCAAAATTAGCTTTTGATTGTCAACTATCCCGGCTGGAATTAGATTATGTCACTTGTGAATATTTCATAGTTACCAGCTGAAAGACATCTAGTCAAGCAATTAAAGCCAATCAGGGGAAGATCCGAGTATTCTGCTTCTCAGCCAGCTAATATAAGCCATGAGTTCTATTAACATTTTAAGAAGAAAAAAAAAACAAAACAATATTCTTCTTCCTAAATCAACAGGAAGGAAATGCAGGTACAATTTTGTCAGTGAGCACACGTTGCTGAGTGGTAATTCCCCCTCCCACACCCCCAAGCTAGGGGAACGGCTCAGGGACTCCTATGGGAGGCAATATGCCAGGGAGGGTGGGTGTGCACCTGTGGTGCCCTGGTCCACGCAGGGGGCATCAGGGAAAATCCCTGCTTCCTACCTGACTAAAGCAGGTGAGGATGTTTAGTGAGTTTAGAAGGCTTTTCCCTGAATCCTTTCTCCAAGCTAAATTCCCACTGATGTGAAAGACAATAGTCCAAAGGAGGCAGCAGAAGCAGAGCTTCATGGCCCATTTTTTTCCCCTCCCTTTTACTTCAGAGTGATGCTAGGGCCATGGAGCAGGCTGGTTGCAGTAGAGAGCAGAAACAAAGTTCTTGTTTCCCGAGGACTAGTGCATCAGGAGAAATTCAACCTAATGCTCATTTTCTAGAACAGCATTAACTTCTATGAAGAAATGAATTGTTCAGCTGGCCTCTTAATCTAGATGACAGTTTTATTACAATTAAAATATCACCTCTAGGAGGCCCTTTGTTCACATGTGACAGATTTTATTGTGTTTATATAGGCTAATGAAGCAGAATAAAATTACACAGCTTATATTAAATTTAAATGACTGATTTATTGTATTTAAAACCCCAAATTTATTATGCATGTTCTTTAATGCCACACAAACTACATTAGTTCACTGCTGGTTTATATTCTACTTCAATGATTTGCTCAAATGCATAAGGTTTTGTGAGTGCACTAAAATAAGGTGAGTTAATGTCCAGACAGTTAAAAAAGGAAAGACTGTCTTTAAGCATTTTAGAAGGGTAAAAATATTGTGATGCTAGGTCTAGCCTGTACTTCAGGTCAGTGGCTCTGATTTCATGGCTTACTATCAGTGATTTCACTGAAGGGCTTTAATTTGAAGGGCTTTGCCAAATGAGCTCAACTTCCCACCCGCTCATTTTTGTCGTTAAGCTTTCTTGTTACTCACTTTTCTTGATCTAGCAAACTGTTATTCCCCATTGAACATGCAGTTCAGATGGTCCCTACTGCATACAATATTTGATAGAAAGGAGCAGCAAATACTCAGGTTTCCTTGTAAATACTGAGCTGATCACCATAAATCTGAGTACAACCTGATTCACATTAATATTTTCTGATGCTGGAATTCCTCTCACTTTACTTCAGATTTCTGTCCCATAGATGCTTACAGCTCATCTATTTACTCCATTTTTTCTTCCTTTATTAACAGAGAGATAGGCAGTGAGATTCACTGGAAATGTATTTTAGATGCTGACTTTAGGATGAGGTGACCTGTGCTGTATTTAAAAATCCATTCCTTTCCATACAGAGAAAGCCAAAGGTGGTTAGTTCAGATGTAGAGGACATCTACAATACAGAAATCTGTTTAGTCAGATTAATCCCATGGCTAATATCTGAAATATCACTAAACTATGTTCCAATCACAGTTAATACTGGTAGCTTTTATTGTCAATATAAGCATAAATGAAAGACTTGGCATAAAACTTTTTTGCAAAAATAAGTGGAATCACTGCCATTAGGGTGTATCAGACTTAATTCTAGGAAGCTTTAAGTCAACTAATAAGCGCTATTTAAGAACAGTAATTTTGCTGAAAACTTGACTTTCAGGAATAAATTAATTTCATATATGCAGTTTTAATCTGATAACCATTTTTGGCCAGAGGAACGACAGAAGAAGAATTTCAGAAGATCATTTTTCTTCAACAGCAGTGCTTGCTGAGCTCATGACATCACTGATTTATTTTCCTTTGTAGCATTACCATATATTTAGCTGGGCTTTCCACTTTGGCTGTTAGCTTACTGACATATATTGTTTCATATGTAATACTATGGGGAAAGAAAGATATTTGGGATGATTTTCTGCTCACTTATTAAAATGGTATGACCAAGTGAAGAACTTAAAAGATTTCCGTGATTAAGTGTATTGTGTAACAATGCAGATATTTGTGGGTATGAGTAAGCTGGAGCCAGGAGTCAGCTTTAGTTTCTAGGACTTTAAGCAGGATGATGAGTCTCACTGCCCTTGTCCTTCAGGGTCTGTAGGATCTGCAGTCCATGGATTTGTCTTGGCTGTGGGTGGCATCCACTCGTTTCATCAGCAGAAAGCTTTGTGTAATCTCCAGGACTCAACTGTGCCGGCATCAGCTTCTGTTCAGTGTAAGCAAAGATTCAGTAACTTACATTCCCTTGTGGTGCCTATTTGAACTGTAGAAAAGTAAGTTTAAGCAGGAAATAAGGTGGAAATAGGCTCCTAGCAGATCTTTCCTACTTCTTGCTAACTCCTTGTTGAGCCACAAAAAAACACGTAGGCTCACAGACTTGTTAAGTATCTACAATGTACAGGGATTTGGCAACTGCCATGCATCAGAGGCAGGGAATTCCAGCAAACACGATCTTCTCTAAAATATAACAACTCTGATTCTGAAATACTTAGTTTTTATATCTGATATGAGGAGCAGCTGTGTCTGGTCATAGAAGTTCAGCGTGAAGTTTCCTCTGCATGACTCACTTGAGGAATTAACACTTCTCTCCCATTGAAATTCCAGTGAGAAAAGTTAACACACCATGTTAGAACACACAGAACACAATACCAAAATATACAGCTGCTTTAATATACCATAGTCATCCTCTCTAAAATCAAGGGGTCAGGTTATGACCCGTCCTGCTCCAAAGGGCCTAGACCAAAGTCCCATATGTTGCCCCTTTCAATGTTTCTAGCCCAGCGACAGATTTGTGTCTCTAAGATAGGTCCAGGGTCCTGCCCATGGATCGCAGAAGCCCTGGCAATCCTGGAAAGCTCATTAGTGAAGAATATGAGTTGCCATGGGAGCCTTTCTTTTATATATATATATATATATATATATATATATTTTTTTTTTTTTTAAAAAAAAAAAAGACATATGTTTTTGAGTGGGGGAACAATATACTTCCTCCACGGAGCAGCATCACCTGCTCTTTGCTATCTAACTTGTCTGGCTTTTGTTCTTTTCACTCTGCATAAATCACAGTATCCAATGAGCCTTAAAAGCAAAGTTATTCCTGTATGCTAATGATGAGCTTGCCTGCATGGCATTGTTAAATAATGTCTAGGTAAACTGTTCTATTTTGCTCAGATAACTTGTTCTAAAATAGATACCAGTTTGCAATGTAGTAAAAGATGAAGAATTTGTGACAAAAAAGGAAAAAGTTCTTTCTGTGAGCTTGAGGTTTTTTTACTATCTATCAAGGAAGGGTCTTGTCTCTGTGTATGGATCAGCTATAAGCTGGACACAGTATCCTTGAAAGTGATGAAGCTGTTCAGAGTTAGAGATACGAAGAAGTCTGCAGAGACATCTGATGCTTTAGACATTGCATTGCCACACTCACTTGGGCAAAATCTGCTAGATAGGATTTTGCTGGTTTCTTTGTGGCAATGAGTAACTTCCTAGTTTCTTAGAATAGCAAAATTAAACATTCAAATATGTTATTGTCTGCTGTTTTCCCCCTTATTTTTATGATGTGGTGAGTGACTCATTGCTTTTTCCTCTGACAAGTTTTGGGGTGTAAGTTGGACAAGACTGTCTCATGGAGAGCCTGAGGACCAGAGAGAACTGTCTTTACTTCAAAATAACTTGACAAGGCCTAAAGGTTTTAAACTTTTGTTGATAGCTCCTGCTATTAGAGATTCCGTACTTTTTTTTAATGCTGCTATTTTCATTTTTCGTTAAGTCATCTGAACTAGGAATGGAAGATATTACATTTTGCAGTTTATGGGCAGAAATCTGTACATTAGCATATTTAATCAGGCCTGTTGCAACCACTGAGACTGTGCAGTCCAGGCTGTGTATGGTAAGGCTATACGGAGCAGAAGTGAATGTGCCAAAAAAGCAGTCAGCCCCTACAGTTGCCAGAAAAGGTGTTAATATTTTCCTCCATCCTAGCAGAAGCTCATTGGGATATGCAAAACTCGTTCGTTAAGCACCACTGCAGAGTGACAGATGCTGACATATATAATTTGACAGCTGCAAATACCAGGTACTAGAAAGTGTCATTTCCCAAAAGTATAAAATAATGGGTCATTATTCTCTGACAGATTAAAAACCAAGTACTATGAATAAATGAATCAGTTATCCTGCGTACTTTAAAAGAAAAATAGAACATTCTTTTTCTTCTTCCAGAAATAAAGGTGATTTCCTTTGTTCTCCTCTCACCTGCCTGCATCGCCATCAACTGCCAACCCACTGATGAGTCGGAGCAGAGAAGGGAGTCACTCACACCACCTACTTAAGGTATTTAAGATCTTTATGTTTCCAGACAAGGGATGCTGATTCCCTAGGCAGCCAGAGCAGAAATGGCATGTGCATCTAGCAGATAGTTCTGAGGAGAGGCTTATGGTCTTTTTGATTGCATGAGAGTCCCAGGAGCACAGGCTAGCTGCCTGATATGAAGGGTGCAAATAGGCAAATACTTGCCTCTTGAGGGTTACCTGTCCTGTTCTGTGCTGATCGACAGGATGCAAGCTGTTATCTGGCCCCAGCTATGAGAAGGGCTGGTGACTCAGCTGTGACTGCTTCTTTCAACTCTTCTTCCTGCAATTCTGAGCCCATGTTTCTACTGCTGGGACACTGGCCACAGTGACCTTCCTCAGGCAGACAGCTAAAGGCAAGGGACCCCTGAGATTTCAGAAGGAGCACCGTTACGAATGTTTGTCTTGCTCAGGGCACCGGGAAAACCATCCACTGGCTGGAAGTGAAGTGCAGGAGGGGAGCAGGGATGGATCATGCTCAGCAGAGCTCTGCTGGGGCTGTGCTTGCTGGGCTTGCCAGAGGGGCTGTGTCTCGCTGGGGGCTGGAGGCATGCTCTGCCTAACGTGGCCTAAGTCCTAAAACAAGCCACTGGGCAGCATTCCCAAGACGAATACACTTAATGCATGTAACAGGGACCTAGCTGATATCAAATCAGTTTCCAGTGCCTGTGTGTACTTAATAGGCTTGCACCTACAGAAATGGCTATCCTGTACCCTGCACTTAGCAGTTAAAACATCGCTGTAACATACCATCTTTCCTTCTTTCCATCTGATTATCAAACCCACTCCCACAATAACATGACATTGCACTAGATGCTGCTGAGACCAAAGGCTGCTTTCCAGCTGAGGCGGTGGATATTCCCCAGTCACAAAAACTGCATCGTTGCTATGGAAAGGAGCATGGCAGACGCTATAGCAGTGCCTTTAAGTCATTGGAGAAGTCACCCGAAGAGACGGTCTCTCTTGATGTCTAGTTAAGTAGGCTCTGCAAGAACCAAGCACCTCTTAGCTGCGTGAGAAGTGTTCTTTGGTGTCTTCTGGGACAATGTATTCTTCTGCGCATTAGCTACTTTCAAAAAGAAGCATTATTTATTCATTTATTTCAGCTTCTTTAAATCTACATGCCTCAGATGTAACACAAGAGAGGGCCATTACAGCTGACAAGTTTGAGCTCTTATACAACGGAGACCCCACAGAATTTCACTCTAATTCCTGCATTAGGGACTTTTTTTTTTTTCACCTTATAAGCACAATCACTCACATGAAAGACAAATAAAATAATGTCTTCACTTGTTCCTTACTGAACCTGTGTTGGTAAGGTTTTTAACAAAATACTTAGAGCTTTTCAATTAATTTTAAACTGTAGCTTACATTATACTGCCAGAATTGTATAGAGATTTACATGCTTTGGCAAATCATGCCATGTTTAAGATCTGTTCTTTGTGCTGATTTTTGGTTATGCTTGCTAAGGTTTTTTGTATAGTAGATTAATCAGAACCATGATAAAACCAACTGGAAAAATAACATTTAAGTTAATAGGCAGATTTCCTATAATCTTTGGAATTCAAGACATTTTTTTGCATGCCTTCTACATTTAGCACAGTAGCCTTCTGGTTTATGACTGGGCTCCTAGGAACTATAATCACATAAATAATAACTAGAAGTTAAAAACAGCATGACTGTACTGAACAAATACGCATAATTACAAATGTGTCTGTATCAGTGGGAGCAAAAGAAAGTGAATATACTTCAAATGTTCAGATTTTAATACCTCATTACTCAGAGATCATAAATATTTGTTAAAGGGATGGATTAAAGCTAACTCTTCCCCTCCCCAAAAGCTATTTGTTTCTTCTCCGTATTTAACAACGGATGGTGGTTCAGAGTCCTGCAGAATTTGTTGAGGTTTTCCCATGTTTTATTCCTAGAAGATTTTATCTTCAAGCTGCCAATCATCAGGCTGAACTGGTTAAAGTGTATATTTATAGGTACTTCACACTGGTCTTTGTGAACACAGCCTAATGCCACACATGGTGTAAGATGCCGGTCTTCCAGCACTAATTCTGTTTAAAGACAGACACTTGGACTGTTGGTTGTTAGTGGGGTATATTCTTGGCTTCAAGAACATACTTTTGAAGTCTTTGAAGATGAGAAGCATTGGAACAAGTTTGCAGATAGGAGATTTCAGACAAAGCCGTGCAGACAGAATTACAGAGATGAAATGAGCGCTTTCCCCAGTCTCTTAATTTGACTTGATTAAGTCAAATATTAAAGAGCCGTTAAATACTGTTATCAATGATTACTTAGGCAAGGCTCAAACTTCTATACATTTATAGCATAGGTAGGATACATGTATACACAGTAACATTGGTTAACTTCCAGAGAATACAAGTAACTTTTTTAGAAAATTCCTATATCATAAACAGTAGAGTTAATGCATTTTTACCCCTTCAAGGGCCAAGACATAAAAAAGGGAAGAAAAATTCAAACCAAGAAGTAAGGTTAAAAGCTTATATTGGGGCAGCTGGGATGCATGCCCACATGTTACCATTTTCTTCTTTCATTTCTAGGTGTTTGTAACTGAAATTTCCCTTTGGTACAGTAGATGGCTATAGTAACAGTATCTGTCTCCTTAGTATTTGTTGGCTGTCTAGTTTGCTTTTGTGTCTACAAAGTAGAAAGGAGTTTTAAAGGCAGTAGCTCAGGATGTGCGATGCATGGAGCGCCAGTAAAGTGGTTGAGACACTGCTGGCAGCAGGAGTCTGCAAAGAAACCATCATATCAGAATGAAAACAGCTGTCTGCCAGCACCATAAACTTTAGGAAATGTTGTGGGTGATTAGTTGCTGCTCCTAATGTGTGAAAGTTGGCCTGTCTGCATATAGGCAAAATAAACTTCCTTTTATTTCTTGCCACTCATACATAGAAATCGCAGGACATTATGGGATTGATTATAAGCCATAAAAGCCAGGAAGTTCAGTTTTAGAGTGAAAACCATGGCAATGACTGTCTCTTTCTATTTGGATGTCATTGAGTGAAAAGCTAAGGTGAAATGAAAAGGAACAGGAAACAAACCTCAAATGGAGAATGGGACAAAACTCTAATGGGAAAAGCAACTGGGTCAGGAAGGAACACTCAAGCATATAATATAAGGCACCTGGCCTCTCTGAAACTTTGGGGTTTTTTATGTAAACCTTAGTGGTACTGGAACAATAACATGAGAACGGTCCAGCAAACTCATTCTGCTGAGTGCCACATAGTCTTTTTCCCGAAAACCAGACATCTTTCCTATTTCCACCATCCCACTAGCTGGAATATTCTGAGTAAACTCCACTTAAATGAAAGCAAAAAAAAGAATCCAGGTTGATTGCAAAGAAGGTAATATAAAATAGGGCTTTTTAAAATTAAACTATTCAGTTACATTTGTCTGGGATAAGTTGTTTTGCAAGTCATTTTAAAACTGGATCAACTGTGACTGTAAATCTGGGAACTTAGCATACATTAAAATTACCCTTGTTTTGTGCTGCAAGGCAGATTGAACATTTTGCTTCTGTGAGGGATTTCTCTTGCTGAATTGATTATGAAATAGATAAGGGCAGAAGGTGGGGCTACTTAATTTTTTTCTTTTATATACCTCTAAGACTTCCGCTTTAAGCAATCATAACAAAGATAAATATTTATATAGTATCTGCCAGTCAATGGCTTAAAAGCACTTAACACACTTTAATATATACTATTGCACAGAAATAGAAAAAAAATACAGTTCTAGGGTGAAAGGTAATTTCTTGCTGATAGCAGTGCTGGAAAACAGAAAGTAAACAGGGTTTAGAGCGAAGTAAACCAGAACTATTCAAACTAGGAATTGACTAGAAGAGCAATGCTAATACTTCCACTGCTGCAAAATTTATCAAGGGGAATTTCAAAGCCTGATTTTTCTTATCTTTCATAAACAGGCTGTAAATCTTATGCCTCACAAAGTAAATGGATGGTTTAGTACTTACTCTAACAAAGGACAAGATTTTATTCTGCCAATTCAGTAAGATACAGCCTTGAAAGAAATGCTAAGATCTGAGCCTAAGTGCCTGCAAGGGGTTAAGAGGTGCTGTATAAATGACTAATGCTTTTGCCTAAGCAATAAAACTAAATTCTTGAGTGGGGGGAGACTGCAATACTTTTGAGTGCTTTTTCCTCAACAAAAAAAAATGTCACAAAAATATTTTATTTCATTTAGCATGATCCACTTCATTGTATTTGTAAGAAAAGTAAAGGAAATGAAGACTTTTACTCTTGGAAATGCCATTTTTGCTTTTTAATGCTAGTCAGCAGCCCAGTGATTTAGGAGCCATCCTCAGGAGAATACCACGACTAGCAGATGATATCAGAAAGAACTTTTTTTTTTTTCTATTCTTACTGGTCAACATTGACTAAATAATTAACAATTTACTAGAGAAAGCTAGGGAGCAGCAGAACCACAGGCCTTAGGTAAAAGTCCTAGAGGTTGTTCCAGAAAGTCACTCTCATCCTGTGAAATGAATATTTAGTATTTGTGGAAAGTAGGACACCTCCGAGAGGAAGGCATGAAGAAGCCCTGCCTCCAATGCCCTGTCTCACAGGACAGATTTATTTCATAAACATAAGCAAACTGCTAACTTTTGCATGTGTAATCTTATTTATAGCAGAATTTAACATTTTTTCCTTTCAAGCCAGTTAGAAGATTTTTCTGTTTTCTGGAGAGACTATTTTAAGAACCAATTTAAATATCCTAAATGATCGCGTATATTTCATACAAATATGCTGAATTTAGCTTTTGAAGTAGTTCTTAACTCTTTCACTTCCAAAATAAAATCAACTAAATAAAAACTGCTCTGGAATAAAGAGGCACATTCTGCATTTCACTCTTAGCAGAGACAGACCTCAGTCCAGTGCTGGAAATGTACCTGTTTAGTAATAAGCACCTTTGGTGTCTGACAACTTCAAACGAGATTTCAGAAAATCTCCATCACCTCTCTCAGATCCCTCAGAGTCAGTAGGAATCTATTTACTCACTGCCAGCTGTATTGATGCAAACAAACTGGTACAGGGCAATACGTGCTAGCCAAGAGACTAATCCTGATCCCAGGGTATTCTAGCTCTGTTGGTACAACAGTTACTCTCTGCTATTCTTTCCTCTACCCTTCCTAGGAGAGAGGGATGCTGCTACCCCAAGCAACAAGTTGTGTTGGCTCCTGTTCAGGATCCATGTCTTTCAAAGCCACCTACAGATCTCTAAATAACTGTGCTATTCTTTGCCATGATTCCCTAAGCTTTTGGAGACAGCCTCCAGCACATGGGAGAACTTGATCTATCTTAGCCAAGCCAGCCTTCTGGCACCCACCTCCGGCCTTTTGAGGCTGGTGCTCTGGCTTTGCTGAATGTCACAACCTACTTACTTTCAGGTACACAACCTAAGGAAGAAGCGATGCACCGGAAGAGCAGCACCTGGCTGTAAGACTCTCCTCAGCCTGGAGCGATCAGCAGCTACAGCCTCATCTCCCAAGAGACTGCTGTAACCTTCAGGCTATGAAAGAGCAGACAGAAAAGCAGTCTTGGCCTTTCCTGCTGAAGCTGGGCCACAAGAATGCATGATGCTGGCACAGTATGCAATGGGAAACTCTCCAGGCTAATTGCTGTGCCATTTACTTCAGAGGCGGGAGACTTCAGTTCTGTCCTTGCTCCCAAGCCTGGTGATAAATTTACATTTAAGAAAAGTAAGTAAAATACATAAGCAGAGTTGGGAGATGGGGTGGGAATGCAGAGTTGTCTTCTGCTAACTGCACTAATATCTCACTTATCCCTCCTGCTTTTCCCATGTTAATTTTGCTTGGGGGAGTAGTGGTATTGGGCAGGGGACAGGGGGGCAGTCTCCTGAAAAGAAGTAGGGAGATGGAAAGCCCTGAGCCCTCATTTTCTGCTTCCTGCTCAATGCTCTAAGCACAGGAGATGTGGGATGCAGCACCAGAAGCACCTCCACACATTCTCAGACATTTTTCTGAATGAAAGAATGAGCAAGTAATATGTGCTCCAAGACTCTGCTCAGGCACGTTGTCTAGAGGGACAAGAGACCCCTGTGGTCTCCAATAAAGGGAAGAGGCGAGCTTTTAAGGCCTCTTCTGGTGTTTTTCAGTAGCTAACATCAGGTTCTGCACGGTCTGTGTGCTGGCTACATTGAAACCCAGTCCTCAGCACTTAATTCTCACTATACTTTTAAAAGGGTATTTAAGCACCTAACTCGGGGTTGTAAATTGCACAGAAGCCTAAAGGTTACATATGGTAATGCTGCCACCAAGGAGCCTATGTGGTTTTCTGGATCTGTCCAAATGTTTTTCAGGGAAGGTCTTTTACTCAATTCTCTAATAGCGTTTACATACATTTTACACTTGCCATTGCAAAATAAGAGATTTCCATGCTCTAACAGCCTCTGTGCATTCCCGACACAGACTTTTCTATGCAGCGGGAAATGCTTATACAAATAGGAATGATCGTCAAGTAAATAAAGAAGAAAAATATCAGGACAGAAGAACAAAACTGCATTTCTTCTAGCTCCATCAGCTTGGCTATATTTTCTTCTTGACAGCAGCTTCAAAATAGCAAAGGAATTCCTTCTTCCAGCTCTTCCTGTGACCTAAATGCATAATTGATGAAAATGTATTGGTTACATGAAAGCCTCACAGAAATCACCAGGAAAGGACTGCAAATTATTTTTTCCTCCTTTTGCCAGTGTGTTTTTACAGATGTGATATGTGGTTTAAGAAGCCAACTCAGACAGTCGTGCTTTCGCTCTGCCAGAAAGTCCAAACAAAGAAGTCTCCCTCTCCCTTTCCCTTTCCCTGCAGAGTATATCAAGCTAAAAAAAAAAAAATAATAATAATAATAATTCGTGAGGAAAACGACACATTTAGAGCAAACAATTAAACAGCCTTGACTCCTGCAAGAGCCAGAAGCCGGTGGGCACCAAGGGCTCCCCAACGGCCGCGGCCGGCGGGCCCCGCGGCCCAGCCGCCGCCATGCCGAGGGCGCGAGTGCCACCTTGTGGGCCTCCGCCCCCGCACTGAACCCCTGCTCCTTACCTGATGATTAATAAAGACTGAGGGTGAATCTAGCGCCGGGGGATGACAAAATACGCTGAGTAGCAGGTGTTTTCGTAGAAAACCTAAATGCAAAGGCAGTTGTGAGGCCTTTTTGGCACGGCAAGACAGATGTGAGGAGAGACGGTGGCTGGCGGCTGTGATGAACTGCCAGCCTGTCATGCTCGGTGCAGGCAGAGCTGCGGTAGATGTAATGGTGGGTTTGGTTTTCCATTGATCTGGGGAGAGGCCAACTGTATGCACCTGGGAGAAAATGAGCCAAGTGCGATTCCTGCGATGGCTGTGTGGTGCCATAGAGTTACTCACTGAATGCTCCTTCCCCTGACAAGCCGTGAGCTTGGCAGGAAGGAGCAGTGGGAAGGAAATGGCCAGCCAGGCCTTCTGAGGGCCAGCTACAAGGTCAGTCCCAACAGGGAGGATCCTCGGCCAAGTATAGCAGGCCCCCACCTTTTCCTCTGGGTATTTCTGTTCCCAGAGCCCTAAAGCACCAGGACAATGGAGATGGGAGGAGGTAGTGGTGGCCTTCAGCTGTACTGGGGAGGAGGTGTCCATGCTGCTGCTATAACTTCTCTTGTATGTCACTTTGGGTAGAGAAGAGTGCCTGATGTTTCTGTGTGGGGCTTGGTGTGCCAGCAGTTCAAGGGAAGGGAGTGGTGCAGGTCAGGCTTTGCTTGAGGGTCTTTTTGCCAGGAACCAAGAGAATGAATACATAAATACATCGCTGAGGGCGCATACAGGATGAAGGCAGTACCCTGGTAGGGGCAGGGGTGGAAAGGGTCAACCATTTCTTTCTTGTTCCTCACCTTGTGTCAATAGTGAGTTGCAATTCTCTGATTAACAAAGAGTAAACTTCTGTAAGGGAGTAGGAAGAGAGAGCTCATCCGTTTCACAGAGCCTCATTGTGTGAGCCACAGAAGGGCAGGTCCTGTATTTGTCTGTGAGAGGCTGGCCATCGGGCAGCTGCATATGCTCCAGCATGCCCCTTTGCCCTAGCAGAACATTTTAATCATGCCCCTTGCTCCCTCCATATCTATCATCAATCACAGCTGTCACAAATTTTTGCACTGGAGATGATGGTCAGTGTTAAGAGGCTGACATGAAGGGCTCAGGGCTCACGTATCCTGTACAATGTCTGGTGTAACTCTGGACACCTATGATAGAACCTGTAGAAACTGGTCTTTTCGGTGGGGTGCTGCCTGTTAGAAATGTGGAGGATGGATGTACATTAAACCTTTCCTCTCCACAGGTCTTATTCCGGGCTGGATATCCAGCTGGATTTCACATCAGGTTTTGGCACTTACACCAGCCACTTCTCACAGTTCCCTTGTTTCCCTGCCCACACAGACTTACCTATTGAACACAAACATCTCAATGGTTTTGATATTGAGAGGCAGGAGCCTGGAATTCAGTTCTTACCTCTCCACTTAGTAAGCAAATGTAACCACTGCTAAGGCGGCTGTTTTCTTTCCTGGCCTAAAGAGTATGTTCATGGAGAATGAAACAGCTTCAGTAAGAGAAGCAAAATACTTGATAGCCTAATGAATGGGGCATTCTCCTGAGAAAAAGAGATATTGGCAAAGGAATAATTCCCCCTCTCCCACCATACTGTTGAAGCTTGAACACCAAGAAGCCAGAATTATAACATGGAGTAGAAGAGCAAATGAGAAGAAATCTGTTACTGTGGTCTGTATGTATTAGGCCATCAGATGAGCAAGCTCGCTTCTGGTCCTGGTCCCTCAAGCGCTTGTCTTTTATAATTCACCAGCATTGAATGTTTATTCAGTGGAAATAATGCTGGGAACTAGACTATCGCTTAGTTAATTACTTTGTTACTGGTAAATTTGCATTCTGCGTACTAGTCCCACTTCAACAGAAACAACGCATGTGTTGATTTGTTTGAGGTTTGGGGACTTTTTTTGGTTATTACAGAAAAGCTGTACAGAGAGGCAAAGTGTGCTGGGACTGGAGGCTGAATGAGGAGAAAGACAGAAGTGTTCCGAGCAGAGCAGGGAAGTGAGAACAGGAGGAGGGAGATGGGGGACTTAGTTGCCTGCCCTACCTGGTTATCCTTGTGCAGAGGGAAACCTGTTATAGTTGGAACAGTGCCTGTGTATCTGGAAGGAGACAGTCTGGCATGGTGAGATTTACTAAACAGGAGTTGTTGTAGCTGTTGAAAGTGCCGGGATTTCTATTTCTCAAACCCGGCTTGGCAGAGAGAAAGGGAATAGTTTCATGTACATTTCCCGCAGGCTTGGAAAGGAGAGGTGCAGTGGAGGTTATGACTTATTCCTCATGCTCCTGTGACTAGTGCTTTGTGATAGTGTTCCTTAAAAGTTGACATGTGACCAAAATATAATTTAGATTCAATGTTGATTATCTGTGGTGTGGAAAACCTTCAGCCAGACCATGTTTATACCTTTGTTCTACCTCTAATTACAGTACCATTTGAATAAAATTAAAAAAAAAATAAACAATATGATTAAACAGGTGCCCAAAAGTAGAATAAAGATTAAAAATCAAGACTTAGTACAGTAATCCAAATGGTGATTGACCTCAAACAGTGATTACATAGGTGAAGGTTAAATATTCTAGTCAATGACAAATGAATATTAGGTGTTCTGTTCTTCAGCTTGGTTTGTTGCGGTTTTTTTCAATCATTTGACCATTTGAATATTCAGTGCCGGTGAAATACCTTAAGGAATCTGAAACAGTGAAGCAACTGTTTAGCAGTCTAGAAACCAGGATATTCCAAAGTGAGGAATTTTACAGAAGCAACCTCAGGTTTTATCTGTTCTGTTCTTGTAACTGTACTTAAATGAAGCCAATTACTGTGTTCAGGCTATAGCAAGGCCTAAGTATGTGATGGACCTCATCTCCCAGTATAAGCAGAAGCCTAAGTTCCCTATAAAAATCAAGATACAGAGTCTGCATCTCAACATTACTCAGCATAGCCAGCTGAGACATCTCTAAGAAGTCTAGAAATGCTTGTAGGGCAATGCTCCTTCTGGCTTGCCAGAAAGCCAACTAGAGCAGCAGTTAGCAAGGAAGGAGCTGCACTGGGGTGAGTGAGCTGTGCTTACACCAGGAGGTCAAGTCCCACTCAACACCTAGAAGAGCTGTATTAAGGGGATTAGGGCATTTACTTAACATTATAAGTAATCTGCATCCCAGCCCCACCAGATCCCAAGAATCTCTAACCATGAGTCTACTATGAAAAAGGAAAGGGCTGGTTGATGGCACCTGTTGTGCTTTACTTTTTTCTGGAACTCAGTGCTGACTGGGAGCATTCTGGGGCCTTTGGCAGAGTTTGTGTCCCCCCGTCATCTCTGAACTGTGGCAGAGCTCAGGTATCTCTCTTCCCAGGCTTCAGGGCTTCAAGAGTCTAGTTGCACTCTCTAGTTCATTCTGAAATTTTGGTGCCTGATGATCACTTAATCGGAGTAAAATTTGTCTCTAAGTAAAATGCATCTTTGTTAATGATTCAATCATAACTATATTTTATAAATCATAAAGCTTCATAACAGGGAATTACCTTTCCATGTTAGCTGATGGCAAACTTCAGAAGCAGGAAACTACAGTTTATCTAACTTTTTAATTATTTGGAATAGTCCTTTCTGTGGCACAACTACTGCAGCCTCTCAGTTCTACTGCATGTATCAAAGGAGAAACACTCAGCTAGCATTTGATGCACCAGCCCTGCAGCACTCCACATCAAATTCTGTGCAGCACAGTCGCAGTCCGGTTCTCACTAGCAACTGTTGAAAGAGTGGACTTACTTCAACAGGGGAAAAAGTTGTCTTTTAGAATTTATTAGGAAAGAAAAACAATAACATTGGTTGTACTTGCTAGAAACACATGTGATTTTAGCTTTATTTTAGGTATTACTCCTTCCTAGTGATGAAACTAGCCAGTGAACATGTCACAGGAGGTGGTCCTTCTGAGAGTTGGATGCCTTTGTAGACACCACATTGAGACAACAAAGCAACTTTGCATAGCTAAAATAGTTGACTGTCTAGTTTCCTAAGCAATCTGTGCATTTTTTTTCTGTGCCCTTTGCTGAATCTTTGTGGATTAAGAAAGGCTGGTTAATCTGTAGAGTATGTGCTCTATAGTGACAGCTGGCCTACATCCCTCCAAAAGCTGAGGAAGCCAGGAACAGACCGCAGGGGCTTTGCAAATCCTCACAAAGAGCCATGCACTGATTGTTCAGGCTGCAGAATCATTTCTCAAATGAAATACAGCTGAAGACGTGCCAAATACTGACTTCTCCCCAATCTGGTTGTTACGTAGGGTGGTATCTTCCTAACCAGTTAGCTGCTGTGGCTGGGGAAAGCACTGTATCAGATTGTTTTGATCCTGAATATATAAGATAATTCTTAGGATAGCAAGAGTTGAAATCACTAACTGTGCTCAAAACTGTGCTTACAATGTGCTCCGACTGAGCATATTAATTATGCTCAGAACGCAAGAAAGATTAAAGGAGGGATGCAGAGTTGACCAAATGCTGCAGCTACAGGTCAGCAATTCCTGTCTCATTCTGCCTAAGAGCTCATCATAACTGCTTCAGGATTCTGTTCTCACAGTCATGTCCCAGCTCCTGGTTGCCTTCACTGTGAAGTCACTAGTTAGTGGTTGAGATGGCGTATAGATTGATCTGTGCAAATGCAGCGGCTGTTTTCCTGAAAAGTCCACCATTTTGATACTGCATTAAGATAGCAAGCCAAAAACCAGTAACAAATCTCTGCAGCGTACCAATGCCAGTAGCACCATGTTTGCTGTGTCCTCCAGCAGGCAGCAATACAAAATCCCGTGTGCCCTGAGAGGGGCCCATCCACTTCACGTGCGCCTTTCTGGACTGGAGGCTTGCCGATGTGACTCCCATCTACAAGAAGGGCCGTAAGGAGGATCCGGGGAACTACAGGCCTGTCAGCCTGACCTCAGTACCTGGGAAAGTTATGGAGCAAATCATCTTGGGTGAGATCACTCGGCATATGAGTGGCATCCAGGGGATCAGGCCAGCCAGCACGGGTTCACGAAAGGCAGGTCATGCTTGACCAACCTCATTTCCTTTTACGACTGGGTGACCAGACTGGTGGATGAAGGAAAGGCTGTTGATGTGGTCTACCTGGACTTCAGCAAGGCCTTTGACACAGTCTCTCACAGTATTCTCCTAGGGAAACTGGCTGTCCGTGGACTGGGTAGGTATACCCTTCTTTGGATAAAGAATTGGCTAGGGGGCCGTGCCCAGCGGGTGGTGGTTAATGGAGTCGAGTCCAGCTGGCAGCCTGTTACAAGTGGTGTCCCCCAGGGGTCGGTACTTGGGTCCATCTTGTTCAATATCTTTATTGATGACCTAGATGAGGGGATTGAGTGTACCCTCAGTAAGTTTGCAGATGACACCAAGTTGGGTGGCAGTGTTGATCTGCCTGAGGGTAGGGAGGCCCTTCAGAGGGATCTGGATAGGCTGGATCACTGGGCTGAGCTGAATGGCATGAGGTTCAACAAGGCCAAGTGTCAGGTCCTGCACTTTGGCCACAATAACCCCATGCAGCGCTATAGGCTCGGAGCTGAGTGGCTGGAGGACTGTGAAGAGGAAAGGAACCTGGGGGTGTTGGTTGATGCTCAGCTGAACATGAGCCGACAGTGTGTCCAGGTGGCCAAGAGGGCCAACGGCATCCTGGCCTGCATTAGAAATAGTGTGGCCAGCAGGAGCAGGGAGGTAATCATCCCCCTGTATTCGGCACTGGTGAGGCCACACCTTGAGTATTGTGTTCAGTTTTGGGCCCCTCACTACAAGAAAGACATTGAAGCCCTGGAACGTGTCCAGAGAAGGGCAACAAAGCTGGTGAGGGGTCTGGAGCACAAGTCTTATGAGGAGCGGCTGAGAGAGTTGGGATTGTTTAGTCTGGAGAAGAGGAGGCTCAGGGGAGACCTCATTGCACTGAAGGCAGGTTGTGATGAACAGGGGTTTGGCCTCTTCTTCCAGGCAACAAGCAGGACCCGAGGAAATGGCCACAAGTTGTACCAGAGGAGGTTTAGATTGGACTTGAGGAAAAACTTTTTCTCTCAAAGAGTGGTAAGGCACTGGAACGGCCTGCCCAGGGAGGTGGTGGAGTCTCCATCCCTGGCAGTGTTCAAGAGGCGGCTTGATGAGAAGCTACAGGATATGGTTTAGTAGCTGTGGCAGCAATGGTAGTGGGAAGACGGTTGGACTAGATGATCTTATAGGTCCCATCCAACCATGTGATTCTATGATTCTATGATTCTAGTGTGGGATGCAGTGTCTGTAAGACTGTGCTTGGTGGGCATCCAGGCCACCACAGTGGAGAGGAGCTGGAAGCAAGAGAGGAGCAGGACAGCACAGGGGAATAACATTGCTTGTAGGAAATATATGGGAAGGAATGTATTTGTTCCTAAAGGAGCAAAAGGGCACACGGTTGTCAATAGGCTATGTGGTTTAGGCAAAATGAGCACCTAGGCCGGAATACAAGGTGCACAGGGGCAGTGCACAGGGCAGTGCTGAATTCCTCTCAACAGTTTCTCTTCCATTTCCCAGGTGTGCCCTCAGAAGTGACGACAGGCAGGTCTAAGGCTCAGTCCCTCATGACCAACTACAAACTACAGGAACTGTTACTGTTTATTTAAGTTGCTGTACACTTGATTCCTCCTGGCTTTTTGATGTGTGCATTGGGCTGTGTTAGGGCCACAGCAATCCGTGGAAGAAGCTGGAGGCTCCGGGACTCCAGCACCAGCTTCTGAAATTAATAATTTAACTTAAACTAGGATATTGCTGATACACCAGTTTTATCAAACTTGTTCTCTGGAGCGTGTCTTGAAATCTGTAATGCTTCTTTAGGATAAACCATTGATTAATGTCTCATTTGCACAAAGCCATAGTGCCTTTTACTTGCTTGGCTAGTACATTAATCAGAAGCATATATTCTTTGCTACTACCTCAAAGTTAGCCTCTGACAGAGATTGAAGGCATATTTCATCCAATTAAATGGGCATGATTGACCCTGTCATTTTCAGTCTTTGAGCTTAGCTCTGAATTAAAGTGCAATTGAGAAATATATACAAAAACTAAAATCATAGGTCTTTGCAACATCTAGCTTTAAAGAAGTTTCACGGTTATTTTAAACAGAACAACTTGGTAGGAGAAATTTTTTTTCTTCTCTTTGTAGATTTCTTTAATAAAGGAATTATGATGCTAAAGTAAAAAACATTTCTCTCTGAAAATAAAACAACCAACAGCCAAGGCTGATTCTTTGAAGTCAACTGCATGAACTGTACTAACTCCTTATTTAATATCAAGTAACTCATAACTGAGTTAGATATCCTAAATCATTCATCAGGCTTAAGTTGTCCCTATAGGTGGCAAAAGGAAACACCAAAATCATACAGAGACATTAAGTGAAATACTTCTCCAATTAATAAGATGTTCAAGAAATATTTCCAGTACTGCAAGTCAGTTTTATTTTAAAAATAGAGTCCAAACATTGTTTTTATAAGGTGCTGTTTTCTATATACTGTTTTCTGCAATTAAAAAAAAAAGGCAAAACAATATTCCTAATCATAGTGTCATTCCAACACGGAATCAGTGGGTCTCCTCTAATTCTTAAACATTATTTTTCTGCTTCATCAAAGCATATGAATTAATAATACCACTGTGACAGCCAAAGGGTCTGGCTAATGTCATCCATGTTCTTTACTTTAATAATAAACTTTCTGGTGCGGGTTGCTTCAAGTACACATCAGAAAGTGAATGTAACTGAACATAGTTCATGCAAAACAAAGGTACAATACTCAGCTTGCATCATCCAAAGATTTTTGGTTTCTTGTTCAGTTTGACATCTTCAAAGTCCAACTGCTTGATCACAAGGATTGAACTGAGGTTGCATAAAGTGAGCACTCTGTGCTAAAGAACTTATGTAACTCTCAGATTGATCAGGCCATGTGGCTATCGTGAGCTTGAAAAAAATTCAAATAAATACTTACGGCTGAGATCTATGCCTCTTGGAGTTTGTTCAGTAATTTCTGAGACATATTTGGGAATACAGATGGAAAACAATGACTGATAATGGGCTTGTTATGGGAAAATACATTAAATCATTACATCAGAACTGCATTTTTTTCAGAAAAGCATCTTATTAATTTGTATTAAGTGTTCCCAATTCAGCCACTCAAGCTAAAAGAGCGATGAAGACTGTAGCATGGATGAAGTTCAACACAAAACTTACAGCCAGTTACTGTCTCTGAAAGTGTCTGAAGTGCTAAGTTTTCTAATTAGCAAAGTCTGTCCAGTTTCAAAATCTTCTTGTCATTCTAGCATCACTTCAGCCTTGATAATGCCAAGCAGCTGAAGTTAGCTGTGGCTATGCCAGTTCTAGAGAGTTAGGTAGCAGTCCCTGCTCTAAGGGCATTTAATGTATTTTGAACAAGGAGCAGCAGTCTAATCACTCACACACAATTACACGTTCAAAGCTTTTTTTCCTTGACCCTTTAGATATTTAAACCATTCCATCTAAAGGACCGTTTGACAGAAAAGAGCTGGACCCTTATTTATCTACCTTCTTCTTGGGGCGGGGGGGGTGGGGGGGATAGTCCCAGGGTCAAACTGCACCTGCAATAAGTGCATAAATCTCAATTCCTTCTGTTGTTATTTCTTGCAAACAACCATGCTGGTTTTATGGATCCTGTTCTTAAGCCCTGAGAGCTCCTCATATGCAGTCTAGTAAGATGAGGTGACAAGCTATCATGGGGCTGAGTGTTGGTTTTAGTGGATCAGGCCTCCGGGTATTAATGGGAATTAGCCACAGAAATTCATGCCTGTGCATAGCCACAGACTGAGTTTAAGCTGGTAAGTGAATACCCAAGTGAGTTTGTATTCATGGCCAGTTTAACCTCAGTTATGTAACTCTGTGTCTTTTTCCCAGGAAATTACAATTTTTTCAGTGTTCATATACTATCCTGGTTCCTGCTAGCAAACATTGCCCTCAGTACTATCAGTGCTCTTCAGAGTTAGCTTTGCCATGGACAACATGCTAATGCAGCATGGACTGAAATTTCCTTGGCTAACAGAGAAGGGTCTAAATCTCTCCTTTTCCCTGACATACATGAAGCCTTGAGTTTGATTTCAAATAGCAGATAAATTCACTTCTCAATTTTTTTTTTTTGCCTTGGCTTATGAGCAAAAGAGGAATTTTAATGTTCAAGTGGGGAGAGAATGCACATTTGTTTCCTATGTAAACGTAAAGGAAGATGGACAAAGTGTTTGTCAAACATGTATGTATTAACAGTAAGAGCTATAAAAATGAAAAGTAGAATATAGTCCTTCAGTTTTAATTTCAGAACAAGGTTGCCCTCAAAAGTCAGCCTATTTGTCTTAGTCCAAATCCCTTAGAGTTTAGTTTTGGGTAGGAACTGACATTTGTACTAAGCCCCTTTTGGGTTTAGTTGTGGGAATGCACTGCTTTTATGATGGCACTGCTGTTCAAATGAAGAAATACAATGTTTATGAGCTTGGTTGTTGACTTGGTTAGTTTTTTATGAGTTTGGCTGATGACAGCTTCACAGAAAAACATAAGAAACAACAATGTCATGATGGAGTTCCTATTTTCAGAAGGAAAGGCTTTCTCAGTTCTGTAATTTACATAGTTTTAACAATATCCCTTTAATAATACATTGTACTGCAGATGTTCATTTAACAAAAAGTATACGCTAAAATATTTATGGGCTTTGGCCAGAGCTACATAAGTTTATGTCAGTGTGTTGCAAACACTATTGTTAAATGGAATACTTAGCAGATTAAAATTATCCCTTTACTTCCGTTTCTTTTACTTAAACAATCCAGGCCATATTTTGTGTGAAAGCAGTGGGACACGTGCCAGAAGGAAGCAGGGTCACTGGAGATAAGAGGAGGAATTTGTGACATGTAACTTTGGGCATCTAACTTAGGGTGCACCTGGCTAGTCGTCCCATTTCAGGGACACAATAATCATGCACATTGCCTACAAGTTGGGTCAATGGTCTGGCTTTCGTCTAGAATAAGCAACAGGCTCATCTGGCATGAAAGGACTCCACTCATCTCTGTCCATGGAGACTAACTGGACGCAATGGACTTGAGCTACCAGTATCCATACGAACTGGAACAAAAATATCAGACATCTTAGATGCCTAAAGGAAGGGTCCAGCCTCTCACATGGTCTGAAGGGCACCTAAATTAGGATGTAACCTCTCTCCAATCTTTAAGCTTATAGTTATAAAAGAAACACTGGGTGGTGTGGATTATGTGTTACTGAGAGTAAAATTTGGTCTTCTGTTACTGATAGCAGTATTGACTAAAGTGCTAGTATATTAACACAGGCAATTATGACTGTGCTTCTTGCACAGAACCAGAACCAGGGTTCAGGAAAATTTAGCATTTTCACATGAGTGACTTGGAGGTCCCTACCAGAGACTGTTAAATCTTGTGCAAGCAGATCAATAATTAAAGCTTTGCTATCGTTGGTTGCATTCTCAGTCCCTTTGATCCTTTCCAGCGACAGTTTTGTGAGGATGAATTCCACAGTCCTGTGACTGACAGATGCATAAAAAGTAGATCTGCTACAGAATAAATGTCTATGACTGTTAAATTAACTTCAGCAATCTCTTGGCAGGTGCAGACAAATGCCAAGAAATAGCAATGACAAGCTAAATGAAGAATCAGGAATCAATGCAGAACTTCTAATGAAGTTTGTGAAAAAATTATGATGTACAGAAGGAGAGACAGGTGAGGGATTCAATCTCTTGTCACTAACATTGGTGAAAGCTGGATACCAGTCTCCCTTTTGTGCCTTTGAAAATTCCTCCACAGGCTTCTATGCTTTTTCCTGTTGTTACAGCAAACCACATAATACTAAATATTACAGTACCTGTATGCAAAATTGCATAGAGAAATAATACATCCTTACAAATAAGTCACATTTCAACATTAATAAAGGGAAGCTGATTGATAGGAATGCTCAACTGTATAAAATCTAATGGACTAAAGTAGGAAGCAGGGGACACTACATTTTGAAGTGAGTTGAAGTGTGTTCTTGCTCCTTTAACTCCAGTCCTGTTTCACTTAACTTTTACAAAAATAAATGAAGATGACAAAATTTTTCATTTTAAAATATGATGATTTTTTTTCCCCCCATGAAAATGGTATAATTCAGTAGCAAATAAATAGCCATGATTTCAGTAACAAAACCAACTGACGTTACTCATACAGTCTCTAGTATGGAACACAAATCTTTATATCTGGTAACAGCTTACACATAAACAGTGTCTGCTAGTCTTCACACCTGCCTCAAGAGTTACTGTGAATGTTGATGCATCCCACTGGCACTCCTGGCTCTTTGTCTCTAAGCAGCACATCACTTACACCCGCCAGCGCTCCAATTGAGCTGTTGGGAATCTCATTAAGGAAACACAGCTTGATGTCTGCAGCTGCTCAGTGCTTCTGAACTGCCTTCCTCATTAAATAAGTGCCATCCTGCATCCACTCCCTCTGTCAGAGGCATATTGGGCCATTCCTCATACACGTTACATTTTCTTTTTAAACAAAATGAAACACCAAACATAGCCTTTGTGTTAATCTAGAAGGGATTCCTTTGGGGTTACTTTCTTCTTCCTTTACCAGTCTAGTTAAACATGATAGATTCAGGGTCTTGGTTTGCCATTTGAGCCATATGTCTTAATACATCCTTTTTAGTTATGATACCCAGCAGCCTCCTAGAGGAGAAAAGGAAAGGAAAGGTCAACAGTCATCTCATAGATCATCTATTTTTTTCCCCTGTTCAGCTGCAGGGACATTTTGTGAGTGCTTCCATATAGCACTGTCCATCTCACCCATTCCCCAGTGATTATCTTTTATAAAAAGTATTCTCACCTTGTGGATTTTTACTACCCTGGCCATGATCATTAAGTGAAATCCAATGAGTTGGTACCTCTTTTTGTTGGGAACATGACTGAGTGAGGAGCTACAACTACTGACACTTTGTACAAGAACGAAATTAATTTCCTTAGGCTAGGATTGCAGAGGACTAACAGCACAAAACCAAAGCACCAGTGCCCTGAGCTAGGACACGAGGTTTAGTAATACATGAACTAAGCTAAAGCACAGACTTTTTGAAACTCTCACTGTCCAACTGCATAATGCATTCAAAATTGAGTGATAATTTCTCATCTATGTGAACTTAAATGAATTATATCTGTTAAGAAAGATGAGACCTATGAGGTGTCTGACCCCAAGAGTCAAAAATTTCCTAACCCTCAGTATTCAAAGGCTTTTGTTTCCAGTCCTTGAAGGCGACGAGGCAGTGGATTTTAAAACTATGTCATTGTTATAGTTTTTCCACCTCTCATTTCTTGTAAGTGCTAGAACTGAAGATCAAAATTTCCAAATCCAAGCACTTAAAATCAAGACCTAAATCTGTGTCCTGATAATGGTCCTTATTTTCTTAATACTGAGGACACTGCATTGATAGTAACAGCTGCAATAGATTTGAATAACAAAAAGGCTTTTTGTAGAAGACTAAATTTTAGTCTTCCGCATTTTAAAATGATGGGTCTGGTTTGCTATCCTGGTGTAAAGTCTCTTCTTACTACTAGATACTGGGATGAGCAATGCTCCAAAAATAGCTCAAATCCCATTGGAATTATGGGATGTTATTTCTAGTGCACATGGTGCAGATTTTTACTCTTCTGATTTCATGTTTGCCTGCACTTCTTGGTTTTTGTGGACTTTCGGTTTATATGCCTTTCCATTCTCCTTTAAAGAAAGCTGAGCAGATTAATTTTCCTCCACTGACATCTTTATTACAGTCTTCACAAGTATCTGATCCAGTTGGATGTCTAGAAACAGGCATATCCTTTGCAAACAGTACTACTTGCCAGCTCTGCCTCTGCTGAAAACTGAACGATAGTGGAAGTCAGAATGGTTTATTTTGTATTTATCTTTACCTTATCTAAGAACAATACACTAAGGATTTGGGAGAACAGAATGAAACATGACACATGGCAAGGGCCACTTTTCTTCTGAGTCTGATTTCTTTTGCTGCCCTCGAGAGACACTGGGCAAGCTTCCCTTATTCTTCCGTTCAGAAAATAGACAAAAATCAAAATATTCACTTGACTGTCTCAGAGATGCTGATTAATTAGTTACTGTCTATACTTGGCTTTAAACAGGAAAAATTGTGGTTTTGTTAATGCTGAAGAAAATCTCCTCCAATTCTCTAAGCATGCTTGACTCAGCATCTACTCACCCACTGCGAGTGACAAGACACTGTCGGAGTCCAAGTTTCCGGAAAATATCCACCACAGTCTCCATTGGCGTGTGGTCAGTGACAGTGAAAGGGCTCAGGTTGAGAATACGCCGCAGCTTCAGTGGATGGGGACTGTTGGGTGGCAGTTCTGGGGGGTCTTCAGTGAAATACACAATGGAGTTGCTCACCACCCCATCCTGACGCTGTCTTGCATTCTCTGTGCAACAGAAAGATCAAAGTAGCCAGAGAGTTAGGCTTGATAAGAACACAAGAAGAAAAAAAGAAAAAAAAAAAAAAAAAATAGTTATCCTCCTTTGGAAAGCAAAGGTAGTAGCAGCTTCTTGTCTGTAACGTAGCGGGGTCCCAGAAGTTGGGGTTACAGAGAAAACTTGCATTTCATTGAGACATTGTGCCCTTGAAGCAAATGTAAGTGATATTTTTACAAACACATACTTTTTGTTGGTTGGGATAATGCTTTTCTGAATAAATATGCAGCTCATTGCTTTCACAAACATCATTAATCCACTTTCCATCATATTCAAATGATTATGTGCAATTTTCTCCATTGTGAGAAAAACAACAGAAACTACTATTATATGCCCAAAGGAGTGGAGTCAACCAGCCTGCGTACAGTCCCAGCTGGCTTGGAGCGGTGTGTTTGTTTCCAGATTTCTCAGTCTGGGGAAATGTGGGCATGGTGAATGGATTTATGAACACAAAGCTAGGGAAAGACAAATTCACACCCCAGGGATCTGAGGGCAATGTGGGTGTTGTTCTAGACCAGCACACCTCTCTGGCATGCAGGGTGAATTTTGTGGTTTTGCACTTAATTCCTTAGATTTTAAAAGGGCAGAAAAAATTAGCATCCTACTGAAAGGAAAAAATAAAGGGAGGAACAATATATAGCAGTAAATGAGACTGATACATTTTTCTCTGCAGTACGTATTTGACCACTTTCAAAAGTTCAAAAGCTGTCATTCATACTTTGATCAAACTATGAAGTGAACTTTACACTACATCTGGACTATACGTGTATAAGCCTTTTAATTTAAAGTATGCTCCAACAAGAATTCTTAGCATTGAAGTGGTTTATTTTCTTTGTGGTGTTTACCTAATTTCTGCTCAACATTACAGGGCATGACCAATATATGAGATGGATTTCCAAATGATAGACAACTTGTCTGTCCCCAGAATAAACATATCAAGTGTTTAGCTCTGAGGTTTTAACTCTTTCTTCCTTTTTTTCTTTCTTTTTGTATAAATTCTTGGAAATGGTTAGAATTATTATCTTTGATTAATATAGGTTGCTTCTGTTCTTGAGAGGTACAGCAAATCAGACATAGTCAAAGCATATGTATAGATTCTTTTGAGCTCATTGCCATCAATCAAAGTACAGAAACCTGCTCCTGTGACTTGTAATGTGTAGACAGTAATGGTTTCCAACATGTTCCAGCTGCATTTTTTCCTTTTAACGATCATTGTCTTGTAATATTTCTGGAACTGGAGCAGTGCTGGCTCAAACCTAGTATCAGTACAGTATATGATTTTCAAAATCCACCCCCCCTACATATTGCAAGCCCTATTGCAATTTATAGAAATGATGCTAACTTTTTCTCACCTTGTTTTGATTCATACATCTAATTTCAAGTGTGAACATGCCTGTGTAGCTCTTTGATATATGATCTGTGGTAAGAGGTAACATTAATCAAACTGAAGGTAACTCCCACCCTTTGATAAAAACCTTGACAGCTAGGTATTTCCTTCCTGAAGCTGCACCCAAAGCCACAGGCCCAAGCACTTCTGCTGCCACATTGCTGTTCCCAAGGCAGCAATGACCCTGGACAACAGTGATTAGCCAAAATCATGACTTCACTCTTCAAAGTCAACCATCTCTCTGGAGAAATGTGAAGGATGTAGTACTACTGAGCAAATTCGGTGGCATCAGAAAAAT
Organism: Chlamydotis macqueenii; assembly: GCF_036417535.1. Lineage (NCBI taxonomy): Eukaryota > Metazoa > Chordata > Aves > Otidiformes > Otididae > Chlamydotis > Chlamydotis macqueenii. Next base: position 137,295,564 of record NC_141556.1, read on the forward strand.
GGTGGACTTTGTATGCAGTCCCACTGGCTGGGGGAGATAGGGTAGAGGTAAACCAGAGGAACTGATAATTTCTGCAGTCAGTGGGTAAGAAAAACATATATAGCAGAACAGAAAGAGCAAAGCAAGTGGATGACGATGTCTGGTTTTACAGAGTAATCTATGCAGAAGGCTTTTGTCATAGCTAGAGAGTGAATTAGTTCTCCCAAATGTGAAAAGGCCTCTCCTATTCAGGAGTTCACAGTTCACAGCCTATATTAGCTACGTTGCTCTCTCAACTCTACAACACTGGGAAAAGTACATTATAAAGGCCACCTGGCCGGTGTCCAAGACTCTGCCTTTTGTACGATACCTCTGAAGCCAGCCAAATTTAAGAAGAGCTTTACGAGGTCAAATACTTCCCTCCCTAAGACTGTAAAGTAGGTGCCATCTAAAATATAGACACCTATTCCCAGAGGGTGGCTATGCCCACCTGCTCAGCAAGGACCAGTGGAAGGACACAATCCTGAAGGTGCTTCTGAGCAACTGGAAGTGGCATTACCATTGACTTTACATGGACTGGATGCATTTTTAGAGCATGCTGCTTAGTGCTCCACTTGGTAAGAAAGAAATTATGTAGCAGTAAATCAAGAGGCAGAGAGCTGTGTGTGAACCAGTATTTGATGCAGGACTCAACATCTATTGGCTTCATCCAGAAAGCCAGTTGTGTGAGGGAATCTGAGTACTTCCCCAGAGCATTCGCTGGGCCACCGCCCTGCTGATGCACAATTTATTGGGCCAGAGAAAGAAGCTGAAGCTTCTTAGTTGAAAGCTTGTCTCTACATAGTGCAATGTGTTGTCGTATAGAGGTACCAGAGCTAATTCAAACTGAAGAGGCGTTCTGCGGAGCGCAGTGCAGTGAAAAAAGAGGTACTTCTGCTTTTCAGAAGACCTCATTCCCTGGCTATAATGTTGCGCGGGTGGGGCTTATACTGTTCCCAGATGGAACTCCAGTATCTCTGGATGCTGTCAAGCAGAGCAGGAGATAAGAACCTGAACAGAAGAATAAAAGATGCTTCACCACGTGTGATGTTTACCTCTTGGCAAGTGATTTTATAGTTTAAGGATATGTCGCAGTTCAGCCCCGATCAGGACCAGACTACGCAGTCTCTCTCTCACTCCCCCCACCCTCCGAGAGAACAGGGGGAGATGATATAAGAAAAACGGCTCAAGGTTTGAGATAAGGACGGGGAGAAATCCTTAAAGTTACCGTCACGGGCAAACCAGACTCGACTTGGGGAAAACTATTCATTTATTTTCTAAAACTAGCAGGAGAATGAGACAGGGAACAAGATAACCTCCCCCCACCCCTCCCTCTTCCCAAGCTTAACATTATCTCTACTACCTTCCCCTCCCGAGCGGCACGGGGGGGGAAAAGGGAATGGGGGCCGCGGTCAGTTCATCACGCTTTGTTTTACGCCGCTGTATCATCGTCAGGGGAAGAACTCCTCGCATTCCTCCTCTGCTCCAGCGTGGGGTCCCTCCCACGGGCCACAGTCCTCCGTGAAACTGCTCCGGCGTGGGTCATCTCTTCCACGGGGTGCAGTCCCTCTAGAACAGCTGTCCCAGCGGGCCCTCCACGGGCCACAGCCTCCTTCAGGCCTCCACCTGCTCTGGCGTGGGGTCCTCCACGGGCTGCAGGTGGATCTCTGCCCCTCCGTGGACCTCCATGGGCTGCAGGGGGACAACCCGCTCCACCATGGTCTTCACCACGAGCTGCAGAGGAATCTTGGCCAGGAGCTATATTACTCCTCCCCCTCCTTCTGAACTGACCTTGGCATCTGCAGCCGTTCCTCACAACAGGCTGGCAGACGTCTCTCAGGATCCTTTTTACATCTTATTCACTTCTCATCTCCTCTCCACTTCTTGCAGCCGGGCCGGGCCGAGTTGGGCCCAGTCGGCTGCCCGGCGGGAGGCCAGAGGGTGAGGCCTGCAAGGCCCATGAGGCTCGCGCCTCCCCCTCTCTGCCCCCCGCTCAGCTGCTTCACATCTTCTCCTCTCTCTTTTTTCTGTTTTCCCCTACTTAAATACGTTATCGCAGAGGCGTTATCACGGGACATTCTGCTACCAATCGGCTTGGCCTTGGCCAGCAGCAGGTCCGCCCTAGGCCCGGCCGAGTCCACTGAACAAAGGGGAGTGACTTCTAGCAGTTTCCTACAGAAGCTACCACCTTAAGCCCCCCCTTACTAACAAAACCACGACAGGATATTTGGTGTATGGCTCTGTGAACATAACTATGAAGCAAGTGGAGGTGGAAGTTTGCAACATATTAGCTGCTCTGTGGTAATGATGAGCACTGACTTCTGCAATGAATGCAAAGCCACTTTGGCCTTCAGTGAAAGAGGATTAGCCATCAACAAGTTGGTAGCATGGTACAAAACTGGTGTTCTGCCCTGCCGTGTACTAGAACCATATAATATGTCTTCTGGAAAAGCAAAACCAAATCCAGATTTTAAGTCACAAAGACACAAACCATACTGGAAAGATTAAACTTTTATCACAGAGTCAGCACAGAATGGTATCAGGGGATGTCATACTCAACCCAAGAGAACAAGGGTCACCAAAGGTCTCTGATAGCTGAGGATTTTAGGAAAAGTTATTATGCAGAGAAGTTTTTTATTTTAAATCTCAGTTCTGCCTTAGATCCTATGAAAGATGCTCTTGATTAGAGCTGATCTTGAAGCAGTATCTTTTTCTCTGGAAAATGTGGATGTCAAAGAAACAGTTTTTGAACAGGAAAGCATTTTGCTTTAAAATATTCACTGAATTTATTGTAAACTGAATTCTTTGTTATCAGTGCATAGCTGGACATTTTCACACATCTTCTAGAAAGCCCATTCAGCAAAATTGCCATTTATGATCTGAATCAAAAGACTCAGTTCCTCAGACTTCTCTGACTCGCTTCAGACAGTGTCTGATCTTTCTGCTTTTAAAGTGAGGGCTCTGCATCTTCACTCCATGCAATTCCCCCACTGACATAATACCCTACAAAGGAGATGCAAAAGGCTATAAAGTTAGGAAGGCAGCATTACAGCCACGATTTGGCACAGACAGTGTAAAAGCCAGACACAGGGTAGGTTGAATACATCTAATTAAGGTTTTTTACTTCTCACAGGGGATTGCACAAGACATTTGAAAATCATTAGCAAAAGCAGGATAAAATACAAACTGTTTTACAAATGGTATCAGGTCTTGGCATTTACACATTTGGTGAAACTTCAGACATATACTTACTTTCCTAGCTTGGCCGTATAAGGCATCTTTTATTACTACAAAAGGAAGATTAGCCCTCTGAGAAAATCAGTTGTTTGAATGGGGTATTGCAGCTAGCAGCCTTGGACTTCATATCTTGGTGTCTTTAAAATCGTCTTATACTGAGACTGGTATACAGAGGATTATAACGTCATGGACACTTTTTTCCTTTTTTTTTTGGAGGAGGGAGGAAGGAGCAACCAGTGATAGTGGGCTTTTAGTGATAAAGTTAGATTCTCACACTCCTTAGAAGTTAAATTACAATTGTGCAATTAGAGGAGCTGTAGAACTGACAGTAAGGCCTATTCTGCTTTCCTGTGCTTTGAGAAATTAGTGATATAACTAACTGCAAAATGAATTCAGTTCAGAAACTATTTTCTCTAACTGAAATGATGGCTTACACCACAGAAGGGAAAAAATGAGAAAATAATTTCTTACTGAGTTCTGCACTACATTTTAAAGGGAGAAAACTGGGCTCTGACATTTCTTTTCTTCTTCTGCACGTGGTACTGATGCAGCATTGATGACTTTCTGCTATGCAATGAAAAGAGGTGAATCAAGTAACAGATAAGTGTCCTTAAATAAATAAATATAAATTTTAGGTCTAATCAGTTAGACTGAGCCTTTTTATGTTTAGGAGATAAAAATAACAAGTGTTTTAAAGAGCATTGTTATTTCAAATTTTATTTTAGCTTTGTGAGAAGTGAACAGGAAAGCAGCCCTCTAAAATAGCCCTAACTTTCCATTTATGAATTTTCTTTTCTTAAGAATACGGGAGTTTCCATCTGAGACAATAGCTTTTTAGAGGTGCCTGAAGCGGAGGGATTAAACAGGCCCATGCAGAGAGGAATAATTCCATGTCAAGGAGATTTGGATATGCCAGACATTCCACTCCCCTGCGAAGTATAATGCAGCCATGCCTAGCCAGCAGCCTGCCTGCCCAGCTGGCCCTCAACACCACAGGACTGCCAGAATTGGGAGTGGACCGTGAGATTGATTTGTCAGGCTCACATACCTTTGCAGCTCTGGATGCCCTGGGTAAAAAGGAAGGTGGAAACACTTGCTTTCATCCAATATGCCTGCCTTTTCAATCCCCACCTAGCTATCAGGCCAACCAGGAAAGGACCCGATGGGTCAAAACCTGTAATGACCTGGATCAGGCTCTCACGTAACCAGCCAGCTGTCCACTGGATGCTTGACAAAACTCAGCCATCTTTACACCAAACAACATTCTCCACTGAAAAGCTTTCCACTCCTACCACAGAAGGCCAGCATGTGAGAAAAATTGAGATAGCACACCAGAAAGAAGCACAGAGACTTGTACTTCATCACACAGTGATAAAGGTTCACAGCTACCCCAGTTGCTGCCAGTAGTCCATGGAGACTGCAAGAAGCTCAGCACTGCACTGGCTTTTAATCTGGTTCTGACAAAAACTCTGGCCACATGAGTCGAGTTTACCTCTGTTGTATCTAGTGGAATCATATTGTACCGTTGTGAGTGATGGCAAAATTAAGCCCACAGAAGTCAAGCCCACAGGTGGTATGTTGCAATAGAGAAGATTCCAGCTATGGGTCCTAGCAGCTAGTAAAAGCCAAACTTAGAGAAAAAGTTGGGTTCAGTTCTTACTGATCCATTCTTCAAGGTGAATAACACTGGTAACGTGCCACTCTATCAAAATCCCTATCAAAATCATGCTTGTATGTACGCTGATACTCTACTTACTTATTGCAAGAATCAGCTCTCGTCTCTGTGCAAATCCAATCAGTCTCTCCGAGTCTTTCGAAACCACTACTGGAAAGCCATTGTAGTCAGTCTCTTTGATTAGTGTCTCAACATCCTCCACCGTCATGCTGTCCTGCGTCAGAACAGAGAGAGGAGCTTCACCACGCCTTGGTCTCATAACGTCTGTGGCTAGGGTTCGGTGCGTGAATTCGTCCTTCACGTCCAGAAACGGGTAACCATTCAGATGAATGTGAGCTTCATATATCCCTTCTTTCCCAAAGGCATCTGCCACCCACTTGCTTGTGACAGCTGCAGCCATGAGAGGTACAATGTACTCCAGGCCTCCAGTTAGCTCGAACATAATCACCACCAGGGAGACCGTCATTCGGGTAACACCACCTGCCAACAAGGAAAGCGGTCAAGTTTCCCTCAGGACTCTCAACATACTAAGCAACTCATTTATATTTTTGAGTCTTATTTTGAGTCTTACACTCAAAAAGGCACATGATTATTCATGCTGAGTACTTTGCCCTTATACTTTGTGAAGTATTTCGGGGCTTATTTCACTGAAGGAAGACATTTTTCATCTACTGCAATTTTCATCAAAAAGATTGAGTGAACTTGCTCAAGCCAAAGATGCTAACATTGAAAAGCAAATAATGAATGCTAAAAGACTGAGCTATCAAACCAGAAAGCATGCCAAAAAAAAATCAGCTATGCTGGATACTAGAGAAACTAAAACTGAATCCTGCCATTAGCCCTCTAAAATGACTCCAAGAACCAGCTGAGTACTGTGGCTGGCGCAGGTAGAAACATTGAGAGCTGGCCTTCACAGCAGTTTACCTATCACATTCATACTGATGAGTAAGCTAAGCATTATCTTTGGACATGCCGTGGTTCCAAAATCCTACATAAGGACAGTTTAGGGCTTCTGCAAGAGCTATTTTACAGCTTAAAACCTAGCTTTTGATATCAGTATAACATACAGTTTGAACTGTATACAATTGGTTCGAGGCCATCTAGGCACGCAGCCATAGACGGAGTCGTAGCTATGTTTTTCAATTTAGTCTTTCTGTATTAATTTCATAAACAAGCTCCTTACTCCTTCAGTTTACATTAAAGGATAAAAATAATCATATATCTGCAGACAAGTGTGTACATATCACTGAGTTATTAGGTAACATTTCTTTGCCTCCGTTCAAAAGGTAAATGTAATAAATCTGCTATTTTTAGGTTTCAAAATACAGCACTATTTTAGATGAGAGAAATCAGCAAACAGGTCATTAAAATACGCTTTTAATCTAGCAGCATACAGGAAAATTAAATTGTTGATTATTTAACATGATGATTTGGATATGACTTTCATCTGAGGAATGCCTTAAACTTCTGACTCTGAAAAGCTGAGAGCAGATACCAGAGTAAGGATCATTTAATACTTACTTACCCTGTATCTCTTACTCTAAGCGAGACGGGCCTTGGGTTTAAAAATGAGCAGTGACCATTCTGCTGGATGTCTAACATACTATTAAAATAACTGCATCTTTATTTGGACCTTTTAAAAGAGGAAGTGATTGCTGACTAGTAGATCAACTGGAATATTGGAGCAAAAACTTTGTGTATCATTTCTTTTATGAATGTTAAGATCACTTATGGCCAAGAGGAAGTGCTTTACTCTTTCTGACAGTAATATTCATCCTAGCTATTTTAATGTGTCTACAGTGCTGTAGGTGTTCACATCCAAAGGGGTGATACAGATTGTCTTTATAATCTCTGGAGAAAAACAGGCACTTTTGAGGCTAAATTCATCTGTCCATTTGCCTGGGTTGAAGTCTCTATTGCCAGATGAGACTGATCTTTCCAGTATCTCATTTTTCTGTTTCATGTCTCCAACATAAGCAGAACATGGACCAGCTGGAGAGGGTCCAGAGAAGGGCCATGAAGATGATAAGAGGGCTAGAGCACCTCTCCTATGAGGACAGGCTGAGAGAGTTGGGGCTGTTCAGCCTGGAGAAGAGAAGGCTCTGGGGAGACGTTATAGCGGATTTCCAGTACCTAAAGGGGGCCTACAAGAAAGACAGGGAGAGATTCTTCAGTAGGGCCTGTTGTGACAAACAGGCCCTACTATGTGTCAGGATTAGTTCATCATCTAATGATTGTATCAGTGACAGTAACAAAAAGAGGTAAAACATTCAATTACAGACGGGGAAATATATGATAAGGCAAAAATGTGTTCAGATGGTATGCTTGTAAAATTCCTGTTGCATCTATGACTATAAATTTGATATGCGAGGTATTATTCAATGATCTTGCTTTAATAGTTAACAGATCATTCCTGTTATATCCAATAAATCCTTTTGATTGAACATAACCAGATATTGGCCTATGGTCAAAAATGAAAACCAAAAGACAGCCCCAAAAAATTGACCAGTGTGACACACAGACAAAAATAAGATCCAGAATTTTTACTTCTATGTACCTTAACATTTGGCCAGAGCTGGGAAGTTTGTTCCCTGCACTGAGAGAGAGCAGAGTCTAAACAGGGAAGTAGCTTTAGTCCAGCTGTAGTGCATTGCATCACATCAAAAGGGAAGAAAAAATCCAAGCAAGAAATACTCCTTCTTGGAAACTTGTAGCCTAACTTGAATTTTTTCTTTCCTTCTATGCACTTTTTGGCAGATTACAAGGGATAGGCATTGGTGACTGCAAGCCTCTCTTGTTGACTACTTGCAGATCACTGGAGAGACCATTAGAGGAAGCTGCCCATGCTTTAGCCCATCACATCTTGATTTCTCTACTACATCCAGAAATGCCAGCATAGCACCTAACACAAACACAAAGCCCTCTTAAATGACTTGTAGGTTCCCAGACATCATGAACCAATGATCAGCAGGTACTGTACCCAAGCAAGCTGCCGCTCCCACCATAGCATAAAGTCCAGGTGTGACGCAGTCTGCCCCAGGTCTGCACCAGTTCCTGAAGATGATCCAGTCGTGATGGTGATATGCCAGCTGCTCTACTCCAATCCCAACCATCCTGCCAGCCATGGCTCCAACAGCCATGCTAGGAATGAAGAGGCCTGAAGGGATCTTGAATAAAATATAGACACGTGAGCACCATGACAATCAGTAATGAAATTACTGATCAAGCAATTCATTATTAGCAGTAAGAAAACCCAGCTTCCTTATTCAAGGCTAGCTCAGAAGGCCATAGCCTTTTGGCAACCTACAGTGATGTTCCCTGTAGTCTGAAAAAGATTTCTGCAGTGATTGAGTTTGTGTGGCTACATGTGTGTTAATAGCTTTATAAAATTTTATTGTGTTTTTTAAAGCAATTTTGAATCCTACCTGCTGCATCACAGTGAATTTGATAGATAAATGGTGTTTCTGAATTACAGGCTTATTTTAAAGTTAAGACGCTCCTGGTTTGGCCTTTATTGCTTCCTCAGCAGGAAGTCAGGAGCTGCTGGTGGTTCTGTCACAGGCTCAAGAATAAGCTTAACTGAAAATAACGTCTTGATTTCAACTTTCATCACATGGAGTACTTTACAGTTTTATTACTACTCTTTCAGGCTGAATCATACCAGATTTTAAATTAGATGTCAAATGAAGAATAAAAATTTAGAGAAAGGAGGCTTACTGCTCAGAGGCAGCTATTTTCTTCATCTCAGTTTTTTTTAGAGAGGGAAGGTGGTTGTCTCTCTTTAATTCTGAAAATACACCTTGAGCTTCCTAGATAGCTAAACTAACAACTTCAGCATGGCCCAGGGGCATTAGGGCTGGTAACAGCAGAAGCGATTTCCCCCACTATATAGTTAATTTTGCTAATGCAATTGGATTGGGCCTTCTAGATTAGGTGGGTGAAGATATTTTATCTGTTCTTTTCCATAATGGTTGAAACAGTCAATTGTTTCTAACAAATTTTAGATATATAGACTAAACAAAGAACCACATATCAAATAAAGAACCAAACTCAGAAGTTTTTAAAGAAATTAACAAGCATAACAACAACCTGGCTGCCAGCTCCAGCTCAAATCCCTTTCTGCAGTGAAGGGCATCTCATTCCAAATCCTCCTCCAGAAATTTTATACCTATGCTCTTAACTCCCGCTCATTCTCCCTGCTCAGTCACTGGTCCTAAGTGACCTTCTACTATTCAGTAGTTCTTGTCATTAGGGACATCCCAAAATGGACAAAACACTAAAGAAAAGCAAAATTCCAACCACTTCCTACTATTTTGAGGGTAAGAAGCCTTCTAAAAGATGGATCCTCAATTCCAGCTCAATATGTAAGAGGAAGATGAGATGCTTTAGCTTTGAGTGTGGCATAACATACACAATTTAACTCAGAAAAACTTCCCGTCATCTGCTGCAATCAGATCCAGAACTAAATGATCAAATAATGGAAGCCATAGACAGACAGATGAGTGTTTTATATGGGCTCTAGCAATCAGCTATATAAAATTCACCACAAACAGCTTTGTATATATTGAAAGCTTGAATAAATTGTTCTTGGATCTTTCATCACCTATTTATGGAGAGGAGGAATGGAAGGAAAAAGCTGCAAATCCAAAATAATCAAATGATACATCTGTCAGTCCTCCCACTCACTCCCTTTTTTTCCAAGCTGCAGTACTTAAAAAGGTTTGAAAAACAGAACTTTTCAGCTACTTTTATATTTTTTTGAGATTTAAAATGTGTAAATCGGTAAATTCAAAGCTATTACTTCCCTGAGTATAGCTACCTTTAAGGCACATTAAGACATTAGTCCAACAAGACAAACAACAATATAAATAGTCCATATCCCTGAGAGAGCTGAAAGACAGCTGCAGTGGGAATCATCTTGACTTTGCTTATTGGCAACAATTTAAATTCTCTCCCAGATGTCTTTTTCACTTAATAAACCCAGAGATGACTAGAAGGTAGAAAAGCAGGGCTCATCCCTCTGCTGCATCAGGGGCCCGCAGAGCGACGTGCTGGCAAGTGGGTGAACCAGCAGGCATCTCAACCACACCTGCGTGGCTGGGTGTGGGTCAGAGGCACACAAGCCCTGCCAGATAGACCCCACCTGCTGATGGCAACCCATCTGCACCTTGTGCTCATGACAACTTCTGCACCTATCCCTGCTTTACCTTCATGCCGAAAGTGAATATCGTGATGACAATTTTAAACACTAAAGCCAAGGCGAGCTGCCACATGGCAGTGTAGACTCCAGGGCCAGCAGGTCTGTCAGGAATGTCATCCACTGGCCGGGTCATGTTTGGGTCATTGATATAGTCACAGAGCTGCGAGGACTCCAGGGCACCGCAGTCGTTGAAGAGCTCCGAGATCAGCTCGCTGGTGCTCCTCCGGGTGTAGGGGTTGGGGTAGGCGATGATGGCAGTGATGGCCGTTATCACTATGACCTCCAGGACCGGGTATTTCCCGAGTCTGGTGGTTTTTCGCCTCCTGCACCAGGCAATGTTGCATCGGATAAAGAGGGTCCCCCAGAGGCCACCGAAGACACCGAGCAGGATGAAGGGGAAGAGCTCGGCCATGTACCAGGGGGTGTGGTACTCCACGTAGAACAGGACCAGCCGGCTGTTTCCAAAAGGATTGATGGACCTCAGTGTGAAGGCAGCAACGAGAGCAGCAAAAAATGACCTCCAGAGGGTTTTTAGAGGAAAGTAGTAGCTCACCTAAAACCAAGCAGAGACTGTAAGCACTTCACTGAATGTGACAGAGGGTGTTTGCTTTAATTATTCACTGGAGCACTGTGCACAGTAAGCCGTGGCCATGCGTTTCATCTGTCACTCTACATCTGACTTTACTGGTACCACCAGTCCTTACCACAGCCAGAATGTGTTCACAAAGGTATGAGAATAAAAGGCGTTTTCAGATAGGGAGCAGCAATCAGTGAAAAATCGATAAACTAAATCCAAAGTTTCTGGCTACAGATGGTAAGGCAGGTGCTCGACAGCTTGGCCCATGCAGCAGCAAGCTGAAAGCCTGAGAAAGCTCAGCACAGTAATACATTTCCAGATTAAATAATTTTGTTTGTTTCCAGAAAGCCAATGCTCTTCTTTTACTTGGATTATGCTAAAATACCCTTTTTTTCTTATTATTAAAAATGAAATATTATTTTTGCTTTAGAATGTATAAAATTAAAATATATTTATCAAAGCAAGTGAACTGCCAGGTCTCACCTCTTCCAAACTAAAAAGCACACCTCCAATGGGAGCCCCAAAGGCAACAGAAACTCCTGCGGCGGCTGCAGCCGAAAGCACCTACAAAGCAAATATTTACATACAAGGCATGAGTCTTTTGAAAATATAAGTATCTGGACAAGGGAATAAAAGATTATTTGAGCCAACCTCACCTCTCTCCTCTTTCCTTCATTCTTGCTGTACTTTGAGAAAAGGCTGCTGAAGAAGTTTCCACAGCAACAGGCCACGTGGACTAGCGGCCCCTCTTTCCCAAGGCTGAGGCCTGAAGATACCACCAGAACCAAGGTGACTGTTTTGATTAAAAGTGTCCACTTTCCCAGGTAGCCCCTAATAATGAACCCACTCAAGATGGTTTTTATCTGCAAAGCAGAAAGAACATGTTGTTGAAGAGTTGAAGAAACCTTTTCCACTCCGAACTTGCAAATAGAGTTAACACCTCAGCGGAGTTAATAAAAATAAATAAATAAATAAATAGAATCACAGACTGCTTGAAAAAAGGCAGTGATGGAGAGAAAGAAATCATAGGTAGAGCAATTTTCCCACAGTGATAGCTGAGCAGGGGTTATGCAGACCACACTTTTACTGTTGTTATGGGTGGTCCCCTGTGTCGATACAGAGTCTTACAGAGATCAATAGAAATATCAAGCTGTTACATATCTCCTTGGCTTACAGGATCAGAGTTAAACTAGATCCAGCTTTAGCGAAGCAGAAAAAAAAAGCAAATAAACAAGCACAGACTTTTCCCAGTTAAAATAAGAAAAAAAAAAATCTAAATATTTGGAATGGCCATGCCATAAAAGCATGCAACTATTATGAAATGAGAAACTCCAAGAGAGCTTATTTTTACACATCTCCTCTTAATTTTGGCTGTGAGTTGCTAGAATAGAACACAATGCATGTGCATGACACACAGGCCACAGGGTGGGATTTGGGCTTGGACTCTAGCCCTGGAAATGGGCTGAAGCTGAACATCACCTCACATGAGAGATTTACCACTCAGAAACTAGATTTACAGTTAACTAGGAAAAAAAAAAATTAAAACACTTACACATATATCAAATATGTAACAAACACACACATGTGACTACTTTGAAACATGGAAATTATTTAAATATTTAAAATTATTTGTGGTGGGTTTTTTTCCTGATTGACTATGAAATATTTGGATGCTTCTCCTAGAGATGAAGAAAAAAAAAATGTATGCCAAGATTTTGGGCTGTTGATTCTGTCTGCCAGATTCCTAAGTAATAATCCCAGTGGTTCTATAGCTCTTTTAAGAAAAGACTGCCCTGATTTCAAAAATTTTGAATAGCTATGTTGCTTGAATTACAAAATTCTTCATTTTAACAGCTTAAATATGGACTGAGGGTCAATACGTAAAATGCTGAAAACCAATTAAAGATTTTGGCTGCCAGCATGACGTGGTGTACAGGGATACAATTTGCAGAAGACAGACAGTCAGACACTTTTTAGTCAAGCCAAATGATGGGCATCTCGCATCTTCAGTAGCTTAGGAAACCTTAGCTTTGTATCTCTCTCTCTTGCTTTTATTTTGGTTTCATTTAAAGCCTAGCCTAGAAAATGACTGGTTTTGTAACTGGCCCAAGTAATTTCATCCAGGGAAAATTCTGTATAATCTTCTTGCATATGTATCCCAGCCACAAAAAGTTGGAATCCATAAAGTGATGACTGAGAGACGTTGATTTTTAATTCAGGCTCTGGCAATGAAGAAGTACATACATTAACTTGTCTGTTCTGGTTTTGTTAGTGAGGGGGGGCCTAAGGTGGTAGCTTCTGTAGGAAACTGCTAGAAGTTGCTCCCCTTTGTTTAGTGGACTCGGCCGGGCCTAGGGTGGAGCTGCTGATGGCCAAGGCCAAGCCAATTGGTAGCAGAATGTCCCGTGATAATGCCTCTGCGATAACGTATTTAAGAAGGGGAAAACAGAAAAAAGAGAAAAAGATGTGAAGCAGCTGAGCGGGAGGCAGAGAGGGGGAGGCACGAGCCTTGTGGACCTTGCAGGCCTCACCCTCTGGCCTCCCGCCAGGCAGCCGACTGGGCCCAACTTGGCCCAGCCTGGCTGCAAGAAGTGGAGAGGAGATGAGAAGTGAATAAGATGTAAAAAGGATCCTGAGAGGCGTCTGCCAGCCTGTTGTGAGGAACGGCTACAGATGCCAAGGTCAGTTCAGAAGGAGGGGGAGGAGTAACGCGGCTCCTGGCCAAGATTCCTCTGCAGCTCGTGGTGAAGACCATGGTGGAGCGGGTTGTCCCCCTGCAGCCCATGGAGGTCCACGGAGGGGCAAAGATCCACCTGCAGCCCGTGGAGGACCCCACGCCAGAGCAGGTGGAGGCCTGAAGGAGGCTGTGGCCCGTGGAGGGCCCGCTGGGACAGCTGTTCTAGAGGGACTGCACCCCGTGGAAGAGATGACCCACGCCGGAGCAGTTTCACGGAGGACTGTGGCCCGTGGGAGGGACCCCACACTGGAGCAGAGGAGGAATGCGAGGAGTTCTTCCCCTGACGATGATACAGCGGCGTAAAACAACGCATGATGAACTGACCGCGACCCCCATTCCCTTTTCCCACCCCGTGCCGCTCGGGAGGGGAGGTAGTATAGATAGTGTTAAGCCCAGGAAGAGGGAGGGGTGAGGGGAGGTTATCTTGTTCCCTGTCTCATTCTCCTGCTAATTTTAGAAATAAATGAGTGTTTTTCCCCAAGTCGAGTCTGTTTTGCCCATAACGGTAACTTTAAGGATTTCTCCCCATCCTTATCTCAAACCTTGAGCCGTTTTTTCCTATATCATCTCCTTCTATTCTCTCGGAGGGTGGGGGGAGCAAGAGAGAGACTGCGTAGTATGGTCCCGATCGGGGCTGAACTATGACATTGTCACAGTAGCATTTGAACATTTTCTACTATGGAAGATTTAGATGGGCACCATAAAGGCATGTTAGAGAAAGGAATGAAGGCAGATGAGATGGAAAGACAATTTTCTTATTCCTATGCTGTCTCATAGTACAGTTTTAGAATGGGAAGAGATGGCAAATTATCTCTGTTTTGTTTGAGTTTTGAATATTCATCCACAAAGAGAAACTCACCTCTGGGATTCCAGAGCCACAGGCATAGGGAGCAAACACTCTGACCAGGGAGACTGCCAGGAAAGCAAAACACAGAGCCCACATAATGTATAGAAAATAGTTTAGAATGTAAGCACTTGCACCCTAGAAAAATAACAGTAACAAACATTGTTAGACAAATGCAGGTTGGTAAATCTCGTGCTTCTACTAGGGATCATGATGGCATGGAGCCTGATCTTTTCATTTACATGCTAGTTGCTGCTTTTCCTCAGGAAGGACAAATGACTAGATACTCCAACAATTTTATTACTCATGGAAAGCAGCGGCATACTAATTTATACCCAACCCAGTCCATACAGTCTGTTTGCAAAGGACACAAGCACCTTAAATAGAGCATCTTTCAAGCACTAAAAAATTAAGCCAACCACAAAAAGTTCCAAAACATCAAACAAATCTGTCATAAGGGCGAAAGCAATTGCTCGTTAAAAAGCACCTAATGAATGAATGTGCTGTGTTTATCCCACAGCAGGTGACAGAGGATGAGAACCTGATATATCTTCTTCTGAGGGCTGGTGTTCAAAGGTCAGCTCTCCGTGCAGATGCTGATCTTTTCAAATGACATCCCTCTGTATGTAAGTAGCCAGTTCAGTTCACAAATGGGAAGGGTAAAACCATAAATAAATCCTTTCCTTCTATATGATGCTGTCTATGAAGGGTTGAAAAATCATTTGAAAACACAATGGCTTGGCAGATCCCACTCAGACACATCTCAATCCTTTTTGACCTGATATTTTAAAAGCATTCCAGTCGACAATAAAACCTATCTTTAAACTGAATAGCTTTACTTTACTGACAAGACAGAAGGGCTCATGATCACTAGCAACAGTTAACTGCGCAGTGCCATAGTGAGAGCATAGTCAGTAGTGACCTTCAAGCTTTCTACCCATCTCCAATGGTCAAGCCAAAACTGTTGTTAAAAATCTGCCTTAGAATACTCCTCATTCTTCACATGCATAATTTTTTAGATTAATTTCAAAAACCTCCCCTACACAGACAAAAGAGACTCTAGTCAGAGGCATCTAATTGATACAAGGACCTTAAGCCTTCAAACAATCTCCTCTAGCAAGATCACACTACAGAATAAAAAACAAGGTGAGCCTCAGTGCGTGAATTGGTATGAATCCTTCACCTCTAAGTGAACTCTTCCTACCAGATGCAGTCCCAGCTGCTCAAGAACATCGGGGCCCTTGTCTTTGCTCTGCAGGATAGCAGCCTGGATATCAACATTATGATAAATCAAGTAGGAAAACAGGCATAAATTGGTTGTATCATGTCTTCAGTGAACAGAGCTGGCCAGGCCCAGTTCCCAGTCATGAAAAACTTAGAGCTGAGAAGTCTCCCTGTTTGCAAGCTTTCAAGGAATCAATCTTTAACAGTACGGATGCTTGCTAGCCCCATTTTCCAGCTCTCTGTCCAATTGAAAAGACAGTAAGGGAACCACTGCCTTTATCCTTACAGATGTGTTTGGAAGAAGGGCAATTTGTTAAGGTCCTCTTGTGCTGGCTGAAAGTGGCTTTGCTGGTAACAGCAGAAGAGCAATCCGATGCCATCCCCCAGTGCCCTGAGACTAAGCAGTCATGGATGTCACACTTAGGCTGATTGACATCCATCTGTAGCAACCATGGATCTTTGTTGCTACAGCTGAAGACAGTCTCATTTCCTCATTAATGTCTTCTCCTAGTGCTTTCAATTACAAACAGCTATGACAATATTTACTCTTCCTTTAGCAAAAACTCTGGATATGTTGCCCCAGGGCAGAATTCTCCAGTCAGTGTGAACCTGGAGTAATTCCAAAGACGACCAGCACCATTACAACAATTTGGCCCTGCAACGTTGAACAAAAGCTGCAGTTTTTCTTCTAAATTCACTGGAGTCAAATTAACTCTTTTTCTTTTTACCTTCTCTTCTTTCACATCTCAGAAGTCACATGAAAACTATGTCAGCTTGTTACTGCAATCACACATACACCTACTGCACTGTGGCAGGACCCCACAAGAGTCTATATGGCCAGGTCAGTCTTAACCTTTGGGACAACTCTCATTGTTACATTTTCCAGATACTTGGCATTCTGCAGGTCCAATTGCAGCATTTGCTAATGATTAATAGTAATAAAACCTTTGGGAAGTAGAGTAGTAGTAACTCAGTATAGCAAATGACTTGTTTCTTATTCATTACGTGCCATTACTAAGGCTCTGAATCAGTAAAAGTCTTAAGCATGTACGCTGGAATCAGAGACCAGAAAAGCTCATCAGCAGAGATGATTCTGCTAAGACCTTCTTCACTAGTGGCTTGGAGGACTCACCCTAGCAGTAATAGTCATGAAGCAAGTAGGGGAACTGAGCAAAACTTTGTATTTCTGTTTGCAAGACCAAGCACTATTTCAGATCTGGTGCCAGTCCAATTTAGGAACACAATTGAAAACAACCCTCACGAACTCAGAATACTGAAATAAACCTCATCCCTCAGGATGCCATCCATTGCTGACCAATGCTTGTTTTCTCCAGAGGCCCAGAGCTCTACTCTTGACTTGACTGGGGATCTCACAGCTTGCAGCCTCCATCCTGTGCACGTTACAGCAACGTGTCTCCTCAAGGCATTCAAGACTGACAGATTCAAGGCTGCAAAATTGGGAAGTGGGGTCTGGGTATAGAGGGGTTTCCTTGTCTTGCAGGTCTCAACTTCATGGCAGGAGATACAGAAGCCCGGGGATGGGAAATCCAGTCCAATGCTGGATCCAGTATCACGAGACATGAAAGACACAGGATCCTTTCCTCTGCCCTGGATAGGTGTAAGGCACCAGAAATGAGGTCCTCAGTTCCAGTGAAGTTGAGGTTGGGACCAAGTTGAATCTGCAGAATAGGGTCACCAGATACTGGCTAGAGATCTAGGCGAAGTGGGTGGAATCTGATGTGCTTTAACGCATCCAACTCCTCCAAAGTTTTGAAGCTTTCTCACATCAGAAAAACTCCTCTTCACCTGCTCTTTGGAAACAGTTCAAGTCCAGAGGGGTGAAGGATGTCATTGGCCTACAAAACAGTGATTAGGGAAGAAAACATAGCCTGATATGTGTCTGATGTGCTATTACGTTTTCTATAATAGTTTACATCAAGACTCTGCTTTGGCTCATTTTATAGCATGACTAGAAGGAAAACATTTTTCAAGAGATGCCATAGGAAATATCACACAATTCTCAGTAAGAACATATGTCCAGGGTTTGTCACAGCCATAAACTGGCAAAACCACAAGGAAGAACTGATCTAAGTCTTGCTTCTCAAAATGTCAAATTTAGTTGGCTATGATGAGAAAGAGTCACAGTCATGCAGAAAAAAAAAAGACATGTCTGACCAGAGTACCTTTAGGGAAACTGTTCCAAATACTTTTTGCCTAAAATGTGCTCCAAATTAGTCCTTCTGTGCACTGCTGCTTTATAGGGCTGTTATGCAAATATCAAGCACAAAGTGAAGCAACATTTAAAAAAAAAAAAAAAAGGCAAAATTATCCTGAAACTCAGTCAAATTCCATGTATTTTGATCCCTCCTAGAGTCCTCTACAGCTGCAAGAATCATGGAAAACTTACCCATATCATAAGCCTATTGCTACCAACAGGTTTTTTACTTTCCATATTCACATTTTTGTTGAGTTTTGCCTGGGATTTCAATGTAACAGCAACAGACAACCATATTATTAATATTTACAGCATTCCTCGGGCTGTGGCAGTCAGAAACCCACAAATCTTAGAGGCCCATTTGTTTAGAGAAAGAGCCTAAAATTAAGCCAAGATTAACCATTTTTTTTCTGCTGCAATGGTACACTGGAGAGTGGGAAGCCCAATTGGAATACAAGGTGGGTAAAGTTGCACAGTGCCCACCTAGCTGATACCTTTCTTATCAGCCCAAGCGTACAACCGTCAGGAGCACTGATCTCGACTAGCAGGTGAAAGCAATAAATCTTCTCAAGGACATGTTCCGCTTATATATTCCAGCCTTTCAGAGTAACAGCATGTCAAACATGTGCGCAGGATTTCCAAATCCCATAACAATTGTAACATTCTGCTCTTTTTTTCCCTTCCCACATTTTTTTTGTTCTCTTAAATTACAACATCGTCCCCAAGTTCTGCAACTTTATACCAGGGTAATATTTCTTCACTTTTACAAAGACACAGCCATGCAAACCAGCTGTTGATGAAGACAAGTCAGAACCTAGCAAACCTCTGGCAAAGGGAAGTTTGGCACTGTGGACTGGAAACTGCACAGAGATTTTTGCCTGTGCTTAAATGGGAACATTCAGGAATATTAAGTGAGCACCCCACTACTTTCACTCCGGTTAATTAGAACTATAGAAAACTGGACTATACGTGTTCACAGGTACTCTCATCTTCTGCTACTTGTACTGCAAACCTAAAGTGGCACTGAAAGGAACATGAATGACAAACTTGTATGGCAATAATAGTGCCCTCAAACACTTTCTGCAGGACCAGACCACCACCATACTGGGGGAAGATCGGAGAGAATCTCTCCAAGTCACCCATTTTTCAATTGCCTGGCTGGTGATTATTTACCCCATAAAAATATCTATTTTCTCTCCTATTAATGACCAAACCACATTGGCAGGTATTTCTCATTACATACTTAAGCCAGCTCTCTTTATAACTACATTCATCATATTAGATTTTTATCATATGAAGCTATGAAATGGGGGAGAGGGAGGATTCAAGACAATAATTCTGCCCAAAAATTTGAGTTGCAAAGGGATCAATAATATTCAATACCTCTAATAACTTAGGCTGAAAATTAAATTCCCTTTTTTGTGGTTTTTTTTTTTTTTTATGAAAGTGTCATCTGCTAAAAGATTATAGAAAGGCTTCTTTTAGTTGTCTTCAAAATGAAACTTTCACTGGCTTGGCTTTGAAATTGCATTCTTTGTGTTCAAAATTACTACAGTTTAGAAAAACAAGTACAGAAAAAAAAATTCTTAAAATATAAGTTTCATGTCAGTCCAGATCAGCTTTTTCCCTTCCTGTCCTCTCTGCCTGCAAATCTTTTACTTTGGCCATCTCTCAGGCAGCCCTTTATTCCCCCAGCTTTGGGTGCTGGCTAAATATTTTGCTATCTGATACAGAAACTGTTTGCAAGGCTCTAACAAGCAGTCCTTATGCAGCTCCCACTACTACTCCCTATATTTGAATACATAAATACTATCAGCAATCCCCAAAATTTCCTCATAAATGTATGTGTCATGAATGATCTTTTTTGTCCTATAAAATTGTGTTTAAAAGAAAAAAAAAATTGGATAGCAGCTCAGGTCCCCTGGTGATTATGTTATGAGTGTTATGAAACACTTTTGTTTAATACTGGCAAAAAGAGAGAGCAATCTCGTGGTTTTCCAATTTCCATCACACATGACACTGAAACAATAGGGCCTCTCCCAAGTTAAGCAGATATTGCTTGTGGAAATGTCTTTTTTTTTTTTTTTTTTGCAATGCTCTCAGTTCATTACTTTCTCTTTCAGAGGAACTCTCTGGAGGGAACATCAGCAAGTATGAAAAAAGGAGATTCCCTGGCCTGCTGTGACCCCAGCCTAATCAGGTCTCCCATACCTCGGACTGGCTTACAAGAAGTTCAGACCATTTCTGCCACTGGGGACATTTGTCCCTGTCATCGAAGGTGGTTTCGTTAGACGTCCAGCAGCACTGCTCATGGCTGTACCAGAAGGCAGACAGGCAGACACCCTCTTTCAGGTCTGTCATCCAATCCACAGCTAAATCTATCACTCCAGCTAACGTGCCTGGAAAAAGAAATGCAGAAAAAGAAACCATGGCATTAAAAAATAGCAAGTTGCAAGGAGAACATATCTAATTATAATAACAGAAAAAAAATACATGGTTTGGGAAACAGCTGCCATGTAAGCACAAATATAGCAAAGAACTGGGGATGATAATGAGTTTGCAAAGAAAGAGCCACGCCAGCCTGTTGTGCCACACCAGCACACCTTCAATGCTTTCTCATAAGCTTTAATTTTAAATATTATCATGTTCCTACTGACTGATTGCCAAATAGGAGAGGCATAACTAATGTAGGGCCTGATCCTGCAGTCTGTCCCAGGCAAGTGCACCATCTGACTGAGATAAGCAGGATGTCATGCGGGTCTCTGTGTACATACCTGGCTGCAAGTCTCAAACCACACTGTATACTTCAGGGGTAGAGAATGAAGGAGGAGGAGATGGGTGTTTTCCAATAGTCTTACTGGTCCCAATGCAGCAACCTTTTGGAAGGGTGATTTCAGTATAGAAACAGATTGGATGCCAAATTCTGACTAACAAACTTAGCGGAATGAGGCTTTTGATGTGTACAATCCAAACACGCGGAATAAAATTATCCTTCAAACCCTCTCTGTACCAAACTAACCCTTATTTCAGTTTTTCCCCAATAATTACACAGAGCTACAGTGACACCCGGTGGCCACTGGATACAGACGAGGGTAAAATTGATGTGGCCTAACACAAAAAAAAAAAGATAATCCTGTTTTTCTAGGATGCTTGCTCATCAGTGCTAATAAGCTCCCGCAGCACCAGCACCCTCGGAGCAGGTGTGTCCTCACGAACCCAACGCCAGCAGGAACATGGTGGCTGGAAGCAGCCAGAACACAGGAAAGCAGACCTGTGTTCAGTCCCTAGGTCCATCGTTTCCATTAAACCACCAACTGACAGAAAACTAATTTAGTGTTTTCCAAAGCTCTCACATATACAATGGGAAGTAGAAGTCAAGAATATTTTCACTGGTAATCATTAATGTAATTTCAGGAAACCCATAGGAATTTAAACAGAATTCACTGGTGCATTTCAGTAGGACTAAAACACTGAAAAAAAAAAAGTTTTGGAAAAGGCAAAATGGTTTGGTTTCTGTTTCCAAAACTTTTAGCTTTGTGGCTTCTGCTAATTGAGGCAGTTGTGTAAAGCAGGGATGGGGACTGCTCCCTTTTCCCCTAGCAGCTGAGGCACAGAGGTGGGTTCAAGAGCCTTTTCTTTTTTTTTTTTTTTTACTTAGATCTGCATTTCATTTCTATGAAAGAGGAAAACAAAAACTGTTTCAAATAATTCAGGCATGTGTAACTGGTTTTTTATTCCACAGAAGAGAAAAACCCCACAAGTGTTCACAGAGCCTTACACGTATCTTCTCCCTCCCTTAAGAAGGATACTTGTCACTGCACTGACAAGCAATGTGACTCAGGTAAGCAGTGAAGAATTTTTGTTGTATAGGAATACTCGAGAACTATACAGAGATACCAGAAAACATCACAAAAAAAAAAAATGTCTGCAGCAGGAAGTAATGATGTTTGTACCAATTATTTTCTTTCTTTAAGGCCTTGGCTTTCTCTTGCTTGCTCTTTTCCATTTTCCCAAGTTTCTATGGAAACAATGAACCATGTTCTTCGATGATGATAAATAACTGTTGCTAACAACATCAGCATGTGTAGCTTACTGAGTTTTGCAGTAAACTCTAAATTCTCCTCCAATGTTCTGAAAGTTTCAGGAAATAGCACAAAGAAACCCCGCACCGAATGCTGTGCCTCTTGCATCTCTTAATGGACCTTTATCATTCTCTATAGTTATCTTCAAAACTCACATCGCACTTAATCAGGCAATTGAGTGTTAATGCTACCTAGCAGAGGTGCAAAGGAAAGCAGGCTTTTAAATGTTTTTCCCTGATAAAGTGAATAGAAGAGTAAGGAACAAACATTCACTTCTCTAATATAACAAGCTCACCTGCACTCCAGTACCTGTAGGAAAATGTGCTTAATTATGCAGCTGATCTAATCCTTTTTCCAAAATGTTTTGGGATCCATATAAGGAGGACAATGCTATGTGTAATTTACTACACATGCTTTACAGAGAAGAAAATAGTGAGAGAGGAGGACCAACACTTGCAGGATAATAGTGCAATCATTAATGCTTTGCAAGCCAAGTGACCAGGACTAGAATTTTTCCAAGTTCTGAATCTTTGCAACTTGAAGTGAAATTAATGGAAGTCACAGAGTGTTCAGCATCTCAGAAAGTCAAGCTTTTAATTTCTTGTGCTTACCATCGCTGTCTAGACACGTCAGCGCACCTCTGTAACAGAGCATAAGTTTATTTCCCTACTTCTCCATCAAAGCAACTGAACTTGTTCCTGCTTCTTCTATGTAAGCTCCTGCGCAGAATGAAAAATAATGAAGCACTCCAAAGCCAGGAAATGTTGAACTTCATTTTAGATATTAGCCTTTTCCATTAGTTCATGATGGCCAATGCTCATTCCTTTACAGTGCCCTACTGAGAATGCTTTGAAAACTTATTTTTCCCAATGCACCTGGTGCCAGAAAACATCACCCAAGTGTCAGGGGACTGAAACAGAAAGGGGATTTTTGCACATCCAGCTCCAGTACCAGAGCATTTCAGCATTAGTATGATAGTACTTTTTGTCATATAGCTTTAGAAAACAGACTCTTTTGCTGATCTTCTCTAGATAGCATATACCTTCGGTTGGTTAGTAATGATTAGGTTGAGGGATGGCCACTAGTTTGCTGGCAGGATGGGCAAAGTGAAAACTTGGAGTTCCTTAAAAATGAGTGTCTAGAGCAGCTTGTGAGCAGTTTTCATCTGTTCTCCACACCAACAGGATAGGTGTTACATGTCAGACTGTGGTGGCTTTGAGGGGCTCCCCCCAGGCTAATTTACGTGTGCACCCTCAGTCATGAAACTTTGGTCTGACCCCAGATGGCTGCTGTTACACTCTTAATAGACTTTGGTGTTACTCAGAGCACACAGTTCTAACTCTGAACCTGGTCCTGCTGTGAGCAGGAGGCCAGAGCAGACCCCCTTTCCCACCTATGCTTTTCTAGGACTAAGGAAGGATGCAGGTTCAATGACACTAAAAATGACGAGTCAAACTGCTAAATGGGATGGTCCTCTCCTTCCTCCTTCCACCAGCTCCTTCTCATCAGCAATATTTTGATTGCTTGCGGCCCTGTGGTGACCAACCCTGCTGAGCCCAGTGATCAACTGAAAACTAAAAACTAATCTGGCCAAAACCCATTTTTTTTTCCACCAGGCCCATTCCCAGATTCACCCACCCTGCGCAGATGCACATGCATAAGGCAACAGGACCCTATGGCAGGTACACCGGCAGGCAAGGATTACTCTTTTTGGCCATGTCAGCTTGCATTGGCTGTGGAGGTGCAGCCTTTGAAGTGTTGCAAAACCTGAAAGATTCAGTTGTCCAGATCGTTGTGATTTAGGCTTCTAGATCAGTTAAGCTCACCTGAAACTCCTGGGCCTCACTAATTCTTCCAAGTGCCTTTGGAAATACATGGAGGCCCCTGCCATCCCCTTCCCCAGGAGTCCCACCTTGCTGCCCTCTATCACCAGCAAGGGGGCAGGAGGGGCAGGATGCTCTGCAAGACCCTAACAGCCAGGATACTACTGCTGCTGCTTTCCCCCTCCTCTCCCACTCTTCAGCATCCTTTCTTCTTGCCCCTGGCAGTGCCTGGACTCAGCTGCCCAAGGGCTCACCCAGTGTCCGTGCGGCTGAGCGGGGCTGTTGCCCTTGGAGCAGTAACCTCTGCCTACTCAGCAGGGGAAGAGGGGCCATGAAGGAGCCAGGCTGGTCTACAATAACCCTTTGTAATCACAGAGGTGCTTTTGTGGCAGGCCAGCTTCTCTGAGCCAGCAATATTTCAAGTAGAGAAGGAGATGACGTGAAGTCTGCACCACCAATCTTACCTCCTCCCTCCCCAAACCTGGTTTAGAAACCTCATCCTCTCATCAATAACTCCCCTACTCATCAACTTGGCATTGACCCCTTGCAAACGCTGGAGGCACAGAGCATGTGTCATTTCAAGAGTAGGCAGAAAAAGTCTACAGGGCCTCAGCCCAGATCATGAGCATATAGGTAATTTTTGTTCTCCAGCGGATTCACAAGTCCCTGTTGCAATTTAAAAACAGATTAATTTGATTTAGGAGTTGGACTAGATGACCTTTAAAGGTCCCTTCCAACCCAAACCATTCTATGATTCTATGATTTGACTGTAAAACATGTTGCTCTGCACTCCTGTCATTGAAAAGGTTGCAAAAGCTAACACATCGCAGCTGCAGCTTACCCTGGACCTCTGTTCCCAAGGTGAATGTACCAGCATTAGAGCTTATCAGAGGTCAGCAATTCTGGCTTTCAACAGCCTTGAGGATTTCAGCATAAGGTTTCATTGCAAACTGGAAGAGAAAGAAACCTTCTGGGATATTTTTACTAAAATGGGAGAGTGTAAGTGCTTACCATATGCTCTGTATGAGGGAGGGGATTACTGACCAGCTTGTAGGAGGTCACTAGAGCCCTCAAGGTCTTGCTCTGACTTTATTTGCAAGCAGGCGTCTCCATCCCAGATGAGGCCAACCCTGGCCTTCAGGCAGGGCTCAGCAGCCCTGGTAGTACAGTCTGTCAGACTCTCTTCCCATCTCACCCTCCCATCAAAGGTTTTTGTGGAAGAAAGTGTATCTTTACAAAATAACATAATTTGCCAGAAATGTCACTTCAGTAATGTTTTCTCAAGACCTTCCTTAACTTGACAGTTGGTAAGCAGGAAATTCACACCACTTGGCAATTGCAAAACTTTACATCATGCATGCGTGATACAAAAGCACCTTGACATCACTGAAAAAGCATAAAAAATGGCAGCCGTTTCAACTTGGTAAGAGAAGTGCAGCTTTCCAAGTTGGAAGATATGCTAAAATGAGCAGAAGACAGGAGGAGCAATTTGGGAAATTAATGAATTTGCCATCTGAGTTTGACCAGCCTGTTAAATATGTAATGTCTGTCTGGCCTGAAAGCAGATCTGAAACTCTATTTTCCCTTCACACATGTTTAAAGAAGATAACCCAGTGGGTATAGCAATTTGCAAAGCTCCCTGCTGAGTGCCCACAACCAACATTTTCCCCACCTCATGATATCTACTTGCAGAATTCAAGTAAGTTAAGACAAGAAAAAAAAATCCTACCAATAAATCTGATTTCTGTGAATCAAAGATTCAGAAAGTCAGAGTAGTCCATCAAGTAAAGCGCTCAGATGCGTATTTCCAAAAGCAACAGAAAAATCTCTCTACTGGTGAATAACATTTTTTTCTGGGTCAGCACTCAGCAGGAGACTTTGCAAGTGGACATTTTTATTGAGGATTATAACTGTGAAGATGCATAGCTGTCTTTTTAGCTTAAAACATCAGCAGAGAAAGAAGGAAATGGGAAAAGAAGCAGATGGCACTGCAGCAAACTTGGGTGAGATGGTTCCGGGCATAACTGTAAGGTTAACACACACGTACCTGCCAGGAGTCCTATGAGAAGCATTACAACCCATCCTGACCAGGCATCCAGCAAACTCTTGATGAACTCCCATATGGATTCCTTACTTTTGCTTGTAATCTGAAATGAAACATATATATAGCCAAGTTGTCAATTTAGGCTGATGAAGTTTTAGTGTGTAATGTTTAAAACAAAAAATATTTAACCTCCTAGAAGGTGTATACAATTTCTCTACTCTCTATTCTATCTAGTCTCAATTCTTTTTTAGAGATGCTCTGCTGATTAAGTTGTCGGAAGCCCTTTCATATTTACAAACTCAAGACATACCACATCCATATTTTCAGAAGTCCTCCTAAAGTCATACAACAAGGTAGGAAACAATAACTTTGGAAAACTGCTTGTTTTTCTCACCACCAGGATGGCTGTAACCCAGGGACTGCAATGCATCAGAGCCGGACACCTTTACCTTTCTATGGCGGTCAGTGTCTCGTGATTTCTCCCGCAGCCAGTCAATGGTGTGGAAATCTTCATAAGTCCCAACGTCAGGGAAAGGTTCATCCAGAAAATCCATCAGATTGCCAGAACCATTCATGTCTCCTGCATTGACCATATTAGGGTCTGTAGGTAGAGGAAAAACAAGTATGTCAACAAATTCATGCAGATTTGCCAGACATTTGAGAGTCAAGTTTTCCAAAATACCTCCACAAACCACAAAGTCAAGAGAACACGAGTCAGTATTCCTGGTGGGCACTTGCTGAAATCTATGCATTGCCCCTAGAAATAGTATTTTGCTGAAGACTACTTCAACAGCTTAGAAAGCCCTAAAAAGCATGTACGAAAAAAAAAAAAACAGTGTCCAAGTACAGAAATACCAGCTTTTCTGAAAACAGAGCCTCAAAACCTGGGATGTTTCTGAACTTCTGCAGTGATACATCCTGATCACATGTTGGAGGAAGTTCCCTTCCTGCAAAGAGACCATCGAGTAGGCAAGGTCACCAGCTTAGAAAACAAATCATAATACACTACAATTTACCATTCATCATGAACTGCAGATTTTACAGGACACCATTAGTCATAACATTGCAATGCTGTCTGGTTTTCTGTACTCAAAGCTCCCTGCATTGATCCGCTTTCCTTCCATTGCTCGCAAGGCAAAGCTCGCTATCACAATATAACTGCTCTGCATCAGGTCTAGAAATGCAATATCTTCTTCAAGTTTGCTTCTCAAGGGCTAGGAGCAGCCCTTGGAGCTTCTTAGGAGCTTCTTCCCTATGCTTAGGAGAACCTGGGCAGTCTCCTTCTGTCTCAAACTCTGCAAATTTACTTTTAAGAAAGTAGGGGGAGAAACAGTCACTGCGTGTCCTGCTAGAGCGCAAGAGGAAATACAAAGATACCTATCCCCAAACTATAACAAGCAGTTACCAGAGGTATTTGATAGCTAAAAAGGAGATCAAAGCAGGCTGTGAAATAACATACACTCTAGAGTGTGGCACATAGGCTGAGCGCACATTTGCAGCCCGGAAGTGTTTGGGGACAGGCTCTCTGGATTTATGAAAGCAGAGAAACAACCATGCCCATTGCTCTGAAGCCCTGGAAACGGTACCTTGTTCATGCAATCCACATAAGCAAAGCATGAAGAAGCTAACGCATAACCACTGTACCTCTCTTTCCCACACAACAGAGCTCAGCAACGTCTGACTAGGTGCAAAAACAACTATTACCTCCTTTGAAGGTCAAGACCCAAAGTAGTCACTCATATGGCAAGCTCCAGAAATTGCTGACATCATTCCTGATGAGAGGAGCCTTTAGCAGCATGAGAATCTATTAAATTAAGTAGTTTAGGCACACAGAGTTAGACTCATCCAACTTGACTTCAGCCATCCATAAGTCCAGTGTCTGGACTGTAAGAACCACCTAGGCTGCCTCTGGAGACAGATAAAGATGTCTGTAAGGGTGTGTGGCAGGAGAGTGCCTGCTCCTTTAAGGTTACCTGGTCAAGGACCTTTTTCAATGCAGCAAGGGATAAGCAGCAAAGGAGGAAGCCGTGAACAGCATCCAGGGACACAAACCTGGTGCAAAGGATAAGCGAAGCAGTGATGGGAACCAGTCCTGGTCAGTCATGCTAACTGGTGAGTACGTGTGAGAATGGCTGTTCCAGCGAGGTTGTCTGACTGGAGACCTTGTCAATTGGGAAACTGTGGGAAAAAGGGGGAAACCAAAAAACAAAGTACACAGAGACACAGACCTGACAAAGCAAACATGGAGATGATGTTGAGAAACAAATCTCACCACTCGAAGTAATTGAAGGGCTATTAACTGTGTGTGTGTCTGTAGGATACATGCTCAGCTTTGCTACTGGTTGAACTTGCACATGGGAAAGTGCCAGCCACATCCCCCAGTGTGGGCAGAGACCCCAGGTCCAAGGGCTGGGCTTCAGTGGCCAGGTAGGAGGGTCCTGGACTGGGGCAGCTGGAGGAGGTGGCCGTGTGCTTCTATGTCACTTGAAGTGTTGCTTTAAAGAGTGATTAATCCCATCCATCCTAAATTATGCACCTGGGAAAGAGTCTTCCAGAGAGTACCTAGGGTTTGTGATCTGAACGGCAAGCTTAAAAAGACACTAAAAAAAAAAGTAAGAAAAAAAATGGGATCGGGGGTTTCTAGAACTGACCCTGCAGTGCCTGTAGCTCCTTGAGGGGCACAAGATAACTTTTGCCAGTCACTGGTGAGGCTAATATGCTACTAACAACTGCAACCCACTTTCCTCTATCAGGTATGGAAATGGAGATTTCACGAGTAAAGAATTTGGATCTTTGAATCTGTGAGGAAATTTCCCAGTTCTGTAACTGGAACAGGCAAAGATGTGGCAGATAAGCTTTTAATCAACTGTCCGTGCACCCTGCTGCGCTGCTTGGCCCCCTTTATTTATTGCCTTTCTTTTCCCCCTCTCTCCATTTTCAACTTTTTTACTTGAATCCTCTCCATTTAATCTTTTTCCCCAGTGGTGACTTTAGGGCTGTAACAAGCGTGAACGCTCAGCTTTGTCAGTGTCTGCTCCTTGCGCTCCACCTGGTAGGACTTTTTGGACAACACAGACAATATGCTCAGCAGAAGCAGCTGAGAGAAGCATTATCTTACAGCCAGCCAGCAGGTCACCATTATGATTCTACAGAAGCCCTTTTAAGTGCAGAAATCCAGTAATCTCCAAGCACCGTGGCGTGTTTGTCTGAAAGAGAATGAAGCACGGGAGCCACAGCCCAGGGAAGGAAACCAAAGGCAGAGCAGGTGTCCCACGCAGCACTGCGGAGCACAAACACGCTGCCGCAGGACTGAAGCGATTCAAAACGCAGCGGTTAAGAGGAGTGACAATTGAGAATAGCAGTACTTTGCCAAACAGGTGACAGCATGCACCTACATTTGCTGAGAGAAATGAAAGTCCAAAGGTGGGACGCTGTGGCTGACACCAGGGAGCTGAAGCTGCAAATGTACCTTGAGTTCAGCGTCTTGTAAACCATGACTGAGGACTGGAATGGTGAGCTGAAATGAGCTGAAAGGATAAGACCGTGCTATTATTTCATAACTCTGTGACATTTTGCAGATCATTTACTTCTGCCGACAGATCCCATACAGTGAAGATGGACCTGAAGAAGAACGCGCAGTTCAGGCTGCTTGCCTGCCTGAGGCAGCCTGCCCTGCTACATAAAGAAACTTCTGAGAACTCTTGTGCTGAAAGCATTGGCAAGTTTTCCTTAATGCTACAAGAAAACTACCCAACGTGCTAGTTATATCACATTAAAAAAAAATAGCTTTTTAAGTATGTTGTCAATGCCTGGCACATGACAGTATTGTGATGGATAATGCTAGGCCAGACCACAAGTATGTAGGATAATTACAATCTCAGCCTCAATCTACCCCAAAAATACGTGCTACGCAGCACATCCAGGGAGAGAAAAATGTGCTAGAGACCGCAGGGTCATTGGAAGACAAAGAAAACAAACAGACTTTGAACTCTAGGTAGCGTACCAATACCTGGAAATGGCAGCTAGCTGGATGATTATCAGCCTTGAAGTTCACTTCAGGTAGTACACTTTTGAAAGCAGAGATGTGATATCAGGTTGTGCAAAACTCAATTTTAGTAAATAAAACCTGGCTACAGCACATTTGAACTGAGTACTGCAGAATGTCCTTCTTATGTCCTAGTACTAAGTACCATAAGTATAATTTTCTTTCTCTTTATTTTGCATTTATTTATCTCCCCTAACTTTGGCACCTGAAATAATCTCCACAGTTTATTTCAAGATGAACTAACTTGCCCTGTCTTAAGATGCTTGCAGAGATGCTTCCAGTTCTGCCAGCAGAACTCGAGTCTTACACAAATAACTCAGTGGTAGATATTTTAATTTAATATACGTAAGTTAAGAGTGAATTAATCTTATCCAAAAGTGAATTGTAGCAGGTGTACTGCAGCAATCCACTCTGACGATGGCAAAAGTATGAGCATTCATGGTGCAAGTTGACTCATCTACCATGAGAAGTGCGCATTAGACTTCGGGCACTAAAATCTAGACCCCTTTCATAGCTGATGAGGGGAAGTAAACTCTATTCAGATGTTACTTATCTGATGTATTTTAAGTATTTACATTAGAATGAGACAGATTGTTTCCCAGAAGTGCTAATTTTTGTTTACTGATTACAAAGAGATGTCAGAGGTAAACATCCAGTCTCATCAAATAAGTCTGACTCTACCAATTCCAAAGAAAATATTGCAATAGCATTACAAGCAGGATTAGTAACAAATGCAACTCTTAGCCACTCCTAACATCTGAGCGTCTGAGAGATTTGGATACTCTGACAGAGTTTATATACACTGAAAGGTGTTGAACTTGACTGAGTAAGTGCTTGACGTATGTATTTTGTCCCTTTGTTCTATGTTTTAGACATCCTTGCTGTCCCTTCCACTGCTTTTCCAGATGCTGATGCAACATAATTTGTGCAAGGCCAAACGTTTCCTGCTTAGTCCCCTATTCTTTTCCTAATAATTCCTGGCATTCCACCAGCTTTTCCTAGGGCAGACATCCAACCTTTTCACTGAGCAGTCTGCTATGACTCCAGGCTATCCTTCATGAGAGGCAGTGGCCAGTTTGGAGCCTGTCATTCTGTGGTCTCATAGGGACATCTTCCCCATTGCTTTGCCTTTATCAACTTTTAATTACATCTGCCATTTTATTCCCTGCACTACAGTGGCCTTCTTCAGCTCTTAACCGTGAGCCCTCATTCTTGCTAACTAGCTTAGTATATCTACGACTGAATGTTTTTGTCAGCGCTCTGCTTTAATAATTGTAAACAGGTTCTTGCTAAAAATTGAACCAGGAAACAAAGAAATCTGACTGAACTATGTATCTGCTGAACTCAGAGGGTTCTAATTAGCAGATTTCCCTGGATTTAGACCCATGCCAGACTGCTGCGGTGCTGTAGATGGAGCAAGGTCCTGGCAGGGATCGATTCATAAAACAAGAGAAGTCATAGTGCTAGACTGGCAAGTGTGCCTCTTGATAGAGGCTCTCCTGGCTGCTACATGACTCTAGATTTCTTCTAGAAACCTTGGGCCAGGTCAACCTGGTGTTCAGTCTCTGATCTCCTAGATAGCCATGCTTGGTGCATAATACTCTGAAGACAGAAAAGAAAGAGACCTTGCCCTCCAAACATCGGAGGTGCTGCATGAGAGCAGCTGGAGGTAAGGGTCAAAAGAGCAAGTCAAAAAAAAAGCCCATGAGGCTTGAAGACTGTAGGAAGCCAGGTAATTTTTAAGTAATCACTGAACCCTCTTCTGTAAAGAAAGCAAAGAAGAGATTAGCGCAAACAACTTACAGAAGCCAGGGCACGAACACAGCGAGCTTCCCAACGGGCTGGGACATGCCAACAAGCACAGCAGGGACTGCAGGTCTCTTCTGTTACATTTACTCCCTTTTTGTTATTTTTTAAAGAACCAGAAGGTAGTAGTAGTATCCTATTTAAGGTCATGTTTTTTCTGCAGGTCTGACAGTGAGTGAACTCATCCTGTGATTGGGACCAGCTGTATGATACACTACGGCTTGGAGCTAAGTTTTATGGAAGAGCGATAAATTACATTTACAGTGGAAATGCTGACAACCTCTCTGCTTTACAGCACTGTTACGGCATGTGCAAATGCAAAAGCCACAGCTAGAAGAACTCTATCGGTGAACTGACATTCTAGGTATTATGTTGACTGACTGATTGGATCTGAAATGTATTTGACATGGCAAGCACAGACCAAAACATCCCATGGTTCAAAGAAGGTGAAAAGTATACTGATGGGAAACAACTAGCTGAACAGTCATCAAAGGAAAAGTCTTGGCCCTGGCCTATTGCTACTAGACATGCTAGTTCCATGCTATGCTCTCCTCATCCTGTTTTCTGTTTTAATTGGACACATTGCACCGAGGCAGGCAGTACATTTTTTAATGCTATTCCAACAAGTTTCAAGTTGCTTTCAACAGATCACAGTTACTGACTTACTTCAACACTTCAAATGTTTCTAGCAGATGAACATTCACGTACATGCTTCCTTCTCTATGCTGGTCTCCTCGAAGACAGCAGCAGGGGGGTTGCTATGTGAAACACAACAGTATGCAGGCAGCAAAGCACAACTCTCTTCAGTGACTCTTCTGCTGTAGCATAAGGAAGAAGTGAACCTGGCAAGAGGCTGGGGGAAGAAAGCAGAACCCTAAAGGCCAGTTGCAAGTTCCTCAATTCACATTTGTTTGCAGTGACTTTTCCAGGGCGTGCAAAGCATCATCTGTTCCATCTCTTCTAAATGTGGTGTGAGTTAGCTGACACCCAAATCCAGAATACAGTGCATCGCAGGGCTTTTCTGTGCTCTGGTATCTCTATATGTACAATGATAAAACAGGGGACATCCTATTCCGGACATAAAGCTTTTGAAGTGACTCATGGTCATTTCAATCATGACTCCATCAGAGTTGAGCACGTTGCTCATCTGAATGATTGGTCAGATCTAGTTGTGCTCATACAGCATGACGTGACAGTGGGCACTGCACAAACTAAGGAGCATGGGGGCTGTGAAAATCCCTGGGATTCATTTTCCATAGTACCCAATAATGAACAATGTGATCTTACTACTTTACTAACTGGTGATCATCACAAGATCCCTTTGTGCTGACGGACGATTTGCCACTCTCTGTGTCCTTAATACCTCTATTGACCTTTCCTAGTACCGTATTCTCAAAAGAGTCAAGCGTGGTGCCCCAACCTCATGGCCATTAACTGCTCAACATGATCTGTAGAGCAAACACACCTTATCTTGAGAGCTGGGTGCTCTGCCAGCATCTGTTCACCCCCCATCCCAAGGAATTTAGACCTAGTTACAGAGATGGATGCAGAGCACTCTCCACCCAGGCCTTGAATCCAGGCAATTAGGAGGTCAGTGCCGCCTGCAGAGTGAGCTGAAGAAGTCGAGGTTCAGATAACCGGATAAGGCTGAGGGAGAAAGTTCCTAGAGCTGAGCACAGTTACACCACAAGTCTTCATTACCACCTGGCCAGAGAAAATGGGCCTGAGAGCCCAGCAGGTCAGCAAGCAAGATTATTAACGGAGTGACCTTGAAAGACATGAATAAAAAGTACAGAGAGATGATTAACTGAGGCCTTTTGGGGAGAGGTTGGAGAATGAAGTCTGTTTAGCCTGGAGCCAGGAAGGCCAAGCAGGAGCTGGATGTAGTTCTCCTTCCACCACCCGGCACGTAGAAGATGATCTAGAAATGGCGATGTGGCATCGCACCCTACAGAATATAGGAGGCAGATAAATGGTTAGGAAACATTGTTCTAAACACGAAGGAAGATACGGTTGGGTGCTGATTTGCTTTGTCTTCGGCAAAGGCAAGCAGGCTGAATCACCGGCAATTTAAACAGGCAGTTTTCTCAAGGTTGAAAAATATCCATGAGCAATTTAACACTGTTCACCTTAGAAGCCTCAGACTGAGCAAGCCAATCGATTTAATGACCTTCTGTCTTAAAGATGGTGTTTAAAAAAAAAAAGTTAAAATGGCCTTGGATCAGAGCAAGGTTCAGACTCCTGGAAAAATAAGAAAACGTTGAAGCCAGTTACAGACCTTTTTTTGGAAACATAATATGGCACATAAAAAGCAGAGAATAGTTAAAGTGGGAAAATACAGAGAGAAGACAGGATATTAAAATTAGCAAATGTCTTTCCTACAATTCAAGGACTAATTGCGCAGCCTCCACATACGAGTAAATAACACTGCAAACCCTCAGCCTCCTGCCACATGAGCGCAGGCAGGCTGCACTATCAGAAACATCACTGTAGAATACTGCAGTATTTTACTGTACGGCCCCACCACTACATATTAAGGAGTTTCCTCCCATGAGAGTGTGTGCAGACTAAATACTGTCCCATCTTTGATGTGCAGCTTTACCCTGAGTAACCTCTACGGAAAAAAATTATAAAGCCGCAGCAGAACTCAAAAAACACAGGGCACCAGATCACAGGGGAGAGCGCCCGGGAGAGAAGGGGAAGGCGGGAGGGAATATTTGGGATAAATGGTGGAAAATTGAGGCACAAAAGACTCCTCCAGACCAAACCACAGCCTCTGACCTCCCCTCCTCAACCACCACATGTGCTCATGGGGCGAGTGCAGGAGATAACAGGGTTGGCTGGGACTGCAGGCGACGGGAGGCACCAAAGGGACATGGAGCACACCAGCACACCCCAGGAACTCACTACCAACCATCAGGGCTTCCCAACCCTTCAGCAACAGCTGCATTCCCTTTTCTCCTTTTCTTCTCTTGGGAGACCTTGGGTCACCACACTTCTCTTCCCCTGAAAGGCAAACCTCACCTCACCGTCATGCTCCCCACTCCTTCCTGGGACAACGCTCCCTTTAAAACCAGTTCCTTTTGGTATGAAATACCATGTGTCTGGTTTCTGTTCAAGTTTTCTTGGAAAGTCTGAGCAAAATTAGTTCAGCTGCTGAGTTAGGTCAGAAAGGGAAGGGGGAAAAAAAAAAGAAACCCAGATCTTTCCCCGTGAACTCCAAGTGGAATTTCTGTGCTCACATAACTCAAAAATCAGCTCCATATTAGAAAAAGAAAAAAAAAAAAGTTAAACTAATGTCTCTGTTTCCAGTGAGTCTTAAAGGTCCCTCCAAAATGTAGTTGTTAGTATAGATGCTGGGGCTGTGGAAAAAGCAGGAGGAAAGCGTTGCTGGCTCTGGAATATCCACCTGCATTTCTCAGACTGAGCAGGAACATCTTTAATAAAGATGTCCCTCTGCTAACAAGCCCATCAGCTTGGGCAGATGAGCCCTGTGGGCCTGCATCAACCACGCACACCCTTGATTCTTGCAGGAAAGAAGATTTGATTAGGTAAAATTCAGAAAGCCTTCAGCATCTGGGGTAAGAAACTAAATTTCAGAAGATAGGACAGTCTGGAAATCAGGCTACCAGTGTAGCAGAATATATAGTTCCTATTCATTATTACCCTCTAGTCCCTTCCCTCACAAAAAAAAAAAAAAAAAAAAAACAAAAAAAAGAGGGGGAATTTTCTCCTGTAGCCATGGTTTTTACTGCCACAGAGCTAGAATCCAGGGCTGAAGGGTCAGGCGTGTTGTACGGTTTTCCTCTCCGTGCCACACACGGCTGAGCTTTGCAGCACTGCGTTTAGTTTTCCAGTGCTGCTCTTTGCCTCCTCACTCAGAAAATTATAGGATTGGAGGGGGCGGGGAAGGGTTTTGGACTGAAAAAAAAAAAAAGGAAAATACATTCAGAAAGAACAGAGTTTCACTGTCATATTCACTTGTATACAGCTACTCCTAAAAAGCTTTCCCTTTAAATAATAGAATCGTAGAATTATTCAGGTTGGAAAAGACCATTAAGATCATCAAGTCCAACTGTTAACCTAGCACTGCCAAAGTCACCACTAAACCATGTCCCTAAGCACCACATCTACACATCTTTTAAATGCCTCCAGGGATGGTGACTCCACCATCATCCTGGGCAGCTTGTTCCAATGCTTGACAACCCTTTTAGTGAAGAATTTTTTCCTAATATCCAAATCTAAACCTCCCCTGGCACAACTTGAGGCCTTTTCCTCTTGTCCTATCACTAGCTACTTGAGAAAAGAAACCAACACTCACCTCACTATAACCTCCGTTCAGGTAGTTGTAGAGAGCAATGAGGTCTCCCCTCAGCCTCCTGTTCTCCAGACTAAACAATCCCAGTTTACAATCTTCATAAAATTTGTTCTCCAGACCTCTCACCAGTTTTGTTGCTCTTCTCTGGACATGCTCTAGCACCTCAATGTCTTTCTTGTACCAAAGGACCTGAAACCAAACACGTTATACGAGGTGTATCCTCACCAGTGCTGAGTACAGGGCCACAATCACTTCCTTACTCCTGCTGGCCACACTACTTCTGATACAAGCCAAGATGCTGTTGGCCTCCTTGGCCACCTGGGCACCTTGCTGGCTCATGTTCAGCCAGCTGTCAACCAGCAGCTCCAGGTCCTTTTCCACTGGGCACCTTTCCAGCTGCTCTTCCCCAAGCCTGTAGCATTGCATGGGGTTGTTGTGACTCAAGTGCAGGACCCAGCACTTGGCCTTGTTGAATCTCGTGCAGTCGACCTCAGCCCATCCATCCAGCCTGTCCAGATCACTCTGCAGAGCCTTCCTACCCTCCCACTGAACTTCATGTTGTCTGAAATGGGATGTTCAATGGCATTAAACACACCTCTCACTGAAGACCTTCTTAAGCCTTCAGCTTGAAAAAAGAGATGATAAACCTGCAGTAGAAAACCCGTTAATCTGTTCTACCACATCACTTCTCATTGTCTGAGTGGAGGCAGTGAGTCATTTTCACACGGATGGAGGGTAATGTTTTCCTGTTGGCAGGACACCGTTTTTTACCGCTGCATTTGATGACAATGGGCTGCACAGTTACAGATGAGTTACTTAACACCACCGAGAGGAAGCTCCCCCGCCTGCAAGATGGGGAAACCTTTTCCTTGGGGTGATGTTTGAGAGCAATACGTTAAAAGTATTTTAGGAATAGCAGCCTACCGTAACTCTTCCAGAGTTGCTCTTTTGGCATTAACGATGAGGTTTTTTTTTTTTGGTTCTATTAGACTAGAGATGAAGAAATCTGAGAAAACCCCATACCCAATGCGTATGTATGCACACATACACACAAACAAATTAGACTCCTACTCTACAACCTAATCCCACTTCACTAAATGGAAAAATGAATACACACATACCCCCACCTTGGGCACCCTGGAAGCTTCGGCCTGATAGCGAAAGCCAATGGGAAAAGGACTGGTACCTACAGGCACTACACCGCTCTTTGAGGGTCAGGTCAGACCTGAGAGAGGCTCACAAAACACAACACTGATCACCAACACTCATGAGATGGCTCTGAGCCGTGGGTGAGGTGGGGGAGCGGGAGCTGCCTGCTTCCCCCTGCCCAAGCACTGGGCTGCAGTCGTGATCCCGCTCACTTCCCCTTCCAGCCCAATAAACAGCAGCTTCACGATGGAGCAGCTCCCAGACTGGGGAGGTTGTGGCACTCTGGAGAGCCCGTTTGCTCCAGGCAGATAGGAAGGACCCAATCCCGGGGCAAACGCTCCCTTCAAACACCATCCCCTTCTCCTCCTCCTCCTCCAGTCCTTGTTTAAATACCACCAACCAGTACATTTGAAAGGGCACCACCTCTACAATCCCCTACGTCTCCAGGGGCTGAGCGCCCGTGCAGCCACGTGTTGGAGCCAGGACGCAGCACCCCTGTGCTGCCGGGCAGAGAGCCCTCCAGATGGGGATATTTCCAGGGTCACACTTTTATACTAAATAACTGTTAAAGGACTTCAGTCCTTAATTTCTGAGTTGCCCTAGCACACATTTAAGGCTGGCACCTTGTCTTTTGTTGCACAAAAGATGCCTGACTGAAATTGGGAGACCAGGAGAACCACTGCCCCACACATATTTCCACAGGGTGTTCAAATATGATCCGGGGTGGGGAGAAAAACCCATTGTAAAATGCACGTGTGGCAGCCCTGCTGTGCACTTCCCAGAGGCAATGAGCCAAGCCTCAGGGAGCCTGGCGAGTAAGAGCATGGCTCGACTCGCGTCCAGTGCTGGCGAGAATTGACCCAGCCCTGACTTCAGAGGGAGTCAGGAGAACAAACCCAGCATGGGCACCATTAGGATGCCACCATTCCTGCCGTCTCACACAGAGACAGGTTTGTATTTCTATCGCTGTTGAGGGTCAGTCTTGAAAAAAAAAAAAAAAACCTAGAGGGTCTGTCAGAAAAAAATAAAATTGAAATTTATTTTTCTTTTCAGTTTTGAGAAACCATTGTCCTTTCTTACTTCATTTTACTTACTACGTCTTACTTTCATTTCATTATATACTTTTTTCCTCCCTTTCTTTTCTGATCCTGACAGTATTGCACAGCTGAGCACTGAAAACCAGAATTCATCCTTCACTAGGATGTACAACCCACTTCAGCACAGGACATCCAAAATCTCCCTCAGGAGTATATGGGTGAGCACACAGAGACCCTAGGCCTGCCAAATTTTCAGATTTTTCCAGTAGTAGCAAAAATTTATTTGAACAAAGAACAGAATTTTCAAGAATAAGAAAACTTCCTGCAGGCTAGGAGTGAAAAGTCACCTGACTCTGTCTGAGGAAGCTGCAAACGAGTCATCCTCTGTTCTCTGGCAAAGGTGCAGAATTAATTACCAGAATTCTTAAAAAAGCAAAATAAAAAAGTATAATTTCAATTTTCTGACTAATATAAGCTCAAAAATAAGTGTAGCTCCTGCATTCTAGCATTTGCATTAAAATAATAAAAAGTAATACAATATAAGTAAAACCCTAAAATACATTTTAAAAGCAATCCAGAAAAAAAAAAAAAAAAAACCCCACACAAGAATCACCATTTTTTCTCCACAAATGTATGTCTTCATATATTTGTATAGAGTGCATAATTAAACACCCACACCAGGAAAAGAAAACAGACTCTGGACTTTGGTTATGTAAATAGCAACAGTCCAAAAAAAGCAATTTAGCCTGGATTTTTCAGCCTTTTGGTGACTGGCATTTTATCTAAGGAGTACAAATCCGCTTGTCATCTCATACGTTCCTTCTGGAAAAGAATTCTTCATGCTTATACTGGACGACAAGCAAAACCTACCTTGCACTACAGCAAATTATGCAGGAAACCTGCTGGACTAGGTACTTTCGAACCACATCAGCAAAAATGAACAATAAAGGAAAAGCCTCTTTCCCCAAATACATCTACTAACCCCCTAAGCAAGTTAATCCTCATTCCTTTATAAGCTCAGACACATCTATCTGTACAACAACAACTTCCTTTAGGCATCCAGGGGGAAAGAGGGGAGAAAAAAAAAAAAAAAATCAGGGAATGCAAGCAAAACAGCATTGCTGCTCTCTCTCCACAGGACTGGATGATGATGGCTGCTCGCATACAGAATTCAGCAGGCACCCGAAGGAGCCGTAGCAAAACACAAGGACAAAGGGCCTTCTTCAGCTTCAAAGCTCCATCTGGCAGCCTTTCTGCTGGAGATGTCAGACGGCAGATCAGCACAGAGCCAGCAGGCAGCCTCTGCACCTGCAAACCCTCTGCTTGTGGAGAAACTGTGCCGCTTTATTTTCCAGCGGAACACTCTGCCCGGCAGAGCTGGAGCTCTAGGATGCAGCACGAGAGCAACCGGCAAATGAAATTTTCGAACAATTATGTCGCTTACCTGCAATGCAACATCATTTAGCCCAGTCTCAAAGATTTTAATAGCATCCTTTCTTGAGTGGTATGGCTGCAAAAGCAGTGATGTCATGGGGAGGAAGCAGTAACAATCATGTGACTGCATCCTCCCTCTATAGAATATCTGATAGGAGACGCAGGCAGAGGGAGATGGACCTGTCTATAATCCCGCAGGATTAAACCGCAAGCTTCTTTACCCTGTCCTACCTATTCGGTCAACATTAGAACATGTGCTGCTTCACCACCCCCCCCCCCCCCAACCTGAGCTAATTATTTTTCAAAGGCTTGTAGATTTTTTTTGCAAGTGCAATAGTAGTCACATTATTCAGGAGGAAAAAGCGTAGCAAGTACGCTGCATGCAAACCAAGGAGTATTCCTGTTGACTCTGCAGCAACGCCCAGCTGTCATATTTTCTTTCAGCTCTGCGAAATATGTAATCACAGCAGCTTGGAAATGAGACAAACCACAATTTCACCATCTCTTGCATTTTTCCTTCTCCCAGTGCTCCATTTCAAGCTTAACGAGACTGACTTTCCTCCATCTTCTGTGTCATACTGAAGCTTTGCAAGCTTACCTTAAAGGTTTTGTCCCCACTACCTTCACTTCTTCGTTCTGCCCCCATCCATCGATCACTCCACTTGCAGCCTTCTGCCTTTTCTTCGATGTCACT
The DNA here is from genome assembly GCF_036417535.1 of Chlamydotis macqueenii. Taxonomy (NCBI): domain Eukaryota; kingdom Metazoa; phylum Chordata; class Aves; order Otidiformes; family Otididae; genus Chlamydotis; species Chlamydotis macqueenii. The sequence goes on from NC_141556.1 coordinate 137,335,723, forward strand.
GCCTGAAAGATCCCCTCTGATGTACCAGCCTATTTTTCCTTTTCAAAACTTCTGCTTAAATTTTATCATCAAACATTTAAACAGTAGAGCATCTTAAAATGTCTTATTTTTAAAACCAGGTAATTATCCTTTCACATGTTGGTTAACTGTATTACATCTCAGAACCATATTTTTGAGGGGATTTTGGTTTGGTTTTTTTGGTTTGTTTTTTTTTTTGGGGGGGAGGGGTTTTGTTTGTTTTTTTAAAAGAATATTATACCCTGTAGAGTATTTGACCTCTACAACAAAATAATAATTTCAAAAGTTCTGATTATACAAATTTTGTATGAGCCACTAGGATCACGTTCCGCAAGAAAGAAGTTGTAACTGTTTTTTATGAAGATCAGGTACATGTTTGAACACATGCAATGCTGTTTTATTTCAGGACATTGATATTTCTGCTAATTTTCCCGTATTTGAATATTGTGCAGACTGGTTTTACCCCTAAGGGTATCCAGGGATGCGCTTCGTGATACCAAGCAGATGCAACAGGTAGAGGGAGATCTTCCACAAGCACTCATGAAAATATCCATGGGTGACTGAAGGCGCATGTGTGACTTCCACTCAGTTTGATGGCTAAGGAACACAGTTCTGAAAGACCTTTTTGTCCCAGTGTGTTGGAGCAGGTATTTACGGATGCGCTAAGCAGTCAAGCCAGCACAGCAAAGCAAGCCAGTTGATACAGTGTGCACAAAATCTTTTTTTCAGAATGGCTACACAGCTCCTCCAAATCTGGTCTACAAGCTGAAGAAAGTTCCCATAGTCCTTATTTCTGATATGGACTCCCCACACACAAGCCACAGATTTGGGATTTTACTATGAAATTTAAACACTTAATTTGCTTCATCTCAAGTTCCCCCACTTTTCTGGAGCAAGAAGCCTGCCTTTAGAGAAGAGATTTGATTACGCCCTTCATATAGAGCACTGCAGATCACAGTTCTCCATCACTCATAGATCAGGAACAGCCCTAGGTCCACTACAACCATGTCAATGAAGTGTGGAAAAGTGACAGGAGCCCTCACTTCCTGCCAGGGTCTCCTCTTTGCACCCATGAAAATCAGTATTAATAACAGGCCAATTGAATTCTGTTGAGGAAGTTAAACAATCACCAAGCAGTTATTTTATTTTTTTTATAATGTTATCTGCAATTTTCCTTAATCAGTTTACGAGAGGGAAATATGGAAAACGGCAAGCAGCATTTAATTGGTCAGACACAAACATTTGCACGTGGGAACTTCTGTGCCACAAGACACACACTGTATCACAAACACAACGTCCTAGACACAGAATAGTAATTCTGTGCACTAACCAAATGAGTACAAGGGTCTCAATCTCCCATTTTTTCCTGGACAGATTTTCCTAAATTCAATTCCTAATCTTCTCTATTACCACAGCTGAACTCATCAAGGCTCTGCTGAATGTGTATTTTTAGTTGGACGGTCTAAATGCAAACAAAATAAAGAGACAGAATGTTTAATTCTTGACAGAAAATGTGATTCTATAATCTAGATATGAACATACAAATTTAAGAGATTGTTAGAAAACATAAGCAGCCAGAAACAGCTCCTAAGAAACGTTTAACTCCAAGAATACTGAGATTTTTCCAAAGTGCAAGCAAATCACTTCATTGACATTTACAGATTTAAAAAAAAAAAAAAAAGAATTTTTACTCTTTTGTATTTTCTTCCAACAGTACTCAGTCATTTGAGTGATCTCAGGAAAAAAAAAGGATACTCTTCACGTGATGTTTTGGAAAAGATTGTTCTTGCTTTTGCGAGCCTGCAGTTTCCCAAGTCTCTCTGTAACTACATTTTTCCTCCTCCAAAAGATATATGACTCTATAGTTAAAAAGCAGACTAGTGTCAAAACAAGCTGTGAAGTGCCCTCTTCCTTAAAAATTCAAACTTCAGTTTTACATCTGCTGAAAATAAAATACATAGTTCATCTAATTCCTAAAAGAAAAATTTGCTCTTTTTATACAGCACTTACCTTCAAGTCTTGCAAAGTGCTTACAAGAACTGTAGCAAGAAATACACAGAAGACTTCAATCTTACAACAGAAAATCCATACCAACATACCCATTGCAGCTTTTGTGGCTGATCCTGATAGTAGCGAGACAGAGATGGCTGGTATTCCAAATGACTATTTCTAGCAGGCCGTTTAAAAATAACCTAAACTCTGTCATACCCTTAACGCCTTGCAAATACTGGACAGAAACAGGAGTCAGATGTCAGTGCTATGATTTTGCCTGCACTCCTGCAGCTTGGGGTTGCAGAGAGAAACTGAAAAACAGCCTTTCTGTAATTATGCAGGTTGATGGAAGCAGCAGTAAAGTTCAGCCTAGAAAAGTTAACTCATGTTCCTTCGAGTGGCTTGGAATTAGTCATAAGTAAGATATTACAGAACTAATAATGTCAACTTACTTCCAGTACAAATCTACAAGTAGAAACTTCTGATAGGAAAAAAAAGGCAGTTCAACATCTTTTAAGTGGAACGTCCATGAATTCCAGGAATATTCAACTATGAGCCTGTGATACAGCTGTCAGGTTATCATGAGTGATAAGCACATGGGAGAACATACCTGCCATTCCTTATACTCTGCATCTCTTTCAGGTCTTCAGTGTAACCTCTTCTAGGATCTCTGATCTCACAGATTTCCTTTTTTACTTTTATTTGGAAGTTAAGTACATTCACCTAAATGACGCTGTTATTCAAAATATAAAATTTCTTTATGAAAGCATCATGAATGTGGCAAATATAAACCATTCAAAAATGTCTTATACTGTGACATATAACAAAACTCTAATTCTGTTTATGGCAAGTTATTTTATTTTGTAGAAGAAATACTTTCAAATAATACAAAAATGACACAATCATACAGAACTGTGACAAAACCAAGAGAGATGAATACTGAATATAACTCATTACCACATCAAGACAGAACTCATTACAGCAGTCAGAATCATGGACCCACAAGACACACCGACGACGTCTCACAGTGGTCACTATTTAAAAACACCGACTGAACTCCCTTGACAGAGAGGCCACCAGACATCGCCCCTTTGTTATACAGTCACAGAACAATTTAGGGTGGAAGGGGGGTCCCTACCCCAACTCCTGCTCAAAGCCAGCCTAATGGGGCCAGGATGCTCCAGGCTATGTCCAGTCAAGTCCTCAACCCCTCCAGGGACAGAGAACTCCACCTCTCTGGGCAACCTCTTCCAGTATCTGACCACCCTCATGGGAACACGGTGTTGTCTGTCTTTTCTTAGTACACAGCAGGTACTTCTGGTGTCACTGCACGGTAACTTTTGACAGACGCTACTATGTAAGGGCCTCTGCTGAAAATGAGAGGCAAAATTCTGACTAACTTTTTTTCAGGTAATGAGCACTGAAAAGCTAGCTGTCCCTGGACTTTCACCCAAACAGTAAAAATTTCTTACATGATTTGGTTTTTATCTGCATAGTTTCTGAATAGGTCTAGTTGCGCCCAAGGAACCCAACATAGACCCACCGAAGCTTACTGGCAAAACCAGATTTCAGGACGGTTAGCATGCTAAATGCTAGATATATTTTAATTTCACATGTATTGCTATATGATTGAATTGCTTGATGCCTGTAATGATTACAGGCCACACCAGGAATCAGGGAATACTACCTTAGATATCTGCATTAATCATCCTCATTGATTAATAATTTAGGCTTACAATCTTTTTTCCTGTTACTTTTTGCCTCAGCTTGGACAAGTCAAAGCAATTTGGTTTCACTTCCAGCTTTTCCTGATCTTTGACAAGGTAACAAAGCATGAGCTCCTGAAACTCACAAAGAACACACAGTTACTTACAAAATATTTGAAAATATTCTGATTAGTTCTGCTAAGTCCATTTAGGTTTTGGCTATTGTTTTTATCTCCTGACATATAAAAATCTGTAGAGACAGCACAATCTTCCTTCTAGGCGATTCCAGCAATTTGCAAAGTCAGTCTTGTGATGGGCACCTCTCTTTGTAGGTAATGTATAATTAGAAAAATACGAGAAACTCTATTATAGTAGCTTAGTAAAGAAGTATTTTTACATATTTGCAGGATGCAAGGACACGAAACTGGCATTCTCGGGAATTTAGGGTGACAGTCTTTCATTAAAATGAACGGTCACAAGTAAAATTACTTCTTACCAGATTTTAGCTGGTCCAACTAGCAATCAAGTGAGCTGTACCTTCCAGAATTATACACCTTCCTTCTGGAAAGTGTCACTGTTCGCATGCAGTAACCTCAAAGCACATCCTTTAGGATGAACATGTGTTTTAATCACCCATACTTAACGCAGCTGCTTTCTGAAATCAGCACACATGTACTTTCCTGAATCAGATCAGAATCTTTAAAACTGTAGAAATTACTGTAATATTCCTTTAGCTGTCTTTCCACACAGGTAGCTCACAGTGCTCTTTTAACTCCCTTTTCATTAAACAGCAAAACAAAGACGTGTCACCCTTTTCCTTCCTCCGTTTAAACTGAGAATCTAGTTAAGAATATAAAGATACTTTAGACACAACTGAAATGAAAACAATCTATTAGTGCACAGTAAGAACATGCAAATGAATTCTGCAACGTTTAACATCACTTCTAATCAGTGTTAAACACATTGCAGGTGATAATATTTTGCTATAACACAGACAGTGCTAAAGGATACAATGTACATAATAAGCTACAGATAATAAAGCTGAAAAAAGTGACAATTTTAGAACATAGTATTTTCATTTCAGGTATCAGAAACAAAACCAGCTCAATGGTTCCATTCTACTGTATGACAAATACTGAAGAACAAAATTTCAGTCTTAAAATACATCTTAAAGTAGGTATTTTCCTTCAAGGAAAAAAGGCACTATAAATAAATTACACTACAGTGAATTTGCCTGAACTCACTTTGTTTCTGTCTTCCAGCCTTTAAGTCAAATAAAACAGCATAAAAACTGTACACGCTCTTAACAGGATAGTCGATCTTTTATAAAATAAGTTGTCTTCAGAGATGTCATTTTCACAACAAGGAAAAACCAAGCCTTGTTGCAGTCGCTATTATAAAATATATATGTATATATATTTATATATATGTTTTCGATTACTTTTACTTTTTTTACTTTTTTTTTATTTTTTACAAAACGTGTATATTAGCTTTTGCACAATTTTTTTTTTAAAGAAACTTGGCTAATCTAATAACTTCATTAAAATAAAAGCGATAAATACTTCATGTTTACAATGCAACATGTCATACGTCATCAGCTGGCAGAGGAGGTATGTTAATCCTTGGTCTTGTGAAAAAAGCTATCTTCTCTCTGTGATCAAAACAAGATAAAAAGGAAGTCAATCAAATATAAGCCTACGTAATTTTCTTCCCCTAAGAATATGGTTTCTTTACTCGGGTTAGTGGTTAGTATTTGTTAGTTACATACTGAACTGATGCTTTGAGTATAAGAAACTTACAGACACTATTAAACCTCACTGTATACTTTTGGCAACATTCCGTTGAACACCATTACTATTTTTGAAAATTTAGGTGGAAGTTTTATACAACACATTGCATATCAGTCATAGTTGACTGCAAAAAGGTTTCACAGGATGAGCCCTGCATAAGCCCCTTCTGCAAAGCAAAGTTCACCCTTGTACATTTTGCAATAATGCCTACAAAAAAAAAAAAAAAGAAAAAAAAAACCAAAAATACAGCATTCAGAATCATCTTTTTGCTTCTTTATTGAGCCAGCAGTACATGCTGTAAAGTAAGTGTCACAAGAAATGGATGTGTGCATAAAAAGAGCAAGAATTTAAACAAGGAAGATAGCTTTTGCTTCATGATCTACATCTCATTTTATTCAGTTCCTCATATTTTTTTACATCTCAAGTACACAAAGCATTAAAAACTCCTCTCTCATTACCAGAAACATAAGATGTAAAAACAACCCTAAAATTTCTATTCCTCTTACTTCCTCCCCAGTTTTGTGAGAAAGACCTTTCCAGCATAATCCAAGAAAAAAAAAAATATTACATTAAAGGACAAAGAAGCTTTTCATTTTCACTTAACTATTCCCAGCAAAAAAAGTTCTAAAAAACTAAACACTAAATGAAACAGAATAATGCAACATTGTAGCTGAGCTGTCCCCCACCTCTGTGCTGCACTAACATTTTCTTACTCTTACTGTTCCACTCCTAATAAAAATTATAAAATTTTTAAGGGTGAAGTAATAAAGTCTTCCTGTGAAATGCACATTGTTTATCAATGCTTCTTGTACACAAAATAAACTGTCAGGAAAAAAATAAAGCTAAAAGAGGACATACACCATGTGAAAACAGATGAAATAGGAAAAAAGGTCCAAAGAAAAGGCTTGTTGAGAGAAAGTTGGAATACCACTGAGTAATTTTTAGGGAGAGAGTGTTATGTATTACATTAAACAAACTATGCCCAGAGGCTTGCACTGAAGAACCAACAAATCATTTGAACTTAAATAGTCACTAGGCTAAGCTGACCTAAGCTATGTTTGTACTTGAAGGCCTTTTTTTTTCTGGGTTTTATATTTATTTTAATTTTTTTTAATTTTAAATTTCATGTGTTTTAGAATTGTAACACTGCAATTTTACCTTAGTTTTGGCTCTTTGCACTACAAATAATTCACAGGAAACTCATGTGTCCAAATCAATATACAGTTAAAAATTACTGGCTACACAGAAGACACACAGAATTTAAGGTAAATGCTTCTGAAAGCTTTAACCTTGCTAATAACTGTTGCTATGCTATTTCAGTACACATTTCTACTTACCTAAAAGTCTGCACCTGAATAGGCTCCTTCTGATTTTGCCCACGCAACTGGTATATTTCTTTTGATGCTTTCTTTAGCATCTTTTCAGCTGCTTGCTCTTGGTGATGTTCAAATTTTGTCTGTCTGGTCTGAAAACAAGAATACAATACTTAAAATGGTCATGTGAAAAAATAAAACACAAGAATACCCAGGTTAAAATAATTTTTTTTCAACTCATCACAGTAAAGGCACACAAGTACCTTGTTTGAAACAGCTGATCATCTAAGTACTATAAATGCAAAAGACTGATGGTATTGTTCCTTTTCTTAATGCTCTTCAGACAGATACACATTAAATTAATGAAATTTACTGCATGTAAGGTCAAATAAGACGTTAGTAAATTGGACTCGCTCTTCATCTCAGATAATCCAATGGCAATTTTGTTTGTTGTGCAGTTTTTCCCACTTTTTGCCTACAATCTATTTTCCAAGAAAAGGAAAAATCATACACTTACGGAACATTCCAAATACTTGTAAAAAAATGAAATGTCAAATCAGCAACATTTCTTTCAAAGATCACAAGTAAGGAAATTATTAAAGTTCTAATAATAAATATATTAACAAAAAAAAAAAACCCCAAACCAAAACAAAAAGTGCCGTTGGCAAACAGTGCCATTCTCCATTAATTGTCCTCAAATATATTCAGTTTGGAAATAATCAATGCAATCATTTTTATTGTGCTAAATTCAAGAATACAGAACCAACATTCATTGCTTGAAGTCCTGTCAAAACAGCTCTTTAGACACCTTGTCACAATCAAAACATTTTGAAACCAGAAGTTTCTGAACATGTTAAATGCTCATCTCACACCACCATACCTGCCTTTCTGCTTCCTTCAACAAGTTTCGGAATCGCTCATCCCGAAGGACCCAGTGGGGAAGGTCTGTTTGTCCTCTGAGTTGGGCATCTTCCAGACGCTGTCTCAACTCTCTTAAAACACATATCTCCTCGTTCAGCTGTCTCTGTCTAGTTCTGGATGCCTGGAGATCCAGCTCCAGGTCTAAGGATGTCCTCGCCATAAGCTCAGCCAAAGATGATCGGCAGGACTGCTGAGTTATTTGGATTCAAATAAAATGCACAATATATTACTCCCAACATCGTACACTCGCCTATTTTTAGCTATATAGAGCATACCTTTTCTGGACTTCAAAACCAAATTTTTCTTGACACAAAGTTTTGGAGAGATTATATCCCACAGCAAAACACTAACTAGCTGTAGGGGTCTTCTGTACCATAAAGTTTTTCAATTCAGCTTATAAAAATTGAACAAATTTAAGTTTATGGGCTAAATTTTCATGTTATGACAATAACAAAAGGGGTGCAATATGAAAAACTCATAACTGAGTCATGACATCAGAAAATATTGTACTGAGTAAGATTCCCCTCAAAGGGTTTAATCATTATTGGTTTTAAGATACATTCTGAATCAAAATGGGAGGGAGGCACGGGTGTCTGCTTGCCTACACCAGCAAGAAATTAACTTCTGCTGACCAGGCTAAACCGTACGCCATTTATATGCAAGGCATTAACGCCTTACCTGCCCTTCTCTGCCCACTTGTTCTGCAGGGTGCGGGGTGGCATTGGGGGAGAAAGGAGAGCTTAACCTACTCATGGCTGAATACCTGGGCTTCAAATACTACAGTTTGCTGGCTGCACAGGAGGGGAGCTGGATGTTTTACTGTCACATTCACATACACACTTCTCTGGGCCTGCACCCTGCCTCAAACTAGATTTTAAAGATTTAACAAAGTCTACATCTAAATCAATACAAATGCAGTCCCTGTTGAACTAATTTTTGTTTGCCACACTAAATTTTTCTCTTCAGTAGTCTTCACAACTATGTTTCACCTCTCTATGTCTTCATTTCAGCTTAAAAAACCCAAACCATACCCAGAAATACACACACTGCCTCTCCCTCAAATACATTACAGAAGCCTCATACATTTCCTAAAAACATCAGAATGCACCTGTAGACATCAAAAGCCTAGGTATAAAAGTATCTGTGTTCTCGCAACTTAGTGAAAAGTAAAAACCAGATTCCTAGGTATACCTGCTTATACCGTAGAGTACGCCTCTCCAATGTATTCCGGACAAAAGGGGACTTTCTTGGCAGAGTTGAACTGTCACTGTCACTGCGATACAGCTAATTAGAAAAAAGATATTGAAAATACAGGTTGCTTACAAGGTCATCTACATGAAGAAATCTGGATTATTATTTTTTTGCGTTTGAGATTTATCTTTAAAAGTGCACTGAAACTGTCTTAAGCAACTGATTTTTTCACCTTTATAGTTATTTATCAAAATTTATAGAATAGTTCTTATACTGTATAGTTACAATAATTCAAGAAAACTTCAAAATCATCAATGTTTTACAGCTAAGTTTCAACAACCATTCTACTAAATATCCAAGACAATGTAATCTAAAAAAGGGGGAGAGGGGAGTTAAAGGCAATATTTGTTCCTAAAGCATTTATTGTCATGGGCACAAACAATATAGCCTTGCACTTTTTCCCCCCCCTCTAATTTTATGTAAGTGCTGATGAAGTAGGAGTGTTTAAAAATCTCTTCCTTTTGCACCATCTTTGTTCTGGTGTGTGAGGTGTTTTACTCACATTCTCTATGTCATAAATAGCTATGGAATCCAGAAATCCAACTGAAGGATTTGAAGTGGTCCATAGATGCACTGTGTGCAATGTAAATAAAAGAGCAAAAACCAGAAGATCTTTGGTTTAGGAAAAGCACGAAGGTTAAAAATCATTACTGCATTTTCCAACTCAAGCTCTAAGAAGCTTATGAAACAGTACAAATAAAGCTACATTCCACCAGTATTGCAAACCCAATACCCATCTATCGATCTGCAATACCATGAGCCAACTACTTTTAAGCCTTTTGCCATTGAACATAGCAACCACCTAACATGAGCTTGAAAACTGTTGTGCCAATCCTCAATTACTTGCACCAGTGCACCCAGGAATTCTAGGTCCCACTGTAACAAGTATCCTATGACTCACATTCACGACAGTAACCTGACTCATAAGAATATTTATGCAACAATCTTAAGATTACGCATTCAGTCCCCTTTCCCAAACTTTTACATACCTGAAAGTTAAGCAAGGCTTCTAAGCTAACTGTTTATACAACTCATTAGGCAGCACTGTACCTGTGTTAAGTCAATCACCCTAGACTAACATCTAAGGTTTCCAGGGAAAAGAGCTTAATATCTAATTTATTATAAATTCTTATATTTTAAATGAAATAAATTCAGGTTTAAAGTCTTAAAAAGAACCAGGGATCTCTTCCCCTCTGCATGTTGAAATTCAATTAAAGATTATTCATCAGTATTAAAAAGTAGCATATGTTTCTTACAAACGTGACAAATTCTTAAGAAGAAATTATAAACAGTGTACAAAGTACTTGTGTGGAAGTCACTCCCATCCTTCTTTTTAAGCCTCACTCACTCTGCAAACATATTGACTTCGTGCTCCAGGCGAGAAGGTCTGGGAACGAACAATAGTGCTACTGCGAACAAAAGCAGAACCCCGTGGCCTGCGGCTGGTTCTCTCTTTTGGAAGAATAGGAACTTCTTCAGGAAACAGATCCTCAGTGTTAGTTTCCTTATCCACCTAAAATTTCAATGGAGGAAAAAAATCTTTTTTTTTCCTTATTTTCTCTCGCCAAAAACAAACAGACATTTCAACAATATCAAAAGTAAACAATTTGCCCTGCTAGCTAAATTCAACACTGAGAACAGAGGATGAATCACCTTATTAAAAAAAAAAAAATAAAAATTTAGAACTAGGTCAGTCAAAATTATAAGATTACCTTTCAGAAGCCTTTGCTGGAACAGTAACAATTTTGAGATGCAGTTATAACATGAATCATAGCTGCAGAGCACAAAGACTGCATCCAACATTGGCAACTGGGCATTAAACCATGCTACCATCTGATCTCCAGTCTCAACAGAAGAAAACTGAGCCATCTTTCAATAAGGAAGATGACTCTGGAGCAAGCAATGACCTTAAAACTGGAGGAAGTCAAATGAAGAAAAGAAACTCAACAAAAGGGAACTGAAATACTGTTAAAATGATGATACAAGAACACTAAAATATTTGGAAATACAGAGAACATATGCTACCCTAGCAAAGCTTCCAAACTTTAAGACAACTCACTCCTCAATAGGAGGCATGATCTTCCCTAAAGGGAACACAAGTAGCTTATGTTCCTCTACTTCAACTGAAGTGTGCTGACTTCAGCTTGTTCAGGATTAGTTTCAATGTCTCATATCTTGAATACAAAAGATTTTAAATATATCAGTTTTAGCACAATTGTTCTGAAAATTTCAGCTGTATCTATTGTAACACTGAAACAGCAATTCAAGTCTTAAAACATGAAGCGTCTTTCTTCACAATTCCTTCAAAAATTCTTCTAAGAGCATTGGAATTTGATCATCGTCTTTTCTGTTACAATTTCAGGTCAACACAGACATTGAAACGCGCACATATTTACAGATTAGATAAAGGCCACAGTAAAAATAGCTTGCCTTTTGATGTCAAAAAATAATTCTGTCCAGAAATAACTAGCAAGCAAACAAAAAAAAAAACAGCCTTAAAGAGGGCATCTTTAACAACTCAAAAGGCACGCAGCTGTCATGAAGGCAGTGCTCATGGAGGGTTGTAAATGGCATTTATTATTCTTTTCTTTCCTGAGCAATTCTGATTCAAACTCAAGGTGCAGCAGTAACACACTGTGTGCGTCAGGCAGCATGGCAGTTTCTGTGCTGCAGTGTCTTCTCTCATTACCTTTAGTGGTGGAGGCTGCATTTTTCCAGAATTGTACTGGTCTGCTTGAGTTGCAAACATGTGTCCAGCTAACGAATCCCCGCAAAATGGCTCTGGATAAGGAGGACTAGTCTGGGTGCAATTACTGCATCCACTGTCAACAGATTCTGCTTGCCAACTCCTGAAGTTAGAACATCACAAGAATTTTGTAGGTATTAAAAAACTCGTGCAATTATGCATCATGTTTATATATTTCATTATCCAGGTCAGTTTGTCATTTTAGACTACTGTTTCTCCAATGAAAATACTTGCATTTCTGCAGATGCACAGACAAGCAAATATATATCATGCCAAAAAAAAAAAAAAACCCAAAAAAAAAACCCAACAGAAAAAAACACCCAAAAAATCACCTTCTCTAATTTTCTTAAAGCATATGTTCTGGTCTTTGTAACAATAGTAAGAAAGCAATATCAAAAAACCCCCCGCAAATCATGTAAAAACTAGGACTAATATTAATGATTAAATAGCATTGTAATAAACCTTGAAATAGTAAAAGCTGTGCTGCATGTTCATTCCATAAGCATTGCAATACGTATTTTTCTTTGACATTTCCCCTTATCACCACAAAATTCACAAAATTTTATTTATATTTTTTTAGTACAGTGCTGTTGCAACCCCATTATAGTTGTCTCCCTAGCAAAGTTTCTGTTGAATGTAATGTTTTCCCACTCCCCAAATTCCAAGTCCTCTAAACTCAGCCAGCTATTCAAATAAAGTTTTCTCCTGTTTGCACTTCGTCACATAACAACAGAATTTTATACTCATAACACTAACAGGAAGCAGATCTTGGAATAAGGACCTGCTGTTTCTCCTGCTGTACTTCAGACTATACCCATAGTGTAAATACCACTTGGCTGTTTGATGAGGTATCTAAACTACCGGTTTTACCTTTCTGATACGGCTTCTGCTTGATCTTCCTTTCTTTCCATCTCCAGGATTTCTTCCTCTGTGTACTCCAGTTTCACTCTCTCTTCTGCCAACTCTCTCTCAACTGCTTCCAGCTGGGCAGTTGTCCTAGCTAACAGGGCTGTCACTGCATCCTGAAAGGTAAACTAGACTTCAGATAAAACCATTTGAACAAGCCACTGTATTTAACGTGTATTATTAAGAGCCATCATACATAGCCATTATATGCTCCTTAAAAAAACAAAAACAAAAAAAAACCAAAAAAAGACAAACAAACAAAAACACAACAACAAAAAAAAACCAAAACACAACCACAAGACATCTGTCCTTAATACTCAAAAAGTACATAGTGTTCCATGAACGCAACTTCTCACAGAAACCAGGCAGACTATCTCTCACTGTGAAGGAGCATCATCCAGCAAGTTAGGTCAGAAGAGACCTCTGGAGGTAGCCACATCAGGTTGCTCAGGGGCCAGTCAAAGGCTGACAAATCTCCAAGGATGGAAACTGTACATCCTTTCTTGACAAGCTCTTGAAATGTAGTGGCAGAAATTTTTCATTAGTTTCAGTCTCAGTCGGACTGGAAGGGTGCAGACAGACACATACCGAGTACTATTTCAAGCATGTGTCCAGACATGACCTAGCTTTTAATTATTCTTTTAAAATCCAGCTCTTGCCACCTTCTGTGCACCTTGAAAATAAACTGCACCTGAGATAAGATCACAGCCACCCTGCAGGTCAAATAAAGTAAACAAATAACTTTTTCAGAGCCATACTGTTTTAACTGTAGTTACATTTCCAGAAGACCGGGGAGTATTTTCTTCACACTGGTTTTTGTTCTTTGCTCTCTGGGGGTCTGAACCAGTGAAGATCTGAACGGAATACCAGTGAAGCTGTATCTCACCAGAACTCTCTGCATCAGTCAGGTTTATCTGAGCAATGCCCTATAAACAACAAAAAGCATTGACCACAATAAGATAAACATACACTGCAGGATAGACCCATTCTTATTTAAAGAGCATTTTACTTATAATGTAAAAAAAAAAAAAAAAAAAAAAAAACACTTAAAAAGAGATAGTTTTGTTCTGCTGTGTTATGATGTCTAAAATACTGAATTTCTTGCTTACTACCAGAAAGGATCAGAGTAGGTATTTAATTTTTTTAAGTTGAAAAATAAAATTTCTATGATTGATGTAGATATGATTATTACAGCTGACAGGTCTTAATATTTTATTGAAACACCCTCCAAATTGCATTTCCGATTTCTACATTTGCTTTAATTAATATTACTTTAACAATGTTACTTTAATTTGTTTTCTTCTGAGAACTATATTCTGAGATACCCTTCCATTCTCTAATCCTCAGAGGCATCTTCCAAAGGCAAAAACAAAAGTGTAATGTAAAACAATTTTTTTTCTGCTTATTTATAACATAAGTTAGTCAAATGGGCTATAAAGCCCTTTTTTTCACTTTCCAAGCCATCCTTACATCTCCCAGATTCAGGTAAAAAGAGGTTTAATGGAGGCTTTCCACTAAAAGTATTCCCAGCCTTAAAGTAGACCAGTGCTCCTTTAGACCATTGCTCAGACAGTGCTCCTCTAAGAAATTTCTCAGTAGTGTTGACCTAAATGAAAACGAGCTGTGAGCAAATTAATTCTTTCCCCTCCCCCTCCCCCCCCTTTTAATCAGTTCACTAGCTGGACCTAGTGATGACTTTTTATCAGCTGCTCTTTAATTACTGCTTTTGGCTTTATCTGGCTATCTCTACAACCTGTTTATTTCCATGCTAATGGACCACCATGCTAAGAATGTTTTCATTTATACCATTGGAAAAAAGTTGTTTTCATCTCTCACAAAATAAATAGCTGGATGCCATGATTCTAATTGTAAAGGCAGTAAGAAATATATACAGAAACTGCATTCAACTTTAAGCAGGTAAAGAAACAGTTAATTAGAAAATATTATTTTCTAATTAAGACATTGTATTTTTTTTTTCAAGATGCATGTTCCCTGGGACTCTGTTTAAAGAGACGTACAAAGGATGATAGAGAAAAGTTTTTGAGACTAACAAAACAATGTCATATCAGGATACAACATGTTACTGAGAACGTCATTTTATATCAATATATTGGATGGCACAGAGATGCCTTTTCTTTTATATATAAAGCAGATGTCTTCTAATTACCTACTTATTCTGACACAGTGTAAGAAAGAAATGTGTTGAATACTCACACTTTTGCATCAAAGCTAGAAAACGTTTAAGACATGCTGGGTTTGGTTTTAGGGGTAGAGGGGAAAGCTGTTTTCCTGTCATCAATATTGGAAAAAACGTATGTTGACTCTGAAGATGCCTGACACTGCCCTACACACTGCATTTGTTAAGTGGCTAAGAATGCACGCCAAAGAAGCTGTTACTACAAAATGAATGACTAATTGGGTAGAAAAAAAATCACCAAACCAAATTAATAATTATCAGTATTGAAAGGACTCATTAATATTTCACCTCCACCTCAAGATTTGGAGCTCACTCAAAGGATGAAGAAAACAAAGTGAGTCTGCAAGCAGTCTATCCCGTGCCTGCTCTGACGCATTTGTTAACAACTTGTATGGCAGAACAGTAACTGCACTAAGAATCTCTCAGTGATGTCAAACAGAGGGATTGTAAAATTTATGAGAAAAGAATCAGAATTTAAAATTATGTTAAAGAAAGGGATGGATGTTCTGAAATAAAAAACATTAAATGCAAAGAGAAGTGTTACACTCAAGAAGAAAAATTCAAATAAATTAAGACATGGGGAATAATTGTTTGGTCAAGGCTGTAAAAGATCAGACACTGGGAGTGAAACAGCAATGGCATGTGATTGCAAGAAAGGCAATCACATTTCTTTGATGTTTTAACATGAGCTATATATGCAAATCGTGTAAAATAACAACTCCCTTATCTCAATACTGATGAGGTCACCAGGGAAGAAATGGCCGACTTAAGGAAGCACAGTTCCAGAAAATTGCAGGAAAACAGAAAAAGATCTTTCAGCTAGGCAGGGTATATGAGTAAAAGGTTGAGGGAATAGAAAGACCATCCTACAAGTTTAATAGATTTACTTCTCTAAGTGAACTATTATTTTTTAATTCCCTGTTACGTACAAAAATGTGTTTAAGTCAAGATAAACTCCAGCCCGGCTTCTGCATTTAGGAAAGCATTTAACTTGCATAATCTAATTGAAAACAAAGCAGTCATCCAGAACTTCAGAAACATATGGATGATCAAATGGATGGAAAAAAACTGTAAAGTCAGTGGAAGAGATTCTGAAATATAATTATGGAGACATCACAGCAGTTCCAAAGGTAGCAAATGATTTGAGAAAACGCTAATTTTCAATTTACAGCAAAAGAGAGCAATGATCATAATGTTTAAATACATTCTTCAATGCACCTGCCTTAAGAAACCATGGCATTGTTCCCCTCTCTGTGAGTGGCATTGTGAACTTACCCTAAAGTATGTTACCAACTACTGTAGACAAATATTTCTGACAAAACTACACTAAGAACTATGAAAAGGGGGGGGGGGAATCTACCAACATAACCTGAAGGTCTATCATTTTTAGCTAATTCAGTAACAGAAGTTAAAATAAAAGCACCCTAAACTTAGAGGCACTTGTGTCAATATAAAGATGCTTTACACTGAAATAGCTATTTAGCTTCCCAGAGGATCAGGCTATAAGAGTATTAGGCATTTTAAACCAATATACTCAGCCTATTCTTAAGATGCTTTCTCTTTCATTAGGTTGTAGTGCAAAAACAACAAAACTTCCTACTGCAGACAAGACCTTGGGTCCATTTCCATCAATATTAAGACCACTGTTTATGTAAGATATTACCTAGTTTTAAAGGTGGACTAACAAACAAGCTTTCTTGATTAAATTTGCTCAAACACCCCTTATCCATAATCCAGCAAGACAGTGAAATGCCTGTACCTCTCAACTACTTCAATAGGAAAAAAAAAAAAAAAAAAAATCACTAATCCATTCAAACTTCTCTCTGAAATGTCAGCCCACTGACTTTAAAATAGCCAGGACATCATCCCCAAGCAAAATTTAAGTATATTTATATTCAAAAATAGCTAAATGAAGTTGACATTTAACACATCTAAAGTCGACACAGTTAATACACTTAACCTATTTAAACAAGTGCTGCATTTATTCAAATACATCTACACCAGATACCTCAATTAGCTTAAAGTAAAAGGCGTAGCAGAAATCTGCCTGGATCACTATTATCCTGCAACAAAGTTAAGACTGATACAACAGTAGTTTTCAGTTTTTACAGTTATGTAGCAACAAGGAGTTTATATTTGTTATCTTTTTATTGGGAAACTATTTTACTGATACCGATTCATCATGCTCACATTACAATGCCATGCAGAAACAGAAGTCCTGAGCACGCTGCAGTCTAAAAGCTGTCAGATGAAGTCTTTGGGGAAAAGTTTGATTTTTTACACAACGCTTTCCCTCTTGTACTAAAATTTAGCAATGGCAGATTTTTCAACTTTCCCCAAAGCACTTCTGTAAGAAGTGCATTAAATAAAAGAAGATTTAACTCCTTATCTACTGAATCCCATAGCAGTGAATGTAAATGCCATATCAATTTTCAATAGGCCTCTGCAACATAACAGTTAAATAACAGTACACATAACATTACTTTGAACACTGCTTAAAATGCTCCAATTCTCAATCTCTGCTAATGCTGTCAATCATTTCCAAGACTCTATGTAACCTAAAATACAGATATGTCAACCTTTTAAAAATTACACCTTTCACAGATACTTATGTATTTTTAATTAACACAACCATAATTATGTATGTGAACAGACACATTAACATATGACTCTATCAGCACTTCTTATGGAAAAAATAAAGTCTTCACTTCCTCTTTCAATCTTAAAAATTATTCCTCAAGTAACTTTAGTTTCCCATATGATAGAGCTTTTAAGAAAAGGACCACTTACCAACAGTTCTTCTTGATGCTGATGGTCAACTGAACAGATATACAGCTGCAGTGATTTTAATTTCAAAACACTGGAATGCACGGGGATTCGGAAAACTTCATTAAATATTAATGGAGTCTGGAATTCCAAAGCTCTAGAGCAGTAAGTGGTTGGTGTGCCTGACTCAAGTGGTGGCAAATAAACTCTCACATGACTGGGAACAGCAAAATAGACAAAAAGCACAGTTGAGATAAAGGAAGCTATTCTGCCTTTCTTAAAATCAAGCTAAGCAAAAACATCAGTGTAACTTCTACATTAATGATCTGTTCTGGAATCTCTTCATTACAGGAATTTACTTTGTATTCTTAAGACAGAAGAACTGCAAAGCTGATTTGGAAACTCTACCCTTTTCTAACTAAAACTTTTTTTTTTTTTTAACTTGGTGCTTAAGCAGAGTCACCAAGTGGCACTTGAGATGCCCTGAGGTATCTGAGGCATCTCCATGGGACTAGCAAATACGACACAGGATCCATGGGAGAGGTACAGCCTTCCTGAGCAGCAGCAGCTGGAAGCCAGGTGCTATGCTATGATATTTCAAATGGAAACACTTGCCTATGTTTAGGCAATTGAATTGCCCAGTCACTGATTCATTGCTTCCTTCCACCCACTAAGCGTACCTCCCTCCTGCCACTTAAACTCAGCACAAAAGGACAGCAAAAGAAGCCTACAAACATTGCATCCACCTGCCATCTTAAAAACCAGATTTAAATATCTAGTACCATCTAATGTGAGACTCTAAGCCAAAAATCAAAATCCACAACCATTTTAATCTGACAGAAAGTAACAGAGCTACTTAGACAAGTGTCTCTGTGTTTCCCCTGTCCTGACTGCCTGTCCAGCCCCTGCAATATCCTATTTTGTGCCATACCTTCCCTTCTGCCAGCAAACAGCTTCATGCAACTGGGTTGTGAACCAGATTATAAAATTTATCTGGGTTAAAAAGCTAACTCAGCAAAAATAAGGGTTAAGGATTAAAAAGAAAAATCCAGCTCAGAAGCTCACTCAAGTTGACTACGTGGCTGCATGAACTTTTATGCCACCACCAGAGAGGGGCTGACATTGACAGGCAAGTAAATGTTTAGAGGACAACTGGGGGAGTTCACTATAGCAGAAGAGATGCTGTTGTCTGAAGGATCACTTAGGTAAACAGCTCTACATAATGTAAGAAGAGCAACCCAACTCCTCCATTCATCAGCTGCTGCAGGTAACTGCCCCCACGAACACTGATTCAGTGAATGTGTACAGTTGCACAGAGGAATTCATTAAACTGGCTAAAAGCTTTTTCTGGTTTTGGTAAGATAAACTTATTTTTTGACCAAACCAAATGATTTACCCTGCAGCCATGCAACTGATTGATTCCAGTGCAACAGAGAAGGATGGGGAACAGAACTGCCTTTTTGAGAGACACTTAGACACGTGATTGCCTTGATGACAATGTCCAACAGATCCTCTGGATTACTTTTTTACCTTACTGACTCTACTTGACTTTCTTCAGATGACACTTATTTATTTTTCTAATCACAAGGCAACACAGCTGAGTACTACTCTATACTCACATTTTTCCCCTATAGCATGCTCTTGCACTCACACTGAAAGCAAAAGACTGACTCTGATGCGCTCACCAGTATGAAGAATTTCCACTAAAGGTTTGCAGAGTTAGCAAGATTAAGTGTTCTCAACAAATATCAACTCATTCAGTGAGATGTATGTCAATTTAACAACTCTAACAAAATGACTTATATTACAATACAACAATGTTATCACACCTCCATTTTCCACAGTTTTCAAACAACCTCTCCCAGAGATAAAGATCAACAGCTTTAATAGGTCAAATTTCTTTAAAATATGTTAAGATACATATCACTAGGTAAGACTGTGTTTTATGGCAACATTGCCATTATTTAAGAAACATTTATTAGAATAAACTAAGCAACGTTCTATAAAATGCAATATGGAATTTGAAAAAGTAGCACAGGCTGATAGAGGTTAAAAAATTCAATTGTTTGTACTGATTCTCAGCTAGTACTTGTATTAAAATTATCTTTGAAAAGTGTTTCACAGGTATTCAAGGAGGGCTGTAATGGCCATAAAAACCTAGAGATGTCCTGGGTTTTTATTTATTTATTTATTGTTAAGATAATGGGCAAGGTCTCTCTCTCACTGATTATTATAGATGTTACGGTAGGAATTTGAGAAAATTACATTAAGCTTATTCTGGGATACATCCCAGATAAGCTGTAGAGAAGTTGTACAGGAAATAATATCTCTGGAATACTGCAAATAATGTAGATAGCTTCGGGACCAGAAGGCCTGAGGTGATGGAAGCGTGACTTTGATGTTTCTGAACAAACTTTCTTCTGCATAATAAACAGGTAAGAACATGGGTCACTACAGACTATACGCTTGCTACCCAACCTTTATGACAGAGGTTCTATAAAAGGGACACTTTGTGCACATAAAATTAACCCTATCCTCACGTAAACCAAGACACACTGTCTTCTCCAGAAATGGCTTACTTTTGCATGAAAGCAAACAACTTTATGGTATTTACAACTGTGGCATGAATCAAGCAATGATCAGACTTTGGGTGAAATTTAAGCTTACATTTTGCAGTTTTCTTTAACAACTAGACTAGTAAAGTTCTTCAGCTGTAACACATGGACTAACAGACATTCGCTTCCACTGTCATGCCTGGAAAAGAAATTTCCTGTGTTAGTCACCAAGTATCAATACTTTGCTTAAGAGACAGAGGTGAAAATCTAAAAATATTTTAAGAACATAAAAGCACTTTTTGCTGTTAAACAAATCTCAAACAAATCAGTTTGAATCAAAAGCAATTACAGATATCGCACTCTGATAACAGAACATTATTAATAATATTAGCTACAGTAACAAAGTTATCAGAACCAAGAGAACTAAACACTACTAAATTTGAAAAGAACAATATTCCCTACTGTGATTCTTGATAGTGAACAGGTTTTATAAAATATAATCCTTGGTTTAAACAGTTACACCATATGCATATATGCGTGTGTGCATGTGTAATGCATCAGCTACATTAGAGAAATCAGCCTGCATTATTTTCACGTGCTTATGAAAATAAATTAAAAATTCTACTCTTTCACATCAGCATGAATTTTGTAATGGATCTAACAAACTTGGTTGAGATTTGAAAATTACCAATCTTGGGAATTAGTTTTCCAAAGAGTAGAGACTATTCTGGAGGGCTAAGATATGACATCCTGCCTTGCACTGCTATAATCTGCCCCTCCCCACACCACTCCCACGAGTAACAATAGCATGCTCTAAGCACAAGACTTTAAAGCTATATTTGGGAGCTCTATTTGTATTTGTGTCCCTTCACCTGTGACCTTCCTAAGGTAATTCTCCTTTATCTGGCATAAAAAACCCCTCAGATTTCACACAAAGAGACACACACTCATTAATGGCCCAGACAATGAAAACACTACTGAAAGAAGTAACGAGGGCCCTTTTATCAGCCACCATTGAAAGGACTGTGGTTAAGGCACAACCCAGGCAGTAAGTGACACGTGATGACTAATCTCTATACCTACTAAACTTTGGCTTTCAATTCAGAAACTTCTTAAAACTATACTCTGCAGTTAAGTTTATTAAAAACCAAAGTCAAGAAAACTAGTGAGCAATTCCTGCTGAGCTGACGGGAAAAAAGGAGTAACACTACTCACAGAAAACCAACATGTATTTGCGGTTCTTCACTACTGGCAGCATCACCGTAAACAGGCTCTTCCAGATCTTCATTCCTGCAGGAACAGAAAGTACTGTAAACTACATACTGATCTAAGCTGTTAAAACATAATTAAATGAACATTTGTTTTGTGACTTATGAATATAAGCAATTGTTTGGTAACACAGGAGAGACTGGTAATACAGAAGAGATTAAAAAGGGATTACAGTTGGACTCGATTTTACGGCTGGATTCAATGATCTTAAAGGTCTTTTCCAACTTAAATGATTCCAGGGTTCTATAAGTTATCTATTTAAAACCACACAAAAGTAGTAATAAACAATTTTAAGACATACTTATGTTTTAGAATACCCCTTTCAAGATATTTAGGGTAGTTTAATATTTAGTCTGTCTTCCATTTCTCTTTAGCATCCTCAAAATCTTATCTTCTTCCCAGTTACTGTTTATTGTGTTAAAGCAATCGTATAAAATAACATCTTTACCAATCCTTCAATCGCTTGGTCAATTTACACATTTTTAGATTTTCAGCAGTTAATATATTTTTTTCCTTGGAGTTATACTTCTGACACATGCTACTCAGAATTGTAAGTCACACTGTATAATTTTATTTTATTATAGATAGTTGAAATAAAACTACTGATTTACAACTAATAAGCTGAATAAACTGTCTTTCAAGGGAGAAGTATATGGTGTTAAAGTGTTAGAGACAAAGTGAAAGGGACTTGGCACTTGTGAAGATGACAGTGGAACCGGATGTAAAAAGCTTCTTTCCTTTAAAACATGAAACCTAATATTCTTACGTTACTTAGACTTAGCAATTTTGAAAGTGTATTCAGAAATTTACAACTGATTCTTTCAGACCGTGTGGTAGAACAGGAATATTTCCAGCTTACTATGCATTTATACACCTGACCTTTTGCTTAAAGCTTCAAACACGCCACTGTCACTAGCCAGTGAATGATCTGAGAGACATGCTGAAACTCGCCTGGCTCTCCTCTCCGATCTTCTACCACTGTCTCCGCGCAGAGTTACAGCTGTCATGGAGAAAAAGTGAAGACAACATCAGCTCAAGGCAATCTCTTAAAGATTAAACCAGAAACATTTATTGTATCAAAACTAGTGGCAAAACAGTTGGCACAAACACAGTTCATTGCTTTTTTATCTAACTTTGTTAAAAACCTAGAACATAATCGACCGGAAATCTTCCATGGGAGAATTAAGGAAGGAAGCTTGTGGCTAACGTCTCTCTGACAAGACTAAGTATAAACCAATAGCATTGTTACTAAATGCTTTTCTGGTAGAATAATTCCTCCTGGAGGAAGACTTACATTAATTCAACATATGTATACATGATATCCTAAACTTTCAAGACTTACCTACTGAATATACAATAGGCTGAAAACAAACACCGAGACTAATTCTTTTAAGTTATCTGATAACACAATGTGAGGTTTTGTTCTCATGTGTTTCCTAGTACAAAGTCTCAAAGAATACTGTTTATACCATTGCATAATAGCAGCTTTTATTTACAGTCTGAGAGGCATTATCAAAAAGAACCAGCGCGTTCCAACTCACTCAGACCACTGTGTTTTCAAATTCTTGGTGAATGACTTTGAAAACTGACTAGGGGCGGGAGGAAGCAATATTCAACCCCCTCTTCCATGCTCCCCTGAATCACCAGCAACACCATAAATAGCAACTCAGCAGTCGTTTTCATGTTGCAAACCTATCAACAAGAATGATGTTATACATCAGGTTTTGTACAGGGAAGTAGGTATAGCAGCCACCATTCCTTTAAGGCATGTGCGTAAGAGGTAATGCTCAAGAGCTGTCTAGGTAAGGTTTTGACACTTCAATGACAGCTCCTAACTTGAGGTTGTTTTCTTTCACATCCTAGAGAGAACCATTAAACAGACTTGTGGAAGTGCAGTTTCTTCACCGTGCAGTGAGGAACTTTTGCCAACTTTCCCCCCTTTTGCTTAAGGCTCAATGACTCTCCTCAAAGCACAAAAGCAATGGCAAAGAGGTGCCACTTCAGAGGCAGGGAAAGCATCTTATTTGCTTCTACCCACGCTCAGAAGCTTAAAACAGTCAAGTATGGAAGTATTCCCAGTTTTAGCAGACAGCATTTGGAGGGACAGCAGCACTGTGCACACCATACCGGAGGCAAGCACCAGCTGATGTTTACTGCTTACTACCCCTGACTAAGGATGAAACATGCCTTACTCAAAGTAACAACTTGTTAGGTATCTCTGTTACATGTTATCTTAAGGCATCCAAAATAAAAGGCTGGTACCTAACCAGCAAGTTTCCTCCAGCAAAGCATCAGCCAACAGCCTGAGCTCCACCTGCAGAGCTCTGCTGAGGCATGGACAACTGAGCCACCCCTCTGAATGGGACCCATCTCACCTCTGACACAAGGACCACCAGGACAGATCATCAGGACCTGAAGCTTGACCAAAAATCCTCCAAATCAGTACAATCTACTGCTGTCAACAGAGTTGTCTGTCTAAGGTTAGCTTTAGCCTTCTGTGGAACTGGCAGACAGGATGCACTGAGTCCAGCAGTCCTGTGCCAGCTCGAAGTACGTTCGTTTTATCAGGGGACCAACACCACAAAATTGCAAGAGAGTGCTGAAACTCCCTTATTGTATTCCAGAATGTCCCAAAAATAATTTTGAAAAAGGTCCAATAAAGTGGACAGAGTCAGCTCTCCATTCTTTTGGATCCATAGCCCTACGGACCTCCTCTCCAAATTCAATGAAGGAGTTAGCCATCTTCAGCTATGCAGCAAATTCATCTGCTGACCAGGGACATCCCAATCTGCATCTGTCTCTGCGCCCGGAGCCCCAAGCCCCCAGTTACAGCATCCCATCCTCACTGTACATCACACATCGTTCAGTGTTACTCGTTTCATCCTCACCACAAATGAGAGTCAAGTTCAAGCTAGCTCACAGAAAGCAAAGAAACTGTACTTGAACCATGCTCTCCTCCATATCACTTGTACCAAGCAGTGGGTTTGGCTGGTTTTTTTTTTCCTTCCTTTTTTTTTTTTTAATTTTTTTAGCACTTTTAATTCGCTAAGCCCACTGCTGAGTTCTGTCACTGGTATTTATGCAGAATCAAAACTAGCACTCTGTAGTAATATCTTTTAGTATGAAAGTTTCCCAATAATTTTACATCACTGGAAAGAGGCTGAACTTCACAAAAACGTATAAACTTTATAAATTCTATAATTCCGGTACTAATTTCAACAAGTTACACTGGGATGACTTCTTTTTGTAAATAAGCCTTTAGTTGACTGCTCTATGCAAACACTTTGTATAGATGTAGTGGATGAAAGACCTCATGGGCTCTCTTCTTTAGAGGTTCATATTCCCAACTTGCGTGGAAGGAAAAACTGATCTGAAGCATCAGTATAACATAATTAAAAACTGATGTGTTACAACAGCATTGTAACTTGGCAATGATTTGTCTGCTGCCTGTTGGTCATGCAAGCATCTGATGACATCTGGACAGTTCCAGAGAATTTGGGAGAGAAGTAAACATCAAAACATAGACTTAAAAAAAAAAAAATCAGCAGGAAAAATTGGTCAAGAAGAAAGAAATATCAGATTTTGGTTTGAACAGAGTAAGGTTTAGCACAGGTTACAGACCTACCAATGCTAGAAGCTAAAGTATTGTTTAAAAGTAAAGTTTCTAAGACAACTACCTTACATTTTCCTATTTAAATAAAAAAAAAAAAAAATCAGTGAACAATATATATGTATTTCCAGAACTACTTGGTGCCAAATCTTCATAAAAAGATAAGTCTGATTAAAATAATATTCTCAAGTGTCATTAGTTGAAAAAATTAACTTCAAAAGGAAATTTTGGTGTCCAAGACTTCATTAGCTAAAAAAAAATACATAAATAAATCTAAAGCTTAGGAGACTAAAAATACTGCAAGTCAGCTCAAAATGCACCAATAAAAGTCAAACACTCTCATAGAAACTAAATCAGAGACACAAACAGACCTTACCTACCATGATGCTGTCAGGCATTACTGTAATAAAGCTGAAGCTTGCAGAACACTTTTTCCAGGAATGTAACTACAGCCATGAATATATTGTTTAGTTGACATAGCAAAAAAATGAAGTATGCCATAATGATTAAAATGATGCAGCACAATATCAAAGAAAAGCAAATGTAGCAAAATCTCCTCTTTCTTCACATGCAACTCAAAGAAACAAACAAACAAAAAAAAACCCCAAAACAACAACCAAACACCACCACACACAAAATCACACTGGGAATTACAGGCAAAAACAGCACAATAAGTAATTTCAGGTTCACTTACAGTGAATTTTTCTGTTGTGCCGTGTGAGAAACAAGACAAAACAAAAAGCACACAATGATATATCATCTTTTACATCTACTACAATATTTTGCAAACAAAAGATTATTTAAGCATTAAAGGAAACTTAGCACCTGAAAGATTATTTTAGGATAGAGATGAAGAGATAGTGAAGATATTAAAGCTCAGCATTTTATTAACATGTTTCCTCCCACTCCCAGCTTTATAAATACGATGGATTTCACCTCTCAGGCATATTCCCTCCATTCACATATGCCAACATATTTCACTGCATGTTCCTGAAACAGCCACAGAACAATAAACAGTAGATCAGCCTGAAGAACTCCTTGAACACGCTTAACTGCTGCTTCGGTGCAAAGTATGTGCCGTTTATTCAGTGTTAACCCTCCTGGCCCCCAGAATTTGCAAAAATTACCTTATATTTTGTCTAGTGAAGGAACAGGCAAAAGACTTGTCCTACCTAATACTTTCTGGGTTTCCAGTGTCGCATTACGCTACCAGACCGTTGGGTGGCAGCAGCAAAGCACACTGCATAGTACCTTAGCGAAAACCAAAACCCATCCTCATCTGTGGGTTTCCAAAGTGCCATATACAAGCTTGATGCTCCATCAAATTCTTCTAGAAAAGAGTACAAAACCAAAATAATTTTGAAACTTCCAAATGCTACTTGCCAACAACTGCATTAGAATCGCAAGCTTGCTAGCTAGTGAGTGTGGAGCTCCAAGTAGTCACGACTCCAGCCAAAAATCAGAACAGTTAAACAAATTCTTCTTAAGCAATTGTTTTCAAATTCAAATATTAAAAAAAAAACCAAACCTCAAAAAAAAAAGACAGTCTCACTACCTTTTAACTGTATGTTCTTCCTCAAAAAGCAACAAAAAGCACTCCGTTGTACACAGAGAAAAGTTGTAACTCCTGGACTAGGAGCTGGAGCAGGACACCGCAGCAGTGACAGCAGGTAGCACAGGCATATTCTGCCAGAGGTTTTCAGAAAAACATGAGATGTGTAGAAACATGACAGAGAAGAGAGAAAAGGAAAACCAAAGCAGGAACTTGACCCTCGTCAAGGGCCTCCCTAGGCCCTCAGACCAGATCTTCACTTCTAGGAAACACGTACGAGCTATAAATGAGCTACTGACATAGTTTCGCTTACCACAATGGGTGAAGACATGCTGTGGTCTGATCTGAGGTTTAAAGAAAGCCTCAGGAAGTCTCTTCATGGCACTAATTTAAGCACAAGCTTACATGCTGGTCTCTGGAATTCTGTTTATTTTGGTCTGAAAGCTGCAATATGGGCACTAGAAATGTTTACATCTAGTAAATGTAAATTCTGCAGCAGTATCTTCTGGCCATGCTAGCTGTGTTAAGGAAAGTAGGTGAGTCTAGACTCAAATGCTGTTTGAGCAGTACAGGCTTTTTAGCACAGTGGTGATGTTTTCTCTTTAAAAATAAAAGGCTGAAAGTTTTTCCTTAGATACTGTCAATGCTTCTTCTCATTATCACTTGAAAATAAGATTTTGGTAAGACAATACGATACATTCTGGTTGTATTTCACATTACTCCTGATGTCCTCAGTCCTGAATGCAACATACTACACAATTGCTAACACCTTATTCTGATTATAGAAATGAGGTGGGAATTACAATCTTTAATATTAAAAATATTCTCTAAAAGCCCTCCTCTACTGGCATGGTTTTATTAGAAATATGAGCAAGCCAACACACAAAAATGTCATCATGAAGGAATACTCTTATTTCAACAGCAGTTCTTCCTTTGATTAAAACAAGAAAAGAAATTTCTCATGTGCCTGTATGTTTGGGTTTCAAAATTCATGTCTTCATTTTGTTTTTTAAAAAGCTTTCTGTTTCCTCTTTTGATCTCTCTGATTTATGTTTCTCAACTGTAGTGCCTCAGAAGCCTCCACCAATGCAAGCTACAGCAAGTCCATCAACTTCATAGGCCAGCAGGAAAACTCAACAGTATGTGCACCATGGTCCTCTGAGACAACCACTCAAGTGGATGCTTAACTTCTCACACACCTGCTACAAAAGATGTTCCTCGGCTGATGAAGGAATGTACTCATGAGCAGAGTGCACCTTGCACTCATGATCACCATGCCACTGTGGCTTCTGCTCCATCACAGAACTCAGAGATGGGAACTGGGTCTGGGGTGTGGACAAATTCAGCATGGAGTCAGACAGCCTTCAAGCACTGTTGGCAGCATCACTTCATGCCTGGTTTTGTGTTTGGTTTCGGGGTTTTGTTTGCTTGCTGAGGTTTTTTTTTTTTGTGGTTTGACAGGGGTTTTTTTTTTTCCCTATCTCCCCTTGGTTTATGTTGCTTTAAGTTATCTGAATAATGGTAACATAGGCACAACTGGGGGCCTCTGAAGTAATTAAAGCATGCTTCTTTTCTTCCACTAATTCCCAATCCAAGACCAAAATATTTATTACTTGATGCACCACACTCCAAAGAAAGTCCACATTCCATTTCCTTTCTTCCACCTAGTTCACCACTATTTTAAGATCTATTTACAAGGATTTCTCTACACTTTCACCTCTTTGCCCTAAAACTAAAGTTTGGGGGTTTCGGTTATTTTGGTTGGTTGGTTGGTTTAACATTTAACATCTACCATGTAATTTTTAACTGACAGAAGTAAAATAAGCCAAACTGAGGAATAATCTCTACTGTGCTAGTATACTTAGGTCTCTATGTCATTTTCTGTGGTAACGTGACAAAACAATAATGTCCATAAACTCACCTCCACTAGTTTGGACAGCAGTCAGCTGTGGTCCCATTTCTCGCAGCCCTTCATTGTCCACAGGGTAAGAGGACATCTGAGACGAACTCATTCCTTGTGTATCATCATCACCCAATGCTGTGGTCTGAGCCCTGAGCATCTCCAGGGCTCCCATACTTGCCATCTCCTCAAAACCTTCCGACATCTGAGCCAAGGGAGAATCTCGAGACGCAGAGAGAAACGGGGTGTCCAGAGGCGAACTTGGAGGGGACAACGATGACAAGGAGGACCGTGATGACAGGGATGCCAGGGACTGCGGGGTATCCAGAGACCTCCGCTGCTTATTGAAATTTGAGTGTCCAATGGAGTCGGCGTATGGCACATCCTTTGTAAGAGACTCAAAGGGAATTATGTCAAAGCGTAAATGCTGCCCGTAGTCTGTAACGCTGTCTGATTTGTCATACTGTGGAAGGCCATAGATGTCCGTAAAGCTGACTGAGCTGAGGGAGCCTCTGCTGGAGGCCAAGGATCCTCGACTTGAGGCCAGAGATCCCCTGCTGCTGCCAGAGGACATTGTGAGGGTACTAGCCGACAGACTATGGCAGGCAAAGAAAGAGAACACAAAAAAGGCCCTTTCAAACATCATCAGAAACACTAGTGCAGACATAAAAACATCAATCCAGATTACACAAGCAATTTCACATATATTCAGTACAGTGACATGGAGAGATGATTCGGCATTTTTAGGTCTATCTTGTGTCCCTTGCCCTGGTCTCAAGCATGACCATGACTGGAACAGTGCAAGTGACAACCACATCAGGACCATGTGCCTGAAGACAAAGTGTCCAACAGGATGAGCCTATTCTTTCCTCCAATGTGTAAGCAGCCATAATTTGTCAGAAAAGAGGCCAGGGCAGGATCTGGATCATTGGACTCTATGTAAAGCCAGGGAAGGTAGATTACTGTGATCCAGCCTGAATTTATGTTAATGATGGGTCATAAACGTATCAGGGAGAAGTGAGAAGGGATCTGGAAAGTCCTGCCAAACTGCTGTGTAAGCCTCACCCTCACAGGTTTTTCCACTGCAAAATAAAAAGACTTTAGGATGCATCCTACTCCAGTTCCTCTTACCACTCTCAAGACAGTTAGGGAGAGAAGAAAATAAGTGACAGAGAGAAATGAAGTGAGACACAGCAGGAACTGAGCTTTTGATGTCGGCATGGTGTTGAGTTGAGGAATTCCCAAGAGCTGCATGCAAAAAGGCAGCTTTGAGTGTGAATATGCAAAACATTCTGGGCTTCTGTGTGGGTCTTAGCACATCCTCATATTTAAATGGCAAAATTTTGTCATCTCATCAGGGATCAAAAACCCTTCCTTTGAAGAAGGTATCAGAATATTAAACCTCACAGAACTTAAAAGAACGTTACCTTCCTATTAGTAAAACTGTAACAATATTACAATGGGCTTTAAGTACATACAGTCTTTTCAGAAAATAAGATAACATATAAAATTCCCAAATACACATAATAATCTAGCCCAAACAACCATCAACTAATACTATTTATAACACTCCATCCAAATCATCACATTCCATAAACCAAACTGTATGAATTGAGTAAAAAATTCATTTACTTGGCACACATACATAAAAGAGGTAAAGAGGTAAACTTTATTAATATCCTTCTCTGCTGCAGTTCAAAACCTGCTGGTTTTACATAACTCACCTTTTTAACTGGGAGTGTAAATATGAGGTTAAACGTGTAGCTTCTTCTAGTTGCATAAGCAAACAATTTCTCTTTTCCTGTAACAGTATCCTATAATTAAACAGATACATATTACTATTTTTCTTCATTACAGTAGTGCCAATAAGTGCTAGGAGCTTTCCAGGTACAGAAAAATATCACTGTGTTGCAGTTTGGAACATAAAGAGAAGTTTCACTGTTTAATGAAAAGTTTTAATTTATGCAGCTCATATGCAGCAATGGAAACTCCAGCAAGAACACAAGAACCAAGACGCCAGCAGCATTCCCAGACAAGAAAAGTAACTGAGGCACAATGTAAGAGTCATGACGTTGAAAATACATTACAGCAATTAGCAAAGTCATAAAAAGTCCTAGGTAATAACATGAGGGTGTTTTTTTTTCCCTTGCATCAACCTGATTCTGCCAGTAAAATACAGAGAACTACTATGACTTTTGTCACTTTGGCAGGAAAAAAAAAATATTCCAAACAGCCCTATTATCCAAGCTAACTAGTATCAAATTTCAAATTAAAAAAATATTTTTGAGAACTTCTGTTAAGCAGTAACCATAAAACTCAACTTTAAGCTCTAATTCTAGGTGTTTCAAGTACATTTATATATCATTACACTTAAGCAGGCAATACAGCATTTTGAATACTAAGCTATGACAAAAATCTCCTGCTGCAACTTATTTTTTGCCCATTCTAATAATAAGCAGCTGAATTATTCAGTACCACTGCCACAACACAAAAGGAATGCACCTATAATGCTGTCAGTCTCACATGTATGAGGTATCTTAAATTCTGTATTTTTATATTACTAGAACTTCAAAATCACATTTATTCCTTTCCAGAATAACAAGTACTCCTGGTGTTTTATTTTCCCAAGCCCAATCATTAAACTTAAAAACAAAATCAGGGTGGTAATCTATTTTAGAGAAAGCAGATGAAACTTATTTGAGTGCTTCAGACCTTCCTCAACTGCGAAGACAGCTGCTAGAATTCAACACGTTAATGGTCTGGACAGAAAAATATCAACAAAAAGGGAGTCCTTCTGGATAAAACAAAATGGCAGCCTTAGTTTCAATAAATGTTGGATGGTTAAGATATGAAAAAGAATATGTCTTTGTTAGCAGTAAAAACATACATCTCTCAACTTCCTGACCTCCAACTCCATCAATTCATATGCTGGCAAGGGGCTGCAGTGCTACGCTCCAGTAACCCCACCGCCCTCCGAGGAGGCTCTCCCTTCGTTGCAACCTCACAGCAGAAGCTGCACGCCAAAGCGCGTGCAACACTGAAGCTTTTCTCTGCTTTCTGTGGACCCCAGACAAGGTTAACCAGGTGGTCCAAGGAAGGCTGCAGTTCAGCTATATAAACTTAACATGATAAAGGCACTGCACAAAAAAACTAAAAGAAAAAGGCAAAAAGGATGCAAGAAGTTTAACTGATACAAAAGCTTGCAGGGGAAAGAAGGGGTACTCACACAGTCTATTTAAAAAAAAAAAAACTTAGGAACCTACGTTCTGCAGTCATCAGTACTGTGAGCTAGGCACCTGTGCTAAAGGTAGAAACATAACCTCGACTAAGACTGCCAGCCAACCTTAAGAAAAACAAACAAAAAAATTCCCCTTTGCCAGACAGATTTTAAGTTAGTTCTGATCAGTGCCTTTTAAAACTCAGTAACATAACAAAACTGATAATTATTCAAAGAGGAAACTTATTTGTATTTCAAAATTAGGAAAGCGGCAATAAAAAAAAGCAGCTAGGAATGGTTTTGGTTATTTCTGAGCCTAAAACAAACAAACAAATAAGGCTACTAACAGTTAAGCTTTCCCCCAATTTGTTATACAAAAATAGAGCGCTCTTGAATATTATTCTAACTTCTACTCAACTTTTTGCTAGCATTTGAAATATCAAGTATCACATTGGAACGCCGGTTTCCACAGCATGAACTACATGGAAAAATAGCTTGGCCTTCTTGCCAACATAGTATGCACTACCTACCATGAGAGCCCAAAACCAACAAATAAAACTTACTACACTGCAGTGTAAAGTGAACTCCCTTTTCTGTCAGTTTGAACTGGAACCTCAATGTAACAATACTGCAAAAATTGCAAAATATGTAACACTGAACTATAGGTTGGCTGTAAATTTTCTGTTTACTGCCTGAAGCAAGCCTTTTCCAAAAAACTGAAGTTCTCAAAATCTGTACGTGGAAGGCACTTCCAAATATTTTAAAAGTGTCTTAATTATGTAAATATTAACCTTTACACAGATCACATTAAAGCTAGCTTATGTAGTTTCCCTTCAAGTGTCAAACCTAGGTTTTTGCCACTACTTAAGAGAAACGAGTCTGGGAAACAAGAACAAGTACATTCTTGCTTTCACTGGAAGCAGTCTGTAGTAACAAGAAGTTGTTAAGAGGTCTTGTCCAAAACCCGGCAACTTTGAAATAAACACAGTTTTTCCATTAATATGTTTTGGAGGTTGTTTGTTTTTACATATAACTTGATATTTAATTTAAGTTTTCAAGAATGATTCTGTTCATTACTTTCTCTGAATGTCAGAGTTCAGATCTGCTCCCACTGCTGAGATCATGAATTAAAAGGAAAAAAATTATACAAAAGGCAATAAAAACTTAATTATTTAATTTTCACGTTATATGGCAGAAACCAAATATAGGAAAGGATCTTTGCTCTGATGCCTTTGGAGATGAATATTACTCCAGCACAAAATAACAGAAAACTCTTTCACTATCCAAGTAGTGTTATTCATGTCTCTACTCTCAGACAATATCACTCAGACTTTTTCCAATTATCTTTTGTGACTCTGTTATGATCTCCTCTTCCTATTCAGACTTTTTAGCTGAAGGAAAGGAAAACTAACTAGTCAACATCACTCTAAGTCTCCTTCAGAAAACGTCAAGACAGATAGAATTAACTAATGGCAGTTGGAAGCAGTCTCTTCCTCTTTCAAAAGCAAATAGACAGTGGAATTCCTTGCTCTTCCTTTAGAATCTACCTATATGGATCTTACAGTAGATAAGAAAACAATTGAAGTTCTCAAACCTTTCAGTGGCCCCATGAGCAGATGTTGCTCGAGCCCGCTGAATTTCATCCTCCAAGCGTCTTTTTTCTTCCTCCAAACGTGCGATGTCTTCTGGGGATCGTCTCTGCTGACTGATGAGCTGCAACTCCTGAAGGAGAGCCTCCTTCTCTTTGATGAGCTGAAGACGGTCTCTGTCCGCTTCAGCCATTCCTGGCCAAGATTCATTGTCTAGCAAGGCCAGCTGCTGTTGTATATTTGAAACTCTTTAAAAGAGGATAAATACATTTCAAAACTCAGAAGAAATAAAGATGAAGACAATTAAGAGGAAAAACATCAAAAGGTGAAGCCTATTGACTTCTGTGACTT
Organism: Chlamydotis macqueenii; assembly: GCF_036417535.1. Taxonomy (NCBI): domain Eukaryota; kingdom Metazoa; phylum Chordata; class Aves; order Otidiformes; family Otididae; genus Chlamydotis; species Chlamydotis macqueenii. The sequence continues at coordinate 137,369,372 of NC_141556.1, forward strand.
TTTTTCTTCTAAATTTCAAAATTAGAAAATTTAGAGTAATTTAGAGGAGTTTGGAAGGATTATTTGTTTCTGGGTTTGGGAGTGTTTTTTTTGTTTTGTTTTGTTCTGTGTATTTTCAAGACACTAAAGAACTGAAAGCACTCTTAAGTGTGCAGCTGCCTAAGAATTACAGTGCATTTGTCTATCACATGGGAAATATCTGTCTTCATAGCTTTCTCATTTTGTAATATACAAATTCATATTTCAGAGCTAGAGTTTGCTGCCTGTACAGCTGATAAAGTTGATCCTTTCATTCTTTATTCATTTTTTCAATGAGGGTTGTAGAACACTGGAACAGGTTCCCCAGAGAGGTGGTGGAAGCCCCATCCCTGGAAACATTCAAGGCCAGGCTGGATGAGGCTCTGAGCAACCTGATCTAGTCGGGGATGTCCCTGCTCCTTGCAGGGGGGTTGGACTAGATGACCTTTGAAGGTGCCTTCCAACCATAACCATTCTATGATTCTATGATTCTTCCACTACCCAATCTTCACTTGGGATTTCAAAAGCGTAGTGAGAATTTGAAGGGGATATCCTTATCTAGTGATAATAGGTCTGTATATTCAGGTCCCACCTCAGTAGAGGAACTGTTCAAAGGGCCATATGAGGCAGTCCTGACCAACAACAAAATTTTAAAAATAAATAAGCTGTCAGTAAAACAAAAACACAGGTCTGGAAAAAAATATTTACTGCTTATAAAATACAGGTGGCTTTAGATTAATTCATCACCAAATCAAGCCATGAAATAAGCTTTTTTTTTTTTTTTTTTTTGGTAGCAGGCTTTATAGCCAAAAGTAGCTTCCTATGCTGAACCACTACACGAAACAACAGTTCTATGACTAATTCCACAGTTGATATTTTAAGAAAACGCTGTTAAAAAAAAAAATTTAACTCTTATAAATATTACAAAGAACTGAAGTTAGAAATTTCATAAATGCTGGCAAAATCAAAAGGTATATAAGGATAACAGGGAGAATACTCTTCTACTGCTTGGAATTTATGCCTGTCTTACAATGGGCAACTTAAACACTTTAGAATATTACAGCTGCAATGAAAAGTAAATAAGATAAAATCCAGCTTTCTGATTTTTTAACGTTTGAAACTAAAGAACTGTACAACAGTTAGACAGTTGTACACCTCAGTTTCATCTTCACTTTGAAATTTAAAGTCCAGTGTAAAAGACTATCATCCTTTAAATAAATAAATAAATTAAAGCACATTTAAAGTCAGCCATAAAAGTAGGATATGTGTTTATTCTTTTGATAAGTTTAAGTAATACTTTTTTAAAAAATATCTAGTAAGAAAGAAAAGATAATAATAAACAAAGCACGGTAAAAGCACATAACAAGCAAATAGAAGATCCACAGTGCGATAATATGTATTTAAAAATAAAGTAAAAGGTATAGACACGACAAAGGTATGGTTTTCCCCATCTGAAAACAAAACCTCATGCAATGTTTATTTCATACTGACATCTGGAAAGTATTTGGCCATCTTATTATCAGGGGAAGGAAAATAAATATCAATGTAAGTCAGTTTGCAATGACTGCATTCATATATGAACAGGAATTTTACTGTGAATTTTGTCAAACAGATTTTTTTTTTCCCCTTAGATTTCATTTACAACAAGTAAGGAACTCGAGTAGTATGTTACATTTTAGTCTAAAGCAGAGTACTTTATCAAGCCCTTCAATACCATTTCCTCCTTCTTGCATTAACAACCAGCTTCCTGCCAATAGCTACTGAAAGCTCCATTGTGAATCAATACATACAGTCTACATATTTCATGCCTCAGCTATTGTGCATGAGTTCCAGATGCAGCTTCCTGAAGAACACCTCACCCATCAACCGAATACCAAGGCCAGGAAGAGGGAGCAGAGTCAGGACCCCTCCTCTTCCGTCCCCAGGCTGCTATGCTGTTAAAGATTCAATAAACACTCCTGAAGGCGTATACAGCTTGATTTTCAAGTGCTCAGTGCCCAGCGAAACAAATGGGACCTGAAGGTCCTTTCAGCAGAATTGCAGTACAATTGGGTTATTATAGCTTGGCAAGTAAGCGTGAATCAGATGAGCCCTGGCAATGTATTTGAGTGACCACGGTCGTAGGCTTTTACACAGCTTGTGGATGAAAGAAAGATTAGATGCGTCTGGTGAAGACACCGCTTTTTAGAAGACAGGAGGAAGGACTGACACTCTCCTTCATTTTAACATTCACAATTCTTTTGCTAGCTATTTTTCTAATGCAGGGTGAGCTGGTTAAGAAGTTGGCCATAGAAGCAAGTAAATGCTAATGCAGGCCACAAGAAAGAGAAGTACAAGCAGGCAAGAGGGGAAGGCAGGATCTCTCCTTTCAGTGCCAGTTAACCACTGAATCAGCTTCACTGTAGAGTAAAACACCATCCTCAATATAAGAGGTTTTAATTTAGACTCTTAAGCTTGCTGAGAGCACATAACTCCCTTTGTGTATGACATTCCAGTTAAAGTTTGGGTTTTTTCCCCCTCAATTTCTGTTATAATGATGCTTTGAAAGTAGGAAGTTGTCGTGCAGTAACTTAATTATACTGTTACTAAAGGGAAAAGTACTGCTGTGGACAAGGTCTGTACCACTGAAGAGTTCCGAAATCTGATCTTGTCTCTACCTTTTCCGTTTAAGCAAAGAAAAAGCACTTACAAAGCACTACATAAAGCAGGAATCTGTTGGGAGGGGAATGTCAGCACCAGTAAGCCAGTTTTCTGCAAATGAAGCCAAATTTTTGTGGAGTTTTGCTGCTTGCTTTCCACTGAGGACTTCCATGGCAAGTTATTCCAAAAAGCCACAAGTGATAAACTTTTTAAAACTTATCTCCTCGGTGAGAAAACATCACTAAGGCTTTTCTGGTGTCACTAACTCAAAGAAAAATATCTGAGGAGTCATGTTCATAACAAAAAAAATCTTAAGCACGTTCCATAACTGCAATTTGTCTCCTCTCAACACAGGGAGCAATTTACAATTTGTCTTCCCCAAACACAATAAATGCATAAATAAGCCATTTCACTGTGTTTGGTCACGTCAAATTTTATAGCTATACTACACCAGTCATTCTCACTGCTGGTATGTTACAAAGAAGTTTTGCATTTTCAGACTCAGTGCATATATTCACCTACCTTAAACATCCACTTAAATAAATCAATGACTTCCAATTTAAAGGGAAAAAAAAATGTATTTAGGATCCTTTATGAAGCCTCTAGTTTTCAAACACATTTTTCCTTCCTACTAGGTATTTTTTTAAGATACTACTTTTTAAGTGTAGTCACTGTAAAAGAGTACTTTTATCTGGCTTAATGCCAGATACTGAGGTCTCTACTGATACAGCAGTTGAACATATTCCTGGGGAAAAAACAGTTAATTTTGAGCCACCAACATTCCAGGCATTTTGCCCATTCCCATCCTTGCATAACAAGTGCTGAGGAGCTTGCATTCCATGCTCGAGTAGGTGGTATCAAATGACTGGTTTCCTAGGTAGGCAAATTGACTTGCTGCTTATTTCAGTATTTTAAAATTTCAAATGGAGATGAATATAACAGCTTCTGTTAAGCAGAATAGCAGGAAGGGCACAGATGAGATGACAAAGGTTTAACCTGGTGATTTAAGTAAACACTGATTCAAAATGGCAAATTTGCCCTGACATGGCCATAGTAATGTAGCTAGAATGATGCCTAGCCCAAGATAATGTAGACATAGTATGAGAGTGGAGATTAGTACAGCCAGTAGTTTACTAAACAAATTACATCATGGGGGCAAAAAAAGTATGTATTTTCAGAACTTACAGCATATCTGAATTGTTATATATCTACCTAGAGCCCCCTAGACAAAATAGGGCAGCTTTCTGCCATGGAAAACATCTGGGGAACCTAAACGATTTTGTTAGCGTCTCGAACCTCATTTTCAAGACTGCTATCTGAACCTAGCAGTAATGAAATTATACTGCTGAGCTCGAACACATTTCAGTTTAAGAAGAGGTTATTTATTAAAATATAGCATGAGATGTGAGATTAAGGTAAAAATCATTATTTTGTGAGACGAAAGAGTCTGATTTACAATTACAATTAACTCCATGTTTAGACCATTACTCAGATTATGAACAAGACACATGTCTTGGGGAGGGAAATACTCCAAAGGAATACAAAGGTCCTAACCCATGCTCATAAAAGGGACAAATTATGGGTATCCTACAGCTGGCACTTCCTAACCTACAAGCTCTGGTCTTTCTAGCTTAAACAAGCTTTTCAAACATACTTTGTTTGAATTTTCCAATTAAAAAAAAAAATCAATACTCCTCTACACTTAAATGCCCAAACTTCTGGGTGACATATCAGACTATTCTACAGCTGAGGCCTTTGTTACGTGTGGAATGGGAAGAATGGTAGGGACAAAATCAAGAAAAAAATCCAGTTATGATTTGGAGCAGAAGGGTAGCTAAGATCACACAAACATGCAGAGATGATCAACATAAATCAGCCCATTTTACACGTTTCCTTAGGCTTATAGTTGGATCCAGTTCTCTGCCATTTCAGGTAACAGGGAACTTCTCCCATGTGCAATACCGAGAGGAGGTGGCTGTGGGACTGAAGACACATAATGAAGGGTGTAAGAACTCAATAATTTCTGGTATTTACAGACCCTCTTGAGAGTGAATTATGATTTATATCCAAAGAGGGGAAGGCTAGAGAAAGGGGAAGAAAGAAATGGAAAGAACAAGAAGCTAGGGAACTTAGCCAAATGCTCACAAAATTTCTCCACTCTGTCTACTTTGGCTATTCCCTGCAAGTATGTGCCACTGCGGCTTTGGCGGACAACACGAGTACGCTCTGTAGAATATCCAGCCTTCTTGGCAGCCTGATTCAGTAACAAGGAGGTCTTAAATTGGCTTAAGGCACTCATGAAACCTTTAGAGTCCACTGGCATTTTGCAGATAAAATTAGCTATTCACCTTTCGGAAAACTGCAAAGTCTGCTAAAACCAATGGAAGACAGGAACTAGTATTTTCCCCAATTCACAAGTAAATCGGTATAATGCAAACTCTAAAGAAAGTTTAAGAGCATGGCTCAGCTCCCTTTATAATCTAAAGATAAAGTTTTATGTTTAAAAACTGACGCTAGGAGATTTAGGTTTAACTGACATGTGTGAGCCAGATATTTATGTGATACGAGATAAATTACTTCATCCCTAAATCAGATTTTCCGATTAGTTTAGCAGAATGAAGCATACAAATCCACTGAACTTCACTAGAAATTAGGTAGTTACACCTTGAAACCTGTCTACACAAGATTAATTTTATAAGGTAAATACTTGACTATGTTATTGTATCAGTACTGGAATGTTGCTATCAATATCCAACCAACACGTATTTTTTAAGTACAAGCACAAACTGCACTGACATTCTTCTGCTTGTGCTAGTGCTTTTAAAAGCCGAACTGAAAATGAATTTCAGTAATGAGACAAGTTTGCAACAAAGTAACTACTCAGCAACTATACTGAAAAGAAAGACATAACATTCTTAAAGGGAATGTGGAATTATTAAGCAAAGCTGAGGAGGAGGCTTTTTCAAGGTTAAAAAAAAAAAAAAAATCTGTTGACAGCCACTGTATGATATAAACGACTGAAATGAAAAATAACATATTTGAATTTAAATTTGCGAAAAGCATAAATAAATTACTGCTCTTGCACTCAAACTAGATAAGCTGGTTGAAGATGCTTGGATACATTAGTTCATTAAAGTCAGCTACCATCAGATTGGATCATAAAAAAAAAAAAAACCCTAAAAATCACAGTTAAAAATTTTGGTGCTTCTTATTGGAGGCATCATTTTTCATCTATTGATTAACACACTTCACAGGATACGAGACACTGTGGCAATGACATTTCAGGATCATTTGCTAATATACTTCATGTAGTTATTATACTGAATTGTACAACCTAAGAATTATCAAAGAAAAACAATTTGCTTTTTATTTCTCTGTCTGTGAAACAGTCTATTCAGAAGAGTGCTCGAGGGGTACACTTTCCAGTGTGCAAATGCTTTCATGAGAGGTGGTCTCACTGAAATAGCAACTGAAACTAAGAACGGTATTTATCCAGGCAGCTTGGGGCTGTCTGTTCAAAAAGACTGTCTGCCCTCCCTCCTGCTTCTCTGGAGGGCCACACTGACAGATCTGAGAGAAAAAAATTTCACGGAAATAAGGTAGAGTTTATTTTAAAATAACGGGGGAGAAGAGTCAAGAGCAGAAGAAAAATGACTGAACCCCTCTTCAGCATGATTGGCAAGTTAAAAAGTAGAATTTACACGCCTCCTCCCAGAGCCTGGATCAGACACAGGAGAGAGGACCTCTTCCCTAGTGTGCTGAAGATGTCAGAATCCACAGCTCACAACATCTGAAATACCCATGGGAAAAATTAAATTGCAAATTAACCAACTTCCTTCCAGTGGGAAACTGAAAGGAAAAAAATAAACCATAAACCTATGTGAATGCCTTAATTTATGCAAGGGGCAAACTGCTCAGCAGTTAAGAGAGACTTCTGAAGGAGGAATTAAAATCAAGTTATCTTTTATGAGAGAGGAGAGATATTTTGGGAGTATAAGCCAACTTTTCTACTATCACTGGGTCTCATCTCCTAAGTTACTCCAGACAGTTGATTAAGAAATCCCAACACTGCATTTCCTTTCTAAGACAGCATACACAGAGAACATATTCTTATTTTTAAAAATTTCTTTACTTCATATGGCAAATATTCTGCTCGTATCTAGAGCTGTATGATCTTTTGGCACAAGAGTGACTAAAATGCAACACACTGCCTCTCAGTTTGTGGGGCTTTTTTCCTGCTCTCCTTTAAGGGAAAAGACTTACTTTTCTCCTACAGTGTATATTAAAAGTCTCCCCTTAAAACTTGGAAATTTGTACTTATTTGCTGTATGTTTCCACACTCCATTTGACAAGCAAGTAGTCACAATATACTGCTTTACACTTGTGACATACTGTAGCATTTTAATTTTCTACTTTGTAGATTTTAATCCATTGCAGCACATTCCATCACCCACACTGTACAGTAACAGTAGATATTTCACCAGCCAAGGGAGAACGAACACAAAGATATTTAGTAGAGACAAAAGCCCTACAGAAATGCCAGCAAGCTAAGGGGAAGGAATGCATGATAAATGAAGAATGCAACCACAGAGATAACTGGTAGGGGCAATGAGCTTTGTGCAGTTCCACTCAAAAGCTGAAAGCTGATTACTTCCGTACAACATACTTGGCAGAATAAGGCTACTATTTTAAAGCAACTAACGTGCTTTTGCTAAATAACAGACCATTGTAAGAGCTGCTAGCCCAGGACAGCAAAACTGCCCCTACTGCAATTGCTGTTCTCTAGTTGGAAGGTTAGTTACCCAGATTTTCTACACTTAATTAACATCAAACCCCAGCTCACTTCTGATGTTCAGAAATACTGCATTCTATGCACCAACAAATGTTCAGCATTACCAGCTAAAAAAATGTTTGTGCTACTGAAAAAAACCCACCACACCAAAAAACCCACCCCATTAAAACCCTCACCACTATATCTTTTCCTTACAATAACACACAAGAAGAGAACAGTTTTGAAAAACACACAGAAAAGGTATGTCAGAAAACTGAACCAAAAACATTTAATACAATCTTCACAGAACCAGTAGCTCTGCTAAACTAAACAGTTTAGAACTAAATTGTATTGTCCTTCTTTCAGCAACTGTGATTATCACTGGACTATTGAGAGGTAGGGGTTAACCCTGTGACCAAAGAGGACACTGAGGGGTTTTCGTTTTGCCCTTTTTTTGCCCAATTATTTAACTTTTATTAGGTAAGAGTCACTGGTATTCAAATGCAGTATTTTCAATGCAGACTTTCATTCCCGTTACAAATCCTGAAGATTTAGCTGTGTATCTCTAACATGCTTGCACCAATTTAATTTTATTTTCAAGTCTGTATTGCATCCAAGTGTGGGTAAATTTTCCAAGAACAACAAAATGGCAAATTGCCTATAAAGCTTCCAATCCCTGCCAAGACATATGACAGCATTAGTTTCCCTCAAAGAAAAAGTCACTATATTATGAAAAAAATGAGGCAAAAGTATTGAACTTTTAAAAATCCTTCTTCTAAGAGATCTAAAAAACTGGCAAAATAGACAAAATTGAAAAGAAAAAAAGAAAAATTCTAACTTAAAAAAATTTAAAACTAAGGTTTTCAAAGGTAACTATACAGAATCTTCTGAGTGTCAGTCAATTTTAACAAGAGAATGTTCTATCAGCACAAATTAAAATAAAAGTAAGTACATAAAATTACTGTGTTCAGGTCATCATCTATAGCTACACTATTGTCCTGAATATGTGGCAAATTGTTTGAAAACAATGAGGCTAAATGATGACTTGCTAAACTATACTAGTAGACAGTATTTTTAAAATACTCCTAAATAAGAATAGATTACTTTTACGAAGCCATAAGAAAGACTGCAAGACTGACCTTCACAGAAGAAATACTTACAATGAGCAATTAGATTGAAGGACTTAGTGAAGAATTAATCTATTTCAAGTAAATTTTTAAACTTATTTTTTATCAGAGATTTTTTTTTCAATCTCAACATTTATTTTTATGTAGCCTTTTGTTCAGCTCTGAACATTTTCATTTATCTCACAAGATTTTCTACATTCTTTCCTCACACTGTGTTCATGACTTCAGTGTACTGAACTTAGAACACAGGTATGCAAAGCTCCCAATGTACTGACAGAGCAAGGCTGATATAAACCAAGTGTAAACTAAAAGATTGTTTATATTGAGGTTTGAGAAGAAGGGGAAAAAAATGTAAAACAGTTCAATTAAACTACTGCAATTTATACAAGTGTAGAACAGGGCTGACATTTAGCTTTATCTCTGCAAACAAGTATAATAATCTTAGGTAAACATAAGACTTTATCATAAGTTTTTATTATCTGCAAACTACTCAATAGTAAACAGATTAGTCTTCCTAAAAGACAGTTCAGCTAGGAGGCTGGTTACAGCTCTACTTTAAAAAAACTTTAATCACAAGAGTAAAAGCTAAAATTATAAAAAAAAAAAAAAAAAAACCAAAAAAAACCCCACACACCATCAGATTTATCTTTAATTACCTTTTCTTGGCCTCTTCATATTGCCAGTTCAGTCTTACTTTGTCTACAAGTCTTGTTTTGTCATCAAACCCAAACTTCTGCAGAGTTGAAGAAAAAAAGCATAGGAGAAAAGAGAGGGAGAAACAAGATTTTAAAAACACTCTCACAGTAAAGGAAGGGATAAATTAGTCTCCCTTACAATACTCACGAATAGATCTCAATGCTTTAAGTAATAACATAATCAAAATCAATTTTACACTTTAGAAATACAAAACTCATTTACTGCTAAAAATGCAAAAGATAAACAAGCCCTTTCAGTAAGTTATGATCCTGGAAATCAAGGGTTAGCAAATAGAATCACTTATGAATCAAAGCTTTTCAACTTTATCCAAGCCTAAAATACAAAGAGTACTTTTAATTGAAATATTTTACTATTTGATGCAGCTATTTCATTGATAGTTTAATTAGAAGTAATTCAGATTACATTCCCTGCAGTGTGATGTGTTACCCAGCACTGACATCATTAGTGTATTTTAAATAGTATTACAAAAACATCATCTGATCCTTGGACTTGTCGTACAATAAGCATTTATGCTAGAACTCATACTGTATACTGTCCGGTTTCTACAGCAACTTCTCTTCATCTCAGGGCATCAGCAGTTCCCCTCTTCAGATGTCTGTGCACGGTCTAATGGTTAAAATCCAAGTGTCTAAGTGCATGGCTGCATCTCTGGATTTCCCATCTGACTGCTGCTTTCACTCTCTCCACCACCAGACGTGTAAAAAAATCCGTCTCTTATCTACTCACATTCCACTACTAATAATTCAGGAAAACAAATAACATCATTATGTATTTTATTTTCCTAACAAAAAATCTATACCTGATATACACTTTTCAGACTATACTTGGCCTCTCTTGAACAGCACTCAATGTGTATTGTGAATGGGAAAAAGCCCCTATTTTCCTCTCTATAATTCATTTTGGAATTCAATAATCACATCCACCACCAGTCCAAAAGATGACATCCCAAAGGCACCATCTACCTAACACACTGAACGACAGCCCAGCGCTAGCTAAGTTTTCAGATGCTTTAGGAGCGTATCTCCTTATCTGTAGCAGCCCTCTGCAGACACCCAACTTGGCAACTAACTAGTCTTCAGAGAAAAAAGACAACAGAGAAGAAATGCGATAATTAAAGTCAATGACCAAAAAGTTACATAGTTCAATAAAAATTTCTAGCCTAATGTGGAGTAACATCCAACTACAGTACTACAAACCACAAACAGGTTGTCTTATTGCTTTGTTGTCAATCTCCTCCACAGAAGCAAGTGTTTTATTGCTCAAGAACAGCTAGATTGCCATAGTGCAAGCCAAACTTTTACTATTTGGAACACATCATTTCTTTTACACAGAACTATTTCCAAGGAATGCTAATATGTTCTTCTCAAATATCACATTTAAAGGCATATTTGAGCATAAAGGTATGACAGACTAGATCACAAGTTTTGTCAGTTTTTAATACAAATACTTCGGGACTCTAACAAATACTTCACTTATCTCGGACAGAGGAAAGGAACAGAGGTCTATCCTACATCTTTGACATGCATGAATAGGTTCAAGGACATCTAACAAACTTAAAGGTGTACAAGTCCATGGGATCTGATGAGATGCATCCACAGGTCCAGAGCTAACTAGTGGACGAAGTTGCCAAGCTGCTGTCCATCATATTTGAGAAATCGTGGCAGACTGGTGAGGTTCCCGCTGACCGGAAAAGGGGAAACATAACCTCAATTTTTTTAAAAGAGAAAAAAGAAAGACCTGGGGAACTACAGGCCAGTCAGTCCGACCTCTGTGCCTGGCAAGGTCACGGAGCAGATCCTCCTGGAAACTATGTTCAGGCACACGGAACATAACGAGGTGACCGGTGACAGCCAACACGGCTTCACTAAGGGCAAATTATGCCTGACAAATTTGGTGGCCTTCTGTGACGGCGTTAGAGTGTTGGTGGATAAGGGAAGAGCAACTGACACCATCTACCCAGACGTGTGCAAAGCATTTGATGCTGTCCCACACGACATCCTTATCTCTAAACTGGAGAAACATGGATTTGTTGGATGGACCACCAGGGGGATAACGAATTGGCTGGATGGTCGCACTCAAAAGAGTTGTTGTCAATGGCTTGACGTTCAAGCGGAGATGAGCGACGAGTGGCATTCCTCAGTGGTTGGTATTGGGATCAGTGCTGTTTCACATCTTTGTCGGTGAGAGGGACAGTGAGAAAGAGTGCACTCAGCAAGTTCGCCAACACCACCACTGTGTGGTGCAGTCAACATGCCAGAAGGTAGGGATGCCATCCAGAGGGACCCTTACAGGCTGGAAAGGTGGGCCCATGAGAACCTCATGAAGTTCAACCAGGCCAAGTGCAAGGTCCTGCACATGGGTCAGGGCAATCCCAGACACAAATACAGGCTGGGTGGAGAATGGATTGAGAGCAGCCCTGAGGAGAAATAGTTGGGGGAACTGGTGGACAAGAAGCTCAACAAGAGCCAGCAATGTGTGCTTGCGGCACAGAAGGCCAATCACACCCTGAGCTGCATCAAAAGAAGCATGGCCAGCAGGTCGAGGGAGGTGACGCTACCCCTCTGTTCCGCTCTGGTGAGACCCCACATGGAGTACTGCATCCAGCTCTGGAGCCCCCAACACAAGAAGGACATGGACCTGTTGCAGTGAGTCCAGAGTAGGGCCACGAAGATGATCAGAGGACTGGAGCACCCTGTTCCTATGAGGACAGGCTGAGAGAGTTGCAGGGGGGGAGACCTTATAGCAGCTTTCCAACATCTGAAGGGGGCCTACAAGAAAGCTGGACAGCAACTATTCTATGATACTATGAACGATGATGACAAGTATGATAAAAACAACATTAAAAAAGAAAAAAAAAAAAAAAAAAGCACCAAAAAAAAAAAAACCCAACCAACAAAACATCCGTCACTACTACCAAAATACTAACATCACATCCTGCTGCACAATCAGGTCTCTACTGCAACTTCATGCTGGCTAAAATGTTTTCTTCCTTGCTGTATCATTATAAGTATCAGTAAGTTAGAGAGAAGAGAAGAGAAGAGGTCCATGGACACCTCAGCAAGAGCCGTTACTCAAAGATGAGCCCACAGTCACCAAAGTGATGATGCAAGAAGGGCTCTGCCAGGCTGGTTGAATCCGGGAGCTGATTTTTCCTAGCACTGCCCTGCAAGCACGCTGCTACGCCCCTGTGCCACACTTAAGTAGCAGAATTGCAAAGCCCAGCACTCACGAGTGCCATTCACATGCTCTGGAAACAATAAGCAAACGCAACTCCCTTGCCACCAATATTGCTTCGGATTTTTTGTTCTGCTGAAGCCAGTACCTCTTAAATTAAAACAAAAAATAATGATGTATCACTATGGTACAAAAGCAGCTTATTTTCTACACCAAACGTCTCGCATAGGAACACATACCTCTCCAGTGATGTCAGTTTGAGAACAAGCATCGCAGTGTTGTTGAGGTAAACAGGAGTCGCTGAACGAAGTAGAATTGTGCTGGAGATCCTGCAGGGAATCTGTAATACAACAGCTATTCCTGAATCCATCTGTTAACTTGGCTAGGCTCTACAGGAGAATAGATTTAAAAAAAAAAAAAAAGAAAAGGAAAAAACCTTTATTTTATTAACAGAAAACAAAGAAAAAAAATTATATTTTAAAAAATATGACAGGCATCTTGCCTACAAACACCTATTTACAGAAAGTAAAATTCATCGTAGTGTTACTAACATCCAGAAGCTTTGCTTTGAAATAAACCTTTCCTTTTAAAGGAGTCATCTAACAGTAAACAAAATTTAAATCACTTGTTTTAGATCTATGAATGTTCTAGCTTTTGCATGGCTTACACAGTTCTTTAAATCTAGCAGCTGTCAACTTTCAGGTTAGCTGATAGGCAAGACAAATGTGATTCACTTGCCCTTTTGCCATCTTCTGCACAGGTTACATTCCTTGGCCGCTACTGCTATTACATCCAACTTGATGAATACCTTGTATTGATTGTATTTTTATGACAGCTGATTTCACCCTTGTGCTCTCTTACCCAAGGTTCACATAGTTAAGGGATATTTTACACTTTGGGTTAAGCAAGGGACATCTCTGAGATGTCTAGACTATGACACAAACTGTGAGGGTAAAGCAGAGACCTCAAATAGTCTTTAAAGGGAAAAGGGAGTAAGAAAGAATCACACAAAATAACAACAATAACTTGTTTGACAATACAAGCTTGGTCAGCAGGCTATTAAGATTCCTTTAAAAAGATAAAATTGTTATTATTGCTTTTATTTTCTGATTGTGCATTCTCTACTTTTCAAAAACTACAGATAATGTAGTACCAATAACAAAACCACTGTGTAGATTGTGCTCAGATTGATGACAGAGACACTAAGCATTATGCATCAAAACAACATTAAAAAAAGAAGATATTAAAAAATTGAATTCTGTCTCTTGACCAGAAGATAAAGGACAATCAAATTATGTGAAAAAAACTATCAGAAATTTGAAGAGTTGTATCAATTTATAAATCAGAACATAATCAAACCATTTCTAAAAATACACATTAAACCTCTCAAAACTGCTTACTTCAGTGCCTAAACTACAGAATCAGAGACAAATCTGAGGTACTGCACTGGGAAAAGTTTGGCCCTCAGGAATCTCGGTGGCTCTGACAATTGGTGATTTGTAACAAGTCCCAGTCATTGTCTATATCTAATTATTACCAGGAGATTTCTCCGTTTTCAAAGTTCAGTTTAAAAAGGATAACAAATCAATGCTGCTTTTTCTTGCAAAAATTAAACTAATGGAGTCAAGAAGACAAACCTGTGTGTAACAGTGACTGGTTGCTGCTCACAGGAACAACAAGGCCACCTTCAAGATGAAGGTGTCTGGTTTCAGAGCCCAGGAAGCATCCACAGGAACTGCAGCAGGCAACTAGCCAGAAAAAAGCAGCTTTTTCTGGTGGCCTCCATTTCCATCATACATGGTCCATCCCTTTGTTCTCATTATATACACAAACACCAAACAGGTCCGCTTCCCAGTAAAGCAGAGCCAGTCATATGAACAAACCTGAGGATTCAGAAAGCCTGAGGTTTCTCCCAAATAAGCTATGTCCTATCTGGCACCTTTGGCTAACACATATATGTTACAGGCATACGTAACACCAAAGATCCTGATGCCAGAACTTAAATCTAAACTTCTGCCTGTATTTCAGCTATTTTATGCACACCTGGTGTGGTCCTCCAGCATCTCCCTGGCAGGTAATGAAGGGCTGCCAGCTGCTGGTTAGGCTTCCCATCCAGGTACAGTTACAGAATCCTGGATACTACTTTAAAGTTACATAGCATTTGGCAGGTGGCAATCACCAAGTAGCATCACCTTAATCTACGTGTATAGGTGACTATGCTCTCAGGTAAACACATGCTTTGAGTCCTTCTAGTTGGATGAGTGAAAGCACAGCCTCCAGCAATCCTAACACAGGAAATTACAACCTGAGTTAACATACTTTTAGACAGAAACAATTTACATAAACTGTCAGGAGTAATATCGTCCCCAGATATATCGAGAAGGCATCCTTTATTTGGAGTTTATGGATTGTTTATGGCAACCCCACAGAAACTGCCAGACCAGGCTATTGTGTGGATGTGAAATTCTAGGCACATCAGCCCAAATCTACACAAAAAGAGAGAAATGAACACTGTTTTTTCAGCACTGATCTGCTGCTATTTGATTTGGGAGCTCTCTGTCACATATAGTTTCAGTGCAGTTCCTATATAACCTATTTAGTCTATTTAACTGCTAAGGAAAAGAAAGTAAAAGGAAAAAGAAAAAAAAAAGCCCACACACAAAAAAAACAAACAACAACCCAAACTCCAATGCTTCCTAAGGATAAAGGATAACATTTTAAAAGCATATGCACATACTGGAACAGAAACACAAGTATAAAAGGAACGGAGAGGGGGAGAGAGACATGCACGGTGCTTTCAGGAATCTAACCATGCACCTTGATTACTCAATCTTATGTAAAAAGTTGGCCCACTTTTTTGGAGCAGTGACACTGCATATTTGGCTTTATTTCTAACCCCAGCACCCTGTTAAAATGTGACCACCCTCTCCTTCCCTCATCAGCCTTCTCTCCCACACAACCCAATCCAATTATCATATTTCTATGACAGTTACAATTTTCCAAGCACCTACACAAGACTGAGTCACTTCTACTATGTTTAGTTCTGTTGCTTACACTGGCCAGATTCAAATTAAGAAATAGTAAGAAATTATCTATTTCCTTTCTCTGAAACAAATCCCCAGCTGTTTACACAATACTTCAAACTCCTCTATAAACAGCTTTCAAAACAAAAATGTTTTCATAAGAAAGTTCATCTTCCCAACAATAGCTTTAAATGTAGCATTTTCAAGGACAAATTAATTTCAAAATAGACAGGAAATTAAAAATAAAATTCTGAACTCATTAAGAAGATACTTAAAATAGACTTGCACTTGCTTGTCAAAGCTAAATAAATCTCTAACAATTATCTTCAACTAATTATAAAAAGGCAAATCACAGAAATGTTTGGCAACATCGAAAGTAATTTAATTTTTTTTTTTTTAAATTAAAAAATATCAGGAAGAAAGCTGGATATTTTTGCAGAGTACAGTAAGTTGGCAGAAATACACAATTGTTACAATTGCAGATCTCGTGAACTATGGCATTTAATCTCTTATTACAATGGCAACAAAACATGCGGAATTGTTTTGCATGCTAGGCCTGTGTGGAACAATTATTTTCTAGATTCTTCTGGACTATATGTCTATTACTGGACACTATTACAACACATTGTCATTAATTACAAAAATGATACCTCCTAGACTGATATTTCCTTTATGTCACGTAGACCCATGAAGAAGGATGGCAATACTTTTCATTTTCACTTCTGTCTTGTGCAACCTCTATGTCCTGGTGCTGCCAGCATTGCCCAATCCTTGATGCTAAGTTTGATCCTAGACTTCTAATACCCTCAATGCTGTATTTAAAGAAACTGCAAGTGCACTTAAAGTTGGTTTAACAGATATGATTTTTCAAGGCATCTCAATATTTACAGCTGGATTTAGTGCCACTAAGGACTGAAAATGTAAAGAAAAAGGTGGAGGGGGCAAGAGGGAGGAAGTCTAGTGCGGGAGTGAAAACAACGCCAGTAGTTAAGCTGCTCCAAGATCTCACAAACAAGTCTTTAAAATACCAGTTAGTTTCCTAAAATGTGCGTCACTGCATCCACGAAGAACTGCCTTTCTAATCATTTCTTGCTAGCCAGGCATGTGGAAGACTGAGAATCACTTTAAAACTTGGCCAACACAAAATATCAAATATGTTAAAAGTTGCCAAGGCAGAAACTTTTCATACTGACTTAAGTGTTCTCTCTACTTGAACAAGGATTTGCGGTCCATCAGCTGACCTTTGGGTAATGCTTTAGAGATGGAATAATTGTATAACTATGGAAATTCATTATTTGTAGATTACAAGCTACCCGTATCATTTAACAATAAAAAATACCAATGAAACACTACTGCAGAGAAAACAGAAAGAAAATGTTTGAATGGCAACATTAATTTAAGTACAGTCCCAAAACTTTAGGTAATAAAGATGGATTTTTCCATACAACAGCCTGAGGACTGGGTAAAGAGAATTGTCCTTGTCATCCCTCAGTATCTGCAGCATATTTGGACAAGCTATGCCTAAGTCCCTGTGGTGGCCAAGGCTCATGGCTCTTTGATCAAGCTCCATCACGTATATAACACAGACATAGCAACTGAGAGCTTAGAGCTGAATGCAGAATCCATTCAAAAGTTAGATCACTACTCAGGCATGTATCTCACCTCAATCTTCATCTTCTTTATAAAATAATCTAAAGCGTGTACGATGGTTTTTGTATACATTATATTTAATCATACTCCTTGAGGGTTTTATGAGAACATTTGAAATTAATGTGTGTCTTTATACGGGTATTTAAGAGGAGTTTGGGGCAAGAAGAGAACTGCCAAACTGTGGCACAGTGACAGAGATCCAGTTTTGTGAAATGCTTATAAAGAAAAAACATGGTAGACAAACTGGTAAACATTTTAGCACATGAATTCTCAGTCTTACTTCATTATAGGTAATACAAGGAGACACCAAACAAACGAAAAACAAATACCGTAAAACTGAAAGATATTTTTTTAAATGCAGCATAATTACTCCACAGCAGTCCTTGACATAGTTAGCAGCAAGAGAAAGCTATATTCAATAAAGACATCGATCTAAATGTAAGCATAGTACATTATCTAAGATAAAAATACGAAACACATATGAAGTCTTACGTTCACAGCAGAGACAATTAATACTTACCTCTTTTGAGCTGCCCGCTATTGGCAATTATCAAACAGAAAAATCAGTTTAGGCCACCCCACTTCCTTATCTTAACTTGGTAACCCCAATGCAATCACAAACAAAAAAAAAAACCAGAGGTAGGTTATTACTTTTTAGCAGTTATTTGTTCAGTAGCAAATTTTTTACCTGCATAAGGTCCTGCCTTTCTTTTTCACCTGTGCATATAGCTTTCTTTATGGTTCGAAGTTCACTCATTATAGCCTGTGCTTCATCCAGTCTATAGTTTGTATGAGCACTTGACATCTTACGATCAATCCTGTTGAAAAAATTAAGATAAGTTCAGGAATTTTCACATAATTAGAAAGAGCATAGATGTTTTGAGACCTCTTGTTTAATCATGTACCAAACAATTTCAAGGAATAGAATGATACTCTACTTGGAATTAACACAGCACTCAGTGCCTAGTACGCTCTAAAGATAAAGCAATGCAGTTATCTACCCAGATTCTGCAGAACCAACAGATTTTCTGGTTTTAGTGTCCTAATATAGAGCTTACTGACAAGCAATGTCTGTGGGCTATTTCCCACAACAGAACTAAAAATCAGTCTAAAACTAACCTACACAGTAATAACTCAAAAGATAAAGATACTAGCAGTCTAGGTGTCACATTCCCATGCAGCACTGCACATTACAACATCTCTTCCAGGACTTCTATCTGATCTTGTTTTAGAAGTTTATAACAAAGTAATTCCATTTTCTTGAGAAGAAATTTTTACTTCCTAAAATTTTATTGCAAGTGATTTCCTGCCACTATGGGCATCTGAGTATCTTTTCTAGAAGATATCATTGACCCACACTAAGGAAAATCATATGGGACCATCCCAGAAGATTTCAAATGGAAACTCAGCAAGGAGCAAAAAATGCTACCCACTACATCAGGCAGAAGTACTCCTAATGTTCCCACCTTGACATAAAAATCTCTCATGTTGTCTTAAGTGAGACATCTATTGTCTGAGTTGTCAACTTTTTTTTCAAACACTTTACAATAGCAATGGACAACAGATCAGGGTGCAGAAGCCTAGTCCAGCATACTATCGTGATTGCTTTGATTTATAGATAAAGAACAAGACAGACTCTGCAAAACTTAGTGGAAGGACCATTTGGTCTCGGATTTATAACGAACAGCTATGGGATTTTAACAGGCTACCCACAGCAATTAGTGAAAATTGTGTTAAATTCCTGTTAAAAAATATTAAAACCTCAATTTTCCTTTTAATCTAGCATAGAAAGTGTGTACATAGAAAAAAGGTGGTATGTGCAATGGTCCCTAAGACACATACCATTACCAATGCTAAAAATGAACATCTCAGGATAAGGTGTCTCTGGTTAACAGAATTAAAGATAAAACATACATTAGTCATTACACAGGACATCAGATTATAAAAAGATGTAGTAAGAGCAGGTATGCTAGACATATATGACAAGAATACTCAAACTATATTTAAAATATTGAGAATAACTAAAAGTTTCAAGGTCGGTATTATATTAAGCTAAGAGTGTCAACAAAACTCATTCAGCCTGTTCTGTCAGTTAAACAAAATCAGTGAAATTCCACTTGCAGCAGATGACTTGCTTTAAAATTAAAATATTAAAATGAAAAATCAAAAGACGAATTAAAATCATGTGGTTTTATTGTGCAGATCACAATATACAGGAAAAACACACAGATTGAGTATTTATGGTTTGAGGTTTTTTGGGGTTTTTTTCTGACCCTTCCTGCTTTTGAAGACAACACAAGAGAAGCCTGAACCTCAGCTTTCAACTGAAAACGTTGCATAAGAAAATATATAAGTTTTGATGATTTTTGGTTCAAGAACGAGAAAGGACTTAAACGTCATGCGGGTTAATGTCAGGGGTTTTTGTTTGGTTGGTTTTAAGACATTTACTTGAGTCTTCACTAATTTTTAGTTAAAGTCCTGAAAAAAAATAGATAAAACTATGGTAAAATACTTAATCCAATTCACTAAAAACTTAATGAAAAAAGATAACATGGTTTTATCTGAAGGTTACATTAATGTTAAGAACAGATTCCATCCAAATATTAGACCAGAAAATGCCTCCTACTCAACTGCTTATTATACTGTTTGCCAGGTCCAAGGTGGCATTTCAGGAAAAGGAAATTATTTAATTTCAAACAGATTTTTGTCCAGTTACCCACATATTCCTGTTCCTGGACGTCACTTTGGAGCCCAACTTATGAACTGCTATTTGTTTAAGGAAAGAATCAGAAAAGTTTCTACTGCCAGAAATATTTAAGATTAAATCAGTATTGCTGTCAAACCAAATTGATTTAAGCTTCTTACAAAAATACTTGATATTTATTGTCTGCTGATTTTCTTTTCCTCTTCTCATAAAGGTCTAGTTTTGAAAGCCACAAAGGTAACAGGAATCTTCCATTTTATTAATGGAAAACAGCATCATAGAAATACAGATTAGACATTTGTATGAATAGGGAGAACATTCAACTAATACAGAAAACTATGAATAAAATATACTTTCTCTGAGGAAGATGTTTCTAGGATACACAGACTATTAATACACTTGCAACTAATTTCAACTCTACGGGGTAATTTCTCTGTTCCTCTGTTTTTCTCCATATGCTTTCAAATACACTACTCTCCCACCCTCTACAAAGCACAGGTCTGTATTTGAGTTAAAATCTACTTATAAAGCTTTTGTCAGGTCTCGTATCCTCTCAACTAGTCTGTAGCTACAAATTGTTTAGCCAGCCCTAATTCCCTGTCTCTCCCAACTTCTCTCAGTGTTCACTCTGCTCTCGCAGCCAACTGGCCAAGTTTTCACTTCCTTTTTGCTAAATGTCTTCTTCCTCCAAAATTCCTGCCTGTGAGCAGAAGGGTCACTGAAAACACAGGGGACGAGGAACTGTTCCTCGTTCTCAGTCCCTCTGCCACGGGGTCAGAGGAAGAAGTTTGTTTCAGGAAAGGCTCATCTTTAACCCTGTAACTCTGGACTGTGACAACATCAGCCACACCGCAGGGCAAAGGTGCCTGTGGTGGCCAAGGAACACTGCCAATGCAGAGTGGGATCTTTGCAAGCTTTAAACGGTGAGTTCTAGAGAGTCTCCAGTGGGCAAAGGCAGACTGTGATGTCCAAAGGCTTATCACAGCACTGCCAAATTTGAATGAAATTGTAGAAAAAAATACAGCCCTAACAAAAAGCTGCAGCACTACAAAATTTAGAACTCTGACTGTACTGGAGTTGTTGAGCTATTAAAAAAAAAAAAAAAAAAAATCAATTCTCTCTCCACCCAATAAAACCCCACTTTTCTCTTGTTGTTTCGTAGTTTTGAGGGTTTGTTTTTTTTTTTTCTCCTCAAAGATGGCTAAGCCATTTTACTGAAATTAAAAAGAATAGAAAACAAAACACAGTCCAAGGCAGACACTGTACATGGAAAATGTCAATGCAAGAGATTCATGTTTACCAAAGGCATCTGAATCAGACAGCAACATACAATAATGGAAATGCTGAGCAATCTAACCACCCTCACCACAAAATTTGTCCCTCCTCTGAGAGTTATACCCAGCAGAGGTTGCAGAGGGAGTTGTGCACAGCAGCAGGTTCTGATACCTACTTGCAATGCCATTCTGGTCAGACTTTCAAAGGAAACATTTAGCCAGATGTAAAGCCCAAAGTGTGACAGCTCCTAATACTGCTCTTGGCTTGTACTTGAAACAAAGCTGAGAACATGGCTTAAAAACAGCTGAAC
The DNA here is from genome assembly GCF_036417535.1 of Chlamydotis macqueenii. Classification (NCBI taxonomy): domain Eukaryota; kingdom Metazoa; phylum Chordata; class Aves; order Otidiformes; family Otididae; genus Chlamydotis; species Chlamydotis macqueenii. The sequence continues at coordinate 137,390,781 of NC_141556.1, forward strand.
AGGATGCATGCCATTCTCAGTTTGGCAGTTACTTGGAGATTTGACCTAGCAAAAGAATGAAGAAAAATTATCCAGATCAAAAATTTAGAAAAGGTAACAAAAAGGAAAAATGTCTGAGATTTAAGGGGGCATTTTTGGTTTGGTTTTTTTTGTTTTGTTTTGTTTGTTTTGTGGTTGTTTTTTTTTTTTTTTTTAAAGGGAGTGGAGGGGGGAAATCACCGAATTTTTGTTTTAAAGAAGGAGCAAGGAGTTTGAGTTTCTTTTCAGACAGCACCCTAACTTCATGGATAAGCAAGAAGTAAAATACCTCAGCTTTGGTACTTGACTTGAGTGATCCTTTATTCCCCGACAAACACAAGGAGTAGTAGTTGAGAAACTGCCCAGGGAAAACCTAGAGTACAGTCAGGCTGTAGCCTGCTGACTACAAGACTAGGCTAGAGAAACTTCTCTCTTCAGTTTTTACTGAAGCATGAGTACTCTCCAAATGGCTCACTTCCTACTAGAAGTAAAATACTCAAAAGAAAGTACGCATCTCACCAGAAAGGCAATTAAAAAATTACTTTAAAACACAAAACAAAACAAAACCCACAAGCCTCTGGTTCACAAATGAAGAAGTCACTGCAGAGTAGAGCTCAGCAGGGCACAAACAGTGACAGAAATTCACTGCAACCCCAGATAACACACTGGCAAAATGTTTTCCCCAGCTTCAGCACACAGTAACAAATGCCATCCAGTGCACCAATGGAACAGAGAGTGACTATAGTAATAACTGCAATGAGAAGCACCGAAGCACTGAGTTGTCATGCTTGAACTTTTAAATGACATGAGTGACCACTGACTAATCAGATATGCTTCAAACTAATTTGTCTCTTGAATGTCTCTCCTATACCCCCATCCTGGAGTAAGGGCAACTTCACTTGGGCTGAAATCCAAGACTAACATTTGTATTCTTAATCATCAGCAGACTTTACTTTTCAAAAAGCTGCACTACTTTGCTAGACTATCTTAAATGACTTATATCAATTAAAACAATCTTGAGTTTCAAATGGCCTTCAAATACTTTCTTCATCCTAGTCAAGTGGTTAGTCCTTTTATAAAACGATTGAACATATATCCTTGAAATAACCCAATAACCAGGAGAGGGGAAAAATATAAAGAAAGTAGAAAAGGCAAGGCAATTCCTACTCACTTAAAGAAAATATGATTAAGAATCTTAAGATAAAATAGGTTTTGTTCTGTACTGCTCACGTTTCTAGGCCATCATCCTAAAATGTTGACTATACCTAAAACATTACTTAAAATATTTTCTGTTTCAATATACCAGGTGCTTTATTTTACTAATTTTCAGTTAATACCAAACAGTAGCAATTCTCATAACAACCTGTAAATGGTTTGTTTAATCAATAAAAATATATTTATGTCTGAAAATGATTACATTATATCTGCCAATGATGGATTTTAGTTGAACAAGTTTTCTTCTCCGAAGCTTTTAAAATGCATTATAAAACAAAGACTTTAGTATGCTTAAAAAAAAAAAAAAGAAAGAAAGAAAGAAAAAAAAAAGAACCAATAGGAAGTGCATAGGTTATTCCCTCTGCTTTAAAAGTAAAATCTGAGTATCTCCCTTTGTAATGTTTTGTTAACATAACACCAATCAAAATCAAAGTTAGAAAATAAGTAACCTAATTGCTCCAGGATTCCTGGAACTTTGCCAGGATTCCTTAAGTGAAACTGTGTGCCCACACTTTGCAGCACCAGTGCAATAAAACCATACCTTCAAAATATTTCCACAGTACTGTACTGATGCTGCAAAACACATTAGACGTGCAACAGTTCCAATGTTTTCAGGAAGCGCCTGCAGTTTGTTCACATGCATGCTGGAAAAACGGCCAAGACTTCTAAATGCATGGCCACAAGAGCTGTTCAACACGTGGCCTAGCCTCTGGCCTTGCTGAACAGATCTGGAAGTCACAACCACCTGTATTTACCTGTCATCTTTTCCATGGCCTGGCAAACCTCTCTCCCTACCCCAATGGGCTTCCCGCACATGTGTTACATGTGTAGGCGACTAAGCAGCACACAGATGGAAGGCACTCAGTTCCCATCTGATGGCCCGCAGGAAGAGTGACAGGGAGAGGGTCACCACAAGAGTTCACAACCTTCACTACCACTGAGCACAAAGGAAACAGAGCATAGGCTGCCTAATAGCCCTGGGAGCAGTGGCAAACTGCTCAGAGCTACCTTTCCTCACCTCACAGGGAAGAGACAAGGAGTCACACTTACATGCACTCATTCTGCACATGTGCAACAAAATCCAAGGTCTCACAGACCATCAGATTTACAGTACACACACAGATCAGCTATACTGTGCAGATGAGATGGCCTGATTATCCGGTAAAAGGAAGAAGCAATGTTGTGCTGTACAGCCTTGGTACTGTTCACAGGAAGACTACCCTACTGCACGGTTCTTCCAGCTGTGCTCCAGACAGTAGATACGTCCAGAAAATGTTTGGAAAATATTTTTAAAATCTAGTTCCACCTCAACAACGTTTTTAGGAAGAGTTAAAGAACAAGGTTTATAAAACTGCTTTTGCATGTGGATCTATGAAATGACTATTCCAACCAATTCCGCCCAACCCTTTTTTCATCAATTCACACTGTTCTCACCCTGCGTCACTACCGCAGCAGAAACTCTGAAGCAAAGCAATTAAGAGATTTCAACCTTTTTTTATTGTTGGCAACTGTTTTCTAAGAAAGTCATTCCAAGGTGAATAAAGTAAAGGGGGGGGGGGGGGGGGGGAAGGAGGTCATTCTCCCATAAACTCTTAACTTACTCTTGCAGAGTTTCCACTCCTTTTTCCTTATATTGCAGCTCCTGCTTCATCTGTGCCAATTCTCGCTTTAGCCTAGAAAGCTGAACATAGCAAAATAACTGAAAGTTATAATATGCAACAGATACGTTTATAATGAAAATAATTGTTTTTCAAATACAATAATCTTAAGTTACTTTAAGAAATTGGAAGTGATAATCTGCACTCCTTTTTTTTTTTTTGCTTTAAAATTTGTATTAAAATAACTGAAGACTTTCTGAAATATCATAAGACCCAATCAAACAGCAGTCACAAGTAGCGATGTCTCCAAAAACATATTTTTGTGGTTTTATGAAAACAGTTACCTGAGTAGGTTGGGCAGACCTTAGAAGAGCGCTATCAGCACCAAAAATGACCTGCAAAGAAATAGCTCCTTGCCCTCCAAAGCCGACAGAGAGGATGCAGGGGATTACAGACAAATCCGGGAACAGAGGTGTTTCAGTGTGTGGTGGTGACATGCAAGACTGAACTGAGAGCTCAAAGAGGGGCAGGGATGGAAGAAAAAAGCTCTCTTCTCAAGCTATCAAACTTGGTACTTTTTCTAAAATTTACCCAGAGCACTCTTGATTTTCACATTTATTTCCACAAATAAATGACAATACTACTACTAAAAATGAGCAAAAGGAAATTCCTACATATCTAGACATAGATTAACTTTGTCAGCTCTACTCCATGAGTGAGGGGCTTCACAGCAGTTCCAGGTACGCAAACCAGGACTGTCAGAGTTCCACCATTCTGCGTGGCCATCCTTCCCCATGCGTTCTTGCTCTTTCCTCAAAACTCATTGTACCAGCCCCTAAAAAACTCCTATACCTTCATGAACTCTTTCAACACTCACCAAAAGTAAAAGGAAAAAAATGCATCATTAATATCATGTATATAGACACTTTATAGTGCATTTTATTCTATTACCTGAAACAACTCAATGCCTAAGCACACGTTCAGTTGAACAGGTTATCCCTGTTACGTAGGAGATCATTTTTGGTTTAAGATGCAGGAACAGAGATATACAGTAACATAAATGAAGATCTTGTTTATTTTCTTGAAATATTATTTAAATAAATAAGGTTTATTTTCTTGTTTAGAATACACTGACATTTAGAGCACATAAAACAAGCAAACACTGGTCAGCATGCAGTACACATACAGATAGAACAAATGCCTTTGAAGGGTGGCGAACAGGATTTATTTTCAGAGGCATTCAAGTGAAAAGTGGTCACTACAACAAAAATGGAACAGTACCCTGCAAAGATAAGTATTTTTTATTTCTTTTGTGAGTCGAGTGCCTGGCAAGCTAAATCCCATTTTATCCATTAATAAAAAGAAATACACAATTTAGAAATAGGTTCTAGAGCTTAATATTATAAACTGCTTTTTGTAATTGTTTATGACTGCTGTATCAATTTGCTTGAAAACAATGCGCAGACTTTAATTCTTTGCTACAGCAGCATGGGAGAAATTCAGTAAGTCAACTATTCTTCCTTCAGCAAAGACAGTACCAAAAAGCATGAGTCTAGTTTGAGGGGGGAAAAAAAAAAAAAAAAAAAAAAAAAAAAAAAACACCACCATTTTTATTACAGAACTGCCTATCACTGTCAGAATGCTTGAACTCCCTTGCCTTCATAGAGGAACCCTGGCCAAATCAGCTAAAAATTTCTATTTGGCCAACATATCTACTGAATTGTGAACAGATTTCCAAATAAATGGCTAAATCTAGAGTTCAACGACATCCATAGAACCCCAATGAAAATGGGTAAATCGGAAAATACGAAGACAGTGGGTTTGAACTGCACTTAATCAAGAAAGAATTTGGCTGCAGAGTATTTACTACTTGTGGCAGTTCACACAGAGAAAGCAATTTCTGAAAGCCTGGCTGAGTTTGCCTCTGACATCTGTGACAAAAATCTTTATGTCTGTAATATGGAAAAACCATTACTTTGCAAGTCACTGAAATGCAGTAAATATACACTCATTTTAATAGAACAAGAGGTCAGACTAGAAAAGCAGGTTTTAATATTATATTTATAAAAATGCATGAAACATCCAGTGTAAATGCTACAGTAAAAGAAAAACACATAGTCCCTCTCCCTTCGCTATGCCTAATTCATAGTTTTACAAAGTGAAAAAAGATTACTCACTCTGTCACGACGGCTGGCTATTTCTGCTTTAATCTGATATGGGTCATACTTGGTATTAGTTGAAAATCCAGAGAATGCTAAACAGATGGAAAACAGCATTTTACATCACTTTTTTTCTTCTTTAATACACTTGTTAAGACGTGGAACTACTTATTAGATCATTGCATTTATTCTTTGTGTTACAAGTCACTAAGTTTTAAAATAATCCTCTGTGCTAAAGTACAACTGAAGAATTACCTTTGGACTGTCTGAATTTTTTTTGTCCTGAACAACAACAACAAAAATTGTATATAGCAGCACTGCATACTGCCAAAAAGCAACCTGCTTCCATGACAAGATGGTGGCATTTACAGATGTAAGCAATTAACAATCACTAATTGCTTCCTAGGTATGTTAAATTACCAGTATGATAGAGACTAAAGTAACAAAACTGTTGTCAGAATAAAATTCAGCCAGCTACAGAGAAAAGTTGCATCCTAAAGCAACAGTGTAGGGAACAGGCATACACATCAACCTCTGGCACATGAGCTTTTAACACAGTGCATTTAGAGTCAGGCAATGATTTCAAGCTGTGGCATCATAAGCTAAAGCCCAGACAGATGAAGTAAAGGTCCTAGAGCACAGGCTGGGCAAGACCAACTGTGATTTATTGAGTGAGCCATTCACAGCAGCACCAGCCCACAGAAAAATGCCTGGTATGTGAGTGGATGGGGTTGTGCCGTTAGACCCACCATCCTTTTGTAGAGCTGAAGGCTGCTGTTTTGAAACTCGTATCTGTATCTTGCGTTGCACTGAGCCTTTTGACTCTCAAAAGAATACTGCAATGCCAAGGCCACATCAAGCGTGCAGGAACTTGCCAAAATGAGTAGTCACGCCTGGACTAATTCTCTAAATCTAGGATTTTCTATGGATTTATTTTTTTTTTTGGTAACAGTGTTGATCACAACTGAGTCACAAACTGCACGGGCACCTCCCTGCCAACCCACAACCACTGACCTCACACCACCTCCCACTCATGAGCACACGACACTGAGTCAATGGCAGCACCCACAAGCAAAGAGGAGGAAAACAGTTCGTGAAGTTTTAGTTCTTTTAACACAACAGATTGAAACAAGTGGTGGCAGAGGCAGGAACAGTTACAATATAAGCACCCAACTTTCGTCATCTAATTACACTTGAATGAGGAGCCTAAGATTTCTGCAAAATAAATGGAGAAGCAAGCATCCCAGAGTGAAGGAGTCAAACTAAAAAAAAAAAAAAAGTGGAGAAGCCTTGCGGAATCTTGAGTTGATAGCATGATTAATCCCCAAAGAGACTGACATTTTTTTAAATACATCATATGACTAATCAGCCCATCCCATTTTCTCAAAACAGATGCATACAACCTTAAACCAATACAAAAATATATTAACAGATCCGTAGAAAATTAAAATATTTTTTAACCTCAAACCAAGCGAAAGGTTTTATTTAAACAATTTTACAGTACCTCAATATCGATTCCACAGATATACCTAAAAAAAGACTACCAGAAGACTGAGAAACCTAAAAGTCAACGGACATAGCATTTGCATTCATGCTGCAGATAACCTCCACTTTTGTCACTTTCAGTCACACTTTGCTGTTGTTTCAAGCAACCTGTTTTTCCAAAAGCTCTAAAAGTATGAAAAATGGGTTATATTTTTCTAGTATATTATCTTCTTCAATAGAATTTTCTTTCTGTATATTCACCTCAAGTATTTCAACAAAGTATCCCACAGAACTACTGAAAGTTTTCAAAAAACAAAAAGCCCAAGACCCTAGAAAAGTATTGTAATAAATGGAAATTTAGATTTTATAAAATGTAAATATAATAAAATCAAATAAAATCATAAAATACTGATGACACCATCTTTTACCCTATTCCAAGTCTTTAAACAGTAAACACCTTAAACAATTTTTAAAAAATTATTTCTTAATAAGAAAAAAATTTAATCTTTCTTAATATTTCTTAAGAAAGACTAGTCATGTCTGTTCAGTTATGTCACAAACTAAATCACACAATTCTTGTTGAACCAGTCAATAGCCATGACAGCGATGCAACAACTTTAGATTTCAGAAAAAGTCTATCATCTACTCCAAGCTACCACAGACATCCAAAAAATGAAAAGGGCAGGAAATCAAGGCCCTACAACCTGCACCACTAGCATTACGATCAGAGGCTGGCATTCAAGAACGAGGTGCACTAAATGAAATACTACTTGCTACTTTGTGGTCAGAGGTACTCTTGACCATGATGCCTTGTCCCTAACTCTTTATAAAAAGCTGACAAACCAACCATGGATTTGTAGAAAGCTTTCCCTAAACTGATGGTTCCCCACAATGTCGAGGGCAGAATAATCTATGAATCTAGGATTGCAAGTAGGTGGCTGGTCCAGCAGCATTCAATCTTGTCTTTGTTTTGCACAAGGCATCACAAGGCTGTCTCCGAGACGGCCAGAGATGCTAGCTGGGATATATCCCTGTTAAAAAGCCGTGTTCTACTAGACCTAATAGGAAACTGAAGTCCCTGCAGGAACCAAAGGATACTGCCTCACTTCTGTAGTAAGGATCTTCATTCAAAGGAGAACCAGGCGACAGAAACACTTCACACTATTTCTTACACCACACGTTGTGAGAGCCAAGTGGGTAGATCAAGAAAAGACTAGTAAACTCACAGCTGGCATAAGAACGGCTGTCATCCTCACACATTTTGTGTAATTGCTGATATTCTTCTTGGGCTAGTTCAAAACGCTGCTGCTTTATTTGGTAAATCTCTTTCTTGGCATTGAGTGCCTCCTGGGCAACTATTAAATATTCCTTTAGCATGCGTTCCTGCTCCCGCCTCCATTGCTCCCTTGGGTCCTCAATTTGTGTGAGCTCTAAGGAGAAAAGCACAAAAAAAAAACCTTGTAAGACACTATCGCACAAAGTACAAATTATTTTGTTAAGGTCTGTTCTCAACTAGCACACCGAACACTAGAGTGCTCAAAAATCACTACAGCCTGGATGAGAAGGAAGGATGCAGAGTGGAAGAACAGGAAAAGTTCTTTCAAATATAAAAGGCATTTAAATGTGATTTTTTTTCTTTACCAACTAGAGCAAACCCAAAGAAAACAGTGTTTTGGCTCTAACCTTCCCTCACAGCCCAACCTGGAAATTCTGAGGACTACCTAAAAATTCAGAAACACATAGCAGAACAAAGGTATCCTAATGCTTAACCCAGAAGTCTATAAATGGTTGGAACAACCTTAAGATACTACATACAACTTCACAAGTATAATATCCTGAAATGTCAGTGACTACACATCTGTGTAATTAAGAAGAATAAAGTCATTCAACAGAAAAGTTAATATTTTATTCTCAAATCCATAAAAGCATTTAAAATGCTTCTTTTATTTTGTCTTAAGAAACAACACTATCATGCTTCGCCTTTCCAGGGTTCAGAACAATTCGTATTCAAATACAAATCAAAAATAGGTTTCCAGTACAGAATCTTTCCCATACATGCTGATTTTTAAAGTTATTACTGTACACCGACCTCTCTGCAGTTGCAAAGACATTTGAGGAGGACACATGCATTAAAATCCTAATAAAATCCTAATAAAATTGTTTCATTTGTTTTCTTTTTGTGGTGATGCTGGAGCTAGCAAACACGTTTTACATGAGGATGTCCATGTAAAGTCTCATGTCTAAATCAATATTAATTTCTGATGATTGAAGCTCTACTGGAAAGAAGTTGTTGCAGATGCAGTGTCAGTGTTTAAAGTAGTGGCAGAACCTGCAGCACAGACAGGATGCAAGCATCTAGTCATTTTTTCCAAACTTTGTTTCTCATGAAAGATGAAAGTCAATTACATTTTGTATTGATCTTGTGTACAGAATTCAGCATATTGGTGTCAGTGATGAAAAAAGAAACTATAAAAGATTGAGCCAAACACATTAAGAACTTCAATGGTATCAAGGTCATGCCAGCAGCTCTACCATTTGAAAGCCATCTGATAAGTATATAAACAAAAACATGAAGCTCATCTATGAACACTACTTTCAACAGATTTGTATATTAGGTTCCTAATAACCTTTTCTCTGAACAGCTGTAGCTTTTCTCTCCCCACAACTCCTCACATTGCAACAGTATAAAGATCGTGCCTATAGTTCTGCAATTTATCTCCAGATCCCAGGGACCCCTGATTTCCAGTATCACCTTCTGGTTCCAATGCCTCAAACTACCTCTGGAACTCAGGACAGTATACTTTATGGCTTGTTCCAGTCTCCATAAATTCTTCTCTGCATCCAGGACAAGCAAAAGAAAACAGAGTTCACATTGCAGCCCATCCTTTACTCAGGGCACGATAATTTGCAATGCTATCTCATCTGTCCATAAGCATTCCTGAAATCTGTGCAAATTTAGCGTTCCTAAAATTGCTAATATCCTATGGAAACTATGCAGAAATTAATTAATATTTATGAGACAGAAAAGCTGGATGCTAGTGTTTCTTTTTAAATAGGAAATTATTCATAACAATGAAAAATAAATTTAATAATTTAAAAAAATAATCTCATTAAACAGCCAAGCTAAAATGTTATGTCGCATCACACATTAAGCTTCTGAGGTCCTATACTACAGAGTAGTGCATTTCTTATCAAATTACTTCAGAAGTCTTCTGAAAAGCTAGAAACATTCTTCTGAGGCAGGAAACTTCTTCAGCACAGTAGTGACATTCTCTTCTTTTTAAAGTACAGAGGCTCCACTTTGCCCTGGATTTCTACACAAGTTTGCCATGTAACAACAAAACTAAAGTTACATTGTACAACAAAATTCTCATTTAAAAAAATAATAATTAAAAAAATACTACAGTAATTCAAGAACAACCCCAGACAAATGCAGAGAATACATTATTCTCCCACTGGGGAATGCCCAACTGGTTAAAGGAGACTTCAAAGGCTCCCAAGATTCCAAGGAGGAGGGAAAGGAATTCTGTGGCTGGCAGCCACCAAGGTTTTTAAGCAATGGCTGGACAAGAGCCAAGAGCAGCTTAGTAAGGGTGTCAACAAAGTACTGAATTTACAGAACAAGATGGAGATCAGGGTTGGAAACACCATTGAGATTTACAGAAGATTCCTCTGTTCCTGGGGTTTTTCAATACAAATGGAAAGTTATTGCCTAGAAATCTTTTTATTACTTTCTGGGTAAACAAACATTGCAAGAGGCTTGGAAAAATAAGATGTATTACTGTTTTCTTTTAAAAGGTGGAAGGGCAAAAAGCTTGAGATGGCGCACAAAGGGTGAGAGGTCCCTGCTAAACATAACTTCAGAGTCTCTTTGAATCTTCTCACAGTATTTCTTGAAACTGAAGCACTTCTGTTTTGTCGATTAAGACAGAACTCCAACACTGTATAAAGCATTTAACCCAGTCAACCACAAAAGTGAGCCTGAAAGTTTTCACGTGGAAGTTGCTCTTCCAAGTATTTCAGACATAGTTCAGAATACAACCTAAGGGGCTCATCTCAGAAAAACATTTCTTCAGTTCCGACATCATCTCTGCCATTTTTCTATGATGCACATGATTGTCTACTCATTAGTTCTCACTTCTACAAAGGAGGTTAATGCAGTCTTGATTGGTATCTTTGCTGTCCAATTTAAAACTGGACCGAGTATCCTAGTAATTTCTGAATAATGATTATCCAGCTATAATATCAACTCTGTCTTCCCTCTGAATATAAATCTTGCTTGTATACACAAGTACTGTATTAGCCTAAGGGTGACAAACCCATTTTGCTGCGATGGCTGAACTACCATTTAGGATAATATCTGTGGGCTGCAAGTAATTAGTTATCATGAAAGAGACAAATTTTGCAACCTTGTTAATTGCAGAATGATTCCTTTCACTCAGTTCAGCACTGGTCCTACAAAGTTTCTAACCCTCTGTTCATATATAACCTTTATTTAATTCTTAATACGATTAGCTTTACTTTCCCAGGCCAATTTATATTAATCTTCTCTTTCTGTGCCTTCCTGTTAAGCATTTGGGAATTTAATCTCTCTCTGCAAAGACTCTCTTCTACAGTTTTTGCTCTCAATTGCATAGAAAAAAAAATGCAAGCCAGACCTGACATGCCTATAATAATTAATATCCTCTCTGTAAGTTCAAACTTGATGTCTGTGGCAAAACAGCTAATAACAGAGACTGAAAACCAAAAGGGAGTGATCTCTTTTGTATGTGATGGTGATCATTATTCCTATCAAAGATGCCTATCGGTAGGATGCTGTAGTAGCTTTTTTAGTCACAGCATTGCAATGGGAGTTCATGTTCTACACATAATCTGTAGGGGCTCCTAAAGCCTCTCATAAAGTTTAAGAAAAAAAAAAGTTGACAATATCCTCCTTTGTATTTTTTTAATGTGTGTGTTCATGTCCATGTACATATGTTGGTGTAAGTGCACTCCATTACCGTACTCCAATGCAAGCGTCACTTTTCATTAAACTTCAACATTATCTAAAGTTACCATGACAGTTTAAATAGCAATCGTTAAGCTACCAGTTCTTTTAAACTGAGTTATTGTAAGAATTACCTAACAGTCTGTATTTACTGCCTTTCAATTGTCTCAGCTATCTATCCTTGTGATCAGTGCATTAACAGCTCTTTAAAGTTTATTATTTGATTTGTGATCTTTGTTAATTTCACAACAATAAGTGCCTGTGCGGGTCAAACTATCATGGGAACATTTGTTATTCTATTGTTGTTTTGGTTTGTTTTTTTTTTTAAATAAGTAACTGTGAAACCACAATACGCAAGTAATTCCAATGATGGCAGGAAGCCAAAAACTATTTCTACACTTTTATTTTTTAATTGACTAGATTTTAAGTAGATAGTATTGAAGTTGTTTTTGCAGATTATACTATTTACCATTGCTGTGATAGCCCATAAAACTACTTTCTTCTTTTCTCCCTCCCCGCCAACTGCTAATTCTCACAATATTAAAAGCATTCACTCATTGATGATAAGCAGCTTAACGATAGCAGCAGAACAGTAACAGCAGCAGTAGTACAAAGCTGTAAAGATAAGACTTTTTTTTTTTTAAAGTAGAACTGGCAAATGTGCCAGACAGCAGCAATATAAAGCTCAGCAACAGTCCAAAAGGCAAAACGTTAGAAATCTCTCCCTCTTAGTCTCCAAAAGGGACATCTGTTGTTTTGTTCATAGCACTTTGTACCGTATTAAAGCATAAAAACATACACTGCCTAAGAGAGGACGAGATTATTGTATTTCACAGAGGTTCTAATTCAAAATCAGCAATTCTCTTTCAGAATGTATTTTGTTTTTCAACACAGAAGAGTGAACTGTGGACGACTGGAAAAATGGGAAAAGAGTACAGCATGAAAAATCTTCTTAATTGACACAAGACAAAAAGCAGCAACAAAATTACCGATACTCCACAGTATGACAAAGCAAAACAAAACAGTTTTATACACTGTAACTCAGTCATAGATTGTAAAGTTCTTTACAAATGGAAGAAGGATTGTGCCCCCATTTGAAAGATGAGAAAACAGATACTTTATTACTTGCATGCACTTTCACACTGTAGTATGAGGTCCATAAATGGTATCAGAAACAAAGTTAGTATCATCAGTTAACATCAGCTTGCTAGATTCCTCAAAATAATCATACATCTACTCACGATTTATGTGGTCCATATAATAAACTCCAATCTGTTGATCGTAAACAGTTTCCCATCCTAAAGGAAGCTCATCACCGACACAGTCAGCAAATGTCAATGGCTTTGTAATCCTGTAAAAATAAAAATAATATAAATAAATACAAAAGGGTGCAGAGTTTATAGCACAGTGAATGTTATTACATATTTTGAAGATGCCTCTATCATCTGATCAGAAACTAGTTATGCTGCTTAGGAATGTCCTAATAATTACAAACATAGGAGTTTCAAAATAAAATTTCATTTAAATATGCTGACAGATACTCCCCAAACAAGTAAGACAAGCTTCTCCCTTCAAGTTTCTATGTTTAACAGTTTAATTACAAAGGCATGCAGTCCTGCCAGTTTTTCTCCTATATTGCAAAGAACACAAACATAAAGCCAGAGTTCATCACTGCTAAAAACTACTAGAATCTTTATAGGCTTTAACTTCTTTAAGGTGTCAAAGCAGTATAATTGTTTGTCCTTAAAAAAAATTACATGGAATTTAAGGAAGCACTATATAATAGATTTCTCCTCTTTTCAATTATACATTTCTAACTAGTAACGATATTCTCTTGGTCCAGACCCATCAAAATTACTTCCTCTCCCTCAAAAAGATGATAGACAAACAAATACCTCTAAAGAATTCTGAAGCCATTAGAGTAGAAACAGTAACTAATTAGTAACAGCATTGCTATCTAGTAGCTTAAAATATCACACCCCTTGCTAGGCAAACTCTTGATAGACCAGTGGGTAACAGAAAACTATAACAGCAATTTCAGTATTGAAAGACTGAAAAGTTGAAAAGACTGGGTTACAAATTCTACAGAAAGACTCTAAACCGACACTGTTCTAGAACATCAAGGTGTATAAAAAAAAAAATAGGAAGAACAAATGATGCCAACAAAAAAATCCTTAACATTCAGTTGAATTACATCTATTTCCCAAATCATCATTTTAATTGTTACTTAACTCCTAAGATAAAGCTGCCGTAAAATTCCTTTGCAGAAAAAAACTATTAATATAGTAATTTTAATTATACATGGGATATAGATCCCACAACTTCAATGTTTATTATTTAAAGCATTTCTAATACCTAAAATGATGTCAGCTTTGCAAAGATAAAATAGATGCATTAATTTAGGGAGTGACTTAATTTCAGCATAACCTATGGCACAATACTATTTGGTGTAAAATGGAAATTCTGTTTGTATGTTATAAAACCCAATCAAGGTTTCCTGACACCAGATTTGGACTATGCTTACAAATACGCTGGAAAACAGAGAGGTGATTTGCACTACTTCTGATAACATCTGTATAAAACAATAACTTTATCTGACTTAGAACATGTCTGTCTTTGAACTAGAAGTCCTTCCCCATCCCAAAACAAAACCAACTAGAAGAATCCAATGGTAAAGACTTCAAATGATGGAAATACTACTATGGCTACACTCCAGCTATTCCAATGGTTGAGCAAGTGCACCATTCAACCACTAGTGAAAAGCACATAACTTTGCACACAGTGAACAGAAAAACTGCATTTATCTGCTCCCTAAAACTAGTTTAGTATTCTCGAGATTAAAGTGTTCAAAAACAACTCTAGTAAAATTTTTTAAAATTATCCTCGCTAGCTTAAATGTACTGTTTTGAACAGCTCTGTACAATAGTACAAAGATCCAGTTATTTAGATCAAATAATAAAGAGCTTGATCATACTATGCTATGGATTCTCAAACATGTATAAACAGTTTAATAAGATGAAGATGTACACAAACTTGTGCACCACTATTTAGAGTACAATTTTTCCATTACTAACAAATACATTGTTTACATCATGTAACCATGCAAATCCAAAGCTGCTGTATGGAAGACAGACAATGTTACTACAGACTAGCATATGTATCCTTTCAGTAATTCATCTAGCAGTCAGGCAGACCAAATATTGCCAAAAATACTTCTGATCTCCCTGGAATTCAGTCAAATATTAAAAATATAACGTGCAGCGTTTTTTCTTAAACTCTCATGGTTTTGTTCTGAAGACATCATGTTTACCATTTCTCAAAGTAGTCTAGACACCGGCTCCTAAATTACCACACTTATAGGCAAGATTTTCTTTGGAACGAGTTATGAGACATGCTTGCCTGTTATACAAACACACACTCACCCTTTGTTCGTAAATAAAACCTGGACATTGTACTGCAACCTTTCACACTATGAGAACTTTAATTCAATGCTCCCCATGATCCCACCAGGGCTCAGACTTCCAGGATAAGGACAACGATCACTTTCTGGAAAAGGGAGACTGAAGAAAACCAATGCATCTGGTCTAACCAGTTTTCATTCCAATGCTATACAGCATGCATGAACAGTTTAATTAATGGTTTATGCAGGAAATCTTGTAAGAAAAAGAACACATTAAAACCTCTTTCAGATATTCAGACCATTATTAACTTGATGTTGCTCATTTTAAACTACATTCAAAGCTGCTCCAAATGGGACTCCCTTCAGACAAAGTATAATATCATGCCGATTCTCAATTCAGTCACATTTATGTCTATGTAGCTTGAATCTTCTTCATTTCATTCATCTAAGTCATAGAATCGTAGAATCATAGAATCATAGAATAGTTAGAGTTGGAAGGGACCTTCAAAGGTCATCTAGTCCAACCCCCCTGCAAGGAGCAGGGACATCCCTAACTAGATCAGGTTGCTCAGAGCCTCATCCAGCCTGGCCTTGAACGCTTCCAGAGATGGGGCCTCCACCACCTTTCTGGGCAACCTGTTCCAGTGTTCTATAACTCGCATCGTAAAAAATTTTTTCCTAATTTCCAATCTAAATCTACCCCCCTCTATTTTAAAACCACTACCCCTCATCCTATTGCAACAGGCCCTACTAAACAGCCTCTCCCCATCTTTCTTGTAGGCCCCCTTGAGATACTGGAAGACCGCTATCAGATCTCCCCGGAGCCTCCTCTTCTCCAGGCTGAACAGCCCCAATTCTCTCAGCCTGTCCTCATAAGAGAGTTGCTCCAGCCCTTTTATCATCTTCGTGGCCCTCCTCTGGACCTTCTCCAACTGGTCCATGTCCTTCTTGTGTTGGGGGCTCCAGAACTGGACACAGTACTCCAGGTGGGGTCTCACCAGGGCAGAGTAGAGGGGGAGAATCACCTCCCTCGACCTGCTGGCCACGCTTCTCTTGATGCGGCCCAGGATGTGGTTGGCCTTCTGGGCCGTAAGGGCGTATTGCCGGCTCATGTTAAGCTTCTCGTCCACCAGCACTCCCAAGTCCTTCTCCTCAGGGCTGCTCTCAATCCATTCCCCGCCCAGCCTGTATTTGTGCCTGGGATTGCCATGACCCAGGTGCAGGACCTTACACTTGGCCTGGTTGAACTTCATGAGGTTGGCATGGGCCCTCCTCTCCAGCCTGTCAAGGTCCCTCTGGATGACATCCCTCCCTTCCAGCGTGTCGATGGCACCACACAACTTGGTGTCATCGGCGAACTTGCTGAGGGTGCACTCTATCCCACGGTCCATGTCGCTGACAAAGATGTTGAACAGGGCCGTTCATGTTGCAAAACGTGCATGAACATGTTGCAAAACATGCAAAGCTTAAACTAAAAATTGGAAGTTTCTCCCTGTGTTTTGCACTGGTTTAACTAAGTCAACTGAAAAAATACCTTTTTGGTTTAACCAGCACAACTCTGAAGACAAGATTGGTTTTCTTCCAGTTCGGGAAACTAAGAGCTTCCAGAACAACAAAGACAAAACGGAACAGATGTAGATACAGATACTGGAGGTCAGCCACAAATTACACAAGTCTATAGAGTGCTGAAATTAAGTATCTCCTGGAAATACTGCTTTACTCTCTGGTTTGGTTTTAATTAGCTTAAGCACTGTAAAATAGGATAGGTTTTTTCTGCTTCTATATAAAGAATTGTACAAAGCAAAAATACATCAGTTAAAACTTTTCAAAGTATTAAAATAAAGACAAATAACTTTGTAAAGCACTATAAAGACAGATAAAGACAGAATAAAAATGCTGCCATCTTTAATTCAATAAAAAACAGGGGTGCCCTGAACTATGCTATTCACAGTAGTAAAGAATAACTAAGGTATTTTATCTGTCAGTGATCATCTCCTGTCCTCCCCACGACAACTGGTAGACACTAATAAGAGGTTCTGAACTTCCAGTCGAAGACAGAATTCCTCTGGGACCAGTTCACAACATTAACTGTTTGCTGCCACTGGATCTACAGCCCAGATACAAGTGACAGTTGTCCACGGGGGTCAATTTTGCATATATGAAAGAGCCAACCATAACTTCAGATTAACTGATTTGCTGACTCTTTGTTATCTCGAAACATTTATTCTTTCGAAAAGTAATCATACTCTTCAGCCATTAGGCGTCCAATCTTTTGTGACTCTGAAAGCCTTCAAAAGCAAATACAGAAACACATAACTCAAAGCTTCCATAACCCAAATCCCGCACACCAAGCTGAGAGAAAAATGTCTGAGCATTGCCATGCATCTTTGATCTGTCATCTCTAACTCTGCCCAAATTAAATGTTTTCGTTAAGAAGAAATGGAAGTCTAGTATTTGCATGCAGTAAAATAGACATATCTTAAAACCTACATTTTATTAACATTTTCTCTGCATCAGTTATCAAGCTAAGCAGTTATAATACAGAAATTAACCACAAAATAAAACCTTACAGCTGAATAAAACGGTTTCTGACTAAGATGTGCTCTTCTTCCTTCTTGCATACTTATTTCATATATTTATCCATTACCTATACACAGAAGGATTCCAGAATATATTACTACAGCCTTCTGAATACGCAGCAGCAACAAATATTTCTTGAATGCATCAGTTCATGGCAAGGAGTGGGTGGGAAAGAAAGAAGACAGCAAAAGGCAATGGCTAAATACCATGTTAGATAAATTACTGTAAAACTGCTCTTAGCTCTCATACACTTTGTTAAGAGAATTTAATTTCAACCCCCCAAAAAAAAAAATCACAGAAAACTTCAGCCTTTAAATAACAATAGAACACTTCTGGGTTCAAAGAAAAGGCATACTTCAACTCTCCAAAACACAGTTTGACCGATGGCGTGGGGCAGCAATTTCACTGTCATGGATTTTCAAAAACAGAACCAGAGCACTGGAAACACAAGGCATCAGAAAATATTAGATAAAATCCCCAGTCTTCCCATGGCCCTGATGCCACATCAGAGGGCCCTGGCTGCTTGAAATCCCTAGGTCTAATTGAGCAAAACTTCCCCTAGGAGGAACTAAATTAAGACAAACAAAGCCTGTTTTTGCAAGATCTTGAACAGGAAATCAAGAAGGTGTTTCCAAAGTAAAAACGCTGCTGCAAACTAGCTGCCATCTCTCAGACAATGTCTAGATGCCTAAATTACACCCAGGGTCACCTTATGTTCCAAAGCGGGCCTGGATTAAGAGGAAAGCACTAACCACGAGGGCTAATTATGAAAAAGAACCACCAGCTTCTGAAGAGAAGCCACCATTTGTACGGGAAACAGAGGGAAGAATGCAAGATGATCCTGACTTTGGTCAGGTCCAACAGCAGAGAGGCCGAAAACGTCTAATAAAATTTGATACTCCTCTACAGACAATTAGGAGAAACATTGTCTTAAATCTGATCTCTGTCTGAATAGCCATCTAATGAGATACAGGGTTTTGCCTGATAAATGTGAATTACAGACTAGGAATCTGTATTAATTCACATTATGGATCTGAAAAATACCAGGCAATTTAAAAATGAGTAACAGTAGAACTAGAAAAGAATTAAACATTCTGATAGAGCTATAGTTTACCCAAAGTAAAGTATTACACTGAGTATATTACTGAAGTGTCATAAGGCAAGAAAGAGAGAAGGCAAAATGACAAATCATGCACATGCTTAAAAGCTTTCAGTCAGGTATTTTTTTTCTTACCTCCTTTCAAACTTGAAATTAAGTTACAGACATTGTTACAAAACTCAACTAATGCCCTTGTCTTCTATCATGGCTCTTATTCCCTCCAAACACACAGAGTAAAAAAAAAAAAAAAACAAAAAACAAAAACAAAAAAAAAAACAAAAACAAACAAAAAAAAAAAAACAAAAAAAAAACCCACATACCCCCAAGAAATTGAGCAGGAATGAAAGATTTTGTTGTTGTTGCCACAGACAAGGGCAACTGTTTACACTGAGTGGAAGGATGGGGAGGGGCTGTTATTTTGTTTTTAAAAGTGACACTGCAGTCCTGGAAGCACTTCATGGACATCCTCCACCACCATGGCTCGGGCCTGAGCAGCAGCGCAATCTGGGCCTGCAGGACCTTCTCTGAGACACAGAGAGGGTCTGTGGCCATCCAGCTGTGCCACGACCACCCAGCTGTGCCACAACGCCCCTGACTCCTCCAAGCAGGCTGCCCTGAAGTGACCACCTGTGTCCTGACGGGACACATCAAGCACATGCTGCCCAGCTGCTGAAGCAAGGGACTTCATGCACAGCTCAGAAACACCGCACACCAGCTAGACCCACGCAGCCAAACCTCGCAGCAGCACACACCAGGCAGGCATAGGCTGTTGGCAGCAAATGCCACCACAAACACCAGATCCTCTGTTACAGCACTCTGAGGTTTTCTTCATTGTTCATGGTATACTGTGGTTTTCTTCACTGTTTGTCCTCTATCATGGATTCAGCTCTCCTCAAGTATCCAAGTCATAAAAACGAGATGGATTTTGAAACAAGGTTTGGCAAATTACATACTGACTGCTTAGTCAAAAGTACAACAAAGTTCACCAAACTGTGTATATTTTCAAGATTTAAATACCTTATAACTTTTTTCTTAATCCAAATGATGTATTTTCATTTTACTGCGTAATTTAACCTTGAGTTCTGAATAAAATAACTTACTGAACATCTACTCAACCCTTCATTAAGGTAAATCAACAATAGAGATAGTTGGACAGAAACTTACACAAAGGAGATTCTGTGCTCAGGATAAAGACTTAAAGAAGGTAACTTGTATTTAAAGTCATCGCTGGGATATATTTCCCTTAGAAATAAAATGCTACCCTACAGCTAGGAAATAACAGCATCAGCTCTTCGAAAAGTCACTGAATATTCAATCTTTTTAAGATCATACTGTATTTTGCAGTAATTTTCATTCTGTTTTTAAGACAACTGCAAGTAAGCACATGAAAGAGTGCTAATAGTATCAAGTATTTGATTCAACTAATTTTACAGTACAATTAGCCAACACAGCACACAACAATGTGCAAAACAGAAGGCACAGGATGACACTAGTCAGCTACAGTAATGAATCAACATCTTTATGTCTGGAGAAAAATGTGTGTTCATTACTAGATTTATTTTTTTTTAATTAATGGAAACAAATGTTAACTGCCTTTAACACATGGTTTTACATACCTGGACAACCTATGCTGAAACAGCTGACAAGCATGTCACTTCCATAAATATTTGAGTTATTTGTCTATCACCACCTCCTGAACCATGGTTTGCTACTGTTTACAGCATGGCAAACAAGCTGGTGACAGTTCCTTTTAACCGTGCGACAGGGCAGCAGAGATTGTAACTTCAGCAGCCATCCTATTCCTCAGTTCATAGTTGCCCTTGTTTTACAGACACCTGAGCTTACAGGAGTCAAGGAAAGTAAACGGTACAGTTAGCTACTTCTCTTGTGACCTTGTGCTGAAGAAAAGCATTCAGTAAAAACAGAAATAATATTTTAAAAGCTCAGCACAGTGACCAGAAAGCACGAGCACTTTATTTTGGCACCCAAAACCTGAATGGAGTGATTTTGTGTTCTATAGACTTTCAGATCATCACATCCTGTGTTATGCACTACATTGAATCAACTGACTCCAAACCAAAAAGAGGTCACATTTTTTCACGCTAGGCAGTCCCTTTACATTTTTTTAAATGTGACTAACACTTTTTTGATCAGCAAGGTATTTATTGTACACGTATTAGATGAAAACCGTCCCATCATACATAACATATTCACACTACGTCTAATGTTGGTAGGGCAGATGGCCATGAAAACCCTGAACAATTAAATTTTGTGATGCAAAATGTATGTGAAGCTTTGTGTATGAGTAAGATAGAACCTACACGATTTGCTGACTTAGAAGAAGTAACAGAAGTTTATATTGTCTACAGGCATCCAGAAGAAATGTACCTGAGGACACACTCTAATCTCTTTTCACTATTCTAGAAACAATAAACATTTACTAACAAGCAACAACAGAGAAATACTATACTTTTGTTTTATCCTCTATCATATTCCCAAAAACCAAAACAGCTGAGAAGGGTCAAGATTAGAGGATGGGGACGGACAGGGGACGTCACGGTGGGGGTCTGTTACAGGCCGCCTGGCCAGGAGGATAGAGCGGACGAAGTGCTCTATAGGCAGATAGGAGCAGCCTCACGGTCACAGGCCCTGGTCCTCATGGGGGACTTCAACCACCCTGACATCTGCTGGAGAGACAACATGGCAGGGCACAGGCAGTCCAGGAGGTTCCTGGAATGCGTGGATGACAACTTCCTCCTGCAGGCGATAGAGGAGCCGACAAGGAGGGGTGCCATGCTCGACCTTGTGCTCACCAACAGGGAGGGGCTGGTGGGGGATGTGAAACTAAAGGACAGCCTTGGCTGCAGCGACCATGACACGGTGGAGTTCAAGATCCACGGGGCAGCAAGGAAACTACACGGCAAGCTCTCTGCCCTAGACTTCAGGAAGGCGGACTTCGGCCTCTTCAGGGACCTGATGGGCCAAGTGCCATGGGAGGCGGCCCTGGAGGGAAGAGGGGCCCAGGAAAGTTGGTCTATATTCAAGGAGCACCTCCTCCAAGCTCAGCAGAAGTGCATCCCGATGAAAAACAAGTCGGGCAAAAAGGCCAGGAGGCTGGCGTGGATGAGCAAGGAGCTCCTGGACCAACTGAAAGTAAAAAAGGAAGCCTATAGAGGGTGGAAGTGGGGACAGGTAGCCTGGGAGGACTACAAAGAGGCTGCGCGAGTGGCCAGGGATAAGGTAAGGAAGGCCAAAGCCCTGGCAGAACTGAATCTGGCCAGGGATATAAAATGTAACAGGAAGAGCTTTTATAGGTACGTAGGGGACAAAAGAAAGTCCAGGGTAAATGTAGGCCCCCTCCAGAACGGAACTAGTGTCCTGGTTACCCAGGACATAGAGAAGGCTGAGGATCTCAATGACTTTTTTGCCTCAGTCTTCATCGACAAGAGTTCCTGTCCCACCGCCCAAGCTGTAGAAGGTGCAAGCAGGGACTGCGAGAATGAAGAACTGCCCATTGTACTCAAAGAGCAGGTTCGGGATCATCTGAGGAACCTAAAGGTGCACAAGTCCATGGGTCCTGATGAGATCCATCTGTGGGTCCTGAGGGAACTGGCGGATGAAGTTGCCAAGCCACTGGCCATCATATTTGAGAAGTCGTGGCGGTCTGGTGAGGTCCCCGATGACTGGAAGAGGGGGAACATAACCCCAATTTTTAAAAAGGGGAATAAGGAAGACCCGGGTAACTACAGGCCGGTCAGCCTCACCTCTGTGCCTGGCAAGGTCATGGAGCAGATTCTCCTGGAAACCATGCTAAGGCACATGGAGAGCAAGGAGGTGGTTGGTGACAGCCAACATGGCTTCACCAAGGGCAGATCGTGCCTGACCAATTTGGTGGCCTTCTATGACGGGGTGACGGCATCGGTAGACAAGGGACGAGCAACTGACATCATGGACTTGTGCAAAGCTTTTGACACTGTCCCGCATGACATCCTTCTCTCTAAACTAGAGAGACATGGGTTTGATGGACGGACCACTCGGTGGATAAGGAGTTGGCTGGATGGCCGCACTCAGAGAGTGGTGGTCAACGGCTCGATGTCCAGGTGGAGACCGGTCACGAGTGGCGTCCCTCAGGGGTCCGTGCTGGGCCCGGCCCTGTTCAACATCTTTGTCAGCGACATGGACAGTGGGATAGAGTGCACCCTCAGCAAGTTCGCCGATGACACCAAGCTGTGTGGTGCCATCGACTCGCTGGAAGGGAGGGATGTCATCCAGAGGGACCTGGACAGGCTGGAGAGGTGGGCCTGTGCCAACCTCATGAAGTTCAACCAGGCCAAGTGTAAGGTCCTGCACCTGGGTCATGGCAATCCCAGGCACAAATACAGGCTGGGCGGGGAATGGATTGAGAGCAGCCCTGAGGAGAAGGACTTGGGAGTGCTGGTGGATGAGAAGCTTAACATGAGTAGGCAATGCACCCTTGCGGCCCAGAAGGCCAACCGCATGCTGGGCTGCATCAAGAGGAACGTGGCCAGCAGGTCGAGGGAGGTGATTCTCCGCCTCTACTCTGCCCTGGTGAGACCCCACCTGGAGTACTGTGTCCAGTTCTGGAGCCCCCAACACAAGAAGGACATGGACCAGTTGGAGAAGGTCCAGAGGAGGGCCACGAAGATGATAAAAGGGCTGGAGCACCTCTCCTATGAGGACAGGCTGAGAGAGTTGGGGCTGTTCAGCCTGGAGAAGAGGAGGCTCCGGGGAGACCTGATAACGGTCTTCCAGTACCTCAAGGGGGCCTACAAGAAAGATGGGGATAGGCTGTTTAGTAGGGCCTGTTGTGATAGGACGAGAGGTAATGGTTTTAAAATAGAGGGGGGTAGATTTAGATTAGAAATTAGGAAAAAATTTTTTACGATGCGAGTTATAGAACACTGGAACAGGTTGCCTAGAAAGGTGGTGGAGGCCCCATCCCTGGAAGCGTTCAAGGCCAGGCTGGATGAGGCTCTGAGCAACCTGACCTAGGTTGAGCAGGAATGTCCCTGCTCCTTGCAGGGGGGTTGGACTAGATGACCTTTGAAGGTCCCTTCCAACCCTAACTATTCTATGATTCTATGATTCTAAGAAATACTAGCTTAGTATGTTGAAACATAAAATATGCTATGTCCAATTGCAGCTCTCGCATAATTTATCTGGCTGCTCAGGAACCGCTGAAACAGTTCCACACAAGCAGCCAAGTCTTCCAAACAGCTATCCATTTCTTAAGAGCAGCTCTGATCCATATCCAAATTCAGGACACAAATATTATGGTAAATTCTTGCTGAAAAATATACCCACATTTCATCAAGATGACTGAAAGACAATCTTCAAAAATCATAGCCAGGTTAAAAGTTAGTGTTAGTAAGAAAACTGCTTTTGTTTCTATTATTTCTTTTTTTAAAAAAAAACAATTTAAAAATGTGGGCAGACTGTCCATAAGCGCTTTAAAACATGTTTTGTTTGTGTATGCACAGAAAGCCCAAAGTTACAGGCAACTGTAAAAAGCCACCAGCCAGAACCTAATTAGAGGAAGGGCAGAAGCAATCGCTGGACAGGCTGGCTGAAGGAAGGCAGTCTGGGCAGCAGGTAACCTGACATCTAGACCAGAAAATAGACAAAATTATATATGGCAACTGGGAATAAGACTTAAGAGGAGGAGAGCAGATAAGACAGTAAACAGGGAAATTAGGAAACTACAGTTCTACTAAACTGATGTCAAATTGGACCTTCATATTGAGTATGTTCTTAGCTAGAAACAGGAACATGCAACATATTTATGACTTTTCTTTTGCAAATCCTAATAAAGCTGCCTTTGCTACTCAAAATCTCTAAATATTTACAAGATCCTCTCAAGGACTTGCATATTGGGAGAGACTTCCAAAAAAAAAAAAAAAAAAACAAACCCATTTTTCTAAAGAAAAATGAAAAGCTTAAATTGCAAGATAAGGAAAATTTAATGGGGAACTTCAGATTCTGGAGAAGTAAGTTGTATTCTTCCACCCGGGTAAGAAGCCTAACCATCACACTACACCTGTCCAGACACAGCACAGCTTTAGAGCAAGCAAGTAAAGCAGTGTTGTAGTTTCACTGATTCTGCATCAACGTTAATAACTTTTTCACCAATTTCTGTGAATAGCAATGTCTTCCAACCACATGCTATTGGCAATTAAGTTCCTAGTTAGTAAAGGGAAGCCCTGCAGTTATCTGTTTATTTCTTCCAACCTGCAAACCACAACTCTGCAACCTTCTGTTGGAGAAGAGTAAGTCACGCAGCTGCCAGATTTCTACATCCTCAGTACATATTAAACTCTATTTCTATGTTCAGTTCAGTCTAACGAACTGCTTTGCAGTTGTATCCTTGGCTTTGCAGTGACTCTTCTGAGTTGCAAACGCAAATTTCTGACTAGCTTACTTGGGCACAATCCTACCCACCAGTTAACTAAACCATCGCAGAAGAGTCACTAGGAGAGGTGATGAGCTGCTACACCCTTACACAAAGACCTGTGTATGTGCTTGTGTGTAAGCATACGCACTCACACACAAAACTGTTCTCTTCTGCCAATCACAACTTCTGCAAGCAACTACCAGATGAGGAGGAAACACCTGTACTTTCCTTATGGAAGTTAGGTGAGCAAGAGTGAAAAGTGCATCTGCAAGATCTTACCAGTAAGTTCTTAGCAATAAGCCCTTTGCACGTGAACAAGAATAACGGGAGGAGTTCAAAGCAGGAAGAAAATTAAACAGACAGGAAAAGGGAGGTCCCCAGCAGACAAGGAGGAACAAAAATGGGACATAAAACTCCAAATTCAAGTCCCTGAAGTTCCACATATTAGAAGAAAAGGAGGTATCAAAAGAAGCGTTACATCTCAATAACAAGTAACTAAAAATGGTCTTCAATGCTGCAAAACACTATCATGCAATGGAATACTTCCTGCAGACTCTTGCAGGATCACTTCAAGTTTATATAAAAAAAATTAGCATATCCTTACTACTACATTGCCTCTTTCCATTTCATTAAGGTATCTTGGCTGTCTCTAGAGTAGTGTAGAAGTAAATGTGTAAAGTTCTTCAAAACCTTCTTCCCATCTACTGTGTTCTCTCACTAACCTCACATGTCCTATTATCCAGAAAGATTATGCCAGCACTTGTGGACTTGCTTGTTGCCCTTAAATCCAACCTTGCTAGACTAACCTTTTCTTCAAAATTTTGAAGTGCATGTGATTATCCCAAACAGTGTGGCAGAGATTCTTCTAAAATGTTCTACAAGCCATTGGTAATTCAAGCTTCTGTACACTTGTAATGGTAGGCTATGCACTGCTGAAGGCCTCCTCCCCCTTAAATTTATCATTCTTCTTCATCAACTATCAAGATTGGAGATAACTAAGTATTTATACGTGTATGTATGTGTGCATATATACACACACAAACACACATGTGATTTACTGATTTGTCCAAATACTATTAAAGTGTCAAATGACAGAGGCTTAACTTAAATATTCTTCAAGAAAGAAAGCACTGTAAAACACTTAAAATCACTTCAGACAAGTCTCTTGTGTTAACTGGCAAGCTTTGGGCCAACTAGAAGGCAAGTAGTTGAAGACACACAGAGGTTAACTTCAGAACCTTAAGGTATATATGCAATTACATCCTGATGTGTTCTACAAGTGCTTTTCATACACTTTCAAAAACCTTTTCACACACTGAGGACCATCACGCTAGAAAATATGCCAATAAATACGATGCTAATAAGATTTTATACTTCTGTAGTCTGGGAGAAGCAATGTTTAAGAATAGGTTATAGTCAAACTATACTTAACTACGACTGTTCCCCAAGAAGGAAACTGAAGTTTCGTGAGATTAGAAACAGACATCTGTCATGTCTACATGTACAAAAAAGTTCAGCACTTCTGTCAATGAAAATTTAAGTAACTTGATGTTTTAAAACATTTTAAGTTCAAATCCTGAAAAAAATTTACTATAGTTGGAGTATACTCAATTAAATTTTACCTAAATTAATTTCATGAAAATTATTTTCACCAAGAAATAATACTCAATGATATTTATAAAATATAAAATACATGTTAAAGTTACCAAAACTGTTTCTAGAGAAATGAAGCAGAAAGTGACAAACAATGGGAGGAAAAAGTAAATGCAACTGGTGAGAGTATAAAACAATGGTTGGAAAAACATATATTCAGAGACCATTCTTTTCAAGTCTCAGAACAAAGTGATGTGTAGATAACTGTCAAAAGAATATGCATACCATGACTTCACATACATCCTATTAAAAACAAATTGTGAGGTAAGACAGTAAACAAACGCCTTACACTCAGAAGAGTCCACATTGCCAGCTAATACTAGAAAGTCAAGACGAGTTTCTCATTTAACCTGTCAGAACAGCTTCAGTCCTCCTTCTCCTCCTCCAGCCCATTTGAAAATAGTTATACTTATCCCACAATCTTCTAAAAGTACCACATATGGCATTTCTCAAACATGTTCAGCTACCACATTTGTGGAGGTTTTATAAAATCATAAAATGGTTCGGGTTGGAAGGGACCTTCAAAGGTCATCTAGTCCAACCCCCTGCAAGGAGCAGGGACATCCCCAACTAGATCAGGTTGCTCAGAGCCTCATCCAACCTGGCCTTGAACCATTTCTGTGTTATTTCTTTTAATGTGCTACTGCGCTGTCATGTACAAACTCTGCCTGTACAGAAGAGAAATTTTGCCTTGTAAAAGGCCACAGCCCTGCCCCCAAGCCCCCTTCAGTGGAGTGGGTGCCTCTGAGCACAGAGGAAAACCTGTGACCACAGAGGGTGTCACACTGCTGTCATGGTTTAACTCCAGCCAGCAATTCCATCCCAGCTGAAGCCAGGACAGCTGCTGTCCAGCAGACCCCCGCCCAAACTAGGCCACAGATCTGTAAGGCAGGCTTTCCAGACTCCTCTTCTTAAGTTTCTGAACTACATTAATAAAGCAATACTTCATGCGAGAGTGAAAGAGCGCAACTAATGTGACACACACACATCATCCAAGGGCACCGTTTCAATCACTTGCCTGAAGAGTTACTAAGCTCGACTTAGCTCTAAGCAACTGAAGTGGAAATATGTTGACAGGATCTTTGATGCTTTTGGTTTCAGACTCCATTTCTTGCAAGCAGTGATCTATGGCAGTCACCTCATTATTTAAGGTTTTTCCACTCTTCCAGGAGTTAAAGACCCTTAGTCAAACACATATGGGCACATATTTCAGCTGCCTAGGAGTGGCGACAGACAAGTCATTAGTGAATATTGTATACATTACCATACACATACAGACATCTTAACTGGCATTACAAAATCAGTTAATGGTTACCTTTAAGATATTAAAAGTGGTCTAAAAATAAACGCATTAAAGAAAGCTGTGCTTAAAATGCATCTTTTATTTTCTAAACATATCAGGAGATCTAACAAAAGACACTGTATCTCTCTCAAGTATTTGCTTCTTTTACACCACTGGAGCAACAACGCCCCTGCTAAGCAAAACAATTTCTTTAAAGCCCAGTTACTACCCAAGGTAAAAAGCAATGGTTCTGCAATTACTTGTAGCCTTGGTACATTTTCTTCTCCACAGCTCACTCTTCGCCTTTACTTTAAAATTACAGATATAGCTGCCAAATTACTTATGCTTTATGCCATGCTAGTTTATATGCCCCATCCCTGGAAACATTAAAGGCCAGGCTGAACGGGGCTCTGAGAAACCTGATGTAGCTGAAGATGTCCCTGCTCCTTGCCAGGGGGGTTGGACTAGATGACCTTTAAAGGCTCCTTCCAACACAAACTATTTTATGATTCTATATAATTTCTAAGCTTTTGATTCTCAACATTCTCAACCTACCAGTCACAAATACAAATTCATATAATCGACAAACAAATAATGTTAATGCAGGTGTTGAGGAGAAGAGTCTCTAAAATATCTACTTAAAAATCTTATCCAGGCTGACTTTCTTGTCAGTTGATAATTTTCAAGCTTTTAGGAAAACTTAACCCCTGCTTTCCCAACATTTATTTATCCCAGTATTATTACCATTCCCCAAATACGTTTGTCTCCTACAGTCCTCCTTAATGTTGGTCTTGCAAACTAATGCAGTGTATTCCCCAATCAATATTAGTAATTTAGTAATATATCCTAAAGATCTGTAAAACTGTCTTTTTCTACGTTCATCTGAAATTTTTTAAGAGATTGAAGTTATGAAGTTTGATGCTATTACTTCTATGGTTGCCAGTAGTTGTGCAACGTATTATATTTTAGCTCCAAGCTAGACCAATAAAGTACTTCCAAATGAGTAATATGAGGGATTACTCAAAATTTTTCCGTCACGCTTTTGCTAAAATACAGGAATAAAAAATACTTTGTGAAAAATCCAGAGAAATCCAGCTAATGTACTTTTTATAAACAGCAGTAGTGTGATAAGAAAGAAAAAAAAAAAATCATCTTAACAACCTTCTGAAACCCAATATAAAAAGTATTTAGAACTATTAGAAATACTCATTTTCAGTACAAGAAGTTTAATCAAAAAGTAAGACAGTACAAGTAATGTTTTGGATTTTTAACACTAGTTTCAGATCTACCAAAAAATTGAAAAGTAAAAAAAAAAAAAAAAAAAAAAACCAAACAAACCAAAAATAACAAAAAAAAAACCCCCAAAAATAATCAACAACATAAAGCACAATTACAGAATCAGACCTACACTGATCTTAATTTGAACCGAACATCCACAAGTAACAAATACCTCTTCATTAAAACAGCAGTGAAAATGAGATTAAACTTACACAGTAACATACTAAAGAGACTCCAACAGTAGATGGCCTCCTCTTCTTCCTCCTCATCTCCCATGATTGAGGTTAAAAATAGAAGCTTCCGTTTCCTTACATTATTTCGCTTTAAAATTTTCTAGAGCACTGAAATTAGCTACTTTGCCAGCTTCCTACATTTGTGTTAGAAAAGAGGGAGTGTTAAAAACACACTTCCATTTACAGCATCTCAGGAAACTGACTTCTGTGGTTTGCATTATTATCATTCATAAATGACAAGCCCCTGTAGAAACTGTAGGTGTCTCGTCGAAAGATTGCCTTTGGATATAGCTCACCCAAAGGCCCTTTGCACGACCTAGTAACATGTTTCGGGGATAATCTTCCATACTTGTATATTTTTCTATATTTATGCATTCCTTTGCAGTTAGTAAATGCAGGTATTTTCAGTGCACAACATTCATTTCCACATATCCAAGAGCAGTTCCAGTACTAGGAAGAAGAGCTTAAGAGCCACAGAAAGCCAGCTTCAGCTCACTCCCTCCCGGCCCTGAGCCTTCGAGGAAGTCAGATCTGCAAGAAGCCTCTGATTTCCACCACGGCAGCACTGTGGCCCCAGCTGACGAGGTCCATATTTTAAGGTCAGAAGGAACCACTGTCACCATCTAATTGACCTCCTGAATAATACACGTCACAAAACTTCAGTTGGTAATTCTTGCATCTAGCTCAACATCTCGTGGTTGACCTAGAGCATACTTTCCATAGTGGTAAAAGCAGCATTTGTTTATACTGAAAAAGATGTACACTGCAGAATAAATATCTGAACTGTTTATTTGCAAGTATTGCATATCAACAAACAAAAAGTAGCAGGTATCCAAATACTGCTCTAGTATAAAGTCGTATCATCTACACATTACTATAACGCAGTGCCACCCTTTCATTAGGAAGTCTGGCATGCTTCATTAGGTATTGCTTTGTTAGGCAATTTTTTGATTGCTTTCAATTTTGCTAGACTGAAA
Organism: Chlamydotis macqueenii; assembly: GCF_036417535.1. Lineage (NCBI taxonomy): Eukaryota > Metazoa > Chordata > Aves > Otidiformes > Otididae > Chlamydotis > Chlamydotis macqueenii. Next base: position 137,421,157 of record NC_141556.1, read on the forward strand.
ACCATTCTGGCTGAAGTTCTCCTTCCTGAGGGTGTGCCTCATTCCCATCTCTTGTGCAAAGTTTCAATTAAAACAGCTCAGCCATTTGAAAGAACAAAGCTGAGAGAGAAATGCTGTCCCTCCTCACGCTGCAATTCCTACAGTAGTCTCCCAGACAATCTCTGTGCTAACAACAGGACCTGAATTTTTTAGGTCTTCTACTATCTCCATGGAAAAGCATTTGGTCAAGACACAGAGGAGTGGAAGAGGGGGAATATTGTTGCACATGCTCTATGTAGCTCTGTGAAGTGCGGAAGCCCTGTTCTCTGCAGATTTAATCTCCACTGAACGTGCGCCAGCTTCTCAGGACCTCTCCTGGCTAGACACTCACTCAGCGCCAGTGTGCCAGGACATCGCGATGCTTGCTCCAGCTGCAAGGAACAGCTCCAGAAAAATATTTCCATTACAACCCTGCTCCTTGTATTCTGGGAACAGAGACTAGGAATCCAGTTTCTTGTTCTAGTCTCAATGCAAACCCTATTAGCACCCAAACACCAGGCAGGAAAAGAAGGAAGCAGGTACACTGTGATACAGAAGGATAAGCAGCATGGGAACTGAGTGCTGGAAGAGAAGGAGGTCATAATCACAAAGCAAGAAGTGGTGCAGGGAGGCACAGACAAAGAAGGAGGATAAGCACAAGGAGAAGGACTAACAGCAGAGCTGGAGTAGAAGGGAATGGCTGGCAGCAGCGTGAACAGATCACAGCTTAAACAGCAGGATAAGGAAAGATGGGACTACGCAATGTATCAGATGCTGCACCCTACATACCTCAGCTCCAAGACTTTGAAAGCCCAAAGCAGAACAAGGTTCTATTCTCCCCTGTGCATTCCACTCAATGTAGTTACCCATCTCCAACTACATCACAAACTCCACCTGTAGTTTTGTATGAAAACTGGCTTAACAGCATGGTGCTATCAAACTGGAGAAATCCTTCTCATCTTCAAATACCTCTCCCTCTGCTGCCCTAAACTGCATAATCCCATCATCCATCATTTCATGGCACTACTACTTCTGACACTCATCTTATCATACACTAAGCCAGTAGTAGGTATACTTCAACTCACTAGAACCGCAAAAAAAAAAGTAATGGAGAAGAAGGAAGGCAGTAATTTGAGGTTTTTCCCACAGTTACTGAAAGGAATCAGTTTACTTCACTATCACATGAGCAAGAAAGGCAATGCAGAGGAGGCAGAAGGTGAGCAAGATCTCCTACTATTTGTAAAAAGCTGTTAATCCAACTTGCAGTGTCTTAAGGGTACACTAAACCTCACTCCTTGGCAGGGCACAGGGGAAGACATGACAAAAAAAAACAACCACCCAAACTAGAATACAGTCACATAAAGAAAGGTAATTTCACAGTAATGACAATGCAGACCTTAATTCTAGCATTTTAGAATGTGTCTAAGTTTGGCTATGCAACTTTAGTAAGCATGAAAAAACCTTACATACGCATCTCAGTTAGGAAGAGTAGTTTCAGGCACTAGGATCCATATCTTAAAGAGCCTTCTTAAGTTTGGGGGAAGGACAAAGCCTGTTTAAATAGTGTGATTATTTTCTGAGAAAGTCAAGTATACAGCAAATGAAAAACAAAAACTTCAAAAGCACCTTTGAATATCCACTGCTAGGCAATGGTACTGTTGCCCCCAGGAACAGTAAGTCCCAGTACCAACGCTTCCTTCATTGCTCATGAAAGGTTAAGACCTAACAATATAGGGACTTGACACGGACAACATGTTTGGAAACCACCTAATTAATCCATTTATCTGTTAAGATCGGTTAAAAAAAAAAAACCAACACACACTGGGAGCTACGCAGGAAATAATTAGACATTCATGAAGGAAATTAACTACTAAAACATGTGTAATGATTGATTGACCAAACAACCGTTTAAAGAAAGGTGTGCAAAGAGAGACAGCCACTGTGTTTTGAGACATATCCTCAACAATATGCTCGCTATAAGTTATTTTTACATAGTAGCTGCAATTAAAATCTCCTTCCAGCTTCTCTTCTTTTTCTCAAATAAGATCAAGTCTATCTTTAATGCAGAGAGCACTTACATGCAACAACAGAAAAGCCACAAAGACATCAGAAACACAGATTAAATGAACTGCAGGAGGAGAAGTGGAGGAAGGAGAAAAACATTTGCATTTCCAAGAGGCCTGTCTGGTACCGAGTAACATGCAGGCTGGACAGATGCATTCAGAAAAGAAGTGGGAGTTTAAGTCTGAAATAATAGAAATCTAAGCTCTTCTCAGTGCTAGCAGAAGGACATAATTTCACAGCCCTTTGTTTTACTAGCAGAGGAAGCATTTAAATTGTTAGTTTCTTTAACTCCAACCTACTTACGTTCTTCAAAATTATTTACGGGCAAGACCTAACCAACAATGAGACCCTCTCGGTCTTTGAAGTGAGGATGTTAGGTAGAACTGTTTAATGGACTTAGTGATCAGCAAAATTCAAGACAGGTAGCAAACTTTACCCAAAAATACCAGCTATTTCCAATTAGTGAAAGATCTACTGATTCAAGCCCTGAGTAGCTTGAAAGAGAAAAAAATCCACAGTTTTCAGAAGTGGTGTAAGCCTGCTTGCTTAGCTGGGTTGATGAGCAATGTTTCAGGAGATCCAGTAAAAGGAGGGCATGAAGCAGACTGAACCACAACTACTATTCCAGACTGCAGATGCCTAATGTGTGCGGAAAACTTTGTGACTAAAGCCTGTTTAAGAGACTAGGACTTCAAAAACTTACCACCAGCTCCTCAAAGGCTATTAGGAAACCCAAGTGAACTGAAAGGGAAATGATGGTGCACAGGAAGGCAGGAAAGTGTACAAACATGACAGGAAATTCCCAGAAAAATGTGGTAATTACTCTTATGCACTTACTCTGCTCCACACGTTTTCAAATTGTATCATTTTCTAAAAACCTTTTACTATTACCCATTAAGTAAGAGAGCTTCTCATAAGACAGCTATGGAAAAAGAAACAGGAGTACTCCCCTCTTCCCTCCCCCACCTTGTACTTATGCCACAACTGAACTAATTTGAAGAAGATATTTTCTCACTATTTTCTAGACCACCGCTGCTGCCTGGAAAGCCCATCTTCTGCCACCACTCTTCATCTAGCTTCCTTTTGCAGGTCTTACTTCCCCATAAGTGAACTCAGATGTTTACATACATCAATACTCTCAGCTCTTCCCGGCAGGATTCTTACTCACAGGATTTGGATTTACTGATTTCATACTGTCGCAGCACAACAACAAGGAATTATTGAAGGTGGAAGCTGTTAGAAGAGCAAAGGTCTTCAGTCTGTCCCCTCCTTACTCATTATCATAGTTGAAAGTCTGATCCCAAGTTTTTAACGTCCTTGAGAAGTTAACTTCCCTGACAATTTTGCCCTGAAATTCTAATTAGAGTACAATGAAGATACCACTGGTTAAATAAACTGATACCATATTGCAGTAAATCTATTCCCTCCTGCCCCCAATTAACAAGATATTTTTAATCACCATTCAGCAGCACTGCTTTTCAGCCTATCTGATCATCTTCAATCTCTTTTCAGAACAGCCTTTTGATGCACAGAGCCTCCCTGCATATCCAGTTAAACCCTGTTGCTGTGTTACATTTTAATGGAAGCCTAAGTTTTACAGTTATGACTGGTCTCGACCCCCTCCTTCCCTCTGGCCATATATTGAGCAATGCATCTTACTCACAATAAGTCAATGCTTCTAATTCCTGCAAAACTTAGTTTTATGGAGATGATTAATTTTCCCCAACTCTTCTCAACAAAGAGAGGCAGTAATAAATACACTGATTTAAGACACCAGTCAAGTCTTAAATGGAACGCTGATTTGCAGAACACCAATCCCATCCCCTGAAAAAAAAAAAAAGAAAAAGAAAAAAAAAAAGCACACCAAAAAACAAACCCACAAAAAAAAACCAAACAAACAAACAAAAATGAAACTCTCTGAAACAGTGAGCAACATGCAATGCAGCACATCAACTGTCCAAGACATCTCTACACCACACTGCTTCCTGAGGTGGCACTACAGAGGTGCTAAGGGCGGACATCCATGGATGCAAGCACATTTCTACTGATTGAATAATGTGTACTTCTCAAAATTCCAGCAAACACATAAAAGGGGTACTATTCAGCGTTTACTTGTTCCCAGAAAATGAGCGTTGACAGAAGCAAAGGACAGGATGGCATCGCTGTTGCCATAATACAAATCCAGAATACTTAAAAGGATAACACACAATTTATTGACAACTGAGCCAAAACAATTTCACAATGCAATATTTTATGCGATCCAAGAACAGCATAAAAGTAAACAGAAATACTTAAAGAGCTCTTGTATATGGACTCTAATTACTTTTAAAAGGAAAACAAATTACACAAATGCCATTTTCAATAGCAGCTTGTCTAACACATGGTTTAATTTAACAGGTATTAAAGATATTGTAAGCATGGACAAGTTCTTCTGGCAACTTCTAACACCCATAAAAATTTAATGTTGAGAAGAGGGAAAAAAAAAAAAAACCCACACCAAAAAAAAAAAAAAAAAAACACTGTCTTCAGAGATCCAAGCTTAATTTTACTTTTGTGTCTTGCTTCCTTCAAAAGTAGCCATGAAAATGAACTCACCTGGTTGTCAGTGAACAGCTCATCCTCACGTATTTTGTACAATTAAGCCCAGCACATTCTTCCATTGTTTTGAACCTACACCACTTTGATCTCCAATTTCCAAAACAAGAGAACTACAAAAGCACTCTCAAGCGAACCATCCAGATCAGATACACACTTCCCCATGCACACGTGTATTAACAGTAGAAATTACTCTGTTCCCTTTACATCGCTGGTAATCACAAGCTTTTATAAGTGTAAATTTTGACTGCACAAAATACATAGCTATCCAAACAACACCACCACCGCCACTTCTTTCTTAGTACCTTCTTCGTCTTTCTTTCCTGGAAGAACACAAATTACTTCTCACAGCACTGGAGCAACCCCAGCCCTGCAGAGCGAGGGCAGCCAGTTTCAATGCACGGACAGCCAGCTCCAGCAGTGCCTCTGTGAGCGCCACGCCAGCATCACCATGCTGCCTCACGGCACGCGCTCCTCAAGCTCATTCCAGTGCACGCGAGTGGGACGCAACTCCCACCTCAGGAGCTGGCACAGAAGCAGCACACGCTGAATGCTCCATGATGCAGTGTCGCAGAGGAGAAACTGGAGGGTTACTTGACACTCATTTAAAAATACAGTTGTTCCTATCACATGCTGTCAATAGTCACACACATCCTATTAATTTACAAAGTATTCTGACGACCCTATGGCTACTGCTTTCTCCAAACAAAACCGCCACAGGCTAAGCTGCCAACCATTCTGTACTGTGGCGGACACTTATTACTTGCCCTCATCAACCACCTCTTCAACAAAGAAAACGTTTAACTCAAGCTACACAGCTAAAAGACACTGCTTAACACTTGCAGAAAATGAGAAACATCTATATTTTTTGTATTGTGCTTGGCAACCACAACTGTAATATGAATATGAAGACCAATAAAACCCAACAATTTTTAATGCTTCTTAAAAAATATTATACCTTCTGCCATTGATAGTAAGATAGAAAGGTTGTGGGGAAGGAGAGAGAGAAAGACCACACCATTTCATGCTCAAACCAAGCTTGCTCACTGCTAGATTTCTTCCTAGTGTCATCAGCAAAACTTTATTTCAAGTATCTGGGCAAAGTAATACAAGATTCAGGAACTGAGCTCTTCTGCCTTTGGGAGGTTGTAACTGGAAGTGTCAAAGTATCATTAATTTTAGGAAGTGTTTGACAAAGGAAAAGCATGAAGGTTAGCAAACAAAGCCTAAAAGATGAGAATCTTTACATTACTCTTTTTTCATTTGTATTCAATCAGAGTATTCATTTATAATTAATACACTACCGTAAAGTCAAGAAATACTATAACTAGTACCCACCCGAACACCAGATACAAGGAATTTAAAAATAACAATACGCAAAAAAAAAAAAAGAAAAACATGTCGCAGAACAGATAACTGAACTCCAGTCTCCCAAATCCCAAAACAGTATCACCAAACCATGCGCTCTCTTGTTTTGGAGAGGCATGATTAAAACAGTAAAACAACAGTTTATGGATGAGATTTCACAACAACTAGAAGAGGAGGTCAGAAAAGGCATTGCAGTAATACAGCTGGGAGATAGGGCAATGAATCGAACGCCAGATTTTGGAAGACTGAAAAAAAACTTAAAGGCGCTTTGCTGTTTCTATCAAGTATTTGAAAAGAGTAATCTAATTGTCTACTTTGAAGATCCAACTTATCTTTCCAAGTAGGTATTGTGATTGGATTATATTAGAAATCTTACTGAAATCACAGTTTTGTTTCAGAGATCTTTGCTTAAGGTAACTTTATTGTATACAAAATGTTATAATACTACAAATCAACAGGTGAGAAAGTTATGAACTAACTAACACTGGTGACACATCATATGATGATACACATTTTATGTATGCTTTACAACCCTACAAGAAATAACTAGTGCCTACAACTTGCACAAAAAGAACATTAACTGATCTCTGTAAAGAAAGTAATATTGCAGTAAAGGTAATGTAAATTTATGTAGTAAATTAATTACTCCACACAAAAACTTCTGCTGGAAACATCCTGTGTAGACAAACTCCAGACCCAAAGCAGCTCTGCCCTGGCTCCCACGCGTACAGCTTCCAGCTACTTCAGCATGGCACGGAGCTCCCTCTGATATAACCTAGCTTACATAGGGCTTGTTAGCTCAGGTTCGGTGATGAACTAACCACAGCCACCTGGCTCCCACCCAGCTCAAAGCATGAGCCAAATTTGCAACACAGCATTTAGACACAACTGAGAGTGTCTCATAGTGAAATTGCTTACTCACCTTATTCACCTCACTTACTTCATCTAGTGGAATAAACTACTCACCCATGTGGCTACGCAAAAAGCATTCACATGGAAGACCGAAGGCACTGTGTATTCACACCCAAGTTTACTGAACTTCAGCTCTTCCAGGTAGAAAAACATATGCTTAATGAAGGTCAAAACCAAAGTGAACAATCTCTGCTGACTGCAAAACCAATGGCACCCACTACCCTTGACAGTATTTCACACAATATATCTCTGATCCTTATGAACAAAAAATGACTAACAGCTCCAGGAGGTACATTACTAGCAGGTATCTCACCAAGAAACCTTCTGTAGGACTCTGGATGTCTAGTCATGATAGCACTGTTTGTTCACGCACACAGGAAACCAAACCTAAAAGCCAGGCAGTGTAGTACAGGCAACGCAGCCTAACAACTACACTGGAAATGTAAATCTGTCTAATGCTTTGTTTCATCTGTGGGGGAATGGTGCATCCAATGCACACACACCATAGAACAATTATACTCCAAGCCTGTACCATAAAATCTTGCACACTAATCTCAAAATGTATTTCTACTACTTACTAGGTAAAAACATCACTTAGTTTTTTAGGAATTGGCTTATGTTTGAATGAACTGGCTACTAAAAGCTAGCAGAAAACAGGGGCATTTAAAAAAAAAAAAAAAAAAAAAAAGAAAAATCAAGGGCTTGCAGTCCCATCTATAAATATATAGATATATAATTTTATTAATAATTATACTAATTAATAGACCTACATCAATTTGATTTTTATTCCCTGGACGAGTTTTATATCTTAGGGAATCCGCCTAGATAATTCAAATATCTATGAAAGTTTATTAAAGTAGGAGGCCAAGCAGAAAGTGAGAAGCCCACGTTTACACCTAATCAGGTAAAGAAAATCTGCTCGGGAGCAAGTGGATGCAAATACCCCAAATGCAAAGCAAAAACGTCCAGCAGAACTTTCACCTTCCCAGACACCAAAATCAATCAGCCATAAGACACAAACCCACAGGAAACCAGACTTCACTAGTTCCGGTACTCATGGAAATACCTGATTTCTATAAATGGTAACATTTTCCACATAACGTACTCTGAGCTTCTTTCGCACATCAAGCTCCGTACCCTGCAAGGCATCTCCCTGCACTACCCTAGGCATTCACGTGCAAGTTACCCAAATATTTTGCCTTCCAAATGTTATTTTCTTTAAAAATACATTAAATATTTCCTTTAAAAATCCACAGCTAGTCCTATTTCTGTGACTATTTGCTGGGTGGAACAAAGTTAGATGCTAAGCTGGAAATACCGTAACAGCTGAGTATTTTAACTGGCAACACCCTTGTAATGACATGCCTGTGTGTCATATCAGCTATAGGCTCCACAACCTTACAAATCTGACATCTCCCAGCTTGAAAAATTAATTTAGCAGGCTTATCAGAACTTCACATGCACATGTTCACAGACATTCTTGCATTAAAAATACCCAAGAGCATTGTATAAAGTGTACATTCAGGAGTTTGACGCTTGTCAGTAATTATCTCAGCAGCCAAGCTCAGGCAGGTCAATAGGCCGTCTCTCCAAAACTGGATAAGACCTTTGTGCCACGCCATAATACAATCTATGTTACAGCAATTTTTCTGTAAAATAAAAACCCAAAGTGGAGGTCATAGATCGGTTTTAACACTGAAATTTTATCTCTTTCCAGATAAAAATCAACAGCCTTCTTACCTGTACTGTTCCATCAATACAGGTGTGCATTATTTGCATAGATTAGCAGAGCTATGCAAGGAACTTGTCCTAAATAAACATAAGTTGTATAATAATGATGCTGCAATTTCTTGTGCATCTAACACTGCTGGCTTTTTTTCCCCCCATATTTGCAAGCAAACATATGGCAATATATACAAAGACTATGCTGCTTTTTCCTTACCACAGGCAGCAGATGTATTGAGAAAACGCAGGTTCATTCCCAATTTCAGTATTTCCTGATAGTTTGTTGCCACATTTTATAACTTGAACTTTGCTGAGGTTTATTTTGTCGCATTTTGTAAATCTAAGGGCGGGGGGTAGGGGGGGACGGGACTGAAGTAACACTGGATTTAGTAATCCAGTAGATATCAAAGTCTTGATTAAAAATATTTCTCCTGATTAAAAGCGACCCACCCATGAGAATCAAAGAGCTAGAAATTTGGAGATGTGCCAGTTCATACAATAACTATGTTTATTTGTCTTAATAAATATTTAAGAAACATGACTTGTGGTATTTGATATAACTGAGCCCGTGGTTAAAAGGCCTCTCTCCATGACATAAGCAAATACAGTCTATCCTCTTTATTTGTCCGACTTCTCTTCGACATTCAAAGCTAATCTAGTTTTAGGTCAGGAAAAAGACTGCGGTCTATCATTTTAAACAAACCATTGTAGTAAAATGTGAACAGGAAATTCCTAACTACACTGTTCAAAGAACAATGATTAGAAAAACAACGCTAGCTCACAAAGTACAAGAAGCCTACGACAGTTTCAGTGGAAAGTTTAAAAAAAATAAAAATAAAAATAAAAATCAAAGACACACATACAGTCACCTTACTCATTTTTTCTTTCCCCCCGCCACTCCCCACCAGGGCCAGGGGTCCTTCAGACCTTGCCAAGGGAGAAACCTTTGGATCTGAAGGGAGAAGAGTGCAGTATATACAGCTCTGTCTGATACCTTGGAAATATCCGGCCTGCGGGAGTTAGAGCAGGCATGCCATTCATTCCACAACATATAAATGCCCTCTTTAGAGCCTCATCTAAGCAGCAGTTTCATTTGGATTTTGAGGCACAGGTCTGCCTTGTTTTTCAATAAGCTGCAAGCTATTTTTACCATTAAAAAAAACAAACATTTTAAAAGTATGCCTGCTAGCATACAGAGAGTATATAAAATGGGTAAAATGTGAACTTGAGGAAAATCTCCTGCACTAGCAAAAAAAAAAAAAAAAAAAAGAAAACCACCACAAAAACAAACACACACACAAAAACCTCACAAAAAAGCAAACCAACAAAAAACAAACCCCCAAAACCTAAACACCCAAAACCCATGTATTTTAGATTCTACTAGCTCAGTATCTTAAAATATGTAAGATAATTCTTTAATTAAAGTGCTCTGACAACTATTTGGAATTTATTCTCATAAAAGTCTGGACATCAGACCACCTTCGCTAATGGGGAGGAAAAAAAACAATGTACTCCTAATTTGGTACAGAAATCACAGTAAAGGAGAGCTATTTCACTTTTAACCTGATGTAATAACATTATGTTAAGAGCCTATTAACCTCAGGAATTATTTTTTTTTTCTTTACAGCAGGCATATCAAAAAATAAGCTTCAGAATACATACATAAAAGGCCAAAGTCAGAAAAATGAACATATGATCTCAAAAGACTTGCATTTTAAAGAACACCATTCACAGACTGGAGGGCGGGGACAACATTACCACAGCCAGGACACTATCCATAGTTTTGGAGTGTTCCTATCGGAACAAGAGTTACTCTGGACACAGGGTAATTTTTTTTTTTTTTTTTTAAGAGGACAGAAAAGCCTTTTATAAATGTTCTACAGATTCTAAACGTAAAGAAAAGAAACTTACAGTTGTGATTAAGGTAAAAAAATAATTAATTTTCTTCATGAAAGAATAAAAAAAAAATCTAAAGAACACTGTGGGCAAACGTTCATATTTGCAAAACTTCAAAAACCCCAGATGTTCACATACCATACATAACTACACAAAGGAGATCCTCCAAAAATGTATTATGGTAAGTGTTAACGATAAAATGATGCAGCTGTATTTAAAAAAAAAAAAAAAAAAAAAACAACAAAAAAAAACCCACAAAAACTTCTAAAAATTCTGAACCCCTTACATGTAAGGCATAAGAAGAAAAAACACTATCAATATCCTCTTTTAGATACTATTTCCAAAATAATCTGGTAATGCTCAAAAAGTTCATATAAGTCAGAAATCAGCAGAAAAGACAATCTTTAACTCAAAGATCCAGATCGAGTCCTGGTCAACAATAATGAAAGCTTATTACCACCTTAGGGTTGTTTGGCAGACATTGTGAAACAGGACGGAGGGTGCAGTTTGCTCCTAGCAGGCAGATGTCCAGAGAAGAAGATCAGCTACATCATTCTGTTACCAAACAGAAGCCCTGAACAGGCACGGACAGATCTACAAGATTACTCCCAGAAGAAATATACTTAACACGATATTACAGCATACAGTGGTACAAGAGAGTTCACTCTGTACCTGTAACAAGCTCTACATACAAGGCACTTAATATTTCAGCGGAAGGGAGTTTACAGAAGTTTACAGGAATGGACTATTTTCTATAACAACTGAAGCTTTATCTAGTCTGTTGGATTTCAGGACATTTTGACTAATTTTACAAATGTTTGTTTGACATATATATCTCTTTCTCCATATGAACCATCTGGTGTGCTGCCTTTTATTAAGAAATACAGACATCCTATAGCCTGGGTTAGCAGAAAAACAGGTTTACATCTAAGCTCAGTGAAACATGAACATGCAGGGTTTTTTTAGATGCCCTTCTGGGAAAAAGACTTTTTTTTTTTTTTCCTAAGCACATTATATACTCCTAGAAGATAAAAAGTTAAGACATCAAAATTTGTGCCAAAATTCCTGCAAGTTGTTTCTGAAAACACAATAAAAATGAAAATAATTGATAATTCCCTAAAATGCCCTTGAATCCCTAAGAACAGATACAGTATTAAGAATTAGGAAGTTCTGAGTGTCATACACAGCCAACGACAGGAAACACTACTATGCTTTTTCTTTTTAACACAAAATAAAACTGACCGTGGCTTAGCCGATCTTCCACAGATCACTTCCCACAAACATTTCTCAACTCCAACTTCCCAGATTGTAAAGTCAGAATACTGTTTACCAACAGAAGCATTGAGGCTACAGCTGTAAGAAATCTTATAGATGGTAAGCTGCCTGAAATTCCAGATGATTAAATGACATTGCACAAAACATTCACATACTCCTTCCTACATATTGTGTTTGGATACCTGCTCACGGACTAAAAGGGCTTTTTGCTTTAAAAGCCTTCTCTTATACTTACCTGAAGAAATTTGTGACACTTCTTCAAAAGTTCATAGAAGTGCATACAGGAAACTACTAAAAGAGGCAACCAAGAATTTGCAAAGCAGCTTATTTTACAGCAAGAAAATAATGCCCGGGACTGGAAATACAGCATCTTCGTAATACCATCAATCAAATAGAATCCAAGAGTCAGCTTGATCATAAACATCTTGACATTTTACTTCAGAAACAGGCTAAAGGGAAAGGTTTTTTTAAAAGCAAAATCCAAAGGGTTTATTTCACAATTTATTGGGAAAATAATGTAGTTATACTGTATTGGAAAAAAAAGAAACAAATCCAACCCACACAAACCAAAAAAAATCCCAACTTATCACCTTCACACAGCTTAAGACAAGTACATAGGGTTCAACAGTTAATTTTTTTCCGTCACATCATCATCTTCCTGAATAGAAGGCATTTAACCTGCACGCTTCAGGAACAGTAATCACACTCCAAATTCAAAGGAACTTAGCTGAAACTAACCATTCATTAATATCAAAGAAAACACTTCTTATATTCAGTGCATTATATGGTGTTATGAGAAATCAAGAAGTTTAGCTGAATCAGTACACAAGACTCTCAAAGCACAGAGAACTATTAAATACAAACAACACAAAAGAAAGAATCAGCCCAAGTCCTAGGAGCTCTGGTTCTGTCTCTGTGCATGCTCCCTTTGACTAAGGCAAAAGGCTCAAGAAATGTTATTTTTTGGACTCTTATGTAAGTATGTTGCAGCTTCTTTTGATCAGTATCGGTAACTGGAGAGTTGCTTCTTTCTGAGATCCTGGCTATAAACAAGTACATTAAAATACTGGACCATGTGTGCATTAAGCTGCAGTTTTCAAGGGTTGAGAACGGAGTGAAATCAAAAAAGTTGTTACAACAGTTCTTCCTCTTGATGACATGAGATTTACTCCCAAAGTTCCACTAGAGCCAACACAAATTTATGGCTAACCAGTCCAGATGCAAAATAAAGCTGATCCAAAAATACCCGATCATTTTTAATTGAAACGCTTTTGCGCTCCTTTTGAGGAAAATCATTTTTAAAAACCTCTGAGAAACATGGAGATTTAGTCAAAAGCATGTCTTTTGCCACACACATGAGACAGAAGCATCAAAATCAAACAGCGATTAAGAAGTGGGCTACAGTGGATTATCGAAGTATTTCTAAAAGAAGAATTCACTGTCTGAAAAATTATCAAATGAAGAAATTGGAAGCACACACGTCTAGGTGTATTTAGGGAAGGGCTGCATTTGATTACTCAGAGGAATCTTGAGACGTGAGAAATTAGACCACCATTTCACAGGACAGCATTTTTAACCATTTGTTCTGCAAGCTGGTAATAGTAAACATTTTTCTAAGCAAATAGTTCTATAATTTAATTGGCCCAACTGAGCAGCTACATTAAACACAGAAGTGGAATTCAATTGCTCTTGCGGAGTCTTGAGCACATGGTGCCTATTTATCACAAATCTCAGTACACCCATAACCACAAGAGCACCACTATGTTTTTCCTTGAATAAACTATGAGCTGGCAGAAAAGCAAAGATAAGACAACTCAAACCAATGTGAAGTAGTGTACACTATTTTTTTTTTAAATATTATCAGTCACTATCAGCACAGGAATATGCAATATGAATATACATGTTCTTTACTTGAATTTTGACAAATTATCTATTGAATTTCCAGCCTTTACATGCATTTCCATTTTTTTTAATTATATAAAGGAGAGGTCAGTTGCACTTTTCTAGCTCTAGATTACGCTTTCCCTAGCTCACAACCTGATGATTATCATTAATTTGTGTTAGTCATCAATTATAATATTAGAGACTATTTAGATACAACTAAAATTGATCTATGATCCAGCAGTCATGATGGTCATTAAATCAATTTTTCTTGGGTTAACTTATTCTTAAGTTTAGGGTTCAGAGATTTTTACCTGCGTGCCATATCATATCTTTCATACCATCTTAATCTTATCCAAATAATGCAATCTGGGAGAAGCAGAAGACACAGAAGTGTTTAAACAGTAATTTCCAAACACCTGCAATACTTTCTCCATCTACTAATTATGCCTACATTGAAAAAAAAAAATAAAAATAAAAATAAAAAACACCCCACAGTGGTAGCTTACTTTTTATTCTGAAATTCTCTTTTCCTTTTAAGTATGCGTGGAATTGCTGTTCAAGTAATGTAACTTTGGACTGTATGCTTCTTTGAGAAGTGTGACACAAATTGTTTGTGCTATAGAATCAGACAATTATGTAGTACTTCAGCTGCCTTCCCAAACACAGATAAACCACTTTAATAATGCGTTGTGTATTAAGGCTTTTTAAGTTTTATTTTTAGCTGTTTAAACTGTAATGCAAGATTAAATACATCAATTTTGAAATATTATGCATTTTCAGCTTTAACACCAAACTATACATTTTGCCATAAAGAATCCTAATCACTGTGTATGCGAAAAGAGCTTCAGCCTAATAACAATATAAATCAAAATAGTTTCAACAAGATTCTCTGCAGATATTTCATCTTGAAAATAACTTTTTCAGAAAGCTATGAAAGATAGCCTTTGATTCTCCATTGCTGGTTCAAGGGTGTTGATATCACAGTACTTTATTTTTGTCCCATTGCCAATTAAATATACTGAAATAGAAAAGTCTTTGAAGACAAAAATGTAAAAAAAAAAAAAAAAAAACTAGTTGCTTCAGTTTTTGGTATTTACTAATTCAGCCCCTGATGGCAATCAGCTCCTTCAGCCAAAAGAGCTAACAGTACAGCACAGAATCTCCTCCATCTTGCAAACCACAGGCAGACCACCAAGCTCATCGATGCGAGAGCTTTTCCTACTCTAGCAGACACCCACAAAAAGGCAAGCAAAGAAACAAACTGAAAATACTCCAGCTTATTTGATCATGCAACACATATCTAGAGCATGCCTCGCTAGGAGGCAAGCTGTAGTAAATGGCTGACTCAAACGATTCAATGGGCCATTAAAAGTGAAAAATCATGTCTCACCATGCTTTTAGCACACCCTAATTGTACCAAGTCCAAATTCATTTTCTTATCTGGAGCAGAATCAAGAAACGATCAAGACCCTTGTAGCATGGCAGAACAAAGCCTACATCCTCATTCCCTTGCCATTAATGACTAGTTAAGAACCAAGGGATTTATCTCCATGAAACAGGCTTGGGATTGGTAGCAAGGCAAAAATACAACATCAAAGTCCCTGCTCCTTTCTATAAGCAGGCAAAAATTCTGTTCATCTAATTCAAATATTACAACGTCCTCCTCTACGACCTGGAAATTTCAACCTTGACCCATTCGGGTCCCTTAAAAAATTCCACAGTCATACTGTCACAATCTTTTGATGAGTTACAGCACCAAACACTGGTGACAAAGCCATCTTCCAAGTCCCCCCAACCCTGCTCTGTGGTTTTTGTTATTACCTAGACATGCCTTTTCACACTCCACCCTTGCCTAGTTACACCCTATGCTTCTACATCCAACCTGAGATCCTCCTTGGAGGCGCTCCACTGTCAAGATCCTCCCCATATCTAGCTGATCTTACACGCAGTTCCCTCTCACACACACCTCCACGGTACTGCACTGCTAATATCCTTCCCAGCACACTAGTCTGGTCCCAGATCCAGTTCTCTCATGCACCAGCTTCGTTCCCTGTCAGTGACAGCAACACTGACCACTGACTTCACCAAATCTTTCATGAATGTTTCCAAGCTGCTGCTGATACCCCAAACTCAGTCCCCGAATCAGTTGTATTTCTAAGCCCTCTTACTTCTTAATAGCCACTTCAATACTGCTACTCAACTGAAAAACTGACTCTGACATCTATTTAATTGACTTCTGTTAGCTTTTATACGTCCATCTTATATCTGAAAAGTTAATCCTTCCTTTTAAACATAACTTGAAGCTTGTTTAGCGACATGTTTTTTTACTATGGGTGTAGTTTAAAAATCAGTAGTCAAGACTGTCATTCACCAACAGGATTTACTCAAAGAAGGTTTTAAACTGAGTCATCACTTTTGCCTAAGCCAATTCCTTATTGAATTAAACTTAATTGACATAAGCCACTTAAATACCCATCTGCTCTGAAGGTTAAGTCAGGGAACCAAACCAGCTGAAAACTACCCTCCCCAAAATGAGACAAATGAAACAGTGCATGGGTTTTTTGTTTTTGTTTTGTTAATTTGTCTTACAGTAAAGTTGGATAAGCACCAGTACCAGTCCAAGAGAGGGGAGAGACCATGTGGCTGGCAGGGACGACACTGCTGCTCCTGGCAGCAGCTAACCAGTAGCTCAAGGGTGCCGTATTGCAAAACCTTGCTGAGCATGCACGCTGCTCTGCCACGGCAGGCACAGAGGTAGGAAAAGTACCTAGAGCATGTTTTCTTTAGCTAGCTTCTTTCGACTAGAAACGAGTTGAAGATTACTTAAAAGCTACAATACTGGCTGGCTTTACTGGGGAATGTGAACCGTCACATCTGCAGCAGATAAGATATTCAGGAAGTTCTATTTTTAACTGCAGGCAGAAAAAGTACTAGTTTTACTTTGTTTCACCAAAATATCAACTAAATACTTGTGTTTGGGCTCACATACAACTTTACAAAGCTCTATCTTCCGGTAAACAATACAAAATTATAAAACAACATTACATTTAACAGGCACCTCTGGGAAGCTTGTTAACAGGACTCAGCTATAGATAAGTCTCTAATTTTTTTTATTGCCTACAAGTCATTTGTTCTTATGTTTGCACAGTGCTGTCACTATATTTACATTCACTAAAACCACTAAGTTGTTATCTCTCAAACTAAACTTATCACTAGAATTCAAGCCTAAATAGGAATTTTTTCTCCAGATAACAGAACTTAACACAGCCCTAGCCTTGTGACATTTCAAATCTTGCATTCTCACATGTGCAGATCATAGATCCTGAAAAGCAGACACTTCCCCCCACCACCCTTTAGAAGATACGTTAAAGCAAATGTCCAGTTTTCTTTTAACAATGCTTGGTGCTGTTTAATGGCAATAAATACAACCCTTATGCCTATACTGACTCAGATACACATTGATTTATACATACAAGAAATAGGAAAGTACCTTCTCCAATGGTTTTGAGCACTGACAACATCCAACAGATCACAGTTTCTCAGTTTGTAAAACACAAATCATATTGAGGCAGCCAGTACCATCTCACAGAATCTTTCAAGAAAAAGCCCTCCTAACATCTGCTGCCGCATTGCTGTAACACACTGAAGTCACAAGTGCTAATTTAGTCCTTTCTAGCATGCACATAAGTACAATAAGGCAGGTGTCTGCATTCCTTATCTAATTGCTGAAAATACATCCATTTAAAGGTAAAAACTACACACTCACACAGAAAAAAAAAAAACAAACATTCACTTTTAACAAAATGTTAAGACGCTTAACAGCATTTTTTTTGTTAATGAGGTTACTGTGGCTCAGCAGCTGTTTTGATGTTTCAGCACACATGCATTAGGTCTTGCAGTTTTATGCTACCTAAGCCGCATTTTCAAAGTATATGTATTTTAACCAGTAAAAATTAAATAATTCACTCTTATTGTACTATAGGAAAATCTTTCACCTTTAGGAAGAAACAGTGGATGCCTCCCCTCTCTACTTTCTGAGACACTGAAAAAGTACTAAAAACATTTACAATCCTCAATGACTGGAGACGGAGCACTCATTTTTAACAACGTTGAACTAGAAGAAAAAGTGAATGGCCACTTCATACAGACATTGCTTTTCCCAAACCGTATAAATCTGACAAGAAATCAAAAGCTACTTTTTTTAAACACTTAAATCTGACAGCTGAGATCAAGGGGGAAAAAAAAAGAAAGCCAATAATTTAAAATTATTTACCATGAATCATCTGATTATCATTTACTTGTTATCAGTATATATAAATCAAATTAAAGACTCAGCTCAAAAAACATGCCTAATACCAACTAACATTAATTCTAGGATGCTTGCATTTTTAATCACAAACATTTTCATGGAATTCATCCACAATATAAAGTTAAATATCTGCCTGCTTGAAGTCCTTACAAGCCAGGATGAAATAAAATATGAATGTATCTCTCTCCAGAAAGGCAGGGAAGTAGATTTATCGTGATGTGTATATATATATATATATATGCATGAAACTTTCAAAACAAGCATGCCTTTAAAAATATGACTGAATTATTTGGAACAAGAACTGAAGTACAAATACACGTAAACTGACCAGGGAGGCTTAGGGCACCGCAGCTCTTCCTCAACACCATGTGCTGCAGCATGTATTCCCAGCCACAGGCCAGGAGAGCAGTCACACAGCTGCATAGCTTTCCCATCCACACTGTGGCTGCATCCAGGCTTGACGTTTGCACTGAAAATTCAAAACATCTGGATCTCAAGTCCTACTTTATATGCAATGTTTTTAATACAAATTCTATCAAATCCACTGTATTTACTGCTAACCTGAGGTAATCATATGATGCAACTGCAGTGGTCCAGATGCCTCAAGGGGATAAATCGTATGTCTTCATTGCTGTGTTAAGAGAAACAATCAGACAGAGAAGCGCTCCACTTTCTAATGAAAGCATGGGTGCTCTGTCAATCCTTATGAGATATATTTAGCTATATAAATATTATATATAGGTCAAATTATATATCATGCAATGGAGGTAGTAAAAATAGATGGTCATAGACAATGTGACCTCAAGCAATGGCTAACCTAAACCAGGGTCAAAAAAACCCTGAATTCCGTAATTTCATCTAGAGAGCTAAAGAAGTGGAAAAACAACTCTGACATTTAATATATCTTACTAATAAAACCATATCATATTTCTGGTTTCAACTTCTGACTATCAGATATTATTATAAATCTACTAAACAGAAGAACTCCAAAGTCTCCTGTATTATCTTTTTTTATGAACAGCACTCAAACTACTTCTTAAACACCTCTTCAACTGAATAAATTCAGCTCTTCTGCTCTCAAGGGAGAGCCTATTTTCCAGAACCATACTCACTCAATTTTTTTCTCCTTTACAAGCATCTCCATCTCTTGTGAGTTTGGCACTGACAGTCTAGAAAGCCAATTTATAAAATCACAGCCAAGTTAGTATTTCATAAGTTCTGCTCCCCTTTAACCATTTTCAAAGTATCAACTCCAAAAATACATTTCTGTACCCTATAGGTTACATTTTATGTTTAACAGTCTGCACCACAGTCAAATAAAGCATATGATTTAAATCTGTCCTGTCATGCTAGTGTTTTCAGAGTGAGTATTAAAATAACGATCAACAATCGCTTTGTTTTCTTCCCACTCCACTAACAGCCTTAGTTCAAAACAAAATTGTGAGTAAACACAGTTGATAATCAAAATACAACAAAAAGTAAGTAGACTTGAGAAGTCTGAAAACACAAACTTGAAGCAAACTTCCAAAAATGACAGTGGTACTAACTATTCTGCAGCCTTCATCTTCCCGATTGTCTGGAATAGAAGCATTTGAATTCTAATACTGAATGACACTAATTGCGACTCTCAGTGCAGGGGTTTAGGCCAGGCCCAGAAAAATGCTATTTGTGAAAAATCCTTATTGAAACACTTCTTCTGATTATCTTTGGGTTCCTGAGTCATGTCAACTGGACAGATACATTCCAATACTCTAGGAGATATTCTCTTGCCTTGACAAAGAGGCCACTGCCTTTCTAACCATTCCACACACTGGTGCGTCAAAAGATCCTTTCCCTCACTAGAGAGTGGCACATCTTCCCATTTCAGCAAAAAAACTTTAGAAGCGATTCTCATCTATTTCACTTCACAGCTCTTTGATCTGGCCTCAGAGCTATTCCTCTCCACGTATCCAACAAGGCAAGAAAATATATTAAGAAGTAGTTTGTGACTAAAAATGCTTCCTTAATACAAAACAAGAAGTAGTTAAGCAATCTAAGTCTGGAATTTTCTAGCTTTGGATATTTGACATTAATATTCTCTCGTTTTAAGCTTCTTACTTGCCATCGCCCATTCCTTTATAAAATCAAACCGGGGAAAAAGAAATCACATCGTGCAGGATGACACCGGCACGTGGCTTTGAACACCTCGCTTTGCTACTTGTCCTAACAGAGGAAACAATAGTAGTAATGGACTGTCTTTGTCCTACTCCACAGAGAGAAGCGGCAAACTGGGTAATACAGACATTCGCTAAAAGCAAATAAATGATGAGAATGAAGAGTCCTGAAATAGTTCAGCAAAAACCAGCCAGCACTTCTGGACTTTTTTTCCCATTACTCACTTGAGCATTTCTACTCTGCACCACTAAATATCTGCCTAGTGACTTTTTCAAGCTGACTCCTTGTTTCAAGCCCATGAGCCTTTCCTACTTATTTCCCATCTCTACAATTCTGATTTTCCATCAGTCTCCTTGTCCAGCACATCTTACACTTCCTGACCTCCATTCTCACATTTCACGCACAGTTCTTATGTTTCACCTTCCAACTCTCTTCCCTTCTTCACCTAGACTTTGCATGCTGCCTTGCAAGCGTATTTTCTTACTCTTAAGATTCCTCATCCAAGCTCAGTGCTCCTTCTTTTCCCTCGGGGTTCCCTGCACAGCTAAGAAAAGAGCTGACACCCTCACACTCTGAACCCTCACCAGACTGGTTTCTTCTTACCTGTTTTTCCCTGCCCTACTGGTTTTCAGTCCAGTTCCCCTACTTTTTTCTTCCCAGGCTTCAGGTGCCATCCTTCTCCCCTCCTGATTGCTCTGCTTTCCACAACTTACTGAAATTTTCCACCCCCTCTGTCAACTCCCAAGGCCAGCCCCACTTCTTCCCATATTCCTTGTTCCAAACCTTCTCCTCTAAAAGGCGAGGGTTTTTTCTCTTGTGTTCAAATTAAGCAGCTTTTAGGTCTCAGAATTAAGATACTGATGAGAACACATGACAAAAAAAAAAAAATTGCCTGATTTCAATCAACGTACCAGCAGCCCAGCTTGGAGGAAGTTTCTGCAAAAGCAACTGCTAAAATCTAGCTTTTTACTTTGCCCACGCTGATTTTTCAGTGTCTCCCAAATTGGCCCAAATGGATGATTTCTCCACGCAAAAACACTGCTACATCTTACAAGTTTAAAATCCTCACACCAAAAAACCCCATCATTTCAGATCTTCAAACATGACAACTCACATTAAGAAGCTGAAGGAAACACTCCCTCTCCTCTAGCATTGTTCCAAAAAAACCCACATTATTTTAGCTGGAGTTTCCACATAGAACAAATCTAACAAGACTCACCAGCTTGGAAAGCTTTTGCCAAACTCAAACCATTTTGGCTAAGCTCTAATCACTTGAAAACAGTCTGGTAACAAACAGCAACAGCAATAAGATCCTTGGTGCCACGAGGATCATCAATGTCAACCACAAAGATAGTCTTTTACAAGATCATTTACAATCCCCAGTTATTGACCAGAATCCCAACATAGCAAGTACTGTGCAAACAAAAGATAAAAAGGCAGTTTGCTGCCTTGAAGAACTTAGAAACTATTAAGATAAAAGACAACTGCTACCACGAGACGAAAACATTCACTGAATGGCTCCATTCCGAGATCTACAGGATCTGCTAGACAACAGTTCACAATCCATTCATTACACACAACAGCACAGATCAAAACAGTCTTCTCCAACCTAACCACTGATTGGATACCAAAGCTTCTCAAATCTGCTCATTTTATCACTCTCCTACTATTTGCCCTCTTTTTTTCTTAATTTATTCCACTTTTTCTTACCATAGAAAATCAGAAGGTATCCAATTCTGAGTCCTTTATTCCCTCTCACTTGGTATCATTTTGACTTACCTCCCTTGCCCTCGTCACCTTCTCTTTCCCAAACTCCAAAATCCTTTATAGATCACATTTCCCCTTCCTCCACTTTTCTCCAATTAGTATCTCCTTCTCTTCTTGGCTTCAATGGGAAAAACAGTGGCAGGGTAGGAGATTTTTGTTTTATTTTGTTTTGTTTTTAATCAAATAACTGCTTCAAATTAAATTCATTAACCAAACTATTAAAAAGGCTGAGAAATCTCAGGGGGAATGCTGAAAAGAAAAACAAACTACTAAGTGCCAGCTACAGGGAAAGTGGAGCCTGTGGGGATGCTTATGAGACTACTGCCCATAGGAAAGCTTGGAGGTGCTGACTCTAAGAGCACTGATCAAGCACAGCATGGCCTGAGGTCCCTTAGTTTTGTCTAATTCCTCCTGGATAGAAACAAAACCTCTCAAACACAGAAATGGGGGGCTGACCTCTGTCACTGTACACCAAATTCAAAATGCTGAGGTACATGACACAAACAGGCTATTCTGCCCTCCACTTTTTCAACTTCTGTTTGCAAAAATACAGCTTCGGTACCATTTCCCTGCTCCTCTACCCTTTCTTTCGCAAACTTTGGCAGAATGCAACTAACCTGATCCTTTCCTACTTTGCTGCTGCCCCAGGGAATCTGAATAGCTGCAATGAAAACCAAAAAGACTGGTCACTTTCCACTAAGTAGAACACAGACATCTCACTAAAGTAACAACAGTAGTCTATTCTCAACCAGAGAATAACCTTGCAATCACAAAAACAGCTCCTGCTACTTGAGTTATATAGAAACCACTGATACGTGCTCATTAAAACATCATGCCTTTTCTACCTGCCTCAATGTAAATTTGTCAATCTCTGCCCTACAGCCTCTTCTTACCCAATGTGAAAAATAAATCTAAGTTTAAATATCAGAGTGAAATATTTAGACAAATTTTCAAGTAGCATGTGACATTTCAATTATTTCTGCAAAACATGCAGTCATAATTTTAGCAATACTATTTAAGTTGAACGGTAACTGAATTTAAACACTGTAGTAAATGGCCAAATCTTTTTTTGTTACTGTCTGTATGCAAGATACTCCAGAAGATGAAACCGCATACCCTCTGAAATTTAATGGAAAGGATGATACATGGAGAAGCCACAGACACATTGTTATGTCATTGGTTACCTTTAAAACAGCATGTTACAAGTAAGCTAACATTAAAACGCATATAAATGTTGCAGAAAAGTGTGCTCTCTAAAGCATACTAACAAATATTTAATGCCTCAGCCCAAAAAAAAAAAAAAAAAAAAAAAACCACCACATGTGCATGCACTAGTATATCTGAATAATGAGACAAAAGATCTTGATCTGGTAGGTAAATATTTAGGCTATTTAAACAGCTATGTGTCATTGTGCAAGACGGCAGGAATCGCTCAAATTACTACAGTCTTTAACCCAGACTGTGCTTAAATGTTTCTGTGGCCTGCTTAACATTCCAGGCATACTTCTGGCAAGGTAGCTCTGGCTGAGGTTCAAACTGTCCTTGTCCAACTTTCACTTACTATAAAAACATTGTTTAATATAGAAAAGTATACACAGAGACATATGGTTCTTATTTCGCAGACACCTAGAATACTGACACTTGTGTTCGCTAACTCCGCGTGGAAATTTTTAGGCGAACGCTCTCAAGCGAGGTTGTATTGAGCAGGCAGTACCCGCTGCAGAACAGCCCACGCTTCCACCAGTTTTAAGCGGTGACGCTTACATATTGCTTACAACGCAATTCCACTGAAATATGTAAACCCCGTCTGTATTTATTCACCCTAATTAAAACGAAAAGGCCTCACCACGCACCGCCAAGGCCCGAGAGACGTGAAAATGCCATCCCGAAACAACGCAGCGGACGGGTAATTTGTAGCAGACCGCGTATTTGTCAAATTAACTGCAGGAATTTACCGGTTTGCTTACCTCCACGCAGCGTTATCTTTTATGAGGAGGTAATCTACCAAATTACTTCAGCATGCCTCCAGCCTGCTGCTGCCAATTAGTTCAGCCCGGCTAATAAATCAGGATGGCCAAGCCATTCGGTTAGAGCGGGGCTAGTCCAGGATTTGAGGAGTACAAGCAGAGGCAGTGTGTTCCCGTCCGCCCCATCTTTCCCCCCCACCCCACACACACAGAAATAAGTCTCGGCCTGAGCACCCGCTACGGCCAAAAAAAAAAAAAAAAAAAAAAAAAAAAGCCTCAATTCCTCAGTTTTTTTATTTTAATTTTACACGGCAAACTCGTCAGCCGCTGGGGTAGGGGCTCGCTCCCCCTCAGGTCTCCACAGGCAGCGGCCGAGGGCCGGTGTGACAGGGCCCCCCCCACCCCAGCTCGCCTTCCCGCCTCGGGGCGCAGGGAGGCACCGGCGGCCCCACCGCCCACACCCTCCCCGCGGCCACGGCCGGGGGAAGGAAAATGTCGCCGACGGGCCCGGCCCGGCCGCCGAGGGGGAGAGGGCGCGGGGAGAAGGGGACGGGGAGGCCTCTTCCCGTCCCCTTCTCCCCGCGCCCTCTCCCCCTCGGCGGCGAGGCCGGCGCCCGGTGGGGTGCACCGTGCTCGGGCCCTCCTTCCCCCGGGATCCCCCTCCGCTCGCCGGCGGCTCCCCGCTCCTCACCTGTCCCGGGGGTCGATCCACGAGGTCTGCCGGGTGTTATGGTCGATGTAAAAGACTCGCCCGTCGAAGTCCCTCGCTTCCTCCCAACCGGCGGGCAGCGGTAGCTCCGAGCTCTCCCGGCCCCGCTGCCCGCCCGCCGGCGGCCCGCCGCCCTGTCCCGCCGCCACTTGCTGCTGCTGCCGCCGCCGCCGCCCGCCGCTCAACCACGGCATGGCCGCTCCGCCGCCGGGCCGCCGCCACCGCCCAGCTCCGGCCGAAACCCGCTCCCCGCCCGCCGCCGGGGCAGCTCCCGTCCCGCCCGGGCCGCGGCCGCCCGCCGCCTCCTCCTCTTCCTCCTCCTCCTCCAGCACTAACAGGCGGCCCCGCAGGGAGCGGGACTCAGGCGGCTCCGGCTGCGCCGCGCCGGGCTCATCCTCCCCAGCGCCAGCCCCGCTCCGCGCCGGGACCAGCCCCGCCGCGCTTCCTAACCCCGCCCGGGACCTGCCCCGCTCCGCCGCGGCTCCCAGCCCCCGAGCTCGGCCCGCCGGCCCGAGCGCCCCCGCCCCGCCGCTCAGCAGCGCCCCGCCGTCGCCTCCCCCCGCTCCCGCCCGGCGCCTGCCCCGGCCATCTTCCCTCCCTTCCTCCGCCAAGGCCCGGCCCCCACCTCCGCCCCGCCTGGCTGTTCCCACGCCGCGGAGGGCTGGGCCGGGGGAAGGAGTTTGGAAGGGTCCTCCCGGCGCGGCCCCTTCCCCTGGCCCGGCCCAGCCCGGGCTGCGGGGGTGGAGGGAAGCGGCGGGGCCCGACCGGCGGGCTGCACCCCGCGCCGCGGAAACCGGGCCCAAACCCAGACACGTCGGCTACGGAGAGAGGGCGGCGGCCGGCCGGGGGAAGGTGGTTGTGGCCTCAGCGGGGCCCGTCCTGTGCCGCCCCGGGGTCTGTGCTCTGCCACGGCCTGTTGGGGACCGGGAGGGTGAAGGAAAAGGGGAGCCATGCCATGCCTGGCCTTCCCAGGGCCATGCATCCCGCAGTGCCCACCCGAAAAGCCTCGGGGGTGCCGAGCAGTCTGCATGCGTGCAGGGACGGGGGTCCAGCACAGGGCCAGGAGAGGTGATGGAGGAGAGGTGTTGAAGGCCACGCCAGTCACGGCGATCGTGCTGTAATGATGCTCAGATAATGGATGGTGGAAAATTACACACCCATCTTGCTTGACATCTCAAGCGGGTCCCTTAACCTCAGCCTGTAGAGCTGACAGCAGCTGTGTCTGATTTTACCTGAGCCTACTGCAGACCACGATGCAGAGTTCCAGCTACCACCTAGAATTAAATTCCCCAAAACTTAGTCAGAACAGAGTTGAAGTTGGCCTATGGATGATCCATGCCTTTCCAGGATGCTGACTTCAGCTAAACCTTTGAAAATCTGGAAATAAAGAGTTAGGGTAATGCAGGCTAAGCTTCTGAAAACTAGGAAAGGAGCTAACTATATTCTCAAACAACCTTAACCCAGCCCCCTGAAATTGGCAAGAACCTGCCAGGGATTATATTGCATTTTCAGTTATGTTTCACTTGCATTCACTGTTTTAAGTTACAGCTCTGTGAACATGAATTGCTGCAATGTGGTTATAAATGCATAAAATTAGAGGACTCCTGCTTCTGAATTCTTAGGTCTTTATCTCTCCTTTATTCCAGCCCCTCCCCAGTAGTTATCAAAGAACGGAGCAGTGCATGAGAGAGGCAGTATAGACAACAGGACAGATTGGGCGTTTTACCTACGTTTTGCAGGTTATTTCCATAGTAGTAGATTGGAGTCTTCTTCCCAGGGCTGTTGTCAGCAGTGAGGTGTGACAGGAGAGTAATATGTGGGTTTAGTGATGAAAGCAAAGCAGTGTATGAAGCTCTGAGGTCAGTGGTGAAGTAGATTAAAAATGTGGTAAAGGTGTAAAATTTAGCACATGCAAGGTTGTAGGTCTGACCTGCAAAAGCACGACAGCTTACATTTGGATCAGCTCATCTCAACAGAGGTTTCGCTTCAGCAAACGCTGGGTGTTAGGCTGTCTCATGTGCTCCCACGAGCTCAGCAGTATCTCCAGGAGCACAGTGCTGCTTGTGTGTTACAGATGTTTTTGAGGCATATCTCAGAGGGCAGAGTTAAGGCACGGTGGAAACTCTGTTTTTCAGTGGTTGCAGTTTCTATTATTTTAAGCATGTCTCCCAGATTTTCAGAGGTTTTATTTAGCAGAGGTAGGCGCTCTCAAATGGCCCAAGTCTATATTAACAACGTTTTGGGACACTGGATTTTCTTGTTCAAAAAAAAAAAACAAACCAACAACTGTCCTGTGCACCACAGCTCAACTCTCCCTTCATTGCTTCTAATGTCCTTGCAGCAATTACCTTAGCACAATGTCTGTACAGCACAGCACCGTGCCAAGACACTGGGCCAGTTCATAATACCTGGAAGCAGAAGAGCCAGGTTGCTATAATAATCCATCAAGACTAATTAGCCCTGCTGAGGATACGTGCAGCATCGCCCTCCAACATGGGCTGCTTCTTCCTTATCAGTCCCCAGAGTCCCAAGAGCGGGTAGAGAAAAGTAAAGAACCTATAGACAGAGGTTGCAGAAGCAGTGCGGGAGTCACCATGGAAGCAGCAAAAAGATTTCAAATGGAGGTGGGGAGCTCAACACAGCAGTGGGCAAGAGGGGAAATGACGGGACTGTGTGGAACGTTTCATTCAGCTCATAGCCCGTCGACTACGTTCTGTTCTTAACTTTGGCAAATTGCTCCAGCTTAGAGCCAGAAAAGGACTTGGCTGGGCTGTAGTTTCTCAGGCAGAATTATGACGCATGTGTTCCGTGTAAAACATGAGCTGTGTGTCCAGTGGGGCATGGATCTCATGGATTCATTATAAATGCAGTTGAGGATGCCCATGCTACTATGTAAAGGACAGGTCCAAGATTTTCAGGTGCACTGTAGCTGCTTCTAGAACTGACAGGTTACATCTCTCTAAACCTTGAACAAACAAGAAAAAAAAATCCTTAGATTCTGCCTGGGCAAAGTTTGCAGGCTAAACATGAGAACATGTCCTAAAAACCTCAGATTTAAAATTGTCCTAGACTTCAGAGCTAACTTTTAGGCTGTCTGTATCTAGAAAAATCGTTAGCTTCCGTTAGGAGCTGAAGCTTCTTAAACACTCATGAATAAAGGTGTTGAAAAACCTGATTCTAAGAGTCCAGCCAGCTGTGCAAAGAGCTGCCTACAGTAACCGGTAGGAAATGATAGGGCTAGCAGTTGCCTCACAAGAATAGAAACTACCTCTGTCTGCAGCACGCTCGTGCCAAAATGCCAGACAGGAACTCTCAATTATTTTTCAGGCCAGAATGGTACCCTTCCTCGGATGTTACCTCATCCCTTTGCCTGTTCCTCGGGAGCAAACAAACAAAGCGTTCAGGAGCCAAGGATTATTTTTGAGTAACATGAAAAGGCAAGAAGAGAAGAACCTGAAAAAGTCACTGTAGTTTTCATCCCAACGCACTAATTTGCAATGCTTTTTGTGCCATCCTTACCCTACAATGAAACCCTTCTGAGCCTGCATCACTGCTCCCTCCCTTTTATTTTTCCTTCCTCTTCAATGTTTGTCATGCTTCAAGAGGGTAAAGGGAAACAAAGGGATGGTGAACCCGGTGCAGACAACATATCCCTGTTTTGGGTTGCAGAAGGAAGCCCCTCTGCCAAACAAAGAAAACCTGTGTAGTATGGAACAGGTCATAACATGGAAGATTTCTGCTTAGAAGAGATAGAAGTCTGCCACAGGAAATTAAATGCTTTCAGTGCCTATTTTAATCAATCTGCACAAATGCTAATGTATCATATTTCATATACAGGTATATCTACATAAATTTACATCAGTCCCTTTTCTCAGTTATATCTTCTCCATATATACATAATACACATCTCCGTTCTTATGTATTTCACACACCTTCATTCCACACCTGTTTTCCTTTCCTTCCATTTTTTTCCACCCACAAACATTGCTCACACATTCACTCATTCCTCAGGCACACCTATTCCCATTAACTCAAAATTACATAAGCAGCTTTTCTTCGTGTACCCTCCCTTGCTATCTTCAGTGTTTATAATTTACAGATTCTACCTACACATCTTCTCTGTTATACATGCTGTTATACCCAGGTCCATAATGATATCACAACACTTGCCACAGAAAATGTAGATAATGTTTCCCACTGTAGGTTTTAGATAACAAGTTCTAACTTACCTACTGTCCATAGGAGAAGCCCTTAATTCTGCATAAAAATCCCAACCCCATTTTTGGCACTTCAGTTCTTCATCACAATTGCTGGAAAACGGCAGCCAATCAGAACTGTTATCTCGTTGCGTATAATAACAGCTCCATGCTCATCTTCTAGTTGTGAGCACTTATTTGCAATTTATCTCCCATTTCCCAGATCTTACAACCTGTGTGGGACCTTTATACCGTCTTCACACCTAATAAAAAATTATCACTTCTCTGTGATCATAAATGTCTTGTGGAATGGCACAGCAAAGGCTTCTTCATCTTCATTGTCCTTTTGGCCAGCTATCATGTTCATCCTGCAAGCTGGGGCTTGCTACTTTTCCCATATCCAGCAGAATAAAATCATAAGAGGCTGGGACATATTTTCTCATTAGCTCCACATAGACACAGAAAGGTATCTTGTAAGGCCCATCTCTCCAAAGCAAATAAATCTGCACACTGCATGTGACAACCTATTAGCTGGTTGAACTGCTTTACTGCTGAGAAATCTGTCGCGTGGGAAGGCTCTCCTCAAGCTGCCGTACAGAGATTTAAGCATCTTCCAGCACGGTGGAAACCATGCTGGCTGCCCCGCTTTTGCAGCCGCAAGCTGGTGCAGCGTCTGAAGTTCTTTCAGAGGATTGCTGAGCAAAGGAGAGATCTGACACTTGGGTTTAAGTATGTGAAACAAGGGGGGACATTTGCCGTTCCACAGGGGTAGCAATTGAGATGGTATGGAAGGGGAACTGGACAGGGATGGCGTAACAGACAACACAGACTTGCTGTCAGCAGGCAAGAGCAGGGCTCCAGGAGTGGACAATCTGTTGATGATCGGTCTCCGGCTCAGCTATAGGTGTGAAGGGTGCCAGGAAGCAAAGCAAAAGTGCAAAATCCCTGAGGGCTTTCAGGGTGGGAGACAAAGTAGGGAGTTGTGTCTGCGTACAGGTGAAGGCAGCAAGTCTTTCCCTCTACGCACAGAGCGTGTCAGATAAGATACTCTTCTTGAGGTAGGGTATTTCCACATAAAAAATAGACTGAAAATCCTAAATCAGTAGGGAAAAAAACAGAGGACAAGTCTGAATCTAACACAAAGTGTAACTGAAAGATTTCACAAACACGTGTGTTTTATCAGGAGGCTTTTATATAGGGGAAGATTTATTCATTCTGCAGCAACAAGTCCATCCGAGAAAAGGAGAAGTAATCCAACAAGTCTTTTGTAATCATTGATATTTTTCCCCTTGCTTCTTTTCTTCATAGTAATTTCAATTAAATGGGCCACGGAAGGTCTGTAGTTAACAGTCGTTGGGTCAGTAGTCCACATCCAGCCAAGGAAATAAATAATAACAAGCTATTGTTCAGTGCTTCACTTCCTTGTAGGGAAACAGCATAGAGTTGCATTGCCATAGTGCATAGTACGCATAGATGACATGTGAGGCAGACGACAAAGAGAACAGTACATCTGCTCACATGAAGAGTGCCTTTTACAGTATTTTTAGTTCAAGTGTTAAGGGTGTGGTTAGCCTTTAAATGAATGCAAATCAAGCACTTAGATACTCAGTGCAATGAAATGTATACTCAACTGTTTGTTCTCACATAATTATGCCCATAAAACACTGAAATATGTACATAATGTGCTTTTATAATGCACATTTGAAATTCCATCTCAGGCTAAAATTCTTCATTTATGACATTGATTTAATACACAGTATATAGATGGAATCATTGAACAGAAAATTTTAAAGAAACCAAATTATGTAGAAAGAGTAAGATATACTCCTCTAGGCTTCACAGCTTAGTAAGATTATGTTAGCTACAAACATAAAAGCTATGCAATACACAGACGTTAGATATTAAATAACTGCAGCAATAGATTTAAATATAGATCAGTTCCTCTGAGTGCGCAGGCCTGCTTATGTCCAACTTTCACGTCCCTTTCTAATCCTCCGTTTCATGGCACCTACTCATTTGTTTCTAAAATGCCTGGGATAAAGGCACTGTGAATTTCTCTTTATCATTTCTAATATAACATTTCACTCTACTTATTTATCAGCTGTCAGCAGTACTTGCGTAGAACATTGTAAGTGCTCGTACTCAGGAAATCCCACTGACCACATTCCCCCTGGACAAATCCCATTCTTCATGCTACACTCCAGCTTGCCAACCATTTAAATGCCCAGATTCAGCATTCTATCTATAAAAAAAAAAAAATAGGATGTTTATAATTATAAAAGGGTTTTTTTCAAAAATTCTCACAGAGACACAATACATTTTTCATGTGCCTTCCTGGAGTATGTTCTGTCCCAGTCAGCTTTCAAGTTTGAAGCTCATTGTGAAATGTTGTGCACAAATTGCACAACATTTAAAATTTTAGATTTTTAAAATTTTCCGTAGAGATCTGATGAGTCATCAAGTTAATTCAGTCAATATAAAACTCCTGCTCTAACATCCCACCACAGGGCTTGAGAGGATAGGGGGTGGTACTTGACAGTTGCCTCTCTCTTATCTCTGTCTTCACTGTGAATACTCACCCACTTATTCTATTTGCAAACTTAAGCCTATTTCACTTAAGTGCTTTCCCAGACAACTAGAAATAGGCTGTTGGAAGTGGTAATTAAGTCAGGACCACAATCACTCACAGGAATTTAACAGATTCTCCTGGCAGAAAACAATTGTTTTTTCCTCCTCCATCCAGGTCTTTGCAGTTGGCCACAGAGGACCTGGAACGCTTTAATGGTTCAAACCATTTGCAGTATGATTGTATACTGGCATGTTATTATTCCTTTTGCCTCATTATTCATGCAGCTATTAATTTTTATTTAAAAAATAATGTTGAGAAACAGATGCAGTCTGAGGTCAGACTTGTCATGTGCCCAAAATAAAACAGGACGGTGGAAGAGAGTGTGGAACTGACCTAGAGGACCCAAATGCTGGAGGATGAGATTGTGGGTGCTAGGGAGAACCTCTGGAGATGCCAGCAGAGAAAATTGTGAACTCCAGCATGAAAAAATACATTTCAGCTGCCTGAGATTGTAACTGAAGGCTTATTGTACTATATTTACCCCATATTGTTCTAACTTCAGTGATTGTAATGACAATTTTGTGTCACTTGTATCATCTTAACAAGTTGTTGTAAGACAACTTCTCAAAAAAAAAATTGTAGACGATAGCTTGATTTTTTTCAAACATTAGTTAACTTAAACTTGGAGGAAAAAAAAAAGCTACTTTCTGGAGTTTTGTTTCACTTTATACTTAAAGTAAGGGAGAATTATTTGTCCTGTTAGATTTTACAAAAAACCCTCTCATACCAGCATGCTTTTATACACTCAGTGACCACAGCCCACTACATTTCAGCCCCAACAGGACATGGTTTTTTGCCTCCCGCATCCTGTGGCACCCCATGGCAAGGAGGCCCTCTCCCTGCTGCTGGTGCTGTGTACCACTCTGACAGGGTGCTTGGTGGAAAGCCTTATGACTGGTATGTGTCGATTTGAAAGATGATAAATGTATTCACTCTCCTGCATAAAGCTGTTAAAAAAAAAAAACAGAAACAGAGAACTTTCTAGATAAATTACCATATATAGGCTTTCTGCAGGATTCCCCAGCACATTTGCTCAGTGACTCCCAATTACTTCAAAAACACTGCAGTGCTTGTTCTCACATTGACATCACTGGAGAGATATTTATTCCAACACAAGATGTTTGCTGTGCAGAATATGCCCAATTTTGTTTTACAAAAGCACATTATTACGGTTCATTTTTCATTTTCATCCAAAGATGTATCTTCTGTGGTATTGCATACTCTTAGGGAAATAAACAACAAAACAACCCCCCACAACTCCCCTTTTTTTCTTCATCTAAAGAAACACGCCAGTTCACATGAGTTGCAGTAAGCGTACATTCCAGTTCAGCAATACAAGAATAACACTGGCAATGCATGTCGTGATTCAGATACTGGAAACATGCTATAAAACCTCTGTAACATGAGAACGATTCCATCAAGTCAAACCAAAGCCCATCCAGCCCAGTACTGTGTTTCTAACGGTGGCCACTACCAGCTGCCCAGAGGAGTACAAGAACAAATCAGACATATTGTGACATTTTTCAACAATTGTCTTCCGATCTCCAGTGAATTCCATCTCAGGATGTTCTGGCCCAGATCTGCTATCTTTGTATTCAACAGCTCCCGAGGGATTTTCTTTATTGAATTCATCAAATTGTTTTAGCATCTTCACTATA
Source organism: Chlamydotis macqueenii (assembly GCF_036417535.1). Classification (NCBI taxonomy): domain Eukaryota; kingdom Metazoa; phylum Chordata; class Aves; order Otidiformes; family Otididae; genus Chlamydotis; species Chlamydotis macqueenii. The sequence continues at coordinate 137,454,283 of NC_141556.1, forward strand.
TATGGTGAAGATCTTTATCTATACACTTTGAAAAGTATTACCTTTTGTTTTGAGCCTTTGTGCTATTACCAGTTGATGCCTCCTATCTGCTGTGCTAAAGGAAACTGATTATTCTCCATCTTGTCCATGCAGTTGCACCGTATCGCCCCTCCATCCTTGTCGTGATGTGTTTTTTGTGATCTTCCCAGCCTTATGGAGGACAAAATCTCCTCTTTATTTCACTCAACTTGGTCTGAAGTGATCATTGCCCCACATTCACCATGATGCCTGACCAACAAATTAGAAAACAGGGTTAGATAAGTCCTCAGTAGTCTATCCTTTCCGAAATGAAGGCAAAAATACAATTCAATGGTTTATTTTAGCCTTTGGTGCATGTTTCATCTGCTGTAGATGTGCATGGAGGTGTTGAATCTCAGAACCCCCAAAGGCTACCAGTTCAGAAAAGCAGAATTCCTTACAGAATTCACCAGTATGCCCAGATCAGAAAAACACAGCCGTAGTACTATTACATTAATGTTATAGGAGTACTACATTCATAATCACAATAGTTCCACTTGTATAGCTGTCATTGATATTTGTTCAGGGATTTTTTTTTTTTGTTGGGTTTTGTTGTTTGTAGCTTTTTTTTTTTTAATTATTATTTATTCTGGACAGCACTGCCAACCCAGCTGAATGGATACTGTTATTTTAAGCCAACAACACCCTCAGAAATCAAGTCAATATTTTATAGTGGTGTAGAAGATCATTGCTAGATGCAGGATATATGCAAAGAATTTCTAATTTCTTTAATGTCTAATGTTCAAAACAGCAAAATAAAAAAAAAAGAAAAATTAGTTTGATGCTTATCCTTTGTAATTTTTGTCCTCCATCATAGTGAACATTTGTCCTCCCTTGGTGAATATCGCCTCACCAAAACTACCTAGACAAATTACATAGGCAGAAGACTTCTGTGTGCTCTGAGAGCTTTTAAAATTGAGATATCCTCAAGTTCTTGTTAACTTTACTATAACGTTTACATTTAAACTGACCTCCAGAGATTATTTTTTAAATATAGTTGGCTTAATATTCTCAGTGGATCACATATGTTAAGGAAAGTTTAAATGATCGTTTTGGCTGCTTAGAATTTTTTTCCAGTGTTTAAAACCCTGTAATTGGCTTTTAAAATATAATTCTAAGATCTCTCAGCCCTTTAAAACCAAACTTGTAAAATCAAGGCTCTTTTATTTTATTTTAACTTTATTATAGGAAAATCTGCAAGTTTCTGTAATGCCTAGTATTGTAAAAACCATATTGATATAGCAATAATAGAGACTAAGGAAAAGCATCTGCTGAGCTCACTATATTGAGTTAAGATCAGTATCCAGCAGTGAGCTTCTGTCACTAAACAGAGCAATCTGGTACGAAGTTACAAATCTAGTTTTTTATTCATTAATTGATCCAATACCTCATCTGCACAGAAAATTCCTTATGTCAAGGTCAGTACCCTCAAAACAGTTCGATGCTAGGGAGATCTGTGCTGAATTACTCCTTGTTTCGTGCCAATATATAAAGTTGAAGATTTGGTCCGTCTCCAAGCAGAGAGAGCTTCTCTTGTGTGCCCCTCTAGAAAAGCAAATGTATTTTCCTCTCTGTTAACTCTGCCAGCAATATAGGCATCTCGCTTTGGAAGCTCTGGGTTTTTATATCCAAGTTATACACTTTGAATTGCCTGAAGAAAATAATGAAGATACTACCCTTTTGTAATATGTGTTATAAACAGCTGCCCATCATCAGAAAGAGTTAAGAATTCTGTGGCAAAGGCAGGGTATCAACCCAGTTCTCTGGGGCGGGAGGCAGCTGATTTAATCACCAGACTTTCTCTTTGCACAGTGTCTTGCCTCGTTCATGAAACACTTCCAGCTTTTGGGATGCAAAAGTGAAAAAATGGAAAGTTCTATCAAAACTCAAGTTGAAAGGTTTAAAACAACACTGAACATGCAGCTGAAGAGACCTTCCTGGATGACCAGCATGGCACTGGCCAGTGCCACTGACATTAGACTCTACGGGTCCAAGGGCCACGTGTGTTTTCTTCACAAGCTCTGACACTGGGATTGGCAGAGGGAAATTTCCATGGGGGAAAGTTCAGGGACTGCTGCTTTTTCCTTTTAGCAGTTGCCAATATCCTGCAGACATCCAGTTGAAAGATGGAAAGGGGGCTGCCACACACAGCTTCCAGGCCTAGCTGTCCTAAAGAGGAGAGCTGCATCCTAAAATATTCCTTGGTTTGTAGGTCTCAGACATCAGTTCTGCCAGTCTTTGACATGACTAGGGGAAACCAAATCTGCAGTCCATTAAATGTTTCATGGAATTGAATCAACAAAAAAGTCAAACCAAACAAAAAAAATAAACTCAAACACTACGTGCGATGTCACTAAAGTTTGGCGAGATATAATTTTAATCTGTGCCTGAATTGAAGATTATGGATTATACTGACTTAATTTCATTATTAGATCTGATAGAACAATAGGGAGGTCATACAGGGAAAAAAATAAAAAAGAAAGCATTAATTGACAATGCTATTCAGAATGTGCTAATTGTGTGCATGAAAGCTGTGGTAGTCCATTGAATCTTCCTGTTGCCATCCAGCTGGCATACATTAATAGTATGTGCTTTTCCATAACCACTGCTGAAGTTTTGGTCAGCATATTTAGGATATCCTATATTCTGCTGTGAGAATAAAGGATAGTCTAGAAAATGAGCAATGACCATTTCAGGTGGTGTTCTCTTTTCCGTTGTGAGATTCCTGACTGTGGTTTTTTTGTTTGCCATGGCTGTCAACATTATGATGAAGTTTAAGGACCTCACTGTACAAAATATGCCCCTTGAAGCATATGTCAGTGGTATGCTTTAGGGCTGAAATAGTAGAATTTTGCTTTTGGCTGGAAAAACTTATAAATTATGTTTTCCTTTCCACAGAGGTTATTCCAATACATTAATTTTTTTTTTTCTGCAAGCCAGACTGCATATGATCTAGGTTAATGGCAGCTAATTTTCCTAATATCATTACCCTTTGGGAGTATCATTTTACTAGAAGTAAAATGACATACAATCCCTCCCCCCAACACCACCATTATTTATTACTGCTCTATTAATAGATCCTGTAACGTGGTTTTATTAACAAAAGATACAACTGCATATTTGGTAGTAATTCTCTTGATATCAAGGCAAAAAGCCACAAGATTAGAATCATATTTTCTCAAAAACACTTTCTAACAATAGATAGAATTCACACCAAAGAACATCTTGCTAAGAATAGATGGAATTATTGTGTAAAAATGCTTCATGCACAATGGAAAAAATTCCAATAATTTTGGCTGGGAGGCTACAACAATTTGTGACAAAAAGAAAACGATGCTGTCACAAGCACAGAAAAATGTTTCAGCTCTGCTAGGGTGCTGCTTGATTGCTCACTCCCAGCTAAGCGTTTTACACTCTTTTGGCAGAACTTAACCTTTGTAAAAATTTGGTACTTTTAGGTAGTTGTCTATCTCCTACCTTAAAAATGTTGGTGTGACTACCATACATGAATGAAAACAGAGATTACTTTTTCTTTGGATTATTGATATTTTGAGTGTGTATCATCCCAGTGTAACTTGCCTTGAAGAGGAGGAGGGCTTCAGTAGTATCTTCAAAGCTATCCCACTAACCCTCCCTTGATGATATCTGCACAAAGTCTGACTGCAGTTAGAAGGCCAGTGTGCTATGGCTGTGTATTACACTGACTAATACTGTATCACACTTTACTTATACATGTCTGTCCTGACTTTTCAAGCTCCTTTTTTTTCAGCAGAATAGGATCCTACCATTCTTAAACTCTAGTCCATAAGTAGCATGATCAGCAACAGCAGTTTCTTCCTTCTCAGTTTTGGCATCCCCTTATACCTGGGAGAAAAAAAGTCCGATGTCTTTAGTTTAGAGCTATGCTGTGTTTTTCAAGGGTGACACAAATCACATTATCCCATTGCTATTACCATGACAAGGGACAGTATGTTAGGGCATAGTCAACATACAAGAAACGTGCATGTTTCACGTAATGTGAACATATGACTTGAACAAATCACTCCTCGACACAGCTGCAACATCCTAACCAAAGCGAACAGGCTCACCTCCAGCTCCAGCCATACCACACTGAGCGAAGCACTTGCGAGCAAGAGCCCACTACCCGCACCATGCAGAAAGGCAATGCTCCACGCTGCTGCGTGCCCCAACTCCCCTTTGCCTTGTGCCCCCACGAGCACAAGAACCGAAAGCCAGGCAGCTCTGCCGGGGCTGTGAAAGCGGGACCTGCGCTGCAAGTCACTGACCCAGCGGTCTGGCTCCGTAGCAGCGCTGGCAGCCAGCTGGGTGAATCTCAGTCTCAGCAGGAAGGCCTGATTTTGATTTAGTAAGCCTTTCCTCTGCCAAAGCAGCTACATGTTAATGTCTCAATGTACCCCATTCAGAGAAATGTAAAGCCTGTAGGAAAAAAAAAGGTACTTTTTATTAATACATTCTCATTTAGATGTATTTTATTTAAATATTTTCTTAATTTCATTTTGGACTTGTCTACCCATAAATTTGAAATCATCTAATGAAATATTTTCCTGGCAGTTCAAACAAAATGTGTAGGTCTGAGTGTCGACGGGGCCATGGCATCACAAGTCCTGCTATGTTATACAGCTGATACGAGGGTTAAGTTTAAAGTTCCCTGGAGGACATACCTTCAGAAGATAGCTTAATTCCCTTTTTCCAGAAATCATGGTGGTTTTTTCCATGGAAATTTCTTGGTGTTCAATATCTTATCTCATCCTGTGTGCAAAGCACTCCTGCATTTCAAAATCTTTTTTAGAGTAATGTCTGGAAGCCGAATTTCCCTCCATTGGTTTGCGGCTTGAACCTTCACTTCCTGTATTAGCCACAAAATGCAGAACTGCCTCTTTAAAAAGAAAAAAAAAAAGTCAGCAAGCATAGCTTGCAGTGATTTTTATGTTCTTTCACATTTTCCTGCCACACTTCCTTTATTTTTGTCTGTTATTAGGTTAATTGTAATTTCATCTGGCTTAGGCATCTGTCCTTTTGTTTGTCTTTTCTGTACGATGCATACCAATGGCACTGCATAAGGACCAGTACAAGTGTGTTTATGTTAATAACAACAAGCATACAAGGAATTGTTCTATGTCAGGTGCTATCGTACAGCGTCCCATTAAAAGGACAGATTACCAGTGAACACCGAACACCTGTTTTTCGCATTCTTTAGTAAATGACTAATGTTTATATACAAAGAGAAGGTGACCTCAATTGCAAGCTGTAGCAGCTGGCAATCACATTGCCAAATCCTTGCAAATGTTAGCCAGTTAGCAAAAACAACAATTTTCTTTTGGTGACCTAACTCAAAGATTACCTATACGCATAGGATTGCAGGCCAAAACGCTTCCTGCAGCCAGCTGCTGGCACCAAGTGTGCCTCATCAATCGATAGCTAAGGTGGCGTGATCACAGGATTTATCTCGACAGAAGACTTCACAGGTTATCAGAGAAAGAGGAGAAAGATCCCGTGTGTAAGCAAAGCAAAGCTGTACAGGGTCCCTAGAGGAGGAGCAAACCCAATTTCCTGCCTGGCTGAGATGGAGGGCAGGCGGAAAGGAGGAGGAAAGGAGATACTTCCATTGTTTACAACAGAATAGAAATTCCAGCTTGCAGAGACCAAGAGGCAGAGACCTAAAAAGACGTAATGACATTCCTCCTGCCTCACGTGTTCACCTCCAACTGCTCTTTGAGAAATATTTCCATAAATACCTTCCCTGATGAAAAGGTGAAAAGTATTCCTAATCTTCCCACAAAACATGCACAGAACACGAGTATCTGAACAACACACATTTCTAGAGGGAAGAATATTTAATTGACATGAAAACCAAGGCAGCACACTACATTATATTCAACAGACACCTCTAGTTTGGAGGGAAACAGATTTTCCATATACCTACCCAAATTATGCCAGAGGCAGAGATAGAGTTTATGATTCACAAAGCACAGCCTCTGGTTTGCCTGCTCGTGGTACTGCAGGTTAAAAGCCAGCACAGTTACGATGAGAGAAACCAGCTCTCTTTTCAATGAAATCGCTTGTATTACAAGGAAACATTCCCAAGTCTTTATGAAAGCTGAAGAGCCAAACAGATTCTTATGGCAGCATTGAAGTAAAAACCAATGTATCACTTATTATTGTTACATACATTCCAATTAAAAGTAAACCAATTTAATTACCAATATTGATTGTAAATTTTTCTTTCCCGGCTGTAATTAAATGAAATCTTTTGAATGTGTTGCAACGTTGTCCAGAGTCCTACAAATTGTTCAACAGGAACTTTACTCATTCATATCCATGAAGCTGCCCACTCACATGGCCTATGCATTTTGGTCATCAATCCATATTTGAAAATTATGAACAAGGCATATAAGTTCTACCTATTTCATAGTTCTGTTTGTTGTTTTAATTCAGTATTTTATATGACATGTTTTATCATCTTTCATAGCATTGTATTTACTGAAAGCTGCCTATATATAGGTCTAACATCTTTTCTTAGAATTAATTTCACTTTAAGTTCTTTCTTTCCATCACAATCTATTTTGGAACCCAGACAAAGCCTGAAAATTTTCAGCCAGAAACAATGTTTATGTCACTAGGTAGGGCACAACACATCCTGTGTACACACAGGAACTCCCTCTTGCTGCACAGTATTGCAATTTCTTCCCAGCTTTGTAGATCTTTATTAGAAAGTAGATTTATGGGTAATGCTTATCCAAATGAGAGCTGTCATGAGAGCATCTGAGTTAAATTAGGTGTAGCAACATTCAAGTCTTGCATAGCTAGTTTTGCCTTCTGTCTTATATTGCTTATCAATGTTACGTGCTAAGGAGTTTCCCTTTTCCACTCTAGTTGAATTTTCAGTTTTTCTTTTAGATAAAAACCTGAAAGCTAGAATGGAAGCAAACTTAAAGATTTGGGTGTCCAATATTGATTTCCAGTCAAAGAAAAAGAAAAGCTTCTGGCCAAAACCAGTTGAGAACCAATCACCCCTAAATCTTTTGAAAAATCGCAGCCCAAACAGTGTGTGAGTACAGTGTCCTATGCAGCTAGCCTCCTCTCCCAGCTTCCTTAAATCTGTGTGGAATGACACCAGCTCTAGTAGCATGTGTCTAAATGGTAGAGCAAAGGGCAACTTACTAACTGTCTTTGGTAGTTGTAAGACTTCTGCATTGTTGTGTCATCTTAGTTCTTAATATCTAATTATATAAATCCTTCTGAATGTTTATCACACAGTTTAAAGTGGATGGGATACTCTGCTACTCGCATACTTAATGATAGATTTTAAAGTAGAGAGGGTATTAAAAATCAGGTGTTTCCTACCTAGTCAAGGCTCTTTCTAGTTGTGTATGTGAGAGAACCACAAGTTATTTTTAAATAAAAAGCTGTTTTTTTTTTTCTCTTTCTATAAATTCTCCAAAGGAAGGAAGTCTTTACCAGAAGGCTTCTCGGGTTGGTTTCCTTTTACTGGCATAAGAAATGCAATCTGATGGTTTACCTTGAAACTGAATCCAAACGTCTCATCACTGCCTGTCCAGGCCCTCCTCCACATTGACTTTATCGGCCAGATTAAAATGTGAACAACCTGAAATGTTCATAAGAGTGATACACAGGGTATTTTTCAGGACACATTTTTTGTAATGTCTGCTCTCCCATACTGTGAGAGATGTGGCACCACTGTGGAGGGGAGATTACCAAACAATGTTAAGCACCAGAAAAATTAAAGAGAGAAAGGAGAAAAACTTCTCTGGCAGTAGGAAACTGAGGTCTTCAGAAGACAAAGATTGTCTTTCGAACTTAAAAACTGAAAAAGAAAAAAGTCTTTCACAATAATTGTAATTATTTTTGCCACAGTAGTGTAATCTAGTCATAAAAAAAAATTGCTGTAAAATAAACATACCCTTTGAAGCTACACCAATAAATTATCATGCAAGTGACTGTCTCTCAGCCCAGGCTGCAGTAGGCAGAGTGGTCTACCATGTCACTGTACTCAACTGCAGTTTCCAGGACAACTAAACCAGAACTACAGTACGGCATTGCTCCTGTACTAGACCCGCGCCTCTAAGCTTCATTCTCAGTGTAACAAAGTAGAACCTTGGAAACGTGATATGTAAATTTAATTCTGCCCTGTGATATACACATAGCAGTACCTTCTCTTGTAATGTGGGAACTTATGCTTTTCAAGTGATACTAACATCCTTTTACCACATCAGAGTAGCATTGTGCCGTATGGGAACAGAGCAAGCACCCTAGGAGGGCTCCAGCTCAATACGGCATGCCAGTATTGCACAGTTCAGCAAGCTTCAGGGTAACCAGAGTCAGATGAATTTCTGAAATTGATTTTCTAGAAGTGCTAGAACTTCAAAAGGCATTGATATGTCAGAAAAAAAATGTTACGGCATCAGGGGCATCTTTATTCCCCTTCCTGCAAATGCTAAATTTGGCCTCAAGAAACACTTTGTGAACATCAGTAGTAAAAAAATGTCACTGTGCTCAAAGGAAAAAATAATACAGCTCAAGTTTGTTAAACCATGTAATATTTTTTCGGGGAAAAAAAACCTTTATTGAATGAATACAACTAACAAACCTTGCACCATATGCTGCAAAAATTCAATGAAACAACACAAGGAATGAAAAAAAAAAAAGGATGGTATTAATTAAATAATTTGGATTATGAAAAAAAGAGCTAGAGCGATGTAGAGGGTTTATCACATCTGTCCTGCATCAAAACCAGTTCTCTAGCACCTTGGCTGCACACCTCGTGAGAAATGTTTCTGAAAGCCGCTCTGGGACACCTCCAGCGATGCACGCTCACACCCTGCCTCGCCTTGTCTTTGCTGGTGGGGGGGTACAACAAATCACCTTAAAAACCTCCTCTGTCTGGGCAAGTACTCTGGTCTCCCCTTGTCGTGTTTGTAGGCAGCGGAGAGAGGCAGCCTCCTGAGTAAAACCATTTTTGGGGTAGGACATCCAGAGGAAGCTCTCTATGAATGAAGCTGCTCCGTCTCCTTACCCAGAGGCAGAGGCCTGGGCAGCTGAAGCCCGTTGGGAGTGCACCCTCCATGTGCCCACCCGGGCCTGCGCCTCCCTCGCTCCTTCTCCATCCAGAAAGAGCTGCTTTCCTTCCCGTTTGGGCCGTACCGCTCCGCCAGGCCTGGACAGGGACAAAGCAACCGCCATAACGGCATTTATTTACTGGGGCGTGCTGCAAGTTTAGCGCTTTGCTAAAATGTCTGCCACGGGTAGGCCTACGAAGGGTTAAATCCACCTTCCCCGTTCTGACGGCCGGGCTGGAAGTGCGACGGTACGGGCGGCACCGCTGTGCCCTACCGGTAACACCGGCGGGGCGCGCCGGGGCGGGGGGGGGGCGCCCGCCGGCCGGTCCCCCGAGAGGGGGCGCCCCTTCCCCCTCCCCCCGCCTCGCCGCTTCACCATGGCGCCCTCTGCCGGCTGCTGGCAGCGCGGCGCCGAGGACCGTTGGGGCCCCCCGTCATCCCGGGCCTCCTCCGGTTCGCAGTTCCTTTTTTTTATTTATTTAATTTTTTTTTTTTTTTTTTTTTTTTTTTTGCCAGAAGCCACCCAGCGCCTGCAGAGAGCTCTGCACTGCTGGAGTGCCCAGCCCACCACGCTTGGCCAGAGGAGAGCAGTGCGTTGAAGCCAAGGGTGCTGAGGTCCCCGAGACCCCCTGACACGTTACACCGTGTCCTTTGCGTAGGCTTTTCTCTTGGATCTGTCCATTTCTTCTGCACTCAACATCCCAATTATTAACCACACCTATGGTTTGAAGGCAAGCTTTGCTTTCTCAGCTGTAGACCCCTCATCAGGCCGCCATAGGATGCTCTGCGTAGGCCTTGTGTCTGTCTTTCTCAAGCGATCTTACCAACTCGCTTCCCTTGCCATCTTGCATGTGACAGCAACCTTTAATTCTGTTGCTGCTGATATGCCTGCTTTCTTTCTTCTTTGCCCCGTTCACAAACATGCGCGGTGCAGGCTGTCCACACCTTTTTGTGACCCTGAGTCTGGTTGTTGCTCAAAACAGAAGTGCCACAGGGCACTGCCACCGTCAGCTCCCAGTCAAACCCTGGAGGGACATCCCAAATGACCTGGCCCTCCTGGGAGTCCTTTTGTCTGGGGAGGAAGGCCCACATAATGACTTTTGGGAAATCGTTGTCACAGCAACTGCTTTCCCCTAGAGTATGTTGGGACCGCACTACCCTTGGGGTAACAGGGAGCAGGTGCAAAACTTTTGGATGCAGAAGTGGATAGCTGAGACCATTGGCCATCAGCTGGAGTTGCAGCATTGTAGTCAGTGAATGAGCTGTTGATGGGCAGCATGGGAGCTCTGAAGTGCAGTTATGCCCTCTGGAGAACTGCAACCCCTCCATGTCTACCAGTGTGGCTGGTCAGTGCAGGCAAAGCTGCGGTTGTAAAACCAAACTCCAAAGGCTCTGCATTCAGATAACGTGAGTGGGAGATGCTGATGAGATGACACCACTCTTGCTTTCCATGGCTGCCCACAAGGATGAATCCCTTTTTAAGGGATAACAGCCCTGACCAACAGAACAGCGATACCCACTGCACCTCTGAAAACACTGGATAGATCATCTGGTGCATATTTAGAGTGACTCTTTTGATTTAGCTTTCTCAGAAATGAAGTGAGTTCACACTTACCAAAACCTCTCTGCAATACAAAACAATGCTAGTCATATGCGACATATGTGACTTCGCATTGACTTGCATGTTTACAATAACGTTTGCCACGTTCTGGGTATGTCAGAGTGGTTACTCATGCATCCTAGTGCCCACCCGCTGAACTCCCAGCTGGTTTGCTTACTGAATTGTTGGCAGATGTGTACCTCCCCTTGCAAGTTCAGTTAAAGGCAAGAAAATGAAGGGCTAAGCCTACCTCCTTTTACTTTACTATGAAGACCAGGGTTGTGACTTACCTGCAAAAAAGAAGGCAGGTACAATGGGCTCACAAGCATGCTGCCTAAGCTTCCGTGTGCCCTTTTCTGCAGCCCCCTTGCACGTGCCTTTGGGGCAGTCCTGAAGAAACTGCAGAATCTTAGTGGCAACTCACATAAACCACTCTAGGACAATCCCTTTCCCGACAGACAAAGTTTATTAGTGCATTTTTCTAATCCTGATACATTCTGAAAGATAAAAATAAACACTAAGTTGCATTTGTGGACATGTACATGAGCTAAGTCATGGAAGGTAAGGCTAGCCTAAAAACCTGCAAATATTTGACATGGCCATCGTGGACAATATTTCCCTCATTCCAATCTTCGCAAGCTTGCCTACTTGATGACATTTCTGAGATTTGCAGTCCTTGCTTTTAAAGAGCACTCTCTACTGATTTCTTGTGCTTTTAAATTTCGAGTTTACCTGCTTTTATGAAGTGCCACAACAAATTTATGCATCAAGTTTTTCATCCCAAAGTGTGGACATCAAGAGGTACAAAGTCTGCACATGAACCAGACATCATCAAGAAAATAAACACCTACCCCTTCTTTCACTTTTAAAAACCTTTTTTTTTAATTTTAGTAAAAGGATAACTTGACAGAGAAGGCAACAGCTGAAAGTAAATGCCAGCTGTAGAGCTAAACAATTCTTCACATGGCTATAGCTTATAACTTTGTCAATCAATAATAATATATTATTTTCAAAGACAATTTAATGAGATGCTGGGTCTAGAATAGCATGTAAAATATCACCATCCATTAACTTTAATGATGTAAAGGCATTTAGTCTTTTAGTATTTGTACATGCCTACAGGTGTCAGATTGGAATTTGGTGAGACCAGGCAAACGTGTGGCCTCGATAGGGGATAATGCCCTGCAGGAGGCAGTAGGACACACAGCACTCGCTAGAGAACACCCAAAATTGGTTTCTCTTCCCAATCATGGAGGTGCATGGAGTGACAGAATTTGCTTACTCACACTGTAGATACATTTAAGGGCATAATGTAAAGAACTTTAATGAAAGCAACAGATAAGAGGCCAAAGCTTTTTAAAGCCTTAAAACAACATAACATATGAGCTACCATTCCGTCTTCTGTCAAGCACGGATATTCTTCACTTTGTTATTTCATTTCCAGAGATTTTGAAACTGCAGTTTTAAAGATGCAGTTTGAAACTGGCTAGCCAAACTACAGATAAATATTTTCTCCATGAACTGCTGAAAGATCCATGATAGCCCTTGCATATGTACAATTTTGCCTTCGAAGATATCCAACAGCAATGTGGCAGATGTTAGTCTCAGGTTTTTGTTGTAGAAGTTCTTTTAGAAATGCAAGATATTTCACACAGACAGTCCCAGAGTAGCTATCGGTACAAATACTTTCTTTAAGCATCATGAATCAATTGATAACCCAGAGCTACAAGGAGGATAGGTTTATTGTGAGTTGAGAGAAATAATTTTCTTTTTTGTTGTTGTTGTTCGCAAGAGCTCAAATTTAGAATATTTTATTGGTAGAATGTACCCTATTAAAAAAAAAAATCTGCCAAAGATCATGAAAACTCTACTTATGAATGCCATAATACTAAAAATGAAATCAATAGAAACAGTATCCCCAGCTTGCTGAAGAGAATCTCTCCTCCTGAGCTGGAGGACAATTTGAATTCAGGAGAAAAAGAAATGCCCTGATTTTTAACTACTAATTGAACTCAAGATTACTAGCATTAAAACAACATTGCTGGGAATGGTGTTTAGGATTCTTCCTGCTAGACAAAATGTGATATATTTTTGAAACTCTTTGTCAGAGATGTTCTACAGAGCAAAGAGGCTCAAATGTATCACTACTATCTCCATGGCAGCAGCTAGCATAGGGCAGTCTTGGTGGGCAGTAGTTTCTGCGGAGGTAGGAGAAATACAACACAAATGACAAAAACTTTTAGAAGAGTGATTTCAAGTAACATGGGGCTTTCCAGAGTCTGAACCATAAAACTTTTGCAGATGAGCTGAAAGTAGCATCCTCAGTATACCATAGTTTCTGTTCTATGGGAAGCATTAATGTTATACACAAACCCCACCTTAACATACGGAAAGACATTCCAGTGAAGCAATATAAAAATGATGGACAAGAAATTTTTACCCTGAAGGTGATCAGCTGTTGCCACATTTTTGTCTGGTTTGATACTGGCTGTGCAGAAAACTAAACATTCCCTGAAAAGCCCAGTGCATGCAATGAGTATGAATTTGCAGAATAAAAGGTCTGAGTTCTGGGGTGGTCCAAAGTCAAAGTTGTACTTTTTGTGTCCTGCAAAAGTTAATGATGCCTGAAGTTCTGTATTGAGCAAGAGCCCAAGACTTTTCCTGGCCAGGTAGGTAAGTCCTGCTGAAGCCCCACTAGACTCTAGAAAAATGAACCATCCACCTCTGGAATATCCTAAAACCCAGCAGCTGCAGACAGAGCACATTTGACTGTCATCAAGACAATACAGCCCCTCACAACATACAGTGGCAGCTACTTCGAAAAATGACTGCAAGGACGTTAATCACCGTTTTCTATCATAAGAGCACATTTCTTTTAAAAGTGAGTGACCTGGGTTCAAGGCCCTCCTTTATCTTAAGCAATGAGACAGGTTCTGTGGTTAGCACTGATGAGCCCCCAGCTGTGCAGCCAAGCTTTTTTGTATGATCAAAGTCTTGCTTTTTTTTTTTTTTTTCTGTTGCTGGGTGACTCAGATTCATCAGAAGGAAAAGAGGAGTAGGATGTCCCCAGAGTTTCCAGACATTTAACCCTGCATGGTACTTTGCGCTGCGCATAAAGTTTGAAGGTGGTTAGTTTTTTTTAAAATCCCACTGCAGAAGAAGATTTTGTTTTATTCCTATTCACTGTACTGGGAACAAAGCTGTAAAAACTCAGGTTTCTGGGTGTGTTGGTTTTGTTTAGTGGGGGGTGCTACAGTAGCAGCTTCTGCTAGAATTTTCCCCTTTGTCCGGTGGACTTGGTCGGGTCTAGGGCGGACCCACCACTGGCCAGGGCCAAGCCAATTGGTAACAGCGATAACACCTCTGTGATAATGTATTTAAGAAGGGGAAAAATAAAATAATAATAAAAAAAAGAAGTGAAGAAGCAGAAGCAGGGGGCAGAGGGGGGGAGGCGTGAACCTTGTGGGCCTTGTGAGCCTCACCGTGTGGCCTCCCTCCAGGCTACAGTCTGGACCCGACTCGGCCCAGCCCAGCTGAGAGAAGAGAAGAGAGGAGATGTGAAGAGAACAGGAAAGGCGTCTGCCTGAGCCAGTTGTGAAGAATTTATTATGAGAGGAATGGCTGCAGACACCAAGGTCAGTGAAAAAGGAGGGAGAGAGGAGTAATGTTGCTCCTGACAAGAGTTCCCTGCAGCCCTTGGTGAAGACCATGGTGAAGCAGGCTGTCTCCCTGCAGCCCATGGAGGCCCACGGAGGAACAGAGATCCACCTGCAGCCCATGGAGGACCCCATGCCAGGGCAGGTGGAGGCCTGAAGGAGGCTGTGGCCCTGTGGAGGGCCCATGCTGGAGCAGCTGGTTCCAGAGGGACTGCACCCCATGGAAAAATGACTCATGCTGGAGTAGTTTGTGAAGGACTGCAGCCCATGAGAGGGACCCCATGCTGGAGCAGGGGAGGAATGTGAGGAGTTCTTCCCCTGAGGAGGAAGGAGCAGCATAAAGCGACATATGATAGACTGGCCATAACCCCCATTCCTCTTCCCCTCTGTGCTGCTCGGGGCAGGGGAAGGACATAGAGATAATTGAAATGAAGTTAAGCCAGGGAAGAGGGATGGGTGGGGGGAAGTTGTTTTTGTTCTCTTCCTTATTATCCTATTTTGTTTTTATTAATAATAATAAATAAATATTTTTTCCCCAAGGCGAGTCTGTTTTGCCCCTAACAATAACTTCAATGATCTTTCCCTGTCCTTATCTCAAATCTCAAGCCTTTTTCATATATTATCTCTCCTCCCTTCCCTCAGATGGTGGGGGGAGTGAGTGAGAGACTGCGTAGCTTGGTCCCGAGCAGGGCTAAACTACAATGCTGGGTTTCTAAAATTTGCATGTTAGAGGCTGTTAACATGTGGGCATCCAAACTTTTGTCTGAAATTGGCACTAAGACATTCTGTATCCCAGCCCAGGTCTCCAGCAGGTAAACCAAAGGAGTAATTTCAGGAGCTTGTAGCAATGATGAACTATTGCTTGATTTCACTTCAGTAGGCTGCGTCTATAAAAATCCTCAAATTACTGTCCTAAGATCTTAATTTAGATGTTTAACCTTTATCAAGGATCTGGACAAGGGGATCAAATGCACTCTAAGTGTGCAGATGACACCAAGTTTGGCTTGAGGGTAGGAAGGCTCTACAGATGGATTTGGACAAGGTGGATCGATGAGCTGAGGCCAATTGTAAGAGATTCAATAAGGCCAAGTCCCAGGTCCTACACTTGGGTCACAACAACCCCATGCAATGCTACAGGCTTAGGAAAGAGGGGCTTGAAAGCTGCCCAGTGGAAAACGACCTGGGGGTACTGGTCCATAGCCAGCTGAATATGAGCCAGCAGGGTGCCCAGGTGGCCCAGAAGGCCAAGAGCATCCTTGCTTGTATCAGGAACAGTGTGGCCAGCAGCAGTAGGGAAGTCATCATGCTCCTGTACTCGGCACTGGTGAGGCTTCATCTTGAATACTGTGTTTAGTTTTGGACCCCTCAGTACAAGAATGACATTGAGGTGCTAGAGTGTGTCCAGAAAAGAGCAATGAAGCTGGTGAAGGGTCTAGAGAACAAGTCTCAGGAGGAGCTGCTAAGAGAACTGGGATTGTTTAGTCTGGAGTAAAGAAGGCTGAGGGAAGACCTTATCACACTCTACAACTACCTGAAAGGAGGTTATAGTGAGGTGGTGCCAGTCTCTTCTCCTGGGTAACAAGTGATAAGGTGAGAGGAAATGGCCTCAAGCTGTGCCAGGGGAGGTTTAGATTAGATATTAGGAAAAAAATATTCACTGAAAGGGTTGTCAGGCATTGGAACAGGCTGCCCAAGGAAGTGGTTGAGTTACCATCCCTGGAGGCATTTAAAAGACATGTAGATGTGGAGCTTAGGGACATGGTTTAGTGGTGAACTTGGCAGCATTAAGTTGGACTCAATGACGTTTGAGGTCTTTTCCAACCTAAATTATTCTATTCTATTCTATTCTATTCTATTCTATTCTATTCTATTCTATTCTATTCTAAAATGATAAACTAATTTATTTAATCAACATTGAAATTGTTAAAGGAAGTAAATTTCCATTAAATGAATGTGGCAAGGAGCCATGGATGGCAATTGCAAGTCAACAGCACTGCAATTGCATCTGCGATCTAAAACAATTTCCTTCTGCAAGAATCCCTAGGCTTAAATCAGTTCTCTCAATAATAACCTTCCAGCCTTTCAGTCTAAAGAAGCAAAATTTAGCCCATCAGAAATACCTATAACAAAAAGAGGAAAAAGAATTCATTCAAAGTAAGAAAAGTATTCTTTGACAAGTGATCAGAAAAGGAGATTCAAATAACTAGCACTGACATCACAAATTACACATGGAGTTGGTTTTTTTTCATAATCCCATTGCCAGGTGGTTACTCTGAGAAGGCTGAACTAAGTTTTGTAGAGTTTTAAAGCATATTTACTCTTCATGTAAGTCTATTAAAGGACGAGACCCAGTTCCTCAACTAATATTATTTGGTTTCTTTTTATGATGTCAGCTGATAATCTTTTTCCCAGTGATGATTTGGTAGAAAGGCAGCCTGTCCTAAAACCAAACTGGTATCTGTAGCTACTTGCTTACTGCTCACTCTGAATGGTGTTAAATCACTGTTCCTTAGTTCAGCCATCCAGGTGTTGTCTGAGCAATGCAAACAATTTTCTGAGTACTTCACAGACATGAATGCATCTCCCAACAGTCATGCGTCTAGCCATGCACAATGATTAGATCACTTACCACAGGAGCTAGGTAACAGCATTTTTGTGGTTCCTAATCCAGACTTCGGTCACCAGCATCAATCTTCCAAAGTGGACTGATATAAAAACTTTTGTCATTTGTAAAAGCTTAAAAGCAGAAGGTAGTCTTATCAAATCTATCCACTCTGCTGTCAAATGTTTCTGCTTTAAAAGACAAAGAGATCTTTTTCTTTGGACTGTCTGCTTTTTTTTTTTTGTTTACTCACCATCACTGAGTTAATCGGAGAGAGCATTTGTAAAATACTGTGTTATCATGGGCTTCCTCTTCTGGCTTTCCAGTAACTGAGTACAATTTCTAAGATTTCGTGTAAACAATGGTTTAAACTGGCTTTGGAGTTAAATCTTCCTCTTGCAGCATAATTCATCAGACTGCAGTGAATGGACAGAGAAAGGTATTAGTTGAGAGAAACTAACATGGATATACTCACTCAGGATGAAGATGTTGGTCATCATTAATAAGATGTTTGCCATCCATTTACAAACCCCTGTAACTCCAAAGGTGAATTCCTGAGAAAGGCTTAGGCAGATGGCTACTAGTATGGGGACAGGAACTGCCAAGGCTCATGTATGCTGCAAAATATATTTTAGAATCATAGAATAGTTTGGATTGGAAGGGGCCTTCTAGAAACAACATGACTTGTAAATAGAATAATGGGGTAATTTAGGTGGTATAGATTTCTGATCGTTTTCTTTGAACTATCTAGTTTTCCTTTAGCTTAAACCATGACAGCATGTCCTTAGGCAGTTACATAGCGTATCAGAGCCTTCTTAGACTGGAATTAAAGAACAATCCTGCCATATGCTGAGTACTTTCCTAAATTTCCTTTGACTTCCATGATCAGACTCACTTTTCAGGCTAAAATTCCTCCTGACGTAGGGCATGGTCGATGTCAATGCTGTCTTCAACTGGGTTGATGACTAGCCTTTCAAACGAGAGAGCAGCACCTGATGGCAACACTGGAGACCTGGACTGACCATGGCAGCTAGAAAGACCCTGGAGGCACTGAAGATTGCCACCGACTTCAGTGGCTGTTTGTATCAGCTTTGAACATCAGCCTCCTCTTCTCCAGACTAAACAATCCCAGTTCTGTCAGCTGCTCCTCATAAGACTTGTGCTCTAGACCCTTGACCATCTTCGTTGCTCTTCTCTCCACACACTCCAGCAACTCAATGTCCTTCTTGTACTGAGGGGCCCAAAACTGAAAAATTGAACACAGTATTCGAGGTGCGGCCTCACCCGTGCTGAGTACAGGGGCTCAATCACTTCCCTACTCCTGCTGGCCACACTATTTCTGATGCAAGCCAGAATGCTGTTGACCTTCTGGGCCACATGGGCTCATGTTCAGACGGCTGTCACCCAGCACCACCAGGTCCCTTTCTGCTGCGCAGCTTTCCAGCCCCTCTTTCCTAAGCCTGTAGCGTTGCATGGGGTTGTTGTGACCCAAGTGCAGGACCTGGCACTTGGCCTTCTTGAACCTCTTAGAGTTCACCTTGTCCCATCAGTCCAGCCTGTCCAGATCCCTCTGTAGAGTCTTCCTACCCTTGAGCAGATCAACACTCCCACCCAATTTGGTGTCATCTGCACACTTACTGAGGGAGCACTCAATCCCCTCATCCAGATCATTGATAAAGATATTAAACAGAACTGGCCCCAGTACTGAGCCCTGGGGAACACCACTTGTGACCGACAAAAATAATTTGTTGCATACTTTATTTCTGTTCCCCTGGATTCAAACAGCAAATTCTGAATGTCATTGAAGAGGCACGGCTGAACCCAGAGAGTTCCTTGAGCAGATGAGGTCACTGGGTTGCTCTGTTTACCGTGTAGCCCTGCCTCACATTTCTCACAGGCATCTGAATCGTGTAGTATCAGAAGGAGCCTTGGCATCCAGCACAATAGCATGTTTATGTTAAAAAGAAAGGGTCCCACTCATGAGCGTCAGGACAAGGGCTGTAATCCCAGTAGGAGTGGCAGCACCGGCTTCCTGCGCCCCAGGCTTGTGTGGGGAGAAGGGGAAATGAGACACCATGGCTGCACGCTGCCGAACAGAAATTGCAGCTCATGGGGATTAACACACATACGCCAACAAACATTTTCAACATCCCCCCAGCTAGGAAAAAGCTGATACATGGATCTTGAGCACAGCCCTTATAAATATTTCTTAGAACAAAGCTTGTAGTTTATTCCTAGTACTCCCAGGTTTGTAGCAGCCAGTGAAAGCATCTGGTTTCCAGGGGGTAACGTCTTCACTGAGTCTGACTCTGTGACAGACCTTTATTCAAAAGTCCCTGGAGACTCTGCAGCAAGTGCTCAGGTTTCCCGGTTCCCAGCCGAGCAGAGCTGCGGGAGATGATGGAGGTGGTGTCGGTATGCTGTGCTTAGCACTGCTCTGGAGGTGACGCCCAGCATCCAGCCTGGCGTACCTGATGCTGACCAGCTGAAGGTAGTGCCAAACAGGGCACGATCCAGACACCTCTGGAAACTGCCACAGCCATGCCATAGGCAAATGCAGCCTAGGATGGATGCATTGTGGGAGAAAAAATAAGTACTGTACATTATTTTACTGTGGCGTTCAGCACATGCGGCTGCCACCTGCACTCAGTCCCTCGGGTCCCTGGTGTCCTCAGTGCTGCAGAAGGACGCAGTTCTCACCTCACTCACTGCCATCAAGGACTTTGCTGAAGCCAGTGTAGTTAGATGGGAGCATGGTGGGCCCTCTCTCTGCTCTTTTGCAGTGTTGCCTTCTCTATCATCTACCTCTTTTTAACTCTGCTTTTCTTCAGTTCATTTTTGCTTCTCTTTGAAACACGTGACTTCTACTTTCTTGTTGATCTGTTTTTCTGTATTTGACTCATCACTTGTTAGTCAGTCCTTCTGCCTGTTGTTGAAATTTTAATTAAGTTTTGATTATTGCAATGTCAGATAGTGATAATATTTTGTATTTTTTATAGTATGCTGGAATTTGCTTGTTTGTCCTTTTAACTCCCTTCTTTCCTTCCTTCTTTTCCCTTGCTGTCCCTCTTCCCCTCACCCCGTCCTTTCCCTTGTATGACACCATTCCTTTTCTACCTCTTGTCTGTTAGTAACAGCAAGACAGCTTCATACACCCAGGAGACTTCTGCATCCCTGAGTATGGCTTCGGAGTACAAACAAACCCCAATGGTTCAGCAGTTCTATTTCGGTGCCTTTAGTGGCTCCCATCATACTAATCTTTAATGTGTTTATCACTATAACTTTTTGTGAGTTGCTACTATCTTTATTTTAGAAATAGGAAACTGTTGTACAGAAAGACTGTGGATCAGACTTTACACATATTTGTTATACTAAAGCTCAGATGTAGATAAGGCTCTGAGGTCCACTGACATTAATTATTCCAAAAGTCGTATATGGACAGCTTAAGGTTTTCAGTAGGACTTTTGAAAGTCCCGTAAGTGGATGACCACATCTTTACATGGGCAAATCAGTAGAAATCTGGCTATAAGTAATTTCAAATTCACCCCAACTTTAGTCCTTTTTTTTTTTTTTGGCCATGGCTAGCTACTGGATATTATATAGTTCTTTTAGAGATAGATGAAATATTTCCATATTGGCCAGTTTTCCCATACCTTCAAACTGCTATTCAGCAATAGCACTGATATTTCCAGTCTCTTCCCCAAGCTGTGAATGCTTCATTTCCAGTTCCATAGCCTTCAGGGTTTCTAAGCACGTCTGTTGCGCGAGGGATTTTTCCCCCCCTCAATTTCAGTCAGACGGCAGCTGCGATACACCTACCTAGTGGCTGCAATGCCTCTAGTTTCCGTTTCCCATATGCTTTCTCTCCTACTTGCGACGTCTTTCCTGAGGCCATGTGGGGCAGGCTGGGTGGGCAGGTACAAGTTGTTCTCATCAGCTGATCTCAGGTATCTGATAATATTTTGGCAATGTTCATTCAAAGTGAGATCTATTTTTTTTACCTTTACCAACTTATTCCATAATGGGTCTGCATGTTCAGCTGCTGGAAACCAGCCTGCACGTGCAGTAACCTTGGACGATGCTGGGAATAAAATCTCACCGGTAATGTCTATGCTTCTTCAAAATATTGTTCTGGGAATGAACCTTGCACGTGATCTTTTCCACATATATCCCAAGGGAAAGAGGGTGACGTGACATTCTGTGAATTGGATCTTAACAGTGCATACTGCACCCCATTCCCAGTTATGAGCCGGTATTTATTGGTTTTATAATTTTGAGATGAGATTCACTTATGTTTTCTTGATTGGTGTATAGTTGGTTTTGACACAATAATTGAGAGCCAATACATTCCAAATCACTGTGTTAATTATGGAACAATCTCACCTCTCTCAAGCAAGGGAAACAAGTAAATTATTTGAGTAGTGGAAAGGGAATATTTTGGCTGAAAAATTTGTTTTTATGAGCCGATACTGGATCTGACAATGCAGATGTTGGCAAGAATTAAAGGAAACTCAGTTCATTTTGAAAAAGGTATATTTTCACAGAGAACACGTCTCGTGTGGGAACCTTTAATTTAACATACATTGGTTTCCTATTTTAAGAAAACAATTTGCTGTTAAACACTATGCCAGTCAGACTTATATGTTTTAAGCAAAACCTCTTTGTCCTGAAGTATTTTAATGGCCTAAAGAGCAGGAAATTGCCTGTGACATTTCAGTTTTTCCATTCGAAGGGAAAAATGGTCCAAGGTCTAAAAATAGCTGTCTCCTGAAAAACACCCTCCCTCTCATCATTGTAATATACCATAAGCCATGTGACAACAAAGACATTTCTTTCTGAGCCCAGCGTTGTTTTTAATCAGCTAAATCGGCAATTAAGACTGTCTTCATGTAAAACTGCTGACTTGAATAAAAATTTTGTTTACTGACTTAACCTGAATAATTTGGTGACCTACTCTACAGTATGATGTCTCCGGTTCCTCTCTCTGCCTTTACCTGAACACAAATGATGTTGGTCAGAACTGTATATTCACTTGGGGAGAAAATCTTGGTAGACTTTGTGCTATAGGTTTTTTTTACTATTACCCACTTTTCAGCTCCATCCACTATTTGAGCATCTGTCTTCGAGAGGAATAGTGAACATATATTCATACACAATTTGGTCTGCGGCCATGAATGGACAGGTGAGGTAGATGGAATGCATAAATAAGATTAACAAAACGCATCGTGTGGTGGATTAATGCCAAGGCGTGTGTTACGGAGGTCAAAGATGAATGCTTTATCATTATGCCTAGATACTCAGCAAAACTCAAAGGGAGTCTTGGTATTCAGATCATTCCCCCAGCAGTGAGTTCAGACATGTGAGTGAATCACAAGACACTTGTTTATTGTCAACTCAGAAAAAATAAAGCGAGACTGGTTTATGTGTAGACTGAGGCCAGCGTGGAGACATTCCTAGACAGGGTGGAGCCCACAAGGCAAGCGGTGCTGTCACTGGGGAGGCAGCAGGTCCCAGTCTGCACCGAAGCTGGAGACGGAGCTGTGCGATACGATCTTTTCGGTGGTGAAATTTGCTTAAGAGGTTCTTGCCCCCTATCTCTCTGTCTCAAGGCCCCGACAACTCACCCCTGTCTTTGCACTACAGCTTGCTGCCTGTCCTCAGTGTGGGGCCAGGGTATAGCATAGCTCCCTAAAGTAATCTAGGTTAAAAATAGCCTTCCAGAAAAGTTTTACATTTTTGAGTTTTAAACTGAAATCATTTCAGCTGCCTGATTTTACACACAACCCTAAAAATAGCTGTACAAGCACAACTGAAATGGTAACAAACTGACTTACTGAAAGGTAACTTAGCTTCTCGAATTCTGAAACAAATGTGTCATGAAAATATGCACAAAGAAACTATGCCTCCTTCCTGGTGAAGTAAAAGCATAGGAGCTTTACTGTCTTCCAACACCAAAATCTTCATGAATACGAACATTCACTAAAATTTAATGAATCACACAGCCTTGAGGGATCAAGATTAGACAAGCTTCATCCCATTGAAATCAATAGAAGTTTTGCCTCTCCCTTGTTTTGAGCTAAGATTTTTTTTTTTCCTCCTATCTTTTCTTCAGGGAAGGACTGAGAGTTTTAATATAGCCTGGTATTTGACCATAGACTAAGTTTTACCTATATTAACATACGATCTGGACCATGGGACTGTTGATAGACTTCTGACCTAGGAGGTACAGCAGGAAAGGACGCCAAGAGCTCCGTCTACATCACCCCTCTGTCCTGAAATAGGCTTAGTCTCACCTACAGTCTTCATGACACTATTTGTCTAAACTTATTTTTGACAAAAATGGTATTTTAAAAACCCATACCTCTCTATTCCAGTGTTTAGATGGGGAATTTCCTCCCCATCTAGCCCGCGTCTGACATAGCACTGGTGTTGTATAGCCACACACCAGGACAGATCAGCAGAATCCCCGGTGGAAGCAGCTGTGGCAGCAATGCAGAATCTTGGCCTGTGTCTGATGTTGCTTGTTGCTTTTTCTTTTAGCCGAGAAGAATAAACGTAAATTGAACCAAATCATTTAGTGACTATAGCTGAGAAATACAGTTGCGGTTATTGACATTTCTGTGTATATATGAACTCAAAACAAGTTGAAGAATCAGTCATTTTCTAGTAAAGTTCAAATTTCTTGCCAGGGAATATTGGTGGTTTCTTAGTGTGGGGAAAGGCTAGCGTAAACACATGGATAGATCTTTTTTTCCTTACAACTAGGATAAGATAAAATCTAATATTATTGTAGGCCGTGTGGGAAGAGATAACAGTTCTATTGACTTGCACGTTTGAAAACAAAACGTAGCAACATTGTGAAAGATGTATAATAGAAATCAAACTAGAAACAAAATAGAATAAGCAAGCTATTAAATCACTTGCCTTCATTGAAACACCACCTGAAAGTGCTTTACAGCATTGTAAACTGCCAAAAGATAAACCCTTGCAGCAGATGAAAAAATTACCAATTATGAGATAAGCCACTGTTTCAGAAGAGACTGGAAGACCAGAGTGGAAATGAAGGTGCTGTAGAGATTCTGTCTAGACAGTAGCTATGGCAAAGTCAAGACTGTGTGGAAGATCACAAAATCATGGAATGGTTAGAGTTGGAAGGTGTGGAGGAAAAAATTGGACTGCTAGGACAAGTTGAGGTAGTAATGAAGAAGCAAATTTCTTATATCTGTATATATGTCATGGGTTCGGTAAGGGTGAAACTTAAGGCAGAAATGAACAAATAACAGCAATCTTGATGGGACAAAGAGTGGCAATGTTAACCACGATCCTGGAGGAAAAGAAAAACAGAAAAAAAAAACATACTGAAAAAGAACCTGAGCCATTGTCTTTCTCATGAAAGTAAGAAAATGCAAAGTTTTCCAAAAGATTGAATTGCTTTTTGTTCTCTATCTCCAAATTTCAAAGACAGTAAAAGTATTTACCATCAGTCACAGCCAGAAGCAATAAGAACTGTTTTTCTGGTATTAAACCTTTTCTTGTAATGTACAAGAACTGTTACATTTTTGTTACATTTTCTTTTCTTCCTTCTCTAAATCCACGAGTGTTTTAGGAAATGGAGGACAATTAAAAGAGTAAAACTAAGTCACTTATATTCTTGTAGCATTTCTTTGAAAGTTTTTGTTGTACCTGTTTTCAACAGGTCATCTGTTTGTCAACACTGTTTACTCATTCCTCCCAAACTCTTTTTTTTTTTTTTTTAATTGCCCTTATTGCAGCATTTGGGACATTTCTTTTTTTCTCTATGTTTTTAATAGCACTGGCATATGAAATGACAGATTCATTTCACCTAACTTCATCTACCTCAGGTGAAGTTTCGTTGTGTATGCCAGAGTTAGCAACTGTAGCTCTTACAGCCATTACAGTGGGTTAAAAGAAACAGATTTTTAGGGAACATGTCTTCTTCCAGCCATTCTAGGCATCTATTTTGGAAAAAAAAAAGACTGGTTTTATATCTACACTGGCTATAAACAGAGCCTGAAGTGACCAGTCTAGATGTAGATGTCTACATCAAGTCAAATGAATCATACCCTGAAAGTTGTACTGAATATTCCCAGTTACCGAGAGCACTGATTTTGACAGCAGTTTTGTAATAACTTGCAAAAGTAGTTTCCGTCTTCTGCAATACCTTTGGATTCAGTGAAGCATCTGATGAAGAAGCAAACACTTGCAGACTTTTTGGCTCTGCCCAAGTGAGGAACTAAGTGCACACCTTGCCCACAGGCAAACATGTTGCAACAGAAAATGCAAATAGCTTAAAAGAAAAATAGAAACATTAAAGACACGGCTCTTTATATGCCCTAGAGGAAGAGGAGAAACTGGCAAGACCTTTGTAAGACAATTCAGGGAAGAGTCATTTGACACTACCTTGATGAAACTCCTATTATTGGTATTTAAAGTCTTGACTTGTCACAAATATACTTTGCTACAGATGCAATTAAATAATGGACAAAATAGTTTAGTACCAACAGGGAAACAAGTTCACATTTAATACGTGCCATTTCACATTATTCTAACAGGGCAGTTAATTCAGAGTCAGCTCTTTGAGCATGGTAAATATCTTACACAAAAAAATAAATTAATCAATAACATTTGTATATACGGAAGAGGACAACAGATAAAACTTAATCACAGTTGCTGCTCAACAGCAATGATCTCAAAGATGAATCTCTGGTCATATGTGACAATTAAGATGGTAATTCAGCTGGTTCATACTACGAAATAGTGTTGCTACTGTGGACTGAAACTAAATCCAGCAGTTTCTTGACTATGAAATCACTCGTGCTGCCATCCTTATGTCTTGACTGTGCTCTTGTTCTGAAATAGCATGGAGGGGATTTAACCTGTCAGGATTTCGTGATAGTGTCTGTGGTCACTGGAATTCTGTATGAGAGAGAAAAAGTCCCGCTTAGCAGCAGGAGGATGACAGCTACAATCCCGACAGGAATGGCAGCACCAGCTTCCTGTGCCGCTGGGCTGGAGGGCATGTAGTAAGAAGGAGGGAAAGCGATGCTCTGGTTGTGGGCTACAGAATAGAAGTTCCAGCTCACGGGAATGAGGACGCACAGACCAGCCAATATGTAGAAGAAGCCACCCATCAGGAAGAAACGGGTAATGAGAGTTTTGTGAGTGATTCCCATATAAACATTTCTCAGAGCAAGTATTGTGGCAGCCAGTCCCAGCAAGCCCGCGAACATGGCAATCAACATGAGACCCTGAGCAGCATAAATTTCATGGGGGATGGAGGAGTCATAGCCACTGAATTTATGGCAGAACTGTTCTTTATGGCCAGGAGAGATGTGAAGGTAACTGATGAAGCAGACTTTCCAAATCCCCACCCAGGCAATGCCGGAGGAGATGATGGTGGTGTTGTTCACGTGCCACACTCTCCATTCCACAATTCCCATTGAAACGGTGCACAGGATCCAGCCTACTGTACCCAGAGCAAAGGCGGCTAGCTGGAGGTGTGAGGTGCTGACCAGGGAGCTCATCCTCTGGAGGGCTTCTGCTCCATCACAGACACGGTTGCCATGCAAAGAGAGAGGCGCTGGAGAGAAACGCGGCATAAAATTACAAAGACAGTTATTATTTGGGTGAGTAGATGAACCTGTTTTTGAAAAAGAAAAATCAGGAGAGAATATGTGCAATATGTGTACAGAGGGAGGATGGTAGTCATCTTTCCCCAACTGTAATGAATTGCTGAGGTTTGATGTCCTTAGACAAATAACATCTTGGCTTTAATTCTGTATATTTTGCAGTATCACAAGGAGCAGAAAGGGTCTCTGATTAGCTCCCATTACAATCTCTATTTTACATTACCGAAAGGGAAATTCACATATTTTTCCAAGTTATTTTCTTCCTTAGTAATTAACTGTTATGTTCAAAGATCCTCACACACATGACATGTCATCAGGAGCCCTAGGGTCACTGGCTAGGAGAAACTAAATCTGACAAAATCCTCAGGATCCTCGTTGTTGCAAGAAATGCTGCAAAGCAGCCACAGAAGCCACACTCCTCTCCCCTGGCAGCTGGGGTTTCGGTGCAGCAGTCCTCCTTGAAAAGATTTCTGCTTTTCCGCTGCCCTTACAGAGGGTTGCTGGGACCAGTGTTAGACAGAAAACACCGTAGTTCAGAGGCGTGAGCAAATCCAGGCCACAAAATCTAATAACGACCACTGAACTTTGACCATTTTTAGATTATTTAACTGTGAATGCATTAGCAGAAATACTTGGATTAATCAGAAATCAGCTCTGTGCAGGGGCTGGAGCCTGGATGTGCTGTTTTTTCTTTCCCAGCCTCAAACTTTAACTGAGGTTTCTTTAGTGTTTTACTCTCACAAATCACACTTGTTCATAACTTACCCAACTTCTCCAGTTCAAATCATCCTACCACTGTGGTGGGAAAGATTTTAGTCATTTAGCCCAGCAAAAGATTTTAGGTTTGTTTGCTGACTGTACATTCTGAGTGCAAATTAGGGTTTATTCTAACAACAACGAAAAAAAATCTGTTAATTTCCCACATCTTTCACACAACCTTCTGAAAGATTAGAGGAATGATTTGTGATCAGAGAAGATCTGGCCTTGATTTTATTGTGTAGACCTGAAAGGTTCTATGGATCTTTGTATTTTATGAGTTATCTGAAATACCTTTTCTCCCGCTCCTATTTCATTCAAGACAGAAGAAATACTGTACCAAGTTCACTCCAATAACAAGAAGATAGATCTGCAACTGTGTTTTGTTACTAAAGCAATAAATGTTCTTTTTACTTATCTTAGCCTAACAGATTCAGTGATACAGTCTAGTTGCAAAAATCCAGCTGTGGGAATATTAAATAAAAAATATCTTCATAACAATATGGCCTTAACCAAACACTTTCCCGTCTTCTCATATCAGTGCCTACTGTATACTTACTTCAATTCCGAAGTTGATGCCAGTGAAAAGAGGATGGGACCAAGTGGTTTTTGATGCCAGCCAAACATGGCAACATCTGCAATTTTGTCATTTTGGCCTCCCAGTTCGTCTGAGGTCTGATTTCCTGTGGGACGTATAATTCTCCATTATTGCAAATGTACATTTAACTCTTTAAATTGGCAATTGCTCCAAATAGCTTCCTGTGTTTTTATCTACTTAAAATTAAGCCCATTTATAAATGCTATCTCGATCTGCTATGTTATTTACAAAGTCATTATAAACCCCCGTATCTAATTAACAGTGCTTACCAGCCATACAACATAGTAGCCCCACAGGAAATGATGAACAGTTTTCTTTCTGTCCCAGTTCCACATCAAAACAGTGTCATTTCTGTACCTCTCTCATGATGGGAAGATGGTGGACAGAAAAGAGTGTGATCAAAAGAGTCCTGCCCGGATTCACTTCTGCTTCTGTTTCAAGCAGTTGAGCACACAGAAGCCAAACCTGAACCATATTAAAATACCGTTTTTGTGCAGAGCCCTTATTTCTGTAATGCTTCTTGTATACATCATAAAAATTAATTTAAAAAACTTGCTGATATGAAGGTCATAAAAGATAGGCAAACAGGCTGGTCCATGTCCTTGAGAGCTGTTCAGAGTATGATTATCAGTGTATATCTTCATGGATTGCTTTTACTCACCTGTCTTTCCACAGAATTAAATGAGATCATATCTATGATTACTGAGTCCTCTATCAAACTGTCATATGCTAAGTTACTTAGAATGGTGTCCAGAATTGAATTATAAAATTAAAAATTAGGAAAAGAACTTTTTTTTTTTCCCATGAGATTCACAAAAACCACAGAACAAGTAAATATGCAGGATGAAAGAATTCACGAAGAATTACATGAAAATTCTGAAAGCATTGGAGAATAATCAGCTAACAAAGATGAACTTTAGGTGAGGTACCAAATGTCTAGACACAAAAAAATTGCTTATGTAGGAAATGATTCATTTTGGCTCATTTCTCCACACCCTGCCCCCTGGAACTTATTTGAACTGCCCTGATAGTATTGACTGACTTAGAGAAAAATCAAGGTAAAAAAGAAGTACTTTTGAGATCAATGACGAAATTGAATTACAGTTATCATACTTGCTTGTTTTGGAAAAACAGACAGAAGCCTGTATTTACAACCTTTTGGTATTAAGATTCATCAAGACAATAAGGAACAAAATATCAAGGTGAAATAGTTAGAGGAATTTGCTTGCCATATCAAAACATGCCAAAATTAAAACAAAGATCTAGTTCCTGATTCCAGCCTCTATCACTACGAATATTAATAAACACACTATAGGTATTGTTGGTATCATCAAATGAGAACAGATACATATCACTTGCCAGAAGCATTGATTTTAAGGCTAGGCCTTGGATAAGAACATATTCAGCCTCACGTTTCTGACACAAACCCTAAGCCTGAGCGCTGCCATGGGTCGCAGCACCCACAATTGCCTCGGGCGTGCTGTGGGACAGGGGCATCCCACGAGGCGGCCCAGCCACAGTCACGCTCTGTGGCGGACAAAGAGCATCAAGGTAACCCGTTTTCCCCCAAATGTAGCAAGATGAGATGCTTATTTTTCGGGACTACTGTGGCAAGCATTTCCAAACAGAAGACATTCTGCTTGCATATGCCAAGTAAAAAGTGAGCTGCAGAGGGCGTCTCCCTCCAGGATTTCACTCCTCAGCTGTTTGCTTGTTGTGGAACCTCAAGGAAGAAGGAAAGAAGGAGGAAACCTCCTGAGCTACAGGGCTCACAGCAGTGCTAGGCCTTAGCAGCCACAGCCATGGACCAACTCCTCGCCTCAGCAATCGGCTTCTGTGAGCGACATGGGGACTGGGGTCACACTGTGCGAGTCCCCATCTATGGGAGGATGTAGGCCCTGAATCTGGTTCCAATACCAGCAGTGCCCTTCCTATAGGTTTCAAAGAGAGAGGCATCTGTTTTGGAAAGGAAGGATTTGATCCATCACTAGCTTGCCATTTGCCCAAAAAAGCGAAGAAATTATTTTTTTTTTAGTAAACCTTTTGGTCCCTGTGCAAATGCCCTTTCCAGCCTTCTAAGAAAAGAGTGTGAAAGTTCAGTCCCTGCATGTTTAGACCTATATTGGATAAAATACAATTCAAAGCCCAGATCATATGGCAGTCTGTGCTAACATGGACAGCATTGGCATAATCTATTGGCTGGTTTCATGCTTTAGTAATTGTATAAATGTTTTGAATTAATTTAATTAGTATGGCAAGATTACCTATGATACCCTCTGAATAATCAGCTGGCATTACTGGCATACGGTTCCTGATTTGGAAGCTCACTCAGAGCTGCAGGTCTCAGCATTCCAAGTATGCTTACCAGCTCTTTCATGGAATGGAGGTAGCCTACAAAAGCAATCCTGCCAGGAGGAACATGCTAGGTTTATGTGGTGTGTACGCCAGTGGATGAAAAGCATGACCCTTTTCACCCAAAGAAGCAAGAGAAGCGTGTTAAGAGGCGGCTATGGTTCTATCTCTCGGTGTCCCATGATTTCATCAGTGTTTTCATTTAAAATTGATTCAGTCCAAACCAACAAGTGTTGCAGTAGCTTCTAAGGACAGTCTCCAGAAAGTCTAGAATCAATAGCTAAAAAAGGAGAACTGCTTCTACAGGCTTCTCACCTGGAAGTCCCTTGCTATCATTTTATCTCTTCTTCTTTCATTTCCTTCATTTGGAAGGGCTTTCCCTCCTGGATGTATTTTTAACTGAATACCCTACCTGAGTAAAAGCAAAATGTAAACTTGCTAGCATTCAATGGAAATTTGCACAGAGAAGACAGAAGCTAATGGTAAAAGGTGATACATGCTAGTGAATTCATCCAAATATAGAAACTTGAAGGATTGCACAGTGAATAGCTGTATATGAAAAGCGTGTTGAGCCATGCCCATATACTTCAGGGACAGAATGAAACAGGACTTTCCCCCTCTTAGCTACAAGAAACAGATGAGGATGCCTGGGAGCTGGGTTGACTTCCCTACAGCTGCAAGCTTGTTCCAGGAGAAAAAAAAAATGAAATCAAGCTGCTCTCTCAACTGCCAAGTGGTTTCATAGAGGGTTTTTCGAGTCATCTGTGCATCAGGCTCACCTTTAAAAAGACTGAAATGAAATGCTGCAGCCAAAGAAGTAAAGGTCAATTCTCTGTGGCTACCATCCTAACTCCTGATGTTCTCAGCAGCAGGAGTAAACAGAAATGGAGCTACACTTGAAATTTTGTCAATACTTCTTTTACTTCCAGGAACTGCTAGTGACAAAAGGCTGGGGCTTTGATGTCACTTCTCAGAGCAGAGAAACCTAAATGGCACCAAATGCATTTAACTTCTGGAATTAATACTGAAAAGCTGTTTTAATCACATTCAGCAGTCTGTATGCATCAGCTGGGTTTCAGATCTGCTTTCTAAAACTCAACTTGCCTTAAGCTCCTGAAAAAAAAGATTTAAAAATCCTGCAGGTAAATGGAGGAAAAAAGCTAGCATCTTTTCTTAATTAGTGCATTTAAATATAACTGGGTCTTTCAGGTTACTGAGTCTCAGACTCCCTCATCAGCTGAGGGTCTGTGCCAGAGGCTGATGTCCAACTTGTAGGGTGGCATAAGAGAGTGCCTCAGCCATGCAATCAACCCGCAAGACTCGTCTTTAAATGCATCATTTCATGTGATGGGTTGAGGGCCAGACGGCACTAGCTTTCAGCGGCATGGAGGGAGTTCGCCATTTAGCAAGAGGTCCTTTAGGGGTTGGTATGTGCTAAGTAATACATCCCGCAGCAGCAGCATCCCCTCTGCAGTATCTCTCCCACTCTGTGACCTGAAGCACCAGACAAAGCTGGATGGGCCAGTTGTCAACACCTGGAACATAAGATCTCAGATACAGAAGGAGGCTGCAGGGAAGTGTGAGATGTAGCTGGGGCTTGTAATGTGAATTTGTGGAAGTCTTACACAAATTGCATGGTCCTTGACATGATACTCAAAGACTGTACTCATGGTCTAGACCCTTGCGTTCAGATGCGTCTAGAAGAGAACTTCAGAAATGTCTTTTATCCTTCTGTCATCCCTGTTTCAGCACAGCGCTGGTTGAAATGTAGCTTTATCTCTAAGGTTATCTTCTTGCTGTGGTCCCTGCCACAAGAGTTGCTAGTAGTGGCTGCTAAATCAGTCTATTCCTAGCTTCTTCAAAAGGCATTTAAACAAACTCTGTGTGGCAATTCTTTTGTTCCCATTTTCCTAGATACAAAGTTAACTACATTTATGACTCTGTCTTGAATACAGTCTCCCTGACATTCATGAAGTGTTGAACCCTGATGTCTGAAGTTTAGGTTTCAGCTGTCACCAAGATAGTGATTTTCCATTAGAAAAGCAAACTAGTAGGCCATAGAGTCTTAAAAGTCCTTACAGAGTATCTCCAGATTTAACACACCTTATGTACTCAATTCCTCCCAAATGTCAATATTCGGTGTTATGAACTCTGCTGCTTCCACTTTCTCATTGTGTTGCAAAACAAGTAACCCAAATCAACCTTAACTTCTGTTCCACAGAGTAAGAATACAGTGACCTTTAGCTGTGTAAAAGTTCTTTGCCTATTTCAGGAAAATATATTTTGTTTGATTTGCTTTGATGGCAGGATGAAGAAAAACTGGTAATTTATATATATTCTTCACTATTTTTTTCAGGCCTCAGTTTACTTTTCTGTGGTTGAGCCCACCTTAAGCTCTTGTTAAACAGGGAAAAGTTGCAGGCTTGTAGGCAGTGAGACGGCAGTAGGCTTGACCCAGGACCCAGATAACCCTATATTATCATAGTTTCTATAGCTTCTTTTGCCTCTGCCTTGAAGGGAGCTCCATTTAGACCCTAAGTAGAACAGTTTGGGGACATGCCAGGAATGACAGCCCCTGGAAAACCAAGGCAGATACACTGGCTCTGTTGAGATGAGATCCTCTCAGAAAGCTGCAGAAAGCAGAGGAAAGCCCAAAAGCTTGTCTGCTCTGGGTGTCTGACACAGAGAAAAGAGCGCTAAGGAGTCAGAAATGTGACCAAGGCAACCACATCCAGGTCCCAGAGAGCTCAGACATGACCGGGAAGATGAGGACACTGAATATAGGTTTGGGGCATGGGAAGATGTCACCCAGAAGGGGTCACCGTCCAGCCAGAAGAACAGGAGATAACGCTGCCTGATGCCTGCAGGAGAAATGGAGGACACCTGAAGCACCCAGAGCATCAGCCTGGATGTGCTGCACTGGCACCTGGTCAGGAGGAACGAGCGTTGCCTGTGCTGACAGAGCGTAAGGAGCTGCCTACAGAAGGGGAGATCAGAGAGCACAGGGCCTGCACACAGCAACCTGCTGATGAGCTTTTCTTCAGAGACATCAGGTGGGCGGTTGAAAGGAGAGCTTTACAAAGGGATGGGAGACAATACTTGTTTCTTTGCGCGTGACAGCCCAGCTAAAATAAAATACACTAAAAAATATAACGACAGAAGAGCAAAGTATGACTCTCCCTGTCTGCAGCCCAAAAGACAGTTTTGCTTTAGGAATTCTACTGCAACTTGTAACCAACTTAAAGACAAAGTTCATGATAAACTCTTCCTATATAAAATATGCACAAAGTTATTTTTCCCAGCCTATGTAAGCAGGAATTCATTTATTCCCATTTATTTCATGTTTTAAGCAAATATTTTTGCTTTAGATGTTGCCAGGCTCTCCATGCATTTTGAAATTAACATTCGAATGCTGCTTTTGTAAAGTTTTATAGCCTAGATGCAGCTTTATTGGTCTATACTGGACATGGCTTACTAACCAAATCCTTTGTTCAATCCAAGTCTTGCAGCAGAAAGGGAGTTAAAAAACCAAACCCCAATAGCATTGTAATTAAGAAGGTCTCTTCTTAGCAATATCCCTATGATTTAATGCTTGAAAATTTAATTCTTCAATCCCCAGTTGGGAAAACATTCTTTATAGGAAACAAATAAATATTTAAATCTCTCTCCATCTGTTCTCTATCAGCACTTCATAAA
Source organism: Chlamydotis macqueenii (assembly GCF_036417535.1). NCBI lineage: Eukaryota > Metazoa > Chordata > Aves > Otidiformes > Otididae > Chlamydotis > Chlamydotis macqueenii. The sequence goes on from NC_141556.1 coordinate 137,488,348, forward strand.
ATAAGCCATATTTTTTAAAAAAAGGGAGACTTACTTCTGTGAGTCTGAGAGTTGCCTAAGGCTTTGAAGCAGTGTCAGCTGGATGAAGCAAGTTCCAGAAAGAAGGTGGAAAAAAATGCCCGTGCAAATTGTCCGACTTGTTATGCTACCAAATAGGTACCTCACAGTTCCTTGTCACTCTCCCACTAAGTCAACAAAGATGTAGGAAGTCAGTTAATCATTAACATATTATAAAAATATGAAAGCCTTACCATATGCCATTTTTTTCTAATTGCTCTAAAACGCTTACCGAAGTACACAGATAACTCCCATGGAAAATTCAGTTTTCCGTAAGACACCCTTTCAGAATATCTGCCTTTGTGATTACCTGATTTTCCAGCCTGAGACCACCACGATGTCCCAGCCTCACAGCCTGAAGGACACAGAGTTCTCATCTGAAAAAGAATGAAGTGATTTCATAACCCTTTCTTCTTTGTTAGAGTTTTCCTCCCGCATTTATGCAACCAAAATTAGTGCAGCTCTACAGTGGGAAGAAATAGAGGGGAGAAGGAGGAGGTTTTCCAAGGAGTAAACTCCAGATGAACTGGCCTCTTGTTGGGAGTACCCGTACTTTAGCACAAATAGTACCATGCTCGCTTTCTCGGATCCTTTTTTTTTTTTATTATGTTATGTTTGCCTTCCTTTGAGGTCTTCCTGTGAATGTAAACAACGGTTCTTACAAATGGTAAAAGACTTCTTAACTCCATTCTGGTTTCTCCTCTTTGAAAGCTGGAATAAACTATGCTGATCTCCAAATGATGCACTGGCTCCTACAGTGGGATGACATTTCCAGGGCTGGTGTTGAAAGACAAAGAAGTGTACTTCAGAGAAGTATCCTGAAATGGGAAACCCTCATTGAAAAATTCTTCTTGCCTGTAACATGCACCATGGCTGGTCATTGCCACCACTAAAGAAGACTGCAAAATGGCATTTATTCACATCCTTCAGTTTTGTGCATCACTTCACCCAGTTCCCCTCCTCTCTTGCTGCATCTCCCAGCTGACACTGATTCACTGATTTCACGCGCAGGTAACGCAGCCTGGCTGTAGCAACGCAGTCTTACCTTCTGCAGCTCACCGGGCTGGGATCTCCTCTCTGGCCGATGGTGTTTGTTGCACAGGCAAATTCAGGCTTTTCTGTTGAGTGCCAAAAAGCCCCAACACCTATAAACCCCAATGGATTTGCTGTCATGTGTTAGACTTGAGTACAGCTTTTCGACATGGTGATGCGCCTGCTGATTCAGAAGGACAGCATCCTTGGGCAGTAGGCAGCTGGCAGATAGATTTATTTTCTTGAATTTAGTAACTGTTGTAAGACAAAATTTGCAGGCAAACTTATTGCTGATTTCACACATGAAGCTGCTGCAGGCAGCCTGTTTCACTGACCCTGTAATAGGAGTGGTAACCCCTACACTACTCCCTGAAAAACACTTCTTTGCCCCTCAAATTCTGTATCTCTGACCTATTTCTTCTGAGTCACAAAAAAATGTTGTGATGTTTTAAAGATTAAATTGTACAGAAAAATAATAATTTTGATATATTTGTCAACTGCCATCAGTGCAGTGAAGTTTAATTCAACTGGAAATCTACGGTGCTTAGTCTGTGATAACGTAACCAGCAGCACAAGCACCATTACATTAGTGCAAAATACAACACACACAAAATGAAATGGAAGCAAGATAGGAAGCAAACAAGAATATTGTTTTTTCTTCTCAGTATATGATTATGACTTCCGTAAATGTGCTCATTTTTAGCGCATTAGAGACAAATTATTAGGAAGCAGATGGAAATTAAATAAGTTTATGACTGCCTTGTTTAAAGAAACACATTTTACACATTAGACATTACTGTTCTTTGAATGGAAATGGTTAATACTTTTTTTGGGCAGAAGACATTTTCTTTCTTCCTCCTGTGGCCTTGACCCAAAGTGCATTGAAATCAGTGGGAATAGCTCTGCTGACTTCAAAGACCTTTAGATCAATCCCGGTCCCTTCTGTGGTTTACAATTTCATTGTTAAATACCACAGAACAGGAAATATTTGTTTCAAGTTATTTTTCTTTTCATTTTCCACGCTGAAAAAAACCAGCCTGAAATCAAGACGCTGTGCAAGATACATTGCCCAACGAGTGGTACCAAATAGGCAGCACACAGAGCCCCTAACCAGCTCGGAGGCTCAGGTGCAAGTATGTCCTTGCTTTTTGTTTCAAGACAAAGGTTACTTCTCCCAGGAAACACAGCAGCCTCCCTGCACGCAGCTTGCCAGTCTGTGATCGGTGAACTGGAGATAAAGGTTATTGCATCCTCACTCTTTGTCACCGCTTGTCCTCAGCAAATCATCAGACCAGCACCTCTCCAAATCCAACATTGAACCTTAGTGTGGGCCTCTAAAACCATAGCTTGAGTCTGAGAAAAAAATTTACATGAATACCTTTCCTAACTGTATACCTTTCTGGCTAAACTAAGTTGTCCTTTGAAATGTGGGAAATTGAGATGAGACAAACAACTCCGCCAAACAACACAACTCATCACAAAGTGCTTCACAGCCCAGTGGCAATAGACTCTCTGCCCATTTCTGTGCGTCTTCAAACACGGATCACAAATACCATTGTCAACAGTATGCTAAATGACATTGAGAAGCAGGACACCTAAAAGATGAGGATGTGTTTTCAGAGATCACATGATGACCTCATCGCAATCATTGTCCCACCGTTGAGGCTCATCCCAGAAACAGCCCACTGGACACCTGCATAGATAAACTCTACGGCTGTTGCAATAATAAACACTGGAAAGCAAGATGGGCTTTGGAAAGGTTAAAATCCCTTGCATTTCATGTGCCTTAGGAAGGGAGAAGAAAGCTTCCATGTGAGGGGGAGGTTGGGAGCCCTCCAAGTGGGTAGGCTCCCGCTGCTCTGCAGATGGAGATGGCCAGTGGTGGTGGGTTGGACATGCCACAGCAGGGTCCTCACCATGTTCCTAAACATGACCCTGGGGCAGGGGTGCTCTTGTCATAGCACGGCAAAGGGCTCGGTTGTTCAACAGCTTGACTTTTGCTTTTAGAGTGGCTGTCACTTTCTTAGTCCTGCCAAGCCTGACTAAAGCTGGGATCGTGCAGCGGTCAGACTGCCCAAGGCTTGCTTCTGAAGACAGGCACTGGCCGCCAAGCTCAATGGGCTCCACAGAGAAACACCACACATTATCAGATACTCAACTCCATCCCAAACTATGTTCACCTCATTCATAGCAGCCAGCTTTTACAGTTGATCTCATCAGCTGGGAGATTCTCTGGCTCCAGAAAACTTGGTAATAGTTTTATTCTGCTACTGCCATTATGTCACTGCATTTTGCTGACTTTGATTTCTCTCCTATTTTGTGAAGTCCCAAATAAGTGTCCAAAATGCTCAGGCCCTACTCTCCTCTATGTTAGTTTTGTTTGTATTTTTTTTCTGTTCAGTGTGGGTGAGATTTAAACACATGTTTTTGTCTGACACTCCAGTGGACTCTGACATTATATGAGGGACCCTATCTGTTCTCCCTCCTAGCAAGAGAGATGGTGTTCAATACCCAGTTTAGGTACTGGGAGCTGGGAAGCCTGTACTTCACCCATATCTGGAAGTACAGATATGGGTGTTGCTTCCTTCCAAACCATCTTGCACAGTACCATTATCCCTGTCAATGGTCAAATACTTGCTTAGTGCTTCTTCTATCCAAACTATGCCAGAGATCTTTCATCCACTACCACCACTACCAGTGGGGTCCTCAGACTCCCCACTGACACACTAACAGCTCTTTTGTTTTGTGCTTAACTTTTCCTGGATTGCCTTTATAACTGAGCTAGAACTCACAGAAATGTCCTATGAAGAAGTCAACCCGTTTACTATTGTTCGATTAAAAACAAGGGGGAAATGGAAACAGACAAAACACAGCTGCCCACATTATCTCCAGCATGGGTTGTTCAGATGTTTTCTTTGGAGACCAGCAACTGTAGATCCTTTGGCATGAGCTCACTATTAGATTTTGAAGCAAAATTGAGACGACAATGACAGACTCAATAATTTCAAAAGGGGTGATTTCACTGTGATCATGACTCAATAAGGGGCTGATTTAAAACCAACAAGATTTGTCTTTGGCTTAGCAAGAAATCGATGTTTATTCCTGGAGATGTGGAACACACAAGTCCGCACACACAAGATGAAGGGCTGCTAAAATTAGATGCACTCTTGTGGTCTGGGTAGTCTTCTGGTTATTCCCAGACACAAAAGTAGGTCATTCAAAGCTTAACAAAGACATTTCCCTCAGACTTGTTGACATTTCAGAGCCAGTGGAAAAGACCACCTGATGGGAGGATGTTATCAATATGTCACACTCAAGTTTTGCTCCGCCTTGGCAGCGTTTCCACTCTGCAAGAACGCTGCAGCCTTACAATGCCAAGCTTTTTTCACTTCATTGGAGCTGCCTTAGCAGCTTGTTCCTAGCAGCCGTTAGAAGTCGTAAGAAAATCAAATTCCTATAAATTTCCTTTGAAGCTAACAAAGGTAAGTGATTGATAGAAACCTTCAGCTGGTGAGATATCATGGGGGTTTTAAAGCTTCACAAAGCAACTTCCTGCACAAATCACGGGACATTGTTATAGTACTATTTAGGAGAAACATGTGAATCACTGGTTACTCATTAGCTGATCATGGCTGTGACCTCAGCTACAAGAAGATCTTCAGGTTCTTTACTGGCACCCCCAAAGTTTTGCTGTGTTTCCTGGTTATCACCAGAGCTATGCGGTGACTGTGATTTTTCAACTGATCGACACCCCATTAAGACTGATGCAGTAGGAAAGAGAGACAAATGTTCTGGTGGGACAGAAGACAAATAAAATAGGATTTTGCAGAAAGCAAAATAGATTTCTTATGAACCACCTGATCACCACAAGCAGGGTGGTGGGGGGGAGCAGAAAGTTGTGTGAAGAGCTCCAGCCAGGACAAATTCCTTAAATAGATGAAGGGCAGCTGCTTTTCAAAAGCATTTTGTTGCAGCTATTGTGCCTCAGGGGTAAGCCAGCTCTATTTTTTATCCTTGTGCTAGTCTGTCATTTAGCCGAGTGCTGAGGGAAAGAGGCGTCAAACCGCCCCGTCTTTCCCTCAAAGCACGACGTAGCCAGTTCACACATTACAGGCCAAAAGATCCTCCACTGACGTATGCTCCAGCACACACAGGGGATGGTTTCAAAAAGGGAGGGCAAGGACCTGGTAGGGGCTGCTGAAGTGAGATCGGTTTTATGTTGGCACGGGGAAATGTTTTTACGGACAGCTACGTTTGTCAATACAGGAGCACTGGTAGGAGACTCGCCCATACACAACACATTATCTCCGAAAACATGAGAAAAACCAAAGCAAACTTAGTAACTAAATCATAGATTTAGATTAGATATTAGGAAGAAATTTTTTACAATGAGGGTGGTAGAACACTGGAACAGATTGCTCAGAGACATGGTGGATGCCCCATCCCTGGAAACATTCAAGGCCAGGCTGGATGAGGCTCTGAGCAACTTGATCTAGTCGGGGATGTCCCTGCTCCTTGCAGGGGGGTTGGACTAGATGACCTTTGAAGGTCCCTTCCAACCCTAACCATTCTAGGATTCTATGATTCTATAACTAGCCAGCCTAGTATATGGAGAAGAGTTTGTGGCAATTCCTGTAGGTCCATGCATGGAGAGGGTCTGTAATGGAAGAAGAAAGATCGTCTGACTGAGACGTCCTGCCCGGAGCACACAAGCCCCGTTTGCAGACTGAGGACTTGCAAACCCCCACCTCTTTTCCTGACCTGTCAACCTACAAAAGCCACGTGTTATAATTACTTCTGCTCTTTTAAGACCCCTGTTATAAAACCGTTGGCAGTCTAAATATTTACCAAAGTAGTCACACCTTGGTATGTAACCATGTAACCTAAGAACTTCGGACACGAAAGGTGGATTTATGGTGACCATAAAATTTTCATTCCGTGTTTCCTGACTGCCAGAGACTTTAACGGCTGACCTTCACACTGCACACTTTCCCTGCTGTTCAAGATACCAGCACTGTACTCCTGACACTCTTGAACATTTGCACGTGATTTTGATTTTCACGTGTCTGTCTTGTGCTTGCTGGTTCTTGACAGGACTTTTTTTCTGCTAAATGAGTCACATTTTGTATATAATGCTGGGTAGTGCATACACAGCGATCTTTAAAGCTCAGTTTTAATAGTCTCTCTACTCTATAAGAATTTAAATGAGTCTTTTCTAATGTTTTCCAGTTTTCCAATACCTTTGCATTGGCTATGTATAGTAGGAGTAGACACAATACTTTAGGAAGTTTCAGTAATATTGCACAGCAAGACACTACTTTCCCTGTGATCGCCTTCTCTTGCAAGGCACTGTTTCAGCCTTTTTCCTACAGCAGTGTTTATAGGAGCTGTTCATTCACTGTGACCTCACACAATTTTTGAGAGTCATTGTTTTCTGGTGTGTATGCCATCACCATGTCTGTGTGATCTCCATCACTTGCTCCTTGATTAATTGCTGTGCATGTCACTGTATGAAATGGCAATTTGTTTGAACACACCCAGACAGCCAACCTTGCACCATACAACTTTCCTCTTCATTGTTTGCCATAAAGGTGGCAAGTGGTGACCATTACCACTGTGCCTGTTTCATAATCATCTTTCTCATTTGTGTGGTGGAACTGCCCATTTGTAGAAAAACGCTAGTCTAAATAACTCCACCTTTGCAAAACCAGTATGACAACAGTCATTTCACCTAGTTCTTCTTTCCCCCATTGCAGTAAAAGTAAAAGGAAAGGCTGTTTTATTTACTTCTTGAACTATAAATATACACAAACACACACAGAGGATTCCTAGAAGAGAGGGACTGAACAGAGTTGTGTAGGAATCCCTAGATCTCAAGCCTCAGAGACACACACTCTGTGTTCAAATTGAAAGGGTTCAGCGTGTGCAGGCATTTGACAGATGGACCTACAATTAATGCTGTGCGCCGCAACACCCAGGGTTTTAGAATGTAATGCCGAGCTAGACACCTAAGGCATGGGTTAATCCCGCTTGGGATTTTAATGCCTCAATTAGGAGCTTCGTCTTCCTAGAGAAAGAGAAGGAGGTGGGGAAGGGAGAGATATCAGAATTGAACCAAGTTGTTCTGGTAATCTTATCTCACCTTGCCTATAGAGGGAACCAAGGCTAATTAGGCTCCTAATTTAGGCCCCCAGCTATGTAGCAAAATGGTAATCCAGATCTAGCAGCCCCATACAGGCTAAAGAGGAAGAGTCAGACTTCAATACTGGTATTAGTATCAGTGTCTGCACCCAGAAACCTCAGAGTAAAAAAATACCAAAAAATCCAAACCAAAACCGGAAGGAGGGTGCACCTGCAGCTGTATCCTCAACAGCATTTAGTGCTTGTCTTACTGCTGCAGTTTGCCAGTGCTTTAAGCTTGGATTCAGAGCCTGATGTTACATCCTGCATCTGGAGGGTAGATAGGGCAGTAGGACAGATTCTGGGTTCCCTTCTTCCCTGGACTATTTCTGTTTTTTAATTCCCTGATTGCCTACCATGAATGATGTAAGTAGTTCTAGGAACAGAAACCCCAAATCCTCCACTCTCTGTTGAAACCCAAACGCTGAGGCTGAATATTTAGGCCAGCTTTGCTTCTGGCTTTCTAAATCGTACTCTCCTGGCAGCACATGACTATCCACCGTAAGCAGAAATTGGATATTGCTCTGCCCTCAACAAAAAGTCTGGTGGTAAATCAAGCTCTTAAGAGGTGGCAATTGTGCAAGCAAAACCCGAGAGCACACGCCAGGTCAGTCACTCGATAAACGTGCGGTGTGCTGTACAAGACAGAAAACACCCTCATCTCACAGCCCAGGTGACTGAAGCATCTCAGCATGCCTAGCTAGAGAATTAGGATGACTAGAGGGGAAGGAGGACTTCTTCCTCCATGTGAGTGCTTGTTAGTGCCAGAGCCGTGCCAGTGTCTCCCCAGCCAAGGAAGGGGCGTTACTGAGTGCATTTAACAGCATGATGGTCTCCTCCTAAGACTGACACCTGAGATTCTGAAATTCCGAGTTGTTCTCCAGAAGTTTAAATTTCAAAGATGCTTTAAGGGTTTGTTTTTTTTTTACACTACAGTAATTAAAAATGCCTGCCCTAGCATATGGAGACAGTATGTTTTTTCCTGTATCACGTATGGAGAAAGAGAAAAGCAGGAGACTCACAGCCCTCGTGCATTTTACTGCTTGTTCAGTTTGTCTTCCTTCAGGGTACTGATCTTTCCATGTTTTCTCAGTTTTCACTTGAGATCTGTATCACCCCATTACTAGTGAAACAAACTTGGCCTGCTCCACCCCTTTCAGGTCAGTGTTGGCCACTTCGATCATCTGTTTTATTTCCCTTTTTATCTCTGGAGGAACCATACCTGTGTGTGAAAGCTGCTGAAGCTGTAACTCTTGGGAGTGGCTATGAGTGGTACTCAGCAAGACTCATGCTTTTCTATTTAGATACCGAGATAAATAATCTTATCTTCCATTGCTTATTATTTACTCTGCAATTGCTCCTTGTATTTGTATTTCTGTGAGGCTGTTCGAGAAGACACAAGGCTAATTTCCCAGTAACAAACACTTGATAAAGAGAAGACAGTTGGGAAGCGAAAGAGATGTTGAAACTAGATGCTTGAAATGATCTTCATCAGGAGGATTTTGTTAATTCCTCTCACGTTTCTGGACTCAGAACTGAGTCAACTAAAATAACATTTTGGTAAAACTCTTGTAACTATACATCCGTTACCCGGTTTACAGAACATGCTCTCCATCAGGAGGCTAGCAAATGATGCTATCACAAGGAACAGTAGCAAACTAACAACTCTTGGCAACCCATGTCAGACCACAGCTTTTTCAGAGCTAATACTGGCTCCTCTTAAAAAAGTTGCTTGGAATGAGTAAGGTCTAGTTAACGTAGTCACAACTTAGTATATGTTAAGAAAAGCTTTCCTTTCAAAAACTTCGTGAAAATATATGAACATAGATCTCAGATTCTTGAGTATTCTCACCTGTGACTTGTAGCATCCATTTAGATAGCATTTTGCTGGAGATTTATGTTACTGAAAATAACTATGATTATTCTTCTGTATCTTTCAACAGCTTGTAAATCTTAACTCCACAGTCACAAATCTGTTGGCTTTAATTAAGTTTTCTCCCATGTCAAGACAGGCAATCACAAACAGCAAATACAAATATTTCAGTAGAAGTGGGTATGTGGTGGGAATCTGTTTCTTCTCTGCTGGTACTATTCTATTTTAGGTTAACAACTCACACCTAGGGAGCAGGAGATGCATAGAATTCCTCATCTTGCTGCATCCCAGAAGAGATGCCAGAAACTACAGCATTAGTCAGTAGTCCAGATATTCTCAGTATCCCACCCGTGGCAGCAGCCAGCACCAGGCAAAGTTTTCCAGAGCAGCAGCAGGCAATAGGTAATGGCAGTAGTGAGCAAGTTTCTTGTCAACCTTACCCGTTAGCAGTTTGTTGCATCCAGAAGAATTAGAGGAAGTGAGAATTAGATTTAGAGCGCCAGACTCCGCTAACACCAACACGTTCGGCAGTATCGGAAGGCACAGCCTAGTCACAAGGCCATCTCCCCCTGCCAAATTTTGGAGACTGCCTCCAAGATGGAGTATCAAAGCACCTAAAAATGAAGCCGTTGTGAAGATTTTCAAAATGCCAGAAAAAAAAATGCATTTTACTAGCCTTGTTCTCAGGAAAGGCTCAACTGTTTTGACTAAAATAAGTCAGCCTAAGATAACCAACAGTCTGTCTGCCCACATGGTTACAACCCAGAAAAAGGTCCTAAATGTAGCCCATCTTGAAAAGATACCTACTGTGTTTGTAGGTGTGCCATAGTAGTCTGAGAGAGAAATTACTTTCTGCTATTTGAACTGCATTGAATGTATTTCAATTCAGATTTTTTTTCCTGAGATGTATTCAATTAAGTTAACCTACTTCAAATGGAACAGCTTTATTCACAGAAATATTATCAAAACAATAGGTAGGGAGAATGAAACACAGGATTTCAGAGGTGCGCTGCCATTGTGGATTATACCAAGTGCCCAGGAAACCAGGAACAAAGAGATGGGTCCATGTACATGCAGAGGGAGAGAAGAAAGGGGTGAAAAGCATAGTTAGAAGTTTAGAAAAATACTACAATACCCAAGGTATTTATTTCCTTCCCTAACTCCCTATTCCCACATAGTTTCTATGTAAAGACCTTCTCAGACAATTAATTTCCAGGATGATTTAGCAAGCTATAAAGCATTATCTGTGGTCACCTCTGCTACAAATTTGTGTACACTTGACAGCGTTTCCCAAGAACGCATAAGATTCTGCAGTTAATCTTAGAAACTCCATTAAATTGAAATTAAGCAGTTTTGGTGGAAGTCTGTTAGAGAAGGGGAGTTCACAGTGATCTGTTCTTGCAAAAAATCTTGAGAACCACTGACTTTAGATATTTCCATATGAAGTACCATTCTAAACATGGAATTAAGCCAAAACAGTGTGATTGCCCAAGTAGAAAAATCTTAACTTCTTCCCTGGTATATATTCCGTAAGTCACAAGAGGCTGATTTATTTTATCCACCTTGTAACACATCTTCCTTTCTGTCCTCTCATACTCACACACTTAAAAGTACTGAATGGATATGAATACACTTCTGGTACTTACACCGGGAACTTGAGAATGATCACTTAGTCAAGATGTTAAAAAATCTGTGAAAAGACAGCAAGCTACTTCAGATCACAAGATAACTGGCCCGGTCTTTAGAAGCTACAGGCAGCGTTGATGGGCACCACGAGATGGCTAACACTGCACAGCAGAACAGTTGGTTTTGACAGTTAAAACTGCGCACAAAAACTAACTCTACATTGAAATATACAGTTTATTTTCTCAAAGTCAAGCAATAGCATTTATCAGTAGGTAAGTGTTACGTGTCAGGCAGGAAAAACTGTACATTTTCACTCTGGGCTTCAGGATCCAAACAGTTGGAGAAACAGTGGAAATCTTTCACTATACAAAGAGATCTAGATTTGGAAACAACAGAAGGTGAAGAAACAGCCATCCCTGGGATGCCAAAGGCAAAACATTAGCACCAGATTTTTTTCAAAAAGCAACAGTATAGCTATTTACAGATTTACATATAACATTGGGAGGCAACCATCTTCAGGTTCCCAGGGTGAGAGATTTTCAACACAGTTTTAAAAAAGGAAAGGAGAGAATGGTGTCTACACAACTGTTCTGTGAAAAGGATAATATATATATAGCATTCACAATATTGCTACCTTTTACCAGAAAGATCTAAATCAAAGTACTGTATACAAACACATTGTAATTATATTATTATTCACATTTCACATACACATTTCAGAGTAACCACAATATGTAAAATTTTTAAATTGCCACAGATAAAACAATGCACACTTTTCTCCAAGCTAAAAGACAAGCATAATTTATTTGGGAATTGTTTAGTTTTGGGTTTGTTATGGTTAAGGGATAAGTTTAAGGACAAAGGGATCACTTGTCCTAGGAACATAGCAGCAAATATGTGAGATGCCAGAGACTACGTTTCTGAACTAGGAGGAAGAAACTAAAGTCAGCTGTAGGTCTTGTAAAATGGTAGCTCCATTTGACCTCAACTGATACACATCGACACAATTTCATTAAAGATTTGGTCCAGGTGTACAAAGTAGTGCACTATAAGGGGGGCAACAGTCCTTTTAACATTTGCACCTGTCTGTAAAGGAACTGGTTCCAGAAGATTTTTGCTCCCCAGTCCCCCAGCTTGCAAGCAATCTGCTGGTCAGCGCCTCTCTGGTTCTCTCCTCACGAAAGAGAGGATTCAGGTAAGGACAGAAAACCTTTTGTGAATGCTGCCACTGCAGGAATAGCGGGAAGAATTACTTTCTCTCTCTTCAACACCTAACTATGTGTATTTTCAACCTGCTTAGCTACAAACTGGCATTCACATCCACCTCTGAAATGGCTTCTTGTTGGGCAACCTGCTTGTCTACAGAGAGGCTTTCCGTACTACAATGTAAATGGCATATAGACAGAGTCATCTAAGACTTTCCTTTGCCTGCAAAACTTTATCTTAACATGGAACTTGACATTTAGACACTACAGAATCTCTCTGCAGGTATCTGAGCAAGTCAGCACTAACATATTACTGCGCTAAAACATGAGTTAGCACCTCTTTTTAGAGCTACTGGAAATCATCTGTTGTAAGTCAATGGCAGTATTACTGGAACACAACCAGTAATCTGATGCTGTGAACTAGCATCCTCTCATTTATCATTGTGCAATGGAAAAAACAAACAAAACCCACTTATGTTCACAGTTACAAAGCAGAGTTGCTCCGAGTAATGCACAGTATTTACATGGCAGAAGTTGTTTATATTGCATTTGGTAGTCTGAGAAAGAGGAAAGAACAAACAGCATTATGTAGGTCAACTTCAGTATAACTTAACTGTCTATACAAAACTGTCACAATCTTGAGCCATCAGAAGAAATACAGAAGCAGTGTCTTTAGCCTACATTTATTTTCATAGAGTGTAGCGGTTTTGGGGGAGGAAGAATAAAAACATGCATTAAAAGCACAAGAAAGAGCAAACGATCTTTCTAAATAATTTAGATGAAAAATGTTTTGAAGAAAATCGTCGCAGTACTTCCAGCCTGTTTCTTAAATCAAGTACAGCTTGGTAAAGAAAAATTACTTGCATTGCAGTAAGAAGGTGTACAGCTATGTCTTGCAAAATAATTTAAAAATAAAATCTTCAGCAAGGTAGCCATTAGGTGATTTGCAAGCTGGTTTAAGAAGTGTTTGACTGAGACTGAATGTAAAGTTATTTTCTGCAAGGGGAAAGTGCCATCCTATATACAATATTATAAAAAAGTGTCTGATGCCACAGGATCAGAGTGACACTACATTTCAGCAATCTGAATATATTAGCTATAAGATGCACGCTTCCCCTATTTAATGTGTCTTTAAAAATAAAAAATAAAAAGCCACTAAATTTAGAGCTTCTAAATTTGTGTGCATTCATAAATTGCTGTTGGGTTTCCCAGCAGTCTGTACAGCATCTGAACATAACGAAAGTATACAACCTATTCTAAAAAACATTGGTGTTTGCATGCGTAACTGCCACAGACTTCCAACTTACTGAGCAGAAAGCTTAAGAGTCTGTCTTTTCTGTGGAGTGTTCTGTAGGTTAAGCAATGAGAAACAGCTGTAGAGTCCAGCAATAAAAATGTGTTCTAAAAAATTAAATACATCATCCCAAAAACATGAAAGAGAGCATTATTGCTGTTGTGAGAGCTATTTTTCTTTTGTGCACTTGTTTCTCTACCAGACACTCAGACAAGCCAAGATACTAATTTGTATACTTGGAAACTCCCTCATCCCTTCCTTCTTTCCCACTGTTCACATCCTTGGTCAAACTCAGCCCTCTTATTTGAGCCGTTCAGGTTGGAGGCTATCAGTCAGACACTTCAGTTGCTCTTCCCCCAGTTTGATCTTGTCCTCAAGCTCTCGCTGCTCAATGATGAGGGCTGACTTCATTTTTACAAAGTGCTCATAGTCTGCTAAGTTCTCCTCGCTCAAGTAGTTCGCCAAAATGTCATAGACAATGCGCTCTCGACGATCCAGGTTTTCCTTCAGTTCTTTTGCATCTTCGTGTTGCTGGGTCAGCAGCTTCTGCTTCTCTACCAACGTCCGCTTAGGAGAGAAGAAAAACAGTTAAAAATTCACTGGGTTCACCAGGTCAGGACAACAGCTTCAGCATTTAAGTCTCAAGACTGTTTTCTCTGCAAAGACAAAGACTTTCCTGAATACTTACAGAGGTGGAATAAGATTGCTCCTTCAACTTTATTCTAATAAAATGCATTAACAAACAGGAAAAAAAAAATGTAGTAAATCAATGAAAGATGCACCATTAATTTCTATTGGCCTTAACAGCAAGAACTTCAAAGACTACTTTACTATTTAATAGCTCAAAATAGTTATATAAAATACAGCTGCCTTTGAGAAACATCCAAGTTCTCTAAATTAAGGCTTCACTCAGCAATGTCTTATATCTTCAATATATTGCACCAGACTTCCACACTGAAACAGCTGTGGTTAGAGAACCCAGAAACAGACTGATTAATGGAGCAATTTTTTCTCTTACACAACTCCTGACACTGCGATATTTTGCAGTTCTGTGGCAATCTGCATGGTTTCTCCTTGAGATGTGAAGTTGTGTGGTCTTAAGACATAAGCAAGAGTGAGAGCTGGAGTAAGACAAAAGGAGGGAAGAAAAAGTAAAAAAAAAAAAAGCATCATCTTCCCAAAAGGAGTGTAAACTTTCTGCTTTGTGCCCTGACAAGAGACAAAATAGGAAAAAGGGAGGTTGAATGGAGACACACACAAAGAAAGAGGACAGGAGCTATAGTCCATTCACACATATGCGTGAGCAAGAAAGGTGAGGTTCATCTCACCCAACTTCACCTGTCTACACAGTCAACAGCCACACCTGAATCACTCAGCTACACTCCCTCAGCAGCGTATGGGAAGAAACAGAAGCTTTATTAATCTGACCTCTTTCAGATGTCTGCCTAGAAGTGATTGTCTTCTTCCAGCAACAGAGTATAGCTGGCCTACTCTGACATCAAGAATTCCTGTACAGACTTCTGAACTTTAATTAAAAACTGCTCCTAAGAGGTACCATTCCATAACTTTCAGCTTTGTTTCAGAGATGAATTTTCTTTGAGAACTCATGTCTTCAAATAAACCAGTCTGTTCAAATAAATGTGTGCGGTTTTTTTTTTCATTTGGACTTCATGTTAAATCACACATGCTATAATAAGCCTCAAGGATTTACAGAAAAGTGGTTTTGTAGACTACAAAACGGAGTCTTTTCAAGATGGAAGTATGAGACAAATGGGGATACACACCAACAAGCATTAATAGACCTGAGTCGCTGCCTCTTTTTCTATAGACAGCACAAAGCTCAGAAGGTGAAATGCTGTCAGACTTGCGCTCTCAATGTACTTAAAATACACAGCCTCGACTAACTCAGGATTCAAGACAGCTATGGAAGACAAGTCACAGAAATCACACATTATTAGAAAAAACACAGTTCAATTTTCCTTTGAGCATATGCCAGGGAAAAAAAAAACCCACTGCAAGTTGCAAGCAGAAGTATCTTCCCCAAAGAGACAGAAGTACTCTTCTCCTAAATTCACCAGGGGAACTAGCAGCCAAGCCCAAACTTGAGAGTGTGGCTAGACCACTCCCCAGGACAGCCTTGCAGCTCTTGTGCACACTGAGCAAGCAGCAGAAGAATTAGACAGAATTTGATGAACACAACAGGGCATGTATCAACCAGCTCAGTTGTAGAGTTACCGGCCTAACCTTGGGATGAAATAGCTCTGTTTTTCAAGCCATTCACTATCATTGTCAACACACACAAGAACAATCAAGTGTTTAGTCCTTCATAACAATTCCTGAGATTTAAGTTGTATGGTTTCTGCTTACCAAGCCTATGGCATGACTTTAAGATGAACACGAGTAACCTGACAGTTTAAGGAAAGTAAATGCTACTTTCGCTATGAACCTTGCATGACGCTTTAGTACCTCTGCCCTCATAGAAGTTTAGGGAATACTAAGATGAGTGGGATGCAGAAAGGTAGAAAGTAAATGAGATATTTCTCTGTCAAAGATGACTGACACCAGAAAGCCTGTTTTGAAGGGTAAAGCGAAACACACTGTAGCAGGCTCAAAACATCATTCTTGAGGAGGTTCTTTGAGCAATGGGTAAATGGGTTATCAGGCCTAAAGGTGTAAATGATTTCAGATAGTTTCATCTGCCTGACTTCAACCAACCAAAGCCAAGCCGAGCGAAGAAGGGTTTGTTTTTTGTTTTTTTTTTACAGTTAGCATTGCTCTGAAGCCCCAGCCAAACACAGGCCATCTGAAGCTCCTCTGATGGAACAATCTTTGTCTGTTTCTATTGAGAGTATTTCTCAAGAATTGTTCGCTGTTTTGAACCACAGCCATACGAAGAAGGACGCCACGTATTTGACTTCCAGCACCCAGTTCCTAAACTACGACCCCTGGAACTTGTCCCTAGTCTTGAAATAATAATAGGTCCTGTTGGTCCAAGCACCTGATCACATCTGCAGACTGCTGGTTCAGCGCTTTAGCATTCTCAATACACTCTGGCTTTACTTGACAAGGAAAGTAATGAGAAGATACTGGTCTCACTGTGTGGAAGGAAGGGGGCTGGTAGCTATTTCAGATGAAGCCCCTTTCAGAAGCTAAAGTTGAAATACCTGATGCTATTCCTTGTGGGAAGAAAGACCTATGACAGAGCATCTAATAGTCAGAATATTAATTTAGCAGTGATTATTTGCCTGCTGACCAATTGTTTATTTAGAAAGTCTAGTGAACTGTTGGTGGCTCCTAGAAAGTGCAAAACTATCAGAGTAATGTTTATTAGACAACACCATCTTCAAAAAAAACAAAATCAGAAAAAAAATAATCATAATCACTGGAGATATGATCCCCAGGGATGGAAGTAATCTTCTCGTTTTTGTTTATATGGTACATTAATAGTACACCAAATATCATCACGTGGCCTACAAAATAGCAAAGGACAACCAAAAAGGCCACATGTGCCTGTCTGAATCCAAAGGTATGCATATGTAACCCTACATGCACTGTATTTATAATCAAAATACTTGGGGATTTGATCTGAGAAGCATCTCTGAGCAACACTTTCAGGTAAGTTTCTGATGTTACTATGGCAAGACTTTGGTGTCGGTGCATGAGAAGATGAATGGGGATTAGAATATGTTAGAGATTTGGATTTCTGCCAGCCTAAATTTGATGGCAGAGCACACAGACAATTTCTGACTGCCCTTACTACACTGCCTACTCACCTTCTTCCTTGTCCACACCTAGCCAATAAACTATTTTTATCACAGCTCTCAAACTGTGTTTCCTATATGCTCATGTCATCTGGTAGCTCTTTCCTCAGCTCACATTCCCATCTTTGAGTCCATTAGGCAACTGCAACCACATTTAGAAAAAAGAAGTCTAAAGAAGGATAAAATTTCTTTAAGTTTCAGAAGCTTTGATCTGCCCTCTAATAAGCTGTCAAATACCTTCTCTTCGCCTCAGTCAGAGAGGGATCTGGACAGCCATTAAACAAGTATGTTTGGCACCAGCTAGGGCCAAACAGCAAAAACATGGCTTTAAACTAGTCCCAGCACTTACTGGTTCTTATTGGTGAAACAACAGACCACGTTGGAAAAAATTCTGTTACAACACTTAGGTGGACTGCTGGCACTTCAGTCCAGAGCCACAAGCCAAAAATCCCACTTTGCGCTCATTTGACTGTAGAAACTAAACTCATGTGACACATACCTGTGTCCCACCCTCTCTATTTATTTATTTTAGTCTTTAAGTTTCACACAGGTCTACATCTCGCCTTTGGTGCATATCTGTGTCACCAGATATCTGCTCCCCAGCTAAGGCCTGATGGGATCTGGAGCTAAACAAAGCGCTGCCAGCAGAGATGAGGTCCAACAAGTAAGAGCACCTCAAATGCTCCTGAAATTTCCACATCTGCGGGAATTCCTCCATATCACTACTGGGCTATTCTGTATGGGTAAAACATGTTTTCTACTATGAAATTATTTTTGCAATGCCTGCCTCTCTCCTGCCCATCTCCCTGCTTTTTTTCTTTTTTTTCTTTTTTTAAACTTATCCTTTTGTCATTTCTTGCTCTTGGTCCTTGCTATGCATTGTGGAGGAAGCTGTAGTAGACGGGAAACATTTTAACGGCCTTATAGATTTGTATAAAGATCCTTGTTGAGTATAAAGAAGTCTGTAAGCTTTCTGCTTTACAGCACAAAGTGACACTCCTTTTCCCATCTTTAATCATTAGAATATTTTTGTGTGCCTTCTTTTTACACTTTTATCAGTAGTTACCTTCTCTCTTTAAACTTTTGCTAAGAAGCCTGTTTTCCAGTATGTTGCAACCCAAAACATCACCTTTTTCTCACCAAGTCACTCATTGTTTTAGTATTCCAAGCAAAAGCAAGGCAAAGAGAAAAGTTTTAAGAAATCTAAAGAAAATGGCCTTATGAGATTTATCCACATACTATCATCAACTGAGCTCTGCAATTTAGATAAACAAAACCAAGCAAAACCCCCCACACCAGGTTCACTAAATGCAGTGATATTATTATTGCCTTTTCTCACCCGTTCTTCTGGAGAGGTACTTTCATCCAGGTTATTAAGGGCATTTTCCACCCGGGCCAGACGACCTGACAGTGACAGCAGGAGGTTGACCACTTTGTCAAGGTCACCGATAAACATCTTGAATTTGTCGAACTCATTTGGTTTGCAGACTTCTTTCACAATGGCCTCGACCTCCTCCCCCAGTATATTGTTTGCTTGGATGTCTTCCAGAAGTGTCTCTCGTGCTTCCCTCAGCACCTGCAGCTTCCTACTAATGCTGTCAATAAGTTCTTGCTGTGGAAATTAAAGAGGATGAGAGTTTATTAGCACTATCACATTTCTCCCCACTTCTGAAAATCATGACAGAAATCTAGCATTTTAATACACTGAAACTCCCACGTGGCTTTGAAAATGAATGCATTACAAAAAAATGTATGTCTAAGTATATGTCTAAGGTCTATATCTCTGGACTCAAAGGTTCAGGATGTAGGTCTACGATGCTCAGCTCGAGATCTGTGTTAAAGGAATTTACCTTTGTGGCAAAAGATGAAGGACTTCCCTCTCTGCCCAGCCAGCATTCCTCCTCCTTTGAACAGCTTCAAAGCCTGCTACGGAGCAGCATAAAGTAGAGCGCATCCTTTTCTCTCTCTAAATACCAGGTCCATAATACCTTTATGAAGAGCTACACTTCGGAAGATAAACAATTCTGTATTTTCCACATGATGCAGTTAAAACTAGGACACTGTCTAGCTTTTTCTTTCCTTTTGCATAAAATTAACATCCCTCCAATAGCAGTCCTTCCACTCTCAGAAAATCTTAGCATTAACAGTGCCTTACAAAATTTCTGTAGGGAAATCATAATCCCTATGGCTCAGAACAGAGAACAAAATCCTACTTCTGTATCCTACAAAGCAGCCCTGTGCGAAGCTGTGCAAAGTGGCTCTGCTAAAAGACCAAACAAGCACCTCTGGCTGTCACTGTCCCAAGACAGGCAAATACACCACCTCATCTGCAATTTGTCAGGGTCACTCTAGTATAATCCCCCCTGCACTGGGATGCATATGCCCTGACTTAAAAAAAGCAGGTCAGGTGCATCACCGGCAGAGCCAGAGTGAGAACCCAGATCTCCTTCCTCAGTGAGCCCTGTTCCCTCCTTTCTGCCCAGCTACCTCCCTGCATTTGGGCAAGAGGGCTTGTTTCTTATGCGTCCATTAGCCTTCACTCATGCACAAGGGGTGGAAGTCACTTCAGCTAGTCTTCTACCCTAATATGAGATGAATCACACCCTAAAAATACCTCATTAATTTAAATGTAGATGCCTATTTAGTATTCAGCTAATTTCAGGTAAGAAAAATCTCCAAAGCATTCTCTAAACATACACCTCTTAGTGGAATTTCTAAATGAAAATGGCATCCTTTAAAATAGTCATTATGTCACAGTACTCCTTCAAATTTTTTTTTTTTAAAACTACTCGTTACATTCTTTAGGAACTCTGCTTTCTAAATGCAAATCTGATTACAAGCCTTCATGATTACCGAGAAACATACTGATAGCAGCTACCGCTCTCAGATGCCACAGAAGAGCCATTGCCAATTTATTTTGGGAACAAAAAAAACCCCAACAATGACAACAACAGTCTGCCATCTTAACAGAAAGCAACTACACACTGAAAATTTAGCAGCTTTTCTGAAGGTAGAAATTAAACACATGGACTATTTGAGCTGGTTTTCTCCTTTTTTTTGATCTAATATACACAGACCAGGTTAATCTGGATTTGGGTTATCTGTTAGTCTGGGTGCCCAAAAAGATTAAGGTAGTAAGCAGTTCTACAGATGCCTGCTTTACTGACTGATTAATCTGCAGGATTTGATTTTTCCCCTCCTTCTCTCAATGCAAATGCAGTTTGATTTGGATTATGTAGGTCACAGTGCTATGCTCTCATTTCCCTCAGATGCACAACGTTGCTTTTCTACCATCTGAAACACAACAGGATACTGTCGTGCTCTATGTCACTATCTCGAGGTTTTCTCTTCTGCAGCTGTGCTGTGACTTTCTTGAATGAAAAAAAAAAAAAGCCATATGAGTGCTCAACATTTACCATTCTGGTCTGACAATCCAGATCAGCGCTCTCATAAAGTTTCTTTCTTTAAAAAAAAAAAAACAACAAAAAAGCCATTTTCCCAGAAGCAGCCTATTTAGATGTCCCCAAGCCAGGTGAAGCTAGCCTCCAAACAACCGCTGTTGCAGGTGAGAAGGCCATCAGTACTAACCCTTCTTTAAGACTGTCCTATCTATTAAGAATTGAATTATGATCACTGATTGCTTCCTAGCCAGGTGAAGCAGCCCTTGGATGCAGCAACTGTGAGCTCACTGCATGCTTTTGCTAAGCAGCAGAAAACCTGTATTACGTTCAGTATCTACTGAGCTAGAAGAACTCCAATCTGCATCTTGAAATAGGCAGATGAATAATTTATAGTGGTGAATTCTGTACCAGTAAACAAGAAAACAATAAAATCTCATCTTTTTCCAGTAATTCTTGCTGATCTGACTAGCAACACAAAAAGTAGCTCAGCAGAGTGCTGCTCAGGTGGTTTACTGCTTGGCATGCTTTATGTAAATTGCTCTCAGCTCACAACCCCATTTCACATGAAGTTCAGGCCTGAAAGCAGAAGAAATGTGGTATTCTTCAATTATTTTTACACTCTCCAGGAGCTGCTGAAGCTTTCCTAAAGGCAAAGGGCACACTTCCTACTCAGCCACATGTGGATTTTCCTTACTACAGAAACCACTCCTGTAGTGTCTTCAACATCTGTTCAGTATTTTATAATTGTGGTAAAAGTACATTAAATTCAGTACGAGACACACATATTTCTGCTAGCTGAGAATACAAGGATCACCTCAAATTAAAAAAAAAAAATAATGACTCTCTATGAAATTCTTATACTTATTTCAAAAGTAAAAACAAACAAACAAGCAAAAACAAAAAAAAAACCCAACCAACCAAACAAAAAAACCACACCACACATTTCTGGTTTGCAGAGCAGAGAATGGCAAATACTACAATCATTCCACAGTGGCCTGCAATTAAGATATCTCATAACAGAACTGACCAATTTTTAGGAATCAAAGGACAGGTTCTGGGCGTATGCCTCCTCTAAAATAATTTAAGTCGTAAAGTGTGCTATTAAAGTGTTCAGGTCCTTAATGATCCCTTGTTCAACTGCTGCCAAATATGTGAAGCCAGGCCGAATGATATATAATGGCTGTTTTATAAAGAGGCCTTGACCCACTTACCACAAGTTTTATACATTTTCTGACAAGATCCAAGATGAAAGCCCACTGAACTGAGTGCTCGCATCCTACCGCACGTGGAGGAGCAGGAAGAGAAGTACGCAGCAATGTGTGCAGGGCTATGACACTTCGTATATTCAGAGAAGATGATGGGGAAACTCTGCTAAAAGCTCTTCACAAAATACTTCCTATCTCACACGATTAGTGGTGTATAGTGGAGCTGGGGGGATGGAGGGAGGCATACGCAAAGCGTGAACATGATTTTCCTGTTAACAGACACCAACACAAATAAATGGCACTTTCGCTTATAAAAGTTTTAGTATTTAGGTTTCAGGCAAACAAGAAAGGTTTAATTTTAACACCTCCCCCACACATACACTCCATACTTAATGAGAAGAAAACTAATTCTAGCAAAAACGATGACCGTGACTGTCATGCGTTGCACCAGATAAAACCAAATTATTTGAAATGCAGTGAAATCCTTCATTTGTCTAAGTAGTGCAGCTGTTGGATTCAGTGGCTCTCTGGCAAGAGGGTAAGGGCAGCTCTCCCGCTGCGGCCATGCCGAGCCCCCGGCAGTCAGTGCACGCCGTATTGAACTGTGCAATGCAGTGGGGGCAGAGGGAGGGAGGGAAGGCTGAGGGAGGGAAAAAATAAACAGAATGGTAACAGAAAACACTGCAGCCCGCTCAAATACAGTGGCATCCACTCCCACACTGAACCAAAAGCGGAAATCTCCTAAAGAATCTCTCGTTCTTAGCTCCTAAACATATTCCTAATATTTAATTACAAGATATTTCTTTCGGACTGGATTACCAAGGATTATTAAGGAGAGAGCTGACTTCAACAGAAGAGATTTGCACACCGTTGCGTTACTAGCTTAGGTAAACAGAGTTCAACTACATCACTTTAATTGATCAAACAGACCATTTCCTCCAGCTTATCTGTACTGGGAACTATGATTAAAATACTTTGTGACAATTCACTAATGAGATGAGCATGATGATTTTAACATAGGACAATACTTTCTCAAACCACAGGAATGGCATTATATCATCATTTTAATACCTAGGGGATTATGTTGACCTTAGATCAGAAATAAACCACTAAAGAATGGGGATGAAAAAGAGCGGAGAAGACTTCCTCCCTGGTTATGAGTAACTTCCACTGAACCCACCAAGCTGATTAGCTATCTCCCACCACTAGTGTTGTTAATTTGGGAGGCAGGAGAAATAGAGGGCAGAGTGGTGTGTTGCTCATGAAAACAAACAAACAAATGAGTGAGTGGGTGTGTGTGTGTGTTTTTTCCCTCTCTCATGACAAACCCAAATCCTGCACCTAAATTTAAAAATATGGAGCAACTAAAACCACCATCAGTTACAGTGGGATACATAAACAATACTGTTTCTTCGTATATAGCAAGTGAGAGAAATACACTAAAATCTCAAATGGAAAACAGTATTGAAAATAACCCCCCCAAAACTTCTCCCCTTGGGACCTGCCAAAACATGTATCAAGCTGCAAAAACCACCTAATATGAAGTTGGGCACTTAAATAAAAAAAAAAAACAAAACAAAACCAAACCAAACAAACAACAGGCTGATTTTCCAAGTGATCCTGTACACATAGAAGGCCTTTTATTTAGGGCTATTTACCTAGCAAATTCACAGTTAATGAAATGCACGCAACCAAAAGCCTCTCATTACACTTTTAGAAATGTCTTTTACCTTCTTTTCCGACAAGTCGTGATCCAGCTCGTCTTCAGAATCATCCTCGCTCTGCTGCTGTTGCTGCTGCTCCTGCATATCCTTCATTTTAATCAGCAGCTCTGCTTTCGGTGCAGATGTGCTGTAGTAAGTAGAATTGGTTGTCAGGGAGATGGCAGACGGTGCGCTCTGCTCCTCTTTCCTGGTAAAAAGTCAAAACTTTCATTAACTGCCTTGACACACTAATCACTGAAAAGAAAGGAGAATCTTTTAGAGCCAGTGTTTTACCAATAAAGCAGAAGGCTCAACAGAAAGCCATTTCCATTACCTGTGGAAACAGGACAAATAAACAGTGGTTGTGAAGTAAATTTGTGTGAACTGAGCACATGGCCATCAAAAGCTAAAACTGAAGTAGTGCAGAAGACTTTTCACCTGTTACAATGAGTGAAATGGATCCAAGATATCCCATCTGGAAACAAAATGTAAAGTTATGTTTTATTAAGTAGTGCAAAGACCTCAGTGTCATAGAGAGTATTCTTTCAGAGTGCCAAATGTGGGATACTACAACATTAGCATTTATCTTTTTGATTATGGAATTACACGTGAACTTCCAGAAGGCTACAAGTTAATTTGATAACTCATCTCAAGAATCAAAGGACCCACAGAACATCAACATGGATAAAATTTAATGGCATTTAGATCTTTTCTTAGTTTGCTCTCATTCACTTCTAGGAAATGGCTCCTGCTCACTTCATGTTGTCTTCATAAATTTTCATCATATTAAAAAAGGCTAAAATATTGTTCCTTCTCTATCCAGTTACTAGACTAGATGATCTTGGTGAAATATCTAATCACTATGAAATGGGAAAAGTTAATTATTCCGTAAGTTCTCACAGAAATAGTTTTCAACCAGGTCTTGGGAACCTTTTCATATCATACAACACTGTTCTTTTTCTGTCATTAATGGTATTAGAAGTATTATGCCTGACTGCTGTTCTAATGGAAAAGTCTTAGAAAAGCCCCAAACCTCAACAGCAGGAAGATCCTCACCTTCCGTCCCCTAGGAAAACAGACACACTTTGGACAGCAGCTTACAAGGAACCACTGGCCTACAGAAAGTAATACTCACTTCTCCTCTGAATTTTTTGGAGAAGGAACTTTTGGCAGGAGCTTCCTGCGCTGCTGAGCTTCTTCTAGGAGATGTTCATCTTTTGGGAATATTCCAACCATCAGATCCATTGTTGTTTTTATTTTCACGTTAGGATCTAGTATGTCTGCTAGAGATTTATCTCTTCCCACAATCTCTCTGGCCAGTTCCTCTGACTTCCAGTCTTCAAAGGTCTTCTCTTTGGCCTTTACATAGCTGACTGCTGGCGTGGCAGCACTGCTGTCCTTCAGGTTGCTCCCAGGTTCTTCAGCTGGTTGAGGATCAGCTGGTTTTGTTCTGGCTTCTGGCTCGGGCTCAATACCTTGTCTGGTGTAAGCACAGAATCGTGAATAGGACTGCTCAGAAGTGCTGAGTGTTTTAATTTGGTCCTTTTCCAAACCACTGGGTAAAGCAGGAGGCTCCATAGTACTGACAAGACTTTGCCGACTCTCCTTCTCTGCGTTGCTCTCAGAATGAACTATCTTGATGGGAACCATTTTCACTGTAGTATTGTTGTCTATAACCCTTTCAATTCTGGAAAATAAAGAAAATTCATCTTCAGAAATGGAAGAACTTTAAATCTCAATGCTTATCTGCAAATCAGAGGGGAAGTCCAAATATGAAAAAAAGTAGATAAGAGATCTAGGCAATGGAATACTCCTTGCACCATATCTCAAACCCTAAATCTACATGTTTTCTTTTCTGCCCACACATTTTAAATAGTATTAGTTAATTTGTAAGTAATCCTAAGATCAGCCTTGCACAATACTCACAGTACGGGATTTCTGTTTGTTTCCATGAACAGGAGAGTCCAATCTCAGCAGCCAGGTCCCAGATTTGAGACAGTGCTGCTGGACTGCCTTTTACCTCTTTGCTGCCACACATACAGAGGAAAACACAGCTTGAGTTCAACCTCACTGCCTCACACAGATCCAACAGTGGTCTCAGCTTTTGGCCTGACAAGTGTCTTAGCTGCCTGGGGAGTTTGTGATGCCCTCATATCAATTCCCAGCTCTTCCAAAGGAAGAGACAACAGACCAGATGGAAGCATCCTGCAGGCTAGGTCTTTGCTCAGATACAGGAATAACAAACAATTACACATGGAAAACTTGGAAATAATTCAAAACTTAATTATATGATTTTTTTAAAAACAATCTGTATTTTTAAAATTTCACACAAGATACAGAAGTTTAATAAACAGATCCCACCATAGTGTCCTAGTTTTCTACTTAATGGAGAAAAACCAGCCACTGAAGAGAATAACACACAATTCTGGATACTCCTTTTAAGGGAAGCTTATAGCAAAAATTCTATACTGCATAGCACAAAGGGTCACCTTGGACATTCAGTAAGGCAAGCTATTTAAGAAGGAGGCTAACAGATTTTTTTTTTAATTGGACAATAACATGTTAAATAACTTTACTGAAACATCTGTACTGTATGTAAACCATATAAGAAACTGAAGGCAAGTTTGGTGGTTTTGAGTTTGCAGAAAGTTTATAATTATTGTCATAATGTGGGTTTGGAAGCTCAACAGCAAGTAAAGGAACATTGCCTACTAGCTAAAATATCTGGTTTCATCTGGCTGGGCTGCTTGCCGCCTTTCACGTAAGTGCGCAAGACATACTATGGCTCTTTTCCTCTAAGTGTGGGTGTGTCACTTTCCTCAAAAATAAACTTAAACTTTATTGTGCTGCACTTTCATTTCATAGGGAATAGCAAAATCTGTTTGACTTCACATTTTTCAGAAGTTTTATCTTATATTTTAAAGGTATATTTGCTTCCGAATGAATGTGCAGCCTCCCAATAGGCATTTACTTTCCTCAAGCGCTCTGTGGACATGTTTTGGCATACTGATTCAACTTTTGGGGCAGGTTTTCCAACCTGTGCTGAAAAGCCATTCCCATCTGGCTGGGGTGTTTTCATTCAAGGAGACTGGCATTTTAAAGAGCTCACTCCTACGTCTGCCGCTCAGCCCCAGCTCCCTGCCTGCAGATGTGGGCTGGAGCGGAGCTGGGCAGAGGCCTGCCACTGCCCCCAATCCTTTCTTTTGTTTGTTTTTAAATAAAGCCCACACCTTCTGGATTCCACCAGAGTGTGAAGAGGAACATTTTTTTTTTTTTTTAATTTAGGGGAAATAAAAGATGCGTGCAAAAAAGTGCGTGTAAGGCAACTGGAAGAGAAGTGAGCTAACTGCAACCCTTTACCTAAAATGCCTTGCATCTGTTTTGAGACTCTGAGTACATTCCTCTCATTCTAGTAAAAGATTTTTCAGATACTTAAGGCATCATCAAGTCAACTGATTTCCAAAGATAGTTCAACACCAGGTGATTCAGAAATTGTGTTTCCACAGTCACTATCCTCCTGATATCTGAAGGTTTTCTATTTGTGGAACTGTGGCATGAAATTCTGACTTGCAGCAACTTTGCTTGCCGCCATTACGAAGCTTTACTCCAACCATGAGCACAGTCACTCCTCGACCTGTGTGTATGTTTACTGGAAATCTATTGAAGCACATCTACTGATGCACTCTTTTCATCTTTATTATTGCTAAACAGTTGTCTTTGGAAATAGCTGGGTTCTGCACACCACCAGTATTTCCCCACACTTTGTGGGGAAAAGATACTGCAGGAAACCCTACACACTCATTCGGTTTATCCTGTTGATAAAGAAGACACCTTTCTTAAAGAGGAGTAAACAGCTACATGCTGACATCATCAACCATTAGCTGCCCACAGCATGCAAACTGGCATGTTCAAGAGCTCATATGCAAGGAGCCAACATAAGTAAAAAGCCAAATCTAATTAATTGCATATTAAGGTAAACCTACTTGACATATTTTACTCATATGAAATAAATACCATACAGTAAATACCATATAGAAGATTCAGAGGTATTGCCTGCATGTCTTTCCTTTTTTGCCATACCTGGTTTTTTTGAGTAATGTAATTATTAACTGAGGACAATAAACTGTGCACAAACAAGAGCTGACTGGGTTTAAGAATTTTAAATATTAACAAAAGATTTGCAGGGTAAGTGTATTATCATTCAGATATGGGCATATAATTAGGCACACCTCAGTGCTAATTTCAACATGAAAGCTTAGTAAGAAGGAAGGACAAATACAATTAGCTTTCCATGCACCCTTAGTATCTATTCATAAAGCAATACATGACGGAAGTCAAAGCAATACATTAAGGAAGTCATTATTGTCATCTACTTTTGCACATAGATGCTAGGGTTCACATGACATGTTGCACTTTTCATAGTAAACTGTACTCTTACTTCATGTTAAAAACACTGCAGGATGAAACATTTTTTCCCTCTGGTTACGAGAGGGAAAACATCTCAAGGCATGTTTAGAAAAAAAGTGATTAATGTTTTCGATGTCATACGGCACACTGGAAAACAGCATGATTGGGACTATTCAGCCATTCACACTGCAGTAGAGAAAAGCTATTCCAACTACTTTTGCTCAGAGAAGCAACCTCTGCATTGATTCAGCTTGGAGGTTTTGTTTTCATTCTTTAACCATGAATTAATAGTGCTGAAGGATTTATGAAAATTGAGATTCCTGAGCTTCCTGGAAGTTTGTTATCTTGTGGGAGAATAAACTTTAATGATGTTAGCAGCATATGACAGACACAGCAATCAATTAATTTCAGTCAGTTTGTCTAATTCTGAGTTTATCTGGCCTGCGAAAAGACTGATGTTCTCCTGCTGAACCTTCAGCCCATCTCAACGCAAACACTGCTGCAGACCCCTCCGCAGAGTATCTGGCGTGCCGTATTTCATTGTAAAAGCAACATGAAAACAGTCATGATATGGCAGCCTACCTTACCGTGTGCGCTTTCAAAACATATGTTCTCACAAAGGATACAGCTTCCCTTCTCACATGTGCTTTGTTCCTACACTGATTCATATTCATATACAGACTCAGGTGGGGGAAATGACAACAGGGAATCTTCTGATTTCACTCTAACTTAGAGTGGAAAATCCATTTGAATCTATCCTTTTCATTTTCTACTAATGACTAGCTGTAACACCTTAGCAGCATCAGTCAACCAAAAGAAACCACAGACCAACTGAAGGACTTTAATGGTACCAATTGGAATTTCACACAAGTCTTAGGTCTCTTTAGGACACGCTGTGGTGGCTCATACTTAACGAATCCAAAGGATGTGCTTTTAGTAAAGAAAATGAACAGTCAAACATTAATAAGGTCTAACTGGGCAAAAAGTGTTAATAAAATAGTAAAGGAATAACATCTAGTACCTGGCTGGGTTCTCATCCTGTATGGACACAGGAGGTTTATCAGTGAGCTTCTGTGGTGCAAACTGAGGAGAAGGGGACCTTGATGTCTCCATGCCAGGTTTCTGAAGATACCGATACTTGGAAGATAATACAGACTCAGACTTAAGGTGCGTTTTTCCTTCTAAGTGCTGACAAACATTCTCCGTGGACAATGCCTGCTGGAGTTGCTGTGGATTAGCACTCTTCAGTTTTCCATTGAAAGCTGCAGGACTCTGACAGAGAGAGGAGCGACTGGCAAATACTTCAGCGGAGCTGGGGGACAAGGACGGAAAGGGTCGGCTGGGTGCTACCAGCAGAGATTCAGAAGAGGTGCCAAGCGACGGCGCAGAATTATCTGGTCTCCTGTATTTATCTCTTTTAGGTGGTGGTGGCCTCTGAGGAGCAGGTCCACGCTTCTTGTTTAGCAGCGTCGGCTCTACCCTATGGTTTTCCTCTCCTTTGCCCTGGGACAGACAAGAGTGGTTCTCATTCAAGGTCTGGGGCTCAGAGCAGAGGAGAATAGGCAGGCTACGATCCTTGCTCTTCTCATTCACGTTTTCCTGAGAGTATCGGTAATCACTAGGCAATGTCCCAGACCTCCCCCGGCTCTCGTGAGGCAGAACCGTAGGCTCTTGCACGTGCAAAGGTCTGACAGATGCCTTCCACTTGTGGCCTAAATTCTGCTCCAGCTGATCCCTCTTCTCCTGTGGGTTTTGCTTCAGGGCCCCTGTGTCAGCTTGCCTAGAGATAAGAACACATTGTTAGCGTGCTGCTGATTTATTTCCTTCAGCACGAGGCAACCGCACCGATCCAGGAAGCTTGAACATCGAGATCACATCCAACATTTAACACCAACTTCTCCAATCTATGGTAACTGTATGGCACAAAAACACCCTCTCATGTATGGGCACACACAGTGTACCTAATCTAACGTGATGAGTCAAAGCATAATGTCAGGCTAAATTAGGGTACGGAGCACCACAGGATGTGACACAATCTTTGGGTAACCCAAGGAGCTGCAGTGTGCACGGTGTAGTTAAGTGTATAGCACACCTCCAGCGCTGATGTATGTGGCACAGCCAAACATGCAAATGTTGGTAGAAAATAAAACTGTCTTGAGAAGGGGAATTCCAATACTAAAATGTAATTCTGTTCTTGCTTCAGAGTCAGTAACAAAGTGTGGAAAACAAGTTTCTTCTCTACGTGTAAAATTAATACTTCAGTGTCATTTAAAATGTGAACTGAATACCACAAACTTGAATTATGAATCTGGAAGTCGAATTTTTGCATAACTGGTGAAAAATGAAATGAGTGAAAAAAAAATGTTTGCCAAAGCTAAAAAACTGGAAAGGGAAAATGAACATCTGAAAAAAAGTCAGAAAAGGAAATTTAGAAAGGATAGTGTTTTCCAGTCAAGCTTATTTTAAACTTGAACGTCTTTTGCCCTGTCAGCCCAAATGACAAACAATGGCCAAAGAGGCCTTATCTTAGAAATATTTTTCGGTTTATTCCAATTTTACACACTCTGTTTCTCTAGCCAGGAAACAACAGGCTTTCGCAGCTCCAGGCTTGCGTTTTGCTACAAGATGTAGTTCATTTGCGTTCACCAGATAAAGACAAACTAGGAAAGAAACAGAAGGCAGAAAAAAAAAAAAAAAGTATAATCTCTGGAGCCCCAAGAGGAGACAGTTTGCTCTCTGCTTAAAAAAGGCTCAAGAGACACTGTGAGCTTAGAAAAGAAGCTGCAACAGAGAAGTAAAAGGCTTCAGAGAGCTGCTAATATCGTTTGTGCTACCATCTCTGTCCTTTGAAATAGGAACCCTGTAGACATGCACTGCCCAAGCTTTCTTTTGAGGTGCCTATGAAAGAGACACCTTTGTCAGCCTGTTTGTAAAGTAAGGTTAACTTGTATTTTCAACATAAACAGGTTATTAACCTTACTGTACCAGTTTTGAGAATAAGTCTATAGGTGCTTAACATTAGTGTGTACAAAAACAAAATTTGAGATAAAAGTACATAAAATAAGTAGTAGGTGAAGTCCGTTACAAATTCAAGAAGAAAAAAAATGGAGCAATTACACACTGCATTACTATTTTAATGATACTAAAACAAATCTCTAAAATTAAGTATTGTGGGAAGACATTTGATTAAATGTGAGTTCTATTTTCACAACTGTACAATCAAATTACATGAAAAATGATTATTTTTTAGTCCTTGGATCTGTGATGTTTTAGCTCTTACGGAAAAAAATTCTAAAAAAATCTGGACATTATAATTAAACTGCCTGATACATGTGATTTTTAATAATTTTACTTCACACTCATTTTTGCATGTCAGTAATACAATAGCATTGTACTTCCAAGAGAGTTGTCTTTTTCACTATTTAATTCCTGAAGTCACATACGCAATCTCTCTCTCTCGAGTTACATTTTAAAATTCAATTTTAATGGGTAAATTTTCAATTTAACATGAATGAGGAGTTGAATATTGTTTAAACTCAGATCCCTTCATATCGCTCTTAAGGGTAGCTGGTTCAGACAACTTCAAGTTGTCTGACAAATTCAGATTCAATTCTGTTCACAAAACAGTATTTACTGACTCCTATTTTAACACTTGACGAAGGACAGTTTTGTTAAGTAAATGATATAAGGCCAGAAAGACCAATGCTATTCAGATTTGGTTACATGCCATCTCTAGAATCAGATGGTTTTCCCCAGTAAGTTCAACGTAAGCAGAACCGGACCTCTAAATAGTTCCTCTAATTTTAATGGAAATATTTACCAAATGTAGACCACAGGCCCTGAGTATGAAATACTGTGTTTAAATCAGTGTTTTTCATTGTCTAGATAACCCATGTAGAGCACAATTTTCTCCTAGTTAACCTGTGCAAAAAAAAAAAAAATTCTTCAGGGCTCTCTACTCATCTTCACGTACACAAGCCACAACATAAGACAGTGTAACAGCTGCACTTCGGTGCATGGAAGAATCCAGGACACGGCACAAAATGTCGCAAAACCAGAAATTACATGCACAACCTCAGCCAGTTTGCAAAGTATACGTGGAACTTTGCATGCACATTAGGAGTGGGTGTGCTGATGGAAGCAAACAGGACAGAGTATACCAACGATCTCACACATTTACATATCCAGAGCATGCAACCAAATTTGTTTAATATTACCCTAGCTCAGAAGCAATTAATGCTTTGGTAGTCCTGTCACCTTCCAAAATAGAGTAAAAGGAAATAAGGAATCACAGCACAGGAAAATTGGAGAGATGATGTGTTTGCAAACGTGGAGATCAAATTCAGAGATTACACACGTGCCTTCATACAGTTTCCACAAAATGAATCAAACATTTTGCAGTGCCACAGAAAATGGGTCTGAGGGAAGGTGGCTACATTCAACACTGAGGCTAGTTTGCATTCAGTGGGTCCTCATGCAAAACATGCTTATCACATTATTTTGGAGAGATTTGAGCTTACTGTTCAGAAAGGAGGAAAAGAAAGCAAGCTTCAAGCCCCAGGAGAACACAGTGGCAAGAACCTGTGAAGGTGTTACATTATCATCAATACCAAGAAGCCCACTATGCTACTTTAAATCTGTTGGTGCTTCACGTAATGATATGCCCAGAGTACAGTTGTTTTGGAAACAAGGCCCATAGGATTATGCAAGGATCACGTACCACTGAAAGGAACCCATCACTTATAACCAAACATCACAAAGTGAGAGAGACAGAACAGTCATCTGAAAACATGACAATTGACTTAATTACCGCTATCATTCTAGATAACAAACCAGTCAATATAAAAAATGTTAAACATTTAAGTTATCTTCAAAGTCAAATGTCCCCCAACCCTGTCCCTGTGATACAATGCCACAACTATCCAAATGCAAGAGCCTTCCTGATGCAACAGATTCAGGAAAGCTCACACCACGTTCCCCATCCCTGGCATGTGATGACATTACAGCGTTGACTGTCAGACGACTTGCACCACTCACTTAACCTGAACTGCAACGGAAGTGTAATCAACAGATTTATGCTGTTAGATACACAGTGGTATTCAGTAAGTGTGAGTCTAGTACCAGAGACTAACATGAGCCTTTTCTACTGTACCTGCTTTTGGTATGTAGGTGTAGGAGCCTTCATATCTAAATGGTGGGAGGCAGAAGCCAAAAATACACTTCTAAATGAAAAGAAGGAATTGCTTCATTACAAAAACCAGTTCTCCACATTTTTGAGAAGCTCCCATTTAGAAGAGGGCTCGGCTTTCTCAGAGGAGGTCTGTGTAGAGAGACGAGAGGCTGCGCACTCGTCCAGCGGAGCTCGGCAGGAGCTCTGCCCTGTGGCTTCCATGTTCCACGTAAAGGCCATAGCCACCAAACACCACACCACCGCTTACCACCACAGGAGTGGAAATGCCTACCTCCATAACAGCACTAAGGATTTTCTGCCCAGATGGACAAGTACATCTCTCGATTTCCTTCTGGCTCTATTAGCTTGCGGTGTACGTGCTCACGACTGAAATGCAAAGGCCAAATAACCATAAAGCTGGGGCAAACAACCAAGCCTCCTCTCCAGTCCAGACACTCCAGTCCCCCAGCAAGAACATAACAGGCTATTCTAACAAACCAGAGACAGGTAATGGTAGTGGAAGCTCTTACAGGTAAGTTAAACCATGGAGAGACACATATACACATACACACATGCACGTGTGTGTGTGTGTTAATATGAGCCTGCCAGTGGAGTCAATGAGCAATTACCAAAATGAATTGTTATTTATAGATGCCTATCAGAAGGATAACGTTTTTGGTTGCCATATAGAACAACCCCAAACCACTTCCTTCATTTGCCCCATAATCAGGATTTGGCTAAATCTGGACAGAAGCAGAATGATCTGACTGAACGTCATAACTCAATAAAATAAAGTAACTTCTGTCAGCTCAATGTGTCTGATTTTTATCTGCCTGATTTACAGTTTCTTGAGAACTCCTCAGGCCAAGCCAAACAGTGCCACAAGACACTCCAACTTTAAAATATCAGACTAGATAAGCTTTGCAAAAATGCATTAGCCAACATCTGAAAAATGCATCGTTTGTTAAAGACCTGACCTCTGCGCAAAATTTTCACCATAAAACATAAGCACGGTTATGTAAGCAACAACATGTCCTGCACTAACTTATGGTCAAAAGAGAGCAAATGGAGTGGCTGTTTCTGATTTAGCTTAAATTCCTTCTCAAACACGACAAGCTACACTGGAAAAAGGCCTTCATACCTGAGTAAGACTCCTCCGTAAGAGTCCTCACCCTACAATAACAATAACTCCCTCATAATCAAGGCCAAAGTCTTGTAGTTCCTTTAAAGTCACCTAAATGCATGTATTTTACCAAAAGAGGCAGACTGCTGCTTAGTCCACTCTGATTTTGTCTTCCCGCTCTCTCCATTGTAATAGCAGTAGGAATTGTACAGCCTCACACAAAATTGGATCAAGGAACTGACCTGGCTCAAAGCAGATAATTATGCGGCTTAAAGCAATTGTGAAACACGGTCTTTGCTCATGCCAAAACCCTGTTTATAGGCAGAGCCCTTGCTGATATGCTACTTTTTCAGCTGTGTACTTTATGTGCTGAAATTATGTTTTCATTGTGTATTTGCCTGGCACTTGGCACAGTGGGATCTAAAAGCACTTCTGCAACAGTCCGTGAATAAAAAGTAGTTTCTTCTATCCAGTACAAGTTCTGCTTGAGAACACAACAGGATGCTATGAAGTTGGAACAGGATGCACAGGGTATGATTGTTCAAAATTTAGGAAAAAAGTTTGAGGTCCATTACCACCTTTTACTTCGTACTAATACGGTCAATGCAATCTAATAGATTCAGCTCATCCAAAAGTAGTCTCTACAAGCAAATCACAGATTGGTTTCATGGACTAGGGGATTAATTTAGTTACCCAAACATAGGTGTTTTATACTATTTCAGAAACTTTAAATATTCAAAGGCATCAGTTCCCCTACGAGGTGGCAGCTGGAAGCCAAGTGGGATATGCTGGTCTGCCTCAGGTCTCACCTACACACCTGTGTTTAGCCAACTGAATCAAGCCCAAGATCTCTGCGGATTATAATTTGAGCCAGCACTGCACTCACGCACAGACATCTTACCTCTATTAGGTATCCAAATCCTCACCCGAGTCCCACATGCTTTTTCTTTCAGAGGCTCCAGGACTCCAAAGGTTTTGAAACCCTCAAATTGGTTTCACTATTTGAATGCCAAGAAGACATTGACACCAGAACACCACAATTTGGACATCCAGTACAAAGGGAATTACATTACCAGTGGTCCATTTTTTTCTGATGAGCACCACATCTGCCATCACTAGTGAGTCAGGACATCATGCACTATACACCATTTAATGACACATGAAGCATATTCCAAAGATGCCAAATGAGCAATTGAACTACAAAACTTGAAATTTTTAAAGACAAACGCATAGGATAGAGGACCCTCTAGAAAACAGATCATTTAATCACCATGATGGCTGTACCATAACGGTCGTTACAGGAACAGGCAGAGCACGTAAGGGACTACAAAGAAGTGGGGCTCTTCACTGCCTTGGTCTGAAGAGACAGATGATGGCAACTAGCATCCCAGAAGCACTACTGAAGCAAACTGTCTTAAAACTGAAGCATGTGTTAAGATGAAAAGAATAATGAATGCTGAATGATGAGAGAATGCACTCTCTCAAAGAAAATAAAAGAGAGAGATGCCCTGATATACTTCAGGAGACAACTGAAGGTACAAAACCAGCAAGGTATTTCATGAAGTATACTCGATGGCACATCACTGTTACACTACAATCCATTTATCATGATGCGAGTCTTGGTTTTCCAATTCGGTCTCTGAATGCCTGTTAACATTATCTGCACCTTGATGGCAGCTATCTGTTCAGTCAGTCACACTAAATACAGCTTAGTTGTTGCATCCAATGTGATAAAGCAAAATGTCACTCTAGCTTAACAACCCTTGCATTATCACCTGGCTTTATCGCAGAATGAAATATGAGAAAAGACTCTGCTTGCCAGTCCATTGATCCCCACAGAATTTCTCTCCTGTCCTGCCTGCATGGCAACATGCACAGCAATAGGTCTTCATCTCACAGTCTCTCTCTTTCAAAAAATATTACCTCTCTCCCCATGAAAATCAGAAATAAATTTAACAGAGACTCTAATTCTGCAGTAGATAAGTGAAGGTATGTTGATGGATGAAACGTAGCCCAGTCAGTCATAGGTAACAACACAATGCATAGGCCCACAGTAAAAAACCAAATCTGATTATAATCAAATTTCTTATAACAGCATAGGGGCCTTTATGCAGATGGGAAGAATCCTGTGGGAAAGAGCAGAGGGAGGGATGTTTTTCTTTCCTTAGTTCAGAAAATGAAAGCCCCTCCTCCATTCTGCTGCACATCAAAAATCAATGATAAAAAAATTATTTTTATGGCTGTATTCTTACTTGCTTTATCTACTGCACGCCTGTCCTAGCACACAGGGGA
Source organism: Chlamydotis macqueenii (assembly GCF_036417535.1). Taxonomy (NCBI): domain Eukaryota; kingdom Metazoa; phylum Chordata; class Aves; order Otidiformes; family Otididae; genus Chlamydotis; species Chlamydotis macqueenii. The sequence continues at coordinate 137,524,677 of NC_141556.1, forward strand.
TTGCCTACATGGAATTAAAATGACTTCTGCTCACTTAAGTCAACTAGTTAATACGTTCTGTACTTACACACTGAATTAAATAATCAGAATATCCCAACAGTACAAGAGCCATCATATTACACAAATGGCAACCACTGCAGAGACAAAAGACAATACTTTCCAACATTGCTAATAAGGAAATCACAGTCATGTTAAAAAAGCTGAAAGAAAAATGATTGTTTTGTCAATTTATTAAAAAAAAAAAAAACACAAAAGCAAATGCCTACATTCCAGTTGCCACTTTATTTATTTTATTTTTTTTTTTTTACATCTAGACTTTTTTTTTTCTTGATATGCTGTTGCTATTTTCTGGTTGCTATTACTACTGAAAACAGCTGCTTGCAGCTGAAAAAAAATTCAGTAACTAAACAGAAGCTATAAAATGAAACACTTTGTGAATAATAGCTAGGTCACCTGGGTTTCTCAGGCAGGCACCAAAATGAACACGTAGCTCATCTCAAAAGGAAAAAAAAAAAAAAATCCTAAACCAGTTATTTAAATTAATTAGCATGCACATGCACACATTTCAATAGTCATCTTTTCACTCAGAGCCACACTCACCGCTTGCTTCCAATAGTCACATCCAATTCTCTTACACTCCCAGCTAGTATCTCCTGCTGCTGTGGAAAAGGTCTTCGTGCAAGCCTGCGCTCACAGTCACAGGCTTGCCAGGAAAATAACAAGATGAAAAGCTCTCGCGCCACCCCTAGCCGAGAGGAACCCTGAGCCTGGCACCCCGAGCCACAACAACGGCACTGCAGCCCTCAGTCCAGAAAACAAATATTTTTGAAAGGCACTGCCTTCTAATTCCAGTGTGTATGATGCCAACTGTGAAAACAAAAGCTGCTAAAAACGGCGCGCGTGTGCGAGCACATGCACACAAAGCATCTTAGCTGGAATTAACTCACGTTTTCCCCCTATTCTCCCAACCCATCAGTGAACAGAGCGGTTGATTACGCTAAGCAAAATAAAATTCTGTACCAAGCATTGCATCGTTCCTAATTTGCTACTGTTGCTTCTGCTGATAGGGACAGAAGACACAGCCTGTACTCAGAGACCTGGAGAACAAAAGAAATACTGTATGAATTAATACTGCAAATTTCCCTTCAGAACTGACAGAAAAAGGTAATTAAACCGTGCACCTCTAGCTGTTTCTCTCACGCTGTAATACTAAAGACGAGACAATCTTACCAGGATTTACAGCTGTTCACCCATATTCACTGGATATGTGAGCTTTGCATCCTTACAAACGTGCCAGCCACTTTGAAAGCCTCGCAGAACTGAATCTGCTTCAACCTCTGCGTCTCATTTACTGTAACACAGAGGATTTTCAAAGCCATGCCTCACAACAGCTGGCTTGTTTTTGCCTGCTTCCTATGATTGACAAGTTCATACAAGCTCCGTCAACTTTAACCTTGATAAGTGAAGGCTTGGTCTGTATTGTACGTTACATCATCAGAAACTTCTGACCCCAGGGAAAAGATCTCAGAGACTTCAAAGCTTTTCCCTTCCCCCACCCCCACCCCCAGGATTTGGTTATTAAAAAAAATAAAAAGATTTTAAAAGGCCTTTAATTTTTTAAGGGTTTTTCCTTTCATTTGTGAAAATCAAGATCTGTATTTCAGCAACAACAGTTCTACAGGTTTTAAATATTTAAAACTATTTTAAAAGGTCAGTGTATTACTAGGCTCCCTTCTAAACAACGTTCAGATAACCAAGTCTTTAATTTTAGAGGAGAGTCTTCATCAAGAGCCCTCCAGCTTGAATTTTTTTGCGTGTGTTGTGTGTACAGGCGCTCTCTCTTGCAGGAGATTCTGCAGGGAAAGAACTAAATGCTTTCATGCTGCATGAGCAAATTACCACCCCCACGCTCCATCTTTAGAAACCAAAGGCATCGTGGCCTTCATCAGAGCAAAGCTCAAGCTCCTTTCAATTTTTCTACAAGAACACATTAAAGATGTAATAGAGCAATTGTGGGTAAAGCTTTAAGATGTATTAAAAGAGGATTTTAAAATGACCATTTTAAGAGAAAAATGTTATTTAAACTGCATGTAAAACCACATACAGTGGTTAGATATTATGATGTAGCACTCATATCCAGTTAATCCCCTCCCCTAAAATTTTTCTATCTCCCAAAGCTGTCTATTTGATTTCAAGATAGAGAGAGAATGACTTCAAGAAAACTCATCTGTTTACATAATACAACACAACTGGTTAACAGACTGTAGCAAGTCTGGTTGGCCCATGCAAAAATAATGGCAGTTATAGCTGTTATGTTACTTTTTAGCACAAAACTTCACTCAAATTTACTGGCATAAACAGTCTCCTGCATGACAGCAAATCACAATCCATGTTGCCTAAGGGCTTATAGCAGAAGGTGAACATTTCACAGGCTAGCTTTTAGTACCAGAACACCGTAAAGCCACTCCATACATTAGAAACATATGAATTGCTGCACTGACGAGACAAATCAGTCACCTATTTCCAAAGATGCTTTTCATCAAGTAACTTAGGGGAAAATAAAATCTACAATTCATCAGTATATGCTGCTTTTATGCGTATAACCACTAGAGATTATATCTTACATTATCTCTAATCTCCCTACTCAACTGTTATCATTAAAATAGCCACAAGAAGATAGTTGGATTTCAAGCAACACAACAAAAACATAGTCTTTAGATAGTTCTCATTGTAATCCTCTTTCCAGGAAAAGCAGTGAAACTAAACCAGAACACAAAACCGCACTAATACTTAAATAATTATCTCTGTTTCTCTCTCCACAAACTTTTTTTTGCATGCCATTTCTCTCATCAACCCCCAATTTCAGTACCTTCAGAATCACATCTAGGACTTCTCCCAGCTTCTCACACTTGGCAACACTTACCTTTGGGGGCAGGGGAGGAAACTTTCCATAAGGAGAAGCTACCCTCTGACACTTCCCTTCATCAGACCACGGTGGCCTCGCACACCCCTAAGCTGTCACTGCATGCACAGTGGAGAACAGATGTGCCAGCAGCAATTAAGTGAGAGGAACTTCACTCAGTAACGAGAAGCTGTAAGTAGAAAAAAGGGGATATGGGAGGTGGGGTAGCTACTCTCAAGTTTAGAAACAAGCATTCAAAATTCACCTAACAAAGGCAGAGGGAGAAGCCACACTTTCAAGGGTGTGAGGAATGAGCAACTTGGATGGGGGAGAAACAAGGCTACATTACTGTAGCGTACTGTAAACCAAGCGCAGGCTTTGGAGACAGCCCAGCACCCATTTAATGAGGTTCAGCAGCTGCTGGGGACCAAAGCAGAGCATCACACCGACCTGCAGGATGGGCACCTGGCAGCCCTGGACTGAGCACCATTAGGAGAGTGAGGAATGGGAAGGCAATGGGACAAGCCTGCAAGGTATTTAGTCACAACCAATCCTAGATCCCAAAATAATGCATTTGGGATGCTCCTGAAGAACCATGCATCTCTCAGCTCAAGCAGTCTGAAAGTTTTAAAATGGACAACAGGAGGAAGAAAAAAAGACTACAAGTAGGATAATTTATCATGCAACTCCTGCCTTGATCCTGAAGTATGAGAAGAATCTGGTTCAAAACTTTGCTACTTGAAGAGCTACCCTGTGCCAGTGGCCATATGTATTTAGATTAATCATTCTTGGAAGATCAAGAATCCACACTGTGGTATTTAATTTTGAAAAGGGCATTTACATACATGAGAGGAATATTTTTAAAAGGACAAGCCATATGGTATAATGCTAAGAGATAACGTGTCACAGAAGATACAATATATAAAACTCAGAGAAAATGTATAACATCTACCAAAAATCCAGAAGACCACCCTTTTCCCTCCCCTCTCTCTGTCCCTTCTGAAGGTTGGATGAAACAGTAATTAAAAGGACATCCACTAGAGAATTGAAGTCTTACCCAAATTAGGAAAATCCAGAACTATTCTAGCAAAACAAATGTATAAACACAATAAGGTATAAAGAAAGAAAGAAAAAAAAAAAGAAAGAAAGAAAGAAAAAAAGGCTGAGGTACAAATGTGTAAAGGTGTTAGAACAAAAAAAAAGGGGAAAAAAAAATCCACTTTTTCAAACACAGGTATCTGCCAGACAGATTATAGGGCCACAAGTACAGCAGTAAGAATACGAAGAAAATAAGGTCACAGCAGAAAACTGGCACGGACTCCCCTTCACACCTCCATGAGCAAACAACAGCCTGTGTGGGAATCATTCTCAGATGTTGTCCACCATTAAGTGGGTAGTCATGAGTTAACTGGACTATAGGATAATCCCTGAGAGTCCCATAGGAAATTGCTGAAATATCAGCTGTGATGCACAACTGGCCATTCCTCTGACACCTGGGCAACTACGTGAGCAAAGTGACACATGCAATGTTTGGGAAGGGAAGGTGTGAGGGTGTTGAAGAGAGCAAAATGAGAGAAAGAGAGCAAGAGTGAAAAAAAAAAAAAAAAGTATTCATTATGAATCTGGAGAACTTCAGAACCATCAACTTAACATCTAAATTAGGCAAACAGGTAGAAATTATATTAAGAGATTCAGCACTAACTAGTGTGTTAAAATGACAGAATCACTTAGGCTCGTGCAGAAAAGACATTGCAATGCATCACTATTCTTAGAAAGAGTGGACACATGTGGAAAACATCTGGATGACAGAGACTTTGGATTTTTAGAAGACTCAAAAAAAAAAAAAAATTATCCTCACCAGAGGCTCTTAAAAATTCAACTGCCTTGGGACAAAGTCCTCATTTACATCATCTCATGATTACCAGAAGTGGTTGGATCTAGATTATTTACAAAAGCGGTGAAAAAGAAGATGGAAACAGTGGCTGCTGTGAGAAAATTATTCTGAGCAATAAAGACACAAGCCATTGAGGGAATGTGCCATAAAACAACAGATGAAATTCAGATTTAATAAATGCAAAGTAACCCACAGAATAGCTTTCCCTATACCTTAGCAACATATACAATGATGTGTAACTGAAATTACTGCTTTGCAGGAAGGAAAACCTGGATTTCACAGACCGTTCTATGCACATATCATCTCTGCACTCCAAAGCAGAAAGAAAAAAAAAAAAAAAAGAAAAGAAAAAAGTCAAGATAGGAAACATTATGTTACTTTATGATTTCACAATGCACCCTAATGTTGTTGCAGGAACATATGGGAATGTGGAAAGTCCCAGAAGAAAATAAGGACGGGCAAGGCCACCCAACAGCTTTCACAGAGGAGACACCCTACCAACTCCTCACAGAAAAGGTGCTTTTTCTCACAACACGTCAGCACAAAAAGCTATGGATTTTAAAAGTCAATGTGGATCCAAAACTAGTCAGAAAACTTCTGAAAGAAAAATTCAAGGGCTGTTAACCAGAAATACTTAGGATCGCACCTCTTACCTGTAGATCAGCAGAGGCTGGGCAAGGATACATAGCAGCATGGCTCGTGTTTTTGTTTCCTCAGAGCACCTGCTTCTGTTCAGAGAAAGGGAACCTGCTCAGGTAGACCTTTGGCCTGCCCCAGCATGACTGTTCTTAAGAATCAACTTCCATCAGCTTCCTTCATGTATCAGTGATTCAAGGTTACACTGCCCCAAAGCATGATACTTGTTTAGCTGCTATTAGTCAGTCACATACACCAGTACACTGGAAAGACACAGCAGTTCACGGCAACAAAACTTGTACTAACAACTATTTACAGAAATCTAAGGAAGATGAAAGGTGGCAGAGGACTTCTAATACTTGCTGGACTCTCTCCTTTGTTGTGATGTGCATGGGAGGAGTCGCAGATGCGTTTTGCCAGTTTCAGACAAAATATAACTTTGAAACAGCCCAAGACTGTAGTGCATCATCCATTAATCCATGGGATACATACAATGACATCACTGGCAAAAAAAGTGGTCTGACAGATGCCTTAATAAAGAAATGCTAATGCAAACGGAAAGGGCTTCAGCAGCTCATGTTCTTAAAGTCTTTGTTAATGTCTAAGAGCCTGTGAGGATGCACACTGGCTCTCCTGCACTTGCTCAAGATGATGACAAGTAGCTGCACACAACAAAGGGAAAACTGCAATTTATATTTTATTTTTAACTTCATGCAAGAAGGCATTCTCACATGTAAATTCATTCTTGTTAGGAATTCAGATATTTGAAGCATTTCTTCAACCAAACTGGTATGTTCTGGCTGCATGAAAAGCATTTTTTTTCCTCCCTTTAACTGAATAATCAATGTCTCTCAAAAAAAGAGCACTTAAACCTTTGTAACAGCCCTTATTATACTTAAACTGATTAAAAAAAATAGGACGCTTCACTTTATTAGCTCTTGAATAAAATGAATGTAGAAATTGTTAGTACACAGCACATCAGATAAAAAATTAATCACGCATATTTTGTAATTTCCTTCCTACAAAACACTACTTGTTAGGTCATTCTGTACTTAGCAAACTGATATAAATACTTCTTTCCTTTAGAAGAATTTACGTGAAAAATTACAACAGCTGTAGGTGAAGTGTAGAACAGAGAACTTAGACCTCTTTTGCACCATAAAAGAGTGACGCTTGTTAATACACGCAGGAAATGTTTGCTGAAGTAATTTTTCACTGATTTGTAAGGAAGCAGTTGTGCAAGATTACAGCATTTCTTCCTTAGGAGGAAAAGGGAGGAAGGTGAAAACACTGTAACAGCTGGTTAGAATATTAAACCTGGGCATTTTGGTCAACTTAGGCATCAAGAATGACTTTTACTGTCATTTTGTATGGTAAAGGCTGTTCCTCTGTCTTCAAGAGCCGAGTAAGTAGTAAGGCATGAAAGGTCTAAAAGAAATGTCTTATAGTGTTTAGTTAGAGTTGAGTCATGCTGCAGTCCCATACTTGACATGCGCACGCTCTTTTACTTGACACCTATTAAATGTTGAAAGATTTTTTTGCAACTTGTGATCTCATCAATTCTTTCTCACTTTTTGAAATTATGTAATTTTCATAGAGATTGCAGAAGCAAATTAACGCAGACACAAGTCAAACATTCTTAGAAAGTAAATAAGAGCAATGGCTGTGAACATAGCTAGTAGATGGCAATCTTAATAATCGGATCATAAAGCACTACTCTTTTGATGCAGATTGACTTTTGTGTGTGCCGTGTCATCCTGCAGGAAGCCACAGACCAGAGGCCAGAGCACACATTTCCATCTTAACCCTTTCGAAGGGCTATGTTGGTTTAGAAATTGTGGAGACATCTATAGGGAGTTAATTATATAATCAGCATATGTCATTCGACAAACACAGAAAGAAGAGACCTGTAAACATCTGTAAAAAGCTAAGCTTTTGTAAATAATTTGAAATAGAAAGAACAGCATCATTAAAAACAAAAAAGCATCAACTTTTGTTTTACAGATCAGACTCACAGAACACCCTTAGAGCAGTCCTAAAGTTAAAAACACATTTAGAATTGCGTCAAGCCTCAGTATAAAAATACTCGGCTCACATCAGATGAGTGTTTGCATGTCCGTGAGTTGATGACAAGAGTGGCTTGGTTCTTGCATGAGAGATGATAGTGACTACTATGGACCACTGCTTTCTCCTCCTATAAAAATAATACTCCAAGCTATCAAATCCTGCGATTCAGAAGAACATGTGGCTTTTCTAAAAAGTGAGATGAAACAACCTGAATTCATTCGAAGCACTCAGTAATCTCAGAGGGGAAAAAAACAGCCCAAAGATGAAAGGAGTTCACCAACTAACTTCATCAACTTTAAAAAAAAAAAAACAACTTTCAGAAGTAATGTCAATTTAGGTTTTCCAATTGTGTGCTAAAAAAAGAGCACCAAAAGAAAAGAAAAATAGCAAAATGAACCAGCAGTAACAAGTCTCGGAGAAAAAAATTGCTTATCAAGCACTTTTTTTTTGGTTTTTAACCATTTGCTGTTAAAATACTCCAACCCTTTTCCATTCTAAATTCAGTGCATTACAAAGAGTCATATTTCTCCTGAGAACAATCTGGGAAGCTGTAACAGTAAGCATTCAAAGTTTATTTTAAAGCCAAAGTATTCTTTTTTTTTTTTTTTTTTTTTCGAAACAACTGGAGGGGAGGCAGGCCAGAGGCACCCTGTAGCCTTGCACAGTCTCTAACCCAGGGAACGCACCTGTGGACTCCACAGCTGGCTCTCAGCTTGGGTCCCTGCACATCGAACTCGCACAAACGCTGCAGGGCTGCTCCTGTGCCCAGCGCAGTCACGCTGGCTTCAGCAGCACAAAGGCAACTGTGGCACACAAGCGTCAGTAGCACAAAATAAGGGCAATCAGCAATATAATCCAAACTCAAATTTCCATAGAAAATAATAAATATGACCACAAGGAAGATCTTAGGTTTGGTTAATATTCATGTTCTAGAATATATCTATTTATCTATAATATATTAGATAGATTTGCTAGCCATTTGCAGATTGCTAGCTGTTAAAAGCAGGAAACTAAATGCCTTTAGGGCAGCTCAAAAACCATAAAATCAATTCATGTCATGATGAGTCCAGCTCCTTTGGAGCACAGGAAGCCTTGTTAAAAGAAGAGTACATGAAAATACATATTATTTCCCGCAGAACAGCCATTCATCATCATGCAGTGGTAGCTCAAAACACAGGAACTAAATGTCCAAATGAGATATTTTGTTTATTTACATTTTTTAATATGGAAGTCACATAAGCCGTTTGCCTAGCACAAGTGCTGAGGGAAAGGCTGCAAAAGAGACCATTTTACAAAACCTCCTGTAATGTGGTGAAATGGTCAAAGACTGCATCTGAAATAGTATGTCAAAATAGATTTCAGCTTAAAAACAAACCAAAACAAAACACAAAGTTATTGCAGCTGGTGCCCCATCATGTGATTTTCATGGATTCCGTGATTATAAAGCAAGAATTGTGCTGCACAAACACTGCTAAAATGCTGGCGTAGGAGTATTATTCACATGCTTTTGTGCCTAGGGTTCAGCACTGGTGGATGGAAGTCATTTTACTTGTCCAGAGATGCTGCCTGCCTACAGAAGCACGTCTGCTCCTGGCTGATTTTGCTGCTGCCTCCCCCTCTCCCTCCCCTCCTTCCCTTCCCTCCAGCCCACTCTCCCCTCCACACGCGTGCGCACATTCACACCCTCACGGGCTATTCATTTTGAAATCGCTACGGTAAGTACAAAGGGCTAGAAAGAATTAGAAAAATAGCAGATGGTCTCTTCAGCTGGGCCATACGCAAAGCAAAATACAACTGTATAAAACCACAAATAAATACGAATTCTTTACAAGCTTTTACGATCATGACTAGAGTATGTTTGCTACAGTTCATAATTTCCTGTTCCCGTGAGAGATTAATACCGCTTACAGAATTGAGGAAAGCCCGTAGAAATTATTTTTCCTATACACATTTTTCTTCTGTCACAAAAACCGGAGCTATCAGATCTAACCATAGCAGTGTGTGTGCATAATCTCAGCTCAGCTGCCACACGCCACTTAAGCAGCCGCAGCATCAGCAATCGCTGAAATCACTGCTTACATTACAACAGCTCTGGCAAACTGCGGTCCAGGAGGAGGGCACCCCCCTGCACGCCAGACGTTTAAGGATTTTAGCTGCGTTGCACATACAGTCATGCATCTGAAAAGGGTCTGAAAATATTGTACAGTTTAATTGAAACACGAATTAACAGAGAAGTGGAGCTGATAAAAGGGAAAACAACTTTTCGTGGCTTTTGTTCACGTACTGCATTCTGTAAAGGCACAAGGAGAGAAAAGTCCAATTTACAGCACTATCGTGTTCCAGCAGCATACAATCTTTGCCATGAATAATACTGGAAAACTCTTTTGGGGAAACCTCAAGCATTCCCTCCCTCCCTCCCCCAAAAAAACTGTAACTGATAAATAAGAAAAATATCTGAATAATTTCACGCACACATATAAGAATCATCTGGCTCCAAACAAACTGTAATACATTCAACAGCTGACAATTTCTTCAAGCTCACCCTAGAGTCTCCAGAAATTTTGGTCCCAACATTAATTCTATCATGCATGCTGAAGTATGTGGGGAGAAGGAGAGGAACAACGGAAAAGGCACTGCGAAAACTCCAAAATCATCATATAGCAAAACTTCCAGTTTGGATCACGAAAAGATCAGATCTGAGTTGTCATAAGAAATCTCTTAAAGTCAGAAATTAAGAAATACTTACCTTGCAGAGCAGTTCCTTTCATCCAAATTGTTAACTTTAGAGAAAATACGCTCTCCATCTTCCTTTAAATCCTCTGCTTGCCTCCTTACTTCAACTGAGACTTCCTAAAAGTGGTTTACAGCGTAAGTAAGAAACCAAGTCATCATGTTTCAGACTCCTGAAAAATCTATGATTATGGAACCTCTTATTTGTGGGTTTGCTCTGTTTGAATATACATGAAGTCAACAGCATAGCACGCCTTATGCTTGTTTGGTTTTAAGTGGTACAGTATGCTATGTGACCTCTTGCACAGCGCTACCGACCTGACTGCGCTCGAGTTACTGCTCTGCTTTGCTGATCTTCAGAAGAGCTTAAAATTCCTATAAACCTTCGCAACTTCCATTTGGCAAAGACAAAAAAAAATGCAGCGAAGAAGTTACAGAAGACTCGCTCACATTTTAGAAGAGGCAAGTACACACCAGCTTTTGAATCCCTGAGCGCGTACTTTAGTTCCTCAGTAAAATACACAACATCGCTGTTCCAGAATTTTATTATCTCACTATCTTCAAACAACCACACCCAAAGCGTAGCTTTGCATTACAAACACTGAACCTACAGGAAATTTAATTGTGCATTAGCACTGGAATAATCTGAATCATATATGCGAAACAACATCTTTATTTACTTCAGTCTGTTGCAAGCACCTTCAACGGACTTATCACCATATTTTCCAGGTGCCTAAACAGGTGTCTGCTTTTTGCCCCAGGAGACCTATAGTGAGCTTAAAGGCATTGACTAATAAACCAGAAATGCATACATGGAATAGATTATATGATGATTTTTCTGCTGGGTAGGCAATTGTTTAATAATTTAGTTAATTTAATTTCCAAAATAACTTCCAGGTGAGTATTTCCAGTGCTTGTAATCTCTACCCTAGTAAATTATCCGCATAGTTAAGTCTGCATGTAGACTTGAAAAATAACTTTTGCAAAACTTAAAGACACAAAAAACTTAAAGAAAGAGAGTCCACAACTTTCGGAGATCAATATATTTTGTTTCTTTTTGACCTATTCTCATTCTACTCCCTGTATCTACACACACACAGAGGTGCTGTGTGGATGTGTATGCATGTATGTATCCAATGTTTTTACCAAAAGGGAAAAAAAAAAGAAAAAAAGGAAGATATAATATACAACTGCATTGCCTCAATTCTTTTCTTGCATAAGGTGAAGTTCAACACAGGTTGAACACACTATGACTCCTTATACATATCAAGCAATCTTGTAGCAGCTTGAACAATTTGTTTTCAACAGAGAACTTAAGAGACTTGGTTTATCTGTTTACTTCCCCTGCCACCTGCCAACCATTCCCTGGCCCTGCTCAGTTAAAAATTAACTTAATATTTACTTGCAAGTTGAACAGGCATTTGGCATCTCTCTAAGGAATAAATGTATACAGCAAACTAACATAAAATAAAACACTAAGCAGTTTCATTTGTTGCTGAAGTGTAGCTTTAATGTTAACAGGCATACTTTTTAATCTGTAAACTTTATTAGAAGTTTTGTGCTACGTAGCTTTTTGCATCAAGCAAGTTTAGAATAAAAGAGGAAATCCATGGAAAATTATTAGATCATTAACAGAACTGGATAAAAGTAGGCATTTCCTCTTGGAACATTTTTCTTCATAGTCTCAGAGAACTGAAAGCCTTAAAATGGGGAAGGCAGCCACACCAGTGAAGAAGTAACTCTGAGTGAAGATTGCTTTGATCCTCCTATCACTCTACTGTAAACCAGAGGATATTATAAAATCAACCAGGTTGCTTTCTTCCATCTGGCTATAACACACAACAAATTACTTGATCCAAATGCTCTTTGCTACACTCAGTGCCCCTGCAATACAAACTTTGATCATCTTCATTTTACTCATGAGAGCTACCTGTAACAATTATTCCCTTACTGACAAAAGGCAAACACCACACTATATTGTATTCCTAAACTGGAAATTTTAGTAAAAATTATCTCATTCCTCCTCCACCACTTTCCTGCCCCCTTCCCAGGCAATTTAAAAGATAATGCGAAGGACACGTGTACCTGTTTGTAGAAATCAGTAGAAGGGGATGATCTAGACCTCTCATGGGTGTACTGGGGTTTCTCATGTTGTTCGTGGCCTGCATCAAGGATGTTATCAGCTGAATGGTACCTTCCTGAGCTCCTTGGCTCTATCGGCTTCCGCTGCTCCTTCCACGATGCTTGATACTCTGCAAAGGTTCCCAGGCGCTGTGGCTGTTCAGATTTCACAATCCTGTCAGCAGCCTTGTTGCTGCTACTGAGGTGGACGTTATCTTTTGAAGCATGTGCCGTTTCAAGTCCAACAGAGGCTGCCCGACCTCTTCTCTCATACCATGGCTCCTCTCCCTCTTGTCCACCATGAGCTTTCCTATCTGGCCTCTCAGGCTGTCCCTCAGCTAGACCATGGGGAGCTGGTTTCTGAGTGGATTTCCTATATGCAGGCTTACTTGTCTCTTCAAAAAATTTCCACCTGTCTGCAAATGAGCCCAGGGCTTCTTCAGATGTATTTGGACGGCAATGAGCACGGCACTCATCCTCTGACATCCCCACCTCATTCATCTTCTCTGGTTCAGAGTAAGACTTCAGTTTTTGCTCTGTCGTGAACCTCTTCCTGGCTCCAATGCGAGAAACGTGATGAGTTCCACTCCCCGTAGGGTTCGGTTTAGCTTGTGTAGCCTCAAGGAATCCAGACGCATCTTCAGAAACCAAAGCCAATAACGAAGAGTTGTAACTACCAGTTTTCTGCTCGGGTGACCTGGGGACATACTCAGCAGGGCTGGGCTCCAAGTCCCGCCGTTTGAAGGACGTCGCTCTCAGAACCCTGGCCTGTGCTTCCTTGAGGTGATCTTTGTAGGTGCTGGTAAAGTTTCTGTCTGGGGAGGTGGTGACATTTTCTGCTGAATCTGGCTTCCAGGTCTCATTGCATTCCTCTGTTTCGGATGACCCTACTAACGTTGCAGTGCTTCTACTTTTCTGCAGCTTCGCCCTTCTCATTTGGATCTCATTTCTCAGGGTTGTTGCAAAACGATCGCTCCTTCGTGCCTGTTTAGACAAGTGAGTGTCAAATGGGGCCTGCCGCTCTGTTACCGCTTCTGGACTGTTGTCAGACTGCTTTTTTCCTTCCTGAGCTAAAGAGTGCAACATTGGGGTCTTCTGAGGAGAAATCTTGCTACTTTCATCTTTCCCCCACCTAAAATCTTTCTGAGCAGATCTGTTTTCAGTGGTAAGGACATAGCCCTTTACATACTCCTGTTGACCGTACCTAGTTTCACTTTCCTCAGAGCTGCTCTCAAAGTTTTTCTTTTGTCCAGACTTTTCAGTATGATTGGGTTTTTTAGCTTCTTCTACTACAGCACACCTAGCATCCCCATCTTTGTCCACTGGGTAATGACTACTGCTCTCACATCCTTTCAGTGAAGATTCAACAGATTGTTGAGGTAGATAGTATTTTGGTTTTTGGACCATTGTGACAACTGCAGGGTTTTCCTGAGGACCAAGTGATGCATCAGCCCCCACTGCAGGTTTCCAGCTGTCGTCCTTGAGTTGTAGTGGCTTTGAGCTTCCCTGAGCAGGCTGTTTTGCTGTCACGCAATAATAGCGACTCTGTCCAGTGTTGTCCACCTTCTGTTCAGCAGCACTGTTCGAAGAAGAGGAAGTGTTGACCAGACTGGCATGGTTTAGACTGTAGCCATGAAAATGATCCATAGGTAACTCCTGAATGCCACTATAGGGCAGATAATGTTGCTGATCTTTAGGTGCAGCTAAAACTCTTGCATTGTGAAAAAAAGTGCTTTCATCGCTGTACTGGTGCTGGTGGTGGTAACTGTAAGTAGGCTGTGCAAACCGAACATCAGTACTGGACAAGGACGATTGCAGTTTGTTCACAGTTCCTGCATTACTATTGTACCTTTCACCAGTTGAAGAAAAAGTGTGTTCTGAACTAAGATCAGATTTATAATTTGAGCTGCTGACCCTCTTGTCACATGCTCTGGAGGGCCGTCGCTGCTGCTCCACAGTTTCCAAGTTCCAATCACTCCTGGGCTGAGATCGGTTCAGGGCTGTAAAGTGCTGCGTGCTGGCACCTTCTGAGTACACAGGACCATGGGCTTTCTCATGGCCTTTGGTAGCAGCAAAGCTGTCACTACGAAGAGGTGGAGGGGGAGGGGGAGGAGATGAAGACTTCTTCTTATCAGGAACATACCAGACAGGTCCAAAACTGGATCTTCCAGAGCCAGTGAGCTTGCAATCGGGGTGTTCCTCTATTCTGGGACTTTTGTTGTTCTCATATTGGACGGGAGCTGGCAAATACCCAGCTTTGTCCTCTGTTCCACCGTTGTCACTCAAGAACTGGCCAGACTTGTTTCCATGCTTCGCAGTCTCCCAGTGTCCTACTTTGTATAGCATGTTTTCTGTCGAAGAAGTGTCTGCACTGGACAGAGTATGATCAGGGGTGCTGGAACTCGTGGAGAAAGACCCGTAGGCTGAGTCCCGCTTGCTTTGGCTCCCTAGATGGTCAATGCTACTATTAGACCTTGCAGAAGAAAGTCTTCCATACTGGGCTACCTGGGGAGTGTGGTCCCAGCTGTCCATACTTCCCAAAGAGCTGAATTGGTCAGAAGTCCGATATAGACTTGATTGATCCCATGAGTTTGACAGGTCATGAGAAGAACAACTACAGTAGGAAACAAACAAAACACCTCAGCATAAATATACCAGTAAAAAAAAAAAAGCCACAACATATACAACTATATGCCGCAACATATACACT
Organism: Chlamydotis macqueenii; assembly: GCF_036417535.1. Classification (NCBI taxonomy): domain Eukaryota; kingdom Metazoa; phylum Chordata; class Aves; order Otidiformes; family Otididae; genus Chlamydotis; species Chlamydotis macqueenii. Next base: position 137,539,737 of record NC_141556.1, read on the forward strand.
ATAACCAATATTATACATAACTATTTAAAGAACATATTTTTAATATATTTTATATATGGCATATATATAATATATATTTTAAATATCATATATATGTATACTTATAATATAAATTTATATATTTATAATTTTACTAACATTGGTTAAGATCCATCTGCATAGCAGTTACTCAAGACAAATAATCTAATAAGCTTGAACACAAAGTCAGTGCTTTATCTTTATGATTTGCCAGTGATTCAAAGCTTGAAACCTTAATTAATAACTCAGCTTCCCTTTGTAAGTTTACCAATAAGAAATACAAATTTATCTCCTTGAAGGCTCCCCTGTGCCTCTGCAAATTGTTGATTTTGCTGACTTGACTTTTAGACAAATTTAGTTTGAACTCCATTAGCTCCCTCTTTCCCAGGACAAACACCAACTTATTTTTCAGTTTATTTTCAGGGCACTCTGATTCTTCCAGATATTAAACTCATGTACTTCCCTGTTCATCTTTTGTAATCTCACTCTAAACTTCTTCAGCCCATAAAGTTATTCCCTTGTCCTGTTTACCCAAATCTGCCCATTCATTTAATATTTTCATTTACTAAATTGAAGTTCACTAAAAACATTTGCCTCAAATGCCACCATTTCAGTTCTGAGCCTCCACAAGCACCTTGCCAATGTGGTTTCAAACCACTCTCAGGCTGACGCCCTTACAACAACGTCATTCAATTCCACCTGGTTCCACAACACTGACAGGAAAATGTCAGGAGGAGATGCCAGAGCAATGTAAGCTCTGCATGGCCAAAACTAAACTTGTGAACTTCCTTCAAGAATCCTTACTGTCACCAGTTCCTCTCTGCCACTCTTTCCTCTACAGAAATGTCATCTTTGACATTGTACTTTCTCTGGATCACCTGCCTAGGACACTATTTCAAAATCTTACTGCTTCTGTTGTTTTTCTACCCAGTTTTGTTCTGTTTTCTTTCTCTTGTGTCTTTCACAGCACCTACCTCCTGTCAATCCAACACACTGACGCTGAAATGATAGTCTTTCCAATTATTCTCATCACATCTCCCTGTTTGAACTTCTCTGGCAGCCCCTCCTGCTTTTATATACCAAATTCACATTCTTGCCCTTGCATGCAAAGCCCCTTGGTACAAATCCCAGAATTATTCCACTTCCCTGTAGCTATAATTATATGAAGCATCTATCAAATCTTGTGCAGTAAAGAAACCTGTGAAAGCTAGCAATGAAATTAGATTAGTTCACATAAAAAGTACAAAGGATGATATAGATCTTTTTTTTTCCTGTCAAAAATATTGCAAAGGTCAATGAAACAGTTCTTTGGAATTCAGCATTAACAGGAGAATTGTTTTTTCCCCTCTATTACTATAGCCTTTGTAACTTTTTTTAATGCAACGTGGTCAAAAGTGATTTATGTGAAATAAGAGAAGGTATACTTTGTGCTTATTTTCTATTTCTATTTTTTTTTTGTATTTAATTTCTAAATCTATTAACAAGATGCACTAACATTGGCCTCATGTTGTGAGGGGTTTTTTTGTTCCTTCATTCTTTTATTTTCCGGATTTTAAAACATCTTGCTGAATACTTAAAAAGGACTCAATTGTCATCTTAGGCAGATACTGTGGTTCACGTAAAAGTGTCTGGGTAATTATTAGGATCTCCTTTGTTAATGAAGAATGTAAGCCAGATATTGCTATGAGTTGCTGATATTTTCCCCCCTCTTCAGTACTAATGAGATACTTAGCATCAATTAAAATAAAGATGACACTTGTGCAGGAAAGCCTCAATTTACAAGTCTCAACGTAGATCTGCTGGTATCAAATGTGTAGCAGAGATAGTCAGCATAAAATGTCAAAGCCCTGCTAGAAAATGCCTAATGGAAACCCAGCAGATGCAGCAAAAGCTTCAAAGAAAGGACAGGACAGTTTCTGATGGTCTGTTACTGCAAAGCACGGCCTCCTGTGGTCCTCAACTGTGGGGCAATCCTCCCACAAACCCTGACATGGAAGAGAGTCCAAAAGCCATTTCTCTGCCCAAGCCTGGCATCCCAGGATATCCTTCTCTCAACAGCAATTTTAGAGTGGATTCACAAAAGCACCTACACTGCTGGTTGAAGTCTAGCAGGTAAAATCCAGGAATAATCTACAAACACCATCCTCAGCCACTTTGGCCAATAAGCATCCCCCCACCCCTGCAACCCTAGGGTATGAGTTTCTGCTTCTGGGCATCCCCAGAAATGACATCATCTCAGCAAATCAGACCACACTCAGGCCACATGGGATTACAGATCAGATCTACCTGACCCTGATTGCCCCAAAACTCAGTTTAAGTAGCCTTCTTAAAGCATACTTGTCTCACACCCACAGCTGTAAGGCCAGAACAAAGTAGAAGAGGTTGTTGGTTTCAACTGCACATCCAGGGGCATGAAAAAAAAATAATTATAAAATCTCCTATTATAGTATACCCTACTGGAAGAAAATGCAAGGTCTAAACTTTCAGCAACTTAAGATAGTTCATATCCACATCTCCCAGAAAAGTGCACTTAGCCTTAGTCTAGGGTGGGCTAGGAAAAAAGTCTGCATCCATGTTGTTAAGGTATTACTTCTGTGAAAAAGGGAGCAGAAGAGTCACAGAGGGAAATTAAGGCACCAAAAGCTTATAAAGTCTAGCTCTCTAGCCTTGTGTGAGAGGCACCTAGACCTGGCCTAGTGCTCCCAAGATAGCTTACAGGTTTTGAATGAAAGTCACATGATAAAAAATACACATATAGTGGTGGAAGTGGAGAGCTGGGCTCCAGACCTACGCTCTCTCCTACCTACACTGGTACAGTCTCTTCTGGTCTCTCTGTCTTCCTCTAGCTTCAAGCACCTTCTCAAAGGTCCAAATGCAGTAGGCTGGCAAAAAACTCCCACCAAAACCAACCCCCAAAACCAAATAAAATCAAATTACCTGTAGCTTAATCTAGCATCTACCTAAGTAGTAAGGACAATTTTCAGATGGTCGTTTCATTCAGCTGCGCCCCAACCCCCCGAACACATCAATTCCAGGTATGTCCTGCTTGGAAGAGAGCAAAAGTATCTCTCTCTCTGATTGAACTCTCCATGTTTTAGAAGTGATTTGGTTTTCAAACTCACAGAGAGAATACAGGCAGGCACATACAGAAGTTGTTTTAGGCTGTGAATACCAATCTCAGATGCTTAGCTCAAGGAAGGACAAGAAATTCCAGAATCTCATCCTTGGGCTAGAAATACACCCTCCTGGGGCTATTTCTATTATCTCTTTGTGTGCTGCTGCCTTCAGCCACCGATTGCTGTGCATCCCATTCAGCTTGGTGCTTGACTTCAGAGTGCTTGGTGCTTCTTGGTTTTCTGAATTGTGCTTTGAAAAGTGGCCATTCTCTGAATCTGCTCACCTTCTATTTTGCAGACAAGCAGGCCCAAAAAAACCTCCCTCTGTAGCTGGGATCCTCAAAATACCCACTCTGTGAATGCTGGGCCTCCAGCAGCTGCACTCTGAAGTCAGCTCTGTCACCGAAATTGTCTTGGGCAACAGCCACCAGGACTGACAGATCTCCCAAATACATCATCTTTCAAGCGAGCAGCACAGGCAGGACTCTGGTATTAAACTGTGCTAAAGTCACTAAATCTTTCAACAGCATCTGAGAAAGAAGAATTTGCCCTTTTTATTAATATTGATGTCTACCAGCAGTTGCTGCTATTTCTGATACGGGGTCGGGGAAAGCATTGCTCTATTCCCCTCCTCCTTTTCCTTTACACCCAGAACTTCCCTGTCCAAAGCTCATTTCAAACTGGTCTTGAAACAAATTTTTTTTTCTTTCCTTTTCTAAAACATTGTCATTTACCCAGCTCCTATCAAGTCACACTTTGAGACATGTGTCTTATAATATTTTACTCTCACAAGGTACAAGGACAATCATTAGGAAGAACAGGAAGCATATACTGATTTACAGCTCCGTCAGAAGACTCAGTAGACCAAAAGTAGAAATACTCTTGAGTTAGGATTGTAATCAGGAACCCTATGAAGTGTTTAGAAATTTCTGAATTTTGTTTCTATGTACAAGGACTTTTTCTGTCTTCAAATCTATAAATCTACATGGAATTTAAATACAAACTCTCTAAACCATTGTAAAACAGTAGTAATTATAATCAAGGATTTGAGAAATATAATGTGCTAAAACTCCTGCTAATGAAGTATTACAAAATGCATTTAAAAAACCTTCATGTCTAAATGTTAACACTCACACTTTATTCAAGTGCAGATGGCAAGTTATTTTAAAAACAGTAGGGAGCTTCTAAAGAAAACAGTGTAAAAACAACTGTAAAAATGACGTGAAAAATAAAAAACAATCTTGAAGTATGAATGTTCTTCTGTTTTAACTACCATGAAAAATTAACATCAAGAAGTAATGATGGAGAATGTACAGCAATAAGTATAGAAAACACAAGCCTACTTTCCAAACTGGGTTTGTGTATCAGATTAATTTTCTTTAATGCTCAGCATAACTAGGGCCCAATGGGAACTGAGAAGAAAAAAATGACAAAAGAAAAACAGAATAAAATAAAAAATCCTTGTGAAAATGCTGAAGAATGTCACCTACAAGCAGGAATCAAACAAGAAGTTGTAACCAGACACAAACAGGCACTACATAAAAGTTTAAAGTTTCACAGCTAAAACTGCATGGGTGCCAGCCTTTCTCCCCTTGTGCTGAATGAGACCTAAAAATATTAAGGTGTTTTAAACAGGAACTGAAAATCATTGGTCTTATTACCTCTCTACACAAGCAAGAGAACAGCTGTAGGGAAGATCAGATTACAGAAAGAGTTTAACTAATAAAACCAGTAATACCTTAAAGTCCAACAGGAAAACATTCTGCACTCTCCCTCTAGGAAAAGGCTTTTTAACAGTCTGAAGCAGTATTTTTCAATTTCTTCTCCCTTTACTATTTCCCTTCAAGTATGTTAATTTTTATGGTTTCTTTTTGCTTACAAAGCTTTAGGATTTTACCAGCAGACACTGAAAAGAAATGCAGAGCAAGAAATACAATCTTTTGAGTGCCTTTAAAGCTAGTTTCTTACCTTTCAGTTACATGCACATATCACATATTGTTTCTGAAATCCACTCATCCATATGTCAAACTTCCCATGCTCCCCCTTCAAGCACTGAAAGGCCAGGCAACACTAAAGAAGTATAATACAATCATCCTGCCATTTGTGGTTTTATAAAAAAAAAAAACAAACTCAACGTCAGTGACCTACATTATTATTGTCTCGCTGTCGGAGCTTAATGAATGTAACTTAAACAGAGGCTCACCTTGCATGATAGCGCGAGTGCCAGGAAACGCAGGCATTGGATGAGGAAAGGTGTGACGTGGCTGTCTCAGGTTGACTTTCTGTAAATTTGGTTGCATGCCAGGAGTGAGGCCTGCAGGCTAGGTCATTTTTTCTGAAAATGAGAGAAAGAGCGTACTAGTTTAATGCAAACAGTTCAGTAAGGCGACATGCTGAAAAAAGAAAAAAAAACCAACAACCAAAAAAACCCCCCAAAAAACCCCAACCCAAACCCAAATCTACCAGGTGAGTAGTCAAATGCCACACAGATAGGATATAGGCATCATAACTTTAAATGACAGCAAATACAACAACTTCCTACACGCATGCCAGTTTTGAAAAGACATCAGCATTCCTCTAAAATGCTTGAGATGCAGTGAAACACCAATACCCTCCAAGGTCCGTGTTTGGGTGTTTTGTGGTTTTTTTTTGTCTTGTTTTTAATTTTTTTTTTTAATTTTCTTTATTTTGAGGGTGAGGCAGTTTTTATGAGAGGTGGAGACAGGCAAACAAATTTTAAAGTACCTGACACGTACCCAGTGCTTAACAGTTAAAGCGAATACTGAGACTTACGACCCTTTTACGACATGTCAACAGTACAGTAGGGCTTTGGCAAGGTTTTACTCTAGGTATGTGCTTATGGGAGGAGGTGGGAAGAAAAGAGTTAATGACAGGAAGGAATAAAGCCATGTATATTGTTTCTTACAAGTTAGTAAGAGTGATATAACTAATAATTTTAAATCCAGCCAAGTTCTGCTTCATCTCTTGAAATGTCTGGCACTTCAGGTATGCAAGGTTTTTTTATTTGGTTTGGGTTTTTTCTATTTTTTTAAAAAATAGACCTCAAAAATAATTCATAAATTCAAAGTCCCCAAATATCTCCCTGCATATCACCTCCAAATGTACGTGCTCACGTAACTGAAGAGATCCCTTTTAAGAAGTATGACAATAAGTTGTTAAGAGCTTCGTACCTTGCAAAATTTCTGCAAAACTGCTCTACATCCCTCTGCCCCTTCCTTGTGTTCAGGAATTAGTAACAACAGCTTGCACTTCCTTTCAAGGACTTGCTGTTTGTAACGCCTCTCAGCACTCACGAAATAAGTGCATTCTTTTTCCCCAATGTTAAACAAGCCTTCTGGATGGAATTCAGCTACTTCTGTTTCAGTGAACAGATGCCAAGCACGGGCCATTTGTCTAGACCCTCTCAGTTGCCCAGGAACGAAGCAGGAACTTCTTGAAGGTAATTCATCCTGCCTTTCTCTTTGGCTCATCCTGAGGGAAGCGCCATTTAAAATTCAGACGAGGGATAAGGCGAGACGAATCCCATCCTTTCAAGCCACAGTCTGAAAGAAAGGCTTAAAAGACCTTAGCTCTTGAGGGTTTTTTTTTTAAATGCACTTATGTATTTATGAAGTTTATTACTGCAAGGTTAAGTAATTTGTCTAATTTACAAAGCAATTTGCTAAGCTGAGAAAGTGTTTTCTATTTTCAACTTGAACTCTAAAGGGCTTTCTACATTTTTTCACTCGTTCCCCCTTTTTATAAATTAGGGCTATCAAGACCGTCACTGGGTTTAGATAACAAAACAAAAGTTCATTTTAAGCCAAGTATCTCCAAAACAGGTCAAATCTGAGTACATGGCTTTCTGCAGTACATTAAGGAAGATCTGCTGAATTCCATGGTGAATTGCCTTTCCAAACTCTGCATGCAGGACTACAAAAGGAGAATAATAATTCTACAGGGAAGCTGTAATTTTGCTAAGAAGTGTAGTATCATTACTGTCACTAAAAAAAGAAGTAATTGTTTCCATAAACAGAAGCCTACTCTTCCCAGCATGACGAAAGAGAAAACAGTTAAGCAGAGCATCACTATGTTGTTCTTTCTTGGTAGAATATGAAATTCAGAGCATCAGTAGAGGAGCCCAAATACTCTCAGCACAAACAAGCGCAAAAGATTCTGCTCAGCCATGTGATGCTGGGCTCCAGATGGTTCCTGTGTACTCCAAGGGCCCCAAGCCTGTCTTCAGGTATGGAAAAAAAAAATCATTCCACTGTTCAGCTGCACAGAACATAGAGGGTTGTTTTTTTTTTCTCCACAGCTCACCTCTAATGGTACTGATACCAGCTCCACAAACCACAAATACCTATTTAGGCAAATTCAACAGACCTCCTAGGTATCAATTGAGCAAAAAGGTTTATCTAGTACGAGACAATTACTTTTCTATGATGCACCACTAGAAAACTAGCACCATACAAGCAATGTTTGGAGCTTGACAAAAGGAAGGTTGGGAAAGAGGATTTCTGTGGCGGTTTGCTATGGGTTTGGAAATGGTAGAGGAATTCAACCACTGGGAAGGAACAGATGGGATGCACTTGTAAAGTCAGTACTGTACCTCATGGAACTTCTCAAGATCTTCATAAGATAGTTTCTCGCCACATGAACATCATTTTCAGATGGCATTTTCTGTGCTACAATATCCATCACCACTTTCATCTTCCTGAGCAGCCAAGCAAGGGGAGGAACAGACTGAACTGAGTTGTGATGTAAGGCAAGTCAAGGGGACAAGAACTTACAAGCAGATTAATTTATTTTTTTTAATTTGTGGATACACATATATTTTCTTTTTTTTTTTTTTTTTTAGACACAGTAGTCTGAACAGCCTAAAAATACTGGTGGGATACCTGGAGGGTGTAATCACATAGACACCTGCTTTTGTTGAAGTCCACAACATGATGAAATACTAATTCACTGGGCATAGTCAACAGTGCTTTCTGCTGGATTCTCACCATTTAATTGCATTTACTACTTCCTGCATTTCAAGAAACAAATTTTTCTAACAATAAGTGGAGCACAGCATGACTACAGATTCCAAAACTCAGCACAAATGGGTAGAAGGACTGGAAATAAAAGATTAAATGACTCAAACCAGGAATATTTTGCAAGCAACCAAAGATGCTGGAAGCAGAGCATTTATATTCTAATGTAATACCTCCGTACTAATTCTGAGTGACAGAATGAGATCATCTGAACCTACAACCCAGAAAACCTCTAGCATTAATGGAAACATTAATAAGAGCATTTCACCGAGAGTGTCTTTTTACCAGTACTTTTACAGAAGATGCTGGAAGGAAAATGCTGGTAAGCTTTGAAGATACAATACAAAGGGAAAAAAAAAAAAAACAACAAACCACCAAACAATTTCTATTGACTATAAGCAATCCATTAGATAGTGGTCTCAATGACATGTGTGTGCAAACACTTTAGCAATAAAACAACCTTCCCAATCCAGATTTTCAGAATAAATCTGTCCTTTCGTAGTTACTCTTGGACGTCATTAAGAAAGACATTCTGAATTTTACAGGCTACAGAGGTTAGAGATACTGGCTTAGATTGTTGCAGCAATATTGAGGAGGTTGGCTGGATATGGGGGGGGGGGGGAGGAGAGAAAATGTACTTCCATGACCAAGAGAGAAAAATAATTAAATAATTAAGCAGATTTATCTGTAAATAACAACAAAAGTCAGAAAAATATCTTAAAAATGAAAACTAGACAGGGAATTGAATAAAGTAACTGAACTACCTCAGCATAGAACAGAAATATCAAACGGTATGAGCCATTTCCTCTGTTTTCAGACACATTCTGAATTCCTGTAGGCACCGTTCACATAAAAGGCCAGTAGATACAACAGCAAAGGGATGTACTGCTCCCACCCCCCAAATTTCTGTTCTATTCCCATGTACCAAAGAGCACCCTTGTTGTAACCCTACCATGCAGGCTTTCACATTTGGAGTCCCAAAGCAAAAGGAGGGCAGGCATCTCCAGGGTCCCACACCCAGGTGGAAAGCAGTCGCTAGCCTGCATTTGGCTGTGGAGGTTTTGTTCTCACCTTCCATTGAATCGCAGAGGACAGAAGGCCTGACTGACCACGAGCTCCCATGCACAGGGCTGCAGATCTGTCACTGCAAGGAGCGGCAGCCGCACAGGACAGAGGCCGTACGGCATTTCGGAAAGGGAAAATTGGCTTTTCATCCCTGCTTGGCGTTCGTCTCTTTGCTAGCCCCTTCTCTTTGGCTCAAAGGAGAGGTTTTAATAGCAGCACTGCTGACATACCCACACAAAGAGACTCTGACACATCTCAAGAACAAGGCACTGAACAGTTCCCACAGAGATTTTTCAGGTAAAACCTTGGAAATGTGAAAATGGACGAAGGTTCATACTGATGGGGCATTTCTTCCAGGATCGCCCTGCCACTTCCCTTTTTCGAGGCTATCTTCTGCTATTTCATGTCCTTACGCTGCTTGAAATTTACTGACCTGCATGACTGCCTTTCAGATTAAATCTAAATAATTCATCAAAGTGGCTGAGTCATGGGTGGGGGGGGGGTAAGGGGAACCCCATTCCGATTCACAAAAATCCCGCCCACCGCCGTGTTCCACCTCCGCTCATAAAGGCAGCATAAACCTCCCGAGGGGTGGGTTCAGCCTCCACGCTAAGGCATCACCCACACCCCCCCCCCCCGCCGGAAACCCCGGGCCCGCACCTCTCTCCGCCGCCGCCCCCCCCGCCCCCCGCCGGCTGCAGCCGAAGCCGCCGCGCCCGCGGGCTGCCGAATTCACAGCAGCGCCTGGAAGGAGGGACCGTCACTCATCGCCGGGGTTCCCCCTACGGCACATCGCACCAGAACTGGGCATTCGATGCCAGTCCTGGTGAACACCATGCTTCTTACCGTTCATCTGCACCAAGAAACAAAAGCTGGGTTTAGATAAGAATTCCCAGTTTTCCCTCATTTAAAAGGAAGGGCGAGTCAGTCAGAACTGAGCTGCATCCACAAAGAACTGTTACACGCTGACAGCACTCATTCTCCCAGTCAAAACCCTTCCAGTGATTATTTATATTAAAGATTCTTTTTTTAAAAAAAGTACATACCCGGTTTTCAGTCACTTCAGTTTCTACAGCACATTTTTGTTTGCAGAGCTACAGAGCGCCGTTTCACACCACAGTCCACAGGTTTCAAGGCACAAATTCGCCACAAGCGCCAGAATTTGGGAACCAGAATTTAACTACAGAGTTAAATTGCATAGCAGCTATTAAAATAAAATTCTTCTCCCTCCATTCACCAAGATGCAACTTAAGACTTTTCAGCAGTGTTGTAGCAAAGCCCTGCCTCTCTCCGGCGCTTAGTTTTTAAAACAGCCCAAGTTCACATTTTGACAGTTGCAGTCGGAGGTTCAAACTGCTTATGGTTATGTTAAACCTTACCTATAACCAGGAATTTGTCCTGATTCCAGTGTAAGGTAAACGGCTACAAGACTGCCCTGCCCGCACGCCAAAGCTGCAACGCCAAGAAAACGCCGAGGGGCTGCAGCGCTGAGATAAAATGGAAACCTACACGTGCTTAAAGGTCAAACGCACAATTCATTGGCATTCTCAAACAAGCAGCAGGCCAGGTCACTGCACGTGCTGAACGTACGTCTCACAAGGTGCCCTCAGATTGTTTTAAAGCCAAATAAACCAAATCATGCCACAGTTGTTTGTCCTACAGAAAAAAAACCCTCTCATATGTTGTTAAGACGGCCAGTTACAAGCAGTGTTAGCCCACGCCAGCCATGTAAGTTACCTACGAGAAGTTCAGTCCTTGGGACCTCCTCAACAAGCGACTCATCCATCGTTTTTTATTCCATGTAGAGAAAATATCAGGAATTTGTACTGACAGCACAGTGCCCTTGCTGCTCCCCTTATAAATCCCTAACGACTTCACAGTTCCCAGCTTTCTCACCTCACCTTCTTTAAAATAACACTAGGCCAGACATACCAACACTTCATTAACAAATTTTTTATAAATCTGTATGTGCTGGGGGGGAAGTCCTTCCAATCCATGTGTGTCTGCATTTTTTGCACTTCACTAATCTTGTGCTCAATGGATTAAAATACACTGTAAGACTAACATAGTATTTAAATGAGTATGCAAAAAGACACACAAATAAATTACAAAATAACTTATTCAATTTATGAAAAAACATTGTTCATATACTTTTAGTCTTCTGAATCCTTGGGGAAAAAAAAAAAAAAAGGAGGCTGAAAATCACCATGAAGATGTAGTTAAGTCACAGGGGCCTCAAATAACAACAACACTGTCACCAGTTTTCCTTCCAGAAATAGTTCAATATATTTTTCCCTGCAGATTGTGAAGATCTCACCGAACTGCCTAACCTGGGAGCTCATGATTAGAACAGATTAATTTTTTCCTAAAAAGAAAAAAAAAGAAAAAAACCCTATCTGAACAAATCAAATACTTTTTGGAATAAGCACTTCTTTGGTCAAAATGTCTTATTTCTTTCTTCTTACTCTCCCTTCAAATAGACAAACAACATTCCTTTCTACAGAGTACTGAAGGAGTCATTGCCCGACACAGACATTAGGTGTTTTCCCTCTCAGGCAACTACATTCGTAGAATTCAAATTACTTCATGTCACGTGAGTCACCACCAGCAGATCTATCTGCCAGGGTAACACAGGAATGAAGTATTTAAAATTCGGCAAAAGGCTGAAGTCCAGCAGCAAAACTATATAAGGAATGTGAACATCATGTGGTGTCATACTCAATAATTCAACACATCCACAAGTTATCCTAATCTAGGCTCAATCAGTTGCTATCAATTCCATAAATAAGCTTTAGGTTCAGTGCAACACAATCCCCTTCTCCTTTCCCCTTGCCATTTTCAGTGTTCTCCTGCCTCCCAACATACCTGTCTGTATCTTTGTAACAGAAAACCAAGCAATGAGTAAAAGTGATTTTAAGAAGAGGACAAAACATCCAAAACCTGAGGTTGAACGCTTTTCCTGAACACAGTTAGCCTCCCGCTTTATTTCTTCCTCATTTCTTTGAAAATGGAGAAAGGAAGAGGGGGTTGGTATGTACATGCGAAAGAATATGAGAAGGAAGAAGAACACAGAAAGCCCCTTGAAAATTTTCATGCAACAATCCCATATCAAAGGATCCTCCCCCAAATTAAAAAACTGCCACAATATATTTTGAAGTAAACCTTCACATTCATAACCAATGCAGATGATTAAAAAAAGTTGTATATACACAGACATATATACCCATATGTATACGTATAGATACAGACATATGACATGTACATATACACATCTATACATATATGCAAAGGTAGTTTTTAGGCTTTTCAAAATTCAAAAAATGTCCACAACTCCTCTCTTCAGGTTGATGGTTTTGCACTTCAACCACCAGTTTCTGGTCTTCCCAGTACACAAAGCGCTGCTAAAACCTGACCCACAATCCGCTTTTGAATTCTTCTCCCTGCTTCTTTCTAGAGCATCACAGCTTGAACTGCTTTGATCCCTTTTTTGTAAGGTGGTCCTACTGCCTCTCACTCAGATTCAGCCTTGGATGCCCCAACTTCCCGCTGTCTGGAGCCTAGAGAGCAGCAATTTAAATATTTTTTCTAAAGTACACTCTATGCCAGCATTCACACTGCCTATCCAGGAGAGCCTTGAATGGACTTTCAAAGAGGGACAGTAAATTTAGGCTCTGTTGGGTGAGCCACACAGTGTCTGCATAAACCCTGCTCAAGAGCCAACAAAACAGTGGGCCTTCCCAGCTGGGGCTGAAACATCAGGACTTGAAATTTTAAGTTAACTGTGTGGAGACATCACAGCCTCACTTTTATAGAGATTAAATTTAAAATCTTCAGCTGAAGATTAAATGGAAATGCTCTCACATCATAATCGATCAAATGCTGCTTATGTGAGATTTGAAAAACTAGCATGCCGGCTCAATAGCCTAGGAAAGTGAATTTAAAGGTGAAGCTCTTAATATCCGAAATCATCAACAGCAACATTACTGTTAGTTTGCCAGCTGTGCACTGTTTTCCAAAATAAACACAGGTGGGCTAACATAGAAATTCAAATTACTACTGGCAACACTCAAGCCATATCACAGTTTTTGTTTCAAGACTGCTTCCCTCCATTAACAGCAGCACACAGCCCATCTGTTTGTCAGAACCACCTCTCCTTGCATATTGGCATCTGTTCTTTGGGGGAAATCCCCCATGACATACTTCACTGGAATGGGATGAACCAATGATAAAAACTAATCAGCTCGGTATATGAAAAAACTCTTCTCTGACCTCAGACAGCTGAGCCCCGCTGCCTACACCCCCTTGTCCAGTGACAGCTGGATTAGCCACACGCGAAAAAACCCAGACGTCTAAGACTGCGCATGTAACGTGCACAGACACACAAACCGCAGAAGATGAAGAGTTGAGAGAGAGAACAGTTGGCAGTTTCAAGCAGCATTGAAACCCATGTACAAAAATTAAAGAATAACATTTTCATGCAAAAAAAAATCATTAGCAGCCTTGTCATCCTAAGACAAATCTATGACTGGCCTAGCATACTCAACTCTTTTCAAAGTTTAAATGATTTTGATGAGCAGAAAAAACTAAGTGAAAGTTGGGCTCCTGATTAACTTTGTGAATCCCTCTAGCTTATCAATGAGTAAACTATTTCCTTTCTAGTTAGAATGTATTGAAAACACATTATAGTTGAAGAAAACAGTGTCTTGATTAAGGAAAGCTGTTAGCAACTGAATAACCATGAAGCAATGAACACGCCTAACCTAACAGCAGTCCACCTAATTCCTAATCCCTAGCAATTACAGAAGCTCCTTGCAACGAGTTTTTGTATACTCACCTTCTGTGCTGGCAGTTCTTTGCTCAGCTCAACCATCTCCCTAGACGGAGTCACCAGTGCGATTCCCCCCTGGAGTGCCGTCACTGCCTCCGTCTTTGCATCCTTTCCTCTCTCCAGCCCTCGTCCCATGCGTGTTTGGGGTTGGCTATTCCCACCTTCCTCTCTCCAAGCTCACACTCCCTTTGCGGGCCGGTTCCTACACAGTCTTTTCCCACCTGTGTCTTTATGCTGGCAGCTAGATAGGCTTTTTTGTAGATCTATTGTAGAGTTAGAAGGAAAGTTGCAATGATAGAATATGGTGCTGTAGTCTCTCAATAATCAAGTTAAAACATGAAGGAAAACACCGAATATATATTAAATCCAGTGTGTCAGTCTAGTTAATGATAATAGACTTAAGAGCTCTATCAATGGCTGGAAATAATTATTTAATGGTTTAGATAAACTATGAGCTAAGAAAAATCAACATAGTATGCCTAAAATAATATAACCCCACACTGCGTGTGGATGTGTGTATTGACTGACCTTCAACATGAATGAAGAAAACATAGAAAGACAAAGATCTGCCCTTTTTTCCATCAGAAATCCACAGGACATTTCAGAAGTACATAGACAAGATCACCAAATGAAATATTCTTCTCAAAAAAAAAAAAATAAAAAAAATCTCCAATTCTCTCAGCTACCTCTGCTCCAAGTCCACCCAATACTAATTTACTCTTGACATACCTTACTGGCAATTGAGCTCCTCCAGCCTGTAGACCTCAAAAGCAGTATTTTAAGCTCTATAAAAATTTTATTCTCAACACTTCAGGATTCACAATACCATAACTGTAAATTTCCATGCATAAAAATTAAAGCCAGTACTTGCCCTTCATTAAGGTGGGAATTATTGATTCAACTTCTGAGATGCAGAAGCTATGTTAACACATAAATGATGCAGCACTATCAACCCCTAATAACAAATGACTTTATTCCTAATCTAAACTGGTGCAAACTGGTCACAGACATCTTCTCTTTTCTTCAATGAATGATTATTCTCCCTGCTCATCCACTCTGAAGCTGCAATATTGAAATCACCACCATGCTGAAAAGGAGGGATGGGCATCTTGATGTTACAAGACCAACAGTACCGTACCAGGGACAACTCAGTTTCCTGCTTCTTGAACTTCTGCATCAGTATTCTAACTCAACTCTCCAACTATTCCTACATCAGAGCAATAGTCAAGTTCTGGCTTTCCCACAGCTATTTTGAAAGATTTTCACTCCCCCCACCTCAAATACAGCAGCAGAAATTACTTGGGCTCAGCAAAACCTAAGAAAAGGAATGCTGAAAATAATACCAGCCAACAGGACCAGTAAGGGAATTAATACAAAATTACAAATTTGTGGCCCAATTTAGACTTCCCTACCCAAAAGCCTTTTCTAAATCTCTGTTGAAACTGTGCTGGTAGCAGTGGCATAAAAACACAGAAGATATTGCAGCCTCGATGATACATCACGTGGTAAAACTGTTCACAAAAAGGAATGGCTAAAGCAGATGCACTGCAAGAATGGTATTTAAGGAAATAAATATATAGAACAATACTGCAGGTCTCCATTGCCAACGATATCATCGATTTGCCAGAAAAAAAAACCACATTAGAATAAGAAGTAGAACAAACTTAACAGGCCCATATGAAGTTTTTTTGCTCATCTATTTAGGAGTTTGCATTTGTTAAGTACTCAAATATCGCTTCTCAGGCTACTCTCACAACACTTGGGATTATCAAGTAATCTTCCAAATAAATACTGGTAACGTCACACAGCATCCAGGACTCATTTAGTCCAGTTTAGCCATAACTAAGTAAAAAGATGAGTGCAATACTGTAGAAAAAATTACAGTATTTTCCATATTAATAAAAAAAATGAATAAGATTTTTTTTCAGAAACTTTCCCTCAAGGCATCTTGGTCTCAGAAGGACAACAGAGATTTGAAAGGAAAAACTGCTGTATAAAAAAAATAAAGAGGGGGAAAAAGAAAACTAAAAGAAAACTCTCTTCTGGAGGAGCCCCTTCTGGACTACACATACAAATGTGTGTAAAAATTTATAGTGCTTCCACTGAATGTGACATTTGTAGATAGCTGTGCAACTGTAAATCACTCTGTGATATATGGCACTGTTTTTTAAAAAGGATTTTTATTGTCATAATAACTGTTTTCAGATTAAAACAGACATTGGAGTTTTGGCACGTTACAGGGCTCATAATTTGGGCATGAAATCTCAGCTGCCTTAATGTGTTGGAAGCCCGAGGCGTAAGGTGGTTATAGTTGCACAATCATCTTCTGAGGTAACCTCTCTCCCTCTTTACCTCCCAGGGGCAGCTCAAGTTTCAGGTGGAGAATCTAATTGTTCAATTCCAAATGACAACCCCTTCTTAATCTCTAACTGATGACTGCAGCTGTAACAGCATTACAACAAGAAGCAGTACAATTTGAAACACACACCCATCTACAATTTCTGCATTGGCAAAGGCAGATATTTTCCTGCAACTGCTTGGAGCATGAGCTCCTCTCCTTCTGTGCCTATATTAATTCAGGATCAAGCTCTCCAACATTTTGTGTAGAGACTTCACTGAAGTAGAGGAAATCTGCATGGGCAGGTATGACCTTGTCACTGCTGTCACTGCTGTCAACAAGAGCTCCTACCAGCCTGCGGGGCTGCAGATCTGTGCCTTACCCTGAGAAAGGCAAGGCCACCACCCTCCATCCCTACAGTGGAGATGGGGGCTGCAGAGAACCAAGTGAAAAAAGCTGGCCCCTCTGCTGGGGCTGGCTCTATGTCCCCATTCATCTCCTGCCGTTTTATTCTGTCAGAAATGGAGCTGGACCCCAACTTCAACCCTCCCTGCTACAAGACAGTGCTGATCCTTATCAGACAGTGGTTAAGCAAGAGTAAGATCCAGCTGAAGGCCAGAGAAGCACGAATGGATAGGATAACCTTTCTTCCCCTGCATGGTCTCTCTTATGGATGAGTATCTGCATCATCCAAAGACAGCGACACTCTTCTTCCTATTGGAAAAGGACTAGCAGCTATGTCTGGAGAAGATGGGTCCCTCCCTGCACACAGTACTGTACCTACAGGATGTACAGGCTTGTCCCTGTCTCCTCCTCTGCCCAAACCTTCCTTCCTCCATCACACACACAGAAACAGAGGGGTATGTCTGACAGCTGAAAAGAGAGGGCTTAAATTTTTTCACTCCTCTCAATAACATGAGACCCCTCCAGAAATGCAGACACAAACTGAGAGGAAATGCAATAAACGCAAGGATATTAAATTGGCAACAGCTCTGCCAAAGATTCACCCACAATAGCGACCTCATCCCCTGCCCCCGAGAAACAGTGGTGCATACAGACAAATCTCCGTCCCTTGTGCCACCCCTGCAGCTCAGCCCCTCAGGCAGCAGCTCCCAGAGCTGCCAGCCTGAACCACTGGTCCAGGCAAAGAACCCACTCCAGTCCAGCCACTGCATGAACACACTCAAGTCTCCAGTAAATTTATGCTGATCAAAAAATAAAACCCTACTTAACCTATTAACCACAACAATGCTGTTTCCCTTGATTTGGACACCCTGGGAACACTTATTTTGAGCAGATGCACAGCAGTCTTAAAACAGTTAACATCACTTAGAGCTGGAAGTTGAAAAGTGACCGGACAACTCTGATATCTGGGATTCTCAGAGCAGAGCTGATTTTATTTAGTGGATAATGTCCTTGCAGGCTTTGAGGCTTATTTTGCAGAAACTGAATGTGCCAAGATACGCACTCAATTTAACATCATTAGACTTGAAAGCTGGGTTCAGTCACTTCACAGCAAAATAAAAGCTATTTTCTGAGCAAGATTGAAAACAGAATCACTTCACAGGAATAACAACACAAATCTTCAATAGATTATTCCTCTTCCAGCCCACCTCATACCACCCCTTCAGATCTCAATCTTTAGTCAGCTTAATTATCACCAAGAATAAGTTTTACAACAGAGTCAATCTGGAAAAATAAAACTAAAAAACCCGCAAGTTAAAACATATGCTTGGATACAAAGAAGTCAAATCCAAAACTACCTCAATGATTTTCCAAGGCCAGATCAGTTACAATGGATGAGGAAATACAGGGGAAAAAAGCTAAAGTTAATATTCATAAAGAGTTACTCCTGCTACTAAAGTTTGTGTGTTTAAAAGCCACAGGGGCTATCAGCATCCCTCTGAAGTGACTGAGTTTAATAACTGAATTAATCAGTGCACTCTTCCCGTAAAAACCAAGGTATGGATCCTGACTCAAGGTATCTACAGACAATCTCACAACAAATAGCAATGCTATATTCACATGCAGGTTGTGCCTACATCACTATTTTTAAACTCAGAGCAGTGAATGTGGCTCTATCCAACAGTGAATACTCAACTGTTTGCACTACATGCACTAGATCTAGTCTTCTTCAGCTGGAAAGCAACACTGAGTTGTAACACTGGCATTTGGGTGGTATAGAGCTCCCTCAGGGAAGTTTAAACAGCCTCAAAGAACAGAAAAGACGTCTTTCGTATATAAAAAAAGATCATGGAAAAAAGATACACTGAATACTATGTATGAGCTCCAAGTAATTAATGGAAGTCTAATATTTTACAGCTTTCCTCAAAGTTCAGTGAGGTCACCAGAAACATGTGATGTATTTTATGTGCCAATGCTCTGCTAGATATTATTATGCTTTAATGTAAACCAACAGTACCTGAAGAAGTTGATCATAACTTTTCTGGGATCCTGCCTCCCAAATACAATGGGCAGTTCCTATCCGAGCAGGTCACGCTGGAGGGAAGCTCCATTAGCCTCACTCACTAGATTAAGGATTTCTCTAATGGAACTGGCTGCTCTGTCTGGTCAGTGCTAAGCAGATAGAGACAGAAACACATCCTGAGCCCATGCTGCTCTGACACCCCACCTTCACAGCATATGTTCTCTAAGAGCAGGAAGCAGCAACTGCCTGGCAGTGAGAAAAAAAAAAATCCTGCTCTGCCAAATCTATCATTTAACACTCTCTCCTGCCCTTCCCAAAACTGTGTAAGACAAGTGGCTTTTTTTTTTTCCATTACTCATATTACTCATATTCCTTTCCTTCCCATGGAGAAATCCCATGATTCCTTCTTTAGATTTACAAGGAGGAACAAACAATTTTGGTCTCACACATTTATCAGCATACTTGTTTCCTCTCGCACTGTTCCATAAAAATCCCCTTACATCCTGGTGCAATCTCTGTGCATCTTGGCAAACTACTCACAGCCTGGGAAACTTTTTCCATTGAATTTTTTTTTCACAACAATAAAAGCTCAAGACTGAAAAACTCTTAGGCCTTGACACTTTAAGTTTCACTAACAGACTGACTCTGCTATGCCATTTGTCCTGATAATACATACTGAGACGAAGAAGACAGCCCAAGAAAACGACTTGCAGACCTCTTAGAAAGTAGCAACTGCAAACCACTCCAGTGCTCGGCATCACTGGGAGAGGAGCGGTTTTGCTCTGCAACACAAAGCATGCTGAAGCCAAGTCTGCGTGAGAAACGGGAGGCAAATTGCCAAGCGAACTACAAAATACTCTTCTCAAAGTCACCTCCCCTCTTCCACACCTGCCAACTCCACTTCAACAATCCTATTAAGAAATTTTAATCAGATGCATTTGAGACAACCCTGCATGGCATTCCCCCCGCCCCTTCCACGGACAAGTTAATAAGATACAAAAAAGCCAAGAGAAAGGCACCACGAGCACTTCCTTATCCCAAGGATGGGTTGTAGGGGTGAAGAGCTGCTGGAGCTGACCAGGTGCCAGTGCCCTGCCTCCTGGCCAACCTGGCAGGAGCTTCCCTGCTCCGGCACAGCCCTAGGTACCTACCCAGGCACTGCGTCGGGCAGCGCGTCCTCCCCAGACCCCTTCCTCAGGGACCAGGCATGGCTCCCGGCTGGCAGGCAAGCTTCCACATCAGGGAGCAGGACCAGGCCAAGAGAGAAGCAATGGGGCGCCAGCTGTGGGCTGGGGCCGCAGGTGTGGGGCGCGAGTGGCACCCGCCTGGGCTCCGTCCGTGGCGAAAGTGAGCAATGCTGGCGGAGCAGAGTATGGGACCCCGCAGCCCTCCACGACTGACTGTCCTCCTCCCTCCCTAATCCGTGCCGCTGTGCCAGCTTAGGGGATATAATTAGACTCACAAAGGAGCCTTGTTACCACTCCCTGCTAAGAGGCCGTAGCAGTTTTGATTAGTCATACCAGCGACTCCACCGACCACCGCCTGCGGAGCTCGATGGGGAAAAGCTGAGCAAAGCCCCCAAAAAAATGAAACCAGAGGACGACTCTTGGAGGAGAAGCAGGGGGGACTTTTATTTTTAATTTCAAATGGTGTTTGACATGGCACATGGGAAATACACTGAGTTTATGCTGCTGAAACTGTTTTTTTTTCAGTTGTTCCATCCTTTCCTTTTGCAATCTTCTCAGCAAATACGTGGGTGAATAGACCAGTCTGTGGCACTACACTGCAAAGAAGTTAATGTCATCTATAAGATGACAAGGGGCAAAGCTAAAAGAAAATCTCCAGAACAACCTGGGCCTCTTAAGATGCGATGGGCATTTGAGATTTACAGATGTTTTTCCTATAGATTAAAACCAACCAGTCAGTATTCTCAGGGAGCAGCACTTCCCTCAAAGCAGAGGCAGCCTGTTATATCCCCAGAAACAGACAACCTCAGCACTCAAAAGGGCACTGGAAATCATCGCCTCTGGAGAAAAGTGGCAGGTACGGCCTTCCACCCCTCAGGGTGACTGATGTTACAAATTCTGGGGAATTCCTTCAAAGGACAATTTATTTTAATCACCTTTTGAAAGAATAAGCTTTATTCCATAGTCATACCATTAATCCCCTGCTGCTGGCCAGATTTGCACATGTAAGCTTGCTGCGGTTGCTGACCGTCATCATACCTGAGGAGGTAAAGGATACAGTAACAGCCTGCACAGAGTTTATCTGGGGAAAAATGAAAAAGATTATTTCTGTTGTATCCTTAAGGATCAGCCTGGGAGAATGAGAAGGAGAAACTTTCTTCTTATATACTGGCCTATGTGCCAAGATCAGGTTTTCCTTAGGTTCACTGACCCATCACGCTAAACACACAGCTACTACACGTTTTTATTGGTTCTGTGCTGTAACACAGCAGACTGATTGCCACGAGAAGCTGACTGCACCACAGCATCCTTACCAACTGACTGACCCACATCTTGCGCACGAAAAATGAATGGCTTTTCACAGGTTAAAGGACGATGTGCTTATAGTCACAAAAGAAATGCTGGAAGTACCACGGATTTACAGAAATCCTCAAACTTCATGAAGGAGGAGTAGGTTGGCAAAAGGGTAAGAAGTGGTCTTATTTTATGCAGGCATATTTGGATTTTAATAAGAAGTCTAGTTAAGACTGGATATGGTAGAATTACACAATTACAAAGTCATCCAATAGCTCTGCTGTGCGAACTTGCTGGAAGTTAGATGGCGTGTGGCTAAAACTTTTCCAGCCAGACTGCAATAGTCTATCAAAAAATGACTGCACTTTAAATAAAGGTGAAAGTTCTGATTTCCCACAGATGTTAAAGCTAATATAATGAGGGGGTTTTGGAAGTAGTCTGAATAAAGGTAGGCTAGCATAATCCTTTGCTTATCAACATTAATATACATGCACATGTGTACACATGCACAGAGTCCAGAGAAAGACAGACTTTTGCTTGATGGGTGGCTTTGCTAACATTTTTTTTTCTCTGAAAGAATCAAAAAATCATGCAGTTATGGGGTGAATGAGGATGCAAAGTCCAGCTGACAATACTATTCTACACTTGATGACTTTTTGGCAAAACAGAGAAGTAAAATCAAGTGGAAAAAAGAACTTTTTTTCCTGAATTTCCAGCAGCAAGTCCATCTTCACTCTACATAACAGAAGAATAAATTGCACAGAGTGAGTACTATTGAATCCACTGTCTGAAAAATTATTAGAATTACATTGGTACGGTGGTAAAAAAAAAAAAAAAAAAAAAGAAAACCAGGCTAAAAAACAAGTATCTCCTTAATTTTAAAGAAAAGGAGAACTTGAATATCAAAATATAGTTGGCTAATAGTATTTTTAATTTGTCTTTAAAAAGCTTTTTTCCAGTTTCAGTCTGCAATCAGATACTGAAGAGCTGACCTGTAGACTGCAGCCAGAACAGTAAACAGACAAAACAAGCTCATCTTACCTTCACTACAAGGACTGTTGGGCATACCACTACATTTGCTGGAAAACAGCTGTAAATAAACAGTCACATAATTGCTATGAAAGCATTTATAACAGACTACTTGAAATTTTAAAAATATCCCTGAGAGGACTAGGATTATTACTGAGCTTATTTTATGCACAGGATCCAAAGATCAGAGAAGGTGGGTGACCAGACAAATGCCACGCACAAAGATCCAGCCTATGGAAGAACAGATTTTTCAGTCAAGTGTTTTGAGGGTGAAGACCTCTCTCACTCAAGGCCTTATCTCAAGTGTAAACTTGCCTCTCTCCAAGAGAGTATAACTAAGTAAACAACCTGGGATCATTAATCTAGTTGCTGTTGGATTACAGTGTAGAAGGAAAAGGAGCACACAGCCAACTTCACACACTTGGTATTAACGGAGACGTGCTTATACAGCCATGACACTGAATTTGTAATCACAATACCAAACAACTCTTAATTAATAACTGCTCTTTTCTTAAAAGAGGAAACTGTAGGTGCCTAGTTCAAAGGAAACCCCTGCACATCACAATCTGAGCTTCCAGAAGGCTTGACCTCCTTACTGAAAAATAAAACAGCAGCTAAGAGCTTTGTAATTCAAAACCAGAAGGGTTAAGAATTACGCCTCCCACCTTCTCTTCTCCCATCCCTGGAATCAGAAACAGCGATTCAGGGTGAAAAGCGTTCACCTGGAACACACATACCAGTTTCACTGGGAAAGGTTTCCCAGATCCTTTTTAAATTTCTTTAGTAACCAAAGGTGCAGGCAGTAACCCACTCATCACTGACAGCAGTTATTACAGGGAAAATAACTTCTGCAATCAAGTCTGTTGCCAAACGTGCCTGTCCCAGTCTCTCCTCCATTTGAATCCGGCTGCCAATGCGGACTTCAGTCCCCTCCAAGCCTCTCACCTGTCCTTTCTCAGGCATGCGACTTTTTGCCAAAACCACAAAGATGAAAAACAGTTAAAAACCTGAACACTCAATATGCGTGCCCCCTTAGAGATCTTCTGGGAAGTACATTTGGGATGCTTTTGTCTAGACTGACCTTCCTGCATCATTAAAATGTATATCACCACATTTAATTTAGGAATGCTTATCCAAAAGAGACTGTGTGTGTTTAAGGCAGAAATCTCTAAATCCTATATATATTTTTGAAATGCCTTTTAAGTCATTTAATGAAAATAATAGCCACAAGAGAGCGCTACCAGCACAGGATTCAACCATGGAGAAAACTACAGACTGAGCTATTTAGCATTAAAAAACACCCACCAACCCCCCCCCCCCAACAAAACGCATTTGTGTTGTGTTATTTCCATATTTAAAAGAAGTCCTCAGATATTTAATTGCTATAGCTGTGATCTTCAGAAGTCAGGAGAGATTTTGTCTATGTCCATTTTTTAACGTGGACTTTGACACACTTTCATTGTTCTTTTTGTTTTCTAAGGGAGATTACTCAGCAGTTTTTGGATTTTAGACACCTTTAAAACGACTCGCTCCACTGACACACCTGAAATTAACACACTGCTTTCTGATAGTGCCATTGTTTTTGAACATTTGTAACTCACTAAAACTCCATGCATGAGCAAAATCAACAAAACTATGTTTCTGGCTTTGCTATTTGTTTTTGGTCTCTATGTACTGAGTATCTGAATACCTTGTACTCCCTTCATAGTTACCTTTCCAAGAAAAGTGCTGACAAATTACAACAACAACAACAACATCAACTTGTTTTTTTCTGGAAGCAGCAAATGGAACTGCAGCATTTTTCTCCATGCAAAACAGCAGGAGTTCCTGTTTTTGCATTTTCAGCTTCTAGTATCTTATCATAAAAGGAAATTACTCCCCAAAAGTATCCCTAAAAAAGAACTGATCTAGAATTTGAAAACAAAGCAAAACAAAACTGAAACCATATGCTTAACTTATGGACTTTCTAAAGATAGAAAAGTAGTAATAAAAGCAACATATTAAAATTCAGATGTCTTAGAATGGTAAACTGAACCAGTATTTTGACAGACAAGGTACTGACAAGACATCTGTGCTATGGGTGTCTGTCCAAATACCTAAAATTTCAGCAAAGAAGCATATGCTACCTTAAGTGCCTACTCTCACCTGCCAAAATTCACGCAAAGATTTACACAATTGCCTTTTGCCTTCCTCTCAACCATAGTAAGACCTATAGAGTCTAGCCTAGAGCACTGCTCTTGGCTTTATTCTCCCATGCACTGTGTAATCAGTTGGTCTGCCCTCCCATTTGCCAGTCATCCTGGGTCTTAAAACGAAGCAAACAGCAGCCTGGCACTACAGTCAACAGTGTCTCTTTTAAAAAGAGCCATGCTGGAAGGATCAGGAGGAGCTGGACCTTGCCTCTGGACAGCAGAGCAGCTCCTCTCCTATCTCACAACCTAGTAAGTTCCATTTTACATAAACAGAAACTAAAGAGACCTGCAAAATCCTTCGCTTAGGTCTGCGAAAACAAACAAATGCAGCTAAATGATCAAGTTTAAACGCTCTTAAAGAGTTCAGTCATTAACTTGGGCAAATCAGGATCTCACCATCACAGTTTGCTCCAGTTTTCCTTGTACCTCAGCCCAACTGTACAGGCTTGAGCAGGATGGAACAGCAATTTCTTTTATAAATAAGATATGCACTGTCGACAAGGAGGTATTAAGTTGTATCAAGTATTAAATGATCAAACTTCCTGCCTGCTAAATCACAATAGACTACCATTATAAAACTTTCATATTCTGGAATTGTTTTTCTTACTCTGCCTTGGGGAACTAGACAGACACATCTGGATGTCCAAGATAAAAGCGTTGATCTTGGGATTTATCATACATTTTGTAAGCTACATAACTACTTTTTCCTCATGCTTATTTTGTGCATATGCCTTTTGATGACTAGATAACATTAAACTCCTGATATCATTCTCTTACCTCAGTTTTTGCCATGATTTATCAGAATTCCTCTGAAGGATAATAAAACATTTTTTAAAAATGAGTATTTATCATCTGGAAGCATCTAAAATGCTTCTCATATTGAAGAATAATCTCCAAATACTAGTTCTAGCAGGGTTTACTTTCAAACATTTTGGAAATTACCATGCTACCTAAGCAAGGTGCTAAAGAAATTAACCTTTAACATAAACACATAAAAGGCTTCATTCACCAGTAAGGCTGAAGAAAAACGCATCCTCTGACAGGGCAAATGCTAACAGCAGGAGTTAAAACTCATGGGAATTTTAGGCTGTCTGACCATGGCTGAGGCAAAGGATCAGGAGCGAGGAACACGACACTGAGCAGCCTTTGGACACGCTCCCCACCACCACCTTTGCCCAGGATGGAGTTAGCAAGCACAGCAGCATGCAGCTGCCTACACTGGCCCAACATGCTGCCTTCAGCAAGAAGGAACTTGCCAAATCCTCGGAGCGTGCGGCCGTGGAAACCCTGCTTTGCTTGTGGCCAGAAACAACAACTGTGTTTTGCCTCCCAGCCGCTTACTGCAGTGGGCTTACCGTTCGATAGCTGTCCCAAACGAAATGAGTTTCCTCAGAAACCACATTTCAAATACCAGTGTTTCTACACAGGTGTGGTGCATTCCCACACTGATTTCAGCTGTGATTTACCTAACCATGTCCAAGGTGACCCAAAAACAGGAGTGAGGAAAGAATTCCTCCAGTCCTAGGGCATTTCAGGACATGGCCCAGCCTTAGTTCATCTCATTCCTGGTTAAAACACTATAGGCACATGACGCAAATTATTGAGCCTTCACAAAGAACAATATCACGAGCTGAGATGCTTCAAGTTTGGGGAAAGCTATTTCACTCTAACGTGCCCTATGCTAGATCAGATTTTGAAGACATTACCATCCCCCAGAGTGCTTTCTTCTCTGTCAGATGCGACCCCTTAGTTTGGCTGCCCACCTGCCAGCAAGGCTGATCTGTGAGGCAGGCCAAAGAACTGACTCCAACTTCAATTGTAACCCAGCAGAAGTTTCCCCAAACTCCAGCTTTTGTCACACTGTCCTTTTGCTGCACTCAGCATGAAGCTGGATTAAAAGCGTAAGGGCCATAAAACTCTGCAGTGTGGTAGCTCTGTCTCTGTTCCAGACTTTGTTTTGCCAGGTGATCCAGTATTATGCAGATTCAGCAGCAATGACCATAAAATAATGGGTTTCTTGTGTAAGAGATAAGATGTAAATTTGTTCAGTTATTCAGTAACTAAAGCTGCAACACACTTACATTCCTTCCCTTCTTTTAAGTGGTCATATTTCTGGTGTTAAGGGTTGGATTCAGAAATTATTTAAAAACCTTTTTATCATCTTTTCAAGTTGGAAGGTGTTACATGCAGTTACTTGATCAAGTAGATCATAAAATCTCTACACTCAACACGGTAGGCTATTTGACACTGAAACATTCAAGAAGCATCCAAGTTCTCAATCTCATCAGTCATTTAATCTTCAGGAGGTGAAATCTGTAACCCAAATGTACCACAAAGAGAACTGCAACACACTGAAACAAGAGTATCACTGCTCTCCTTAAGTTCTACATGCGCATGTCAAAGTTCTTCGGTAGTGTTTAAGAAACCCAACGCTCTTAAGTGCTTAAGAGCAATCCTAAACAATTCAATATTTCAACATATACAGAAGCATTCCTTCCAAATGCAAACAAGATTCCTGACATAAAACCATTATTTATTTGGTCTTTAATGGATGAGTTATAATTCTGTTTCAGTCAGGATTTTGCAGAGATCTACAGTATTATTAAACACCAAAAAAAATCCTCTGTGTGTGTATGTGAAAGTACCATGTGAAATGAGTAAGTCTTCAGAATTTTAGGAGGCTCACCTGTTTCCCCCCTCTCACTCAAGGGGCTACATATTACAGTTTCTACCACCTACACGAAAATTCACCAGTAGAAAGCAGTTTTAAGAATAAATCCGATGTACCACTTGATAAAAAGCTACGGCTAAATCCTGTAAGCACTTGTATACTTTTTCATCTTCAGTCATGTGAGTGCTCTCACTAATTGGATGAGACTACTCATGCTCAAAATTAACCATTTCGACATGTGCTTGCAGGACTAAAGAAAAAATAAACCTGGAAACCAGTCATGACTCACAGGTTGTTACCTTCTGATGTATATTCCATTCCACAAAAAAAAAAGCAATATTGCCCAGTTTCAGTAATTACATAATAAAACTGAACAGCATTGCCACAAGCTGTTACAATATCTTTTGAATAAGCATATTCAAATTATAGAGGATTCCCTTTACACAAAGAAATGTCTGTGCCCTTCCTAGTACTCCAAACATCACCCTAATGGAGTTGACTCGGTAAAACATGTTGACATCTGTTGGATTTTTGACTGTTATTCAAGCTTTACAGGCTGGATTTTTTTTAGATTTGTAAAGAAATAAATCGTGAAAGTTGCCACAACACAAAACATGTCAATCACGACATATGTATTGAGAGAGTCCTGACAGTTGTACAAGATAAACATCCAAAAGCGTGACACAATTTGCTCTTTGAAACTAGGAACCATACAGCATCAACTGGAGGAACTGAAGCTTATGTTCACCTCAGGCGTCCATTGGTGTGTCACTAACAGCATGAATCAAATCACATTAACGTAACTAAGAAACAGGTCAGGTGGGCAGAAAATTAAGAAATAAAAGTGCTTTTTAGATATACACCCCACTAAAAAGACAGCTTGCATGGTAAATGTTCAAACATCTGGATGGTATTGCTAGGGTCATGGTGAAGGGAACCATGGCTTCACATTGTTTCCCTGTTGGTTAAGTGACTGCATCAACAGTTAGGCAATGAGGGAAAATGGTCCTCATCAGGGCTCTTCCAAGGTAAAACCTATTGAAAATGTAAGATGAAAATGTGCACTAGTGCTTTTGTTGTGTCCATTTCTTCCATCAGTAGTGCAGGATCACACAACTGGAGAAGGAGGAGAAGCACAGTGGAGGTCCGACCAGCCCAAGTTTGCCTGTGGAAGAGGTGGGGGGCATGCCTGAGCGGGAGGGGAGCTCCATGCCAGCCGGCCTCCTCTGTGGACCCCCACCAAGCACGCATGTGCAGAGTGGCTTATTTGGCAGTTGCTCCATTAAGTATGCCTTCACAGAGAGATCCTGCTGGGATTGCTAGGCATGCCTTGAAACACAGGACATCGCACGCCTGTAGGTGCTGTGCAATTCGCACAATACATTACATTTGTGCTTATCTGGTTCCTGCCACCCCTTCATGAGCCGTGGTAGCTCACTGGTAGCACCAAAGGAGAGAAATAGAAGCCTCAGCCTGGTGATGCCCTGTCACACATCCTGACACTCGTGGCTTGCTCCTCTCTCCATCGTAAGACCTGGCTATGAGCAGGGGCTGGCAGACATCCTATCCAGCACGCACGTAAAACTAGCCGTCTTGCTTTGTGCAGAAGAGTGGGCCTACAGCAATGCACCGACCCGTTTCTCAGCCAATTTGCGAAATGGGAATTTAACAGCCCAGCCATCTGCAGCCACACAGAAACGCTCCGGCCTTGAACTCTACAGCTGGGTGCATCTGTTACAAATACCCACTCGCAAAGTCTGTATACTCAGAATCTGCACAGCCACACACTCTTTCACACCCACATCAATTTCAAGAAACATGGAAAACCTGATAGCCAGGGGCTATCAGGCCTGGCTACTTCTTACAGCAATGGTACACGCAGGCATATACAGCCCTGGAAAGCCCTATTACAGTTTCCTATCTATTTCCAAAGTCTGGACGAAAATACAGGCATAAATAAATAAATAAATAAATAATCTCTTCGTGGTCAGGCAAGGCCAAGGTCAATCTTCAAAAAGGAAGAACTATGTCTACTGGACAACAAGAGAGCAATCACTGCTATTTGTTCTGCTGTAACAAACCCTAGTTCAAGAAGCAATGAAATAAAATTTAATGGCAAAATAAATTTTACTCCTAATCAACAGTGATTCTCCACAAATACATTTGGTTCTTCAAGCAATACTCAATCATAATCATTGATTAAACATATGTAATATTTGCTTAAAATCTGCAAAACTACATGTATTTTTCTACTCGTTTCCTATACTAAATATTTTGATATCTATAAAAACCGGAACTATCAAGTGGCCAACAGTTTTAACACTTTAATGTGTCTCATGAATTCATAGTGAAAAATAATTTCAAGCTTTCATGGATTATACGCTTATCTCTAGCATGTACAAAGGAATGGAGATTATATTTAATAACTAGAAAAGAATTATAGTTAGAAGTGTATGCAGAAGAATTAAATTACAGAGTATGGTAACCACCTCAGTATCAACACTCAGAGCAATTTTATACGTGCATATATCAGCATGCACACATCTTTTCCAAAGCAAGAGAAATTCACATACAATTCCTGTAAGAAACATCATAAGCACACTTTCCTTTCCATCTTCCTAAGAAAGAAATCTACTCAAGAAACGACTCAGTACTACACTGAAGAACTACCACGTAATTAAAATGTGTTGTTTTGACAAATCCACTTGAGAAAACAACACAAAGCCTCCTGAGTCCTCTTTTAATCCAAGACCAAAAGTACACTACACTCGTTCAACCATCAATATGTGTAAGCTACTTAACATCATGTGTGTTGTTAAGGCAGTTGCACAGTCCTGATTTGGTTTAGATCACAACTATGCAATGTTTTAGGAAAAAATACAGCAAAGCATGTGTGCTGATAGCCAGCACGTTTATGTTGAGTATTTGGTACCGCAGGCACTTTTATTTAGAGACCAATGTTGTTTTCCCTATGCAAGTCAAGCATCAGATTCTTTAAAAATAGCAGGTAAAAACAATTTTGTGGAAGTCAGCTACCCCTGCTGAATAAAACCAGCCCCTTGAGAAACTTTTGCTACAATCACAAGCTAATTATTGTGAAGGAAACATGTTACTCACCATGGCGAAACTTTGACTTGCTCTTGGCTGTAGGTACATTAGACTTTAAACCCAAAATAGCATACCCTACTGCTTCCTAGGTACAGAAATAGCTGGATCACTGTAAGATCAAAACGTGGCATTACTGCATGAAGGAGTGACCCATGTGGAGGAACTTCACATGGACACACTTTTCAGCAGTGACAAATAAAATCTGATTTTTCTAGATTAATTCCACTGATGTTAATATAAAATAAGTTCTCTACTTTCCAGAATAATTTTTTTTTGTTAAAAAGTAATTTTCCCACATCATTATAGTTCTAAAAAAGTCTGCTTTTCACTTCTGGATCAGTCTAGAAATAACACAATGCTATGGAAAAATAGTTTTCAACACAAAATCTAGATCTTGTTTTCCCAAGCTAACTCTCACAGATAGCAGGGATAAACATGACTAAAACAAAGATTCTGTCAGCCCTCAGCACTGGGTTGTTGAACTTCGAACAATTTGCCTGTTTTGTACTTCAGATTATCACACTGACCCCCACACGGAATAAAATGTTAAATCAATGCTACAGAGAAGCATCACAGTGCTAGACAAAGGACAGGGGCAAGCAGACAAAGAGATGCTAAGATGACTTGCAAACCCACACTTCATCTCATATGTAACTAAATGAAAGGGAACTGTGGGATTATTCCCAGTCTCCCCAGAGAACAGTAAGGGTGGATCTAAAGAAGACTGAAATGGTTGAAAAATGTTAAGGCAGCCATTTCAAGATTGCTGTAATTAATTAAACTGCAGATTGCCTCTGAAAGGGGTGGTCCTACCCAGCTGAAAACCTACCTCCCCAAGTAATTTTGCAGTCAGATCAGTTCCCTGATCCAATTCAATCCAGACCTGCAGGAGTGCTCATACAAAGACTAAACAACTGGTTTGCTTAAAGACAGGACTGTTTAAAACACTCATAAAAATTCAGCCTAAGATTTAGGGCAAACAGAAGAAAACAATACTGTTGTTCAAACCATAACTTCTGGAAGAAAGCATGCAACAAGGCTTTTATAAAACCTGCATCATTTGAACTTCCAACAGGAAAAGAAAAGCTATTTCAGCACACAGACAGCAGTGTCTAAGAACGAGTTGGCCAAGAATAAAATGAGACTGGGTGTTAAAAGGTTTCTGACCGTCAAAGGACTGATGTCCTAAGGCAACTTTCCAAGGGAAAGAGCAAAGTTGAAAAAACACAGACAAAAACCCTGGCTAATTTCATTCAGTAAGTTTTATGAAATTTTACCTAATATTATGCAGGCTTGTCAATGACCCAAAAGACTCTTGCCTCTTTCGGGAGCTATGCAAGTCTTCATGAATTTAAGGCAAAAATGTTTTCCCTAACAACAGCCACTATTTCAGCCTCTTGGCTAGAACAGTGAGGTTGCTTTTGCCCATTGCGCATGTGCTAAGGAAGGAAAAAGAGGAGGGATGAGAAAAGACTGATGAAAATCCATCAGCTCTGCACCAAAGTGCATGCAGGCATGCATAGCAATGGGGCTCTGTTGCCTGTAGAGAACAGCTGCTTGATTAGCTGTGCAAGTTCTCCAAAATCTCATGCCTGAAGTGAAGTACTTGGGATGATAAGAATGTCATAGATGTGTTTCTTATGAAGGTATTTCAGCACCAAACTTTCTGCCATTTCCAAAGATGGATCAGAATTCATAGATTCCATAAAACTGAAAAGCACCAAGAAAGAGGGAATCTTTCCACTTGGTTTGAAGCTTTTCACAGTAATTAAGACTCGCTGTCTTGGCAGATTCTTCAATGCCTATAAAACTTCTCAACTCTTAAATTCTCCCTTTCCATGACAGAACCAGTTGATGTAACCTCTGCTAACAGAAGTGCTTTTACCACAATAGTCAGTGCAAGTTGAAACTGATGAACATCAACATGATTTATAATAGTTGTGAATGGATTCTATTTTGCATGTATTAGCTTTAATGTTACAAAATTTTGGGAGAGCTTCTGGAAGTAAGTATTGGTCAGGGTATAAACTATCACCCATGAAAGAGATTCAGGTTCCTGTAATTTCTTCTGTCAAAAACACACAAAGGTGCAAAGCATGCTTTTTGTGCCTCTCTTACATAGCAGTGCTATTTCACAAAAGATAGTTTTCAGTTAAGACAGCTTCAAACAGTGCTTATATTTACCATCATACCTGTCAAAACCCAATTCTCTGCATTTTCAATGTTGCAACAGAAATCTTTTTAGATTCTAACAAAGACAACCAAAATTATCTCAAAGGCTGGCCGGTGTCATTTGATAAGAATAATTTAAAAGTTCTGATTAATCAGAGTAAGAAATTAATGACAAAGATTTTGTTATTCAAATTTCCTGGCTTTAATTTTTCTCAGAAGTTATAAGATTTAACCTACTTTGACATCTGCCCATTCTTATCAAAAAGCAATTTTATGAAACTTATTTTTAATTCATTATTAAAAAAAAGTTAAAAGTCGTCAGTCAAAATAACAAAACAAAAAGTTTCTGTACCATGTTCTGCTTTGATAAAGTGTTTCAGTTTCTCCCCTTCACTAATAACTAACAGAAAGTATTCTTCACCCAAACCACATAAGAAACACTTGAGACCTCAAATATTCTCACAAAGCAGGAAAACGCTTTTCCAAAAGCTTCCTGTGTAACTCATTCCTCACAGTCCAACTGGCCTGCACACCAAGCCCACTAAAAAGCATTGCCCATGTCCGCACACCAAAGGCAGGGAAGCACGGCTGGCTGGACAGCCTGCTCCAGGAAGACAGAAAGGAACAGAGCCCCAGCTCAGCACATCAGAACAGCATTCACAGAATATATTGCCTCACTTGCTGCTCTGATCAATAGGCTACCTCTCCCCACGTCTTCACCCATAAAGAGTCTGTGTTCAAGAAGGAGGTAACACTGCATAATACGCACATTAATAACACTGAATGAACACCACTATCTTGCCAAGTCTCAGCAAATTTAGTTGCCCAGTAGCTCACAGTCTGGGACACATTTGGTTTTCCAGCTGAAGGACACAAGCTTACCTTCTTACTACAAGCTTCAATGTCTTGTGTGAACCTTTCACCAGACAGATTGCTTCTTGTCTGAAACCAGAGAGGCCCACATCATTGATGCCAACAATTTCATCCCCAGCCAGCAACTTGTCCACAGCTGCAGCTTTGCTCCCATCTTCAATCTGAAGAAAAAGCACATCAAATGGTAGAATTATTCAGGTTGCATAGTGACATCTTTAAATAAGTTAATGAGCTTTCAATATTGGCTTCATAGAATATAGTAATCAAGTGGTTTAAATGATTTTTCAAAGTACATATTAAAATGTTATAAAGAGAGTAATGATACAGAGACAATTAGAACAGGAAAGATGTGGAAGAGGGTAAACCTGAAAAAAAGCAGAAAGCTTGATGGAAATTTTGGAGTCAAAAACGTGTCATTTTGAGCTTTGTTCAATACAAGACAGGTAATCATACTTGCAAAGAGAGCTTTGGGGAAGCATCTTAAAATCTGCTTCTTTAGAGAAGGTAACCCATATAGTCAATAATGTTAACAATAGAGTCAAACTCCAAAAATCTGGCATGCTACAAAACCCCAAAATATTGCATAACAATCTGGTCTGGAAAATAAAGTTATTTTCATCAGGCACATAACAATTCAGAAAATATCTGAGAATTTACAATCCATACAGCTAACCAACAGCTCTAGCTAGAAGAAGAGAAGACGGTCTGAGATTAAAGGAAGAAAAACAGCATGTCACACTGCTGAAGAACACTGTGATACTAAGGGAAATTCACTGGAAGATTATTTTGCTGCCACAGGCATCTCTTGCCTGCACTGAATTTTTACAAACTATTCATAACATGTGGCAAAACACACACAAGATAAATTAAAGAGTCAAGTTTTGGCAATTCCCACCTCAATGAAGGGAACAAATCCATTACGAGCTAAAAGCTAAAATTTAAAACAAATCCCAAAAGCTTGATCACCCAGACTAGCAAGTACCAACAGTTTGAACTGATTTCAAATATAGCTGTAGGTGTTGAACACTTTGCAAATCAAGCCCTTGGCTTTCTCAGTTTTTTCTGCCATCTCCTTTGCTAAGACACAGCCTCCAGCTTCTCAGTTACTTGGGCTCATGATCTACACATTTAATTTTATTCCTCCCTCACTTGCTCATAGTCCATATCCCATCTCATCTTGTAGATTTGACACTTTGTCTTCAAAGCAAAGAATTTCATTTACACCTTCATTATACTGTACCTTGACTAGAATATCTCAGAGTCCCACACATTAAATGCCAGTGAACCTACAAAGAAGAAATCCTTCTAATTGCCCCAACTGCAGAAAGCTTCGTAAAGAACTGCCATCTTCTGAAGCATCAAAGTCAATCAACAAGATAAATCCAGAGGAAACCTAAGTTCATGAGTTCGGAAGCTCACAGTACAGGTTTTACAGACACTCCAGCAATCAAAGTATAAATTAAATAACCTAATAAAATAAAGCAATATCTCTTGATGAAAGTACATTAGGATGATCTCACACACCCCAGCAATCTTATTGCAGGCACATAAAAGCTCTCTTTATGTAAGTTTAGGATAAATGTTCTTAAAAGTCTTCAGACCTATAAAACTAAGCCAAAAAGAACGGCATAAAAAAAAATGCTTAGTCTTAAAATGCTAAAATGCTCATTATTAATACTAATGAAGCAATTTAATTTCTAGAACATCTTATCTTAATAAAAACACAGATAATTAAAGACAGAGCAAGTTTCTACATCCCGATATATCTAGTTCTCAAGCTATGAGATGTTTCTGACCTGCTTGCCTATCCTCTGAACATCAAGAATTTACCAGAATACCAAATTATCGCTGCAAATTTTCAGTAAAGTTGAAAAGAAGAGAGCAGCAGAGGAAATTGCTTATATGTAAGGAAAATATTTTAGTTCAGGGATGTCAGGTACAGAGTGGCTGCCCTAAGAGAGACCCTGAAGCCAGGCAGAGCTGAGCAAGAGAAGAGGCAGTTGGGGCCTCCTGAATCTCAAGCCTCCTAAAAGGCAATCCTACATCTTCCACGTGTTCAGATGCATTTCTGGGCTACCACTAAATAAGCCCAGCAGGTTAGAAAAGCAGCATGAAAATGTTATTGAAAGTCAGAGTTGAATCACTAGAATTACAAGGAGAAGGTCAAACAGAGGTGGGAAGGAAGGGGGGAAAAAAAAGAAGAAAAAAAAAAAAAGAGGGAAAATATCTTGTAGGAGGACATCTTTTAAACTCCAAAATGTAGGTGCCAACTAATTGCAGCCCTTATGCCCTGAGCAAGGCACCAACTGAATGACAAGGGGTGAGAAGCCCCTGGGCCCTGCCACCTGGGCTAGAAGAGCTCAACAGGGTCTTTTCTTGTCTTTAAGGAAAAAAAAAAAAAAAAAAAAAAAACAAAAATCTGTCTCCTAGGGTTTCAAGGAATGTTCATTGTTCTCAGTAAGTGTGTTTGTTTTTTCTTCAGGCTGGCAATGCACTGACGGTAGGGAGTATTCAGTTACCCCCTCTGAGTTTTCATTTCAGCAGGGAGACTACACATTCCACACAGTGCAAGCTTTCCAAAGAGACTTTGGCTGTCCAAAACAACATTAATAAAAAAAAAAAAACCCTCAAAAAAAAAAAATCAAAACCTAGATACAAAGCTGAAGCTATCCTCGTGAAAGCTAGAAGTGGCTTTCTTTAATACCTTTGCCTCCAGATCAACTGCAGCTAGGGAGAATAAAAACTACATATTCATTCACAGTAAAAGTCTCCTCAAGCTGAACAAATTTAAACGTAAATCTTCCCTACTGGTTTTACCTCAGATCCCCAAATGGCTGCATGAATGCGATTCCACTTGACAACACACTTTTAAGTGGAAAGGGCAATGCTAGCTAGACAGGAAAAATACAATTTCTTCAGTTACACTAGTAACTAGTTATTATTAGTCATAATAACTGAAAAAAAACCCCAAACAAACAAACCAAAACACCAAATCAAAAAAGCTTTAGATTTTGCACATATTTAAAGAAACATAGTTAAAAAAAAAAAAATCCATGAGGAAGAGAATTCATCAAAAACATTGCCCTACTAACCTGGCTTCTTGGCACAAACTTGGATAGTGCCAATCCAGCTTCTCCTTCAGGTTTTCTCTTTTTCTGTTCACTAGTCTTTCCATTTATTGTTTTTATTTATTCAATTGCTGATAAACTTTCCATCTCAGCAGATCTTCAATAGAAGTGTAAATCCCAACCAAAATACATAAACATTTTAGAACTAGCAAATACACTTGAAAATTTCACAACCATTTTTCACAACTCAAGCACGAATGTATTTCACTCACCCATTTATAGAGTTAACTATGCTATGCCGTGTTCAGGATTTAAGTCCATATTATTTATCTTAGTAAGGTCCAGTCTCTTCTGAATTTCAAGTGCCCAGAAAAACTAACAGTCAATAGCTGAAAATAAAGCCTTGAAAATGCACTTCAAGATGAAGTCTTTCAAGAACAGTCAACAAGAAGAGATCTGCCTCCATCACTGTCGGCAGGCAGACACGACGGGACGTAACCCTGAACAGCCCCTCCGCTCAGTCTGGAGTACTTGCGGGAACTGAATGCCCATAAAGTATACATCTTAACATTTTTATAGCAATAGCAGGAAACACAAGACACATACAAGAAAAACAATCAGCACCTTATATTTTCTTATAAATAACAGACATAAGCCTTCAAAACGTAGCTGTGGTTACGCTGCCTATCTTGGATGAGTAAAGAATAGCTCTACAGAAACGCCCTCAAATCATGCTTTTGATAGGTATTAACAAATTACATCCTTCTCACCATGCTAAATTAACAAGAGTAAACACCATGACTTCCTATCCTTAACAGGGATGTTGATATTGCTACCAAAAAAAAAGAAGTGTTTTCCAGAGGAGATGAAAAGGATGTTTGTTGACGAAAAGCATCTGTTTAGACAGTCTCCAACTCTCACCCTGCTGTCCCCGATGACCTCCCTATGGCCAAGAGCAAAGGCAAACTTTGGGATCAGGGAGGACTGGAACCGCAGACTTCTGTCGTCATGACGTTATCTACATTAACTGTTATATCTTCCCAAATTTATTTTTGCTTATAAAATATCATATCCACAAAACAGGAAGAGACTGACAGAACTGATCAGAGACTGATACAAGACACAGATGTAGATAATGGTTAGGATTTTTTTTTAAAGTGATTGAAAAAACAACACACTTATAACTTTGGTATGTGAAATTCTTCCTGTGAAAAGGAGAAAGTGCCTTGAAATGCTGGAAGAGTTCAGCTGTGGAGGGAGGTCTAACAGCTAGATACACAAACACATTCAAAGGACACTTAAAAGTCTGTATTTCCACTGCTCGTAACACATGTGAAAGGGAAAATAAAGGTCTACGTCTGCAGCTTTAAAATGCTGCAGTGTTGATGGGGAGCACCACTTCTAGAATGTGACCCCTTCACTTCTGTGTTTATCAGGGCTGACGCTTTACTTAAAATACCCACATTCTTCTACAGGCACCTGTATAAACAAGCAGGAGACAGGTTGGGGAAATGCCATGTCACACAAGAGATCTAGTTTTGTTTACAATGATGACAGTTTCTTGTCCATGCTCTCTCTGGACAGTGTGGGAGACGGGATGGAAACCCAAACCCAGAGACAAACACCGGAAAAAACAGCACTATTTATCAGTGCTCTGCTATGGGCCGTGATAAACTATTTTATTATAATTCACTTCTCATCCAGCCAAGAAATGATTCTGTGGTTGTTTGTCTTAGGAGCATCCAACATGGATTTTTTTTTTTTTAAAAAAAAACAGCAATCTTTTTATGAACAAGTAAAGTGTAGGAAGTGTTAACTATTTTGATTTGCACTGAGTTAAACAAAGAAGAAATACCTTTACAGTTCAAGTCTGGCATTTGTGGAACTTTGTGGAATCAACATAAAAGTGACAGAACTGACCTAACTCCAGCTATACGTTCTGCCAGTGCAGCCTGGGTGGCAAGGGCTGCACTCACCAGCAAGACTCATGGGTCAAACCGAGGCAGGATAAAACAGGGGTGCAAACTGCAATGGGATCAAACTGGTCCAAAGGGAATGGATGTGTATACGTAAGGCACCTCGCACAGGCATGCATGCACTAGAAGCTGGGCAAGGCTAACACATTCGATTTTATACTCTTTTGCATTCTTTCTCTCCTACTTGTGATTTAGTACTTGGATATTAAAGAGACTGTTGGAAGGACACCTTCCAAATCTCAAGACAGGGAACTAACACTATCCCCACTTTACAGATGAGCTCAGAAGCATATATGGAAAAAACAGCCGAAAACGATGGAGGATATGTGTGGCAAAGTGAGTCCAACAAGCAGCAGCAACGACCCAACACGACCTTTAAGGAACATCATACAAAGAAAGCTTAACTATGTGCTACCAACTTTCAAAATCTGGGCCTATCCAGTACTATTCAATACTATTAACTTGGCAGTCGCTGCAGTTATAGAGTCATAGAATCATAGAATGGTTAGGGTTGGAAGGGACCCTCAAGGGTCGTCTAGTCCAACCCCCCTGCAAGGAGCAGGGATCTCCAACCAGATCAGAGCCCCTCTCCAACCAGGTTGCTCGGAGCCCCGTCCAACCTGCTTTTGAATGTTCCCAGGGATGGGGCATCCACCACCTCTCTGGGCAAATGCAGTGTTCTACCACGGTCATTGTAAAAAATTTCTTCCTAATATCTAATGTAAATCTACCTCCCTCTATTTTGAAACCATTACCCCTTGTCCTGTCACAACAGGCCCTACTGAACAGTCTCTCCCCATCTTTCCTGTAGGCCACTTTCTCCTATAGTTCGGTCAGGCACGTAAGTAAGTATCTGCTGCATTTGGCGACACTCTACCTTAATACAGCAGCCAGAACTTCCCTCATGCCCACTATGACCATTTCACACCCCATTAACCATTGCCCATACCTCCTCTTCCTCAGATTGTTTTTAAACATCACAGCAAACAGCACTAAATTTTAGGAGAGTTTAGTCTAGGGCTATGTATGTCCCTAACAGCAGTTTCTTTCTTCCCTAGACCTTATGGCAACGGCTCACAGAACCTCTGAACAGGCGGAGAAACCTGCCTTGGCCAGCTGCTCTTTCGGCGTTCCTCATCGTGCCACGCAGACCGTGAGCTGGCAGGAGCGCTGCCTTCTGTCAACAGGTGGCTCTTAAAAATCAATTTGGAAACATTTTTTTTTAAAGGGTAGAGTTCAGTAATAGGACACAGTCTATCATGGCCCTTTAATTGCTCTTTATCTGGTGTATTTAGACATTTGGATATTTGCCCAGCAATCTTTTTTTTTTTGTCTTTGTTTTTTTTTGTTTTAAAGCAAGCATCATGTTTTTAAAAGCTGTCACTTGGTTCAGTTCTTTAAGTATTTATTCAGTTTTTATAATTGTGTCTACTCCACTGTTTTGATTAAGGGCTTGCTGTTGCTTCCACTAGAACAGGCCATTTTTGTGGGGGATTTATTACAGCTGTAAAAACTAACTCCAGGCTCAAACTGAACTTCAGAGTTCATCAAACCAGAAGTGTGGTTTTTACCAAAAGTATGGTAAAACACCCACCATTTCGCTTTTAAAAAATTAATACATATACATAAAATGATTAATACTTTATTCCAACTTTAATTCAAAACAATACCTACCACTAGGCTGTGAGAAAACCTTTCTGATTATAAATCATCGGTTACTATTTCTAAGAGGATATAGTTGTTCTATCTTAGTCTATTTAAAGCATAGGGTCATTATTAGCTCTGCAAATTGATGACCAAGTAAAGTATTTGAAGTTAAAAATGTAATGAATCTTTGCCCCAGGAAACAACAATCACAAATTCCACATGAAAAAGTATCAGGACATAAGACTTCATGTAGATTTATAGGTTTTAAAAACTGAACTACAAATGTTTATTTTAAAAGTTTTTTCAAAGTGATTCCATTGTTTCAGTAACAGAAGCTGGAAACATTTCACCACTGCTGAACACTTGCCCTAGAATTAAAAAAAAAAAAAGCCAGAACTAAAAACCACCTTGATGCTTTGAAAGCACAGAGGTAATATATCAGGAAAAGGACAGTGGGGCTGCTTAGTGTCAGGGATGGGGTTTTTTTTGCTATTAGTACTTAAGCTTTGCTAGACAAATTTTACAGCTCCTAAATAAAATTCCATCTCAGTGAGATTTACCACAATAGCATTTAGAAACATATCCAGGCCTTTTCAGCGCACATAACCCACACCAGCAGGCCTGCATATATTCCACCACCATAGAGCAACTAAACAGGTAGTAGTCTTTAGACTACTTAGTCTTTAGAGATCTTTATATGCAAGAGCCCCCCCTGGGGCAGCACTAGTCCTAGGGCAAGCTTCCTAGCCCTTACAATCCTGACAGCCCCAGGCTGGTATCCATGCAAAAGGAAAGCAAAATGGACCCAGCTTACCTGGAGTAAGAGTAAGGCTAAGATAAAAGTCGAAAAGATGGAGATCCTGGAAGGAGGGGTGGTGGAAGATGCCTGCTGTCGAAGCTGATCCTGAACCTGGAGAACCTGTCCCATCCCTCCCTCACACCAACATGTGTGTAACGCTTGCAAAGTATAGCTCAAGTTTCATTTTTTTTTCTAGCATCTCATCAACATCTAGACATGCTTCTGCTGCTGTTGCTTAGTACAGCATTCGTCCAGGCAAGCTGTACACGTCTTATTCAATAATTACTAAAAAATAACTCCCATTTATTTTTAGCTGAGAGTTTGTTTTGCATTTTACAGAAGCTAAGGGCATCCAACCCAGAGGAACCCATCTAAACTCATGGATATGGTACACTGTTCTTAAAGATACCTTCCTATTTTTTTTCCAAAATGTCAAAATAACCTGTATAGAAAGAAGCACATAACTGTGCCATGAAAAAAAAAATAACCAGAAGGTCAAAAGAGAACTTCTTTCTCTATATGCAGTTTACTTATTTTAACAAATCTTCTACCAGAGAAGTTTGAAAGGGTTAGCTTATCTATATTTACTTGTGCAAGTTTACTCATGGATAGTTATATATAGACAGGCTGTTTATACATGTAATCTGTGCAGTTAACATTAAGCACTTTTATAGGTCTACATTTTTGTACTTTCAGTTACTACGAACAATGATAAGAATGGTTAAAAAAGAGGTTATGCATAGAAACAACTCACATTTTATCTTTTCAAACTGATAACAGGAACAGATTTCCAAGAGGAAAAATACAACCTGACAAAGTAATCTTTACGATCATAAGGTTCAAGGCTTTTTACTTGCAAGTACCATATACTTCCAACAAGGCTGGCTTATCTTTCTGCCTTCCTGTCCATCCCAGGAAAATAATGTCACAGCTTGCCAATGTGCCCTTGACAGTAGCATACCGAATACAACCCAATAACCTGTAAAACACTACTGCATAACTAGGGAAAGGGTAGGACTTACTGACAAATTAAAGAAAAAAGGTATGGAGTGGGTCTGTATGGTTATGTAGGTATGGTTGCGCATTAATTACAAAGAAAAAGTCCAGTTTCCTCAGCTTACAGTTTGTGAAGAACTTCGACATGCCTCAAAGAGAGACACTGAAAGATCTAGTAGACAGCAATATAATACATGCTGAAATGAAGTTAATCTGTTTCATTCAATCAGTCTACACATAATCTTTTACTTAAAATTTAAGTTGCATCTCTGCCTGTCTAAAAACTGCAGTGGTTTCCAGAAAAAAAAAGCAACACTTCTAGACACAGGTAGCACTGATTAAGACCCAGTAACACAAAAAGCTGCTTCATCATCTGTTAGTTTCAAAAAGCACTGTGATGGGTCTGCCAAAAGACACAGACATTTTAGAAACAGTGTTAGATTTCCTTCCATTTTTGTTGTAGTATAGATGCTGATTTTTCAGACAGTGAGAAAGTATAACATTCCCCAATAATTGTTGCAAGAATAGTCTTACCTACTCCTGAAAATCCTGTTTTATCACAAAAGTGATAATTACCACTGAAGTATTAATTTAGGAACCCACTGCTACACAGAGTGAGCAGAACATAACGTTACATTTCCAAGCAACAGTCTAGCACACATAAGCATTAACGAGAATTGAATGACCCACTCTCAAAGACTGACAGCAATTTCTTCAACAAGAACTCCTCCTTTGCACTGCTACTCAACCTAAAAAAAAACCACCACAACAACAAAAAAATAACCCCCAAAACCTCACTAAGCTGCTGAATTTTAAAGCAAGTTAATTCCCTTACCCATTTCTCTAAAAAGAAAACTCTCAAAAGAAGGGTCAGGCTCCTCTTACAATATGAGTTTGCTGACAACAGACTTTGTTCTTTGCATCAACTTTTGCTTATTCAGAATTTATATTCAGGCTCACAGAGCACCCAAATTGTATACAGAGTGAAACCTTCCTTTGCCACCATCTTCCTCAGCAATTCCAATACTTAAAGCTAAGTTAAATCAACAAGATGTATTTATTCCTTTCTCTCCCATCCCAGTGTTAAAATAGGCAACAAACCCTAAAGCTGTCTTAATTCATCATTTGATAATTTATACAGCCACATTTACTGTAAGTATGTAGTACTTAAAACTGAATAGATGCAGATATCTGTTGCTACTCTACCAAATCCATGTTTATGCTGTGCACTCTGTATGCAATCCCAAGTCTCCTTTCTTAAAGCCATAAAAAGTGGGAAGCTAGTGGGATGACCCTCAAGAGAACAAAAATGCATATTATTACAGAAACAAAAACCTCACCCTTACTTTCTCCTCTGTTCTTATTTATTAGCAGGCCAGTAAAGGAAGTGCATTTTCCCCCACTCCACTTTCACCCAGAATTCAAACATGAAAAGATGAAGCAAGCAAACACTAAATATGGCATTAAATGTATTTCTCTAGGTCAGGAGCTGCAATGCAATTGCTTCTAAAATTATCAAACAAGGTTCAGAAAGCAAGTTACAGAAAGGACTGCACGGCAGTTTCTGCCCAAGCTGTTCCATCTTGTCACCTTGCAGTGTCTGAGCTTACTGCTATGGTCAGAGGCACCAGAGGGTCCCTTTAAAAGAGACAGACTGCTAATACAACCAATGTAAATCTCTCATGATGCCACAGTAATAAAAGCCAAAAGTATATAAATAAAAACCCTATCAGTGTTTTTATGCAGTTTATTGACAAGATGAAATAGTACCCACCTACTTTCCTAGGGCACACACTCATCTGAGCATGGCATGAAACATTCACGTAGCTAGAATTAAGCACCAGCATCTTAAGCCTCTTCTGAGTCAGGAACTTGAAAAAAAGCAAAATCCAATTCTGTGGAGAGGGACTAATCTATAGCAATTTATACCCCTAGGCATCATTCACATTATCCTGCTCTTTTTCCCCTAACCATCAGCACTCTGTTGCCACGTATTTCAGATTTAAAAAACCACAAATCTTTCTCAAAAAAAAGAAATTTTCATTTCTTCTAAGCAGACCTAGGTGTTCAGAATTTTAGGTTCTTCATTTTATGTAGTTGTCCTATATACCATTCCTTACAATTCCATTACTTAATATCATCATGGAACACTAGAAGAAATTCCTTCCTAATTAAAAATTTACCATAGAAATTAGATATGCAAGCGTTTCTGGCATTTCTGCAAGTATCTTGCCACCTTTTCTCTATTTCAGAGGTCTAATTCTTCCTATGATTAATGAGAGATAATTAACCAATTATACTGGGTCATGTAATTCATACTTACATGACAAAGGTTATTTTTTTCTTAAATTATAGGATTGCGCTGTGAATTAGCAACTAATGCACCAAAATCATCATGGATTAAAATAATGGAAATTTACACAAAACATACAAATAGGAGCTTCAAAAAGCTGCATGG
The DNA here is from genome assembly GCF_036417535.1 of Chlamydotis macqueenii. NCBI lineage: Eukaryota > Metazoa > Chordata > Aves > Otidiformes > Otididae > Chlamydotis > Chlamydotis macqueenii. The sequence continues at coordinate 137,584,035 of NC_141556.1, forward strand.
ATTTAGCAGTAAATTGTGAGGTAGCGCAGGAGAAATTCTTATATTCTGAAATTAGAGCACACTTACTGCTCTAAATTGACTTTTTTTTTCAAATTGGCTTTCATTCATAGCTCTTTATCAAAAGCTTCATTGTATAACACGTGTTGCTGACATAATTAGCTCTAAGAGCAGGCACATTACTCCAAAGAGTTAAAAAAAAGTTTTAAAGATATATCAAAACATTACACATGCAATTAGTTGTTTTTCCTGATTAAGAAAGGATATATTTAATTATGACAAAACTACTCAATTTGACAAACATCTGTATTTCTGTTTGGCAAAAGTATCTGTCATATGTATAGATGCACTTACTAAAAGACATATCCTGTTCACGAAGCACAAGTCCCAACTCCACCGCACAGCCCTTGCTGAAGTATGAGTGGAATTTTGGGAAAGAATGTTTGTACAATAATTCTTGCAGAACAGGAGAAAATTTATAATGATACTTCTATTTTCCCACATCAGTGGTGGGACCACTGTATATGCACATGTGCACGTCATCATACGTGTGGCTTATGTCTCCCACTGCTGCCTATGCTGGTGAACACAAACAGTTCCCAGAAGCATGTATTCCAGCACTATGCAAACATACCAGTGAAAAATTCTTGTCATCCGCCAGTTTAGGATGTCAGCATTGCCAGGAGGTTGACTGTTGTAAATACTGCACTGCACAAGAGATTTTGAACTTGCACATCTTGATTACTGACGGATCATTAAAGACTGCCAGTACTGGGGTTCTGAACTGAGCCTGTAACACGATTAAGGAAACTGAGTATTTTGTGGAACCCACAAGATACTGTCTGTATTATTTATGAACGTCATGAAACAGCTGTTTTCCTTCGAGACAAGACACGTTTTAAAAGCCTAGTGCTGAAGTATGCAAGAGCTGGGAGCAGAGCAGTATTTTAACCCACTGTTTGGTAGTCCTGACAATTTCCCACAGGCATATTCTGATGACCATCTTCACAGAAAAGCAACATGGTCTTCTGGAAGGCCTGTCCACTGTATGCAGCACTTACATTCCAAACTTGCCTTTCATTCTCAAGCCTGTCACCACAGCCTGCCTTCCCTGACAAACATACTCTGAGCAGACACGTGATTCTGAAAATGGTGAAGTGCAAAGGATTGCCTAAACAAAACCTCTGCTTTTTGTTTTATGCATAACATCTATGCACGTACGCTGAGATTCAGTCGCAAAGGAGGAGTATTTTTGTAAATATCGACTTGGAGGTTGAAATTTCAAAGCAAATCCTAAGCTCATCCTGCAAAGATCGTTAGGTCCCAAAGCATTGCAGGACTTAGCTAAATGTCTAGCTCAACAATAACACCTGTCATCATTAAAAACCACAGAGAAACAATCTACTCTTCCGAATAATACTCAAATATTTAAACTGCATCCTATATTACAACAGCTACATCCTGTAGAATTTCATTTGAACTGTATTTAAATTTTCTCTGAAATCAGTAATTTTTACACCTTAGGTTGTAGGAAAATCTTTTATTAAGATTTTTTTTTATGATGGTAGGAAGAAAGCTGAATGTTTGACTAAACTAACAACTGCAAAGCCTTCTGCTTTCCAAATGAAACAGACAACACATTTCTGCATCGCTTGCTGTGGGGACAGAGGCCGACCAGCCTTCTACAGGGTTAACTCAACATTTTGTGATTCAGGAAACTGGAGCATCAGCTGAAGATTCCGTTATGCACCTAGGACTATGATCAGCATTACATTAGTTGCATCACAAACTCAGTCAAGAGGATGAAAACTTTATTTTTTTTTTTTAATAAAAACTTCATTTGGAGGCATGTAATTCCAATAACACTTTTATTTCTGAAGATGCCTGTCACCTTTGCCTCATGCCTGCCTTCATTCTGGATCACCGATTGTGCAGGCTTAGACATCAGTGGTACACAGCTACCTGCAGAGCTGAACCACGTCACTTCCAGAAACTTGGGCAACGTTTTGCATTCTTAGGTAAATCTATTATCCAACTGGGTCTTCTACCATTTCCCAGCTGAAGCTTAAAATCTATAGCTCAAGCTTACTTTAGGCTGTGTGTTAGTCTATGCAATCTTTCCAACAAGGTAGTTCATTGCCTTCTTTTACTTTAGAAATAACAGGCTGTTCTCAAAATTTGGCTGAATGGATGCATTTTTATCCACTAGGAAATCCTTCCTGGGATTCCTCATTCATAGTTGCCTGAAGAATAAGTGGGTGTACTATAAGATGCTGAAAAAAATTAATTGTAGAGAGCGGTAGATCACCGAGTGGTTCTCTCAGTAGTTACGCTGAAGGCTGGGCTGCAGCTGAATAGGTTGGGTTTTTAGTTGATGGAGTATTTCCCCTCCTTTAAATGCTAATGACGCAGCAATACATTTTAATCTCAATTTCTTAGGAAGGGGCTTCGGAAAAGACATTCTTTTAGCCAAAGATTTGACAGATGTGGCATATTCATAGAGAAGCGTAACTGCAGGTTTCTCTCTCTGCTTCCACTAGTATGTGTGTGCTTTACGCTACTCATTATTGAGTTAAATACTGGGAGCTGAAATCTGTACTTAAGACTGCACACTCATCTCTTCCAAAAAGCACCCCAGTCATGCTCTGAAAAAAAAAAAAAAAAAAAAAGGAAAAAAAAAGAAAAAAAAAGAAAAAAAAACCCCACACAACACACATTCCCTTTGTACTCTCACCCCAGCCCTGTCTGGGATTCCTTTGGCAGGAGTGAGGAGCACCACAATGACCCAGCATCCAGCCTGGGCAGTCTCCCAGCTGTAGGAGGTGTGGGCTCAAACCCCCCCAGGCAGAAGAAGGAAGCTCTCCTACTTTCTGGGCAGGCATTCCAACATTTGGATAACACACAAAAGATGAGCAAGCACCACTTCACTGCTGCCTACTCTGGCTTAGTTTTAAAAGAAGAGTAATTAGGCGATCACAATTCAGAAAAAGGAAGAAAAAACAAGAACAGGGTGATGAGAGAAGAAACAGGAGTTCACCCCAAACTTGTGGTTTGTAAGTTCACTTTGCTACTGCAGTCCTGACTCTCTCTCCTCTTTGAATGAAGGGAGGCAGGGGGTAGCACCTGGAATTCAGACTGTTTCTATGTTCAGATGTTCATGTTGGGATATTTCTTCAAGTAGCGCCTTGTTTGACAAGGAAATTTTTGTATTACCCATTTCAAGCACTTATCTACTATAAACTGTACACAGACTCTAGGAGCTAAAAGTCAGACACTGTAACAACCAACTTGTAAGCCTCTGTATTTTTGTGTTTGGCCTAGCTATGCACCTGAAGGCCAGTTAGCGTATTTTTCAGTATTTGTCATCTCAGCTCCTGAAGATGAACCTTGCTATTTTTGCTAAGAACTACAACTCCCCTTTGAACAGGTAAAACAAGTGGTATACCTAAGGGTAGATTTGGAGCTTTTGCTTGTTTGTTTTTAATATCAAAAAAAGTATATTACTACTACAGATTAAAGTTGAGGGCTGTTCAAAATAAGAACATACTGCAAGCCTCTTACCAAGCAGGGCAGTACAAAACCACTGGGATTTTAATTTTTTTTGGTCTTTTTTTTCAGACAGCTATCCCCATTTCCTGTGTTGTTCTTAGTTTCTCCATCTCAAGAACAGGTAAGGACTATGAGAAATGTGTGTTCAGATGGCTTAGTTCCTCCTGTTTATGTACATCTAGCGTTTCAGAAATGCAGGTCTGCACCTTCAAAGGCACCTTTGGGTGCCTTTGGGGAGAGAAAAGCACTACACAGACACACCAGAAAGACATGCCAGCTATGTGAATTTGAAGGAGAGTTGCACCAGTGGTGGTGTTTTTTGTTCTTGTCTCTACAGATGCAGATGTGCCTTCTGGGAGTACCTCCTAAAACTCTCAGCTTCCTGGTAAGCTGAACAATACTCTCCAATTCTTGTGAACTGTTGAGAAAAATACATTGGTTCTTTCCAATATATAGGAAGACAGAGATGGGCTAGCAATAATCCATTTAAGTTGGTCTGGGTCCATCCCACACAGCAGATATTAACAGCCACAGTATTGTGCCAGTGTGGGCTGCGGTTGATACTTCTTGAGTCACTCACAGGGAAGAACTGTCGCTTTTTATATTAGGGGTTTTCCAGAGCATGAGTAAGACTGAAGTGCAGGAAGTTAGATAATTCTGCAAAAAAAAAAAAAAAAAAATCTAAAATTCCCATTTCATTATTTGAGGAAAGCTGCAGGGACAACTCCTGTGTTGACATACTTTATTTTCCGAGCTCTACAAAGTAACTGTAAGACGAAACATTTCATGAAGCTCTCTCAAGTGCATGGACATTACCAGTTAAAGGGAGCATGGTGTATCTACTAGACAGTACCTCTTATTTCCTTCATTTTCTAAGCCACTGGTTTATGTTTCTACACTGAAAGAGCAGGAATTTTCTTATTCTGAAATATTATCTCATTACATAAAGCTGGAGAGAATGGTTGACTACATACAGGATTTTAACTGTTATGGATCTGTTGTAACTCTATCAGCCACAGGTCTCTCCTTGCCTGGACATATTTCAGTTTAAGTTTACAAATAAAATCTCATTGCATTTTCCATGTGGTTATCCAAACCACAAGCTTGTTTTTGTCTTCCATTCATAGTTTTCCCATTACAAATACCAATCCCTGCATCCTCCCTCCTTTACTAGTTATCTACTATAGTTACTATTTGCATTTCAAGACTGTTTCGAAATTTTAATTAACTTTCTAAAAGTACTATATTTTTAGTACACACTCTTTGAATTCTTCACAGTTTTATTATTCATAATTTAGAACTTTTTTTTTTGTATGGCAGTTCTTCCATAAAGTTTAAAGGCTGTGATCCAGAGGAATATCCATATGCTATTTCTACAATATTGTTGTACTTAATTTCATATTGGAGTAGCACATTTCGTATTTATCAGTAAGGCACAACATGCAAAGAGCAGGCCTCCTAGTTGGATAGTTTAGTTATTAATGAAAGTGAAGGAAGCACTTTTGGGGTCCAATACACAGCTATGTCATATGGCAACTAAAAAAAGAAAGTCTACAAAGAGGAATACAGGTATCAAACTCTATTACACATGCAAAGGTCTCTACACAGGACCAGACAGTCTGCTGCCACAGAGCCAGCAATATCATCTGACATCAGAACTATAGCCAGCTATCTCAGTATCAATTTTCCAAGAGCCTAGCAAGAAACACTGAACAAACATGTACGTTACTGTACTTAATGATGATACGGTTTACTCACTGAAATGGTTTAAATCTGTAGAAGTGTAATTTAAAGAAGTTTTGTATAAATAGGAAACTAAGAGTTCAAAACTCAAGAAAAACATCACTTACTTCACATTAAATTCTAATGTGCATTTTCAGGATTCTTGCAGAGAGCCTGTCAAATGCAAACAAGGAAAAATTGGCTGTTTTAAAAACTGTGCAACTTAAAAAACAGTCTCATGATAAGCAACACAAGCCTCCTTCTCCTGATAGTGTTATTAATTGGTAATACTATTCCTCCGTGCTGGTATTACGTTGCACCTCAGCCTTTCACTCTTCTCTTTGTGAAAGGAAAACATTTTTTCTTCAGGATGATAATCTAGATTAGGAGGCAACACAAGCAGCTTGTTAATTATACATATGCACAAGAAGCACAACAGTTGCTCTGCTTGTCAGGAGGATCTAGAGTATAAGCAGCACAGGGACAGAAAGGATACTAATTTCAAAAACTCTGAGTCTTCTACCACAAAATTAGCAGTAAAATAGTGCAGTTCATCTACTGATAAAAAAATCTTACATAAAATTTACCAGTACATACTCAAATCCTGGCAAAAGAAAAATAAAAGTCACATTTTAATCAACTTCAGTATTGCAGATGTTTTCGGTACAGCAAATAATAGATTTTTAAAAGCACCTTTAAGGTAACTCCATTTTTCAACATGTAATAATTTTCTAAGAACACAGTGGAAGCCTTTACTCTAAACTCTAAAACCCCAACAGTCAGCCTCCTTTCACAGAGGAGCATTGTCCGTAACCTGCAAGGCCCTACCAGCTTTGTCCAAAGTAACAGCTATTTTACAGGTTTTTTTTCTTTTTTTAGAAAAAGAAAAAAGGGAAAAAACACAAAGCTAAACAAAAATATGTCCTTCCAGAAAATAATTTGTGACATGGCTGCTTTTATGCTGCCCTGTTACCGAAGGGGGAAAAACAAAGGGTAATTCCATCAGCTGGTGTACAACAACCTGAAGTAACCTCCTGGCACCAAACCAGAAAGCAAAGTCAAACTGGCCCTTGTGAGAGGCCACGGCTGGGTTTGCTGGCCTTGCCACATAACCACCTCTTCTCCCAGAGCTCCTGCCCACCTGCCCTAGGGTGCTGGTGGGAGAGACACCTCCAAGTGACCCTGAGGTTCCATGGGTGTGTGGATGCAAAAAGATCCATGAGATGCCTTCATAAGATGTGCTCCTATTTGTGCAAACACGGTGCTGTACAGAAGGTCCAGAATGTGGTCTCATGCCTCCGTGAAGGCGCTCTCACAACTGTCTCACCACAGCCACACACATTGTGAAACACTCAGGCTCTAATATCAGCAAATTACAGTGCAGAACAACTAAAGAACATTTAAGGCAGTTTTGCCCTTTCACCCTAAAATAAAAAGACCCTCCTCTTTGCTTTCAAGCACACTGCTTTTACGCTGGAGCATTATTCTGCGGCGTACTGAATGTTATCTTTATACAAGGATAAATTGCATTGAAATATTTACAGTATTGCAATATTAATAGGGTTGAAATATTTACAGATTTGCCTCAGACTATCAAAATATGCAACTTGCCTTTGAGGAAAAAAGTTACCATGTATAAAATTTGAGTTGGAGATACTCTCTGTTGTTTTGTTGCTGACAAATTTACAATGGTTTGTACTAAGTTGCGCATTGTTTGAAAATTATCACATCCCAGAGGCCAGACAAACTGACAGATAGAAGAGAGGAAATACAGAACCACCCGCCAGCCTTCAGAATCCGGCCGTTTGCTTGGTCAAGAGCACGGAAATGCAAAAAAAAGTGTTTAAAGGAGCTTTGTGGAAAAAAACACAGACAATGTCTTTTTTTTTGTGGCGTGTGAAGACATGTAGCAAAATATGAATCTTACTGTAGACCAATTTGACTTAAGTAGTGTGCCAAACAAAAGAAGTGATCCAAATCAATTAACCGGGGAGAAGGAAAGAAAGCAAAATAACTCAGTCAAGTGAGGTTCAGCCTTCAGCAGCTGTTCTGTGGCTGAAGAGACAAAACACCTCCCTGTTAAATAGACACACTGCTAACTTTTGAGAGCATTAAGGAATTATTTTAGGGTAATGTCTAAACATGCTGACATTTAACAAGTTTTCTTTTAGACTAATGGAAACTGCCACACGACACCAGTCATGAAAAGCTTCTTTTTATTTTTATTCTTTTTTTTTTAAAGGAAGTTGTACAGATTGCACAAGACATGTACAAACACAATACTGCCACAGAAGATATATCGAGCTCTGTCCCACAGTAAGGAATAACCACAAATGCCAGACACCTATTGCTTTAATTGGCATGAAAGCCATACTGTGATATATTTGCTATTTCTTTTGTTGCATTGAGCAACAGCAAAACAGGATCTCTTCCAAAGTATTTAATGATAGAGCACATTTCTGTTAAATTCATAGTTTGCAGAGATGCTGGGCAGGCAGAGTTGAGACACGGCAAGACCTAACCAGCTCATTCCTCTGGACTTAAGGAGAGTTTTAAGGGAATGCTTGCAAAATGACTAGGCTAGATAAGAAACTCCTCAGCTAACTTTGGCCAGCTCCCAAAATGAAATGGTTTAGCACAGGAGTTTGAATTTGGAAAGTGGTTAAAAAGAAGAAAAGTTATCTGGATCGTGACATTTAACATCTGACTTTTGGAAAAAAATGGAAAGAAAAAAAAAAGTCATTCTGTTAAATATTTTCACTTTTAAGACAGAATTTATTAACCAAGAAGAGGACAAATAAAAGTGCTTAGCCTCTCTAGCAGCATGCCTAAAGCTCAAGGTTAAAGTACAACTGACCCCACACAGAGCCATTTGAACATGTGCCAAATACATGAAGCTAGGAAGTTTCATGCTCTGCTAAGGCGACTTTCACATCACTCATTAGCTCCACCTCGGAGCAAAAGCACTAAAAGAAAAACTGTGCAGAGAATCTGATTACAGATGGCTTTTACTGATGCTTTCTACTTAATCTCCTCTGGAATGCAAGGTCGTAGCCCTCCTGTATTTTAAAAGGGCTGTATACACTATATGCACACTCAACTATTGTCACTGTACAAATAATATTTTGCTTTCTCATCAGAGTAACATAAATTAAGGAGTTTACTGCAGTCCAGAACACCACGCACAATACATGCACATCACTTTGGATGTGACTGTACTTTCCATACTGCTCATTGCTTTGTAAATACAAGTAACAAAGATATTTTGTATGTTGTAGTTATCTGTATTACAGCCCATAAAGGTGCAAGGGCTGGGATGGTACTCTTAGTGCTCTAAGGAACACCTTAATCCTTCAGGACTTGTCTGCCCAGGAGGCATGTACCTATGTTTTGAAGGTACATTGTTCACTACACTTTTTGTTTTGCCAATGGAACAAGCCTGTCTTCACACATCCTGGCTACATGCCACAGAGCAGGTTTCAATCAACAAAATTCAGAAAATCCAAGGCCTATCCACATTGGAGAAAAGATTTGTCCTTTGAAACTGAAAAAAAGGTAGATTTAGACTAGATATAAAGGAAGAAATTTTTTTACAATGAGGGTGGTGAGACGCTGGAACAGGTTGCCCAGAGAGGTGGTAGATGCCCCATCCCTGGAAACATTCAAGGCCAGGTTGAACGGCGCTCTGAGCAACTTGATCTGGTTGGAGATGTCCCTGATCCTTGCAGTGGGGTTAGACTAGATGACCTTTGAAGGTCCCTTCCAACCCTAATTATTCTGTGATTCTCTTAGGTCTAAGTCTCCAAACGTTTAAGAAGAAATTAGGTTGGCTTTCTTTAACCTCTCTCTCCTTCCAGGGATATTCTCTTTATCAAAAGTTCCCTTAATCACACATCCACACAACATATAAAACAAAATATTCTGAACTTCCCACTCAAGATTTATTATCACACTTCTTTTGGCAGACAAAAGGCTATGTATCATAATTAATGCACAAAATCCTAGTGATTTGAAACCTGTGTTCTTCATGTCATTAAAAGTCTGAGCAACTGCGAAAGCATAAAACTGACTTAGACTTAACTGACACTTAGACACACACACAAGTCTATGGAGCCAGATGGGATCCACCTAAGAGTGTTGACAGAGCTGGTGGAAGTGCTCACCAAGCCACTTTCAGTCATTTATCAGCAGTCCTGGCTAACCAGGGAGGTCCCTGTTGATTGGAGGTTAGCAAATGTGACCCCCATCTACAAGAAAGGCCAGAAGGAGGATCTGGGGAACTACAGGTCTGTCAGTCTGACCTCGGTGCCAGGGAAGGTTATGGAGCAGCTCATCTTGAGTGTCATCACGCAGTATGTACAGGACAACCAGGTCCAGACTCAGTCAGCATAGGTTTATGAAAGGCAGGTCCTGCTTGACCAACCTGATCTCCTTCTATGACAAGATGACCCGCTTAGAGGATGAGGGAAAGGCTGTGGATGTTGTCTACCTGGACTTTAGTAAAGCCTTTGACATAATTTCCCACAGCATTCTCCTGGAGAAACCAGCTGCTCATGGCTTGAATAGGCATACTCTTTGTCAATTGAGTAAAACTGGCTGGATATCCGGGCCCAAACAGTTGTGAACGGAGTTAAATCCAGTTGGCAGCCGATCACAAATGGTGTTCCCCTGGGCTCAGTACTGGGGCCAGCTCTGTTTAATATCTTTATCTTTATCTGGATGAGGGGATTGAGTGCTCCCTCAGTAAGTTTGCAGATGACACCAAACTGGGCAGGAATGTCAATCTGCTCAAGTGTAGGAAGGCTCTGCAGAGGGATCTGGACAGGCTGGACCAATGGGCCAAGGTGAATTGTATGTGATTCAAGAAGGCTAGGTGCCAGGTCCTGCACTTCAGTCACAACAACTCCATGCAACACTACAGGCTTGGGAAAGATGGGCTGGAAAGTTGCTCGGTGAAAAAGGACCTAAGGGTGCTGGTCAACAACCGGCTGAATACGAGCCAGCAGTGTGCCCAGGTGGCCCAGCAGGAGTAGGGAAGTGATTGTCCCCCTGTGTTCTGCACTGGTGAGGTTGCACCTCAAATACTGTGTGCAGTTTCAAGCCCCTCACTACAAGAAAGACATTGAGGTACTGGAGCATGTCCAGAAAAGAGCAACGAAGCTGGTGAAGGGTCCAGAGCACAGGTCTTAGGAGGAGTGGCTGAGGGAACTGGGGTTGTTTAGTCTGGAGAAGAGGAGGCTGAGGGGAGACCTTAGCACCCTCTACAACTACCTGAAAGGAGGTTGTAGCGAGGTGGGTGTTGATCTCTTCTCCCAAGTAAGAAGTGATAGGATGAGAGGAAATGGTCTCAAGCTGTGCCAGGGGAGGTTTAGATTGGATATTAGGAAAATTTTTTTCACTGAAAGGGTTGTGAAGCATGCTGTCCAGGGAGGTGGTGGAGTCACCATCCCTGGAGGTATTAAAAAGACATGTAGATGTTGGACATGGATTAGTGGTGGACTGGGCAGTGCTAGGTCAACAGTTGGACTTGATGATCTTAAAGAGCTTTTCCAACCTAAAAAATTCTATGATCCTACAAAACTGGTCAAAATATTCTACTTGAGAATACATTAAAAGTGTGCATATAGTATGTACAGCCCTTTTAAAATACAGGAGTGCTATGACATTGCATTCCAGAGATTAAGTAGAAAGCATCAGTAAATATTCTTTGAAAATAAAAAGTCTTAGAGAATTTATTAAAAGAATCTTCCTTGTTGTTTAATAGTGTTGACCCTCTCTCTCTTTTCCAGTAGTCAAAGGAAAAAGTGGTGAATAGAGAGGAAAGATTTTTTTGCTTTCCTGTTTTCAAACTCCAAGTAAGTTTTTTAATTTTCAAGTGTCCTATGTCTTCCAATCAGCACTTTCAAAAGACAAAACTAAATTTGTTATAACTAAGTAAATTGTGCCACACAGATGATGTTAATTTTATTTCTCAGTGCAACATACAGATGTTTTAATAAAAGACAGTGCTAGTTCTCTGAATAAAATTTTAACTGCAGTGTAAAGACTTTTGAATTCTCATATGAAAAACATCACATTAGATGAAATTAGATCAACAATCCTAGACAAGTCAGCTACATAGCTCTTTTCTTCATTGGTTTTTTAAAGGGTCAGGCTCTTGAACTTTGAGAGCTTGTGTTTTTACATCCTTTGCTTATTTGGTTAGAACTCCCTCCTCTAAGTAACTGTTTGATTCACAATCAGAAAGATGAAGGTGTGATGAAGATATTCATGTAAAGGTAACCTTCAGCTGAGGGGTCCTTTTACCCTATTTCATACTATATGCATGTACATGCACGCACTTGTATATACCATAAGCGCAGCAAACTGAAATAGTAAAAATATCTTCAGGTTCAAAAGTCAGTTCCCCCCAACAATAAGGAAATGGAGAATCACAGCTGACTTTACAAACAATGAAAGCTTGCATCATCATGGTCTTTCAGAGCCTCAGTCAAGCACCAAGACTCATTTACTATGCACAACATGAATATGGTTCAAGGACACTGCTTCTTCATGCAGAGAACTTACAATTGAAGTGCACAAGAAAATGCACCATGATTCATCAAAACACTAAGCACCAATTCAGTCCTCTATCGGGAGCATCTACCACAAGATAAGTACAAAGTAAACAAACATTTTTGCTAAACCTAGAATAAGCATGCAACTGAAATTAAAATTGCTGATCAGGAAGATGCAAAAGTCAATTTGGTAACAGGTTAGAGGATAAGCTGACTACTTGTATAAGAGCAAAGTCAAAGAAGAATTGTAGAGAGTCAGTCTCACTCAAAGCAATGGTGGTTTCAGTTGTTTTACACCCTTGTTGACTTACTCTACAGCTGAGCCACTAATCTGCAGGTTCAACTCTTAGACCTTCTGTACAGTCAACTCCCAAAGCTTCCTCTGCTACACCATCAGCTGGGAAAGGGCTCCCAAGTGTGGATGCACATACACTATGATGGTAAGAAACCACACTCCTGCTCTCAGGTCAGGGACTCATAGCATAACCTGGCTATAACTTCAGACATTTCTTTAGTTTGCAGTCCCTTAGGGCTCTTTAAGCGATGCCCCAGAATCCTAGATTACAGGAGATGCCAAACAAACTTGTGGCCAACTTCAATCCAACTGCGTAAGAGTTGTCTGCTTGAATCATTTCCTTTCCTCTTAGCCCAACCTAATTCTGGCTCAAGTTTCTGTCCTACACAGTCTCTTTCAAATAAATAAATATGTGGTCAGAGAGGAAATAGGCAGAACAATCAAATAGCTCTCCTGAAGGACACTTATTTCCAACATCTCTGCTTCCATTGCCTTGCTTACCTGTTTCATGGTATGTAAAACTGTGAATGTTGTTTGTATATATTGCTGGTGTGTTTCCAAAATCAGAGAAGAGTAGACAAATACTTCCCTAAAATTCTATGAAAACATACCTACTACTAAAAACAGTGCCATCCTCAAGCTCAGAGAGACCATGCAGCAATCCCAGTAAAATGACTTGGGATGAACCCAAGCAAAACAATCTATGCATTCATACCATGGAAAAATAATCTCATGCTCTGATATTCGATTCATAATCAACCAAAGGAAAGATCTGGGGACTTCTCCATTCAATCATTTAACTTTGCAGTAAACAAAAATAATAACACACATGCAGTGCATAACATTATTTTGAGAAAGTCATTCCAAACAATCAGAGCTGTTCAAAATCCCCAGTCTTTCCTTATCCTCATGATTACACATACAGGTGGGCAGTAAGAAACTAAAGCTAAAGCTCCTCGATTCTCAACTGCTTTGAGTCAATTAGTCCTACAGTAATCAGATTAACATTAGAAGGAAGATGTTGCCTGGTTATCACTAATAAGTGCTTCCTCTGCAAGAAACTTTATTTGCAACCTTTTCAGCAGTCTGAATGCAGAGGCCAAGAATTCAACACGTATGAAAGCAGAACTCCAACAGTTTCTCGCCCGTGGAAAGACGGCTCTCAAGGCCAGGCTCAAGATGCATTCAGCAGAGTTGCATGAGGAAGTTTGACAGCTATCTCTTCAAGTTATTTTTCTAGAAATAGTGCACCAATCACCAATGTCAAAACAGCTTGCTTCCCCCCACCCCATAAATCCTGATTTCAAACATAAATGGCTAAAGGGAAATGGACATGTGAAGGCTTGCTGACCAGCTCAAAGCTGCTTTCTTGAATGAACAGCCCAGAGTGCCCATTATTGCTTAGAGGGTTTGTTTGTTTTGGGAGGGAGAGGGGTACAAAGAGAAAGATGTAAATGAAATGTTAAATCTACCTCAAGTCTGCAGCACAGCTGCTAAGACACAGCAGGAGTGATCTGGATATTGTACTTACTGAATCAGCTAAAGAGGTCTAAGCAAACTGACATTCATAATGAGAGCTGTAGAATTCCACTCATACAATAGGTGGCAACTGGCCAAGGACAACTTGCTAAAAATAAGAGATCCAGAAAGATTAAAAAGCAAAAACATTTATTGCAATATAGAACTAGAAAAGGGCTAGATACTCCTGCACATGTAACTATAAAACTACTCCCTCTTCAGCAAGGGCCTTCCAAGAACATACCCTTTCCAATAATAAAAATGGGAACAAATCATAGAATCACAGAATGGTTTGGGTTGGAAGGGACCTTTAAAGGTCATCTAGTCCAACTCCCCTGCAGTGTGCAGGGACACCTTCAACTAGATCAGGTTGCTCAGAGTCCCGTCCAGCCTGACCTTGAAATGGGGCAACCCTCTACAGATGGATGAAAAAGAGAAAAATTGACCACTTGGAAATTTCAGAAATATGGCAGAAGACTTATTAATGTAAAATACGTCACCAGTATCACTGGTCAGCTTGATAAAACTCAAAGTAAAAAGGGCAATTTGAATGACTCTGTTAATCTCACCTAGATACTAAATAAAACTAATACTATTTTTCTATGAATTTCTCTTCCTTTGAATTTTTTTTTTAAATTTAAATGATCAAAATCATAAAGCCTCAAAATCAAGATACTTAGTACTCAGAACAACAAAGGAGTACTTTTTAAAATTACAATTGCATGGGTAGGATTTAGCAGAGATTTTTGTCAACATCCTTCATCTGCATAGGTAAGTTATTGTTAGAGTAAAGATGCAAGATGAAACAATAGATAAGAGAACTAAAAGGATAGGTTCTCATCAGCACAAGATGATTTCCTTGGCCATGAAAAGTAGCTCCTTGCTATTATCTGCATTAGGAAGGACTCTGGCTAATAGCAAAGAAAGCATTCTCCTCCTTCCCCTCATCCTTCCCCTTCTTGCCTCCCCACTCAGAGCTAAAATCCCACAGATACGGAGTCTTTGGGTGGAGTAACCCAACTTCTTCAAAGCAGCTTACCTTTTTCCCAGACAAATTACTTGGCTGAACTTACAAATCTCCATTCTCCACTAAAAAAATTCCACAATAACTGCAGTCCTAAGAAAAATTCCAGAATATAGAGTGGAAAAACCCGTACTGAATCAGGCTTCCAAGAGTCAGCAAGTCTTAAATGTTTATTTAAACAGAATTGCCACTCAAATATCAGCAAACTGCACGGACCACACTGAATGGGATCTGAACAACATAAATCAGATGACTATTGTAGCTTCCCCAACAAAATCCTAACTCTAGCTCTTTACAAAATGTCAAGACAGCTGAATCTCAGCCGAGTTGTTAAAAACGGCTGCATGCATTTAATTAAGTCAAAATCGAAGCCAGATGGCACATGCTGCTTTTCCAATAGACTGGATGCTGTCACAAGAGGCACTACTTAAGCATTCCTTGATGATTCCTGGCACCAGTGGCTACAAAATCTCCTTCTACCATCTACCATACACCCCTCCTCTTTTTTTTCCAGTCACCAAGCCTTTAAAGAGGGTGGGGAGGAGGAAAAAGAGAGCCCCTGAGATAAATTGACTCAGTGTGTGGAATGCAAGGCAAACATTCCTGTACAAATTCAGATTTGATTTATTTTCTTTAGAAAACTCCAGCTGCAAGAGAAGCCCTCAACTGTTGGTCTTTGCATTATACCCCCCTAGGGTCATCATCTGTCTTCGAGGGAGAAAAATAAAAATAGGTAAGTGTACTTCTAAAGTACTGCATAGCAGAAGATGTTTAATACCTTAGCCAGTAATAAATGTAAGTGAACTGACTAAAAAAGTCAAGCCTCAAGAATTTGTAAGTGTATGGCTGAAAGGAAACATTAACATTTCATCTCTGGACTGCGTAACCTCTTCGTGAAAAATGACAGTGTCGGCTTTTGCGGTCAGTACGGAGGCAGTGAACTCCTCCTACTCAACAGAAAGACTAGCGAGTCATCGCCTGGTTGTAGTCAGCCCAGGTTATACTGGACTGAGCCAGAACTGAGGGGCAATACCATACTTCACTTCCAGTACCGCACCTTCGAATACATGGAGTTAAACAAAGAGGGCATGAGCCATGTTGCTGGGCGTGCTTCTCAACGCTTGCACAAGCCAGATGGCGTGCCTGGTAAAGTGTGTCTGGAAGGCGATGGGGAAGAAAAAAAAGTATCGGAAGTTAACCAATGACATATATGAGAAATATGCTACTGACAAAACACCTCTGCTTGACTGTTACTTTCTGATTTTTCTGTTCCAAAATTACTTAAGCCATCTCGCTCCCAAAAGGGCTCCTGAAGATGTTTAGAGCAAAAGGTGGAATCCATTATGACTTTTCAATAGAGGAGGGCTCAGAGGCCCTTCTGTGTATTCTCTCTCCATGTCTCCATCGAATCACTTAGAAAAGTGAACCATAGTCAGAGTATCATTCAGGTAACCTAGCATAAAGTATACACACAGGCAAAGGCATAGGACTATAACTTTAGGTTATTTCTATCTAAATGGCCCCCAATCAAGCAATACTATGGTCTAGGGTTTACTTAAGCTCTTAATTATGATTGCCACCTTTATACATATCCAATCTCACATTTCATTAAAACAGGAATTACACACTTGCACTGAATATCTTACTGCTTGTGCAATCTGTTAAAAACCCATTTCCAGCACCACTGAGAACAAAACCCAATCTGCTGAAAAGGGTGGATGTGTTTAACAATTTCAGCAGAACAATCCTTCTCTCCTGGTTAGTTTAAAGCTCCATTAATCTTAATGCAAAACAAAACAGTTTCCCTTAACAGCCAGATTCTTGACCTTGAGCTGCTCCAGTAGGACATGGAACCAACCACAAGAGAGAGTAAAAACATACAGACAGAATAGCCAGCGGGGGGCGGGGGGGGAAGTCAAACCAAAAATTCTGTCTGTGAAATGCTACCATCTCCACTGCTGCCATGGAAACCCAGACAACAATACCTCAAAGTTTTTGTTATACATTTTGAGATAAAATTTAAAAGATTAGCAGCAATGAAGATTATCAAAAGACAACCAAGAACGCACAGGCTAATGGCTTCTAAGTCACCCATCCTAGCACTGATCCACATCATTAGCCATTACAGTATCTACAGAGTAATGCTGCAAATAAAATCCAGCCTACTAGGCAGCATTATTTTCAGCGTGAAAAAAATAAGAGCTACAGATGCTTTCTTTGTAGATGTGTCTTATTTAGATCCTTTCATTTTCTTGACACAAGATGGATTTGCTCAGAACACCATTCCTATATGAACTCAACTCAGAGTTGGACAAAACACGGTCTTTAAATTTAAAAATACTATTACCAGTCACGTTCACAAGGCTTCTTACATACAGGTTTTACGCTCCCCTAACCACTGCTTTTCGATTACTGCACCTGTTTACAATACTGGGTACGTGTACAGCACAGCGCTGTTTAGAGAGTAAAATCTGTCCTTGTTAGCAGGACATTACTACGTAAGTGACAGACCCAGGTGGCAGCACGCATTTGAGTTGCCTTTAAAATGGCATTAAATTGCCTGTGATTTATCTTAATACTTTGAGTTGTATTAAAGCATGATTTCCTCATTACATCTTGTAAGGTGCAAATTTAATCACTTGACAGTATTTGCCCAGCATTAACTACGGCTAAGCAGAGGGCACAGAGCCGTTTCTGTAGCACAGTTTCTAGGACTCCCACACCAGCGTCCCCTTACCCTGAAGAACAGTTCCTCAGGGCAGCTTTTAACTGAAATGCTGCTAGAGCTGAGCTTTTTAAATAGCTCAAAGATTGGCAAATCATTCTGTATCAGTGCTTACAAAGGTTTGAGAGGCCTTCTCATACAGAGAAGGACTGGACTAAGGACACAACCTGATTTTGCTTAAACTCTGGAGGTTCCCATTTGACTTCACTTTTGGTTTAGTCGACGGTCACAGATACATTGTAAAGTACAGAGACAATGCCATCATTTGGATTACGTTCACAAATCTGATTTTCTACCACAGGTGTAGAAGGCTGTCCACCACTGTCCTCTCACTACAAGGAAAGCCCTTATTTTTCTTCATAAGACAAAGGAATGTTTCAGATCATCTTCTGTGCTGACTCAGATGCTTCTTGGCCAAAATCACTACTGTTTACCGTACAGTTCTGCATGGTTTAAAGTCTCATACCAAAGTGCTCATTATTTCTGTAATATTAGCTACATGGAGACCCTTAAAGCCTGAAGAATTTATTACTCTTAACAATTTGCTCACTAGCCAGCAGCAGTGTTGTGACTAGAGTGACAGAGCTAACTTCATACACTGTCTGAACAGCTTCTTCAGTGTTAAAACCCAATAATTATTATTGATGTGCACAGGAAATTACAGTCCCACAATCTCCTCATCACTTCATGGGATGCAGAAGAAGTTCAGCTTTGGTTTGGCTTTCTGTGGATCCAACCTAACTTGGCTGGATCCACAGAAAGATGGATCCATTGTTCTGTGGATCTAGAAGACTTTTACTCCAATAAAAAAGTCATTTATATAAAACTTTTTGTTCCCAGCCAGTAAAGTGGTGACCAGCATAAATACTTAGTGCCAAGTAATACTTTAACCAAGTGGCCTCCTCCATCTTCCTCAACTTGCAACGGAAGAAGTGGTATAATAGAGCAATTGAAACAGCAGAGCAAACACAGCAGGTGGTCCTGTCTTAGAAGGCTTCCACCAATGGATTTTGAAATTTTACACTTCGCCTGGTATGCACCCAAATACATTAAAGAGCCTAAAATATTAAACATCAGAGGCAAACCAAACATTTACAAAATACAAGGTCTATTATTTTGGACAAATCTTGCTGCAATCACAGAGGAATGTTTCCTTTGGCTGCTATTATGCTCACTTCCATTTATTTATAAAGAGCAAAAAGCAAACTATTTTCTTACCTTGTTTTCTTAATTGTCTACAGATGGTACAAAATGGTAGAATGATAAGGCTGGAGGACAGACTTCCGTCTTCTCATACTAGCAAATTTCTTGTATCTATCTGTTCAGTAGAATTTTACTGCTTATCTCCATTACAGAAGAGAGAGGGTCCAACAACTATGAAATTATTGAAAAGCTCCTTTTGTCATCCAAATAAATTAAAAAAACCTAATAAACCCCCCCTCCAAATACTACTTTTTACAACACCCTTAAGATAGACTGTTTGACTTCAAAACAACCATAAGTGCAAATCACAAACCTCTTCTCAGTTATTTAATAATGAAATACAAATACCTGAGCGAGGTCTATACTTTAAAAAGATCTACAAATGCTGAGCACAAACTGAGTAGCTCACAAAATAGCAAGTCTTTGCCTTGCCTATTTATCTACATTTTATTTCCAGTTTTGTTATGCCAGTGTTTTCTCCTTATAGTTAAATATAACAAATCCATTCATTAGAAATAGAAAACTGAAAGCAACTCAGCCTAAATGCTATATAGCTTCCTTGCACACAAACATGAGCAGTATGGCATTTTACGGTTAATTAGCCCATTTATGGTAAATCAAACCCACAGCTCAGCTAAGAAGCCAGCCTGTTGCATTTTGCAATCAGCCAGCCCACACAGTATGTTGGGAGCAACGATATTTTCTCTTAAGTAAAGCATGGTTTGAGATCATACAGATGTTAGTGAAGAAGGGTGTGACAAAATAACAGAAAAAAGGAGATTACAAAGGAAGCCTGAATCTTACACTGAATCTCATTTGCCAAAATGAGATTCAACGAGAGAAATGTTTTCTTTGAACCAATCCTGAAGCAGAATCCGGGCCTTTGGGTAAAACCTAGTTCACAATATAACCTTGCATGCCCTTATTTTCCAGTAATCTCAATTTTGGCACAAGTTACCTTGAAAAAAAACCCCCAGTTATCCAAAGACTTGTCATTCCAGAAAGCTCACTCACAGCTCAGAACTCTTCCTGAAATAAGGGAAGCAACACTATAACTATGGCTTTCATACAGAAAAAAAAAAGCTGCACAGCTTCCTATGGCTGGAGAAAAGCAAATGATATCTACCCGTGGACAATGCCGGGTAAATTAATTATGTTGTCTAAGCACTTAGAGAAATGGAAGAAAACAAATACAGTCAGGTAATGCTACACCACAGAGAGAAGAACATACTGAAAAACCACACAAAGCATTATTAATGTATGCAAGTAGTTTGGAGCCCAGTCATCCTCAAATGTCAAGCCTCAGAGTCAGAAGATCTGAAAAAAGCTTTTAAGATCAATGAGTCAGGACTGTCCAACAAATCCAAGACAGGATTGGCTGGACAAGAGTCCAACAAATAAGACTATCTAGTGAGAAAAAGCTGCCTCCAAGGAAGAAGACAGGGCCAATTATCTAATTAAGCAATAATTTAAAGAATGCTTAATAATTTATAAAAAAATAACTAAGCTATGGACTTATTATGCAAGACTATACCAAAAAAAAAAACAACCCCCCACAAAGTAGAGCATGTTCAAATTTTGCTGGTAATTATCTCTGACCAGAAAACAGGATCAGGTTCTCATCTTACAAACAAGGTATAGGAGCATTTACAGAATGAAAAATACAGCTGCTTGTTAAAACTGCTTTTGGCCAGGTGTCTGAGATCAAGCACATCACTCACACCACAAATCAGGTTTTATTTCAAGTCATTCTCTAAAGGGCAACAGCACCATACAGCTTTGTTTTGTATCCAGCCTTTCCTGCTCGCTTAAAATCACAATTCTGCTATTCTAATGAATGCCAAGAACCGAACTAGAAACTTCTGGAGATCAAGAAAGGAGTCTCACTATTTGATCTGGGAAGCCAAAATCAATAATTTGGAGCTGTGGTCACAAACACTGCATCCTGATTAATGATCTGTCTACAACACACACTCAGCAAGATGTTGCATTGCCACTAACAGTGAAGTAAAGAATTCTGCAAAATTTCAGAAAAAAAAAAGTTTTAGAGAAAATCAAAGAAATTCCCACGTACCAGAATAATTTCTTACAAAAGAGAATCAGTAGAACAGTCACAAACTGAAGCATCAGCAAAAGGTAGGAAAAAAAAAAACAAACACACTACAAACCAAAAGTACGCTGTTTTAAAGCAACTCATACTGCAGAGTATAACCTCTCAATTCAAACAACCTTGCTACCTCACAAAATTAAGGCAATATATAAAGAAATCTCTCCAGTGGCCTCATAATAGTCCTGAGAAATTCAGATAAGTACATGAGTACTATAGTTTCCACCGATCTACATCCTGCAGAAAAGATAGCAGAGTGCTATTTCCGCAGGCTTCTGTCTCAGTTGTGTTACAGTTCTTTGACCTCAACATGAAGAATCACCCAAGCAATACACCTCTTTCCCCCGCCCCAAAAATGTTTATCACTTTTTTTTGGACAGTGTTTCTTACCAAAACTTGTTAAAAAAACTATGTTGCCACAGCATTAAAAAAAAAAAAAAAAATCCTCTCTAAAAGCCCAGTCAGGAGAAAACAAGGGACAGCAATATGTCCAGTTTCACAATACAGAGAGGATATCAGAAGAGTCTCACTGGCATCTACAATATGGCCCGTGCTGTTTGCTTATTCTTGGTTTGGGGTTTTGGCTGGTTTGGGGGGGGGGGGGGGGTTGGTTGGGGTTTTTGTTTGTTTGTGCTGGTTTTGTGGCTTTGTTTTTTTTTAAATCAGTGATTTGCCAAGAGGACGAGCAACCAAAAGTTTCCTGATGATGCAAGACTACCTCGATTAGTCAAAGCTGCACCGGCTGCAAAGAGCCACAAAGACTGCATTGCTTAAAGTCACTGTAGATAAGGCAACACTCACACAAAACTCCCCCACACACCCACAAGCAATAAACACAGACCCATAGGCAAGCCAGAAACCCTCACTTGCATCATCCTGGGCCATACTCTGAAAACAGCAGTTCAGTGGTCAACAGCAGACAAGCAAATAAAACATCTGGAATTATTAGAAAGGGAATGGCTTTCCCTTCTCCCTTACACATAATGGTACTACGTCTATAACAGCATAGGGGTTTGACTAAGTGAAAGTTTCAGGTAATTCTTGTCATCCCACCCAAACAAGAATCCAGCAGAATTTAGAAATGTAAAGGAAAAGAACAGGCTGGTCAGAGATACTGACCAACGTTTAAATGAGGAGAATTTAACCAGGATAGACTTGAGCTTAGAAAAGATGTACTGAGAAGAACTAATATATAGTATTATATATTAGTCTATAACACATGAATGTGGGTTGGATGCAGCTTTGAGTGGCCTGGTCTAGTGGAAGGTGTCTCTGCCCATGGCAGGGGGTTGGACTAGGTGATCTTTAAGGGCCTTCCAGCCCAAACCATTCTGTGATTCTATGAGTCTGTAACACATACTATTGTGAATCTACAAAATGGAGATGGACAGTTATTCTTCAGAAATATAATAAAGTCAGTTATACAGCTGTGTAAAATAGTACCTTTTTCTTAAAAGCAGATATGAAACATTGCTAATAGATACTGGGGAATGCAAAAGTTTAAAAAAATAGAGTGACGTTAAAATAAATAAATAAATAAATCTGTCCTGTCATGAATTTGTTAATTGACTTTTAAACACAAATTATTCAAACAGCCCTAACTTGTTAACTATTAAAAGACTGTATCAAAAGAAAAGAGGGGAAATAATAAATTAAAAAATTAATTACACTATAATTACACTATAATTCTCCTGCTTCTTAAAACCGTTCCTCAATTATTAACTCCCAGCTACTTCCAAAAACAGGAAACAAGGTTCAGTAGACTTTGTCCGTACTCGCTACAGCTGTCCTCATGATCCTAGATACAGCAGACATGACTGACTGCCCAGACAATATCCCCATCTTACGATGCTGAGGAAGAAAGCGAGGGGGAGGAATGAAGAAATTAATCCATAACACAAAGAGCACAATAAACTGGCTATACAGCAGCTACCATAAAGTGCATAACGTTAGCAAGTCGAGACTAACAAAAAAATAACTTCCTTTTTGATTTAAAAGTAAAGGATACTGTCAGCAAGTACAGGTAAGGCATTTCTAGGAAGAGGCATAAGGTCACGCTGTCTCTAAGCAATATTCTAATAGTCAGGAGTAGCAGATGTTGTTTGCAAGAGTAAACAGGTTTTTGAAAACAGCACTGGAAGACTGCATCCATAAAACAGATATTCATAGGATGGCTATCTCAAATTAAGGTGCTACAAAATACAGAGCTATGACTCTAGAGACAAGGACAAATGCATCCAATGATAAAGGAAAAAAAAAATAAAGGCAGTATACTTATTCTATAAAAATCCTTAAACTGTATGGTACTATTTAGGCTGTAAGATTCATGGCAACATTAGACGTGGAGCAGTAAGACTATTTTGAACATACTTAAATGTCAAACAGAACTTTCTGTATCAATCCATTGCACTTTTCAAATCTGTATTACTATTTATCATATTTATAAAAAAAGGAAATGTTACTGACCTGAAATAAATAACAGAATAATTTCAGCTGAGAATTTTAAAGCTTTATGAGGAAATTGCAGCTCCAATCCCTAAATAAATCTGACAAGTACTCAGTTTTTACAAAAGCACAGAATACCAAGGCCAAGTTGTGACCAAACAAAATTAGTCCAGTCACATGAACTTACAACTAAATAAAAATAGTTCACATAAGTTTTCTGCTTACTTGCAGTGACTCCATAAATGCATACTTAAATAAAATGAACTGGTCTCCCAAGTTTTCTGGAGCTACCCTGTAACTGTTTTTTCCTCTATGAAACAGCATGTTTATATGTTCTCTTTGCACTGAAAATATTGGTTCTCTCTAAATGTATGAAATGTAAGATGTGAAACAAATTAGAAGCCGCTCTCTGAGAATATGCAGAAACGCTCCTGCAACAGTCATTATATTGAAACTGCAGCAAATAATGAAAAAAATATGTCTAGCCCTTGGTGGAAATCTTTGATTGGCAAGACCAAGATGTTTTGCTCATCAGTGAGGATGCCCAATGCATCATTACAGTTCATGACCTGCATGCGAAGAGCTCACCATATTTGCAAATGTATTAGCCACATTTATTTCCTGCATTTATCTTTCCTTCTGAAACTACAAAGCAATCAGAAACTATGCCTTGATACATCTCCCACGCTCAAGGAGTCACAAAGCTGACTCCAGCCAGGTTATGACAGAGCGACCATACATCAGTATGACGCAGGCTCCCTTCGGAAGTTTTTCTTCTGAGGATTACAAGCACAAAACTGATACAGCCACCGAGATAATCACAAATTGCTGCTATTGTAATCTTGTGTAATCACCACCAGTGCTGCTGCACACCCTCCCAGGTCTCCACCCCCAAGGAAAACATAGGATTGTCTCTAAGCATGGAATATCAAATCAAAATCAGCTGTCTGTTGAGCATTTCCAGTATGAGAGTATAGGTTTTCACCTTCAAGAAGTCACATACTTCTAAAACTTCAGAAAGCTTGTTATTGTATTCTTCAGGTAGCATCCAGCATAGCGTTGGTCCAGCAGACAGAAGCAGATTCCACTCAGGAATCTGAGAGGATTCAGCACAGCAAACTGAAGTTTCTTGTCACCAGTGCCACTGGTACAGCTCAGACTCAAGGTGAAGAAATTCACACTTCCATCTTCAAAATATATATTACGGGGAACAAAGTACTTGAATATTTTCCTCAAGCACTTCTTGTTTAATTTTCAATGTGAAGCCTACAGACGATAGAGTATATTGCTCAAATCGAGTCAAAGTGGACAATCTTACTCTTCAATCCTTCTGTTTATTTTATGATTGACACAGGTTACCTGTAAGAGTAGAGGGCCTAAATCTTGGTTTGCTACAGGAAAGTAGATTTCATGTCACCAGAGAACATGCAGTATATCCACACATTTTATTGCTAGACCGCCACCTTTTCAAACACCATTCCTTAGCTGCACGGTTACGTACTTGGAGTTTCTTAGGAAAATGGCGAGCCCTCACTAGTGGATACAGCCACTAGTTGCGAAAAGGCTGCAAGTCATTGCACAAGGGTCCCAATCCATAATCAAGTCTGACACTTACACCATTGCTATCTTCAAAGCAAGTCTCAAAGGTGGATCAACACTTGCAGGCTAATGAATGCTATCATGTCATAGATTGCTTCCACACATTTTTGGCCATTTTACTTAAGTGATAGTGGATACCTAGTCTCACAGAAGTAGTCATTCTGTCTATCAATATTGAGAAGTAAAGGGCTCTAGACGTATTTTCTACTTAGAAGATATATTGCTGGCAGAAAAGACAGATAATGTTTGACATTAAGTGCACATGAACCAGAAGAACCAGATCTAGTTTTCAAACAAAAAAAAAAAAAAAAAAAAAGCTTAGCTTACTTCAGACCAATACCCAGTATGTTATTGCACTGATATTAAGTCT
This sequence comes from Chlamydotis macqueenii, assembly GCF_036417535.1. NCBI lineage: Eukaryota > Metazoa > Chordata > Aves > Otidiformes > Otididae > Chlamydotis > Chlamydotis macqueenii. Next base: position 137,609,146 of record NC_141556.1, read on the forward strand.
GCTTCAAATATTTCTTTCTACTGCCATGCCACTACTTGCAGTATCTTAGCTGAACTATGTGCCAACATACTTCAAGGAGTAAGATGAAGCTGCTCTACAATTGGGAAAAAAAAAGAGCTGGTGGCAACTCAACCCATACAAGCTCATTCTTACACACACTGTTCTATAGTTTTCAACGTGTAAGGAGTATTTCCAATTTTTCTGTTTCCAAGGAACAGAAGAAGATAAATCAGCACAGGAAAAATCTTGTGGCTGACAGATTTTTCAGACAAAGAGTGATTTCATTTGACTCAACTTCCAGCAAAAAAAAAGTCAGCATCTTTTTAAGCATCTGTTCTTCAAAGGGAATTTATCATCCTTATTATATAGCTAATTTTCCAGGATCTGGAAATATTCTGAACTCAAAAGCAGAAATGAAATGCCTGACAGATATGAACAAGTATCTGTATGAACAACCAACAAAATTTCAGAAAACTGTAGGCTTCCATTAACATAGGGGCTATCTTAGAAGAAACACTCACTGAGGTTTGTTATACCTTAGTACCAAAGAATTTTTAACACGTTCCTACCTAGTGTACAGCACATCATCTTTTGTTTTAATTAAAAACAGGTTATGATTCAGATATATTTACACATCATTAGGGACAAAGCGTCAAACTATGAGACGGAAGTAAAATCACTGCACAAGTGATGAGAAAACTGAGGAATACAAATTAAGAAATAAATACAATTTCATTTTTAACCCTAAATATTTTAAGGAGCTTATTTTCACTGCTAAGATGGGCCCTTTGAAAAAAGAATGAGCAGATTTAAGAGTTTTCTGCACCTCAGAGAAAAGTCCTCAAAGAAAGCTTTACCTCCAAACACTAAAAGGACACTAAACAAAGAATCACTGGCAAGAAATAATACAACATACAGAAATATTATACAGAGATATGACATTAAGTACAATCATTCAATTACAACTTGTATCTAAGTAATCTCAGTGATTTTTCCAGAACTACTGAACACATTGTTGTCCTTCAAAAAAAGAAAACAGGTATCAAATATAATGAACGACTGAAGAAATTCACACCACTATCCACTGTAATCTCAGAAGTCATCTAGAGTTTAACTGATAAATTAAAACACTTTATTATTTCAGGGTGAGATCTGATCTCATATCTTATATAAACAATCTTACACTCATGGAAAATCAGGGATTCAAAGCTGTGTTTAACTACCAACAAAGCCACATATTTTCATCTGAGTATCCTGCAAACACAACGCAATACAAAATAAAACACATTTTTTTCCTGTACTTAACCTGAATAGTATCAGCCAAAAGTTTCACTGTTCAGTTCCTCCGTGACTAATTAATGGCTTTATAGATTTCAGATCCTATGATTTGCTAGCATTTACTCTGGCATCATACAACTCAAAAGCTTTTTTGTTTGGAATCCCAATGTTCATTTTTGTTTCTTCAGAAACTCAATATCTGTGAATGGACAAAATACTAAAAGGGTCTATCAGATCATAATCCAATTTTGTTTCTGATCTGCTTTCCTCCAGATACAGTCATACTGAGCCCAATAACTTGTTTAACATTAAGCAATTATCTTAAAAAAACCAAAAAAACAAAAAACAAAACACAAACAAATCAAACAATCCACCAAGCAACAGAAAACATTAAGCAATATGCCTTGGAACTTTCCTCTTAAGGTTAGAAACTATTATTATTATTTCAAACACGGCAAGTCTTCATGTTTGTTAGAATAGAAGTCTATTGAATCTTGGTCTGTGTTTCAATTTTCTTGAGTAAAATACATTTTGTCAGTTTTTTAAGTAAATGTTAAGCTGTGTTCCAGCATCTTACTGAATCTTCAACATCTTAATAAACTGGAAGCCTGTGTAAACGGTCATGCACTAGATTAAAAAAAAAAATCCACCTATTTATGGTGACTGCACCCTTGTTTCTAACACTCAAGACCACAATCTCCCTTTTTTGTGATGGCACTGCATCTTAAACTTCACATGGTTGCCTATTCAAAATCTTAGGCTCTTCTTATCTTCTAAGAGAGTCCCCATCCCATGTACATAATTTGCACTGCATTACAGTGAGAAATGTTGTAACATTTGGGGTTTGGGGTTTTTTTTCCCCCCAGTGCTTTGAGACTGAGGTCCAGCATTCAGTAACTAAAGCTTACGAACTTCAAGATTTAATTTTAATTATTTAACCTTGAAATCCTTGAAGAAATTGCCATTCGTCATCAGAATTTTGGTCAGTGCAGGAAATGTATCTGAGAATGTAAATCAGATAAGAACAAAATGCATTTGAAACTGTCACCTTTTTTAAAAAAAAAAAAAAAAAATCTCAAAACCAAACCACTGGAATGTGCTGGAGGTCATAAGGTGTTCTTGCTTTCCTTCCAAAACTACAAGCTTTGAATATTATGTGCTCAGGAATGGAAAATTCCTTTTCTGTAACTGTACATTAAAAGCTAGTTCTGCTTTTTAAAACGTGTAACTACTACATCATTCTCCTTCTGCCTCAACTCACAGCCTAATTGGAAAGGGAAGTAACTCTCAGATTATCTCAGAAAGGAGACACATTCTTCTGGTGCTTTGCTACAATTTAATCATCACCTGGACAACTATCATCAAACACTACAAAACATCCACTAACCTTGCTAAACACTCTTCTCTTCAAAACTAAAGCTGGATGAGACTTCTTAGCTGCATGAGTCGCAGAGGTAGAGAAAAAACAATGTGCTCTGTGGTGTACCAATATTCACAGGATACTTTTTTAGGTCACAGTCTTACCTGTACCTGGCTTTGAATTAAAAAAAAAAGCACACTCACTTCAAATACAGCTACAAAAAAAAAAAAACCAAAAATCACTGTTCTTCCTGCAAGCTCTTGACTCCCTCTTCACTGTACCATAATCTTAAATACATATAAGTGCAGACATCTTTTTGTTGCTCTTATTTGCCAATTGCATCTTTCTAATAAAGTAATATCTAAGCCATGGTTTGACAAAAATCATATGTCCTCATCTTCCTGTAAGATCCATTTTGGTAATTAACCACAGGTGGTATTAGCCACTTCACTAATCAAAGTTGTTTGATGCTTCCCATCATAAGATGGTATTTTCTTTCAGTGATGACGAATTTGCCGTACTTCAATTAGTTAAGCAGAAACTTTCCATTGTGCACGTAAGCCTCAAACCCTTAATTTTCTTAAATTTAAACTGAAATGGTCCATCCAGTTCCAGGAAACAAATGAAGAAATAAATGCTTACATTAAAAAGCAAAACTGGCAACTTAATCTGAAACACTCCAGTGACCCCTGCTTCAGTAAAAGGAGTAATCTGACAGCATCCAGGATGCGCACATGGTTGTCTACGTCATATGTATCTTATGTTGCTCAAGTTAAACAGCTCTGAAAGCATCCGGCTATTAAAAGTCTCATTTAACTGCAAGTCCTGTGAGGAGATCCTCCGTGCTAAACATTTTGTAGGCTTGAAGCTTTAAGCAGAGAGGTGCCAAGGAAAAGGGAAGGAGGTCATGTAAGCCAAACTGCATGTGGCTGAAAAAGGTGAAACAAGATTTAGAGCTAGGGATAGAAACAGAGTGAGAGCAACTGGTAAAGAAAGATTGTCTGTTGAATTGAATCCAGAACCACTCAGGTGAAGAGAATTATAAAGGATAAGGACTTCTAGCTAAGAAAGAGGTACAGTTAACGGAAATTCAGAAAAGACCGGGACCAGCCACTGGAAAGAAGAGGCAACTACAACACGCTCCCTCCAGAACCTTTGGCAGTGGAGAAACCTAAACATGGCGGGCAAGGTACCTCAGTCCCCTTCTTGTGTTGACTCCCACAGGAAACAACCACCTATCTTTGCTCCTGCTAGTTTGGAAAACTGCAGTTTGGTTGATAAAATTACGAGGATGCCACTAAGATGTCAACGTTTCTTTTTTCTTCTCTAAAAAGAAAAGTAAAAGCTAACACACACAAAACCTATTACAAGGATATAAAATTTACAGAACAAATCACTCTGTAAAATGATTTAAGACTTCTGTAATTGTTATATATACAACCCTAGCCCACACTCCTTACAACCACACATGATAACATGCCAAATTTCATGGTCAAATAGCATGCTTTCCTCCTTCCTCTCATCAATTTATTGCAAATGAGAATTACTGTCCAGTGCCTAAAGACTGATTTGTTTTGGAGGAAGCAAGGGAGCTGTTTTTCAGGACACTGACTGCAACTGTGTTCTAGAAGGTGGAAGCTAGTCTTATTATTAACAGAGTCAAACACATCCATCAATAATTCTCCTTGAAATGTTTTTAACAGCCTAGATCTAGATGCAGCTTTACAATGCCCAAGAAGTAGTTAAATTAGCACTGGAACTGCTACAAAAAAAAAAAAAAAAAGTTAAACAAATGAGAAATCTAAAAGAAAACTTTTCAGTTCAAAGTTCAAGAATTGATAAAAAATTAATAAAGAAATTAATAATCCCTAGCAGTATGTTATTAAAAGCTATACAACCAATTATTTTTATTTCATATCAAAACAAGCTGCACAAAAAAAGTCCTACAGAAACCTCCCCAGAACTCAAACAGAAGAAAACCTGGCCATAAACTGCAGCCAGCATCGATCAAATATCCCAGAAAATTCCAAGCCTTTAGACAAAGGTGTACCCACAACAGATGCAGACCTAGTTATAATGTGTCATGACTTAATTTAGTGTTGATAGAGTGAACATTCTCTCCTAGATGTTCCAATGTGAACTACTTTTTGGTAGCAAAAAAAAAAAATAAACAAAACAGTTCTCTTTTTACTCTGATCTTAATAACAATTATATCCATTTTGTCCTCAGAAGAGGGTTGGATGCATTTTTTTTCAAAATCACAAGATGAAGACAGAGTAGAGGTCTGGATTCAGGACTGCTCATTAATAAAAATCCAACAGTTGTAAATACTTATCTCCTATTTTCTAAGATGATTTCCATACTTCAAATTAATTTTCACTGGAAGTCAGCTGGACTACAGCCTGTAAGTCACTGGGGCGTGTGACTGTGTACCACGACGTTGCCACTCCCTGCTGCTCATCTCTACTCCCTCTAATGGGCTAATTAAATTGCTCATGCAACATTTCCCCAGCCAGCTTTCAGCAAAATAAGCTAGGTCACTAAAGACCTACTGTTTGCAGCTCTGGGTTTACAATGGGAAGTCTACAGCTAACCCAACACCTTTAGGCTGAAATGTGGGATGACTGTATCAATCACTGATACAACATAATGGAGCAAACAGGAACCTTCCAATTAGTGCTGGTGATGTGCAGACGAAGAAATTAAATTTTTAAGTTTATCTGCAGTTAGAAGAAAACACGTACATGTTCCCTTCATTCTGCTGAAACTTGTATCCTATGGTACCACCTTAGACTACGAACAACCATAAGTTCACCATCAGTTTTCAAGGCACTGACAGTTTTTTTTTTCCTATCCAGGAGCTGTAAGCAGGTCATAGTCACGTGAAATTGAAGGAAATTCAAGTGGTCAGCAAGGACATGTGTTTTGGCTAAAAAAAATGTATTTCTTTATGAAGAGTTATTGCTAACAAATGTTTCATATCTCACAGATTCAAATGTCTGGTTGACCTTTCATATAAGTAGTCCACATTATGGGGTTTTTTTTTCCCCCCCTCCTACTCAGGTGCTGACAGCTTGTCTCACTCCATTCATCTTTTCTACTTTTCTGAGGCACTGAGAGCACCTGTGCATTTTGGGTACGCAGTGGGGTTTAATTCTGTGAAAAGATATCCAATTGTACACTTCAGTACATTACTTATGATCAACACTGGAGATACACAAGCATAAAGTGCTGTTTTCTGTTGTGGAGCATTATTTACTGCTGATAGAATTGCACAACTGTAGTCTTAAACAACTCTCTTTATGCATTCCTAGGGTTTCCATATATTCAGGTTCTGGGTTTTACTAGAAAGACTATGAAGTCTTTGTCACCATAATACTTCAGTATCAGATCTGTTTCCTGAGAAACAGACTTCTGCAAAGTCAAGAAATATTGTTACTCCTATTCAACACCAGAGACTGAGGCAAAAGTGTCACACAACCCCACACAGGCACAAAAGCACCCTGTGGCAAAAGAGGCAATGTATTTATTAGATCTCACAATTTCCAATTCACTAACATTTCCAGCTCCTTGCTTCTCGCAGGGGTCTGTGTTGAAACTTTGCGACTCAGACTCATCACTGGCTTCATGGAACCAAATCACCACACACTTCTCCACCCTCACATTTTAATCACCTGCACCTTTGACATAACAGGTCATGGCTACGATATTTTTTAAGATGACAATTTCCCTAATCAGCCAGAAGAAATTCAGTTGAGCAACAAAGACTTGCCTTACACCCCTCCCTAACAGCAGATTGAGCAATCACAGAAACTCCTCAAGTCTTCAAGGTGTCAGGAAAGGCGCAGCTCTCCCTGCTCTCGATAGCAATCTCCCCCAGCAGTCAGGAAAAACATCAAGTTCCCAGAAGGTGAAGACCGTAGAAATAAAAGTTACTTTGCTAATAAATCACTGCAGTTTAAGTTTTTTAAGCAAAGGAGCAAATGATTGAGTTTTATAAAACAGGGGAAAGGAAAAAGAATGGGAAATACAAAAGTTCTTGTATGTACTAAAAATACACATTCTAAAAGGGGGGAAATAGTTTACCTTAGAGCTTTAAAGTCTTGTCCTACTAATTTAGTGCAAAGTAGAAGTAACATTGTGGCATTAGAGCTGCATTTAAGAGAATTCAGTATTTATATAATATTTTCCAGCCTCAGAACTGCTTTTTAATGTTACTGAAGCCTTTATATTTAGACAAAAAGTCACCTTACCAAAATAGTAAAGGGAAAAACAGATTACAAATTGTTTATAAAAGCTAATTTTGAAAGCGTTCATTTCTCTTAAATCTTGACTTAACTATTAATTATATTTAACAGAAACATAAACCTTCAAGTATTCTCTGTTATCATCTTGACATTCTTTCCATATATAAACACCCAACAAAACACTATCTTATGCCAACACGTTTCCATCTTTCATTCAAATGAATGACTGAAATGGATGCTTTGCTATTCCATTAAAAACACAAAAGCAACTGCAAATGTCTCTTATTAAAATGTAATGTCCTCCTTTCTTCTGTATCAACAAAATAGGTATTTGTAGAGGAAATAAAGCAATTTACAATACTGTAATGACTTCATTATCCAGAATCCAAATACTCATCAGGACTTGGAGATTTTGTTATATCAGATATCACTCAGCTAGACACCCACAAACTCATTTTTGCATCTAATTTGTTTAAGAAAATTAACACAGTGATGACTAACTGATACTGTGTAGGAAGTGTTTCACTTCCTTTACCATGAAATCATGTTTCTATGATACTATCCTAAAATATTATCGTATTTTACTGAAAAATACGCAGCTTCCAAATAAAGTATTGTTACCTCCCAACAGCAACTTTTTACAGTACTCACTGAACCAAATCAGAAGTTTATTTCCTGAAGAATGCTGAATAGTTTATATGTATTTGGGAAACCAGGAGATACCGCTTTGTTTCAGAGTTTATGTTGGAAGCTTTCAAAGCAAGTGTATAACAAAGTATGTTTTATCTCAAGAGACAGAAAAAAATCCAAAATAATCTGGTTTTATAGCTTTGTGAAGGGATTTTGAGAACAATCGTCTTTTTTACTGAAGAGGAAAAGTACTGAAGCTGCAACTTCAAGTAAAGCATTAGGTTTACTGTGCTTCACTTTCAAATAAGTTTATTGTACTGTCATGCTGCCCATTGATGGAGCTCTCTCTACTTCAGCTATTCAGACTTGACTGCAAGTCCATTATAGAAAGAATATAACAGAAGAACTGAGGATGAAGAATTTATTACTCTCAAATTAAAGTGCCCAGCCATTGTAAAAGGCTCTGGATTTCGTTTCAAGTAAGTTTCACTAACACTTGGGTCTTCTTCCACTTAAAAAAAAAAAAAAACATAAATGAGAATGAAGTTCATGCATTTCTATTAAAAAGAAAGCTCTGACTTAGTTTCATCAGGTTATGTTACAGTTTCAACAAAACCAAATTAAATTCAACTTCCCACATCAGCAAGAACATTCTTACAGTCTCTGCCAAACTGCTCAGAAATAACTGCCTCTCTGCTATTACCAGAACACCAAATATCCCATTGTTGTAGATGACAAACACACAGCAAAGGACTAGACTACCCTGTGGACAGCAAATTCCAAACTGTGACTACAGAAATGGTCTAGATCTCAGAAACAAGGCTGACAGAATAGCTAAGAGCCTGGAGCAAAAAGCACATCAGATAAGGCCACCTATATCCACAATAACAAGAGAACCTTCAATCATGATCCATCTTCCTTCCAAAAGGTCATTCAGCTAGAAAAATGACTGCAAGAATGGATGAAATTGCACTGTTACTCGCTCTCCAAAGGGATACAGCCTCTGAAGCACTGCAGCAGAGGTCTCCACATATTACCTATTTCCCACTTTCAGTCACTGACTATTTTCTGTCCTTTCTACTGCCCTTGAACATGCCACTCTACATCCTTCAAAAACTTCTTTACTAAATACAATTCTTTAGAAATTCTGTATCTAAGAAACACGACAACATACTTCCTAACGCATATATCAGAGTTGATGGATTAGAAAAATTTAAAGATTCCAAAGAATCTAATAATTTGGAAATGAAGAAGAGATTTAAAGGGGGAAAGCAGGGCTGGTGGCAGAGGGGAAGGTTTCCTTTCTGTAAGTGATGAGGCAGGAGAAGCGTATGGACACAGGACACGAAGCCTTCCTCTCAGTGCCAATGCTACTGTGCCGTTGCCTAAAAAGTTTAAAGTTTTCAGTTAATTTTGCTGTTTCGTCGAAGTTCAGAACAACTCTGAAATAAACAACCTCTTTTCTACCATCAAACACTACACCATCTGTTTCTACTTTAAGATACAACCCAAGAATTGTGTACCTGACAAAAGTTATTTAGTTTCTCAAAGCAGCAAATTGTTGCATTTCCAGCATTCACCAAACAGTCGCCTCTTTCTGAGTTGAGGATTTTGGCACTCTACAGTGACCCTTAGATACATGCAAAGGCCACTAAAAAGATCCTCCAGTAACTTGTTACGTTGCAGAAGCCATTCTCTTATCTTGGTGGCCTGACCTGTGCTTACCAAGAACACTCTGAATTAATTAGAGACTGAATACTGATACTGTATTAACTTACAGGGAAGGGAAGAAAGTTCTCTAACTTCAAAAACGTCGCTGTCCTGGGTAGGTTACGACTCTTCCCTGATCAGCTTGAGAAATCAAACTGAACAGCTATGCTCAGAAACAAAGTACAATCACAGAAATAAAGAAATTTCCAGCAGCTTTGGGCATACCCACAGACACTGCGAATACGCGGGTAACGATCTCGCTTGAGTATATTTCATCTTACTACGGGTACCTACGTAGGCATCCAGGTACGTGTCAAGGAGCCACGTGCTTCCTCAGCTTCTCACACAGGGGACAGCAAATGGTAGGCAACTTCAGAAAGCAATTCAGAGCACGTAAGTCATGTCTAATTTAAACACTACAAATCACTTTCAAAAAATGTCTACTTCTATTAAACATCTAGCTTAAGTTTGGGTGAACATCACCAAAAGTCTGCTGCTTGGCAAAGCATATATGAAGGCTACAAACACATTCTACAACTACATCAAGCTGAATTTAAGAACTGGTTACAGTTCAAAACTTTGTACATGTTTCGTATCACTGAATGAATGCATCTAAACAAAACATACTGTTCCCCATTCCATACACCTTACATTCCATCCTGCCTATATATGACCATATCTGTGAAGCTACAAGTAGTACAAAAATTAGAACTCCTAAAAATTCACCACCAAAGTGGTGATAATATTCTTGGGGGGGGGAGGGGGGGCAAGTATGGGGATAGCACAGCATACCTGCTGCATAATCTTTAAGAAACTGAAAATACTGTGCTATGTGGAATTAGAAAGCTTCCAAATCTGTTTCTTATCTTAAAGAAAACAAACAAAAAAAATACCCCACAAAAATAAAAAATCTAGAAAGACTTACATAAGTTTTAGAGAGAAGCATAAATATTTTTCTTTATGTATAGATAAAAAAACCCTTCAGTTGACCTTCTATCAAATAGGCTCAAAAAAACAGACAACAGAAAGCAAGTTTGCATATTGTAACAACATAACTGTGTCAATTTTCACTTCACCCCTCTGGGAAACTCTTCATGCACTGTATCTCTTAAATGTACAGTGAGTAAAATAATCTGCTGAATGGCTGGGACCTGTCTCAAATTTCTGTAATAAAGTGATCCACAGAACCAGATTCATATACATACTAGGTATTCTCTGCATAGATTACAAATGCATAGGAAGACTGAACACAAATGGCTTTCCTCAAGAAGGAAACAGCTCACGTATGTGATGCAATATTGGCCTGGTTACTACTAAACAGTTGTTTTCTCCAATCTATTCATGACCAGGTTTCATTTCCCATTTACCTTGTTCTTTCCACACTCCCATACTTTAAATATTCATTAAGCAGGAGAACACACAATGAACGAAGTTCTATAGGAAAAAAAATATATACAGTCCACTGAGTAAAGCATATGTAGCATATGCATAAACACCACACGAGCCCACAGTTTTTTTCCTCTTCAAAAACCAAACACAAGCAGGATGGATAACTAGGTAATAAATGGCATTACTGTCAATCCTCTGACAACAACAAGCAATAACTAGAGGTCTCATGCTGATCTTTTATTTTTATGCTAATGCCTATTGTAGCATCCAAAATTCATACTGAAAAGTAGCAACAGACACTAACAACAGAAGTTTAAGTTGTTCTTTAAATAGACTAAATTAATAAACATTCAAATAGGCAATCCCACTGTCTAACTCCTATTGCAGCAACTGTTCCCACAAAACACACCAATTCCTCTGCCAGACTCCACAGACATGAATGGTTTTGTTTGTACTTTGTTTTAAACTAAAAAATCATTATAGATTTGACAGGTTTTGCCTAAGTAGCTAGAAGGGGGAAACACAGAGCAGATTAAAAACAAGCAGTTTGGAAGCAACAAGTATTTCCAAAGGTTAAAAGTCTGCTTGTCATGAGGAAGTTTCTTAGGGTAGTTTTAGATTGAACATAAGGAAGAAATTCTTTACTATGAAGGTGGTGAGATGCCAGAACAGGTTGCCCAGAGAAGTTGTGAATGTCTCATACTCACAAGTGTTCAAGGTCAGGTTGGACAGGACTTTGAGCAACCTGGTCTAGCGGAAGATGTCCGTGCCCATAGCAGGGGGACTGGAAATAGACGAGCTTTAAAAGGTCCCTTCCAACCCAAACCATTCTATGGCTCTAGTTCTGGTTTTAAACACAGCATTCTGACTCCTCAGGAGGATTTTTGTCCTGAAATGTAGCATGAAATGCATAAAGGAAAACTGCAGTTTCAGGACTGCATGTGCACATACCCCTCATTTCTTAAATCGCAATCTTGCAGTTGACTTCTAAGCATGTAACTCAACTGACCTAAACTGCTTGAGTCACAAGTCTTTTAACCCATCCTCTCATTTCAACTCCGTGCACAATTTGCAGATCACATGTAGCAACATCCAAGACAGCTTTACAATGCAATTTCCAATACCAGTGGCATTTCAACTGTTAATGCTCTTGCCAAAAAAACCCCCCGTCTTAAGCTTCAGACTTCTACAGCCAGACCATTTAAACCACATAGAAGTGTGCTGGGCTCCATTCTGCCAGTAAATTAACAATCATAATAAAGATCTCATTCAACAGCCATTAAAGTTGAGAGCATTCCCTCTATCAATCAGCTTACTAGAGTAAAAAGTAATAATATCTTCTTCCATCAAAGCAAATCAACTCCTCTCTTCCAATAATAGACACCTGGGATTCAGCAACCAGACACAAAGGTAAACACCACTCAAAACGGTTTCTACAGCACTGAAAAAAAAAAAAAAAACCCAACTTCTAACATATTTGACAAGGAAAGAAGACCAATAGCTACATGTTACTATTTTATTCCTAAAACATTCATTCTAATACACAAACATTTCCTAAAATTTCTCAACTATCAAATTTAACAGCACACAGAAAAGGTCCAACTCAGACCAATCTTTCCCAAACAATAAACTCTTACAAGTTAAGAAGTCAAATAAGGGTTTCAAAAGAAACATGGAATGTGATTTGACACATTCTTTGAAAAATCCCTTAACCAGCAATTTTAAAATTATGGCCCATAAAGGTCAGTAACTTTGCTTGGTTTTGATGACCAAGAGAATAAAATAGAAGGAATACTCCTTCATATATTATCTTTCTAGAACTGAAGGAAGTGAACAAAATTTGTCAGGATACAGAGACCTAGATTAGTGCATTTATGTTGAACTGGCCAGTAATTTCCCAGGATTACCACTAAATGCTGGTTTTCCGGACACCAAGCTTCACAGCCAAGTTTAAGAATTGCTAATGTCTACGAGCAGTGCAGCTCACCTCAAAAATCTAACTTGAGGGAGGCAACTGCTATTTATTTTTTTTAAATTTTTTAAAATGTCTTTTCTTGATTCATTCATATAAAGGACCATTAAAGCTTCCCCCCTCCTCTAAATACTGTTGCAGTATAGCAGTGCAAGTAATTGCTTTTAATTATAGAAGGCCAAAGGATAAAGAACTACCTACTGAAAGCAGTAACCACTTCACTTACTACTGAAAAAAATAAATTGATACAAGTCACATGAAGAAGACCTGCAGCCAATTAATAGAGAAGCATTCCTTTATACAATTTAAATAATTATTAGGTTAAACAAATTACAGTTCACACCTAACCATAGACAGGAGCACACTAGAAAAGCGCAATGGAATAAAGAGAAATAAACAAAGGTTCGGAGTCTGTCTGATACTGCTGCTTCTTGAAAGACAGCACCTCCAGCCAGGGCATGAATTCAGCACTGATTCAGGAGACAAGAACTCTATCTCCTAAATCAACAACAAAACTCCTTGCAACAGTCCAGGTTTCACTTGGAAATCTTGCCGAAATACCAGCCAAGCCCAGCCTTGATTAGCCTGCAATGAGATCATAGCTTGAGGAGGTATGGCCCTCATAAAGCTGATACTAAAGAGGAATTTATTTAAATGATACATCTTGAAATGGATAAACTAGTATATTTTCATATTTATTAATATAATAAGGATAACACTGACTGCAGAACAACTTTGGAGTTCCTAAGGACACTGTTAGTACAGGAAGTGAAAGGACTTTCTATCCATCACCCACAAGCAACGCTGTGACTGATACTACAAGCTGGGCATCTTAGATAAGAGTCATTTTAAAGTAAAAGTAATCAAGATAATGCAGCTATGGGAGATTTTCACAAGATTCACACCTTGACTGAATTGAGCACCTTGACTTTTCATTTTCATTATTTCCAGTAAGATCTCTCTCTTCAGAGTCTGTTTCTTTAAAAAGAAGGAAAAAAACTAAGGCTTGTGAGACTTCTAATTAAAGTCCTCCAAGTTGTCATTTCATCTTCTTTTGACATACACATGTTGCTATAAAAAGCAACTCCTTTATTTCAAGATGTCAAATTAGGCAAGAACAAGCTGCCTTTGGGCAATTTTTTTTGGAATGTTATCATACACAGATGTAGAGATCAGAAAAAATGTAAAGCATTTTTTTTTCAAGGGACATTATAAAAATAATAGTAAGCAACAAAATGACAATGCTAAAAGACTTTTTTCTTAAATATTAGCAACACCACTTGCACTTGGGTGGGGCAAGTTTTAGAAGACCAGCTATGTTTAAAGATCGAGCAAGCTGTATCATGCACCATTCTTCTCTATGCCTACTGTGGCAGTAACAACAAAAAGGGCAAGGGAGGAAAAAATTTAAAAAATAAAAAGGCTTGCGGCTGGCAGGTGAACTTGATATTCTACGTACCTGGTTCCGGACTATTTCTCCAAGTCTTGTTTCAGTTACAGAAAGAAATGCTATCACGAAACAGAGAAGCCTGCCCACTCTGCAAGGGCAGGGCCCACAACCAGGCACCCACAGCGTGAGTGGGGGCTGACCTCTCCCCAGGCAAAGTGCTTGCCTTCCCAACATTCCAGCAGCTGAGCGCACACTTATCCTCCTGCTCAGGCTGGACACATTTTCACCCCTTCAGCATGCCTTCCCCTCCCTGATTATTGGTAGTTTGGTGGATCAAAGGACACTTCTTTTAATTGGCTAGAATTCCAGCTAATCAATCCCCAAATAGTGTTTGCAGCTCTTCTTGCCCTAGATTCTCCCTATGATATCTGTAATAAAAAGTTTCCCTTCCTGTCAGCAAGTGAAATAGCCACACAACCAGAGAAACTAACACCCAAGAGGTGCGCTACACAGAAAGTGCTGCAAAATGAGAAACATATACTTGCTCACTAATTTTTCAATTACAGTATTTCCTGGTGCTACTTTTCAGACAGTTATATTAGCTGTCCCATATATGCTAAGGAAAGCAGGAAACATTTACACCACAGACTTCCCAGCATTTACGTCAAGGTGCAAATTTCTTCAAAAGCTGATCCTGCTTTCAAGACGACGGCAAGCAAGGAGACAGGCAGAATTTCAGAAATCCTCCTTAAGTAGCTGCTATCCGAGACTCCATTCACACCTTGTCACATTCCTGTCCTTAAAAAGTGGCACTTGACGTCATCCATCCTCAGTTCCCCAGAGCTGCCCCGGACTAGTGCAAATAGCCAGCTCATGCTTAAGCACAGTTTGAATCCACAAAACCACGGGTTTTTCCACAGGTACCCTGAAGGATTCAGTTCAGTGCGTTTTCTCAGATCCCCCACCAACCAGCTACCAACCTTACCCAAGAAGTGAGAGCACATGCCACGGGGAGAGGAGAAGCGCAGGTGAAGCAGCATCCCCTCTTCTGTGGCAGCCTGGCAACTCCCATGTGCACTCGGGAAGTGGACAACTCAGGTTCAGAGCTCTTTTCAGTCGAGAAGAGACAAATGTTACATTTCCTGTTTTAACCACCCGGTATTAAACTATTCTTCCCAGTAGCTTTCCACCACAGAAAAAAAATAAAACCCAACACCAAGATGAGTGAGCCAAACCAAGAGGAAGACTTCGCAGCTAAAGCATTGTCGTTTTGGGGACATGGGGGACACGGGCTCCAGTCTCTGGTTTCAAAACTAGTCCTTTACAGTTGCATCCAACAACTGCAAATGGAAATACACTCCAAAATCTTAGACACAAGGATCCAAGGTGTCTCTTCTTCCTACCGTAGCACAAATGGATCCAGGTTTCTTTTTTGCACAGTAGCACAGTTTCAGGAGGTACCAAGGCTGTGGTTCCACTTAATTATTCCTTTGCAACAGACCCAGTTTACAAGATTCCCATCGCCAGACACTTCTCTCCACATACCACAGCCACATCCTCATGCCACAAATACTTAAGCCTGTTACTTAATACCTTGGTAACATTATGAATAAGTATCACTGATCGGTCTTTAGACGTAGCCATTACCAGAAAGGTGTAATTATTTGATTCGGCACTTGATAGCTAGTACATACACAGTAAGTAGCTGTCTTCGCCTTTCCTCAAACGCTCCAAGGTCTGATATTCTGTAATTCAAGGTACTGGTAAGAGGCCAACAGACAGGCAGTCATTTTTCAGCATATATATCTTCTGACACTGACTGTTGTTCCTTGATAAACAGAAGTATGGAAGAGATCTAGAAAAAGATGGTTTCAAAACTCCTAACTTGGAAAGCCCACAGTGCAGTTGTTTCAAGGCTGGGAGAAGGGAACCATGCAGACAACTCACAATGAAATCGACTGAAAAATAAGATGAGAAGAATTTCTGCTGTGGATAGAACAAGACTTGTTGACCTCTGACACTCTCTGTGCACTTCTAAAATGTGAACAAGCAGAATCCACAGGATCCATAGACAAAGCATACGTATCTTTCTGACAGATCTTGAGCAAAATGTGCCTTGCTAATGTGGATTTTTTTTCCAACTACATATGGATCTACTTTAATGCGTTTTCACTGTGCAACAAGAAAACTGTCCGAACAGCGAAACCCAACAATTATTGGGGATGGGGGTTCTTAAGTCAAAACACATCCAGATGAAAAACATTTTCTAGAAACTGTGATGTATTTCCTTAACTCATGCCCAATGCACTGAGATTAAAGCTGTGAGTATAGAAGGACATTAAAAAAAAAAGAAATGAGAAAAAAAATTTAAAAGGCAACCAGAAAGTGCATGTGTACCCAGGAGCCTCCCCCTCCTCCCATCCCGGGAGCATGGCTTTGGTCACTATCCACAGGACCTTTTGTCTAAAGAAGGAAGGAGATACAAAAGGTTACCCTAATTATTTTGAATTTCCAATTCCAACAGCAGCGGAGCAAACTCCGCCTCAGAGCCGGGAGTTTTGGTCCCCGTACCCTCCTGCGCCAGGAGCCCGGCGGGAGGGAAGGGCCCAGCACAGGGGCCGGGGCTGCTCTGCCGCCAGCGGGGTCCCCTGGCCCGTCACCGGGTTTTTCACGGGCAACACGAACGGCCGGAGGCGGCGGCTCAGGGGCCGCCGGCGCCCAACAACCTGTTGCCCCCCGGACCCCTCTCTCTCGGATTCGCCCCGTGCCGGGCAGCGGCTGCCCCAGCACCCTCAGGCACCGGCTCCCCGGGCGCTAACGGCCGCCTTGGGGCCCTCGCAGCACCGCAGCCGGCCCCACGCCACCTGCGCTGAGGCCGCCGCCGCCGCCCAGCCCCGCGGTGAGCTCCGGGCAAGGCGGCGCGGCCGGGCCGGGCCCGCTCCGCTGCTACCGCCGGGCTGTCAGCGACCTGGGCTCGCCAAAATGGTGCTGGCAGGACCCACCGGCCCCCACCCCCCTTCACTCGCCCCGGCGCCTCTCACCTTGGTGATGATCAGGGGCTCGCCGTGCTCTCGCCCGCCCTTCAGGGTGAAGCCCCAGGGAGCCCCGCCGGTCAGCAGCACCTCCACCAGCTTGTAGCCCTCCGCTGCCCGCTGCTCCACCATCACCACCACCGGTCCCGGTTCCACCAACACGGCGCCGAGCCGCGGGTCGCCGCCGGCCAGCCGCTCTCGCCCGCTCCGCAGCCCCACGTCCTCCATCGAGCCCCCCGCCGTGGCCGGGGCTCGCCTGCCTCTGCCGGCCGCTCCCCGGTGCGCGGCAGCCGGCGGCAGCCCGCCGAGCCACCTACCCGCCCCGCAGCGCCGTCCAGCCCGGCCCCATCGGCGGCGAGAGAGGGCTGCTCCCTGCCGCCCGCCCCCTCCTCCTCCTCCTCCTCCTCTTCCTCCTGCCCTGCAGCCCGCGGTATTGTCTCACGCCGAGGCCAGAACCCGGCGGCGGCGAGGAGGAGGGGGGGGGGCGGCTCCAACTTGTGGCAACTTGGCGGCGGGGCAAACGCCGCCGAGCAACGCGGGACGCCGGGAGGAGCGCGGCGGGGTGGGGTGGGGTGAGGCCAGGCGCTCCCGCCTCCCTCTCTTCCCGAAAAGAAGAGCGAAACCCGCTTTTCACCCGCCGGCTTCCCCAGCGGGGTAGCCGTTCGCCCCTCCCCGAAAGCGGGCAGCCCCGCAGCGCGATCCCCCCCGGGCGAAAAGGAGGGGCGGAGCGGGGCTTGGGGGTGGAGGAGAGGAGAGCAGAGCAGCCGCGGGCCGGCTGCCAGACAAAGGCGACAGCGAGAGGGTCCCCGAGTCACCCCGGGGCCGTGCCCGTGCCCCCCCGCCCCCACCACACAGAGGGGCAGCCCCGCCTCTCCCTCACCCCGCCGTCCCCAGACAAAAGCAGCGAGCAGGTGGAGGACGGCCACGCCGCTCCGGCCCGGCCCCACTTGCAGCGGGGGGTGAGGGGCTGCGGCCTGCCCCCGGCCAGGGACGCCCCGCCCCCGCGGTGCCAGGCGGCGGGGGGCCGCGCCGCGCCGGCCGGGGAGTGGAGGAAAGAGGGGAGGGGGGCGGCTCTTCCCGCCTCGCCGCCGTGTGCGAGGAGGGTGGCCGAGGAGAGGGGGGGTTAAGCGGTGAAGGGGGGGGGACGGGGCAGGATGGAAGCCGGGCAACATGGAGGGCAGGTCAGCGGGGAGCCGAGGGAGGCGCCTGCTCCCTCCCGGCCGGTTCCCCCCGCCCCGCGCTGTCTCCACCACCTGTGGGGCGGGAGGGGCCCCAGCGTGGGCCGGGCCGGGCCCGCCCGCCTCGCTCTGCCTCCGGGACCCTCTAGCGGCAGCCGGGGGCGAGGCGGGGCCAGGCCGGGTTGGGCTGAGGTGAGGCCCCGGCCCCGGCCTCAGTCCTGGGGGGCTGCTCCCGCCCGCCCCGGCGCCGGAGGCTCGGTGGGCCGGAGGCCTCAGGGGTCAGAAACGCAGCCAGGCTAGGCCGGGCCGGGCCGGGCCGGGCTTGGCGGCGGGCCGGAGCGGTGGTAAAGGTGACTGAAGCCTACGGCAGAAAAAACGCCAAATGGAAAACGACTTGGCGGTGCGGTCCCAGGCAGAGGTTCAGCTGCAAAAAGACCACAAAAAAAAAGTTTGACGGAGGAGTGTTGAGGCAGGACTAGAAGTGTTGATCTTAAGGCAAATCTTAGTTTATGCATGGGAAATAAATGAAGAGTTTGAGGTTGTCTGATATTTTCACTGAGTTAGTGGTGGGGCTGGGAGTGAAATACTAATTTCTTGCTGGACTTCGTTCTCCGAATTTAATTGCATCACTTTATGTGAAGTTTCGATAGCTTAAATCAGGACCAGGCTTGGCCAGCGCACAGTCCTCCTTTGTTTTTCACTACCAAGCAGGTGAAGTAGTGCTTGATCTAAGAAACAGGAAGATTTATCTTTAGTTTCTGAAAGACTAGTGAAGCTCAAGACACTTCCACCTGTGACAGCCTCAGGGAGGTGCCTGGAATTTGCCGTGGGATTTGAAGGTTCTGTATGCATGTGACAGTTCACATATTTTGCTTCTGAAAGTGGCTGTTACATTTGTGAAGTCTTACCCTCTAACTCCTGTTTCAGCTGTTTTATTCCTCAAAAGACTCCTGCCGTTGCTTAGAGGTGGAAATTTGTTTCTGTATCATCTTCAACATTACCTACAGTACGTTTCTCTAATACCTGAAGAAAACTTTTGTTTCTGGATTGAGAGCATCTGAGGTCACCAATCGCAGTAGCACATTGAAGCACATATATAGATAGGAGAAAAACATTTGATGAGGATGGGTGTTGTTCCCTTGTGATTAAGGGACAGATGGAACCACGGAGTGGAGAGCCAAACGGCATCAATTTACACATACTTCTGTGAGGATCCTGTTAAATCCAAACCTGTATATTGCATCAGGTTATGTAAGGCCTCAAATGACTTGCAGATCCTCAGTCAGATTTCTCTGATTCTTTTCTACCATATAGACAAGTGCTGATTATAAGACAAATAATTTAAAAAAGAACGCACAAGTAAAGGGATATAAAAGTAGTTTTCTCCGTGTTCTGTCTTCATTTGTCCTTGGGATCTGAGACAGTTTCAGTTATGTTTGTATAACACATACCAGGTTGTCTGCTCGGCAGTGTATATTCAATAACCTACAGCTGGAAGTTTTAAAATTATATACTGCAGTATACAATTTGTTGTTTGTAAGCATGATGATTAAATAAAGGTCCAGAATAACAATTTGAGCTTTAGTGTATCCCCAAGTATGAACATTGAAATGAAATTGAAACAAAATAGCTTATATCATAAATGAAAAGAGCAAATTGTGCTTCCAAACATGTATTCTCTGTTTGTATCCCCTCTTTTTCAACGGCCAAACTTTCCTTCTTCTTTGTCTTGAATTTTTTGTTGTCTGTAAGAAACTGAAGATTTGCTTTACTGTTCTGGCTTTTTGATTTGATACTGATAAATCAGTACTGAAGAATGATGCAAAAATCTGAGCACAAATTTTAAAACTGGAATATCTAGAGCCAGGAACTGGAAGCCAAGTGAAAACCGCTGAACTCTGCTACTGTCATTTACATCAGTGGAAGATGTGGACATGTAGCTCTTGGGAAAGCAGTTGCCTTAAGAAAGAACATCTAAAAGCTTTTACGCTCCTGATCAAGAGAGACCTCAGTAAAGAACAATTTTGTAGCTAATACTTTCTTAGAGTTTGATGGTCTGACACAGTCTTCAAGCAGATCCTCAACCTGTGGCTGACAGTCAGAAATCAGGCTTTTTTTTTTTATTTTGAATGACACTTTTTTTTTTTTTTTTGCGTTTTCTCCTTTGATGTTACCAATGGAAAACTAAGAGACCTATATGTAAAGTTCCTCATACCTGTAAGTTTTGCCAGACCGAAGCAAAACAGGAATTCTCTTTTGTCATTTTGGTGAAATTTCTCTTCACATCTTTTATATCGTCCCTCTCTGTGGGATCTGAAGCTTGTTCAGAGCCCAGTTGGAGACTTGTACTCGTGCTCTTCTTAAAATATTGTGATAATTTCATTACTCAAATTTCTGCAGCTTCTGCCAGCCTTCACAAGGTTTTGGGTAGTTATAAAGAACAAAGGATTTAGTAAATGTATTTTAAAATATTTCTTTTCTTTTGTGTGATAAGAAAACCAATGATAACGGTATTTATCTAACAAACCACTCAGTGACAAAACCATCAGTTTTCTCCTATGCTTCTTGTTTCACTAGTCAAATGTTGTCTGAGTGTACAAAAGTTAGCAATACAAGGTAGAAATGCAAGATAAGATACATCAGAGTGCCATAAATGTGTCAAAGGAAGTAACAGACTTTCACACTATGGACAGAGAACAGTACAGCTATGGCCAATGTGGTATAAGAAGTATTCCCTTCTGCAATAACATGTACTGTTAATATTATCAAAGATACTTTACAGTGATACACAAAAGTTACCCAAATGCCTCCTCCTGCCATGCAAAAGGAGCTGTCAGACTTTATTAAGGGATTGTGGAACGCGTTCAGAGGAGGGCTACGAAGCTGGTGAGGGGTCTGGAGCACAGGCCTTATGAGGAGCGGCTGAGGGAGCTGGGATTGTTCAGTCTGGAGAAGAGGAGGCTCAGGGGAGACCTTATAGCTCTCTATAACTTCCTGAAGGGAGGTTGTAGTGAGCTAGGGGTCGGCCTTTTCTCTCGTGTAGACAGTGATAGAACTAGAGGCAATGGTTTCAAGCTGCGCCAGGGGAGATTCAGGCTGGACAGTAGGAAATATTACTTCTCGGAAAGGGTAGTCAGGCACTGGAATGCACTGCCCAGGGAGGTGGTGGAGTCACCGACCATGGGGCTGTTCAAGAAACATTTGGATGTTGTGTTGAGGGATATGATTTAGCTGAGAAGTATTGGTGATGGTTGGACTGGATGATCTTTTAGGTCTTTTCCAATCTTGATAATAATTCTGTGATTCTGTGATTCTGTTCCCACAAATTCTCTGTGTGAGTCCCTGCCCTGTAACAACAAAAGCTTTCTGCAGTAAACCAGGCTCCTTCCACAGTACTGCTTCTGTCTTCCTACCTTGGTACTTGAAGCTTCATTAACAATTTCAAGTGAAATTTTGTTCTACAGAATTTACTTGGCCATTTCTTTCTGTTGCAGAGATTGCATACCTGTTCCCTACTTAGTCATTGAGACTTCCAAAACTGTGAATAAATTCCTCTATGGCAGGATTTTGTTTAAACGGTATCAGGCACAGTACGCTGCTGAGGCACAGCCTGTTTCACCTTTGTGCCTGTACACCACGTATTCTTTCCTTAAGACACCTTGAATTGAATTGTGCAGGATACCTGCAGGATGACCCTAGATTGGGGTGTTTTACTCTTAGTCTTGAGAGCGTTCATTGTGCCGGACCTCACAGTGCCATCTGGGCTTTTTTTTTCCCCAACAGCAGAGAAATTTGAAAGAAGTAGAGGCTTCTGACTCATAGTCACAGAGTAAAGAACTGAGGTGAGTTAAACCTTTACAACCTCCCACTGTGTGTTACCACTCCTTTCCTGGAGGTAACCACCAAACGTCACAGCTTGGTGAAGAGACAAAGTGCCTCTGCCTCAGCCATTTGAAATAAAAATTAGATGCCCTGGGGCACGCATAGTTCATTGACAATTTAAGATGCTGTGCTGTGAAACAGTGCAGCTGATTCATGGCACATGTTCTGCTCTGTCTGCTCTGTTACAGGGGTTGCAACCTCCAGCAAAGAGGCAGAGCAAACTGGTACGCATCCTTAGGGACGTTTGCCAAAATAACCTAGTTATTTGATAATCGTACCAATGCAGCTTCTTCTATGTAATCAGCTGCCGTAGTTGCTGAAGAAATATCATTTTAGTTACCAGTGGTGGAAGAAATGTTGATAGATAGAAATGTATGTATAGTGTGATCTCTACAGTCAAGATTAAAAAAATATTTTCTGAAGGCTAGAGTTTTGTGAGAATACTGCCAGAATTCAGGGTGAAAGATATGAGTTATGGACTTGCATATCTTATTCCTAGAGAGCTCTCTGTAGACTTCAGTTCCACTGGCACTGCAATCTGTTGGAAATCTGCAGGACATGCATGCGTGTATTGTATGTGGAGCAAAAGTTAATCCTACAGAGCATTTATGGCAAATTTAGCAAAACAAGTGAATCATAGAATCACAGAAGGGTTTGGGTTGGAAGGGACTTTTAAAAATCATTCAATCCAACCCTCCTGCCATGGGCAGGGATGTCTTCCACTAGATTAAGTTGCTTAAAGCCCCATCCAACCTGACCTTGAACACTTCCAGTGATGGGGCATCCATAACTTCTCTGGGTAACCAGTTCCAGTGTCTCACCACCATTACTGTAAATAATTTCTTCCTTATGTTCAATCTGTATCTACCCTCTTTCAGTTTAAAACCATTGCCCCTTGCCCTGTCACTACAGGCCGTGGTAAAAAGTCTCTTTCTGTCCTTCTTATAAGCCCACTTTCTATATTGAAAGGCCACAATAAGTCTCGCCAGAGCCTTCTCTTCTCCCAGCTGAGCAACCCCTATTCTCTCAGCCTGACTTCAGAGGAGAGGTGCTCCATCCCTCTGATCATTTTCATTGCCTTCCTTTGGACCTGCTCCAACAGGTCCATGTCTTTCCTGTGCTGAGGACCCCAGAGCTGGACGCAGTGCTCCAGGTGGGGTCTAACAAGAGTGGAATAAAGGGGGAGAATCATCTACGTGCACCTGCTGGCCACATTTCTTTTTATGCAGCCCAGGATATGATGGGCTTTGTGGGCTGCAAGCACATGTTGTCAGCTTGTGTCCAATTTTTTGTCCACCAGTATCCCGAAATCCTTCTCCACAGGGTTGCTCTCAATCCTTTCATCCCCCAACCTGTATTAATTGGACATTACTCCAACCCAGATTCAGGACATTCCAGTTGGCCTTGTTGAACTTCATGAGGTTCACATAGGCCCACTCCTCAAGCCTTTCAAGGTCCCTGTGGATGGCATCCCTTCCCTCAAGTGAATCAACTGCAGCACTTGGCTTGGTATAATCTGCAAACTTGCTGGGGGTGCACTCGATCCCACTGTCTGTGGCACTGGTGAAGATATTAAATAGTATTGGTCCCAGTGTGGACCCTTGAAGGACATCACTTGTTACTGGTTTCCACTTGGACATTGAGCCATTGACTATAACTCTTTGGAAGAGGCCATACAGCCAATTCCTTATCCATCTAACAATCCATCCGTCAAACCTAACATCAAACTCCAATTTAGAGGTAAAAATGTTGTGGGGGACGATATAAAAAGCCTTAGAGAAGTCCAGCTAGTCCATAGTTCTTCCCTTGTCCACTGATGTAGACACTCCATTGTAGAAGGCCACCAGGTAAGTCAGGCATGATTTGCCCTCACTGAAGGGCTGTCCCTAAATCCTCCCTGCCTTCTACATGTTTAGACGTGTCTTCCAGGAGGATCTGTTCCATGATTTTACTGGGCATGGAGGTGAGGCTGACTGGTCAGTAGTTCCCAGGATCCTCCTTTTTACCCTTTTTGAAAATAGGTGCAATAATTCCCCTTTTCCAGTCACTGGGGGCTTCACCTGACTGCCATGACTTTTCAAATATGAGATTGGCTTGGCACCTACATCACCCAATTCCCTCAGGACCCTAGGATGTGTCTCATTGAGTCCTATGGTTCAGGTTCCTCAGATGATCTCAAACCTGATCTTCTGCTATGATGCAAGGGACTTCATACCCCTAGACCCTGCTTTGAGGTTCAGGGACTTGAGAGATGTAAAAAGAGAGATTACAGTTGAAAACTGAGGAAAAAAAAACTTGCTGCGTACCTCAACCTTCTCTGTGTTGATTGTCACCAGTTTTCCTGTCTCATTTGTAGGGGAGGTACATTTTCTTTAATCTTTTTTTTTTTTTTTCTCACCAAAGTACCCGTAGAAGCCCTTCTTATTCTTTACATCCCTTGCCAAATTCAGCTCAAACTGTGCATTAGCTTTCCTCATCCCATCCCTACACATCCAGAAGGTGTCCCTATATTCTTCCCAGGATACATGTCCCTGGTTCCTCTACCTGTTAATTTTCTTCTTACACTTTAGTTTGACCAAAAGGTCCTTTCTGAACCATGCCAGTCTCCTGCCTTTTTTGCGTGATTTCTTAGACATGGGAATCGAGAGCTCTTGCACCCTAAGAAAAATGTCCTTAAAGAGCTGCAAGCTCTGTTCAGGTCCTTTATCCCTGAGTTTCCCAGGGGATGCTGCTGTCCATCCTTAAACAACTGAAAACTTGCATTCTTAAAATTCAGTTTCCTGACTCTACTCTTCACCTGGCCCGTATACCTCAAGGTTGTGAATTCCACCAGGGCGTGATTGCTGCAGCCCAGGTAGGTCAAGTTGTGCTTCTCCTCTGGTTGGGCTGTATATCCCTAGATTAAGAAATTACGCTCAATGCTCCTGGACTGCTTACAGCTTGCTGTGCTGCTTTTCCAGCAGATGTCAGGGTGGTTGAAGTCCCCCAGCAGGATCAGAGCCTGGGAGCATGATGCTTCCTGTAGTTGAAGTAACACGGCTTTGTCAACAAGCTCCCTTTGGTCGGGCAGCCTGTAGTAAGCACCAACCATGAGGTTTCCTTTGTTTTCTTGGCCCCTAATTTTTACCCGTAAGCCCTCAACTTGTTCATTGCTGCTTTTCTAATAAAGCTCTGTGTTGTCAATCTATTTTTGTTTTACTCAGAGGGCAACCTCCCCTCCTTGCCTGTCCCTTCTGAAGAGTTTATAGCCATCGATAGCAGCTTTCCAGTCATGCAATTCATCTCACCACATTTCAGCAGCAGCAATTAAATCATAGCTTTCTAGCTGCACAGTGGCTTCCAGCTCCTTCCTCTTTAAAACGCTAGTGTCTTTGAAAATAACCATCAAAAAGACCAAAACAACTGAAATAGTGATAAGAAGTTCCTGTAGCAGAAGTGGACAGATCTTTTGATCAAGTAATTCAAGGTTTGGCAAGCTGCTGACTGTTTATTGTGGAGTCTGAAAGTCCTGAGAACCTGGAGAAACAGGTTGGGTAGCAGCCCAAGAGTCAGACAAGCTGGGAACCAGGAGGGTTTACTTTGGAAACCTGCCATGTTTCTTCTGATGGATTCAGCATAATCATGCTCTTTTGCAAAACACTTTGATTTCAACAAATTATCCATTTTCCCAGAATTAAAAATGCCAGGTTGAAAAACTCCAGCAGGATGTCTCCTGTGTGATTTAGGCACTTTAAAAACCTTTCC
This sequence comes from Chlamydotis macqueenii, assembly GCF_036417535.1. Classification (NCBI taxonomy): domain Eukaryota; kingdom Metazoa; phylum Chordata; class Aves; order Otidiformes; family Otididae; genus Chlamydotis; species Chlamydotis macqueenii. Next base: position 137,634,958 of record NC_141556.1, read on the forward strand.
CAAGTGTGTCTTGTTTCTCCTGTATTGCAAATAAGGCTTCATCAGCACATAATTAGTGGTGGAGAAATCCTTAGAAGCTCTCAACCTTTCAGATACATGTTGTCAAATACACTTTCACTCAAATACATGTTGTCTCCTTCAGTTCTTTATGACCAAAAAAAAAAAATCCATCTATGTTCCTTATCTAGGGCTTTTTATAAAGCTGAATTTTGTGGAAGAATAGCATTTCATATGATACCCTGATTCTTACATATTTTCACAACATCACATATGCTTTGTGAGCGTTTTTCTGGGAGTGAGAGCACTCACTGCAGAACAAACTGTGTCTGTGAGCGACCAAGAGAAAAAAGCCCATGATTTGCTGACAATAATATTCTCAGCTCAGATCTTCAGACCTAGTGGACCTGTAGGCAGAGAAAAAGGAGATGCGTCCAACACAGACTGTTGTAATCCATAGCCCACTTCAGGATTTATAATTTTCATTTTTTTTTGCTTGATAACAAGGTTGAAAGTCAAGGATAAGAGCACTACCAACTCCTCATGTGGTTGCAGAGTCAGAAGACAACGTGCAACCTAACAAGAGGAGGTGAATAAGTAACCAGTTTTCCCTGGGGATGGGGTTTACAGCTGCCAGTCAAATTCAGGCACAAGTTAAGTCATGCCGTGGGCCATAGTCCCTCTGGTATCTGTATGCCTGTTCCTTTCCCAGCTCCTCCATTAGGGCTCTTTGTCAAATCGTATTGCAACATCTCAAACTAAGAAACCATCTTCACAAAGAAACCAAGAAGCGGAGTGTGAGCACACATGTTGAAGCATTGATACAGGACAGTCCATACTGCTTCATTGCCAGCAGGCTAACTGGGCAGCGCTTGGGCACAGTTTAGGGGCTACTGTGGGCCGGTGACTATGAGGCAGTATGGATGAAGCCACCCTTTTTTAATTGAGGAGAAGAGTTCAGCAGTATATGCATATATATATATACACGCACACTATATAGCTATATTTGGTCATGTGTATGTGTGTTGCTCTAACCTAGGGCGTTTTTTGTTTCGTGAAGTTCCATAATTTCAGTGAAGCATCATTTGTAATATTTATTCTTGGTGCTGCATTTCTAATTGTGGTACATGAGGGAGTGTTTTTCGTTGTCCGTCTTCTTTGATGATACACATCACGTGATAACATTCTCCATACGAACTGTGCTGTGCCACTTGCCCTTATATGCCAAAAACCGGGCGCTGGCCCATTTTAATTATTTGAGTGATATAGCTTCAGAGACTAACAAGCAGTCTTTAATGCATTTCAACTCTGATATCACAGCATGTTACATCTACATTCTGTACTTGATGACTGGAGCAGGGATGATCAGGGATAATGCCAAAGGAAGGGTTTCAAATGCTGTTTTTGCAGAGAACGCTGTGAAGGCTTTTGAAAGAGTAGATAGATAGCAAGAGGCCGGAGTATGCATGAGAGAAGAAAAAAGCCTTGCGATCTGTTATTTTTCATTTGGACTTTGTCTTCATTTGCTAGCTAACCCCAAACAGACCTTCCTTTTTTCTGCCTATCAGCAATGTGTAAATAAATCTCTCAATGCTTTCTATAAATAGACACAATTCCTTCATTACAAATGACCTTTCTACTCTCAGCTTGGTTACACAGAACATGAACCGTGTCCAGGTGGAGGTCATAGGATGTAGCATCTTGTGAGCGTCCATCTAAACATGCATGCAGCATGAAGTAATGAAGTAAATGTTCTTTTTTTTCCTTTTTTTTTTTTCAGTGTTATAGCTGTTTGCGCTAAAGCATCAGGTATGCACAAGAGGTTATGGTCCAGCAGTGCCAGACCTGTGATATTACACGAATTTGGTAATATTATGGCTGATGCAAGGCTGGTTTGAGCATGTCCAGGCGTCCATGGGGCGCAGAAGTTCTTTCTGTGCATGCCAGCTCCCCATAGACTGCTGCGCCCCTTTATACTGAAGGTATACTCTCAGGAGACCAAGGCAGAACAGTTAGCCGTTGATGGGAGGTTGCAGGTGATCCTACAGAGACATACAAATGAGAAAAAAAAGTGCCAACATTCCAATTAGCTTTTTCTGGCTTGTGTTAGACTTAGAAAGGATAAGGCTGCTGTGGGAGGTACCGCTTTGCTAGCCTGAATTTCGTCTACAGCGTAGAGTGTACTTGTGTCAGTGGGGCACTGTTAGTAACGTCCTGAGGAAACAGCTTCACGGTGGGGAGTGGTTTTATTGCCCATCTTCTGTGATAACACAGATCCTATTATAACCCCAAAGGTTAACTTATTTTGAAAGTCTGAATTATGTAGTATTAAAGGTACACAGAGAATTTCTTTCAGAACACTGCATTTTCTGAAGCAGTTTTAGGATCAACCAATTTATTAGAGTCACGCTCCCAGGAAGTAGCTGAGGTAGCCAAGCTACAGTGTAAGCGTGTTGTGTAGCCATATTGCTCTCCTGAAGAGTATATCCAGTAAGCTACTTTGGGTGCTGAGGGGTTAGTCTCATTACTTTGTCCGCCCTGGACTGTGAAGTTCACCTCTTGACAATTAAGTCATGATCTTCAGTCTTGAAGAACAGAAAATTCAAAAGAGTGGATCTTAAGGGCTTCTTACACTATAATGTTTCTGCTGTTATTACTGAATTTCCTCTTGGTTCCTTGAGCCAGCTAAGGCATGCTTTTGGGCTTTCTGCTCATTTCAGAAACTACAAGACAACAATTCGTGGAGCAGAGAGTTGCAACTTTCCTTCACCCAGTCCCAAGACGCTGCAGGACTGACTGCTGGCCATGCAGCCACTGGAGAGGGAGGAAACCCAGTGGTGCTCATCGCATTTCAAAGGGGAGCATGGGCTGGTCCCTGTGGTGACTGCACACTTTGTCAGACGTCCCTTCGATACTTGGTTACAGCCTTCAACAAGACCGTCTAACTGGCCATGGTACACTGACATTTTTAACAATTTAATTAACAGAACCTTGGAGACTTCTTGCATTGTAAGAGCTTTGAAATTAGTACTGTAACATATTTTGATTTGGTTACATAGACTGGCCTGGGAATAGAGGTTTTATAAGATAATTTTCTAGAGCTAATGGGCTCTGAAAATACCTTTGGAATATACTGAGGCCAGGATAGACATTCAACATGTTTGTAGAGCAGGGTACCTTCTGCACGCTTGTGAACGTTGAGATCCGATTTTCAATATCACTATGTGTAGAGAGGATAATATTCTTTCTTTTCACAGTGTTTTTCATCAGTCAGTTCCTATGCAAACTGTGTCTTATGTAGTCTGTGTACGTGTGGGACAAGGTCTGTCTTATTATGTGTATGCTGAAAGGGAAGTATCTTTTTATTCTGTGAACTAATGTAACAATGACAGTGATTAGTGGTGGAATTTGTCCAGAAATGTGGCCACAAAATCTGTCTTGATGCAGGTTCAAATATTCTCAGCATTGACATAGAGAAGTGGGGATTTTGTTTTTCCAGTCTTTAAGGAAAAATTGTTTTCTCCAGTTTATGGGTGCATTTTTCTACTCAGTTTGTTTACTAATTTAAATGCGTAATAGGCACTGCTTCAATAACTAATTTGTGTACATTTCTTCACAAAAGTCAGGTAGGATAACATTTCCCTGGGTAAGGTATATAAGAAGTCAACAAAATATGTGTAACACGGTTGCATCCATCAAATACACGCAATTACAGAGCGGTTCAAATGCACACTCATTTAATGTATTTATGTTTTCATTTTTAAAGAAAACAAAAAGAACTCATAGAATCATAGAATTATAGAATGGTTTGGGTTGGAAGGGACCTTAAAGATCATCTAGTTCCAACTCCCCTGCCCTGGGCAGGGACACCTTCCACTAGACCAGGTTATTTCAAAGCCCCATCCAACCTGGCCTTGAACACTTCCAGGGATGGGACATCCACTGCTTCTCTGGGCAACCCATTCCAGTGCCTCACCACCCTCATAGTAAATAATTTCTTCCTTATGTCTAATCTAAACCTACCCTCTTCCAGTTTAAAGCCATTACCCCTTCTCCCATCACTACATACTCTTCTCAAAAGTCCCTTTCCAGCTTTTTTGTAGGCCCCCTTTAGGTACTGGGAGACTGCTATAAGGTCTCCCCAGAGCCTTCTGTTCTCTAGGCTGAACAGCCCCAACTCTCTGCCTTTCTTCGAAGGAGAGGTGCTCCAGTTCTCTGATCACCTTCGTGGCCTTCCTCTGGACTCACTCCAACAGGTCCATGTCCTTGTCCAGGTCCATGCTGGGGGCTTCAGACGTGAACACAGTACTCCAGGTGGGGTCTCAGGAGAGTGGAACAGAGAAGAATGACCTCACTCGGCCTGCTGGCCACGCTTCTTTTGATGCAGCCCAGGATGTAGTTGACTTTCTGGGCTGCAAGCGCACATTGCCAGCTCATTTTGAGCTTCTCATCCACCAGTACACCCAAGTCCTTCTCCTCAGGGCTGCTTTTAATCCATTCTCCTCCCAGCCTGTATTGGTGCTTGGGATTGCCCCAACTCATTGCAAGACTTTGCACTTGGCCTGGTTGAACTTCATGAGGTTCACACAGGCCCACCTCTCAGGCCTGTCAAGGTCTCTCTGGATGTCATCCCTACCCTCCAGTGTGCCAACTGCACCACACAGCTTGGTGTCATCAGCCAGCTTGCTGAGTGCACTCAATCTTGAGTCCTGCACTGTCCAGCAGTGATAAACAGCACCAATCCCAATACCAGCCCCTGAGGAATGCCACTCATCACTCGTGTCCACTTGGACATTGAGTCATTGACCACAACTCTTTGAGTGCAGCCATCCAGCCAACTCCTTATCCACCGAGTGGTCTGTCCATCATATCCATATCTCTCTAGTTTAGAGACAAGGATGTCGTGCAAGACAGTGTCAAATGCTTTGCACAAGTCCAGGTGGATTATGTCAGTTGTTCATCTCTTGTCCACCAACACTGTAGTGCCGTCATAGAAGGCCACCAAATTTGTCAGGTATGATTTGCCCTTAGTGAAGCCGTGTTGACCATGAGGACCAGAGCTTGTGACCATGAGTCTGCTCCTATCTGTCTACAGAGGGCCTCATCTGCTCGGTCCTCCTGGTCAGGTGGCCTGTAGCAAACCCCCACTGTAATGTCACCTCTCCCTACCCTCCCTTTAATCCTGACCCATAAGCTCCCAGTTGGCTCCTCATCCATCCCCAGGCAGAGCTCCAGGGACTCCAGCTGCTCATTGACATAGAGAACAACACTTCTTCCTCATCTCCCGTACCTGTGCTTCCTAAAGAGCCTGTATCCCTCCATTGCAGCACTCCAGTCATAGGAGCCATGCCGCCACGTCTCCGTGAAGCAAATAAGATCATAGCCCTGCAGGGATGCGCACATCTCCAACTCCTCGTATTTATTGCCCATGCTACATGTGTTTTCACAGAGGTGTTTAAGTTGAGCCCCCGATGAAGCTGACTTGCTGGCTGGAATGGCTGGAATTCCTTTGTGCTGCTCCTCAGGTGCTCTCCTGCTGACCTGTGATCCTTCTTGAGGCTCTGGGCATCTGTTGCTGGCACTGGCCTCAAACTGGTAGAGGTGGGATGGATTGAGGTTCCCCTCCCCTGGCAACATTGGAAGCCCTTTTCACCAGCCTGGCAAGCCTGTGGCTGAAGGTGCTCTTCCCCTTCTCTGACAGATGGACCCCATCAGCCCCCAGTAGACCAGGTTTCTCAAAGCGAGTCCCATGGTCTAAGTAGCTGAACCTCTGGCTGTGGCACCATTCCTGTTATCATTTGTTGATTTGCCAGATTTGAACTCAAATATTACGATTTTTTATGCAAAGGAGACACGTTCATTCTCATCCTTTTAAATTAATGTTCACCATCCTTAAATGTAAGTTAATAATTTACAACTCTATAATTATATTCAGATCACTGAGGGAAGGGAAGCAATACCTCTGTTTTTCTTCCATTCTTTTTAATGGAGTCTGTAGCTGTTCTAATCATGACAGATGTTACACTTTCAATAACAATATTGTTGCAATATCCCTGCCTAAATTTACAGAAAACTTGAAATAGAAACAATGGGGTGTGAATTTCCCCATTCATTTCAGTTGTGCGTTAAGTGAAATGCCAGTTTAAAATGAGCTTTAAAAATTAGTACTGATAATTATGGGAAGGACATACCTTGTAGTTTCTTCCAAAGTGAATCTGGTTGCAGGAGGTCTGTGAGGATAAAATTAAGAGCCATGCTAAGCCTATAGGAGATTTCTGTGTTAAGGCCTTTAAGAACATATTGCAGGATCTGCTGGGGAAACCATAACTGGCTTTGTTGCATCCATTTCACTTGAAGACAGACTCAGCTTTCATCAGTTTGGGAAATGCTGTGTCAGGTAATGTGTAAAAGACTATGAGATCATGAACCATTGCCAAAATACAGTTTTTGCATTTGTAAGGCAGCTAAGATCTTCACTGGGAGCTGTAAATTCAGGCAGTGATGCATTGAACTATACACGTAAGCGAAAATAAATTCTCTTCTGTCCCTATATCCATTCTTTCTCCTTTGTAAACCAGTGCTACAGTCTCAGATTTAATTAAAACAGTGATAAAGCATCTGTAACTGCACACTCAAGCATTAGCTATAGCATATTCCTTAACAGCAGAAATGCATGCCTGTCACATTTTTTGTAAACTTGTTGCTTTCCCTTAGAAGCCGACAAGCGGGTGTTTCATCTTAATGATCAACGTGAACAGGGCTGAAACATTATGTCCCAGATCCAAACAGAGCATGAGCAGGTATTTTTAAAAGCTGTGTGTATGGAGTACACATCCCTTCTCCTCGCAAGGAGAACAGTGTTTTTTCTCATTCTTGAGCACACCATTGCCAACATACAAAAACAGGACTGGAATTTTCAGTGTTGTGCAATGTTGTATTTATGCTGTGAGTTTGATTGATTAGTGTTTGCAATACCAGGATTTTTTTTTAATGTTTCTTGAATGTGTATTAATGGCTGTCTCCAAGCTACACCATTTGCCTAATGGAGATACTGCCCTGGTGCAGAAATGAGAGACATCCTGTATTTGTGGGTCTGCGTACGGCTGCCAGCAGTGGGAACTATGTCAAGAATTTCAGAGGGAAGTGAGTTAGGACCTGTAGAATGGTGTAAGTACTAAATAGTGTTCCTCAACAAGGCAAAATAACTCTTCTCTTACTTTCTTTAATTACTTTTCTATTTCCTTTGCCTTTGTCCCTGGCTTTTATCCTCTTATTTTCATAATCATGAGAAGCCAAATTAATCTCAGGTATAAGATTGCCAAAGCTCTTAATTTCTTTGACTGTTCTGAATCTTTATACTTCGAGCCCAGCACTGAGGACCAGAGACTACCTAGATCTTACCATTTGAGATACTGAGTGGTTCATTAGTTTAGCAGATCCATCTCCCATTCAGCCTCAGATGTCCACATGTAAAGACACATCTACTTGTATCATGGCAGGTCTCCATCCACTCATGAGTCACTTTATTTTCTTTTTATATTAGGTACGCCACAGGTCATATGCTTTGTTTCCAATAAAAATCACTTTATCTGTAAGCAACTGTGTAATCAAATCCTGAGAGAGTAGGAGTGAAGGGATCCGGAAGAAGAGGTGAAAAAGCAACCCTCCACTCAGAGAAGTAAAGCAATAAAAATAGGGTGTGCAGCTGGCAAAACTGTGGAAAGAAAAGGAGAGAAAGATTTAAAAATTAATTTCTAGAGTGTAAGACTACAATTGTGGAATGAAAGCAGTTTCATAGTGGCTAAACAAAAGTGAGGGAGAAGTTAAAATAATGAAATGGTAAACCCACACTGGCAAACTAGAAGATCACAGTCAGGATCACTGAAAACAGATGATAAGCAGGAAAAACAAAACAAACAAAACATTCCTATCGGTAAGCCAGAACAAATGGTCAGGATAACAACTTGACATGCTTTTCAAATTTCTGAAGGATGGAAAATGGCAACAGGAACAGTGAGGGGAACAATTTTAGAAACAGATAGTGGAAATAAAAGGCTTCTGTTGAACAGTTTCTCTTTCTGTCTAGTAACCTAAAGTTTTGCTGTCCTAAGTATAGATCAGGCAATAGAAATTTACCTTCAAATGAGAGCAAATATAATTTATTTTAATATATGTGTATATGCATTGTATATGTGGTATATGATGGCTTTATTTTAAATAATAATCTATCTCTGTGGAATTGTAATTTTTGGTTTTATTAGCCAGGTAGATTGCAATGCAGTATCTTGACAGAGAGGTGGCAACTGCATGCATTGCTGCTCTAGCGGAGGTGGAATGAAGTCTGAGGAGTCCCAGTCTTGTGCTGACAACAGAGCCTTGTATCAACAACAGAGCATGGGTATTCTCCTTTACCTCAACAAGAGTTTGTGTTTCTGGAGCAGGGCAACCTGGTGGCAACCTTACTGTTCCTGGTATATTTTTGTATACATGGTAGTAACAAAACACAGGATGGCAACATCCAGGTCACTCACCTGTCCTCATCCATGGAGCAGGAAAATCTCTTTCTGCTGGAAAGCAGCAAAACATCCAAGTAACATTCAGTTTCAAACTCAGCTGCCCGTGGTCAGCAGGCTGATGAGCTTGGTGGGGTTTCTTCTTGTGCTGGGATCAAGTGTATAAGGTGTTTTGCATAATGAAGAACTTGGCCAGTAGCATTTTACTCAGGACTGACGGCTGTTTTCTCTACTGAGGGCAAACATACTTGCAGAAGCCTCTGTGTTTTGTAACCACTGCACACACAGCATCCCATTGTCATTCATCAGGCCTTCATAACTTCTGCTAAAAAAAAATGAGCTGGGCCATTGGAAAAAAAAAATAAAAGGTTTTGTCATTTGTTCTTATAAAGACTAATTATAAAATCCATGACTCTTGTTACTTAACATCCAGTTCACTTCAAGTCTGTTGGCAATGCTCCCTACTGTATTTCCTGAACATGTTCCTACAAACAAGTTTTCTGGAGAAGTGAGGGCTGATGCAGGGAGTTTGAAACTCAGCTGAGAGGGCAAAGTTCATTTTTGTATTTGTGAGTGTTTGCTGCTATGTCTAATAGGACCCCTGTCTTAAAGGATATTGTCTACCTTATGAAGTAAAAGAAATATTAGTGGTCAAATTCCTGTTTTCATATTGAAGCCTTACCAAATAAGAAAAAAGAAAAATATTTTTGAGAAATCAAAAATCCTGGGATTTTCCATGTCAAGCTAATCTGATGCAGACAGTATAGACTAAAGGGAAGAATTTCTGTGCTTGCAGTTTAAATAGGATGAGGTTAATATTGTCTTCCTAAATATAATATCTTCCTACAGTGATATCATATTTCTAATTTTAATTACAGAGATGGGTGGGTTGGATCACTAAAATTTAGATTTGGGTTAGGGTGTGGATTTATAGCCCTGCTCCTCCCTGTAAAGGCTGGGACTGCTTGTGTCTGGACTCATACTTTCAATTAATTTGCAGTAATTAAAGAGTTCTGTGTGGGATGGGGCTAAAGAGAAACACAATTAAAATGTAATACTTCTCCTTTGGTATCTGCATCCTTATTTATTTTAAACTGTCTTCAATGCTCTGGTGAGTTTAAGTCTTCCTGTATCACATACTGTGCAAGCAGAAATATGCGAGTGAACTGCTGCCAATGGCTCTGAGCAAGCACGGGGCATGTTTCAGATTACACTGTGTTTTCTTGTTCGGATCTGATCTCCTTGCTAGGAGAGGCTGAGCAAGGCAGCTCTAGGGGATTTACTTCTAGCAGCAGCAGCAGCACATGATCCATCAATCGCGTGATTCTCACCACCAAGGACTAATGGGGAGGGTGAAGAAAAAGTGAGCGCTCTCTTGGGGAAGCAACAGCATTTTCTTCTGCTCTTGGGGGCTCCTCAACCAGCCGGACACTTCATGGCTTCTCCCAGATTAGAAACCTACTGCTGCCCAAACCGGGATGCAGCTACACAGCTAGTGATGAACTTCCAGCCTGAGGTCTTCTGCGGAGTTTGCATTGGCAGCGCCTCCGTCAGTCTGCTACTGACCATCTTGCAGCTTCTGCCGAAGAAGGGACAGAGCCCACGGAAGATGCCCAAAGCCTCCTCCTCTTCCACCATCCTTCTCCTTATCTCCATTTGTGACATCCTTGGCGGCCTAGGTAAGCGCCAGCTTGATGTCTCTCACCCTTGCTGTAGCAGGCTCTTGTTGCTCTGAGGTACCATATCCAAATGAAGCTGGTGAGTGGACAGCAGAGATTTCTGAGGGAAACATGCTGTATGTATTCACAGGAAGATTTGGGCTAAGTGAGATCAGAAAATGGTGGGCCTTTGGGGAAGAAAGATCTTGTTTAAAAGTTATATTTTAGAAGTAAAGGCTCTTGACAAATCTACACCAAAATATATACTTAAAAAAAATTAAAATCCGGAACAGTGGCTGGTTCTCAGAGTAAGGCATAAAAGCGGAGGCGAGGCAGCGCATTTAAAACTAAAGCTGACATCAAACGCCTAGCCGATCCATAGGACTACATCTGAAAAACACTTCCTACATGTCTTTCAATCCTCTCAGACCAAGTTTGCCCTCTCGTTTGTGTGCCAGCCGCTTCCCTGAGCACATCACATCGACAGCAAATGAGTTTGAATCGCAGCTGTACACAGATCATGCTGGACACAGGCTTTTGAAACGTGGGCAAAGCTCCCTTATCAAGGACAACCTGCTGCTCGGCCTCTGGCTGATAGGCTGGAGGGATAAAACAACAGAGAATAAAACAAAACTCATGAGTCAAAATGAAACTAATGTGTCTAAATCTGTCCCGTCAGTCGATGGCATTTACTGCCCAATTGGGTATAAATTACCATGAGACATGCTATAAAAATACAGGATGAGTTTGTTTCTACAATAGCATTTTTTTCCCTTTCATTAAATAACAGAAGTAGTGCTGTTTTGTAAGTCTCTCTCACTGCCTGGAGAGGGAGTGGGATTTCTGATCTTTTCCCCTTTCATACCTAGCCAGGTTCTCTCACAGTGCATAATAAGTACCAATATTAAAACAAATTATAGAGAGGGAAAGAAAAACAAGAAAGAAAGAGAGGTACGGAAAAAAATGTTTGTGCGTTCAGCTGGAAAAGGTCCTTTCAGTCAGATGAGGCCAGCAATAGATAAAGTTATTTTTCTCCCTTTCTCTTTCACTGGCAAGCTCAAACTATTTATCCATCAACATCTTTGAATTAGACCCACTGTGGTGGGTGGGAAACCATTTCCTCTTGGTGGGTAACCTGGTGATTTTGTTCTGCTGTATGTTGGTGCTTTAATTTCTATTTCAAGCAAACTGAGAAAATCTCACTAACAAACTGTAAGTTCATTTAAATAAACAGGTGATGTTCTCACCTAATTCCGAAGCCCTGCTTTGTTCAGGCTTGTGACAGAGGAAAAGAGCTGCTTGTAAAAACGAAGACAGCGAAAAATGGGAAATAACTTTTTTTCTGCAACGAGGGATTATAGAGAAATGAACATTAGCATATGAATATATGCTGGTAAAATTGTAAATAGTTACTGTTTTATGTCAATCTGTTAACTGCTACCCAATTTATTTTAGGGAAGCACGTGACAGCATCTGTAAGTAAGTGAGATTTTAATCTACCTAACATTTCAAGTCCCAGCAGCTTCAGACTCTCGGGGCTACTTTCCCTGAGCAATTACACCGATGTTTAAATAGCACAGTTGTTCCTGCTCTGCTCCTCTGCAGCCATAGCCTTCCTGTGGATGCACAAAATCTGGGCTGTGATGTGAAATATGTGGCCAGGGAGAAGCATGTGACTCAAATCACGCCAGCAGATTCAAAGCATTAATACTTTTTTTTTTTTTCTTTAGGTATAATCTTCAGGTCAAGTATATGGCTAGGCTTCCCAGGCTTCATAGCTAACATTTCTGTGGTGAACAGGACTGATGTGTGGCCTTCTGCCTTCTGCGTGGGCAGCGCGGTAGGTACAGAGATTGTCTCTTCTTCCTGCTGCTCCTGGTTGACAGTCCCTCTGCGTGGGGAGTCTGAAAGGCAAACCACTGTGTCTGAAAGGATATTCGGCTGTGAGTTAGAGCCTGGATATGATGGTTTCAGCCTCTGCCACACCCCTGCAAGTGCTTTCGTGCCTCCCTCCGAAAGCCTGAATCAGGGCGGGCAGGGTGGTAGGTGCTGCATGATGCACGTGAGGACCCAGGGCAGCATGGGTCAGACTGGTCCCAAGCGTTTTGCAGTACCTGCTTGTCGCAGGAGCGCTGGGATAGTGGAGGACACACCTCTACCAAAGTCAGGGATATGGAGGCATAAGGATACAGACATTCCTAAACAGGCTGTGAAACCACCGGTTTGGTTTGTGCTGGCACAGCATCACTAATGCCCCGGTGGCTCCATTGCGCTCATAGGATGAAGGTTTTTGCCTGCCTTCTCCGGCAGAAATTACAGCCTGCACTACGGCAGTGGGGAGCAACTGAAACCAGCAACTCGGGTAGCTCAAATTAGCTTTTGCAGCATGAGAGCATGTGATTTAGACACAGAGGGACTGCAGGATAAATATACCCACAGACACAAAGCTGCTGGCAAAAAGTCTGTCCCTGCCATGTAGGATGACAGCTCAGATTGCTGCTCATATGGCCCTTCAATGACTGTACCTTATAATGCCTATATAATGACAGTTTCAGACATAACAAGATTGTGCCATAGAAGCAAATATCAGTTGTACGCATCTGTCAATTCTCAATTCCATCTTACATGTTTAAGTTTTGCTTATTAGATGCAAATATTGAATTTTTTTTTTCTTTGAGGAAGAGGAAACCAGAAACATCAATATCTTATAGCAAGGATGTCCTATTCAAAAAACATGTTTCCCTGTGTCTTAAATTTCACTTTCTAGCCCTTAACACACACACAAAAAATAGTATTTTTAAACAGTGGCAGATTGTTTTTCATTTGGATCTCAGGTTAGATGGTGAGAAGCATAGTAGTCTACCACAATTTTTATTTTCCCTTTCTTGGGCTCCAGCAAAGTGCTATAATTTGAGTGACTTGCTAAATTTAAATTTAATTATATTGGAATGAAAAATAACCCTCCTTCCACTCACTTCCCCTAACATATTTGCGTCTGAGTTAATCAAATGTTTTTGATTCTATTTTATTTTTCTTTTAGTACTATTGTTTTATTTCATTTAACCACAAGCCAATACAAACTCCAAATAGTGAGACCTTTAGGCATCTCCTTTGAATAACACCCTCTGGTTTGCAGAGAGGTACCCTCTCAGGCGCTGTAGCAAGATGTGTCATTTTGCTAAAAAGTGAGATAGCATATGAAGATTTTGGTTTTAAGAGCATCTGGTTTGTATTATTTTTGGAGACAGTCTTGTCTATGTTGGATTTTCTGGGTGAAAAGACCCCACAGTTTATTTCTGTATGTGTGTGCATGTATAGTAAATTGTGCATTTTTCAACTGCAGCAAATATGTAAAAGTGCAGATGAAGTGACATTCTGAGTGCTATGGTTAAAGTGCATTAGAAGGAAGACTGGAATTTTATTTTCTGGCTCCTATGCACTAGGAAAATGTCATGGTGTTTGAATTAAATACTGAATAATTTGTGCCACAAATGACTAGAGGTAGGATCTACACCCATGGTGAAAGGAAATATTTCCCAGCTTGATTTGCCTTTTGAAGGAAGGAATGGTAGATCTCTATTCACTGAAGTTTGGCTCAGTAACAAGTATGTTAGTTTCCAGCTGTAAAATGATGCTACTATGGAGCCATGATAAAGGATATTCAGATAAGAACTGAAAGAGGGCTCGGAGGAAAGGTAATCTGAGTATTAAAATAGTTCCAGACTATTACAAAGAGCCAGCTCCTATGGGGAAGAAATTTGGAATTTATAAACAGCAGCAAAGAAAGGTCACTTATCTTATATAGGCTCATGGGAAAAATGCATAGGGTCAGCTCATGAACACTGTGGAATTTAACTTGACTTGAACCTGTTTCCTTTGGATTCTTATTGAAGAAATCAGCGAGGGAGTTCAGTACAGATAATTTTTTCAGAGGGCGAGTCCATCGCATGCAGAACCCATGATGCAGAGGCACACTGTGGCGATGACTGACTTCAGTTGTATTTTCATGCCTCTGCTAATGAGAAACTACTAAAATTTTAACCTAACATTAAAACCCCCTCACTATAAATTTCTTTGACATTGAGGGTTAGGACTGGAGAGGTAAATGTGGTAGTTTAGCTTCAGTTGTGGCCAGACTACACAGTCTCTCTCTCACTCCCCCCACCCTCTGAGAGAACAGGGGGAGAGATAATATAGGAAAAAGGCTCGAGGTTTGAGATATGGGCAGGGAGAAAATCCTTAAAGTTACCGTTATGGGCAAAACAGACTCGACTTGGGGAAAACCTATTCATTTATTGCTAAAAACAAAGCAGGATAATGAGAAAGATGATAAAAATATAACCTCCCCCCACCCCTCTCTCTTCCCGAGCTTAACATTATCTCTACTACCTTCCCCCACTGAGCGGCACAGGGGGAAAGAGGGAACGGGGGTTACGGTCAGTTCATCACACAGTGTTTTACGCTTCTGCTTTGTTGTCGGGGGAAGAACTCCTCGCATTCCTCCCCTGCTCCAGCCTGGGGTCCCTCCCACGGGCCACAGTCCTTCGTGAAACTGCTCTGGCATGGGTCCTTTCTTCCATGGGCTGCAGTCCCTTCAGAACAGTTGCCCCAGCGGGCCCTCCACAGGCCACAGCCTCCTTCAGGCCTCCACCTGCCCCAGTGTGGGGTCCTCCACGGGCTGCAGGTGGATCTCTGCTCCTCCGTGGACCTCCATGGGCTGCAGGGGGACAGCCGGCCTCACCATGGGCTGCACCACAGGCTGCAGGGGAATCTCTGCCAGGAGCCGCATTACTGCTCCCCCTCCTTCTTCACTGACCTTGGCGCCTGCAGCTGTTTCTCTCAAGAAATTCTTCACAACAGGCAGGCAGACGCCTCTCAGGTTCTCCTCACATCTCATCTCCTCTGCACTTCTTGCAACAGGGCTGAGCCCAATCAGGCTCAGTCGGCCGCCTGGTGGGAGGCCAGAGGGTGAGGCCTGCAAGGCCCACAAGGCTTGCGCCTCCCCCTCTCTGCCCCCGCTCAGCTTCTTCACATCTTCTCTCTTTCTTTTTTTCTGTTTTCTCTTTCTTAAATACGTTATCACAGAGGTGTTATCACGGAACATTCTGCTACCAATTGGCTCGGCACTGGCCAGCAGCGGGTCTGCCCTAGGCCTGGCTGAGTCCACTAAACAAAGGGGAAACTTCTATCAGCTTCTTACAGAAGCTGCTACCGTAGCCCCACCTCACTAAATAAAACCAGAACAGTAAATAACAGGTTTTCTAAACTATGGAACATGCTGTGAGAGCAAATGCTGTTCCATTTACCTATGGCTTGACCCGTTGGTTACAGCAATACTGTTCCTGTGATTTTGAGTAAGATTTCATACTTCATAATGTCAGCTGGAAAGTACACACATTACAAGAACAAATCACCAGGATAAAGGTTTGAGTCCCTCCCCTGTCCCCAGTAGTACTAGAGAAGCAGCTGTGACATTTGGCATTTTTTCCCCTGCAGATGTGGATCCAGCTATTATATAGTGCTGGCTTCTGGTGGTTGTTTTGCTACGCCGTTGATTCTTACTTGGTGGTAAGAAGATCAGCTGGACTGAGGTACCAGAGTTAAAGCTCTGAATTGATTCTTTTCCTTCCAACACTGTCCGTGTTTGTCTTCAGCTATCTAAGTGTGTAAGTGAAGCTTGTACAAACATCTGGTGTTCATACGGTTACCAGGTAAAGATATGGATGAGTGGTGTGCTAAGTGCTTGAATTGCCAGGGCAATGCTCAGATATTGATTTGTGTATGTCCAACTGGCATTTAAATGTAACTGAATTTATTTAACCTTTGAAAAAATAGAGAGAAGATTGGGCTCAATAAACTTTATTGCAGTGAGATAACTATTTTTGTCCCTACTCTGCACCTGAAATTGATTCTCACAGCAAAAAAAAAAAGTTTTATTCTGAAAATAAAAAAGTAGGAGGGGGAAGTGCTGAATTTCATATAGTTCATTCTCCAGGTTTTTTTTTCTCAGATTTTCTATTTAATCCACTTCTCGGTGTTGTCATTGTTACGCTTCTGATCATATTTGTAAAGTTTTTAAGAAGAGCAATATGTTATTTACTGTACATTTTTCTGCAATGCCTGTAACAGAAGAACCTAAACCCTTTGGAAAGTACCACGCTTTAATGCTAGTCAGAAAATACAAGGTGTTTCTAAGTTGGTTGTTAGAGGGGCAAAATGACCTTCAGTTGCTAGTGCTAAACATGGAATTGTGTGACTGTTCCCAGATGTTACTGAGCAATCAGGTACTGGAGACATGGTTCATCTGGCAGATATTATCAAAATGGGGGTTTTTGAGTTCATTTCAGGCTGTGGAGGATAAACCTGATTTTGTGAAGTCCCATAGTTCTAGTCTGAAACAACTGGGACCTTCCTCCTTCTCCCATCCCTGTTAAGAACAACAACAACAACAACAAAACTGTGTTTATTTGGGCCTGATTCTGAGACCAACATAAACAACTGAAGACTTTTGGCACACACAGATCTGAACCTCCCTAAGATGGGAGCAGTATTTGACTCTAAAGATAAACATAATTCTCTGCAAATTACAGAAGGGTGGTTTATTTGACTGTTCGGCTCCCTTCTTAAATTTTAATCCCCTAATTTACACTCTGCAGGAGAAACAAAGGATGCAGGGGTTCCTTCTGGAGATTTGGGCTTAAGGGAAAAATGCTTTCCACCCTACGGGTTGGATGACATAGGACTTCTGTGTGTAAACCTGAACAACCGCTTTGGCTCATCCTTTTTCTGAGGGCCCCCCCCGCCCCACCTGCTGTCCTTAGTTTGATGTACTGAACAACAATGTGGTGTTGTTCTGCACGATTTCCTGTCTGTAAAGCTCTGTTTGAATGAAGGTCCCATTTTTATGTTGCAATGTGAGGATAAGAGAAGCATAAGGTTTGGTATCTTTAGTTACACCTGTCGTGTTTGGTGCCTGCAGTACCATTGTGCTGTACCACATGATGACGTGGGGCCTCGCCGTGATGCTCTGCGTGGAGGGAATTGCACTGCTTTACTACCCTTCTCTCTCCAGGTGAGCAGGGATCGGGAACGGGCTGTGAAATCATAGCACTCTCCGGTCATTTGAGTGTCTTTCGGTGAGATTTACAAACAGATGTCCAAATGTTGGGGTTTTTTGATCTTTCACAAGCACCTCCCACTAAGTCAGTGAGTATTCTAGAAATACCTGCCTGGGTTTCAGGGGGCCCTGAAGAAATATACCAGGCAATACAGGCACTGCAGGGCTGTGATACAGCTTCTGCTCTGACCCACTGTTCTCCACTCCTGGTTTTAGCTTTGTATTTGTTCCCTTAAATTTGAGAAAAATGCACAGACAGTGCATGGTAAAAATCAGCTTTCTGTTCTATGTGAACTGGTAGGGAAGGTCTGTGAATTAAAAGTTTGGCATGTTTGCTTCATTCCTTTTATTTTATTTAAGTTAAAGGTGACACAGAATAACCAAAACTGGGAAAAAGCATAAGCTGTTAATGATTTTTTTTTCTCAGCTGTGAAAATGGCTTGGTGCATGCAGTCCCACATTACATCACAACCTATGCCCCACTTCTGCTGGTGCTGGTGATCAACCCAATCCTGTTTCGGAGGACAGTGTCAGCAGGTATGTTCCTAATGGCCAGCATCAATCAGTATGTGTTATTTGACAACAGAAGAATACTGTAAAAAGCCATGCCTGTGTATTCAGTGATGTGGGATAGCTCCTCATTAAATCATAAAGATACAGCAAAGGGTGGGAGGGAGTTGCCTATTGAAATGAAGATACCATCCTGATGGGAAATTTGCCCTAGAGACACCCTCTGGTGATGTACTCAAGCTATGCTGTTCTAAACCTCTACTGCAGATTGGCAAGGGTGTTCCCATGTTAGTAAATTACTCTTGATGTAAAGTATTTGGGGCAGTGAATCACGGATGCTGAACTCTACTGTAGTATTGGTACCAACCTGGACTTTGGAATGTAACTTATTCTGCTTTAAAGATAATGTTGCTGAGAGCTGATGGTTGATGTAACTTCTTTAGCTTCTGGAGCTAAAAAATAACAAAATATGCTTGGAATTTTGTCACTTCTGATTCTGAGATTATGGGACAAATGGGAATTGTACACAACACAGGTGGGATCTTGAAGTTCCCATTTAATTTATTACCCAATGTTTTGAAGAAATGAGACTGAAAAAAAGCCACAGGTTCGATGCATTCTTTGCATGTAATATGACCCGTGCTAGATCTTTGCAGTACCTGAATTCATTCTTATAATCTTCACATTGAATATATAAAAAAGTAACAGAAGATCTTGTATTCTCAGTAATACTCATTTTCAAAGGAACAGTTGTTCCTTTAAAAAGTTGTTCCTATAAAAAGTTGCTCTTTTAATGGGAAAATACACACTGAGTATATATGTGTTGGTGCGTATGTATATTCCTCGAGATATCTGAACATGTGGCGTAGCTGTCTGTTTTTGCTGACATTACACCTTCGAGTTTTAGAGGTGTAGCCAATGCTGTGCACAATGAAATATAATGTGCATAACAGGATAGAATGTATTCTATTTTAATCTAAACATCACATAATAAATATATCATTATATCACCCACACATTATATAGAAGTTGTAAGCACTACTTTTTGTTATAAAAGAAAAGTATGTTGACCATAGTTTGTTCTATTTTCAGTGGAATTGAGAGAAGAAAAGCCAGCTAGTGGGATATCACTCATTTTAGGAATCCATAATGAATGTACTTATTTTCCTTTAGTATTAGGCTATATGTAAAATTTCTTGGTGATGGTCCTTCCAGCTTCTTAACTGCTGCTGGAGAGAAATCCATCCATTCCTTTGTTCCCTCTTTACAGCTATCTGTCTTCTAGCTCCTTGTGCCTATAACTAACAAGATATACATATATTAATGAAAACTGTATACTTTCCAGTTGCCTCCTTACTGAAAGGGAGACAAGGGATTTACACAGAGAATGAAAGACGCCTGGGGACAGAGATCCAAATCCGCTTCTTCAAAATTATGCTGGTATTCATTATTTGGTAAGAGGCGCATTATTTTGTTTTAAACTGCCTTTTTTCCCAGCTGGAAAGGACTAGGGACAAGAGTAGAGTCTGATGGCTTGCTTCATTTGTTTGTCTTTATGCTTGGAAGGGAAGGTGTCTAAGGAAGAAGTAGTTCTAAACTAGTTCCCAAAGTAGGTGAATCACTCGTGTAGCATCACAAGGCTGTGAGGAAATGATAAAAATGTTTAACCAACAGGAATACAATAACCCAAAGAAACAATAGCAAAAAAAAATAAATGGTTGAGCATAGACTAAAGCTGTCTGGAACAGCAGCTCCCCAGCACTGTGGGCTGATAGATGGCTTTCTGTACTCAAGATTTCTGAGAGCCTCTTGTCACCAGAAACATCACTGAAAACCTACAATAAATATGCTCCTGAGACTGGCTTCGTGGCCCTGACTATGATTATATAATGCTGTGTCGTAGTTCAGCCCGGATCAGGACCAGACTATACAGTCTCTCTGTCACTCCCCCTATCCTCCGAGAGAATAGGGGGAGATGATATAAGGAAAATGGCTCGAGGTTTGAGATAAGGATGGGGAGAAATCCTTAAAGTTACCGTTATGGGCAAAACAGACTCGACTTGGGGAAAACTACTCATTTATTTCTAAAGCTAGCAGGAAAATGAGACAGGGAACAAGATAACTCCCTCCCCCCATCCCTCCCTCTTCCCGGTCTTAACATTATCTCTACTACCTTCCCCCACCGAGCAGCACAGGGGGGAAAAGGGAATGGGGGTCTCAATCAGTTCATCACGCGTTGTTTTACACCGCTACTTCGTTGTCAGGGGAAGAACTCCTCACATTCCTCCTCTGCTCCAGCATGGGGACCCTCTCACGGGCCACAGTCCTTCGTGAAACTGCTCCGTCGTGGGTCATCTCTTCCACGGGGTGCAGTCCCTTCAGAACAGCTGTCCCAGCAGGCCCTCCATGGGCCACAGCTGCCTTGAGGCATCCACCTGCTCCGGTGTGGGGTCCTCCACGGGCTGCAGGTCGATCTCTGCTCCTCCGTGGGCCTCCGTGGGCCTCCATGGGCTGCAGGGGGACAACCTGCTCCACCATGGTTGTCACCGCAGGCTGCAGGGGAATCTTGGCCAGGAGCCACGTTACTGCTCCCCCTCCTTCTTCACTGACCTTGGCGTCTGCAGCTGTTCCTCTCAGAAGAAAAATTCTTCACAACAGGCTGGCAGACTCCTCTCAGGATCCTTTTTACATCTCATTCACATCTCATCTCTTCTCCACTTCTTGCAGCCAGGCTGGGCCAAGTTGGGCCCAGTCGGCTGCCCGGCGGGAGGCCTTGCAAGGCCCACAAGGCTCGTGCCTGCCCCTCTCTGCCCCTGCTGAGCTGCTTCACATCTTCGCCCTTTATTTTTTTTTTTTTCTGTTTTCCCCTTCTTAAATACGTTATCGCAGAGGCTTTATCATGGGACATTCTGCTACCAATCGGCTCGGCCTTGGCCAGCAGCAGGTCCGCCCTAGGCCCGGCCGAATCCACTGAACAAAGGGGAGCAACTTCTAGCAGTTTCCTACAGAAGCTGCCACCTTAGGCCCCCCCTCACTGAACAAAACCAGAACATGCTGCCACCCCAAGTGTGTGGAAAAAAAGTGTGGATATTGACTGGAAATAGTGTTATATGCCATAAAAGAAATCTCCATGTGATTGTGTGTGAAATTTCTGATAATTTTTTTTTAATTTTAATTTTTTTTAATATTCTGTCTTCCTCTATGAAAATAGTACTTTGGGTTAGGACAGAGAGAGGGAGGAGAGGAGGGAGGGAACTAGGGAAGTGGGGAAGGAGGGAGGATACACACCTCATCCCCAAATCCCTGCGCCTCTGCTCCAGCAGCACCATCCAGTGTGAAAGATTCCAGAGTGGTAACTGGAACTGGAGGCACTGGATGCACACAGCAAAACTAAGCTGAAATACGGCCTACCTTTGGAAAACACAGTTTTTGCTGCAATCTCACAGTTATCACACAGCAGTCAAGGCACTGGAACGGGTGGCGATCCACTCTGCAGTGACCTAGCGGGACGTGGTCACTGCTCTGAAGTGGTATTACCTACGTGTGTAACACAAGTGACAGGAGGAGGAAGGAAACGGTGCTGGAGTAGTAAAATGACTTGGACAAACTTCACAGTCTCTACAACTACTTAACTTTTTTTATACACAGGTACATTAATGTGTGTTACATGGCTTTAAAAGGCTGAGCGGGGAGAAAGACTGCCTTTTTATCTTCTCCTGGCTGCTGCATACTGGAGTGCTCTGGAGGGAAATGATTGTTTTTTCTTCAAGAATAACAGAGTCCGGCTTGGCTCGGGAGAGAGTTTTCTAGTGTGAAGGGTGGGGTAGCCAGCGGGAGAAGGGGAGAGAGACAGCAGTGAACAAATTTGCAGCCTTGCTTCCTGGAAATTGTTGAAATAACAAGGAGCAGAGATTTAGCTGGGCTTCCAGGGTTGTGGAAAGAGTGAGCCTTATTCTGGAGCCCAGAGGCACCACAGAAGTACATTGCAGCCTAAGGAATGGTCGCCAGCTTGCTGGTCTGGGAGCAAGCATGAAAGAAAGGACCAGTTCCCTGAAGACATTTGTTTATTTCCATTCTGTCTCGTTCTGGGCTCTCCTATTAAAAAAATAAACACAACTCTAGTGTTGGATTTTGTTCTCCTGCTAAAACATAAGCTTTAGAGTGTAAAAACTCCCTCAAAGGTTACTGTAGGGAAAGACTGAAGCAGTCCTATCTCAAGCTTAGGGAAGATGCCTTTCCATCCCAGAGGTCAAATATGAGATGCGTTGGTCAAAGACAGCAGGCTGGGGCAACATGGGGTAGAAAAGATGCCTGCGGATCTGGGACAGGAGGGCAGGAGGTTTTACACTGTGATAAAAATGTAACTGCAGGAAGGACACATGTAAACCCTGTCAGAAAATATGACATGGATGCTGATGGTTTCCTTTCTGACACTGCAGCTGGTCTGACAGTTTAGAAGTCATAAGAAGTTACAGCCATTTATTATAACCTTTATTTGATGTAGAAAATCCTCAGTTTCTTTCACAGGATGAGGTTTGATTATGTTTATCCTTCTTTGCAAACAGAAATTACCTTTATTCCAAAAAGTTGATGGCATTTTCAAAGATTTAAGAGTCAACTTTGGTTCTGTTTTGTGGGTTTTTTACATACATTTTGGAAATCTGCTGTAATCTAACCCTGGAATTCTAAATCCAGCTAGAGTTCCTACAGCCTTTTACAACACCCAAGCATGTATTTGGTTTCCTTATCTGTGAGTGCTACCCTTTAAGACACAAGCAAAAGAAGTCAGCATTCATGATGTTCTCCCATTATGGATCTCAGTTTTATCCTGTAATTTACTGTACTGTAGCTGTGCAGCAAGCTCAAATGATCAGGTTCTTTTTTCTTTCTTTCTTTCTTTTTTTTTTTTTTTTGTTGTTATACTGATTTCCTTGTCTAGGTCTGGACTGTCTGTTTTTTTTATCTCAGAGACCTATTGATCCCTTCAGATTGAGATTTAACATTAAAAAAAAAAATCTCACTCTCCTTATTAGTGATCCTAATTTCTATAATTTGAAAGTAAAGCATATTTTACATATACATACACATATATATATAATATCTTGTTCTTTTCCTCTTCTTTATTCCTCCAACAGCTGGTCATCCAATATCATCAATGAGAGCCTTTTGTTCTACCTGGAAATGCAGCCAGATATCAATGAAATGCCTCTGAAGAACATCAGAAGTGCTGCACTGATCACATGGATTATCATGGTAGGTCAGCCATGACATTGCTTAGTCTTAGAAATCACTTCTATAGACTGGTGGAACAGCACCAATGTAGTGGGTGGTGTATGATTTTGGGGAATATAAACACTCCAAAAATCAAAGAAGAAAAGCAGAAAGTAAGAGAGAGGAAGAAGAGATCACTGGAAATGCTTTTCGCATATAAACTTTGCCAAAAACATACCAAAGAGGAACTTTTTCTCCCATTTACTGGAGTATGCATTCTCTCTGAGAGTGATTGCTACCCATTTTAAGATCCTGAACAGACCGCTCCAATGATTTCTGGTCTAACCTTGCTGACCTCTGCCACAATGCAAGCTACAAAGTTTTAGCTCACTGTTCCTGAAGGTTCCCCTGTAAAATGGCATTTTCTGATAATTCTCTGTTTGTAACTAGGGTTTTATTTATTAGTGACTTACAAAGAATACTTATATCATAATATTTGGATAATTATCTGGAGTCAACACCTGAAAAATCTTTGAAAGCAATGCACTAGAAGATAGCTGTAAGATACTGGCCTCCTACTGTACCCTACCCTCTTTTCTCCTACTGGAGTATTTGACGAGGGATTTTTTAGAGGTGATATTGTAGGTTCCTTTTTCAAGAGAGTTTATTCTGGAGCTGTTAAATACCTGGAAGACCTGAGCATGCTTTGTGTAGTTAAGCCCCTGAGCTGCTTTGCATTAAAGGGTTAACGATGCAACTGGTTTGATACAACCTCCTCCTCTGACAAGGATCGAACACATTCATGTGACAGGGACCTTGCTCTTGCTTACCTGCAGAGCAAGAGGTCAGGTCCAGGAACTGAGCTATTTTTTAAATTGGGTCTAAAAATAATTTGCTCTTTTCTCATGAGAAAAGTAGAAACAGCTAAAGCCATTTACTTGCCAAGCATCCCATGGCGCTGGGAACAGAACTGATTTTTTTGGAAGTCACTTGGGATTTTCTTTTTCAGTGTCTCTCCCCATTTTTCCATCCCACTTTGATGAACATTTTCACTGGCTCAGGAATCTGCAGCAGTTCCAAACAGATCAATTTCTGTTATTTTAAAAAACTTGACTCTGTGTGCTTGTGTCTACTCTTATATATTTGACTTGGCTTCTAGTGAAAAATAGAATATTTGCTTTTGTGAATAAAAAAGTCTAGAGCCTGTGGGGAATGTTCAAAACGCACCAGGGGACTGACTGGCTAAAATTCATGCTAGAAAACCATTCGGTGCTTACTGTTCACTGGGATGGCCTCAGCGTATGGGAACAACAGGTTGTGGTGTTTCACTCTGGTTTGTTTGTGCCTGCAACGGCAGCAACAAACCCTTCCATTTGCATGCGAGTCGCATCTTTTAAAGACAGCAGTTGTTCAGTGAAAGGGAAATTGTTAATGTACTCAAAATGTTTTGCTGGCGTTGATAATTAAGCCTTGCTGGTGTAACTTCTGTTGCACTTCTCTTTCCCAGGCGGTTCTTAATCCGATGCAAGGCTTCCTCTTCACGTTAGCTTTCTACGGCTGGACGGGATGCAGAGTGGATCTGAAGTCACGAAAAAGAGAAATACCCTGGGAATCATTGTCCTCCTCAACTGCGGGTGAAAATGCCTATCCCTCACCAGTGAACTACCAAAGCAACATCCATGATTCAAAGAAGATCTCGGCAACTGACAGCCAGCAGACCGATGAGGCTATAAGCATGTTGTCTGAAGGTAACACTAGCGGTGATGACAGGATAACCAGGAGCTCTCCCATCTACCAGGGCTGGTAGCTTGTAGGTGCAGAATGGGATCTCACTTCTCATGTTGTCAAGACTCGTAAATCCACATGACTGTGTGAACCATTGTGTACTCTGGAATTAGGTTTGGGCCCAATGGCTTGATGTAATTTCCTATAAGTGGTGTATGTGTGAGAGAGAGCGTGGGAGATGAGAGATACTATGGTTTATGTCTTCATTTGCCTTATAGGAGATGTGTTAACAGGTGTAAAGGCCTGATCCTTTTTCATCAGGAGTACCTCTCTGCAAAGATCTGTGTTACTTACGATTCGTTTTCATCCATTTTATTTTAATCTCTCTTGTAACCTCCGTATGGTAGAAGAGTCTGACATTTAAATAAATAGACTGTTAATATGTTGGATTTTTAAATGTGTTGCCTTGCTTGCCTTGCTCAGCATAAAATTCCTCACTCAGAATTACAGCTCTAGAATTTCTGAGACACCATTTCCAATCTCGACACTCTGGTAAAACATCAGTGACAGCAAACTTTGACATAAGCACAAGTATCTCCTTTCTGTGTAGAATCTCACTGAGATATAGTCTTCTTTAGCTTGTTTATGTGAATTTTCAATTTGGTTTTATCTAGGGAGCTGCAAGGCTTTTTTTAAAAAAAAAAACAAAATCAAGCCTTGCTTAGGCTCCATAAACACGTCAGAATAATGGTTCCGGTTCACTCCTGGTTCAAGCAAAAATAACCCTTCAAACTATTTTTTAGTATGGATTCTGTTTTATCCTTCTCTGTACTCGTCTAACAGGATTATGACTCTTAGGGGCAGGTGCATTAAGAGATAACATTTGCAAAAACCACCTAGGTGATCTGAGTGCTCATCAAAACCAAGAATAAGTAGAATCAATAGTCCTTTCTTTGAGGTGTGCTCTATGTTATGTCTTCATCTGCTGAACGAAGAGATATTAAATCCATTCTCCTTATTTTCTCAGACACATACCTCTTTTGGTGCAGTGTGCTAAGTACCTGTATCCAAACAATTCTCCAAATTGGTTGGAAGTTAAGAAAAGATGATGGTTGTGTCTACCCTAGGCTTTTAACTTCACATCAAAAAGGAGAGGCAGTAGGATTTAAGTCTGGTTGTGCTGGAAGTTGTTTACAATGCAGTTTGACTGATGGCACGGTGGGAGCCCCTTGAGCCCAAGTAACCTCCCTCCCTTCCTTCAGGATGTGGCCAGGGCCAGCCATAAAACAAAACCTATTTTTTAAACCCTGTTCACATCCACTTTGGCTGAACTTCACTGGCTGTCCACACCTTTCTTTTCCAACCCAGTTCAGTCCCAGCTATTGTAAAAATAATAAATATATTGTTAAAGAGAGCTGGAAGATTAGTGCAGCAATAACATGAAGCTTAAGCTGCTGTGTTACTCAGAGGAGTCCCAAGATGGTCAGAGACACAGGATCAGCAGAAACTATATAGAAAAATATTGATTTGACATTTTAAATACATCGCCATCTTGAACTAATTGTTCAACACAAAGGTGTTAAACCATGATCTGATAATTATTTAGGCAGATCATTACAGAGCTGTGGCTGATTTGTAGCAAATCTTTTACATTGCACCCTGTAGAAACCTTTGTGGTTTTATGGCTTTATATTGCAGTTCTAGTTGTCAGAAATACTGGCAGATCACGAGATCCTTTCTTTTCATCACAGTCATTTCTTTCCTAGCTAAATATGAAGAGAAAGCACAGGGACTTGGGAGCAGATTGTATTGATCCTCATGAAACAGGGACCACATTTTTGGTGCAATATTCATCACAGCAGAGTTCAAAAGAGCAGGAAAAAGGCGGAGGTGGAATTGTTGGTAAACCCTTTCAGATGCTAGGGTGTGGGTCAAACTACGAAACCCTGAAACCAAATAAACAGCCTCTGGCTTCACAGGAATAATCATATGGCACGAAAGCACGTGGGAGGTGACAGGCTGCAGCAAGAGGCCCTGTGAGAGGACTGAAGGACTAATCCCTCCTTCCTTGTACTCCTCCAGGCATACATGGGACAGGGACAGCGACGGTGCCCCAGCCCCGGCCTGCCAAGGCCATGAGTGGCTCCTGAGCAGTGCCCAGTGCTGGGTGGCTGCTGGTGCTGGAGCACCCCTGTGCTGGGGCAGCCTCCCACAAGGGCTGTGCTTTGCTCCCCTCATTTTCTTGCTCTTTCAAGGTTGTCCTTGGGATGTGTGAGGTGTGTCTCCATATTGGGATGTCATAATGAAAGATTAGAACTCATCTGAGAGCTTAAGGACAACTAAGCTAATGCTGATGCACTGAGAACATGAAATGAGGCATAGCAGAGCAAACCAATAGCAGTTTTTAACTTGCAAAAGAAGTAGGTGTGAGGAGAGTTTCCTTACGTGCTGTTCTCAGTCTCTGGTGAATGTAGATGAGACATTCCTCCATGGCTTAAAAATGGGGTAACAATTGATTCTGCTCACGTGTAACCATGACCATATTTGATCTCACTCCACACTTTGTTCTCACATTGCCTTCTCCAAGCGTTGCAGGGTGTGCCCCTCTCTTCCCATCAGGAGCGTGCGTTTGAGGGGCATCTCCCGACTGCCCCCGCTGCCTGTGCTTGCTCTGTGCGTATCACAGGGCAGCTTTCAGGCTGCCACTGCTGGCTTCATTTTGGGGGAAATTAAGTGTGTGTGCTCTAAGGGTCAGTGAGGGCACACTATAGACGCTGTGTCCCGCACAGTATGGCTGTGACACTGACCTCAACACTGCCTTCTTAAGTGTGCCATCCATCTTCTCCTCACAGGAGCCTTGTGCTTATCAGCACATAGAAAAACATCCTAGTTTTCATTTTGACAGTGATAGTATCTGCATGGTCATCACCATGTGTTTTAATCCCCACATCTGAGTTTCCAACCTATGATCTCTTCAAATATGCTTAATTTAGGAGCGTGCTGGCAGGCTGCTCTGGTAGACGTGGGCGGTGCTTGTCTCTGGCCTGAATATTTGTTTTCTGTGTGTTTCAGACATGTCTTGGGTTAACAGGGGAGAGGTCTTGTCAATGCTGAAGCAGGTGCAGTCAGTTTTCATCCTACGCTGTCTGTGGGAGAGGCTGTCCTCCACATGAGCAGTTCATGAGCAGCAATGCAACTGTTCCTCTGGAACAGCAAGGTGTGACTCAGAGGAGAAGGAAACAGGGAATGACATCAGCTATTGTCTGATAAACTAAGTGTACTAGGTTTTAAGAGTACAGCAATTGTCAATTTTAGCTTATTATATTTTGGGCATATTAAAGCACAACAAAGCCTTTCTGGATTTATTGAATGAAAAAAAAAAGTAAATTAAAAAAGTAGTTGAATCCATCCACTAAAATAAAATTGCTCATAAAAATGGTATCTACACCTACAGCCCTCCATAAATTGCCTCTATTTAACACCCAGCCAGCTTATCAACTCCAACCATACACAGTAAGTGTTCCCTAGATTCACCAAAACTTATTTTTAAGCCCTTGGAGATAAAATGAAAACTTCCAAGAAAATTGTCCTCTCATATCTTGTAATACTTTCTTAAACACTCCTAGCTGTTCTTTGTTGGTAGGAGAGGACGTATGGAACTGTATTTGACCTGCCAGTCTCATACACTTAATTGCTATTTTATTTGGCCAGATGTTCAGGCTAATTGCAAAGCTGAAATGTAAGCACTAGTAAAATAATAAACTACTGAATAGGCAGACTTCTTGCATACCAAAGCTCTGTGTTTATGAGGTCCACCGAATGTCTGAATACCGAAATCCTAACTACATCTCTCATTAAGCCCTTCCTCTGGTCTTGTAGACGAAATACGTGGAGAAACCTAGAAAGCGACATGCTAAATGTGATTTCCCACCCTGCATCCGCAATGTAACAGAATGTGACTTGTAATTCAGAAGTTGTCCTTGTGTATTCATGATGAGAAGTTATCTGATTTTCTAAAATGTTCTTAATTGTCATGGATTCCTCAAGTCTGCAGTAATCCCAGATGGAAATCACTAAACCACAGAGTAGCCAACATAATTTTAAGACAGGTCAGATGATGTCTGGGTTACTCATCCTTTAAGGAGCAGGAGGACAATGTCTGTGTGGACATTGAAGTTGGCAGCTGAAGAAGATGCAGTCTTACTGGGAGAAAAATAGGGAGCACAGTCAAATCCAGGGATGCATTTCAATCTGTTTTCCTGAGCAGTTTGTATTCCCTAGGGCACGCTCTGAGCTGTATGGAAAGTTGGTTTTCCCACTGCACCTCTTTAAACAAACTCTTAAGCATTCAGAGACCTAAACTCATTAGGGAATTTCTAGGTAAAGTTTTCAAAAGGCTGAGAAAATTCACTAAGTGATGCTAGCATTTGAGTTTACACCCAAACCAAAACCCGAAAGTGAACCAAAGTGTTTTCTTCCATGCAGCTAACAAGAATGGGTGGCTTTCTAGCTCTCTGCAGCTTCTCTGTGCTCATACTCTACCGTATTGAAAGAGTCCTAGAAAATAAATAAATTTGAGCCTACATTGATCTCATTTTTTTTTTCTTTTAAGCACATTTTACAAGCAGAATGAGAGGTGAAAATGCAATACTGTGTTAAAGAGCTAGTAGAAAAAGGTATCTGCTGGTTATCTGTATTACAGTAGGTTCCTTTTATGCCCAAATTACTATCACACCCTTAGTTTTCTGCAGGGGGGTTGGACTAGATGACTTTTAAAGGTCCCTCCAACCCAAACTTTCTGTGATTCTTTCTGGAAAATTGGACTAATATAAACCCAATCCATGGAGTCAGAGGTGAAGTTTGTCTGTGTACAATCCAGAAGCTGCGTGGTGCAGTGAAAGTGGCATAAATGTGTAGGACGTGGGCATGCCAGCTTGTGTGGGTGTTCGCACAAAGCATGCTTATCGATGGTAATATGGACTGAGGATAACGAGGGAGAATTCCCAGAGGGGAGTTCCCTGTGTAGGGTGGGGAGACAAATGCTTTGGAGTGGAAGTGTCCTAACTTTCCCTTTCCTTGTTCCAAAAAGAATTACCTTCTGATGAAGGTGAAATGAGCAAGCCCACTGAAATAAAAATCTCCTGTAATGCTGAGTGAGGGATATATTCTGGGCAACTTCCAGATTAGGATTTTGCACACAGAAAGTCTCAGCCACAAGAGTCTCTTTAGGCAGAACGATTGCCAAAATTTATTTAAATTCTGGTGAAGCATTAAGTGATCTGCTGCTCCTTGGGAGTCTGGCAGACAGTATGTAGTATTTTGCAGTTCCTTAGCAGAGATACAGAGAAATAGTGTAAAAGTGATTGCTTTTCTCCTCAGCAGACACTAGCTCTCCACTCACCTTGGAATTTCTCCTACGACTTTTTAATAGAAAATCTTCTGTGAGAGGAATGCAGCTTTTACATAGGAAGCTGTACAGGGCTGGTTTGAATTCGTATTTCCTTTCTGTTCGGTTAAACAGGTCGAGAACCTGGTGCTGCTCCTTTATCTCTTGGATGTTGGGGCTCATTGTGTTTTTGAGTGGTAGGAAGCCTTTTAAGCTTTTAGGGGTCTCCATAGGGGACATTTGTCTCTTTCCAAAGCCAGCGCCGTGTGCTGGGTAGGCTGGCAGCTCACTACTGCCTGTGGCTCTCTCCTGTTGTGAGTGGCAGTACCCGAGGGGACTGTGGGTCTCTCTTTGTGCCCTGGTATCCTCTTGGGATTAGATTCAGGCAGCCTCTGCCCTCACTTCTGTGGGAAGGAACTCTGGTCTTCAGGGATGGAGAAGAGCTGTGATGGATTGAGATGGGTTCCCTCTCTCCTGAGGGTGGGACATTGCCATGTCTGATGATAAAGTCAACCTTTGTCAGCGAAGCCTTGTCCTAACCTAGTTTTTCACAAGCTTTCCTCAGTCTCCTGTGACCTACTGAGCACTTCCACACAGCGTAGCCGAGAGGGATGCAGAGGGTAAAGGAAAGCCTTGGATCCTTGCTCTCCAGATGCCTCTGAGAGGTACCCACCCACTTATGCATCTGTGAGCCTCCTGAAAAGTCTTCAAAATGCATAAAACCAAACACAGCCTCTATTATCATGCTTATTAAAAAGGTATGGTTTAAAGACATGGATTTAAAACACTGCGGTGGGGTTGTTGTTTTTTTTTTTGTGCAATGTAAGGAACCAGCTGTGTTGGCTGGGTTGTCCTTGCAGTGTCCTCCTCCCCTCGGAGGGCACCAAGGCT
Organism: Chlamydotis macqueenii; assembly: GCF_036417535.1. Taxonomy (NCBI): domain Eukaryota; kingdom Metazoa; phylum Chordata; class Aves; order Otidiformes; family Otididae; genus Chlamydotis; species Chlamydotis macqueenii. Next base: position 137,665,966 of record NC_141556.1, read on the forward strand.
CAGGACAGCATGGAAACACTGGCAGCTGTTCATCGCAGCTGTAGCCGCATGATAGCATCTGCTCCTGTTTTGCCTGCTGCAGCAGATCTTGAGTGAGTTTCCTTGAGGAAAAGAAAAAAAAAAAAAGAGAAAAAGCAAAACAAACAAACCCACAACACAACTCTCTCCTTAGGCTAAAGCACTCGACCGAGCACCACATTTTATGTGGCAAGGAAATGGCGTCCTCCCACCCTGCCCCCAGTCACGCGGCTCCATGTGATGGGGAGCACGGCGTTCTTCTCACCAGCCCTTCCCTCAGGGCACCAGGGGCCACTTGCCAAAGCTCGGAGGCGTTCCCCCAGCCGTGGTAAGTGCTCTGGGTAGCACCCCAGCTCTGCTAACGCCTGTGTCAGGCAGTCAGCTGTCCCCTCGGAATGCAATTACACCCCAAACAACGTGGCAGCGGCTGGATAAGCAGAGTTTTCCCTTGTTCTGGTATACAGAGATTCTTTTGCTATAACATTTTAATTTTAAAAAAAGAAATACATCACGTCTATGTTGGCAAAATACTTTTAGCTAAAGATAAAAGAATTTTTAATACATATCTTTAAGTGTAATAGAGGCCTTTCTCTTTTTTTTTTTTTTTTTTTTTTTTTTTTGCTAGGGTCTGACACTGGTGAGCTCTATGACTTAAGTGTTCAGGAGGCTGATGTGGAATAACTGAAAACCTGTGAAAGGCATGAGTTGGTGAGCTGATGACACAAAGGCAGCCACAAGGGTCTGCGAATTGTCCCTCTCCTCTCAATGCATTTATCCTCCCACGGGGAGCGGGGCGGTGGGACACGCAAGAGTCCGTGCTGCTGCTGCTGCCCCCACCGTGACACCAGGCCCGCTCCAGCCTCTTGGAGCCCTTCCACCGCGCTCATGAAATTAATTCTTCATGGGGCCAAAAGGAGGGGAGAAAAAACAAGTGATGCTGATCTTACAGCCCAGTGGTAGGAGACCTCTTGCCCCAGTTTGGCAGCATTTGTTTTTATAGGCAGAGCCCAAGGAGCCACGGCCCTGTGCTCAGGTTTCCCGCCAGGTCTGCAGGCCGGGTGCTGCCTGCCCCGGCATCGGCCTCTGTCAGCAGAGCTGCCTGAGCACCAGCCCGTTGGTTACGGGGCTGTAAAAACCTAAAAAAATGTGGTGTTTTTTTTTTTTTTTTTTTGGCACCTCTTTCAGGTATTAGTTTTATTTATACATTACTGGGAGACAAAAATGATTTGTATTGTTTTCATTTATTTTATGACAATCTCACGCTGTAGATGTCCAGTTAATGGACTCATTTTATGCCAGGTGAGATTCTGATTGAACTGATGAAACTGTGGGGTTGCCTCTTGTCCTGCTCCTGTAAATAATTGTGAAAGAAATGGATAAATATTGAAACTCTTTTGGTGGTTCTCCCCCAAATATTAATGCCTTTTGGTAAAAAACAACAGCAGGCTTCCCAGAAGACACTACTGAGTTGATAAACAAATATTCTGTTTACCCAAACTTAAATATTAATTAAGTTTCAACATGCAATTCACTACTGCCTCCAAATATCCTTCAAAAACACCATCCAAAAAATCCAGCAACATTTTCTCATTAAATTGCCATTGCTTTGGCTTCTCAACATCTTTTTTTCAGGGCCATTTTCCAAAGACAGTTGGGGTGTTTGGTTGGTTTTGTTTTATTTTAACCAAAACTCAAGCAATAATCTATTACATGGGCCTCCAAGAGGCTACCGTAGGATATTTGCTTGGGAGAAGCAAGTCCAAAGAGGAATTCCATCTTAGAAAAGAATCCAGATATGCAGCTCTTGCTGGGCAATAATATCTTCCTCAGCCCAAGACATCCAGGAGAAATAGCAAGGAGAAAGATGATCTTAATGAATTAGGTCAAAATAGTAGAGCAGAAAGCCAGATGTTCTTCATTCTCTTAAATTAATGTAATTTTGGGACCTGATTAGCTCATCTTCCCACCAAAGGTGGAATAAGCACCAGCTCTTTTGTGGTTCAGAACATGGGAAGGAGTGACCAAGTGGGCAGTGGTTAAAAAATTAAATTTTTTTCTTTTCTTCTAGAGGTGCTACTGTGAGTTCAAGAAATGGATCAGGGCATTGTGGTTTTTTTTAGAAGTAAGTTTTATGTAAGGTTTGGTGGGGAAAGCTGCGCATAGACTACTTCTTCTCTCCCCACCCGAGCACTGATAATTTCTCCTTGCTTCTCTGACTCTGCAGAAATGAAAACCAAGCAGAAGTGTGCTGGTCTGTATTGACAGGAATGGGGATTTTTTGCTGGTAAGGGATCTGCAGTGACGTATCTGATCTTCTATCAGCTTCTCCAGTCTCAAGAGGGCTGGTGGAACTTCTGCAGTGATGAGAAACGCTCCAACATCTTCAGTTTCCAAATTTGCATCTGGAGAAATACACCTGAATCTATTGATTGTTTGCAGACTCTGGCACGGAGTCCAGAGCATTTTTTTTTGTACCAGTGCATTTTTTTTTTTAACCACTCTATCTAGGAGAGTTAGGATTTTCTGTTAAAAGGTGATGGTTCTTGTCTGTGAAAAGATTTCTATAGGTCTTACTCCAGCCTTCGGCAATGTCTCTGTAGTGCAGCAGGCCCAAGTAGGAATGCCATTCTGAAAGGTTGTAGATTAGAAGGCTTGAATTATTTTTTTTTTTAATTGCTTTGATCTGTATTCCTTGATCAAGTCATGAGACCTGGACCTTTTATGTGGATATGAAAAAAAAAAAAAAGAGTGTCTGTGTGGACTGACTGAACCACAGGCTCTCTGCCTGTGTCTTCCTCTGTGGAGGAAGGTGAATGAGTGGATGATTAGACATGGTCATCTCATTGTGCAGGATTTTCTCATGATTCTCCCCAAACTAGCCTCTGGGAAAGAAGCTGACAAGCAGCCATTGTCCAGGACTTAAAAGATGACACCATCACGCTGTGGACTTTTTCCATCAGATTTCTGTTATTCTCCGATGTCTGAGATCTTGTCCACCCTGAGCATCCTTACTGACGGTGCTCTCTGCAGGGACTCAACACCTCTTTCAGCCCAGCTGGCAGGACGCCACGGCTGTAAGAATTGCAGAAAGTCCCCAAAACCCTTCTAAAGGTTTGACCTTTCTGTCTCACCCTCGAAGAAAACATTCAGAGTTATTCAGGAACTGCAACACAGTGTGTAGGGACGCAATGTCGACTTGACCCCACTGATTTTAATAAGCCTAGAGAGCCAGTTCTCAGTTTTGGAACTGCAGAATGGCAGTGCTTCGCAACTAAGTCGATTCTTTTTTTGTTGTGCAGTTCTTACTGTGCTGAATGACTAGTGAAGGATGGGGATGCCAGCTTTGTCCCAGTATTTAATGGGATGGATTTGGGAAGAGATGAGCAGAACCTTTTCTTGATCTTTGGTACTGAGATAGATACTGCTGATTTACACAGGGAGGCCAAGACTTCTTCTGTGAAGGCAGAAGATGTTAGACCTTGCAGCAGGAAAAGAGGATATAGCCGCTTTCCTGTGGTTATTAGGGTTTGTATTCTTTTGGTTTTGTGAATATATTCAAAAGAAAACAGAAAAAAAAAACTATCTCTAAGGAAGCAGTGATCTTCCTTCCTGTTGGAAAGGACTCAGCAAGGATGATAAATTCCTTGCCAAGTGAGTAATTCCTTCACTTAAGAGATTTCAAAGCATTAAAAATTACATGGAGCTTAGATATGAAATTGCACGTGCTCTTAATGGATGAAGCTGATCTTTCACTCAACGGGAATACATAGAAAGATGGTAGGGAAATAAGTGGCTTTGAGCAAGATGCTGCAATATTAACATCTTCCCAGAACAGCTGTAACAAATACCCTCTTATTGTATTGCACGCTGACAGAAGCGAGAAGCAAGTGTTTGCTCAATGCTTCCAGTGTTAGTTGTCAAATAGTTTATAGGCTAAGTAAATATTTATAGGATAAATAAACTACAATTTTAATTTAGCAGTCATGCATTTTCTTAAAACACACCTGGAACTGAAGTGACTAAAACCAGGATGTGGCATAGCATTTATTTAAGAAGCAGGTAAAGTGAGAGATTTTATATAGCGCTACATGTGAAAGCGCCAGCCCCACTGTAGTGGCCTCCTTCGCTCTCACGTTCTTTATTTTGAGAAACTGTTACAAAGACTGCTGGTGGTTCCTGGTCTTGCAAGAGCAGAACAAATGTATTTGTCCTACTGCTTTCAACTCGTACAGTTACGGGGAATAATTTGTACATTAATACTGTGCAAATTTCAGAGCGTGAACTGAGACAAGTGGCGTGAAAGGGCATGACATTCTCTTTTCTGAGTATTTGATGATGGAGTAACACGCTGATCATCAGTATACTGTTTCTTTTTTTTCTAGCACTTGACCCTTCCCAAATATCAGGTATCAATCCTAACCTAAGGGTTTAGGTCCTTAAACACCTAAAAACTCAATGATGTGACACATAAGACTGTGCTTGATCTGAGCGCTAATTCCATTTGAAGGCTTTTGACAGTGTTTTAGCCTTAGCTTAGGTGAATGGTCAGCATGCGTGGTCACAAAGCAAGAAGCTCACGTTTCTCATTGAATTCCCCACAAAGTACCATGGGTACCCCTTTGTGGAATAAAACCCAGCTAGAAACCACACAACATTCAGCCTGTTAAAGCTAAAAAGCCTCCATTGTATCCTCTGAGGTGTCATTGAAAAGCAGAGAGAGGAGCTATGAGATGGTGCCTGTGGGAGCTCCTGCCAGAGGGGACGACTGCAGGAATCCCACTTCCCTTGTGTCAGTCCATCTGTTGGACAGGGCAGCCCTCTTTGCTAGAAACCTTGAATGATGGCTAAACAGAAGAACTAAAACCCAATCGCATGAGCTGAAATATTCTGAAGTCCTTCGAAAACCTCCAACTGCTCAAGCAAGGTTGAATTTAAAGCCTTGACAGGGTCAAGAAAAATTAACCATTTATCTATATCAACCTAGAGTCCAATTTATTTTAGCTGGACAAACTTCTTCTAGAGGAAATTTTTAAAAAAGTATTTCAATCCAGTCTTACTCAAATTGGTGCCTTACCAGCTGTATAGATTTCCAATAAATGCATCACTGGGGGAAAATAAAACTGAACAATAAACATGTGATGTGAGCAGCCATAGAGGTGACCTGGTTAGAAGGGGAAATGTACTGAACAGAAGATGTCTGCTGAAACACTGGGAGAGAAATTGCCTGCCAGCCTGGGAGCTGTGAGCCTGGGAAGCAGAAGCATCCTCAGAAGCACAGCCAGCGTCTCTGAAGTGCAGCTGGATACCTAGGAACTGGAAACATCCTGAGATACCCTCAGTAAGTGCAAAATCAAGGAACTGTAATGGTAGCTTCTCACCTGAAAAGCTGAAAAATAGTCTGGAAAAGGGGGAAAACATCCTGAAAAAGCAAGAATTGGTAACTTTCATTGGATGTTCTAATTGCAAGAATAGGAAAAGTCCTGAAAAATAAAAATTGTTCTCAGAGAATAGAAACCATCATCTGTTGGCTGTCCCAGGTGAAAACCAGAAATTAACAGCATCTATCAGCTGCTCAAAGTGATGGTGTCCTACACCCTCTTATATAAGTCTCTGTGCTATTAAAAATGTCTTTCTATCCAAAATGGAGTCTCTCTCTCTCTCCTCCCATGCTGCACAAACTTGTCCCTTTCCTAAACGGATCTGCCTGAAATTTCAAGACCTTGGACCCTCGCTGGGGACGCCTGGCTGACTCCAAACTCGGTGACATGAGTGAGACTCTGCCTGTTGTTTTGTTCCCCCACTGAGCCCACGTCGGGGCTGGTCTGGTTTGTCCTCCCACCTCTGTGATGGTTGGGTCCCTCCTGAGATCTGTCAAATGCACCCGGTGCCACATCTATACGTGTAAGTAACCCATCATACCTGCTGTCACGTCAGCGGTAAGTTTGCTTCTCTAGTAACTTTGTTGTAACCTGTAATATTATATGCATATAATGTACAATATATATATACTTCATTGCTGCTATTATTGGGTGCTGCTACAATTGATTAGTGCTGTATAATTGATTGCTGATAATCATTTGTAATAGCTTGAGAGAGATGTATATTTTAACCATAGGAATACTTGCTAATGGTATTTGTGGTAATCTTTAATAGAGAAATTTAGAGGATAAAGCCTCCACGTCCTTGTGTATTTCAAAATCCTACAAATCCACGGTCGCCATCTTTATACACCTGTGGTCCAGGTAACCCTTTCGGTCATGACACCACCTTACACCTCAAGTCACCCAACCCCAGCTCTTAAGCACAGGATGCAAAATAGCCAGAAAAGAATAAGGAACAACACGCACAGAATTCTCTAATATCAAAATATAGCAATTTATTCAAGACACTGAATATGATCTGTTGATTCTCTCCTTAAAACAAATGAGCTACAATACACAAGGTGAATTTGAAGAAAGTGTGGGTGGGGGAGAAACAAAATAAGGGTTGATGTTGTTTCAACAGAACCTGGGAAATGCTGAAATGAGAACCAAGTCTGGCTGCAAGTCTGACACAGACAATAAAAACTGCAGAAGCCAGAATTCAGAATTTCAGTGAGTGGCTGAAAGAACATTTCTGCAATTGACAAAGAACCACATCTTTTAAAAAGGCAAAAGGAGGGAAAAAAGGAGGAAAAATTAAAAAGGGAAAAAGAAAAAAGAAACCCAAAAACAAAGCAGACCCTTACATTTGACAAAGTGCACTTCACTTGGCTCTAAAATTAGCTATTTTTTTCTTTTTTTTTTTTAAACAAATTAAAAGGAAATTTCTAAGATGTAGCATGGGGTTAATGTGTGTATAACCCTGTAAGTCAGGCCGTTTAGTGCCCCATAAGGGACCCAGTGTTTTCTACATAAAAGGTCCAGTATCCTCCTAACCCACAGAGTCGAGTGGTTTTTCAGAAACTGTCTTTTTTCACTTCAAGGCCAGTTCCAGACAGCCAGCAATGATAAAAATCCAGTAAGCCTCTCGATGCTTTCACAATCCTGTTTGCTCACTTAGGTTTTTCAATTTCTCTTCTGTTTACAAAGAACTATAAACAAAATCATAAAAAATACTGTATGAACAAACTGCTGCAGTGCTGTTCTGTTGCAGGGGAGCCGCAGAAAGGCACCGCTAACCAGAGGATGCCACCACAGCAGTGGAGGAAAGCAAGAGCTCCCGTGAGGGCAGTTCTGCAGGTCCAGGCTTAGACATCCACGGTGAACTACAGCCTGGAAGAGCGTCTCTCTCCCCATCACCCACCTCCTAAAGAAACCAGCCTGCTAGGCTAGGATTAGCCCTTGCAACTACATCTTCTGTCTTCCTTAACAGCTGCCCTCATTTTATCTGAAAACCACCTAAACTACAGTGTCTTTGAAGGTTTTCCAGTCTTTATGGTCTTGGGGAGGGGAAGAAAGGTGAATTTTCTTAGCTTCTCACATACATCGATTTCAAATCTGACGGTCTGTATGGAAAACTCTCTGGAGCAGCAGCAGCCTCTCTCCCACATAGACTTTGCATACCAACTGATGTCGAAATTTTGTTTCTCTTGGCTTCTTACCTCCATGTAAGCGGGCAGAAGAAAGGTGGTGTTCTGACAATTTAAAAAGAGGAAAAAGAAACAGGCACCCTGGACACTGCTAAGTTATCTACAGCAGCTATGCTGGGAACAACCACAAAACAAGGGCCATGAAGCCAGCCAGCGACATGGTGTCGCTGAACTCGGATTGAGCAACCTCGTCTCTTTGAATCCTGACGTCTGCCCTACTCAGGCATCACTGGATGGATGGAGGCGAGGCCAGAGCCCCATCTGTGCTGTCCTCCGCTGCCTGCCGACCCAGAGCTTCTGCGTGTTCTCTCAGAAGTGCCACCCAAAAGCAGCTTAGGAAGTAACCGTGTACATGCAATGATTGTAATGAAATCATTGCCCCAACTGGGCTTTATAAAACCACACAAACCTTTGTATTCAAATTCAAGTCTCTCTGAACTTTTTTTTTTTTAAGTAGTGACTTTAAATTAGTAGGTACACATGGTTATTATAAAACAGTGCAAAACTGGCAGGTGATCATCTACAGCCCATGCTCTTAAGAGCAGAAAACTAAAACCAACACAGAAATGCATTTAACACCAAAAATAATCCTTGATACCTTCCAGTATCCAACTTTTTGCTATAAACAAGCCTGACTGTCATTAATAACAAAAATCCCAGGTAACTGTTTTCACCTCAGGACTGAGTAACCCTTTTATGGCAGTTACTTCTTTTCATTCTTTTCTCCTTTCTAAGTGTGTATCTTTAAGAAATGCAGCTGAAGCTGGCAGTGCCTAGTTCCACTGGAAGGACTAAGATGCTGTGCAGACGCAAATGTAAAGAGAGGAAAACACAGGAGAAAAAATGAGGTACAGATTCCATGATGCCATGATGACACCAAGATGGGTCTTGGTGGGTCTTGCACCACTGGATGAGCACTAGGGCGCTGGTTTTGGTTTTGCTCAGATGAAATCACCACTTCAGCAGTCGTGGTCAAGTCAAAGGGAAGACCCTGCGCTACAGAAACAGGGACTTGGGGCGAAAAGGCACTACAGGATGTTAAGGGGGTTCTCTGCTTGTTTGCTTTTCTCTCTCTTAGAAATCCTGGCCCAGCCTGGCTAGAGAGGACACCTGTTTGACTGAGCCAGTTCTGAGGATCTGTCTAACGGCTTCTATCACCCCAAGGTTGCCTTATAGTTTACAGTACTTTCAATAAACTCTGCCTGTGCATCCTTCTCTGCATCCATCACTTGCTTTTAGAGGAATGTAGTCTTCAGCAGGCATCCCTGCATATGTCCAGCTTGCAGGGGAAATCATGTCCAAAGTGGACAGGTAGTGCTTTGGAAGTCTTTATTGTCATTCTGATCATTTCACCCACTCTAACTTCATAATAGTATGTAAGTCGAGATACAACATCCTTTCTCATGTCCTCACCTAACAGAGAGTTCTACGTTGTCTTCTGAGCACGGCACTGGGGACACCCTTAAGGCTAAACCTGTCTGGGCAGACAGTGAACCTCCACGTGCAGAGCCAGAGCTTTCCTCATAGCACGCAGCACACGCATGGCTGAGGGTGACAGCAGCACCAGATACCGCCCACTGCAATGAAGAGTGCCAACCATGGATGGACAGGAGCTTGTCAAGAGTCCGTTCTTCAACAATGACAGATGCACTCAATAGATCTCGGTCCAACTGGTCCCATTAAGTCAGTGGTAAAATCCCATTGACTTACTGGAAGAGAAAGAGCTGAGTGGGACGGTTAATGGAGGACAGCACTGTTCAGCAAGGCCAGGGGCAGCCCAACCCATGTTCTGTAGGACACACTGATGACTGCTAGAGGAAAGAAGATACACAATTGTTTTCCCCTGGTTACCAAGGATAAATGAAAATATGGACTCAAGAAAATGAATGCTGTATTTATAGTCTCAAACTTACAAATCCCTTTTAATATGTGTACATCACCAAACAGCCACAAAATGAAATGAGACTGTATAAATGGCTGGCTGTTGGAAGAGGACTCTCAGTAAATGACTGGCATTTATTGTGTCCAATGGCATTTTTTCTCACAGCACTTTCTGAGAGAGAAGAGAAAAAGGATACTGCACCTTTCATGTTCCTTGGACTCCGTGTCATTCTTTTTGCTTGAATTACACATCTGGTCTACATTTGGTGGCCGTTTCAGGCTTTTAAAACTGTTTAACATAAAAAATATTTCTTTTTCCAAAAATACACTGGGTTCTTTCTGTTAAAAGTCATCTTTCTCCTGTAAAAATCTTCCCCAGCACTGCATTCTTATATAAAGCACTTATTACACAATTTGCTGAAAGTGCCCTTGAGACGCTAAGATCTGAAGCATGGAGGATTTTTTTCTTTTAAACGGAGAGAAAGAAAGGAAAAGGAAAGAGAGAGAAGAGAGAAGCAGTCTGTCAAAAATTTTCATTGTCATGTCCACCTGGCTGCATCTACTATGGGCATACAGGGGAAAAAAAAAGAAAAAAAAACAGGGCAAGAAGAAAGAGGAGAAAAAAAAGGAAGGAGAAGTTGGGAGTGGAAGGGAGAAATAAAAAGAAAACATCCTAAGCCTGGGATCCTCCAGGCTGTAATATTCCAGCTGATAGAAAAACCACTGAACAAAAAAGTAGTCTAGAAAATAGAAAGTGTTGTGATTACAAAGTTGAGCATTTCATCAGTACAAACTGGTCTTTGAACGTCCTTTGGGAGAGCAACTGTAGTGTCCAAATTGGAAGGAAAAAATACAACACCGCATGGAGGAGGATTTTTTTTTTTCCCTTTTGGTTTATCACAGCATTTTTCTTTTTTTTTTATTAATTTTTTTTGGCACAGCTTTTTTTTTTCCCAGCCATCAGAGCAAGTTCTCAGACGCAAACCAAACAGTGCAATGCCTAGCTGGTGGCTTCATGCTTCCAAGGCTGAATGTTCCAGGTGGAAACCATTCCCTCCCCCTCTGAAGTGACTGTGTTTTTACTCCTTGATGAAGGTTACGGACAAAATACTAGACACCTGTGGCCAGGGAGAGTTGGTTTCACGGTACACTCTAACTTTGTTCAAGTTCGTACAGTTCTGGAGCTGTTAAGAATAGTTTTGAAGAGTGCTTCTCCCCACACATTCACTGCTGGTCCATTTGAAATTTCTTCTAAAACATTTCACTTTTACTTCCGCAGATCTAGAACACAAACCTAGAGAGAAAAGACTCAGCATCAAGAACGATTTCTGGAGGTGATGGGGAAGCCCCAGTCATACCCGGCTCCGCACACAGGCTGATCAGCCAGCTCTATGTTTTACTCTCCAGCTTTAGATCAGCCTGTCTCAAGTACCTGATTACGTGCATGTAAGCAAGGGAACCACCCAACATGGGAGAAAACCCAAGCGAAAGCCATGCATTTAACATTTAGCTGGGCTTTTTTTGGATTACAAACAAACATTTTGGTGGCATATCCCAGACAAGACTATGGGCCCCATTTAGTTGCCTGAATACAGCGTACACTTCCATTTCTGAACTACATCCAAAATAGACGCAGGCCTGGCAGGCATGACACAGGACGCAGGACCGAGAGCGGACACGTGCCCATTTGGAGCAGCTGTTGGAAGCCAGGCATTGCAGCATCTCAAACAGCACAACTAAGCTCAAGCAAGTGAATCACGTCGTAGGTGTATCCTTTGTTAAACTGTTTGAAAAACACTGCTGTAAAGTAGTTATGCCAGCCAGACATGTAGAAAAGTTATTTTAAAAAGCTGTAGAGTATGTTATAACATCTGTGTGTCCTTCACAAGCTGCTCATGCTACAATTGGGATTTTTTTTTAAAGTAACATTAACAGCAAAACCAGTATGAATAATCAGTATTCTTTATGGCAATATTTCTCCTTTACCATGCAATGAAATTTTTGGACACTGTGCTGAAAAATCCTCTTTCAGGAACTATTCAAGGGTAAACTTCTTCTGTGCGATAAAACTTGGCAAGCCCCAGGACAACTGTTTATTAGAGAGCTAACTGCTGTGACCTGACCTTCATTAAAAATTGACAGATGAGATACATAACGATAGAAATAACAGTACTGTTGTTCTTATGTAATATGTATTTAAAAGTCATTCCCATCTTCAGTAATGTTCACCTATTCTACAAGCATTCTTCGTTTCCAATGGGAACACAACCTCCTAGTATTCAAAACCTTCCAAAGCAGGAGCGTTCTTAATGCACTCCACAGAACTACTCATTTCTGTCTTCATTTGTCTACCTTTCAGTTCTATCCAGAGAAGGCAGTAGGGCATGTATGGTTTTTTGTTGACACTCTCCAGAAGAGTAATCTCCACCCAGCATTTATGATATGTAAAGCTCCTTACCGATCCGTCTGATGCGCTTGCTCCCACTTTGTCTCCTCTAGCATTCCAGCAGACTTCAAAGATGCCCCCGGTGCCTCGGTAGCTATGTACTAGAGTTCCACTCTACAAAGCAAAACAGCATGCAAACATTTGATACAGAAGTTCCCCTTCTTTTTCTCTGACACGTGGCACTACATTAAAAACAAGAGAGTGGTGGCAAGGAGGGGAGCTGTTCACATCACCCAACTATGGTCATCTCTGTAATGCGCTGAGGGTAGGAAACTGGTCTTTGAAATTCAGGAGAAACAGGCTCCTCCAGAAAGCAATTTACAGTAGGATTCTCAGACACCACTTTTTGTCAACTCTCTAACGGTAAAGGCCGAGGGAGTTAGGCTCAGGTGGTCTTTTCTAAAGTTTGCTGTTAATTCAGGCTGTGAGGCATCAGTATCCAGCACTAAATCTGTGGAACTACGATGTCCTACTTTTCTCCAGTGTATCCCCAGTCCCCACCCTGTATATCCTTTGTATCTATCATCCCCTCATCACAAAGTATAAGCCAGGTACATTGGACTCACAGCTGAACTCAGGTTGTTACTAGATAAAAGTATCACTTCTAAGAATCAACCCACACCTTTGCTTCACAAAGCTGAAGGCACGACAGGACCATATCTGTGTATGCTAGAGTTTCAGCACACAAAGAAGCCTGACCAGAAACGTTCTGGACAGTCACCTCACTCCACCTGAGTGATTCAACTGTTACGCTGAGATTTCTGTCGGCCAATAGGATCAGGTTCACCTTGGCTGGCAGGTCATACGCTACAGAGGTACATGTATTTTCCATTTAGGCTTTTGCTACTAACGGGTCATCTAAACCAGACGTGCATCACATGAAGCAAAACAGTACCTGAGTATTCCATATATGGACACATTTGTCAAAGGACCCGCTGGCTAGATATTTTCCATCAGGACTAAATGCTACACTGTAGACAGGCTCTTGATGTTTTGTTAACGTATGGATGCAGACTCCTCGGTCAACGTCCCACAGCCGAACAGTGGAATCAAACGAAGCACTGCAAGAAGCATTCAAACACAGGCTTGTCTTAATTTGGGTGTTAATGAATTTGTAGATTGATACTGTAAATGTATTAAGAGAATATCCCTTTTTTTTTCCCTTGGCAAAGTAAGAAATAATGTTTCAAACAGAAAAACTAATATTCACTACAGTCTTTACGTTTTTTTAATAACAAGAACTGTATGTACAGTTGTATGAGGACCATTTGAGTTTATCTAGGTGTGCTGTACATATAGGATCAGATCACTAGCCCTAAGAGAGCCAAGCTCCCTCCTTTTGAGATTCTACCTGCTATTTTTCAGAAAGGTCAAATATATATTGTCATGGATAGGATAAACGGTTCCAGAGAGACCTTATTCCTAATGGACTATTTAATGAATTAGCATTCTGCAATTCTCTAGAACTGTAGTCCTTTTCACTTTGTTTCAGTGCTATTTTTTGCTACACTCCATCTAAATCCCAAACTGTGGACTTACAGAAAAGCAAAGGAAATAATTGGTATTAAAAACAGTATTAGAAGAATAAGTGCAAGAAAGTGAAGTTCTTCCCTGTCCACTCCCAGACTAAGAAGTAAAATAAAATGGCTTCAATACAACTCCTCCCCAAATTGAGTACACCACGAACTGATTTGATAATCCCATGGTACTACCATCAGTTGGCGTTCAGCTCAAAGAAGAATTTTGAACAGATTTTCAAGTGGAATTTTACAGATTATCCAAACTTTTCTGTTAGTTAACAAGGCTATAAAAAATGTCCATATCTGCCCGAGTGAGTCACATAACCCTGGTCAGAACGCATTCCAAATGGCTGAATGGGCTGCCATCTGTCTCACTAAGTTCTTTCACTCATAACAACCGGATGCCGGATGTGAAGGTGCAATGTCAAATTTACAATCTTTTATCAAGGCAGCTTCAAAGTTAAATATCACATGACTCAATTTTCCTTCTTTTTCTTCTTCCTTTTTCAAATACGATTCCTTTCCCTTTGTATCCATCCCCCTGACTGAGGAACACAGGTGCTTTTCACAGGAATTGTCTGCAGGAAGACTGACGGCAAGATGACAGTAGAGTTTCATGTCAGAAAAAACAATCCTTCTTCTTGGTAGGCAACAGAAAGAGGTATATTTCTTACCTTGCTAACATGATGTTGGAATTTGGGTTGCTGGTGCCTGGTCCTGTAGGACTCCATTTGATAGTATAAATCTCTTTGCTGTGAGCCTGAAGATCATGTACACAGGTATCTTGCTTCATACTCCAAATCTAAGTAAGAGTAATTATGAAGGGGAAAAATGGCAACGTTACTAATGTCTTCTCATCTGAATTATTTCAGTTCTATGTTATTCTTACCACTTCTTTATTTAAGATCTCGACACAGATGGATACACATAAACATACTTTATTAATGCAGCAGTTTGGCACACACGTTAAAATAACCCTGTTCAGGTTAGAGCTACACATTTAATAGTATTAATTCCATAGATAAGAGAAACTAAATAGTTGCTGTACTGCCCATGGCCTGTAGCTGTGTTTTCATACAGAAGTTGAAGTTACTGTATTTAGAGAAGTTTAACTTGAAAATTAAGTCAAACATTGCAACAGCAGTCATTTTAAAGAATGAAAAGAAAGATTCAATAACTGCTTAGAACCTAGTCATTTTCTCTCATGCCAGTAAAATTTTCCTATTCCTCCTGAACCCCATTTGTTTTCCTGATGTTTTAACAACACAGATGATGGAAGATGATCAGCTATTTATGCAGTACTACATGATCAAATACTTCAGTGTGAGATAAAGAATATAATCAACAGAGATGACAGGTAATTCAGTACACCTTTTCTTCAGCTAACAGAAAACAAGATGAAGCTAATTCATAGCAGGGAAAATAACACAAATGTAGTCAATCCGTTTCAGAGAGATACCAAAAATGTGGTAATGATTTAACTCACTTGTTGTAAGTCTGCACTATGAGGGAAATTATGTGCTCTTAACCTGAATTTTCATCAGCAGATCTGAGTCTGCTTTCAGAAACATTACACAAAGCTTAGCCATATTCTATGGGTAACAGGCAACATGTTCCAAGAAGCTGTAGGAAAATATCAAGAACTCCAAAAACAGAGAAGAAAAAGAAGCCACAGAGGACTGTTTCCAAAGGAAAAGGAAGAAGAATAATAATTGCCTGAAGAGGATTTGTAGTCTCCATCACTGAAGGTTTTTAGAAACAGGCGAGGCCAGAGATAGCAAACCAACACCTCTTGTGCCAGATTCAGTGGTTAGAAACTTGAATTGTATCAACAACACTGAGTCACAGTGGTTTTTAAAACACAGCATGCAACTGGTCACAAAAACTGGTCAGGATGTTTAAGCAGAGCAATAACAGTTACTACAATGCTGCTTTGTGGCAGCGTAACAGACAAGGTGCTCTCCTTCAATCTCTTCTAGCCCTATCTTCTCTAAGTTTCCAGTTCTGTGAGTAGTCTGCAATAAAACATCTAGAATCCAGAGCGATGAAAACCCAAGTGGGTCTATGGCAAAGGCAGAGTTCAAGTCAGGCTGCCTATGAAGAGGAAACATTTTAACACTGACATTCACTTAGCTCTCATCTAGGAGTGCTGCTGCTCTCTCAGTTCCAGTTCTCACATGCAGGCTGTGTGCATGCTAGAAACCACTCCTGCTTCAGCTGTGTCAATCAGCAGTGGAAAGAGGAACCAGCATAAATCAACTGTCCAGCAGGAGGGCTTTGCTGTTACAACACACAGCTATTCCTACACGGACACAGCCTTCGTTCATTATGTCTGGGAAAGGAGAATGAGACGGAGAGGAGTTTGGGCTGGAAAAGCTCTGTTGTGAAAAGTATTTCGGCAAGCTCAGACTCCCTCTGTGTTAGCGACACTTTGCTGGTACAGCGCAGTGGCCCAGTTGTGCTAGTAAAGCAGCCTACGTTGTCTGCAAGCCAGGATCCAGATTCACTCCATCTCACTTCAAGCACCTAACAGAAGCAGGTACATCAGCAGCGTGGCTGCCTTAGGCTCCCCATACAGTGAACGGATAGAGATAAGCATGTTCAGAGAGGTGATTTTTGGTGGGCTCTGAATATATACGTCATGTCCCACCGCTTAGTCCAAGGCTATTAAAAAAAATAATCAAACATCTTCCGTGAAACTATTTTCAGAAAAAAAGACTCCAAAGGGAAAATTCCTCATTTTTATATTATTTTCAAAGTGTAACCAATAGACTATGTCTTAGCACAAGGATTATGCCTCTGTTGACAGGCAAGCAGGGGCATATATCTATGTACATTTAAACTATGACTATTCTGTGACAGTGACGTATGAGTCACTCAACACTTATTTGGATAGGAGGTCTCAGTTTTCCCAGTGGCTGTTTCTGTGTGTTCAATCTTTCACATTGGTTTTAAGAAATCGGGAAAAAAAAAGAAACTATTGTTCAGGCAGAGTTTTAAGTGCGACACTACCAGCATTCTGGAGAAGATTAAAAAATAGACATAATTTTTGTCTTTACATTTTGAAAAGCAATAATGGAAATTATATTACCTTTAATGTCATATCATCGGAGCAAGATGCTAGTAGCATGCCAGATGGGTCCCATTTGATTGCATTAACCTCGTTCTGAAATAAAGAGTGATTTTATTAAGTAAATATTCCGGTTACCTGCGTTGTACTGGGCACCCAGCAGAGGGCACTCAAGGTTTACACATGCAAGAAGTCCGACCACAAATTACATCCCTGGCTGCTTTATGGGTGAACAAAAGCAGTGCTGCTTCCCTAACATGCTATTTAAGTGTCATTTGGGAATGGAAACCATTTTGTGTTTGTGAACAACACACACAATCAGTCTTCTGATACCTGCTCTGGCACGAAGTCTCTCGTACCCTTTCCTCATACACTAGGATTTAAATAAACCCTCAAACCATACAGATTGATGATACAGCATTAAATTATTTTTAAATTTTAGATATTTCTTTGGTTAATATTCTGTAGATCTCGAAGATACAAATTTTCAGTTTTGGTGGAGTGTAAAGGTTTGTGGAGTTTATTATTCTTCGTACTGCATCTCTACAACAATGCTGGTCTCTCTAAATAGAGGTGTATGTGCAAACAAAATACAACATGGAATATCGAATAGTTTACAATGCTTTCTCTATCAATCTTCCTAGCACTTTGTAATTAATTAAGCCTAGTGTATTTCTTTGGTAATTAGTAAGTTTTCTGTGCTTTTTTGAGGGTCATATATAAGGAAAAAAAAAGCCTTTCACAAAAAGGGAAAGACTGTTCATTAAAAACATAAATTGGCTCAGGGTCTTAGTGAAAATAATCCTGGAAAGTATTTAAATTGTGCTTCATCCATTTTACATGTTTCAGTCACAATTAAAAGGAAATGTACAGATATTAGAAGTAAAAATTTGGATCATGTGCAAAATGCTGCATTTCATATAATCACAAAAATCACCAGTCTGTTGGTAGGAATGTACAACCCATCATGAAACACCAGTTTAACCACAGACTAGCTAAAGGTCTCCAAATGCACAGTCTTTCCTCAGTGGGAAGACAGCAAGTTCTGGAAGTTAATATCTAAATTATGGGTCAGTATATGCCAGCAGTTTTCTCATGAATGAAGCCAGAAAAAGTAGTCTTTGACAGTCATTAAATACCACCAGGAAAAGAGGGAGGAAATAGATCTTAAATAGATCTTAGTAGATGAAACTGATTCTAAATCTGAACAATGACTGGAGGTAAATCGTTCTTTCCTTATTCATAGTTCTCATTTACTAAGGAAATGAAGCCAGTGGGGAAAAAAAATCTTATTTATTAATGTGCCCTTAGTCTGCAGCTCATGCTACGTATAAATAGCCTCACTGTTCAAGCTGCAGGTTTTGCCTCCGATGGTGATGTAGAACAGTTTATCCCCTCTCACAGGCACTGAGTCACTCCTGAGAAATACGGTTTTAGGGAAGCAATGGGACACCTCTGGTGCCAGAACACACCCTGCAAACACCTCATCTGCCATCATTGTAACATACTGCTGTGACTTTATCACTAGCATTTTGGACTTCTTAAACTTACTGTGTGTCCTTGAAAGGTTTTAACGGGACGATCACAGCCAAGTCTGCATACATGAATGCACATGTCAGTGCTGCAGGAGGCAAAAGTAGTGTTGTTCTGCCAGTCTACATCCAGAGCAGGAGCTGTGAAGCACAAGCAATGGAAGGAACATCAGGGAACACAGCAGAGAAACACTTATCCCAACTCATTTTCCTCCTGTCACCCATCTGGATCAAATGGACTAGAAGCTAGTTCTTGTCCCATAACCTGCAACCAGTTACACGGATGATAGGGATGGCCTGAAGGGCACAAATTATTTTTTCTCTTGCATGGCACCTATTTATAAGAATCTTTTGCGTAAAGTTACATAAGAAGGGGCAAAACAATTTGCCTCCACCCTCGCCACTCCCAGCTGGACACTCCTCTTGTGCCATCGCTACCATTCATTCCTCTGTAAGCCAGCTCAGTGAAGAACCTGGAAGAAAACTAATCCAGAAAAAAGATGGATAAGTTCAGCTGAGTTAGAAAAAAAAATGTTCCTGTGAATGCCAGACACAACACACGGGAGGGAGAAGAAGCAGGTGGCCATCTTCCTCTGCACCAGCTTTTTGCAACCACCAATACAAAGCTAATGTTCCGTGCAGGCACACGTAACTGGTGCCTGTGTGCAACACACACGCTTTGCAAGAAGTGTGGAAAAACCAAGAACCCCACCCTTTCACAGGGTGTCACTGCAGACCAAAAGCATTTGCAGGAGCAGGAGGGAACTCCTGACACACAGCTTGTGCTTATGTGACTGCTGCTTGGTTTTGTGCTCAGGAGAGCGTTCAGCTGCCCTCCAGAGGATGACACAAGATTTGTGAAACTACAGAAATCTTCATTCTCAGCACACTCCTGGGAGAAGCCAGTGTGTCAGAACGAGAGCAGCATACAGGCAGCAAAGCTCAATCTCTTTCTGGCAACATTACAATGGAAGTTTAGCATTTAAATGAAATCAAGAAACGTCTTATTCAAATTCACTCAGAGAAACACTTCTGTAATACAGAGGTGAAAAGATATCTGTGCTGCCAACGCTATTATATTGAAGAGTGTTTTTTCCTGTTACATTTATGAACTGCAAAACGAGACTGAACCATGTCACCTTCCAAATCATCAGGTAGCTCTCTAAATGAGAATGAAGGGCTGAAATTGTTTCAAATACAAATATTTTTGAGAATATTAATGAAAAAGCTCAATAATTCTGTGTAAAAGGTAAGGAATTTCTACACTGCAGAAATATAAAGGAAAATTGTGTGAGCAGGGCAGATTACTTCTGAGATTTCCAGTGAACATGACTAAGAATCAGGAGACAGAAAAAGATTTTGTTTCTCTGACTGCCTGTTTGTCTTCATTTTTATGCTGCAAGCTTCATATTACTGTTTCAGAGCAACCAAAAATTTATCTTCATTAATAGCCATATGTCTTTAGGGCTGATATCCACTATGATATGTGTGAGTTGAAAAGTAATTTTTTGAGAGCTACTGGCACCTGAAGGGATGGATTTGCATTACAGCATAATTTGAATCATAAAGTGTTGATAATGAATACTGATTCATCTATTGGTGTATTTAATTATATGTTTACTGGATAAGTAATGACAGAAAATGGTCTGGAAAAACCAACCAAACGTGGTTTTTGATGCAAGTAATCGAATTGCCAAAGTGTCTCCAAAAACACAGAATACTAGCCAACTGCATGAAAACAATTAGAAT
Source organism: Chlamydotis macqueenii (assembly GCF_036417535.1). Lineage (NCBI taxonomy): Eukaryota > Metazoa > Chordata > Aves > Otidiformes > Otididae > Chlamydotis > Chlamydotis macqueenii. Next base: position 137,685,752 of record NC_141556.1, read on the forward strand.
GTAATCTAATAAAAGCAGCAACAAACCCATAAGAAATGCAGCTGAAATAAACACCGACATAAAAGTGTTACAATAATTATCAGTTAATTTAAGCTTTTTCTGACCAAATCTAGGTGTGATTCAGAATTAGAAGCTCGAAACTGTTAGGTCTCTGCAGGGAGCAATTCAGAGCACTTAGATGTCTAAAACTGGGTCACATAAGTACCTCTTACTGTATCCCTTACCTAATTTGTTCCTGCATGGATAGACATCAGTCTGCATCTATCAGTACATGTGAAAATTGGACTATTTCACTCCTTTTTCATGAAATAAGCCATGTGAATACGTATTTTGATCAAACGCCCTATGATGACTCACAGTTTTACAAAGAATGATGAAACCCTAGAAGCTACTTATCCACATACTTACATATTTGGACCATAAAACTTTCACGTTACGTGGGAACATCAATGATACAGAGGCCTTCAAGACCTAGACAAAGGAGTCTTCCTTTTGTACTTTAAGATGACAGTTTTGTCCATATGGCTGTAAACTAAACAGGTTGTTGCAAAGCAGCCAACAGTAAAAGATTTGCTATTGCCAGGCCAACTACTTCAAAGAAGTATGCAAAGAAGAACGCCACACAAGTATGCGTTAAAGGAACTGTACTCTGTCTAAACGAGACTTTTAATTGTTAGAATGGCACCTTTAATCCTTGTGTAGACAAGGTTTTCAGATTCCAGACACGGTAAGGAATTTGCTGTTATTTTGTTCTGGTGAATATGTGATGCGAGGAGGACAAGGTGAGGTCTTTGGGGCTTTAGACTTATGTGAGGACAAAGGCTCCAGCTGATTTTGAAGAGTTTATTGTTGGACATATGCTTTTGGCCTATCGACAATTTCCTTAATAACAAACTGCTTTACTTCCCTGTGAAAACATATTTGAAATAATAAAAAAATCAGCCTCTCCACATCCCCTCTCCAATCTTGTCTTATGGTCCAAAGACAAACAACAGAAGTAAAAAAAAAAAAAATTAAAAAAATGTATTAATGCAGCTGGACATTGGCATATTGCACTGGAAGACACAGTTAAGTTTTCAACTTGCTAAAAGGGGAATGAAGTGGTAAGTCCTTGATGCACATCATTGCTAAGAGAGCTGCACATCAGTGAACATGATTCTGAAAGGGCAACCAACCAAGTTCTGAATCTGCAACAGCTCATCAATAGTTAGTGATTAGAAGGTTTAAGAGTTTCATTAACTACATCGCTATACAGCACAAAGTTTGCTTTTTTGGAACAGTTATGACAGATAAATTAATGCCACAGTAAGAAAATCTGTCAGCAGACATCGACTTCTCCAAACTGACAGTTGAATTAATAAGCGAGAAGATGAGTGACAAAAATGCAGAGTATGGATCTCCTGCGTGCACGGACACACTTTCTGTCTTCTGTTCAATAACCACTTCCATTGCTATTGCACATTAGTAACATCTGTGAAAACCTGAGGATGAGAACAACTAGAAATTGAATTGAAAAGCATGTGCAAATGAACGTTTTAAAATGAGTAGTACAATGTATGTTTTTAAACACCATTAAGCACCTCATGAAAGCCTGCTGTATTAAAAAAAATTGATTAGTTACAGTGAGCACACAGGAAGATTAACATTTCTAGCATCAGAATCTGGAAAGCTTTGGTGCTTTTAAACTCAGTTTGACTATGCACCTTAAAAATACTTCCCCGTGACACCTTATCCAGTTTGGATCATGAATTCAGTCATCACCTTACAAGTCTGGTCTCAGGTGAATTTAAGATGACGCCAATGATTGCCTGCTACTCAAGATTACTTAGTATCTGTGACATCTCTCTTCTTGAAGCAGACCAGATCTACAAATCAGCGTCCAAGTAAGGTTTATGGTGCAGCAAGATTTTGAAACTCAAGGTTGGCAATTGACTTCTGATAATCAGAGAAAGCAAATACTGAGGAACTTCAAGTCAAAATTAAAAGCTAAGACATTCCTGAGGACCTTCATGCTTGCAGCAGTGAATGCAAGCTGCATGAGAGATCCATCTGCTGCTGTCTCAAGCCAGCTTCATTGCAACAGGAGCAGAAAGAGTGGGAAAGATCCCAGACACCTCCACTGAAAAGTCTCTTCATAAATCACCACTTGGTACTATTCAAGCACATAGGTAACAACAGATCAGTCAGCTAGGTAGACATGGCTGGTGCATAATTCCTCTCCTAAAATCAGTTGACTTTCAAAGCTGATTCTCACAGAACCCCATCTTTCTGAAAAAAAGAATAAACGCACAAGCCACGATAGACAGGATAATTAAAGCACAAAAAACTTGGTTGAAATTTCTCGCTGGCAGATAATTTTTACAAAAGGATAAACTACATTGACAAAATTAAAAACTGCATTTCATTTTACTAACAAGAGTTATACAGAAATTACCTGAATGGAAAGGAAACTGCTGTTTAGCTTCTCCTGTGTGAGCATCCCAAATTATTGTTGTCTGCAAGGAAGAGGTAAAAAAATGGTTAGTGACTGTTCAGCTCTGAGAAAACATAAAGTATCCTCACTGAGGAGCAATTCTAAAATACAGACTGATAAAATTATTGACTCCAGAGAGCCTTGTATGCTGAACAGCTGAAGAAATGGAAATCACTTCCAAATATTACAGAATAATAATGTAAGTGCAGATAGAGAAGCATCACCCTTACAGAGGAAGTAACATAACTACTAAAAATGGACATATTCTCTCCGAATAATGCTAGAACACAGCAGTACACATTTTTAATAAGCATTTTGTTACAACTGTTTCAGTTATCTTCTTCAAAGACTTTTCCCCTTTTCATAGATGCAAGTTGAATTCTATTCCAAAACTACGATACTACATTTCAAACAATTAAACAACCAAGTGAAATGTTTATCCAGCAGCAGAGTCACTTCTTGTCACCGTGGTGGGACAGACTGAAGTGTAATTTGCTTACTACGGGTTTAATACATACTCACAGCACACGTAAGCAACTCCCACAGACAGCTCAATATCACCTTCTGAGTGAACTGCCAATCTATTGCCAGTATATGTTTCCAGAAAATAAATTAAGAATGCCTCATCTTGCTGATAATGGATCATCTAAAGAATCACTGCTTTTATTTGGAACTTAATAATGGAATAATGGAACTACCACTGGGAGACAAGTGTAGCTGCATGTATGTCAACATTAAAACGAATAAAACTAAGCTTCGATTTTCACAAGTATGTGAAAATATAGCGATTCATCTAGCTTACAAATCAGGTGTACAAGCCTGAGCTAGTTTCCCTAGATTCCCTCCGTCAGTTGCTGGAGAGGAGCACTGTCAGTGCATCTCACTGCAACACAGGCTGTGCAACCCATCACTTTGAAGTGCCATTTTTCTCTCTGAATTTTATAAAGGAAGCCAAGGATGACATATATAAATCTAATTTTTAGACATCCTAAAGATGAATGCTGTGTATTTTCCAGCTTCAGTTTTAATGGATTTGTGCTCATCATCAGCAGTCATCTGTTAATTTTAATCTCTAATATGCACTCAGTTGAAACTACCATGCTTTGCTTGATTGGGAGTTCAGAACTACCCTTTTTTTGCATATTTGCATAGGAAGTCATATATATTTTATTCAAAAACACGTGTTCCAATAATTAGATGAGCTAAAAGGTGAGGTATCTTTAAGATAATTTCCTTCCTGGAAATAATTAGTTGATAAAACTATAAAAATAAGTGGTGGAAACAGTTCTTTCCTTAACTGAGAAACATTTAAGATGCAATTTTACACAGGCGGCAAGTGGAGTTGTTTTTTTTTTTAAGTAAAATCTTTTACATAAAAAAGTACACATTTATGCAGCCTCAAAAATGTAATCAACATGCACTAAAACATATTAAAGAAAAGGAAACTCTCCAGGATGCCTGGTGGAGAAGAAAATAATCTTACGGAATTCAGCAGTACAAGCTCACTGAGTCAGCACATTTATATTATAGAATAATGTATTTTTAAAACTCACTTTATCAACGCCAGCACTTAAAATATAATTCCCCTTTTTGTTCCATTTCAGGGCAAATATTGGACCTTTATGTTGACCTAAGGTGCTTGCAAGATTACCTGGAATGAAGAAAAGGTTAATGTTACAATTTGTTGACACTGCTGTTTGATGCTTAAGAAGAGTAAATGTTGTTTGACTTACCATCTTCCGTCCATATTCTTGCAAAACCATCATATGAGCCTGTAGCCAATAGTGTTCCATCACTCTGTTGGGATATATAAAAATGGCAAAGGTCAATACTAGATGAAATCTGTTTCAATGAACATTTTTCTGTTTTTTTTTTTTAAAGGTTTGTGCATTGTGATTTATGGGAAATCTGAGTCCACACATTGAGAGAGATTACACTGTGGTTTAAACTAAAGGTTATTACCGCAGTCAGCAAAGAAGAAATAAAACCCTCTAACATACTGTGAAATACTAGGCTAAGCCTTCAGATAAGAGTAATTTAATCAAAAGGATTAGAAAAAGAAAATAAGATATAACAAATTCTACGGGATTCTTCCAGATAACAAATATATAACAATTCTCAGACATAAAGAGCCTATAAAACATCAACAGATCATCTAAATCCTGACTAAATCCCAGTTCAGTGAAATTTAGGTACCTATACTTGAAAGAAGAACCTAAACATCTAAGCCATCTACATTCACGGTCAACACCTTGAATGCCCTCTATCACAAACAAGTTGCTTCCTATTTGTCTGAACAGACTCCCACACATGCTTAGAGGCACAGTACCATGATGGACAGCCTGAGAAAAGCTGGCTTCAGGGATCCCAATTAGGAAGAAAAAAGCCCAGGAATTGTAATCAGCAAATTTGATGTATTCTGTTGGAAGGAGCCCTTCACTGAAGGATACCTTCTCTGCAGCCAACAATGTTAGAGTTACTGGGCCAGAATGAGAAGAATTAAAAAGGAACTTAATTCTGCAGCCTGGTGAGACAGGTACTGTTGGAGTTGGGTGTTCAGTCTTTAAACATTTCTGCACTTGGATTAAGAGTGAGATTCACCCCATTTATCTCCAGATGTCCAGAAGTTAGCAGCTAGTTTAAGAGGGTAACCTAGTCTCCTTCTATAATTAACAGTATCACCTACCTCTGGAGAGTACTTCACGATCCCATTTGCTTTAGACTCTGCTCAGACCAGTATGAAGGCATGTGTCTCTGTTTCTGTTGACTTAGTCTACATGTCTAGTCTACATGACTACACTAGTCTACACACAGTCTACATGACTAGTTTAGATGGTTACATCTAAGGAAGATGAAACCTACCCTTGGTACCAAAGAGCATGATCTGAATGTGGCCTCTAGAAAGAACCTTTCTTATGATAACATAAATTACATAAACCAGAGAAGAACTAATTTGGTATCACCAGTGTGAAAATTTCACAGTGAAATATGATTAATATTGTGGTTCTAAATAAACAATAAAGGCAGATGGCACTTCTAGCATCATGAACAGAAAATTAGGAAAAAGCATAAAATAATCCTTTAAAACATATGTCCACTCCAACCCTCCAAAAACAGTGAGTCAGAGCAGTTGTAGACTTAACTCAAATGTATAATGATGTAGGGGGAAAAATATCAAAACCTAAGCCAACTTTACTGTGATATACACTTGGCTGGATCATCAATGAGAACAAAGACGCAAAAAGAGAAAAAGGAAGGAAAGCTCAGGGACTAGATGTACAGTTTATCCTGATTTGTTGGTGGTAATTCAGATTATTTGGAAAACTCAAAGTAAGTTGGAAGCACTTCAAGTGTTAAAATTAGGAACATTTCCTTACATTAAGTACTAGCCCAATGCAAGTGGAATATCGGTGATCAATGCAGTCTGGAAAGGAAAGAAACTACAATAGAAGATACAAGAGGAATCCCTATATGTTTTGGACAACTTTTCTCATAACTGTTGTGCACCTTTGCATGTTTTCCTCCTTCAATTACTTTTTTCCTACTTCACAATTCAGTTTTTCCCAACTATTTTTTCTTCACTGTGATATCCACAGGAAACAAGTAAATGACCCTCTTTGGTTTTATCTTTACTTGCTTTGTTAACCTCTGCTTTCTGTACTATTCACCAACTTCTTTCATTCTGTCAAACATAAAACACATAGAGGAAGTTGATTTGTGCAGTGTCCTTATCTTTGACTTCTGTGAAGCACATAGCTCACCTGTAGGACTATAATATTGCAGTAAAGATTAGTTGAATCTTGGTGTCTGGCCAGCAACTGAGACTGTATGTAACTGCTGAGAATCCTTTCTGGTACTTAATTTTTAATCTGTTTTCCTATGAAAACAAGACTAATGTGATCACTCTGTCTGCACTAATATCAGCAAAACAGACAGAATGCAAGTGATCTCAAAATTAATTAAGGTTCCTGCAAGGTCTTGGAAGTTCTTTTTACAGTGTTCAGTGGCAGAAAGGAGATGTGAAGCAGCCATAAAGCTGCTCAAAGACACAGCCCAGACACTGGGGATTCTCAACTATACCTGTCCTCTGTGCTCACTTAAGTCTTCTCTGTGCAGGACCATATCATCTAAGACAGAAGGTTTTGCAGGATAAAAGTAAAAAAGGCATCAGGCAACACAGTGCCACCCAGAAGGTGGGTAGGTAAGGAGAGAATGACTACACATGCTCCTACCAAGATAAAGATGACAATGTGAGCAGGTTTTGCTGTGCAAAGCATAATTCAAATGAGAGAGGGTCTTGATAGTCCCACCTCAGAAAAAGCTTTCACTGGTGCTTCTATCTCCTTATATGCCAAAATAGAGTAACTATGAGACGCAAATACATTATTAATCAGGCTTCATTACTACACAGATTCCTTGTTTAATCTTCATTCTTAAAAAAAAAAAATTTACCCATGCTCCTAAAATAGAGATATAAATACACCATTATTAAGCTTGAAGATGGCAACAGTCCTGGAAAATTACAGCATATAGGGGAAAGTTCAGCCTATTAGGAGTATTTGAAACAAGGGGTCAGTAGGTTAGGACAGAGCTTCTGGTCACCTCAGATATAAAAGATATGGAGCAGCAGCTGTAATTGGCTCTGAATTAAATTTAGACAGTTAAAACCCATGCACAGTCTTAGAAGTTAGCTTACATTCCAGTCCAATGAAGTCACATCCTTATTGCTGGGGACGTCGTGTCCTCCTTCTCTTATGCAGTGCCTCAAAACTAGTTGAGTGGAACCGCTGTTGCTGTTTTCATTGAGATTCCATATTCTGGCCGTTGAGTCTCCAGATCTACAAAAGCAATTGTGCGGAGATGAAAACTCCTCTTGGTGTCCCCCCAGCAAACAATGTAAAAACCTCTGTTTCTGTTTCCATTGAGAGAATATCACAGCCTTTAAAAAGTAATTTTTCTTTCCAAAGAAAAATACACTCTGAATACTTTTTAAAAAAAGTTAATACATATGTAAATTATATGTATCACCTGAATCCACATCATCATTTGCTTTATTCAGAAAAGTTTTACCTAAAACACATTTGCTTGCTCTCTACATTCTGCACTTCATAACTGAAGCTGGTATCACCATAACTGAGATAGTCTGGGGGAACTTTTAAATCATTACAACGTAACACTGCGGAGATCCCAGTAAAGACGGAAACGCAAAGGCTGTGCCCATGTGCCTCCCATAGAAAGGGTGCACAGTCCCGTTAGCTCCCAAAGGCTGTACTCCCCTGGCGCTGCAGCACGCTCCGACCACAGCGGGACAGGACCTGCAGGGCCACCACCTGCAGAGGTGCAGAGGGTCACCTCGGCAGCAGCCGCAGGGAAGGGGACCTCTAGCAGGGTGACAAAGGTGCTGCGGTGCCAGCTCCCTGGTCCTGCCTGGGTTCCCCTGACAGCTACTGCAGGAGGTGAACGTAGGGCTGCCTTCAATTTGGCTGCGGCCCTTTCATAAGGTGCTTCCGTTCAGGACAGACCAGAACACAGCCTCTGACAGCAGCTGTTTGCAAAACAGCCTCTTGCAATGAAAACAAACTAGAGAATCTAAAGATTAGGAAAGCAGAAAGGTAATTTAAATTAATTTTAAAAATTCATCTTAATTTCATTTTTTAAATTCATGTCTACAGGGTCCTTTTGCTGTCTGGAGCTTGGCTGCTTAGCTCACGTTGTCCGAAATAGTGGCAAAACAACTATTGACGTAATAGAGCAAGACAGAGACACCATCAGGATTTTAATCTATTTTATAGAACAAATATTTTTGAAGCAGATGGTTTTACTGCAGACTGAAACGTCTGATTCTGTCTAGAAAATATTGTGAGAAGGAAGCGAAGAGTTTATCATAATTTGCTTGTAAAGAATATATTTCTTTTCACAATATTGCTTACAATGAACAATGTCTCTGAGGTCAGAAATCAATTAGCAATGGGGTGGAAGATACTATGCTTTCTAGTTTATTGGGATTTGTCTCTCACTCCCCTTCCCCTCTTCTTTAAAAAGAATCAGTAACAACAACAACCAAAATAACCAAAGTACCCTGGACTGCTTGCTATGTCCACAGGGTAATTTTCATTTACATGCAGTAAGTCGAATCCTGGAGCAGAACTAGGATCTCATATTCCCAAGAATTTATACAGTCAAGATGAAATTTCATTATCAATATTCCTGATGTGTTAGCTTTTTCTTTTTTAAAATTAATGACTAAAACTTCCTTTCCTATACACTAACAAGGACAAAAAGACTAAAAACCCGAGATCCATTTTTGCTTTATTTTACTGAAAAGGAAATCCATAACAAGAGAATATTAATTTTTCTTCTAGTCTACTAATAAAACATTTAAATTATCTATACTAAAAGTACCAGATAAATTTTAAATACTTCACACACCTTTGAGTGAAAATATTGACCAATCGAGTATCAAACTTAACTGATCTCTGTGTATTATTTTACCGATAATTTAGTCAAATTTTACATGAACAACAGTTCAACTGTAAAAGCAAAACCCTCTGTGCCTGTATCAGTGGCTCTGAGCTCTGCTGGGTCATGGCACGCCCGGGGAATGGGCCCCGTCTCCTCCAAACCCTTTGTGTCACGCTGAGATGTGGTGGCTGGCCAGGGCTCTGCCAGCCTAACAAGCTACTGCTATACAACCATTCTTTCATTTTTGGCACAAATCTTTCACTTTAGTGATTAAGAAATAATTTGAATCAGGATAATTTCTGCCACCATACAGAGCTGTGACTGTACCTCCTTATTCCTTCGGAGGTCTGGAAAATGGAACAACCATTTTTCACAAGTAGGCCAGAAAATTAATGAAGTTAATCACGATGCTCAGAAGGAACATTTTTAGTTGTGAAAAATTTACAATAACGGGAACATGTGTCTTTCATAGGCTTGGGTTATTGGTTAACATGCTTAACAGGAAATTCCTTGAGTGCTGGCTTCTCCACTATATAGGACTCTGGGCCAGTCCTCCCCTCATTGCAATCATCCAGTTTGTTATTGGACCCTGTGAATAAAGTACTCAGCCACTTGGCTATCAAGCACAATATCCTATTTGCTAGTTCTAAAAGGGTTATGTTTTGTTTTTCAACAGTTTTATTTAGTCAGTTTTCTGGCGATGCTTGGGCAATCTTATTTTCCAGTATTTTAATTTCGTTTTTCCATTTTCTTCTTCCTAAGGCTACATAAGCTATTATGTGTCCCTGCAGAGAGGCTTTATAAGCCTACCAGTGTGTGGCATGGGTATTTGTGTGTCTTCCCTTTTGTTGCTGAGGAAAAAAAAAGAGTATTCTTGGCTGTGGAAAGTATTCTGATTTCTGTTGAATGATTCAGTGAACCCTGTCTTATTAGAGGACCATAGTTCAAGCACAATTCAGAAAGATATTTAATCTCCTTAGCCCACAGAAGCATTCCTATCTGCATGAGAAAGCAGCTCATTTCAACATGCAAGTCATGAACACTTGAGTAATAGGTATACTGTTCTGCGCTGTGCTAGAGTACTGCCAAATTTTAGGAAGGCTAGTTCTGAAAGAATTTTATTTCATGCTCTCCAGTCCCGGTATAATCGTGAATCAAGGTGGACAAATGTTTGCAGGATTTTATTTGTGACATATAAAATCCCGATTCCGTAACTGGCAGCAGAGAGGTTACAACAGCTGCAGTTGGGTAAAGAAATCTGCAAATAGGTGTTGTTGAACCTTCGCATTTCTCATCTTCAGCTGCAAGTCTTATAATCACTGTTATTTTGATATGCAAATATTGCTAATGTGTATTCAACACTTCTGGCTTGAACAGGTTACACTTTCTGTTATTGTATTTTACAAGAGATTATTAAAAGCATAAAGGGAATAAAACTCCTCCTCATAATTTACACACCTAACTTCTGCTTATAAAGCAGGTCTCTTAAAGTAAGCGCTTACGTGTCCTAGGCAGTCCGCAGAGGGAAGTGCCTTGCAGGTACCCAGAGGGAGATCTCCGTCCCGCTGATTCTACAACACTGCTACCTGCCACTGGCTCTTCCAGGAGACCTCACCCAATAGCTGACTGCTTGACACTCAGGGATTTAATGCAATGAGGAAACTGGCCCCAGTAAAGTCACCTGCTAACGAATAAGCACTTACAGTTAGCAGAATTAACACTGGCCACTGACTAGGGTGTCTGAAATGAACCCCCTCAATCTGACAATTCAAAAGGATTATTCAGAAAGGTAATTCACGATGGATCCTAAACCACTGATATGAGGAATACAGTAACTCAAAGCATTACATAAAACCCAGAGATGATGACAGGAGATGGCCTAGAAACGTCCTTTCTTGCTTCAGAGAGACACAGCCATAACTGAAAGATCTTGGACAACAGCTTTTATGGCTCACTATTTTGCTGACTAGGGAGAGCGAAGGTGCACAGAGCACTCTGCAAGAGACAAAGTTCCCCTGTGTGAAAGAAGCTGGTACAGATCAGCAAACATAAGCAAAGAAACCTGCCATTGTGTTTTGGGAATGAGGCCAGGTCCCTCTGCTTCACGGCGACAAGAATTACTTGAAGGGCATGGCTGGATGTAGCAGAACAGAGCATGCACTCGGAAGCTGCAGCTGCGGACAGAGAATCCTAAATTCAACTAGTAAAGCTTTTGGAGTTCAAGGCTGTGGCAACCTTGACATTCACAGTCCACCCACTTCTGTACTGGGAAATTCAAGTGTGTTCAGGAACGCTCTGGGTCACTGGACCACAATCACCTATGCTAGCAAACCAGTGGGTTACTCCCTAGCCAGCCTCTGGTCTGTTTTAATTAGCAGTCTTGCTCAGGGTCCTGACATTCTCTCTGAATAACTCCTGGACATGGCTTGGCGGTTACAATGGTCCAGGGACAATTCCCAATGTGCAGTTTGTTTGGCAGCCAGGACAGTTTGCTAGCACAGACACCGGCCATTCTGTGCCAGCTGGCCTCAGTGCCTAGGAATATTCCCAGGCATGGTCAGTTTACTAATGCGGACGTAGCTGTAATGGGTTTCTGCACTATCCAGGGGACATTACCATCTGTAATAATTTAGATGTGTCATAAAATTAAAACTTAGATACTGAAAGATACCTCATGGAAGAAATCAGTCTTTGAAGAAAAGGACAATTGGATTTTAAGAGCAAAATTTGAATTATGGCTGGGAATGGTCAAATCTTCACATTTGGCCAAGGCCCTTACTTTTTTTTTTTAACTTGTCCAAAACAAAATATGCAATTATTTGCTTTGGAATGTTGATTTCCTTCATAAAGGGTAATTAATCCTCTTACACGGCTGTATGTATGCACTTTACTGTACTATTACAATGCTTCCGTTCATAACAACTAAGCATTCTTCTTACAAGCACCTGGGGACAGTCACGCCTTTGACAGCCTTTACTGCTATCGCCAGTCTCCTCCATCCTCCACTTTAAGGGTTATGGGTGTGGTGGAAGAGGAAAAGCAGCTGCAGAGTATATTTTTTCTGGCTATTTCATCAGAGAAATTCCTGTCTCCACTGTTGTGTTTGTTTTCTTTTTTTTTTTTTAACAGCCCTTTGCAAAGTCCAGAGAGTACATATTCCTGTGCTAGCCTTCACACCCTAAAAATATCATAGCAATTGAGTAGATGGGACATAAAATATCAAGATCCATTTCTATCAGTGGGACTCTCATCAAATCTGGAAATCAATGCTCTAGTTTTGGGTAATCCATTCTACAAACAAATCCCCTTACCAAGCTTGCTTCAGATTAGTTGTGAACCTGCATTATTCTTTTAGCGCTTTGAAGATGACATCAGGTTGCTGTCTAAACTGCTGCTAATTGTTAGAAAAAATTATTGCTTGTATAATAAGACTTGAAGAAAATACTTGGCCACAAATTGAGATTCAATTGTGCTGGATGCTTTATAAAGAGAACAAATGTGTTATTTCCTTTATTTAATAGTTAGGTTTCGATATGTATTTTTAAAGAAGACAACAGATGGGTACAATCAGGCAGATGGGAACACAGAAGAAAACTATGGACTGGGCAGCACAATATGGCTATTACAGAATCTAACAATTCAGTGTTCGCACTAATTGCAATTTTCTTTTTACTCTGTAAAAGACAAACAGAATTGCAGCATAGTGTAGATTTCGGGGAATTTCTACCCCTCGTTTAATTGGTGTCATAATATATAGTTTACCTGTAGGTGCTAGCTTGCACTATTATTATATCTCAAATGCTTCTTTGTGCAGACACTCAGCTCTCTTCCTTCAGTTTCATTTCCTTCTGTGCGTTCTGTGCCATTTCAGTCACGCAAGCTTCATCAAGCACTCACTGCTGTGTTACATGAAAGCTAACTGCATCACATATTTGTTTCTTGTGAGCAGGGTAAAGTCTGATCAAGATGCACATGGTTCTGAACTATTTGCATTTCCATCGCATCGCCATTGATCTGTGTGAGACACAGCACCTGACTGTACTTTCTAACCATGCATGTATTTATGTGCTTCCAAAATCAGAAGCAAAGCTTATTTCTTAATAGATATACAGTTCTTTCTTAAGACAGTTCTTTCTTTTCTTTAGGCAAAGCTTAACTGAAGTGATAGTGAGATGGTACTCCTCTATCTTAGACATCTGACTAACGGTTCTGATTATCATCCTCCAAGTTTACCTGAAGCTGTGTAAGATATCACTGTCCCTGGGATCCACTTACCAGTGCTTAGCACACTGCAGCAAAGTTCAACACCCACAGGTCCCCCTGCCACTGCAGCATGCGCTCTGGTTTATTGGATGGTGCACAGCTTAAACTACCCACACGAGGACTGTGAACCACAGATCCCAGGGAAGCCGTACAGTACGGCACACGCTGGCAGAGAGGCAAGTCAGATACCGGGAAGTAGTTACCAACGCTAAAGCCAACAGATGAGGTCTGAGCACCTGTACTTAGGCGTCTTAACTCCCTGTGTAATGAGTTGAGACATGTAGGTACCTGCAGAGGGACACAGCACTTGAGCAGATGCCTAATTTCAGCTGTGCAGATATTCTCCAGAATAAAGCAGCATCTTCACTTCATCTCAGGCGCCACCAGGTGTCCCTAAAGAATAATTCTGCATGGTATCCTTTCTCCCCACCGATTTTCCTTTAGATAATGTGGGTGTGCTACCTGATCACCTGAAGACTGTTCTCCATAGAATTCAAATAAATACCACAGTGGATAAGTTTACTATTAAAAGGTATATTGTTTAGGAGGATAGGGCTGAAGGAGATCTACTGTGTCAACAAACACAGTCCCTTCATCTGAATGATCCTAAAAAAAGTACTTGCGAGCTGTTGATCTCAAGTTTGCCCCCACTATGGGAAAACTCTTCCCTATTTTATGAAACCTTCTCTAGATTATCATCTTTACTAAGAAACAACCATGAAAACAATTTAACGATGTTAACTAAATTCTTCCTAGTTTTTGAGGTTTCCTCCACTATTAGGTTATGATTTAACATTATCGACGGATGGTCAAAGCATTTAGGCAAATATTGACAAGTTAGAGAAGTACAGGAGCATGTCGGTTCAGAACTATTTGACGCTGATTTACAAATCATTATGTAGGCAGTAACATTTTGTGAACATCACAGATTCTTTGCCTTCCCTTGAGTCATTTTTTTTCGTTGAAAATATCCTCTCAGATTTGGGCCAGGATGATTAAGGAACGTCATATGCTACAGGCCTTCCACACTTGTCAATACTAACATTGATTTATTTATACATTAAATAAATCTTTTTTTACGCCTCACTCAACTGTATGCTGGGAAGAGGAAAATCTTTGTGAAATAACTGTTTTATGCTTGCCTATTTTAATTGGAGATTGATCTTAATGATCAGGGCTTCCCTTCTTAACAATAATTACTTGGGTTGGAGCGTTGCTAGGGGTAAGTAATACTGCCAAGCAGTATTGCCTGAGACACTAGAAAACTGAGTGGGTAGAGGAATACGGTTAGCAGGAAATACAGCAAATACATGGTGTAGGAGTGTGGCTGCTATTACTGCTCTTGTACGTATCATGGCACCACCCAGAGACTCACCACAAACCAGAAGACCCACTGAGCCTATGGAAAAAAACAGCTGAAAACCAAAGTTTTTAATAAAAAGCCCCTACATACAGTTTTTGCAAATTCTACTGCTACAGTCATTTAAAATTAATAAATGAAGATACATAGTGCTACAGATGGTAAAAGTACTATCAGGCCTGGACATTACAGAAACAAAGCTTTTTCTGAACGGAATCGGTTTTCTAAAAATCCAGTTTGTTGTCTGAAATCATTCTTTGGAAACTCCCTTAGAGATCTCATGCTGTTTATCCAATCTGATATTTCTTTTTCCTATTTTTTTCTTTTCTATTTGCACTCCAATTCCTCATTCTTCCATATTAACGCAGCAAAGATAAGAAGACTATTCCGACGACCTTGCAAAAAGTTTTTTCCTTGTAAGAAATGCATGCTTATACTGCTAAGCAATTTTAAGCGATGAAGACCCATTTCTGTTCTCTAACTAATAGCAGCTGTCCTCCATGTTCCCAGCTAGACTTCTTAAATTTAGCGTTCATTTTAAGGTTTAATTTTAAGTATGAACAAACACAGATTCCACGAGTGTCCATATATAGCTCTCAGGGTATGTTTACATTAGCATTTCTTTGGATCAAACCCACTTTTTGTAAGTCAATCTCCTGATCGTCCCACTTTGGTTGTCATTGCTGAGCAGTCCTGCAGAACACAAATTAGACTCCTAAACACTAAACCAAAACATGCCCTCAAATCACTCCTTAATGTTCGGCTCATTGGACAAAACTGGCTCCAGCCTGAAGCTCCCCTACCCCATACAATGGTGACATAAGGCCCTCACACAATAGTTTTTCCTTTACAGTTCTACTCATTTGTCCACCACGTTAAAGCAAATGTAGCTAAAAAGAACTTTAGTTTAGAGTCTCTACACTTTTAAATAGAAAACTTGGATGCCAAAGACTTTCTGAGACCCCAATGTGAACCATTAACTAAGAGCAGTAGATTACATGAACTTCAAATACTCTGAGAATTATCCGCAGTTACTTTAAAAATCTTAAAAAAAATTTATGCGTATTCAGGCGCATAGTGTGCACATCTTAAATGTGCAAACGCTTCATATTCTGTATACTTCACTCCTACATAGGTACAGTACTGCTGAAGAGAACAGTTGCAGGCTGAAAAAACAGTTGAGAGACTACACACTCATCTCTAGCAAATGCTCTCAAGTGCTTGCATCTCTAAATACAACCTAATCGCAGCAGCTGGTTTCAGTCATGGTCTTACCCAGATGCTAGCAGGTCACTGACAGGGTTCCAGGCACAGATGAACACCTCTGATTCATGGCCCCGAAGGACTGTTGCTTTGTTAGGAGGAATTTCAACATCCCCGTCAATTTCCATTGGCTTTGAATGATTATCTGTAAGGAGATACATCAGAATAAGTACTTTGCAAGATGCTGTTAGGTCTGCTTTAAAAACAGCTGCCTACTCATGGCCTGAAGTTTACAGCAACGTATATGCTATAAATAATACTCTGTGTTTTGTCACT
This sequence comes from Chlamydotis macqueenii, assembly GCF_036417535.1. NCBI lineage: Eukaryota > Metazoa > Chordata > Aves > Otidiformes > Otididae > Chlamydotis > Chlamydotis macqueenii. The sequence continues at coordinate 137,701,849 of NC_141556.1, forward strand.
GATCATATTACTTTGTTTTCTCCCCTATGAGGATTCAAATTTATGATATTTCCTCAAAATGTACAGCTTTTCAAAATATTCTGTACAAATGCACGTAGCTTTTCTTCAAAAAATAGTGAGCATTTATTTCAGTATGGTTTTTTTTTTCAGCTGGCTTCACTAAAAATTGCTTACACATTTATTAAAATAGTAGATTGCCACATTTAAGAAAAGCTTCACGCTGTTCTTTTAAAAAAGTAACATACAGCACATACTTTTTCTTACACAGTGTCCTGTAAGTAATATGTGTGCTACTCACAGATGAAGAATATACTGAATATGGGCTTCATTCCCTGAGTATGGCTGTGACATAGTGAGTGATCACCTTCTCAAGGATATCACAAAGGTACCAACAGACGCATAGAAATACTTAACCTCCATGCTGTAATTCTGGGGTTCTTCAGACTGTAATCTAAGTAACTTTGTTTTTATAAAGCTCTTTTATTTCCTTAAGGGGAAAAAAAAGTGAATTTAAGATGATGAATTTCTCTTGGGGGCAGCAATTCATCCCAGTTTGCATCATGAACAGTGTTTTCACTCCAGATTTTCATTGCTTCCTTCCTCATCCAGCTCAAACCATCCTTCCTGGCAGCAACACAAGATTATCATCCTCTGCAAACAAGACACCAGCCGAGGACAGGTAACACTCTGAAACAGCAGACAGCAGATGTTCCCATTTCACAGAAAGTGCATCCAAGAGTGGATAACTGGCGGGCTGGGGGAAGGGCAGCCTCGCGTTACCTAATCAATGCCCTGGCCAGCTGATCTGCTCTGATTGATCAAAATCCAAGTTCTCATTCTGGGTTAGGTCTTTTAGTTAGTCATTCTTTAATCGTGTATGGAGATCCACAGGTTCACAAGTGGAATAATTACGCTCTTCTATTGCCACATTGTTATGGCACTTAAAATCAGCCATCCATCCTGACACTCTGCTGAGCTATTGCCCATCGACTGCCAAAACAGGCTACGACATTGCACAACGGCCATCAGAAGGAAGATCTCCAGATTTCCACCCTTACCTAGGCTTTCAAATACCCTGTTTTGCTCTGCCTAACGTATGCTGAGTCACACAAGTCGCACTTCTCACTGCGTATTTGGTTAGGGACCCTCTTAACTATGTCTGTGCCACACCTGCACCATCGATGGAATGGAATGCAATTCACATGGAATTCAGTGAGTTGCATAACATTGAGAATCAAAATTAGAAAACAACTAACAGGAGTTTCACAGCTCACATTTCTAATTCAAAATACATGTATTTTTGACTACACGTTTCACCTAGGGACTTGTTGCATAAAACTAAACACACTGCAAATGCCTATTTGTAAAACCTCCACCTGCGCAGAGTCCCTATGTTAAGCATTGTCCTTGATAATTCCCTATAACTACTAAAATTAACACTCTCAAGATATACTAGCACTCAAGATCTAGCCTGACACTAGCAGCTGGGAACTTTTATATATTCTGAGCAATCAGGGCAATGAAGAACAAAGCATTATTAAATCCTACCAGAAGATACGACTCTAGAACTCACAATCCCCTATTTCTCAACACAGCACAGAAATACCAGGTTTGAAGTATATTTTCAGGAGAAAAACAGCAGCATGGTAATGGCTATCCATTCATCTGTGTCGTGTTCACAGTGTGAGTTGTAAGCTGGGGGTAAATCAAGAAGTGAGATCTTTCAAGTGTCTTAATTTGAAAAATTTAAATGAGATGCCACTTTTACCACATACGATCCTACTGTTATCAGCCTGTCTCTGACGGCAGAGCTGCTTTTCACTCTTAAATAAAACCCACTGCAAGCAGGACTGATCAAAGTCCCCAGCTTCATGACGTGCTATCAGAGCAAGGCCATTCAATACTTAGAAATATTTTTCGTTTGTGCGTGGCCAGATGGAGGAACCAAGGTGCACACTTTGGATGTTATTAACTGCTGCGAAAAAAACCACAAATAGTCATGCTGTGAAAAAGAAACCTTGATTGGCTGATACCTGCATTAGTACATGCAAGACTGACTGGCCTCTGGGAGCAATGAAATACCTGCAAGATTATTTTCTATTGTCTTCCATTAATGATTTTGACACTATAGCTTTGATGGTTGAGGAGAAAAGACAAAGATGAGGAGTCTTTCAGAAATTGTTCACAAATGTTCACATTTTATGTGTTTTCCTCCTGTTTTCATCAGTAGTCAGCAACATTTGTATTTAGAGTGTTACTGTTAAACACAAAACCTAAAATGCCTCACTGAACAAACAGGACAGTTCACTCTTCTGCTATACTGCTTCAGGCTCTTCTCAGATTCAAACACACACAAGCAATACAAACTGGATATGATTGCAACAACAAAAAAACTGCAGAAGCTCCTAAGCACAAGATGGCACCCTCGGAAGAGTGACGAGCTCCTAACACAGCACAAGCTCTTGTGAGACCTGGCCTCATCCAAAAATTTGCCTTCCCTACGGATGCAGCTACAATGTGTGCATGGGGAATGAGGATAAGTAGGATGCAGTAACCGTCAAGAATAGGCTTCTTTTTTTCTTAAAGTATCTTCAGAGCTCTCAGTTAAGCCCTCATTTGCACAAAGAATGCCTCTGAGGGGGTCTCTGAAAGAGAAGACAGTTCTACCAAGTGCAACAGACACTCAGGTGAAAAACTTAGGTCTGCAGGTCACACAGCAGAGGACACTGCTCAAATGTTAGCAAACCATTTTCTGAAGGCCAGAGGATTTTTGGTTAAGTCTAAGCTATATTATTCAATTTTTTTTTCCTCAAATGTCATAAAAGTCTAAAATACCTGGAAACTAAAAGTCACATTCTGCCAAACTATTACAAGTTTTTTTTTAAAAAACTGTAATTCTAACAAACCAGAGAGTAATATTAACTCTCTATCCCCCCCAAATTAAAAAAAAAGTAAATATTTTTAAGATCTTACCAGTGCTAACCCTGTCTTTTCTCAGGAAATGTGGATTTTTACTTAAATCTTTGTCAGGCCTTTCACTGAAGCTGTTCTTTACAGCTGTAGTTATAATAAAGGACCTGGGCTCAGCCTTTTTTCCAGAGCTTTATTTTTCTTAAACCCAAGCCAATCCTTGCAAATATAATGAAACAAACGACACTAAAAATATTTGAGTTGGAAAACAAGCCAAAGTTTGGCTCCATTTTGTCATGCCAGTTATTTTTTTTTTTAAACTAAGTTTTAAAGTGACTCAAAGCTGAAAACATTATTCAGGAAGCAGCAATAGAAGGCAGCAATTTTACTTATTTAGCACTTGAATCTGCCCTCAAACTGTTGTTATTGTTAAATTTTTTCTCTCTCCCATTCTTAAATGAAATCACTCATATTATATGAATCATAACATATACAAAAATATATAATATAATATTAAATATATTAACACTTTTTAAAAAGACTTACAGTGTCATGGAGAACTCCATGTCAGAATAAATGCAAACTAGGTAACTGCTCAAAGACATCTTTTACCCACTCCCCCCATCCTGCCTTTATATGACAAGCTGATACATGGGTGACTTTTGGGTTATGACTAAGGATTAGCACACTAGCCAAAACCATCCCTATATACGCCAGTTCTGTGGAATCCAACAACAGTGAAAGTGTGGCCCGTGCAAACATCATGAAATTCAACAAGGCCAAGTTGTTGGGACAATCCCAAGCATGAATACAGGCTGGGCAGAGAATGGATCGAGCGCAGCCCTAAGGAGAAGGACTTGAGGGTACTGGTGGATGAGAAGCTCAACATGAGCCAACAATGCGCGCTTGCAGGCTAGGTGGCCAGCCACATCCTGGGCTGCATCAAAAGAAGAGTGGCCAGCAGGCTGAAGGAAGTGCTTCTGCCCCTCTACTCCACTTTCGTGAGGCTCCACCCGGAGTATTGTGTCCAGCTCTGGAGCCCCCAACATAAGGATGTGGACATGTTGGAGTGAGTCCAGAGGAGGGCCACAAAGATGATCAGAGGCCTGGAGCACCTCTCCTGTGAGGACAGGCTAAGAGAGTTGGGGCTGTTCAGCCTGGAGAAGAGGATGCTCCGGGGAGACCTTATAGCAGCCTTCCAGCACCTAAAGGGGGCCTACAGGAAAGATGGGGAGAAACTCTTCAGCAGCGCCTGTTGTGACTGGACGAGGGATAATGGTTTTAAAATAGAAGGAGGTAGACTCAGACTGGTCCCTTCCAACCCTAACTATTCTACGATTCTATAAAGTTTTGGGAAGTTTCTCACACCTCTCATATCTTTTCTACCCAAAAGGTCTCCCAGCTTTCACCTTACCCATACTAAGTCCTGTCCTGAACTTTTTCTCTATTCATCCTAAACCTCTTGTCCCTATCTAAGTCATTTTATGTCCTATCCTAAACTTTTGTCCAATCCTACCCTAAACTTTTTGTCTTAATCTAAGCTCTTGTTGGATCTTCCATCTTAGTCTATCCTAGACTAAACAGACTGTCTGAACACAGTGATAAGGGAAAAGGTAAGGCCGGACATAGAGCTTGCCCTGCATAAGCAATGAAAGGAAAGGGTATGACCCTTCTGTTATTTCATTAAGGTAACCATATTTTTCTAATTTTATCACAAGAGAGGGAAATACAATTGTAAGAGTGTTAACCAGACTCATGCAGTAAATTGGCAGTTGGATCGGTCAGTCTTTATTTCTAGTGGTTTCTGATAATTACTGAGGCAGATCTCTTGGAGTTTATTTAAGCAGGTCTGTTCAAGGGTGAGAATGCCAGTTTTGCAGTTCTGTGTGCACCTCCTACGATTAAACCTCATCTGCAGTTGTGCCACACCACCTTGCTGACATCCTCCAAATGCCTCAGACAGAAAGGTTATAGTCCTCCCAAGGTGAGGGAGTCACATAGATCAGAGAGTTGCCTGTCCTTGGATTTCTCAGTAGCTTTTCTCCAAAGTCTCTTTCTCCTTAAATTGCAGACTTCACCTCTTCACCCAGGATGACCAACTGGCACAAAAGTAGCTGCCAACAACACATGTCAGCTGGCCAGCTACTCCTTGACGACTTTCTGTCTTGCCATTGCCAATGTTCAGTTAACTTATCTGCCTGGTAGGCTGCTCAGCCACAGTGATGCTTCAAAATTTGCTGTCTGGTAGAGTATCTCACTGGTTGACGTGTACCCTATCTCTGGACAATACAGTGTCATGTTCTTGCATCCTGCTCCACACAGAGCTACTGGATGAAGTCATACTGGAAGTCATATAGCACTTTTCCTCCTTAATACTCCAAGAAAGGTCTGCAAAGGATCGTGAAAATCCTTCTATTAAAAATCACAGTATGAATTATTATTTTTTAATAACAAAATGGCAGATCTGAGAAATCAAGGCTTAGAGCATGGTCATACATCTGCACTGACCTGTAAGGTTTTCTTTTTATAAATACAATAGTATGTGTGTTTCTTCAGATCAGAAGGAAATAAGTCTGAGTGGTTCTGTATTAGTGATGAAACAATAATCAGTTTTCTACCTTAAGAATTTGGGAGTTTTAGTCCTGAAAGAGGAAGATATTCCCTCAGAATTTTCACAAATCAGCTGAAGGAAAGTGTCAACAAACAAAACGTCAGTGTTTGATACATTTAAAAGTGCTTTCATTTCTGTTTGCACCCCTTCACATATGAAATAAGTTCAATTTAAAAACAAAGGACCAGTTGGAAGTAAAACATAAGTAAAACATTGTTTAAAAACAGATCAGTATTTTCAATTTTTTCAGAACTTTTAAACAATTGTTTTCTCAAATGAAAAATGTAATTTAAATCACTGCAGTTTTATTGGGGGAAATTATCTCATCTAACTGGAATTCTCAGAAGAAAAACCCGGTTTGAAAGCATTTTTCTCACTGACCCACAGAGGAAACTATTCTGATCAAAGAGAAGATGGAGACTGATAAAGGTATCCACACCGCAGAACAAATAAAATCTGTTACATGACTACAGTCCTGACCTTTTACTTGTCTAAGCCAAAGAGCTGTTGGGGCTTCCCACAAAACCTGCCGTTCACGTTCCTCTAGAATTTCCTCAGAAGGCAATTGAGCATTAAGGTCTTATTCCAGAAGTTAGCCAATGCTCCAATATGGCTTGCATACAGAAAGCAGAACCATTAATCATATCTGCCTCACAATGTTAGCACAGTTGTCAAGACCTAGTTACACAAGCAGGTATGTCCACTCCTTGTTTTATATGTCTGGCTTTAGGTGTCTAAGCTATGAGTGCAGTCTCCTTCTGTCACAAATAAACAAAGGTGAATTCAGAGCTCTTCAGAACTGACTCTTCCCACAGACTAAGGAAAACTTGGGAAGGTGGGACCTTCACCTAGATATCTGCAGTGGACTGTACAACTGAGTATGTCCTACTAAATAAAAAGGTGAGGAACTCTTTTGTCTGTGCCTTCAAGGCAGGTTGGCTGCATCCAAGCTGTCTGCTGGGAATGGTCCTTGGCACATGCGACCCTCTATCCTGTGCTTGGCAATGCTGTTCAATAGGTCCCAGCGTCTCAACCCCATCTCCCTCCTAGCCTGGCCGAAATGACCAACTGTGGCTACAGCTTGTCCCAGCTTTTACCAAGTGTCTAAAAGCACCTATAAAGTTGATAATATTAATGAAGTCTGGGCAGCCTGCTCCCAGGAGAGAGCACACAGCTCCACTTCTTGATACTCTCTTCAACTTGCAATTCTGAAGATATCTGAAGTTTTTGAATTCCAAGAGGACACCAGTAAAACACAGCACTGTGATGTGAAATGCAATTTTCACTCACATTTCTAGAAATACCTCGCCCTTCTGAAATTATTCCCCTGAGTTCTACCGCCTTGCAGACACCAACTAAGTACAAGAATACTTTTGAAATCCAAATTGCCCAGTAGTGGCAAGCAGCTGCAAGGGTTGGCTTACTTATTGCATGTGCCCCATTCTCCTCTCCATTCACAGTGGCTTCTCCGTTCTTTGGTGTGTTCTGCTGGGAAACAGCAGTCGTCGTCGCTCCTGCTGCTGCCGCTGTTGCTGCCGCTGCTGCTGCTGCACTGGCTTGCTGCTGAGCTAGTTTCTCTCTGAATGCTTGCTGCCGGGTCTGTACAACATCAGGCATCACCGCGTCTATCAGAGACAGTGATTCTATCGGCCTGCCGTCAAATACTGTACCATCCTGCAGGGAAAATGAGGAGAAGTGAAACTGCAAGTTTAGGATCGTCACCATTGAGGTCGGGAAAGAGGTAATGATATACAGAAACAAAACTAGGTTGTGTCAAGATACTGCCCTTTGACTTAACCAACAGTGCCACATTACTACAGATGGTCCCTCTCTCAGACCCATGCTGGTAGCACTCAAGTTCCACTTAGAAATCTGTTCGGTGAATAAGTAATTTACTGGAATTTCGTAGACAATTCAGGCATATAAACTCTTTACAGACGCAAAAAAAAATTACGCTGTGGAGAAAAAAACCAAGTCTAACTAATGACAGAAAGTTTCACTTTCTTTTGTGTTTGGAAAAAAAGAGTCATGGCTAAAGCCATGACAAAGGCAAATAGAGTTTGGTTGAACTGTTTGTCTTCCTGGACTTGCAGGGGCATAGAAATGGAAGCAGCTGAAGAACAACGAACCTCAGCCAAAACAAGATATATGCACAAATTCAGTGGTTTCTTACATGGTGTCCATCAGCTCACCACCATCAGTTGTAGTTGATTGTACAGGACTGCTTTACCATTATTTTTCTTTTATTCTGCTGCTTTTGTTCATAATAGCTATGGTTTTAATTTTGATTGCTGTAAATTAAGCTTTGAGTTTAACAATCAATTGAGTTAACCTTTAAGTGCTGTTTTTTAAGACTTAGTACAGACTCAGGTCTGTACTGCTATACCTAATTAGCTTTCCTTCACTTTCACTTTCCTATTATCTTAAATAGAGCAAAAAGGTTTTAGTAGCCTCCATAAAGTGCCATTTCACTGATCTTTTGCAAACTCCCTTTAATTCTTTGAAATAACCAAGACTCAGCAGTGAAAGATTTGTGTTTGAGGAATACCAGATAAGATTAGGATATGGACAGATGAAGTAGCTGGGAAACAATATAATTTTAAATAGATAACAATAACTAATAAAGAAAAATAGTCATTTGACTGACTAGTATGCTTCTGTTGGACTATTCATTGACTTACTCCTTACAATTACAATATTAAGATAATACATATTTGTTTCCTCCTGGGGAAGAAAAAGGAGGAAAGAGTCCTTAGAAAGGAAAAATATAAGCTGTCTTTCTCCTCAGCATTTTTTATGTAAACGTCTCTACCAACATTTGTTTGAATCCTGGCTCAAGTCCTTGCTACACAATGAAAAAAATGTTTGCCAATGGATTTTGGCATCTTACATTTTTAACTTTAAAACTGCTCACTGGACTATTTCCATGACTGCCCTTTCACAGTTCCCAAACAATACTTTAATTTTATACACGGTAGTTTATAGACTGAACGATTACTCGCTGCTCTTAGGTAATACCCATAGGCAGAGAAGGATATACGTAGCCATTATTGGCTCTCAGATGTCAGAGAGAACGGCCTTTGCTTTGCTGTAATGTACTTGTAAGTATGTATTTGAACAGACTCAAACCACGATGAGAGCAACATAAATCTTCATGGTGACAACACACTTATTTTTGGATTGTTCTCTCAACTGAGGCCAATTCAGAAGCTGGATGCGCAGGAGCAGACCCCTACAGCTGCCATACGACCTGAACCGATAGGTGCTGGTCATGGCTGAAAGTGTCTAACTGTGTATAGATCCAATTTCAGGCACAGGGCAAAATGTTAAGTAGAAGCAAATTGGGACAGATCCTAACACTGGTTTGTTATTACAACTGCATCAGAGTGCAGCTTGGCATGAATGTCAAATGTCATTGCCCCAATTAACACATAGACAACTCTTAAACACAGTATCGAGTCATAAAAAGAAAACCACAGAGTGTTAGTGATAAAAACAAATGAGTTTCCCAACTACACATTGCAAACAACACAACCTTTTCTCTATTTTATATTCCTTTGTTCTCATCCATGCTGTTCACACGCTACGTTCAGCTATAGAGGAAAAAGCAATAGCTTTTTATGCATTAATATTTATTACAGATCTCTGTCAATTACGAGTATCTATGGTAAATATTTTGTAATGCAGTACTTTCTTATCTGTCATGCTTCACTCCCTCTCGAAGCATCACGCCTTTAAGGCTGGCAGGGCAAAAATGCTGGCTTTTCCCACATCCCTTCTTTGTTTCCCCTGGCAGTTCAAGGAGAACAGAGACACTTTTGTGGCTGCTCATACAATCCCCACAGACAACCAGTGCCCCAGCCAGGGTCAGAATTTACACACAACCATTTCACCGTGTACATGAGAGGACAATGCCCGGTCTTACACGATCTGAGCCAAAGTCACTGAAATCAGAGAGAATCTCCCCAGTGACCTCCGTGAGCAGGCTTCTCATGACTTGCAAGCAGCGCTGCCTGCTAGCAGGTGTCAGGGAGTTCAGTTTTAACCTACACTGCAGGCTTTTCCTGCCAAATTCTGCTGTGACCTTGAAAACGCAAGACACTAAACACAGACACATTTTCTTGTCTGATGCAAGAATCTGTGCACCTCGGATTTGTTGACGGGGGCAGTAGAAACACCATAAAATCCATTTAAGCACCGCGAAGAAGGCCTCGATGCCACAGCTAAAAATTGAAATACATTTCTACCTCAGAGCTTTTCAGCTCTCTGCTGGGAGTGGGGCAAAGCATGAAGAACAAAATGAAACCAGATGAACAGAAACCGCGGAGTGGTGGCGTGTGTCTCCGGGCTGCTGTGAGGGGCTGCGCGGACAGCGTGCCGGTGAGCAGTGCCGGGGGTGCTGGGGGTACTTACTTCGTTGATGCTGATCTCAGCCTCCACATACTGGAGCCCCTTCTGGAGGATGGAGATGAGTGCGGCAGGTGGCACCAGCGTTCCGTTGATGTTGGACTGGCTGATGTGGCTCTCGATACCGAAGGTGAAGGCTGAGTGGGAGAAACCTGAGAGCAGGAAAAGGAAGCCATGACATGAAATCTAAATGCACCAGCCAGATACATCTTTGCTTCACAGTCTAAAAATAATGCTACTCCGAGATCTGAGCGACGCTGCCGCGTAAGCAGAAGGACAGGACCTGGGTGCGTGGAGCCAGGGAGGTTACCCAGAGCCCCCCTGACCACCCTGCCACCGCACATCCCCCCTCCCTGCACCTATAAGGGAAACCATATAGAAATGGAAATGCACGCAGAGAAAAATAAGCAGAGAACTGCACTGACTGAAAACAAACACATAAAAACCCCCACGAATTGTCACAAGGGCAAGTCCAGCTAAAAAACAATGCCTCAAATCTTCATTTCCCTTGCTGCATTTTAGTGTGGCTGTTTTCTGAAGCTAAATACTTAAACCTCTATCAGCGCGCAGGTTGTATAAAATCAAGGCATGGATGCAGCTGACACAGGGGAGCCATTCCCTTATAGCGGGGAAGAGACTTCAAATCCTCAGCTCATTTATTGCTGAGTACAACATGACGTGCAGAGCATTGCCATTAAAACCTGAACCATCAGAAAGGCTGCTCCTGTAAACTTATTTTCTGAAAGTGAACAGTAATAACCAAAGTAATTAATTGGGATCTGCCAAACAGCAGATGACAAGCCAGTGTGGCAGCTCATCCTTTACCCAGACGTCTTTCTCTTCCCCATTTCATTTTTGTCATTGTCTGAACAATAGGGGGAATGAAGGTGACAGCACTGGAAATAAAAGAATTTTGGTAGACAAATTTTAAAGACTGGTGCCTTAAATGCTGGCTAAAGCTGCTGAAAACTGTTGCTGGGTATGAAGGAGAGCACCGCAGAGCCACGGTACGCAGGGGCAGATGTGGGAGGGGGAAGGGGGAACAGGATGTAGATATAACTGTAGGAACCCATTTATCACCACACTGTCTCCAGAGCATTAATCTAACATTAAAAGCCTTGGGGAAACCACCCATGCACTGTCTCAAACAGGAAGAGCCCTTGCAGTCTCCGTCGACTAGACAAGAAAGAAGAAAAAAAAAAAAAACAACCAAAAAGAAAGCAGCTCTCAAATGAAAATACTTCCGTTAAATATAGCTGTGCCTCTTCCCCTTGTCAACAGTAGTTTCATTTATAGTTTTGTCCGTTAAGGGATTTCCCCCCTATCACTGCAATGTCCAATTGTGTGTAGGCTGGAGGATGAGATTTTGGGCTCTCTCCACAGTAACGCTTTCTCTCTCTCTCACTCAAATTGTTTTCAAGATCCTTTTTGCAGCTAGCTCAATTATGATCATAGATAGATAGCAAAAACAAGCTGAGAAACAGAATGCCTCCCACATTTGAAACCGAGGTATGTATTTCTCTGTGATTCTCTCCCCCTACACATTTTATTTTGTCACTGTTTTTCTCCTCTTCCTAGTAACAGCCTCTGTCCTCTCCCTTCCTAACCCTTTCTGTCTTTCTGGCACTTTTCCGGTTTTGGGGGATGTTTGGGATGCTTTGGACACTTTTTAGTGGCAGGTCCACCTATGAGCAGAATTACGTAGGATTACAAGGCATAAAAATAAAGCACAGGAAAAAAACCACCTGAAAAACTGCAGTATAATTTATCTAATCCCTGGTCCAATTCTCACCCTGTATTGCTCTTTATGTCCCAGTCTAGTTTATGAGCTGCTGGACCTCCTGCTGCTTCCAAAATAGACTGTAACCTCTGCAGGGCAGTGTTTTTCCCTTAGTTTTGTAGGACACCTAAGCACCTTACTGGGCACCACAATGAGAAAGAAATCAAGCACTGTGCATACACAGTCCACGTCTGAGAGATCTAGGGCTTGGATCACTGAACACTGAAATCTCTATGTACATATAAATACATGGCATGCAACTAACCAGAAGTGGAGAATCAGATCCCACTTCATTTATATTTATGCGTATTTTAAATTCATCAACAACAGTAACTCAGAAAATTCTAACATGGTGTCTGATTCAATCAAAAGGCAAATGGCATAAAAATGGCGACAAACAAACATCATCAGAAAATGTGAAAAAGCAGAAGACCATTACTGTGGATCTACAGTAGGCTTAATACTAACTATGACTTTGTACCTCTCATTATTGCATTTGGTATCCTGCAGACTTTTCAGTTGGCCTATATCAAGCTTCATCTTTGCCACCAGACAGACGACTGTGGCACACAGCTCACCTCTCTGTCCAGTACTGAGCTGCCACATCCCCAAAGAGCAACACATCTCACCTCACTGCAGGTGAGAGCAAGAACTTCTCATCACAAAACCCAGTTGTGTTATCACAATGAATTTTGTTATTTTACTGTGTCTCTTGATGCTAAGAAACTATTACCAAAGCTCCTATTAGATGAGGAAACACAAAAATCCTGGCTACACTCACTGAAGAGCAATCTCACTCACACATCTCCAGCAATTGTGACAAACTTTCCTAAAATCTTATCTGGTAAGATCCAAACACTGAAAATCAATGGAGCAAAACTGCTTAAGTGGATGTTGTTGGTCCCTGTGTTCCTCATCCCTCTTGGAAAAATCCTCCCATACAATTGTAATTAAAAGAAAAACAAACACCACAGAAACAACTCAACCAGCCCGCCGACTGACAGCTAATTGCCTCCTGATTTCTTGTACTATTGTAGCATTTATATAAGGCTCATATGAAAGTAGGCTCGTTTCTAAAGTATCACACGCAGTTAACAAAATCCTGAACGAAGCTGTACCCATGTCAGGTTTCTGATAACCCTGAAATATCACTTGAGCTTTGCTTTTATAGTTACCAGATGTCACCAGTTCTCTTTGAGGCTCTGTGTGCGAGTACATTGAATTATATACCAATGCTGCAGCTCTCTAAGTGATTTCTATTAAACAAAGGCGATTTTTAGAAAATGTTAGCTTGTGTTACAAATGTTAACTTGGCCTTACTTCCAAGTTCATGCAATCACAGCGGGGAACGCAAAGCCAAGACACGAGCACCCTCCTCGCCCCCAGCGACTCTGTCAAGGCGGTTGGGGAGTGAGAGCAGAGACAGAAGGTGCTCTCCAAGTAGGGATCTGGAGAAAGGACGTGGTAGGAATGACAGGAAATTACAGTACACCCAAACTCAAAATGCTGTAGTAGTAGTGATATGAAAAAGTTGCAAATCTGTGTCCACATGCATTATTTCTCATAAATTCCGTCCTTTTGGTCACTTAATAATCACAGTATAAAACAATAATTTCTATTCACATAGCACCAATAAATGAAATCTTAATGTAGTAAACCCTTTGAGGACACATTCAATGAGACTGTGAGTTTTTAAGGTTAAAGGCATGAACACAAAGGGCCAAAGGGGAGAGTGCATAGCCACACAGTGAACGGGTTTCGTACCAGTTAGTGAACCAGAGAGTCACTTGTGCCGTGACACAACCAGTGCCCTAAAACAGCACCTTTCAGCAGACTGGAGAGTATGGCTTTCAGGCTTTTCCTACCTCAAAAAAAAGATTGGAAAACATAAACCATCAAACTCTGTATAATCTGCAAATACATTATCATATATGAAAAAAAAATCCAAAAGAACAATGTAGAACTTGATACGATCACCTTAAAGGGAGGTGGTCTATCAACTGTGGAACAGTTGGTCTCGAAAGACCTTACTGAGCATAAAAGCATAGAGGAAATAATGAATGCAGAAAAAATGACTTAAATGACATCCCTCCCCTCCCCCCAAACTGTTAATGCAAGTGTTTCTCACTGGAAAACTGAGTGTAATTCTTCATTGAGAGATTCCTGCACTATTTTGTACTGAGAGTGCTAACAGGTCCTGGTTCTGCGCTGTATCTTTTCCCACACCGAGGTGTCTGTATATACTCTCAGTGGTACATACACAGCCAGTTGGGAATTCTTGCCCTAGGCAGTGCCAAAAAATGCATATGTAGGGCTGTGTTTTGCAAAATTTCACTGTTATATTTTGCTGTAACTGCAAAAATTGAGATGATCGAGGTTTTTTTCCCTCGGCTGCTCCTTTTTCAGTTAAAAACGGCCTCCTCTTAAAACATGATTTGTCATCGATCATAAAATGACTAGGTTTTATTTAATGAACATAATGCTGCTCTTTGTGCGCTCATTTGATCTGTAGGCTACGTAATTTTAACTGTTTGTAATGTGCCTGGCTCACAGTAGAAATGCCTGTCAAACGCAGGCATAGGAGAGGCCACGCAGCCCAGAGAATGCCTTGTCCTCTCCAGAGATGTGTCTCACCTCTGCTGGGAGTGAAGGATTCTTCCTTTTAGGCATGCAACCGGGGTGCTGCCAAGTATTCCCCGCGCTAGCTCATCTGGCAATCACAGATCCAGCTGACTGACGTTCACTAAGTGCTCTTTTCATCTTCCGATCCCTTCAGCACTGTAAAAAGCAGTCTTGTTTAAATTGCAATCTTGAATCGTAACAGCTACAGCACCTACTGCTGCATTTGCAGAGGTGAGGGGAATAACAAAGAGGGGTCTGTGGAAGCAACCACTTCTGAAGCGTTTCCGTCTTTGCTGGTCACTCAGGGACCCTGGAGATGCTCTGACTAGCAACAGTTAAGCAATCTGTGTAATACTGCATAAGTTTTCTCTTTGTGAACTAACTCGACTTAGTTTTCTCTGGTAAATCTAACTAGTACACTGTTCAAATATTAAAAAAAAAAATAGATGTGTCTAAGTTAGTTGCAAATTAGTCAGTTTAATTATTCATACAATAAGATTATTCACTGAAACATTTGTTACTGTAGAATGAAAAAGAGAATAAAGAATTATGAACGTCACGTCAAATTGGCTTCCACACACATCTTGGGCATCTTTATGATGAGCAGCCTCTATCCCAACACTGAGTACAAGTAACAACCCGTTCCTACAAATCTTTGTACAACTAATGCTCAGTGTGGCCCTCTGTCCTGGAAAACAGTGAGATTTCATATGGAGTTCTGTGCCATTTCCCTTAATAAATTTTCCTATTTCTTTAACTCAAGCAGTCTAGATTGAGGTTTTCAATCTGAGGTTCTTAGGTTCGATTTCCAGAAATCACTAAAATAGCTATGCTATTACCTCAATAGAAAGAAAAAAAAAAAAGAGGTTGGCATAAACTATCTGACAATCCCTTCTTCTGTAAATTTGACCATCTCCAGGTGGAAATAATCAACACTTCTTATTTCATTGATTTCTCTGACACTGTGTTGTTGTCTTTCTTTTTGGAAATCCCTCATACTAGCTCTTCCAATCCTCATCTCTGAAGTAATACATTGTTCTCTTCGAAAGTACTTGGCAGATACAGGATACAAAAATGAGCAAGTCTGTACAAACGATTAAAACTTCTGGCTCAGCAGAACCAACCTGCAACTGCTATAATGGGATCCACTGGCAATCGCGAGTCTTCTGGCTGCTGGAGTACCTGTTTTCTTAAGGTAGGATTGTACCTGGTATTACTGCTGAGACTTTGACTGATGTAAAATTCATGCAAGGATGGAAGGCATGTAAGAGCTGACTATAGCTGTACCGGCTGCAGGGGAAAAAAGATGGTTGTGAGGGGTTAAAGGAAAGTCATCTTTATAACAATAAATGGGTATATGGGCAAAAATCCTGGGAAATTTAGACACATCCAGTAGAAACATTCCACAGCATAATGAGTCAAAAGAAAATCACACGCAAGAGGAAAAGATGTCCCCATGCAGTCCCATCGGCTACCTTACCATGTTGCCAAACCCAAGTAACTCCAAAGCTGCCCACACAGCTGCTTGCCAAAGAAACCAGACGCAACCAGTGGAAAAAACATCTTCCCAAGTTTGACGTCTGGGCTTGGGAGTGCCATCTAAGCAGGAAGGCAAGAAGGGAAGAGTGGTGCGATGTGGTGTTCTGAAATAAATTAGAGTCCCACCACTGCAGTTTAAAGAAATTCCACTAAATAAGAGTGAAAAAGGATCATCAACAAAATAATTTCCTCCAAATACGAATGATGTACAAACAGCACAGCTAACGCTAAGTTAAGGCATTCACAGGTCAAGATTTACCACTATAGAGAAGGAAGTGACACATATCACTAAGGGTTTATTTGAATGCAATTTCTGTCTGCAAAACCAGAAGCAAGCAAATTAACTTAGAACAACCATATTTTCTTAATCCTACGCCTAACACACAGTAATCTAGTTCCTGAGGTAAAGGACACAATTTCCGGCCCACTGCTCGAGAGAATAGATAATGTTCTCCACTGTACTTGGCTGCAGCCGCCATTGCAGAGTCCAGTATTTTCCCTTGTATATGATGCACTGAGCGAGAATTGAGAATATAACATGGATCACTATCCTCACCTCTCCTTACATTTCTGTCTGAACGTAATTAAGTATCCATAAAAATATGGTCATAAAACCCTAGTGTGCAATGCAGAGCTTTCACAAAAAGGACACAGGTTTCTCCAAATTCTGATCCGTTGCAGTTGGTAAGTCTGGTGCCTCAAGCTACTGATAAGATTCCACAAACAGTTAAAAAAATAGGTGGGCAAAAAATCCTACACCACATCTTGTTTATTATTCACAGCAGACGAGATTCTTCTCCTAGCTGAGCTTTTTCTTTCTCGGTAATACATTCTAGAGTGCCTCTCTGGTTTTGGCAGCGTCTGCTTATTTTTGAAGACTTACCTTTGCAATTACATAAAGGGCTTAACAAGGACACACATTAGCAATTTAAAATAAGAACTGCACTTGAAATATATTTTTAGAAAAATCAGCTGAACAATAGGGCTTGTACATTTGTTTCAAGATTAGGATTGCTGAACGATTAAAATTATTTCCAGAACCCTGGGAAATGTGTCCTGTATTACAAGCTCTTTTACAGTCCCTGGGAAACAGAAAGAAAGGACCCCTAGCTGTAGCTTGTGTCAGCTGCCAAAATTATGGTGTGCTTGGTTACTCAAAGTTTTGTAGAAGCGATTATTCACTAATGTTAAACGTTACATCCTTTTTCCTTGAATATCTGACCTGTTCACCTTCTGCCAAGAATTCGGAGTAAATGTCTGCTACTCAAAATTATTTTATTATGTGCCAAGTAATTTTTTGGCAGTTTTTATTTTTTATTTTTCATGCAGGAAAATATGTTGGAAAAGACTAATACAACTTGGAAATGATCTTTTGATGAGCAGTACTTGGCACTCACTGTTTAAGCCTTTCTGAGGGCTGCAAATTAACAGAAAGAGAAATACGATACAGACAGAAAACAGAACACAAGCAATGGAAAGAGGAACTTAAAAAAAATCTTTTGAAAACAAGGTCTGAAATAATCCCCTTTTTCTTTCACTCTGTGTAAATTAGACTGACAGTTGTTAATAAGTGTCAACACAGATCTAGCAATTTAATACAACTATGGGCTAGGTTTGAAATAACTTACAAAGGCCACGGCAAGAAAAAGAAATAATCTTTTCCTTCTAAATTAATGGGATGCTGTTACCTTTTAGCCCTCTCTGTGCACTGCTTTAAGGCTCACATTTACAGAAGAGACTTTCACAGTCATATATACTTCACTTTTTTTTTCCTCCATAAACTGTGTTCTTCTATCAGTTATAAGAGACACCTACAAGCGGTGGCGAGTAGGATACCACAACTGACACTCAGTGGGCATTCAGGAACTACAACACCAGGATGGTTTCTGCTGATGGTGACTGCAAACAGTCCTAACACAGCTACGCTGGCCAGGTGTGAGGAGGGGTGGTTTGTCACTGCCATAACTGTGCAGGCAGAAACTCCCCAGCATGCAGGTTATTAGCAAAACTTGCAAAGATGCAAGATACAGCTTCTTTCACTGGGCCTGGAGAATCATAAGGAAAAGCAGTAAATTGACAAATGTGTAGCACTTCACTGGTTTTACTAGCAAAGTGATCTTGACCTATAGATATCTGCCCTCCATCCAACATCCTATTGTCTTAATACCCCTATAATACTGCATTTGTGCAAGCTTTAAAAAACAGGACAGGAAGTGATCAGAACCAAAACATGTGCTATGGAATAAATTTGCAAAGGCGTAATTGTTTATGTTTGTGTAGCTTAAAAATCACCATGTTTGTCCAGTGTCTGAGAACAAACACTGTACTGCAACTTTCAGGCCAAAGAAAAATTAAAATAGCCAAGAAAATTTCAGAGATCTAGAAGGAAATACCAAGTAAACAGGGTTTTGCAAATGGCAAAAGAACAAGATACTCAGTGTATTTTTTTTCCTTTACGGGAACTAATAAAATTCTGCACCAAGTATTGCCTTTATTACATGGCATTTATATTGCTGTTGTTAAGCAACAGACATAAAAGACATAGCGAAGTAAGTTTTCAAAAAGGACCTCTTGAACTGCACCACAAAATACTTGAAACTATCATTTATATGTATGTATAGAAAATACATATATGGTCAGAAAATTCTATATCTGAGCATACAAATGCACATAAAAATGGCCCTCATATTGCTTACTACATTTTTCTGAAAATATGACCGAAGTATGACAAAACCAATAATATCTGTAGCTGTAAAAATATCTTTTCCTCTCTGTGGAATTTTAATTTTGGGAAGCTATCAAATACTTCTAGTATGTATTCACTGCTCTACGAAAAAAGTGCTCAATGCGGTTTTGACTCACACATTGTTTCACACGATACAGGGCTGCTATCAGCTTAGAAACCAATTTGCTTATCTTTAAAGCAAGCTGGGTAAAGTATTTACCTTTAACCTATCAGCTTCATCCTTCCCAAGGTCTATAGCTTTGATAAGGTTTAAAAAAAAATTGTTTTAGAACTGCAGCCCAATAAAGCTTGCTGTCTTCTAATGCTGACCCTGATTTTCTTAAATGTACTTAGTGTTTGCAAAGAGAATAAAAGATGACTAGCAGAGAGAGAAATTGTGCATAATAATACAGTTCTTCTTGAAGAAATGGATTTGTCTTTTCAGCAGTCATTCGTTCTCCAACTACAAAGTATAATTTCGAATTCAGAGTCAGTCTCTCTGTTTCTGGAATCATACAATCATTTCCTCCCCAGTTTAAAGAAATACAGAAAGTAGGGGAGAAATTAAAAAAAAACCAGCAGTTCATTAAAACCTCTTATGAACCCCTTTTGATAGTACACTCCATTCTTACTACATACATATTATGCTGATGGGAGTTACACATATTATGCTACATTATATGCCATATATATAGTTACAGAGAGTTTCTCATTAGATAGGAATGTTCATTCTGGTATGACTTTTAAGAAAGACTTTTATTTAAACCAAACCTGTTTTTGTCAAATTTCTCAAGTGCTCTTATTCAAGAATCACTATAACACACATTCCACTCCTAGAACAACACCGTGGCTTTTATTTATCTCAAATAATTAACGAAAGGTCACAAAAGTTGGTTCTACATCCGACTTCCAGTATATCAGAGATTTGGATCGTAAGCTTATGTTATTTTATTTTAATTGAGTTGGCTGGCCCTAAAGAGGATAACACATCATATAAATAGGGCTGCATGCCTACAAATCATGAGAATTAAAGATGGATTTCATATTGCTCCAAAGCCTAGCCATGCTACATCTGAAAACGTAAAAGAAACTCTGCCTTCAGTCTTAACACCAGTTCCTGAATAATATGGTTAGCACCTTGTTCATATTGCATTTAGATATATATATTCACCTATAAGTTCACAAATAGTACTTTGAAATAATAGAAAAATAATGTTAAATAGTGTCCCAGAACACCTGTAATAGTCTTTCCTCAGAGGATTTCAATACATTTTAGGACTAAAATCTTTTACCATCTGCTATGAGGTACTGTATGTAGTACTAACCTCACTTTCAAATAGGAACATTGAGGCACAAAAATTTTAAAGCCAGGTTTAAAGACCCAGTTTTTTACATATTTCCTTAAAAAACGTATTGTTTTATTTAGTCAGTAATATGTGTTCAGCACCCAGTTACACGAGCACAAAAGTACCTGTGCAAACAGGTGCTAAGCAAATACACAAGCGTCTTTATATCAGAGCAGCTGAGTTTGGTCTATGAACTACAGTTACTCTACACCACAGGCAGAATACACGCGGCCCGAGCCAGTGGTAACATGAATGCAGACACAAATAACGCAGCCACAGACTATTACTGAAACAACACTAAAATGTGCGTTTTATCTTTGGCTGGCAGGATGTCATTTCAAGGACATATTTTTTCCCTCAGCAAACAAAAGGTCTCCACCCTCACCATTGGAGCACAGCTATGCACACAGCTTCAAGAGCATTCCAGTGACTTTCGGCTTTAACAGCAACTTTATGTACAGTTCCTTAAAAGATCTCCCCAGCACTGCGCAGGGCACTGGACTAGTAAAACGTGAGCCAGCAATGTGCCCTTGCAGCAAGGAAAGCCAACAACAACCTGAGCTGCACTACGAAAAGCATTGCCAGCCGGTCAACAGAGAGGACGCTTGCCCTCTGCTCAGCCCTGCTGAGACACGTTGAGAGCACTGGGCCCAAATCTGGGCTCCCTGGTACCAGAGGAATAGGGACATACTGGAGAGAATCCAGTGAAAAGCCCATGAAGATGATCAATGGACTGGAGCATCTGGCGTACAAGGAGAGGCTGAGGGAGTTAGGACTGCTCAGCCTGGAGAAGAGAAGGCTCTCAGGGGACTTTATCCATGTGCACGAATACCTGAGGGGGGTGCAAAGAGGGCAAAGCCAGGCTCTCCTCAGCGGTGCCTAGTGACAGGACGGGGGCAATGGGCACAAACTGACACACACATGAAATGCCACTGAAACAAAAGAAACCACTTATTTTTCAATGTGAGACTGGTCAAATACTTGAACAGGCTGCCCAGGGAGGCTGTGGACTTCCCATCCTTGGGAAATATTAAAAACCCAACTGGACACAGCCCTGAGCAACCTGCTGCAGCTGGCCGGCTGTGAGCAGGGGAGTTTGACTAGATGATCTCCTAAGGCCCCTCCCAACCTCAACTCTTCTCTGATTCTATAATCTACTGAGATAACACCCAGTCTTAACTCTCCTATGATCCTAATGAGCCAAATTGGAAAAAAAAACAAAAAACCCAAAGAAAAATTATTGTCCACTGACTCCACTATCAGTGCACACTGTTGTTTTTACTGTCACACTGGACAACTGCCTTTATTGACCAAGTGATTCATTCTTCTAATGAATTATTCTTCAAGGTGCAGATTTTAATAATTTAAGCAAAGCCCATGCACTGTACATTCCCCTTCTACCCAGCAGCAGCCTTCCTACACAGAGGAAGCAGTTAGCTTTGAAGTAAATTTAGCTGACCTATATATGCCAATACTTTATGCTATGCTTAATTTGAATTATTTTCAACATACGCTTTTCTATCCATGACTCAGGAACTCTGTGCCGTACATGGTTGTTCAAAATACTCTAAACATACATCATATGCAGAAAAAAATACAGGCTTCAGAGAAAAATTACATAGGCTTATGTAAGTAAAGACCATTGAATAAGGCAAAAACTCAAAAAAACCCAGAATATTGATCTTCAGTCATTCCCTATTGCCTGAGAACCTACCCAAGTAAATAGCAATGTTTACATTTTGTATAAAATCTATTTGTTAAAAAAAGGAGAATGAATCATAAAGAAGATATTTTCCTTCAAATTTTGTTGCTTTCTTTTCAAAAAACTGTAAATGGCATTTGAAAAATTGTGATTTAGTACTATTCCAACCACTAGAATCTAGCTGGACAACATCACAATGATGACATCTCAGAAGCTTCAGAATATCCGTATTTTGGATTATCTCATAATTTCCAAAAGCAGAATAAGATGTCCTGGATATGATTAACAGGAAAGGCCCACGTTTGCACATGCCTAACTCTACAGAGGATTTTGTGATTCACAGAAATGCTTCATGCTCTATGTGCCCTTGAGGCTATGCTTAAAACCTGAGAGAAAATCTTATCTTTTCGGGAAATAAAGAAAATTTGTCAACCATGAACCAAACAGACCAACATGCTGCTGTCATCCTGAATCTACAGATGGAAAACAACCATGTTATTAGCTGACTTAATTTGTATGGTTGAGAAGAAAACAAATGACAATTCTAAAGTATAATGGTAAATTGTCCCAGGTCAGCAGCTAAAAATTTCATTGACATCTTTTTAGCAAAAGCATCCAGCTCGTATTTTTATTGCCTTGGACATGGTACGGATTGTACACTGAGGAACAGTTCATCAAGTGTATGTCATAAAACATGGAAAAATTCAAACGGAACAGTAAAAGTATGAGTGCAAATGGAAACTGTTAGAAACCTTAACTCTACCAAGTCCCTGCCAGACACCCACTGCAACAAATGCCCTACTCAAGAGCACTATCTGCCGCAGAGAGCTGAGCTGATTTTCAGATGAGGATTCTATACTGCAGCGTGCATCTAAGTGCTAGAAAAGGAACACAATTTAATTGATCGATGCATCAAAAATACCAAATTTGAAAAAGGTTTAATAACAGAATTGACATGTTGGGCTGGGTAGGCAAGGTAATTTATTGCAGCATTTGGACCTATGATAGGATTTGTCACTCACAACAGATGGCAGCACGTTTTAGATTAAAAGGTGAGAGAGTTGATTTCCCTTGGTTTTGCCATTCCCTCCTCCCCTTTTCAATTTTCCTTGGAATCCTTATTACTCCCATCACGTTGTACTGCTCTGACCTTCATTCTAAAAGACAAATAATTATCTATTTCTCTTTTGGACAGACACAGAAGAACAGGAAAACTCTATATTCTGCATTCTATACGGTTTTGTAGAAACACAGCTCTTCATTCTGAAGAAAACCAACAGAGGGGCTATGTCAACAATGAAGATGGCTGCTAGCAAAAATATGCTTCTCAGGAGTCTGAAGAGATGCAAAGCTGTATCAACACAATTTGGATGCCAGAACTATGACTTCTTTGGTAAAGTTTGTTCTCTTTTGTCAATGCACCTGCTTTGTTGGTATAACTATGGCCACCACTATTTTGTGTGCTCCTGGCTCCACAGTGGTAGTACACTCATAGCGTAGACATAACCTAAGCCTGATTTTAGTAACTGAGGCCAACATTTTCACTTAAAGGTAGTCTTCAAATAAAGACATCTACAAATAAAAATAACCTGACTTTTAAAAGTTTGACTCCTGAGATGAAAAAAGTATTAGAAGTATTCAGCACTTTTAAGAACTGGGCGACTTTAAATTGTGCCCCAAAAAGCTCATATTAAAAAAAGGAGCAAACTGAACATTACAAGGCTTGGCTTTTGGGTAGAAAGCAACAATCTTAAACTGAAATTAAACACTTGATTTCTTTACATCTCAAGAAGGGGGGCATTCAAAGTCCTCCAGCGGAAGGGACAATACCTAGCCACCTCAGTGGTGCAATTCCTATGGCATCAACCCATAGAGCCTAAATGGAAATCATGCCTGACAGCTTTGTTTTTCTGGGCATAGATAAGCCCTGAGACAATCACCTATGTGAAGAGGCAATTATTTACTTACTTATTTTAACACAGCTAAGCAATTAGAGCCTTAACTTGTCCAAGTCCTATCTTGTACTGGAGGGATTTGACTGCACTCCCTCTGGACCAGGTATCTTCTTCAGCAGCAGGCAACTCAAAGCAGTCTCCCTGGCTCTATTTTTTTTCTGTTAAACCACATGATCAGTCAGTATAGCTCATCAAGTACCACAACTTACCATTTCATTCCATCTGTAAGTGTACTCAAGAATCATTTTACATTTCCTTCCACGTACCTGATAAAGCTATTGAGCAGTACTACGCCAAGAAGAGATTCCTGTGAGTTCCCACTAGAATCAACCTTTGAGATGAGCATTTCCCAACTCTAATAACTTTTCAAGACGTTTCTGTTGGCCCATTTTTAATCCATTTGCTAACCCTGGATTACATTGTTTTTACACACTTATTTAATTTTGTTTTTAACCACAGTGTCAACAAGACTAAATAAATGTCATAGTCTAAGTGTATTATTGTCAGCACAGCTATCTCTGTCAAGTTCATTTGTGATCTTGGAAAAAGCACTATCAAGTTTGTTTGACAAGATCTATTATCCATAAAAACCTGCTGGCTGGCAGTAGGCATGATGTCATCTCTTTGTTTTTTTTTGTTGGAAATATTAGTTTCAACCTGCTTGACCTTCAGTTACCTAGATCATCTTGTTTAGCCTTTAAAAAAAAATTCTGGCACAACACTTGCTTTTTCCAGTTCAATGGAACTCCCCTTGGTACGCCAAGATTTGTTAAAAAGCAACAATAATGGTTTAGACAGTTCAACTCTATTAATACTCTCCTGTGCAAGTCTTCTACTCTGACAGAGAATTAAGGAGGAACTATAATTATTGAATTTTACTTCTAACTTCAATTTTAGAAGAGCCGAACTTCTACTAGAAGGACCTGCTAGCATTTTCATAATGAAGTGTAAAGTATCTTTGTAAAGTATCATCAGCATCTTTGCTATCAAATTGCTTTCAAATAATTTTTCAAATAATTGCTTTCAAATAATTGCTTTCAAATAATCTCAAGTGCTTCTGTGCCTTGCAGTCGCAAAATACTTGAAATATTATAGGGACAGTTTGCTTTTATATTGTTGCTCTGCCATATGTACTTCCTTTTGTCGTTTATCTCTTTCTCCCACTATTTGCCTACATTTTATGGGAAAGCTTGGAAGTTTTACAAGCTAAGATGAAAGGACAGATAAGTGGAAAAAAAAATGGAACTTTCGTACAATCTTGTAAGCAACCTTTATGGCTGTGTTTGATACCATTTTTAGAAGATTTCGGTTCAGCTAATGTTAAGAAACAATCAATGTAAAAACCTTGGTTTTGGCAAACTCCTTAAACTGTAGGGGTTTGAACTTAAACTGTATCTAAACACCAGCCCTCTAAATTTGGCATCTCTTATTTCTGAAGCTATTGATTAAACATCTTTCATCTGCTATCACATCTTACGGCATTTATACTAGCAGGTGGAAAGGCAAGATGCTGTATAACAATTTCTGTCTTATTACCCTACTTTATCTGAAAATACAGATATAAAATTTTAGTTGGAAAAAACAATGAGTATGAAAGAAGATTCAAACTAAACATAACAAGCTTTTTAAATAGGTTAGTGGATTCATCATTGGTTATAGCCCTTACTTGCTGAATTGAGTTACTAGTAAACTGTCACGAGTATCTATTAAATCAACATCTAGCATCTAGATTTTCAGCATCTAAATTTCAATATGCTCAGTTTGAATCATATTTGAATATTTCTTCAAATAGTTTACCTCAATTTCTACTCTCTTACATGGGTAAAATACAACAGAACAATGGAAATAAAATATTATTTTTTATAACCTCTGTTATTAGAGAGAAGAATACAATGTGAGAAAACAGCTACTAACACAGATCGCAAACTGGACTTTCAAAGAACTGTTTTAAAAGACCAAATCCTGAAAAAGTATTATAAATCTTCGTCTCAATTTCAGTGAAGATTCCTTGCCTAGGCATTTGGTTTCCTGGGATTGAAATAGTCTTGGAAGTACAAGAAACAAATCAAAATAACGCAGATAATGAATGCTAGTTATAAAGACCAACAGAAGCAGGCTAATCCAGTATCTTCTACTTGCTGAGATTGTGGTCCTTTGTCCAAGACATGTCTGAAGTCTGGAGGGCTTATTCTAAAACTGGCTTCAAGTCTTCTTATAGGAAGACATATATTTTTCACAGATTTTGTTTTGTTTTATTTTGTTTCAGCATATGAAACATCAAATAGTTTGTCAATTCTACTTTGACCAACCCAAAACACAGGGCCAGTACCAAGTAAACTGGGATCCTGGCTGTAAATCCTTTATCAATGTTTCTCACCTCCTCTATCATCTCTGCACTAACAGAACATTTTCCACTAGTGAACAGAACTTCTACTTCTTGCAGAGTGGAATTAAGACTACGAAAACAAAAAAGACCCTAAATTTAAGTTTCCATTTCAAGGAGGTTTTTTTAAGGAAAGGTGAAGCTTTCCTTCTGAAAGGAGAAGCCCTGTAAAGACATTATTTTCTAATATGAAAACAGACAGAGGTGGAAATGATACTAAGAGAGAGTCACACTGAAACTTGCGCAGCTCAGTTTACATACGTAATTACTCTAATAAAATTCTAAAACATCAGACTCACACACTCAAATTTCCATTTACAGCCACTATAAAACCAATTTAGACAATCCCTCTTTATTTAATAAGTATCTGACAGAACTATTTCAAGAAGCAAAGAAAAAAGTTACAAAATCCATGTGCTTTGTGCCTATGCTGCCAAAAATGACTTTGGCTGAGATAACTCTACAGAAACATTTGTTAACATCATGTTATTTATTTCCTTGTTTTGCCTAACTGTAATGTTTACTTTGTACCTGCGTATGTTTGCACTTTTATTATGTTCAAGACAGTGACTCAAAGAAACGTGGGTTTGTGCAAGAAATACTTAATCTGAGTTTATCAGTCTAAAACACTGATGCAATGCAACAATCCGAAAGCCGCACCATCCAAAAAGCCATTTTTCCCATTTCATCTATGATCTGAAGTTGTGAGGAAAACAGGAAATTTACCTGATTCCTGGAGATAGCGATACACCAAGAAATTCACTTCGTCACTGGTTATGCTCATCTTAGCCCAACCTCAATATGATGAGGTTTACGAGAAGTGTGATCCACGCTCTGTTCAAAAGGAAAGAAAAGAACAGGTTTTGTTTTATCTTGATTTATTATGGAATTAGTTCTCAAAATAGAGGTAGGAAGGTTGAGGTATTGTTGAGGTATTGTTGAGGTATTTAAAGATCTCATACAGTTATTAGAGCTGTTAGATCCCAATGTGAGGCACCCATTATATATTGTGAATCAAGTACTCAAGCTGTACTGTACCTTTTATTATAATTAAAGAACAGTATTTAACATGTATGAGAGAGTCAGAAGGAGTATATAAATACTGGAAGCCTTTGCAAATGTCAACTCTTTTACTTCTGTGGCTTTACTCAGGTTCTTCGGACACTCCTTTTTACTTTGTGAGCATTTTGTTTTCAGAACTGCTGCCAATTATATTCACGTATAACACATCAAATTGTAACCTTTTTGCGGCCTCAAATTTGTAATCTAGTTTTCTGTCCAGTAGCTCATCCACTGAAAAGACAGAGTCTTTCCTTACAAACCCCTGTGATGCAGAGAACTTAAAGTTCCCATAAAATAGAACAAATCTAGATTTAAGATGAGATTTCAAATTTTATTGGGTACGAGGGGGAGAGAGAAAGAGAAAAAAGAGAGAGAACATCACATATCTTGTGCCAACAAATAATACAAATATGCTGGCATTATAGAAAGTTATAACGTTGTAATGTCTCTGCTGATTAATGGTGAACAAGAATTAAACTTCAACTATTCACTTAAGTAATCATAACCTTCAGGATGACAGTTTTACATTACTATTTTGGGCATATACTCTGA
Organism: Chlamydotis macqueenii; assembly: GCF_036417535.1. NCBI lineage: Eukaryota > Metazoa > Chordata > Aves > Otidiformes > Otididae > Chlamydotis > Chlamydotis macqueenii. The sequence continues at coordinate 137,729,443 of NC_141556.1, forward strand.
TAATAAAAACACTGAGTTTTAGGTGATAAATTTGTTTTGAACATTTTCCATTAACTCTTGATGATTCATTTCTGTTTGGGAATCTGACTTAAGTAATTTGGTTTGAAAAGCCCTAAGTACTTTTCAGACAAAAACTTTGCAGCTTTGTCAGTCGCACCATACCTATAACTAATCATGTCAAGATTTGGACACTGAAGCACACGCTACGCTTTTGTGGCGTATTACAAATGAAAGACCGTAGGCGTGTGCCGTTTGTTTCAATTTCCCGTATGTCTCTTCTTGGCAAGCAGAAAGGTCTTTGTTCATCGAAAACCTCTTCAGTAATTCCTGTTGCCTAAAGTAGCACCTGCTACTGCAGGCAAAGCTGATCGACTACAAGTTTCCCCTGCTGATGATTTAAACCAGCAGGTCACTCATGACTGTAACAGATGTCTCTGCATATTTATGTAAATGGAGGTTTTTCGAATCCTGGTAAGCCTTTTATTCTCCTGGGCTGCTATATTTCGTCAATGGCTTGGATGCTGGTTTCCCACAAGAAACCATAGCTTGCTAATTTGGGAGGCATGTTCCTCAAGTCTTCCAGTCTTTATTATTACAGTTTGCACTTCACGGAGAAGAAGAAGAAACAAAATACTGAAAATCATGCAGCCTTGGTGGAGAAAATTTCATCCACTTTGGAAAGGATGATCACTTTCTGCTAACATTCTGGATGAGGACATCAGCTGTATCCAACATCCAGTCGTGTCACACATGTCACGTATTGCCCTGGGAAGTCATTTGGTTTCTTTTCTCCTCAATCCCTCGTCTGTAAAATGGGCTCAAATTTCTTAGCCACGGGATCAGGAGACTGGAATCACTGGTAGCTGTAAGGGCTTTAGTTACCAAGGTTGACAACTGCAGGCAGTGAAAGCATCACTTTCAGTGTAGCTTTATACATGCTTCTTCCAGATAAACAGACTTGGTTCTGAATAATTAATAAATCCCCGTGCCCCTTTTTGCATAATTATCACCATACAATGAAGAACAAGACAGACTTTCATGGCAACAGTTAAGGCCATTTTCATCCCTGTCTGAGTACTTAAAATACGTCCATATCGCTGCTATGGCCATGATAACAATAAATCAAGAAACTTTGATAGCTGTGCGTTTTAAAAAAAACGCCCAACATAACACTTCAAAAAGCATTTTAAAAATAGCAGTTTCAGTATTTAGTGGTAGGAAAGTTGGTAAAGATGAAACCTCTTACAAAAATTCAGTTTCAGCAATGACGTACTTTGTGGTAAAATGAACTTTATTAAAAAAAAAAATCAAGAAACTACAAATGTCATTTCTGGATGCATCCTGCTAATTTAAGACAATAACATTTATTTCTCACAGAGGGTTGCTTTGGGAAAGGGAAGAGAAAGGAGGAGTGTCAGTTTTCATTTGTTTTTCTAAAGAAGACTTTTCTTAAATGAATTAAAACCAGAGAAAATCAGCCTGACTGCAAAATAAATAGTCTGACAGCCCCAGAAAAACCTTCACAGCAGCTACCTTTGTATCAAGCACATCGAGTGGCTGGATTTACAATGCATTTTCCCTGAAGTCAGTCAACAGGAATTACTTTGACATATGTGTCGGATCATATCTATATACACATTGTTATCGTGCCATAAATAACCAGATGATCCCCAGTCATACATTTAAGGTTTCTTCCCTCCCACAGACGCCTGTGCAGCAATCAGATACACAACTGTAAAGCTTTTACCCTTCCAAAACGATACACAGATCTTGGCTTTGATCCAGAGAAATCTATTCATTAGAAATTTGGCTGAGCTATGAAAAGACCATACTCGATTTCATTAATGCTCTTTTTGATTTTTTTCCTTCTCTGCAGATAAACAACCCAAATAAAAGAGGCTACAGAAGACATTGTGGGGAGGAGAGGAACGTACTTATCTTTTGTGTATCTCCAAGTCTGATTCATAAGGAACAAACAACTAGCCTGCCCCTCAATTCATTTTTTTTAAATGTAGAAATGTGAACTTCTGTAGAAAATTACAGAAACCTTTAGTTATCATTATGATAGATTTATTTCTGATAATTGATGGTCTCCTTTTGATACTGGAGATCAGTATTACCTACATTAATAGTTTTTTACAAAAAAAAAAAAAGTACAGCTTATAAGCAATACTGTCGTGCCTTTGGAGACATTTAACATTTAAACCAGCAATAACATCTTAATTCTTCACAATGTCAAGAGGATTTACCAAAAGCATTCAAACCTGTGTTTGAGCTTTCTTTACTTGCAGCACTTTTTCCTGTACCCAGTTACATCTAACAGAAAGCTCTATTTACTTCAACCTCGCCTTAAGAATTTGGGCTGTGATCCTGCAGATATTTGAGAATGTCCAAACATGTGAGCTGAGCCCCCTAAGACTTCCCAGAGTATAATGGATCCTAAACATTCAACTCTCTCCTGGTGGATGGGTTGTCAAAGATCATGCAAAATTAAATTTAACACTTATTTTAAATAAACACTCAACTCTCATTTCTGCTGAGAGACAGGTTTGCAGAAATGCTTCCCATACAGAGGTAAAAAGCCGGGTTATTAGCTCAGATACACTACCGCTGTGTTTCTAGGGCTGCTTGGCTTTTGCTGAACTAAGTCGTTCAGCTGGAGTTGAGCTGGCACTCCGGGCAACCAGGGCAGCTTATTTCCTGGAGTACATCACCGGACCCGATTTGGCTCTGTGCACCGACATACCACTGTTCTCAAATTAAACCTTCCTGAAGCACTGGGAATCTTGCTGAGGGGCCACGCGAGTAGCTCTGGAGAAGGCAGCCTCGCATATAGTTATGGTTCAGCACAGCATTAGTCAGGTCAACCAAGAATAGTTTAGTTACATTCCATCCCCTTACTCAAGGACTGCTCTTCCTTATTCCAGCATATTTTAGTACTGTTGCCATAAATAAGGGAGATCTGGCTGAAGAATCAAGAGAAAATAACTTTTTCAACTTTGAAATAGCATCTAAAGACACAACTCCTCTGCCTCTCTTCTAAACCATGCTCACAGGGTCCTCCAGGGCCATGTCCTGCCCTCCGGGCTAACCCCAGGCAGGGGACGGCTGAGGCTATTTCAGGAAAGGACTTGACATTTGGTACTTGAAGTAGCAAATGGGTCTGAGAGCTACCAGTCCAATCTTCCCTCAGAAAGGCGGAAACAGGCCAGACGTTTAGGGAAAACACCTAAACAAAAACCTAAACCTGAAACCTAAATAGAAAGCCAGGCACTTCCCATTTCTGCATCCAGCTCTGCTGACAGAAATTCATCAGACGGCCAGTCTGGCCCTCCTTCTCTTACCCCCTGAAGGAATCTGCAAGCTCCAGTCTGCTTTAACTGAGTGCTGAGCAGTCGTCTGCTTCTTGGGAGGATTTTTTTGGGATCATTATTGCTAAACAAGCACTCTCCCCTCAACATCTGCCCCCCTTGCCAAACCCACAACTTTTAATTTATCTCCTGGAGAGGTTGCACTATTCACCTACTTATTTGACGAGACTAGGCCAAAAAGTCTTTTCCCATCCAAAGTTTTAATGACAAGATTGTCATTAAAATGATAGGGGGCAAAGAGAAATTGTATATTTGTTTTGGGGGGAAAAAAAGACAAAAAATGAAAACATTCCAGAAAGTTCAAATATTTAGTGTTATCACACTGATGCCCTGCCACATGGAAACAGAGTTTATGTACTTGCAATCCTATTTTCTCATCCAAGATGGCTCCATGCATCAAGCTCAATCTCTCAGGACCCACAACAGTCTCCCCAGCTCAGAGAAGGGTATGTGAACACAAGCACTAAAATAGTCTCTAGGAAGGCACTGTGACAGCATAGCCAAATCAATGTGTTACTGTTTTGCATATTCTCTGTAGTTGAACGAAAAACAACGTTTCCCAAAGCCAGAAGGCACTTCTCACAGAACGAGTCACTTCAGTCCATCTCAGTTATTTTCTGTTGAAAAACTCTTTTCATTAGAAACTTTCAATGAACCCTACATTTCTGTATTTGTAGGCTATGTCTTACCACAGTGCCAGAACAGAGTCAGCAGCCCATGGCTCTTCCCCAAAGGCTAACGAGCTATGCTTGGCCCACACCATCACATTCTTCAGTATTGGCTTCTATCGCAGTTGTCTCTTCTTGAGGAGGAACTCCAGTACGCTTCTTTCCCAAAATGTCAGAACTGAACTTCTGGGGAGGAAAAGAGCACACTTGGCCCCGTCTCCCCTTCCAGTCTCTCCTCCCATTTCATGAAGCTATAGAGCAAAAGATCTCTTTTTTACAAGCATCCTGACAAGGGAATAAGACCATTGCATTCCTGCTGATTACAAACTACAGAGTGTGCAGGATGATTCTTTCCAAACTCCACCTATGCCAGTCACCAAAATAACAGTTAGACTCGTTCAAAAGGCAGCTTTGGCATGCACAACTTCCAGACTTCTCCTCGTAAGGCTTGAACTTAACATCTTGCTTTTAAAAAACTAAATCTAAAATACAAACAATTGCCTGGTCTAGAGATCATGCACTTAAGAAAGCAGAAAAAGATGTGCTCACAGTAAGACCTGCACCATATCTCATAGAATCACAGAATCATAGAACAGTTTGGGTTAGAAGGGACCTTTAAAGGTCATCTAGTCCAACCCCTCTGCAAGGAGTAGGGACATCTTTGACTAGATCAGGTTGCTTAGAGCCCCGTCCAACCTAGCCTTGAATGTTTCCAGGGATGCGGCATCCACCATCTCTCTGGGCAACTTGTTCCAGTGTTTCACCACCCCCAGTGTAAAAAAAACCTTCCTGATGTCTAGTCTGAATCTACCTTCTTCCATTTTAAAACCATTACCCCTCATCCTTTCACAACAGGTCTTGCTGAAGAGTCTCTCCTCATCTTTCCTGTAGGCCCCCATTAGGTACTGGAAGACTGCTATAAGGTCTCCCAGGCCTTTCTTAAGGATACTTAATACTTAACTCTCCTCATTCTCTAAATGATCACCATAGTCCATTTGAACTATTCAATGACAAAAATGAGGCAACTGAAACCTCTCTCAGAGCTACTGTCCTAGGCTCTCTACAGATGCTCACAGTTGTCTTTGGATCACTTAATACTATTAATATTTGAGGCTTTGTTCACAAACTCAGTAACAAACATGTTGTTTTGGGGAAACGGAAGCTGAGATTCTGCAGAACAGGGTAATCTCCTTTGAGAATTGCGCGGTAAGTATGCACTGTCTCACTTAGAGCTCTGTCACCGATATTTATAGCAGCTTAATAAGGACAGGAACCTCAAAGAGAAAAGGCAATAGGCTTGTCAAAAAAAACCTGTATTACTTCTTTTGGTCTTGTTTTTGTTTTTAAGTCTATTTATTTACACTGACCTTCTGCTGATTTTAAAAGGGCCACACTAAAACAAAACAAAGCCAGGGAGCCCCAGCTCATCCTCATTCTCAGTGCAGGGCCTGCAAGACCACACCCTGACAAAAAGTAACAACGGCATCTGTATCTGAGAGCTTCAGGAAAAATGGCATGGATATAAAAAAGGTCTAGTTTGGATCCTGACACGTTAGAGCATCTCATATAATTAATTACTGAATTCAACCGTGTCTGCAATCAAAATCTGTGCCAATTGAAGAAAGAGAAGGTACAAGTAATGACAACTACAGACATGTGGCAGTGATCAATGAACTTGCAATTCTGTCTTGAAGAATCAAATGCTGTGTGGGCAAATTTGACAAAACCGGGGTTTTCATTTAAATAAAATAAAAACTTCGTTCAAGAAGAAGGTCAGTTTACTATGCAACATCTATAAAGATGTGTTTTTGAACAGATGAATTCCTCTTTTTTAAAAGCACAACTGTACCTACTGTATTTCTTTTTAAAAATCTGCAATAAATTATTAAAATGATTGTCCTATCCTGGAAAAGATGTTATCAAAATAATACATCATCCAGTAAAATATCAAAACTTTTTTAAAAACCACCATGAGCCCTAATACAAAAATATTAATAAAAATAGCTTGGCCAATTAAACAGTTTGGTGGACATAATTGCTGAAACTTTTATTTCAGCATGAATATTACTTTTCTTTAAATTATAAATTATGTTTCAAACTGAAAAGCCATTTGGAACCAAATTCACATTTATTCATTAAAAAAAAAGGCAACAAGAGATATTCCAGCAATTTCTAAATGCTATTCAAACATTTTTCAATTAGTCAACAACTTCCAACATAGAATAACTAATTGTCAACAAAAGAACACCTTTCATCATCAAATTCCCAGCAAACTCTACTTCCTCTATCAAAACAAGCAGAACTGTGCATCAGCTCTTTCATACTTATAACCTCTCAGTCTGATCAGGTTATTTGCCAGTTTTCAGCTCGTTTACTTAATTACATCAGCCTCCAGCATTTCAGTTCTAAGAGTTCAAGTGGATCTTTTCCAGCTCCCTTTGCTGCAGAGTGAAATGGGTTTTCCTGGATTGATCTTTACTTTTTGGCACTTTGCTAAGGGAAAAAAAGCAAACAAACCCAATCGCTCTTAATTAGCGCAATTGTGTTATTCCTCTTTTATAGCTTAGTTCTAAGAAGAGGTATCTTCTATTAATTTTTCTTTTTTTTTAAATTTAATAAACAAAAATAATGTTTACACTAGTTCATTGTATAGAAAGCTCTGGGAAGTCAAAAATAAGACTGATGGGAGAGTAAAGGTTGATGGTAGTTCTAGAGCTTGCAAATGAAATGAAATGAACTGTTTTAAAATAAAAAAAAAGGAAGGAATTACAGAGGCTTGAGAAATCAAAACACATGATTGGATTTAGTCTGAGAATCAAGATATCTGATCACTTGGAACAACTGAAGTCAATTGGGAATGCTGCCACTAAACATAATCAGCATTTTCTTCCTTACATGAGCACAAAATGGCAATTAGGACAAACTGAGGGACAATAGCATGTGCCCACCCATTTCAAACCAATTAGGCCAAAACCGGATCATCTGATTGTGCAGTTACTTGTCTGCGCGTGCGTGCATTTCCATGCACATAATCCAAGAAGAAATGTGTTTTAAGTCTTACAAGTAGTGCTACATGCTCAAAAACTTAAGGAAGATTGCAACTTTAAAAAGATGGTACAATTGCTCTATCAACATTTGTGTCCTGGTTTCGGAGGGGTGGAGTTATTTTCCTCTCAGTAGCTGGTGTGTTTTGGATTTCATATGTGAAGAATGTTGATAAACACCCTGATGTTATGATGCTCATGAGACCAAAGACACTGTCCGGCTTTCCAGGTCTTGCTAGTGCAGGTGCAGGAAGCTGGAAGTGATACAGCCAGAATACTTGACCCAAACTGGCCAAAGAGTATTCCCTGCCATAAACATCATGCTCAGTATATCAGTGGGGGTTGCCCGAGGAGGGAGGCATCACTCTCTCTACCTTGCTGGCTCCCTCTCACTCATTTGCTTGCTGCTTGGTTTCGTTTCCAGGATCGTTGCTTGGGATGGGCTGTATCAGTCATTGGCACATCGGGTGGTGAGAAATCGTGCATTGTTCACTTTGTGTATTTTGGTATCCCTTTATTTTGTTATTATTGTAATTTTCCTTTGCTGTTCTCAACCCATGAGTTTTCCTTTCTTCCCAATTCTCTCCCCCATCCCACAGGGGAAGGGGATGGTGAGCAAGAAACTGTGTGGTGACTGGGGCTAAAACAAGACAATTTGCTTTTCTTGAATTTTGGCAAGAGGAACAGTGTATTAACACTACTTCAAATTTAACTTTTCACTTAATTTACCTGCATTTTTACTAAAACTTTAAGGAAACCAAAAGGAGCAAGCATTAACATTTACATTTTTCACCCATGCTTCACATTCACGGAGTACTGAGGTGAAAGGAATATGATGGGGTGAGTTCCTACCAGAACTGGTTGTACTTGTTTAATTTTCTTTCTGTGACCGGAGACATGAGTAAAACAACACAGCTGAATGTTTAGAATGAACATCTCCCCAAATATTTAGAATAAAGCACAGTTTCTTTTTCAGCTGTTGACAATTTCTCTGACACCTGACAATAAAGATCCACTAAAATGTCAACATCAACTGTCTGAGTCCCAAGCTGGCCTTCAGAACAGACGTAGACAGACACCCAACTGTAATGAAACAGGCCAAGGTCCAGTACATAAAACATTTGCATTTGTGGTGACACCATGGCTTTCAGAAACCTCCAAGAAGGCCCCAAGCCACCCACTGCATGGGCAGCAGGGGTTAGCGGGCATGATGCCCATTTCAAATGAGGCAATGCCACAGCGAGGAACACAAGGACAAGTGAGAGACAGTCTGAAGGCCTTGCCCGAAAGACAGAAGATCTGAATACGGCTTCTTCGATTATTTCTGATTTTTATCCTGCAACTTTGCTGTTTAAAAAGGTGCCAACTCTGGTAGCAGGGGCCGAAATCCTGATTTTTCCCAACACATATTAGTGCTTTAACTAGGCTGCGGAACTGGGTTGTGTCTTGCCTGCGCACCTTATTTTTGAAGACCGAGATGAGGATAAAACATCCATATGTGGCTTCTACCACGTTCCTTACATAAACTACTTCCTATACCACCCTGAGGATGAACCCTAATTTTAAAAAACACACCACTGTCACCTTACTGGTTGTAATGCTATTAGTGCCAGCCACACTGGGAAGTATCTCGACTACCCAATACGCTACGGTCCAGCATGTTGCGTAAACACTGCAAGACCAAAGATGTGACGTGCAGTAAGCATAAAGCGGTTTGAGATCTTTTTACACCCATAATCTTCTATTTTGTTCCTTTGTCCAAGAGGCGTGGAGTGCAGGAAATGCTCTCCAGGCAAAGGGCAGCAACACAAACACAGCAGGGACGCTGTGCAGAAGGGCCTGCTTGTCCACATACCTGCAGGTTTGTGTGTTAATCCTTTTCTCCAACAAGGCTCAGATATTCAGTAAAATTTGTGTTTCAATTCCATGTATGTTTGAATTTCATGCTATTTTAGTATCTTTTAGGCCAGCTTGACACAGGTGCAGTTAGAGAAAGACTAAATGTGAAAGCCATTCTGGTTCTGTCTCATGGCAACACCTACAACTTGTGTGACAAAACCAACCCTTGGATGTAGCAAAGCTCTACATATAAGATGACATAAAACAGGAGCAGTCTGCGCTGGGCTAAAAAAAAACCTACATTTTTTTTAAGCCATGCAGGCTTGCCCCATGTGGCTGCAGGGCCCTAGAAGCTGGACAGGAGAAGCACCAGCATTGCTCATCACATGTGGGAAGAGGCCAAGCACATCCCTGACCCCTCACAAGTTGAGGCCATGTGGCTGCTCAGTGAGCGAGAGCCACGCTGAGGATCTGCAAAGGTCTAGAGACCAGTTGGGAGCCGCAGCAGCCCGGCTATTTCACGTCTGGATGGCCTCAGGCAAAGGGAATGTGCAGCAAAAGCAATGTGCAATGACGTCATTAAGGGGGTGAGTTTTTATTAGTTTCTGCTAATAAGCTGAGCAGATGTTACTGGGAACAATTTGATGTTACTTTTTCCGTCATTTATAACTTTATTTTTAATTTTTTCCTCAGACCAAGAAAAGGCAGTAGATCTACCACATATTTCAACCTTAACTTGTTTTCCCTGTAGTATTGTTAAAAGTGGATCTGAGGATTTTCTTTATTTTTATTATTATTATTAGTATTGTACAAAGGGAAAAAGTATTTTTCCCATTTGCCTATAATTCCAAAATAGCTGACAGGATTATACTCTGAGTTAAAGAAGAAAAAATACTTCTCAGACTCACAACATGGAAAATTTCACCCTTCAAAACAAGTATTTTGTAAATTTTAGAATATATGAAAAGAAAGAACTATAATGGAAACTATTTCAAACTTTTATTATGGCAGATCCTATTATAAACTATTTATAAAGATATTAACTACAGCTATAAATACTTAATGTTTTCTCTTGAATAATCATAAGAGAACGTCAATGTTAAATGCTGTAAGGACAAAGATCATATAGGAGAGCGCAAAAGAACAACAGAAAAATAAATACACAAATTCAGGATATTTCATGGCTGTATATTCCTACCGCCAACATTTAGCTCTTACTGGAAATCTTTTGACCTCTTTTTTTTTTATTTTAATACACAAACGTCATTAGGTTTACTCCTGGCTTATACCAGTTTGAGCTCTGAAGAAGGGTCACTAAATGTCTCCATTTTTATGGAAGGCATAATACTACTTTCCTTGTTGGAAGGTAGAAGGGGAAGGAAGAAGGATGGAGAGACATAATTTGCCTCCAAAGGATGGCTGCAGAAACTTCTAAGCAACCACTGAAATAAAAGCTTGTTTCTAAGTTACTTTTCTGCACTCATATTGCTAAACATTTCATAAAGAAACTTCCCATAAAAATCAATACAAAGAATTAAGACTGAGAAGTCTTCGTCTTAGGAAAACCACCTCAAGCGCCAACTTCACATATTGTTTTTTCTTTATTTCTTTTTACTTTTTTCCTCTGTTCGCTCTATATCCAGACTGCACATAGCAAAGAAAAATTCACGCACAGCATATCCAGTAGTATAATCCCAGTTGTACAACACTATCACATGTACTATCTGCCTTTTCGTCCACCCTCCTTCCTTTGCATGCCATAATTGGCCTTCAGGGGTGAGGCAGGCTCTCTGTCATTTTAGGTTTTCCCAACATACTGTCTTACTGGTAAGACCAGCGCAATACTTTGTGCTTCTTCTCTTCAGCTGGAGGGCATGTGCCCATTTTTACCAACACATCACCAGCCACGTATGGAGGTACCAAATGCACAAAGGTTTTCTCCCCTCACAATCTTCTATTAATTTTTTGTACGTTTCAAGATGGTATTTTGCTGTTTCCTCCAGTCTAGGGATATCAGAAGACTTAAGCAGCAGTACTTTGTAAGGTTTCTGTATTCAGACAGTATTTTAAGAGTGACTTGCCAGTCCTCACTAGGTATTTATTTTTCCATTTGTAGATGGGTAAAGAATGTACAACACAGACAGATAAAGCACCACATTTCTGGTGACAGCAACATGAAGTTCTACAGAGCTCCAGTATAAATAGCAAGTCTATAGAGTAAAAGGCAACACTTTTTAACCTAGTTTTTTTAAAAGCTAAACAGCCTAGAAATTGATGAACTCAAAAATCCTTGGGGAGTCAGAGACAGACATGACATAATGCATTTTTCATAAAAAACTTTCAGTTGAGTACTGCTCAGGAAGGATTTTAATATATTATGACACAGTTATTAGTTAGCACAGATTAAATAAAGAAGCACTACCTTGCTTTAAAAAATCAACATACAGAGAATTGAATTTTGAGTGCCTGACGGCTTGAGGGTCAGAGGCTGAAAGGGACCTTGGGAAGTTGCTAGTCCAACTCCCTGCCTGAAAGAGGGTCAGCTCTGGAGTCAGACCAGGCTGCTCAGGGCTTGGACCAGTTGGGGCCTGAAACCCTCCAAACCCTCCACAGCCTCTTGGGGAGACCTGCTCCACTGCCTCACTCTCCATGGGAACATATAGGAAAATGTTTCTCCTTACCACAGCCTGAACCTGTTGCAACTTGTACCTCTTGTCTCTCACTCTCCTGCCCTACACCGCTGTGAGGAGCTTGGCTCTGGCTCCACGATGATCCTTTGTAGGTGCTGGGGGGCTGTCAAGCAGCCCTAAAGCCATTCCTTCTTCTCCAGGCTGTCCCAGCTTGCCCAGATGGTCTTCATGGGGAAGTGCTCCAGCCCCACCGCCTTTAGGATCCTCCCCAAGCTCCCTCCAGTTTGTCCTTGTCTCTCCTGTGTCAGGTCCCAAAAGTGGATGCGGTATCGAGATGTGGTCTGGGGAGTGCCACACAGAGGGGGACAAGCCCTTCCCTTAATTGACTGGCTATGCTCACACTCACACAGCCTAGATTATTTGTTTCTTTTAGTTCACACAAAGAGAGATTATGCTACTGTCATAAAGACGCAAAACCTCCATACAGCTTTACAATGAACATTAGTTTTGGACTTAATTGAAAGGAAGTCTTTTTTTTTTTTTCCAAATTGGAATAGTCTCATTGTCTGCTTTACTACTTTTATTCGGAAACAGAATTTTTATTTGGAAAAGACATACAGGAAGGTAGGTGGGGTAACACTCCATACTGTCGTGCCTACTGGATCTTCTAAGGATACTGTAACCAAGCAAGTATTTCAGTCACCCAGCTCCTGGAACATAATTCTCAAAGGCTAGTTAGCTATGAATTTCCCTTTACAAGGAATGGGGAAAGTTATGTGCCCATTTCAAAGATTTATGCGTTTTCCTGTAGCTGTGGATTAGACACTTGTCTGAGATTGGGATTCATTGTTTCAAATTTCCCCTCGAAGTCTAGGCTCCAATTTATATCTTTGGCTCTAGAGAACCGACTCAGTATTTTTATTTGAAAAAAAAAAAAAATTAGGAGAAAGGTGGCAGCGGAAGTGGTATAAGAGATTTAAGAGACTGAAGATTAAAGTATTCACTTAAGAATTAGTAGGTTCAAACTTGCTTTTCCAGCTCCCAGGAGAGCACACTTCACACCTGGTTACAGGTTGATGAAACGAAAACTCTGTGAAGCAAAGAATGCGAGACTCACGAGCCAGAAGGATGGGGGAGAGAGATCTGGGACCCATCTTAATGATCCCTTGCTTACTGTAGCTACCTTGCAGCTGAATCGTTAACCATATATGGTTCAATTTTTTCAGCATCAATGAAAAATACACACAGTAAGTATGAGCATTTGTGTACTGTTTACTCAAAGATGAACTTTCATTAATCTTTTCACTCTTCACCACTATTTTTTACATATGTTTTACATTTCCTTATTACGAGAAGATAATTTTGGTCTCTTTATTTCTACAGAAACTCAAGAGTCTTTGTAGTATTATGCAAGGAGCAGACATCAACACCTATATTTAAGTATGACACATTATAAGCTTATATTATCACGTATAATTTGACTCCATTTTAACTATTTGGACTGTAAAGCTCTATGGTGAGTATTTGCCTCAGGCAAATTTTTTTTCTGGAAGGCATAAGCAAAAATAGTTCAGTCATTTTAGAATGAAGATGGGGAAAACCCAGTTTGGCTGATATTTATACAGCTGTTTCAATGAGAATCTCTAGTGCTTCCACGCTCCGGAGCGGGGACTTGACATTTGGCAGAGAGGTTGCTCTCATGGCAAAGTGCCTTTTCCATGACAGTGAAAATCCACACAAATTTGACTAAAATAAAACCTCCTGAAAATACTGTTTGTATATGCTCTGCATAGGTTTATTAGAGGCCTGTAAACTGAACTATCAAAACATTCCTTGCCTTAAGTTTACTTCATAACTCAGGCGACAGGAGCTCAGTCTTTTTACACAAGGGAAAGCAGATGCATGCTGAGGCAGAAGAAACAGTGAGGGATGGGACAGGGACTGGGCATCGTGTCTGCAGGCTGATGGACCACTCACTTGGTTTTACTTATGCAAGCAATTCCTCTCGCTCCACGTAGAGAGAATGCTCTTTCTTCTCCACAAGTATTTCAGAGGAAAAATAATTATAGCCAAAATGCAATACTGATTTTGAAATCTCTCTGCTGTCCTTCATATTGGTATGAAGTATGTGATTCTTGTGGTTCTTATAACCGCTTTTCTAAATAAACAGTCTGTTGGAGCAACTTATTTTAAAATCGGGGCAACTGGTTTATCTACAGTGAAATGCAAAACTTCAATTCAAATTTTTCTAAGGATCCTTTTTGATTACTTTTATTAAAATTCTGTGCTCATAGAAAGTCATTTAAAACCAAGTTACTAGAACCAAGGTTTGAACTGCAGGGCTTAAATTCAGTGGACTGGTGGCAAATTGCATGGTGAGAGAGCCGACGGGTAGGACCACATATGTGTATCTGGGGGTGTGGAAGAAAAGCTTCAATGAAAGAGCAGAGACGTACGCACAGTGATGAAGGAGGAGGCTGACAAGTTGTGGAAAGGAGCCTAGTGAGAGCTGTGATGGGCGAGAGTCCCAGCTGAAGTAAGGCTCCATTCCGAGAGCAAAGAAATGGTTTCCTATTTAATTCCTGCTGTTTAATTTCACCTTCTAATGGTATTTAGGAAACACCGTTTACTTTGATTACAGGTGAAGCTATAAAACAGAAATGTTGCACAACTGCTTCTGCCTCAAGTCTGTATTCCAAATATTTCACAACTCCTGAAACACCCACACCACATTCCTCCACTGAAACCACTCAATGGTGCTCAGAAAACAGGGGAAAAAAAACCTTAATTTCCCCCTCCCTCCAAAATTAAACATGAAAAAAAAAACTTGTATTCAGTAAGTGGAACAAATGGGTTTCAAACTAACAGCGTACTGCCTGCAACTATTCCTCTAACATAAGATGATACTGGCATCATTTCAAGAAATCATCCATATTCTTTAGGAATAAGCAGGACACTCACTCACATCACTTTCAGAAGTAAGGGATAACACACAGAAGAATGGAAAACTATATTATAAGTAAATGTTACCAAGGCAGGATCTGAAATATGACTAATCTCTGCATTCTGATACAAGATTGAACTACTTGCATGAAGAAAGAATACAGTCTTGCACACAGAATACTCTTGCACCTCTGGAAAAATACGAAAAAATTTCCTCAAGGTACTAAGTATATATCCCCTAAGTAGTTCTTCCACATTTGAAAGTGTATCATTCCTCTTTATATAATATAAAAAAACACACAGGAGACAAAGAGCTGCAAGTCTATCTCTAATCTTATGTTAATTCAGAAATTAAACTCCTTCAAAAGTCTACATTCCCCAGCTGTTCCTGTTTCCCATACACCAGCTTAAATTTTGGCTGAATCTGGGGTAAGCTGACTGGCTGACCAACTCAAGTGGGAATGGTAGGGAACAGTCTACAGGCAAAATCTGTTGCTGCAGGCACTGAGGACATGATGGTGTAGACCTGTTCAACCTCCGATCTCAACCCAAGTTCGGCCATAAGTGTGAAAGATATCACAGATGTAGTTAGTTTTTACTCGATTAATGTGGCACATCAGACTTTCTTACCTGTACACAACACAGTTCTGGTAGATAATACAAATAAGAGACAGAGCAAGCCATTGGAGGACTCACAAACTATTTAACAGAATAGCATTCAGGTCCTTCACACTAATACTTTCTCTTCGATATAAAATGGCAGTTTTGAAGTCACAGATGTATTGCAATAATTAGACGCTCAGTGTTAAACAAATCAGAGCAGGGAGGTGGTTTACAACTATTCACTTAACAGCATCTCTTAGGCTTCCTGACAGCATCTAAAATAGTGCCTGGACTGCCTGACGTGCTTGGAGAATCTCAACAGCTTTATCTAGCATCTCCATTAACAATACAAACTGGGAGACAGTCTTGTCAGAGGTTACAGTGCTCAGGTTAAGGATTTCAACAGAAGTAATTCAGTTATGATACCTCATTAAAACTGTACTAAAAAACTGCTAGTATGTCACCTGTGACACAGAAATGCTTGTCAGAAAACCAGTCATTAATATCTCTATTTTTTTTCTCCTGCATGGAAAAGCTGCAATTGAGTTTCACTGTCTATGGCTATTTCTGTTGGTTTACAACCATTCTTTCTAGATTGGGCTTTTTTTTTTTTAAAAAAAAAAAAAAAAAGGTTACCTAGATTTAAGTTGTATGTCCTGCACTCCTGTAGTTCAATTAAAGAATTTCTGTCTTGCTTTATAAACCATCTTCACACGAAATCATAACATAAACTATCTGCAAGATGGCTGAATAAAGCTGACTGGCATGTGGCAGAATGTAGTAACTTGTATGATAAATTTGATAAAACTTAATTTAAAGACTTAAAAAAAAACCCCCAACTTTTAAAAGTTTAAAAGGTTTTTTTTTTTAAAAAAAAAATCTTTAAATGTGAGTTAAGTTCTACTATCACTCTTAATCTGTTTCCGAAATGCCAAACGTGAAATCTTAAAATATCAAGAACACTCTTAACATTTCCACTGCCTGCACTGAACCACTCCAGTTCACAAAGACTCCCTTCAGGGCATTCAGAAACTGTGTGGTCCAAAGCCTCCTTGTGGATTTCGTTCCATGAGATACCAGGTCATTCCCAAGAATGGAACGGAGCCTGGTTATTTCCCAACAAGCTTGACATTGTTTTGCCATTTCCTGAGCGAGCATATCAGTCCTTGGCCACCACACAAATCATCTAGTCAGGACAGGCTACTTTCATAGTTCCCAGATGGTCTTTATGTACTTTCATGCATGACATGAGCTTTGCAGGATACAACCACTCCGGCGACCTTGGTACAAATGAAACTGTTCTCTCCAAGCAAAGAAAGGTAGGAGTTGTGTCGTGCACATCGGTACACCTATTCATAGTTACGTCATGCACTTTAGCTAGCACTGCATCATTTTATTTTCACGATGTACCTTGGCATTTGTCATTGGCATGAGCTCAATTTGTGTCATAAAAAATACACTGTCTCCAGTTTCAGATCATTCTTGTTATCTGCTGCTTCCAAAGGGAAATGTGTCAAGCCATTTGCATTCTGGAGTAGATTGGTACTTTTGACCCCAGCTCTATATTTTGACCACAAACACTCAGCAATATTAACCAGTTCTGCAATGGTATTGGAGATACTACTGATATTCAGTGTTGCTGAATAAACTCTTCCAGAAGATTCCTTTGAAGCTGCCTTCACGTACTCTTGGAACCAGTAAGAAAAAAAAAAGTCCAAATTCAAATATTTTGACCTCACCATTATTAAAACTGTATGATTGAAACATAACAACCAACTGCCTCTATGAAACTCAACAGAAACTATGCTACAAATTACATTCCTTTCTGAGGATAACCACTCATTCATATAGATTGCCGCTTAAAAATTTTACCACCTGTGATTCATGTAAACGGGCATAAGTGGTGTTAGTCCATGCAATTAACCAACAATTTTGATGCAGTCAAGATGCTCACAGCCTCTGAAGGTTCCTTCCACACTGTGGAGACCCTGAAGCATAGCAAAGCACGACTGTAGTTTGGGAGACCGCAAAGAAGGTGGAGTCCGCTGTATGGAAGTAGAGATGACTGTTTATCCGCCCAAGAAGATTAGTTACTGGGGCAGAATTTGAAAAGTGTCCCTGGTGCTTCCACTGCCCTTTTTCCCTCATTATAGTGTAGCTCCAGGCCATAACTGAAACCAAACTACACATCAACGAGGGGTATTGACACATGACAGAAAAGGCGTGCAGACTTGGACTTGTAACTAAGATAGCAAATAACAACTTCTGTATGACAACTACTCCATGCACTTGCTAGACTGGTTTTCATATTCTGCTCCACTTTTGGGCTCTACATCGACATACAAGAACTTAAAGAAAAGTTGTTGATGATGATGATGTTGATTTCAAACAGATTTAGATATAGAAGATAAGAAACATTTTAAGGAGCTGCAAATAAAACAGAAAAGTGACAGTACACATAAAGCCAGAGGACATGCAACGGAACAGATGCAACGTGCCTTTTTCCTCTCACTTGGAACAACTTTATAGTTTTAGTGCAGTGTTAAGCAAAATTCACCAAGGAACTTTGGTTTTGCTCTCCTTGAGGGACTCAATGGAAAACTCTGCTCTGAGTGTCTGAAGTTCAGCTTCTGTCTTTCAGTATTAAACTCCTTGGTCTGGATTTTGACAGAGAATTGACACTTTCCTTCCTCATGTTCAAAACTCTCCACAGTTTTAAAAGCAAATCTGGTACTCAATACAGTCACACATTAATCTTTCTGACCTCAAAACTAAGGAAAATAAATGCCATTGAACAAACTAAAAGAAGAAATGCCACTCTCGGATAGGTGAATTTTGCCTGTAAACATGGCAACAGACTATTATTGGAAGAGTAGAAACATTTTTGTTTGGTTTGCTTAGCCACGGAAACCAGCGCTAAAGGCAGAATGAAGTGCATGCCTCAGGCATGTGCTCAAGGTGTATGCCAACCTGCAGCCTGGAAGGAGACCTGCGTCTCATTCCAGAGCTTCACTTCTCCTCCTGAGCTCTCACTGGCTTTGGGCAGAAGTCTGCAGGGAAGGATCCCAGCTCACTAACTGTGGGAGCAGGCTGTGCCAGAGCCGCACCTGCCCTGCGCTCAGGACAAAGTGCTGGGACAAAGCTCCACTCCATACTGGCAGGGGATCAGCATCCCGAGCCCTCTGGTCTCACTCCAGTTGGTATCTCGGAGGGCTGCATTAGATCCTACCTTATACGAACAGCAGCAACTGATAAAAACACATGGATTAAAAGAAGGATGTCTGGCTTTGAAGTCCGGCTCCATCCCAGATTTGTTTTGTGACCTTCATTTACACCTGAAAGGGCGTGTTTTATCAGTTTCAGTCAGCGAGGTGTAAGGTGGCTTTGGCAGGCGAATGACAAAGTGGAGGGATCATCTGGCAGCAGATGCCACCGCACTCCTCACTACAGCACACGTCCTGCCACTGAAAATGTCTCTGCACAAGTGTGAATGCGGTGCAGAGGCAGCAATGCAGGCGTAACTCCTATCTTCTAACTAAAGCAAAATATTTTGCAATATATTAAGAGACCTGTGCACATACCGAATTATTTTTCTCTACTTTACTAAAGAGAAAAAGTCCTTTTTAGAAAGAATTTCACTAGCGTTTTACAATCACTCTTCTAGGTATCAGCTCAAATAATATTGTTTGACGACCCTTAAAAGTGAGTTGGATTGTAAAAGGCGCCCATTGTAAATCCAGTGATTAATTACAAACTGTTAAATCTGTTTATATTAGCTTAAAACAAAGCTAATAAACAGATATTAGGTTAAACAAAGCTAAAACAAACGTGTTTTTGTATTTGTTTTCATATCCTACACAATCCCGCTTGCCTTAAAAGCTGATAACTATTCCAAAATTTACTAATAGTCACTTATAAAGTCCTTTGCTATGAAGTCTTATGTTTTGTCTTGTATAATCCCTAAACCATTTTTGTGCCAGAGAAAGAAAAAACGCCTGCAGTACTGAAAAGTACTACATTTATCAGGAATCATAACATGTTTGTCAATAAAACCGTAATTTGAACACTGAAATTAAGAGAAAATATTTCAAGCTTGCTCCATATTGTCTTAATGAAGTATGTTTTATAATTCAAAATAATGAGAGAAACTAAGCAGTTTAGGTCAATTATCAAAGGTTATATTTGATTCTCAATTCCAGCTCCGCAACCTTGGGAAATGCAACTCAATCTTTCTACTTACAGTCCATTGTGAAGTGCTTCGTAATAGTTTACTTAGGATTCATCCACCCCACCAGGCTTTTATTGTAATTAGCTGGACAAAATTTACAGAAAAAAAAAATGAAACAAAACCCAAGATAACGCAAAGCTTATCAAAGGATATAAACCACCACATATCTTCACTTTAAAAATACCCTTCAAGATACATCATCATCACAACAATAAAAAAAAACCCAACTCTGACTTTGAATTCAAGGTTGATCGAATTTTGTCACACTCCCAACCTTACAGCTTCCTGTTAATTCAGATTATTAATTGGCAGATATCCAGAAGCAGCAGAGGAAGGGAAATGTAACTGGTGCACGTACTCAGACAACTAAAAACTCCCTTTACAATTGCTTATCTCCATATTCCCCCTGTTCACCTTCCAGAAAAGCAACAAAATAAAACCAGAAGCACTTTCTTAATGAAAGAGAATGAAGTGCTGAAAGTATTACCCATTTTTCAGCAACTGCAGAAACACACATCCTTGCCTTTTTTGCTCCCCTTGTTTTCAGTACTGGTATTACTAGTTATATTTTAACTGCTGCAAAATGTGGCAAGTCCCTCTGACACAAGATGCAAAGGCATCTTTCCCAAAGAAGTTGCAGTTAAAGCTCTCAACTAAAGCCACTGGAGTTATTAAAGGATGAGACTTTACAGCTCTCAGGTGAAGCAGGGGCATGACAGCGATGCTGCAGTACTTCCAGAACCTCATCACTTGCAGGTCTAAGGGGGGCACAGTTTATGAGGGAGAAGAGGAGGGATGCAGGAGTCTACATGTAAGTGCACAAAAAAAAATGGATTTCTCCACCTTCTCAGCTCACTCCTTCTTACATCATCTCCCACTATTATTTTTGTCTTTTATGGTTTCTTTGTTATGCTTTCAGAATTTCCCCATTTCCCCTCAGAGTGTGGGGTATTCAGAATGAAGGTTATCTTTACAGTGGGGTGGCTGAAACTTGGCAGTTTTCTACTTTCAAGACACAGTTGACTAAACTTGGCAACATTTACAGTATCTGCTGAAATCAACACCTGACTTCCTCTATACAAAGTAACATTAATTAGATAACTGACATTAAAAAAAAATTATGATCACTGTCATCTTCCTTGTTTTGATATCGGTCACTTTTTACTAGCACCCTTAACAGAGTGAATGGTTAAATGTGGAAATATTTGTAGTATAAAAAAATACACAAAAATTCAACTGTCCCAGGTTATGTGAGCAGCAGAAGGGCTGGTGCTAAAAGTAGTACACAGAATCATTTAGGTTGGAAAAGACCTTTAAGATCATCAAGCTTCCAAGCGTACAATAGTTGTGCTCATATGTCCTGCAATTTCTTTCTTTCTGAAACCCCTATCAACAGCTGACGGCTGAAAGCAGAAAGCCTGGGGTGTTACAGCTGACACCGGTGGGTGACCCCAGGAGGTTGCAGGCAACTTATGGAGTGGGAGAACTGTCGGGCAGATTTAGTACAGCACCATGGCCCCACTGGCGAGGTTTTGCACTTCTTGCTCTATGGTCTGCAAAGCAATTTGAACAAATGGCATTATGGACCTGGGATTTGATGTCGTTTTTTAATATTATTCCCATAGTCAACAGGAATAAAATTGACTTTGAGAAACCAGAAGTCTACCTGCAGAAATTTTTTTCTTGCACATCACTGCTAATAAGATGTCTCAAAGCTCAGATCTTTAGGAGCAGCACCCCAATACCCCTTTTTGCAGTGTTGTTGCCATAGATAGCTATGAACAGCTGTGACTGACCAAAACTTATTCAACTATTCGACTGTTGCACAGGGAGGGTAGGTTATACTTGCCTGTCTTTTGTCAGTACGGACTCTGGCTACGAGTCAAATAAGCAGTAAACAGTCACTTGTTACCATGTGCGACAGCACCAGTTCTCCATATAGGGTGAAGATACTCTGCGTGCAAACGAGAAAGCATAATCGAGCCTTTAACAATCAAATACCCTTTAAACATGAGGGGAATAACAGTCTATTTCAGTAGGTTCAACACCCAAGTCTAACATTTCAAAAGATGGTGCACACTAGCAAAGCACACAAAACCTCGTTTTCAATGTGTGCAAAACCCAGTCACGTCTGCACTGCACAGAGTAACATCTTAAGTCTTGACCACATCCTTTTATCTCCATTTCAGCTTGGTGGGCCTAATTTAAGTCATGGTTTCCTAATTATATGAAAAAGCATTAAGAACGCCTGCAAAACCAATCAGGAACCAAGTCCCAATGGCTATTTCACCTTCACTGGGCTCATTTTCTTAGTGGCCAGATCAAAGGTATTGCAGGTGGCACAGACACAAACAGCAGAATTCACACTTGAGGATTACAGACAATCAAATGCCGCCAATGACCAAACCAAAACTAATAATTGCAGCTTTTATAAAATGCATAGGAAGTAAGAGGTTTGTAGGAATTCTACTGGCAGCCCAGTTCCTTTTGCTCCCAGGTTTACTTACAATGTACTGTACCCATCAGCTGTAACACAAACGGGGATGGGTGGAGGAGAACATCGACTGGTGTTATTCCAATATCGGACTGAAAAGTCTATTAATTATGTGAGATTACACACCATCCACAAGGAAATAACTTGTTGTTTTAAACCGTTACATTGAAATTGCTAGCGGAAAAAAGTCACTATGCTTTTAAAGCAATGACCAAATAACTTTATATATTGTCTAGTATCCAGAAGGAAAGGAGGTAATTTCTACAGGCAGAATGTTAATTTTTATGTGCTGTATCAGCTAAAACTCTACATGCTATCCAAAACCTATTCTGCACTATTCAAAACAAAACTAAGAGTGGTTAAATTAACAGAACTATTCAGATGACAAGATATAGCAATAAATTCTCCTTGGGTTTAGGTTTTTTTTTATGCCTAGTCTTTAGGCTCAGATAGTACAAAATATAGAAGCAGGAAAATGTGATCACAGATGCATCAATTTATCTGTTTTATCAGTTCAGCTCTAGTTTAAAACAGTCTAAATGAGCTTTGATAATGAAAGGCGACAGGACCAGATCAAATGGTGCAAGTGATTTGATTAGCTTCACGCTAACCATCGCGGGTAGATTTAATTTAGAACAGAGTGATCACGTCTGACTGTGGTAAACAGTGCAGCAACTGCCTTCCATGGCAACACCTTCATAGGAGAGATTGAGATCTGCTGTCTTCACAAAGTTTTTCGCTAAATCCCCTTTTTCAAGCTTCTGGTAACTTCTCAAGACAAACAACTACAGTAAAGACAATCATGTAAGTTTCTAGAACACCAAGAAACCACTTGATGAATAAAATCTGCTGTGTAAACTCTCTCTAAATTGACTGAAAAGTATAATGAAAATTATGTAAACAAGCCCTGGGGCTGAGTTCAGCGGTCAACCTAAAGCAACTGGGACAAAGCCACAGCAAAAACCATATACCTAAAATATTTCATCAACACCTCAACTCCCGTAGTAATGAACAGGTCACAGTAACAGAAAGTTTATTTCCTCCATCCCTGTAAAAAGGCAGCCACTCCTGTTTTGCTCTCTCTTTCAAAAGAATGGGCAATTCTTCCACTGCATAGCAACAAAAATTAGAATCAATACAAATGCAGTCTCATTTCCCTCCAATATACTTGTGGCAAAATTTTAGGAATGTAAAATACAATATAATGACCCAGACCATTACCTAGCAATGAGTTCTTAATATTTGCTCTCCTGTGAAATCCTAAACCAAAACTGACTTAAGAGTCAAGAGAAGAACACATGCAAAGAGGTCAGACTTCAAAAAGCATCCGGCAAAGTTCAGATACTCTTTACTCACAGTGCTGTATGCAAGGTGAGAGCAAACACTGATTACAGGATGGGCGACCACAGTAAGAAGAGAGAGCTCTGAGAGACATGGCACCATGAAAGCTTTGGGGAACGACTGAAACAATCACCACAAGAGACATGGAAATTCTGCGTAAGGAGATTTTGTAAATTCTCAAAACATTGACATTGATGGAAAAGTCAAAATAAAGGAAAGAAAGAGGGTTATAGAAAAAAAAAAAGGAAAACAGTTGGCAAATCTGTATTTCTGCCTACCACAAAACTGGTAATAGGCAATAAAATCAGGCTTAATCTGCCTCAGATAGATACTAAGTTGTCCCTCATTTTTAGATCTTGGCAGCACTAGCTTATCAGGCACCTACGGAGTGGAGAAACCTGGGGCTGTCAGACCACTCTTTCCTCCCCTTCCACTCAACTTCCCTGATCCACTGCTTCTACTGCTCCCCTTCCTCATCCCTCAGAGCATAGTCTTCAAATTCATGTCACTATGGGTAGCTTTGCTCCCTTGACTTTTGCTGGTCTGACCTTGGGGTATTCTATTTAAAAATTATATTGTCTTTGTTACTCTTTTTTTTTAATGATCTTTGCATAATTTTAGACATCTACTTGTGGGGAGAATTTTCACTCTTTGGGCTTGCAAAGACTGTATGTATCAGCACACTTCCAAAACATTATCTAATTAGGATGAATTCAAAACGCTTGGGCTTTCTCTTAAGCAGATAATTTGCAAAGATCTATCATTATCTAGAGAGAAATCGAATGCATACATAATAAGGGAAACTGGCTTCTCCAGTTCACTACTAAATAGAGATTTATAAACTCAAATTGTTTAGAATAGAATCATCCCACTATGATTAATATTTTGATGTAAAGATAGAGTTGTTAAAAAGAAAGAAGTGAACAAAAATATTGGAATGATATTGTATCATCTGGAAAGGTCTGAAGCAATATTTTGGGAAAACATGGCTGGAAAGACCTTCTGGCTTATCAGAGACCAAGTTGAGCTTTAGTCATATTTTATCACAGCTGAACTTTTGGCTCAAAAATTTAAGAATTTGCAAAAAAAAAAAAAATCCTGAAACTGGCAGTGTAAAATGAGGTTATTGCGCTAAAACCTAATGGATTACATTTTAAAAACATGGGATTAATTTACATTTGAGGTCAGTAAACATTTTGAAGCAAATGACTAAGCCTTAAATGACCAAAGATACTCAACATCTGCATTCATGGAATGCAATCACATCAGTAATAAGGAGACACTGTTTGGTTCAAGGCCAGATTACAGAATTAATTAAAAAAGGGGCACTCAACCCTTCTTTTGTGCCAGTAAAAGGATTATTGTTTTTGCATGATGATGCTGAATTGTCAATATAGAGAAAAAGACTCATCTTAACGTCAAAACACATTCATGTCAAATCTTTTCTGGAATAAAGTTCATAACTTGAAAGCTCAAAGGACAAATAAACATATTTTCTGCATTTCACGTCTCTACCGACACAAGAAGATATTCTAATATTAAGTAAGTCTTTAACATTGAGCTTATTAATAATATGGCAAGACGATTAACATGTTTAAAATCTAGTTTGAGTTATACGGGCCATATGATTCAATTCCTATACAAAAGCCAGTGGCTACACTTGAATTACACCAAGATTTCTGCAGACTAGCTGTGTTTTGCTATCAGTGTTGAGCAGAAGAGGCAGAAACAGCAGCAGTATCCTTAAGTCAAAATACCAGAAGTAGAATTGGACTGCTCAGGATGTATTTACATACTATTTGGAAGCAACTTCTTACTATACCTTTATCTGGAACAGTACTTCTGAATTAGCAGTCCAGAAATTGCCATTAACTAGTATGGCAGGAATACTTCTTAAGACAGATTGCTGTTTTTCTGATCTTTTCAACTACACTTAATGGGACATATTCTGAACACATGGTTTTAGATAAATCAGCTACAACACAAGTCCGCCTTAATGCCTTTTGCAATTGCAAAAGGAAGAATTGGTTGGTAAATGCAAGCTGTAAAATACTACTAAAATGCTAAAATATTACAGTCAAGAAGCTGTAAAATCCTACTGTAAATAAATTGCATATTATACATTTTTCGTATTTCATAATAATCACATATTATACATTTTCATAATTGCCTATCTAGAAAAAAATATTAAATGTGTGATATACTGTATATGTATATAATTAAAAGATCATAGACAATTAACATATAACGTAAACAGTTCAGCAGTATTATTTCATTTGCAGGCCAGTTCCAGTTCCATGTGGGAACAAGGTATGTGATGCAGCTCTCAAGCAGTAACCTTAAGGGAAGCTTTAATTAATTTTTTTTTCCTAGTATCTTCCATGAAGCTAACCTCAGGTTTTACGTGGCACTTTACATTTCAGCAAAGAGAGAAAATGCCTAGCCAGAGTCTTGGACTCACTAGAACCAGTAAGAAAGGTATCAGTGGCCTCAGACCAGCTATTACTAATAAGGATCAGTATAGATCGCTGCATTACAAACTCTTCAAAACATTGTATTGTTGACTTTTTAAATGAAGAATTCTCTGAGTCAGGCTGGCATCTTTTCCATGTTACGGAGAATCAAAAATATCTTACAATTTTTAAATTAGTTTTACAACTTGGAATGTAATCACTCTCTAAACGTACAAATAAAAAAAAAAAGTTTTTTTTTTTTCTATTTTCTCTCCAGAGATGTAAAAATGGTTAAGATGAATCATTATATGGCAAGAACTGAGCAGGGACCAGAAAGAAATTATTTTACATTTCCTAGATCAGAGATATACAATCACGCTACAGAAGATGGCTCCTATGATTGATTACTCTGTTTATTAGGACTGGAGGCAGGCTAGATAAAAGGGAAATTAATTTGTGCATGCACCAGTTGAACTAAGCTTATTTAAACTGACTTCAGTTGACGATAAACACAAGTCATGTTACAGAGATTTGGGAGGCTTGCTAATTTACTTTGTAGCCCACAGAGTAACCAATAAAAAAAAAAAAATTAACCGTCTTAGATACAACAAAAATTACAAACCCACTTTATTTTATTACAACAGATACATTGTTTGAACGAGCCTTTTACTTGTTCTCTATATATTTTCTGAGTGGGTAACAGCCATATTAATCCAGTCTCCTGAACCATTTATTAGGGGAAGATGCAGCACTATGCAACTCTGGGAAGCCATCTCAGGTGTGAAGGTCTGAATACAACACGAATTACTCAAATGGATGGGCTTTGCCCAAGTCAATACAAAGACTATTTTGAGACATACCGCACAATTATATTACATGTTTTGGTTCTGCGTGGGACAACTGCATGAGATCTTCAGATCTTTTGGAGAAGGTTTAACTAGACTGACTATAGTCATTCCACTTCTACAGCATAATGCTATAAAAGAGCTCGGTTTAGAACAAAAGCTTGAAGTGCATCAACCTTTAAAAAGCAGAAAACCCTCTTCGTCTTCAGAGGAAAACTGTCCTAATTCTGTTTGGGAAGCAACAGATTTACTGCACATACATAATCCCTTGTTACAGGCAGTTTGCAGAAGACACTATGTCTCAAAAATGTGCTACATACAGTGTTTGCACGATACATGTACAAGGACATACCTGGGTTTTCCAAGAGTGCTTCAGCCTAAATTGAATTCACTGACCTGAGCAACTTTCTGCAGTTCTGCCCAGACTGGTTATGTAGACTTCAGGTGGATGAAGAAGAACTGTTTGCCTGCGTGAAGTCTCTGCTGAGTAAACTCACAGGGGCAACGCAGAGCTCTAATCTCACCCACCCTGCAGCAGATCCCACACTTCTACACAGCACCAGCATTCTAAAACAAATTTCACTCACCTCTCATGGAGGTACGCACCTTTTGCTTCATCTGGCACTCCAGGTAAGCTAAATATACACTTACTAACAATTACAACAAAAATTGTCTTTCTTGTCACTCTGAATATCTATTACTAGCACTTTCAAGTGACTGGCATGGTGAATGTGTTATCCTAAAGTGCTCTACAAATCAAAGGAGAGAGAATACACGATTGTCACAGCCCAGTCCTGTAATGTCCGAGTTATGCCTTAAACAATCACCAGCTTGGTTTAAAAATCAAAGGATAATGCATTTTACCATCTTATTTTGGAATGCTAGCATCCTCAAGCCTCTCTTCACTATCATCAAAAACCTTATTTGGAATCTTAGCTGTGTTAAAGAAAAAAGATTTTAAAAAAACCTGTTAAAAAAAAAAAAAACAACAGTAATCTTATTCCACTAGCAGAGTTTAAAATGCTACCATATAAAAGGAAGGCTCAAAGCAAGTATCTCAGAAGTTGGCCATGATTGGAACAGCTGTTTCCTTATCTCTTCAGCACAACATAAAGGCATAAAATTTGATACCTAATAGACAAGTACATGTTCTAGCTAGATATACTTTCTTCTGACTTAGCTGAAAGGTCAAATAATACTGATTAAGTAATATTTCATTAATAAAACCAGAGTTCATTTAACTATGATTTACCAAGTAGCAAGAGAAATATCAGGCAATACATAAATAAAAACTCTGCTTTAGCCTTGAAATAGCTGCCAATTTAAAGAATGTTTACTCTTGTTATTTTAAAATATGTCTATTTTAAAAAAATATTCTGATAACAGTTCACTATTTTTCAGTGAACAGACACAATGCCATCTGACTTTTAGGAACAACCACACACTACGAATAATGACTGCTGAACAGTCAAAGGGAATAGTTCATGTGTAGGCCCATAGGTACCCTATTATTCGTTGACAATACTTGAAAAAAAAAAATTAGAAATCAAAATCAATACACAGTTTATTAACTAAACCTAAGAATTACATTAGAAAGAATATTGTTTAAAAGTAGTTTGATTTTTTCTACTTCATAAATCTAACTGACCTGACATTTTCTACCTGTGTTGCCTCTGTCCTCACTATAGACTGGTGAGCGACATTTTCTTGCAAAGAGGAAGGTCCCAGTGTTACTATGAGACGAAAAAGTGCCAAAGCACGTACCCTCGCTCCTCCTTATAAAATTTCTGGCTAGCGTAAGACCAGCTGCATGTTTGAGAAGGAAAAATGGGTATCAGCCTGATCTTCAGAGTGACAGAAAGCAAAAAGACTGATGATCAATTACTGGCTACGTGTCTGGTGAAAAGTTGAGAGGTTCTGGCCTTTGGAACAGCAACTCACATCCATGGTGAGAAGAAGCCGTATTTCGGGAATAAGCTTCATCTCACTGACATGTGGTTACCCTCTTTGGATAATGCTGACCTAGAGCTGGCAAAAAGCTTAAGTAAACTGGGAGGTGTTACAGAAACAGGTGAAATACAAACTCCATCTTACATGGCCATCTGAGTGGAGGAAAGAACCAGAGGCCAAGGAAGCAGGCTAAAGTGGCTGTAAACTCTTGTTTTAGAGGGAGGTAATTTTTATAGTTGCTATTGCTTTAAACTGTTTGCGAGATCTCCATAATAAAAACATTAACACAGTAACTTCTAACTTTTCAGAGAAACCTTTTATTAAACAGAGTAAGGGAAAAAGAAATAGAATATGATACTCAACATTATTGGCATTGTTATCTCCTAGAATTATTGATAAGCCAGGGGTACAAGATCTTGAATGCATATAGAGAATAGGCTAACAGATCCCAGGTGGATATACTGTTGGTAATATGAGATAAAGCAAACCACCAAACCTTATCACAGAATGAGGTGATCTACTCTTTAAGTATGTATTTGTAAAACATGAACAGTACTATAAAGGACGTCCATCTATGAGATGTAGGACAGAAATACCACACAGTCAGTAGTAACACATCAGGCGCTCCTAAATTTTTCTTTTTCTAATACCAAAAGGATAATTATACTCTGGACCTACGTATTCAGTATATAAAGTTTAGTTAATCACAAGCATGGAAGTTCACTGTCCCAGTAAACTAGAGGAAAATTCTACATTTGGGAGAAAGTACAGAGATGAAAATGTGGAAGGACTCTCCCTACCCCACTGCCACAAGGGATCAAAAGCCACTATTAAATAGTCATAAAAAAAGCAACCCACGGCAAAAAAATCAGACTCTAAATTCTGGGTTAAGAGTGTAATTGGACTGAAATATATATTATACATTTAAAAAAAACACAAAATAAAACAAATTCAGCTCAGAATTAATTTAAATAGGAAATCTGGGGCTAAAGAAAACAGAAAAGAAAGCAGAGGGCATCCAACTTTTGATTCATGTTTTAAAAGAACACAAACACACTATGCAAAAAAAAAAAAACCCACCCCCAAAACCCAACATATAATTTCTTCTTTGTAAGTAGAAAAAAAAAAGCATTTTTACAGATAAGAAGGCCATTAGTAACCAAAATGAATGTTAAAAGACAACTTTAAAATAGCACACCCAGATAATTTGTGCCTTAGAGTCCTAAAAGTGTTTGCAAGAGTGTAATTTCAATGATGCTAATTTTCAATACATTTTGGAACACCAGAGAAATTCAGTAAGACTGCTAGCATTTTTGCCAATATGCGAAGATGGTAAGTGGTACGATCTCAGTAATTATAGAGCTCTAAGCCATTATTAATCTCAGGCAAAATAACCAGCAAATTGATAAAGGATAAATTCACTAGGAAATTACATGAATATAACTGATGCCAGTCAACAACATTTTATAGAAACTTGGTCAGTAAAACAGAAAGTTTGATTTAATAATCTGATAAAGTTAAGAACTACAGTCAACATAAGTTACTCCATAGATGAAATATGAAGACTTTTAAACAGCATTTAGCTTACAGTCACACAACATTGCAAGTAAGAAATTATTACCAGTATTATCAAATATGATTAAGACATAGATATAGAATAGCAGCTGTTAACAGGAAACAATAATTGAAGAAGAGCGCTCTACATTAGCCCAATAAAATCCCCCAGTACTAGCTCAACATTATCTAAGGGTATCATCAAGAATACAAAAGTAAATATTGTTGACAGCAGTTACAGCACAAAAAAATGTCAGACTGGTTAATAAAGGTAGCAGAGTGGTTATTCAGAGTAACATGGATTGCTTTGTAAGATGAGGACCATGTATTACAGTCAAGTGGACTTAGCAAGCAAGCAAGAAAGAACGCAGGTAATACCCAGAAAACAGTGCACAGAAACCAAGGAGACTTAAATACAATCCTTATGGCACAGAAACAATTCAATATAAATGCCAGTGAAATCTTATAATAAAAAGAGGTAATAAAACCCATACACATGTAAATGTGTAAGACCAGAGATACTACTTTTGTTCGCAGCATTAGTGACACCGGAATAGTGAATACAACTGTATAGCCCCTGCATTGTTTTCCCAAGATGGCAAAGATGTTTGGTTTTCTTAATGTTTTCTCCATAATTCACCAAAAAAAGGGTGAAAAGAATTCTGTACCTCCTTAAGTTGTTAACCAGAGTGCCCTACATGCTGTTATTAGCACAGTGAGGGACTTAAAAAGTCGTGTAAAAAGAGCAGAACAGCAATTTGAAAAGGCTGCAGAGTACCAATGAAGAGTACCACGAACACAGAAACAGCCTCTGGTCCGTTCCAGAAGGGTAAGAGAGCTCAAGCCTCATGGTAGTGACCGGGCAGTACTGACAGTGGTGGAGGTACAGTGGCGGAGGTACAGTGGCAAGACAGATCTTACCGCTGATGTGTTTTGGGTTATTTCCTACTATAGCAATTACTTAAAAGAATCCTACAGTACTTTTTCACTTTGCTACGTTGTGGCGCTTCAAACTGTAGCTTAAAAAACAACCCTCAATAAGCAGACTTTTTGCCTAACATCTCTATTTGAGAGAGCTGGACTGCTGTAGCCTTAAAAAGACATCACTGGTGGAAGTACATTATCAGGTATATGCGTAGGAACTAACTGCATGTGTGGCTTCACCAGGAGAGAACCTGAAAGGTAGATAGATAAGAAACCACTTCCCTGAGGTGAGCTCCTGCTTGGCGATTACTTTTGGCTTACCTGGTCGTGAGACCCTTGAGCTGCTGAATGCTGCTCCTCGCAGGCTGCTGTCAAGAGTCTGGGGGTTTGAGTTACCATGGAGATCACCGCATCTGACAGTTGAGAGGGCTGCAATGAGAGACAGAGGTACCTGTCAAGCCAGTGTGCATCACCTCATCAAAACATGAGCATTGCTTTTACTTTGGGCATTCACCAAGCTACCACCTCCCAAGTTAGGAGCTTTGGCAGAACCAAAGAGTGAAAAAAACAGCATCAGAAGGAATTAGAGAGGCGAGGGCTATCCCCCAGCGACTCAAAGCATTTGAGTGCTTTGCGAAGCCATGCACTTTTTCAGGAACCTGAAAGAGTTCTAATGTACCCTAAGCTTGGCTAAACAATTTTCAGCCTCTTTGGTCAAGTAGAACATCAGCAAGCAATTCATCCAGAACCGCCGCTGAGCACAGGACTGAAACGCCAGCACGCTGCCCCGGAACAGCGGGGGGGACACAACAGTGCTCTCGAGAAAGCTTCCAGAAGGAACTGATTGAGGGTCACTCTGTGCAAAAAGAAGTAGGCAGGCCAATGAAATTGCCTTCCTGTATGTTTTTGGGGGGAAGTCTAAACGAAAGCATTTATGAAAGTCAAACATGAAAGAAAGTCTGGCATTAAACCTATTTGCAGACTTTTCCATGCCTGCCATCAAGCATGATGAGTAAAGCCGTATTTCACATTTCCTCTGCAATTCCACCGCCACGTATCTTGACTAGCTTCCTACTCCTGCATTTCAAGCCTTAAGTGTTAATGCTCTCTTTTTGTCTACATAATCTAATAATTAAATGCTGCAAAGTGAAATGAGATATTCATTGGAGACTTTTCAAATTAATTATACTCTTCCACACAAATGTCTAACAGCTTTTAAAACTATACATTAAGGATCATTTATGATATAATCAATTTAATAAATAACATATTTAAATACATCATCAGGAGAAGCTTTCATAAATCCATTTCTAATTCTCGGTCTGCAGTACTACAACATGTTCTCATTTACATCACTGTGAGACAAGTACACTGTCTATCCAAATACAACTACACAGCTGAGAAAGAGTTATATCTATTCTAATCAGAGGTGAATGACCATACAAAGGACAAGAAATTACTATTTAAGCATCACAAAGTATTAACAATACATCAGCTAGGAGTCCGCAGTTTTTCTGAATTTGTCTACTGAATGTGTATAAACCTCCATCTACGTGGCAATCTATGGAATCACCTATCTAATTCTCAGATGGCATCCTGAGAAGACTGTTGTCATCTCTCCATCCTATTTTCAAATTGCCTCCCATCTCATGTTTCTGTGGAGCATGCTGTGTTTATGTAAAATACAATATACACAAGAAGCATAATTCTGTGTAAATATAAATCTGAAAATCCAAGCAAGAATTAGAGGATTTTTTTTTTTTTGTTACAACTGGTCCACGTCTTATGAGACAATCACTAAGAGTATTATTATATTAAAATTATCTCTATTCATTACTCTGACATTATGCTATGCAATAGGAACTGACACATACTGAGGCTGCTCTGTTGACAAATACCAGGAAAATAACTGGCTCATCTGCACTGAAGGCTTGTGCAAGATTCATGGAGTTTAAAGGACACTGTAAATTACCAGATGCTCATATTCTGTAGACGTAAGTATTGTTATTGAAGAAATTGTACTAATTCTTTCTGTCATAATCACACTCATAAAATGGTTGGGCCATGTTTTCATTTGTTCTGTTTACAAATCTTACATAGTGGATCACTGGTAGCCTTTATCAGTGAGCGCATCACTTCAAGGCCATTCGTCCTCCCAGGCTGATACAGATCAGGCAGAAGGTATCAGTACATGCAGCCCTGGTAACACCAGCTGGAAGAGTTAATCAAATCCTACGATAAGACTGGCTTTGGTTACCTGGCCAGACAATTTTTTGGTTAAAATGCTCATACTGGCTCTCCACTGAAAAAGTATTTTTGTGTGAAGACTAGAGCCAAGTAAATAAATTATTTTCAAGAATGAAGCAAGGGGAAAGAGACAAATTAGAGATTAAAAGTTATGATTTCTTTATTATCATTTTATTACCCATAGCGTCAATGACACTTAAAAGTTACACAGACTTTCCTTACGACTGGGAGAGAGCATAGATGTCGATGGCTGTAACAATTTGTCATGCTAGCACATGCCCCTACCCGTAAGGCACTACTCAACAACAAAAGAGTTTCTTAAAATTTCATACAGAAGTAAGTGCTAATATAAGCTTCGAAATAAAGCAAAGACAGATAATGTTTTTTCAACTCTCATTTTAAAACTTCAGTTGCTAATAACAACATTACAATCTATCACTACTTACAACAGGATTAAGGTCCACAATTTAGAAACAAACTGAAGAAAAAACCCACCAGAGCTCACAGAATACAGCTGCAAAAGTGGTTAGAGAGCTGTAGAAAAGACTTTAATATGAAATATTTGGAGAGTTCAACTATTTAAAAAAATACAGATGACCTGATTACAGCATCTAAGTACTTTCATGGGGAGAAAATATGAAGTACCATCTTGCTTGTTAATCTAGCAAAGAAGGGTAAACATAAAACAAATCAGCATCTGGAAGCTGATACCAAATTAAAATGAGAACTAAAGCACATGCTTTTCATCATCTGTGACTAACCATCAGTGCAGCTATCATAAGGAGAATACAGAGATTCTCCATTTGTCGATATCAAGGTTTAGAGGGGCTTTTCTAGATGAATTCTTCTGAAAAAGCAAGTTATCCTGCAGTCATATACAAGTTACTGGGTTTCATATAGATCAGCAACGCTTGCAATATGGAGAAAGGGAGATCAGGTGATGTAGTCATCCCTTCCTGGTCATAAATTAGGTATATCATGCTCCAAAACAATTGTTTAGCTTTGTAACTAAAGCAGTGCATGGTGATGAGCACCACGCTGGTGCTAGCACATACCTAGTGACACTTTATGCGCATATACACACGCATATAGTGCGAGAGTGGGTGTGTGGTCACGCCATATGTGGAGTCAGAGAATTACAACCATCCTTCCAGAGACAGGTGGACTAAATTCTGCCACAAATAATATTCTGCCTTCTAATTTAGGAAGGAAGTTCTCTCCTCCATGAGCTGAAAGTACGCATCCACAGGAGAACGGTGGCAGAAGCTCTCTTCATATGAGTCATTCAGGGTATCAGCAAGATGGCGGAAGGGAGGCAATAAAAAAAAGATAGGTAGGTAGGTAGGTAGGTGGATAGAGATATTGCTGCTCTCTGAATCTGCGCCTCCGCTCCAGAGGCATAGAGCAATGAATAACAGTACTTTGTGTTATTCACTACTTGCCAGACCTGTCCCTGTGGACAGTAAGCTTTCTGGGCAGAAAAAGCTTCCTAGTGAGGTATTTCAGTGGGTCAGACAAGCAGTTCCCCACCTCAGCTAAAACCCAGGTGCTGCCGTGGCCCCACAGCACCACACTTCCAGCTCCATTCCTACAACAGCAGCCTTACTCTGGGCACACAAGTGATACGGGCTTCTCACAAAAGGGGGAACAGGAGAAGAAAAGGAAGCAAGAACAAGAAATGGCCCTGATGTGACACTGAACTGCTCTCATAGTTAGCAACCTTAAAAATGTCATCCCTTAAGCAAAGATAAGGAAACATATTGGAAGTGTCAATTTAGCTAGCGTTAGTGCTGTTCCTATGCCTTGGGCTGCTAAGCTGCCAGGAAATTTAACCATGTTTAAACATTAATCAAAAAAAGTAGTTAAAATCTCCATTCTTTTTCACTAATTGCAAGTCTGGTATATACGGTTTGACTTTAGATGTTGCATTACTTTTGAAAACACACAAGTCAGCCAAACAACACAAATACGTCCATCAATCTCCTCATCTCTCAGCTGCTCCATCTGACACAACCTCTGTGAGGCCAAAACGTAGAAAAAAGGGACACCCAATTCACAAGCAGGCAGTCAATATAAAAACTCCTGCTCATATCAGAAGTGCAAATTTAAGTGAAGAATAAGTAACGTTGCCTTCCCCCTGTCCCCAGAGCACCCGCCGGAGAGCAGCTGCCTGCCAGGACAGGGCAGAGGACAAGCTCGGTGTCAGTGCCAAGCTGCAAAGCAGCATTTACATCGGGAAGTCAATAAAGTGACACTCACTTAGAGGAGGCCTCAATTTGGTGCTGCCCGTAGTAGGTCATAGATGAAATACCACATTTATCCACTGCTTCATATGTAGATTTACTTTTGCAGGCACCTGCATGACCTTAGGAAACTGAAATTGGGGGCCAGATTCATAAGAAGCACTTGAAATTATCAGCTGTGCAGGTGGCTAGGGGTAAGAGCACCTAAATAGTACAGTAGATTTACTCTCAATTTAAACTCAGATAAATTAGTCACATCATTTAGGAAGATGTTTTTGTAAATCCTGCTAAATTCCTCTAAATAGATTTAGATATTTACGTATTTTTCCAATCTGATTTATGTTTAAATACTGTTTCTGCATAGTTTCAATTAAGTAGTTTTATTTCTTTTTACTAAACAACATAGATGAGGAGAAACCAAACCAGTGACATTACTATTCCGTTTCATCACATTTCTCTTAATGCTATTCCATAATAAAAAAAAGATTAATTGGGTGACTAATTTATTCTCTCCATCCTTTCTAGCTTTTAAAGGCACAGATAGGCCATCTTCAACAGACACTGAACTACAAGAGCATTTTTGAGAGATTTCACTATTTCTCTGGGCAAGAAATGCAGGATACCTCCTGCACAACATGAATATTTTCAAGTTGATAAACAGCTTTAATATTTTCAAACACCTCCTGGGGGATTATACTCATAGTAAACGAAGACTGTACGGAAGAGTCCAATAGGACATCAATAATTACACCACCCTTCTGCATAAAATAACCTGAAATGTATTTTCTAAAGCAATTCCTAAAAAATGTACGAATCAGTGAAGAGAACATTCCCACATTTGCAAAACTTCTGCTGATGTGCTGGGTTTTTAGTTTCTTCATGGATCACCATTTTCAACACAACACAACACAACACATGTTCCCACAGAGTACCCATGCACTGGACTGCA
Organism: Chlamydotis macqueenii; assembly: GCF_036417535.1. Taxonomy (NCBI): domain Eukaryota; kingdom Metazoa; phylum Chordata; class Aves; order Otidiformes; family Otididae; genus Chlamydotis; species Chlamydotis macqueenii. The sequence goes on from NC_141556.1 coordinate 137,765,769, forward strand.
ATCTCTGTTCAGAAAAACCCACACAATGCCTGCATATTAATGTATTTGCCCTAAGGTCTTCCAGAGTAAATAACGACCATTTAATGGCTTGCTATAATAAAAAATTTCATCTCTAGGCACTTATGTATCTATCCTTCTCCCACAGCCGCCACCTCCTCTAAAGGCAGTTAGGAGGTTTTTTATTTTAAATCTATCAGACAAATGCTCAGATTTGACGAAGGAAACAAAGTCATGAGTCAGTCAGAAATCAGAGAGTCAACTTTGAAATAAATATTCATTGTAGTACTAGTGCAAAAAGTTTTCCCATGGTAAAATCTGTCCCAAAGCAACAAAAAACCCTCAGAAATAACCTCTATCTTTCCAGAAAAACTTTAAAACACTTCGATTTGAGAGCCTGCCCCCAGAATACAGCAGTCTTTCAAGTGCAGCTCACCTAGCATGGGCTACCCCTTTGAAGCAAATGTCTCAAGCGAACACAAAACTGCAAGTGGAAACTCTTTTCATGTTTAATCCTAACTAACTCTCTCAAAATAAGTGGACATCATGAAATGAAGAACTTCAGAACCACAGATTCCTTAATTTGGCCATATTCTGCCCTCCTTTTTATGCATGGCAGATTAGTAACTCAATACAACCAGTCTCAGAGCCAGACTGGAAGCCACAGTTACAGCATCGGCTCTCAAAATCATTTACCACAGTCAACGCTTTGCCAGCACACAGACGCCTCAACAGCTTTAGCTTTTTTCTGCTTTGGCTGTGTATTTCAGTGTAGTAGATGTTCTCTCTATCACACGTAATAGTTTTGGAGACAGGAGATACTGAGCTACCTGCCATTATTTGAAAGGCCGGTACTTTCAGCAATAATAATGAACTGATGGAAGGGTTAGCTGTTAGTAACCAAGGCAGGTCCCATACTGAAAGTGCTTAGCACTGTAAGAGGATTTTTTAACAGTACACAGATTCATGGGTGCTGTGGCCTACAACACAGCAATTTTGGTATTTTTTTAATCAGAAAGATAGACGCATATCAAATAGCACAACACTTATTTTACCAACTCTCAGGCAAACCGAATGTTGTTTTTCTAATTAACAAGTCCAGATTAAAAAAAATACTTCTCTCTTGACAGTAACTCATGAGATTTCTGCTGAACTTTATAAAACATGAAACAAAAAGCATTGCATGTCAGGGACTGCTATGTTGGAAACATAAAGAAAAGCACTTAATTATTAAATCTGTGATACTGCAGGTAGGTGGGAAAGAATTATCCCCCTCAGAAGCACTGAGCTGTAATCCTCTTGTTTGTCTATTTAGCTCTACCTCAGGGAAAAGCACGGAAGAAGAAACAGAAAAGAAATGTAGTCTCCTCTACATTGCCCTAACAGTCACCATTAACCGATTTAAAAGTAAGTGCAAGCTTAAAAAGAAAACCACACAATTTAGTTTAATTCGTGTAACTTTTGCCCTGAGTAGATCTGTCATTCTAACCTAAGAAACAAACTTTCAAGTCTTTGAACCCCTGCTGTGCAAATACCTCATTGCTTTCAGCACGCACATCTTGGAGGTACCCCACTGCAGAGCAGTACACGAAAGGATTCCCACCCCCACCCCCCCAATGTGGACGACGCAGAGTGCGTACAGTTTTCCCGAGGTGCATCAGTAATGCGAATTGCAGCCCACGGCAAAGACAGACTTAGTAATACAATTTTCTTAAACAAGGTTTAATATGTGTAGCCAATATCATCAGCTTCATTTTGGATTAGCTGTAGTTTCCAAGAAATGTTGAACGTGGGATACGATGGGCACTGCAGTAATACAATTTTGATGCTGCAGAGGCATAAATAAGCATTTCAAGGTCAGGCTTTAGGAGAAACGACCACAATCAACTTACTAAGAGAGATGGCAGGCACTTTGGACATGCCACAGGGGATTTGGGGAGCAGCTTGTCCCCAGAGGACCTTTTGTAACTTCATCTTGTGTGGAACTTCAGCTACACATCACTGTAACCGGATGCATACATTTGGTAATTAATATATTTAAGTCGCATTTTCCCTTTAGGTTATAGCAATTGTATGAAACACTCTGGGCTAGAAGCTGCTGAATCAGGAAATGGATCAGAAGGTAACTCAAATGTCTTTCTAGTTATTGATTCCTGCTCTCTGTTTCATGTCAGCTTCCTAGAATCCATCCAACACAAGCACGAAAGGGTAATGAGTTTCTGAACACACACTCTAATAGTGCACACTGCATCAAAGCTTTCAGTAATTGCCTGGATGCTGCTTCCCAGCAGTACTAAACAACTTAAATATAATTAGCTGGAAGCCCTATGGGCTGCATTTCCCCGTTGGAACACCTCTTACACTAATTCATTTATCAGGCTGACAGATGACCGAATCACTAGCAGTATGGACCCATTCTACTAATAATATTTCTCAAGCCAAAATTCTGGTTTGTTCCTTATCTGGTATATTTTTGCAAAGAAAAAACCTGCATTATTTATAGTGAGGAGAGAACCAGACATATAACACATTCACCTCTTCCCAGTACTGAACTATGTTATTTGTTTCATTAGCCTAGTAAGTATAAAACGCTAGAGCTATAAGGTAGAAAATAGAAACTACATGTGTGCATTATGGAATGGTACAATGCCAAAATAATGGGAAAACACACAAACACTGAAAGGACTACTGGAAGTTTTCCAGTCATTCAAAAGTTTTTGGAAGCTTGGATAACTGGACAGTTTTCAGGGTATACTTCCTGAAGATGGCCTGACTATAGATGTCAAGCAAAATTTTTTCCATGCTATTTACTTCTTGTACATCCTTCTGAATGACAGGTTGTAAAGTTCATTTAATTATATGCAAATAGACATGAATGGAACATCATGTTGCCACAGTACTATGCACTTTTCAAGTTGCTAGAGAATTCTCATAAAAGTACACCAAAAATATTTATTTTCTTGGGGAGAGTTTTCCGATTTTGTAACAAAAACTATTTATCATTGTATCGCTGTGGCTTTTATTTCCAGAGAGGTTCCAGTAAGTGGAGTTCTGCAGGGGGCTGAAATTTTGGGGCCTGTAGGCAAGGTGTTCCCAAATGTGCCACGCCGTTGAAATGAAGTCATTGTAAAAATGCTAAATTCTCATCTAATTCTTTTAAACTATGAAAAAACAATTATTCCAGGACGTTATACTCTTACGCTTTCTTTATAACAAGTTGTGGGACAGGAAATAATAAGGGATAAAGCTGGTAATGGCCAGTAAGAGGATACAGAAAAAGAGGGAGTTTAAATGGTTCTCATCTTCTAGACCAATTCTACTGCAGCCAATAATCCATATTCTGGCTTGGAATCACCAGGACCCAGATGGAGTGGTAGCGTTGTTTATCTGGTTGTTTCCCCTGGATCAGGGGAAATCATCAGGGACACAGAAAATCTTGATATCGCAAACCAACAAACCAAGAAGAAATAACACCTTGCACTACTTCTCCATGAGCCTAACCAACATGACTGTCATAAAGCTCATGGTCAACTTTCATGAATTCTCTTAAAAATAGTACTGCAAGTTAAAGTTAATCCACAGTCTCATCCTTTTACCTGGAAAGATGGCAATCAGTATGAATTCAATTCCAAAGAATGACTACAAAACCTATACTTAAATATTTTCCAATGAAAGAGGTAACTAAAATACAGTTATTCAGGGATAAGAAACAAACTGATTTAGCTTGTGAATCAAGCAGCAGCAAGATGAGGTACAGCCAGCACTTCCCTGGATCACAGACCAACCATCCATCTCAGAACAGGGCCAAGGAACGGCAGCTATTCGGACATTACCAGACTTGATTTTTGAAAATGCAATCGCAGGTGTTTACACTGCCTGGTAAAGTACCTAGCAAGTTATTAAATACTGAGCTGTTGGAGATTTCTTCATGTGAACTCAGGAGCAGAAATCTCAGTTTCACATGCACTCTCCACCCACTCCTTCCCTCCGGCCTGAAACTGGGAAACTCATCCCAGAGACTTTGACACTTGTGCATCAGCCAGCCAACTGCCCTGTCGTTCAAAGCCAGCCTCCTCCTTCCTAGCTTCATCTCCTCTCTTTTCCATATTTTCTACTCCTACAAAAGAGCAGACAGTATCCTGAGCAAGGCCTGCCCTGAACCATACAAACCTCAACACTTGTCAGTCAGACTTTTCACATGAAATGCAGCATTTCACACTCCTGTTTCCACAGACTCCTTGGAAAGGAAGTGATACTGAGCAGAACAAACATCAGATCTAATCAAAAGAACATTTTGAAGCAAAAAATGTTGAAAAATCTTCTCCTGCTTTCAGTCATTTTTAATAAAACAAATACTGGGCATGCATTTCATAAGCAAGAAACCTGTCTTTGCCAGTCAGGGAACGTAACATTACTTTCATTTGTTTGCTTTACGAGAAAACTTGCTATATTGTCAGCGAAGCTGAATTTCCTGGGTATTATTTCTCACGTGAAACACAGATACAGTAAATATCTCTTTAAAGTACTTCCGAAAATATTACATAAACAGATTATTCCCTTTATTTTAAGCCAGGGGCAAATACAAAGTAGCTTTATATCTAAACAGTTGCACTAAATTCTTGGGGGTTTTTAACAGAAACAGAAAAAAGAATTTGAGGAGAGGACAGGAATCATCTAAGAATAAAAGTTACAGCTGGAGTCATACTTCATTAACTACCACACTTCGTATGGCAGGCAGCGTACGCTGGGAAGGACGTGGCATGCTAAGCAGTCAGAAACTGCAAACATGCAGATGGTATTAGGAGTGCAAATAAATGGCTCTTCTAGGAGGCATGGCAGGAGTTACCTAATACATTGATCTGCAAACAGAACATTTATTTGTAATATCTATTTGAAAATCAGACTTTCATATCCAGTAACAACTATCTTCAGTGTTAGAAAGACACTGAATTTTCCTGCAGGATGACTTCTGTGCAGTCTCCTGACTGGACCAAATCCAGAACAGCCAGGTCTCACCCCAGAGTTGGTCCTGCTTTGAGTCAGGTGTTGGACTACAGACCTCCTCAGATCCTCTCCAACTTGAATTATCTTATGATCCTACAATAACAGTCTCTCCATATTAAAATTATATACATTTGTTGTGCTATTTACATAGAAAATAAGGAGCTTAATAAGAAACTTAAGGGTACAAACTTGAATATTGAATTCAGATGGATCCAAGGTCTTCAAGATATCAAACATTAGATGTTCTTTCTGCTCACACAAAGTTTATGTTGATTAAGCAGCTATAACAAAGCTGAAGACTGATGACTAAAGACACAGAATGCATTTGTTACACTGCAGATCACCTTCCAACATTACCTTTTCCTTTTATCAAAATCACTTGTAGAGCTATAGGAGTAAAAGGTATTTATAGTAAATTAAATTACAGTTTAACTCTGTCAATTGTAATCCTCCCTCAAATAAAATGTATGACATACAGTAATAGGTTATACTGCCTGGATATAAAAAATGCAGGTGAGAATATTGGCTATAGAAACACGCTAAATGAAAAAAAAAAAAAAAGAGCAGAAACATGAATTTATCTGCAGTAAACAGGGCTGTGAAAAACCTGAGCACTTCAAAACACGCAGACAAAAAAATCCTCCAACAAATGTCACGCAGACTTTGTGGTAAAGAGCACTGGTCTGGCAGCTTCTTAGTCTGAGGAAGTCAACCCTTTGAGCTGGCCAGTAATCTATGTATTTCATCACATTTGAACTTTTTAATAGAATATTTTAAGAGTCAGCAGTAGAAGTGAAATTCCAGAAAAAAAAAAGTAACTTCAAAATTATCACCTGTATGTTACAGGAGATAATATCTTTTAATTTTCATGCAGTTGATTGGTTAATCTGATTAACCCAAGACTAGCTGTCTCATCATCTTACATCTTACAGGAGTAAACAGGTATCCATACCTCTACACTGAGACCAAATTCACCTCTTTTGACTAACATACATAAGAAAAGTTTGTTTGTATAATTAGATTGGGATAAATTCCTTTAAGGAATTTGAATAAAGTATTATCTCTCTATATATGTGATGTTCTATGGTTTAACACAATTTTGATACCATAAGTAGTATGATCTAACCATCTTTGGTTTGTTTTATTCCATTTTTCCATGTACTTTAAGAGGTATTTTAGCTAATAAAACTCACAGATTTTTAATGATTCTCTAGTCTGTACTTTATTGAAGGGAAACACAGAAGGAGTGGTTAAGATCTTAGCATTAGTAAGTGGTTATCGAAATGATGCAGTCAATATATAGTGTATATTCTCTACCTCGTTATATGTTCAGACATAGCAAAGTTTGTAAACTATATTCCAAAGCCATTGTGAAAAATCTTAATCAAATGTCCAAACTCAGAAAAAAAAAAACAACAAACCCAAACACAAAACCACACCACAGCTTGAAAATTCAACTAGTTAGTTAAACTCATTGAGGAGGGAGAAGGACTTTTGAAATGGGGAAAACTGCACAGTTAAGTTGCTTTCCCTCTTCCTGAAGCTTCCTTGGCCTTGCTACTCCCAGCATGAAAGGCCAAAGGTCCAGATTCTGTTGCTGCAAACATAACTTCTTGAAAGCTTGCAGGGACCAAAGAGCTTAAGAATGGAAAGAGGAAAATGCTTCTTATTACTTCCAGCACCACGAAGTGTCTCACAACCTTTAATGCTTACCTGTATACACCAACTTAATTTAATAAATTCTCCTAGCTCTGTTCAATAAATAGTAGGTATGGTTTTTCAAATGCTGAAGTGAGAAATCAGGAATATCTGAAAGCCATACCAATCAGGACAATAATCCCAACTACAATGCAGACTGCTTAAATTTGTGGGTGTGGGGGGCTGCGGGGGCGAGGTGTGGGTGTGGGGGTATGTGTGTGTGTGGGGGGTGTGTGCACGTGTCTGTGACTGTCAGTGTGTATATAAATGTCCTAATACTAATATTGCACCTTCATGTACATTTTATAGTACTAAATTTTATGCAGCTAGTACATGATGTTACTTTTAGTCAGCACTGAAAGGTGATTTTTTTTTTTCCCAGGGTCTGAGAAGTGCAATTGCCATTGACTTCAAAACAAAAGGGAAGCAGCCTGCAGTTCTGGAAACCATGTCAGTCTTTTCATCTTGGACACTAAATTCTCCTTCTGCAAACTGAGAAAACTATGAAAAGGGAGAGCAAATATTTGCACAGAAAGATATCTGCTTTTATTGTGCTGTATTAAATGAAACAGAATCTTTTTAATTCATGATGGAACATGTCAGGGATTTCATGCCACTTAACTTTGATTCCAATTTAAGTATATGTATATGGATGCTGATGCCTAAAGCTGGGTTGTATGAATATTCAGTCTTCATTATAATGAGTGGTTTTCTTGTATTACATTAGCTGGGAAAGAAAGACCTAATAGCAGAAGATTCACTGAAGTCAAAGGAGAATTACAGCAAAGATAGCACCAACAAAAAAGGGTCACTAAGAGTCTTTTTGCATCTCAGTTTACAAATTTTGTTTACTTTACTTCTAAGTGTTTTAGTGAGATGCAAGGTGTTACAGTCATTTTTTGCCCCAGCCTTTGAAATTCTTTAGGAAAATTCTGAGGCATAGGATAAGAGGCTTAGAAACTCTGCTTAGAATTTTTGGAGGACAGATATTTAAAAGTTAAATTTCATCAGAGTAGCAGAAAATCTAGCCATATTCCCCATTCTACCCACTGTAGTTTGCAATTTCAGGCTGCAGTCATGCTTCTTGTTCTGAGTGAAGCTCCACTGGTGTAGCCTTATTCCCTTGCTTCTCGTAACCACTCTTCCCTTACATTCCTGCTGAACATTGCTGCCCCTCAATATCTGCGGAATAACTGCTTATGTCAAAATGATTCTGATTAAAGGAGTTCAGAGAGCTGGTGTTAAAAAGTGTTTAAACTAACCTAGATTATAGTGAGCAAATCAGGTTAGGGAGTGACTACGTGACCAACTGCATCTCATGGGAGCAACGCTGAACAGTTGTGAACAGTGGGGGACAGAAGCCTATTCAGTCAATTCAGCTGCTGCTGCCTGAATAAAATGTGGAAGACATTAGGCTTTTCCCCCTTTTCTTTTCTTTTTTCCCCCAATATCTAAAATCTTAATATTATTATTCCCGATTCAGGCTGCCAATTTTCCTCAAAACAATTACCTCTCCACAGTACCCATGTTCAGATCATTGTAAAAGTCAAGGCACATCGATACGGTAGCTAAAAAAACCCACCCAAACACCACCCCAATAGACCAGCAGTGAGTCTGAACACAGTCATCTCAGCGTCCTCAATTCACCTTGTTATTGCACCTCCAGTTGTTGCAGCACAGAAGGGATGCCACATCTCCCACTGTTTGGGGACTGCCCCTGAAGGTGAGCCATATGTTTTGCAATACCTAGAAATGGCAGGGTAAGATAAGGAAATCTCCACAGCCTTAAGGCAGAGTTGCTTTCATTTCACTGCTTCGTGTCCTGCCCCCCCCCCCTTTTTTTTTCAGTGAGAGCTTTTGCAATTTAATTTATCTGGGTTAAGCCTACAGGAAAAAAAATGTAATTCCGTGTTTGTGCACGTGTGTGTGTGTGTGCGCGCGCGCAATGTCTAGGAAATCTCCTGTGTTATCTGTCTCTGTAACATTTTACCTTCCACTAGACAAATATATTTTTAAACAGTCTGGAATAAAAACAACATTCTCAGCATTCAAGACATTCTGTCATCACTGCCCATTTGTTGCCCTCTAGGTTTCTCTCAGCTGGCAAATTTCCCATTCAAGGAATTATCAGATTCATCTGCTTAGACAAGGCTGCAAAATAAAATGAAAAGCTGGATTAGTCTAGAGAATTCATATTTTTCTTTCAGGGCAGAAAATCCAGCGCATGAGAGCTGAACATTAACAGCAAATGGAACAAATCTCTCAGACTTCACAATTCAACCTCACTATACTCTGCAAAATCTAATTTTTACTGAGATGCCACAAGATTTATATTACATATATATTTTACTTCTTTAAATACGTTTATTGCCACTTACTAAGTCAACCTGTTTGGAGCCCTAAACACGCTCATAGGTGATCGTTTTTTTTTTCTACTGCCATTCTAGTAAGCATGCTGCTCGTGCCTACTGCTGCTTCTATGCAATTTTTTCTAAAGAATTACGAATTGCTTTGCTACCATTTTCCCTACATAATATTTTTTTCAGAGAGAAAGTGTAAGAAAAAAAAAGGAAGAAAACATGTAAAAATGAACAAATTACCAGTTTTCCACAGCAAAATGACTCAGGATCTACTTGCGTAATGGAGGAACTTTTATGTCAGAAACTGTACTGCAAAACCGTACTCGTGTTTCAGGGCCCACTGGCTGCAGCACCAAGATTTCTGGAGGCATACGCCGTGCTTCTTAGCACCATAATACACTAAAGCTCTACATAATTTGTTCCTATCAAGGTGTGGGAACACTACTTTCTCCCCCTGGGTAAAAAGAAAACTGGGGGAAGGTCTAGAGAAATCGTAGAATCATACAATGGTTTGGGTTGGAAGGGACCTTCAAAGGCCATCTAGTCCAACCTCCTTGCAAGCAGCAAGGACATCTCCAACCAGATCAGGTTGCTCAGAGCCCCGTCCAGCCTGGCCTTGAACACTTTCAGGGATGGGGCATCTGCCACCTCTCCAGATGTTGATGTCTCAACATAAATTTTCTTTACAAAACAGCTAAAGCAGCTTTCATTTTCTTGACACAGATGAGCAAGCTAACAAAAACTGTCAAATTCAAGGTAGGGTTTCACGCCTTGAGTGCGTACATGCATGCATGTACACCAAGTTAGGTACAAGATGAACATAAGAGAAATCCTAAGTGATCCTAAAGTGATTAACATAAAGCATTACTGAGCCAGAAATGCTTTATGGAGACTATTGCATTCCAGTACCAATACTAAAGCACTGTCTTATACTGTTCATCCAAGTAAAAGTCTATTTCAAGGTGTTTTATTGTTATAATACAGTGATTAATCAGTTTCTTTTTAGAGCCTCCTCTGAGAGCTTAAAAAATTCATGATTCACTTTATTAGTATTCTGTTTGGCTTTCCATATTTTTTGAGTGCTATGATTAAATTTATCTGTGGTCACTAATGGTCACAATATGGAAAATGCTCCATACGAAAGTCAGCGTTCCACATACACCCAATGGATGTCCTTAAACACACCGCAAATCCCAAACAAAAAGGACTGCAAGTGACAAATCCTTTATATTTATTTTTGAACAAGCTAACCTGAATATGCTGTTTGTGCAAAAGGCAAGAAATAGGATTTGTGAAAAAATACTGCAAATGGAACAAATAAAATAGTGCATTCTATTCACCACATTTTGAGGTTGGAAATTAGTCCATATACTAATTTGGGTTCAGGCCATACCAATTGACTTTTTACAAGACTTTTTACTCACCTAAGATTTGATGCTACAAAATGAGGACTACCAAAAAGCATGCTGAGTTCAGAAATTTGATGTGTTCCCTTTCATCACTGAAGCTAAAGATTTTCTACCAAGTTTCAAGGGTCTTTGTACTGTCTTATTTATTCAGACTGCATATTCTAATAGTCCAGGCTTGGGCACCAAGTACTACACTTTGCCATTCTGAGCATAAACTATCAAAAATTTATTAAAGAAATCAAACCAACTGTTTTAGTAAGATTGAATCCATCATCCATAGAAATTGCCAGAGGTACAGACCTACAAATACATTTTGGTTTTATGAATGCAGAAAGATATAATAGCATATAATCTTATTAAGAAGCCAACCAATAAATAATTTTGTGCCATGTGAAATGATAGTTCATTCTAAAACCCGAAGTCATGCACCAAAGACTAATAAGATGTACCGTAATGTAATAAAAAACAATGTAAGAAGAGCAATGTATCAAGGTATCTATCATTCAGCAATACTATTATGAGGTTCTAGCAACATAAATCATGGTTGATACCTGAGTGATTTCTCTGTTGTGTGCATTGCAACGTATACTTCGGAAGAACAAAGTTTGTTATGCAGAGGTTAAACGATCTTGTTGTTTCTCCTTTATTTTTTCATGAGCTGCTGAGCTATTCAAAATTAGGTAACTGAAGGGTGTTTTCAGATGGAAAAAGCACCTTGGTTCCAGAAGACGCACTGGCATGATTTTTCAGAAATATCACATTAAAAATAAACCATAATAAAAATTGCGTTGTATTGACTCTGTGACTCTAAAAATGTACTCTTGACTGTCATTACCAATAAAGGGGACGAATATGTTCTAATTCACTGGTGATTTTTCAAGTACGGGCATCCCTCCACCAAGACACTTCACTTTTTCCTCCCCATGAAAGGGGGGCTCAAATATTATCATGAGATAGCAATGCAGACTCACTCTGGGGCTAGTGAAGGGGCACTTCATTAGGAGTCTCCTGACAGATGCAAACATCCTGCAGAATTCTTTAAAGCAGAAGCACGCCATTAATTTCAATATTTATTACTTTCTATGAAAGATAAGTGACTCAACGTTGGGAAGAGCTTTACAAGGCTAATATTTCGTCCCTGTCTAATGCTTTTTTGCTTCGTGATGTGCCTGCCTATGACATAACTAAACTTAGGCCAAAGAATAAATTAAGCAGTAAGACATGACAAGCAGTGCATTTGTAGGCAATTTACTTACCACCTGAGGCATGCTACAGCAGCTCAAGGCCAAAGGCTGAGTAACTTTAACCACTCAACAAATGCAATAACAATCGAACTGAAACGCACAGCGTCAGAAGGCTTATTTCTATCACGATATGGAATTCACACATAGAACTAAGTGCTTCTTCTGTGCATTTAGTGAGTGTTATTAAATAAATGATATTGTTGAGAAACTTTTTCTAACTATTGTTCTGAAAATGCTACCCAATACAAATTAAATGTGCAGGTTTATGTGCATTGTTCTATGACTAGACATTGCTGATGAAATTACAGAACTACCCTCCATACTGTAGGTCCAGTATCAGCTTAAAAAAAAAATCCATGCAGACATGTATAAATACTAGAGGACTGGGCAGCATAGAACAGGACAGATATCAGCCACTCCAGAGATTTAGCAACTGGCCTGTGCTATCCTGCTCACATACCAATTAATTAAGGTCTAGATGTGGAAACAACAAAGAATTTTTTTTTTTTTCTTTTCTAACAGCGCTACATCATCTCATTCTGAAGAGACAGTGCACAAACATGCAGCTCTGCTACTGGAACATTGTTTACTTCATTGCTCCAGCTTTAATGAGTAAAACAATGACATTATTTAGATTCGTGATCTATTTGCCAGTCTCAATAAAGTTCACCTCTTAAATAAATAGTGCATAAATCTGGCTTTAATTTGTACTTGGCATACCAACAATTGATTTTTCCCATAAACTCCCTCTCTTTCTGCTCTGCTTTGTAACTCCATGGTCTGATCTGGTTTAATCCTGGTGCGGAGAGCTGCCTTCCATTCACATTCCTAAAAACTCTGAAAAATTAACATGGCTGAGAATAAAAGATGTGAATGAAGGTCTACTCATGAGGCAGAAAGACTGGGCAGCAAACTGTTCTATAAGAAGGCACAGCACTTGTTTGTTTTGTCGTCTTCATTCTGCTCTCTGATGAGTCTTAATCTGTAAGGACAGCTATTTTTAAAGACGAAGAAAATAATATATGTCAAAAATTGAGAAGATCTCTTCTACCCCGCTCCCCACAAACAAGTGAAAAACTTTAATCCATAGTTGAATACTGAACATAAAGACACGTAAATACATGCAAACCCCTTTAAATATCAGCACATTGGTGTTTTCTATGCTCTTTAGTAAATGAATGATACCACATCCAAGCCCTCAGATGCTAAAGACAGAAACATACAGCTTTGAGACAGGCTGCCACTGCTCCTAACACTGAACTAAAACATGCTAGTAGAAATCCAAATAAGACTACTGTTATTTCCTGATTTAAGAAATCATATTCTATAAAGATATTTCCTACAGTTTAATCCAGACCAAATGTAACTGACAGGCTCATACTTACAGAAGTGCATTTGTGTTCCAATTTACATATGGGACTGTTTTCAAGTATTTTAAATTTTTTAATGTATTTTCCACAAAACATAATTCTGTATAATACACACAATATTTAAAATTATTTTAAATATAAATTTAAAATTAAAAGACCATAAAACCAGACTTACTACATCAAGTCAAACATCCACTTTAGCCAGTACCTCTTCCTTAACCATGACAGAAGTAGATATCTAACGAAGAATTTACGAACAAAGCGAGGACACAGCAGTACTCTCCCAGCCCCCAACAGCCTACAGCTCTGGGACCTCCTGACGGTTCCAGTATCCTGACACACCAGGGGATGCATTTTAGTGGAACATTAATGCAACCTCCTTGCAATTTATGACCACAGAAAAAATCCTGCTGCAGATTTGTGGCAGGTATCATAGCACAGTTACGGGACAAAATATCCAATGATGATTTTAGCTATCTTAAGTCTATTAGTTGAACACAACACTGTTCTTAATTTTTACATTTCATGTTCTAATATGAAAAAGATACCAGCATTCATCCACTTCCTTTGAAGCCAGCACAAATCCAAAACTAGACAAACAGGCGAGTAGTTCTACAATAACTTTAAACATTGAAGCTATGTGTGAAAACTGGGGATTTTTATAAACCTTTATTCAACAAACACGAAATCTTCACATACACGTACAAAAGTACGATTTGTAGAGAGGACAGACCTAGCAAAACATCAACCTGAGAAATGCTCTTGCACGAATCTTCCTTTTTGAAAATCTGACTTCAGGAATAGTGTGCCTCTGGTAAAAGGGTGTTCTTTTCATGTGAGAGTAATCACGTGGCATTGTGCCTAAGAGCACACCCAAAGTATACACTGATCTTGAAGAGAAGTCCATTGCTCGCTTAAATTCTCCAGTCAAGTCTTCAGAATTTCCTTCAAATCAGGGATACAGAATAGCTGGGTTATTACTTAACAGCTTTTATGTTTTGGAGATGAAGTGTCAGTGTCTTACGTTACAGCTGCTGCTGCACTGTCTTCTACTTTATTCTAGCTGAATAATTAAATACCCTTTAGTCCTTCCGACAGCCCTAGACTCAGCATGGCTGTTAATCAATATCACATAAAAGGGAATTAGGCTTAGGCAACTGTTGCATGAGGCAGAATGGATAAGGCAGAAGGGAAAGAGATATCTTCTTTAGAATAGGAGACTAATTTTCTGTATTTTATAACACATCCTACCAAATGTGCACACAGATTTGTGAACACAATACAGAAACAGATGTATAGGGGAATCCAAATTCAGCCCAGAGAGAAGTGGGCCCATGTGAACGTTGTGAGGTTCAATAAGACCAAGCACAAGGTCCTCCACCTGGGTTCGGGCAACCCTCAGTATCAATACAAGCTGAGGGATGAAGGGATTGAGTGTAGCCCTGCTGAGAAAGACTTGGAGGTACTGGTGATTAAAAGCTGGACATCAGCCATCAATGTGCCCTTGCAGCCCAGAAAGCCAACCATCCCCTGGGCTGCATCAAAAGAAGCGTGGCCAGCAGGTCGAGGGAGGTGATTCCTCCCCTCTACTCTGCTCTGGTGAGACCCCACCTGGAGTACTGCATCCAGCTCTGGAGCCCCCAACATAAGAAGGATGTGGACCTGTTGGAACGAGGTCAGAGGAGGGCCACAAAGACGACCAGAGGGCTGGAGCACCTCTCCTATGAGGACAGGCTGAGAGAGTTGGGGGTTGTTCGGCCGGCAGAAGAGAAGGCTCTGGGGAGACCTCATTGTGGCCTTTCAGTACCTAAAGGCGGCTTATAAGAAAGATTGAGACACACTTTTTAGCAGGGCTTGTAGTGACAGGACAAGGGGTAATAGTTTTAAATTAGAAGGGGGTAGATTCAGATTAGATATTAGGAAAAAATTTTTTACACTGAGGGTGGTAGAACACTGGAACAGGTTGCCCAGAGAGGTGGTAGATGCTCCATCACTGGAAACATTCAAGGCCAGGTTGAACAGGGCTATGCTGTGGGTAACAGCAACCAACAGACACTTCTCCTTCCTTTCTTTCCTAAATTCCCTATCTTTGCATCTTTCAGGGATTGAAGTAAACTCACAGCCCAAATATATTTAAAGTATTCAATTCACAGGGAAAATTTGACTACATTAAACCATTTCTGAAACTTTCACCATGTGATTGCAAAAGGGAAAATTAAACAAAAAAAAAGACATTCAATAAATACTGTCTGAATTCTGCTCAGTGCAAAATATTTAGGAAGACTTATGTTTCCAATAATTTAAGGAATTTTTCTAGAAACTCTAAACTGGCCACAAGTTATGTCTTTTTTCACTCTTTTCTTGTCCTGCAATGAATCAACATGGTATTAAGAGCAATTCTAGGCTAAGATTCCCAGAAAAAGAAAAATTTACATGAAGGAGTATAAATTTTCCCCCTGCTGCCCTGCCACCATGCTTATGGCTCAGATCTGCCCAGAGAAAATGAGGTGCAGTTCCCAAGTCTCTTCAACAACTCTTCCTTTCTAAATACTCCAGTACTGAATTTAGAACACCTAAAACTTCCTACCAGGCCACAAAATGAACTTATAAGTTGAGCAGCAGCAATTCCAGGGGGTTAAATAAATAAATTAACAGTGATGATGACACCATCAAGCCACTGACAGAGAGGTGAAAGACTCTGTGTACTCTTTACACTCCTCCGTTCTGCATGGCCTCTTATATTTCATGTTTAAAGACCTAGCATTTATAAAACATACTAATTCAACTTTAACCCAAGCACAGTGTAAAATTAACAAGTCCGAGTAATGAGGAACAGATGACATTTCAAATGGAAAACTCGTACTAAGTAACTTGGTTATTCTTGATATTATACCTTCTGAAGCATTTAGCTGAAATTCAATTTTGCAAGAAGCTAGAAGAGTATTTTCCCCCCAGTCCTACTGGCAACATGAACAGAACGTGCATGTTCTATATCTAATTTACAACTTATTTGATTTTTTTTCATCTCACCAAGATTTGCTTCAAGCTGTAGGAAGCGTGCTTCAGCTAGCACCTCCCTCAAAATGATCCAGAGAACATATTCCATACAGCTTACAGTCCCCACTCATTCTTATGAATCACAGAAAGAACAGCAAAACAACTTCAAACCTGGGCTTTTTTAGTTTCTTCAGTCCCTTCCCTGTAATTGCTTAGCCTCAATGAAGGCTGGCCAATTTCTGTCTCCCAAGCTGGAGAAGCGATGGTGGTGTGCCAGAGCTACGCTGCTGAATTGGCTGGGGAAGGCACTAGCAGGAGGAAGAGGGCACCTCTGGGCGTGGAATGAGGGACAGCAGAGGGGGCAGCTACGGCCCAAACTGCCATGCTCTTTGCTACGTGCCCTGAGCTTCAGCTGTATGCCCAATCTAACCTCCTTCTGAAGGGGTGCAAACAGTGCCTTGCTGCTGTTATCTCCCCCTCCCAGAGCTCATCCACTTCACTTCAGCCAACACCCACCGTGTTTTGTGGATCTTGGCCAAAACAATTCTGGTGCTGCACAACCATTTACAACACTGATATTTTAGTTATTTTTTTTCAAAATTTCTTAGTACACACTGATTAATATATAATGAAATATAACCTTTACACCAACTCAATACTGGCAACTTGCTTACCATGAAGCTGTGTTACATACATACCTAGGAATAATCCACATTTACTATTTTTACACACCGTTTAGCTAGAAAGTAGTGAATGACCCCTTCTTATATACAGGGTCATATTTTTTTTTTTAACGGAAACTAAATTTCAAATAAAATGTAAAAAAATCCATCTTTTAAACAATTTGAAACAATGTTTTACCAGTTAATTGAAGTTTATGCAAAATATGCATGACATTTAAGAAAACAGTTTTGCATTTTTAACCAATTCAATATAAAAGAGGAATTATCTATAACTAGTGAAATTAACTGAACATTTCTGGTCCCTATGTCTTCCAAGATTTTAAAACCCAACAGACCTCAGCCCCTCTTTCTTGGTTTTCTAACGAAATTACTAATTGGGAGAAAGTAGGGGCTTTCCTGCCTAGTAATCTCCCAAGTAGTTTCTCATCTTTAAACTATTCACTAAATTCATAAGCAGAAACAAAGAAAAGCCCTTCACCTGCTGGAAAGGCTACAGTTGCCAAATGTGGGTTTACTACCTTTGCCAGGTCCAGGTGCACAGAGTCTTCTCACAGTTGAGTTGATGACTTTCTCTAAAACTCCACCAGCAAAAACTGTCTGAATATTGTTTTCATTAGAACAATGAAAATAATGAATTCAGGAGTTAGTAGGTCTCAATTTTGCATAGGACTTAATAGGACTTATATGTCATGATTTTGCATTTCCTATTAAATTGCAAAGAAAATCTGTTCCATTTCTAGTAAAAATTCAAATTTTTTGTTTTTAAGAGACTCATACCAACTTGTGATTCAGCAGAATTTCCTCATGATGCAGCAATTATCTGGAGTGGATGCAGTGTGTCAGGCAATACTGCTAGACTTGCAGAACATTGATCAAAAAGTATGTCTTAAAAAATGAAATGGTAAGTACAACGATAATGAAAGCAACCAGAGAATTCCAAGAGACTAAATACAAAGATACAGAAATAAATGCACAGCTCAAGTTCCCAAAATAGTTTACATTACCAAACTAATCTCTCCTTCTGTAGGGTCACAGCCAAGTGTCATCGTATTCGTAATCTAAACTGAAGCCAAAAATAAATACATACAGCAATAATGTTTAAAGAGCACAACTATTCCAAACTCAAAACTTGCTCTTCTATGAATACTTTAGGAGATGTCTAAATGCAAAGTAATTTAAAAACTATGTTTGACAAAAATACTAATTCTTGCTTAGAAGTGGATCTCTCCTAAATGCCTTTATTTAACCCAACTAACTATAATGTGTAACAATTTCAGTCAGCGTACAAAGGCCTTATTTCTCCCTTCCATCAAAAGGGACTGTCACACAAACCAGTCTGCTAAATGGGCATCTTCAGGCAGATTTCCTCTGACACTTTCCTCTTTTCTGTATTACAGAAGCTCTGGCTGGGATGGGAAACTGCATGCGACAAACCTTCCTTCAATTAGTGTAGATTGCTATCATGAATCAACAAACACACACCACCAGTGCTACCGCTATAGTGGTCTTTGTCTCGAAGGCCTATTTGCTTGCTTTCAGTTTCCATTAGAACTCAACTGCCTTAATCCCCCATATGCCACTCACCTTCTTATTTTGCTGTGTGCCAATTCTTCACGCTAAAAGGCAGTCTGTACATGTATGGAATTTTTTTTTTTAATTATGTCTCCAACCTACCAGCTGTCAAACTCTACTTGACATTTACAATACTGTCTGCAGAGTAATCTGTATCTATTCCAGGTTTTTTCCATTGTGAACTACTCTTGCTCTTACTTTATAAATTCACTTTCATTGTATACTCCTCAAATGAAGCTTATGCTTTTCTGTATACACCTGTATTATGGTTGAACATGAAATTTAAAATAGAGAAACAGTACATTCTTTGCGATGAGGATGAATTCCATAATAAGTACTGAATAACTCCTCCTCAGTTTGGCAGGCAGAACACATATTCTTCGCTCTGTTCAGGCATTCAACCATCATTTTGGACTTTGGGAAGAAAAGCTAAACTAAGTTTTCAGTGAAGCTTTGCTATAGAACTCCGCTATAAAGTAAAAGCTGTAACAAGCAACCAACAGTCAGCTTAAATCCCAAATGTTTTCATGTTTTGCATTTAAGGTTGGATGATAACTTTGCTCTGTTCTTTTACTGCAGCTCTCAACAACAATGAGCACTCTCAAGAGATGAAAATAGTTTCTTAGTCTGAAAATCATATGGAAAAAATCAACTGCCCTTTAAAAAAAAAGTTATAAATGTCTGGACAAACTTTTCCCAGATTTTCTTTCTTCAGTTATTTAATGAACAGATGGTTATTTATAATGTGAGCTACACTTGTAGTATTTCAAAAATTAGTTATAAACATGCCTGGTGCTACTCAGCTCCTCCCAGGACTGTACTGACCTCACTCAATACTCTTCCATTATTGTTTGCTTTGGCATCTCTCTGGCAGTGAACCCATGTTCTGACTTCAGTGTCTTCTCTCTGCCCTAAAACTTACCTTACTTTTCCTCTCTTAGCAGGTACCTTATAGTAGGTTCCTTTAATTTCAGAAAGATCATGACATCAGATATCAATTATGACAAATAAAAACCTTGTCCAGCAGTCATAGCTGATTATAAATACATATGAAATGAGTGTAAGCTCAGCTATATTTTAAACTAAGTATTTACGGGACAATAAGGACTCAATCGTTTAGGTCAGTGAAATGGAGCAGAAGCTGACAGCTGGGTTGATGTTTTTCACAGGGATAACATAGACATGTGTCCGAGCGAGGCTCTTCTCAGAGTCAGGAGACAGGCACTTCTGGAGCACGATACACCTGATGGGTCACTCTGCCCCAGAAGGAGAGAGGCTGGGTGCTGGGTGCACCTAAGCCTGAGTCTGGGAGGGCTCCGAGGTAGACAGACACCTCTGTTACCTGATGTCTGTGTAACTCAAGAAGTGAAGTGAGATTATCCCACCCAAAAGACCCTATGTCAATAAGTAACAGGGATACAGCTGAGACCAGAAATACAACCTTCTACTTTTCTTTCTTATGTACTTACACAAATGCATGTGTGTGAATTTACATTTTTTTTCAAACAAAAAGAGGGAGCATCACCCTGAAAATCCAAATTAATCTGCTTCCATGTTCATACAGTTTACTTTACTTGCTCTTAGTAGCTATGGAGTTTAATGGAACTTCTCATTTAAATATAGTGATTCCTTCCTGTTTAATGGAGATTTAATTCAATTCAGTGTATCATTTAATTCAATAAATGGTAAAACGACACTTTTTTCCTTTGCAATCAACATAAACTACAGATGTAAAATGTCTATCAGAAGATGGCAGGTCTTTTTTACTCCAGTTTCCAGCATTTCCTCAAGTACCCTAGTATTCTGTTTTTTCTACTTCTGAAATTTGATCCTACCGTAAAAAAAAAAAAAAAAAACAAATCAAAACATTGACGGAAACATGAATATTGCATATAACCATTATTTCAGTTGAAAAAGGTACTCCTCATTTCTTAAATTTATTCTTAAAGTATGTGGAATTATTCTTTGTTTTAAATGTAGCCATTCGTGGTTAATTGTATTTTATACTTCATTTGGGGATTCCAGAGTTGTCCTTGACTCCCTTATTCTCCACTCACAAGGGAATCTCATTCAAAAGTGATTTTAATTATCACTTATGAATAGATATTCTGTACTCCAGACTTGCCTCTTCTCCACTGAAGATCAGAATCCTCATTTATTTCTGGTGCAGTCAGGACTTTTGGCTGTCAACTGCAGAATCATTTTGAACACTCAATACTCTTTCTCCTCTTGCTCTGCAGCCCTTCTTGCTACCCTACTACTTTCGTTAAGTACTGTCAACATGACAGTCATCTTGTTTGTCACGCAAACTTGTAACCCTTGATAAAATTGTCTTTAACCTATGCATTATTCCAGATCTCCAGCTGGAAAAATCTCCAAATTTATGCAAGCATGTTTGTTTCTCTACAGAATCACAGAATAGCTTGGGTTGGAAGGGACCTTGAAACATCATTGAGTCCCACACCCCTGCCACGGGGAGAGATGTCCTTCACTGGAACAGGTTGCTCAGAGCCCTGTCCAATCTGACCTTGAACAGTTCCAGTGATGGGTCATCCAAAACTCTTCCGGGCAACCTGTTCCAGCATCTACAACTGAATGCAGTTCTTACTAATCACAAAGTATATGCGTAACGTTTCTAGGTAACTTACCATTAAATCACACTATCACCTCAAATGCAAGCATTTTTTTCATTTTTAAGGCCTTTCATAGTCCTTCTCTAACTTCCTTTATCTTATGTGCATGTTAGTGCCCTTGTATACTTACTACATCTTCCCATGAATCTTCCATCTTCATGTTTCTTTTCATGCTGCCCCTTCCATTAGAAATATGTTTCCCATAAACATCCATCGAGCTACTTCACTAAGGTCCTTCATATTCTTCTTCAGAACTTTAGAAAAGATGAACACTTTCTATGAAAAACTTTCTTCTTCGGGAAGAAAACCAAAATGTGCTATTCTAATGAGAAAAAAAAACCACTTTTAAATTCAAAAAGAATTTAAAGCCATTTTGCTCCTTCAGATAGGCCTTCAAAAACTAATGAGAAGAATAGCTACACTTAAGGGACTCCAGTGACTTGTCAATGAATCTGTACAGTGTTATGCCAGATTCATGTCCTACTAATTCATTGTGGACTTGAAAGTCAAATAGACATTCTCTGCTATGGCTAACCAAAGTAATCAAGATTTCCCATGTAAAAAAATTTTGCCACCACACCTGCTGTAATTCCATTAACATTACAGAGGCAGCCAGGATAAGGTTTGGCTCAGTACTTGGAATTTAGTTAATGATCTCGTTGATGTCTGAGCCAGAAAATAATTTAATCTACAATTCTGTAAGCATTTTTGCATGAATAAAAAAGCAGTACACAGGAACCCAGCACATTAAAATACAAAGAACATGAGGATCTGATCCACAGAATAAGAGCCAAACAAATAAGAGTATGGGCTTTCAGTTTTGTAAAATAAAATGTTAACTGTTGAGCTTTTTGTACAGTATGCTTTCCTGAACACAACGTGATTCCTGGCTTGTTCATGTTCTCATTGTGTCTGCTTTTACCGTATGTTGCGAAAGAAAGCAAAAACTCTAATTGCATCAGAGAGTATTCAGATTATGTTTTACAGCACAATTAAACCCTTTGAAAGTCCGGTCTCTCGAACACCTCCACATCCCCCTCAGATACTGAACCCAGATGACATCACTCCTGGCTATTTCATCTTTACCGCACAAACCCACCACCACCAAGGAAGGAAATTCCAAGGTGTGCCTCAAGAAGCTTTCCAAACAAAGAGCTCTTCTGACAGATGTTTTATGTTTTAACATGTTTTCCTTAGAAAAGCTACAGAGTCTTGAAAGCTTTCTAACTTGGGCAGCTATGAACCCTGGGTAGAATTTCTGCAAATCCACGCCTGGCTTTGTGAGAAAGGCTTTTGATCATGGACATCGGAAATCCCAGGGCAAAGACAATTGCCTGCTGACTTTTTTCTCTCTGCTGTTGCACAATGGCTAACAAAATCACGATTAGTTAAACCCTCCTCCAAAAAAAAGCAAGATGGGTCACAGTCAGAGAGTTTAATTTAGGCAAACCTCCGCAACGCTTTTATTAGGTTACAGGGAAAACATCAAAGCAAGCTTTTAACATATGCACCACGCTTCTAAAAACTCTTTTGCCTCACTCTCAAATTTACAGGTTATCTGAAAAAAACTAGAGAAAAAGCATAGGAGCAAGATTGGAACAACACATCAGACAGATAAAACACTTAAAAGTAAATAAGAAATATCCCAGGAAATCACAATTAAGTAAACTTTCCTAATGCGGTTACTTAGCTTTCTTTTTCCTCACAGAAGTTAGGGTTTTTCCCCCTCTCATTTGCATACTTCTCCAAATTCAGCCAGAACCGATGAAGATTACAAAGGTGCATCATTTCTTCTACTCTTTCCTCTCCATACATACTGATTTATTTGTAAGGAAAGTGTACTACTTAACTGGCTTTTGTCCTAAAATACAGTGGCCAAGATGGAGAAAAAAATCCTTTGAGAATATTGACAATATATTGAATATTTAATAAGTGTTGCAGACATTACTAAACAGAAGAGCATACAATGAGATTATCATAATCTCATAATTTTAACCCAGACACTTGGTTTGCTACAGGTTATCAGAAGATAGGCAAGCAGACAGGAGCCTTGAACTGGGGAAAGATTTTGGTTTACAGGAGGTCAGTGATGGGAGATTGCGCAGTAAGAAGGAGCACTGGGATGAAAACTTTCCCTACAATTATCCCATACACACACACCCCGCCTTCTCCTCCAGGGATGGTTGTTCTGCATTTCAAACAGACCACTCAGAACTTACACATACAACAACACAATAATTTGATATGGGAAGTTCTGCTTTAACTTAAAATTAGCTCTTTCTTAATTTTGAGAAGATTATTTCTAACATGTGAGTTTAAACTTTTCTCTTATAACCAAGTTGTTTCTTGTTTTCAGCTGAAACAAATGCTTTGTTCTGTAAACTTACTTTAAAAAGTTTTTCTTTCTCCTTCTAAAAAAGTGTGTGCCATATTTTCAATTCATGCATAAGACTTTGGTTTACTGAATTGTAACAGCTTTTAGCATATGAAAATGGAAGCTTTTTATGCGCTGCAGTGTATTTCATGATATACAACACATACTGACAAAATGGAAGAAAAATTAACAATTTATACCCTATGTTGCCAACTAAGGGTTTCTCAACAGCACAAGATAAAAGACAAAAGAGAAAAGGCAAAGTAAGTGAAGGTTTTAATGTTAAACTATGCATCAAAACCACTGAACATCAATTGCTGTGGCCTTACTGGAAATGGGAAATACCAGGAGCTGATGACATTCCTTTTTTCCCTGCTCTGCCTCCAGCCTCCAGTGAGACTTGCACACGTGTGTCAGATTCCTTTATTCTGGAAAGACAAGATCAGAAATGATGCGGTATCTCCTACACATGTGCTAAGGATGCAGTAAAAAAAAGACTATCAGATTCTTTCTGAAAAACTGGGGGGAACGTGTTTTTCCACGACACAAATGTGCTCTAGATACGAATTTTCCCAGGCTCAAATGTGGTTGGCAAGTTGTCCTGCTAATTCCTCACTGGCCACTGACATTTTCTCCAACTGAGAGACAAACGCAATCTAGGAACAGTGTCTGAAACAATGTAATTTAATTCCAGTACTAACAGACTGCAACAGCAGCACTGGTCAACACTTCAGAGCAGTTTGGGGCCACTTGTTTTGTTTATTTTGATACACATAAGCACAGGCACACAGAGCTTCCTGGGCCCAGCACCACTCCAAAACAGCACCACAACAAAAAAGCCCAAGAGAAAACAAAGACTACAAAAAGTCACAGACTGTAACGAAGTAGCAATCAGTCTCATCATTTGACAAAACAAAACCAAAACCAATAAATAAGTAACCTAATATCTCCTTCTGCCCTAAATCCTTCCCCATTCCTCACCAACTCCCGCTTCCCTTGAAAACCAGATGGCCCCACCAAGATGCCCTGAAGGTCAACAGATGCACCACGTCTTTGGATGAAGAAAAGGTATAGAGTATCTTTAATAATATTTCCAGGTGATAAAACTGGAAAACACACGGTGAAAAAAGCACAAAAGCATCTACAGTAAGGAAACAAACCGACTCCAGTTACTGTGTTAAAATATCCATGACACCAATGAAAATAAAAGCCAAGCAGTGAACTCTTATTAATGCTATGAATAATAAATAACAAGTGACAAGAAGATTGATTTAAAAAAAAAATACTGTCAGAAATTACATAAAGAAAGGATACTAGAAAATTCTGGGGACTGGTAATGGATATGGTTGCTTATTTGTCATGGC
This sequence comes from Chlamydotis macqueenii, assembly GCF_036417535.1. NCBI lineage: Eukaryota > Metazoa > Chordata > Aves > Otidiformes > Otididae > Chlamydotis > Chlamydotis macqueenii. The sequence continues at coordinate 137,790,474 of NC_141556.1, forward strand.
TCTCTAAAGTTATGAATTTCAAGATTTGCAAGTTTTTATAAAATGTACCCATGTCTTTTGGTTTCATAGGAAATTGGTGTCAGTAGGTGAGCAGATGAACGTGTGCATAGGTGAATAAACAGGTGAACAATTTAGCCTGGAGTGGGCTGGCTGACGCTGCACTCAGTTCCAGGAAAGTACGTCTGGAGAGAATGAAACAAATTACAGACTAAGCTATTCCAGATTTTCACTGGTGAATCTCAGGTCTGAACTCAGGTCTGTGAATCTTAATATGAAAACTGTTTCTAGTGACAACATTACTGTGCTCCACACTTTCTCTGTTCCACTACTTGCAGATCAGATTTCTCCAATTTACTGATATAAACAACTTTTTAACTGCCAACTCTATCAGAAAGTCATGTAGATACCTTTCCTCAGAACATCCATGATAAAATATTTTATTCTGCTCCCTGTCACAACTGAGAAGTTGTATATTCTTTACCTTTTGTGCATGGGTACAGTTGTGATTACCACTGATGGCAGTATGACTCCCTAAGTTGGATCCCAAGACAGAACTGCATTTTAAGGCTTAGTAACTGAGGTTCTGAGGACATCCTGTAACTTACTACTCGCATGAACAGACAGGTGTATCTATGAAGATGTTCTAACCTCATGGCACACAAAAAGTAGCACAAATTAACTTGGCACTCTTTCCTCAACAGGAAATAACCTGCTAGCCCACAGTAACTTGCTCCCATGTCCTCAGTTTAAAACTCTGTGCTCCAGAAAAACTACAATTCAGTTTATTTCCTCACAGGTCCAGGGCTCACAAAAGTAATAACAAACAACGAAAACCTCTCACAAGTGTGTGCATCAATAAAGTACCCTGAGTAACTACATTACAATAAAAGTGGCCTCTTGGAACTAAAACTTTTTGTACTTGTACACAAACAACATACTAAAGCCTAATCCTTTCTGAAAGTGCAACCGTACAAGTCAAAAAGCCTCCAGGTACCTGCTGTTAAGCACAATGCTCATGTGGATATGCTCCTGTGGCCAAAAGGTGTTAATAACCTTTAGCTTTGGACTGATACCAGCAGTGTAAAGTAGCTTCCACCAAAGCAAATGACTTCAGCTTGAACTCCGGTGGCTGCACTTTCTAAAGTAGGTCTGACCTTCAGATTTGAGGATCTGCCTCCATTAGAAAGCCTCTTCTGGCCTACCAGAGATGTCATGCATATGAGTGGGAAGCGTTTCTTCACCATCAAGGACCAACCATCTTCCCAAATGACACAAGGTTCAATGATAGAAGCACCCACAGTTTGGCAGATACAGTCTCCTGGAATTTTTTTTGGCTCTGAGGAGAGTCTTTTCTCCTTTTTCCTGTCAACACTGTCATATGACTTTTGGTCCTCTGAGTACGCTTCAGACTCCTTCATTTAAACACGCACTGCTGATTCCCAGAAGTGGTGCCAAATGCAGGTAAGAGGACAGTGAAATTTCCCTATGAGGGGCTTCAGCATTGTGCTCAGAGATTTTTCAACAAATCCTTGCAATTTGGTTTGCATTCAGCTGAGCATGCGAAGGCATCCTCACCTGCAGTACTGAAGATACAGTAACACTATATTCCTGAAGAGGGTTTAAACGTCCTGGAGAGAATTTTATCTTTCTCTTTCCCCCTCTCTATGGAAGCCAGAACACGCACAGCACACTACCAGTTCAAAGCCCAGCTAACACAGAAGCCAGAGGGGGTATGTATGAGACAGGGAGACTAAATACATCCTAAAGTAGTACTGTAAACGTATTTTCTATTTAAAGAAAACCTAGAATAAAGTGCTGGGAAATTAAAGCTATTAATCTGAATCGTTTTATTCATTTTCATAATCCCACTGTAAAGACTGGAATCTGTAGAGAGACTTCACTAGATTTCTGGTGTGAATGAGTAACATTATTATGTCAATGGAGCACCATTACAATCTGGGAAAAGCCTATTACTGACGAAATTGAAAAATAAAGCAGTGTGCATGTCAGCCCAGCAAAGCAAGTAGCTGATTTCTGGGTTTGATTGTGTGGAAAGGGAGAAGTTATATGAGAATAAAAGACTGTGAAAGCTGTTCCATTTTTAGAACACAGAGAATGCAAGACTGTAAACATTTTACAGTAGGTCAGGTCTGAGGTCTAACATCGGCAGCCTAGCATTCATATTGTGTAACAAAAATGCCAGCAGAGATGTCTCCAAAGCAGCTCCACATTATTAGTCCATTGAAATATTTATCTGGCATGACAGAACATCAATAACACATCATCTCATAATTTTTCTATTTTTAAAATATTTGGAATTACATTAGATGGGCCTAATGCTCAAACCACTTTGTTGTCTTTTTTTTTTTTTAAAAGATAAACAAAAACTCCTTGCCTCATCCGAATTATTTATTCTTCTCTTCAGGATTACAGTATAAAGAAGCTCAGAAGCATCCAATCCAGCCAGTTGTTTTCAAGATATAACAGAAGACAAGAAGCCTTGATCAATAATAATGTATCATTATAATGCATCAATTCCTGCTGCCTAGGAATTCTAACCATAAGTCTTACATGCAAGATGATACTAAAATCTAGAAAAATCCAGATGAAAAAAAAAGAGACAAGATAATCCTTGTCCCCAGAATTTATAATTTAAGAATAAAATCAGAGATACAGGATGGATGTATTCTGCCAGACGAAAAATGTAACAAAACAATGCATATGTCACCAGGCCACATGGTGAAGGAGATACTCAGACTAGCTTGAGTACTGCAGGACACGCTACGATCCACTTTTTAGTAAAGTATAACAGGCCCAGGTAAAGCATTGCCTTAAAGCAGCTGCACTGTTTGGCTAAAACCATGCTAACTTGGTCTTCTGTACGAAACCCCACACTGTGCAGTGCTGCTACAGCCAACAAACAAACATTGCTCAGCATTTTCAGTAAAATAATTTGTTCTTCTTTGTTTTAAAGTGGACACCCTCTTAGAGTCACCTGATCAGACTGTCACGCTCTGCTGGAATTCGTGTTGTCACAGACCCTGCGGGACCCATCCAAACCAACGCACATAATGAAAGCAGGCAGCTGGGTAACAAATCTGCTCCAAAAAGCACTGCAGTGGAGCTTTGCTCAGAGGGAAGAAGCAACTCTGCCAGCCTCCATGCTGGCACAGCACTATGAAACAGGTATTCTTTCCAAAGGGCTTTTCAAAACAAAACCTGCAGTTTTCTTTCCAGTTCCATTTTCAGACTCCTCTGCTCCAGTTGTTAAAAACAAATGACAGTGGCAGAAGAATAAATGTGAAGCAAACTGTATTATCTCCTACAAAGAGTATCCCTCCCATTCCTTTGATAAACACACAATTTGAATGTGTAGCTCCCTGGAAAAGTACTTTTTATCCCCAATGCAAAAACTGGACAGCTCTAGAAAATACAAAGGAAACACAGTAAGGGTTTGATTCGCAAGAATATGTCTTCTGCTTGATAGTGGTACAGCTGCAGTGATCCCTGTGAAGTGTTTTCCCTGGGCTTGCAGCAACACTTGAAGCAGCACAGCCAACCTCTGGAAGAGGCAATCAGCTACATGGGCACTCTCGTGTTTCCAATCAATGTACACCGTAGCATCCACAGAATCAGAGGTGTTCTAGCATAGGTTTTGCAGTGCTATGTTTAACTGAGAAAAAGGGAGCCAAACCCCCTCTCTTTTTTCAGCTCCTTATTACAAAATGAAGGGAAGACACCACCATTTGCCTTCAACTGATCTGGACTGCACAGGTTGCAATTATGCTCAAGAGCAACGTTGGTCCTGCAGAAAAGGCTTATTGCATTATTGTGCTAAAGACATGACAGGGAAGAAGAAAAGTCTGTTCAAGGGAAGAAATGAGCCCTTGGAAACCAACATACATCAGTGTTACAATATGGATATTGCTAGCAGTTACCTGAAAACAACACGTTTGAAACACTGCTTGGAAGCTGATAGGGAAGCCTACAGTTAAAGGCAACACGCTTGGTTCTGTCTGGGTTTTTGGTTTGGTTGAGTTTTTTTTCTACTCTCTTCTTTTTTTCCTCTCCCTTATTACTATAAACAGATTCCAGATGATTACGAGCCTGGCTGTTAAGAGCTCTGGTGGTTTCAGACCACAGAGCCCCCCTGCACGACCTATCAGGCAGAAGGTGTTACATGAGCCCAGGGCCACAGTGCTTCCAGAGGAGCTCACAGGCTAGCTCCTGCTGTTTGCTTGAGCAGTTGATGAAGGATTAAGCCCAGCAGATGAATACAACAGATAATTGTCACATCTTAAACTCCCACAGCTAAATCTACCTGAGTTTCTAAGACATTTACATTACAGGTCCAAATGTCAAAGGAGCTAATCACTCTTTTTAAAAGACTTCCCATGATATTCCAAATAAGAGTTTAGAATTCCTTATACAATTTCTGCCTTTCTTAACAGGCTACTGAAAGAATTAATTCATTACATCATTGAGACCCTTTGAAGAATGGAAGAAAACAAACTGCTGCAAAAAGCTAGTACAATTCACTAAAAATTGTTTTTATTATTCCACCTAACAATGAGATAATGCACTTGAACAGCAGAGAATTTTGCAGCGGGTTATGCAAAGGGAATTGTTTTGTGCAGATCACTTCTGCATTAATATTAAAAGCTTTTTGGCCTAAAGATACTTCAGTGTAACGGTTATATGCATTTCTATTTCACATCACATGATGCCTGCTTATAATGCAACGTTATGGCACTCAAAAGGTGAGAAAACTGAGAAAGTAATTTTTAGAAGCACTAAATACTTTAGAAAACAACACTTTGTTAATATAATCACTAAAAAGTCATTGATTGCAGCACCAGCAGCTTAGAAGACAGATTTCAAGCCTGAAATCTCACCTTGTATTTACATGTGTATGTATGTACATATACAGAGAGCCACATGGGCACACATCACTGTCTCGGGAGGGTTCCGGGTGAGGGTCCGAAAGGGCTCTTTCCCGCGTCTCCTCAGAAGGAGCCACCCGTGAAGCAGACCAGGCAAAGTCACAGTGCTGAACGCTAAATCTGCAAGGATTGAAGTCAGGCAGCTACCTGGAAAGAAAAAGGAGCCTTCACAGTGTATTTATAAATGCTAAATGGCCCGGGAAGCTGCCGAGAGCTTTCTCATGCTCACATCCTCATTTTCTCTTGCGTGGTCATCCCTGGGACAGCTCTGGAAAACAAGGCAGCCATTTTCTCATAAGCTGTTACACTCAGCAAACCAGATTGAAGTGCTCGATAAGCTGCTGTTCTCTTCCGTGCCTGCAGCGAACGAGAGGGGAAAAACAACCCATCACCCGCAAACAGGTACAACCACAGCCATTTCTGCACTTGCCTGGAATGAGTCAGGGTGCAGGGAGGGGGAGGCCTGGACGCAAACACATTGACAGGCATAGCGAGCACCAGGCCTACCCCAGATGCTGAGCCCATGGGGCAGCCCCCCACAAAACCTCACGGAGCTGGTTTTGGCTTCCGAAAATTAACTACCACTGTTAGAAAATACTTGGCTTTTGCAGAACCTGTGGGTCTAAGGTACTGCCTCACGCATGCTGTGAAAACGCCTACAAACCTTCGGGTCAGTATGGGACCAAACTGTCAAAACCCCTGAGCACCCCTACTCTTTACAACATACAAATCTGGATATTCAAAATCACTAATCGCTTGGGAATATACAGGGCAGTCCCCATGTGTAAAGCAAGAAGCTACGACACCTATACTTACGTTTGCTTCTGTTTTCTATTATAATCACTACCTATACTTACATTTACTTCTGTTTTCTATTATAATCCTCTTTCTTGTCATTTTTGCAAACCTCTCTATTTTGCAGTAATGTTTTGAAATCTGGCAGTGAGAAGCTCTGGGCACAGGGAGACACCTCTTCAGTCCCATGCGAAATGTGTTCAGACTTAGCTATGCTCAAAACTGCTGGGGGAAAAAAATTCCCACTTAGGTTTTGTCAGTAGAAGTAACTAAAGTAACTTCTACTACAAGTAGAAGTAACTAAAACTAACAAGGAAGACCCAGGCAACTACAGGCAGGTCAGCCTCACCTCTGTGCCTGGCAAGATCATGGAGCAGATTCTCCTGGAAACCATGCTAAGGCACATGGAGAGCAAGGAGGTGGTTGGTGACAGCCAACATGGCTTCACCAAGGGCAGATCGTGCCTGACCAATTTGGTGGCCTTCTATGACGGGGTGACGGCATCGGTGGACAAGGGACGAGCAACTGACATCATCTACCTGGACTTGTGCAAAGCTTTTGACACTGTCCTGCACAACATCCTTCTCTCTAAACTAGAGAGACATGGGTTTGATGGACGGACCACTCGGTGGATAAGGAGTTGGCTGGATGGCCGCACTCAGAGAGTGGTGGTCAACGGCTCAATGTCCATGTGGAGACCGGTCACGAGTGGCGTCCCTCAGGGGTCCGTGCTGGGCCTGGCCCTGTTCAACATCTTTGTCGGTGACATGGACAGTGGGATAGAGTGCACCCTCAGCAAGTTCGCCGACGACACCAAGTTGTGTGGTGCCGTCGACACGCTGGAAGGGAGGGATGCCATCCAGAGGGACCTTGACAGGCTGGAGAGGTGGGCCCGTGCCAACCTCATGAAGTTCAACCAGGCCAAGTGCAAGGTCCTGCACCTGGGTCATGGCAATCCCAGGCACAAATACAGGCTGGGCGGGGAATGGATTGAGAGCAGCCCTGAGGAGAAGGACTTGGGAGTGCTGGTGGATGAGAAGCTTAACATGAGCCGGCAATGCGCCCTTGCGGCCCAGAAGGCCAACCACATCCTGGGCTGCATCAAGAGAAGCGTGGCCAGCAGGTCGAGGGAGGTGATTCTCCCCCTCTACTCTGCCCTGGTGAGACCCCACCTGGAGTACTGTGTCCAGTTCTGGAGCCCCCAACACAAGAAGGACATGGACCAGTTGGAGAAGGTCCAGAGGAGGGCCACGAAGATGATAAAAGGGCTGGAGCACCTCTCTTATGAGGACAGGCTGAGAGAGTTGGGGCTGTTCAGCCTGCAGAAGAGGAGGCTCCGGGGAGACCTGATATAGGTCTTCCAGTACCTCAAGGGGGCCTACAAGAAAGATGGGGAAAGGCTGTTTAGTAGGGCCTGTTGCGATAGGACAAGAGGTAATGGTTTTAAAATAGAGGGGGGTAGATTTAGATTGGAAATTAGGAAAAAATTTTTTACGATGCGAGTTATAGAACACTGGAACAGGTTGCCCAGAAAGGTGGTGGAGGCCCCATCCCTGGAAACGTTCAAGGCCAGGCTGGATGAGGCTCTGAGCAACCTGATCTAGTCAGGGATGTCCCTGCTCCTTGCAGGGGGGTTGGACTAGATGACCTTTGAAGGTCCCTTCCAACCCTAACCATTCTATGATTCTATAAAAACCGGCTGCTGAAGTCCCTCACTACCCCAAGCACAATGCCCGCCCAGCCCCGGCTCTTTGTTTCACCACAGGGCAGCACCGGTGCTGCTCATTCGAGCCTGAGGGAAGCCCCATTGTTGAGGGACACATACCCCAGTTTGGCCACCTCTGATGGCTTCTGCTTGCCTGGCGTGAGCGTGCTGCACCGAGCTTCTTCCCCACCCAGAGGCCGCACAAACAGAAGGTGATTCCCCAAGGTCACTGAAGTCCCTGTGCCTTGGGCTCAGTTTGACCTGCAGAGGGTCGGGCAGACCCACCTGGCTTAGCTCCACTGGTGCAAGGGACATTTAATTCCTTACTTCCAACTCGGACATCTCTCTTCTGCAGCTGGTCCACAATAGATAGCAACAATCCTGCTACCTAAGGTACTCATTTATGCCAGCTTTAAGAGATTTTGTTACGTAAAATCCCAAAACTAGGACTGCTGACAATGCTAAGTGTTTTTAGCATTACACTTAATAAGCTTCCTTTTTCTAGAAGAACAGCCAAGGAGATGACAAATAAGTGAAAATGTTATTAAGACTGTGGAGACCTTAAATACAAGAAAGGTGCACCTGAACTGTCAAAACTAAGACATCTCCTCTCCCTTGCTTCCTCCAGCTAGAGGCACAATCCTCCTCCGACCTTGCCCTTCCCACCACCTCCCCGGGCTCTGGGGAGCTCCCACTACCACCCACTGATGCTCCCAGGAGCATCCCAGGAAAGGGCAGCAGCTGAACTCAGGGAACACTAACAAGGACACTTCTTGCCCTAGTGCCTGCTCCAGCTCTTGAGTGAAAGCATTAAGTTTGCTCCTGCAACCTTTGTATTTGCACTTTCACACATGCTTGCTAAGGCTGCTTTCAAATCAAGATGGTACCAGACCTGTCATTCCAAATGCTGCAAATTCTGTAACTGTGTCTCAAAGTTACTACATTGCTTTACACCGTGCTTTGCAATGGGGCTACTGTAAAGGATGGCACCACACAAAAGGTGACTCTCGCTAGCTTTGCAGAACACTGGTAAGACAGGAAAGGCTGAATCAACGCAAGTAGAGCACCTGTACTTCAAACATGTGATGCCCTCATCAGTCACTAAAATTACTGAAACATAGCCAAATCCTACATGATTCACTGGTGAAGAACACTTTTGTTCTGTGACCATGGATTTTTACTGGGTAAAGTAGTAAGTCTTGTTTTTCTGCCAAGCATACATGCACCACAGCATTTTTAAATATATTTTATTTTGGAAGGCAGGATAGTGTAAGTTTAAGAGTAGAAGGTCTCCTCACTCCACTAAAATTCAAAGTATGTAAAACCACAGCTCTATCAATCATGCCATCTGTGCTAGAAATGACATTCTCTTCTTTCTTTTTTTTTCTGCCACAGGGCTATTATATCATGTGCAGGTGGTAATGTCTAAAAATATATCACAGAAGATATATGTAAAACCAGACTACTCTTTTTCTTGATCAAAACAGTAAATAGAAATGAATGCATGCCGATCTAGCTTGTACCTCTTGGCACTGGAGGTTCTCACTAGACTTACAACCCTTGTGCTGAAACGCAGTTTTCAGAAGGGAAGTGCACAGTTCCTCACACCTGTGTCACACCATCAAACGAGATAAAATGGCTTGTTCTCTTCCAGGAAGGAAGGAGTTCAGCAGTGGAGTGAGGAGTCAGAGAAGCACCATATGGCCAGAAGGGAGGGAAGACAAAAGCGAGGGTTGAACCACCTCTCTCAGCGGCAGCAAGAGTTACGTTGGCTCAGCTGTGTTGTCTAATCAAGTATTCTAAATCAATTAAGACTGAAGCCAATTTGTACACATGAATCTTTGTATTTATAAATGAACCTAAGTACTCCACAGCAATATTCTATACGGTTTAATTCCTGTAGTACATGGACAGAAACCAAGGACTGGCTCAGCTCATTAGCCATGAAAACATGCAGTTCTACCAGGCAAGCTTTTGTCCAGCTATACAAAAAAAACGAGCAGTGAATGAATGAACCCCTTCCCGCCCTATAAAACAATGGTTCCCAATGCAGGAATGTCAGTTAATGTCAGATAACAGTCCAGATGCTCTCTCAGTTGTTTGGAACTGTCACCAGGTCTGAGCTGCAGCCTGCTGAGGTATTTCTATAACAACAACAACAACAACAACAACAGAGAATTTATTGACATCAGTCATCTGGGTGATATAACCCCAGTGTTTGTAAATAATTCCCTAGAATCCTGGATTTCCTACAAGTTTTAAAGAAAACAGAAAGCCACTTTTTCTCTGCCTGGAGAGCATTTCCCCAGGTTTTTATTTGGGCGGCGATGCTCAAGCAGAGGCAGGGTGCCTGTAGATACTGGCTGAGGTAATTCTTCACGCGTGCCTACCTTGCTTCTCTGCACAAATGGCTGAGCCGCTCATCATTCAATTGCCCAGGACGACGATTTATAGCCTGTTCTAGGCAGACTAGCTCTGGCAATGGTTTGCTTTTAAAAAGGTGCACAGGAAAGCAAAGTGTTTCAGCAGTGACTCAGCGTTGTGTATTAATAGCCAGTCTAAGCTTATTTAACATCCTGCTGTTGCCATGTGCTGGGGACGGGGGCTGGATCAGACTGTTGATCTGACTGGAAGCTCACCTCACAAATAAAACTGGGTTTTAGTAGTGTGCAGCGTCACAACGACAGAGCTGACAGAGCCCAGGGAGCGGGAGCGCAGGGTCAAGGAGAAGAGGGAGAGAGGATCCCCTGTATTTCAATCGGCTCAAGTCAGCTGCAAAGAGTCTGATTCCTTGGCCCATGGGAGGAAGCGGAGGCCGAGAGGCTGCTGAAGTGGTGAAGAAGTCGCCCCCACATAAGGATTTATACCCACCATGCAAAGTGAATGAACAGATAACAGTGTTTAGAAGAATCTTGTATACTCATCCTGCACACACATAAATACTTGTGTGCAGAAATGAAGAGAATCAGCTCTGAGTGTATACTTTTGGTCTAAGTGGAAAGCACAGGGAGGTGAGAAATAGAAAAAGTCACCATAATCTGATTAGCTGCATAATTAAGACTAAACAGGGAGATCAATAAGGGAAACTATAAGGAGGGTTTTTTCAGCACAGTATGCTGCAAATGGGAAATCTGGCAGAAATCTAATGGGATAAAGTAACAGATGGTAGGTAGACACCCAGAGGACATGGAATATGTTTGAAGATGATACTGGCTAACAGTATGATTAAGAGTATATGCAGTATCACAATGCACTGAGTTGAACTAGAACATAAGTAGTAAGGCCATAAAAACCTTAATATGCTAGGTTAGACCTACATCCTTTTATAGATACCTACAAGACAAATACGAAGAACACTTACAAAAAAGCTCTACATAATGTAAGTATCCAGGATATTTCAGGAAATGGCTCCTGACCTTGTTTTGAGAAACATGGCAAACAACTATCTACAAATAGGACACAGGATACAAGAAAGAAGACAAGTAATTAAATTAATCAGCAAAGATCTAACAATAAATAATGGACCGAATGTACAGAAAATAGCATTTGAGTTACGTTTCTGGAAACAACTTAGAGAGCAGAACAAGCTACCAGTGGAGCTGTGCAAACCACTGTCACCTGGGTGATCTGAAGCCTACCTGACAGAACATAATTCCACCAGGCCTGTAAGGACTCTAGGGAAAAAAATAGGTCAATCCTCATTGATTTTTTTCAAACACAAATATATCAGTAACTTCCAGCAAAATCTTCCATATAACCCAGTGTTCTTCCAGTTGGTGCACATGCAGGACTACAGCTTGCAATCTACAAGCTGAACACACAAGCAGGTCAACTCAAGGTGGCCTTTCGTGCTCAGGCAACACTTTCAGTTTTCTCCTGGGTACAACCAAGTTTGCTATATCAGTCTCATGAAACTATGGTGGTCTCATGCCTTCCAAATGTTTGCCAACAATTAAATAATACCTATACACAATACAGTCCAGCTGTAGAACTGCTTACATCTCCATAAAATAATGTTATACATATAAACTCCAGATATATACAGATAGATGGATACATACATACAATAGAGAGTGTTAGATGGAGCAGATGTAAACAAATGATACAAAGATATAAACCAATGCTGAATTATTATAAGCCAGTTATTTATGTAGATTTATTTTAAAATATGTCTGATTGCATTCATAGCACTGATGAAGAGAATAGGAACGCACTAAACATCGTTAAACACTTAAGTTAAAATTCCTCCTTGATCATCCCTTCACAACCACTTTGACTCCACTTTGCCACCCAGGATAAGAATAATTGCATGACCCGAAGGTCAGAAAATTCTTTCTCTGGTATGAGTGCAAACTAAATAATTTCCAAAAGCACAGCCCTCTTCCATGCACAACCCTGATTTTGTCTCTCCTATCTCTGACTGGCACTAATTTAAATTAGAGGACTGGTAGCTTTAGCACTTCAGCTGATCTCAATTACCAGTATATCCTGCAAAGCATTCCCTGAAGTAATCAGGAATCAAGCTGCTTATGGAAATAGTGTAAAAACGGCAGCAGAAATTAAATAGAAGCCAGTACACAGCAGAGACATAACCAGCCCCTCTGTAAGAAAAAGAGATTTAAATGGGCAGCTGCATTCTGCATCAGCAGAATTACAACCATTTCTGTGAATGGTTTTAAGGTGCATAGAGAGGTCACTGTCTTCCATAGATTGGCTTACTGCAAAGCCAACGGATAATAACCGCAGCAAGGAAGCAACTGGGTACTGGACTGCCTTAAAACAGCTGAGGAGAAACAGAGTAAGCCAGAACGAAGCTGGCTCTGGTGCAGCTTCAGAGCAGGCATCGTCCTCTAATTTACTCAAAGCTAGCTCATGAGAACTTTGCAGTGTTTTTACAGCCATAAAACCCAATAAACCAAGCCCCAAAACAGAGAATTTTTTTATCCTAGTCCAGGATAAAATGGTGAGAAGTAATGAGCCTGGACCCAATTAAATGTGATGCAAGGAACCAGCAAGAAGCACACACTTAGGAAGCCTAAGTTGTAACAGCCATCTTCATTGTTCTGCTTGTGTCCCACCTAAATGGCTTTTGCCGAGGTACGAAGTATTTTGGTTTTGGGATGCTTAAACCAGTACACATGACTTGTCATATAGGGCAAACCCACTCAACTGAGGAGCCAGCTAAAGTCATTCAGGGCCCACCTTCCGCGTACCGAAAGGGCAGATATAGATCGGCTTCCTGGCACCCTTCCATCCTACAATTTCCTAGCGCTATTACACTGATGATTCAAATCTAATTTTAACAAGCAAGCAAGCCTTCTGCTGTCAGCAACCATTGTTCCAAGACAGAAGGAAAATACTTAAAACACATTTTTGTGCCTTTCAACATCTGCATTTTTGTACTGCTTTTGTTCCTGGAGAGGGGCACAGAAAAGGAAAATAAGGGAAGCACTTCCCAAGGTAGGGAGCTAAGATATCAGTGCTGTCACTTATCATTTCCTAAACAAGCCTAATTTATCCGAACAATAAATGGGTAGGAGACGGGTATTATTAATTTAAGAACTAATGCTTTGAAAGCCTAAAAAATTTGCTACGGTAACAAAGCAAGTTTCAAAAACATATTCCTCTAAGATAACATAAAAATAATGGGGTTTGTTTCAAAAACACAAAAACTTTTTCCACATTCCTTGGTAAAATTGAGTCCTACACAGCCATTATATTTATTTTTTTAAATAACTAACTATATGCATCTCTTTACTGCTAAGTTTGTGTGTAAATGAAACCTCTCCACCAGTTTAGAAAGAATCTAATAATTTCCTTGATTGTATACTATCTCATACAAGGAAACTGCTCGCCATGTTTCTAAGTGTTGGCATAAGAGATCAGAAAAAGCAAAAGAATTTAAATATTCTATTGTAGAACAGGGATGTAAACATGGTTCCAATAAATAAGGATAAGACAACAACAAGCACAGAAAAGTCTCCTGACAAGGAAGAAACAGCCCAGTTCTGAGTTACAGCACAATCAAGTTAGCTTTGTGGCACATCCTGCTGTTTATATCATATGATTTTAATAACTTCAAAAAGAAGATTAAAGCCATCTGCAGGTCTCCTAAACAAAACAAATGCTATGCTGAGGTGCTGAAATTTGTAAGGTGCTTCTGTTATCTAGAATTCAGATCATAGAAGGTTATTTATACATTGGAATGAAAATTTTCAATAGCATTCAACACTCTAACAGGTACAGAAAATATTGCCTGTGTAACACACTGCCTTGTTTTTACAGCCTGTGTAAAACACACCGTTATATTGTTGACTGAATGGCAGTAATCAAAACATGGGCAATTCAGTGTCATAGCCCTCTTAGACAGACAATATGGAACCCAGGCAAGGTATTTAATTTGATATCTTTGTTCAAGGCAGTGGCATTTGCATTCCTTCACATTCAGCAAGGTATTAATCTAAAAAAGCTAGGATTCTTTCATTTCATTTCTTCTCTTCTCCCCAACTCCATTTCTTCTTCTATAGAATTACTGCCATAAGTAAAATGTTGCATTTAGATTGGCTGTGATAACTGCCAGCGAATTCCACTGCAGATAAAGGCCAAGAAAAAAATGATTAAAAAACAAAATAACATATTTTTCCAAATTCTCTGTAAATAACATCAGTGTCAAGCATTCAAGTAAACTTTGAACATCAGTCAGTCCTTACTGCGCTCCTATATGGGCTGTAGGTTTTATCTGCCATAACAGCAGCACTGGGCAGAAGGCATCACAGAGGTAACTTGTGGAACAGGACAAATTACTGAACTATTTCTTCAGTTTCTTGCATGGTAACTACTGTGTTGCAACTGTCCTCCACAAGCATATGACCATCATCTCAGCTAAATAATCTGTGCGTATGAAAACGCTAACCTTAACTGAAGACCTTCATAAGCATGAAGACAAAAAGAGACCAGTATATTATTTAACTGGGTTTCCTCAATAACACAGGTTTTGAAACTCAAGTATGCAATTCTTGCATTACATGTGATTTTGAAACATTGAAAGAAATCTGTATTTTAGAAATTCATCAGAACAGGATGTAAAAATTTCAGCTAAGGGAAATTCTTCATCTCAATTTCAACAATTTTCCCACTTTAGAATAGGTATGAATATTAGGGGAATAACAAAATCTATTTCCTGTTTGAATTCTTTTACCTTTAGACTTATTTCCAGTGCATCCTTTTATTTCCATGACTTCCAAACAGAAGAGCCTTCTCATATCATAAATCTTCACAGACTTATTACCAGATGATGATCAGCTCACCAATTTCAATCTCTACTTGACAAAACAGACTGGATTTTATCAGTTCCCTACCAGAAAGATGAGCTCCTCCAGAGCTCCCAAATATGTCCAAACACTTGGAGCTTCAGGTATGAGTACTGCTCCTCCACACTGCACCTCCATACTAGTTAAATACTATCCATTCCATATGGACAGTAAATACACTTTTTATTTGTTGGTCTTGAAATCTTGCATCAAGATATCACGGTAGACTTACATGTAAGCTGTACAGTACGGCCGCAGCGCACCTCAAGATACACAAATGACAACTTCTGAACTAGCTTTAGATATTATGGGCTTGCACAGAGCAGGATAAAAAGACATCACTTTGCTATTCCTCATCACTATCTTTTCAATTGGGTGGTGTAACATGAAATAATGAACTGAAGAGCACAATAAGAAAATTAACATTTAAAATCGCCTGGAGATCTGGAGCAGGGAAATGGGAGAAACTTGATGCTATTTAGTTCAGAACGAGGATGTTCAGAACAGATTTTTCCATTGACTACAACTGGAGCCAATAACTGCTGGATTTGCTTACAAACTCAGTCAGTGTTTTAGGGACAGGACACAGGACAGGCTTCTGCAAAAGTAGGCAAATACTTAAGCATGTGTTATTATCACATAGTATTAGCAGAGACACAGCCCTGTACATCTGGCTTCAAAGCACAGGAGATACTGAGGTCTGCATCTGCTGCTTTCCTCATCGCAGACGTGCACACAAACCACTGGACTCTTTTGGATTGATGCTTAACATTAACCAGACAGACAGAAGTTGTGGAGACAAGGAGGACTTCAGATTTAATGCAATGAAGAGGAAACACAGAAATACAAATGGAAAGTAACAAAGAGATATCACTTGGGAAATGCAAGATGTAACAAGTTCGGTAGAAAAAAAAATAGTAATAAGGAAGGAAAAGAAGAAAGGGGAAAAGTGCACTGAGTCATAAATGAAATAAATAGAAGATATTACGGGCAGGCAAGCTACATTGCAGAATTTAAAACAAGAAAAGCATCAGAAATCATGCTAACAGAAAAAAAAATACATCCTCTATAAATTTAGGAGGACCTGGACTCCTGAATCTCCTGATTAAATGAAGAGGGGTCCCTAAAAAAGAAAAAAAAGTTGAAGAACTGACTTCTGAGTAGATAAATTTGCACAGGTGAAAAATGGCAAAGTGGAGCAAAGAGAAAGTGGGGTAGTACTTTATAAATACCTAAAGGAAGAATCTGAATAGCAGAAAAAGGAAGACATTTTCTATCAGATATGGAAACTCAAGAAGGAATAAATGGAAGGATTATTTTTTTTTTTAAAGTGGAAAATATTCAGTGACTAGCAGAAAAGGCTTTTTGGAAGGGAACAGCTGTTGGCCTGTGGAAAAACTGCCAGAGGGAATACTGGAAAGCTGCTGCTGGACAGAATAACAGAAAATGCACTGATGGGAACAATCCTGTATCAGCAAGGAGGAATGCCTTGGATGATGTAAAAGACCACTTTCCAATCTGCCTATATGTACATTGTGCATATTGTAACTAAGATATGTTACCTGAAAAATTGTGCTGCCTTTTTAATATAACACTAATGTACTTTATTACTGATTTTAACAGGCTTTAATAGGAGGAAGCATATATTCAATTATTTTATTACATGCTTTGAATATAAACGGTGAGCATCTGCACTCTAGTTTACTCCTTCCGTCCTTGCCCTCTCATAAAAAAAAAGCGCTTGCACATTTTAGAATTCAGAGCGGCCCTCCCCAGCCCAGCCGCTTTCTTGGCTGGTTTGCTGGGATCTATATATCCAATCTAATTATTTTGATTCCCATTTCCAACCCTATCAGTGGTGCAGTGGTGCAAGAAATCAAAATGCCAGTCTCCTGCATGTGTTAGAACCTAAAAGCTAACAGCTACTCATTTGCGGAGGCATTACTGTGTGGCCCAAAGCCCCTGCCATCATGCAATTTATGTTCGGTGTTCTGGATGTGACTCGAGAGGGGTTTCCCAGTGTACCAATACTGAGCATTTCATATAACATTTCAGACAGGCTACAGCTTGTTGCATCATCTTGTTCTGTCACAGTGTAACTGACAGCAACGCTTCAGTTTAGATTTTGTATCTTTTTTTGAAGTCTTCCTTAAGCCCTTTTTCTTTGTTAGTTTTTCCTTTGTTTTCTTAAAAGGGAAAAAATAGGATCCTACCAGCTTATCTTCCCTGAAGTGATCAGAAGAGAGAGTCAGCAATACTCCTGCCAAAACACCTACTATCCTCTCAAGTCAAGGGGATCATATGTTGCTCACCAGCTGAATTCCCTTGGGAGTCTTTTCCCTGACTATACGCTTTTCCCCTCTTGAATTACAGTCTTACTTAGACTACTAATGCCTCAGCACCACCAAAAATATTCCCATTCATTTCCACAGCTTTTACAAATATGATAACATGATTTGTGTTTAAATATAAGCGTCACCGTTTTACTTTTTATTATGAATATCATATGTTTGGCAGGCTGTCTGACCTTCCTTATGATGATGAATGCCGCAGCAAACAATTTGCTGTATCTTTAAAGAAATGGCCAATTCAATTACATTACGCCAGAAGCTTTCAAATCCCTCTCTGCCAAACGTCTTTGCTATATCCTGCCACAGACAGCCCATTTGTATTCCAGCACAGTAGGACACTTGTTTTATTGAAGCATACAGTTCTAGTTAGGTACTATCAACAGAGCACTATTTCAGTTCTCCAGCTCTGTGTTCCTTCCCACCCACTCCAGCCTCGGTTATTAGGATTTTCAATTTTACTGACCAAACATGTATGCATTACTAATTACATGCATGAAATCCAGTAGTTATCGACTGCTACAACAAAATACATTAGTGACCAATTACAGGAGTTCTTGGCAGCAATGGTTATCATTTTAGTGGATTTAATCATTGCACTTAAAGCGAAGCTCGAGATTCCCTTTGAGATTACACCACTAATTGCTTCTGTTTTGCCAGTTACTGCATGAGCTGGTTTGCAAAATGGATCACTAAAGATGCTCTCTAAATATGAAGAGCAGCAAACAGATGAAACACCCAGTGATGAGTCCCCCCCCCCACCTCCAATAAAACCACAGCGTCAATTCATTCGTATCACAATGCCAATCTCTGATACATATCACCCTTGTCAACTCCCCTTTCCTTCTCATTTCTTGTTATTTGGGCAGACAACACCAATACAGCTGCACTGCTGTTCATGTGAATTGTATGACTATCATTTATTTATACAGATAGTGAGAATACTATACATTTAAAAAAAAAAATGTTCCCCCACCCCCACTTCTGTGTTTGTAGAGCGGATACTACTTGTTATTCTTATTTTGACAGAATGTTTGAATGGTCTTAAACCTTTAAGGGGAAAAAACCAAACCAAACCAAAACAAAACCACAGAAAAACCAGTCTAGGTAAACTACATCCTTTATTACATCCACAGTAGCACCACAATAGGCTTCCACTCTCCAGGAATCCCTAAAAACAAACACTCCCCCTCCAAAAGAATTTGTAATATAACATATTGTTCTTTAAAAGCCCTCACCATCTACCTCCACATCCCCACTACTAATGAATTATCTGGTTTACAGCCTCATAAAGCAGAGCTGTCTATATATTTTCATGCTAAGGCCAACCACAGGACTTCGGTGCCTTTCAAATTCAGTGATACACAACTTTTCAAACACCAATGAAAGGCTGTGACACCTGGCTTCAGGCAAAACAAGGAGATATAATTTCATCAGCATTTTAGGTCTGATTAAAATAAGTTGTCTTTCAAAGACAGAAAGTGTGGGGGAGGGTTGCAACTACAGTTCTGTTAGCTGTCTCAGAACAAGCTATTTTAATAAGTAAATTTGTTTAAATACATTTGTTTCGTTCCTTTTTATTAACATTTCAGATACTGAAGCTTTCAGTTACTCAAATGCCACTTTCCAAACAAGGAATCCTTTCAAAAATATAAAAAACCAAAAATCCTCATCCAAAGATTTCTCATAGGATTATAAAACCTTCTAGAATTGTCTCATCAAACAAACTTTTTTAGGATTCCAGTAGATGCTAAGTTGATACAACTCTAATTAGAAACGTAACTGATCTCTGTGAGAGAGGTACCATAACAGAAGGAGTTTTAAATCCCCAGAGACTTCTAGACTATGAACAGGAGAATGTATACCTTTAAAAACTGTCAGAAACCATACAATTTACAAAAATAATAACAATCTTCCTGAAATTAACTGCTAAAAGAAGTTGAAGAGCTTCATCCTACAGTACCAACAGGCTGTAGCAACAGTACCAGTTGGCTTCACTTCAGCCTCTAAATACAATGTGGACTACTACCTGCCAATGCTTGAAAAATAACATAATACAGTACACAGAGGGTTGCGTCACAGATACGTTTTATCTTGCTTCAAACCCAGATGTAGACTAACACAAACCCATCGATCTTTCCAGAACACCAGGCATAAGAACTGCTACACGCAGGATGCTCTCCAAACCAAGGCCAGTTCATTTCCATGCTTAACTGAGAAAATCTTGCTCCAGGGCACTCAATTTCAAGACTGAATGAGAAAATCTGTACATGATGCAGTAACTACAGTAACTGGCAAATAAACTGGATAAAACACCTAAATTACAATAGAGCTCAATCCTATATTCATAAAGGAATTTACTACACAATTTAATTGTATTATCTTAATCTCTCTTCAACAGTTCTTTACTTCTGCCTTCCTCAAGCAATAATTAAGGACAGTTCTCAAGTACAAAGTAACATAACATTGACATGACATCTTTGTCAAGGTAGAAGTCATTACACCTACAATTCCTCAAGCCTGACAGAATGACCATTTTTCTTTTGTATGGGCAAGCTCCGGTCTCATGAACACAAGCACAAAATTTAAACTATAGTTCCAAAAAGACTGCAATTGCACCTGGAATTTATAGTGCTGCCTTCCAAATGAGGAAAAGGGAACAAGACAGGAGAAGAAAATACTCTGGAAATGAACAGCTGAGCTTATGTAGCACCCAAAACGCAAAAGGTCAGGAAATACCTGTCTTTCATCACTGTCAAAAGCAATAGACTAAAATATGCAGACTAAGACTGATAACACAGGAAATAAATGAAAACATTTGCTGCATGTTAGTATAGAAGCTAAAAGAAACAAGGCAAAAACCCCTCTCAAAGGTCCCTGCTGGATTTAAAACAGAGCTGTTGAGCCAATTTTGATTTCAAAACATGCCATTATCATTTAAGAATACTGAACTTCTCTCCTTTAACAAACCTTACACCTGTTCGCTAGTCCACAGACCTAATTCCTAAAACTATGCACAATGAATGCAAGTATGACAAGTCACAATATTTGCAGGAACCAGAACTTCAATGAGAACTACAAATGCACAGGAAAGCAATGGGTTACTTAACAATACAGTCTCAGGCATTATTTGTGATTCACTACCTTACTTAAAAAACAAAGAATAGTAATGGTAAATGCCGCTATTATGCATTTCTGAATGAATTAAAAGTCTTATGTGTGCATAGCTAACAAAGCCCGGCATATTTTTAGGTTACGTATTTAATTCTCTTTAATATCAAAAGCAATGAGAGACTTTTTTGTCTACTACTCTATTGCAAAGAGATAAACACAGTAAATACTATGGCAAAATGAAATATACTTCATTACACAATGACGTGACAGATACCAATTTATAGGTTCATGCATTCAGTACAAGAATATGATTAAACCACAGCACAGATTCGGAACAAAATATACTGACAGCAGGTTTAGGCCAGATTAAATCAAGAGACTCTCAGCTGATAAGTAGAGTTTGTAAAATTTAATGTAGACACCAGTAAGGATATTCAACTTACTGAAGCCTTCCAAAACTAAACATAATTCTTTTAGCATGATAAATGCCAGCAGGAAGAAAGGCTCCAGCTCTGGCAATTGTTTCAGAAAACTCAATTAACTTGCCCATTATATGTTACCAATAGAAAGAAGTTTCATGCTATTCTATACTCACCTGTTTGTTAATATTATGGGCTTTTCATATATGAATATGTATAAATAAATAAATATATTAAATTATACAGTAAAGTATCTTTTTGACATGCAGAATAATTTATTGTAACCAGAATAATGCTTGGATTGCCAGGAAAGAAAGCTAGGTGGATAACTAAAAAATATTCTTCCTGCTTTTTCAGAAATGTGCGTAGGCTGGATTTGGGACTGGTTGGAGACCCTCAGACACCTAGGAATGTCTGCCACATGCCCTGTCAAAGCTGATGAAAAAAAGCTGTCCTTGTCCTGTTTCAGTGGAAGCTAATCCAGCTATTTTAATGGAAGCAAACTCAACCGAGACAATAGCTTTTGTCTCAAACAACATGAAACGAGCATTCACCCTTTCCAAGCAACCATATTAGGCCTCTACGAGGGCATCTTCTCAGCTGTCAGCCTCTGATAACCTCAGACTTAACCTGACCTCTTCTTAGCACTTCAGTCCTGCTGAATCTCAGTGCCTTATTATGATCACAAACCAGCAAGATCAAGTTTAAGAGAGATCGCTCAACCTCAGAAATTAGTCTCAAGATAAATAACTGAGAAGGCAAAACATCAAAATACCAAGAAATCCTGCATATAATCTATGTTTAATTTTATGGCGGCTTTAAGGGTAGCAATAAAAAGCAAACTTACTGCAAAGCACTGAAGGCTCTATAGAATATTGCCTTTAGCTAGCCCTAGTACCTCTAGTCTTTTCAATTCAAAAGCCAAAGTATTGTCTCAAGGTACAGATTGCAATTTGGCATGGACATGCTGAAAAATATTTAAGAGTTTTAATATTTTGCAAAGCTGATTTCCAGCTAAGAATCCACTTACTCAGGTGCAAGAATGGTCAAGGTCCCCAGTTTCCCCCAGATTTTCCCTTCTGGCCAGTTTTATCCTTAGGTACCTGTGTATAATTAAAAAAAAAAAAAAAAAGAAAGAAAAAAATCAATTTACATAACTCCTTGTAAGTTCATCTCTTGATTATATAAACTTTTATGTCCCAAAATTGTCAGCAACTTAAAAATTCAGATAGCCAGCTTTTCTAACAGGATTATATCACATCAATTTCCTTAACCAGAAGCAAACTCAAAGCTTTTTTTCCCCCCTGCAAAAAGGCTGGGTTTTATTTGACCAGTTCTACAAATATACTTTTTTTCAGACTCAGCACAACTTTAAATGAAAGAGTTTTCTGTGAGAAACCTCATGTAAATTCAGCCTAGTAGAAGGTGGGATTGTATGATTTAGGTATATTTCATCACTTGTTTTTAGGGGTACAAACAGACAGCAACACAGTTAAGGCTTTGTTAGCCACAGATTTAAGCTACCTTAAAACTGTTAACACGTGACAAGAAAATCCAACATATTCAATTACCACTTTAGAAACTGAAAGAGGGTTTATGTACAGGTGCACTGTCACTTAGTTAAGGAGGAGCTCAAAAAATAAAGTTATTCCGCTTTCTCTTGGCACTAGTATGAATTAAAGAAACATTTTCAAAATGTACTATTCAACCATATGGAACCAATTTTTGCAGACATATGGAGCTCCAATTAAATAAGTGTGGCTTTGCCGACACAAAAGTCCACCTGCACATATTCAAATTTTCCAGAATTAGACCATCTAATTTAGAGCAGCCCATCTAACAATAACAGAGTAGAAAAGCAATGCATTTGATATGACAAAACTACTGAAACTAGTCTCCTTAAATAGTAACTGCAGCCTTACTTTTGACCATGGTCAGAATATAATCAGATCAGGAAGAAAACAAAAATTCAACTACATCCCCTAAAATACAAGTACATCCAAACAAAAGAAAATAATTTTTCATCTTTTCCATCATGCAAGCAAATGCAAAATGGAAAAATAAAGTAAGGTACAGTTTTTCATAGAAGATTTCACCAGAAGACAACGGAAATTAAAAAACAGGCTGTAATTGTGCTTCCCAGTTTTTAAGTTTTCTTTTCACATTGTACATCCAGGACAAATATATGGAAAGCATGTATTTAAAAAATGCTAACATCCTCACAACGCTAAAATCTTAAAATAAGAAAGTGTCCGGTGAAGTGGAAATGAACAAATTTTTAAGGCGAACCTCCAGAATCACCCCCCTCCCCTTTTTTTTTAAGTATTGGAGTTAATTGGGCCCCTTGTTCATATCTAGTCTGCCTGGCTTTTTATTAGGTGATGACATGCGGTGTTTTTCCACAGGACCCTGACCTCATTCAGTGAATACAGTAGCTAGAAGAAAAGAGTACCGAAAATCTACACATTAACTGAATCACATATGGTCACAGCACAGATCACAACAGATTGTGTTACAGTCACCTGTGAGGTACTGTATCGCATGAGGATTGTATGATCCTCCTAAACTGTGAACTTAAAGAATGAAACTTTTGAATTAGGAGCATTACAAACTTTAGTGTTCAACCAGAGGTTCCTAAAACTCAATTATCAGAGTACCTAGTCTTATACAATACTTCAATTTTCTTAGGAAGCTGTATTCATCTGCCTTTATTAGATGATGCATCTTTCCTTTCTCCTAGCTCACCGTCCCATTCACTCTGTCTTACAGTTTCTACAACAAATGAAAGCAAGTTTTCAAAGACCTGTCTCCTTTGCTGCACAGTCTTTATACATTCTGGTCCAGCAGAAAAGACCATGCAATTCTGAGATCGTATAATTTAAAACTATCTCATAATGCATACGTCCAAGGGAGCTCAGGTAACAGGTTCTAGACAACCTTAACTCTTCATCTTCCCAGCTTGGCAGTGCTTGTCTGTAACTAACAACATGCTTCAAGATAGCTTTCTGAGCTTGGTTTAATTTCCAGCTCTTTTAAAGACAGTAGCTGTTGAAAAGGAGAAGAAGCTCCATCTTGTTCAATACAGACATTCAGTCTCCCTCAAAACCTGGCCACCTCTCCTTCTCATCCAAGCTGTACCATTGCCAATCATGGCAACATGTGCCACCCACCCCATCATACTCCTTGTCATCAGGCTCAGTCTCCCATTTCTAAACTCAGTTCTGTCTCCTTGCCTGCCTCTTTAGAGTCACTGCTTTGTTCTTATCAACTTCATTACATGATACATTGCTCCCTCCCCGCAATCAGAATCCCACTTCCCGTTAGCTTCCAGCTCTCATGTACTAGCTTGCCTTTTAATCTCAGCATTGTCTCTCAGACTTCTGTCCCCTTCACAGACCTGTTAGCTCTTCCACAACGCTTTTCACCTTCCAGTGGTTTTCCCACTGCTCTACTTTCCCACTCAGCCTCCCGTGTTTGCCTCTTGCCCTAGCAATTTTCAGATTTATTCTCAACAACCAACTCTATCTTTTCCCTATTTCCTTTCCTGGTTGCCATGGCTGCTATGCTTTGTACTGAACTCACTTCCAATGACGGGCATTAAAAAGATCTGTACAAGGGTTAACGAGCAGGTACACTTAATTTCAAGATCCCAGAAGGACTTGGGCAGGAGACAAGCCAAACCAGCACTGCTGTCTGTGCAGAAGTAGAATTTTAGGCACTTAAATCCCTCACTACTGAAAAACATAGACACCTATATATTTAGATGTCAAGGAAGCTGTGTGAAGGCTTGTTGGACTGCAGGTACTTCAGTCTTGATGTTAGATAAACACCATCTAATCTTTTTTTTTTTTTTTAAAAAAAACATTCTACAAAGAATCCAAATAAAGTTAGATAGTCTAAATCTCATTTTAAACTCATTCTACATTTCAGTATTTCACTTAATACAGAGTTACCAGTACTTCTTTAAGCCATTCTTTCTGAAGACAAAACAATCCTTGATTCAGTCAAATATATTAAGTATTGGGGGAACGGGGGGAGAAATGTTTTTTAATTAAGAACAGGGTTTTCTTGGCACTATTTACCAAGGATAAGTGTACTTATCTTTATTCCACTGGAAGAAAGTAGATGATAGCATACCTTCACCTATTTTTGCCAAAAAGTAGGAACCGACCAAAGACATCTTCCTGTCCTGTCCCAAACAGCCCCCCTCTTTTGTGGGGGCAGGGGCTTAAAGGAGTTAAGGCTGAATTTAAGACTATTGCCTACAGTTAGGAGAGGCTAATTCCCCCAAAATGAAAAATAATAAAGCAAATTAAAAGACATTTAATTTATTGCTTAGCTGCTATTTTTAGAATAGTTTAAATATTTGGCTTGGTAACAACAGAGTTTATATCAATAGAACATGAACTAAATCAACACAAACAGAAGTCAGAATTATGCAATAAATTAAAATATGATGATAATTTAATTAAAAACATTCTTCCCACTTTTGAATACACAAAAATAGTTGGTTAGATTACCTTATGATATCACAATTATTTGTAATAGGCATCTTTTGAAAAGAAAAGGTAACACAAACCTTAATATAGAGTAGGTAGTCTCAGCTTCTTGGTATCAATGGAAACTAACAGCTAGCCATAGATTGTTCCTAACATGGCTTTACAAATTGGTATCCTAAATCTGCCTGCTCCCCCACTAATCTACCCTTCTACCTAACTTTTTCTTTTCCCACGTTTTATACATTCTCCTATCTTCACACAACTCCTCCTTTCCCATTCATCTCCCTACACTTGTTCCTTCCTCTTCCCCATAATTTCCTCACTGAAATACAAGCCAAGTTTGAAATGATGAAGAATGCAGTTGCCTTTCTGCACAGTATAATCCGTACTTCGGGGGCACAACCCACATGTGCTGCAAACACTGGAGGAGCTTTTCCTTAGCTGTAATACAATTCATGACTGGTGTATCAGAGAGGTGACTGTAAATGAAAATACTACATTGATGTAAGTGAAAACTTTAGATTAATCTTTCACATTACTTTGGCAATTAGGTTCCTAAGATCTATAAACCTGTTTCCTGTAACCTGTATATTGATTGCCCAGAAGACAGAAGTTCTGGAAAAATAAAAATCTAGAAGGGTCACACTGGATTTTAAACCACATCTGTTGTTAAGTGTCATCTTCAGCTTATTCTCAGTATTATTCCCTCTTCATCCCATCCCATCTCATTCAAATTCACACAGTATCACATTTTCATGGCAAACGTAACATGCCGTTTTGCTTCACGTGCTGGTCAATTTCCCTGTGCTTAAGCCTTGCATTTCTTTGCCAAGGATAGCATTTGCACTGCTTCTAAATAGTGCAAAAAGTCACATAGCTTTTTTTCATTTTTTCTCCTGAGCCACTACACTTCCCCTTCTCATGATGATAAAACAGTAGTTGTCACATCTCTCCTTTTCCGTAACAGAGAAGCAGATCCAGGCTCCTCTTCCATCAAATAAAATCCCAACCCTCCAGGGTGATAACAGCAGTCTCAGTTATCTCTTGTCTATCTTTGTGCTCTGCTGCCATCCAAAATCCTGCTCCTCCCAAACAACAAATGGGGTCTGTACCTGAATCCCTCACCTGGGTACACACTGAAATACTCAGGAGGCTGACAGCTGACCTACGTGTGTTTGCAAGCACGTGTGAGAGAAGGAGCAAATGCTCACTCAGGAGGGGAAGGGAGGCAGTCTCTCTTCAGGGTGAAATTTCCACACCCAGCCTGGGAGGTTAAGCTCTAGGATTCTCACAGCCTGTAAGAAAACCTGAATCTCCTTGATTTAAAAATCTCAGCCTCCACTGAAATGATGTCAATTCAGAGAAGAAAGTGCAAATGCCTCCTATGCTGCTACTTTATTACCGAGTGGCCATTTAATAACAGCATACTTTACTTAATGAGTACAGATGAATCATTCAGTGCTAGAAGGTGTCTGCTAAAGAGGAATTTCTATTACATCTTGATTCTTCCGATATTGAAACTAAAAAGGAAAAATAACTCTCTGATTTATCTGAAATAAAGACAGTAGACTAAAGTTACTTTTTATATTTAAATAACAACCGAGGGATAATATTTATGTACACTACAAGGCACTCTTTCAACAAATGTTTTGTCTGACACATAAAAATTAAGTATAAATGCAGTATCATCAACTAATGTACTATTTACAAATAAATCACTTGTTCCTCTGTTGAGCCACACTGTGTTAAGTACACATTAATGCTGAAAGTGGTATCTAATTATCTTTATTTGACCCCAAAGTGAACAGTGAAACAAAAATGTTCAAAACACTTGGATCTTGCTGGTAAGTACTCAACATTAATAGGTACGCGTCAGAATAATGCAAGATGCTATTTATTGTTATTTCTTCTGAAGAGATCTCAGACAGCTACCCGAATATATTTAATGTTGTACTCTCTCTTGTTCTTCAGTTTGATATACTGCCTGCTAGTGTTAAAGGCAGAATGAGATTCAGTCATCAATATGGCCTGACCCTGCAAATCCACCACTGTCACATCACATGGTGGAGGCAGGGCTGTTAATATGAATCATGCCCTGGGAACTAGGCTTCAAAACCTAAATAATCCAATGGATGCAGCTCATAGGGAAGCCAATTATCACTGGTGATCCTAGATGTTTCTGAAAAGTTCGTACTCCCAGTCTCTCCTATTCATCAGCATGTTTGCATTTGTTTGCTAGTTAGGGTAACAGCAACATAAATATCTATAACTATTAGTAGTGGTAGATTGATGTTGAGTTAAAATAAAAACACTGGTAAACTGACAACAAAGATGTAAAATGAATTTCAGTATTTGCCTCCACTCTCCTTAGGGAATCCTTCTCCTCTGTTTATTTTCTTTTCCTGCTCACAAGCTCCTGGCATCCCTCACACCGTGGTGTTTACATTCCAGTTTCCATCACCAGTGACATGAAAAAGACGCTTCGTTCACACACATGTACCTCCTTGCCAGAAAGGTCAAGAGAATCATTTACAAATGAAGGTCCATCATTTTCCCCCATAAATTACCCACATAAAGCCAAGAATTGCCCCATCCTGTGCTACTGGCTGTATTCAACAGCCGCACCTCATCACGTCAACAAGTGCCCATGCCTCCCCAGGACTCACATGACTGCAGGAAAATAACGATTCTTGCCAGATAATGGTTTCCCGGCACAGAAAATTTACCAGTATAATGGTGACAGAATCATACACTTCACTAGTATAAATCTTCCATGAAGGGTTCTGGAGTGTGGAGCTTTTTTTTTTTTTGTAATAAATAGTTTTTTGGCTTAACAACCCTCATTCAAAAGAAGCCAAGCTCACCTTGACACATCTTTCTTACTAGAATAACAGGATTTCAGTGCTATGGCTACAGCAATTATAGTCTGGCTGATGCTAGTTAAGTTGCTCACACAGACAAGCCCTAGAACTTTTCAGCAAACAAGTGAGCTGGGTTTATACTTTGTACAGCCTAAAGCCAATATAGTTAACATTTCTTTGATCCTTGAGCTTCACACTTCAGAGAGCTGCAGGAGAGAGGAAGTGCTGGAGGCCTGGTAGTTTCAGGAACCATTAATTATAGGAACTCATCATGGAAGGCATTGCTAGAAGTTCACTTCAGATCATCTGAAAGTATCAGAGATAATCCAATGGTTTAAATATAAACAGCGCAGTTGCTGTCACACAGTTGTCCACGAAAGACAAGGTCTCAGTGCCTTTTTTTTCCCCCAGACTCATGATCTGTAAGGCATTGAGTGGGAAAGAAATTTACCACCATGTAAGCCCCTTCCATTAAAATGTATTCCTTAGCATGTTCTTCATGTTTGATCTCAAAGTAAATTATAAATCACATCCATTTTTTAATTCTCTCCCATTCTATAAATATTATGGCTAAAATTGTCAAAAGACTGGCTATTAAATTTAGTCAGCAAAGAGTACACACTTGTGAACTAAAGTAATTTTTGAAACAGAATTCCATCCTAAATGACAGCTACAGTCTTTTTATGGGAAAAATAAAGAGAGACATTCAACTGGCCTCAGTTATAAAACTACTGAGCTATTCAAACTTGTCTCCTTTTCAAGCAATATGTATGAAACCACATGACAAAGTTATTGTTAAGAGGAGGAATAATAATATCTTACTGAACTAGTTCACTTTCTTAAGAGTTGTTCACTGCCTAACAAGGTATTTTATCAATATTCAGATTTATATTATAGTGGTTCCCTAAAAGAATGAATTTTTATTGTGACAATAGTCACCTACAGCATAGATTTTCATTCCACAGTCAAATGAAAATCTGATAGCATGTGGCCTGAGTCTAAAAAAAAAACGCAATGTAAGAAGGTAGATTTTACTTCTTAATCTGAGCCTCCAATTAAATGCTAAAAAGAAACTTTCTCTTTAAATCCTGCCCAGACTAAAATCTAGAAAGCTGTAGTCCATCCTTTACCAGCTGCTTTTTCACTTACTAATTTAAGAACAACACTTCTTTCTGTTGCACACTTACCAGGAAGCAGCTATGCCATGAATGTGTTACAAACACTGCGCGTCTCACAAGCTGCACGGCTCTCTGAAAAACAAGACAACCTAATGGAAGCACTGCTCTTTATCATCCTCTACTTCCTGCCCGCATTCTGCTTACTTAATTCAATACCAAAGTTAGAGCCTGTGAAAGAACTTCACGTCTCATTTTCCTTCCGTATTTCCCCTTTCAAACTAAGGTCTTTGATGACATCCCGATTTCCCTGAAAGTCTGCTTCCTCACAGAAATGCTGCAAATGCAAAGGCAGAGGGATAAACGAACTGCAAGGCATCACTTACTGAAAACGATCATTCTAGGGCACAGGAGACTATAAATACACATATTCTTCAGACAACATGATAGAAAAAAATTCTCTCAACCAAACTGCAAAGTTTGAGTAGCAGAAAGAATGCCTGGATCACCAACACAGCATTTCAATGTGTGCCTCAGCACAGTTCAGAGACCCGGGACGGTCCCTTTGGGACGGATGTGCAACTGCAGGCAACCACGCAATGAATGTTCAGTTCTGAAGTTTCCATCATATATCCATTCCGTGTGACCTGAACACCACAGAATGCTTCTCAATACCCTACAAAAGGCAAAATAGCTATAGGAAAGTCTATAATTATAGAATACCATAGAGGGAGAGATGGAGCTTGAGGGCACTGTCTAGATCCTATGTTTTTGCAATAGCTGTGCATTTTTTTAACAGTTGCCAGGTAACAACTTCTCCTAAAGGATGAGAGGAAGTGGACCATGCATCACACAACAAAAGGGGATAAAAATATCTATTTTATCCTGTAACTCCCCAGGGGGAGCCACTCATTCCTGACCCCAGATCTTTTAATCAGTTCCATGGCGAATGTGAGAAGATGGGGGGATAGAACTGGGGACAAGTAAAATAAGTTGTTATTAAAGGGTCTGGGAGAAGAGCAGAAAAAACATACTTCTTATCCACAAGCAACCACTGGAAACACTGAAGCACATTATTAGTGCCAAATAAATATAATGAAAACAAACAGTACCTGTTCCAATTTAAGTCCATCATTCTGTTCACTGCAAGGGAAGAGTATCGGACACAATATTCCAAATGAGGTCTCAGGAAGGCTTCCTGAAATGCTATTAGTATTTCTCCCTCTCCCTACCAAAATACCACGTCTAATGCATCGTAGAAAGCACATTACCCTTTTTCACAGCTGCATCATACTGGTGGCTTAGAGCCATCTTAGTGGCATTATCACAGCACTTTACCCAGTTCAGACCCCTGCAACCATTAAATTATCTATACAACATCCTATGATGTTAACAGATGTTCTTCTCATTTTAAGTATTTGCATATCAAGATGAAGACTAGCATGACCTGTCTGAGACCAGACACTGGGGGCTTATAGAACTGAATTAGCAACTGAGACTTTCTGGTTCTTAATCCTAAATATACAACTCCAGTCACTAGCAGCCAACAGATGAACTACATGGGGCATCCACCACCTCTCTGGGCAACCTGTTCCAGTGTTCCACCACCTTCAGTGTAAAAAATGTTTTCCTTATGGCCAGTCTGAATCTACCTCCCTCTATTTTGAAACCACTACCCCTCGTCCTGTAACAACAGGCCCTGCTGAAGAGTTTCTCCCCGTCTTTCCTCCTCTGGAGTCTCTCCAACTGGTCCACATCCCTCTTATTCTGGGAGCTACACAGTGCACAGTGGCAAGTGTACTCCTGTTACTCCACGCCAAATGCCTGCGCCTGCACTCAAAAGCCATTTCTAAATGGATGGTTACAGATGTCCACTTCTCTTCTCTACCATTAATTGCATAAGCCTGCTTAGGAGCCACACAAAAGACACCCAGAAAGGCCAAACCTCCACCCACTTTGACATAGGGGTGACTTCCCCACTGCTTGCTCTCATCTTCACGTCCTTGGCTCACACTGAAACTGCCTTTTTGTGGTGACTGTATCTAGACAAGCCTCTAGGTGTTAGGCCACCTCCTCCCACACGTACTTGCTCTTAGCTGCCAGAGCAAAAGTTGCTCAATTATAACCACTTCTACCAATGCTCGTGTTTACACTGATAAATTCTCCTGAAAAAAAAATGTTTGCAGGATTCTGAATTTATAATTTGGATGCTCTTCTTGTTCTAAAATTCAGATCATATTGAAAGTGACAGCTTACAATAAAAAGCTACGAAAAATCTAGAAATGCTGGAGCATAAATTCAAAGAATAATGATGACAAAGCAGCTAACCGGTACCAGGCAGTTCCTACACAAGGTAGTGTATTGTAGCTACTCATATCACAGTGTTAAGTTCACAATCACAATCAAATACTCGTAAGGTTACTAACAAAACCTATTTTTGTGAAAGATCTGCCTGGACCATGAACATCACTAGAACGAGACACAACATGAATTACTTTCCCTTAAGGCTCGGGATCTCTTAATTGCCTCAGAAATGCCACGCATGTTTTGCACTCACATTCCAAAAAATACCTTTTTTTCCAAGCAACTAGCAAAGCTAGCACTGTCCCCTGAGCTATGACATGAAAGTCTTTCTCTGTAAACAAAGCAAGCATTCTAGTCAAGCAACACACTACCACTTCTTCTCAGAAAATAAATATCCTAGTTATACTTGAACTCTTTTTCACTCATAATCACATGTATACCTTCACCATTTCCCATTTAGATCTGTAGAATGAGCTGTCCTCCACAGATGAATGTATTACTGGTAAGGGAAAAAGCTCACAAGTATCTAAGGCAGATGGGATGACTTCTGCTAGTACCCTCTGGTGTAAAAGTCAATGTTAATAACAGTACTCGCTAAAACGAAAGAGCGTAGCTGTGCAAAGCCTCAAGCATTACCTCACAGAAACTATAGACTAATATAACTCTACAGACAAAATATATATACCTGCTAGGTATTTATATTTTCAGAGCACTTCCATGCATCACCGAAGGAAGGTATGGACCTAAGAAACAATTGAACCGACATGTCCTGTGAAGTTACCGCTGGTCAGCAGAGCTGAGTCAGTTAAAACAAGGGGTAGATATTCTTCACATTTAGCTAACCACCCAGCAGTAGGGAAAAAATAACTCCAAGGTGGCTTAAGCACATGTCTTTTACTTTACAACTTGAAGGGATGACAAAGCCATCATACAGCCAGTTATGCCAAGCCTGATGATGACCCATCTCATATGAAGCTGCAGTAACATCCAGCATTTTACAAATACACAGTAGCGCAATTTGCCCCAGGCTGCGAAGATGGTTTTCTGTTCTCTGTGCCACATGCACTCACTAGCTAGATGTGAAGGTATCAATTTGGCCCTTTTGTTTGTTAATAGAAAAGATTATACTTCACTGGAATTGCAGATAAATTCCGGCTAGTTCTTGATACATGATCTGACATATGATCTCTGATGATCTTCACGGCCCTCCTCTGGACCCTCTCCAACTGGTCCATGTCCTTCTTATGTTGGGGGCTCCAGAACTGGACACAGTACTGCAGGTGGGGTCTCACCAGGGCAGAGTAGAGGGGGAGAATCACCTCCCTCGACCTGCTGGCCACGCTGTTTGCATGTATACAAATACATACTGAAATCTTTGTATGTATATATGGAAAAAGAAACATCGCAGTTTGCAAGCAAAAATGAGCAGGCAGTGTTTCAAACTGACAATGTGGTAGGTATGGTGTTAGCAGGAAGGACAAGAATTAAAGTGATTTACAGTAAACTACCCATACTGGCCAAGGACGATAGTGCTTGATCTTTCAGTTAATGTCTCAAGAATACTGAATTATCTATATCTGAGAACTGTTTATTTCTGATGTTAGCATGAAAGTTTTTTTTTTAAATCACAATGAACTTGAACAGATTCAACTATCATCAATACTTCCATTTCTAGTCACTACGTCCCACTCATCCCTTCTAAGTGACCTCACCACAGTAAAAGTTTTAATCTTTAGAATCTTAGATATCAAAACTATCATAGCAAGAAAAAAATAAAGCATAGGCTCAACATAGAGCCTACGCCTATGTTAAAAAGCCTAGCTCCCTCCAAACCCAGGGAGTCGAGTTCCTAAATGTTTATCTACAGCACACTCCTTTCTAACAGACAGTGAAGAACGAGTGAGGCATGTATGTATTTGTATGATGTTTGTATGACACAGAATAAGGAATTAGCATATGCAAATGTCAGGCAGGATAATAACCTGCAAACCAGAAACAATACACTGTAGTTAATGGCCATAAAAGAGATGAGAAGCTACAGGAGGAACAATGAAATATTTTACAAGTGGAATTTTAAGAGGTTTGCTGGGGGCATTACTTCAGTGACACTTTTGGCTTGAGTTTCCTAACTTTGATCAATTTACAGTAA
Source organism: Chlamydotis macqueenii (assembly GCF_036417535.1). NCBI lineage: Eukaryota > Metazoa > Chordata > Aves > Otidiformes > Otididae > Chlamydotis > Chlamydotis macqueenii. The sequence goes on from NC_141556.1 coordinate 137,824,036, forward strand.
ATTTAAATTTGTTCAGAAGATCAAAAGCAAAACACACAAGACCAGAATTACTTCCTTCACTTTACTGTCTTGCATTTTGCATCAAAGCAACAGCATAGGCAATTAAGATTTCCTAAAACCACTCATGCCACACATACCGATTGAAGTTCTCTATACAGAGTAACCAACTGGCCACTCAGACATTGAGCAGTGGACTATCAACTAGGTCTCCCATCTTTCTTCGGACATTCATGACGTTTCAGTGAAAATATTCAGCATTACCAGTTAAATTACTATCAGAGGTGATGTTTGGCAAGGTTGTCCACATTCAGAGTTTGAAACCAAACCATGCTGAGCCTCTACACCACGTAGATCTAGCCACCTCGGAAGACATTACAGCTGAGTATAGGGAAATATATTGAAAGTACAACTTTCGACAGAATAGAGTATCTGATATTTAACACACAGAGTTAGATGTTGAGATACAAAGTTACAGCTTTGTTGAAAGATCAGTAGAAATATTTGTATTACTTAGAAACTGAGTAACTCCTATTATGAATTGAGTGGACCTAAATACCTGCTGATACAATTCCAGCCAAACGGTGCAGTATTTTTTGTTAGTGCATAAAGCCAGAGTATTAAACTAGGCTAATCTAATGAAAAGCAGAAAGTACCAGTTTGGTAGAATAAACGTTTTAAAAATAAAATTTTACATTATTCATGTAGGATCTACTGATGAAGAAATACAATAATAAAAAAGGGTATTTTCATCGGAATTTCAATCTATGTATGTTTTATTTTATAGACTCCTGTGGTGCATGTTAGGCTAAATAGTCCAGTCAAGAACTCTGACAATTAGTCTAGACATGAGAAGAGGCATACTCTGCATAGTAAGAAAGACTTACGAAAGGCTTTGAAAAGAAACACTTTGGAGAATTCTTACTGTTTCTGTAAGGCACATAGGAGTACTTTCTCCTGAAGAAATTCTTTACATAAAGATAAAACATATTTTAATGCATAACTGTCAGACACCTTCACAGTTCCGAGAGGCAATGATTCCGCTCGCAGATTTCTTACTACGTGCAAATGTGTCACTGTTCACCTCAGCAATCTCTATGTTAGTAAAAACGCTTATCTGAGCAAGCTTCATGCATGCTTTGGTGTTTGCAGGATTAGGTTTTTGGTTGTGGTTACCTGACACATGGGTCAAACATCTATTCAAAAAAATATTGGCCAAAAAAGGTTATGTTATTTAGTTACAGCAACAGAAAAAGGATGCAAGATACTAGTTACTTACTTCAGGACCTCTGTGCCTCCCTGATGACCAAGCATGCTAATGGCAATCTGTATCACAATTATCCTAAACATCAATATACAACAATAAAACAATCAATGCCATCTGAAAGAGCTACGATTTAGTGCAATTAACACTAAAGCATCTCTTATAGGTATTAAGTTCTCTGAAAATACTGGTAAATAACTTAAGATACTTAGATGCAGAGGACCTTTAAAAAGGAGAGATTTCTATTTCCCTGAAGCATCACCTGCACTAGAGACTACTGGCCAGACACTGCTCTGAGTCAATTCCACCCAATCTCAGATACCAAGTCAATGTTAAAATACTAACATAGTCACAAAAGACAGTAAAAAACCAAGTCAATGTATCGTTTTCAGGTAAATCCTGTTGAGACTGGGCAATGTACACGTGAAAAAAAAAAAAAAAAAAAAAAAGCAGAAAGACTCACCCCAAATTACTTCACTGCAAAATACTCATACTCATTTGAATGTACAGAGAGCACTGAAATTTTTCAAGGGAAACTTACTGAAGAAAAGCAATTACCAATGATACAATGTTTTCTTCCATTATAATTTCTTCTTTTAAAACCCTTGAACATTTTTAGCGCATTATTTTTAACAGATTTTTTTCCAGCTTTGGATTCCCATCTTCTAAGTTTCCTCCTCTCAAAGACAGCAAGAAAAGAGGAAGCAAGCAAAATGCTTAGAAACAGAGTAAGATAGATATTTTAATCAAGAGTTTAAAATTTCTATCCCCTTGTCCAGTTGGAAGGAAAGAATGGGTGAGCTGACTTGCGTGCAAGACACAAGCAGAGATCCTAACTACGCCTGCCTAAAGCAAACCAAAGAAACAAACCCCCTTATTAAAGTGACAGTATTGCCATGTGACATTATACTTGCAGCTATAACCAGTTTCAAAATAACAAGATCTTCTTCACCTCAGAGAGTACATGTATTATGGTTAAGATCTTACTGGGCAAGTAGAAACAGAGAATTCCCCGTGCTCTCTGATGCTCAGCTTTCCACACGTTTTCATCAGTACCCCATCAAAGTCTATGTCAGCTAAACCCCTCTCCAGAGCTGCTGCAAAACTCAGAAACTTCAGGTTTCACATTTTCATCCTGTGCCCTCGATTTATAGAGGACACCCTCACAAACAGCCACAGTTTCTCCAGTGACCTATTCTGCCAGTAGGTGGTTGAGGCCTGCAAGACATTGCTTGCTGTTCATTATTTATTGGCTCTTCAGAACAGCAATATAGCTGTTCAGCCAGCGGTCATGAATTAAGAATCAACAGTTCACTAAGGAAGGCAACCTCCCAGAAAAAAAAAGAGTGAGATTTTGAACATTATATATGAAATGAGCACTGCTTTACATATTTCAGCACTGTTGTTTATCAAGATACAGTATGTGTTTATATGGGACCAGTTTAATCCCAAATCGAAAGGGAAAAAGAGAAATACGAAGCACTTGTAAACATCATTAATACTAGGGGCTGCAGCACAGCGATTACAGACTTCAAAAAAGCAATAGAGATTCTGGCCAAAAGAGCTATCCTGACACAAAAGCTTTTATTTTCAAATCAGGCTGAGTTAAGAGCATATCTTTGTCTCACAGCAACATAAATATTGCACGTGCTTTCCTTCATTTAGCCATCCCGTGCACTACAGATTAAAAGAACCAGCTAGGTATTAAGTCTGTTAAGGAGTAATTTTCTTGCCCTTAAAATACAAATAAACCAAAATAAGCCATGGTGGAGAAGTGGAGGAAAGAAGTTTCACTCTTACAGTTATTTAATCCTTTGTTTCCTCTTTTCCTAGTACAAGCCTTGAGAAAGGCGGAATAATTTTATCCATTTTTTATGCATTTTAAGTGCAGGCTCTCAATTGTTTTGGTAAAGAATTATACACCAAGAGTTCAGGGAATCTTGGAAATTGAAATACACACACGAAGTTTTTCCACCAATCTTCTCTAATTAGCAACTCTTGATGGACCAACAGTACGCAGCCTCAGAACACTGAGAACCTATAGTACATACATGAAACACTAAAGTGAAGGAGTGATACCGAAATGTCAGTCCTCCAGGGCAAAAACTAAAACGTGACCTGATCCCGACATGGAGCTCAAACAACAGATAACAGACAGATTTCTAAGGCAAGTAGGCAGCTGAAAACTCCTCTATCTGCAAGATGACTCTGCTAAAGCCCAGGAACACTCACCTTGACCAAAACTGACAAGGCAGCCTTCTCGTACCCCAGCCATTCCCCGGCAGTGTGGACGGGAATATATGGAAGTCAGGGCAGAGATCCCTCCAGGCCACTAATCTTTCACTACATTGCACCATCTAAGGAACATTTGGCAGAGGTATAAATTACAGTAAACCTTAGGCCACCGTGAGTTACGATTACTGAAGAAACCGCACAAGAGGAGTTTGCTGCCCAGAGTGGTGACTCTCCACGTGGTACATCTGCTGCTCCAGCTATGCATGCCTCAGCAGGGGGAAAGCACCTTGCATCTATCACATTCATTTTAAAGGGGAGATTAGAGACAAAAATACTTGAATGATGTTCATTATGAACTATTAATTTAGAATCACAGAATGGTTAGGAGTGGAAGGGACCTTCAAAGGTCATCTAGTCCAACCCCCCTGCAAGGAGCAGGGACATCCCTGACTAGATCAGGTTGCTCAGAGCCTCATCCAGCCTGGCCTTGAACGTTTCCAGGGATGGGGCATCCACCACCTCTCTGGGCAACCTGTTCCAGTGTTCTACAACCCTCATTGTAAAAAAATTTTTTCCTAATATGCAATCTAAATCTACCTCCCTTTATTTTAAAACTGTTACCCCTCGTCCTATCACAACAGGCCCTACTGAACAGCCTCTCCCCATCTTTCGTGTAGGCCCCCTTGAGGTACTGGAAGACTGCTATCACGTCTCCCCGGAGCCTCCTCTTCTCCAGGCTGAACAGCCCCAACTCTCTCAGCCTGTCCTCATAAAAGAGGTGCTCCAGCCCTCTTATAATCTTTGTGGCCCTCCTCTGGACCTTCTCCAACTGGTCCATGTCCTTCTTGTGTTGGGGGCTCCAGAACTGGACACAGTACTCCAGGTGGGGTCTCACCAGGGCAGAGTAGAGGGGGTGAATCACCTCCCTCAACCTGCTGGCCACACTTCTCTTGATGCAGAGAAGCATCAAGAGAAGATCTGTATTGAAGATCTGTATTCAAACTAATGGAATTTACAATAAAAAATAAAGGTAATAAAGCCGTATTTCTTTTTAGAAAGCTTAACAAGTGAAGAAATAGCATGTCTCCCAACTTTAATCTTCAGTTTCGCTACGTGACACTTGGAAGTTCTGATTTAATTGTAAAAAATGTTTCTGTCAAATCTGTTTTCAGTAACTGCTGGAAGCTTGTTCATGTACAGAGGGCAACCTACCTTAAATCCCTCGGTGGAGCAAAAGCAGTTCTTTATTTACTTGCTTCTTTGTACTTCCCCAATTTTCACTTTGCTAGTGCTGGCCCAGCATGGGGATGTTTTGTTTATTCTGAGGTGATGACACTGTTCCTACATCACAAGTAACTGCCCTTTGGGCTCACAACCTATAGCAGCAAATGCAGCTGAACAGCAATTGCTGTGCCAAAGTGTGCCCTACTTCAAGATCTCTCTACAGCTCCAGAGGGAGAGGTTAGGTTAAGTAGTCCCACATCTCTGTGACCGAGCAGCAGAAGGTAGGTGCTTGTCCATACATCACTGATACTGGGAGCCAACCATGCTCACCAAAGCTCCAGCACTTTGACCAGAGTTTCCTCACAAGGTGAAAGAGCTGGTACATGCTCAGTTCCCATCTAATATAGGTCAGGAGGTAGCTGGTATATGAATCCAGCTACCACCTAATGGTTTGGAAATACTCCTTGGTCCATTGTCTCACCACAGGGATTTCTTCCCTTTACAGTCCATGCTTGCATGCTCTGTTTACTCATATTCTCACTCCTGGTCCCTCCCTAAATACACATCTTTTTTTGGGTCTAACTTCTTAATTGTCTCTTTTGGTTCATCACCTTGATTTCCTCTTCCTTGCCAATAGGAATCATTACTCCTGTCCAGTGTTTTTAGCTTCCATCATAAGCCTAAATTTCAAGTAAACATCACTGACGTACATTTGACTTGCTGACGAAATGGTCCTTTTCAGTCACTTAATTCAATCTCTCCTGTCACAGGCAACTAGATCATACACTGTCTGCATCATTATCCATGATAAGAAGCCAAAATCTGGGGGATGGGTGGAATTTTTTTGGGGGTAGGAGGGTAACCCAACCAACCCAATACATCTAGAGATGACTGAAAATGCATTGTGTCCAAAGGCATCTGATATTAGGTCAACAAGCTCTCTACACTGTCTCCATTTCAGTGTCTCATTATCAGTAGCAACAAGAGCTTCACTGGAAAAAAAATATTGAGAAATATCAAGGAACATCTCAGAGCAAAGAGACGTCAAAAGAACTCTTTTTATTAATGAAGGCTGCTCACATGAGTAAAGCTGTACGGTATTCAGAAGCCAGGACAGAAGGAGAAAGCACACATACATACTCTGAACACTTCCCTGTGAGAAACAGCAACTAAAATTATCTCATAAATGCAAATGGATCTATACCACAAAGTCTCAGAAGCAAGTATTACTGGCAGAACTCTAATCCAATTATCAGCAGTAACAAAATATATGCTGCACATTTTCAATGCATCAGACACAAAAGTGAATTTTATAGCCCATCAAATAACAAAAAACCAGGTACCAGCCTTGTAGCTGAAAATGGAAGATAAACAGAGGCTTAACAGACATGGATCTGCATCTGTTCAGAGAAGTATTTCCCTTGCTTTTTTACAATTGTTTGTTTTGAAAGGCAATAAATATTTTAATACTATTAATAAAAAGCCATTATTTAACTGACAGTTATGAAATCGTACTCTGAAGGTAAAGTCTTTGAGATAAAATACTTCTGTCCTAGCATGGCAAATGCTTGGTTACTAGAAGTGAACATACAGAGCAACAGCAGAAGACTTCACACTTGGCAAAGTCTGGAATAATATTATTCTGCTTCAGCAAGAATCTAGAAGTAAAAAATAGGATATTTAACAATAAGCAGGATTTATTACCTTTGAGATGTTATTCTAATTTGCAAGATATAATCAGGTTTCCAAGGAACAATGCCAGAATGTAATAAAGGATCCAGATCCGATTCCTTAGCAACTCTTTCCATTTAATCATAAAAACAAGATAAATCCATTTTACCAAAAATGAAAAGATGGACTACAGAAATAGGAAAAAAAAAAAAAATCAGTTAAGTACAGACATCAGAAACTAACGTATGAGATGGCATACAAATCCTGTGGTTGACAGAGATAAATCTGTCAGACAAATTCAGAAGAATTAGAACTGACACTAAAACTAAGGCTTGAGCAGAAGCTAGTACCAGTGCACAACAGGAAGACCGAAGGAGAGATGTTTCAGACTTATCTCCGCTTTGAAAATCCCCTAGCTTTATTGATTTGTGTCACCACCTCATCGTCATTTTTAAAATAGTGTATTTCAGAAAATACTAAGTTCCTATAAAGCAGAATTTTGAGAACTGATAGTATTTGCATTGCCTGACAGTGCATTCTGAGAAATAACAATATTCCAGTGTTCCTGTGAAACACCACACATACCAGGTTCAAGGGAGACCTTACATAACACACAATAAGCAAACACAGTACTCGCTCTAAACACAAATATACTTTATAGCAAGGGATGACAGTATAGTTTTCCTGTAGCTCAAAATAAGGTAGTCCTGCCTTCTTAAATAAGGGTCATATTTTCTGTGTCAGAAGTGCTCAGGAGTAATAAACAAATTAATTGTTAATTGAATTATTTGTAAGCGTGTTGTACTTTCTTTCTTCTTGGCAGAGCAACAAGGTCAGGGAGTCTTGGGCAGTTGCCAAAAAGGTGTTTTTCCGTTCTCTGAAGACCAGTGGAATGAGCCATTCTCCAGCCACCCGCTTTTCCCACCGAGCCTTTACGGACGGTAGCGCACACATCAGCCAGTCCTCGCTCCCCCTCACACATGAAGCATAACTAACTCTTCCTCTGTGACGTGGAGAGCAAGAGGGCAAAAATTAACACAGCAAGGAAGTTACCAACAAATTATGCTAATTCAAAAAGATCTTTCTTAACCCTCACAAGCAAGACAATACATTGGCTACCACAGTTAGTCACTCACTTTGTCATTCAATAACACCCGATAATGCCTAAGGATGAAGATGTAAAAGATTAAACATCTCAAACAGTTCCTCTCAATACGGTCTGATGATCAAAGGAGATGAAGGGAAGGGAATTCAGGAAAGGCCCATTAACAATTATTCAACAAAAGGAGAAAATCATCAATGTATGCAAAAAAAAAAAAAAAAAAAGAGTGAAAAACTTTTATGTTTATGTTGATAACATCTGATGTGATTACAAATGAAGATTATACATTCAGCATTTTCTCCCTCCTCCTAAATACCACAACTTTGTCACAAGAGACAAGGTATTACAAGCTCAGCATTTCAGTGTACCAGAGGGACTAATTAAGACAGTACTATGTGATCTGTGCAATCTGGCAGACCAAAACAGGTACCTCTATACTGGACAGTTTCTTCAACCGTCTTTCAGGTGGAGGACCCATTTATGAATTTCTTTGCATACAGTTGGCTCCAGTATGATCAGGGGATGTAAAGTAGCACTGAACAGAAATGTTATTTATCAAATATTTAAAAGGCCAAAAACTGTGCAATAGCATTAGCCGATATACTGAAACAAGAATGTGTCACATAAAGAGTTAATGCACTCCTCCCACACTACCTCAACTTATTATTTGAAGCAATAGCCTTCTGATTATTGCAGTATTTAATTCAGTCTCAGATGAAAAAGAAAAAAAAATCAAAAAACACCATGTGCTAAGATTTTTATGTGGCGAAATTCCTCCCTGTACCAGAGATAATCTGTAATTCAGTTTGACATACTGTTTTCATTACAACAAGCTACAAATTACTTCCAGCATAATCATAAGAGGTAAGGATTACGTTAAACCATATTTCAGCTAACGGCCTAGCCTTTCTTTAAGTGATGTCATGACTTTCTCCAAATAAATTAACCCATCCAGTATACATGTTGACATTTTCTATCAAAAGAGAGAACTACACTGTAAATAAAGTGTTACAGAAACATGGGTCAGCAGTGACTTGGCAAAGGTTTAATATTGATGTAAATATTTCTGGTATGAAAAACAGAAGAATGATGTAGGTGAGAAAAACGCTTCTGTGAAGAGGAAATGGGGCAGCCTGACACCTTAACGCTTAGGCAAATGTATTTGATCAGAATGCAGAAAATGGATACAAGTGCGTTAAAAACTCTGAGGCTACTACTTTTTAGAAAGCAAAGCAGGAAGAGAATACAAAAGAAAACCAATTTCTTAGAGTTTGGTCTAGGGTGCTTATGTATGTTTGTTTATGTGTGTGTGTGTACATGCATGTACATGTGTTTGCACATACATGTGTACAGAAACATCACTGGCTAACCATTTAAAACAGCTTGCAGAAAAAATAAAGTACTTTCTATTCTCAGATACATACTTCAAGAACAAGAAAAAGAAATAAAAGCTGCTCAAAAACATTAGACAGGAGTATGAGCTTCTGTCTTCCCACTCTCCCTAACACACTAAAAAGGCAGAAGGAATAAACAAAGTTTATGTATTCACAGCACATTCAGCAAAAATACAGAACTTCCATATTAGACAAAATTCAGCCTAACACAGTGTATCAAATACTCACAGTAGACTTTGCTTAAAAGATCCTAGAAAAATAAATAATAGATCTGAAGCATTATTATTAGTGAGAGGTACTACTACTTAACCTGAGGCACATCTTCCTCTTCAGTCTATAAATTCTGTCTGTACTTGCATGCCTAAACTTGCACTGATAGGACTGGGTAGGCCAGTGCACCTTTCATCCAAAGTCCAGAGATGAAACCTTCTGTGGTTCGGTGATTGCCACTGCCTGGTCCTAGCTGGCTTTTTCCACTGTAGGTGAGCTTTTGATGGATCACTCTTTGGAGACATTTAATGCTTCTCCACAATAGCCTTGCCATGTACATGAGGTATGTTGAGCAAATTTGTGAAGGATAAGCAATTAAATTTTTAGATGATCTAACAACTACAAGGGATGGCAGTTGACTATATTTATTTGGATAGAAGAAAATGCTCTAATTAACCTCCTAATTGGAATAAAACAGTACAAGTGACTAAATTACACTCTGAACTTTATCGCTGAAAAAAGAGGAGCTACTAATTCAATTTTTAAAAGTCACTTGCACATCTTTGATCACTGATTTGATATCCCATACAACATAATTACATCAAAAAATAATTAATTCTTTACAGTAAGTGTAGATCAATTAATTGCAGAGTTTGGTCAGGCAGTTTCTGCTATGAGTGATCTCCTCTGGGATTTCCTTATCATTGGTCAATAAAAGCATTATTCCAAATTCTTCTAAAGCATCTATTATTAGTGACTTGTATCAGAAACTTTATTGGATTCACTTCAAAGCAGAGAATTGCAATTGAGCTTATTTCTATTCTGTCTTTTAGGAAGTTGATAGGGCATTTTTTTTCTGGATAAAAAGTTCGTAAGTACAGAAGTGAGACATCAAATTTTAGAGTAGCAAGGGAAAAAAAAAAAAACAAACTATATTGTCCATATATTCCTCCACACCTGCAAATCTGTTCTATTAACAGCATGAAGGAAATCTGAATGAGTAGAGCCCTGGAAAAAAAAAAAAAAAAAAAAAAAAAAAAGCATTACCAGTTGAGAGACACTGCCTGGTCTCATGCAGCACTTCCTCTTAAAGGAGGGTGTTAAAAAAACCCCTTTGTAGTCTTAACAACAGTAGAGACCATTGTAGTATTTGGAAAGTGTCTTCATTTCTGTTTTCACTAAGAATTTTTTGTCCTGTTTTCACTGAGGTACCTTGTTGCTAAATTATCCACCAAAAAAAAAAGGAAAATGGAGTTTAATGGGTGTCATAACTAGCACACAACTAGAGCTTAGCATCAGTAAATGGCCTCTCAAGAATGTAGGAAAATAGCTTGTGAATCATTGTGCTTTTTTTTTTTATTAAAATGTGATCCATATCTTTTCTAGAGATAGGAGGAAGGTGTGTTGGCTCCAATGTTACTGCAGCCAGGAATCTCAATATTGCCTCTCTAGTACAAAAAGAAAAAAAAAAACAGCTCCACATTCAGTAGAGATTGTTGGAAGTATTAGCTACAGAAAAGACGTTGAAGCTAGTGTGGGTTTCCAGAGCCCCAGTCCTCACAGGGGGAATGATGTTTCTTTTTCCCTTTTTTTTTTTTTTTTCCTTTTTAAAGACAGCATTTATCATTTAGTTGTGGTAACTAACACTGTGCCATACGACTTTGTAGATTCACTTCTGTAGAGGTTTAAACAGGATTTACAAAACATACTGCAAAATATTGTAACAAAGCCTGTAACTTCCAAGGTTGCTGACGTGATTCTTGCCGTTCAGATACATGCGTGCGAGTTTCCCGACGGCCACCTCATGGGCTGTGTGAAAGTTACGGCTGTGTGGCACATGCTGTACCAGTCTGGTCTCTGGCAAAGCAACACCGCTATCTCAGGCAGTACAAAGACACCCTTTCCATCACTATACAGGTTTTCACTGTTATCCCATGGGCCCTAAATATTTCCTTTTTCCATTGAGTTTTGCTTACGTAGTCTCTTGCAAAATTATATTTATCTTTCATAATGAAGTACTCACTGGAAAAGCTGAGGGGCCTCAAAATCTTGTAAGATCAGGTTTGACCAGAAACAAGAGATTTGTTTTATTAAATGATCTTAGTTTTGGTCCAATGGATAAGATAAACGAGTGGTTTCTGTTAGACTGACAGATTTTATAAATTCCAGCAGTTTATATGAATTTAAATGTATTTGGCTAAAACAGTCAACATAGATCCAAATGCCTAGAAAATTTACGTAGCACTCTTACAGAGTGCTAGTTTCAGAAAATGTGTATAACAATAAAAGTTCCAAGTATCCTGCTTCTGAAAGGCTTTTCTTCTTTAAAAAAAAAAAAAAAAAAAAAAAACCCAAAACTGAAAAAAAACAAAGCAACAACCCACAAAAGATAACCGGACTTTCAAAGATCAAGGCAGAAATATTACTAGCTGTTTTTTTCCAGGTTTTTTTTAAGTGATACCTGTTCCTATCTTCATTTGTTTAGAGCTGAAAACCCCACCATAACTGTGGAACATACCTATCTTAATCAAAAAAGTAATCATTCTAAAGGTAGAAGGAGCAGATCATAACAGCACGGCATTACCTAAGCAGATCAGGTATCTCTCACATCTTTACCAAAGCAAAATGCAATTCTCACCAGCAGTGAACAAACCAACCATATGTAAAAAAATTAGGTTTGTTAAAACACTGAAAGATGTGCTTACCACTAAGCACATGCACAAGTCTTTCCCTTGTAGCGCTAACTCTACTAAAAAATTAGACACACTTGACTTTAAAATTAACGTCTTTTTTTTTGTAAGACTACACTTCAGTTTTCTTCTAACCCTCTTTGATTTTTGAACTCTTACTGCGTGCCTGTAATACACACAGCAGTTACAGGGCTGTCATTTTGCAAAGTGCAGCAACCTTGCTTCCTGCTGCATGGCAGTGCAGCAGAGCTCCCCGTTATTCTCCAGATTTCTCACTAGGTATCTGTTTTGCCAACCTTACATTTGCCTGTAGCTCAGATCAGCAGCTAAGTGCACCCACACGCATCTCTTGCCTCTCAAACCATTTCTGCTCCTCCTGCTATAGCAAAGTCTACCCAAGCTCCTTTTCTTTTCATATCAAGGAAAAATGAAAGAAGGTCGATTTCTCCTTTTTTTTTTTTAGATTTGGAAGATGGAGGTGAGGCATAATACAGGTCCAAGGCTTGTTTATCTCCCCTCCTACACCTGCAATCAAGGATGAGGAGGTAAAGATTGGATGGCAAGAGGAGAATGGAACAGAAATGAAGACATTTTTCAAAAGAGAGAAAGAGTAAGAACTCCATTTTTGCAGGTAGCTTAGACTGGCTGCTCTCCTTTCAGTCACTGGACAAATGGGACATAATTGCTAAATCAGAGAGGCACCAACACTCTTCCTGCTCCATCTGTAGGAATGGCTCAAATTCGTGAGAAGCCTGGAGCCTCCTGTGTCACGGCAATACTGCTGGCTTCTGCAAAGAAGGAAAAGTGTGTAATTCCCTAAGAGGACAAGACTGATTTCCACGCATGTTTTGGTGCGCTCAGAATTTTACTCAACTCATTTCTACATTCACGGATTGAAAACAACTTGATACAAGCATACTTCTTTTTTGATGCAGTAGTACATCTTAATTAAGAAAAAAAAATGTTAAATGATTGCAGAAAGATCGCATTAAGATCTCCTAGATAGCTGCACACAACCACATACAGTAGCCTTTTAACAGGTAAATCAAAAAGATTGGAAAGATCAAGTTCTTCATGAGCACTTAAACCCGTTCTGCCAGTGACATCTCTCTTCAGCACTCAGAGGATGCCGTAGCGCTGAAAATGCAGTCCTTCAGTCCAGCCTTTATCACTATTACTGTGCAAGGATGCATGTATGACATGTTATTCTCCATTCTAGGACAAATGGATCTAGAGCAGGGAAAGCTTTAGGCTTCTGTAACAGCCCGGCTCTGATGGCCTGTGCTATGTAATACTTACACAATAACATTTTCAAATTTAAAAATGAGCTTTGCATGTCATAATTATGGAAATTTTACCTGTTGCTATAATCATATAGATTTTTATGACATTAAGGCAAATGATTTTCTATGGAAGCAGAAGTGCATTACAGGATATGACTTTATACTCAATTGTACATCACAGATGTATTCTGGAGTAAGGAAACGTTTGAGAGGTTTTATTTTAGACCAAGGAGACAGACAAAACTGTCGCAAGTAGAAGTTTAGGATGCTTTGCCATTGCCACACTACTTTATTTTTTAGTAAGTTCTTTTGTTATATTAGCTCTCCATGCCTTAACAAGACCACCTGCTAGAAGGACCTGACAAACTTGCAAACAAGCTGGAATCATTTTCCCAGTAATTCCTGATAACTGAACTGCACCTATACAACCAGGAAGGATGAATGGCCTATAGCCACTTCCAGAATTAACGTGGTTCACTGTTCAACCCACTGGGCACAGACAACCGTGCATGAGACCAGACAAACAAAATGAGAAGCTTGATTTTTTTTTTTAATTTTTACAGCAATAACAACCACATTTGTGTGAAAGCTAAACATATAATACAAAACAATCTATTTTTCTCTGCAGCACATTTCAACATGCGGGAGACAGAAATCAGAGGACAGCTTTATTTCCTTGTGAACACTTCTCTATAGCACTCATGAACATACCAAGAGGGTCCATGGTATCTCAGTCCATAATGCAAGCAGATAGATTCTAGGAAATATAAAAATGTATAGTGTGTGGTACCTTTCGCTGCCAAGAATATATTTTTAATTTTATTTTTGGTATAAATTACAAATTAGTTATCCAACGCCCATAAAATGAGAAATCATTTTGCTGGTAAAACAATTGTAAGTCTGTCTGGTTAGGAATTTTGACAGAAGAACATTTCCCACCAGTACGTAGGAAAATAAATGTTTTCGGAACATATTCTGCAGGGCATTACTGTCTCTGGTCCTATTCCTGCTCCTCCAAAGAAGTAATGATGGGAAGCAATTCACTGGCTAACACTCTGTGTAATAAATCATTATTTTACCTCCAAGCACCTCAAAATTTAGGATAGAGATCTTCAAGAAAAGTACATGGTTAAAAATGGGATTCATTTCATCTACAAGGATAGCCAGCTGACAGGGGCAAAATTAGAGTAACACCTAAGTTTTGACCCAGAAAACATCAAGAGGAAAAACGGAAGAGAAAGTATACCAAGAGGAAAGACGACAACAATTATATATGATGCAGTGTCATTGGGTCCTGCCATTTTTTTCATATACAGCTATAAATTACAGGAGAGTTGAGAAGGTACGTTGCCCCCCCCTCCCGCAGGCACTCATCTCACAGAAGGATGCAGACTGAAAGAGACAGGTTAGTGCTGAACAGAAGTAGGATAGAAGCATAACTGTCAACATTAAAACATATCTGCACCTGAGAAGGTTTGTTTCAAAATACATACAACATCAAATTAATTATTTACGTCCAAAACTCTGCTGTGGTCTGAGAATGTAAAAAGAGGGAGAAAAAAACCAGACTCCTTTCTGTGTTGTTTTTTTTTTCCCCTCTTCCCTTCAAATAATGATACAGGCTCTATGGAACCTCCCTGGTATCACTCAATTTAAAAATCTGGGGGTTTATGCTTACATTGTTCAGATGTAAAAAAAACACTCCTGAGTGGAAAAAAAAAGCCATATTAATTCAGAAGTATTATGCAACTGAATATGCCATTTTAGAACAGACTTGTGCAGCCAAGTCATAAATGTATGTACACGTTCCACCTCTATGCCTGTAATACTAATGAACACCGATCGTTGTGACAGGGACACAACACACATAACATTTCGAGCAAAATTCAGTCAAGTCCTAAGAACTTCTACACACCAAACCATCTACCACGTATACATCAGTGAGAAAATTTTCTCTGTTGATTGCATCAGACAACATTACCACACAGTTCATATTTTGTGTTTGTTTTTGAAAGTACCAACAGCTACAAAAGAAAAAGGGAGCCTTGTTTCCCCTGGAATGAGTTAGAAAGGCTCTAAGCAATGACATAATTCTGACATGGTGGCTAAATTAGTCCAGATTAAATCAGCCACAACTTCAATGTGGGCTGAACCCACAGACTTCAGCACTGAATTGGATCATCTGCCAAACATTTTTTATAAACATGTGATCTCAATATTCTTATAATTGGAAAAACTATTTATTACCACTTGTAATTTGCTTGGAACTTTTTTTCTTAGTTATCAAGAGTTCAGAAGAGGCTGAAGGCAAGACCTGGTGTTATTTGTTTGTTGGTATCATAAACAGTTCTGGTTTTACAGCTCTCCCAACACTGAACTTCTAAGAGTTCATGTATACACACATAGCGCTGGGATTAGTGGATTTAATTTCTTGTAATGCATGTGTTGGGACAGTGGAAGGCTTGAGGGGTTTGGCTTTAAAAGATTGACCTAATTAAAGCTGATTCACTCTTCCCAGGTATAGAGTAGCCAAGTTTTGAAGCACCACACCCCATCATATCAAAAGGGTGGAAGCAGACTGGATCCTTGGAACATCCACAGACAAGTTTATACCTGAAAAATAATTCATTTGACAGAGGATAGCAAGCACTCAGATATCCTTGAGAAAATTCAAATTGCGAAGGATTAGTCAAACTGTTTAGATAAACATACATATATTTATGTACTAATATGAAAATTGCTTACATATTAACTTTCAGATCTTATTTCCATGCCTTGTTCCTTTGGTTCCAGTAATATTTTTTTTTTTCACATTTTTGGGTTGCACTTATATTTTTCCCGCTTTATGTAACCAGAAAAAGTCAGTGCATAATGAACATTTATGCAAAACCTATAATAATAATGTAGGGGTTATATTACTACTTCTTTAATATATATTTTAGAGGTAAGAAACTGCAATAAAACTTTTCTCCAACATCAGCATATAGCATTTCTTAATACATAAAAAAATTCTTTTCATTTCCACTGAAATTACATATATATTAACATATACATATAGATATTGAGTGATATACTGATTCTATTATAAATAAGAGGATGCAATTTCAAAAGTTAAGAGTAGAACTGCTTGTTCTTCCTTAAGTATATTTCCAATATGTTTCACCCTATCACACATTTCTTGATTTCACAGTATTTCTCTATAGTCTGCTATAGTCCATACCAATCTTACCTGTTTGATTATTCTGAGTAATAGAGTATGTTTGTGTGTCACTGGACTAGTAAATATTTTAATACATTTTTCACTATGCATGCTACCATTCACTTTTTGGAGTTATCAGGTAATTATCAACCCCTCTAGCTTTCATTTGCATCTTGGTTTCCACTGAATTTCAGTTTTACGATCACAGATCATAATACAATTCCTCAAGATCAGAGCTCATATAACAAATGTAAATTATCTTTAAAAAACCCCAAAACTTCATTACTCAGAATTTGGGAAGTTTACAGAACCATTTCAATGGACAACACAATTAGAAAATACTCCTACCCTGAGATTTCTGCAAATATACTCCATAAAAAAAAACAGAGGCAGAACTAAAGCATGTGACTTTATCCCAGTTTCTCCAGCTATAAAATCAGACAATTATATTTAACTACTTTACAGAATACTCTTAAGCTCTTATTATATATAAAATTTGTGAAGCTTTTAAAACTGTCAAGACATGACAGAATTGGAACCTGAATAGAGGGACTCCATTATTCTCCCAGTTAGAGTTAAAACACCAGAAGTTCAGAGATTTATACATTATGAAGGCTGAAAGAGAACACCTTTTAGCTTTTTGCTAAGCTCAATACCTTAAACTCAAAAGAACCTTTTTACTTAAGGCTTGTGTCCACCCTTTAATAATTCTTGTGACTCTTCTTTGAACCTTCATAGATTTTCTTCTTTACTTCTGGACACCAGAACTAGAGAAAAAAATCCAGCCTTAGCCCTCTCAGTGCCAGAGTATCATTTCCCTTCCCCTTCTTAAATTTTCTAGCTTGTGTACCCAGAGATCATGTCAGCCCTTCGTCCGCAGATGGAGCCTATTGCTTCAAAAAAAACTACTATGTCTTTGTCTCTTAGTGCACAATGTTACATTTGCTGTATTAAAGCAGTGATCTTGTTTCGTCCAGTTTGACAAGTATAATCATTCAGCAATTCTCACCATTCACTATTATTTTCTCAATCTTTGAATGACCTATAAACTTAAATATTTTTACAAAGGCGCAGATCAAAAAAAAAAAAAAAAGTTTAAGTGTGCAGGACTGGGAACCCACTGGTACACACAGATACTCAAAGACCTCAAACAACTGTAAACAGAATCATCTTCCTTTGGGCCCAATTCAGCTACTGTGAGACCTCCTCACCTTGCACTGTTCTTGTTTCTTCATGAAAATGCCAAGTAGCACCAAGAGAGTGACCTTACAGAATTCTAAATGTGTATTTTCACACTACACATTCATCACCAGTCCAATGCATAAGCACTCCAAAAACATGGCAAGGTGTAACAAAATCTACTTTTAACAAACTCATTGTCACTGTTTAATCCCAGCCAGCACCTAAGCCCCACACAGCCACTTGCTCACTCCCAGCTGGTAGGACGAGGGAGAGAATCAGAAGTGTAAAAGTGAGAAAATTCGTGGGTTGAGATAAAGACAGGTTAATAGGTAAAGCAAAAGCTGTGCACGCAAGGAAAGCAAAACAAGGAATTCATTCACTGCTTCCCACTGCCAGGTGGGTGTTCAGCCATCTCTCAGAAAGCAGGGCTCCATCACTCACAGCGGTTGCTTGTAAGACAAACACTGTAACTCTGAATGTCCACCTCCTTCCTTCTTCTTCTCCCAGGTTTATATGCTGACTATAACATCATATGGTATGGAATATCCCTTTGGTCAGCTGGGCTCAGCTGTCCTGGCTGTGTCCCCTCCCAACTTCTTGTGCACCCCCAGTTGCAGGTGGAGCTGTATGAGAGGCAGAAAAGGCCTTGACTGTGCAAGCACTGCTCAGCAACAGCTAAAACATCCTTCTGTTACCAACACTGTTTTCAGCACAAATACAAAACATAGCCCCATACTAGCTACTATGAAGAAAATTAACTCTACCCCAGCCAAAAACCAGCACATGCATCCTGACAAGCATTACCTCTATCCTGTGATTCTCCTGTCCTTTATTAACCAAGTCCTACATCAGTTATTCCATCGTTTTACCTGGATCAGTATCCAGGCTTATAATTACCTCAGTTACCTGGCCTACAACGCTGGCACTCATCCAGGTTTCTACTATCATTGTGGTATGCCAAGACTTTTGTAAATCAACAGTGAGAGTCCAACATCAACTCCTTTGTCAGCTCTTTTTGGACTAAACGACCTGCAGATTTTAAAACAGCTAAGCTGAAAAGTGGACTTTATCTATGTACCAGCTGTCTCAGGCTATATGCCTCCGGAGAGGCCACTACATTTTAATCTTCCATTATTCTACATTTTAAACAAAGCATACCCTTCCTACATCAACCTTCAAGCTGCTCTCAAGCAGGAAAATCAAATATAACCAACAGTATGTGCTTTTCCTTCTCATCCAAACATTTTAACCTATATAAGCAAGGTACCTCAGCAAAAAGTCCTAGCAGTGCATGAAAGAAAGTAACTGTGACACTAATGTTCTTCCCACTGCAGGCTTGATTTATTCGTTTTACACACATGTGATTGCAACACAGGCCAATAAAAACGTTAACTAGGCAAAGAGAAGAAGGGGTTGCTTTAATTCGTAAAACTATGAAAAACTAAAAGTATTTCTGATTGGGGAATATGTATGCCAAAATTCAGATAAAAGAGTTTAAAAAATGTACAAGGAAGTGTAAGAGAGGAATAGGCTGTTATTTTCCAATCTGAATTACTGGAGGTACCATAAATAACCAGGCAGAAAATTAATGTCCCCTTCTCTGTGACGTTCAGCTTATCCGAGAAATAAAGGTTCAAACAGATCAGCTTTGGTATCCAAAGCAGCCAATCTTTTCTGCTGGCAAGCATCAACACTTTAAAAACGAGGAAACGAAAATCTCAGA
Source organism: Chlamydotis macqueenii (assembly GCF_036417535.1). Taxonomy (NCBI): domain Eukaryota; kingdom Metazoa; phylum Chordata; class Aves; order Otidiformes; family Otididae; genus Chlamydotis; species Chlamydotis macqueenii. Next base: position 137,843,210 of record NC_141556.1, read on the forward strand.
ACAAATATTCATTGATCACTCTGTCAAGCTGACGCTGAACCACTTATCTACCTGGTCTCAAACACGTACGTTGAAATGTTCTCCTTCTGAGGGTTCTCTTGGATGTTTATTTTGCAGATAATCAGGAGTTTTGTTTTATTAGTAACTAGGTTTACTTGTTGGGGACTGGGATGGGGGGGTGAGGGAAGAGAGGTGAGAAGGAGGGAGATTTCATGCCTATAAAAGAGCAATTGAAGATCAGACTAAAGCTCATTTAAAGACTTCCAGTAAGAAACTGTGACCAAGGCTTAAAACACACTAAAGAAGAAGCTTCATCTTGAACTTCAGGAGCAGCTGTGCTCTCACTCCCCTTCCCCCAACACAGGAAACAGATCTAGAAACAAAAATAAGACAGGAATGCTCCTGTGCAAGCTAATGTTGTTGGCTTCTTAAACATCCACTACTCTTGTGCCAAAAAAAAAAATGAAACCTAGAAGGATTTAACACTTCAAAGGATAGCTTTAAACACAGAATTTTCTACCAGAGACAGATATTCTTTCATTTTGTAAACAAGCTGGAAAATTGTTACCATGAGTGCATGTCAAGACAGATTTCATTTATATTCCTGTACTACTTATGCACAAATATACTATTGCATATTACACTTTTACCTATTTTAGACTACAATTAATGCTGTAGCAATGTTATCACCCATCAGGAAAAAAAAAATGCAGCAGTTTAATCTTCCAAAGCAAATATTACAATATGCAGTTTGAAAGCTTAACACTACAGAGAAATGTTTGACAAAGAAGTTCTCTCCTTATTAAGCAATGATACATAATTATATGTTCAAGGAGAATGTGAATAACATCTTGCCAAAGGAATGTACGGCCACATATGCTACTCACAGTATTCCCAACTACAAATTATAGTTATGCTTTCACTTGTGTGATTAAGAACTTGGCCTTTGCTCAGTGCATTTCATTTCCTGAACAAAGGTAAAGAGAATGGAAGAGAGTGGTAGGCTAAGTTTTCTGCCTAATAAAAGAAAAAAAAAAACTTTATCTAATTTTGACAAGTACAAAACATTTCAGTGGCCTGCTCTGCTTCACTCACCAAAAACAACTCATGTTTTCAACACTTAATTTAATATTTTGCAGGCTAATGGAAACTTTACATAATGCATTCTCCCTCATAAAGCTAAAATGTCAACGCAGATAGGATTGAGATCTTGATATGGAGAGAAAGGAAAAGTTATCTTCTCAAGATCTTCAGCCTAACAAACATGATGTGGAGGATGAGATGAACGCTGATGTGAAGAAGAAAAAAGCAGGGGAAAATAATCTTATATATTTTAGAACAGTGTCTGTATCTCTTTCTGAGTGCAGCACCCCCAGCCATGCCTCTCGCAACAGTGCTTAACATTTGATTAAAATAGTGTCTTGGTCCCCGGTCATTCTGCTAGTGTCCTGTGGTAGGACATGAAAAACAGATTGAAAAAAAAACAGTTGATGTGATTGTTAACAGTTATATTTCTCTCCCACTTAAAACTTATTAAGTATTGTCAGATTATTCCTCAATCACAACAAATTCCAAATCCCATGCGAATGTTTGATCTTTTCCTTGTGCATTGGGAGTTCGGGGCCATGCCGCACTTGAGCCTTCAGCACCTGTTAATAACTCCTCAGATAGAGAGCAAAAGCAGGTGAAGGGAGGCTTTCAAGTTTTAACCATTCCATCCACAGACCACAGCCCATCCAACCACACAGTGTGGTCACTTAAAGCACAATTTCTTCACTGCTCAACTTAGAAAGAGGAAAATAACTTGCTGTGGATCTAGCACTTCAAAAAGGGTGCACAGTAATGTAAATTATTTTTGGGTTCTAAGGGATTTCATTCTAAGTACAGATAATTAAATCTGAGCATGATGAGAAAACAAAAGCAAGAACTGGTCACACCCTGGATGTGTCACTTCAGGAAAGATCATCATCACAGACATCACCAGCTTAATCCTGGACAACCAATTTTTCTCTTGAGCTCTCCTCCAGTTACCAGTATAATCTCTTGTCTCCAGAATAAAAGTCTGGTGAATTTTCTGCAGGAAGACCTGCATGCTTTCAGAATGCACTGCTTGTTAAACCTGAAATGGAACAAAAATAGCTGCTCAGTTGTCCACCACATTGTCATTTCACAAACCCCTTGTCCTCATTCTGTGCAGTCCTATATTTACGTCTGTGACATTTTATGTAATCACTGCTAAGAATAGGCACCTCATTACTAGAGAAGTGTTTTATAATCAAATATAACACCATTCAAACAACTCGATACTTGCTGGCTTACAGCAAGGGGACAGGTAAATAGACCAAACTTTAAATAGATTATAACTAAACAAAACAAAAAAAAAAAAAAAAAAAAAAGAAAAGAAAAAAAAACCCACCACCAAACCAAATCCGAGCACAGCAGCACCTCTAGCAGAATAGCCCCATTTACACAGGTAGTACTAGGCTAACACACTGTTTTTTACACTGTCATCATTATTGGAGCATAAAGCCTCTTATGCCTGGAAAACAATATTGAGAACAGACTGTAACAAACTTTTTGACTTGACTGCCAAGAGTAGTTGTTCCAAAATGCCTTACCTCTTACGTCCCCACACCTACAGTAGGCCTTTGTATCAAGTCTCAGTTTAAAGGAACACCTGGGTATTTTTTTGTTTTCTTCTGTTTTGCATGGTTATAGGATATATGTTCAGTATATCTAAGACACTAAGCTCTATGGATCTAGTATAAAAATTAACAAGAGTTCTACAGCTAAAGGACCAACCTGGATGAGAACCATATCACAATTAATTTCAAACAAATGTATGTACTGATGGAGGTAGGCATTTTGTTATATACAAGCTATGTTTGGAAATGCCAGCTGAGTCATAGTACAAAGCAAACAAAATAGAAACGTAAAGAAAATACACATTCCTATTGTGGGCTAGGGTGAAAACATGGTCGACAGACTAAGTCTATGTATTGCATATCACACACCAACAGCTCAAAAGGTATACATGTTTTCCTATATAGCTTAATAACAAAAAGTCCTTGTGCAAGTGTTACAGAAATTAACTACATAAGAACTCTTAATTACCACTATAGATTTTCTACTTGCTTGGTGAACAATAAATTTGTCTGATGATTCTTCACTTCAACACAGCAATGAATTATTCTGCAGACGTTTAGAACTGTGTTACATTTATGTAATGACATCGGACATAACAAACACTGAACACGATTAGATTTCAAAACATCATACTGTAAACAGACAGCTTTAAACTTACAACTTATAAAGCTGCTTCATACCTCTAGCATGTGGTATATGCTCATTTCATCCATCTAAAAATATCTCATTTGTAAAAATCTAATCTCTGGAAACATGACTAGATGGGCTTAAAATAGTCAGTTTGCTGATGGATTTATAACTTGATCTGCATTTCACAATTATGGTCAAAAACGTATTTTAAAAAGAGTAAGTTCATACCCCTTCTGCAAATAGGCATTTGCAACAGCCTTTGAAATAAGTTCATACCAGACTGCAGCCCACATAATGAATAAATATGTTGTTCTATAAGCAGCAGAACTAAAGGAATCTGCTTTTTTACACTTTCATATTCCATGTCTGCTGAAGAGCCTCACAAACTTCTGCTATAACGCAGACGACAATGCCATGCACTGTTCAGCCAGTCAGTATGCACATACTCTACTAGTAAGCTGGTTGCTGTCCCACAGAGTGAACCAAAAGCTGTGCTCTTCCTATTCTGGGAGGAAGAGGTATGACTTTGGTCTCCTTCATCTCCTCAACCACTAATTCTCATATCATCTGTAGGAGTTCCCTGTCTTTGAGAGCACTTACACTCTGTCGAACATGGTTGATGTTTAACAGAACCAAGCATCCTACCATGAGAGGGATGGACAGACAGAGACAACTCAAACCACAGAAACTTTGATCCTCAGGAAAACTTCAGTAACGCTTAGACAGGCCATGCATATCAACTCAAGATCCCCAAGCTCATTAGTACAGGCCAAGGAAAGCTTCTGAACTGACCCACTGTTTAGTTTTCACTGTACAAACTCAGGCTTCTGCTGCTAAGTGCTGAAATCAGGCAGAAGTCACTCTAGCCATACCCATCAACATGGGTGCACAAATTGCTTATTTCAGTTTCTGGTTCCTCGCAAACCTTTCATACTCTTACATTCAGGCAGTCCGAGTTAAGATCAGCTGAACAAAACAACTAAATAATGTAATATTTCACACTACTATAGCCAGTCAGGCCATTTCACGAGGGAAAAGCATAGTACTTTACACGTGCTTCCTCACTGAGAGGTAAGAAATGGTACTTGTCCTCTAGACTCCATCTCTAACTATTCAGCTTCTACCACTGGCTAACCAGATACCGATTGTCCAGAAAGAGTAAATTCAAACCAACAGGCAAGAAACAAGCTTCAGAGAAGTTCACACTAGTATTTCATTCTAAACAGCTCTATTTTTAATAGACAATTGGATTTTTAATTTTAAAGGCAGCAATACTGAAATTTTAATCAATGCTTAAATAGAATGAATCCATAAAAAGATGAGTTATTTGAACTGAACACCATAGTGTGCTGTTGGTCCTAATATGCCTGTTCCTCGATCTATCATAATTTTGAAGTTACAAAAATATACACTAAATGAAGCTCTGGACGATGACATTTAGCTGTCTTGGAGTTTCCTTTATGTTCTGCCAACTTCAGTTCTGATTTGGACTAGAATGGCAACTGGTAAACGATAATCTGACATGCACTCATTAGCAGAAAAATAAACCGTATCATTTTAAAAGTACAATAAACCAATAAATTTTCATCTCGCACCAGAACAGTTTAGCTTCTAGTCCAATGTACTGTCTTTATTCTCTTGCTGCTGATTGCACAAATGGCAGAAAAATATTCTATTACACATTAGGCTTTTAGCTATAAGATCTTCCATTTAACTATTGCTATTTCTTTTCTTTCCCCTTTTCCCCATTTTAAGAGATACCATCAGTGTGAAATCTGCTCCATTTTAAACAAGCGGGGTAGAATAGTTTCACAGGGTAAAGTAGTCCCAATTCTTACGTTTGCTTTTATTAATTTGAAAATGTATTTCATGTTATTTTTACTACTTGAAAAATATCCTCACTATCAGGTAAAACATCCAACAGACTGGACCAGAAAAACAGTGATCTTGGAGGACTGCAACGAAACCGAATGTGACAACAGTGTCTCAAATATGCAAAATAAACAAAAGGAAAAGGGGAAAAAAAGAGAATTACATAAACTTATTTTTTACAGTAAGCTCAGCTATCACTTGTCAAAACGTTTTAGCTGTTGCATGACTCCAAGATTGAAGGTGTAGTTTTAAATACGTACACATATTAGAAGATGAAAAAAGAAAATCAAGTATTGGTTTAAAGCTTAGGTTCCTTTTAGCTTCTAATTAATAGTATCTTTGTTATTTTAGGAGCCTCCTGGGTATTTAGAGGGCTAAATTGCAATAAAACCAAGGTACATAAATGAAACCTATTAAGGTCGTCTCAGTCAATAAAACCTAATTGCATCACAGAATAGCCGCAGCCAAGGGACAGCCGTTGCCGGTGAGTGGGTGAGGAGGAGGGCACCTCGTGCAGTCCCTACCACGCAGAGAAGGCGGCTCTCCCTGAGCCACTCCAGCGTGACAGCCCCAACCCTGCCCTCCCGCCGTGCACTCCCCAGCCTTCTTCACTCACGGGCGGGAAGCGCTGTGACAGTTGTATTTCACCAGCCATATGGCTGCACCACACACATTTGGCCTTGCCGCCTTGTTTTGTTGCTGTTAACCTCCTCCCTGGCTTCCCAAAACATCTCCTGACAGATGCATTTTGCCACAGTAAACACCCGCGGTAAAGCTTTCCTCCTCACACTCTTTGGGGAGCGGCACAGAGGCTCCATCAAACATGTTATGCTGTCCCAGAAGATGCTTTATCAAGTCAGAGGAGACCTGCATGCATCAACACACATGAGCAGCGAGGAGCCAGCTGTGACACTGAGAGACAGCCTGCAGCACCCATCAGCTCATGAACTTGGCTTCTGCCGGGGCCGGCCCGCTGGGCCCTGTACTGGGGACACAGGAACAGAGCCCAACAGGCTGACCGCAGAGCAATCTTGGAAAATATGGTAAACAATGTATCTTAACAAAATGAAAAACATCTACACTGTTCCTCAAAACGGCTTGGTAAATGAAGTGTGGTGCCTACCTTAGAAAGCCTCTGATAAATCCTGTGTTCAATGCAAGAGGGGAAAAGTACCCCAAAGGGTCATAAACCACTCAAACTCTGGGAACTACAGGAGTTTCCTTTTTCCTACATTAGGAACCAGACTGCATATTTACAACTGTGTCCTTCATCTGACTAAAGTTTCATCTGCTGTCTCCACATCTGTCCTTCCATTTTGTCCTTTGACTAGCACTAGAATTTATTTCACTCCTTCGGTGACAGGCCTCCTTCATCTCAGAAGGAGAGCATTAACTTCTCTAAGCACTACAGCAGGAGTAACTAACTGTGGCTAGACAAGGTTTGGAATATGCATTTCTTTCTTGCTTTTAGTTGCAGAATGAGTCTGCACTGCTAGTGGATATAAAATTCAGACTGGAGATATGGAGGAGACACTTGAAAGAGGTGTCTACAGCTCTACATAGGTATGTCTCACGAGCAATTAACAGAGCTGCTAACTTTCTCATTACTAAATGCCGTGTTATTTACACAGACGCCTCACAGACTCGTTCTTCCTTAACAGCATTGCAGGCAGCAGTCAAATGTCCCTGCGTCCCATATTTGAGAGGGGACTGGAGGTACGCGAACCAAGATAAAACATGAACCACAAAAACGAACTAGAAGGCCCAGCAACTAATTATTCACCACCCACTGAAAGCTTTTAGTTCCCGGGTATTGTATTTAAAACCTAAGAAGTGGAAGTAAGATTGATTTTAAAACATTTCTATTCCAGACAGGAAATTCTTAGAGATTATAAACTAGCAATTAAGGCCAAGTCCTAAACATGCACGCACACACACACCCAACTTTCTGCACAAGAGTATTGCTGTTTACTTCCATGAAACTGTTGTGTATATAATTAAGCACGGGCATAAATACTGAATACTTGTGGCCATATCCCATATGAAGGAAGTGTCTGGCCTGCAATAAAGACACATACTTCACAAAAATATTATTTAAGTATATAAATATGTCTGGAAGGGAAGTCTCTTTTTTCTTTTTTTTTTTTTTTTTTTTTTTAAGTTAGACTTTTTAAGATTCTTAAACATATTTATCAAATGTAGCTAACAGCACTTTGGTTTTAACATTTAAGATCTGGAAGGCTAGATATTAGAGGGGAAATGGCTGTATTAAGTTTACTTCTACACTGAGGTAAGTTCAAGGAGGAAAGAGACATATTTGTAATTGGCAAAAAGATCAGTTCTTGGCTCTAAACAGAACTCCTTTTTAGATCAGTGTCAACTTGTACGGTACTGGCAATCATAGAACACCTGAAACAGACTGCAAACTATCACAGAAACCACTGGAATAAAGGCGTACATGTCTATGTAAGAAAGCACGATGCAGAACATCGAAATTTTGCCCTAATTTTGATCTTGTATCATCAGGCATAATCAACTCCTTTATATAAATACTTTTTATCATCAGCACTTTAATTAAAATGCTTGCAATTATAATGACAAAATTACAGTTTTGTAAAATAAGAGAACTGTATTTACTGGAAAATTACGTATATTTTTCAAGTAGCCAAAAAAATTGATATGACCTAAAGACGCACTGCTTCAAAAAAGTGAGGCAATTCTTTGATTTATAAGACTTGAAAACACTAATATGTTATTTCCCTTCTCCTCAAACATACACGTAAGTGTACCAGAAGAACCATGAATAGCAACTGTTCTTAAGAGAACGTTTTTCATTAAAAGTTCACTTTACTTCCCACACACATCAAGTTGACAATTGAGAATCAATTCAAATTGTAAGCACCTATGTCCCAAGACAACCCTCAGTGCTCAGTTAACAAGTAACAAGTCTGTCATCTACTTAGTTTTGGTTTGGTGAGGGATGTTGAGGGTTTGTTGTTGCTTTTGTTTGGTTTGGGTTTGTTTTTTTTTTTTTTTTGCTTTGGCTACTTTCATTTGTTTTGGGTTTTTTAAAGATTCATCAACATGACAATTTGTAGCAAGTTATTAACACTTGCAGAAACAATTTCCTCTTTCAGAAAGGCCACTTCTCACCTAAAGGCTGAAACTGGTGCTGTGTAAACGCTCACCTTCCGAGACATCACAGCCTCTTTCAGCTACTGTTTCGCTGCCAGCCTTAAACAGACCTACCACCAATAAGAACGCCCAAGAAAATAAAACCTGGGGAAAACTGCCATGCGTGTCTCTCTCTCCAATAAAACCGTGCTGCATCAGCACTGTTTTTTGCTTCTCTCTCTCTCTTGCTCCCTCCCCACCCTCTCCCCAAAGGAACATAAAATGTAATCAAAACACAATTTATTTCTCACCAGCGTGATGTGGCACACACGAACACCTCACTAAACATCACTCTTCACAGGATGCAGACTAGCCTAGAATAGGCTTTGAAACTATCGGGTTCAAAACCATGAAACTAATGGTGAGAGAAACCTTTTTGAAACAGCAATTGCAAAAGACCAACAAAAATGTGTCAGTTGGGTGAGGTGTTCCTCCTGCAAGGACCAAATCATATTCCTTTTCTTTTGCTTACTATTATTTAACTACAAAAGGTCTCTTGAAACAGTAGCTTGCTGATATACCACAAACTGTCTTTATGTTTTCACATACTCTGGGAAGATGGGGTTCCTTCCTAATTGGAAGAGACCCCCATAAAAATACAAAGTTAGATGCCAGTACACCTAAATGCACATATTATTCACTGATCGGCTGGGGTTAAAGAAATAAATAAAGTACTAAAATGGCCTCTTTCCATCACAAGCTGCATGCTCCTGTGATAGGGCCCTGCTGTTCACCTTTATTTTTTTACTGCATCAGCCAGATTCATAACTTAAGATCTCAAGGAAATTTTGTGAAACCAAAAGTAATAAGTACTAATTAATAACTCTAAAGAAAGTAATTAAGTAGTATCTGTAGTGTTGAAAAGTTAACCCCCGATTGTTTTGCTAGGTCAACAATGCAAACGTGGTATTGCAATTGGCTGTCAAAGACTGTTACTAGCAAGAAAGATGATAATTGAAACTTCAAACTTATGTCTAAAATTTCATTTCATAGTTTCTGCGGCTTGAAATTAATTGTCAGTTGTTTAAACAGCCTAGAGCATGCTTCATACAGGCCCACCTTCTCAACCTAAATAAAAAGCAAAAGAAATTAGAAGGAAGTCTAAGCTACTATTTTACAGGTCCTGTGGACAGGGACAGTTAACCACATTTCGTTCTTCACATCAAATTCCTTTAAATAAATATCTGCCACTAAACTCTCCTCAATCAGCTTGCTGATATTTCTAAGCCGCTGATAAGAAAAAAAAAAAAAAAAAAACTAACCTCCAAGTCTCTGCAATTTGTATATAATTCCTATATTGTAAAGTTCATCACTTGATCCTACTAATTAATAGATATCCATATATGTAATTAATACGTAAATCTGTTTAATTTTGAGAAGCACTTGGGTTTTTTTCGCATTAGGTCACTATACTTCATATTCTTGTTTCTTCAGGGTTTTTGTTTGTTCAAAAAAGAACAAGGTTCCCATTCCTACTATTTCAACCACAAAATATGTTTTCTTGCTTTTTAAGATATGAAATATTTGTAATAGATACTAAATCAAACCACCACGACAATAATAGTGTATCTTCCCACTATGTCAAATGTTACTTTAAATAAAACTAAACACATATGGGAAACAAACTTGTTACCCATTTACAGTAAAGACCCCCTAACTTCAATACAAGCCGTAGACCACCTTGAGGGAGTCACCTGTATTTTAAATGTGAGGAGCTGTTTCTGAGTATTAGGACCAAATTTTGCCATTTCAGGAAAGATACAGAGATGGAAAAAACCACCATCTATATATGGACTGGCAGTAGTCGCTTGGTAGGATTTTTTTTTTAATAGTTTTTAAAATACTACTTTATTTATCTTAGGGGAAAGAGAAGGAGGTGCTCTCATGTCGTCAGAATGTTATGATGCACCCCTGTATTAAGACTAATTACTTATCCAGGCACTAAGCAGCCAGTAATTCCTCTGATTTCAATTGCAGCTGTACCTACCCAAACCTTCTGAAAACCAAGCCACTTATTTAGATATCTATACTCAAAAATGTTGGCCTCTTAGCAGCACTCGGCAAGTACACACGCTAGACATACAAATTATTAACAACATAATCAGCGTGAGCCATACCCAGTGTACAAACAGTCTTGAGCGTCTGTCGTAAAAGCACAGAAATAATGAGGTGCAGGCAACCTTAGTGTTTACTTCCATTTCGGTTAAATTCAACAGTCCAAGCTCTCCTGACAGCAACCCCCAATAACCTCTGGCTTTAGACCCAGGTCGCTACACGAGGAGAGTGATACTTTGTTCCTAATAACGTAATGGAGAAAGAGATAGTACCATGTGTTTATCCAAGTTGCTGGTGGTCTAGCTGAAGTAGCATACAGCTTTTCCAAAAGTGGTTTAATGCCTCTCAACGCCGATCAGATGACAGTCACAGCTATGCAAGAAAGTTTTAAGCAATTAACTGCCTTTGGAAAAAAATTGCATGGTCTGAATTACTTTTCACACTGCATGGGCTAGGATAGTCTTAAGACTGAAGGTAACAGCTGTTATCTCAGTGGGACTGTCTTGTTTTTGTGTCATAATTATATGGTAATATTTCTGGAGGGCAACAAATTTTGTTTAGAAAGCAGAAATTATAAGAAGCTGAGCCACGTCAAGTCCCAGTGATAAAGCAAGTTGCTGGAGTGACAAAGTGGCACTACTGCACCACTTGGGAAAAACCTGGCACACACAGGATACAGCTTTAGGAAACCCAAGAGAGCAAGCTTCAGAGAAGGAAATCACATGTATACAAACATGGATAATAAATAATAATAAACAGAAGGTCTGTTCATTACATTATGCAGAACCTGGAAGAAATCACTATTCATCTGCCTGTCTGCTCAGTCTGTATTTTAGTGCAGGCTGCAGGAAATAATTTCCAATATTAAAAAAAAAATTAAAAAAATAAAAAAAAAAGAGAATAGGCATGCAGGTGGATGGCTTTGTGTATCTGATTTCATCAGAACTCTGAAACCTAAGTGCTGGAAACCAGAATAATCAAATGAAAGACTGCAAAGCAGACTAAACCCACCCCAAAATAAATTTTAAAAATGCATGTACAGACATGCATTACATGGAAATCAGAAAGAGGGACTCATCGTCAGCTCCTTGAGCCAAAGGTTATCAGGCTGAAAATAGAAAATCTAGTTTGCAAAAATATTTTGATTATGTGACTTTCCCTTTGGAATAAACTAGCAAGAAGGAAGGAGTCAAATTTACTTTGCCCTTTTATAGGCAATTCTTGAAGAAAGTATAGCAATAGTCATAATTTCCAGTATTTCTAAAAATGTCATATTCTAATTACAAAAGTGTTGTTAATCTTTATTCTTATGCACACACACACAAAGACAAAATATGGTTTATTACATTTCTATCTAGGAGATTAACACACTCCTATTTATTTTTATGGGCAGTGTGCCCAAATACCCCAGATCTGCAAGACTGATAGTGAAAAGGAAAATATTTCAGGCCTCAAAGAGAGCACATCTATGGTTGCCTGGAATGTGTAAACAGCCAAAGCCTGTTTTACTTCCTATTCCCACTCTCACCACACACACCTCCTCTGCGTAACCCCTCCTAACATTAGCAAGGAGTGCTGCTCTCAAGGAGAGAACAGAAATATAGTAACATCAAATAACAAAATTCCTGACATTTTAAGATGTAAGAACTTGGATTTACTGAAATGTGACAGTACTACATAAATGGTTGGAGCCTAAAACAAAACTGGTATTGCATAAGACACACCCTCCCCTCCCCAAAAAAAAAAAAAAAAAAAATTAGTTGATCAGATTTGCTACATAACAGACCTCCTAGCTCCTCTCTAGATTAGTCTTTGTGCAACTAAAGATTAGCCAGATCTGTGTTCTATGAAAGAATTCTGGTCACAGCCCTACAAAAGAGAAGGGATATTTTCATAAAAATTTACATAATATAACTAAACTGATGCCAAAATTTAATGTTGGTATAAATTACTTCCTGTGAAAACAAGGATTATTACTTGCATAACGATATATACACCCACAAAGTAGTAAGTCATAAAACCAGATACCATCACATCCTTAAGAAGTTTACAATATAATTAGATCAGTCAGTTTTAATCTCTTTAAATTTGTGGACCTATAAAGATACCTTGTACAGTGAACTTCAACAGAATGACAATAGACTTCCTTCTTTTTTCCCCACAGATCTCTTAAAAAAAAAAAAAAAAAAAACAATTTGTGTGTCCCCTAGCAGCTTGCAAGCCACAGTTTGAAACCACAGAATTAGAGAACTTGTAAATATTACTGCTGTTATTTACCTAGTAGCCTTAGTCTTCAAAACAAATCGAACAGAAATGTACAAAAAAAAAAAAAAAAAAGAAATAGCAATTAAAACATCTGAGCCAATGGCTGTGTACGATGGGAAGCTCAGAAAAACTGAGACAATAAAAAGGGAAAACTTGAAAAAAAATAAAATGCATAGTATAGAGTCAAACACCAAAAGACAGTTTCATAATGTTGCTTACAAATAATAGGTTACACAGCTCTCATACTTTTCCTCTAATTTTACCATTTTTATGAATGCACTGGCTAACATTCAAAACAACACATCCATAGATTACTAAGGGTAATATGCTCGCTCAAAGCAGACACAAGCAAACGGTCTGTCAGTAGAGTATTTGCAAACAGATGAAATCAACAATAAATTCAACCCAACCAAATGCAATGCATACAAAACAGAAATTAAAAGACAGGGGCAACTGGCAAATACATAAATGATGTTTCAGGCCACAGGGCATACTTTCTCACATACGTTAGCAACATTAAATAGGCTGGCAAGACATTTGCTCCACTTGAGACACCAAAGAAATAACCATGTGTATTCCCAAAGACAAAAATAACAATTAAGATAACGCTAACAGCATAAATAATTCTGTATTTATGTAAAACAACTATTAGTAGAACATTTAAGTCATCAAAAAAAAACTTTGAGACAGAAAATTTATTTTTAAGGTTAGAAAAATAAACTTAATGCTCCTTCTGAATAATTTTCCTTTCCTACTGCTGACAAACACAGCAACAACCCCAGAGAAAAACAGTAAATTAAAACAAAACACATACACCACACCACCAGCACAGAGATGGTGTCATTCTAGAGTTTTGGGGGTTTTTTTCATTTAGGAGCAGTGAAACCTTTGTATTTATTTCTATGGCCAGCATCTAACATGAAGGACGAAGCACTGCACTATGCATGGTCAAGTTTCCAACTTCCAATGGAGCCTCTGTGGCATCAACCAAGCCAGCTGCAGGCCCCGTACCTCCAGAAGGCTTTGCTTAGCTTGCATGAGCCAGCCATGAGGTAGGCTTGGCACTGCCATCTGTACAAAGCAACAAGGCCCAGATTGCCAAGATTCAACATGAAACGGATTGGACAAAGCATAACACCAGCCTTTGGCCAGCGTAAAACGCATGGGGTACACCTATCGCTGCGTGGGAAGGCTGGCATGTGGTCTTGACAGAGGGTATGGCATTTGTAACCCTTACACAAAAGACAAGCATCAGGTGCCGGACCTGAGCTGTTGGGCTTTTTATGTGATAAATCCCAGTTGGCAGAGTAGTTTTGAGACTATACATGATCTAGAGAGGCAACAACGAGAGAGTCCTGCCACCGCTTACCAGTTGCCTTACAGGTGGCTACTGCTAGGATTTCTTAGACTTATGTGGGCTGGCCTTGAAAAACTAAGGGTGCTTGACCAAAAAAAGTTGAGCACCCATCTAAGCTGGTCACTTTTCAATGTACATGTTCGGAACCTCAAACTGCTAAGTCTTACACTTCAAACTGCAAAACATTACGCCTCAGTATATTTCAACATAGCCAGCGCAGCTCCTGCACGTTATAAAGACACTGGGCTCTAAATCTCAACTGCATGTTTGTCAGCAAGGGAAACTTCAAAGAACGTTGTGAGGATTCAGATAAGAATGGTATTCAAAATAGAGCGTGGAAGTTACGCTATACAAAAAAGACTACTTATGTAGGCTACGGATATGAGAGGGACACCACAGTCTCTGTTTCATTACAAGAACACTGACTGTCAGGACTAAAGCTAAAACCACACACGTCATCAGTTGCTTTAAAAAAGGCTCAGAAATGTTTACTTAATCAGTCAAGAATCTGTGCTGCCAGCATATAAGGCCCGATCCTAGAAGTCTCCTGCACATGCCAAATAGGTTTTTGCAACATCAGGACATAGCTATAACAGGATTTGTTGAATGTTCAGAACACAAATGTATTATCAACTCCGTCCTTGCTGGCATTACCTGTGTATCGTGGAGCTGACAGAAAGAAAAACTGTGAAACACAGCAAACAACCAATGAAATGAAAAACTTCATTAAATTTCACTAGAAACTCCAATAGTTTTCATTAGGGGCTTTCAAGGGGGGGGAAGCTTTTAAAAAAAATAGTTTAAAAGTGACTACAAAAAGGCTGGAAAAACCAAACAAAGGCTGGTTCAGCGGCAATCTAATACCCTAAATCAACTCTGCTGGCCAATAAACTAACTTACAGATTAACAGAAGACTAACCAATTAAAGCAATTTTTACTTCTTACTCTAAATTCACCACTGAAAGGGAGATAAAACTTTTCTTCATAATTTTCTTTTGATACTTTGGGATCCTAATTTATAACTTGATGGAAAATAAGATTGAATAATAAGTGGAATACTACATTCATGCTTTTTAATAAACTAGCAACAAAATAGGTTGACAATGTGTTTTAAAATTCTTCAAAATCAGTCATTAATAAAATCTTCACAGTAATTCTGCAGATGGTAGGCAGATAAATCGTTTACATTTGACTATAAGTATCCAGCTGTGGAAAGGAGTGCCCTATCAATTGCCTTGTAAAGATGTTAAGAACCAGATTTTTTTTTTCTTTTAATAGATATATATTCAAATTTACTTTAAAAAAGGGAAAAATGTTGTACTTCAAAATAATCTTATGGCAATATGAATATAGGAACAAACAACTACGAAAGTACTCACTGTAATTATCTGAACACTTAAGTATGTACAGGATATGCAAGTCACTATATATTTTTAGTAAGAGGAAATTAAATTTGTCTTTCATGCTGGACTCCACGCACATGAACACCTGCTATGCACAACACACCTTATCTACAAAGCCACCATTCACTGGGTATGATCAAACTGACAATGTGGAATTGCATTTAACATGTCGCCATTAGAGAACAGAGAACCCTTCCACGTTTCAAGTGGGTTTTTTAAAGCCAAAATACATGCTGTTGACAATGTAATAGATACCACAAATAATATACTGCTTACCCCAAGCAAAATTTAACATAAAAAATTTAATCCAGCAGTAAGCACATATGCACACTAATAATCAAAATGTCACAAAAAACAGACACACATAAAAAGCAATTCCTGTAACCACAAAATAACAGCAACATATTAGAAAATACCCATATATCATATATACTACCATCATAACACTGAAGAGATGCACAGGAATAAATGTTTTGAAGGCATGTAATCTTAACCAAGGGAAAAAAAACCACTTCAGAAAATTCCTACAAAATTTTCCTTATGTATTTCACAGTCAGCAGGTTAAAACCAGTGCAGCCTAGCTTTTGAGGTAACCTGCTCCCACTCTTCCTTCTTCTTGTAAACTGCCCATCAGGGACTAAGCTACATCCTATTTTTTTACCTAACCTCTACCCAGCATTACCAGACTAGGTAGTAACGACACGATGGTGGTCTCCCAGAAAGGTTGATTTCATTCATCAGCAGTGAGACTAATCATTACACTAACTTTTTAGTAAATTTGAGCTGTATGTAATAAATAGGTTCTTTCCCTCCACTCTAATACTGTATTTAGGGCCATCCTTTCAGCTTGCCTTATTTTTTTTTTCTAAGCATATAAAACGCTGTTAGAATGAAGCTGGATGAATTTTTAAGATACACTGTCATGCACTACTTTTCAACTAATTGGCTCATTTAAATTAACTGGTTATGTAAGATACTTATTGATAGAAGTAGAGGTATCAGAGCCGAGCATATCTGAGTTTCTTAATATAAAAACAGATTTATACAAATGAGCACTGTTAATGAGTTATAATACCATCAATCCAAAAAAAAAAAAAACAACCCAGAGTAATAGTCAAAATGGAAACAAAAAAAAAACCTTGAATACCTTCCACAGAATGACAAAAGCTGTGTCTTGGGAACACCATGCAACACTATCAAAAATGTACCTGCTTCTGTTCTCTACTTTGATTTTGAGGTCTGGGATAAGGAGGAAGATGTGTTCCTCATCAGAATAATCCTCGGGCCTTCTTTTTGTCTGTGCTGTCCAGGTAACATTATTTTAGTTTAAAAGTCAACAAATTAAAAAGTAAACTATATTAACTACATAAAACTACAGAAGCTCTTATATCTAAAAAGGGCAAAACTCAATCCAAAAAGTAATAAAACCAGCAAAGTTAAGCTACAATGACAGAGAGCCTAATGCACGTAATTGGCAGCATTACCAACACCTTCTGAAAAAAAAATTAGAAAAGATTTGCTGTGTTTCAGTCAATTCTATAATAAAATTCCTAGAGGTCTAAGTCATGTGTGCATGTAAGTGGGCACAAGAAGAGTTAAGTTTGTTTTGTGACTGTAAAAAGCACCAGATAGATATCCTTGGAAACTAATCCCCACAGTATGAACAGGCACTGTCTGTGCTTGGATCCTCTGTCCTACCTCATCAGCAAAGCTCGACCCTATCCGTGGAGAATGCTCAGGAAGAGGGTAATTTTGCCTCAATCTCGCTGTTGAAATCAAGGTTCCAATTTTACTTCTAAGAGCAACCAGCAACTGAATAGAATCAAAAAAAAAAAATGAAGAAAAAAAAATGAAGAAAAAAAAATGAAGAAAAAAAAAATGAAGAAAAAAAAATGAAGAAAAAAAAAATGAAGAAAAAAAAAATGAAGATGATATCAAGTTGAAGTTTGAATGCATGCCCTAGACACAGTTGTCGCCTCCTGGTCTCACCATGCTCTGTTAGATATACAAGCACAGGACCCATCCACTCCTGACTTTGCCATATTTCAGTAAGCACCTCATCAAAGGGTGCTGCACCTCTGTCTTCTCCCAAAACCCAACGTCCAGCCTGACCCGGTCCTACACCCATTTTGCCGGCTCTGCACCACCTCAGGTGCTGCTCACTGGAGTCTGAAACCTGAGCATACCCTAGTTCAGGGTTTGAGAGCCTACCCATCACACTCCAGCACCGTCCTCCCACCTCAGGGAGACTCCTTTTTTCTCCTAAATTACTTTTCAGACTACCTTAAGGCTATCTATGTATACATGTAGGTATGCACACACACTAAGACACACCACAATTAGCCTAGTTTGTTTTAAACAATTAATATTCGTGAAACTGATTACTGGTTAACAATCCCAACTGAGGCTGTGTGCTAACAGAAGCCTTAATACTAATGGGTCTCTGGATGCACAGGCATCCTCTGGGAGTAGCAACTACACTAAACTCACTGGCAGAGACAACAACCCATTCGTAGCTGCTGAACGACACTGAAGCCATCATATGGTTATAACAATTCCTAATTGTAAGTTAACAACATTTGCAAAACAAATCCACATTTTTACTTCACAAAAATCTCATGCATGTATTAACTGTACACTGTACAGGTCCATCCTTTTGGAAAAACGTATTTTCAATGATTTTGCTGTAGGATATTGAGTTGTGTTCAAATTGGCACAAATTCAGCAGTGGAGGCTTCTAAGCACGAAACATAACAACAGTGGTATACATGTTAATCACAACAATGCAACAGTATCCTGTCAGCAGTGCTATTATAACACGATAATTCTGCTCAGAAATATAAATCGTAAACAGTTGGCTCCACTCTTGAACTGTGGAGAATATTCTGCAGATTTTCCGTTCAATGGTACAGGATTAATGAAGAGCTGATAGTGCTACCCAGCAAACTATAGCAGAAGCCACAGTCGTACATCCAGGGCAGTTTGCTGTCTTCAAAAAGGAGCACAACAAATATATTAATCTGGAGAATGACAAAGGGAATCTATCCACCAAAAGAAAATCCTCTTTGTTTTCTTGAAGATAACGTCAAAGGGTATTTCCCAAGTATTTTTAACGCCCAAGGGAAAAAGTCACTTCTTTGCTCTACAAAGAACTTATGGCAGGTATGGGAAAGTTGTGTTTCAACGGGGGGGTGGGGGGGGAGGGATCACATTTGATCTTTCCACCTAACAAAACTATGATTTTATGCAACAAAACACATTCAAAAGCCACTATATGGTAATAAGAGGTTAAACTGTAGCTAAGAATTAGGAGCTTAAATGAAATTTAGGTCAGTAACAGCAATCACATTTGGAATGGCAGTGGAGTGATGTATAGGGCAGCTGTTACATATTAATGAAGAACACTGCTTTTTAAAAAGCCTTGTTTCACCCTCCAATGGCAAAGAGTCAATAAAACTCTGCAGCTCATTAGAAAGTATTTTGATGAGCACCTACACAGGTATACAGTTATTACACATTACTAGTGCTAGTGGCCTGTTCATGAACAGGCCAGAAGTTGCATCATCTGAGCATCAAGCAGCATTGCCTTCTGACAGAGAAGTGACAAACACGTGTTTGGTGTACCGTGTAACTTCTCACAGCAAACGAGTAACATTCATCACTCAAGTCAGACTGTGTTGATGCAATGCGCTTAGCTAAAATATTAGAGTAATGGCTTCTTCATACTACAGTACTATTGTCACGATTTCATACTGCATGGACACTGTAGGGTTCTTGGCATTACAGCTTCACATAGCATTACGAATCTTTACACGCACTCCAAATTAAATAGGACAAGCAGACATATATTGATTGTCCATACTGCACATAAAGAAGATCAAGAAATGGAGTTAAACACTGTGATGCCCCTTTTACCAAATGAAGTCAACAAGATCATAAAAATGGAAGCCAAATCATCAGATGCGGCTAACCCCAAGCCTCTTGTCCCACTGCAGTCATACTGATAACCCAGAGTAAAGAAAGCGACCGGTGGCTGGGATGCGGACAGAGGATGACAGAGGCAATCTACAGACCGCAGGTAGCCCCATATACTCTCCTCTCATCAAACAAATTAAGAAATCCAGCACCTGCTGCTAGAGGCCAGTATTTTTAAGGCATCACCATCACTTAAAGGAAATACAAACACGTGCAAGAAAAGTAACGCAAGATAACCTGTGCTCCCTACCTTCAAAAACAGCCATGTATCCATAGTTAAAACTTGCTTTCAGTTAAGCCAGCAGAAGTAATTTTGTATTTCTACGGAATTACTAAACATTTGTAACTATAATTTACAAATCTCCATCTAGGATGAGATCACTACACAAGAAAAAAATCGGACAGGAAAAAAAAAAAGCAAAGGATGACCTTTTCTTATGAGATTGAACATCCTTCTTTGATTTCCCCTAGCTTTTACACAGTCTTAACTTCAGGGGGCTTCTTGGGTTTGTAAACAAAATACTGTCAGTCATTCTTAAATAAAATTTTATTAGATTAATGACCAGACTGTCACACAAAAAAAAAAAAAAAAAAAGCCTTTAAAACTCTCTTTTCTACCACAGAAAAGAAAAATAACCTAAACCCCATTTTTCACCTTTGGATGTTTGTTTCAGTATCGTTAAAATGACAGATTTTGCACTGACAGGAAGGCTGCTATTCCTACGTAGAGATGGAGTTCCAATGTTTTTGTTTAATTTCAACCAAGTTGTCCAAATAGGCCATTTAGTAGAAACCTATAAATGGCACCCAGGGGGTCTGGGTTCTTGCTGTAAAGAGGTCAGCTATTTCCTCCTAACTAAAAATAGGCAAGATGAGGGAGGGGAAGAGGGAACGGAGTTTAATTTGGCAGCTGAAAAAGAGTTTACAAAATTACTTCCATCTTGCCTCATAATGAAGATTATGAAAAAAAGAATCTGCCCTCAAGAGTTACAAAACCTTGATCATTTTATAGGCAGGCTGGTGCACATAATCTAAAATAACACTAGGAATTAAAAGAGTAAAAGTAAAGAGAACGCGCAGGTACGGATCGCACGTTGTGAAGGCGAAGGGATGCCCGCCACCCTCTTTGCACAGAGCCAGCCTGATTTATCGGTAGCGGTGCTGCCAGGTGTTAATAACAACTCTCCTCGCTCCTCCCAGCTGAGGTCACACCACTGTCCCGCAGATAAGGCACTACAATCAGCTGCTGTTCCCCTGAGCCAGTTTTTTTCCACCATTTACCCTCCCAGCTTTTTGCCTCCGTTGCTTACTCGCATCACAACCTTCTCAGGGCAAGAATCATTGTCTACCATATTCCCAAAATGGCCCTGATTTGAACAGAGGCCCCTTGGCACTACTCAAACATAAACGACATCGGCTCAATACCAACAACAGCATGAATTCTAGCACCGGCCTTCGGCAGTAGCCAAGAGAAAGCAGCAAGAGGTAATGGCACCGAAGCACTCGCCCACTCGCTGTCTACAGCAATCGCCAGGCTGAAGCCCTGGGATGACGGGTTTTCTGGACTTGTCTGCACGATGAACCAAATTCAGCGTATTGCTAAATCCTAGGCGTACCACACTACTGACTTCTCTCAGCTACCGAGAAACAACATCCCACTCACGCTGAAAGACATTTTCTTCAACTCCTTCCAAGCTGAGGGATCTTGGCATTTAACGGCTGCCACTGCCAGTGAGCCTTCCTCTGTTCAGGAAGCTCTTCCAGGAGGCACGGCACATTAGATATATGAAGTGGACGACAGGTCTACTTCTGGCCCCATCATCAAAAAAATGGGGAAGGTCTATCTGTAAATCAATGACAGGACCAAAGCTGGGTGAACTGGTGGAGCAGAAGCCTGACAGCTCCAGGCACGGACCCGACCCCCTTTCCTATCAAGGACTTAAATTTATTTTTGTTCTTTTGATACTCTTATTGTTGAGGTTACTTGCTGCTCGCTGAAGAAAAGAACAAATAGTGTAATTCAGAGCAGCAGTATGGCAGAGGACGTTGGAGTTATCTTACTCAATCAGGTGGGGGAAGGGCAGAGGATGTATTCAGATGATAACTTACCTGCAGAAGGGTGGGTTTTTTTTGTCCTGTGAGACTTGGACAGTTTTGTAGTTGCCAGTGTTTACGTGTATGTGTTGCTTTTAATTCTCTGTACTTCTGAAACACACTTTTTCATCTTAGGGGGAGGAAAAACAACCTTGGTTGTTGCTTAGCTTGCTGAAGGTGTTAAGCTCTCAGCTGACCACAGCAGCTCTGCTGAAACCTCCACCAGTTTTACCATTATTGCATGTAGCCCTAGAAAGTTTCAATGTAATTTTAATTGAATAGCACCCTTCCCCTCTCACTTTCCTTTTTCCTCCCAACCCCTCTACAAACCTTCTGTGGGAATGTTTCCTTTTTTTTTTTTACTATTGCTGTCTTTGAGATGTTGCGATTGTTGTCTGCAATTGTTAAAAAAAAAAACCAACAAAAAAAGCAACTCAGAAACACACTAGGACAATCCTGCTCTCTTGGCGACATCTCCTATCACAGAATGAATACATTTGCTTCAAAAGCTGCCGGGCGTCGCTGTACCTGACAGTATGCTGACTGTAGGACAGGAAGAGGCCCAAATCCAGCATGTGCAGCCGCACAGTAAGCAAGGTGTGTTATGTTAAACCCGGCACAGGCCACGTGAGCAGTCTCAGTTAAAGAATTGCTAATAAATGGGCTGAGGAAGAAAGATACGACATTATATTTGTCACGAGGAACGACCTTGTATTTATTAACCAGAATCAGATTTCCCTCTGGCACCATATATGTATTTTCATACTGTTAGCCTAAAACACTGGTCTTGCAATTTTAATTTTACACTCCGCTTTATTCAAATCATCACTTGAGAAGCGCTCTTTTCAGTAGAGCATTTCTGTTTTCTGCAACATTATGCTGACTCTTTTCGGTTTTTTATGGTGAACCGCTCCATGAGCTCCACCAAAACAGCCCGCCTCCCCTCCCCCACCAACACACACATATATGCACTTCCAGACTCGTGCATCAGGAAAGGACAAACGCCGCGCAAACCCGCGTGGAGAACAACAACAGACATGTTAAGACAACATAAAGGGAAAGCCTTTATTCAGCCCAAACCTACTTTTGAGAAATTCATACCCAAGCATAACTTTTAGGGCGCGGCTTTGTGATTCCCCCCCCCACCACTTTTCGCGTCGTGCGGGATGCCTACTGGAGAACCCGACAACGTGTAATTAAATAGGCCAAGGGTCATTCCCTTTCCACCGCACCAGCATCTCCCCGCACCGCCCCGCCAGCTCGGACCCACCCCGCCGGGATTAAACCCGCGCCACAAAACGGGGCGGGGGGGGGGGGAGCAGGGGCTCGGCCAGCTGACAGCGGGGGTGGGAGAAGGGGGAGGGGGGCGAGAGGCTTCCCCTCCCCCCCCACGGCGGGCACCGCACTGGCGCTGGCCACGGTGGCTTCCAACCAGCCTGTGCAACAGGTCCACAGCCCGGCCGCCCCCCACCCCCGGGGGGCTCCCCCGCCCCCCCCACCCACCCCCGTCAGCCCGTAGCGCCGGTAACGGGGTTGGCAGCGGCGCGCATCACCAGGAGGAGGGGGGAGGGAATGGGGGGACGATGGGGGGCGGGAGGGGGGGGGGGTGTAACTTGTTTACCTACTTGGAAGTAAACTTCGATGTGCGGGAGCGACCGGCCCCTCCGCCCGCGGCCGATTCAAGCCCTGGCGATGAATGGGCTCCCCTCCCCCACCCGGGCTCTGCAAACTCCACCACACTTCAGCGCGAATACCTCGCATTTCCCCCCCTCCCCTCCCCCTCCCCTCGAGTATTTCTCCTTTTTTTTTTTTTTAAATAATAATAATAATAATAAAAACAACACTGTCTCAGAAGTAGGGAGCCGCTCCAGAAACTGCCCCCCACCCCCACCCCGGGGTCGGTGTGATGAAAGCGCACCCGCCGCCGAGACGGCAGCCCCGCACGCAGCTCCACGGGAAAAAAAAAAAAAAAACAAACCAAAAAAAAAAACCCACCAGAAAAATAAAAACAGCAAAACAAAAAACAAACAGACCCCCAAAGGCCCAGGTTCCACAAACTTCGTCATAACAGGCAGGGGCTGGGCGACCCCCACCCCCACCCCTGGTCCGAGCCCGCGGAGGGGGCGGCGGGGGGCGGCGAGCCCCGGGCTGGGCTCAGCTCGGGGGGCTGCACCCGGGGAAGGACGTTTGTCACCTCGGCGCGCGTAAGAGGGGAGGAAAAAAAAAAAAAAAAAAAAAAAAAAGAAAGAGAAAAAAAAAAAAAAAAAAGGGTCCCCAGGATGAATAATCCGCCTCGGAAACTCACCTCGCTCAGCGGGCGTTAAAGGCACCGCGCCCGCTCCGGCGGGGGAACGCCGCAACTTCTGCGGGCGGCGCTGGCGGAGACTTTCCCTCACTTGCCGCGCATGGTGCAACTCGGCTTCCCCCGGGGTCCCGGCCAGCCTGCGAGGAGGCTGTAAATCCCCCCTCGCCGCCGCCGCCGCACACGCCTCCTCCTCCCCCTCCGCGCGCACGGGCGGCACAAGGAAGTCCCGGAGAGTGGGAAGGGGAAAACGGAAAGTTTTGGGGCGGAATGGCGGGCGGGAGGTGGCTCCGCCGCCGGCGACGGGGTGTAAGGGGGGAGGGGGGGGGTTGGTGGGGGGAGGGGGGGAGCGGTTGAAGCGGGGCCGGTGCGGGCGCGCGGCGGCGGCGGGAGCGGCGCTGAGGGGAACCGGCCGCGCCCGGGACGCGGGGCCCGCTGCCGCCGCCGCCGCCGCCACCACCACCACGGCTGCCGGGCGAGAGGGAGAGGAGGGCGGGCGGGGCGCCGGGGGGCGAGCGGCGGAGCCCGGCGAGGGCGAGGAGGGCCGTGGGGGGGGAGCGAACCTGCCGCGCCCTCCCCCACCTGGGCCCCGCGCAGCCCCACGCACACGCGGAGAGGAGCAACTTCAGGCAGCGCGGGCGTCCCCACCGCCGCCAACGCCCCTCGGGGTGCCCCCGGGTGACTCCTGCCGCCCGCTTTCACGCGTGACGGGCAGCGGTGCTACGCGTTAACGCCCCGCGCGCCCCGTAACAGAAACCCAGCCACAAGCGCGCGCGCGGCCCCGCGCACGCACACCTTGCCGCCCCTCCCCCCACGCGCACGGCGGCCGGCCGGCCGACCTGCCTGCCCCCGCCCCCACCCCGCCGGGGAGCGCGGCCTTAACCTTGCGCGCGCCCAGCAGCCACCGGCGCAGCCGGCCCGCGCGGCGCGGGACAAGCGCAGCCTAGCAGGGCTGCTCGCCCCCCACCCCGGCGCACCCGCGCGCTCCCGCCGGCGGTTGGCGGCCGTTATTGCCCGCCGGGACCAGCAGGTCGGAGGCGGGTGGCGGTGCAGGCAGCGGTGCAGCAAGGCCGGCACAGAGGGGCATTGTCTGAGCCCCCGCGCAGATCAACAAGGGGAACGCACCACCACCACCATCATCATCATCATTATTATTGTTATTACTATTATTACATTTTGTTTCGCACGTTGGCGCGGGCAGGGTGCAGTGAGCCGCCCGGGGCCCGCTCCCCAGGGCGGCACGCAAGGGCTGCTGCTCCCGCCCCCACCCCGCTCCCCGGGGCCACCGGTGCCGGGTGGGGGGAAGGGGCGCGGGCCGGCGCGGCCCCCGCCGTTGTGAATCAGCAGAAACAGCCCTCGCTGGAAACGCAACACCCCGGGGGTGGGCGGGGGAGCTGAAACACTCTTGCCCTTCAGCTCCCAGCGAGCCCGTCCCGTCCCCCCCCGTGTCCGTGTCCCTGTGTGTCCGTGTCCCCATCCCCCCGCGGGGGGGGTGGGGGGAGGGGCGCGCGCCGGGCGGATGATGCAACGCGGCCCGGCTCCATGTGCTCCTCCCGCCCCTCCCCCCACCCCGCTCCCAGTTTTATTTTTTTTTCCGCCTGGCGGGTCACCCGGCGGCGGATTGATCCTCCCTTCGCCCTGCCCGGTCACTCGGCGTTGGAAAGTAAATAACAAGCTGACATCATTACCGCGCTCCGCAATGCCCCGCCGCGCCGCGCCGCTACCGCGCGGTCACGAGTAGCTGCGCACCCCAAATCCCCTCCGCACCTCCACCGCTTCCCTCCCCCCACCCCGGCGCCCCCCCAGCACGGGGCTGGTCCCCTCCACCCCATCCCGCCTCAGCTCGGACCTTCGCAACGCCGGAGCGGGGTCCGGCCGGTCGCAGGGAGCCACCACGCGTTTCTTGGCGGTCGCAGTGCCCCGACACCCCCCCCCCCCCCCGGCCTCATGGCTAATGTCATGCAAATAATAATATTATCTGGATGTTGCCCGGGTACCTGCCGCGGTGGGCTCCTCCGGGTGACAGTGAGCCTCAAAGTCATCTTTATTACTGTTTTGTTTTTTTTTTTTTCCCAAATGACCATTCCACTTTGTTCCTTTTTTGGCCTTATTTTGACATTAAAGGGGATTTCATCCTCCTTCTACATTCAGCCCAAAGTCTATCTACGTATGCGCTGTCACCCAAAGTTCTTGTGGAAAAACATGATGTCATCCAAGGCAGCAGCACAAAGATCGTTGATCCATCCATCCATCCATCCATCCCTGTGTCAAAAGAGACGCTGGGAAGAGCTGCTGCAGGCTGATGCGATTCATTGTCACGCTGGGAGCCCGGAGACGGCAGCGCAAGGCCATCGGCGCTCAGACAGGCAGACCAGCAAACATCTCCCATTCTCAATAAGCTCCTATTCTACCTACTTTTTGGTTTTTTTTTCAAAGCAGAGCCTACATCAGGTTTTTATTACCCAGCAATGTAAACAAACAACTCCCCCCTCCAGATTTACAGTGACATGGCATTGAATTTTTAGTTCTTGTGTTTGCCATTTTTCCGGAGTCCTGTAGGCTTACGAGTGAGGTAAGCTCATCCAAAAATGGTCTCAAGTCAAGACTTGAGATGTTTCCAAGGCTCGGTCGCCCAGCAAGGAGGCCGGGACCGTTCCCGCTCCTTCTGTCTTCTGCAGGGAGCCGTTAAGCTCTTGCCCCCGCCATTAGGCCCGGTCCCTGTGGCGCTCAGCCCGGCCAGGCCAGCTCAGGACAGCAGCAGCACGGGAGGGCTGTGTGGCCGGGCAGCAGGCTCCGGTGATGGGGTGGCACGACAGGTCTGCCCCGGCACAGCCTTCCAAGCCCTCTGTTTCGTTTTTGATGTGCTCATCCTACGGCGCCTGGATGCCCTGGCCATACGCCTACCACAGCGGTCGAACCTCCGGCTCAGGGAGCCACCAGGCCCCAGCTGGGCGCCCCGGCTGCTTGTCCCGGGCTGGCCAGAGCCCGGCCGCACGGGGTGGTGGGGAATAGAATGGCAGGGAAATTAAATCGCAACCTCATTCGGATACAATCGAGTGACTTTTACTCTTTTTTAACTGGGCACAACCCCCGCCCGTTAGCAGCGCGGTGTAAGTCCTGCAGGAAGCAGGAGAAGCAGACAAGGGCAAGTCTGAAGGCCGACGGCGTCCTACCCCTCCTCGCTTTCTGAACCGGTTCCTACGGCCGGTCCGAATTGTCTGTGCATAGCTGTGCTTGCGCGGCGGCAAGGCAGCCATGGTCTGAGCTACGCTGGGCAGCCAGGCAGGCTGCAGCTACAGCCCCTAGGGAGACGAGGTTAAATATTGATGCAACGCTTGCCGAGAACTTAAAATGAAGTCCATCAAGGAAGGCGGTTTTTTTCAAGCTGTGCTTGGCTAAGGGGAGCAGCACAGAAGCCATGAGAAAGACCTGGGTTTCTTTCAATTAAAATGGAGAAAAAAACCCAACAACTATAAAGTGATGGTAAAGTAAAAGAAGAGTGAATCTTTTGCTGCTCTGGCGGCTTTGGCTGTTACAATAACTTTGGCCTTTGTGTAACAGAAGACCCCAAAGAAATCCCCAGGTTTTTAAGAGCCTTGTTTTCTCGGTTTCATAACTCGTGGCGCAGCGACGGTGATCGGCGGCAGGGCTGTGGCCCTGCAGCTCCCAACGAAGGAAGCCAGAGCTGTGGTTTCTTACCCTCATTAAAATGGAAACCCAAACTTGAAACAATCAAAGTCAAGGGCTAGCAAGGTTGGCCTACTGCAGAGATAATGGGATCATAAGACAAAATATTTTGCATTTTCAAAGACGAAAGCCATTGTTATTTTTTTAGTTCTTCATCATCTGTGTGTCGTGTAGGCAACTGTTTCTAACTATGTTTTTCCCCCACATCATGTTTTTCTGTTCTCTGACTATGCAGATGAAAGTAAATTCTATTGAATAAACAAATCATTCAAAAATAAATAATTGGTTCTACTTTTACGTAGCTGTAATTAAATAATTCTCATTTTAAAAGTCTGAAATATGGATTAATTATTTACTCCTGTTATGAACTGTAAAAAATGTGGATCTGCTGATCTCGTTAAGTTTTTAAGAGAATTAATAAAAAAACTTTAATGTGAAAACTGAACTGGCGTTTTAACTTGAATAGATGCCTCAAGACTGTTTGGATACAGCTGCAGCGTGCAATTCTTATGTTGCAGCACATAGATATTCTATAAACTGGAATGTGATGTGGTAGGCAGTAGTTCTGCAACACTTACTTAGAAAAAGCATTAGACATCTGTGGTGGCAAACTTTGATTCCTATTTTGTGAGCATCTTTACAGCATTTGATATTTTTCAGGTAAATGTTCTCATAGAGTCACTCATGTCAGCAACTGCTCCGTAGCATCAAAAAACGGTTTCTCATTCAGCCACTTGTTAATACCAAAAGTTTCAATTTTAAAAGGAAATTCGTATTGACTAAGATATTTTCAGGAATTGAGACCACCACTGGTATTTTTATTCTTCACGTATTACTTCATTGATATCTTTGGACTAGACTGAAAGCTTTTCCTTAGTTCACGAGCACTTGTGCAAGCAGACCTCTTGAGTGAAACAACGTTATCAAAAAGCAAAATGGGAGCCCTCGCCTCAAAGTTTTTTTAAAGAAAAACTGTCTAAAATGTTTTGATTTTGCAAAGCAAGCATGCTCTGATCCCTTTTCTGTCCTCTCTACCCTTTTTCTCTCCATAGTTTGCTTCATGTGGCTTGGAATACCAGCAATTTCTAGAGACGTTTTTTCATCCACCTTTTTGAAACGTGAAGGTCTAGATTCCTTGGGCTCTACAGGAATTTGACGTAATCCAATAGGAATCTAATCATTTCTGATAAGAATTTTGATGCTGTTTCGCTGTTGCAGAGGTTGCAAATCAGGATGCGCTATACCCAGTCTCTTCCCTGTGCCACTGTACAATCAGTGCACATCTGCTGCTGCTCAGGGACATGGCGTATTAGGTAAGCGTTACGCCGAGTGTATTTTTGCTTCTTTGTATAAGATGATAAGAGCGTATTCAGTGATTCTTCCGAAGTGCAGTTGCAAAAAATCTGAATAAGTTAGGGCAATGCTCCTATTTACTATATGGAAGATATTGTTTAGCATGCGGAACATATGTAATTGTTATTACTTAAGGTGAAATAAATCAGAAACTTTGATGTATGAGTTCTACACTCCTCTGATCTATTTAGCGGGCTGACACGAAGGGCTGAGCTAGCTATATGGGTCCCTCAGGATCCTCAGATGGAACAGATTTTTTTAATGTTGCTCTAATTTACTCTTAGAGACAGTTTGGCCTCCTGCCAGTCTGGGATAGAAAGAAGAGGGAGGTGATCATCTCTTTCCTCATCTTCCCTCATCCATGCAGTGTTGCATCGCCCCAGCTGTGCTGAATTAATGCCGGGGGCAGCTTATGATTTCAAGCCTTTTTTCCTCCCGTGAAAGATTTCTGAAGAGACAGTGATTCTACCTGGAGCTGGCTGCAGAGAGTGAAACACCTAGAGAATTAACGGGATCGGATCTCCTGCGGAGAAGCCAGACTCATGCAGAGGTTGTGCTATGGAAGTGAGAGATGTTAGCCGTGCATCATCTCCCTTAGTTCCTCAAGTATTCTGGAGGCACATGAGTCCTGAGCGCTGTGATGGTGCTGTCAGATGTCTCTCCTTGTCCTGTGAGGATAATCTTACCCTCTGAGGCCAGCAGCAGGAGCAGCCTTGCTAGCATACTTCTCAAAGTGGCTAAAGTGAGGTGGGAACCGGGAGCCTGCCCCAGGAGAAGACCTAATCTTCCAGAAGAGTTCTTGTTAATGCAGATGATCGAAAAAGCCCAGTGGGGACTTTGTCAGGAAAGCCACAAGGAGAGCCCAGTCCCTCTCAGAAAGAGAGCGCATGAAGAAGAGCCACGAAACAAGAGTTTAATGGAAACAAGACGTGTCTATGTCCAGACAAGCAAGTAGCTTGGCACAGGTGGGTAGGGCGAAACAGAGGTTGTAAGGACCAAACGTCTGCGTCACACCAGCATCAGCCTCCAGTCTGTCGGGGCTGGGGGTGTCTAGCCCCAGGCTAGTCCCACGGACTGCCTGGCAGTGGTCAGCTGGAGCACCTTGAGCACCCTCCTGAGGTGCACGGGTTGGGTTAGCTTCACCCAAAAGGGTTTCCCTTCTCATGCTCAGAAACCGCTCTGCTCTGCGCACCAGCAAGGGGAGAGAGTCAGGAGATTAATTTCAGGAGTGCACTCCTGATTTAGACCAAAAGTGGTGGAGATGCAGTCTGCGACAGTTCTCTATTTCTATTGACATTGCATTGTATAATATTTTACACTTTAAAAGGTTCCCCTTCATTCAGTGTGATTACTCAGGATTTAAAGCATGATTCACTGTTGTAAAATTAAGACATATGGATTGTTTCCCTTGCCAAACGCAAAATTTTTGGTTCAAGAATTCTAAAATGGCTTTTCTTTACACAATCTCTATGGCTACTGAAGTGCACAAGGTATGCTGTATCATTTCTAGATGCAAGCTGCCATTCTGGGGAACAGTGATTAGAGGGGTGAAAGATTCTGAAGAAACTCATATACGTGATGCTAACGCTGGCAAACTAACCTGACTGGGAGCACCTCCTGTGGTGCCACAGCCAAAAGAGCTGCTGTGATCATGAGGTACATGGAAAGAGAGGCGTAAGGAAGGAGAACAGAGGCTATACCAGCTCTCTGCTTGGCACTGGTGGTGTGGCTACTGCTAAAGCAGTTCCATTCAATCATCAGCGTTTCAAGAAGGATGATGGTAAATTGGAGGGACTACAGAGAAGAGTACCGATAACGACGACAGGATTGGAGAATGGCTTATTTTTAAAGACAGCAATCTGTTTAACTTATCAATGAAGTAACTCAATCCTCTGGATGAACCAACGTGTGGGAAAAGAGCTGGCAAAGGACTCTTCAATCTATCACACAAATAAAGAGAGATCTACACCTTGAAGTTACAGACGAAGTAGCAGGTTTTTACGGACAGAGAAAATCAACCAGTGAAACAGCTGGTGTGGATATTCTCTAACTGGAATCTTAAATCAAGCATGGCTACTGAGTCTCAAAAGGCACCGAGAAGTCCCATGGCCCACATTACGATGTTATACACTTAGAGAAAACTATCACAATGGTGCTTTTGAGCCTTAAAATCTTCAAACACAAACCTCTGAGAAGTGGTATTTTTGAGAAGCCAAAGTGTGGTTGGCTATTTACCTATCAGCTTATTTCATACAAATTTCCATTAAAACCATTGTTGATATCCTGACAACAGAGAAATTTTACTTTGCCTTCCCAATTTGCACACACATTATTTCTACAGGCGTGTGCAAAGCGACTGTCTTTCTATTTTTAACAGGAATAGCTTTGTATAAAACAAACATTTTCCCTGAAGTTTTGGGATTTTTTCTTAATATTCAAAAAATTTTCTCTAGAATCTTATCTGAGAAAGAGAAGAAGCAAAGAAAAGTGTAATATCCAAACCCTTCGCTCTAGCAGGAAACCGAACTATTGCAAGGGTAATGAGTCAGACCAGCTTTTCAGTCTTAATTTCCACATGTTTGTAGTTGACCTCATACATTTTACAGCCTCTGTTCACAGGGTCCAGGGCTTTATGTGGACATGAATAAAATTGCATGAGAGGGAGAAGAAACTCAGCTAATTTTCTATGATTAAATTCAAAATGCAGTACAAGTAAATGTTTAAAAGACAGTATCATGGTATTCAAAATGCAGTAAAAATGAATATTTAAAAATTCAAAACATACTTCCTAATTGCACACTTTGGCCAGCTGTATTTAAAAACTGGGTATTTAAATTAGGACATTCAGGTACCAAATCTATTTTTAGTCTCTGCCTTGTTCCCCTTGAAATCAACAGTGGTTTTGCCACTGCTTCAATGGAGCATAATAAGGCCCTTCACTTTCAATACCTTATAACTAGAGGAAAAACAGTGGATACAATAGGGATGAATGCACCTCTAATAAGTAATCTTTTTTTTGGTACTATTGCAGTTCCTAAATAACACAGAAAGTCATTTGAAGACTGAGCAGCGATGGAGAAACAGGATCAATAAATCAGTACAAATCTCCATTACAACCAAAACGATTCCTTAATTCGTTACTGTCCTTACTCTCACATCAAGCGTTCCTACTTCATCTGTCAGTGCTGCTAAGTGAGAACATCCTCCCTCCCTCCCTCCCTCTTCTTCCTTCGAAGTCACAGCATAAACCTCATTGCATTAGCCCCCCAAGTAGCCCATGTTTGCTGTAGCCCCACACCACACAGATGCTACAGTTTCTCCTTTTCACTGAATCCTACAGCGCTGATTTTTTCTCAACTAATTTCAGCATTTAATGTTGGTATTAGAAACAGAAGTTAGGAAAGACAATAGGAATGAGGTAGTTCCTATATGCCTCTTAGCCATCTCCCTTGAATATCCTCCTAACGGGGCTAAGTTTAACTAGGCCTTTCGAGACTTATAAAATCAGACTTGACAGCTTGGGCTTCAAACTATAGCTTCCTTTGCATTGTGTCATGGTAAATTTGTGACTGGCAATATTTTCACAAGCTGCAGTTGCTTATGATTCCTCTGTGTAATCGTCTCTGTGTAGGCTGCTGGCTTTTTTTTCCTTTTTTTTCTTGGTGAAGAGAGAAAATATTAAGAGGACATAACAGCTTACATTGTTTTATATTTTCTGTACCATGTTCTTTTATTTTCAAGACTTTAAACATTTCATTTAAATTCAATTAAAATTTTGTAATGAAGGATAAAAATCTGTGGGTCAATTTGAACTATTTTGAATCAGTTACATAAAATTCCTCATAATAAAATTCTTTCTTTACTTACCCTTAGTATAGAATCAGACCCAAGGATTTTTTTATATTTATTTATTTATTTATGATGCTAACCATCTAATGCTAACCAGCTTATCTAAGTTACATCTCTGTCAACCATGAAAGACTGGAGAAAACATAACTGAGATATGCGAGGTAAGCCCAGAATTTTCATAAATATACCAAAAGTGGAACTGAAAGCACTCTTGGGTATATCATGATCAAACTTACTATGTTTCTTCTTTTTTTTTTTTTTTAAAGAAAAACTTTGACTTGAAAATTACCATTGTATATATTATAAAAAATTAAATGCTTTTGAAAGGTTAGATAGAAAATCAACATTTTTATACAAGTTCTAGCATAACACTAATTGCAGTGTTTTCCATTCTGATACGTTAACAAATTTAGATCGAGCCCTCTGTGATATGAATAGAGGCAGTGTCTTTACATACTTATTGTGGCATATTTGTGTGTCTATTCACTTGCTTCCCTATTAGAACTTGAAGAGGGCCGACACTGAAATTAGCCTGAGGCAAAAATACTTAAACCAATATGCAATATACAAAGGATTTTTGCAGCACAGGGATACTATCAGGTTAAAAAGGTATCAGCTAAAATGGTGTCTAATTTCAGCACTAAGTGTTCACAGAATCAGCTTCAAAATTAGGGTGAGATTGTGTTATCGTTCAAGCTGATTCCTCTATAACTTTCCAGATAGAGAAAAGACTCCGTTTTTTTAAAAGTCTTACAAACTCTCAGTTCTACAAATCCCAGCCTCTCCAGATGAACTTGGATTTAATTGGGAGTAAGAGCAGCTGCAAGATTTTCAGATATCACCCAATTTCCGTAACAGACTACTTTGCACTCATCAATGTTTATATTTACTGTTGTAAGAGTAATGAGTAGCCCAGTTAGAAAGATTTATTTCGCAAGCGAGAGCCATGTGAGCATTTGCAACTGGAGTGTGGTCACTAAATAGAATATAATTACTTTTTATCTCTCTCCTTCACCCAGTGCCAGGAGAAGCTAACCAGCTTGCCTTCTGTGAGGGTGAGCTCCCGTGGAAGCTTCCTGACTGCTTGCAAAGGCAGAGACTGCCCAAATCTTTCTGGTAGGGTAGATGAGGACAGGGATATATTGCTTGTTATCTTCTTTTACTAAGTCTACAACTTGCTGTAAAACAGCAAAGCAATCACCAGACTGATCAACCACAACAAAGTCATGAAATTACTTCTTCTTCAGTATTTTTTGAGGGCTCACCACCATAAACTAATATTTATGTAGATGTATTTGTACACATCAATAAACACACAGTCACAATATACAAGCTTCATTTCATACCTTGGACCCGAACATTAGCCTTTACCCTCACAGAGTCCAGCTGAAATCAACGGTAATGATGTGCCAGCAGTCCTTTACTGCATCCCAACAGTTCAAAGAGAAAGGCTTTGTTGTTCCAGCTGCATTGCCAGATTTCTATTGTTCAGAGATATACTAAGGCCCTTCTTAACATCCATCCAATTATCACCACGTACTGTTTACTTCTCAGTAGTAACCAGAGCTTGAAGCTTGAGATTAATCTGTGTTCAGCTCCCGATCTGCCCAAAACCAGGAAAAGAGCAACAATAATTTTCTTTACAATAATTTTGAGGGTAGCAAGTAAAGTTTATCTTGAGGTTTCTTTTTTTTTCTCGGAAGATGCTGTAGTGACAGAATTGTAGAGAAGCAATTTCCCCTTTTTATTTCTAAAACCTAAGAAAAAAACCTTCACATTGTCATCAGCTTACTGTGTTTCAAAAACCCCCACACTCATCAGCTTACTTTATTTAAAAAAAAACCCAACAAAACAACCTTGAAATGTAGCTACACACTCCGATCTGTATTTTAGCATTGCTGATCATACCATTTTGTTGCTGAACTCGGTGAAGACCATGGCGGGGGTGATGTGCATGTGTGTGTAGAGATGTATGTACAAATTTGCCTCAGAGCAAGATGTGTTTCCAGATGATCGAACAGCAGGAGAAACCTTCCAGCTTGGTAGATGTGCTGGAGTCAGTAAGACAGGACGAGTTTCCTGAACGTTTGCATAGCTGTTGTGGAAAGCTGTGCCACCACGCTACACCCATGCCCCACTCTGTTTGTCAGTGTAAGGTCCTGTGCAGGTGTGTGTTGGTTTTGGGGGGGGGGGGGGGGGGGCTATGGTGGCAGCTTCTGCAACAATCTGCTAGAAGTTGTTTTCCCTTTCTTTGGTGGACTCAGCCAGGCCTTAGGTGGACCCGCTGCTGGCCGGGACTGAGCCAATGGGTGACAATGACAATGTCTCTGTGATAACGTATGTAAGAAGGGGAAAATCATAAAAAGAAGTGAAGAAGGAGCAGCAGGGGCAGAGAAGGGGAGGCGCGAGCCTTGTGGGCCTTGAAGGCCTCACCCTCTGGCCTCCCGCCGGGCGGCTGACTGGGCCCAACTCGGCTCGGCCTGGCTGCAAGAAGTGAGAGATGTGAAGAGAACCTGAGAGGCATCTGCCAGCCTGTTGTGAAGAATTTCTTGTGAGAGCAACAGCTGCAGACGCCAAGGTCAGTTCAGAAGGAAGGGGAGGAGTAATGCTGCTCCTGGCCAAGATTCCCCTGCAGCCTGTGGTGATGACCATGGTGAGGCCGGCTGTCCCCCTGCAGCCCATGAAGGTCCACAGAGGAGCAGGGATCCACCTGCAGCCCGTGGAGGACCCCATGTCTGGGCAGGCGGATGCCTGAAGGAGGCTGTGGCCCTGTGGAGGGCCCGCTGGGGCAGCCATTCTGGAGGGACTGCACCCTGTGGAAAAATGACCCATGCCGGAGCAGTTCATGAAGGACTGCAGCCTGTGGGAGGGACCCCACACTGGAGCAGGGGAAGAATGTGAGGAGTTCTTCCCTCGAGGAGGAAGGAGCGGTGTAAAGCGACAAGCGATAAACTGACCCATTCCCTCTTCCCCCTGTGCCGCTCCGGGAGGGGGAAGGTGGTAGAGATAATGCTAAACCCGGGAAGAGAGAGGGGTGGGGAGAAGTTATCTTGTTCTCTCTCATTATACTGCTTTGGTTTTAATGAGTCTATTTTGACTGTAATGGTAACTTCAATGATCTCTCCCTGTCCTTATCTCAAACCTCGAGCTTTTTGTTATATTATCTCTCCCCCATTGCCTCAGAGGGTGAGGGGAGTGTGAGAGAGACTGCGTAGTCTGATCCCGAGCGGGGCTAAACTATGACAGCAGGTATTCCTGAACAGCAATTGCAGACTAAAGCTCATGCAGCAATTAAATACCATCCTACTCATCCCTCAAAGGTATGCTGAAGCGAAGATAAACAAGGATCTTGCCTGTACTAGAATGGTTACAGGTTTAGTTTTAAGTGACACTTCCACATCTAGAGGTCATTACAGTAGTATGCTTTCCCTTCAACAAAAGAGCAAAATAAACTGTATTTGGGTAAGGAACAAGAATTTATGATGGTTTGAAAAATTTACTAAAATATCACAGTCCTATGACTGTAATTAAAGCAATTTTTTTTTCTAATGTGGATCAATCTGAAGTGACTGCTCAGGGGCAGCAAAGAGAACAGGTACCCAAATGATGTCCCAGACTCTCTTCTCCAGCAACTGGAAAATACCCCCTTCTTTTTCCTCTGCGTCAGAAATGTTTCAACATGCGGGGAGGATGTCTAGAATAAGCGCAATGCAGCAGAGCTCCATTAAAGCCAATGGAGTTCTTTCCATTTACAGCAGCCAAGGGCCTCATCCCTAGTTTCTTTCTGCAGAAGAATGTGCAAAACAGATTTCAGATGTTTATCATGAAGTGGCAAACAGGTTGCAGGCTTGATGTACTGCCTAGAGATGGTCCACCCCAGAGTACAAAAGAATGACCAAGAGAGAAAAGGGCATCTTGCATGTGATACTTAATTTGGTTCTTTCTCCCCTAAATTGAATTTTACACTTTTTTTTTTTTTCAGTGAATGTAAGCATCTCACTAGCAGGATTGTACTATTTCTAAAATGGGTTGCTAATACTTGAGAAATGCTGTTAACAAAAAATGGAGTAATGTAAAATGCTTGTAATTATCTCTGAAATTAGTACCCCTTTAAAGAGTGTATTTACATGACCCATCAACAGATCAGTTAAGTACTTTCAGTACATTTTACTTGTATTTGGCAGAACAATTTCCCTGCCGAAGTACACCAATGAGTGGGAGAGATTGCAGTTGACAAAGTAAACTAGAAATAAATGTTTGGGAATTTTTTTTTTAATACTTTGTGTAGGATTTGGAAAGAATCCTCAATTCTAAGTTCAAAAAGACCTCACTTACCTTACATTAGCTGCCTTTCTGTTTTAAACCACAAGCCTCTACAGCTGTGAAAGAGCATGAGATTGAAAGGGAAGACAATATAAAGACCAGTGGGTTCCAGATTCTCTGTATAGACATCCCCCCCAGTTTCTGAAAGTTTTAGGGTGGAGTTCTGGCTTTATTAAAATCCATGGTAAAATTACCATAGGCAAAATTACCATAGGCATAACAGTACACTTTTCATCTTAAAGGGTTGTTTTTTTTTTTTTTAATTAATGAAAGTTGGCACATTTTGGAATCTGTGAGATTTCATTCCACAAAAAAAAGCAATAAACAAAGAAAACAGATTAATAAATGAACTTACCAAAGTAAGACTAGAGCATATATCATAAGAAATGAGCACTTTTTTTTTCTCTAAAAGTCACAAAGTCACTATTAAAGTAAAATGTGACATTGGCAATGTGGCAAACTTTGTCAATGAGGTATTTAAAAGTATTTTAATTTGTATTTACATTTTTGTTTACACTTATGTTATAGGATTTATTTTTTCCCCTTCTCTAGTTAGGAATCTGTAAGCTCAGTAGGGCCAAACCCTATGATTTCCTTTGTAAGAAGGACACACAGTTGCTGAATAATTTATATTGTATTCATAAGTGCCGGTGCTTCTCACTCCCCCAAATCTCAATGCTTTCCATATTAATAATGCATTCATCCTCCTGCTCCCCTGCGAAATAAGGTGAGGGTGTTATCTTACAGAGAAAGGGGCAAATGCATAAAGCAATAGGGTTTTTGACTGTAGTTATGACAACACAGTCTTGGGCAGGACAGTTTGATGGCAAATCATTAAGTTTAAAGCAGGGTACCTGTGGTGTGAATCTGTAGGCAGTTCCTGTGGATGCAGACGGCGTGAGCGACCAGTTGGGAACAAGTCAGAGAGGCAGAGACTCAGCTCACCCATGTGGATGAGATCTTTTACCCCTCAGCAAAGATAATTTGGATTTTAGTGGCACTTCCTATCTGCCTGCCTGTGGAACAGACAAAGAAACTGAGCTGTTGTGGGATGAAGTGGGCAGGATCGGGGTGATGGTCGACAAGCCGGTGGGCAGGGCTGGCATTCAGGGGGACCTGGGCAGGCTGGAGAAATGGGCCAACAGGAGCAATGTGAAATTCAGTGGAGGCAAAAACCAAGCCCTGTCCCAAGACTGGAATAAGCCCCTGCAGTGGAAACCAGAGGGGCAGGAGAAAGTGGAGGGCGAACAGGAGCAGGTCTGGCAGGGCTGCCCAGGGGGCTCGCAGAGAGGACAGAGGTACAGCGTTAGTTTGGTTTGGAGAAGGGGAGACCCTGTGACTCCCTGCAAATACTCGGTGGGAGAGGAGGGAAAAAAATGTCCTAACTTTGAATTTGGTCCTGTGCTGGGCAGGAGGTGGGAAGATGACCCCCTGTCCATCCAAATTTGTGTTGAGTCTGTGATTCCAAGTTCACAGGCTGACTCTGCTGGAGCACGGGGACTGGGGCAAGAGCAGCACCTCTGTTACAACAGGATATCCTCAGGAGCCTAATTTCTGAGACTCTTATGTGATGGCAAATAGTTTGTTTTACTTTGCTCTAAGAGTCTGCTGAAAGGCAAAACCATCCTACACATGCCATAGGGGAAGGCAGGAGTTCAACGCTTCCAACAACAATAAAAAAGGAGAATGTTTGTTTAGAAATCTGAGCAGGATTTTAATGGCCTAATATTAATCAGCCAGGTTTGAAAATGATGGTCAAATTATAAATAGAGCTGAGAGGCACGGGGTACAAAAATACAGTTGTATTTGCATTATAAATTTTATATAAATGGGGGGAAAAAAACCCTGAATTTTTCAGGCTTGAATTCCAGCTGCTCTGTTAATGTGAAACCTGTTCTTTCCCTTGTTATTTTTCGTTCCTGCGCCTGTGAAACTTCGGCCAGGACTGGCCACCTCTCTCTCACGCTGCTGGTTCCTCCCTCTCCAGCCTTTACAGCCCTGGAACTGCTAATTTGCTTTGCCTAAGAGAGATCAAGAACAGGTTCAATGTTTCTCACTGCAATCTGCCCCCTTCCATCCCAAAACCTCATGTGGGATCATTAACAGGTGGGTTCCCGTGGAGGTATTTGGCTCTAGCATGGCCGCAGCTGCCTGGACGAGTATATTATTTGGTTAAACTTTTTAAGTGTCCCTTTTCCAGCCTGCACTCGCCTGTGTGCAAACTGCAACCGCTCAGATCCCCAGGTCGTTTGGAGACAGCTACCATGACCAGCAGCTAGACCCAGGTTTTGCCCTCCAGTTGCTGTTCTGTGCAACCTTTTACACTACCCACATTCGTAGCCTGCTCGTTACTTAGCCAGCCTCTGACAAAACAAGCGTGCAAAATACTTTTTTTTTTTCCTCTGCAACTTTTTTCACTGAGTTTTAGATGCTATCTGTTAAAGAAAATTTATCAGGCATGGTATGAGCTATCCTGCCTACTTATTCCTTTCCTATCCACCCTCCAGCTTGTGTTTTCCTTCTTGTCTCTCTCTGCCACTAATATACTGTTTTCTGCTCCTGTGTTCTTCCTAAGCTGCCTTGACATTTGCGTATTTATTCCCTAAATTGTACCAGCATGTCTCCATTAAAAACAAAGCACCACGTCATATTGTTCCTGGAATCACTTAGAGTTTATTGGCATTGTGTTGTAGCTGTAAGAGTCAGCAGCGCTGCCATAGGTGCCCCGGATACCAGGATCCTTCTGGGTGCCGGGTGACTCCGGGGGAAACCCTTGGGGTGACTTGGTGTTGGGCTCACAGGGGTTCAGCTGTGGCCAGCAGCTGGTACTGGGCTTCTCACTTCTGGGTGAAACCTTTGACCGCTGAGAGCAGCAGATGTTATTGCTTTGACTTTGGTAAGAGCCAATCTTCATCTGCATAGGCTTTGGTGAAAATTTAATCCAGATAATAGAAAATTTTTCTTACTCCTGGGAGATTTTTACTCCAAAAGGTTGTGAAATGAATGGCCTGGATTGTAAATTTATTTGTCAGCCCCGAGTAAGAATATTCTGACTTGAAATTCCTGACTTGAGCAACAGGGAAATGTTCTATACAGTGAGTCATAATAAAAACCTATACAGTGGGTCATCATAAAACGTAGCATCTTTACCCTGAGTTTTGCGTCCATTCGGCCATTCTTAAGGGTACAGTTATAGATTGCTCCTTGCTCTTCCTATCACTATTGTCACCCTTTCCAACCTTAACTTGCTCACGGTGAGGACATCAAATCCAGTTTTCCTACTCACTCAAACATACGGATTCAAGATGTGGGCTGGTCTTGCAGAAGGATACTGCATTTTTTACTTTCTCTGAAACTGAATAAGCCATTGTGACAATCCAAGCTATTGTGCTGAATCTGGGGGAAAAAAAAAAAAAAGGTTGTAAAATGGGAGACTGCGTATGGGTGGCAAAACCAGGCGCTCGGTAAATGTGCAGAGCAAGAATGCGCTTATTAAATGGGCAACAGAGAATTAGAGGAAACTATTTCAGTTTACATTCAAGTATATTATGCGACTGTTTATAGGGCCCAAAAGAACTTACTGAGCATTAACACAAGCAGTATGAGGCGCAGAGGTGGTAGAATCTATATAAAGGTGAATAGACATGTAAAACCAGAATAACTTGTTAGCATTTACATCGTTGCTGCCTTCAGGCTCTGGCAAGTATTTCACCCACCATTTAGAAATTCATTCAGGGTTTGTTTTTTTTTTCTGTGGAGTGGACTAAAAGACAGCATTTTTTTTAAGGTCAGGGAATAATGTCTATGATAAATCACGCTAATCTTACGGTATTCTTTCAGAATAATGAAGGACACATGTGAGAACCCTATAGAAAAAGGTAATGTTACTAATAAAGGATTATGAAAGGAGGAGGGGAAGGTTGGGTTTACGGTCTTTTTCCTTCTCTGTGATTATCAGATGATCAGATGATGTATATATCTCTGGATCTATACATTTGTGTCGTGGTAGAAATTAATCTCTTATCACCCTTTCCTAGGAGACTCCTTGGAGTCTCCAGATTTCTGGATAAAGAAGAGGAGCAGAAAATTATGACAGCAGAAAAATCTATGCAAATAAATCCTGAGTAATGAGAGGCAAGGTGAATTTTATTCACACTGTTTGCTTTTGACTTTTAACTCAAGTACTGAAAAACACTCAGGAGAAAATTTATCTCTCTCTCTTTCTTCGGGGCAGAAAAAGTTCAAAGCAAACGTGAAGTCTCCAATGACTCCTCAAGCAAAGTTATGAGAGAATTAGCCTTCCTGGTAGCTTAAAGGTGAAAAAAAAAAAGAAGAAAATCCCTTCCTCTTATGCATTTTATCATGCGTTTAACCTTCTTCACAAATTATTGAGAAACACGCCAGCTAATAGTTTATCTTTTAAAAACTCTTATTGAGTTTTTTTTTTAACAAATAGAGAATTGGATGGGCATTCATCCATCTTTTTATTACTTTTTTTCCCACATTAGGGACTGCTGTACATTTCCACAAGCCATAACAAATGGTCCCATTTGCTGTGGGATTTGCTGTCAGCTGGGACACAGACTGCAATACGTCTTTACTACCAAAAAGTTGTCTGATTTCAAGCGGGGGAATCAGTACGCATGACTATCCTGCTCTAAAATCCCTGTAGCATCAACTACAGCTTTTACTACACCGCACCTCAGTGAGGCCAGCACTGAACTTTGCAACAAGAGGTGACTTTACCCAAATATTTTAGGAATAAAACCTAAATATTTAGGATAAAACCAAGAAAGATTTGTTTCCTGGAGGGTTTTACTGGGGGAGGGGGAGGAACTCTTTTAGTTATAATAACAACAAAATAACCCTCTTTTGTGAGGAGCAGTGGAATCTAAGGTAGATTAGAAACAGAGGGAGGAAAAAAAAAGATACGTTTGTTGACTCATTCTGTACACCACTGCATCTTGACTCTTATGATCATAGAATCATAGAATGGTTTGGGTTGGAAGGGACCTTTAAAAGTCATCTAGTCCAACCCCCAAAGATGTATCCATTGAATGGATTCTGTAGTTTTAAAATAAAGCCAGCTTTTCAACAAGTGTGTGTTGCTATGAATCCCCTGCAGTCCATGGAGCTATGGTAATTACAGTAGTAGAAACCTTGACCTTTTAAACTTCTGCCTTTGTCTATCTACATCACTGCTTTTCCCTTTTTAGCTGCCTATGGAAACATAATAAAATGCATTTTTTTTTAATAGCATGCAATTACTGCTTCCATTGACATCCTCCAAGAAAGCCTGAACACTCGGAATTTATTCACATGTAGGATTTATTCAACATTTAAGGTTTATTAATGTTATCATTAAACCTTAATGGCTATTAGAACATCGTCTGTACCTGAAGGGACATGCCTATGAAATTAAAACAGCAAACCCTGTTGCTGGAGGTTTTCCTTGTGCCACAGAAAGGGTTCTGTTTCCAGTTTATTTAAACCAGCTCCGGAACTAAGATGTGTTGATAAAAGGCATGCATTTTAGCTTTGCATCTGTATTTAGCAGGGTCAGGATGGCCGAGCGGTCTAAGGCGCTGCGTTCAGGTCGCAGTCTCCCCTGGAGGCGTGGGTTCGAATCCCACTTCTGACAGCTCCCGTTTTGACCCAGGTAACTACAGGCCGGTCAGCCTCACCTCTGTGCCTGGCAAGGTCATGGAGCAGATTCTCCTGGAAACCATGCTAAGGCACATGGAGAGCAAGCCAACATGGCTTCACCAAGGGCAGATTGTGCCTGACCAGTTTGGTGGCCTTCTATGACGGGGTGACGGCATCGGTGGACAAGGGACGAGCAACTGACATCATCTACCTGGACTTGTGCAAAGCTTTTGACACTGTCCCGCATGACATCCTTCTCTCTAAACTAGAGAGACATGGGTTTGATGGACGGACCACTCGGTGGATAAGGAGTTGGCTGGATGGCCGCACTCAGAGAGTGGTGGTCAACGGCTCGATGTCCATGTGGAGACCGGTCACGAGTGGCGTCCCTCAGGGGTCCGTGCTGGGCCTGGCCCTGTTCAACATCTTTGTCAGCGACATGGACAGTGGGATAGAGTGCACCCTCAGCAAGTTCGCCGACGACACCAAGTTGTGTGGTGCCGTCGACACGCTGGAAGGGAGGGATGCCATCCAGAGGGACCCTGACAGGCTGGAGAGGTGGGCCCGTGCCAACCTCATGAAGTTCAACCAGGCCAAGTGCAAGGTCCTGCACCTGGGTCATGGCAATCCCAGGCACAAATACAGGCTGGGCGGAGAATGGATTGAGAGCAGCCCTGAGGAGAAGGACTTGGGAGTGCTGGTGGGTGAGAAGCTTAACATGAGCTGGCAATGCGCCCTTGCGGCCCAGAAGGCCAACCGCATCCTGGGCTGCATCAAGAGAAGTGTGGCCAGCAGGTCGAGGGAGGTGATTCTCCCCCTCTACTCTGCCCTGGTGAGACCCCACCTGGAGTACTGTGTCCAGTTCTGGAGCCCCCAACACAAGAAGGACATGGACCAGTTGGAGAAGGTCCAGAGGAGGGCCACGAAGATGATAAAAGGGCTGGAGCACCTCTCTTATGAGGACAGGCTGAGAGAGTTGGGGCTGTTCACCCTGGAGAAGAGGAGGCTCCGGGGAGACCTGATAGCGGTCTTCCAGTACCTCAAGGGGGCCTACAAGAAAGATGGGGAAAGGCTGTTTAGTAGGGCCTGTTGTGATAGGACGAGGGGTAACAGTTTTAAAATAGAGGGGGGTAGATTTAGATTGGAAATTAGGAAAAAATTTTTTACGATGCGAGTTATAGAACACTGGAACAGGTTGCCCAGAAAGGTGGTGGAGGCCCCCTCCCTGGAAACGTTCAAGGCCAGGCTGGATGAGGCTCTGAGCAACCTGATCTAGTTGGGGATGTCCCTGCTCCTTGCAGGGGGCTTGGACTAGATGACCTTTGAAGGTCCCTTCCAACCCTAACCATTCTATGATTCTATGATTCTATGATTTGGGTTTTGCTGGCTTGTATCAGTTGAAGGTAAACTAAGAAAATGCTTTCATAGATCAGCTTCTTCCTTCAATCTTGAAGCAAAGCCTCCATAAAACTTTTAAACTTGAATAAAAAAGAAAAGAAAGGAGATATTAGTGAGACTTGAGTTTGTTTGCTGTCATGTAAGTCAAGTAAAAAAGAAATTACACCTACTCTGGGTGGAGCGGTGGTTCAGATCATTCGCCTCTAAGTTGAAGAAGCTCTAAAAGGAAGTTTGGTTCTGTGTCTAAGTGGATGTGTGTGGGAGTCTGACATTAACACTTTGCACTGAAGGAAATATTCTCTCTCAGTCCCTTTCACAACTGACTAAACACAAACAGCGCCAGTTTAACAAAGAACTGCAGACGGAACAAGGAGCTTGATTCAACAAGGTAAATGAAGGTCAGATTAATCACGGATCATATTTCCCCTGCCCACTAAAGCCCTTACATTACGTGATACGTGTCATTGTGCTACATTTCTAGAACATCAGCCCACAGCCTGCACTCTCCACCAGCCTTATTAGCCCTTGGAGCAGATTCGGCTGACTTTGAGGTCCAT
Organism: Chlamydotis macqueenii; assembly: GCF_036417535.1. Taxonomy (NCBI): domain Eukaryota; kingdom Metazoa; phylum Chordata; class Aves; order Otidiformes; family Otididae; genus Chlamydotis; species Chlamydotis macqueenii. Next base: position 137,887,796 of record NC_141556.1, read on the forward strand.
ACCCGTGCCACCTCTGCCGCATGAGCAGTCAGCGTAAAAATACATTAAAAGATCAAGAGAGCAGCACAATTTTAAAGGTGTCAGTATCTCTTTCCTAGCTACATTGCTGAACCATATTAACCACAACATGAAAGATTCCTTGATTGAACAGGTCAGGTGTGTACTTTAAAAGATCACTTGAGAGTTACCTTTGATAGATGTTCTAGTAGCTTAGGTCACCTAATTTGGGCTCCAAGTCAGAAGTAAAGCCTAGCAGAAATCTCTAATTTCCCTGCTCTGGTATTGCTTTAAGATAGCCCTATCTGTTCCACAACATTGTTTCCCAATTACTCCACGAGGTCTGACTGCATTTAAGGAGATAAGGACCTCAGGAAAAACTCTTGGCATGCAAGACATTCAGCCAAATATTTTTATTAAGACCTTTCTCACACCATGAATATTAAGTAGTTACAGCCATACTGGGCCAAGGAGAAGGCAGCGCTCAGGTACTTCAGCTGGGTTATCTCTATAACGTTGGCAGACCCTCTGACTATTTTAATGACAGTGTAACTTCCTTCACTTAACATGATATGGAAAAAATATTACAAGTGGCCATTAAAACTCTGTTTCTCCGTTTCCCAAATCTTCCTGAAAACTCAGAAATCACAGTATTATACCTGAAAGCAGCTAAGGGACGCATGCTGGCTGCCGTGATGGAGTGCCCTGCAGAACCTCTCACAGGACCAGGGAGACCAACAGCTGCAGTGGGGGGGACACTGTCTGCTACTACTTCCAGCAGTCAAACTGCCTTTGGTATCTTTGTCTGACTCTGCACTGTTCAGGGGAGATACATCTGTATGTTTTCTCAGCAGGCACTTTGTGTACATTGGCCATTTAAATCAGAAATAGAAATTTAACTTCTGCTTAACAAACGCAGGGCAAGTTTGAGGAAAAAGGTTGGAAGCCTCTAACGTGACCATTACAAAGGCTTTTAAATAGTTACTGAAGTTCCTTCAATTTGGCTTAAAATCATCATAGATCAAGTGTATAAAAAATAGTCCAGGGATGGCCACAATGAAGATTTATTTTTTTATGAAAAAAAAATTATATAAAATTCAGGATTTCCAGTGTGCCTTTTGGATCTGGTCTTTTGGAAGTACTTGCCTGGGAGTAGAGGAAGAGAAGAGAAAGAGGCCAGAGAAAATGAAACATAAGCAGAAGGTTGAGCATGGCCAGCTTTCAAATCAGGATGGTTTAAGGTGCATGAAGAGAGAGGAGTTAAGTTCATAGCCAGGATATGAATGAATGACTTAAAAAAATAAGATGAAGTGCAGAACATAATAGCTCTTTTCAAAAGTGAGCAGAGAAAAAAATACAGGGGAGATAAGTGGGATGTGTCATGGGTGAAAACAATAATTACAAGAAGGCTGTGAGACTATTAGTGGGCAGAATTTTCTAGGACAATTTTGATTTGCAGACATCCTTTCAGTGGCTGTAGGCATTTCCTGCTTTGTCTGCATTTTACTCAGTTGTGTAATGGAAAGAGGAAAAGATACTCAATGAAGTTAAATGCAGTCTTTTGAAAGTGTGAATATAAGAATGCATAAGCCATGGACTGCTTTTAAAGTCCAAAGGAAAATGCATAAATTCAGGAAATGGTATAAATTGGCATAACTCTATTTGATGCTAATAGAGCCACTTAGCTTAGGTGAATATTTGGCTCTTTTTTGCTCATGTTGTGCCAAAACTTTCACACTGTCAGGGTGATTTCATTAGTATACTGATAGCTATTTATTGAACCACACCTGGCAGTGTTCAAGTAAATACTTTAGAGATGCTGAAAATCCTGAGTTGACTGTGGAAACAAAGCACCTTGGAGGCTTCCAGAATTGGCCAGAGCATGTTTTGCACTGTACAAGACTAGAATCTTCATGTTCATCTTAAATAAAGTTGATGTCCTGCATTTTGTTTGATAGCTTCGCATAGAATCGTAGAATGGTTTAGGTTGGAAGGGATCTTTAAAGGTCACCTAGTCCAACCCCCCTGCAAGGAGCACAGGTAACAACTTTGATGCATTAAAGTGCAAGATTACTAATGAGAAATATTATGAAGAGCTGAGAGTACTAGAAATCATATGGGGAACAATACATCTTTAGGGCAGTGTAAGTCCCTTTGGACAAGGACTACTTGCTCTATTTTTATTTCATTAACCACAGGCATGCTTAGGCCTGGCTCTGCGGCTGCAGCAGTTATCAGTTTTCACCCTTCAAACAATGTAATACAACACGTACACACATCTGAAACTTCTAGACACATCTTAAGCCAGTATCTAATTTACAGCGTAAATCCTAGTAAATGAATGGAACTCGCTATGTGTTTTTGAACAATGACAGCAGAATGCTTGAAGAAGGAGGTCTTGACAACCCTCTGAACTCATGAGGGTGTGCCCTACAGACAGGGCACGTACTGTGGCACAAAGGGACGAATGTGGCAAACTCTCGATCTGCTGCTGAGCCAGGACATTCCTCCTGGACCTCCCTAGCACGGAGCGAAGGAGGATGCTGGGATAAGGTGATATCAATCCCAATCAGTCTCTACCTCGACAGCAGCATTTACAGGAAAGCTTATTTCCCAGAAGACAGGGTTTTATCTGAGGCTGCAATACTAACCCACAACCACATCATGATTTAATTAAAAAGCTTGTACTACATCGAATTAATACGGAAAGGATTGAAACCTGGGACACTTACAGACACAAAATGGAGTTATTATCAGGAACATATAAAAAAAGCCTGGCCTTATTAGTGGGCTCGCTAGAGAGTGGCTCCATCTGATGAAAGACCATTCTAGATACTGACATCACACATGTGCTAATCATGTGTGCAGATGACAGAGGAATTAGCATGGTAGTAAACATGGAAAAAATTACCTGTGTTGTGCAAGCTGAAAGGCTTAATTAGGTTGTCACGACATCCACAATGTATTTTAATAAAACTAAACAGAAAATAATACACATGGAGCAAAATTGCAAGTTCTGGTTTGAGGATGGGAGACTGTCTTGGCAAGCAGTCACACAGGGGCATATTTAGTAATCTGCAGTAATCACCTCGAGGTGAATGCTGAGAGGAACTCCATGGACAAGAAAGCAAATATCCCACAGGCATCTGCAGATGTTTTGGATCTTAAAAGTACAAAACAGGGCAGAGAAGTGGCTATGCCCATACACGTAATGCTGAGTGTAAAATGTTTTATCCAAGAAGAACAGTTGCATTTCAGGGGGAAATCAGAAATTTGAGAAAAACATAAAAATACAAAAAAGTGGAGTAAAAATTACAAGGGAAGTCTCATTATATGCAACTTACAAGTTTAGAAGAGAAGACTACTAGGGACAGATATTTAAACACCGAACAGCTATTTGGTGGTATGAGGTTTTTGACCTTTCCATAAAGGCCTAATAAAATCTAATCACTGGGAAGTGGAGTTTGAGAAATGGAACTTCAGAGTAAGATGTAATTAAGATTATTAACTCTGGGTATCATCATTTTACTGGATGCTCCATTCTGCCATGATAGTTTTGTGCCTCAAAAATTATGAGAAATTTATGTGCAGCCACAATTCCAAATTTGTCTTTAATTTATGGAAGAAAATCTGCATGTTCTGATTAAACAAAGACGAAGAAGACAACAAAACTAGCTAAGAACAACCTCTGTATTATTTAAACTATCTGCTTGTTGATTTTATGTTAATGATCATGCCAAGCAGTTAATGCAAAGGATCACATAATTGCAATAATCAAAGCATTACTCTTTAAATGATAAAATAACCTAAAAATAAACATAAATGAAGTCTACAATAATATTCTATTTCAAATCCATTACTCGTCCAAACTAAAATCCTCATTTAATGAACAGAAATATCTAACCACATTAACTGTTTGGGTGTATTTTGGCTTTCTTTGTGTCAGAGCATATTTCACACCTCAAATGAATCCGTCAACTGTTTATTTGAGAACGCCAGGCTTACTATGTCCACTGTTTTTTTTTACCAGCCTATAAAATCTGTTTGTCTTTGACATTTTAAGGAAATAGAAAGAGTTTCGTAAACACCATATGCACTACTGAAGATAAAACTCTCCACATTGTTAGGAGTCTTTGTTTTGTGCTTGCGTTTAGATGGGTCAAAATTCCTAAAAAACTAATTCCTAGAAATACATTAAGTATGGATTAACCTTTGTAATGTAACTTTTGTGAAGCGGTGTGAAGATTTCTTTATAAGGTACGACCCAGCTAGTAGGCCATTTCCTCTTTTAGCACAGCAATGATTACAAAAAAGGTTGAGCTGATAGGGTAGATACTAGTTAATATGTTTTTAATGTGTATGTCACAATATTCAACTTATTCTTTAGCATCTGCATGCATCTAAATAAAAGGTAGGAAGCCAATGTGATACTTCATTCATTGCTGGGAGCTAAGCTGCTGAAGGAAGTAGATTTAGCAATAATAACATAGACAATAGGCTGTACTGGCAATGCCAGCAGGTGGGTGACCTCTCCATTCATCACCCAGCTCCCTGAGTCCCTACTATGTCTGCTCCTGATGGGAGATGTAAGATCCACATAGACCTAAAGTTCCTAGTTTTGAAATTAACACTTCAATTGGACACCTTCAGTGAGAGCTGGACAAGTTGGCTGACTCTTCCCCTAGCAAAATACTAATTTAAATTATTTGGGTATTAATTTGACTGCTAAGATGAAAATTACTTGAGTCAGCACCATGCCAACTGTTCTATAATTGTGCACGGGGACGAAAAACACAAAACATAATTTTTCAAATAAAAGTACTCCTGCATGATTGCTGTGTGTGCCATTATTGTGGTTTGATAGTTTGTATTTTTGTGAATGAAAAAATGTGAAATTTGACATAGCAAAATACATTAAAATCTGTCCTTGGAAGTTATAAATTGTGAGATTAATTTAGCTTGGCAAGGAGAGTTAGCACCTCTCCTGTGAGGACAGGCTGAGAGAGTTGGGGCTGTTCAGCCTGGAGAAGAGAAGGCTCCGGGGAGACCTTATAGTGGCCTTCTGGTTCCTAAAGGGGACCTACAGGAAAGATGGGGAGAAACTATTCAGCAGGGCCTGTTGTGATAGGATGAGGGGTAGTGGTTTTAAAATAGAAGGAGGCAGATTCAGACTTGATATAAGGAAAAAATTTTTTACGATGAGGGTGGTGGAACACTGGAATGGGTTGCCCAGAGAGGTGGTGGATGCCCCATCCCTGGCAACATTCAAGGCCAGGTTGGACGGGGCTCTGAGCAACCTGATCTGGTTGAAGATGTCCCTGCTCCTTGCAGGGGGGCTGGACCAGATGACCTTTAAAGGTCCCTTCCAGCCCTAACCATTCTGTCATTCTATGGTTCTATAAATACCTCTCTGTGTGTGAGTGTATGAATGTGCATGCGCGTGTGGGTGTGTGATTGTAAGGGACTTGTGTGTTAACATTTCTGATAGAGGGATATTTATCTAACTAACCACAATCAGACAGATCTCTGCTTTAAATAGGACTGTGACCATAAGATAAGGCACGTAAAAAGCTATCTTGCTATCTGGTACTATCAGGGCAGAAACATGAAATTCTTATGGTGAATTGCTCCAGGAAACATATTCTTAGCAAAATGCAGTGTTGGGGAGCTAGAGCCAGAAGAATTTAGAATAAAAATAAGAGGCACAATTTATGTAGTGAGGTTAATTAAACACTGAAACTACTTAATAAAGTGTAGCTGAGTCTTCAGAACTTGAAATTTCTAGTCAGAATGTACAGTTCTCTACAGTATATCCTAGCTTAGCTCAGGATTATGAGCTTACAGTAAGAATCTATGGCGAGAGCCTGATATTTCTATGGGATGATCCTTTGGCCTTAAAAATGTCCAAAATAATTCTTTGAAATAATACTGACAAAAGTACGGACCGTGGCCAGTGTCTGAGCACTGCAATCAGCGTATTCCCTCCGTCTAGCTTGGTGGAACCTCATCTCATGTCCTGGTTTGTGATGCCTTGCAGAACTCACACAAAGGGGCTGATCTCATCCTATGAGGTGGAGAAGCAACCCAACCAGAACTTCAGATGTTCCAGTTTACGTCTTTTTTGAGAGGAAGTGCTGTATTGTCTTCGTCAAATAGAGGCATCAACACGAAAGCAACTTGCTGGCTCTGAGTGGGAGGGAGAACTTGATGACCTCCAGAGGTCCCTTCCAACCAACATTTTAATGCATCTGTGAGCTTGCTTGCTCAGTATTACTTAAAATTTATACATTCTTAGGCCAGTCACTAAATCTGAGTACAGTCAGTGAAGTGGGTTTTTTGTTGCTTATAACCTCCATGGGCAGAAATTAGTCTTACATAATTAGTAATTTACACAACATTCCCAAGTAAGATAATTCAGACATTGGTAATAAAAGGTTGGCAGTTTCCTCCACACTTATGTGGAGCTTACTCATACAGTCTTGGAAAATTTCAGACATACCTGAAGTTTAAGCTTTTCTTATTAAAGTTATTTTTAATGTTTTGTTGAGAACAAGAACTAACTTTTCCTGCCTATAAATACAGTTATGAAAATATTTAAAATGAAATTTTACAGTCCAAATACCTGGCACAGCATAGGACTTTCAGCATCTGTATTTCCATTTTTGCTTTGTGTATCCTTATACTCACAGAGTAGAACAACAACACAATGCAGTCATTTCTTTGATGGACAGATCTTCCAAGAAGCACAATCAAATTCAAGGTTTTTGTACCATCATTGTTTAAAAAAACTGCTAGTTATAGAATGGATTAAGTAGGAAATCAAAGGCAAAACAGGACACATTCTTGCACGAGGAAACACAGGATATTAAGTTAAAGCCATACCAAAATAAAGATGGTGAATAATACGTAAGAATGAAATACAAATAGTAAGACTTTTCTGTAATTGCCAAAAAATATTTTCTTTTTTTATATATGTGTATATTTAAAACTGTTGCTCTTTTAATATCCATAAGAGAACTAAAGGTGCCTGGGAAAATAAATCATGTGAGAATTTCAGTACTGGCTGCTGCAGAGCCCAGAGGAGGTTTGGACAATGCTTTGGAAAAGTGAAGTGTTGTGGAAAATATTACAGTGTTGTGGAAGAAGTAATAGTTTATTAAACATAAGGGCTGCAAAAATGAAATTATGTGTGGTCTGGCAAATGTTTTCTTTTTAAAGTTATGCATCCTTCTCATCCAAAAATAAGCTAGAAGAACCCAGAGCTAGTTGAGGACCAGCAGCTGTACGTGCCTGCTGAGCACAACAGTCAGAGGGGGTTAACGCAGATCTGCCCTGAGTGCTTCTCTGATGCAGATTACAGCCGATTTTTTTTCTACGAGTAGAAAAACAGTGATAAATAAACAATTTTCAGAGAAATACTGTATAACTTTTAGGATTTATTTTAAAAAGAATTAGCAGTATTTACCACTCTGTGAAAAAAATTGTAATGACATTCTTAAATGGCATGTAGTCACAACACGAACGCTTTGTGTTACTGCCTTGTTGCAGGACAATAATCCGTGCCCCGCAGCACGCGTACACACTGCTGTTGTCCACTGACCTCACGCACGTATTGCTGGGGCTAGGGCTAAAGAGCCTCCAAAGTAAAACCAGAAACTTTTGGTTTCTGGTTTGAGAACTCGTCCCCTAAATTACATGTCTTGAAGTATACGAGCCCACAGGAAGGGTCTGTAAAATAAATCCACAGCTGTGTTACCGCAGAGTGAGCACGCAGTCAGTTTGTATCGTTGGGAGCCGATAGCATTATGGCAGAAGAGTGGGAAACATTCTCGATTCCTGTAGTTCTTCTTAACGAATCAACTAATGTCAACAGAGTCCTTTGCAAAAGCTACTCCTCTGTAAATACTAATTGCTATGAATGTGCATTGGTTTAAGTCGAAATATTTAATGTAAAGTAATTTTCAATTTAGAATTAGAAGAACTTCCCCTTAAAATTCAATAAAGAAAAAAGATATGGTCCTTGTTTTGCCTTGAACAAACTTGTCAAAAATAGTTTTAGATGACTTCAGCAGTCTTTGTTGCAGGCTTGTGTAGATCTTCACAATGATTATATTATGGCAAAGCCAGTTGGTGTGCTGGTGCAACTGAACTTTGAACACTTCATTAAACAAATAGGAACAAGTGATGAAATGAAAAGAATGACGCATTTCCAGAGCCTGAATTCCAGAGGTAGAGCTCCCTGGGGTATCTCACCAGCACAGAAAGCAGCCTGTTCCTTATTTCTTCACCTCTCCAGCACAACTGGCTGCGGTAAGAGTTCAAGACAAAAATCTGATAAAAACTGAACGAGGGCAGAAGGGGATTCTGCAGTGGAAGAATTCCTCTTCAGAGCCTAAAGGGGAACCCTAAATAATTGACATAAATGGCTGGTGTGTCTGAAGACGGCAGGTGCTGAGTGGGCTAGATATATATCATTCCCTAAATAAAATGCATGTCAAGAAATAAAATTAGACTGTCATCCTGAAAGTATATTCTTCTAGTGTTGGTATTAAAAAGACAGCTATATCTTTTCTGTCATCCAGTGTTAATAAAAAAAATGATTAAATTCATGAGCAAAATAATAAAAAATACCCAAAACTTTTAGACAAGCATTGGCCTCTTTATTTCTGCTTGACAAAAGCCAATTGTTTCAAAGCTGCAATTGTAAATGCAACACCTCTGACTTCAGCTAAGTCAGATTAAGTAATATTTTCGCAAATCTTAAATATTTTTCCAGCAGCAAAGACTTTGTAAAGGAAATACAAGAGGTTTTTGGGACAGCTGTTGTCATCTGCTGTTGACACCAGCTTAGGCCTGGCATTGCAAAACAGTCTAAACTAGCACAGCAGTCCTTTATGTATTGCATTGGAAAAGGGTTTTCCTCAGCAGGAAGACAAAGAAAGAATTCAGCAATTCCCGTCTGGACTTACTTACCCTCTGTATCACTGAATATTTGATGACGATATTTGAATAAAATAGCTCCAGCTGAAGCTTCAAGAGCAAAGAAAAAATGGCAAAATTTTCTTTAAAGTAAGGAATAGCTTCTTTTTGATTAAGCAATGCTGAAACAACATCAGTGGAATCCTAGAGGGTGCATTTGTCCTCGTTATGACCTGTGGTGCTTTGGGGTCTTTGCAGGCAGCTCTGACTGCCGGCGTTGGCTGCTGGTGCTTTGCTTGCTCAAGAGTCATGGGCAAAATTCAAGCAGCATTATGATGCTGCACCCCCAGGTACAGCTGAAAATTAATGGGGGATGGCCATGGTCACGCTGTAACCCACCCCTGTGTACAAAATTATGAGCACCACGTGATCCTAATACAACCATAGATGTCCATGCTGAAATGACATCATACCAAACGTTTTGGCGACAGTTCCACTGGCAAAGGCCTCACGCTTTTGACAGCCTGGCTGCACCCTGACACATGGGATTGCCTCTCCAGTGTGCCCTGTCTTCTTCAGCATTGTCCATGTTCATTTGTCTACAAGTTTGGGACCATCTTACCACAGACCTAAAGCTTGAGTGCATGAGATGATAGAAAACTTTCTTTTGCCCTTTAGTGCAGAGACATTTGAAACTAAACACAACAAAACTTTCAAGATGTTGCAATCAACAATTTTGTAACCATCAGTCATTACAGCAACGGGCTTGAAGACACAGCGAGAAGCATTTTTTCAACACCAAATTATCACAATTTAGGGAAGGGAAAAAGAGTGACTATGCCATGTTTCCCTAAATCCCCACTCACAGAGGTTTGGGTTATGGCCAGCCAATTCAGTTAGGCACACTGTGAGAATCCGAACAGGGTTGCAGGCTCATCTTCAGGAAGTATTTTTTGTTTAAGTAAAATTTTTGTTTCAGTGCATTAGAACAACAAATTAATGTTGCAAATTGTTAGTGACCTTCATTTGTCTGTTTTTTTTCAGATAGTTCTAATGCTGCGTGCAGGGTGTATATATCTAGCTATTCTCCCCCATTATGATTCACTGTTTCCTGCACTTCTTTCTTGTTGCAAACCTACATGTTTTTACAGATAGTAATTAGCTAGATTTCATATCATTTCTTTGTATTCATTTCAAGTCTTTCTTTCCATTTTCTGTATGGTGAAGCTGTAAACATCTCTCATATTACACCAATTTTAGATCTAATGAAAACATGGAGCAATATGGCTATTGTTACAAAATTAATGAAAAGAGATCCTCCTGTAGATAGCAATGAAATGGAAGAAATGAACATAAAACTCTCTTGCAAAGAATTATTTTACTGTATGAAACATCTACTTTGCAGCACCTACAATTGTAATAGCACTTCAGAGTACAAGTCCAAAGAGTTTACTATTTCATTGCAGACACACTGCAATTTAGAGCTTGCTTCCAAGACGAAAAGGCTTTTGAGGGATGCAGTGAGGTGATGCAGTTAGTGAGGGATGCAGTTAGTGTTACTCACTGATGCCAGGGGGTCAGGTTGCACGGCGGAGTTCAGTTGTCTGTCAGCTCGCTGCAGATAAGGTCTGCTGGAAAAATTGAATTTTAAGTTACCAATCTTTGCATTGCTCTGTGACAGCAGTAGTAACGTATCACACCTGGATAACATTTTGAGAGATGAAGAATAATGGAGAAGCAGAAATGAAGGATGAATTTTTTCTGAGGTGGGGACAGATCTGAAATCAAACAGAAATTTTTTCCAGCTCTTTAGGGAAGGTGTGGGATGGTAACACTGGCCTATCAAGCACTTCTGCTCTTTTGGTGGAAACACAGCTTGAAAATTACTTTAATCATTTCCAGAGTCTACATCCTCAGTCCTTCTTGCCACAGTCTCCAAAAAGAGCGACTAGCTGACACAGGGAGTTGTTAAGAGTGCACGGCTAAGCTATGAAAATAACAAAAGATTAAAGGGCAACCTAGGACTGTTCCCTCAGTCAGAATTTCTGCTGATGACAAGCAGGAGTTTTTGCTTATGTGAGGCCATCAGGATTTGACCTAGTAATTTACAGAAAGAATTAAGCGGATGAGATCAGAATCCACTCCCAGTTACACAGCAGTAAATTCAGAGTAACTTTATTCACTGACCTCATTGGAGCTACTCTGGATTTACACCAACTTCAGAGAGAGCTTATAATGGTCTATTGAGAATTTAAACTTCATGCCTGAATTTGCAAGAGTGAGAATTGGCTGAGCTACGCAGAACTTGGCACAGACAATTGTGTCCAAAGATAACAGTGAAGAGGAGCTTTCTTGCCGCCGTTCTTATTGTGCTTTTTCACTATTAAATTCTGTTCCTGTTCCAAATGTATCTGTAAGAATGAAAGACTTGCATCTACAAATGGACTACAAATCATTTATTGTTCCTGAGCTTATTCTCAGGAAAATATCCAAGGGCCCATAGTTATTAATTCTACATATTCCACGGATGGGTTAGATGACCCACTAGGCTCTTCAAATACCAATTTGTTCACTCCTAGAATACATCATAGCAAAGATGTACAGAGTAGTCCCCGATATAGTATCATAATACTTTGCACCGGTGTGTTAAATACTTCTTTAATAATCAGTGGGCTGCTTCCCCTGCTTGAAGATAAACCCTGCACAAGTTTTTGAAAATCAAGCTCTCCAAAGAAGAGAAGCAATGAACAACCTATTTGGAATCACCTGTATTCTTCAGCTCAATGCCAGCTGAGGATGTGAGGAATTACAAACCAAGTCCATTATGGCTGGATGTTCTCATGCATGTGTGTCATACGAGATGTGAGCCAAGAAAGGATCATCTAGCAAGGCAGCCTTGAGAAATAAGATAGCTCTATCTCTATAACGTGTCTGATTTCCATACATCCATTTTTTTTCCTCCTGTTTTCTCTAATATGTAGAGGCAGCTGTAACCTGTCAAACCAGGAATCCAAACAGAGAAGACTTTTTTTAGACAATGCTATTTGTGCCTTAGAAATTATTATCCTGCATTGAAAGCCTGATCTCTATGATTTTTTGTTAGCTGATCATCTACCATCAGAATATTACTGCACTCAGATGCCGAATTTGCATGTGTATTTAGGTATCTGTTTTTGATAGGCAAGGCACCTCATCACATAATACAATCAAAATAAGTTAAACACAGCACTCATTTAGAGTTCTTTCTGAATTTCACTAAGCATGTATGTAGGTTAGGCAACACTGCAAATCCTTTCCCTGACTTGTTCTTAACCATTAAGAGAAAGTATGTTTCCCCTAAGGAACTTGAAGCTTGTATTAATGGACATTCCTCAAGAGGCAGAAAACTGTTGAGATTTCTTCCTACAAAGTCGCTAAATTTAAGGATTGTCCGTTGGGGGCAGGGAAGAAACTCAAAGCAGCATCTTCTTTGTTTTCTTCTTTCAGAGTGGCTGAGCAGTTGACTTGGTTTCCTTAACCAGCTCTGCTTCATTTTCCAGTTTGCATGATGTGGTGAAAGTTTGCTTTTATTTTTAATAAACATTTTCTTTGAGAAAAATGACTCTTGGCTCAAGTTCCAGTCCTTTGCATTCTGAAGCAGCAATTAAGCAATTAAATTAAAGCCTGTAAATAGCAAATGTTTCCATTATAAAACCACTAGCAGCTCCACCTCTTTAAAAAGTAGTGCGATAAAAATGCCTCAGAAATTCTTTGAAATCAGATCTCTGACAAGCATCTAATCTTCATCTTTAAGATAGTGGGAAGAACAGAGGCTATGTAAAATCCATGTACTCCTTCCAAACCAGAAAGTGCTCCAGTTTCCCAGCTACATAAATTACCTTTGCAAAGTTATCTTCAGTATTCCTGTACTTAAGGCAGTACTGATATTCAGGTGCTCCAGTGCCATCGACTTTGGTTTTGATCACTTGAAGAAGACACATGCTAATTTTCCTTGTCTCATCCCATCTACTTTGTGGTCTTCGCCATCTCTTTCATTATGCTCCAGATGTAAACACATTAGAGCTGCGCAGCTCCGCTTCTTTTGCTTCTGCTTTTTTTTTTTCTAAAAACAGCAGCATTTTTGGCTTTGGCATCGACATGAAGATAATTACCATGTGGTCTCCATTCGCTTGTAGGTTGAAGACCCCCACCCTAGATCAAACACAACTTCAGTTGAGTGAAACAGCATTTCCCAGCAAATGGAAATGATGCGTATCTGGCAACTTTTCAGTGTAAAATGAGTCATCAAAACACACTGAGCATAAGCATCTTCACCCTTCCTTCCCCCAGCTCTTAATCCAATAATGGCTAGGCATGGAATAAAGCTTCATCTTCAGTATGTATACAAAATACATAGGGGTACAGAGATAAACACTTGATTGCGAGGCAGCCATATAATGAAAAAGCATATAATTTGAATCAGATTGGGCTGAAATTAAAATTGCAGCAAACTATTTGTCAGAGATTCAAACTGTGGAGAGAAAATGCACTCTTTTCCTAAATTCTTTTCCATCCTCTCTCCAACCCTCCCTCCTCTCAGTGTAGCAGTTCTGCATTGCTGTTTGTTTATTTGCCTTCTGATTTGAAAAGAAAAAAAAAAATTGAAGAAATCCATTGCCACTCAAGCTTCGAATGAAAAGCAAAATTGAAAAAAGAAAACACTGTCAACGTTTCTCTAAAACTCTCAATGATTAAATATAATCTGCTCTAGGAACAGAAGTCAGAGGTGGTTCTGTAACTGCAAAGTGATATTTGGGGCAATATATCGAATCATTATATGGGGGAAGGGAAGGGAAGATGCAAAAAGCTTTGAGGCTCAGAAAGAGAAATCAAGAATGTACATATGCCACTTTAAAAAGCTGAAATTTATATATAAAAAAAGAATTCTTGGCATGGGTGCATTAGTATCTGGGCAAGCACGTGACTACTACTACTGTGTTAGACTCACAGAGGGGTTAGTTGGTGAAAGCCAGCAGAGCAGTGTGGTCCCTGTAGATGACTCAATTCCTGAGGAAGGACTGGGTGGGTGTCAGCTAGTGGTAAAAAAAGTGATCAATAGAGCCATATGCAACAAACAAGCCATGGTAATGGGTGAAGTTTCTAGCTAACTTCTGTTTCTACCTTCCAGTTTTGGATTAATTCATTATCACATTTGTGATGACATTTGCCTTTTTACACTTGGTCGACATAATAGCACAACTTATTAAAACTTAGTAATGGTTGGGGAAAGCAGAAGAAAGGCATTGCTGTATAATTTGTTCTCTCCTTTAGAGCACATTGGGAAGTGTGGGGAAACTATTTGGTAAGAGATAAGTAGATCTCGGTATGCCACACATACTCCAGTAGAATCCAGCACCTACAACAACAGTATGTACCCGAAAACTTGTGGAGGTGGACAAAGGCTGTAAGACAGCTCAGGCTACTGCTTCCCCACCTCAGACTTACATTCTCTTCTGCAGACCAAGCTGCTCTTTCTTGGCACTAAGAGGAAGAGAAGCCGTGTGGCTGCATTAGCCTGGTGCCAACCTCAGGCTGATGCACTTGCACTCTGCCTCTCAGCAAGATCTTCAGATGGTGTCGTTGGCCCGGTGCCGCCAAAGCCAACAGAGCAGTGCCAGCGAGGAGAGCACAGGATTTGGCCTTGCTTTTTTAATGTGTATAATCGGTTTGGACTACGAGATGATGATCATCTGCATTGAGAAGCTGAGCATCTTAAAAGATGCCAGAGTGCGGAAAGTGTATCTGTATAATTTTTGAAAAAGAGAGGGGATTGTTTTATTTTTTAATCCTCTCTTATCTTCCCTCTTTCCCAATCTGTAAGCTTCTTTCCCTTTAGCTGGCAAATCTGAGTTTACAGGCACTTTGATTTTTTGTTCAAATCTCTGTGCTGTGTTTTGAAACTACATATACATTTTTTAAATGTATATCTCCTCGCAAGGCATAATTTTGCCTCAGAGTACACTGGCATTTCATGTTTTCTCTTGTTATGGCTCACACTCAGTGTCAGAGCCATAAAAAAAGCTGCTACTGTTAATTCACGTTTGAGAAAGGAACAAAGGGAGCTTTCTGCTGCCCGTGCACCTGGAATGTGGAGTGGGAACGGTGACTTCTGCGGCCTGCTTCTGCCAGGTGGCTGTCCCTCGCTACATCGCAAAACCAGGAAAAAAACCCATGAAAATGTTAAAGGGTTGGCTACGTTATATTTTAAGGCATTAACCTTGTTTTATGTTGATTGCATGTTTCGTTTTTAGACTTAAAAGCCACACTGTTTTGAATTGCTTAGCCATCCATCAAGACAAAGCAACAAATTGTCAGCTCCTGTAGGATTTTGCAGCAATGCTAAGCTACGCTAATTGTAAAGCTTCTGTAGAATTTGTGCTATCATGATGCAAAATGTAGACTGTACTCTTAACAGACAGAAAAGGAAAAGCTCCCTTAATGGGTTTAGATGAAACAAAAAGATATTAAAAATGCATTTGTGTTTCTGCCAAAGCTAAGTACAACAGTTACTTGTTTCCTCCAACAATACTTAACATTCATCTTTTCTCAAGGACTTTACAATATTACATAGCTACCACTTAGAGAGTACTCAAAGCACATGAGGGAAAAGGAATATGTAGAGACCAGCTGCCCTTGCTTACTCCCAAGTAGTGCGATAGTAAAATTTGAGGCTACAATATTTTCAAATGTGTTTAAATTTATTCAAGTTTTATCTTCTCTTACAGAAGCGTTGTACACTTGTAGTGTGGATGGTTCCACACTACAACACTGGAAATAGCATGGAGCTCACGTTTCTGTTGAATTGGTACTGAAAAGAGGTTGCATGTAAAAAAAAAAAAAAAAGCCAGAAAAACCTGCTGTGTGGTTTTAGAAAGCATAGTTGAGATCTGACAGGTACAAAGATCTGAGAACAGTCCTGGAAGCGCTAACAAAAGACTTTTATTTTAGTTCTGAGGAGACTGATGACTACAGAAAAATTAGAAAATGAAGTATTTGGATAAATACAACTTCAGGATTGGTTCCCCAACAGCTTTTTGGAACAAAGTCAAATAAACTTATCCTGGATTCTCAGGATTAACATTTCATGCTGTGTTTAAAAATTGTGCCAGTGGCTTTTATGTCTTCATGATCTAACTGTTGCTTTTTAATATTCTAAATCCCTTTTCAGGCAATAAGACCCTCCCAGTAATTCAACTGGAAGTAAAATTTGCCTAAAATTGAATACATCTCACCAGTATCTTGAGTTTTATTTCCTTCAAATCATCAGATTAATATCGTATTTCCCTGTTTACTTTCTGTACTTGAATATCTGGATTTGCTTAGATCTTCTACCAAGGCTTGATTGTGATTGCCTTTGAAAGGCTGATTAAGGTTTTCCTCATTGTCTTCTACTTGACAGAAACACAGATGTGTTATTTTAACAGCCTTTTTTTTTGCCCTTCTGGACACCTGCTCTTCTGGGACTCTCTTGTTTTTCAGAGGCTCTAATTTGCACCTGGCTGAAACAGTCCCTGGGGGACAATCAGGTGGCTCAGAGTAGATCAAGTACCGTGTGCTTTGGTTGTACCTATTCAAGAGCATCTTCATCTCCAACAGGCTGGTGAATATGCGATACCTAGTCTTCTGTAAATACAGTGTCCTCATTAGGCTGGGAAATCTTTTGTTAGGAAGATCTGTCTGTCTTCTTATTCTTTTATATAGCAGGGACAGCATAAAGAGTGTGAATTTCCATATGCAACTAGTTAATATATTTTAAAGCAATCTGAGCAACACACAGTCTGTACCACAGAGATTTACAAAATTCCCTTTACAAGCAAGTTTATATCTCCCTCTCCCTTTCCATCTACTTCTGTCTTTTTGAAAATGTCAGCCTTCACATTTAGCTGCTAAGTTTTGTATCTTCAGTACGGTTTGGTCAAGTCTGATCAGATGTGATGTGATGTTCAGATTCCCTCTGGATTCATATACTTGTATTTCTCCTATTTTCTTTGTCTCACAGCATAGAATCATAGAATGGTTAGAGTTGGAATGGACTTTCAAAGGTCATCTAGTCCAACCCCCCTGCAAGGAGCAGGGACATCCCTGACTAGATCAGGTTGCTCAGAGCCTCATCCAGCCTGGCCTTGAATGTTTCCAGGGATGGGGCATCCACCACCTGTCTGGGAAACCTGTTCCAGTGTTCTATAACTCGTATTGTAAAACATTTTTTCCTAATATCCAATCTGAATCTACCTTCCTCTATTTTAAAACCATTACCTGTCATCCTGTCACAACAGGCCCTACTAAACAGCCTCTCCCCATCTTTCTTGTAGGCCCCCTTGAGGTACTGGAAGACCACTATCAGGTCTCCCCGGAGCCTCCTCTTCTCCAGGCTGAACAGCCCCAACTCTCTCAGCCTGTCCTCATAGGAAAGGCGCTCCAGCCCTTTTATCATCTTCGTGGCCCTCCTCTGGACCTTCTCCAGCTGGTCCATGTCCTTCTTGTGTTGGGGGCTCCAGAACTGGACACAGTACTCCAGGTGGGGTCTCACCAGGGCAGAGTAGAGGGGGAGAATCACCTCCCTCGACCTGCTGGCCACAGTCCTCTTGATGCAGCCCAGGATGCGGTTGGCCTTCTGGGCCACAAGAGCACATTGCCAGCTCATGCTGAGCTTCTCATCCACCAGCACTCCCAAGTCCTTCTCCTCAGGGCTGCTCTCAATCCATTCCCCACCCAGCCTGTATTTGTGCCTGGGATTGCCTCGACCCAGGTGCAGGACCTTGCACTTGGCCTGGTTGAACTTCATGAGGCTGGCACTGGCCCACCTCTCCAGCCTAGCAAGCCTTCCAGTGTGTTGACGGCACCACACAGCTTGGTATCATCGGTGAACTTGCTGAGGGTGCACTCTATCCCACGGTCCATGTCACCAACAAAGATATTGAACAGGGCCGGGCCCAACACGGACCCCTGAGGGACACCACTTGTGACTGGTCTCCACTTGGACACTGAGCCGTTGACCACTCTCTGAGTTCAGCCATCCAGCCAACTCCTTATCCACCGAGTGGTCCACCCATCAAACCCATGCCTCTCTAGTTTAGAGAGAAGGATGTTGTGTGGGACAGTGTCAAAAGCTTTGCACAAGTCCAGGTAGATTATATCTGTTGCTCGTCCCTTGTCCACCGATGCTGTCACCAAAGGCCACCAAATTGGTCAGGCACGATCTGCCCTTGGTGAAGCCATGTTGGCTGTCACCAACCACCTCCTTGCTCTCCATGTGCCTTAGCATGGTTTCCAGGAGAATCTGCTCCATGACCTTGCCAGGCAGAGAGGTGAGGCTGACCGGCCTGTAGTTGCCCGGGTCCTCTTTGTTCCCCTTTTTAAAAATGGGGGTTATGTTCCCTCTCTTCCAGTCTTCCAGCATACATTCATAGCACATACAAAAATATCTTCAGTGAACTCATTATTTCAATTTTTTTTAAACATTCTCCCATATACTTCCTTTTTGACTGTACACTGCTGTTTCACTGCTTAAAATTACTTCCTGCGAATCTCTGAATTTTAGCAACTTCTTCTTTCCTGCCTTTTGTTCATCTCTTTACGCCATGCGTCTTACTCCACAGTCACCATATTCTCCTTTGTCTTAAAAATAAGTAAAGTTCCATGAATTGGCTTAGTCAACCTGTCCAGTTAGAATCAGGCAGTCCTTTAATTCAGTGTAGTAATTCATGTCAGGAAAAACACAGCCCCACTGTGAAAAAGTTCCTCTGCCACATGGTCCATCCCAGCACCACTCTTTGGTTGCCACTAGGCTGGTTGCAAATTTTTCTCTTTGTCTGTTCAGATTTCACCACTATTTGTTGAATATGTTTTCATGTAATTCCAGTTGCCTGTCTCGTTATCACCATTTTGATTTTCTATGCCCCGGACACTTTTGTTCATCTTTTACTTCTACCTCGCTTCCCCTTTCACACAAGTCTGTCTCTTCAACATCCATATTTCATGCACTGTCCCTGAAAAGATTTTGCCTCAAGCAAAAAGCTTGAGCCATGATCATAAGAAGCCTAAGTATGCTCATGCTTTTCCTGTTACAGTTTCACTTCATCTCTTCAGTGTAAATTCTATTCTTTATGCAACGTCTATATATATTTTGTATATTCTTTCCGGGAAGTGTCTACAGGGTACCCAGCATAGCTTCAGGCACTGTGTAATTTACAGACCACTCTAAATAAGAACAAGCTAAAAAGTAATACTATGTTGCCTTCTATTTCTCCTCAGTGATTATATCATTTCACTTTTCTTGTCACCAGTAGCCCATTTATTTTTGCTAGTCTTTCCTCCCCACTATGCATACCAGAGGCTCTCCCACTGCGAGACTACTTTTTTAACTAGTACTGGTCACAAAACATCTCAGGGATGAGCATTTCATCCTCTATGTTCTGCTGTTACAATTTATGATACTGTTTTCCAAGCTTTACACAAATTCAATATACACAGGTATACACATGCATGTTTTTTATATATACCTACACACGTATATATGTAAAGACAGATGCATGTGCTCACACACACACACACACACACAGAGAAGAAGGATGGAAGGTGCAAAATGAAAAGATTGGAAGCCAGACCTGTCAGGCACTTGACACAAGGAGGCACAGACATCCACTCTGTTTCAGTCCACAGCACGCGAGCCGACTATCCAGCACAACAAGGCACCCACTGGGGTAGAAGCAGGGAGCCGTAACACAAAAAGAGAGGTGCGACAACCTTCACCAGCTGCTTCTTACTATATTCTAATCTAGTAGTTGTCCAAAAAGTCAGGCAACAAAAGCAGATTACAAAACAATAAACATAATCTACCCCTGTTAAGCCAGTACTTCCCCTTCTAAAAGTCAATGCAGCTTTAGCATGGAAACCTGTTTCTTTCACTGCCAGACATATTAAATCACATGTTTTCATGCAAGTGAACACATTTATAACTGTCACATAATTTAATTATTAAAAGATAATGAATTATCACGGTATTAAAAAAATTTTGGAACCTCTTTATAGAGAAAATGGATTTAATGTCTGGATCTTTGTTTTAAAACCAATGGAAACCAATGTCTTTAATTTTAGATCTAGTCAGAATGGTGGAAACCAGCACCAGACTGGACTACAGCTTTATTACATTCAGTAGGAGAATACTGATATTTGTATTAAGAGTTCTCTTAGCAAATCATGCATTTTAATTTAAAAATGTTTTACTCTTTGGACTAGAAATGTATTATGTAGAACTACAGAAAAGCTCAATCCACCAACGTGACAGTCAGCAGGATATAACAGACTGGCACAAAATTAGAGTAAGAGACAGAAAGGAGTAATTGCTTGACCTGTAGGTTAAAGAATAAAGAATAAGAGATCAGCTCCAGTTATATGCTGTAAAGCTTCAAAAGCTTCCAATTGAATTTTAAGATTCATAGCCTATTTAAAAAAAAATCAAATTTAGTTTATAAGACTTGTTAGCTTGGAAACAGAGTGGTAATAAATAAAGACTTGCAGTAGACCAGAGGTGAACTGGGACTGAACACATTTCCCTCAACATGTATCAGTCAAAGGTGGTATTAAGCAGAGCCTTTGTCACCTCTGTGGTTATTAAGATAAAGGAAAAACTTTCAAGGGAAACAGAGGAAGCTGTAAGCTTCAAGAGTGTAAAGCAGGAACGCATGTGTATCTGGCTATGGATTGGTTTTCTTAGCTCATCTGCTGAAAGAAAGGTCACCCTTCAGTCCTGCGCAAGGACAGTGGGCAGGTTAATAGGCTGAAGGCTTCCTACAGCCACCTCCTCAGCCTCTTTAAACTTTGCTCAAAAATTCAGTTTATTTGTTTACTATTCTTTTACCTGAAAAATACTTTACTCCCGAAGGTAAGCACATTCAGACCAAAGTAGATATGCTTTCATTTTTACTACCAAACATAAATTTCCCTCATTTACAAATACCAGTAACAGATGTGAAATTTTAGTTGAGATTTATCCCATGAATAAGATGGACAACTTGTGGTGTTTATTTCTTCCATCTTGGCAACCTGAGAAGGATCGTGACTAAACTATACATCTGTGCAACAAATTCTTCAAAAAGTAAAGAGCTCAAACAATTGAGGAGGAAGAGGGAACAAAGGAAAACCAATACTGAAAATTTTTGAAATAAAGACCTTTCTCCCTCTCTTCAACCCTCCTTCCCACTCGCTTCTTGATGGATGCTTCCTCTGCAGATGCCAGGGTCTAAGTGTCTTCCTCAGCATCCTCCATGGGCTGACACAGCAGGTTCAGGGGTTTCCTGGTGGCCGGGACACAGTGCTGCCATCACAGACACGCGGCAGCCGGTGGCCCTGCTGGGCAGGCAGGTGGGCAAGTGGTCAGCAGGTGCCCGCTGCACCAGTGCCACCCCCAGCCCCAAACCCCATTTCAAACAGGCCTGTCTCAGCCCCACTTGTGAGCATCCCGAGGCAACCCATGTTTCAGCACCATGAAGAAGCACACCAAAGGCCATGTCCCATGCCACTCTGATCTATAGCACTGCCATTAGCCTGCGTGATGGCAGGGTCATTTCTACACTAGGCACTTTCAAGAGGAAAGGCACTAATTTATGAGAACCTTAATTTGGAAATCTGGACACACTGAACAGTCCTTGTATGTCATCCCAGAGAAGAACTGGACTGAAGATTGATAGTAACTTAAGTGGAAGAAGGGCCTACTAAATTATACTCTTGGCATCTCTCTAGCAACGCACTTCAAAATACTATTCAGAGACCGTAGTGGCCTGCCCAGCATCAACCCTATTAGCTAGGGCATGCAGTCATGTGGCTACTCTTTAATTAGGAAAGACCAGTCTGGATCCAGACTGCAAACAGTTTATCTAGACCTTGCCAAGGTAGGTCATGTCTTCACAGGCTGAGAGAGTTGGGGCTGTTCAGCCTGGAGAAGAGGAGGCTCCGGGGAGACCTTATAGCAACGTTTCAGTACCTCAAGGGGACCTACAGGAAAGATGGGGAGAAAGTCTTCAGTAGGGCCTGTTGTGACAGGACTAGGGGTAATGGTTTCAAAATAGAGGGAGGCAGATTTAGATTAGATATTAGGAAAAAAAAATTTACAATGAGAGTGGTGGAACACTGGAACAGGTTTCCCAGAGAGGTGGTGGATGCCCCATCCCTGGAAACATTCAATGCCAAGTTGGACGGGGCTCTGAGCAACCTGTTGTGGTTGGAGATGTCCCTGCTCCTTGCAGGGGGGTTGGACTAGATGACCTTTGAAGGTCCCTTCCAACCCAAACCATTCTATGATGCTATGATTTTCCAGTTTTCCTATGAGCAGTTTTCTGTAAAAACAGAGTAGTTCTGTAGCAGTTGTTCTAGCAATAGGAAACTCTTTGGACAATGGCTACAGTGACGCTCATTTAGGAAACAATCTATTTTTTCCCAGGAAGCCTTCAGGTTAGGAAAAACAAGTTACTGAGCTCATGCATCTGGAGCTCATTCACAGCTCAGCTGCAAGGTGTGTAAAGGAAGAAGGCAAGAGGAGTGTCTTATGGTGGGAGAAGGAAATGGAAATATAGGTACTAAAGTAGGTGACTAAGCTTTCATCTGGGTAAGAGGAGAGCTTTGTAGTGTTTTTCTCTGAATGCTGGAGAAAGGGGAAAGTGCAGGTTGCTTTTTTTTTTTTCAGATTTTATTCCAGAAAACAGAAGAAAGAGACTGCATTAAAACAAGAAAACATTAAACTGCACAAGAAGAAAGCAAATGCCATTTTCTATTTCTGACTAAAGAGCTCAGCCAGTGCCATTATACATTTTTTTGGACCAAAGATACATGCTTTGTCTGGAGTCATGCAATATATTATTAAGAGTTTGGCTCTGTTGGTAGTGTACTTTTAGGATGAAAAGACTGACACAGTTTTCAAAGACATCATAGCCGGGTGAAGTAAAGTTGAATTTGCTTTCACTTGAATGAAATATTCAAGTAAGACTTGTGAAAGGCTGCACTGGAACTTTACAAAAAGAACAAAATGTAAAACTAATGTACCCTATCTATTTCTTCTTAATACATAAAATAATCTTTAGGTTTGCATTTTTAGTGTACTTTCAGTTCCCATCTGCATGTTTCTGCACCTCTTTTCCATCGAATGTATGGGAATTTGTCTCACTTCTATGTTTTTACGTGCACAGACAAAACCTGTTTGCTCTTGTTCTGTGTGCTGACAAGGAATAGCACGCTAGGAAAAGGAAATCTAAAGGAACAGATTTATATGCAAAGTGCATATTCAGAAATAACTTGAGATTGAAATGTTACCCTCAGATAACCAAGTTCAAATAAATGGTATTTATTGATGTGGTCTTATTACAGATCTGAATTGTCCTGTAGAAAAATGTTAGGGTGATGCTTATACTTGGTGGCCAGAGACGTGCCCAGGCTCTGGCTGTTGAAATCTGAGATACGTCTCTCTCTTCTTACCCCCTGCTCTCCTGCTTTCTTTTCTGCCTTCTAGCCCAGCCTACTACACACGCCTGCCCTTAATTCTTCTCTTTCTTGCCCATTTTTTCCTGGTTTGTACCTCCAGCCACCTAGCCTTCTGCTAAATCCTCACTTGCTATCTGCCTATTTCTATTCCAAGTACCTCCTCAGAGTTTTTTACTTCT
Source organism: Chlamydotis macqueenii (assembly GCF_036417535.1). Lineage (NCBI taxonomy): Eukaryota > Metazoa > Chordata > Aves > Otidiformes > Otididae > Chlamydotis > Chlamydotis macqueenii. Next base: position 137,911,402 of record NC_141556.1, read on the forward strand.
TGCCTCACATCTTTCTTTTTCTTTGTTCTTAACTATCTGTGTTTCTCACCCTCTGCATTTAATCAAGTTACCACCTTCCTCCACCAAGTAGTTGCCGGAAGCACAGAGGTATGATAAGCACAAGAGACAACTCTTACTCTTAGTTTCAACATTAAGCATCACAGTAGTGGTAAGAGCTGTTGACAGCTAAAAAAAATATTAGTTGCTGGGAAGGTACTTATACTACTCTCCTCCGTACATGCATATTCTACAGTGAAGGTCTGTGAGTTCTCACTTAGCCAAGCTGGATCAGCATCTTCATTGGAATAATCAGAGCTATCCCAGCTCCATCTCTATGGCACATTTTAAAGTCACTTCTCCAGAGCATGGTAGTGCAACAGGTCTCAATGAAACAGAGAGAAGAACATAGCTGATATGGAAAAAATAAAGTGATTTCTTCTTATTTCATTCTTGGGAAAGGAGAAGTTAGGTTAGGTGAAACTTTCCAAGAGAATTCAACTGAAATAAAGTTCAACTAATGTTTTTGGCAAAATTTTAACAAGTGAAAATAAAATCTTAAGATGTGAAATGATGCATTACTTCTATGCAGGCATGCTGGTGCTGCACAGCGCAGTGCTGTACAGGTAGTCGAGATAGCTCTGACTACGTTTGGGTGGCAGAAGCAGGACCGCCACAGAAGCATGCATTTCTGCCTGGACTTGCACTCCTTGCTTCCTCATGTCATCAGTCTTAAAGAAGAAAAAATGCTTTTGCTCAACTCTAAATTGTTTCTGTGTGAACATCATGCAGTATAGAAACAGGATATTGTGGGTGAGATTTATTTAATCAAATGCAAGTATTTATGACCGAGATGCTGTACGGATTTCCTTTATGGTTAGTGAGAAATATTATCATTTCTAGAGTATGACTCACCTCATCCTACTGTAGATATCAACATCGGAGTCCAGAACTGCCTCTGTTTTTTCACTGACTTTAGAAGAAGCTTATGGTGAGTAGCTCAGATGTAGACACGTAAAGTGAAAAGAGACAGACCCACCACCTTCCATCCAAAATACAGTGGTTCAAACTGGAAGAACTCTCTGTAAACACACAGGAATCATGAAAACGTGCTGAGGCACCATTGCACAACAGAAGCTGACCACAACCTTTGAGCATTCAAATATCATAGATATGCTTCATAAAAGCCCCCAAAATGCTCAAGAATGAAAAGAGTTACATCCTGAAATCAAACAGCGCAACTCCAATGCCAATGTCCCCTCTTCTTTGTGTGAAATCAACAATACTTCTTAACAGAGAGAAAAAAACCCTATCCTTTACATCATCATCATAGATAGCCAGACTTCAGAGGGACCAGCTTTCAAGACCAATTCAGCTTTCAAGACCAGTTCAGCTTTCAAGACCAGCAGAATTTTAGCATTTGGTTCTGCAGAGCTCTCTGCTCTGAGCTGTGACCTCTGGGGAAACACAGTGAGAGGAGCTTGCTGTGATACCTCATGGTATGTCTACTTTGGCTTGCTGCATTTTGTATATGAAAGTACCATGTAAAAACAAATCGCGTTCTTACTTTGTTTTTTTTTTTTCTTCTCCTTAGTGCAAGAGCATTCGTACTGGCTCTAGTAAAAAGGTTCTCAAGTGCACTGTAGGCAGAAGCAGGAAATTTGCTCTCCTCATGGATCAAACAGAGTTGGCACTAATGATAACAGCACAGGGAAAGGAAAAAAAAAAAAGAGAAAAAGAAATGTTTAACACTCAGCACTAGAGAAGAGCGAAAACAGAGAACACTTTGAAGAATTTCCTTGCTGCAGCAGAGCCTCACGTAGGAAAGGCTCCACAGTCAGGCTCAACGTGTTTTGCGTGTTTTGAAGTTTCTCTGTCTCATCTTCAGGTCAGGTTTTGGCATTGTGCTATGACTGACACAATATAAAAGAATAAAGGCCCAAACAAGGGAAGGAGGGGAAAAACCTTAGGGAAGTGTGAGACTTAGTAAACCAAACCATCTAAGAAGTAGAGCAACCTAGGTGCTTTTGAGGACCGGTGGAAAGTTGTGTCTTAGATAGGAAGAGCAGTATCTAGAGACAGCTCTCTTTCTAATAACCAAACGTCATGGCCTAACTGGGAGCTAGGAAACAGCCTCCTTACAATCAATCCTAACTGCAGGGCCTGTGCAAAGTGAGAAAGCATCATTTTCCCTAAAAAACAGAGACTAGAGCTAGAATGCTAAAAATCGCACTGACGGTCAGTGTAAACTACCGTTCTGAAAGTTTCTTACCACAATATTAACCTAATTAAGAGCAAACGACTTTCCCTCAATTGTGACTCTCTGAGGAGGATGTGAAAAACTGTGAACATTCAAAATCTTCTCCATTTCTTGGTAACAGAGACTCCCTTTTACTACCGTTTCGGACTGCACATAGTCTGACAACTTGTGAACAAGTTTGAAGGAAAATTTGGACTCAATAAAGAGTGCTTCCCTACAAAAGCACAGATGTACGTTGTAACTGGAGCCCAAGTCCATTGTGGAAGGTGAACACCTTGTGAGTACCAGGAATGAGCACCCCAGAAGGGCACTGCCTCCCCGCGGAGGCGTCGCAATGCTCGCTTTAAGGCGGATTGCCAGGTGCTTTCTCTTGTTTAAAAGCAAAGGGTGTGAGAGAAAACAGCGACGGGCAGACCAGATCAGATGGAAACCTCACTGTGTCCACTGACAGCAGCCTACAGCAGATGCCTAGGGAAGAAATACGAACAGCCCAAATACACGAATATTCTTTCAGTGCGCAGAGTCCTGCACCTCAGAAACTTCCTAAGCCACAGCAGTAGCTTTGTGTGCAGGAACAACAGCTTAAACAGCGTGTGCTGCAGAGATCCCACCTAAGACTGTTCGCTCTGCTGTGTCCCCATAGGCTGCCGCAATGCAGACCAGCCCAAAGCTGTGACATCTGAACCTGCTCTGGATACCACAGCAGGGCAGCTCAGGAAAGTGCAAAGCACAGAAGAAAAAAAAAATGTTCATTAAGCAACAGGCGGAATCATGATAGATGACTAACATCCGGTGTCCTACATCAGAAATCAAATATCCAATATTAGCATTATCAAAGAGATGAGGAAACCTCCCATTGTCTCCAGGGTATATGGAATTTTATTCCAAGCCTTGAGTAAATAATAATAATAAAAAGTAAGCCTGCCTCATTTAAAGCATGCAATACATCTTGTTTCACCGGTGCAAAGAATTCCAGCATTAGCTAAAGGCCACTCTTTGCTAATAATTATTTTTGACTATTGCATTACCCACTAAATTTAGTTAGTGATTTTGTAAACTTTACTAAAAAAGCAGTGCAGCAGATAAAATACAAAGAGATGGACTCTGTTAAACATATATATAACTAGTGGTTTGGAAGAAACGCTTTGAAGTAAGTACTATTAGGGTTTCTCACTGCATGCAAAATGTTACATTAAAAAATAAAAGGAAAAGTGAGAGTCAGTTCTATTTGTTTTTTGGTGTTTTTTGGGGTGGGTGTTTTTACGGTGGTTGTTTTGCTTTGTTTTGTTTTAAATAGGAGTAACTTAGTTTCTATTGGACTCAGTATATTTCAAAGTTTAATAAAATAGGGTTTACATTTTATATAAATAACTTATAAGCTATTTTAACACTAACCATGTATTTGTAATCTTGTCACATCAGCAATCTTTTTTTAAAAAAATCAAAATATCATTACAGAATCCAGAAGCCATAATAAAGCTGCTAAACTCTGAAGTCACTACTGACATAAATAGATTTACAATGAATTTACCTCAGCGTGGCACTGGGATTTGGCCCAATGTATACACGTGTGGAGCTTTATTCTATAACGCGAGCATTCAAAGAATCAATATGTTGTAAAAACCCAGATTCCAACTTCCAGATGAAAAAGATTGGAATGAGTTATAGCTGTATTAGGACACTAAAAACCTTATTAGCGTGGTTTCAGGCAGTAGCAGGTTCTTTTCTCAGCCAGTTCACAGAAGGACCCTCACCTTTTAATGACTCATTTGTAGCTCGGCGGGGGATTTGCACACAATGAGGCTGTTTTCACCCACAGGGTGACGGCTTTCTACATCTCTGTTGTGTCAGCCTCGAGGTGATGACTAGCGGTGAGGAAATTGCTATCTTAAGGTGGGGTAGGTTTGACGGATTTCCTTTCAGCAGAATAAAATCATATGGTGATGCAGCTTGCACTTACGAGGAGGTACGCCAGGTAACAAGGGGAATGCCTGGAAATGGCGATGAAGAAATGTCCCAGACACTTGTCTTACCTGTTTGCACTGCCCTAATCAACTGCTGCAGCAACCTTGCCTACTCACTCTTCAGGAGGACAAAGTGTGGCAGAATTATTTATTACTCTGAGCATCCTCGGGGAAGAAGGGCTGTGTACCAGCTGAGCATGTTCCTTCTGGTCCAAAAAGCATCAAACTGAACTTTCTTTGGTTTTGAGCTCTTGGTGACTCAGATAACAGCAAAATGCCCAGCTACAAGTATTTTATGAAACCGTATGTTTTGAAGGACAGAGCAGTCCCTCTTTCCACACGACCTCACGTGTACTGCTATGACCAAAACATATCCCTTGAACTAACTTGGCAATGCTACCACCAAGAAAATGTGTGACAATGGCAAGAACTGGAATAATTTCTATGAACTAAGAAAGCAATTTAATGTAGAGGTTATAACATTTTACATCCTAAAATTCACTTTACACTGTACAAATTAAATAAACCAGCTTTTTAAAATTATAGAGACAATGTTACATGTCAGTCAGAAGTTTTCATCCACTGTTAAAAAGGCTAGTAAACAATTTCAAATCCTAAATCTTCTAGTTTTTACCTGATGACTGCATGTAACCAAACTATAGAAACAATCTGTTTTGATATTGTCCCTTCACATGATAGCTGCTTATGTCCATTTGTCTTCAAATTTACACAACATTTTCTTTTTGACAGGAGTCAATGGAGAGTATATTCCTCAGTCTATTTTGGCTTCTACGAAAGGTTACAGTATAGTCACTCCATGATAGGGTGATCATGGAAGATATATGTCCTATACATCTTCTAGAAAGGCTGAATGAACGTGATCTACCAGGAAGCTGATCCTCAGCCATAATTCTACCAAAATAAACAGATTGCAGTTGAAATTCATGCTAGAAGAGGATTTTTTTTTCTGCATTGCCTTCTCATTCCTGCCTAAAATGATGATATGCAAACTTTCTTCAACTTGTTTATAAGGTAGGAATGAAAAAGACAGAGAGGAAAGGTGTTTGTATGGCTGGGGTTTGTAATTTAGGCTCTAAACCAGATTATGAAGTTCAGAGAAAAATATACAATGCAGTTGGGGATGTATCAAAGAGGGGAGACTGTCAAAAGAGGGGAGAGAGAAAGAGTCAGGTAGTCACATCAGCTACTGCAGTTGGATGACTACAAAGCTGGGAAAAAGGTGTATAAAAAATTTTATATATAATAGAACATGAATTTACTGTTCCTTAGCCCACAGCTTAAAGTACAGCCCCACAGCTACAGCTTCAGGGTATTGAAGAAAGCAAAATAGCTGTGGCACCTATGAAACATTGCCTGCCTTTTCGAGCAGCCAGCTGGAATTGGCTAAAATGCAGAATGTCACATCAAATCTCATACAGATGAGAGGTTTGCTTGCTTTCCAGCAGAGATAACAATCGTGATGAGACAGCAGAACTTAGTCTGTGGCAATAAGAAAGACTCGGCGTATGAACATTTACAAACTCTGAATAACAGGATGAGCCAACCCGTAAGTGCACCACACCTTAGCAGGGCCATGAATTTGTGAACTCACATATTTTTACTTTATAAGACAACACTAAGAGCATGGCCTCTTTCTTCTCATCTTTTGTGCACCCAATTCCTAGTCTGGTAGTCTGGGTCCTAACAACCAAATTTTCCAGAGAATATGGTGTGCTGGCACCATTGCTAGCACCATGACAGTTGTTTTTTCTCTCTACAGCCTTGGAGGGCCTGAAAATTCTTGTGTCGCCTTTTTTTATTTTTTTTTTTCTGAAACAGCTAGCTGGAGTGCAAGCAAAATCCTCCACAGATGGGGGACAAGCTTGAGAAACAGCAGTACAAGAGGTAATATTTTATAAAGAAAATGATGAATGATTCCAAGAAAGAAATTAAGAAGTAGAAATATTCTCAGGCGTATGTGGAACAACACTGTGATGCAATGGAAAACGGACTGTCTTACGGCCAGTGGTTTGATAATGAAGGGAAAGCTGTGAAGCTCATTTGTGACAACGCAAAGAAATAAAAAAGACAGAGCATGTTGATAATGAGCCTTGAATATTCTCTCTTTTCTTTTTCCCCCCTTTTTTGTCACCTTTGCTCTGCTTGGCATTCACCCAAATTAGAAGACTGACAGTCATTTCTCTTTAATAATCACTCTTGGAAACTCAAGAAGCACTCCCTTTTCAGCTCCGTCAACAGGGAATCATTAACGCTGAAAAAAAAATATATATGCTTAATTGTTTCTACTGAAATAAACACTCTGGGTACCCCCTGCTGTTTAATGAACATGCACTGGGTTAACTACAAGGGCTGCTACCACTGCCATCTTTGATTACTTGCTAGTGGCAGATGAAAGCTTAAAACACACATACTTTTTTTTGACAGTAAATATGATTTCACTTTTTTGGCTTCCACATCAACCTACCCTTTTCAGTGTAGGGCAGACTAGCAAAGGCTGTCAAAATAAGGCTAGCAAGTAAGTGGAATCACAGCTCTCTACAGAGTTTGATTATTCCTCTGTAAAAGAGTCTGTAAACAAAACCTTTAGGCTTTTGTCTACTAAACAGTGCTTAGAAATTCTTCCAGCCTAGCACTTTTAATACGTGGGAACATGACTGCAGTAGGATTCAAAAGCACTCAACATTTTTGAAAGGAAGGCAATTTATTTTTTTTTTTCTAAATGTGGTCTCAGAAGCCAAAATGCAGGCAAAAGACCACTTCTTTTTTTTTAAATAAAAAAAGAGGTCTGCATGCATGGATCCTTTGAGCTGTCCGAAAGACGTCTTTCCTTTGTCTTAACAATACATACCAAGACAACAATAGAGCAAAAATTATTTTCTAGTATCAAAAGGTTTTAATATAAATTTTGTGTTTGGAAGTGAAATTTAATTGAAAACATATATTTAGATTTTATTTTTAACTTCCATACTTTGTGCTGTGATAATAAGACAGCTATTCTGAGGCCTGATGTCCCTTCAACTAACAATCAGTTCTTTGAGATGTCCGGAACCCTTGGAACGAGCTACATATATTATAGAGCACAAAGACTCAGGTCTCTTCTCTTCCTGGGGAGACATTTGATCTAGGGTTGGGGGATGCTTCTCTTCACCAGATCAATCTACCAGTTTCTGAACGTGGCCAGGAACTGGGCGCAAGTTTAGGCATGCCTGAAAGCAGAAACTGATATTTCCGTTGGAATTTCCCTTCCATATCCCTAGGCCATGTCTATAAAAGTAAGTTAAATGTTCCCAGAACCATCCTTTGACACCACACTCAAATCCACACCATCAAGCTCTTTTAGCATCCAAAGAGGCTACCTGCACCAATGCTGTCATGTGGAGACAGTCTGTGGCTTGTGCAAAGTCCTGAACTAAGCTAAGTTTGGGATGATAATGGTGGTGGATCCAGACCCAAAACAAGCCAAAGGCAACTCTGACTGTGTAAGAGAATAGAAGATTTGAGTTCCAGTGCCTGGGAACTTTCCCTAGCACAGTTAAAGTTATTAGTGTAGATGCAGCTACATGTGTCAAGGCAACTTAGTAGCTGAGCCTGGAGTGTTAAACTGCTAGCTTTGCCTAAATATCATAGAATCATAGAATGGTTTGGGTTGGAAGGGACATTTAAAGGTCATCTAGTTCAACCCCCCTGCAAGAAGCAGGGACATCCCCAACTAGATCAGGTTGCTTAGAGCCCCATCTAACCTGGCCTTGAATGTTTCCAGGGATGAGGCATCCACCACCTCTCTGGGCAACCTGTTCCAGTGTTTCACCACACTTATTGTAAACAATTTTTTCCCAATATCCAATCTGAATCTGCTTCCTTCTATTTTAAAACCATTACCCCTTGCAGCCTTAGATGTCTAAAAGGGAAACAAGTTGCTTAACAGCTCTTCTCAAATTTAGCCCCACATGGCTGAGTAGAGGATATGGTCCTTTAAGTTTTTTGGACAGGTTTTTGCTTGAGGTTGTAAAAGTTATTGCCAGTGTGATTTTGGTTTGCCTCCTACTATCTGAGATCTGCTGATCACTTTACCTCTAACATGAATGACTATCTTTCAATCATATTTTTAATACATTTTTGTCCTTATGTATTAGAAAATTAAGTGCTAGACATGCAATTACAGAAAGCAAGGCATAACAAAATCTTTAAAAAGTACTTACATTTGGATTCTTAGAAAGGACAAGATTTTATAATCTGGTGAGCGCTTCTTCACTTCAGGGATTTGCTGAAAATCAGGGATTACTGCATCCTCCCAGTGTTAGTCATCAATCCTTATAGATATCTCTAGGGTTACACCCACATAGTAGGGACAGTTTTAAGTGTCTCCAATAAAAATGTAAATATCAGCCAAACAATTTCTGCAGACTACAAATGGTGGTGACAATGAGCCCCCTCCTTGCCTCAGCCGTTTCTCCCAACCTCTTCAATGCTGCCAGACTCCTTCTGGCTTCATATAAGAGTAATTCTACAGAAAGATGTTGGTGTGATCAAAGAAACTTGCATCATGCAGGAAGGACTAGAGCAATACATCTGTGTTGCTAATGGCCAAGGCAACATCCAAGTTTTAGCTACCTTGCCACCTAATACAAGGGACTTCAACTAGTGTCACCGGGCAGTGGAAGACTCTACGTTCACACCCAGATACACATGCACACACACCACACAAACCTATCCTTTCCCCATCACTTCTAGGATGGAACACATCTAACAACACACATCTACATTAACAAAACTATTGGAAAGTAAAGATTAATACCATAGATATCTTCTGGGGTAAATAAGTACACAGTTTTTGAACAATTCTTGCATGGTAATATTATTTTGAATACATCCTACATATTTCCCTTTTAAACAGACAGGGATAAAATCTCTTGGATTTTATTGAAAGGACCAGGATTTTACTTTGAGATTTTCCATGTTAATGTTGATGCAGCATGATTCTGTGTGATCTGAAGAAAAGCTCACACTGTTGATTTCTGGTGTGAATGTTACTATTAGAGTTGCTTGGAAATATCATTTTGATTTAAAGTGGAATTTCACATTTTGGTGATTTTTTCAATTTTGATTTTTTCATTGGAAAAGCAAACGGACCCAAAATTTGGTTCTTTTCCGCCAAATTTTCTGATTTCAACTTCTGTTCAGAGCAGTGTAAGAAAATGGAGACAGCACTTTACTAATATAGTTAAACACAGAAATAGACCTTAAAGAGCTCATATTTTAAAATAACAATTACAGTTTTGTTACAATTACTAGATTTTCATCAGGATATCAGGAGCTCACAACTGGCAAATAATATCAAAACGGAGGCTGAAGCCAAACCCCTCCCTTGGCAAAAGGAAAGCAAACTGCAGTAGACTCTACCAGAGTCAGAAGAGCAGGTCTGCAGCTTGCAGTGCTCCTTGAAGTAGTGCAGCATTCTGCAGTCTCCCTCTGGATGGGAAGATCCCTGGGGTGAAAGAGGCATTTTAAAGACTATCTTGTGGATAGTCTTTAAAAAAGCGAAAGCTGATCACGTTCTTTGAACGTTCTCATTCAATTCAGGACAAAACCTTTTTACTGGAACAAGCAGAGAAGAGCTACATGAACACTAAGCAGTTCCTTCCTTCCTTTCCGTCTCCTAGTACGATGTGCATTTCGGGTACATTTCACACACAGTAGTTCTCATGTTCATTGTGGTAGAGTGTATTTTTTTTTTTGAAGATCCATTTCTTAGGCATATTATTAGATTTCTAAACTCTCATCTGAAATGTCCTTTGTCTTATTTTATTGTAACAGAACATGCCATGGACCTGAATCCTATTGCTGGCTGAGCCTCCTTTGCACACTGCAGATGTTTTAACTAGGTGTTTTGAAAAGGATTCCTTACTCTCTCATTCTGTATCTGCTTTGTGTCATTTAGACATAGCACAATTAAGAGTTACGAACAGAGATGTTTTACATTTCCAGTTTCCAGCTGCAAGGCTCAGTATATAGAGATACTAACTGTAAGATCACGCAACCTTTGTCTTAATTGGGTAAACAGGGTGTTTGGAGTATCACACAGCAGGGCCAGGCTAATTAAATATTGTTCAGGTTTCTCACTGGGGAGTTTATGCAACCACTGAACTATAAGCTGCACTGTTGCAGCTTAGAAACCATGTAATTAAGGTAGATATTTTGGGGAACGACTGCCCTTCCTTTCCTAAAGAAATGTAATCAACCTGCGGCGTTTTGTTGAGATGGAGTAAAGACAATCTGCCTGATCCAAGCTGTTGGAAGAAAACTGCTGCAAATATAGATGTTTTTGAAGAAGCGAGTGAATTTTTAACTTACCAGATATTCAAATGACAGCCTTTTGAATAAGCACATTTAAAACTGTCATTTTGGGCTAAATTGCCATAGGTGAGTGAATTTCATCACTCACCTCAGTTGTATTTCTCTATGCCTGTGCTAGGAACCCTCAATCCCACTCTTAGGCTGGAGAACTCTGGGAAGATTCACAACTGTATTATCATGCAGCGGCAGATATGGCTGTGCTAGATGTTCATACAGGAGGACAGAGGCAACAACAGAGATCAACTCCTTCCTACAAGAACAGAAACAGGAAACAAGAGGGCCACCAAAGGTAAGATCGAGAGAATAAGCACTTCTAGTGATATGGGGTTCTTCACTGCCTCACATATGTCACTCTGCAGGTTTTTCCTGGCCTTACTACTTCAGATAAGATAACTGAACATACAGGAGAAAGACCAAGAATACCAGACTGAAGGCCTTGACAAGAAACCCTCCCATGCTGAGACATTTAAGCTACAATTGAACTACAGAACTCATAAAAACATCCCAGCTGCTCAGGTATGTGAGCATCCTCCAGCTGCATTCCCTGTGCGGACTGGCATGCTCACCATCTCATCCTGCTTCCCAGTTCTCCCCTTCTGTGTTTAAAGTCATTTGTGCATGCTCCAGCAGGTTCTCCAGACCGCATGATCTGGGACTACAGATACACAGTAGAAAGTGCCTCTGGTGCAGTTTAGGTGTAGCTTTACAGACTGATGTGGCCCTTGAGGCCAAGCCACAGCCAACACTGTAAGTGAGATCCCGTGGGCCTAAACTGGGGCGCAGACCTTCCTCACCCTTAAGTGGACAATATTTTGACAGTAAATCTGAATCATAATGATGCACATAAGCCCACCGATGTGAGGATGTCTCTCCCTTTCCCATTCTCTTTTTCCTATTACTGACTTGCTCACTGATTTTAATGCTCCTATTGCTAATTGATTTCGATGTCGGAACCTCACTTCAGAAGACAATCAAATGAAATGGGCATAAATGGTTGAAAAGAAGGTAGCAGAAGCCTTGATGAACCAAGCCTAAAGTACCTGAGCAGACTTCAGATGACCAAATTTTGAGATGGGACTTTACAAAACAAGCATACATATTTTTAATACAGCAGCAGAGTGTTCATAGAAAAAGAGGTTTCTTGAAAGAAATGATCTTAGGAAGTGTTATATGACAGAGATCTTTTAAGACAGGTCATTTGAGGCTTCCTCAACGTTATCATTATGTAGGCTTATCTGTGCTGAGTGCTAAATGTGGACAGTAGAAACAAATTTAACTTACCAGCTAGAGTAACTCCCAGATAAGTAGATACAAGATCTGAAAGAAACATCTGTATTTATAGGTTTTTCCTTTGCCTTTGCATATGGTTCTCTCCAGGGCTCTGTAACAGCTTTATCTCAGATCAGGCAGGTGGGAAAAAAGCAGGACAAGAGGGCACCCATTCCATGTTTAAGCTGTCAGAGCTTGATATGGCACTGAAGGATAAGTCATAGAGGCCAAGCTCATAGCACGTCAACTCCTTGCAGTATTCATTGGAAATATCATGCCACAAATAAGATAAATTTCTGTTTGAACATACTGAAAATTGCTAATTTATTAATTTTAGCAATAGAGAACAAAGGATGCATATCTAAATACGTAGAATAGCTTCTCAGTTTCCACATTCAGATGCCTCCCAAGAGTACATTGCCATAAGACCTGAATGCACATTATTCTCCCTTCCCTCAACGAGAGAGCCAGTTGGAAAAAAAAAACCTGAGTGCTTGGCTGTGGAGACGGCCATGCAGTGCTCTAACTGATCCACCGGTCTGGATGCTTTGCAGGGCAAGACTGTGGGTCCTATCACACGGCATGTATCTGCTCCAGAGTTCAGATGCATCCTCGGGATGCTTCAACTCTGTTCTCAAAGGGGCTTAATCGTGATGATTCTCAGGTGACTCTTAGAATAGAAACAAAAAGCCAAAATTGTATGATGAAGTTTCACAGTACTTATGAATGGCTAAGGGCCTGAGAGTAAGAGTCACCCAGACAACATAGTAGGTGCGGGGATGCTTAAGCTGTTCAACAGGACATACTGAAGTCCTGCCTCTCCCCAAATTTAGGCATCTTTGTATAGGTCTGAGTTAGGTGCCAGCATAGCATTAGTGTTCACAGCCTGTGCTTTGGTGTCTGAATGTTCCTTTGGGAAATAATTGCTATTCCATTCTTCTATTTTAACACATGCCCTGAGAAAAATGAAATGTAGATGCCTAACGAGTTCTGGAAGCTGAACTTAAATCCTTTACAGGTCTCACAGGCAATGAGAGGCAGAGGAAGTCCTTGAACTTGTCTTGTGTGAGTGCAGGGGAGCATCTTAGCTAACCTGTAGACACTTTACCTTTACTCACTGAGGATGATGACCTAATGGGACAGCCATGGAGGCTCCTAAACAGAAAAGGGGAAAAAACCAACAGGATAATTTGCCTATAGCAATTTCAGAACTATCAATGATCAATTTTATGGCTGCAAGAGAAAATCTGGAAAAGAGAATGCAGTGATTGACAACCAGACCAAAAGTGATGATAGTACCAAACAGAAATTAACATAAATTGTAGCATTAATTAACAGAATGTAACAGAAATTAAAGGTTTTTAGTAAAGGCACATCTTCATCTGCACTTGAAGCAACTAGCAAATGAAAAAACAGTAAATTTTATTACAGTTATTGTTGTTGTTGATCATGTTTTTGTTCTCCTTAATAATTTCTCAGTTCTTATTCAAAGCAAACCTCAAGGCTAGTCTACATAGGAGACCACAAGCCAAATTATGATCCCAGTCCAGTGTGAGTCTGCTTTATTTGCCTCTGGTAGACAGACTTCAAGTCAATTTTGAGATAACTATATGAGTTAATCTGAGCCAAAACGACAACACAAATGCTTTCAGTGAGATCTACAGCACCCTGCAACCCTGAAGTCCAGATTCACCTGGAAAAGTTGCTTTGCCTGGTGATCTCACATGCATTTAGATCACCGTAAAAAAAAACCTGCTCTTGCTAACCTAAATCTAGCTAATGCATAGTCTGGTAGTTGAGGGAAGATTTTCCTCTGATATTTTACTTTTAGAACACATCTGTCTGCCCTTGAATTAGTTTGCTTTCTGAACCGTAATCTCTCTTTTATCTGGAGAATACCTGAAATGTCCTTCAGCTTTAGCAGTGTATCTTGAATCCAGCAGAGATTTCTTAATACACAGAACAGATGAGAATTTGTTTCTAGCCATTTATTATACCTGGAGCATACCTCAACATTCCCTTGACATTTCCTGTTTTGCTGACTCGAAGTATTAACAGAGAGTAGCAAAAGAAATACAAGTAATCTGAGCTGTTCTGAGACTCCAGATCCTTAAAGCAAGAAGTTCCTCCAGCTTGGAAATAATGTGAACTTTGCATATGTTGTCCACTACTGCTGGAAACAGAGTTACAGTACGAAAAATAATTGCCTGTAGGGGTGTTAGGTATGTGTTCAACAACTGGAGATCACAACGTGGTTAGTGTGAAATTCATGGAAAATTTGTATTTTTGTTTTTAATTTTCCCAGAACTTACAAAAACATTTTTGCTAAGTTACTGCATTTTTGAATGCCATTTTGAGAGTGTGCCTACACTTCCCAACATGTTTTCCAATTGAATTTTGAATGTATTTCAAAATTTTGTTTCAATAGAGATGAAAAAAATCCAGTAACAACAAATACAGATGAATTCTGAAAAATGCGCTGAGCTTGTCTAAGCAGAACCATTGCTATGAAAGTTAGAAAGGGTGAGGAACAAGATTAGATCGAGTAGGGAGTTCTTACTGCTGGTGAAAAAAAAAAAAGCAGTATGCAAAGAGACCAAAGGACGATTTTGCAATAAAAAAATAAATATGCAAGCAGCTGCTATCAACACTGACAGAAATTACATGCCAGCCTAAGTGGGATTTTCAAAGGCACTCGGCACTGGTTTAATTGACTTTCTGCTGCAATGTATTGGTCTTTTTTTTTCTGGTGAGGTTAGCTGAAACAACACTTCTGAAAACACCACCCTGAAATCACTCCTACCTCTCCGGCTCCTTAATTCTGGAAAATATCCGCACCATCTTTACAATAAAAACTTCAAGATGGAAAATGTTCCTTTGCTGTGTGACCTCACAGCAGCAACTGTGCTGATACAAGAGTGGGGTTTTTTTTAGAAGTTGGCCTCATGGGTCATTCCCTCTCTGCCTCTCCAGCAGATGCATTTAACTTTGCTTCAGCTAAAGCCTGTGAGCAGAGCCCATTGGGCTGAGACTCTGGACTGGAAGAGAGTTATTCATCACTGACAGAAGAAAACATGTGCAGCTGAGCTGAAATTGAGAATCGAGTTTCATTTTCTCTTTTCTTTGCCCCTCTAAGCTAGTTCTGACCTGACCTCATCCCCTCAGGGTGCCACACAGTCTCTGCCTTCTCCTCTTCAGCCATGTGGTGGTCCAGCAGAGATGCAACTCTTGGGCAAAGCCAGCTGCTTCCCAGTTGCTCGAGATATCCAGTGTCCCAGTGGAAGGGAGGAGACGTGGGCTGTTGAAGGAGGCATGCTAGCAGAGATGTGGGCAGATTTACAACCATGTAACTTTTTTTTTTTTTTTTTGTGGGAATGGGCACTATTAGGATTTTGACTTTCCCACCAAGCATTCCCCTTCCAAACCATGTACAACCAGACCACTCGCCTTATCCCATCCCCATGTATAACAGCTACCACTCAGCATACCCCTTGGTGTGGGAAAACAAATGAAGGATGCCAGATATAAGGACCCACGAGAAGCAGGAGCACTGAGTGAAATCCTTGATTATGTTACTGTACACTGTAGAAGGGCTTGATTGAAACGTGCATCAGCTGCATGGGGTGGTGAGGGAGTAACTCGGCCATCTTCAACAGTTGTGGCAGCAGACATACTGTTTCCCAGATTGTGGGAACTCTCTGAAGCTGAATGCCACCCGGCCCTGTGCTTCACACATCAGCAGCCCTGGGTCCATACACCTCCAGCAGATCTCCTCGCGAAATTCAGCTTTAATTTCCCTCCGAGTAGGATGACGCCACTGCAACGTGAGCAGGCGTTCAGCTCCCTGCTCCAGAGCAGACAGGTGAGGGTAAGGACTCTTTTCCTCTGAAACAACGAGAGGGAAGAGCCTCATGTCTTTCATTCCCTTCCTGAATTTAAGAACGGCAGAAAGCCAAGGAACAGCATGGTGTGCGCACCTAGGCAAACTGCAGCTGAGGGATATAATTTTCTAGTCTTCAGAGCAGCCCTTCACACCAGCCTAGGAGACTGCAGCTCAGCAGCTGGTAACAGTGTTTTCTCAAATACTCACCGGCGTAAAACCACGCACTCTTCATTTAAGCTCACACTCACAGAAATAGTACTAATACAGAGCTTTCAATTTTTTTTTTCCATTTTAAAAAGAAGAAACACACACATTTTGATTCTGGTAATATGTGAATTCTTTTTTCACACCCGCACCTCTGAAACTGCGGTTAGCAACAGCGTGATTTCACATTCAATACTTCTCTCTTAGAGTTTCCTTTTACCGTCTATGTAATGAATTAGTGCTTTTTTCTCCATTTTCTAAGAGAAGAGAGCATTCTTAAGGAGAGCTTAAAATTGAAATGAAAAAAAAAACCCTTCCTCTGTCCTACTCCCCAAATCTAATAGTGAAAATTTATTCTGTTTTAGTGCAACAGGGAGGTATTGTGATGATGTTACCAGGGATGCTCATGATGTTGCATAAAATTAGAGATACATTACTAATTCTAACCTTAAGAAGAAACACTTATAAAATCATCACAAACTTGTCATACAGGGTGAATCCTGGAAAAATAATTTAAAATATTTTAAATTTCTCCTTGAGTGAAAACCAAAAAATGCCTTAATTTAAACCTGTGACTGATTCATATTCAGAAAATAAGCAGCTTTTGTCCACAGGGATGTCATGACTTCTGTGCTGCTGTAGCTTCCTGCATGTAGGCTGTTGAAAACGTGGCCCACCTAGTACAAAGAATTAAGGTGAAGGAATAACTGCATCAAGAAATCAATTGCACCATTATAGAATACATGGGGATGCCTAAAGGCCAAGTTTCTTAAGGTTAATGTATAAGGATCAGAGCTGGGCACAAAAGCAAATCAATCGAGAGGTATCAAATATAATAAGTTACCAGTGCTGAAAGTAACAAATTGACTCTGACTTGTGCAAGTAGTCCACACCATATGCCTTTCCATTCGAATGTTTCAGCGAACTGCTTGAGTGAATAAATTAATTGCACCATCATGAGGAAACACACACGGAATCTGCTTTACCGCAAGGCAGAATGTAACTCGGTAGGTGACCCAAATGGATGAGCAACAGAGCTGTGGGGAGCTTTAGCGGAGTTCTTGGAAAGCCACCGTATTTGCCGCAACAGTAATTAGACAAGAGCTGGCAAGAGCTGATGGTGGTGCAGTTTTAAATAAAATTTGGTATTTGTTAAAATGCTTTGGATAACGGTTGATACTCTTTGCTCAATATTCTTCATTGTTCCAACAGCCCTGAAAGAGGAGTTGCGAGAAGTCCGAAAAAGTTCCCATAGCAACAGCAAGGAGACGGGACTATTTTTCTCCTAGCCCTCAGCAAACAGAGACGACATGCAACTGTGGTAGATCAGGCCTTCTTGTGCTGGGTGGACCTCCTCCGTTTTGCAATTTCACACAAAAAAAGAGATGACTGCCTTTTCTGTTAAAATTATATTATCTTCCCTCTAAGGAGGACAAATAACCTCTTTTTATCCTCAGGAACAAGAACGATTGGCACGCATGCACATCCTAGACCGCAAATAAGGGCAGTGATGAGGCTTGATGACCACCTCCTCATGGAAACTCCCTGAAATCCACACCTAAGCAGGTGGGGTCCACCTGCCCGTGAGCCCCAGTTTTGCTCCCAGCCCTTGGAATATTCCCAAGGGGCTTCATGTCCCTGCAGGGACTCCAGGGTACTGTACAGCCCTCTTGCTGCTGCCGCCATCAGCAGCAGGTGAATTCTCCAGAAGATTCCCTGTGTGTGGACTTACCCTTTTATATAGAAACAGAGATGATGGGCCAGGCTACAAGGGGAAGTGAAATGGCCTACTTGAACCTTCTCAGCTTAAGATAAGCCTACCCAATCTTTTGTAGTTGCCTTCAGGAACTTAAAGGCTAATCACAAAATCTGCAAAAGTCATCAGAATGGTCCTGAGGTTCACACACTTCTCTGGGAATTATGAATGATCTGTTTAAAGCAGGGTTTTATGCACCAGAGTAGCAATACTTTCTAACGCAGATGTGTTGTAACAACAGAAAGCAGAGAACCAGCAATTTGCGCACCCGTACTCTGAAAAAGTCTTTCAGAATATCTGGCCTCTATTATTTCAGGATCTCCCAGGACACATAAACAAATTACACCCTTCTTAAGAGCAAAATTTACAAAAAATGCAAATGTATTTATTACAACTCACATGATCTATATGCACTGCATCTACACTCAGGCATTAGAGGTGTCTTCAGCACTCTAATGCAATGAAATATTTCCTACTTCATTTTCACTGTTATCCAGAGAGATCATTGATTTAATCAACTTTTTCATTAACTAGGCACAGTTTCTGCTTACTTGTTATGTCAGTTTTTGCAGCTCTTCCCTCATCCAATACTTCCAACCGATTCCTTACATCAAAAGGACTTTTTTTTTTTGTTGGAGTTCTCAGCAGCTCAGAATTGTGTTCACAACCCTAGTACGAATTCTGACACATCAAAATGTAAGACACAGTTGGTCCCAGTATGTGCCAGATTGGTGCATACGAGCCTATTCTGACTAGGGGCTGTAACTATGTCTACACAAAGTCTTTTGCCCGCATAGCTTTGGGTTTTTTTTTTCACCATGCTAACCGGTACAACCGGTAGATCAGGCCCTGACTCAAGTGCAAAGGAGACGGCAAAGCAGTAAGAGACCCCTGTGCCCTGGGGGTTTCCCTGCCACCCGCACTCCCACTGTGGTTCTGGCCGGAGGGGCTGCTGCGAAACCCCTGTGGGGAGAGGTCGACATCAAAGGCTGGTGCCTGTTGGAACCGCCTGACAATGCCGAGGGGTTTCCTTGGTGCAGTTGTGCAAGCCTTTGAGGGTTTGTCCAGAGTTTCTTGCCAACATGGAAAAAAGAACAAAGACTTAGAGGAAAAATTGATTGTAAAAAAAAATGATTTTCTGCTCTCAGAAACAGAAAGTTATTTTAAAATGCCCTTTGTTTTAAAATTCTAAAAAATTAAACATGAGAAATATTTTGTGGATTTTTTTTCATTTTGAAAAGAAATTCTTTTTTTCTTTAAAAAGCTCTGATGAATTTTCAGCCGTGTGAGACTTTACTTGAAACTCATTCCTCTACGAAGGTGCTGGCTTGTCAGTTTAGACAGCTGAAATTTGAACAGTATAGGGCCAACAAAATGTACTTTTCAAAGAAAGTTCTAGCACCTACAACTACCAGGCAGCTATCGATACTGAAATATTCTTTTATACAGAGTTAGGGAAACGTTTGCTGTCATATACAGCAGTAACTTCATTAGTAAATAGTCACAGCGGTGCTCTTTGTGTAAAAAGCAAGCCAGTACCATCATTCTTTCTCCTTGATTTTAAACGCCGACGTTATAGATTAGAAACGATTAAAAAAATGAAGAAGTCAATGTATTAGCTAACAAATTTCAGGGAAGTTCACAAGAGCTAAACCAGGCTGCAGAGCGCAGAGTCCTCCCCCCACCTTGTTATTTCCGTGTCCTCAAACAAGGGTGCTGAGAAGAGCACAAGCACTGCCGCCCCCTCCCCCCAAAATAATTGAGCATGCCCTCAGCTCCCATAAAGCCAGCCGATACGATCCCGAGGGAGGTAGAAATTCCCATAAAAGGATCATTCCAAATCCCCGGGATAAGTTTATTTGGCATGCTATTCAAGCAAAAGGAGCCTTGCAATTGTTTTCCTTGACCTTTTAACCCGCTTTTCTTATCCCAACAGAGGTCAAAGGGCAAGAACCAGGCTCCCCTCCCCCAGCTCCTCCCTGCCCCGGCCCCCCGCACCCCCGCCCCCCGCCCCCAGCACACCCAGGCTCAAAGGGAAGAGTTTAACCCAGGCAGCCAGGAACAGATGTCTGCAAGGCAAGGGCTGAGGGAGGGAAGGGAAAGGAAGTGTAGGAAAGGTGACTGGAAGCTGGTGTTTATGTAACTGATCATTGAGCCTGGGAAGGAGAGAAAAATCGAAGAAAGTTTTCCTGCAGGCAAAGGAAAGTAATGGGGATTAGGGCACTTGGTGTATCAATGCCGATATAATAGTATTTTTTCCTCTGCGAGTATCAGTGGGTCAAATCTTTGCAATGCTTCAAGAGATTGCATCTGACTCCCCGCCACTCTCCAGGAGGCAGAGGAGAGGGGATTTCATCACGTTTGCATTCCCTTACAGAAGCCAGAAATAATCCTGCACTCTGTTTACATCCTCGAGCACCCTCAGATTCAGCTCTCGGTGGAGCTGCAAACCCCTGAAGAGGATGAGAAAGGCTGCTCTGACAAGGGGGCAACCCCCAAAACGGCCTCGCCGTTGGAGCAGCCCTGATGACAACCCCTCATCTGGGTGAGGCCGAACCCGCGGGGCCTGCCTCAAGGACGTGGTGCCATGCACGCACCTTCCCTGCTACCGGTGACGGGGGACAAAATGGAGGCACCAGGCAGTAGCTGAGGTGGCTGGAAGGGCTCCCAAGCGCTGAAAGGGGCCAAGGGGTGCCAGCACCATTTGCTGGTACCAGAAGCTGGGGCTGTGTGTGGGCTGGCCTGTGCTTGGCCCTGGCCCTTCCTGGCCGCCGGCTCAGCACCAAAAAGCCACAGCCCCTCCCTCCACGTTCGCCGGCCGGGCTGCCCACGCCAGAACCCTCGGGCTGTTTCCCTCCCCAGCGGAAGGCTCAGGCCCAGCGGGCCGGGCGGGGAGTGCCCCTCTCTTCGAGGGTTGTCGGTACCCGCCCGGCGCGGCGGCAGCCGGCGCTGACCTCCCCACAAAGAGCAGGTTCACCCCGCCGCCCCTCCTCCACCCCGCCGGGCGGCAGCACGTGACCCCGCCGGGCGGCGCGCGGGGGCGGGGGGGGTGGGGGGGATGGGGAGTGGGGGAGGGGCCGCCCTTTCCCCCCTTCGCCCTCCCCCTCCCCCTTCCCTCCCCACCCCCGACCCGGCTGGTGGAGGATGGAATGTGGTTTTTTTTTTTCAACCAGACTTGGCTAAATTTACAGTTTCCTTTTTGCGGGTGGTGTTAAAACACGCCGTCGGGAAGCCAGGGACCGGCATCCCCCCCATCCCGCCCCGGCCCGGCCTCGGAGAAATTAAAATAACACCTTAAAAAAAAAGAAAAAGAAAAAAAATAAAAAGAGGAGCCACTTGGGGCTGAGGTCTCTCGGGGGTGGGGGAGGGGGAGGCGGCCGCCATCTTCCTTGCCCGCCCAGCCGCAGGGTGTCCCCGTAACCCCGCACCCCTCGCTCGGCAGTGGGGAGGGTTTGTGGGTGGCCGGGAAGATTTTACGAAAATAAAGGCGAAAACGGGTGAGGGGGTGGGCTGTAACCCCCTTCACGCCTTCGAGGCCGGGTTCTGCGGGCGCCCCGGAGTCCCCTCAAAGCCTGAGCCCCATCTCCCACCATGGCACGGGCCTGCCTGTCGCAGGTCAAGCCCAAATTTGGGTTTTCCTATGAAATGTTCAGACAGCTCATGCTGAGGGGTAGTTAGCGTACGGGAGCATCGCTGTAAATCTCCTTACTTTGGTTCAAAACCAAACCGAAACAGATGATCACGCGTGTTTCTGTAACCAGCAGCTCCTTCTGCTCGCCAGTAACTTCTCGCTCACACTGTGGGCGCTGCAAAAATGGTCCATTTTGAAGCCAAGAAAGCTATGCATTCAATAGGTCACACTTAGGTTCACAAAATGCTGCTTATGTGTTTGAGTATTTCCTTCTAAATTTTCGAGCAGAATAAGGAGGTGGGGAAAAGGGAAGATGCTCTAGAAACTTTGATTTGAGGGGTGGGAGGCAGCCCATGAATGCCCCTCCAGTCTGGATGGCGATGGTGCGTAGGTACTGCATTGCTTTGTGTGCCGCGAACAGGGCAAATCCCTCACGGGACAGCTTCCCTTGAATTATTTGGGGATTTTAGGCAGTAGGAGCTTGAAAGCGTTTGGACCACATGAAGTCCAATCCTTTTCTCAACAGATCACATCAAGGACTGTAGCCTGTTTTCCTCTGAGGTGACTCCTCTGACGCACAGCTGTGAAACAGCCATCTTGCCCTCCTTATGCTGGTTGCCCTGTGCAGTAACCAAAATCTGTGAACCCTACTCATCTTTTCTGCCCTATGACCTTCCATGTCAGCCCAGAAGGAGCTGGCAGAAGAAACAGTGCGCTGAGCTGCCCATCATCATGGGACCTTCTGGGAGTGATATGGCTGTATTGCCCTCTGCAACCTCAGTCAAAACAAAAAAAGGAATAGAATTTCTTTGTGATACCAGTGCATCATCTCTTGTCTTTCCTGATTTTTTTTTCCTAAGTATTTACTAAACTAAAACAAAAACCAAAAAAAAAAAAAAAGAAAATAAAAGAAAAAAAGCCAAATGCTGCCTGGCGTGAACAGCTTCAAGGAGGTCTCTCTGGAGACCCTGGGACAGATTATACAGCAAACTCAACGATAGTATGAAGCTGTGCTGCAAGAGTGTGCTGTGAAACTCGTTCCAAGGGTAAAAGTCAGACTGATGTGAGTGATGTGGTATTTCATGGGGATGTGAAATGAAGATACACACAGAGGGCCAGTTTCTCTGCTGACCTAATCTAATGCCATTCCAGTAATCTCAGAAAATTGCACTGATTAATACAAGAAGTGGCTCTCATCCTGGAACGATGAGAGCAGTATTTCAGCAAAAGCAAGTAAAGAGGACTGTAAAGTTTATGTTTGGTGTAAACTGATGTTTACTTAAAACAATAATCATGTTACTAATTGGCATAGGATCAGCTCAGCCCGTGAGAAGTTACCAGTGTGACTGAAAAGCTTTTGGAATCAGCTTTGAGTGTTAGAGTGGCACTAGTGGAAAAATGTTAACATCTACCCCTTTTCTTACTAATTTAAACTTGCTATGCAGCTTAAAACCCAACTTGCATCGCAGCTGAATTTGGCAAGTTAGATTTTGCTGGGCTGTTTTAACACATTTTGAGAGTCCTAAATATAGTTCTAGTGTATCAACTCTTTCAAAGAAGAAAATAAGGAAAAGCAAAGCTTTTTTGTGTTCTTGAGAAAACTGAAATGGCTATCATGAGTCTAGCATTCATATTATACATTCTGATAAACCATCTTTTGTGGAAATAATTATTAAAACATATTTTTATTTTTATAGACTGTTTGATTTCTTTTGCTGCTGGAGGTATGTTGCCCAGTCTGTTGTCTGAAAGAAACTCATGACAAAATGGGCAAACTGACAGGAAAATAAGACCTAATGATGGAAAAAATCCAAATGGAAAGCCTGCTGCAATTTGACAAGGATCCGCCAGAATCACTGGACACATTACAAACACCACTAATGCTTGCAATCTCAAATAAAGTCATAAAATACTTTTTATTTAAAAGGCTGTTGAAAATTCATCGTATAGCTAAACAAAATACAACTATTCTATCCTGGATTGTTTGAGATTTTATTATTCAGTTTGCCTCACTAATGCATATGCAGTGTTGTTTATGTAAACTAGAATATCAATAAGCTTCAGTTTTTGCCTAGGATTTTTTTTCTGAGCAGTTACTGTGTAAGGGAATGAAGCGTGGTGGCCAGAACCACAGGGTCCTAGGCATTCTCTCTCTGCTTAAGTAAAATAAAGTACTCTGGGCAGGATATCAGGAAAACTAAAAAGATAAATATGCCGTTGTATTAGTTATGCTTATAGATCAAATTGTGTTTGTATGCATGTATACGTAAGCATGTACTGCCATATGTGTTAAGATATTCAGGTCAGTAAAGAACTTTCCTGCTACACTGGAAGAGGCAAGTGCTTCACATTTGGTACTGGAAATTGCCTGAGAGCAGAAGACAGAAGCCTTCCCAGTAGCTGATCTCTGTTTTTAAAAATATGTCAATTGCTAATCCTTTTAAATGGGAAATGTTTTTGCCACAGGGGAAATACAAGTTCTTTTAAATTCACTGGGCTTGGGACCATAAAATCCATAGTGCCCTTGGTGGGCGTTTATTCTGAGGGAAGGCAAGAAATGTAATTATTATTTTCCCTTTGGGTTTTGTTGTGATGATGTGAGCATCCATAAATAGTTTAAGATCCCATTTATCCTGTAATATTCTGGGTAGTTACGGTGGGATATGCTGAATCATCAGATCCTTTGGCCACCTTGCCATCGTCCTTTTCCCAAATAGCTCCTTGTTTTTAAGGCTATCTTAGCCCATCTCTCCATTTGTCCCCTTACTCCGCATGAGAGAGGTTTTGATTTTATGTTGCCGCAGGCTGTGTATTGCAACTCGTCCGCTTGTATTGACACTGAAACAGAGTATTGAAAAATCGGGGTTCAGCTGGCTCTTGATGTGAACACTGGATAACATGCAGTGGTGCCTGACTTCAAACTATATCCTGAAATCTCACATACAAAAGGTAAACCTAATATTTCACTCTTTTTACGACTGAAATCAAACCCTGCTTGTTTTCAACAAGCATTCCTCATTTTTTCTTTTCAAAGCTATAAGGATTGTTGACCTACTTTTCAGGTGGAAAAAAAGAGACACGGAGGCAGCAAGCTGTTTTGTAATGTACTGTAAAATGATTTCCCTCCACAAGTACATAAACAGTTATTTACATTCATATATGAGTGGCCTTCCAAATCTGAGTATCTCCTTTGATTCCTCAGATGTTGCTTTTAAACGTGAGAGGTCACAGATTTAGGGGAATGCTGCATTTGCTCCTTGAAAAAAACATCTTTAGCATATCTGGTTTTTCCTGCTTATTTGAAAGCAGCTTTGTTGTTGTTTTTCTGGACTTGTCTTTTGGGGAATTCGGACAAGGGCTCGGAGATATATGTGATCCTTCAGCCTTCAGGCCAAGACAAATTTAACCGTTGTGCATTTATGAGACCTATGGGTGTGATCAAGAAGCGGGTTTTCAGAATCAATTAAATGATGGTGTGGTGCACTGGAGAAGGAGGGAGAGGATCTGAATGGAGGCTCTGCGCGGCTGATACCATTTGGAAAGGGTCTCTGCTGCAGAGGATCAGCATCCTGTCATTCGCTGCCTCACACTTCAGTTTCACCCCATCAGTAGAGAAGTCAGAGTCTGGAACGCAATAGCTACTTTCTCAGATTTCCCTCTGACATGCGGTACTGAATGTACCTTCTGTGTCTGAACTGAAAATTTCATCACCTTTTTTATTCTCCTGATTTCACTCTCCCTGTTTTGTTCCTTACATAAAAGAGAAAACACATGCAAGGAAAAGCAGCCAGAAGGTCCCTCAGTCTAGAGGGGGGCTGGGATGTTGTTCAAGACAATTACTCTGGGAGACTGTGTAGCTATGCAATAGCAAAGCCAAAGAAGGAGCCCTGGGGAATTACATCAGCTTTTTTTTTCTCTCCTAAGGGGAAAAATCCTGAATAGCATTATAAGCTGTCTAACTCCAATCAGCAATGTCCTCGTTCACAGCAAAGCATGCAGAATGAACCAAGGGCAGAGCACGCAGAGCTTCTGCAACGCACTGTTTTCAAAAACCAAGGCACATAATTTCCTGTGAAGCCATAAAGAATGGAAGGGATAATATGAAACGCATGCTTTTTCCTGGTAATCCTCTCTGTGCATACTCTGTTTCACCTCCAACCTCCCTTTGTCTCCTTGCTGTCATTCATGACTCAGCACCGCCTTTCATAAAAACCCTGTGCCTCTCTCTAGGTAGATCGGCAGATCTGTTTCCTTTGTCTGCCCACGTAACCTGACTCATCTCTTCTTGGACACTGGCCTTTGCCACTCGCTTCCTGACAGTACAAAACACCACACTGTGTCCCAGAAAAAAAAAAAAAAAAAAAGATTTCCACTCAAGGACATTAATGTTGTGGCATTACTCAGCTAATTGCAATGCTAACCGAGCGGCAGGTTGCAGCCAGGCCAGGAGCTAGTCATGTCTCCCAGGGCCCTGCAAGAGGGCTGCTTGCTGAACGGTGCTTCAGCCCCTGCTAAAAGCCCAGTCCTGCTTCCTGCAGGGTTGTGCCACCTGCACGGCTGGACATAAAAGCCAAAACCCCCTTCATCTTTCCCACTGTGCAGTGGCAGCACCCACTGCTAGTGCTTTCTCTTGCTTCCACATCACTTGGAGCGCTGTCTCTGCAGGGCAGACATTTTGCTTCGCTTTGTGCGAAGCACCCCCCTCCCCCAGCCTGTGACGATAACAAGAGATTTAAGCAGTTGTCAGCCTAATGGTTCTGACATGCAGGCAAAATGAAATAACTCAGAGTGGAGCTGGCAACCAGGAAACTTCAGAAACAAATTGATCTGGCAAGGAGTTTTCATTATGCTTCAGGGAACAGGTTGATCTGACAAAAATAGAAGTTGGCAAATAGATTACCTCTTGGAAAACAGCACACCGAGGTGGTACAGCGAGATGAAGGGTGGTGTCTGATCTGGCTCCAGGAGGTGAAGTTGGCTGGCCCGGTGGGAATGAGATTGAGCCCTCTTTGGAACAGAGATTTTGTCATTTGCGTGTTTTCATAAAGCACGGTGCAGGCTCGCAGCTTTCTCCCGCGGCTCTTGTTGCAGTCAGGAGGCTGTGCCAGTGCACATCAGCCCTGACTTTCTGCAGCTCGCTCTGCTCTCGCTCAACACCATCATGGTGTCTGTGGGCTTCTGACCTTTCCTCCCTCTTTCTCCTGTGCCTCTGTTCCACCTTGGTGTCCCTCCTGAACGTGGCCAGGGAAGGTGAGGAGCCCTGGAGGAGATTTTGCCCAAATTGCCCAATTGTGGTAGCTGCTGTCACAGGTACCATATTGTTTTCATGCCTGCAAAGCATCCAGATGTTTAATGCTGGGAGAGAAGAAGCTGTTGGTAACCTGATATAGAATCATAGAATGGTTAGAGTTGGAAGGGACCTTCAAAGGTCATCTAGTCCAACCCCCCTGCAAGGAGCAGGGACATCCCTGACTAGATCAGGTTGCTCAGAGCCTCATCCAGCCTGGCCTTGAACGTTTCCAGGGATGGGGCCTCCACCACCTCTCTGGGAAACCTGTTCCAGTGTTCTACAACTCGCATTGTAAAAAATTTTTCCTAATATCCAATCTAAATCTACCTCCCTTTATTTTAAAACTGTTACCCCTCGTCCTATCACAACAGGCCCTACTGAACAGCCTCTCCCCATCTTTCTTGTAGGCCCCCTTTACGTACTGGAAGACTGCTATAAGGTCTCCCTGGAGCCTCCTCGTCTTCAGGCTGAACAGTCCCAACTCTCTCAGCCTGTCTTCATAGGAAAGGTGCTTCAGCCCTCTTATCATCTTCGTGGCCCTCCTCTGGACCTTCTCCAACTGGTCCATGTCCTTCTTATGTTGTGGGGATATGTAAGCCTCTTGAATTGCTGATGGGTACACTAGGCCTCCAGGATGATGAAAAGATTTTACTGTGCACAAAAATGTTTGGCCATCAGTATCAAACCTGCAAACCATTCATTCTTTGTAAAAAAATATTCCCCTTACATTTCTAGTAATTAAAAATAAATTCTCTGTCTCCACCTGTGAATATAATCTTCCAAAATGTAGTCTGTTCTTTCTGTAAGTTGTTTCTGTCAGCTCTCTCTTGTGGGTTTTTTTTCAATGATTCATCTTTCAGCTACTCACTGTTCCCTTATATGGTCTCCCTGTACGTCTGGGCTTTTTCTTAATGAATGGTATTCTCCATACTCTGTTTTGATGCTTGGTAAGAATAATAACTTCTTACTGTTTTGTAACTGAATAGGCATGAAGGATTTTTTTAAAAAAATAGCCAGTATGACCATAGTAAAAGATAAACAAGGTAATATTTCTGTGATAATTTTTTAATTTCCTATTTTTCCATCTTCAGATTTGTAGGAAAATGTCTGTATGCGCCATGACATAAGTATTTAGCATGTTGCCAAAGTATGTCCAAGGACTTCTGATCAACTTTTGAGACCCAGATTTATTCTTTTTATACAACTTAGCTAAATTGTCTAGTTGACAGTACTTACTCTGTGGAAAATAACATACTGGCTAATTTTTTTTTTTTAAAACCCTTCGTGCCTATACTGTTCTAAAATAGTAAGAAGTTATTATTAGTTTTCATTAATGCACTATAATAAAAATTAGCGCACATCACAGTCAATGCATTGTTGTAGGTCCCTTATTCATAATTTGGGAAGCCCTGTGGGCCCTTACACTTTCGTGCTAGGATGAGAATGTACTTTTTCTAGGAGAATAAGCATTCACAAGGCTGACAGAAGAGTAGTGTAGTAGATTAAACACAGACTATATATAGGTACTCTTGCAATTTTTGCGTTTTCTCCTTTTCTTACTGTCTTTCTGACAATTCCATGGTTTCCTGCTGGCAACCCATCTGTTGCACTTTAAGTTAAGGTAACATGTGAATCTTGCAATAGTTATGAAAGCATTACAAGGAAAAGGTTTATTTTTGATTTTTTTTGTGTGTTATAAAGCAGTTTGGAAAATACACATATAAAAATGCCTAACAGATAATGATGACAAGCTGTTATAATAATAAACACAAACACCTTATTCTGTCAGGAAAAGTTCACAAACGTATTTCGGTTGTGTGCAACTTAGTAATGAGTTGTCCAGGTCAATGACATCTGGATTTTTTTTTGTGTTATACTTATACTTACAAACCAGTCACGGTTCTGAACACTTTAAACTGGTTCTTTTAATTCACATTGTCTTTCACGAATCGACATTGAATGCTACTACATTTTTACCCAAACCATAGTTTATAGAACTCCTCAATAATTTGGGATTGATAATGCAGACTGTAATTAAAGATTTAGAGTTTGAAAGACATTGCAAAAGCTTGGTGAAAAAGATTTAGATTTTATAAGGTAGCTTTGTCTTATCTTCTGTCGTCTTTAAAGCCCAGCCCTGAAGAATCGCTGAATCAAAAAAAGGAACTCTTCATTTTCTCTCTTTCTTCCATTTGTTTTTCTTTCTCCCTTCCCCTTCCCATTCCCCTCTCCTGTTTCCCATTTCTGTTTTCCTTCACTGAAAGTGAAAAAAGTTGCTTTTTATGTAAAAACAAGTATATATCCTTCTTCCTTTCTGACCTGAATAAAGACCAGTAAAAGATTATTCGAGTTAGTTTCTGTAGTATTAGTAGATACAATATAATATGAGTAGGTGGAGGGTGAGCAGATGAGGAAAAAGAAGACAGTCGAGACAATTCTGTGGTGAACTCTACCAGCTGAGAACTGGATGAGCTGGGGGCTCTTTCCATTCTTAAAACACCTCTCCTGAAAAAAAAGAAGAAAGCATGAGAGGTTTAAACAGATACGCGTATTTTTAAATAATTACCTTGATTATTTTCTGTATTCCAATTGTTCATTGCCCAGATCTTTCTAAGATAAAAAGGAAGTGTTTCATCACTGTACTATCTCTCTTGGAAGTTTTTACAGCCCGTTCTTTGCAATATCACTATCATTTTCACATTGCTGGGGAAAAACATTTTGGTTTCCTTTGCTCCAAAATTTTAAAAGTCCGTTTTTCAGAAGCATGAATTTGTGTTTAGTCGTAGGGAGAAGAGAGCCTGAAATGTTATGCTTTCATGAAAATGTGAAGAAAATAATTTTTTTTTTCATTTTGATTCTCCTGCAATTTCTCAGGCAAGTCTCATTGTGTGATTACTGCTACTAACAAAGGACTGAAGCTGTGTGAAAAGAATAAAGCAGGAGGGGAGGGAAGGAAGAGGAGGTGGTTGATTATGAATGTGAAAGCTTTATTTACACATACACATGAACAATCAGCATCTTCGAAAAAAAGAATGCAGAAAAAAGCATACACACATATTTTTTACATTTCTGTATGCATAATGACCCTCTGAAAGAATCCACCAGTTTGGTAATTTTACTCCACAGAGGGTTTGTTATGCTTGTAAAGAGGCAGTATTTTGAAAGACACTATGTTTTTTCTTCTTTATGCTTAGTGCTCGCGAGATTAAGTTGACAGAAGGGATTTTTTTTTTCCTTTAGTCATTCAGCACTCAGCATGATGCAAAGCTGGTTTTGAGGAAGGAAACAGGATAGTTACCCCATTTTCCACAAAGCCTCAACAGATCAGACACAAGACAGGTTAAACATGGTTCCACCGACAGATCTCAGAAGCCCGTAAAGGGAAAACATAAGTGAGCGGAGGTGGAAGTAGAGCAACACGCTGGGCTGCTGTTGTGCTGTCGGAAGCACCTCACCAACCCATTGCTGCCTCCTGATCATCCTGTGCCCACAGATTTGGAGGCTGATCCTCCAGATGGTGGCTGTGATGTCGTATTTAGTGGCCTCTGTCATATTTAGCACATGGCAGCTTCCCCTCAGGTGTCTTTAGCTCTGGGCTAAAGTGGAGTCCTCCAGGGGCTGGTCCTTACAATGCACTTTGTCCTGCAAGTTAGGCAACAGCTGGCAATTGGCAGAAAAGACCACAGTGTGGTGAATTATGATCAGTGACTTTGGTGCATTGTCTAAATCACTCGGCTGAGCAAAGAGAGTGGAATGCTGAGCAATGAGCGTCCATATGGCAGCATGTTAAAATTATTAATAAGAAATAATGAAGATATGGATTATGTCTGTGCATTTTTTTTCTTTTTATTCTGAAGAAACTTCATGTTTTTGCCAGTATTAATGCTGCTTTGTCACTGGTGGTGGTAGGGTGGCTGATGTAGGCTGATGCAGGCCCTTTTAATTAGTACAGTAGTCAAGGCTGGCCATGCATCTATGCCAGCAGCACAACATGAAGCAGCTTAGCATAGGCACTATTTAATGTCAGTTGATCAACATTTTCAGCTTGCATATTAAATGCAAGCCGAAGGAAGAAGATGATTGAGATTAAGAGTTAAAAAAGCCCTGTCACTATTCTCCTTTTGCCCCACAGATTTCCAAAGAATCCCCTCATGAATATATGCTTGGATGCGTATGTGTGGATGTACGGGTGCATGCGTGTGTAGAGGGGTACCCACCTGCCAGACGGATTCTTGCTTCGTTGCTTTTTGCGTTGGGAATTTGGAGGAGACCAAGACAGTTGTTCATTAAATTTGACAGGAGGTCTTTTGGAAAGACCCTTCTTCAACCTGCTTTGGAACCTTTCAAAATTAGGAGGATCAGGCCTGAGCTGGCTCAGGAGCTTGACTTTTGGAAATTTCTGCTAGAGAATGGGGAAGACTGGGGGAGCCAAGACTCAGGGTGCATGTGTGTGTATGCATGTGCGCACGCGTGTGTGTGTGTGCACTCTGGCCTGCGTTTGTCAATATGAGATTTCTCATTAGAGGCAGGCTTCCCTCTGTTCTGCCTGTCTATCTACTTTCACCTTGATTTGTAGTGAGGGCTGGAAGATCCATACATGGGTAATGAGGTGCGGGCAGGTGTTGTGTAGGGCACAGTGCTATCAGTAGAGATGCACTATTAATTTGGTGGGTGTCTGTATAAGGCTGGACAGGCACCTTGTGCTGCTGCTTGCCCGGGGCAGGGTATTGACGTAGGTCCGAGGCAGCCCGTAACCTGTGCACCCATGTCGCAGGACCCTGTTTCAGGGTGTCTAAGGGCAGGCTGTAATTCTTTTGTGCCAAACACCTTGCTAGGCTTCTAGGTAATCCCAGGGCACATTGAGATGTTATTTTTCGATGACTGAGTGCAAGAGGTTTTTCTTGCCCTCAGTTCTTGCAAGCAGCAAGACCAAAGGGCTCTCACTGGGCTGTGCTGGCTGCATTGCATCTCTGGTTTTTTTTGCTCTCCTGTGAGAAACAGTATTTATTTAGAGCAAGCGAAGCTGGAAAAAATCCATTACAATTCCAGTGAAATTTAGCTGTATTGATGTCACTGTTTTAGATATTGTCAAATGTACACTATATTTATTAATTGCTGCATCAGTATGCACAGTTAGGAAGTATGTGGTTAAAATAAAATGAGTTAATATATGTCTTTGTTTAAAAATGCAGTGTTGCTATTGGGATGCAGTTGGAGTTGCATGCATCTCCAGAGGGAATCTACTCTTTTATTTAAAAATGCTTTCTGCACAATATTTTAAGTCTGCTCTATTTATTTATCGAGAATGTTAAAAAATAATATAATGCTGTGTTAGATACAGCAAGTAATCTTTATTTTGAAATTGTTATATTATGGTGAAGACACACGGTACTCTAGTGGTATACAGCAGAATAAAATACATATTATGCAAAATATGCTGTGAAGGGTGTACACTAAGAATCCTAAACGTTTTCTACTGTAATTCCTGTCATGACAAAACATCTCTCTTACTGATGAGGTTTGGATAAATATTTAAAACTGAAATGTTTTCCATGGACAGATGCAGACTCAGTGGCATGAAAATAGTCTATGGACTTGCG
This sequence comes from Chlamydotis macqueenii, assembly GCF_036417535.1. Lineage (NCBI taxonomy): Eukaryota > Metazoa > Chordata > Aves > Otidiformes > Otididae > Chlamydotis > Chlamydotis macqueenii. Next base: position 137,943,631 of record NC_141556.1, read on the forward strand.
AGACTTTGTTGAATTTCATGTTGAAAAAAATCCAACACATGCCAAAATAATCTGAATATTTTGCCTTGACTTTCAAAATTAAACTTTCTGTTTCTTATTTCAAATGGATTTCCTGTCTAGAACTCTGTTTTCATGAAAAAAATGCTCAAAATTGAAATTATGTGTGCAACACTGACAGGATTTTCAGTTCAGTGACAACTGCTTTTTCTGTGCTTGTTCTCGTCTCCTCCCCCAGTGGGTTTTTTAGAATTGCCATCAACTAAAAATATCCATGATATTTGTAGACCTGTGTCTGACTACTCTACTTCACAGATCTTTCCCTTTGCACTGTGTGACTTCCACAGCTATCCCACACTTAAACATTGATTTTCAAAATTTTTATGACTGCCAGTTGTCTGTCTTACCTCCATCACGCTGAGGTACCTTTTCTTTGTATCTTAAATCAAGTGACAGAGTGAGAGCAAACTCTGTGGGAGAAACTTATTTCCATCAGTTTGGTTAGGTTTTCTCTAAAACCCAAGGCTTTGGGTTTTAGATATTGCCCACTGTGAACTGTGCTGTTTCTTGTCACGTTTCCTCATGTGTTTCATAATATCAGCAAGACTGTGATGGTGCCTCCAAAAATATCAGAGGTCCCTTTTCAGTGTTTAAAACACAAGAAACTTTTTTTTTTTTTTTGTGGTTCAAGGACCACTTTCCTTCTTTCCATCTAGAAATGGGGATGGGGGACAGCATTCCCGACTGCTTCAGCTGATGGCAGAGTTTGGAGGTGCTGGAAGCCCGGCTCTCCATTTCTATGCAGCAGGTATAAATATTGCAGCTAAATGGCTCGTCAGAGGGAGCACAGTTCTGTTGCAGGTCCCCCGCAGAGCTGTGCCATGCAATAGAGCGCTTTTGCAATCCGAAGTGGTTTAAGAGGTGCAGGGGTCAGAGCCATCAGTGAATCTGCAGTATGATGGAGCCCTACCTGTCACCGTCTGCCTCAGGCATTATTTCACTCTCCATCTCACCTGTTGGTAGGATGCGCTGATTGAACAGTACATTGTACTTAAGCAGAATGGCCTCAGTTGGCAGCTAGTTGTTTTAGATCAGAGGGGAGATGATGAAAAAATGCAGGAAAGGAGTTCTTCATATACGCACTGAACTCCACAAAAGGTGATTCATTACGGCTTCATAATGTGAAAGGCCCAAGACCTTCTCACTGTAAAGTAGTGTCGGTTCACTGATTTCAGTAGGAAGATGCTTATTTTCACCCCTCTGGAATTTCGTCACTAACAGAGACTTGAAGTGGCAGTCTAGATCCCAAACGTCGCACTCCAGTGAGAACAAATTTCAGTCACAAATGTAGAAGAGCCATCAGTAAGTCACCATGTAAGGGCTAACATGCAGTGAGAGGACAGATCAGCTCTCGATGGAGGAACAATCGTAGTTTGTTTACTGTTGTACACTGCAGTTCTGACATGGGGCCATTCCCTGAATCATAGAATAGGTTGGGTTGGAGGGACCTTTAAAGGTCATCCTGTCCAACGGGAAACTGTTTTATCTACATCAACACAAGCCAGATTACAACATGTCTTCTTTTCAGAGAAACAAGAAATGGCTGTGTCAGTCCTGCTGTGTTTGGAGATCTCTTCAGAAAAAAAAGTGCTTTTTGAAGCTGCCTTGTGCTGTCCGGGTGCACTGAAGCTGCAGTGTCAGACCAGAGAGGCCAACGTGTGGGCCCGCAGGAGCTCCCATTAGGGGCACTCGATATGTGCCCCATCCCCGCGGTCAGCTCTGGCACCCATCTCAAAGCCAAAAGTGCTGGTAGCCGCTATGGAGACCTGGGTGACTGATCTCAAAGGTGTCTGGGAGGACTACACACCCTCTGAAACATGCAACTTCCTTTAATCCTAGGAATAATTTAGTCAGAGGACACCCATCCATAGCTGAACTCTCTAATTTGCTGTCACTTTGCACCCAGCAACACAACCTTCAGTCACACCTTCAGTCTGAAGCATGAATCTGCCCAAATGTGTCTTTATCACAAAACTATCAAGGCACCATGCAGGAGCGCTGGGCACTCCCCATGGTGGATGATGGCAGGGCCTGGCAGCCAGGTGCCTCAGGCCACCATCGGGCACCTCCCTGGGGATGGCGACGGGCCCAGGCTGGGCCAAGATGTTGGCCCATGGTGGGGTCTGGCTCGGCAAGGCCCATGGCCAGGCAGGGCAGGGCTGTGGGGAGCTGGAGACTGGCCCTGCTGCAGTGCTGCTGGGGCAGGGACTGATGGCCCCAGGGGTTGACACAGGGTCCTGGGCCCTGGGCAGAGTGAGGAGAGCCCAGGGGTCTGGTGATGCTCTCGGGGATATGATGGAAAGCAGGCAGGTGGGCAGGCAGGCATGATTGACTCCTGTGAGTGATTTAGTGATAGACTTATAGTAGCAGATAGAAAGAGCAAATAGCAAGTCTCAGAAGGCTTTTAATATGTAATGGCTTATTTAGTCATTTTAGTGAAATCATTTATTTATGTGAACTGAAATTTGGCCCTTTCACTGTAATGTGTAGGTCTGGCAGATGATCTGCTGTGCAGAGTGTCTGACTCTCCAGGCAGAGCTGTTTATATTCCAGGATTTTCTAGGTTTTTCTAAGCTGTTTCTAACTTACCTTTGTTAGATGGATTATGCATTTTATTTCTCATTCCTAACAGTGAAATACAAACCTCGCACTTAGGCATTTCCCACAAAGCAAAACCCCTCTGCAACTTAGAAGTCTTGAATGCTGATTTACTGTTCATGTGTGAACAAATAAATTCCCCAGAAATCTGTTGTTTGGAGCGTGGGGCGCACAGCTTGCCTCTGCAGCTGTGTGGCGTGCGGATGAGGTCATCCCTGCCACAGAGCCAGCTCTGTCTGCAGGCCTGCTGCCGAAAAAAAGCCCCAGACAGCCTGGAAGAGGAAGGGAAAGTGCGCACGGAGGGTCGAACGCGACGGTTTTCATTATGATAAAATTCTGACCCGCAGTTGCAAGCCGTGGGATTTGTAGCGTGGTCCTCCTCAGCAGCGGCACTTCCTCACCTACCTGAAGAGAGAGCGTGTAGTGGTATACACATCTGCTAGAAAGATGAAAAAACAGACCAAAGCAAATAATATGAATGTGTACGTTAGGGAAATGCATATGAAAATGCAAATAGAGCTACATTGTCATTACTCTTACTCTGTAATGGGCTATCCAGTCCAGTGCTGGAAACAGAATGGTTTTTTGGTGGCATTTTTTTCAAGATCCACAAGACCCTGCTGCAGGACCTAGGCTAAAGTCTGAGACTTTACAAACTTTTCACCTTTTGACGCAAAGCGATATGTCAACATACGAACATACAGATGTTAATGTCTTAGTGTAAAGATGTTAACACATTTAACATTTTGTGCAACCTTATGTAGCCTAATTATAGTCATATAATTATCATAAATATTTTTATCTGCCCAGAAGCTTTGGGAACAATCTCACTGAACTGTGGCTTAGTGAATGTTTGAACTCTCTTAAGGCAGAATATGATAAATTATTAGTACAAAATGAAGTGCTTTTATGATGTTAGTGCTACTGGCAGTCTGGGAAGCTTCAGTTTCTTCAGCATGCCAACTGAAAAAGAGATGACAGATTTTCTCTCTGTCTCTCCCTTTTCATTTTTAAGCCCAAAACACAAAGTGAAAGTACCTGTAAAGCTGAAGAAAAATAGTATTCATGAAGCCCAAAGAATAATTACCAAAAAAAAGTAAAAAAGGTTAGTAATGTACTCTATTGCAAATGAAAAAAAATCAGTAAATAAGAAAACCTACTGAAATAGGTTTAGACTTGCCACAGTAAAGGAAAAACTGAAGAAAAAAATGAGATCTCAGAGAATCTGCCAGTGCATCAAGTCACATCACAGAAAGCACTGTGAGTGAGGCTGGCGTTAAGAAAGGATTTTATGTGTTGCTGTCAGTAAAACAGCATCTAAATCATGCTGCGTACTCTTCCCCTGTTTATCAGGGGAGAGAAAAAATCTGTAAACAAGTAAGCCACCTTATATAGGAATTTTGACCTCAGACCTATTCAATGTCACAGAACAGACGTCTGTTAAAGGAGCCTATGTTACATTAGAGATAAATTTGGTATGCCAGGTTTAACCCAGTCAGTATAAAGACTGGGATACCATGGCACGCAGAATGCTATGGCTGTAGCATACAGAGGAAGAGATATTTCCAGGATATCATCGTTCCCAGGGCTTTACATTTAAATAATCACCAGAGAACAAAATAGCATCAGATCTGAATGATGTTCTGTCCAGTAATGCAATTGGAAAAAACCACACCGTTTCCTGGAAGTATGTTAGTCTTCGTGAAAATGTTGGTTTCTTTTTTGCAGGATGGATAGCTGGTCATAACCAAAGCAACTGGAACAGCTGATAGCTTGATGGCTGTAGTGCTTTATATACAGTATGAAAACTTATGGTTCTTCACTCATTATTCTGGGCTTGCCTTTCTTGCAAAAAGCTGTAAGTTTCCTTTTCATTGTGTGATGGAATGAAAATGCTTTTGAACACTGTTATTTTATTTGAAAGTTTTCTTTTTGCAGTGGCCCACTTACTGCTTTTTAATTACTCAGATTGTCAAATCACATCCTATTTGTTTTCTCATTAAAATATTAAAGCCATTTTATTATAAGGAAAAAGATGGTTAAATAAGTTTTATATTTTCATGGTCAGACATTTTTCTCTGTCTGAACTGTTGCCTCCTATGTTTACTCGCAATAATACATCAGGTTGCTTCTTGGAGAGTTAGGAGTCTGCAGAGCTGTAGAGAATAAGCTTGTTTAATTTAGATCACAGCTCCATGTACATTAATCCTGGATCTGTGCACTGTCAGACTAGACAGCAAATATAAATTAATCTGGATGAGGTATGAGCACAACATCATATTTTTGCTAAATTATACAACACAAGCAACGTGGTGTTTATGCCACAGTTAGGCTTTACTCAGGGAAGGCAAAAGGCATCTGATCCATCATTAATCTGCCAGGACAAATTGATTTCTTAAAAAAAACCCCAAACAAACCAAACTAAAAAATATGAACTTTGACTTTAGCAAAGCCGTGACATCGTCTACCATATCATCCTCCTAGACCAACTGGTGAAAGATTGTCACAGTGGACAAGAAGATGGGTGGAAGATCGATTACACCATCTGGCCAAAAGGATAGAGATAGTGATATGGAGTCCAACTGGCTGTCCGTTCCTAATGGTGTCTCACAGCCATCGATGCTGGCACCACTACTGTTTAGTGTCTTTGTTAGTGAGCTGAATGATGGGAACTGGTTTGCAGATTATTCCGAACTGGGGGGAGCGGCTGGTACATTGGAGGGTAGGGGATGACATTCAGAGAGACCTTGACAGGCTGGAGAAATGGTCTGAGAGGAACTGAATGAAGTTCAGAAAGCAAAGTGGAAAATCCTGAATGTGGGATGGAGTAATCCCATGCACCAGTACTGGCTGGAGATTGAGCAGCTGGAAAGCAGCGTCGCAAAAAAAGACCTGGTGGTGCTGGTGGATGCCAAGTTGAACATGAGTCAGCAGTGTGACTTTACAGCAAAGCTGGCCAACTCGACCTTGGGCTAAAGGAGCTTAGCCAGCAGGTCAAGTGATTTTTTCCCCCTCTATTCAGTGCTTGTGAAGCTGCACCTGGAGAACCGTGCCCTGGAGAACCGTGCCCTGGTTTGGCCTCACCAGTACAGGAAAGACACTGACATACTGAGGTGAGTCCAGTGAAGGGTGACCAAGCTGACTCGGGGCTGGATCAGCTGTTCTGACTGTCTCTGCTTGGAGTAGGGGCTTGGACCAGGCAACTTGGTGTCACGGGTGTTCAAACTCTTAAACTGGATTTGCTGTGCCATGGAACCATGGCCTCATTTTCTTAAGCTGTGCTGTTATGACTTTTCCCAGGGTTTTAGAGGAAGTGGAAATCCTATGCATTCTTGCATGTCGGCTCTGCCAGTTGTACAGGCTGGAAGATTTATTGCAACCTGAAGACTGTGCTGCCTTTAATTTCTGAGCTAAGAACCAAATCTGCATGAAGATGTGCATGCACATTTCCTGAGTAGTGAAAAATAAGTATGTATCTCGGATTAAAGGGAGTTCAGGAAGACTTATCAACACTTTCAAGGCAAGGTAAGAAAACTACTTAAAAATGACAAAGGAAATCTAGATATTATAATTTCCTCTGTTGTTACCTTTTAGTTACAGTGCATTATCTTATAAATTGTTAATGGATTTTAAAAAATGTTGTGTTGGACATGAATATGATGTACAAAATGCACAACCTATTCATACATGGCTGTAGGTTTGCATGGGGTTATTACTGTTGCCATTGAAATTCTTTCAAAATTAGGCAACGGAGTGTTTCCCATAGTGACCTATAGGATGTAACTAACTGAACAGGTGAGTGTCTCCAGTTTTGTGGCTGTATTTTGCTGCAGGATGATAAAGGGAGCATCTACATTGTCTTTCCGATGTGCTGACTTGGGGACAATTTTCCCTATCAAGTGGATGTACTCTGCAGTGCAGATAGGGGTTGATTTTGACAATACGAAAATTCAATTTCCTTTTTCATCTTCTATATTTAGGTGTCATGCATTGTCTTAAAATATGTTTCTTCTTGTTTACTCTTGTTTGTGCAGTATTGAACTTGCCCTCAGGGAGTGGCAGTCTGTCAGAGATCGGTAACAATAAATAGGTAGATTTAACAACACAAATCAGCGAGATATGCATTAGGGATTTTATAGAGCTACTTATAATATAGCTTAATAAAATGCCTCTTTTATACAGCATTCTTTATTTTTTAAATAATTCAGTCAGTAGAGAAAAAAATGGAACCCTATCTTTTCTTTAAACATCACCCAAAAATTTAGATTTTAGTGACAGAAGATTAAAATTGAGATGTGGATCTGGACTTTGAAATCCAGACCTGAGGATGCTTTATTCCATGATAAGCATATGAGCACTTACAGGAAATGTAATGAAAATAAGCCCATTTTCATTTTCCCAAGACTGAAAACTTCACAGTATTGAAGCATTTCTGAAGTATACTTATATCCTAACAAGGATAAGAACATTTATTTTCTTTGTACCACATTTATTGTGAGTATTGAAATTCAAGATTTTTAATTATTTGCTCACTGGATTGTTACTCACTGAGTGTTCTTTTGGTATACAAATATTCAGAATTACTCAAGGGAAAAGAAATATTACATGAAATATTGTGATGGAATTCCTTGAAATGTTTTGACTACTGCTTGAGGTATTTTTAGAAACAATCAGAGAATCATCTGATTTGGAAAAGCTTCCTCCTGAGCCACGCAGTCCATGTTCCCATGCTGTGACAGAGCTGGATTATTCAGTCCAATGGAGGAAACGTGGGCCAACACTTGCCAGTGAGTTTCCTGTGATTATCCCAGCTGTGCGGAGCCTTTGTTTATAATGATATAACAATATGCAGCGGGTTCACTCTGATCCATTAAATTCCTCAGATTTCCAGTCCTTTAAGGGTCCACTCCCATAAGCCTGACTCCTGGTGTAAAGATTTCAGTGGGGAAAGTAGTCCCCTTGCTTTCTTTCCCACTGCAAATTCATGTAAGTATCCATTTTATTTCCATCACGCTACTAAATGAATTACTGTGAGAAGAGGAAGAGGACACGAATCTATTTTTAGTCTCAAGGAAATGAATTAATTTAATCTGATATGGTTCCTCCTGACAAACACATACTGGTTACCATTTCACATCACCTCATCAAAGCATAAAGATGTTTACAAATGGGCAGGATCATGAACAATTTGCCAGCTGTCTAGCTAGGCTGCTTAGACTTTTAACTGTTGAAGCTCCATTTTTGTGTATATGTCTCCATTATGCATATTAGAAAAGGTAAATTTATATTAACTATAATAGATGCACATTTAGCTTATTTTAGTCTTCCAAGCTGTGTGTAAAACTCCTGTGCCTGCGAATATGACTGGAGTGGTGTTCTGCTGATACACAGAAATGTTTACTATGGGAAACAAAAAGAAATGCAGCTTGAAATATTTACCATTTATCCATTGGCATGCCGGTAGTTCCTAGATCAGGGATCAGTTAAAAAATCTTAGCAGACATGACATGTTTTCCACATCATAAACTGGTTTTCATCTGCAGGGACACCACCACCCTGATCAGCTCTGTCATGCCAAGTAGGTAAAGGCAGCGCTGGGCTGGCAGCAATGCGTCCGTGCTTGTTCCGTGCAGGAATTTGAGCTACAGCAATTTACCAGTAACCTCGCACACTATACAGGGATCATTACGCTTCTTCTGCGTTAGCTAGGGCTTCACACCAGTGAGCTGGCGAGTTTGAACGAGATCCGTTCGGTCTCCAGTGTGGTAAAGCTGCTGGAATGACATCAGTGGTTATTTCCTTGTAATCTGTTGAGAGTGTGCATTGGAAGGGGAAATGTTTATTGCAAGTACAGCTCAAGTCAGGAACTGGTTTTGGAAGGTATTCAGACATGGAGAACTGACTTTAGAGTAAGTGTGCAGAGAGACTGATTAATCTTCTGACACTGGAGAGCATTAAATAGCTCTATGAATTAATCGTTTCTTTGAGCTGGGACTGTTTATTGCGTTGGAAAAAAAATTCTCTTGCAGCAGCAGGGGAATTTTGAGTCCTAACACCTTTCCCCCCCCGCCCCTGTGTTGGATTGTTTGTTTTTAACAGGCTGTTTCTGTCTGAACTGACTCATCTGGAAACTGAGTTGTGAGGTTGCTTGGTACCTTGGAGATTTTGTTGCGAGAGAAGGAATCTACGTAGTAAGAAGCAAATTTGTGGAGACAGAGAAAGACAATGAAATCCTAAGCATTCTTTTGATGGATTTAATAATGAGTTTTCTTTAAGGAGGCACGCAATAAAATAATCTTAGTATATACAAACTCTTAACATATTTTTTTTTTAACTGAGTTTGTTTTGATCTGATTGATTTTGGATGAATGCCCCTTTGCTGGAAGCTTTCATATTGTTTAGACTTGGCTTTCAAAAATTCTTTGGGAAGGTTTTTTTTTTCCCTCAGAGTATAGCAAATACGCTATGTATATATTTGGCCTAACTTCTTTCTGTGTATTTATCTTCTTTTTTAACTGTTGATTTTTCAGTCTTCAGAATGACATTAGAAGACCTGTACATGTATGTGTTTGTGTGCCTGTATGTGAGGTCTGTATTTGTCATTCTTACAAAGCAAACATCATTTTAAAGTAAGGATTCATGTGAATCCGTACTGTAATTTGCACGTTGCCCTGTGGTAAACCAAGATAGGTCTTTTTTTTTTTTTGCCACACTGTCCATGAAGTTTCCTATTGTTTTAGGTCTAGCATAAATAATTTCCATTGTACTTGTCAGTACTTTATTTAGTTTCATCTTTGAATGTATTCTCGTCTCAATTTATTGATACAGGACTTGCAGTGCTAGTTCTTGTCTTGCTCGGTGCAGTTCATTTATTTGCAAGAACAGGGTGGAGAAATGGGCCTAGCTAAAGACAACTGGGAACCAACAGGTCCCCTGTCCACTATTGGATACATTAATGATCCATTAAGTGTAAGAGCCAGACTTTGGCAACAATTAAAACTAAATGAATTAGAAAAAAAGAAAAAGTGCTTCCCTTCAGCCTGATAAGAACAATGAGCCTTTTGCTGTCACCCTGTTAGTTGCTATTACAGACAACTTATGTGCTGAAATCAGGTAAGGATACGCAGGTAACCTGTCATGAAGGCAGAGGTGGGAGGAACAGTGAGAGAAAGAAGAGACTGAGAGATCAAAACAAGAGCGAGGAGGAGCTGAAGGACAGTTCTGGCTGTTGGGCCAGTGCCTCATTTGTTGCAAGTATCAGGTATTGTGTTGTGAATGAGGCAGGGAACTGAGGAAAGGTAAATATTACTATTTTTGGCAGGTAAATATCATCACAGAGAGCTGATTTTTGACATATTCCGGACACTGTTCTGAGCATGCCTGTTGAATTTGGTTTCATTCTTTGATAGGTCTGTTTGCTACATGTCTTCAGTAAGACTATTGATACTACACAGCTTGAAATTTTTTGTAAGTGATGTCATGAAATTTGATCTTGAAGAGACAGCCTAGACTGGAAAAGCCTTACTGCAGGATTATCGACGTTTCATTGCAAATATGGAACGATACTTCAAATGAGGTCTTGCCAGAGTTTGCTCTGGACTATGTTCTTTTAAATAGAAGCTCTTTAATAAGATGTATGATGGAACAATTCACTTATTTAAAATGTGGAGTCTTGTTAGAGTAAATTACAAGTTTAGAGGAAAGATCAGAATTCAAACTGTGTTTGGAAAATAGGAGACATGGCCCAAATCATTGCAATGGAATTTGATAAGGAATAGTCCCCAGTGCTCTGTTTAGGAGGATGAAATTAAATCACAGATACACAATGGGAAATACTTGATATAACAACCAAATCACAACAAATTTCCACAAATTCAGAGTCCCTTAGAGTCTAGAGAAGAAGAGCTTAGTAGACACAAAATGGGTTGTACCTGGTTGTGATTCTTCTGTGGGGAAATGCTCTTGTTATGCAAATTCTCATGCTCCTGCAAGCAAAAAGCCAGAATTAGTTTAGAAGTGGAGTAGAAAAGGTTAGAAATTGGGACATGTGGGTGTAGCAGGAGAGGTGTCCAGAGACTATAGCTCCCCATGGTTAGAAACATCCCTTCCATGTAAACATTATGATTGCATCCATCCTTTTCAGTCATCCCCAAATGCTAAGGCACTTTTTGCTAGCCCCAGTGACTGGAAGAAGCAGAGATATTTTCATGATGTTGCCTTTACAGCACACAGTTCACTGCAATGCTGGGCACCGCTTTATGAGCAGCGGCTTTCCCTCCATATAATGAGACCAATGTGTATATCTCCAGGTTCTCTGGAAAACAGGAAGGAAAGGCAGAGTGGTTGTCATGAGAACAGTGAACTGAGGTTTTTCTTTGCTGCTCTTTTCCTTGGGATCAGAGAAGGACCATCAATAAAAGTACAGTGGAGGAGAACTATAGGACACCATGGAAGGGATTGCCATTCATTTTCCAAAAGCAGCCTGGGAAAACGTGTTCATGGAAGAGAATTGCAAACAAGATGGATTTTTCTGGTTGGCTTTATGTAACTTACAGGCCACAGAGAGAGTACCAAGATATGGCTTAATGCCTGGGAAACTCATCTAATGATTTCCTTTCTACAGTGGTCCTTTACCAGTAAGCTGGGCAAATGCTGTTAGATTTGTTCTGTGAGATGTATCTTGGGCTGCAAATCCACCTGTGAAACTGGGTGAATAGTTGAGCAACTAAAAAGTCATTGCTGTCTTGACTAAAAAAACTAAAAGACTTAATTTAAAATTAGGTTAGAGCATGTCTGCAAGAATTTCAGTGACAGCGGTTTGGACGGAGAAAATGCCAGGATTTACTTGCAGGCTTATGGCCAAAATTTACACTTTTCTGGAATTCTCCGAAAGTATAAGATGAATGTATGCACATACTTGGAAATATGTGTAACACAGATGACTAAACCCCTCTTGGCTCCCTTCTGCTAAATGAAACAATGTAGTCAGGAAAAAAAAAAGATGTAAATTTTTTTTCTTGTATGGATATTATTTACAGAGTTGTTGCTCCCCAGTGGAGTTATAAACAAAATGAATAGAAGTGAAGGGTTCTTTGTTATTTTTCATGACTGCAGAAGCAGAAGATTTTCTGTATTTAGGAGGAGAGAGTTCTCTTGACTGGAGTTCAGCTGTTACATTCACCCATCTAAACTTACAGCTCTCTTTTTCCTTCCCTCTGTACTTGGGGCTTTATGAGCGAGTATTCTCTCACATTTCTCCTAACACCCTCCTGCACACAGACTTTCACAGACTGTCTGACTTAGCGGTGTAGCATTAGACAAGAATGGGGCTTAACATTAGCACTGACATTGTGTTATCTTCAAAATGTAGTCTTTCTGTCTTCCACTTGAGATATTAATAAACTTCAAAAGCTACTTTCAATCTGAAATAAAAAGCTCCAGGGATATCCTTAACTATGTCGGCACTGCTGCTGCATCTTGATGATAATCTTATCATGCAAAGGTGGGAAAAAAAAAGCTGATCTATAAAACATGCGCAGCACAAGCCACTGCATTTTCAAATTGCAGATGTCTGAGTGTTGACCCATGGATCATTTCAATTACTTGCTTCTGTAGATATGCATGATCCACCACCAGCCTACCACAATTTGGTTCAGATAGTGGATAGGCAAGCAGAGAGAAATATTTCCTTTAAACTGTTGACATGCTGTCTGATAAGTAACTGCTTAAATGATGTCATATTGACTTGCTGTGATGTGATGGAAAGTAGCAGTATGAACGGCGTCTGCAGTAGAATAAAAGACAAGGTCATTTTCTGTGATATCGTCATGCCCTCAGCAGGAAGTGTTGGTGCAGCAGAGTTGAGTCGCCAGTACTGGAGTTCATCCATCAACAGTCTGGAGAGAAAAAGGGGACAGGCATTGAAGGCAGCTCATTTGCAGAATTTGTGCTCCTAAATTTCTGTGAGACGGTGGATGAATTCAATAGAAAGAAGAACTGCTGTGTGTTTAAATAATTAAACACACTTAGGGAAATAATTAGTCCTTTTTTGGGAAATTGTAAGTGACGGCTCTTGCCTTAATGCAAGGCTGTGTTTTAAGCCATGGTGCAAATATGATGTGATGGAAATGCAAATGAAGACAAAATAAGCAATTCTTTTTGAAAATTTGGATTCAAGTTGTGTACCTATTTGAAGAGAAGTTCAATCACTTTTTCATTTATTTTCAGATGGCCTATGCACAGACATGATTTAGGGTTAAAAGTCCCATCAATCCAGCCAGCCTAGTTAAAGGTTCAGGCTGGTGCTGACAACAGTTTATCTTTAAATGCTGATAAAAATTCCAGTGGCCATTCCTACCACCACTGATTGGAGTTAACCCCTGTGCCACATGACAGTCGGCCCTAATTAAGTAAATAATGTCTGATGAAGGTTCAGTCTGCTTTATAATGACAGAGAAGACCTAATCAGTGGCAATACAAATGATAGTACAGGCTTGGCTTCAGAGATGTGGGAAAAAACCCAACCTTGCACAATTTCAATGAAAAGTACAGAGCAAAGTGAGAACTATATATAGAACAACACTTACACATGCATATATAAATATACGCCCTCTGCTTGTATGAATTTGTATAATGAAACCCCTTATGTCTCCCTCCTTTCAGTTCAGCTAAGCCAGTTGCTGAAATGGGGCTGTTTCCAAGTGCAGACAGGGCTGAGGCATGCATTATTGACTAAAACACTCCATTCTGTTCTCCTGGGGCATATAAGCATTTCAAAACCATTCATAATGAGGGAGCCCGATCCTATGCTGCAGGGGAAATGACTCTGCATGAAATGGGCAGCACAAAGCAGCCAGCTATGGCGCATCCTATTACCTCCAACTGCTCCTCCCCCATGCTTTTTGTGTAGGAAGTGTGGTCCAACATTTTTTATGCGGAATCTGACTGCAGAAAACTTGGCGCATCTATATCCTGAGCTACGTTATGTGCTCCTTAGCCATAGTGAAAGATTTGGTCAAAAATACATGATTTCAGCTCAGAAAAGTGTCTAAAAACAGCTCACGTACTTGTTTAGATTTCCTATGGAGTTGCCCTCCCCCAAAACAGAGGTTTGTAGGAAATCCTGGTAAAGCCATAATTGTAATCATAAACAAATGGCTCGCTACTATGCTGACCTCCTTCTCTAGAGCTCATGTTAATGGCAGGGCTAGAGATCTATATTAGGCACTGTGACAGCAGGAAGAAATCTGGCAGTCTTACAGTGTCATTTTGTGGAAAATACATTGGAGCTGCTTCTGGAATAAATTTACATGAGAGCAAAGAGGAATTAAATAGAGACGAAAGCACAGATTTGCTTGCGATGATGTGGTTGAGGATGGCAATTGCACAGAATGTTTAGTTGCATGTCTCCCTTCTGTTATTGTGCTTCTGAGTGATCAGCAGATGTCACTGGTGATGGGTGACATGAAGCCTGTCTCCATTCTTCGGATTAAAAAAGAATTGTCACAGCATTTCTATTCCTTAGTGGCTTGAGAACAAGGCAACTAAATGCCAGAAGTTTCACTGCAAATGACCACAGGTCTTCAGCTAATAACACGTGCTTGTGCAGCTAATGCACTGGAAGATTGATACCTCACAATCAGAACTTCCTCTACTAGAATTTGCCCCAGAACATTTAAGCAGAGTACATGGAAATATGCATATATACATACACACACACATATACATATATATATATGCTCAGGTACTGGGAGGGGGATGTGAAACAGAGAGACGATATGTGTGTCTCAGCATGGCATCTTGCTGCTGTCTTAGGTCCTCTGAGATACTCCAGACTGCCACAACCATGGAGACCTCTACCTACACACTAGAAAAAAAAGGTAACTTTTTACTTCTAGGATCAAAAAGAAGATAACATTGCTGTCTGAAGAAATAATTGTGTTTATTTCCTGATAAAAGGCCGAGTATTCAGTTAGACAGTTGACTAAAGCAGAGCTGAAAATACCTGGGAGACACCAAAGCACCTTCTTGTATTAGGGAATAAAAAATCTCACTGGTCTGTTCAGAAGAAACTAAAAGCCAAGTAAACATAAAGACTTATGTCAAAGAAAAAGAAAAACTTAACAGTGAATGTACTTCCCAGAAATCACAGAAAGCCAAATAACCAGAGGCTTCATGTCAGAGGGATGTGAGTAAAAAAAACATCTCTGCAAACAAATGGAAGCTTTTCAAATGAACTGTCATCCAGATACATAACCACTCTGCTGCTTGTATGAACTAGAAGGGAACGCCTACATTATGGCTGGCATTAAATTCCCATTTCTGAAAAAATTTGTAAATTGCAATGTGAAGATGCTCAAAGTATTACCGTCTTGTGTAACACTCTTTGCAAACGCTAAGTGTTATCTCAGTTTTAAACATTTCGCAGTACCATAAAATCTACAGGGCAAAATGTTTTTGTTTGATCAGTCTGCGCTGATGTGTGTAAGATGACAGACTTCACAGAGACAGCTCTCAGTGAATTGGTTCAGAAACACTTATGAAGATCTTGACTTATTACTGTGTTTATTTATTGCTGAACTCACTAACAAGTCTGGAGCTGAGCTGAGATAGATGAGCATAAAAATTTGGCAAAACAGGAGAAGTGCTGCCTTACAGCTGATTTTTGAATCTGTGGTAAATGCTGGTTACGTACAAAAACCACAGATTCGGGGTGTCTTAGGATTTGAGAAAAAAAATCTACACTGAAGATGACTGGTTTGTAATTCTGACATGAAGCCTTGAACACACAGTGTTCTAGAGGTTTGGGTTGTTGTGGATCAATAACCCCTGGATCTGAAAAATAATCACCATACAGAATACGTGTTTATTCACATTAAATCTTAGACAGCATACATAACTACTTTTTTTTTTACCATTGCCTTTGAGACTGGTGCCTGCTTTGTTTGGAAACTATTTTGTTACTAGAAACAAGCAAAGAAGGGAAGGCAAAAATCTAAAATTAACTGTGCCTTAAATCAGTCCTCTGAATAGGGAAGAGTCTGTTATTACTGATAATGCTTTTACAGAGATCCAGCCAGGGAAAATTTATGTGCATATAACACAGCTGTGCTGAACTCCTTTCAAGGAGAGGGTAGATTGTTTGGAGCAGAAACCCTAGAAAATGCAATGATCTAAGTCACAGCAATTATAGACCATTCCAGTCCCTTTGTCCAGATTTTAACATTAAGGCAAGCAGGTCCAAAGAGAAGTTTTTCTGAGCCCCTGGAGGCAGAGTTGAAGAGAAATCTTTTCTGTTCGCTAGAATCTGCCACTACAAGTTTGGATGTCAGATTTTTTTAAGCTATTGCAGCCATTTTTCACACGACTTTAGCACTTTGCCTTGACACACTAGCTTAGTGATAAAAAAAAGAAGTTCCATTATGGCAACGTAAAAAGCGACATTTTACAAGCTCATTTTTACACTAGTATTGAGTGGAGAAGAAAGCACAATACCCTAAAATCAGGAGATGCTTCTAAAATTACACATAAGTGCTATCAAATCTACAACACATGATAGTGCAACAGGTCAGCTTAACAAAGCTTTTAACCAGCAGGCCACCTGCTTTTCGGGATACATTGCTTTTGGTGGAAACACTCTCTTGCTGCCTTTGGGTTCTGCAGTGCTGGTATGTGGGCTTTCTGTCATGATGGAAAAAACCCAAAATCTTATGTTACTTTATGTTACATTACGCTGTGTTTTGGAGCATTGCTTCAGGTCATTGTAAAAATCCAGACATTCAAATATGTAGAATTCAAGGATGGTAAACCAGCTTAGACTGTCCTAATGTGAATACACAGACACACGTGCACACTGTACAGAGGCATGCAGTTCCCTGACAACTCAAATAAATGCCCAGGCTATTCTAAATTTGAGGAAATAAAAGTTCTCACTATTAAAAAACCCCAAAAAACTAGTCAGACTCTGAATAAACATAAACTGTGTGGTTTTCCATAAGTCCCTTGTCACCAGGAACCTAATCTTCACTTTAGTTAGGACTCCCTTGTATTTTTTTTCCTGTAGAATCATGGAATCATTCAGCTTGGAGGGAATCTCTGGAGATTATCTGGTCCTACTCCCGCTTTGAAGCGCTATCAATATTGTCTTTTTTCTTCCAGAACTGGAGAGTTCAGCATTACTTCTCTCAAATTCATTCCTAGTAGCTCTAAAACTTTATTTCTATTACTTTTTTTTTCCCAGCATGTGGTACTGATAGGATGCCTGTAAATGGCATAACTTCTGTGTGCTGTTGCTCAGCTTAGCCTTATATTTATTTCTGTCTGCTCTCTAAACCCAGATCCCTTCTTGTGGTGTGAGAGTGGAAGATATGAAAAATCTAGTGCTTATCTCATTTTATATTCTCACCTGAAATTCATTCTTTTCTGGAGGTGAAGGGCATCTGGGGAGTAGGTATGGATCTGCTGCTTCTTGCAACACAATGAATAATTTATTTACCTTTGTGATTCATGTATCTTATGACAAGGCACTAAGGGATGATGCAGGTCTTGGCCTTTCTTTAAGAACCTTACTTCTTCTACTTCACCTGTTGCTCCCTAAACCCAACGATGCTTTGAGAACCTTTCTTACTATCCCTGGAAACATTCAAGGCCAGGTTGGGCGAGGATCTGAGCAACCTGATCTAGTTGGAGATGTCTCTTGTCCTTGCAGGGGTTTGGACTAGATGACCTTTAAAGGTCCCTTCCAACCCTAACGATTCTATGATTCTATTAGTGCCCCATCACAAAACATGACAAATAAACAGTAGAAAGCTCTTTTGTGTGGCAAATGTGCATTGAAATCGGTGTAGCTTTATTATTCTGAGTAAGATTCTTATACCATTCTCATTACTATTTTGTGTGAGTGCTTCCCAGTAGCATTTTAAAGAACATGACTAACATCTGTCACACACTCATCTATCTACTCCTTGGGTAGAGCAGAGAAGCACTTCTGGTAAAATTTCTGCCTTTTTTTTTTAGCACATATGCTATGCATTACTGTTAGTGAGGGCGAGGTCAAAGAAACATGCCTTACGTTTGAGAGGTGCTGAGGGTTCTGATTGTTCTTGGTTTCTTAGGAATCCACTCCACAACTGTATATCAACTCCTGAAATTATCTTTGCCCTCCTTGTAGAGCACAGCTATTAAATTTGTTTTTACAAATAATTGGTTACTTTCTGAGATTCACTGTTTTTTATAGTGATTTTCATGAGAGTCATGGAGCAGGAACTAGTGGATTGCTTCCACCTTTACAGAGACAGTACTTTTCTCTGGAAACAGGGGAACAGTTCTTGCCAGTGACCTGGGGAATGGTGAGCAGTACAGGCTCTGCCACAGGAACAAGAAGCTGTCAAATATGTGGGATCATGGCAAGATCTGCTGAAAACTTAACCGGTGGCACAGATCTGGCATTGTGTGTCTCTGCTACAAATAGTAATTCTGTTGCAAAGAAGCAAATATTAAATCATTATTCTGAAATTTCTGGTGATTTTTTTTTAATTGTCTGTGACCTGGAGAATCCTTACAATAACAACCATAAAGAGAGTTAGAATCATAGAATTATAGAATCATAGAATGGTTTGGGTTGGAAGGGATCTTTAAAGGTCATCTAGCCCAGCCTCCCTGCAAGGAGCAGGGACATCTTCAGCTAGATCAAGTTGCTCAGAGCCCCATCCAACCCGGCCTTGAATATTTCCAGGGATAGTAAGAAAGGTTCTTACTGTATGAAGAGAGATGCACACCTCCACACAGTGATTTATGTGGCCCCTAGATGAAATAAATTGCTCGCAGGAGGTGAGAGTCTCTCTGTATTGATTATACAAAGGGAATCTAGAGTGACACTCTCATCCTTAAACATCTGTAATTCCTGTACCTACATTAGGGCAGATGAATCCCACCTATATTTGTTCACTAATGAAGAACGAAAATATCTTCAGAATATTATTTTCTTTTTTGTTCATAGCAATTTCTTCTGTGCTGAGACTCATTTTCAGCTATGTGCTTCACTCATGAAGCACTTCACCTTACCCTATACAAAGGAATATGACTGTATGTGTGAAAGATAGCTCTCTGTGTCATTACAGATTATTGGCATTTACATTATTGTCATCTAAATAGCCCATATAATAGGTAGTAAAGAAAAACTCATCATATGATATAATAAAATAATATATGCCAGATGAAAGTGAGGTTTCCCCATCAGGTTTTGGTGGAATCACTCCAGAAAGACTCAAAACATTTTAGTAAATTACCTTTTGCTCCTGTCAACTCTTTTAAGCAAATGTCTCATAATCTCCATAAGACCACGTAACTCACAGTCAAATGCTACAGATATGCCCCAGATGAGAAACCATCTTCTGTGTTCCCTCTGCAGATAGAGGATCATCTGTGCTGCTAAAAAGGCTCCTTTCTGTGTTCTGGCATGATTTCAGACTGTTCCAAGTTTAGATTATGAGCATCAATTAGATGAGATTATAGTTGGCCTTTGTTTAGTTATGCTGGAAGCTTACTCAGGGGTGGTAGGGCAGGTTGGAGGGGAGAGAGCTGGTGTCCAGGAGGGGTTTATCAAGGATTGAAGTATATGGTTTGGAGTTATTCCAAGCTGTCTTTCACAGGTTAGGAAATGCATAGATTGAGTTAAACCTTAGAGCTAGACCTTCTTATGGTGAATTAGTACTGTGAAATTTGGTAATACCATAAATTTCAGTGGATTTGTGTAGAAAGGATATTGTTTGCTAGCAAGTATGAACTTTTCAATGCAGCAAAGCTAACATGACTGTTCTCTTTGGGAATGAAACAAGCTTTTAAAAATCTGTTATGCTTCTTTTTGTCTGCGTCAGGTGTTTCAAGTACTGCCAGCATTTCAGTGGCCATCCTCCTTCCTGCATAGGGTATCAGAGAACCAAAAAGCACATGGTTGGTAGCAAAGAACCATCTTTTTATTAGCCAACCTGTGAGTTTTCAGTGGTCAGTGACAATGAATCACGATTTCCTTTACTCCCATCCTGTAGGTGGAGTAATGTTGACATTTACCATTGTTTCTATGGAATTTGTTGGAGGGCAAGAACTTTGGTCAAGGGAAGAACTTGATCCTTTTTCTTGTCTGATGTCTGGAATATGTGAATGCTGTAATGTAGATTATGAAAATTATAACACTTTGATCTTTAAATTCAGGCGGTATCTGGACTACAGATAACGTTTCAAACTTTTACAGACAATGAGTTATTTCATTTGTATTTCCTTGCAAAGCATTTCTGACCTTCCTGATGAATTTATTGACGTATTCAACAGCGATACATCTGAGTTATTTCACAGTAGATGCTGACAATGTAAAATTGTAGAATCATAGAATAGTTTGGGTTGGAAGGGACCTTTAAAGGTCATCTAGTCCAACCCCCCTGCAAGGAGCAGGGACATCTTCGACTAGATCAAGTTGCTTAGAGCCCTGTCCAACCTGGCCTTGAATGTTTCCAGGGATGAGGCATCCACCACCTCTCTGGGAAACTTGTTCCTGTGTTTCACCACCCTCATTGTGAAAAATTTCTTCCTTATATCTACTTCAAATCTACCCTTTTTTTTTTAATTTAAAACCATTACCCCTTGTCCTGTTGCAACAGACTCTGCCAAAATATTTGTCCTCAACTTTCTTAGAACCCCAATTTAAGTACTGAAAGACCACAATGAGGTCTCCCCAGAGCCTTCTCTTTTCCAGGCTGAACAACCCCAACTCTCTCAGCCTTTCTTCAGAGGAGAGGTGCTCCATCACTCTGATCATTTTTGTGGCCCTCCTCTGAACTTGCTCCAACAGGTCCATCTCTTTCCTGTGCTGAGGACCCCAGAGCTGGACGCAGTACCCCAGATGGGGTCTCACGAGAACAGAGTAGAGGGGCAGAATCACTTCCCTTGACCTACTGGCCATGCTTCTTTTGATACAGCCCAGGATGTGATTTGCCTTCTGGGCTGTGAGTGCACACTGTTGGCTCATGTCCAGCTTTTCATCCATCAGTATCCCTTCTCAGCAGAGCTGCTCTCAATCCCTTTATCCCCCAGCCTGTATTGATACTGAGGGTTGCCCTGACCCATGTGCAGGACCTTGAACTTGGCCTTGCTGAACCTCATGAGGTTCTCGTGGGCCCACTTCTCGAGCTTGTCCAGGTCCCTCTGGATGGTGTCCTGTCCCTCAGGTGTGTCAAGAGCACCACTCAGCTTGGTGTCATCTTCAAACTTGCTGAGGGTGCACTCGATCCCACTGCCTATGTCATTGATGAAGATATTAAACAGTACTGGTCCCAGTACAGACCCCTGAGGGACACCACTTGTCACTGATCCCTAGCAGGACATTGAGCCGTTGACCACTACCCTGTGGATGCAACCATCCAGCCAGTTCCTCATCCAGTGAACAGTCCATCCATCAAATTAATTTAGAGAGAAGGATGTTGTGCTGTGAGACTCTTGAGATATAATACAGTGATCTATAAAATACCACAAACTTTTTGAAAATTAATCTTCCTTTCATTATTATGAAATTATTTGCATTGTTTAGAGCAGTGCAAAAAACTAAAATGTTGTTCTAGGCATGCGAGGGCCATAACTACAAGGTGATGCAATTTCTGCGATGTCTTCTTCTTGAATAGTGAGACTTTTTCATCATGATAGCAGAAATTTGCAGAAATGGTGATCCCACTTAAGTCAAGATGAGTTTCATAATTTATTTTAATTTAGATGTTGACTTCCAGAGGTGAGCTTCCCTGTTTTGTCGTTGTTTGTTTGTCTGCCCCTCTACCCCACCTCTTCCCAGGAAATCTTTACTACGGGCTCATCTATAGGACTGTGAAAATGTCCAACAGAATCTGAAATCCATATTACCCAGATCACATTTACAAACAGTATAGTGTTCAGGAAAACTAATTTCTGCTGGTGCTGTCACTTCACAGTGGAAGTTTAAAAATAACTATGCATTTATAACACAAATGTATACATTTTTTATTCTCTCCCCTGTGAGGTCTGTTTCCTTACATTTTCAACCAAATTAGTTTCTATTGATATTGTTGCCTTTATTTGTATGAGGCACTTTGCTGCACAAACCACTAGCAATTATTTCACGTTTGCTTTGATCATTAATCTTGTTAGGCAGTTTAACTGCTATGTGTATTCAAATGGGGTCTACTTTAAAAGAGAACGAAAGATTTTCAGGCCCTTAACGAAATGCTGTGAAGCCAGTCATGTTTGAAACTTATCACCTGATTTTGCTGTTCTAAATATAAATGATCTTTTGTGTTCCTTGCTTTTCAGTATTTTCAGGTAAAAGTGGCAATTTATTTGCTGATGAATTTAGGATAATCCCATGTCATAGTGCATGGACTGGCTAAAGAGTTTGATAATGGGGTATTGAGCTTTTAAATTCTAGATTATTTAACTTTTATCCTTTGCCAGAGAATCTGGTATCTAAGTGGCCTTACAGACCATTTGACAATCTCAGTTTATGGTAAACCAGTGCTTGTCTTGCTCAAGAGAGATGAAGTTTTCCTCCAAACTTTGTAATTGATATTTC
Source organism: Chlamydotis macqueenii (assembly GCF_036417535.1). Lineage (NCBI taxonomy): Eukaryota > Metazoa > Chordata > Aves > Otidiformes > Otididae > Chlamydotis > Chlamydotis macqueenii. The sequence continues at coordinate 137,965,871 of NC_141556.1, forward strand.
ACTGCAGCATGTCTTCTAAAGATTTCCAAATGCATGTAGTAGTTTCTCTTTCTTCTGATGAGAAAAATGCTTGAGTTAGCTGAGGCAATTGGGAATGGTAAAGTATAAGGGGAAAGAAGGGCTAATGAAATTATTTATTTTAAGTTCAGAAATTGCTGATTGTTTTTCTCTGCAGCACCATGCTGCATTTTACAGATCCTGTTTAATTTTTGAGCCTTCCTTTGTTAGGTGACAATTTCAGTTCAATTTTTCCATCAATGTAGAACTGTTATGGGACATACTGGTTACTTCACAAGAGATGAGTTTGCAGAGTCCTGAGTCCTTTAGCTAATGACTTTGGAGCCAGTTTCAGTTGCATATAATCACTTAATACATTTCAGGGCATTTATTTTCTCTGTTACCGTTTCTTGGAAACGGATAAAGACTTCTGAGGGACAACCTCAGGAGATGTCACTAAATGACCCAGAACAAATGAGTATGAAAAACAAATTAAACTTTTGTTTTCAAAGACAAACATTTCAGATCATGTGCTGAGGCAGAGACCCTGGTGCTGTTTCTTTCTGTCTTCTCTTGTGACAGGTCAAGAAATCAGTTTCCCACTGTTACCTCTTACCGTGTTTTTCATGAGCTCTGCAACTGCAGCATTACCTTAACTACTGACAAAACTTCAAGTGATTCTAAGTGATCCTGCACGAAGTATACTAAATCCAGCGGCATAGTAACACATATGAAATGCAGAAGCATGCCTGAACAACATCTTGCAATATTATCTTAAATAAGGGAATAGAGATACACAATTTCTAGGCACACATTCAGTGCTTTTTTGTGTCTGTCCAGCCCAAAGCAAGAGCTGGATGTCTGAAGGCTGAGAGCTCAAAATGTGTACATTTGACTGCTTAAGCAATATATTTCCCTTGCTTTGGATTTTACAATTTAGAACAGAGAATGTAACCGTTATAAAGAAAACAGACAAGTGTGCATCTTAGAGATCTACCGTTGCTACAGTGCTTCTAGCTTTTCAAATCAAAACAGAGTAAAGCCTATCCTAGCTATAAGCTTGAAAATATGTCAAAATTACTGAAAATTCGATGGCCAGTATTTAGACATATGCAATATTTTAAATATTAATCAATAAAATATATAGGTAAAAGGGTTTGATTCTGAGAATCATGTATTAGCCAATGTCATACTGTAGGAAAGGGATCATCAGTTCAGTCAGCACCTCTTTGTAATTTCATTTGCAGCTTCAGGCGGCAACAGACCTGCAGCTGTGAGTGCAGTCAAAAGTGTTGTGGGGCCAAATTTTCATCCAGATTCTGTGGATAACTTGCAGGATTTGCACAGGTATTTCTGTCTCTTTTCCTCACAGGTAGCCTCTTCATTTGCACAATATGGGTATGATTACAAGGCTCTCTAGAAAAGCCCTGATGTCACAAATGTGAAACTAAGTGGAACACAGAACAAGGAGAGGAAAAGTAAAAGCAAGAAAATATAGAAAAAAGGCCCAGGGCTACATGTGGGATTCTGAAGGGTGTTTTTAAATGCTGTAACTGGAAAGTTCAACTGCCGGAGGGATAACACAGGGTTTGATAAACTCTTTTGAAAATTCAATTCTTATGATGCCGAAAAGGAAAGAGAAATCTTTGGAAAATTTGACTCTGTGTAGCCTAACCTTGAAGGAAAAATAGCCTCGTGGTAACCCTTGTGATGTTTTCTGAAAGCTGCCTTGTAGATCAGTTTCTTGGCTGATCCCAAGATGGGAGGTGTTTTCTCCTATCTTTCTGAATGTAGCGCTCCTTGGAAATTTTTTAACTGAAGTTATTTTGGGAAATAGCAATTCTGTGAGCCTAAAATCTGCCTCAAGTTTGTCTCTGTTTTATGGATGGCAGGGCAGGTCCTTCATAAAGCCCTTTCTGGATTTATGGCACTGTGGGGATCAGGGCGGGCTGCTCCACCACTGTCAGTCTGGGGTTCTTTTAAATCCAGATTTTCCCTTCAACCGCTTCTGATGTTTAAGATTCATCTTCCAGAACTGCCAGGAGTAGGAAACTGGAGCCCTTGCTTAGCACAGACTTCTGCATTCATCTTCCTACATACCATGAAGATGTGCTCACTTCTTGTTTTCCCTTAAGCAACAATAGCAACTTTCAAAAGAAGGCGTTCCCTACCCTTCTGTTGTCTTTTTCACAATCAAGAAATAGAGTGAAGTATAAATATTGTAAAACATGCAGCACAACTCTGAGTGGGAAAAGATTTCAGAAAAGCTAAAACCGTGAAAGGAAGAGTGTGGATTTGGTCATCTATGAAATTTATTCTTCCCAGAGTATATTTGTTAAGGATCGGGATTCTGATTTCCTGTTTTCAGCACACAAAAAAAGCAATGGCTTTGACTGACCTCATTGGCTTTGGTAAAGTGAACAGCTTTCTGATCAAGCTGAAAAAAATACACTGGAAGAAGATTAAGCTTATTTTGAGTATGGGAGAAAGAAATCTGCTGAAACTTCCAGTTGTGTGTTGAGGGAGAGATATATTCCATGTGGAAACCCCTATCCCCTCCATCGATTGGATTCTGCTCTCATTTGTGGGTAAGGGGACTTGAACTGTTGAAGTCAGTTAAATTACAGTGGTGTCAATCACTGGAGGATTGGGCCCTCTGGGTGAACAGATTTAGAGAAAAAAAAAAAAAAGCATTGGTTACTTACGATCAGCCAGTACAGCTGTGGCAAAAGTCTGTTGTTTGTATTTACAGCTTTCAAAAAGGAGACTGTGTTTAGTGGTGTGTTGCTACAGCAGCATTTGGCTGCTTATTGCCACATATAATTAGAGATTTTACAATTTGATGTGCCAAGCAATGCATCCTCTGCACAAAATTTTTAAGGTGATAATCACTTTTACTGCTGGAATTTCATTCACAGAAATAGTAAAAAAGCCCAAATACCGTTTAGAAAGAACCTATCTATCTAATCTCCCCTTGGGTTAGTATTCACAACCATGAATTAATTAGAAGAATAAAGGGTAGAACTTTAACTACACTCCAGGTCTCGTCTTGGTCTCTAAATCTTCATGGGTAATGCAGTTTGTGAGTCATGTGCCTTTCTCCAGTTGAAGTCAGTACTGAAAACAGTCATTGGTTGGAGCATAATTAAAATTGGACTCTCAGAGGATGATCTTTTTTCTTAGCGGGGTTCTGTAATTATGCATTAACTGGTTATCTGTTGTGCTTGGGGCACTAAAAGTACAACAGAATTTATTTCTCTTCCTTGTATTTTTGTGTGGAAATTTTTGAAGCAGACCTGCTATTCAAAAATCCATAAATCCATGGTATGTTTTCATATATGACATCTGTATGGCTCCATGTACGCTGCAAAAATTATCCAAATAAGAGCAGTCAAGCCATTCCAGTAATCTGGAAATATCTCTCAGGAGACGAGGGAAGGTATTTTTTCTCCTGCTATATTTTACCATCGTAATGGACATCTAAAAGTATAGTAAAATAAATGGCTGACCTCTCAGTGTTTTTTTAGCCTGACAGTCAATAAATTTACCAGTGGTTGGCAGCTCAAAATATTGTAACACGAATGGTATTTTGGATCACACTGAGACTCAACAGTGTTCTAGATGGAGTGTGTAGCCCTGTTGGACCTGGTCCCACAAAGTCGGCGGTATGTCATCCTTATCCATCCTCTCTGCCGTACCCACAGGGCTCTGATGACGTTATTGCTGGGCTTCACACAAGCTAAAGCTCATAAAGCTGAAATTTTTCTTCATATGAAGGCAGTAGTCACAGTCAATGAGTTTAACAGATGCAGTGGGCCCTCTTGGTGCAGTCAGCAAGCTTAAGGAATGAGATTTTTTTCCAAGATAGAAAGTAACAAAGTGTTACATGAAACTTCTTTTTTTTTTTTTTTTTTGGCTGTTTTGCGGGATGGAATTTTAAAGCATACACAGAGGGCTGGAAGTTTTATTTGAGATTTTAATTTTAGGATGCTATCCCAAACCCTGTGGACTGAAAGTAGCTGTGTAGAGATGGGAGGTGGGAAATGGGCTGCACTAATATGATGTAAAAGAAAAAGACAAAGGCAGAAGACTCACGATTGCTTTTAAATAATCAACACTGGTGTTGTAACATTTCTTATTAAAGTAATATTATAATTCATTATACTAATAAAAATCAACAGGAAAGGAGAAAGAGAAATGACTGATTGTTTCAAGGCCATATGGGCACTTCAGCTTCTCTTCCAAATCACTAGCTCTGTAGACGTTAGTGCAGCTCCTCGTCATGTGAATGAGTATATGGTGTCAGAATAATTTTAAAAGGGGCCTTTTCGAAGCCCAAATGGAAAAGCAAATTGTGGTGTAGTTTCTGCATTTGCCAGTTTGCTTTGGGAGATTGAACTGTCAAAGTGGTACTGCAACTAGACAAATAACTGCTAAGCTGAAATTCTCCTCTTCCTAACTGGTGCATCGCTTTAATGCCTCTCATACAACTGTTTGAGCAGGAATGATGTAGGAGTACTGTTATGTATACCCTATATGAAATACCTCTGCAAATATGTGTTTAGAAGAAGTAGAACTACGTGCATAGATCACAGTGCAAGCAATCAGCTCTGCAATCAAGAGCATTCAGTTGCAGGTCATTAGCATTTAGGTAAAATATTTTATTAGAAAAAACTCTTCAGCTACTGAAAGTTAAGTGTTAAATTGCCTAAAAATCTTCAGGTGCCCCAGTGAATAGTGTTGGCCTAAAAAAATAAAAAACAAAAGAAAGCAACTCAAAGCTTTGGTACTGAAAAAAGTCAAATTTAAACTAAGTTATATTGAAAATGAACATAATAATTAACAACATCAATCTGGTTGTTGAATTGATCTTAACGAGAACATGATTTCTGGTTCACCAGATTAATTCCATCTTGGAGGAATGATAATACTTTGCTATTTCTGCCCAAAGTCTATTTATTTTATCTCTGCGCCATTCCACACTAGAGAAAAAGAGAGAAACTGAGGGATACAAAAGATCTTTATTCAGCTCTTCTGAAGCACATTCCCCACACCCACAGAATAATCAGAACATAGGTGAAACAAAAGCAGCAATCGCCCTTCCTGTTCCAGAAGCAAAACTACTGCAGTCCCCTGGTGAGTACAAGGAACAAATTTCTACAGAAGTCTTGGTATAAAGCAGGTACTATACTGTAAAGACAGAGTTACGTGTTTTGGTTTTCCCCTGTGTGGATAAACTTTTTCCCTCCTGGTGCGGGTACAGTTTTACTGTACAGCTGCATTTATTTACATGTGTTCCTGGAACTGAAAAAAATTCTTTGCCTGGATTTATAGGTTGGTATGTATACAGTGGTTTGGTTTCTCCTAACGTTTTCTTCTCAAAACAAACTCAGTTCTTCTTGGTACATGAGCTGTATGTGGCAGCAGTGCTGCTGTGTGGGTTCTGTACCTAACCGGTACTTCAGCATTTTTTCCCTCTCTTCCTCTCCCCTCCTACCAGCTGGAAAACATGGACAGGCGCAGAAACATGTCTGCGTGGAAGCAGATAAATCACTGCATGGTTTTCTCAGGTCCAGGTAATTAGTGGTGGTGTTTTTCAAACAGGACAACTACCAACAGAGTCTTCCAGATAGACTTGGTGTGTAGAGAAGTGAGACAAACCTAAGATGTGGTGTTAAGAGATGTACCTGTGGGGAGGGAGGGAGGAAGCAAAGTTGACAGGGAAAGAAGTTTGATCAGATTCTTGTTTTTAAAGAAATGGTTGCTACAAGGGGGTGTGGAGCAGCTTTTAGCTATTCAGTGAACATGGTCAAAATGCATGTAGCTTTGTGGGGGTGGGTGCATTTTCTTTACAGCTGTGATAAAAGGCAGCTCTGGAAAGAAGCCGTACTTAGCCGTGAAGTGGAGAGGGTTTGTGCATATGTGAATGCAGTGCATTTTCTTTCTTCTGTATGTTCCCTTTTCAATTTCAGAGAAAAGTTACTCCTCTTGTGGCTTTTACTGTCAGCAGTAGATGGGAAAACCCTCACCCAAACCTTTGGCTCTCCTTAGGTGAAAGTTCCTCCCGCTTCATCTCTTAGATGAAAGATCTCTTACAGCTTTTTTTTTTTTCCTGTTTCAAAGGGAGCAGTCTCTCCCCCTCTCTCTTCCCCCCGCCCCCCTTTCTCTTCTCGCCTTAGAAGCTGGCAAGAGGTGGATAAGACTGTAAGTTATTTAAAATAATAATTGGCTTATTTTCAAGATATTGAACCACATGTTCTTAACTTTAAACACATTAGTAGTCTGAGCCATTTAATGGAGACTCGTTTCTGCCTTCATCCTCATTTGAAAGAGTTCTAACTAGGTGGGCAGTAGCTATTGAGAAACAGTGGCCCGAATTTACTGAGGGTATATTTCTGAATTTGGCTCTGGCTTCAGATCTGTCTAAATAAGATTAGTCTGAGAAATTGGGAGCTTTCTGTTCTTGAAGTTTTCCTTCAGCAGCTTACAAATGTCACTGTTTATGACACTGGCAACATTTGGAAGCTATAAAGCTATTGCTCCAGAAATTATTTTTATAATGTACAACCATTCAGTTTCAGACAGGATAAATCAAAAATAAAAACAGTTGAGTAAATTCTAACTCTACCTTGAATAAAAAAAAAGATTTCCATATTTTTTTGTTTTGCCAAATTCTGGGACCTATATTTCAGTCCAGGCAATTTTATTTTCAGCTAACCCTCTCTGCCTGGAATTAGTCTGAAGAGTTTTCAAATGGCTTTGAACTTGTCTCAGATCCATTTCTTTTGATTTAAATTTAACCATTGTCTGGTGGATTAAAGGGCTCAGTGGGCTGACCTCCATTTATCATGTGAATTTCTTGATCTTCTTGCATATGTCAAACGGTATAAGAATGCTTTAAGAGAAACAAGTGATCTAGTCACTTAAACTAACTCAGGAAAATTAAAATATCAGCCGAAATTGTTTCTCCCAGAATATGGGAGTGGCCAGAATACTGTGGGGCAATGCTGTAGAGGAGCACTTAAAGCAAGCACAAACAAAATTTTAAAGTGAAAGGGGAACACTATGGTTTCATCAAGTCACCCAGAGAAAATAAAATCAAAATACCTAATCTGTCTTTAAAATATATGAAGTGAATCAGCCTCTGTAAATAACCTTGCTGAGCAAAGCTGTTAAATTACTGAGCACTCACTTAATGGTCCGTCACATGTTGTTTGATAGACTCACCCAAAGAACCAAACTGGTGAGTGTGAGGGGTGAGCTGCATGCACAAGCCATTCCTGTAGTTCTCCTGTGAGCTGTATCAGAACTGGGGGTGCAAAATTCCGTGTTTCAAGCTATCATTATTTAACCTTTACACGGCAGTAGGACCAAAAGTTAAAAACCTGGTGTTAATTGCTCCCAGGTGCTAGATACTCCAGAAGGAATTCATAAATGATTGTCCTTGCTCCAGAGTAAGACTGATGAACATTTAAAAATAAGTAATTAAAAGCTTTGACACCCTTGAATTATTCAGCAAAATCAGCTGATCAGAATTCTGGATTTTCATTTTTGAGCTATCTGCCAGTACAGTATTCCTACCTATTTGCGCAGATTGGTTTCTTTCCCATTCTGTCTTCTGTCATTATTGACTTTATGTCTTTAGACTGTAGGAGCATCTCCTTGGCCATTTTGCCGAGCATGAAGGTAGATTTTAGCTTCAATAAGTGAGGCTAGGCATTGCAGATTGATTGTAAGTAGCAGTCTGTTTTGTAGGACAAAAGAAATCCAGAGAAGAGTATAATTTGTAATAGAAGAGAATTGTGCTCTCTTTGAACTGTATGTTTTGCATTTTGTGTTCTCTTTATGGCTTTTCTCAAAGCATTAATAGAAGTTTCTTTTGGGCTGAAAGGGTGTTTAACCTTGACATCAGGAGTAAATTGCTGAGCTCCTGTGTAATCTTTCCCATTCACTGTCTTGAATGACCAAATGAGTATAATGCTGAACTAGGAATGCAATAGTGAGAGTGCATTTTAGATAGTCCTCTTTCATGGAGCAGTGGTACAGTAGGAAAAAACCTAGAAGATAAAAAAAATCCTTTGGCAGTTGGAGTTTGAAAATTAAAAAAAAAGAATATACATCTTACAAACTTTAATAATCTGTAATGTGATGCCTTCATCTGAGCTGATTATCCAGCTCTGTTAGTCAAGGGGATATCTGGTGAACATGGTCAACTGAGTGATTACTCTCAGTAGGTGGCTACTACAGCAATGAGATAAAAGCCATCTAATCTATGAAGATTGATTATATTGACAACATCTCAGCCTAGATGTAGACATTGCAAACACCCATATTTAGTCATGCAAAATCATCCTTTTTTTTTTTGTGAGATCTCATTGAACAGTTTCTGAAAAATTTGGTGTTAACACAATTTTAGCAAATGTTTCTACTTATCTTCCTTTCTTGCAGTTTTATAAGCAGTAAATGTGCATATAAAAATCCAAATTTCTACCCATGAAAACCCCCTCCTTTCCAGGGAACTGTTGTGTTGGCTTCTGATTATCACAAACTGATTAAATGTCTGCCTATGTGTTTTTCCCTGTTCTAGGCAAAGCACTGAATGAAATTGATGAACAGCAAATTATCATCATCCATCTAAGACTATTCCTTTAGCTGCTTTGCTGGCACTTAATCCTCAAAACATGAGATCTTCCCTTCATTTGAGTACCCTCTCAGACACAATGGGAGAGGGATGTAGCAAAGCTTTTGTCCTCTTTCAAGGGCAGTGAAAGTCCTACATGTGTTATTAGTGACAAAGTGAAATTGAAATACTGGAACAAATTTGTTCCCCTATTCTGGTGAATATTCTGATGTGCTGATAATGTTGCAGAGTTCTCAGCCTGTTGGTGAAAAGCCACCAGGATATTTTCGGCTGATTACTGTAGGAGTCTGTTTTAACTGGTGGGAACGTGGCTTTCCTGTTATGAGGTGCAGAGCCCACCAGAGCACTCAACTGAAGGAGGAGGGTGCCTCAACCCTCCCTCTTACTGCCATAGCACTACAGGAGGATGCTGCAGCTTCCTAGCCAGCTAGACACAGGTATGAAAAGAAAGCACATACATACATACTGTCTGCATCACTCTTCCACCCCTCCAAATACTTAAATAAAAAAAAATTAAAATCTGTGTTTTACAGTTTAATCTCTTTATTGCAGTATGTCAGTGTAGTACATACGGAATTAGGATGAAAAAGACATCTGAAATTAAGACTACATGGCAAATGATTTAAGCAAAGATTATATTACAGCAACAGATAGGGAGATGAACTCTTTAATATGATTCTGTCTAGGACAAAGGGCTGCCTGCAGTAGGTATCTCTCCCTTTTTCTCCAAAATTTAATGGAAGAAGTATGTTCCAACCACAGGTTAGAACAGCAGTGCTGTTCTTGCAATGTGGATTTTAATTTGGACAGCGTAGGTTCAGCCCCAGGGTCCCTGTCAGCTGCTATTCCAACTTAACTCCCAAGTTGCCTTGTTACTTTAGCCCAAATTAGTCAAATTGGTTGAAGCAGCCCAAAATGAGAACATAGCTTTTCTTTTGTGGAATAGATGTCCTCATTCTGAATGAACTAAAAGTCACTGAATACCACCAAGACATTGTCAGATTTATTTTAGTCTCTAAATCCGGCTTGGACAATTGTAGCCTTTGAGGACTTTTTCTCTTGCTTTTTTTTTTTCTTCTATAGGCAGATGACAAAGGAAAATGGAAACTCCCACTAGCCTCTTCAAAAGTGTGCTAGTAAGAAAATCTATTAACTGCTCTTCTTATCTTACTCCTTTGGAATCAGATATGTTCCTGGGAATTACTGCGCTGTCTGCACAGCAGAAGTTCAATCACAGGAACTGGGAGATTGTAACAGGTAATGCTATACCAGAGTTTGAAAGGCAAAAATTGGGGTGAAGTTAGAATTCAGCATAATAATAGCTGTTGTTATGAATGTCACATAGCTCTCATCTTAGGTCAGAATCCACAGAAATGTGAATTTTTCTGTTGGTTTGTGTGATTAAATTCCAGTGAGGAGTGATTACAGTGTGATTTCAGCCAGCCTACAGTGGCGTTACCAAATGGAACGCTTCCCCTCATACCGGCTTCCATCTGTGTGTTCCCATGCCCTTCCCTTGTTTGGACAGGAGCAATTACATGATTGCAGGAAGATGCAGATCAGGGATCAGATCTGATCTGGCTCAGAAGTTTTTGATGGGGGAATGAGTTAAGTCTTGATTCTCAGCCAAATCTGAGTTGCTGCAGCTCACTGCCATGCTGGATGAATGGTGGTGCTGATACAGAGCAGGGGCCGAAGTCTATAGCTCAGGTTTAGGAGATGAGTGAAAAACTCCTTCTTTTGGTAGGTGGTTGGCTTTGGATTGGCTTAAACTAGCTACAAAACCATACTTGTAGAATATGACTTGAGAATAGAAGAGGTAAAAACATCCTTTATTTATGGTACATGCTTTTGGCACATATTTACCCAGGGTTGGTTGAGAAGACGTGGAAAAGAAGCGAGTGTTTCGTTCTCTGTTAACTGGAGACCCTCCATTTCTGGGTCTGAAGCCACTGCTGATCCAGAGACCGTTGCTGTAGAGGGTAGTCTGATGGGAAAACCTTAGTCTGTTAGGTGAAATCTAAAAATCTAAAATCTAAAATCTATTAATTAATTAGATTCCTTCTCTAGAGCAAATCAGACTCACAATGTATAGATATATTGGAACTTACTAGTGTAGATATGTGGCAGTGCTGGTGGGATAGTAAAGAAAGTGATGGAATAGTATGGAAGCGAACTTGATGTTCTGAAAATATCTTCCAGTCCCTGCAAAACCCCCAATGCACTATCCCATTTGTCATTTATCTAAGAAAAACCACAATGAAATGTGCTGCACAGTGCTCGTAGCCTGGTTAAAACAATCGTCTGTAGCTAGTTTGATATGAGTGTGTCTGTGGGATCCCATGTAGTAAGAGTGGATGTAAGGCCAAAGACCTTACAGATTACTGGAAGGCACGTGGCTGGATAGAGCAGAGAGCTTCTCTCATTCTGTTTGAGAGAAAAGCTGCAGCATGAGCTTTTGATAAGGCATCAGAGAAGCTGGTGTCTGCTGGGAGAGTGCTTTCTGAATGCCACCACTCGAGAAGCTGCATCTGAGGCTTGTCCTCAGCTACCTGACACAACTCCGTGGGAAGGCAGCTTTCATTGGTTTCTCATAACTGTTTCTCAACATAATATCTTTTCTAGTTCTTAAGTGTCTTCTTTTGATGAGTGGAATAAATGTTACTACAACTTTTATCAAAGCTTATTGTGAAAAGCTATACAGACAATGAATTTCGGTTTGACATAAGTTCCCTGAATGACTTGGGGTTCTGTAACAGCCTTAAATAATACGTAGATGCAGGGTTAGGCTTACATCTGAATGAATTTACCTTTTTCCCCCCCTTTTTTTTCTTTTTTTTTTTTTTTCTGGGTGACCTTTTGACATGTTTGTTTAAAGGATCTGTCTTTTAACTTAACAATAATAATGATATTGCCTTTTGCTCTCCGTCCCTTGTCTTGCAATGTAAATACATTACCCACAAGACAGTTACTCTCCAGTTGCTGTGGAGAGCAATGAGCTCCAGTGGGCTGGGTGTTTGCCTCAAGTCTATTTTTTTTGGTTTTGTTGGCAAACCTGCTGGACTTTGCTAATTTTACCATGATATGAATCTGAGACACAAGCTGGACTTGCAGATGCCAGTCCAGTCTAAGCCATGCCAGCGCATGCTGCAGCACGCCTGGGGAAGCCAGGCTTACAATTCATGCCACCCGTACCTGTCCACGTGTGCAGGCTGTCTGCTTGACTTAAAAGAGATGATGCCCTACAAAATTGCATTTTCTTCCCTCTCCCTCTCTGGCTGTATGTATGTATTTGTGGGCCTGCATGTTTACTAACATATTCTTTTGGACCTCTGCGGGTTCTATATATATTTTCTCTTTTTTTTCATCTTTTTTTTTTTTCCCCCCTCTAGCAATTCAGGCTCTCACTGGGGTTTAAAGCACCTGCCTGGGAGTGAGACCTGGCCTGTCGGGAAGGCGGTGAGAGGCTGATGCTGCAGTGGGCTCTAGTGGGGCAGCCTTTGCCATTGAGGTGGGTGGCGTGGGATGCTTCACTGGCTGGGCACTGCCTGTGGGAGACTGTCTTCAGAGAAGAAAAGCACCTATTACACTTTCAACTTGTCAGGTTTTATCTTTTCATTTACCAGCTCTCAATTTTCCATCTAATTTTCCAATGATAATGAACAAACACATTTTGGTAGAAATATCAAAGGTGGAGCAATTTGGTGTCCAGGATAAAATTTCTTTCCACATGCATCTGCCTTCCTCAGAGAGTCTTAGCTCACTTTACAACCAGAAATTAATGATACTTACAAGCATCTCTGTTAGTAGATCTAAAAAATGCTAGAAACTCCTAACAACAACACTTATTGACCAATATTACCATTTAATCTCTGCTGGAATTGATCCTTCGAAGTTCAGTGAGATGTTATTTTTGTCATAAGTATCTTCACATACAGAGACCAGGAATTTTCCCTGACAGAGGTAGGAGACATTCCTATTGATGCTGAAGTGTCAAAAAATATGGAAAACTCTCTTTTTTCGGGGGGAATGATTCTGTGCCTTGTTGCCAGTGAGTCCATGTACAGGAAAAGTGGTTGTTTTTCCTTGCCATTTTCAACTCTCCTCTCTTGTGGCTGGAATTGCAGCCTGAAGGACGTTACTCAGCTCAGTACTGCTAATCTCTTACCAACAATTCAAAATAATTAAGAAATATCCTATTTTACAGGAGGAAAAAACCTGTTGCTATGAGAATTGCTGCTATGAAAAATATATTTATTATAACATGGATATTTTCACATAGTAATTACCAGATTTTAGACTATTTGTCTTTTCTGGGATATGACATATTTATAAATGTAATTGAAACATGTAGGACACAATATCAGAAGTCACTGGTATGCTAGTTAGAAGCCAGAATACAGCATGAAAAAAGTAGGTTTTGTATGTGAGAAAAAAAAATTTCAATCTGTTTTTCCTCTTACTTATGAAACGTTAATCATTGGATACAGAATTTTCTTAGGAGTGTATTGTGCGAAATTGTTTGTGATTCTTCAACTCAATTTGCAGTCTACAGGGGCTGGAAAAGATTTCTAATGAGAGAGAAATTTAGTTCCATTCAAAGAGAAACATTGAAAAGGGCTGTTCAAAGTTTTGGTAGCTGGAGTGATATTCCTTTAGGCATTTCTGTTAATAAAATATACTCACGTTGCATTCCTTTCATTTCCAGGGTAGCCTGGAACTCTCCTCTCAGAGATGCTTCTCTGCCAAATGCTTCTCTAGTCCTTAGCACAGATCTGACTCTTCCCGTTGATTATCCTGCTCAGAGCTTTAATACCAAGGCATATAGCCCAGCTGTGATCATCTAGAAGCTGTGCCATTTCTTTTGGCTTGGAAACCATCAGTGTCACTTGAAATATTTCATCTGAATTCAGTGGATATTGAAGCAGATTCTAAATATCCAGCAAAGCGTCTACCCCGAAGTAATCTTTGCTGAGATATGTTAATATGGGCTGAATGCTTACTAAAGCATTAAGCAATAACACAAATAATCAGCAGGGAATAAAGGCAGATGCACAGGCAATTAGGATCAGTCTTATAAATTTATTAATACAATTTGCAGATTATACCAATTTGTGAGAAATACTAGTGAGAAAAAAAAAATATGTTAAAATACAACTGGTTCCCAGAGAAAATTACTACTAATAAAGGACCTTGGGGAAAAATATACAGGCAGAAAATAGAGCAAGGATTTAACTTAAAAAATAAGTACATAGACAAAGAGGGAAGCAGTTCTGGCAGTAAAAGCTCAGATGAAGGGAAAGCCCAAGATACTGCCTTGAAAAGAACTGGAGGTAACAGAGAGATCTAGAGGTGACACGGAACAGCAAATGAGATGTGGTTTTACCTCTCATTTCTGTGTTATGTGGTATGGCAACAGAAGAGATGAGAACTACCTTTAGGCTATATGGAGATATGAGGGAGAAGTGAGAACCTCTCTCCCTGTGTGACAAGAGAGAAACTGTTTCATTAAGCTCTGAGCATCTTGTTACCAAAAATATGTAACCAGAATGTGATTGGAAGAGAAAGAGAGAAAACCAGCAAAAATAGTGAACAAAGAGAATCGAGCATACTAAGCTTGACTGAATCATAATTAAATGAGTTTCATAATAATCTGTACTGGAAAGGGTTAAGTGCTGAGAAGGAATGTGATGAGAAGTAATGACATGAAATTAAAGAAAGAAAAATTAGATGTATTATTATGAATAATTTGAACTGAACAGACTGAGCAATTGTGAGTAAAGAGAGATTTTGGCCAAAGACACCAGGGAAAACCCTCATTTTTGCACATTTTTAATGTCCACAGAACAGACGGAGTCAGGCTTTTAATGTCTCACTTAAAAGATGCATGCAGATGGTGTTTTTTCATGCATTTGAAAAATGAATTTCTACATTTTGATTATGTTGTCATTAGCAGTAGCCTTACTTGGCAATTAGGAAGCTGGTTCCTAGCATGTGTGTGAGAGAGATATATTGAGAAAGGAGGATGTTATCTCTTTGTTTCCACAGGGATATAATTAAATGCAACCAACTACATCATCAAAACAGTAGAAGAAATTCAAACAATAACTATGCTAACTGGAAATGGCTTATTGTTCAGTGAAAACCAGCTGATCTTCATCAGGAAAGGCCACATTATTTGCCAGTACTCACTGTGGCCAAGAGAGAAAAGGAAATTCCAAAAAAGGGTTTTCCCTGTAGTAAATCCAGAGTCTTTCCTAGGTAAGTAACTTTGATTTGGTATAGATTTAGAAATAAAGCTATATGCAAGGGAATATTCCAAGTGAGCTTTTATTTCATTCCTTGGTAACTTTTTAAAACAGGGGAGGAAAAGCCAAATATAATGAACCCTGCTGCGTGGCATCAGAGGAGAAAGCAAGAGCGAGAGCACTACGAGAATATTTCCTCGCTGGAAAGCAGCTGCTGCTTCAGGAAAGGTGTCTTCAAGCATCAGCGAGGAATGAGGCCTAACTGCTGCTCACTCTTTCCGCCGAACAACCTTTTTGGTTCTCAGAAAATTAAAAAACAAAGCAAAACCAACCCCAAACTCCTAAGCACTCTGGAAAGTGAAACAAAGAGTTTCTCTCCATGACACATTTGTTCCAAGCCGCAAACTGTGCATGTGTGTTTTTTGTTATTGTCATGCTCAGCTTTAGGACTACATGTGTTTTATGGTAGGTGAGTGTTTCTCACGGCCTGTGTTAAATACTCAGTTATACTGCTAAATGTTTCAAATGTGCCGAAATGTATCCAGGGCTTTGCACACCAAGCTTCATTCAGCCAGAGGAGCTCCTGGTCTGAGAGGCTGGAGGGCACAGCTTCTGCTTATACCTCTCTGGAGCCATTATTCTTAGTGCCTGGAGGATGAGTCTCCAGGCCAGGTACCAAGCATGCCTGCAGAGACTGCTACTATAAACAAGGAATCATCAAAGCATGCAAGTCTGTCTTTGCTAGCTTTTACTGAATTACTGTGGTCCTTTCCGTACATTCCCATTTCTTTCTAGTTATCTTCCCTCCAATATATGAAAGAGCTGCTGACAAGGATCTCTGTACTTCCTGCCCTAACCTTTTTACCTCTCAGTTCACCAAATCCCTTTAGTAGTTTTTCAGTCTTTTTCATCAAGTTCAAAAACCTGTCTTCACATTGTCTAGGCTACCTGTAATATGATCTGTACATCTCTCTCTTAATTTGCTTGAAAATTCGATTTCTTTCTGACTTTCCATTTTCATCCTCGTCCTTACCCTGCTCCTTCCTGCATCTGCTTTTTCTGCTTTTAGTTTCAGACTTTCTTTCTCATCAAAATACATTTTTTTTTTGTACTGATCAGTGGGACATCATCTCTTCCCCTTGAAGTCTTTCTTTTAATTGATCCCTTGTGTAGTTAACTGAGAGTTTTCGGTGTTTCTCCAGTTACAGCTATTTGCATTGTGGGCTCCTTACAAACGCCATTCTCTGGAGAAAGAACCGGCTTTTCCTCCATCTCTGCGTTTAATACTGATTTGGCTGCAACTAACTTAAGGGAAGAGGCCTTTGGCAGGCTGAAATTCAGCAACAGGGAGAAAAAAGGATCAGACTGTGCCAAAGTATAAACAGAATGGTGGGATTTCCCAGCATTTTTCATGGGCTACTAGTTGGACCAAGAGCTAAATGTTTGAAGTAAATCTAATAATATTGTCCACTCACCAAGACCGTGTGCATCAGCCAGATGCACATTGGTTCCTCTTTTGAAAAGCCTCAAGTAATTGTGCTGGAGGAGAGCTTTGTTTTAGTTTGAACTTTTAACACTGTGGGGTTGGGAAGCAGAAGTCATCTTCTACAAAATTGGTTGATAGCTATCCTTCGCTGAGGAAATCAATGGTATTTTAAAAGTAAACTGCATTGAACATAGGTGTTGCAGCATGAAATCTCATTTTTTTTTTCTCAAGTTGCCACAGCAACATGAAATTTCCTTTCCCCCGCATTAGCTTCCCTAAAATATACTTCACAAATTGTCTTTGAAAAAAAAAGCCTTATATCATGCTGACAAATTGTGCTGTTTGCTCTCTTAGTATTTGGTCTTCTGTGGAGTTAGGATTAGTAGAGCAAAGCTACCTGATGTGCAGAGAATGCAGTTTTTACAAATTCAACCTTAACTAAAAGGATGGAAATGAAAAGCTGAAGCTGAATTAGTTACTGTCTCTAGGCAGACTGGAGGCCCAGCAAAACCTCTGAGTAGTCTGATGGTACTCCTTAGGGTCCACTGTAACTGTGGGTTAGACAGCCTGCCTGTTCCCGGCGCTCAGAAGACGAGCAGTGGATACATTATGAGGGGATATGCAGTGGCTTAAAGAAGGATTTCTTTCATGCTTTTCTCTCACACCTTTGCAAGAGTGGTAGCAGTTCCAGCAGGCCTTGAATTAACTATCAAGTGTATATACATTATCCTATGAAGGAAAAAATATTTTAAAATATCCAGGTGAAAATGAACTTATCTTAGCCATCCTTTGTTGAAGGAGTTATTAGGCTTAGAGTAATTGTAAAAGTATTTTTTATTTGTAAGGCTTCAGAGTAGATTTGTACGACAAATAGTCCCAATTTGTTGGAAAAAAAAAAATCCATGTCTGTCAATAGTGTCACGTTTATTGACACCACTCTTTCCAGTGCCCTTCGTCATGGGGTGTATCTCGAGAGGTGAGAATAATTCCACACCTTGCCGGCTGATGTTGCAGAGTTAGCAGCGATGGCTGTGCTCCACGGCAGTAGAGTTTAACTGCAATCACATATGCTTGTGCACTTCAAAAGGGCAATGATTTTTCAGTAGTTAAATGGCCTGTGCTGACTGTTGGGCCTCAGTGAACTTTTCCGCACATCCCTTACTGAGAAAGTGTTTTGGTGAGGATCTCCTTCACTTTTCAGGAGGGTAGGAGGGAATGCTAGTGTGAATGTATAGAACGGGGGGTGACCAAGGGAAGAGTGAGTGAAAGCAACCATTTTCATCTGTGAGAAGCTTGTAACAGCTTGTGGTCGTCTCTATTTTTGAAACACAGAACTTCTAAATAAAGCCTGGCTTAGCCTTGCAGAAGGGAGATCTGCTGAGTTGGAACAGTAACAAAAATCGCAGAACAAACCTAATCACCTATATGGAAGACCTGGTAAATAAAATTGACCTTCCCCACTACTGACATCTTTTTTTTTCTCACTTTCTTGCCACGCTGTACAAGGGTGTCTCTAGCAGTAGTAAGGACAGGGGAGGAAAGGTTGATTTTATTCCCTCTGGTGATAAATAGAACACTTAATAGATGACAAATTAGGGAATATTGAATCTCTAGAGATCTAATCAAACGTGAATCAAGTCAGCCCCCAGTGAGCATGGGATAAAATGCCAGCTGGTGCGTGACCTTTCTGTTCCAGCTGGTATTTTATCCTTTGTAATGGATTGTGATCAGTTTTAATGCAGCTAATACTTGCATTTAAATAAATAACCGCCCCAACAATGCCAAACCATGAAGTTTAGTGTAATAAATCCTGTTCCTTGTGGAAAAGTACTATAATATTGCATAAAAGTAGGATTGATAAGCATTTTGCTATCCAAAAGAACTGAAGAGAGGATCACAGTGCCAGTCTTGCATCTGAATTTCTGTGGGAACTTTATGCCGGTGCCATAATGAGTTAATTCTGATGGAATCCATCATGGAAGCAAGATTCTATAGTTGAGATAGAAAAATTATTTTAAGCAACTATTTTCTGTCTTTTTTTCTCAAGGGAAATAAGTTTCAAGAGACTTATGATTTTCATATAGTCTTACTAGGTCATTTTGGCTTAGATAAGTTATAGAAAAATTGGCGTAATATGGGATAATATGTCTTGTGTGGTAAAACCCCTCTAAGTACATGCACACTCACTTGCATGTATGCATATCCAATATTTCAGTAGAACAGTTGCCTAACAATGCTTTTCTCTTGGGATTTATTGTGATTTATGAAAATGAATGTGTTACATGTGTAACATCTGTAAAGGAATAAAAATTATCATTTATTGTGGAAGCAGATAAACAGTCCTATAGAAATAAAAGCTGATGTTGTGCCAGTTTCAAGCACAATAGAAATGAAGAAAGCTTTTCTTTAAAATCTGCTGGAAAAAGCCAGTGTCAGCCCTTAGCAAGACATTTTCATAGTTCCTTTCATCACTGACTGACTTATAGTTAGCTTCTCTAAGAAGCATTAGATTTTTTTATGAAATCTTTCCAGCTTTTCTTTTTTAAACCATGGTAAATTATTTCAGAACAGCTTCTTTACATGTAACTGTACAGTTATCTGCTCTGTTCTAAAAATATTGTAAATCTGAGGTACTGATTTTGCACTCTCTGAAACCATCTCTAAGCTACACAGAACCTCACAGAAGTTAATAGGTTTGACCTAGAATTTTAGGAGCCAAGAGTGGAAAATGAATATCATTAGAAAGTCTTGAAAAACACATATCTCATTTCAGAACAATGAAAACAGTTTCATTGTTTTGGAACTGGCTAGAAAGTGAAGAATTATGAATATATTCTAGTGATTTTGGGACTTTTTGCATTTTCCAATATTTAAAACTGTTTTAATTCTTTTAATAAGAAATAAATTCCCAAATCCACTTGCAAAAAAAGCTTTACATGTGACTATTCATTCAAATAGATCCCTTACTGACAACCCTCCCTCTTCCATCTCGAGTTGGGCTCTCTTATTGCTTATTTCTTAAATGCTAATAATGTGATTTGTGATGCTCACCACAAACAAGATGCAAGGTGAAATCCTGCCCACTTTCAAGTCACTTTCAGAAAATCCCACATACATATCTAGGTGGTATAGACAGAAAAGCTAATATAAATGGCACAGCTAGTTCTTATAGAAGACCAAATCAAAAGAAGTGCTTTTACATCTAATGAAAATACACAGTGAGGATCACCTGGTGCTTTGACAAATATTAATTTATTATTTTTCACAAGCTGCATTTGAGGTCACTGGATCCAGTTCTTTCGGCAAACACCACAAAAGACACGCTTCTCGCAGATGCCTTCTTCAAAGAGGTGAAGTTAAATAAATTGAACTCAGAAAGAATGCTAGACAAAACACAAATGCTGCTACTAAATTGTAGTCTCAAAATAGCAATATTTTTTATTTATATTCTAGGAAAATGATTTCTGACTTTCTTTCATGTGTGATGTCCATAGGGCACATGCATTAACTTTTGACAGTGCAGCATGTGAGACTTCACAGGCATTTTGAGTGCGCAGCTTGACATGCTAAAGTGACTCTTGGCAGCATCTTGGAGGGGAAGCTAAAATAAGAAATGCAGTTAGTTGTCTAAGTAGTCCTTGGCTTATTACAATATTCTTTAAAACCATATTAAAGTGATGCAATGATAAGCTATTGGACATAGTTTCTTGTTGTCTGACGTCATCTTTAAATTTCTCAGGTGAAAAAAAGGGACTGAGTGAGATGGAGAAACAGAGACAGCACCAGGTGTTTTTACAACGCGACATCCATTATACATGAGTAAAATAGCAGCCGTTCAGCTGCAATCATGGTAGGCGTGACTGCTTCTCTTGTAAACTCATACTTCATTTATTTTTTTCATCTTTCATTTCAAGACCCTGAACCTCCACAAATTTCTCTTCAAGTATAACTATGCACCTGAATAATTACGGTGACTTCAGTAGGGATTACTCACATGAATAAATTTCAGCATGAGAAAGGAGTATTTGCAGGACTGAGGCCAAAATCTGTAGATAGCCGAGCTGGGAAAACTGGCAATAGTATAGTAGTGTAAACATTCAAATGCAGAAACAGACATGCAGACTGCAGCATTCCTTTCTATATCCCTTTGGCAATTCCTGACTTCCTTTGCCTTTTTCATGCTGTAAGTGGAATGTTCGTTGAAAGTTTTGGTCCTGGTTCATGGATGGGGGAAAAAATACTCCCGTTGCTTGCAATTACACTTCAATGAATTCTGGTCTTTTTTTTTTCTGTAGATAAATTGTCTATCTATTGAAATACAGACTGTTTCTATGGAACCAGGTTTGGCTAGTACCTTTATTGGAAGACTGAAGGTTAGCCTGTTGTTTTGCATTCCTTTTCTCTCTCACCACCAGCCAAAAGGTACATTAAAAACATACAAGAAGCTCAGCATATCACACTGTACAACTTGCCTGACAGCCAGCTTATCATCGACTGGATGCTGTGTGCCACTGTGTTCACTTTCCCTTCCCCTTGTTCGTTCACATTAACAAATAATAATGGTGTTAGCAAGATTGTCTTTACCCTAAGTTATGGGATAGCTATTCATTAAAAGAAAGATGGAATATTTCTTCATGTTTTATTAAATCTCGAAGCCTCCAACACCATGAAGCAAACTACAGATGCTCAGTGAACAGCATTTGAAAAGATGGAATTTGCTTCATTGCACTACAGTTCTGTTTTTTTCTTTGTTTTTTTTTCTTTTTTTTTGTTTGTTTGTTTGTGTTTTTTTTTTTTCTCATATTGAAAGAGTGCGAACCTCTGAAAGCACCAGAGTTTTACATTGTTTCAGTCAGCTTAATTGCTGGAACATGCGTTTGGTTTCAGATCAATTGCTATAAGGAGTAAATGTCGCAAGAAAATTGATATACATGACAATTTATTTCCTTAGACATCTGTAAAATACTACACGCTTTGCAGATTGAGCTGTAACATTTGGCTCGTGTTAGGATGGGAAAGCCAAGGTGTAACAAGCATTGAGTCAGTTGTTCAATAATAATTTTTTCCATGCAATGAATCCTCCTTATCTTTCATTAACTGCCAATCAGGCCCTCCAGCTGCTGTGTGCCAAAATATATTCTTGGTTATTAGCATTAAAGCTACTGTTGAAACTCAGACTGAGACGTGAAGGAAAATGCCCGTTCCCAGAAAAATACAATTTTACTTCTTCCTGCTGAAAAAACTATTTGAGAAAGTGTACTCGTGTTTCAAAGATAAGTGAAGTGCTGTGAGGCTGATTAGACTAAAGCTCAGTAACCACAAGGCTGTTACACGCAGTATAGAGCCATATGAAGTGCTTACGTTTATCCTATAGAAACAGCTGAGAGTTTAGCACACTGTGCGTATCTATGAATCTGTTCAATACTCCAGTGGAGGTGCTTATTTAACATAATTTGATAGGACTTAGTGCTAAAGACAGATTTACCGTCTAATTGTTTTCCAGTAGGTTTCAAGTGGTTTTAACTTTCGCAAACTGTTTCCCTTACTGGTGAAGGAAGAGGATTCTGGATTCACAGAACAAGAAGCAGACCACGTAAGAAGACATGTCTGTCTCCCCTGCCTCTTATTTGTTGCAGACCTTTCTCTCTCCCCTGTTTCAGACATACACATTAGCATCAGCTTGTAGGAAGCTAGACATGTAGCAGTGGTCTGGCTCTCCTGAGATGTTTGACCTGCAGCATCCTTTGGATAGGGGATGCCAGAAGCATGAAGTGGGGAGACTGTAAGAGATGTGTGGCTGCTTCACCGTATCTGTGCTGTGCTGAAGTGCCTACATTTCCCGCTGATTGACCTGCCCTGAAAATAAGATGTGCAAGGCTGCTGAAGTTAGGACAGAGCTTCTGTCGGAAAGGCAGGAAGGGTTGAGACTAAACTCTACAGAAGAATCCAGGTTTACAGTGCAGGAAAGGAAACCTCACTATAAGTAAAGCTTGGGACAATCGTGCAAGATGAAAGTAAGGTTGAGTTAACCTTTTCTTCCGGTCAGTTCTGTTTCTCCAAAGTATAATAATTAAATTTGAAATTTGTGTGATTCTGTGGGAGGAAACACTGATAAATTTGTTGGAACACAAACTTCTGTTTTATGGTTGCATTGCATTAACCAAGTAAATTTTTTGAAACACAGAAAGAGGGATGCAATTACTTTGGGTGTCAAAAATAAGTTAGTGCTGATATTTGTAGATGTGCTGTTTTTGTTAAGAATTTCTCTGACAGTTCTGTTGTCTGTCGTGAATACTGAGTCACAAAGCGGAGGGGCAGAGAGGGAGAAACTTAGATTTGGGTGTCCCTTATAAATCTTAAACACAATCCTCTTCGTGCTGATTTTCCTGTTTAATGAACTGCCTCACTCACTAGAGCTCTGTGGTGAAAGTAGGAAGGGAAAATCATTTAACAAACGCAAGAGAGAATCAGAATCAATGGCAGCACACAAGAAGGAAATTATTACTGACTGCTTTTATGCCTGAAGTTTCTAGCTTCCTTTGATTTGTGGAAATTTAGACCACAAATCCCATCATTTGAATATTGCATACTATTTCATGAAGCTTCTGCACCCCTTCTGCTTCCTTTATGCTAGACCTTTGAAAACTGGGAAGGATGGGGAGATGCCATATTTTAGAAAGGCTTAGAAAGTGTTTAAATCTGCCATTATAGGCTTGTTCTGAATGAGTTATTTCCACAATGTGGCTCTTTGAGGAGTGCAGAGCATAAATAGCACTGCCATGTGCGTCAGTAGTCATTTTAAATGCCAAGACCAAAGTTCAGCTTCTCAAGGTCTTTACCGGGCAGCTGATTACATCATTAAAATGTTCAGTGTGAAGCAGGGACCTCTGTCTCCTTCTACACTATAGACGTAACTGATTGAGAACATTGTTATGCCAAGATTACCAAAATGCTTTTCGTTTGGAATATGAGTTTTAGTAGGTAAATAAGCAGCAAATTATTCAAAATTACTGGTTTCTGAAATGTGACGCTTCAGTAGAGTAAGGGATGCAGTTCATGCTGCTGGACAATAAATATCTGCAATACAAATGTCGTCATCTGTGCTAATATCCATTGTATCTCTTCCAAGTCAGCTGGGAGAACAGGCTTTCTTAGGACTCAGCATCAATGTTAGCATGATGTAAGTAGAACTGTCGAAGTATTTGCTTCTCTCAATTGATTATTAAAAGAGCTTAGGTTAACTAGTTCCATCAATGCTATGGATATCTCTTTTTTTTTTTGCCAAATGAATACCTGAGATATCAATAATAAAAGTAGCTTTACATTTCAAAAAGCAAAAAGTGACAAATTCATAACAAAGCAGTGACTAATAAAACAAGACTCAATTCTATTCACCAAGCATGAATCAACAGTCCAGACTATAATTTTAAGTAGGACTAAACATTACAAGCAAGGATAAATTAAGCAGCTTTAAAAATTGTAAATAGATTCACTAAAGAGAAAAAATGGAGCTGGTTCTGAGCAAAATAGTTAAGTATTTTTAAAAAAGGAAAGTAAATCTTGCAAAGAGATTCCAGATGACTTATGTATTTTTGACAGAATTCAGCAAAAAAAGGTTTGTGTTGTATGGCAATGTTAATCAAGTTTAAAAGAAGTTTCTAGATGAACTAACAAGGGTGAAACAGTGAATCCATATTCAAGCTGTGTTAAAAAGCAAAACTACTTCCCAGGAGTGGAAAAAAAATCCGTGTTTTTTAGCTCCAAATAGAAAACTTGGAGATTTTAAAACACAAAGCAGTAAGAAAAACTCCAAGAAATTTTCGTAGAGCAGAGTTTAACTTCACAAATAAGTCTAAGCAGGAGAGGTGACTCACTTGCTCATTTTCCCTCCCTTGCTCATTTTTTTTCTGAGACTCTTGCCATGTCTGCACAGGTTGTTGCACTGTTGACACCCACTGGTGTTGTTCACGAGGATGGCGGCTGTAGAGAGCAGCTCAGTGACCGCAGGGCATGAAACAGACCTTGGAGCTGAAAGGCTGCTGGGATGGTTGGCACTCGGGAACATTGATCCTAGCAAATCACTGCTGCATATAGCACGACACCAGATATGTTCTGTCTTGTTTTGGCACTTATGCCAAAGGACAATACGTAGGTGTCCCTAAACCACCTCTTATGGTGGAATTCACATACGTTCAACAGACAGCTGAGTGGGAAGCAGCCATTGCCTTTCTATACAGGCATATATTAAAGCATGCTCTCTGGAGGTCTTTGTGTCAGGGACTCCCTTGTTATGCTTCTGTCTTAAGAATTTATAGGTGGCTGCAATTATAAGAGCACTTCACAACCTTTGGTTATCATAAAACTTGTCTAGCGGATGACAAATGGAGGAATGGCAGGATTAGTGTCTTGCCCACAATCACAGCAGGTTGTGGTGAGCAAAGCAATTGAGCCTGCCTGTTCTGGACACCAGGCACCATGGTAGCCTTGTCCCTGGAACCCAGCCTCTCATCCTTTAAGAGCTTCCATCATACCACGTAGAATAGTATGGACGATATTAAATGTTTGGAGTTGTGCTATTGTTAAAAGAATAATGAATGTAAACAGTTCCAGGTGATAAGTGAAGACTGTCACTCCTCTCTCAGCAGGGAAGGGGACTGTTTTAAAATGTGGCATTCTCACGCATAGGCACGTGTGCGTGCAGTTCCTGTGCAAAAGGGGAAAAAATTTTCTCAGTAGGTCCCCCTTACCATTCTGCTCTGTGGGAAATACAAAGGCTCACTTACATGTCTGTTTACTCAGGCACTGTCTTTAGGGAGAGGATAAACTCTTCAGTACAGAATACAACCAAAAGATGTCCCAGGGGAATGTTACAATGAATAATGATAATAAGCTAATACTACTAAATCAATGGCAATGAAGGCAGATAAACACAATATAATTCACAGTGTAGCACCTGAAATGAATATCACATGGATTATTCAGTGATTCGTTGTGAAAAACATAGACTTTCGAAGTGCCACTTGTCTTGGGGAGTGGTTGTGAAGAGGAAAAAATGGTCAGATTTGTCAGGTATGCTCAACATGACTCCACCATTCAGCCACCTCCAGATGTAAGGTGTCCTAGAAAAATGGAAATCAAAAGCTTCATTTTAATTTAAGACCTCACACACTGGAGTGTTTGGGAAAGCAACAGTGAATTTGCAAATGAATAGTCAGTGATAGCTTATAGATTAGTTATCTGGGTAGAATATGTGCAGTAATATGTGCTGTACTGATCCTTGTCATATTAAGAGCAAATCCACACCATAAAGGCTGAACTTCATTCAGATTAACGTAAATTTAAAACAATATGGAAGATATTTTCCCCAACATATAGTGAGGTGAAAGGGTAAGAGAAAGCTTCATTTTATATAATGGGAATATGCAGCTGTGTTTAACAGACTTCACTTATTATGTTGAAAGTCTTGGTGAAGTGAGGAGTCTTAATAAATGGGGTTTGCATAGACCTTAAGGGCCAAATTCTGCAGCCGTTTAGGCTATTTCATATTCATAGAGTTCAGTAGGGTTACATCAGGGTAATTGAAAGAAGACATGACCTGAGGTATTTAAACTGTGATGCAAAGTATATTCACTGAGAACTAAGGATATTTTTTTCTCCTTAATTCCCAAAGCAATGAAGTTTTCTATCACAGAAGCCAGCCTCGGTTCTTAGGATGTGCTCCTGAACTTGAACATATTGGACAGTATATGTTAAATATTTCAAGTACTTAAAAATCTATGTGTTTAAACTTCGTATTTTTCATAACTGCTATTTGGCACGACATCATCATTAGAAATTCATGTTTATGGCTGACATAACAGATGACTTAGAAGGTGCATAATTATTGTAGGCTGCCTGCTAATGTGGAAAGTACAAAGCATGAAAAGAATTGCACATGAGAGGTAACAATGGTCACCAGAAAGAAAAAAAAAAAAGGTCTAAAACACAGAGTAGGCTCATCTTGAAGTGTAAGAAAGATCCTGCAGTGCACCTCTAAGAAATGCTTCTGGGCCTCTCACTTTACCACCGTTGGGCATAAGATTGAAATTGTAGGTATACATATACACACATACTGATACGTACACGTATGGACTCACACACGCAAACACATGTGCACACAGAATTTTGAACAGTGCTTAAACATCTCATTTAATTTTACTCCAAATAAGTAAAGATAGTGGATGGAATACTTTACAGTGTAACAAATAAAATCCAGTGGAAGGAAGGCCACAGTGTCTGTAAGGTACTGTTTGCCTTTTGGTCCCAGACTGCATTAGATCTGGAGAAATGTCTGGTGTGATGTCCCTGCTCAGATGTAGCAGCAGCCGCAGCTGCCATGTGGAACACAGCCCTGACTGGAGCATCATGGTACCAGCTCCTGCCCTGCAGCCCATACACTTATTTTTTTTTCTAAGCCTACACAATATGTATTTACTTTGGGGTGTTTTGAGAACAGTTTAATAACTGTCTCGATGCTACCTGTGATAGGGAACTAAGTGAACTCCCACAGGGAATTAAGTTCTTTGGCACTTTTGCTGCACCGGCACCCATTTATGTAACATGAAGAAAAAAACTTCTGCTGCATGGCAACCCTATAAACTTAAGACGACTGCCCTGCAGCCATTCAGGTTAGTAGAACTGAGTCCTCAGCTTTCACAGAAGTTGGCTGTTTCTGAAATTAATATTGCATCTGGTCACCTCAAAGATACAAGCTGGTTGTGCAACACTCCAAGAGAAGGAATTCCATATTTTCATTCTTGTGTACCTCTAAATCCCATGCCTAGCATATACAAAGTCCCTAAAATGTTTCTTGAAATAATAAAAAAAGGAGAGATGAACTGTAGTGAAATGTAGTAAAGCACTGTGTGTTGCTTTCTGCATTGCTGTATTAGCAGTGGTGGGTACTTTTCTTTGGTCATCGTGTTCTGTTATGTTTTCTTCCACGTGTATGTGCTTCATAGCAGGCTGTAACTGCAGTAAGACTATAGCAGAATTATCACATGAATTTTCTTCCATTTTTGTCTGGCTAGAAACTCTGCCAAAATATAATATGACCAAGAACTGTCTAGACTAGAGAGAACAATCCCATTTAACCCAGCTTCCAGAAGAAAATCGCTAGTTATGTTAAACTTATGAAGAATGCTTCTGAGACTTCATCAGCGAATCTTGAAGCCTTGCATGGAGAGAAATTAGTGAGTATAGCAGGAAACTTAACAATAATATCACTTGTCTATACAATGACACTTATTCAGGCTGCAAGATTAGTGTGATGCAGTTTCTAATCTTGTTTACCCAAATACAGAACAAATGGAAATATTAAACTTTTCTCCATATGGCCCTGAAATAAGTGAATATGTTGTTATACAAGGATCGGCTGAAATGGATCTGTTTGGCTAGTGGCTTTTCTTTTTTTTTTCTTTTATTTTGAACTTAAAAGGAGAAAAGAAGACAATAATGAAAAAGAGGGTTTCAGAGAACTTTCCTTTGGGAACCATATCTTAGATTAATGCCAAGATCGGATCGTATTTGATTAATCATCTGAAAAATGGTCTTTGCAATTATAGGAGGAGGGATAAAACTGGTGACATAAACTTAGGAATAGGAGGTTTTAAAAGTAATTAGAAATATTAATTAGCTTTGTGTGATCACTTTTTGCAGCTCATTTGAGCAGTGTAGCTGCTGAAGTGCCTACCAGCCACAGAAGTCTTCAATACTACTTGAGTGTCCCACTATCTGATACAAAATCATTACAAATTATCAGAGGAGCTGGACAAAAACTCTGAAGATAATACTATCAGTTATATTCTTTTGTAATTATAGAACTTTATGGAAGGAGCTCCAAGAACTTGCAAATAATAACTAACTCTCCTTCTACCTCTGCAACATTAGTACACCGCTTAGCCCTATTTGTCTGTGTAAAAACAGACAAAATGAATAAATAACCTTATCTGTCACTTTCATAGGCTGGGAAGAAAGCAAAGAAAGTTTTGTTTGGGTTTTTGTTTTTTTTTTTTCCTCCAACACTTATTCGTTTGATTTTGTTAGGGTCAAAGTGTTTTAACAAAGATGAACCAGCTCCACTAATGGTGGCACCATCCAGTTCTGCAGCTGAAGACAGCACGGGCACTCTAACAACATGCTAACAGTTATGCTCTGCTTTACAGTTTCAGTCCTCCTCTGAATGTCACTGTTCCTTCTAATGTTATGCTCTGCACTTGTTATGATTCCTTAATATAGCTTATACTCACAGGAGCCCTTACAAATATGCCCAAGGTCAATCAACAAGTCAATTGAAGAGGTGGAAAAATCAGTGCTTTTGATTTCCTCTCCCCTTTTCCCACCGACTATTGGACTATCATAAAATACAGACCATTTCAGGCTTTTTGTGGGGGAAGGGGAACATGACAGCTTCCTTTTCAGACATCAGAAAATACTTTAAAGAATTGGTTTCTCTAGCAACAGGAACAGGAGAAAAAAAAGAAGCTATCATAAGTTTTTTCCCACCTACTCATTTTTTTTTTTTAATGTGGCAAAGCAGATGGCTTGGATAATGCAGGTACTACAGATTCTAATTTATTGACTGTAGACAGAAATATAAATACAGAAGTGTATGCACTCTGCTGTGCTCAGTAACACCGTAAGACTTAGAGACTTCAGAGTTCATACTTCTTTTAAGTTCTATGCATCTGTATCGACAAATGCCATTATTTATTGCTAGGGCAACATTGATGGCAGAGCTCACTGCACGTGCAAACCAAACGCCAGCCAGACAAATACTTCCCATATCCTCTGTCTTCCCTGCCAGCAGCGCTGGCTCCGTGAAGTCCCAATTTGCATCTTCGACAGTCATACAGTTTGTTGACCTGGCCGAATACTTTCTGTTAAGGTGTTGTAATTGGTCAGTACCACAGATACATAATGTCAGAGGACTCAACCTTTTGCCTTTGCTAAGAAAATTAGAAATGGCTTAGTGATCTCTGTTTAGTGATGATGGGAAAGAGATTACTCTTTTTATGACTGTACTTGGCCCATGGTTAAAGCAAGGCAGTATTCCTTATATTTCTTCCAGTGTCACAACTTTGAGTGTTACATGGACAGAAAACAAAAAGGTTGTCTTCAATAAAATGATGATGATTGCATGCCCCTTTTCTGCTAAAGTTGCTGACACTCGTGTAGTCTCATCTGCTCTACGGTAACTCAGCCAGTGCTTCCAAATTGCAGGAGTAGCCTCAGCATTATATGCTTGGTTTTTACTCAATGCACTTGATACGTTGGAGAGCATGTGCAGAAGTTAAATTGAAGCAGTGATGGTATTAGGATCTAGGATGTTCTCGGGATTCAGTTTCCATTATTTATTTTTCGTGTATTTGCAAGCAACCGATGTCAACACCATTATCAGGCAATTTTTGATTGCAGGAGTGCCATCAGTCTCCCTTCAGCAAACCTACTGGGAGAACAGTAATGGAGAGGAAGAGGACATAAAAGAATATAAAGCCATTTTTCTGGCTCAGTTTCAGTCAGGGCAGTACCGTTTCCAGGCTTTCCAGACTTCAACTTGATTTTTATGAGAGGACTGTGCTGCAGACAGTGAGTGGCCAGTCATGGCTGGTGATAATGGGCACTTTCTTAGGAAGACATGTGGAGCTCCCACTGATCTTCTGAGTCAGCACTTCAGCGTCTACCATGCTGGGTAGAGACACATGGACACTTTTGCCTGAAAGTCGTCAGTTATTTTAGTAGGAATAGATGAGTTATTTGGGCCATTGAGATAGATGTATATTTTCAACCTTTTGCTGTCCTCAGAAGGCTGTGGAAGACACTGGAACAGGTTGCCCAGAAAGGTGGTGGATGCCCCATCCCTGGAAACATTCAAGGCCAGGCTGGATGGGGCTCTGAGAAACCTGATCTAGTTGGAGATGTCCCTGCTCCTTGCAGAGGGAGTTGGACTAGATGAAAAGGGTTAAAGGTCTCTTCCAACCCAAACTATTCTATGATTCTGTGATTCTATGATTCTATGACACTATATGCATGGAGCTTTCTCCCTTGCCCTTGGCCACTCAGTGTAGCCCATCCCATGCTCATTAGCCCTTCTCAGGAAAGGCTACTCAATTTATGAACAGAAAAGGGTGCTTTTCTATTTCATTCCTATGTTCAGTTCACCTCCCTGGTAGATTTGCCAACTTTTATGATGGTCAATACTATAGGAACTTGCAACCTTTTTCTGTTAATGAAAAATACTGATTTTGTTTCAGCGTGACTGTAATGAACATCAAGGGAGATAAAAAAATCACAGGATTTCAGAAAAAAAAAAGATATATTCTCTTGAATGATGAAGACTTTCACCGAAGAGTTGTATATAAAAAATGAACTCTTTAACTAATGTCAGAGCAGCTACACGACAACTGCAGTGGGTGCTTTGGTGAGATCAAAGGGCAGATGGTGAAGTTCTGTGGTAACGGTAGAGGTTGCTGAGCAGAGTGTGCCTCAAACCATAACTGGACAGTGTGCACGGTGCACCAGATGCCAAAAAAATAGAGAGGGCTTCCCAATAAACCGGCAAAAGAGTCTTTTAGGGTCCTGAGAACAGCCAGTGATGAGTAAGGTGTTTGTTAAATGTGTGCCAATGGGACTCCATGAAGGCTTCGGGCCTGTAGACCCTCAAGAGTCAGGCTAGAGAGTATGAGAAAGATGGAGGCGAACTTGGAAGAGGACAGGAGAAGGTTCCTTTTCACTTCTGGAAGCACTTTTGCTCCAGAATGGCTGCTAGATAAGAGACTTCTAATGGGATGATAGGAGATAATTTACTGTGACATTACATGCATTGTTTATTTTATGTTAGGTGTAGTTTTTAATGCATTTTTAAGAGAGAAGAATATAAAAAATAATTTAATGAAATATTTCGTGCAGTCCATTAAACATATGATGTGTTTCCTCATAGAGTATATTTTACTTTTTAGTCTTAATATAACTTTTCCTGATGAATTTTAAGGAGGGCAATGTTTCAGGCAATGTTTCAGAGGCAATGTTTCAACTGGTATTGTTTCTCACTAAAATTATTGAAGCTTAAAAATCATTGAAGTATTTTTTTTTCTGAAGTTTTGAAGTGTGAAAGTCTCACTATGTCAAGCTTGTCTAGGGAAACTTTTAGAAAATATATTTTGGCTGGGTAAAGCAGGTTTTTTTTTAGCAAAAGTTCAAGCTCAGTGGTGTCATGAACTGCACATAAGAAAATGTTAGAAGCAAAATTAAGGCTAAAGAAAAGTTGAGACAACAGTGAAGTAATTTGAAATGATAATTTCAAACTCCTGTGCTATTATTCTTGCCCTTTAGAGTATTTTATTTAAATACATATAATTTTCTACCTTAAAGCTTACAGCTATATGATTTAAAAAAAATTAAGCCTAATCATCCTTGAGAAACCTGGAGAAGTATAATATCAGGATAGCAGCCCAGCTAGAGCAAGACTGCTCGAAGAGGGGCTCTTTGAAACCATTTTTGACTTCTGATGGAAGGAGCTGTGCCTGTGACACTGGAGGCATGGTGGCACAAGTAGGGGTTTTTTTTTCAGTCCTCAGTCCCTCTTCTCTGTGCCCTTCTCTCGCCACCTTAATTTCAAGCTGCCATCCTTAAGCGTACTGAGAACCCATAAAGATGATAAATGTTTTTCTGTACTGCCTGATGTGCTTCTTGACACCGCGATGCACTGTCCCTCGGTGCACTGCAGCAGTGTCTCGCTGAGGGTTATTGGTTTGAATGCTGTGACAATATTGTCCGAGTCCCACAGGATGTGCTGGGTTAGCGCTCCCCGCTCCCCTTGCCTTTCATTGCTGGGCGCATACGGAGCGTGGGTGGCACAGTAGCTCTGTGCTGAAATGTTAGCACCCCCATGGGGCACTTTTGCCTAAATTTCTATTTTCTTTTATCCCTGCAGATATGCACAAAGTTCACAACTTTAAAGGCTGACAGTATCTTGTATTTCAACTTAGTGATATGATGCAACCTATTTATTTCTTAGTGGTGTTCAGCCAGCTTTTGTGTCCATCAAAGTGAATTAAAATAGTGTGGAAATCCTCTGCTTAATACTTGAAAAGGCAACTGTAAAGTATGCCATGTGCGTTAAGGTGAAATGCTTTTAAAGGCAGTTAATAAAAATGCCATGAACGCTGTAGTGTCCAAAAAAGGCAAAACTATGTGATAGATAGTAGCCACTCAAGCTGTATTTGGCATTCATCATATTTACTCTTCTTCCCCTGTGGACCGACACAGTCATGTTTCCATTATAAGATTTTCCAGTCTGAATGTGTGTGCAAAGGCCGAGGGAGCCACGGGGCTGAGTCCAAAGGGAAGGCTTGCAAGGTGGGCTGGGGGTCTGTGATGGTCTCTGCTGAGGGTATTCAAACGCACACATGGAAACTGGTTTGGGACAGAGTCCCCCACTGCAGTCACTGTTTTTGCTGGGTGGGAACAGGCATGAGACTCAGAGATGACTGCTCCTTAGATGCAATGATACATAGTGTATGCTAAAAAAAATAAATAAAACTGAGTGAATGCTACAACATACTGTACCTTTTTTTTTTTTTTAAAAAAAAGCACTCTAATTCCAATGAAAATTTCAGATGAGCAGTTCACCATTTCGTACACTCCTTTGCAAACTGCTAGTGCTGGCATCTACAGAGCATGATGCCCACGTTGCCCAGAGACTGGGTGTCCAAGGCTGCGTCTGGTCTTTCCATCTGTCCTGGCTTTGCCTCAGTTCTTGTGCTGCTTTTGGGTTTTACTTCTTCATCTCTGTTTGTAGAGGTCCCGATTTCCTGAACTGACACCAGCTTTGGGGGCTGAAGCTATGTCTGCTTCTATTTAATGCCGTGGGACTGAATTCTTGTCAATGCCTTGTCATATTGACATATGATGCAATCATTTCTTGTGATCTTGGTGTTTCCTGGAGTGAAAGTTTTTCCTGAAATTTTTTTTCTGCGTTGGCATTATAAGCTGGATTTGTGATTCCACCAGTGAAGCAACTATTCCACCAGTGGCATCTTTCAAAAATGTCTTTGTGATAACAGTATTTCCTCAGGAATTCCTGAACCTTCATTTCTTCTCACTGGCAAAGAGATCTTTACCCTGCAGAAGACATAAGTAACGCTGGCTGTAGTTTGCTGCCACCGAGTGCGGGAGCAGGCAACTGTGCATGGAGGGACAGTGGCCCTTTGCCAGCCCTTAGACTGGGAAGAGTCCTTGGGACAGCACAGCAGGAGTGAAGCAGCAGGCAAGGCCAACGAGGCAGGAGGTCTTCCCTTGTGCGTAAGGCAGACCGAGCACAACTACATCAATACATCACGTGTATAACGGAGAAATCCTATCTTCCCACCATCCATGGGGAATTTTATAAAACCACACTAGAAATGGTGTAAAAATGACATCCCAAGACTTAGGAAAACATTTGTTTAGTCTCTGAATTTCATTGCTCATATACACAGATTATTTCAGAACAAGAAATAATCTGGCCTTGATATTTAATATGTAAGAAAAAAAAATTAGTCACAGAGTATGCATGTGTATATATACACACATACAGTAAATGCAGCAATAATTTATTTTCTGTTGAGGAAAGTCAAATTGACTTGAACTTTCAAGCATAAAGCCAAAAATAAAGCTTATGATAAATGATTAAAAAAAGGAAAAAAATTCTACTGCACGATGGGAGGAAAACTCCACAGTGTAATATTTTCCTCCTATTCACTTCCCCTGCAAATCTGTATAAATGTATGTGAAAACATTATGTCAGACACTTTAAGAAAACAAACATAAAAATCCTTGTATATAAATAATTTTCCTAGATAGAGAAATCAGCTTATCTTGCAAGTAATACATGTAAATCCAATACACCTGTATGAATTAAAGGGATTTATTAAGACGTTAGTAGTTTACAATTATGAGAATAATATGGGCTCATTGTGTTTTGAAGAGCTATTTAAAAGTCAGAAAAAGGAAGAAACCACTTTAAGACATCTTCTATTGGAAAACTAATTGTTGTTATAAAATGTAACTTACATTAGCTGCAAGTACATCTGTCATTGGCTTTTTTTTTTTCCAAAGTATATATTTAATTTTTTCCCTACTGCAGTATGAAATGCCCACAAACACAGCCTGGGAAACAGACTGACTAATAATTTAGTGAGAGTAAGTGGAGTTTGGATAGAATATTATCAAATGAACAGGGTGAGCAGCTTTAAAGATGGGACTATTTTTATTTAAGTTATATTGCATTTGATTTTCTTTATGAACTGCACAAAGTACAATATGTTCAGACAGAATGTCACTCTAAAGCAGACAATAGACTTTTAATAATTCAGTCTCTATCAGAAGAACTCAAGATCAAACTTGACCCTATTTCTCAGATTAGAAACGTGTTTCATGAACTCTCTATGTGCTTGTTAGCCAGTCATCCCTTTCTACTTTCCGAAAAAGAGGGCATTATAGGAAAAGGATGGGAGGAGACTACATAAGAGGCAATGTTAGAAATATATTGTTTATTATACTTGAGAAATATTTTTTTTAGCTTGAATTCCCAATAAAATAAGGCTTATGCAATTGTTTCTGTAACTTTGAAACCCATTAGATAACTTCAGTTGTATCTGAAATAGGAACAAGAGGCTGCCACTAATTGTATATATATAAAAAAATATATGCAGTAGAGTAGAGGAAAAGGAACAAATTTCAATGAGGAAAGACACCAATTTGAGTTCAAGAATAGTGCTTTCTGTCCAGTCTTGCAGTTGCCTAACCACATGTTTTTATTGGCTGGCTGGTTGGTACATGTGAATCTCAGTGCAGGACGTGGTGTGGGCTGCCTTCCATTCAGTCAGGGAAAAAGAGACAGAGAGAAGGATGGGGTGAAGCAGTTAAGAGGGCACTGGAGGAAGACATGTAGGGACATAGAGCAGCACATACCTGTATTAGAACTGCTGCTGTAACACAGTTCATTTTTACTGCAAATTGTGCTTTAAGATGATGATGTCATATCTGTCTCCAGTGGTCTTTCTTCCACCAGGAGCGTATATCATGAGATTCATTGCACTACCCATCTAAAGTTTAGTCTTCTCATCCAGTTGTCTGGATCCTTTTATTTCAGTGAAGATGGATAGGGCCTATGCTTCCATGGGGCCGTTCATGGTGCCTATCCAAGGCTGAAATGAATTGCCTTCTGAAGAAGCCATTCTCCATCCTGATGATAGAGGACATCTAAATGGCTAGTTTAGACTTGACACTTTTGATCAGCTGACTTTAGCTAACATAATTGTGATATCAAATATTCTATCAGCCGGTGAGTATCTGTTCTTACTCAGTTTGACTGGAAACAGAAACTCCCTACAATTGCAAGGAGGCAACCAAAGGACCTGGACTTTCTGCGATCTTTTCTTAGAGAAGCAGAAAGCCTCCTGTATGTCTAGTGAATAATTACAAGGAAACATAGTGATGACAGATCATCACATTTGATTTCTATGCTGGTTATGCTGCCAGAAATTGCAGTGTGGGAGAGTAGTTAAATTAGGAGATTATATGATTGGCTGGAAATTAAACAGCCAGTCTTGTAAATGGAAGGAGGATTCTCTCCACGTATTTTTCTGTTTTCCATGAGAGGGACTGAACTGTGAGATGATAAAGTTTGCTGTTAATACGGAAGTATCAGCACAGCTGCAAAATACGAGGCCAGTCAAACATAATGATAATTCAGAGAGTAACAGAAGGAAAATAGAATGCAAAGAAGTGCATATATACTCTACTGATCAGTGAAATGACAGATAAAAATCTAATGTCTGTAAGTGTAAAAGAAAAGCATGTAGGTAATTCTTGAGTAAACTCAGAAATAGACCCTGTCCACACCTGAATGTGGGGAGTCCTAGAAGAAGGATTTCTAGGCTTGGGAAAAGGCAACTGCAAGGGGAATATGACAGGGTAGGAAGAGTGTTTGTAAGCAACAACAATTCATTTTTTTCTCATAGAAGAATAATTACAGTGCCTCTTGAGACAGAACTAAAGAGAACATCTTTTTTTTTTTGCTGAGCAAATCTAATGAAGCCATGCAGCTATTCTGTGGGATCTGTGGAGGCCAAAAGCACGAACAGATTACAGAAGTCCAACACAGTCCCTTAAACACTGGGTGCTGCAAACCGAGGGTCTACACCCTGACCGGCCGAGCCTTTCTTGTATGATGCAGAGTTTTCCTGGTGACTCACTGCTGCTTGCTGCCAGATGATGCTGTTATATCTGTCTCCAGTGGTATTTCTTCCACTGGGAGTGTGTATCGTGAGATTCATTGCACTAACCCTCTTAAAGTTTAGTCTTCTTATCCAGTTACCTGGATCCTTTTATTTTAGTGACGATGTATAGGGCCTGTACCTCCAGACCCGGGAACACTGTGGGCTGGTCTGCTACAGCAGCTCTTACGCTCTGCAGATTAATACTGCTGGAGGTACCATACAGGGACGACATCAACTACCCAGAATTATTCCAAGCAATCTTGCTGCAGCCTACCAGTTGCATGTCATTGCTTTTCAACATTTATTGTTATAACCTGTGTCGGATTTTCCAATCTGAGTACCCACGTTAGTGAAGGCAAAGGCAGTATTGCCTGGGGAAGCAAACAAACAAACCTGAACATCTGAAAATCTGCAGGATAAATAGATTCAGGAATGCATTAGCTTTCACCTCTGCCAGCCAAGAAACTGATTTTTATGGATAATAAACTTAGCAGCAGAGTGGGTGTTTATATAAGCTATGGGAACCTCTGTGAATAGGAACACATCCATGCAAATGTTAGAAGTGACAAATAATGTGAAAACCTATTTTGCCTTTTAAATTTTAAGCTATTTAATCAATAGCTATTTTCCTCTTTTTGTATTTGGCACTGAACTGTTAGATTCGCTTTCCAGTACAAAATTATAACAGAAAGCCTTATGATCATTATGGCATTGTCTAAATTGTGAGATTGTTTTGTAACACCTAGCGATCACATCGTGTTCCTATATCCCTATTATTAGATGCCATATTGCTATTGTTGCATCTTAAAGTTTCTAAGCATAGTACAGTTTCTAATTTCTTTCCGATTTTATCTATTGTAGGCAGAATTAAATAACACGAAAGGGATGAAAGGGCTGATCAAGCACATAAATGAGATTGGCTGCATGCTGTATAGTCTTTCACCTTAATGTTTTTTTTTTTTCCTAAAAAGCATATAGTTCCTCAGATCAAAGACTACATAAACGAAGTACATGCTGCTTTTAATGGCCCTGGGGTACGTAAGTCTATTGAGGCAATCGTAGGCCTGAAGATGCCTACATTACATGCTGAAGATTCCCAATTAAGAGATAGGGGTGAATGTTCCTTCTCTTGAGAATAACAATGCATGGCAGAAGATCACGTTGTTTCTTCCCTTACTGTGTTTTCTCCAGGTACCCGTGTGCAGCATATCTCACGGGGCTCAGACAGCCCAGGCTGTCTGATTCATGTACTTTCACAAGTTCTTCACATCCTCACTGTAGGGTGTTTTTGTAGGTATATTAAATTGCAGGAAGAAGGATATAAATACAACTCAATACAGTTCGTATGTATTCACAGTGACAGGATGATGTGCATCTACAGAACAGCTGTGAAAATGCAAATTTGGTTCCAATAATTATACCTGCACCTATGAAAGAGAAGTTCTAATGACAGGGTAGAGTTTTCCATCCTATTTTTGAAGAAAAATAGACAGCAGGATGACATAAAGCTTGTAAATTCTTGGGAAATATTTTTTACATATATTGTCCAAGTAGCAGTAACAGCATAGTGGTAAACATACTCCTGCTGTGTAATGTGAATTTCCACCTGAGATCATTACAAATTTTCACAAATGACAGGTAGGAACTTGTTTTTCTTGGTATTGCTGTTGCTTTGCCAATGAGAACATTACTTTACTAATCTGTATGGGTGAGGTTTAGAGTAGTTTCTCTGTTATTTAGCTCTTAACAGCTCCATGAGTAGCAGTTGTGTGAAGCCCTAACAGACTTTCAGCTCTGTTGTTTCCACTGATACATCTTTTCCTTATTGACGTGGTCAGATTCCAATAACCTGGCCCCTGAATTGAAATTCCTCTGCCTTTTTAAATGAAATTTTACAATGTACCAAGTCATGTAGCTTTAATTGGGACTGTGAGCACATAATACATCTGAAACTCTTTAGACTCTCAAAAGTGAACCGTAGACATTCAGACGCCAGCCTCTGTCTAAGTGTCCCTCTAAGTCCAAGACATTCAGGAGAACTTTTTCCTTGTAGGCGTTTGGGCAGTGTCTGAGATGCTGAGGCTGTACTCTGAGGTTGGATCTCTCAGCATAGTGGTAACGTAGGTATTGACAAATATTTGCGAAGGATACTGCAGCCTAGCTGGATTCTGTTCCCAGCCTTTTACATTTTCTCCTGTCACCTAGCAGCAAGACTATGGCATGGGGGTCAGTGTTTTTAAACCAGATATTTTAAATTAGACTGATCAAGCCATATTTCAGCTTGGAAGTCCACATTGTGTTTCTGAGATGCTTGGATGTTTTTGAAAATTCTCAGTTCCTATTCTGTGATGAGCTGTAACCTGACCAAAGTCTCTCATAAAACTGTAATATTGTTCTTTAATGATACTCTCAAACTTCAATGCCTCTTTTCCTTGCACTTTAAATTCCTACCATTTTTATTTGATTTCAAAGTTTCTAGTAAAAAAGCCCATTAGTAATAATGGTCCCTTGAAGCATTCAGCTTCAGATTTCATCCAGCTACAGTCTGGTATTGTTAGGGGTTTTGAATGCTGCTGAGTAAGTGCAAAGTGCATTTCTCAGCATCAAATGTCTGAGAGCATCTGACAGGGCTCACAAAAGAGGGAATGGGGATGAGTGAAATTGTTCTAATTCAATTACTCTTGGGGGAAAATCAATACAAACATTCTTTTTGCTGAGGTAACGAGGTAGAGAGAGTGACCCTCCCCTTGCCAAATCTTTGCTGCAATTTCAACTCTATCTGTTTGTGCAAAAGTAAGAGTGAGATGTGTCACATTTGACTGGGAACATTAAGACATGAAAGTATCTGACTTGGAAAAAAAGGGCATCTATGATTCTGCAGACTTAAAATAGAGATCTGGTTAGGCTGATTTTAAAGTTCGCAGCCTAGTCTAAAACACCTGTAGGGTCTTGGAAAGTTTGGAAATTTCCTACCAGTAAGAAAGAGAAACGGGATAAAAAAAAAACAGCTAACTGTTTGATAGCAGAGATCAGGGAAGAAATCTCAGCCCTAATAAAGCCAGTGACTTCTGTGGGGTCAGGCCTTCAGCCCTTCACACTCCTCATGGGAAAGATGCCCAGGGTCAGTTCTACAGGGCTCTTCATATGCGCTCACCTTTGGGCTGGATTCAGGCAAATTCGTTGATCTCACAAGGGAACAAAAAACCCCATCAGTACTCTGCTGAAGGAAACCACTTAATATTTTTATACATAAGCACAGAATGCTCTGTACATTTTTAAAAATTCTTTTTTTTTTTTTTTCATTTTTATAAATGAAAGGAAAATGCTCTCAGACTCCCCTCTCAAAGGATGTAAATCTATAGCTCTTCAGATCAACTGTCGCCTCTCAGCCGTATACGCCATGTCAAACTTCTGACAACAGTCATATCAACATTGCAAGATATTGGTGTGACACATGGTAGAGCAATGTGTCAACAGGGGAGCCTGAGCAAATGTCTGTAGAAATTTTTCATACTTCACAGAGGTGAAAAAAGAGAAAGATGTAGAATAGACTCATTTACTTCCAGATAGCTCTGTGTTTAAATAAAGGGCTTGATCTGGGTAGATGAATTCAGCTTAAGTGAGTATTTATGTCTCTGGTGTAAAACTAAGCGGCACCGTTAGCATAAAAGCCCATTTGGACAGGGAATTGAAGGATGAGCTGGGCTGTGGTAGGCAGTTTGCCACTCACGGAAGCACTGCCTCCTCCTACCCCAGCACTGACATTCAATTAAAACCCTAATGGCAGGGCTGCAATTCGTATTAGGCTGGGGGAATAGGGCAGCCTGAGCCCTCATGGCTGATCTAACCACGTCCATTTGAAAATCAATCATGTAAACCCACGGCATTTCTTAGTTCTACAGATCAGCTCCAAATTTAAGCCCTCATATCGATTCTGATTTACTTATTGAAATATCATTGCTAACAATATATCTAACTTGATTAGGGTTGACATGGCTAGCAGGAGACAAACTATTTGGATTAATGAGACAAACAAAATGAGTGGATGCTCATTCAGGTACACATTGTCTGATGCTAGTCCCTGCTCCTCCTTGGTTTTCCAACTTTTCACTCAAATTGTGATGATACTAATTTTATAGATAGTGAGTTTTCTCTAGTGTCCTTTGTATATACAGCACACCATCTATAGTGGCAAATGGTGTTTTCTTCTGGTGTTTTTTTTTGTTTGTTTGGTTGGGGTTTTTTTTTGAAAGGTTTTGGTGTTAATTCCACTTTAAAATCATCAGAGTTCCCATGTACTTTTCATATGTTTGTAGTAATTGTCTTTTTAGCTCCCTACTCAGATTGCTTCTCATGCATCAGTGTCAAACTCGCTTAAAGAGCAGTACATGTGGCCTGACAGCAGATTACTGATTGCAGTGTCCTTTGTGAAAGCAGCAAATCCTTGTGACCTCACTGACCTCCCTGTGCAACCCCGTGATTTAGTCTTTGACCTTTCTGTATTTCCCTCCCTTCCCCCAAAAAGCAAAGCTACCACTGATACTGCTGGTGCTGTATGATACAGTTCTCTCAACTTTGTATTTCTCACAGGGCTAACTTGTAATTTCTTGGTGTTTTAAACTATCCCTTATTTATATTTATATTAAAATCAGCAGGTAAGCTTATAAACTGGATAATACTGAAATTATTCCTGTGGCACTATTGACCACAGAACATATACCTGAAAAAGATCTTCATGTATTTATTTGTCCATATAGAGGAGGTAAAAGGATTGGTCCCTTTGAAAATTAAAGAACATGCACTGATGCTGCCAGTTCTGTCAGTATTCTCATTTTTGTAGGCAAAAGCATGAAAGAAGCAGATCCAATGCAAATGGACATAACTCTTGAGTCTCAGGGAAAGGCACGGATCTCAAGCAGGGCAGTATCAAGCTCAAAGAGTTTGATTTCGTAATTGGCCTGATGGATACATTTGGGAGGGAGGTTTTTTTTTAAGGATTGCACAGAATATTAAAGAATGATGTAAAATTGCCTCCTTTGATAACTGCATTACTAAAAAATAAAGAAGAGAGAGTGGTTTTCTCAGACTGCTACAGATACATGGTGATAGCAGCATTACAGCTGTACATGAGACAATTTCCATAGGATAAAAACTAATTTAGGCTTCAAAACTAATATTTGTTGAAATTATAAGGATTGAAGCCCAAAATTCCAGACTTCTTTATAAAAGACCAAAATAAGTCTTACAAACTGATTAAAAACTGAAAAGATACAAAGTTAACTGAGGGGTTGTATATTGCCAGATTGGCAGAACCAGAACCACAGAACTAAAGTGTTTAAAGACCATAACAAGAAAATATGTATTGACTTCCTGCTAATATCCATTCCAAAAACAGTGAAGGATAAATTAAATTAAATGGCCTCATGTTGGTGTGTCAGGTTATGCGAGACAAAATAAAATCTAATTCTGCGCTGCACATCGTGGCCTGCTGTCACAGCTGAAGATAATGATCATCTAAAAGTATCTGACGGGTCTGTGCCTGAACGGGGAGAATTGCTTGAGACATTAAAACTGAGCACAAAAAGGACTGGCAGAACCATGGAGGGAGACCTCACAACA
This sequence comes from Chlamydotis macqueenii, assembly GCF_036417535.1. Lineage (NCBI taxonomy): Eukaryota > Metazoa > Chordata > Aves > Otidiformes > Otididae > Chlamydotis > Chlamydotis macqueenii. Next base: position 138,008,162 of record NC_141556.1, read on the forward strand.
GCTTACAAGCGGAAAGACTGTTTATTCTCTAAATGTATGCTATGTTGGTGGGAATCTGAAGAGGTCTTCATAAGGCAGATTCTGCGTTGGCAGACACTTTGGTTTTGAAATGTCGTCTTTCTCATGATTATCTGTCAAGGACGTATGAGCTTACAGTAAAACACCATATCCACTGATATGAAGTCCCAGTGGATCTGATTTGTTTGTTGAAAAGGGTAAAAAAACCTCAAATCCAGATGTAGGAAAAGCTTTCCTTTATTGCCTCTGGGAGACTGACTGAAGTGCATTCACATTTCTTCAAAAACAGTAATATACATATTTTTTACTTGAATAATTAGATGAATAAATTATTGCAAACACAAATGTTGTTTTAGTCTCAAATTAATTTTTTAGAATTATGTTGAGATTTTTTTTTAGTTCATAAATTGGCATTAAAGCCTTTTGAAACAGAACACAGGGAACTCATAGTCATATTAATATGAACCTGGCTCTGCTCCTAAACTATTAAAGTATGCCTGGATTTTGCCCTTTGGGTGTTGGAAACCTCTTTATTTATTTCTTTTTAAAAGATGAAACCTGCACATGGTTTTGTTTTATCTCTGTTAGCCACCTTCAGAAGGTAAATATTCAGAACGGCACAGATGGATTTAGATTATTGATTCCTTCCAGTTGAATTGCAAAGGTTAAATTCCCTAGACAGTGAACTGAAAAGTCCTCCTAGGATTTTTCTTTCTACCACATCATGAGCATTTTTAGAAACTGGAATTTTTTTTTTCTGAGCTGGCAATATCATACAGGTAACTAATATTCTGAATGATTTCCAGCTTTGATTCCCTTTCTCTTCTTTCATTCATACTGACACCAGCCACAGAAGAAGAAAAAAATTGCACCAGAGATTTAATGGGAGTGAAACATCTAATGCTTATAGCATCCTTCAAACAATCCACACACATGACCAAATGCAGTTACTCGGTACTGCCTTGGTTGCTGTTGTTATTTTAGCAGTCCTTGCTCAAAACCAGAACTGTTGCCAATCTATTATATTTAGACAACTTCTGTGGTTCAGATTGTAGTATTCTAAAACAATGTTTGGGTGGACCTTATTTACTGTCTCTGACAGAAGGAAAAGAAAAACCCTAGAGAGATAGGTGATATTTCAAGGTTTTTTTTACATTTGTCATAGGGAAACTACTAAGGTGAATTTTTATGCAGAAATATGTAAGATAAAACTTAATCGTAGTAGATGGCAGTACAGTTTGCATACCCAATAGCTCCAATACCCCCCTGTGGCCATCCATCATTCTTCCTGACTGACAAACTAGACAGTTGATGTCAGCTAATATTAGAAACTCATTCACCTATTAGTAATTTTTCTTCAATTGTATTTAACAGATTACACTGAGTGACAGTGTACAAACTCAGAGGGATTATCTGAAAACAAACAGCATTAAAATGCAGCAATTAATGTAGAAAGTTGTTTTCAACCACATGCCTTTCTGAATGTCTTTAAAGGATTTGAAAAAAAATACTGTTCAATGTTACTAGTTATAAATAATCTATTTATGCCACATTTAATGCTGAGTAAAAATTTCAACTAAACTACAGACAGCATCCAAGAATCCTGTAAATCCCAAGATAAAGGCAGCCCCTCTGGTGCAGGCTAGATCTGTGCTTTTCAAGCTGCCTGTAACACACCTCTTCTCCCAGAGCGTGTAGGCATTTGCACCTCTTCTCTGTGCACTTGTCCTTCAGGCAAGGGGAATTTGGGGATGAGGTATGGAGCAGGTGGAAGAGGCATGTGTGAAAGCAGTGAGGATGAAAGTGGCCAGATGACGACAGGGATGGAGGCAGCACAGAAAGGATCTGCTGGGTCCTGGGAACCTTTGAGAAGTCATAGACATGGAATCACAGAATGGTTTGGGCTGTTAGGGACCTTTAAAGATCATCTAGTCCACCCTGCCTGCTGTAAGCAGGGACATCTTTCATGAGATCAGGTTGCTCAAAGCCCCATCCAGCCTAACTGTGAACACTTCCAATGATGGAGCATGCACAGCTTCTCTGTTCCAGTGTCTCACCACCTTCATAGTACCTGGGGCCCCTGTGACCAGGGTGGTCACCTGTCCCGAGGAACCTGCTAGGATGTAGCTGTAGGGACAGTGGAAACCCAAAATATCCCAGTAAGGCCTTCTCATAGCCATTCCTTCCTTCATCTTCCCCCTGCCCCAGATGTATCGTCTTGGGGATGCTTTTCCCCTGTCCACTTCAAGGGAACCTCATCAGTGTACTTCTCCCAGGCCTGGGACAAGAAAGGCTGAATAGAAAGTACCTAGTCTTAGTGAATCACCAGGACAAAGCAATATGCTTGCTCATGGCCATTTTACACAGCAATTGGCTTTCTACCAGCCCTAGTGGAAGTCTGATTGTCCCCTTGACAATAAAAATTGCAAATGTAAGAGGAATTTATATAAGCAGAACAAAATGACCCTATCTGAGAGCAAAAGCCTGGCCTCATGGAAGACAGTGGCAGCTTTACCATTGATCTCAGTGGAGACAGGATTATACTTGTAGTTTTGTCAAGAATTTGTAATTAACATTATTGTTTTAAAACTGTCATTGGATAGTTAATGACAGCAAGTATGAGAGTTTCTACTGTATAACTAAGAAGAAGGAAAAATGTAATTTTGCTGAGAGTTTTGTTAAGGCCAAATGGTTATATTTCACATGTGCCCAAGAGGTAAATCCTCCAGGAGGGTAATATTTAATAATGTGTAGAAGATATTATAGAATCATAGAATCATAGAATGGTTAAGGTTGGAAGGGACCTTCAAAGGTCATCTAGTCCAACCTCCCTGCAAGGAGCAGGGACATCCGCAACTAGGTCAGGTTGCTCAGAGCCTCATCCAACCTGGCCTTGAACGTTTCCAGGAATGGAGCTTCCACCACCTCTCTGGGCAACCTGTTCCAGTGTTCTACAACTCGCATTGTAAAACATTTTTTTTTTCCTAATATCCAATGTAAATCTACCTCCCTCTATTTTAAAACCATTACCCCTCGTTCTATCACAACAAGCCCTACTGAACAGCCTCTCCCCATCTTTCTTGTAGGCCCCCTTGGGGTTTGGAAAATCTAGCTGCTACAGAATCCTCCAGCAAATCCTTTCAGCACTGTATCCAGAACATTCTTATTTTTACTGAGCCTGAAAGTCTTAGATGTAAAGAGCCAAGTCAAAGAAGAGTATCTTAAAATTAATAGCATAAGCTTATATTTAAGGCCTGATCTGACAAACCACCTAAGTGCATTTTCAACCTCAAGCATGTTAATTATCCTAGCAACTTCATTTCTAGCTGAAAGGAAGATTTAGGCAGTTTAAAAAACAACCTGATTTGTGAAAATAATGGCCTCTTAACATGCCATGTTTCATTAGAATGAAAGATATAAAGAAATAAAGGGAAGTTGGAAAAGAAAATTGGAGGAATTCAGCTCATAAAGTGAAAATATAATCAAAAAAGTGTTTGAACCGTACTGTTCAACAGATAAAACACAATTAAGAAGTGAAATTTAAATTAAGAGCATTTTTGTCCCCTGTAAATATTTGTACATATTTGATAAGCAAAACCACGAGAGGAAATAATTATAACATGAGGATAACTAAAGCCACAAGCATCTAATTGGAGATGTCCCTGCTCCTTGCAAAGGGAGTAGGACTAGATGAGCTTTAAAGGTCCCTTCCAACCCAAACTATTCCATGATTCCATGATTCTATAAATAAAATTAGTCAGGACCGTCTGAGTGGTATGTCAGGAGGACCAAAGAATTGTTATTTTGACTCTTTCCATCTCCTCCCAGATTAAGTTCCAGTCGTCTTCTTCTGACCACTCAACCCAGTTCATTTCATTTAATCCTTCAAGGCTTTTATCCTGTTCTTCCAGTAAGGAAACAGAAAAGATTTGCTCCGAAGCCTGACAGTACCATTCTTTATGCCTCCTTAACACTTGATGTTCAATCATGTACAAAATCTCCTTCACAGGACTGTGAAGTTTTGCCAGCATTCAGGGGAAGCCACAAGGATTAGATATCAGACCCGGATCTCAAAATTTTATGTTTTATAGGAAAATGTGCATTTTATACAAGTTATTGTCCATCATAATACAGTTAGATACAGAAAAGAATTGCCTTCAGTGGAGATATTCAGGAGCAACCTTTTGGAAATCCTGCACAAAGATGTTGGGCTTCTCTGCAGTTAGGGAACGATAAGGCACAAGATACATTTTTTCCTGTAAAAATCTTTAAATGTTATTATTAGCTGTCACCTTTTTGATTTCATCTTATTCCTACACATCAAGGTATTCTTTCTTACAGCATGTTTAACTCTAAGAAGCTGTGCATGCAGTCTCTTTATGTTACATTGAAAGTAATTACTGGACATATAACGAATTCGCCTTTGTGTCTCTAAGCAGATGGGTTCCTATTATCAGGGTTTCAGAACAAACTGATTGTGTTAAGGTGTTGTGTCACATCTAATTCCAAGAGTCAAGGAGGAAAATAACCTCATTTATTAATGATCAGGCAAAATAAGAGAAATTAATTATCTCACTCTTATTTTCTGTACCTGATTTTTACCCTAGTAGAATGAAGGTGAGATTATTTTGCTCTGAAAGGTGGTAGGGAAAGGACAAGCAATTTAAAATTAGTTTACGCTTGATTGTCAGACTTCTTTTGAGCTCATAGGGGCAGCAGTTCAAGAACAGGAGGAATTTAAAACATTCAAAAGTCATCCCTGATTTATTTACCTAAATTCTGATTCTGAAAAGTGTGTTGACAACAGTTTATGTCTGTTGCTGTCCAAATTTATGCCTGGTAAAATTTGACTAATCTCAGTAGAATTGCAATAGTACTGTATATAACTCAATAGGTTTTCTCCTGGGAAAATTAATGAAATACTAGCACACTTTTATGAGTGTCAGTATACTGACACTTATGTATTTATTGACTGATTGGGATAGTACTCTGCAGAGCTGACAGGTAGGAGAAAGGAAAGGAGCTTTGGCAGCCCCCTCTTCCAAACACCAGCCTCGGCTCCCTAGAAATGGCACAACTTTAGACAAAGCAATTTAAAGATCAATCCAGTTGAACTGATGCAATCTGCTAATGCATGTACATTTAAATTAGCTAAATTGACACAGGCAACATTACAATCGATTTGAGTGTGTCTACATCAGGCTTAGCCTTAGTTCAAGATGGATCTAAGTTAAAATAAGATCAATTGTAGTTAAAATGCTGCAGCTTTTCAGTGTGGCCAAAGCCTGCCCCCACCTTCATGTTGGCAGCGCTCTGACAAACTTGAGGAAGATTATTTTAGCTCATTTTAATTTTTTCTCCTCACTAAGTTTATTTGACCTGTTAAAGCACGATGTTATGGTGATTTGTGTGATCCAAGAGATCCTCTAAAAACAGAAGCCTAAAAATAGAGTTCAAAAATCTACATCCAGACGTTTAAATTAATGGGCTGATTTTCAAACACAACGATCACTCTCTGATTGACCTCAATAGGACTGAGTGATCAGCATTTAAAAAAGACCCAAATAACTCTCAATCCAGATAACTTATTTAGGGGCTTAGCTTTGCATTTAAGAGACTATACTTTGTTCTGTTTTTAGAAGTTCTACATGCAGGATTTGTTCCATTTTCTGTTTTCTGCATTGTAATTCTTTTACATATGAACACCCTTCCATTTTAAAACAACAATTTTAACAACCCTTAAAAAAAGAGTTCTAAATATATTCTCCAAATTTTATTTCTTTTGACATTTGATACACATAGAATCTAAACAATACACAGTTTAGCAAGCTGTATATTTTTGTGCACCCATTCTCAGCTGCAGTCATCACTTTGCTGACAACCATCTGTGTCAACCTGCTTTTTCCTTCCTGTTTTGCTCAGCTGAGAAGAAAATAAATTGACAGAAACAACTTCTGCAGGGAAAGTGTAAAAAAGTTAATGGAGTGGTGGGGCATGTCTCGGCATCTGCAAGCACATTTTTTTCTATGTTAAGTTTTATTTGTGTTCAAAATTAAAATGCTATTTTTTTCAAATCGAAGAAGGAAAAGCAAGCACAGCTTGTTTGCTCACAAAGCAAAAAGCTATTGCCAGCCCAAGCAGCCCAGCAGAACACAATGTCTTGACTGTTGAGCAGCACAAGGTGAGGACTGTTGAGAGGAGTGGAGGATGCCATGGGCTGTCTCTCAGAGCTGGCAGTAGGAAAAAGGCTTGGAGAAGCAGACCAGCTTAAGAAATGTTTCATTTCCTTTCTGCCCAATCCTTCCCGGTCAGACCACGCTCTTCTCTGTGTTTCCTAGGCTCCTCTTAGCCTACTCTCACCTTCTGTTCAGGGTTCCCTTGAAAGGTTATTTATCTGTGAAGTAGGAGATTGGAGAAAAGCGACACAGGAGAGGGGCTAGAAATACCTTGAGGCTTGGAATCAAGCCAGACTTGTTGGAATGTGGATTTGTTTTCAGAAGTGTTTTCTGAAGTCAACTGAAAAATGGTTTTGTGTCTTGGAAAGTCATATATTATCCAGCAATTATAATTAGCTTCTAACCTGACTTACAGTTCCTATTACAAATATTTTTCAAGCTTTGTTATTATTGTTATAGTCAGTACCTGTGAATCTCTTCAGTTTAAACCAGCTCAATGGTAAAGATACTGTGGAAATAATCTTGTGTAGCAGCATTAGTGGAGACTGCATCAGAAGGTGTTTTCAAAAAAAAAAAAAAACAGCACTAAGGATGCACAGAACTCTCACTTTTGATTTGCCCAAATTCTGTAAGCTAGGATTGTAAATTTAATACATTTTTTTTCCAATAAGCATAGACATTAATATGTAGGATGAAGTTCTGTTCCTATTCAATTCAGTGGGAATTTTGCCAGTGATTTCAGAGAATCAGAATTTGACATATTCCTATGCTTCTCTTCCTTTTACACCCGTACTGCAAGACTACACCCCTGCATCGTCTATCTGAAATACTCTTGCCAGTCTATCAGAGCCTTGTCAAACCTCTGTCAAACATCTCAGCAGTGTTTAGTCAGTTTCACAGTCCACAACACTGATTCTTCTCTTTCCATCACAAACAAGCATTACCCACAGAAATTACATTCATCCAAATCAGACATGTTCAGTACCAATTCAGAAATATGGTTAGCATCTACTACAGTCATATAACTAGAACTAAGTTTAGAAATCTATATGTTACAAATCCATACGATTATGACAGATTTCAAAAATGTGCTAAAGTTGTTCTTTCTGCCTTAGAAAATTTCATCTATTGAAGATACAAAGCCCGTGATCTGACGACGCTACTACAGTCCTACTTGTCCATCTCAGGGTGTCTTACCCAGTTGTGTTTAAACTTTAGACTTGGTGCTGAGAGCAACGCTGAGAAGTTTCAACAGAATTTGAGTAATGAACAACCAGAGAAATCTGTGCTTTAGAGTGCAGATTTCTCTAACTCAGCTACCATTAAGCTAATAAGATATGGCATGCCTTAATCCAGCTATAATTCACATAGTTCAAATGGCAGATGTATGCAAGCTCGCGGCCAACTCCAACATTTTGTCAAAAGATAGAATAACCATCCAAGTCTGTGGCAGGCTTTATGGGACAAGGCTTAGGCCCAGTATAAACATAATTTAAAAAAGTGAAAAGAAAAAAAAAAGCAGAATGAAACCACTAAGCAGAAACGCTCCATGTCTCTGAAAAAAAGCCATGAAATACCACTTTAACTTTATACCTTGAGGAGTCTAATGCATTGAGTCAAAATAGGACTTTTGCTCGTAATCCTATACAACTTTTTACACCTTTTCATCCTTTTTGTCTTCACAGTATTCATTCAATTTCTAAAAAAACCTCATAATCTGTGGAGCAAAAATGAGAAAGAGCTTTTTTACAAACAATGAGAAGACCTACATGGAAGCATAAATGCCACCAGCACTGCGTAACTTTGTAATACACTGGGTGAAATGGTAGGAGATATTCCACATAATGCAGCTTTTAGTTACTCTGCAGCTGTCATTGATATTATTACTGTTTTTATGGCTAGACGTGGTTTTAATGCAGAAGAAGAAATGAGACAATTCACTTGTGATTAGGATTGGTGGGTAGTAGACTAAGTTATATAGAAAAGGACTGTCTGCAGAGCCCTGCTTCATCTCATGAACTTCAGGACTGGTTAAAGACCTCAGTTCCAGATGGCTCCTACAGCACTGGGTACTATATAAGCAAGTGAAATAATAAAAGTCACTCTTTGCTGCAGAGTGATATAAAGGAGCCAGTACTATTCTCACTTTTGACTGTGGAAAGGAATTGTGAAGAAATAATGCTATTTAGGAATGAGTCCAACACACATAAACAAATTGTCACAAGCAACAGACACTTTCACTGAAAGGCTTGGTTGTGCTTTCACCCAAGTGGTCTAAACCAAAGATCTTCAGCTATCAAATACAGAACTGTTGTTTAGTCAGTTGGTTTAATTTCAAGAGTCAACTGAATAATGAATGTCAATATACAATTATATGGGATGCCAACAGTCTGCAGCTCAACTTCTGCTATTCACCTTTTTACTGTACTCGAACGCAGAAAGTGAGCTACCTATAAATATTAAAGAAACTTGTAGTATTAGTGGCAAATTTTAAAATACCAAGGAAATTTTGGGTTGTATTTTCTTTTATCATTGGTGTTTCCTCACAGACCAGTATTATTCAGCACAGTAAATATGGAGATATATATATATATACTTAATATGCTTAACTTCAAACTCTATTACCTGTGTTATACTTCTGCTACTAAAAATAGCCCTGTTGTTACTTCATGGCAAGCCTCTAAGAACTTCCATATCATGACTGCTGTGAGGGAAAACCCTGCTGTGGTATTTTGTGCTTAGCACATCTGGTTCACGTTTTTCTGGCAGTCTGAAAAGATAACATCATAAGGGGGCTGCAAATGCACGTGGCAGTGAAAATGCATTAAGATGACATTTACATAATTATTTCAAGAGCATTCTCGGAAGCAAAACTGCAGGAAGGAAAGCAGGTCAAATGTTTAAAATATTGAAAGGGTAAAAAGGTCAGAACAGTTCTGTGCAGGTGGACTGTAATCCAGCAAAACATTTAAAACACATGCTGGGGAGGAAGTCACTTGCTGCTGAAAGCTTCAAAGAGCACCTCCAAAGCACAGCTCTTCACCACACTCCCATACAGCTTCTTGCTATAAAATAATTATGGAAAAATCTCAGAGGAAAATCTTTCATGTATTTCTTCTACTTTTCCTTTCTCATGAATTTTCTCATAAAATGATATTATGATCTATCTACATAAATAATTTTGGAGGAAGTGGGATGATTTTGCTGAAAAGATATGTTTGAAAAAAAACAAGTTTATCCATCAAAAAGTGCTTATTGTATTTCTTAACCACTGAAACTTGTTTCGTAAGTATTTATTGCTCACTAATGCTTTAATTTTGCAGCTAGACTTTCTGCTTAAAATTAAAATATTGGAAGAACTGTATAGGGGACCCTTTCAGTTGTTAGTGTTCATTTTAAAATAACTTAGAAAAAAAATCCATTTAATGTTTTGCCCAAATTTCAGAGAATAAACATGATGCCAAGGCTGTTGTAAACCTTTCAGCTATCTCAGACAAAACAGTGGAGGGGCCTCTTAATAAACAATAAAGGAGGGCAATTTATCATGGCAATCAAATTAGCATTAACTAATTTGGTATATTCTTGAATATATTACTTGTTGTGTTAACATCAGTGTAATAGACTGCCTTCCAAAAAACATTAGACACGACATCAAAAACATTTAAATAAAGAAATTAGACGGGAGCAGAATCAGTTGTCACAATAGGTACTTTAACAATGTCCGGTTGTTCAGCCTCAAAATGTGACTGTAAATGGGCACTGCTTGAACAGGCAGGTCTTGCAGACTGGAGGGAACGAACTCTTGACTTGTGATGTTCAACCATTTTTTCTTAAATTTGATGTCATGAATTCAAACAAAATCTTCGGCAAAAGGTTGCTGTTCCCTTGCTGATCAGGGGAAATGAGCAGTTAGGCTCATCTGTGGTTTTATGGGGAAATGACATTTTAATAACGAGACCCTCAACAATTTGTAATTAGATAGGTACAGATGCTAAAAATGGAAAGTGGGCAAATTCAGAGTGAAAATAAGGCACGCAATACCCGCTTAGGCAGCTGGGTGCTGGTCATGCCGTACTGCTGCAGGTTTGGGCAGGATAAATGGTCCCTTCTGAGGCTGGGTCTTGTCCTAGCCCATGCAAGTCATGCTTATGTTTTCCCAAGTGTATCTAAAGGGTCGTCCCAGAGCTGGCCCAAAGTCTTTCTAGCAGACAAATGGTAAGGCTTTCATTTCAAGTGTATCATTGGAGAGACTCTTATGGAGAAGGTAGGTTCACCTGGTGATTATTTCACAGAATCACAGAATTATCAAGATTGGAAAAGACCTAAAAGATCATCCAGTCCAACCATCACCAATACTTCTCAGCTAAATCATATCCCTCAACACAACATCCAAACGTTTCTTGAACAGCCCCATGGTCGGTGACTCCACCACCTCCCTGGGCAGTGCATTCCAGTGCCTGACTACCCTTTCCGAGAAGTAATATTTCTTGCCTTATAAGAAATTTATCCATATTGCAAATGTGCTTTTGTAAACATGAAGGCTGTGGATACAGATCATCTAAATTTGGAACACTACAAAACACACAATAAGGAATTTTTTTTTTACCTTTTTTGGACATGGTGGTTCCAAATCTATACCTTAAGCTTCAGTTAGGAAGTGTTAAGTTCATCAAAGTTGATATGGTTTAAAAATGACTGTCAGGAGACAGCTGGAAGAGTTTTTACAATCTCTCTTTTTTTTTTTTTTTAAATCAGGAAAAGTAGCAAGAGCCAATATTAACACAAACATTTTTTCTCTCTGCATACTGGCTGCTGCAGTCGTTACCTGGCTGTTCAAATAATTTCAGGGACTTCTGTCAGATAATCTTTCACTAATGCATTTACTTTCCTTTTTTTTTTTTTTAATGGAAATAAAAGTACATGATCCTGTGATAGTTATATAACAACATTACTTTTTGTTTGATTATTTAATGCTCTCTAGTAACAGTCATTTATTCAGCATGCTGGATGGTGCACACTGGTTTCCCTGGATTTCCACTTAGAGGCTGTTCCTGCTTGCAGTGGTGACTCACCAAATGAACACAGTGGAGTACAGTAATCCAGGGAATTTCTCTAGCTTTTATAAAATTATTCTTTAGTTAAATCTTATTAATGGCTTTTAAATTGCACTATAGATACCACATAATTTCAAACACATTTCATGCATGCCGTCCCTCTCAGACATTATGTAATATAAATAGTTTTGCTTTGGAATACTAAGTTTGCAGCTGGATTTTTTTTTTCTCAAAAGATTAACACACATTAAAATTTGCATTTTAATTAGTCAAAGAAACTAATCAGGAAACATTGTCTGCCCTGTTTTTTACACTTTCTTATTTGCACCAAAAGCTACTTGCAAAATTTTTATGCCACTCTCACCTGTTCTGCATCTGATTCAGCCCTCCCTTTCCAACCGTCGTTTCTCCAGCCATGTACACAAATATGACAACAACCATTGTCTGAGTCACTTGGAAGTTGCTATCTGCTGCTCCTTGGCTGGTAGATTTGTAGATATTTTAACCAGATGATAAAAGGGGAATAGCGAAGGACCTCTGTCAATGGCTTGTAGAAATGCAGGGAACATTATGCATGTGAAATCTGCACTGATGTGAGATCTAATGTAATGCCTGAAAGGCAGAGTAAAGGCTTAAGAAAGAGATGCTGTGGTGCAGAGAGATTGAGAATAGTAAGTTAAACAACATGCAGGCAGCCGGAGGGTGGCTGAGGAGATGAGGTGCCTGGTGGGAGCTTCTGGTAGGCTTTGGGCTGCCACACAGACCCTGTGCCTGGCTGGCTCTCACCTTGCAGCCAGCTCTCTGGGCAGGTCTCCCCGAAAATGGAGAGAACAAAGTCTGAGTGCTTCCTGGGACAATATTATAAGGTCTTACAAGATAACAAGCGTCCTGACCTGTGTTAAAATATAATTCTAAGTCCATGCTAATGAGACTGGTCCCTTGGCTCCCATCCCCAGGAACTTCCACACAATTATTTTTGATAGGTGCATTTTTTTGATTGTTCATGGTACATTGCCCAGCTCAGAGGTGCAGCAAAAACAAAGCACCTGACTCAGCACAAATGCTTAATATCGAATGGCACCCAGTATACTTCAAAGGTCTAGACCGAACATCAAGTCAATACTGTTTAGTTTAATGTACCATGCAAATTCACTTAGGGGAAAAATATTAGAGAAAGGTTGAAGCACTTCCATCTCCTCACCTCCTTCTCTCCTCAAGAAAAACAATGTGCTCTTTAAGAGACCTTTGTTCTTTAAGGAACTTCTGAATCTTGGATTTTTGCAAAAAAAGGAAATAATCACAGAAATGTTCCTAAAAGACTCCACAGAATTATCAATAAACTCTTTTCAGGCAATTTGTAAGCACGATAATGTAGCCTCAGTAATTAAAACCTATCACATTTACAAGTGACTGAAAATCATAACAAGAAGCATTACACAAATAAATATAGAAGTTATTAGTAATAGCATAAATCATAATTATTAGCTTACAGCGTAGGATCTGAGTGGTTCCTAAAAGTGTTTGGTTTGTATTTTACTGCGCAAGGGCAGCTCCCTGAAGTCACTGGGGCCTTTTGTAGCCTCAGGTGACTCTGCAAGAGCGGGAGTATTTGCTTCGGTTGTGCATGGAGCACAGCTCCAGTTACGTCCACGCTTGTGACTTCTTCAGGAGTTGGTGTGAAGAACCCTTCAACTGGAGGAGTGAGTCACATGGCAGGTGAAATGTTTCCCTTAGGATAAGGAAGAGATGAGATACTGACGACATCAATAATATACAGTATGAAAAGATTACTTAAGATATTTCTTGTTTACTGACCCTTTGTTTATTTTCTGTGTCCCCTCCCAAAATGGTACCTCTTCAGAAATATTAAAAAATCCAGGCTTATGATGGCAGGTTGCTAAGGAAACAGTTTGCTATTTCATTGAAGAGCCATCTCCCCAGTCTCTTCTCAGTATTCGTGTCATATCTGTATGTACATTATGAAAGCTTTCTGCAGATTTGCTCCAGAAAAGGGTATAAACTTAGTAAATTTGAAAAGACATAAAGAAAAGGAGTATTGTTTTTTTAAACACATTCAGAACAAATGTGGACATTTGCCAGTTAAAGAAATTTGAGGGACCTACTGGACCCAGAAACCAAAAAGGCAAATTTTAAAATAATGCTATCTCTATACTGCTTTAGCTTGTTAGGATGATAGACTATTTCCAATTGAACTGGAAGAGCTATGCATGCCTCCTGCTTCCACGATGAAGTGAAAGCAATGTTCGCAGCAATTCATCTGTAACCAACTATTGCTGTTCTTCTGACATGAATGAAAGCAAATTGTCCTGGATGTTTTAGGCTTTTTTTTTTTTTTGGTTTTGTTTACTGCAATTTATCTCAGATCTCAGCAAAGTAGAAAAATATTCACTTCCTTCAACCTCCAATCATATTTCAGAATAATTCGTACTAACAAATTCTGATGGTAGAGCTTGCTTGTTTCAAAGATCTGAAATATATACTTGAAAGAAAAATAATCACATGATTGAAGCATTGTTCTTCAGTGCCTTCAGCATAATCCTTGCCCCACACTGCAAGCATCCTTGTATTTCCAGCACCCTTGGAAAAGGCTGCTCTTTGAAATACATATGCACTGAGCTCTTTCGAGGATCTGTAGGAAACGTGAAGTGGAGGTTCAGAAGTCAAAGAGATCTGATTACAGCCAGTCCCCAAGAAAGAGGACTTGAGAGAATGTCTGTGTTCTTCTTAAAACCATCAGAATTGTAATTACTTTAATTTCCCCAGCTCAGGAGTTAGCATTTGATCTCTGATAAAACCTCTAGTTATTGTTTACTAGGTTAAAGAAAATTGCTTGGATTTAATTCTAGATATATATTTGATGTCTTCATATAATCAAGCAAAAAGCCTATAAGGTAATATTTATAAGCTGTAAGCAGTATCTAATTAACAACCAAAGTTCTTGTCAAGATAATCACCAGGGGGTTATCAAACTGTTATAATACTTTTTAGAAACATAAATAAATCAGAGGAAATGGCAACAAACAAAAGCAACTATATTGTGCTTTGTCACTATTATTTGGGCTCCAAACATAATCATGTTTACTTTTAAGACAAAGACTGGGGAGAAAACCAAAACCAAAGAGAAGCGTGATAAAAGGCACACTGAGTATGTTATGCCAAGTCATTGCTCTGTTTAGTCTAACATCTTGACCTCAACAGGAGAAGAGGTAGTGGAAATGCCTTTATGAATAATTTAAGAGATCCATTATTCATAAGAAAGATTTTCTGGAACTATTTCTGTACGAAACATTGCCCAACAGAAGATAGGATCGGTGAATTTAGAGGTACAGCTAGGGAAGTTCAGATGAAAATTTAAAGATACAGTGGGAGAGAGGGAGTCACGTACAGGAAACTCAAGATCTTCTGGCCTCCTTGCCTAACAGATGAAATGGTACATTTGAATCATTCCTGATTATTTGACTAGGAACATCTTAAAAATGATGTCTGGCAGACTACAGTCGTGAAACAGAAAGGTGAGTAATTTCCTGACCACAAGGACAGAAGAAAGGAGTATGGCACTTTTCACAATCACAGCTGACAGCAGCCACAGTGCCGACTCATAAAAATATCTCATTTTCCCAGCCCAGACAACGCTTGGTCCAAAACAGGCACAGGCATTGCTGAAGGAGCCAGCGCCCCTGCTCACCTCTCAGATGAATGGTGCTTATTGGTGGTGAAAGGAATAGTCATCTTTCCAGCATGGCAGAATATCCCACAGTATCAGGACACCCAGGGAAAAAAAAGAAATGTCTGGGCCCTTCCTTGCCCTTGAAGATACATATTCTCCTCCCTTTTTCTTCAGTTTTCTCAGGGAATTACCTTAGTATCTCAGGAGCTGGGGTGGCTCATGCATGTTGGGAACGGTTGGTAGCAGAGGGTGGTGCAGACCCAGACCTCAAAATAGTGCAATCTGGGAAAAAAGCTGGAGAGAGGGGAAATAAAAGCAGTTCAGTCCGACCGAAGGTTGGTATGATTAATGGCATTATTTGGCTGGCTGTGCGTCAGGATGTTTCCTTCTCATTACCCTTTTTGCATGAAGAGCAAAAAGCACAAGAGGGATAGAAAAGTTGGAAGAGGGGTATTTTGTAAACCGAAAACAATTTCCCAAAGGTGATTCAAGCCTTTACTAATCACACCCAGCAAGAAATCCCTGACTACTAGCTCTTCCCTCCAGCCCTAATAACATGGGAAAAAACCCCAAACAAATGCTGCATTATTTACTCTTGGCAGAGTAGTAACTGGGCTGTAAAACATGACTATGATATATTCTGTACCGAAAGTGCTGTGAAGTACACACACCATTATTTTTAACCAGGAAAACAGTAAAAGGGATGTGTAAAGGCAGAGTTGCAGGTAATACATTCCCCACGTTTGTTGCAATGCATGCTGCTCCAGGGCGTGGAGAAGGCAGGTGCAGTCTAACCACCGCGTTGCCTTGGTACCATCGTGTGAAGGCTTAATTGCCTGCATCAGTCGAAAGGCCTTTTGAGGCTTCATTTAAAACTGTCTCCCTCCTGCTCTCCTCTTATTCCCTCTGAGCAGTGGAAGCTGTTTTCCTATCAGTATTGGTTTCATCAAAACTGAACTGCTACTCCTGCTTTTGTGCAGATGAGCGTACATGGCTGGTAGCTGTAAACACTCTTCTGACATCCTTAATATCTCTCTTTGTACTTTATTGCCTCTCCAGCTTGACAGGTGGCATCTCTACTGATCCGATCGGCAGTGTGAGCGCAGGATTTGCGTGAGCTAATCAAAAAAGGTTTTTCTCCCTTCACATCTGCAGTTAACTTTTATGTTCTTTCTGTAAACAAATTTGTGTGGGGTTTGTTTTTTTTTAGCTTTTAGAGATAGTCTTATTATTTAGGAGAAAGTGACAGCCATTAGATCCATGCTTCCTTTTTAGCTATATCTTTAGGAAAGAAAACAAAATTATCGTGGTGGATCCATGTGGACAAAAACATCATCAAGGTCACTGCACTGAAGGGCTTGTAACCTAAATCTAAGCTGCCAGACAGTGACAACTGCAGTCTTTCTGTCTATAGGAATCAACTTGCAATCCAGCCCCAAGTGCCTTATGTTACTGTAAAAATGCTAAGGGGCATTTTAGAACCGTCTTAGGGATACCTAAAAGATAATCCTGCTTCAAAAGAGGTTAATATAGAACAGCATTCTATTTATGGTTTTCCTTCTTTATTTTTTGACATACAACAAAAAGAAATTACCTCAGTAGTGGCATAGCTATTTTTTCCCCATAATGTGTTTTTTTTTTTTTTTTAATATTCTATAGCTAGTTCGATGTGCTGCAGTAATAGGAAATGCTTAGCAGGTATCCTGGCCAGTCATTTCTACCAGCTTAGGTCCTTTTCTATGAGACTCTCACATCCTAATGAGGCAAGAAGCTTCTTTTGCTGTGATTCAGCCTATCCCTCTGGTGTAGTAGGAAGAGATGTGGGATACTTTTGGTACATTTCTTAGAATTTTCTAGAGGACTAGTCAGAATACAAAACCAATCAAAAAACCCCAGTAACAGTAGAATTAAAAAAGTAAAAGTCTTGCTGAACAACAAGAAACGAACTACACTATTTTTTTTTTAATCTCCCTTATAGTTTTGGATTATAGCTCACATTAGGAAATTTTTTGGGGCTACTTTTTTCTCTTAAAGCTGTACTACCATCCTTCTCCTTTTTGCCCTTTTATACTCTAGATAGGAAAGCAAGAAGAAATTATTTTTCTGGTTTAAGGCATCTGACATATCAGAAATTAAGTGGTAACAGAGAAGATGCTCATTAGCATATACACTGTCTCTGTAAATTCCTAATTGCAATGGGACATCCCAGGGTTAGATTATCTCCCCCTGGCTTCCCTCAGGCCCTTTCTGTGCCTAATTATTTCTCATAAAGAATCTGTGTTGTAACAAAAAGCTCTCTTCATATGTACCCACAGGAAAAACAAACCAAAACACTTTGCAGCTCTCTGGCAATGCGGCTGTGTGTAAAGCAGCACACGTCTTTTCACCCTGAACAGAAACTTTCCCCTGGTTGCACTACCCTGCCTTGGGACCCCACCTGGCATCCAGCCCCTTTTTATTGAATGGGTTGATGGGTCATCAGCGCTGCTCACACAGCCAGGTAAGCCTCTGAGAAGAGCAGAATGTGACTGCAAGAGGCAACAGTGGTTGGGCAGCTGGTTTGTCTTCCCCACAAGAAGTTATCAGAAATCTCCTATGGAGATTAACACAAAGACTCTTTCTCAGAGAGGCCTTATGTTTTGAGGCAGAGTATCAGAAAGGATTGGTATGTTCTTTTTCTTTCTTCTTTGATTGCAAAAATGAATGAAATCATGCATATGGCAAAGCAGGCAGTTTTCACCGTGTTCTTGAATGTATTCTGGATGCAGACAAATACTCTCAGCCACCTTTTGAGACATCCCTATATTAATGACACAGTGTCCACATTTTGGCTGGGATAGAGTTAATTTTCTTTATAGTAGCTAGTACAGGGGTATGTTTTGGATTTGTGTCTAAACCACTGTTGATAACACAGCAATATTTTGGCTATTGCTTAACAGTTGCTGAACACCATGTCAAAGCTTACTTTTTCCACTCTGTCCTTCCAGTGAGTGGGCTGGGAATGGGTGAGAGATTGGGAGAGGACACAGTCAGGACAGCTGACCTGAATTGACTACAGGGATATCCCATGACATATAGTGACATGCTCAGCAACAAAAACTGGGGCATAGGAAGAAGAAAGGGATTTTTGGCTTTCAAGGTAGCCATTGCTTGGAGACTGGCTGAGCACTGGTCTCCCTGTGGGAGGTGGTGAGTGACTGCTTTTACATCACTTTTTTTTTTTTTTCCCTTTCATTTTATTAAACTGGTTTTATCTTGACTTAAAATTTAATTGCTTTTCTCTTCCTGTTCTCTCTGCTGCCTCATGAGGGGTGGAAAGCAAGCAAGGAGCTGTGTGGGTGCTTGGTTGCTGGCTAGGGTCAACCCTCCATCCCCTGCCCTCACATGCATATAGAGAGGATAGGGGATCCACAGTACCAGCTGCTACTACTGATGTGCTGCTTTTGTGCTGGACTTCTTGCTGACGTAGGCATAGACAATATCTTGGACCACTGTCAGAAGTTGGCTCTTTGAACCTTCAGATTCATCTCAGTATGACATGAATAAAAGCAGAGAGTAGAGAGGCATACCAAACACATAACTTTTAGGGCACTCCAGGGCCTGTGTGTTCCTTGTAATATTAATATCCTCAGTACTGTGACTTTTTCAAGTTAATACTCTTAGCAACAAAAATTTCAATATTTCAGTCTTTTTTTTTTTTTTTGGCATGGTGCTCCAAAGAAAGTCCTCAGTAAATATAAATGATCAGCCGAGTCTGAGGACAAAGATAATTACCAGTAACTTTTCCTGATGGAGCTTTCTTCAAGTAAGGCAAATCTGAAGAAACAGAGGACTGACTCCAGCTGGAGTCCCAGAGGCTACGAAATGACTCCCATAGGATTACCAGCATCCACCGCATGTCATTCATACACAAGTATGAGTTGCCTGTCCTGATCTTACTGTCTTTACTATAAAACAATGTATGTTTACTAACAGAAAAACTTTGTGTACAGCTATTGAAATATGAATCCAAATACCTTCACTCCACAAACATCTCTCAGAAAACATTTCAAAGAAGATAAAGCTGACAGCTGTCACTCAAGTTGCTTAATGCATTGTTTGAAGGCATTCAAGTAGTGTGTTGACCGTGCTACAAGAAACTATATGTAAGAGAACAAGGTAGGCAAACCATGAAAAATTCCTGCATCAGAAATTTTGTCTTCAAATGAAGCATGAATAATTGGAGTATAGCTTGAATTAAAATAAATAAAGCCCCCAAAGTATCTGTAGACACTCTCAGGATACTTTAGAAAAATACCTGAAAGCCCAGGACCGTGCTCAGATTCACCCAATATAATTTCATGCAGTGAAGGCTTTTCGTATCTGAAAGCAAAAGCCAGAATAAAACCACTCGTCTCTGTAAATTGCTCAGACAGCTTTCGTTTTTAATTTCTGATCTGATATGCTATTTTCTGTCACGTTGGATACCGTTGTTTATGTTTCATCTGATACAGTCACCCTAGAGGCCCAGCTGTTACTCAATAATGCAACATTCACTTTGTAGCCTGAGGGTCAGCACAACTCCAGCTCTCACCCTCCCTATAGCAGTGGCAGCTTTGACTGTGTGCATTAAGAAGGTAAATTTGTCCCCCATTCCACCTTATTTGGTAAATCAAGCAAGGCTCAAATTCTAGGTGAGATTGCAGGGACCTGATGGTTGAGAGGGAGGCAACAAGAGGGAGAGAAGGGTATAGGGTAGAATTTAATTTCTCATATTTCTTGTCCTGTTCACCACGGATGGGGAGCACAGATTATTCCTATTGACTCTCTGGCAGCCTTTTATGATTTTATTGTGCATTCTTTTGTTTTCTTTTTTTTTTTCTGGTTTTTTTTTCTATCTCTGAGAAAAAAAAAATATTCCCAGTTCTCTCAATCTTTGTAGATGATTTTTAAATTCTTACTGCTCTTATGACTGCTATGCTGAAGGAAAGCAAACCTCCTAGCCAGCCCTCTGCTGCCTGCACCTAACCTGAGGAACAGCAATGAAGAGTTTTTAAGAGCAAAGCTGCTCAACAGTCAATTGGTGTATAAAAATACTGCAGGAAGGCCGTAATATAAATGTGGCTGCTGCTGTAGGCATAAGTAATCTATCTGGGTGGTTCGACTAATTTGGTAATAGTAATTAACAAATTATTGGTGCCTTTTTCAGCCAAAATATGTAAAGCAAAAGTAGTCAGTGTATGGTGTGAGAAAGTGCCTTAGTAAGTGTATTTCCTAGGTCTGCGCTCTAAAATGTCGAAGGCATAAGCTGAACCTCCGTATTATTTCCTTATTCTTTCAGGGGCAAAGTGAACTGCGAATACATAGCTATTAGCACTAATAAAATATAAAGAGATTAAGAGATTTGACGAAGCATGTTAAAATAATGCAGTGAATTATTAGAATAATAATGTCAGTACATGCCTGTTGTTAGCTGTCCTCTGTTCCTTACTTTGTCTGCTTATCTCACCCTGCATATCACGAGGTGAGCTCTCAGGAAAGGAGCTGCTTTTCTGCTGCTTTTCACAAAGCATCTGGTGCAATGAAATGGGTGTTGATCCCTGTTTGATAGCCTAAGTACCACCACCGGTGAAGGAAAAAACAACAGCAGCTCTGTTGAATGGATTTCTATTTCCTTTCTTACGACAGAAAGACATACTCTGTATGATATTGTTGAAAATGTCAGTGCTGAAAGAATGATAATCAGATGGATGAAGGCACAAAAAAGACAGTAACTGACAATTTTGAAAGTTTAGATATTTAATGAAAAAAATTTCAATGAGCTATCATCTTAATTTTTATTACTCTTCCCTACACCAGTGCAAATTCTAAGTATTATACTGTTGTTACGGTGTAATCAGAATGTAGCTTTCATTGTATAAATATTGCAGGAGATTCTTAGCATGTGATCTCATTTTCAGGTTTTGAAAAATATTCATTGTACCAGAGTCCTTAGAGAAAAAGACCTGCAATTAGTAGAGATTTCTTTCTAATATTTAGAAATATTAGGATAGGAGCAGCTCCTTAAAATGGTTATGGGCTAATATTTTCTGGGAAGTTTCATTGAAAATTTGCTGAGAGCTTGAGCCATGAATTTCCCATGAGTAAGGACTATCATATTTTACTTCCCCTTTTTACCGTAATAAATGAATTTAGCAAGGCAGCAGAAGACCATGGCAAATCTTAAGTGTTGGAATACGGCAGGTCTTCTGAAATGCTGATCCTGTCCTCTGGTACTGCAGAAATCTGTGTCACAGAGCCCAACTATGAAACTGTGCTCTGACCTCTCACAGTGCTTTACCTAGCCACCACTGCTCTTGTTAGCAGGAGTCTAGGAGCTCTGCATGCCAAACACACTGTTGGCGTTCAGCCTGAATTAATATATAGACACATACTTGCTCTTGTGCTCATGTTGTCCATGTTCCTCCCTACATTTCTTTGTGTCTTAATTAGTCTTTCCTCAGTGATGGTAACCAGAACTTCACATGGTTTCCTAGATGACATATCACTACAAGCTATATGGCACTATTCATCATTTCCTGTCTGCACTGGAAATGTTTTCCCACTGGACCCTAGGATTTAATTTATCCTCTTTGTTGCCACATCCCACTAGTGCTCTTAAGCATCCCGTCATCAACAGATGCACACAGTTCTTTTCTCCTCACCATTGCTCTCAACTAACAAGTTCATGATAGTTAATGCTGAGGTTCAAATTCTATATTTTGCTATTCCTCTTTTCATTGTTGAGCCATTCTCACTACAAATATTGTAGTTCCTGAATGATATCCCAGTCTTCCTCTGTATTAACAACAAAATGTTTCCTAATTTTATGTTATCCATTCATTTCACTAGCATTTTCTGCTAATGCCATTAAGGAAGCAGTTGAATCTTTTCCAAGACATATCCTTTAGGAACTCCACTAATAAACTGGCTTCAGTTCAACAATTCCCCTGTTACGGGGATATGTATTGTATCCATCTTAGCAAGTTCCATGACTGTTTCAGACTTGTTGAAGTAAGCTCCATCTTTTCTAGTAAAACATATAATATCCTTTTGATTATCATATCAAATATTTCATCTAAGCCCAATGATGGAATAGCCTATAACAGCATTTATTTTATTAAAGGTTTTCAGACCCATGATGCATTCTTTTTCATTTTCCATTCATGTTACAGATTTCACATTTCCTCCAAATCCTCACTTATCATTGAGGTAAGACTAATGGACTGCAGTTTTGCAGACGGTTTTGTTACAGAAATATAGGTACAGTTTTTGTGATTTTTTTTCCGTTAATTTGATTCTCCCTGCCTCAGTTTTGTTTACAACCTTTGGTCATGAATCAGCAGTTTGTATTCTGGAAATTATTTCACAGTTCTGGACGGAGGTTTAGCTAAACTAACTGAATGCACTTTGAGTACTAGCATCTATTTCCATTATTTATGCATTCTCCCATAATATGTACTTGGCTATCTCCTTGATTAAGCACCTCATGTCTGCGAGTGTGCTTTTGGCACTCTCTCCTAGATAAAAGAACAGATTTTTTTAAAAAAGTTTTTTCAGAACTCTGCTGAAACTGGTCTTATCCAGTGTACAAGGATGTGCAACATTGCTGTGTTATAAAACTCCTCTCAATTCACTGCTCATGTACTGAGTGTGTTAGTTGACTGCCAGGTACCTCTCCTCCCATGCATGAGTAGGCTTCAGCTCTCATCCACGTGATGAGCGAACCAAGAAGATGTTCCTCTACTTCCAATATCAAAGCTACCTTCCATTTGTGTCTCTTTCTGAATAGTAACCCACTTTCTTCTACCTCTGCTATTTCTAATTGCCTGTCTAAAATCCTATTTGCTTAATTTTCTTTGCAAGAACTAATTCAAATGGATTTTTAGGCAATTATTCACTATCTCCTTATGCTTGCTGGCTTTTAAGATAGAGATTTTGTTGTTAGCTAGTCATTTTAAAACTAGAACTCTCTCATTGAACACTACACAGGCCGAAAGGACTCTATAGTACTCATGTAACAGCACGAAAACAAGGGGGACAACCCTTTTAATAAGAAATAGAGGTCTCCATGGAAATGAGCTCATGGAAATAGGATGAAAAATAATTCACTAGAGCCCATAGACTGCTAATGCTTCTCAGATGTATTTCATGACAAATGCTACAAGTGTTGTAAGAGCTGATCTGCAGTATTAGATCATCTGTGGGAATACCCTCTTTTCACAAAACAAACAAAACAAAAAGTCAGCCTTTTGCCAAGACAGTCTAGAGTTAGATTAATCACCTCCACAGCTGACTTCACAGCATGAACTAGAAGAAGACATAAACTGTTATGCAGAGAATACCAGTAAACTAGAATCTAGATAATTGTAACTAGTTCTTCTTGACAACACCAGTGATATGAGGAAATATTTTTTCCCCCCTAAAAAAGATACTGTTAACAAACCTCTATAGAAATAAAAAAAAAAATCCAGGTTTTTTTTTTTTAATTAGCTTAAATGAACTATGCCATTATAAACATGGCAATTCTTTGTGAACCATAGTTAGATTTAAGAACATGACTGTTGTCTTAATTCGGGTGTAGATATGGTATATTTAAATATCAGTGTAGGTCATGCAGCCTTTATCTTCTGAGTATCTGGTGTTACTGGAATCTTCTGCCAAACAGGAAGGGTACTGGAGAGGAGCTGAATCTGGCAAAGCATCATGTATACCTACAGGATACCGCAGTAGGTGATTCACCAAGGTCTGTTTCTAAAAGGTTTCAAGATACTGTATGGTACAGGATACTGTAAATTGATTAGGTCTTTTGGAAGAAAAAGTCTTTTTTAGAAATTTAGTTCTTTATGCAATTTATTACTACAGGAAAAAGAAAAAGTAAGAATGAGAATGAAAACATGGCAGAATTGGAAAGTTAGGGCTATGTCCAAATTTTGGGATCCTCTGAGAACAACATATAACTTTTTTTTGCATATTATCCTGTTTTTGAGAAGAACATCAACCTTTTGATGTGTACCTAATTCAATTGTAGGTTAACACATGCTGAGTGGATGAACATTTTTAATGAACATTTTGTACTGTGAGTATACATATGAATGAACATGTTTTAAGTAGTCACCAAAAAAACAATCCTTATGACAGCACTGCAAATTATGTTTTGTCTTTGTGTGTCTGTAGTTAAATCATGGGAAAAGATGTACTGTGACAGCTCTGTGGGACTCGAAAATATATGGCTGATACATACGCTGGTAAAATCCTCCTCAAACCAGGCTCTACTTCTACTGAGAGTGCAGAGGCAAAGGCTTAACTTTCTGGCAATGATCCTCTCAGGTGGGACAGGTCCTCACCTTCACAAGAAGCTGGTCAAAGTGCCCTTGAGGGATTCCTGTTTACTGGTTTGAACCTCCTTGCTTATAGTTCATCAGCTAGCATTTGGTCCACAAATTCTCACTCTCAGTCCTTGCTTATAGTTTATCAGCTAGCACTTGGTCCACAAATTCTCATTCTCAGTCTTTCAAGACTTTGTTTGTAATTTGTTTTCATCATTTCCCTGCTTCTTCTGCTTGCTGACCTCTTCCTCTGACTCTCACACCAATGATTTCCATGAGGCAATACCTTACCGTGGATTTGATATGTCAGACTCTTGGGCATTCATAGTCTAGCATCTATTCAGTGTTGCCTTACTAAACAGACTGTCATTTAGCTGCTGCCTTGGACAGCTGGAATTGTTATCAATTCCAATTGACAGGCAATTGCTAGGCCCCCCACCAGTTTCAGTGAGTTTTGCCCCCACTGATAGCTGGAAGGATCCCTGAGAGCAAAGACAGGCTTAAAACCAACCTATTTTGTGTGGTAAGGCATGATGTCAGACCTAGGAGATTCCCTTTAGACCTGGGCTACATGGTAGTGTTTTTATCAGCTTTGCCAATGACAGCTGTGAGTTAGAAAGGAAGAGTGAGACTGGATCAGCCCTGCATTTTCTTCTTAACTCTTCCATACCTGGCTCTTCTGTTTCCCAAGTCCTTGAGATGCAGAGAACAGGCTGAGCTACAGCTGAAAGAATGGGTCATCCAGAGCCACAATCTGCATTTTCCTGGAGAATTAAGTTTTTCAGGTCAGTGCAGAAAAACACACTCACCAAAATTGGCCAATATCTATGTGCTTGCAATGCTAATATGGGGACAAGTTCTCAATTTGCCAGGTTTATAGATATAAATGGTTTTCATGAATTCAGAAAACAATTTCCTGTTTACTATACTCAGAGTAGCACCTTCGTTTCTTCTACAGAAATGAAGGGGAAAGGGCTCACTGCCACATCTTGCCTGAAGACCAGACATATATCACTGGGGATCTAGGGAACAGATGACACATACTTGCACCATGAAGGATTTACAGACAGCTGCTCTTGCGACACGTGTCTCCTTCATGACCTCTTGCTGTCCCTTCTAAGGCTGCTTTCTATTATTCTGTGTAAAGAGTTCTGGTGCAGAGGTGTTACCTACGTTACAAGAAACATTTGTATACTCATAAGGCAGATTTCTGAGTTTAAAAAGATGAAACCAGGAAATCAATTTTTTATGTTTTTTTAAAGGCTAATCCTTTATTGTTATGATTTGAGGTCCTTAGTACATTTGATATGCTGCAACTATTAGACTAAATTGATTTCTTCTCATCATGCTAATCTGGAATTAGCCCAGTTTTTCAGCAAAAAGTTGATGGTCAGAAAGAAATTACTTTGGCACTAGTGTAAGATCAAGATACTGTGTCTTTCTGGATAAAAACAAACAAAGGGGACATGTGAGGAACTGCTTAGACTGTAAAAGAGGGATGCTGCACTGACGCTCCAGCCTCAAAATTCTTCTTTACAAATAATTCATTTACCCAACAAGGAACTCCTACTTGCCATACTTCCAGCTAAATAAAAGTGTTTTAGTTCAAAATGAATTTAATGCAACAGGAAATCGGATTAGTGTACCAGAATGGTTTTTTATGCCTTCAAAATCTCCAAATTATGCTCAAGAGGGGAGCCAGGATCAATAGTCCTAGATTGTTCAACTGATTGCAAAGTACCACTGGTTCGGCTTTTCCCCTGACACTCCCTGTCCGTTCACCACACTCACAGAGGCTTCCCCTCCAGACGAAAAGCTGCAATGGGAGGGAAATGCTTGCCAGTTTGTGTGTCACTTCAGCCAGAGGAAACATGCCAGAAACAGCTGTTTTCTCAGGGAAAGGGAGGCGACAGCTGGCTTGAGGCAGTGCTGCCTGTCAAGATGAAGGTGGGCAAGAGGAGGTGGGAACCTCACAGCCCCCGTTGCTGCCAGGAGGGGTTTCTCCTGGAGATCTACATGACGAATCTCTGCAGGGCTTTTCCTGCAGCAGAGACCTCTCTTTTCATCCTATAAATACAACTGCAATAAATCTCTTTGAAAAGCCTGCAGCATAACTGTCCGCTATATCCCCTACAATAACTGCCATGAAACATTTCTACTGCCACAGTGCAATAAAGCTCCAGTGGGGCACGGGGCCGGGGGGATCAGTAATTCCTGTAATACTTTAATCTAACACCTATATTTTCAAAGCTGTCCAGGACTGTAACTGTGTGGATTCATATGACTTAACTTTTAGAGAAAATGAATGGCCAAATTGCTTCACAATTCTGAGCGCATCTGAACTACAGGTATCTCCAGGTTGTGTTTTCTGTGGATTTATTAAAACAATTAAATACCTATCAGTGGCCTAACAATGAATATATTTTATAACCACCATTAAGGTCTCCTGATGCCCTAGCAACCCACAATCAATATTTCCCTGTGATCAATTGCTAAACAGTATCACTCCTATAACATATAAAAGATAAATGGTGTATAGAAGGCTATGATATGATCTTTTCAGATCTGCTCTGCCTAGCAAAGGCATGAAGAAGCAGACAGAAAGTTACCTGCACCTATAGGGCTAGATGACCCCCTATATAGAGGCTTTCTCAGGTGATGTTAAGTTGTTGTGTACAGACAAAGGAAAAACCATGTTGCTAGAGCAGAGATGCTCTCCTGGCACTGCTCATCGGGTGTTCCTCCAAGTAGGAAGAGGTATTCCATCCCTGACAGTGCTCTGTCTGCATTGTGCAAGTATCTGGGTTTTAGGCTTTGACCTAACAGGTCTCGTCATTGGGACAACTAGTCATGTGTCTCCCTCCCAAAATGCTTACCTTGCCACCTTCTCACTCTGTTCTATTTGGATTTTAGGATATCAGACAGAGTATCAGAACCCCAGGGTAAGGCTTCAGCTGGGACACAATAACCTGTGGATGAGGACACGAAGCCAAGCTTGTGTAAGAGTGACACATGCAGAGACTACAGCACTTTTACCTCAGATCCACACACGGTTCTTGGAAAAGCCCCAGTTTGTATGAATTTCTTAGACCACCGTGGGGCTCATGCCTTTGACAGGGACAGATTTGGCCTAGGATCTGCTTCAAGTCACTTCTGCAAACCTTCCCCTCACAGTGAGACCCTCTGAACTGCTACGGAAACCTGATTCCAGTAGACTAAACATGTATCACCTGATTCTGCACATCCAGCATCTAATAAATAGTTTATACATATTCATTTTTAAGCCTGACTGAATATGCTGATTTAAAAAAAAATGAGGTTAGAATTAAATTGGTCTTCTGAACAATAAACTGTATTAAAAGGTTTTAAATTATGAATATTTATATTGCTATTAATTTGTGTTGCTACTGGTATTTTTCTTTAATGGTTAATTATCACAACTAATGTGTCTGAATTATTCTAGAAATCTTTCCATTATGTTTTCTGTAAATATTCATTCCTGCACTTACACCTTCTTATTTGATGCTAAGGCTGAAGTGAAACACGATTAGAGACTTTTAAAGAAAGAAAACCCTCAAAACCCCACATTCTGTCTCCCAAAGCACTAGCTTGATTTTTTTTAAATCAGCTTAACACTAAATGATACTCAGGTTTTTCACCCCGTAAGTAGATTTTGGTATGGGTCATGCGTTCAAAGACCTGCTGGCAGATAACAAAAAGATGCAGACTGTGTGCTAGAAAATTCCATAAGGCATAAAAAAAGAAGCAATGCTTTTCACAAGTTGCTTCCTAGCAGCTCTTCCAGCTTCAGGGACATTACTGGACAGCTACCATTGCTACTGCTAAGAGTTTGCTCTTACTTAATTTAGTTAAAGATAGGGCATGAGTTTAAAATACAACTAATTCTGAAATCAAATAAAAAAAAAACCAACCAGACAAAAATATCCCTCCTATGGGAACAGTCTTATTCCAAAATAAAAATACTGTCAAATTTCCCTTTCTGATAGGATTATATCTTGTTGAAACTGATGGCTGTAACCACCTTTTTTAAAGTACATGTAAGAAATTATTGTGTTTTCTTCCCAGCAGCTGAATTACCATCTTCCAACCCTGATCTTTCCACCTGTGTATGAAATCTCAAAGTTTTAGCTAACCATTTTTGGTCAAAAAGAGGCATAACACTCAACAAATGATAGGAAGATAACATCATTGTACTCTAGTATTATTTTAAGTGGAAGAAAGTCACATGAACCAGGTCCAAATTACAGTATAGGAAAATGAACAGAAATGAGCTTATCAGTAAGATGGTGGGAAAAAACCCTTCTTTTGAAACCAGAGTCCTTTGGCATGTTTACCATTCAGAAAATGTAGACCAGACTTGACATGTCAAAGATACAAAAAATATGTTAGAACCATCCAAACCCTCGATACATAGTGCTATTAGTTTCTGAATAATGAAACTGTGATAGTTTATACAGTCTTGCACATCAAAACACTTATGAGAAAAAAAAAAAGGAGATTTTATTTATGTCCCTTGTACTTCACTTGCTTCCCTTAGTCTAGAAACAATCTTACCTGCATTTCCCAGTCTTCACCACTGAGGACCAATTCTGACATCCCAATACAGGTTGTTGCTTTCCTTGCTTTTTGGTAAAGAATCAGAATTATAGAATAATAGAACAGTTTGGGTTGGAAGGGTCCTTTAAAAGTCATCTAGTCCAACCCCCCTGCAAGGAGCAGGGACATCTTCAACTGGATCAGGTTGCTCAGAGCCCTGTCCAACCTGGCCTTGAACGTTTCCAGGATTGGGGCATCCACCACCTCTCTGGGCAACCTGTTCCAGTGTTTCACCACTCTCATTGTAAAATTTTTTTTGTAATATATAATCTGAATCTACTTCCCTCTATTTTAACACCATTACCCCTCATCCTATTGTAACAGGCACTACTGAAGAGTTCTCCCCTGTCTTTCCTGCAGGTCCCCTTTAGGTGCTGGAAGGCTGCTACAAGGTCTCCCCGGTGCCTTCTCTTCTCCAGATTGAACAGCCCCAACTCTCTCAGCCTCCTCTGGACTCACTCCAACAGGTCCACGTTCTTCTTATGTTGGAGACTCCAGAGCTGGATGCTCTGGACCCCACTCCAGGTGGGGTCTCACCAGAGTGGAGTAGAGGCGCAGAATCACCTCCCTCGACCCGCTGGCCACCCTTCTTCTGATGTAGCCCAGGATACAATTTGCCTTCTGGGCTGCGAGCACTCATTGCCAGCTCATGTTCAGCTTTTCATCCACCAGTACCCCTAGAAATCTGCCTTGGGTGGGAAGAGGTGAGCAAGAAATGTTTGTCACATCTATTTGCCTGTCTTATTGGCAGCTAACTAAATCTGGAAAAAAACCTAATCTTCTGATGTCATGTATGTTACTGTGATATGTCCAGAAAACATGATCCATGAGCAAAAAAAAAAAAAAAAAGATAAAAATAAAGTACTGTGAGAAGTGATTGGGGAAAGAGAGCCAAGCAACTCTGTATAGGAAGGAATAAAGCATTTTGGAAAAGAAAGTAAGACGTTTAAGTTGCAGTAAGGGAGATCCTAATTAGACATTAGGAAAACTTTCCAGTCGTAAAAATAGAGATGAGCACTAGAATAGGCTGCCTGAGGATGTCATTAAGATATAATTGATCTTACTTTTAAGCAGAAGGTTGAATTAGCTGTCTCATGAGATATGTTCAAAATACACGACTCATGAATGCATCCCTGGCTGAGCCTGGGTGATGGTGGATGAGCCCTGGTGCTACTGAAATGTCGCAGAGTCTAGGGCAGGGAGGTGAAGGTCTCCATTAGCCTCCCCACTCCAGATGGGCAGGAGATGGGGACTGTGGTATCCTGACATTTAAACGCCAGTCATGATCCTTTCTTTTCAGTATTGCTTTCTGTAAACCTATACCACTAAAAGGCAGAACCACAAAGAAAAGCAATTTGCAAGGCTTTGAACGGAGAATTGACTAGAAGGAACGCAATAAAAAATTCATTGTTCAAATCAACAATAGTGTTGGATCATTTCTAACAAACCTAATGATCCTTAGCTAAATATTCATCAGAATATTTAAGCTTAATTTCAAATTGTCCTGAAACATATCTGAGTCTTGATCTCCAGTTCAAATTTCACTGTGATCTTAATATGCTGAGGGGAAAATGAAATACTTGCACATAAAACTGTGTGGAAAAGCTTTTCCTCACTCTGATAAAGTTGTCAAGATTAAAAATAAATAAAATCCTATCCCATACTGGGATGAACCTCTAAAAGCTTTTTGTAAGAAAAAAAAAGACAGAGAGACTGAGTCTTATATCATTTCAGAACCGTCAGCTGAGACCAAAGCTCACCGCAGGGTCTTACACATCACAGAGGAGCACACGGGCATAAGGGTTTGACTGATTTGGCCTGCCCTTCCCAGGCTCTGCTTTGTACAGAGGGAGACTGATTGAGTACAACCAACTAACATGGGAAATCCAAGTTCAAACTTATTTGAACCAAAAGACCAAAGACTTGAACCTTGGTCTGCCATGCCTCAGATGAGTGTCTCTTCCATTAGGCTCTTGTGGATTAGGGGTTGAGTTTGATGCCCACCCCTACACTCACCATTTTTCCTTTCCCCTCATCTTCCCCATGTGTGCCTACCTTTTATCTACCCTGTTCTCCTGAAACTGGTGCTCACATGCTGCAGCAGTTTTTTTTTTTTATAATAAGGTCACTTCTCGTATGGGAAAAAGATATTTTGAAAAATTTCAGTTACCTATATTTGCGTCCTAGCAATGCGATAACTTTAGCTGTTCAGATATATTTAAATAGATGGACAGATAGCTTTGCAGTGCGTGATAGACACACTCACTCTGCATGCCTTCTGCTGTTACAACACAGTGACCGCTGCTAGGTAGATCTAGTTCAAAGTCATCTCATCAATCACCTTAAAAGCCATGAAAAGTAATTTCTAAATGAAAGGATTTTCAATTCATCTTTCACGTGTCATCAGGATACTTTGAGTTGAAATTTCTTATTATCTGTCTCTTACCTCCCTCCTCTGCAATCAAAGCACTCATCACTCAGAGAGAGAAAGCTGCAGAAGGCTACATTTTCATAAAGGTATTTAGGTTTTTTTTCAAGATAGCTCTCATTAAGAAGTCAATGGAAGAGACACAGCTGAAACTATGGCAAAACAGTTTGAAAATTCAGTCCTGTGTGTGAATTTTACCATGTAAATGAAAAGACTAAGGAAATAAGTGTTGGAAAAGCAATGGTATGAAGACAAAGTTAAGAAAATATGTCTTGTTTTCCGTTCTGTATTTCCATAATATCCTAATATGCCATGTATGCCTTAAAATAAGCAGATTTTCTAACTGAGCTGTCTTTAAGGACTTCAGACCTATCTGTGTCTTCATAGTATACTGTAGAAGACATCTTCTTTTGTATGACCATAAAAAGCTTCAAAATATTTGTAAGCTAATGTTTTGCAAAAGAAGGATAATCTTTTAATGTTGAA
This sequence comes from Chlamydotis macqueenii, assembly GCF_036417535.1. Taxonomy (NCBI): domain Eukaryota; kingdom Metazoa; phylum Chordata; class Aves; order Otidiformes; family Otididae; genus Chlamydotis; species Chlamydotis macqueenii. The sequence continues at coordinate 138,039,976 of NC_141556.1, forward strand.
ACCACAATTAGCTAAAACCATCCAGAGACTACCTATTCTGTTTATTTTCCATAGCTAATGAAATGAAAAATAAAGTCTGGTAGTTGATAGTCCAAGTCTATAAAAGCAACCCATTCAAGTTTTTAGCATCTGGAAGATTAGATCTGGGTCAAAGCTTTACAGCTCTACAGACTGTCCCTATTTTTTGAGAGAGTACTCACGCTTTCACATTATCCCTCAGTTTTACATCGCATGTAAAGAAGAAGGGACTTTTTTTTTTTTATTTGTCAATGTTATGAGTTATTTTTGGGGGGAGATTCTCACATACCTTACAATTTTGCTATCCCTCCTGCTTGCACTGAATTTTTGTTTTCAGTTTGCTCATGCCATGGTACAGTGAAGCACTCCAGCTTCTTGGCAATTCAGATCTAATAGTATCTATTTCGTATCTAACGAGAGTGGGATATGCTTGATAACAAAAAGTTTGATAACCTCTCAGTAAGAAACCAGAAGCAAACCATTGCCAGGATAATCCTGACTACAGAAAAGTCTGAACTACAGAATTTTAAAGCTGACCTAGTTTAGCAGAATGATACCATTTTATAAGAATTGTTAATAAGTAAAATAATTCAAATATGCTTAAAAATTACAAACAGGAAAAATTTTAAAGGCTTCTCTTTGCGTTTTATGTGTCACACTCTGGTAGGCTGAAAGCAGTCATCCTCTCTTCTAAGGCATATACCTTTAATTCAGAGATTCTCATGTTCTTCATAGATAAACCAAATCCCCTGCAGAGGCAATTATTTCAACTAATAGTTCAACTGAACAGCCTGTGCTGATTCCCAGCATTGACCTGTCCTTTGTCTGGTAGAAAATCTTGCTTCTTTCTTCACAGGCAGAGCTAAAGCAATTTTTCACATGGATCAATATTTAATTTTTGGGTTTGAGTTTATTTTGCTTTTTTTTTTCCTCCTTAAGTTGAACAGAACAGCGAGAAGCAGGGAAAACCAAGAAGAGATAATCTATAAGATTTCAGCTGAACATTAGTGGGTTATATACCACAGTTTTAGAACTTTTCCTTTCCATTTTCTGTCAAGTATTTACTTTTGCATTTGCAAAAGTATAGAGCTGAACATCACCCTAAAGAATTCTTAGGTGAAATGCCTGTGTTAAGAGTGTATGTTATTAGTAGCAATGGTGCTGCTAAAATTTGTTAAGTTTTTTTGGTAGTGCTCTGTAAATTAAATTGCCTGTCAAAAAAGAGTGATTTTTGAAAACGATTTTCCCAGATCCTCCAAAATAAGGAAAATCTATCCACTAACATAAACTAGAAAATCCTTTATTCTGAAGTGGAGAGTCTAAGGAGAAATATAACCTAATGTTATATAATATAATATGATATTATTATAATATAATATAAATTTGTGACATTTGTACTTAAAAGAAAAACAGTACAAAAGCAAAAGTAAAAAAAAAGGACACCAGAAAAAAATTTGTTTTCTAAAGCTATTCCTAAACTTTCCTATATTAGCTTTATATTTATCTTCCCCATTAACTTAATTTTAAAGTTATATTCCATCATTTAATTTTGGATTGTATTTTTAAGAAGGTCAAGTTTTATCATTTTGTGTGCATTTGCTATCTTTCACTATGAAGAAGGCAGAAAAGAAAGAGTAAAGCATATTCATATCTCCTTTGCATTTATTTAACAGTACAATCTGTACAGGGGATAGTATCTGACACAGATAAAAAATCCTGCAAGACATCTGATATAACCGACTGTGATACAAACACTTCTGTAAAGCTGAAAGCGAGAATTATTACTCATCCATTAATGAGACCACGCATTTTATTCTGAGATAAATATCAATACATCTTGCTGCTCAAGAGATAGCTCATGTCACAGGGAACAAAAAATACCTCAGTCTTGTCTCTACTACCTCCTCTAAAATACCTAAAATGAATTATTAAGCTACAAGTGCTCTTGGCTGCCTTTGAGTTCCTGATCTGTGGACACCTACAATCTGCACTGAAGTTCCCTGACACCATATGAAATGCCCCATGCAGGGTGACAGCTAACGCTGTGGGATGCTGGCAGCAAAGGCACCGAGCTCTTTGATGCACCCATGGTCATGGTGCAAGGACACCAAGCGTTTTGCAGCTTAGTGGGGGAGGAACAAGGTGGGGAAGATAAGAAGTCTTTCAGGCAGCATCTCTTCAGATATTTGGGTGTTCATTCTCTTTGGAGAGTGGACCCATGGCGTAAGCAAAACAGAGCCTGTCTGATCTGAAGAATTTTTGTTGAACTAGACAACATAGGCTGTCGGTATAGGGACTGACTGACACCAGACAGTGTGAGCCTGGTCTTGGAAACTACAAGAAGTTAATTGACTTTTTACTTCTGCTTATTTTGAGACAACAAGGTTTATAAACATCTTTCAAACAATCAAGACGCTCACAAATTGGTGGCTTACTTCAGGATATGTCCCTTTGCTCCCCAGCAGCACCTGAGGTCTTCTGGCTCTTCAGGAAGCCAAATCAACTCTTTCCAGACCAAGGGAAGTTCTTTCGTAGGTGGCCACAAAATGTAGCTATTGAGCTTCTTTCCAAATCCATTTCTTCTGGAGATGAAATGCATTTAACACTCCCTAGCAGCACAATTTACCTTGTCATTGCCTCTTTTTCACCCAGGTTATTTTTATTCAGAGCAGTGTCACGACTGACAAGCATAATGCTATTGACAGGGTACACAGTAGGGTCTAACTACTCAACCCGAGCTATGTGATTCTCCTCTATGGGAGTGCAATCACTGCCATATACAGTATACCATGCATTATCTATTGGCTATCATCTTTTATCATGCATGTTTTAACTTGCTAATTATCCTATCCATATGTAACACATGCTCCTAAGCTTCAATTAGTAGCAGCACCTGTTCAGTTCCTGCTGTATACTTTTTAAGATTACGTTTGGACATTCCTGGGTGGGAAGGATTCAGTTCCAGACTAAGACCCATTTGGGGTCTGCTTGTGTCCAGGTTTGTGCTATATTAAGAAAAGAGCTGGGCAATGAAAATCAACAGAGCAATTCAATTCACCATAAAATAGACATCCAGAGAGAAATTCAGTTGCCTAAACAAAGGTGTCCAGTTCCGTTTGAGCTGCCGTGAACAGTCTAAGCACTGGCACTTTACTCTGGATATATTTTTGAGAATAGTTTCCACTTTTTTTTTCACTTTCCAATATTTGGTTCACATCCTGTAGCAGTCTTGGAGCACCAGGAACAACATTTCTTTCAAATAATACTCAGCCGGACCATGAGCCCTAGGAGCACTCCTACTGAGCTTTGGTCATTAATGGATGAAGTACTCATGTCCTCACTAGAGCTCATCCGAGTTGTATCCCTGATAAGTGTACAGTTTATGTAGCTGGGTTATCTGCACAACTCTTTTGACCATTAAGTCTGCTATATTGCAGCACTCTACTTGCCTTGGCTAGAGAAAGCTCTCCATTTGGGCTGGCAAGTGTGACACTGGAGCTTTAGACCTGGAGTGGGAGTGTGAGGCCAGGCAGCATTTCCCAAGGTGCAGGTGAGGAGGCTCGGCGTCTGTGTTGGGAGAGTCCTACCGTTAGTAGATATTGTCGCTTAACTTAGCTGCCCACACACAAGTGCGTTAAGTTCAGAGTCTCTGTTGTGAACCAAATTCCTCCCTTCTCAGTTTGTGTTTCTCCTTCATACAACAGCACCTGAGTCTTATGTGGGTGTTTGCTAGACCTCTGATGGGTCACAATATGATACCCCTTTGTTTATTTCTGTTTGCTTTTCAGTCACAATCTCAACCAACTGCATGACTCCTGTATTTGGATTATGTGGCTTAGGCCTTCACAGCATTGCTTCAGATTGTGAGAGTAATGTATTTACAATTTTCTTCATTTACTAGAAAATCCTCACCTCTCAGTGTCCTAAATAAGGACTGAAAGGTCAGAAGAAAGCCAACAAGTTTATTTCTTTTCATCTGCTGTGTTAGTAGCCCAGCCTGTGTTTTTTGGTTGTTTTTTTTTTTTTCAGTATTTTTTTTTAAATACTAAATAAGTTCTGGTAAAACTGTTTTTATATTCTTTCTATCAAAACTTCTCATGCTTATTACACTCCTTAGACATTGATGATATTTACTGGACTGGCAGAGCAGAATGTCTAAATTTCAATTAAACCTTTGACAAGATGTTTCCAACTCTGTTCCTGACTAAAAGGGTAAAAGTAAGAAAATACATTTTTTTTTTTCCATTTGGTTTCCATAAGGGCTCTTGACTAAGACATAGGTTTCAAATTATATTATGCATATTGAAAAAACATATTCCTGTGCAGTTTAATTATGTGTTTTCAATTTATTTTCTCTGACTCTCCAAAGGCAAGTGCATTATTGTGTGTTGTTACATAATACCCAGCCATGTGGAAAAGTAGCAGACACACCTTTGGCAAGTGTCTGTGCAAGTCTCCAAGGTTTTCACCCATATTTTCACAGATGTCCTCTTAGAACCCGTCTAATCCCCCACATCAAGGTTTTATAGATATTTGCACTCGTTGGGACTGGTGTAGTATAGAGCCAAGTATGCAAAGACTGCCAGCTGGCCAGAATATTTGATAAATGTGAGAACAAAAAAAATCCCACTCATAGCAGCAAAGTGATCTATTCCTGGAACACCAGCTGAATTGCTGTAATAAGCTATTAAACCAGTGTAGTAAAATGAAACCCAGATTCACTACGCAGATTATACAGGAGATCTATTTGCTTGTACAGTGCGGTTTCATTGTTTTAATTTCAGATTATTGGTGACTTGCAGTGATTAAAAAAGATATGTAATAGATTGACCTTTTCATTCACAAGTTTTGAACCTAGAATGCCCCAAATTGAAGTTGTTCAGGACTGTACTCCTGGCACCCTTAAATATCTGCTTCCATTTCAAATGACTGAGTGAGACAAACCCTGGCAGACTTATTTTACTAAGAAATTATATCCCAGACCTGGAACAGAGATGAGTGGTTACAAAAGACCATCTGAGAAAACCAAAATCTCAAATGCACAATAATATAATGCAGTATTTCTTCTTGCAATAAAGAAGAACTTTAATGTTGAAAGAGAGATGAGGATTGATCTTCATGGCCATGTGTAATAGCACCATCTTGTGATCCTTGCCCAAAAAAAAGTAAAAAGAAAGATTTCATCTGGAAGCTGTGCTTTCTGATAACTCAGTGTTTTCATTTGTGACTCTAATTAGCTTGGGACTGACATATGGCAATAAACTAAACATTCATCCATAGAGAGTATAATGATTGAACTTAGTGGAACACTGGATTAAAGAACCTGCGTTTTTGAGACCCATGATATTTGTTATAATTATCTTTCTTGCTGGTGATGAAAGAAGAAAAACACGAAAGAGATCCTAGTCCTACTATCATACAAGAACAACCAAGTGACTTGTCTAGTTAGACATACTATTTCTTCTCATAAAATAATATTGCAAAGGATATCTTGAGAATCACAACTGAACAGTGTCATCACCACTGAAGTTATACTGATCATCTGGCCGGTTAGCTCTTGCTTTCAGTTTTACATAATAAGAACTTTTGGTCCTCTGGGGAGTGAGAAACTGTAGGAGTGGCAAACAGAAGACTGCCATCCCATCTGTTGGTTATTACAACTGTCTGGAATCCAGATGAAATAGGGGGAGAGCAGATATCCGAGAGTAATAGCAGAAAACAAAAAACACATCACACTCACAAAGCACATGTTCAAATGAGAAATTAATAACGTAGTAAAGGTCAGTTGCAGATGTATCTGTGCCAGGGATAGGAATAAATGTCTCAGGTGACACAATCTATGGTAAATTTAAGCTATCGTTACAGGTAATTAGTGTCACCAGTGGGAAAATAAAGCAGGATGCAGATGATTTCCTTACTACACCTGATTACCTTTCAGAGTATGGGGTATGGAAACACTCCAGTGGCCAGCAGAGTTTTCCTTTATGGCTGGATACAGCCAGGGTTTATCCGCCTGGTGCCTTTGCTTTGTAACGCTGTCAATCTTTAAGGTCGTCATAGGCAATATTTCATATTTGAGACTTAACCTGGAAATCAAGGCAATTTCACTTGAGTTTGGTGGATTTGAGAATGCTCAATATTTGGCCGAAACCATCCAAAAGCTGTAAGAATTACAGAAGATCACTCCAGTTTTCATCTCCCATGTGAGATTTTGGTGAGACTAATTAGAGATAAGGAAGGCTGAATTTTGAGTCAAATTTCTCTGCTTGATGTTTCAAACATAGCAGATATTAAAAAAAATACTATCATGGATTTTTTAATTGTGTTTTTGTTGCACCAAATGAGTGATATATGCCACTGTTACTATCAGACACAGAAACCAGCTGTCATTTTGGTGGGGCCAGCCACAGCTCCTCTGCGTTACGGGTCTGTTACAGAGTTCTCATAAGCCTCACCCAGCCTTCTCAGTTGCAGTGGCAAGGAAAGAATTTATTTTTTGTTAAAAAATGCTGATTTTCTAGCTTTGTAAATTAAAGCCATTCATCTGTTACAGCTACCTGTAACATAAGCATTATTTATAAGTATTAACCTGGGGACCTTACCAGCCAGGGGAGAGCGCTTTGTAGAGATGGCATTTATCCCTGTAGAAGCCCTCGCTCCAGTTGAAATAGGCTATGTTTAGCACAGGTTAATAAGATTTTAGTTTTTCCTGCTGCAAAGAAGTTTGAGGAGGGGTAGGGGGGGAAGTTTGCTGAAGCTACCTCATTATGAATTTCTGAAGAGAGGCAAATGTGGTCTTTGAGAAATACAAGGTACCATACGTTTCTTTGCGTTGCAAGACTTCAATTAAGTAGCCAGGCACTTATTTTATTTCCTTTGTTGTTGTTGTTGTTGTTGTTGAGATGTTTGCTGCAATTGCAGCCACTGAATATCTCTTCCTGCTCTGACCTTCAGAGCAGACAACCTCTGTTTTGTTGGTGCTTACAAATAATTGAATGAGTGTTTACAAATGTTTTTGAAAATAAGGTTTAGTAACTAACAAACAAAGAAAAAAGCAGGTTGTTAGGTTCATCACCAGGGTTAGTGTATATAGTAATAAGGTTAATGGTCACAAATGTAAGACAAATGTTAATATATAGCAAATTTTTCTAGCTATCTCTCATTCCCACAGATGGTTTATTTTAAGTCCTGAGGTTGTTAAATTAGGTTTTAGTACACTTATCTGTGCATAAATAGATAAGTAAAATACAAAACCAGCAAAACAAACCACATCAGAAAACAGAAACACACATTTTTCACGGACTGAGTTATGATTGTTGGCACCATTAAGGCAACGTGCAACGCAACCAGTTGCTTGACATGGCGTTCTTCATGACATTCAGCAGTTGTTACTGAGATGGACAAAGGTACTGAAAAGGTAAATCATGCTCACACTTGTGTTTAGAATTTATTGACAGCTACTGTGGCTCATTGATACTTGGCATCCTTTCTGGTTTTGATCTGGCGTGGGCTAAGCTGGCTCAAGTCCCAAAGCACTGCAGCCATGCGTCTATGCTAACAACCTCTGCTTCTTTGCTATGCTGTTTCCTGACCAGAGGACAGTGCCCTGTGGAAATACTAGCTTGGGTTGATGCTAATTTGAGGATCTCCACTTTTGTCTCATTATATACCATGAGTAAGCTTGAAAAATTGTGAAAACTTTGGGAGCAGATGAAATAGATGTAAAAGTCAGCAGCAAATTACAGGAGCTGTCATGCTAACTGAGGCTCATGACAGCAAAATCCACAAAGCTCAAGTAATAATTTGTGGTGCATCTTGAACACAGAAAAAATAAAGCTCTTACAAATAGGCACAGGCATGTAATACCCTCTAGCAACTTGCAAAGATCTGATCCAGAATATTGACTTAATCTAAAAGTTACCAATATGCAGATTAAATTCTGGTTTTTGTAATTTTTCAAGGCTTAGGAGTTTAAAAAGCAATTGGTCAGCGTTACTTGGCATATTTTAAATTCCTTGACTGGTTTAAGATCAGCCAATACTAGCAAATGCCATTTTCCTTTCCGGGATGTGTCCCCTTCAGGGAAATCTCTAATTTTTCTGGCTTTGTTTGTTTGAAACAGAGGTTCACAGAAAGCCTGTCTGAAGAGTTAGTGAGTATGTTTCAGTGTACAAATGTCTCAAAGTAATCTTATGTACTCATCAGACTGGCATCATGCCTCATCATGCCTCATCATGTACTCATCATGCTTGTCAGTGGCTTATGGCACATACGGCAGCTCATTTTACAGCTTCTAGATTCCTATTGTGGGCATATTGAAGGTGAATGAATTTGATGACAACATGCAAAATAACCATGTTATTTCTCAGTTTTGTTTGAAGACATAGAGTAGAAGAGTCAGCCACCTTCGTAAAGAATCTTAACAACTGTCACTTTTTATTTTTATAGCAATTCCTACACTGAAAGGCAATAAGAAAAGAAAACCCTGCAAACTGATTGTTATGTCTATTAGCAATAGAAGGTAATTGCCCATAAAGGTTGTCATAAACCTGTGTTTGAATCCCGGACAGAAACATGCAGAAGAGAAAATACAAACCATTAAGGCAACGTGCAACCCAACCAGTTGCTTGACATGGCGTTCTTCATGAAAATACAAACCAACAAGAAAATGCTATACAGCCCCTGAGATAGAAATTGGTTGAAAGACATCTGTGAATAAATGTTTAAAAATTTACTTGATCTGACCTATTTACTTACACTTCTACTATTATTTCAGTTGATTACTCCAATTATTCAGTGAAAAACAAATTCATTAACTATGTTCCATAAATAAAATCATGCTAAGCTTATTTTCTAATCACTGATCATTGTTTTTAGACTTGCAGGGTGGAGATGAATACATTAAGTACCAGTACGCTGTGTTTATCAGGCTATACTTATCACTTATCATTTAAGCTTGGTATCACATTATAAAATTAAATCACCCGCTATCGCAAGCCTAGAAAAGAGCTAAAAATTGGAAATATGCAAAACAGCTTCGTCAGGATGGGGACAAGTACATATTTTCTGGCTGGAGATGAAGAGCTGCTAAAACACTTTAGCCACAGGGCTGCACGAAGAGAATTTAATAGCAGGGTTGGGAAAGAAGCTGAAATTTGGGCTCTCACTGAGCAGAACTACCCCCAGCTCAATGGCTGAAAACAGCGGACCTGTGTCTTCTCTAACACTATTACTGGCAGTAGCCCAATTAGAAAAGCATGATAGCTTGTTGCCTGTCAATACAGGCACTCATATCGAGCACAATTAATGCTTGTCTATACTTTCTAACTATGTAGTTTTTTTCACTTTGTGGGTAGAACTGATGGTGAGCAAAGCTTACATCGTTCATTAAGAAGTGGTGTGTATAAACAGTTTCCGTAGGAAGGGAATTACCTGTCCTGAACATTTAAGAATTAAGAATGCAGACATTGTAGAAGCTGTTGCTCTTCTGGAGATTAGCATCCTTCTTATTTTTTGAAATGCTGAAAATAAAGTCTTAGTAAAACCATTCAACACTGTGTAGAGGACAGCTGAGATGCCTTTATATTGTCACATTCTTAGGACTCATTTGACCAAAATTTGGGACATTGCAGGCTACTTCAGAAAAAAAAAATGGCTATGGAGTGGTACGTTCCTTACAGTCTTCTGCTTAATTTAGAAGAATACATAAAGTTCTGCCATTTCACAGGAAAAATCAAGGTACCAGCAACAGTTCCATCTGCAAATCTTCTGTGGCTGACATAATGAGCTGATTCCTGGGCTTCTTTCGTTGTATCACACTGGTGTTGGGTTGAGTTTTCTTTTCAATCCTGTTTCGTCTGTATTTTCAAATATCCTTACTTAGCTCCTAGCCAAAAAATCCTCCACTGCTGCCTGGAGAGCATTTAAATTGCTGAGTAATGTTATACATATGTGTAGGAAGGTGGGGAGGAAGGGAAAGGAAAAGGAGCAGAAATACATGTTTAGTAGCCTTGGAAAATTATCCTAAATGCCAGAAAACAGTTAAGGTCCCTTTTGGAGAGATTCAATCCAAGCCAGATGAGCTCTTTATTTCCACAGAGCATCAGATGGAAGGAGCTCTTCCACACCAGCCCTGGTCCAATGAGTTGAGGTCGTATCAATGAAAGCTGCTTCACAGAATATTTTCCCCTGTATAATCATCTTCACTGTTTGGTAATTGACTGGCAATTCTGTCAAAGAAAATGTATATGATGCTAGAGCAAGCATGAACTGTAGTCCACCCAGAGCCTATTTGTGCTATTCTCTTTCTTTACAAGGTTTCAATCCCAAATTACCCTTATAGAAGCCTTTCTGTTTTCCCTGCTCAGTTAGTTCATTGTTCAGGGTTACATTTAGAAGTACGTGCCATGTTTTTGTGACAGTACGGGTGAAAGGGACGTTGCTGTATTGATTGAAAGTCCATCTAAAGAAGGACCATAAACAGTGATGGACGTTTAATCAATTGTTTAGATCCAAAGAATACATTCTGCTTTCCAAAGAAAGTGGGAAAAGCCTCTCACCACAGCTTTTCCTTATTCCAAGATGAAATTACTCTGGTGATTAAGAGAAGCTGCTATTAAATTCTCTGCAGTTCACAGAATTAAAGTGAAGACAGGAGTCAGTGAAGAAGGATTAAGTTCAGAGCACAGTTTATATGGATTGATTGTATATGATGGAGGAATATCTTAGTTTAATAAGGAGCACTTTTGTACTTTCTAATGATTTAAGTGATTCTCTATTGCAGCTTACTATCTGTATGCATGTACATGCACAGTGCTGTAGGTAGATAGTCTAGATTAGCGTAGCCTTCACAAATGCATGTAGAAATGGTAAAAGTGCCAGTCAGGCTCAGTGTGCCTGAAGCATACAAAAAACGTAAGTAAACACTTCCTCCATCCCATCAGCTTTGATATACAGTCCAGAGGAAGTGGCAGGAGGAACGTGATGGCCCGTTGTGGGAGAGCTTTCCCAGACATTTTAATGATTGTGTGTGTATCTCAAGGGATAAATTTTCACTTCATAAACCAAATAGTACTTATCCAGATCTACAATGGGCTATAGTTTAGAGAAATAACCACCAGACAGAGAGTGTAAATGTTACCACTTGAGTCACTCAATCTGTAACACAGATGATGGATTTTGAATTAATCAGTAATCAAAATGCAAAGAAAATTAAAAATTCAGTCCAGAAATGAGAAATACTGCTCCTACTGAGTTTTCAAAAACCTAAGAAATCACTTTTGCTTTCACTATTAAAAATAAAACAGATGAATGAAGTTTTCTTCCCAGAGTAGGGAATGCTGTCACCCCTTAATCTTCTCTTTAAAGTGATTAAATAAAATAATGTGGTTTTTTTTCTTTAAAGTGTCTTTCTGAGTTATATTTCTTCTGTGTAAACCCCCTTCACTGTTTCAGTGTCTTTTCTAAACAGTGGATGTCATGACTGGGCACAGCAATTCAGTAGTAATGCCAGCATCAACTGGTATGCATTACATGCAAAGTAGACTGGGTAACTGTGATGGAAATTATATGGTGTTTAAAAATCTATAAAATCTATGTGATGCATGCTTAAGAAATATGCAATATAAATTAAAGAAGATATACTAGTTTCACTATTTTTTCACTGGTAACATCCACCACAAAATCCTGTCGATAAATCCTTATTGTGATGCTGCTGCTGGTAAATTCTGCATACGATGCATATGGTGAGGGCTGTGCTGTATACGTGATCTTTTCCTTTTGTATATTCCCATAGAATATACGTAGAAACAGAAATTACAATACACACACAAAGGAACAAATGCAGCAACGGAAAAGTGTCCTTATGTATGTCATCTTAGAACTGGGATGGTAAACAAAACTGAGAACTGAACTTGAGAAGCACATAAACGTTGTGAACTTTGTTGGGAGAAAAGGATCTCTGAAAAGTTCATATACTCTTACATTAGCTGTAATTTAATTTGAATGATGAGTTGCTTGACTAGATTCTAACAAAGCCCTTATAAAATGTCAAATGCAGCTGATTCTCTGGGAGTACAAAGCAACACATTTATGTTAACACACACTGAGAGCATTTAAATAACTTATGAAGTGTACCTGTTAGTCACATTTTAAATTTATGTAAATCCTTTTAATTCTTTCCAGGTTTCTTTTTTTAAATCAGTGAAAGAATAAAATTTGGCATTTGAAACAAGCTATTATAATGAATGAGGCAGAAAATTCAGCAATTCAAATCTAATGATATTTTTATCCTTTATTTTTTCTTTTGTAATTTAATGGCAACATAAAATTTCATACTAAGTGACCTTACTGATGTAGTCTCCTCTATTGAAGGGTGGACAAAATTCATAGGTAATTTGCAAAGTAATTACCTACCTCTTGGGTTGCCTGTCAAAAGAGAGAAACTGTTTTCTTTTGCCTACCTTCTTAGTATTTCTTATTCTATATTAACTTCACGGGGCTATCGACAGAGATACCACTAGGAGATATTTACTTTGCTAGCTTAAATAGGCTGCCAGCTTTCCACCCCGTCTAGTAAATACCTGTACAACAATCTACTCCTACCCAGAGAAAAATTGAAAAAATATAGATTGACAGCTAACAGTGGTAGATAACAGTGGAAACTTATTTCAGCAGGTATGACTCAGAAATTTTAGTTAAGTGTCTGTTGTTTTTTAAGTCATTTTTCGGATAAATTAGAACATAGTGCTTAAAAGTTTTGTGGTATTTACTACTATTCACCCTAGGGCAACTTTGCAAGAATGAGTCAGACTTCTTACACACTAAACAAAACTATTTCCTGAAGGTACATTGGTTGGCCCTAGACCTGAAAAACTTTACAAAAAAAGCTGGTGGAGTGGACATGGTTGTGAGTTAGCAGAAGGGTGCAGAAGGAACTCATCTAACTTGATTTTCAGATTGCTGATTTGTCAGGGTACTGCAACAAAGTTGTATGTACATATTTTCATATATGAAACTGCAGAGACAGAAACAAACATGAAACATATTATTATATGGTGGTGTTTTTCTCCAGAGAATAGAATTTAACAGTCATATGAGGTATAAGCCAACCAGGATGACACTGCTAGAAATTAATTCAGGTCAATCAAATCCAATGTAGATATTAGTGGATAAGCATGAATCCAGCAAGACTCTACTCAGAAAATTAATAATTTGACAGATAGTGCAAAGTTCTACAAAGCAAGAAATACTCTCTCATGTACACTAGCCATGTCACAAAAGAGGATTTCTTTCTTGCTACAATGCTAAATACATCATCAGCGAAACTATGAACTGCAGTGTCACCTCATCAGCTAAAATGCATCCACTACATAGATATGTGAATTTGAATAATGATGATCACATTTAAATTTGTAAACCAAGCAAAGGAGACCTGCCTCAGAGGCTAATCTGATGACACTAACTTTGACAGATACAGAATGTTATCCTCCCTTTCAAGAAAAAGGAGCCTGGCTTATGGCAAGACTTGCTTCTCAGAAAAATAGTAAAATGGATTTTTTTTTTTTTTTTAATCTGTGAGATATTTTAATATAATCCACAAATCTCATGTACCAATTTCCCCCCCCCCCATGCTTCTGGACTTCTATGCCTTCCCTTGCCCTTTTAAAATTCTTAACTACTTTCCCTCTATTTTTTAAATCTAACTCCCTCTTTTTCCTCATGTTAATCATTCATTTAGCCTTCAGATAACTACATGAATTAACTACAAAGAGCCCCAAGATGACTAATTTCTAGGATGAACTGCATCATGGTATAAATCTTGAGGATTAATTGGCAACTTATACACCATTCTTCCCAAGTCATGTTTTCTTCTCCCCTTGCATTCTTTTCTAATCTGTGGTATAGTGATATTTCCCATGTATTTTTCAGAGAAAATTCTGTTTATTTTCTTCCTCCTATCCAATTTTCTTTTTCTTCCCATCCTTAGCATGAATATTGGTAATTCATATTTGATTATATGTATGGTGACTTTTCCAGGCCTGAAAGTTTTTAGGTGAATCAGAGATACTTTTTACTAATAAAATGGAGAAATGAAGAATAACCAGACCTCTGAGATCAGTAGAAACTTTTTAAAGCTTTGCTTGTTGCTATACCGTAAGTATTCTTTAGTAGCTTTTGCAACTGCTTGTATTTTAGGATACAAGGCAGCAAAGAGAATAGAGATCGAATGGGAAAATAATTTTTCTTGGAAAAAAAATTCTGTTGAAAAATACATTTGATCTGGATGTTGGAACCATCAGCATAGAAGGGGATGCAATAGGACACAGGGTCATTGAGCATAAGATTCACCCAAATCAGAAGAACACCTTTGTCTTTGCTGATTTTGCTCTTTCTGGAGTAGGTGATTGATCTACACTGCAGACGCTTGACAGTGAAGAAGCTGAACATTCATTTAGATATGGGATACTGTGGTGAATAGCGAGGGGTGTCACAAATGAGAGAGAGAAAAATCAGTAAATACGATCTGTTGATGCACTTAGTAGACAGTGAATGTGCTGTTCTGAGCAACTATGATTAGAAAAACATTAACATAAGATCTCTTGCATGAACTGTACAATCTATATTGCACCTTTTTACATCTACTGTTAAAGACTTTAGGTACTGCTAAATAAAGGACAAAACCAAGTAAAATTCTCTCCCCTCCAACCCACACATTTCTGTTCTCCTCAGAAAAAGAAATAGTTTACAAATTCTCTACGTATGCTTGGTTCCTTCTACCTTCCCAAAATACTCCTCCTGCATTTCTGCAAAATAAAACCTTGTAGAGATTGCTGACGTGTTGCACATGTTTTTAGGCATTCAAGGAGCAGCAATAACAGAAGGCATCTTTTCCTAGGGGACAACTGGAACAATAGATGACTAGCAGTATGATCAGCTGGTACAGCCAATGAGTCTTGTGCTAGTATCATTTGCTACATTTTACTTTTGTCCAAGGCATTCTTCATCCTTCCAGCATCATCCCAAAAGAAGCTTAAAGAAAAACATGGGAGCATCTTTCCATCGTGTTAATAAATATGAGTCATTGTTATGTTTCATCTGGTTGGATCAAAATTATAAGGATTCAGTTTGTTGACTCTTCTGAATGAGTTTCACTCAAATCTGACAAGGTATTTCAAATTTCGCTAGAAGATAAAAATGAAAGCTTGATATTGACACAAGAAATAATTTACTTAGAACACAGTCCTCATAACATCTGGAGAAGATTAAATGTGAACTCAATTATTAAAGCTAAATATACAACAGCTCAGGAGTCTACAAAAATTAGTCATTGTCACCTCAAAAGTTAAGTCTTAGAAACTGTAAACAAATCAGGGATAGGGTGGAAAATTTTCCGATGCAAGTTCAACCAACCACCTATTTGTTCCATCTTCCTGCAGCTAAGGTTTCTAACACAAACTTTGTTAACAATATTTTGTATCAGCCATATAGGAAAAGTGTAACTGAAATGAGAATATCAATTGTAATTATGTGCTTTTCATGCTTTAAAATGATGCAGAAAGGCCATTATAAGCTGTTCTCCTTCACTAACATAATAGATTCATTGGCTGTAACAGTCAATTAGATTGGTTTTTAGACATTGTTCAAGCTGTTCCCTGTGATGGGCTGCACTCTGTTATTTCTACTGTCTTCGTATACTTCTCTGAAATCTATAAAAGTGAAAGAGCTCAGAAACTTAAACAAATTCTTATTTTCTTGAAGAGAAAGTAGGACATGTAACAGAGATATTTCACACCCACCATCCATTTTGCCACTGTAGCCAGTAAGTCTTTCCATGGAATAAGGCACTATTTAATATCAATAAGAGGACTTGTTCCTAAGATGACTTCATTCTTCAAATTAAGTATGAGGACATCTAATAATCATGGACACTCAAACAGAATTCTTGTTAAAATTTATAAGGTGGACACTTTGGTCAAAACTTCCTGAATGTAAACGTTGCAGTACAAAAAGATCAGACTCAGATCTTAATTATATTTTTTGTTGTGTATTTTTTTTTTGGTTTGGTAATTTGATTTTTTTTTTTTTAAGCAGGAGATGATTGATTTAAAAAGTTGTAGAAAGCCAAAGAATAATTCCCTCTCTCTATACCTAGGTCCATTCATTAACTCTTGATTGAAACAGAGTCACAGATGCACTTATATGAGGGAAAAGGCAATTTTGTCCATTAGGAAATACTCCATGGAGAGAGAAAAAAAAAGCAAAGAAAAGTCACTATACTTCATATACTTTCTTTTAGGTAATTTATAGTTCTATTTCTCTTATGTTTAAAGCCTATCCATATAATTTTTTTTTTTCTGACCAAAGTTTAATTCCTACAGGACATGATAGCTTTTTCAGACAGAGACAATACATAAATAAAACCTCAAGGTACAGTCTTGTCATTTTCTTCTTTCCTTCTCTACTCAGTTACTTTATTGACTGTTATAGTAATCCATAAATATATGTACCACTGTTTTAATAATGCAAAAGATTTACTTTGTAGCTAAGTCATTAATATACATTATAACTTGTTTCTCTAGAACATGACTAATGCATCAACAATAGTGGGTTTTATAACCTTGTCATTCACAGTGAGGCAATATTCAAAGAAACTTTACTTGCCAGAGACTCACCTTTACAGTAATGACTAAGAGCTTTCAAAATCCTGAGTGGCTGTCAGTATATAGAAATTACTGCTGCAGAAGATCAGAGGGAAAAAAAATCCAGGCATGCTTTTTTAAAACAGCTGGATATCTCCGTGATCAACTGTAATGCCACATTGTCAAAGTACAGCTAAACAAATATGCTGCAAGGTATAAATTAGTGAGCAGAGAACCATAAAGGAATTCCTTACTCGTGGGACCACGTTAACTACTTAGCTAGCTTCTGCTGAAGTGATGTGTGTCCGAGTGTGCCCATCTTTGTAACATCATGTGCTGGACGATGCCAGGGCACATGGTACAGAACATGGCAGAACATGGGTAGGATACAATACTTCTCATTCCTAGAGAAATACGGTATTTCCTATGGTTTTTTTCATCGTTTGAAACTTGAATTTGTTCTCTGCTAACTTCACAATGGCACTCTGAGATGATCTACACACTAAGAAAAGCTAGTGCTGAAGCAGGCCCACAACAGTATTGTTATTCCTGTAGAAGCCAGGAATTGTGAGCAGAGATCAGACTCTACTGCATTCCCACCCACTTGTAAATCTAGAGAGCAACTCTGTGTTTGATGTGTTACTGACGTGTTAGGATATAACAGAGAGATAAAAACAAGTATGGATGGTTAGAAACTGTTCTTTCAGAAATACAATCTAGAAAAGACTGCTCCTAACACAGATGAAAAACATGAGCTTTTGCAGAATGCCATTTACCATTTTAGTATGATAAGGTTTCACATGCTATCAGGAATACAAATGGGTATGGGTATTTTTGTTCTGTAACTAAACAGAGAAAATTGATGGGGAGGAGATGCAAAAAGCAACTTGTTCAACAAGAAGATTAAGCTTTGATAAGATAGAAAAGTTGAACAAAACCTCTTACCGAGTTAGAACCCTCTCTCTTTTCTTTAACTTAAAATAGTTTCTTAACTTAAAATAAATTTAACTTAATTTAAAATAGGCACTTTGAAATGAAAATTGTGACTTTCAAATGGGAAATTGAAAGAAGACATTGTGTGTTTTATACAAAGACATCTGCCCAAGGAGAATTCCCTGCAATGTTTAAGAATAGGCACAGTCATTAACAGGTGACTGGTATGCTCTGTCCTTCCTGGGGTACATACAGCCTTTTTCTCAGCACATGACAAGAAGTGATCAAATTAATCTTTTTATGTTCCTACAAATCAATCTTCAGTAGTGGAAACAGAATTAAACACATCAGCTCCACAAATTTTGTGGTGTTTTGCTCTGTCACTTGGTTATCCTGCAGCAATGCCATCGTGATAATACTATCTCATGAGGCACAAAGAATTCCATATGGGAATACACTGTCTCATTCGTCTGAAGCAAAGGCATTACTTAAAGGCATAGTAAGCAAAGGGATTCTTCCACACTGCAGGTGGTCAGGAGAGGGAACGGAAGGAGATAATAAGTTTTTTTTCAGAAGCAGTTTGTAACGATAATGACTTTCTAGAAGCCAATGTGTCGATACCAAGGCTGACTATTTAGGAAATCAAGCACTGTAACCTATGGCTTTGAAAATACAAACTGCAATCTTCCTCTCTGTACTCTCTAGAAATTGAAGGCAGTGGGAAATCTCAGCAACTGATGTGAAATAAATGTCTTCTAGAGGACTGGAAGATATAGGAGAAAAGCGATGAAGCTACTTAAAATGTAAAATGTAGGCATTTTACTATAAATGTATTTTTTAAAGATCACAGGAGAGGATAATCTTGTTCAAGGAGGCAACTTGATCTGAGCTGTGAGCTTAAAAATAACAGCTTTGTTTTTCTGCCTTATCATGCACCATCTCACTGCTTTAAGCAATACAAGGTCTGAGACGGGCTTAGAATATACTGAAAGGAAAAAAGCAGCATGAGATTTTTCCCCTAGCAACAGAGCTATAGCATTTAAATCTAGCACACCTGAAAACAGTGTGAGAAAAACACGGGGTGGTGAATCTGAAGTTGTTACATAAAACTTTGCTTTATCTCCAGATGTAGCTAGTTCAGGAGCAGAGGGCAGCTGCTGAACTATCTACTGCTACGTCTTCATTCCGCCACCTCACTGCAGCAGTGTGATAGCTGCTCATGCCTGAAAATTCCTACGATATAGTACTAAGCATGTGTATCGTTGTAACCAGGACAACACTATGGTTGCTAGGGGAACTAAAAAACCCCAAAGAACTAAACACCAAACTTAGACTCAACAGTAAAGTTCTGCTGCAAAATCAGAAACAAAAAGGGATGATGGACCGTGTTGCACATATTCTCCAATTCATTATTATTTATCCTTCCGTGTTATTCACAGGACAAAGCAAAAATCAAGAAAGCAAAACCCCCTGCCAGCCAGCCTCGATGTTCAATGTTTTATATGTATCTTCAAAGTACACATATCACATAATTCATCATCCTAGCTTTTTTTTTTTCAAATAGCATTGTTCTTTAACGCTAAACCTCCTAAATTCACAGCACAGTTTTGAGTCATTAAAGCCTTATACTGAGTAAAATGAGAGTATGAGAACACCACAGGCAATATTGCTTTGAGAGATCCCACTCTCCTTTGGGTCCACCTCTAGTAGTGTTTTTGGTCAGATCAGATGGGCTCTTTAGAAGCAAATCTCCCAGTTGTTTCCACTGACCGTGCTTCAGTTTGCATTATGGAGTAGTCTCTGAGCCCTTTCAGATGAATTTGGATGGGAAGATGCACCCCAAGAGCATACCTAACACCCTCCAGACACCAGCAGGAGTTCAGTCCATGGGGCCAAATGAAAACAAATGTAAAATAAAATCTCCTGACATGCCTCCAGTTTGGATGGTACGTGCTTGGCAGCAACTGCTTTGGTCTGCAGGTCTATCCTCTCAGTGTCTTCCAATGTAGCTAAATTCTAGGCAACTTTGACACATCAGTAGTATTTCACATAGTATGCTCTTTAACGTTACATATGTTGTGCTGCTGTTGCTTAACCACATGTGATGTCCTGTAAGAAACTGTTAGAAAATATTTTACCAGAAGGAGCTCTATTAAAACAAAACTATCAGCCAGTTGTAAAATGTGCTGTAGTAAAATCCAGCATCATCCGGCTTATCACAAAAAAAAAAGTTACTGAAAACCGTATCTATCACCTGTCCCCTCTGTGGTCTATGATAACGGAGTTGATAGTTGATCCCATACAAATTACAGATTGTCTGGAGGGAAGTACGTTTAGTTCTTATCTAGAGATAGGATGCCTAAAAAGCAGGACAACAATCTATCTGTGTGCTGCTGAAGGAGCCATCATAGGTATTATTCTGAAAACAAAACATCAAAATCACCATAAAATGGAGTGAGAGACTTCTTATTTAGAAATAAAGTTAGAATCATAGAACATAGAATATCTTAAGTTGGAAGGGACTCATAAGGATCATCAAGTCCCACTCCCTGCTCCTCACAGGACTAAACCATATGGCTAAGAGCATCCTCCAGATGTTCCTTGAACTCTGACAGGCTTGGTGCTGTGACCACTTCCCTGGGGAGCCTGTTCCAGTGACTGACCACCCTCTCAGTGAAGAATCTTTTCCTAATGTCCAGTTTGAACTTCCCCTGATGCATTTTCATTCAATTTCCTGGTGTCCTATTGCTGGTCACCAGAGAGAGGAGATTATCACCTCCCCCTCCACTGTTCCTCTTGAGGAATCTATAGATTGCAATGAGGTCACCTCTCAGGCTTCTCCAGGGTGAACAAACCAAGTGACCTCAGCCACTCTCATAAAGCTTGCTGTCAAGACCTTTCACCATCTTTGTCACCCGCCTCTGGACACACTCTAATGGTTTGATGCCTTTCTTATATTAAGGCACCCAAAACTGCACATAGTACTCGAGGTGGGGCTGCACCAGTGCAGTGCAGGGTGGGACAATAACTTCCTTCGACTGGCTAGCTATGCTATGCTTGATGCACCCCAGGACACAGTTGGCCCTTTTGGCTGCCAGGACACATTGATAACTCAATTCAACTTGCCATCAACCCAAATCCCCAGATCTCTTTCCATGGGGCTGCTCTCCAGACTCTTGTCCCCAGTTTGTATGTATAACCAGGATTGCTCATCCCGGGTGGAGAATCCAGCACTTGCTCTTGTTGAATTTCACACAGCTGGTGATTGCTCAGCTCTCTAGTGTATCTAGATCTCTCTGTAAAGTCTCTCTACCCTCAAGGGTGTCTACAGCTCCTCCTAGTTTAGTATCATCATCAAACTTACTTGATGTACATCTGATTCCTGTGTCCAGATCATTTATAAAAACATTGAAAAGAACTGGCCCTGAAATCGAGCTCTAGGGAGCCCCACTGGTGACTGGCTGCTAGCCTGATGTAAGTCCATTTACTGTTATTTTTTGAACCCAACCCATCAGACAATTACTCACCCTATGTACTATGGACTAGTCTAGCTGTATTGCTGAACATTTTATCCAGAAGGATACTGTGAGAGATATTATCAAAAGCTTTGCTAAAATCCAAACCGACCACATCTACTAGCTTCCTGTGGTCAACAAGATGGATGACCTTGTCATAAAAGGAAATTAAGTTGGTTAATCAGGACTTTTCCCTTGTGAACCTGTACCGTCTATGACCAATGTCTATGCTGTCTTTCAAGTGTTTTTCAATAACTCCCAGAATAACCTTCTCCATAATTTTACCAGGCACTGAAGTGAGACTGACAGATCTGTAATTACCAGGATCTTCCTTCTTACCTTTCTTGAAAATTGGGACATTTGCCAGCTTCCAGTTGGCTGGGACCTCTCCAGACTCGCAAGACTGTTGAAAAATAAAGGAGAGAGGTCCCACAATAAGGACAGTAATTACCTGCACCCTAGTAGTAAAAATATTACGAAGTTGTAACATTGCTTGATCTTTAGTGTGATAGAGACAGTCCCCAAATGGAAAACTCATGATTTTTCAAAAGCAACCAAACCAGAATGAAGATATCAAAGAATAGAGACAACAAGGCACTCAGATAAATATATATTCTTTATTCCTTCTTGTAGAAATTCTATGTAATAGAATTATGACATTTTGCCCTTTGTGATCTCGCTTGAAATATAAGTAATTAAACTTCAGCCCCATGAACTGTTATCTTAGAATATCCTCTATTCTTTTTAATTCCACAAATGATCTCAAGACATAAAACCAAAGAGAATTTTGATCTTTTTTTTTTTTTCCTGAGAAACTGAAAGTTCAAAATGAAAATGGCTACTTCCTGTGTGGATTTCTATTTCAACACAAAGTATTTTGTATTATATGTTTGACAGATTTTTTTTTTTAATTTTCTCCTGTTGTAACATGATTTTTTCATTCAATCTTAAGTTATTTACTCAGAGGGGAATGGCAGTCTGGCTGTTGTCCAATGATTGAGAAATAATATTCAGGTAATCAAATACCATAGAGGTGTGTCTGGTCTAAGAATAAAAAAGAGACTGATGGAAAATAAGCATCACTCTCCTCACAAAACAGGGACCTAAATGGAGGAAGTCTTAGCCCAAACAGATGTGCATGACAGAGGTTATTACCACAGGTGGGCAGATTTCTTACAGAGCAATTCAGTTCAAAACTCCAGATATTTTTTAACAGTGGGAAGTATGTGCATGTATACATTAAAAAAAAAAAGAAATATAAAAATTGAAGATTAAGAACCATATTAGTTTTCTAGTTAGCTAATGGGAGCACTTCAGGCCATTTGGAAGGGAAATTCAAGTTAAATTATTCTGTCTCTGTTGATGGTATGGAACCTCATATGTCAACTGCAATCAGTTTGAAAAGCTCTCTTAACTTCATGGGGGATTGCTGGGCAGCTGTCTAGGAATAATATATTCTTCTGACTCTATTCTTGAACAAGTACGCTTAGAGGTTTAGGAAAGGGGCAGGAAATGTCTGTCAAAATATTTGCTTTCAGAGATCCTGTTTAGACTTTTACATCTTTTATGATGGGATGCTCTTCAGTGCAGTGTGCAAGACATGGAAGGTGTCCTGCATCAGTAGGGCCAGTGAAAGAATTTTAAAATCCATCCAAAACTGAGTGCTCCATGAAAATTATCCCTGAGAAGCAACTTGCAATCAGAAGTAAAAATACAGTATTGGAGCACAGCATAAAGGCATTCTTTTTCACAGCAACTTCAAAGGTTTATATTATGGGGAATATAACTTGCCCTTTACAGCAAGAGTCTCATGGGTGAAAAAAAAAGTAGCATTTCACCCTTTCACCCTACAGTTTCCTTTGAAAAAGGACTGGTGGGACAAAAATGTCGACTTATTTCATAGACATTGTGACAGGGGTTTTTTTGCCTCACAGCTGAACTGTATGCTCACAAATCGCTTTGCTTCAGAACTGGTCAACAAGTAGAGACAATAAACAAAGTGACTGTGGCCATCTCCTTCTCCTGGGTTCAACCATGTGTTTCACCTGCTTACGAGATGGAGTCTGTTTCCATTTCATATAAACCAATGAACTTCATTCATTTACGCAAAAGTGGATCTGTCTATGGATCTCATCAAGACGTGGGAAAATCAAGCCAAGGAGCGACAGTGCTGCTGCCTTGTCTGATATTTCACAGAATGAACATCCAGTTATAGGTTTAGGGGATGAAATATGGGAAAGATGTCAAAAGTGACTTTACAATTGTTTCCTCTGAAAGGAATCCACACAATGGTCGAGTCTAAACCAGAGTTAATGTCCTCCAGTCTTCCCTGGTCGAGCCCTTTCCAACCTTGGGATGCCAATAGCCTGTGGAGTTGTTGAGAAGATCCTTGTAAGACCATCACAGGATTTTATATTTCAGTCAAGTTCAGAAATCTTGTCTCTATTCACTTTGACTTGAGGGTGATGCCATAAATTGTGAACTATTTTATTTTATTTTAAAAATACCTCATGTACTCAAGTACTGTAGAGTTCTTTCTTTTTATTGTGTAAGTGTAATGAGTTGTCAGTTTCCTCCCCACTCTTTCCTTTACAGAATGAGATACGTACATAATCTTTCAAAAGAAGCAGTGCTGCCGTGACATTTAGAAAATGTTGTTCTAGTGTATGTGTATATATTTTTAAAGGGTTTAAAATTGATGAAGTAAGGTTGCTTAAGCAATATGAACAAAGCTCATTTCTTTATGCATGCTCTATACAGCAACTGTGATGTGTCTAAAGGTTATACTTAATTTTACTATAATGAGTAGATCACAGAAAGTATAGTCTGTTTTCACCGCTGGCACTGGCTGGAGTTACTTTTCCCAGTCACGTGGAGGAGCACTGTACCTCAGTGCTGAAAGGATGGCTTAAAATCTTGGCGCAGAGCCGTGGTATGGAGAGCAGACTCATAGCAGGGTGAGTGCATGAGGAGAGTACTTGGAAACTTCAAGGACAGGACTGTGAACTTCTCACATACTGTGGGACAAAGTCTCAACGACTCGTTGTATGCCAGCATGCAAGGCAGGGGGTAGCAGGGGACAGCAAGGGCCCAAGGAAGAAACTGGAAAAAGACATTTTTGAGCAATGACTCTGAGAGCCCCCAAGCCACCTAACGGGGACAATGGAAACAGGTGCAACTCAGAGGAGCTGTGTCTTTAGTGAGGCAGCTTTGGAAGGAGCAGATTACTTTAACAGAGAATTAACTTTCCTCCAGCTCAGGGATCATGAAGAAATTCCTCTGCACTTGCCAGGCAGATGCACTCTAGGCTTGAATGTTTAACCAGTTCTCTGTGCAGCAAATGACACTACATTTTAGGCAGTTGCCTTGCATTATGGGTTTAGTTCCTCTCAGATAAATTCAGAACTGAAGGATAGGGCTGGAAATTGCTCTACTCCCAGATAGGGTCCAGAGCAGTACCTGACACACAATTTTCTTCTCTTTGTACCTGCAGAACAAAGCTGCTTAAAAAAGTAGAATGACATTCCCCCACACACTTTATACACATATCCCACCATTAAATGATGCAAATAAACCGATCTGTTTACATTGCAAACATAGCTGAACTAGTAGGGCAACGGGGAATTAATTGAAGAACTTACTTGACAATGAAGACCCTTATGAAAAGGAACTCAACCGTTAAATTACTTGCAAAAGAGAACAGTAATGGTGATTGGAGCCCTACTGAAAATAAAGGCCAAATGAAATGGAATGAATAATTCCCAAGGTTTATGTACAGCACCTTATAGTCCAGATTTTCTTGTGTAAGCAAACCAACTTTAAGGGAAAAAGAGTTACAAAAGGGAAAAATGTCTTAAAACAAAAAAAAAAAAAGAGGGAAAAAGATATAATTGTCTCTGAGGAAGATAAAAGCAGGAATGACAGTAGCAAACCAAACAGCATTTCTCATGGCTATTGCTACTTAAATACCTGACAGCTCAAATACATCTCACCTTATCTCTGAACGTAAAATTTTTCCTCTCCTTCTCCATATAGATAAATTTTACTATCTACCATTTCATGGGGGAAGAAACTGAGGCAACGGAGGAAAGCTAAATTGTCCAGTGTTGCTCACTTCTTTGGATGTGAGCCCATAAAAAAGTACAGGGATTTTGAGTGTCTGGAAAAGATGCTCAGATCATACTATCCTGTTTTGCGAGTGGAGAGGAGCAATTAAAGAAGGGGCAAATCCTGCTGCTTTGACATACTCTTGTCTAGGAAGAGCTATGGGACCGATGTGGTTGTGTGGTTCAGAGCTGCATAGAGGACACAGAGTCTATGCTTCCACTCTGCTGCTTTTTTGCAGTATACCACAGTCTATTCCTGTCTTGAAGGAGGGATGACTGCACATAAATGTGGTCGGAATAACCTAACATCCTTGCAGGGAAAGGGGAGAAGAAGCCCTACTGAAGCCACAAAAAGAAGAGGTTTTCAGATTGCAGCTCTTCCCCCACCTTTTCTCAGCACTTGCAGGACAAGACCCTGGAAATAGGGAAAGACTTGGAAAGGAAATTTATCTACTCTGAATCTGACAAAATAAGATGATTGAGGACAAAGACAAAAGAAAAATAGTTTTTGTCCCTCATTTTTGAACATGAAAAAATAAAGTACTTCATCAGTAAGGTATTCAGAAAGTCAGGATTTGCCTGAGGCTTTCATTAAAACATTGCTTGAGGGAAGGGTGAACAAGACAAATAATTAACATGTCTGCAGGTTACTTTGGCTTGAGAGCAATGCTCTGCATCATAGATGTTTGACAGTATGAATTCACTCAGATATTCAGAATGCAAGTATTGCCACTTGGCTGAAACTGTCTTATTTGCTGGAGCTGGTTTAACTTACTAGGAGATTTGTTTGCAGATAGATTAACTGGAAAAAAGCACAGAGGGCTGAGTTGGTAGGTACTCCATGTGCCAGTGATTTATTAGCCGTGACTACACACACACACATTCACGTGCCTACATATCATTCTGAATAATGCTATAGGACTCAGATGGAGAAAAGAGTAGAAACTCTAAGCATTCACACCTTCTTTCTTCTGACCTCTACGATCCAAAGAGTCTCATTGCTAAGAAGAAATTAAGACCGAAATCTCACATCCCAGCAAAGAGAAAGGTAGCATTTTTGTGCTCACGAGGAGCACAAGCCACTGGAGTATGTTGTTTTGCTTTTTAGCAGTATCCTTACTCTCTCTACACAATGTAACTTAAGTAATGCATTAAACAAAATATATAGTTGAACATTGCCCAGAATCTCAATTTAGATGTGCATTACACCGTTTAAGTAGCTGACAGAATTTGACAATGCCTACAAAATTTCCTTCAAAGAATGAAATAGGCTTCAGCCCTTATGTAATCAGTAGTAATGTGAAAAACATTATTTGCGTCTGATATTTTTTTGGATATGGCCTTTTTCAAGTTTTGTTGCAGCTGTGTAAAGATTATAGCAATTTACATTCCCTGATCTTTGACATGTTTTGTAATACTTCCATAGCCATTTTAGCAAAATTTTTCTTCAGATATTTCCTCTGCCATGTATACTCATTTCTGAAATAAAGGAACTAAGCAGGTCAGCTGTCCCATGGAGCATAAAAACACTGTTAATATTAAGAAAAATATTTAAATTAAGTCTGAGCCACTCCATTTTGTGACTGAGCAGTATTTAATAAATTCTCAATACCAGAACAACTCCACCTTATACTTTGAAAACATTTCCCTCCCTCCAGAACATAAAGGCTATTACTTGAAGTTACTCCTGACCTTTGTGTGCATAGGACATGTAGAAACCAACTCACTCCAGCTGAGTAAGAATGGACAATGTCGTAGTTCAGCCCGGATCGGGACAAGACTATGCAGTCTCTCTCTCGCTCCCCCCACCCTCCGAGAGAATAGGAGGAGATGATATAAGAAAAACGGCTCAAGGTTTGAGATAAGGACGGAGAGAAATCCATAAAGTTACCGTCACGGGCAAAACAGACTCGACTTGGGGAAAACTATTCATTTATTTCTAAAATTAGCAGGAGAATGAGACAGGGAACAAGATAACCTCCCCGCACCCCTCCCTCTTCCCGGGCTTAACATTATCTCTACTACCTCCCCTCCAGAGCGGCACAGGGTGGGGAAAAGGGAATGGGGGTCGCGGTCAGTTCATCACGCGTTGTTTTACGCCGCTGTATCATCGTCGGGGGAGGAACTCCTCGCATTCCTCCTCTGCTCCAGCGTGGGGTCCCTCCCACGGGCCACAGTCCTTCGTGAAACTGCTCTGGCGTGGGTCATCTCTTCCACGGGGTGCAGTCCCTCTAGAACAGCTGCCCCAGCAGGCCCTCCACGGGCCACAGCCTCCTTCAGGCCTCCACCTGCTCTGGCGTGGGGTCCTCCACGGGCTGCAGGTGGATCTCGGCCCCTCCGTGGACCTCCATGGGCTGCAGGGGGACAACCCGCTCCACCATGGTCTTCACCACGAGTTGCAGAGGAATCTTGGCCAGGAGCCACGTTACTCCTCCCCCTCCTTCTGAACTGACCTTGGTGTCTGCAGCCGTTCGTCACAACAGGCTGGCAGACGTCTCTCAGGATCCTTTTTACATCTTGTTCACTTCTCATCTCCTCTCCACTTCTTGCAGCCAGGCCGGGCCGAGTTGGGCCCAGTCGGCTGCCCGGCGGGAGGCCAGAGGGTGAGGCCTGCAAGGCCCATGAGGCTCGCGCCTCCCCCTCTCTGCCCCCCGCTCAGCTGCTTCACATCTTCTCTCTCTCTTTTTTTTTTCTGTTTTCCCCTTTTTAAATACGTTATCGCAGAGGCGTTATCACGGGACATTCTGCTACCAATCGGCTCGGCCTTGGCCAGCAGTGGGTCCGCCCTAGGCCCAGCTGAGTCCACTAAACAAAAGGAAGCAACTTCTAGCAGTTTCCTACCACCTTAGGCCCCCCCTCACTAACAAAACCAGAACAACAATAATGTCACATATAAAGCCCATTGGAAATTAAAGCCTGTTACAGCATGCAAGACAGGAAACTGGGTCTGTACATTCAAGAGGGAGAAAACATCCTTTGATTGCTTGTGTAGAGGAGAAGTTACTCTAAGTAATCCACCATTTTCTGTTTAAAGAAACAGAATTTTATCCACGTACAAATAAATACATAGACATATATACACATATATATGTAAGTGACCAAAAGCAGCTTGAAAAGGTTTTCTCAAAGGGTTTCAAGAGTTGAGTTTGTATTCTTGGACTACCACTCCACTTCTGAAGTGTAGTACAGAGCACAGAAACACTGAATCCAGGAGAGATTTAAGAACCCAAAGATACAAACCATGGAAAACAAAATCTTTATGTCATATAAGCAATTATTTTTTTTAGAGCAGAAGATCTAGGAAAGTCTAAGATGAAAAGAAGATATCTTTTCTTTGGTTTAGATCCAAGAGATTAGAGAGATGAACAAAATAATGATCTTACTTAACAGGTATGGAACCCAGCAACATCATAATTTCTTGAAATATCATGAAGTTAAAAGCAAAATAAAAGGTAACTACATTACAATAAGGAGAAAAGCCAAATTGGTGAAAGCAAACAAAGAAGGTAGAGAAACTTGAGTGAAAGAAGTGCTAAATCAGAGAAGAGGGGCAAAAGAACAGTTTTCAGGTGGAAATTTTGTTTATAGATTACTAGCAATAAGGTTAGGCTGCATCTTTGAGTGATATATTTTCTTGTGTACAGGCTGCCTTAGAGTACATTACAGGGCATATAGTATAGTAAAATTAAGGGGAGAAAGGGAGAGTAGTGGTTGTTTCGTTAGTGGCTCTTCTTTGGTGTTTGTTGAAGAAACAGCAAAAGGAATAGTTAGCTGAGTTCACATGGTGATTCCCTTCAAATCCAGCCAACTGGTTAAAGAGCGTGTATGGCAAAAACTGAAAACCCATGTTGGGATGGGTTAAATAGAAGTGGCTAAAGTAGGCTTGAAGGGCATTTTCACCCATCTTGTCCTTCACCATTTACAGTATTTCCATATCAACTCTGCTGATTCATCTTCTAGTATAGTATATTTGCTCTAATATAGAAAACATGCAGAAGCCATGCAAGTTGAGAAAGTAGTGAAAAGTTAACAGACATAAATATCATAGCTTTTTCTTAAACTTTGACTTCTAAAGTCGTATCAATGCTTTAAACATGACTTTCACCATTAGCAAAAAAAGACAACCAAACAGAACACTCCACAAAGCAGTATAGCTTACAAGGTCTTCTAGGATCAACGAAGTGTATGAAGCCTGGTTGCACAGATACTTGTGTGTGGGACCTCTCTACATGTCCAGCTGCCCTGCTCTCCTTGTTGGACTGGCTGACCCTCAGAGCAAGGAATATCTGGTTGCTGCCTGCTATCACTTGGGAAGGGCCACAACTTCAGGAATGAGTCCTCTGCTTGGCTGGGAATGCAACATCTTCTTCTTATTTTGTTTAACATTGTCAGTGGTTTAATGTCACTGGATAGAAGAGTCAGACTGGCAGGCAGCCCAAATAGATAGAATTTTTATTTTTTTTTCTGGCCATTCAGCCTTGGCAAACTGTTTAGCCCTGGAGCAACTGGGCACATGTAAGTTACTGTTTTAGTTCAAATTAGTCAAAGATAATTCTTTCTTGAGGAGGGCATCCATTGCACTGCCTGTTAAAGAGAGTGCATTCAGATCACAGGTGAGACTAGAGCTCATCCAAAGTAAAAGTGTCAACTTCAGGTCTTCAGCACCAAAGCACCGTCTGGCTTTCCTGATGGGTTTCTGCTGGGCCACACAACTTGATAGTGAAAACACAGCTACTGCAGTTCAGACCACCCAGGG
Source organism: Chlamydotis macqueenii (assembly GCF_036417535.1). Taxonomy (NCBI): domain Eukaryota; kingdom Metazoa; phylum Chordata; class Aves; order Otidiformes; family Otididae; genus Chlamydotis; species Chlamydotis macqueenii. The sequence continues at coordinate 138,069,944 of NC_141556.1, forward strand.
ACTAAGATCTGCCCACCTGCCAGTCCTGTTAGCCTAGCATATGGAAAAAAAATAAGGCTAAAATTGCATCACTTTTCCTCTTAGTTGTGCTTTTAAGCAACAGAGCAAAATTAGGACAGGAAAGCCTGAAAACAGATGTTCTTCATCCCCTCATTCATACCATTTACAGAGTCCTGTTTACTCCTAATAGTCTCACTCATACACGTCAGCTTACTGTAAACAATTAAATCATAATACATACTTTAAATTAAATTGAGCCATGACAATCGTTCCTTTTGATATCACGTGCTAATCACTTCTTAGAGAGTTTACACTGCCAATGGATGGAAAATATGTAATTTTGATAACACTTTTGCTGACAAAGTCATTTAATCGATGGCAGTGAAATCTAAGATTGGAAGCAAACTATGCCAGACAAAATAATTATTGCTTGCTATAATTTTCCCCGACAAAGGCCACCTGCATTATTTATATGATCTATTAAACTGCACATACTTTTAAAGAGTTTAGTTACATTTTCAGTGTGACCTATTCAAATCAAACCAGCATTTTCCTAACTCTGATTATAAATGCCATATAAAATGTATTTTAATTATTTTAACCAAAAACTATGGAATGACAGTCACCTAAAGTGAGAGAAGCGAGGCAGAGATACACTGGGCCTTAAAGGGCTCTGCTCTGACCTGTCTTGATTACTCCTGTGTTTGACTTGGATGATCTGTCTGGTTTAAGGAGTACAGTTCAGCAGCTTTTTTAGCTTAACTTTCTCTATTGGCCTTTTAGGCAGTACAGTTTTGCCACACAATTTTGTAGACTCTTGTGTGAGAAGTGCTACTCTGCGTTGATATACAGTCCTGCACACTCATCTGAGTTTAATTTTACGCAGATGTGGAGTTATTAAACATAGAGCAGTCTGTAGAGGCTTCCTCTGCAAGGACAATTGCTAAATGGACAGTAATAAAAAGTGAAAGTGAGTATTCAAATCCCACCATGAGCTTTCACTGGCACTCCTTACAATATTTAAAATGTCTGTCTTCTGTTCTCCTTAGAGAATTCCTAGCATTTCTTCAAATTTGGCTTCTGTTTTTGATCTAAAACAGATTGCTCTTGCCGTTTCTTTGTACTGGTGATGTCTCAGAGGTTATTCCCATAGAAACTTCAGCAATAAAAATTCTTCCGCATGCAACAGGAGTAATACTAAATTTTAGTTGCAACAGATATAATAACTGCATATTAAAGAGACCTTTTTTGATGATAGTACTTATATGGCTGTTGTATAGAGGTATTAAAAGTTGTTGTTTTTCAGAACTAATGCATCTAAATCTCATTGATACTATTCCCAGTCTGCTTATTTTATGGTACAGTGGCTTTAATGCAATCCAGAGGTGGGACAAAAGTTCTTAGCTAAAGATGGATTTAAGAATCTATTGTAAGCATCAGGGACCTTCTGTTCCCTAACAGGTTATTTTATACAATATATAGTTGAATACAAGGAAGGCCAACTAAAGTTCACAGTCAAGCCTGCTCTGTCAATATATGTAAGACAATGTTTCCATTTTTGTGGTTTAGATAATCAGTTATTTGTTGCTGGAAAACTGATATGAGAAAGCAAGTAGAACATTGTCTGACTAAAAGAATATGGATCAGAAAAAACAAAGAAAAAACACTGATCCTATAATTTCTTTAATTAAATATTTTTTTTTTTCCTAACATTGTATGACTCTGTGATATACAGTATAAGTTTTAAAGTGTTAAATCAACATGAATTTATTTCAAAACTGAAATCAGCTGCATAGGTACCCTACCTACCTACCCCTGAAATCCTGAAACAGGCTCACTGGTATTTGTGAATTGAACACATGGAGGACGATGACCTCTACGTGGCGGGGGAAACTCAGTCCAGCAGTAGTAAACAATGAAACAGAACCACAATACTCTTGAGGCAGTACTGTAAAACTGAGACATAAAAATATACTTTTTTTTTTTTTTAAATCAGAGACATTTGTCCTCTGCCACTGAAATTCAAGGGGTTTTGTAATTTTACACCTTGTCCACATCCAGACTCATGACCAATGGAGAGCTGTAAATCTTTCTCTACGGATTATGACGCCTTTGTGTGAATAAGAAAAATAGCTAAAATCCAAATAATTTGTTGGCTTTGGACTTCTGCTTCATGGTAAAAATCAAAACATGTGACAGAGATGTCCAGGGAGATTTTATATTTTATTTTTCATGTTCAGTCAATTTTATGGATAATTTTGATATTTATTCTATAGCTGAGCCATACAGTACTTTACCTCATAATACCTCATAGGAATTGACTGTTAATGTCTTATTTTCATTTCCTTACTCTTGGGCTAGCTTTTTTTTTCATAATAGATATTATCTGTGATGTGATGGTTATCAACTTCCCTTAACAACTTTTTGAAGAGCTGTAAAAAAAGCCCAAGAGCTTCAAAAGGTTAAAAAAAGACTGATTTGTCCTCATACACTGTTTGGTTAGCTTTAAAGTAATTTTAAGGAATGTTGGAGAACAGCACTGATTTTTGCATAATTCACGTTGTACAATGGAATGAATTCAAAATGGGTGTCCTCTTTTTTTGTCTTCTTGAGTTTAGATCTTTAACATAACTTTTTTTTGTTGGTTTTTTTTTGTTTTTTTTTAATTGTTGCACGGAAGATTGGGAAAGAAAGAGCAACTCATTGTATTATTGCAATTTGTATCATTGAAAAAAAATAGATTTTCCTTGACCCAAAGGCCTCTTAATGTACTGTAAGAAATGGACAGTTATCATCTTTTCCATTCTTTCCTTAGCACTATGTAAGTATTTTTAGAGACTCAGATTAATTCATAGTGTGAATGAATTTGGAACACTGAAGCTGTGTCTGAAGACTTGACAAATAACATTACTGTAATCTTCATTTTCAATAAAACTAGTCAGACAAGAGGATGATTACTGTTTGCAAACAGTAATGAAGCAGTGAATTAATTTTATGAAGGTACGATGGACTAAACTGTTTGAAAAATGATAATTATCAGCACTGCATATAGCTGTTCTTAATCCATATTTTCAACATATCTTTATTTAACCAGGACAAAAAAAGCTGCCTAAAATTCCTCTTGACGTAGAACATAAGGAGATAGCAATCTCTGCAAAACTCATAATTCTTGGGGAAATTGTTAACCAATTATAAACATAACACAAAATATCAATGGCTATGATGTATTTTAAACACAATTATGATAATAAAGTATAATCAAATATGTGCAAGCAGTAGCAATTACTAGTGCATATCATTAAGCCATCTGCTAATTAATCCAAAGCAATAATATGTTTATTTAATAAGTTCCAGCATTTCTCTTTGAAGATGTGTACAGAAAAATAAATGGTTTATGTCTGATGAAGCAGGAAATGATTCTAAGAGACTACAGCTTGGCTGTAATAAATGGGAACCTCTCAGATATTTTTATTTAATTGTCACTACTGCAATAATTTTAAATATCACCAGGCTCGCTTTGCAGGTAGCAAAACCTGCAAGGGGAGAACAAGAATGTAAGAGCTGCCTTTGAGTAGAAAACAGTTCATAACAGCCAACAAATTGGTCACAGAAGAGGTCATCTCTAGAGCCTGAAATGATAGGAAAAACTCCTATTGATTTCAGAGGACTGCATATGGGATGGGAACACTCAGTACCAACATATCTGCATTTGTTTGGTTTTACTACAGAATTCAGTAGGTTTATGTAAGTGCTCCATCTGGCTAAATACCTTGTAGACAGTGTCTGGTATTTTAAGTATCTATCAAACATTTTTTTCCCTGTCATCCTAAAGTTTGCTGCTACACATACAGAATATGTTTTGCTCTTATCCTCTCATGTAAATCTCTCTTATCAATTTCCTTATTTCTTCTGTGAAAAAGGCCATTTTGCCAAGTACAAAGGCCTACCCTGCTGTAACGAAATAAAGTATTTAAAGTGTATTAAACGAAAGTGTAGCAGTCCCTAAAGATTTAGAAAACATCCTTCAAACTGCACATTAATACATCCAGTGCCAAGTCTTTTGACACAGCTTTATTTTCCTCTTAAAGAACAAAAAATGTTACATTTTAGTGCTTTATGAATTTTGTAGTGTTTGAGCTGCTACTTCTATAAATGCTAAATTAGCATTATTTGTTTCAAAAAGGAACAGCTTGTGCAAACCTTAGGGAGAAGGAGGATTAAGCAATATTTCCAACAACCAAGATGACAGTGATTTTCCAGAGAAGGAAAAGGGACTGGGGGCAGGAAAGAGGGGAGAGCCGCTCCACTTCCATTTCTGTCGAAGGAAATACTGGAGGGATTTATCACTTGGCAAGTCAAATACAGAAAATATAATTTGATAAAAGGTTGTGGTCTGATCCACCAAATCCTCTGAAATTCTGCAGAAGAAAGGATGATGCAAAGAGAATAATTTCAGAATTAAACCACCGTAAGGGTAGAAACATTTCATAAGGATTTTATCCAATGTAAAGATCAAATCAGCTAAGTTAAAAAAAGAAATAGAGGGCTTGAGTTCTCATGGTCCTTAATATTTCAAATATAGGAGAAACATGACCTTGCATGTCTTTTTCATTTGAACAAGAGTGTCAGAATCGACAGAGTTTCAGGCTGAATTTAAAGGAAAGAGCATTTTGCAGTAGAAAAGGAGCTGATTTTGTGTTCCTTGAAGTGATGCATACTTCTGCTGCCTGAGAGGGCAGGTTGTACAGTGCCCAGCTTGTTCCTTGTCACTGACAGCTTCTGTGAACTATATCACTCCTACTCACTATATGAGTCCAGCTGTTGTTTTTACACCCACTCTATCTGATCACAGGCAAAAGACAACCCTGATGGTGGTAAGGCTGCCATGGCCCCACCACAGTGTCCTGGTCTGTAGTGTCAGGCTGTGAAGCAGAGCTAGGCTAAGCCAAGCCCCTAATGACCAGGCCACAAAAGACTTTGCACAAAATAGGTAGGACTCTTAGGTTCATCTTCTCATCTTTCTCAGCAGCCTGGCTGTCACATTAAACTGCTTTCCACAGTTAGCCAGGCACTGGGACCAACATGCAGGTCTTCTTTGAGTGCATAAGTCAAGAATCAGGATATGGGAGACATTGACCAAGCCAGATCCTTGGTGGGTGGCAATCTGAAGACAACTGCTATCTGAGTTTGCAAGAGTAGCCTCTCTGCTCTTCCACTCGTCTCTGTGCTCGCCTCCTCGTTCCTCGCCAGGCGATGACTCACCTCCTGTAGCAGGCAGAATAACTGCACAGCAGTGTGCTCAGGGTAGGACAACCACCCCACGCTAAATTTCTCTTATTTTCCTCTTTGTGAGTGAATAGTGAATCTGCTTTATTTCTCTCATGTCTCACATGAGATGAAAAAGTGCAATCACAGGCAGAACATGCACTGTTCATGCACATGACTTACACTTAAGCATCATCACGTATGTTTATTCTTATTACTTAACCAAATAAAATTGGATCTGGTCTTGAATCCTTCATAGTTACATGAAGCCATCTTTAACAAAAAGTAAGACATAACACAAATAGCTTAGAGATGTCAAATGAGCTCACCACAGAAGAGTCAATGCAAGATAGTAATTAAAGCAGAAAAAAAGATTTATCTTTGTGAGTAAGAGAGGTCTAGGAATAATAAGAAAAAAAGTCTCAATCATTTGATGTCTCAGTTAAAATAAATAATACTATTAAAAATATGATTTTACTGCTGCCTGGGACATAAAAAGACCTCAGCTTCCACAATTTCTAAGGAAATCAAATAGGACATTTTAAAATTGTAGGTTACTGGATTAAAACAGAATATTGCCATTGGCATTTTATGCAATTCAAAAAAAGATATATTTTTTTTCAGTAAATAAAGGTAAAATAGACAAATTATTAAATGCAGCTACAATATATTCATAGTTCTTCATGGCAAAATCTACAGGCTCATATAACTCAATCTATACATAGGAAATTTGACAAGAATTTAATGCAATGGAAGGATTTTTTGAGGGGGATGAGGTGGAGGAAAATCTTCTGTGTCATGAGTTGTTATTCAGACTTGAAAGCATATAAGCTTGACAATTTTTAAAGCCCAGGATATTATGCCTATCCAACGCTTCCACGCGTTTCCTAGGCCACTCGCTGTTTTCTGCACCTACGTCTGTAATAACTAGCTTAGACAAGTCAGATACAATACGCTGTCAGCCAGTCTCCAAAGTAAATATAAAGAAGTGTTTGGGTTTCTCGGTTCTCTAATGGGTGTAGGCATGTGTAGGAGTCTAATGTTTCATCTTCATTTCCCACAGTAGTTCAAAAGCAATCTCCTCATGAACAGTGAAGACATTTTTTGGGAGCTGTTACTCTGCGGAAGAGATAAGCCAATGTTCAAATCTGGATTTAGAGGCTCAGACATTTGGGGCATATTTGGGGCTTGTGAGTAGGTTTTACACATTCCAAAGGCAGAAATGAACTCCAGAATTTGGGTTTAAGTTTGGGCTTTGGTGCCAAGATCGACTCGGAGATGCAGAGGCTGACTCTCTGTGTAGATGATTACACTGATTACAGTGACAGTATAGTTATGGAATAAGCTTTCTTGCCTTCCTTCAACTTTCTTCTGCCCTCCTCTTTCCCTCATTTCTCTTCCACTTTTAAAACATAGCAGTGGACAAATACATTTAAAAAAAAAATTCTCTGTAGAGCCCAATATGCAGGCACACATTTATATGCAAATCTGTTGTATTAAAAATGCTGTGTGCTATCTCCAAGACCATATCAGAAATGAAGCATTTATGCCTCAGCAGGTAATATGCCAGTGATTTTTGTATTGTGGCTGAAGTGAATTATGGAGAACTGTTGCAGGTGAGAAATGACCTTTAAGGCCATTAAGTACATTACAGACTGATTGTTGCGCAGCCTTCCAGGATAGTAACTAATTGTTTCCAAAGCAACCGTAGAGCTTCTGCATTTTTTTTTTAATTAATCTTGTCATTTTACGAGTTCCTTATTTTTTGATTAAAACTTTTGTTCCCTTTTCCAATTAACATTATTTTTCTCGTGTTCCATATTTCTGCTTTAGTCCCATCATCCACACCGTGATTAAAGATGATGTATTATCAACATTAGCTTATTATACATCATTTAACACTGAAGATAGTTTTCTTCTCTTTTTTTTTTATACGTCTTTTCCTCCCTTTTCTTCCTTTTTGTTAAATGCTATGAATACTTGAATTCTCATTTTGGCCTTATTTTTCTCTAATAAACTAACAAATAAAAAATTTTAGTCTATCATTTTTTTTCCTTTGAATGCTGCATTATCATTACCGGCAATGAAAAGGCAGGAACGGAAATCAGCTTTAAAAAGATTTTATGCTTGGTTGGAATAAAGTCAGTATGGGTTATATGACAGGCATACTTCACTTTGAAAGTGATAGTTTATTTCCTCATTTTTCCATGAATCCTTAACTCTCAAAAAAAAAAAAAAAAAAAAAAAAGGTAGAAATTCAGGTGTCTCAAACTCAGATCTATCTACTTAGAGATATTTTGTAGCCCTCTGGTATAACCTCCAGTAGAGGAGGCACTCTGGATTCTCTGTGAGCTGGAGCAAGAAAGGAGGGCGTAAACTGGAGATAATTGGTAAGCTGTGATGGTGGCATGAAGTGCACCTCAGGACCCAATAAAGGAAGGGTAAATCTAAGTTCATTTATCAGGGCTGATGGAAATTACTGTGCTGGCACCGACACTCGTGTGGAAGGAAGGAACAAGCTTTCTCTCCTTTCTTGCATACTGGGACGTGACTGGCACGAGAATCCCTCTCCCACGTTGAGTATTACCATATTCTGCCTGTAAAAAAAAACTGCCACAGAAAAAAACTGTGGGTGCTATTTGAGCAGGAAAGCATTGCTTAGCATAAATGAATTTATAATTCCTCCTTGCATGTGCTTGGTGAAACATGACAGGAGACAGCTCTGAAACAGCTTATGAAAGCTAATTCAGAAAGAGTCACCAGTATAGCACACTATTAACCGAATTTCAGATATGAAAACAGTGGAAAAACAAAGGAATAAATATTTAAAGATGTCTAAATGAAGAGGAAGAAGTATACTCTATGGGCCTTTAAAAAGCATAAATGCCTACAATCTGCCCTTCAGAGAAAAAAGATTTCCAAAACCACTTGTCATTAGAGCTGTAGGTTCTGCAAACATCTGGAAATACTGTAAGTTTTATCTGGACTCGTAAACATCAATTTTGATGCTATTTCACTGGGAACCACTTAATCTGATTTTAGATCTGTAGGTCAGATCCTTGATTTGGGAACATTAATACATGGAAAAAAATAATTTCTCGATGTGATTACAAGCCACTATGTTTGCACACTTTGGAACTGGGAGTATCATACTGTTGTGATGAGCAGGTCTTGGAATTTCTTGAAGTTTGTAGGAGACAACTTCTTGTCAGTGAGCCATCTAGGAAAGATGCCCTCCTAGATTTCCTGTCTGTGAATAGAGAAGGACTCATGGGGGATGTAGTGGTAGGTGGCCGTCTTGGCCACAGTGGTCGTGAAATGGTTGAGTTTAAATTTTTCAGTGTAACAAGAAAAAAGGACAGGAGAGTTACTACCCTGGACTTTGGGAGAGCAAACTTTAAGCTAGTCAGGGAGCTATTCAGCAGAGGACCCTGGAAATCTGTGTTTTGAGGGCTTAGGAGTCCATGAGTGTTGGTCAGTTTTTAAGAACTACCTTTTACAAGTGCAGGAGTAGGCAATTCCACTGTGTTGTAAGTGGGGCAGAAGACCAGCTTGGCTAAACAGGGAACTCCTTGTGGAGCTCAAGGGGAAAAAGAATGATTTCTGGAAGCAAGATCAGGCTTCACAGGAAGAGTACAGAGCTGTGGTTCATACATGCAGGGAGAAGACATGAAAGGCCAAAACTTAATTGAAGTTGAAACTGGTCATTGTTGTGTTAGATAACAAGAAGGGCTTTTTAAAGTATGTTAAGAGCAAGAGGAAGTCTAAAGAAAACATTGGACAGACACTTGTTGAAGATGGTCATATCATCAACATCAACAGGGATGAAGAAGAAGTGGAGGCCTTCAATTCTTTTTTTTGCCTCAGTCTTTAATAATATTGACAGACCTTGGGCTGCCTGGTCCCCTGAGTTGGAAGATCACGAGTGTGGGAACAGTGACTTTCTATTTGTGGACACTGAAATTGTAAGGGACCACCTCTACCAGCTGAATGTTCACAAGTTCATGGAGCCTGATAGGATTAATCCCATAGTACTGAAGGAGCTAGTGGATCACGGTATCCTTCTAGACAAGTTGCCTAGCTGTTGGATAAGCAGGTACATGGTGCACTGGGTGAAGAACTGGCTGAAGGGCAAAACTCAAAGGCTTGTACCAAGTGGAGGTACATCTGGCTCACAACCAGTCCCCAGCGGTGTTCCTCAGGGTTCAATTCTAGGGCCAGTTCTGTTCAATATTTCTATCAATGATCTGGATGCAGGAATTGAATGCACCATTAGCAAGTTTGCTGATGATAACAAACTGGGAGGTGCTGTTGACTCTCTTGAGGAACAAGAGGCCTTGCAGAAGGATCTAGATAGATTGCAGCATTGGGCTATTATTAATGGGATGAAATTTCACAAGTCCAAATATGAGATTCTGCATCTAGGACAGAGTAATGCCAGGCACAAGTATAAATTAAATTAGGAGAAGGGTGATTGGAGAGCAGTCCTGCAGAAAGGGATCTGGGGTGCTGGTTGACAGCAGGCTCAACGTGAGTCAGCAGTGTGCCCTAGCAGCCAAGAGGGCAAACCACATCCTGGGGTGCATCAAACACAGCATAACCAGCCAGTCAAAAGAGGTGATTATCCTGCTGTATTTAACATTGGTGTGGTCTCACCTTGAGTACTGTGCGCAGTTCTGGGCCCTGCAATTTAAGAAGGATGTGAAGGTCTTAAATGCATCCAGAGGAGCACAACATAGCTGGTGAAAGGGCTGGAAGGCATGGCCTATGAGGAGTGACTGAGGGCTCTGGGTTTGTCTAGTTTGGAGAAAGGGAGGCTGAGGGGTGACCTCATTGCTCTCTACAGCATCCTGAGGAGGGAAAGTGGAGAGGGAGGTGCTGTTCTCTTCTCCGTGGGATCCACTGACAGGATGTGTGGGAATGGCTCAAAGATGCACCAGGGAAGGTTTAGACTGGACATTAGGAAGAATTTCTTTACGGAGAGGGTGTTGTAACACTGCAACAGGCTTCCTAGAGAGGTGGTCGATGCACCAAGCCTGTCAGCACTTAGGAGGCATTTGGACAATGCTCTTAATAATGTGCTTTAACTTGGTCATTCCTGAATTGGTCAGGCAGTTGGACTAGATGATTATCGCAGGTCCTTTCCAACTGAAATATTCTATTCTATTCTATTAAACCAGAAAGACTCTATCAAGCTCTGAAAAGATACCAGTTAAAAAAATGTAACTTCTGACTGAGGAAATATTTAAACTGAAGTATTCGCCATTGAGCCCAAAGAAATTCACATCTGCCCTGCTCTTGAATGCTCTCCTGGGCCACTGCTAGTTAAAACAGGATTCTGAATCTGGATCTTGGTCTGGTCCTGAGCAGGAGTTCTTACATTACAGTCTAACTTTTGGAATTCGACTCAATCTAATTTCAATCTTTATTTTTTGTCAGTTCAAACAAAGGGTTTGCCAGGGCCAGTGTTTGAAAACTAATAAGATTTGAAAAAAAAGGCTTAGTGGTTTTCTTAAGAGTTGCAGTCAAAATGGTTGAATGTCCTGGATAATTCTATAATTGGACACCATGTGTTATACGAAGTTATATTTAATGAAGTGCCTTTGGTTAAATTTTATTGTTAGGAAAATAAGTAATCATATTTAGCTTTGTAACTAAGTATTTTATACAGGGACACATAGTCCTTCAAAAGTAAGCAAGCCCTGCATTTTCCTGGGGTGCCTAGCTGCCATGCCTAGCTTCCCCCTAAAACAGTACTTCATTATAAAAATAGGGTTAACACATATCATACCAAATCAACTTTCAATTAGTCAAAAAGAGGAACTAATTTCTTCCTTGGAGTGAGAGTAGAGTCGACAGCTTTCTTCTACAACATCTGCCACTATTCCTTTCTATGTCCTCACCTCCTAAAAAGAAAACATTTAAAACAGATAGTCTTTTATGATATTTTCTAGATGTATGTTCACGCATAGTAGGTGTGAGTGTTTAAAAAGCAGGATTCATATTAAAATTATATTCCTTGTATGTCATCCAGCAATAACATAAGACTGAGATGAAAATGAAAATAATCACCTAAAGAAATGCTGTAGAGGAGTGTTGAAGGGAATATTTACCATCATGCAGGGAACTTCGTAAGACTAAAATAAGTTACAAATGGTTCAGGAACTGTCCTGTGATTTCTGTATTTCTCACATGCCGCTTCTCAAGGTACAACACTGAAGGCATATTTCACTCTCTCTGTGCACATCTTTTCTATTTGCCAATATTAAATTCCACATGTCCGCCTTGTTTTTGCATCTTCATTAAATTCTTTTGTAATTCATTCATGTCCTCCAAGTATCGACTTTAAAAATCCTCCTGCTTTTGTCATCTGTAAATTTTTATGCACTCCATATAAAATCAATTTCTAAATCACTAATATAAATGTTAAATAGAAAATAGCTCCAGGCAGCCTCATCTGTCATATTCTGCCAGGAGGATCCTTTATCATCTATTACGATCCTTCAGGGGCCCACTTACTACCCATTATTAATCCATTTTCCCTGACCAGTCTTCATATGTCCCTCATGACTTTCCTCACTAGTTTCTTATGATCTATGTTTGGAAAAGTGATGCTAATATATATGCAGATCCACTTCACACTGTTAACCTGTTAACCATATCGGATAAAGATCATATTAGTCCCTATGATGTGTTTCCAGTTTCACGCTGACACCAGCTAACAACTCTTTGCCTTCGAATACCTTACTCTGTTCTTTAAGTATGAAAAAGCTATCCCGGCTCAGACAACATTAAAGGTTGGGAACATCTGCTTTCTTAGCTTTTGCCAAAACAATAGGGTTGGTCCTCTAGTTTCTGCTAAGGGGATGGTTTCTTGTTGTTCAAAAGGGAAGGTCGGAGATTCTCCCAGGCAGCTCAGGTAACTCATTCTCTAATCCAAAGCGATTTCACTTTTCATGTTTCTCAGTTGTATCATACTTTCTAACTTGCTACGGGTGCTGCTTATACCATCATATTCCAGGAAACAATAAGGATCAGTGAACTGTTCTCCCTCTCTCAACAGCTGCAGAGATCAGGCATGTGAAGTAGGTGTTTAATTATCCTGCCATTATCCCATCACCACAAAATGATTGCCTTATCATTTTAGCGGGAAATTGTAGTCCTCACCTCTTACAAATACTCATTATTCTTACATCTCCTGCTAGTTATGTTCAGTTTCAACATCTTCAAAAGCACTGTACAGAGGCTAAAGAAAATAGCCATATCAACTGCTTTGGGATGTTCAGGGATTCAAATTCCAGTTCTAAATGAATGCAGAATAAAGATTTTACTCTTATTATTGAAGCAAGGGCCAACACTCCTTAGCTAAGGTTAAGGTATAGTTGCACAGATGTGGAGGTGTTTGACGGGTTTGAGATTTTGCAGTGGGAAAAGGGAAGCATGTGGCAGCTGGAACAGGTTGGTCCTACAGGATGAGCTAAGGTGGGTTTCCCACTGGCAGAGGTAAGCAACAGTCTGCTACGTGGTGACAAGTAGCATGTCCATGGCTGGACAGCCCGGGGTACAGCACTGTGCTAGCTATAGGGAGGAGGAGGAGGGAGACGCTATGTACAGGTACAAGAATGGGACATTTTTCTATGGAGTGAAGAAATGGTCTATTTCTTCCTTCAAGGCCACAGGAGTTTTTCTTAAGAATGAGGTAGCTAAGACTTAAGGGGCAACCAAGCAGCAGACTGACTCTCAGGGTGATATGGCCCCTGGAAGAGGCAAGGGAATGGCTAAATGCGCAACTCCTGTCTGTCTAAAGCTGATAAGGATGTGAAGAATTTTCTACAGTGAGTGAATGTGCGTACCATCTACCCCCACTTCTTCCTCCTATATATAGTTACAGTACTGCTTTCTGGTACTGTAACATATGCCTATTTGAAGTATAGTACAGCCGTTACTTTAAGAAGAAAAGATGTTTAACTGGGTAATTAAACAGAATATTGTTTCTACCACTTACAGAAGCTTTTTTAATATTTGAGGGAAAGTCACAATACGTGCAATCTCCAGCTGAAGTGGTGCGTACATATTCTCTAGTAAGAAAAGCTGGCTGCTTTTTGAAGCACTTATTGAAATCTCAGGAGTTGACCATCTTGTTGTGGAAGATGAGAATTTTGGCAGGAGCTTGGCTAAGGAGGCAGAATCTTATTAAACTAAAACGCAATGAGGAAACACATAAGAGGCAGAAAAAGTTGCAGGCAACAACGAGAAAAAAAAAGAGAAAAAAGCATTGCCTGAGTACTTAGGGATGAAACCAGGAAGGCCAGAGCCTGTTGAGCTAAGATGAGTGAGGGACATTTAGCATAACAATAAGGGACTTTACAGTCATACTATTTGCAAAAGGAAACTCAGGAAAAAATACAGATTCACTGATGGCTAGAGAGGACAACCATGAACAATGTGGAAAACACTGAAGCACTGAATGTCTACTTATACTGGTAAGCAAAGCCTCCTCCCAGACCTCTGTGTTTACCAGTACAATTTGAGAAGGGGAGTGCAGAAAGCAGTGGGCGAACAAAAGGTTAGGGACTCCTTAGGGAAGCTGAACTCGTTGTGATCGATGGAGATAAAGGGATTCATATAAGGATGCTGGCAGAGCTTGTGAATGTGACAGTGATAGTGCTATCAATCATCTGTGAAAAACAATGGCAAACAGGGCAGGTCTCTTTTAAATGGAAAAAAACCTAACACTATACTTCTCTTCAAAAAAGGTGAGATGGAGGGCCCAGGGACCTATAGGCCAGTCAGCCTCATTTCAGTCCCTGGAAAAATCATGAAGCATGTTCTCTTGAAATCTATTTCCAAGTATGTGAAAGACAGGAAAGCAATTAGGAACAGTCAACATAGATTAACCAAGGGCAAGTCTTGTTTAACCAACCTGGTGGCCTTCTGTTCAAAACTCATTGAAAATGTGGATAAGGAGAGAGTGGTGATTTTAACAAACACTGATTTCAATGAGGCTCTTGACACTGTATCTCACAGTGTTCTCATTTGTAAGCTCAGGAGGTGTGAGCAGGACAAATGGGCTGCTAGAAACCTGGCTGGACTGGCAGGAATGGGGGATAACGATCAGTGGTTTGATGTCTGGCTGGTGGAGGGCAATGAGCAGAGTAATCTTGTACTCTGTACATAAACACTGGTGTCTGTGTTGTTCGTTATCCTCATTGGTGACCTGGATGGTGACACAAAAAGCATTCTCAGCAAATTCACAGATTAGGGGCAGTGACTGACACAACAAATGGAAGAGTTTCAACCTAGTGAGACCTCGAGAAATTTGAGAACTGGGTAAATAGATACCTCATGGAGTTCACCAAGAAGTACAAAGATGCATACCCAGGATGGGAATTCCCATGCATCAGTCCAGGCTGAGATGTTATGGGTTGGTCAGTAGTCCTGCTGAAAAGGACCTGAAATACCTTGCTGAAAAGGTCATTACAGTGAACTCCTGGGTGAATATCAGCCAAGAACATGCTCTTATCGCAAATAAAGGAAACTGTGCAATGAGTTTCATTAGGGGGATTATGGCCAGTAGACTGCAGAAAATTAGTATCCCCCTCTACTTGGTCCTGATGAAGCCACCTCTGCGATACTGGATTCAGCTTTGGTTGTCCCATTTCAAAAGACATAGTGGAGAAACTCGGCAGCGTTCAGCAGCAGTTTGCCAAGATAGTCAGGGAGCAAGGATGTATGACCTACAGAGACAATTTGAGGGAATTTGTTTTATTGAGTCTGCTGAAGAAGAGGCTAAGGGGCAATCTAACTGCAGCCTAAAAAACTTGCAGGGTAGTTACAAAGATGGTGGAGCCAACGCATTCTTGGTAGTGCAAGATGGTAAAGAGAGCTTCTGTGGCCACAAATATGACTGAATGTGGTCTGTGCTTCAAGTGCGTGGGTGTCCAAATGTACATCGACAGTGCATCTGGAGGAAATGCAGCTGATTTCTAAACACACTATATAGCAGCAACCAAATTAGATGAGAAAAGGGAAGATTAGCTCATGTGGAGATTTGTGATGTGGCAGCTGGATTAATTCAACTTCCTAAACTATCTCAAGAATTGTTACATTTTACTGCAGTTTAGACCTGCAATGCAGCCCCTGAGTGTCCACGATTCCAGCGGAGAGCTCTGAGACTGAGACGGAGTAAACAACAACGGACTTGTGATAAGGCTTCAGCCTGAGGGCAAATTTTCCAGAAAGCAAACTACCAGATATTTTCAAGCTGGTCAATGTGTTAAACACTGAGTTATTCTGAAAATTACTATGGATGAAATAATCAATAGCGAATACAAGATGAAGACTCCATCAGATCAAAAAGTACCTTTCACCAGTGATCAAATCTCACTGCAGCTGCATTCAAATGGCATAATTCAACACGAGGTGTACTGTTGTGAGGATGAAATCATTGGGAGCTTGTCAAGCTTCAATTGGATTCAAACATTGTCCTGGGAAGGACAGGTTTCTATAATCCCGAATTTATAACGTTGCCATCCACAACAATGTGACAACTATTGTTGTAACATCACCTCTGGGGAATAAAAATGTAAATGTATCTCAGTCATGCTGTTTAGATTTAAAAAGAGAGTAAGAATATGAAATAAGGGAACATTGAGATGTCTCTGAGTATGGCATAACTGTTGATGAGCAATGCTAGTCTAAGGCTCAAATACAGATGAAGAAAAAAGCTGTCTTCAAAATGGTAATTAAATAGATGTATGACTACGTCCTGAACCAGGTGTTGTTTATAGGGAGATTGACTGTCCTAGCCTTGGCAAACACATTTCCTTTCCTTGCCTGTGGGTCTGTCAGGAGGGAGACCAGAAGAAAATCAGAAGTCACACTTCAGGCATCTGGTCTGCCTCCACTGGCTTCCCCAGAACAACTTCCAAAGCAGTTGCCAAATTCAGAAGGATACTCAAGATATATGGACTTCAAATTGTTTTAAGACCACAAGCCCAACCATAATTACATCAGTATAATGCACATCGGTAATACAGTTGGCAAATAATCCACGTTCTTTACCAGGATTTCCTCCCTTTATGGTTTGTTTTGGACCCAATGAAAAATGGAGCTGTGATGCCTCCTACTGGCTTTTTTTTTGTGTCTCTTGGTCTTGCCTGCCATGTCTCAGGAAAATTGCCTGGAGATCTTTGAAATAGTAGTGCTGATGTAATGACAGTAGAGACTGACTCAGATAAGGTCTTGGATGTGAAGACTAGGAGCTGTTTAAATTTAAAAGAAACTGAAAGTAATGAAAGCAGTGACTCACAGATACACATCCAACAAGAGCCATGTATGCATTTTATCTTACAATTCAGCCTATCAAATGGATAAGGATGTTTTTGACAGGTTATTTCATTTGATGTTATGACAAAACAGACTATACTTTTTGCATTGATATTACTCTAACACCTCAAAAGGTCCTGTTCTGGTTTTGTTAGTGAGGGGGGGCCTAAGGTGGTAGCTTCTGTAGGAAACTGCTAGAAGTCGCTCCCCTTTGTCCAGTGGACTCGGCCGGGCCTAGGGCGGACCCACTGCTGGCCAAGGCCGAGCCAATTGGTAGCAGAATGTCCCGTGATAACGTCTCTGCGATAACGTATTTAAGAAGGGGAAAACAAAAAAAAAAAAAAGAGAAGATGTGAAGCAGCTGAGCCAGGGGCAGAGAGGGGGAGGCGTGAGCCTCATGGGCCTTGCAGGCCTCACCCTCTGGCCTCCCGCCAGGCAGCCGACTGGGCCCAACTCGGCCCGGCCCGGCTGCAAGAAGTGGAGAGGAGATGAGAAGTGAACAAGATGTAAAAAGGATCCTGAGAGGCGTCTGCCAGCCTGTTGTAAGGAACGGCTGCAGACACCAAGGTCAGTGAAGAAGGAGGGGGAGGAGTAACATGGCTCCTGGCCAAGATTCCTCTGCAACTCGTGGTGAGGACCATGGTGGAGCGGGTTGTCCCCCTGCAGCCCATGGAGGTCCACGGAGGGGCAGAGATCCACCTGCAGCCCGTGGAGGACCCCACGCCGGAGCAGGTGGAGGCCTGAAGGAGGCTGTGGCCCATGGAGGGCCGGCTGGGACAGCTGTTCTAGAGGGACTGCACCCCGTGGAAGAGATGACCCACGCCAGAGCAGTTTCACGAAGGACTGTGGCCCGTGGGAGGGACCCCACGCTGGAGCAGAGGAGGAATGCAAGGAGTTCCTCCCCCGACGATGATACAGCGGCGTAAAACAACGCATGATGAACTGACCGTGACCCCCATTCCCTTTCCCCGCCCCGTGCCGCTCGGGAGGGGAGGTAGTATAGATAGTGTTAAGCCCAGGAAGAGGGAGGGGTGGGGGGAGGTTATCTTGTTCTCTGTCTCATTCTCCTGCTAATTTTAGAAATAAATGAATAGTTTTCCCCAAGTCGAGTCTGTTTTGCCCGTAACGGTAACTTTAAGGTTTTCTCCCCAACCTTATCTCAAAGCTTGAGCCGTTTTTCCTATATCATCTCCTCCTATTCTCTCAGAGGGTGGGGGGAGCGAGAGAAAGACTGCGTAGTCTGGTCCCGATCGGGGCTGAACTACGACAGTCCTTTGATTCAAATGCTGATCTGATTCAAAACTAACAAAGCACCATCACAAGAATAATTGATTTTTCTGGTGCTACTTTTTTTTGCACAGGCTGTAAATTGTACCAGACATAATTTTAAATTGCTTTTGGGATGAAGAGCCTGATAAGTCATTATGTGTGTAGCAAGAATTTATGTCTCAGTACTACTGCATGTATCTAGCTTTCTCGTACAACTTGGAAAGGAGACCATAAATCAACATGTTCAAAACATTTAACAAAATATCTCTCTTATTATTTAGGGAAAAAAAAATCAGTGCTAGTTTGTTGTTAAAATTCTAGCTTTTAATAAAAGGGTTGATGTAATTGTTGCAACAGTGCTGTTCATCTGCCATGTACTGGATGTTGGTGGAGCTCCCCCTGCGTTAGACTGGAACATCCCCAAATAGGTACCATGCAAGTTTTCGCAGTTTTGTGAAAACTCCAGGCATGATCACTGATTTGGTATTGCTAGGCATATTATTGGGCTGTGCGTTCGCAGCTCAGCAGTGACCCACCAGTCTGTCCTGTAATTTAAACACACTCTCTTCAACAGCTCCAAGTGCTCCTCTCTTCGCAAATGCTCTCCTCAAAGACAGTTTTCATTCAGATGGATTTACTTAACACAGGTTAGCACATGATCGTTAAATTTAACCTTCAACTATTTGTCCTTGAGGAAAACATGAGAAAGTCATTGTGGACAATATGAGATTTTCATTTAGATAAATGTGTAGCCTGAAATAGAAACTATATAGCAACCATATAGACAGGTTTAAGAGCTTTCAAATAATTGTAACCTTAAAATGCAGAATTACTATGTAATAATTTTTGCTGGTAATTCAAAGGAAGCACAATCAGTAGGACTGGATGGGAAGACTGAGGACACACAGCAAGCAGCTTTCACAGCTAACAGTTGCCACACAAAAGGAAAGAACTTGCATTGGGAACTTGAAATGCACAAAAAAAATGTAAACAGGAACCACTGAAGGAAATCACAGCACAGATGTACAAGCGATCATAACACTCCTTGTCTGAGCTGAAAAGATGAAAGAAAAAACTACTAATTCATAATCTAGCTTCTTGAACTCCTTCCAACTTTGGCAGACACAAATAAACACAGTATAACAAAAGTCACAAGTGCTAAGCAGAACCTGAACAAGTTTCTAGCCCAGAAAGAAAAAAAGGCAAAGTCCAAGCAAGTAAAAATTACCCTCAGTATTTGGTATTGGACTTTATCCAAAGTTCCTCTCAGGCTCTGGTTCCAACTTTTGTGAAGAGCTGACTTTTACTGTAGCTAATATTTCTTCAGTAACATGATAAATTACTTGAGAGGTCAAAGGGTCTAGGCAAGCAAAGGTGAAGTGACTCATAGGCTAACTGTAGCTCATCTGTCCACAACAAAAAGGATATTTTTCTCATGGAACACCCCTGCTCGCAGTTGCACAGATAGCCTGCATTTACAGTCATTATTTGCACCCATGTTATCTGAAGACAACATCAATATCCGATACCACCACAGATGCACATGACTTCACACAAGTGTGAAAAGCCAGGTCTTTTATTTAGGAAAATAAACAAAACTATTTTAAAATGTGTGTGTGAAATGAAATGTACAAAGAAGTTCTTGTTCAGAGTCATGAAGTTATTGCTCCTTTTCAGCCATCATTTTGTCACTGTAACTCCTTGTGTCATTCTCAGCCCTCCTCATAGCCTGTCAGCTCAGCTCCATTAACAAGGTACTCTGAACAGAGGTTACTTCAAATGAAGTTTTTACAGCACCTGTTAAAATGGTTACTTGGTTTTAACAGTGGATTCTGGGCACTCTGTCAACAAAAATAACTTACACCACTGAGAAACACAGCCCAGAAAATTACTGGAGTTTCTTCTAGTTTGAGTTTAGTTTTACATAGAACAAATGTTATGCTGTAAATTGATAAAATTTCTCGCTATCAGTTGCCTAGAATGGATTGTATTAAGAAGTGTGTTATATTACACCATATAGATGTTTTCTATAGTATTATATTGAACTCTTTAGAATAGTTCTCATACCACCAATATAATTAAGATATTTAAGTTATTGATGCTATTTGTTTCTCAATTTTTGACAAAACCTATAATTCTGTTTTTTATTAAAAACTCATGGAAAAATATTACTGACATATTTGAGGACACATGGTTTTGGAAGCATCACCTTAGTCCCCAGGAAGTTATTTAATAAAAATGGATTTTTCTACCTTAGGTAGATATCTGAAAAAGGAGTTTCTCGTAAATATTAGATATAGAAATATCCTTACAGTAACAACTGCCAAAGCTTTATCTTAAGTAATAAAAAACTTTATTAAGTTCACCTTTGGTTAATGTGGTGGTTTAGCCCGGATCACCACACAGTTTCTTATTCACCCTCCCCCTACCCAGTGGGACGAGGGAGAGAAATTGGGAAGAAAGGAAAACTCGTGGGTTGAGATAAAAACAGTTTACTAAAAATACTAAAAACTACAAAGCTAACAGGATATAAGGATATTAATATATACAAAATATACAAAATGAACAATGTACAATTTCTCACCACCCGAAGTCCGAATGACCGACGCAGCCCGTCCTGAGAAGTGATCACAGGAATGACACCGAGCAGCAAGCAAAGGAGGGAGAGCAAGCTAGCAAGGTAGAGGGAACGATGCCAGCAAGCAAGAGAGAAGAAAAGGATCCTAAGGGTGCCCGAACGGATACCCGACAAGAATGTCCGAACAGAAAAGGAATGCCCGACAAGAATGCCTGAAAAGAATGCCAGAAAAGGATGCCCCCTCCCATGGGCAACCCCCACTTATATACTGAGCATGACGTTTATGGCATGGAATACTCTCTTTGGCCAGTTTGGATCAATTATTCTGCCCAGCTTCCCGCATCTACACGTTAACGAGACCTTAACGAGACTTGGAAAGCCAGACAGTGTCCTTGGTCTCATTAACAACAACTCGTATCATCAGAATGTTTTTATCAACATTCTTCACACATGAAATCCAAAACACACCGGCTACTGAGAAGAAAATTAACTCCATCCCTGCTGAAACCAGGACAGTTAATGATGTTTCTCTTCCTCTATTTTTTTACTAAATGACAGCTGTAAATAGCATAATCAAGTGTGGCCATATCTTACTCCATGTTTCTCCCTGTAGTTCCCTGAGTTTGACAGGATGCCCTTTAGATGCAGATTTTACGGTTTAAGTAAGTCTGATCCTCCAAAGACCTGCCCACTCCCCTTACTTTGGGTCACTGCAGCTAATGCCAGTGAAGTCACTGGATGAGCATACATCTTTGGAGGGTCAAACGTAATACTAGCTGAACAGAACAATCAGGAACTGGTGCTCAGAAAAGTTAAATCGGACCAGTAGAGCTGGTTTGCTGGAAAAGTTAAATTGCCCATTATCCAGGTACATCTGGTAAATACCAAAATACCAAAGGCCTAATGCACTACCGTGTTACGCCAGGTTTATGTCAGGGAAACCCTATACGCCTAAGCAGGGGGCTTTATAGGCCCAAGGGGCTAAGGGTCAAATTCCAACTCTCTGGAGCCTCTCCCCTCTTAAATCCAACTTTTTTTTTTTGACATATTTAATGACTTATTTCCTGTTTTAGTGTACAGTCACCTTTGAAGTCATCCCAAACACCTAAAAGGAATTCAAATCTCAATTACTCAAAAGGGACTTGAATCTTAAGCTTCCGATTTCTGGCGCTTAGATGACCTTTAATAGGTGCTGGGAAACTGGAGTAGGAGAGAAAGACTGGCTTGTCCTTCCTGAAGAGCAGAGGAAGTCCTGCCGCACTCTTAAAAGCAAAGGTTTAGGCAGCTATCTTGGGAAGATCGGTTTTTGCTTGTGAACACTTTAGAACAGAAACGCTTCATGACTGCAGCATCCAGACATCAGAAAATGAGGGGTTTTTTCCTATTGATGCCTTCATGCCATCCTAAAGCTGCTCTTCTTCCAGCCTCCCAGTTTCCATGTGCCCTGTTCCTGCAGCACCCATCCCTTCTGACTTCATTTGCAGCGCGTGAGCGTCAGCTAGCTACAGCTATGCCATGCTACTGAACTTGTTAAATACATATTAAATAGGCTGGTATTGGTGAATTACTGAATGCTATACAGATATTTTCACATTTAGAAATTGGGATTGTTCCCCAGAATGGTTACTCCCTTTCATTCCTAATGATTTTCCAGCACAGGTCAAACATCTATGTTTTCTGGGAAAGGAAAGAAGTCATCTTGTTTTATAGCAATAATTGTATCAAATATACAGTGACTTGTAGCTTTTTTCCTTCCTTCTTCTTCATTTCGATATCCAGATATTCCTCATACTCCCTTTGGGTAACTCCTATCACAAACAAAATTGTTGCTCGGTAGTAACATAGCCACAGTCTACCAAGGTGTAGCAAAATGTCAGTGATTGCTGTTGCTGTTAGGTGGAGCCTTTCCCAAGGCTACAGATCTAGCAAGCCTAACTAATGTAAATTTTACTCACAGTCGTTGCCCCACTGCAATTAACAGATGTAATGTTTGCTCATCTGAGCTCACAATTTTATGTTTTATAGCCCTGTGAGTAGCATTTCAAGGCTTTCCCTAAGTATATTCCTCCCAAGTGTGTATGCCCCTTTAGGAACCATTTCCCTGATACGTGCACTCACCCTAGATTTTTTAGAGTCCCATAATGAAAGAGAATATGGAAAGAGATTTAGGATTGAGTTTGCCTAGCTAGCATACAAAAGTAATTTGGCAGTTGGGGCTCCATGGGGAAGGATGTAGGCAGGAAAAAACACTATCTAGTTCATAATGAATGTTTTTGAAATACTCACGAGCCTAGGCACCTACTGACAAGCCCAGCAACCAATGTATCTTATTATGAAAATGTTCCTTTTTTTTTTTTTCACTCAGAACCTGTTTTTAAGCATCCATCAGTAATATTGCAAATAATCAATGGCAATTAGTCTTATCAGGTCACAACAGAATAAGTTATATTTTGCAATATAAATTATTATTTAAATGTTATTAAGTAGCATTAGCTCTATGGTAACAAGCAATGGCACATTCTGTACAAACAGATAAGCCTGCTCTTCCTACGCCTGTATCTAGGGTGCTGTGCTGAGTTTGTTCTCAGAGGGAGAAGGATATGATTACTGAGATAAAACAAAATCGCACATTACAGTCATTATGGGGAAGAGGGAGGGAGAATGTTAAATGTATTTAAACTGCAGGAGGTTAAAACAGTGTGCTTCAAAAATCCCTGAACATGTCAGGATTAATAACAGCTGGAAGCAGGAGCAGAGCTGACTTTCCATTCCTAATGCACAGTTCAGCATTTAAGGTGCCGAGATGAGGAGCTTATCTGTGATTTATCAAGCTTTTTCTTTCTATCCTAACCCTCCTCCCATACAATGAATATCACTGATAATAAAAAGGGTACACAAATGCTAAGCAATAAATTCATTTCTTACCTCTGGTGTAGCCAAAGAATGATGTTTCAATACACAGGATTAAGCCTCCAAACTCTTGAGGCAAAACTAAGGTGCAGCAACCAAGGATAAATCAATTTAGAAACAAAGAATTGCAATCCAGGGGCACAATCTTAATGAAACAAAAATCCAAAATCAATCTCAGTAGTGTGAGAGAACAGGAAACTCAGAACAAGCACGTGGCTTCCGTATAAAAACATAGTGCTTTTGAACGAAACCTCCTGCAATAGGATCAGAAAGCAAGTCCTTTAGATCCATGAGGTGTAAAATTTGAGGGAAGTGGCATATGAGTGATGCTGCCTGATTGCATTACAAGCTGCATTTGAAGTCAGGACCTTCAACACTAAAATGTATGCATATCCTACTCCAAATAGTCAGATTCTGCTGATCAGCACAATGGTATATTTTCATCTTTCGACAGCCAGTAGGGCCACTTCTTTGGTGGTGCTTATACACCTCTTATCCAGGTAAGGTAGCCTATTCCAAGCATTTAAAAGCCCTCAGTGTTATGTTAATGAGCAAAGTTTTACAATAAATGCTTGCTTGGGTTATGAATTCTAAAAGCATGAACAAAAAGGCTACAGATCTGGCATAAAGCATCCATAGCTGCTAGGCATTAATATCTTTCAATGGATGTATATTAGAATAGGATGAAATCTTCCATTTTCTATCAGACTTCTTAGATCTTCCTTCTCTCAATTGCACTAACTGTCAGCGAAAGCCAGTGCAACAGCTACTAGCACTGTTAGTGTTCAGAGGGAGGAAGCAGAGCTATTTGTTTCTGATAATAAAATATTAGTGCCTCTAATTAATAGTATTTTCTACATAAAAATCTGATTTTTTTCAACTTTGTATCTATTCTACAACAAAAAAGACTGAGTCATAGCTTGACAAAACATCTTGTCCCGAGATTAGGCGGAGAGTCTACAGCAGATGTGGGAAAGCATCCTAACGTCTGACCCAGTCCATGGTCCTGTAGTGACTTAAGCTAACACCATGCTGGAGTCAGCCTTAACTAGGTCCTAAGCCAACAATTTAGTAATGAGAATAAAACTAGACAAATCTCCAAATTCTACCCCACCACATGTGTGAATGAATGACATAAAAATAGCAAAGACGGCAAATGCAATAGTGGGTTTTGCAAGTGAAATGCTATGTTTTGTTTTCTGAGGAATGACACAGAGTTAATTTGCTAATTATGCATGGGCCAAGCAGTCATCAGCCTTTAATTTGTGTGATGTAGTGATGTAAGACTTTGCATCTTTTCTGCAGCCAATCAGTCACGTTAGATATAACGGGAGCTATAAATGGTTACCCTAGTGAGAATAAATCCTGTAAATTATTCTGGAATACAAACAGTAAAAGAATGATAAGTTTTTTTTCCCAAAAGACAACACAGATACTTAAGGGTCTTTCTTTAAGCCAAATTACATTTCATAATGAAGCGCAACTCAAAGCCAGAGCCAGTGCAAAATCAGTCACAAAACTGGGACCGAAACTGTGACTAATTAACAGCTGGTTGGAGGGCAGCTGATCATACTGGTTTGCCATCAGGATGCCACCGTCTCCGTGGAAACTGGGTGGCCAGGGGAGGCTGGGTGTCAGACTTACAGGGCGCTACTGAGGATGCTTGTCAGTTCAAAACGATGCCAGCACACTGCAATATTTGTTTTAAGGGTTGGCTGTCACTTCAAAACCAGAGGAAGAGTCTCTTGTTGATGGTGGGCTTGGGCTGCTCTGAGGGGGAAGGCTTTGACAGGGAGTTGCTGCAGAACAGGGACTGTGGTTTATGCACTAAAAGTGCTCTGGGTGCTGGGAGTGAGGAGTCTGGAAGAGGTGGTGACAGGTGAAACGTTTAGATCAGCCTCCATTTCTGGCCTGGATGGAATGTGCTGGAGATAATGCAAAAATACTCTGAACCCAGCATGCAGTGAGCACAGCAGTGCCTACGTAAAGTCAGTTCCTGTCTTGCGTGGGGCACTTGGAGGCTGGATTCATTAGAGGTGCTAATGAAACTATTTGTATGGATCAGAGAGTGTGCATGCGGATGCTCAGGATGCTGTGGGAAATGCAATATCACTTTAATGTAACTTCCTATGAGGGTCTTCTGTTTTCCCTTGCATGATCCAAGAGCTTTCCTGAAACTACTTTTTTACAACCTAAAATGAGTCAGCTATGCTACTTTAGAGGGTGGGTTCGGAGGTTGGCATTTCCTCAGTCAGTCCTATCCCACATTGTCCCAACGTGACATAAACAAGAAAAGGTCAAGAAAAAATCCGATTATAGAACTGCAAGCTATGCTTAGGAGGGGAAGGAGGGACAAGAAGAAAGATACAACAGCATTTGCTGTCACTGTATCATTTCTAGCCAGGCCAAGGCAAAAAATCTTGCTTCCTACCTTGATAAACCATTAGTAATAGGTCAGGAGTCAGCTGCTTCCCTTATCGGCACCAGAAGCTTAAATGTCAACGATTAAATGTTTCCATGGAGATCCCCTGAGCTTCACTAATGTGGGCACATTATTTACACCCACACTCTGCTGGAGAAATGGTAATGACAGCGTGTTTTGTTGTGCCCCAGCGTATCTGAAGCAAGCGGTGCAGCTGGACTCTGAAACAGCATCTCAGAGCACAGAGCCAGATCTCGAGGACGTGAGAGACACCTGTTAATCTGATTTTTGGAAACAGCTCTTGCTGGAAGGAAGCAGCCAGCATCCTTAGTGTTACATTCTGGACAGATGACTCCAGTGCAGGGGGACTGTCACAGCTGCTCAGTATTAACAAATGAATTCTTGCAGGAGGCTGCAGTAGGTAGTACATCAACGGTGTGACCTACATATGCTGCACTCAGTTTAGTTGTTAATTTATTTCAGCTGGGGAAAGAATAGATAAATTCACCATCAGAGGAGTGGGGGAATATCTTGTTTGTTCCAAATTGGTTCAGCCTGGTTCAAGCCGATTATCTCGCAGGGGAGTCACTCCAGAGTGACTTTCTCCATTAGTATTAATCACTGAAGTGTGAAAATTAGTGGTGCTATTTTGATGAATACTTCATCTGCCATTTCAATAAACTCATTTGCGCTCCTTTCCACAAGCATGCAAATCGCCAAGTTATGATGATACAGCTGTAAGTAAATTTTGATGTCATGTACACATTTGTATGTCATCTCCCTTAATACTTACTTTCTGTCTATGGTGGTGTGGAAAGGAGATATTTTTTAGGCAAAACAGAAACAAATGCCATAAGACTTGTTGCAATACCTTCTGCAGCCTGAGCAACTACTTACAGATAGTTGCCAAATATTTTATTAGGTAATCTAATAAAATAATTTGATGTATGACAATGTGATAGAATACACAACTGTACATTATAAAGCAGTACAGGCATGTTTATTGATAACCAATAACAAACCATACATTTTTTCCACTAAAGAAAGCTTCCTACTGAAATGATGCTCAGATACTGATTGTTTGCAGAGAAGGTAGGTTCGTCCATGAGCTGTCCTTTTTCCCTCCTAGGATGCAAAAACTGCTGCAGGATACAGTTATCAAATGTATATGACAGAAATGTCTGAATTTCCTATCAAGTCAGATCAGATATACCATGAGCAACTTAGATTCCCATCTCCTTTGCTAACACTGGCTTTCACATAAAGTGGCTCAGCCCCAGAGCTACGCAGCCTTCTCCCACTCCCTGGACTTGCTGGCTTATACTATGGAGCATATCCCCGGCTTTCCAACGGGGACTAGACAAAAAAACTTTTCCCTTCCTTCCCAGACATGATCCCCAAGCCCTAGAGGAAGCAGAGGTTTGGTTTTTGAGGAAAGAGGATAAGGATTTCTGGCTTGGTGTAGGCAGGGCTGGAGAATGGGGCAGGACCTGTTGGAGCACTGGAAGCTGGCAGATGTGTGGGAGTGGTGGATGCTCAGCAAGGCTCCACTGTGCTGAGAATTTTCCCTTGATTAGAGAACAGGTTGAATTTAGACCTGGCTCTTCACTTAACAGCTGGGCTGTAGCCATGCTTTTGCAATCTTATTCCTGGAAATACTGCTCCGTACGATGGTATTTCTGGGAAGGTAGCACAGCACTAGTAACTCTGATTTAGTATACAGCTTAAACGAAATCCTTCCTGGAAGTGTGGCTGATCCATAGGAAGATCTAAAATCCTTCCTTCAATCAAATCTATTATTAAGTTATTTGTATATCATTTTGGAAAGAGAAACACTGCTAGTGAGAACAGTCATTTGGATGTAGTAAGGACTGTATGGTCAAATTCATTAAAAAATAGACTTGGTTTGCTTGTTGCTGATCTTTCTTCAAACATGTTATGCTTTGAACAAATGCAAGACTGAAAAAAAATTAATTAGGTTCACAGTGAATTTAAGAAGAGGATTCTTCTGTTATCAGTGATGCTAATGAACTTGCTAGCTACAAAGAAGACTTTTGATGTGGGCACTCTTTTCAATGCCGAACTTGAAAAAGATCTGGCTTATTAAACATCGAAAAAAGAAATGTAGCAATGGGAATCTCTGAGTATTTTAAATAGGAAGCTGAGCCGGTTGCTTCTTGATCACTGGTCTTATTCTGGTTTAGGCTAGGAAAAAGAGGAAGTGACCTCAGTTTCATGGCTGTAAATTGAAGTAGCTATCTCAGCCTAGAAGTTAGTGGGCCATTGTCCACAAGCATAAAAGGGATATTGGTAGTTCTTATCAATTAACACATAAAGTCAAAGTTTCCACAGGGAGGTGGGTGGCCAAATGGGTGAGAATCCAGTGAATCTACGAGACATAAGCTTCGGTCATGGAAATCTTGTTCAGTACATTGATGAAATCTATAGTCTTTTTTCCTCCTAAGTTATTATTCCTCAGAGGGGCTTGACCCTTTCCACCTCAGTTGAATCTGATCCAGCTGACCAGAAAGTTCACATGCGCTTGGTAATGGGATCTGCAGAAACCCGGAGGTGGAGCAAGGAAACACTTTAACTGCAGTCAGCTCACTTTTGATGTATCCTAGTTGGAGGTCCGTCATGCCATATAAGCAGAGACCACACATAGTCTCCATTCAGAATTAGTTCAGGTCCAGCTGGGTAATTAGCTTATGGCTGATAAGCAATGCTGCTTGATGTACTCTGATGTACCTGACAGACATACCACTTCCCCAGCATGAGGAGTACTAAATGTGAGGAAGTGTGGAAATTGCATCTCTTTCCAAGGTCCCCTGCTTGTCTCTCCTACTCCTGCACTCACACCCACACTTTTATGTTTTAGTTATGCCCACCAGTGGTGTGAAGGACATATCTTATCTAATCTGTATAAAGATTAAAGACAAAGCACTAAGTGAAGCAGAAAACAGAAAGAAAGAGATGTGGCTAAGAAGGTTAAGGCAAAGGGACCATATACCAAGGTCCTAGCCCCATCCCTGGGTGCAAGGTCCCTGGCAGGACACTGCCTGTGGCTTTGCACAGAGTGCAGGAGGCAATGCTGCTTCATCCTCCCCACAGGCCAACTGTTAAACACTCTCCCAGGGAGACCTTTTGAGGTCTCATTTGCCTAGAGAACATCAGCCCACTTCACTCATCCCTCAGAAAAATGCTTTAACTACCAAGCAACAAGATTTCCTGGAGCTGATAAGTAATTTTTCACTAAGGTCCAGGATTGACACCATTATTTTGTCTTCCTCTCCACTTTAAGATGATAAATCTATATAACAAGGAGCTAGAGAAGCATATCTGATATTAATTTTAAAGGTAGACATCCAACAGAGAAAAAGACTGCCATATATGCCTTGCAAAAGAACACTGTTCTTTCTTTAAGAATATAGAAGAATATAATGTAGATGTCTATACTTTTTCACTTCTACAAAGAAAAACTAAAACACAAAGAAAATATCTTGCACTTTGACTGAGGCTTTAACATCTTTTTCGTTTATTCATGGTTTTTTTACACTGCTGCTCACTTTTCCTGTACATACCATGTACCCTTTTAGAGACCCAAAGGAATTGCTCCAAATCTTCAGTGTAATATTTTGTATCGTGTTTTGCTTTATATTGTACTTCTGTCAATATGGTAGGTTTTATTGCTGTGCTACGTTGCACCCTGAGCTGTGAAGCACAGCCTACTTGCTTTAGATCTCTAACGTGGAAAGAAGGATTGCAACTATTGATCCTTGTCAGCAGACACATAAAAATCTAACACTTCAAATAAACCCACAACTTCTACAAAATGAACATTGAATTTCAACAGGTTTTGAGACAGAGAGAATCATTAGTATATCCAGTTCAATAATCTGACTGAAGCAGTAGATGCTATCTGATAGCACAGAGAAAGTAACTATCCTTTCCCACCATCTTCTCTTAAGGGTATCCTTCCTTCCTCTCACACTAAATGTAGTTTAGTTAAAACTCTTTTTCTGGAATATCTTTTTTTTTTTTTCTTTTAATCTATGAGGCAGCAGATTTTATCTGGGCCTGGGAAAGAAATAATATGATCTTATGTTTAAAACGTTACAGGACTTAATGCAGTGATTACAGCATTATTATAAATACATACACACCCAGGGAAAATCTTTTAAACTCTTTGCTATTGCTGCCTAACACATTAATGAATTTTCAGCCTGTGAGAACATAGTTACAAAATAGTATTACCTCTATGATTTAAAGAAAGTATTCTCTTTGATCTGAATTGGTGTTGGCACTTCATTGCTGCATTAAAATAAAATCTGTCCTGACTTCTTGCCAGATGCACACTAAATAAAGTGATGATGAGTAGCACTACCTTTTGGCTGCAGCATGCTTTTCAGAGTGGCTGGACTAACACACAACACAAGACCATTAATAAATACGCATCTTCTGCTCTTCAGAGCTTCCCAATTCAAGACCTTCCCTATTCAATATTTCACATTTACGGAAGAAGAAAATAGGCAGGTAATGCACCTGAGGCCTTTATCCAGTAAAATAAATATCTTGTCTGTGCTTCCTTTTGCCTTATGCCCGCACATTATTTCTGCTTGCTCGTACACCGAGTGCAATGCCGTATTTTGCAGCAGTCTGTATAGGAGAGCTGAGCCGACTTTCAGAGTATTGTCAGCTAGCACAGATTCCCAGGGCTACTCTGAGTCTTCCAAACTGCTCAGGAATACAAGAGACACAGTATGAAGCTGAAGCAGCCAGTTTGTAATGCTTCACAGAAAGAAATTCATGTGTGATAACAAGCTCCCTTGGTTTATTACCAATGCTACTGTATTGTAGGAGATAAAGAACCAATTCGTTTGAATTCTGTGAAAAATGCATAGTGCCTGTCCCTGTTTTATTTTCTTTGGGGTATGTCCATAGAGGTGTGTGCAGATAGATCCAAGTTCCTGGCTGGAAGTGACACAGTCATGTTTGGGTGATGCTGTGCCTCCATAAACTAGAATTGAATGGAGCTTGTATCTCACAGAGCATACTTGGCCCTGTCTGCGTATGGTGTCTCTGTACGTGTGCCATTTGCTGACCCTGAATTTATTATATATAAGTAGGACCAGAGTCACAAATGTGTTCTGTAGAAGCACTTATGTTCATCCCAGTAAGTTACCAAGTATTGTTTATGAGTATCATAACAGAATTTGACTCTGATATTTGCTGTCAGGAGAAGAGCTTTTGCTGCAACCTGTCAATCATGAAATGCTCCTATTGAGCCTGATGTGAAAGGTGAGATGTTTATGCAAGGAAATTCCCGTTCCCTGTCTTCCCCTAATCTCTACTCATTCAGACATGCAAGAACTGATACACTTTGCACAACAGAAAACATTCCCCAAACAAACCTCATAGCGTCTTCATATCGCTTGTTACCATTACCTTGTCTGATGGTGGGTATCACAAAGGTCACATAATCTCCTAAAGTTTACTTTGAAATATTTTCTAGAAGCAAAGCAAAATAGACCTAACTTGCAGTAGGTCAACTTTAACACGAGTTTCATAAACTGCTGTTGTATGTAACAATACAGTTTATGCCTAGAAATTTTACCATTGGAAAAACAAACCTGCAGAAAACTTCCCTTTTTTCTTTTTATTTTCCTCTTCCTTTTTATTTTTCTTTTTCTTTTGCTTTTTCTTTTTCTTTTTCTCTTTTCCTCTTTCTTTTTCTTTTTCTTTAAATGGCAATTAACTTATGACTAGGTTGTAAGTTAAGTTTTCTCAAGATTCTTCTGCTATGCACAAGGCATAATTATTCAGGCATAATTCTCAGTCAGTCATTCTGGAGGGATTAAAGACATCTTGGTTTGTACAAGTTCTTTGGGTGATGCCATGCTGGAGAGTCTCTGCTGGTTGCTGGGTATGGGCTAGGGTTACCACCCATCCTGTGTCTCGGTCTCAGAGAAATATGTACTTCCCTGTCTGTATTTCTGTCTTCTGTTAGGGATGGAATAATAAATACACAGTTTATAAGATACATATCCATCCTCTGACATAATATAAGAATGATTATGTAGCCATTATTTGTTTATTGCACTGCTTCATTCAAAATACACAGTTTTTCCTAAAAAAAACCAAACCAAGACCCTGCAGTTTTGGCAAGTTTTACATACACTGACAGTAGGCTTTGACTTTTCAGCATCTCCTTTTTTTTTTATGCCTAGCTGTAGTAAGATAAAATTCTCTAACACTAAGGCAGATGCACATTTTGACATCCAACATTATGCAGAGGTGCTGTTAAGACTGTCACAAAGAGTGCTATTTCATCAGACATTGCTTACCACATATTTTCTTGGATTTTTTAAAAATATGATCCCTCTAGCAGTTTGGTATTTTTTAATGTGGTCATTAGACTGGCTAATTACTGTGATGCTGCTGGAGTTGCACTGCTAGGCAATCTGCACAGACTTACTGCAATTAATACTCGCAAACAAAAACTATGCAGTTTGTCACTGTATGCCTAAAATGGTTCCTTGCTGGGTCTAAAATGATCACTGTGGTTGTGTCTGGGAGTGTGCTTGGTTCCCAGAAATCTAAATAGCAGTCTATACTAAAGATATTTTTCTGCTGTGAATGATTATTATTTGTAAGCTTTTTGGATTAATTTACTCAAGTTTGTTAGAGTTATTTCAATGAGAATGCATTTGACAGCAAATTTCTGCTGAAGTTATGGAAATTTATAAACTGTATTGATTTAATCAGATTTTTTCCAGTGGAAAGAAATTGAGAAAAAAATTGTACTATCAGAATGGAGGATATGCATATATGTAGGGAAAGATGGGTAAAGGTATTTTGTTTCATGTTTTTATTTGAAAAGATCCTATTAAAATCTGAAATTTAAATTAAATTAGCTAGTCATGCTACAACACAAAATGAAATTTCTGTAAAGAGAAATTTTCCTACAAAAATTTGATGGTTTTGAATTTGTGTGTTTCTAAAGGAGTTCAGATCTGAAATGAGGAATCTAATGTGAAAATGAACTCTGTTCTCTACATCTCTCTAGTCCTAGTGATACTAGATCCTAGATACTGTAGATGCCACCAGTTCTCTGGACAGAGGTTTCCATTCCAGAG
Source organism: Chlamydotis macqueenii (assembly GCF_036417535.1). Taxonomy (NCBI): domain Eukaryota; kingdom Metazoa; phylum Chordata; class Aves; order Otidiformes; family Otididae; genus Chlamydotis; species Chlamydotis macqueenii. The sequence goes on from NC_141556.1 coordinate 138,102,852, forward strand.
GGAATTCAGAGTATTCTTTAGGAAATTTCTGTTCTCAGTTATCTGACATTACGAATGAGCTGTTTTATATGCACGTCTATCAGAAGTGAAGTAAAGCTTCTCCCTTGATGTCCAACTTTTTTTTTTTTTAAAGACCCTATATTGGAACTTGTACATACCTACTTACCTACCTACTTAGTTATTGCTTTTCAGGTATTTCTCTATTTTGATCTCTTTGAGGATCTCCCTCCTGTAGGGCTACTTCTTGCAGGAAATCAGTGATTTCACTCACAGCATTTTTCTTTCGTTAATATGTTTTAAAGATGTTTGGGAGTATCCTTTAAAATGCCTTTTGATTGTTCTTGTTTTCCAGCAGAATGGTTTCTTACCCTTAAAGAAATATAAGACATCAGTTGCCTGACGTCTTTTTTCAATTTGTATGTATTTCTGTTCAGATGGCCATAGGGACCTTGAAGTGAAAGCCACCAGCTGTTCCTTTCATTATAACAAAATCCCATGCATTGACTCAATGGCATCACATTGCAAATTTGCCTACTTATTCGCATCATGGTATAGGACAGAGGAGTTGGCAATCAGCAGCTAGACTCAGGTAATCTACCTGAGGTAACCACAGCTCTTGCTTATTTGTCTGCTACATGTCTCAAAGCATTTGCAGGCATCTGAGAAGAAGTCTTATTGCTTAATTTATTTCACATATTTAGGCATGGGTATCTGCTATACAATCTTCAGCATTTTTTTTTTTAGATTTGTGTTAGAGTGGGAGATTAACAAGTGTCTTGAATATGATACTGCAGTTAAATGCGAATCCAGCTTATTTTTATTCGTTTTAGATTTACTTCCCTGATTCCTTCTAAAAGATTGAGGAGGTTGTAGTCCTTATCTGCAGTGGTTTTGTCATGTTTTTCCATGAATATTTCCTAAAGCCATTAGGACACTCACTGACTTGTAATATAGATATCAGTTTATTTTGGTAGTGTTACTGATAGTTTTCTCTCACAATTGTTTTTTCCCTAAACATCAGTATTTACTCTGTAATGTTCAACTTGTAGCAAGGCAAGTAGATTTCTCACACAATATAAATTGTCAAAATAAGTTTTTTTTTTTGCACTGAAGTGCTGAAGTGTATTCCACCATCCTTCTCGTTACTTCCTTGGTAGTAAGATTTAATCACTACTTTATTTAAACAATTTGAACTTATGCCCCTGAATAATTACTGTGCCACTTACAAAACTTCTGGTTCCTCCAACGTCAACAACATCTTTTGATTTCTTTGATTCCTTTCTTTTCTTTTCCATCTGAATTTATACAGACATTGTTAAGAACCAAGCCCCTGAAGCACCAAGAGGAGGCTTCTGCAATTGGAATCAACCAGATCATTAGCTGATGTTTGTGTCCCACGAGCCAGCAAATATCTCTCACTCTCTGAGGCAGGGACTGTAGTACTCAGCACGGTCAAAATGCTGTCATAAGACATGCTGTTAGTATTTGGCTTTTTAAAAATTCTGATTTACCTATTCATAGAAATTTTCTTGTCCCATGCTCAGTGTCACTAAGTTCATACGTTCCCTATTAGTTTAGCTGAAGGCAATAGCACTTTTGAAGTTTAAGATTACATAGTTTTGCTTGGTAGTCCGCTTGTAACTCATATTTTCCTGATTGTGTTTTGTCTATACAATTTAAATTTGTCTGCGTTTTAATTTTGTTTTTTCTTTTCCACAATGCTGTGGAAGTCTCTGTAGTCTGGTTCATTCACTAATGTCCCGCAGTCTGTTTGGCACGCCATTTCCTGTTTGTGTGCGGCTTTGTCTTTGCATCTGGTGCTTCTCTGAGCTTTCCAAATCTTCTGCCATTTTTTGGCATTTTGTGCTGCATTAATATCCCCCATGCGCAGCCTCATTCTCTCAGTTTTTTCTTGTTTCCTTGATATATTGCAATATGATTGTTTTGATTTGTCTTTAAGTTTTGTGATAATGATATCTCTTGTCACAATTATGGGTAGTAACTGAGGATACTTCATTTCAAGGCTAGATTTACCAGAAGTGATACGGAAATTACAGACACATTTCTACCACTACAGGTTGGGCACTGAGATAGAGCTGTATCTAACCTCATTCTTTCTTCAGGATTTTACCACCACATCCCTACATCTGCCCTTCCAATATCTGTGTCTGCTTCTTCGCAGTATGCATTTGGTATATTAACTTCTTGTCATGCTTTTTTTTTTTGTTATTTATCTGCTGTGATTCACATTCTGGACTGAACTTGGCACATTCTCAAACTTTCCACTCATCCAAAGCATTTAGTTATTAGCATGAGAGCTAAAAATATTCTCAGCTGTGCTTCCGCACCTTTGATCCCTGTTGCTAGTCACAAATTACCACATCTTTTAAGAACTGTTAGTTGCATGGGTTAGCTACTTTTTGCAATGTAGTATTATCCCAATGGATTGCTTATTCAATGACGGTTGTTGAAAGGTACCTTTTTATTACCTCCTTAGGAAACAAAATTCTTCTGCAGTAGTTCTTGTACCGCACTTGGGTCCTCCTGTTTGGATGCTGACATATCTAGCAAGGAAGTTGGAACTAGATGATATTTAAGACCCTTCCAACCCTAAACATTCTATGATTCTATGATTCCGAGATAATAGAATACACGGCAACCTCTATTCATAATGAGTACTGCATTGTTACATTTGCTTTCTTTTTTCTTTTATCTAAACCTATTCTTGTTAATTAGTTTTAACATTGTTAATTGAGAAATGTCTATCTGCAGTGAGTATTGCTTCCTCTTTTTATCTGTGAGTAATATGACTATACCTTCAGGAACTAAATCACTTTGGCCATTGTGTTCAGGGCAAAACACCTAGTAGGGAGAACCAAGACATAATGGTACTCAGGCTTTTCTTCTTCCTCCATAGACACTGTCTTCTCTCCTCAAGCACTGTAAATAAATCCCTAAATTATTATGTCTCTCCTTTCCCTGTGTCACTTTCACTCTTTAACTAATTATTTTGAATACTTCCATCCAGTGTCAGCAGGGGTTGCGCTAGATGACAGCTCTCAATTAGCACTCCTGTAGGCACAAGCCAAACTAAAGAAGGGAAAAGAAAAAAAAAAGAGAGAAGAAAATGAAGGTCTGATCCCTCTCACTTTCATAGAACAGATGGGATCAGAGCTACACAATCATAAGGTATGTATGTGGGATTTTATTTTGCTAAAAATAGAAAACTCTGTGTTTCAAGAAGTCTCCGTGCAGAAGCTGTGAATCTATTTAAAAAAAAAAAAGTAGTATAGAAAATAGTGAATGTGAAATATGTTTTAGAAAGAATGAAAAATTATTTTCTGTACAATTACAAATATGAGTTAGGAGCAAAATCATCTGCCGGTTATATTCATGACTTCCAATGGTATGAGTCCACAGAAAGCTAAGCATCACGGAAGCATCACAGTAAGGAATAATCTCATATTTTAAGGATGAAGGCCAGGAAAAAGACACGATTAGAGGCCCTTGTCTCAGCTTCCTTAAATTAACATTTAACATTCTCTGTAATTATTATTTACTTCTAATGAGTCAGTAAGCCATTAAATCTAAGCAGGAGGCTTATGTCTGCTATGCACACTCATTAAATTATGTTCAATAGAATTGCTTCTGTTTTTACAGTTATACAAGCATGAAATCAATGATCAATGATTTTTTAACCTCTCAATACAGCTTTACTTTCAAAAATCACTCTTCCAGCCCAGTTTTCCTATTTATTTTCTAACACAAGTAATGATTCCTCAAAAATAAAATATCATTAGTTGCACTTCAATATAAATGTAGAAATGTGACTACATTCTACCAGAGATAAGCATGAATTTTCCATTCAAACTGTTTTGAAGTTTCCTTTACTTCATGCCTCTTAAATTTATTCACCTTGAAAAGCTGAATTATGCAAAATTTCAAGTAGCTTTGGGGAGGCATAAAATCTAAAAGTTCCATTGCAGTTCGGAAGTTCATGGTGAAAAGTCATGTGGCTTAGTGAAGTCTCTGACTTCTGCCTGGATGCCCCAAATTATTGAGGTCTATGAGTGTCACATCACATTACAAAAAATTCTGGAGCTTCTGCGTCTCTCTTATTTACAGAGGACTGACTATTTCAACTGGGCAGTCACATTTTTATTTCTCGGAAACATATCTGCCAACTATCGTTACAAACTTTACGGTCAGCTGTGATCTTTGTGATGAACTCACTTCGCCAGCCACTTAGTGCTCATTTTAAATTGCTCATAACACTTAAATAGAACCCAGTGAGGAGATAGCCTCATGAAGACTGCATTTTGCTTTTTGCTTTCAGCTTGTGTGAGGTGCAGTGAGTCCTCAAATTATACTGATTAGACAGATCCTCAAAATCTTTTTGCAAAGTAATAATTAGCTTGCATTTAGACTACCTATTATTTGGATATGTTGAATACCCCTCGGGACATAGAGTTTCTAAGATTATTCAACTTAGGGCATAATGCAATTCATAGTCCCTCCTGCCCAGCTTGCATAGTTGGGTCGTCATTCTATAAAGCCCTACTGTGAAGACAAGTAGCAAAGGCAGGTGCCCAGAAATAATCTAAATTTAGCTGTTTCAACTCTTGCGCCATCAAGCCTTGCAAAGAGCCTTGCAGCAATGATGAGTTTAGAGAGCCTCATGGAAGATTTGCTTCAGATGCTACAGTCAAAAGTCCCTTTGCCACTAACATTTAATAAACTGAAGCCCTGTAGTAAAAGACTAAAAGCTAGACAACGTGCCTTGAGAGGAAAGCAGAAAAGACATTACCTTAGTGCCCAAGGTCCCCAAAACAGCATTTTTAGAGGGAACAATTCTGAAAGAAAAACTCCCGAGCTGTCTCTTAGAAAGTGAGGAATGACTATACTAATGAAGAGGAGAAAAATCTCAAAAAATATCAACCTAAAACTGAAAGTAAAAATGATAACTGTGGATAAGAAGGTTCTAGAAATGTGACCTAGGAAAAACAAATCCCTTCTTCCAAGGATATATTTTGTAATAAACTAAACTAGAGTATGAATGGGATAATGAATGGGATAACCATTCCAGCCACTTGAGACTTGAATGCCCCAAGAAACTTTTTGATTTCCTGCTTACATCTTATTTGTAGGTGTTGATGATACCTGAAGAAAAGAGAGCCCCAACCCAAAAGGTCAAACTGAGTGCTTAATGCACCCTTGTTTATGTATTAAACTCCAGTATTTACATATGTGACAGGCTGCCTTATTCTTCTATTCCTATGGTTATTATTGATTACCCTGGCACACCCAGAGCTGCTCTTTAATTACCAACTCCAAACTCCAAGTTGTTCTTAATTTTCCTGCTTCCTTGTCCCATCGGAAGTCAAAGTTCTCTGCTGTTCTGGGGCAGGTACTCGTAGTTGTGGCTTAGTGTTTCTTTCCCTTGTTTTCGTTCTCTATCCCCACCTCCCTTCCCTCTTAGCTGCAGGCAGACATTGACCCTCCTGTTGGCTATGGCAGTCAGCCAGATAGAAGAGGTGTGCATACCGTGGGTGCCATAGATATTCACAGAAGTTGTAATTGCAGCCAAGATGCAAGCCTGCTTACTCATCCTAAGATTGCACCCAGGAGAGGACTAAAAGAATGTACGAAGAATAAAGTATGGAAATGAGACCTTTATCTGGACTCAGCTCTTCTGTTTTCACTCCTTCCTGCTAAAGGGGAACATGGAAGCTGGACACAGGTACCTACTCTTTGATTGCCCAGGAACCAGAAGACTTTGTGTGACTTCCAGGGATAAGTTTTAGTGAATTCTCCCCTATGTTTTTTTACCCTCCTTCTCCCTTACCTGGACACAGAGAAGAACTAAGCTTACAGGTTTGGAGTGACGATTTTTATCTTAAATTAATGCATTGGAAAAAAAAAACATTTTTATTTACCAGTAACTGTAATACAGAGATGCTGTGAACTATAAACTGTTGTGTCATGCATAAAAGGAATGTTAATGTTGAACTCAAATTCTAGCTGTGCTCATAAGCTCCATAAATCACAACTATAAATAGACCTGAGATAGTGCCGTGGGGAAAGCCTCTGAATATTCATAAGGCTCTCGTTTCGTATTTTGTCACCAGAATAAGCCTTGAAACCACAAGCAGTTTGCATCCAGTGAATCAGTGGCAAGGTAATGGCATTATGATACATCAGTGTGATAAACAACTGATATCTGCAGATCATCTATATTGTCCTTGTGTGTAAAGTGAAAGCCATTTATTCAGATGTCATAAATAGCTACTTTGATTAATAACATTAGTTGCCCTCGATAATATGCTGTCTTCTTGAGAATATCTGGAGGCTAAATATATTATATATTATGATATTCAGAAAAGAAGAAGAATTTTTTTTTCATATTTCTTACACATTCTGTAATTATTATTCATTACTTTGATGGCATCATAGAGCCAAATGATGCATTTTAAAAAGAAAATCCTTTCTCTGAAGATTTTATAATTTAAAGGGTTCCAAATTTTTCTGTCAGAAACATCTACTTATGTCTGAACAATTTTTTTTTCAGTAAATAGTAAATCCTCTGGAAAAAAATGCTTTAGAACAATTGCAGTAATCATGTTTATAAAGTGGATTTAGTAATTATTTTAAGCGAAAAGCTGATGGAACAGATTTAAACATTAAATTAGCATTTCCTTTCAAATAATCCTTTTTTTGTTGCCATTTAAAGAGGAGAAAATGCTTGAAAATACATTTCTTTTTAAATATCTAAAAGGAGGGAACAAATCTTTTAAAAAAGGGCAAAGTAATGAGGAGGGGGTGGATTTTTAACTGAGGTTGAAGGAGCTGGAAAGGAAACTCCAAGTGTGTAAAAGTGAGCAGATTTTGTTTCTAATTTGTGATACAAACAACAGGCAGAGATAATGTGCATGAATATTGATAAGCAGTTTAGTGATGTGAAAATCTAAAGGAAAACAAATACCAATTGCCCATAGTTATAAAAAGATTTGCTTGGGGGCAAAATGCACTTTTGAGGCCATTTCTTGTTACGTTGCTATATGCAACAAAGTGATGTGCTTGAGTGCCTCAGGAGAACTCCTGAACATTTATTTGAATTTTGCAGTAGGAAGCGATTCAACCGTATCAAAGCTGAGTTGAAGTATATTAATGAGTAAGTGCACAGAAATTTCTAATATCACTCCTTGGCTTGCAATGCTTTACAGCCACATGGAGGATAAAGTTCTTCAAGAATGTTCTTTCTCTGCATACACTGATTTATTAAAAAAAAATTACTACAAAAAGATACCTTCTCACTAAATCCCTTTTTTTTTTTTGCATATTGGACACTATTGATTTTATTTGGTTATTTGATGACCAAGTTTCTATTGATTCTTATTTCTGCAAGTCCTGAAGATCAAACCTGTAATGGATATTGACCTTTTGAGCTGGGAAGGGGAAACTGAGGTCACCTCTGCCCCATCATTCACAGACTGTGTCTTAATATATTCATTACTTAAAGTCCCGTCAGCCTGTGTGAACTCATGCAGTTTTTCACCGAGGGCACAATTTGAGTAACTGAAAGCTTGTTGCAGACTGAAAAAACTTTACTGCAAGTAAGAAAATAGAAGATGGCAGAAATCCAACATGAACTCAAGATTTTTAACTCATGGGTTGTTCTTGCAAAGGTGACTGTGAAGGGAAAAATATTTAGTGGTTAATTGAGCACATTTACATTGATATAATTAAAAAAAAAGACCATTGTTACTGTGGTACCAGTACTGTAAGAAACACATTTGACAACATTCATTTTCATTTGAATCAGTCATTCTAACTGGATCTCCAAGAAGTTCCAGATATGAGTTTCTATTTTCAAGTACACACAAGGAAAAATTGGAAATCCAGACCGATAAAGCCAATTCAATCATACGTACGAGGAATGCTGAATAATACTAAAATACGCAGTTTAGTATTTTAAGAGACGTATTGGATATTGTATCATGTTGCTCGGTGCCTAATACATGTAGTGAAAATTTTATTTTGTACTTTCAAAACTAATAACTCTCTATCTCCTTCTATTAAGTTAAAGGTTCTGAATGTATTATTCTTCTGGTGCTTCTGAAATCAGCATTTCTTTGTAACACACCGAGATACTGCATCAGTATTCCTGCTAGCTGCAGAAACTCAATGCCTGCAATTTTTCTTTAAATGGTAGTAATCACTAATACAGAAAGTTCAACAAGACAAACAAATTTTAAAAATAAGAAAAGCAGAAAATGGCTCATGGTAACTTGGGATGAGCCCACTCGAATGAATTAGTAATAACCCATCATGAAACTGACTCTGGCATTTGCAAATGAAACAGCCTGTATTAATTGATGTATTAATTGATGGACCTGCATTTGGACTCAGCTAAGTGAGCACCTAAAGGTTAGAATTTTGGGGTTCAGCTACCTATCCTGGCACAAATTATAGCCTTGGTTTAATCTCTTTCTCCCCGCAAATTGGCTCTGCTGAGATGAGGTTGTTTTATTTCACAGAAGTGTTGTGTTGGTTGATATCTGTGAAGCATTCATGGTCCTCAGCAATAAGGAGCATGAGCAGTTCCATGAGAAGAAATGCCTTTCCTCAAGCATTCCTCAACGATTGCACAACATCAGAACAGCCTGACAAGAAAATAGATATCTAAGAATTAATGTGCTATTTGGGACAGTAGTTAAAGGCTTTCTCATGAGTGTACAAAAAAGGTCTAAGAGAACTTCCTGTCTGGAAAACCCAGTTGTCTGGAGAGAAAGAAATGCAAAAGAGTATGTTATACCCTTATCCTCCCCAGGCACAAAGACATCCAGAGTCAGGCACAATTAAGGTTGATGAAATTCTTTCAGTAAATTCTATGCTGCTATTTGACAAAGTGTGTTAGAAGACTTGTGCTATTCTAGGATTTAATAGGAAAGTAAATCCACCAGACAAGCTCTTCTAAAGAAAAATAATTACATAATTCTGGTTTAAGTCTTTTCTGAGCAGAGACTATCAGTAATTCTAAATATATTTCACAGTTTCTTGCCACTTGACAGGGATTGCTCTGCTTTTAAAGTTCAACCTGGACTAGAGCTGTGACTGCAAGAAAAATAATTTATCTTTAATTACTGTCATTAAAACCAGCATTGCATTAGTGTTAAGACAGTCAAGAGGAAAATAGTATAATTTTTGAGTATTATAACTGAAAGCCTGAGGCATCTAGGGGAATGAGCACTTTCCCACACTTGACATACACCCTAGTTAAACAGTTCCCTCTGGGAGTAGCTAAATATCAGAGATTAGCATGGACTTTGAATAAAAGTGGCTAAATTGACTCAGGTGTAGCAAGAAAGTATTCACACATTCCTCCTTAAGCTCAAAACAGATCTGAAGGTGGGATATGTGGCATATGTGTGTGTCCCTGCTGCCCCGGGATTTTAGAAAAATGGATTAATGATTGGAAATTCCAACAGGATGGGGTTTTTTTTCAGCTCAAATAGAAAACAGGAACTACTAACAAATTTTACATGGAAATGTTATTAACTTGTTCTGTGTTGCCTTTTTTTTTTAAAGGTTTCTGGCATATTAAAAATTACATTCAGATTTTCAAACTGCAAGCCTCTGAGTATTTAGACATGAACCCAAACAAAAACTGTGCAACATCAGTTTCAGCCAGCAAACAGAAATCATTTGGAACAGTTAACGTTTTTAATTAAAAATATGAGAAAAGAAAGAGAAGTCTTACAATTTCTAGGTCATAAGAAAGCAACATCATCTTATTTACTAAACAAAGATAATATTATTTGAACAATATTCCAGGATAATACCAAGCCTGCTGGTGACAATTTAACATGTACTGCTCTGCTACATGACCAAAGATGTAGTTTTGACCTGTTCTGCTAAACTTCTCCAAGATTTATCAGTCTTAAGAAATATGTCAGTATCGAACGTGATAATACCACTAGCTACCTCAGAGAGGACAGACCAACAAATTAGTAATGCTCCTCTCTTTCAGTCTTCATATTGTGTAGTTTTCCTTATTAGTCAGTTCATATCTTTCACCTTACTTCAGTAGTTTGTAATAGGATCATTTCTGGGTACATCGCTGTAGTAACCAAAACCAAGCAAATACATCTATTGTAAGGGAAAAAAATTGTCCTAACTTCCAACTCATACATATTACATAAAGCTCAGATCAAGAAAGATTGAGAAGGCAACTGCGTCCATTGAAAGTCAGTAATCTGCCACAATCAGAAACCACAATGTATTATAATTTCCACTAGGTCAGTCTTTTCTGCAAGAATTAAAACACTGTTATAATAGAAAATAGTTCTGAGATTTACTTCACAGAGATTTTAAGCTTATAGCTGTAGCCTTAGATATCCTTGGGTGCTTCCTCTGAATTTTCCATTTGGTACTACTTTTTGTGTCATTGTACCAAAGACCATTATAGCACTCCCAAAAGAATGATAGTGGTGATGAAGTCTTGACTCCAGAATTATGAAATTTCATTTCTGATGTAAGGAAGAAAAATGCTTTACAATCAAAGGATTAAAAATATAAAGCAACTTTGTCATTAGGTCACAATATATGCTTCTCAGTATCTCCCTGAGGAGTTAAGGAATTCTTTACATACAAAGTAAATAGCAGATTGTAGAATTACAATGCTATACTTTGGGTAATGAGGAGCTCAATTAAAATGTAGATAATATCAAATGAAATATGAATATCTGTCACGAGTAAAGGAGATTCCAGTGAAGTTTTGAATTTTCCCTCAGTAAATACACATCTTGTTCAAAGATTATTCCAACAGATTCATTATGAGATACTACTTACAGAGCAATTAGAAAATGGTGTTAGATGTAGAGTGAGCTTGACCATTTGGGTTAGTGCTTTTTTTCCCTGAGAGCAGGAGATGGTGGATTGATAGAACCAAGTGTGCAAATGATAGCAAAAAATTCCAAAGAACAAGCTATTTCAAAATGATGCTGTGAAAAGATATTGAGCAATGCTACTTCTGCAAAATTCCTCTCCATGGAACTGTACAAAGTATATTAGTAAAACTGATAAAGCAGATGTTGTGTAAAAGGCACTTGATAGGCCTTGGTCCTGCACAAGTTGAATATATGGAATAAGCTGCCGACTGCTGCATTTTTTAGCATTTAGGAGAAAAAGTCAGTCACTATAACGAAGGTCAAAAGAAATAACTGAAACTGGTATTTTTACAGTTTCCAGCATTATTGAGCAATGTCAAAAGCAGAGGTTGGCTATCATTCTGGCACCTAAAAATGCAGCTGTCATTCCCTACTCTCTGATTATATGTTTCCTCAGTTTTGCTGGCATCATTGTAGAGTTTGGTGGGAGAATGAAGAAAAACTAAAAGTGGAGTGCAGGGAATGGCAAGTCTGATATTTTTCTATACATAGATACATTTTCTATACATAGATATATTTTAACCTCCACATCAACTGACAAATAGATGTGCCTGAAGAATATGTAGCAAGAATGTAAGATATACTCAGATCAGAAGTCCATCTAGCCCATCTTGCCTCTAGTAATTGTTAAGAAAGTTTTCTTAGGTGAAAGAGGGTGAGTACAGACTGATCCTTTCCCTAGCATAACCTACGATATTCCAGCAGTTCATTGGTTTCCTAAGTGAGTGTTTAATATTCCAGTGAAGTATTTCTTATTCTGGTTAAATGTCTCCTCTGTAATTTTGCCTTAGATATTTTTGTATCTCATTTATATTTTTGGCCTCTGCTGCACCAACGAGTTCCACCACTTACATGCACTGGATGAAAAAACCCAGTTCTTCTCGCATTCAAAGTTGCTGTCATTTCATGCCTGTTTCCTGGTTTTTTTCAAGGAATGACCATTTCCATTAACATTCTCTACGTCATCCTTAAGGATTTTATAGATTGCTTCTGTGTTGTCTTACATTCATCCATTTTCCAAGCAATCTTTTCTCTCCTCTTACAGAAGGCATTCCTACACCTTTTTCCCTTGTGGGTGTTTTTCAGATTAAGTGATCAGAACTGCATGTTTAAGTGCACGAATTACTATGCAGGTGCATGAGTTACCTACGCAGCAGCAGAATGACATCTGTTTAATTCTCAAGTTCCTTTCTAATAATTTCTGAAATAGTATTTCTTTTGTTTTTCTCTCCATCATCACCATTAAGATGATATTTTCCAAGGACAATCCAAAAGCTCTGTTTTGAGCCATTATCGCCTATAAGTCATTAAGGCCCAACACTCTGTAGATGTAATTTTGAGTGGCTGAGTCTAAACATCTAACCATGGCATGTCATACACCAGAAAAATTAGATCCATGTCTGCCTAAAGCTAAGGAAGCTAGGAAACATTCTCATGCCACCTCAGATTAATTATATAGAATATTTTGATTGATTTAGGACTTGTTTGAAACTCTGCTTACCAGATTGGTCAGCCTGTTGGAAAAGATGCTTTTGCATATTTCTGGCCTTGTGAAGAAGAAGGTGACAGGAAGCTGCATGGATTTGCCAAGGGTAAATTGTGCCTGGCCAGCCTGGTCCCCTTCTACGATAAAGTAACTAGAAGCATAGAGACAGGAGCATTCATTTACTCTGAATTAAGCATGAATTGTTATGCCATCTCCCACAACACTCTTGTTCCAAAATAAGGATGTTATAGTGGACGGGTGGACAACTAGTTAGATGAAAAACTGGTTGGATGGTTGGTCTACAAGGGTGATATTAATGCACCATACTCTACCTGGATGCCTGTGACAACTGGAGAACATCAGGGGTCTGTTCTGAGACCTGTCTTACTTAGCAGCTTTATTGAGTGTATTCTCATCACATTTTCAAGTGACTCCAACCGGAGGGGATCCGTCAATATACTTGAGGGCAGAGCAGCCATCCAGAGGGCCCCAGAGAGGCTGGTGGAATAGGCTGAGGGGAACTCCGCCAAAGTCAACACGGACAAACACCAGGTGCTGCCCCGGAGAGAGCAGAGCCTTCAGACTGACATGCCTGGAGCTGGAGGGGCTGGGGAGCAGCTCTGTGGCAAAGGCCCTGCAGTGGTAGTGGGCAGCAAGCTGAACACAAACATGAATCCTCCACTAAGTTATAATTAATATGTAGAGCTGCCTCCTAACACTGAACACCTGAAAGCTTTCCATTAACTTTAATTACCATTTCCCTTATCTGAGGCTTAGAAAACTAATCTACAACTGCAGGAATCCTGTGGGTTCTTCTCTTCTGACTTCTGCTTTGCAAGATGGTAAGACTTTGAAAGTACTCCAAGCACTGTCCTCCAAGTTTAATCAAAGATTAGCAGCATTACTGATTAATTTGGGCCCATTTTGAACATCTAAATGTATGCACATATCTCTCTCTCTCTATGCATATTCTAGATGAGAAAAATGTGTCATTTAAAAAGTACCATTAGTAAGTTATTTTGCAAGACGTATATGTTTTATTTGGACAATGTAAATTATCAGTTGAAGAGGTACAATACATTCTTCTAGGGCAGGTGTCAGAAATATTAATTTAATCTGTATTGTTCTTGATAATTATTATTTTCAGGGCTCTTTCCAGATGTAAGGAACCAGTCAAGAGGTTTTCCTGAATCAGAAGAGGGATGGGGGAAAGTGAGTTACCTACTGCACAGGAAATACCAGAAAGAATTGTCTTTCGTGGAATGCAATATTACTAGGAACCGTGAGGGCTTCCGAAAGCATGCTGCTAAGCTTTACCTGTGCTGTTTTGATTTGCTGTTTTTTTAATGCATATCCTAAATCAGAGATTGAGACACTAGCATCCCAAACTTACTGAAAGTGTTTCCTTACAGCACTTTCGCTTGGGAGGACCTTAGACTAGCTGATGATTGCCAGTAGTCATTCATCCTCTAATTGTCATGACCTTGTAATGAAGTCCTGATTTAGGATCCTACCAACTAGATTAATTTAATTGTCATGGAAACTCACAAAAATGAAATTAGATGAGGTGATAAACTCAAAATAAACTTTATTCTATCTAAAATTGTTTAGCAGCCCCAAGTGGAAATAAGGTAAATCAAGGTTATATCAGCCAAGAATTATCTGTAACAAACTGAGAAAGAATTCAAGCTTAGCTTTACTTTGAGTGAAATTGCTTTAGAACTCGGATAAGATTAACAATCTACAGGTTCAAAATGTCACTTAGGAATTAATACTACACTCAGGAATTCCAATGATTCAAAATGTGCAATTGCTTACCTAACAAAGGGAGGGATACCAACCTTGAGGAGTCTCCTTAGGCTCCATTTATACCCTAGCCAAATATGCTCTGTGATCCTATATGGTCACATCAGTTCTCACTGGCTGAAGACTCCACTTTTCAACAGCCACATGGTTCTAGAATCTTCCTATCTTAAGGCAGGTGTACCTGCCACAGACCTATAGGTGGAAAAATTCTTAGAGATAAGTATCCCTAAGTTCAATTCCAAGCTCATTTGGGGCATCATCCCAGCAAGGACATAGAATTTTTTATTCTATTTAATTGGGTTTTTTTTCCCCCGTAACTGTGCAAGTCTTGATTGGCCCATGCAAAGCTCCACAAATTCTATGAGATCTTGGTCATTTCACACTCATCCAGAATCTGTCAGAAGATTTCAAGTTTGGAATATTTTTACTCAGGCACTGTCACAGAAAAACTTAGAGAATACAGTTAACTTCATAATCTCAGATAAAATAACCGTTACTTTCAAATATGACTTTCACTAGCAGTCCAATGGAAAATGATAAAAATTCAAAATCTTTGGGGAAAATTCTTTGCTGAGGACCTCCATTTCTTTCAGAAACTAAAGGAGTTTGTGCATATCTGATATGTCTTATCTCTTATGAATAAGTCAAGAGCATGCTCTTTTCTATGTTAGTAATTTGCTTGGATTTGGAAGATAATAGCAAGTCAGCAAGCCAAAAGGAACGTCTGAGCTGCTTCTGATTTTCATCTTGCAGTGCCTAGCAATATCTTTCATAATATGAGGAGAAGAGAGGAATGTTTAAATCACATTGCTAAGAAATTATCTTATTTCCATGGTCAGATTCCTTTTTATGGGCCTGAAGGCAAACAGGGCTGACACGCGTTCCTTATTCCATATGGAATTCAGCAGCTCAAGCACTACCCTTACTGAATCCAAAGAGGTGCACTGCATGGAAGGATATCTTACACAATTTTTTTTCAAAATGAAGATTGCACCATAAGCGAACAATGGTTGGCTGCCTTAGTGAGAGACACTTTTGTCTAATAAGAGATTTGAGTTTACCTGTAGGCTAACGCATTCATTGATACCTCTCTAGATATAGGATAAGGATCTCTTCCACATCTTTTATAAATATGCGGTTTTCCAGCAAATCTGTACCTGTTAATTTGAATTACAAGATTTTATAGGAGATTTTGCCTTATTTTACCATGGAAGCTTAGAAAGCCTTTCATTGGACACCTTCCCAAGGAAAGCTGGGCATTTTTTTACTGCAAGACTGAGCCTTCTTGTCTGGAGAACTTACCTGACTATGATTTGTACTATAAAAGCTGATTTCATTATCATCTTGCTCTTTTGTTGCTATAATTGGGAAGACATCTATGGATGTGTCCACTGAAGTCACCACGCAAGCTTTGCTTGTGATTTCATGACAGGAAGGTGTTAATCCAAATTTTCAGGGACAAGATGGGGAGAGAAGTCTCAAGAAAAAGGATCAAGAAGAGTGAATGACAAGAATTTTAAAGATTCCACAGAGGAGAGAGAGAATAAGTGTCAGAAGAAAGAAAGAAAAAGCAGAAGATAAAAAATGGCTTTCAGGTCATTACATTAGAAATACAAGTAAGAAGGGGTCTATTCCAGTGCATATTTGCTAGTCACATCTCCAAAAGTGCTACAAGCAAAAGTTCGGAAACACGGTGTTACAGATAGAAAAAGTTTTAATGAGACAACTGCTTTTCAGATACATTTAATTTTTTTATTTTCTCAGTAGAATTTCCTATGCAACTGCCTATTACCTAATGAAAGTACTGTTTTAGATACTGCAATCGATGCTTAGCAATTTTTAAGAGTTTTTTTGATAACACATACATTATTTATATTACAATACTGCTGAGAGAGCTGTACCCCATTTTCCTAGGTAGCAAGCATAAACATAACCCTTGTCCAAAGACACATATCATTTATCTAGACAACATACAGAAATCATAGGACATGGAAAATACTAATATTCTACTTAGGAAAGACAGACTCAATAGCAAATTGGGGGTAGGATTCATCTCTATTTACAGACATGTTTTAAATGCCTGATCTGTCTTCTCTTTGTAGGCAGTGGAGACAAGGTGCAAATTATCTAATCTATTTTAGAACCCTGTTGTAAAGTGTAATGAACAGTACCCTAGAGGTGCCAATTTCTGTATGTTATCTGTAGCTGATATTGAGACAAGTAGCTCAGATGGGACTTTTTTTTTTAAAGATTAAAAAAATGTCAGAAAGCATTAATTTATCTGTATTACACCTTTTTAGAGGACTTCTAAATGTATCAGTTTCCCCATGGTCAGCACATTAGGCTGAAAAACAGTTAAAAAAACATGAATAACACTCAACATTAGAATAATCAACCCTTCATTAGAAAGAACACTTATATGAATCTTGGAAAAAAATCACTTAAGCCTTTAGTCTTCCTGCTTCAAGTTTTGAGAGTCAGTGTACTAGGTAGGCAATCTGAAATGTGCTTTCTTTCTCATCTTGGTGCTGTTCCATCATATAAAAATAATAATTTGTAAGTACATATAAATAATGTCTAACACAATTTGGTCCATATACAACGTTATAGACATGTTACACATTGGAATCATAGAATTATAGAATGATTTGCATTTGAAGGGACCTTTAAAGATCATCTAGTCTAATCCCTCTGCCATGGGCAAAGACATCTTTCACTACATCAGTTTGCTCAAAGCCCTGTCCAACCTGACTGAAGAATTCCAGTGATGGGGCATCCACAACTTCTCTGAGCAACATGTTCCAGCTCCTTGTTCCACTACACTCACCATAAAGAATTTCTTCCTTATATCCAACCTAAACCTACCTTCTTTCAGTTTAAAACCGTTACACTTTGTCCTATAGCTATAGACTGTACTAAAAAGTTTCTCCCCATCTTTCTTATAAGCCCCCTTTAAGTATTGAAAGGCTGTAAGAAGGTGTCCCTAGAGCCTTCTCTTCTCCAGGCTGAACAATACCAACTGTCTCAGCCTTCCTTCAGAGGAGAGACGTTCCAGCCTTCTGTTCGTTTTCACAGCCTTCCTGTGGACGCGCTCCAACAGATCCATGTCTTTCCTGTACTGAGGACCACAGAGCTGGATGCAGTGCTCCAGGTGGAGTCTCACGAGAGCGGAGCAGAGGGGGGAAATCACCTCCCTTGACCTGCTGGCCACACTTCTTTTTATGCAGCTCATGATACAGTTGGCTTTCTGAACTGCAGAGGCACATTGCTTGCTCATGTCCAATTTTTCATCCACCGGTACGCCCAAGTCTTTCTCGACAGGGCTGCTCTCAAATCTTTCATCTCTCAGTCTATACTGATATTGGGGATTGGCCTGACCCACGTGCAGGACCTTGTACTTGATCTTGTTGAACTTCATGAGGTTCACATGGGCCCACTTCTCAAGCCTGTTAAGATCCCTCTCAATGGCATCCTTACCCTCAAGTGAATCAACTGCATCACTGCTCTTGGTGTCATCTACCATTTGGTGAAAACATATTTGGTGCAACTTTGACTGAATGTGGTATAGCCTGATTACTGTTTTCCACTTGGACATTGAGCCACTGACTATAACTGCTTGTCAGCAGCCATTCAGCCAATTCATTCCATCAAACTTATACCTCTCCAATTTAGCAGCTAGAATTCTGTGGGGGACTGTATCAAAGGCCTTAAAGAAGTCCAAGTAGATGACATCTGTAGCTCTTCTTGTCCACTGATGCAGTCACTCCATTGTAGAAGACCACTAGGTGACTCAGGAATTATTTGCCCTCGGTGACACTGTCTCTAATCACTTCCTTGTCTTCTATACATTTCAAGATATCTTCCAGAAGGATCTGTTCCACGGTCTTATCAGGCACAGAGATGAGATTGACTGGTCGGTAGTTCCCAGGGTCCTCCTTTTACTTTTTTAAAAAGGGATGTTTCCCTTTTTCCAGTCACTGGGGACTTTGCCTGACTGCCATGACCTTTCAAATATGTTTGAGATTGGCTTGGCAAATGCATCAGCTAACTCCTTCGGGACCCTGGAATGCATTTTGTCAGGTCCCATGGACTTGTGTATGTTCAGGCTCCTCAGATGTCCTCAGACCTCCTACAATGGGAGGGACTTCATTCCCACAGTCCCTCTTTGAGGTTCAGGGGCTTGACAGATGTAGGAAGAGAGATTACCATTGAAAACTGAGGCAAATAAGTTGTTGAGTACCTTAGCCTTCTCCATGTTGGTTGTCACCTGTTCTCCTCTCTCATTTGTTGGGGGGTACACTTTTTTTAACCTTCCTTTTCTGGTCAATATACCTGCAGAAGTTCTTTTTATTATTCTTTGCAACCCTTGCCACTTTATACAACATTGCTATATACATGTTATGTACATTGTTATATACAATGTTATATACATGTTATACAATGAGTTTTTGTTACTGGCTATTCTCGGACCTCTCACTCTTTGATTTTCCATATCAAATGTTACTTTTGCAGAACATGAGAAATATTTAAAACTCAGGAAAATATCAAAACATTCCAATGAGAGAGATTCTTTGTGTACTGCAACTCGCTTATTGCAAGGAGTGAACAGGGCTGCTTCTTCTCAAGTACAGAACTGCACAGAAGATTAAGTGGAGAGTTACTGCTTGTGCCAGCAGCTGTGGGAGACAGCTGAGTGTGTCTAGAGAAGAACTCCTCCTGGGCTGGGGGTTCTCAGTGTAGCCAGATATGGTTTATCAACACAATTTCTTGACAGGATAGAAGCAAACGCATGTTCCTTCATAACTGTGTTTCTTTTCACAGGCAATAGGGGCAGCTTTTTATGTGTTGTGATGCTTTCTATTACTTTCTTACCTGCCTTGTAGCCATTCCTTCATACATGTACCTTCCACGTGCAAACAGCTGTTGTCTTATTTAGTAGTTTGTTTTTTTTTTTCTCCATCTATCTTCACAAGTGCTACTGTTAAAAGTTCAGCTGGATTTATCACATGAGAAATTTACCACAATTAGAAGCCCACTACAGAAGATATTTGAATGTGTGTCACAGAAATCACAATGCCGTTGATTAAGCTGAGGGCAGCTTTATGCAGCCTGTACCATTTTTTGAGAACTTACTGTCATAATCGTTTTATTTCAAGAAAAGAAGTATATGCTACCCTTCTCAAAATCCTAATATTACTTTCCATTATCAAACGTTTCTTTCAAATGCAAAGCTAGACTTTGTTTGTGCACTTTCTCTAGTTTAAAGCATCTGAACGTGGTGACCACAAGTGACACAGAGTTTCTGGTTCAGTAGGTACATTTACATTTTAAGTTTTAAGACTTTTTAGGATTAACTTAAGAAACTACCTAATTTACTATGATTTTCCAGTGCAGTACTGCACAAGGTCTCTGACCATACTTTGCATACGAGACTTGGAAAACCTCTCTCTCCAGAAACAGCAACTGATTTCACAGGAAACTTGTAGGATTATTTTCTACAGTGGTCATATAATTCAAAGCTCTTGCACAAAAAGGAAGGAAGAGAAGGCCAGCATGATAGATACTTCAATGAGTCAAGGAATGTTCCCATAGGAGAGTCAATTTTTACATTATTTATGTGTCTTTTCAGCAGTGAATATTTAATAGCGTGGATCAAGCAATGAATTCTCTGGTACGTGCTCCCTTCTCTGACAGCACAGCACTATCAGAGCTAAATTTTTCTAGATGATTTTTCCTGAGAAGCACTTCTGATTTTTACCAGTATTCATTTAGCAAGAGACTAACAACAACTTCATCTCTGCCCAGCTATTTAGATGCTGTGTATTACTTTCAGAGCTGAAATGTTGCAGTTGCTTTCCAAAATAAACAGGGAAAAACATCAGAAATACGGGATCTCCTATAGGGTTGAAGCTAACATCACATGTCTGGGACCTTGACAAGGTTAGGGTGAGGTTTAAATTTAGATCACACTTTGAAAGCTCAATAATGCTGTTTTTTACTAATAACGTGGCTTGTGACATCCCTGTTCTGAACTGTGCTAATATGGTTGGGTTCTTCAAGTTAAAAAAAAAAAATAGAATCATAGAATCATAGAATGGTTAGGGTTGGGAGGGACCTTCAAAGGTCATCTAGTCCAACCCCCCTGCAAGGAGCAGGGACATCCCTGACTAGGTCAGGTTGCTCAGAGCCTCATCCAGCATGGCCTTGAACGTTTCCACGGATGGGGCTTCCACCACCTTTCTGGGCAACCTGTTCCAGCGTTCTATAACCCACATTGTAAAATATTTTTTCCTAATTTCCAATCTAAATCTACCCCCCACTATTTTAAAACCATTACTCCTTGTCCTATTGCAACAGGCCCTGCTAAACAGCCTCTCCCCATCTTTCTTATAGGCCCCCTTGAGGTACTGGAAGACCGCTATCAGGTCTCCCCAGAGCCTTCTCTTCTCCAGGCTGAACAGCCCCAACTCTCTTAGCCTGTCTTCATAGGAAAGGTGCTCCAGCCCTTTTATCATCTTTGTGGCCCTCCTCTGGACCTTCTCCAACTGGTCCATGTCTTTCTTGTGTTGGGGGCTCCAGAACTGGACACAGTACTCCAGGTGGGGTCTCACCAGGGCAGAGTAGAGGGGGAGAATCACCTCCCTCGACCTGCTGGCCACGCTCCTCTTGATGCAGCCCAGCATGCGGTTGGCCTTCTGGGCCGCAAGGGCGCATTGCCTGCTCATGTTGAGCTTCTCATCCTCCTGAAAGACATGTTATCTTCCTTTTCTGCCTTTGCATTCACCAGGGAGACATCACTCAGTCAGGACAAACACTGCTGCCGCCACATCCCTCTGGCACTTTCTGAAATAAGTGGAGGAGCTAAAAATCCAAAATTACCCTGAACATCTAGAAGGCTAGCAACCTAGTGTAAATGGGAGTGGGGTTCCAGTGATGCTGGTACCTCATACTCCCAGAAGCCCCTCAAAAGGGTGGAACATCAGGTGAGAAATAAAATAGATGTACCAGATAACACTGCTGCACCTGAGCCATACTCATAGGTTAACCTTTAATGCATGGATGTTGTCCAGCAGGCTGAGCAATACTATTTATACACAGAAGAGAAACTGACAACTCTGTCTTCCTCTAGCTGAAAGGGTTGGTTTTTTTTTTCACTTCTTATCCAGATCATAAGATAAACAAATGAATCTTGAAGGGTCTGGAAGTAGATCTGGGCTCTGAGATATGTCAGTACTGAACTGGAAGGGCCTCAGAAAATAGAGATTTAAAGGAGCAAGTGAAGTGGATAAGAAAGTGCACAAAGCAGCTGCAGACAAAATAGTAGTAGTCTTAAGGAGTGGGGTAGGGGGAGGAGTGGCATAAAATGGGGCGCATCCGTGGCTGTTTTCCACTTTGCTTCCGGTCAATCTGCAGGTCCAGACCCAGGAGAAGGGAAATAAATGGTGCTTGGCCCATGGTCAGTCACTTAGATTTTATGGTGGTGATGATGGGGGAAACTATGTTAGCTGAAGTAGCTGCAGTACCTTCAGAAGTATTTTAAGCCAGAGCAAATAGGATGTCTTTGCCCTTCGGTGCAAGCTTCCTTGCTTTTTAAAAAAAGAAACTGCCAATTGCATGTTCTAAATGCCTTTTATTTCCCACTCCTCACTTCACACTCTCTTCAGGCTTCCTTCTTACTTTTTTCCATTCCCTTTCCCTCTGGTTAAATGCACCTCAAAGTAAAACTGTAGAATGAGCAAGGCATTTGCCATCCGTCAGCTGACCATTTCTCTTGTGTGCCATACGCCGTTCCCGCAGCTTGTCTCAAAATAGTTGGCGAATCTTCAGGGCAGGGTGCTCTCTTTAGGAGTGCATGGGATGCAGCATAAAGAAGATCCAGTGTGGTTTTGTCTCAAGATAGTACGATAATAAAAAAATATTAATAAACTAAATTTAATAAGTCTCAAATGCTTCTGAGCGACAGTTTATGAAGCAATGCTGTCTGCGTTTATCTTTCTCAGAGTGTGTGAAAATATTCTGCTTCATTCTGCTGGTGTTCAGAAAGAACCAAACCAAGCGCAAAAAACTGGGGCGACCTTTGGAATGCAAGCAGGAATACAGCAGTCATGGTTACGGTAGGCAGGAGTGCGAGATATCCGCAGGCAAATTCATGACCAGAGAGCTCATAACGCAGAAGGCACTCAAGCACTTCCTCCCCATAGAAATGACCCAAAAAATGATTGGAAGAGAAAGTAAAATGGAGGGGTGTGGGGAGGCAAGCACAATTACTCTCTTCTCACATTTTTGCAAGCCTGTATCCTGTAAAGCAGCATTTGAAACACTGTTTCACCTCTCAGGCTAACAGGAGCTTGGCAGAGGTGGCACAGTAGCTATTAGAGCACTGATTACTGCTATGCCAGGAGAAATCCACCGATAAAACCACAAATACTAATACTTGGTAAATAGCCAGTAGCATGCAGAACTGATGGTGGGCAAAATTATCTTATTTATGAGAAGTGCTAGTTTTCAAAGGTTATGCTTGTGCATAGTCAACCCCTTGCCAACTGCTTAATAACAACAAAAAATATAAGAAGAATTAGGTAAGTATATAAACAGACACACACAGAAATGTAGACAGTATTCTGCACTAATCTCTTTTTTTTTTTTTTTTAATAACTCTGGCACTCCAGGCTGGAAGCCAAGGCAGTCCAGCTTTTTGTCTAACATTATAATACAAATTCAGCTCAGAAGAAATGTTTAAAAGGGAAGTATTAATGTTTCAGTTTCAGTCAAGAAGGCAAAAATAATTTTGGAGTTGCACTGAACAATTTAACTATTTCAGAGGCTAATAAACAGGAGGATGTTCTTCTGCTACAAAATTCTTGTTGACTCAGTTGATAGGTAGATACCTGCCAACCTTATTCTCTGGGACTCATCCATGAGAGAGTAGGTAAGGATGCTGAATCTGGCATTCAGCTTATTTCTGTTACACTAGCTAAAGGCTTGCATTACTTTCACAGAGCTGCAAATAATCTGTGCACAGAATTTCTGCTTTTATGCACACAACACTCACACTTTGTGGTCTGTAGGTGTTAAAAGTACATTTTTCTCCGGTCTTCATTCTCTTAGTTCTGTATTAGTACAGCACTAGCATTCTCCCCATATGTAGCTGCAGCTAAAGTCTGTATTTATCTCTAACATGGCTATGCTCTAGCTAGCCTACTTTTGAAACAGTTGAGATTTTTATTAAGGAATTCTGAAGGTATGAAATATCACCATACAAAACAAAATTACAAATATTGTAATGACAATTATACAAATATTACAAAGTGTTGCTCTGTTCCAGTTGGAGTACTAGTAACACACATGGCATAGCTACTCATCTGAACTCTTGTTCTTGGGTTTTGCAGTTAAAATGCTAAATTCAAATTTTGCCATCAAGAGATTCTGGTTGCTTGTCATACTTGTCACTGGGAATGGCAGCTAATGTTGATAAAGTGTATTTGAGCAGATTTTGAAAGCTGTGAAGACAAATTTCACTAGTGCAGGTTACAGCTTTGAAATGAAAACTAGTTCATACACCAAGTAAATCATAGTTTACCATGATGAGTGACTCTTTAGGTACAAGTGGTTGCCCCCAGCTTTATTTGGGGGACAAACAAATCACACCAAACATGCCTCAGGTGCAGCACCACCATATTAAGGTCTATTTTAGACAAATAATTATGTGAAGGCCTGCTGGAACCCGTAGAAATGCACACTTGCGGAGCTAGATGGGATTTTACAGACATTTAAAGGAAATGCAAAGTAATGCAATGATCTGCAACACGTGAATTGTATACCCAAGCAAGTTCTTTCAATTCATGGGAGTGGCCATCTACTCAAAGGCAGCAAACCTGTGAACCTCTTCCAGGGCCCTCTTAAATATATGACTTTGATACTATGGATCCAGGGCATTTTACACACCTCAGGTATTTTAAAAAATATACAGCAGAGGCAATGTTAAATCCCTTGTTCCCAGGGAAAGCAATATCTATGCTGTTTGTGAAAGACAGTTTACATGGGTGGATGGAGTTCCTCTTGTTTTCTAAATTAGCAGGTATCAAACATGCTGCATCAATCCTTATTGTCCTGCCACACAACAGTGGAAATTTTATTTAGATATTGAAGCAAGAACTCCATGCTCTGGCTAAAGGTAGCCTCTAGGCAAATGCAGCTTATACTGCAAGACTGAATTATTCTTAAATTCACCTATGGGCATACTTTGTATGCTAATACAAATCAGATACAACTGATCAGCCCGGGCTGAAGTTTCCATTAGAGATTGTACTGATTTTGGTAGCCAAACTAGTTCATTTATAGCAAATTCATTTATTCCCTCGTGATACTGCATGGTGCCACAGAGACAGATTCCATCTTTTCAGGAAAAGACAGTCACATAGTTATTTGTGGCCTTTTGGTTCCGCTGTTTCTAACAAATGGTAAGGCTCTGATGAGTCAGGCAAGACACTAATTTGCATGTCACAAACCAACATAAGTCATCTTTAATTTGCATTAGCATGCAAAGCATGCCCATAGATGAATTAAGTACATAAAAATGCATAATTTATAATGTATTAATATCTAAATATTATGGGAACTATACATTTAAATTTTTGCAATGGACACTTTTAAACTGACAAAGAAGAATATAGCATGAATACGTTGGTTAACAAAATAGCCATTCACTTCTTTCATAGGGAATTTGCCATAGGGAATCACGGAGTATCAGTTGTTGCTCTGTTTTGCTAAAACTCCTTATTGTTATTTTGTGCCATCATGCTCAGTGTGGTGTGCAGTGGCACAGCTCTCAAGACGACTGTGCCAGAGTATTTATTTCACTAAGTGCCACGTGCCTACAGAACACTGCCTGTTCCCAAGGTGGTAACTGGTTAAAGAGGTAATTACCAGAGTGGGTGAAGATAAGGACATGAAGCACGGAATAAGACAGACTATTTAAATGCAGAGCAGGAGTTACAACTTTTTTCTTCTATCCTGCAGATCTTTCTGTGCTTTTGTCTTAAATAGCATGAACTTGAGTTCACTTTTACTGGGTAAAGTAATTTTAAAAGTGACCCCTTCTAACCCTGACAATTTGCTGGTATATTAATTCATTCTTTCTTGTGTTAATGGCAAAAGATGTCTTCACTGCAGAGAAGGAGGATTTCTAATTTATGACAAATTACATTTCAAAATTTGACTTTGCTCTAAATCATCAGACCAAGTGAAACTGTTCAAAATTTCCTGTGAACTACATATTTGCTGGAAACTCCATTTTGAAACAGGAGCAAACCTTACTTCACTGACCACTTGTGCACCAGGCCCTACAACACTGCAACTGAATTTCTTTACATGTAGATAAACTTCATGAAATAGCTGAATGCATCCCAAGGGTCTATGTGTTAAAGCCAGGGCTGCTGTGGACCCCGGCTCCGCGGGAAAGCATGACTGTGGCCGGTCGGGCTGCCCTGCCTGCTGCCCTGCCTCTCCTCGCAGCTGGGTGCACTCAGGGGCCCTGGGCTCCTTGCTGAATTTCCTAGACTCCCTAATCTCGAGTGATGGAAGATCCGTCAGACAAAGATACACCAAACAAAGGATGTTGAGCTTGATCCTGCAAATGTTAGTGAAAAATGTCAGCCGCCTCTATTTTTAACTTCTGATGAGCAAGTAGAGCTTATTGTACTTTACCCATTCTTAGGAGAATAATTTAGTTAGCTGCTTCCTGTGAACCTATTTAACCTCACCAGCTTGGCAATAGGCTGTACTGGTCCCCCTCTGACAAGAATCTTTTGTATCTTGGGTTCTCTTACTTCAGAGAGCCAAGAAATCAGTTTGGACCATAGATGAGTTTGCAGAAATAGCAGACAAGAAAAAGCAAACGGCTTTGAAAGTAACCATATTTGATACTGGAGCTACTGAAGGACAGTAAAGATGAAACCTACGGATATCAGTTTCACAGGGTCACTTATTTAGAGGGAAACTGTGTGATAAATAGTGCTTTTCAGAAAGGGAGCTTTTTCTTGATTTGAAGTATTAATTTTTACTCGACCATTATTCTTATGTTGATTGGTGATAAAACAAATCATATGAAATAATAATATGGTATCATAGCAACATAAAGGAAACCAGTCTTGCAGATTCTGGAGATACTGATATCTTTGCATTTATTTAATGCAAAACAATTGTTGAGCTGACATCTTTGAATAGGTTTATTTTCCAGCTAAAAAAGTGTTGCTACTATCTGATATGACATTGTGCCTCTATGTTGCTTCTGGCTTCTTTTAAAAAGTCTCTAAAAGTCAATTCTTTTTGTAATAAATGTACTGTTAAACAACTTTGTCATGGCCTTGGCTCTTGAATTAGCTGTACTGGAAAATATTTTTCTTTCATTTTAATGTCAGCCACCAACTCAAAGATGTCATTGCAATAACATTGAAAAAGTTGTGTACCAGCTAACATCCCCTGCTGTGCAATCCTTTTTTTAGGGGTGGATGGGAGAATGGCTATTTCAAAAAACATCTCACTAAGTTGTGCAAGATTAACTAGGGTCATAATAACTGGAAATCAAACAATATTTTTTATATATGCAAGTGATCAAAATTTCTACTATAGTGCTAGAGCTGGGTGGGAAAAAAAAAAAAAAAGAAATCCTAGATACAAACTTTATTTCTTTCAAGAAGCTGCAAAAAATACCAGAAGTTCAAGCTGTTTCATTAAGTTTTCCTGCAGAATACCCGCAAGTATGTTCACATTCTCAATTTTTAGCAAACTGACAGCTATGGAAATAAAATTCTGCGTTGTTTCCAGAAAGCAGCCCTTCCTCCCCAACACAGTCATCTCAAAATTACATTGAGGTAGAGAGGATACAAAATTCATGGACTGGAAATGATACATCCTTTTAAGAAGGTGTCTCTGAGAACTCCAGAACATTTGCAAGCATTTTTGCCTCTGTCATTTTAGGTTTTCTTCAGAAATTTGTGTTGTTTTTATTGTATCAAAAGCTGCTTTTGTCTCTGATACTGTACATCGCAGTGCCATCTAGTGTTGATAGAGAAGAACATGGAGAAGAAAAGGGATGGTTTGAACTTCAGCTTGTGTGAAAGCAAAATCAGTGCCATACACAGCCCTAACTGAAAAGGATTATGCCTGCCTTTAACAACTATTTCTCTAATTTCAGTAGCTGATCACTAGACTGTATGCTAGCACCAAAGGCAGAATTATGACCCATTCTGTATTTTCCCACGCACAGACTTGTGATTGTGTTAGTTGTGGCATTATACTTTACGAAATAGAATTCTTTATTTAGTGTTTGATGATAAGAAACTGTCCACCTTGAAATTTGGCTGCAAAAAATGGACTAAAAAAATGTAAAGAGAAATATGAGAGAGACACTGGTTTAATAATTGATTGTTTTGCTGTGAAAATTTCTCAATAAAAACACTTTATCCACAACTAGTTCTTTGTATCCAAATAAGCTGCTGCTGTCTAGATGAGACAATATATTGCAACACTACAATCAGAAGAAATGTGAAAGGTAAAGTCAAATACTGAGAAAAACAATTTTCTCTTTCTCACCAATTCTCACAGCAATGGAAGATGGGCATGACAAGTACAAAGGTCTGTTGATCTGTGGCTACAGGGAACAAGATCCTACATGAGAGCTTGTCTTGGCTTCAGTATGCACCTGTAAAACCCTGTACATGCTGCATGTTTCTGGAAACCATCACTTGGCACCATGCCCATTGCATAAGAGAGACCTGTAGGGCTGATGTGCAAGAGGTCCTGCCACTGCCTGCTGCAAAGAGACCTCTCCTGGGCAGGTGGCTGGCAAGATGGGAGCTGGAGCCTCTCCTCTTGGCATTGCCCAGCTCCACATTCCAGCCAACTAAAGCAGAAACAAAACAGGGATGCTCAGAAATTACATAGCCGTGTAGTTCCTCTGCTCTGAGAAGCACACCGATCCCCCACCATGACTTTGAAGGCACCCGAGTGCCATGGTACAGCTTGCCAGGGTTGGGAACATCCTAGCAGCCTCCCTTAGAGCTCTTGACCACTACTGGCACAGTGGACTGGCTGCCTACTAACACAGAGAGGTTTTACCTGGAGGGTACAGGCCAGGCAAGTTGTATCCTGGACCTCTGGGAAGGTTCTTATCTGTTACTTTAATGCTCAGGAAGCAGGAATTTCAGAGGTGCTTCAGGACTTTATTACATGTTATACAAAAAGAATAAGTACTGAGGAGATTAGAAACTGGATGTGCACCTGAAAAAGCCAAATAAAGAGGACGTGATCTCCATGGATTGATATCCATGGCTGCAGGAATGCTGGTGTTAGCTTCTTTGAAAACAAATTTTCAAAGACCTGAGTCCAAGATACAGCACAGCTTGGTTTTCTCCTAGCTTTTACAGGGCTGGTTAACAACACATTAATGAGGATACTATATCCCTTAAAAAGAATGTTAGCTTAATGTGTAACTCCTATAGGTAACTCAGGTTTCATGTGACTAGGGTGCAATAGGAGGTACAGTGTCTTCCCTGAGCATATTGCAAACCAAAGCTTCTTTAGAATATTCTTTGCACTTTTCGGACAACCTATTTCTTACTGATACGACGTACCTCTGTATGTACACCTGGATCATGTCAGAAAACAAATTCCTGCTCCTCTGACTTCAGTGGTGACAGTATTGCACTCACACTTCCACATTTCCAAGAAAAACAAATGAGTATAAATACACCAATGTGGAAGCCTGATGTGTTGGGTTTGTGTAGTAAGGGGAGGGGCTACAGGGGTGGCTTCTGAGAGAAGCTTCTAGAAGTTTCCTCTTTGTCCAGTGGACTTGACTGGATCTAGAATGGACCTGCCGCTGGCCAGGGCCAAACCAGTTGGTGACAGTGGTAATGCCTCTGTTATGACATATTTAAGAATGGGAAAAACAAAAGAGACGAGGGAGCAGAGAGGGGGAGCCTTGTGAGCCCTGTGGCCCTCACCTGCTGGCCTCCTGCGAGGCGGCTGTCTGAACTCAACATGGCCTGGCCTGGCTGACAGAAGAAAGGAGAGGAGAGGAGAGAGAAGAGAAGAAGGGGAGATGTGAGAGAGTATGAGAGGTATTTGCCCAAGTCCAGTTGCAAGGAATTGCTTGTAAGAGGAATGGCTGTGAATGCAAAGGTCAATGAAGAAGGAGGAGGAGTAATGTTGCTCCTGGCAGGGATTCTCCTGCAGCCTGTGGTGATGACCATGGTGAAGCAGGTTGTCCCCCTACAGCCCATGGAGGCCCATGGAGGAGCAGGGATCCACCTGCAGCCCAGGGAAGACCTCACACTGGGGCAGGCGGATGCCTGAAGGAGGCTGTGGCCTGTGGAGGGCCCGCTGGGGCAGCTGGTTCCTGAGGGACTGCACCCTGTGGAAAAATGACCTGCACTGGAGCAGGTTACAAAGGACTGTGGCCCGTGGGAGGGACCCCACACTGGAGCAAGGGAGGAACGTGAGGAGTTTTTCCTCCGAGGAGGAAGGAGCAGCAGAAACAACATGTGATGAACTGACCATAACCCCCATTCCCTGTTTCACTTCTGTGCCACTCAAGGGGAGGAGGTGGAGATAGTCCAGAATGAAGTTCAGCCTGGGAAGAGGGAAGAGGTGGGAAGAAGGTGTTCTTAAGACCTATTTTTGTTTGTCCCTCTTTGATTTTTATTGTTAGTAAATTGAATTCGTTTTACCCAAGTCGAGTCTGTTTTGCCTGTAACAGTCGCTTGAATGATCTCTCCCTGTCCTTGTTTCGAACCTTCATCCTTTTGTTATATTATCTCTCCCCTATTTCCTCAGAGGGTGGAGAGAGTGAGTGAGTGATTGTGTAGGGCTTAGTCCCAAGTGGGGCTAAACTACAGCACCTGATAACAATTTTACACATTCTCATCTTCAATACTTTCCTAAATGTTGCTTGATTCTCTTAAACTTTCATTCTGTGTTTACTCTTGTCTTCTCTCTGGACATTATCTCTAAATGAGAAGTTGATAGACTATTTATTCAGAACCAGCTTCTGTGCTTAAACAAAATTATTATGTTAAAGGTTTTGATTGTAAAGATTCTGACAGAATAAGAACTTCTAAAACTAGGCATGAAAAAAGTGATATGCACTGAAGGACAAGGTTTTAGAAATCAAAATGCTAGGCAAGCACCTGTAAATTTAAAGAAACAATTTATATCAAATATTTAACTTGTGTAATGGCTCAATGGAAAGTCAGGTATTCTAATGCTTTCTGCTTTCTACTGTCAGCTTAAGTGCAACAGCAAAATAATTTGGAGATGTTTTTTGATCCAGATATGTAAAGGACTTTGGAGGAAACATATAAAAAACCCCACATTTTTCCTCTTTGTCCAAAGAGATAGATCTATGACTTCTATATCAGACACTGTCAAGATTAAAACATGTTTAGAATATAAATTGCTTCTATATTTAATATTGATAAATCTAATTTCCTGCATTTCTGCTCCTTCTTTAACTTAGAGACATGATTAATATTTATGAGATTACTTTTGGTGATGTGCAAGCAATTCCGTAAGTCAAATTCACTCAACCTGTATTTGCATGGAATATTTACTTTTTCCATAATACCTTTAATTTTGTCAACACTGAAAGCAGATCATGACTGTTTTTAAGGCTGGTAAAATATCATCAAACTGTTTTGATGTTCAGGAGAGTGCTATCCTTGCACCCCCCCCCCCCCCAATAAAATAACAAAAAACCTCCAACGAAACACAACAATAAACAATTATGTTCCATCCTGGCAAGTAAATTCTTGGCATCTACTAACTTTTGAAGCTGTAGCACTACCTGCTTTATTTCTATGGTGATAATGGTAAACAGAGAGGATACCAGTTACATTCCTTTGTGACTTAATGCAAGTCCTCCTGGCCAAAATTACGGAGCATTATTAGTCAAATTTTTAAGCTCATACTGAAATATTTTAAAGGATAAATTTGTTAAAAAGGTCTAGACCATTTCTGTTGTTCAATTATTAGGTAAACGGTTTGCTATGTTCCATCTCTGCTAGCTGTCACTGGGGGTAGCTTAGCTAATGGTGATTCAGCCTTTGGTCAGAAGCTCATTGTACGGAGCCTGCTCCAGATGTCATAAATACATCTCATTGGAATGTTTTATTTCTCTCACTTCCCTCCAGGCAGCCCAGACTGGAATGAATTTATGTATTTTTTATTTTGGGACTGTTTTTGCTGGAAGGCCTACCAAAAAAAAAGCAGGCTTTGCATTCTGAGAGTGCTGAAGTTGCACACCATGTACATCTTAATTTAGCTATTGTGTTGATTTATACTCAGAAATATCTGAAGTGGTCTCCCTTCAATATCCTTGAGATCCTGAGATATTTTCTTTCCTTTTCTTGTCCAGTTCCAAATGAGAACAGTTTGGATAAGTATCAGCCTTAGATTTTTGCTATTAAATTTTGATTATCTTTTTGTATGAACAGTTCTATGGAGACTGCCTGGAGAGTATTCTGGGACCCTTTACTATAGCTACAGGTATCAATTCTGCACAATATAATTGCAGTGTATCCACTGCAAAAGAAAAAAAACCAAACAAACAACTTAGTGTATTTACTGCAAGGATTCTTTTAATAGAATACACTCATTAGAATATTCCTATCACATCTCCTAGAAGGTGTCTATAGTCTACAGCTAAGTAGAGTGTACAGAGATCCCTCCGAATGGACTGGGGTACTCAGATATACCAATCAAATAAAGCAGCATCAAGTAGAGTCCTCCAGACTGGGCTCCAGAAAGCAATGTAGTTGCATCACTACGGTGCTGTGTCTACAGTAATTAGTCACAGTGCACAACAGGGTTTACAAACCTGTGCGCAGTGCTGTGGGGCGCTGAGGCTGTCATATGGGCTGGCTCTTCTACCACTGTTTGGGCAGCATCCTCGCTGTGCTTCTTTGGCTCCGAGGGACCTGCCCTGGTGGTGTAGGTTTAATCTTGGGCACTTACTGGCTCATGAAACCAACTGCAAAAGTCAGGGCCTAACCCTGCTCTGGAACTTCGTTGCTCATTTTGCCACATGGATAGGTGGGACAGAGATATCTGCTGTGCCGTATAGCAGCTTTGAATTGCTGGCACGTTCAGCAGTGTAAACCAAGTCCTGTGTAAGCTGCACTTAAAAGTGAGGAAATTCAGGAATGGCTCCACCTCAGGATAGCTTTATTAATCCAATGTTTTCAGCTAGAGATGCCCAAATACAATTTAGCCACAAGCCCAGTCAGAGCTCTTGGTTTGCATCTTCTGGTGAAATTTTTGTCTTGATTTTGATGAAGACATACCCTCTAAGAGCTTATTACATCTCTTGCTACCCTCTAGGCATAATAAAGGAGGGTAGTGCCTTAGTACACGATCGTCTTCTTTTCTAGCGTGCTTCATAAGAAAGTCAACAGAGAGCATCAATCATCCCCAAACATTGCTAAAGCAAGTTAAATTAAGTAGGGACATGTACATCTGTAAGACACTGCTTCAGATTATCTTCAGGTGAAAGCAAGCATCCCCGCTAATTCTCATGAAAAATGTTAGAAAGTGATAAAGTGATAAATGTTAGTACCATGATAAAGAACAAAAAATTAAAACAAATTCCAATTCTTCAGAACAAGGTGATAATTTCAGAAATACCTGTGTGTGATGTTCTTAGGAGTGCAGAAAAGTGTGAGAGAAAAATGCTCTAATTTTATTTCTTATTCCTAATCACATGGCGAATACCACAATGACACTTCATATGCAAACGTACCTTCTAGTGCTTATTTTTTACATTATCACAGCACACAGGCAGCACAGCCTGATATTTATATATTAGGTATATGTACAAAAATGTCTGTTTTCTTAAAGGAAATATAATAACTTGCCTCTCTCTCACAGGAAAATAGCCTTGAACATCTGCAAATGGTTTTTTGAACCACAGCAAGAGGCGGAAAGAGATCATCATTAAAGAGGTAATATTTATTTGACCTGGAGACATGGGTGGAGGTATGGAACAAACTTGAGATTGTGAACTAATAAGTTAGATTCATGAGCTCAAAAGTTATTTCGGGGTGAGTGCTGTCAGATGTTAAAACATCCTCCACCTATGGCTTTATCACTGTCCTATGCAGCTTTGTGAACAAACACTATCAGCCTGTCATTTGTTCCCTCTGTGCTAAAATACAATACTGTTAATGTCTTATATGGGTAAATCAGAGATTTTTTTTAAAAAAACTATTGAAAATTCAAACTAAATGCTAATCTTACAAAGTTGGGTGCTTCTCTATGTTTATGCCTGCTTAACTTATCAGGGCAACTGAGACTGACGTTTATGATTGCTAATGCCAACATTGCTTTTATATGACATAATTAGATTCTGGTGCCAACTTTTCTTATGCTGACAACATTGTGCCAGCTCCTGTAAACAATTTCATAGTAAATATAAAGATATCACTTACAAATAAATTAAGTGGCTCAGCTCCTGAACGCATCAGAGCAATATCTGTTACTTGATATGCCATAGTTTATAATGTGTTATATTCTGAAACAGACAAAAAAGATACAAGGTATTAGGAAGCTGCTTCAAGGAGGCACAAGACTTCAGCTAGTCTTAAGATGGGGCTTGATAAGCTCAGAGGAAGATGCTATGGATGTGGCTCTGGGGATGAATAGCTCAGAAGAACCGAGTTCTGTGTGACTCAGGACACAACACAAGGCGGACTGGCTGCATTCGTCATCCTGGTCACCAACAATCTGCTTCAGCCTCAGTCTTGTCAATAGTAGAGTAAGATCAAGTTTGCTGGTGCACAGCTGTGCATCAGAAAGGTATGTTTCTATGCAGGTTTTTACCTTATTACATAGTGAACACATACCATGTGTTTGTGGCTAAGTGGTCTTAGGGGCTGATGCAGCCTTAAGACGAGAAGACTTGGAGGCTATTAGCAAAGCCATGCAGTTACAGGCAAGCCTAAAATGAGTATGTCGTAGCCAGTTCCTCCATTTGAGCAACAATCAGCATACATGTCTTCCCTGAAATGACTGGTTTGTTTTTAATCTTCCTTCCCCTAGGTCTTTAAATTCTAGAAGTGGCATGCATTTCTTACAATTCTAAAACATGAAACAATATAAAAATTACTTCTTTATTTTTTTTTATTCCAAAATAACTAGTGTAAAGGAAGTGTAAAGTTTTCTTCATGCAAATTATTCTGGATTTGTCTTCTGGAAAATAGGTAGAAGAACAATTTTCTGAGTATGTTTTTATTTTGTTACTATCAGCATCCAAGAAACTTCATTAAAGTGACTTTAGAAGTTTATTCCTAATCTTTAATCATGTGTTTTTCCCAAAATTTTTATTATCTTTTTTACTTCACAGTAGCAGCTGAATTAAACCAAATTATCTTGGAACTGATTAAAGTTTTAATCTATTAACTAGATGATGACCGTTTACATTCTAAATTTACGAACAGCATCAAAATGGCAGCTATTGGCAGCTCAGGAGACAGAACTAATGTTCAGAGTAGCCTCAACAAAAGAAAAAAGGAAAAAAGAAGATACTGTTTAATAAACATAAAATTACACATTAAGGCAGCAACAACTGTCTGCACTGAGACACTAAGAAATAGCTGCCTAGGGAACAGTTGTGCACAGATGGGTCTAGGTGTCATAGTGGATCACAAGCCAAGAAGAAGGTGAATCAGATGAGTGACGGTTTTCTTCTGCAACATGTATGTTGTGCAAATAAACACATAGTCTGTACAACAATCTTTTCACTCAATTGAGCAGAGATAAATAGACATTTTTTCGTGATTCTAGGTTTTAATTTTTAGCTTTAAGTAACATAATCCAAATTCTTCTTCCCTCCACACTTTCCAGAAACCTAGCCTCACCATCCCCTCTACAGGTGGCTTCAGTAAGTGATGTACTGTAATCCCTGAATGACCACTGAGCTTCATGTGGCCTCTTAACCTTCAGTTACAGTCTACCTCCCTTACCCTAAAACATGATGATGAACACGAGAGAATCATATGAGCTTTCTTTTTCTCACACTTGATTAATCAAAAACCTGTTTTGACTAACCTTGTTAAGGAATAACAAAAGGTCAGGGGTTAAACTCTGACATAACTTGGGCCAGGATTTCACCCCGGGATACAAAGCAATTAATCAGATGTCACATGGCAACACAAAGCTGTTATGAAACCCAGATTGTCCAACCTGTGATCTGTCCGACTGTATGGCCGTGTTCCCAGATTTTGACACCCTATATCAGAAGAGCCTCCAAACTGAAGCAGTAGTGCAGAACAGGAAGATTTTACACCACTTTCATAAATAGATCATTAGCAAACATAGCTGTCTGTCTTAGCAAAGAGGGAGCTTGAGCCTCTCTTCTCAGTCCATAAAGTAAAGCTTGGAGCATCCTGGATTAGATAGCTATGGCCAAGCATGAAAGGATGAAAGCAAACAGATCGCGCAGGCCAAAGCGGAGTTTGTGAGGAGTGCAGTGGAACACCATGATTTCAGAGAGAGATCTGAAAATTATGGAATGTTGCCAGTGTCCACCTCTTCGGTCACTCCAGGTGCAGAAAGAGCATAAAGAAAGCCACAAAGATGTGATTAGAAAGAGCAGGAAGGAGCACTCAGGTAGGACGAGTCAGTAGGGCTTGGGTATGTAGTTGCCAGCAGAAATGGGCTCCGAAATGCAATCAGGAGCATAGCGGCACAGCACCTTGAAAGCAAGGTTGGGAAGTTGAAGTGAGGACAGATGCCTGTGGCTGGGCCAGATTGAGGTCTCTGTCCTTTACTCTAAGATGAAGTCAAGACAAACAAGAACCTTTTCATGACGTTCAGGACTGTGATATACATCCCTACTTTGTTGCTTCATTATGCAGCTGTGTAAAGATAATTGAGAGAACTATGCTAGATTTTTCATCAACAAGCAATAAAATGTGATAAATACGCTACATGGAATGGCAAATGTTAGAATTAATAAGCTGAAATGTTGATGAATTACTGTTTATATACTTGACGTGTAATAATTGCTTCATTTATCATCTGAATCTGGAAAACTTAAATAGCAGGCATTTATAATTAATTTTCTCCCCTTGCAAACTGCAATTCATTCCACACTCAAAGGAGTCAGTGCTAATTTCTTTTCTATCAGCCACAGGCCATAAGTTAATGCATTTAAAAAATCAGAACATTTAAAATAACAGTCTAATTAAATTATATCCTCTACTGCTGGAGAAAAACACATGATTCTTCAGGAGATAATCAGTCACCACAGTAAACACCATTTAGTTCTTCTCACAAATCTGTGTCTACCCACTGGCAATCTTAGACTGTCAGGATGAAGAATTCACTTTACTGAACAGATGAAGGATATTGACTTCAGCCTCATTAGCAACTTCAAATGAGAATGACAATGGGAGTTCATTAAATAATAATATTTTTCCATATACTGAATTTCCTTCATCATGCAGAAGAATATGCTTTACGCAGAGTCTGACAAAGCCCACGTTTCTGATTCATGCTTCCCAGTTGATCAGCTAGATAATGCCTTTTCCTTAGGGGCCTTCCTGTTTCAGCAGCAAAGGCTTGCTACTGCCTCACTGAAACTAGTAAGGAAGATGGTACCCACCTCAGCTCAATGCTGGAAGTGCCTTGTTCCAGGCTGGATCCACCCGAGTCCCTGGGAAGATCTGTGGCCTTCTAGGAGGACCATGTCAGTCGAAGAGGCTATGCACAAAGCACTCTTCACAAAAAGCAGTTGCTATCCTATAGAGAGGAGTGGAAGAATCTTGTTAAAGACCTGTAGGCTTTTACTCATACAGCTTTGCTAGTCAAGGAAAGTCTGGATAGGTATAAGAAATCCACTTAATGTATACAGCTGGGAATAACTGTCAGAGAAAGGCTATTACTAGACTAGCTACTTTTCCACAGCAAAATGAACTTAGGCCAAACAGCTACCGTTTCACTATGTATAGTCACTTAGGCTCTGTGTGTGATGCCTATGAACATCACCCATGTAGCTGCTCCAAGGGCTATTTTATCATGGTATTGTTACAGCTGAAAAAGAATTAAGTTGTTTTTATCAGCTGGTAGACATTCTCATGTTATAAATATCATTAAGTCCTGGCAAGAGATTGAGTATCTCATGTTAAAAAATTAATCTCAGTATAACCTATTTACTTTTAATGATGGTTTTTTCCATCTAAGTACTAGCAAGAATTTGAAATACTAAGGACAGGAATATTTCACAAGATGAAAATAATGAACACTTCCTTGTGCATGGCCACTACCAATTAGTTCTCAGTTCTATCTTAAGAATGGCTTTTCAAGTATCTCTAATTTCAAGATCTTCAGGGCAAAGGAGCATGTGACTTCTCTTACTGCTCCCTACCCCAATTAGTAACTTAATTCCGTGTACAGAGAACTAAGTAGAACTGACAGACTACAGCTTCTTCTGCATTCTTGCAATTCTCTTTTTCATGAGATATCACTGAGGTCAGGGGCTTTAGAAAAGGACAGAAACTCGTCTCTTTCAAGATGCATTCCAGCACCTTTCTCACAGAAACTTAGGAAGGTCATTCATTTATGCAGGTTATTTCATAGCTCTCCCTTTGGTATTTAAACTTTCAAGAGAATGCTCCAATACTTGCTGTCTCTAAGAAAAGGCAGAGCACTCTCTAGCAACCTGCACTGGAGGTGTATGGAGTCCATAAAGCTCTGGCCCCTGCTCCCATAACTGTTAAGGCATTTTGCACTAAAAGGTCATGGGAAACAATCTACAGAAGCCTCTCAGAGAGCTTCACTGCTTTCTCTTCACAGCAGAGTGCCTCTGCCAGTGGGCAGTTGGATCAGACTCTTTTAGTGCTCTCTTGCCCTGCCCAGTGAGGCAGTGGGGAAAGGAGGGGAATTCTCCCCTTCTTGGCACCACCAAGGATGCTCATCTTGGACACAAGTCTGAACATTTGAGCTCATTCTGGCTCAGCTCAAATCAAGTTAAGACAGTGTGTTTAAAGGTAAGTCCTCTTACAAGACTGCAGGAAAAAAAAAGAGTAAGCCAATTGTCCATACTGAAAGGGATATGTTCAGCATCTAAATCTCAGAGATCATTTTAGGCATGAAATCTAACTTTACATAGGTACCTCTTGTATCCCTGATTTAACTCTAGGGTTAAATGAGAGATAGTATGCCAGCATTTCTTTGTAGCCAGCAGGGATGCCCTCTTCTCTCCCTGTCCCACTCCCTTCCCTACCCTGTCCCACTCCCTTCCCTTCCCTGTCCCACTCCCTTCCCTTCCCTTCCCTTCCCTTCCCTTCCCTTCCCTTCCCTTCCCCTCCCTTCCCTTCTCTTCCCGCACCTTCCCTTCCCGCACCTTCCCGCACCTTCCCTTCCCGCACCTTCCCTTCGTCTCCTTGTGTACCCTCTACTCTAGGTGTTTTCCTTTTTTTTCCCCCCAATGAATGACTGTTCTATTCTAACTCATTTTTCCTTTTAAATGATTTACTCCTACTTCTTGTTCCCTCCCCTCTGCAGAGTATCTTCTCCTTCCTTTACTTTTAAATTCATGGTGACTTTATTTTATTTGCACTTTTTTTGTGTTGTTTTTTTTTCTTTTAACAATAAAATGAGGCAATTAATATCAATCTAAAAGAAGAATACATTTATCAGGTCCTACCAGTTGCCAGGCAACAGCCAACAGCATCACCAGTCAGTTGATAGTTGTCTTAATTATTGTCTAAATAAGTATTGTTTAGGCTTGTATTGTCTCCTATAACATGGTCCTAATGTGAAGCCCACAAGCCTAGAGGTTTCAGGTGCCCACACAGGAAGGATAGCAAATGCTAGGATTGCTAATTGCACCACGTAATACAAACTCTCTTCTGTGATCAAATAAAACAATCTGTGCCATACATTTTTATACAGGATGCAAGCTCTCATTGCAACAATTGCTTTTCCAAAGGTACCTGGACACCTGAGCTGACATGGGGATGAAGAAGCTCATGTGCAGAAGGCATGCATAAGTCTTACTGCTGGTCTGCACAAATAAAATTTGTCTTTCTGGGACAATAGAGGCCTATTGCTCACATTAATCTACTAGTAGGAAACAAACTTCAACCTGTACACTTAACCTGGAGAGGGTAAACTAAAGTCCCACCAGGCATTGCTGGGGAAAAAAAAAAAAAAGGAAAAAAAAGAGTTAAGCAGTTCAGTAAGAAAGCAGAGCAGACGGACATTCTTAAGCTTTTCCTGATCCACTTCTTTATGTGAAGAGGAATGAAGAAATCCAGACAAGATCTGAAACAAGATCTTAAGCTAGACTGTGAGAACCTTAGCCAAAATTACCGTTCAAAATATCTTTACACATCACTTAAGTTAGGTGAGTGCCTGCATTTGGCCTGTGTTTTAGATGTTTCTGATTTTTCCTTTGCAAGCTTAGAATCTTTTTGACCTAAGCACTTGCGCATCTGTGCTGGTGTGAGGTCCTAAATCTCCTACTTTTGCTAGCGTGCTTAGAGATGATCACTACTTATGAGCAGACATGGTCACTCATCACAGAACTGTGGCCAGGAGTTTTTAAAACATGGCCAGGAAAAAAACTTATCCCTCTACATATAAATATTTTGACTTCTATACTACTACCCAAAAAGTGGGGGATCTCTGAGATTTTGGTGCCACAGAGTCAAATCTTTCTTTTCCATTTCTTGCTTAGTGGTCTTCTGGGCTATGAGCTAGTTAGATTATCTGAATTAATGTAATAAGCACAGAAGATACTTGGATAGAGAGGCAAGATTGCTGTGACCAGAAACTGGGAGATCAGAGGATGCTGTGACTTCTCTGAAAGCGGGAAAGGCACATGAGGAAACAGGAAAGACAGATATGCTTTTCAGCATGCTGGCTGTAGGAGCCACATCTCAATGTGGGAACCATCTTGTAGTGCAGTGTTATCAGAGTGTCCAAAAATACTTTAAAAGTCTCTCCTCATTATTACTGAGTACTCAGTAGGAGCTAAGTACCAGGTCCAGTAAGACTTGCAAAAAATAAAATAATACAGTTCAATTTTCAGTATTTCTCAAGTTTGATGGTGATAATGCAAATGCTTTTAACCAGAAAAAAAAGAAAAAAAAATCCTGGGTCATTGCTGAAAAGGTAGACTATAAATTGATGAAAAAAAAAATTACTAAATTCTCACATTTCTCTCAAGATTTTTTTCTGTCAAAGGGTATGAGTTCCATGGTAATAATTCTACACTTTCATTTTTTTTCCTTTAGTAATACTATTTCACAATTGTCTTAATAGATAGTTAATAGCTAAAAGTCTCACTGCCCAAACATGACAGGAATCAAAGTCATTAAAAATAGTACAGATCTAATTTTCTTCCCTGATCTCAAATAAGTTAAGACTGACATAATCTTTTACCATTTAAAAAAATTAACTAAAGGTTTGAATTCTCACATTCCTTTGCTTTGATATAGTTTTCTCCCACTTGGATATGAAGTTTTATTTATTTTGAATTCAATAGTCAAGTTTGTGCTGAAAGGTAACTTTTAAATACATTTGAATATCTCATTATTTATGCTCCTATGTACAATTTAAAATAATGACATTTGTTAACAAGTCTCTCATTTTGTTTGTGATATTCAGCTATCATTCCTAGATATACAGTTTTGTACATAAGTACTCTGAAGTGCAAAGTTAAAAGTATCAGTTCTGGGTTTTTCCATTTAATATTACACTTTCCATACTAAATTTTTTTTTTAGCAAAAGTATGTTTGTGTCCATAAACTAAATGTGAAGTCACAAATAATAAAGATTTGGTTTTAATAAGGACCTTTGAAAAGCCAGACCTATTACAAATAAATGGAAACCAGAGGAAATTAAATACTCAGATGCTTACCATAATTTCAGCTGTTAACTACTACGTAACTTTTCTTCATGGCCTGTGTCCATTAACATGCATGTTTGGTGCAGTAAAGTCCTTCATTTATTTTACACTTGAAGATAATATTTGAAGATATAATAAGAACAAGTTGAAGATGTAATAAATACAAGGTGAGGAAAGTGAGTCCATGCTGTTAAATCAGAGCTTTATGCAGCTATGGCAATTTGATAAATATCCTTTGACAGACTGACTCATGACCAATAAACCCACTACAGTCTTTAAAGTTTTACAGGTGATATTTTTTATTAATAATTTTGCTGGTGCTATTGAGATATCTTTGACTCACCAAAATTGATTTTGTCTGAATGTATCAATTAGTACGTAGATTTTCATATATAATAAGGCCTATAGTCCATGTAAAAATGTTATAATATTATTTGTCTCAAGGCAGTGCAGTTGAGACGGAGTGACTGATGAGCTACAAAGCAGCACAATTCTTAATGTCTTTTAGCAGAAAATCTACTTGACTGTCTAGACAGTGTCAAAATAAAGATTCTACAACCAGAGATAAACTATGACATTGAAATATGCCATTGGTTGCTCAGGAGCTCTTATGGGACATGTACTGAACATAGGAAGAGAAGAGATGAAACATTGGCAAGGTGAACTTGAAGATACTTTTATCTGTTTAACGCCTGGCCAGCAGTAATCTCATGATCTTATATTTACAGATGCATGAAAAAGAGCTCTGATTGTTGCTAGAAGACAGCTGTAGCAGCTGCAGGATGTATCACGGTTGTTTGCATTAAGATGTGAGGCTATAAGCTGAAGAGGCTGAGGAGAGGATAAGTATGCCATTCAACTGAAGTTATTAAGTAGGGTGGTGGTAATCCTCAACACATGTATACAGGAGGCATCTGGAACAGTAACAAAATGTATCTGACAGTAATAAATCAGATCATAGGACCACAAGAGTTTGGAAGAGAGCTCTAGCCCCACCTCTGCTCAAGGCAGAGTCCATTAAAGCAGGAGGCTCTAATTCCTTAAGAAATCAAGATCTCACCATGAGCAGCTTAGCAATCTAATCAGCATTTTATAACTCACAAAATTAATCTTTGTCAGTGCAGGAGTATCTCAGATTAGCTCAAGAAAAAAACAAAACAAACATATTTTACATGAAAGATTTACAGAGATTCAAGTCTGGAGCTTGGGACTATTGCCAAAATTACTTCAATCAATGCATTATATTAATTGAAGAAATTCTAATTGAAAAGTCACTAAGGTTTGCAGATAAATTTTGTTTGCCTCCTATTATTTTATTTTTTTATTTGGTGGTATAAATGTACACTTGGTGTTTAAAAAAATTTAAAGCCATTTTCTCCTGATTTAATTAACTGGGGAAGGCAATATGGGCTAAGATGATATGTAGGACAGAGAGGCTAGTGTAATACTTAGAAGAATGTCTTGTGAGACACTCTTGTCCATTTTACAGTAAGGTGAATTAAGGGTCAAATTTGGTCCTCACATTGGTGAATAGCAACAGATTTGAGAGAAAATCAATCAGGCCTTATTTGCATAATACCTGGTTTTGTTTTAAATGTCAAAGCAATCAGAACTTAAAATCATAATTGAGGTTAGCTGCTTCACTTGATCCCTAATAGTTTCAATGTAAAGTGCTGAATGAGATAAAAAATAAGGTTTTTTAGGGTTTTAAGTTCCCACAATTTAGAGAGAGTGAATTAAGATGATCAGATGTATCAAGAAATAATGTTAGGTCCTGAACCAATTTGTTATTATTTTATACAATTTTTTTTCTTTTTTTTTTTTTTTGCCAGTGGTTTTGCTTCCTTTTATGCACTCACAGGTTTGTCTGCACATTGTTTCTGATTTAGATAATTGATTAAGAGTCAGGTTCAGATACTGAAAAAAATTGAAGTGAGAGCCAAAAGGATGTTCTCAAAGTCCAAAACTGGAGACTTCAGACACAAACTGTCTTCCCTTCTTATCGTTAGTCTGTGTATACTACCACTTATAACCATCAGCTGATTTGAATATTTTTTTCCCTGTTTAAAGGGAACTCTTTATAGAAATTTTGCTCATCATTGACATGGCTAAAGCCATTGCTTTCATTTTCTTGCCCAATATTTTCCTATCAGACCTAAGGTTGGGAATGAGACAGTGCTCCTCTATATTTCAACCTTCATGTC
Organism: Chlamydotis macqueenii; assembly: GCF_036417535.1. Taxonomy (NCBI): domain Eukaryota; kingdom Metazoa; phylum Chordata; class Aves; order Otidiformes; family Otididae; genus Chlamydotis; species Chlamydotis macqueenii. Next base: position 138,146,211 of record NC_141556.1, read on the forward strand.
TCTTTGAAGCAAAACTACTAATTTTAAATCACTTCAATTTAAGAGAAGCATAATACCTGTAATTACAGTGGGAATTCTATCCAGTGGAGGAACAACAGATCTAAGCATACTGTAATGGAAGGAAATTAACTGGTAATACTCACTCTAGAACAAACAAGCAAGCAGAAAGTTGCTTCACATTTGCTGTGAGTGAACTGAAATTCCATCTTATTGAAAAGCTTGGCTACATTTCACATAGAAACAGAACACAATTTAGCATTTACCAATGCAGTGGGTTATTCCTTTCCAGAGGAATGTTCCTTTTTTATCCCTTTATCACAGTATACCTCATCATAGTATTGAAATGTGAATAATTTGGGACTTCAGTGACTTCTTTTTTTTAACCATTATGCAGTTGTGTCATCCAGATGCAGTCTATTACTTTACATAGGAATTAAGACGGTAATGATAATTTTAAGTTTATTAACTGAACAAAACCATCTCCAAGAAGCTACTATATATTTTTTATCTTTCCTCTTTATTATTATCCCATATTCTTACCTAGGCTACTGCCCTGAAACAATGGCCCGCCTGTCTGCTGGAAGTTAAAGAACTCAGAAGATTCTGAATTTGTGCTTATATTCTTCTGTGGTCATAAATAAATGAAATGACATAACTATGTATTGATGTAATAAGTCAAATAGGATCTTGAATCTTGTTTATTGAGCAAAGAGCAAACTGAAGAGAGAGGGAGAGCAGGGGCAAAGACAACTGCATTCTGTGTCCTCCTTAGTGCTGCTGCTTAGACCTTGCAACCTTCATAGGAGCCATTCCTCCTGTCATTCAGATCCTGATATCCATTGAACATGAGATAAAAGAGATTAAACTAGTTGTATATATGCAAAATGGAACACACGGCTATGGCATCTACGTGATTTGGCCTACCGTGTTTATAGCCTCTCGATTACTCACAAATTTAAGGACAGAAATGGTAAAGAAGGGATAATTTAAGCTATTTGGGGGGTGCAGAAGCCACACCATGCAAGTCAGAGAGAGATGTTTGTTGCTATACAGGAGTTTACAGCCATAAGATAAAGCATAATAGGAAATCACGCTTAAATCAACCATGCTAAGGGGGGAAAAAAAAAAAAGAGAGAGGGTTTGTGATTAAAAAGAACAATGTTAGGTTACACAACACTTTAAGATTGACTGCATGTTCCCTCTCAGCTCTCCACCCTGCAAACACAGGGACGGAATTCCAGGGAGCAGCGGCAGCAGCCCCTCCCCGCAGCCGCCCGGCCGAGCCCGCGCACCGGTGGAACAGCGCCCCCTGCTGTCCCAGCGGCCGCCGCCGCGCCGCCCGGGAGGAGCCCGCCGCCGCCGCCGCCGCCGCCTCCTCCTCCTCTGCTGCCAGCCGCAGGCACAGGGCTCCGCACAGGTTTGGGACGGGTGGGAAGTGGTCTCCGCAGAGTAACCGTAGTATTGGCCACAGGGTTTGATATTCCCTTTCCGCACGCGAGGTGCTCCCCCGGTTTTACATAGGTAGGACTGCTGCCCCCCCCAGACAAGGCAGCTGCAGCAAGCCTTAAGCTTGTCATTAAATAAATAAATAAATAAAATCTTATATTTTCAGTCAAAAAAGAGCCTTATGCAAACACGGTTAACTTATTTCGACAGAAATGCCACTCTGTTAGAAGTCTGAGACAATGTTTTAAAATTTAGTTGAGCTGTGCAGACAGTACTATAAATTTTAATAGACGGGTAATTGATCACATTTTAAAAATCTTAAGTAAATTATTGCAGAGAATGTATAAAATCAGCTTCACTAAAAAAAAAAAAAGAAGTATGATTAAATTATTATTTTGCCAATAAAGATAGCAAAAAACCTGTATATTTTGCCATGTAAATGGCAGTGTCCCGCTGTGGCAGTGGTTCCACAAGCAGTGTGCTTCAGAGGAGGTAAGCAGAAAGGATTAAATCATCTCTTTTCAGTGACTCAGCTTTATTCAGCCTAGCAGTCACAGTCACAGTAGCCTTCAAAGTGTTTTATTGCTATAAGCACGCACCGAGCCGGACCCTAGTTTTCCAGTTAACTGCACTGGGACCATTAATGCGTATCTAATTTGGACATGAATTATTCAGCTCCCATTAGCTTGGGCATTATTAAAAACGTTTTGCAAGTCAGGTAAGTGGGTAAGAGAAGATAAATGCATTTGCCACTCTGCAAATGCAATGCATTTGCAACAGTGTAATTACATTGCCAGGGGAGATGGCGTGTTGATGACTTACATTATAAAAACATTATAAAAATACGTGAGGACGTATCGTCACTACAGTCACATTTAAGGTCAACCATGACAGTCACCTGTGCTTGTCACGCTGTCAAAGCTTGACTGTACGATGAAGCTTGTTCCACAGGCAAATCCTTCAAGAAACCAACTCCTTTGCTTCTTGAAAATCCATGGTTTCAAGTAAAGGTGGCAGAAATCGAATTACTGAAGAGGTGAAAGAGAGCAGTGATGAGGATGAACAACAGGAACCCTTTGGGCTATTGAAAATTTTGTTTAAAGGACCAGCTGGATACAGAAAGGCTCTGAACCCACCTTAGGAGTGAGTAGGGTTAGGGCCTTGGGCGCTGGCCTCCAGAAGGATTCTGGCTGTGCTGCAGTGAAGGCAAACTTTGGAGTCAGCTGGAGAGACTTCAGGGCATCTGTGGGGTGGAGGTGAGCCTGGCTTTTGGTATGAGTTCACAGTCTGTGTAAGCAGATCCATGGGGCATGACATTCAGCCATGGAATGTGGCATACCATTAAAGAGCCAGATCTTGCTGGCTCACAGGAGACTGCTTCTGGACAGGAATTGTTCACAGAATGAGTTTATACAGTAATTCTTGAGGGAACAGGGAGCTTGTGGTTGTTTGCATCATAACTGCTGCAGTCCAATAAAACATTTAGCTACTTACTTAAGTAAGTTGTAACTTAAATGTTTAAGTTAAACACTTTTAGCTATTTCTGTTGACATGCTCTTAAATGCTTTGCGGAGTTACTGTTCTCTGGAATTCTGCCACCAGCATCGCATACGACTGCCTTTAGCAAAAATACATTTTAATAGGAAATCCTGAACTGTGCTGGCAACTGGCAAATCTTGTGTGGTGTATAGGGAAGCCTGTTAACAGCACAGATATGGCTATAATTAATCTGGAAAACCTTAAAGGGATTATCGCATTTATTTCACTCTAGTAATAAATAATTGGAAGGAGTCAGATCAAGAGAACTGAAGTTCTTTGCTAAATAACTCAAACAAGTAGAGATTATTTTGGCAATATGGTTTGGAAAAGTGTACTGTCATTTGATTTCATTTATTCATATCGTATGGCAGGGAATGGTAAAATATATCCAAACACTGCTTTATGCAAGTGCCTTTCTCAGTACCAAGTGCTAACATTTGTTTAGCTATATGGTACCTACTCCAACAGCATAGCACTCCATCTATTGCATTAACAGCTAGCAGAAATATTACCCATTATTGTAAATAGACATATTTATTCTTCACTATGTATAAATGAACCTATTCATTCATCATAGGTGTAGAAATCACATTTTAATGCCATAGTCCAGTACTAGTCACAGGAGAAAGGCTGGTAGAGAATACTTACATTATTGGATACTAAACTGAGATTCATTTCACCTAGTTTCAGCCTTTTTCTTCTGCTTACCTAGGTTTTCTTTATTGACTATAGTGGAAGCTAAACACCTCCAGAGGGCAAGTCATTAGAGAGAACCAAGGCAGAAAAATCAATTCAGTCTTACATGTTTGATAATAGAGAAGTTTTACCTAACACTTAAGTCTTCTATTTGGGACCTTGTTTGCCTTGACCTTCCTGATAATTACTCATCAACTCAGCTTTTCTATGCATTGTACTTCTGTTCCCTGTTGATCAAAGCTCATCTACCTCACATCTTTTGCCAAAGGAAAATCAGGAAAGAAAGTTTGATATTTTTTGTGGATATCGCCAGGCTTTTTATCTTTCATAACTGGCATGAAATATGCCAATTCAGAGGTGGTTCTATTATGACTTACACAAATCATGTCTAATTCATTTAGCCTTTACATTACTCTCTCTTGTAAAAAAAAAAAAAAGGCAATATATGTCTCAGTAATTAGTACTTGTCTGGCAGCTTTAAGGTAAGTTAAAATGAAGCTGCCACTTTCATAATGACTTCCTTTTGATAATGTAATAGGAACTAATTATTATGGACTAGATAGGCCAAGTTGTCTATGAAAAATGTGAAGGGTCATTAATAATTCTTCTTGGGTCCCATTTACTCTAGGAACCTCTGTCAATAGCATATATCTGCTGTAATCTGCTGGTTCAGCTGCTGTATCTACCAATAGCAAGAATTATATCAAGACATTACTTATTTCCTTGCCTGACCCACACACGGAGATCAAACCTCAGTGCACAGGCCATGCCAGCAGACTTTTGCACAGGAACATGTCTTTTGAAGGTTGACTTCTGGAAATAGAGGTGGAAAGTCTCGATCTTTTGTGGATTTCAGAAATGTTATATTAGAGTTTGTTCATAAGATATTTGTGATGTGGCATACATTTTATCCTAGGAAAGAACAGGGAGGAAACAGAGAAGTTCACACTGTCTTGAAGACACTGCATAGAAAATTTTGATGGTGTGTAGAAGATTTATTACAGGTCTCCCCTGCCTTGCTGAAGTGGACAACGTCCATCTGCCTGCTCCAAGAGTTCCTGTAGTAAAGAGTCCCAAAAGGTCTGAAAGGTCATTAAAATTTTACACTTCTGCAAGAGAACTGCAGCTCATTTCTCAATCGGTTGGGATGTGCTATGGAAAAAAACCAGCCTTTGTATGTGTGCAGTTAAATGGCTTCACAGTGTATTTCTTGACATTTTGTTGTCTGATAAGAAGATACACCTAAGAATAAAATGCACATATGGGACATTTATTTGTCATACCATCCCTGACAAGTGAAATTTCCCATTAGACTATAAATAGAGAACAGCTGTGAAAACCTAGACAACTTATTATAAGCAAGTATAGGCTGAACTAGAAAATGAAGAGCAGTTATTTTGGAAATTGAGTCTTAAGGCTCTAAATAACCTCATAGAAAATTTAATGATGTTCCTTACAGTAATGCTTTTCTAAACTGAGAAATATGGATTTTTTTTTTTTTTGGTGGTACTCGTGTCTTCAAACTTCATCTTTTTAAACTCATTCATTAGACAGAAAAGACAATCAGCAATAATACATATTATCTTACACTGATGTAATTTTAAATGTGAGATCAGATAATTCCTAAACATTTAAAGTAAGCTTATAAGCAGCATGCAAGTTGTAACATAGTTAACATGGGTTTTGCCATGTCAAAATACAGAGTTCAGAACCAAATTTGGATAAAATCTGCTGTCTGTCAAACAGTATTAATCATGATACTTATTCTAAAGTTTCCTGGATTGCATGACTGTTTGTCCTATGTAAACACAATGGAAGGCATATATCAAACATTTAAAAACCAATTTATGGTGCAGCACACTCTATTAAACAAGTTACTTGGAAGTAGGATTTTAGAAGCTTTTCTTTTCAAAATATAGCTTCCATATAAAAATTAAATGGAAGCTCTATGTAGTCATCTTATATCAACAGAGAGGGATATATTTCAGGCACTGAAATCAACATAATTCCTGAGACACTGTTGTGGTTTTGTTAGTGAGGGGGGGGCCTAAAGTGGTAGCTTCTGTAGGAAACTGCTAGAAGTCGCTCCCCTTTGTTCAGTGGACTCGGCCGGGCCTAGGGCGGACCTGCTGCTGGCCAAGGCTGAGCCGATTGGTAGCAGAATGTCCCGTGATAACGCCTCTGCGATAACGTATTTAAGTAGGGGAAAACAGAAAAAGAGAGAAGGAGAGATGTGAAGCAGCTGAGCGGGGGGGCAGAGAGGGGGAGGCGCGAGCCTCATGGGCCTTGCAGGCCTCACCCTCTGGCCTCCCACCGGGCAGCTGACTGGGCCCAACTCGGCCCAGCCTGGCTGCAAGAAGTGGAGAGGAGATGAGGAGTGAACAAGATGTAAAAAGGATCCTGAGAGGCGTCTGCCAGCCTGTTGTAAGGAACGGCTGCAGACACCAAGGTCAGTGAAGAAGGAGGGGGAGGAGTAACACGGCTCCTGGCCAAGATTCCTCTGCAACTCGTGGTGAAGACCAGGGTGGAGCAGGTTGTCCCCCTGCAGCCCATGGAGGTCCACGGAGGGGCAGAGATCCACCTGCAGCCCGTGGAGGATCCCACGCCGGAGCAGGTGGAGGCCTGAAGGAGGCTGTGGCCCTTGGAGGGCCTGCTGGGACAGCTGTTCTAGAGGGACTGCACCCCGTGGAAGAGATGACCCACGCCAGAGCAGTTTCATGAAGGACTGTGGCCCGTGGGAGGGACCCCACGCTGGAGCAGAGGAGGAATGTGAGGAGTTCTTCCCCTGACGATGATACAGCGGCATAAAACAACGCGTGATGAACTGACCGCGACCCCCATTCCCTTTTCCCCACCCTGTGCTGCTCAGGAGGGGAGGTAGTATAGATAATGTTAAGCCCAGGAAGAGGGAGGGGTGCGGGGAGGTTATCTTGTTCCCTGTCTCATTCTCCTGCTAATTTTAGAAATAAATGAGTGTTTTTCCCCAAGTCGAGTCTGTTTTGCCCGTAATGGTAACTTTAAGGATTCTCTCCCCATCCTTATCTCAAACCTTGAGCCGTTTTTCCTATATCATCTCCTCCTATTCTCTCGGAGGGTGGGGGGAGCGAGAGAGAGACTGCGTAGTCTGGTCCCAATCGGGGCTGAACTACGACAGGCACATACTACAGAATAATTTAACACAACTGGTGGTCTGTGCTTAAGAAAAGCCAAACACTGGAGCAGCAGGGATTCTGCAGGTCAGGAAACAGCGTGGGAAAACCTGCTGGTACTATGCACGGTGTCCTCACTTCACCGAGGACATACATAAAACCTTTCAGATGAATTTTCACTGTAGTCAATTAGCAGCAAAGATGAGAGATAAATGGTTTACTTTATGTCTCACCTTAAGTCATTTGTGATTTCCAGTGCTAGTGTTCCAGGATACATAACAGCATCTGGATACTTAAGAAACAAAATTGTTGAAACCTTTTTTGTTAATAATAATCTGCAGTGATAGGTCATATTCTTCGCAGTGCTAGAATTAACTTTAAAATATTACCGTAACAATTATTTTAAAAATGGTCTTCAAAGCTGTATTATATTACAAGATTCTTTGCAGTCAAACTGCATAAAATGTCAAGTTAATGTTTTATGCCCTTCAGTATGAAAATTAATTTTAATTAAATACTTTTAAAATCAGTAATTATGGTAGCTTGCTCTGATTAACATGAGTTATAGCAAGCCAGAGATGATGCTAATTACATTAAATACCTGAAGTATAATTTACGTTAAAAGCAGAAATATTTCAGAAAATGATACAAAAGCACTGAATAGTCTGCCATAAGAATTGCTATGGAGATGTGCTAATTTTTCATATACTTTTTCACCTTTCCATTCAATATCCAGACAGAAGAAGCTTTCCTCTTTTCTCTACCCCTACTCACTTAAAAAGCATGTCATCACAATAGAAGCAAAGGCTGATCATTAAATGAAACCAGGAGAAATAAAGGAAAACATTCTACCCCTGTTTCACTAAAATAGGTATCTATTATCTTGCATCTTTATTAAGTAAAGATCTACAAATTCTCTTCAGATCTGGTGCTTGAACCTAGGAAGTTAGAAGGCCTTTATCCTTTTCAATAAGTCCAAGACCGGGTCTAATACATCAAATTAACATTAAAACATAGCACTATGTTATCTTTATCTAGTAATATAATTAATAGACAATACCTTTCTTTTTGACTGTACTTTTTTTGATGGCAGGTTTAGTCTGAATCCCTACAATAATATATATGGTTGACTCAAACTATCCCACAGTGCTGAATCTGTTCTTGCCAGAATTTGACATTTATAAGTTTATGTAAGGTCATCTTTCTCCACAGGCTAAGAATTACAGCAATGTCAATTTTCCTGCTTAACAAAGCCAGTTCCCAAAAGAGCAAGTGACTACAGGATCCAATTGCTTGCAAATTATTTCCAGAAACCTGATAGGGAGTAAAGAGAAGATGGGATTTAATAATACCTCACATTTATCCAGGAATTTAAAACTCTGAAATTATGATATCTGTTAAGAATGATGATGCATATCAGTGCTTTTAGTAAACATAGACTGATCAAAGGACTGAGGTAACACTACAGTAAATGGAAAAAACCCAGACGTGAGCTAAGGGACTTACCCAAGGTCACAAACAATTCAGCTGTAGTGACAGCAATCAAGTGTATGTTGATAGAGGACAGTGTTGTGTGCCTAGAAAAGAAAGATATTTTCCTCGTTTCAAGGATCTGAAATTCATTACCCACAGGGGACTGTAGGAAGTTCTGATGCAACTCCATTCTCATTCTGCGGACAACTGCAGGGACTAATTTTCTCTGGCATTTGTTTTTACAGTACAACAACTCACCTCCCACCCCCCGCTTAGTAGCAGTATACAGTATTTGAAATTTTCCACTACTACAGTTAGTTTGAATCTTTAAAAGTGCAAATGCAATTCACTTTTATGTAAAAAAAAAAAATAAAAATCTAAATACCTTTTTTATTTTGGTTGAATTTATGTCATTGGGAACACCTTCCTCCTCCTTCTTTCCACCCCCCCCCCCAATTTAAGATTAAATTAAAAAAACAAACACACAAACAAACAAACCCAAAGAACTTTGTACAACAATAATTGTTCATTTCTTTTTACAACAACAATTCTTTATTTCTTTTTACCTTGATTTATTATTAACCTGTCACTTTCCTCTTTTTTTTTTATTGTAAAAGTATGTTGTTTTTTTTTTACTTGGCACAACAACATGGTAGCTTTTCAGTTTTAGAGTATATAAGATAGTGTTGTAGTTCGTTATGCTATAGGAAATCTTGACTCTATACACTTGCAACTCCCAGTTCCTCCTGATCTATTTCCCCTGTGTATTGCTGTTTCCTAGCACAGAACCACATAAAATAGTGCTATGTTCTCTACCACAATCTTATTTAAAAACTCTCTTTTCTACCACTAAAATCAAAGGAAAAAAACCACCACCATCACAAAAAAAAAATCCCCAACAAAACCCCCACTAGATCTCCATGTGGTAAAAGCCCTGATGAGCATGGATGCAGAGGGTTTTTTATCTACATTGTATCTCGTTCTCAGAATGTTCCCTCCCTAACTTCCACATAGAAGAAAAACTATAATCTTCAGTTATTATTAAACAAGAGTACTTCTCATGAAACTCTTTATAAATTGAATCTGCCTATAAGCGTGTGTGATTAGGTGAGTAAACATGGTACTGATTCTCCAACGGGCCACTTTACTTTCTCTGTTTTCAGTTATGCCCTCGCTTTACTTTTTTTTTTCTGCTCTGATCAGCTGCCTGTGTTTTCCAGGTGGTCCTCGGGCACTCAGTGCTTCTGAATCCCTAATACTGTAATAACAGTGCTGCCAATCCATACCACACAATGTGTTTGCCATCATGTGTGCTATTATCTCTGCTTTTGGCTATCCAGATCAGGGAAGTGATCAGAGCACTCTGTATGATTCTATATTTACACTTTTTCCTGTGGAAACCAAAACGTGGAAGTGCTCTTAGCTTTACCAGTTAAGATATAATCCAACATAACTGTGCTATAAAGCTGAGTTAAACATGGCCAGTTTTCCTTTTAACTTCCAAACAAAGTAACTACTAGTACCACGCTGAGCCTGTAGTCCATCAGTTCTATCAGAGCCACAGAGTTCATCATTTAAGACATTTAAAATCTTCTTGACCAAGGGCATCATATAGAAGTGCACCTATGCCATCATACAAGGTTTTAACCTGGAGAACCTCAGGAAACAGGGAGGATTATCCCCCAAGACTCTCTACTTCATTCCCTTGAATTATCCTTAAATCAACTCTTATATAATCTACTTGTAGATCTTCTGGATAACTCTTTCCAGACTAGGCCACTTAAATCACTCTCTTGCATTGTGGTGAAGTATCTCACAGTAGTTTCCAGCACTGACTTGTGCCCAAAGAAAGCCTTCCCCTTCCAGTCAAATCAAGCAGCAACCTGGTTCCATATTCATTGACACTAACTTCCTTTCTCAGATAAAATACGGCTTCTGCTCTTCTGGAGCTCAATCCTACACCTGGAGAGATGCCTAACAAGGCACAGGTGAACTCCTTGGAGTGGTTAACCTGCCTTCTGGTGTTTCTTTGGTGTGCTAGACTAACCACACATTATTAGTCTCTTCCCATTTTCAGTCTTTTAATGTGTGAGATATGGGACACTGCAAACATTAAATATGTCATATGCTTGATGTAAATTATGAAGGGATAACTTCTACAGCAGCAGCCTTGCTCAAGGCCAGGCTGGATGAGGCTCTGAGCAACCTGACCTGTTGGAGATGTTCCTCCTCCTTGCAGGGGGGTTGGACTAGATGATCTTTAAAGGTCCCTTCAAACCCAAACCATTCTATGATTCTACTACACACTGCACTTCGTTTACATGCCACAGTTGAGATACACAGCTATTAACAATAATCTATTTCAGCCATTACACATGTTATATATGAAATTGACACAACCTACTTTTTTTTTTTGAAAAAAAATATCTAAAATTGCTAAAATTAACACCACTATTACCTAAATAATTCATTAAAAGTTTTAATGATGAAAAATTTTAAGTAGAATCTGACTGGAAGCCAAACAGATCGAATCAAATCCACAAAAACCAGCATCACATAAAAGAGAATCTTCAGTGACAACTATATTTAGAGTTACTTAATGCTTGCTTTCTTGATGTTATCTACCGCAAATTCTAATGTAATTCTAAGTCAAGGACCTGTCAGAAGTCTATATCAGATCCACATACCCCTACAAAAATAATAAAATCAGCCCACTTGACAATTTATATTTTTCACAATATTTAGAAATGTTGTAATATATACCTGTCCTTATTTGAAATTACTTAACATAAATATCCAGATGCATTATCTAGACCATTGTTATGAAAAAGAGTTAAGAAAACACCTCAGCTCACACATTGAACCTCTGAGATGCCTGTGTAAACAAGTGTTCACACTCCTAAATTCTTTAATCACAGAGTCGTTAGAGTTGGGAAGGTCCTTTAAAGACCATCTAGTCCAACCCCCCTGCAAGGAGCAGGGACATCTCCAACTAGATCAGGTTGCTCAGAGCCTCATCCATGTTTATTTCTGGCATGACAGAAGCAGAACCCTGTAGTGGAGCTCCCAAGTATCTTTAACATCCTTTCATTTCAACAGTATTTTTATTATCTGCTTTCCAGTGATACAGTCAGTGACTCTCATAGATTCATCTACAGCTGAGTTTTAGCAGTGTAAAACGATTGAGCTGAGGATCAACCCTATAAGCTCCCTGTCATCTCCCTTTGAAATTTCCAAATTATTAGAAATAGAGAAAAAGAAGAGGGTGTTCAAGAGGTCAAAAATGAAATGGTATATGTTTTCAATATCTACAGTAAGAATAATTTCATAATTTGAAAGCTGTGGGTTAGAAAAACTGAAATGGAATCACAGTTTACTGATTATTGTCAGTATGCCGCTAAAAAGCTGTGGGATTATAAAGGAATTTAGTTACTGACTCGCTGCTGTAAATGGAAGCAACAAAACACTTTTTTTTTTTTAATGAAGGAAAAGAGAAAAGTTTTCTTCTTTATTAGGGAGCTGTGAAGTGTAATTATTGTTTGAAATGTGCAAAGAAATGCCTGGCAATGACAAGTCATCTATATCTTTTTAATGCATGTCATGAAAAAATGTTTGATGGATAAACTATATAGAGAGCATGAAAATGGTATTTGGGTTGAATTTCTAAACTCTTGCTTTGAATAAGCTTCATTTACATTTTAAATGCATAAAATACTTTAAAATATAAAGTATGTAATATAAAGGCATTAACATTCTTTTGACCTATATGATTTTGCTTTCATTATTAAAATAGCTTATGTGATAGTGTTCAATACATAAGAGAAAAGGGATTCACTAGGGAAACAACAGGTAAGAAATGTGTAAGTCTTTTGGTTTTAGGATAGAAAGAGGAGGAAAGCAGTGAGGTTGAAAATAATCAGTTACAGAAGTAAAGGATAAAATTCAACCTAAAAAGACTTCTTCTGGCACTTTTTTTTTTCAAATATAGAAAATATTAAACTATACTTGACAACACTTTTCAACTTGCTGCAGAAGCTGACTCTGAGCATTTCCATAGGACTCCAAAGCTTCTGGTCTTAATAAAATAAGAAAGAAATACTAATTTAAAGATGTTTCCCACAAACATTCTCTATATACTTTGCAATGCAATCTGTGTGAGCTGAGACATGAGGGGTTTAAAGACAAGATGTCTTGGAGTCTAAGTGTTCAGTCAGGAAAAAACTTCATAAACATAATGTTCATAACATAAAACTTCATAAAACTTCATTTCACCTTTGGGATTATGCTTCCATAATGCTGCTGTTTCCTATTCACTCTTTCATTCATTCATCATGTTATAATGAGCTACTTCTGAGGAATAATATGAATGTCTTTTCTCTTAATCTGCCCTGTGATAGAAAAAAAAACAGAAGGAAAATAACTCTGTATAATGCAATGCATTTTCAGTATTTTCTTCTACTACCATCTTTCTCCCATCTTATTTGAATTTCATAAAAGAAAAGAAATACAACAGCTGCCTTCCCCTAATCTTGATGTCCTGGCAGTTTCAGATTAGTGGAAAACTCTGCAAATGGCTTAGTTTTACATTAGCTTTAAGGGACACAATGACTCCGAAGTTCTTTTCTCTTCTTATATGCAATACTTACAAGAAACAAAAAACAGAATAGACCCTGGAAACTAAGTATAGTTTCTTAAAAAAAAGATTAAGTTGAGAAACTCCAGTGTGACAGCAGAGGATATACTGAACTAATCATTCCCATTCTGCAGCTTGTCTGGAGTATCAAAGCCCACACTTCAGAGCCGTAGGACATTAAAGAAAAAAAACTCCAGAAAACAGAAAAAGAACAACAATGAGTGGGACTAAGACTATAGATTACATAGTTTGTAGACATTAGTTATAATTATGCAGTGAATATCATTGCTCTCCAATCAACTACAGACAAGAACTACTATAAATTGCATTAAGGCATATAAAAACTTTACATAACATGGACCTGTTCCCACTTCAATTCAAATTCAAATACGCCTCATCAACTTGAGTTCGTTTTAGAGCATGCCTGCCCTACTATAAAATGAGTCAGAGAAAGCACTAACTAGATTTTGTTGTCTACATCCTGCAGATATTTTAACAGCTTTGCTTTAATTTTATTATTTTTTTTTTACATTGAAGATCACAAAGCCACAAAATATGTGCTTGGACATGTCTAATACTACGTACGGAGTGAAACAGCTCAGAAAGCTAAAGACATGTCAGATATGGACTCTTCTGAAATTTAATTAACAAGTGCTTAAATTCTGCAAGCTGTAGGCAGATAACAATGGAACTGGTAAGTTTGCATCAGTGATTCAAGTAGTTCAAAGACTGCATGAATCAGGTGGCATTGCTTACATCAGACTCTGAGGCAGATCTTACTGCAAGCAATACTCTTCATAGAGAGTGAGATATATTTCCCGCTGCCATGAATATCTACAGAATTTTGAATTTGCTTTTCCTTTGCTATTAGTAGTATGAAGCTAGGGTTTAACACCTTTGCACATTATTCATCTGCTGTCAAGAATTTTTCCCTGACAGGTTATTTCACCCAGTGCAACCTGTTCTCTTGTAACCATTGCTTTAATTCCTGTTACCTTTGCAGAGGTATTTATGTGCTGTTAATGTAGTTAACTGTTAACACTAGGTCGTCTTCATTTTCACTACAGGTTATTAATGCAGTTCAAAGGAAAACTGATTTAATAGCATTAGGCATTTTTGGAATGTAGAAATAATCAAAGGATAAAATAACTTAAAAATGGATATGGAGTGCATGGGTAATTAATGCAATACTTTGTTTTCTCATCTGGGAGAAGGATTGGTGCTGAGGATGTCATTGCATGCATTAGTAAATTCCACTTTTCCTCTGGCTGAGGGGAATTCTTTCTTTTCACAAATGTGATGAACAGTTAAATCAAGTAAGTAGATAATAGTTATGAAGATATTTCAACACTCGCTTCATATCTCCCTATTATTCTTGGCAATAACTGCTTCTATAATTAGGGACACTTGCCAGGTGTTATATAAAGGAGTATCGGAACATTTCTTTATTTTAGTTTCCATGGCCCTTGGATTCCACTGAAAGCTTGTTAATTCCTGGAAGTTTAAGAAAGACTACAATTCTCTGAAAATACCAACACATAGGCCCATTCTTTTTTTTTTTTTCCACTAGCGTCAATGAGAGATTTTGTTCAGTATCTTGAAATCCCAAGACCCTTGCAAGGTCCCTACTTATCAACAAGCTCACAGCATTCGTTATTCGAAGTATGTCTATAAATCTAAAACCTCTCATAGTAAGTGAATTCCTCAGTCTTGATATCTATGTGACAGGTTCCATTCAATGCATACAATCTATGCTTGAGTTTAAGTTCATTTCAGAGTAAATTTTTCTACATTCACGTTCATGAAGGAAGAGTGTGAATTACTTCTTTCTATAATTACCTTGAAAGTCTATTTCTTCACCGAGAGCTAGCTGGTTATAATTTCCTTCATTGTGTTCATCAATATTTCTCAGATTCAATATTTCATAATTTTGTCTTACTATTTGTATTTCATTCTCAGATGTTTCTAATCTATTTTTTACAGAAGACAGAACCTTCTTGAAAGCTTATATGTATTCAGAGATTTTTCAAAATTTAACTGGCAGGAAGTCTTCAGGAGCTGAGGTTGTGGAGAGAGAACTGGCTGCTGCATTGCTGAATCTAACCTGAGACTCCTTGAGGTCAGTTCACTTTTAAATTTTAGTTGTTATCTAATACTTTTTCAGCTCTCAGTTTTGTTCAGTCACAAATTAGAAGTTATTATTTTCCCCAAACTAGACAGTGTCATGTAGGATCTGAGATGTGTTGGAGCAAGAAAAATTTTATACTTACATTTCACTGAATCCAGATAATAACAATTCATAAATAAAAGAAAATAAAAACAATGAAGATAAAAAGTTAAAATATTACCTGTGAAAAAAAGGGTTTTCATTCTATGCAAATTATTTTAATTCTACCTACAAATAACAAATATAAACATTTTCTAATGAGATATACAAAAGCACTTTATTATTTACATTTTATTTATTAATTACATCTGTTGCAACCTTGAGGTAATACGATGATAACAAAAACAGTAGTAATTCAGTTTTGCCTCATATTTTAAAGCTTTCAGAAAAAATAACTTAGGGAAAATTTCCAATCTAGGAAGTATAACATGATCTAAATAAAAGCTGGTCCAGCAAGTGAAATTGTGGGCTCAAGCATCACTTTTGCAACACTGAATACCTGAAGATGGCAAGGGCATCCAAGTTTGAGCAATTCAGATGAAGACTAGGCTGAGGCTCATGATATAGCATCTGATATGGTATATATGATATATTATATATATCATATAGCCTGTGATAAACATATTTATCTACTGATACATTCCTGCAGAAATACATGACTGCGCAGTATGACATCTTATTACCTTAAAGGTAAAAAGCAGAGAATGTAACAGTTTACATGTATGTGTTTAAAATCCACTCTGGATTTCAAGAGGGCAGTGATGTTAAAAACATGTCCTGCTGAGACATTGGGAGGGACTGGCATATACATATGAATAAATGAGAGAATGGTCATGACCTTTTAGAAGAACCAAGTTTGGGGAGTTGGATGAATTACTGACGGACTGCTAAACGCACCTAGTGCATCTAAATGTTTCATGTGTTACCTTTAAAATATGAAGTTGTGCTTTTTCTCTTTTCTGACATTTATTTCAAGCATATGTGATTCTAGCTTTCTAAGTCCTATCTATTGGTTGCCTACTGCAGGCCTGGCTACTCTGTACATATGGATTAAATTACACATTGGGACACTGGTCAGATCTTAACTGTGATGTGATGATCATCAGAAGGGTTTTACAAAGGCTGAAGTATTCATTAAACCATAAAAATCCTGTTTAGAGTAGTGTTAAAGGTTTGATATATTCCCAGCAGTATTCAAGAAGATGAAAGCTGAAGCTGTTGATGACCAGAAATTATTGTGAAAGTGGAATACTTACTTTCCAAAAGCAGTATCTTAGAAGAAAACCTGACAACTTAACTGCTAAAAATGGATCTCGGAAACTTCATGAAATTCATGCATAAGCAGTTCCATGTATACCAGGTACTTACATATAACACATTTGCCATGTTGTGAAACAATCACATGGACAATATTTTTAAATACTTAATTGTAACTATTTATGAGTTGATTTTGTATTTTATTGAAAGATATAATTTCCTGTAATAATTTTGATGAAGAATAGTTGGGTTTTTTTTTAAAGAAAATATGTTTTCCATGAAAAATGTGTTGGTTCTAGTTTTTCTCACAGAAAGATATAATTAATCTTACTGGAGTAAACATTTGTACAGAGGGTAAATAGTTTTTATTAGACTCATGATATAGCTAGGGAAAAAAACCCAAAGGAAAGCTCTTACACATTCAAACTTTTATTCAGAATTTTAAATTTTGTTTCATTATTATTTGTCATTTTAATCTTTTAAATAAATCTTGGGTTTTGTTTGCTTTTAGCTAAAATTTATGTTTTATTTCTCAGTGACAAAAAAAAAATTTGAACTTGCAGTGTTTATGCCATCAGTCTTCCTTTTTACTGCTGTAAGTTCATTGATATCTGTTTTACTCAGCTCTTTTATCTTTATCTTTATTTTCCTTTTTTCCTACTCTGTAATACTGCAAAATATTTTCAATATTAGAACTTTTATAAAGAGTAAAGTTACCCTCATCCATTTTTTCAGCGAGTAAAATGTCTAATCTCACAGATTTTTTTGTAGATTAAGTGCAGCGGCAACATAGAAAAAAAGAAAAATCAAAGCAGATTGAAAATATCCTTTAGTAATTAAAAAATAATTTAGTGATTTAAAAAATCTTTAGTGATTAAAAAAAATTGTCCTGTTACAAACCTTCAAGGGAAACTGTACTGAGGAAAATTCAAATACTTTTCTAAAATTTCTTTTTCTATAAATTTATTTCAATTTTTTTTTTTCTGCAAAAGCTCCATGGAAAATTTTCCAGGTTTTGAGTTTTTTTCAACACTCCGGTGTTGAGTTGAAAAGCACCGGTCACACCTGGAACTGGCTTAGGTCTGTGAAATTCTTCAAGTCAGAGAAAAAATATGAATTAAGCTGAATTTAGTTTCAGAAAGCTGATAGTGGTCTTTCATATTAGAGAGAGGGAAAATTTGTCATTTTTAAAAATGTAAAGTTTGGAAAAAGAAACAATAGGATACTCATTTGTTTCCCTCACGAGATATTTTGATATATTTGGGGCCTCAGTCTTTTCACTGTACCTCACTTAACTTTAGTATTGTCAGAAATGTATGGCTTCCAAACTTAAAATCTTAAACTTAAGCTACCCGAATAAGAAGTAAGTGTATAAAAAACTTGGGTTGTTATTTTTTTTGAGGGGGTAGAGTGAGGGGTAGGGTTTTTTGTTTGGTTGGGTGTTTTTGTCTGGTGAAATGAGAGAAGAAAATACTTGGTGAAACACCCAAAAAGCAAACCCATACATTTCAGTACACATGTAAAGAATGACTGATTGAAGATTGCTTACACATTGAATTACTTAGTCATTTCTTCATACTGCTTATTTTTTTTTTGCACAATCTGGTCTATTTAAGGCATTAGCAAGATAGGCATTTACGGTATTTAATGTTTGTTTTCTCTTGGATTAGATGTCACCCAATGTAATTTACATATTTTCCAACATATATAGGATAATAAAGTTTAGTCTGTGCATTACTACTTTAAGCTATTAATGCAAAACTGTCCAGTATTTTATATCATCCTTACTTGTAAGTAGACTAATGCATCAGGTGCACACTTGTGGGCTGCAAAGAAAATAATTTTGGTGAACATTCAATGTTTTACAAATTAGAGCTCTGTGAAAAGAAATTCATTTTTCACTTGAGATAATCTTGAAGAACCTATAGATCTGTTTTGAAAACCTATGAGATGCTTGTACTTACAGTAAAACTTATTTTACTATTCACATCCACTTAGATGTGGCTTTGTTGGCAATTGTAATGATTGTCTCAGAAATGTCTGCTGCTTTGTTATGTAAAGATAAGGCCAATCCCTTATCAGGTATGAGGTGCATTTCTGGACTGAAACTTCCTGAAAAGATCAGAAAAACACCACCTCTTTAGCAATTACATCTTCTAAGAGTGTAGTTTGTTAAAGCAGTGGATATGATAGCAGTGAAAACTGCTATGTTAATCTAGGCCAAATATAGAATTATAGAATAGTTAGGGTTGGAAGGGACCTTTAAAGGTCATCTAGTCCAACCCCCCTGCAAGGAGCAGGGACATCCCCGACTAAATCAGGTTGCTCAGAGCCTCATCCAGCCTGGCCTTGAACGTTTCCAGGGATGGGGCATCTACCGCCTCTCTGAGCAACCTGTGCCAGTGTTTCACCACCCTCATTGTAAAAAGTTTCTTCCTTATATCAAGTCTGACTCTTCTTCCTTCTATTTTAAAACCATTACCCCTTGTCCTATTGCAACAGGCCCTACTGAAGGGTTTGTCCCCATCTTTCTTATAAGCCCCCTTTAGGTACTGGAAGGCTGCTATAATGTCTCCCCAGAGCCTCCCCCTCTCCAGGCTGAACAGCCCCAACTCTCTCAGCCTCTCCTCATAGGAGAGGTGCTCCAGCCCTCTGATCATCTTCATGGCCCTCCTCTGGACTTGCTCCAACTGGTCCATGTCCTTCTTATATTGGAGGATATATGATTTTAATATGATCTGTGTTAATATATAGAAGTCACAAAACAACGTCATTCTAAGAAGTGGCCTACAGTTGCATCATGCTTTGCAAGTACGTACATCTTAAAGTTACTGCAACTGCTTATGTATTTCTGGTTGCTAATTTTGTCTAACTCATAAAGGTCATGACTGAAGATGTTTGGCAGGAGACATCTGGAGGGAAAAGCAAGTGTTTGTTATGGAAAGAAAAAACATATAAACAGGAATATAGAAGAAAGCACTACATGTCAAGCACTTCAAAACCATGCCACTTTTCACGTTTTTCATGTTAAAGTATTTACATACAAGTTCATAACATAGTTTGGGGAAGTGGCTCAACAGTAGCTAAAGAGATAAGGTGTAATTTAAAAATAAATGTTGGAGAAGAGTCTACATTTTCTTTCATCACATGAGAAAACCTAAAGCACAGAATGGATGTTACCAGTGGCAGGGGAAGAAGAGGAGAGAAAAAGAGGTTTATCTCACTTGCTGTTCCCCTGCCAGGACATTAGCACTTTGCTAATGCAAGAAGTGCAGTGCTAAGGCTTTTTTTTTTTCTGTTTCCTCAACCCCATATAGCACAGGCAAGGAACCAGAGGGGTGAGATGCCACACAATCACCACCAAGCTGTGTTCTGTGTGATCGCAGCCCTGTGCTGTAAATTCGCACCTCCCCAGGGTTAACCGTTACGAGAAGAGAAGGGCTCAAGATCTCCTTTTATGTTAGGTGTGAACCTACCCCTCGCACAACATGTGCTGCATGGGAGAATGCAAAGTACTCTGCACAAAAGCCCCGATATAATACAGTGGAGTTAGATGAGATTTCCAATTCAAAGCACCTAGTATGCTCTAAGTGTTATACTACAGAGAAACTAAAAAAATATTTTATAATAATTTTATAAGCTTGACTTATATATAGAATCATAGAATCATAGAATGGTTAGGGTTGGAAGGGACCTTTAAAGGTCATCTAGTCCAACCCCCCTGCAAGGAATAGGGACATCTTCAACTAGATCAGGCTGCTCAGAGCCCTGTCCAGCCTGGCCTTGAATGTTTCCAGGGATGGGGCATCCACCACCTCTCTGGGCAACCTGTTCCAGTGTTCTACCACCCTCATTGTAAAAAATTTTTTCTTAATATCTAGTCTAAATCTGTCTCCCTCTATTTAGAAACCGTTACCCCTAGTCCTGTCACAACAGGCCCTACTGAAGAGTCTCTCCCCGTCTTTCCTGTAAGTCCCCTTTAGGTACTGTCCTATAGCTGAATCTCAAGTGTAAAATCCTTGTTCCACTGGCAGCAATACGAATTTAATCATTGACTTTACTAAGGCTAGATTTGTGACTTGCTGAATCCATGATGATTTGCACCAGTTGAGGATTTGGCCCAGATTTGCTGAGCACTGCTAGGCTTTGTACTATGGACTTTTGTCCACTGGGAATAAGGTTAACTATTAACTCGCTTTACAGGCAAAACAATATCCATCAAAAGGTCAGAATTCCCTGCCAGGACCAGCCCTAGGTGGATTTCAGAGACTACTGTAAAAGTATCTTAATGAAATGCAGAAGACAATGTAGTAACCCATAAGGCACTTCACAGCAAAGGAGAATATATGACTTTCATATTGAAGAACAATGGATTATTCTTTCCTCCATTATTGCTGCTCCATCTTTTCTTTTTTTTTTAATAGTTACAGGCACAACTTAACTTACTTTTAAGGCCAGATTTTAATAGTAACTGTATGAGATACATTCCCAGACCCTTTGTACAGATGATTTGATACCAAATAGATTCAGCATTTATTGTAATAATTCATCCTGACCTCTGCATAAAATGCGATCAGCACTTAGGAGTATATTATAATTTTGTCACTCAAAACAACTAACTGGCGTAGGATGACAAAAATTTTCCTCAAATACCAGGGTTCACTCCATTATTAGGAACCTAGTTTCCATGTGCAGAATATCTCTGATCCATTTAATGCAAGACTTCCAGCTCTTGCCACATCTTTTCTCCCTCCACTTGAACCACAACGAATTGTGTGCAGCAATGAAGGAATGGCACTTCACTTCTGATATTCTGATTGCCTGTGGCATTGTAGAATTTGCACCATTTATCCTATGAAGGGCATGACAATAATGCTTTACCTAACTTTTTATCTATTACAAAAATTTTTTAAAAAAGATGTCTCTCATCCTTTGTTTTTCATGGTCTTCTGGCTTTGACTGAATTATGAGTTGAAGACCAAATGTCATAGCTGGAAGCATTTAGGTGTGAGGCTGTCAAAGAGAAAACACTCTTTTTAGAGGACGTTACCTCAGTAATCTCCCACGTCTTTTCTGTCTTACCAGAGAACGTTGTACCCAACCATAGTAGCCCTAGCTGTCCAGATAAGACATTTTCCAGGCCTTCCTGCAGGCTCCTCCAGGAGCCTCCAAGGGCAGCTGCAACCATGACCTCAAAGGAGAGACTGAGGGCTGTTGTTACATGTGTTGTACGTACACAGTGTCTGAAAGTGCCTCTGGACACCTTAGCTGCTGTTCTGGCATCTTCCCAAAGCTCACTAACTGCAAGAGAGGCAGGATTTGTGGCACAGCATGTGCGGTAGAGGTGCTCCTTCTCTGTATATGCAAAGTGAACTCCATTTAATAACTCAGAGAATCTGAATATATTTTCTTATTAGAACAAAGGGAAGAAGATACCAAACAATGTGAACCATCTCATTTCATTGAACTAATAAGTGCACATTGTAGCATCAAGGCCTATTCGCATGTTAATTTTGGGCTCCAGTGTGCTACTGTAGGAAATGCAGTTGTCTGAACTGTAAAATAAAATGCCAGTGATCACCATTCAAGTCTGGCTTTACTCCAAAGCATTGCAGCAGAAGCAATGTTGTTATTCAGTATTTGCAGCATAGGGAACCTATGCAGAATCCTAAATACCATTGCAAAGGCTGACTTTTAATGATTATTTGAATGACAGGAAATACAACAGGAAAAACAGAAGAGATAGATAGTAACACTAGAGGAAGGAAGTGAAAAACATTGTAAATGTATGGAAAATGTAGATCAGAAACAGTGCTTGAGTATTTAATAATGATACACAGTTTCTTTGCACAATATATGTTTGAGGAAAGATTTACAAAATGAAAAATATAGTCTTAGAATATAGGCACTATGTGTAGGTTTAAAATATTATTATGAGTAGATCTATTAACCTGGCTGGAAAGGAATATGAAATATGGCATGAAATAGCTGGAAATAGCATGTGGTGGAGTGCTTTGAAAGGAACAAGAAGAGATCAATTATCACTGTACCTGCGACAAAATTTACAGAACAAGAGCATAACTATATTAGGCGATTCTGACATTGTTATTTTATGTTGAAGTATATAAAGCTAAAAAGCTAGATGTTGGCTATAATAAAAGAATAAAGAACCATGCCACATCAAAAAACTTTTTTTTCCATTTGACAGAAAATTTCAGTTGACATCTAGAAAGCACTGATGGATATGAATAATTAGATCAGAAAATCTGGAGTACAAAAAGCAAAACTTTAATTCCAGTTCTTTACATTTGTTTGAATCTCATGATGTGAGTATGATAGCCAACACACTGTTCCTGGTACAAGCCAGGATGCTGTTGGCCTTCCTGGCCACCTGGGCACACTGCTGTGTCATGTTCAGCTGGCTGTCTACCAGCACCCCCAGGTCCTTTACCACCAGGCAGCTTTCCAGCCCCTCTTCCTCAAGCCTGTAGCATTGCATGGGGTTGTTGTGACTGAAGTGCAGGACCTGGCAGTTGGTCTTGTTAAACCTCATGCAATTGAACTCAGACCATCAGTCCAGCCTGTCCAGATCCCTCTGCAGAGCCTTCCTACCCTTGAGCAGATTGACACTCCTGCCCAGTTTGGTGTCATCGGCAAACTTAGAGAAGGAGCCCTCAATCCCCTCATCCAGATCATTGATAAAAGTATTAAACAAGACTGGGCCCAGCACTGAGCCCTGGCAAACACTAGCAATGCTATCTTTGACACTCCAGGTACTAAGTAAGATAAGTAATCAACAAATTTATAGTTTTTACACATATTTTTCAGAAGGGCTGTCCAGGGTAAAGAAAGATTATCCTCCTTCTGCAAACAGAAATCCAAATCACAGAGAGAACATCAGATCTGGTTATGGTTGCACAGTAAATCTGAAGCATAGCTGGGAACAGAGCACGAGGTTACAAACTCCTAGCCTGGGACTCTTAACTGCATAAAAACGTAACCGTTGGCTGAGATCATATTACTAGGTTACACTGTATTGAGAACATCAGAATAATAGCCATCAGACAACCATTATATTTGTACAACACTTGAATTTGTTGGATCTGGTCTAAATCTTTTTTATGGACTTGTAATAGAGGGAAGTTAGTGGAGTCTCAGTGGAGCCTGTGAAAGTGCCATTAGATCAGAATACAGCAGAGAACCATGACATGTATGCTTGAGGTAAAACATGGCTTTCTGAAGTAGTATAGGATGAAGGCATAATTTGTTGCAGAATGAATTCTCTGAGAGAACATTTTCATTGCTTGGAACGATTCCAAAAAAAAAAGGAAAGCTTTTTCTTCTGTGATAAAAACAAAAATCCTGCCATAAAGCTTTCATTAAGTGTTTCACTATTATTTGTTTTATACTTTAACCTTTGGCATACTTTAATATCATGCTCTTTGATGCTCTTCTGTGATAGCTAGGCGAAAGGTATGTAGTATTGCAGCAAACCAAAAAAGGCCTTGAAACCAACAGTAAATCCATATCTGCACTCATTTCAACCCTAACCTTCCACTTCAGTATGCAGAATCTCTCAGTCTGCACCTGCAATCTAACAGAAAAAAAAACAGGCTATACCAGGTTCAGTCAAGGCTATACCAAGTATATTTTCATCAAGTGGTGCACGGCACCAAGCTGACTTGTGTAGCTGGTTTGCTTGGGGAAGGGATGCCATCCAGAGGAACATTAATAGGCTTGAGAAGTGGGCCTCATGAGGTTCAACAAGGCCAAGTGCAAGGTCCTGCACCTGGGTCAAGGCAATCACCAACATCAGTACAGACTGGGTGATGAATGCATGAAGAGCAGCCCTGCAGAGAAGGACTTGGGGATACTGGTAAACAAAAAATTGGACATGAGCCAGCAATGTGCACTTGCAATTAAGAAAGTCAACTGTATCATGGCTTGTATTTGTGCTTGGGATTGCTCTGATCCACGTGCAGGGCCTTGCACTTGGCCTGGTTGAACTTCATGATGTTTGCACAGGCCCACTTCTCCAGCCTGTCAAAGGTCTCTTTGGATGACATCCCTTCTCTCCAGTGTGTCAACTGCACCACACAGCTTGATGTCATCAGCAAACTTCCTGAGAGTACACTCAATCCCACTGTCCATGTCACGAACAAAGATGTTATACAGAGCCAGGCCCAACACTGACCCCTGAGGTACACCACCACAAGCTGGCAATGTGTAATGCAGCACAGAAAGTTGATCATGTCTTGGATTGCATAAAACGAAGCATGGCCAGCATGTTGAGGGAGGTGATACTCACTCTCTGCTCCACTCTGATGAGACCTCACCTGGAGTACTGCATCCAGTTTTGGGGTCCCCAGTACAAGGAGGACATGGACCTGTTGGAGTGGGTCCAGAGGAGGGCCACAAAAATGAACAGAGGCGTGAAGTACATCTCCTCTGAAGAAAGTCTGAGAGAATTTGGGTTGTTCAGCCTGGAGAAAAGCAGGCTCTGGGGACACCTTATTACATCCTTTCAGTACTTAAAGAAGGCCTATAAGAAAGACAGAGACTTTTAACCAGGGTCTGTAGTGACAGGACAAGGGGCAATGGTTTTAAACTGAAAGAGGGTTGGTCTAGATTGGACATAAGGAAGAATTTTTTTTTACAATGAGTGTGATGAGATAATGGAACAAGTTTCACAGAGAATTTGTGGATGCCCCATCATTGGAAGTGTTCTAAGTCAGGTTGGATGGGGCTTTGTGTAACCTGATTTTGTGAAAGATGTCCCTAGGGCAGAGGGGGTTGAACTACATGATTGTTAAAGGTCCCTTCCAACTTCAACCATTCTATGGTTCTATAAAGTGGTGACCCTTCCAACTCCAACCATTCTGTGGTTCTATGAAGTGGTGACTGTATCACCACCAGAAAACTAACAGAGCAGGCTGGGTCTTCTTTTGGTTTTTGGAACACATTTAAATAGACTGATGCTGCAATCTAGAGAGAAATTATGTCATAGATCTTGCTCATCATCTGTTTCTTCAGAAAATGGCTTATTCTACTGCCCCCTCTGCTATGCTTTTTACTTTAATTAGTACCACTTGTAAATTGCAGTTCCTACCTCTTCACATTAATCAGCTTGCCATAAATATCTTACAAGAAAGAAACTTCGTTACAATTTTTTTTTCACTGTAAATCTATCACCTTTCTCAGTACAATCACTCTGAAGTAAGTAGAGCCAGGAACCCATGAATGCACATATTAATTCATAAAACCCAACCATGCTAATTATGAAGTATGAATTATGCAGCAAATTATGTAGCCCAATTCCCTATTTGTTATATGGAATCTCAATATACTTCTGAGACAAAATGCTTAAAATGAGCTTCATATTTAAAGCATAATTTTAGACTCTGAAGTGATATTGAAAGATGTGAATGAAGGCTGGCTGCTTTTTTTTAAAAAAAAAAAATTATGACACCATTATCATTATAAACAAATTTCTCTCTGGCTTTAAAATTTTGTAATTTCTTGCTAAAATAATTAAAGCTATAAAATAAAAATATAAAACTCCTGCTGTTTTGAACATTTATATTTTCTTACTAGGATGGAATGACATCTTGGTTAAATGACACTTTTGAATTAGCATAATTCATCAGAAATGGAACCATAAGGAGCATGGGCTGGATTTTTAATATAGTTTTTAGTAAGGACTGATTTTTCTCTAGTAAAAAGAAGTAGCATTTTTGTTTAGCTTCTTGCAGGTGAAATAGTTGAAGATCTGAAGTTTTAGACTTAGATAGCTGTTTCACATTTTTGTGTTCTGCATAGGAAAGTCAGAAAGTCTAGTTGTTGAATACTATTTCGCATTTTTTTTAAGTATGGAGTTCGAGATAGAAAGACAGGATAGGAAAAGACTTGTTAACTGACTTCCTTATTTGCATTCTCTACAATAAATATGTGAAATGTATTTGAGAAGCTGGAAAAAATATTTCATATAAATGATTATCCTGTGGTAGGAATGTAGTGAGTTGACCTTGGGTAGCTGCCAGGCACTCACCTAGCTGCTCTCTGACTCCCTTTCCTCTATAGTACAGGGGAGTAAATAAGATGAAAAAAGCTTGAGGATGGAGAGAAATACAAGGAGATCACTTACCAATTAGCATCACAAGCAAAACAGATTAGACTCTGAGAAAATTAATTTAATTTATTGCCAATTAAAAGTTCAGCTGGATGGTAAGAAACAAAGACAAAAACTAAACCACCTTCCCCCCAGCCACCTTTTTTTATGCAGACTCAACTTCACTCCCTCATTTGCAACCCCTCGACCTCCTCCCTCCCAGGAGGTGCAGGGGGATGGGAAATGGAGGGTTGTGGTCAGTCCATAATGGCTTCTCTCTGCTGCTCTTTCCTCCTCATACTTTTCCCCTGTTCCAGCATGTGTCCTCTCCATAGGCTGCAGCCTCCAGGATAAACCTGCTCCAGCACTGGGTCCTCCATGGACTGCAGTGTATCTGCTCCAGCATGGTCTCTTACACAGGCTACATGGTAATCTGCTGCAGTGCCTGGAGCACCTGTTTCTTCTCCTTGTTCTCTGACCTTGCTGTTTGCAGGATTATTTCTCATGCCTTTTTTCCTCACTCCTCAGTAGTATGCAGTGTTTTCTCTTCCTTAGATATGCTTTCCCAGAGGCACCACCAGCTTGGCTCAGCTGTGTTCTCTGGTGAGTCCACTGCAGAGCCAGCTGGAAGCAGCTGTGTCCAGCACAGAGCATCCTCTGGTCTCTTCTCACAGAGGCCACCCCTGTGGCTTCCCTTCCACTACTAAAACCTTGCGACCTACATCAAATATACACTAGCATTGGAAGGACACCGTTGCATCTCCTATTTAAAACATATACAAATGCCAGATTTCTGTTGCAATTTAGTGTGGCTTCTATTATA
Organism: Chlamydotis macqueenii; assembly: GCF_036417535.1. NCBI lineage: Eukaryota > Metazoa > Chordata > Aves > Otidiformes > Otididae > Chlamydotis > Chlamydotis macqueenii. The sequence continues at coordinate 138,173,502 of NC_141556.1, forward strand.
TGATAGATTATTGAGGGCAAAGCGCTATCTCAAAAAAAAATTTGTTAATCTATTGTAAGAGCAGGTGGAATTTAGGTTCCTGTGGATGAACAAGCTGTGCTTTTTTTTTTTTTTTTTTTGTTCCATGACCACAGCAGTTACTCAAGCATCAGCTCTGCTGAAGAAGTTTGAAACACACATTTCCACCTCTCTTAGTGGGGAGGACAGATAAGGAGTCCAACCTAGTCTGAATTGTTTTGGGACAGGATCTTTCTATGCCTCCTATTGAAAATGCACCACTTCCCAAAGAAGATGTCAGTCTTCCATTTGACAGAGAGCTAGAACAAAATAACTTAGCCTGACAGTAGGACATAACCTTCTGGACAACTGCACCCTTGCACTCTCACCTGCTCTCCTCAACTTAATTATGAAATACGTACATGGTTCTGAACCCAAGACTTGTTTCTCTTGAATGCCCAATTCAGAGACTTGGTGACCTTATTATTTCTTCAGCCTCAAAATCATGGATGCTTTTGTACAGAAGAGTCTTCCACAGGAAAGAGCGTGATTTCTGCCCATCCTAAGCTATATGAAACAAACTTTTTTTTTCTTGGGGGAAGAAGGAAAGTGTGTTTTGATGTTAGTCATAAAAATCCCTGATGTGTAATACATATTTTGTGTTCAGCATTGGTTACTGGTGAGCTCAGGTATCTACCTACAGTATGCTGACAGCTCTGAATTTTGTACTGTGGTAGCCAACTCTACCTGGGCTTCATGTATGAGGTGCTTAAAACTCAGTTGTTGCAACTCAGCCTCACAGTGGTGCTTGAAGGTAAGAAACCTATTTTAAAACTAGTCTTCTGCCACATTTGAGGCAAAGATTTGAATCCAGATTGTTTAAATCCTGAAAGACCACTCCAGTCATTAATCTATTGGATATTCTCTGTTTTCTCCTGGGTCTGTGGTGTTTTGTATAAATGATGAATTGTTAATTACAGCAGAAAGTTTTATCTGTCTCTCCTAAACCGAAATGCCCTCACCACTTAACTATAGCACTTAAAATTCCATGATTTCTTCTTTGAGCACATGAAGATTTAATTAATTTATGCAGAAAATTCAACAGCCGATATTAAGTGATTGTCTTGAATATCCAACATACATCTAAGATGTAGGCATGCTGGCCTAAGCAGCTCTCAAATAAGAAATTTAAAAAAATACTGCTTTAAGAAACTTCTAGAATTAAGGTATCCAAACTTTGGAAGCGTTAGTGGAAAGTAAATTTTGTGCAATTCTGCTGTCAAGAAGGTAAGTCTGTATAGGATTGGTGATATCTAACAATGATTAGTGTGTTTCAAGAGATCAAAATGTTCTAGTTGCTAAAGTTGGAAGTTGAGTAACTAAGACTTTTTGGACTCTAGTCTTTGTCCAAGCATATGCAGAGTGGCATAAAGCTTCCTTAAAAGTGTGTAACACTGCCAAAAGAGATTATTAATTTTTTGACATTTTAGAACTTTTAATCAGAGTATATCCTCCTAATACTTCTAAATAAATGGCTATATTACAGATTTTTTTTTTTTAGTACATTCTGCCTAACTACTCTTCCCCTTGAATATTTACATCATTCAGATGCTAGGATAAAAGAATTATCAGTTTGTCATCTAGTCTGTATGCCAGGTAATGGACATCACTTGCATTGTTGTGATCACACACTCCTCCCTCTTTAACACTTGCTAAAAATTTTCATTTTCTCATCTATGACCTACATAAATCAAGTTTAGCTAACAAAACTGAGTGTGTTCATTCTTACAAGGGCTGTCTCCGAAGCTTAAGGAAGTTGCAAGAGATCTGTTTTTCCCAGGTAGAATTATCATTTGGTCTAACTGCAAAGAACAATGGAAATAACTGCACTTTTGTCGTAGCTCAGCCCCGATCGGGACCAGACTACGCAGTCTCTCTCTTGCTCCCCCCACCCTCTGAGAGAATAGGAGGAGATGATATAAGAAAAAACAGCTCGAGGTTTGAGATAAGGATGGGGAGAAATCCTTAAAGTTACCGTTACGGGCAAAACAGACTTGACTTGGGGAAAACTATTCATTTATTTCTAAAATTAGCAGGAGAATAAGACAGGGAACAAGATAACCTCCCCCCACCCCTCCCTCTTCCTGGGCTTAACATTATCTATACTACCTCCCCTCCCGAGCGGCACGGTAGCGGGGAAAGGGAATGGGGGTCGCGGTCAGTTCATCACGCGTTGTTTTACGCCGCTGTGTCATCATCGGGGAAAGAACTCCTCGCATTCCTCCTCTGCTCCAGCGTGGGGTCCCTCCCATGGGCCACAGTCCTTCGTGAAACTGCTCCAGCGTGGGTTATCTCTTCCACGGGGTGCAGTCCCTCTAGAACAGCTGTCCCAGCGGGCCCTCCACGGGCCACAGCCTCCTTCAGGCCTCCACCTGCTCTGGCGTGGGGTCCTCCACGGGCTGCAGGTGGATCTCTGCCCCTCCGTGGACCTCCATGGGCTGCAGGGGGACAACCCGCTCCACCATGGTCTTCACCACGAGTTGCAGAGGAATCTTGGCCAGGAGCCATGTTACTCCTCCCCCTCCTTCTTCACTGACCTTGGTGTCTGCAGCCGTTCCTTAAAACAGGCTGGCAGACGCCTCTCAGGATCCTTTTTACATCTTATTGACTTCAACTTCTCATCTCCTCTCCACTTCTTGCAGCCAGGCCAGGCCGAGTTGGGCCCAGTCGGCTGCCCGGTGGGAGGCCAGAGGGTGAGGCCTGCAAGGCCCACAAGGCTCGCGCCTCCCTCTCTCTGCCCCCCGCTCAGCTGCTTCACATCTTCTCCTTTTTTTTTTTTCCTGTTTTCCCCTTCTTAAATACGTTATCGCAGAGGCGTTATCACGGGACATTCTGCTACCAATTGGCTCGGCCTTGGCCAGCAGCAGGTCCGCCCTAGGCCCGGCCGAGTCCACTGGACAAAGGGGAGCAACTTCTAGCAGTTTCCTACAGAAGCTACCACCTTAGGCCCCCCCTCACTAACAAAACCAGAACATCTTTCCAAAAAAAAAACAAAAAACAAAAAACCCAAACAAAAAATAAACAAAGAGATCTCCGAAAGGAGAGACTGAAAAAGTGTACTAATAGGAATGCTTCAGGAAAAACAGGAAAAAGAGGATGGCATTGTTATGATCTGCAAGTAGACAAAGTGCTTCTGGAACACAGAAAGAAACAGTCAGTTCTCCGTGCCTAGAGAGGATGGAAAAAGAATTAATGGGCTTGAGTTACAGCCAGGAAGATTTAAGATAGATATTAAGTAAAATTTTCTGATGACATGGATCATGACACACTAGAATAGATTGCCTGAAGAGCTTGTGGAGTTTCAGTCATTGGAAATCTCTAAGGACAGGTTAGGTAAACATCTATCAGAGTTGACAGGTACAGTTGATTTTGCCTACAGGCAAAAGCATAGAGTAGATGACCTCCTGAGGTCTCTTTCAGCCTATTTGTTTCTGATTGTGTGATAGGCAGTGGTTTAGTCTACAAGTACCTTTGTGACTTCAACAGTGGTATTTATAGAAGAAAGTACTGTTCAAAAAGACATTTTCAGAGATGTCAATATTTTTCTGAAAGTATGTGTGCATAAAAGGAGTACAGCTCCCAGATGAAAATGTCATCCACAACTTTTTTTCTGATCAAAAAAATCACATATTAAATAGATTTTCTCAAGACTGCAGATAATAGCTGGATTTGAATTTTCAGTAAGGTGTGCATGGAAAGCCACATCGCCTTCCTCAGCATTATAAGTATGGAAGATACTGAAACACATTTAAATGTCCATCTTCTATATGCTCTACAGGATATGATTTTTGTAGAGCCAATTGATTTGCTATTGGGCACTTAACTAACACTGAGGAGGTGGTATATCTTTGCCTGACTAACTGCCCCACACTTCATCTTTATGGCTATTATGAGGAACTCTGTGAGTAAACTGACCAAATATCTGTGGTTATAGACCTTTGCACATCTACACTTGAGACTTCCCTTGGAGTCTATGGAGAGGAACAGGCAATCAGCAATCATTCAGCTGACTTATTTTCAATGTCTCCTTTAGGATGAGATTATTTGTGCCCTGCAAGTATTTATTTATTTCCAGTGTCTATGAAGAAAACAAGAAGTGAGCAGTTGAAAAGTGAGCATTTATATTAAACAGATAAGTGAATGAATATCACTCTTTCTTGGATCGATTTTCACATTGTATATAATCACTTCATAGCCTTTCACATACTTTTCCTCACACAGCTTCTGTGGAATAGGAAGAGCAGTTGGCTTCTTTTTGGAGAAGTGGAAATGAAGCACAGACAGTTATAAGACTTGCCCAAGGTCACACCAGAAAATTTAACAGAAGGGAGGCCTGAATCTAAGTATATAAAGTCTCTGTGTTCCACTAGATTTTCTTTAAAAAAAAAAAATAGCAAAAATGATTTTTTTTAACAAGCATGTGTTCCTAAGACAGTCATTGTCACAGGCCTGTCACTCTTGCCACTCTTGATGTTATGACCCCAAGTAAACACTGATTTCCTTAGTTAGAGTATTAAATTAAAAAAAAAAATTGCTGTGTGCGAGCAGGGGTGAGAAGGATGCTGCAAAGCATTTGAGAATTACATAATAGAAAATGATTTGCTAGTACAAGGATGTCAAATCTGCAAAAATACAAATCTTCACAATAAGAATAATCTTGCAAGCATCCATATGGTAAAACATTTTTTTTTTCTGATTTGGAAATGAATAAATTATTTTCCAGGGCTAAAATACATATATACACACACCTGTATGCAAGTACTATGTGTGTATTTATACTTATATGATACATATATAAGCATATCTTAATTTTCATTAGTTTGATCCAAGGATGGATCAAACTGTTTTCTTCAGAATGCTTGGCAAAAGGGAAATAGAAGTATGGAATACTAGAGTTGATAGATGCCTAGTGCTCTAAATATTTTTAATCAAGAAGAATTGCCAAGCAAATTTATACAGGGAAAGTAATGATTTATCTTCAGCTTTGTGTCAAATGGTACCATTCCTACTAGAGAAAGTACCAAAGAAGAATAAGCTCTAAGAAAGTATTTTAGATTCTCACTTTTCACTAAATTCAGTAGGCCTTGATATCCACAGTTTCGCCATAAATACTTGAGGTAAAATCTTGTTCTTGTTTGAGCTGAATTACAACAGCCCCTTGGTGTGAAGGAGAGAAACTTCCTCCTTGGTTCATATGGGCATTCGAGTTCTAGAAGCTAATGTCTGAAATGTACATTTAGTGCTTGGAAGAGAAGGGAGAAAAAATAAGAGAGTAGAGAAAATAACTTTTCCACAGCATAGAAAAAGCATGCGATGAAGCATCTCTAGGACACACAGAAGTACTTTGTGAAACACAGTAAAGCCCTAGCTTCTTTTTCAACTCCCATGATATTCTCTACAAAAGTATGTCTGCATACAGTCAACTCTTATAGTAAATTAATTATTCTTACAGTGAATAAATCTTACATGGGCTAATACACTCTGCTTCTCAATATACAGAGAGGTCAAAGAGCATCAGGTATAAGTCTGGTAATTCTGATTGTCTAGCCTTTATTACGTACCTTGAGCCAGGTGAAAAGATTTTGTAAGCTGTGAAGAAGTAAGAATCAGAAATATTCTGTTTAATGATTGATTATTGAATGTTTCTGAATAATCTTGAAAATGTTACTGGTAAGGTTCTTAGAAATTTCAGTTAGAGTTGGCATACCTGGTTTTAAACTATCCAGCACAGGAACTTCCAGATCAGGGATAATGCTGGCAATGAGAAGCAGCAGCTACAATGCACAGCTTATTTTTTCTTATTGATATGTGTGAAACAATACATCAATCAGCAGCAATATTTTGTTCAGGCTATAAAATCTTACCCAATAACATCAGTGAGAAATGTGGCTATATACAAATGCTAATTCACCCTTTCAGCAAAACTAAAGACAGAGGACCAAGGGAAAATGAATTAAGCTTCCTCATGTTAGTAGCTCTAGTGACAACTCTGGGGTCTAGCACAGATGGGAACAAGCCCCTACTGAAGTGCAGATGATGCCTCTGTGATGTGGTCTTTAAATGCATTACACAATCATTACAGCCCTTAATTTTTCTTCCAATACAACATATGTGAATCTTTTGTGTATTCTCAGTGGTCTAAGAAAAACTATACTCACCTGATAGACTTAATGCAGAAGTCCTCCACAGAGGAGGAAACTTGTTCTCTTCTGTACAGAACAACAAATTTACAGAAGAATGTTATTCTTCAGAAAAGTAATAATTTAAGAATAAATGTGGAGAATACTGGTCTTTCTTGAACAGACCTGTTTTCAGTTATCTTGGCTAAAATCCAACTAATTTAATTTGTAATTTTTTTTTTTTGCTCAAGTAATGTAAGATGGAATGCTAAAATATCCATACTTTACTTAAAATCCACTTCTCATTGATAAATACCATGATGAGTGTAAAATGATAAAATCAATATGGGTTCAAAGAAATGTATCCATAAATGCCTAGATTGCAGCAAACAAAACAGATAAAATACATATTTTTGTTTAATTTCTGCTGATTTTCTCCTACAGATTTGCAGATAATAACATTATTTCATTTTTAATGTAAGTTTTCTGCATATTATGTTTTATACATGCAAGATTATGTGGCAAGAGGAGGCCACGCAGCATGTAGCTCTGCACAGACCACAGGGCTGGTCTGCAGGAAGAATGGGCCCTCAGAAGCTGATGTTCTGAATCATCAGTTGTACTGAAAATTGAAGCACAACATGTATGTTGTTATATAGCTACACTAACAAAACCTTGCATTTCATTACTACCTCTGCCTTTCTATCATAATATGTACTTTGTCTTTTCTTTTTATAATTCTGGTTAAATACACTGTTTAATGTATTTAAATACCTTTTGCAAGGCTTTATCTTTACCTTATTATTCTGCTCCTACTCCTTCTATCACCAAACAAAATAAATCCTTTTTTCCTTTTTACCAATTTGTCTTTTCATACCCACTACAATTTTGAAGGTAGTTTTACTCTAAGAGTCCTGGGATGTTGTTTGCAACCTTTTCTTCTTTGCTTAGCCTGCAAATTCCAGATAGAGTTTGCTCTTTTGAATTAATGTGCACGGCTCTTCTATATTAAAGTCCTTAAACTCTCAATCCAGTCATTGTCTCTAATTGGTTCTCAGAATTTCTCTAAAGTTTGCCCTTTCAAAATCAAAATCCTTACTTACAGACACACTTTTGTTTATCCTAATGTTTCATTTAAACTGGATCAGCTCGGGATCATTAGATTCAAGGCTGTTTTCTGCAGAAGGCTCTTTTATAATGTGGCTCTTATGTTGTCATGTACTTCATATTACATCCATGTCTCATAATTTCTATTAAAAATAGTTATTGAAGGTACAGGACAACTACTCAGCAAAGGAAATGTAGATATTAATATATTATACGCCATAAAGCCTCATCTAAAACCAATGGTACTAAAATTGCAAGTTCAAGCATTCCAAAACAGGAATTACGATGCAAAATCTAAATTATCCTGACAATTAATTATACCCATTTTATATGTACATGATGTTAAGGTATTTAGTTATGTGATGAAATCTCACTTACATTTTCCACAGGATTTCTCCCTCAGGTGGTGCACAGAAAGCATGAAGATGAAGCCATCTTCTTCTATGGAAATGTATACACCTCAATTTTGAAAGAGCTGAATCCTCCACCAAAATCTTTACACAATTGTATCACATGAATGGCAGAAATACTGTATTCCAAGAGACTGATTCATTTCTCAGATTCAACCATAGCAGTGTATATCTTTGTCACATCAGGACTGAATCCTCCTGGGTTCAGCAGGAAACAACATGCAAAGTACAACTAATTAAATATATCCACTTTGGTGCAGCAAATTAGCATGAAAATGCCATTCTAATATTTGTCAAAGTAGACATATAGGTGCCTCATTCAAAACTCTAGCCTCACAGGCAGTTTTGAGCTACACTGGTAGATGTTTCTCATGGCAACTAAGGACCATACAGACCATTACAGCTCAAGTTTCTATTTAATTAGGACAGTCTCCCTACCATTTCTTTTATCTCAAAATGAAAGCATATTCCAAATACTCTGAATGCAACTCTTGAAAACTTCCTTCAATGGTGACAAAATGATACCATTATCTAGCAGTGGCATAGATTTTTCATCTGTCAATTACCAGTAAGTTTTTGGAGATGGGAAGACTTAGGCAATATAAAATAAAATGATATGGCTGCATGTGTAATAAATACACTACTCAAATTTGATTACTCTTAAAAAAAAAAATCTTTCCTTAGATGGAAATAAAGAAGCAATCTTTTTCTTTTATAGTCTGATCCTACCACTCACTTTCACATGGACTAGGTTTATTTTTAAATAGCTATGTGAATTAGGTTAGTGGGGGTAATTTGCACAGTTCTGAGAAAAGAATCTTTTGTAAAATCAATGGGCTTTTAGGATGGTTAAAGTCTTCAAAACTGTTATACAGTACTTCATCACAATGTCATTTTTCACTAGGAAATGACCTTGCTTCTTCAAAGTAATGAAATTGTATTTTAAGAGGGTGAACAATCTCACCCTTGTGATGATAAGATTATAAGGAAGGTGGGCAAATTCCATAATTAAAGAGTTCTCAAAAACTATAGGGGTTTACTACTCTTAAAACACAGAAGTTGCATTCACTTTTGTTATTTTGTCAGGAATGCCCTGGGCTAGGAGGACTGAAGTGAAAAAGAAGACTTGATGTAATTTCTAATAAACAGAAAATATTTTTTTTTGTTTAATTAGTAAAAATTACGTACCATTCTTTGTATCCTGCCTTACAGAGCAACAGAGAAACTACAGTGTTTTCTCATTGTTTTATTTCTAATGGCCATGAAATACTATATTTTAAGAAAGTCACAATCTGCTTTTTCTTTTTCCTTTTTTTTTTCACAGTTACCATGACAACTATAGAATTTTGGCAGGGATAAAAGATTTGACAAGCGCATTATCTTTCTTCTTTTGCAGTCTTTATGGCAACATAGATGATCAGACAGGCTTTATTAAATAAAGTTGAGCATCATGCAAGTGTGAGAGCTAAAAAAATGACTTGAGGAGGTCAAGAAAAATAGTATTTCTTTTTTCTTCAGACCATGATATAAAACAACCCAGGAATTTGTCATTGCAGTAACAAACGTTAAAACTGTGATCTGTTTTTTTTTTTTTTTCTGGAGTGGAGAAAAGGATATTTTCAGCTAGGGTGAATGGACTTGATACAAGTGGGAAAAGGTGTGCAAAGAACAGCTCGACATCAAGACCCACTTAATATCAGTCCAGTTTCTCAATTAAATTAGAGAAGTTTAAAGAGTAGTACAAAAAAGCAAACATTCTCTGGGGATCCACATCTTGCTCCAGATCACTGAGACATCAGAGACATGCACCCATGCAACAACTGGTTTTGGCACATTTGGAACACTGCCCTTTTTTTTCCTGTATCAAAAGCTCTCCTTAGAAACACAAACAGGAAATGCTTTAATGTAAGTATCAAATTGCTTCACTTTTTATTTTCAAAGCATTCTTCATCTGAGATAATTTTAATTAATTTTTTTTTAAATTTTATTTGAAAAATCTTTTCCAAATATTTCCATTCTGTATTAAAAACATGTTTTCAATGGCAAACATTGAGATAGAAGAATTCTGATCAGTTCAGTTGACTACAAATAACTATTTGGGTTCGCTATTTAACTTGTGTATGGAGTGGCATCAATTGTGCACAAAATTTAAGTATATTGGAATGTATATTGTGGGAAAGCCATCACACTGTAACATTATTTCACTATTAAGCTCCGACTGCTACGAACTCTGAACTAAATTTTTAGAGTTTTTGTGAAAAAAATAGAGTTTTTTTTCTCTTATCCAAGAGAAAATGTGCAGTTCCTATAGCTACTAGTTCTTGCTAGTGAGGACCCGATGAGTATCCAATATCATAAATACATAAACTGATACTGGGCAAGTTGCCAAACTTCATCTGCTCAGTGACATTTGTAAAGACAGATCAGACAAATCAAATGTGTTGCTTAAGATGCACAGTTCAACATTAGCTTTGGAGGTAATCAGAAGGAATTCTGCTTACTCATGTAGGGGATAGATTAGTCCGCATTTTGATAGACACATTTTCCTTGTCTAGTTAAACCATAATTAATTCTTTTAGCCAAATTATACCATCATGGCCTGGATGGCTGGACAACTAGATGGTAAAAAGCTAGTTGCATGGGCAGAGTCAGAGAGTGGTGGCTGTTGTGCAGGACTCTACGTGGACGCCTGTGACAAGTGGATACCACTGGGACCTGTCAGATTCAACATCTTTATCAAGGACCCGGAGGTGGCAATGGAGTGCACTCTCATCAAGTTTGCAGATGACTTCAAGTTAGGGAGAAGAGTAAATATGCTGGAGGGCACGGCTGCCGTCCAAAGGGACCCAGGCAGGCTGGAGGAAGGAGCTAACATGAACCTCATGAAATACAACAAGAACTGCACCTGAAAAAGAAGAAAAAAAGAAGAATCCCATGTTGAGGACTGATGGCATCATATTTGCAGACATGGGAAGGCAGATATTAGTAGGGCTATCCCCTTTTGTGTTGTCTGGGTGGTCATATCCTTCTAAGCTTTGGTATCACAGGGAGTGATATAGCTGTCACCAGCCTCTCTTCTCTTCCGAGTTGAGGAACAGCACTATTCTGATATTTATTGCCAAGTGACCAGAGGGAAACAAAGCAACTTACCTAGGGTCATTCACTACTCTCCTGAGTTTCCACATATGTGTCTGTCTGCACATGCAAAAGCACAGGTACATACTTAACTGTTTTTAGTACAATTAATAAAAGATTAGGTATAAAGGCAAATATATTGCTATGGATTTTAATTCTATTCATTTTAAAATTAATTAACCTTGAAGAGAGAACTGTGAACAATAGAAGTCTGAACTATTCTGTATTTTAAATCTTATCATTTGCAACACAGAGCAGGAAAATCCATAAAAACAAATTTGCAGGTTCAGCTTCTTCTTAATTGTTGTCATTTTTCATTCTATCACTTTTGCTGTTATTTTAGGTTGAAGGACACAGTGCATAAACAACAATCGCTCGAGCACATCAAAAGGTTTCAGCTTAAATTAAGGGAACACAGAATGTTTTTATATGCCATGCCTTACCTTTAGGAATTTTTTTTTTGTACAAAAAATGTTATTGTAGACATTGAACAGGAATATTAAGACTTCATAGTTATTAGCTAGATAAGTTTATAAAAGATCAATTCATTATGTTCTAGTTCTGTTATTCTGAATGCTGTTTTCTTAAATATTTTGCAAATAAATCTTAAAGATTATATGATATTAAAATTATGCAGTGATGTGAGTTGAGAAGAACTGATAAGCGTTGTGTAACAGGCTGGATATTTGCTTAAGATTGAGGATAATGAAAAAGAATTGTTACAATTGTGTCACATGTTCCTTTCAGACTCCACACACATTGGTTAACTCTTTGTACAGCCTAGCCCAAGAGTGCCTTCACCTTGATAGGTCTGCCTCTCCTTGGCAAAAGCAACAATGGCAAGCATGGCAGCAAATTAAATTAATAAAAGCATGAAAACACTTTTCATACACATATACAAGGCAAATTTGACATTGTCTTTTGAGGTGTTTACAAATCTGATTGGCAAAGACAATGTCAAAAGTGTGTCACTTAGCTTATTATTATGTGACTTCGTAACTAAAATTTTACATTTAGCAACAATCAATGTAAAACATTTGCATTATCCAGATCTGAAAAAAAAAATCTTGGTAACTATACCATCTCCAAAACTAATCACAAATGGGAAATTGAAACAGAAATTAATGAGTTCAGTGCTATCTGTTCTTAACTCAGTGTTATTTAGTTTATGTATTGGTAACCTAGAAACAAATAACAAAATCACTTCTTATGGAGTTTTTTATGATTATTGTCTTAAGTTCTTCTTATGATTATTGACTTAAGTGATAAATAATATATAGAGAATTCTGAATCACTCAGTAATCTGAATTCATTTTTAAACATCATGCATTGTAAAGCTGCCATATGCAAGACCGGACATCTAGGAACACAGAAAGTAGGTCACATTCACAAGACATGAAAATGTTTATTGGAAAGCCTGTATCTAGGAAAGCCTTTGGGGTCTGAGATCAACCAACTGAACATGAGCTCCCAGTGTAATACAGTGACTAAGACTAATGTAGTTCTTAAGTATACAAGTTGAAGACAAATAAGACAGACTATAGATTTCATATTACATCTGGATACAGTATTATTGACACCAATACTAGAATGTCATGTCCAATCCTAAAGTATACACCTCAAGGTTGGAAAGTTTCTGAAAAAAAAAACCAAAACCAACAGGTTTACAAAGACTATAATATAGCAAAACTTCACAAAGAAATCTCAGCCTGGTTAATTTATAAAAGAAGTTAATCGTGGTCTGCAAGTAACCTCCTTTTATATCCCAGATTTATCTTCAGATGGATCTCGATCTGTCTTCAGGTGGATTTCAACATGAAAGGCAGTCTTCGTCTAGCCAAAAGGTGGAAAAAAGTTCAATGTCTAAACATTAATAAACACTGCAGTCAGGCTAGAAATAAGGTACACATTTTTAAAGTAAGACAACCACAGAAAATCTTCCCCAAAGATGTGTTAGTTTCTACACTGCTTTCTCTCCTGATATAAAGAGTGGGTGCCTATTTAAAAACATGCTCTAGTTCAATCAGAAGATAAGAATGCGATATACAAACCACAGGACAAAGAAATATAGTTTGTTTGAAACAATAAATCAGACCAAGTGACTGGAGTGACAAGAGGCAGCTGGGAACATGCCAGTAAGATACATTTTTTGGGGGGAAAACTTATTTTTGCAAACTAGTTGAAGACACAGAGTTGGAGTGAGTGAGGCCTTGGCTTTACCCTATTCTATGTGACCCTGAAGAAGATGAGAGTCCCTAGGAGGAAATAAGTACTTTCATTCAGTTAATAGCATTGTTTGCCTCTGACCTTTCTTATGGGTATCTCATGTTCAATATGTTCATAATTTGTCCCATTTTGTCTCCTTTCTTCATTGTGGACGAAAACTCATTCAGGAGTATAATTTGGGCACTATCTTCGATTCTAAGGCTTTGATCTCCACATCGTGAAAATCGGTTTGTTTAGATCTGCATTCTTTGGCATAATATTTCTAATATTCAGTTCTTTCTATCCATTCATGCAGCTAAACTCTTATCATTTTCCATCCTAAGCACTGTGACTTCTTTTCTCTGCTCTTTATATAATAGCAAATTTTCATTTGTCAACAACAGAGCAAAGGGTGCTTTCCCAGCCTTCTGTTTTAGTAGTCTCTTCTCTCTTTGTATTTCTGAATTTGTTTCTCTTCCGCACTGCACTAAGCCACAGAACATTAAATTCTAGTTCAACACTAAAAAATCCAATCCTTTTTCCAGTCAAATAATGACGTTAGCATTTATTTTTCATTACTTACACTTTAAAATAAGCACCTTCATGCTTTCTGTTATGTTTCTTCTTGTGTTAGGGGAGAGTGCCCAGTGAATCTCTCTAAAGCTATCTTGTCATTTTGCTTCAAAATCCTCCTCGGACCTCACTGCTCTTGTGTTTCTTACACATGCAATGAGGCCTACCACATTGTTCAAAATTACCTAATTGGTTTCCTGCATTTCCCCAGCAATCTTTGGATAGACATCTGTTGTCTCTTGCTTTACACACAGATGATGAGATTTTTGGAACAAGTGAACCATTATTTCATTCTGCCTTCCACTGTGCCTGCTAATATTCTTAATACCTACTACCAATTTCCCTTGCACAAGAGAAAGCAGTGACTCAGAAAACTCCTATTGATTTGCTCCTGGGACAAAGTATTATTATAAGGACTGCAATTCTACACCTACAAATGAAGAATTTCAGCTACACGAGACAGAGATGGATTTCTGGATTTTACTCACAGGCTTGAGTAAGGACTATGCAAAATCCTATTTCTCAAAAAGAGTTTAAGAAGGTCATTAACTTCGGGGATCTCATGTGGAAGGAATGCTACAGGTCACCTATAAGAGCCCAGGGAATAAAAGAAAAAAGAGTTACTGCAGTTACTATGCAGCCCTTATCACAGTGAATGGAGTTGTATTTGATCCTTCAAGAAACGTTCAAAGCCATAAGAAAGTCTATTTCATTCTTGAATTCTCCAGCCTGTTGAGGTCCCTCTGGATGGCAACACAATCCACTGGCATATCAGCCATTTCTCTCTGTTTTGTATCATCAGCAAAATTCCTGAGGGTACACTCTGCCCCATCAACCAAGTCATTAATGAAGATGTTAAACAGGATCAGACTCAGTTTGACCTCTGGGGCAAACTGCTGGTCACTGGCTTCCAAGTAGACTTTGCACTGCTGATCACTACCCTCTGGGCCTGGCCATTCAGTTAGTTTTCCATCCTCCTCACTGTCTCCTCATCCAGCCCATACATCAATAGCTTCTCTATGAGGATCATGTAGGAGACACTGTCAAAGGTCCTAATGAAGTCCAGATAGACAACATCTACAGCTCTCCCCTCATCTACCAGGCCAGTTACTGAATCATAGAAATTTACCAGATTGGTCAAGCAAGACTTCCCATTGGTGTAGCCATGCTGACTATTCTTGATGATTGCCTGTGCCCTGCTGTGTTGTCCCTATAGCCAATAGCGGGGGTGGTTGAAGTCCCTCACGAGGACCAGGGCCTGTGAACCTGAGGCTGCTCCCATCTGTCTGTAGAGGGCATCACCCATTTCTTCTTACTGGCCGGGTGGCCTATAGCAGACACCCACTACAATGTCACCTTTACCTGTCCTCTCTTTACTCCTAACCCTTGCGCTCAGTTGGCTCCTCATCCTTCCCCAAGCAGAGCTCTGGCATTCCAGCTGCTCTCTCACGTAAAGGGCAACTCCCCCTCTTCATTTTCCCATCCCATCCTTGCTAAAGGGCCTGTATCCTTCCATTGCAACACTCCAGCCGTGTTTCTGTGATTCCAACAAGACTGCGGCCCTGCAGTTGCACACAGATCTCTGCCTCATCCTGTTTATCCCCCATGCTGCCTCCATCAGTATGAAGGCACTTTGAAGAAGCACCCCAGCATCTTGCGTTCCTGAAAAGGGTTTGGAGGATTGTACTGTACACAGAGTTATAATAATTTTTGACATGTATAACATAATTAAAGCTGAAGGGAATTGAGTAAACAATGGTACATTAGGGTGATTAAATATAACAAGTTAAATAAGAGAGCTAAATACAGTGGTTTGCATGAAAACAATAAATATTTTTAAGATTAAAAATATCTCCTTTATTTGTTTACCTGAAATTAGAACCTAATGTTGGCAATTCATTTGGAATCAGAAGTAGTTACTTAAGATGCAGTCAGCTTAATTCAAAATCGATGAAAATCGACTCATTTGACAAAAATAAATCAGCACAACGCCCAGTGGCTCTCACCGCACAACACCAGCATGTGGCGCTGTCTCCTGTAAAAAACCAGCCCCGACTTTGGCAAAGCCGGTCTTCAAAAAAGCTTCTTTGCACATCGTCCGACTGCTCTGAAGCACGGGCAGGATAACAATCCCTGTGTTTTTCATATAAGATCACTGTTCTGCATTTGGAAGGATTTATTGGTACTAATTCCGCTATTTCTAACACTAAAAGATTATTTAGTTTCATTTATTGACAAAAAAAGTGACTAAAATATATGAATGTGTCTGTTGTTTATTTATGTGGTTACAGATCATGAGTAGCTTTAAAGATTGCTTGGTTTGTATTCAATATAATTTATTTCCAAATTTCTGTATTTTGTAACTAATGTATTAACTTCTTTAAATGAGTGTATTTACAAACTTGTGTATCTTGTCTTTCACTCTGTCGGATATTTAGCCCATAGTGGGTTTTAATTACCTACTAAATTCTTGAGCTACCGAGCCTGTTTCTTAATCTCCGTGTAAGGAAACAGGACCTGTGTGAATACAGTTTTACTGGAACTGAACAGCCAGTCTTTTGTGTGCTAACCAAGTCAGCCCTCACTAAAAAGGAATTCACAGACTACGCGGATGATCTCTGTAACCATGACCTTTCAAACAAAAGGGACTGGGTAAACTGTGTATTCACAAACTTTTTAATTATTAAGGGCTCTGTGCCCTTTGCTACTAGACTTTATAAACCAAAAGAAAAAAGATTCATACCCTTTTACTTGAAGGTGGGGTTTATAATACAGAACATAGATTGCTTTAGTATTAACGTGGAGGGATATATCTGTAGAACCATCTGCCCTCTCTCAATTTGCATCTGATTTACAGATAGTTACATATTTTTTTCAGGCAGTTCTTATTATCTGCTAAAATATGGTGAAAGTTGAAAGCATTTGGTGTACCTGTAAACACTATGAATCACTGAAGCAATTTTCTTGTCCTGTCCTGACTCAAGGCAAAAATTTTTAGTCAAGGCTTAAGAAAACCCATTTGAAAGTTAGTCAGTTGGAAACTGGAAAGTCTCAAACATAATATCAAGGCCTGAATGGGCTCACCACTATTTGTCACAATATTGCTAAGACTGTGCATTTATTTCTGTGCTGTTGTATAATGTGTTTGTTTTTTTCTTTTTCAATATAGAGATGCTGGATTAAGCAAAGTTCATCAGCTCTTGTCAGCAGAGCCCTAACTGGTTCTCAAGCAGTGAGAAATCAGTCAGAATCGGGACCAGCATTTCGGAGCCACTTAGGACCTCTGCTCGCCGCAAGAGCTAGGTAGTCGCTCCAGCTCCAAACACGGAGAAGACTTCTGGAGGTGTAGCTGAGACGGTCTTCCTTGCCCAACCAGGGCACTTCCAACATAGCCAGCGGAGAACGCTTACACAGTGCAAGCAGCGAGGCAACTTCTGTGCCAGGACGTGGCAGGTGACCTTGTCTTCTGGCAACTGTGCTCCCTCAAGCATCCAAGGACGAAAACTGTCATCTCAATTTGTTAACACTCGCAGGAGTGAATCTAGCCTACTGGCTGCTTTCAAGTGAAGATTTCAGGTCAGCTGACAAGAGACATTGTAAGGTGCAGAGTAATATCTGAACTGAAAGTTGTCTCGCTTCCTATTACATTTGTACATTACCAATACTTGTGACAAGAACTCTCTTCTCTTT
Organism: Chlamydotis macqueenii; assembly: GCF_036417535.1. Lineage (NCBI taxonomy): Eukaryota > Metazoa > Chordata > Aves > Otidiformes > Otididae > Chlamydotis > Chlamydotis macqueenii. The sequence goes on from NC_141556.1 coordinate 138,190,798, forward strand.
TTAATCTGTGCCTTTTGTGGTGAGCTAGTAAAATTATAGCTAGACTCTAATGCTAGAATTTAACTACTGATTTATTAGTTTGGATTTAACGTACCTTTTTGTACTTTGATTTTCTGACATATATGGGTGTATGGAAGGTGTACGCATACAGTCTGGTAAGAATAATGACATTGGGGAATATGCTTTATTTCACATCTCTGTACATAAGAACACCCATAAAGAGAGGAATTATAGCCATGTAAAATTAGTACCAGCAAGACTGGTCGAAGACCTTGCTGTCTTTTGATGAGATTTTAGGTGATGAGCACTTTCGTAATGAGCACTCATTACTTTCGTCATGAGCACTTAACTTGTGCTAAAACTTGTTCCAGTAAAAAAAGACTCCTGCAGTCTGTTTAATACAGGGTTTGATAACCACATTAAACGGCTACTAATCTACCATTAACTGCCGAAATGGCCCAAAGACTACATATTTCAGCTCATACAGCCTTGGGATTTTCAAGTTCAGGAGGTTCAGTCTTGCTCTTCCTGGTAGCACATACTTGCAACGGGAGGGGTCCGTATAGCGTACGCAAGGGGAGGAATGTAGGACGCAACCTCTGCGCTACACACTGCGGCGTGCGCTCCCAGTCCAGGCACCGATGGCGAGGGGAGAAAGGCCGTCAAGTTGCCGTCCGCTCTGCGGTAGTGGCCATTTTAAAGCTCAAGGCGCTGTTTTAATTTTGCAGCAATTACCCAGAGGTATTTGGACGAATGAGTTGTAGATTTTCGTTCTTAAATAACTCTTCAGAGGAGCCTTCGCGGGTGTCACCTTGCGACAAACGCTCACCGCAGTGCTTCGCTGTATGAAACACTTTCAAAAAGCAATTGCCTTGCCTCCCCCGTCCTTTTTAGGAGAAATAAAAGGGACTAACGCAGGCAAGGCTGTAAGGACCAGCGGCTTAGGAGGGCTGCTGACAGGCGAAGCCACGGCCGGGCCGCTCCCCTCCGGCAGCGCGGTGCGGCAGCGCCGGGCCGGGCCGGGCCGGGCCAGACCGCCGCGCCCGGCCCTGCGCGGCCAGCGGGCCCACACCCACCCCACGGAGGCCAGCCCCACGCTGGTGGCCGGTTACCCCCGGCGCCCAGCAATGCATCAGCGGGCCGCCACCCCACCCCGCGTCTCTCTGTAAGTGTGTGAGGGCAGGGCGGGCGGCTCCGCGGGCCGCTGCCCGCCCCGGTGCCCCACAGGTGGCGGCGGTGGCTACGGGTAACCCGGCTGCCCAGCGACGGCCCGACCCGGCCCGGCCCGGCCGACCTGCCCGCGGCCACACGGCCGGCCCGCCCGCCCCGCCACTGGCGCTGGGCGCAGCCAATGGCGCGGCCGCTGTCAGCCTCGGCCCGCCCGCCGCCGGGCGGGGGAGGAGGGCTGTGAGCCCGGGCGGGGGTGAGGAGAGTTGAGCGATTGAACTTTCTTGTGTAGTTTCTGCGGCGCGGAGGTGTCTGACCCCAGCGCAGCCCGGCACCAGCCCACCGACCGGCACCTCACCCCGGCGCCTGCCGCCCCCCTCGCCCTGCCCTCCTCTCCCGCAGAGCGATGGTGCGGAGGGCGCCCGGCGCGTCCCTCGCCCTGCTCCTCTGGGTAACGGCCGCCTGCGGCAGCCCCGCCGGGCCGGGGGCCGGCACCGCCGCTGCCTCCCGGAGGCAGGACGAGGCTTTCTCCGCCGCCAGATGCACCTCCAGGTGCCTGAGCCTCCAGATCACCCGCATCTCCGCCTTCTTCAAGCATTTCCAGGTAGGGGCACGGCGCCGCGCAGGGAAGCCCCGCCGCCCGGTCCGCCCGGCGGGTGGGCGTCCCTTGGTACCGGCACCAAGGACGGCGGGGTGGTGGGGCGCTTCTTGGCCAACTCGGGGGGCGGTTTCTCCCGGGGGATGACGGGCGTGCCGCGGGTGGAGGGCAGGTGAGCTACGGCCCGGCGGCAGCGCCCCGGACCCGGTCGGCGTGTCCGGTCGGCGGGGTGGTGGGGGCTCCCGGCCCCGCGCGCCGCGCCCCCGCCACACGCTTGTCAGCTGCGGGGCGAGGCGGGGGAAACCGCTCTGCCCCGGGCTCCTCGCAAGGTGCTCGGCGCTGCCCCCGGTGATCTGCGGGGCCGTGGGGCGGGTGGGGCCGGCGCGGTGCGGTGCGGTGCGGTGCTCCCGGGCCGGGGGGGCCGTTGCCGCTCCCTTCCCAGCGGCGGGAGGTGCTGGGGCGATCCCGCGGGGCCGCGCCTGCCCGCGGGCCGGGCGAGCCCTGCGCTTCTCCATCCCAGTGGGAAAGTTCGGGCTTGGTTTTTAAGAGTGATGACCGGGACCGTGTAATAGTCGGTTCCGGTCTCCTGGAAGGTGAGGGTGGGAGCAAGACGGTTTGGTTGCTTTCTTTTTTTTTTTTTTTTCTTTTCTTTTTCCTGAATCAGAGACCTGTGGGGTGTAAAATTAACTGAGGGGAGAGCAAGCCTCGAAGGTGACGGCGCTGGCAGCAGGGCGGGAGGTGGTGGAGCAGCAGCGGGCACCTGCCCCTGCTTTCCTATCTTCCAGTTACCCCTTCCCCTTCTCCCTTCCCCACCTGTTCTACACGGTGCGAGTCTTCAACCGAGCCGACGCCGCCCGCCCCACGGCCCCGCAGATCACCGGGGGCAGCGCCGCTGAACTGCCAGTCCTTCCTCCTCCCGAGCCCCCTTTAGAGAGGGAGCCAGCCAGGTGGGAAGGGGAGCAATGTTTTGGGTAAAGCAGCGCTCAGGGCTAAGGTGGCGGCACAAAGGCTGGTTTGAGAGTGATTTAGGGATAGCTGGATTTTTTAAAGAAGAAGTCGGTGCGAAAGGAAAGCTTTTAGTGTGTTCGTTTCAACGGCAGCAGGAGGGGTTCGGTGCCTGTAACCGGGTTTCAGCTACAGCGGCCGGGGATGCGCCCTGGAAGCCGGTGGGGAAGGGGCTGCCCTGCCCTCCCCTCCCCTGCCCTCCCCACTCCGGGCGAGGCTTCTCCCGCAGCCGCGCTGGGGCCGGGGCCAGCGGAGCCCTCGCTGCCGGCGGGGTCTCGGCTTGACGGGGCAGCTTGAGAGGAGGGGAGCCGTTAACATAGCTCCTTATCTTGGGGAGGGATTAGCATTTTTTTATTGCTTTGTCAGGGCGGCTGTAACTCACTTGTTTTACAGTTTCAGTGGCTAAGGAGACAGTTTAGATCAAGCCAATTCTCGTTGAAAAGCTCTTTTTTTTTTTTTTTTTTTTTGGTATGTGTGTGTGTTTTCTTGGCAAGATTTCTTTTCCAATGTAAAACTGCTGACAGAATGTACATTGTCGAACAATAGTGATTACATTTTAATTAGCCAGAGTGAAATAAGCTGCAAATTACTCAGTTAGGACTTGATAACTGGCTGGGGTTTTTGTTTTTGTTTTTGTTTTTGTTTTTTTTTTGTAATTAGTTGAAAATCTCGGAGTTTTAACCCCAACCTGCTAAAGCACACGGTAATTTATCTAAATTACCAGGGATCAAACTCCCGCTAGACATGAAACGACTGTAATGTTTGGAAGATAAAGTGCTTTGGTTCATAAAAGTTGAGCTTTCCATTGTCTTTTAATGAGGGAAAGGAGGAGAGTTTTAGAGTACAGCAAGCATCCAGTGTTCTCACAGCAGACTACTAATACACAGTGGACTGTAGGACATGCAGGTCTGGGCCACATTATTCCATGAGGGCTAGAGGATACGATGCTCCTTTCATCCCCCTTCTTCTCCCTCCTTCTGAACATCCACCCCCCCAACCCCCGCTTTCATCTCAACTGGTAGCAATTTCTGGAGTTCTTTTCATTTCAGAGATGCCCACTTATCTTGTAATCTGATTCAACCTTTGAAGCGAACTAAACACTAGCTCGTCCCGATTGGAGCAGGAAGGAGCTCTAGTGTCTCCCAGTTAGGACAAGAATTGAAAGAAGACTGACCCACTCGTTTCTCAGCCCTGCTTTAGACACAGCCTCAGTGATGAGGGGCAGGAAGATAGTAGCTGGATGCTTCATGTGAGGCGGACTCCTCTATACTTCAGAGAGAGTTCATTTAATGTAGTTCATGGTACCAAAACTACATAATGAACAAGCTTTTACAGGGAGTGAGAGCTAAGCAGTATGAGCAGGAAATCAGAATTAATTCTATACCTGCTGACTCCCTTGTTTGAATGCCAACTAATATTTTTCAAATTTCCAAAATATTCACAAGAGATTTTCATTAGTTTTCCTCCACAGTGAATTTTCACCCATTTTTCTTTACCATCCCTATTTGTGAAAGGGTTGAGAGAGATTTTTTTTTTTTTTTTAAAAAAAAAAATCTATATGTTAATTTACTTTTGGGAAACAATTCGAAGCTTATTTTAAAGGTGCATTCTCAGTAGGAAATTGTTTTAGCCGATGCACAGGTCAAAGAATTTACCCTTTTTTTTTTTTTTTCCATATAGGCTGTTTATGTGGGCTAGAAGAAGAATTAGTCCCCTAAATCAAAAGTCTGTGATCTTTAGAATGCCTGTTGAACAGACACAGATGTCTGGTTTTTGCTATAAACTTCCCATGACCAGGAGTTTTCCAGTTTTGTGAGTGTTGGGGAATTCTACATAGAGGTTACACTAAAGAAGATTTGGGATTGCTATGAGAGACATCACACCACATGGGTCTGATAGCCCAATGAAATATGTATGTTTCATATCTACAGACCAACAAATTTCACACAAAACGTGCTGGCACAAAGTCCTTTCATAAAAAGCAAACAAACAGAAAATGTAAGCAGAATGGATCATAGTGGTTTCTTCTTTTATAGAACAGCATGTTAATGACATACTCATCCACAGTAGAGAATGATGTTCCATTACAAATGAAGGGACTTCAGTGTACCTCTTGTCTCTTCCTGGAGAGAAGCAGCAGCATTGAGCTTTACCTTGCTTTGGACTTCTGCAGATGAGAGAAAGCATTTTTATCCAAACTGTGGAGCTTGGGCCACTGGGTAGCATTCATTGACTTGTGACCAGAAAGAGTAGGGCAAAGAGATCATGTATCTCTAGTCTAATGTTCAGGGTACTCACCACTTTTAACTATTTTGGGTGTTGAGATGGCAGTTGACAATGACTATTGACAAACATGTATGAGGGTGTAATTGGAGTATTCACTGGAACCCATCCATGTTCCTGGGTGACTGCACTGACAAATAGAGTTCCTACTGCTATACTTTGTTTCTGGCAAAATTCTCTGTAAACCACCTGAAGAGGCGAGGATGATGAGTGTTCTTCCAGCAACCAAGAGCATGACAGTCAAGAGGCCAGCCTACAGTGAAGAAGACTTATATTTGAACCTGATAGTCCTCTATCATAATAAGTGTTGTACCCGTTTGGCTGTTGTCTAAAAGAGCATGCCTGTGTGTAAGTAAGCTGCTTTTATATAATGGGAAGGGTGATTCTTCCTCTCATTTGGAATGAAAGGAAGGGCTAAGGTGCCTGGCTGCACAAGGATCATCAAGGCAGTGAATCCTGTGTGGAAGAAGGCATGCTGTTTTAGGAACCGAGGTTGTAAAGAAGGGTGATGTCTTTGGATACATTCTTTCCCTCAACATTTTCTTACTAAGACAGTTACCTTCTCAGTGTTTTAGCTGATCATAGAATCATAGAATAGTTAGGGTTGGAAGGGACCTTCAAAGGTCATCTAGTCCAACCCCCCTGCAAGGAGCAGGGACGTCTCCAATCAGATCAGGTTGCTCAGAGCCCTGTCCAACCTGGCCTTGAATGTTTCCAGGGATGGGGCGTCCACCGCCTCTCTGGGCAACCTGTTCCAGTGTTCCACCACCCTCATTGTGAAAAATTTCTTCCTTACGTCTAGTATAAATCTGCCTCCTTCTATTTGAAAACCATTACCCCTTGTCCTGTCACAACAGGCCCTGATAAAGAGTTTCTTGCTATCTTTCTTGTAAGCCCCCTTGAGGTACTGGAAGACTACTATAAGGTCTCCCTGAAGCCTTCTCTTCCCCAGGCTGAATAGCCCCAACTCTCTCAGCCTAGGAGAGGTGCTCCAGCCCTCTGATCATCTTTGTGGCCCAAATTTGTCAGGCATGATTTGCCCTTAGTGAAGCCGTGTTGACTGTCACCAATCACCTCCTTATTTTCCCCTGTGCCTTAGTGTAGTTTCCAGGAGGATCTGCTCCTTTATATTGCTGGGCACAGAGGTGAGACTGACCGGCCTGTAGATGCCTGGGTCTTCCTTGTTTCTCTTTTTAAAAATGAGTTATGTTTCCCCTTTTCCAGTTGGTGGGAACCTCACCTGTCCACCATGACTTCTCAAATGTGATGGACAGTGGCTTGACAACTTCATCCGCCAGTTCCCTCAGGTCCCATGGATGCATCTTATCAGGTCCCATGGACTCGTGCACCTTCAGGTTCCTTAGATGGTCTTGAACCTGATCTTCTCCTATAGTGGGCAGTTCTTCGTTCTCCCAGTCCCTGCCTTTGCCTGCTGTGACTTGGGTGGTGTGGCTAGAGCACTCGTCGGTGAAGACTGAGGCAAGCTAACTGGTAATGAGGCTTGAATACTCAGAGTAGTTTAGCTAATGCTTTTCTGTATGACCTACCTTTTTAGTGGAGTGAGACTAAATTCCTTGCATTGCTGTCTATGGGTGTAGCCTTTCCCATCTGTGGTATTAGTTGTGGATGAACTCCTTCCATTTTGGGGGAGCAGACACAGCAGTGACCTTTAGTTGTTCTGTTTTCAAGTTGAGTGAAGACGTAGTTTGGATTTTAACCTCTACTGCCAGCCATCTGAGCCATGTTCAGAAAACAGCATGATTAATTTTTTCTTTGTGAATGAGAGCATGAACACCAGTGTAAGCACATAGGCTAAAGGTACAGCATAAAAATGTTATGGGGAGCAGTGTTTACTTGGACCTGTGAACTTACGGATCTTTTGTCTTAGTTGCCATCTGTTACAGACCTCTTGAGTGTCTTACCGCTTAATATGTGAGACTTGACCTGTTAGCTAAGATAGAGGAGGTGTCAGTCTTTTTTACTGGGTCAGAAGCTGAGGGGGTGGTAGAACATACCACAGGACAGAAGAATGGCAGCGGGAAGAGCTTTGGGGGTGGTTACCAGCTAGAATGACCGTGTTTGCTGTATGGAGTCGCCGGGATAGAGACAGGCCACAGCCACATGCTCACAGAGTCACAGAGTAGTTGAGGCTCCCGAGATACTGCTTTAAGCCCGTTCTCTTGGGTACTGTTTAAAAATGTACCAGCAACAGTGTGGATGAGCTTGGTCACATAGATGTTCTGTATTCATATCTACGCTAACTTATCTGGACAGTGGGTGAGTTTCAGTTGGACCTTTTGATACAGCGCTCAAATGGTAAGCCAGTTTTGTGATAACTGAGGGGAAATTATTGAGAGATTTCCCCTTATAAGTGTGATTTATTGTAAATCTAATAGTAACGTAGTAAAAATTAGTATTTAGGAATCAGTACTAAGCTCGATCAGCTAAGGCTTACTTAGAATTGTTTTTGAAAGGGTGGAAAAATGTTCTTTTAAGCCAATAGGTCTGTATGTTGCGTAATGTTCAATAGCTGTAAGAGGGACCAAAAAGGCCTTAAAAGTTTGGTATGATGATGATTGATAACTATACGGTGGTAGTACGTTGTTTTCACTGTTGTAGGTGGAGTGTTGCCTGTCAGGACAGTTGAAGTTTTTGAGGAAAAACAGGCAATTGTTTTAAATAAATAATAAAAAGTTCTCAGATTTTATAACTGCAAGCAAATAGTGTGCAAGTGATTACCTCTAGATACCCAGTACCAGATTTTACCTATGAGTCAGGCAGCCAGTTGTCTACATGCCAGCACATCTGCCTTCAAATCGCTTGTAACTCCAAAGTGACTGCACCTGCAACAATCTGCAATCGATTCCAGATGGGAAAGCGGTAGGCCAGGCTGGAAGTCTAGGGTGCATGTGCCTCTTTGTGCTCTGCTGTAGAAAAAACGGAGATCATGAAGAAACCATTTATTGTAACTGTCTTGAGTGATTCTGAAACTGTAAATTACTTTTCATGAAGTCTTTTGAAAAGATATGTAGTACTTTTTTTTTTTTAATGAGATGTAGATATGTAATGTATTATTTCTGGAATGTTTCAGTTCCAATGGATAGGCTACTCAGGCACCGAGTTTGCTTAGGTCTTTTGGGACATGTTCGCAATCTTTTCTACACGTTACTAGTTAGGAAATGTGTGCCATCTGCTTGTGTTGCCATTTCAGTACTCATCTCCTTTCCAAAAATAGTTCTTGTGTTGAATAATTCTGACTTTCATATGTCTCATAAAGCACACTGCTGTTAATTTCTTTCCACAGACAAATTTAAACATTTGTCATTACTTTATGATTTTCTCAAAACTTGTTAAAATTCCCAATCATTCTTCTGCTTTTATTGTTCATAAGGCATATGATCTGGATAATTATTCTGGCATTTGCTGTGCTTTTATTATTAAGATCTGCTGTTGTGGACAAAAGATGCACAGATCTTCTAACATGATCTTATGATCTGAAGATGAACGGTTTGTTTTGAATAATGATGCTTGCATCTAGTGAAAACACCTGCATTATTCACGGTATTGTGGAACTGAGCCACAGTTAGTCTTTGCAGTTGTATTCAGGTCTGGTATGAACCTCTCTGATTTCAGTGGGAGTTATGTTCGCTTTCTTATGAACTCAAATCTCTTTGGCATCAATGAAGACTTGCATAGTTGATGTGAGTGTAAGGGTTACGGAGCCTGGTCTTTGTTTTCTACAAGTTTTGATTTCTCAGATTTGAGACCTTGACCACTGCTTTCCCAAGCTGTGCCTGTTTGGCTGTGCTTCAAATGTAAGTTTGAAATACAAATTAAATAAACTGTATGAAAACGTAAATGAATGGTGAACAGTTGTATTGAACAATAAGAGTTGCCAAGATACTTTTCTCATATTTTAGTTGTGGATGCTTGGATATTAGAAAAAATATCTTTAGTCGAACTTGCTGTTATTCATGAAATTAAAATAGCTTTTAATTTGCTAGATGTGCCTGATAACAAATGCAATAAAATCAATAGCAATGTTGCTAATATGTTTTGATGCAGGTGTTTTATGTATAGAAAACATTGGCAAAGCATAGTTTTAATGTCACAGGGGTGTGTTGGGAAGCAGGAAGAGATGTTGCTTTTGAGAAGCATTAGGAAACTTCAGAAAGAAAAACACTGGGAGTTGTAAAATGTAAATCCTTTTTCCATTCAAACGTATATCCACTTACCACAGAGTGAAAGGGTGTAAGCTAGGTAACGTTCATATTAAAATTATTGTTAAAACATTGTTAATTGCCTGCATATCGGTTGTTTCTGTGACTAGCTAGTTCTTTGAACTGTATTTAAATGTATTTGGTTTAGTGAATGTCCTATAAGGAAAAAAAGCCCCGATACATTTCTGAGACAGCTTGAAAACCAGACTGATTTCCCAGATGCTGAACAGTTGTCATTTTGCAAAGGGCAAACGTCTTAAGAGTGCTGAATTTATGTGTGTCTACAAATGGAGATTGTTATTCACAAGCTGGTCTATATCTCCATTGGCTATTCTGTGTGAATTTTTGCTTTCTGTGATTATCTGGATTTGAGTACATATCTAACTTCTGTAAACAGAAAAAGAAAGTACTGTTATTTAGCATCCATATTTTTAAAGATGGAAAATATGGTTAATGACTGAGTATCAGGAATAGGATATAAGAAAGACACATTCATGATGACATTAAGTAGTGCCTAGCGAATGTAGATCTTGCCTAGGAGTTTACACCAAGAATCTTCATTTTTTTTAACCTTTCCCACAGCTGAGCCTTATAAGGCCTTATATTTCAAAAACCTTTGAAGTCCATGAAAAGCCTTCTGTTGATTTCAGCTGGACAAGGTCCATGTATGAACACTGGGTTCGTGCAGCCTTTTTCAACAAAGAAGAAGAGTGCTCTAAGCTTGGTATCCCAACTCCAGTTGTATCCCTTTTTTAGTCTTTTAATGTCCAAGAGATCACAGGACATGAAGACTGAGAACTGGGGATGTTGAAAGGTAGGTGGACCCTTTAAACTTGAAAGTGGAGTATGGTTCCTTTCATCTCTGATTAAAAAGAGCCACACATTTATTTTCATCCATCAAAAATAATATAAAATATCTCCAGATTCGGGGAACAACCCCTCCCAAATTTGATATCTAATTTCCTTTGTCTTCCTTGAACCATATTTTCACTGATTTCTCTCTGGACTGTCAAAGAGACATAACATCAAAATTATGTGAAAATATTAGTTTATGGAAAACGTAATACAGGAAAATACATGCATCTTTCACCAAAAAAGGCCTCCTATGGCTTATTATACCTTTATGGACACTGCATGTTTTGCTTTGCTTTTTTTCTTGGTTTGTATGTTACATCATAGTCCTTTAAAACAGAAGGACTTGACTCAAACTTGCAAAGGGAGTGACTGCCCTGGTAGCAGCTGAGATTCTTGACGGAGGCATGGCTCCAGAACTGGCAGGAGAAGCAAAAGAAGAAACAGAGAATCTCTGAAGAGAGAAGCTGGAGACAGATGACCTCCAGTAGGCACACACCAGGGAGGACAATGTTAGGAAAAGAAATTGTCTAGGAGTAGAGGGGGCTGTAGAATTTACTGTGACACTATTGAAGCTAAGGCTGGAAACAGAGAACAGACACAGTGGGTGTGGGCAGAGTTGTTTGTACATATTTTCTATTTCTGTTCTTTCTCATCTGCTTGAAGTTTTACCTGTTTTAAAAAGGTTAATTATTCTTGTTTGTAGTTTAGCAAAAATATGATTTGAAAATCCTTTTGTCTTCATTGGAAATTCCAGTTACAGGTAAAACCTCTAAGAAAGTTCACCACAAAGTTCTGGCTAATTCGTGGTCCTGTCTTACTTACCAATGAAGGCAAATAAACATTAAGTTTGTTCTAGACCAGAGGTGCTCAAGTGTTCAGCCTGTCCAGGTAATGCTACTGACCTGTGGCTGGCTTCTTTTTGGCTTGTTTTCATTAATTTATTTCCTAAAAGGAACTTGGGAATCTGATGGCAGTTTATGGGCTGAGTGTGTCCTGGTAGTGGCAGCTTGCTCCCCGTTTCTGTCTTTCCTAAAGATTTTAACCACCTTGATGAACTGTGAGAAAAGAGGGACAAAGGAACAGGCTGCTTTGGCTTTCAGAACAATTCCTGCTCCCTGAATATTATGAACTTACTCTCTGGAGATTTTTCAACCAGAAATATGTTCTAGTGGTGGCAGCCTGCTCTCTTGAGTCAATACTGTGATTTACGTGTATTCCGAATTAAACAGTAATTGCAATTCTTCAGGAAAAGCTTTGGATCTTATGCAAGTACTCTGCGCATTTTCGGATGTGCTAGATTTACTGTATTGCACATACATAGTAAAGTCTGGCCATGTGATGAGAGAAGAGCTGTACATATGTTTTATTCCCATATAGTAGAGAAAGTGAAGTGGCCTCCCCAGGCAGTATGTTGGGCACAGGCTACTACATGTAGCTTGTACTACATGATGTTACGTTTCAAGTCAGAAGTTTGACAAACTGCTGCCAATGTAATTTCGCAAGTGGTCACAACTCAAACTGCAAACCTCTCCAAGGCAGTGAAGACTTTAGGCTTTTTCTGCCTGTGAGGGTTGCGATCCAGTTGCCGTGGATCCTGTAATAAGATAATATGAGGGAAATAATAAGATTGCTTCAGGACAAATGTCTGATGTCCAGAGAGTCAGAGATTGAGGTTGATGGTGAAGAGTGGGTGAGAATAATGTGCTCATTTAATCCAATGCAAACATAGTTCAACCTTCCTTGCCGTTCTCATAAGAACTTATAAGCATTGTTCTATTTTTCTTTTTTATGGATTACTCTTTGAGGGAGTTATCTTCACATTAACTTATATTAAAAAAAAAAAAGAACACAAGTAATCAAGGTTCACATACATGAAAGTGATTTCTCATCTCATGTTGTGATTTAGGCCATAGTTCTGGGACTATACATAATTTGTAGTTAATTGATTATGTTTTTTAACTGTTAATGATTTCTTTCTACTACTAATTCCAGTTAGGCCTCAGGGCATTTTTGGACCTAGACACCATAAATTAATTTCTTAACCTCACTTTCTGTAAGACTTTGGGTTTTGTTGGAGTTTAGTACATGGATGAACTGATAGGTGAGGCAGCAAATAGTTGAAAGCTGAGGAAAGGAAGATAACAACAACAAGAAGAAGAAGAATAAGAATAATGTGTCCTAATATAGTGACTGTCAATTTTTTTTTCAAAATTTGTGTTCCTACATAGAAACTAATTCAACAAGGTAGTTTTTTGTTTTTTTTTTCAGTTGGATGATGATTATACCTGCCTTGAAAACAGTGAAATCACATTACTTGCGTAACTACAGCTAGACAATAATGAATCACATTATTACCTGCCCCCATTTTTCTTAGTCAAAGAGTGTAAAATATGTTGACATTTGATTAGTATCTAGCATTTTTGTTAAGGGAACTGGAACTAGGAGAGCTTGAGGCTTTCTTTTGTTTGAGATTTCTTTCTATGCAATTATGAACTGAGAGATCATGAATTAGCCAAGCGTTGGTCAATCTGGAAGGGGCAGTAGGTGGAAGGAACGTTTGGGGTTAGACAAACTGACACAAAGAGGCAAAAATCATCCCATTAACGAGATGTGTGTCACTCTTAATATAGTACTTACTAGCAGCTACGGGACGTGTTTGTCAGAATAAATAAGGAAAGAAGATGCAGATTTTTGCAGCTAGCAGCTTATTGTTGGATTTTCCTTCAGTTTAAAAGTAGAACAATGTGAAAGACAGTAGGTTTTTGGTAAATTTCATGCATTTTCTATTCAATGGATCCTCATTGACCAAGTGAAGTAGGAATGCATTGGATGTTGCATATGCTGCATATTAGCTTATCATGTAAAAGATTTTGTTTAGTCATACAACCACACATATACACATTTGAGCACTGGAAAGCACCAAAGCTATAATTTTTGTGGCAATTAAATGTTTAACAGCAAATAATAAGTATTTCAAGCCTCCTTCCGGTGTTTAGAACCTTCCTTAAGCAGAAAAAAAAAGCAGTAATGTCGACTAACCTTGAAAGTTAAACCAAACCTCAGCCATTTTCTGAATTGTCGAAAGGAATGAACATTTAACATTTCCTAAAGAACATACTGGTTGCCTTTGTTTTGGTATAGAAAGCATGATTCATAGGTAGTTTTAACGACTGAAGAGCTTTACACATTAATGTAGTGTAAGCTTGTGGTTTTTTTTCTCTACCTGGAGGTCTTTCAGCCTGCTGACTAATACTTATCAGTTCTTCCATTTATATTATTAATAATTTAGTATAGGATTTTTCCGAAGACTTCACTGGTGGCTCGTATATCACTACAGTTGATAGTAATGGCTCCAGTGGTTTCAATGAGAATAAGCTTAGGCCAGTGCAAATGTACTGGAAATGTCTGTTCAGAATTTACAGATAAGAACAAGAACATTTCCAGTATGCTGTTTAAAGACAGTTAACTTGAATTTGTTAAATACCATCTTACTACATCTTGACATCATCCTTTAAAATTCAGAATGGTAGTGAATGATACTATGCCATTAGGAGAGAGTAAAACTGAATTGCCAGTTATTTGCCAGATGCAAAGCACCTTGACTTCAAATTAAGATATTTTTAGAAGAGATTCCTTCGGGTAGTAAGGGAAGGTAGAAGCAATTTTTGGTGTAACTGAAGCTGAGTACCATGAAATACAGTAAATAAATATTTTTTTTTTTTAATTAGATATTGCCTAGTTACTCATTGTTACTCTATGTATCCAGGTGCCCTCGGGGATTCCAAAGCATCCCTGTAAGTTTCATCAACAGGCATGGCTTATCTTCTTAATAATAGGAGCAGATGTAAAATTTTCATGCCCCTCAGATGCCTACTCATACTTAGTAGATCCATCTGGTATAGATCGAGCCTCAGTCAAGTTGTTCTCATCCATGACCTTCCCCCTGAGAAAGCAGATCAAGCAGAGCTCCGCAGTCCAATGAAAAAGAAACTTGAATATTCTAAACATATTTGTAGTATCACAACCCACTTCACTTCACTGTCTTTCTTAATTGCTTTACACAGGTGGGAAGGCTGGTAAAATGGAAGGAAACATTGTAATTGGGATAGAATTCCTGGAGCATGCCACCAGTATCTGAGACTTTCCAGAGAGGGAGCAACTGAAATATTTGTCAGTTCTTCAAAAATGGATGGTTTAAGAAAGAGAAATAAAATTTTAATATAAAAAGTCTGCTGATGGTACAAGATGTTGACAACTGGTCTTAACCTCTGTTGTCCACATTTTATGAGCTTAAGGATATATATTATCATGTTTTTCTTTTGTGGCTGTTAATTTAGATCAAAGATATAAAAGAAAATGCTAGACTTCAGAACCGGTGTGATCTTGCACTGGAATTTTATGAAAATTCCATATACAATTGTTCATATTAACTGGAGGCTTTAAAATACTGTGGCTTGGGTGGGGACTTAGTCTGAGCTTTGACATCTCTGATGTTACAAGCCTTTCAATAATTTCAGTGGAAATTAACCTGTCTTAATTTTTAACTCTCTCACCTGATGCCAGAAAGGTCAGAAACATGATGGACCTGTCAGGAAATGATGGCTCTGCCTAACAGCTATATCTCTGGTAACCAGACATGTTAATGACAAATGCTTCAGTCCTGCCTTGAAGAGGGGTTTATTTTCTTTGTATGGTATATCTTCATTAGCTAGTTATCAGACTGCATTCTAGAAAGCTGGCACATGAAAGGCTTTTTTGTTTGTGGAAAGTTTTATGACAATATGATGAAGAAACATAAATCTTACACTGAAGATTGTTACTGTAGAAAGATCCAGTTAATATCCCTGTAGGCCAAACTGTATAAGTAGTTTTAGTATGTTATATCTTTCTCAAATAATAGAATTTCATGTTGATTTCCTCTTCCTCTCATCTGCCCTTTCACAGTCTTGGGCTGGTTGCAGGGTGGTCTAGAAGAGTGGACTGCAGCAGTTGTCCCATGTAATATATGTTTCTTGTGGCATACAGTTCTTAACAAACTGGAAAAAGCTCTTAAGAGAACTGGAATAAATGGGTTGTGTCTATTGTAACCTGCATTTAAAGGGTAGCTCTTCTCTCAGCAATTTTCTATCGATGTTGCAGGGCCAAAGGATCCCGACTAGGATCAGGTTAGCAGGCATGTTAAATTTCAAGAGAAAAGGGAAAGACTCTCCCACCCTTCTATGTGCTCCTTCACTTGATGCCTGTTTTTCATCCATTGTCAACACAATGTCATTGCAACCTTTGCTGTTCCAGGAGCTGTTGCAGTTCCTTAAAATAGGATAGGAATAAAAATGTGGTCTGTAGACAAATATGAACAGGGTTTACAGATCTGGGACCTGGGGAAAGAGAGCAGTATTGAGCTGGTCAGGAGAAAGGGGCCACGACTTGCTCTTTGTTACGTATCTTAGGAGGAAGACGTTCATTACGTGATCTGATATGCAGTATCTGACCAGTACACAACTGGCATCTGCCAGTCTTTATTATTGGCATAATGTGGCAGTCCTGTGTGTTGGCTTTCTGCAGGAGTGTGAGCTGGGTTGGAAAGGGACAGGCTGAGGGCCAAACCTATAGGAGCAATGGCGAGAAGAGTGTTAACTTACATGATGTGCTTTGTTGTGCTTTAGAGATGAGACAATAAAGTTGTGGGCTAATTAAACTGTACCTATTACATCTTATCTGTCTTTCTGTAATGTCTACAATGAAGGCAGATGTATGGAAAATAAGACTTCTTCCTGAAATATTGCTTTAACTGTTGTGGTGAAAGCTTTTTTTTTGTTTGTTTGTTTGTTTGTGTGGCTGACATATGTTTCTTTGAATTAGCGCTTTCCGAGTGTATGTTAACAATCTTGTGTTATTTTTATTTTTTGTTCAGATTGAAGATAGGCTGTTCTGTTTATGAGTCCAAGGGTCATTTTGCTTTGAACAGTTCTTTAATTCCTGAATGGCCACAGAACCTTTTTGCAAAAGTTTCTAGGAAATCCCAGGTCTGGTGAGATGCAGTTCGCTCACTGAGCCAGATCTATGGAAAAAGGAAAAAATCCTCAAAGACTTTTAAACAACTGTTAGCACTCCAAGGACTGTGTTAATTTTGTCACTTGTTACTTTTGAGAGCTTTACTGTGCACTTAAATACTTCTTCTAAAACGTAATTTTTGTATAGCAGATTTTATTTGTAAATATGTGTCTGTGAATCTACTTGTGTAGAATTATAGCCAAATTTTAAACTGCATATTTAATCTGTAGGATCTTTATTCGTGCTGGCTTTTAGTGCTGAGATTACACTTTTCTGCATGCTTTTACAATATTAAAAGAACTTGGGATAGTGAAATAAAGTATTTCTATTGGGAGTGATGCTTGTTGCCTTTGACATGTCAAAGAGGAGAAATTTTATAGTAATATATCAAGACAACTGTAATAAGATGGAGGATATTTGTCACAAATATTTTCTGTTGAGAAAGGTACTGCATGGAATTTATTCATTTATTTGTTTGTTTTTCTTTTAAAGGGAAATAAAAACATATGTATCCATCACCTTGTGGTGAATATGGCTGCTACTACTGCTTGAAATATTTAGTATCTTGTAAACTAATAACACATGCCAAAGAGAGAGAAAATAAATTCCTGAAATTTATAATGTGAATTTCATGCAATTATATTGGAAAGAATTAGTATGTTAAGTACAAGAGTGTGAGCGTAAAATTTGATGGTGCCTGATATTGAGTTGTAATAACATGGATACTGAACAGCCGTTAAATTTTAAGGGCAGATGTGTCTTCATACTCTTGCTAAAGCTTAAAGTGTAATATATAACCATGTCCCTTCTGTACTGAAACAGAATAGGATAAAATACAGTAAAACATCACATGGCCAGTATGTACAATGCATTTAGCAGTTTTGTAGTCACAAATGAATCCATGTCAATGCAACCTGCATGGACTGTCCTGTGTTCATATAGTTGTATAGTTAGACTATTTATAATTAACGTTTTAGAGGATCTAAAAATGTGTAGTTGTTGTTATTTTTTTTTTTTCATGCTTAGTTTCTTAAGGACAGGGGACACCAGAACCCTAAGCATTTTGCAAGCCCAGAAAGGAACGCTTCCCTGAATGGCCCTGAAACAGTGTGGCTTTTGAGGAAAATCTGGTCTAGTAGGACATCTAGTAGCACTGATGATACTACTCTTGTGTGTTTGTGGGAGATGTTAGAAGTGTCTGAAGTGCATTTACACATCAGTGTTTTAACATGGATCAGAGTTTGCTTTTAGAGTTGAGTCTCCTGAGCATCATGATGATCTTTTGTTTCACATAATGGACCAATTTGAGAGTTCATGCAGTCGATTTCTTCTGGATAAACATAACTGGAAGACATGATCCAGGGGGATCTAATGTGCTTTAGCAACTAATGGGCATTGTATCCATGGGACTAGCTGAAGGAAAAGGGAGAGAGGACGTTGGCGTATGTGTAGTGCAGACATCAAGTCTGTCAACATCAGTTGTTTTGCTCAACAGATGTGTTCCTGTGGTTCACACAACTTCCTAGTGTGGAGACACCCTGGGGTGTTTGCAGCTGATTCTGGAATGATCAGCTGTGCAGGTGAGCGCAGCTTGTGGTAAATGTACCACATCATATGCTGTTGGGAATCACCCAACTAACCAATAGTATTGTAATTATACAGAACAGTAATATGGACTATAATTTTCAGTTATAAAGTCAAATCAGCATTAAAAGCAGCATGCACACATTTTCTGAAACCTGGAATATTGTTGGTTTTTTTGGTAAATCAGCCATCCTTGAGCTGGCATGTACTTTTACTGTCTCATTATTTCATTTGTATAGCAAATCTACTTTATGACATGAGAAAAAAGGCACATTAGCATTTTGGAAGGGTGAGGGTTTTGAAATAGAGCCTACAAACAGTCAACAAGCCATCTTTCCCTTCCTATATTAATGCTATTAGATTAGTTTCTGTTTGCTTCAACAGGATTACTTAACCCTGAGAAAAAGGTGCAGGATTTGGCCCAAAGTATATGCCTTAGTGTGAGATTCCGTATTTAATTTAATATCTTCAAGTTAGTGACAGTATATTTAATTCCTCCTGCTACTTAGTGAAGTGAAGTTTATTTCATCTGGATTCTTTTATGCATTGATAGAAATTTCTGCTAAGTAGAATAAGACCTCAGTTGAGATCAGTCTTAGAAGTGGTAAGAGTGAAGTCTGTGAAACCACAAGAAGGCAGTCATAACTCACAAGTGCGGTGGAGACACAAGGATTCCTGTGGCTCATTTGTTTTTACAGCTTGTGTTTATCTAGTAGTTTTCCTGTGCATTTGTGAAGACACTGCTGTAAAAAGAGAAAAGGTTTTCCATACTTGAGATGAAAATGTAGTCCAAGCAATACATAGTCTGTATTTTTGACACTACTGATCTCTTGCTCTTTCATTGATAGTGGCCTTTGGATTTTGATGACTGTATTTCTAGGAACCAACTAATGATGACAGCCAGAGAATGAATACTGTTGTGTCTCACAATTTAGGTGATGGTTGCTGATTTTACTTTTTTTTTTTTTATTACTCTTATCTTAATATTTCAGTGTAAACTCTAATGAAAACAGCCTGTTATAGAAATGAAAGTTGAAGATGACTTTTCATGAACTATTTAGGAAATATCAATACAAGGCTTAGGTCAATGCAGTTCTATTTGTACCCATTCATCTACAGGAGGACCCACCATATTATTGTGATAGGAGCTAGCACATTAAAGGTGATGGCAACATTAGTGTAAATCTGAAAGAAAACCTGACTAAGAGTTTCTAAAAATTATTTGTGACATCCATTTTCTGGTGTTAAATCCAGATGTTTAAAATTAGATTGCTGTCAAGCTGTTACCCATGATAATTTAATTTTGGTTTATATTTACAAACTGCAGTTATGTCACCAGAATGAATTGTTAGGCTGATTGGTTTTATAACTATTTCTTACATTCAGTCGCCTCCTTAACTTAATCGCTTTGGGTTAACCAGTAACCAGCATTTACTTTTCAACAGTTTCAACATCTGTAGTATGGAAATGGCTTCTGCTAAGGAGAATGTATGTTTGATTTAGCTGTGAGGGGTCACAGTGGCTAGTTACAGTGGACAGAAGAACTCTGAGTGTATGGTCCAAAAATGCATTCTTCCCTTTGGCTTCCTTTTCAGAATACTGTTGCTCAGTTGTTTTGGTTTTTTTTTTTTTTTTTTTTTTTTTTGTAAAAAAAAATAATTGTATGTACTTGTAAGAAGGCAGAGGAAATACATGCACATAGTTAAGTTTAATTCTGTATTTCTACGTAAGTTATTATATAAAACACTCATCGTAAAGTTATCCAAGAGTCTGATGGTAATATACTAAAAATGTGACTAATATCCGCTAAATACTGTTGGCTTTCTTACCTGCTCTCATGTTAGAGTCCCATGCAGTGATTTTTTGTTTGTTTTGGCATGTTTTATATATTTGGATGTTTTGCTTGATTTGGGTGATCTTTATTTAGATTTGTTGAAATTTTGCTTTGTGCTTTTGCTGACCTGAGCGAAGTCTAAGAACATTTCTTATACATCAGGGAAAAATGAAGATGTTGTTAAAGACCCCAAAGCATCACCGTTTCCTGCTGTCAGTCTCAGTGAAGGCTGGCTGCTCCCAGGGAATGGGGAGCCGGGGGCTGAGGGTGACCCCATTGCAGGCCGTGCCCTCTACAAGGGAGCAGCCCCACAAGATGTGCTGAGCTGGGTGCTTGTGACAGGGTCATCAGCAGCCCCAGGCATGGCAAGCAATGAGCCAGGGTCAGGGAGGCAACTATGGGATGAGCAGGTTCATAGTGGGCTGAGTGAAAAACTGGCTGAAAGGCAGAGCTCAAAGGGTTGTATTGAACGGGGCTACATCTGGCTGGCGACCAGTCACCAGTGGTGTTTCTCAGGATTCAATTCTAGGGCTAGTTCTGTTCAATATTTCTATCAACGATCTGGATGTACTATTAATAACCTGGCTGATGATAGCAAACTGGGAGGTGCTGTTGACTCTATTGAGGGACAAGAGGCCTTGAAGAGAGTCTAGATAGATTGGAGCATTGGGCTATGGTGAATTTTAACAAGAACAAATGCTGGATTTTGCACCTAGGATGGAGTAATGCTGGTTACAAAGATAAATTGGGAGAGAAGTGGCTGGAGAGCAGCCTTGCAGAAAGGGATCTGAGATCTGGGAGAGCTGGTCGACAGCAGGCTCAATATGAGTTAGCAGTGTGCCCTAGCAGCCGAGAGGGGAAATTGCATTCTGGGGTGCATCAAACACAATATAACCAGCCAGTCAAAAGAGGTGATTATCCTGCTGTGTTCAGCATTGGTGCGGCCTCACCTTGAGCTGTGGTTGTGAACTGTGTGCAGTTGTGGGCCCCACAATTTAAGAAGAATGTGAAGGTCTTAAATGCATCCAGAGGAGGTCAACAAAGCTGGTGAAAGGACTGGAAGGAATGTCTTGTGAAGAGTGGCTAAGGGCTCTGGGTTTGTCTAGTTTGGAGAACGGGAGGCTGAGAGGTGACCTTATTGCTCTCTACAGCATCCTGAGGAGGGGAAGTGAAGAGGGAGGTGCTGTTCTCTTCTCCCTGGGATCCACTGACAGGCCACATGGGAATAGCTCAAAGCTGGGCCAGGGGAGGTTTAGACTGGACATTAGGAAGCATTTCTTTACTGAGAGGGTGGTGGAACACTGGAACAGGCTTTCTAGAGAGATTGTCAATGCTCCAAATCTGTCAGTGTATAAGAGGCGTTTGGACAATGCCCTTAATGATATGCTTTAACTTTTGGTCATCCCTGAATTGGTCAGGCAGTTGGACTAGATGATTGTTGTAGGTCACTTCCAACTGAAATACTCTCTTCTTGCTCCCTCTTCTCTCCTCTCTTATTTTCTCTTCTCAAGCCAGTGCCAGAGACAGGGTTGGAGACGAAGCCTCATCAAAGGGTCCCAGGTCCAGCCACGAGACAGGGCCAAAGGCAAGCTACAGGGTACATCCAGGAGATGAGCTGCATACAGCATAGGTGAGATGTCCAGGCAGAAGGCAGGGCCAGAGACATTTTGGGATTGCATAGGACTTATTATAGGGGAATGAAGGGATAAGGGGATAAGAAAGGCTGGATGTGTGTAAATAGGTGACACGCTTGTCTGGCCATGTCTTGTTCCTGACCAGCGCAGTCTGTGCTATCTTACTAAATTCCACTTCTAGCTCTTTCTCCTGGCTGAAGGGCATCTGTTCTGTGTGAGTGTATGGGGGCCTGAGTGTCAGCAACCAGAGTCAAACCCTGGGTCATGTGTCTGTGAACCAGTGGCTGGAGCGAGCAAAGGTCTGAGTGCTGGCGGCTGGGCTGAGACCGTGGGCCAGAGGGCCCATATGCTGAGAGCCGGTGGCCGGAGCGACCAAAGGGAGTGAAACCAAGTGTCAGCCCCTGGCGTGGGACTGTGTGTCACAGGGATCCATGCCTCTGTGGTGCCAGCTGCTGGACCGAGTGTAAGTGAGTGTGTCAGCATTAGTGAAGAGCCAGCTGGACAAGCCCATGGGTAGGTGAGGTAGCCTGGGAGCTGGATATGAGTGTGTGCCTCCAGAGGTGAGAGGACAGCAGGTTGGCCACTGCAGGACCAGGGGAGTCCTGACCAGCTCTGGGTGAGCCACAGTGTGTCTCTAAGGGCAAGACCACAGGGGGCTTGGCTACTAGGGGCCAGAATAAACCCTCCAACCACTGGGTGATTAGCTACTGGAATCCCAGTGTGCTCTGTCAGTGTGTGTGAAATGGGCTGTACCGGCAGCTGGAGTGGGCCTGTGTTCCTGGGGGCCCATATCCATGTGCCAGCAACGGGGAAGACTGGAATCCAGGGGCACCTCCTGGGCAGACTTGCCTTTTCTGCAGTATAGGACATTGGTTTATATTAACTGGAATTTCCTAGTAGTAATTAGGGTTGTCACATGGTTTAATATAGCTTAGAGGTAATGAAAACGTAACTAACCAAGGTCTGATCATTTTCTATCAGGATGGGATAAAGTATACCAATTAAATGTTTATAATGGAAACTGCTGCTGTATGTGCAAACACCATTCCTATTTATCTATGTATCGAAAATGGTCCTACTTGATAACATTTGATTTATAATTTGTTGCTGCTGCTTTATTCAATTTAATTCCTTATTATAACCATTATAAGGCAACAGAAATCTCTTACTAAGGAATTAATTATTTCCTTAAGACATAATTTATAATGAAATAAGAAACTTTATAAAAGTAACAAAATGTATGCATTTCAGTTTTTTGTATGTTCTTCCTGTCTTCTGTGGATGGAAGCCAAGGAACCAGAATATTTCTGAGATTCTGTTGTATTTTATGGATGATTTAATCTCATACTGATCATCTTCAATCCATGGCTTCTCCAGTGAATGGTCTTCGAACTTACTGCACATTGGACAAGCATGTAGAAGTGAAGACGCTAAAAGTATGTTTACATAAATTGTCCTTGAGCGGTGTATCTTATATACATTTCTACAGACTGATTCAGTTTCACTGGCCAGGTTTCAGTCTTCACTCCAGCCTGTTGCTAAGAGTCAGTTCAAAGTGCATAAGGGCTTAAATTTGCCCCAGCTTGGTGAAAGACTTCTGGGGCAAGTCTTCAAGCTGTTGTATAAAAGGATATCGTATTTTCATTTTTCTGCCATATTTTCAAAGAAAAACCTGTTCCAGTTATTAATATGCAAAAGGATAACTAAATGCCAGAGCTTGGAAGAGGTGGATTGTGGTCCCCTGTCCATACAACTACTACAAGTTTGTGTTTAATCTCAAGAGAGAGGCTTTGAGACAGATTTTTCTTCGGCATTTGCTATCTACTGGGTTTGGTATCTCTCACCACTAAGTGTACAGACTTTTCTGAAATTCATTCCTAGGTGTATACTTTGGTATTTGGGAACTGGAAAGCCTAGTTTGAATTTGTTTGTCTCTTTCTGCATCTTAATTCCACACTTTAGAGTTGAGTCTGTGGACACACAGCACTGCCATAGGTAAGTCCCTATACTAATTTGTGTCTTAGTAAGCATGCAGTCAGGAAATGTATGTCATGCACAGTATAAATTATATTTTACTGTTACATACAATTTCATGCTATTGAGATTTTTGGAAGGTTAAGTAAAATTTTAAATTCATCATTGCAGCAGCTGTAGATTTGCTACTCAACTGCTATGTTTCATGTCAGTGGGTACTGCTATTTGAGGGGCTTATTTCTATGTTTTTTTGTCATTTTGAAAGAATCAGTGAGGTCATCAGGAGAGGCCTTTTCTGAGAGATAGCAGTTTCACTCAAATGTGAATTGAAGATTGAGTAGGGGAAAAAAAACTTGCAAAACTGATAACAGGTATACAGGTGCTGTCATAGCAGATTAAGTAGCTAGTTCATTTTTCACAACTGATCTCTAGCATTTCAAAGGAGAAGGGTCTTATCTCCTAATGTAATTATGGACAGAGATGCAAATGAAGGAATTTTTTTTTTTTTTTTTTGCCATTGCTCTAATGAAAGGCCAGCTTTTACTTGCTTCTGAAGATTATTAATTTTTTTTTTCCCCTGGGGCACACTGTAGATAGATGAAGATTGATTCTTCATTGCTTCTCTGCATGCATTTTTTTCTTACAAGAGATGCTGCACAACTTCTCTTTTTTCAAGGCATAAGAGGGCACAGAACACAGATGTTTCTTTCTTAACTGTTTAGGCCCGAGGATATTTGTGGTTTACTGGTGGAAAGCAAGCGTGCACATATACTTGCTGAAATGAAGCCTAGTAAGACTGATTAGAGATGCCAATTTATCAGTTTAATTGAAAATACTTCTGGCTTGTATTTTCATGAAAAATTTGAGTGATCAACTTGTAATATTTGTCTGATTTTTTTTCTTTCCTTTTTTTTTTTTTTTCCCCTCTGCCCTTTCTGTCTTTGCTTTTGTAAACTCTTGTCCTATACATGTCAAACGATCTTGGTCTTCAAAGGTCTGAATTCTGTTTGTCTACAGTTTCCTTTCTGGCACAGTGAAAGTGTGTGGGGTTTAGACGGTGGCCTGAGTTCCTATTGTCCCCATCTACTGTGGGATGTTGGAGGCTGTTCTAGTCTTGTCTGACTGACATCGTTCATATGATGTGTCAGTCCTGGCAAGATAGAATATTTAGAGTTTGTCCTGCTGAGCAAACTCCTCTTCAGTATACAGATTAAGATACTTTAAGGTTGGCCTGAAGGTACGCTGGTGGAAGGCTTATAGATGGGCAGAAACAGTAGTATTTAACTCTTCCTTGAGGCCATTTCTGCACAGCAGAGTTAAGCCATCACTAAAGACTAAGTCAAAACTCTCACTGGCATAAGTCATGTCAAGATTGGGTTTGAAGAAAAACAGATATGAGGGAACTGAGGATGTAATCTGAGAGCATGCAAAATACAAATTTCTGATAGTTTGAAATCACAGTTTCAGCCAGGTACACTAGCAGGAAAAAAAAAAGATGGCTGAATATTTGTGTAACTTAGATTAATCATTTACAAATATGCAGAGTGGAGGAGAGCATTAATTTAGCATTCCTGCTTCCTCTGATACCCTGTTTTTCAAAAGAAGCCTGTAGAATTTGCTCTTCAACTTTGTAGAATGAAAGATCATTCACATCATGTTAGTTTGTATGAAGTTGAAGTTGCTAAACAATATTTTTATGTTTTGCTAAACTTACTTTTTAATTCAAGTGGTAATAGTTTTCAGTAGGAAAATGAAAACAGTTATAGACATTGAAATTATTAAGTAGAGGAGCCACACATCTGGACATTTATGGAGTTATTGTCTCAAGTAACAGATATAATTCAAAAGCAGGAGTGCTTTTTCTAGTTCAGTGAAAAGCAGCAGCATAACTGAAACAAAGTGGTGAGCTGCTGCTAATCTGTTATTGCAATCAACTACCTTTGTCACATTTTATATGAAGAAGAAAGGGGGGATAAATTGAAAGTAGCACATAAAATATTGTTTTAACATTGCTGCTGGCTAGATCTGTAAATGGAAATAATAAATCTTCATACAGCATTGAGGGTAGTACTAAAGTATTCCCACTAGCATGTGTTATTTACAGCTGTTCTAAAGTTTTATTTCTTCTATTTAAGTGTCTCTCTTTTTGAAGGGGTTGGACCTGACACGGTGCTCATAGTTAGCTGTTCTTGCTAGCAAATCTTGGTTTTAGCTAAAACCTACAGTAACAGCAGATAAAAATGGTATTATAAAATCAAATAATGATTGCATTGTAACCTCTGGGAAGATAAGACAAAATACATTTTCATAAGTATTGAAATTAAATTGTATGAACTAAAATTTTTAAAGTGCTCCTAAATAAGCTTACAAATGGAAAGGAGTGGATGTGTTTTTACATTTATCATCCCCAGAGCTCCTTAGGTAACATAGCGTCATAGTTTAGCCCCACTCGAGACCAAGCTACACAATCTCTTTCTAACTCCCTGCACCCTCTGAGAGAATGGAGGACAGATAATATAACAAAAATGCTCAAGGTTTGAGATAAGGACAAGGAGAGATCAGTGAAGTTACCGTTACAGGCAAAACAAACTCGACTTGGGGAAAACTATTTAAATTTATTGTTATTAATAAAACCAAAGGAGGATAATGAGAAGGAGAACAGAAACAACTTCCCTCAACCCCTCTCTCTTCCTGGGCTTAACTTCAATGTCAATTATCTCTACCTCCTTCCCTTCTCGAGCGGCACGGGGGGAAGAGGGAATGGGGGTTATGGTCAGTTTGTCTCTTGTCGCTTTACACTGCTCCGTCCGCACTGGGGGAAGAACTCCTCACGTTCCTCCCCTGCTCCAGCATGGGGTCCCTCCCACGGGCTACAGTCCTTCATGAACTGCTCTGGCGTGGGTTGTTTTTCCACAGGGTGCAGTCCCTCCAGAACAACTGCCCCAGTGGGCCCTCCACGGGCCACAGCCTCCTTCAGGCATCTGCCTGCCCCGATGTGGGGTCCTCCATGGGCTGCAGGTGGATCCCTGCTCCTCCGTGGGCCTCCATGGGCTGCAGGGGGACAACCTGTTCCACCATGGGCTGCACCATGGGCTGCAGGGAAATCTTGGCCAGGAGCCGCATTACTCCTCCCCCTCCTTTTTCACTGATCTTGGCGTCTGCTGCCATTACTCTCACAAAAAATTCTTCACAATCGGCTTAGGCAGACGCCTCTCAGGATCTCTTCACATCTCATCTCTTTTCCACTTCCCCGGGCTCAGCTGAGTTGGGCCCAATCGGCTGCCCGGTGGGAGGCCAGGAGGCAGGGACCGCAAGGGCCACAAGGCTCGCGCGCCTCCCCCTCTCTGTTCTAGCCTCAGCTTCTTCCCTTCTTCTTCTTCTTTATTACATAGGCGTTATAAATACATTATCACAGAGGCGTTATCAGGGAACATTCTGCCCCCAATTGGCTTGGCCCTGGCCAGCAGCGGGTCCACCCTAGAGCCAGCTGAGTCCACCGGCCAAGGGGGAAACTTCTAGCAGCTTCTTGCAGAAGCTGCCACCATAGCCCCCTCTCACTAAACAAAACCAACAGAACTATACAGAAAGTGAACCAATATTTTGTGTCATCTCTTAATCCCACAAACATACACTTCTCTTTCCTGAGCTGTGTTTTTTTTTTTCCACAGGAAATATTGTTTCCAAAATTGACTCAGAAGCTCCTCTAGTAGAACTGCAGGTTGCTGTTTGTCCCTGTGCTGGTTTCATACTTATCTTTCTGTTCTCATCCTGTTCTCTTTTCCTTCAGGTTAAATTATTATTTTGCATGTGCTACTATATTTTTTGTTTTACTGAAGTAAAAATAAATGATAGCTATATCCCCTGATATATGAGAGGTATTTCCCCTCATCTGAGAAATGCACTTTATTATCCAAAATATAAAATAAAACTGGCACGGTTGACTTTTGGTAAACTGCTGTCGCATTTAATTGAATTTTCCGTTTACTTCAAGGCCATTCATTATCCTTCCTTGATAAGTTATTTTAAGTATTGTGCAATATTGAAATGGGACTAATGGGCTTTCTGTTCATGAATCACTACCAATCCATATCAATTTCTTAAATACAAGTGTTACCTTTTGTTTGCTTCCTGGCGAGTCTATAGAGTACTTGTTTACAAAGATGGACTAAAAAGTGACTTCAATCAGCTTTCCATCAGCCTTGCCTAATGAAATGCTGTCCTAACTTTTCTCTGGTCACATTATACTTGCTTGAGCTTTTTACTCAACACAAGGAGACTGGAGTTAGGATTGGTACTAGTGTTGTGACAGAGCATCGTTCTCTAAGCAGAACTGGATGGTGTATTCTGTTTAAACCTGGTAGAATGGTCATGTCTAGTCTTAAAGAAATATTAATCTTCATGTACTTTTTCTTTGTCTTTCAGAACAATGGATCACTTGCTTGGTGCCAGAATCATAAACAGTGTTCAAAGGTATGTTCTCTTTTCTCCTCCTCTCTTTTAAGTTACCTTTTTGCTTTGTCTGTAGATTAAATAGTTTTCATCTTAGCCTGCTTTCAGAAGCATCTGTTTATATTTTATTTGGAAACTTCAACCTGTAATAAAACATCCAAAATTAAAGCAGAGTGATTTACTCTTTCAGGACAAACGAATCATGTTTGAGGATACATATCAAACTTAGTTAAACCAACATAGTTCTGTGGTTATCATAAAACTTTTTACTGGCTAAATCTAGTGTATCATTTGTGTTCTTTCAGTATTTGTGGTCATAAGAGAGTAAAACTGTCAATCACTTTAAAATCTTCCTCCAACAGCACTGAGATATGTCAACATTCAACTTTTCATTCAGTTTGAGTATTTAATTTTTAGCCTTACACTGAATTTCTTTGAAAAAATTCTCAATGTAAATCCCAGTGGCTCTACTGATGCCCTGTTCTAGCACTTTAACCCTGAAAACCTAGAGGGTAGGTGAGCTGATTGTCAACTGATTCTCCTGTGCAAGAGTCTTTCTGTGGTGCCTGGATAGAGGCAACAGCGATTTCGGAGCTGCGGTGGGGCAAAGTGGAATTACACACTCTGATATTGACTGTTTGTAGACGCCATGGAAAATGCATCCATTGGAAATTTACCTGAAAATGCTAAAGGTAGTATTTTTGTCTAATATTCCTCAAAGTATATTTCTACCATAACTTAGGCATTTTAACTTCAATATTTATTTTTTATTCTGTGAAGGTTATTGCAAATGGGATTAAATCCCAGTAGCATTTTTCTGTATTATTTTAATAATAAAATCTATGTAAATGTTGGTGCTAACTCGATTTTAACACATGACAATTTCTTCTCTACATTTGAAGAATGAGATTACTGGTTCACTAATCTAGTTTCTGTTGAAATTAATGGGATTGAAAGTGGGCCAATTTGCTATTGACTGTTCCATCACAGGAAAATAAAACAAAGTTGATCACTTTTATCAGTATTAAAAACAGGGTATAACAATATCAGTATAAGAAGAGAACGAAACATTTCCTATTAGCTGTGCTATGCTGCTAAGGGTTGCCCTTCTGAAGTGAAATCTCATTATTCTTAAAAAAATTCAAACAAACAGAGGTGCAGAGAATGTGTTTCATCATAACTGAATTGTTTTTTAACGAAAGTGGGAGGGTCTTATACCACAGTGATCCTGATGTATTTTTTTTTTTTAGTTCAGATATAAAAGCTACTGTGGTATGTAATCGGAAAGGTTTTCCAGTGGTTTGTGTCTGCCTATCAAAGAAGGAATCATACAAGAAAAGTTGTCCAGCTTTTCAAGCAGGGCAGAGGAGAGTTATAGGAACTCTTCTCTCCTATAACTCAGAGAATTATAGAAACATCTCTCTGAGTCCATCCGAAGTTCATAGAATCCACATAAGGTGTATATAAGGTATTGTGAATTTAAGGTTTACCTTAACATTGTATTAGTCTCTTGAAATCAGTGTAATAATGCTACAAATTAACCTTATATTATAATACAAAATGCAACAACAGTTGCAACAGTTTTAAATTACTTGACATATACTTTACAGTCATGTTACCTTATGCTTTCAGTCTTTCTTAGGAAGGCAATACATTTTCCATAAGAAAGCAGCTTTGACATATTTAGCAAAAGAAATAGATAAAAACTTGGTCAAATTGCTAGCAGAGCTCAACATCAGAAGAATATTCTCATTTCAGGCAAGCTTTGCTTTTCTATATTTTGCAATGTAAAGTCAAACTATTGTGTTACCTAACTGAAACTTTCAAAGCAATGCAGAGGTTTGAGTTAATATCTTAAAAATGCAAATTCCTTTCACTGCTTCTCAGCACCTCAGTGGAGGAGTTTGTATAAGTGTAATTCTGCTACATATCTCCAATGACATTTTTTCTAAAGTATTGTCCCAATGTCCACCTTCATGTTGTGGTATTTACTGACACAACTTTTTGAGGTGACTTATGGTAAAGTGCAGGTGACAGCAAACATCCAACTGCTTTGTTAGTCAGGGACTTTGAAGCACAGAAGCACAGAAGCACCTTTTGTTTGCACAAGTAATTGCATCTGATACACAGTGGAAGTTGCCTCAATGTATCAGACAGTAAAACAGTAATACAGCATTAAAAGAAAAGGTACAGTGTAGTCCATCTTCTTACTTGTAACATAACCAATCCAAATTTTATTTTAGAAGCATTTTTTTCATTCCAAGGACAGACAGTAGCCTGTAAAATTAGAAGTCCTAGATGGGAGATAGAGCCATACAGAATGAAAGATCATCATAAAGTGTCCAATACAGGGCTTTTGTATGTGTTTTTCCTCATTGCACCTTTGATGTCTGTTTTGGCTTCATTTTGCCTAGACTTGAGCTGGCGAAAAGCTATTCTAAAGTCTCTGTCCATTATTCTTTGAGAGTAAGATCAGTCTGGCATAAAATTCTGCCACAGTTTTGTACACAGAAAAACAGAGAAAATATCTTCATTGTAGCGTACAATCAAAAAGATTTTTTTCCTTGTGGAAGTCTGCAGTCTTTATATTTAAGAATAATTCTGTACTTGAACATAGTTGTTGATAAGATATTGTTCAAGTTTTTTTGGTCAGTGAAGTAGCTCTAATGTTAATTCCAGCTATTATACTGTTGCCCTCTAATGCAAGTGTAGACAACAACTGTTAGCTTGAAGATGAATACTTTTGAGAACTACTAATTTTTTCAAAGAGGTGCAAATCTAATGAACTAAAATGGTTTTAGCTCACATGTGAACAGTTGTAGATTGCTACTTACATCCCAAACAGCCATTTATTTTTGTTACTTTAATGGAGCAAGTCACAAAAGCATGACTGTGAGCAGCAAAATATGCACCAATGATTTTATATGTAATTTAATTTAATAAGATCTCTCCAGAGGTCTATTTTACAAGATAAAACACAAGCGAGCTCTTGAATACTTGCCCTGTTTTGACATGAGATGGGTAATTTCAATATGTTAAAAATACTCTATTGTAATTAGGACAACCGTAGGATCATTAAATAAATTGCTATTTTTGGTTGCAGTAGTTATTTATTCACTGCCATCATGCACTCCTACTTGTCTGCTTGTACAGGGTTGAAGCAGACTGAGAGCATTCTTAGGATTCTGTCAGTTGCTCAGTTGGCTTCCAGTGTGAATATCAATATTGAGGTAAAATTGGCACTGTAGTCAGTGAAGTTTGTTCTGAACTTCTTTGGAAATAGATTTGAAATAATTTTTTTTTTCTGTCTAACTTCATTCATAGTTCTATTGTTTTTATTTGAGCTTATGCCCTTCATATTATGTTATAGTTTTTTCTTTCTTTTTTTTTCTAATGTTTTGCTTTTTTCTACTATGTTCATTGTTCTCATTAATACTTTATAGTGGGTATTTGGTTTTCTTTTTTTGAATCTCGTGGAAAATTTTTTATTAGAAATTGAGTGGAACAAACACTTTTTTTTTAAGTTCCTAAAAAATACACTTTGACGTTGAAGTTTATTTGAAGGTTTAGACATTTTTCTGTAATTTATTAGAGAAAAGTGTTTGGTACTGTTGTTTAGAATTAAAAGTTTGTCTCCTGCAAACTTCAAGAATTTCCGAGACCTGCTCTTCACAGCCACTTGATGTCTGGGAAGTTGAAATCTCCCATAAGGACAAGGGCTACCAATCCAGAAATCTCTCGTAATTGCCTGTAGAATAACCATGAGTGCTAACATCTGGGCTGGGCAATTGGTAGTAGACACCTGCTACAACATCGCCTTTGTTTTCCATCCCCCTAATTCTCACCCAGAGGCTCTCAACCACATCATTGATAACTGTAAGGGCTGCACAATCAAACCTCTCTCTCACATGTAGTGTGACACCTCCACCTCACCTGCCCTACATATCCCTCCAGAGTAGCCTGTAGCCCTCCATCCCAGCACTCCAGTCATGAGACTTACTCCACCAAGTCTCACTAATACCAATGATATTGTATCTTTTCTAGCTGACCAACGTTTCCAGTTCATCCTGTTTGTTTCTCATACTGTGTGTCTTGGTGTACAAGCATTTCAGACACGCTCCTTCATGCTCCCAGGAGCAACATAAATGTTCCTATTAGCATTGCCACCCTCATTAGGATTGATACTACATGGTATAGTACTTTATGTCCTGAGGTTCCATTCAGATTTGATTTAGGTAATGAAAGTTAAAATTTAGCATTTCTTTTCTTTTACTTTACCAGCAGATTACTGGCAGCCTGTCAGACTTGCTAAGTAATGCGAAGGTAGGCTCATAAACAACAGCATGAGAAAGTGGAGAGACTGAGAAAGGGCAAAACAGCCTGGGTTCCGCTGGGCTCAGTGTTTCTTGACACACAGTCATTGGACCAGCACCTGGATCTCAGTCCATTCTCTGACGCCACATGGGTCAAAAGCTTGTCTGGGGAGAGAATGAGACATGTAGACACTCCCTTCTTTTCATCCATGTACATTACTATATAAAACCCCAGCTCCTGTTGCCAACAGCTATCCTAGCAGAGAAATTAAAAATAGAAGCTCTACAGAGTGTATTGTCTGGTTGGGAAAAGCTAGTTAAAACTGGAATCTGATATATCAGTATACTTATACACGTTGGACTTAAGTCTTGCATCAGAGCAAAGTGTTTGGCTTTCATATTGCAATTAAAAATATTTTCATGCCTATAATCTGTAGATTGTCTTTAAAAACACAAATAAATAATATTTTTTGACATGGGTTACATGTATAGGTATGCAAATAAAATCTACTTTGGGCTTATTTCTCCTTTCCCCTCCAATTAGTATATTTTCTATGCTATCTCATATTCTGAGTTACAAGTAATTATTTTAAAGCATTATGAGGTACAGGTTGTATGGATGATGAGGCAGTGTCTGTAATGTATTGATCTCATCTAACATATAATAATCTAATCTGTTACTTCAGTTTAAAGAATTGAACTTCTTTAGTTTGACCAGCAGATCTCCACTCATCCATGCTAGTCTCTTGCCTTCCTTTCCTGATTTCTTACACTTGGGCCTCCGAGCTTGTGAGCTCTATGGAGAGCATCCTTAAAGATCTGCCAGCTCTGTTCTGTTCCCTTGTCCCTGAGGGCATTTTCCCAAGTGGTCCTATTGACTAACTCCTTGAAGGGCTTTCCTAATATTCATGATCCTGACTTTATTCTTTGCCTGACGCATTTCCCTCAGGACTGCAAACTCCTCCAGTGCGTGATCACTGCAGCCCAATCTTGACATTCATTGATTAGCAAACTTGAAGTAAAGCATTACAATAGCCATTAGATTTGTTGATCAACTAACAGTTTATGTGTGGATTGAGGTACTGCTTGATATCTGAAGCACTATCAGAATCTAGTCCAATAAAATAGTCTGCAAGGATGACTCAAGTACTTCAATGTTGTACTGGAGATTTGCTCATTTTGTACAATGGCAGTAAACTGGTTCATGTTGTGTTTTGAATTCTTCCACTGACTTCACCTTTGCTGTTGGATTTAACTTTCAAATCTTTAAATGATGTTTAAAACTTTGCCTCTCCTTAGTTTATTCTCTGAAAATCTTTATGTGGTATTTTGCCTCTTTGTCTCCATTAGTACCACTATTCTGTATGCCCATCTACCTGTTTCTTACAAATCTACCAAAGAATCCGTGAATTGTTTAGGTTGGAAGGAACATCTTGAGATCTTCTAGTGCAACTGCCCTGCTCAAGCAGGGTTGGACTAGAGCAGCTTGTCTAGAACCACACCCAGTTGGCTTTTGAGCAACCTGTTCCAGTGTTTGATCACTTGCATAGTAAAAAAAAAAATTTCCTGTTTCTTAATTTGTGCCCATTGCCTCTTGTCTGGTCCATTGTCATGACTGAGAAGAGCCTGACCCCCTCTTCTTCATTGCTTCCCATCAGGTATTTATAAACAAGCTTAGGATCCCTCTGAACCTTCTTCTCTCCAGGGTGAACAGTTCCAGCTCGCTGAGTTTCTCTGTGTATGGCAGATACTGCAGTCCATTGATGGTATTTGGGGCCTTATGTTTTCTTCTTTTCTACTTATGCTTTCTTAGCCCCAAGTGACTCCTGCCGACTGTCATTCACAAAGCTCCTGTCCTGTCCTTAAAATCCCACTGCCTTCTGTCCTCTTACTAACAGTTAAGTCTTGCTAAACTGCATATAAATGCATAGCATTTGCTGTTCCTGCTTCGTTTTGCCAGTTTGCTTTTATAATGTGAGCTCTGTAGTGCCTCGGCCATTCTTCTCAAGTACTTGGAAGTGCTGAGCACATAACAGGTGCTTTCCTCTAAAAACAACAGTAAGAGTCAAATGCTAGTGAGAGTAACGTGAAATGACAAAGTGCACTACGTTGATGCTGGTTTAGTGAAAAATGTATTTTAGCCCTAAGGGAGGGCAAAATGACTGGGAAAGGCATTTCAAGAGAGTTTGTGAAGTAGAGATAATTTTTTTTTTTTTTTTTTTTTTTTTTTTACAGCTCCTTGCACAAGTTTTTCTTTTTGTAAGCAACTGAAAGTCAAAAGACCAGCAGGCATAATTTAGAGCTGCATGTGCAGTGGCATTTACAAGGGCTTGGAGATAAATGGGGATCATCATAATGCACTGTGAATTGCAGTACAACTTGTTCTCAGCAGCCAAGGCAGTGGTCCCTGATTGATTGATTCTGCAGAAAGACTGAAAGGCTATTTTTTGAGTTTTCAGAACTGAGAGAAAAATGTGAAAATAAAGATCAAATAAGTTTACAAATGCTGCAGCCAAATAAAGAGACTGTTTCAAAAAGACAACTCTAATTTCTTTTTAGAATAATACACATTCCTGAATTCAGTCTGTGAGCAATTGTTTCAAGCTTCCAAGAGAGCTCTTTCCAAAGATAATGCAGGTGGAAAGATGAGTTAATGGTTTAAACAATTAGACATTTGATGCACTCTTCCATCTGTCAAAGCCCACTGAAATGAAAGCTCGCAGTTTTAATTTGTGCCTCCAGCATCTAACTCAGCCTGAAATGGTGTCAGCGATTTGCCCTGCCCACAGTGCTGTCATTCTTATGGTAAGCATTCTGTGCACACATGCTGGGAGACTTTTATCAAACGTATTAGTGTGCATTTGAGAGATCATTAGCCTGAAGCAGCTTCAACATTCCAGGTTTCTTAGCCTGGAAACTCACATCTCTGCTGGGAAGTATGTTGAGCCACTGTTATTTACACAAGAAAGCTACAGCTGGATAGGGATAGCTTTGTAAAATTTAAGAGGAATAGTGGTTCTTGACATTGTCAATCTATCATGGTTTAAGTACCACCCATGAGAGGGTGAGATAATGGATGTTTTGATTTTTGGCTAAAAAGAAATAATGGATAAAAATTTCTTTCTTGATCTGCTAGACAGACTTTTTCTTTCATCTACTAAAAGATAAGGTAAAACCATTGAATAGAACAGAGTTCATAAAAATTTGTCTGATTATTGGTGTGCTAAATAGATAAAATAATCCTGAGCATATAAGAAATAAGAAGGCAAATGTAATACTTATTGCTTGCATTCTTATGGATGATTTTATTTTTTTAATTATACTAATCTATAAAAAGGTAGAGAGAACCATAGTGTTTAGATGATTAAAGCTGAACTAGTAAGAAATAGGTTGACCGAGGTCTCTGCATATTTGTATTTGGGGAAACAGAAGAAAAAGCTTTGTGATTCAGCATTTCTGTTTATACAAAAGCGTTAGTTTATAAAAGTGCTATGATGAAAGGAATCCCTTTGTTCTCTAAGGGCCTTGAAAACTGACAAATAAACAGAGTTAAAATCCAGACAATGTTTACAGTGTTGTTAATCCTCTGATGTATTGCTCTGTATTTGTAAATATCAAGTTTTATTTTTTTGGGTATCAAAAAACCAATTGTATTAGAACACTGAAATGAAGGGAAATGAAGAAAGTTTGTATTCTTCAGAGTTGCTATGTTGCATCGTATTAGTCATCCTTCCAGTCTAATACTGTGTTACCAGCTAATTTCTCTATAGATAAGTAAACCTGCAGGTGTGGAATAACCTGCTTCTAGAAAAACCTTACTTAAACCCTACTACTTATATTTGAGTAGTACTGTGAAACATAAAGGGTATGTCCTTTCCCAGATGCTAGTTTTGGTTTCTCAGCTCTTACTGTTTATCCGTTTGTTCAACTTAAATGTTTTTGTCTTGAAGAACAGACCTCAAGGCTTAATGAAAGTTGTCTTACTTGGCCTTCACTCTGAATAGTCCTGCTGACAATGTTCTGTTTCTAGGACAAATGGTTAGGATCAAGTTATTTTTATTTTTCATAGAATCATAGAATAGTTTGGGTTGAAAGGGACCTTTAAAGGTCATCTAGTCCTCCCTGCAAGGAGCAGGGACATCTTCCACTAGATCAGGTTGCTCAGAGCCCTATCCAACTTGACCTTGAACGTTTCCAGGATGGGGCATCTACCACCTCTCTGGGCAGCCCGTTCCAGTGTTTCACCACCCTTATTGTAAAAAATTTCTTCTTTATATCTAGTCTAAGTCTACTGTCTTTCAGTTTAAAACCATTACTCCTTGTCCTATCACAACAGGCCCTACTCACAAGTATATCATCATTTTTCTTGTAAGTCCCCTTTAAGTATTGACATGCCGCAAGAAGGTCTCCGTGGAGCTTTCTCTTCCCCAGGCTGAACGACCTCACCTCTCTCAGCCTTTTGTCATAGGAGAGGTGCTCCAGCCCTCTTATGATTTTTGTGGCCATTTTGTGTGATTGTTTTTCTTCTGCTAAAAGATTACGACCACTGCTAGAGCCCTTATGCTGGGTAAGGAGGAAAGGATCATACTGGTTGTCTGTCCCAGTGCCCCAGGTTTCACTGCTGCAGAATTCAGTGTTTCTCATTGGTGTTCATCTAGGATTTATAGAAAAAGTTGATTCTTTTGGAGCTTGTTTTTCTGGCCAGTTTTATCTAGTCCACTTGCTAATGGAGGTAAGCCCCTTCAATCACTGTGCTGTTTGAAATTTGGACTACTGAATATGGAGCAAACCGAGCCAATGCAGAGCATAACCAGCCAAAGATTAAACAGCCTTCTTTTACAGAGAAAGGACACAAAATTGTCATTAATGACTGAATTGTGCCAGCACTGACTTTGAGGACGATAGCATGGCAGTCTCATCTCTGGTCTCAAAAATGCAAATGCTGGCTTTAGACCTTAAGTCTGCATACTCTGCACTGTATACAGACATATACTACAGCGAAAGGGAGAAATGTATGCATGGGTGCATGCACACACATGCGTACCCGACAGATATTTATTGAAGCTGGCATGCTGAAGCACTAAATGCTTCTTTAACTTAGCTTCATCTGCTTCAGTGAACACTGTTTGTGATCCAGGGATATTCAGACTGCAGAACCCTTTATTTAGAGGTATTTGAGCACAAAAATAATCCCTTCCTAGAAACTGAAATAGCAATGGAGCTATGCAGCCTAATCAATTGTAAATTTTGGTAATCTAGAAAGCAGTTGATTAAGTAACATCTAGCAGAAGGCCAGTCATCGATGGAGCAACATTAGTCATACTGTAAAGACAGAGAGTTTTTTTCCTAAGACTAAGGAAAATTAGCAATAAATCTGTTTGAAAGCAAACAACAGATTTATCCTTTTAAATCTTTAGAGTTTTTCGAGGCCTCTCACCACTGAGTTTGCTCAAACCTTGTACATACTCTTTTTTTTCTCATCTTTCATTAACTTTACATTCTATATGCAGAGTAAAATATAACATGGCAGTGTATTTGAGGTTTTGATTTCCCAAATATAATCTCAGTTCCATGAGTTACTCTTGGGGAATTTTAGCAGCTCACGTAAGTCAGAGAATCTGTACAAAATTTTTAAATTTGCAGTTGAGATCAGAATCTTAATTTTATCTTATTAAATTACATTTGATTAACCTAATTAATTCTTGCTGCAGATCAGGCTGTAATAGTCTGTTTAAATGTACGGTCCTTTTGTCCTCTTATGGGAGACAACTGCAGAGCTAGATCAAATATAGCTCTGGTTAAGTGACAAAGACAAAATGTACTTGCATTGACCTTTAATGTAGTAATAAAATGTATTCAAGACACTGTAAAGGGACAGAGCCTGAAAACGATGTATTTCTGCATCTTAGTCTTGACTTTAAGAGGAGTTTTGCTTGGCTAGACCCAGGGCATTATTCAAAACTCAATGAATTAAGGAGCATTGGCTTTAAACAAGCTTTGTATCCATCCATAAGGCAAGATTGTGCTTTTTCAAGTGACCTACCTTGGAGTTTGTCCATTACCATAATATTGAAGGAGGTATAAAAATGTGCTTAGGCAGATGAGGATACTGTGCTAGGAGGAAGGCAACTGTCTTTGAGGCACACAAACAAGGGTGTAAGTGCCCTTTTCTTCACACACTCCTTGAGTTTTAAGGAAAGCATTGAGCTAGAAGTGAGATCTATGACTGTTTTCCACTTTTGAGTGCCTGCAAAGAATTGGGAAGCTATCTGAAGCACAGAAGCATGGTTTATCTTAGAACAGAAATTGGAGGTTTTGTTTCATAACATGAAATGTGATATTTAATCAAGCATTAAAGAGTTAATTGCCTTTAGTACTGTTTGTATATTAGAATAACTCTTTATATGCAACAAATAAAAATGTTTCTGAGAGGGTGCAGTGTTAAGGAACTGTGTTTGTGCCATGGATTTTAAGCAGATCTCCTCATTGAGTTTCCTTAGGAAGTTTTGCTTAATGTCAGTTTGGAGTAGTTTCAGGTTAGCAGGTGAAAACATAACTGCTTTTGACAATTCTTCCATAACAATCACACCTACTATTACAAACATGCATTTTGATTTTAGTCAAATCAAATATTTTCAGCTATTTCAATGGCCTGAAGAACTTAAACACAGAGAGGCAGTGTAGAACTATACAGATATAAATCCCCAAAACTGAGATGGTGACAGGAAAACACGCAAGTCCATTTTTCAGTACTGTAACTCTTCTGAAGTTACATATGTGTGTGCAGTGGAGTCTAAAGGCTACTTCCTCCAGTCTAATTTAAAATTGTTTTGCATCCTCATTTTATGCAAGTGAACAATTAGATGGGGTGTAAATTGAAGGGGAAAATCATAGCCATATTTTTTGCATGTTGACATACATATTATTTAACGTGTATGGGAAATGTGAAGAGGTATTTTGGGTTCATGTTCAACCTAAGGAGCTCCCCATGCAGCAATAGCAGTAGAATCCACTACACTGAAGAGAAAGAAGGCAAAGAATAACTATTCGTCATTGTACTATTTTGATGCTAGGGCGTGTCTACGTAAAAGGGATTTCCTTTTTCAGGAAGGTATTTTCAGCTTATACATTTAGGAAGGAAAGGATTGTTATAATTAATTCTGGAAAGGAAATTTTCCTTTGGAGTGTGAACCAGGAGACTGAGTTATGAACAAGGATCTTTAGCCCAGAATATCTAATGTTGTGCTTCCTTTAAGATGTAAAACTGGTGGATTCCAACAAATATCAGAGTTTGCAACCTCTGACTTTGGATAAAGAAAACAGGTGCCTATGCTTTGTTCTCACAGAGATTATATTGTTGTATCCAAAATATATTAAATCTAAATATCGAAAATAAATCAGGGGATGAGCAGGAAAAAAAAAATCAGTTATGACACTTGGAATTTGAACTACACCCTCTGAAGACAGTAGGAATTTTCCAGTTAGGAACGTAGAATCAATTTTTAAAGCAGTTTCATATTAGGAATGAAATATCTCCAATTTTTTGGTTTATATAAAACATTTAGCTATATTGTCACTAACTGAATTTTGAACTCCTTCAGGAAGGAAATAGACTTATTTTTGTTTTGTGTAAATATGAACACATGGTTAGCCCTAGTAAACAACAAAGATGTTGGTTAAATAGTAGTTACCACTTCATAATTGTTTTCAACTTATGTCCACTTGAATCAGACTTAGCAACACATGGATTCTGGTGTGTTGGTCTTCCTAATGTCTGGCATTCTTTCAGTTTGTCCTGAGAATACAATACAGAGCTGGAATATCTCCCTGGCCTGGTCCACACAACTGTTGTTAGGAGGAGAACTAACCATGCTTGCTTCTGGGTGGCAGGTGTGCTCATGGAAGGTATGGTCAGACCCAGCAGGCAGAGAACAGTCTGGCTACAGTTCAGTTTTGTTTGGATCTGGACCATATTGTTGAGTGATATCAGAGGGTATCATTATTTACTCACTGAGTGGCAGGTATAAAGCTCCTACAGGGCTGTGAGCAAGGGAGGGATTTGGAGTTTTGTTGTTTCTTTAGAGTTCAGCAGTTCCTGCTGCACAATTTCCTCATCCAAAGTCATCTTTCACTTTGCGTCATCATCCACAAATCCTGCGATAATTGTGACCTACATTTTTCGGTGGAGTCATGATACAGAAAATAATCACCTTTTAATCACTCATTTTCTTCAAAGATGAATTAAATCTTTCAGTTTCATAACTGAATACTTTAAAATTAATCTATAGTTACATAATATATTTGAATAACAAATTAGTGTTCAAAAAATGGAGATTTGGTTGGTAGCTTTCTTACCTTGTTTTTTCCTTTTAATTTCTACCCCTGCCATTAAATAAACTGACACCAGGAGAACTAAAATAATGTAGCTTTATTATGTGGAAATACATTTTTTTTGGTTAAAGGATAATAGTGGTGCATAAAATCACAATATGTGCTTCATTCAAAGTAATATGTGGCTGTAGGGGAAATCATCTGATTTTCATATTTCCTAGGTCTAATAAGGTTTGAAAGTATTGCAGAAAGAAGAATTTAATTCCTTAAATCGCAAGTAAGTAGGTCATCATCATCTTCAGGGAAAGGCTTATTTGTCCTCATTATTCCTCATTATTCCTGCGTTGAACATTATGCAAATTCATTTCATAATACACTTGAAAGTAGTTATTGTAAGGAAGTGCATGTATCTATATGCAGTTCTTTAAAGATGTCCTTTTAATTTTTTTTTATCCAGACAACATCAACAGCAAGATAGATTTACAAACACTATTCATATACATGAATGTTTTTAATCACTAATGCGCGAAGACTGAATTAATTAGAAATTAATCTCTTGTTCCCCTTTTTTACTACTTCAGTGTTAGAAAGATTGTCAGATGTAATGCTGATTTTGAAAGTGTTTGTGAAGTGTATGATGCGCCTAATGGTTATTTAAACTTCTACTTTTGGCAGATCATATTAAAATGTTAAAGACATTGGTGGTATTCTGCATAAGAAATAGTAAGAGGACAGCATGGTGTTGTTGAAGGAGCAGTGAACAGGCAGCACAGTAGTGTAGGCAGATCACATACCCACATCTTTGCTGAAAAATGGTGGGGATTGTTCCTGCCCTGCCAGCAGGATACTTCTAGTGGAGGCTTGTTGCACTTCTGCCGTTTACCTACAAAATGTTCCCCTTAATAGAAAATGAGCTGTTATTTTACTTCTCTAACTTATCTTTTATTTAAAAAAATGCAGTTATTCACTGTGGAATAGAAAAAAGAAAGAAGAATTTATATTGTAATAATTTTAAGGGTTTTTTTCCCCCCGAATTGTCACAGTTTTCTGGGTAGATCAGTGCAGTTCAAACAGATACGTGTGTGGCAAGTGTATTTTGTGTTTGCACAGAAACACACTTGATTGCTTTATTAGTTTAAAGTGACATTTTAAGTGCATTACAGTTTAGTTTTTGAATTTTTTTTTCTGGGGAAAATGCGGAAATACCCCAATACAAGTTGTACTTTATATTGTAGTTTTATCAAATAGTGAATTTAGGGAAAAGCTCTAGAGCATGTTTTATAGTGCTGTCATGGAAAGCTAGTGTATTTTTTCTTTATTACTAACGTTTGTTGGGTGATGACAGGTTATCAAACAGTACAGAGCTGCTTAACACCTTGAAAGAGACAATAAAGAAACTTGTGACGCTTGCTTAACAAGAAGCACAGTGTGTTTTGGGAAATCTGTCAGTGAGAAGACAGGCCTGTAAAGATGTCAGACCTATTTTGACCTTTCCACCCCTTACTTGTATTCTGCTGTTTCAGTTTTTCAAATAACTTCACATTTTGTACTTGAATTGAAAGCAGACATCATATAACCTAGAAAGGATATTAATAGTTTTTAGAAATGTTTTATCATGCAATGGAAAAAAACTCAGTTTTTGTAACATTTGCAGTTGCACTCAAAAAATGATTACACTTTCTGTTCATGGCTCCAGAATATTATTAAAGGAAGTAAAAATATTTTCTTATTTAAGTAAGTTATGTATCTAGTTATTTTGAGGTGGTTTGTCAAAGTGGTAAATGTTGCATCAAATCCAAGTACTACTGATGCATGGTACTGTATGCCTATAATAATCTGAGCTCCTCTGTAATGATGTGTGACATTCACTTGGCGTGCTTTGTGCTATATTTTATCCAGCATTCGGATAGCATGATATTCTGACCTTGTCTGATTGGTGATCTCATTTACTGTGAATGTTGCAAGAACAGTAAACAAAGCCTGGAAGAATTGTCAAGCTGCCAAGTTGTATTGTTCTGTATCTTTTCAAGACAAAGCCACAGAAATTTATCTGTCTTGACACCTTTGTCTCTCGTATCAAGAAAACCTTAACTAACTTCTCTTTATTCTATGGTCTACCATCTAAAAATGCCACATCTTATAAAGTGAACAGGTGGAAAGGCTTTTAAGGAGAAGCCTCGGGGACATGGAATAAGTTAGGAAAAAGTAACAGCAGCTAAATTGTCTAAGGGATTCCAAGATTGACAAGAGTGCATCTTAAGAAGAGTGTATGAAACATTTAAATAATAATTCTGTATTATAATTTATAAATAACTATGAATTAAGCTGTGTGAATACGTTGTACAAATATGTTGAGTAGGAGAAATTTTTTTTGCATGAATACCACAGCCTACAAATGTCAGTGATTGCAAGAATTCTGTAATGGTTTTGTTTTATTGTGTTTTCCTTTAACCTTCCTCTCTCAGTGCCTCAATAAACCTATAAAATAGAAATGTTCCATTCTGTTCAAACCATATGGAGGTTTTGCATCAAACTCCTGTAGGCTGTCTGGAGAATCTGAACCTAAATCTGTACATAATTTGCTTTCAATTTAATATTGGGCTTGTTTTATTTGGATTATTTAAATTTTATGTGTGAAGATAAACACTGGAATATAGAATCACATCTCGATAATGTGGTAGTACTTCAATTGCTTAAACTGGCTTTTGTAACTACTTTTGCTTTTAATGGGAAGTCGTTATTGACAGTACACATCTTCAGTAGGTATTTATAAACAATGAGAACTTCAGAAGTGAAGGAAGTCTATAGCAAAGTGGCAATCTGAACAGAAAGTGTGGTTATAGCATACTTTTACTGGGATTTGGGTGTAAGATGTCCAATTTATTTATAACAAAGTTAATGATCTTCTAGTTGAACAGTTAAATACTGAAGACATCTCTTTTTTGAGTCTTATGCTTCAACCATT
The DNA here is from genome assembly GCF_036417535.1 of Chlamydotis macqueenii. Classification (NCBI taxonomy): domain Eukaryota; kingdom Metazoa; phylum Chordata; class Aves; order Otidiformes; family Otididae; genus Chlamydotis; species Chlamydotis macqueenii. Next base: position 138,234,061 of record NC_141556.1, read on the forward strand.
TGACAGAAGATAAGCTTCTGTACCCATCCCTCCCAGCACTTTCAAAGCGCAGTGGAGCTTATTATAAATGAATGACTCATACATAGGGTGGAACAAATGCACCATTGGTAGCCTACAGAGATAATAACACTGACCTCTGGTCATTTTACAAGAGAACTCTCTCTTGTAGGTCGACTTCCCACTGCTTTAAACCCAACCTAAATAGACTATTCATGGGGAACTGGATTGATAGATCAGAGATTTATATGCACAAATATAGGCATTAGCAGCATAGTCTTCAGGACACGAGAGGTAGTTTAAATATCTGATCACTAAAAGGAGAGGGGCATTTTTCTGTATACAAGTAGGTTTGTATACTTCCTTCAGACTTACTGAAGTACGAAGCGCAGTCATAGAAGTCCAGCCTTGTTGTCTGTGTTTATGCAGAACTTCCACTAATATGAAATTGTTTGGAAATAAGTGTTATGATAGCATTGCCACTTCATAGGTGACATTGGGGTAGGTGAAAAGACAAGATTTTAGATTCTAAGTCAACATATGCTTAAAAATGCATTTTTGCACTCTGCCTTTTAGTACACACAAAATGAGTAGGCAAGAATAATTTTGTAAAAGTAAGAAGTTTAAAATTTGTCAAATGATATCCATCTTAGAAGGACGTTGAGATACTACATTTAAGCTTTAGATTATGAAAGCATATGTGCAATATGAAATAATGTGTGCTAGTTCAAATTTTTATACCACAGGGTATGATCTAAGTATGCTGTATGTCTTCCATCTTCCAACTATAAGTATTAATACTCATGGAATGCAATTTGTCAGTAGAACTCGTACACCCAGTGAGTACTAGGAAGAAATTTAGTTTGTGCCTTTCTGCAGAAAAAAGATGTGTTCTTCTGCCTGATTTTAACAAAAGGTTATATTGAAAGGAATGATTTCAAAGCAGATGACAAATTACTGAAAAGACATTTTTATTGTATCATAGCATTCTCCCACAGAGGAAAGAAAAACAAAGAAAGAGCAAGAGAGCGGGTGGAGGGAAGCAGGGGAGGAGAAACTTCCCCCCCTCCAACATTCCCTAACACTAATTTAAGGAAAAACACATTAAGAAACAACCTTCTGTTGTTTCCTTCTTTTGCTGTTCTTTTAATTTCTTTTAAAGGATGAGAATCCTAACAGGTTGTTTCCTTTTTCCTGGGCCTTTTAGTACAGAACACTATGACGTTCAGTCAGATCTCTCAAAAAAGGTGGTTTTTTTGAAAGCATTATTCCGGTTATGTTCTAACTGCAGAATATATGGTGGTAAGTACATAAGTGATATTTGATTTAGAGAGCGAGAAGTAGTGAAAATGTGTTGGAAATTTGTATGAAAAAAAATTTTAAAAGTATAAATGGGAGTTTCAATCCAAATGCATTTATACCAGCCTGACTCCCTTAGTTAGCCTTTATGTGGGATATCAGAATTTTAAACTACATCTTATAATGTAACCTACTGTGATATATTTTCAACATGTTAATTATCTGAGTCTGATTGGATACCATAGTTTTTTACTTTTACTGAAGGCATAGAAACTAATCTTTGTTTTTTACCTGTTTCTGTGCTCTGAACCTGCTCATTTAACCCCTGAGAAAATAATTCTTGTTGGTAATACAGTATGTATCTATATACCCAATACAACCATATATATTTGAAAATAAACAGTTTTTATTCTCACTGAAGCGGGTGAATTGATGTTGGCAATGAGATTCAATTACTTGAGTCAGGAGGCTTTTTTAGAGACATGAAACTGGGAGTCCTTACTTGATCACACCTCCCACAGGACAAATCCAGCATAGCAATTTCCTAGGGCTTTCCTTACTTTGTACTCAGGCAAAATTTCAGTGAAAGTCAAGCCACTGCAGTGATACAAAGTCTACTTTCAGCAATAAGACCCTTCAAGTGGAAGATTTTGCAACTGGACTCCAAACTTGCAGTGATTTTCTATTTTGAAGTTGCAGGAGACAGCTGCAAAAACACACACATTCATTCTTTGTGGCTGATTAATGTTGGAAATTTTTCTTAAAACACTTTGGGTGGGGAAATGTCAGTTTTTATACAGAATTCGCATTTCAAGTTGAGTTGTCTTTTCCCATATCTGGGCTTTAAAAAAATAACATGAAGTAGAAACTGGTGTCTGGGAGGGATAGAACATTTTTGCTTATTATTTCTGCTGCATTTTCTACATAAAACAGCATCTACCTATGCAGAAATGCACAGTTCTCAAATATGTTCATTTCTCTTGCTTTTTAAATTCCACTTGCTTAAATCTGTTTTTAAAGTGTTCTGTGCTTGGTGAGCATTTTGATTCTTCAAATATGTGCATTAGACTTAACCTTCATTGTGAATTTTGCTAGCATTTATAAGGATGTGCCTTGATTGTTAGAGGGAGTTGCAATGAAAAGGCAGAAAAGAAGCACCGACATTTGGCATCTTCTGCTTCCAGATGTCCTGCACATCATCTCACTTCGTCTTTCGCCTTCCATTCTGAAACATCATTTCCCTGGGAAAACTTATCTGCCTTCCCTTAGGTCCAGTAGTCCATTCAGATACGTAGAGGCATCCTTCTCGCCATAAGGGAACAACTTGGGAAGAATATTTATTTGAAAGCTCTAAGTTTTAGTTAGATCTGAGTGCAGATTTAAAATTTTATATCTATATCTATTCTTGTTTTTTTTTTCTGCTTCACAAAGTGTTACTTTTACACTAGCAGGGAACATAGGCTATGCCACACTGGGAAAATTGTGGCTTCATGCGGATGCTGAAATGTGTTTGGGACTGCTGTGTCTCTTTGAGCTACTGAAATGAGGAAGATGAGCTGTTCATCTTGGTGAATGCTTTAGTTCCTGTAAGCTTTTTGTCTGTTTGTTTCTTTAACATTACACAATATTTTAAAACTTTTTTTTTCTGCTTGAAATCTAGTTGGAGAGAATCATGTTTGCTCTTGAACATAACGAGGCTTTCAAAATAATGACAACCATCAGGATACTTTGAGATACAGTTTTCTTTAGGCATTTAAAAAGAAACTGTGCAGTGAGAGGATCCAGTGGAAAGCTGGAAATCTGTTAAAGAAGATTTGTGATTGTCAATGGTAAATTTCTCCACTTTGTCTTCAATTTAGAGACACTTGTACGTGCTTTCTCTATTATGTTTTTTTTTTTTCAGGCAAAATCCAAGCCCCAAGAAAGTCAGTGTAATTTTCTCTGAAAGTGTCAGAGTGGTAAGGAACAGCACTGAAGTTCATTGAACTTGGAGTGCCATCACTGCAGATAGCATAATTCTGAAGCTAAACAGTGGTGCTCTACTTATGACAGTTTGTACAACTTCAGGATTTACTTTTCTTTGTTGGTGCAGAAATCTTTAGAAATTCTTACAGCCTGAGCTCCTAGAACCTACAGAGTACTATTTACAATAATATATGGATAAAATTTCTATCTGCATCTACTGTAAACTGTGTCTTACTGAAGGATTATGTCTGTCTGAAATACTGGGATGATACTAAACTTCATGTCACTATTTAAAAATTAGATTAAATCTCTGTAAGTGACTGATATGTCTAGTTAGGCTGAAATGATGAGAAAAAATTACTAAAACCCTAATATTTCTTCAGTTATTTTTTGTCCAGTAGCTAGTTCATGTCCGAGAGTGCATTGTCAAGTAGTGCCTGTTCCCAAACACATCCATGCTGAATTGTGCATTTGACCTATATTATAAATGCAGCAGTTATGTAGGTTGTTATGACAGTATCATTTAATTTATCTCTAGTGTTACTTCTATTCAAAAGGTTATGGTAAAACAGATATTCAGTGAAGGCTGAGCATATTGGTAATTGCAGTTATCTTTATTCTTTATATTGTGGTGTAGTCATTTGTTGAATCATTTTTATTTGTGTGGGAAACTTGTCAGGCCACAAAATTATTTCTTACAGAGCTTTTGTGCATATAGTTACATAGGATCCTAGTGTAACCAGAGTGTGGACCTGCTGCTGTGGTATAAAAGAAGGGATGATAACAACATCCTTTTCTCTATATATAGATATTGAGCAACTTGCTTTAGTGGACTCTGCTTTTAGCAGACCAGAGGTCACTTCCAACTTCAACTATTCTGTGATATAGATACAGGTATCATTGTGAAGCAATATGCCAAGAAAAAATTAGACTCTCTGATAGTTTGTAATATGTGCTTCTTTGGACAGTGAGTTTCTTACCAGCCAAATCAGGTGTTTGGAGATGAAAAACTGAAAAAGGGAGGTTTGAAACATGAAACACAAAAGGAAGAGTTTTTGGCAGATACTGCCTTCATTATCCAACGTAAAATTGTTTATTTCCTTTGAAATGCAGATTTTGTTTAGAGAAAGGAAAAAGAAGCAACAATTAATTCATATTCAGGATGATGTGATTTTTTTTTTAAAGGAATAGCTAAAATGCCTTGGAGCAGGGGTATATTCTAATTTTAGGCTTGCACAGACTGTCTCTTGAGCTGCAAGAATGTATCATTGCTTAATTTTTAGCAGTCTTCATCAGGGAGGATTATTGCAGCTAGAACTGGTGGTTATTTGGCCACTTTGTAATTGCAGCTGACTTTATTCACAAGGGGGGCACTATTTGTGCTGCTTGTGTAATACACAGTTATAAGAGGAATGCAGAAAAAGATGCATTGTTCTAAACTGAGTTGTGATATGACCATACTGTCATTAAATAGAGTTATGCCAGTGTTTAATTTGGGACACTAGCTAAGGGGCTAAATAGTTTTCTTGGTTTTTTTGATTTACATCCACTCTTATTACTGGTGAGAGTGGGAAATCTGGCTGCTGTAAGTCAGCAGATGAGAAGTAAGTCAAACGCTTTTTCTCCTCTCCTTTGGGGGTTGTCAGTTACCTTCATGTTCTCTGCTCCTACCTGTTCCTCAAGTTCAGTTGGCTGGGCGTTCATTTAATGGTATTTCAGAGTTCAGGTTAGTGCAGTGCTAACTAGGTAAATTCTCTGGCTAGCATGGTACATGCATTTCTTTCAAGCTGAGCTGCAGATTCTGGTTTACTACACATTTTTTGGTTCTTATAATACTACTGAAGAAGCTATTGTTCTCAACTTGTTTTATCACTTCCATCTCCACTATGATTACTGCTTCTCCACTTTGTTACTCCAGTAAGCCTATCCTTAGGAGGCTCCGGGGAGACCTGATAGCGGTCTTCCAGTACCTCAAGGGGGCCTATAAGAAAGATGGGGAGAGGCTGTTCAGTAGGGCGTGTTGCAATAGGACAAGGAGTAATGGTTTTAAAATAGAGGGGGGTAGATTTAGATTAGATATTAGGAAAAATTTTTTTACAATGAGGGTGGTAGAACACTGGAACAGGTTGCCCAGAGAGGTGGTGGAAGCCCCATCCCTGGAAACGTTCAAGGCCAGGTTGGATGAGGCTCTGGGCAACCTGATCTAGGTGGGGATGTCCCTGCTTCTTGCAGGGGGTTGGACTAGATGACCTTTGAAGGTCCCTTCCAACCCTAAGCATTCTATGATTCTGTGATCCTAACCTGCTTCAGTCAAAACAAGTTAAGCTGGACAAACGTACAGTTTTTGCTAATCAATCAGTCTCACTTTGACTGCAAAAAGACACAGACCCACCTGCCCAAAGAAATCTCAGGGTGCAGTATTGTGGTGTGAAGGGAGCGCAACGGAAGTCAGAGGCGGGATATGGGTATTGTCACAGCAAAATCTGAACATAGTACTTAAGGCTTGAAGGTATCCATGCTGTCATCCAGGGATAGAAAGTGATTTTCAATGGTGAATTATTATAGGTGACTGTGACTCAGGTGGGAGTAAGATTCTTTTGATTTATCTGGAGCTGAGAGACACATGTTGTTATTGCTGATAAAATTTTAAGTAGTCTTGGCAAATTCTGTGCTTCTCTTTTCTCTAGCTTCTCCATTTCTAAAACAGAATGGTGTTTACCTCCTATGGACTTTGTTGGAAATAATTTTTCAAGGTAAATAAAGTACATAGATAGCACTAGTTCTACTTTTTTTTACTGAAAAATAGTTCTATTCCATAAGTTTGGCATTACATACGTCTCTTTATCTAAGAATTGAAATTTTTGGTATTACATACGTCTCTTTATCTAAGAATTGAAATTTTTCTTGAGAACACAATATGTAGTGTTTGAAATTAAAATACTACTTGTCTCCTACAATGATCTTTGTAGAATGATGTATTTCAGTGAATATAGGAAACGTTTGCTGTCCCACATCTTTGCTAGGTGTCTGCACCAATTCAAATTTAAGTGTTATGATTTTATGTAAATCAATGATGAGAGATGGGGAAGGAAGAAATGTGAGTACATGACACATTAACAGAATAGCAACCAAGGGCAACTCCAGTGGAGGAGAGGCTTGCTTTCTTGTGAAATTTTACTCCCAGTTTTATATTGCCTTTTTTTTTTTGTTTTCCAACTAACAACAAGATAGGGAAGTTATTTTTAGGATACGCGTGGAGACATGTAGGGTGCCTGGTCACTAATGTCTTCTTGGCTAGTGCCACTGAACTCTGTAATTATTTTTTATTACATCCGATCTCAGTACAACTAAGAAAGTGTAGCAAATAACACAATGATGAAATGGACTCATTATATTCTCTACTAAGGAAATAATGAACCCTTTTCACAGATTCTTCTAGTTATAACTGTGTTGATTACATTTCTTTGTGCTAAGTAGGAAAAGAATTATACTGTAGTAGTATAAATGGCTTTGCCAAAGTGGAAGCTTTACTGGGATGTCTATGGAATAATCTATGTATCATAATGTAATATGTGTTCCCTTTGGCTAGACTTACATTTTGGATTAATTCTGATCTTTTTTTTTCCTTTTGCATGATAACTGACACCATGATAACTGATAGGTGTGAAATAATTCAGACATACTTCGGCTCCCTATTTCCAGCACCACAGATAAATAGATAAAGAGCCTGGTTCTTCTTACACGTTTAAAACTACTCTAGTAGATTGTCTTAAATTAGTGTTCTCTAAAGATAATAATGGTATGTAATTAAGATATATGGGACTGTCATGGACATTTACTGTGTTGATTGTAGTAAATTCCTACATGGCCAGCAACAGAGAGTAAACTCTTAGCAGTGTACTGATGTAATGTCTTGCGATGACAGTTAGTGTAACAGAGTAGGAAAATGATGAATAAATAAGTGGTCTGTGTAGTATTTTCCCTACTTCTTGCACCTCCGTTTAACTCCTTGCTATCCTACTGGGCACAATTTGATCATTCAAAAAATGTTCAGAAGCTATTACACAGAGTTAAGCACAAAATCTGTTATATATGTATTGACTTTTGAAGTCAAACTAACTTAGAATTTCTTATTAAAGCAAATATTGTATGCAGAGCTAATATAAAATGTAGTAAGAGGTACTTGCAATCCCATTTGCAATGGGAGACTTTAGAACTGAAATTATATCTATTGTGAATCCCTAATCAGAAATCTCTATTTTGTTATATACATTTCTTCTTATATACGTTTGCAAATCTAAATTTGCATTACACTTTGGTACTTTAATATGATCAGGTTCATGCTGATGAGCTTTTGGAGCTAGTGTTAGCATAGCCCAGGTAGGTTCGAGTGCAGCATCTCAACATTTGTCCCAAAGACAGGGAGAAAGAAGGGGATAGATTAATTCTAGTTTCCTCTTTTGAATCAACAGAATTCGTAAACTTTAATGCTAACAAATATTAAGATGGGGGTTTGTCAAGTAAGGAAGATGAGCACTGAACATGTGTCCTTTTCTGGAGTCTCTTCTGAGGAGCAGGTAGCCAGTATGAGGGAGGTATGAGCAACTAAAACTCATCAGCTCTCAGTTTGCTGCTGCAAAACCACCATTCAAAGCAGAACAGCCACAAAAAGAACCTCTCACAAAGCTCCAGAAACACCAAGCTAATGCATGCATCCATCCCACCAGTATTTCTCCATGTTTATATGCAGAATCAAAAGTCATGTCTCATCCTCTCTTCTACTCACTTATTCTCTCCCTTTCTTTGACTAAAGCTGTCACGTGCTGTTGTCTAAATCACCTCAGTCATCTGGGTCATGGTGGTTGAAGTTTGATGTCAGAGATGCGGAATATTATGGAAGTGTAATATTTATTTCCTATATTGTGACCCTAATGTATAAGATAATAATCTAGTTCATAGAAAATCAAATGCTTTACCTTCTCTTATTCTGTGAAGCTAAAACTTTTGTACTATTTTATGTTGCTCTTCTGTATTCTCTTTTTCAGCTTCAGTAAAAAATTTGCTTTCATTTTCTTATTTAAATCATATGCAAGAGACAAAAGAGTGATGAAGGGAGTCTGAGATAAATTTAATTTCATATTCTGATTGAATAATTTCATACTGAAGCATCTAGTATGTCAGCTGAGTGTGGGAAACAATCACAGCTGATTTTTTTTTTCATATGTGCAAGGTGTGGGGATGGAGGAAGCCTTTGGATAAACCCATAATGATCATACTTCTAATTTTATTCAAAAGAAATACAGGTCTGGCTGGACATTCTTTAAGATGTGAATTGTTCTATTGTGTTTTACAACTACAATGAGGAAAAGATTGCCATCAGAAGCCATCTGTAGCAGCTCTTTTGCTTTTGGGGTTAGCATAGAAGGGTGGTTGCATAATGAAATAATCTACAAAGTTGTCTGCCAAGTCTTTGATCTGTGGATCTTGCTTTTTCCTAGATGACATGTGTCTTGAAATTATGAGAATATGCAAAACATATTGTATGGCTCAGAAAATTATAAGTGAAAATTATATAAATATTGTTGTTTCAATTTCAGAGAATTTTTTATTAATATTGCCTTCAAAATTCCTTTAGATAGTTTCCCATGTTTTTTCACTCAACAGGCTGAACTATCATAACACCGGTGGCCTACCTAACAAAAATATGCAAGGTGACAAACAAAAATGAAATAAAAATACTGATGAAATCTGTGTACCCCCAACGCAGAAAAAAAAAAAAAAAAAAAAAAAGCTATAGCTGTGATGAATTACAGTTACAGCTTTAAGGTTTCAGGGAGAAGTTTTTGTTGTGTCCTAAATTCCCAGTGGACTAGGATGTTACATTAATTTGTTCTCATGGTTGAGATAATACTTGAATCTGTTTCAACGTGATCAGGAACTTATTTGGAACACTTCTACTCTTCAGGGCAAAATACTTTATCTGGGAACTGTACAGAAGGCAGTCTTCCTCCAGTCTTCTGAATTCTTGTTCCCCGTGTGGAATTGGTGACTTTTTAAGAATACAGAGTCTCTTTGTAGACCCACTTAAGCATGCCTGTATCTAGGCACAGGTTTTCCTTTTTGCAGCATGGTTCTGTTGCCATAAAATGTTAGATTCCCTGCACCACGTAAATCTTGGTAGCAAGCTTTTCCAATTGGCCGGATACAGTTGCAGAAGTTGATAGGTGTGCAAGTCTGTCAGATGAGGACATCAGGCTAGAGGGGTAGGCTTGAGGAGAAAGGGAGAGGGAAAGAGGACTCAAGGTGAAAGCCAAAATGGTGAGCATCTCTCTGTCATAGTAGACATGACAGGTCTATTATTTTGTTCTTTTCTGTTCCTCTTCAATGCAAATAAAAGGAAGACGTTTATTGCTCAAATCATGAACAGACCTCATAGGGGAAATCAAATTTTATGTTATTTGAGAACTATTTCAGAAGTTTCTTCAGCACTCTTATAAAATATGGTGCAGTGCAGAAATACTAATATCGCATATTACTTCCATCATATCATGTTGACATATTTCAGGCCTCCAAAGACAACCAAATATAGGAAAATATAAACTGTTGTGTACGTGCTTTTCTATTTTTGTAATGGAAAAGTACTGTTCAGTTTTTATAAATCTCACAATTTGTTATGTATTCTAAATCCCCATAAAAATGTAATTGCATGTAATTTATGCACAATCAGTACTGGATGTTGCACACAACTATATAATTAATCAATGAATCAGCCTGATTTTTTCTGCATCTGTTATTGGAGTAAACATATTGCAGAAACTATATTTATAATCTGTACATATGTAAAGACAAACATTTTGAAGAGGAGGCTGGTGTGTTTCAAATTTACGTAACAGATTGTTTTTCTCAACATCTTTTCCTGTTTATTAATCCATAAGGACATTACATCATTTGGAGTTAAAATAAAGACCTGTTGTAAATATAGATTAAGATTTCATCAGATATTAGCAGTAAACCTAGTCTAAATTGAATGTCTGGGAATAATTCCAATTTTTATCAAATCGTACCCCCATTTTATAATGTTTCACTGAAAAATCACAGGAAATAAGACAATGTAAACTCATAAGTTAAGTTTTCAACAGGTCTTGGAATTTTTTAAGTGCCAAACATGTTTTGCATGCTCAGAATCTATTGAGAAAAATCCTTTTTGAATTCAAATTATTTTCAGCTTGAAAGCCTGTTGTTAGGGAAATGCAGGCTGTGAATGCTGATTTGGATCTGCTTTAGCAATTAAGAACTGTAGTTTGAGCTGGACACATTTTCTTTGAACAATTCTTTATTATAAATGTGTGAATGCAACACCTATGAGCTATGCTAATGGAATTACTATGGAGTTTAACAGACAAGGTTAGTAATTAGGCATAATATTTTTGAAACTAATAAAAAGCTCTAGAAAACTGTTAGAGTTGCAAGGTTGTGTACAAACTAATGTCTTCTGTTTTGTAGAAAAGCTTTAGGAGACAAGTTTTGCTGTAAAATCCAAAGTGATAGACAAGAACTACTAGGACAGATTAATAAAATTACCACTTTATAGACATTTTAACAATAAAATATAAACATCTGTATACATTGTTTATTGCTATAAAATTGCTGAAGCTTAGTAAACAAAGTTTTAAATATTTCATGTTTTGACATAACACCAAAAATGTGCTTAAATGTGGAAATAACAATCTGCTAATTTTTAATTGATAAAATGAAAAATGAGTTACATTGGAAGGAAATGATAGCAGAGAATTGTAACTTTTCTTCGAGCACCAAGCTGCTTCACACCTTGAGTAAACAGAAATACATAAAGGTGTTTAACAATGTAAAACTGTTAGTTTAGAAGTTAATGGTGAAAAAAAACACAAACTTGAATTAATATTTACCAAAAATGTATTCATTCAAACCACAGAGATGGTGAAGAAGTGGGAAAAAAAGGCTTTTTGTGATTGATTAACATTCTCAGTTTTCAACTATGTTCTATTATAATGTACATGATATGATCACGGGTTATCCTTCAAGACTCAATTAAAGCAATTATAGTCTTATTGAAAGCCTACTGAAGTAAATGCAAAGGTATCATTGATTTCAGTTGACTTTGATTTGAATCCTGATTGGCTATTTGTGATTATTGTTTTCAGTTTTTAAAATCTTATTTCTTGTGATAGAATTTTCAGAAAGCAATTCTTTGCCCTTCCTCTGATTATTTTTCATTATTATTAATTTGGCCAGTATTATACCTTAATTTCTTCCATGTTAAACTTTTCAGGCTTTGATAAAGATCTGTTCATTCACATTTTTACAATCTACCAAAATATTAGCTTCAGAAAAGATAAGAAATATTTATCTCTCTCCTCTAGCTTGGATTCTTCATGTTGCTGAGAAGCACTTGAGAAGCCCCTGAGCTTTTTTAAGGACAATTTCTCCAGAATAGGCACTGCAAAAGGTTGCATGCACCCAAGACTCTTGTGAAGATCCAGAACAAAGAATGTGTAGTTGGGATGGAAGGTGAGACATTTTAGAGTGAGAAAAGGCAAGGGAAGTTCACAACTCTGCTGAGATCTGGGACTGCTTGCTGCAGGCAGCTGGGAGCCCAGAATTGAAACCTGGTAAATTCTTCAAGTCCCATAACTTATTGCTTTAAGAAGGGGCATGTGAGACTAGGAAAAAAAGCTTTACTCTGCTCCTTAACACCTGTGCCAGTTTGACATTGAAGGAAGAAGATCAGAATATATGATTGCAAATAGTATCATCTGTGTGTATAAGCTTTCTGCCTGAATTAGTAGCAAATTACGTCTATTAATGATGATTTAATGACCACCTTTTAATGTCAGTATGAGAATTTGCTCACTGGACTAGTCATAGAGCAGCATGGTGACATAACTGTCTTCTTTGTGAGTGTGTTTTCTAAAGCTCAGGTTGCTCAAATTTATGTATCTGTATATGAGACCTGGAATGGAAATAGGGTAAATAAGGCTTTATTATTTTAGAATGCAATACTCCTTTCTTTGAGGATCATGGGAACAGTTCACATCTTCTAAATGCAGAAGCAGAAGAAAAAAAATCTTTTTTTTTTTTTTATTTGGTGGTTGCTTTAAAATCCCAAAGTTTTTTTTTTCAATTTAGTAAAAGGATGAGGGAAAAGGAATTTTTCAAAACAGAGTACATTTTGGGATGGGCTTCCCATAAGACTTTTTCATATATCAGTTGACGTGGCAAGCAGCAGTCTTCCCTCCCTCCAGCTACTTGTTACTCCCACTACATTATGTTGACTTTGCAGAGAGTAAGGTCAGCTCACATGCCTGGCGGAAAACTTCTCAGAGTGGAGGAGGTGACCAAAAGGAGAGTTTTCAGCAGTGCCAACCTAAAAGACTGTTCACTTTTTCAGTTGAAGTGTAAAGGAGCAGACACAATGAGGCAGCCCAGATAGAGCAAGAGGGCAGAACCGGGACATCTGCCCATAGTTGATTTGGCTTATGCTGTTCTTGGAGCCTCACCTGCTCATCTCTGCAAAATGCTCTCCCTCTCTCTTTCTCATTATAAAGGGCAATGGGACTTGAGTGTCCTCTCACTTGTACTACTTACTTTACTTAATAGCAGTGGGGGAGGATGTCTTTTCTCAACTACCTCTTCCATGCCTCTCACTTAACCTTCACTGATTGCTTTGCAAAGACACCATCTCTAATTTCCAAACTGGATCCAATGAGTTGGAAAACACTATTGTTGTGTTTTCGTATCACTTGATTTGTGCTTGGTTTGAATGGCTCTACAAGCCACAGTGCACTGGAAGGTAAAGCCCGCTACAGGTCTCGTATTGTGCATAATCTGCATAAAGTTGAATAAAGCTTTTGTAAGGCACTGACATAACTCAGATTGGGGAGGGTAAGGATGGTGGAACAAAACAAAAACACACTGAAAAGATTTAGGATATACAGACCCTCAAGCATATTTATGTGTAGGGAGAGGATGGTGAGTATTTTGGACTGTTGAAGTATTTCTTCTGTAAACTTGGGAAGTATATGCCACTGTTTAGTCTGCTTCTGTTTTCTTATGTTTTGAAGTCACTGTTTCAAACATCAAATGTCTATATCTTCTATACTGTATACTGTGTTATAGCAGTCAAAGTGGTCCTTTTAAAGCTGCATTTTTCTTTTTTAAAAGCAAATCTGAGTGCAAGATGGTATGTCATTTAGAAAAATTAGTAAAATGCTTTGATGGAGGAAATAGCTTCTGGAGACTCGTAAAGTAAATGTGGTGATTGATTGTCCTTCTTGAGGGTAACTGGAACAGTTTGGATTAGTAACGTGGCAAATAAACTTCAGAGTACTCTCTCCTTCTTCTGAGGTGTTACATAGAGGTTTGCAGAGTACATGAAATTTAGTCCTACTTTTGCAATAAGAAACAGCAAAATGTGCCAAAACAATACATGAAGCAAATAAAATAAAGCTCTTAAATGAAATCTTTAGCTCATAGTACGTGCAAGGCAAGTCAGTTACTTGAGAATAGTTAGTGGCAATCCATTAGTTTAAAATGTATTAGAGATGAGGCCGGGATCTTTTTTCTCTTCGACTTCATATACTGAATTTGTGCCTGGAGAGATACAGTGAGATTTAAAAAAAAAAAAATGTTACAATGATATTTGGCTAGAATTCTTCTTCTCTTTAAAAAAAAAAAAACCAAACTTTAATTGTCTTAACACCTCACCTTTGTTATGCTGTTGTCAGATCCAGGAGAGCAGAAGAATATAAAACTATATCAGCAGCTAGTTCAGCTGTACAGATTGTAGTGGTAGAGTTTTTTGATACTTCTCTAACAAAATACTTACAGGAGTCTAATTTTAATGGCATAAAAGGGCTTTGATAGGCACAGAGTTATTTGACCTAACTGTGATAGGCTGTATCTTTAAAAGCACACTATATGATGCTTTAAGCTAAATCTAAATTGAAATTATTTTGTATGTACCATAAGTCTTAGCAATCAAACTAAAGTCTGAAATATACTCAAGAAGTGTAGATTTTCTGACATAGGTGAAGTCCATCTTTGCCTACAGTGATGCCTCTTTTCTGGAAAGGCTTTATGTCTAGAGTATCTTGATATAGCCATCTCTGTTGGTTATCTTCAGGCCTTGAAAGGATTTCAGCAGTTACCCTGAGCAAGAAAAGGAGCAAGAAAGGACTGAGGAAAAAATAAGTAAATCAACTGTAATGGCTGTAGTTTAGAAGAATATCCTTTTCAAGCTTCTTTTTAATATCTGAAGGAAAATTGTATTCATAGAAGAAAAGAACTGAAAAGATATAATTTGGATTAGTTTCTTAAAAATGCAGGTACACATTAGTCTAAGAGGTTAAAATTAGAAAATGAAATATGTGTTTGGACAACAAGATGTGACAGCTGTTGTTGTTCTTGTCTTTTTTAAGAATATGAATGGAAAGATTGTTTATGGAAGGGACTTGGCGTAAATATTGCTCCAGAATTTGTGCCAAATACATAAATTGTTCTTAAGATACTTTGGGCCAAACTTTATCTCCCTGGTTGCCTGGGTGGCTCCTATTGATGTTAATGAACATTGCATATGTTAATTCAATCACAAAATTGGCCCTATGATATTGTGTCACTGAGGTTAAACCATAAAATAGGTCATTTCTGTAGGAATGTGTAAGCAAATTTTAGGATACTTGAATAATACATTTGTCAGATGCATATGAACTTTTACGGCCATTCCATTAGGCAATTGTAAAATGCAGGAGAGAGGTATTATATTTCTTCACAGTCAGACATTATTAAGACATTTTTAATAGTCGAATGCTTCGTTCTGTTGTGCATAAAAAACACTATTCAAAAAATTTTGCACTGTTCTTGAAAAAGAGTAGTTTTTGTGATTTGATTTGTAGAAATTGGCATTTACAATAAAGACTATGTGTCTGTTTCAAGTTACAAGTAATTCTGTAAACAGTTTCTGTATACCAGCAGTTTTACCGCTGGGCAGTGGCAATTTTACATGGTAGTAGAAAAATTTTATCTAACTGTCTTGTGGAGGTTAGGGAAAAGAGAGAATTTTTTTTTTATTATGTGGCATCAGTTGATGCATTTGTTCAGATAAATATAGGATGATTACCCCAAGGTACTTACATATTAATCTCTAGCCATTTGCCTAAAGAAATACTGTGGAAAACATAAAATAACTAAGACAGTTTGTTTGAATAAGCAAAAAATAGTGCCTCAGTGCTTTCATACAGAGATCTAAACATGTTTGAAATGTTACAGCAATCGAAAATTATATAAATTCAAATTGGGTTGAGGGAGTAAAAATGACTGAAGTCATGTAACAAATGTGACTGGTGGTGAAACAAACCAGGTTATATATTATTCAGAACTGTATTCATGAGTGCTTTCCTATCTACTTTTATGATTGAGTCTTCTTACATGTAGGAAAAAGAATATAGCCATGAGATTATAAATGTCTGCCTGAAATACTTGTTACAGAACTACTGTATTTCCAGGAGTGTTCTGGAGTATTATACAGTTGTTGGGTAAGAAATGGTTACTCAATATGGTAATCCCACCATGCTAGTCAAATTAACAACACTTTAACCAGTGATGAGACTTAACTTGAGATTCGTACACCTGAGTTTATATGTGATGGAGGTATCCAGGCTCCCTCTGTTGTCAACAGGGATCAAGTTAGTACAGTCAGTAACCTCCAGAGAGCTCCTTATCTCACCCCGTAGGAGACACCTGTATTTGGTCCACTGAGTGGTTCTCCAGCATGTGATTGACTGCATTGACTAGATCTCCATCAGCTAACGGGAAATAAGAGTCCCTGTCTCACATGTAGGTATGCAGTTTAGATGTCTGAGGTTGAATCCCACAGAAGGGCTGTATTCTTCATTTACACATGGGCACCTAGTTCCATTTGAGCTTCTGTGGGCATCCATGTGTGGCTGGCAGGTGTGACATATATCCAAGAAAAAGGAGTTTGCCTTTCAGGAGTGGCAGCTGGAGGCTAGTTGCCATAATGTGCATTATATTGGATATAGGTACTGTGAATGGGCAGCTGTCTTATGCACTTTATTTCCTGACATTTGGTTTTAAAAGGAGAGTTTAACTCATAAAAGAAAATCCCTAAAACATTTCATTAAAAGACATAGCTATATAGAAAACAGCTTGGAAGTATCCTGACTGAATGAAAAGCTGCAGTATTTGATTACACATTAATATACCCTCAAGGATGTACTGCAATTCTTATAAATGACTTCACACTGAAAGCTTTGCAGGACTATTTTTTCCCTTTTCTGTTTCCCTTATCCAATGCCCTTATTTTTCTTCTTCCTTTGGCACGGAGTCCTCCAACCTGCTGTCTTACAACTACTGCCCAACCTAACCCTGTTTGTGTTGAGATGTGTGGTAAAAAATGACATGCAGTTAGAGCTGCCACAACTCCAGAGCCTTCAGTGAAGATTTTTCAGGATTGTCAAGTTTTGCAGTTTATAATGATGGTAACTACAGAGCAGCTCACAGGTACGTGCTCTCTATACAAAACTGAGCGTTCCAGTGCTCTTATCTAGACACGTGCTACGATGAGATTTAGGATGCCTCTGAGCAATCTCAGGGAGTCAGTTGCTCAGATTGGTGGGCACCTGCAATCTGTGCTGATTTAATCTAGAATTATGACTTCTAGTTGTGACCCTGTGGCTACACTTCATTAACTAGCGTGCATTTCCTTGCATATATTTACATAAAAGGCAAGCTGTATATTTCATCTGTCAGCATACAGAGCAAAGAGCTGCTTTTCAGACAGTTGTTCTCTGGGGACTTAATGCCAACATGCTTCCATACTCTTACTCTCTCTGATTCCTCTGAGAGCTTGCTCAAGAGTCCCATTAAGATGAATGGCAGAAAACTAGATGAAACATTACATATCCCAAATTTCCACTTCACATTTTTTGCAGTGCTGGAACATTGTGCTTTGTCACAATTATATTCCATTTCATCATCTTAACATCTGCATACTACAATAGGTGACTTCAGGATGACTAGAAATATATTACTATTAGTCTTTCACTTTTTGTATTATAGTCCATGACTGCAAGGATCAGTATGCTTTAATTATGTTAAATATCTGTTGGTAATTAATCAAAATACTCAGCTTCTAAGCTACAGTAAGAAAAAAAAAAAAGCTATGTATTCAGTGACAATCCTAAAATACTTTTAAGAGCAATATCTGCCAGCCAGATTTAATATTTAAGGAAAATTCTGCTTGTGCAATTAACATTCTAAATTCCTACTGTCAAGTAATGCAGTGATGCCTGTTTGAGCTGCAGAGGTGAACAACCGCATTCATGAACGCTGAAAAGCAGAATGTGTTCCTGGGGCACAGTCTGGACAGCCGAATCGCCTTCCCTTCTGCCCTGGAAGTAGAAATGACCAGTGGTCTGGCCGAGCCCTATTTCCAGGGAAAATGTATCCAGCTCGATTCTTCCAGCAGGAGGCTAAAGATTGATTTAACAGTTTATTACGTTTTATGATAGTTTAATCAGAACTATTTATTAACTCAGCTGCCAGTTTGTCCTTCTTGCCTCTCAACACCATAATATCAACCTTTATTACTCAGCCTTGGAGGGAAAATGAAATAGTAGTTGTTTTTTTTAGACTGTGGTTTTATGACTGGCTTAAGCTGCTGTAAGAGCAGGCTATCAATTAAAGAGGTGTTTGCACGCTCCTCTCCCCTTCCCTTTTGCGCATCTCCCCGACCCAGACAGTTAGTTTTTCTGAGGCTACTGAGTGACCTGAATGGTAAAGTTTATTCAACTAATAGCTGGTCACTTTTTCATCTAGGGTACCTGTTTCAGCATGTTTACATCCAAAGGTGTGCTAGTCCCAGTGCAGGACTGCTCGTCTTCTGGTGGCATTATAGATTTAGATTCGCTTATACCCATCATGTAGCCATAACCTAAAAATTAAAACAATTAGAGAGACTTACCAAGAAATTTAGCATGTAAGTGCAGTCTTTCTTGCTTATGTGTAGTATGCATTGACAAATAATTGGAGGGAAGTCATTTATGTAATAACTTCTGAAATAAATTCCTTTGAAACAGGATAGCTATTTTAAATTACTTTATTTGAATTTTCTGAAGTATTCAGACACTGTATTATTTAAATCTCAATTTTTCTTCTTTTTTTTTCAAATAGTATGTGAAACTATCTAACTTTTAAAGTATTATCCAGCAGTCTTTATTCTATGACTTGTCATGTAAACTAATAGAATTTTACTCATTTTGGTGTTTCAGTAGACTATGTTAAGAGATACGAAGAATCTCTTCTAATGGGAAAAGGAATCACATTATCTTGTTTTACAAAAGATTCAATGGATACAATGGGGTTTCTAAACATGGGACAGAAAAACATTCTTTGTGTAGTGGGAATATATTTAAAGCTAAGATAAGTTTAGAGCACTTCATAGAGTTTCCTGTTACATTTTGAGGTTTTGTTCCTGTTGTACTTGGGATTAACTGAATTTTAACTTCTGTTTTTGTAAAATGAAGCAATATTTCTTTTACATGTGATGCTGATACTTTTTAGAAACACCATCTTTTTTTTTTTGTTGTCACTGATTACATTCACTGGGTTTTTTTTGTGAATTTGTTTACTCTGAAATCAGGAAAAATGCAAATTTATCTTCTTTAGATCCTTTTTTCCCCCTTCCTCTCACCTACACAAATTTGTATCATGAGTCTGCTTTAGGTCATTATAGATTTTTTTTCCGTTAAAACAAGAAGTGTGACTCTTGAGTATACTGAAAACTTGCAAGGCTTACTGTTATTACCTTGATTGGTTTATCAATGAGACAGACAGCAGATATATTTAAAAATATTTAGACCAAGCAATAGAATGAAAATTACTTGCTTCAGGGTAGAGGATGAATTTTTTTTTCAAGACAAACTGCTTTTCATTTTTCCGTTCTTTTTCCTCCCCCCTTGCCATAACTGCATGAAGAGGCATGAACAGATGCCTGCTGCCAGAGTGTGATACTTAACCTGACCGTCAGACAAGCCTCACAAAGGAAGCCTTTTCAGGTCCCCCAGTGAAACAACCACTGCATTTTATTACGGCGTGAAATTAGAAGTGAAAAGCCCTATGGCTTTTGCTATTTAGTAATGCGGAATATGTCGTTTCTGATGGTGATGGTAGTGCTGGGAGGGAAATAGAGAGCCAAGGAAGAGAAACAAAGTAACGATTTAGACAAAGAGGGCCCCCCTTTTTTTTTATCAACTCTGATTGTTAGGTGGTCTATAAAACCGTAGTACTGTGGTGGATGCAAGCAAAAAGATCATTTAGTTGCAGCTCTTTCATTCAGAAATGTATGTGTGAATTTGCAGGGTGATGTATAAGGCGAGTCATCTGTTATCAGAAGAGTTCACTAGTTTAACTCATTTATAAAACAGCAACAAAAAACTTGACTTTGCTTGGAGAGAGCAGTGCTACTCTGACAGACACTTTAAGTTGCATAACAAGATGGTGTTTATAACAAGACTGTGTGTGGTTATCTGAAGCTGACTTGTAACAGATTGGAAGGGGAAAGTACCAGCTTGAAGAGGCTTTCACTTGTCTGAGATTAAAAGAATCATATTTTCTCAATGAAAATTCTGTGCATATATAAAATGTCAAAATATTTGTGCTCACTTTTATTTTAAAAGTATTGTGTAATCACTAAAGCAAATAGTCAACTACTAGGAAATAAAAAGACACTATATGAGAGAGACATTTTAGAATGTAAGATTGGCTTCTTTTTGTAGAATGATAGAATCATTCAGGTTGGAAAAGACCTTTAACATCATTGAGTCCAACTGTAAAGTTATCCATCAGCTGATCACTATCGCTACTTCTGAAAACAAATTGTGAAAGCTCATCTGCAGTTCAGGTATCCGGAAGGGAAAAGCTGTTACGTTTTGCAGACCCATATTGTTTTACTGCTATTATTTACTGGATATTACTGCTATTTTTTACTGGATTACCTTGTTTGGACCCTATCCACATGGAAAGGATGGCAGGGAACAGTGATCTAGAAATAGCAGGGATGTACAAGTGTAAAGTTTCTGCCATGTTGCTTACTTGCTAAGTTATACATGCAATCTTGTGGGAGCTTTAAAAGCAGAAAGAAAGAGTTGTCATGACTGATCCATGATATACTGATGGGATAGATGCAAACATGACGAATCAGTTTATTGGTAGATTGCATGGCGGGACTGCAGCATGAAGGAAGAGAGTTCAGAGAGAGAAGCAGAACTGCTACTGTTTTTTTAATTCAGGTAGTTCATTTTGTTATTCATTAGTATGGTAGCTACCCTACCAAAGAATTCCATATGTAAGCAATAGCACAGAAAGAAGCAGGAAAGCACCAAACAATTAAAGCTATTATCACTATAAGAAAGAAGTCTATTAGAGAAGAGCTTCTTAACCTTTTAAAACTGTATCACTCTTAATTTGATTTAAAATAATTTATGCACTTTGCTACAGTGTATATTTTGTGTGCATGCTAGTGCTCCCGGCTTGACTTGCCACTTCATAGCCTTTTGCCAATACTACGTCTTATACCTTGACAGGTGAAACCTCAGAATGTGGAGATAAGAGCTAGGAAGAGTTTTGAAAAAAAAGAGAACTAATTGGCATTTAACGCAGCACCTAAAAGAAAGCCAATAGAAGAATAAGCAGTTGGTCTTTGAGGCAACAGTTTGAATAGGGACAATTGGAACAACAATTTTAAAGCCAGAGGACGTTGGTAGAGGAAAAACAGATGTGAAAACAGAGAGCATGAAAAAGAATATTATCTCTGTAGGAAAGAAGCGGTGGTAGAATACCTACTGCACCAAGACATAACCAAAATATTTGTGCCAGTTGTAAACCTTTTGAAAGAACTTCAGGAGGATCAGAAAGTGCTGCTAGGTCATGCCAGTTCAACATGAGAGGTCTGTATTTAAGGCTCTCCTCTAGAGAAGAACTCATTGTGTATATAAGACAAAATAGCTTCAACAGGAGAGACAAAGTTCCATCAAATACTTTATGTTTAGGGGATTAGTCTTGAATGTAGGAGGTTTAAGTTCAATTCCATGTTTCAAAAGCAATCAAAATAAGAACTCAAAGTTGGTTCTTGGAGACTGTCCTAAGCTCTAGGCTATGAGGCAGGAGAAGGGAAGAAAATACATGTCCCAGTTTCATCTGCTGGTACAAAACGCTGTAAACAAACTTTGAAAGAACTGGTCAAGAATGAACTAATGTTTGGAAGCCAAATTTCTGTTGAAATAGATGGCCATGATTTTTATTTGGTTACAAAGAATAAAAACATGAAAAGCGTCCTAGGATTATTCTTCTAGCCTTTCAAACAAACACTTCAGCTGGCAAAGTTTGACATGCCAGGCAACTAAGCCATACAGATACATATCAAGCTGTCAGTGTTGAAAGTTATTTTCACTCTAAAAGGATTAGTGTTGAAAGTACTGCATTTCTGCTACAGTGTGATCATATGACTTCTCTTTTTTATCATAATTTACTTTCTAAATTTTTTGTGCTGAAACAATTCCTTCATTTTCAACATCTTAAGTAATTCTCACCTTCAGAATATATGCAACTTTTCTGATAGCCTTCACTTCCTCTTTAATTCTGGGGATTTACAGCAAAGGCTGCAGGGACTTCCAGAAAATTTGAGGTGAACTTCTTGCCAAGACTCTTGGTCTTTCTGGTGTTCTAATGCAGGATATTGGAGCATATGGAGAATTGAAATGGTGGATTTTCAGAGATCAATGCAGTTAGAACAGCTCTTGTGTCCAAATTTTTGGAACAAAGCCTCCATTTTATGAAGCCTGTAATGCTACTCTACATATACAAAGGTCTGAACAGACTTAACCAGTGTACTGTAACTAGCCCTTTCCCTGTCTTTATTCCAGGAAATATTGATACCAATCCTAAATCATAAAGCTTCCTTTATTTGCTTACTGAACGTTGAAGGCATTCAGTAACTCAAATTGCTGACACAATTGTGGTATTGGCACCTCTGATGTTGTCTACTGAAATGAACTGGACAATTAAGAAAGTAATTTTTTTTTTGAGCTCAAGTTTTTGTGCAACAATTGCACTTCTGAAAATTTACTTTACTGTAAGTCTTGATTTTATATTAGCAAGTTTGCATAACTGTGGAGAGCAGTAATACCTGTCCATATGTGTACTTTTAGTCCCTTCACACCCAAGTAAAATAAATACACATCGAATGCAGCTATTTGCTATAGCAGTTTAAACTATGCTGCTTGACTTTGCAGCCAGTAAATTTTCTCAGAAATGTTCCATTCTGCTCTGAAATAACCATTTGAATGACCAGACCATGCTCCAAAGTGTTGGTAACAGACAGGAGACAGTTGCTCCTAAACCTTCTGTAGTTTGCTTCAGTAACTGTATGTCTAAGCCTTGTAAGAGACTGAGTAAATAGAGCTGAAATCAAGGGTTTGTCCACCTCTCCACTGAAGTAGCAAAAGAGAGCTTCAAAGAAATGTGTCAGTATGCTGTCCTTCTCTTACTTATTTGTATCTTATTTTGAGTAATGATCTTTATTTTTTTTTCTATGTTCTTCAGAATTTGTAACGGGAAGATACTGTAGCTATGTTCTGCATAGTTTGATGAAGTGAAGATTTTAGTCCTGTGTTACGACACAGTGACAGTCCCATCTGCAGAAACAATTTACATTTTTTGAGAGCATGCTGCTTGGATGTGAAACCAGAAGTAGAATAATTTAATGCTGGTTTTGAAATGTAATTTTAAAAAGTATTTCAATAGTAATACAATTTTGAAGTGAATAAGGGTTGCTCCTGTCTTTCAAGACTTCTCTTCATGGTGCCAGATAGGGAAGTCCTCACTTTGTAGGTTTATGTTTAGCATATATTTGAAGATGTAATGTACTGTCTTTTTCTTAAAATGTGAAAACAGGGAGAAAAGTAAAAAGAATCCAATTCCTGCAAAATGATCTAAAGCAAGGGATGTGTCTTAAGTTCTGTATTTCACCTGCAGGTTGTATACATCATGCTACTTTAGATAAGACTTGTTGAAAATAAATCTCAGTTGCATATGTAATAATATGTGTTGGATCTCCGTTGTATAGCTTTTGCTAGTTTTTACATAATGGATACGCCAAATTCTTCCAGGAAATACAGCTGTTATTCCTGTTGACTAAGACCCCTGCTGGATGGCTTATATTCCCTCTTAGCTTCTGATGTTAGAACTCAACACAAAATGCTATATTGTCATAAATTAACCCTTAGTACTTCAATGCCAAGTTGCTCTAGATAAGGTCACATATGAATTAACTGGAAAAGTCTATTAGGATGTTAGCCTCAGATTAATCCCAGCTACTGCAGGTACGCTGTTGTGTGATGTGATATAATATAATGCAATGGTGGCCATGTGATTGCTGTTCCCTATCTGTCCCTACTTGCTCCTGTCGAACTCTGGAGGTTTGTGCTGCACTGTTTTACCTTACAGTTGAAGAGGATTCAGAATAGTTGAGGTAACTGTAACTACATCTCCAATAGAGATACCATTCCCTTAGTTTCAGTGCCGGCCCCAGGTGTTTTGTTGTTACTTTTTTCTGAGCAGTTGACTTCTGAAAAATACAAAATGGTTATATGTCCTAAAACATAAGGATGCATTGTCTGAATGTTGATTACAAATGAAGGAATTTTATTTTTATTTATATATATATACTTTTATTAATTAGAATATATAATACTTGCAGATGATAAAAACATTCCACGTTAGTAACCTATTCCTTGTCATCTACCCCATCAGAATACACATCAGGATGTCATCAGTATAGAACAACAAAAGGTACATTTCAAGAAAGGCTAAGAAGTGCTCCTTAAAGGAATTTCAAAGACCCAGATTACACTAAGCAAGTAGCACATTCTTTGGTGACCATTTAAAATCTAAGACCTGGCTTTCATTCAAAACCAGCTCTACAATTAGCATTACTTGCAGGCAGTATCAGCTGGGTTCCCAGTGTACATGATAATGTCACAGAATAACCCCAACTGTAACTAATTTAATTAAGACTTGATCCTCAAATACAAAATCACTCCTTTTCACCAAATCATGATGCTCACTGACCTGCAGGAGAGAAAACAGGCAACACAGTCAGGGAACCTTTCTCTGTCATTTAACCCGTTTGTTTATTCAGTTACAAAGTAAATATATTACTAGTGTAATTCTCATCAGAATGTCTTTAACATGAACAGAGGAGTAATTCCAGGTAGCCACATGAAACTGCTGTTTTACATAAAAGAATATGTTTCATGGTTGTTCCTATTAGATATTTTAAAGATCCTTAAACCTCTCACAGTCTACATTAAATGTAACTGAATTTTAGGAGCTAAAATGTCACACCAAGTTTCTACAAAGCTGATGACTAGTGCTTCCATGGTTCAGTCTGCTAATGGGGGAGGAGAAACAAAAGAGGTAGAGAAGCAAGAGACTCATTTGGCTTAGAATGGATCTCACAAAATGCTCAGAGGCTTCTTGAGCAGCATGTATATACCTACGAGCTAATATGACAGCTACCAATTCTGCAGCTGAACATTCCCCTCTGGGCTTGCGGATTTTTTTGGCCTGAGTAACTGATCGATTTGTTAGTACATCTCTACCTGTAATGGTTTGTTTTAAACAAGACAGATCTCTACAGTGGGTGCCTCAGCTGATAGGGTGGACGAGCACCTGAAATTGCTCATACCTGAAGTGGTGCAGTGTCTTATCTCAGGCACTTGATCCCTAGGAAAGCTGCCGACAAGCTTGAGTGCAATACACTTATACCATGAATGACCCACATGGAGAATTGCTCACATGAAGCCTCCAAATCAATTGAACTATCAAGCGTGGGTTTTGGAGAGCATTGAGAATGATCCAGCATGGAAATGAGAAAACATTTTCTTGCATCACGATTCTGGATTCACTTACCTGCCTCTGTAGGATTCCTCACTCCCAAGTGCCACGAATTCTCACTGCATATAGTTCTGTTTACCCGAGTTTCTAGTTTTGTAACATACATTATGAAACAGAGCCACATCTGTGTGCTCTGGGTGGGTAGACAGCCCTATACCCTAGTGCTGGTCAAAGGTTTAAACTGGAGGTTAACTAAAAGTAGAAGAGAGGTCTTTAAAAGACTGTGTCTAACTTCAATTTCTTAATCAAAACCTTCTTTCACTTTAATATGCAGAATTCAAGTAAGCTACCTTGAATCTATAGAAGGAAGATATCCATCTTAAAGTTTATGAGGACATACGTTACCACAGGAAGTTGACAGACAAATGTGTGAATAGACTTTTATAAAATGATTTGACAACTATTATGTACATTCCTGATGTGGGTAGCCAAAGTCCTTCAGATGGATTTATTTGTCTCATTGCAGGATGCTTTTCTTATGTTTCATTGCAAATTGTTAAAGAGTTGTGATTCTTACTTATTTTATGCATTATTAATATTCTCCTATTCTGCTAAATTGTTTCCTTATAGGTATAGCTTTTAGAAGTACACCATGTCCTCCTTAGTGCAGAAGTACCAAATCAAATTCATGCATCTAGTTGAATAATCTGATTTGGTCTTTCATTCAAATGGTAATGCAAATATTGATATTTCCTTTTGGCATTAATAAATAAGACGTATCTTCTGGGAAGAGAATGTTTGAGGATTGTTTTTTGTATGGATGGATCTTTTGGGAAAACATAATACAGAACTAATGGGAGATTTTTTTTAATTGATGTGCCAAATTTTTTTTCAATTATAAGTCTTCTTGATGCATCTCCTCAGTTTTCTCATAAGGGTTTCAGTAAACATATCTTGCATCTCATGACTTGTATAGTAAAGAAGAAAAGTAGTTGTTCAAACTGTTTGCAAGAAAGTATGTTCTAAGATGTGATATTGCTGATACCTGATATTGTTCTACCAAGCTAGCATGCTATTAATTGATTGGCCAGGGTAAATATTCAACTGTGCTTTTACTGTTCTGAAACAAAACAAAACAAAAAAAGTGCTCTTCAGACAACTCAGAGTCCACTTTTTGAGACACAGAAAGTAACAATTTCTATTCCTGTTCATAAACAGCAGATGTAGATAAAAAAAAAACCAACCTCAAAATCAGTTATTTCTCTCTCCTTGCCTGTTTATGTTTTGTGTTGTGTTTTCTGCCACTGTGCTAAGATATACAGATTGAAAAATCACTTTTCTCACAGTTCCTTTGGGTGCAGTCATATATTTAAGTGTACCCATCACAAAGTGATTCTCTCTAAGAGTGATGAACACTATATTCTCCTTTGGCTTTGGCCTAATTCCTGACCTTGAGATTGTTCTCTGCTCAGTGCCTGATAGCTAGTACATGCATTTTTTATGTACTTGTCTTCATGATATGGCACGTTATTAGGAGACTGTACACTGAAAGGTGGGGGGTTTTCTGTTTTGTTTTGGTTTGGTTTTTAACCAGCTAGTTTCCAGTTAATTAAATACCATAGAACAGTGAAACTGTTAAATATATATTGTAAACATAAAACATTAATTTCTGACCTTGCTGTTGTGAGCAACTGGAATAATGAATGCTAATAAAAAGAATAATTATTTCCAGCTATAACACTTCAATTCCATCCTTTTTTATGACAGTTTGCATATGACTTGATTCCACTTTGGTGTAGGAATAAGCCTTATTAGACAAAAATACTGAATGTAGACTCTTCCATGCTGAAATATAGAACACTTTGCCATTTAAATAGCTATAAATATTCAAATCCAGCTATTTCATTTAAATGCAATATCTGAATAAATATACTGTAGTTGAAATAATATTTATTTCAATACTTAAATGAAGTTTTGCAATTCACTAGACTTTCAAAATTGCTGTGTTGGTGTAACTCTTTCCCACTTGGGTCAAAGACTTACTTTTTCCTAAGCAAAAGTAATGGTGGACTATTGTGAAAATCCATTTTGTAAATAATGCAAATGGCATGCATCATATGCTAATCTCATAGTTACTGTATTTATAGTTTAAAATAAGAATTAAAAAAACCAAACTTCTCTATCAAGGGCTTTAACTGCAAATTTAAAAATGTGAAATAAAAAATTATAAACCAAAATATTTTAGAGTACTAGTAATCCTTTTTCCTTGAGTAAAATAGTAATTTGTCCTTGTTCCTGGTTTTATGCAGTCTGATTATTCACAAATCGATAGTAATATCTGATACATATATGTATACATATGTGTGTGTGCATATGTACACGTACACACACACAAATTTTGAAGGATGACAAATGCTGGAGTCCTTTCTATTAGCACTCCTTTTGACTTTTAATGCAATTGTTTAGTACTGCAACTCTGCAGTCTGGACGAGGAAAGAAAGCTTACAGCTTCCAGATTTATCACAGGAGATGATAAAACAGGAGGTTTTAGGAGGATTCGGTTTAGCCAGACCAGGGTGATTAACATCCACTATCCGAAGAGTGCCACTGGCCCATAATGACTGGTTCAGTGCTGTGTTTCGTCTCTCTTCCCACTCCCTCTCCCAGCAGTAGAGCAGTCTTTACGGTGGTGCTGGGGCGGCAGTCAGCAGTGACTCCAAGGGACCAGTGACATCGGCCGCATGGACTGCCGGGACACTTCCCGTAGCGCTGCCTCCTGCCTGCTGGTGGTCTGCTGTCTACAAACCTAAGCTTAGGTTCTGAGTGCGGGTGGTGATGTCTGCAAGGTATTTTTTATTACATAAAGTAGACCCAAAACCAGCTGCTGCTTGGCTTAGACTCTACCTTATCCTGGATAGAGGATTTCAGTATCCTTTTAACAGGCACACACATTTACGTTAATCCAGAAAACCTGGATGTGTTTACCTGCTAGGTGGGAATAGTTTTCTCATGGGTATTTCCTTGAAACTCTTCTTATTGGAGAGAAATGCTGTATACTTTCATTTCAGACATCGAGACTAAGCTAAACACCAGTGAAATGACTCCTGTTGGTCTGGAGGAGCTTAGGGTCAGGACTTTGCTGGGTTGCATTCAAATTATTAGAAATGTATTATCCAAATTTTAAATGTCCAGATGTATGCTTATTTTTATATTTTCTGAAGGCCTGGATTTAAGAAAACAGATATAATTGCCACTAGTTATGACTCACATTTTCTTGATTTTAATTTTTATTATGCATGGAATTATACCTGTTGGAAAATCTTCAGCTGCTGTTGATGTAAAGCCTGATTCCGCTTTTTGAGAGAATTTTCAACTTGGTGCTTTCCTTGTCTAGGTGGACTAAATGAGGGAGATCTATAGTGGAGGGAGAAATGTTTTGCTACAGTGCTGTGCAGAGCACTGCAAAATGTATGTTCTTCAGTAGACTCATCTTGATGCACATTCGTAGCAAAGCATGCCAAAGATGAGAGAAACCCGAGAAACCCCACAAGCCTTTGCAGATAAAAGATGCAGCTTAGAGTGACGTATGTAAATGGGATGAGAAAGTTTAACAGAACCAGGCAGGGTACAGTTTGTGAGGACAGAGTTTATTGGAAAGCTGAGATATCTGGAAAAAGACAAATTTGTGTACAGAATAGCCATTCTTCAGAGATAGCATGTTTATCACACGTTAGATCTGGAACACATTTCCCTCTCCATGTAAAAAACATTAGGAGAGACTGCATGGGGGAAAAAAGATACCTCTCTGCCAGAGATTATTGCCATTCAGAGAATAAAGCTCAGTAGGCAATGAGGGGGATCTCAAGATCTCAGCTGATTTACAGTTTAAGTCAAGGACTCAAAGGTGACACCTAGACCCAAGCTTCCAGCTTTTCCAGCTTCCCACTTCAGGGGAACCTCATGACAGAGTAGCTAAGAGGGTAAATGCACAAACTTCAGTGCTTGTGAAGTGCTCTCATTTTTGTTTTTGCAGGCTTAATTAACTACCTTTTTAGAAGGACAGTCTCAAACTCTTCTAGTGCAAACATTTGGAAACATTTCTGTCTGCTGGCAGTTTTTCTACATCCTACTGAATGGTACAGCTCCACTAAAGCTAGGCAATAGACTTCCGCAGCAGCCCGTGGTAATAGGGTGAACCCAATGCTCTGAGGACTCCTCATACAGCAGGAGTAGGAAGTTTTGGTTTTTTGTTTGCGTATAGGTAAGAGCCTATACTCTAATCAGAGCCTATAAAGCTTATGATGGAAGCCTTATGGCTTGCTACATCATCTGTTTTCCTTGGAGTATTCTGAGAGCAATCAGATTACGGGATGCTGCTGAGTCCTTGTTCATTTTGTCCGTCTTCCCTTTGAAGTATCTGAGTTGAGATGCCCATTGTTGAGATGCCTTGGTGGCGGGAGATACTGGGGACCAACTGAAAGTAGCCTGGGCTGTCCTGAATGATTATTGAGACAGAGTGGCAGCCAGACAAGACATCAAGTGCTGGAGCCTACTTACATTGCAGGTAAAGGCATTCTGGTACAAACGTCTTGAAGAAACTCTCTGAAGCATACAGCATCTTGGTATTTCCCTCCAGGAATAACAACTGTTTTGCTCTAGAGCCCACAAGGAAGGTGGTCCCACAATACAGTCAGCATGAACTTGGTCCTAGTTGTCATCTCAGTATTGCAGATGTGCTGGTTTAGATATGCTCTGTGTGGCTGTGCGGCAATAAAGCAAGAATTTGGAGAAGGCAGGGATATGGAAATCCTGACAGCCTTGAGGATCACTGACAAAGTTCCCAGTGTAGTCAAAATGTTGCCCATGTTGTCTTTACACCATTTATACCTCTGTATTTTGGGGCTGAATCCATCAGACAGTTAGGAGAGTTTTAAAATTGGCATGACAGTGCAGTTGGGCTCAAATGTGCAGTAACCATACCACAGGAGGAACAACACCCTGAAATTAATTAAACTTAGTGACTTCAGTGACATTTTATAATGTATCTTTCTAATTACTCTGTATACAGCACATTGTGAATTTTGAGAAGCTAGAAATTGAGTCTAAAATACCAAAATATATATAGGGAAAATGGGTGGCATTTTTCATTCCTGAAATATGTAACCTGTCTGAATAATGGTTTTATATTTTTCAGACTTTGCTGGTAGTAAGAAGAAAGCCTAACTTTTAAAACACTGATTTTTTTTTTTTTAGTACATTAGTGATACAGGTGGACAGCTGAGATACAGCTTGTATGCATTCATGCTGGTTTTTAATAGCATAAATGTATGTGGATCCAACCTAATACGATGTGTAAGATAAAAAAATGATATAAATACTAAATTGCATGTCAAAGGCCTTTCTTTTTAGTTCAATCTTTCCACTAAGACCAGAAGGATTAGGTGTTATTAACTCCCACCAATGTCAGTATTTTGAAAGATCATAGGTCTAACAAAGGAAGAGTAAATGTTTCTGGATGGGAGCCCAAATTTAGGCTTCAGCTGCAGTAAATGCTCTTTATAGTGTGTTTTTTTCTTTATGCTTTGCTGTGAAGCTTGACTCTGTTTCACAGAATTGGAGTCTCAGCTGTCTATATAACCATTGCAGTAGAGGTTGAAGGTGGAGAAATTATAATATGGTACTTGAAGTAAAGTGGTTTTGCTACCAGACCAGTGGACATTGTCTATTTATACAGGAATAGCGGTTTAGCGTCTGCTGAGTTTACTCTGTAGCTTGATGAAATAGTTTCTCACGTGGGAAGGCAATGTGCCCGTCTAATCTTTAGGCTGGTCAGCAAGGAGACTTAACTTTCTGCAGTTCAGAGTAGTGCTTTTGACATTGCCTCTGTGATCCAGTGACATGGTGTTAAATGGTATTAGGACCTAGAATCAATAAGGCAGAAAATAGAATGGCATATAAACAAGTGAGGCAATTGCCTTGTACAGTAAGGAATTCTGAAAATATTTCTTGTAATCTAACCGTAGGTTGGCATGACCTTGCTCTGACACCATGACTCAATGACACAATCTTATCCTCAGGAGAAGTGAATTTTTAAAGCCTATTATTAGCTTCCTATGGGCCAAACAAAAAATTGGAGAAGAAATGGGGTCATTTGTGGTTGTTTATTTCTTTCTCTTCCTGACACTTCTTTGCCTCTTGTTTCTTCCTAGTGCCTGGAGCCCTGCAAAGAGTCCTGGGACCTGAAGAAAAATCATTGCCAAAGCTTCTGTGAGGTACGTCAGCCCAAGGGCACTCTTTCTCACTTTGTTCTAGCTGTCTCTTTCATTTAAATTATTAGCTTCAAGGAGACAGCTAAGAAACACGGGAATTTTACAGCATTTACCTTTGTTTGAATGGATATATATATATATCAATTTAGCCATATTAAATTTGGGTTTAAAAAAGAAGAATTTTCCTGACCAAATGATTTATCTTAACTTGAAGTTTTAAGACTTGATCCAGCCACATTTAAGCAGCTTCTCTCAAAAGGTGCTGTAAATCCCTCCTGTGAATTGCTATTTCTGCCACATACCCTTCTGTCTTTTCTGGCCATGTGTAAGGAAAAGTATCCTTGTTTAAAAGACTACAAGTCATTGTGTGAAAATCCTTGTACGAGGTAACTAGAAAAGGTGGCTTTCCTGTCTGTGAAAGTAAATCTGATTTCTAAAAGAATGTCTCTCCTGGATTGTGGACTCCTAGTTCAGAAGACTTTTATCAAAATATATAATTTTTCAGGAGCAAGTCTTTGGAAAAATCATGTTTCAGAATAACCTTGTGGATAAGCAAGCCTAGATCAGTTAAACTAGTACAAAAAAGGAGATTGTTTTATTGGTTTTAAAACGTGGCTCTGCTGAGTTGGTCGAAGTCAACTGTCACAATTCACATATTTTTTAGTACAAAATGGAAGAACAATCTCAATGGAAAATTACTTTACTATAACTAAATCAATGTAAAGATATAACTTTATTCAAGTCTATGAAAGTGTATATTTATGAAGATTTTCAGCTTTTCATATAAAAAAATGGAAATTACCTTAATTGATATATTGATCGCACTGATATACTGATTTAATTCCTCCCTCATCACAGTGGGCACTCTTTTTCTGGTACAAGAGCATGACATATGTTTAAATGATTTTAAGCATGATGAAGATGATTAGGAAAAGCTGTAATTTCAACTAAAAAAAAGTTTAGATTCAACTATGTGTAAATAGGGATTACTGGATTACCAATCTATATAGTTACATTAGAAGACAAAGTAAAAATTTCTCATGAAAACCAATCCTTGTAAGAGTTCTTTAACCCAGGTTAATTGCTACTTCCTCATATACAAAACTCTAGGGTAGCGAAATAAAGCAGTTTTAGTGGATTTAATTTATGTTATACTCATATATCGCTTCTCACTCAGGCTGTATGTTTCCAGATATGGGTGAAAATACGTATAAAATTGGTTTAAAAGGAAAACATTTGTAGAACACTGTTCTACTGTAGTTAAAAACAGTGAGCATCCCTCTTTGATTAGTGTTTTGTGGTTGAAGCTAAATTTAGAACTTCAAAGGCCTGTAATGAAGAGCAGCACGTTTAGCAGCTAACTGAAAAATGAGCTGTGAAATAGGGTGAGGAGGAGAAGCCTTGAGGACGTATTACACCTCAGGGAGCTATAAGGTTTTTAATTAAGTAGCTGCAAATTTGTGATGTTTTAGGATTTGAAATTAGCTTCTCTCTCACACACACACAAAAGCACGGGACCACTTTCCTTTCTCTGAGACTCCTGTATGCTCCATAGACATTCTTGGACTGATTTAAATGGGGCTGTTTTCCTTTGAGAGTGTTTTCAATCTTTTTGTATTTTGTAAAAAATCTGGAAGCAACAATTTAGCTTTGTGTTTCTTAAGGTTCTTGCTTGGTGTGTTACTTCTTATCTCCTGAATAAGTGTGCTAATGTTAAAGGAACCTTATTTGTGAAGAATAAAAAGGAGACAATTTATCTGGATCCTTTTTTTTTTCCGTAAGTTTTTTCCATAAGCTGGTTTAGCTTCTTAACTGGCTAACCATGGGATCAAGTGTGTTCCAGTGCAGGGGAAGAGCAGGAATGTGTGTCCAAGGATCACTGGGGTCAATAGGAGAAATAGAGGACTGCTCATTTTGGCAGCCTTTAGGATGGTTAAGCTGTAACACCCAAATGCATTCTTAAAAGCGTGATTCAAAATTTCTGGACTATTCTGTAGGAGAAGGTGGGAGAGGTAATTTAGTGACACATTCCTGGACCACAGTGACTTTGGAAAATAAACTGATACATAGTCTGTGAAACACCTGGGCCTCCTTGATAGTGAAGAGACTTTCTAATTTCACCAGAAATACAAGAACAGGAAAAAATAAGAGAGTAAAACGTTTGAACATAGAAGGAAGTTGCGAAAGTTACATGAATAGTTAGATGGAGAGTGGGTTATAATTCCTGTTCAGGCTTAGAAATCTGTAAATTGGGTCTGTCAGAGTGGAAGGTTTTTGGTTACTCTGAGATAGAAACCCCAGTTACATGGGTTGCCCATCTACAGTTCTACAAATCACTTTAAGGGAATCACTTTGGCCATTTTTGCATGAAACTAAATAAAACACCAGATAGAAGAGGAGATGAAATCTCCATGTCACACACAGTGTTCTGCCCAGGGTCCTAGATGGTGTTGTTAATATGGTTTTAAGTGAACCTTGCAAATCTCTGAGTAGTACTCATGCTATAAAATGTCTATGCTTTGAAGCCACCTTTCAAGGTAGCATTTACTTTGATCTTTAATCAATATATTTAAGGCTTATTTTAATCTGTATTTTCTGATTATAATTTAATCAGAAATTTAGTTCCAGTTTCATGAAGAGCTGCACAATTACTAATATGCTGGCAAGAACATAAAGATGCTGCAAAATCTTCTCTTAGCCAAATCAGTTCAAACAGAATAATGAAACAAGATTTCACTTATTTGTCTAGAGTGGCATTACATCAGATATTGTGGGTAAAGTGTTATGAAGTACAAAGGGAGGAATGTGGGGTAGTCCAAGAAATAGACTGTCTGACCATTGCTTTCCCTTTGTTTTAGGAATGTTTTTAATCCGTCATTGAGCAACTTTGTAGCCAGCCAATTTTAGGAAAACAAGGGAAAGTTGGCAGATATAAACAACTATATTTCATTAAAGATGGTGGTCTCACTTGAGGGAATTCTGTACTTGGAATGCTTTTTTAGAAGTGGCTTGAATATATAAACCTTCAGGGATAGTCTTGCAAAAGCTGAAAATCTGATTTTTCCTTTAGGAGGTCTTGGGAAAAGTACAACATTTTTTCATCTTTTTTTTTGTTGTTGTTGTTCCTGTTGAAAACTTCATACAATTCTTTTGTTTTCCCTTTAGCCTCTTTTCCCCAAGAAGAATTATGAATGCTTAACTAGCTGTGAATTCCTGAAGTACATCCTGTCTGTGAAGCAAGGGGACTGCCCAGCACCTGAGAAGGCCAGTGGTTTTGCAGCTGCCTGTGTTGAAAGTTGTGAATCTGATAGTGAATGTTCTGGTGTGAAGAAATGCTGTTCCAATGGATGTGGTCATACGTGCCAGATTCCAAAAAATCTGTACAAAGGTAGATATTATTAATATGTACACATACTGGGCTAATAACTTCAGGCCATAATAAAGTCTCCTAGAAAAAAAAGAGGACTTTAATTTCATAGGAGTTTGTATAGATGGGAAGAAAAGGAGACAGATGCCTCTAAGAGGTGTGGCTGGACACTGAAAGGGTGGAAAGCCAGAGGAAAATGTTGCTTGAGTTTCTATACTTCCCCCCCTACCCCTCTTACAAAGCTCATGTCTGGAAATCTATGGAATGTAAACATGTGGCTATTATGAATAATCTTAAGTAGAAAAACCTTGCCAATTTAAGTGAAATCTCACTTAATTTAGTACAGATGAGCGAGAATGCAGCAGGAAAAAATACCAATAAATAGTTCAAGTCCTGTTAGTCTCAAATAACATTTGTGATTATACGCCAAGCAGGTAGGACTACCAAATACCAAGTGTAAGATAATCTAGTAAAAGAACAAATCAGTACAGTATGTTTGTCATTGATGTTCTTAATGACCTAAGAACAAAATAGTGAAAAATTATAATATCCACATATACATTAATTCATTATTTAAATCTAAGGCAGTCTTATTCAACAGTTGTTAATTGAGTTGAGTCCTGAGATTCTATGAAAAAGATTCTCCTTGACATCCATCAGCAAGAACATATAGACTAAGAAATGTTTTGCTTAGATAAACTCCAGATTTTAATTTGTTGGAATTAAAAAGCTTTATACACAGAAATATTCTGCAAATGTGCTCCTAATGCAGAACAATGAGGATTTATAAAAGACATTTTCTTGTTCCGCAGAGTTGAATGTTTTGTTAGGAATCCATTCTCCTTACTTCAGTGATAAAAAATAAATACTAATCAGTTATGCTTCTGATAGCATGGGCTCTCTGTGGCGAGTATAATCAGCAGAACTCTGAGCTAAGCTCCAGGCTTAGGTCCGAATCCAGACTTTTTTTTTTATCTGAGGATGGAAAAATGGTGAAATATGTGAGGGAGATGGTGATTTTATTTTTAAGTTCATCACTTTAACTGATATATGGATGCATCTTTTTGACTGTCCCTAGTAATGAGAGTGTATGTCAGAAATAATGACCTGTGACTATTGAATCCTGTCTTTGAGTGTACAGGATGGGCCATCTGGAAGCACTGTCATATTTACTTACATAAATAGAGAAAATTTGATCTAGAAGTCATAGAGGTTGAGTAAGCATAAAACTGATGAAGATACTACTGAAAGCATTTTGAACAGTAGGCAATACTGTGATCCAGATTTCCAGTGCAGAAGGGAAATTCTTTTGTTTCCAAGAGACTTCAGGGCAACCCCTTTAATGGATCACTTAGTTATTTCTTTCATCTTCTTGAGACAAATGACCAGACTGATAAACTGGCATTTGTATTGTATGTGTAATGTTTTACATGGTCAAGCTCCATACCACAGCTGCAAAGCATTTCTGTAAATTTAACAGCTGGAAAAGGTAAAGACAAAACAAACAAGCAAACAAACAAACAGATGAAACAAGAGGACATGCTTTTGGAGAGAACACAGGATGTGATACGTTGTATAACTGCACACTGGAGACTCTACTGCTGTTCAGCGTAATTATATAGGGACAGGAGTAACCTCCTCTAACATCTTATCACCTATCTGCAGGAGGTGCTTGCTTGTAAGAGCGTATAAGTCTTGCAGAGGAAGGGCAAGCCCAGTACCTTACTGCCTTCTCAGCTGATGAGTTCGGCTAATTAGCCTCTTCAACTTGCCTTTCTGCAACAAAGGACAAATAGAAGCGGAGCAGGCTTGCTATTCATTTCCTCTAGGGGTGAATGACCTTCCTGTCACTAAGGAACAGCAAACTCTGCAAGTGTGACTAAGATCTAGTGAATAAGTTCAGTACTTATTCTTATCATTTTGACAGCACTCACAGCTAGAAAATGAACTCAGATTGAATCTAAGAGTCTATGGAAGTTGCTGTAGTTTTGCTGTTGATCAAGCTCTGGAGATTAGTTACAACAGCAGATATATCCATCTGATTTACTGGATTTACAAACAGCCCTCTAGTACTTAGTGCTAAAGCGCAGTCCTAAAAGAATATTAATATAAGTGCACTGCCACTGAAGTCATATATTGCAAATGTTGTTGGATTAACGTAACAAGTCCAGTTACTTGTATCCTAATTGTTTATTGGCTTGCATTCACTATAATCTTCAAACTGTCCATTAGCATTGTATTTTCCATCTCTGTTGGGAGTATTACTAATCAGTTACATAGTCTTCACATTTTTTTTTTCCCTTTACTGGAGATATCAAATGTTCTCTCCTGCTCTTCTGTCTTCTGCCTCATCCACCTCCTTTATGTCATCTCGACTAGTGAAGGACTTCAGAAAGTGTCCCTTTTCCATGGCCTACCTATTTTTTTTTTCTATATGGACATAATCGTGTTATAAATAACAGTAAGTGCCTAAAGTAGATTTGGTACTTTAGATGTAGAAATGAGGACAGTGTCTCTGCTTAGAAATAAAACAGGTTAAAGATGCAGAAGAAAAAAGAAGGAAGAGAAAGGGACAGAAAATGCATGATCAGGTTCACGTTGTCTAATGTGCACGTATGCATCCCCAAGTAAGGACAAGGACATGTATCTTTTCCTGCACTACACTGGTGACAGCTGAAAAAGTTACCTATCACCTTTTTCCTGTTCAGAAGTTAGTGGTCTCTCAGATGTGATGTTACCCCTACTTGTGTGAACTTTCCAGGACCTCTTTTTAACAAAGATTTAGGGTTCATGCTGTCTAAATCGGCCTAACTAACTTTGTCTGAAATGCGTAAGGGAGCAATCCATGCAGTGGACCAAACTGCAGATCTGGGCAAGGAATATTGTAAAGAGATTATGACATTTAAAGGGTATGATGGTGTGACAATATTATAATGGGATAGCTGGAGCCAGATGGTCATCCACAGTTTAAAGGCTCCTTTCATGCTTAAAGAAAAATAGTTTTGTATTAAAATAATAGTGTACAGTTTTTAAAGTGTTTATCTCTTAGTCTTTGAACAACTGTGTTTGCAATGGTACTGATGCCATGAATGTACCCTTTACTGTCCGAAACCCTTCCATGGAAACTTCTTCAGTTCCTGGGGGACCAACATTTAACATACAGATTTGTACGATAGACCAGTGTGCATTTATTTTTCATGGCACAGAGATGCATGTACTGTTTGAAAGACACCTTTAGAAACATTTTTTCCTGGGTTCTGGTGTTGCACACATACAGCAATCAGTGATTTGAATTCTTCGGTTAAGCACTGCAGACTTCAGAGGACTAATTTGTTCCAGCACAATGAAAGGGCTGACCATTTACATAATAAAAAGCACATTGAGGAGTAATTGGATCTACACATCTGGATATTAAATTGATGGTGCTGGTTCTACAAAAGTATTTTAAAATGCACTTGTGCTGTGTTCTCCTTGTTTGTGCTGCTGCACTCCATCTGCACGCAATTACGTAACACTGGAGAGGCTGAGATACTTGTAATCAAGTGAATCCAACTTCCCCTAATGCAAAGCAGATGGAGGTTTTCTTAACATGCAAATTGTAGGATTATTGTACATCGTAATTAAAGAAGGATTTTCAAATGTGGAAATCCAAACTGACATGTTCTGTGATGTTTGTTATATTAGACTAAGACTGCAGGCTGTTGAAGGATATCCGGGGTACAAACTGCTGTGATAACCAGATAACTGGACTTTCTTCATGTTGATTCTAGGTTTGTTCAGGGCTGTAAGATCAGTTTTTATTTACTAATAACTAATTGTATAATCACATTTAGGAGAACACGTCTTAAAATATAAAAGCAGTTTGTTCACCTAAGGAAATTTTGGTACTCAGTCATCTGTGGCAGACTGAGTAGGAAACAATTTATCAAACCAACACATACAGCTGGACTTACGTGGACACCCGCTGAAATATCAAAATAACTGAAGTGCATACGATATCTTGCTAAGAAGGTTTATATGTCAGCATAGAAATATTTATTTATGACATATCATGAAGTGGCAAAATGCTACACACTAAAATATGAGTTCCTAAAGTCTGTCTAGAGAAATGTATCTAACACTTGATTTAGTGGTTTAATCAAAAGATGCCAAATTTGAAGAGTTGTTTTTTCCTTCAAGCTGGTGCTGATTTTTTTTTTGTTTTAAAGTGATGTTATCAGCAGTAGAAACAACAGAAATAGCTGTCCTTCAGTGTCATTGTGTAATGAGAAATTACCATGAAATTTTAGAAATACATCTTTGTCTCTGAAATGTAAAAATTGGACGATATACCTTAGATATAATGTATCTATTCCAAGATATCTTGAAATTACCTTCCTAGATCTTTAGGGAAGAGTGGAGATTGACAGTACAGCTGCATGTGCGTCAATAAGGTCATACTACCATGGAGAAGGCAAACCACTTTTTTAGTATATCAGACTAATGTAAGATGTGTGAAATAATCCTGCTTCTCTCATCTACACCGTTAAGAGCTTAGACACAATCTGCCTCTGGAGAAGGGGTGTGGGCCAAAAGGAGAGTTTCCAGAGACAACTGCAAGAATGATCAGAGCTCTAGAAACACTGATTTAAAAGGAAAATGGAGTTCACTGTGGTTATTAGACTGAAGAAGAAAACATTCAGGGGCATGATAACAGTCTTGTGGTGCATAAAAGGCTTCTCCAAAAAGGACAGAAAGAATTCATTCTCCAGGATCTGTGAACATCCTGGACAACTATTCAGTTTAAGATGCAGCAGAAGAGACTAAACAAGGGAGGGAGGAAGCTTTGTAATGGTAAAGATAGAGAAGCAGTGGAACAGAGTACTATATGATGCTGTGGAAATTCAGTCATTATGTGTTTAAGGACAAATTTGGTGAAAAACTGAATTACAGGTATAGCTGATTCTGCTTAGGATCAAAGAGATCTTTTTCCAGGTTATCAAACCATATTTGGAAAGTGTTTTCTGTGAGATCAGTTTTAGCTTACAACTTTCAGATCCTTTATTTTTTTGAATTAAATAAAGAAATAATTTGAAGATTATTTAAAACCAAGTTTTACTATTAGTAGAGATAGGTCAGCTATGAGCATGGAAACTCCCATGCTTATCAGCCTGTGCAGTCACTCTTTTTCCTTCTGTCTGACCAACAATCTCTTTTTCAAAAAAAAAATTAGTTTTTTATACTGCTTGATCTACGTATGGTTTAATTGCATCTTGTAAATTACTCACAAATTTTTGTCTGCATGTTCCTATTTCAGGTGTTCCACTGAAGCCCCGGAAAGAATTAAAATTCCTAGAACTTCAGTCTGGAGACCTAGAGGTGAAGTGGTCTTCAAAATTCAATATTTCCATTGAGCCTGTGATCTATGTTGTTCAGAGGAGGTGGAATCAAGGAATCCATCCAAGCGAGGATGATGCTACTAACTGGCAAACTGTGGCACAGGTCAGTTCTTTGTAAAGCAATATGGGTCCCTAGCTTCCAGACCATGATCTAAAGGTTCTCTTCAGATCAGAGAAGAGTTAGACCACCTATAGGTGGGGAGGCTTATGCAGAGGGATCCCTTTATAGGGTCTCTCTCCAGGTCACAACAGAGCTGCAAACAGAATCCAGATCTCCAAGGCCTTACTTCACTGCACACTGAACTGTTTTCCAGATTTACTCAGGAGAAATGAACTTCAGTATTTTCACTTCAAGTTTTTAGGTTATAGAAACATCAAATGCTTTTGGTATGTATTGAAAATTACTTCATAAAAAAAAGTGTGAATATATCAGTAAAGAAGTAAATAGTGGTTGCCTTGTCCCCAAAAGAAAAAAATACTTAGAGGTTTATGTTTTCAAAAGGAGTTTATTTTGTGGGTTTGCTCTCTATAGATAGAAATCTATAGAGCTGGCTGGAGACTTAATTTTCATAAGGCCAGTGAGTGGCACTTTCTTGTAAGCGCATACTTATGATCTATTCAGATGGGAATTTCAAAGTCTCTGAAATCCACAAATATATTGAAAAATGTAGAATTAGATACCGAAATCCGTTGAACAAAGCACATAAGATGCATAGTCCTTTTGAGGTCAGTGGCACTCAGTGCACAGTCTCCAAGGCATGGCTTGGGTCTTATAAAAAAGAGAAGAAATATAATTAGTGAAAAGGCTGTTTAATCTTTTTTTAAAAAAAAAAAAAAACAAAGAGTGAAAAAAAGATGAAAACCTATATTCTTTGTAAAGTTGTTTTTTTCAGAGGTTACTCTCCCAATTTGGAAAATACTATGATGTCATGCTCTTATCACTCAGTGCAATCCAGACTGAAAATGTAAGATTCATGAGCAAATGTTTCTTAATGAGAAGCAGCCAACAGAGCATAAATTTTCACTTAGTTCCTTCCCAGTTTCAGTCTGTTTTTTAACATGCTGACAGTCCACCTGGATGGCAGAGTTCCAATCGTTTATCTTAACTGCTTCACCCTCATCCCTGCTGACAAGAAAAGTAAAATGCTGATTTTGAAAAGACCTGCAAAATGTCATTGTAGCTAGGAAAAAAAGGAAAGAGGGAATAAATGGAACCATCCACAAAATAAAATAAGGAGTTTAAATTCTGTGACAATCTGTGTTCGTTCTCAGTTCAGATTGTGTAGGAAAAAGCTATCTTAAAATAATGTCAAGCTTGTGAAACTGAACACTCAGAAGTTTAGTTCTTCGCTTCAATGTGGTGCTACAGGGAGCTGTCACTATGTTGGAGTCTTGCTCAGAAAAAAGTCACCTGCAGCAGAGCCTGGCATGAAACCCTGCTTCTGCAAGCCCAAGGGAATCTGCACACCTCCAAACCTGATGAAGTTAAAGTGACTTTTTTTATTATCTCTCAGCTGAGGTACAGGTCTTCAGTTTGCATTCTCTGTGTTCAGCAAACAGTCTCCTGCCTCTGCTACTAGGAAAATACCATGTAGCAAAACCAAGCCAGATCTGAATTGCTTTTCATTGTTACCGTGCCATATGTATGTGCTAGACTGTAGAAGCCCAGGTCTTCTGGCTGGTGGATCCAGACTGCAAAGGTAGAACACTGCTGTGCTTTTTCTCATCCCAGAAGCAGACCTCATGCACGTTTCTGGAAGCATGCACTATATATGCTCCAGAATCATAGAATCATGGGATGGTTTGGGCTGCAACGGAGCTTTAAACATCGTGTAGTCCAACCCCTCTGCAAGGAGCAGGGACATCTCCAACCAGATCAGGTTGCTCAGAGCCTCATCCAACCTGGCCTTGAATGTTTCCAGGAATGGGGCATCCACCACCTCTCTGGGCAACCTGTTCCAGTGTTCCACCACTCTCATTGTAAAAACATTCTTCCTTATATCCAGTCTAAATCTACCTCCTTCTATTTACCCCTCATTCTTTCACAACATGTCCTGCTGAAGAGTTTCTCCCCATCTTTCCCATAAGCCCCCTTGAGGTACTGGAAGACTGCTATAAGGTCTCCCCGGAGCCTTCTCTTCTCCAGGCTGAACAGCCCCAACTCTCTCAGCCTATCCTCACAGGAGAGGTGCTCCTGCCCTCTGATCATCTTCATGGCCCTCCTCTGGACGTGCTCCAACTGGTCCACATCCTTCTTATGTTGGGAGCTCCAGAGCTGGATGCAGTACTCCAGATGGAGTCTCACCAGAGCAGAGTAGAGAGGCACAATAGTGGAGCGTATATGAACCTCCTCCCTCTTGCAGTTGATGTACAGGAGAGAGTGTTTCAGACATGTTCCTGTGCAAGAGTGGTAAGAACCCTGACAGCTGTCTGTCCTGGGGGTCTGTTACACACGGGCAGAAAAGGCTGAGTTAGTCACTGTGGCAGGAGAAGCTTCCTTCAACTGACATCTGAGAACTTCACTGCCCCTTCTGCATCACAAGAGACAGATGTTTGATTGCATGATGGACCCCACTGGGGATGTCAGTTCAGAACAAGCTTCAAGATGCCTGACTGGCTTTGTGAACTGTGTATACCTTATGGGACTTACAGGGTGGGCACCCTTGAGGGGTGCTAGTAATAAGAATTTCTGTCTCTATAGAGTAATGTAACTCCATGATGTTTGCAGTTTTAGACATCCCACCAGGCAGTCAGATTTGTTAAGTGTGACTGCATGCAATAGGATTTATTTTGCAATATCAGCAACAAGGATGGATATCCAGTTTGACTAAAGTGACTCTGTACCCAGCCTCTGGGCTTTTCTTGTCCATATATCTGAGATGGTTTTCTATATGATTCCAAAACATTAGGATAGGAAACCTTAGTTATAGACAAAGGTTGCAAAGAGCTCAGCCGTTTGGCTGAGAACTCTTTGGGCATCTCAGTCCAGGGGAGATGATGCTTGCTCTTTCATTACTCGGCAACTTAAGCTAGAGAGCATGTAAAAAGCCATTGAAGATCAAAAAGGCTGTGGGTGAGACTCTGAATTTCTCTATGCCTGTACCCATTTGTAGTGTAATTATGCAAAGTTATTGTTTGCATTTTCTTATAAATGTCATAATATTTTATCAGTTCCTCGTCCAATATTCTATTTTTATTATCTGTCCCAGAATAAATGGGGTTATAATTCTCAATAACTTTATTTTAAGGTGTTTACTTTTTAAAAAAAACCCTTGCTCTTTACTATTGCCTTTACATGAGTTATTTTGCAAGTAATTTCTCATGTCTCACATAAATTTTTACTTGTTATTGCAAAAATAATTTTGAAAAAGTTTGTTTTCTTTGTGTTTCCTTTTTTTTTCCTTTCCTTCCTGAAAGTGGCCAGTGATTTTATCTGAGGACTCATTTATTATGTTCTTTTATTCCAGATGAATTGTCTACTAGGATTGGAGGTTAGCTTCAAAACACCACTCTTTTAAGTAAATGGGTGATGCATAGCCAAAATAAATAGTAATTATGATCCCATACTCAGCATATGGTTTAGCGGACTTAAATTAATATAAGACAGATATCAAAAGGACTCTGCAAATTACGATCTCAGCTCCAAAGATACCTAAGTAGTGAGAACTGCCTGAAGAAATTAAACAAAAAAATTCAATTTACCATTAAGGCAGTATAAGAGATATCAATAGAATTTAGCTCTTTCTTGAAATTTATTAAGTCTATGTAAAGGTTACATAGAGGTGTCAAAGTTGTTTTTACTCTATAATGCAGGAGTTAGACACACCTCCTGCGTGCTGTTGAGTTTAATAGGAGCTTTGCCAACGAAATGAACGATGAAAGTAATGGGCCCAAGGCATGTTCATAAATTAAAATAATTTTGGTGATATGCATTGACACATTATTTGATCTTTCAGTATTTCACGGTTGACACAGAAGACTGACACAACTGAAATATTTTTTTTTTAATTAGTGCTAGCAGAATAGCTGAGCTGATGCAAGTGACAAACAAGATTCCTTGGTTGAGGAATTTGGCATCAAGTCTATCCAAATTAAACCTACTTTGTAACTAACTGTTTTTAAAAACCCACAGTGTTGTAACTAGTTAATTACAATTAGATATTGGTCCTGACCATGGTCTCGGTTGCAGCAGTAGCCTGAATATATCCATGATTTATTTATCTGTTAATACAGTGATAGTTGATATTACTCTAGTTCACTGCCATATCTTATCTGTAAGTTCTTGAGTATGTGGGACTGCATGCTGGAAAGAAATAGCACATTTGAGTGCTCTGTGAAATTAAAATAATAGTAAAAGTTGGTTCAGGTAGGCTCTTTCTTCCCTAGAGGAACCCCGTCTTTGGATGAGATCAGTCACTCTACAGGTAGCATAAAAGCTAAAAAAAAAGGAAAAAAGAGGAAGCACAATGAAAACGTAAGGACTGTTACCCCTGCATGAGCTAAAAAGATGAATACAGGAATCTGAATGGAGAAGGACTCTGAGTAGCAAAAATGTTTGGGGGTTCAAAGTCTGCAACACTTACCAGGCTGAGAGCAGTCTAGGGTGCAGTTTAGAAAGGCCCACTTTCCTTTATGCACAAACACAAATGAGATATCTGTTTCCCTATATTTTACTTGTCACCATATGAAGAGA
The DNA here is from genome assembly GCF_036417535.1 of Chlamydotis macqueenii. Taxonomy (NCBI): domain Eukaryota; kingdom Metazoa; phylum Chordata; class Aves; order Otidiformes; family Otididae; genus Chlamydotis; species Chlamydotis macqueenii. The sequence continues at coordinate 138,278,980 of NC_141556.1, forward strand.
TTGAGTACAGAATAACATCTACACTTTTTTTTGGTCAAGGCTGTAAAAATACCGTTACTGGAGAGCTGAAGCACCTTCCTCAAGTTCTGGCTACCTGAGTTAGGTTGGCAGCTGCTGCTTTCTTACACAGATTGGAAAGAGAGCAAAAAACAGAAATTATGCTGTGCCTTTTTTTGGGAAGTACTTGGCATCACTGAAAGGAACATTAAATCCTATACAGGGAAGATTAATTTTTGAAGTTATAGAAAACAGAGCTTGTGAAAATAGATTGATCTCACTACGTTTTTAATGAGTTTGCATGTGTAGTGAGTAATGATAATCAGTAATGATTGTATAGTATATTTAGACATATACAGGGCATTTGGTTCAGGTTCATGTGTTATGTTGATTAAAGAATTAAATTAAAATGCAGTAAACATTGCATCCTAATATAAATTGAAAACGGGGTAGTTGAGAGGTAATTGCAAAAGTAATGCCCACAACAAGTGGATGAGTTTCTGCGGAGTTCTACAAAAATGCTACGTCTTCTGTACTTGTCAGTGATTCAGGGGTTACCATGACGCTGTGTTCATTTCTGGTGTTTGTACCTTAGGAAAAATAAGAAACAGTGCAAAAGATAGCTCTTTAAGAGCTTAAAGGGGGGAAAAAAAAGATAGAGGTAAGCAGGGCTCAGAATAAGAGCCTGTAAAGCAGCTCCTACTGAAAGAGTTCAGAGTGCATCTACACTTATTCCATATTTCAGCATTTAAGACATTCCTCTCAGAAGGTGAAAATTGAACTCATGACACTAGCGTTCTTGGTGTGTGTTGCTGGAGGAAAGGTAATCTCCTATGACCTGAGAAAGGTCTGCAGGGAAGAGTGTCTTTTTGACGTAAGTGCCAAAGATCTGAAGAAGGCTTACATTCGTTACCTGAGGATTTTGTGTTTCCTATGAACCAGAAAAGACGGCTTCTCACAGCGCTGGATTTCATGAAGCCATTTTGGGCTCCTAATTCTCTGAGAACTGAGAACTGGAGAAATGAGTTCTGTGACCTGGGGCAATGAGTTCCCTCAAACATCAGCACCTGAACTGCTAGGCCTTGTATGCTGGTGAAGGTTATGATAACTGGAAAACTAATTTTGTGAATTTAACACTTCACCAGTTTTCTCAAAGTTACTTTTTTTTTCAGAAGAGACCTGCAATGCACTGTAAAATTGGGTGGTTATTTGATTTTGTTCACAGCTGTAAATGCTTTACAGTGCAGAATGATGCTCGCAGTCCAGTGAGGTGGTTGCACACAGCCTGCTGACACTGGTGCGTGTTCAAGAAGTGCATCCCCTACCGTTCAGTCTGACTAACCAGTGTTGTGTGGGAGATGATAGCACAACTAGCCATGTCAGAACAAGGAAAGTAAGAATTACATTTTCTCCACTAGACTACAGATGAGCGAATTCGTTTGCCAGACATCCGAGCGAGCAGGTGGTACCAGTTCCGCGTGGCAGCTGTGAATGTGCATGGGACGAGAGGCTTCACGGCACCCAGCAAGCACTTCCGATCCTCAAGAGGTTAGTTTTCGTTCGCTGTGTTTGGTGCTCACCTTCTGCTCGCTCAAAAGTGGAGTGCAACTTTTGTGGCAGAAGATTTTAACAGATGGGGTTTTGGGTAGTTTGCCACTGGCTTTAGAAATGGTGTGAGATTTATTTGATGTCAGCAAAGGAATTAAAGATGTCGTTACTCTTTTATCAGTAAGGGATCTCACTGAATAAACCTCCTTTTAAACATTTGCCATACGGTTGGTATCAAACAACATGACCCCGATCATGAAACATGAAGGAACTGGGCTTTCATTGTGTTATTCCAAGAGGTTTCTCTTGCTTTTCTTTTTAGTTATGAGACATATGTTCCTGCCATCTATTTAGCAGACTATTGAGGTATTTTGTTCCCTGTATCTAAATAATTATAACAGCATTGTTTTGATGGAACTGCAGGCTTTCTTAATGTAACTTTCCCCTTGCTAGCACTGACTGTAAGGGCTTAAGAATAAAAAGAGTATAAATGTTCAGTAGCATGTTTCTGTTCATTAGAAAGGCATGCTGGATAATCCACAAAGCATTGTAGGAATTTTTGTTAACATTTCTGGTTTTGCAAGGGTTTGTGTAATAAAATAACTTTGAAAACTGTTTCTACACCAGTAAATGGTACTTGGGGGATAAGGGAGATGGAAACGGATCTCTCGTCCTGTGAAGTTGCTGGCATTGTCCCTGGTGTGCCTTTGACCCACACAAAGCAAAATTTTCCTGGATGACTCTCAGGCATAGTATGAGTTAGCACGGGCCAGGAACTGTTCCCGACAGACAGATGGTCTGGATGTGGTCACCCTCTCTTAAAGGCAGTAGATAATGTGGGCGCAGACAGACCGTGCTGGTTGACTTAAGTGCCAAAGAATGAAGTCTCTCACTCTTCACTCTACCAATAGAGGTAGTTTCTAATAGAAAGACTTGTCTTTGTTTTAGTAGTGACAGAATCTTTACACTAGTATAAGGCTTACTTTGAGGAATGCATTTCCTCATCTTTCTGCAAATAGAATTATCTTACAGTACAGGTAGTTGCCACCTACACATTTACATGCTAGCTTTTAGCTTGCTGTTTGGCCATAGTCAATCCTAGAAAAAATCTTATTGTAGATGCAGTTATAGAGGCATGCAAGGGCTCTTGCTGGTATGGATGGCTTAATTACGTACTGAATAAGTATACATTAGACTCAATGATCTTTTGGTGCTGTAACCACATGTGTGGTAGGAAGGTTGACTGGCATAGCTATCCCATTACTGCTGTGACCACAAACCTTCTCAAGTATAAAATAAGTATTATTTTAAGAATTTATTATACTTAACTAACGTATCATTTCAGTCACATCAAAAATACAGTTTCTTCAAGCTGTGTGAGCTTACTGCAAGGACTCAGCAGGAGCAGCAGTAGCCTTCTCTTTGCTTTTCTTCATGAGCAGCACTTCAGCAGATACAGCACCGTGTTGCTGTATCAGGCACCAACTTTCTTTTAAACTCAGATCTTTGTCAGTTGTTTTACTGAGCTTGTAAAGATTTTCCAACTATTCTGCTTGGAACCACTATAATTCCAATTACATAAAGGTATATCATGATATCACTGAGGTTTTGGCTTGAGTGTGACATTTTCAGGCAGGAGTTGTTTTAGTTTCCAAAAAATTCGTCCCCTACTGAGTGTGCTAGCCACAGGAGAATATTGTACGTTGATAATGAGTGTAAGAACATCCATGGTAAGTCATACTGAAGGTCTCTTTAGCCCAATATCTGACCCCAGCCAAAAGTAGGTTTTTGGAAAACAGCCTAAGAATAGGATAAGCACATAGGGATATTTCTTAAGAATAGCCTCCCAGCTGGCAGTGATTTGTGTTTCAGGAGCTTGTGGTGTTGAATTGATTACATATTAGATACCAGAGTTCTCTTTTTCTGAGGTCTCTGCAGCTACCCCCAAAGCACTTGCTCTCCTTAAGTGCTGCTCACGGCTGTCTGGTGGAGGTGGGGAGCACTTTTAGAACTTTGTGACAAGGACAGCAGGAGCCAGTAATACCTGTGCATGCTCTTACCTAACTAACCAAAATAAAAAGATCTTGATAATGACAGAAAGTATGTAGCCAGTGTTATTCAAAAGGCTTTTATAACCCTCAAAATAACAATTTTCAAGACTAAACTCCAGCTCTTGGCAGAGAATCGTGAATTGCCAGACAAACAGCAAGGAGTTCAGTTAGCTATCAGCTTCATAGCCAAAATCGTCCTATTCTGGCAGCTCATCTGAGTATTTTAGAGGCTTTGGTATTGTCAGTGGTTATTATAAAGATACCGTCTTTGCCAGATGAAATGTGTAGAAATGCTGGGTGACACAGATGAAGGCGCTGCTAGGTGATAGCTGTCAGGAATGATATTGGCACGCTTCAGTCGATATCTCTTAGCCTCTATGTCCCCAAGTAGGCGCTCATAGCAGTAGCAGTTATAGTGTCATAGAGACATTTGATTACTACTTTGGAGCTCAGTGGGAAGTGGCGGCCCTTGCCTGGCAGAGAGGCAAGAAGCTGCTGCTCAGATGTGCCTAATTTTTTTGAGTGCCAGCATCTACTGGCCCCTGCTGAGCTCTTACAGGCACATTTAACCTCTAGTTTGGAACAGGAAAGTGAACTTTGGCACATCACCTTTGGATGGCTGCTGACTGTCTGTGCTGCGTTTGTGCGAACTGCGGACAGAAATTCACATTGGTTCTCATACTGTTTCAGTTCACCCTGTTGTGCCAAGACCAAGAGATGATTATCTTTGTCAGACTTAACAGAAGTTTTCTTCAAAAGGAAACCCTTTGATCAGAGAACATGACAGCAATTCTTAAGACAGTTTCTCACACAAGATACTTAACTTTTACCAATTGCTCATAAGTTAGAAGGAATAGCACGTTATTTGGGTTTGTTTTTCCTTTAAAGGAGGACAGCCATGATATATAATCTGAATCTAGGGACGAGTATGGCACCACAAAGTCTCTGTCACTAAATATTTTAAGCTGTTAAGAAGAACATTAAAAAAAAAAAACATTGCTGCTCTAATTATTTGGAGAGAGAATTTTGTCTGGTTACCACAATAACTGTTTTATACTATTTTGTGTTTTTTTGCAAATGCAAAAAAAATGTGATCTCTAAATAGGCACAGCAAAGTAAGGTTTTATTTTATTCAAAATAATATTAAGTCTTCTGTGGTAGGTAATTTCCATTAACTTTTCTCTCACTAAATAAAGCTCCTCATTGTCCAGATTAGTTTAATTTCTCAGTTGTGAAGAAGACAGAAACAGGAAAACGAGTATTTTGTCAAGCACTCCAATCTACGATTCTTCACCTAGTTGTGTTTTGAGATTTTTGTCTACTGCAGCTTTTGATGCTTTACACTGTAAACATTTGAGGGGAAGATTTATTAGCTATTTTACACTGCCCTGTGTGCATTTATGGAATGAATCTGTACATAATAAATAATCAAAGTGACATAGCTGAGATAATTTATAAAATATTCAGAGTTTAAATTGAGAGAATTTAAAAAATTCTATTTATTTCTTTTTATAAAGAAAATTAAGGGCTTGCGTGTGCTTACCTGGCATGGCCCTTCACAGGAAATGAAGTGATGCTTCATTTTGCCAAAACGTGATTCCAAAATGATGAGAAATATGTATTAGACTATGCCTATCTGTTTGGAGCAGAGTGGCTAGAAGATGAAGTGAATACTGCACCTAGAAGAGTGGGTTCTTTCCTAGAAGTAGAACTCTGAACATGAATTACAAGATTGATACTGTCAGCTAAAATGGATAAAACTTTCTGCTATTTTGACAGTGGATTCCACTTAATTTTTTCAGGGTTTTAAAATGGTGTGTACTTTCCTTTTCATCTTCAACTGAGTGGCAACAATTTGCAATAACAGCAATAAATACAGCTAACAGAATGCCTGGCAGAATATTTTTGATCCCCAAAGGTACTAATATATTTCTTTTCATATTTTGACTGTCTCTCTCCAAACTGCTTCATCTTCTCTGAAAGCAGGAGAGAACTGTTCCTGCAATTCATAAGTGAGTCTCCTTGGATAAAAAGCTTCCCATGCTTTTCTCCCATTAAGCTGGCACTGGATAGCCTAACCCAACTGGTCAGAAGCTGCTTGGAACTAGTAATACAGCTTCTAATTTGTTGCATTCGGGTAAGAGTTTTTAGGCTATTTTTTCTAACTTTTTATGATTTATTATGAAAATGAACTCTTAATAACGGAGTCTGCAGTCAACTAGAGGGATTAGTGTTAGGCATTTCCATATAATACATTATTTTACTGGTCAGTAGTTAGGTACTGTGCCATTTTCCAAGAAAAAAGGAGGGCATAAGATGAATGCAATGAGCCCAAACCACACAATCCTTCTTACCTCTGCTAAAAGTTTTTATCTTCAACGTGAAGGCAGTTGCTAGCATACACAGGATAAATTTTCAAGCAAAAGGAAGCAGACAACATTGTTTTCACAGCACATAAGTACCATGCTGGATGTGATTTCATGCATACATTACTGAGTCTTAGTAAAAACAGAACAGACACCCACTCCTGCCAATAAAATTCTTTCTGTTGCTCCTTCGGGACCAATGATTTTTTTATACTGTTGCGCAGCTGGTTTATGTGTGCCATTTCCATTGGGCAAAGCCAGTCCTCCCGCTTATGCCTTGGAACTGTTTAATGGTTGGAAACTTGTCTGTAGAGCAGCTTCAGCAGATTTTTAGAGTTGGAAGGTCTAATGTTTAAAAGATAGCAGTGGGAGATCCATTTTAAGTCAGAAAAAAAAGCTCTATAAAAAGAGAGTTTAAATTAGAGTCAAACTTGCTATCACTTTTACAGCTCAGAATGAGAATTCTGGTTCCAATATAATTATTTTCTTCTCTGACATATATTCCAAATCATTTAGTGTTTTCATTACAGTTGCCACATTTAAAGCCAAAGTGGATGCATTGCAGCAGTGTATGATGTGATTCTTCAGTATAGCTTGCCCATACTGTTTTGTTAAGGTTGTAAAGTGCTTCCAGATCCTATTGATTGAAAGAATTCTGTAAAATATGAATTGTCCATCATGATGTTTACAAATATGAGTGTGGGAAGATGTGTATTTTGAAATGGTGATGGTGTTATGGTTTTCTTTTTTTCTTTTATTTGTAGCAAGGAATTCTCCCTTTTGGGGACTGGAGACAGATTTTTGCCAGTGATGGCTGAGTAGCCAGCAAGACAAGAATTTAAGTCCTTTGGGTATACTCAAGCCAGATACAATCCAGACAAATGCAGTAATTACTCTATGTGCTGGAACAGCAGCTTCAGCCTTGACCTAATGAAGCTATCATTTCTAGCAGTGAGAAGTGATTTACTTGTCAGGCTGCTGAGACCAGATTTTTTTCAGATTTGAGGACAGCTGTCTGTGCCAAATTTTTGTATATATATGAAGATTTTTACTTTATTTGAGTTCTAGCATAAAATGCAAAGGAAAAGCTGCAACTAGTATCACTCTTTCTGCAAACCAAATAATTTGATTTAATACTCACATAAACTCATGTATATAAAATTTCAGAACTTTACATTTGAAAAACTCACAGTAGTTTCCATTCTAGTAGTTTAATGTTTGTGTATCTGAATTATACATGTGGGCAGTCAGTCAAAGGGATCACAGACATATGAAGTCTAACAGTAGAATGGCTTTTATCTTCTTCATGGTCAGCAGAATGCCAATTTAGCTTCATTGTCAGGTTAACAAACACCTTATGTATATAAGCTTTATAATCCAGTACCAGTTATTAGACCTTGTACACTGCTTTTAATGTCTGCATAGACATAAGCATAACAGAGCACCTTCTAGAAGCATTGCTTTTCCATCCAATAATGCAATAGTGAAGAAAAAAAAAAAGAAAAAAATCAGGAAAAAATCAGAAAAAAAAACCCTAATCTGTTATGTAGTAACTGGCAGGCATGCATTATGGAGGAGCATGCTCTTATACGTAACAGTTTTTTGGGTTTTGGGTTTTTGAGGGGTTTTGGGGTTTTTTTTGAGGAAGGGCTTTGAAGAGGTCTCGGGTTTTGTTTTAGGGTTTTTTTTTTACTTGTTTTTGAGCGTGGGGTTTGGGTCGTTTGGGTTTTTTTTCCTGTTAATAGTAGAGGTCACAATATCTTGCCTTGCTGCTCTTCCTTCTCACCTGTTTATTTTGCTGGTGAAAGTCAATCCATTAAAATTAAAAAATATATTAATATTCTTGGGTTTTTGGCTTAGAGAATGGTAGTTCTGCCAGTTGTAATAGTGATGAGTGACACAGAAATCTATAGAAATAGATTAATAAATTATATAGTGCTATTGAAAGACTTAATATGGAATGGGTCCTCAGCTAGTATAAAATGCTCACTATGTGGCTTCATATTTCAGGCAATACGCCTCAAATCCAAGATATATTTTACTCTTTTGTCTCTACAGTCAGACAGGTTTTTTTTTCCAGATAACTAAATTAATAAACTAGAATTTGTTCATCTTTGACATCTTGCATCCTTCTAGTTTATTATTTGCTCCAGCTTAGTCTACTAGTTTTTAAAAAGATTTTCTATAAAATGTGACGCTTTCAAATGTCTCACCTTTCCATGTCTGTCAGCTGCAGATCTCCTTCCTTTCTGTCTTCTACTGCTACCACCACCACTCTTTTTCCTGTTCAAAGGCATTTTTGTGGATGACATTTGTGAGGCTTGCAAAAGAGAGACTTTGAAGAAAGGGGACACTCTTGAAAATGTTTCTGCTATTGCTATAGTATTTCACATGTACATTCCTTTTAAGAGGATGTTCTTTCTTTCCTTAACTATAGTTACCCGAAGTTTTTTAATAAAATGCTTATATTCTCCCATAGCAAAGGAGAAACACTACTAGGTTTTGTTTTAAATATGGATCAGCGTTTTGTCTGCTGACTGGACTGCTTCTAGTGAACGCAGGAGAAATGCTACTGATGAAGTAATGTTTTCAATAAACTGTGTAATTATAAAAATACAAGGTGAAATGCTGGTGCTGTAGAAGTCAGGAGAAATGATCTATTGGTTTCAGTATGCACATAGTTCTTCCTTACTGTTTTCTTTTGCTGCTTATGTTGCTGGGAAAACCAGAGGTGTTTGAAGTTATCTTAAAAAAAAAATCCTGTGATTCTGGGACATATAAAAGCTCCATTCTGGTCAATTGCTAACTTTATACAAGGAAAATTACACACTCTCTTGCTTTCATATCGGGACAAAAACACTTGAAAAGGAAGGACGTAGATTTGGTCATTTGCTTTTAGACCTAGGGAAAAATTGGTGAATAGAACTTTGAAGTATTTTTAATCATGTAGTACACTTTGTCCAGAAGAGCTATTTCATGTAACTTATAAATTTTTTTCAAATGACTCTCAGTCTTTTATAGATGCAGTATGAAGACAAACATGTTTTATGGTTAGAATTGGTTTTGCTTATATCTGACCATTTGTGAAGATATATTCTCTGAAACACTTTAATTCTATCCCATATGTTATGTATACATAATACATGATGCATTGTACTTCTAGGAGACAACCTGAATAATTCACCTACAGTAATATGATCATGTTGCACTTCAGGTTATAAATGTTTTATTGCCATAATACATTGTCATATAACATTAAAAAACCCTAACATTTTAAATCAGTGAAGATGAATACTTAATACAAATTTTGCATTTATGAGTCATGATTCTGTTTATATTTGTTGTACCTAAATTTCATTTTATGTGTGCTTATTTTATTAATGATAGAAGTAAATGAAAATTTGTGTTAGAGAACTGTACAAACTTAAATATATCCCCTCCAGTATCAATAGCTTTGTATACTTTAAGATGGAGTTATTGGCTACTTCACAGGTAGGGAAATAAGTGTATGAACAGTGCTTCTCCAAAGCCAGAAAAAAATAAAGGGAACTGGCGTGCAAGTTGATTAAAAAACAAGTGAGAAGAAATAAGTAATTGTCATTATTGTGAAAATTAAGTTAAATTTCCAGAATTCTTACCAAGTATGTTTTGTAACTTTTATGGACAAAAGTTAGGTTGAATCATATGGGTGAGGAACCAGGGGCATCCATTACTATTTAACTAAAATGGCATGTGTGAGGAAACGGGAGCATCCATTGTTATTTAACCAAGAGTCCTGTTAAACAACAGGAATAAGCCATTATTTCACATCTGCTGATCTTTAAAAAGGAAATGCTGTCTTTATTAATTCTGAATGTGTCAGTTTGCATGAACTAAATGATGGCATTTTTTCAGTGAGATCGTTTGTCACGGGGATTATCTGATGAACTTAGTATGCCTGGAAAGTTTATTTAACAGCTCATTTACCATTATAAAAAGATGCAGGTGAACCATGCAGTAAATGAATGCCTGGTGTCGCCTCTACACACCTCCAGTTTTATTTCTGGCAAATAAATGGTAGCTTAGATGGCTAAAAAGTTATACGAAAATGATTTTTTCAGTCACCTTGTTTTTTTCTTGGTTATATGTTCATAACATGACTTAATTACTATGAATTTCCTTTATTTTACCTGATACACTTTTTTTTTTTTGAGTCACACTGTTTACTTTTACTTAAGGTTTATTCATGAAATTTCTTTATAATTTCTCAACAATATTTGGCTACAACGAGCATCTAAGAAGAAGTAGGAGTTAGAAAGTAGGAGTTAGTAAATAGCAAACTGGACTTTCAGAAGCTCAGCTGTGAAATTTTCATTGACTCACATTACTCAGGAACATGATATTATGTAGGAGATCCACAAGAAGGACCTAACATTCAATGTTGGAAAAGATTCAGTGTTGGAACCTCTGACTGTCTGGTGTCCTTCTTGACTCTATGTTCAGCACAGAGACAACTAAAAGAATAATATTTCAGTTGATATTGACCAGAAATTAAACTAGAATAGGGAAATAAATCACAAGGGTAGGCAATTGCTTTTCATTCTTCTAACAAAAAACCCTATAGACTTCTATGACATCATAAAATATCATTACATCTTAATTATATTTATTCTTAGGAAGTGTTTAATATGAATATTAGAATTTTGAAGGAAGATTCAACATGTAGAAACATAATTTTATCATCTGAGAATTGTCTGGCAACACCGAAAAAATATTCAGTGTTTCTACCATACCATTCTGTGATTACTGTACAAGTGCATTTGTAGAACATGAGTGTTTTACACTCACTATGTGTTTAAAGTAGTGGATGACAGAAGTAAAACTGATATTCTAGTACATTTTGATAAAGCTTCATAATATTTGTGAACTATCAACAACACAGAATAATGACAAAACTAGATGCTAACCCATAATTTTTATTGCAGCAGACCTTGAATTTCTAGAATTTACAGAAAGCTGTATCACTTATGGGAAATTTTTGCCTGAATTTTCTTCAGTGTACTGAGAGTGTTTAATCTAGCTTGTGTATGCCTGGGAAATACATAAGAGGAAGATGATCTTTACCTTATTGAAGATGATCTTTACTTTAGAATCTTTTTGTTTGTTTTAAATTCCAGATCCGTCTGCTCCACCAGCTCCATCTAATATCAGAATTGCCAATATCAGTGCAAACAATGATGGGAGTGTAAATGTAATGATTACTTGGGATCTTCCAGAAGAACCTGATATCCCAGTGCACCATTACAAAATCTTCTGGAGCTGGACATACAGCAAATACGTAATCCCAGCTAAAAAAAAGAGAAGGAAGATTACTGATGGGGTAAGACTGAAAATAGTAAATGAGACAGAAATATAGCTTATTTGTGGCACAAAATAGAGTGTAAGTATAAAATATGTCATAAATTGCAATGATTTCAGCAGCTGGTAAAGTAGTGGTCTTAATTTTTAATATCACCAACCCCATAGACAATTTTGATCTCTCAATCTCTACTTTTCACTGAATTCAGGGAGGGAGGTAGCCTTCTACCTTAAAATGCAGGTAAATGCTTTAAGCTTTTTTGGTGAGATGAATAGAAAGTTAAATGCTGTTTGTCCTCTAAAAGAGGTCCTCTTAAAGAGACAGTGCTTATTTTACTAAAAAAGCCTAACATCTGTCACATTGTTTTTTCACTATGTGACACTATCATATAGAATAACTGTTAAAGAGTCATTGTAGGTCCAAGGAAAAACCAAACCCAAAACTGTTTAAATAAGCTGCTGTACCAAAGGTCTGACATATTTCCATAGAAACAAGTTCCTATGAGTTTCTTGAATGAGGTATCAAATATTGCTTTACTGGAAAGCTATCTTTTATGGTATCCTTAAGCATATTGCGTATTATTTTAAAGTAGTTAATAGAAATACAAATTAATTACAGATAATAGGCTGAACTTAATTCTCAATACCCTTAATAAATGTATTGCGAGAATTTGGTCCCATGTGTATATTAACACTGTGTTTTGTCTCTGGCTGCCCTCTTGTACTGTGATGAATGACAGCCAGAGGGTTACGGTTCCCTTTCTGTCCCTCGGTCACCAAACCCTGAGAGAAATAAAGGCAATGAAGGCTGTGTGCTGAGTTCATCTACAGCAGACTGGACACGGCAGAGGCACCACTGTGGGAACATGGTGGATCCATGCCTTCTCATGGGAATTGATGGGTGGTCAGGGTGCGGAGGCTGCAGAGCCATCACCACCAGCTCTGTGCTAGGCAGGCAGGAAAAGGAAATTTCCCCACAAATGCAGACAATATGGAGTAATTTCAGGGGCTGGGATAACTTGGGTCTTTATTTCTACTTCAGTTGAATACTTAAAAAAGTAGTAAGTATGTATGGAAAAGAAAGTTAATCTTGTACCTTAAAAAAAATACATATTGGCAAGATTGGAGTTGGGTTGGACTGTGCTAGGTAGAGAAGTTTGTGTTTCTCAGGAAAGCTGCTATTGGCTGGAGATCTTCATGGCAGAGGCTACAGCCTAAAGATACAGGGCAACTTTCTCTCCACAAGCTGGTCCTTAAATCACAAAACCCAGAGAATTTTGAAATCAAGCTAGATCATTAATGTTGTGTTGGTACTTTTTGTAGGGTACATCCAATGTATAAATATGTTGAAATAGATCCAATACACAACATTACAGTAATTGGGACCAAGTTCTGACCTTGCATATAGGGAAATCCAGAAGAGCCAAGGCGTGTTTTAGAGAAAAACCATTCTCTCAGAATATCTTTGATATTACTTCTAGCTCATTGTACTTTTTCTTCTGCAGTATGTGATGAAACTGTATGGCAATGCCAGTGAGATTCAGACTTCCCCCACAGGACACTTCTGAGGCTATTGCTAGTCAAGGGTCCCTTGAATATTATAGCAACTCTTCTGTCTAAATATAGAAGCCGCTGAAAACTTTAAAAAAAAATTGAATTAAACGTGGAAAAATCTTATTTTTTAAAGATAATTGAAGATTTTTAAATACAATTTTTACCTTTAGATGTAGTCTAGTCCAAATAATTTTATCATCATTTCCATGTGAAATCATTCCAGGTAGACATTCAAATAATTTGACTACAATATTAATACTGTTAATTGAGCATTATAGTCAATGTTATAAATATCTCAGCACAAAACAAGTAAAGATAATTGATGTGAAATGCTTTTGACAATCCTTGAAGTGTTAAATATGGCAGTACGTGGTTATCTTCTTCATTCTGGTTTGACTGTCAAACTTCAGAGGCAGAAAGTATTCTAATGAAAACATGGAGTAATGTCTTCTGTGTGAGATATGTGCTAGAAAGGCATTTTTATAAATACATTTTTTAAATATTTGGAAATATAAGAATATTGAGAATCCTTGACTCTTTGCAATATCATGGGACTTGCCTTAATTTATGGATTATTGACCAAAGAATGATAATCCTACTCTGGGGTTTCCCTATTTAAGACACTGCCATGATAATGGAAACTTTATTTTTTCTTTTCTGTTTTCCATTCTATGTGGAAAAGTGTTCTTACCAATGAGAGGGTATTTTTGGTTGTGAGTTTTGGGGTTTTTTTTCATTTTTGTTTTCAAGAGTTGAAACAGAAAATATTGACGAATGTATTGAATGTTGGATTTTAGCTGTCTTCAGACTGACTGTCTCTAGAAAAATTTTTCAATTGCTTTTCTAACACAGAAATTGGGGAATAAAAAGTTAAAATTTCTTTGACTAAAATAATTTTGGCATAAGAAAAAAAACTTGTTATCCTTAAAGAAAAGCTTTTAGTTTTGACTTAAACAATGGGTGTCTGTATTTGCTGAGTAATTGCCAAAATTATGTAAACATCAAGAAGGTAAAAATGACACAAAAAAATAGAGTCCAATAAAATATACTTTTTAAAGAAAGGAAATTTTACTCCATTGAAGTTTATATATGAGTTTTCTAATTTCAAGAGAGTAGTGTGCCTAAGATAACAGGCCTGCTTTTAATAAGGGCCTCTATTTCAGTAATACTATAACTACTTTGTATATTTATTCTCCTCTATTATAGGCCCAAAATTATGTGGTCCTGGAGGGACTCCAACCCAACAGCAACTACAATGTAGAACTGCAGGCAGTAACACGTTGGGGTCAGATACGCCTAAAAAGTGCTAAGGTTTCTCTCCATTTTAGCACAACTCAGGATACCAGGAATAATAGTGAGTAATTCAAACACCTGAATGCTTTATCTCTTCTTTTTCTGGAATTCGAATGTTTTGTATAATGATTCCTCAAATTAAAAAAATATAATTTTCTTAAAGCTTTCTGGTTCATATTGTGGTGATCCTGTCTCAGTGAAGTTGAGTAACCTTTTAATGTTAAATTTCTTATCTGAAAATTGGTGACGGTTTTTGCCTAATTCTTTGTGATCCTACTCACCTGGAATAAACAAATGAGATGAAAATCTAAGCATTTGCATGTTTATGGTGTTAATATTTTTTAAATGCAATACACGTATAAATACTTACCATATTTGTTAGTGGCTGGAATAAAACAATTTCTGTCTTTCTCTTAACTGGACAGTTTTAGTTTGCAATGCCTTTTGAAATCCTGACTATTCTGAGTAGACCATTAATTGGGATTCTTGGATCACACAAATACATATCTACTATGAACTGGTACAAATAATGAACTCTTCTATTTGGGAATCTAAAGTGTTCTATACCTAACAAGCAAGGAATCCTCAAGTAATTACTGCACATACAGGACCCATTTATGAGAGATGTTCTCATTTTGCTGAGTATTTTTCTAAGAAATTTTTTTTTTATTTTCCTTCTTTTTTATCTTTTTTTTTTTCCATAAAGCACATTTTGCTAGATAAACAAGCAAAATTTTTATTTTCCTTTTTCTTTTTTTACACCTACCACCCTCCCCCAGGTCTTCTTGCCTTTTCTGATTAGGAGTTTCTGTGAAGTTCTGTATCTCAGTGCTAAACTTTAAGATGTTTAGTTTTCAATACAGTCATCGTAACTGGCATTTCACCAGATTATTTCACAGCTCAGAGAAAGAACATGTAACTAAGTTTACTTTACATCAGGTCACAGAAGAAGGCTGGTGCCTGGATTTCACCTGAGTCTGAGGCTGAACTGTGTCCTGGTAACTGGGATAAAATTCTAGGTGCCATTGTACACACCTAGCCAAAGTGATGTTGGGAAAGCTGTTGAATTTCTTACTCTCATTTTACTATGAGAATAACTTTGTAAACTTTCCCCTCTTGGGAGCAGGGATAGTTACTCAACTGGTGTTTGTCAGGCTTTATTGCTAGACCTGACATTAGGTCAGATCATTGTAGTCTTTAAATATGATAGTAAATAAAGACTTTCTATATAACAAAACCCCTCTAAACTGAAGTTGAGTAATTGAGATTGCACTGTGTCAGTTTTGGTACCATTCTATATTTACTGTGAGAAACCCTTTCACTTTCACTGGTAGTGCTGTTATCAGCTCTCCATGGTCTCACTAGTGGTCTCTCCCTCATGGTCTATATCACCAATGGGTTTGTGTTGGGAAAGGAAGATTTTTATTTCACTTTTCCCTCTCCAAAACATTTTGTTTCTCAGAATCTGATGCAGATCACATCTGATTTATTACTTACAGATCCTCTACCAAATTGAGTTAATTTACCCTATACCTCACGTGTGACTTTGGTGGTTGCATCATTTTCTGTCCACTCCAGTGTCACCTCTTTCCTATTATCATCACAGCTAGATTTAGATTCTTTCCACAATTTTGCTTGGGTAATCTGCCCTCTCCTTGACTGTTTACTTTGGAAAACAGTCCATCAGTAGTTTCTGTGAAAGTCTGCTATCTACTAATGTCTAATTAGTATAGACTTTCTAATGCCTTGTGCTTTTTTTCATTTTACTATGGTAACTTTTTTTGGACTAAAAGGCTTATTAATTGCTGTATTGTTTTTTAAACCAGAGGAATCCTATACTATGAACAATATTTTTGTTTTCTCATACGGTTCAGGTATTTGACTATTATGTTCAAGTTATGAACGTTCATTTACTTAACAAGCAGTATTTTCTTTTTAATGGTGAATCAGTGCCTGTGAGAACTAAAACACGTATTTGTTTTACAGTAGAGTACTTCAATAATAAGTTTATAAACAAATCTGAGCATCCTTTCTGTTAAAGCCAGGAAGTAAAGAATTCAAGATTCTTTGAGCCTAAACCACTGATATCACACATTTTAGTGGATAGAACACTCTAATGAGAAGTGTATTTGGACCTTTTGGGACATTTGAAAAAAAATAGCTGAATTATGGCTTACATAGAAAAGCAAATAAAAACTAGTCCTGGAGGAGATGCAAATTCATCTTCTGAATGTCACTGAAGTTAGTTAGGTACAGAGCCAGTCTGCTTGAGATACTTTTGAGAATACTCAGAAGCAGATGGAGAAATATGAAAAAGAAAAAAAAAATATTGCCTGAAATATTATCTAGGACATGACATTCATGCCCTCTCTTTATTTCGGGACTTCCATAGCTTTTGGGAAGTAGTTCCAGAAGCAACACACCAATTTTGCTGAAGTCCCACAGTCAGTTGTTCTGCTCTCTGTGGAATTAAGCTCTGGTTTTTTAGGTGTCTGTTCCTATTGTCAGAATAGAGAGTAGTCCATAATCTGATGAAGTAATTTAGTGCTACAGACCTCTGTGAGCTTTGACCCTGGCCCTCTGGCATTGTATTTCCCCACACTCGGAAAGATATTGCTTCACTGTATTTGTATGCTTCGCGTCTGGGAAATGCAGTAAGACTCTCTCTCTTGATCTTTATATAGAAATATTCTAAATTGGTGTCCTGGTTTTTCTGGAAGTGGAACAGACAGAAAACAGCAAAGCAGTAATTTAGTAGAATTAAAATACTTTAATTTGAGGTATATCTAATAGATTTAAGTTTGTACTTCTCTCTCTTTTTGATTTCCTTTAATGTAGTCTAAACATTATGGCTACCTTGAGAAAGAATTTGATTAAGTTTGATAGTTTTACTTTAATTTAAAACAAGCAAGGAAAATGTAAAATTATATCAGATTAAGCAAAGGATTGATTGATCAAGTAGAATTTGGCCAAAAAGCAAGTGGTTTACAGCTGAAGCTACACGTAGGTCACAATATTCAAGTTTACGTGTTATTCGTGGTAATTATTGAAACCTGAGTCTTTCCCTCTTTCTCTCAAGTATATAGTTAATATTTTGCCACTTCCTAATTATTAGAATCTTTACTTTTAATTTAGGTGTATTGAATTCAATACAGCTTTTTTTTTTTGCTAATCTGATGCAAATACTGTCCTCCTAATCAGAGCTGATGTATTTGCAAGTGTGCAATGAAAATGCAGTTTGAATCAGCATTGCTGCATTTTCAACTGAAAATATCTAGAAATGCTGTCAACCCTGCTAAGTGTTGATAAACTTTTGCCAGACAAAATGCTTGATGAAGGACATCCTGCTACCATTGCATGTTGGAAGCTAGGCACATAACAGCAAGCGAGTTGCTCAAAATTCATTCTACTCTTACAATGTTCTCCTAAGCATTCACTGTTCACTGTTGGAAACAGGAGAGTTAGCAAGAAAGATCTTTACTCTGACCAGAAAGTTCTTCTATAAGATACCAAAGGACTGTATTTGCTTTGATGTAATAACCACATGTTGCACTCTGTGGGTTACACTCAATTACAGCCTTGGGTTTTGTGTATATTCAAACGCTGCACAAATATAAAGACCATGAATGATTATGCAGAAGTCCCGCTAAGACTATGCCCATTTAAAAAGTCAATGTGTTAGCATTTCTTGTTCTTGGGGATATAAATACACTCCTTTTCATTATTATTCTTTTGAAAGTTTATGCAGCATTTTAATATTAAAACATATTTATGTTTTTCTTTCTACATACAAACATTTTTTTTTTACTGAATTTGAAACAAATTATATGCTTTTGAACTGTGATGAACAGTTTATTCTTTACATTAATTTCATTTAGGTAAGATACTGAAATAAGATAATTTGGATTAAAGATAGTATTATTTTCTGAATTTCAGCATTGTTAATATAGTCATTATACAGCACTGTACTTAAATAAGTAATTCCTGATTGTTCTGTGTATTGCAGAAGAACAAACATCATCTGCTGGGAAACCTCAGAAAGGACTGGTAGATCCTTACCCAGCATTTCAAAGAAGAAAAACCACTCGTTTTCTTAAAATTGGAACTCCTTTCTATCAGGATAATCAACTTCAGATCAAAATCTACTGGAAGAAGACAGGTTTGTCAAATATTTATTTTACTATTTTTTTCAAGGAAGAACTCTTATCAACTGCCTAAGAGTTGTAGAACATTGATATAATATAATGAACCTTGTACAATCATTCAAAGTTAAATCCTACACCCATCCTTCCTTCCCTTCCCCTTCACGTTAACAGTGATACATTGCCTCTCCTCTTTGTGTTATGGGTGTGTGTTTGGCGGAGGGAAATGATTTGAATCAACTGTTCGAATATTGCAGTCAGTCATGTTGGGACACTGAATTTTCCCAGAGCTTTAGTTTGGTGGAAATTGCTTCTGTAAAGTTTTAAATAGAGAAGCAGAATTTGGCCTTATGTTCCACAGAGCTTTTGTGTCTATGAATGTTGTCTCCCTGGAGTGTCATCAGAGGGTCTCAAGTGCGTACAGTTCTCGGGCGGATTTTCTGCTGATGCTCCCAAGTATCGCTTGTTGGACTTCGTCAGTTGAGAAATGAGTCAGGAAATGAATGTATATGGAAATCATGCAGTGATGTCACAAAAACTAAACTGTAGTTTGAACCATAAAATTCAGAGTTATACTGGCTCATGTGAAGGCCACAATAGGCTTTACACCAAACTTTATCTGTCACCTTGAATTAGAACAGGATGAATAGTTGGCCACAACCACTGAAAAAATCTTTAAGTTGGTTTTCTGCTAGGCTGCATGCACCCTTCTGTTTTTCAGAAAAATCTAATAACAGGGGTTTTTTTAAGTCTTCCAGTCTAAAGGAAAATGACATAAATTTTAACTGTATAATCAGATTCAGAAATAAAAAAAAGTGATTTTCCTTTCTTACCCTCTAGGAGTATATATGTTGTTTCACATTACTGCAGTTTAACCATAACAGATTCATATGCTGTTTTGTGAACATGTTAGTGTTTTATCTTGGAGCAATCTACATGTGTAGCAGGTACGCATGTATAAAATCCATGCCTAACATCTGTCTGTGAGCTAAGGTTCCGTTCTGAGCATTTTGAACTGAAAAAACTGAGGGACAAGATTCAAAGATGGGGAGACTATGATGTCTCCCACAGGTGTAAGTCCGAGTTGTGCAACTCAGTCTACAGGCAAGATTCAACCCAGTGGAACAATCGGGAACAATCCAGCCACAGCCCTTTCCCTGCCAGCCTGTTTCCAGAGGAAAGATTGTGTGTGCTATGACCAAAATGCCAGTGCCCCTAATGAAATTCACATTACAAGTAGTTTTCCAAATTCTAGTTAATGGAGGAAAAATCATGACTGATACAGCAATATTTATCTTGTTCCAAAGTAGAGATCTTGAACTAGGTGTCCACTAATTATAATGGTAACTTGGATATCAAGCTTACAAGTAGATATTACACGGTAGTTATTTAAATGTTAATTAAGTAACTAATCTTGATAATTAAGTAATTAAATATAAATCTGGAGCTGAATCTCACACTGTGTTACGTACCTGGAAGTAATATTTGCAGTAGAAGTTATAAATGCCTATAAAAAGAAATAAGGTAGTGAGCATCGTCATAGTGGCTGAGAAAAGAGGTAATGAAGATTAAATGAAATCAGGGAACATTTTATAGCTTCTGTAAGCCCTTGTAGGAGTTTGGAGGTTATGTAGTACATGGATGAGGTACTGACTAAATTTACTAGTGACAATTTACTGCAGAGAAAGTCTTTTTCACTGTGCAAGGGGCACAGCAGGAGAAGCATATTGGCTGTGTCTTGTCTTTATGAAAGACAGCAGTTACTGGAGCCAGCTGCGTGGAAACTGTATCTGCACGTCTTTCTCCCTTATGAACGGCACTGTCTCAAGTCATGTTTAGGGAGTTGTAGGAGGTGTAAGAGTGCAGCAACTATGATAGTAAATACTGAAAGAGAATTTACCACAGCCTACTCTATGGCCTAGCGTCTAGGCTATTTTCACTGCAAAGAGTCAATCAGAGTTCCATCTTTTCAAATCTGGGAATTGTTTTGCTTTTGAATTTGAACCATTTTACTCTCTCTAAAAGGAACAAAATAGAACAGAATCATAGAATAATTTAAATTAGTTGGAAGGGACCTCTGGAGGTCAGCTGATCCAACCATCTGCTCAAAGTAGAACTCTGAAGTTAAATCAAGTTGTTCAGTCCTATCTGAAAGGCCACGTAACAGATGTTTTTATTGTTTTCTGAATGACAGGGAATTTGTCCTTTACGAATATCAGGCTGCAGAGGCCACCTAGCAGTTTATT
Organism: Chlamydotis macqueenii; assembly: GCF_036417535.1. Lineage (NCBI taxonomy): Eukaryota > Metazoa > Chordata > Aves > Otidiformes > Otididae > Chlamydotis > Chlamydotis macqueenii. The sequence goes on from NC_141556.1 coordinate 138,299,514, forward strand.
GAAATGTACCTTAGAATTTCCAGAATGTACCATAATGTCTCTTGACATTCAAAGATAGTTCTTCCATTACTACGAAGGAGATGTGTTGCTCAGTGTCATTTGCAGATGTGCCTCTAGGAAGCCAGTGAAAGACCACAATGATGACAGCAGGGCTGAAGCTCTTGGTCATCATCCCTCTGGATCAAATTAATCAAACCTGTATCCTGTGCAACAACTGCAGTAGAGGGGTTGTTGCAAACTATTAATGAACTAGCTTTATTATACAGTAAAGAGCTGATTGGTTATCAGTGCTCAGAAACTGAACACAGTATTTGAGTTAAAGTCTAAGTAAGTGAATGGAAAATCCTATTTCCATATATATGCATCATAATGCACCACAGTTTGGTAGCAGGAAAGACTTATTTAGGCCTGTTCTTCAAGTGTTATTTCTTAAGTCCCATTAGCTTCAGTAAGTATGAGGCATGATTGGAATGTAGGATCTGGACTTTACATTAAAATAAATCTCTTTCTGAAATAACCTTTCAGTTTGAATGCTTCGGTATGATGGCAATAATAACTTTACTTCAGGATGTATGCTAGCAAAAATAACTCCACATTTCAGGCAGTACAAGGTGCTTAGCAAATGCACATAATTTTGCTAGACAGAGTCATCACAAAAGCATATTGTAATTATATGAATACAATAGCTTCTTTCTGAAAGAAGAAAATGTCTTTCACTTGCTGCCTCTAACTTAGGCCTGGGATTAGAGAAACACAGTACATTCCTTAAACAGCATGAATCCCACTTTTGTAAATGAAAAGAAGAACTTGTTTGTGGCCAGATTTTTTGGCCATCTAGACTGTGTGAAATTAGAAGTTATTTGCTATTTGTGTCAAATAGTGGAATAAACTTAAACAAATCAGTTTTAACTCCTTGGTGCTAGAGTCACAGACTACCATCCATTACCAAGAATGGATACACTCTGAACCCCCTACTTAAAAGGATTAGCTACTTAGAATAATTAAGACCCTCAGTATCTGTGCAGTAATCAAAACTGAAAGTGTGAAAATAAAAAGATCTTTATGCTTCGTCTGTCCCTCAGTGGTTTGGCAACTAGAGAGCTGAGCTTTTGGCCTTCAGCTGAAAAGCCTTCAAGTTGCTGCAAATTTGTGCATCTTCAGGGTATAAAAATAAGATATTTCCCATGGACAGAAGGAAAAACAAATTATTCTTTATGAGCTCACTGCATCAGTTCTCATCACTTGCTGCAATAATTATAATACATGAAAACATTAGAATGAAATTTAGCATGATTATTTCTTTCCAAAACAACGTATCACAATAATATCTTCTAACCTGTTCCTCTGCCTTTACTACTGTTTTCTTAGTGCCTGTTTTTTTTTAATATAATGTAACTCTCCTTGCTCAGGTAAAGCTTTAGCTTCCTTTGCTTTTCTTTGAATGAAATCTATAAGCATTTACGTCCCCTGTTTAAATTAAACATTTAAAGTACTTCTAGATGTTTAAAATGAATATATCTGCCCCTCCGTTTTGCTTAAAAAGACAAATATTTAAAATGCATTAAGACTTGGCCTCAGGCTTCTTTCTTTGTGTTTCTGGTAAATGCTAAAGCAGAAAAAAAAAAAAAAAAAGGAACAGGCAGGGAGAGGCAAAGAATCCTCCATTGTCTGATAAGTCAACCAAACAAGAATAATGAATTAAATTACAGGGAAGAATAAAATGCAAGGCAAGGCAAAGCAAACAGAAAGCTGCCATGAAAGCTTTCAAAACCAGATCTTAGGAAAACAAAATTAACTTTCACTTAGTTCAGGGAGATAAATGAAGTGACTGTATTTGCTGACTGTTTGTTTGCAGTAAGGTATTTCATATAGCAGGTTTTAAAATAATGGAAAGCTTTCCACATGTTATCCTATGATACTTTCTTGCGGAACTAGTGCCATTGAAGCTCATGGAACCCTTCAATGCCACTTGGAGTTTCTAGCTGTTGTTGTAAATAAATCAGCAGTAGTTGCATAACACTAAGGAATTACTTAGTTTGGTACTAACTGTTGCACTAGGAAGATCAGTGTCTGAGCAGCTGGCCATTTTCTAATTACATATATTTAAGCAAGAAAATATTTGTACTTGAAGGTATCCCTGTGGTCCAAATGGTTCTTTCAACATGAAAACTTTGCTGTTAATTATAGTGAAGCATACACTAATGTATTTCTCTCATATTTGTGTGTGAATACAGAGACATTGGCTCAGCAGAGGCTGATCATGTGGGTACATGTAATATGCATTTGAATTTAGGGATTTAATTAGTAAATTGGCCCCAAGCACAGGAATCTTTGGCTAGATCAGCTCTTTAGAAATTCACCAGTAGACATTGCATGATTTTGCTTTTCCACATGTGCTACAGCTGATTCGGAAGCCTGTATCCTATGGGCTTCCCCAGCATCCTGCCTGGGGAGGTAGGTAATGCTGGCTGCTTTAACTGTTGTGGGAAATTATTCCTGAGTTAAAAGAATATCCTGTCAGAAGTATCCTCTGTGTGATTCCTGCTTCTCTCTAACTTTGTGTTACATAGGCCTAATATAGTTCCAGGAATAAAATTTTTGTTATCCCACTGCTGTTTTGCCTGGCAAGACTGAAAAGGGGAGCATCTGACCATCTCCCGTTGTACTTTATAAACGGACTACAAGACTTGGACTATTTGGTTTATGTGCAAATCTGATGTGCTAACAAGACTTAAAATGTTGCTGGTGGCAGTAATGAAAAACATCAACAAACAAGAGCAGATAGTGTGCAACTTCTCAAATAGTGTGCAATTGACTAGTGGAACAAATAGTAAAGTTCTAAAATTGCATTTATAATAGGGGCAACCTCAGTGGCACCTCCCCTGCAAATAGGACAATACTGGGGAGTCTTTTTAAGGGCACAGTTTACTGCAATTCTTCATGTTTCCACAGGAACAACAGAAAACCATTATGGAATGCCTTTCACTCACTTCCAAACCTCTGTACCTTTCAGGGTAGGTGGTTAAAGCTCTTGGTATGAGAGACTTAGAGGCAAGTCTGTCCAACTATTAGGCCCAGGAATGTAGTTGGAACTGATTGAAAGTCTACCAGGAAATCAAATATCACAAGCCAAATCAGAACTCCCTGTGCTGGTCCGAGAGCTTAGCCAGGACAGAAGGCTGAGGTTGCTTAGCAGGCACCAACCAATGTCTGCTGAAGGCAGATGGTGGCTGTGCTGGACTGGTTCTTCTAGAACGTTCATCAAACTAGTTCTAACACTTTGTATGGTTGATCCACTTATTGATTCATTTTAAAATCATTGCTCCAATTTCTTAAAAAAAAAGCTAAATTTTAAAACAGTGTGTACTGTTCGCAAGCCCTAAGCATGACCTGAATCATACTCTGGAACACCTTTAATAATTGTGAAAGTCTATTTAATTTGACTTAATTTGTGCCTCTAAAAGAAGTCTTCTTTTTATTCTTAAACTTAGTAACTGAATACAAATTTAAGCTTGATCTCTTTTGAACTTATATTAAAAGATCAAATATAAATGTAATTGCAAATTACCTGGTCCATGAGTGTAGTCCAAAGATAGACTGTCATTATTTGGGAGGAGTACCTGCAGTCAGACTGCAGATACACGTTCAATATTGCATTGCAAAATCATTTATCAAGACTTAACTCACTTCAAGGCATTGAAAAAAATAACCGGACAACTAATAAATAAACTCTTTCTTGATTTTTAATTCTTCAGGTAAAAAATGTTTTCAAAACCAGCATCTTTATGTTCCTTCAATAGTATCTGTCTTCCCAGTACACAATTTTCTATATTTCTTATTACTTTTTAAGTATTACCACAACCTATGAAGTTAATTATTTTAACAGCAAATACAGAAATGTATATATAAATATAAATATAAATATAAATATAAATATAAATATAAATATAAATATAAATATAAATATATAGTGTCATTAAGATTCTCAATGGCAATGTCTGTTGATAGGTAGTCTGAATAACTGAGGGATGAAATGACAAACTTTTTACCCTCCAATTCTTCCTTCCCCTACTTTCCCCAAACTGTATCACTAGGTTATATTCAGTCAAATATTTGTCTTATATGCTTACACTGTCATACCTGGGGGCTTGTAAGAAAGATGAGGAGAAACTCTATAGCAGTGCCTGTTGTGATAGGATGAAGGGTAATGGTTTTAAGTAGAAGGAGGTAGATTCAGATTAGATATTAGGAAAAAATTTTTTTGCAATGAGGGTGGTGGAACACTGGAGCAGGTTGCCCAGAGAGGTGGTGGATGCCCCATCCCTGGAAAAATTCAAGGCCAGGTTGGATGAACCTCTGAGCAACCTGTTCTGGTTGGAGATGTCCCTGCTCTTTGCAGGGGGGTTAGACTAGATGACCTTTAAATTTCCCTTCCAACTCAAACACTTCTCTGATTCTGTGATTCTACAGATAGGGAAGGAAAATGGATTATTTGAATGAGTAGCTCTAGTTGGAGGGAAAGACACTGAAAAAAAAGAGTATCTGACACTGAAATTATAGTCTAAATTTAAAGATGTCACATGTACGCAACTGATGAGTAATGATTTCTTAAACACCAGTTATTTTTACTCCTCTGACAGTAAACTGAATATAAAAATATCCATAGTAGTGTAGACCAAAGGTCTATTCACCCTCTCTGTATGCACATGATTTTATAGATATTTAACCTAGTTTAGCTCTGTTCTTTTTCTTGTAGACTCAGTAGTCTTAAACAGCAGACTTAGAAACTGCATATTAATGCCATTAACTTCATAAATTACAGTTCAGCAAAGCAACATCCTGATATGGCATGCCATGATGCATGCCATGAACGTCCAGTTTTAGAACTTGATGGAGCATTGTACACAAGTGCAAACCCACCCCTACGGCTTTTGCACAGGGTATGAGAGAGAAGGAAGTAGCAGCTGCATCTCTGCATCTCCTCCCACTACGGAGTTAAGGGTAAACTGGGTCCATAACTTGACTCTGGAATTTGGATTAACTCCCAGATTACCTACCCTCAATATAGCCTCCCTACCTAAATTCATGTCTAGATTTGTCAAAGTAGCACAGAAGGCTAAAGTTAGTGACAGAGTACCTAGTGGCATTTTCAATAGATGTATAACCATAGCGAGCCTTGGACTTGTTTGTTTTCTTTTTCATTAAATTCAGGTTTTGGATGCTTAGATACTTTTGAAAATCCAGCTGTGAGGGAGTAATGTAGGAAGCTTCTATTCAGGCTACAAGCAGCTATTGTGAGACTTGGAGCTTACAAGAGGCAAGTTTCCTTGTAATAGAAAACCAAAATGAGATACTGTTGAACTCACTTTGTATAGGAAGTTATGTGTGGGAAAAGGAGTGAGGGTAGAGGTAACCTGGCTTAGAGATGATCTCAAACTTAAATCCCTCAATATAAACATCTTTAAACCTTGAAGCTTCCTAGGTCTGGATATGGACAAATATGCTGTGGCTCAAACCTGTCATTAAATGACACACTAATTGTCAATATAATTTTTGGGAAGGCTTATCATTGTATTATACAAAGAATGTGTTCTATAAAAGGAAGTTTGTTTTAAATGGCATAATGTGAGAAACAAAATCTTTGTTAAACAACACTGCTTATATTCCATGTAAGAGCAGGAAACAGTATAGTTTTTCTTGTTAGGAAGTGTTTATTGAATGAAGTTTAAATATCAACTGAGGATTTTGGTGTTTATTTTAATCATACTGCTTGAATAGGTGATTATTAAAAAGTTCTTTTTCTCAGAGGTGTCATGAATACCATTAATTTCATAACCAAACATTTCACACTTTGTTTTTTTTTTCCTTTTTTTTTTATACCACTGAGTGAATCAATACACAGACAGCTAAGTAGCCAGAGCCATTTTCATTTCATTCTTCTAAGAGAACTTAGCTAAAATGCCTGAGGCAGAACACATAGACAACATAGTTTGTACAGGGCAAAGAGGAGTGCAGAGGAGGCAATGCAGTAGCACATCAATGTAGCATTTTCTCATTAGTTAAAGGTAAATTGTGGTTACCTGTATGTCCTAAGACTGATAACTCACTTTACATTGGCTAAACTACCATAAGTAAAATAACATTTATTATTCTATATTTATTTTTTGTCCTATCATTAGGTTCAGATTTCAAATACTGGCAAGAAACACCATGATTCAGAGAGGCATAGAATGGCTTGTGAACCAATAGGTGAAAAAATAAATGTTCAGAGATGATGTTTTTCTTTCTGCAAGGCATCATAAATTTCACCGTTTACCACTGTTACTTTTACATTCACCGTAGCACAGCTTCATCATTCAATACAATGAGATAAGTAATTCTTGTCCTGAATGGTGTGTTGTTTGATACAGGATTTACGCAGAGCTCCCCAAAATCATACTATAACTTTGCTGTCGAAACAATTAATCAAGCTTGTAAACACTGAGGCATGTGTTTCATGTGCCTTGAGCAGATTCTGCCTTGTATTGTGATATTAAACATAAAATCTTTACCCCTTGCTATAGCCTATTTTTAGAGCAGTAATGCTGCAAGATACATGATTCAAAAAGGAAATTACTTAATTTTGCTGTGTTTCCTTCTTCCTATTAGTCTAAGATAATCAAAGACATGTTCAAGACTGTCTTTCAAGTATCGTTTGTATGGTCATTAGTGTCTTGGTGGGTACTAAACTTTCTGGCCTGATCCATTAGCTACTCTTAGCTATTGAAGTCAACACGACTGTTCATATGCTTAAGTGCTTTGTTGAGTGAGGGCCAGAGTGCTCAGAAGCTTGCAAGATTACCTCCCCAGTATGAGAAGAAAAACAAAAACTATGTGGCCAGTCACAAATAATCGTTGCAGTTTTCTGTATGAAATACCTGGTTTAACAATATATAATAAATTCAAAGGTTTAGCTACATGCAGAACAAATTATTTCAGTAATTTTCTTACTGAATAGCTTCACAGAAATTTCAGTCTCCTTATGGCATTCTGTTTGAAGGAAGGTCAGGTTTGAGTGAAGACAGCAGGTTTACATATGGCTAATGATCTTCCAAACTTTGGTAACAACTCCTTTTGACATACGATTAGCATATTAATTATATGTGTATCTTTTGGAGACAGTCAGTTTGCTGAGGTAATGACAAAAAATACCGAACAGCATTTGTTTTTTACTGAAATAACAAGCATACTGACATATGCTTGTTATTTATAGTAAATTAATACTTTTATGCTGCCAGGTAAAGTTTTTCATGTAAGTATGTCTTATTTTATAATCTTTACTTTTTTACCATATTTTATTCTAATGGGAAAATATATCAGACATTTCTTGTTAATTACTTCAAATCCTGTCACGATACAGAAATCAACTTCATGTTACTGTTTTTATTGATGCTAGATATTTTTGTTGTAATTAAGCCTTAATTTGAGCTACTGTTGTTGAACATGTGTGCTCTGAAATCTTGTTTTCCAGCAAATTCCATTTGATTTTTCTTTCTAATAAATTTTAGTTGCCTGTGTAATAATGCTGTCACAGCTGTCATTAATTGGCATTTTTGTACCAAATATGTAGAGACCCGTTGTTGAAAAAACCACCCATCAAACAGAATGATATACAACTCTAGAGCTGAAATACTTTTACCGCAGAGACTTGTTATCATTATTGCCACTTGACAGGAGTGGAACAGAGGTAGGGAGCCATGAAGTGCTTTTCCTAAAGACCTCCAGAAAACCAGTGGCAGAACTAGCTCCAGTTCCCAAAGCAATCTGCTGCAATTTTCTTGCTGTGGATCACAGGAATACAAAGAAATACATACCTTCTAAATCTGTTTACCTGGTCTCCTGGAGTGATACTCGGTTGTTGTCATATTGGTGGCATTGGGTTGTGTGAACAAAGTTCACTGCTGTTCCTGCCTATGCTATGCCAGTTTTCTAGCTACAAAGCAGACTTCATTTCCTCAGGTCAAGCTGGCACCTTTCTGCAACAAAAAAAAAAAAAAAAAGTAATATAAAGTACAAAAATGTATTTGAGGTAAAGAACAGAGCTGTCTGCAGTGACATGGTAGAAAAAAAGAAACTACGTTAGATGAAATTATTCACATGGCTGGCAGTGATGGAAATGTACAGCACAACAGAAATGTGGAAAACGTTGTCAAAGATGAGGAAAAGAGATTACTTTTTTATTTAGTTTCTTTTCAATAAACTGTTGAAGTATTTAAACTAGAAATTCCAGCTAGGAAAGGTTGCGGTGTTACCTGACACTGTGTTGGGTGATTTTTCTGAATGGGTCTCGAGCTTCAAATTCTGTGGGGAGATGATGAGAATTAGCAAATGTAGAATGTAGGCCTAGGATATTCCTGTTAGCCATTATACAGCCATGACTTAGGAAAAGTTGCAGTACTTTAAGTAAAACTTTTCAATCTAAGATGCTTAAACTGAACTGAACTTTTCTAAGTGGCAAACGGATGTATTTGGCATTGGCATTAATGGGATTTTGAGCTGCTTTTACAGCTTAAAGCTACAGAATAAATGTGCATTTTCCCCCAAATAAATTTGAAATGTATTCATTTATTTTAAGTGAAATGGAATGAAAAAGTTTAGGTTGGGGAGGGGCAGAAAGAAGATAAATCTGATGAAGAACATCTTCATAAACACAATCGATAGAGAGGTAGCTTTGGGGAGATACTTATGTGGAATTAAAGGCTTTTTTGAGTGAAACATAGGAGGGAGAGAATCAGAATGTAGGTCTTTTCGACATGCTTTAGAGCATCCCCTGATCAATACATTTCTAGTTACAGATTTAAAATTTCTGTCCAACAAAGTTGACTGCATGCCCATGTTCAGTAAAACAGCTAAGCATGTGTGGAATTTTAAGAACATGCTCATGTGATGTTTGTATAGGAATGTTTTCTTAAGGCTAGGAGCTCCTTTATACTTCAGAAAATTTACTCTAAAAATCATGACCAAAATAATTACCATTAGCTATTAGTTTATTTGGAAGGATTAGTTTTGTGCAACTCTCTGAAACATCAAGAAATCTTCAACTTGAGCAGCTGAAGGTCATGTCCATGACAGTAACATAATAGGGATTTTTAAAGTCATTTTTCTGGTTTGCTTTTCATTCTTTTTTTTTTCTTTTTAAAGAAGTTTGCAATTAAAAGTAATTGTTTGAATAAGCTGTCTGCTGTAACAGTCCTTTAAGGAGTTCATACTTAAATGATTGACTAATACTTAGATGTTGACTAATTTCACAAGCTTAGAGTTGCTCAATGAGTCCTAGTACTTAGTACGTCCTTCAAGTTCAGTGTTTCTATACAAATATTTTGAGTTCTGGGAAAGACGATGCTTACTCTTCGTGCTTTCTAACCATGAGAATAACGAAGTTATAAAGCATTGTAACAACTTATATTTCAAAGCACAGAATCAAGAACACTTCAAAAAATTAATAAGGATATTGATTATATACAAAGAAGGCTTTATAATGCGACATCTGAAATATCAGGGAAACAGACTGAAGGAGTCTGGCAGTTTCTTTGCAGTCTTATGTACCTATTCTAGAAAGGATAGCAGCACTTTCTGATAAAACTATCCAAAATCAGTCCCATTGAATACTGGATATTCTGTTAATATTAACTACTCAAATGACTTTTCAGAAAAATGTGTGGCTGTGAGTTACAATGTATTGACTTCAGCTGGGCTTAATTCAGAACCAGCTGGGATCGCCTGTCCAGTACCTACCACTGAGTTTGTTATGGACAGCTAAAACAAAAATCTAAATAAAATTATAGTAGTGATCTCACTAGGAGAGGGTATATTGCTGAAAGGAAGGCTGGGAGAAGCTTTTATTTTGCGTGCACTGTAAACACAAAATCAGATGTAAAAGACTGCGTAGAAACAAAACTCTAGAGTCATGACCTTTATGAGTGACTTTATAAAACAAATGCATATTTTCATATTTTTTTTAAGTCTCTTATGTGGCTTTTTACATAATTCCATACATCTTGTCTCCTTTTGCTTTTTAAAAAATTAAAGATAATTTCTAAAGCAGTCTGGTTATTTAATATGCATACCTCATCCATACACATACACTTTGAGTTTTTCATGCTTCTAGCTTTATTTAATCACACAATGTCCTACATTTCCCTACTTTTAAAAACTTTTCTGTCTCAAGTAGGAGCTACTTCCCTATTATATTTCAGTTTTGCAACCCAAATTACTCAGGCTCTAGACCTTGACAGGATACCTTTTTTTAAAAAAGGAGAAAATGGATTTTACTGTTGTCAATTGTTTTTACTTTTTTTTTTTTTTTTAGCAAAAAGCAATTAACATGCTTATGTTCAAATCTTTTGGATAACAGCAATCATGAAAATGGAGATGAGAACTGAAGAATTGTTAGTCTTGAAAATAAAAGTTTAGGAAGTCAGAAACATTAGTCTAATTAAAAAAAAAAAAAAAGGAAATTCTGTTTATTGAAAACCTTCATCCTACATTTACAGTCCAAGTTGCTAGAAAGTGAAATAACTTTTTTTTTTTACAGTTTCCTGACTTTCTAGCTCAAATAGAGAGGTTATCAGAAACCACAGCTGTTTACAAATGAGTTACTGAAAGTTTGCTAATGCAAGAGAAAGAAGGTAGAAAAGTAAAAAGGTAGAAAGTAAGAAGGAAGAAAAGAACTGCCTGAGAGCAGAAGCTCACATAAGGAATGGAGGTGAAGCTGCAATAAAATCTAAATAGAATTCTACTGTGCCAGGAGCTGGAAATAGCAAATATCGTTGGTTACAACCTGTTTAATTACATTTCTGAACAGAGGCTTAGTAAACCTTTACACTGATATATCTGGATGCTGAGCTGTTGTAAGCTTTCGATGCTTGGGATTTATCTTTCCTCAGTTGCCCATGTCGTGACATTCAGTGACCTACCTGACGTGTGCATCTTATCCAGTTCTTGGTGGCTGGATAATGGGAAGCCTTGATTGGCTTGGGTAGTCTCTAGCAAAAAGAGAGTGATTTATTTCTGAACTGCAAGTCGAAGTTATTATAAGTGAAAATAGCCAATTTGTAAGTTTACAAAGAGCAGTCCACGTTACATGCAGATATTTTAAAATAATAAGTTGTGATTATCAGTTAATATACAATCAATAAGAGACTCACTGTGGTTAATTGCTACAGATGGTACATTGTTAATGTATCATGATTAATACAGCAGCACAAAGTTTTCATGTCCTGAGAAGCTGGGTGTTTTGCTTGTTTGCCCCAAGAGAGAGGTGCAAGCAGGTGATAGGCAATAATTGAGTGAACTGGAAGAGGTGAAATCAGATGAAACCTACTTACAAATGCACTGTGAGTTTGTGTCTTCATCCAAGAGGCACATCAAGTGTGAAAGCCCAGCAACTAAGAGGCAAGTGGAAGCACATCCATTTCTTTCTTTATTTTTAAATAAAGAGAGGGAACGGTCACAAGACAGCAAGTTATTTCTTTGTATGTCTCTTTTTGAAAAAAAAAGTTTGTATTTCAAAGAAATCACACAAATAATTAGCATACATGTTGTTGTGAAGATAGCTGCTGCAAAAATCCATTTCAAGGAGCTTCTAATCAGTCTTTTTACTGGAATACCATTTAAGCCAGTTTCAGACAATTCTTGTTTTTCCTTTAGTTTAGAATCCTTCCTTTCTGCATACAAATTCCTCATAGCCATCTAATGCCAGATGAGGCCTTAAGGCATCAAAAATATTTGGTTGCCCTCCTGAAACCCACAATCAGGCACTTGTAATTAGTGGCTGTGTCATACCGAGCTAATTAATAATAACAGGCATAATTTTACATCCACTGTATAAAGATAGAGGAGAACTAAATCCAGGATGTATGTGCACTACCAGATGAGTTTTTCTTCTTTTGTTTAATGCTTTATTCCCCTTTGTTTTGCTTCCTTTTGCAATTAGTAGTAGACAAGAAGCTATATTGATACTGCAGCAAGTTTTCTCATTGATTTAAATGGGAGCAAACTCAAGCCTTTGGTATTACTCCCAAGAGTCAAGACTAGAATTTTATTTGGACATATACTCAGCAGGTCTTATGATATATTCTGAAAGGACAAAGCCCAGGGATTTACAGACTTTTTCAGCTGTCTTCAGGCACAGATTTCTCAGGCAGTACCAGGCAGAAGTGGTGCAATGCTCTGACAATATAAATAGTCTCGGGCAGTTGACACAAAGTCATTTCCATCATTTGCAGGATGTTTAGAAGTAGCAGCACTGCGATTTTTTTTTTAAATGCACAATTTAAATGCTTGATTTTTTAAAAAATGTAAGCAGTATATACTTACGTATCTGAAAATGCCAATTCACTATTTTTAAAGTTATCTCCAGTAGCTGATATAAGGTTTAAATTATGTAAGTGTATAATATTCTCTCATTTTGCTGAAGGATGCTTAGGAACAGGTGAGGAACCACCAGCTCTACGATACTTAAAACTCCTTCTTATTTTTGTCCAGAAAAGCCAGAAAAGTTGCAATGGTGAAAGCATAATTATAATATATGTCTTTTCCTCTTTTTTTTTATGTCATTTAGATATCAGCATGAATCAGTTCCAAGTCCACTGGTTACTGGAGTCCTGTGCACACAATGACACCAAAGGACTTGGGAAAGTAACTGAGCTGACTTATGTAAGTCTCCATTCAGTCTTCTGCTTGACTCTGAATGGTTCTGTAACATAACACAGTATGCTTTATACCATGTTTCATAGATAAGTAAGAATGTTTCTTTTTTTTTAATGTTCCTCTTTGACAGAAGATAAAAATGATGCATCTATACTGTTTTGGGGTTTGTTGGTTTTGTTTTTTTTTTTTAAATCCACACTAGGCGAAAATAATTTTTTTTTGGTCGATTTTATTCAGAAAACAATAGCAGGCAAACAAACTTCTTAGCTACATACTTATATATTTCTACAGCATATAGAACTTAGAGCTTTGTCTGTAATTAGTACTATAGGACTCTAGCACAGTGCAAATACTGAACAGTAATAATACTAATTAATAAACTTGAGGAGAATAATAGAGTAAGAAAAAAGGACTGTAGGTGAAAAATACTAGATGTTAAATCTAGAAGTTGGACAGATATCAGATAAGGAGAAAAGCTCTATGTAAGTACATGTCAACCCAAATATATATTGCAGTGGCAGTTCTTCGTACTCAATTTGTTGGCAATCTAGTGTCATCTGTCTCTGTAACACATTATTTGAACAACACAGTAATGTGATTGGTGCAGCACAATTGATTTAGTGGATTATGGAGAACGGAAGAAATCACAATTCACCTTTCCTTCTTGCCCTGACCTACACTACTGGATCAATTCAGTGGAGTTAATGGCATTTAGAAGTACAGCAAATCAAAAAACATCATTTCTCATACAGAAGGCTGTTAGCTTGTAAGATTTACTGTTTCATGGGGTCAGCAAAGCAAATATTAGAGGTGGATTAAAAAAATGATTGTGACCTAATGTTATGATCAGTTTCAATATTTCAAGTTATCCACATTGAAGCTAGGAGGAAGTTAACATTTAAGAAGTTTATTTCCACTAGAGGTCAGGAAAGACTCTTTGTACTTCTGCCCAAATGCATTGTGGGATTAGTTCATTTATTTCCTCTCAATCATCTTATGACACTTGGTCCAATCCACTTTTGTAAACTCTATTTCTTTCGAGGAAGAAAATAATTGCAAGCTAACAGAAGAAGGTTGATGCTACAAAAGGTTTGATACTGAATATCATGGGTCAGGATGGATAAAGGCTTTGCATTTCCAGTGTTGAGCATTTAGGCCCTGTCGCAATAAGTAAATGTAGTCCTGACAAAATTTTAAGCAGGAGTCAAGCTTAGTAGATCACTCTCTCAGCAGATGGAAAGCAGGGAGTCCTGTCTCTGTCCTGTTGAAAATGACCTTCCAAGTGAAGGTTAGAGTAATCCAGTTTGGGATTAGAAAAAAGAGGGAGTTATGCAGAACATTGGAAATTATTGATTCTGAAGGGAAGTAAAGATCTAAAAAGCAGTGAAAGACTTGACCTTAGTGAGTAAGGTATTATTGGACATTTTCCCAGGTGAAATAAAACCCAAACATTTTTTTCTCATATATGATTTGTGTTGAAGCTTTCAGGCTGTGATTTTTAAAAAGACTTTAGACAGCAGTAAGAATTTAGCAGGACGCTTACGCTTTGTGTAATGTTTCCTTCTCCAGTCTTTGTCTTTAAACAGAGAATTGTGCTTTGCAGTTCAGCTATGGAGCTTTTCTACCTGATAAGAACATAGGGGTAGTAAATGTACTAAGGTGGAAAAAAAATGCCATGTTAGACTTTGAATGCACTTTTAAAAAGCTAAATGTAGATGATGCTTGTCATTTACAACAGCTTAACTCAGCTCTCTTACATTTATTTAATTAAATTGGCGTTTACGTCTTCACATTGCTATCCTTGTTGGCATCATGTCAGAGAGACTGTTCTAAATGTTAGAAGCCAGTTGCTTTGATGCAGCGTGGTGAGGGAACTAAGTAGAATTTAAGGACATATCCAAATAACATGCTAATATATTTTGCTACTGAAAATAATCGTAACATAGGCAGTGTTTGCTTTGTTCTCTGAGTAGAAGCCATGTTGACGTGTGTTAAGCATATCAGGAAAATATTATATTGGAGAAAACTTTTTATCTTCTGTCAGTCTTTTTTTTTAATTTAAATTTTTCTCTAGAGAAAAATCATGCAGCATGTGATATCTTTTTTGTTTTGTTTTTTTTTTGTTTGTTTTTCTTCTAGGAAAACTACATGATTCTAAAGGACCTGTTATTTTCATGCAAATATAAAGTAACTGTTTTGCCTGCAAAATCTAAAGGTCGTTTTAAGGCTGAGAGTATTTTCTTTGTTACCCCATCTTGCTCTGCATTTAAAGAAAAAAACCACAAACACATTAATTGTCCTACTGAAGGAGGTAAGACATGATCTGGAGAAGTAGCCAAATGGTTTCAAATGCATTTATAATCACCAAAAAGAGTCTATAAAAACAATTCTGAAATAGGAAATAAAATATTTAGAAAAATAAAAAACATGACTGATGCTTATGTGAAAAATCAACTAAAATATACAGAGTAGACTTTGCCACATGACTGTTTTGTTAATGAAGTGATAATTTTAGTGGATTGTTTATAAACATATGATGGCATTTGTTATTACACAGTTTTTATTTTTGTAAGGAGGAACAGTTTCCCAGTTATATTCATTAAAATGACATATGATAACTGTAAACATGATTATGCTGGCCTGACCCATCTTTTGAATGTTTTGCTACTGATGCAAGCTGCTTTTTCAATTTGGTTTTGTTTAGATTAATTCTGCTTTCAAATAATAAATGAAGGCACTCATACCCTTTTACGGTGTTGCTACCATGGTAGGTACAGCTAGAGGGTTCTGGAAAACCGCAGAATCATGATGTTGGTTGGTAAGGACTTCTGTGGTCAGCTAGTCCAGCCACCTGCTTGAAGCAGGGCTGTTGTCAGCACTAGGTCAGGTCAGACACGGCTTTCCACAGCCAAGTCTGGAAACCTCTCTCTTCAGCTAGAAGCTTTGAGTCCCTACTGTCCCCAAGGGTATTCCTGTACTTCATGGGTCACCTCAGGGTTCTGCTGGCCACCATTGCTTTTTCCTGACCACCCCTCCTGACAGTTTCCAGCATTACAACCTTATTTCTGGGCAACTGCAACTCCAGCATATCTTTCCCCTAATCAAGAGTGCCCCTATTAACTTGTACTACAGTTTTAGAGCATTAATACTACTTTTTGCCTGCATCATGGAGTTCTGTGCTACCCTGTTGGTTTTCTTGTGGTCCCAAAATTGAAAACTGGAGCTCAGGTATTCTGAAATACAGACGAACAGCATGATGGTTGCCTGTGAATGATGCACTTATACCTTTACCTGCCACAGGCTTTCCTTTCTGTTTCCTGCAGCTGACAGGATTTGAATTGAATTTTAAATTTGACACAAAATGCCAATGGAGTGTATCAAAGATAGGCTTTGGTTAACACTGCAAATGAGATGGCAGAAAGCTGGCAGGATCCTGGGTAACACTAGAAAGAGAGCTTTGTCTGACCTTCATTTGTGGAACTGAATGAATATTATTGAACATTATCTGTCATATATAAGTTTAGCTTATCTTTTTGCTTTCCAAATTTATAGTGCCAGTTCTGCCCAAAGTGTTGGCCAAACCCGAGAATCTCTCTGCGTCTTTCATTGTCCAGGAAGGTAACATCACTGGTCACTTTTCCTGGAAGATATCTAAGGCAGACCTTCACCAGCCCATGACAGGGTTTCAAGTCACTTGGGCGGAAGTAACCACAGAAAGCCGGCAGAACAGCTTACCCAACAGCATCATTTCGCAGTCGCAGATACTGCCAGCAGTAAGTTGTTTGTTACTTTCCTTTGCTAACGGCTTCATAAGTGTGCGCACATGTGGCCTATTTTTAATGTTTAGTTGTGATGCAAATGTCACACATAGCATCCTCTGGCTCTGCAGGCAAGTTGGAGCAGGAAGTGCTTCATTTTTCATCCTTGCTGGGGAAACAAACAGCTTCTTGATGACACATCAAACATTTTAATGTTCAGAATTGTCAAATTAGCAACCATTGTCAAAGAAATGCCTGCAGGGAGGAAAGGATCATCTGTGTGGCAATAGATAGTTTTTATTTTATTTTGGTGATCAGACTGTTCAACTTGGCAGTTACTGTAGTTTTACGGATTATTTAGTGTCCAAGTCAATGGATTTAAGATAATTTTCTCTTCAAGTCACTTGTTGCTCTAAGACAAATAAAAACCACTTCCCTCTCTGCCAGTACACACCATTATCCGACAGATAAATAATTCAAAGGAGAATTAGGTTTCACTGTTTATTGAGAGTGTGAGAATTAACAATTTGAATTCTTCCCCCTATTTACTTTAAAATGGCCTTTGCTATTTCAGTTCCTGCTCTGGCAGAGTCAGGTGAAAAGCACTTCATTCAGACTCTGTTGCCAGATCCACTGAAGTCAACAAAAGGGCTTAAGGAGCTGGCCTTGATCCAAAGTCAGCCAATGACATCAGGAGTCTTTCTGTTCACTTCAGGGAAGTGGATCAAGGCGCTTGAGTTTAGAGCAGAGCTGGCTGAAAATCTTTTCACAACATAAGTTTCATCAAAGAATGCGTAAAGTGTTTTGTTGGATGCATCTTACATTCAATACTTTTCCCCAAATCAAAGGCAAGGTTCTCACCATTCTGTGTTAATTCCTAGCAGACTGCCCCCAGGCCAGGGCATCCATGTTTCAAAGCCTATTGGTCTGAGCAACAAAGGTCAACTGCAGATGCTCTAAAACTATGAAGCAAGCTACCATGCAGTGTTCAGAGGTGTTTTGTTACAGTGTAGTGCAGACTCAGGATGCTCTGCACCAATTCACTCAAAGCTCAACCCACAGTCCAGAGAGGAGGCACGGTGCAGGTACAGCCTTGGTCTCCTCAGCAAGCCAGGTTGCAAGATTAACTGAAGAGATTTCTCAGTCACAGACCTTTGGCTGCAAACAACCACAATAGCACAATGATAAGTTACAGACCATGAGATGTTACTTTTCACCTCAATTTTCATCTTTTGCTTTAGGAGCAGATGTATGTTTTATTCAGAATTTCTATTCCTTTTTTTTTTGAGCTTTTGGTCCAGTTAGGTCTAAAATATGTATAATTTTTTTTTAAAGGCTCCTTTGCATTATATTGCACTTTCATTTTTTATCTTTGTTTTCCTGTGTTTTCACTACTGTAAAACCTGGAGATGCCTTTTATTTATCTATCATAATATGTATACATGTGTTTATGACAACTGGTTAAGAACACTCTGCTTTGAGCTGAAACAATATCTCCTACCTCTCAGAAACCAGTAGAGTGTAGGGTATTTTACAGTGAGGATCATTCACTCATTCTCTTTGGTAGCCTCTGACTGATAAAAATTAAATATTTACACAACAGGGGCTGAAACCCACAGGTCTCAACTGCCAGAGGAGTGCCTGAATGTGCAGAGAGTGTGTGTGAGTGCAATGTATGCACTCCTCTCCTATGCATTCAGTATGTTCTTCAAGGTGCAACAGCTTCAAGCAGGTCTACTAAGAGCCCTATCTCAGAATATGCACTAATTTGGCACTTAAACTACGCATTTTTCCCCACCTTTTCTCTCTCTCCTTTCCCCTTCACTGTCTGCTCTGGCAGTAACAGCAAATTATCAGTTATTCCCGGAGCCCAGTTAGGTCCCTCTGCACGACGCTGGGTGCAGTGCCAGCCAGAGGAACTTGCCCTGCCAGTTCCTGGCAGGCCCAGCCTGGCTGGTCGCACTATCTGATGTCACTGCCCCACTGTCCCCTTCCTGAGCCTGGTCCTGTTCAGCATGGAATAAGGTGGATCACGACTTTTGATTTCTTAATGCCCTTCAGTCTTTATTCAGATGTATTCCCATTTGGGAGTGTGTATAAACTTACTCTGAAATTATTTTGCACAGATGTAAGTGGCCACGCATTGTATGGAGCAGTGAGAACTGAGGCTGTCATGCCAAAAGTGGCATTAAGAACAGAAGGGCAGATTCTCATGATGTAATTGGGACAGATATGCTGAAATCTATGTAGCCACACTTATTTTCACTAGCTGAAGCAAGGGGCCAGACCTATGAATTGCCATAGGTTTACCAATTAGTGCAATTCACAAACAGATCAAAAATAAAAACAAGTTTATATAAATGAGCATGTTTGTTAAAAAGAATAACTAGGAAGTTAAAATTTTAATTTTTTTAGTGATTTTCAAGAACACTAAGGAACAACTTGGACCTTTTACACATGAAACCATAACATTATGGTAAAAAAATATGCTCAAAGGCAACGGCAAGCAAAAAATTCAAAACAAACCCTCTTAACAAAGTGGTGCGTACATTAAATCCTTTTAACACAATTCTAAGAAAATAATTTGTGGATACTGAGAGTGACAGAACCTATTTAAACCACTGCTTTGTGTGAGTAGATCAACTGTGTCTTATTTTCAGATACTCTCAAAATTAACACAAGTTATTTATTTTTAGGATCATTATGTACTTACTGTGCCCAATCTGAGGCCATCAATGCTGTACCGCTTGGAAGTTCAAGTGCTGACAACTGGTGGGGAAGGACCAGCTACAATAAAATCATTCCGAACACCCGACCTTCCTCCATTTTCACCCCACAGTAAGTATTACCCTATTTTGACGTGTGGCTACGTGTTACAGAACTTGACTCCTCCCCATGTAAACAGTTAGCTTGAGCCTTAGAGTCTTTATTGGTTCCAGTTTCATTCCATAATTTAAGATGTGTGAAAATACTGGATTTTTGCCCCCCATAACTGTCCATCAGCAATGATGGAAGCAAATGCAGTCTTTCTCTCACTCAGTTTCTGTGGTCTGACACTTGCCATTCATTCCACGGTAGCTCTTTGGCTTATGCCTGTAGCAGTTGGGATTCAAAGATGGTTTGTCCTCCAAGTACTATGTAGGTCTGGGATTGCTTAGCTTTCAAGATTAGATTTTTTCTGGGTGCATTCAGTTCAGCATGACCCGAGGCTGATCATATTTCTAAAGCAGGGCAGACCTCTTAGTGGCCATTTTCAGCATTTTATAAGTTTCTGAAAAGTACTGCTCAATGAAGTTCAACAAAAAATATACTGAATTAGTCCAAGATTCATCTGCTTGAATCCTTTTGTCCTTTCACAGTCACTAAAGTTGTCTGGACTAAGCATGCAAATAATTGTCAGCATAGGCAGTTCACTGACAAGGTGAAGGATTGCAAGCTGAAGGCCTCACAAGGACTTTTTAGTACGAAGAAGTGATGGTGTTACATATTCAGGGTTTGATATGTGCATATTTTTCTATTCTTTTGTTTAGGACCTCGTCTGAAGCAACACCATCCACACCACTACAAGCCACCTCCAGAGAAATACTAGACTGTTTTACATGATTATACAAATAACTGCAAGAAAAACTGAGCTTCCAAATGGAGGCTAGGAAAAGGCACATCAGTAGGAGCAATGAACTCAGTTTTCCAGTGGAGGTTACCATCCTGTATGATCTGTATCTTCTTCTCTGTAGTTTAGCCATGACAAATTTTATTTGCACCAAGGCCAGGATGAAACAGCAAGTATCATTTCAGTACCACCGCTATTCAACAAACTGAAGATTGCATCCAACTCAACACCTGTGAGAAAATCAAGTGTGTTCATTATGAGGTTTTTGTATTTCTATGTTTAAAGTAGATTGAAACGGTGCAGTGTATACAGCTTTTTCTCCTATTGCTTTCAATGTTAATATTTGCAAGGTTGTCCTGTGAAGTATTCGTACTTTTGAACACTGGAGGCCATGTTCTCGTCAGTGTGTCTATATGATCTATTTTACTTAAAGCTCTGCCTGTCACCGTTTTAAGCCCTAGTGTATTTTGCTACTGAAGAAGATCTCCTTCATGTCTGAAATAAGGACATAAGTAAAATAAATACCAGTAACAGAAATCCTAAAATAGTCAGTATTTAATAATTGCAGTATAACCACAGAGGAGAATGATGATACATTTGTATCAATCGTCTGTTTTAAAATGGTAATGTTTTAGTATATAGAACTTCTACTAATGTAGGGTAGATGTATGATTGTAAAGAAACAAAAGACAATTAATACAATTGTGGAAAATCTATGGCAATTCCTAAAATTAATTGACAAGGCCTGGAAGAATTACTTTTAAAATCCCACTTGGTTTTTTTGGTATACAATATTTCAAAGTATAATAATATATTGAAAAGAAACACCAGTTTTCTAGTAAAAAATTTGAATAGTTAACATGAACATTTTAGAAATTCAAATTCTGAGGCACACCTATTATTCAAGTAGCTGTAGAGCTACTTTTTGGCTTTGGTTTTTGATGGATGTATCTCTTTTCCCTGTGGATCTTTTGAACAGAAGAATGGATGTATTGGCTCCATGCTATTCTGCTTACAGAAAGAATTACGTGACAGTATTCTGGCATCTGGAAAATATTGGCTTATAGCTTATGTGAATGCATTTTTCAAATTTAGACAGAAGGATGCCCTTTTTAACCCTAAGGGAATTGATATTGCCTTATTGTGCCATATAAACTGTCTAGAATAATTTGCCACACAGAGAGACATCCTTCAATAGTAAATAGAAACTGCTTGGATTTATTATCAAGATGGTGGAAAGTATCTGCCAACAAATGGCCATATAAATACTTATAATCATCTTGTAGTGTTCAAGATATTCAGAGTGCTCCTGTGTTCTTTGGCACAGTTTCCATTGCTCCCTGAACCATCATGCGATGAGGCTAACAGATCTCAAATGCTTAGTAGCCAAACTTCACAAGGTGGCCACTTTTTCTACCAGCAGGTGCTACAGACTCATCTGTCATTTGTATTTGCCCGAGATATTCAGTGAGAGGAATTCAAACATGAGTGGTAAATATATTTTCCTTCTCTTGATGACAAACTGTTTTATGGAAAGCAAATATGGAGAAAAGAAATATATACCTGAAATGGAGGATCAGAGTTAGGTCTATTCTAGCAGAGAATTCACAAAATATTCATATACAATTTGTCTATGCTGAAGTTTATAGCTTTTAGTTTCGTGTGGGTTGATATTATAGGAGGTGAAGGAAACTGAATTAGTTTCTGATCATTTGCTCATTCCAGTTTTCTTACATGTCTACCTTTGATTTAAAAGGGCTGTTTTTTGCCATTTTCTTTCTACTTTGCTTGTTGTCTTTTTTGATACTTAGTAACCAAGAACTTTTCCAGAAAATGTCTATTGCTACATGATTTGGGCCTTTAACAGTAATTTTAAAAATATTAAAGTCTATGGTGCTTTTAATTCATTCCTCTAATATTCTATCATCTTCCCTTTTCCAAAATACATTTGCAAATGAACAGATAAACTCTTCATAAAATCTCTAGTATAAAGTTTTATTTTCAATTTTGGCAAAAGGCCAGAGTCTCAGAGACTTTTGTTGAGATGGAAATGTATTGTATGCATGAGTCTTTACAAAGAAAACACAATTTGAATCAGATTGGTGTGCAGTGCTACTTCGACATCTAGATGGCACAGAACATCAGTAAGGCTAGAAGTGGTCTCTGTGGTGTCTGCTGAGAGCAGAAGTCAGTGAGATCAGGGAAAGTAATTACTTCAGGCTTCTCTGAAAACTTCTGTCCAAACCTGTCGATCACAGTCTATTCTAGTTACGCTGGAACAAATCTGTAGTGACTTGATTAACGTTAATGAAATTATGTTTCATTCATAGTGACATGGTAAATCATAGAACATAGATGTCGGTCTTTATTACAATGATGCCAGGTCTGGCTTGGAGATAAACTGGAAGTTAGGAGCCCCGAGTGATCATACCCTTAGTCTTGGTTCCTGAGGGGATGCCTCATTCTTCTGAAATGAATCAAAATGCTTACTGTTTGCTGATGCCAGTCTCTTTGAAGCATTCAACTTTTAAAAGTAACAATGTACTTTTGACGAACATGGAAGGATTTTCCCTTTTAAAATAGAGTCTGGAAATAAAAAGAAATTTTGATAAAGTAGAATTGTATTGAACAAGTGTATTATATAGGGTCCACTAAGATGTAAATTATTTTTTTCCTTCTACAAATCAGTTTATCAACTCACCTTCCAAGTCACCCTCCAAATAAAAAATGAAAAATATAAGGTCAACAAAGCTCAGGCGTGGATGTTAAATTCCAAACTATGAGTGATTTCCTGATTATTCTTTGAATTTAGCAGTATAGATTTGACGTTGTTAGTGCCTAATTCATAACGCCTTGTTTACTGAATATTACAGAGTATTATCCTCATTTACTAGCCTAAGTCAAATTAAACATTTAATTCAGCAATAGAGTTGTAATTCACTACTTGATTCACTAGTGAAAGATTTATTTTCTGTAATGATATTTTGTGACATGGAGTTAATATAGATATTGGGATGCTTTTAGATACTCTGCACCTTTACCCTAATGTATTATTTGCTATGTACGATTCTGATGATTTGTCAGTTGAGTTCAGGATGCATTTTGTTTATCTTTATTGCTTAAAGGAGAATTATAATATTATGCCATTTTTGCTAACTGCTTTGTAAAATGGATTTTTTTTTGTTCATCAGTGACTTTTGTTTAAGAAGAGAATGGTTTGTTGACAGAGCTTGTGATGTACTACTATGTGTATCATCTTGAATATTCATTAAGAATATAGAACATAGACAATAAATAAGAGACCTGACTTCTGAAATGCTGAACATCCTCAACTTAGTGGCTTCAGAAAGAGCTGAGGACATGGTGTGGCAATACTAACATTGACATTCATGTTTGGCATGCTCATACAGAAAATCAAAGAAATACTCATTGCTAATGTGAATGGGAATTTTACCATTAGCATTAGAAGTACTGTATAAAAGTCTGAATACTGAGTCAATTTATTCCACAGTATTTTCATCTCCATGCTCTCAACAGGAGTCAGGGAGAGTTTCAGATAAGCAGGCCCTGATTCAGGAGGGTATGCAGAAGAAGAAACTTCCATATACACAGAAGAAGTCAGTGGAGTGGAAGTAAACCCTTGCAGTTAAGAATGAGCTTTAGTGATGTCTTGACTAAAGCATGGATGTCAAAATCTGCTTGAATACTGTCTTAAGTCAGGGCCTATAGAACAAAGTATGAGGCCTAGACAGTTCTAAATTCTGTGTACAACACCATTAAAAAATTATTTTTGTCTTGTGTATATGTAAATGTAGTTGTGATGTTGACTTATTTATTAATTAATTTTCTTATACTATGTGCCAAGTATATTCCTACCCTCTTGATCAGTACCTGTGAACATCAATTACTAAAAATAATGTTATGCAAACTTGTGCATTGTAACCAGGAATATGATGCTAATAACCTGTTGCATGTAGTTTTAAATAATTAAGAAAACCCTTTATTTAAACAATGTAAATGAATACCTGCAGATGTTGATGATTATATATGGTTTTGCATGCCAAAACTCATTGTTTAGTTGTGGGCATGAAATGTAACGACTGTATTACCTCTACTGAATATATTAGTAAGGTACAATTTACAAAGTAATTAACAGAGCTCTATATGTAAAATTTTTCCTTTTTACTTAATTATGTTGTAGTAGAGGTAACAGAGCTGCTTCTCTGTTACTCAAATTGGCTGTAGAAATTATGTTCCTATAACACTCATTTAAAGTCAATATTTATTTATGTATGTAATACAAAAAGATTGGTCTTATGTGTCTGTCCTGTTATTTAGAGAAAAAAAAAATACACTTCTTGTAAAAAATAATTTGTAAAAAAATGTAAATGTAAATAGAGTCTGATTTCTGTTACTCATTATTTTCATGTTTAAAATTTGTACATACTGTTTAGGTAATAAACTATCCTACATCAAAATCTTGCTACATTATCTCCTCCATACAGAATTTATAGTTTTATTTTTATTAAGTTGAAGACTTAGTGAAAAATCAGTGTCACACCGAATACCTTAGCTACGTCTACATCTCATTGTGTAGTCATGCCATTTTATCAATTTTGTTACTTTAGAAAGTGATCAAAATAATCTGAAAATAAATGTAGATTTATTTCAATTTTACATTGAAAAGTAATCTTTGAAGTAAAAAAAAATAGATTAAAGAACTTACCTTCTCTTTCTTTGTTTTAATGGAATAGTTCACAGTGAAGATGTGTTCACCCTTTGTAATACTAACTTAAAATAATTAAAATGTTGCTGGATCTATGTCAGTGGCCTGATCCTGCAAGTCAAGATTTTCATGATTGAAAGTCATGGTGAAATCTATGTATACACCAGTTTTGGTGTATTTTCTATTTTAAAGTGCCATATCCCATGATTTAAATTCTCTATTTTTAATAAATCTAAATATCTGTCTTACTACAAATATTTAACAGTTTCAAATTGTCGTAGGTGTGCTGTCATTCTCAGATGGAATATCTTTAGTTTGGGGATGTGCCTTTGACTTA
This sequence comes from Chlamydotis macqueenii, assembly GCF_036417535.1. NCBI lineage: Eukaryota > Metazoa > Chordata > Aves > Otidiformes > Otididae > Chlamydotis > Chlamydotis macqueenii. The sequence goes on from NC_141556.1 coordinate 138,324,635, forward strand.
CTCTTGACTTACCCAATAAATATTTAGATTTTTTAAACTTGAGCATAGCTCGAAAAATTCCTCGTATTGCTTTCTCATTAGAGTAACTGCTTAATTTTGTTTTGTTTTCCTTTTGAATAACTGGATTATGTTTAGAAAAACCCATAAAGGTAAATTTCTCTGCAAGTTGGACTATTTCAATGATATTTGCCATTATGATTCAGGAAACTCAGACAAGAATGAGATATCACCATGGATAGGTAAGTGGACATAATAAATAGTTGATGTGTTCCATATGCTGTAATTAAAAATATGCATTAATTCTTGCCTTCCATAACTTCAAATAAATGTCTTATTCAACATGGAATTAAAAGACACAATGACTGGATGATGTGAATCATGAAATAAAGAAAATTTGCTATTGAACAGTATTGATCATTTGGGGTTTAGGTTTTGTGGATTGTGCTTCTGTGCAAAGTGGCTTTTGTGCATCTAAAACACAAATGCACTCAAAAGATTCCATTTCACAAAAAAAATTAATACAACGAAAGCCCTTTACAATACAAAACCCCTCTACTCTATAGTTCTGTTTTCTTATTACAGGTGTTGAATTGTCATGGTCTGGATATACATCAGCCTCCTTGAGGAAGGCCTTGAGCCAAAACACTGGCTGTTAGCCTGTTATTGGCAATGCGGCACCTGTAAGGGTAAAGAAATCTCTGGGGAGAACACTGAGAATGTGAGCTTTGAAACAGAGCCAATGGGCAAGACTCCTGCATATTTGAATGGGATGCTGTATAGCAGAAGCAAATTGCTCTGACCCCCTTCAGATTGTGCTTAATAGCCTTCCTGCTTCTACTCAAGGTGCTGGCAGGAGCAAAGATTAATATTTAATACATGCCCTGCTATAAGCATTTACTGAGAGTGCTGTGTGGCACAGAAACTAAAGAATTTATGAATGCTTATCGTACCCAGTTCCTCACCTGTGATGGTGATTTATTCATGTTAGTTAATAATAAGCTACGGTCAGAAGGTCTGTTTCTTCTCAAAGGAAGATCAACTTTGGAAATAGTGGGTTATCTTTTTTTTTCAGGAGAATTAGGCAAATACGCTACATAGAAATATTCTTCTATGTTTGCGTGCAAATGTATTTGTACCCCAAATGGAGCTTGCTTGTTTTTTCACAAATTGTCCAGTAACATAAATGTGCAATAGGTTCCAAATTGTCAGTGTTTAGAAGTAATTCTGAGTTTGACAATTAGTACTGATTAGGCAACATATTTTTCATATTCTTATATTTTATTTAGAAAATGTTACCTGATTTAAATTGTTCAGACTGCATAGATATTAGTAGATGCAGTTATATATGCATAGTTGTTATTAGGCTGTAATTTTCACCCTGTCATTTCCATCTAGATGCAAGGTAGAGAAAGCAGACTGAGAACAGATATAGATGGTACAAAAAGAAGCTAGTCATCTGATGTATCTATTTCTTTGCAGACCTCCAATTTCTAGTGTTAGTAGTTATCTTCAAACATTCAAAATAATATTTTAAATTTCTTTTCTGTGATGTGCTGCAATACTTACTTGAAATATAAATATTTCAGACTTTCTGTGAACATACCTGCAAGCCAAAATCAATTAGACCTCATCTTACGAAACTGGAATATACAAGAAAAAAAAAAAAGCTGGTGGATATTGTTCTCTCAGAGTGCTGTTCTTTTTGCTTGGTGTTTATTGAGTCGTACTGAAGACAAAGAAGATCTATATGTGTTTTTCTTGCTTTGAGTGAAATACCTGTCACAAAGGATCCATTTAACTGGCTAAAGATGCTTCATAAATGGCTGAGTTACCAAGATGCACAGTAGCTTAACACTCTAGTGATGCACTAGTGAGTAAACCCTGTATTTTAAATTTTTTTTTGAAGATTGTATTAATTTATCTCATCTTGTTGCCTGAACTTCATTTTTGTTTTGTTTTGTAATGGACCACTGTTCATCACTTTTGTTTTATGTTCGGTGTAATAACTTGTCTCATTTATTAATCTCAGCCATACATGACACTCTCAAAGCATGTTTCTCTTTACTGCTCATTGCTATAAAGATTTAGGTTTATGTTACCTTTCAATATAAAATAAAACCATTAAGATAATTTATATACCTTCATGTATTTAGAGCTGATTCCAATAAAGGGCTCCTTGCCAACAAAGTAATATTAGTTTTTAGATATACAGTATATCTGCAGTTGTATCTGATTTAAATTATTATGTACATAATACAGTTTTGGAGAATAGGAAACCTTACTGTCTTTTTAAACAACAGTCATGCCAGCCACAGGAAATTGTAGCGAGCACACAGAAGCATGTTAAACTGGTAGATATCACTCATAGTTGAAGCTTGATAAATGCTATTAAGACAGTAAATTATATTAAGGTTAGCTAAATACATCACTTCGCGCAAAACTGATCCCAATTCATCTGCAAAACAGGAGATGTGAATGAATACCAGAAGCCTGGAGAGAGATGTAGCAGGAATAATATAAACTGCTGTGCCTGAATAATATCCAAAAGCACAAAGCTGACACAGCTTAAATTATCTTTATATGTTTTTTTTTCCCCAATCACTAATAGAGAATGCTCAATACTTTAATAAAATCCTAAGATGATGCCACATTTATATTTTAGGCAATTTTGTAACTTTTGTGAGTGTCGTAGTTCAGCCCCGATCGGACCAGACTACGCAGTCTCTCTCTCACTCCCCCCACACTCCGAGAGAATAGGGAGAGAAAATATAAGGAAAAACGGCTCAAGGTTTGAGATAAGGACAGGGAGAAATCCTTAAAGTTACCGTCACGGGCAAAACAGACTCAACTTGGGGAAAACTATTCATTTATTACTACAAACAGCAGGATAATGAGACAGAGAACAAGATAACCTCCCCCCACCCCTCCGTCTTCCCAAGCTTAACATTATCTCTACCAACTTCCCCTCCTGAGTGGCACGGGGTGGGGAAGAGGGAATGGGGGTTGCAGTCAGTTCATCATACGTTGTTTCACACCGCTGCTTCATGGTCGGGGGAAGAACTCCTCACATTCCTCCCCTGCTCCATTGTGGGGTCCCTCCCACGGGCCACAGTCCTTTGTGGAACTGCTCCGGCGTGGGTCATCTCTTCCACGGGTGCAGTCTCTCCAGAACAGCTGTCCCAGCGGGCCCTCCATGGGCCACAGCTGCCTTCAGGCATCCACCTCCCCCGGTATGGGGTCCTTCACGGGCTCCAAGTGGATCTCTGCTCCTCCGTGGACCTCCATGGGCTGCAGGGGGACAACCTGCTCCACCATGGTCGTCACCACAGGCTGCAGGGGAATCTTGGCCAGGAGCCGCATTACTCCTCCCCCTCCTTCTGAACTGACCTTGGCGTCTGCAGCCGTTCCTCACAACAGGCTGGTAGATGTCTCTCAGGATCATTTTTACATCTCATTCACTTCTCATCTCCTCTCCACTTCTTGCAGCCGGGCTGGACCGAGTCGGGCCCAGTCGGCTGCCTGGCGAGAGGCCAGAGGGTGAGGCCTGCAAGGCCCATGAGGCCTGCGCCTCCCCCTCTGCGCCTCTGCCCCCGCTCAGCTTCTTCACATCTTCTCTTCTCTCTCTTTTTTTTTCTGTTTTCCCCTTCTTAAATACGTTATCGCAGAGGCGTTATCACGGGACATTCTGCTACCAATTGGCTCGGCCTTGGCCAGCAGCAGGTCCGCCCTAGGCCCGGCCGAGTCCACTGAACAAAGGGGAGCGACTTCTAGCAGTTTCCTACAGAAGCTACCACCTTAGGCCCCCCCTTACTAACAAAACCACGACATTCCACCCCTCGCCTCTGCGAATTACGTATTTAAGAATTCTAATTAAAATACATACACATCAACAGAAAAGAAAAAAGAATTCCCCCGCACCAAGAATCAAAATAATATCCTCAAAACACCAACAGTGGATAGACCATACAATTTACACACAATTCACCACTTATCCCTTCACCACAATCAAAACATAAATTTCCCCTAATCATTTTGCTCTTTTGTCAAGTTCAATCCCTGTTTTGCCCATTACCGCTCCCAATTAAACTCAATCCTTATCTCAAATTCCTCGAGCCCCACGTTGGGCGCCAAAATAACTGTCGTAGTTCAGCCCCGATCGGACCAGACTACGCAGTCTCTCTCTCACTCCCCCCACACTCCGAGAGAATAGGGAGAGAAAATATAAGGAAAAACGGCTCAAGGTTTGAGATAAGGACAGGGAGAAATCCTTAAAGTTACCGTCACGGGCAAAACAGACTCAACTTGGGGAAAACTATTCATTTATTACTACAAACAGCAGGATAATGAGACAGAGAACAAGATAACCTCCCCCCACCCCTCCGTCTTCCCAAGCTTAACATTATCTCTACCAACTTCCCCTCCTGAGTGGCACGGGGTGGGGAAGAGGGAATGGGGGTTGCAGTCAGTTCATCATACGTTGTTTCACACCGCTGCTTCATGGTCGGGGGAAGAACTCCTCACATTCCTCCCCTGCTCCATTGTGGGGTCCCTCCCACGGGCCACAGTCCTTTGTGGAACTGCTCCGGCGTGGGTCATCTCTTCCACGGGTGCAGTCTCTCCAGAACAGCTGTCCCAGCGGGCCCTCCATGGGCCACAGCTGCCTTCAGGCATCCACCTCCCCCGGTATGGGGTCCTTCACGGGCTCCAAGTGGATCTCTGCTCCTCCGTGGACCTCCATGGGCTGCAGGGGGACAACCTGCTCCACCATGGTCGTCACCACAGGCTGCAGGGGAATCTTGGCCAGGAGCCGCATTACTCCTCCCCCTCCTTCTGAACTGACCTTGGCGTCTGCAGCCGTTCCTCACAACAGGCTGGTAGATGTCTCTCAGGATCATTTTTACATCTCATTCACTTCTCATCTCCTCTCCACTTCTTGCAGCCGGGCTGGACCGAGTCGGGCCCAGTCGGCTGCCTGGCGAGAGGCCAGAGGGTGAGGCCTGCAAGGCCCATGAGGCCTGCGCCTCCCCCTCTGCGCCTCTGCCCCCGCTCAGCTTCTTCACATCTTCTCTTCTCTCTCTTTTTTTTCTGTTTTCCCCTTCTTAAATACGTTATCGCAGAGGCGTTATCACGGGACATTCTGCTACCAATTGGCTCGGCCTTGGCCAGCAGCAGGTCCGCCCTAGGCCCGGCCGAGTCCACTGAACAAAGGGGAGCGACTTCTAGCAGTTTCCTACAGAAGCTACCACCTTAGGCCCCCCCTTACTAACAAAACCACGACAGTGAGTAAATATGTGGAACCAATAATAATAAATTAATCATTTTATTTCATTAAATTTCATTAAAAAATTAATATTTACCTAACACTGTTCTCAGAATCACTCAACACAAAACTTGCATAGAGCAGTGTAATTCAGATAAGTGAACAGTGCAGTTTGGAAATCTCTCCCTGAAATTCAACATTTGACTGAAAAAATTTCCTATTTTTAAAAATTATATATACAGTTATTGGGAAACTATGAGTCAAATAATGTAGTCAGTGTTTTTGGTAGCTGTTGTCAGACTATCTAGGAAACCTGTTCTCTCATCTCAGCTAACTTAAAAATCTCTGGAATAGTCTATTGCATGCTATCATTCATAGATGATAGGTTGCTCAGGGCCTTGCCCTGTCATGTTTTGGAGATAATCAATGATGAGGATTCCACATCCTCTCTTACAAATTACTTCTCAAAGAACAGTAAGGTAAATACTGACATCTTAATCATCAAGGAAATTGTATGGGAAAAACCTCATAGTATAAACAATTTCCATTGCATGATGGGGCTGCCAAACTACAAAGAAATTGAAAAATATTCTTTTAAGCATAAGCTTATAGGTTCTTTTATTCTCAGTAGTTTTATGATGAAACCCTTCTTATACTGACCCTAGGAATTCAAAGCTAGCAGGAAATGAAACCTGCAGCCTCTCAATATGTTTTTATTTTGTCAAAGATTGGTTACCTCACAAGCCCTGAGAAATGGGAAATTGATCAGCCATATTTCTAGAGAATATGTACTGGTTACTTAGCTTGCAAAAATGAATTAATTAGGACTCGTGATAGTTTACCATACTAACATTGTAATATGAATTAAATATGAAATTGGCCATGGTCCATTTATGTTGCCTCTTTTGTATGCCATAGGTTGCCGGTTTGAGGAGCTACAGTCACCAAAATTAGCAGTCCTCCTTAGTCAGGTAACATATTACTCTTAGCAGGGTATGAGCTTCTGAGACCACCAAGGACTCTGGAGAGCTGAGCTGAGCAGGTTAGGTTGCTGTGGGAGGGTGAGGGGACATTTGCCTGGGAGTGGAAAGAAAGCAGTGCCTGAAGTGAAAATGCTGTGGAAAGGCCTCTCATCCCACTGCAGAACTGTAGGGTGGAGGGAAGAAAGATTTCAGTACAGAGATGCCCACCGAGCCAAGCTGGGAGAGAAGTGTAACTGACTACATGAGCACAGCCTCGACAAAAGAAGGAGCAAACAGGGCATAGAGAGCCATGCCAGTCAGTGGGATATGCCCCTGCTGTTGAAGCAGAATGGTCCTGAGCTCCTGTGTCCACAGCCAGAGAATAGAGGAGCACCTCACACCTTCAGGACGCTGCCTTTCTGAGGGGCCTGGGTGAGGGTGGACAAGATGAAAAGACGACTGGCACAGAGATGTCATGCTGGAATCCACACAAACCTAATTCCTTTAAACTTTGGCTTGCAGAAGACTCATAGAAATGCCTTTATTTGCTGTTAGCCCACACATCTGCAGATGTAGAGCTGAAACTCTGGGACCTCAGTGCAAAGTATCACCAAGGCTAGGCACTAGCTGGGACTGACATTGCCTTCTGCACTGACAGGGTTTTGTGTCTACTGCTGACACTGCGTAGGAAGCTCAGCTGCTCCAAGAGGGAGAGTATGTGAGCAAAACTTTGAGATGTGGGATTTGAACCTGTGTGGGAGCACACCTCTGCACTCTGCTAACCTTCACTATTTCACCACTGTGGTGAGCACATGTATTGCTGTCCCTTCTCTTCATTTTTTTCCCTTGGCTTGCCATGCGCTCAGGGAAATTCACACTGACCTGTCCTAAGCAAGTCTCCCCCTGCACGTGGTCCTCACATTCATGAGTTTGTGGTCTACCCCATCTCAGATGGTCATCCAAACATCACCTAGTGTCAGAGGGATAGCTGTGTGAGTTTCATCACTGTCAAAGACTGCTGCTGAAAGTAGAGGGACTGTGTTGGATTATAAGAAAAGCTGAGTAAATCAAGGCCCTACAAGCTAGAAAGGATAAATCCTGGCACTGTATGCAAAGAGGCTGTAGCTCTTGAGCTGGGTAGGGGAAGGGAGCCTCCAAGGAGGAAACCATAAGCAGAATTCTCCTTGTGTTGCTTCAGCAGTGACTGCAAATGAGTGAGATCTGCTTTTGTACACCATGAGAGCACCTACAGTAACGAGACACTGATCTGCCAAAAGCAGGAGCTGCACTGGCATCCCAGGATCTTCTTTTGGAAAAAAAGAACGTGCCTCCTAAAGGCAGGGTTTGAGCCCACCGAGAGGCTCATCACACATGACAGTTGAAATCAAGAGCCTCACATGCTCAGTCCTTCTGGCAAGGCATTAGGTCTCAAGCAAAAGTTTTTCTCTCTGTAGAAGTCCTGCTATAGACAGAATAGTGAGAGTTAAACATTAAAAATAAGAAGCATACAAGAGAAGATAGGCAATGAAGCGACTTAGATACTTTATGCTAATTTCTCAACTGATCTAACTATGGGGAAACTGTGATGCAGACAAAGCATTTCTTCATAATCATCAGTTTCCAGTTTTGCCTATTGAACCAGTTAGCTTCAGATGAAAGAAAGGAGTGCTGCTCTGGTTTTTAGAAACTTATAGTGAGGCTTTAGCAACAGTTGCTGTGAAATATTCTGAATTCTGGACTTCTGAAATGAATAGGTTTCTTTTATATTCAAAAGACAAGTCTAAATGTGTCACTTACTGCATTACAAATGAAAGCAAGCCATTTCCAGGCATTGTGAAGCATATGTTACAATCATCTTGAATGTGGAAATACAGAAATACCTACAGATCAAGTCAATATTTCATTTCAAGTGTTACTCTTGCTCCTGAGATGGCTCATGATGACTCAGAAACAAGAAAAAGGGTCACCCTTTAAACGAACCCACAGCCACAGATAAGACTTGTGAAGGAGAAGACAAAGATCAGCAAGTATAGCCCACCAGAAGTTTTGTGCCAGAAATAAAAGCAGGCCAGATGTGAATATTTTTCTCCCTGTATGTGTCTTTGCTGTGCATCTTGGCTGCTTGGCAGCTCCAGGTACAGTTAGTCTGCCAGCAAATTCAATAGCTGTGGCACTTCCGTGCAAGCAGCATGCTGCAAAAGAAAGCTTCTTCTGGTCTCTGGCAGGCTGCTGTCATTGTCTTAGTAAACTTTCCCGTGGTAGGAGAATACTTAGCTTTCCCTTAAATGAACAGATCCATGGCTTGAAATAAGATAATTTAATAAGACACAGTGGGAAAAAAATCATCAACAAAAATAACTTAAAGGAGACAAGAAAGATCTTAATAAGGTGAAGAGTGAAAAAATAGTAATAAATATGATTTTTAAATCCTTATTTTTCTCTTCAATATCACCTAGACATTCTTAGAAATGATAGGAAAATATAAAAAAATGAAGTGACTAATTCAGTCAGAAACGGTTGGAGAACATTTCTGCAAATTCTACAGCATCAATCCATGAAATAAGTTTTTAATGTGTCATGGGAATCAAAAAAAAAAGCCAGTGCAATGTTGGGAAGCCTTTAGTTGCAGCATTTCAGTGAGGCTGGACATCATGAAATACTACATTTAGTTGTTAACATCGTATTACTCTTAACATATGTTAATATTTAAAAAAATGTATGAATGGCTTAGTTAAGCAATGACTAGCATCAGTAATGTAAGGACACACCACACTGTCAGTTTAGTAATGACTGTTACTTTGGGTTTTGCCATGTTCTTTAATTTTCCTGCCATATTAGCAGTAAGAATGGCAAAAATGTGTAAGCCAAAAGCAGGAAATAAGGTCTTTTGTTTCAATAAATCTTACATCGATTTTGGGCCACCATTGCCAAATTTAGCTTCTTCTAATTGCTTTTAATCTCCTTCTTAATTACTGTGATTTAGTTAGACATTTTAGTGTTTGGAATCCTATTAATGCCAAGTTTGTCGAACGCACACGCCTTCCCTGTGTTGCTAAGGTAGACTTTGCACTAAACAAGGCAACTTATATGTCCCCGGGGCTACTGAGCACTCTCCGCAACCGCTCCATCTGGTTCCAGGGATCATCTCTTGTAAAGTCTCTTTACAAATCACAATCACCTCTGCCCTTAAATCCATTTAAAATTTAATAGTAGTACTGCCAGATTTGAGATTAGCAAACCCAACCTGCTCTTCATTGTTGACTCTGAAAACAGATTCTAGGTTACGTGAAGCACTTACCCTTGATAGGTGATTTATCAAATTATTTCTTTTTGGCAAACAACCCTTCTGATTTTCCCTTTACACATCCTGAATATACTTCTGTTTTCTGAGCCCTTCTCCTTTCTGCCTTGTTTCTAGCAGTCATAATTCTGCCATGGGAAATCCACTCTTGCAAAAAGCATTTTTATGGGCTTCTTTGTTTCTCTAGAGATTTTGTCTTTGCTAGTTCTTGACCACCGTCCCCCTACTTTTTCATTGGATATCTTGAATTTTTCCTGAGTTGGGCAATGATGCTTCTCCGTCACTCATAGAAGAGGAATTTCAGTTATGAGCTGCAAGATGTTTTTTAAAATTCCAATTACTAAGTACTCTGTTATCTGTTCCTCAGTCTCAAAACTGTTTATATGTCAGCTTTACAGTTGTTATTTTCTCCTAATGACTGACTATTTTGTGGGAAAAGACTTGCCTGTTTGGGTATAATATACATTTTAGGTTGCTTACTTTTTAAAAGAATAACGTCACCATTATTTTTTATAGAGATGATCTAGCAATATTATTGCATCCCTCATTGCATACATTATGAGATGCTTTGTGCTTCACAGATTTGTGTGAAGTTTTCTTTTTCCACTACTTAGTGTCTCATTCTTTCCTCCCAGGTGATTCAATAAGTGAGCTACAAGAAATCTTTTAAAAGGCTAGATTGCAGCTGATTGTCTTTATTATTTAGTCATCTTCAAAAATAGTCTATTTCTCCCATAAAGCATCTAGAAGTGAAGAAAAAAAAAAGTAAATGTTTATAATGATGAGTACTTTTCTTTTTCCATAGTAGGTCATTATTTGCACTGTAGAGTGTTCATACTTTTTGGCTTTGTTTCAGAGATTTTCCCTAAATTTTTTTTTTATCCCCACTTTCTTGCTTGTTATAAATGTAAAGAAAGAGGACATCCTCACGGCAGGTAATCATTATGTCACAAAAAGACTGATTTGATATTATACTAGGTGTCCCTTAAAACGTTTCAGAAGTATAACTTTGTCTATGGTACTGCACTCTGTGTGTATAGATTCATTCCACTGTAAACTTGCATTGTTTACAAAAGTATATTTCAGGAAGTATTTCTAGAATACCTAGTCAGAGGTTTAACTAAGACAAAATCATATTACTAAAGACATTTATCTTCTCTTCAACCACCTACCCTTAAGTGTGGATGAGTTTGTATTATTTTATTCTACTGTACTTTTAGTTGTGGCTGGCAAAATAATCCGTGGAATTACCAAACTTGTATATGCTTGAAAAATCAAAGTGTCCTCTAAAGAGAAAAAAAAATATGATTTTTTGTTTGTTTGTTTGTTTCATTTTAATTTACATTCTGGTTTCTTGCCAGTCAAGACTTACGTTTTAGAGCTTTTCTTTGTAAATAGAAAAGTTATAATTTAACAAGAGTGACAGTAACAGAGAGGGAGAAATTGGAGGAGATGACTGTGAAATTCCTATGAAGTTAAGAATTTAAAAGGATCATGTTGCATGAAAAACACCAAGTAACACCACTTTTGTGACAAGATTACAGGATTTGTCAATAACAGTTGCAATGAGAGTGACAGTAAGACCTATCTTTTGACAAGACTTGACATTCTAGGAGACTGTGCCTCTGAGAAACCCAAATCCTTGATCTTACCATAAGGTTTCCAAGGCTCCTCCAACCCTCTGAACACTACCCCATGCTTATGTTCCATGTGGGTGTTAATAACACTACTGGGAATGAGTTTACACAGATTAAAAGCTACTGTAAGGTTCTGTGAATGAGAAGGTGAAGGGGTCAGGAGCTCAGGTGGCGCTTTTTTTTGTCAGTTCTGCTGATCAAAGGTCAAGGCTTAGGGACAGATGTGACATGAAGATAAATATGTAAGTGAGCAGATGGTGTTGCCAGCAGAACGTCAGCTGCCTTGACCATGGAGTAGTGTTCCATAAACCTATGGCACAAGGAAGAACTGCACACCTCTCACACTAATTCACTGATTTATTGAGACAGGTTTACTAAACCCACCAGATCAGTATGAACTATTCTGCCCTTACAAAGTCTAAATAATGGCAAGAAAAGAAGTATTTACAGTAAGGTCAGAGGAGAGACAAAACGGAGAATGGTAAATTGGTCCGCAAAGCATGTTGGATAATGTAGGGATTAAATAGGAGGAACTGGAGGCTTTATTACATGGCCAGCATTTTGCTGTAAATTACATTTGGCTGATTAAAAACTTTGTGGATGATTCATATGTATAACAGCATTAATATTGAAGGATATAGCTTGCTCAGAAAAGGCAAGCAGATTAATGAAGGAGGCAAACTCAAACGCAAAGGGTGCTTTCATCTGCTCTGAGATTCAGATTACAGAGGAGCATACATTTACTGTAGGTGTTCAGAGCCTTGTTTATACTGCTTGGAATTAAAGGCAAAAGAAGATGGACACTGTGATGGTGATGGTCCTGAAGATTAAAATCAGAATAATTCAAGTATAGGACTTGGTAGCAATATCATAATTACTCGGTAGTCATTGGTCACTACTCAAGCATAATCTATGCAAAAAAGTACAGCAAGACACAGAGGCAGGAATTCATCTGACTAAGGGTAGAATTCTACAGAGGGGACAACTGTATCTGTGCTGGCTACTCTCTGGTCAACAGAGGCACTTAAAAGGTGCTGAGACCTGAGTAACTGTGCTTAAAAATGTCTTTTTTTTTTTTTTTTTACATTGTCCAAAAGAACTTTGAATGAAAACCTAAGACACAAATGCAGAAGGCATAGACTAGGCAGTCCAATGAGGTTTTGGAACATGGTGGTGTTATTACCTAATAGACTCAGAACAGGCTACCTGTGACAGCCTTTAAAAAGTCATGAAGTTATTTTATTTCATTTCCTTTTAATTGTTTAAATTTAATGGAGAGTTGTGATCACGGTTTCTTTAAGTGTGAAAAATGTGTGTCCTACTAACACTTCCTAGAATGCTTTAAAACATTAAATGGCTTTAAAACATTAAATGGCTTTAAAATATTAAATGAAAGAGGAAAATTTATGTAAGAAAAAAGGACAAGTTACCACAAATTTCAACAAAAGGAAATTCAAATTTCACATTTTTCTACGTTGTCATAGGCTACAAAATGATGTATTCTTCTAATATAAAAATAATTATTTCTCAGTAGAAGTTTTGTTAAGACATTCCATGACATGTACAGTAATTGTAGGATTATTAACTGATGCAATATTTCATGCAATTAAATCAATTTCTGTAAAAAAAATGCTACAGCAGAGTTACCATTTTATTTTGACTTGGTAAGCCTACATGTAGTGTATGTTACAATGCAGGAATATGATAATTATTAAAGAGATCATAAAAGAAGAATTTGAGTGGTATCTCAGCAAGTGTGAGTAGTCATACTGGCAGTTTACATCACCTTCATTAGTAAGGGTAACAGCTGTCTGGAAAACACTGGAGAAAGAACACTGAAATGAGACAAGGCTCGGTTTGCACAAACAGCCTGAATAACTAGCTTGGGCATAAACTAGTGGGCAGGCATCATTTCACCTCGCTTCATTTGCCAGTCTGTTACTGTTACCCTAACATTCATGCAGTAGTCACTGTATGTTGACATTCCAAAAAGCTCCAAAAATTACAGAAAAGCCTTTCTGCTTTATTATTATTATTATTATATCTATTTTTAATTTACTCTTACTGCAATAACTTTCATTCTACATTCAATTTTTATTTTCATTGCAAAGCAGCGAAGTCATTAGATGCACATACTTTATGTCATTGTAATGCATGCTGTATGTCTTATCCATGACACATTGTTTTTCATTCAATCTTTCCACTGCATGTTTAAAATCTCAATAAAAAATATTTCTCTGTCTCGCTGTTAAAACAGTGTCTTTGAAGAGCATTCCTAGAACTGTTCTGGTCCCCAGTTGAAGCCTGTATGTCACCATTATATATTACAATTACTTTAGGATATTGGAGATCAAGGAAAGTTTCACCGTGAATTATCTATTTAAATGGCTACTGTGCCCTTAGAAAATCAGGTAGGTAAGCTCAGTATATATGTAGTTAAGAGCCAGCAAATGCTTCTGTCATAGTTTAGCCCTGCTCAGGACCAAGCTATGCAGTCTCTCGCTCACTCCCCCCACCCTCCAGTGGGATGAGGAGAATTGGTAAAGAAAAGAAGGCAAAACTCATGGGTTAAGATTAAAAAAAAAAAAGTTTAAGAGAATAACAGAAGAAAACAAAACAGAGATGGAAAACAAACAAAACTAAAAACAGAAAATACTGAAGCACATAAATGACAATACAACAGCTCACAGTAGGATCCTGATGCCAAGCTTCCCCCCAAGTAGCAAGAAAATCCCCTCAGCACTGTCCCCACTTTATATACTGAGCTTGATGTCACATGGGATGGAATAGCCCTTTGGCCATTTTGGGTAAACTATCCCAGCAGTGTCCCCCAGCCACAGGTGCCAGCAGGTCCAGTTCCTTTCCCAGCTCAGGTGAAAATCTATTTTAGCCAGAACCAGGACAGTTTCTGGAACAGTTTTAGAGGAAGCTGGCATAGGGCAAGATGCCACAGAGCAGGACAGATGCTTTGGTGAGGGACACCAGCACCTGATGTTCCAGGGCAGTGGAGCACCATTTCTAAGTTCAGTGATCAAGCAAATCACTGTGTCAGCTTTACTTAGTAGAGAAAGTGAACCCAGCTTAACAATCTGCCTGAAAGGAGCTTTTCCAGTTCTTCTCATTAATGTTTGTATATCTTTTCTGCTATGTTTCAGTGCATACTTCAAGAAACTGGGAAGTTATTCTCATTGGTTGTCAAATGACCTGATAGGTCATATAATGGTAGGATGGAAAGTACAATTTATCTAATTTGGAGTGACAACAATCATTTAATGGAAAATGGTGATCACTTTACATTGAATTTAACCCAGACAGGACCTCAGGGGTCAGTACTGGGACTGTCTGTGTTTAACATGTTTGTTGGCAATATAGACAGTGGAATAGAGTGCACCCTCAGCAAGTTCACACCAAGCCATGTGATGCCATCGACACACTCGAGGGAAGGGGTGCCATCAAGAGGGACCTTGATAGGCTGGAGACATGGACCCTTGCAAACCTCATGAAGTTCAACAAGGCCAAGTGCAAGGTCCTGCACATGGGTCAGGGCAACTCCAGGCACAAATACAGGCTGGGCGGAGAATGGATTGAGACCAGCCCTGAGGAGAAAGACTTGCGGGTACTGGTGGACAAGAAGCTCAACATGAGCTGGCAACATGCACTTGCGGCCCAGACAGCCAACGTATCCTAAGCTGTATCAAAAGAAGTGTGGCCAGCAGGTTGAGGGAGGTGATTCACCCCCTCTGTTCTGCTCTTATGAGACCCCACCTCAAGACGCTGTACTGCATCCAACTCTGGAGCCCCCAACATAAGAAGGACATGGATCTGTTGGAGTAAGTCCAGAGGAGGGCCACAGAGATGATCAGAGGGCTGGACCACCTCTCCTATGAGGACAGGCTGAGAGAGTTGGGGCTGTTCAGCCTGGAGAAGAGAAGGCTCCGGGGAGACATTATAGCATTCTTCCAGTACGTAAAGGGGGCTTATAGGCAAGACAAAGAGAAACTCTTTAGCAGGGCCTGTTGTGATAAGACAAAGGTTAAAAGAGGGTAGATTTAGAGTAGATATAAGCAAGAAATTTTTTACAATAAAGGTGGTGGAACACTGGAACAGGTTGCCCAGATTGGTGGTAGATGCCCCATCCCTGGAAACATCCAAGGTCAGGTTGGACGGAGCTCTGAGCAACCTGATCTGGTTGGAGATGTCCCTGCTTCTTGCAGGGGTGTTGGACTAGATGATCTGTAAAGGTCCCTTCCAATCCTATCTATTTTATGATTCTTTGAACAACATAGATCGATTCATTATTATTTCAATCATATTTGGTTTTATCAATTACATCTCAGTTATGTCTAAATTGATGGATTTTTTTTTTTAATGCTGTTGTACGGAGTCTAAAGATATAATTTGGTCCTTCCTCCTGCTTCTACAGCCTTGGATTACAGAAGGCAGCCTGGACCTGCAGAGTAGAGGGGAACTGCAGAGCAGTATGAAAAGATTCCCAGCCTCCCAAGCAGAATCAAGGAAACACTACAAGATGTCACCCTTCCCACAGCCTCAACAAAAGCGCTGAGTTTTCCAGTCATACTCAGCCTACTGGTACAGTCCTACAGTAAGACAATAAAACACTGCTTTTCTATATGATTTCCCATTTTACAATGCAAGCTATTTCTGTAGAAAATCTTCCATTCAAATTAAAACATGAATTGTAAACTTAGTGTGTTCCCTGTTAATTTAACATGATTAGACATCTTGCTGCAGTAGAATTCTCCATTATTTCAAGAGCACTTTTGGGAATGTTTGTAGTTTACGTGATAAAAATTTCAGCATTAAACACATGCAGCTGTTGTAAATATGTAATGTGATTTACTTGGACTTGTGGACAAAATTGTCATTTAACTTTTGTGCAATTAGGAAATCATTCAATGACAGTTCTGTTCTGTTGCCCTTATTCAATTCTGAGTCATACCAGACTTTTCCAGAAATGTTGTCAAAGTTGGTCATGGTATATTCTCACTGTTTTTGGAGCACACTGATGACTGACAGGTGAAAGGTACCAGGTGTATTTTAAAACCTGTTTGTCACCTCATGATGTAAAACTGCCATTGCAGAATATTATCCATTAACATTTGCTTTGGATAAAAATATCTTTAAATTGCTTATAAAATAAGAAAAGCTTTGGAAAAAAATGTTAAACTGCTTTTGTTCTGATATCTTTTGATAGACAAATACAGTAGAGGAAGAATAAATATTGGCTAAATGGACAAAAACCACATAGGAAGGCAAAGATTCAGAAAGGTATATATGCACTGTGTGTGTATCTGCAATTATTCACCACCTTGAAATATTGCCACTTGAGTAAAGGTCAGTATTGGCTAGAAGTTTCCACTATTACTAAATAATTCTCCATGCTTCATCACTTTTGTGCAATTTTTGTCTGTCAGCTCTGCATGTGACATTTACCTTAACGCTGTTTAGTGTGTGTGTAAAAAGGAAGTGGGTATGCACTGCATTGTCTTTTAGGGTATACTCATCTAAGTGGATGTAGTTAAAAGAGCTTGAGTCCGGACATAGTCCAGTACAGTCTTATTGCAGAGGTCTAAATAGTAATGTTGCTAGACACCCATCCTGTCAGCAGGGAAGAACAACCTCTCCCTTAGGACTAGAACACAGAAGAGAATTGGGGCTGAATGCAAAGTGTCACAGTTTGGTCTATAACCATTGGCAAATCACTGAGTTTTGTTGTTTCCTGATTTTTGTCCTAGTGAAATATAGATAACAGCAATTTCTTGGTTAGCTATTGAGATAATAAATTCTTCTGGGTAGAGATTCATTTTTTACCAGACATCCTATAATGCATAGATAAATATATGCTTAAGCTTCTAGATGTTTCTTTAGCAGAAAATAAAGATAGGGAATTTCAAAAGAAAAATGTTCACTCTAGAATTTCTGACTTCATTGGATATTTTAAAAACCCCCTAAACTTATTTAGTTTAAGGTAATTAAAGCCTGCTACTAGGACAAGTTACAAGCCCTCTATACTGCAAGATAAATTATCCTCTCTTGGTCTTCTTTTCTCTCTCTTCTGCTTGCTGCCTCCCTTTCCAACTTCCCTTTGCCAATGCTACTGTACGGATACAATATAGCTGGTGTCCCCACAGAAAGGCTTCTATTCAGTTGCGTACCTTCAGGACGAGAAAGAAGAAGTAGATGTGCTGACAATATTTCAACTATATGAAGTAAATGTGTGATCCTAAGCTGCTTTCACTGAGCAAGCAACAGCTAGAAAATCAATGCGAAGAGAACATGGTATATTTGAAGATGTTGGATTGACTAACTTTTATGTAGCACAACTGTATTCGAAACAAGAAAGTAAAAACGAGGGCAGAATTGTTTATTCAGATCTTTAATAGACATGTGGCTAGTCTGTAAAATTTTAATCTGAGTCCTGATTTAAGTTTTGCATAATGTCACAGGTATTTGCAATTCTGTCAGTTCTGCTGCTCCACGTGTAAGTCCAAATGTCTGGGATAATGACAGTTTTATTGATCTCCTCACAGCTACTATAGCATCTCAGAATCTATGTGGACTAAGTCCTTCTTTTAATAATGCTCAACATTAACTTTCACCGACAGTAATGTTATTAAGTTAGATTTGTATTATATGAGAAATTTGCACAAAATGGATTCTTTCCATACAACCAAAGAGGAACGCAAGTATACCTGCACTGAAGATCTAAAACTATAGCTAAACTGACTGCTAATGGTAGAAAAGGGCACATCCTTGCTGTCAAAACCTGGTCAGGAAAGAGTTTGTACTCTTGTTGGAAATAAGAAAGGCAGTAATATTAAGCTACTTAAGGGGGACAATATCTTTGATGACAGTTATCTCTCAAAGTCAAGGGCAAAAATAATAAGTTTCTCTTTCATTCCGCAAGGCAGGAGCACTGAACTTGAAATCCTTAAAGCTGAGTTTGCAATCTGAGTTTCCTTTCGGTCAGTAGCATCAACGATGCAATCAATAAATTCACCCAGTAGCAATGTCTCCATACTGAGAAACTGTCTTGAGGTAAATATTATTACTTCAGTCCTACATGATTCAAGACTCCTTGAGTTGGAGTTTTTTGAAGATAAAAGACTACATTCTCAGCTACTACAAATCATCGGCTATTTTGCCTTTTAGTTGCTACCAATTAAAATGTATTTTTTTCAAGACTCTGTTGTCTCATTCCTCAATGGTGACTTTAATAATGGTTTATTTAGTCTCTAGTAGTTTATGCTATCTAGTCACACCATAACAATGAGGCAGTTCTTTTCCTTCCAAGTGTTACTTTCCTTGGCGAAGGTCTTCAGCCACAAATTAATTTCATTATAAAATTGTCTTATAGGAAGTGATTCTCACAAATCCTTGCTAGGATTACACTGTCATGCTGCAGTTATATCATTTCAGTCTTAGCAGGACTATTTTGCAGTTAGCTCTGGCTTGCTGAATTACATTGCCTTAATTGGTAAGCATTCTAGTTTTTCTCTTTCCATGCTGAAAGAACTGGCATATTACCACATTCCTCAGAAACCAAACTTTTCTACAGCAGGCAGTTTCTCTGAGTATACCTTTAAAATATTTTCTAAGACTGAGATCAACATAATGAGAAGGAATGCGTAGGAGGTTAATAAAGGTTCATTAAACAAGAACCTTTGACTACCTCATGCTCTTCCTTCATTTTAGTTCTCTCAGTGTCCCAGGGTAACTCAGTTTCATTAGAGCATACAGACAACTTAGTAGGTCAAAGGAAAAAAAAAGAGTGAAAGTTACTGACAGATGATTAGAACAAAAATAATAATATTTTAGAATTTCCCCATTTTTCTTCATAGTCAATGTACACATCGTGCAAAATAATTAATTCTTGTGTATATTTGTGCAGAAGTATGAATTACTTCCACATTACAGACTCTTGGCATAAACTGACTGTTCCCTGGGGGGGCCTCAAGTAGGTAACACCTGACTTTTTTCATCTTAAAAAAAAAAAAAGATGAAACTTTTCAGGAAGGGTTAAATTAAGAAAAAACTCACAATATTTGCCTTGAAGATGTACAGTAATTAATAATATACATATTGTGAAAGTGCGATCATATGGAATTGGAATTTTTTCCCGTAAAAGTTGTGCACACATAACATTACAAGATGTCAGTAATAAAATAAAATACTCTTGGTATTGAAGGCTTCACATATTCTAACATATCTTATAATCTAACAATTCTAATATGTGATATTGAAGATATCACATGCTCTAAGACTTCTAATATTCTAATACATCTACCAAATACACAGTAGGAGTTATTTCCATTCATAAAATGATTATAAAAACACTCTAATTTGCTAAGATATTACAGAAGTCTCTTTGCAGAGAAAATTAATGAATTTCTAGCTTGAGTTTTACTAATGTAAATTTGAAGGCAATTGGACGAAATCAGAGAGTTTAAGCAGTGCCATTGTGGATTTCTGTGTTCATAATCATGACTAAAATCTGCTTGTGATGATAAAGCTTTATTTGGCTTGCAGTTTTATTGGCTTCATTTATTTAATTGATTTGAGGGGTATGCAAATAGTAATGGCATTCCATGTAATCTTAACATCATACATTTATGCCAAAACTGCAACAGATTAGCTTCTAACTCAGATACTGCAACTGATAACATGAAAGTCTAATTCAAAGCAAAGTAAGGAACTGTGAAAACCTTTTACAGCTGTTGCTTCTAAATACATTTCTCTGTGTCAGTTAATAAATACATATGCAAAAGTTGTTTAGCACCGACCGCATACTTGCTTCTACGTTTCTACACAAGACTAATTTACATTTCCCACCCTGCAAAATGGAGCCTGAGAGGAGTTAATCACTTCAGGTAATTTTTCATTTTTCTTTGATAGTAAATTAACTTATAAACAAACCAACAAAAAGAGCTCTCTATCTGCAATCTATGTGAGCATAGACAGGTTTTTAAGTGAGATGTAAGTGTGCAGCAAGCAGATGGCAACAGCAAACACATGGCAACAGTTGGAAAAAAAAGGGCTGAAAAAAGGCAATAAATAGAGAGTTGGCACTGTTAACCGTGCAAACAGTTTGAAGGGGATGGTGATGGGGTATGTTCAAGGCACAAGTCAGGGTAATGCTGAGCAAACAAAACTAAAAGCAAAAAAAGTATTAACTTCCAATGGTTAGGAATTAACTAGAGGAAGCAACTCTGAAATAGCTTAATGAAAAGAGAGGTAAAGGTAGCATGAACAGGGACGGGTACTTCAGATAATTTGAAATAAAAGGAGATGGTTATGATGTATAAGCTTTAACTATGAAAGTCTTCTTCCGTAACACACCACATATGAAATTTTAAAATAAATGTCAAGGTTAGGTGAGATACAAAATAAGCATCTTTATTGCCCTGGCCTTGAGGCAGATGATCTAATGGCATGAGGAGAAGAGTCAATATTGTCATTACACAGCAAAATAATAAAGATGTGCCTAAAGAATAGATTTTTTGTTCTCTCATCTTCAAAGAAATTGAAACCGTGCTTGTTCAGAACAGGAGTAATGTCAAAGAAAAAGACTGCTTCTCACTTAACGCCAAATATTCAAAAAGATGTGCAAAAAAAAAAAAAAGAAAAATCCAACAAAAAGCTCTCATTGCTGTCAGTCTCACATCGCTGGGAGAGTTGTATTCTGATGCTGTCACGAAATGAGAATAGCAGGTGTGTAACTACGATCACACCTTGTTTGTAACAAACAAAGGGTAGTGAAAGATGGGAGTGGAACAGCACCAAAAGCAGGGCTGAAGAGGTAGGGGATAAAAGCAGCAGTGGGTAAATACGATATTGAGAAGGGGGAACATGAGTCCTGAAGGGCAAAGAAGTCCAGGAAGGCTGGACATTCTTCAAGAAGGAAATCTTAAAGGCACAGGAGCAGGCCATCTCCATGTGCTGAAAGATGAGCCAGTGGGGAGGAAGACTGGCCTGGCTGAACAGAGATATTTGAATGGAACTCAGGAAAAAAAGGAGAGTTTATGACTTTTGGAAGAAGGAGCGGGCAACTCAGGAGGACTGCAACGATGTCATGAGGTTATGCAGGCAGAAAAATAGAAGGGCCAAAACCCAACTGAACTTAATCTGACTACTGCTGTAAAAGATAATTGAAAATGTTTCTATAAATACATTAGCAACAAAAGGAGGACTAAGGTGAACCTTTGTCCTTTCTTGGATGCAGGGGAAAATGCAGTGACAAAGGATGAGGAAAAGGCTGAGATACTAAAAGCTTTCTTTGCCTCTGTCATTAATAGTAAGACCAGTTGTTCTCTGGGTACCCAGGCCCCGAGGCAGGAGATGGGGACAGCAAGCAGAATGAAACTCCTGTAATCCAGGGGGAAGTGTTTAGTGACCTGCTACACCACTTAGACATACACAAGTTTATGGGGCGAGATGGTGTTCATGCAAGAGTACTGAGAGAACTGGTGAAAGTGCTCACTAAGCCTATTTCCATTGTTTATCAGCAATCCTTGCTAATGAGGAAGGTCCCAGTTGACTAGAGGTTAGCAAATGTGACCCTCATCTATAAGAAGGGCTGGAAGGAAGATCTGGGGATCTATAGGCCTGTTAGTCTGACCTCAGTGACAGGGAAAGTTATGAAGCAGCTCATCTTGAGTGCCATCACATGGCACGTACAGGACAAGCAGATGGTCAGGCCTAGTCAGCACAGGTTTGTGAAAGGTAGGTTCTGCTTGACTAACTTAATCTCCTATGACAAGGTAATACACTTAGAAGATGAGTGGAAGGCTGTGAATGTCATCTACCTAGAATTTAGTAAAGCCTTTGGCAGTGTTTCCCACAGCATTCCCCTGAAGAAACTGGTGGCTCATGGCTTGGACAGATGTACTTTTCATGGGGTAAAAAACTTGCTGAACGCTGGGGTCAAAGTGTTATGGTGAATGGAGTTAAATCCAGTTGGTGGTCAATCACAAGTGGGGTTCCCTAGGGCTCAATATTGGGCTAGTTCTGTTTAATATCTTTATCAATGATCTGGATGACAGGATCAAGTACATCCTCCATAAGTTTGCAGACGACACCAAGTTGGGTGGGAGTGTTGATCTGCTTGACGATAGAAAGGATGTACAGAGGGATCTGGTCAGGCTGGATCAATGGGTCAAGGCCAATTGTATGACATTCAACAAGGCCAAATGCTGGGTCCTGTGCTTCGGTCACAACAACCCCATGCAATGCTACAGGCTCGAGGAAGAGTGGCTGGAAAGCTGACTGGCAGAAAAGGACTTGGAGTTGTTGATCGACAGCAAGCTGAATATGAGCAGTGTGCCCAGGTGGCCAAGAAAGCCAACAGCATCCTGGCTTGTATCAGGAACAGTGTGGCCAGCAGGACTAGGGAAGTGACTGTCGCCCTCTACTTGGCACTGGTGAGGCTGCACCTCGAATACTGTGTTCAGTTTTTGGCCCCTCACTACAAGAAAGACACTGAGGTTCTAGAGCATAAACAAAGAAAGGCAACAAAGCTGGTGAAGGGTCTGGAGACCAGGTCTTATGAGGAGCAGCTGAAGGAAGTGGAGTTGTTTAGTCTGGAAAAAAGGGGAGTGAGGGGAGACCTTATTGCTCTCTACAACTACTTGAAAGGAGGTTGTTGTGAAGTGGGTGTTGGTCTCTTCTCCCAAGTAACAAATAACAGGACAAGAGGAAGTGGTTTCAAGTTTCATGACAGTAGGTTTAGATTTGGTATGAGGAAAGATTTCTTCAACAAAAGGTTTGTCAAACATTGCAACAGGCTGCCCACGAAGGTAGTGGAGTCACCATCCCTGGAGGTTTTTAAAAGATTTGTAGATGTGGACCTTAGGAACATGGTTTAGTGGTGGACTTGGCAGTGTTAAGCTTATGGTTGGACTCAATGATCTTGGTCTTTTCCAACCTAAATGATCCTATGATTCTATGATTCTAAAAAGAAACATGAACCATAAAGACAGGTAATTTAATGCCTACTGTACAAGACCTCTGCTTTTCAAATCTTTGATTATTAAAGCAATAAAGCAATGAGCACACATTTTTAAAAAATAATCAAATTACTCCACTAGTATGCACACACATGAGTGAAGCAAATGCAGAACTTTGACAGTCATAATCCCTGTGTTGCTACTGCTGTATTTCAGGTAGAACCTCCCAAAATGCTTTTTTTTTCCATCCAACCATCTACTAAAAAAGCAGATGCTAGGACCTTAGCTGCGTTCCAACACTACCTTCACTGGAATGTGAAGAAAATGGCAAGCTGTTCCTACAGAGAGCTTCACTTCTTAGCACAACTATGTAGTGCATGACTGGCTTTTTTTTTGTGTGTGTGTATGAGGGAGAATTCGGAAGCTTTACAACTCTGAGAAACCTAAGATCTCCCAGAGTACAGTTGGACCTCCCAAGAATTTCCAGAATAATTATCATTAACCTAAAACATTAACTTCCTTCATTTCTTAAATGCAACCCTTACTTTCCCAGCATGTGTTTACATTATCCCACTGAGTTGCTACTTCTTCTTGTAACCTTCTGCGGTTGACAATGATACTGAGAGTTTGGTCCTATTTGTCTAAAAATTCTGGTCTGAGCTTTTACTCATCACAAAAGAAAAAGCTTTTCATTTTTGCCTAAAGCACAGGCAGAGCTTTCGTTCCTCAAGAATACCTTACTTGTATGTGTGAAACTGAGCAACTGTTAGTAAGGGCAAATAGGGCCTTGGAATTCAAGAAACCCCAGTAATAATTTAATGCTTATGGAAAGACCAAAGAATTTAAATTCCCTCTGATGTTTCCATTCCAGTTGCAGGCAAAGTATCTAGCTAAGTGTCTACACTTCGTAGGGATACAATTAATTAAGATGGTTAAATTGATTGATTTGTTACACACACATCACAATCTTTGTGAAAACCTAGTGAGCAAAACTTATGCAACCACAGATGCAGATGACTCCAGGTACCTCAGATTTTATTTGCAAATTGTAGCATTAGTGCAAGTATTAATTACCACTATAGTATTCCAAGCCTTTCAGGGTGACCACATACTGATCCCATTCCAGCTAGAGGGCCTTCTACCCCCACAAGTATTGCACATCAACTCTGTTGACACGTTGGATAAGGAGATTTCCCATCTTTGCTAGGATTTTTGAAGAGTTCATTCTGAAAAGTTGGTGTCATGCTGCATGACTCTCCATAGCTGAAACCAAAACCATTTGGGACCCCAAACACAAAGGTCTTTTTACTCAAGATCACCTTGGTGAGTGTTCCCTTTTTCCTTACCTCTTGATATTAAGCATCACCTTCCTACCAGAACCGCAGTTTGGTATGGTTATGATGTTTTCTAGTGGTGACTGGGAATGGTGTACAAGAAGCATAAGAAAACACATCAATTATTTTATGTTCTAAATCCATGATTTTCTTTTCTTCCTGAAGGAATTAAGATTATTTTTCACCCTGAAGATTCTACTAGCATCTTGCATATAGTTTATGTTTTCAACACTCTTCTGTTTTACTTCCTTAGTTCCTTTATGTTTGTCACTGCAACTCCTACAGATAACAGTCCCCATCAACAAAAATGCCCTTCTTTCTATTGTCCCTTGTCACACACAGCTGAGGAGCCAGCAGAGACGCTGACAGTCTGCTACTGTTAATGGGGGCAACATGGGTCACTGCAGGTATGTCAGGTTCAAGAATACAATTTTTATGATTATCCACAAAGTCACTGTAGCCTAGAGCCATAAAACTGCTAAATTATCTTTTTTTTTTAGTACTTGATCCCCACTCAGTTTTCTCCTCTTATTTCCCATAACTCTTTCACCCATGTCAGAACAATTTGGAGAATTAGTACCACTTGCATTGCTGAGCATATAAGTAAATGATCTTCTGCTGGTGAGGGCATGACTCTTCTTACAAAAGATAAACAGAAATCAAAGTATTTTTTCATAGCAACATAGGGACCACAAAATTCTTCAATGTCTGTATCTAAGACAATTCTGTGGATGATTTAAAGAATTCTTACTTCTACTGAAGTGATTTTGTTATCTATAGCATAAAGTAAGCCTAAAGCAATACATTCTTTGCAATTAATGAAAATATGAGCAGAACAAGCCTAGAGATACATACATTGGCCTCTGGCTTTGAATACAAGACTTTGCGTCTGCCAAACTCACCTCCACAATCTTTAATGGCAAAAAAATTAGGGCTTTGATGTAAATGCTTTGAACTACTCCTATCTAAAGTTGGCTTCCAGGCACATGAGACTACTCCCCTTTAAAGCTTTCTAAGCATGCATACTGAGTGATTTTGGTGGACTAAAGACTGACTGAATTTACTTAAAAATACACGTCACTGAATATAAATGCTGCGCTCCTCACAGCTAATAGGAAGCCTTCCTTCGGTAGGTAAATTAACTGTAGAAGTGAGAAACAGCCTCTTCAAGTTAATGTTGTGTTGTTAAGTGTATATTCAGCAAAAGCTAAACAAAACGTGTATGTTCCAGATGCTAAAGGTGTGCTCATTTGATTAGGTCAAACTAATGAGGCTGGGAGCCAGTCTTGCTTTTATAAAAACAGTATTCAGATGGTTGCAAAAATTGACACAGACGTTTGCAGAACTGCAGATGTTATCTATGAGCAGTATTTTAACAGTAAAAAATCATTCTAGAATGACAAACATAGTACTGAGTGCTGAGTACTGAGTGCAGTAGCATTTCAGTATGCTCCTAGAGCATAATTAGTTAAGTGTGTCTAAATGTTATTACTATACCTTATAACCTTTTTTACAGGCCTTTTTTTTTTTTTTTAACCAAAGGATAAGCAGTGACATTCATTCCATAATGGCTTAATGTATTAATCATATAATGAAACATTTATGATAATTGCTGTGACTACTTCAGAAGAAGTATATAACGAAACAAATTCTGGGTGTTACACAATATGATGGTATTTCAGAGCTATTACACTTGGTGATCTGGATAATTTCCAGAGAAGTTTAAACCAGTTTCTGTTATAATTTTGTACTTTACATAACCCATAACGAGGAAAACAAAACAAGAAAGCACTAATCAATCAATCAATCCCTGAATCCTTGAAGCAGTCTCTAAATTGCATCAGCTTGTGGTGGAATACAGGAATTTTATAATACAAGGGAAGATTTTGGGGATGATTTGGGAGTGAGAAACATTTCATCCCTGAATATTTCCCAGTTCATTCATAAAGAGTCCTCTGCACTGGGAGAACTGGCTAACACTCAGGTTTTGTACACTCACCTGAGAGGCTAATGAAATTTTCAAATTCCATTTCACAAAGTAGTAAAATGGAGCCATATAGGGGTTAGGATTTAATGCTTTGAATGGCATGGAAGGAACTTAAGAGCTCTAATAAAATGCTGGTATTTCTGCACTAGCTAATACATTCAGAAAAATGAACGGAAAAAAAGAAGTTATAAGATAAATGATTTCATTATGAAGTCTTACCTTTATTCTTCTAGCTTTTTTGACAAAATACCTAGGAAAAATATACTAGGTTTCTGAGTGAAACCAATGAAAATTTTATCATACTAAAGTTGGATGGTCAAATATGAAGAGCATAACACTCATCTATTAGATGAGGGGTTTAGTAGAAGATTTTTATGGAGATTTGAGTTCATATTTGAAGTAAAACCTAAACCTTTGTTGCATTCATGAAGTACTCCCCGCACTACAAGGACCACATTGCCAAATATGGGTCCATCAGATATAAAATATTAAGGAGCTTTGAAAAGGCCACCAAGAGTCTTTTAACTCCAGGGTCACCTAATCTAGAAACAAATAAACGAGGATATTTCTGATGCTTCAGTGTTCTTTTGAGGAGTGTATCTGTTGTGTTTTATAGCAGGGAAAGAAAGAAAACAACTTCAGAGTAATAAAATAATGCAGTTGGATTGTGCACCAAAACACACACACAAAAAAATCAATTAATAATAATAAACCCAGAAAAGTTACTCATATCTTATTATGAGATCTATGTGATACACTCAGCATCAAAGTTTGTGTGATATGAATACAGCTTCAAAAGATTTTCTGTAAATTTCTACTGCTACATATTTCTGTCAAAAGAAAGGCATTGGGTAGCGAAGAGATCCACCAAAGCCTCACTGCAAGTCGTGACCTCTAGATTAAAACAGCAGCATACTAATATATTAGCATTAGTCAGCACAGAGCAATTGCTGCACTGTACTTTGAGATTGCTAAGGCTGCATCCCTTGATTGTTGGAGTTTCAGTAAAAAAGCTAAACAGCATTAAATGTGCACACCTGGATGGTGGGTGTTAAGGTCTTTTGATGTAGCATAGAAAAATCAAATTAACTCTAAAAGAAACTGCTTTGATTAGTTTAGTTTCTCAAATGCTGAGATTTCCCGTCTTTTTTTCCTACATATTTATTTATTAATCCACAGACTGGACATATAGTGCTTTGGAATACTTCTGGAAAAAATGGATTGATCACATTACAGAACAATTTATTAACATTAGCCAAATCATATTACTTTATAGTTAAAGGAAAACTGTGATTTATTTCCTTTTTGGAAAGGCAGCCAAAATTAAGGAGATACTGAGTGATTTAATTAATATTAATTCAAGATACAACAAACATTTTGGTCTAGAGAAGAGCTGAATACTTTTCCAAATAATTTGATTTGAAGAATGTTTTGGTCCCTCAGTTGTTACAGTGCTACAGTATACAGTATCTTCTATCTTGCTTTACTTCTGAAAGACATTGTTTCAATTTTTTGGCCTGGAAAACCTGCAAACGTGGGAGTATAATCTTTACTTTACCTCTTTCACCCAGTTAAATAGGTGTTTAGCTCACACGTGCCATTTGGGAGTAATCAGCATTTACTTTTTATCCAGAAGTGAGTAGGTAGACATAAAACCTCAGGAACACCTGAGACGTTGTCTGTTTCACACTAAAATATGTGATGGATTTTTATTACATGTTAGTAAAACAGTAAACTTTATTAGTGCCATGCACATCATTTGCTACAGATGAGAAAGCTTTAGCTACTAACTAGATTACCCTTCAGAGATCCTGGGAGCTCTGCTGTTAGCAGTACTGAAATGAAAGCAGAAAATATGTGGTTTGTGACATCTTTGAAATTCGTAAGTGCAGCTGAGGCTTGTGTTGGTACTGCTCTTAGACCAAAACATCACTGGGACTATATCCTTAATATCTTTTGTAATTAACCTAGTAGCTGGAAGACTTATTACCCCTCATAATTCACTGAGTCAAGGCTTAGTGAATCAATGGGCCTGGAAAGGAGATGTTCCTAATAGCACTGCCCATATTCTGTCTCTGAGACTGTAAAGGAAATATTTACGTTAAAAAATTAACATAAAGATGAATAGAATATTATACTGTGATATTAGAAAAAAAGGATTTTTTGGGGACCGCACAACTGAAGCAGTACAGTATTGTTTCCTTGGCTTCAATAAAGGATCAAAAATAGTGAGAAATTCAGTGTTTGTGTAAAGATCTGCACAGGTAGAAATATTTCCTTGTGACATAGTCCTACCAACACAAGGAAAAAGGAAAAATTTTGAAATGGAAATTGCTATAGCGTCTCAAAATAACTCTGATGTTTAAAAGCACATGGAAGAGGTGATTCTGTCTCAGTTAAAATATAAGTATACACACTATGTGCAAAGAGAAATATGAATCTTCTTAATGATGATAACTAATTAGGTACTTTCAGCCTGTCATTCTGTCATAAAGTTTGTGCTTTCTTTGACTAAAGCCAAAGACTAAAACAAGAATCTGGGATCCAAATGAAAGAGAGAACTCTATTTCTGAAGATCTAGAACTTATAATGACATATGTACTGCTTTAATTTTAAATTATTAACAAACTCTACAGGCAGACTGCTCATGTGCTTTAATGATACTTCCCATTGCAGTTTGTGTGGAACTCCTGAGAATCTTTTACTCTTTTCTGAAGCCAATAGGAAGAATAACAATTTTTCTTATAATGCAAAGTTTTTTTTTTAAAAAAGAAAATACTATCTGTAAACAACTTTTTCAATGATAAACGTCAGAATTCATAATGCAACTAGCTATGTTTAAAACATTTATTTTCTCCCTACTCCTGACTGTGTTATGCCTAACAAAAAACACAAGTTTAAAAATTTTCTCCCATTCCTCAGGAAAAATGCATGCAGCAAATGGTATTTTTTAAAGATGTAGTTAATCAAGGTCAAAAGGTCAAAAGAGGTCAATAATCCTGCTGCATTAGTATTTGCAATAAAACATTGGCAAGGACTGTTATAAGCCACTTTGTCTCTCTCCTCATGTTTTGGGAAGGAGATTATATTTTACTTCAGTGTAGCTAGTGAAGTGCAGCCCAAACTGAAGATGCCTCAGGGAACACAACGCCTCTCTCTTTCTCTCTTTATCAAATCCTCTGCCTAAAAAAAAGTAAGGATTGTTCAGAGAACCTCCATACTTCATTCTTCAGGAGAATAAACCTGGCCATGGAAAAGCAGACATCCAGCCCGTAAAAAGTAAAATATCTCCTTGCAATGCTAGAGCCCAGCTGCAAGTCTGCTCTGTGATACAGTCCTTTGTGTTGCTCCTTCTTTCATTAACAGTTGTATTCTGGATTTGATAAACTTTTTCATCCTAGATACATAGAACTTCAAAGCTTTTAACACAAGGATTTTAGTTTAGATTAACTAGTATTTTCAGGTGCAGAAATGCTGGGAAAAGTGTCCTTTTCAGGGAAAATATATTCCCTAAATTTCCATTGAGAGTGGCTTGCTGAGGCACAAGAGAAAGAAAGATAAATTCAGAATACAGTAGATAGCGATGTGTTTTGTGAGGCTTTTTCACAATCCTGCTTTAGGGTTTTTTTTGTGCGCTAGATGTTTGTGTACAGATAAGAAACAGAACGGGACAGAAGCCAAGCACTAGGTTTTTTTTGCTGTGCTCTGAGAAAGTGGGTCTTTCAATCTATTTTGTTGTATTATAAAAATCTAAAGCCTAAATCTTAGTCTAGTTGAAATATAGTCTCTCCCTCTTACGAACAGCACTATACTCTTTCTTGTGGACAGAGCTGTTAAGGGATGCCAATGTCATGAATGTAACACCAGTCACTTTAGCAAACTGATGAACTAGATTATCTTTTTTTTCAAGGAAGCAGTAGCTTATCTTGTGGGCTCTTACTGTGGCCAGTGTCCTATGCTATTTAGAGGGACAGAACTGCTCCAAAGCTTTACAGAGCTTTGGGTTTCAGATTTCTTCCAGGTACCTACACAAACCCACTCTTTTTCTCTTGCACAAGACGTGCCATCTATTCACCTGCTCTGAACCTTCTCTTCTGAACCTTTTCATTTTCCAGGCCTTAAGCCATAAGTCACTCACTGTTATGGAAGCACACAACCATCAGTACAGCACTTTTGCTTATAACTGGGGCTCTTCATGTATCTTCCCCTGTGAAAGAAGGAAGAGCATTTCTAATTAGTGCCTCACACCATGGTTGGTCTTGCTTCCAGCAGACAGCACACACTTCCAGCAACACACTCACTGAGAAAGATGATCTCCAGATTGCCTTGATCCTGAGCAGAGGCAGGGAGAGCTTCAGAGGTAGGTGACTATGTTAAAGGGACATAATATCTTGACACAGGGAGAAAACTGGTGTACAAAGGTGATCTGCTTGTAGCAATCTGTGCATCTAAACATACAGACTGATGAATTTTGTAGCAGTGATTATGTAGCTTCGAGATTTTGTGATTTAATATTGAAGCCAGGATAACACAAATATCCTTGTGGCCTGAACTGTAGCTTCTAATAGAGGTGCAATTTTTTGATCAAGCCAGGTCAGAACTAAAAGTCGCACCCCTGAATGCTTGGCAGCTGCAGTTCTGTGTGTACCCAGCTACAGTGCACGTAAAGTCCAAAAGTTCTCTGTGATATTAAGAGCCAATTTAACAGTCTAAGGCCATTTGTCAACCTAAGTGGAACATGATAATCGAGAAGAGGCAAAACTTTCAGAACATTCCCACTTTTCCAGTTTTCATGTCTCTTGAATTTTTCCCTTTTTTACATAGGAGGAAAATTAATTTTTCTTAACCAATAGATTAAGAGAGAGAAAGGAGTAAAACAAATCTTCTGAGTCCTAATTTAGTGAGAAGCCCTTTGCAGTCTGCTTGCTCAGAAATATTTACAAATGTTGGAATTACAAACATACACATACTCTCTTAAGTCAAATCAAGATGCTGATAAATGTTGTAACAATAGACAGATTACCCATAAAAAACTAGTTATGGTGCCAGATTGAATAAATTTATAATTCATACATCAATTATATGTGTTTCTTTAAAGTTTATTGTCTGCTAATAATTTTAAAGGCTAGCCATATTTTTCTCATCAGTTAGCATTCTTGTCATTCCTTGATTTCAGCTCTTTTTGGATAAGGGCCTATAGCTACTCCTTTAATTAAATGGTAGTGTGATTACCCCTGATTCTGAAGCCTTGAAGCTTCTGAAGCTCATCTGACTAATGACAGTATTTTGGCCATCATGCAGATTTATTGCCTAGAACCTGAAATTTATGTAGTTAAAAATATTTTTAAGTATCAGTATCTACCATCCTACAGGTAATAGACTGTAGTAGTATACTGTAAGTTTCACTCATAACTACTTCAATGTCTAAATGCTAACAGACGCACAATAAATCCACCCTGGCACGTCTAAACCAGTAATTACTTAATGCCATTCACGTGGTGTGGGGTTAATTGAAAGAGGTCTTGACCTTCATGACCTACCGGTTTTGCCTCATCAGCTTGACCCAGGTCAGAGATTCTCCCTGATAACTTTTGCTTATCAATAAAACCTCACTGTATCTAGAACAGCACGTGTGTATACATGTGCATGCATGTATATCATAGGGGTGTGTACATATATGCATAATAATAGCTAAATAATATAAATAATAAAAATTAGTGCCACTGATTTTATATTTTATTTTTCCATTCCAGTAAAATAGGAATTCTGTAAATTGCAAAGTGAAGACTCTATTACTTTTCAGTTTGTAGCTTAAACATGATACCAAGGCTGATTTTCCGGGTAAGACTAGAGCAAATTTATTGTTCCTTATCTTATCACTAATGCTTTTGAGAAGAAAATTTGTCTGACACAAGGTTTTCCAATGATAATATATATTAAAATAAGTCCTCTTTAATGCAAATATATAATTAGTTAAGCACAGTTCTTGGTAACAGATGCACCTAACTCTGTTAGGTGACTGCAAAAACTGAGATACTGTTTGAATTTTATGCTGTGCTATAACTGGAGGGAAATGTGTATTCCATTACATCTCCCAAACTTATTAAAGTGTATTTAAGTTGAAAAGTTGAGTATTGAAAATTAGGAGATACCAGAGCTTAAGTTACTTCTGGAGTTACAACAAGAAGTCCTTGTTTTGTCCTGAACCTCATGCTGTGTCTTTAATTCATTATCACACTGTCTCTGCTTTTCCCTTACTAAGCCCAAAGCCACAGGAGGTACAAATGTATTCAAATACCCAAAGGGAGGGTGTAAAGAAGACAGAGCCAGGCTCTTTTCAGTGATGCCCAGTGACAGGACCAGAGACAATGGGAACAAAGTAAAACACAGGAGGTTCCCTCTCAACATCAGGAAACACTTTTTCACTGTGAGGGTGATTGAGCACTGGCACAGGTTGCCCAGGGAGACTGTGGAGTTTCCATCCCTGGACATATTTAAAAGCTGTCTGGACATGGTCTGGGCAATTGGCTCTAGATGGTCCTACTTGAGCAGGAAGCTCAGACCAGATGACCTCTAGAGGTCCCTTCCAACCTCAACCATCCTATGATCCTGTGATAGGTAAAGTGGAGTTAGGCAAAGTATAATAAATTCTCAAGCAGGATATGCTCTGTTGCTTTCTGTAATTAAGGTGTATGTACTACTTCAGTGAGTCTGCGTGAAACAAGTCCAGGAGCTTCAGTACCAGATGCCTGACCAGCCACATTGTTTAATTGTTTGGGGTTTTTTTTCTGCCCTAGGTAGGACTGCTCCAAATAGCAAGGGCTGGGACAAAGCCCAGATTTTGGATAAGTTTCTCTTGGCACTCCTCTCCCAAGGCAGTATGGAAAAGATGGAACCATTGTATTCTGTTAAAGCACATCACTTATGTCGCCCTGCCTAGTACCCCTTCACGTGGCAGCTCAGGCAATGTCACTCACCCCCACCTTCACTTTATAGGAAAACCACTCTTGTGGGCTACAGTACAATCCTCTTATTATTCCAGAGAGCTTAGTGCAAAAACCACATGGTAGTAATGATAACACAGGAACAGGGAGAACAAGTGCCATGACAGTCCCTCAGCAGTGTGGTCGTCAGCCAGCTACTTAGGGGGCTGACATAGGGTCCTGGGCTCTGGGGAGAGTGGGGGAAGACCCAGGGGGCTGGTGGTGCTCTTTGATCCTGCAAGTAGCCAGTAGCATCACCCCAGCTGATCAATCACTCCCAGGCTGCGTGGGGCTATATGTCTCATCACAGCCATCAAGTCCTCCACTAGCTTACCTGCATCTAATTCTATATTAATCACACTTTAAAGGTGTAGCTCTCAATATGAAATGTGTAATGCTTCTAAGATGAACCATAATGCAAGCAGAGTTAATAATGAATGCATTTTCAGCAAAGATTTGCTAGTAGGTTACCCTGCCTTCAGAGAAAAGGAGCAGATCCAGCAAACTGACCCAGCAGAGACCCCATGCATACTTAACCCTCAGTTCTTTATGCATCACATGCACTGTAATCTTGTTTTCTTTGACATTTCTCAGATGCACTAATCCTTTCATCCTGTGAGATCATATCTGAACTGTCATTGATTTTGTGCTAAGGCAACCCATGGGCCCCTAGACAGTAACATCTGTACCCTGCCTGTAATAGGTCAGTTGTGTTTGCCGTCTATTGCCTCAGTGTAAAAGTACATTTTACTGGTTGGTTCACCTGCTAAATCTGACTCAGACAAGCTGATTTACATCTGCTTCAACCTATTGGCCCATGTGTAGTTATTCTCAACGTACATTAAACTGAATTATGTAACTAAAGGGACGTACTTTCTCTAATCAAAGTACGAAAGGGAAGACTGTGCTGCCAATGCTGTCACTGGAGGATACATCCCCATAAATACTTTGTGAACTAGACAAGAGAACAAGAAACTGTTGTCCATAATGCCAGTATGTTGTGGCTGTCCATCACCCACGAAGGCAAAGTATCTTCCAGTTCCAACAAGGGCTGAGATTCCTCATAGGCTGAATGAATTAAAGAGCAAAAGACACTTTGTAGTCCACAGGAACATAAACATATCAACTATTGGCATGGTATTAACAAAATCTTTCTGATCAGTTACAACTGATACAGAATTCATTACTCTCCTTTTCTTTGTATACAGCAATGTTTCCCAGTTCACTCTCTTAACTGGGATAGAAAAGCTTTAGAAGAAGGTAGAATGGGTGGCTGGTTTTCTAAAATGATTATTAGTGATTTATAGGGAAGCAAGTTCCTGCCAGTAATACTTATATATGAAAAGAATTGTTATGGAATTGATTTTGTTAAGTTTTGTGAAATTGTACAACACTTAATCCTGTGAGTGGTGCTGGGAAAGTAGATTGTGCTTCTGAGACATCTTGGTTTTAATTTCTAATACATATTACTGAGTTGTGTGAATTTCATTTTATAATAACTGCATATTATATTGAATTTGTAGAAATGGGATATTTTGTTACTGACATCTGCTTGATGTTTCCAGCTACTCTGAAAATTTGTCACAGAAAGTAATTAATTTGTCTTCTGTTTGTCTTTTTTTTCTGCAGCTTTCACTTCCCAGTTCACCTTAGCCCTCTCTTTTTCTCACTCACATGCTTTATCTCCACAGTATTTTTGAACTATGATGCAGTAGATATAAAAATGATCTGAAACAGTCAGCAGCTGAAATAAAATATCTTATAGATATCAGAATATAATGCTTGTTGGTGTAGATTTATACTCCCCACTTAGTCAATGAGATACATGTGTTTCTGGTGTTTGCGTACTTTCTGAAATGTAGTAACTATTATTCCTGGCACGTGTGTGACTGATTGTTTCCAGAATGAACAAAACATAAGGCAGCATCATTATGCCTGGTGGATTCAGGCAACACTCTCAACAGTGGTCTTGTTTTTATAAATTAGTTAAATGGTTTCCAGAGGATGATGTGCTGAACTATTTGGGACACATTTCTTTTAAGCAAATGATGAAAGGATTTCCAAGTAGTTCCAAATGGTCCATTTTTTGCTTTGTTTAACAGTCAGGCATACTAGTCACCTGGAAAGTATCTATAAGAGATCGAGGCTGTAGCAGAATCGTTTACTTTTATTTAATCTTTACGTTGATTCTAAGCACTACATTTACACTTAATAGGGTATTACCATATTAATGAGAACTTAATATAAAATCATGAATAGAATAACTTTGTTTATGGCTTAAATCTGTACGGAGTATTCTTTTACATGTATTTGCATTTTAAAAAAACTGCATCATCTAATGTTCACAGATAAATTTGTTGCCTCATTTTAAGACAGAATACAGGAATTTTTTTTTTGGTAAAGTGGTAAATCTCAGACTTAACTTCATCCTAGTAAAAAGTAAAATTCCCCAAGGAATTTTTTTTTTTTTGTAATTAGGAGCTAATGTTATAAAGTAGCTAACAAAAGTTGTCTAATTACTCAAAATTACTTTACTTTCCATCAGCTTATAAAAAGAGTAAGAACAAAGCGATTTAGAAATATCACAAAATTATCAAGGTTCCCAAGATTGCCTAGGGCAAAATATAAAATAGAGAGAAAAACACAGCCCTTGTTTTCATCTTGCATTTTGCATCCTGGAAAATATTTCAGATTGTTCTTTTCCCAAAGGAAACTGGCTTTCATTGCACTTGCAATATCTGATCAAATGAGATTGAAATCTATCATTACGGCTGATGATTATAGTGGTCCCTATTGGAAACTGAAGGGACTTTTTTTGAGCAGCATGATTTACTTTGTGTTTGAGCAGAATAGGTTTTAAAAAAGCCACAAACAATACAATTCTCAAAGATTTTAACTTCTGTCTAAATGCTCTTGAAAGAAAAAAAAAAGTGTTTCTGCCTTGTTGGAATATCCTACCTTATTCGCATCCTATTCCCTCATAGTAGTATAGCTGATAGCAATATTTAAATAACAACAAATATTTTCAAACGAAAATGCTTTCCAAAAGTGCTTTCCAAAGCTTTTTGCCCTGCATGAAAAGAAGAGCAATGAATTTATTGCAAGTATTTCGAATGGCTCTCAGACTTTCATTTGTGGATTCTGAGACAAATTTCTTAAATTGAGCTTACAAGCTTCTTTGCTGATGAGGGTCTTTTGATGATATTGTGTTAGCCGAGGCTCTGGAGATCATTTTAATTCAGGTCAGTATGTTTGGATCTGCTTAAATCCTATATAACTCAATGGAACTGAAGATCACAGCGAAAGCTGAGCAACATTTAACTGTATCCAAGTAGAAATGGATTTTTGGAAATCTAAGTTGTGTCATCATTTGTGCACATAGGAAGCTCTGTAGAAGAAAACACAAATACTCTGAAAACTGCATTTTTGCTTTAATCTGACCAGACAGAATTAGGCAATGACAAACATCCTTTTCTAATATTTAGTCCCTAGTTTCTGATGATCTAGTATTTCTTATTATCCTTAAGGTAAGGATTCTCTAATGTTCCCTAGATCTGCAGTGAATATACAATGTATCTCTTGTGAATTAGTGCATCCCATCTAAATTCAAAAATTACTTTATGCAAGCTTAATTCAATTTCAGCATCTACTTTTTCTCAATATGTGTTTGTACTTATATAGCTGCATAAAATGTTAACAGGGTGTCGTAGTTCAGGCCTGATCAGGACCAGACTACGCAGTCTCTCTCTCACTCCCCCCACCCTCCGAGAGAACAGGGAGAGAAAATATAAGGAAAAACGGCTCGAGGTTTGAGATAAGGACAGGGAGAAATCCTTAAAGTTACCGTTACGGACAAAACAGACAAAACGCCACAGTCCTTTGTGAAACTGCTCTGGTGTGGGTCATCTCTTCCACAGAGTTCAGTCCCTTCAGAAAAGCTGTCCCAGCGGGCCCTCCATGGGCCACAGCTGCCTTCAGGCATCCACCTCCCCCGGTATGGGGTCCTTCATGGGCTCCAAGTGGATCTCTGCTCCTCCGTGGACCTCCATGGGCTGCAGGGGGACAACCTGCTCCACCATGGTCGTCACCACAGGCTGCAGGGGAATCTTGGCGATGAGCCGCATTACTCCTCCCCCTCCTTCTGAACTGACCTTGGCGTTTGCAGCTGTTCCTCACAACAGGCTGGTAGATGTCTCTCAGGATCTTTTTTACATCTTATTCACTTCTCATCTCCTCTCCACTTCTTGCAGCCAGGCTGGACCAAGTCGGGCCCAGTCGGCTGCCTGGCAAGAGGCCAGAGGGTGAGGCCTGCAAGGCCCATGAGGCCTGCGCCTCCCCCTCTGTGCCTCTGCCCCTGCTCAGCTTCTTCACATCTTCTCTTCTCTCTTTTTTTTTTTTCTGTTTTCCCCTTCTTAAATACGTTATTGCAGAGGCGTTATCACAGAACATTCTGCTACCAATCAGCTCAGCCTTGGCCAGCAGCAGGTCCGCCCTAGGCCCGGCCGAGTCCACTGGACAAAGGGGAGCGACTTGTAGCAGTTTCCTACAGAAGCTACCACCTTAGGCCCCCCCTCACTAAACAAAACCACGACACAGGGAAAAACAGGAAAACAGAAGTAAAAGTGTAAAAGCTGCTGATTCTGAGTGTGATTCACTTACATTGTCCACACGAAGCACTTCACAAATATTCATGGCTATTGTCCTGATAAAACCCACATGTGGTAACTCAAACTTTGTACTTTGAGAGGCTTGCTGATTGCCAAATATTTCTCATATATCTAAGCTAACAACTGACAAAATTAAAAGTTCCATTTTCCATGAGGAGAGGAGAAAATGAACAGTTCATTCAAACTCCAAAGAGAAAACAAAATAAGAGAGAATCAGGAAATTGATTGAGATACATCTCCAGGAATCAATACACTCTTTTGAAACTCCCTTTCAAGAGAAAATTGCCAAATTTCTCAGAGCTGCATTTTGAACCTGTTTTGGGCTTGTTACGTTCTATGTCTTTTGCAAAGGAAAATATTCAGTTGCTTCCCAAGATCACAGATGAACTAGCTGTTGTTCAAAGTCATACTTGCTGTTAGAAGCTCAGCATAAAGCATATCTAGCAAATGCACAGGGAGAGAACTTACTTTATTAACACCGCTGAGTCAGCGCTTTCAGTACTGAGGTCAGAGAGCTGTCTTGGTCACCTGTCCCCATTTCGCCTGTAAGATGAATCCCAGAACTGACATACAATTTTAACATAAAGAGGCTGGAATACTGAGAATTACACAGAATACATGAGGTTGGATTGTCTGGTCTCTTGGGATTGTCTAGTCCAGCTTCCCTGCTCAAGTAGGGTCAACTACAGCAGGTTGCTTAGGATGATGTCCAGTCAGATTTTGACTGTCTCCAGCGATGGAGACTCCACAAACTCCCTGGGCAACCTGTTCCAGTGCTGAGTCACCCTCACAGTAAAAAAGTATTTCCTGATGTTCAGACATAATTTCATGTGTATCAGTTTGTGCTCTTGTCTGGTCACTGGACTCTACTGACAAGTAGAAGTGTCTAGCTCACTCTTCCTTATGCTCCCCATCGTATATTTACACTCGTGGATAAGATCCTTCTCTAACCTTTTCTCCTCCAGGCTGAAAAGTCCTAGCTCTCTGAGCCTCTCCTTGTCTTGAAGATGCTCTAGTCCCTTAAACGCTTTTGTGGTCCTTTGCTGCACTCACTCCACTCTGTCCATGTCTCTCATACTGGGGAGCCCAGAACTGGATCCAGCACTTCAGAGGTGTCTCATCAGTTTTGAGCAAAGAGGAAGGATCACTTTCCTTGACCTGCTGGCAATGTTCTGCCTATTGTAACCTAAGCTACTATTGGCCTTCATTGCCATGAGAGCACACTACAGGCTCATCATCTACAGGGTGTCCACCAGGACCCAGAGGTTCTTTTCTGTCAAGCTGCTTTCCAGCCAGTTAGCCCCTAGCTTGTACAGGTACGGGACTTTCTCCTCTGCAGGTGGAGGACTGCTCTTCCCTTTGCTGAACTTTGTGCATTCTTCTGTGCTCATTTCTCCAGCCTTTTCAGGTTCCTCTGAAAGATGGCACAGCCATCTGATGTACGAAGTATTCCTCCCAGTTTTGTATCATATGTAAATTTGCTGAGGGTGCACTCTGTCCATCATCCAGGTCATTAATGAAAATGTTGAAAAGTACAGGAGCCGGTAGCAATCCCTGAGGTACACCCAAAATGACAGGATTTTTCAATTCTAGACAATGGAGGATTTGTCCATTAAAAAGAAAAAAAAAAAAGTAATTTTTTGGATCTGACATGGATATGGATAAAGTCACTTGTGCACTTTTGAGGGACTTGGTGTTTATTTATGTAGTTTGTAGTGAATATACTTTCAGGAGACCATCTTAATTCTTTACTTCTGTAGATGCCTATGAGATTAGAGATTCATTGGAGGAAGATAGTCTTTCTGTTAATTTTCTTTGGGATTTTAATCAGGCAAAATTTACACTGCACCCAATTCAGAGGTAGGAAAGAGGAACATTAGCAGAGAACTATCCTGGAATGGAACTAGCTGGGAACCTGTAAATCTGTTCTTTCTCAGACATTTCTGTCTCTACATGCTCCCAACTTTTCCATCAGACTAAAGGAGTTTCCTAATTAGGTTAGAATCATTCTCACAACAGAACAATAGGAAGAAAAATTTAGGGAAATTTAAAAGAAACCATGACTGTTCAGTACATTAAAAACAGTGCTGGAAAGCAACTTTCGTAGAAGATTATATAACTAAAGAAATTTTTCTTTAATGGATTTTCCTCCTTCCGTGACATTAAAGAGTTGTTCAATACTCAAAACAAACTTATTTAAATTTCAAATTAAATTGGATGATGTATCTTGAGCACCTGCAAGCAGTTCTCAGACCTAGTGATCTTTTGTCATACCGTGACAGTGCAACATGTGAAAATGAACCTGTCTCTTGTGTTTCCTACCTGTGCTATCCCACCCCTGTGCCTTAGATTAATTAGAATGAGATTTAGGAGCTAAACAGAGAGGGAACCTAAATATATTCAGCAGATGTCCTTGTCTGGGATGGCCATGGTACCAGTATTACAGGTGTTACTATAGAGGATGACTAGGTAAATCTCAGTTTTTAAGACATTCAGGAAAATAATTTATCTGAGGAAATAAGTCTGGGCACTCAAGTTATGCTCTGCAACATCGCAATTTGCAGTACATAAATACGTCTGGGAGCTCAACTTCCAAACACTCAGACTAACAAAGGGCAAGCTCCCCTCATTTAAAATTCTATGGACCTTAGAGATTTATCTTAATACAGTGAAAAGGATGGACTATGTCTTGCGGGTTTTTTTTGCAGTAGAAAGAAGCAAAGAAAAAGTTGTGGCCAAGTAGGAAAGATAAGCTTAGCAATGATCAGATAAGTTGGAAGAGCTAATGACTCAATTAGGATGCTCTAGATAGCTAAGTAAGATTTATATTTGGCAAAGGCTCAGCAGAAAATTGTTTTACAAGCTTTGCAATGGAAGAAGAGTTATGCTGTCTTCACAGCAAGGCCATGTTGGACCTTACCCTGGGTAGTTTTTTTTTGGTTCCCAGTATTGTTCCTTGATTTCAGTGTGATTTCGGGTCCTTAGCAAGCGAGAACTATTAGCTTCAGTAGGAGATGTACTGCTCAGAATATGGCACGATTGCCATACTTAATAAGCTTATTTAATATACTGTTAAAAAGAGCTCATATCTGACTAGATTGTCACAAAGCATAGTCAGCTGGTGTAGAGCTGTGAGAACAAGTGACATTTACTTCATCCTATGCATATCTATAGACCCTGGTGGGTAGGAAGAAGTTACCCACAGGAGTGTCAAAGGAGCTTTCTGTGCTCCCACAGCAGAAAACTTTCCCAAGCAGAGTATGCTCCTGAAACAATCAAAAATGAGTAGAAATACTTGAAGTAGAACTGTTTTCCCTTCAGGAATGACATCCTTCCCCAATCACTCCCTGCCCCACCAGAAAAAAAAAAAAAACAAAACCAAAAACACAACCAAAACCTCCAGGGGTGGAAATACTATGTTATTCAAAGCAGAGTTCCCAGCAAGCTTGATAGATCTATGGGACTCTGTCTAGATTCTATAAGGACTTATGTATGACATCCTTACAGTGACCTGGATTGGAAAAAAACTATTTTACTCAGGGATCTCAAATCACTGTATAAGCAGATATAAGTATTACTGTCACAAATGAAGGAATAGGAAAACAGAGGTTTTCTTTCCAACCTTTTACAGTGGAGTTTTCCTCCACTGGGTATTCCAAATGGGTGCAAGTCCATAAGTAAAAGAGGGAGAATAAAAACACTAAGCACATAAAGTATTAACATGCAACAGGCAAGTGAGCTGATGTGTTTAACAGGCTACATCGAACCAAAGCATGAGGCTTGGTCATATTAAGTCTATAAAAGGTCAACATTATAAATCATACTATCCTGAGCACTTTAGTCTTGGCCTTCTGTCGTAGTTCAGCCAGACTACGCAGACTCTCTCTCACTCCCCCCACCCTCCAAGAGAATAGGGAGAGATAATGTAAGGAAAAATGGCTCAAGGTTTGAGATAAGGACAGGGAGAAAATCCTTAAAGTTACCGTTATGGGCAAAACAGACTTGATTTGGGGAAAACTATTCATTTATTACTACAAACAGCAGGATAATGAGACCCCTCCCTCTTCCCAAGCTTAACATTATCTCTACTACCTCCTCCCCCTGCGAGCAGCACAGCGGGGAAGAGGGAATGAGGATTGCGGTCAGTTCATCACGCGTTGTTTTACACCGCTGCTTCATGGTTGGGGGAAGAACTCCTCGCATTCCCCCCCTGCTCCAGCGTGGGGTCCCATCCATATGCCACAGTCCTTCGTGAAACTGCTCTGGTGTGGGTCATCTCTTCCACGGAGTGCAGTCTCTCCAGAACAGCTGTCCCAGCGGGCCCTCCACGGGCCACAGCCGCCTTCAGGCATCCACCTACCCTGATGTGGAGTCCTTCACGGGCTCCAAGTGGATCTCTGCTCCTCCATGGACTCCATGGGCTGCAGGGGGACAACCTACTCCACCATGGTCGTCACCATGGGCTGCAGGGGAATCTTGGCGAGGAGCCGCATTACTCCTCCCCCTCCTTCTGAACTGACGTTGGCGTCTGCAGCCATTCCTCTCACAAGAAAAGTTCTTCACAACAGGCTGGCAGATGCCTCTCAGAATCTCTTCACATCATCCAGCTCATCTCTTCTCCACTTCTTGCAGCTGGGCCGGGCCAAGTCAGGCCCAGTCAGCTGCCTGGCAAGAGGCCAGAGGGTGAGGCCTGCAAGGCCCATGAGGCCTGCAACTCCCCCTCTGCGCCTCTGCCCCCACTCAGCTTCTTCACATCTTCTCTTCTCTTTTTTTTTTTCTGTTTTCCCCTTCTTGAATACGTTATCACAGAGGCATTATCACAGAACATTCTGCTACCAATCGGCTCGGCCCTGGCCAGCAGCAGGTCCGCCCTAGGCCCGGCCAAGTCCACTGAACAAAGGGGAGCGACTTGTAGCAGTTTCCTACAGAAGCTACCACCTTAGGCCCCCCCTCACTAAACAAAACCACAACACCTCCTTAAGAATCTTTGCAGAGCTCTTGTAATCACAGGGCTGTGAGTAGGCCAGTTCATTAAATTGCCAACTCTGCTGCTTGCAGATGTTGGAGGCAGGTGTTCTGTACAGAGCAGGAGTTTGCTTTCTTCTGCTGCATGTTGCACTGGAGGTCAGAGGTTGCACCTCAATGGCAAGGTCTCAACTGCACAGCAACTCTCAGAGGTCTTTGTTAGGGGAGAAAAAGAATTCAGTCTCCTGAAAATTTATGTACTGCAAAAGATAACTGCACCTGCAGATTGCTACTCTTATTGAAAACACATGGTGGCTGTTGGAAGAAATACAAAATGCTACTCTGTATTTCCTGTTGAGAATATGCATGGACTCCAAATGATCTGCATTAGACCAGAGATACTCAAAAGATTCATTATCCAATGGTACACCGTTCTGGTACAAAGTGTATGTTTTTGTCATACACTTAGGGATTCGTGCAAATCCACACGTATTTAAAAATTGACTTTGGGCAGTGTTGTATTGCCATCGAAAAGTTGCTTGCATAATATAATGTGTACCAGCAGGCATTCCCAATGACCCAGCTAGTTCATAATTGGAAAAGGTTAGTCCAGTCTTTCCTGGCCACCTGTGTGTTGGCTTTTTAACTTCCCAAATGGAAAGAGTAAAGATAG
The DNA here is from genome assembly GCF_036417535.1 of Chlamydotis macqueenii. Lineage (NCBI taxonomy): Eukaryota > Metazoa > Chordata > Aves > Otidiformes > Otididae > Chlamydotis > Chlamydotis macqueenii. The sequence continues at coordinate 138,368,370 of NC_141556.1, forward strand.
ATTCTTCTAGATGCAGGAAATTCTGTAAAATGGACCACCCTTATAAGAGAAACTTCTGTCTTAAAAAGACCACTGTAGGCTTACAGGATAAAAATCTGCTTTGTTTTTGCTGGAAATAACCTCCAGCAAACACCAAGTTTTTGTCAGTTCATGTTACATTAGACAGGTATAAATGATACACTTATGGAAGGGGATGGAAATATCTCCATGTTTCTTAACTTCTTCTGACATATGTGGCCATGGTAGTGCTGAAAGAGCTTTCAGCAATGACTGTTGGAGCTGTAACACTAATAATTGCTGAAAGTTCGTAAAAAATTAATACAAATGATAGAACAGCATCGCTCACTGTAATCTCTAAGGCCAAGGCTTTCATTATCACTTGTTCATCAGAAGGAGTTTTTGCAGATTAATTTCTCACTAATACCATGTAGGAAATATGAACATTGAGTCCTGTGTTCATATGATGTTCAGAGTGTTCTTCATGAAAATTTTGTGTGAAGTAATGATGCAGGTTATGATGCAACAATAAGTTAATAAACTGCCATTGTATTATACATGCCTATACACTATATACAGTTGTGTAATTTATGTACAGTAAAAGGTAAAGAAATTGAGCTTGTTACCATGTTTCAGAGCTCTTTAGCCAAGAATCACAAAATTGACTGCATCTTAAGAAGAATCGCAATATATATTCACAGTTCTTCCTTTCTCACTGGAAATAATTATACAATCATAGAATCGTTAGGGTTGGAAGGGACCTTCAAGGGTCATCTAGTCCAAACTCCCTGCAACGAGCAGGGACATCTCCAACCAGATCAGGTTGCTCAGAGCCACATCCAACCTGGCCTTGAATGTTTCCAGGGATGGGGCATCCACCACCTCTCTGGGAAACCTGTTCCAGTGTTCTACCACTCTCATTGTAAAATATATATGAGGGCAATCTAAAAATATTTTTTAATTCTGAAAAATCTGCATGTATCACGTACATCTATATGTAATTTCCTAACATCCGTACTTTTCATGGCCTAAGAGAGCAGAAATATCCTACAGAATATCTAATTTAATAATTTGAAATATTTCTAAACTTCTACCAACATAAGAATTTTCCTGTTAAATTCAGAGGTGCAGCATATTCATCTATTTTCTGTTTTCCTTTCTTTTGTTCCTGAATAGTGAACCTACATAGTCACATCCAAAAATTCATTTTAAGTCCTAGTGCTGAGATAATTATTTTCAAGTGGAGATGAATAGGGCTAGTGTTGCAGATGGGAAAATTTTGCAAGACCAACAACACAATGTATATACAATTTGAATGATGTTTTTCAGAACACTTAAAATTCGCTTCAGCTGCATTCTACTCATATATGTTATGACTGCCTGTCGTAGTTCAGCCCCGATTGGGACCAGACTACGCAGTCTCTCTCTCACTCCCCCCAACCCCTGAGAGAATAGGGAGAGATAATATAAGAAAAAAACAGCTCGAGGTTTGAGATAAGGACAGGGAGAAAATCCTTAAAGTTACCGTTACGGACAAAACAGACTCGATTTGGGGAAAACTATTCATTTATTACTAAAACTAGCACGATAATGAGACAGAGAACAAGATAACCTCCCTCCACCCCTCCCTCTTCCTGGGCTTAACATTATCTCTACTACCTTCCCCCCCCCCCCCCCCCCCAGCACAGGTGGGAAGAGGGAATGAGGATTGCGGTCAGTTCATCACGCGTTGTTTTACACCGCTGCTTCATGGTCAGGGGAAGAACTCCTTGCATTCCTCCCCTGCTCTGTTGTGCGGTCCCATCCATACACCACAGTCCTTCATGGAACTGCTCCGGTGTGGGTCATCTCTGCCACAGAGTGCAGTCTCTCCAGAACAGCTGTCCCAGTGGGTCCTCCATGGGCCACAGCCGCCTTCAGGCATCCACCTCCCCCGATGTGGGGTCCTTCACGGGCTCCAAGTGGATCTCTGCTCCTCCGTGGACTCTATGGGCTGCAGGGGACAACCTGCTCCACCACGGTCGTCACCATGGGCTGCAGGGGAATCTTGGCGAGGAGCCGCATTACTCCTCCCCCTCCTTCTGAACTGACGTTGGCGTCTGCAGCCATTTCTCTCACAAGAAAAGTTCTTCACAACAGGCTGGCAGACGCCTCTCAGAATCTCTTCACATTATCCAGCTCATCTCCTCTCCACTTCTTGCAGCTGGGCCGGGCCAAGTCAGGCCCAGTCAGCTGCCTGGCAAGAGGCCAGAGGGTGAGGCCTGCAAGGCCCATGAGGCCTGCGCCTCCCCCTCTGTGCCTCTGCCCCTGCTCAGCTTCTTCACATCCTCTCTTCTCTCTTTTTTTCTGTTTTCCCCTTCTTGAATACGTTATCACAGAGGCGTTATCACGGAACATTCTGCTAGAAATCAGCTCGGCCTTGGCCAGCAGCAGGTCCGCCCTAGGCCCGGCCGAGTCCACTGAACAAAGGGGAGCGACTTGTAGCAGTTTCCTACAGAAGCTACCACCTTAGGCCCCCCCTCACTGACAAAACCACAACACTGCCAATGTTGAAGCCCTGATGGAGAAACAACACTGAATAATTAGACGTATTGTATAGTATACTGTTGAATGTTATCAAGACTTCTGTAGTCATATTTGCTAACAAAAAATCCTTCTTTTTAATGTTTTGGATTATGAAATATAAATTCAGAAGAGGCAACAAGGGTCCCTACATTGCTTTACATTATCTACAAAGTCTCTGATGGAGGATAAAATCCTGCACAAATATTGTCTTTAATCGAAGTATGAGGGCAGTGCCATGTGGAACTAAATTCAGAACTGACATTCAGCATGCTGACTCAGTCAATAGCAAAACTTGAGGATAGGGGGTGTTTCTTAACCCTATTTCTTTCCATAACTTCTGCTTTGAATTTATAGCAATGACTCTTCTCCAGACTGAGATGGCTTTTAAAAATTAACTAATATTGGGGTTTTTTGCAAATAGCAGTTTTTAAAACTTTGTAACAAGAACACAGAAGAGTGCTTTGTTGTTTTTTTTTTCTTTACTGCATCTATATTTGTAGCACCTATCTAGGATTTTGGAAACCCAATTCTATTACCTTTTCTACTTGAAAAGATTCAAATTCTCATTTGTCACCGTCATTCTCATTTGTGTTAGATTTTAAAACAAGATGCTTTATAGATCTCAGTAATTTCAAAGAGCGTGAGAGATATCACTTTTTGCTGCTCTTCTACTTTGGTGAATGTCTCCCTCCACTGTGTTAGCAGTAGTGAATGTACCAAGTTTCAGTTTTGATAAACCAATATTTTCTGTTGAAACTTTATCAAAGCAATTATAGCCACCTGCTTCCCCAAATCTTCTGTTACAAATAAGCAGAGTAGAAAATCACTTTTTTTTTCAGGTTTACAATTTGAAAACAGTCAGAACGGATAAACAGGACAAGACAGAGACAAAACAAAGTGTTCTGCCGCTAAGGTGAGACAGCTAATGCACATTTAAAGCACATTTGCATTGCTTGCATTGAAAAACAGAGTATTAACTCATCTTGTTAAAAGATAAAGCGGTAAAATTGTGTTCACAATTTCAAAAGTAGACACATGAGACACATTTGCAAGCATAAATTCTTTGGTTAGCTTTCTAGGCTCTGCTTATTATTGTTATTATGATGCTTATGTTCATTTTGTATTTTACTGTGGATGTTATACAGTTTCAGGGAACATTTTTCCATGTCGCCCATCTTGTATGTTTTGCTCAGATTGCTCAGTCATTTGAGTCTCATTTTAGGACACATATATAGACACATATATTGTATAAATCTGTCACCACTTGCAGTATGAATCTGAATGTTTTAAAGATTTTTTTATGTCTCAGTAATTTTAATTTGAATAGAGCTATGCAGCATTTCAGGAAACTTTCTGTTTTTCTAATTTCCTAATGTATAGAAATATCATTTGGGGTTTTTAGTATATTACACGAATATCATGCTGTTTCTTCCTATTTCAAAAGAAAATGCAGTTGTACAATGCAGCAATAAAAATATTCCCAACGTTATTTTATTGTTTTAGTCATACCTTCTGCAGATGACTTTGAATAATCTGCACTTCTAAACAGGATGAGAGATTTCCATGTGGATAACTTTTGTTGCTAAAGTAAGGCTTTTTTCCTGCTAAACAAATGCAAAGCAAAAATAATTTTTTTTTAACTAAAAAATAGTTCAATGAGTAGAAAAATTCAAACTATAATGTCTCTTAGAAAATATTTTCTTGGAAGCATAGATGACTTCTATCACATAGTCAGATCCTTGACTATTCTGAGAATGAAAGTGTGATTGATACTTTTCAGTTTTCTTTCTCAGGGCACAACTGCTTCTTTATAAATTGCTTGAGATCTATGAAAAAGAAAGTGTCCTTCCTCAATGTTGTAAATAACAGTAAGGTGTATATAGACTACCCCATCCTTCACATTAATTCTGATGTGTACAGAGCCTCATTTGCAAAAACATCTCCTTCTAAGATGTTACAGAAGATGCCCAGGCTAGTGAGTCAAAAAGCTCCCCTTTAATTCTCACAGTACTCTTGAGTAAGCAGTTTGATTTTTAACTTCTCTCAATATCTGGGCAGCCTCAGCCCTGCAGGATGAACTTGTGTTATGCCAATACAGTTTTCCCTCACCTTGTACCTCATTTGTTCATCATACTTGTCATCACTTCTTTACGCAAAAAGACTTCAGATGCGTGCTTAATGGTTTTCCTTCTTTCCCTGACATAATGAGATATAAGAAATAATTGCTGAACAAACGTAGCAAGAAGCAATACTTGTCAGGCACTGATGAAGATCTATTCACATCTTAGATTTTCTGGTCAAGGTCATGGTGTGTAACAAACTACAGTCACCTTCCCAGACATTGCCTTTGAAGAGACAGATTTTTTAGAGTCTATTGCAAGTTAGCAGGAACCTAGGTGTGCTGAACTGTGACCACCACACTCCACTAGCAGCAAGAGAGGTGTATCTGGCCACTGAATGGAGCTACCCACGGTAAGCAGTTCCAAGACCACCATTAGAACTAATGTTATGGTCTATGTGTAACCTGTGATGCTTTTTACTGGCACAGTTTGGACCTCTTCTTATCTAATGCCCAGGGAATACTCATATACCATAACCTCTGTTCTTTCTAGCTCCAAAATGTCACAAGAAATTTGGTTTACTCAGTCACATCTGAATTGGCTAACTGCACACGCAAAGCTAATCAAAACTATACTCATATATGCTGTTTCTTGCAAAGCTGCACAATGTAAGCTGGAACAAAATGGCAATCTCCATCATGCTATCATAGACAACAGATTTCCCATCTACATGGAACTGCTTATACATTGGTGCAGAATTCATACTTGGCCAAAAGACTAAGTAGGCTAGATGGAGACATCTTCCCATATGGCTATCCCCAAAATGTACTCTTCAGGCTGCAAAGAAGGGGAAGAATTATGAGAAGGACCCAGATGGAAAGTGATTCATACTAACAGCTTAATAGAAGTACATATTTGCTTTCTCATTGGTTTTAAGGAAAGACTGGAAATACTTTTGCGCGATGAGAGGCCAGATCTGATATCAGCTGGCACAGTTGATAGATGCTGAGAGTAAGGTTGTGGTTCAAAATAAATCTTTGACAAGACACTAGAAAAAAGATGCCACAGGCACCTGAAGGACTCAGGTATCAGCTATGCAGCACAACCTGATAATTAAAAGCTGATTCCTTATCTGAGATCAGCTGCTCACTTTGCTCAAGCAGAAGGTGATGACTGGGCTGCCAGTTCTTTAAGGAGAAAAATCAAAGCAAATATGAAGCAAGGGCCACAGACCTACTATTTTCTTATGTTTTATATCTATTTTGCTTACAACAACAGTAGCAGAAGTAGCACAAAAGTGTTTTCCCAGCACAGTACAAAACTGGTCAAAACCAGTTTGGGCCCAAAAAGATTCATACCTTTTTGCCACCACCTTTGCACTATCATGTACATGCTGAAGGAATGTCTGTCTGGAAGTCACATATTAAAAATATTTGCAGGAAACAGGGTCTGTGTCAGTCTACAAAAGAAAGATCACAATAGCTTATCCTTCTTCAGGAGAGCATTTGTCCAGGAAATGACACTGCAATGACTGTTTACTGCTTACTTTTTTATCTCTGGGGTAAAAAAAGCCCACAGAAAAAAAAAAAAAAGGACAGTTGGTCACAGTTGTCTCATGTTTGATCGATGTCCTTTTCCAAAACAGCCTTTCCACTTTCCTGAGGTAAATGATATTCTATCATGAGTATGCATACAGATTAGGTATTCTGGGGGACTTTTCTAGTCTTTCCAGTTTCTCTAACTGGAGGTATGCCATTGCATTACTCAATAAATGTGCTGACTGATCAATTAATCTTATCTCTGGCATTAGCAGCTCATTTTGCATCTTCTTGTCTGTGTACTAACTCTTACTTTTCTCTCCTTAGCTTGGTCCCTGCCAGTTTTTGAATATTCATCAGTTATTATATACATTGCCTAACTATTATCCCTAGCTTAACTTCCAGGCAACAAATTATTCCCTAATCCACTTGGAGCATGATCTATTTTCCATTTAAATCAATGGTAGCTTGGGGAAGCTATTGATGAATACAATGTCCTAAGCTGCAACAATTTTAGGGATTTTTGCCATCAGGTGACTTCTGCTCGAACCTCTAAGTTGGTGGGTTTCTGCAGCTGAAGAATAGAACTGAAATTAATTAAATTAATTGAAATTGACATTAAAAATTGTTAGTTTAGTTCACAGGGTAGTCCAATGATCTATCATTAAGTGTACATGTGTTTCATATGAAGGCAATTCAGAACAGCCTGGGTTTGATCTACTGGAATAAAGTTCTATAAAGGTGATAAGGATGGACATTGACACTTTAAAAAACTTTGAGTCACAGAGAGTTGACAGTTGTAAAAAAATAATCCTTATATGGAAATAAGATCTGCATTTGACAGATAAATATCTGACAAATAAAACCGTAATAAAGGCCTCTCCACATCAGGTATTGCAATATAACAAATAGTATGTCATTTTGCCAGGATAGCCTTCTAATATCACTAACTGTCTTACTATTTAACTCTACATAGCATTATAACACAAAACAGCTGCTATTAACATTAATATTTTTTTTTCCCAAATCACAACAGAATTTCCAACATACTCAACTTCCTAGCAGCAGCCATTAGGGAAAATAACCTATTATTAATTTCAACAATATGTCATTCTGTGATAAAAGAAAGTGAGCCCCCAAATCCAACCAGCTTACACGTTATGAATGATTATGTGTGTAAAATCTGCTGAGACACATGATTTAGAAGAACTGACACATAGGTGTGCCAGCCAACTAGGAATTGCAGTGTAGGAGGTCTTCCTGAGAGCTTTCAGCAAATGTTATTGTAATACTGTTGTGCTGCCTTGGGGGCTTGGAAAAAGGTTAATATATCTTTGCAAAGTGAAAACAACAATAAGATGAATGAAGTATAACTGAATCTTAAGAAGGAAATCTTTCTTATATTTGTTTCATAACTCAGAAAGGGTGTGATTGGGTCTTTCTGCAGCAAGCTTTAGGTTAGAGGTCAAGTGTGCAAAATACTAACAAAAGGAAAAAAAAAAGACCTAGAAACTGGGTAAAGAAGATTTTGTTGCATGCTTAGGGCCAAAGGAAGTCCCAGCATGTATGGGTTCCATATAGTAATTTTGGTATTTCTGTTCACGATTTAAATTTATAACTTCAGTAACTCTGAAATATGAAACTCCAGTAATGCTGAAAATCCATACATCTGGCAAATACATTAATATTAGATGCATTGCTACATTTTTATGATGTATCTGCCCTGCTAAAATGAATTTGGGAAATCATAACCTGTTTTCCCAGATTATCAACTTTTTCTTCATAAGGTAAAACTCTTCTGCTACATTCTTATTCAGCCCTCATCCTCTGTTTATTCTTGTTTTGTGGTGGTCTGCTTACTTGATTAGCAATGCAAAAGACAACTAGAGGAGATGGATAGAGCAACTTTGATCTCTCCTCCACCTCCCACCCCGAAACAGGAAACATGTGAATATATAAAGCGAATCAAGAAATTTGTTCCACTTACTTTTGTTAAAATGGTTGTGTGCAACTATGGCTTAAAAATATTTCTTAAATATTTATAAATAAAAAGAATAATTTACAAACCTGAAAGTGTTCCAGCAACATGAGCACTGAATTTCTGGACATGATGTATTTTCTTACATGTAGAAACTGCATGCCACTGGCTTCACCCCATGTGCACACGTGTAGTTCTGACTGTTACAGCGTATTACAGAAGGGCTGAAACTAACTGCAGCTACAGCCTGGCTTCCCGCTGTCACAACTATCTTTCTTTGTCATCTTGATTGCTTTGAAAAACAAATGATACAGGATTTGGCTAAAGAGATACTGCTGAACAAACTTCAGTGTTCTTTCTGTAAGGTGACATTTGTCTTGCAGAGCTGGAATGGAGTCATTGTTCTGTCTTGATTGAGAGTAGAAACATTCACCTAAGGAACATTGTGAACTTACTTATCTCCTACATTTGCTGCTTTGGCAGAGTTCCAAGACTAGTAATAACTGTATATGTTCTCTGGTTAAATCTTACACTGAATACCAGACATTTCAATATCTGTTACTTTGAGGTAGCACATGTACGATTACTTTTTGTGTGCTGATTTTAGACAGTTTAATTAATCAGTATCTCTTTAAACTTCTTGGGAACTTCTGCAAAGTTTCACTTTCTCACTGTATCTGGCCTTAAACTTTTCTGATGATTTTCCTTCCAGAAGGAATTGTAGTTTCTATCTGATCAGCTGAACTGAAGCAAATTGCTGTGCCTTTGCAGTTTGAGGTGGTAGGGTAGATAAGTCATGTTTATGTCTTTTTGACTTAGTGCCTTGGAAAAACAAAACAGTTCTGTTAAAGTTACTGTCCATAACATTACATATCATATTCTAGGATCCTTAGCAGCCTTCCAAGTTGTACCTAATGCCACATATTCTCGAAAACTGAAATCGCTGCTTCTGCTTGTCCATCCAGTTAAGCAAGAAAAACACACATCCAGTGATGTGACTGATGCTTGGTATTTTATGTCCTGATATATAAACTTTCATTTGGATAGTTTATGAACAATTTTTGAAGTGTATATATATACAATGATGGGTTTTTTTTTTTTTACTAGATTCCTGGCATATAAAATACATAGCAATGAGAATATTTAGCTCTTGATTCCTTTAGCTGCATTTTTTTGGTAACACTTGACTACCAAACCCATTATTATTAGCTGCATTATATGATAGTGTCTTCGACAATTGTTGATAGACATATTTAAAGTCAATATTGTATTGTTCATGATGGGTACAAGTACAATACCAATGTATAAGTTATCTTATACAAGTCAATAAATTAAGGACAATCAATGTAATTACCCACATATCATAGCTATAAAACCTTATGTTCTCCTTGTGTTAGAGAAATCAGTTTTATTTAATCTACCATAATTACATGTTTCACTTTCCAGCAACTGTTCAAGAACAATCTCTCATGATTTTTCAGAGCCACTGTTAACATTATGTCATTTTGAATGGTAAGAATTTATCTCAGCCTTCTTTCACTCACTTTTAAGTATCATAAACATGTTATCCTGCCTACAAATCAATCAGTTAAATGAAGTGATAGCTGACTTCTCCATTTACTGAGATGTTTTCCATTTATTTAAGACACTATCTTGCAGTTCAAATCCTTCCTTAGCAAGGTGATACATACAATGTAGTGCATGCACTAAAAATCCTTGTTTTCTTGTTTTATTTTTTTTCTTTTCTGAGAGTGATAATTTTGTTGGGTTTTGGTTTTTGTTTTTGTTTTTGTTTTTTTTCCCCTTAGAAATGTATTAGCTATTCCTTGGTATATTCGCTTGTTCTTCAAACTATCTTTCCAATTATAATCAGACCAAGAGGATGTTTCCTATCTGTTCACAGTCAAGAATTATTCGTATTCAAAACTACAGCAGAATGTATTCACAAATTTTCAGAACTACACAATTTAGAGTACAAAGGAACATAGAAAGTGGCTTTGTTTTCAATGTCAAGCACAAGAGAAAAATGAAAGTATCTGAGAATTTCTAACAGGCTGTGGTAGCTAATATAGGATTATTGGAAATATCTTGCAGCAAATTATGTTGCATCTCATTAAGACATATAGAGGAAGCTGATCTACTTCTTTTGGAGTTATTTTCCTTCTCATTGTTTAGCCGTGTTTTAAGTGCTTCAAATCACTACAAGAATATGAATATTTATTCTATCCTTCAGATGGTTATTACCCATTTGATAAGACTAAGTTGGGACTATAGAATGCAACACACACAACATTCTGCAAACTGAAACATTTGTCTGGTGCCATGATCTGATTTAGGCCTTTGGGAGACAGTCAAGAAAAAGACAGGAAGAATAAAAACAACTTTGAACTTGATGATACTATAAAACTTCTGATTTTAGGTTTTGGCTACGTTACCTCCTATAACAGAGAAAGGACTACTTAAAACCTAAAGTGGTCCTTTTCAAAGGCCTTTTATTCTGCAAGTTTTTCAGGAGCTTTATCAAACCAGAGGTAGAGGAATGATACTCTGTTTTAGCTGTAGAAAGATAGAGAGGCTAAGAAATCCACGTATAGAGTTAAAGTTTTCACAACCTTTGCAATAGAAGAGAGATAATGAAGAGAAAAAGTAGGGGAAGGAGAGACCTTTAGCAAGGCACCTCACAAAGGGAGCTTAATTTCTGAGCTGTTTCCCAGCCATGGAAGCTGAAGTTCCATCTATATTGCTAAATAAAAGTCCAGGGATTGATCTTTCTCTAGAAGACTGAAGGCTGCCAGCTGGCTGTGGTCCACAGTGTTTAGGGCTAACCACCTCTGTAAGAAATTTATCTTGGAAAGAACGAGCTGGAGTATTCCCATAAAAAAGAGACAGGAAGTGCTGTTAAAAATTAGGCAGTTAGGATACTATGGTCCAGTGCTGACCTCAGTCTCTGGTCCTTTTCTAATACAGTACAGAGATACACAGAGAGATCTTTAGCCTGGCCTTGACCACTGTGAGCCATCTGACCCTCAGATGAAAGAGAGACATTTTAAGAAATGATCAGTATTGGTAGTATATAACTGGCTGTAGTTTCAGAATCTGTGTCCAAGCTACATTAATTAGCATAAAAATGAAATTTGTATATGTTTTTGGTTTTAATCCAATCTCCAGAAAACTTTCTTATGCCCCTTTGATTTACAATGTTCCAGTATAATGTGTTCTTATTCTTTGCACTGTTATAACACAGATAATGTTGAAAGGCTTGAGCTGACTCCACGCTCAAGTATATGTTTGATTTTCAATTCTTCTACTGAATGTAATGAGAATATTAAGAAATATCAAGAGCATTGCTGGATTAGGGCCAAGATTGACATTGCTAGGCAGACTAAGCTATATTTTACACAAGCTTTAACTGAATGTTCATAGCCTTTCTCTGTAATGTTGAAAACGGACTAGATTAAGAGAAAAATAGAACAACAGGTACTCAGAAATCAGCCCCAGCTAAGTAGACGACAGACGTTACACAGTGTACCGCAGCAGGAAGGATAAGTTAAAGGCTGTCAGTTTGCCTAAGGCTGAGCAAAATCAAAAAGCTGTTTCCAAATTCTTGAAATAATAGGACCATCATGGATCTCAAATCCAGTTTAATCCCCTTTGGCAGCATAATTGTTTTCTAAAGACACACAATCAAATAGTGGGGAAGAAAATGATCAGATTTAGCACAGAGACTAGAATTGAGACCTCTGTATGAAATCTATGAGTTTCATAAGTAATTACAGATGGATTTTTCTTATACACATTCTTATTTATAAGAAAATACACTGTTTATTTAAGACTTTATTCTGGTGATTCAGTCATTTTCCTTTCTTCTGTGTTTTTTTTTTATGTATCCACAAACCACCTTCTCTTATCAGCATTTTCTTCCTGATGAAACCCTTTCCAGTGTTTCTCCTGAAGGGCTGTCTTTTATAGTACTAGATATGTCAAGCTGATTGTAGGCATATATTGCAAAGCTAGAACTTTTGAAAAGAGGATTTTGTTTCCCAGTCTTGAAAATAATACTTTTGGTAATTTTTTATTAAGGGTTACAATTCTTATTTTTAATTCCTGATGACTTGTGGTCAATCAGGAATGGGACTACATTTCATTTGGTGCTATAATGCCTTCCCTAACTTTATTACAGTCCAAATAAATCAGAAAAGAAAGATCAAAAGAACAGAAGCAAAACACACAGAAAGATTAGTATTGTGGCAGACAACACCATGCTGGGGATATAATTTCAGGAAGTGAAATTGCAGGAAGTAATTAGCTAAGTGCTTAAATAAAATAAAAGGAGAAGAACGGGATGCAAATTAATGAAGAAAGTGCTAGGGGAAAGAAATAGGTCAGAAAGGGAGTGCTAGAGTGAAGCCAAACCAAAGGTGCTTTCAGAAAAGAGGTCAGGGGAACTGCACTGAAGTGCCTTAGCACAGACTGGAGCAGTCCCTACCAGACCCACAGCCTTTAAGTCTCTGCTTTACCTGATCAAATACTCCTTCTCCTAGCTCAAAGTGGGGAGAAAATACTTCAACTATTCAGATTTTGAATCTCCTATGTGTGAAATCTTATTTGCAAATGTCTACATTAGAAGGGAAATAATTGAGGTCAATACTTCATAACATTAATTAACTTTTTTTGTTTAGCTATCAACAGTTCCAGTATTGAAAAACATTATGCTTGCCATCAGTATGTGGATGTGGTTCATTTGCAGAGCTGCAGATTAAGGACTTCATGTACACGTTTACATATTCCTGTTATAGTTTATTTTGCCAGTGATCCATGTGAGTAAGGTCTTCGTAAGCGTGAAGTGATATGATCATTAATAATTTTTGTACACTTTGTAAATGATCCATGGGTAAGGACAATTAATCATGTATTTTAATTTGATCGCAGGGTCTAGAAAGTGGTGGCAATAAATTTAATGTAAGAAATATATTAATTTCAGTTAAATATTTCTGTACTTTTAATTATATCATGCCATATAAAAATAATAAAATCTGCATGAAAGAAAGCTCATTTCAAGACATACTATTTATAACTTCACAGCAAACATTAATTATCTATCCTTTTCATGCAATATGTTCCTCTCTTGCAAGAACTGGGAAATGGCTGTTTGGTTTTCTGTCTTTACAATCTAACTTACTATCATTGCCATCAAAGGGAATTCATATGAAATAGTTTTGTACATATTCTTTCTGATTAATCTGGTGGGGGGAAAATACGCAGGGACACAGAGGTACAGTTGTGTTACATACAATGTAAAAACTAATGACCATTTTGACTTCCAGTGGGAAATACTTATTAGGTGAGTTAGTTGCTTTTGAAAATGAGTCATATTTTACTGAAGAATTTAATGACTTTTGAAAAATCTACTCAGCAAAATGAGGACCCCAACATACCAATCTAATTTAAGTCACAACTTCAAAGACTTAAAAAATATACATATCAAATTTCATGCATGACCCAGATCCTGTCTGTGAAAGCCTGTTTTCTAGTGGTAAAGATGTGAATTGATCTTTAAAGAGAGCTGTTCAAATCCTTTTCAGCTGCATTCAGGAGGGTTACTTATGGAGTTCAATGACTTTAGTAGAATTTTTTTTCATGTTTCTTTTCATTTTTCTGACATATATAATTCATGCATGGATGCATGTGTCTGTTAAGTGAATACACGTTACCTTATATAACATAATGCTTATGTCATCTTTCTATAATGGTCTTTTTTTGGGATTCAAATTATGTAAATTAGTCATAAAATAAATTGAAAATTCATCCATCTGATCCATGGTGCTAATTTAAGAAATAATAGCTTTTGCTGAATGAAATTATCCTTATCTGTGTGCACAGCCTACTGTGTATTTTGAATCAGAACATGAATCACAAAATCACAGAATAATTTATGTTGGAGGAGACCTCTAGAGATCATTGAATCCTATTCCTCTCTTGACGCAGATCAGATTGTTCATGGCTGTGCCAAATCTTGAAGACCTCCATGGAGGCAGACCACACAGCCTCTCTGAGCAACCTGTGCTGATGTTTGACCATTTTTACGGTAAAAATAAGTCTTCCTTTTATCTAATCAGAATCTTCCTGCTGCAAGATATGTCTGTTGCAAAGTCTGTTCTATCTCAGACACTAAATCTGTTGGTGACTGTTCTCTGGTGCTGAGGACAGCTGATGTGGAACAGATCACATTGACAACATTAAACAACCTTGCCCTGCGAAGGTGGGAAGCTGCATCCAGACTTTGTTGTGAATGGCTCCTAGCCCATGTCAACACTTGTCCAGTTCTAGGAATGGTTTGGGAGCATAATGCAAAGGCCAAAAATGTACAAAGGACATACCAGGGACTTTACTTGTTTAACAGTACAGATCAAGTTCCAGTGCTTGGAATTAGTATTGCTTAATTTAAGTAGCTGTTCCCTAGATCCATTTAATTGAATAATATAGACATGACCTATAATTCTATAAGAAATATGAGATTGTAGTGAGTAACTGATGTGATGTGTCACGTCTAGTGATGGATGTACTTGTTTTCTTCTACAATAACACAGATCTGGCTATTGGTACTCCTCAGAATGAGAGGACAGTCTTCCAGTCAACAGATATGGTCACACATCAAACTTTCAGTTTCTGAGAGCATTTGAAACATGGCTAGAACAAGGGAAAACAATGATACTGCTTTGTCCTTTTCTTCATTTGCTGTGTCACATCATTAGTACCATTAGGGAGAACATAGTATAGTTTCTCTGACTTGGAGACTGGGTCTTCAGAGAGCAACCTCAAGATCTGAAGGCTAAGACAGTGCATTTTCAGCACCTCTGCTCTCTCTCAGGCTCCTTCTTCTCAGCTGCTGCTGATTTGCCCCTATATTTTGATCAGATATTTTTCAGGTTTCATAGAGACGGTTTTGCTGCAGTTAGGCTCTGTTTTTAGTGTTTGCACAGCTTTACCTATATCCTCTGTCAGACACTGTTACCATGTAGACGTACAATGTTTACAAAACTATTCTCATACAACGCTTTCTTAATGACCAGATGTGTGCACCAGATAAGGAACTTGGGAGAAATTTCATGGACTGTCTCTTAGCACTTATCACGATGTTTATTGTAAATGTAGCTCTCTGAGTATTGCCAAACATTAGTATCTGAGAGTTGGTCAATCAACCTAACACAAATTTTTCTTCTTTAGAAATCAGTCAATTTAATGCAACAATTTTTTCTTAGTGGGAAATGGGTCAATTTTAGCTGAAGGCTGATTTTAAAGTCAGAGGAATCATCATAAGGAAAGAGTGATTAAGATATATATTGCATTTTTAATTTTTCTTAGCAAACTACTCAGTTGTTCAGATCTCAACTAAATGAATAGGCAGTTAAAAGTAGCTTTTCAATGACTGTTGTTACTGAAATGAAGTGATGGAAATTATCTGTTTTCTAGTAAGTTTATGAGCATGAGACCAATACAAATAGTGCTTTCATTAGCAGTTTTAAGAGAGACAGACTTGAAGTGGGGCTCCTATTTCAGAACAGAACTCATTTCATAAAATCATAGAATAGTTAGAGTTGGAAGGGACCTTCAAAGGTCATGTAGTCCAACCCTCCTGCAAGGATCAAGGACATCTCCAACTAAATCAGGTTGCGCAGAGCTTTATCCAACCTGGCCTTGAACATTTCCAGGGATGGGGCACCAACCACCTCTCTGGGCAACCTGTGCCAGTGTTCTACCACCCTCATTGTAGAAAAAAAATTCCTACTATGTGATCTAAATCTACCTCCCTCTATTTTAAAACCTACACCCCTCGTCCTCTCAGAATAGGCCCTGCTAAAGGGTTTCTCCGCATTTTTCCTGAAGCCCCCTTCAGGTACTGGAAAGATGCTATAAGGTCTCCCTGGAGCCTCCTCTTCTCCAGGCTGAACAGCCCCAACTCTCTCAGCCTGTCCTCATAAGAGAGGTGCTCCAGCCCTCTGATCATTTTTTGTGGTCCTCCTCTAAACCCACTCCAACAAGCTCATGTCCTTCTTATGTTGTGAGCTCCAGAACTGGACGCAGTTCTCGAGGTGGGATCTCAGAAGAGTCGAGCAGAGGGTCAGAATCACCTCCCTTGGCCTGCTGGCCACACTTCTTTTGATGTAGCCTAGGATGCGGTTGGCTTTCTGGGCCACAAGCATGCACTGTCAGATAATGTTGAGCTTCTTGTCTTCCAGCACTCCCAAGTTCTTCTTCTCAGGGCGGCTCTCAATCTATTCTCCACTCAGCCTGTATTTGTGCTTGGGATTGCCCTGATCCATGTGCAGGACCTTGCACTTGGCCTGGTTGAACTTCACGAGGTTGGCACAGGCCTACCTCTCCAGCCTGTCGAGGTCCCTCTGGATGGCATCCCTCCCTTCCAGCGTGTTGACGGCACCACACAGCTTGGTGTCATCGGCGAACTTGCTGAGGGTGCACTCTATCCCACTGTCCATGTCACTGACAAAGATGTTAAATACTGTCAGTCCCAATAGTGACTCCTGAAAAATGCCACTTGTCACTGGTCTCCATTCGGACATCAAGTCGTTGGCCACTACTCTCTGAGTTCGGCCATCCAGCCAATTCCTTATCCACCGAGTGGTCCATCATCAAATCCATGGGTCTCATGTTTAGAGACAAGGATGTCATGTGCTACAGTGTCAAATGCTTTGCACAAGTCCCAGCTAGATGATGTCAGTTGCTCATCCCTTGTACACTGATGCTGTAACCCCATCATAGAAAGCCACCAAATTAGTTAGGCACGATTTACGCTTTGTGAAGCCATGTTGGCTGTCACCAGTCACCTTGTATTCCATGTGCCTTAGCACGGTTTCCAGGAGAATCTGCTCAATGACCTTGCCAGGCACAGAGGTGAGACAATTTCAATTCCATCTACCTGACAGACAGATTTCTAGGCTTCCTCTTTCAATAATTTGCCCTTTAGGGCCCGTTTAGTATGTGATTCCAGTGACCTACAGTAAACACCTATCTAAGTAGTCCAAAATAGATTATGCTGCATAATTACCTTCTAAATAGTTTAAGTTAGGCAGAATAAATTCTGTACTCGGTTCCTATGGGTAAGTCACCTAAACCTGATTTTGTGAAGAAAAAAATACCTAAAGATGTCTCAGTGGCAATCAGTAAATTTGCCCTCATACAGCGCTGAAGTTAATCAGAGCTTGATTTCCATCATGGGAAAATCAGAATTAATTTAACTGCAGCTTGTTGGTTTTTATAATGATTTTTTTTTTTCCAAGTGAAAATATACACACAAGACCTAGAAAGTTTTTTTTCTCTGAGTCTAAAAGTCAGAGTTCAACATAGAAATGAACTGGTTGTCATAAACAGTTTAATATTTATGTTTTAGAATGAGAAACTGTCTTTTGGTAATGTACTTCATGTTGCTTTCCATTTGATGAAATGTAACATCAGTCTAGCACTCTTTCGAGCAGAGGTGCTCCAAATTACTCTGCTGTTGCACACAATCAAAATGCATACTCTTCAAGATTTATTTAACATATTTTTATTTAGGTCAAGTTCATCCAGAGTTTGTAACACGATGAATTTAGAAAGGCACACAAACTCCTAAACTATCCACAAATACTCTATGTTTAAACTATCTCTAGCTTTTACTGGAAACGTATTTCTTTTTTTTTCAGTGGAGCATACATTATGAAAGTAATATTAATATTAATAGATGTCTTAAGTTCATTTGGCATTTTCAAATTTTTAAACTTCTCAAAAGTTTAAAATACACCTCTTTCATTTTCATAACAAACATGTATCTGTTATAATGATTCAAAGACCTTTAAGGAATTTAAATACTACAGTAGGGATGTTACTTTTTACTTTCTAGAAAGTATAACATAGGTAAACTTGAAGCTATTGCTGTAATGAAGAAATTACTGTCTAGGTTCTGTGGTTCTGTGGTCTATCCTATGCAAAAGCCATAGTCAATTACTATATTGTCTCTTCAGAGTTTAAAATATGTGTACCTGTGGATCATTCCAAAGAGTAGAGCTGAAGGGTTGTTTATTTCAGCTTTTCCATGGAATTACATTCAGTTCCAGTTTTGTTCACAGCATGTATATGTGCTCTGGACCTAGAACTCATCCAGAGCCTATATTAAAGGAACCGGTATAAACGCAGGATCCTACATAGAAGGAAGATTTAAATAGCTGACTTAATATAATTTTTTTTTCTATTACTACCCTATTTAATACAATTACCTCTATGTACATGTGTATGTCCTTTTCTCTGTTTGACTTAATTGTACATAGCACTAAGTTTTAATTTCTGATGACATTATTCCATGTGCTATATATGCATCTCACCAACCAAAACTCTATACCGTTTGAACATCCAGCAAACTTTCTCCAGATCTACCTGTTGCAGAGATTCTCTGTTGCCTCTCTGCTCTACAATCAGCCTCTCAAATGCTCTCAAGTCTGAAGGCTGTACACTTGGAGCATGTGTGAACCCTTGGAACTTAATGACCACTTCCACTTAAGAAAAGTTTTTTGTTACCGAAGTCAGACCTTCTGTTTTCATTTTATGTGTCACACCTATCTGACATCGGTAAAACTAATTTCATTTCACCAGATTACTTTTGATTTATACCAGAATAAACAGAAGATGACTGATGCTTCTTAAATCTATTCTTTTGCCTGCAGAATCAGATTACATTAACTGAGAGTTGAGAAAAACATACCTCTGTTATTACGTGATGTGTTGACTAGACTCCAGTTAGCATATTATGAACCATATTAACTCCTATCTCATATTGATTTGGATAATCCAATCTGGAACATAAATTTGTATACAGTACAATGAAAAAGTAAGCAAATGGTTATTCACCCTTACGATGTAAGTTCTGAAAAGTAGGCTTAATATGAATATAAATATTAACCTAAGCATTGCACTAGAACTATACGGATGGCTTCAAGGAAAAACAAGAGTCTTTCTGGGCAAAAAAAAAAGGAAATGGATGCAGAACTGAAGTCAGAAAGGACAGAAGATGCGGAAGTTGAAGATAGTTTCTTGTTCCTTTGTTGTATATACTGGTGTACTCAGAGAAAAAAAAAGGGACACCTATTTGCTCTTTACTCTCTATATGTAACTTGTTTACATTTGTTACTGTTCTGCAATGATGTTCTAGGCAATAGTTGTGCCAACTGTTTTAGAAGAGGTTCGGTTTCGGACAGTCAGGTCAGTTTCTCCTAGAGCTACAACAGTCCTCATTGTGAGTCCTCTCAAAACCTTTGGAGTAAATGTACAACTGAGGTTAGAATATACGTCTATGTATAATGATGGTGATGAATGATTGATTAGGAATAATTTCCAGTATTGATTAGAGATAAATATGATTCATATGTGCTTCTACTTGACATAATACATGGTTAGGTTGCAGTCCAGCTAGGAAGGAAATAAATACCTGAAAGCAGAAAGTACACTGTGGATTTTGATTGAGTTTATGGTTTTTTGAATGAGCTTATAGTATCTTAAATGTACTATGATATATATGATTTAATAAACATTAAGACAAAGTCTAAAATAATGCATCATATTAAGACTCATATTATCTTTGCACATACTTATATCTATATATGCTAACTACATTTGTTACGTTGCAGGCTGAGCATCATCACATGGACAACCTCTTGAAGAGCATATTTTTCTCTCTACTGAAACACCAAGTTGCAGATAGGATTATATAACTTCATTCTCTCACCCTCAGTCTATTACAAATTCATGTTAGCATTTTTTTAAAATCATTTTGACTGCTTTTTTATTATGTTTAGCTCAATTCATATGTAATGGTGAACTTCCTCCTTTCCTGTTTTGTATTATTATTCTGACAAGAAAACAGGATCAGTTTTGCAATTGGCATGGTTTTATTTTGATAGAAATCTTAAAACAATTATTTTTTCTGCCGTTTGTAATTTCATGGAAATTTGTAACACACTTTACCTGAGGTTTTTTAAATACATGACTTTCAATTTATGGATACATTACTTAGAGCATTATATCCAAGAGTATACAAAGCAACATTTAAAAACAATTTGTTAGGTAAAGACTGAAATCTTTCTAGGTATACTGATTGCAAAAAAAAAAAAACAACAAACCACCAAAGTAACCTTCCTCTATTTTATTGCTATATCAAATAAAAGCAAGAACAAAGACATAGAGATTAAATGACTTATACTAAAGAGATTTACTAGAAAACTTCAAAATTCATGAAGTATGTTAAGTTTCTTTGCATATTAATTCAATTTTTCAGGGCACCCCAAGGCTGGTGAGGGCTCCCCACGATGACCTCAGGGCAGGGCCTGGCAGCCAGGGCCCATCCCAGCCCCAGCCAGAAGCAGGGCAGCTGGGGCCATCAGAGCAGCCCCTGGCATTGTGCACCTCCCTGGGGACTGGGACAGGCCGTGGTCAGGCCAGGAAGTGGACATGTGGGTGGGCCTGGCTTGGCGGGACCCATGGCTGGCAGGGCAGGGCTGTGGGGAGCTGGAGACCAACCCTGCTGCAGTGCTGCTGGGGCAAGGGCTGATATCCTTGGGAGGCTGACATGGGGTCCTGGGCCATAGGCAGAGTGGAGGAACCCAGAAGGACTGATGTGGGGTCCAGGGCCCTGGGCAGAGTAGGAGAGTCTGGGGGGCTGGGCAGGGACAATCAGTGCTTATGGTGCCCTTGGGGTGCAGGCCAAACGCATGGCTTGACACGTTAGGAAATAATTCTAAATTCATGTCATTTTTCAACAATATTTTAATCATATCTGTTTAATTATTTATACAATTGTATTTACCTTGAGTTTTGCTGCTGTGATATTGATTTAAATGATGTTGCTGTAACATGGTATTTTTAGAAAGGTTTTGGAATATTCCACATTTGTTGCACCATTTTGCACCTTATCATCTGAAGCTTACCTTTCCCTTTCTTCAAGTCAATGAAAAAAGAAACTAGTGATTATGTCAGTAGGAGCAAGATTTCATTAATTATTAGAGCCAGTATGGACATACTTTGAATCTGTGACTGTATGAATGTGCATGAAGTTAAATTTCATGTATGTATCGTAAAAAAAGAGAATGGCATTTTCTTCACATTGCTGATTTTGAAGCAGAATCCTAGCTGAGGTGCTGTCTAGTCAACATTATTTGCAGCTTTGGCAATAAAAATGTACAGGGAAGTCTAGACATGGTCTATTCTGTTAATTTAGATTTTTCTTTTCCCGTAGCAGAAAATCTTCTGGTTTTGTTATTACATTAAAACATACAGAGCTGGCACATTCGTCAAAGCTGTTAACCAAGAATTGTCTTTGACAGATTATACTACAGAAAGATTTGACATGAGAACAAAGTCTTGAACTGAGGGAGCAGATATAAATTAAATGAGCTGAAGACTCGTGGTTGGAGAGTGAATGTGAGGCCACTCTGGCAGAATCAGAGATCCACGCAGAGCTCAGTATAATGCTTTGCAGGACCTCAGAAAACAGATGTCTCCATGTTCCTGTGAGGAGGAGCAATCTCTTTGCTCAAACACCACAACAGAATGGTAGGTGGAATAAATGGAGCTTGTCATAAAATGGTAAGAAGTCAGAGGGATGGCATTTAACAGCAAGACTATAGAAGATGTGCTGATTGCCAGGTTTTAATACAAAAAGAACTTTTTTTTTGCCCTCTTAATTTTGTCTTTCCATGTGTAACACTTAGAATCTGACTGTTGCTGTTCATATAGAGGATGAACTGGATATGGATATGAACTCCAAAGCCATCACTTCTATTTTAAAGGGATTAATAAGTATCTAGGCAAAACTAATGTTCTCAAGCTTTTAGAATATTAC
Source organism: Chlamydotis macqueenii (assembly GCF_036417535.1). Classification (NCBI taxonomy): domain Eukaryota; kingdom Metazoa; phylum Chordata; class Aves; order Otidiformes; family Otididae; genus Chlamydotis; species Chlamydotis macqueenii. The sequence goes on from NC_141556.1 coordinate 138,390,390, forward strand.
TGTTCGAAGGCTTAATCTGAAGATTTGTCTTTGTCTACATCATGATGTCCCTGACATGTAAGTCACATCATATTTGTCTGTAGCTGTCATTTCTAGAGAATTAATGTCCAGTAATTCTAGCATTTGAACATTAATTACCAGACTTCTATTTAGCTTATAATATTTTTTGTACTAGTTTCCCCATGAATACCCACAGGAAAAGAGCTAGAAAGATGTTTAGAATACATAAAATTTGATATACTGAACCACTACAGAATATTGATTAACAATCTTTCCTGCAACTGTATTAAATCTTGGGTTTTTCTTTAAAAGCAAGCTAGCAAATTAGCCTAATATAGATTTATGTTCTGCTACTGTGTAACGTAATTTGAATGTTCTTAAAACCTTAATTCCCTATAGATAGGATTTTTTTCATTTAAAAATATAATATTTTAAGGATATATAATATAAATATATGTCTAACCTGTCTAATTCTCTCTATATAAAGACATATAGTTCTTTAAAGACATATATGTTAGTGATCTAACAATTGATCTAATAGTGTGTATTTTGAACTCCTTAGGAGAGCAGAATGCAGAATCCAGTCGAGTGGAAAGTGAAAATAGATTTGTTGTCTTCCTTCTATTTGCTTGTATCAAATAAATTTTACAAGATTAACAGTCATGTAGCTGCTCAAAACTTGTTTAAAAGTAGTGTGTCTTACTAAGAAAATAAGGAATGTAAAAAGGCATAGGAGCTACATGCATTACAGTAGGTTTCATCTAAGAAGGCAAAAGTGTAGTTTATCTCTACATTTGAGCTTGCTGTCTGTAATCTCTCCAAAGTTGGTAAAAAGGAACAAAGGGGTATATTTAGATACACACAAATTTGTGGAGCTGAATGAGATCCACCCAGCAGTGCTGAGGGAGCTGGTGGCAGTGCTGCCCAAGCCAGTCCTGGCTAACCAGGGAGCTCCCAGTTGACTGGAAGTTAGCAAATGTGACCTTCATCTACAAGAAGCGCCAGAAGGAGGATCCAGGGAGCTACAGGCCTGTCAGCTTGACCTCGGTGCCAGGAAAGGTTATGGAGCAGAACATCCTGAGTGCCATCACGTGGCATGTACAGGACAACCAGATGACCAGATCCAGTCAGCATGGGTTTATGAACGGCAGGTCTCACTTGACTAATCTGATCTCCTATGACAAGAAGGGGGGCAGTTCTGTTTAATATCTTTATCAATGAACTGGATGAGAGGATCAAGTAGACCCTCAGTAAGTCTGCAGATGACACCAAGTTGGGCAGGTGTCTACTTAAGGATAGAAAGGCTCTACAGCAGGATCTAGACAGGCTGGATTGATGGCCAGCAGGTCAAGAGAAGTGATTCTTCCCCTCTATGCTGCTCTTGTGAGACCCCACCTGGAGTACTGTGTCCAGCTCTGGAATCACCAGCATAAGAAGGACATAGATCTGTTGGAGTGAGTCCAAAGGAGGGCCACAAGAACGATCAGAGGGCTGGAGTACCTCTCCTATGAAGGCTGAGAGAGTTGGGGCTATTCAGCCTGGAGAAGAGAAGGCTCCAGGGAGACCTTATAGCGGCCTTTCAGTACTTAAAGGGGGCTTATAAGAAAGACAGGGAGAAACACTTTGGCAGGAGCTGTTGTGATAGGACGAGGGGTAATGGTTTAAAATGAAAGGAGGTAGATTCAGACTGGACATAAGGAAAAAACATTTTATATTGAGGGTGGTGAAACACTGAAACGGGTTGCCCAGAGAGGTGGTAGATGCCCCATCCCTGGAAACATTCAAGGCCAGGTTGGATGAGGCTCTGAGCAACATGATCTACTTGAAGATGCCCTGCTCCTTGCAGGAGGGTTGGACTAGATGACCTTTAACCCTAACTATTCTATGATTCTAACTATTCTATGATTCTAACTATTTTATGATTCTGTGACGAGTCGAGTTCAAAAAGGCTAATTGACAAGTCCTGCGCGTGGGTCACAACAACCCTATGAAATGCTACAGGCTTGGGGAAGAGGGGCTGGAAAGCTGCCTGGTAGAAAAGCAGGTGGAAGAGAGTCTAGAGCACAAATCTTATGAGGAGCAGCTGAGGGAACTGGAGTTGTTTAGTCTGGGGAAAATGAGGCTGAGAGGAGACTTTATCACTCTCTACAACTACTTAAAAGAAGTATGTAGCAAGGTGGATGTTGGTCTCTTCTCCCAAGTAGCAAGTGATAGGACGAGAGGAAATAGCCTCAAGTTGAGCCAGGAGAGATTTAGATTTGATATTAGGAAAAAAATATTTATCGAAAGGGTTATCAAGCATTGGAACAGGCTGCCCAGGGAAGTAATTGTGTCATCATCCCTGGAGGGATTTAAAAGACACATAGACATAGCACTTAGGGACATGGTTTAGTGGTGAACTTGGCAGTGTTAGGTTTACGGTTGGACTTGATGATCTTAAGGATCTTTTCCAATCTAAATGATTCTATGATTCTATATGAACTGATGTCTAAAACAGGTCAGAAGAATCAAACTATGTAGCTTCTTCCTTGCCATTTTTGTCTCTGTACAGGGAGCTAAATGTTACTAGTGGAGATATAGATATTGTGTAAGCATACAAAGATAAGCTGTGCTATAAGATTAAGTTTATTTCAATAAAAATCTGAAAACTTCTGAAAAGCTTAATGTCTTTCAACAGTGTTTTTTTTTTAATTGTATTTTTTTTTCTTTTAACAGTAGAGACTTTTCATTTCTAGAACTCATTCCATTTAAGCTTTTCAAAGAACACCACAAGCTTTGAGCAAGATCCAAGATCCAGGGAGAAAACTTAGATGTTTGAACAGAAAATATCTGAAAATTACACAACTGGCCCAAGCAAAGTGACTCAAGGAAGTTTAGTTGAACACCTAATCACCACAGATAAAGAAGAGAGAATTCAGTCCTCAGATAGGTAGCATCTAAAAAGCCAAATCATGAGTAGGGTGCCATTACAGCTGATAGGGGACATTAAGCTCCAAAATATGTTTGCTGTTTTGGCCACCTCTAAGACACCAGAAGAAAGGAAAGATCTGTAAAGGAGCAAATAAACAGAAACCCAACTCTTTCACTTTCATGATTAGGCACTGAGTTAAACAAGGAGACTTGTGTTTTCAGTTCTCTGCTGCCAAGTTTGACTTTGTTTATATTTTGTGACTGGAATGAAAAAGTGGAAAATTCTATGTGAGTTTAGGACATGGAGTCCTACCAGACAACTGACTTGCCAGTGGGACCCATCCTCTCCCAGTGCGGTTGGCACTGTGTTCTTGACTAATGGTTTACCAGGTTGACATCTGGCTCCTTCCAGATATTTTATGTGCAGGTAAATAAGGCATTCTCTTTGGAAATGAGCCACATGGATTTCAGTGTTCTTGGGCTGTTTGCAGTCCAGGATCTAGACATGCTTTTTTTTCTGAACACTTTTCTGCCCTCCATCACAATCTTCTGTATTCTCACTTACTCTGTGCTGTAAGCAGGAATGCAGAAATGTTTTGCAATGTTTGTTTTCAAAATGAAAATAATCAAAGTGACCTGGTTTACATTGTGGCTTCATAAGCAATTGTATTAAGGATAGCGAACAAGCATTAGCCTGAGAATGAACACGAGAATAGGGAGGGGGGAACGGGACTTCTTTAGCTAACTTCACCAGAGAGAACACATTGTGTAACAGCACCCTTTGTTACAGTAAATGAAGATTTACCAAGCCAAGGATTTGAAATATTTGGCTAATAATTGAACTGATTAGCTGTCTAAAATAATTAGCTGTTGATAGATATAGAAGGATTATTTTACAAGACATATAGTGCTTAGAATATTAGAATTCCCTACCAGATGTGGTTTTGACGCTATGGGATCTATTTTGACTGGGCTAACACATCGTTTATGGCCAATCAAATTAATACAACATGTAAATAGGAAATATCTTGTGGGGTTTGATTACTCATTTCAGTTGTATAATAGTGGCTATTAGCAGAACTTTATTTGTGTATTTATTACGTTACAATGAAAAGCTCTAAAACAGGAGTAGACCATGCAAACTCCTTGAAGTGAATGATTTATTCAGTGTGTTTAACCTTGTTAAAATTTACGAAATATCCATGTAAGCCCTATAAATTTGTTCATGATAGATTGAATCTTTTTGCTATGAATATAGCTTAAAACACACATCGATAATTTCCAACAGAAACAATGAAAAATTTTCAACAGAAAAAAAAAGAAAGGAATTGTTTGTTATAATTATTACTCCTTCACTAGATAGCTAAAACTTTTGGAATGAAGAGGGAAAACAAAGTGAGTTCAAGCTGCTGATGCCAGTGAAGCTGCAACACTTGATGCAGTTATTATATTATTGACACAATTATTCCATTAGAGTTCTCACAAATAATTTCAACAAAACACAAACACACACACACACAAACTCTTATTCACATACATACACGTATGTCTATATTCACATCACTGGTCATAGAAAATTGAAAAAAAGCATTATAGATATAATGGAAGTAAATTCACTCTGGCTGTTTTCACCAATTTTGACAAATGTTCTCATGTACTCATATGATAAGTGCTACATAAGAAAGAACTAAGAAAATGAAACCCAGACTACTCCTTAATAGCTGATTGCAAATGAGCAGCAATCTGCAGGGAATCACTGAACCTCAGAAAATCCCATTCTATAAAATCACAAGAGCAGAGATTTGTCCAAGCAACTTACTAATTGGCACAACATGTATGAAGTGCTAAACATGCCAGGATCCTACTGAGTTTTACAGGTAAAGTAGCTGCTACACACAGATACGCAGAGTACTTTTTCAAAGTGGCCTGTGCATTGAGTTTGATCTACGGTCCTATGTACTTTACCTCCATGAACTTCTTTTTCTTTCATTAGCATTTCTATTAAAGTTGAAAACTGCTGATTTGGGGGGAAACACGCTGCTGGTTAGGCTGGTTCACAGAGCCATAATGTCTCTTCTTTAATGTGACAATTTACATACACGCTTTGCCTAGGCATAAATAGCAGTCCTGGGATTTAGTCTGCTGCCTCCTGTGTCCCTGTGACCGGTGCACTGAGGGAGACAAGTCCCTAAATTTATTCCAAATTTGCATCTGTTTCTCCAGTTGGATAGACTTTAAAGATTCAGTTGTGATGGTGCAGCTGTTGGCCTTTTGCACATGTTGTCACTCCTTTGAGGACCAAGAATTAATTTTCTCCTTTTACAGAACAAAGATACATAGAGTTTACTTCAGGGGCCAGTTTGCATTAGACTCTTCAGCACACTCAGCTCAATGGAAAGGCAATTGCATCCCTGTGCAAGGTTCAGTCACTGCTCCCTAGTTTAACTTCCAAAAGAGGGAAGGCACCACAGAAGGTCAAAGCAACAACCGACCTTTCCCGTAATCGTGGAGTAGGCCAGGTGCACTGGAGGATGGAAGACCAGAAAACAGTTTACATAGTAGCCTGCACATAGAGAACAGTGTATTTATGATGTGAACCTGAAGTTCATTTTGCAGATGACACTGCATTAAAATACTACTGCAAGCATTCATGGTCTCACAGAAAAATGTGTCTATATACACCTTTTTGTGACAAGACCTCTTGAATATGTGCATGATCCTTCAGCTTTCTTCACTTTCAAATATTTGGTGACTTGTGTGCATGGGAGAGGTTCGGTGAAGCAATTTTCACAGTGAGCCACTGGAAAACTGAAAACAGGAGGAAAAGTTAATCACAGTAATTCCTTCACTGAAATTTTTTAAAGCAACAAAATAATATAAATGATTATTTCATCCTGTTTCAACTTATTGATAATACACAGTAATACTTTCCTATGAAAAATTATTCTAAAAGTGCAGTTTGAGAGTGAAATATTTTACTGCCCTTAATACTCTTTTATAACATTCCTTTGGATTTTTTTTTTGTGTGTGTATGCCAGAACATTTTTGGAATTAGGAATGGATGATTTCAGCACCCTGAGAGAACTAATGAAGATTAGTATAAGTAGTTCCATGAGGCATGAAAAATAGTGAGGTTTTGGAGAGAAGATGACAAATCAAGGTTAAATTTTGCCTCTGCAAAAGAATGAGGAGTGTAGTCACATTATTTAGCAAGGGCTATAGAATCCTTTCTGGGAAAAAATAAAAAGAAAAAGCTTCTTCATTACATTCCTGTGATTTGTTCTAGTCCTGCTGACACAGGCTATTAAAAACCTTGTTTATATTTTAGGGACTTTTTCAAAAAGCACTTAGGGGCTTTACAGTGTTTGTAGAATGTTCTTTATAGTTAAAATTACATGCTGAGATGGCAGGCTGCTGGGCTAATATATTGTTACACTGGTTAAATTGATTAAAAGGTACATTTTTGACAGGCAAATTGTAGAGGCTGAGATCTCTTTATTGCACATTTCAGTAATTCAGCTCATGTCTTGTCCTATCTAATAATCACTTCTCTGCCTCCCTGTTTAGGAATCATCTCAGCAGCGGGTACATTTTCAAACAGCATATTAGCTTCAAATCTGAATAACATGAGTCACAGTGCATCGGCATTACAAAAGCCTTATTCAAGGTAATGGCTTATTCAGTAAAACACTTGAAATATATTCCTTTTTTTTTTTTTTCTTTTTGTCTTGCTATACTGTGGACAAAGAAAGAGACTCTTGATTTTTAGATTAGAAAATAAGAGATTTCTATTACTAGAGCTGTGGATTGACAGGAGAGGTCATACTGCAGAAGCATTTTATGTCCTACTCAGAACAACATATGCTTACTTACAAATGTGTGACAGAGCAGAGCATAAAACCTCACAAGAAATCAGCGAAGATATAACAGGCAGATAAAGAAGAGGATTCAGCAACTGAAATCAACTGCAGAAGACATATTGCGCAATAAATGTGGAAATAAGGTGAGGTTTTTTAAAAAAACTAAGGAAATCTAAATTGCTTTATGTAAATGTAGTTGCCTACAGACAAATCTGTAGGCTTCTGATGGCTGTGCAAAGTACAAAGTGCTCACAACTTGCCAAACGGAGAGGCTGAAGGCAGCCCAGAAATGTGACTGCCCAGACATGGGCAGTCAGTGCCAGCCGCAAACGGCATTTCTGCACTGCACATTCCCAATTTGATACAGGCATTAAGCATTTCTTGGGGTAAAAGCAGGCTTGTTTAGCCAGAGATCAGTGCCCAGCCCAGTGACTCTATTAAATGAAGAATACACTACTTGCCTACCTTACAGCATGAAAGGTAAGAAGATGAAGTGTGTCTACCTGGTTCAGACTGAAGCTCCAGTAGCTCTGTATCGTAAATTGGTGATTCTGGTCAATGAACCATACAACTCAGCTTCTGACTATCAGAAATCTAAATAAACTTCTGGACTGGTGGTGATGTTTTACCCACTCTGTTTGGGTGCCACTGATGAAGCTTACGTTTGGATTTTACTTTTTGCAACTATCTACAATACAGGCTGTGTAGTATCATGTGCCACTGAATTCAGTAACTGAATTATGTTCCATTTTAAACCTATCATTTCATTTGGAGACCCATCTTTCTTTTATTATGAGGCATGATATTTAATAATTTCACTTCTTTCTTTCTTCCTACTATTCACTACGTCAGAGAGCTCCGGCTGTCTCCATACCTTATGCTGGTAAAGCACCCCAGATACAGCAGTGTTTCCAAAACTGCTCTAGAAACACTAGCAGCTGACAGAGAACTTAATGTAGGTGTAAAGACAGATTAAATGCTGGTAACTTTCCATCTGCAAACAGCAGAGCAATGAGAATTACAAATATCTGTAAAGTCAAAGTGGGAACCCAATGTCATGAGTGTGCATTTGATGTGACATGTAAGTCATAAGGTGTAACATAATGAAAGCAATTAGTTTAGAATTCATATTAGGCAGAAATGGGGACATATAGAGATGATGGTCATCTTAGCAGCATTTTGACTAGTCCAACAACATGTTACCAATCCTCAGAGATGTAGCATCTAAAATCAGTCCTACGCAGTACTGGAAATTACTTGTGGGAAGTTACATTGTTTTCCAAGCCCTCCCTAATCTGCACGTATGTGTGAACAAGCACATCAGATGTTTTTGATCCCATCTGCAAAAGATAGTCTTCACAATTCATGAATTTGGAACTCCCTAAATCAGTCCAGCTCTCAGCCCAACAGTGAATTACATGCCTTTCTTTCCTGTATCTCTATGAAAGAACTTGTTTCTTAGCCTGTAAAGCAAATAAGGGGTTATTTTGGTATTACTTCATCCAACAGTTCTTCGTCAGGTCATTTTCTGGTAAGTTTGAGCCAGGGTACTGGTGCATAATCTCCTAACATATGTCCTTGAGTGAAGGATGTTTGGGAGTTTCTAAGGGATATTTTGACTTATTGTTTAGCCCTTGTCAGCAGCTAGGAAAACACTTATAGCACTAATCTATAGATAGAAATACTGCGCCATATAAGCCTAAGAGAAAAATACAAAGTGCAAAGAAAATATATGTCAAATAAGGCTAATTCTTCCCTGATCAGTCACTATAAGACTACATATTGAAGCTTTTTCATTTAAAGATGTAGAGGTTTCACTCATTACCCATGCAGAATCATCCTGTACACTGGGGATTTGTAATCTTTATTGACTCTCCGCCCTTCCCATTCCATAATCCACAGATTTTCTTCACCAAGGGTCACCTTGTGAATAAGACATGGTAGTTTAGCCAATATTTTAATTTTCACATTTTGTGCTGTTGCACACCTGTAAAAATACATTTATTATTTCATTATGGAGACTCAAAGGAGAGTCAGGGGAACCTTTAAGCAACAGTTATTAAAAATTCTGTTTTTCTGTAGTCAATTAACCCTCCTCTGCCTTTTCCCATGTTTTGCATTATCACCTGTCAGTCTACTTTCAAATGGCAAAGTTTACAGAAAATACAAGCAGTACAGAATCAGGGCAAGAAGCTTTGCTGTTATGTTCCTCACTGGAAATTTCGTACAGTGGCCAACTTTAAAAAGAGCAGAAGCTCATATTCAACCATAAAATCATTCCAGATTATGGTTTTTTTTTTGTCAGTTTCACCCAATCTAATATTTCTAAAGTCAGAAATTTCACCATGTTTCAGGCTATGTTCCTTTCGAATGCTGTGATTGTGTCTAACACTTTGACTTTTCCTTGCTTTCCTCCAGATATAGTGATTCAGGGCAGGAAAGTATTTTGAGCAATCTCCCTTTTTTTCAGTGTCTGTGTATGGATACCAGTAAGAATGAACTCCTGATTTAGACCTATTAGTCAGTTCCCTAAAGGTAGGTGATGTAAATATCTCTTTTCACAAAGGACTGACTTTCTAAACAAGTGCACAGTTATTCTGGGACTTGGGGACCTGCTAAGGACCTCACTGCTATACAGTAATGTGCTTTGGATTTAGGTGTGGGATAAATGTACGTGTGTTTGGTTGATTGAGCCTTGCTTTCTGTTGTGCTGATGTGCACCTATTACCCTCTAAAATTTTGAAATCAAGACTCACATGAAAAGACTTCTGTAATTCCTATCTGCTCATCTCACTCCTTACAATTTGGATCCTTGCAGTTTTAAACTGTTATTAGCCAATGCAGAAGAAAGGCTCCTTCGTGTTGGGATCTTGATGATTGTTAATATTTATAAAAAGATGAAGGTATTTTAACAAATGTATATCCAGATGGCTCTGGACACCTTGGGAAACAACCACAGATGTGTGGAAAAATGAGTGCAAAGACAAAACAGAGCAGTAAATTGTGCATGACATTCTTCTGAAATGGTCTCGCTTTCTGAGGTCAATCAGTTGGAAGTAATTGTTGGGAATGGTATGATGGAGCTGGGAAAGGATATGGGGGAATTCAAATGAAGAAGATAACATTCCTAGAGGTCTCTGGAGCTGAAGTGACATATTGTCTCAGCAGTACTCTCAAATGTCATTATTAATAAACCCAATGACCTGAACACTTACTAATCAGTTTGAAGTTGCTGGATGAGCTATTGGAACTATCCTTACAAAGATGTGTTTCTATCAAGAAGGGGCTGACACCCCTGGATCATAAAGCTTGTAGAGATACAAAAAAAAAAAATAATCTGTGTCTCAGATTATTTTGGGTCATTATTAGGATCCACTTACCTTCTCTTTACCTACCCATTTCTCAGCAGAGTTTAAAGGCTTAAGAAAATTGCCATCACTGTGTATCAATATTGACAGAGAACACTATGGAATGTTCCAAAACTCCATTCAGACTAAACATAAGGAAGACATTTTTCACAATGAAGGTGGTGAAACATTGGAACAGGTTGCCCAGAGAGGTGGTGGATGCCCCATCCCTGGAAACATTCAAGGCCAGGTTGGACGGGGCTCTGAGCAACCTGGTCTAGTTGGAGATGTCCGTGCTCCTTGCAGGGGGGTCGGACTACATGACCTTCAAAGGTGCCTTCCAACCCTAACCATTCTATGATTCTCTGATTTTTTTCCAGTGAGAAACTGAATTATGCTAGTGGAAGAACTATGAACATTAATATATATTGTGATTCTTCTTCCCATTCTGAAAGATGCAGTGAGTTTTGTGATTCTTGGCTAACGACCTCTGAAACAAGCTCAATTTCTGTACCACATAACTACCTCTGGGAGCTTTTGATGTATTTTTGGTGGAGGATCATCAATCTATATTTAGGGCAGAAGTCCAGCTCTGAGGAAGCCCTTAGGTCTTGCATCACTTACGAATTCCAAGTCACTGAGAAAGATCCAGAAAGATGGTTTCAGAGACAGTGATGAATAATTGGAAAAATATATGGACTTCTATTAAAGTTTAATAGTACTTTCTCATCTAAAGCTACATGGTACACTCTTGTGGATAAATAGGGATAGAGATTTCCTTGGATTTTGTACTACTGCTTCCAACCTAAAAACCTGGCCAGGATGGAGGAAAGATCTGGAATAAATATTGAACCACTGAAATGTCTTTTCATGCATTTCAGCAAAGTTGTCTTTGCACAATTCTTTACAAAAACACAGTTTTCATTTATAGAGTACTTGTAAAGCAAAAAATGTTTCTGAATAAAATCTGTGAAGAGAAGACTTCAACCATAAAAAATATTTAAATAAATTGGAATGTGTTTTCAGGTTAATGTAGTCTATTTAAAACAAATGCTGCAAATATTACCTATGTGCTCAGTTTTTTCCAAGTTTAAAAATGATTTTATCACATAAACTTACTGCAGTCTTAACACTATCTCTACAAAGATATTATTTGGTTTTCATTAGCTTAACATATGACAGGTACAGACCTGACAAGGTGGTCACAACACAAAGTAGAATTACTGTTTTATGTGGGTGAAGTGTATCCCTGCATGGATCAGGAACTTCATGACAGTGAATGCAATAGTGACACTTTGGTAGCAAGCTGCAATAACTGACTAAAACATCTTGAAAAATTTTCCAGAATGTATATGGTCATGATTTGCACTGATCAGCTAGGTAGCATGGATTAGAATCATAGAATCATAGAATAGTTTGGGTTGGAAGGGACCTTCAAAGGTCATCTAGTCCAACCCCCCTGCAAGGAGCAGGGACATCCCCGACTAGATCAGGTTGCTCAGAGCCCCATCCAAACTGGCCTTGAACATTTCCAGGGATGAGGTGTCTACCACCTCTCTGGGCAACCTGTTCCAGTGTTCTACCACCCTCATTGTAAAAATATTTTTCCTGATGTCTAATCTGAATCTACCTCCTTCTATTTTAAAATTAGTATAAGGACAGTCATATGCAGAAGACTGCAAGATGCAAAATAGCATGTAAATGGAGAAAATAATGACTGCAAATCTATCTTAACTTTCAAGAAAAGAAAAGGAAAAAAAGCTTTACTCCTTTTTCTATTTATATAGATAATGGTTCACACGAGAATAACAAGTGTTTTCTAAGATTAACTTAAGGATAAAACTGATGTATGATGTTGAACCAAAATCTTCATCTTTGGGAAAGTATTATTCAGTGACTGACGATTTGTTACACTTCTCTTAGAACAGTGTTTAAACAAAGTTGGGATTTTTCTCATGATACAGGCTAAAAATCAGAATTACTTGATCTCATACATGTCAAAGTTTAGAACAGAATGCATATAACAACAAAAGTAAATGAACAGTTAGAGAATATAAACCTTATCTAAAACTATCATGGCAAAAGATGCAATATGGAAAGATATGCCATGTATTGGTTCTCATATTCCTGACTTGATATTTTGATTTCAGCAGGCGTAATTACTCTAACCAGATTTAGTTGTATCTCTGAATAAAATTCTAACTTTACAAGAGAACATAAGCATTAGTGAAAGGTTAAGTCTTGATAAAAGGCCAGGTATGAATGATTTATAAGAGTAGTATTATGTACTGAGATTTTGAGTGTACGTGCACGCACGTTTGTGTGGTTCAGAACTCTTGCACAGGAAATGGAATACAGGTCTATCTCCTAATCTAACATTTCTCAATATAATTGAATTTAGAGAATTTATTATGTATATAATTTATTATTATTATTTCAATTGCAGCATTGGAAAGAATATTGTATAAACAGACTTCGGCAGACTGCAGAAACCTACAAAATATCAATTCTATTAAGGCTAAGCTTCAAATTCAAATCAATTTAATTATGATGTTTTTCTTTCTATTGCCATCATTTTGCTTATTTAAATGCAGTTAACAAAATGTGCTGCAGTGAAAAAAATAATTGCCTTTTCTTTATGGCACTCATAATTCAGAAAAGTTGTTTGAAGCAACTCTATATGTAATGGGTTATACGAATTAATGATAAAGTATATTGAAACACACTAACTTCAGTAACACTTTCAAGAAGAATCTGAAGGTTAGGCTAATTCAAGTGCATGGTTATTGGAAGTAAAAATGGACACTTATGATATAAGTTCAAAACATACTAAAAGAAGGGGTTTTTTTGTGGTAATGTGTCACTTTATTTAAATTTTACCATTTATTGTATTAGTTTCTAATTTACATTCAAGAAAACATGGTCACACAGCTTCTGGTGACTTCTGAGGTGGGAATCGACTGCCCTTCTTTTAAAGAGAATCATGCTTTCTGCTGTGTCATCACAATGTGATCTGGATGGGTAAAACACTCTACAAACTGTTACCATTAAGCTGCGTATGATAGTGAGATGGCATTGAAACTTGAAGATGCAAAGAAGCAGGAATCAGACAGTGTTTCTCTGACTTGCCTATAACCAGTGATAATGGAGAAAGCTGTTTTGGAGTCAGGTGGTATAACAGGCCAATAAAGGGATTTAAACTCTTCAAAGTGTGCCAGATACCTGGAAAAAAAAACTCTACATCATGCTGCCTTGGGGAAAAGACCCTGGGGTAGGAATTTCCCAAAATACAAAGTCAGGTGACTGAGAATAAGAAAATACTTAAATTAATTGCATTTTTCTTAGGTCACGAAGAGAGAAAGGTCATGTCTTTTCTGTAAAATGAGAGAATCCATGAACAATTCTCTGGCTATGAGGCTAAGTGGCAAACCATGATTCACACCCACTCACGTAAAATATCTCTGAAAACACGGAAGAAACATTTGAATTGCCTATCCAGAACAAGCTCTGAATGCACAGGCATTGTCTGGGACATAATTAGTTGCCAGAGAGTCCAGAAATGTAGCAGAAAACTAACCCAAAGGCAGGGTAAGATGTAGTATCTTAGACTTCTTCTAGAGGAAGCTGATTGTATGAAGTTGCTGTCTGGCTTCAAAGAAATAAAACCTCTGTAGAGATTACTCTTAAGAAAAATCTCTCACTTTACGTCTTTTATTCCTTCTTTATATGAGGAATAAATCTTTTAAGTCTAAAAAAACTTTCTACCTTGTTTTTATCTTAGACTGAACCTGCAAACAGAGCATAGTGATGAAAGAAATTAATCCAGACTCATAGTGGGTTCAGATTTCCTACATTCTTTTCTTTGCTAAGTTTATGTCATTTTTCATTGTTGTAGCCTGCTCTTATGCATTATGTCACAATTATTTCATTAAAAATCCCTTCCAGTAAAACATCAAAGGGTATTTTAGGCTAAAATTGTGTATTTAATGGATCATTTATTCAGATCCAACTGCAGTTATTGCAAAGCTCGTGATTAATCTCCTGCCTTGGTTTTCGGACTGATCTCTTGTCTGTTTCTACAATGAGATATTGATTAACAGCCTCATGACAGACTGTAATGTTGTACCCTACTAGGAAGGAGTAATTGTTGGTTACTTCTCCCAGCAGCAGAATGATATTGAATGGATGGGACCTGAGACAATTACTATGATACACATAAGGTAGGTAATTTTCTATGGAACTGGAAAAGATTGAACTTGAGACACTTGTGTTTCTAGACCAACACAATAATTAGTAATTGTCTACAAGAAAAAGTCAAGCTTGTGGTTGTAATTATTATGATGGAAATACCAAGTGTGTTTTTAGAAAGCTTATTTTCATCCAGGCCATTTAGCAATTCAAAACAATTTGGAGCAAGGCTGTTTTAATACCTAGGACCAGGGTAAATAGCAGATGCTGGAAAGAAACCTTGTCTCAGTTGACCAGTGCTTTTATTTTACTTAGCTTAGTTTAGTTTAGTTTCTTGTGGTATCTCATTCAAAGTGCAAGTCAGATGTAATCTCTTTGGGTGCATTCCTACTCTTGCCAGCCAGGAAGAAACAAGCAAGATCTCCTCCGTAGCAGCCAGCATGGTTATTGATGGAGTGTCATTCAGTTGCTATGCTCTGGCTTCTAAAAGGTGGGAGGGAAGGCTTTCACAAATCAGACAGTGAAACACCACACTGGAAGAAAAGAAAGGCAGAATAAATGAACTGCAGGGAAAAAGGAAAAGGAAAAACTTGTGAAATTTCTTCAGAAAGCCTCTGGCTTAGAATTATTTGGAAATGGAAGCTCAGAGGACAGGGAAACATCCTCTCCAAGCTGCTGGGGAGCACACAGAGCTCTCAGAGGAAAATAAGTTACAAAGCTGGGAATTGTCACTAACAATATATCAGTCTGTTTTCCTTCTTTCACTCCTACTTTCTCCTTGGTTCCAACGATTTAAAGTGAGCTGTAATTAGCCTGGTGACTCTGGTGGGTGATTTCCCTGAAGAGAAAGTGAACTACAACATTTAAATGTAGTGTTTGATATAAATGTGAGTCAAGCCTCACATTTTTATGACTGGAAAAGAAGGAAACACAAGAGACTTATGATTTCACTTTAACAGTTGTGCTAATAGCCAGATTGGCTGGTGTCAGAGTGTGCCTGAGACAGGCCTCAGCATTTTTCTGCTGTAAAGGAAGAAATCACAAGAGCCGTTCTTTTTCCCTGTCATAGCCAGGTGTTTGTTACTTGATCTCGGTAGCGAGAATTGTGTATCCTCTTTTTTTCCCTTCTTGCATGTATTCAGTGTTTGATCTCTCTCCACTGAACTGCGTGCTTTAAATTTTATTCTGGTGTCCATTGAAAGCTAGAAGAGAGCAAAAAGATATTTGGCTCAATACTAGCTGTACTGGACAAGTTGTAGTTTTGTGGTCCACAAAATTTAATTGCCAACAATCCTCAACATACATGTGAATTATGAAAAATGAAGAGAAGTATTTAGAAATGTAGGGCTTGCCATTGTAGGTCTGGCTTGAGATCCGTATTGTCTAATGTTTTGTCTCTGGGAGTGGGCAGAAGTTAATTAAAGCAGTGTTTCTACAGAAAATGTAAATGTGTGATTCCCTGCTCTGTTGCCAATATAACATCACTTTTGGCAGAGGAAATACGTGGCATCTGTTAATAGGCAAGCAAAAGAAGCTTTATGAAGGAAACTAAAATAATATGTCTTCAACTTTGTTTGTGTAAAGTACTTCATGGGTAATTGTAAGCAGACAGTACACTTAAATACTAGGTTATATCCTAAGCTGGTGTAAATCTCACTGCTCCATTGTTACCAGCAAGACTATTCTGGGCAACATGCTAAAGATGTAATTCATAGTGAGAAAGACCGATTGCAATAACAGAAATTCCAATTCAGAGTTAACTTCTCTTCACTTTTTCCTTCTTTTGAAGTTGATTTTAATGTCCTTTTCTTTCTCAATTCAAAAAGTTGTACTTCATTTGAATTTATAAAGCAAGCTAAACAGAAGCTTAATCGTGGTCTGATTCTCTGCTGTCCTGTACCCTTTGAGGCCACTTCAGAACGAATGTGAAAGGTTTCCACTCGTATTTAGCGGCATTTGGTATTCATTTCACCCAAGTATAAGTGACAAAAAGGATAGAGGGCAACATTTGATAGAAGTACAAAGCCTCAGTAGAACCAAAGGAAAGCAGCGTCTGTTTCTGTTCATGATTCTTCGATGGCAGTAGATTAATCAGAAAAAAAAAAAAAAAAAGGATATGTGTTTTGTGAAAAGGAGGTGCACATTATGTTCCACACTATGTTAGTAAGCTCTCTGTATGGGACTGTTTACAATAGATAACCAAAAGAGGCATAAAACTGTATCAGCCTTGCATGTAAAATGTCAATGCTAATTACATGTAAATTAGTATATGCTTCCATTGAAATTATGCATCCAAAAGTCAGACTGGCTTCAAAATCCAGAAAAGCAGAGTTGTTCACAGTGTAACCTCAAGTGGTTTAATACATTTAACAAGACTTTTAGCTATATTTATGCTACATCTGATTTTAAAGATATTTTCTAGCAACGTTGTGGTTTTGAACCACGACACAATATCATACAGAAAAACTCTGCAAAAATATGAGAAACAAATATTCATTTAAATGAGATACAACGTTTAATTTAGATTTCTTGGTGTCTTAAGTAGGTTACAGTTTTTATCAAGGCTGAGGATTTCTAGCAAAACAAGCTATTTATCTGCTTTCAGCTTTCAAACTGTAATTTTTTACTGCTTTTTGCATTGTGTACCAAGCATATCAGATATTCCACGACATGCTAACACTATGAATTGGTTATTTCAAACCTGTTAAGATATGTATCCTTTGGCAAAGGAAGAGAAAACACTGCTAGTAAAAGACTCAGCAAATATGGAGAATAAGTTCCAAAGAAAAGTTAATTAACAAACCATATGGGAGAAGATAGGAAAGAAAAAAGATGCTGTGCTAGCATGAAGACAGCAGACTGAATAAAGGCAATCTTATGTGCATTCCAGAGGAGAAATAAAAGCAATATCTTTTCACTCAGAAAGCACCACTGAGTCTGATACAATAATTCTGGTGATGATATTTTAGTGACTTATGATCAAACCCAAAACAGTGTTAAGCTTTCACATTGAAAAGTATGATTTAGAGAAACTTTCCTCAGTAACTCCTTGATGAGGGAAGCCTCTGTCAACTGAGTTCCCCCTCTGTCTGTGGCTCAACTCTATACACATGACAGGACTAGGGGTAGTGGTTTCAAAATAGAGGGAGATAGATTTAGATTAGATATTAGGGAAATGTTTTTTACAATGAGGGTGGTAGAACACTGGCACAGGTTGCCCAGAGAGGTGGTGGATGCCCCATCCCTGGAAAAATTCAAGGGCAGGTTGCTCTAAGCAACCTGATCTGGTTGGAGACGTCCCTGCTCCTTGCATGGGGATTGGACTAAATCACCTTTTAAGGTCCCTTCCAACCCTAACTATTCTATGATTCTATGTTTCTATTACCAGGGCTGCCTGGCCTCAAAATCTGGTTTCCTAACAATCATCTAAATCTGGCTAGATCTGAACCAAAACCTCTAAATCAAACTCAGTCTGATCACTTGAAAAAAACATCGTCAATATGCGTGACATCACGCTCTGTAATAGAAAACTCAGAAAAAAAAAATTATTCTTCTCAGCAAATTACAAAAGAGAGCGGAATATATGTCATTGCATAGCTAATACTACTGAGCTGCTGCTAGAGGATAAGTGTGCAAGAAGGTGTATGGTGCCCCATCCAGTTAGAGCACTTTCACCAGGGTCGGGGCATCTAGCATCAGCAGCCGCATCAGTGTTCCGCTCAGGTACAAGAGTGCTTCAGTCTGGTTCCTGCTGCCAAGGTTGTGCAGGTATTGTTGTTGTTGCTGGTGGTGTTTTTTTTTTGAGTGTGGTGTTCCAATTGCTTGTTTACTTGTTGTTTGGGGTTTTTTTTTTGTTAGTTTTTTTAATTGATGCAGTACCTAATTCAGAAAAAATGTAGGGAACTGGGACATAGAAGATCTGAGTATCCTTAGGCTGAATCAGGAACTAAACTCCATTTTTTTTTTACTTTCTGGACAAAAGACCTAAAAGTCAAACTAGTATATAAGAAAGGTTTCTACAAAGCTGCATGTTAAGTGAGGGAGACAATAATAAATATGAGGATTGTTGTTTTTTTTTTTTTTTTAAGAATCCCTTAAACACCTACGCTCAGGAGTAACTAGAACAATTAGACACAGCTTCTCAGATGTGACTAGGAGCCCAACTACCTTTGACTGATTTCCACTAAGTCCTTAAATACCTTTGAGGGCTAAAGATTGAAGATCCCAGGTCCTATTAAAAGTCATTAAAATCTAGCTTCCTAAATATGCATCAGTTCAGTAGAAGGAATTACTGTTCTCTGTCAGAGACACCCAAACCTTCCATGTGCTCATTCCTTATAAGTGACAAGGGTATTTCAGCACAAAGGTTCACGTGGAAACACAGACAGCATTTGCAGTATTATATTACAGCAATTACTGAAAATACTTGGGGAGTCATATGGTACTCATTTATGGTGGTGTTACCTATGTGGATATGGAAAGGAGCTCATATAAATATTTAACGTATACCATTAACTAAACCTGTAGAAACTCCATAAACCATATGTCTTACCTGATCGCATTATGAATAATTAGAGTAGTGCCTAGCAACTGTAATTGAAATCAGGGCTTGTTTGTATGAGGCAATATTCAAGCATACAATAAGAGATGGCTCTGACCTCGAAAGAAATGATAGAAAGCATCGTGTGTCAGTATTCTTGCTGTATATTATAATGTCTTACATGAACTTCTCAAAGTCCTCCTTGAAATTTCAAGAAATATATGAGAGTATTTTAGAATGTAAAAAACTATTCTATCATATGCTAAACCTTAGCTGGGACATAATTAACATACGTTCTACTCCATTATATTTATGAGTTAAGTGCAAAGTTTAAGGTTAATATTCTCTGGCACATTCAGGTAAGGTAAAAATGTGTTCATTTGCAGTTGTGTCTGTGAAATATGTAAGTTAGGTCTCCTTCTGGAGTCTGAAAGTGTCTTTGATAAAGTGCACTGAGGAAGTGTTTTGGGTTCAGTGGTCAACAACACATATAATGTAATCTGTAGCATCTTTGTGCAAATCACAGAATCACAGAACCATAGAATTATTTAGATTGGAAAAGACGTTTAAGATCGAGTTCAAGTGTAAACCTTACACTGCAAGTCCACCACTAAGCCATGTCCCTAAGTTCCATATCTACACATCTTTTGAACACCTCCAGGGATGGTGACTCCACCACTTCCCTGGGCAGTCTGTTCCAATACTTGATGCTCTTTTCCTAATATCCAATCTAAACCTCCCCTGATGCAAATTGAGGCTGTTTCCTCTTGTCGTATCACTTCTTATTTGGGAGAAGAGACCAACACCCACCTCAATATGACCTCCTTTCAGGTAGTTGTAGGGAGCGATAAGGTTTCCTCTCAACCTCTTCTTCTCCAGACTAAACAATCCCAGTTCCCTCAGCCGCTCCTCATAAGACTTGTGCTCTTGAATCTTCACCAACTTTATTGCTCTTCTTTGGACATGCTCCAGCACCTCCATGTCTGTCTTGTAGTGAGGGACTCAAAACTGTGCACAGTACTTGAGGTGCGGCCTCATCAGTGCCAAGTACAGGGGCACAGTCACTCCCTACTCCTGCTGACCACACTGTTCCTGATACAAGCCAGGATGCTATTGGACTTCGTGGCCACCTGGGCACACTGCTGGCTCATGTTCAGCTGGTTGTCTACCAACACCCTCAGGTCCTTTTCCAACCGGCAGCTTTCCAGCCACTCTTCCCCAAGCCTGTAGTGCTGCATGAGGTTGTTGTGACCCAAGTGCAGCACCCATCACCTAGTCTTGTTGAGTAGTTTGCAGTCAGTAGTTTAGCACTCCAGATCTTCAGGACCTATTATGGCAACTTCAAGTTTACATCCTAGAAACTACTACAGGAGAAACTCATTTAGTATTGAAGCAAAAAAAACCTAGGACAGGTTAATTTTTAAGTTCAAAGGTACATGGAATATTTTACAGTTTGACATCAGCTCTGAAATTGTATCACAAAGTCTCCTGAAACTTTGACAGAGGGAGTGTGGTTTGGAAGGGACATGAAAATTCCTGTGCTTATTTTTTATTCTTCTTACCACCTAATTCAACCATGCATTTTAGAAGGAAATAAACATTCGCTAGTGCAGGATCAAAGATGAGACAGAAAAGACATGAATGTTTAATTTCATATTGAGGGAGCACGTTGTGAAAAAGTAGGGCAGATACCCACTTTGGGAACTGCTGTGAGTTTTACTCAGTCAATGTCTCAACAACAAGCGGGAGTCTAGTTGGGAAGGTCTGTAGAAAGGCTGGAGCAGAAGCTATCCCTCTCCAGAGCCATTACTCCAGGAGGAGGCAGCACATCCTATATCTGGAGTGCTCTAGCCACCTCCTGTGCCCCTGGACAGAGTACCATACTCGGGCAGCAACACAGCACAACCCAGGGGGAGTGAGAAAGGACTTTTCATTTCATTAGGCCAGCAAGGCACTTTACTTCTCTTCAAGTCAACACCCAGAGATTGCAAGAGGCAGAGTCTAAGCTACTGGTAAACCGGGAACAGAAGCAGATGTATGTGCAATTCACATCCCTGGCAGGTTTTGCTAAGGTGTGGGATGGGGAAACACTCTGCTGTACAGCTAGCATTCAAAGAAGTTTATTGTCTATGTATGTAAAGAGCAAGGACAAGGCATAACAAGGGTTTCAGCAAGATCACAAATGCAAAACCCTTACTAGCGTTTCTCTGTACGCCTCTGCAGTGTCTGTGCAGCGGTTCTTTTTGTCTAGCTCCAGTGTTAAAGCATCACTTGCCGCAGCATCAGGAAGGGGGCAGGAAACCTGCAAGCCATGTAATTGGGAAGAATCTGATAATCCTGGGTTTCTGTGCTTCTTCCGTTGTCTTGGCATCTCTCAAATCGTGGAGGCTCATAGGAAGGCCTGGGGTTAGAGTGGTTTATGGGTTCCACTGTCTCCTTGATTCTGAACTGCAGCTTTTACAGCAGAACAGAGCTCAGAGCAGAAGAATTTATCCTGCTGAAGTGAATTTTTCAGTTTAGGCTGAGCACTCGGTGACAGTCCTCTAATTGAAAGTTTTAAACAAACTAGTTTGAGTACATCTGCACTTTGTTCTTGTAACAACCTGGGAGGGTAATTTGGGGAGACGACAGTGTATCACAGTTGTGTAATTCTGTCACATTTTTGGTAAATGCTGATCTAATTCTTCTGAATATCATAAGTATTTAAAAATGATGAGTGGCACATAAAAACAGCTTTTAAGGCTCAATTACAGATAAGACTCTCAACTCATTTAAAGATCAAAATTTAAACATATGATTAATCTTAAATTAAATTTTGCTGAGTGTGGTTGGCTTGCTGGATAAGTATATAAATGACTTGACTAAGGAGCCAGGAAATTAATTCCTTCAGATGCTGCAGCATAATTTATGCTGGCAGCAGTGCTATGCTGCTTCTGTCGAAGGCAGGAGGCAAGATCAATACCACAGATACCAATGAAGCGGCATTTCAAGATGAGCAGCAGAAACGCAGCCTAGGAGTGCTCTGGATAAGAATGCCGGGGAGCACATCAAACACAAATAGAACACTTTGATCTTGTCACATTGAAGAGTAGTAATACAGGCCACTTCCCAGAGTAATAACATGATATCCAACTTGGCAGAACAAATAGAGTAAAATAGGTTTGGAGACAAGGAATTCACAGGAAATTGTAGTCTAGCAGATTTGTAAGAAATTATTTCTCTCCAAGATATTTTGAAGGAAAGGCAATCTCATGTGGAATTTCTGGACCCAGAAGTCAATGGTGAAATGGCTATCGATTATATCAGACTTTGCCTGAGAACCTAGGCATGGTATTTGCTCAAAATAAACAAAAAGCTGCTTAGAGGTTTATACATATTTACTGCAATAAAATAATAGTAGGAGAAGAATAAGCAAGAAAATAATTCCAAAATTTTCAAATCACTCCCTCTGAGATATCACATCTTTTTTTTTGTCTTGAAGAGTCAGCTTTTTCTATATGTACTAAATGCTGAATAGGAAGAAGAAATTCAACACAGAAATATAAATGGGAAGCCATTTGGTTCCAGATTATAAATTATGACTGAATATGTAATCAACAAGGACAACTCCACTAAGACTGTAAAGTTAAATCTTTATATAAGATTCTAAGTTGAAGTAGAAAAAAAAAAAGCATAACAATATCCAATCAAACAATATTGCTAAGTAATATTTATTATAAAACCAAAATGCCAGGGTAAGAGGTTCAACTTCACAGACATTCTTTTTTTTTACTATTATTTTTTTTCCTTCTGTAAGATTAGGATGTTGCTAGCACTTATTACTTTTCCAGATGCAGGTGGATTACTGGTATGCTTTGTTAAGCCTTATTTGTATTGTATTTTCTCATAAAGCTTAAGTAAAACTGAGAAACGAAGGCTGCAGATGAATGTATAAATTGTTGTCTACTGCTGATGTTCTTGGAACTATGATCTGAATAGTGGCCAGCTACAACAATTATAATTGCTCTTTTCATTAGCTCTACTATTCTCATTTTGCACCTATGGCACTGCCAGGCCTTCCATGTTGTCAGGAAATTGATGAAGCAATGCACATTGGAGTCAATTAGAGTATTTTGGCATGTGTTTCTATAATACATACACTTCTTAATCTGGGATTTGGGTTATTTTCAGGCAAAGAAATACTGAAAAGGAAAAAAAAATTTGAACCCCTGTAGAATAGACAGGAATATTCTGTGAGCAGAGTGAGAGTAAGTCAAAAGGTCACAGAAGTGAAATGGGATACAACAAATAAAAAAAAAGACAAGACATGGAAAGTCACAGTAAAATAAATTTGAATACAACTGCAATGCTTTAGCAGAGGGAGTTTGTTAGCACCAATGCCCAGTCCCTCAGCAGCTCAGTAATTGTGAAGCTTATAGGAGATCTTTATGAATTCATTCCTTCAGCTATGCACTGTGTAATCTTGGTGCTTTATTTTCCATGAGTGCCAAGACAAATGTTGTGAATAACAATGGCAGTTTAAAAGCCCATCTGGTCAAAAGACAAAAAAGATGTGTCATGTCGAGTGTTAGTGTATACTAACCTATTCAGAGAAGTTATGTGTTGTTACTGCTCTGTGCTTACATACTTATTACTTATTAGGGTTACGGCCAAGCTTTTTCTAGCAAATACAACTTTCTGACACACTTACACTTCAAATTTACTCAGAACTGAGTAGCAGGTTTCCCAGAATAGATGCATACACAACTCTGCTGGCAACTTCCCTCAACTGCAACCATCTATAAATCGGTGCATAAATTTGGTTCTCACTTATTAACTCCTCAGTTTCCACAACAACCTTTAATAAAGGTCTAATAATTTGGACATTCAAGTAGGCTACATAAACTGTTTTTTCCTTATAAGCACTAATGTTGACCTCTTTGAAGAATGACAATATCTTTTCGAGGCAGAGTTGCCATAAATGTATGAGAACGACTGTGCCAAAGAAATTATATTTTTCTGTGCCCACGATTTCTAATTTTGCTATAAATTTTCCTGTTTGTCAGTGGTTTATTTGAATTGGAACTTGCAGAACTTCTTCATAATATTATTAGTAATATTATTTAATATCATTTCTGTTTAGTATTCATCCAGTAAAAATTTGTTTCCAGATTTCATTTGTAATGTAGGTGGATATAGCTTAGGATAAATTTCCATAATTTCCTTCCCATGTATTTAATTTCCATGATAATACCCTCATCCTACTATGTTTTAGTAAAGATCTATGTAAGCAGTCTAATCTCAATTTCTATTATATTTTTCCCAAAATAGGCAATTCGTTTTCAACCTAAATAAAATATTGTTTACAACATTTAAGTAACATCAGTCGAGAAACTTGTCATCATTATTTCTGTTGATGAATCTGAGGTTTGTAACTCCTATTAATATCACACCAATTTAAACAAGCTGCAGCTAAAGCCTAAAGCTTGCAAAACAACTATGTGACATAATTTAACCTAAGGCTTACTGTTAATAGTCATGAAATGTGTGATATGCAATGACCTGTTAATTGCCACTGTTTCTTTTTTCCTCAAAACAATTTAGTTAACTCCCCCCCCCCCCCCGAAAATTGGCTTTTTTTCCCCTGGATTTTGACATAATATATAAAGACAGTTTCATAGCACATTTTGAAGTTGCAATTGATTTTTTAGGTCATTGGCATAAGATAGTTTTATATTTTCAAATACTTGATAATGCTATCAGTAATGTGAATATTGTGATATTAGTGTATTTTTGTATGGTGTTGCTTTAACATACAGGAATAAGATATTTTTTCATCTCTCTGTCATTCATCCTTAAAAAGAATGACCTACGTCCATTTATGGATGCCATTGCTGTATCTCAACTTTTTTTCATCAAGACATGCTGGAAAGATAAAACTCTATCAGATTCTTTACAAACATAAAATTTTTAGATCATACAACTCCATTAAGAATAGATCTAACTAAACCAGTGTTGCCCATCATCAGCCAGCTTCCTTTTCATGAAAGCAAGATCTGAGATTTTGATACATTTTTTGGAAACAGTGAAAGCATAAATCTTGGCAGCCCTATAGTGCGCTATGAATACAACAGCAGTACGTTTACCAAAGTGTGTCTACTCATGGCTTGTCTGAGAACAGAATTAAATATTTACAAATGTATTAATAAAAAAAAGCTTCTTTGTAAATACTTTTCAACCCACGGGTTATTTAAAAACTCTTCACTACAGTAAATACTGCTAATATTTCTTATTCTCAGTCCATCCTGAAGCTTACTCTTGAAGCTTGATGAAGTGACATGTCTTCAGTGAAGATGGCTTTGAAACCTTTTGCGATAGAGTGTCGGTGAGACAAAGGTCAGTCTCTGACTATAAGAAATCTGAAATCATGAAGTGACTGACTCCTAGGTTGTTGGCAGTGTGATCACCATAGGAGGAATAGTGTGTATTTGGATTATCCTAATCTAGAGAAGAGGAACAGGGTAGATAATCTCTCAACATTTTTTTCAGCTTTCTTTTTGTGATTCTAGGGAGCAAACAGTGCACCTAAATACACATTCACATAAATATCACAAATATAATTAATTCTTTTTTTTTTTCCTACAAACATTCTTGGGGAAGAAGAAAAAACAAACAGAAAGAAAATATTAAATATTTTTTTCAGCCTCAGAAGATGGAAATATTTTGTGCATATTTCAGAGTCATTCATATTTCAGTCAAATTCACTTCTAAAAATAGGAATTATTATTTTAGCTCTGTTTTTTCACTTCCAAAATTTATTTTTTGAGACTTTGACACTCGCTCTGCTTGCCATCTTTTAGACTGTAAGTAACTATTTTATGGCATTCTCCAATATTGTAGGGATTATCTTTAGACTTATACAAACCAGTTTTTCAGAACATAAAGGTCTGAAAAGCATGTCATACACCACTTCATTTGAACATTATTAGACATTAACTTTAATTTAATTAAAATTTACTGACAAGACTAGGTTTGTGTTGGTGTACTGCTTTGAAGAACAGTTTTTGGAAAATATGTCACAACAAATAGGATAATTTGTTCATTGTATACAATTCCAAAAATAAGTGTTTTAATTAAAGTGTGTGTCTTGTTCCTTTCACCTACTAAAATGTAATAGTAGGTGACTATGTAATAAACATGGCATTAAAAAATTCATATTGTGGTGAAGAAGTAGAAGAATGATGGTTTAAATTCTGGGCTACTTTATGCCAGTGAGAAATCATCCCCTAACTTTGATGGGGTGGATAATATAATTGATGGAGCAGTTTGATAATTTATGACATGTGCTTTTTTTTCAAATGTCTATAGGAAATAAATTCTAAGAACAATTTAAATGGATTTTTTTTCCCCCCCCAGAAAAAGCCATAATCTAAGGTAGCTTCATGAAGACCTTCACTTTGAATAGAAAAAACGTCAATGACAGCTGTCATAGCTGGATTAACCTACTACAAATTGTCGTAGTTCAGCCTTGATCAGGACCAGACTATGCAGTCTCTCTCTCACTCCCCCCACCCTCCGAGAGAACAGGGAGAGAAAATATAAGAAAAACGGCTCGAGGTTTGAGATAAGGACAGGGAGAAATCCTTAAAGTGACCGTCATGGGCAAAACAGACTCGATTTGGGGAAAACTATTCATTTATTACTACAAATAGAAGGATAATGAGACAGAGAACAAGATAACCTCCCTCCACCCCTCCCTCTTCCCAAGCTTAACATTATCTCTACTACCTTCCCCTCCCGAGCGGCACGGGGGGGAAGAGGGAATGCGGGTTGCAGTCAGTTCATCATACATTGTTTTACACCGCTGCTTTCATGGTCGGGGGAAGAACTCCTCACATTCCTCCCCTGGTCCAGCGTGGGGTCCCTCCCACGGGCCACAGTCCTTCGTGAAACTGCTCCGGCGTGGGTCATCTCTTCCACAGAGTTCAGTCCCTTCAGAACAGCTGTCCCAGCAGGCCCTCCATGGGCCACCGCCGCCTTCAGGCATCCACCTCCCCCGGTACGGGGTCCTTCACGGGCTCCAAGTGGATCTCTGCTCCTCCGTGGACCTCCATGGGCTGCAGGGGGACAACCTGCTCCACCATGGTTGTCACCACAGGCTGCAGGGGAATCTTGGCCAGGAGCCGCATTACTCCTCCCCCTCCTTCTGAACTGACCTTGGCGTCTGCAGCCGTTCCTCACAACAGGCTGGTAGATGTCTCTCAGGATCTTTTTTACATCTTATTCACTTCTCATCTCCTCTCCACTTCTTGCAGCCGGGCTGGACCAAGTCGGGCCCAATCGGCTGCCTGGCGAGAGGCCAGAGGGTAAGGCCTGCAAGGCCCATGAGGCCTGCGCCTCCCCCTCTGCGCCTCTGCCCCCTCTCAGCTTCTTCACATCTTCTCTCCTCTCTTTTTTTTTTTTCTGTTTTCCCTTTCTTAAATATGTTATTGCAGAGGCGTTATCGCGGGACATTCTGCTACCAATCGGCTCAGCCTTGGCCAGCAGCAGGTCTGCCCTAGGCCTGGCCAAGTCCACTGAACAAAGGGGAGTGACTTCTAGCAGTTTCCTACAGAAGCTACCACATTAGGCCCCCCCTCACTAAACAAAACCACGACACAAATCTGGAAAGATTTTGTGGGCATTTCAAAGAAAAAGAAAAAACTACATAGTTTTCCTGACAATAATCCAATGCTAAGAAATGCAATTGAATTTATGCTCAAGATACTGCTTTAAAATGTGAGGTTGAACTGCTTCATATTTTTCAGAGAAAAAAACTACCTTCGAATAAGGTGAAACTGAATGACATATTCCAAGTACTTCATCTCAAGGACTTAAGATAAGAGCAGAAAATAATAAGACACTGTATTGTAAATAAAGACAGCAAGTGCAATCTTTTTAAAAAGATTGTATATTATTATATTATAGTGGCCACAGTATCATATTTTTCTGATTTTTATTGCATCTTCTAATTTGCTCATTTAAATTGTGGGCTTATTTTAATGGACATTTATTTCAAGTACTGTGAACATCAAACCAAAGTATTTGTTATTATCTATATACTTTTAATAATAGAATTAAATTTACTGCTAATAGTAAGAGTTTCTGAAAATATTGTTATTATAGTTGTGCTGGAATAAAGAGAGGGATTCATATTCCTATTACTGATTCTCTTTTTCACAGATTGTCTTATAATTATAAGATTCAATATATTATTCTTGTACTTGAGTGCTTATTACACGGAATTTCCAGGTCTAGCTGAAATTTCTGAAGTTTATGATCAGAAACAGAGCTGCTTGATCTCACTAGTCACTATTGTGAGCGAAAGAAACTTAGCTAAGGTGCAGAATTTACTGTCTCTGAGAGAGTAATTTGAAAGACTGCTTGAGACCTTTGCTGCTGTCTGCAGACAGTCTTCCACATTTATCACCACTTACAAGGACTGGAGAGAAGACTATCATAGATTCTCCCATCTGCTCCTTCCTCTTTGAACTGCAAAAACGATTCATGGCCATATTGTTCCAGAGCTTTATAGCTCCTTGCTTAAGCCTAACCTTCTTGATTTCTCACTGGATCATTAATTTTCCAAGCAAGAAAACTCTCTAAAAATATGGTTCTGACTCACATGCAAGGTCAGGTAGTGTGGACTTCACCGGGTAAATGCAGGTGATGCTGAAGACTGAAGCTCACCCTCCACACAGCTAACAAGGACAGCAATGGCATAGCCAAGAGAGTAGAGGCTGTCACTGGATCCCCGAATATTTCCAGGTTCAGTGTTTACATTAGGGACAAAGAAAGGTACTCTAGCTCCCTTCCAAAACGTGTCTGCTAACTGGTCTGAACGAAGGATCAAAGACACACAACAGGCAACACCCTGGCCTGGTGAGTTCAATGCAACATTGCAATAAAGAGCTGCAGGTCCATCGAGGAAGAGAAGAGACTCCTGCTCTTGGCACACCACCAAATCCTGTGACCTTCATTCTTGTAAATATTTCCATTAACACCAGTGCTCTCTGACCTCTGGTAATAAATCAGTGTTAGTCTTTGCCCTGCAAAATCATTATTGCTTACATATGTATGCTCACACAAAAAAGGCTGATAGATGAATCAATACATACCCAACCATGGGAATTCTTGCAAACAACACATTTTTGCTATTATTTCCTGCTAGCACTAATAACTGAAAAATTACTTTCAATGATAAAAAGATGTTTCCCTGTACTGATAATAGTCACCATTCACTTTATTTAACTATTTTTATCGTTACATGAATTTTCAGTTTTTCCCAGGTGAGATTTATCTTCTGGGTCCTTAAATGTATTCCATAGTTACATGTCACCATATAGCTCCCCAGCAATGGAATTCACATACACAAGCAGCACTGATTGCGCCGTCCAGGGTCTTTCTCATTTTAACTGTATCCCACTAATGTTGACGTTGTGTCAGCATTTTCACAGTTAGCTCAATCATGACCTATTTACAACTGACTGGCAGAAATTCTCTGAAGATTCAGAATTGAAGGGAAGAGCTTTAGGGTACAGTTAACTGTGAGAAGGACCAGTGAAATAAGGTAGCACTCTAAACTGTTTTGAGGGAGTACACAGTGTATGTATATTTGTGTAATTTACAGTTGCAGCCATTTTCTGATGTAGTTTTGTGCTTGGGATAGGATGTATAAACTTTGAAGTTTATGGAAAACTACAGTTTAAAGATTTTTAATATTTTAGTTGAGTATTTAAATATTCTGTGTACAGCTACAGTCCCTTGACTTTTATGGCCTAAGTAAATGAAGGTGGACTCACAGAAATTTAGACAACTTCTGAAAGCATTTTTCTAAATATCTGTTTGTAGGGAAAGGAAAGATTTAACTTCCTCAAGAGAACTTCTTTGATCAACAGAAATTATGTGGTTCAGAGGAAGGCCCGCAAGGCAGTGCGGCTGAAGCATTTTCCCTATAAGGGAAGAGGAGAGGCTGGGGGAGAGGTTAAGGGAGCTGGGCTGGGTCATCGTAGAGAAGGGATGGCTTCAGGGGCATCTAACAGCCCCCTAGCATCTACAAGGAGGCATCAAGAAGATGGAGCTGGACTCCTCACAGCAGTGCAGAGGGGAAGGGTGAGAGACAAAAGGTACAAGTCACAACAGGTTGAGGCTGGGTATAAGGAGAAACTGTTTCCTCATGAGGACAATGAAGCAGTGGAGTAGGTTGCCCTGAGAGGCTGTGCCATCTCCATCCTTGGAGGGTTTCAAGCCCTGACTGGTCCAAGCCTTGAGCAGCCTGGTCTGGCACCAGAGCTGGTCCTGCTTTGGGCAAAGGGTTGGACTAGAGACCTCCTGAGGTCCCTTACAACTTGAATGATTCTGTGATCCTTAGTGATCTTTCAAGATAATCAGTGATAGATTTTTTTTTTTCTCTCAAGTTGCCTTACTTTTCCCTGATTATCTATTTAATATTAATAATGCCTTGGAAGTTCTGCAGTCAGGGAAAAATACCCAATGTAAATACTGTAAGCAAGGTAATGCAAACAGGGTTCCAGTTACTGCTAGTTCGCCTGGCTCCACAGCCTAAGCAAAGCTGTAATTGTTATCATTTGAATGGTCCATCCAGTTGCTGCTAGAGTGGTTATCAGGAAAAGCAAACAAAGAGCTAAGTAGTTTATTTCTTCCAGGATTTGAGATACGCTAGCTGCCACTAGGAAAAATATCAAATCACTGTTAATCCTTGCAGTACGCCATGACAGTCAGCTCTTAACATTTTTTTCTCTTCCCTTTATTCTTCAAAGGCTGGCACACAGGTACTGAGGAGGAGGAACTTCTCCCAGACGCAAGCACAGCTCCACAAGTCCTGATCGTTAATCATCAGGGACATATCCATGAAAATAACAGCAATACTGCCTCTGATTTCAATGGACTTTGGATCAATCTTAGGATAAATTGGAGATTTATTCCTTATTCCATTTTACGCTAAGACCAATGGGGAAAAAGAAAATGTTCCCATGTGGGACAGCATTCTCACCAACTTTTTTCTTTCCCTTTTCTTGTTGATCTAACTGTGATATTTAAATCACCCTTAGACAAAACAATTTGTTATGACTTACAATGACATTGTTGGTTAATACTGTATTTTACAAATATTTCTGATGTGACACTGCTATCAAGCTATTATGGTAAACCACTTCGCTTAAGAAATCTGTCCTGACTGGCCTATGACTTATATCCTTGTTCAAAGACAGCATTTTAAGTGAACTTGGACTCTGACCAAGACTGTGGTCTTTAGATACTTCTGTAGGATGAGACCTTTTGCTATTTAGGCATTTTAATATGCCCCTGCCTGTGAAATCTAACGAGGTAGTCATAACTACTAATGCCTGCGTCTTTCCAGCCTCTCAAGAAGGAAGATTGCTCCCTTAAGGTTTTGTATAGCCAGCATTACAAGTAACCTCTGCTTAACTTACCTTTTTAGGAAGAGGAGTGAAACTTTCACAGGCGATACAAATAATGAAATTGCTCACATTAGGAGAAGTCACCAAGAAACATTTCTGTTACTGCTATTTGTTGTTCTGCTAACATAACCAGCAGGAAGACATAATTAGTGAATCATCAAAGTGTAATACAAACACATCTGTATGTGTTTTTCTTACTTATGACTGATAGAACAAATAAAAATTAGTTCTCTCCTAGAAGAGCTTCAAGGTCCCTGTTCAGAGCACTGCTTCTAGCACTGCCGGTGAGAGATTTGGATGACTGGGGAAGATTAAAACTATCCAAAAATGTCCCACACTGAGAATAACTGGAATAAAGATTGGCCTGAAAAGTTGCTTTATACTATGAGAACCATAGAGGGTGGAATGTTATTGTAAAGACCAGTTTTTCATAGCAACTAAAGACCTAGATGATTTACATCTTTGTGATCAGTTCTACTTTTGTGAAAATTTATTTGATCTTTCTCAGAAAACTTCTGCAGAATAACAGGCATATTTGACATCCATAATTCTTGATCAAGAATGTTTTTGGCCACATAAGGTGGCATTTATCTCACCTAAACGTGGCTCCAAATTTGAATCAGTCATTAAAGAAACATTCAACAGAGCGAAGTTCTCAGGAGACAATTTATCTGACCTCAGTGGTTTGTTTTTTTTTTTCTTTCCATCAGTTGTCAAGAAGTTCTGAAGGGATTAGCCCAGATTACTTGATGAGTATCATCAGCGTTGTCTTTTCAGGGGAAAAGGAAACATTCACAGAATTTTCTGTAGCGATGTTTATTAGATATCATTTATTTTTGTCTGAAACTCTGAACTTTTTTGTGACTTATTAATATCTCAAAGGACAACAGGATGTCCCAGAGTACTGCAGAATGATGTGGAATGGTACTAATGCTACAGAGTTACGTATAGCTGCCATTTGGAGTCTGATCTTCAAACACAGAGTGGGTTTTACATCATGTGCTGATGAGTACTTTGTGTCATTCCCACAGTATGTACGAAAAAATCTTACAGTTTTCTTTTTGGTGACTGTTAGCTGTATTTAAATAGCTCAAAACCTGCTCATCTATTTTGATATTAAAACTTCCAAATTATCTATTCCAAGTGTGTGAAAAAGTGCAGAGCACTTCGTGCAACATGCTGAGAATCACCTGCTGTAAATATGAATTTGTATTTTTCCATATGAATGGAACTATGAACATATTCCATTCCAGTTTTTTTAAAGATTAAAAAGACAAAAAAATTATTTTAATAAGAAGTCAAATTCGCACACTACGTCCAAACAAAATATGGTTTGTTTGTCCTTTTAAGAAATCACTGAATAAGCACATTTTGCCTTTTGCTCTACTGATTAAATTATTTTTTCATGGTCTTTTTAGCTTATGCCCAGATTGCATCACTTCAGAACATAGCTCTAATGAAATACAGTATTGTGAAAGTGTTCTACATAGCTGTCTGTAATACATTTCCTAAATAAAATCATAAATTAAAATCATAAGAGCAGACTGTGCATCAAAAGCCTTCTTTCTCCGTTCTTGGCATCTGTGGGACTTGGCTGGTATTCTGTTTTGCCAGTCAAACCAAGTAAGAGCTGGTATAATGTTCCTACTCAGTCTGACCAACATCTTTTGTGTATCCTTGGAGGTTTTTCTCATCACTCATAACTTAGAGTTGAACAGGGAAGAATTTTACTCTTTGCAGCCCTCAGACAGGGTGCAACACAGTGTTTGGATGAATAGTTCCCTTTAATAAAAAAGATCAGTGCAATTTTTTTCTTCTTATTCATATCTCCCACATGAAAGCAAGAGCTCACACTGTAACTTAATGCTGTTTCCGAGCATAAGAACTCCTCTCCCTAATCAAGGGATTTATCTTATTTATTCTTCCCTACAAACACAACTTGATGATAGGAAAGTTAAGGTTATATTGTGTCTTGTCAATATGTCAAATCTTAATTTACATTGCAGGGATTAAACAAGTAGCTAGATAGCAGAGAGTAGCCCATAGCCTATAAACACCCAAATTAATGCTCTTCAACAATTTTTTTAAATAAAAAAAAATAGCTAAGTGATAACCATTTTGTCTAAGTAGCCTCATAAAATGTAAGCTTACAGATATAATTAGTCAACTCAAATCACAATGATTTTAAAGTGTTCCCACTCCCTAATTTCCCCCCTCCCAGCCCCCCCCCCCCCACCCCCAAATTAATTCCCTCTGTTCTCAAACAGAATTGAGGAAAGTTCACTTCATTGCTGACCGTGGCAGTACATTACATGTTTCAGCTATGCATGTTGCTGATGGACTCAGTACCATACCCCTTCCTGAAACAAGGTGAACTCCCGCTGATCTTGTTGCAGTGACCTGATGGGCCAAACTGTCCTCTTCTGGATTCTGGATGTAAGTGAAAGATTTCATTCACTGACACTGGCATTGTTTAACAACATAGCATGAATTCATTGAGAAGTTTCTATGAAGCATGAATACTGAGGAAGGAGGCTGAAAGGGGTCAAATTTCAGCGCATTGTTGGCTCGTGTTGAGCTTCTAGTCCACCAGCACTCCCAAGTCCTTCTCCTCAGGGCTGCTTGCAATCCATTCTCCTCTCAGCCTGTATTTTTGCCTGGGATTGCCCAGACCGACGTGCAGGATCTTGCACTTGGCCTTGTTGAACTTCATTAGGTTTGCATGGGCTTTCAAGCTCATGAAGGTCCCTCTGGATGGCATCCCTCCCCGCCAGTGTGCCAACCGCATCACACAGCTTGGTGTCATTGGACAGCTTGCTGCGAGTGCACTCAATCCCACTGTTCATGTCACTGACAAAAATGTTTTGAATCTGATGTTCCCTGAGGAATGTCACTCGTCACTGGTCTCCACTTAGACATTGAGCCATTGACCACAATTCTTTGAGTGCGACCGTCAAGCCAATTCCTTATCCACCGTGTGGTGCATCCATCAAATCCATATTTTTCCAGTTTAGAGACAAAGATCTCTATTTTGACTAGATGAAAAAATGCTCAGAGCATGGTCAGAGCGTGCCATATTTGCCTGTAAATTCAAGAGGATCTAACCAGAGTCCAAGCAGTTACAACTGGTCAACCCTGTGTTCTGCCCTCTCAAAGTCCAATGTTTAGCTCTCTGTGCCCAGGCACAACTTAAAGTCTGTATAGTCCAGCAACTATACTGTTAGGGGAAGAGCAGGCAAAACCAGAAAAAGTATGAGATAGCTGGGATGCAGAAAAACTTGGCATTAGAAATGGCAATTCGATCACGAATAGTACAAGGAGGATCATGAAGGGAGTAAGGTGGGAATTGTTATAACTAATTTTTAAGATGGGCTATTCAGGAAATGTGGTCAGAATGGTGAACAAGGAATTAAACGGAGGACTCTGTTTTTTAAATTATTAAACAAAGTGGGCTACAATACTCATATGAAGAGCAGCTTATGACAGAAGTTATCAAATTAAAAAGACAAATTTTACAAAAAATAGCTTCTTAAAAGTATGTCAATCAATATACTTGTTAATGAAGAAAATGTCTTGTAAAAGTGAAGACACCTGCAAGTGGATTGGATGTTATAGTCTCTCTGGGCTTGACTCAGAAGCATAGTTAAACCAGATAAGTAGATAAATCTAGTCTAGTTGAATAACAGCACGCAACTTCGTACATGACACAGTGACAGCAAGTGACCCAGCTTCAAACCTATCTTTGCACTGGAAGGTTGGGAGTTCAATCCCCACCTGGGGTCAAGGCTCAGCCTTGGCCCCTGACATGAATTTAACTGAAATCTGTTCCTTCTTAAAGGAGCTAAAAAAGTCTTGTCAGTTAAAGTAAATAATGGAAGATCAAAGCTTGTTACCTTTCTGTACTGAGGTTGCAGAGGAAGACTGATTGTCATTTAGCATTATCTGACCTTTAGGTTGGATTTTCATACACAGTCTGATATCACTTCAGATAAAATGACACTTTAAATCCCTCCACTTAACAGCAAATTTGAACTTGAAAAGAATGTATTTTATAGGTATTTTACATGGAATTTAAATATATTCATACCTTTGTGTGGTGCACAAATCAGTAACTGGAAAAATTCCTCCCTCCTCTCCTTCCCGAGCTACTAGATATTTTTATTGCAGTAAATGTGGTATTTCTGTAATGTAAAGCTGTGTTCTGGCATGCACTTTGTTTCATTATCATTGTACAGCAAAAATGTCTCTTCCAACTTCTGTTTGAATCTTTGAGGCTCGAGAAAAGCTTTGGATTTCTGATCCAGTGATAAAACACATGTTTTGATGGGCAAAGAGTCATAAAAATACTTAACAATTTTGTAATTTCCCAGAGAGTTTAGAAGACTTTCAATGCAATATTCCCACCTAAAACACTGGAAACACATCTAGACTAAGCCATAGTATATTCTTCTTTTTTTTTGTCCACTTTTTGCCCACACCAGGATTCCTGCTACAGTTTAGCAGTGCATCTGAGAATTCACATCTAATTTAGATGGATTCCATGGCTTCCTTTTTGCTATTTCAGGAGGACTTCTGGCTGAGGCACTCATGGGCATCTCTGGAATGCCAGCTATCCTGTTTACGGAGTGCAAGGAAACACCTTGTCAACATACTAAATGTTAAAATAGTGCAGGTCCTTTGGTCTTGCACAACATAACAGACTTCACACTGCAAAAGTTAATGTAATTCCTTTGGGATAGCTCTGAGTACTAATCCTGGCTCCCAAGACAGTTCAAATACTTTGAAATTTAAAAGTACATCTGCTTTATAAGTTAGATAGCTAAGTGCATTAGGCTGCATGTGCTTCTACCTTCTATTCTGTCTACCTAATGAATCTTTCATTTGTTTCTGTGCAACATTGAAGACTTGGGAACTTTCTTGAAAGCCTTTCTTCCAGCATCAGAAGAGGTAAGAGCTTGAATCAACATAAGCAGAGATGTTACTGCATCTCTGCAGTTTACCATGAGTGGTAGGAAGGTCCTTTATTGGCAACATCAACTCTTACTCTAGGTGTATTATTAAAGTGTGAGCGCTGATCAGCTTAAATCAAACAGTGTAGAGCTATGTTGCTGAAATTATTACCAGGATATGTATGCAAAGGCAGTGAAGGTGCTTCCCCTCTGCCCTGCAGGAGGGAGCAGAGCAAAAGGGAGCCTAGTCCTTCCTCAGGGACCAACGTACACAACTCTGAACAGTGAGTTCTCAGCCTGGCCTTTTCCCTCAGAGTACTCCATCTGAGCAGCATAAGCTGTTCGCTCAGTGTTGATACACTTGAAGATTTTAGTAATCACTTATCAGTTCTACTGTCTTGAAAAGTGCAATGATTTTTTTTTCTTTTTCCCTAGTGTCTCTTATTTTAAAAAAACTTATTTTCACTACCTCTCAATTGAGGGTCTTTCCAGGCTAGCTGAAACTCTTCCCTTTATCACCTAGCTTAATACTCCACAGAGAACTCTTCTTGGCTGCCACATTTTGAATTATTTCATGTGCAACAGCATATTCATATACAATATTGCTCAAAATCTTGAAAATGTTTAATGAACGCTGTTAAATGAATTGGCCTATGTACACCCTGCTAGGTTCTTGGCGATAGAGAAAGCAAACGAGTGAAATAATATGGAAAAGAAAATCTCCTAAGCACAGATAATGGAAGCCAGCTTCAATATATTCAATAGCAAAAAGCTTGGTTTCACGCTGTACTTGCCTAGCCAAAAACTTTGTTTATAAGCGTGCCTGCAGCACTTCAGGGTTTGTGATCTTGAGCTAGATCTGAGCTCCTTAGTACGAGAAAAACAGCACAAAAATCCTAAAGAAAAACTGTAGTTTTTCCTCTTGATTATTATAACATTTTAAAGTTGTCAGGTAATTGAAAAATACATCTTAATATTTCAGCATTAAAAAAACCATAAAAATACACACCCCAAACACAATGGGGGTATCTGTACTGCAAAGTATATGTGTATCACATAATATCTTTGATCAAGCTAATTCCTGGAATATATTTAAAAGTCTATCCTTAATGTAACATATAGATTCATAGAATCATAGAATGGTTTGAGTTGGAAGGGATCTTTAAAGGTCATCTAGTCCAACTCTGTCTAGTCTCTCCTTCCCCTGCAAGGAGCAGGGCATCTTCAAGTAAATCAGGTTGCTCAGAACCTCATCCAACCTGGTCTTGATGTCTCCAGGGATGGGGCACCTAGCACCTCTTTGGGCAACCTGTTCCAGTGCTTCACCGTAGTGGATGGGAATATGAGCAAAGTATCAAAGTGAGCAGGATCTGAGTACAATGGACAAAGTGAGAGCACGTGCTGAGGAGCAACAGTACGATGGAGAAAGTAAGGAGTACTTGATGAAGAACAATGGTACAATGCCAGCCGGGAGCATGGACAGCACGTGAACAGTAACCAAATTGGCTAACCATGATATGACAGTGAATTGGACAGTAGTGGGGTAGTAGAGCTCATGCAAATAGCTGCTCTATAGGGATAGAAATCGTAAGGGAATGAGCATCTGGGTAAAAAGAATAAAGCACTGCTTGCAAAAAAAACTTTGTCTCACTTGCACCATGAGTGAGTCCGTGCTGTAATATGCCACACTTCACCACCCTCACTGTAAAATTTTTTTTCCTTATATCTAGTCTAAATATATCCTCTTTTAGTTTAAAATGATTACCCCTTGATTAGAGGTGCTCCAGCCTTCTAATCATCTTCATGGCCCTCCTCTAGACCTGCTCCAACAGGTTCACATCCTTCTTATGTTGGGGGCTCCAGGGCTGGACACAGTATTCCAAGTGAGGTCTCACCAGAGTGTAGTAGAGGGGCAGAATCACCTCCCTTGACCTGCTGGGCACACTTCTTTTGATGCAGCCCAGGATGCAGTTGACCTTGTGGGCTGTCAGCACACATTGATGGCTCATCTCCAGCTTTTTATCCACCAGTAGCCCCAAGTCCTTCTCCTCAGGGCTTCTC
Source organism: Chlamydotis macqueenii (assembly GCF_036417535.1). Lineage (NCBI taxonomy): Eukaryota > Metazoa > Chordata > Aves > Otidiformes > Otididae > Chlamydotis > Chlamydotis macqueenii. The sequence continues at coordinate 138,428,703 of NC_141556.1, forward strand.
TCAATCCATTCTCTACTCAGTCTGTATTTGTATTTGGGATTGCCCCAACCCACGTACAAGTCCTTGCACTTGGCCTGGTTGAACTTCATGAGGATCTCACAGGCCCACTTCTCCAGCCTGTCAAGGTCCCTCTGAATGGCATCTCTCCCTCCAGTGTGTTGACCGCACTGCTCATCTTAGTGTCATCTTCAAACTTGCTGAGGGTGCACTCAATCCTATTGTCTACATAATTGATGAAGATATTAAACAGTACTGGTCCTAGAACACACCCTTGAGGGACACAACTTGTCACTGACCTCTATCTGGATATTGAGTTGTTGACCATTACCTTCTGGATGTTACCATCCAACCAATTCCTCATCCATCAAACAGTTCACCCATTGAATCCACATCTCTCCAATATAGAGAGAAGGATATTGTGAGGGGCCGTTTCAAAGGCCTGACAGAAGTTGACATCCATAGCTCTTCCCTTGTCCACTGATGTAGTCCCGCCATCATAGAAGGTCACCTGGTTGGTCAGCCTTGGTGAAGGCTGGCTGTCTTGAATCACTTCCCTGTCCTTCAAGCGCCTGAGCATAGCTTCTAGGAGCATATGCTCAATGATCTTCCCAGGACCAGAGGTGAGACTGACAGGTCGGTAGTTCCCAGGGTCCTCCTCTTTACCCTATTTAAAAATAGGTACAATGTTTCCCTTTTTCCAGTCAGCAGGGACTTCACCTGACTTCCATGACTTTTCAAATATCATGGAAAGTGGCTTGGCGACTACATAAGCCATCTATTTTATTAAATAATAGAACATATTTTGTCATTTATTACTGTTATTATTTTTTACTTCTAACCAGATAGTTGAATAATCTTGAAAGGAAAACTCATATCTTTCCCAGGTTTTGCTTTTCTGGCTTACTAGAATAAAACACAATAAACAAATGTGTTTTAAAAACTGATCCATATTTCCCCTTCTTTTCTCAAAAAACACTGCTATAGTTTAATGAGAATAAAATTAGATCCATTCTGCAAAAATCATATACACATGCTTAATGTTCTGCACATGACTAGTTTCAATGAAGTTAATGGATTTTACTTGTTATCAAAGGTAAAGTGGGAATTCATTATACAAGAATAGTTAGAGGAAATAAAATTTAAACCACACTGTCTAGAAGTAATGGGCTTGCTAGAAATCAGCTATTTTATTGTAATGTTATGGTTGAACAATTAAATTAAAAACAAGACCCAGAATCCACAGGAAAACAAATTTGATGACTCAGATCTTCAGCTAGTGCAAACTCATACAGATTAAAGGAAGTCAAAGATGTAGTGTTTGCACCACGTGACTCTTTCGTGAAATATTTCTATAGCAAAATAAACCAATCTTTCCACTTTCTTGAATATCTTGAAATTAGTGTATGGTTGCAGTACCATGACATTCCATTATTTTTCCCTAATTTTTACATCCAGGTGATAAACAGTAGAATTACTTGACCTGGAGCCCATGCATGCCTTGAGTATTTATTTTGCATGCCATTTACTAATCTTATCTCAAAGACATTATTCTAATACACAAAATTCTAAGTGACTCCAAACACCAACATTCATTTTCAAAAGACTTTTAAATATGTTACTTTTCTTCACATTAGAAATCTTTTAATTTCTCAACAGAATTAATCTGATCTTAAAGCTCCAGAGATTTTAAATTCACGGACAGTGAGAAATATGGTCTTGAAAGCTTTCAAATTACCTAGAAAGGTATACTTTCATAAATAATTTTCCTTCATACTTGCCAATGAACCCTGCCTATGTCCCACCAAATCTACATGCTTGAAGGTGGCATATTATGAGATGCTTAGTGGATTCATGTCCCCATCCAATTTCTGTGAGAATCTTTCTTTTTTTTTTTCCTTCAAAAATATGAAAAAGCATGTCAATATATTTGACTATGTACAAATAATTCCTGGTAACAATATAGACTAATAATACTGCCTTTCTGAAAATGAAATCTTTAAGCATTTTACTAAAAATATTACTCACCTCATTTGGTTCATCTGTAGTGATTTTAGGATAAAATGCAAAATATTGATAGCTTCTAACATTATGAACTCAGGTGAAAGCTCATAGCATGGAGTTATATTACAGACAGAGGGTTATCAGAAATATTTCGCTTTGAAGTATGTTGTGTGGCTACCACCTCTGGAACTCAGGTGTATACAGTATGGACAGATATGTGTGTGAGTGCACACAGTTATGTGCAGACTCCAAACCTCAGCCAGATACTGTCATTGTTGGTTATGGAGAATGTTTGTGAATCAAACACTTAGAATAACCACTCTTTCTGAGGTTGACCTCAGCATAAAATGCAAAGATTGATTTTCAGAGTGTTAACGCTTCTTTAGAGAAAAGCTGCAGCATATGGAAAAAGTAAAATGATTTATAAAGAACGTGCGTATTTAGTCAACCTGGACATTGCCAAAGATTAGGGATCTTTGATGGCTGTTGTTTGCTCAGTAATTGATAAGAAATCAAAGTAAGCTCTGTCAGAGGAATGAGAGACAACATGCAACATAGATCCTGTGTGGTAGTAAGAGTACTCCACTGTTGTAGCTCTGTGAGGAGCGACGGAAGGAAAGGACGTGTCTCACCCAGATGACATAAGGTTAAATTTTCTGCATCCCTTATATGAGTATTTCTGGAAAAGCGGGACATCTTCCTCTATCTCTCTCTCCAAAATGACAATCATATAACTGTGGTACTTATTGCTCCTAAAAGTAGCAATAGTTGTCCATAAGAACAGATCCCAAAAACCCCACTAATGTCTTCACTTGGTATGGTGATGAGTAGACAGGGTAGGTCATAGAAAGCTACTTCAGTTAGAAGCTTTGCGTCCAAGCAGACATCTAGAAAAAGAGAGTGTTTCCATAGACATATCCTTTATTTGGTGGTCATTTGAAGGTCATTTTTGAAGTCGTTTTTTAGTACTCTCAGCAAATACAAATTACATCATATCTGGTCTGGTAATTGAGAATCGTATTGCATGTTTAGAGAGGTTCTATAATTTAAACACTGGAGCAAAGACTTCCAATGGATGAATTATTTCTCTGTGATCCATCTAGCCATTAATAAAAAAATCTACATAATGATTAATAGTAATAACAGCAACATTATCCTGTATTTTATCTGTTGAGTATGCAAACTAAGCTTTTTTTTATATGGCTTTTTTTTCTTTTTTTATGCTTATATACATGAAATCAAGTGAACAGAGTACGTAATAGTTAGTCCCTTATGTATACAGCTAAGCTTACTCTTTGTAGTCATATTTATACTTTTGACAACTGGAGAAGTCTTTCTTTACTTTCTTTACTGAACACCACTGTACACTAATTGTCTACCCAGTATTCTTTCTTTTATTTTTTTTTTTTGACCATATGGAAAAGAAGTCTACATAAACATACTGCTTGATTTGTTTAAGAGAAATTACCAGGTGCAGGCCACACAGGACTTTGTAACTGAGGCATCACAGTGTTGAAACTGTCTACATACTGTACGGCTTGTCTTTTTCACCTTGGCTGATGCCAATTCTCCCACTTCAAAAAGACACTGGAACCTTTCTCCCAGAAAGATTAGAGGTCCATCCTCTTTAACCTTTCACTAGGTCCTTTGCATGCCAGTTAGGAGGCAGTTAATGTTCATGCTTGATAGCTTGAAGACCTTTCCTGATCTATGTTCCAGCGAACTCAACATTTACTTGGATATCACATAATGGCTATTGAAAATCTGCAGAGTTCATGTCCTTTAAATTTAATTTCTGTGAGGATTAATATAAAATTCATATTCAGCACTGTGATTCATTTGATGTTACTGCTTCTCTCCTCACTTTATCTGTTGTAGCTTAGTCGAAGCACTCATGAAACAGCAGGAAAAAGAGACATTTGGCTTATGTGACAGACTTCGTGTCCTGTATCTATGCTACCTGTGATCTGGGTGTAAAGCGGATTTGAGGATTTTCTGGAGATGTGGATTAAGCCTGCCCCACCAGTGAAATCCATCCAATGCCTGGGAAGATGGGCAGGCAGGCAAGCAGCTGGTGCTGGAGCTATCTAAGCTGGTTTCAGAGTTAGGTTGAGCAGGACGAGGCAGAACACGAATGTTTAACCTATGAGCACAGATTATATAATCACATTTTTAAATTTAATGCCACAGTAGTCATCAGCAAAATACCACGCCATTTAGGATCATTAACTTTTAAATGACTTCTTGCTTGGAATAAATTATGAGAAAGTTTGATCTCACATGCCTACCTTAATTTGAATAGATTTTTCTTTGCCTTTAAAGAAATTACCACTTGAAAAAGCTTCCGTCAGGAGTGTGGAATGCATGCCAGTTTAGCAGAAACCAAAGGAAATAAAAACCACATCTATCTGCATGTCGTAGGAGTTTGGCACTGAACACAATAGTATCACTCCTGAGTGGTTAGTCACAAGGGTATCCAGCTGTAAAAAAAAAAAAAAAAGTTCAGATTTGGCTTTAAGTCAAGGCCTACTGTTTTTCAGCAGGACTGGAAATGTACAAAGCATAAAATATTTTTGATGGTGCCAGGAAGGGTTTAATTTCCACAGAACTCAGCACTATGTGTATGAGGACCCCCTCCTTGCCAAGTTTTGAGAGAAGATGCAGTTGTGCAGACTAACAGTCTCGATGTTTGCAAAAGGTAAAAAAATGTAATAGGCTTCAACAACCAATGGGAATACTCCTATTTTTACTTTGCATTACTCCTCTAGCATGAGATGAGAATATGCTCAAATAAAGCGTTATTGGAAGCAATATTCTCTCCATGAAAGAGGTTGTTACTGTGAAGCAGGAAAAATTTTCCCTAAAGCAAGGAAAAAATCCACATTTTGTTCGTGCTTTTTACATATTTTTCTCCTTTTTATTATGCATCCTCCTAAGAATACAGAATAGGTTGCTATCAGCTTCATTTCTGTTTGTTTTCAAAGCTAGTAATAATCTTCCTGAAAAAGCTTACTGCTTTGTTTTTCTAGACTAGTTTATTGGAAAGGTACAAAAGAACTCCCTATGCATGTATTTCCAAGAGACAGTGAAAGTTTTATTATTCTTGTTGCTACTGTTCTTTTTAAATGGACAGATATATTTCTAAAACTAAAAATAAATCAGCTCTTGGTCCAGTCTTTTCGAGAATGTTTTGACTAAGAGAGAAAACCACTAAATAAAAGCGTGCCTGAACAGCTCATATGTTTGGATATAAACTCTTACACTCCAATGAAGTGTATAATCTTTCTCTGTCCTCTGTTCTCTCTTTAGTCAAAAGCTTTCTATTGAGGCTTCCAAACATACACTGCTAGCTGGCTAGCTCGTTCCTACTTTATGACTTGATAACTCCACTTCTCAATAACTGCCATGTGTCCTCCTTCGGTAGATCAGTTTGTTCCTAGCTCTGTCCGCTCCAATGTTCATCCCTGCAACAATTCTGTAAAATAAATAATGGGATATGAAGTCCCTTGGCGCTCTTTCTTACATTTTCTAAATTTACTGTCAGATTTGGTACTAGTAATTCAAAAACTTTATCTTATTCTTTATTTCTGCTTTTAATGATGATATTTATATATCAAATATATAAATATTTCTCCCTTTTAATGAAGTCTTGCTTTACTTTGACCTTGCTTGTGAGAAAGAACTGTCTACAAATGTACAGGTCATTTAAATGTATTCATATGAGACCTTATTCTGCAAATATTGTTTGCCCGATGGCCACCTAGCTGTCTGACATTTAAATGGGAACAAATTCTTTAGAAAATGATGTTTTCAGAAGGACACTGTAAAGGACAGCTGACGAATGCAAAGTACATGAAAACAGAGATTGACTGAAAACTGACTGTATTTTAGACTTATAGACTTTTTTCGTTTGTTTCTGCCCTAGTCTTTCTTTGTGCTTTGTCCCTTTCTAACATCTAGCTTAGCAAAAGAAAAAAGAGACACCAACTCAGCTTATACACTGTCACAACATGAAACTCATGTATTAAATGTGATTATAAGTTTCTATAGCCCAGTGCAAATTTATTCATTGTTCTGATCATGTACGCTAATGTCTGCTCTTGATAACTGAGTGAGCTTGAAAGCCACTTAAATTTTCCACTTCTGAGACATGAATTTCCCACAATCTGTAACTGTCATGTGCTTGGCTGAAGCAAGAGAAGTACTCAGGCAGGAATTCAGTGGGGCAGCAGTAGCTTACAGCATGTAGAATAGCTGAGATTTTGAACCAAGTTGGGAACAACTGTACAGCCCCGAGGCTGTGACAAATAAAGTTGAGCCCTGTAACAGTCCCCAAGACTTGCTGGGATGTCTTGAGGCTCAGTGCAGTCTTGCTGTGCGAGCCCTTACCTAATTTTTCAGGCAGATTTGGCAGCACAGTGAGCTGTGCTGCATTATGATGCAAATTTGAGATTTACCTTTTCTGTTTATCTTATGACAATGTGTTACATTTATCCTGACATACTCCAAATCGATGCATTTCAGAACAGGTAGACACCATCTCTTCTCAGCTAATGACATCACATTGAACTTACTTGTACATAACAGACTGTGAGAAAATAAGAATTTGCGAGGAGTTACTTGATAAAAGCAGCTGAAGGATCAAGGGCAGAAGGACTTATCTATGAAGATATCTAAATAATGTTATTAATAATAATGAGGGAGCACAATGAAACTGAATGGTAGAAAGAGAGACTAGGTAAACATAATGGAGGAAAATAAGGAATCAGAAAATATTAAATAGGTTATATATAAGGAATTTCCATACTAATAGAATCTTCTTGCCTAATACTAAGAAGTCTAAGTGTTTACCTCCAAAGAGATTTACTAAAAGTGCTGCTGAAAAATGAAAAGAAAAGATGGAAAATATTTGAGACATATGATAGGGATATGCCAAAGTGGCATGGGCTCAGCTAAACATACATCTTTTCTATTTCTATCATTCATAGTCCAAATTGGAGTTGTGCTAACCTCTTTCTTTCTCACCATGCCAATAGTTTTTATTTCTTTCCTGCCATTAGTTTCTTGCAGATTACTTTTATCTCCAGATGTTACCTCTACCGATATGTCTCTTAGGCTTCTCTTTCTCTTACATCTATGTTCCCTGTGTCAACAAAGGTATTATTGCAGTTTTTACACCAGCTTTATGATTATTGCTCAACGGAAGCTTTTGTGAGGTAACAAGCCCTGTACGAATTCATGCTTTTTGAAGCACTTTTTACTAGAAAGCCGTTGTGTCCTAAATAAGTGAGTACATTCATGATATAGAGATGTGCACTGAACATTTTAAGAAAGCCTCTTCCTCTCTTCTAATGCCTTTCTACAGATTCATCTCTCTAGGCCACAAAACTACAGGTTTTTTTTTTTTTGTTTCTACATCTACTTTATTATCTTTTTGCTTCTTTTGGTCTCCCTATTTCTTTCTTCCAGTTAGTTTTTGCCTTCTGCAATACTACTAAGCAAGGTGTGGTGCATTGCACCATTTAGCCAGAAACCAGTTTCAGATTATAGTGATAATTGAAGTCAAGCACTATGCTTGCTCTTGTTGCCAGGCAGAATATGTGATATCAACTATACACAAGGAACATCTTATTTTCCCACTGCAGCCCACACAATGAGCTATCATGGGAGGAAGGTCAAAAGGAAAGCTAGAAGGTGTCCTTGAGCTTCTTCATCAGGCAGTTGTTGCTATCTTCCTGTGAATAGCTTCTTCCTAACTCCTTATCTATTTGAGCCCGGTCTATAATGATTTATTTTCAAATGGTTTTCTCACTTGAAAAATTTCTGTGAGAATGAATTGATGGCAAGATAGCTTTAGTATCTTCTGAAGATCACGCACATCACAGATTTCCAGTGAAACCCTCAAAATCTCAAAGTAGTTTTAAAATCTCCCCCAAAATACTCAACTCTCTACTTGGCAAAGGAGGAGGTATGCAAGTGATATTTGTGCATGTATTTACAGGAATATAAAACATTTACTAATTTCAACATATATTAAGACATTAGGAAGAGGGAAAAATAAATCTAAGAAAAATCATACTGGCTTTGCTACGTGAAATAAACTTTTGCTTTTCTTTACTAACTGTGACTAAAGATCTTTTTAAGCTCATGATGTTATGCTGGCTAGTAGAAGTGGGTGATAGATTAAAATGTTTTAGATAGGAGTCAGGTTGTCTTCTGTCTTAATCTTAACCTATTTAAAATGTAAAAGTTTCAAAGACTCAAAGAAAAAACAAATAACCTGTACTATTGCCAGAAAAAAAACTCACTGAATCTTTCCAAAGCTCGGAAAACTATATGTTTTTTAATTGTTTCTATTTTTCACTTGTCCTTTAACATACATTTCTGAAAGTAATAGATGAGATGTTGTTATTGGACCACAGCTTAATAGTCATAGCTTTTGGTTTCCTGTAATAAGAAAAAAAAAAGATTTTTTTATTTTTTTTAATAAAGAGATACTATTTCTGAAAGGTTAAAATATGATGTTGGGAAAGAGTTCTTCCTCAGAAGCTTTTATTAAGTTCTCATAACTTTATTTTTCAAAAAGATAATATACACTTTTCATTGTTTCTTTGATATTAGAACCATGAGGAATCAATGACATTGCTGGGGATATAGTGTTAAATAGAAAGTAGTACTTGCCTTTTTCAGGCATTTTGAAGAGTGAGCCTCAGCAGAATAGTGCAACAGGTACCAGGCTCCTACAGAATGATCATCATCCTGAATTTGGTTGAAATATTTATCAAAACCCGCAGTGTTTCCATGGCTGTAAAGGTGGGGCCAGATTAGGTCTCATTGCAAGTTGAATCCATACAAATGGTTTTATATTCCCTCTCTTAATTCCCCATCATAATCCCTTTCTGAAGCACAAACTTGTCAGGTTGATGAGCTCTGCAAATAAGAAAAATCTTCTTACATGAGCTTTTATTCATTTGGGTTAACCTCTTCTTATTGCAATAACCTGAAACAAATGACAGATTGATAGGAATATGAAATGCTTTTTTTAATGAACAGTCGCAACTTAGCACAATCTAGACCTTCAGGCTACTGACATACAAATCCCTTTTATATTGTCTGAACTACTACAGTGGATTTGTGACTGTTAATTGATTGCTGCAGACTAATATCCTAGGTTGCAATGTGGTCAGACTCAGATTTTATGACTGAGAAGTCCATTATGTGTCACCACACCAGTTCCTCTTGTCTGTGCTTTTTTTCCAGTCACAGAAGGGGTTGACATCTTTTGGGTACTAAAATGTCAATGCGTGTATGTGATGTCTTCTGTTGCCAAAAAACCCATACTTCATCTGAGTTTCTTGTTTACTGAGATTTACTTAATCCAACTAGCTAATTTGCCTTTAGCTCATTTGTCTTAAGCAGTGGAGTACTGCAATGTAAATTGGGAAAAGTAAGTTCCCTGGGGTTTTTTTTACTGACTGGAACTTGGAAGTCATTCTCGTTTGGAATAAAAGCATATCCTCCCTAATACATCTTTAGATATCTCAAGTCACATCTCATGGTGCTATTTGGAACGCATAGAGATTCAAATACAGTGTTTAATCTGACAAACATAGCACTATTACTTGAGTGCTTTTGATTGCTATCACTTGTAAGTCAGGCCTAACACACACTGGGTCTGCATCCATATTGGCTGCTCTGGAAAACTGTAACAAAATAATCAGACCTATTCTGTGAATAGCAAAGTGATTATATAATTAAAGTTAACATACATACATCTTTTCCATGGTTGCAGTAAATGGAAGGAGAAAGAACAAACACCTTTCATGGCTGATGCAGCTGCATGGTTCTTCCTATTCAGAAAGAAATGCATAATCTAACTTCTAAATTCACTCTGTAGTCAGACTAAAAGGGAAGCCACAAAAACCAGACAGATAAAATGTTCTCCTCTAGAAGTGAACCTCAGATATACTCCTCTGAAGAGGGATGGATTAAAACTTCTTGAAACTCTAGAAATAAGGGTCAGAGCTTGTTTCATGATCTGTATTTTGTAGTGAAAATTTCAGTCAGTTTGTAGAGTGTCTGAAATAGGTACAGCTGAATTACTGCAGGTCTGATGTCATGAACTGAAAACAGCATACTCAGCTGACAGCAATATACCTCCTGTCCAAAACGGGTTTGCTAGGATCCTGGGTGTATTTCAAGAACAAAAAAATCCCAACAAGCCAAAAACCAAACAGAAACTATGGGATTGCTCCCAATTTATTTGTATTCAATCTAAATTAAGTGGAACATGCAAAGAAGAGGAGAAATGTGTTACATATGTTCTGTGGGATGTGTAGCATTAGCAGCAGGAAAATGTGTCTGTACTATCAGACTTAAGTAATTTGTTTGTGGGTGAGGATTATGTCTAAAATACAAGAGATGTAAGGTTTCCAAGGTCTTGGGTTTTTGTTAATCCTCTTTCTCATCTAGTAACATGACACTTTTTGAGACAAATGGCCATTTTCTGGAAGGAACTACCATCAATGGGGCTGCAGTGATGATTTATCTTAACATTAGAGCTCCCCACAACACAATCTGCCACTTTAGAGTGTCTCTTTCACAATGCCTTCCCTTGCATTAAAAAGTAGAACTTGTGTTAAAATTCACCAATTAAACATGTAATTAACAATGGGAATTTCATTTTCCTGGCACTCTGAAAGAGTAAATGGAAAAAATTTGCCTCCTAGATTTGGATGAATGTTTCTAGCATTGCTTGAATTTTTCTGAGGGACACAGATATTTAAACATTATGAGAAGAGACCTTTGTGAAAAGAAAGTGGTTTTTTTTTTTTTTTCTCTTGGACTGTCTAGTGTTCTTTTCAGTGATAGAAATATTGATATGTACCTGAAATAAATATTTCCTTTGGTGAAAAGGAAGAAATTGTCTCATTTTCTTTTCCTTGGTACAAGTATTGACGTGTACCTGAAGCAAATACTTCCTTTGGTGAAAAGGAATAACTCACGACCAAAATTCTTAATTCTGGATGTGATTCCTGATTTTAAGTATTTGCTTAACTTTAAGCATGCAAATATGAATTCTGAAGACTTAATGCTGGCAATTCAACTTCTTTTTAAACTGAGGCGTGTATTTTGATGTGTAATTCATTGGTTCTGGGCTGAAGTACGCAGATCATAAAACAGCGTTAATTCCTAAAGGTGTCCAAACATCTGTTGTCTATATGTCAATAGAATTCCTAACAATCTGAATTCTAAAAAAAAAAAAAAAAGGTACAAAAAGCTACCTGAATGTTCAAATCACTTGAAAAGGGAACTTTGCATCTAGGCATATAAGTATACAATCATGACCTCTGGAGCTTTGTTTCTCTCAACATCACCCCCTACTTTACTACCATTCACGTCTCTTCTCTGTAGTAGGGAAAGATTTCCCAATAGATGACAAGTAATTGCCATTGCTGATGAGGTGATGTGGCAGGTGATTTATGTTGCAGAATAATCAGATGCATATTTCCCACATCCAGAGCCTAATTAGTTTTCATTGATGGATAAATAAAATCTCTGGGCTTCTGAAATCTCACTTAGGAGAGTGCAATGATATTTCTGGTCTTAGTGTCAAACTAATGACACCTTTTTCAGGTGACGTTATTAGAAAATGGGAAATACATTTTTTTAAGTAGGTACTGAAAGATGCTATCCTAGGTTTAGGCAATTTAAACATTTGGTTTCATTCTGTGGGAAAACTCACCTATTTTCCTTTTCTCCTATTGTTGAAGAATGACATGGTCTCAATTATGCTTTATTTACAAAACTCAATTTCTAGAGATCAAAACTACAATCTGAGAGAAATATGTCTTCAGTTTTTCCTTTGGATGGAATGGCTTTATCAACACACAGGATTTCTTGTAAAATACAACCTAGAGAGAATATAAAAACAGAAAGCTTAATGTTTTTGTACGTGTTCCATCTGGTTGATGTATTCCCAGCAGAGTGACTTAACTACTTCATTGCTGTAACCTATATGCTAATTCCGATAGTAGAAATTTTACACTTTTGAAAAGTGAAATGGGAAAATTTAGAGTGATGATGCTGACATTTGGTACTGAAAACCAAAGGAAAAAAAATCTGTCCTGTCTAGAGCCATTGCCAATTTGACATTTTACAAAGCCAATTGGATATTTGACAGGAAAACAGTGAGTAATTCTACATTTTACTGTGTGTTGGAGTTCGTTGTGTTCAGTCTGTTCCTGCAGTGCTTGACTGTTCATTTCTTCTTCATCAATATGAAACTGTTTATAACTAATTTGCCTGGAGATTTATATTTTAAGTTGATTAAATCTATTCATTACACACTTTAGGGACTTAATTCAGTGATCTGCTGTAATTGCTCCTTATGGACTTTTGGGAATCCTCAGATAAATTAAATTGTCCTAGCTCTACTGGCTTAAATGAAAATATGATAATTTACAGCTGAAGATCTGAACCCCAACAATTGTTAACTTTACCAAATGAAGACCAAAATCACTAAGAAAATAGCTATTGCTGTCAAAACTAGGTCTGAAAAAAAAAATAGCTGGCATCTGCAGTCATTTAAGGTTTCTCATTTCACATGCATTTATTTAAGAGTTTGGAGGGAACATATATACATACCATAAAGACAGAAAAGTTATACTAAAGAGGTTAAAACAATTTGCTAGTTATTCGTATTCTTAGATGGTACATTCCTGTCTTCTGTGTCTTCATTTCCATTAATAATGTAGCTTAGCTAATCATGTCTGTATTTCTTGACCAATACCTTAATTTTGTTTTCTGCTGCTTTGTTGTTTCTCATTTTCTTAAAATAGTAGTAATTTGAAATGTAAATATGTGGCCTGTTTCTAGTGTATGAAAAACTAGACCAAGTGAGATGAAGCTGATCAAGTATGCAAACATATTCTACTTCCAAATAAAGTAGAACTTGATTTTATGGCACGTAGGTTAAATATTGTTGTGCCATTAAAAGCAATCTGTAAGATTTTCTTTCCATACTTATCTTTCATCACACCAACCCACAGTATTCCTGGAGAGCCAGACAGAAAATTAAACTGGAGTCCTGAACATGTGATTTAATAACGGCTGGTTTTCTTAGCAATGAAAACCTAATTTGTTAGGTCATATATATGTAATCCAAAGCAGCCAAGAACACTAATACAGTAACATTTTGATTTGATATCACAGTGTAAATGGGAAATCAGATATTTGTTACCTTGTTGCAAGCTTGTTATAAATATCACAGCATAAAATAATGGAATTAAAGTTTTACTTGTATACTTTAGAATTTTACTTTCTATTCATCACCATAGTTTCTGATATGTTCTCAGGGAAACAGAAGGAACATCAGAATATTTAGAAAAGTAGTTTTTATGCTGAAGATGTTATTATACTTGGAAAGTGTACTTTCTCTTGCAAGATACATATATCACTACATGGAGCTTTTTCAAACCTTTGGTTATTTGCTACAGGCCTTCATAAGATAACTGGCCCCAAGACAAGGCCTCACTCTATGTCATGGCACAACAATATTTCGTAAGGAACTGCCTGTGTATTAAGCTTTAGTGCCAATCAGTGAGCTGATTCGTACGTTACTACATTCTGGAGTTTCTTTAGTCCTGCTGGGTTTTGTATAAATATGCCTGGTTTTGACCTGATAATGGATAACCTAGAAACAGCTTGCATGCTCCCTGAAATCCACAGATAGCTACATGGTGGGGCACTGATGTTGCCAGGTGTTCTGTCAAGCCTCTGACATGCTGCATATCTCCTTGCTGTCCGTGGGCTTGGGCTTTTGTCTAGGATGAGGAAAAATACGCACTGAGGCCTTGAACATCTCCTGACTTTGTCAGACAAATGCCTGGACACCCAGGCTGAGCTGCTGGGAGTAAGGCAGGGGCATCTGCCACATGTATGACACAGAACTCGTGCACTGTGGGAAGGTGATATGAGGTGGATGGATGAATGGGCACTGGCTCAGAGAGTATGACAGAAAGATGGATATACCATGGTAGGAAAGGATGAAATACAATTACATTCTGAGAGAAGTGGGGAGGAAGAATTTTTAGCTTTATTTTGTAATACAGGCCTATTTTAACCATTTCACTCTGAAGATTTCACAAGCACTGAAGATTGATGCAAAATGTTCTTTATCAAAATCCTTCACTAAAGCTATGGTGAAGGCTGTCTTGTACTCAACATTTTTGAGGCAACTCATTTGGTGAGTAAAATAGAAAATAAGCATAATAACACCAACAGCAACAAAAATTTAGAAATGTATAAAAATAATTTAATTCAAAACCCTTTTTGACCATTCTTACTTTCTTTAGCAGAAAGAAAACAGAGAAACAAATCAATATTGGAGTAGGGATAGATACTTTGGTTGTACATTAAATTGATGTCATTTAATAGGTAACCTAACTAAGGACAGTGACTCCAATAATGTCCCTGCTGTTAAATAAAACACGCTGGGGACTGAGTCTTGGTCCTAAAGTCAAATAGTACAAATTATTTTATGTCATGCTGCTTAGTTCTTCCTCTCCAAAGCAGATTAGGCTCTTGGTTTTTTCTGGACCCTATATGATGTGTGTACCTAAAATGCTTTTATTTTCCATGTGCTTTTTGCGTTTGTAATATCTGAAATAATAAGAGGGTTAAATAGCTGTTTATCAGAGTGGCATTTTTTTTTTTTTTGGAGTAGGAAGCACAGCATGTGTCACAAAACTAAGGTGCAGTAAAATGTTGTTTGAAAGAAAGCCTTTCTAGGATAGTATCGTAGGGGTTTTGGAGGGCAGGAGGACTAAATTTAAAGCACAGCTGTCGAAAGAAGAAAACTTTGTAGGAGTAATTCCAGAAAGAGCCAATATGTAAAATAAAGGGGAAAGGTTGCTCCTGGGCTCTCTTTTGCTTAGCAGTGTAGACATACCTAATAAAACAATTTGTTAAGTAAAACAGTGAGTAGGATTCATTTCACCTAATCAGATAGGAAATAGTTCTCTAGAACTGTTATATCAACGAAGGAAAACCTTTTGGAATACATAATAGAAATCACCCTCACACACAGAGCTAAAATAAGTCAGATAAATCATGCCTTACAAATAAGGGTTTCTCTCACTTTGCTTTCAAGTCAGCTAGATTTAAAGCTTAGATCTAGGCAACTATACTGTAGATGCCTAAAACAAGGTTAGATGAATCCTACTATACTAGAGAAATGTATCAGAATCTTTCCTTCCATAGCATCAGTTTACACTACTGTGTGGATTATTTTTCTCCTTCATATCATGGGTTATCACTACTTCAAGTAGCACGGAGCAAAGTGACTACCAGAGAAAGTATTAAATGTTCATTTCCATTTACAGTAGCCCACCATTACCTCAAAGAGCACGACTTGTACATCAGTTGTTGCCTCCACCCATTGGCTTACCAACTGGCAAGGTCTCCCTGTATTCTGAGCAGAGGATATGCTTCAGCATAATGCAAAATAAATTGACCAAGATGAAAAAAAAAAAAAAAAAAGAACAGAAATACCACACATATAAAAATTATTTAAACTAAAAATGTCATCTTTGGGTCAATAGCTGAGGGAGAACAGATGAAATTTGGCCTGCACAAATGAGCATCCCTCCATGTTGCAAAACTGGAGTTTTCACCTCCATGTCTGAACCCTCGTTCCCCAGGAACAGTAATGATAGCAGTGTATTTACCATGTGTTTTAGTAAGTGTTCCTTTTCACTCCTGCTCATCAAACCACTGAACAGGTACGCAACAGACCTGTCCACCACCTAAATGAAGGACAATCACTGTGTTATGTACAGGGGAAGCATGCAAAGTCCTCACCAAGGAGGGTAACTGATGTACCCTCATCTACCCTTAAGCCATCTGTTCCACTTTAGCAGCTACCTACCTATTCTGCTGATTTGCAGGCCTCCTGCGTAATCCTAAAAACTTCCAGAAACACTTCCATGGTCATGAAAAATAAAAAAGTTTTACTGAAAATTTTAAACTTGCAATGATTGGTTTGCAAATTACATTGTGATTATTTGCTATTACTGACTTTGTCTCACTGATGCCATTGGGTACTAGTGGTCCAATACAACTGCTTTTTATGGATATCCTTTGAATTAACAGACCATGGCCTCTTCCCTACTGTGACATTTGAGTGTAGTCTCACCTCTAAGAGACTACAATTCCACCTCACAAGGCATTGATCCTCTTTTGTTTGTGCTGCAAAAGACAGGATTGCTCTCAGTCATCTACATGAGCTCAGCTGGAAACCTTAGTAATGAGACAATCAGTGAATGTCAGTTAATGCCTGCCTCATGCACACAAGTGCCTTGGGAAGGAAGACACTTCAGGAAGAGAAGTTCCTGCAGCAGATAATCTGTGTGAAGGTGCTTCTGAATGCATGTTCCCTGACCCATTAAATATGTATGAACATACACTGTCTATGTAAGACTTGAACTGAAATGTAGGTTCAATAAGGTTATTTGAGCATCCTGCTGTTCAGAACTCAACATTCTCTGTCCATTGCATCCTCTGACAGATGCCTCTAAATTTTCTGCTGATTTTGTATATTTTAGGTAGCTTTATATTAACTAGTCATAGAAGCTTAGCTATCTATACAAACCCGTATGTTAATAGAGGGTGGCCTTGTTCACATTATGATGGACTATTAATCTGACTTTAACAGTGCTCATGTTCAGCTCTTATGTTGAATTTAGATGAACTTCATATGTCTCCAGTTTTGCATTGCGGTTTGTTTATTTATTTTGTTTAATAACTGGATTTTATTCCTATAACAGATATTTAGGATTTGTTGAGGGACAGGAGACTCACTTTATAAGTGAGAAGAATATCAGATGTAAGAGATGAACTGGTTGTTATATCTGTAACTGGGTTTTTTTTTGTCCTCTTGTTTACAAAATAAATAAGTGGAGATTAGATGATTTCTACAGAGCTGTATGCTTTAAGCCTGTGGAATATTAATGAGATGTATAAAACTGTTTGTTTTCTTGCTCTATATCAATTCCTGAAGCAATAAATATTTCCTGACAGCAACAGAGAAGATCCTGCAGCAAGCTATCTCAAAAGATTGGTGATAAGCATCTTTAGTTAGAATGTGTACTTATATGTTTAGTTATTATATTTATAGACTATTCAATATAATTTGCTGGGTTGATGTGGACATGGTTTACAATATAAATTATTCATACTCAACTGATGCAAAAAATCTTTTTATTGTCTCAAAACACATTAAAATCTGGCTAGTTTACAAGAAACTACTTTCAAATTACCTCCTAATGTTAACAATTTCCAGGTCCACTGGATGTCCAAATGTCCAGATTGCTCATAGCCCACACTCTGGACAGCAATGGAGATACAGAAGAATAACTTTCTCCTGACCAAACAAAGATTAATATTTTATACAATGAATATTTTTCATTCCAAGTCTTCCCTTTAAAACACAGATATTAGTAAGAAATTATTTAAAAAAAAATTATCCCTTTTAGTGTATTCTTAAAAATTAGTAGAGATTACATGAATGTTTTGGCAAATACCATCACATCACATCATCAAAGAGATATGTACCTTTATTGTTGGGTCTATACACAGTCTGAGTGATTCTTTGAACTTTTTACTCTCCCGTAATTTCTCGTCTAGAGAATGAGATTAATTAAAGTGCCAAACCACGTAAGCCAGATGATTTTTTGGCTGTGGTGATCCAGTCATTCAAATTCCATCTGCACTTCTGTAATTCCTTATAGCTTGTGCCTGAGCACAGAATCCTGGCAAATGTTTCACTAAGTACATAAATCGGCAGTAATGTTGTTTTCTATGTGGTGTTGTACCTGTGCTCAGACTCTTCCATGAATCTTTGGACCTTCTGCAGAGTGGCCCTGCTGATGCTGGAGATTCACTAAGTTTCACAAGGCAACTAGCTCTTCTGAAAATTGTGTTCCACAGAAGTCAAGCAAACTTCAGAATATAATATGCTTTAACGGTGAAATTGTAACTGTGTGGGACATGGCTATGCGACAAACAAATCCTAGGCTCTGAAGCATTACAAGAGTAAAAATAACAGGACATTTGCAGACTCTCCAGCCTCAAAATGAATGTAAAATTCACTGTTTTGATTCATCACTTCTGTAGCTACAGCTGGGAGTGTTGAGGAAGAAAGGACATTAAAAAGAGGAAAGAAAAGAAGGTAAAAGACATAAGAAAATAAAGGTCTAATAAAAATGAAGGAAGCAATGGTGAAAGTAAGCAGAAAAGAACAATAAACCCACAGGAGTTGTATATTGACTGTTTGTAGACAAATACAGAAGAAAATGAGGCATCCTGGCCTACTTTTTTTTTTTTTTATGAAAACATCCTGGTGTTTTGTTCAGCCTGGAAAAGAGAAGGCTCTAGGGAGACCTTATAGCGATTTTCCAGTATCTAAAGGGGGCTTATAAGAAAGATGGGGAGAAACACTTTGGCAGGACCTGTTGTGATAGGATGAGGGGTAATGGTTTTAAAATGAAAGGAGGTAGATTCAGACTAGATATAAGGAAGAAATTTTTTACATTGAGGGTGGTCAAACACAGGAACAGGTTGCCCAAAGAGGTGGTGGATGCCCCATCCCTGGAAACATTCAAGGCCAGGTTGGACGGGGCTCTGAGCAACCTGATCTTGTTGAAGATGTCCCTACTCCTTGCAGGGGGGTTGGACTAGATGACCTTTAAAGGTCCCTTCCAATTCTAACTATTCTATGATGTGTGAATTGAAGATACAAGCAAACTAAGACGTGAGGAAGGGGCATGAACAAATCTTCTTTGTGGTGCCATGATCCACCCCGTACACAAGATTTGTAGTTAATGCTGATATTTAAACTGCTCTCCCTATGGCAGAATTGCTGCACAAATACTTCCAATTTGTAGCAAGTCTGTAACCAAGACAGTATTTTCTGCAAATAGCCAAGATGCAGAAGATGGAAGGAGTTTACAGAAACAAGAAAAAAGATGCAATTTGTAAATTGTCGAGATAGGAAACCTAAAGTTCGCAGCTTGCCCCATTTTCATAAAAATATTAATTGTAGAGTCCTTATTCAGGTTTCTTGTGTTGATTCTCTGTGAGAACTTTTTTTTTCCCACAGCATGTCTTCAGCTAGAGCAACCCATTCATGCTATCAATTCTATCAGCGAGGCATTCCTACAATAATTTTAGCTCACTGACAGCGTACTTACAAAAAATGTAGATTTATAGACAGGTCTGTTGCAAAAACAAGGAGATAAGCAAACAAACTATCAAGCACACAGCAACTCTTTAACTATCGTAGTACTCTGTGAGGAAAGTAGTTACCATTGCCCACACTTCAGGGAGAGTACATTAGGAAAATGCTCGACAATTAAGTGACTTTCTCAGAGGTGAAGATGGAGTAAACTTTATCAAATCAATACATAAAAATCAAGAAACTTTGGCTTCCAAATTCATTTTCCAGTTACAAAATGAGATAAATCCAGTGTCTTGTGTAGATCACCACATGAATAGATATTTTATATTTATTACTGAGAGACATTCAAAAGTTCAATACTATCTTTCCAGCAAAATGGCAGAATATAATCAGTTTCCATAACTGCTTTAATATGTTCTAGAAACAGAAGGCTTAGTCTTCAAAGGTGAAAATAAACTAACTGTAGCCTGAACAGCTACAGTTGTGACTGTAGGTTCACAGGGGTGACATAGGTTCACAGAAAAACAAACTGTGATTTAACAGCCTTGTCTGATCTTGTGTGAAAGAGCTACAGTATTTGGATATGTCTGGGCAAGATGTCACCTTATAATTATGCATGAGAAACCCACATATTTCAGCTTAATCTATGCAGCACTAATACCTCCTTTTACAATGTTTAGATTTTTCACTGCATTAAAATGTTCCTTTCTGGAGGTAAAACAGAAAAATATAAATGCTTTTTATCATAGACAAAGTAATGGTACGTGCTTAGTTCCAGCTGTTTTGAGTCATGAGGGTTCTCTGAATCAAGGGGTAAAGAGGTAAACAGGGCCTTAGAAGACGAAACACCTAAATGAACACAACAGAAACTTTAGTCTATGATCCTGTAACATGCCTAAGTTATGTACAGATTTTGTAGCATTTGAAAAAGCTGTCACTTTCAGGAAGGAAATAAATGTGCTTTCCCCCCCACTTCAGGACTCTGTAGCACTTGCAGATGGTAACATAAAAAGTGGAAATCTAATAATGTTCTGACTTGAGATACTCTGTAACTTTGCTGCAACATATTTTATCCTGGCAAGATAAACTGTTTATGGCCACTGGTATTTATATTGGAGTATATAATGCAGTTACACTCATCACTGATTCGAAGCTACCCAAGAGTTGGGGACAGCAGTCTCTCATCATGCGAGACAGGTGACTCATTTGCCAAAGATGTGGGATGAGATTTCATGGGTGAAACATCAGATGTGAGAAATGGTGTCAGAAAGAGACAGTGAGATATCTGTAGCTGTGCATTGGTTATACTGTGATAAGAAAATATCCAACTTATTAAAGAAAGATTAGCAATACTGCTAATACTTGCTGCAGAATCATATTACATCTGCGGGTGGAAAATATTCACAGCAGGGTAAGAGGTTCAACCAGTATTCCACGGATCTTCACAACTGTGGAAAGGACGAGCGAGAATTTAATTTATAAACTCCAGTGATAGGATGTTTACTCACAGATGCAAACAGATATACCAACTATTATTTCTTCTAGGATAATTGAATCAGGTTGTGTTAGCGAAGAGTTAGAAGGATGTGCACGCTTGCAGAGCTACACACCTGTGCTCAAACCCATTCATTAATCTTTGGATTAACTAATAAAATAAGTAAAATACAAATGAGCAAAAGTAAAGAAAAATTTTTACACTAAAGACAAATGACAGACCAAGAGGCATATATGCCTCATATCTATTTCCATTCTTTGATTAATAGTCTATGAAAGCTTGATTCAAATAAAACGTAAAAATGAAATTCTATTGACTTATATTATAGGAGGTCAAACAAGGATCATCACAGTGATTCATTCCATCTTTCCAATCTGTAATTTTATTAAATTTCTTGTAGAAGTTTGGAAAGCTCCAGTTTCTTTGAAAGCATCTAATCTTTAAAGAAAAATGAAATATCATATGAATGCATTTATTTTAATTTTATTCATATTTGACTGTTAAGTGGTTAGGAGCAAAATGAAATGGTTATCATACAATTAATAGTCATTAAATATAATTATATTTATATATTTCTATATTAATTACATATAGACATTGTATTAAATGACTATTAACTGATGCTCAAATTTTATGGCGACTCCCAACCGAAAGCAAGAGTACTTACATAATACTTTTGCTATGTAGAAGGCTATAACCTTCTTTTCTATACCTTTTGATCGCATCAAGAAATCTTTCAAAGATGCCACCATAACCCTAATTTGCCTAATTCTAGTGCCCTTCCTCTTCCTCCTCTCTACCTGTATCCTTAAACCTAAATTTATTTCCCTATAATTTTCTTTTCTTATATTTCATATATTGTGATTTTTCAATTGCATCCATTTCTGTCTTTCTATGAAACTTCTGATCACCTAACAGCAAATGTATAGCAGTATGCATTATATGAGGGTAATTCACACCTTATTTAGGGCTTTGTCATCACTGTATGTAAAATGAACACATCATCATGACCCCTTCCTGCTTCCTTCCCTCATTCTCTATGATAAATTATACAGAGAAGTGTATTACATTTATGAAAAGTGGGTAAGGAATTTCATTCTCTGATGTACATGCACTTCCAGGGATGTGAACCAAAATGTATTTTTAATTGTACTCAGTGGACTGGAAAATAAATTTAAGGGAAAATAAATTTAAGCTGATGTATTATATTTGATTCCTAATGTTGTTAACTGTGTATTTCAGAAACAGCAAGAGCTTTTGTGGAAGAAGTTATCCTTATTTAGGATGTATTGTTCTGTTCAGTAAAAACTGCACTCACTGTTAGGCCAGTTTTGCTTTTTATCCTCTACTGATCTTTCTTTACACAGTGATCTCAGATTCTCAGATTTTCCCTCTTTGTTCGTAAATTGCTAAACCTACTACTCATGTTTACTTCTTCATTTAGATACTTTTTTTTTTGTTGCTACAGTAAAGTAGAAGTGTTAGATTATACAACTGTGGTATTCAGATAATTAATGGAGGGGTATTGATTCGTACTCAGTGCTTTTAGACTGATAACTGCTACATTAGATATTTATTGAAAAAGTGAGACGTGTCTATAATATAATAGGAATAAAAATGTCATATATCCTTCAAAATCCATTAAGAAAAGATCTATGGTTGAAATAGAAGTGAAAAAAAAATTACCAGTATAAAGAATTATAAAAATCCCCAATGTAAAGAATAATACCTTATTATAATAGGAAATGTTATTTCCTGTTCAAGGGAACAATAGGCATGCTTTTATTATGATGGAATACAGAATATAGAATTTAAAAATGCAATTTTTATAGAAATGCTGTACAGTTACAATGAGGAGAACTCATCCTAAATACCCTGCTGGGCCTGAGTCTTTAAGGCTTAGAAGAGCATCCAAAGCCACTTGTATCAACAGCAGTAAGACTCCAGTCCAAGCTGCAGCCAAAGTAGGTCCAGCCTTGAAAGACAATGAAAAACTAAATAGTCAACATTGATCAGAATTTAACACGTGGTAACAGAGAGTCAGATCTCCAACAAAATGAACAGATAAGAACAGAGTTCAAAACTACAGGTTCTCGGGAAATGTCTACATTCTATGGCAAATCTCTTATCAGTGACTACTAGGATCCTTCTGAAGTATCTTCTTCAAAGAGGAGGAGTAGGAACTTACCAATTTACTGAAAACATGATTTGTTTATCCTGTTAATGACATAGCTGGATCACATACGCAAGATTTGGCCCACGACAATTTAGCCTTGAGTTATGACTTGCTAAACATCTAATTTACTTGTCAAATTGTGAGCATGTCAGAACTGGTACTTTCTCCTCTATAAACAGTCACATACAAAGTTCTAGCTGGGAGTTATGTCTGCACAGAACACAAATAACAAAGTACAAATTCATTACTCTTATCAGCAAAAGCTAATTCAACAACAAATTGTGTCCTACAGGGTGAAAAACAGTGTCATCATGGAAGAGAGGTCTGAAAAGGTACATTTCAATAATCTTTTCATATTCAAATTAGCAAATCTACTATTTAATTCATTAACTATATATATTACACATGACCCCACAATAAACTGGGGAACAATATTCTATTGATTTAATATTTTCTTTATATTTAAGACATAAATGCTATATATATCTTCCATTAAGTACCTTACAATTTTTAAACTAGCATATTCCAAGTTTTATTATAGTACTGCTACATTAACAAAACCTAAATATTCTTTGTGTTAAAAGTAAATTATTAAACCCTTATTTATGACAGAATATTCTGGTGGATTGGGTCTTAGCCCTGTTAGCTCCAAACTCTTTCCTTACTTATCTAGAGAAAACTACTAAAAAGAAGACATTTTTATACAGGCAGTAGTTAAAGTGTCCCTTATAATGAATTCAGAAGTTAAAGGCTGAAAGTGCTATTGTTTCATTAATAACTAATTAATAATCGTTAGAGATCTTGAACAGCTGCTATATTATGCTTTTTATCATTCCCCCGAACGGTAGCTTTTTTTCTTTATCTTCAGCTTTGCTGAGAATACTCTAGGAATTCTTAACAATTTTTGGATTTTACACTATTTTCTGAGGTTGAGATAACAGTTCTTTCTTTTAATGTTTGATTAAATAATGAAACTGATGACTTGGATGTCATGGCAAAGCTATAATTTTATTGGTACTTGTTTGCAGAAAATTTTAAGCCTCAAACTTTAAAATGTTTGATGGAATCAAATTCATTAGACATAACTAAACAAACCAGAGTCTGTCCAGTATTTGATGCAATAATATTTTCGTGAAGAAAAATGACAAGGAGCCTGTAGGTGTATTCAATCATTAGGAGCTATGCTTATAGATCTCATCTGAAAATAACTGCTTCACTGCTGTGAATCATTGGACATTTACTTACTCCATTCATGGACTTTGTTTTGTTTTTTTTTTTTTTAAATTAGGTTCTTCTAATGCATGACATTTCCCTATCATTACCCATGCAGTGACAAGTTCTAAATTTAATTTATTAATATAAAAAAAATCTGAAAGACAGAGAAACAGCTTCAGCCTAGCAGACATAAACAGAAAAGTTATTAAACTGCCCATTGTATTTGATATGTGAAAAGATGGAATTAGAAATAAAAGGTGTTTTTGTGGTTCTAAACTTAATGTTACCCCAGGGGAAACCACTTGGCAAGTTCATGCTGCAGGAAGCAATAGAAAGCAAAATGTATAAGACTGACATCATTTGACCTTGAAGACATAAACACATATCACATTAGTGCACTTATAGATAATACGTTGATTGATGGTAAAGAGGGTTTTTAACTGCTATTATGCTATCCAGTTGAGTCAAGATATGATTATGTGATTCCCTAAACCAAAGTTTCATACTCTTACATAACATAAATAAAGAATATATTGAAGTTGAAAAATATATTGAGTTGAAAAATAGGGTTGAAAATAATTATGTTATTTCACTGGGATGGTACATTTCAGTCATGTTCAGTCCAAAACCCATCAAAATAAAGGAAATGTTTTACACTTATTTCCATTAACTTTGGATCAAGTTCATTTAGGAATCTGAGAGGTAATCAAAATAAGCAATCTGAAGCTGAAAATGATACAGTGGATATATCTATAAATTCACCATTTAGTTGAAGTATCAATTTTAAATCAGAAAGTATGAAACAAAATTAATCCACTACTACCAGATTTCGACTAAGCCCAGGGGACATGAAAAATTTATGGAAGAAGCAAAAACATCCAGAGAATGTTATTTAGTAACACTTTTTTAAATATCAAAAGTCACTATAGAAAGTAAAGTTATATATTAATATAACTTGGTATTAAATACACAAATATTAAATATACAATCATACTGTAACCAAAATACTTATCAGATTAACTGTCATCTATAATCCTTCTATGCTTTTATCTTCGGATTCAGAGGTCTTACAAAAAAAGTACACTGGAGATTTAAAATGGAATCTGAGGATAAACCACAACTTGGGTCTAAGAAGCTTTGAATATCTTGAGATGCATCAGTCAGATTAGTGAGGTAATTTATCTGACATGACAGAAAGTACTTGGTACTGACTCAAAATTATATGGTGCTCTAAAGAGAAAAAAAAAAAAAGTATATTTTAAAAGAAAAATTAAGACATTACAGAGTACTGATAAATTGTCTGCAGGCACAGTTTTCATAAGATTTCTACTCTTCATGACCGATCAGAAGAAGTTTGAATGTAAAAAAAACCCCTGAATTATTCATCAAAACCAAACTTTTTATCACTTTGAAGCTTGTTCAACTTAAGTTTTATCTATTTCCCATTTCTAATACTGTCTACAGAACTCAATGCAAGAATAAAATTTCTTTAAGATCAACCATTCCATCTGGTCCAGCTTATATTAGTCCCTACTATGGTTATTCTTAGATTTCCTGTTTGTCTACTGTACCCATACACACATCTGCAACAGGAGGAGAATTATACAAAAGAGTGTGTTTGAGAGAATTATAAAAGAGAGTGCGTTTGCGAGAATTATACAAGAGAGTGCATTTGCGTGTGCAATGCATTATGTGGTGTATAAATATCAAAGTAAACTTCTTCATTACCTTTACAGCTTTTTGAAAGACAGGAGATAGATAGGTACAAATACTCAGGAGACTGAATTTAAAATCTTTTAGCCTATCTCACAATTACCATTGCCAGAGGCAACACCTTCAAAGCATTTCTAGTCTTTATAACAAGAAAACATTTTCTCTAAATTTTTAAAAATGCACTCATTGAATATTATGTTTGCCATATTTACTTACTAAACTATTCATTGAAAACAATTTATAACAGATAATAGAATTCTGAGGAAGTTCTAGACAAAATGTTTTGTCCTTAGAGTATATTGATTTTTCAAAATTAAAATTTCCATGGAAACCAAAGCGAAATTCAAAGGCATAGAACAGAATTTCTCATGAAAACAAGAATAAAAGGGATGGTAAGGCAAGATAAGGGAAATTGTTTAGAGCAAAGGAACACTGCACACAGTTTTGGAGAACTGAATTAAAGTTTTGATCTGATTTTCAGGTATGCTATATATTTTGATTTCTGAAAAGAAAAAAAAAATCACCCTTCTAAACGATACTGCTTTGCTCAGTGTAGAATGGGAATATTTGAAATGTCTAATTTTTTCCTAGTGGCAAAAGTTTGTTCATTTCATAAGAGTTCTATATATATTGTAAAACATTCAGAGCAATATTTGCCCAAGGCTGTCTGCAATATATGCCTTTCATCATTCAGTGTTCATAAAGAGGAATGCAACTTTCAGAAATAGATATAAATTCCCTTCAAATATCAGGATACTAAATAATTAAATCTGCACAGAATTTAGTGTATGAATAAATATCCTATGTGATAATTTTTTTTGTTATTCTCTCTTAAGAACAGTTATACTAGCATACTTGCATACATAAAAAAATATTGTTAGACTTGTAAACAACAGAAACAATTTAATTTAACTTGACATTATAAAAAAATCCTGAACATGCATAACCTCTACCTTTCCTCTAAATGGAAAGCCATTATCATAGCTTCTTCATATTGCAACCGCACTTAATTCTTGGATTTTCATCTTGACCACTAATAGATGTGAATGCTGAAATAATATATGGCTGTGTCAACAAAAGTGTATTTATAGACAAGCAATTAAAGGGCATGTGATAAAAATTGTAATTTCTAATAGAAATGATAATATGGTTTTGGGACACAGTTTACAGTACACGGCAAGTACATGAAGCTCAAAGTGTGTATCTATAGTCCAGGAGGAAAGAATGAACTACTGTATGGTTTAACTTTTCAATTTTTTTTTTTTTAATATACCTGTGTGATAAGCATGGTTGGAAATACAGTAGTTAAACTGTTTCACAATTACACATTTTGGCATTTCACCTCTTTTTAGACACGTGCATTGTCTGCACCTGAGCCGCAAAGACTTTTAGAGTACAACTAACCTGACCTATTCTAGACGTCTTAGGATAAAATGATTTTTACCCTTTATTTGGCTTGATTAAAACAAGTCAAACTAACAAAGTTGAGTAATACATCTGTAGATCACAAACTCATTGGTGACTATTCTCACATTAATCCCATTCTTGACACTATTCTTGGGTTTCTATGCGTGCATGTGTTGTTAATGTATATATGAATGTGGATAGGGGGACAGTGACTTTTCCTAGTAGAAACTGATTTATCTGTCAGTCATGACATCATCACTATAGCAGGTAAAAATCTGATAGCAATGTGTAATTCTTGATGGAGATGAATTTATCTATTTTCCAGTCAACTAGGCAGGGCCACTTTGGTCCCATCATATTATTGAGATAACGCCTGCACCTGGTACCAATCAATCAGGATTATGTGGACTCATCTATCCTATGCAAGAGCACAGTGTGTTGGTTACTGGTTATCATGTGAATAACAGCCCAAATTGACTTTATATCCAATGTGAAAATAGTAATTCCTTTCTGTACTGATTTGCCTCAAGAGTGACTCTAGTACTGAGAATTTTTTGACCTCAATATTTTTTTTTAAGAAGTTAAAAGTAATTATTCTAAATTCAAAGATTTATTTGCTTATACAATTTATATTAAAAAAACCCTTAAATATCTGAATAAGTACTTTAAATAAAGGATCTCCTATAGTAAACCTAGCATTCAAATAGAAAATGAATACGTAAGATATTATTTTATAATATTTAGTGTTTATTCATACTTTTTAAACAGTGAGCAACCTAAAAGGCAAATTAATCATGGAACATCTATTTTTATTTTATTTCACTTTGCTCAGTAAAACAACAACTAATTATCATGACTCAGGAAAACTAACTCAAGACAGCTCAGTAGTCAGTATGATGCTGGCCTTTGTTCTTCATCCTCAACATTCTTCTACTTTTCTACTTCAACACATCTGGCAGTTTACTCTAGATCTTTTTTACTACATCATGTGTCATAGTTTAGCCCTGCTCAGGACCAAGCTATGCAGTCTCTCACTAACTCCCCCCACCCCCTGAAGGAACGGGGGAGAGATAATATAACAAAAAGGCTCAAGGTGTGAGATAAGGACAGGGAGAGATCCTTAAAGTTACCGTTATGGACAAGACTTGTGGAAAACTATTTGTTCAAAGCAAGATAATGAGAATGAGAACAAAAACAACTTACTCCCACCCCTTCCCTCTTCCCGAGCATAACTTCATTTCAATTATCTGCACCTCCTCCCTCCCCCGCCCCAAGCAGCACAGGGGAGGAATAGGGAATGGGGGTTAAGGTCAGTTAATCACACGTCACTTTCTGCTGCTCCTTCCTCCTCGGGGAAAGAACTCACACATTCCTCCCCTGCTCCAGTGTGGGGTCCCTCCCATGGGCTACAGTCCTTCACAAAGTGCTCCGATGTGAGTTGTTTTTCCATGGGGTGCAGTCCCTCTGGAACAGGTGCCCTAGCAGGCCCTCCATGGACCACAGCCTCCTTTAGGCATTCGCCTGCCCCAGTGTGGGGTCCTTCACGGGCTGCAGATGGATCTCTGCTCCTCCGTGGGCCTCCATGGGCTGCAGGGGGACAGCCGGCTTCACCATGGGCTGCACCACAAGCTGCAGGGGAATCTCTGCCAGGAGCAACATTACTGCTCCCCCTCCTTCTTCACTGACCTTGGCTTCTGCAGCCATTCCTTTCTCAAGAACTTCTTCACAACCAGCTGAGGCAGATGCCTCTCAGGTTCTCTTCACATCGTCTCTATCTTCTCTCCACTTCTTGCAGCCAGGCTGGGCTGAGTCAGGCCCAGGCAGCTGCCTGGTGGGAGGCCAGAGGGTGAGGCCTGCAAGGCCCACAAGGCTCGCGCCTCCCCCTCTCTGCCCCCCACTTCTGCTTCTTCACATATTTATTTTTTTTTTCTGTTTTTCCCCTTCTTAAATACATTATTGCAGAGGTGTTATTACTGAACACTCTGCTACCAATTGTCTTGGCCCAGGCCAGAGGTGGGTCTGCCCTAGACCTGACCAAGTCCACCGGACAAAGGGGAAACTTCTAGCAGCTTCTTCAGAAGCTGCTACCATAGCACACCCTCCCCCCCAAAAAAAAAAAACCAACACAGGATGCTATTGCTTTTTTTTGCTGACTAAATAGATGCCTAGCGTTGTGTTCTTTCTCAGCTCATAGTTATGGCTAGTGAGACTAGCTAGTACACCAGAAGATAACCCTTGTGCTGGAATTTGTTAGTCTTGTCATTTGACGCACCTTCCAGACAAGTATCATTCAACGTAATCAATGAGAAAGAAAAAATTTTAAGATCTTGGACTTGGGTGATATTCATTCAGGACCTCAAGTTGACTCTGACTGCTATCAGACTTGAAGCTTTTCAGGCTTAGGAGAATACCATTTTGGCCTGAATAATGAATTTTTTTAAATATGCTTTTACTGTAATTACCTTTATCATTTGATCGGAGTACAGTTCTAATGGTCTTTAGTGTCAATCTGAAACTGTGTTAACTTAGGGGAATAAGATATATTTTTAAAACAAAATCAGTAGTAGTCAGTGGCTTGTCTGAGCCAAAGCAGTATCAAAGGGTGTAGTGGCAGTAATGGAGCTGGCAGTGGTGAAAGGTGAGAACTGAATACTTAAGGAAGTTAAAGGTGACTAAAGCTGGTACTGATTAAAGTTACTAGAAACTTTAAAAGTAGCCGGAAGAAGGAACATTTCTTGGTCCTTACTTGTTTAGGGCCAGCTTACATACTGAAAACTTAACATGACTAACAATTTCAAGCAAGGAGTTAAGTGTAAAAACCTCACTTTTTGCTGGGAAAAAAAAAAAAATCCCGTTCCCTTTTTAGATATGTTTCTAGATCTTCAGATTTCTGTTTCTTTGCAAGTAAAAGTGAATGTCTTCTTTAAAGCTGAGGATTTTTTTTTACTTTATTTTAAGGTGATATCTCTTAATAGGCCATCAAAGTTTAGCTTTCATCTTCAAAGGAAAGAATTAATGGGTAGTGCACATAAGAAATAGTGAAATATGGGCATCGGTCCATGTGCTTGCATATGTACCTTAAGTTTCAATTAATTGCGTCATTGTTGTTACTAAACACCTCTTTTTAAGTTAATTAAAATATATATAAAAGAGCCCAGACAGTAGTAAGCAGCAGCAGAGGTAAGAGTAGGTATGGTTCCCTACATATTTCAGTCACCATGTTTGCAGTAAGACTATGGAACATGCATGTTGGAGGATGAAAATGCTGTCATAAAATTGCATATAATTCCATATAGACAAGTCAAATTTATAAGGGAAATAGCATTCTCTGGGAAGTTCATATGAAGAAGAAATATATTGTCTTGAAAAAGAATGCCAGCAACACACTAACTCTACACCATTGTATTGCCGTGGAAAGTGTAATAAGATTCTGAAAGAAAATGGCTTGCATGGGAAATTCCTATACTGGTTCCATAAATATTACAAATTCAGTATGGTCTTAACTTCTAATATAATGCCAGTAGCAAAATCTAAGCATATAACATGCCTCACTTTAATTTCAAATTTCTATTTAAAGGTTTGTATTAAATATAAATTTTATTTTAATCGTATTTATAAGTCAGTCAAACTGTATGATGACACCTAAGCAGTATGAAAGTGAGAGAACTGTAAACAAGAGCAGAATTTGATCACTTAAATTTGAGGGCAGAGATTCTTTAGATATTCTATGCTGCTTTTGTCTTTACAGCCACATTTAGCTGTATTAGACGAAGATGAAATTACTCTAAACACTTCTATTTTCCTTTGGTATGAAAGTGTATCAACCTTGCTTTAATTTTCTGATACTATAAATGACTAGACATCCTGGAGTGTTCCAGCGAGCCAGGCTCCAGATTTTGACCTTAGATATTATACCTGTGAGCAATAACTCATGACCTAGTTACCTAAGGAATTTTATAAGGAATAAGAATGATGGTTTATTGAGTAAGCAACATTCTATGGGTGGAAACTATTTGGAAACAAAGCTGAAGTAGTCTGGAGAATCTTATATAAAATACTAATAAAATAATAGACCTTGTGATGTACGTGAGTAAATGGATTACTGTTATTACCATGTTCACTGAACTGAACAAAAAATCTGGGAAAAACCTGTTGGCCATCTTCCATATACATTTGATAGCTACATTATTCAGATGATATTATTTTTCTCCTTGCCATAGAAAGGTTCTATTTTAATTGTTGCTGAGTGCACTCACTGTCTTAGATGACAACATGGAGAACACAAAAATGAATGAAAAGTAGATAGTCTCAAAAATTAGGAATGTATATGAACAGAAGGGAAAAGAAAAGAATATAAAGAGGAAAGATTTTATTGGCCGGAAAGGGGAAGATGTCAACAATGAGAGGGAAAATGCTTGACTTACAGTAATTTTGAAATAGGATTTAATAAAATGGAGAGGCAAAACATAGCGATTCATATATTCCTAAATGATTTGTAGCTTTTTCTAGTGCACAAATGCTAAGCAGTCTATTGGGAAATACTTTATTCACAAGCTAGTCTGGAAGACTCTGCTCTATAAAAACAGACTTTATTTTAAAAATGTAGTTGCCTGAAATTAAGTTTTGAATTGCAAATAAATCTTAAGAAGTGCCAGGAATCCAAAATATTATTGAAGTCATTATGAGATGTGTATTCAGCAGATTTTTCCTAACTTGTGGACTTAAGACACTGACTTTAAAGACAAGCCTGAAATATTTGGCTGAAGGATTTTCTCTCCTTAACTATACTATAAAACTGGAGGAGATGAGATTTTCTGAGGTTAGTAGAAACCTATCATTGAGAGGTGTATGCATTGTCAATAGCAAACTGAGAATTGCAGTACTTGCTAGTACACTGCGGAGGGAATCAGCATCTAGTGACTCCAAAGATCAGCAGTCAAATTGCCTAATCAATTTGACTAGAAGAGAAACATCAAAGTAGGAAAGGTAATCTGGTGTGCAGATATGTTCCAAGGGAAAGGAAAGAGAATATATAACCTCAAGGTAAACTTATTTAATTTAGGGAAATATTCTGGTGCTGATTGATGTAACAGTGAGGTGAAGTTTACAGGGTGAACACGGTAGTGCTAATACTGACATACTTGATAAATTCCTTTCAGTTGTTTATATTTCTTTCATAAAGTTGTCTAGTAAAGTGAATTTCACAATTTTTCCCTTTCTTCAGCAAATATATTAATTCTTTAATTCTGGGAGTGTAGGGAAGAGCAACAGAGGGATTTACTGATTGTCAGATTGATTTATAAATAACAAAGACAATATTCATAAGAATTATGAATAAATATGAGGAGGTAGTTTTAAAAAAAAAATAAAAAGGAACAAACCTTCCTTTGCCACAGGTGTTGCTAGTTCTGAACATACATATTTCATATTTAACTCTGCAGCAGAAAAGCAAGTGACAGTATGCCAGTAGATCTGGCAAAGGTAACGTAAACAGGCTGTTGATTTTCTCCTCCTGCATTTTGACCCTGATTTAGACAGGATGAATCCCATATTTTTTTTGCCCTGTGCAGTGGGCAAATAATATGGGATCCTCTCTGTCCCTTCAACTACAGACTAAGAGACCTATAGCTTTTGACATTTCTACCTGGACTTTTTCCCTGGGCAATCATAGAGGACTTTACCAACTGTGGTTGTGAGGCTAATTTTCTTCCTATTCTAGAATAAACATCTAAAACTTGATCAAATAAGTCATAACAGAAATGTGTCTCTTCCTCTCCACTGACTGTGAGAAGGCCAGTTGTAGCATGGATTAAAGCTATCCAAGAATTCTGGAGTTTGTAAATGACAGAACAAGTCATTCTTGCACTTTATTGCTTATACATAGTATGACCAAATATTCCTTAAGGACAACGTTTTTGTGAATCACAATCTAAGACAGAAAAGTAAGAATATGTCCTGCAAGTCATGGAGGATGTTCTTAGGACATGGCTCCAAGTTGGGAGCTTCACACTATCCTTTAGGCTATGACTTTCTTCTTTATTCGTATAATCCCTTTGATAGTGTTAAAAGATTTTATCTTTGTTATTCTTCTGCCAGACATTGCAGAGGCTGCTGGTATAGATCGGCAAAGTGGAAAGCTTTTTATCTCTTTTTAACACATATTCATGACAGACTCAGCTCAATTCTGGCCTGCAGAATTCTTTAATCTCTATACATGAGTCAGAAAATAACTATTATATTATTTAGCCTTTTGCTCGCCGTTAGCTCTGGACACTGACATTTGTGGAGATAAAGCAACAAAGGACCCTTCTGTCAAGGTCATGCAATTTACAGCACTCTGTCTTCTGCTGCTAATATCAGCCTCTCTTCCATCCAGGCCAGCTTTAAAAAGACTAGAAGTGGCAGAGTGACCAAACAGGATAATGGTAACCCTTTTATGGTTGCAACAAAATCCCTTCAAACTTGCCTTCATTAATTATCAATGAAAATCACATGTTGGTAACCAAACTTTTATTTTATTGGCAAAAGATCTTTGATTTTGTAGCATTCGTACCAGGAAATGAAGCTATGTATTATACAGAAGTTAGATTGTTTTTACCATAATAATTCTATTGAATTTAACAATGAAACTGCTTTTGATGCTGTCATTATTTAAACGCTGTGATTTCAGACCTCTCCCAGAATTACAGGATCCCATGAGATAACTCACAACTGCCCCAGGAAGAATTCAGCTGAACTATCAACATAGGACCACAGCTGCAGAACGTGGCCACTACATTCATCTACTGACCCACTCTGAAAATTCAGTCGTCTTGTTCACTTCCTTCAGTTGGTGTCTGCAGTTCAAGCATTTTTAGTGTGCAATTACCTGACAGCTTTCCTAGCAGCTTTTGCCTTTGGTTTGGGATATTTTTTATTTTGTTTTTCTTTTTTTTTTTCTTTCTTTTTTTCTTCCCCGTTTAGCTCCAACTAACATAAAAATGTGAGCAGTAATATATTCATTCAGAAAGTCTTTAAAATCTTAATTCTTTAATAAAACTCTTCTTATTTTCTAGCTATTCATCAAATCATCTGAGGATTCAGGTATGAAAGAGAGAAAATGTGACATTTAGAAAGTAAGAAACTGCAGTAAGTCTTTATGTGACTGAAAATTAACTCCAACAAAAACCGTTTTAGTAGTCTTCTGGTAAGCTTAGTCATGAGAGGTGTAGCCAGAGTGTGTATATGTGACTGAGACCTAATATTTGGCTTTGAGTTAGTTGAATGAATATGCGACAACATTTTTCTGCTCAGATCTTCGTTTTTTTCTTGTTCACAAGCTATGGTTATTCTATATTTTCTAGGTAGCTATGTAAAAAATTAATATCAGTCTTACTTCAGTCCTTGAGAAAGTTAAGGAATTAATCCTCCTGAGGGCTATCCAAGTCAAATGAAGAGTGCAATTGGGAAAAGTTAGCATGGATTCACCAAGGGCAAATCGTGCTTGATAAAGCTCATCTCCTTCTTTGGCAAAGTAACCAACTCTATTGATGTGGGGCAAGCAGTGGACATTGTCTACTTGGAATTTTCCAAGGGTTTCAGTATGGTTTCCCACAGCCTTCTCCTAGAGAAGCTGATGCATTATGGTCTAGATAAGAGGTCTGTGCGGTGGGTGGGGAACTGGCTGACAGGCCTCATCCGAAGTGTTGTGGTAAATAGCTCCTTTTCAAACTGGCAACCTGTCACAAGTGGGGTCCCCCAGGGATCAATATTGGGCCCAACACTGTTAAATATCTTCAGAAGTGATCTGGATGATGGGATCAAGTGTACTCTGATGAAGTTTGCTGGTGATACCAAACTAAGTGGGGAAGTGGACACTTCAGAAGCGAGAGCCACCATGCAGGAAGGATAGGCTGGAAGAGTGGGCTAACAATAACTTTATGAAGTTCAACAAGGACAAATGTAAGGTCTTGCACCTGGGAAAACATAATACAGGAGTGCAGCACAGGCTGGGATCTACCCAGCTGGGGCGTAGCTCTGCGGAAAGGGACCTGGAGCGTCTTGGTGGACAACAAGCTCAATATGAGTGAACAGTGTGCTGCTACGGAAAAGAAGCCAACAGGATCCTAGGTTGCATCAACAAGGGCATCACTAGCAGAAATAAAGAAGAAATCATCCCACTCTACACAGTGCTTATCAGGCCACACCCGGAATGCTGTGTTCAGTTTTGGTCCTCACTATGCAAAAAAGATGTGGACAGGCTGGAGAGGGTCCAGAGAAGGACCACAAAGATAATCAAAGGTCTGGGAAGTCTTCCATGTGAAGAAAGCCCTAGAGAACAGAGTTTTTTCAGCCTTAGAAAGGAAGGCTTAGAGGAGACCTTATCACCGTGTTCCAGTATGTAAAGGGTGGCTACACAGAAGATTGAGATTCCCTATTTACAAGAAGTCACATGGAATAGTAGAGGGGTAATGGGTAAAAGTTAGTCTTAGGTACATTCTGATTTGACACAAGAGGAAAATTTTTCACAATGAGGAAAATCAGCCATGTAAATAATCTCCCTGAGGAAGTGGTAGATTTCCCAACATTGGACACTTACAAGATTTATGTGGACAGGGTGCAGGGACATCTTGTCTAGACTGTGCTTTTGCCAAGAAAGGTTGGATCAGCTCATTCTTGAGATCCCTTCCAACAGGTATCCTATGATTCTATGGTTCTATGAATATAATACATTAAATTTTATTGTGCTTTCCAAATTGCAATGAAATAATTTTTGAGAGGACTTTCTTTCAATACATAGACTGACATTTTTTCCAGTTATTTACTTTAAGTTGAACTGTCACCAGACAGAAGGAAACTTGTGATAGATAAGGTCACAATTTTAATCTGAGATGCTAAAATAAATAATTTAGTTATATATATGTATATACACAAAAAATTATACATATCTACACATATAAGATACAATTTTTCCCTGCTTTATGTATATAGCATACAAGACATGAAGTTTTTGACTTAGTTACTGTCTGTTAAGAGTTAAGAATTAGAAAGTTTGGAAGTTTTTTTCATAGTTATGTACCAGAACCTACAGAATACGCTTAAAATTGATTTGTGATGTGAAGACATGAAATGAGATCCAGATTCTATTTTAAATTTCTTTTGTTATACGCTGTTCTCTCATGGTCTGTTAATGATTTTTCCTGAGTAAGCAGATTTTTATCTTTGTGGCCCATGGTTGCATTTCAGAACAGCCTGACATACACCATAAATTAATCACTGAATTTCTAAAGATGGAGAGAAAAACCACTATTCATTTCCCTGTCAAATCAACTTTTAATGGAAGTTTGAGGCTTTGTCCTGTGTGAGGTAAAAGAAAAAAAAAAAAAACAAGCAGCAAATTAAGAGCAGGCTGGGATTTTTATTATTTTGAAGAAAACTTCTTAAAACAAGACCAATGAGACTATAACCAGGATGAAAAATTAATACGACATTCTAAATAGAATCCATTTAAATGGCTTATATTCAAGAAAATATCTCATTCAAAGAACAATTTATAGTTAAAATCATATGGAAACTTCTTTTACAGTTCCTTAGGCATTGACATGATGCATAATTCTTTCCTACAGTGAAAAACATAGAAAGATTATACATTCTCATCACTAAAGCCTTTCAAGACCATCCCTGTTTACACAGAAAGAAGGATATTTCCATATTTGAACTGGTACTAAACAGCATAATTTTGTCCAAATGCAGTTCTTAAAAGTGTGATACATAAAAAAAATTGATAAAAACCCCTACATGTCCTTTTTCTTATGAGAACAACTCTGAAGAACAGCAATGTAAAATTGAAGATGTTTTAGTTAAAGACTGAGTAATTCTCACCAGATTAATACAGCCCAGTGATCTAGATAAGAACAGCTGGATAATTAGGACAATGGATAAGTATATAAATAAAAGCAATTAAGTATTCCAACATGTGTTACCATTCACATTTCACTACATTTATCCTAATTAAAATTATTATCTGGGCATTCTGTGTGTTTTGTTGTACCATAAAATCATAATGTATAATTGTCAGACCTACGGCAACAGTATAAAATTACAGATTAAGGTTAATGATTTCAAGATCAAATGCTGAGTAGTGAATGAAGATTATTTTTATAATGCTTTACTATTAAAATTATATTAAAGGAAATAACATGATGGCTTTTCCTTAAAATGTTCAGTTATTTCACATGGTTGTAGATAAGAACATGATAGTTTCACTAGCATGGAGCTTTTGATACTTTCAACCTCATAAGTGTCACCTAGGACTCTTATTTAGAATTAATTTAATCATCTTCTATAGGACAATGTTGATTATATCATATTTAAATCAGTCTAAAACTATAATTTTGCACAAGTTCACATTTATTGCATACTCAAAATTTATACCTATAAAAAGATGTGTATTCTTGGTTTTAGGGTTTTGGTTTGACTGAATATTGTGACTTGAATGTTATTCATTTCTAGTAGAGTCCAGAATTTAAGCAGCAAGTTAATCTGCTCCTGCTGTGCCAGAGCACTTTACAGCAGCCATTTCTTGTACAAAACACTTCCATTTAGTAAGAATTGCTTGGAGATTACTGATGTTCAAAAATAGTGCTTCAACCTTTTAAGACTATTAAAAACCCTTTTGACTCCTCTCAGCATATGCACAAAATTACAAAGATAGTTTGCTAGTTAGGCAAACATACAGACACATGGACTTCTGAAGAAATCAACCTGGCTAAGTTTGGCATTTTTTTAACATCTCAGTCTTTAGCTTAATTTATTTTACATAGCCAAAGAGAAGATCGTAATACAGAACACAGCTTGTTAGGCTAATTCATTGATTTTTTTAAACTAAAACTAATGGTAATAGCTTTGAAGTTGATAACATCTTGATATAATATTTGGTAGCTACTTGGATACAATCAAGGGTAGAGGCTTCAATGGCATGGCAGCAAGCTTTCTTGTGAAAGTAAAATATAATTTTATTTACAGTTAATTACACTGACATAAAGGAAGCTAGTAGTGTCTCAATATGAAGTTGTACAGTACATATAACTTCTATGTATCAGGAAATTTTATTTCACTACACTTAACATGATTTTTCCCTGCTACAATATGTTTCAAGTACAACTAAATAAATGTGTTCCTTCTTAGAAAGCTATATATTGTATACCTGGTAGTAAAAGACATTATTTTTTTTTGTAAGGGTCACTTGAGATACCAAAATGTTATATAAAAAGCCCAAAAATGAAGTAGCATTTCCATACTCAGCATCAGAGCACTCAACCTCAAGCTAAAAAATCTATGGTGCTTGTACACACATGCCACAATATCTAGCACAAACTAATTGCCTTTTAAATCTATAATTCCAAATAACTTGTACAATTTTTACATCCAATTGCTGTAATATTTTAGTGTGATTATGAAATTATCAATAAATTTCAAAACTCTTTGAAGACTGAGCTACATCCGGCATTGTGCCCTAAGTGGCAAAATAGTAGAACTGATTTTATATCCACAGTAAATACAAATGCCAATATTAGCTTATTTTGGTGGAAAAAAAACAATTATTGTTCTACTATTTCGTTCCTCTTGACATCCTCATGGTTGCCACACTTTCTGTAAACTTGTCATTGTATGAGCCATGCTCCAAACCTGCAAGTGAGAAGAGAAAATTGTATATACAAGGATTCCAGAATTGCTTCACGCTTGCTGTTGTTATTGATATCACATCTCTTTAATTTAAAAATATATTTGACCAGTATATGGTACAGTGGTTCAGGAACCAGTTCTGTGTGGCTGGGCTACTGTCCCACTGCCATGTGCAATGCCACTTGCAAGCATTCTGCACTGCAGTGTGGGACTTTATGGCAACCTTTCTAGTATGGCTATTTATGCATAGTTGACAGCTACACAATGTACTTAGCTCTGTGTGAGTAACTGATTCTGTAGACAAAGTGAAAAATTGGAAAATAGATTTGGTTTGGGTCATACTAAAACAAATGCACCTCCTTTTTATTGCTGAACAAGAACACTGCTAATATTTTGGTTTATATCAAATTAGCATCCAGTTGTTTTCTTGGATTACTTTTTTTCTGCTGTTGTTTTCATTTCTGTTCTCTTTGCTTTGCTCCTTGAGAAAACAAAAGTTTTCTTATGAACAATACACTAAGGAAGCTGAATTTGCTGTGTGGCTGGGCCCGCTGTTCAAGTCTTCTGCTCTGCAACAGACCCTGCCCCTTCCCAAGTCCCTGTAAAACCTCCACCGAGCAAGAGTCAGCCAAGCTGTGGTCAGTGGGGCACTCTGCATATGCTGATTGGTAAATTAATTGGTGCTGATTGCTTATCTGAAAGTGGCTGAGCTCAGCTCACGTCTCTCTCATTTGTCCTTCAGCTTTGATGCTGTTCATTACATTACCTTTTCCTCCTCTGTCAAACTATCCTTTTTTTTTTTTTAATCTGTAGGAACTTCATTATGCTCGAGACATCAACCCAATGTTAAATTTTATTGAAATCTATCTGAGGATACAAAAAGCTATCAAAGATGGACTAAAAAAGGGATTATTATATAGCTAGTTTAATTTTAAGTAAATTCATTGTCACAGAGTCAACTTGAAATGAAAGGACAAGATGTTTTGTTTCCAAATTTCAGGATGCACATTTTGTTTAAATACACCTTTTTCAACTCAAATCTTCACTGCTTGCCTGATGGCAATAATTCATCAATTGCTTTGAAGCAAAATCCTGATGTCTGTTGAACCTCATTTTTCAGATTTAACTCTTTGTCTTTTCAGTGTCTAGTCTGTTGCACAGAGCTTTTAATCTGAACATCTTGAATGAAGTCTAAAAGTGTAATAAGAACACTCAGCAGAATAATTTAAAGTAGTGTTTCATGCCAGCTGAAAAGATGTCCAAGGAAAAAGAATACAATTGATTGCTTGATATAAATTTTTTCATGGCTTTTCAGAAGCAACAGCAAATCTTCAATCTTTAGGTAAATAAGCTTGAGGGGACTAAATGAAATCTTTCCTCACTCCCAACATTTAAATCTTGTGCACCTTCAGAGACTGTTTAATACATGCAGTGTAATGCCTTAAATACACAAAATGCAAGAAATGGGACATATTAAGGTGCATGTCCTGTACAGCAGTAGAACCAGAGCCGGAGCTGTCGTAGGACTCTATTTTAAGGGCAGCCAGGGTTAATAAACTGACTGGCTGTTCTGGTCAGACTGTCTCAGCTATGATCCTGCCATTTGTGACAAGGTTGGGGTGATTTATCAGCTTCTTTCTCCATGGTGATGTATTTCAGCTTGACTTGTAAGTGTGGATGGGATGCATGTCCCTGATATGAAGCTCTGTTTCTCCTAGTGTTTGGCAGAAGCAGCTGTTAATCTTAAATTCACTAGGAAGCTAAAGAAGGGAGAGAGAGGAATCTCTCAAGCTCTTGTACTTATGGCAGAAACCAACACAGTGCCTTGCTTTAATGTTATTGTTACTACACTGGCTATGTTTAATTCTTTAGCAAGGCCTACAGATTAATAGACCTAAATTCTGGAATGGAAGGGGACCCTTAGAGTAGTAAATAAAAGGTATTGCCCACGTTAAGGGTTAGGTGAATGAGAAGGGTCTATGGATTCCTTTGTAGAAAAAAAAAAAAGGAGAGAGATTAACACACCTAACATTTGTCTTTTATATTGTATATTGGGCAGATTACCTGAGGAAAGCTAAAAATGGCATATATGAGGCCTCAAAAATATCTTCATTGTAAGCTAAAGTTCTTTTAGTCAACTCTCTCTTTTCACTCCTTTCCTCTTAATTGGAGAACAATATTCCCAGGCCATACAGCTGCATTCCCTGAATGCACACTGTATGCTTGGCTTGCTATGAATGGCTGGGCAGCCTTAGGCAAGCAAGATGCTCACTAATGCTTGCTCACTGCAGGTCTCCCCCACGTTCTCCCATGAACACCTTTTTCCCTTGCTCCTAGATGAAATATTGTGTACATTGAAACTCCCACAGTTCCATCTTGCAGAAGGGCTCTGAGTGCACGGCTGCCCTCTTCTTCCACCAGCTTCTTTGTGCTATGATGCCCAAGAGACATTGTTCTGGGATGCACTGAAGATAGACAGCAATTAGAAAATCCTGGTAGCCTGTGGTGAGTACCAGATGTATGTTTATGTTTTAGTACTATCAACCACATGTAGCATTAAGTCATTCTTGCAAAATCATACAGTTTTTCTGGTTCATGGGGAAGCTTGTAAATTATTTTCTCTATTCCCCAAAAGCATTTGTGAGTTTCTCTGCAATTTGAAGCTTATTAAATAGCTAAATGTGATGAGAAATACAGGCAGAAAGAAGCTGGTGGAGGTGGAGCCTGAGGCCATATTGATGTGCAGGACATTCATAGATGCCCCAGAGAAGCTATCTACCAACCTCTTCCAGAGAAGACTGCAAATCAGACTTTGTGGTGAATGTAAGAAAACTGAATCACAGATTGAAAAATTTCATATCTTATGGCTTTTTGGCCTCATACTTGCAAGAATTAGTTGGTCTAAGTATGACAGCTTGATAGCTAAACCTCTCTCCTGACTTCATCCATGTGCTCCCCCAGCCCCTCTGAATGGGGATGTATACCTCGTTTTTAGCAACCTATCTTGTCTGTTCCCTGTTTATCCTCTCTCTTCACTGTAATGTCCACTGAGATTGGTACTTACCTATTCATCCCTGTCTAGATTCATATATACTTTAATCTAATTTATGTAGTTTTCATACAAAAAAAACCCCTGACTTGCTTTATCCCCATCTCTCTTGTCTCTTTGTTTGCACTGCCCTTTAACCCCAAGGCTTGGACAAGTGTTATAGACACTTGGGCAGAGTTAAAATGACGGCAGAGAAAAATATCAATAGGATTTGGGCAGGGTTTACAAAGATTTTTTGAATGAAGTAATCAAGGGAGCTTGCGTGCATATACAAAGTAGGCCATTTAGATGCCTTGGGATTTTGCACATCTAATCTTGGACAGCTAGCAGATTAAGGTGTCAAGTGACTGCTGAGATCATGGGGAGGTTGCCAAGATAAATTGCAAAACCAAACTTACTTGTGCAGTTCCATCTGGCCACCTGATTTAGTGAAGAAAAATCTAGATATAAACATATATCTGGTGGTGATGCAATAGCTCTGAAACAAGCCCCAGAAGTTGATATGCCTTTATAAATCAAGGTTTTCCAATAAGTTGCCTTCAATTATGAAAAATCATAATAAAAAAGAAAATCAAAAGACTTACATATGACAATTGAAGAACAACGAAATTTACTATTAAAATACAAGCTAATATGACAATGCATCTGTTAAATATAATGATTTTGTTTTGGTAGACTGAGACGGGATTTTTCCAAATCAGTTTTCTGTGAAGTCTTATTAGTTTCTACTGTTATGCCTCCAAATACTGTTTTTTGTTTGTTGTTGATGTGACTTTTCCTTGTTTATATATAGTAAAAACTGTTAGCCTTCAGCTAGAAGTTATTCTTCTTCTGTCTGATAATGTGGCTTCCTACTGCTACGTTGAGCATCACCAGAAAGGATTTAATTGTTTAAAATGCAAAATGATTGTGCATTTGCTTCTCCATTATTGTAACAATATTTCTGTAATTCTGTCTTTAATTCCAAATGTTTGGAGTACCTTCCTTATAATTCATAGAATCATAGAATTATGTGATGGTATGTCATCGGTAACTCACATTAATGCTGTGTGGCTAAATAAAGCCCCAGAAAAATTGAGATCTGTAGGACTAGACATGGAAATATTTTTCACAAACCTGGTTTATTCTTCACAATATTTGAAATCGTGGTGAAGATTTTCATCAGCATGTGCAATGGCGACGTCTTCAATAAGATCACTGTCTGATATTGTGCAGATTTAAAAATAGGTTTATTATACTTTCAAAAAAAATCTGAATGAGAGGAAGGGAAGTGCATGGAAACATCTGGAAATATGTGTTCTTTGTTGCTTCTAAAAAATTCAAAAGATTGGCACATTTTCATTCAAAACAAATTTTGGGAAGTTACAGACAACTGTTATATAAAAACTGATGGAAATCTTGCTTTATTAAAAGGTGATCATAGTCTCCTTAAACTTAAGTGTTTTTTGTAATAGCTAAAAAGGAACGTTACTTGCAATACATTAGACAAAAGGATAAATCCTAAAATTAACCCAATACTGTGTTTGGTGTACAAGATGGTCTCCTTCCTCATGAAACCATCTCCTATGAAAATTCAAACTAAAAAACCTGTGCAATCTTTTCCCCCTCCTATTTTGGCCTCAGGGGTTAGGCATACAATTCAGGACATCAGAGTGATACTAGCTGCTATAAAGTATGAAAGACAACCATGCAAGTAGATACAGTACGGTCATGCCTCAAACATGGGGCACACACACCTCACAAAAATGACTGATTTCCCAGCTAATGTCACTTTGGGACAATTGAAATCAAATTCATGAGTACTTACCAAAAATGTAGAACCAAAATAGTGGACTAAATCAATCAGAAAGTTAGGAACAAATGTTTCAGGGCAGAGGAACCTTTATCAGTTTTAACTCTTTTGATATCTATAAAGGGGAAAAAAAGGATACCATCAGTCTTAAAAAGTAGCTGGAAAAAATATTACCTCCCTGTCTTCTTGCAACAGTCTCCTGTTCTTGGTTACCATTTTGTGAAGTGGTGATTGGTATTCAGAGCTTTGTAGATAAGTTTTAAGCTGCAGAGAAAATTAGTGTCATGAGTTCGTGGAGACAGTCTACAAGGGATTTGTCTGATAGTTTGTGTAATTTGTCGACAGGAGTAATGTGAAAGTCCTAGAAGAAAGTGGTTCAACAATGTACCCAGGAAGTTTTTTTCATTTTGAGTTTTAGACCCACATAGAGGGTATGTGTTGGAGGTGCTTCACAGACTTCAGTTCTTAGAAGTTTAATTGAAGCTTACGATGGAAAATAGTCTCCCTTGCTACTAGTCTGCTGATGCACAAGAAAAAAAAAGGAAACTTATTCCCTTGACAATTCCAAGTTCATAATACATTCCTTGTGACTACACTGAGGATAGATGTCTGATAAGGATATTATATAAGTCAAAATATATATATATTATACTCTAGTACAGGAAATAATTCTAAATTTTCCTACTGATGTAATAAACTTTTTAAAAAATATTCCAGGAAAGTTAAAAAACAGTAAAAAATATTGGTGACTACTATATATGCCACCTTGCCTGTATGGTATGAATGTATTTATGGGGAAATAAAAGGTTAAAAATGAGCATAATTAATTCATTAATTTGCTTTTAGCTTGACAACTAAATGCAGAATTGGCTTGTAAAACAGAAAAGTTCTATTAAGACAAACAATTTCCACAAAATATTTCAATAAACTAATATATTTTAAAATGGATTTTGCCCTTGATAAAAGGAAAGCTTCACAGCAATGGGGACACCAAGATAGAATTGATCGTTTGTTGGAAAAAAAAAAAAAAATTATGTCTAAGTAAATTATTTCTGCTTACACATCACACTATGACACTACTTCTTTCAGCCATTTTGTGTTTCATTTTATCTTTCATTCTTTGTGTTGAAGTCCTAGAGGACTCACAGAAAATCATTATACCTTTTTGAAAATAGAACT
This sequence comes from Chlamydotis macqueenii, assembly GCF_036417535.1. NCBI lineage: Eukaryota > Metazoa > Chordata > Aves > Otidiformes > Otididae > Chlamydotis > Chlamydotis macqueenii. Next base: position 138,473,633 of record NC_141556.1, read on the forward strand.
GTAACCCTGGGATCTATTTATTCCTCAGTAATGGTAAAAGAATCAGTAATGCAACTGCTGGTTTGTGATTTCATATGAAGTCATAGCTTAGATGCAGAGCTGCTGTACATGCTCACTTGGAAAAAAAAATACTTTTTTTAAGGAATTCAGTCTTGAGAAATAGCAATAACTGATCAAACCAAATATATCAGCCAACATAGCAGGTTAGTATGTGGCAGGAGGAGGTTAAAGTTTATACAATAATCAAATGCAAATGGAAGTTAATTTTCTATAGTTGTCTTGTGAAGCCTTTACATCTAATGCCTCTGCATCAATGTGCTATCACGAGTCCCTGCATATGTGAGTATAGAGACAGCACATACAGAAAGTAATAGAACACTTTGTACACCTGTGGATATATTACTTTAGCTGTTACACTGTGATCACATTTTCTAGGCTATATAAGCAATCATAATAATGATCAAATTTTTAAAAACCCTTGCAGAGAATCAAATAGCCAGAAAGACACGATGGTAATATTGTTTAACTGAACCCAGAATTTGTAAATGGTTGGTTTTTTGGTTTCTTTTCTTTTGTTTTCTGGTAAGCTGTGGAAAACTAAATACATCCATCACAGACTGATACAACACACAGTCCAATGTCTTATCTATCAGTATACTGGCTTTGGGTTTATCCATCCTTTTTGGAGTAACTCTAAGTCTAATTGTGTTTTACACTGACAAAACATTGAAAATATGTGTCGTTTTGTCTTAATTTTCTAATTATTCTTTAAATAATAATTAATTTTTCAATATAGGTGGAAAAAAAAAAGCTTATTTTTGGAGCCTGCTGCAGCCAATCAAACGAATTAGCAATGTCATCAAATCGAGCATATATGTTAACACCATTCTTGATGATAGGTAAATTATCTTGTAACCAGTTCCCTTTAAAGTTATGAGGGGCATTTCACTCAACAGTGTCCAGATCTACAGCTGTAGATCCAAACTACCATATGAACAGAGAATTCAAGAAATGGCCACACTCATCTGATCTCTCTCAAAAAAGGCAAGAACCTTAAAATTGCCAAATAAATGTCTATGAGCATAATCCAAACATTAGTTCTTTTGAATGCATCCGAAATTTCTGGACTGCAGTCTACATTTTCCTCTAATTTGTGGCTGTCTCAGTCTGGAATTTTGGATCGAGTTTACTCCTACTAAGTCCCTTGCAAACTGGAGATGATTAAAACATCAGCTGTAAATCTGAAAATTAATGTGTACATATGTATAATTAAATATTTTATCTTTCTTCAAACTTAACCAACATCCATTTAAGTAAAGTTGTTTTTTTTTTTTTTCCAATTCCCAAGGATCAGAAATGTACTGGGTAGTTAGGCCTTGGAGTTCCTTCTGCATATATTTGGCATTTTCCTCAGAAATTCCTTAGAATATCTAATGAGAGAAGGATCCATGTATGTGTCAAATGCCAGTATAATTAGTTTGGGAAAAACATGTGCAGTTGAGTGACTTGTTCTTACATGGGGATATATTGATCTGTGGGGATATATTTAAGAATAAAATGATAAAATGTCTTAAGAGAACATTTTAATTATATTTTTAATTAAAATTGAATGGTAGTATTTATACTTGTTTCCTAAAGCAGAACAAAAAATTCTTTAGTGTATTTTCATTTGCCAAGGACCATGCAGCCTTCAGTATAAAGAGCCAAGTTTAAAAGACAGATACTTTTGTTGCTGGCCTTTTTGTTCCTTTACAAGAAAAAACAAAGCATGTTTTCAGCTTACTTCTGGTATCACAAAAGATATTCCTAGACTGCTTCATAAGCAGTAAGTCCCCATCTACTAAACTGAAATTATCTCTAAGTTTTTGAAATACTTTAATTTTGGGACAATAAGGATTGTAAATAGGTTTTTGAGAAGTCTTAAGTATCTGTACACCTTTTGTTATGGGTTATTTCTGTCATCCTGAATGGATGTATGTGTGTGAAGCTACACAGAGTCACTAAGAACAATAAGGAAAAGGAAGAATATGCCTTTTATGGAGACATTTTGCACAGGGAAGAGTTTGGAAGGATGTTTCTGGAGCTCCTGCCTGAGTTCCTTACCCCACCCACCCTGACCAAATAGGTTTTCCTTTGTTTACTTTCTATCTGGCAGCCACTCTACCACTGGCTGAACATCTCCCCATTGGAGGGGAAAAATTTAAAAAACACTCTCAGTTGGGAGATCATGTGGTTTTGTAGTTATGGTCGTCCTTGCAGAGTTGGAAATGTAGTCCTCCTGAGTGGGACTGCAGCCTAGAGCTGTGCCTCCCACCTCCTGAGTGGGTATTCTGGCCATTGGACTTTTACTGGAAAACCACTAGTACCATATCTTACTTTTCAAACTTCTTTGAGCAGGGTCACAACACAGAAGTATTCATGAGACTTTAAACATTATATGAAGACTTACTTATATGGTTAGTGTGGGAAAATACACATGCTGAACCATTGTCTAAATTTCAAGATTCTTTTAAGCTTCTATGTCCTCTCTCAGGTAGGCTCTCAGTGTGCTGGCTGCCATTTATATGTCCTCTACACGTAAGACTGCATAATAGTTTCTACCACAACAAAGTTTTATATATCTGAAACTATTATTTTTGGATCTGAAATTTTCCAGAACTGAGCTCTGGGAAAGAGAAAGTTCCATTTGACATTTTGAGTAAAGACAGTTCATCTGAACAGAGCAAAAAAAAAATACACTTGATAGATTATGGAAGTGTTCTTGTAACTTGGAATTAAGTGAGAGCAAGGAAAGTGCTTTCAGTGAGATGTATTCAAATTATGACTTAATGGATATCACATGCAGGGCATTGTTAGTGTATGCCTCACCAAATTTTTAACTTAGCACCTGAGGTGTTCCAATAAGCAAGGCTGAATTGGGTGTCCATGACTAATGTAGATGTCTAATGAAAAAAAAAAAATGGTTGGTGGTGTACATGAGTTATCTTCAACACTCTGTTCTCCTTCCCTGCAGCTGTTCTTAAATGTTCACAGTTGTGAAGTTTCACACAGTTTTACAGTCATAAGAGGGTTTCCCACTTGCCCTTCTGCAGATGGTCCCAATCCAAAGCAGGCCGTGCTCTGTGACTCTAAGCTTGGCATACATCTGATCTAATTTCAGATGTCTGCAATGAGATTCATATGAGTCATTAGTATGAAGTAAATCCCACCCTACAAATGCTTCTTTCATTCTATTGACTATAAAGGGTGTCTAGTATAAATTGTCTCAGTGATAAATGTTTACTTAAGAAAGATTAATTTCATTGCTACTGACTCCAGTACATTTGCATCAAGGACAAATGTCCACTACAAATATCCATGTTTGTTTTCTGCAAAACAATGGAAAATATCATATGCAATAAAAAATTGTTTGGTGTGTATGTCCTATAAGTTATGACAAGAGAGAAAGGAACTTTTAATTGGAATGACAATATGCTTGTAGGGTCAGAGTCTCTTCTTACTCTTCCTAGTATAAAGTGGAGGTAATCTTGCAAATGTCAATAGAGGAAAACTACTATAAAATACACACAACAAAATTACAAATCAGGTCTGTTGTAGTTCTGAAATGCATAATAACTTTACTGTGGGCCAAATAGCCTGTTAAGATAAACAGCTTATTTTTAATACAGTATTTTACTTAGAAAGTGAAAACTAAACTGAGACATTTCTGTTTAAATCAGGTATTATATCTACAGATATAAGTCAAAAGTCTATGGTTTGGCAAATATTCTGCTTTCTGCACAAGCTTATACATTTACTATATAAGGTAATATTATTTTTTTTTGTCAGTAATATATCAGTCTAATTTAAAGTTATATTTTGTATATAATTTTTCCTCAGATTTTCACATGTTTTAAAGTCTAACTCCTACTGTTCTTAGTGCCTTTGAGGGTCTGGAATTTGGTGGACATGTTCACATTTGTCAATAGTTTCCTTCAACCATCAAATTAACTACTCAATGAATAGATAAGTCGTTATGTGCATTTTTTAATTACACAGATAACTAACTTTCTTCTTTTCTCAGACTCGTGAAAACCAAAGTGAGTTCCATTTTAGTGCTGTAAAAGTGATTAAGTGAAAGAAAAATTAGATGCAGGTTGTCTCCTTTCCTAAGTTCCCTCGCAACTTGTCTATCTCTGTTTTGATTTTTACAACTACATTAAAAATACAGTTAAAATGGAGTATAAACAAAAAAAAAACCCCTCTATTTATAATTCACTTTTAGGAAACAAGATTTTGAGAAAATGTAAACAGTCTAATCAAGCTAATTAGAAATGTTATTTCTTAGTTTTATGAAATTTTAGAAAATAAAAGTAGGAAATCAATATCATTTAGCAGTTGCATGGATGGTCCAGAACAGTTTAGGATAAATAATAATTAATACTAACCTCTGTATGCAATTGTGATGTTCCATTATGAAAATAAATGTTATATTTCAAAATGCTCTCAAGCTTTCCAAAAAGCTTAGCTACACAAATGTCTTCCAAGTGAATAAGACAATACAGGGTGTGTCAGTAAAGAAGGATGAAGAAGAACATACATCTGCAAACCACAGACTCCTCAGTATACCCAGCCACGAGTAGATTTACCCAGCTGGCAGAAAGCAAAGTTCAAATCAAGACCAAAACTGCCAAAGAAAATTATTCTGGTTCAAATAGATAGTTCCAGAACCTGAAGCTGTCCCCAAACTGTTCCCAGATGTCCTAACCCTAGTCAAATATTTCATTGTGGAGCCATGCTGTGAGTCCTCTTGGGCTTGTTTATTCAGGGCTCCAGCGGGGGGAGGATGAATTCCAGCAGCTTGGAAGTGTATGTCTGGAGAGGCAGATGAGGCACGGAGCTGCTCCAGGACTTTCCAGTTTGGATTTCACTAAAATGAAGGCAAGTTTTAGGGAACGATAATAATACTTAGGCATGCATTCACACAGAGCATGGTTCCAAAAGCATTTAAATTACATTACTCTTGTAAGAAGGCAGCTAATGGGTGAGTTATGAAATATTTCTCTGGTACATATGCAGTGAAAATACCCTACACAATGCGTGTTACAGTATGTGTGTTACAGTACTGTCTGTACCTTTATAACATGCGATCTGAATCATGACTGTTCTTTCCTGGTAAAAACTAGTCATTAAATCTATGCAGCATTTCCTTCAAATCCTCCTACAATTGCTTGATGATGTTCATATTGAAGTAAGATCAAAATTTTTGAAGTATCAGTTAATTCTATCCAAAATTTTACTTTGTTCTCAAACTTGTGATAAAGTAATATTTTCAAGTGGTTCTGAACTATTAGTAAAAGTAAAGATGGACCTGGCCAGTAAAAGAAAGGATTCAAAACTTAATTTGTCATTTTTAACTGATGAATATCTTTATATATATCTCTATATATGTATCTCAGAAAATGTCTGGATTAAGTATTTCTACAATCCCTGTCCTGGTTGCTGTTCTGGGTGACTATCTGGAGCAACAGTTGCTGTTATGGGGAGTTATCTCCTGAACATGCCCTCTTTCACCATTGTGCAAGGAAAATGCACAAGGAACAAGCTGATGACTAGTGTATGGAAAGATCTGGAGGATTTCAGTGGTACTCAAACTTGTATTTCCTCAAAAATGTTTGGACTGAATTACAGTCAATAATGTTGGTTTGTTTTTTTTTTCACTGTAAACTTCTGTCCAAATAAAGTGTTTTCTCCAAAAGAGGCATATCTCAAGGATTTTAGAAGGAATTGTAAAGACAGGCTAAAAAAGTTGAGTGTCTGACTATTCCAAAGTACTTCAGAGGCTTCATCAGAAAACCTTTGCTGTTTGTTTAATGCAACGTTTGCATTCAATTGCTTTTTGTAAAATATATTTCCAAATGTAGGAGTATGAATTATTAAAATTATTGACAAGGATGACACATTGTCTTGTATTCTCAAGATTGTGAGATGCATAGATTTATTAACCTGATTCAGCATGTCTATCTATACCTGTAGATATTGCTACTGTGATTTTGAAAAAAAAATAAAAGTAGAGTTGTTATTATTATTTAAAACAGTGAGAAAATTTGTTCTTTTTCAAAACAGATATGATTCTTTCTATTGTTGGCAAAGCAAAATAGCACAATAATGCAAGTAGTGACCCTCTGACATTTTAAGAGCAACTGCTACCATTAGGGTAGGGCAATTCAAACAATTGCTACATGCATGACAAATGGCATGGTCTTACATGTCAGTGAGGTTTGCCAAACACCAGCACTTTGGTATTGAAATAAAGAGAGAAACTTGTGGAGATTGTAGACTGCACTGTTGTTAACTACTAACTTAAAAAACACATCTCCTGAGATACCAGGAGATTTAAGTGGCTACAACATTAATTTTTAACTGTACTACAGACACCATGGGGGCAGGGTGAGGGGAGTTATGAGGAGGATGTCTAAACTGGGGTAAATAGGAGTGTTTCCAGATTCCTGGGTCTGGATGCACATGTAAGTTTGTCTCCTGACAGTCTATCGGGATGAGGGCATGGTGTGTACCATTTCCCTGGGTACTCTTTTGCAAGGAGACCTGAGGCTGCAGGTTTACAGATCGTGAAGTGGCACTGAGTTAGAGCCTAGTCTGAACAGCCATGTGCCAAGACAACAAAACAACCTGGAGTACACACCGGCTTTGCAGCTGAGGTTGAGCTATCACCACTAACCTTTATTTAGAGGAATGAACTACTTTGTAAAGGCCCCTACTAGGCTGGGAGCCTGATGTAATGATCTAGCCATATGTCTGGCTGTCACCACGTCCCAGGTTCTGATCTGGGCTTTGATGCTCGTGGCCTCTGCGGTCTTGGGCATGTTGCTTCTGTGCTCTGTGCCTGCAGAAAGGAACAATGATACTTCTCCTCCTCACAGAGAGGTTATGCAAATTCATTAGTGACTGTTTATGAAGGGCTTTGAAGTAGAAAATCACTTCATAATTGCTAAGTATTATTTAATAGCTCTTTTATAGTAGGCATTTCCTTTTGAATTACCCTGCTTGATGTTTCATTAAAATGACATCATGCTCACTTGCAGATTATAGTGGCAGGTCATGTACTTGCCAGTATAATGAAGCACAAAGAATTATAGACATCCTCCCCCTAAATAAATTAATTTGCAAGAAGTTATCACTACTAGGGTCAGACTGTAGGTCTTTATTTTCTCACATCTATGACACTAGCCATATACTGGTTCTCATTTATTTTTATTGATTTTTGTAACATTAATTTGAAATTGCTCACTTCATCAATACCATCTAGGGCTTTTTTTCTTCTCAGATTAAATAACATTATTAGACTGTGTGTGATCTATAAATTAAATACCAGAGGTTGAAACAGAACTATCATTTACAGTAACTGCACTCAGTGCAAGACCAGCAAACAAAGGAGAAAAGTACAAGAAAGAAAAAATAAATTTGTGCGACTTTGCATTGTCATGGGGCAAGGAAAACGTCTTGGCCCTTATGCAGTAATTTTGTGAAGGTGGGAGTAGGAGTGCTGTGCAAGGACCATCTCAAACTTCTCCAGTGTATTTCATAGTTTGGACTCTAGGGCTGTGTCTGCACTACTGGATGAGAGTGCCTTGTGCTCTTTTTTCCCAAATATGTCCCACCTAGGGAGCTCTGTCTGTATCCAGGTCTTCACCTGAAAGAGCACCTACACAGTTACAGAGTGGGACTCAGGCTTTGGCTTAATGTGCAGCTATGTGGGGCCAGAGCGATCATCTGGGAGCTGAGACTTTGAAAAGCATCATGTATGCCACAGCTGGAGATACAGCACGATTTCAGCGGCACTGGGAGATAGACAGGCCCTTCTGTAATTCAGAGCAACAAGCTTTTTTTTTCTAAACTACAAGTATGGCTCTGCTACTTGTAGTCAATTATTTACTTCAAGTTGTCCAGCCTTATCTAACACTTTACAAAACCGAATAGTGTTTTCAGTTCATATCTCTCTAATACTTTCACCACATCTTAGGATAACAACTCAGTAGAACTAGCTATTAGGAAGTGAAAACCATTTATTGGACTCATAAAAACGGGTTTTTGGCATGTAAGTTTATTACTATTTGGAATTGGTTTTGGTTCATAAGTAGGAGGCATCTTCAAGTTATCATTTTACAAACATGGAGTTTTATAAATAACTAGGAAACCTTTTAAGAGACATGTAACATAAAGATACAGAAAAAAAAAGCATATGCTTTTGCATACTTTTCCTAGATTTTTTTTTTTACTATTCCAGTATAAGGATTATATTTAGTGGGGCAAAGAGTAACTGTCAATGTCTATGTTCTCAACAAAAAGGAACAGAACAGGGAAATAATTTCACTTTGGATGAAAAGGCATACTTGGGACCTGCATTCCCCAAATGAAAACCGATATTCAGGAGAGACAGCAAAACTTAATGTTCTGAAGAACAGAACATGCTGCTAAGTGTCTATGGCACCAGTGAAGTGGGAAAATGTCTGGATGTGCTATTTGCCAAATAATAGTTATTTGTGAAGGAATGACTCCAAGCTCATGTCCTACTGCTTTGGCACACTGACTGATCCAATAAATGGAGATAGACGCTGACCCTGGTCTTGATCTACTTCATGTAATTAAAGAAAAGGTCTTAAAGAACATTTTCCTAGTAAATTTAAAAAATAACTCTTTTTTTTTTTTTAAAAAAATAACTTTTAAAGTTACAGTGTATCATTCTTTCTATCCCCAGCTAGTCTGCTGTTTTGGGTTTTTTTTTTTTTTGGGAAGCAACTGAAGCCCAGAGAAAACTGGAAGAAACAGGGAAACTGGGAAACCTAAAAGAGAAATTTTTCTTTTCTTTCCTGAGATGTAAAAAAGAAAAAAGGTGAATGAGCATCAAAACAATAAAAATATTAACATAACTGATTCATATAGCCATTCACATTCAATAGTTACAATTAACTTTTGCTCCCTCAAATCATAAAGGTGGGAGGGGGGAAACCAAAGACACAGAGAGAATGAAGTAGCTCTGAGTGTTCAAATAAAAACCTTGCATCCTTAGATGGTCCAACATGGCTAGCCACTTTTCCTTCTCAGAGAAAAAGAGTCTTTCACACATGGCTCCTCTTGGAAATGAATTTCCCTCCAACAACTCATCTCCTCTATAGCCAAAGAGACCACCCTCTCTCTGCGGGCTGCTGGCAGTGGTGTAATCCAGGACCCACAGGAGCCTGAGGCTTCATTTGGCAGTTAGAACTTGTTGGATAGATCAGTGGTACAGCCCCTAAGATGTCCCAGTTTTCCTGTGTTAATGAATTCATGATAATTGCTGTATCTTGTAATTGAAAGCAAATTGTAAATGAAAAGTATATGTGTACTCTGTTTAGAGTTGACATTTCTTTGTTTGGCATATGATTCTTCGTCTACAAAGTAAAGGAAGAAGCTCTATTTGCCCATTAAGGTGCTTAATGTAGTCTTCACATAGCAAAAGAGATTTTGTCTCTGTGTAAGTTTCCAATATCTAACACATTTTCCTTCTGAATAGCTGTTGCACTCATTATAAGGGAGAAAACAATAATTGTCTAGAATATAAGTATTCACTCTGTTAAAGTTTATTTGTTATGGGTATTAGAATACAAAGTCCGCTTTGCTTCTTAATGAAATGCCTGTATTCCACACACCCACCAGCCCATTTGTTATTCAAAATTATTTCAGGTCACACTCAGTTTAAAAATTAATTGAAAAGAAATTAGTCCCACAAGGGTATAGCTGTGAGCTGTAATTTTGATTGACAGTGGGATAAAAGCCCATGGATTTAATCATGTCACTTTTAAAAGCATTTTCTATATGTAAAATTTTTCAACTTGCCACAAGTGTATATGGCTTTGAATTGATCTTGGCATATATCTATTCATCTGTTTAATGCAAGAGTACTGTAGGAAAAAAAAAATTAGGAATTACTTTGAGATATCTGTCACTAACTATTATTTCATCAAAAATGTAACTGCCATTCTAAAAAAAAAAAAACCAAACAAAAAAAAGCCAACCCCAAACCAAAAACCATACCCTCTCCCATTTTATAACTGAATTGATTTACCACACTTAGAGTCTTTCAGTGGTCTGAGAAGCCGTGGCACTGGATCTCTGATACATGGTATATCCACAGTATTCCTAATGATACAGAAGAGATGACTGAACAACCAGAAAGTCATTGATATTTAGTAACACTACATGAAGAAAACAAAAATTTCCACTGTTCACAGTTCATCAAAGATTTTTAAAATATTGTTCTTGACAAACAACTGGAATTGGCAGGATTTGAAGGAAGAGTGGCAGGGCATTGACCATGGGCCTTGCTGAACCACCAGGTTCCCCATTACAGCCTAGTCTCAGGTGTTTACAACATGGGGGAAAGGGTAAGGATGTGATTTCAGGTGTGGGTTAACACTTTAAAGTGAATAAGTACCTTTTTCCGAAGCTATTTTAAAGGTTTGAACCCATTCCAAACCCATTTGGAACAACATAAATAAAGTATTTCTCTCATGTATAATTGTTTTGAAACATCAGCAGCCTGCAAAATTACTACTAATGTAGCAACACCTTATTATTTATCCAGAAGTAAGCTAGAACTTATGAAAACACAAAACCCTCCCTCCACTCACAACTTGGTAATGACACTTTGTTCTGAGTTACTGATTCATTTCTGCTGAAAGGGATGATACATCCAGGTGATACTTTGGCCCTCTACATTTACAATTTTGAGAAACAGGAGTGAACTAAATGTGTTTCTCCGAGGCTTCTTTTTCTTATCTTTCAAAGGTTAGTTCACTAAGGTGAACAACAGAAAAATCACTAACTCCTTAGAAGAGTTACATGTTACCTGAACTCTCGTTTAAGATTTTGTCCTTTTGCTTTGCTTTGTTACCCTCCTCCTTCCTCTACATAATCTGCACTAAAATATCTCTAGTCCAGGCCTGAGATTGTTTGACAGATGCTCCACCAGCCTGGGGATCTACAGAGGGAGTTCTGCTTTAAAACAACTGTGACGAAGAGTCACGCTGATGCATTCAGAAGTTGTTTTTTGACACTGATCTTGAAGGACAGTCAGGCTCTCCTTTCAGGATACTGGCAGGACTGACTGAGGAAAAATTTTTCTCAGTTCAACTTTAAGAATGTACACTGTGACCACCCAGAAATATGAGGTTAAATGAAGATGACAATGAAGAAGTAGCACATAGATGAGTACTTTACACTAGGACATTAATATTCTGGCTAGGAACCATCTGCCAATGGCTAGAGAGTGTTTTATAGACAAAGTCAACATACATATAGCACAAATGGTCATCTTTCCACCAGCTGTTTATGTCTGAGTCCAACAGATGTATGAAGCAATAAGTGTAAGGTGTAAAAATGTGCTAAGCTTAGTTTCCTAAACAGGGTATAAAATGAGTAAATGGTAGAGAAACATTTAAAATTATATTTGACTTTCTAGGGTAATAAACTTCCTTTAAAAATATGATTTCTCAAAGAAGATAACGAAAAAATAAGGGTTTCCAGCAAGAAAATGGTTATCTTAGGAATATATAGATATTCTGTATTTACAAAAAGTAGGATGAAACTGTAGGCCAGTGTAGCTTTATGTCACTTACAATAGGACTAATTTATTATTTTTCCCCAGTTACCTACAACTCTCAATTTGATGCTGAAGTTTACCTCAGAAGTCAGGAAATAAAGATAAAAAAATTAAATCAGAAAAAAATAAATATGTGGCTGGCAAAGCTTTGGATAGAAAATTGAGTGACTGAACTACATATTGGCTTTCTATTAAGAAAAGTTTTGGAAAAGAAAACAAAACATCGTGTGCAGAGAAATCACAGAACGCACCATTTCCAGGGCCATCTGCTATAAGGATATGACTGTCCAGCTGTGCTATGGTGAGAGGTGAGAAAAACGACCACTCAATGAGGACCTGAAAGAGGAAAAAAATCCCCTGACAAGCCTGAAATCTTGTTTCACACCTCCGTCACCACAGGGGTTTTCTGTTCCACCATACCATTTATTAAAGTTGTGTCCCGAGACAAACCTAAGCTGTAAAGCATGGTGATTTGTGGAAAGCAAATGTAAGCTGTGGTTATCACAAAACATAAGGGAAAGCAGATTAAGTGATGGACCGCAACCAAAGAATTTCTCCTAATTCTGGAGATTGTCAAAGCATCTGGAAATGTCCCCCACACTTAAAAATATAAATACTGTTTTTCAAATCAGTTAAACTGCCAGTTTCAGAATTTCTTTACATCAGTGGATTGAAAATGCATTTAGGGAGAATGTCAGTAATTCTTACAATGTGATTGTTTAAAGTTACTTTTTCACCCACTTCTGTAACTCCGGTGCTTAGTTAACAAAGACGGTAAAAGAAAATCTCCCATATAGTGTTTTCAGTATCACAAGGAGTATACAGAGAGTAGTCTCAGACCTCTTCATGATTGTTCATCAAAATCAGAAAAAGCTTCTCAGGCTTGACATTACTAAAGAGTAGAACTGATGAATAAACCACGCCTTTTGAGGACCCCTGTAAAAGGTAAACAAATGATATTTTAAATGAACAATCAGGAAAAAAAGGAATGCCACAATTCGATTTTGACTTAAAAATGCAGGAATACTTGCAAGTCGCCTTTAGTAAAGGCCATTAAGAAAAAACATGTAACCTGTGAGGATAAAGAGCAACTCTTTTTTTTTAAAAGCTCCCCCACAATAAGTAAGGAAATTGCTGAGAGCTGCTGAATCAAGCTCCTGTCAGTCAGTACCTCTGAGGCTTTCTGTTAAAGCTTTGCTTTTTCTGTCAAATTCACATGGAACAAAAATTATCTCTACAGGTGTTGGGAATACACTTTGAGTTAGAGCTTATAGAGAGGAGAGTTGCCTTAGTGGAGCTGCAGGTCAAGCCCCTCAGGACTTCTAACTAACTAGGCATCTTCCAAAGAGTGCATAGGGTAAGAATCTGAGAGAAGCAGAAAAGGGTCATCATCAGAAAAGAGAAGATGCTGTGTTGATCACAGACAGGAAAAAAAATACAAGCTATTTATAGTGCTGGAGCTTTTAATTCTATTATGCTGGTTTTGAAATAGTGTGATTATTTGCTCTAATGTAATGTGCAAAGGTAGTATTAGCAGTAATAGGTTGAAATGTTCTGAGAGAGCTGTATGTCACCACACGGCTAAGCACTCAGTTAAAAGGTATGAGAGATCCATGCTTGCTGAATAGGAACAATGTAATTATGGCAGTCATCCAAAAGCAAATGAAAGGATGGGGATATAGTTTTTAGTGGCTTACATTTGAAATAGTTGATTTCCAGCTCTCTGTTAGACAAAAGAGAAAGAGAACTGGAGAAGGCCACCCTGGAGAAGGCCTATAGTTGGTCCAATTCTTGCAGTGTTCTTAAATCTTGACATTTCAATGAAAAAGGCATGGGGTGGTTTGCCGTGCACACATATTTTCCAAGTGGCTTTGATAGCTATATCTCTCATTGGATTTTGTAGCTTCACTGTATGTGTTTCTCTTCACAATTGACAAGAAAAACTAAATGCACACATGTTGTCTGATACAATGGCTCAGTTGACAAGCAGTCACTCGTCACATTTCAGTGACTTGGTTTCTTTAGACCACATGAACATTCTCTTAGAGTGGTAATTAATACCTCACAGGTAAAAGCATTTGTGTGTTTTACTTCAAAGTGTTCATTTTAACCTTAGGTACGAAAGAACTGCTGTTTAGTATTGAATTCACAAGGAATATGAGGCTTTAGGTACTCAGATTTCTGAAGAGAGGAAAAAGTTGTGACTGCAGACATTTTGCTTGCATCTTTCTGTAAGCAGTCTGGGAACCTGATCCAACAGACGATGACTTGTGTGGTTTCCCTTCAGCTGCAGAAGCCACATTTTTTTTCAATGTAAAACTGGACATGAAGAGGGAAGGTTGGTGCATGCCCAGGTCGTGCCCCATATGGAAACAGGAGGTAATTGGGGTGTATTCCAGCCCAGAGCCAGAAATTCAGCAGCACCTCTCTCCCTGCTAGTATAGGCGTAGTCTCTGGGAATGAAAAGCACCATTGTTTCTTCTGAGACATTTGGCAGAGGGCGGTGAATGTGGCTGAATGCTGTTTCCCTCACCACATGAAAGCAAGAGAAGCTTTCTAAGAAGTGGGATTGGACAAATGCTGGGAAGTTAGTGACTAGGGCAAGAACAGGCAAATTCATAGCTCAGTAAACTGACAACAAGGCACTCCTTTTACCTCAGTTGAAATATACTAAGCAAGTGGAAACTTCAAAACTGTTAAAGAAAGAGTAATGCCAACAAAGGGATATCACTGCATTTTAAAATCATGATTTAAATTAGCAATTGCTTTCTAGCTTGAGTGTAGTATGTCAGAGGCTTAGCTTCTCCCAGGAGGCAAAGAAAAGTTGAAAACAGGTGTCTATATAATATGGTTTTTTTTTTTAAGTGGAAAATAAAAAATCCATTACTAGCTTAGCATGATTTCATATTTTGATTTTTATTAAATATTGTATTTAGTTTTTAATTGAACTACTTCCAAGATATGTTATGAAAATCTGAAGGCAAAATTCAAATGACACCAAGAAAACCCTTAGTAGGTAGCTGCACTTTATGAACTGAACTAACATGAACTAGCATGAATGTGATAGCTGCATCATTGTATTAATTTGATGCTGAGCCCTAGGGCCTTATCTCTATGTAGTCTTTCATTTAAATAACATTTCCTTCCCCCGTCATATGCTCACTGTTAAATTAATATATTTTCCTTCACTAGTAATGATTTTGAATCTGATCTAAAACCTGTCAGAAGCAATAAGAGTCTTTTGATTGAAATCAGATCTTGGAGCTGTAATTTTGACAATTTTATGTAAGGAAAAATGACAAGCGACCACTGTTGCAGGAGAAAACTGTGCAACTCACGCTGTTTAAATCAAATCAGTATTGAAGTGCTTTATTGAATTATTAATGACATGTAATTAACCAGCAAAGAGCAAACTATACATTTGGGATCAATATCAAGAACTGGACAGATAAATCACAGTACTGGGGTCTTCCTAAAGGTTAGTAAACAACTACAAATGCCCAAACAATCCTCTGCAACTAATCCCCACAAGTTTTGATGATACGCACACACTTGAACACACACACGCAAGCACACATACACACGTAGAGGCAGGTTTGCATGCCCTCAGGCTGTGTGGGTGACCATCACCCCCCATAGGTGTTCCCTCGTTCTCCCTGTAGGAAATGTTGCCAAAGTAAAAAATGGTAAGTAAGCCCCTGCCACGCCTGACCACACACCGATCCACACAGGAGAAAAACACACCCAAAGTGTCCCCACGGGACACTTCGCATGGGTAGCCCCTGGGCTGCAGGTGCCCCATGGGATGATGCTCTCTCTGTGCTCTGTTGAGGATGAACAGAAGGTGCAATGCCAGTGACTGGTTATCGCAGTATCAGAACTGATTTCCCACTTCATTCTTTCCAATTTTTGCAAATTCTCTTGCTTCTTTTACGCTTATTTTCAATATAGTGTCTCTTACCTCCCTCTGACCTCCTCCAAAAGTCTACGTAATCCCCGGCTGCTGTTTAATCTGACTGTTGGTCATCCTCCTGTTTAGCATTATCTCCTTAGATAAAACCCCTGTTAGGCAGTCTGGTGCCTTCCACTCAAATGTAGTTTATTCTTATTTCCAGTCCATTCCTGCACTGACTATTTTGCCAAAAAGACACCACATGAATTCCCTAGCAACACTCATACAATCTATGTGAAGTATCACCCAATTCAGTCATTTACTGTCAGACACCATATGAGGCAAGCTCCATCGACTTCTTGAATCCTAGTTTAATGATAGTGACTGTTTTGCTGTCATTTGGTTCAATTGCAAGACTGTACAAGAATCCCACCATTTCATGCTTAAGAACTTTGTTCCAACTTTCAGCCTAAATGTATTTATAGTGAGTCAGAAAAAAATTGCTTCTGGGCTAGTGTTACCCTTTAGTATACATAGATGTTCTGCTCTTTGGTGTTTTCTCTCTTCCTCACCATATATCCAGAGACAGCGATCTGTATTACAAAATTAATTATAGAAATGTTGAGAGGAAGGGATGTCTAGGGGTTCTTCTGCTCCAGCCTCTGGTGGAAATTAGGGTAATTGTATCAGGGCAGACTGGGTTTTGCCCAGGCGTACCTTTGGAAACCTCCCAGAAAGGAAATTCAACAGTCTGCTGGAGCTCAAGGGACAGGAAGGGCTCAGCCTTTGGGTTGCCTACTGGGCTTGTCAAACCAGCTCCTTTAGCTGTAGTACAGAGCCCCTGTTCTCTTGAGGCTTCACAGATGCAGTGCCTTCTGAAAATGCTGGTGATGAAGCATATTACAAAGCACATTTATGTTTCATTTAGTATGAAGTGCCCTGTGGCAACTCTTGACATAATTTCATTCTGCTGAAAGGATTTTGAAAAAACTTTCACACAATATTAGCTCGTTCCTCAGCTGTAAGGAATACTGAATATAAATCACTTATACCAACAGTGCAAAAGTGACTTTCAGTTGGATTACACACATTCGTCCACTTGATAGATCTTCACAACGTCCTCAGTAGGTAGATGCCTGACTCACTGCCAGGGCAGACAACAATCTACTGAGCAAGTCTTTGTACTCCGTCTTAGTCATGCACTAGGCATTCATCTCTTGGATGAAATATTCCCTTGTGTTGATATCAGCTTCCTGAAGGGACAGGTGTGCTAGGCTTAGAGTTGTGTTTTCTTGCAAGGGCAACATTCAACAGGCACAGCACATGAAAGCATCTGAACGATCGTGTCTCAGTCAGAAAGCAAGAATTCTATGCCTGAGTTTAAAGGTTCAAGAGTTTTTTGTCCCAGCCAAAATTTGCTTGCAAGTGCAGGCTGTTTCTGTCCAGTTTTTGGAGGAAGGGAGGAGATGATGGAATGAACATAATTATTTCATAATTATTTCATAATACTTCTCCTATTTAAATGTTCAAAAGAGGTATGTTAAAATTTATATAGGAATTAATATCCACTAAGAGAAAGTAAAGGCCAAGGAAGCCAACCTGTAACTACCCTACTGTATGAAATAGCATAAATTGCTTATTTCCATTATATGTTTTTGTCAAATAGACCATGTCTTTGTCATTGTCTTAAATGTCTCAGATTTTTGAAGTGTTGTTCTACTGTGCTTCATTATCAATCAGAAGTGGTAGAAAAGCCTCCCACTCCTGCAAAACATAACTATTAGTATTCTCCAAGCAGGATAGAAGTGCAATTAGTGAACATTATACTGTAGAATTTGATTTGTTTGCTGGCTGTGTGATGGCGTAGCAGCATAGTTTTAAAGTGTGCAAATGGAAGCCTGTAGCCACATATGACTGCCTTGGTTTATGTTTTCTATGTCTTTCTGTGCTTTGTGTCTATCCAGCTCTCGTTCAGACGTCGTATTTCCATGCTCTAAGGCAACTCTGAATAAAAAGTCACTGATGTTCATCTTAGTCTCATTTTTCTGACATATATCCAATTGCTAGCAGTGGAGTTTCAAAGCATATGCTGAAGTCATTTGGGGGCAGCTAGCAGCGGCTCTCAAAAAACCTCTCTCTTGTGGCCTATGGTCATACTGTGTTTGAAGGACTTTTTTCTCTCTCTCAAGTGAACCAGATGGACTTTTTGCATACAATTTCTCAAGCTTCTTGCGAAACATTCCTACTCAACTGCAGCAATATGTTATTCCACAGGCATTAGTGACTTGAACATCACAGTTAGCAGTATCATCTTTGGCACGAGTTAGGCTTGAACACTACCCTGCTGAATGACTGACCTCTCGTCACCCCTGGTATCACAGGATGTTGCAGCTGGGCAAGCTCTATCCTTGAAAGAGATAATAAATGCATGATGTTGTAGGCCTTGTGTCACAGATGCACTTTCCCTCTGTATTGCATGGATTTCCAGGTATCTGGAAGGCAGGAGACTGCTTTTTTTTTTTTCTCCGGAGTTTTGCACTCAGTCAGTGCCCTCTGAACTTATCTAATATAATTGGAACAGGAATCAGGTAGCTTTTGTTCCTGGAGAGGATGGCGGAGAGGGGCAGGTTGGGGAGGGGATGGTCATATTTTTGTGTAGATCATGAAGTGTCCTGTGTGTAGTCTGACTAATGTAACTCCATTCTGCATTTAGTTTGTCTCTCCAGCTTTATACCAATGCTCTGAATTTAATGAAGTTAATTTTTTTCTTGAAAGTTCATACCTTCTTTGTGCTATTTACTGACTTATGTCTGTCTTGTTCTCCACTTTTGGATATGGGTTTCCTCACATGTTTTGTGAGTATCTTTAACTTTCACTAGAGCTGCTGCAGGCTTTCTGAGAACCTCTGGCTCTCTAACCTCAAGTCATTTCTTGAAGATAGAATTTTCTGAGCATTAAAATGTGGCATTACTTGAATTCAATCTGAGAAACCTTTTACCCGAAAGGCATTTTCATCTCAGAAGAGAAGAAAAAATGGCTTCAAAGGTCCTGTGTGCAAACAATAAAGATAACTAGTATCCCCATCATACACTGCTTCAAGGTGGTGTTTTGCACTATCCCAACTGAGTTGATTTCCCTGGATGCCTCTTCCTTGAGCGGGCTCACACTAGCCTTTCTCCATAACCATGACCATTCTTGTCTAACTCTGTTTCTCCCCCAGGTTGTAGGGGGGGCTTTTTAATATTTTTAGGAGCAAATCTGTAATTATCTCATAAACTGTATATTTGCTACACATTCAAGAATAAATGTGGAGAGCAGATTCTCCTCCTGTATGAATTCCCATATCTCTATTGTAGACAGATATCAATGCTAGTTTTGTTGAAGAATCAGCCTTCAGACTGGAAGCTGTTTATATGAAGTATAGGACCAAAACTTTATGTATTGGGTTATGGCAGTGCAGCAGAACTTCAATATTCTGTGGCACTGAGGAAAAAGACTGTCAGTGATGACATATTTTTAAAAATATTTTTTGTTTATTCCTGTAATATGGAAGGATTGTGACTATGGTAAAAGGTGAAATGCAAAGTGACATGACCTTGTTAAAAAATCCACAAGATGGTCATTATTACCTTCACTCATTTGCCACTGTAGTGAATGTTAATACTTCAGTAAGGACAACCAAAAGACTAACACAGGCAGTGTGAGAAATCTTATCTCCACTGTTTATATTTGACAGTAAATATAAGAAGCTTGTAAGATTTTTTTTTTTTTTGAGTCACAAAGGACTAAGTCTAGGAAGCTGTCCCTTCATGAAATGTATTATGGGAATATATTGAATAATGCATTGCCATTTCCACAGCTATTCTGTGCTGTGCCTCACAGCATATGTTGTACTTGGACTACAACAGACATCCTTGCTGGTGAGTTCTGTACCCCGAGGACACTGGTTTGTCTCTCCTTAGGAATATCTGATTGTAGATGTGCTATCACAATGTAGCTGTTTCTTCTAGCATTGTGCATCCAGAAGTTCAAAGTTTGTATTCTGCTTAAAATATTAAATAGTATATTGGAAAACGACATGCACAGTAGTTGACATTTGGGGCCTGTGGATCATATTTAGAGATGTGCCTAACTTGTTAATTTGGGAAACATCTGGTGCTTGGGGAAATATGATGCAGTGCAACTGGGTTTGCAGTAGAATGAAATGAAATTCCTATAATGTGTCTGTGCTCTGAATTGTGCAAATTTCAGTTCTGCTTATTTTGATCCACCCACGTAAAATGAGGGAGTGATGTTTTAAAAATGCATTTGACCTTTCCTGCTCTCTCTTCCTACTGAGATCAACTGTAAAAGTTTTTGTCTTCTGCTGAGACAGAATTAGGTGTAGCCTGTAAATTTCTGAGAATTCTCCTTGTAGGCTCATCTGCCAGAGAAAGCAGAGGAATTTACCTCCCAGTTTAGGAGCAGAGGATGTTTCTTCTAAGTAGTTCTACAAGACATGATAACTACATATTTATTGATCTAAAAGTAAAAAGCCTAGGCCCCAAAACTAGTGTGAAGACTTCTTACATCAAGCAGAGAATTACAGCACTTCTGTAAGTGGCTGGCTTCTCCCATCTCACTCACATACCATGCATGTACACACAAGGCTTCACTCAGCATTCAGGTCTTTGGACTGGTGTTACAGCAGTCTTCTGTAAAAGGAGTTAGCTCTACCAGGGAGTATTTGCTTCTAGAGAAGCTGTACTGTGCAAGAAACCTAATGTCAACACAAACCAGCTTAAGTGTATGTTATATTCATATATGTACATATACATGTCATTAGACTTTAGACTTTTTTTTTTCCCCTAAGAAAGACTCATTCACCCAGGGAACAATTAAGTATCATCAACAAAAAAAGAATCCTACACTTTCTTCTTCTATGGAAAGAGGTCAGCTGCAGTGAAATCTGAACCCAGTAGGATCCATACCCTTTCACTCATAAAAAATAACAGTGAAAGTCATAAAGAAGTAGAAGGTGGAGGAGGCCTCTATAGGGAAATGGGTTCAACTGGATATTCCTAAAAGCATTTCAAAATGGCAAGATCAGAAAGGGTTAGCTAAGCTATTAATCTCAGTTCAAAGAACGTGCAAGTAAACTCCCTGGTGCATAGAGAACTAGATTGAATCCTTATGAACATGTTGACCTGTTGGCTCTGAACATTATAGAGCAAGCAGAAACAATTACAAATAGGAGAAACAGAAGTAGAATAAGTGTATTATTTTTCTATATAGGAGTAGTTTCTTGCCAGCTGGACAAATTTGTAGGGTTTTTTTTTCTAAAATAAACAGAATGTAAGATATTTAGTTTCCCTTCTCTAGTTTTCTCTTGGTAGTAATCTTTAACCATTTTGCTAAGAAACTTTCCTGTCTATCTGCAAGAAAAAGCAATATGTCTCAGGAAACTTTGCTAATTATTCTTTCTGGACAATCTTTCTTCTTATGCAGAAGCTGTCTGCATCTGGGTGGTCAGATTAATATCTCACCATAAGTTCAAGTAGACTGGAAACAAAACAGTAGAAGGAAAACACAGTGCCAACCAAGAAACCTTAGAAAGTTTTTTTTTTTTTTAAAGTAACTTGTTGGGTTAAATATAGATGCATTTATTTATGACCCAGACCTCCCCAAAAGTGTCAGACATGTATACCTTCCCTGAGTATTTTAGGTACAAACAGGTTAGAGTCTTCCAGAGGCAGAAGAAGTAATCCTTGGTCATGTCAACACCATTGTGAGTGCAGTCAAGAATAACATTTTGTAACACAGTGTGAAACACCTTCATATATCAGAAAGTAAGTAAAAATGGATGCAAAAGAAAAATGCTAAGAATTTTATATGTTGGAACAGAAAAAAAAAGGACATACAGTTTAAGTACTAATTTTCGTTAACTGGAAATAAAGACAGTATTGTTAAAATATCTTAAACTTCAGAAATTACAGCTAAATATATTGAGTATTCTATATTCACTGTAATATGAAATTATCTAGTATTATCTAGTATGACTAATTAAATTATTTCACCTCAGCAGGAAGATGGGGAAGCAAAGGAAGGTAAGGTGAATCTATAGAAGGCCCAGAGTCAAGACATGTAACTTAAAACATGTTTAACTTTTCAACAGCTAATTATAAATATAGTTATAACTCTAGAATGGCAACAAGTCCAGCCTTCCATGCCACAATATGCAGTAGGATATTTAAACGCAAAGTGTACCTTAGTTTATAGTTTCCAATATTTGTCATGTTTTATGAGGAGAGATTGAAAGCCTTGGTATTGTTCAGCCTGGATAAGAGAAGGCTCAGCGAGAATCTTATTCCTGCCTTTAACTGCCTAATAGGTATTTAGGCCAAAGACAGAGTCAAACTCTTTGTGGATGAGCATGGCAAAAGATAACAAACAAATGTTTTAGCAAAGAAAATTCCAGTTGACCATATGGAAAAAAGTCCTCATCATGAGGGTGGTCAAACACTGGCACAGGATGCTCAGAGAGGTTATGGAATCTCCATCCTTGGAGATAATCAACACCTGGACAATCACCTGGACAATCTAATGTAACTTTGAAAGGAAATCTGACTAGATAGCCTCCAGTCATCATCTGAATTATTTATACTTAAAATCTAAGATGTAAGTTATTGTTTGAATTGATGATTTGTGAGCAGCCGGAAGGACATATAGTCACAATCAGATGTCTAAAATTCAAATTTTCCCTTGATCACTGTTTCTCTGAACTGTAGAATATTTTATTATTTTATTTACAGTGAGGAAAATAACCCGTTTGAGGGTGTTTAATGGATAACTCATCCTGTGTGAAAAACACAGCAAACTAATTTTCAGGACTGTCAGCTCTGTGAATGTAGGTGGTCACTGAGAAAAAGATTCGTCTTATCATATTTTAGATATTTACAGTGCAGAAATCCTAATCTGAGCTACTTATCAAGACTCTAAAGTAAATAGAAAGAAAAAGGATTCTAGTAAGCAATTCATTTGGTCTATTTCAGATATCTGTCAGGAGTAATGAATGGTGCCTTCAAAAAGCCTGTTTTTCTATCATTGACTAAAACCAGGGAGCTAACTCAGTGGTAGAAGTGTACCGTGTAGAGACTCAAATGATATTAGTCCCTTCCTAGTTATCTTATAAAAGGAGTCCTTCATCATCTGTTATATCTCCTGTGTATTTCATCAATTATTTCCTCAGATAGGCTTAGTGCTGGGTTACCATAACTGCATGGTTCAGTTTGTGAGTCAGGGTCAGAGGAATGACCAGTTATTGTCACATCCTGCTGGGATTCTCCTGCAGCTAATAGTATCAAAACGAGGAAATGGATGAAGCCTTCTTTAAAAAAATTGAGAAAATTTATAAATCACAGATACTTGTTCTGATTGGGGATTTTCACTTCCCAGCCATCTACTAGAAGGCAACAAAGTGGGACACAAGCTGTCCAGGAGGCTTCTGGAGGACACTGGGATGATTTCTTTGAACAGATACTGGGTGGGCCAATCAGAGATATGCACAGCTGGATCTGCTATTCACTGGCAAGCAAAAACTGACTGGGGATCAGGTAATCTGTGTCAGCCTTGGTTGTAGTGACATTAAATACAGAATCATAGAATAGTTTGGCTTGGAAGGGATCTTTAAAGGTCATCTAGTCCAACCACACCCCCCCCCCCACCGCAAGAAGCAGGAACATCTCCAACTAGATCAGGTTGCTCAGAGCCATATCCAACCTGGCCTTGAATGTTTCCAGGGACGGGACATCTACCACCTCTCTGGGCAACCTGTTCCAGTGTTGATCCTGAGGTGAGTGAAGAAGGAGAGTAACAGAGTGCAGACTCCGGATTTCAGGCAAAAAGAGGTTGGTTTATTCACGAACTGGTAGGTGGCATCCAGATGGACACCGGCTCTGAAAGGCTAAGGACCTTAGGGACACTGGAAGGCTTTTAAGGACAGCATTGTCCCACTGTGAAGATGGCCCATCCTGGTACTTGGGAAGACAAGTGTGGTATTTGTAGCTTGCCCTAGATATCTCTCCTCCTTTGTGCTCTTTATTGACAGAGCATCCTCATTTGTGCTTCAGATATGTGAATCTGGGACAATATGAGCCTAATTTTATGTATAGCAATGTGGACACAGGCAACATTTTACTAAGGTTCCCAGGGATCTCACTGAAGACCTAAAAGTAAGCCATGCAGAGAGAGTAAACTGTTTTATCACATTTGAATCCCATGAAAGCAGGGAATCCTATGGCCGAACAAATAGTGTGTATTGACATTAAAAAGAAAATAAAATAGTCCCAGTCAGTAAGGACACTTGTTCTGCTGTTTTGTCTGATTTTTTTTTCCCTATATTTTTATTTTCCTTTTCTGCTGTGACCTATTCCTTACAAATACTGTAAGGAAATCAGTCTTAATCATTATTTCTCCCCAACCCATATCAGGAGGCTGGCTTGGCTAGGATGGCTAGAGCTGAAGAATGGCAGCACATGGGCTGGAAGCAGGGACAGACACCACAGGAGGAATCTACAAATATTGCCCAGGCATATAGAGTTGGTGTCAGAAAAACTGAAGCTCCACTGGGGTTTAGCAGAAAGCTTCAAATAGACCAAGCAATGAGCAGGCTGGTCTGACCCCAGAGCTGCCCCTACTTTGGGCAGAGGGTTAGACCTCCGATGTCCCTTCCAGCCTCAGTTATCCACTTCAGACTGAAATAGGCACTAGCCTTCATTATTTTGTCCAGCCTGATTATTTTTACCTACTTTTAGTATCTGCTAGACCTCTGCCCATGATTTGGTGCCATTGAGTCAGAGCAGGTGTTCACCTACAGTTCTGCAGAGTCAACAGAAATAGTTAGAGGTAACTATATGATGCAGAGTCATAGAAGCATAGAATGGTTAGGGTTGGATGCAGAAAAATAATAAGAAAAGTTTTCAATACTATGTTAAAGATTACACTTAAGAGACTCAAAGACATCTCAAGTAAACAAAATAAAAAAAAATTACGTGAAAACAAAAATACATTTTTCAGTTTAGTTTGCTTTCTTTAAATGCCTGTCATGTTTTCTTTCAGCAAATCTAATTTTGAAATGCACAGGCAGCATCAGCAGTGCAAAATAATATAAACCAAAATGTGTTATATCCTCTTTAAATACAAAGATGTCCCAGTGGGACCTTGTTTCCTTTACAGTCAGGTAAACCCAACTTCAGTTTGTCACAGGGCCATACTTCTGATATATTTTAAGAGAGAAAAAGGCTAAACCTTTGTGTAGACTTTATTTTTATATAATGATTTTAAGTATTCTCTTAAAACATTTATTTTAATTTAACTTACCCTTAACTTCTTATCTCTTATGTGTTTCTTTTTAGTCAGTTTTCTTGGAAGAACAGAAGAGAAAAAAAAGGATGTATTTTTTGTCTTCTGTTTTGTCTTTGTATTCTTTCTCTTTCTCTTTTCTTCTGCTTCCTTTGGTTATTTTTTCTCCATACTTTCTTTTTTTCCCCCAATTTCTTGGGTTTGACTCTTTTTTTTTTAAAAAAAAAAAATTCCTCTCTATATCCACTCCTTACACTTCCTTCCTTTGCAGTGTAGGTGTCATGGTTATGTAAGGAGGACAAGCATAGTAGTTGTACATAAACAATGCTTGGTAAAGTTGTGAAATGGTAAAGCTTGGGTTGAAACTGAATTGTCATTTTTATTTAAAATATTCACAAACCTAGTAGTTTCGCTGAAGAGTTTAAGATATATCCATCCAAAACTAATGTATAACTAATCTAATGTCTTCCACTGCAGAATTACTGAAGTTTCAAAAGAAACTTGAAGAACTCATTGTTAGAGAGATGAGAAATACTGTATCATAGGCAAAATTTCATAGGTGCACTCAGATTTTAAAATTCTCCAGTAAGTGATGAAGCAGGCTTGTACTAGACAACTATATGTCAACGTAGGTGCAGACACAGAGGATCTATTCTCAGTATGTAATGCTTCTTTCTCTTACAGTTTTCAGTTGTGTTGCAATGTATTGCATTGAGTATCACGGTGGGGAGTCTTTATTGTTGACTCCTTTGAAAGCTCAAAGAAGTTTCAGCCACATGTGGGACAAGTATTTTACTATCTTGAGCTGCAGCTCTTTCCCATCTTTGCTGCACACGTAACTGTTGTTGTCAAAGTACTAGGTCTGTAGCTTCTAGTTTTATTTATGCATTAATTTGCACTTCACATTTGCAAATGGATTCACTAGCATTAGGCTTGCGTCTGCAACAAGTTTTCTCTATCAGCTAAAGAAGAGCTTTTTGCAATTAGTAAATGCTTTACATTATTTTATTTTATTCCCACCGGACAGATAAATGTTGTATGGAGTCACTGAGGAGAATGCCGCTGCCTTTCTCTTGTCACATATGTTAATATTTGCCTGCTTTTCTTGAAAAATAAATTCTTGTTTTGCCAAAATTGAAAACATCTTTTGTTTTCTGTAAATGTGAGACTATTGAAATCTGGGGAAAAAAAAAAAAGCCTGTGTTATGCCATATGCCATGGAGAAAAAAAAAAAAAGCTTACTCAGTTAGTAAAATTTAAAATTGTAGAAACTAAATCATGTTAAGTAGTCTTAGTCTGAGCTTTGGCTTGCATTAAGAATATTATCTTTGGAGGTGTAAAAATATGTAAGCTGTTACAGGAGCCCATCAAAAACCATTCAGAATCAACTGCAAGTGTCTCCTGGAGCTCTACATATGAAAGGATGAAAAGTTTACAGACTGTTTTATTAACATTTTAAAATAAATCTCCCAACATTTAGCAAACAAATACTGAATCAAGTAATATGATTTGAAGCATGATTTAAATTTAAAAATTCCCAAGTTCCCTCTAGATTCCTGCTGGTGTCAGGTTTGACATTTTTAACCTGGATACTTCACTAAATTATTCCTGAATGGGTGAAACAATAAATATGTTAAGCAGTACTGTTGATCTAGAAATGATTGACTGTATCCCCATATTTAAATGTTCCAAATGTAAGAGGCATTAGATGGTCAAGGGCCTTTTTACCTTAAAGTAATTTCTGGATTCTTAGTATAACATAAAGTCATCAGTATCTGATGGCTGCTTGAATGCCCAGGTAAACTTAAGTACTCCATATGACTAATTCCTGTCACTATAATCTGAAATGGAAAGGCTTTTGTGGTCATTTTATTACTGATTAAATGGTAGGGAATTATGATTATGACAAGATATGATATGCAGTGTCATATTGAGCAACAGGAAGAATGATAATAAAACTTCTAGTCATGCACAAATTAAAAGACATCTTCATTCTGTAGAGTTTTATTCTGAAAGGTATTTTGCAGTTCTTTTTTTCCACTCTAGAAATGCTGTTCATTGGATAAGGAACATACTGGAGACTTGAAAATACATGATGGTAAAGAATGATGTTTTTTGTTTCTTCAGTACATATATTCGGTTTGCAGCTGATCAAAGAACTGTGACCTTAGGAGAATGCAGGTTGAAGTGAAAATGTGGTAAACAAAAATTAAGAGTTTTCTACCAGTTTCGATTAAGGAGGAAATTGACATACAGTATATTTTGGCCTGTGAAGTTATACAACAACCAGAAAATTAAAATTATGTGGTAATAAACAGAAAATGGTTATATTAAAGAAAACCAGGCCGTCAGAAGTAGAAAAAAAGTGTTCTGAATATTTCTGCATTATTCAACTCACACCGTTATCAGGAGAATTTGAATTAACTCTCACTTATGAGAAGAACAGGGATTCAATTCCTTTAAAGTGGCAAGGAAAAGAGAAACTTAGTGTTCCGGTTTTGTTTAGTAAGGCGGGGCCTAAGGTGGTAGGTTCTGTAGGAAACTGCTAGAAGTCGCTCCCCTTCTCCCCTTTGTTTAGTGGACTCGGCCAGGCCTAGGGCGGACCTGCTGCTGGCCAAGGCCGAGCCAATTGGTAGCAGAATGTCCCATGATAATGCCTCTGCGATAAGGTATTTAAGAAGGGGAAAACGGGGAAAAAAAAAAAAAAAAGAGGAGAAGATGGGAAGCAGCTGAGAGGGAGCAGAGAGAGGGAGGCACTAGCCTTGTGGGCCTTGCAGGCCTTACCCTCTGGCCTCTTGCCAGGCAGCCGACTGGGCCCAGCTCTGCCCGGCCTGGCTGCAAGAAGTGGAGAGGAGATGAGAAGTGAATAAGATGTAAAAAGGATCCTGAGAGGCATCTGCCAGCCTGTTGTGAGGAACGGCTGCAATGCCAAGGTCAGTGAAGAAGGAGGGGAAGGAGTAATGTGGCTCCTGGCCAAGATTCCCCTGCAGCCTGTGGTGATGACCATGGTGGAGCAGGCTGTTCCCCTGCAGCCCATGGAGGTCCACAGAGGAGCAGAGATCCACCTGCAGCTCCACGCCGGAGCAGGTGGATGCCTGAAGGAGGCTGTGGCCCGTGGAGGGCCTGCTGGGACAGCTGTTCTGGAGGGACTACACTCTGTGGAAGAGATGACCCACGCTGGAGCAGTTTCACAAAGGACTGTGGCCCATGGGAGGGACCCCACGAAGGAGCAGGGGAGGAATGCGAGGAGTTCTTCCCCTGATGATGAAGCAGCGGCGTAAAACATAGCGTGATGAACTGACCGCGACCCCCATTCCCTCTTCCCCTGCCGTGCTGCTCGGGGTGGGGGGGAAGGTAGTAGAGATAATGTTAAGCCCGGGAAGAGGGAGGGGTGGAGGGAGGTTATCTTGTTCCTTGTCTCATTCTCCTGCTAGTTTTAGAAATAAATGAGTATTTTTCCCCAAGTTGAGTCTGTTTTGCCCGTGACGGTAACTTTAAGGATTTCTCCCTGTACTTATTTCACACTTCAAGCCGTTTTTTTCTTATATCATCTCCCCCTATTCTCTCAGAGGGTGGGGGGAGCGAGAGAGAGACTGCGTAGTCTGGTCCTGATCAGGGCTGAACTACAACACTTAGGAAAGCATTAGCAAGAAATTCTTATTTTAGTAGCATGATCACATAGATGCTGAAAAAAAGCAGCAGCTTCTGGGATTCCTTGCACTGTCACTGTTGTCACACACCTGTGATATTGCCAAATACCTTCATCATTTCTTATCTACTCAGTTGTCAGAAATCTGCAGCAGCATCAAGAGGAGCTCCCCCTGTTTTTCAGCACCGTTTCTCAAATCAGATCTCCATTTGAGAATATGTAGTTTTGTCATTTATTATTTTCTCAGTGTGATATCAGCATAGTAACAAGTGAACTACTGTTCAAATCCATGTCCTTCCCATAGAAAAACTTCCTTTTCATTGTTTAAACATATTTTTTTTTTGTCTTTTTGAAATTACTGTAATCACATTTTGGTATGTAGTTTTTGAGAAGAAACATATTAAGATCAAACGGACACTATCTGGAATAATAGTTTATTTAACTCTTCACTCTGACATAATACATTATTGAGTTTTCAGTATGTTAAAAACACTTAGCTTATTTAATAAAATGATGTTATACATTTTACATATGAAACAGAAGATTATCATCCATGAGACATCACAGATACACAAGGTCAAATCCTGTTCACGCTCATCTTTCTGTGAGCTCTAATTTCCCTAAGTCCAAACAAGAACAGAGCTATTCTTGTATTGTATTGTCTTCTGTTCACATTTTTCATTTAAGTAGCTTGTGATAATTTTCTACTTTCTTCCACTCACAATTAAACTTTTGCTATATAATAAACATGTTTTGAGATTATCAGCCAGTTCTCTCAAAAATAAATTATTTTGAAGAGTTTAGGGATTATCAAAGCAGTCACATTCCATCTTTTGGATAGAAGATGTTTCATCACAAATCTTCTATCTCAGCATCACTCCATGACAAGCAGTCACATTCTGAAGTTATTTATGGCTCTGCGTACATCCATGCACAAGTGTGAAATCTGGAAAGAAAATTCTAGTTTTGGCTGCTCCTGACTCATTTATATTTTTTCCTTTACACTGGGAAGACTAAGAAATAAATTCATATTTTATCTATGCAATATTGGCATGAAGTACATCTTCTGGGAATGATATGGACATTTTTTATCCTTTGCAGTTACTGGTTCATAGCTAAGGAGGATGAGATTAGGAAGAGGCGCTGGGGAATAAACCTCAGGAGAAGCCCAGGCTGGCAAAGTACTTCAGGCCAGATAACCTTCTGATCTCCCTTCCCATCTACATTGTTCCTTGCTTCTAAGAAAATGCTTCCATTTTCTATAGCCATAGGGAATCCACCCTGACTTGACTTTAGCCCTAAAGCTCAAAGTTTTCCTAAACATTAAAAGTAACTGTACTGAGTCTGTTTGGGATGGAGTTAACCATCTTCATAGCAGCTTGTACAATGAAGTGGTTTAGGTTTGTCGCCAAAACAGTGTTTTATCACAGTAACGTGAAAGCAATATATCACAGCAATATTTTTGACCAGTGCCTGCACAGCATACACGTCTTCTCTGTTTCTCGCACTGCCACCCCACTGAGTAGGCTTGGGGTGCACAAATGGTTGGGAGGGGACACAACAAACTAAAGCAGGAAAAAGATATATTCCACACCACATGACACCATGCTCAGCAATAACAATGGTGGTGAGAGGATGAGTTTCTCCAAAGTAGACATTGTCTGAAGACTAGCTGGACATCAGTCTGCTGGTGGTGAATGATTGCTTTGTATAATTTCCTTCCCTTCCTTTTTTCTTTTTTCTTTTTTCTTTTTTTTTCTTTTTATTTTTTTTCTTTTTCTTTTTCTTTTTCTTTTTCTTTTTCTTTTTCTTTTTCTTTTTCTTTTTCTTTTTCTTTTTCTTTTTCTTTTTCTTTTTCTTTTTTCCTTCTGTTTTTTTTTTCTTTTTATTTTCATTTTAAACTGTCTTTATTTTGCCCCATGAAGGTTTTTTGGTCACTTTTGCTCTTCAGATTGTGTCCACCATCCCACTGCAAGGGAGTGAGTGAGTGGCTGCTGGAGACTGGGCTGGGATCAACCCACCACACTAATCTAGAGGGACATCTAGAATAGCTACCAACTGGGAATAAATGTCTTGAGAGGGGAAAAACAACAGAATCTGCCTCTGCAGATGCTCTTGGCTTCCAATGAACTGTTAGTGAAATCCCCACTTTCTTTGCAGAGAATCACAATTTTATTATTCAAGAGTAATCACTGAAGAGGAATTTTTGTAAGGACAAGTCAAGTCATTTGTCACTCTGTGACACTGCACATCATAAAATAGCTAAGAATCTCTCCTTTGCCAAGCACACAAGAAATACAGCAATGAGAAAGGATCAACTGACTGCATAACAGAAAAAAAAAAAAAAGAGGTGAGTTATAATCTTATATCTGTGCTTATACATCAAAGAAGCAGCACTATGTTGCTTCACAGTGACTGAAGTTCCAGGCAGTACTGTCAGAAAGCAATTGTGCTTCATTTGGGAAATATTTTACTTCTTTAATATGTAGGTCCTAGCATACTATATATGAATAGTACATAATTTGAATGATATTAAATAGTGTCTGGCTCCCAGTGGATTTCTCAGGCTAGGTAATGTCTATCTTGGCCAATAAAATGCTCAGCTGGCTCAGCTGGGAATTCCTGATGTGTCATCAAGGTGTTTCGAAGACCTCAGGTGGTTATCAAGTACGTTGCATTTTCCCTCTGAATTACAACTAAGCCAACACCCCCTTGTGGGATTTCTGCATCTTCTGCAAAAAAAAGGTAGTGTTTTAGAAGTTAGTTAGAAAAATGAAATTCCATCCTACAGAAATCTCTTCCCTCAATACTACTTATATATTCGGTATTTTAATTATTAAAAGTTTTATTTTCAGACAGAAAACATATCAAATAATAATAAAGATCTTAAAAAATCTTTCAATATATCTCATCTTTCAAAATAAAGACAAAACCTATTCCTTTTAAATGAAAGCAAATCAGTGTTTCTCACATCTCACATCTGTGTTTTATTCCCTCCTGTGCTTTGACTTCCATCCGCAGAGTTAGCAGGTGATCTGAACAGTGAAGCATATATATGTTAATCTACAAATGGAACACCTTAAGCTATTGGTTCCAGTTTGTGTTAATGTTTTCCAGATGAATTTCTACTTTTCTGTGAAAAGTGAAAAGGAACGTTGCCAGTCTCTCATTTACCCCCATCAAAATCCCCCAAATCACTCTTTGGTGGGTAAAAATATGTCAAAATCAACAACTGAGAAGATACTTAGTCCTAATTTTTTCCTCAGATTATTTGGAATTTTATATTCTCTTAAGGCACTAACTGCAAACAATTTATAAAATAAATGCACATTCTTCTTGAGAATAGATCTACAATTCCAAACAATGGATAATTTTTTCACCCTCTCTGTGACATTTGTCATCCTATAGCTATAGTAACTTAATGCATTTTCATCATCCATGCTCTCAAGAGTGAAATTAGGATGGACATTTTCATCACCATGGCAGCAAAACACTACATGTATTTTAGCCAAAGCAGATGCAGAGAGTGCAAATCCCTGGATTCTTTGGTTTTGGAGAGCTTCAAGGTGGCTCACTTAACTGTAAGTCCCTGCATAAAAAAGAAAGTGGAATATTTCCCTTCTTTTGGATGCTAAAGAAACCTTAGGCACAGTCTGTACCTCAGCTTGTATTTCCCCTGAGTGTTGCCATATGGCTAGTTACTATATTCTGCCCCGCCCCCCCGCCCCGGGCAGACAATGAAAGCTTATTACAGTAAAGTTGTTATTTAGAAGATGAGATCATTTTTATAGGAAGCTTTGCTACAATATAAAGACTTTCTGCTTGTAATAATATCATAGTAGCTCACAAAATAACAAATGGAAAAGGAAGGAAGTTGGTATGATTTATGGAAACATGAGGAGTAAGTCTGAGTACCTCATAGTAGGTACCTTGGAGGAGTTGCCCAGTTGCTGGTTGAGACAATTGTCTCAGGCAACAGGAATAATAAAGAATGGTATTTTTTAAAATATTGCCTCTTTCTTCATCTATGATGTCTCACAAAAGATATTTATCTCAGGTAGCATTTATCTTCCTTCATGGTGCTCTTCACTGCAGCATATCTTCTGTGTCACTCAGCCCCATTAGAAAAACATGTGCTTGACCTATAATAATACACAGCAGAGCCATCTAGATACTAGATCAAATAATCTGAAATCAGCTGAGAATTAGGTGCAACCTACTGAAACCATGAAGTCAGTTTCCCTCCTACTTACTCTTTCCCTTTCTCCTATACCTGAACTAGTACGCCCTTTCTGTACAGTACGAAGTCAGTTTACAGCTTAGAACGGCTCTGCTTTGCACTGCTTTCCTTCAGTTGGTGTAAATGATAATTTGTTTGAACTGGAACAGTCGCCTTTTCAATTTTTATAATCTGATTGCAGTTTGCTATCCTGTGGTCATAATTTGCACAACACTATTTTGCCATCAGGAACTATAATTAGGCAACACCATGTAGAGAGGACACTATCAAGGGCTGAAGCCACTTGGATGAATAAGGACAGGATTCACCCTACTTCTTGCTCAATAAAACAAGACAAGTCTACCCGGTGGAACAGACTGCAACTCCTTAAAGTGTCTCCAGCTCTCCCTGGAGCTTTCTTTGCAGGAAAGCAATGCTGCCCTGTACTGTCCCAGGATGAAAATACTGAGAAGGCACATTCTAGCTTATTACACATTTCTTTGGCAACCACTGAAGACCTCTGTTGAACATCATTCTAGCCTCCTCTCCCTCCTTTCTACCCCCCAAATATTGCAGGAAATAAAAAAGATCTCATAAAATTGAGAGCAGCTTGTGGACTGAGTTTAGTAATGATGAAGTAGGCACTTTATTACTACTCACTCTGATATAAGTGAGCCTCAACTGCAAACAATTAGAAATGCTGTAGATGGAGGACATAAAGATATTCAATCTTGCAAGAACAGCTTAAAAATTATACTTAAGGGGGAAATGTAATATGAGAGTGACATTCTCTGTGGTTTGTACATCATTGCCTGTATTTTTTGTTTTGGCAAATTGAGAACTATCATTTTTTTAGCTAGCTATTATCTAGTACTGACTTTATTGCAAGCAACACTTGTTTACAAGAGCTTTAATATTATTGTTTATGGCATAGTATTATTGCAGTGAATGCTATTTCCTAGCATAAAAAGATCTTAAAAGAAAAGATGTGTTAAATTGAATGAAATCCTGGAAATCAACATTAAAAATCCAGGCATTTTTATGCATCCTGTGTCCTTGTTCTGTCCACTGAAAATAATAGCTTATTAAAACTGTTAGAATAGTATTCTCTAAGAATAATCCCTTGCAAAACAGGTAGATAAAAGACAGTCTTCCCTTGTTTCCATTACAAATATCTCCTACTTTAAGAAAAAGGATGGGAGAGTGGAAAATTTGACCATCACTGCAGAACAACTATAGCAAATGAAAAGCCAACTGTTACATATGTAGTGTCCTGTTGAAAATATTTTAGTCCTCACTCCAAGTATGAGTGACACCCCTGAAATGAGGTCCAGGGGTGTGGTCAGGGATGGGGGGAGCCCTGGGAGGCTTGGCAGGGACAGTCAGGCCTGGTGGTGCCCTCAAGGCCCTGCCAACAAACTCTCCTGCTAACAAGGTGTGTCCTCACAACTTACAGGGGTTGGGTTTGGGAGATACTTACCATGAGCTCCTTCTTTTATCAGACTGTGAACAAGATGATGCTTTCTGGGAGGCCATAGCATCAGTAACTATGCTGTAGGACAAATTAAGCAGCCTGTGGAGTCATGAGTGCTTCCTGAGGGGCATGACATGAGCTTTCTTGGTAAATAGTTCCACAGTCCACATTGTATTTCCCTGCAAAGGTAGTAACTCTGTTGTGAAATTAAAAAGTGCTGGAAGGTGGTTGGAGATTTTGGGAGATGAAGTGGCACCACAGTATACCTATAGTGTCCGTGCCTGGTGCAGAAATAAGTTTTTCACTCATTCCCTTGCCAGATTTGGAGCAAATTATAAGCTCTTCACAGGTCCAGCTGTAGCCTTCTCCCAGGTTAAGATCCTCATACTTCCTTTTGATAAAAAATATAGGGGCTCAGTAGGAGAGCTGAAGGGGCAGATGAGCCTCAGTACCAGACTGTTCTTGAAGTGCTTCTCAAGGGCAGGTAATTTAGGATGTGATAAGGCAAAGATTTCCCAAAGGGTACTTTTTCTCCTGGGATCAGGGCAATGGGCAATCATGCAGGCCATGGGGCAGCAGGGTTCCTTCCCCTTTCTGAAATACATCAGCAAAGTTGCTGTACTCATATAGGCACACTAATTAGGGCGAGACTTGTTTGGCTGGGGCAGGGCTGTGGGACTAGGAAGAGCTGAAGCATCTCAGGGCTGGGGTTGTGCTTGGGTGAGGACATGGTACAACCAGAGAATGTCACATTTGAGGTGGCTATCATGTAATTAAGTTCCTGGGTTGCAATCTTCAGAGTGGAGGAGGGTTGCCACACTTAGTAGGTCAGGGTGGTGGTACAGCCTGACCACTGCTCATACAAAGCAGCACTGGGAGCTAGGGCACTTGCAGACTGCAGTGGGGAAAACAGCCCCAAGAGGATCCTGGGGTTAACTCTTGCCCTCAGGTTCTGGGTACCCCCTTCTGACAGGGAGGCACAGGGATCTCACTTGACAGTGAAGGAGGAGACGGTGCTTCCTCAGCCAGGCCAGCCCAGGAAGAGGCATATGGGTGTGATGGGGGATTCCTAGGTGCCACAGTTGGCCCAGCAAGAATCACTGCATGGTGATGTTCCCTGGCTGATCCTCCTATCTGCAGCAGTGACAGTGGTGGGATGGGTCAGGCAGCAGAAGACTCTGGGCCCATAGGCTGGTGTGGTAGTCCTTGAAGAAACTGATCAGAAGATCCATTGGTGCCATCAGGGCCACCCTGGCAAAAGGTGACAATTAATTTTGTGAAAATGATACTGGTACTGGGCTGGAGACCTGTTCTCAGGAACCGGACCCAGGGAAAGAAAAAAAAGGTTCATTTTATGATTACAGATGTCACTGGGCAAAGAAGCAGAAATTGATCCAAATGAGGGCAAAGGATATTATGGTTTTGGTTCTATCCTGCTATGAATATTTCACATTCATCAATTCTGAGAAAATTGTCTCACATTTTTTAAGTGCACACTGACTGAGCATTCAGGGGAGCCACTAAAATTGAAACCATTCTTTAGCTCATAACGTAACCAGATGATACATCAAATATTTTTACTTATTAATGCAGGATTTTGAACATGAAAGTTTGTCCCATTTTCACCATTTATCAATCTGTCCATTCAGTCTGCACATCCTCACAGGATAATGTTATATTCTGCCTTGAAATTCTATGTCACTGTAGTAGAGAAAAGTGCTGCAAAGACTTTTATTCTCATTCAGAAAATCTTTGATGTGCTTAAAAGATAAGAGCACTTCATTATGCTTATGAAGAGTAAAAGTGTCCTACTATGACGAGAACTCTTTTAATATGATAGTTAAGTGAAGCTTAACATTAGTTTCAAATTAATAAAAGCACTTGCTGATGTTAGGTCATTGTTCATATTTATTCTCTTCAAGTCCCTGGTTCTCACCAAAAATGCTTACATTTTTTAAAAAAAAGATTAGGTTTTGTTTCATAGCATATCCTAGAATTACACTGACTTGGTTTTCTTGCAATAAGATGAAACATATAAGTTAATGTTAGAGATAAAATACTTTCAATTTACTATTCATAAGGCCATCCTCTCTTTTGGTAGAGGGCATAGATTAGCAGCTCTCTTGAACCTTGAGTTTTTAGTCTCTGGAACAGCTTTGTAGTGACAGAACATGTCTGGCACTGTCTTATTCATTTATACTCATTAGTTAATTTAATCTTTCTTAGAAAGGAAGCAAATTTTACTATGCAGGAGAAAACAAAGGACAACACAGGTTTTCACCCTAACTAAATGGTGCTCATACCTTCTGTCACTATTTCAGTAATTTTCACACTTTGATGAAAGGAAGTGAGAGAATATTTTTGGACTTAAAATAATAGCTTATTAATACTCTACCAACTTATAAGAATTAATGACAAAATTCTTACCCTATTTGCTAGATATCATGCAAACAAATGGGGAAATCCACTGGGAAATAAGAAAAACTTGCAGTGAGGTCTGTAAAGACATAGTAATCTCTTTTCTTGGTTCTCCTTCTCTGCTTTTAATAGCCTTCCCCTCTACTGTTCATTGCTCTAACATTCACCCATCTTCTGCTGTCCCCAGAGCTCCCTGCTGACAGGGATGTGTTTCATATGAGTCCCTTAAACATTTTCCGTTTCCCTTATGTGCCATTCGTTAAAGAACTGCTTCACCATATGGTACTTATGTCATATAATCATACCTGTGATTGTCATGTCTAAAAGGTAACTGAAAGGGACTCTGATAGTACCAGAGCCAAAATTGCATGCAGTGTGAATATACCTAGTATTTTACACAAGAACATTTATAATGAGCTATTCTAACAAAATGTGCTAGATTTTGCAGGATCAAGAAAAAGCCGAAGCACGAAGTTATAGATTAAAACACTAATATTTCCAGCAATCAAGTTACATGAAATGAAATTAACTGCTAAATAGGAATGCATGTAAAAGTTGAGGTAAATAGGAGTCAAGTTAATCCTTTTCTGATATCTAGACTAAGCAAATCTTCTTGAAAGTTCAAGCTACATTTAAAAAAAATCTTACACTATTTCAAAATAAAGATTTCGTATTTAGCATTTTTTCTTTATTTCCTCTTTAGTTATTAATATTCTATGAAGTTCCTACCTTCTGAAATCACGTAGTTGTGGACTTTCAAGAGTTTCTTCCTTTGACATAGTATACACAGTCTTATAATTTCAGTGAATGATCCTCTCTTATGACACAGAAAACTCCTGACAAATCCTCTGTGTATAATTTTCATCATTTTATGTAATTCTATTGCATTTTTGAGTACGTATTTCCTTTTCAGGCAAAAATTAAAACTAAAAATTTTCAGGTCTTTTCAGTCTCTTCAGATAGGAGTTTTCTTTATGTAACTGTTGAAGTAATTTCTGAGCTAGAATCACTAGAAAATATGACAGAGAACATCCTTCAGGGATTACAGTACATAATTTACTCTTTATAAATGTTCCCTATGCTATTCTCCACCCTATTCTTTCTATAGACTGACCCATTGTTTACTTTCCAGGTCATAGACATACACTGAGCAGAATGGGTGGACTTCACACACCTAACACAAGAGACAATAGTTCTCACTGGAGTGTCCCTTTGCGCTCACCAAGAAGCCTTTGTACTCCCACCAGCAGGTTTCTGAGATGTTGCTGCATTTTGGCGGTAGAAAATGAGAGCAAGGCAGGCCGTGGCCTCTCATTCTGTCTTTGACATCTCATCTTTCTTTCCTTCCTTTTCTCATATGTATGTAAGTTATGTATAGATGCATATGTTGTGTGCTTTTAGGATAACTGCAGACAATAAAGGACAAATTCTCAGAAGAGTTCTCTGCCTTTCAGTCACTCTAAATGTATTTTTTAGTCTGAGAGATGCATAGAAAAAATTGGGGAAGTTAAATCAATGAAAGAAGGAAATTAATGAGTTATGTCCTCATATAAGGAGGACTTGTCTACATTGAAATAAGGTGTTAACTTACAGTGCACTAGATAATATTTTAATTATATGAGAAAAATATTACATTAGTATACCACAGTTTTCTGTATAACGAAATAAGTTATCCAAATAAGGACCATTTTTACTTGATACACCCAGTCTATTCCACAGCAGAATTTTGGAAGATTAATAAACATGGAAGGAGCTGTTCTGCTTTCGCCACTACACATTTGGAGGATTTCTAGAGGATTTTGAATATTTCATAAATATCAGATAGATATATAAATATACTAACCTGGTATAAATATAAAATGAAGAAAAACACTCAGGATAAGATTTATCTGAATAAATGTTGATAACTACTGCTTAAACATTTATCTTTGCTAGCTATCTATATTCCCTTTATGTACAATGAATCTCGCTTTATGTATTATGAAAAGAATTAAGGACTTCAGGCTATGGTGCCCATATCTTTCTAGTGAATTAAATCAGAGTCTAAGATGACTAGCTTAGTTAGATTCAAGACCTACATGCAAGATATCTATGGTTAGGTGAAATTAATTTCTCCCCCACTGACTTGGATCAGGTCCACTTGAGCAATAAAAATGAAACTTCTTATAAGGCCATCTCATGAAATTTCAGGCTGTAGTATCTGCCAGTAATAGTTTCAACAAATTACATTTATTTTATTTTGCTTTGACCTTGTCACTGCAATTCTGTGCTTATTAATCAGGGACACCTAATGTTTTCTGTTTAAATAAAATATTTTTATTGCATTGTTTCTCATGAGACCTACTTAGAGGCTAAAATGCCATTACATCTCTCTTGGGGCAGGAAGAAATAATGTTGGCTGTGTTGAATGTCTTTGTACATCAAGCTTTAAGTAATGAGTTCTCAAATGCCCATGTGCATAGAAAGAGCAGAATCAAATACTTGAAGGTATTTATGCTTGTAAAATAATTTGAATAAATAGAATTTCTATAAATTTAATAATAAACTTAATCCAAAGGCTATGTTCTATGGTTCATATTAAATGCAAGCTCAGATGAAGTTAATCTTCATGGAGCTGGAGGAATAAAAGCATGAAAAACAGTTAAGCCTGTGAAAGCATTCAGGATTTAGAAAGTTATACTTTTGGGGGAGGGGGATATTTTTAGCTTCTCTCAGATTAAAATTTACTTAAATTTTATTTTGTTTGAATTAAGGCTGTTAAGGTATCCTCTTGTGTTTTAACCCTGGTGGGCAGCTCAGTTCCACACAGCCACTTGCTCACGTCTCTGCAGTGGGATGGGAGAGAGTATCAGAAGGGAAAAAGTGAGAAAACTTGTGGGTGGAGATAAAGACAGTTTAATAGGTAAAGTAAAAGCTACATGTGCAAGCAAACCAAAATCAGAAATTTGTTCACTAATTCCCATTGGTAGGCAGGAATGGTTACTTGGGAAGAGAAACGCCATAACTCCAAAGTCCCCCCTTCCTCCTTCTTCCCCCAGCTTTTATTGCTAAGCACAGTGTCATATGGTATATGGATATGGAATGGGATATGGAATATTCCTTTGTTCAACTGGGATCAGCTGTCCCAGTGTGTCCCCTCCCAACTTCTTGTGCACCCCCAGCTTACTTGTTGGTGGGACAATGTGAGAAACAGAAAAGGCCTTGATGCTGTGTAAGCATTACTCAAGAATAACTAAAACATCCATGTCTTAGCCAAGACATAGTACCATGCCAGCTATTACAAAGAAAATTAACTATCCCAGCCAAAACCGGTACGCCTCTTACAGACATGTTTACGATGTGTTTCACACAGAGTTGCAGAAACTTGTCATGCTCTCACCTGTTAAAAGCATAACCACGATGAAGGATAAATACGAGACTCTTAAAACTCAAATGTGAGATTATTATCTGTCAAGTCACCATAGTCTAAAAAACTGTACATAATGGGATGGGCTTTGAAACAGACACTAAGGGAGTTGTCTGGTTTTTTGGCTGCTGTAGTTTTGTTTACAACTACATATGAACTAGCAGGTCAGAGAATAAGATCTATTATTAGAATGTGAAGAATATGCAGCATTTGAAAACCAATATATGTTGTAATTGTAGGTACCAGATTATCATCCCCAGACTTTGCTAGATATTTGAACTCCTAATTCTAGGCACTGAATAAACAACATTTAAAACCAGACTGTGCTGTGAAGAGGCGGAAGTATGAAAAAAGATAAATAAAAAGATTGTTAAAAGAACTGTGAATGACCACAGGTCTCTTTGTCCTAAGCTACAAAGCCATAATGCCTACAAAGATAGAGATATTGCTCTGTATGCATGTATGTCTGTTTAAAAATGTTTAATGAATACAGATCAGTCCCATGCAGCTGTATTTTAGATTACAAATGTTGTAATCCATGATCATGAATCATAAATGAATCAATGACTTCTGACTGTATAATTAATATGCATAGTGTTGATTCAACATGTGCTGCTTAAACAGTTTGGTTCCTCCTTGTGCCAAAAACATAAAAC
Organism: Chlamydotis macqueenii; assembly: GCF_036417535.1. NCBI lineage: Eukaryota > Metazoa > Chordata > Aves > Otidiformes > Otididae > Chlamydotis > Chlamydotis macqueenii. The sequence continues at coordinate 138,514,324 of NC_141556.1, forward strand.
CAACCATCAAGCTGAGTACATCTACATCTCAGGGAAAATACAGTGATACATTCTGGAAGGACAAAGGAATCTTTTTCCTATTCAACACAATTGAAAAGCTCTGTGTTCTCCATTAGATGCACTCAGGATAATTTTGACTCAATTTTGACTCAGTTATACAAAGGCTTTTACAATCCTAAATCCCACTGAAATCAAACGAGCTGGAGATTTGAATGTTCTTGTAACTCTTGCTAGTGACCTGTCTTTGTCTGTAAATCCACAGGCTGATCTTCAGTTCTCCTTGCAGCGCTCTGTGCATAAAGTATTTACCTATGCCTGTTCTGGAATCTTATGTTAGATGACCCATGTTTGGTGAAGCATGTCCTAGATATCTTCTGGTCTCTTACATTTGAAAATGTTGATAGGAATAATTACAGGATTAAATTTCCAGTCTTCAATGGAAGGTCAAGAGAAACTGAGAACAGTTGCATGGGGACAGCCTGTGCTGGCCTTAGTCCATGGAAGAAATAATGTGCCAGCTGTAATGTCAGTAAGCAAAACTTTTAGCTAGCTTTCTCAAGGAATGCAAGAGTGTTCAGGGACTTTGAGCAATGACAAAGTCCCAGACTGAGCTGTGTGCTTAATTAATGCCGTAGACTACAAAAGAAGATGTATTTGCTATTTGCTTTTGAGTTAAGGTTAGAACTGTAATGTGTGTAAGTGATCACCTTGATTAATTGTCTAGATAGTGTTAAAATCTTCTTTTGTCACTTCCAATTTCTGCCATTTAGTGTGGTAATATATGGCAAAGAATTAATCTTCAATTTCATTCATGCCAGCAGTTTGATAGTTGGTCCCTTAAAGGTTATGACAAAGGCTGTGCCTCATGTAGCAGTGATCTTCCACAGCTACTGCTGGGAGGGTGGGAAGCGGGGAGGAGAAGGAGCTTTCTTCCCTGAATCACAGCAAACAGAGTAAAAGGACTACAATTGTGGTATTAAACCTTGCAAATTACTTTCAAAATTGGAAAGAAAGTGCCCTTTTTTATCCTATCTATGACTACATTATGGCTCTTTGGCCTATTACGTATAAATTATTTCCTTAAGAGGCTTATCGTGTTAAATTTGTGTTTGATTCACTCATCATTAATCCAGTTCCTTACTAATATAAATACATTTATTTAAATATCTTTATAACACCATAAAGTAGAAAAGAGGAAATAACAAATATGCATGCAGCATGGAATGAATAATTTAAGTCAGACATAAAACCTGGAAAATACATGCCATTTTGTTTTTTGTTATTTTAAATTTATATTTTTTTTTAGAGATTTGACACTCTAAACTTCTGCTAGAATTTAAAGATAATCAAATTAAGTTAAACAGCAGCAATGGTTACAATATGTTGTACATGAACCATATAAGTTACAGTACATCTGCAGATAAGCTATAACATATATGTGTATAGATAAATGTGATGGAATATTGTATAAGTACACTAAGTTGGCACTGGTACGAAATTCTCTAAAGAGAGAAAGTACAAGTACTGAAATGATAGTAATAAGGGCAAAAGTCAGATACATTAGCAACACCTCTGGGATGCTTGGTAAGAGTCTAAATGTCCAATTTAAATGTAATATACTGCTACAACACCAAAAGAAATAATTCATGGACAATTAATGATTTGAATATAGTAGGTCTTGGGGCTAAGTCAAGACACAGGATTTAAGAAATCTAGATTTAGTTTTTGCTTTGTAAAATACTTCCTCTGGGATTCTGAGGAAATAAATTACTTCGAATTATCAGAAAGGTCTTTTAAAATAAAGTCCAGCAAAAACCTTGGGTTTTTTTTCTAAATACAAATTTTAGGATCCTTCACCACAGTAACGGGTACTCTGTGAGACACAAGAGTTAAACAAACATGCAGTGTCATTGCTGTGAGACTACTTAGTAAGTGACTTCCAGTGTTATTTCAATATGATTTCCAGTTAGCTAATACCTTTGCAGCAGATAATATGTGATATAAATGTATGCACACAATTTGGATCACCACTGAAATAAATACGCTTTCTTTTTATAATGTGAAAGATGCCTTCCTGTATAAAAAGTATACATGTAATTGCAAGTAGTTACACTACAAATACTATTAGAAACTGCAATATTAAATATTTTTTAAACCTTTACAAATTATTGTTCAGACTTTAAGGTTCGTCTAGAGTTTCTGTGTGTGCAGGGGTATGTATAGCATATACCTGACTAATACAAGAGGGAAAACACTCCATCTGGTGTGATGTGCCCATACAATTCTAGTAGAATTTATATTTTCCTAAACAAAATTGAAAAAAAAAGGAAAGACAGATTTGTAGCTCAAAGAGTAGCATTTGATTTACCTTATAAGAAAGTAACTTACAGTGACACAACACTCACTGCCCTAACAAATGTTAGTAGGAAAGCTGAATAACTTTGAAAATCAGATAACTTGTATTGCTGTCCAACATAAAGATCTCATTTGTGATTTTTGTTGCTGAATAATATCTCTAACCAGCCATATATGCTGAATTTTGACAGGATCTACAAAGATGCTTCTTTTACAGTTACAATCATTTTTTTTCAGTCCCCAAGTGAGGATTTTTCCAGACAGTTGTTCTGGATATAACTTTTTCTGTCTTGCTTATTTATAATGTTCAGATCAGCTTAACATTTTTTTTTAAAGCTTCCACTTCTGAGTACTTGTTATCTGATTGATAGTGACGATTGTTTTTCTCCATGTCTTCCTCATACAAATTCTATTTGTGAGATCTGAAGACTCTGAGATCTGAAGATGATTATTTCAGTATAGATAACGGTGTGAGGACAGAACAAAACCCAAAACGGGGTCAGGAGATTTTAAAATTAGTTTTATGGGGAAAAAAGGTTAGAAAAAATACAGATAGTGCAAAGACTTAAATTAAGGCACAAGAATAAACTAAAAGAAATGTTCAAAAGAGGAGACAGAAGATAGTGTGTTGTAGCTATGACTGTAACTTGTTATCAGGAGATGACATCTTAGACTGTAAGTATTGTGGATTTACAGCAGTATTGGGTTTGAATCAAGCACCATTACCATAGGTCTCCTATGAAAGTCTTGTTAGTAGTTCTTCTGGGAATCATACAGTTCTTGATTGTCCACTCTTCCAGCTTGTTCAGATCTTTCTCCATTTTGACACATCCACATCATGACTCAGTTTAGTGTCATTAGGAAACTTGGTGAGGGTGCTTTCAATCCCTTCAACTAGATCATTTATGGAGATGTTGAACAGCATTTAGGAAGACGTTGATTAAGACTAGGCTTAACTATATTCTTTGTGTGGGCAACTCATCTGAATACATGTTTCATTAAGAACAAAAGTTCGTTTGTAACTTACAACTCCCACTTCTAAGTGGGACCAGAGGTGGCATTCTCTGTTTATGCCAGTTTCTAAATGCTTTGCTTCATCAAATATGCCCAAAGATTTCTGCCGTACTATGAAAGAAATACAACAATGTGTAAGGTTTCAATTTCCTTTGTTAGCAGTTGATGGGTAAGTTAGACAAAGTAAAGAAATAAAGAAATTCAAAAGACTTCCAAATTTGTGTGTGTGTGAGGTTGCTGTATGATATAAAGTGTCTCTGTTGTGGGGTTTTTTTTAATATTGCTTTCTTTCTATTAAACAAAAAATAATTAGTCAAGATGACAACTTCTTTCCCCAACAGTCTCAGTTTCTCATATTCTTGTATTTTATTGTGAACCTTGTAGTATTATTTGGCAGCTTTAAAGAATAGTAATAGCCAAGCTGCAAACACATGCCAGCTACAGAATACAAACTTATAGTATATTAATCTGTTGACCTTTGCACTGAGAAAATATCTGGTGCTCTTTATTTATAAAAACCTATCAGAGGTACCCTGCTACACTGTTATATATAGAAAGTGCTGTATATATAAGCTGATCTCTGTGTAGAGTTTATGGCATCTAAGGTGTAGTAAAAGGATACATCAGGGTTTATCATCTGCACCCTGCTGGTCACTTGACAGGCATTTCTGTTTAAGATATATGTCAAAGAGTAAAAAGAAAGTGTATTGAAAGAAGAAAGGTATCTATTAAAACAGTACCACTGGCAACATCTGGGAAGGCCATCAATAGAATTTTATAGCATGCATTTGCTTGAAGTTAAGGTTTATTACATGAAATGTGTGGTAAAAGAATTGTGTCATTTCTCACCCAATTGTTGTAGCAGAACCTAAGTATGTTGTATCCATCCCTACAATAAAAACCACTTGTATATAAATATATACACACACCAAGTGGTTCATCTGGTTTGTGTGTGCTAAGTAGTGGATAAAAACAGATATGAATCAAATTTTAATGTCCAACTATACAAAATTATATTTAAAAAAATAGAGAGAGAAAAGGAAAAAAATATTATACAGGAGCATTATACATCAATATTCTTCAGTGCACAGTAATTGTTAGAAACACTGTATATCTGGTATTATTGTGTGGGTTTTTTAAGGATAGATGAATAGAACATATTGAGTAACATGGTTAGAAACAGAAAGTTGTAGGTACTTCTTGCATGCTAGAGAGGAAATATGAACAGTTATATAATCTTGTTTTAAGGAAAATCTCTCAGAAGTAAAAGTTCCTTAACAATGACCCAGAACTTCTTTATCATCTAATTTGAAATGTTAGCAATTTCTTTTGCAGCAGTGACAGTCACACTACAACTTAGAAGTACACTAGAACTACACTAAAAAGATGTAATAATTTTCTTTAATTTCAGCAGTCATCATCAAGATGCATTTTTTTTCCTCCCTTGAATGTTCAGAGGAGCAGAAATTTGTCCCCTTCTGTGTATAAACTTCCTGAGCCTTCCAAGGGATGAGGAAGCCTTTACTAGTTCCAGGATCATTCCTTGCACTTATAGTGGGCCATGATTCAATATATAAAATTAACAATTTTATAGAACATCATATCATGAAGATTCAAGGAGAATCACAAAGGAACAAAACTAAAACCTGAACAAAGTTTCAAAAACACCTTTTCTCTTTCAATTTTGGAGATTTTGTCAGAAATTATGAATAGACTGCTTTCCACCCTCTTAACTAAGTGATCTGTTATAGAGGTTCCATATTTAGTGCATCACTTAACCACTGTAGTGAATATAAGTAAAAAGTTATTATAAAGAGGCATGTATAGAAAAAGGATGGCAAAATTACTACTCCATTACGAAATTGTAGAAATTATTTGTTTCTCACCAGACATGAGAACCACTCAATCCTAGCTTATTTCATGTCTATATGGACCTAACTTTTTTCAATTTATTTAGAAAATTTTGGTGAAAAGTCTTCAGACACTTTTCTAAAAGTATAACAGTGGGTTATTTGAGAAATGATTCAGCCTTATTCCTTACAGTCTTCTCTAAGCAACCATTCTTCACTTCTGACAGAGGCTTCTAACTGGGTTAGACATAGGTTTTTTACAGAGTTGGATTAATTTGCTGAATTGTTGCATATGGTTAGAGTATTTTGTTATTTTAAAAATGGAATTATCTGCAACTGTGGACTATAAATAGTACAAAACCTAATATTTTTTGTATGCATAGGAACAGAATACTATTTAATGATATCATCAGATAGAGCTATAATGTTCATGTTAAGTAAGTTTTTTATAATAATAGATATGAAGACTCTCCAAGCTGTCCAGATGTAAAAAATCAGTATTGTAATAATCCAGATAAGAACTCCTGTAAAACAGCCATGAATCCAAAAGGCAAATTGCAAACTCAGATTCATGTTTTTTCATTATAGAAAAATTGCCAAAGTTGCTTAGTTAAATTTAATTATTTTAGAAAAATAAATTTCTCTCAATACCTATTTAACACATAAAAGTTACTAATTCAAGGTAGCAGTGAGTCTAACACCATAATTAAAGTATGAACTAGTAAACGAATAAAAACTTATTTGTGGTCAGAAAAAAACTTGCCTTGTGGGTAAACATTTTCTATCATTGTTTACTCCAAGTTGTTCAGTTTTTCTAGTTTCGTATGAAATGTCTTGTGGGTCTTACCCCATGCAGAGATAACTACAGAAAAAACCAATAGCTAGTTGGATCTTGTTAAGCATCATCTTTTTCAATGCCAACTGTAACTCTTCTACCCCCAAACTGAGCTAGCCATCTTCTCTTAAATAAAATTTCTCAGCTACTTTTATCTTTAAGAAATACCTTTATTAATAGGACATCTACAAATGTTACTAGCTAATTGACATGATGTGTCCTGACAATACAAAATGTACTCTCATGTTCTAAGAGTTCAACAGATGCTAAAAAGTAACATTATACAAGCTTAATTTGTATCTTGTATAGCCACATAAAATAGATATATTTCATTTTACAATCACTTAAGAATAAAGGCAGCATGTTGTTTTTCTGATTTCTCCTTTTTTTTTTTTAAAAAAAAAGAGAATGGAGTAGACTGGAATCAAACAAGCCCATCTCTTCCCCTCCTCCCTCTCACCAATTTTTCCATGTGACTTGCTTACAATCCCATCCTTGATGGCAATTATCTGACATGGTATTAGTTCTATTTTGATTAATTGTCATAAAGCTTTTCACAGTATGAAGCAATTTTGAGTTTATGATGGGAAGGGCACAAAGATATGACATTTTAAAGAGTAATGTTCATGCTATAGTTTAATTCATAAGCTCCCTATTCCTGTCTGATTTTTTTTTTCTGGAATGATTTTTGATACCCTTCACATTATAGCACTTTCTATATCATATCTTAGTCACCTAAAGTTTTATCTTTAGATTAATAGAGGGCTAGTTTGGTTTATTTTAAATGGAGGGGAAAATCTCATTATACAGTGGGAAGATGAGCATTGCTGAAATTAAAGATAATAAGCCAAAGGCATTAAGCTATCAGTTGCCTGAACAGCTAATATACTGACACTTCTGAACATCAAAGCTCGGTCTAAATTGTCCCTATTATTTCTAGGATAAAAAAAAAAAAAAAAAAAAGATATACTCTGAAAATTATCTGTTGGGAAATTATCATATTATTACACTTTTTGCGTCTTCACACTATGGCTATGGATAGTGCTTGCAGAAATTATTTGACGAGTAACAAAGCCACATTTTTCTGGCTCTGTTAAATTATATAAGGGTCAAAATATTTTATTTATGAAAATGGAAAGTGTCTATCTGAATGAATAATGCTGCACTGTACTGTGAAACTTAGATTTTCATTTTTTTATGAGTAAAAATGGGCAATATTTAACATCTTGAATGATCAGAAAAACAGAAACTTTAAGGACTGTATTTCACTTGCTTACTATCTATTCTCTAGGCCTGAAAAAAAATGTATTGTTTAGCAACTGCAATGCATTACAGAGTGAGAAATCAGAGTTTGCAGAGTTTCCATCATCAGCTTTCAAAGACTAACTTTTATGCATGCATATGAATACATGCAAAGATGATCATAATCTATATTCATGAAGGTGATTTCCACAGATAATACCTGATGCTTTCCAGAAAATACAAATAGCCATGTCAAAATTGATAGGTAGTCCAACTCACAAGACTATCAATGATTCTTAGATTACAGTTAGACTCCCATTTGCCCCTATCTCAGTAAGGATACATGAAAAGTATATTTTCAATTCATCCTGGTATTATATGAAAAGTTTTATTGGATGTAATAATTATTAGTTTTAGCAACTATTAGACATTTTGTTAGCTCAGAAATTAGAATATCTTTATATATTAATATATTTAAAGGAGAATATACCAGCTGAAATTTGAATGATTACTATCAGTGGTTACCATCATTTTAAAGGTCACCACTGGCATTACATGTTTCAGTGTCTTGGCAGGAGATAATTTGCAGAAGGTTTCAGATTTTCTATACATCTTTCTACTTAATTTTGTCATGACTCTCAAGGGAAATAAGTAACCTAACTTTATTGTTATGACGTCATGTGTAATACATAAGTTAGAAACAAAACAAAAATATCCAAAATTAATTAACCCTCCCCATTCATCTCATGCAGGCTGATGATACCCTACTTTATTGTTAGAAGGAATATATATTAAGCTACTTTAGTTAGACGTTAAATGAATACTTCCCCCTTCCCCTTTTTTTAATGTAAACCAACAGGATATCTAACAAAGATTTCAAACAAGAATGAAAAAAGTAAATATAGAAGTGTAGTCTATTCTTTATTTTTTTATTTCATGCAATGATTGCTCATTAAATTGTCACCAATCTACATGAAGTCCTTCAATAATGGACTTTGATTTTAAATGCAAAAGTATTGGTTAAAATCACAGATTAAAAATAACAACAAGAAAAAAAAAAAGGAAGAGAATGACACCTCTCTGAGACAATTTTCATCCAGTGAAGTACACCTTAAATATAGGAAATGGTATTCTGCTCTTGTTGCACAATCTCACCTGTATCAACTGTTTTGCTCATGGCTGGAGCATGAATTCTGCCATGTTTCTGTTTCAGAGACAGCAGATTGGCAGGTGCTGTGCTCAGCTGAAGAGTGTGGTGGAGCATTCCTTCAAATTCATGTAGACTGTCACAGAAATGCATGCAAAAGAAATTTATTCAAGTACAAACCATTTGGCTCAAAGAAGCCTGATGTCCTCTATTGCACTGCAGGTCAGACTAGACAATCCTAGCAGTCTTTTCTGGTCTTAAATGAATCAAAATGAGTAACAACAGCAGTGGCAAGAGACTCAGTCAAAAGAGAGACTAAGAAGGACAGAAAGGAGGAAAGATAAGAGGAAAAAAGCTATGAAGTTGTACTTCTAATCCAGTCAGCCCAGCTACCAGCTTCTGACAACTCCAAAGGTACATTGCACCAGTTCAGAAGTGTCCAGCTGCAAATTTGTGCAAAGGGCTTCTTATGTGGATATGCCTGCTAAAGAACATAGAAATTCTTTAACTGGTGTGCAACATGTTTCTGCCTTTATAGTTCATCAGCATTATTTTAGTTCCTTGCTCAAAGTTTTTAAAAAACACTTTTCATTTTTCAAAGGTTATGCAGATTTTTGGCATAGCCTAAATTCATAACTACTTTTTTTTTCTTCAAATACATATTTAATAACAAGCTTCACCTTTAGAAGACAGCCTGTAATGACATCGACTTACTTTCTTTGTCAATGTTAGTGTTACATCTCCAGTAATTTTAAGCATTTTTATGTAAATCTTTTATGTTGGGATTCAGGATCTTCTGAAACTGTTTTGAATGAGAAAGCCCTAGAGGTGATCTTCTATTTCCAAAAAAAAAAAAAGAAAAAAAAAGTTGGTTTCCAGAAATGGCATATCAGACAGCTTGAAGTATATAATTCCTTAGAAATGCTACGTATATTATTTTGGATAGATGCGAACGGAATTTGAAATCATATAGAAGATTATGGTAAGCAAACTATGTGACTAACAGGACATTATAATGGAGCAGAGCACCAAGAGCAGATTGTAAATAGCAGTTTGCTGACTATGGAATTCCAGAGAAGATATTGAAAGAGAATTGCTCAGGTCTGACTTGTTTCCAACCTTTCCATAGAATCATAGAATCAAAGAATGGTTAGGGTTGGAAGGGACCTTCAAAGGTCATCTAGTCCAACCCCCCTGCAAGGAGCAGGGACATCCCCGACTAGAACAGGTTGCTCAGAGCCTCATCCAGCCTGGCCTTGAACGTTTCCAGGGATGGGGCCTCCACCACCTTTCTGGGCAACCTGTTCCAGTGTTCTATAACTCGCATCATAAAAAAATTTTTCCTAATTTCTAATCTAAATCTAGCCCCCTCTATTTTAAAACCATTACCTCTCGTCCTATCGCAACAGGCCCTACTAAACAGCCTTTCCCCATCTTTCTTGTAGGCCCCCTTGAGGTACTGGAAGACCGCTATCAGGTCTCCCCGGAGCCTCCTCTTCTGCAGGCTGAACAGCCCCAACTCTCTCAGCCTGTCCTCATAAGAGAGGTGCCCCAGCCCTTTTATCATCTTCGTGGCCCTCCTCTGGACCTTCTCCAACTGGTCCATATCCTTCTTGAGTTGGGGTCTCCAGAACTGGACACAGTACTCCAGGTGGGGTCTCACCAGGGCAGAGTAGAGGGGCAGAATCACCTCCCTCGACCTGCTGGCCATGCTCCTCTTGATGCAGCCCAGGATGCGGTTGGCCTTCTGGGCCGCAAGGGCGCATTGCCTGCTCATGTTAAGCTTCTCATCCACCAGCACTGCCAAGTCCTTCTCCTCAGGGCTGCTCTCAATCCATTCCCCGCCCAGCCTGTATTTGTGCCTGGGATTGCCATGACCCAGGTGCAGGACCTTGCACTTGGCCTGGTTGAACTTCATGAGGTTGGCACGGGCCCACCTCTCCAGCCTGTCAGGGTCCCTCTGGATGGCATCCCTCCCTTCCAGCGTGTCGACGGCACCACACAACTTGGTGTCATCGGCGAACTTGCTGAGGGTGCACTCTATCCCACTGTCCATGTCGCCGACAAAGATGTTGAACAGGGCCGGGCCCAGCACGGACCCCTGAGGGATGCCACTCGTGACTGGTCTCCACATGGACATTGAGCCGTTGACCACCACTCTCTGAGTGCGGCCATCCAGCCAACTTCTTGTCCACCGAGTGGTCCGTCCATCAAACCCATGTCTCTCTAGTTTAGAGAGAAGGAGATCATGCGGGACAGTGTCAAAAGCTTTGCACAAGTCCAGGTAGATGATGTCAGTTGCTCGTCCCTTGTCAACCGATGTCGTCACCCCATCATAGAAGGCCACCAAATTGGTCAGGCACGATCTGCCCTTGGTGAAGCCATGTTGGCTGTCACGAGCCACCTCCTTGCTCTCCATGTGCCTTAGCATGGTTTCCAGGAGAATCTGCTCCATGACCTTGCCAGGCACAGAGGTGAGGCTGACCGGCCTGTAGTTACCTGGGTCTTCCTTATTCCCCTGTTTAAAAATTGGGGTTATGTTCCCTCTCTTGCAGTCATCGAGGACCTCACCAGACCACCACGACTTCTCAAATACGATAGCCAGTGGCTTGGCAACTTCATCCGCCAGTTCCCTCAGGACCCGCGGATGGATCTCATCAGGTCCCATGGACTTGTGCACCTTTAGGTTCCTCAGATAATCCCAAACCTGCTCTTCGAGTACAATGGGCGGTTCTTCATTCTCACAGTCCCTGCTTGCACCTTCTACAGCTTGGGTGGTGGGACAGGAACTCTTGTCGGTGAAGACTGAGGCAAAAAAGTCATTGAGAACCTCAGCCTTCTCTATGTCCTGGGTAACCAGGACACCAGTTCCCTTCTGGAGGGGGCCTACATTTTCCCTGGACTTTCTTTTGTCCCCTACGTACCTATAAAAGCTCTTCTTGTTGCATTTTATATCCCTGGCCAGATTCAGTTCTGCCAGGGCTTTGGCCTTCCTTACCTTAACCCTGGCCACTCGCGCAGCCTCTTTGTAGTCCTCCCAGGCTACCTGTCCCCACTTCCACCCTCTATAGGCTTCCTTTTTCACTTTCAGTTGGTCCAGGAGCTCCTTGCTCATCCACGCTGGCCTCCTGGCCTTTTTGCCCAACTTGTTTTTCATCGGGATGCACCTCTGCTGAGCTTGGAGGAGGTGCTCCTTGAATATAGACCAACTTTCCTGGGCCCCTCTTCCCTCCAGGGCCTCCTCCCATGGCACTTGGCCCATCAGGTCCCTGAAGAGGCCGAAGTCCGCCTCCCTGAAGTCTAGGGCAGAGAGCTTGCCATGTAGTTTCCTTGCTGCCCCATGGATCTTGAACTCCACCATGTCATGGTCCCTGCAGCCAAGGCTGTCCTTTAGTTTCACATCCCCCACCAGCCCCTCCCTGTTGGTGAGCACAAGGTCGAGCATGGCACCCCTCCCTGTCGGCTCCTCTATCACCTGCAGGAGGAAGTTGTCATCCACGCATTCCAGGAACCTCCTGGACTGCCTGTGCCCTGCCGTGTTGTCTCTCCAACAGATGTCAGGGTGGTTGAAGTCCCCCATGAGGACCAGGGCTTGTGACCGTGAGGCTGCTCCTATCTGCCTATAGAGCACTTCATCTGCTCTGTCCTCCTGGCCAGGTGGCCTGTAACAGACCCCCACCGTAACGTCCCCTGTCCGTCCCCATCCTCTAATCTTGACCTATAAGCTCTCTGTCAGCTCCTCCTCCATCCCCAGGCGGAGCTCCACACCCTCCAGCCGGTTGCTGATGTAGAGAGCGACACCCCCTCCTCGTCTCCCCTTCCTGTCTTTTCTAAAAAGCCTATACATTGTTTTCATTGTTATCTATTTAAATATACTATATGAAGCCTAATCAAAGTAAAAGGGGTTGCAATAAAGGTCCATAAATAGTGAAGTATTTGATGAAAAAAAATGAGCTATCACATATTCGTAAAAAATAAAAACTATTTTTAAAGGGTGAAGACCATATATTGCCACAGAGATTTATATTGTAGTTTTAATACCAAGAACTACTCAAGGTACAAGAGTACAATGACAGAAGTTAAAATCAAATAAGTGTTCAAAAAATACCTATAACTTAACATCTTCTACTATTTTTACAGAAGGTTATATTCTAAGAGGAGATCAACCCATTGTTAGGACACCATTTCTGCCAGGAGATATGAGTCTCAACCTAATGGTAACTTGTAACCCAACTTGCACATTCTGCTGAGAAAATATATTTCTGTTTGCTATACGGGCTCTTAAACACTTAACATGCTTGATTCATTCTCCAGTGCAGCTTTGGAGGAAGACAAAGACATCTGAGAGAGGGTGCTGCTTTTCAACATGTTCTAGGACTAATCAAAAAAGAATGAATTTGAGATTATTAGCATATATTGATTATTCACATCCATGCATTCTGTGTGTCATATATTAGTATATATTGATATAAATGCACCCTGATATCTGAAGTTGTAGTGCTTTCCCTTTGTCCAGGGATGAAATCTGTATTCCAGTACCTAAAGGGGGCCTACAGGAAAGACGGGGAGAGACTCTTCAGTAGGGCCTGTTGTGACAGGATTAGGGGTAATGGCTTTAAAATAGAAGGAGATAGATTTAGATTAGATATTAGGAAAAAGAATTTTTACAATGAGGGTTGTAGAACACTGGGACAGGTTTCCCAGAGAGGTGGATGCACCATGTTCAAGGCCAGGTTGGATGAAGCTCTGAGCAACCTGATCTAGTCAGGGATGTCCCTGCTCCTTGCAGGGGTTTGGACTAGATAACCTTTGAAGGTCCCTTCCAACCCTAACCATTCTATGATTCTATGATTCTTCATTAATTTGAACACTCATTGTTCTGTTTTTTTTTTTCTCAGCCTGAAAGGCTGAACATCTTCTCTGATATACACAGTCTCCCTGAAACAGAAGCCCTACAAAAGAAACGGAATATAATATTTTATGTACGATTATTTTAGCTTCTAGGGAGGAAACTGAATCTGTGATGGACTAATATATTCAACAACTGTTAAATAACAGAACCTCCATTTCTAATACTACATAGCCATATGCAGTATAACTGCAAAGTTTTCTATTAGCTTGCTTTTTTGTCCATCAGGATTTTTGTCTCCCTAGCAAGGATTCTAGTCAGATTAGGGTTCTCCATTCAGTTAGGTATCTGCTCTTTAAAAGGCACAATTGACTTACTGCTCAGCGTCATCAGCCTGGCTGGTGAAAATCCCCCCCGGGGTAATGAATAGAAGGTCAGGATGATATAATATTTTGTAACTGTAGGTTGTATTAGCCTTTCTCTGCATAAAGAAACCTACATGAGAAATATAGTGTTGGTGGTTTATGTAGCAGATAATATACCACGCATCTTACATGAAGGCAATGAGAGAAATGTCATTTAGGAGCTCAGATCACTGAGCTAACTGGCTAGTGCTCTATTAAAGCTATTTGCAATGCTTCCTGGCTTCACGCTAACTTTACTGATTGTCTATTTATAAAAACACATAGCAATGTTTTGCAAATAGTAATAAAATAAGAACCTCTGTGAGCCTACTCCATCCATATTTTAATTTAAGAAATTTTCTCCGTGTTTTCCCTAAAAAAATTAAGGATTTATTTTGATGTTATTTTTTCAGTGTACAGTCACCTCCATTCTACCTTTCTAACTGCCTATGCAACTATCTTTAATGGTCACATTGCGATAAATCATATTTTATTATAAAGTTTTCATGAGCCTACTACTAAATAAAGTAACTGTCTACTAGTTCTGGACTATTTCATTCTGTCATATGATTATTCCTCTGTTCCTATCTCTTACTCTGATTAGAGAAACATACACTTAACTTCATCAAAAACTAAGAATAGGAAAAGTTATTTTTAAAAGTGGAAAATATAAGAAATCATAATGAGAGACATCACTTGGGATAAAAATCTCTTAGGGAAGTCAGAGAGATGTGTGTGTGACAAAGCCTGTTTTGCAATGTGTAGGCTTTTTTTGTTTGCCTTTTAATATTAAAAAATTTTACCTTTTCTTGATATTATTTTGAAAAGCAGAGCCCAAAATGTTTGTTTGAACATAGTGATTAATATATGTTATTTTTTTAGAATCAAATATCCTGTTAAGAATGTATTTAATGAATAATTATGTGGAGATAATAGAGAACTAGCTCAAATACAAGCAAACAAAGAATCCAAATATGAGGAAACTTAAGTTGTAATGTTCTGCCAACCATAGTCTTCAGCTAAACTTCTCTGAGTATCAGTAGACACAAAGGAACAAAAAAAGCTTAGCTGATGATCAAATAATATGATTAAAAGAGGAGGCAGAGGAAATTGAGAGGGAGCGGAATTAAAGAAAAAATTGTAATCTTGATTACAAATGTAATAGTTGGCTGGCTATTCACATGTAAATCTATCATTCTATTTTTAAACTTAGTATTCCAGATTTAATACTGAAATTATATTCATAGCGCTTATATGTTAAAGATTGGTGAATCCATGAAGGCCTTTGATAGATTTTTTGCCTTTGAGTGATAATTCAGAGAGTCAAAGAGTGTCTGCGACAGGCACATAGGACAGGTCAGGGTGAAAAAAGCAAGATGATCACAAACGTCTTTCAAGATTAAATAAAAATAATTGTAAAGGCAAAATTCTTTTCCTTTTTAAATCATTCCTCAAATTTATATTCAACATCACCAAATGTTTACATTCAACATTACTGAATGAATTTTTCCTGGGATGTCCATCCTGCACCACAGTAATCTTATAACATCTTCTGAGACTGCATCATCTGCATATTTCGACAATATACCTCATCTGATTTCAGTCAAGTCCACAGTTAAAACTAAACCAAGTGACAACAAGAGCCCTCTCGGCTGGATCCATACTCTGGAACCAAACCTGCAAAAATAGATTATGTTTGCAGATTTATTTTGAATTCCAGAACAACAATTCTGGGCTAGCTCAAGCTCTTACATTTTCAAGATTAAATATTACAGTCATTCAGCCTCTGTAGAAATGTTGCCTTTCTTGTTCCCTTGATCACCTGGACAAACTAAGCAAAGAACAACTACATTAAATCACTGTGCACTCGGAATTCCTATTTTTATATGTTAACATTTATAAATTGTAGCTTTCCATTTCTGCTGGTGGCTAGAATTAACAGTAATGCCTGTTACTGTTTATAACAGGAGCTACAGGCGCTTATTATATCTCAGAATGAAGTCATCTTTAAGCAGGCACAAGCTTTACTTCAGTGCAAGTTTCTTATCATCATTGATACACAATCTCACAGCTGACAATGGGCCAGGAACAAATATTTTCCTTAACTAATCAAGTGAAAACTTGAATATATATCAATGTTTATACCACTCTTTGTTCTATTAATGGTATAGAGTATAATTGTGTTACTTGAAACATGGCATAGCTTTCTGGTAAGAATACATTTGAATGTAAGTACTGTACATGCCACACTATTTAAGCATCTTCACTAATGAGCTAATATTCCTCAAGCTATTCAAGCATATGGAGGTCATTACTTACAGCTGAGTTTGTAGAGGAGTTGCTGTTTTCCATCCATAGCTGTTGTAAAGTGAGATGGGCTGTGGAGGAGCCTCTGAAGCATCTGTAGACTTTGCATGTATGAGCCAGAAAGTTTTCCCTGTTTTCTGTGTTTGCTTAATAGTCCCAGGAGGCAATAAAAGTAAAACAGGTTATAAAATACGACACATGGACAAATTTGCTGTTGCAGCAGATATGGATTATATAATGAGACATGCCAAATATCTGAAATGAAAAGAGTATAAGATAGGTGCCCAGTCACCCTGTGATGCAGGCTGTTTGAGTTTCTATAAGCTCTGCTTGAATAATTAGCGTTTATCCACAGACATGAAATCCATAAGTTTGTCCTTAGATTTGCAGTTGTCCTCTTGGACTGATCTCCCACCCACTAGCCAAGTCTTCCAAACACGGTTATGTATTTCCAGCTATGTCAGTTCACATCTTGGCATGTAAGTAAATAAAATGGCTAATAAACAACAGAGCTAGGGTCAGGAATAGTGTGAATATTTTAGTTTCCTAAAGACAAGTTTGAAAAGGAGGGCAAATCGGGCTAGGTGCAGGTTTACGGTGCCATTTTACCAGTCTTCAACCTTAGCAAGTTAATCCAGTAATAATGCTGTGATCTTCCAGGCACTGTAATATTTTAGTGCTGCCACTGTCTGCATTTTTCTGTGAAGCTTCAGAGCCAGTGTGCAATTGAAAATATTACTCATAAAACTAGCAATATTTGTAGGGTTCTTCCCTTGGAAGAAAACAATACATCATACTATAGCTAGACCTTATCCCTCCATGGAAAGACTTGTTCACCAAAAAATCTGGTTGAAGTTTAATTTTTGACCAGCTGATGTTTCACAAACAGAACACTTCTGTCAAAAATCACCATATTTTACGGGATAGTGAGAAAAATTACAACAAAAAACTGATCTGGCCTGATTCAAACTTTTGCCTTTAAATGTATCTGAGTTTGTACTGAACCTCCAAACTGGAAATGGATCTTATGCTTAAACTTAGGTGAACTCAGATTGGAATCAAGATATTTTTAGACTTTTTTCAGCTCCTTTATATCATATTCCTTTCATCTACTGTAGTGAAATTGGAAGAAAAAAACCCACAAAACATACCCATGTAACCTTAGCTGATTAGAGTTTTTTGCTTGTATCTTGAGCAAGGCAGAAAAAAATAGGATTCATTTGTTTTGTTTTAGTTTTTTTTTCCTTTGTTTTCTGTTTCAGCTTCCTTGAAAGTATGTTATTATTTTACCATTTTGTACCAATTATGTCATCCTTTGTTTAGGCCCACAATTTTTTAACTTCAAAACCTATTCTTAAATCCCAGTGAGGTCTACAGATTAAACACATGCTTAAAGTGAGTGTTTAATTAGATGTTTTGCTGAATTGAATCTTTAATTGCTAGTCTTTTTTTTTGAGTTTTTTATTGACATCACTGCGTATTTAAAGGAGCTGTTTAGGTTTTCAATGTAAGATTTCAGTTGCAGGAGAATTTCTGAAGAATTATTCACATGAAAGCATTGAGGTAGGATTAATTATTAAAAACTTAGAGACAAAACCAAACGAGGAGCAATAAAAGAGAAACCCCATGTATTTCCTTTGCAGTTCTTCCTGTTCTAGGAAAGGTGAGGTCTGCAAACAGTACATTATTTCGTCAATGAAGTTCTTCCATATCTGTTTTCTCTCATGTACTGTGAAGTAATTTTATGGCTGGTAAAAGCAAGAAGGGGTGGGGTTTTTGCTGTCTTGAAGGTTTTTTTACAATCAAAATCTGCTTTATCACAATAAAAATGACATTGTAAAACTAAAGTAGACATAATGAAAAAGTGAAAACTGAGAATTTACCCTTGTGGAAAACCAACAATACATATGTCTCCTTTCCAACAGAGAAGGGAAATGACTTTCAAAGATCTCAATCCAAATGAGATATTTTAAAACTTTCACCAAGATTTTTTTTTAGCAATATGGGAGAAGAAATAACAAAGCATGTTACTGGAGAGAAACACTAATTTCACGAACAAAATTGTTCAAGACTGAGATCTGGTTTATTGACAACATGAAACAGACTTGGCATAATAAAAAACTGGTCACAGGATAAAAGCCAGCTAGCTAGATACAGATATGACTTCTATCAAAATTTAGTAAGGCCACATGAACTCTGCATCTACTAGAGATCCTTTGCGTTACTGGGTATCCTGATGGCAGTTACATGTAGTTGTGTGTGTTTAGGAGAAAAGATGGAAGTATTAATGAGAAAAATATGTAGCCACTATTTAACATGGCACTTTTTTTTTCCCACCCGATTAATCTTTATGTAAGTCTATATCATTGCTTTTTGTTTGTTTTTTTTTTTTTTGGCAGACTTTGGCTGCTGCTCCCTCCGGGAGCTGGCCAAAGAGGCACAGGGTGGGACAGAGGTGGAGGCTGCAAGTCACAGAATCACAGAATCACAGAATTATTATCAAGATTGGAAAAGACCTAAAAGATCATCCAGTCCAACTTCTCAGCTAAATTATATCCCTCAACACAACATCCAAACGTTTCTTGAACAGCCCCATGGTCGGTGACTCCACCACCTCCCTGGGCAGTGCATTCCAGTGCCTGATTACCCTTTCCGAGAAGTAATATTTCCTAATGTCCAGCCTGAATCTCCCCTGGCGCAGCTTGAAACCTTTGCCTCTAGTTCTATCACTGTCTACACGAGAGAAAAGGCCGACCCCTAGCTCACTACAACCTCCCTTCAGGAAGTTATAGAGAGCTATAAGGTCTCCCCTGAGCCTCCTCTTCTCCAGACTGAACAATCCCAGCTCCCTCAGCCGCTCCTCATAAGGCCTGTGCTCCAGACCCCTCACCAGCTTCGTAGCCCTCCTCTGAACACGTTCCAGGGCCTCAATGTCTTTCTTGCAGTGAGGGGCCCAAAACTGAACACAAGCAAGAGAGCCATGAGCAGAGGTGGGCAACCTGCAGCGCCACAAGGGCTGCAGTGGTGGCAGAAATGATGTCCTCTTCAGCAAGTACTGCCCTCAGCGGAGACGGTGTCTATGGCGCTATATAAGATAAGGAGAGTACCTTTGATATATTTTTGTGATTTAGAAGGTTTATACATTTTTATTTTCTGCTTCAGTTGTTCTAGCTACAAGTAGCACATTTATTATCCTGAAGTCAGAACTTGTTGCTTTTTTAGTGAATATCAAGAAGGTTTTGTTGGCAATGAAACTATGGCCTTTTTTATTAATTTCTCTTATATGGAAAAGTCCAATGGAATGAACACATGATACACCTTGAGTCTGTAGTAATAAAACAGGATATATTGTAGGCCATTTAAATTAAGATTTTGTGTATTGTTCACTGCATGCACTTCTATCTGACATTTTGCCTGTCTGTGCTTTTAGTTGAAAAGATGTTCCAAAACAGAAAACAAGCAAAGCCTCTGGAGCAGCCAAGTAAGTATATCAACTTACTCTCAGTGCCTCAGTGCTGTGCTAGTGTCACCTTGTGGCTTCCTTTTTGTTGTGAGAGTATGAATGATCTTACCTTTACCTGTCACGTTTGATACTTCCCATGCAAGTTGACCGAAAAAAAACCCCTTCCTTCTTAATAACTTCTTCAGGTATCTCAGTGAAATAACCTCTTGTCTGGCCTTTCTCTGTTGTAGCTTTTTACGCTAGGTCTGCAAAACAAGAAAAATAATTTCTAGTCAACACCCCCCCTTCCCCCTGTTGGTTTTGTACCAGTGTAAATGCTTGCATAGCTATAATGGAAGGCCACAGAGAATCCAAGTGCTATAACTAGAAGCAAGATTAAAGTAACATCATTCTGGATTGCCCAAGATAAAATCAACTTCTTGGCACTACCAAGTCTACCAAGTCTGAAGATCTTGTAGGAGAATCCTTTATCATTGAGCATTTAACATGAGTTTGCTATCTCATTAGGGAAACATATTGAAAGTTGTGCACATAAAACCTGTCAGAAATTCCATATAAATTACTTGTTTACAATAATCTGGATTAAAGACAATCAAAATCTTACATCATCTAAAATATCCAGCTTACTCAGAAAAAAATAACAGTAGAGTGATTCCCAAACCTTTTGGGAGCTGAGATTCATTACAGAAAACAGATAATTTTGTCTCTAACTCATAAATTGGTATAAACTATCTCCTGCCAAAAGGAAATCTCCTGAGGACTACTAGTGTTTTTTTCTGAAATATTTCAGCTGAACTATGTAATCCAAATAATTAGCTGATTGTGCTAAAAAATTAGAGTGGAATCCTGCTTATTTAGGGGAATAAGTTAGACATTTTAAAATAATGATCCAGTTCTATTTCCTGTGAGGCCAAAGACAGCCACCCAAGGCTGGCAAGATTAAGGCAAGTTCTGCAAGACCTGAACTAGCAACTAGGGAATGTGCATGATACCACAGAGCCTCTAAAATGGCTATGTCTGGGCCACGCAGGAGCAGCTGAGCAGATCTCTAGGTGTGCTGGTTGCATGGGTCAGGTCTGCCATTTCTCTTCAGGGAGCTTCGAGGTGAGCACCTACCTTTCTGATCATAGAATCATATAAGCACAGAATGGTTTGGGTTGGAAGGGACCTTCAAGATCATCTAGTTCCAGCCCCCTTGCTGTGGACAGGGACACCTTCCACTAGACCAGGTCACTCAAAGCCCCATCTAGCCTGACCTTGAACACTCGCAGGGAGGGGACATCCACAGCTACTCTGGATGACCTGTTTCAGTTCCTCATCACCCTCACAGTAAAGAATTTCTTCCTAACACCTAATCTAAATCTACTGTCTTCCAGTTTAAAATCGTTACCCCTCATCCTATCACTACACTCCCTGATGTCTGAATCTGATGTCTGAATCCCATCCTGAATAGATTGTATTTACAAGTGTATAACCTGTAGGTTCCTCTGTGAGAACTTCTTTGGATTCTGTATCCACATCCACTGTGCACCTCTGTCGGCAACAGGAAATAATTCTGTCTTTGGGCAATGTCCTAATAACTCCTCTGCTGTTGAGGTTGATAGAACACCACTGTCTCTTCCCTAGAAATAATCTTAATCTTTTTCTTTCTTCCCACAGCTGTCTATAGTGGGAAGATTTTCCAGAGACACTTTGAGCTGTTTACCAAAGGGTTAATAACCTAAAACCACAACTCATCGCCTGAGTATTACTTACAAAAGAATACTCTGCAGACGGTCAGCACTGTACGCATGAAGATACAACAGTTGTTCATACCTGACATGTGAGAGGTCTGACTTACCACTCCTTGCAAGGAAGGGAAGCTAGGGAGTAATGGTCATGACATTCAGACCATGGTCAGGTCATGACATGCGGGGGTTATGCTGACGAAGAGACACTTGCTGGCAGTTGCAGAGGGATTGAATACACTGAGTAGAAAGAAAATTTTTTTAAAACTGCATTGTGGACCTGCTACGTGACAGGATGAGGCTGAGTTGATATTCAGACTTAGCTTAAAAAGCAATAATGACATGATTTTTCAGACTGAAGAAACCTGCTTCTCCAGTGAGGGAAGGAGAGTTGGTGAGAGCAGAATCACCAGTCTCAGCCCACATTACACCAGGAATGGATTAATCAGGTTAAAAATCTGATGATGTAAAAGAGTATAAAGGAAATTTTTTAAAATGTTATATTTCTAAATCCTTTAACATTTAACATTGGATTTTATATTTCACCTAGCTTGATCTTGGTGCACCCAAAAAACGAAGATAATTATGTCAAACTGAGGTTGTAGAAAATTTAATAGTGAATATTCTTCATAAAGAGTAATCGTGAACTCTCTATGAAGAAAATACCATAACATTCCTAAATATACAGTTAAAATCAGGACCAAAATAAATAAATTTTTGCCTTATGCAAACTTGTGCATAAGGCAGAATGGGACAACTTGAAAATAAAGTTAACACTTTTCTAAACATGCTGTCGTACAAAAGTAAAAGATGACATTTTTTCACAAAGAAGACAGCAAAAAATCATATGCTATATTTGGTTGTGTTTTCACTTTTCATAAGCCCTTGTCACTCCTTCACTAAGCATGCAGTCTATTTTCTTTACTTTATTAGTCATCTGACAATCTTTCCTGAGAGAACGGAAGAAGAAAGTTATGAATAAAAGACTCCATTGCTTGTCATGTTCATAAACAACCTATTAAGTTTGAAAGACTTTCACAGCAATTTTAACAGCCAAATATAACAGCTCACTTAAAGAGCTCTATGGTGAGAGAATCTTAAGTTGCATGCAACCAAAAACTTGATGCAGATTGATGAGGAGTTCTGAAAATATTGTGCCAAATTCCTTTTTTATTCAATATACAAAGAAGAGCCTGACTAGTTGCAAGAGAGTTGTGGATGAAATTTTCAGAGATGTCATGGATATACATGTACACAATTTACAGATATTCTAATAAGAACTAGACAACAATCTTCCCTAAAAAAAAAAATTGCAAATATCAGCTTTAAGAACTTACAGTGTTGACTGATCATCTCCCTTTTCCTAAGTAGTGTATTTCACAGATCATGCGTATCATCTCAGGTTGTGTAAGATTTGCATGTTAAATAAAATACCTGCAGGATCTAAGTCTGTAATTATATTCAGAGCAGTAGCAATAGATCAGGATTATTTTTAATCATTTCATACAACTATTTTTAAGGCTTCATCTGTTCAATGTTTTAAAATATTTGTAAGTTATAGTTAATTGAATACGTTAGAATATAGTAAATACTGAAAACTCCTTATACAGATATAAAAAATACACATCTGCAGGTTTATTCCTTGCTTCAAAGCCAGTTTCTGAATCATTATGTTAAGAGTTTATTAAATTATACTTTCTATATAAATATGTATAAATGCATATGAAAATACTAATAGAAATATTCCAACAGCACAATGGAAGTCTAGAAAATTATTGATATAACAGGACAACTGGGATCTGAGGAGAGCGAAGTATGACCATTTGACTTTTGGCTGACACTTCCAACCATATGTGACACTTACAACCATATGCATGTAAAAAATCAAATTTTACACTTGACTAAACAACATCATGGGAAAATTTGTAATCCAATTTGTTTCTTTAAACTGAAACTGATACTTGATTTCTAGATATGATGCCATTGCTTACAGTATAAGCTGATCTGGAGTTAATTCCAGTTTCATCTTTGGCACGTTTGCCTGTGAACCCTATAATATATGCTTCATTTGCCAGCAGCAACAAAATTTCTTTACCATGTAAAGAACAAGCCAAAGAGAGGAAGAAAGAAGGATCACTTGGTATATTTTAAAATAAACAAATGCATTGACCAACTTGAGACAGAAATATTAGTTTTTTAGTTTCAGTCCATCAGTTTGCTGGAAACCATTAGCAAGAAAGCTGGAAGTAAAAGTGAGTCTGTGTCACAAAGACAGGAATTGGAATGAGATTCAAAATTTGTGTATATTAAGCTCAATCTGAAGCGTTGAACAATCCTGAGAAACCCTTCAAGGATCAATGTCTTGAGATTTCCTGGTCCCCTAAAACACCCATTCCTCTTGTGTTTGTTTATATAAAATTTCAGTCAGATTTGAGTGTATTAATAATTGAAAACAAATAACATTTGTCAGCCGATGGTTAGTAGCTGATTTACCCCACACAAATAACAATTACTGTGTTGTCTTCATCTTTGGTTAGATTGCAATCTCGTCACTAGTGAAGTAGTGTACTACCCCTTGACTAGAACTGCAATTAATCTAGTGCATTGTAAAGAGACCGTAAGGTACTGAGTTAAGCTTATTATATGATCTGGTGTAGCCAAGTATTTTTACTGTAATTTTACAGCAGTTGTAGACCAACAGCCACTTCCCTATCCAAGGACTGGAAAATATACTACTAAGGACAGTATGTCTTGTCATTTCTCAGGAATTAATATGACAAAACAAAAAATCTTATCAAAACCAAGCAATCAGACAAACAAGCAAAAACCGAGCATGAACAACAAAAAAATAACCCTCTAATTTTTCCTTTCTTGACTCCTTCCACAAGTTTAAACAAGTTTTAGGGGGGGGGGGGGGGGGGAAAGGAAGCTGCACTGGAGTAGAAAATAGATTCATACTCTCTTTATTCCCACAGTCACAATGTAAATTATTTTGGTAAATTAAGGGGAAAAAAATTACAACTAAAGCTGATTTTAACTCTAACTCTGGAGTACTCAATGCCTTCAGTAGAAAGCATACTTACTTGGGCATCTTTAAGCTCATCTCTGAAAAATTCTTTTTTGAAAATGTTGGTCTTGGCCTATAGTATTTGAAAGAATATATAGCCTTTTAAGTTTCATCAAAGGAGAACATTCTCAAAATTCAAAGAAAGGCATTACCCTGTATTTCTTGTAGACTTCTCTATCAAGACAGAAGACTGAAAACAAAACATTTCTGGAGAGAAAGACACTTCTAGAATGGAAGATTATTTTAATAGAAATCATTTAATAGAAATAATCCTTTCAAGTATCATTCTAAGATGAAAAAAAATAGAAAGACTGTGGGTCTGTCTACTTCAGCATTTCAGGTTAAGGTCCAGAGTGCAATTTTCCAGTGAATCTCCCAGTTGGCTATTGAATACAACTATTTTCCTTGCTATCACAAGTAATTTCAGAACACATTAACAAGTCTGCTTTCAGAAACTAGACCAGAAGGCTCCTTCTTAATGCAATCCAACTGCTAATGGTCACTAAGATTTTGAGACTAGATTTAGAACTAGTCCAAAGTAAATCCCTTTCCAGCAGTGTGTGCATCCTCTGCGGTGATTTTTTTCCCTTGTGTTTGTACTGAAGACAGCTATAATTCTTTTTTTTTTTTCCTGTGGACGTTCACTAGACTTTTACTTTTTGGTGACTCACAGCAGTTCTTAACTGAAAAAATTGCACTTTCTTTGCTTTTTGATCACATTACTACAGCTACTTCAAGCAGGGTGAGATAGACAATTTTTTTCCCTATGTAGTTTTTCACTTAATATGATAAAAAAATACAAGCAGAAAAATGAAAAGGGAGTTCATTCTGACACCAGCTTGATTGTTAATTGCTCCATAGCTGTATTTAACAATCTAGAAGGGTTGTTATTCGCACATTATAATGGGTAAAAATTCTTACTAACATATTTAGATATACTTTCTACTGGTTTTAAACTTAATTGGTTTAATAACTTCTTAGATTAATACATAAATACCTATAAAAGTACTGTTTGTACATACATATGTTAATTTTCATAACAGAAATGTGACCACTTAGATTTGTTTTAAAGAAAAAAAATAACTGCATGATACCATCAGGTGATAAAGTATCACATCCCTCCACAACTAAAGCAACAATAAAACCCCAGTAGTTGAAGTGAGAAGCTCCAGCTCATTAAAACAAACTGTTAAAGGAAGCAATTTGCAGACAAAGCAGATGTTACAGTGGTCTCAGCTGAACAGATTTAGTTGCACTTCTTCAGCCTTTTTAATCAGTCAGAAAGGGAATTCATGCTTATAGTTACTCCTTACACCAAGCAAACTAGGCAATTGAGCTTTTTAAACTAGAGACACATAGTTCTGAAATAATGATTCATAACATAACATGAGCAAGTTTTTCAGAAAAAAAAAAAAAGAAGTCTTTGCTGATAACTTGCCTTTGGAAAAACAGTGCTTTTTTATGAACTCTGTCTTCCATATGTTTGGAAAAGAGTCAGTGTTTCCTACAGTAGTCTTTCATGTGACCTCATGAAGGAGCTGGTATTAACATTTTTACAACTTATCATTCTAATCACTTAGCACAATAAATTATAGGTACTGTGAAAAACTCCCTTAACTACATACATGTCATCTACAAATGTTATAAAAACAATTATACTATGTGCTGTTGGAATTTCAACTGACACCAGATTTCAGTTGTTGATGACAGTACCAAATTTCAAGTTTTTGCATTTGTCCTCCTTAGGTACTTAAATGGTTTTCTTTACTGTCATCTGAGTTGCAGAAATGTCATAACATATTTCTCTTCCCAGCAGTCCTGAAATACACAAAACTATGATTATATCGGTACTACAAATGGGAAACCAAGCTACAGAGAATACAAGTCACTTATTTAAGTTACACATGCAGCAGTGAAGTGAGTTAAAGTCCAGTAAATATTATAGCAGCTTAGTAACCACTGTACCATCTATTTTCTGGGGTAAAAAATAATGGTTTACATCAGAACTTCTCAGTTTGTAAGGAACACCTTTCTAGAGAGACAGTACAAACACAGGAAAAAAAAAATCCCTAGGCAAAAAAAAAAAGGTATTTCAATCAAACCCCATATTTTATGAATAGTTATGGAGAATTCTTAATCCACTGTAGTAAAGCACAAGGTATGAAACTGGTGAAATACAGTTTTAGATATCCTTATTGATACCATTCTTATTTTAAGCTACAGGAAATGATCTTTGCAGCGGAGATTAAGACACATATGAGCGAACAACAGAGAAGACACCTTGTACTCTGGCGTAGTTTAGCCTCACTTGGGATCAAGCTACGCAGTCTGTCACTCACTCCTCCCACTCTCCAAAGCAACAGGGAGAGATAATGTAACAAAAAAAAAAGACTGGAGGTTTGAGATAAGGACGGGACAAGATCCTTAAACTTACCATTATGAGCAAAACAGGTTCAACTTGTGGAACAATATTTATTTCTTACTATTAGTAAAACCAAAGCAGGATAAAGAGAAAGAGAACAAAGTAACGTCCCCCCATCCCTTCCTCTTCCTGAGTTTAACTTTGTGTTCAATTATCTTTACCTCCTTATCCCCCTGACGGGCACAGGGAGGAATAAGGAATGTGGGTTATTGTCAGTTAATCACGTCTCTTTTCTGTCACTCCTTCCTCCTCAGGGGAAGAACTCCTCACATTTCTGCCCTTCTCCAGCGCGGAGTCCCTCCCACGGGCTACAGTCCTTCATGAACTTTTCTGGCATTGGTCGTTTTTCATGGGGTGCAGTCCCTCAGGAAAAGTTGCCCCAGCACGGGCCCTCCACGGGCTGCAGGTGGATTTCTGCTCCTCCATGGACCTCCATGGGCTGCAGGGGAAGAGCCTGCTTCACCATGGGCTGCAACAAGGACTGAAGGGGAATCTCAGCCAGGAGCTTCTTCACTGACCTTGGTGTCTGCAGCTGCTCCTCCCACAAGAAATTCTTCACAATCAGCTCAGGCAGACACCTCTCAGGATCTCTTCACATCTCCTCTCTTCACTTCTTGCAGCCGGGCCGGAGGGAGGTGGGAGGCCAGAAGGTGAGGGCCGAAAGACCCATAAGGCTCACGCCTCCCCCGTCTGCTCCCACTTCAGCTTCTTCACATCTTCTTTTTTAAAATTATTTTTCCCCTTCTTAAATATATTATCACTGAGGTGTTATCACTGAACATTCTGTCACCAATGAGCTTTGCTCTGGCCCAGCAGCAGGTCCGCCCTAGACCTGGCCCAGTCCACCGACCAAGGGGAAACATCCAGCAGCTTCTTGCAGAAGCTGCCTGTTGCAATAACGACATGACCCTCGTGGATGGTGTACCAGAGACCTTTATTGTCCATCAGCATCAGTCTTTTATATCTTTTCTAAGTTACATGCGAAATGCACGTGCTTAATCATCTAATTCAATTGGCAGCAATATACTGTTCACGCGCCTTAAACTTCATTTGGATTGGTTATAGATTTTTAGTTGTCTTTACTATTTATGCCTTAGGTATTTACTTATCTTGTTCTAATTGCTGTTTTTTGTTATTGAGCAAATGGTGTTGAAGGACAGAGCTCAGATTCTTCAATATCAGACAGCTGTGCTGCACTCTCTGTTCCCACAGCTGCCGCCTTAGCAACAAGGATCTTGGACAGTATTTATTGTGTATACGTAAATTGACTTTTTAAAGGAACTTTTTTACACTGGATAGAAAGCAGTTACCTTGCAGCCAGGATAGAAAAAAGAAAGAAATACTCTGAGTCCAGATGCAGGGGGTGTCATCAGTCACATTCACATTTCTTGCATAACACCAGCTAATTAGTTACTGGTGTAGGAAAGGAGAAAACATCATTAAATTCTGGACATGGCTAGTTTCAAGTGGAGCTATGAAAGGAATTTACATACTTCAGCTATATCAATGTGACTAGAGAGCTAATTCCATGATAGAGATAGTCTTGGAAAGACTGTTGCCTTTGTGAACCTTTCTCATTGGTGCCTGGAACGTGTCTGAGGAATTGTAGTTGAGAGAGATGTTGCATACTGGTATGAGGAATCATGATCTCGTCATCACGAGTACAGAATCTCTGTTTATGTGTATCTGCACATGCTGTCCAGTCTTGCCCTGTGACTCATGAAATATGGCAGTGTGGTATTCTGAATATGGATGCTACTGTTGAATTCACATAAAGTACTCATCCTACCTAGTAGTCCTGAATTACAGTCAGCCACATTCAAACTACCCAAGGAAGTGGCAGAGACCTTTTCCATGTAGTTTCTTGCAGTACTGTGAGTGTTGCATACTCCAATTTATCTTATTTATTGTATTACAGAAAAATTGTAAAAAAAAAAGCATTTGTTTGAAAGACATGTAGGGAAATATTTTATTTTCTGAATGAATTATTAACGTTAGCACAAATCTGGAAGCTGTTGTTACCTTTAAAAGCTCATACATTAAAGAAAAGAAAAGCAAAATTTGACTCTAAGTGTTACTTTAACTTCAGTGTGTTTTGCCATTAAATATATAGGATGCCAGAAGGCAGTTTGAATGTAGTTGAAAATTTCAAAACCAGGGTGGTCAGTTCACAGAAAAACAAGATACCCTGTGTGAAGTCAGCCCTCATGAACTTGTGCCTCAATGCCAGCAACCCCAGGTGAGGTAATTATTTTCAGCGAGCTGTGAAGGATCAGTATGGGAATTTTGCTGCCTAAAGCTGATTTTAGGAAACTTAAGCAGTCATAAACCCTTCCATTCTGGTTTTAGGTAAGCCTTGAATCATTCAGTTAGGTTTTTTAAGTAGCCTGCATTGGATACTACATTATATTGCATAATACTGTATTCATAATTGAAGTCAACTGAAATTAAGTTACTCTTAAAAAGGATCCTTTTAGAAGTAAGTAAAAAATTGACATGTTTCTGAGCTCTGAACTGCAACATACATAATCTCACCCTAAATATTTTATTTTGAAAATAAGATTTAATAAATAGTAATTCAATCTTAATTAAAGCTAGATGGGTTCATTCTAATGCCATTGAAACACCATCAAATTACAGAATAATTTGTAAATCTTTGCTTAAAAATCATAAAAAGTTCACATGACACAGAATTTTATTATGGGATTACCATGATCATCTTCAATTGTGGAATGTTCTCAGGGGTATAGAGTGCAGAATCACGTGCCATCTACCCCAACTCAACATTTTCCACAACAGGTTCCTTCTATGTCCATCAGTGTAAGACTGCACAAATACAAGGCTTTTTTTTTTTGGTATTAATGAGGGTTGCCTGAAACAGATAAGGCTGCCCTTCCAGTTTTGTGTTTGACATAATTTAAGAGATTGGTAGAAGTGTTCAAATAAAGTGTGGCTCTAATCAGTGAAAATGAGCATACATAGATGTGGCTGCAGTGTAGCTCAGCAAAGTTTACATGTGAATATGTATTTCAGTATCTCTTAAGCTTGCTTCCTTCTGTAAGCTGCTTTCAGTAATGTGATCTACTGTGTTGGGCAGGAAACCTGAAACGTTATCGTCTGCACTTCAAAATGTGATACATAGAGCTGGTCAGTACTGAGATCTGTTCTCTAGTGGGTAAGCAGCATTTCACCAGTGATCTGCTCTCCTGAGTGATCTGATAATGAGACAGGTAAAAGATTCTGGTAGTTTTTCAATACTTACATCATTCATTGTAATATTCACAGTAGAAATCTGAGCAGGACAACATCTAAAGTCTTTGAATTTGCAGTGTTTGACTTTACTCCTGATGACTGGACTTTCCTGTGACCTTTGGAATACACCATCCTACAAAAAAAAACTATTAAGCTACAGAACCACTAGCATGGGTACTAAGACTGTAAGCATGTTGCAGTGCCTTGCTTCCACAGAAGTCACAGACTGAAGTGAGGCACCCGATGAATAACTAGAGGCAGCTTGAAAATCTATAGTAGTCTCGCTGGCAACATTAATCAGCTCTAATTTCTGTGGCAGTCTGGTGCAAAATAAAGTGAACATTCATATATATTTTTGCAACACCACATGCCGCTGGTAAATCTAAGTTATTAATAGTGCTCATTGTGAAGGTGCCATTCCACAGCAGATGCTTCCTTAGCACAACAGATTTAAATCTTATCAAATGCCATCTTGCCAACTCTGCTCACCTAGATTGCCCGTTTGCCAAATTTTCTCATAAACACCATTATACTTTCTTCCAACCCAGTCTTTATGCACAGGAAGTGTTTGCTAATAGAATTAGAAGACCACACTATTAACCTTCTTGTAATCTCTTTTCAAAACACAGCTACATTATGATCAGCACAAAACACTGAGTGATGGGTACATGGTGGGTATAGAGGTTGCTGTAGTCACTGATGGTTAAGTGGTATTTAATCCTTATTTCCTTTAGCAATCCTCACACTATTTGTGCTAGGATGTGTGCTGGTTTGGACAAGGACCATCTTTCTGTTACTTGCTCCACCATGATGTCCTGATGCTGTTTCAAAAATAAATGGTATTATTGTGTAAGTGGCCTACTGTCTGTTGTTGGGTCAAAATTAACAAATAATTCAGTCATTTTGTTGTGTGGCTATCTATGGGGTTTTTTTCTTTATCTTTCTTACTTTATAAAAAGAATTTGGCAGTGGTTCTAGTATCTAACGGGAGCAACTCAATATGAACATTTACAGTTCTATCAGAACTGTGGTACACTGCATTGTTTGATCAATACGATCCATTGCATAAGTCTTTCCTGTCTTCAGTTTATTCTTATATTCCAAATGGATTAGTTATGTTGCTCCTAAAAACCCACATTTTCATGACATATTTTTAGAAGATTATGTCATGAGAGCATAAACATGACATTTAATTAAGCATAGTCCATATTTTACCTACTTTTTTCATGACCAGTTAAACTGAGACATGAGGAAAGGGATAGGTGTAAGACAACCTTATGTAGCAAACTAATGGCAAAAGCACTAGGGTGAATCTCATTTGAAGTCTGCAGAATAAAATCAGATTATGTAATACTAGGAGAATTTGATGCTTAATGCCCTTTGCACCTTCAGCAGGTTTCGTAAGATTGTACCAAAGGACTTAATTATAAACACTAGCATTCCTAAAGGCGCTAAAGACCTCATGTTCTGCAGCAGGGCTGATTGCTTTCTGTGGTGAATTTGTGGTAGTGATAACAAGACTTCATAAAAGTCACCATTTGCTGTGAAAAATCAAAGACCCAGAAGAAATGTAGAGCAAGAAATATGCTGAGAAATGTATCAGTGTTATTAAAAGTAGCACCATGGGAGCTTGAAAGAAATTGCCTGGCAAGAAAGCACATAAACCTTTTGGAGAACTTAACAGAAGCCAAGGGAAGTGTTAAAGAAATTAGGACAGTATACTGAGGTTAAAAAAGAAGAGAAAGAGGCGATTAGAAAGAGAGCAAGAGCAATGAAATGGAAAGCTATGTTCTCTAGTTCATTCTAGAGGTTTCTCAAAAGACATAGAGAAAATTGGATCCTCTGCTGTACTGTGAACATACTGCTATAACTTCAGAAAACAAGCTTTAAGTCTTTTCTGTTGCAATTTAGACCAGCTTTGATCACTGAGGTGAAGGGAGAATTTGAGACTATATTAGGTTATGGCATATGCTTTGGACATCAGTTTCTGTTAGCTAGTAAGGATCTGTGAGGAGAGTTGACTTAAAGAATGATGAGAGTAATCATTCACTACTGCAGGATTAGAAGCTTCCAGTTTATGGGACCATATACCATCCAATATGAAGAAAATTAACATGTAGATGGTTCTATAATTCATCAGCTAATCTGCTATGTTTGTTTAAAATTACAAAAAAAAAATATTTTAGGGAACACTACTACTTAAGATGCCTTTGATTCTTTCCAGGATGACTGTAACTTACATACAACATCTGTAAAAAACATCTTTTCTTGGACAAAATATCCATGCTCATCTACCACTGCCTTCAGTGCAATCAACATGATAATGTTATTTCCTATTTTGAAATGTCTGGTGACATTCTTCATTGGGAATGGTTGAGACTATTCTCTACTGGTTTCATCTCTTGGAGAGAATGTAAAGGAGAGGGGATACCTTCTGCTATGGAGGCTGGTGGTTGTAACAGATGAAGGGAAGCAACCTGAAACTGTCATAAACATCATATTTAGTCCTTTTACTGTAGGCGTTTGCCTGTAAAGTGTTGGTAGAGTTCAGATTTTCCGAATATTTTTTTCATTAACTTCAATTCCTGCATATAGCAATACTGGTCTGCAAGGATAATTTCAACTCTATTATGTCTACTGACTGCAACATTATTGTCCAGGCTTACTATCATGACTTATATATTTACCATTTTAAATCTAAATTACTAGAGACCACTCTGCAGTAAGCCTCATACTAAATTTCAGATCCTGCTGACGCGTGAGAATGCAGCAGTCTGTCATACAAGCCACGTGCTAGATGGGGAACTAGGGCAGTATTAGCTGAGGTGAGGAGAGAAAGAAGCTGGCTACAGACTATTATCTGCCTGCAGTGCCTTGTGTGCTCAGTGTCACACTCTGCAGGAGAGGCTGCATCACTTTGAGAGTCCTTTTCTAGCACTGTAGCTGCATCTGGCCCATGAATGGTGTTAGGAACCTATTGCATTTTTGAAAGAAGGCTGTCTGAGACATTGATTCCTCCCTGCCTCCTCAGAAAAAAATCAGGAGCCAAAAAATTATATAACTGGTCCTATGCACTTGAAAGACCACTTCTTTTTGCTGCTGTAGTGGCAAGGTGTATTCCTTGAGACTAGCACCCAGATTTCTTGAGGCATCTGCCTTTCAGAAGCTGTTCTCTGGCTTCCTGGCATTCAGATCATGATGTAAAACCCCATCTTTCCTCTAACAAGACAGGAAAGGGAATAATACAAAGGCTGTTTTTTTCTTCAGGTTGTACTTTTGATTTTTTTTCAGGACAATCTCTATGATGTTTTGTTTTCAAACTGAAGGAAGGCTGGATAGAAATGTGTACCTGCATAACACCCTTTGAGTTTGTACATCATTTCAGAATCCTGCTATGTGGTCTCATAGACCTAGCACTAACCTTATGCTCTTCTCCAAGGAATTGCTTCAGCTGTGGAATAACTGAATAAGATTTAGTCTATAAGTCTCAAGAGAGCTTTGCTTGATGTAATTACATTGCATGTTCTGTCTGCTATGATTTTTATCTGCTCAGGTTTTTTTCTTTTTTTTTTTCCTTTGAGTTCAGAGCAACCTTATACTCAGCTAAAAATCTAAGATGACATTGAACTACTGAGGTGAATGCATGAAAACTACAGTGCCAGAAATAAATTGAGAGTCCAAATAACCAAATTACTTCTTAACTCTTTTATGCTCCATGACTCCAATATTTAAACAACCTTTAGTCTTTAATGCAGCTGTAGCAAAACTCCTGTATGAAATATGGAAATACGATTAACTCTATTTTACATAGAAGGAAGAGGAGCAAGGAAGGTTAAATGGCTCAGTCATAATCACATTAGAAGTCAATGGCAGAGAAAAGACTTGAAAGAAGTCCTCTCATGTCCCAGACAATGCATCCCACACAACTGTCCGTGCTTGGAATAATTGTAACCTGATTGACCCAAAAAATTTAAGATTAGCAGATTCCAAAACAAGATTAAAACCAGCAGCTGAACCCCCCTTGAAAAGAAAACTTCACAGGAATGAGATTTTTTTTTTAAAAAAGGGAATCCAGAAGTGAATGAAACATTCTTACAAGTACATTTGTAAATATTTGTTTTAAACTCATAAAACTCTCTCTTTCTTTTCCTAAGAATACATTAATGCAAAAGAGAAATGCAAAACTCATGGGGTTAAAAGAGAAAAGATGCTGAAGTGTACTTGAAATACAAGTTTTGCACCAAGAAAATGGCTATAAGAATGTGAGCTGCCTGCCTGTTGTTTTAATATTTTCATTTGTTCCTTTTTATGGATGAGATAAAAGATGTGAAAGAAGCAAGATAGCTTATCTGTCATAGAAAAAATAGTATTAACTTGTGTATAATTTTCTCAGTAGCTTTTTTTTAAAAAAAAAAAAATTCTCGAAGATTCTTATTTATTTCCATGGTTTGGAGGTTCCAATAGAGGATGGTGCAGTAACACTTAGCAAAGATGGAGTCACACTGTGTTTTGCTATTGATATCAGTGGGAATAGGAATGAGACTTTCAGGTTACATGCAGATTAGGAATGGAAAAGCACTTGTCAGCTCCCACCTTCATAGAGTGCCCTGATTGGCTCTGAACTGCAATGTGGAAAGATGGAAGTCTGTACCAAATTCTGTTACGCTCTCCCTCTCTTTCCTGGTTTCCAATGAAATGAAACCAGATGTACAGACTGGAATAGAACCATTCTGTACACCAAGCCACTGATGAGACAAGCAACCAAATCTTCAAGATTGAGCAAATTCCTGCTGATAGGTCTGGATTCAGCTTTACCTTCTTTTCTGCTGTTCTCAGCATTTATATACACTACAGAGATCGAATCAACACATTTTGCAGTGAAAATCTGAAGCTGTGAAACCAACAATAGATCAAAATTTTGCCCCATGGAAGATTTCTTTTTCCTTGTCCTCTTTATCCTTCTTCAGGAAAAAAAAAAAACAAACAAAACCAAAATATACCTTAGATAAATAAACCTTTGTTTGTATGGATTGGGACAGACTTTTCTGTTTAAGCAGTGCTCTTATTAGGAACGTTAGGAGGACAGTTTATACTATGCAATAAGAAGTGCAGGAATGGAACATTTTCCTCCTTTTTTTAGCCAGGCTGCCTAAAGAACAGAAAGGACCAAGCTCCCTCACCAGTCCCTGCTTTAATCCCGAGATTTCAAAAAAAGATATGTTCTCCAATTAAAAACATAATCTTTTTCTAAAATCCCTTGCATACAGAAAGTTATTTAAGGAACTAACCCCTTAGAGCACATGTAACTTACTCCCCTCTTACACTTGCCTATCAATAAGTTACTGCGCAGAAAAGGAAATGAAGCTGTGGAACACGACACTTCATCATACAAGGCAATAAACCAGAAAGGCTCAGGAAAGGATCAAAACTAATTTCTCCTTTTTTTTTTTTTATTTGTGTAAACCACTCCTAGCATTTCTTAGCACTGTTTCTACAGAATGTCTTGCTTGTTCTTTGCCAAATTTTATCAGAGTGTTAAAATAGGTCAAATACACAATAAATGCTGATTTTATAGCTGTTTTTCAAATTTAAATCATACTAATTTCCTAACAGCACTAAAAAGAAACCCTGGAAAGTATCTTGAAATTAAAGAAAAGACAAAAATAAGAACCACATATTATAAAAGATATTTGAGGAATACAACTGTTTCAGATTAGTGAATTTAAAGAGACAGTTCTTTCTTCGTTTTACCTGTCTCAGGGATGATTGAGAGAACGTTACTAGAGAAGTAGGGAGAGTAAGCTAGTATCAGTACTAAGAACAAGAAAGGATAGGTATCTGTTGTGTATGTCATAACATGACAAAAATTTTGGTACATAATGAACTAATTATAACACTGTAGTTATTTGTTTATTTCCAATTAAGTGTAAAACTGTAATATTTGGTTGCTGCTGACTAATTTCTATGATAGTCCTGAGGTCCTACTGAGTGCCTTTTAGCTGAAACAGTAGTAGAAGTGGGGATCAAAAGCTATCTGAAATACAGCACTAGCCCAGTCAGCACTCAGGTGAAGTGACAGGAGATGGGATTACAGCAGTGAAACCACCAGCTGCTAGCAGTCCTGCTGCTGAGTGAGATGTTCTTCCTCTTCCTTTAAACTGGCTAGAGGCAATTTTGGTAACTGGTATTTGGAATTATCCCTTCATGATAGCAGGGATGGTGTGAAGACAGCATAGACAATTCAAAAAAATGTTACAGATCTTTCTATAGTAGAAAAAGGAAGCAGCAGCCCCTTACTCCTTTTAGCTGAGTCCAGTTTCCCAAAAGTTTGGATATTTTTCAAACCCTATTTCATTATCTTGTCATGCCAGGACAATAGTTTTAGATTAAAATCAAAGCAATGTACTATTTAGGCAAGTATTCTCCACAGTGGTACAGCCATATACAGCTTGAAACAGACAAGCTCATAGCCATGAGATATCAGACCTGCAACACCACCACATGAAAGACAGTAGGAAGTAACTTTCAAAATAACCGCTTAAACAGGCTTAAGCCGTTGGCCGTAACACACGTTGCATCTAGTTTTTGGCTGACTAAGACAATTAAAGAATTATATGTTTCAGCAATGCAGAGAATTATTTCATGTATCTTTCCTGATGACTATTTCATTCTTCCGCTGTTGGCACCAGATACTGTTCTATTTGTATGCTGCTACCCAGCCCAGTTAATACTTATTCCATTCCCCCAGATCTTCTCATAATCAGATATTACTCAGTTATAATAATAATATCCCACCAGATATTACTCAGTTGCCTTCTGTTTCTACAAGTGTACACAAGTGTTCATTTCTAAGTTGTGATTGCATTAATCGTTTGCCTTAGAATGATAAATCCGATTTTCAAAGCTCTTATTACTCATACAGGGAAGTTCCACTTACCCTATGTGTGGGTAGAGCTTCCCAGAATAGGTATTTAAGAACAGCTTAAATCACATGAGATTCCCAAAATTATGGCATTCATAGCCTCTACTAATTAATGATTCATGGAGATCTGACTGAAAACTATCTACTCCATTGCTGCTTACTGTAGTGCTGGTTTTATAAACTTTAAAAGTTAAACTGTTTTCAGATGTATGGATTTTTAGCTACACTTTGACAGCGTGTGGCGACATGTGAAATTGACTTCTGTTTGGAAGCTGTCTTTTGAACTAGAAGACTAAAAAGTAGCAAAAAAGTTGTATTTAAAGGCAGTCAGTTGTTGTTGATAGTCTTCACCACCAAGGATAGGAAACCAAGTGTGAAGTGGCAACTACCTTATGAGAAACTCAGGAGGCTACAGTGAAAATTGACGAGAGAAAATACTCTTTTCATCTTGTTTTCTTATCGCTTTTACAGTTAGTTGGTTATAATTTTCTCTTTTCCCCTTTAATGTACTGTGAAGTCTCTTCAGGTTAGTGCTAAAATAATATTTTCTACTTCTTTTTGTGCATTCCATTATTTGTCCCCTTGGGATTTCAGCATGAAAATTCAAGTTCTTCCCTAGTAGAAGAGAGGGTACTATTCTAATAATTTGCATTTTATAATTTATACTGCAGTATTTCTGGTATGAATATCTTACTATTTATTAAGAACAAATAACTATCATGCATGGCACTTTTTCTCACATGGTATTGATAGTAAAATAAAAAATTGTTCCAAAATAACACTTGGTTTTCCCCCATCACCTCTTCTTTCTGCCAACGAAGAAGGAAAGTCTTATCCAAACTTTTGTTCAGAAATAGGAAACTGAATTCCAAAAAAATTTAAGTAACTTACCCAAACATTATCAAAGATAAAAGCTACTCTCAAAATAAGAATTCCAAATCTGAGATAGGTTTTCTAACTCCTCGACAGTCTTTCTTTTTACAGAGAACAATGAGTCTAGACCAATCACGGCAACACTTTGCCAGACTGGTATTCCAGACTGCAAAGGAGAAAAAAAAAAAACCACTGTGAAATCACATACAGCAGTTCAGACTTGATTCCTAATCAATCATATACAATATTCTAGATTTGTAGCAAACTATGCACTCCAGGACTATTATCCAGCATAGGAAGCAAATAAAGTTAGCAGTAGGTAGGCAAAAAGAAGCACTAAATAAAATTAGGTTTTCCAAGAAAAAATAGGTTTTATCTATCTGTTACTCTGATATCTTTCTTTCCAAAATGTGCCATGCTTGCCAAACTGTGATCGACAGTTTTATTCTCACAGATTGAACACTGTGTTTATTATATTTTTGATGCCAGCATTTCTCAATTCCATAGCACCGTAAAATTTGGTTCAGCTGAAACCCACTTAATAGGCTGTATCTTAAGGGGAGGGAAGGGCAAACACTCCATGGAATTCAGACAAACACATTTCTTCCTTTGTTGAAATGCCTATTATGAAATCCCACTCGCATATATGTAACAGTGGCTTTTTAAACGTGCATCTTCTGTCTTTATTTATTTTTAGTATTTTCTCCAGAAGATGTCTGGAAACACTGCTTATATTAAACACAGATGTCAGAGGCCAAATGTGAGAGAATCTGCCTGTGAACAAATCAAAATCTATAAAGATCATAAGGTTTGCCACAAAGTCGAGTATTATACTGCAGCAATAAATCTTTATTTGCAAAGTTTACTTTTTTTTTTCCTTTTGACTCATATTCCACTTCTCATTTTGCTCATAAAATAAAATTAAAAAAAAAAAGGCAGTATTGGGCATCTGCCCAGAAAATAGAAATAATGCCAGAAGACTCCTTTGCTTTGCAGTGTGGATGAATCTGGAACAATGCAGTATTCCGATAGCAATGAAAAATCATATTTTCTTACTAAGTTTCCAGAGCTAATACAAAAAGGTAAACAATTCTTTCAGAAGCTGTGTTGCACAGTTAAATATTTTGTGTGGCAAATTCTTTGTGTACAAGGTTTATGATATTTATGCTTTGTATAATTTTTTCACAATACTTAATCCCAGTCAAGGTCGAAATTCTCTGTGTCACATGTTACATAAACAGACATAGAAAAAAGGTAACATCCTTACCCTGAAAAACTACACAATCTGTTTTTTTTTTTTTCCTCATCCTATGTGTCAGTAATTTAGAGACAAAATGAGACATGTATTTATTGATTACTGAGTATTGAGTTATGCCCTGAAAGAGTGGTTTAGCAGTTCCCTGATAGTATAACAAATCGAGAAAAATTCATGCTTTTGGGGGGAACAGAAGGAGGAGGCCTACTACTTTGTTCAGATGACAAACTTCATCTTACTTGAATACTCAGTTGTTGTGATGTAGTTATATTCTAAATATAATGGACACCAATAGTTAAAAGGCAGAAGGACACAGAAGTACTTTTTTATGTTATGTACTATTAAGCTACCAATTAATAAGCCTTTGATGATTAAGGTATTATTTGCTTATTTACTTCTGTGGTGGAGGCATTGTTTATGAAGAGCACATCCTCTAAACTCACATAAGCAGAATATTTCGTGGGAGGACAGACTGCTTGTTCTAATAAAAAATGCTCATTTGGGATCTTTGCCTACACTGCAGTATTTTAGCTGAGGCTAACCCTGAGCCCAATGCCCAGTTAATTACAGTACTCCTCCTCTCATTTAAGCTAATGACAAAATGCTTCCTTGACTTCAGGAAAGTAGAGTCAGACCTTAGGTGGGCTGCAGATCCCACAGACATGTAATCCTCTCCTTGGTGCACTGAGCCACAGCAGACTTCTGAGCAGCTCATTGCAGAGCCGGGGAGCCTTCATGCTTTAGCATGTTACATGTAGGACAGCTAACTCACCTCCACCTGCCCTGTGGTGAAAGAAACCTGTTCCTTCTCTTGAGCAGTCAATCTTGAAGATTGACTTCAGTCTGATGCAGGGCATATTCTCTAACTATGGAGTCACAGAAACTGTCCAAAGTTGTAGAAAGTGCCTAATTTTTTTTTTTTTATGTAAAAAGTGTCTGACTTGACTTCTGAATGTTTTTGAGTCACGTTAGCAGAGTTTTGTAAACAAACACATAACTTTCTCTTTGTTAATTACAAAGAAAACATGATCTAGAGAAAGCTCCTATATCATAGAAATAGCTGGATGTTATTCCATCATCTGACACAGTATTTTGTACTTAAAGCAAGGAAGCCAAATCTTGACTTTGCCTTGTGTGACAGTAAGCACATTTAAGCCTTCTTTCTTGTCTACTATGATCCAAAATTAACATGATTTGTCATGCAGTGAGATTTAGCGATCATTAAGCACCTATCAGATACATCAAGTATAGACACACTAAGATCATTACCTAGTTAAATGTAATAATCATGTTCAGCACATAATCAGCAGATATTAAGTTACAATGTATTGGTTATCTCCATTCATTTGTCCCAGGTATGAGTGCAACCAATGCAGCAGTTAACACGTTCATGAGGGCAACTGGACCACAGCTTTGCTGTCCACTGCATGCAGTGGAAGCTTTCACAGCCGGTTGTGTTGGTTTTGTGTAGTGCGGGAGCTACAGTGGCAGCTTCTGTGAGAAGCTGATAGAAGTTTCCCCTTTGGTGGACTTGGCTGGGTCTAGGGCAGACCTACCGCTGGCCAGGGCTGAGCTGATTGGTGACAGTGATAAGGCCTCTGCGATAACGTATTTAAGAAGGGGAAAATAAAAAAAAAAATTAAAAAAAAAAGGAGAGAAGCAGAAGCAGGGGGCAGAGAGGGGGAGGCACGAGCCTTGTGGGCCTTGTGGACCTCACCCTCTGGCCTCTGGCCTCCCGCTTGGCAGCCGTATGGGCCTGACTTAGCCCAGCCCAGCCACAGGAAGTGAAGAGAGGAGATGTGAAAAGAACCTGAGAGGTATCTGCCCAAGCCAATTGTGAAGAATTTTTTTGTGAAAGGAACTGCTACAGACGCCAAGGTCAGTGAAGATGGAGAGATTCCCCTGCAGCCCCTGGTGAAGACCATGGTGAGGCAGGCTGTACCCCTGCAGCCCATGGAGGCCCATGGAGGAGCAGAGATCCACCTGCAGCCCATGGAGGACCCCACGCTGGGGCAGGCAGATGCCCAAAGGAGGCTGTGGCCCGTGGAGGGCCCGCACTGGGGTAGCCATTCCGGAGGGACTGCACCCCGTGGAAGAAATGACCCACGCCAGAGCAGTTCATGAAGGACTGCAGCCCATGGGAGGGACCCCAGGCTGGAGCAGGGGAGGAATGTGAGGAGTTCTTCCCTCGATGATGAAGCAGGGGAGTAAAACAAAGCGTGATGAACTGACCGTAACCCTCATTCCCTCTTCCCCCCTGTGCTGCGCAGGGTGGGGAAGGAAGTAGAGAAAATTTGCAATGAAGTTAAGCCCAAGAACAGGGGAGAGGTGAGGGGAGGTGTGTAGGGCCACTGTGAGAAATTGCAAGCTTAAGAGAGTATGGGTTGTGGAATACCACAGTGTCCTAACTACGGACCACACGGTGGCATGTGTGAGGGATTTCAGTGATGATCAGTGTAGGGCCACTGTGGGAAATTGCAAGCTGCACACAGCTGTGAGAACACGACCTTGGAGAAGGGAGCTAGGAGAGTTGTTATCTCAGAGAGGGGAGC
Organism: Chlamydotis macqueenii; assembly: GCF_036417535.1. Classification (NCBI taxonomy): domain Eukaryota; kingdom Metazoa; phylum Chordata; class Aves; order Otidiformes; family Otididae; genus Chlamydotis; species Chlamydotis macqueenii. The sequence continues at coordinate 138,555,860 of NC_141556.1, forward strand.
TAGGAGGGTTGTTATTGAGCAGGATGTTGCTGCTATCCGGGAACCACTGTTAGCCAGCAGGGCACGTACTTGGCAGGCCTTGCTGCATGCACTGGCCACGCGTGCATCAACACCTGGTCAGTACTCTGCCACTGAATCTGCTGAGGGTATAAACAGAGGCAGCTCAGAGCGGAGGGAGAGAGAAAGGACCCAGAGCACGCTCTACAAACAACAGGGGATGCCCTGAAGGTGCTGCGCCTACCTCCCTTCTCTGCTCTGACCCCGCTGATCATCATCCTCCTGCTCGGCGGTGTCTCCGGCTTAGTTGGGGTGGTAAGACTCTCACAAAGGGAAAACAATACGCTGGTAACTGCTTATGCTAGGGACTATAACTGCTTGTGCCAGTAACTGTTTATGTAAGGCTATAATAGAGCAATAAATACTGTTGTGCTTTTAAATATCATATGCTGGGTGACCTTTGTGCATAGGAATCCTACGAACCGGCTACATATAGTAAGTGGAGAATTCTTCACTGGGCTTTGATATCACCATTAACAACAAAAAAAAGTCTCTAATTTTGGGAGAACACTTCATCATCCCACATTTTCCTCATTATTGACATTACTGGCATATTGCTACACCAATTAAATATTTCGGTCTTACAAAGGTGTCATACATTTCTATACTGGTTTTCTTGTTTTTACCAATTTATGAATAATATGTTGATTACTATGTAATTTCTTACGAAAAATGAGGAAAAAGGACAAATGAATATTGCATAAATTATATTTTGACTACTTTTTGTGCAACCTCAGTCTCATAGGTATTGCATTCTCCTCATTATATTTCATAATTCTGTTGCTACTCTTCCCACAGGTCCCTAGGACATGGTTTGAATTTTTTTTTTCTTTTATTGTTTTTTCAGCAACTCTGTTGTCGAGGTACTTTCTGAAGGTGAGATTTCAGGTGGCAGTCAGTTTTGTGTTTCCATCTTCAACTATCATCTGAGACTGGAAAAATTAGAGGCTCCTTTCTTCTGCCCTTCTTTATGGTACAGTTTTTTGATTAAACAAAAGTTGTTGGGTCATTTTAAATCATAGAGTCATAGAATATCTTGAGTTGGAAGGGATCAATAAGGATCATCAGTAGATTACTGCTTTAAAGAGTATGAATTTATCATTTGCTATTGCATTTGAAAGGCCTGGGAAGAGGATTTTTTTTAAGGAAAATATGTAAATGGAAGAAATTACTGCTTTCATCTCTTACCTAGAACAATATCTTTAGGTATGGAACATGAGGAAGACAATGTACCTTTAAACACATCCTGTAGAGCTCTGCTGTATTTATTTTAAAACATCACTTTCTTTTTTTCATGTTTTAAACATCAATATAAGATCACAATGGCACATATTATTATTGCTATCATGGCCTATTACTTTTTATATTAGTACTGACCATATTCTGTGTATCTTTAATTTTCTGTAAATTATCTTCACTACAGTGTAGATGTTAATACCATTGACTATTTATCATTGTGTAAAAAAAAAAAAAAAAAACCCCAAGAAAATATGATGATACATTTAGAAAGATTTTAAAACAAGAGCTTCTTATCTAAAGATCAGATTTGCTTTCTTTAAGACCCTTTTGGGTAAAATATTACTTTTATGTAAATTGTATTATCCAGTCTATTGAAATCATTTCAACTAGCTTTTTTAAAAGCAAATTGTCTAGAGTATTTTTTTTTCTACACAGAAATGTATTTTGAGAATTAATAGAGAATATTCAGACATTTACAAATCTTCAGAACAAATCTGAGATCTTCCTTAGTGTTTAAAACATCCAAAGAGAGGTAGTCATTCTCCAAAAAGAGATTACAGAAATGGCACATTAACCAGTCTTGAGGTTAAATATTGCAGTTCAGAAAGCTGAAAATCAGTGACCTATTCATTTGAAAGTTCAACAAGCTTAATCTGGAAAACACCTTGGTGGTAGGAGGTCTATTCTTTATTTTGCCTTTGCATTTTGCCTTTGTATTGCTGGGTCATGCTGATTAAGCTGCTGCGCTCTTCAGTGTGTCCGTGAGTCTTTCTGCTCCCATGCTTTTTTTCCAATCTCTAAAAGATACTTGAGGCCCAGAGGTTCAATTCTTAGTACTGGAATCAGGACTTTCAGGTAAAATATGGTAAAATACATCATAATAACTCAGTTCCAGGGCCTTGGGTGCACCCTCACACTGAAGGTCTACCTGTTTATGTCTCCGGGCTGGACACTCTTGCAGGCGTAGACAGTGATAGAACTAGAGGCAATGGTTTCAAGCTGCGCCAGGGGAGATTCAGGCTGGACATTAGGAAATATTACTTCTCAGAAAGGGTAGTCAGGCACTGGAATGCACTGCCCAGGAAGGTGGTGGAGTCACCGACCATGGGGGTGTTCAAGAAACGTTTGGATGTTGTGTTGAGGGATATGATTTAGCTGAGAAGTATTGGTGATGGTTGGACTGGATGATCTTTTAGGTCTTTTCCAATCTTGATAATTCTGTGATTCTGTGATTCTGTGTGCCAGTCCTTGGCCACCCACCTTGCCAGCCTTCATCCTCACCCCAGTCTGTGGGCTGGATCTTGTCCAGACCTCACTCCTCCCCACCACTGCAGCTTTTCCAGGGATTCACAGGGCTCTCACCATCTCCATCCCAGCCCTGCTCCTTTGCTGGGTGCTGCATAGCAAGCCTTTTTTGGGGAAGGCAAATTCCTGCTGGACCTATGGCTGCTCTTGGCTCCCAGCTGCCTCCTGCAGGCAACCATCATCCCTTGCAGTGCCCTGACATTCTTGGGTTTTTTACAATCTCATCTTTATGTGGAACTAGATACCAAGTTACTTTTAACAGCTTAAAACAAAGCACATTGGAGAACGACAATGAGAAAGACAGTGGAAAACTGTTTTAATAAGTGGTGGATCTAGATCGGTGGTTGATTAGTCATGTTATATTTTCCATTACCACTTAAGGTATGACTTTAAATAAGGTGTATATTTGTGCTGCACTGTTGATACTGAAACATTGACAGAGACATATCCCCTGTAGTTCAGTGAATATTAAAAACAGAACTAAAAAAATATTGTTTACTGTCATCTTTCCAGCCACAAAGGAAGCATGATGGCCAACCCAAGGTGCTGTCATTTTCAGACTGCAGACTGTTGATGAGTTATTGATCTATTTAAAAAAAAAAAATTGTATTTGTTGCTGGCTTTTTTGTGTTCTGTGTTTTTTATTATTATCATCATTATTATGGAGACAGGAAAGTAAGAGGTACATGAAGATGCTGATAATGCTAGAAATGATTTCTCAGTCCCTAATGTTGAAAACATCATATTGTCTAAAAATACAAGATTGGAAGAAGTACCTTAGCAACTGAGTCCCATCTTCTGTCATCACAGGGACGAAACATTCAAGCTGTAAAGGTCCTCAGAGCCTCTGCTCTATGCGCAGCTACCACCCCACATAGTACTGACTACAGGCCGCATCTGCAAACTAAAAAATTCATTGTAATATGTCAGATACCAAAGATTTTTCCAACAACAATAATGAAGGATTTAAGAACTAGAGAGACATGGGTTTGATGGACGGACCACTCGGTGGATAAGGAGTTGGGTGGATGGCCGCACTCAGAGAGTGGTGGTCAACGGCTCAGTGTCCATGTGGAGACCGGTCACGAGTGGCGTCCCTCAGGGGTTCGTGCTGGGCCCGGCCCTGTTCAACATCTTTGTCGGCGACATGGACAGTGGGATAGAGTGCACCCTCAGCAAGTTCGCTGATGACACCAAGTTGTGTGGTGCTGTCGACACGCTGGAAGGGAGGGATGCCATCCAGAGGGACCTGGACAGGCTGGAGAGGTGGGCCCGTGCCAACCTCATGAAGTTCAACCAGGCCAAGTGCAAGGTCCTGCACCTGGGTCGGGGCAATCCCAGGCACAAACACAGGCTGGGCGGAGAATGGATTGAGAGCAGCCCTGAGGAGAAGGACTTGGGAGTGCTGGTGGATGAGAAGCTTAACATGAGCAGGCAATGCGCCCTTGCAGTCCAGAAGGCCAACCGCATCCTGGGCTGCATCAAGAGGAGCATGGCCAGCAGGTCGAGGGAGGTGATTCTGCCCCTCTACTCTGCCCTGGTGAGACCCCACCTGGAGTACTGTGTCCAGTTCTGGAGCCCCCAACACAAGAAGGACACGGACCAGTTGGAGAAGGTCCAGAGGAGGGCCATGAAGATGATAAAAGGGCTGGAGCACCCTGTTCCTATGAGGACAGGCTGAGAGAGTTGGGGCTGTTCAGCCTGGAGAAGAGAAGGCTCTGGGGAGACCTGATAGCGGTCTTCCAGTACGTCAAGGGGGCCTACAAGAAAGATGGGGAAAGGCCGTTTAGTAGGGCCTGTTGCAATAGGACGAGGGGTAATGGTTTTAAAATAGAGGGGGGTAGATTTAGATTAGAAATTAGGAAAAATTTTTTTATGATGCGAGTTATAGAACACTGGAACAGGTTGCCCAGAAAGGTGGTGGAGGCCCCATCCCTGGAAACGTTCAAGGCCAGGCTGGATGAGGCTCTGAGCAACCTGTTCTAGTCGGGGATGTCCCTGCTCCTTGCAGGGGGGTTGGACTAGATGACCTTTGAAGGTCCCTTCCAACCCTAACCATTCTATGATTCTATGATTCTATGATTCTAAGAGTAAGGATATCTCTAACTGAAAACAGTTGCCAATGTTTCAGAGAAGGGTAAAATAAATACATGAAATATTGTTAAGATAGATGTTAAAATTAGAAAAAAAGATGAGGCAGATTATTTGTGAAAGTTACAAAGTATGTGATTGATATAGTAAAGGCAATATACCATCAGGAAAAAACAGTTGTACATTCTTTAAAAATTTTTGTGGGAACACCAATGACATATTGGCTTCCTACTCAGAACCACCCTTATATACTCTTACAGTCTTTTTGTCTGTGACTGTAACTACTATGCTTTTTAAAAGATTAAGAAATTTAAATAAAATATCTAGACATTACAAGAATGTGTAGTAAAAGCAAGTGTTTGGTTTATGCATAATTTTGCAGAAAAAAAACCCCATGACAGCAGTTGAAATCAGTTATTATAAAAGCTTTGAAAAACATTTTTTCTTCTGTAAAACAAAAAAAAAAGTTGCTGTGTATCTAAACATAGAGTGGTAGATTTACTTTTAGTAAGGCTATTTTAATATTTTAAAATTTTAGTACATCAAAGTGTAAGAAGAAAAAGGAAAAAAATCCTTATCTTCACTCTCCAGAAAGAAAAATTATACAGAGCACAATCAACTGGTTTCTCCAAAGCAATACAGGGAATTAAAACAGAATACTAGAAGAATTGTTCTGTTTAAACAGAAGATATTCTTCCAATACTAGAAGAACTGTTCTGTTTGAACAGAAGATATTTTTCCTTTTTCTTCAATTCTACTACAGAAAATAGATGCAGGCTATTTTGATCCCCTATATATTTTGCCTTGTACAGAAGGAATTACAAACATTGAAATTTGTATGTTCTTTTCAATAAAAAAATGGAAGAAAAGCAGTCCTCCAAACCATATTGACAATAATGATAGTAGCAATTAAGGATTCAAGTGATAAGCATCGTCTTTGCCTATGGCACAATCCACAGTGGGAATTTGCTGGCTTTCAGGTGACAATAGCTAACAATAAGGATTCCAAATCATGGAGAAATTAATTTTTCATGTCCTTACCAATGACTCTGTTTGTTTCCTGGTTTGCCATAAGCCCTGCTCTCCAAATCGTTCATGCTAGAGACTTGCCATTGCACTTCAGCCCAGATTTTCAATGAATTGACTGTATCCTTTCATAGTGAAACCCAGGTATGGTAGAGTAACCCCGCGCAGTAGCAGCTACATTCTGCAAACTCTGCGTGTACAAGCTGATAACCACCTCTCAGCCAGGACACATGCTGTGATCTCAGAAGGGGACAGCACGGACGCTTCCTATGGGTCTCAAGTCATAATCCAACAGACACCCTATATTACCAACCCTTTATGAATCCTACTATTACATGAGTGGAATATATGCAAGTTCTAAGTTATGGGTAAAACAAAAGTCCTTCTGACTGCGTTCTGAGTCAAAAAATGTGTGGAACTTGCACTGGGGTCCCACTAATAAATCTGAATTCCAGTTGAATTACTTAGCTTATTTCTGTACAGTGCTACAGTGCTATGTGTTTCTTTTTCATCTTAAGGAATGGTGAAAGCAAGAGGCAGAAATGAACTCCCATATGCCGACAATATACAGTGACAAGGCATCCTTCCATTCATGAACCACTTAAATTAAATTGCCTGCAAGGGATGTGATTTTCCTGTAAAATGTGAGCAACTCATAAAATCATAGACTATCTTTTTTAAATTTCTATTTTTAAATTATTTTCAAGCCTGGTCTTTTCAGAGTGTTCCTAATTGATAAAACAACTGGTCTTCCAAGACCACCCAGGAAGAGCACCTAAAGCAAATTACTACTTAATTGAAAACAAACCTGCAGCTCAACAGAGTGTAAAGTTAAGAACCTCTATATTCAATAAAGTTGGAAAACTATACATATTACAGTATTTTCACTAAGCTCACTAGCTAGGAATTAACCTCACAGCAGTACATTCTTGATACAATTGGACATGTTTGCTTTTCAGTTTCAATTTCATAATTTGATCTGAGTTTCTGGACAACTTCAAGGCTCTAAGAATAGGTATGTCCAGTCTTGTAGCCTTATTTGCTGTAAGCAAATTTCTTTATGGTGGTAACTTTGGGCTTCACAATCTCCTGGAAATACAGAAGAGGAAAATCAAAGGTTTGTCAAAGTGTTACATTCCAAACAGTTCGTACTTTTAGCACGTCAGAGATCTATTTTATGAACAAAGTCAATTGCAGTTACCCCTTCACATGGTGTCATGATTTGCAGGTCTGATCTGCATTATTGATTAACCCCGACAGATATTATGAGTCTTTGCTGTTATGCATAAGAGAGAAATGAAAAAAAATATAGGTCAAAGTATAACTTGACTTTTGGAATCAAGTTTTAAACACTTGTCTTAGCTTTTTCAACATCAACATTTTATTATCTTTATCAGAATGAAGTGCCCTACTTCTGGATGCAGTCACACACAGTAATGTGACAGACATCTTTCAGCAGTTCTCAAAAGAAGTTCAATTATCAATTGGAAAGATACAGTGATGACCTCATTTTCTGACTCCTTTAATAAAGTCAGTGTAAACAAGAAAGTAAAAACACATAAAAATACTGAAAGGAAACAATTAGATAATAACTTATAAGCAGGTCATGTTTTAATCTGGCGTAGAAACCTTGACTACATAGAGAGATAAACAAGGATGCAAGTATGTCTTTTCTTACTTGTGTATATCAAGGATTCATTTCCTCTTACTGTTTCCTGTTTTCATTTATTTTAAATGTATTATTATTATGGTTGCTCTTGTCATGTCTAGAAGACTGCTAAGTCATAATGTATAATGCAATATTCTTGTTAGTCTTATCTGTAAGTGATTTATTTGTAAGTCTAGGAGGATGCGGCTTTCTGCTTTTCTAGATTAGCTCTGATCAGCCCTGCTAACATGCACTACAAGGTTATCTCCTCTTTTTACTTACTGTGCTGCAGTGCATAAACTGGAAATCATGTATGTTCTGATAGTACATTTTATAGTACTCTACCTCCTGGTCTCCACCTGTGAAAAGTCATAGAAGCAGAGGAAGTGCTGTATAACAAGTCAGCCTGGGTATACAGATATTGCTGGTTTCTTTTAAGTTCAACAGAAATAGGTGTAAGATTTGTTTCAGAAATAATCCTTCTATGCCACGAAGGGATTTATGTCACCCTGGGCTTATTCTTCATACTAGGTTTCTGCTTTGAGTTCCTCAGATGGAGGTTCAAATGCTAGCTGAAATAACTACATGGAACTGATCTGAAACTAGCAAAACACTAACTCCATAGTTGAAGATTTAATCCAGAAACTGACCTGTTGGATTTTTTGTTTTGTGGCAGACAGACAAAGAATAGCTAATTCCTTGTGTCAGATAGCTACCTAATCTATCTAGCCTCCAGACTTAGATTTTCATGGAAGAACTGCTTTGTGACTAGACATGCATCTCAACAGGCTACAGAGATAATATCTTGGAACATATGCTTACCACTGATTAGGCATTGCTCATTGTCTTGCACACACGTGAGATGGTTCATTTGTGTTTTTCTCACAAGCGCAAACAACAATAATGGAAAAACCTAAACATATTTGCATATGCCTAAAAAGGATTGCAGTCGATAAAAAGCAATCTTAAAAGATGGATAGGAAAGTTCTGTTCCCATTACTGGTTTAGCATATTTAATGTAAATTTGAAATATTTGAAGAAAAGAGCAGGACTACACTATTTTGTATTTCTAGAACAAAATAGTTATGATATTCGGTTGCCAAGATCATCCACAAAATGATCTACTTGTACTGTCAGTCTCTTTCCTAAATGAACAGTCTCCATGGTATCAATGAACTAGGTCCTTTATGCTTAAATTTCAACTTCATCTGAAATACAAAATAATTTGTCAAAAATATAAAATATTCTCATCTCTCAATGCCCTATCGACATGCGGAAATAGAGTTCCTAGTATGTGTGATGAGCCCAGAACTTATTCCATAAGTTTCATGTTCTTTCGATCACAAAGGCTGTAACATACTCACTATCCTGAGCTATTGGTAACTAAGAAAGTGAGTGTTGAAGTGAGAGTGAGTTACACTTACTGAGTAGATATGTAGTACTATGCCTTTCACTCAGTTCATGCGGCAGCAGAAGGTGTTGCTCAGTATATGATCTGCTCTAATGTTACATCTGCATCCTCCATCTTAGAGATTCAGAGATATTTTCTGCCCCAAAATACATAATTCCTTTTAAAAAAAAATCTATTTTAGCTGTTAAATTAGTAAATAAACTGTATTCTGTCAAGAGTCACATTGAAGCATTTCCTACGGTAGACACCCCTTTTCTTTCCATCTTCCAGGAGATGACATAAAACAGCCTGGGTGTTCATGCACTGTCCATGATATGTAACACGTTCTGAATGTACCTTCATTGATGACAGTGCCTGCAACAAACAGTCAGGGCACTACGAAAGACTTTTATTCTTAATTTTACTTTGCTGCTTCACTCAAACAAGAATGTAGTGGTGCCTCTGGCTGGACCACAGAGTTTATACATTCTGTACAGCATCCAATCCTTAGCTCTTGGAGCAAGGTAACAAGCACAGGAACTATAGATACATCTAAGCTGGTGGAGAGTCTGAGCCTGTCCAGGATGTAGTCTCTTTATAATCCTGGCAAAGCCATTTGTAATCCAAGGAATTACTTTTTTTTTTTTTTATCAGTATTGGCAAAATCACATATCCAAGGAAAATGAACCCTGAAATTGTAATAAATTCAATCTCTCCTTTTGCAGGGTTTGGTTGACACATACTTTTAATTTTCTTCAAGATTATATTAATCCAAAAATGGTTGTAGAAGCAGAAAATCAATCTACTTAGAGCTGAAAGTCTTTCTGAGAAGTTACTATCAGTGTACAGTCCCTGGCATACAAGTGTTCCTTTGTACTCGGTTTGACAGTGTTAGAGGTGGTGTGCAATATGGAAAGATTAAAACATTCCTGTACAGAAAAGTCCAGAGTTTAACCCCGCGAGTTGTGTTGTCTGATACTGATGCTAGCACTAATAGCACTGCCAGCATTGCTGTCTTGGATGTCTCTGTATTTGATTTCTATTCAAAACAGGGAATGACAGAGATTAAATTCTTTTGAGTCTATCACAAATCCTCATCTGTTGAAGGCAAACAGTAGAATCCTTCCCATGAAGCCATCAAGTCCCAGTAAACTTTTACAATTTTGAAAGTTTAATTGCATCACTTAATGGTGAATAGCCCTCTCGATACTTCTTTTGGACTCAGTGAGCAGTGAAAATCTTGGCATGCCTAAACTCCTTGTTATGATTTGATAAGCCTATTTCTATTATACATATTGCCAACATACAAGGAGAATCTCAGAGAATATTTTAAATACCACAAGAAGCCAATTGCCATTCAGCCATTTACTAGTGTAGACTATCATTAGGACTTTAATATTTATTAGAGATTTTAAATTTCTTTAGATTTGTGAAATGATCTTTGTGCCCCAAATAAAATAAACAAATAAATGGAATAGAATAGGTGGTGTAAACTTTCACTTGAAGGATTGCAGCTCACTTTGCAACTTTCAGCAAATATGTTATCTGCACAGTTTGTCTTATCATCTTCTGTGTTTACTGTCTTTTGTCAATCTCACATATTCCTTCACAGCTTGACTTAGGCAGCAACAGGCTCCAAGAGTTGAACAGTCTAATACACCACCAACAACTGTTTTGACATTGACTAGATGTTGAAAATTATGGGCTCAGCTCTTTGTTATGCTTACAGACTTCTGTAAACAATACATCAACTGAATTTAATACTAGTTAAATAAAAAAGTACTATTAAAAATAGCTAAGATCCTCAAGCCATTTTCTTTTTGTCATCAGTGGTCAGAATTATTTATTATAAGTTTAAGCATTACCCACTAAACCATTTAATCACAGTATTTTTGGCACCTATGACAGAAGTAGTCAGGCATTAAATGTGAAGTGCTCTTACTGCAGTGCCTGGAGGTAACCAATCAATGTGGCAAAGATCTGGGTGCAGAAGATGTATATCTCACCTTCCAGTGATTAGTTTGTCAAAGCCACAAGATCTATGAATATACTTATTTAATCTGTCAAAAGGATATAGTACAGCCTGAAAAGTCATCATCAAACTTGATGTAGCAGAAAATTTCTGACTATTGATTAGATTCAGACATTCATTTGAATCTGAACATGTACTTTGGTGCATCAAGAGGTCAAGTAGCTTATGAATGCAACCCAATAATATTGGAAGCCTGAGTCAGCAAGTTAATACATCCCTGAATACCTCAAATTATTTTCTCCTGGGATGACTTTTAAAGAGAAAGGAGGAATAGTTTAAGTACAAAATAATAGACTGAGGTTTTGTTCAGCTACACCATCTCTTCTTTTTTTTGGCTCAAGTCCTGTACCATGTGCAGGCAGATATTTCAGACCTTATATTAATCATTTCTGAAACAAAATGAAACAAAAGTAAGACTCTAAATTAATTCATCCCTTAAAACTTCTAGTATCAAAATGACCTGTGGAGTGGGAGAGGTTAAAAAAAAAAAAAAAAGAGAACACACATTCAAATGAGATTTATCTAAACCTGCTGTCACTTTTGTCAAGAGAAGCTTAAATGGGAAAAAAAAAAAAAAAAACAAAAAAAAAACCCAAAAAACAAACCAAAAAAGATGCTCAATTCTCTCAACTCTAAATAATATGCTTTGAGTATTTTATTCTGAAAGGAGAAAAACTTTTCTAGGGCCAATTTTTTTTTTCTGAACAGTGGAATAATGTACCTACTGAGTTCACTTTGAAAAATGCTGTATAAATCATCACAGATGTCATGATCATAATGCTGGACTTGTATTCCTTGTTGATTACATTATTAATAGCATTTTCAGCTATTTGGTTAGATAAAATATTTTGATGTACATGATTTATTTTTCCTTTACTTTTGCATTATGCATTATGGATAACAGACTCCTGCAACTTTTATGCTGTATAGTTTCTTATAACCAATCAAAAAAGAACCTATTATTTCCTTTATTTCCTCACCAACAGTAAAATCCTTTGTATGTATTACATGAAATTTCCAGAAGCAACTCAAATAGAGTTTTTAGGTAAGTTAAGAAAACCAATGTTTCCAAATCTTCACATGCTTGATGGAGTCACTCAGCAGGAAATACAGTAATCATCAAAAACATGAAAAGCATAACTTATACTTGTGATTTTATTAAACAGAATGATAAAATACACTGAGTTATTTTGCTTGTTATCTGTACATGTTGCATTATTTCTAACTACAGCCAAGATCTATTTTACAGATTATGTAATATGAAAGTTCAATAATTAAACTAATTCAAATTAAACTGGATAATAAGTATTAGGGGAAGAAAAGTCTACATATATGTGTAAAATATTACAAAAGTAGCTTTACAAGAAACAATTTTCAATTGTAGCAAAGTTGCCTATTTTTTTACACTGGATATAAAGGAAAATGTACCAAAAAAAATGGATGTAACTAAATAAATATGCAGACTACTTATCTCACTCAGGAACAATAACTTGTACACTGTAGGTTATATTTCTTCTCTGTGGGAGGAGTGCAGACAAGCATCCTCATGTATTGTAGCTTGCTTGTACACAAGTATGAGAACATGGCGGATTTCTTCTTACCTGAAAACTCCAGCTCTGGGGATATAAGGAAGTATAGGCAACTGAAGGAAGAATTAATCTCATGCAGCTTTAGACATCTAAAAATCTTTGGTCTCTAGTCTATGCATCCATTATCAGTTTGTCCTGCTAAAGTCCATGCAAGGACAGAGGCAGCTTCTGGGGATGGTTCTTCTCACCTATTTTAACATGACTTGACTTCATTTGACCCCACCTATGACAATGCCTGGGTGTCTCCCTACTAACTGTTCTGAGATCCTACTTCTAACATCTACAAATCCCATGTGAATAAAATGCCACTATAGTAGCTGAACCTTGCTTAAGGAAGCTGAACCTTCCTTATGAAAGGAGCTCTCCTAAATTAACTTCCAATCCAATTAATCAACAACCTAGACTCTGTATAAACAGTTGTCAGACTGCAAGGGTTTTAATTTTTTCCTGTCCTGCCACGGGAAAATGTCAAGAAACCCATCCACCATGTGATCAGCTGATGCGGGCATAAATCCTGCATCCTCAGAAAAAAAAATTCCAGGAGTAATGCAAGATATTCAGCAAGGTCCTATTGTGTTAGTCAGGGTCAAAACCACCTGACATGGAATATACTTAGGCTGCTACGGCTTCGTTATCCTTTATGCTTTGGTTTATGAAGTCTGCAACTACATGTTTCATTATTCCAGATAAAGTCATTGCAAGTTCAAATCTCAAATTGAAACTGTCTATATAAACACAAGTATTTTATTAAATATTCATTCATGTATCCATATATAGTCATATATATATGCACATACTTTTATAGATACATACACATGTATATGTATAGTGTGGTGTGGGCCTACCACCTTAGCCCCCCCCCACCACTAACAAAACCAGAACATTTTACAGGTGAATATTTTTATATGTCTTTTCCTATATAAATCCCTGTCCATCGGACATACGCATGTGATTAAATATTCTCTGCAGATCCTTCTTTTCCACAGGTAAAAGAATAACTCAGACCTAAAGATGTTTTTTCCTTATTCTGTCTAAATTTTAGGTAAGAAATAGTTTCCTTTTTGTTGCAATTGTCTTTAAAGCCCTTCTTCCTGAATTACTCTTGCTTTCATACAATAATAATGTTAAGAAATTGTTAAAGAAGAAAGCTATACATAAAGTGATCTTTTTTTCTTCATTTGATTATTGCTGACAATTACACAATTACCTTTCAGAAAAATTTTTCAAATAACTTTTAATGGTAGATTTCTTTTTCCTTAAAACTTCACCTGACTTTTGCTTCCAAACTTACTCTGTTATTTAACTAAGCACACCACTGAAAAAAAATGTTTTGCTAATTCCACGGTGCACATTTTTTGGTGACATTTTACTGACAGGAACTGAGGGGGAGGACCATCCTGTAACTACCATCCTTTATTCAGCCCCATAACTTTAACTTGCAGCTGCTCAGGAATAAGCTGCCAAACTAAGACCAGACAGTTTGGGCTGTATGAAAGGGAAGGGTTGAGGGTTGCCAAGAATGTAGCCTATCTACATTGACACAGAGAGGAGGAGACTTTTGCTATAGCATGGATTTGTGATGCAGCTTCCAGGTAGTGGCAAAAGACTGTGGAGGCTGCCACAGGCATTTTTACACAGGCTGTTTGTGAATCAGCTGTCTTGCACAGTTGCTTCTGTTAAAGTGGACCGAGTAATCTCCAGTCCAAGACTATACATACCCCTGAATGACAAAATAAATGATAATGCTGTTCCCTATGCATGTCTGAAGACCCCGCGATCTGACTCCCTCACAAAGGAGTCTGGCAGTTATAATTCTGTGCCCTAGATGGGTTGAAACAGAGCTGTTTATTTATTTATTTTGGGGAATAAATCCTTATAAAGCAGCTGTAGGCTAAACACTAAGATAAACCACAGGCAGAGGCAGTTGTTTAGAGTAACATCTGCACTAGCATATGTTGGAAGGGCTTAAAAAAGAATTTACTTCAGCATTTCATTTAGACTAATAATGCCAGCAAAGGGACATTATTAAATAGAGAGAATATGGATTTTGAAGACTATGAGTTCAAGAGAGCTATCAGACTGAGAATCGAAATATATATTTAGGTCAAGGTTGGATTATAAATTCAGAAACAACTTCTTAATAGAGTATTTCCCTATTGATTCCTTTCCTTCTGACTCCTACTGAGTCTGCATCTGTTCCTTCTCTAAGTAGACAGAACATGGAATAGATGCAAATATGATGCAGTTTGTTGATTAAATTCTTGGCTGTGTTTATCTGTTGGAAGCCTCACCATCAGGCAGTCAATTTAATCAAACAATAATCTTCAGTCAATGGTGATCTTTTATAAAAAATGTATCCATGGTGCCTGCTGTGTCCTGTATTTATTGAAGATGTATTTCTCCATGGGTTTTAACGCAATTGTCTAAAAATGATAATCAAGAGGATTATTTGTAATAGCAGGCAGTACCACATGTAACTTTTTTGTCCTGTCCCAAGACAATTTATCTTTCTTGGGAACAGTTAACATCCCTCTGGTATGGGCCAGAATATTATTCATTACATTTCTGACATTCCCCATGGCTATGTAAAAGCATGAACAAATCAGCTCTTTTGCCAGTTCAGTGTTTTATTCTGAGTATTGAGGTTTGTTAGCTGAGACAACCTAAATCCCTTGGTTTAGACTCTTTGCTACAACCATGATTAAATGGGGGAAGGGCAGGGGAGATTTCTGCTGTTCCCTTTCCACTAAGAACTTCTCTAATCTTAGATAACATAGTATTTTAGCCTTCATAAAAAGTGTAGGCAATTTTATGTTAAAAAAAAAGTAAAAAAGTAGAGCTGTTGGTATACTCAGATTAAAGGTAAGCAAATGGGTTTCCATAGTAGTAACGACAAAATCTAGGAATGAGGAGTGTGAATTATACAACAGGTGCATCCTTTTTCTCAGGCACTTTTGATTTTATTGTTATTTTGAGGGCTCCCATCCTCTGGATGGCCCTTCACCTTCTCCCCAGAAGCCACTACCCATAGTGAAAGACTAGCTGATTTTCACTTTTCTGGGACTGAATATGCCAAACCCAAATTTTCAACTGTCTTGCTTTGCCCCATCAGGCAGGGCATAGGGTTGACTGGTACTTTCTCAAAAACCCATCAGCAATGAGACTCCACAACGTGCCCAAGGAAAGATATTATAATATTTCACTAGCTGTTAGGGGGTCTTGCTAATACACAGCTTTGGCTGTGTTTCCTATAGTTCAGCCCATTGCTTTTTGTCATATCTAAACTGATGTAGAGAGCAACTGCCCAGTTGTTCAGCACATCTTGTACCTCAACACCAATGTCACATCACACATTGTTTTTTTCATGTTTAATTTAAACATTCTTGTTTCATTCAATCTTTCCTGCAGGTCAGATTTTCTAGACTTCTCTGGAGTCTCTCCGATACTTTCAGAAGATCCTTGAAGGGCTGCCAAAAACCAGAGAAATACTCAGCTGAGGTCTTGTCAGCACAGAGGGGAGCAGAAAGATCATTTGTCTGTATAATATCTGCACTTTTCACAGCAGCATGACAGTGGTGATTCATGTTGTTCTTGCGATGGACTGTAACCGGTGGTGTTTTTCTAAAGCCTGGCATCAGTATAGTTCAACTTGTAGACCTGATTTTTTTCCAGTGTAACTGATTATACATGCCTGAGTGCAGAGCAATGTATTCTCTGTACTGAATTATATCTTTTTCACACCAATTTGCCAAGATCATGTTAAACTCCGTGTACATATTCCTGGCAGTCCTCCCAAACTTGGTATGATCTCCAGATTTAATAACAATATTATGTATCAGCCAGATATTAATAAATCTTTAAAGTTGGACCAGGACAAGTCCTGAAGAAATCAGTTTGGTATGCCCTTCAAGATGACACTGAAAACATGTTCCCTGAAGATGCTTTTTCTCTATCCACAATGCTTCTTGTACTGTGATAGAATAAATCTGATGTGTTCAACCTTTGCTTTTAATGTACACAGGCCCTCAGAAAGCTGCGACTAGGCATCAAGTTTCACTAGGCTGTCCACTAATATACCTGAGGTAGTTGAGATTTTCAGTAACATTCATGTCAGAATATAATTTTCCAGTCATTTAAAACTGGGGCTTTTTAAACTATACTACAATATTTAATTCCAAAAAAACACAGAAAAATATTGTTTTTAAAAGTTGCTTTACAGAAGAGGAAATAAATGTAATTTCGCTTTTTCTCAATAACCGTAAAAAAAAGATTATATTCACCTACTGCCTTTCTTCCTTTTACATCTGTGCAAGTGATACTTATAATGGGTACTATCATTGTGCTAATACCATCAGACAGCAGATCTACAGAGACAATAGGTCCTAAATAAGACATGGATTGCATTGTAAGAAGTGTAAAAAAGTGCACAGCTGTAAACCTATTACAAAACTCTTGATAAAAGGCGTTCAGGGAAAATTGCTGCAAAAGCACTTCATTAAGTTCCAAATGGTATTTGCAACTTCATATTATATAAGCAGGATTTTTTAAGCCATAAAACCTTGCATACCTAACTCTGTGTTCACTCATTTTATACACATGCTCAACTGGAATTATTAGTGTCCTGATTAAATGCCATCATCTGTTCTTTTCTTCTAGCTATAGAAATATGTCTTTGCAAAACTCAAAGACAGACTAGAAATAAACCAGAAGACTAGATGTTTACTAGAGGTAAGGAAAAAAAGTATATCTGAAGTAGAAGGATGCATGTTTAAAAGTTAGGAATTTTGAAAACCATTATTTAGTTTAAAATTGTCTTCATTTACCAGAGCTGTTTTTAGGGCCATGGAAGTGTAGAATAAATGAAGAATCACTTACATAAAATTAAAAACTGAAGTTCTATTTTCATACTGAGGAGTTAAATGTGTAACATCAGTGAAGATAATAATAGAATCAGAAAATAATTAAGACTGCTTTGAATGTTATCCGGGTCAACCTGCTATTCAAGAGATGACAAACTAGGTTGCTTAGGGCATTCTTCAGTCAAGTTTTGAAAGTTTTCAAGGATGGAGATCCCACAACCTGTCTGGAAATCTGTTGCAGAGCCTAACCAAACTCACTATGAAGTTTATTTTCTTATATCTAACCCCAGTTCACCTTATTGCAGCTTGTGTCAATTGCTTCCTATACTTCTGCTTGTGCACCTCCAAGAGATGTTTTGCTCTGTCTTCCCTATAACTACCCACTAGGTTGTTGAAGATAGTAATTGGATTTCCCCCTGCCTCCTTGAGCGTTTTCCCAGCTTCTCTTTCTGCATTGTGCAACTTCTCCCCCTGTATCATTTCAATCTGCTGTTTCAAAGGACTTTTGGCTTTGTTCTTGATCCCAGTGAAGCGAAAGGGAGATAGCAAAGCTGTGCTTTTGCTGAATCATGGTCATAAACCAGAGAACCATTTGAGGATAAACTTAATGAGCCGTTAAAGAATATTCTGGATGGGGTTTTCTAGTTTTCTTGTGTCTAACAGCTAACACTGGTATCTGTGTTAGGCTTTGTGACTCAGTAGCAGGAGCTGGTGTCCCAATGCCTAGCTCCATATTCCCGCTTTGCAGACTTGGGAAAGGCACAGTCTCCAGTGTGCTAAGAGCTAAATCAGTTCCTAGCTCAGTATGATGTACGGAAGGGATTGCTGACCTAATAAGTAGGTTTTTTCTTTTAAAATTAAACTATACTGCATAGTCTTGACTGTATTTCAGCAACCTGTAGGACTATTGACACCTGTTTAAAAAGATCTCAAGATTACCTCTAGAATAGACTTTTAAAGTTGTTCAGGTGTTTAGAGATGCATATTTAATTTTCTAGGCCTTACCAAGCTACCTACAGTCTTTGGAGAATATAAAATCCTAGTATATACTTAGTAGCTGATTATTTAGGCAATTACTTGCTTTGGTGGAAGGTGGCCTTTATTCTATTAGTACTGCTTAATTAAAAGAAGTACACGAAGTATCAGATCTAAATAGCACCACAATAGTTTATATAAAAAAAAAATTTTCTTTTACTTTTTAAAAAATACGTTAATATGTCCTTTTTTTGGTGCTGACAGTATTGATGACAAAAACAGTTTCAGAGTTTTACATCAAAAGGAAATGTTATTTTTCTAAACCAAGGATGACTTTATATTAGTTGTATATCCAGCTGATGAAAGAAAATTTGTTTAATGGCTGCTATTTGGCATTACTGCTTGAAAAAGAAGGATTTATCGGAAATATTTTCTTTACAAGTTATCTGTTAGTAGTCACAGTTCACTTCCCTGTTGATCTGGTGAGTAAAACTATCTTCTGCAGAGAAAAACCTGCATGTTCACACATGTGATCTTATTTCACTAATTGAGTGACCCTTTTTCCCCTCAGATGACAACTTCTGGCCCCAAGCAAACAATGTGCTGTTTTGTCAAAGCCTTTCTCACATTTCTATTGAATGGCCTGTAGATGTTTAATTCTCATTACAGTCTGGTAATGTATAACAAGTACACAACAGAAAATTCTTCAGAAAGCCAGTGTTGGACTACTACATTCTGTGACTAGTAATAACAAAATGCATGTGCATACATGTTCTTTCGGTTTTTTTTTTCTTTGCTTGAATACATATTAGAGAATTATAAAGGACCTTCATCTTAATGTTCAAAAATAATATTGATATCAAATTTAATTCCCTTTCAGTCTGACCTCTAGGAACAGCTCCTGACTGATTTGGTACACCTGTAAAGTGCTATTGCATTGATCAAGACTGGAATGGCTGGAGGAAGATTGCAACCTGTCTAGCTGAATTTGCATGAAAGAGTTATCTGGTGTCCTGAGAGCTTTTGTTTATTTGTTTCCTTTTTTTTTTTCTTTTAATTTTTTTTTTCTCATTTGGGAATATATTAATTTTTATATTGGAAAGAAAAATAAATGTCTGCTTTTGCTGAGCTTGGGAGAAGTAAGATAAGTGAGAGCTTTCTTCAGACCTTCTGAATTTGTCTCTTAGACTCAGGATTATCTGACCGTATCCTGACACTTGCACTTGCAAATAAGGCAACTCAAAATCAATTTCATCTCCTTTTGTCCTGGAGCAGGGTTTTGAACCCTGATATCTTATGTAACAATGTATTCTTCTGGCTATAATACTCTCTCCCTTGCATTTTGAGTGCGAAGGAGAAATTCCTTCCAATTTTTCATACTGAAACTATTTCGTTTTGAATTGCAGATGCCCTGACAGGAAGAATTTGAACTCAAGTCTCCCAGCTTAGTGTCCACTAGGCTGCAAAATCATTCTTTCACATGGCCTGGCATATTCAGTGCCAACTATGCCATTCACTTCTGCTGAAATATTTGTTTCTGAAACTACAGTAGTGAAGCTATAATGCCTCTCATTTATGAGTTCATGTCACATAGCTCCAGCTTAGCATTGGGGATTAGAAAGCAACAGGAAGCCTTTAAAAAGTTTTCCCAAAGAAACTGTAATTATTTAAATTTTATTATTTAGAAGATATTGGATCATTCCTCATAGCTGAATTCAGCACTTTACTGCAATGGTATTATTAAAAGTTCTAATTTTGTCGGAGAAGTAGTTGATTGACAACGGTTACAACAATGTGAGTTATTATCAATTATGAAAAAATGGTTTAGGTTAGCCTATGTATAAATTCAATCAAAACCTTCTATAATTCATCAGATTTCTATTTATGGTCTAATCTTGCACTAGATCAAAAGTGCAAGTGCATCCCAACAAAACTAAATTATGAGCCAGCTCAGTCCTGGATTTTGATATGGATCATATTCTAACACTTTATAATTACTTTATTGTATTCAAAATAAGTAGTTGCCAGAGCAAAGAAGCTACTCTGAGAAACTAAACAAAGCAATAAAATATGTTAGGCAAATGTCATTGTTTGAGGCTTTTACTTCTTTCTTAATTTCCATTTCTGTAAAGTGAAAAATGCCATTAATTTTAATTTAAAGTATGGAAGTTTGACAGACTAGTACGTGTCTTTTTAACAACATATAAGGAGCTTATTGCTGTGTGAATTCAAGATTTTTGCTTTCCTTTCAATTTATTGTGTCATATACCTTCAGGTTTGATAGCCTGAGCTGGTAGTCTTGCAGCTTTTTTATGTCACTTGGTGATATTTTGGGATGGTTTTAAATAACAAATTTTGTCACAAAAGAAATCACACTAATGTAATCGTCCCCTAAAAATATAATTATATTTCCTTCATATATTGTTCTCCCTGGTCCATTATAAAAACATAATTAAGTGATTCAATCCATATATGTCATTTATGATCTATTCTTTTTTGTTTGTTGTGGACATTGCTAACGCAAGGTTTCCATATTTACAACTCAGGAAAACTGAAAAGTCCATTTGCAGTATTTCCATTAAGAAGAAAGAAAAACAAACAAACAAAAAGTTATAAAAGTAAAATATTTGATTCCCATAATCTTTTTT
This sequence comes from Chlamydotis macqueenii, assembly GCF_036417535.1. Lineage (NCBI taxonomy): Eukaryota > Metazoa > Chordata > Aves > Otidiformes > Otididae > Chlamydotis > Chlamydotis macqueenii. The sequence continues at coordinate 138,576,719 of NC_141556.1, forward strand.
CTAACTCATGGAAGAAATGTTATGAAGGGAACTGAGAAAACAGCATGCCATTACATGTTATGCAGGTTTTAACCTGAGAGCAAACACAAGGATATTAGAACTGGCAATACTTTTATCTAAAACCGGATTTTAGGCAAATAATGTTTTGTTGTTTTTGTACTTACTCTACTTTTTGAATCAAGCACTACTTTAGAAGACTTAGACTCTTGAAGTAAGCTATTCAGATAAGTAGATGAAGAAGACGACTAAGTATCAAAATACTGTTATGAAAACTTTACTCCTGTTTTATGGTTATTGTTGTCTGTACTAATTTTTTCATTGTTTTTCTATTTCTCCTGGTCTGATATGTTGAAACATTACTTTTTTTTTTTTTAATTTAGGATAACAACAGAGAGAGAAACTGATATAAATATAGAATTTAAAGATCTTTGCACAAGTCTTTGCTCAAGTCTATCTGAACAGATGAACTAACTATAATATTTTAATTTGGTTTAGTTAACTGTTAACAATACAAGGAGTGTGACAGATAAAGATTAATTTGCACCAAACCAAATATTATGCTGTAAAAGATCTCAACATAATAATAACAAACACCTGCTTCCTTCAAAAAATAGAGAAGATACAATTATGTTTACTTTCCTGAACAAGTAAAACAAACTTTCATCTTATTGGGTGTTCTGAGAATCAGTTGAGCTCTGACATTACATTTTAGAACACTGTTGAAAGCTCTGCTAAAGTTCTGTTACAACACTATATCTTTCACATTGGTATGCATCTGCTCTTATGTCTTATGTACTTCAAGGAAGATAATTTCCATGAAAACTTCTTGTAGTTAAATGCAACAAATCTTTTCATTGTCAAACCGCAGTAAAACTCTGTAAAGTGTTGCTACAGTTTATTGAATTAGAATGTTCTAAGTGAACATCCTCTGGAGCTTATCTAGATTGGCAATAGAGTGACTGAATAGACAGTTGACTAGCCGACAAGGAAAAAGTTGGAGGAAAAAAAAATAAGCTCCAAATGTATATATCTTTCAGCTATCCCCAAAAGACAGATGTATGCCAGGAAATCAGGACAGTCTGGGAATAAGCATACTATTCATGTTGCTTAAAGGAATCCACAAACATTTGTTGATTTATCTGAAAAAGAGTTTCATTGCTTCTTATGAATTCTCATCAAGGTTGTTAATAAGTTTCTCACCATGGCAGCCTATTTTCTTCTTGTCGTAAAGTTGGTTAATTGTTAAATGTCCACCCAGATGCTCACTCATTCTCCTGCCTCAGCAGGATAGGGGAAGGGAAATGGGAATAAATCCAAGAATGAGGAAGCTAGAGGGTTGAGATAAAACCAGACATTACTCACCGGTTACAATCAAGGGTAAAGCAGAATTTACTTGGAGAATAGGGATTTAATTTATTGTCAGTTAAAATAGATTAATATACTGAGAAACAACGACAAACATGAAAACATTACCTTTCCTCCCTCTTCTCAGGTTCCACCTCACTCCTTCACTTCAGACATATCTACCCAGCCCCAGAGGTGCAGGGAGGGCTGGTGTGGGGAGAGGGCTCATCTGTGTGCTGCAGTGGGTCTGTTTTCAAGCCAGATGGAACCTACTGGTCTGTAGTGGGCCCAGCCCTGTTCAACATCTTAGCAACATGGATAATGGGATAGAGTGCATGCTCAGCAAGTTCGCCGATGACACCAAGCCGTGTGGTGCCGTTAACATGCTGGAGGGGAGGAATGCCATCCAGAAGGACCTTGACAGGCTGGAGAGGTAGGCCTGTGCCAACCTCATGAAATTCAACAAGGCCAAGTGCAAGGTCCTGCACATGGGTCATGGTAATCCCAAGCACAACTACAGACTGGGTGGAGAATGGATTGACAGCAGCTCCAAGAAGGGCTTGGGAGTGCTAGTGTATGAGAATCTCAACATGAGACGACAATGCATGCTTGCAGCCCAGAAAACCAACTGCATCCTGGCCTGCATCAAAAGAAGCATGGCCAGCAGGCTGAGGGAGGTGATTCTTTCCCTGTACTCTGCTCTCGTGAGACCCCGCCTGGAGTACTGCATTCATCTCTGGAGCCCCCAACATAAGAAGGACATGGCCCAGTTGGAGAGGGTGCAGAGGAGGGCCACAAAGATGATCAGAGGGCTGGAGCACCCTGTTCCTATGAGGACAGGCTGAGAGAGTTGAGGCTGTTCAGCCTGGAGAAGAAAAGGCTCTGGGAAGACCTTATAGCAACCTTTCAGTACCTAAAGGGGGCCTACAGAAACTCTTCAGTAGGGCCTGTTGCAATAGAATCAGAGGTAATGGTTTTAAAATAGAGGGAGGTAGGTTAAGATTAGATACTAGGAAAAAAAATTTACAATGGGGGTGATGGATCACTGGAACAGGCTGGCCAGAGAGGTGGTGGATGCCCCATCCCTGGAAATGTTCAAGGCCAGGTTGGATGAGGCTCTGAGCAACCTGACTTAGTGGAGGATGTCCCTACTCCTTGCAGGGGGTTGGACTAGATGACCTTTAAAAGTCATTTCCAACCCTAACTATTCTATGATTCTACGATTCTACTGGATCCAGCATGGGGCAGGCCCTGGTCTCTTCTCACAGAGATCATACCTGCACCCCCATCCTGCTGCCAACACATTGACACCTGCACTAAATACACTCATTGATTTTTACTTTACACCATATTCTATTTTATACTATTTCACTTTTTTCCAGAAATTTTTTTTGTTATAGTGTCTGAGGGATCTCAGTGATGATCAGTGTAGGGCCACTGTGGAAAATTGCAAGCTGCACACAGCTGTGAGAACACGACCTTGGAGAAGGGAGCTAGGAGGGTTGTTATCTCAGAGAGGGGAGCTAGGAGGGTTGTTATTGAGCAGGATGTTGCTGCTATCTGGGAACCGCTGTTAGCCAGCAGGGCACGTACTTGGCAGGCCTTGCTGCATGCGCTGGCCACGCGTGCATCAACACCTGGTCAGTACTCTGCCACTGAATCTGCTGAGGGTATAAACAGAGGCGGCTCAGAGCGGAGGGAGAGAGAAAGGACCCAGAGCATGCTCTACGAACAACAGGGGATGCCCTGAAGGTGCTGCGCCTACCTCCCTTCTCTGCTCTGACCCCGCTGATCATCATCCTCCTGCTCGGCGGTGTCTCCGGCTTAGTTGGGGTGGTAAGACTCTCACAAAGGGAAAACAATACGCTGGTAACTGCTTATGCTAGGGACTATAACTGCTTGTGCCAGTAACTGTTTATGCAAGGCTATAATAGAGCAATAAATACTGTTGTGCTTTTAAATATCATATGCTGGGTGACCTTTGTGCATAGGAATCCTACGAACCGGCTACATATAGTAAGTGCTATGACATAAACACAAAAGTAATTGTGAAGATGAGTGTTGTCTATTCCTGAAAAAGAATAATTTTAAGACTTTAGAAGAAAAATACTTCTACTTATATCAATGTAATTGTTCATATACAAATATTTGCAAATATCAAAATAAATCCTTTATCAGTAATGTCAGTAACGTAGATTGTAAGCTCTGAAGACTAAAACCAGAACTAAAATGCTACTAGAAGTAGCAATGTGAGAAGTAAAAGCTTTGTGTGTACGTATGCATTTATAGGCATACACAAAAACAATAAGTCAATTAAAAGGGGTTTTCTTTTAGTGATTTCACAAAGTGGTGTTTCAGAGTTTTAATAATATTTGTTTTAAGGTTTGGATGAAAATTTAAGGATGAGCTTGGTTTTTTTTCACACCAGTTCACCTGCCACCTCAAGGCACTGTCCACAAGCTTGGAACTAAAACGGTCTATTGAGTAATCTCCGTGGTTCTCTGATCTTATTTCAGTTCTTACGCTCAATGGATTTCATTCAATTTTAAGGTTGACTGCCAGTGGTCTATCATTTTAGCTGTTCAAGGGAATACCTAGAGAAAAATGTTGAAAAGGTCATTTCCATAGTTTCCCAGTGATCATATTATCCTGTGTGATAAAGTCTCAAATACTAAATCTGGACTTGCTAGTAACTGTTTTCCTTTGTCTCTGAGACAGACAACGAGACAGGACAATAATAATGAGGATAGTTTGTTTTTAAAATGTCTTGAAAGTTTTTAATTGTCTATTTGATGGGATTTTTTAGAAAGCTGAAAGAAAGACACTTTGCAGTATCTCTAATTACAGTAGCAGACTCCTTGAAAAGGTCTGATGCTGCAGTGGTGGAGCATTTCAAATTGTCTTCGAGACAAGAGTTGCATAGCATTTAAAGTAACATGCAACAGAAAGGTAAAATGAAAATGATCATTTAGCTTTATAGATTTGGGGGCTTTTTTTTTGGTCAGAAGATACTGGCATTATAGAAGACTCCAAATGTGTTTATTGCATAAACATGATTTCCTGACACAATTTCTGGAAGCACAGTGGTTATTTAATGAAAAATTTATGGCTTCAAAATTGTGACAATTGACGCTCAGTGCCAGAAGCAAGCCATCCAATTCTGGAAGAGAAATTCTAGACTCAGATATGCTCATAGACTCTTGGTTTGTGCTATAAAACAGACAACAGATAGTATTTAATGTCTGTAGCTTTCCCTCATAAATATCTATCTCAAGGCTGTAGCTGTGCGCCCAAATGAAACTTGAATTAAATCTGATCTTTCTCCAGTAGTTTTCTGTCTAGCTTCTCCTTCTTAGGAACAAATTAAAATGTAATGACATAGGATTCAAGGAGGTCAGACACAATGACTTAGTGTTTTGGGTTTTTTTTTGCCTTAAGGTCTGTAAATCTGGTAATCCATCTACCTATACTGAAAGTCATAACTGGCAGAAACTATTTTTTTTGAAAGTTCCAGATCATTGATGCTGTTTTTCAAAAAAAGGATAAACATTTTATGGTGAAAGATAAAGTGGAAAGGTGTAAAGATAATTATTCTCTTTTCCATTTTCTTTTTGTCCCTTGAATATACGTGTGATGGATCTGTCTTGGATGGAGTTAGCTTCCTCCTTAGCAGGCCACATGGTGCTGTGCAGTGCATTTGTGGCTGAGACAGTGTTGATAACACATCAATATTTTGGCTGTTGCTGAACAGGGCTCGCATAGTATGAAGGTTTTCTCTTTTCCTCTCAAAGCAGGCTGGGGTTGGGAGTGGACACAGCTGAGACATCAAACTGACCAAAGGGATTTTCTATGCTATGTGATATCATGCTCATCAATAAAAGCTCAAGAAAGGAGGAGGAGAAAGAAGGGACATCTTTGGTTATGCTGTTTGTCTTCCCAAGCAACAGTTACATGTGCTGAAGGGCTGGTTCCTGTGAAATGGCTGGACATGGTCTGCTTATAGGAAGTAGTGAATTAATTTGCTTCTGTGAGCAGCTTTTGCTTTCTTTATTAAACTGTAATTATCTCAATTCATGAGTCTTTTCATTTTCCTTCTATTTTCTTCCCATCTTGCAGGAGAGGGGACTAAGTGAGGGACCCTGTGGGGATTTGGCTGCTGGCTGGGGTCAAGCCACCACAATTTGTAATTATGGTTCATCTTCCCTCTTGTTAGACTTATTCAGCAGAATAAGCAGGGGATGCACAAACAAAGTTGCCTACCGAATTCGAATCCTGTTTGGTTGACCCTACTCAGTATGAAAATATGGAAAGCTATTATTAATCTGATATTATGGGAAATTAGAAGTTCAGGAGAATGTATGTACTTTTTTTTTTTTCAAAGCAAAAGGCAGAAAGTAATGGAAGAAAAGAAATTGAATCCTTCATGTGCTGTCATTTTTATAGTGTGTATTTGTGCACAAGAAGTGTTTATGAAAGTCTCTTTTGTAATATTTATTGCCAAGTCATCAGCAAAGCTAAGTAATGTCTCTAGGTTTTCTTCGTCTTCTACAGCCAAAAATGAATTACTGGGAAACATTCTATGTTAGTTCAAAAGCTTTATACACTGTGGATGAAAAAATTCTTCTTTTAATGAAACATAAGAACTGCCTTTGAGACAACACTGAAATTACTGTGAGCTTTTCAAAAGCTTATCTTAATAAAATGTTTATATAGGTTTACAAATGCATGCTGCTTTCCACAGATGAAACTCATTCTTTATATTGAGGGTGTCATTAGAGTTATTTTTCATCAGCCTTGTTTCTTAAGAAGAATCTGATGATCAAATAAGTTTTAGTATTTCATTTTTATGCAGTGAGTAAGAAAGGCTGCAATTTTGGAATACATCTAAATAGGTACAAGTATAGATAGATGGATATTCAGATAGATACTAGATCCAGAAAGATAAAAAACTTATCTACTGGAGAAAACAGACCAAATTCCTCTGAATCAGAGGAAACTAATGATTTTCTCACTTTTTTTCCCCTAATGTGTTCGAATTACATTGTGAAGAATTGCAGTGATAACTCTTCCTTTTGCATCTTTGAGATACACTGCATGGTTATTGCTTTCTGTTCTAATTCATTGCATCTGTCAGACTGACGATTGAAATCTTGTTAGTTCTCCCAAGTCACTCAGTATGAGAAGAAGTTTGCACATGACCGGCCAATTTATGTAGTAAACTCCTTGGATCAGAGCTAAACCATTTATTTGTTCTTTAGTTTTACGAAAAGGTTTACCAAAGTGCAGAGGAGGCAGTAAAAAAGAAGCAAATATTATGCACAAAAGAAAAAGGTTATTTTTATATATTTCAACATTTATTTTTAATTCTATTTTTGAAAACTGTTTTAGTTTACATTATCAGAGACTGAAAACTAAATAAAACCCACTTGTCCTTCTCTAGCAATTTGCATCTATTCTCACCTTTAGAGACCTTTTCTAGGAATGACCACTGGTCATGCTCTTTCACTGTTCAGATACATTGTACTCTTGTAGTGAATTCACCTTTGGCCATCTAAGGTGATGCGAAAATATGACGAGTTTGCCCTGGCCAAGAGCTGAGTAAAACACAAAGAGGAGATGACTGTCATCACATGATGAGTCATCACAAAAAGAACAACAAAAGAACTGAGAATAAGTGAATCTTGACATGGGGCTTAAATCAGCAGCTTATAGGAAAACAGTGCCTGAAACCGCTGAAAAGGTCTATGATAGTGTTGTGGACTGATCTGATTGACAGCCTGTGTCAACAGCTGGCTATAAAACCTCTCAGCAGTATAAAGCAGGACAGAGTATTGGAGGGGGATATCCTTAAATGGCTGTCCCACACCAGGTAAAGAAAGGCAAGGCTCTGAGCTGGAATGGCTATGCATTCCTGGACGTAGGGAATATTGTGTTTCCTGGGCTGACTGGAAGCTAGCCAATGTTATTCCAATCTACAAGTTTGTGAGGGAAGACCCAGGGAACTATAGACCTGTTAGCCTAACCTCAGTTCCTAGAAAAAAATATGGAGAAGATTATAATGCACATTATTGAAAGGCATTTAAAGAGCAATGCAATCATCAGGCACAGTCAACATGGGTTCACAAAAGGAAAGTCCTGTTTAACTAATTTGATATCCTTCTATAACAGTGTTACTTACCTAGTAGATGAAGGGAAGGTGATGAATGTAGTTTTCTGGATTTTAATAAGGCTTTTGATACCATCCCTCAGGACAGCATCCTTCAGGACAAGTTGTCCAACTGTGAGCTGAGCGGGTTCACGGTGCACTGGGTAAAGACCTTGCTGTAGGGAAATGCTCAAAGAGTTGTAGTGAATGGGCACGCATCTGGCTGGTGACTGGTCACCAGTGCTGTTCCTCAGGGTTCAATTTTAGGGCCAGTTCTCTTCAATATAGTTATCAAGGATCCAGATTCAAGAGCTGAAAGCACCATTAGCAAGTTTGGTGATTATAACAAATTGGGAGGTGGTGTTGACTCTCTTGAGGGGCAAGAGTCCTTGCAGAGGGATCTAGATAGCTTGGAGCATTGGGCTATGATTGATGGGATGAAATTTTACAAGACCACATGCCATATTCTGCATCTAGGACAGAGTAATGCTGGGCACAAATATAAACTGGGATGGGAGTGGCTGGAGAGCACTTGCTCCATTAGCTTAATATCTTTCTTGTTCTGGAGAGTCAAGAGGGATCCAGTACTTCCAAAGTGTCTCATCAGTGGCAAAGTAAAGGACAAGGATCACCTCCCTCAACCTGCTGGCGACACTTCTCTTAATGTAGTTCAGGATGCTGTTGGACTTCTTTGCCAAGAGAGCACATTGCTTGCTTATATTCAACTTATTTTTAACCAGAACCCCCAGACCCTTCTCTCAGCCCCAGGCTGTACAGATATATGGGGTTACTCCTACCCAGGTGCATGAACTGCATGAGATTCCTCTCAGCCCAATTCTCCATCCTGTTGAGGTCCCTCTGAATGGCAGCACAACCAACAGTTGTATCAGTCACTCAGTTTTTTACCACCTGGAAACTTGCTGAGGGTGTACTCTGTCCCAGCATTCAAGTCATTAATGAAGATTTAAATAGTACAGGACCATTTATGGAGCCCTGGAGTACACCACTAGGACCAGGACCTACAGACATGATACTTCTTCCAGTTGTCTGACAAAGATCTCCTCTACTTTTCCCCGGTCAGAGTCTTTATAGCAGACAGCCACCACAATATCACCCATATTAGTTTTCCTGCTAATCTTGACCCACAAGCTCTCAGTTAGCTCATCATCCATTCCAAGGCAGAACTCCATGAATCCACACTGTTCTCTCACATAAAGGGCAAATCATGTTCCCAGTCTGACCTTCCCAAAGAGCCTGCATCTGTCAATTGCAGCACTCCAGTCTTAAGATCTATACCACCACATACCCACTATTCCAGTGAGTTCATAGCCCTGTATGACTGTATAAAGTCTTCTATTTCCTCCTGTTTATTTCCCTTGCTCTGAGTATTACCGTAAAGACATTTCAGAAAGTCACCCAAGCATGCTGATTCCCCAGAAAAGGCATAAGAGCTTTCCCAATAAGGCTGCCCCATAGACACTTCTTTATTTATGTTCTTACACTTGAGGTGATTGAGGCGATTCTGCTCCAGCTTTTATTGATTGATTGCCATTTCCTTTTTGTTCACATCATCCCAGGTCCTTTTCTTGCTCCATCCACCACTTCCTCACTTGATTATTGAGGAAGCTCTCCCTTCCCATCATTCCTAGTTTAAAGCTGTCTTTAGCAGGTCAGCTTGCCTGTTGGCAAAGATGATTTTTCCCCACTTAAGTCAGGTGGATCCCATCACTCCCAAGAAGCTGTTGATCTTCACAGAGTCCCATGTTCCTGGAAAATGAAACCTTTCTGCCCGACACCAGCTACACAATCATTTACCCAAGGTCTGCATACAGTTACAGAGCCATGAACTCGTTAGGATTACATAGACGTGGTAGTATAGGTCACACACGGCTGTGTCTGATCTTGGTAACCCTCACCAAGTCTGATTCTGAATGCTTACCCATGGGCTTACATCCCAGCCTGGTCTCAGCCTATCTCCATCCCCACTAAAATGACTGATGCCCCAGGCTGGGGCTACCCCTGCTTGCACACCTGCCCACCCTACTCCCTGGCTGGGGTGGTGGGATGAGCTGGTGAGACCCTGCCCTGTTAGTCACCTTAAGGAGGCCCTGCTGCTTCCAGTCCCTGTGGTGCCTTCCACTCCATGTGGAAGTCTGTGACAAGTAGATGCTTTAGGGGTCTGCACTGGAACCTATCCATTCTGACATCTTTATTGATTATCTGGAGGAGGTGAAAAAGCTAGACTGACTAGCTGGTACACTTGAAAGTGGATCTGTCACCTTGGAGAGGCTGGAAAAATGTGCAAACAGGTTCTTATGAAATTCAGTAAGTACAAATGATGAGTCCCTGTTGGGTCCCCTCTGCAATGACACTGACTGGGCACCAAGGAGCTGGGAAGTAGCTCTGTGGAAAGGTCCTGAAGTGGTGATGGGCAGTGAGCTGAATGTGAACTCATGGTGTGCCCTAACAGTAAAGGTGGTGAACAGCTCCTGAGCTATATGAACAGGGGCAGTTTCCATAGATTGAAGGACAGGATAGTCAACCCTCTGTGTGGTATTTGTCAGATCATATTTTGAGACTGTGTCACATTTTGCCCCCCAGTGCAGCAAAGACATGAGCAAATTTTCATTGAATGCAAGACAAGATTAGAAATAAATATTTTGGCTACTAGAGGGCATAATTATTTTTGCATTATTGTTGCTATTCACTATATTTACTTACTTATCATTCAAACTTTTGTAATGAAAACCATTTGTTGAAATCTTTCCTGGCAGCATTTATTGTATTCACTAAGCTTCAGAAAATAAAATTCCCTTAACAGCAACAGCAAGAAACTCTAAAATAGTGACTTTAAGGTTGATTTGTAGATATTACAGCTATTTTAAAGACAACAGATTTGTTTGCATTATGTCACTTCCCACCCAGCACAGCATGTGCCTTCATAAGAAATATTCTGATAGGGTTGTGCTGAAAATATTCCCGACCTAAGTCAAAATTAGATATTAGATCCAAATGAGATCTCTTGAGTGTAGTGAGAATTGGAATGAAGGCCTCCAGCTATAAGCAATATGTATAACAATATCCTGACAATAATATTCACCCTAGAAAGTGCTAAGGATTTAGTTTTACTATGTCTCACTGGGTCATAGTGGGCGACAGAATAGAATATATCGGAAATGAAGGCAAAGTTGGAACAGAGACCAAAAAGCTACTGAAAGACAAAGCATGTTTTAACAAACCATTCACTGTGCAATATTAACTGTTAGGTAAGAATGCTAAAATGACAAAGTTCTCGGAGTACATTTCCAAGAAATTAAACAATTAATGGGTACAGCTAAACAAAAATTCTGCTCAGCAGATCAATGTTATTTTTTTTCATAGTCAAATAGATTTGTATCCTTACAGGCTATTACCCTAAAAATTCTGTCTACCCCTGCACAATTTAATAAATAAATTGGATGACTGAAAATAAAATGTGGAAAATCCTGAGCATATCCCCAAGTCAAAGTTATAGAAAATTATTGCAAACATATACACTTCAGTCATTGATTAAAATTGACACCAAGAAACTTAGCATTTCCAGACACACAGACTAATTCCATACAGAACTGCATGTATTTACATATGTAAGGGGCTTGCATTCATTACGTTTACTTAGATATATAAATTAATACAGGGCTGTTGAACTGGTAATACAGTTTCTTGGAAGCCATTTAAAAAAAACCCAAGAGTTTTACTGAGTAGTACCTTACATACAATAAACTCAAACAAAAAATCCACCTCCAAAGTGGGGATTTACTCATGTTTTTTATAGCAGCAACTCAGAAAGGATTACTTCTACTGAAAAAGTCTTTAATAAAGGGGAAAAAACTGAATGATTTTGAGGACCAGACTAACATATATGTTAAAAATCAGTAATACATAATGAAAAGTCACATGTAGAATTTGTTTCTTATTGAGAGCAATTGATTGAAAAAAAGTAAGTGGTTGTAGTAGGTGATCACAAGTTTCATGTACTTCCATGATAATGTAAGTCTGAAAAACATAATTGCGAAGAGGTAACAGATTTCCTGTGATAAAAGGGAAGCATACATGCTACTCACGTGATATCGGAAATACCCATGTACAATTCAAACAATATTTAAGAAAATAAATAGATGGAATGTGAAAATATAAAAGGAAGGATTACTTGGATGATTAGGGGGATGAAAACTCTAGTTTAGAACTAAGATTTAAAAGCATATTGTTTCTTCACCCTACAAAAAAAAAAAAAAGCCAAGAGGTATATGAGTGAAGTTTGTAATTTTCTCATGGAAGAAGGTTTAGACAAGGAAAAGAAAAGAAATCAAAACAACTTTAGATATAGAGAATGTTGGAACAAAAGCTAGTACCTAGAACCTATGAATATGCATATGAACAAATGAAAGCTGGACATTTGAATAAGCTTCCTAGCTCAAGGAGGTTATGAACAATTTTTCAGATGGAATAGATATAGCTCCTTATCAAGTCATGGATAGGATTGTATAATGCAAGGGTCTGCCAAACGAAGGTACTTGCACCAGTAGCTTAGGAGGTCTCTTTCAGTTCCAGAATTTTTAACATCTTTTTTCTCAGTGTTTTCATACATACTTAGAATTCCATAGGCTCAAATAAAGAGTCAACAGATATGCCTTTTAGAACATGTCACAGAGTATACAAAATAGAAAAAAAAAAAGGCAAAAATAGATTGTAAGTTATGGTTTCCATACAGATAATGGTGACATCTGGAGTACTGGTGAGAATGTGAAGGGTATAATATAAACTGAAGGGTTAAATAGAAGTTAGAAACCTCCCGTATTTTTGCTCTCTGTTTCTTAATCCTCAGTCTTAAATTGCTGCTTCCTCTGCATTCAGGTCCAGATTCCCAGTAAAAATTCAGTTAAAATCCACACTGATTTCAAAGTGTGTTGACTATATCCTCTTAACAAACAACATTCTTTGATTTTTTTTTCTATAAGTGATCAAAGACAAATATAGTGTCTCTCATTCTTCTAGCAGTTAAATCTGTACAAATTGAGAGTCAATCAACTGAAATATTATTATCTAATGCTCATTTAGAATCCTAGAATAGTTTGGGTTGGAAGGGACCTTTAAAGTTTATCTAGTCCAACCCCCAAGTATCAGTCTAGTTTCATTTCTGTTTAAATAATGGAAAATTTAATACTATTTTCAATAAGAGAGTAAGTAATCCAAGACAGAATGATCTTTTAAATTTAACTTTTGAACTACAGCAGTGTAAAAGCAACTTCTAAGATAGATATATGAAAAGAAAAATGTAAAAGTTTTCTATGAACTATTGGTAAACCCTAACTTTCACATTTCCTAATTCTAGGATTTTTTTTTCTGAAATATGATTAGCTACTGATGTTAATTAGCACTTCATCGCTGATAAGACCATGGGACCAGAATGTCACAGTACTGTCCAAGGTGCTGTATTTCAGAGGAAGTACTTCATTGCTGGGTTGGGTTCTAAGGTTTTGTCTCTTTATCTTTTAAGGTTTTTTTGTCTCTTTATCTTTTAAGGTTTTTGTCTCTTTATCTATATGTTCAAACTTACTGAACGTGTAACATATTTAGCTTTCTTCCATTATCAAGAAATTCTCTAAGCTTTTTCACTTCACATTTTGCTTTACAATTCCCTGCATAAGGAAAATTTTACATAGAACTAACATATGTCATTTTATCTTTGAAAAATTATCACCTAAAGATTCTTATTAAGCAAACTGTGTTTGAAATAATTTTGTATGTACTGCTCCGAAGTACAATTGGTGCAAGAAATCCCAAACAAGTCTTTCTGAAATACTCTTCTCAAATTCTAATCACATAAAATGTGAGAAAATAAGTGCTTTGTTTTTATTATTGACTTAGTAATGGTAAAGAGGAGCAAGAAAGTTTTGAATGTGTTTTAACATCATTTAGCACTTTTTCAGAGGGGTTGTTTTATGACATGTAGTACATAAATTAAATGCTCACAGCAAAAGTGCAGGTACAGAATAACCTGTAATACTACAACAAAGAAATTCTCAGGCATTTTAATTGGTTTTTTTTTAATATCATTAGCAAATGTAATGCATTGTTATTGACCAAAAAACTAATCTCCAACTGTCCATAAATAGATTTCCTAGCTAAAAATACCAGGATCAAACTCTCATCTGAATTAAGGTCCTGAAAGAATCAAAGATAAAAGTTAATTATGCAAGAGATTTAATTTAGCTGGAAGCTACAGAAGAACACCCTTTGACTAGCCTTCAGAATTCCTGAAAGCTTATGTTAATAATGTGAACTGGGCTCATTTTTCTTGAAATGAGGTACTTCATGAATTTCAGATCATTAATGTGCAAAAAAATATAGATAATAGGCAACATCTTAAAACACATTTTTCTGAGTGTCAGAAAGTTTGCTGCATCTCTGCCAATTTGCATTGGTTTAGAGTCTGGGACTGTATCTAATTTTTTGAAGAGGGCTCCTGACATTAAAAAAAATAGTAAATTTTTTTTTTATTAATTTGACTACAATCTATCCTTCTCCCTTATTTTTATATCTAAGTTATTTTTCCTTTCCATTTCTTGTCACATGTGTTTAACTTCTGTTATCTCTGCTACAACAGAAATGGTCTAGGCAATGAAGTGCAGACAGAGCATATCACTGACCTTGAATAATGCTATGAGGTACATAAAATCCTTGGTTCTAGTGCACTGCCAGAGATCTTGACATTACACAAAGTGAGAAAGTGATTTCAACTTTGATGAAATAAACAAATCTGAGGATTAAAACACACACACACAAAAAAAAGTGGAAATTCTACTATCTGACTAATTTGCAGCTGCTTATCAATCACAGCTCTTTGACAAACTCTGTTTAAGGAATATTTTTCTCAGAAGTAAATAATAGTATTTTTAAACTGTCTAGTAAGCTTTTTGATAATTCTAAATAAGTTTGCCTTTTTGACATAAATCTGTAATGACATCTACAGATCAAAATGCAAGGTAAATATCTTTGCACATCTGTCACTCACTCTGTGGCAAAGGTAAGCTTGTGGTATTTCTTCCTATTGTTTCATTTATGAACATAGATTCTACACTGTATTTTCAAAAGTGTGAAGATAAAATTCCATATATTTAATTTCTCTAATTTGCTCTATGCTGTGTTTTATTACATTTTCAGTTTTCCTTTTTTATTTCCTGTTTTTCAGATGAACTAGGGGCAGATGTGGAATTGCCATAGATCTAGGTCATTATTGAAGTCTTTTAAAGCAGCAAGATACAATACCTTATAGCAGTCTTCCAATACCTAAAGGAGGCTTATAAGAAAGTCAGAGAGAGACTTTTTACCAGGCCCTGTAGAGATGAGATAAGGGGTAGCAGTTCTAAACTGAAAGAGGGTAGATTTTATTTACGATGAGGGTGGTGGAACACTGGAACAGGTTGCCCAGACTAGTTGTGGATGTCCTATCTCTGGAAATATTCAAGGTCAAGTCGAATGGGGTTTTGAGTAATCTGATCTGGTGAAAAATGTCTCTGCCCATTGTAGAGGGGAACTTTGAAGGTCCCTTCCAATCTAAACCTTTCTAGCATCCTAGAAAGCTTTCCAAAATAATTTAATGCATTATAAATATATTTAATATATTTGAGTTGGTTTTTTTTTTCTGTGAAAAAGCAAGAGTTCCCCCACTCCTATCTCAATATTTTCTAAGAATGTGTTTATATTTACAGAGATTTCCTCAACATTTAGGGCTCATGTTTCATTCATCTGCTGCAGCTCTGTCCAAAGCTTCTCTTTCAGAATTATCTTAAATGTCTCTGGTTTCTTTGTTCATTTTGCCAGGCAGTTGCATTATTCTATACTGGTAATACACTTTTCCTGTATTTTTTTTTAATGAGTTTTATCTAGACATGAGTTGTCTGCTACAATGTACAGCTCAATGTCCTGCATTTAATTTTTATTGAAAAGAAAAGTGGAGACTAAAATCAGTTACTGGAAGAGCCTCTCAGAAAAGCTAAACTGCCTGTAATCATTTTTCAGACAGTTTGCAGAGTCAAGCAATCAGACAATACCTGCTTAATTTAGAGAACAAGTTTTGACAAAGGTTTCGTATAACCTCACTACCAGGATAGCACAGCAGCAGCAGGTTCCAGTGCAATCAAATGTCAATTTCTTGTACTGAAAGAGAAGAAAGCAAGAACGGCACCTTACCTACACACAGAATAATCATGCTGATACCGCATTCAGAATTTTGCCACAAAAGTGTCTATTTCTTTATTAATTACAAAAGAAATCTAGGCTGACCAGCTTGTGTAGATATATGCACAATACAGCTACTGAAATTTTGTTGAAACATTTTGTGCCTCTTGATGTGGGAAAACTAATATGGCCTGTCTGAAAGATGTTTGCCTTTAGAGTGAATACTGGGAAATAAGCACTTCTAGGACACAGTCCATCCAGCTTGGTTTAGATTTTCTTGCTATGATTTTATCCTAGAAGTGATTGTGTTCACTTTGAATCTAAAAACACGTGAGATCAGTAACTCAGAAAGGGAATTATAGACTTCGATGAATCTTACCTGAAAGACTTTGCAAGCAACTTTAAGGAGGCTTACTGGAATAGCTTCCAGTTACTACAGAAAACCCATGGGGAGGAAAAGATGGAAAAGAAGGTGAGAGAAAGAGGCAGATACAAAGGGAAATATGAATTTAAATTATTCAGCCTTATTCTCTATGTAACAATATATTTGATGTCTTCCTGTCCAGTAAAGCACAGGAAAGCAAGTTTACCTGTCCAGCTTAATTTACCAAGTATATTACTTCTATGTTTCTAAAGAGAAATCTGAAAGACTCACTATGTAATTCTGCTATGCCGAAGAGGTTAAAATAATTTTTTGTACTTAATGTGAAAAACACTTAATCCCCAAAAACTGCTTAAGAGGACTGTTTAAGACTAAAATACTTCAGGAAATTAAAAGTTTTCACTCTGGCCTTTAGGTGTTCCAGGCATATCTGAATCAATCTTCCTGACTTGCTTTGCTGTGTTTGCATGTTCTCACTTATAAAACTGTTCTTATTAGCTTCAGGTTTAATCCAAGTTCAAATTTTGTTGGAGTCTTAACAATGAGCATATATGACAACAAAGTAACATGAATTTTCACTGTAATGAATATTATTTTGGGTGGAATGCCATGAGAAAAATGGAAAGTAGAGCATCAGTCGCAGCAAGGAAGCCTTTCATTATTGACTTCAGGCGCATATAAACACGTGGAGAGACTACTGATATACATTGCCAGTCACATTTTCCAGTCGGGATGCATTTAATTGTGTCATAAATTTTTATGGCCTAATTTATACAAATAAACTACAAGTTATGCTGACGCAATGTTGAGATATATCTATGAACTCTTAGTGGCACAAAATACTAATGTGCAGATATGAAATAAGTACCTGAAAATGCAGATACCAATTTAATGTGTGTAAACTTTAAATTTCTGCTTCCCATAGTGCCTTAATTTGGGAGGCTACTTTTAGTATGCTTCAGTATAGAGATGGAGATCCTGTCAGTGTAGCAGTTCTAAGTTGCCTTCAAGAGGGATTTCCTTCCTGCATTGAACAAGGGAAGACTAAGAAGACTGGCTCTCAATTTAGGAATGCAGATCAGTTGCTTAAAATTAGATAATGTGAATAACTTGTCAAATTATTGTGCAAGTCAGAAATACCTCTTTGGTATCTGCACATTAGCTTTTCAGCCTCTTAAAAGGATATGAATAAAATAGCATGCAAACACCACCAAATATCTGAATAAAAAGATAAAATTATTTAAAACCCTTAGTTTAAGAGAGTTACATTTTTTTTTTCTTTTCCCAGTATATATATATATTTTTTCTTCACGGCAATATTAAAGCAGTTAGAGTCTTCCAGTCTTGTTTCTTCACAGCTCTCAAGAACTGCAATTTTTCATTTTCAATGGTCAAAAAAATCTATTTCTTGCCATACTACCTTTTTGTAGTATGAGAATGGCACTTTGATAGAAGCCATATTTAAAGAAAAGAAATATGTCTTTTAGATACAGCTTTTTACTTCTAGCAACTGAAAGTCAGTCTGGACTACATCATGTAATTCTTTCCTTCAGAGACTCTTATTGGTGATGCACTCTCTGGCAGTGTTAGGCATGGAAGAGTTGGAGGGAAGGCAACAGAGGTTATTCCAAGGGTGTTCACAGTAGTGTAGGCACACCAACATGAGAGGGAAACCAAAATTTGAGCACTGTCACAGAGGTCCGCAGCAGGAAAATAACAGGGAACAAGATGGGCTGTACCATAAAAGGAGGAAAGGAGACAGGATCCTGGGAAGCTATGAAAGGGATTCAGGGTATCTCCTCCTCCCGACAAGAATCACAGCAACAGGAGCAAAATGTAGTCCAACAGTGGTAATGCATTCAGCTTTCTATGCTTAAAGATACCCAGAATAGGGGCTGTAGAGCTAGGTGGGATTTGGCTTGAGCACCTGCAGGTAACACTTAGGCAGCTGCTTGCTTTTACCTTTGTTAGATGTTACTGACCTTACAGACACAGACGAATGTACCTGTTCCTGAACAGTTATAACTTACTGGGTTACATGAAACACCTTAAGATACATGATCTATCCTACAGCACCTTATACAGACCTTTGGGGAGAGTGAGAAAGCCACTATGAAAGATGAGCTAATGCTGGCATTAGGTGGGACTTAGATGCTGCAGCATCTGTTTTACAAATCCCAAACAAATATAAGCAGAAGTTATAAGATTTCCCAAGTCATGCAAAGAACTGATAGATATTTAGGTGTGTAAAATTGGCTGGTTTCAAGGGTTATTTGAAATATAAGTGTCTTAAAGGTGCTAAAGATTAAGGCTGCACCCAGAATTTAAGATATACAGTTGTCCTTCTAATTGCACTGACAGTGGTGTTTCACCATTAATATTGTGCTTGGCTTTTTAGTAATTAAAATTAGGAAATTACTAAAAATGTCATTTTTTTCACCAAAGCACTTGAAATGTCCATTCATGTTCATTTCCCTATAATACTTACTCCTGTATGGCAAAATCACACAGCTGATTCTTCATTTCTGTTCCATGAATCCTGTCCTTCTCTGAGGGTACCAGCTGGATTTGCTTACTTAATAAAATAATATGTGTAGTAAATAATCAATGTTAGGAAAAAAAAAAACCAAACTCAAAACAGTTGTGAATGTATTAAATGTCCTGAAATTTGGGTTTTATTGGAAAATTATATATAAACTGATTAAAAAAGCAATAATTAAAAAAAAGGTCTGTATGCATTATCCTCAGTTTGTTATATGAAGTACTTCCAGTCACACAGAATCTCATGTTTAATGGAGGTTGTCTGTTTAAAATAATGTTCTTTTGACAATTATTTAAAAACTTACAAATGTTTGCAAAAATTGAGCAATTTCCTCAGTTAAATAATCTCTTCCAAAGGAACTCGTATCCTCTCATTTAACTACAGAGGAAGCATCTTTTAAACTGACTCGAAGTGATTTATTTTTCTAGGCTAAGGAACATCTATCTTACATTTCTTAACACATGCTCTCATAAGGAATGTGTAAGATCTCATAAGTAATAACTGTTTCATGAAACATACAAAAGACCCTAGGATCATATTAAGATTAAAGGATTGAGTCTCTGACTTAAAAAAAAAAAAGTTTCTATTTTCCATAAATAAAAATACGCTGAGATGTAAAGAAAATGACTAATATAAAAAAAAAACTGTGTGCACTACAACTCTGAATGACTTGCCACCTCCCTTTAAAAGTTAGACATTGGCACTTGTGGTCAAAAAGAGCTTTTGATCCCAGCTTCTTGCACATAATAGAGAATGCAGATCTAAATAGCTGCATCATAGAAAAGAAGCAGAACAGAATGTTCATCTATACTTTAAAAGTCAGAAATGACCTGAGGCAATCAGCACAAGAAGATAGCGGAACAGTTAAACATGTAAGTCTGCTTTGTTGTAGATATCATTTGGCAAGTTTTTACATTCCCTGGTTTTCTTCTTCCTCATGTAAGATGTGATCATGGAACTCCCCTACAGTTTTAGTCCTCAGGTAAAAGCAAGAGCACATCGGGCCATATACAAGTCAGGATTTTAATAGCTTTCATTGGAATCTACCAGGCAACGTCTGACTGATTGAATAGAAGATATCCTCCAGAGGAAAAAAAATTGCTAATCACAGGAGAAAGTGAAGCTCTGATGATGCCTCAAAAAAGACAAGAAAAAAAAAATCAAAGTGTAAAGATAAGTACCACCTCAAAAATCTACCCTCCAGACTGTTATTGGAAGTGGGTGGATGAGCAAGAATCCTGCCAGAATGCTATTTTCAGAGAAGTATACTAAATGGTTTCCTCTGTTCTTAAGATACCATCTGGACAAACTTTTCAATCTTGAAAAGTAGTTCAAAGGACCACTCCAAAGAAGTACAACACTTCAACGCAAGTTGAAGAAGCAGCAAAAACTAAGCTAATTCCAAATAAATGAACAGGGTATTGTTAATAGGGATATCCGAGCAATCAGAGAGGGTTAAATGCTTCTCTTTAAACTGGGTGAAACTTTGGTCACCATTGAACTCCATGACTGCTTTGCAATTGCCTTTCAATACACTGAGGATTTCACTCATTAGTTTGATTCCTTGTTAATAGACTACAGGATATGATCAAAGGGAAATGCTAACGAATTTGTTAGTGCATTCAAGAAAAACTGTGAAGAACATAAGGCTCCAGCCACTTGAGGGAGTCTCTTACTTTAGCAAGTTCTACAGGTTTAATAGACTGGAGAGTGATACCTGAGACTGAATCCTTGCAAAAGCACTTTGTAACTAAAAGATCCCAGTTTCAGTAGCCCAATAATCAAAATGGAATCAGTCTGGCTGGTTGAATGAGAAATGATTGAGGGACTTTCCAAAAACTATGTGCTTTCTTTTTATACATCTATACTGCTTAAGTGTTGTACCATGTTTGCAGTATGATTGATATTGCTTGTAACATCAGAAGTTTGAGACACCAAATGAAATAAATCAGAGAAGCTACTACTGACTGAAAAAATACTGATACATATTTCTTTTCCTATGCTGGATAAATTATCAAATGCATTACCAGTGATGTTGGAGAAAAAAAAAATTAGAATATTTTTTACTTATTCCAGTAATCCTAAATCACCTAAGCCACTCTGGTAACCATTTGGAAGTAATATTTTCTTTCTATGACACATTTTCATTATTTAGTGTGTTTCAATTGTCAGGAATAGTTTCTACTTATACCATTTATGAATACCAAAAACCAAAACCAAAACAAAAAATGTTTATTAGGAATATGTAAGTATTAGCAGTCTAATTCTATACATAACCCATGCATTAAAACATGAAATATTTCTTAATTATAGACTCTTGTCCTGGTTTCAACTGGAATGGAGCTAATTTTTCTCCCAGTAGCTCCTGTGCTTTGGATTTACTCTGGGATTTGGTATGTGAAGAATGTTGATGATACACTGGTGTTATGAGTTGTTGCTAAAGAGAGCAAAGACACCGATAAACTTCCCAGGTTTTGCTAATGTGCAGGTGCAGGAACATGGGAGGCTGTACATAAACAGTACAGTTGACTCGAATTAGCCAAGGAGAGTATTTCATCCCACAAACATCATGTTTCGTATGTAAGTGGGGATTGGCCAGGGGGCAACTCTCTCTCTCTCTCTCTCCTTTGCTGGCTGCTCTGTTTTGTTTTCATGATTGCTACTCAGGACGGACTGCATCTGTCATTGGGACATTGAGTGGTCAAAAATTGTGCATTTTTCATTTTGGGTATTTTAGTATCCTTATATTTTGGTGTTATTGTAATTTTCCCTTGCTATTCTGGTAAACTATCTTCATCTCAACCCATGAGTTTTCCTTTGTTTCTGATTCTCTTCCCCATCCCGCTGGGGAGGGGGAGGAAGAGAGAGCAACTGTGTGGTGACTAGGTCTAAATCATAACAACTCTCTATGGGTCAAGAGTATCCCTGAGAAGGACTTGAGAGTGCTGGGGGACGAGAAGCTAAACATGAACTAGCAACATGCGCTTGCAGCCCAGAAGGCCAGTCGTATCCTGGGCAGCATCAAAATATGCGTGGCCAGCAGGTCAAAGGAGGTGATTCTTCCCCTCTGCTCTGCTCTCGTGAAGCAGTTCTGATACCCAAAATAGAAAAAATACATAGAATTACAGAATCATAGAATAGTTAGGGTTGGAAAGGACCTTCAAAGGTCATCTAGTCCAACCCCCCTGCAAGAAGCAAGGACATCACTGACTAGATCAGGTTGCTCAGAGCCCCGTCCAATCTGGCCTTGAATTTCACAGGGATGGGTCATCTACCACCTCTCTGGGCAACCTGTTCCAGTGTTCCACCACCCCCAATGTAAACAATTCTAATCTGAATCTACCTCCCTCTATTTTAAAACCATTGTGTTGACCACACCACACAGCTTAGTGTCGTTGGCAAACTTGCTGAGGGTGCCCTCAATCCTACTGTCCGTGTGACCGACAAAGATGTTAAACAGGGCTGGGCCCAATACCAGCCCCTGAGGAACACCGCTCATCACTGGTCTCCACTTCAATACAGAGCCGTTGACCACAACTCTTTGATTGTGACCATTCAGCCAATTCCTTATCTGAACTAAAGGTAAGTTGAAAGATAAGCAGCTACATATTTGAAGTACAAGAGCATGAAATGAGACTTCTATAGAAATTGGTGATGTTGAAGAAATGCATTGGAACAGATGTTTCCAGTTCAGCTCTGGGCTTGCTTCTTTTCCTCCTTCCCTCTGCTTTAGTAGAACATCTTGGTTCACTGTGTTTCCTTTCAGAATTAAAAAGTAAAGGAAATAATATTTTTACAATTGCAAATAACTGGCACTTTTTTTTTCATATTAATAGCAGTAAGAAATCACACTACATTTGGTGTGAAAAATACACAAAAGTTTTCAATTAATACTTTATAAAATTGTTTAAAGATCATATTTTGCTCCACTAATTCTGTTGCATACTGCTGCTCAGTTTATGGTGGCCTTGACACTGTTAGAACACAGTAGGAGTTGCTTTGAGTTACACTCTGTCTATGAAAAGATGAGGGCACAGCCAAAGATTGACATGAAGTAAGGAGAGCAGTCTCTCTTTTCCTATTATCTTGGCAACAAGGAAAATATGAGGAGGCATGCCTTCTTTTACACTGTCTGGATGATTGGCTTAATGTGAGGCAAACTGCCTCCTGTGAAATGAAGTGCTAAAACATGGTTATATTATCGGCCTGAAGCTTCCTAAGAACATCTGTATATTAAAGTATTTGTCTCAGACAGCTTAAGTTCTATTTAGACATGCTGCAAGCAACAGTGACACACTCCAGATGAAATCAGTAGGTACCTTATTTGTGGTTGAGAGTCAGTTGCTTTAACACAGACAGATAGAGCTATTTGGTGAGATTTAGTAGATCTCCCCTAGTCTCCAGCTGCTGCTTCAGAACTGCATGGGTCACCTCTTCACCTTGTGTCCTGCCTACCAGCCCCTTGGCAGTGTCTCAGAGACTCTAGGTGGTGAGAAATATTTCTTAGTGATGGTGGTTAGATGACTGGCTCCTGCCCTCCTGTGTCCCAGGTGTAAAGGTGAGATACAGACAGTTCCCTGTCCAGGTTCCTTTCATCAACAGGATAGATTTTTTTTTTTATGAAGGTCTCTTCATGAACAGACAGGAATCTCCCTGGCACTGCAGTCTGTACATTACGTATTCATGACATCTGTGTAAATAATTTTTATTTAGCATACGTAGAAGAAACATGGAAGAAAAACTAACTCAAATCTTGTTAACACTTGCACCTCTGAATTTGTCTGCACTGAGGATGAAGAGTAAGCCTGAGACAGTGCTTGGGAAAGCCTGGCTGTCACTACTTTCCCTAGCAAGAGGATATAAGAGGTATAAGCAGCATTTCCCAGTTGTTACTTGCCCTGGCTTTTCAGGGCTGTAGCATAAACTAAGGATACCTAAAAATAACACCCATAGCATGCTACAACCCTGCATAAGTAACTGCTTTTCTTTTGAGTACAGCCAGTCCAGGATCAGAAAAATAAACAGGGTGTTGACACAATATCAGAAATCTGCTAACAGTAACAGTTTTGTTCACATATTTAATTTGAGATAAATACATTTTAGCCTTTTATGATGAATGATTTCTTATAGTGACTATATCTAGGCCAAAATGACCTGTCATTCCAGCTCAGGGGTCAATAAATGCTGTTCTTTGTGTAATAGTTAAAAGAGACAATTTTTAAAATAGAAGACCTCTCTGACAGTAGAATTGCTTTTAAACAATATATCATATTCTAATAAAAGTGTCATTTTCTGACATTGAAAGAAGCAAGTTTGTTAAGATTGAGAGTTGATCTGCACAGGTCTGCTTCAGGTTTCCAATTGCACACTTTCTTCAAGTTCTGCCATGTGAAATGTTAGGATACTGAAAGGACTAATTTTCTTTTTTTGTCTCAGGTCCCTGAGTAGATCTCCACGAGAACATGAGTCACATGCCAAAGGCAGGAGGCCCTTTGTGTTACCACCACCTACCACCCCTTTCTCCTGTCACTGACAGACCTCTTTCATTTCCATTCACCCAAGGATTTAAAGTGGCCAGTGGGAGTGATGTTAGAAGACTGGAAAATTAATACTTTATAGCTAAGGGGAACAATAAGGATATTTTAAAACCTGTAATATAATGTTAAATTAAAACATAGTGAAAGATATAAAAAAAATGTAATACGCAGTTCACTGTTCCATCATGTCCAATCTATCTCATAATATCATGTCAGAATCATGACTCACTCATAGCAGTGCCTCACACCTACTGGTTTAGAAGGATGTAGATGTTCCTGGTGATATAAAAGACAAGCTTTTAGACAGCTATTGCAAGTACATTACTTTACATAGGGAAAGATTTCTTCCCTGACCCCAGGAAGTGACCACTGTATATAACAAAGCATGAGACTAGATTCTTATAGCTTCTGTTATTGCAGATTTTATTCATAGTCATTAAATTATATATACCTTTTAAAAAAATTAGCTATTCAGTGAGTGAAGTGCTTGCTAACAAAAGTGATGCATTCCTTTTCCTGTCACATGAAATAGGACAATCTTTTTTTTTTAAATTTTAGCTTAATATTTTCTTCTTATAGGTCCTATATACGTATAAATACAGACTAAATCCATATTATTTGAAGTCATAAAAGCTTGATATGAAATATCATCCTTTTATCCTTTATAATCTTCAGCTGCTGGCCCATCAAATAAAGCTCTACATTTTTAAGTCCTTGGTTGAAGCAGCATCACACTGTTAGTTTGTTACTGTACAGACAGTCATAGAACACGTGATTTAGGTAAAATAGGATACAATTAAGGGCATAAGTTACCATTGTCCTCTACATGGAGATCAAAAAACATGTTACAATCTAGTTACTCTTTAATGTACACCAAATGCTTGTGCTGTTCTACCTCTAAGCACTTTTATTCTTTAAAAAGCAGTTACGATAGTTTGATAGAATTTGCTTTTCATTTGCATCTGTTTTGAGCAGATAATGTGAAAGATAAATGCTGGCTTTTACTGATTTATTTTATAAGAACACTATGGAACTTAGAAGGAAATCAACATATAGTCAGGAAATCCAAGACATAAAGATTTAATGACTTCAGATAAGTGCATAAAACCCAAATATGCTTGGCTTTTAGAGAAGCTTATGCAAGGATTTCGGTGGTCATTAGTGCAATTTTTTTTCAAGTTAAGACCTACCATTTCCACTAAGCTTAAGGGTTTACAGATAACTTAGACCACGAATTTGTAACTTTGTAATATTGTTACTTTTCTTTATTTTTTTTTAATGGGAAATTAATTTAATCACTCATTGATTATTTCTTTGAAGGTCTGTCAGATACTATGTTTGCTCATTGCTTGAGAGTATCTGTTTGACTTTTAAAGAACTCAAGGAATCAAAATATTCACAAACGTATTTTTCAAGAGTAGATTGGGATAATCATTTACAGTAGTTAAGTTTCTCTGTATCACTTTTGTAGAAGTGATGCAGCCAGCTTTCCTCACCACAAATTTTAATTATAAGTTATTCTTGTATTTCCTTAGTTCTAATATCTGTTACATGTCTTTTGCACTCTATGAAAAAAAGCTGTGATGCAATTACTGCAACTTCAACTTGTTGCAGGACAGAAAGGCAAAAAAGCAACTGATGTCATCTATCTGGACTTGTGCAAAGCATTTGACACTGTCCCGCATGATATCCTTGTCTCTAAACTGGAAAGACATGGATTTGATGAACAGACCACTTGGTGGATAAGGAATTGGCTGGATGCCTGCGCTCAGAGAGTGGTGGTCAATGATTCAATGTCCAGGTGCAGACTGGTGACGAGTGGCGTATCGGGCCCAGTCCTGCTCAACATCTTTGTCAGCGACATGGACAGTGGGATAGAGTGTACCCTCAGCAAGTTTGCCAGCAACACCAAGCTGTGTGGTGCCATCGACACGCTGGAGGGGAGAGATGCCATCCTTGACAGGCTGGAGGGGTGGGGCCATGGAAACCTCATGAAGTTTAATCAGGCCAAGTGCAAGGTCCTGCAGTCCCAAGCACAAATACAGTCTGGGTGGAGAATGGATTGAGAGCAGCCCTGAGGAGAAGGACTTGGGTGTGCTGGTGGATGAGAAGCTCAGCCAGCAATGTAGGCTGGCAGCCCAGAAAGCCAGCCGCATCCTGTGCTGTGTCAAAAGAAGCGTGGCCAGCAGGTTGAGGGAGGTCATTCTCCCACTCTACTCTGCTCTGGAGTACTGAGTTCAGTTCTGGAGCCCCCAACATAAGAAGGACATGGACCAGTTGGAGGAGGTCCAGAGGGGACCAGTTGGAGAAGGTCCAGAGGAGGGCCACAAAGATGATAAGAGGGCTGGAGCACCTTTCCTATGAGGCCAGGCTGAAAGAGTTGGGGCTGTTCAGCCTGGAGAAGCGGAGGCTCCGGGGAGACCTGATAGCAGTCTTCCAGTACCTCAAGGGGGCCTACAAGAAAGATGGGGAGAGGCTGTTCAGTAAGGCCTGTTGTGATAGGACGAGGGGTAATCATTTTAAAATAGAGGGAGGAAGATTTAGATTGGATATTAGGAAAAATTTTTTTACAATGCGAGTTGTAGAACACTGGAACAGGTTGCCCAGAGAGGTGGTGGAAGCCCCATCCCTGGAAATGTTCAAGGCCAGGCTGGATGAGGCTCTGAGCAACCTGATCTAGTCGGGGATGTCCCTGCTTCTTGCAGGGGGGTTGGACTAGATGACCTTTGAAGGTCCCTTCCAACTCTAACCATTCTATGATTCTATGATCAGAGGGCTGGAGCACCTCTCCTGTGAGGACAGGCTGGGAGAGTTGGGGCTGTTCAGCCTGGAGAAGAGGAGGCTCCAGGGAGACCTTATAGTGGTCCTCCAGTACCTAAAGGGGTCCTATAGGACAGACGGTAGAGTTGGACCTGTTGCAACAGGACGAGGGCTAATGGTTTTAAAATAGAGGGAGGTAGATTCAGATTAGATATTAGGAAATTTTTTTTTACAATGAGGGTGGTGGAACACTGGAACACGTTGCTCAGAGAGATGGTAGGTGACCCATCCCTGTAAAATTCAAGGCCACGTCGGATGAGGCTCTGAGCAACCTGATCTAATTGAAGACGTCCTTTTTCCTTTCAGGGGGGTTGGACTAGGTGACCTTTAAAAGTCCCTTCCAACCCTAACTATTCTATTCTATTCTATTCTATTCTATTCTATTCTATTCTATTCTATTCTATTCTATTCTATTCTATTCTATTCCATTCCATTCCATTCAGTAGACTAGCATCACCTTGCCCCAAATTCTTATTTTTTAAAATCCTGGTTTTCTATTTTAAAGGGTAAGACAGAATTTAATCAATTTTACTTTGAGTTTTTCAGAGCTGCCCTTTTGCAGTGAAAGAAGTGTTATGGCTACAGCAGCTATACTGGTTTAGAAATCATAACTTGCCACGCTAGCAAATTTATAATACCTAATCTTACTACCTTTGAAGATAAGAGTGCAGAGAAGGTATAAATAGAATAATAACAGAAGCGTATTACAAGTGATGAAGGAAGGGAGGGAAGGTGGGAAAGAGAAAACTTCATATTCTTTTAGGGGATTTAATACAAGGCTAATACAAGCTAGCAGCTTTCTGGTGGGATACTAAAACTCATAAAGGACTCTAATGGGAAAAATATGTGCATATATGCTCATATACATGCATATACATCTTTATATGTACAGATATATGAACCAAAATAATAGTTATCCAGACTTTTGAAATTATCTCTTCGTTGAGAAGTGCACACATGCTCAGATACACACGCACTCTCAGACATGTTGAGCTGAAGCTCAGCTTTAAAAGGGTGCATTTGTAAAAAAACAAGACTTTCTAAGGACCTGGTATTTCAGTCATTTTCCATGACAAACACTTTGAGCTGGTATGGAAAAAAAATCTATTCCTTATTTGCAGAGCTGCCAGACTACAAGTCTCCTGTGTACTTTTAAATGAACTGATGAGTGAAAAATTAAAGAAAACAGCATTTAACTATTCACATGTGCCATGCTCAGGGTGCAGTAGTAGAGTATGAAGATGAAATGGTGCGACACTCTACAAAAACTTTTGCTTGTGTTCAAAGGATGCTGAGTGTATTGTACCTTTATTCATTAGGTAGTGCATAGATGATACAGAACACTAACAGCAGTGGTTGTTTGCCCACCATCAGTTGTTTTAATGTCTGGGAGTAAAATGAAAATTCCACTGAGGATTTGACAGAGATGTTTGTATGGATCCTTAGTCCATATTGACACTGAACAACTCTTTGGATGCTCGGCTGCAGGTGAAGTGCAGCACCATCAGCATAGTGTTTCCAGGTCAGATGCTGTTGAAAGCACTCGGTTACTTTTCATTTGATAAAACAATATTTCAGAGATGACTGAACCTATCTAGCTGATGAAGACAGATCAAATATTCTGCTTATCTCTGAGACAATCTTTCTGGCCAAAGAGTACAATACTTATATTAAATCATATTTTACTTTTATGCTAATATGATCTGGAAATTAGTGACTGTTATTTATTCTTCTTCCATGAACTTAGTCTTCAGCATTACTTTAGCAACAGCTATTTGTCTGATTTTAATTCTTATTTTTCTGAGATATGTATGCTTGTGAATATCTGTCTTTGACCTTCCAAATGTCTTCGTTTTAAAAGAAATACAATTATTCAAGTCAATTTTGAGATAATTCATAGTAGTGACTTCCTTATAGCTGTGTATTCAATACTTTTATTAAATCTGAGAGTGCTCTGTCAAATTCTAGATTGGCTCAGCAAAGTACATACACAAAGTACATATAAAGTACATGTTAATTTACCATCTTAAGCTTGTATCAGTACTGCTTTTCTCCTTACAGCAATTTGCTGTCATGTAATTAGTAGTTCTTTAGGAGTAAATGACGAGAGCATCTATAACTAGGCTGGGGCTACAGAAGGCAGGGAGGAGATAGCTAAGAGTGTCTCTGAACCATCTGCTATGCAGCAGAAAGGAGGTCCACACGGAGCTGAGGAGGTGAGAGTTGCTTTTTTAAGATTTTCTTGGAAATATCTAAAACTTTGCTCTAAAATTGAAAGAAGGTTCATAATCTCACAAATATTTTTCAGTCCCCCCATTTCTGGAAACTGATTCAATATAATGAAGTAATTTAAGCCTTTACTCTTTATTTAAGATGTTATCTGGTTTTACCATGTGCCTTATTCCCAAGTGTGTTCCCAGGACTATAAAACTATGAGAAAAACAGATTCAGAGAAACATAAAAGGTCTTCTAATGTCTGGTGACAATAAAATGATAGTAACACTAAATGTTCCACACTAAATGTTCCTAAGCTTGAAGGAACTTTCTTCCTTGGAAAGGATTGCCTCTGGAAGTATGGTCAAAGATTCAACAACAATTTCAAGAACCAGCTAAAGTGAGTGAAACTGTGAATGTTTCAATGTAGTTTAACTTTAAAATAACTGAAATAATACATCCACACCTCTTCTCAACCTTCATATTTCATGAGACATGCAAATAAATTTAAAAATTAAAAATAAAAAAAAAAAGATAAACCATATGTTTGGTTAAAAAACTCCCTTTTACTTCCAATTATAAAGAAAAAAAATGTGAGTGTTTTATGGTGGGAGTGTCTTCAAATTAAAAGGAAATCTCTACAAAGGAAATAAATCAAAATGGATTTTAACAGTGTTTTTCTGTATATAGAGATTGACCTAAACTTAATGGGAAAATAAGTAGATAAAAAGATAAGCTACCACCTTAGCCCCCCCCTCACCAAACAAAACCACAAAACAGACACAAAATCTTTGCTAAATTAGTACCTTGGACCTGATTTCTTGGCTTGTATTTCTCCTTGGCTTGGTCTTTCCCTTCAAGTTCTCTCAATTTCATCAATCTCTGTCTCTGGCTGCTGAGATTTTTACAGTGTTTGTATCATCAGAGCCAATTTGTCGTTGGCCTTCAAAGAGAGACACCACAGTCCTGGAGATGGAGCATGAAACTGGCTGTCAGGAGTAGAGGGCTGTACTTTGTCCTTTCTTCATTTCTTAAGACAACCCAGTCTATCAGAATTCTTTTTCTTTAGGTAAAGTAAAGAAATGGCATTTATTTGTTACGAGAAAATACTTTGGCATTGGTAAGTTTAACGAATAAGTTTAACCCATTCTATTTAATTTATACTTTTCTTTCTGTTTTCAATTTTTCCTTTGCTTTCTTTACCCATAACTATTTAAAGCCTTTGGCTTTCCCTTATTTTGTGAGAATTTATTTTTGACAACAATATAAAGCAACTATGACATATTCTTATAGTCATTCAAAAATCAACAGTAGCCAATTAAACTGAGGAAATGACTTGAAGTGCTGAAGTTATTTATTTGTGCATGTATGAGGTGCATTTCAGATGTCGTGAAGAACTGAATGTTGGCAACTGTTAACTATTTAATGCAGAACAGCACACGATTCATACTACAGATATATCATGCAGCAGGCAGAAGCATCTAAGTACTCTCAACTGCTCACATTTGATCTGCTACACTATTACCACTCAGGTTGGCTGTTTGAGCAGAAACTGAATGGCCCTGGAGACTGAATTATCCTTTCCATTTATGAGCTGGTCTGCCTAACAATCTGCTACAAAAGCTGTTGAACACAGGGGAAAGGAGCTGATTTAATTGACATGATGCACCCCAGGACTTCTAGCTCAGCAAAAACTTAGTAAAATTATGTTTGACATTACAGAAAGCAACTACTAGTTGAAAGGCTAACAATATTGTATTTTATTCATGATTAGTTGATGGGAAAATAAACACAATTCACTTCATCGTGCTGACTCTGAAATCTAGTCAGACTATTTAATGACAATTCACTTGATTTCAAAATAATCTGTAATACCGTGTAATAGAGATAAGCCGTTGCTGGTCAGCTTCTCCAAGTGATGGATAAATGCCATTAGGAGAACAAAAGTTTCCACCAGCAGCATCTTACTGTGTCTGATCTGTGAACTATAAATGGCAGTATCATTGATCTTGTGTCCTTTTTTTCCACAATAACTTAAATGTGTTTATTAAAAAAGCTGTTGGCTGGCTTTTAAAAAAAAAATAAGTGGTGGCCATGTGTGTAAAAACAAACTTCCAAAATCTAAGAGACATTGACAAAATAAGATAAAAGACATTTTAATATATTCATATTTAATCTTTTTAAAGCAAAAAAAAAAGTCTTTCTTCTTTGTTCATTAATGAATAGATCACCAATTTCAGACAATGATCAAATAGACTTACTTGACTACATCCAGCCACATTTCATGTTTACAGAGAAGAATATTACATGGTGGAGTAAACAATGACACCCAGTGGCCATATTGACTCAAGACCTGTTTATGCTATTTTGGATTTTCTCAGCAGAACTATTTCTATTGTTTAGCTGAGTTAACATTGCTATTGTTTTGACTTGATTTTGGTTTTGGTTGGTTTTTTTTTTGTTTACTTTTGTTTTTATTTTTCCTATAGTACTAATGACACAGTAGCTGCATTTTCTTTGGAGCCAAATGATGTAACAGGTTTGACATACAGAGCTCCATCCCTCTAGCAGGAGAAATTATGACCAATCCATCAATGACAAGAGTCACACATATAAATCTATACAAACCATGCTTATTAAAGAAACTGGCTGCTGAAAAATGTTGGTGCACAAGATGTCCTAGATCAGTATGACCAGGACAACATATATTCATGCTGTTTTCCAAAGAATGAAAGCTGTTGGATTGTTGTGTGCCATTATGTTAACCTCTGGGGAAGAAGAAAACCCAAATAAAAACAAAATCAAACAAAAAAAAACCCCACCAAATCCTCTCCCTAAAAAAAGCCCAAAAGCAAACACCACAGTGGAGTCTGCATTAAGGACAAAAAGGCTATTAATGAGTTACGGTTTATTAGGAGATATGGAATATCTGACTCCAACTGAGACCAAAGCAAAAGCCAAGAGCAGCTGACTGTAATGAAATTGGCTAGAAGATGTGAATCTGGAATGCATTGTCTGGTTCTAACTTGCATGTTATGAAACCACATATTTGTTACTTCTGGCTTCTGCAGTGCATCAGTCACTGAATGATCTCTTGGAACATAGCTAGTATGCCGTTTCTGTCGTGAGCTGAATCCATGTCTCATCTTCTCATTAATCTAGAAATAATGAAGTTATTTTTTGAATAAAATTTGTCTCATAAAATACTGGTTTTCTGAATGATACAATTGTAAATTGGGCTTTCCTTTCTGCCCTTACTTCCCTCGCTGCCTGAAAACAGCATATAGGCATCCCAAGACAGTGAAGCAATAAGATTAATATGAAATTTATTTTATTTTCCACCTCAGCGTTCAGGAAAAGCAATGTTTCTAATATTCCTAATGATAAATGTAAGCTGATATCATGATGCATAGGCCATGGTAAAAAGGCTTCAGTAAGAACTAAACAATGTCGTGTGGAATTGTCGGTGAAAGGTTCAGCCAGGATGACGATATCCTAAGGCATTTTAGAAGCAACAGCAAAACTTCGTACCTGAGGAGCACAGAGAAGACTGCAGTGGCTGCTGCAGAAGGGAAGGTAAATATCTCCTTCAGCACATGGTAGATGGGAAAGCCACAACAGAAGGCAGACCTAATAATTCCTAAGAGAGAATGAAGAACTGCTGACAGGCAGAGCCTATTACAGATTCTGCTAGGAGTTAGTAACCCTGGCAAAGAGCATGGCTGGCCTGTGCAACAAATCCCCAGTGCACAATGCGGATGTCATCCTAAAAATAACAAAAGCAAATTTAAAAATAACTGTATGAACAGGTGAGTAGGTATGGAGTGACTAATCGTAGCTTTTGGGTGTTTGTAGTATAAATAATAAATTAATATTAGCCAGTAAAATTTTAAAATACTTTACTGTAATACCTTTCCTCTCAACTACTTTGTACCTGTATCTCAACGTCTGCTTTCAGACTGACTCTGTCTTACCAAATTAATCTATTTAATTTCGATACCATTTTCTCTGTTTTGACGATTTCCGTTTCATGCAATTTCTGTTGACTGCCAAATTTTTGCAGAAATAGTGTATCTTGAATGCCCTCCATCATGTACCTTGCCCAGCCATCAGTCTAAAGACCTATGATAGACTACTGTGGTATATAAAAAAATCCATTAAATTCCAAAAAATAGAACCAATGTAATTTTTAATTATTGAAAATGGTAAAGAGAAGAAGGACTAAGATTTCCAACTCATGCTGAGACACTGTTCTAGTGAGATGATTCCTGTGCCCTTATGAATATCTGTAAGCTCCTTATTAATGATGTCTGCTGAAAAAGCTCTAGCGACATTTCTATTTAGAAATATGATCACAGAACCATTTAAGCTGTGAAGGAACCTCAGCAGGTCTCTAGTTCAACACCCTGCCCAAAGCAGGGCCAGCTCTGGGGTCAGACCAGGCTGCTCAGGATTTGGACAGGTCAGGGCTTGAAACTCTCTAGGGACAGAACTGGCGCAGACTCTCAAGGTGACCTGCTGCACCGCCTCACTGTCCTCATGGGGAAACAGTTTTTCTTTCTACCCTATCTGAAACTCTTTTAGTTCAGTTTATGCCTGTATCCCAAACAGTACCCTTGGCTAACAAAGGAGGATCATGATTGTCTTAGTTCCAGCTAGGATACAGTTAATTTTCACCTGAGCTGAGAGGGGCTGGAGGTGGTGGCACATGTGGCTGAGGGACACAGTTGGAAGAGTTTAGTAATTAGCAAACAGCTGAGATAGCTTACCCAAATTAGCCAAAGGGTTATTCCATACCATGTGACATCATGCAGTGCTGAGGGGCAGGTTTTGCTACTTGGGAGGGAGCTGGGCATCAGGATTTATTGTGAGCTATTTTACTGTAAATTGTGTACTTAAGTATATTCTGTTATTGGTTTTGTTCTCCATCTCTGTTTTCTCTTCCTTTGCTGTTCTATTACACTGTTTTTATCACAGCCCATGATTTTTGTTTTTATTTCCTTCCTGATTCTTCTCCCCATCCCACTGCTAGGGGTGGTGAGGGGGGGAGTGACTGAGTGACTCTGTGGTATTTTAGCTACTGAGTGGGGCTAAACCATGGCAATGATCCAACTCAAACCAGTGAAAATGTTGTGATTGGCTTCCATAAGGATGTGGTATTTCCCTTTTGCTTGTTTTCATTAATGTCATTGCCTGTTCCATACCGAGAGCAGGTCTCCATGGCCACTGTCTTTCTCAGAGTGAAAATGAATCAAATGAGCCTCTGAATTCATATGCCATTGTCTTTGTTTATTCTATTTTCTTTACAGCCTACTTCTACAAATTAGACATGAAATACTCATGATAGTAAAGACCAGGGAATTCCAGATCTTCAGATTCATTGAACTGGATCTCCTGTGGGATACATTGGACAAACTTTTCCTTTAAAAGGTAAGTGAAATCAAACTGTCAGTTCTGTTCAATAAGAACCAAAGGAAGAACTGCAACAATGACAACAACAAAAAGCAATTGTAACAGTGACAGCAGCTGTCTTTTCATGGGGTGCTCATGAGAAATTGTACAGAGCTTTTCTAAAAAAAAAAATGAAAACACAACAACAAAAAAACCCAAAAAAAAACCAACGTGAAAAAAAAAAAACAAACCCAACACTAGAAACAAGTCATCTGTAAAAAAGCCCTTATTTCTCTCCTAAATTGCTTAAAGGATTTGTGAAACCTACTGCTGCTACAGCTGTCACCCACACCTACCTTTCCTCAGTTAGGGAGCACAGCTGAGACCTTCACCTCTCTATATGGCCCTTCCAGTCACGACATGTGTTGGTTTAGTTATAGTATCACACTGACATGTCCTGAGAAAATGCTCTGCAACTGCGTAGAACGACTTTCCCTCTGGCAGCAGGAGAAAGCCTCATCTCTCACAGGGATGGCATTTTATAACAGGTTATTATTTGCTTTTTAAGAATAGCCTACAATTAGAATAAAAACAATAGCTTATTGATTTCACAGGAATATATCTACATATCAGTGCTCATTTACTATTCCTTTTAATGCACACTCTCATAGTTTTATTTTATTAATTTGAAGACGCAGAAAGATGGAAATGTCATCACTGAATTTTCCCTTCTTTTTTTTATGATTCCCTTTTCTCATTGTCCAAAATGCCTCCAGAATATCTTACGGCCACCATTCTTGCCAGCATAAGGGACAAATCTGAGGTTGAAAAGGAAATAAAAGCAATTTTTCATGAGATATTGTGAGGCAAAACCAAAAAGGCAGAGGTTTGCAAATAAGTTGCACAAGCTTCTGTGCAAAGACTAATTAATGTACTACGCTCAGGGAGTTTAATAAAAGCACTAAGAAGGCCTGAGAGCAGCATGAACAGAACTGTGTGTCTATCACTACTCCCGGTTGGATCTTCCAGCCAAATTAAATTTAGGAAGTACATGTTTTGGCTTCAATAGTGAGTCATATGATAACAATTATTTTCTTATTACTACAAATTTGGAGACTGAAGACACAGGATAAACAAGAGAGAGTTATTTTGTTTGCCACAAAGGAATGTCACATCTTTTGATACAATGCCTTCTCAGAAAGACAAATCTTGATGTTATCAAACTTCAGAAAATGTAGATTTAGAATGTGAATTCTAAAGCTATCTAGAGTATTATTTTTTATTTGTCTCTTTTTGTTTGTTTGTTTGTTTACCTATGGTGATCACCATTTTTCTTTTCATTGGCACAACTAGTGTATATAAGATGTGATTACATGCACTTCTAAAACCTACCCATAACAAAATTTTTTTAATTGCAGACCTTGCTCTGTGAAGTCAGCCTACAAAGCCTTATGAAGTGTCACCATTTCTTCTCCTTTTAAATGATAAAATTCTAAGATTTTTTTTCTTCCAATAATTTATTCTGTTTCCTTCTGTCATGTTTTGTATAACAAAAGACCTAAAAGATAAGGTCAGTTTATAGAAGCTGGGCCTGAAATTCATGCCATATTGAATTCTAACATCTTTCTACTGCTAATTGTTTAACTATTATTCTAAAAGACATATTAAATCAATTTCTCAAATATATTAAGTAATTTCATTTTCAAAAAGTTTTGGATACCCAGCAGGAGAGTCTGAAGTTTCTCAAGACCTTAACAGTTGTGGAAAGTAATCTCTTTTAAAACAGACCAGGGTCTGAAGTCTTAAAAAATGAAGCCTGCAAATAAGGGATCATTTTGGAAAATGTGGACTATAACTATTCTCAATCAGTAAAATATAAATAAAGATTTTTGTCATGCTATGAGGATGATATGAAGATTAATCTGTTAACAAGGACAAGATAATGATTTTGTCAGTTAAGCATTATGAAGCATTGATATTATTTTCCCTGTAAATCTTTTCAGCAAGATCCTTATTCATTATCCTGAGGTGGCACACTAAAGTTTTTGAGATAATAAATTTAGAGGACTCATTCTAGTCCTTCATTGGACTTTTTCATTAGAGTCTGCCTTCTTGGCTAGGAAGAATTGCATTATCTTTGAAAGGTTAAAGTAAACTTTTCAAGCAAACTTTAGTCCCAATGAGATCAGTAGGTACACTGGCCCCATCAACAGAGATCAAGCATAAGTACTTCTGGAAATCCCATTCTGACTAGTTTCCAGGCTGATTTAAAAAAATCTGGTGGTTGTTTTTTCATTTGTTTCCCCTCCCCTCAATCTATGTAATATCAGGAAGTGTAAGATGAAAGAAAATATTTGTTTATAGGATTTCTACAAGCACAGATACCTGTAGGTGCAAATATGTATATAGCTTTTTGTGGCAATGTGTGTGCACGTCTGTGACTACTCACATGCATGCATACACTTACATGCTTGATACTTTCTTAGTCACTCCTCCATTCCCCTTTGTTCACTTTTAGATATTTGCTATGGCAGTGATGGAGTAGAAATGATGCAATAGTTCACCTGGGAGAAATAAGCTCCAGTTTTCAATCTTTGCTCCACATGAGTTGAAATTCTTAAGTGTTAAGCAGACACTAGCACTCACTTCTCAAGCCCAGCAAATACTGTTAACTTCTACATGCCAGAGTCTCTGCAGAGCAGTGGGCATGTGAGAGCTGTGAATTAAAAGCCATCTCAGAGACAGTGACAAACAGGACACAGGTGTCCTGTACTTTAAACACATGAAGTAAAGGCTAAGACAGGGGTATTTTCTCAAAGTCTGATATAGCCACATTAAGTCGAGGATCAAACCTACAGCAGAGAATACTGAACTGGAGAAACACATTTCTACCTTTCCCACAAGAAGGAGTCTACACAAAGGAACTCAGGTAGCCTGTTTATACCCAAGTGCCACTGGATAATCATCAAAGAACCTGCCTACCCCCATAGGCACTCTGTTGTCCTTAGCCATGCTAATACTTCGCTTCAGAAAGACTGATGTGTAAAAACACCTTTTCTACAAGTGTTCAGACAAAGCTCCTGAGCTCTGAGGATCCTGCTCTATTAGGCAACTGCTGCCTTCTTTCATGTAGGGATGCTGAAATCCTTGAAGCATAACTCTTAATTGCAGATCCTGATGTCACTCCCTGAAAGGGACTTTAGTCAGTCACTGATCCTCACCATTTGTTCCTAGGTATTTTTAAGCAACTCCCTGCTCAACAATCTGGCTCCCATGGATTCCAGTTTTGGTCATTATTCTCTCCATTCACTATAGCCTGTTTATCCATCTGAAGCTATGCAGCAAGTCATTTAAAAGTTAATCAGCACAGTGCTCAGCATTTCAATAGCTGTCTCCTTTTGTGTGTCTAGACATTAGTTGAGGAAACTAACTCAAAGAAATGAGCTATAGTTGCTGTCTGAAACCTCATACATCATCCCTTCTGAATTTCAGAAATGGTTCATCAAGAAGCTTGTGTTCCAGACCTTAAGTTTGTTCTGAGTAAAATGCAAACCGAAAAGAGATCATTTTCCATGCAGTTCACAGCAATGCCAGTCTCAATAAATTTTCCATCACCCACAACACGATCTGATTGTGTATTATTTTTTCCCATTTAGGATCACAATTTTATGAGAACTGCTGTATGTAGGCCCTTACCATTAGATGACTTATTAAACTGGAACTCTAAACATTCACTTAATCCTAATCAATATGTAGATGTGAGCATCATCTGGCTTATTTCAAACAAGACCAAATGTTTCTAGGGCTAACAGAGTGTTAAAGAGTAAAGAAGCTTAGGCTTACATACACATGAAATATATTCAAAAAAGCAGGCATATAAAACACAAACAGTGGTCTGTTTGCCATGTCCAGTATAAGCAAAAAAAATCCAGTTGGCATCTTTGGGAGTTGCACAAGATACAAAGAGAAATTAGATATCGTTTGGTTTTGCCTGAAGTAGAAAAATGCTATTCATGATGTACCTCACCTTTATATTTCCTAAGCATTTATTAGTTATGGCTTGTTCCTTCACATGTGTTTGTTTCTGTAGCTCTTGCATAATTGGTGTGATAGCTGCATAACATGTTCATTTACAACTGTTTCCAGGAAAATTAAGCCCTGGATTTCATTTTCTAAATAAATGTTTTATTAACCAAGGTAATTATATCAGAAATTATTAAATTCTCCAAAGAAGTAAAAGCTGCATTTCTTTAACCTCTCTTTCTCCTTTTCTTTCTTTCCTTTTCTTTTTTTTTTTTTAATGAACATAAATTAGAGCTGCAGCAGGGTGGAAAGAATGCAGTCTAGTGTGAAAAAGCTCTCTCTATTGAAAAAATAAAAAAAAAAACCAACAAAAAGGACTCCAACTCCTCAGAACACAAGAAAACAGCATGCATAAAACAAACAAACAAACAAGTATTTTAAATACTAGTTTTGTAGAAGCTTACAAAGCTCCTTTCTTTTTTAATCAGTTACTCTTACTGATGGAAAAATAACCAAAAATATAATATTAAGTACTTCATTGTCTCTTAGTTAAGGAAACATTAGCAAGTCAGTGTCAGTGCACTGTTACAGTTTTACTGGCTTAATCAAGAGACCAAAATAGAAAACCCCAACAGTTTTACTGTACTTAATTTAAGTGAGCAATCCAGGCCACATCTGTTTTTTGGCTACATCTTATTCTGAGAGAGAATGTTGCTTCATAGCATCCCTGATGATATTTATTCTTCTATTCTCAGACAGCCAATTTTGCTTCCATATATTCCATCACTTTCAATAAATATGTGCAGGTAATACAGAAAATAACAATTTATAATTACTATGTCACCATTTTTATTAAATATTTGTTTGGTTAAATATTTTATTTTGATTTTATTTTGCCATTCTCTAGATGTGTTTTTCCTATGATAGGACCAAAAAAAAAGGAGAAAAAGAATGTGACATTTGACTGTACTTTCATTTTTTAAACTCTGAAACAGGAAATGTTTGAAAATTTTCCATGAGAACTTTCTCATTTTCAGAAATACTACTTTCATGGAATAAAAATAGTTCATTTGGAATATATTGCATAGAATACATTCTTTGCTGAAACACTGAATCATAGTCGTTTGTTACAGTGTATGCCAAAGCAAAATTGGTAACAATTCTTTCAACAATTTGCATGGGATTTTTTTCCCTGTCAAAATGTGTTCTTTGTAAAATCTGAAATGTTTCACATATAAATACAAATTTTGATGGAAACAATTTAAAAAAGAAGAAAAATGTTAGGTAAAATGTCCAGCCTTTCAGAATGGACATTCTGCCACAATTCTTTGGAAAAATTTTCAAAAGGTTGCTTTTATTCCTCTACAACATAGAAAAACTCTTTTCAATGTTAATCTAAGATCTCTGGCCAACTTTAGTGAAACTACTTTGTCAAAAAGCAAAGAACCAAACAAATCCCTCTTCACTACAAACGTTTCAGTAATGTTTGAAATACTGTCACAGAATGAGAGTTTCAATCCTTTAATATATTTTTCTATTCCCATATAGCTCTAAATCTACTTTCTCTAATTTTTTTCTAATTCACTTTTTCTTTCCGGAGTGAGGTTATCTCAATTTGCTGCTCTTGGGAAAGAAGACATTGAAACAAAAACCCATGCCAAAGCAAATTAAAATGTTGAAAAGTAAAATTTATTTACTAGCACTTGCATAAGTCTTGCCTGTGCAGTTTATGTTTAGTTGATAAAGTGCAAGACTGGCAAATAAGGACATTTAATATTGATTTATCTAAAGGCACATGAAGAGTAACAGTTCTGGCTGCCTTTTCAGTATACCTAAATCAAGACCTGGAAGGACCACCTGCAAAGACGGCATGGGAATGAAAATTGCTTAGTCAATTTAGTAATTGGCTTTTTTATATGAAATTGCCAATTTCATTTAGAGGAGCAATTACTGTCTTTTAAGGTGGTGGTTTTAGCACATAAACTATGTCTACTAGGAAATGAGCCGAGCCCAAAGAGTCATTTTTCCATGGTATGATACAGGAATCATACATAGCCAAGCCTGTATCATTCCTAACTTAAAAATGGGTAACAGAGTGAGCAGACATGCAGAAAAGCTCTTTGCTAAATCAAGTTGTTTGTCTTGGTGTCAATGGAAGCATTGGTACAGAGTGGGCAACAGAACAGCAAGACAAAGAAAAGCCGCACTGTGCAGAGTCCATCAGAAGAGTTAGTGATGTTATACCACTAATTCATAGAGACTACATCAAGGCAGCTCTACAGTTGCCACTCAAGCCTGTCATGTAAAAAAATAATCTCCCACCTTTATGTACTTGTTTGCTTAAAAAAATAAATTAAAATTATTAAATATTTCAGGCTGAATTTTCAGCTCTGGATCTTGAGGAAATGACACGCACATTTCCAGAGATATTTAGAAAGTTGTAATTTTAATTATTCTACTTCCAGGCTGAAATTTTGGTACCACTGAAGCCAGCTGCTATTTTGGCATTTGCTTCTTTAAGGTCAGATCTCATTCATAGCAAAAAGATACTTCTTACTATCATCTCCCTGGTTTTATTTCTCATTTAATTCCCTGTACTTGTATTTCTACAGAAAAATGTAAACTTCAGACCATGAAATCTGTTCCTATTGATACCAGATAGAGGTGAGAGATAGAGGGATGCTGCGTATTGCAGGTACAATAGCTTGAATTTTAAACCAAACACAGCTGTAGAGAAGTAAGAGGATCTCCCATGTGTTGGAAATACTATAATTATTTCAGATCTTATTTACCTATTCCCATTTATAG
The DNA here is from genome assembly GCF_036417535.1 of Chlamydotis macqueenii. NCBI lineage: Eukaryota > Metazoa > Chordata > Aves > Otidiformes > Otididae > Chlamydotis > Chlamydotis macqueenii. The sequence continues at coordinate 138,618,145 of NC_141556.1, forward strand.
AAAAAACTAAAATCTTTGTCAACTTCTAGATGAGTTCAAAAGGCTAAGAACAACAATTTAATTTACAACTTTTTCCTAAGTCAGTTTTCTGCCAAATATTTTTACAAGCTGGTGCCTAACTCAATTTGTGAAAATGCCAGTTAGCAATGGGAAAACTGAAGTTGCTTTTGGAAAATTCTATTGAATTAATTACATATGGTGTCTAATTTATTTCTGGTATGGAACTCTAGTATATGTTAGTCACTTAAAATATGTTGCGATGAAACAGGTTTTATTTTTAAAAATATTTTTTTTAATTTTTTTTTTTTATTAAAGACACTGTTTGATATAGAAAAGATGTTCAGCAAAGATAGCTTTTTCTCTGGATTTATGGACAGAGCAGTGAAGACTGCATTGGTATTACTATACTCTTAAAACCTGCAAACCAGTGTGTTAAGCATAGAACAAAAGACTAGGGAATAAACTGTAGAGCTGCTCTGTATTTTTCAATGGAATCTCTTGAAATAATTCTTTTTTTCCTTAAGAAACTAGAGGTTAGAACAGGAATGCAAAACCAGAAGCTGTGAACTGGGGTAAAAAAAAAAAAACAACAACAAAACAAAAACAACATAAACTCCTCTATTAGATTATGAGTTTCTCAATGTAAAACACCATAACAAAGTTCAAATAATGATCACATCCAGTGCAGGATCTATAACATAAATGGAGATAACTTTTTAGATGAGTGATGGCTAAGGTTGATTTTGGGTTTGTTTTTTTTGTTTTGTTTTGTTTTGTTTTGTTTTGTTTCCCACAGGATACTCTGTTTTGGCTTTAGGATTGCTCATGAGTGATTTACAATGTGCTCTGAAAGGCAATCTTCAAAATGCAGAAGTAGAGAGAACAAAACTACACAGAAAGCTCTGTCTTCAGATCTGCTCAGCCAAGACTTTTCCAAGGGAAGCGGCTTTCTGGCCACTGCATTGCTCCCTGGATGGGCCTCAAAGGCGCCTAGGCTTTCATCACATTGAACTTTAATGTTCCCATTTTTTCCTTTCTTCTATTATGTCATCTGGAGATGGCTAGAGAAGACTAAGCTTATTCCATTCTTTTTAACATTTTTTTAACCTATATCCTAAGCAGCTGTTGAGAAGAGCAAAAGCCTTTAAAGAACACTTTTTAGAGTTCTGGAAGTTCTCTTAGAGGCACTCTGGAGACAGGAGGATATAGGCTAGAAAAGAAGAACCTTCCATGGAATCTTTCAATTTTGAAAAATGTAAATGTTCTTGTTATTTCTGACAATGATTATGTGCATATTTCAGAACCTTTAACTATGGCACTTTCTGTCCAAAAAATCACCTTTGCAGGTGAATTTTAACTGAACTTGAATTCTAAAGAAATGAACACTGTTTAAAGTAAACATAGTATTCTCCACTTGTTTTTTTTTCCCCCTTAGTTATAGTGCATGTGCCAAAATAAGGAAGAAAAGTAGTATGAGCCAAAATATTTCTGACTGCATTTAAGTTTGCTCTATAATGTCACCTTCCCAGGAAACACTAAGCTGCATTTTTGAACAGGCAAAATACGTTTGCTTAATCATTTCTCTGTAGATGCAGCAACAGTTTGGAGATGTGTTTTACTATAGTAGCTGAAATATGCAACATTAACAATAGAAATTATTTTTGCATGATACTTCAGTGTGTTAATGATCTGAAGAACCAAAAGACTTGGCATGAGTCTGACACTCTGGAAAATGATTAGAAAGTTTAATACATTATTTCATCTGTGTCTAAAACATCTGCAGAGTCCTTTGAAACTCAGAAAAAAGTGCTATGACCTGGGCCTGCACTTTATTGACATTCCTAGGAGAAAATGTTCTTTCATTTATTTCTGATTGCATTCACTTCAAATCTAATTTAAAATAAAAAGAAAGATGAGGAAGAGAAAAACAAGAAGGAAAAGGTCCTCTCCTATTTTAAAGAAAAAAGTTAGGAGCTAATAAAAGAAGCATTTTTCAAAGTCTGACTGGAATATAAATTATTTTTTAAGTCCTTAGGACTATAAGATGTAGACAAAGATTTGTTCATTGTCGTTAATCTATCTGAACAAGATCTTTTGACAAAACATTTCTAGTTGGAAAATTATTCTTCAATGAGTCTGAAAGAGTTTGTGGGAAAGGGTTAGAGTCACCATGTAAATAACACAAAGATGAAAAAAAAAGTCAAAGCTGTCAGGACATTTTCAAAACGAAGAATACAGGAGGACAACTCCAAGTATGTAAAATCTTTTAATTTGAAAATATAACAGAGCTACAATTAAAAATTAATTATTTAAGATTTTAAATTGTTTATCTGTCCCTGCTCCTTGCAGGGGGGTTAGACTAGATGACCTTTGAAGGTCCCTTCCAACCCTAACCATTCTATGATTCTATGATCTGTAGAAGCCTTATTTATTATACAATGATTGTTACTAATAAATTATATTTGATCGTTGGAACTGATATAAAAATGTTTAAATTAACAGCAAATACATTTTGTAGTGATAGTACATATTCAATATGTATTTAACAAATGGTTTTGATAAAACTTTATGATACCACTCGTTGTATTGCCTATGTTGTTCTTTAACTCGCAAGTATGAACTCAATTTTTGGGCTAAAGTCTTTGCAAATAGCTGAAATATAGGGCAGAGGGATTTGACATGTGGTGAAAGGAAGACTAGTTTTAGAGAATATCTAACTTAAAGCAAAAACTGTTGAAGGAAGACAGAGATTCACTCCCTAGTGAGTAGATAATATTTACCTGATAACATCCCAATTAGCCTTAATCCACCTCTTCATTTAAAATGAAAGGATGTTTTTAAACATTCATCATGTTTATTCTGGAGGGCAACTAAATACGTTACTCACTAAGGAATGTGAATTTTATTTCAGTGTGAACCTGACATTTCTTTAATTTCTGGAACAAAAGTGTATAAAACAGGCAACAAAATGAAGTGTATATGATACTTTGAGGACAGATGTGTGTTTTATGTGTAAGGACTTCAGTAGCTGTGAGCTCCAACTGCTTTGCTTATGTGAAATAAAAGTGTAAATCAGTTTTCAGTAGCGTGGCTGTTTTATGTCAAACCAATAACTTTTTCTACAGGTTTAGACTTGTAATTATACGTCACAAGGAATTTTGTTGCAGGTTATTGTTTCTTTTTAAACTGATGCAAGCAAGATCCATTTTGGTGATGAACAACTCTTTCCAATATAAACGCTCTGAAAAAATAGCAAGGTTTTACCATGTATCTTTACTTTTTATCATTGACCTAAACATCTTATGCAAGAGAGAGATTCTAGCTCTTACATCTGTCTCTTTCATTTTCTTGACAAGACCAGATGTTTTAGTATTCTGCTCTTGTTTCAGAGAGAGAATTTATTACAGGGTGTCTTGTTAAATTATCCAGTCATAAGTGCTTGAATGTTCATCACAGGAATGGAAGTAAACAGTCATCTAGGACTATGATTTTCTGATCTGTACTGTGAATGCTACTGAGTTGTGGAATTTAGGTGACACAAGTGATTAACATTATCCTTTCTTATGATGAAAAATTACATGAGTAACTCAAGGTCTTCTGCTCTGAAGTTTCTTTTCTTTTTCTTACTTGTCAGATGAAAATCCATGGATTTCTGCTAGCTTCAGTATAAGTTTTTCCCTTCCTGTGATTAAGTGCTGGAATTAAATTGGATTTTTATGTCTCTGTAAGCTTTGATAGGCTTTTTCTTAAGCTAAGAAATAGGGAAACAGAAAGTGATGAAAAATGCATTCAGTATTCAAATCTTGGGAACACTATTCATAGCATAATTCACAGTTTAAATCACTACCAGTGATTTGCTCTTAAACTTTCATCCACTTTCCTTTCCAGGGGCCCAGACACATTGCTTAGTACTCTCATTTTGGCTTCCAGTACAGCTTATTGCTGTGGTAGCTTTTGAAATTTTTTATCCTTTTGGAAAAAAATCTCAAGATGGAATTTAAAAATACAACTGCAAACTGCAGGGGCCTCTTCAGAACTTGATATGCAAGCAGGGAATTCAAGGTAGACTAAGAGAAAGACTTAGAAATTGTGGTTTAGGCCATTATTGATACCGAAAAAGGAGGGTCAGAAGCTTCATTGTAGGCAATGGAAAAAAAAAAAATCAGCACCATAAACTTTGGATAAGAAGCATTATATGTTCCTAACCATTATTAAAAATATTCTAGTAATACTAGTTATTTAATAGTTCTCATTAACTAGCACTGTTATTTAATAGATATATGAACAACTCTGTTACCTGACAAATAGTCAATAAAATCAGTACTTGGCTGAAACTTTAAGAAACTTACTCAGTGGTGTATTTCCCTTCTTCCTGGTTGTAAAATTCTCCTGCTGGGCTGATGCTACGAATTGACACATTTTCACCAGCTATCTTAAATAAGATTGGTTCTGGATGCTCGGTACCCCCAGGCTGACTCTCTTTTTCCTCTTGTTTCCTTACTGTCACTTGACCAGCTAAAATGAATGTCTTCTCTGCTCTTCTTCTCTTGGATCTCACAAGTGGAGCAAGCTGACAAGCAAAATATTAAGAATAATTGCAGTGAAAACACTGTTGTGTCTTTTAAAGGATAGTAAATTTTCAACACATAACAAAGATTTGTACTGGCAGAAATAAAATTAGCCTGGAACGACTCTCTATGTATAGATATCCAGGATGTACTGGAAAGGAGGAAATTTATACTTGTTGCATACAATAACAGAAAAGAAGCAGATAATTACAAATAAAAGTGAAATCTTTTGTAAAAATAATGATTTTTATTTTGCATTTCAAAATGTCGAGTCTTATTCCCAAGTGAAAAAAAAAGAAATGTGAACTATCAGTGAGTAAAAATAGAAATGTTTGCTTGTTTTAAATTACAACTTTTACTTGCAAGATTTTCCCAGTTATTATTTATTTATTAATGCAAAAAGTAGGTACAAATTTATGTCACAAACAAATATGCCTAGTCTCAATATAATCTCCCAGACAACATTTTTAATATATAAGTAACCACCTTAGAAGTTAGCTTCTAGAAAATGTATCTTCCCAGCAGAGGGAGGCTGAACGTCACATACAGAAAATACAGTACTTGATTGTAATCAACAGGTTTAAACGTCTATGGGGTTTTCTGGGTGCATGTATTTTTTTTTTCATCAAACATTAAAATTTACTTAGACTGCTTTTAGTGTTATTCCGTAAGAGCAATAGCCCATTCTGGTTTTAAATAAATCAAATTTTTTTTTCTCACAAACCTGCCAGTACTCTTAAAAAACATTTGACCTTACATGAAGTATAATGTTTTTCTGGTTTATCTCAAGACTAAACTCTAGGAAATGGCTTTTGTTACAAGGAGAAGTGAATTTTAATAATATTTAATGAATTCTGGGACTCATCAACAGGCCCAGACCGTAAATAAGTTTATGAACAGACTATCTGGTCTAAGATTTTAAACACCTGCCAGTCAATGTCTTACTTGTTAGTCCAAATGTCAGAGAGTACTAAATTCTCTCTGACATTGTTGGTATTGCTTGAAAAATCTATGTGTCTGCAGCTGTAACCAGAGAGTTTTTAAAGAAAACATGTAGTCTTTAACAGGCATGGGATTCCAGATCATTAAATTTTACATTCTGAAGTCATTGCTGTTTAATTATCAGCTAATACTGAGGCTTCTCTGGCAGTTTTAATATGATGGAGTAGATTGAAATTTATTTGGATTAAACTACAGTTTTTCTTCTACAAATCCAGTCTTCTTTTGATCAAATTTGGAACAGGCACTAAAAGCAAATTAAAAAGAACAACAATGAGGATATGTATTAATTCAACATCTTTGTCGGCGACATGGACAGTGGGATAGAGTGCACCCTCAGCAAGTTCGCCGACGACACCAAGTTGTGTGGTGCCGTCGACACGCTGGAAGGGAGGAATGCCATCCAGAGGGACCTTGACAGGCTGGAGAGTTGGGCCCGTGCCAACCTCATGAAGTTCAACCAGGCCAAGTGCAAGGTCCTGCACCTGGGTCATGGCAATCCCAGGCACAAATAGAGGCTGGGCGGGGAATGGATTGAGAGCAGCCCTGAGGAGAAGGACTTGGGAGTGCTGGTGGATGAGAAGCTTAACATGAGCAGGCAATGCACCCTTGCGGTCCAGAAGGCCAACCGCATCCTGGGCTGCATCAAGAGAAGCGTGGCCAGCAGGTCGAGGGAGGTGATTCTCCCCCTCTACTCTGCCCTGGTGAGACCCCACCTGGAGTACTGTGTCCAGTTCTGGAGCCCCCAACACAAGAAGGACATGGACCAGTTGGAGAAGGTCCAGAGGAGGGCCACGAAGATGATAAAAGGGCTGGAGCACCTCTCTTATGAGGACAGGCTGAGAGAGTTGGGACTGTTCAGCCTGGAGAAGAGGAGGCTCCGGGGAGACCTGATAGCGGTCTTCCAGTACCTCAAGGGGGCCTATAAGAAAGATGGGGATAGGCTGTTTAGTAGGGCCTGTTGCGATAGGACGAGAGGTAATGGTTTTAAAATAGAGGGGGGTAGATTTAGATTAGAAATCAGGAAAAAATTTTTTACGATGCGGGTTATAGAACACTGGAACAGGTTGCCCAGAAAGGTGGTGGATGCCCCATCCCTGGAAACGTTCAAGGCCAGGCTGGATGAGGCTCTGAGCAACCTGATCTAGTTGGGGATGTCCCTGCTCCTTGCAGGGGGGTTGGACTAGATGACCTTTGAAGGTCCCTTCCAACCCTAACCATTCTATGATTCTATGATTCTATGATTCTAATTTACTATCAGAATTGCAAAGAAATAACAAGATTCTTTATTTAACTAAGTAAAAAATGGAATACTCAAATTTAAAATATTAAATTACTATATTATATCAGAAAAAGATGAGAAATTTGGACTACATGAAGCATCTGGTTTTCTTTTGTTTGACAAGTTGCACCTAGAAGTTGTTTCAGATGTGCACCAAAGTATGGAAATGTCAAAAATTGGTTGATGGAGTTTTGTAGCATTCTACACCAGGTAATACCTAATCTTATGTAAAGTAATTGCATCATCATCATCTCTAAGCTCCTTTCTTTAGAAAATAAAGCAAGATGGTTGACATCTGCCATACAGTTTTGCTCTTGACCTCCTTTCCTCTCCTGGTCTGCACGAAGTATTATGTTATCCTCACAGCAGTTTACTAGAGAAAGGGCACTCTGGACATAGCAAAAGTTATAAGATATCTAAAAAGGTTATAAGTGAATGTTATAAGATATATAATATAAGATGTTCCTTTCATGTTCCATCTCATTGCTTTGAGACAAATCACAAGTAATGTTTTTATGTGCACATAAGGTTTGCTTTTATAATAGAAAGTTTCAGTATATTAAGAGAAGTGAAGTTGTTCCAGCACAGTGAACAGTCAGCTTCTGGGTAAATGTTCATATAAGTGCTGTCAAAAATATAGACATGTTGCAGATAATAAGTAGCTGAAACAAAACAAAAAAAAATGTATTTGAATTTGTAGGTATAGTTTAAGCACCTATTTTACACTCTTTTTGAAGTAAATTAAGCAAAGATATTTGAAGACCTGTGCTGGAGACCCTGAATTTGAATTAATAGTGTCTGCAAAACAAGCACAAAGAGCAAAGGTGCTCACAGTATCTCACTCTTCCAGGGAACTGTATTATTGCAAACTTGGAGTCTTCTAACCCTAGTGGATTCAGTCTCAAAATGCTATAAAATTAGAATACAGACTGGACAAAACAAAAGTACATAGAACAGAAGCGACATTGTCAGTGTGAAAAGGAAGCTCCCAAAAAACAAATTTTCCTATCTTCCTTAAAGTCAAAGAACAGAAGTATGGTCAGCATGAAAAAAAAAAAAAAAGACTTTTCTGACAGACTTTTTCCTTTTGGAAAAGTAACATTACGTGCATATGTGTTGAAATGTAAAAAGCAAAAAAAAAAAAAAAAATCAAGGATGAATTCCTGCCTCACATTGTGTAAACTCTGAGTCTGCATTTCCTAGTTTTATTTTCTTTCTAAAATAAAAAAGGGGAATGAGTATAGCGTAAAAGTACAAGAGTAGTGGACTAATAATCCACAAAATAGCAGGACTATATGGGTGTCCATTCCCATCAATTTCAACATTTGAGGATTTATACAAAATTGCATACACTGATATGCTGGATTGAATTGCATGAGAAGAAAATTATAAGATTAAATTTGTTTATTTATTTTTAAAGTCATTGTTTAAAATCCATAAGACAATTATAGAAGTTCAACTTATTCCTAAGCAAAGACTGAGAAGTAACCATTTTTTCATAAGAGATATAACTTAGCTAACAATTAGTATCAACAATTAATTTTTAATTTAAAAACAGTAAAGCTTTTATAGTTTTGATGAAGTATGCTTATCAACAATATTATTACTGATTTACAGTATATATTCTAAATCTCTAAAATATTGCCTAAACAGCAATTTACTTGAGAAAATTGAGACATGAATGTGCAGTAAGGAGTGTTAGATCAATCAGTTCATACATATCTGTAGCAGTGAGTAAAAGTTTTTTTCTTCACCTCTAACAGCTAGAAACACTACAAATTAATTAATTTAACATAGAAGTTCTAGATCCTTGTGCGACACTGTTTTTAGTGTCATACACACACACACAGTTCTATGTTATAAAAAAACATCACTTGGGGGCTGTAGTAAAACCCTGAAATGATTTGGGGTACTCTGAAATGAAAAATTACACAAAACAGTAATTTAGCTTTAAGGACACAGAGCCACCAAATAGACTCAGTCAGAGGTTAAATGGTGTAGATTAAGCCAGTCTGCTTCAGAGTGAGCTAGCTCAGAGCACTGAGGTTGTATATTAGTTATGCCATTTGACTTTTGGGCTAGCAGCTTGTTCTTTGCCTTCTTTCTGTTAGCAGTATAAGCTTAGCAGCGTAACCTTAGCAGCCTACATGTATCTGCCCTTCACCCATGAATTCCTGAAGGACGCTGAATTTTGACTCTTCCCAACACTTCTGCTACACCTCATGTGTTAGATGGCCTCTACTCAGCAGTTACAGGGCTGTATGTGAAAAACTTGATAAGTTTGGGGCCTCCGGGTGCAAAAGAGACATTGATAAGCATTTGGTGAAGATCTGCTAACATGGCTAGGGGCTGTAGCACATAATGTGTGAGGAGAGGTTAAGGGAAGTGGGCTTGTTGGACAAGTAATTGTTTCTTATTCGCTCAAATAGAAGAGAGTATTAAATCAAGATAGTCCAAAATACATAAAATGAAGTAGTTTTTTCAGACATGTCATTATGCCATAAAGCTTCCTGCCCTACAGTGTTGTGGATATTAAGTCTATATCACTTCAAAACATCATTGGAAGAAAATAAAAAATAAATCTCTACCAAGGCCATTAAACAGAAAGATGCACTTTCTGTCTCAGAAAGAAATTGTGACTTTCAAATTGCTGTAAACTGAAACAATCCTAAGAAAGTATTCCTGTATACTTGAATCCTTTCATCCTTCCCCAGGCATCTGGTGTCAGGTATCATCAGGAACAAAGATGGATGGACTTTTAATCTGCTGTGGTACGGTTGTTTTTAAATGTTGCATCTTTGGTAGCCAGAATGACAGGCAGAGGAGGAGAGGGGGTCCAGATCATTCCCAGTGGCAAGATAAACAACGCATATATTTACACTCTGCCCCATTATATAAAAGTGAAAACTCTGATCAGTTTGAGCAAAGGCAAAGAGAAGGATTCTCCTTGAATGAACGAGGCAGCTGAAGAGCCAAGTATGTGAGCGAGCTCTGAAAGCTGCAGTCACTTATTGAAGCGCAGAATTACAACATACATAGTGCTGTCCCCTGCTGGGTGGGGGTAGGAAATTTGGTTTTCCATTCTCGCACTGCAGAGATGTGTCACTGTTCTGCATCGATATTCTCATGTTTGAACCATCTAGGTTGGGGGCTAATGAAAAACAATGAGCTGATAATCGGTGATTTTAAAATGCAACAAATTAAAGAATAATAAATGGGACAGAAACAGTTGGAGGTTCTTTGTATCATTCTTGGCTAAGAATTTTATTATCCAGCCAAGTTATGAAAGGAAAATAAAATATTTTCCTGACAGTGTCAAAGTATTTATCTAGAGACTAAATTCTAGACATAGTTAAGAAAATAATTGAACACTGATTAAGTTTGGGTGGACTATTTGGAAGCTTAGAGCCAGAACCAGTGTATTCTATTAAAATTCATAATTTGTATATGAATCTTATTTCCACATTTTTATTTCCATTTAATAATAGTTTAGAAAAAGAATTCAGAAATGTAGTGAGTTATAATGCTACACAGATTCTATGATGTCTTCATGCTCAGCAGGAGACAAGGAATTTGCAAAAGAATTACTGGCACTAACGCAAGATAAGTGGGACATAATAAATCCTAACGCCTCGGGAAAAGGAATAATATACATCACATGGGCATCTGCAAAAGTATCTCCCATTGTTTTTCCTAATCCCAATCAGCCCAGTTTACAAGGACATTGCTTTCTCATGCATAATATAAAGAGTAACTAGGGAGTTTCTTAAATTGAAGTATATTGTTATATTGCCATTACGTTACCATTATTATTATATAGTGATACCAATACAAGCAATGTGTTATATAATGATACGAATAAAATTAAGCAGACCATTATTTCCTAAGTTGTTGTTGTTATTATTATTATTTTAACCAGTGTACTGATATTTATCTAAAAAGTAAAAGTTATTGCTGTTAGAGATCAAAATAATGTTTTTAGAAAAATAAAACTTCTTTAAAGCTAGATCAAAGAACTTTCTGCTGACTGATGAATTTGACTATTTTTTTCTATAATCAATTCTATTTTAATGCAAGTTTTGATTATGCTTATATAGAACACAGATAATTAACAGATTTCTGCCAACTCTTTACCATGTTTAATGACTTGCATGCTTTTTCTGCTCCATACCCTCTTTTTTCTTTCCCGCTTAGGAGTTACTTTATCTATTTTTGTGTGTTCAAAAAAAAAATCTCAATTCTTATTAAAGCTTTGGGCAACTGCATAAACTTGTCCACCACCAGCTGAATGCAGTCTTAAAAAGTTATTCTTCAGCAGTACCTTGCTGATGACCTTGCTGATTTTCTCTAATGAGTCAAATAACATACAAATCTCTGTCTCTAGCCTTGGCAGTTTTTTAATGCCATTTCTCCTTCTAATTCTGCTCTGCATTAAGTCAAGGATAAAAAAAATGCCTGTTCCAGGAGACAGTGCAATTCCACTTGCATAACTGAATACCATATCTCCAAGTTTCTCTATTTTTCTCCTTTTCAACAACTAACAGGCTTACTGTTGAAGTTGCCTTTCCCCAACATTATCAGTCAACACAGCCAACAAGAATGAGAAGAAAAAGTCAGCAAAGACAGTCTGAAACTACTGAGTTGCTTAAATAACTCTTACCATGTTCACTCTAACTACCTCCTACCCAGTAGCACTTCCCCACTCTTTTCTTCAACACCACCCTCCATCCTTCCTTCAATTATCAGTGCTCTCCATGCACGTGTGATTTTCATCATATGAGATGCCACCTGGGAGGCAACAGGGGAACAGTGACCACTGTAAAACCATTAAAAAAAAACAAAACACCAAACCCCAGATTTTTTTAATGGATCTTAATTAGTAGAATCTGAAACTTATCTGGCATTTGATGAGATTGAAGCATGAATCATCAACAGAATAATGAAAAAACAGTTAGAGTTTAAGGCGAAATTTTTTTACATTAGATAATGAGAGTCAGTTTGGGCTTTGTGCTTCTTTACTTAGGCACCTGCGTATGGACTTCAAACACAAAATTTTAGACATCTGTTTTTAAAAATCTTGTGTATCACTATGAATATGCTTATTTTATAACCTGTGCAATGTTAAGTCAACTTGTATGTGTGTAGTAATGTGTGGGGACTTACCTTCATCTGAGCAGCCAACATGCTGTACTGGATATGGCTTTCTAAGAATTATTAGTTTCATAATTTTAGAGGCAAAGCAAGGCATGGTAAAAAACAAACAAACAAACAAACAAATACCCCCCCCCCCCAAATTATTAAACCTATTGCTTTTAGAGCTTTTGAGTTAAGCAAACATGACATTTAAATAAGGAAGAGAGAGAGCTCCAAGCAATGGCATTCAGACCTGGACATAAGCCCCTCTGAAGGACAAGTTTTGGCTCAACTCATCTGGCACAGCAGTTGTTCCTGCATTGATTTTGAATCCTGTGACAAGACATAGCTTTCTTTAAATTCCTAGCTCCCATAGAGAAGTTATGTTGGTCACAGTGGTCACATGGAGTGTTGACAAAATGACTTGTCAACTTAATAGCATCACAACATTTAGTTCTTACAAATGACCTGTAATTCCAGGTCGCTTCTAGTTATTTCTCTTTTCAAAAAGTCACTGATCGCCCCACTTAGGAAATTGAGTGTTCTTAAGACAGATGCCTAAAAATGCCTAAATCACTAGTTGCTAGAAATACACAGCTCAGACATCCAAAAAAAAAAAAAAAAAGGGAGAGGGATGAAAATCAAGCATAGCCAAATAAATTTTCCAATATTAATGAAAAAGGAAGCTTAAAATAATAAAGTTTATTTTAGAAGTTCTCTGTGGTGCAACACATCATCTACAGTGAACACCGAGGAAAACATAACATATAAAAGAAGAAATTAAACTACTATAAAAATTACAGATAAGTTATTTTCTGAATAGTCTTCCACTAATATTATTTGTTTCATACGGTAATAGATACAGTGGGTTTTGTTTTACTTTTATGGACTATGTTATTTTTACAGATTTCAGAATTACATGGCCAGGTTAAAAAAAAAAAAATCATTCTTAAATCATTCTATCATTCTTATAACTGTAAGGAGGAAACTGTAGTTCATGGTTTCTGATGAGTCTTTTGTTTTTTTAAAGTTAAGTTTTTACCTGCTATTTACATTTAACACAAAATACATCATTTCTCCACAGCCTAATGTTAAATGTACATTTCTGATAGCAGTTTCTTTATACCTAAGCAGATATGACGTAATTTATTACTTGTACAGTGTAAGGACACCCACTACATCAGATTTGCACAGGGTAGTGCAGTACAGTGTTTCACCGGTTCCTCCTGCCCAGGCTATTTTCCAGGCATTTCAGTTTTGTTCCATACTTGGTCTCTCTAGAAAAGAAATTAGCAATCATGGCAGATTTTGCCAAATGTAATATTCTGTTTTCTCATTGAAATAAAGGAAATATAAAAAGGTAAGGTAGTTTGTAAGAAATTATAACTTATATATATTTTTTTTCAACATTATATTCTATAATTCCTATGTATTTATTATTACATCAGTACCTAAGTGTCACAATTGAGGGTGTCTGTAGATAGATAAATATTTTACAGTTATAAAACACAGTACAATTTCTGCCTAGAACAGCTACAGCTGAACATAGCTCCAGCTGATATAAATGGTATCCATGCATCTGCACTTGTAGTCTGGATCAGTCTGTGCAGATCCAGTTGCAGAATTTAGGTACATTTACATTTCTTTGTTTTTTATCAAGATACTAATTTTCTATCAGCAATTGTTTTTGCTCCTAACAATGCTTCTTTCCTTCCTTCTTTTTTTTTTTTTTTTAAATAATCTAAAAGTATTAGTATTCTTGAAACCTGCAGTAGGAATTGACTGGTGGTGCCCAGTACCTAGATGAAAAGAGGATTTAAATCTTTAAGCCCATCAATCATGCCTTGTTCCCAGCCCTGAAAAAAGGAAAGAAAAAATGGATGATGGTGTAAGTCCCACTAAATTTCGCCACTAAGAGGTACATTGAAAGCAATGGTACTTTTAAGGAAAACTTACAAAGAATAAAGATGTTCATCTCCAGCAGTGTTAAAAGTAAAGTGCAGTTGTGCACCAAATTATCCTGGTCACAGTAATTGACCTTGGGACTATAATAAGAACTTGAATGACAGGTTGGACATAGTAGTCTGGGTCCCACCCTAAATCTGAAACCCTTTCAAAATTCCTCTTCCTGCTCCTTTGGTACAGGGCTGTTTAATTCTTTCTGCTGATACATTCAAAACCTTCACTTGCCTTGAAGGAAAATAGAGCCTCAGGGGGTCTGCAATAAGATAACAAGCAAACTAAAAGGTTAGATTGCCATCTTGTTGAGAAGTTTAAACTCATGCTTGTAATTTGCAAGTTGCAACCCTCCATCAAAGCCTTGTGGCAGGGACTAACGCAATCTATGGATTTTTATGAATAATAATCCTAAAAAATGCTATTTCTCTTCTGGATATTGATAGGATACAGAAAAAACTTTAAAATAAATTCAGAAGCATGAAGAATTACTGAAATTAATAAGTTGCATCCATGTGCACTACTCTTTGACATCCAAAGAGAGAGAGAAATTCTGTGTGTCAGAGCGCAATAATCAAAATAGATGTACTAGAGACAAAGTTCAGGTACAATATATCAAGTAACAAATATCAGGGGAAAAAAATATAGGCCACATCTTCATTTCCTATCATGGCTGCTAAGTGTTGAGTATAGATTATTAGTTTTTAAACTATGTATAATGTGATTTGTGATTTTCTTACGAGTCACTATATAGTACCAGGGATGCTGTAGTTACCCAAGTCATCTCTTCTGCCACAAGATTGATCATGCACATCTAGACTGGACTTAATAAGACAGAGCTGACCTCTGTGGGAGTATCTTCAGTGTGAGACAGAATTTACACAGCATTTAAACTCACTGCCCCAAAAGACAAATGCTAAACTCAGCATACTCTTAATTAATTGAAGAATTCACACTTATTCACTTCCACTTAGTTTTTTTTCTCTCTACTACACAGCTAAGAAAAGAAGCAGTCAGATATGTCAATGTTCTTTCGACCTTTTTTATGGTATAGTTATGTAGAGACAAACTATTTTATAAATTTTTAATATTTTTAATTTTAATAATTTTAATTCAGAATTTGTTTAATGAATATATCCCTGCATATGCTGGTAGAGTTTAACTGCTTTGTATCCAACTTACTTCTTTTACATGCATTCACAGAATCTCTTGAAATTACATAAACTCTTGTTTATTTTCCTTAATGCCTCTGCTTTTGCAACTATAGAGCAAGGCTTTTCATCCATTGCAGTAGTTGCAGGGAGTTGCATCAGACCCCAACTACTCAACCATATCAGAGTGGAAATATCTCCTACAGACCAGTCAGATCCTATTTATGAATGCTCTCTTGACTTCGAATGTAGTTTGATGGACAATTTGCATGAGTTGTACTCATGCAGAACTACTTGCAAACACTCTAGCCATCAACCAAGTCAACTATCTCACTTATTACATTTAAATTTTATACAAATGAATCCATTTCAAGAGCCTTAGTGAAGTTCTGTGGATTTATTATTCTTATTGTCATCATCATTATTTTCAAGTTTGCACAGTACCATCAGTAAAATGTAACATGTAAGCGTCTTACACTATATTCCATAAACGTCCAGAAGCATATTTACAAGTCCCTTATGAAAGTACTTTCCCATGTATAGTGCCCACATCAAGCAGATTCAAGCCTGATTAAGTAGATGCCTCAGAGCATGAGGCAGTACGTCTGTTCATCAGCTGGAAAGGTTTCTTGGGCACTGAAGTAAAAAGATTAGGGTACTAGGAAATCTGAAGCAAAAGATTAGGATATTAGGAAATGTAAAGACCAAGGAAGATAGATTCTGTATGGATTTGCCAGTAGCCCTTAACCACCGAGGAATGTTGGCACAATGAGAATTCAATAATTACCTCACTAACATGAAGTTTCATCAAAAGGTATGAATCTACTAATGCTGATAATGATAATTACATGCACAAATGTTTGCAGGATCAGGGCTATATCAAACCATGTAGCGTCTACTGGAACTCAGAAATCAGTCTTGCAGACATGAATTAGACTGTGATTTCAGTTGGTGGCATGTCAATCCAGTTGCTTCAGTTGAAATCCCAGTACTGATTGAAATTGCCCATGAAGTGTCCAGCTAGGGCACTATGTGCTGTGGTTAAAATGCCTGAACTACAACCAATTCAAGCCCAAAAGCTTCCCTGCTGTGAATAGTTTCTCATTTTATTACAGAAAGACTAAATTGCATCCTAACATTCTGTATCATGGAAAATATTAATGAAATACAGAAAATATGTACAATATATTTTTGCTGCTATATTGTAAGACCATTCACCTATGTACTGAAGCTAGTCTCTCTACATACCATGAAATGAAACAAGAAGCACCAGTAGCTCTGGCTCAAATTCCACATCTGGAACTGCTTAGTAATGTATATGTAAAAATTATCTTGATAGACAACACAATATAATCCCACTCAGACAGCATTACGCTCCTAAGTAATGTTGCTGGCTCAACTCAATAATTCTAACACTATCACTAGATATAGATTTTCCACTGTTATATTTGCCACATCTCTTAGTTACGCTTTTAGTCAAAGACTGGAGGCACTGATCACAAAGAAGGACACATGTAATGTAGGAAGTGCATCTTTCCGCAGATTAATTCCTCCTACTGGTTTATGAATAGCTGATGTCCCAGTATAACAGAGAAATCCAAGCAGCTGTAGCAATTAGACATGACAAGACATTTTCCACATACTGTTTTGTCTAATGAACTGTCAGACAGTGTAGTTTCCCTGACTTTTAATTACTGCACCACCCACAGTTAGGACAAGTTCACCTACCTCTTCTGTCTGAAACTTAATTCATCTTCTCAAACGCATCCTTATTAAAAGTGATGGGTCCCAGTTTTGCTAAACAGTGTAATGCAACAAAAAAGCAACGTTTTTGCAAGCAGTATCTTTTGGAGCAGCCATTCTTTTCCACTTAGAAATAACATCACTTTTCCTTCCTAATGGATCTAATTCTCTGCCTTCCCAAATCCATGAGAGTTTTCTCATCAAAAGTAAGTTCGGGCTTTATTTGACAAATGTCCCTTAGAATATCTTGGATAAATTAGTAGACTGAAAAGGAAAAAAAACCTTGATAGTGTCCTGTACCTAAGATTCCAAGGAAATTCTCCTTAATAATTTTGTTATATTTTAAAAGGTCTAATTTTAACTATTAAAAAAATAGATATTTCAATGTGACTATGGCTCAACATGCATTAGGGTTACAATCTGTCAAGTGGGGAAAATATAACTTTTTAGGTAAAATGTTATTTCATGGATTTGACATACAAACCTGTTTGCATTATACTTTTTCAGAAATATTTTCCTTATTATCTGTTCTGTATTTCCAATTTTATTAACAGGATTTTTGTCAAGATTAAAACCACAGGTTCTGTATTCTTTTTGCCATCTACAAAAGGTTTACATGATATGAAGGTTATTTTTATAGTGACTTTATAACACCTACAGTAAGAATATAAATTAATTTTGAAACAAGGCACCTGCACACGTAAACTATAAGCATAAACTCTATATTTCTTGTAACTAAGTACTCCAATAGACAGGAGACCAAAAAATTAATTCCAAAATAAAATCTTATTTCTGCTGGTCTCTCTTAGCATATACTATTGTTCTAGGACTAAACCACTTCACACTTAAATGATCTGTACACACTTGGTTACTCATAGCCACAGGTTAAGGGGAGTTCGGGAAAACTCTAACAAGGTCAGCTTCGCACACACTCACAAGTGAGATCGATTATTTTCCAGGATGGAAAGACCAGTGATTCTGAGACAAACTAAAGTGCAATTAAAATTATAAACAGGAAGATTAAGAGAGCATGAGGTGCTCTCTGCAAGAATATTTCAGGGCTGTGGAACCCCCTCCAGAAATTCTTTATAAAGAAACACCTGCATCACCTCAGACAAAAATGCCAAATGATGAGAGATATGACTATGTATGTGTGTTTTCAGATTAGTGGGAGGCTTCAACAGAGGTCGTATGAACATTTGTGGTTGGTCATGTAGAGGAAGAAGGTAAACAAAACCTTGGTATAGGGAGTCAAGAGGACCCCAGGAATTTCCACAGATAATGCAATGTGCTGAAGGAAATCAGGCTTTAGCCTGAGGATTTGTTCTTGCAGCTGCCTGAACCAACTCCTGTCATACAAATCAGTGAAAACATTAATATGTTCTTTTAGGACTATACCAAGTAATGCTTGCTCAGGAGGTCTGGCATAGGAAAGAAAAAAATATTTGGTGGCAGGAAGGCTCAGCAATAAGGCTTATCCTGCTTAATTGTTATATTTAAAGACTATTAGTACTGGAAGAAAATAAGACCATTTGAAAAACAGTGCTTAAAAATGCATAGTTTTGCATCTTCTATGAGGTGACCATTTTATATTTCTAATATAAAAATTAGAATGGAGATCACAACCGATATAAATTACCAGAGGTGCTCAGATGTTACCTTGTGTTCAAGGTGTAACTACTTCTTTCTACAGCTATTGACCTTCCAATGTTCCAGCAAAGCAAACACTACCCCATCTCATCTTGAGAAAGGAGGAGTTTCCTGCATTGCCTTCCTATCATTTGGGATCAGTGTGACTAACTACTGAGGACAAAAATCTAACATAAATATTGTTTTTAAAAGGGCACTAATCCTATGACATCGTATTTTATGAACCCGGAGAGGTTTTAGACAATATTATTCCGTATTTTAGTTTGGAAAAATATCCATTAAATTCTCAATAAAATAAAATTCAGAACACTTGAGTACCAAAATATGGTTATTGCTCAAGACAGACACTAGAAAAAGATGTAATGGGATTAAAAGATCTAAAATTATGTGTACTGGTTGAATGATCTTAGGTCTTCATTATATATCATATACTGTGTCGTGGTTTTGTTTAGTAGGGGGGGGCCTAAGGTGGTAGCTTCTGTAGGAAACTGCTAGAAGTTGCTCCCCTTTGTTCAGGGGACTTGGCCAAGCCTAGGGCGGACCCACTGCTGGCCAAGGCTGAGCCGATTGGTAGCAGAATGTCTCGTGATAACGCCTCTGCGATAACGTATTTAAGAATGGGAAAACAGAAAAAAAAAAGAGAGAGAGGAGAGAAGATGTGAAGCAGCTGAGCGGGGGGCAGAGAGGGGGAGGCGCGAGCCTCATGGGCCTTGCAGGCCTCACCCTCTGGCCTCTCGCCAGGCAGCCGACTGGGCCCAACTTGGTCCGGCCTGGCTGCAAGAAGTGGAGAGGAGATGAGATATGATATGAATAAGATGTAAAAAAGATCCTGAGAGACATCTACCAGCCTGTTGTGAGGAACGGCTGCAGACGCCAAGGTCAGTTCAGAAGGAGGGGGAGGAGTAATGCGGCTCCTGGCCAAGGTTCCCCTGCAGCCTGTGGTGATGACCATGGTGGAGAAGGTTGTCCCCCTGCAGCCCATGGAGGTCCACGGAGGAGCAGAGATCCACTTCGAGCCCATGGAGGACCCCGTACCGGGGGAGGTGGATGCCTGAAGGCAGCTGTGGCCTGTGGAGGGCCCGCTGGGACAGCTGTTCTGAAGGGACTGCACCCGTGGAAGAGATGACCCACACCAGAGCAGTTTCACGAAGGACTGTGGCGTATGGGTGGGACCCCACAACGGAGCAGGGGAGGAATGCGAGGAGTTCTTCCCCCAACCATGAAGCAGCGGCGTGAAACAACATGTGATGAACTGACTGCAACCCCCATTCCCTCTTCCCCACTGTGCCGCTCGGGAGGCGAAGGTAGTAGAGATAATGTTAAGCTTGGGAAGAGGGAGGGGTGGATGGAGGTTATCTTGTTCTCTGTCTCATTATCCTGCTGTTTGTAGTAATAAATGAATAGTTTTCCCCAAGTCGAGTCTGTTTTGCCTGTGACGGTAACTTTAAGGATTTTCTCCCTGTCCTTATCTCAAACCTCGAGCCGTTTTTCCTTATATTTTCTCTCCCTGTTCTCTCGGAGTGTGGGGGGGAGTTGAGAGAGAGACTGCGTAGTCTGGTCCGATCGGGGCTGAACTACGACATACTGAAACACGGAAACATTTGTTATAAGTTGTTGGTTATAAACCACATAGACAGTCGTGATCAGCAAAATTCTGTACAGCTGACAAAGAAAATTAATTCTGCAAACTATGTGGCAAACGGGGCTGTCAGCTACAGTAAATCTAGGCTAATCCCTCTGTAAAAACTCTTGAGACTATGTTACTTTTTGAGTCTTGCTCTATAACTGTACAGGTTCTGTACTGAGGTTCCATTGTGAATACAGAGAAAACTATGTCCTAAAAATAATGGTAATTTATGAAGCTATTAATTCAATTTTTGTAGCGATATCCATATAAACACAAAAATTCATACTTCATTAATTCTAGTGAAAGAAGAGACGATATAATTTAGAGTTTTGGGCAGATGGGTTATATTAGTAGGAAATTCCTTCTGATACTAAATTTCATGCTTTTATATCCCACGGAACTGAACAAAATTTTGCCCTGCACTGCTAGTAAGAACATCTCAAAAAATCTTGCATATCTTTAAGCAGAAAAGAGCTGCTATGTCTTTGCCAATCTAACAGTTTGGTCGGCTGGTTGGTTGTTTCACAGTAAAAGAAGACAAAGAAAAAAATCAGATCTATAGCTTTTCCAGCACATATTTAAACAGGATCAGGAACCATTTTAAAAAGACAAAAGAATGCCATCTTTTGGATTCCTGGAGCAGTTTTACAGTTATTCTTTATTAAAATTCTCAGGGTTTTTTTCTGAGAGGAAAAATATCTGAGAGGAAAAATATCTTTTTCTTGAATAATAAGAACTTTAGATTTGTGCCAAAGTGATCTGAAGAGAAGATATTTTATCTTTTTACTGAAGTTTGTCATATTTCACATCTTCGTAATTATATGTAAAAGGCAGAATGCACACCTAATATGCAGCACTGTTGCTAGTAAAAAAAAAAAACAAGCCTTGAGAATACAGGTTGCTTAATAACTCACAAATCTTGAAGGACTTGAATGCTGTGATTTATTTTACTGTCTCTTTATTTTCCATGGATTTGATGTTACATACAGATCTCACCATTTATCTCCCAATATTAAACAAACTGCAGGGGGGAGGAAAAGAACAGCAACAGAAAGGCTGTCTTTCTGGTTTAGAAGTATAACTCACTAACCCTGCATTAGAAATCATTAATTAATAGTCCTTTATTTTATATTCTTTGTTACAGCTCATTACTCACCTGTATCTTATTGCAGCCTTTCAATACTTAAAAGGGGCTTATAAGAAAGATGGGGACAGGCTTTTAAGCGCCTGCTGCAATAGAACAGGGGGTAACTGTTTTAAACTAAATAAGAGCAGATTTAGATTAGATATAAGGAAGAATTGTTTTACAATGAGGGTGATGAAACACTGGAATAGGTTGCCCAGAGAGGTGGTACATGCCCCATCCCTGGAAACATTCAAGGTCAGGTTGGATGAGGCTCTGAGCAACCTGATCTAGTTGGAGATGTCCAACTCTTGCTTTGCAAGAAGCAGACTAGATGACTTCAAGGTCCCTTCCAACCCAAACTGTTCTATGATTCTGTGATCTCCTTACGGGCATTTACCATAATAAAGGCATGGTTTCCATACCTAATATTTTGAATACTAATCATATTTTGCATACCTAATTAATGTTATACAGATGAGGGCTACTATACAAATAATATTACACATCCCTAAGTGCTTATTACAAGAACGTAAAGTTGTGTTATGTGGGAAATAAAACTGATAACTTGTTTGCATTTTCCCTCAAAAATATCAGTGCAAATTGTGCTATTTCGCCATCAAAGAAAGTCATTTAAGGAATTTCACAGCAGAACAGTAAAGGTCACAAGGTATTAAAATGTATATTGCTGAATCTGTTACATTAGTAAGTTACTTGAATGGTTGATCTGCCTAATTCTCCTATCTCTGTTTCTCTCTTTAAGACCTTAACTCAGTTCCTGTCATTAAGTCTTTGTTAATGAAGTGAGAAACCCATTGAACAAAGGTTTAAAGAACAGCAATAATCCTGAGTGAGATTTGACTACAAAGGGAAGGAGCAGATGAATTCTGTCAAACTCACCCTCAGAAATGGTGAGCCCTCACCAAAGCTGCATTTTCCTCTTCAAAAGAGGAACATATTCACATGTTTACAAACCTCAGGGAAGACTCCACTTGATGGCACACTTGATAGATATGAAGAGCAGTAGCAGAGGAGACTTGTGCCAGTCCAACAGGAAATGACCCACTTGCCCCCTTGAAAGCCTCCTGTGGAGCTGACCAGAGCAACCTGACCCACAGCGTGGGGCAGTGGCTGCTCTGCAGAAAATGACATAGTTGTGATTCACTGAGGAAAGCCTGCTATAGATCAAAAAAGCAAGTCTTGCCAGACCCCCTTCAGTTCCCACAAATCCGAGATTACTGCATGTTGGAGATGAGTAAAGGCAGACTCCATTAAGATAGTGTGGAGAAAAGAGATATCATCTGCATCCACAACAGATGTATAGTTTTTAACCTCCATATCATCACAGCACAATCTGTGCTCTTCCCTTAGACTACCAGAACTCATATGAGTATGAGCGACCCCTGGTCATAGTCTCCAAATTAAGCTACCGGGAAATAGTGCCATAAAGGAATAATAGAATGGTATACTAATTCAAATAAAGGACATGAATAAATGTAACTGTAAACAGTTTTAAAAATGCTTCCTTAAAAAATGAATCAGCTTTTAATTAACCAAGGCACTGACCCAGGCTTCAGTGAAAGCAATGGGCTGCCCTGCTCCCCTCACCCTACAGCAAGAGCAGTTGTTATTCAAGCACTTAAACTTTCAGTGATATTTCAGATCTTCAGGATGTCAGACATTCACATAGGACCACCAGATGTGACAGAACTAGGATACACCCTTACTCTTCTGCAGGCGGAGGCCAGGTAAGAGACCTGCAGTATGGCTTAGATACCAACCACTAACGTTGCTTAGATACCTATGGTAAGAGTATCAAATTCCCACCACCTTGGGAAGAAGCCTGTGAGATACAGTTGGCTGTGTTGTCATCTCAGATTGGATAAAGAAGCCAACTGATTCTGTTATTCAGTCCCTAGGAGAAAAAAAAAAACCAAAACCAAACAACAAATCCAACATGTATACAAATTGTGTAACAACCTTTGACAGTTTTCATTTCATGTTCTTTCCTAGACACGCATTTTCAAAGTAATTTTGTGCAGTACTTTGTAAGAACAGTGCACACAGTATTTGGTAGATTTAATTATTTATTGTATATAGATTGTACAAACTATATAATCACATATCATAGAAGTATAGAATTTTGTTTTATGGATAAATCAGTGTCATGGTTTAGCTGCAGTCAGTAATCAAGTACCACACAGCTGCTCAATCACCCTCCCCCTCCCCATGGGATGGGGTAGAGAATCAGGAAGAAAAGAAAACCCGTGGGTTGAGATAAAGGCAGTTTACAAGATAGCAAAAAAAAATTATAATTTTTATATATATATTAAAAGTAATTATCATAATACAAATAGAAAAAATAAGAAGAATAATAATTAAAAAAAAAACAAAACAAACAAACAAAAAAACAAAACCAAGGAATTATGCACAATTTCTCACTACTTGATGACCCAATGACCAATACAGCCTGTCCCTAGCAGCAATCACGGAATGAAAAAAAAAACCTGTAAATGACCCCAGAATAATTCCAAACAGCAAGAGAGAGAAAAACAAAAGAGGTAGCTCACCAGCTCACCTCCCACTTAAGTACAGAGTGTGATGTTTATGGCATGGAATACTTCTTTGGCCAGTTTGGGTCAATTATTCTGTCTGTATCCCTCCCAGCTTCCTGCACCTGCACATTAGTGAAACCTGGAAAGACAGACAGTGACTTCAGTCTCTTTAGGAAAACTAACAACATCAGTGTGTTTATCAACATTCTTCACACATAAAATCCAAAACACATCAGCTACTGACAGGAAAATTAACTCCATCCCTGCTGAAACCAGGACAATCAGTGTAACAATAGTTTATTTTACAGAGATTTTAAAGACTAAGGTTTCTGAAGAAGTTTGGGAGAAGGTTTTTCAGGAAATGCAGTGATTTCAAATTACATTTGACCAAAGGAAAGCAGCATTCTAAATCAGATTTAACTAATCCTTAAGTGAGGCTTGTTCAAAGTTTTGAGTGGAAACGAATCACAGCTGCAGTTAGAGGATGGGATCACAATGAATTCTTCTCAAAGCAAAAACTTAGATTTGGATTTATGCCATCTCCCCCTCTGAATGATGTTTTCCATGTGATTTCAGCCTTGCATGAAACAAGCAAAACAAACAAACAAAAAAAAAAACCCCTCAGGTCCTCTAGGAGTAGGTGAAAATCAGGAATTCTATTTGACATAGACTAAAATTTAAGAATATTGACAATGGAATCTGCAGATTAGTTTGGAATATCCAAGTTCCCTTTGTTCTAATTACAGGAAGGAACCACTTTTCTGACTAGAGGGGACTTCTGAGAATACTGTCCTCTGGTGTTCTACTCCTGGCTTGGGGAACCAAGTACATTGCTCAATACCATGTGTGATGCCTAGTGGCCGGAAAAAATCTTATTCTGTTTCAAATGACTGAGAATGGATATTTTTTTCCATTTATTTCATTTCA
This sequence comes from Chlamydotis macqueenii, assembly GCF_036417535.1. Lineage (NCBI taxonomy): Eukaryota > Metazoa > Chordata > Aves > Otidiformes > Otididae > Chlamydotis > Chlamydotis macqueenii. The sequence continues at coordinate 138,642,859 of NC_141556.1, forward strand.
ATACATTTAAATTATATTATTTGAAGTTATGTTTTTCTATAAGGCAAAGGGAAGATGCAGATAAAATCTACAATAATCTTGTTCCTATACAATTTCTCCTTAAAAAACTGCATGAAATAATAAATATAAAGTTGAAATTTAATATATATTTTTTGTCTTTATGTTGAAAGTCAAGGTCACATTAAGATGGAAAAACGTATAGAAAATGAGATAGAAACATTTTAAGAGTTTAAATTAACAAATTTAAAATTAGGCCAAGAACAAAAATAGATTGAGGCTCCTTCACCTATAGTATCTATATTTCAATTTGATATACTGGTTTTCATTCAGAAGTGTCCCAGAGAAATTCTGTGGAAACATCAGGAAGTAGGCAGAGTTTCCATGTCCCTTTAGTAATGAAGGACAGCCTTTGTCCTTCTGGTTTTTCTCTAGGTCATAATTTCTCAAATGGTTGGGGTGCTATGCTGCCCTTTAGGTTTACACTTAAGTCCATGGACACGTGGTTCTAATGAATTTTAATGAATCCTTAGGAATTTTTTAACATTAGTCAGTAGTTTCTAGTGGTAGCACATATTGTGTGTTAATAATAGACATTTTTCCATTTCCAAGCCAGTTATTGAACAGCATATGTTCTTCTTAAAACAACAGATTGGAAAAAATGTTACACTAACTGCTCTGAAAATAATAATTAAAAAGGTACATATCAATGTCAATAAAGCTGAGTAAAAGGTATTTACTTACTGAAGCAGGGCCTTACTTCAGTAGTGCACTGGTAGAGAATTTAAAATTAGGGAAGATGTCTTCTTACCTCTGTTCTGTTTCTTTTATAAAAAAGATGACAGAGTTTTTGGGACTACCTAGTTTTTGTTCTTTTACCAAGAATGAACTAGAAATAACTTGATGTGATGTTTCACGGCTACACCACTATTATCATCATCCATTTTTCCTGTATTCAGTAGACTCGTACATGAAGGACCTTTTGCTAACATTCGATGACAATGATGAACTGGATCACTAACAAAAGCCCTGTCAGCTGTGGGGAAGCCACATCCCGTGTGCTCTGGATCCCTGAGAGCCTCCAGGAGTAGGGCTGCTCTATAAGGGGGATGAGGCAGAAGCCAGAATGACTCAACCAACAGCAGGATAGAGCCCTCACAGAGAAGGGTCCAGCCCCACGGGGCCTGAGCAAGACAATAAGGACAGGGCTGCTGACAATTCAGGTTGTGCCAGCAGTTCAGTGACCTTCAGACAAATTCAGAGTAGCAGGTCAAGTCCATCCTCCGTCCAAGAAGTCCATCCAACAAGTCAGGAATATGGTGGGCAGACGTCGGTCGGGAGGCAGCAGCAGCACAGCCCAAGAAGGAAATGGAGGCCCAGCCTGAGCTGAAATAGGGCTCCTAGGACATAGGCAAAGAGTAGGGGAGGTCCCTGGGGAAACTAGTCAGGGCCATTAGGACCTTCTTACAGTGAGCAGCAGTCCATCCTTACTGTCTCCAGGCCCTGCACCACATGCTTTTTAACTCAGGCATTGCTCAGAGTGAAAGGACAGATGCAGCAGGTATAAATCAGTTGGTCTGCAGTGTAGAGAGCCAAGGACCATTATAATGATCTATTATTTCTACTACAGCAGCAGTTATAGACGAAGGCTCCACTGTTCTTGGCAGGGCAGAACAGAGCTCTTCCCACACATAGGTCATGGCTCTACTTCATAAGGAAGGTAAGGAAACAAGGACATAAAGGAGGAGAAAGATGGGTGAAACATGTATAATTCTGTGCAATGAACAGCACTCTCACACCAGCTCCTCTTTAAATAGTTAATGGGAATTGCTCAGTGTTTCTTTGCTTCCTCCCCTGCCTGAGGTTCATAAAGCCAACTGTAGGAGCTCTGAATTGTTGAAGGGAATCCAATTAACTCTAATTCTTCTCTTTTAACTTGACAATTTAAGTGGTTTCACTGTTTATAATGTGTATGTTTACATATACATGTTTATCTCTATGTACTGGTGATGTCTTTAAACAACTATACTGGGTTGTTTCTTTCAGGTGTTGGTTTGGGTTTTTTTTTGGTTTTTGGTTTGTTTTTTTGTTGCTGTTGTTGTTGTTGTTGTTTTCCGCTCAGTAGGCAGCCTTCTTGATTTCTAGTATGAGAAATCTTTTGGATCATACAATGTAACAGCTTTTCCAGAGTAGTCTTTTCATCCTTAAGTGCTAAGATCCTCAGTACAAGATATTTCCAAGTTAGTCAGGAAGTGGGGGAAAGCAGTGATAATCAATTACCAGGACAAAGTAAATGTTGCCTTCTGACCTCTTATTATAAGAACATAACTCACATCACCTACCTGATTTTTATGACTGACCCTTTCTTCTCTATACACAGTTCAATTAATTGGATATGACTATTTCAGAAGATTTTTGTATGTCTTCCTGTTTTCTTATGACAAGTTCTGGGTTCAATTAAATTAAAATGACGGCATTTGTCTTGTTCTGTTTCTTTTGCAATGTTTAATTAGGTTGAGAGAGAAATAATATCAGTCTGCACAAAAGGTATCTGCATGAAAAACATTGATACTTATCTAGATTCTGTCCCTGTGAAGATACAATTTTTGAATGGAAGCCTGCTATGAATTCTCTGCTTTCAATATGAGACAGATTGAAATTCATCCATGCTCAAAAAATTTTAGCCTATTCAAGTACTGGCAGCCAGACCCATTCTGATATAAATTAATAGTGACACTATTACTTTTTAGAACACACAGAATCAGTTTTGAAACGAACAGGGAACAATGAATCTATTAAATTATTAAGCTTTGTATATTATTAGACATAGGTATAGGTCACTTGTCTGGGACAACCAGAAATAACATTTTTTTTCCACCAAAGAAATGCCAGTATCATTCATCTATATGCAAATGCAGTGGGAAAAAAATGCATAGAGCAGACTAGGGACAAAATATAGGTGCAGTCTGTCACATACACACACAGCTGTAAATTTTTTTGGTTGCTTCATATGTAGATGTTAGGTTTGAGTGTAAGAAGGCATTCTATTCATCATCCTTTGGGGACTTCCAGAGGTAGCAGAGTGAGCAAATGTAATATTAGCTAAAGGACAAATTCATCTCAGTGGGAGTTGTAGCAGGGATATGCATCACAGATAAAGAACATGACATGTAAAGAACATACAAGATATATTGCTAAAATTAACTTTCATGTGACTTTTACAGTTTTCAGAATAAAAAAAAAGTGTTCATATGAATGCTCATGGATAATTAATAACACAGGTTGGAGGCATCATGCAGTGAATTGAAAGTTAAATTAAATTAGCCAAATTAAATTTGCAAATAGATTTTTAGAGATAGAGATTAAAGTACCTATTGCTAGCTAATATTAGTTAAAGTACAGCTAGTAAAATATATTGTTAATTAATTAATGTAACAGAATGAAACTTAAGACCTTTAAAACAATGGTATAACTGATTTTGACTTCAGAATAGTTAAGATTAATGCATACCCCTTCATGTAAGCCTCAATGAAATAAATACACAAATAAATAAATTTGCCATTATGTTGCCAAATCTTTGTCAAAATTCATCTGCATTAAGCAGCAGTTTATAACAAACTACTTTCTATATCAGAGGAGGCTTCTGTATTCAAAAATGGGCCAGTTACTGAAGTCATTGACAGTAACCACTTGTATTTCTTCACATTTCTTCTTCAGTGAGTGTGAAAATTTATTTCACTTCTCAGTGTTCTGGCCTCGAAATAAAAGTTTAAGGTGTAACCTTTTTACAGTCCTTTAAATATATTGTTTTCTCTTATGTGAAAGTTCTGCTATATGCCCCACAAAAAAAAAAAAAAAAGAGGGGAGAAAAAATCACCCTTTTCCACCTTGATTTTTTTTCTGCTAACACATATGTGGTTCTATGCTATGGCCAACATATTTTGTAATTTACATTCATATGGGTTTAACAGGCAAGAGGGACTAGCTCATTGGTAAACCCTGTCTCATTTACACATAAATTTATTGATCTGAGAGATCACTCAGCATATAAATTTAAAACAGAAATTTAACAGAAACCTCCCCCTTTGTGCTTAAGTAGCCATCTGAGGCCACACAGGAACAGTCATGGTGTGGTTACATCTCCTGTTATCCCAGTCTTGCAGAGGCCATCTTGTGTTGAATGGGTAATGCATTTGTCCCATTGTGATGGATTAAACAGATGACATCGGGCTGGGAGCCTGCAGAGGTTGCTTCACGAGACTAAACCTCTCACATTCTCATCCATGCCATAGGCAGCTCTGACAAAGGCTTAGAAGCACAAAGATTTAGGTGCTCATTTAGGATGTGAAGTTATTACCCGTCTCAGGAGAGAAATGCAGTAAGAATATAATACTTCCTAGAACAGCACCAGGTCAGCCAGCATGGCCTCGGGTATTACCGTGAAATCTTAACCTCAGTGAGTTTAGAAGGAATGCTTTCAATAATAAACTCAGATGCTGGGTTTGGTAGAGGAGACGATGCTGGTTTCCTCATCTTCAGACATCTTTTCCCCTTACACATAATCACATAAAGCAGATTGTGCTGTCAATTCGCGGCTCCCTTCCTCCCTCTAATACTGATCTCTGGTACTAGTAAAGGAGAAAGATAAATACTGATTTTCAAGAGGGTGGCTTGCCTCTTTCATACAGCCTGTCACTGTCCTTTCCAACATCCTTCACCATATGATCTGACACCAGCATGAAAATAGACTTGTCTGCTCCTGTGCATCAGACAGGGCATTAACACAGGCAGAGACTTTTAGGAGAAGAAAAGAAAAAAACACTGAGAAAAGGAATTATGAATGCCACAGACCTAGCAGAATCCATTCAGTCAGTCCGTTAATTTCTTGTCAAATCTCATCAGGGAAGAGATTAACCACTTCAAAAATCACAGTTGAAGAGTCTGAGTAACTATCACTCCCTTTCAAGAATCAAGGCACGACTATGGTCTTTGTATGTTGGAGAGGACTGTACGTATTGCCCATACAAATCTAGCTAATGACCCATCTAGTCCAGTATTCCTTCTCTCATAGTTCCCAGATATTCAGAGACAATCTCCTAATGCTGGTAATTTTTAAATAGAATGTCCATAAGATCTTTTTTTTTCCCTGAAAAATTTGTGTTTTTTCCAGGAAAAGAATCTTCCAAATGAGGTGCTGCAGAAGCTGCACTACCATCACTCCTTTCCAGCAGCTCTGCAAAAGCCTAGCATGGAAATAACAAGGTACAGTAGGTGGTTAGGAAATGATACTTATTCATGATAAGAGAAAGTCTGGACTTTCAAAATTTTTTTTCTTGAACAATTTGGAGGCAGCCAGTTGTTGCTGTGTACTTCCTTATGCCTTACTTTTAGTTTGCCTGGAGTTTAATAATTATTGTAGTCAGACCTACTGAACAGCACAAATAATTTTGTTTTATCCAGAAAACTTGTATTATGTCCAAACAAGTTCATGAAATAATTTTATTACTCAATGGACTCAGCTTCACATTACCAGCACCGATGAGACCAATGTTAACCCAAAGTCTTAAGAGGCAGGCAATGGAGATATGAGGGACAGGTGAAGTGTACCCAGACAACCTCACCAAGATCTATGATATAAACAAAGCCAATCAAAAACTTCTTAGCCTTCCCAACCCTAAATCAGGTGATCAGTAATCATTTAACACTATTTAGCCATCTGAAAATTAAAATTCTCTATAACCTCTCAGTACATGGTGCTATGCTGTTAATTGTCTTATCTTTGACAACAGCTAATATTTCATTCTCCAGAGGGAAAAAAACCCCTCCACTTCTCAACAGATTTATGTGTGCTTCTCTACATCTAGAGACGGAGAAGGGAATCATTGCTACGTTTAGAGGATGAACTTTAACTGTAATTGCGAACCCTAAGCAAAGTGGTGTTCGGCATGTTGAGTGCTATACAGGTGCCATGGCCTTTGTTAATGCCTGTGAAGGCAGGGGGTGAAACTCACAGCCTTTAAAAGCAAAGGGGCTATCCCAACAACCCCCACTTCCTTCCCTCACCTTTCTGTCCTGGATATACTCATGCAAACACAACCGCACAGAACACAAAAATTTTGCTTCAAAATAAATTATTTTCAAATTACATCAAACCTGATTCTAAAGTCCCTATTTGTGACTGCACCATCTCCCTCAATAAGATGTTTGATATTTAGTTGTATTGCTACTCCTATGCTGCTAGCAGACATCATCTTATTTCATGTTTAATTTTTCAGAACTTCAACTTCCAGCAATGCTATTTTGTTATATCTTTGTCAACAGACTTGAAAAAAACTCTAATAGCAGATATGTCACCTTTCAGCCTCCTTTTCTACAAATGGAAAAACTAAGCTACTTTGAATTCAAATAATGTTGTGAGCATCTTTTGAATTCTCATTGTATTTTAATGTTCTTCAAGACTGAGAATTAGACCTGGACAAAATGTTGCACAGAAAGGCAAGATAATTTCCTTCCTTATGCTCAAAATTACACTTATTTTAATCCCAGGTTTGAATAAATATTTTTGTTGCAACATTACAAAAATATTTTCTCAAAATTCTTTATATTACTCTCACTTTTAAAATACAGAAAAATTGCATCTTAATTTCACAATTGTGAAAGGTGCAATGGTGAATGTGCAACCATTAATAGCATTTTTACAACACCCTACATACTGACTTTTTTGGTTTTTTATTCTAAAAAATTACAATACATGATCCAACCACACTGAATGAATGTACACACACTGAAATACAGACATTAATATAGGAATACATGTTGTACAGTTCTTCATTTGTATTTTAAAATGTCACTGCAGGATATAGAGATTAAAAAACATAACACGTGATCTGATCATTTTAAAGACTCTCTCTGGAATATAGACTCCACTTTTAAAGACTGCGAGAAATACGAGTCCATTTTCTGTCCAGGTCAGAGAACAGCTACCTATTACCTTTAACTCCAATACCTCCTTAATTCCTGCTGGACTGGCTGACAGATGACATAAATGTAGCCTTCTGTTCTGATATCTTTGGGACTTTTTGAAAGTCAAAGTTCTTCAGAGAAAGCATCTTCTATAATTATATATCTATGGGTATTTTCACAGATACAAATAACAGAATTAATATATCTGAAGAGCAAGATTTATCTTCCCTAATTTAGTATTCTAAGAGTTGGTTATATAGTTCAGATCTACCTTATCTAAATCGACTGGTTAGTGCATAGCACCCAAACGACAAGCATACATCTAGTTTACTCATTCACACCATCTGATTCTATTACTGTTACCTCTTAGAAGTTTCACCTCTCACAGTGCCCAAAGGAGAGGACTAGTTGCCTTGTTTTGAGGTAGCTAGTATTTCAGTGTACACACCTGTAAAAGACTGTGTCAAATATTTGTCTCAACATTGTCGAAACATCAAACCACCTCCCGAACAATGGAACTTCAGTTAAACCATAGGACTAGAGTCTTCCTGTTATCTCGCAAGCCAATTCCCGTTATCTTGCAAGCCAACTCCTGTTGTCCTGCGAACCTGAATGCAGAGCTGATTCTGAGAAATTTAGCCCAAACCCAAGGCCAGAAGAAAAAAACAGAGGGGGCCAGATACGGTAATGGGCATGCATATCACTGCCAGGCGAGGGGTGCAGCTAGGCAAACCAGCTCTTGGAATACAATGAATATGCAATGAAACGAACAATAAAAGGACAAAAACAACCAACATAAAAAAGGGGAACAAACATCAAGGAAACAACACATCGATGGAAATAAACATCGACGGAATCAACATCAGACGGAACGTTCCCCCACCGAGTGAACTGCACTGTCGGGACGCTGCAGCTCCGTGGTGGTAGCTATTGCAACTGAAACTCTTTTATTTTCTCTCTCTTTCCTTTCTTTCTCTCTTTTCTCTTGCATTTGTGAACTTCTTCTTGGGTAAATAAAGTTACCTGGCGCTTGACTCCGTTTTGAGTCTTAATTCTGTTCCCAAGAATACGAGCAAAACCACGCTCCAGTGTGTGAGAGGTTGGTCCAGCCGCGCCTAGCCTCCCAGGCTTGTCTGAGGTCAGCTAGAATGCAAGGGGGCCTTTCTCTCATCCAAAATTGGAATGTGACAACACCCCCGTACCACTTTCCTAGGATGTAAGGGTAAGTGAAATAGGGGTGCAGACAGCTGCGTTCTGCAAACAGCTGTTTCTGCTGAGAGGGTCACCACTTGCCAGCTGTTCCCCAGCTGTTGAACACACTCTTTTGCCAGTTTGCTGATAATACTCCTTTGCATAGTTCAGGTAAAACAAGTTGGATTGCTGGGATGAGCTCTTTTAAATGTCTAATCTTATTTTGAGTGAAACATTTGAGATCCCCAGGGTTGAGGAAAATAAGCTAGTTTAACTTAGGCTGTTTAAAAAGTAAACCCTGAATAGCTCAGCACATTTTGACTGAAAAGGGGCGCATAAGCAGCACAGCTAGGTGATCCATCACTGTTATATTCCCATTTTAGTTCCAAATGTGAGAGAATAAAGACTGAGGTAACTTATTGCTGGCACTACAGAAACATTGGTAATGCACCTCACACCTGTGAACTCCTCATCTCCCTGGTCTTACAGAGGTCAAACATTTATTGGAGCACTCAGGTGCAGATCTGACACTCACAGCAGTTCAGTGTTTATTTACTATTAACCAGGTCAAGAATTTGGTCCTTCTTTTATTACCTCCTTGCTGTAAATCCCTGGCCTTTATAAACCTCATCAGAATTAAGGAAGTCTGGCGTCATGTGGGTTTGTATCTCTCATCTGGATTCTCTGGTGTCTTACACATTTCAAGTGCCAATCAAGCTATTCCCAACCCCTCCCTCACACGTGGACCCTCAAGTGTCAGATTAGACACTCCCCTCTAGAGATGGCACCAGTAAGGTCTCCCTTTCCTCCTCCAGAGACCTTTTCCACAATGCATATGTCTGAGGCATCTGAGGCTGTCACATTAGGATGAGAGGAATAGCCTCCTCTGTCAGGGGAGGTTTAGATTGGATACTAGGAAAAATTTCTTTACTGAAAGAGTGGTCAGACACTGGAACAGGCTGCTAAAGAAGTGGTGGAATCACCATCCCTGGAGGTGTTAAAAAAAGGTGTAGACACGGCACTTAAGGACATGGTTTAGTGGACATGGTGGTATTATCTTGACAGTTGGACTGATGATCTTCAAGGTCTCTTTCAACCTTAAAGATTCTATGATTCTGTGATTCTATGATTCTGTGATTCCATGATTCTGTGATTCTATCCTGTTGCCTATTTGTTCAAAGAGCTTTGGGGTGTGATAGGTGTGGATACACTTACATATCTAAATACTCCCAAAAGAATGATTATATATGTTTTGTTTTCTTATGAAAGTCCTGACACATGAACACAAAACTAATACAATCCACTAAAAGGAAGAATTTAAGTTGTTTTCATGAAAGTGCTAAAAAAAGTACATGATACTTTGAACTAGCCACAAGTATGATACAAGCTTCTGCCTTTGTAATGACTTATATTTTATTTAAAAAAAAAAGCATTAATCTTTAATCTAGATGGGGTTTTTCAGAGGTTTTTTTTTTTATCTTATTGTGTGTGTAGCACTTCTTGCAAAAGATTAGTGTGTACTTTGCATTGAAATATTCTGTACAGATCACCAATATTATCCAAAATATCTCTGGGGAAATACTACAAATTATGAAAGGACTGAAAGCATTTTTTAGTTTACATTAACTTTCATTTAAACTGTAATCTTTTAATGATGTTATACCATAAAAGCTTTTCGCTTCATAGAATCCATGAAAGACAATACTGTAAGAGATTCATTATAAACAAACAAGTGTGTGACTCCATCATTTGCAGCAATATGCAGTATGTCTCCACTAGTTCTCACCAAGAAATGAATAGTGCTCCTAAAGTGACTATTTTTGCTCATTGGTTCTACAGAAAATCTAGAAGACTAGGTTAAGTATATACATCTAAAATTAGATGAGAGCATCCTCAGCCACAGAGTCCTGAAAAACAATCACTTCTGTGCATAGGCAAGGCTTTAACAGAAAGGTAATCTCTGAAGAAGTTCTTTAGTCTGAAATTGATGATCAACTCTTAAAATCCTTGCCTGATTTTATGTTTATGTGTGCTTGTAATGTAGACTAATGAGTACAACAACGGATACGTCTGTTCTGCCAAAACAGGTAGTGAGCCTGGACACAGGAGCTCTGATAATCCACCGTGCTAGTTCTTAACCCCTTCGCTGCTTCAGGTGGCTCTGGTTAGCCCTCCCAAAGACAATCCCTGTTTATGGTTCTGGAAATAATTCACCCTGGGGACTGATCCCAAAACCCAGTATGGAAGAAGCAAGAGAGAGAAGCAGAGTTCTAACAGGGTTTTTTTTTTGCATGAACCAGCAGAGTTTAGACCTAGGTGCCCTTCTGTCACACTGGACCTCATGCAATAGCACCCCTCTATTTCATTATATAGTAATATCACTGCTATGTATTTTTGCATTGCATCAGAAACTTTGAACTAAAAAAAAAACTCACAAAAAAAAAAAAAAAAACCAGTCCAACGAGAGGGAGATCCCAGAAGGAAAATCAGAAATAACTGCAAGGCAATTTAGCATGAGAGAGGCTAGCTGTCAGCAAAGTGCACACAAGCTTGTCTGTAACTCTTGGCTTCTAAGCTAGGGATATTTTACTGGTGCTGATTTGTTTCTCAGCATTGATGCAGACACTGGAAATGTGCCTGATAACAGTGGTAAGGATGGAGATCTCCACCAGCTCTACCCCAGTGCACAGGAGGCAAAGGTCTGTTGGATGGAGGAGCCCTGCCTCAGGGCCAAGTCTGGATGTCTTCTCTGCCTCCCCCAACTCCAGTGCCTGCCAGAGTTTTCCCCAGCAACATCTGCTCTCTAGAGATGTTCCCATCTTTGGGGGAGGCACAACTTTCCTCACTGATCTTATATTATATAACCTGATTATTCCCTCTTGGACCTTTGCATCTGCTTATTTTCCAAAGAACAGATATTTCTCTCAAGACCTGTGAAGAAGAAATCCTCAATTTTCCTCTATTTTCTGTGCAATGAGGGAAGATCTTGTCTACAGTGCCTCTGAGAAAAACCCTCAGGCCTATGGAGGATTTGCCGATCTCTCTTGATCCTTTTCATGGTGCAGATACATTTAGATATTCAATATTCTTTTCTTTGCTGGCAACAGAGGGAAAGTAAATTGTACCAAACTGGGAAAAATGAGAATTGTTATTCCATTCATGCTCTGATTCTACTCGTTAGGAAAATTCATATCTGTGCAACAGATCTCACAGTCTTCAAATTAAATTTGCTTAAAATCTAAGGTTCTTTGGTTTTTTTTTTTAATATTTAGGGTGGAGTTCTTAGTCTCAAAACTTTCTCTAGCCTACAATCATGTATTATAATCGAGATGTCAAATGTTTTCCTACAAGCTGCGGTAATTTGGGAAATCTTTCTATGCACCATTTGTGGTCTCCAGCTGATATCACACTATTAAATTGATATAGGAAATTATAGTGTACAGATGTGACTTTTGATGCCATGATACATGCTTTTCCTTTCCACAGCAGGCCAGCTCACATGGATTTCTGTGCCTAGGCAGTGAGCTACAGGGTCCTGACTTCACAGAAGGGTGTCAAATGTGAGCTGTGCACTTGGGGGGAACCCAGAGCTAGAAGCCGTGCTAGCACTGTGCTCAGATTCGAGAGATTTACAGCATATGAGATCCCATAAAATTTAATGCTAACACAACCATCTGGAGAGCATCCAGTCTGGGAGGGAGCTCTCCTGGAGCTATCTGAATGACACAAGCCAGAATCAAACTGTACATACCAATTTTGACAGAATTTGGGGTTTGTTGTTTAGTGTTTTGTTTTGTTTTGTTTTGTTTTTTTTACTTTATCATGTATTATTAACACACTGCACACTGTCTAAATAATGCCTTTAACTATCCTTAATACACTGAAAAAAAATGAAAGATCCTTTAGCAAAGGGAAGACTGAGAACCACTTCACAGAGGTATGAACACCAGGGCAGAACATGAGCTATTTAAGCTAAACTGTAACATAGGTACAACAAATGGAGAGGTAACAGAGAGAAAGCTTTCACACAGAAATGATACGGAAAAAACATATGCCAATTTTAAGGTGATGCCAATGAATTTACAAAAAAGCCTGTAGGACTTGGGGACCTAGTCAGGTTCCTAGTCACATTTCTACATAAACTCACTGAGGAGTGGAACTGTTTATTTATGTTTTTGAACAGCTAATTGTTCTTTTGCCTCCTTTGAAGAAAGAAAGTGGAGTTGGGGATTCTTTCGTGGGGACTTACAAACTAATCACTTCACTAGTAACCGTTTCTGCCCTCCAGTATAGCACATATCCCTTCTCTTGACTGGAATGATGAGTTGGTTGGGAAAGACAAAACTGATCTATTTTTCTAAAGCAAGCTATTCCTTTTTACGTTTTTCAATATTTGAAAACTTTCAGTTGTTCTATAAAGTGACTGGAAAGTATAGCAGAACTCATAAATCTTTTTTTTTTTTTTTTAATTCCCAAAATATCTGAAACACATGTGTTTCCACCAGGTCTAGTAAACTTACTGGAGACTAGTAAGAAAAGATTCTCATGAGTGTGCCTGGCCCCGCTCCACAGTGCACAGGCAGAAGGAGGAGAGCGAGAGAGGCCATACTTTCACCCATCCCTGCAGCGCTGGGGTAGAAGCGTGCAGGATAAAGCATTTGTTTCATGTAGGCACTAGAGGAAGACAAGGAGACCATACAAGCATAGCTAAATAACTTGTCTTTGAAAACAGTATGCAGCTTAGCAGAGCCTTCAAATACTCCATGTGAGAAACACGGGTGTTGCAAAACTTTCTAACATATCAACTGGCAGAATCTGGCCCACAGCCGGGAGCTTAAGTGTATTCAAAGTATCCTATATAAATACACATTTTTGGGACAATTTCCATTCATGTAATACTTGTGAACCATAATGTACTGTAACCTAGAAGTTCACAGGTTGCAAATTTTATCAGCAGAAAACTGGAAAAGTTTGCAATATTTTTTTTGTCTTTAAATCCTTTCACTCCTGTATATCACCATATTTACAGAGCACAATACTCATTTCTAAGCAGTATTTGCTTATTTAAGACCAGCTGCTTCCTGACTCAAAATGCCATTTAAACAAGTAATCCTAGCTCTCTGACAGTCTTACTATTTGCCCTTTAAGTAAACTTTTTTTTTCCCTCTTTCTGGTATGTGAGCACTTGCACTCTCACCTGCAGTTCAGATCAGCTCCCCGTACTACAGAAGGCTACTACTCTGCTGTAACGGATGTGATTGTAAAAAACTGTAGCTTCTGTTAGCAGTAATGGTCCTATTCACACCCCCAATCAACCCCGAAATTGATATTCTTCATCTGATCTGCATAGGTCATCTGGCAGGTCACTGCCTGTGTTACATTATACCAGTGTTTTTCCACTAACCCAGTTAACAAGGTTAACTAGAAACGTGACAGGCAGAAGAGAGAAGCTGGACACATGGCACATATTATTTGGTTTAGAAACTAGTGAAGGTTTCTCTGTGGCAAGAACATAAGAATAAATTATTTCTGACTCAGTCAAAATAATTTCATTTTTTGGGTTCTTTCTGAAATGTCAAAGTTCTTGAAAAATCCAGTCATGTTCCTCTCTACCCTCTCCACTACAGCAAAATCTTCCTGAAACACACTGTTTGCCTGAAAGCAAAAGAAAAAAAAAAAAAACAAAAAGGCAAAAAGCTATTTCACTTGCTGGCAAAACTTGAGAGAAGAGTTTTATAAATTTAACTGCCAATATACCATCTGTCTCTGCTGCTCCTTTGAGCCTAGTTCTTCTAATTGTGTCTTTAACAGATGACAAAAACCCTACATTCCTCTTGGGCACTGTAAAATAATAACAATTAAAACATGAATAATAATAATAAGGAAGCACACATGGTGCATTAAGTCTGCAGTCTGAATAGGCTGCTTATTCTGCAGGCAGTCTGTGCATATTTAGACTTGAGAGATAACTAACAGGCGCTCCATCCGATGCCTGGAGCTGTGGCCACCAGCCTTCGGAGGGCAACTTTACTCAGTAAGTGATACACTGCAGCAAACTATGATGTTCTGCATCACTTTATGCTTTTTAGTTACTACTGACAATAAGCAATTTTAATGGATGGACCTCCAGCCAGCGGGCGGAGCAAGCTGCATTTTAGACATGAAACTTGTTTGAGGGTAGCTGCCCTTTTTTCCACTTGTTATGGTCGGTGCCTCAAAAGCCAAAGTGAAAAATCAGTTTGTTTCAGTGCTTAGCTGAGTTCCAGTTAATTTTTCGCAGCTCTGCTAGTTTAAAGCTCCGTGTTATTTCACACACTTGGCAATGGTTGTATCAGCCTTATGTAACAGATCTGGGAAAAATCTTCTGGGAAAAATTTCATGTCATTTTTCCCAGCTGTAAAATGTTCTGAGGGAACTGGGGTCACGAACTCAAAAGATCTCCAGGTGATCTTTGAGTCTTTAGGATAATTGGTACATCATATAAATAAGAATAAGCCTTAGGCTTTTTTAACACTGGCAGGCTGGTCCAACTTAGTTAGGCTGTTGCTCAGAGTTAGAGACCTGCTCCTCCAGTTCATCCAACAAGCCCTATATTTGGGCTGCGGGTGTAGCTAAGGACTGAATTGTGTCCAGTGTTCAGGCCTACAGCAGCAGAACATGAGGGTTAAACTTCACCAGTGCCAGGGCACAGGACACTCATAGAGTTTTTTCTGAAGACTCTTCTGAACCTTTAGAGGCTTTTGTTTCTTAACTTGTTTTTTTTTTAAGTTTGACCCTTTCAGAGTGTCCAGGAAGAACTTTTCAGGGGAAAGGTTAAAACTTGCATGCAAGCTGCTGGAATTGTGGATAAGAATACCCATAACTTAGTATTAACTTCATGCAAAAACCCATATGTTCATAAATTCAGTCTATTATTAATATTTTCCATTTTGGCCACAGCTGCTCAGTGAATATGCTGGCTGTTTTTCTTCTCCCTGGTGCAACAGTGGCTGTGGCCCAAAAGGCATTTTGACATTTTAGCACTGAACACTGCTTTCAGCAAAATTACCCTCCCACAATATGGAGTTCCCTTCTCTTTTTTATGTGAAATTTGAAGCATGACTGTGAAATGCTTAGTTTTCTGCAAAACTGAAGATACTAATTTTCCGAACTTTCCTGATCCCTAGTTTCTATTCAGTCCTGGAGTAAGGATCACAGATGAAAAGAATTTTAAAAAATACTTGTATATGTAGCTGCATGTCCATCTGATGTCTTTTTCTGGCTAATTGAGATGTAAGCAGCCATGAAGTTAGAAACAACTATTTAAAAAATCCAATATTGATGGAGGAAATGAGATCAAATGCAACTCTGAAAATGCCTCTGGATTACTGACACCCAGAATTTTCTCAGCTGGCATTAAAATAATGAACATTCAGGCAAAGTGGTCAAATGTCTTTTGCTCATGCTTTTTATTTTTCATGCTGACTGTAATCTAATAGTGGAGTGAAGCCCGGATAGATGACGATTATCTGCTTTCCAAGCCTACTCAGCAACTTTTCTCTGTTGCCTGAAGCTACTGACTTCTAAGTGAGTTTAAAACACTGGAAAATGCATTTTGTGTAAGAAGACCACTACTTTTTTACATTTATTAGAACTTATCAAATATGTTGCAACAAAATGCAACAGTTATCATAAGTTTTTTGACAATTTATTTTCAGTGATATCATATCATGATTTTTAGTGTAGATTCCCTTATTTGATAATCAAGTGAAATTTGCAGTATGAACAAAGTTAAACAGAGAAACATACAATTTGCTTATAGACTTGTTCACGACGCAAATTTCTGTTGACACATTCGTAAAGCACTAAGAGCTACATACTAAAATGTATTTCATTTAGATCCAGGATTTGCCATGAATAATAATCTTCCATAGTTCTAATCTTAACGATTTCTTCTACTACATAAAAATGACTTGGTCTGTATCTGCACCTCTCTGTATTATGTAAAGCAACTTCGCATTTAGCAGAAATATTTAACAACCTTTTTTGTTAAATGATCATAATGCAATAACTACTTGTTTAATCAATTTCACATGAGCTGTAGGCAGGTTTCTGATGAATGTTGTACTAGGACACTGGCTTTCAGGATAACTTTCGATCTGCAGTTTTTAATGTCTCTACTTTATTTGGTGAAGAAAGCATATGCCTGCTTGCAGGCAATTTAACAACTAAATTTGCCATAAAAGCCTATGTAGAAGCAGACTTAGAAAATCTTTGGAAATCATGGAACACTGCTAGCATGGTACCTGTATTAGAGTGTCTAAGAGCCCACTTCCTTCACTGTGATAAAGTTGCAATAAAATATAATGTGTCTGACATGTCAACATTTATCTTCCTCTCTTCAAGGAAGTGAAGTGAGGTTCATTTCAGTCAAACAAATGGTTTAGTTGACAATATTCCTCGCCTCATTTGGGCCATAAAAGAAGTGGCTGCCACATGCTAGCAGTAAAGAATAACTGCCTGGTAAAAACAAAAAGTAAAGAGCCCAAATAGCTTCTTCCAGGAGCCTTCACCAGTGGCTGGCCTAGGCAGGTAATAAGAATTTATAATAATAAGCCAGGCATCCAATGGACCAGTGAGGACAATCAATTTTATCATGTGCTCCAAGCCTGTGTGTTGACTGGAGGAAACAAGTCTTACTGAAGAAAATCAGCTAATAGAAACAAACGGAAATGTAGATCCCCAGTTATTCACTGAGGGAAGCAAAGCTAGAATGTTAAGAGCATAGCGACCATTAATTTTAAGGCAAGTCACAGAGTCACTGTAATGGGAAAAAAAAAAAAAAGGAGGCATTCTCTGATCTTGGGAATTAAAGCCAGTCTAGAAGGACCAGCAGTAAGAATATTATATAAACAAAATGTTCCAGAAGTCAGCTCTGGAATAGATCTATAAAACCTTGGCCATACAAACAATTGAGCTAAATTAAGGGATGCTCTCTAAGGGCTCACAGGAGGGGAGCCCCCACCAGCACCCATCACGTGTGTTTTGTTCTACCCAGGCAGCACCAGGGTGAGAGATAACCATCATAGGGCTAAATTGATCTTGACTATTTAAAGACTAGTTCAGCTGAAGTTAGGCTGTTAAACAACAAATGCTATCAAAATAAATAAATCTTTAATTTCTGTTTGTTTCTGGAGGGTTGATTTTTTTTTTTTACCTGTGTGTACTACTTTGAATTTTTGTTTGATTGTGTTATATCTCCCTGATCTGTGCACCTAATCTATGTTCTGTAATAATGAAAATACAATTTCAAATGATTGTATAGTATTGTATCTTTCTTTGAGTCCTTTACTGCAGATTATATTCTTCCCAAAATTGATCTAATGTCTCAAGCTGGTAAGAAACTATCTGAACCTTCACTTTCATCCTTTTTCCAACTGTTTCACTAACCAGAATGAATACACAAATGGATTGCAGAAGTCCTCTAGGCTATTTGCCTATTGTTTTCATAATCTTATTTTTAAAGGTCAAAACATCCTGAAATGCAACAGAGGTGAATGCATGAGGGAAATGAAATATTCTTAATATTCCTCAAAGGTTGGAAGGGGTGTACTTTTTTTTCATCTGGAGAGAACAAATTTTGAGACCTAGTGTCATGAGCAGATATTAAACTGAACCTTTAATGCCAGCCAGTCAAATTGCTATGGCATCTGCCTTGTTTACCAGTCCCTCCCCGATAAGAGCTGGCTGCTGAAAGATCCTTTTCCTCTCTAATAACACTGAGGAAATCCCCCTCTACCCAGAGCCTGCCATGCTGGCAGCATCCTCTGTTGAGATGAGACCAGCTGAGGAGCAGAGGTGCACAGCACAATTTGGGCAGCTGCCCATGACAGGCCATCGCTCAATGGCCTGACTTCGCCCCAGCTGACTTTTATGAGAAGAGGAAAAGACTCAGCAGGAGAAAATAGACAAATGAGAGAATGAGAGGTCAAATATTTATGGCAGAGCTGTGAGACAAGAGATCTGAAATTCCAGGACAAATCGTAACAAGGTGGTAGGGAAAACAAAATACAGAGTAAAGTATAAACACAAAACAATTCACTGTAGATTGCCATTCAAGATGGTAACAAATAATATTATTTACCATGCTAATAATTCATGGATAGAGGTTACCATCACTTCAGACTTTTGCATCCAGTTACAGAAATAGTCTTTAAAACTTCCAGGAATCTAGATTCCAGGCCACCATACAGGCTCTTGCCAAGTACTTCATATAGGATTTCAAAAGGAAATGGATCAGAGATTTATAAACATTTTATTCCAAAAGGAAAAAAAAAAAAAAGTATTAATTAAGATTTGTTATGTCTGGGAACATTTCTAGGTAAGAGGTGAAGTTAATCTTTAGTTTTAGTTCACATGAATTAGAAGGTAAATAGATATATGATGCATAAAAGCTGGATGCATCCTTTGTTTTAGTTGCCATACAAAATTTCAATCACATTTTTAAAGTATTTTTAAAAGAATAAAGCTATAAATTGTCTTTACTAGTATAAAAGAATTTCATATTTGAAAGCAAAAAGTTCTCTACTGGTTTTCAATCCAAAGAAACAAAAGTAAATTCATATTTAACAAATCAAAGATTGAACTCTGGGAAAAAGAAAAAAAAACACAATTGTATTAAAAGTTTTATATCTGTGAATATACATTTAAAAATCTATAAAATAAAATAACTCTAGTTTTTACAGCTATGATTTCATCTTTTGGTATATAATCTAGACCTACATCTAGCAATCAAGCTTCACGATCATCATTGTGCAACAGAAAATGTAGGAAAAGGCAACCCCAGACTCAGAAATCTTGTCACTAAGTAGGACTTAACTGGATGAGGATCTCACACAAATCCAGCCCAATGGGCACCAACTGTTGAACAATTCCAATCTTAATATTTAGTTTGTCTGGAGAAATCACTAGATTTCAGGTCATTGGCTTTACTAAAGAAACTTTTTTCCTCTAAATGAACTGAGGATAACAAAACTAAGCTATCACTGGAAAGCAAAAAAAAAAAAAAAAGAAAATGTCTATTTTTATTTACAGGAGGTTTAAGTCCTCCTCTAAAGCACTTGGGCACTCCAGTAGGATGGAAAGATTTGGATGGAAATGCTACTCAAGGCTGGTGGGACCTTCTGTCAGTCTAAGTGTGAATCTTCCTCAGACAAATGCTACCCAGGAAATTCTCTCCTCTTCTCTCCACATCAGAAGTGTCAAGGTGATTTGTGCCACCTCTACAAAAGTGAAGACAAACTTTCCTGACCAATGCAGACTGAATTATGTCAGACACACTCTGGAGTGATTTTGACTTATCTGTATTCTGTCCTCATTCTTGAAGTTGAAAGAAAAATCTAAGTGCAATCGTTAGCAGTTTTGCTTCATTAGCAACACTTGGAGAAATCTAAACTGACCTTTACACACAAAATGTTTTTCATAAAGGACAGCAAACAGCCCTGTTTTTAACAGCTGAGTTAGGGCTTGAAGAGTTTCTGGTTGACTCTGATATTATTGGTATTAACTAAAAAAAAAAAAAACAACAAAAAACATAATCTGATAATTGATTTCTTTGAGGGGTGGCATTTCTCTGAAATTCCTTCTTGGGGAACAATTCCAGATTTTGCAAGGAACTATGCAGGTGATTTAATTAAGTTAAAATTCATTTAGCTCTCTTTCAGGAAAAATATGTTCCGTAGTGCTGCTTTTTATAAAATTTATTAGATAGATAGTTTCCTGAAATGGAATAGAGGATGATGAAAGAACCAAGACACTGCAAAATGGAATCAGAGTATGGATTATTTTAAAATAATCATGTGACTCTTGCAAGTTTTTACACTGCTTGGCTAAAAATACTGCTAAATACTAACAGCTCATTTCAGGTAAAGCATTCAATACTCAATGGTCACAGAGAAAAAAATTATAGTTTGATATTTAAAGAGATAAGTGTTGAAACACACACACACACTACTTTCCAAGCCAAAATCAACATAGCTATTTGTCTCCTTCCATTTCAATCACCAATCTCTGCTTTTTACTGACTGAAATAAATTTTTTTTGTAGAACTCATGATTTTGTACATTAGTTTTAAAGGCAATATCATATTCTGTCTTTCCAGTACTGCAGCTATGTCTGCACTAGCAAACTGAGTAATTTGAGTAAAGAGCTCATATTTGAGTCTCTGACTCAATCAACTACTGATAGAATAGTCCTGGCAGACTCTTAAATTAAACAAATATTACTCTCCCAAACAACTTCTGTACAAGGTTCAGGAATGAGCCCATGCAAGGGATCATTCCCAATAATTATTTTGCCTGCCACCGCTCTGTTTTAGAGGCTAACAGAGTTTAATTGTATGGACACAGACCATTTCACACCAGCTGACCTTGCTGCCAGAGACCAGGTTTCAGTCTGTTTAGCTTACTGGTTATACTAGCAAACTTGTTAGACTACATTGGTGAAAAGATTAATATTGCCACTTGAGTTACTACTGGCTGAAGATACAAAAGAACACGTAAGAATGCCTTTCTTCAAAACCCATTTTCTTTTTGGCATACTGGTGACAGACCCAACCTTGTCACACCCTTACAATAAGTCTTGGTGAAATGATGGTGTCTCTGCTGTTTGCCTTAGGAAGAAAAATCTTTTAGAAAAGCAAGGAAAACTGAAAAGCCATAGAAAAAAAAAGAAGTCCGTGTAGTCCAAAGCAGCAACATTTTAACATACTCTGGATTTTTAAACCTGATGGGTGAATTAACAGAAGTCTTCCAAAAGTGAAAATGTTCCCTTCACATCTGTCATTCACAGTGACAGATCCTACCCTACATCTGGAAAAAGCTCAGGAGAAAATTCACAGTACATGTGGTGGTGGATGCCTTGAAAGCTTGTTTACCCCAATCCCTGTGTCCCACCAAAATTGCCCTACAGTGCCCAGGATCTCACTGGGAGCAGGACAGCCTGTGTGGGTCTCGGCAGAAACTCTCATCAGCCCAGGTTTCGACTGTACTTCATACTATGGTCCAGATGGACGTACAGCTTTTAATTCCTTTCTTGAAAGAAGGATTATGTACGCAGCTTTCTTCCACTTATACATAGAAAGGGACCTTCTCCATCTGGGTAAAGGCTTTCTAGAGCCATTTTATGCTGCTCAGCACTTTCCCTCACTTTGAATAGAAGTAACTAGTAAATAAAAAAGCAGTAAAGTATTCACTGCTTCCGTAACTGCTGAGAAGCATCAACTACTACTAGCTAATACCTCCCATTCTGATACTTACCTTTGTTTACCTACACCGAGGGGAAACACCTCGTTTCCAGAAAGAATCTTGCAAAAGTTAACAATAAAGGTTAAGTTATGAATGAGACTGCATTTCACCAATAAAATTTTGCAGTCTAAACATCTCATACAGTTTTCTGCAATTAATTATAAGGGCAGGTAAACACTCAGCTATGTATTTTTCTATGTGTATATAAGTTTATATGCATACATACATCTATAAAGCTTCTCATGCACATACCATATATACACATGTAAGTATACATGTATCATATACACATGCCATGGAGATATACGTAAAATACATATATAATGCATAATTAGTACATACATATACATACATAAAACATAGTGCACAATTATATATGCATATATATGCACTAATTTCCATGTAATTAGATGTCTAAGTAGTGATACTGGTGCTCACAGGTTCAAGAACACATACATATTCAGAGAAGTACTTCTAAATCGATGTTTTCTAGAAACAAGGTAAGAGCAAATGCAATGATCAAAAATGCAGCTGCAGTCATGCAAGCACATTCTGAAATTATAAGCCAATTAATAAAAGTAGGATGTGTATATTACTTGTCCACAAAATTTGTCAACATCTTCATATATTACCTGACATAGTCCATCTACACACTTTTAAGCCTACTTATGTATTTCTCATTGTGTATATATTTGAGAGAAAAATTCCAAATGAAAATATCCTGACATTTATTATATATATATATATGTTACCTTTATGAAGCCTACAGGTTGTGTGAGTGAAAGCAAAAATTGGCTTTAGAAAATAAAATAATATACTTGCAAAAGGATGTACATGAAAAAGTATGGTTTTCATTATGTATATAGGTTGTAAGCTACTGCAGGTAATAATTTTGATATTTGTTTTAAACTTGTTTGTTTTTTTTAATTTTAATTTCACAGAACAGTAATTTCTTAAACAGGTAATGTAGAGACACAGAAGTGAAAAGTGTTAACTCTATAAACAAACTAAATAAGCCACAATTAGGTTTAAATTCCTCTCACACCCAAGGGATCATGAAATAACACATGAGAGACCCAAACTGAATGAATGAAAATAAATAATCTAATGTCTTGGTTAACTTGCTAACAGTATTTACCATTCAGAAGAATAACGTACCATGCTTAAGCTGGCTGATTAATGATTGACACTGCATCATTTCAAATCTGACTGATTGATCTACCAGGGCTTTACAGACTTTGTCATGCTTTACTCCTCTGTTAGGCTGGGGAAAAAAGTAACTTAGCAAGTTTCTTAGAGAGCCAGAATGTAGCTCAGAAGAGTATTAAGTTTGGGTTATATATTTTCCTTCATATATATATACATGTCCATATATGACAAGTAACGTAAAGAATATTTATAAAAAATAGTCCATAACTGAATGAAAGATGTTTAGCTCAGTTAAGATGCTGGACCTTTCATATGTTTTTCTTTGACTCCGTCACAACGTATTATGCTAATTTAGTGACCTAAGCCACAGTTCAACTGAGAAATATCCCAACAAACATCAGTACCATCTGGACCAAGCTTTCATTCTTCATGAAGAGAAAAACAGAGGTGAATATTGAAAATCTTTGTTGTTAACTAGCACCAAAAAAACCCCTTTTATTACATTTTTATTAAGAGCAGTTGACCCTGGAAAAAATTCAAAATTTCCAATTCTTCTTTTATGTAGCTTCTTTCTTCTTTTGTGTAGTTTCTTTCAAAGACAAATTACCTTCTTGAAATTTCAAATCTTCACTGTACCTCATTATTCAGCTTTAAGTCTACGTTTCATATCAGTTTCATCAGTTTCATATTCAAGACTTCATATATTTTAAAATGTAACGTGTACTCTTGCATTCAGAAATCTTGTTTAGTGAAAGCTTGAAATGTATTGCTCTTTTTCTAAGGCAGTTTTGGTTACATTAATGCTGGAAAAGAAATAAAATTGGGAGTTAAAATATTGCAGACTTTCAAAATGTCCTACCACGAGTTCTGGAAGAAACTACTTAAGTTATGGAATTAATTTTGCAGAAGGACTACGACATTACAGGCAACAATAGAAATTTTTTTCATGTATAATCATCCTAGAAAGAATTAAGAACATTTATCAGAAAATCAAATTGAAATGTAAGAAAAACAGGATTAAAAAAAAGAGTATTTTTAGTAATGTTTTCCTGATTATTCTTTATATTCCAATTTTACCTTGAATATTGACAGCATTATTGATATTATTATAGCATTACATAGTTGTGTGTGTGTTTGTAAATAAAAATTTGTGTCATGTAATATCATATATGCATGTAATACATAGCACGTTTTATTAAATGTAAAATTTCACATTAGTTATGTATTATTCTCTACTTGTAAACTGTGGTCTAATACTGCTATATGTGTTGGCTATTTGCATCTCAGAGTAGGATAATAAAAAAAAAGGTACTCAGCATAGAGCTGCTGGAAAGTGTTCAGCCATTTGGTGTGTGGACAGCCACAAGCAACAAGTTTCAGAAAGGTGCCAACCAAGAAATAAGTGAAGTGCAATCAAACATCTTTCTATAACATATGTATAAGTTATGCCTTATCCATACCAAGTTTTATTTATAGTAAATGTTTGAGGATCATGAGGGGGTCTATAAATTACACACCTAAGTATATCAAACATTTATTTAGTTGCACACTAGAACAGTGTTTAAAATTGTTAAGGTTCTTGGCTCCACTGCAAGACAATGCTTCTTATCACCAGCATTCAGACACATCTTCAGAATAATGAGGCCACAGCTACCCTTTGTTTAATTCAGGAGTTGGCTCAGAACTTGATCCTGATCTCAAAAAAAAAAGGGGCGGGGGGGTAGGGGGGGGGGAGGAGGGCAATGCCTGAAGTACCAAAGCAGTGGCTGAAACAGGCTGATTCCTGCTTGTGATTTTTTATTAGTAGGTATAGAATATATATTAACATCTTATTTTCTTAAATGCGTACATTGATGCTATCAGATTAGTCAATAAATGTGTGTGGTTAAGCTGATGGCAAAATATTTAATGTAAGAGATAATCATTAAGAAGGACTGAAATGGATGCTATGGTGAGATGTAACAATAAATTGAGATTTACTGGACCACTTCAAAACTGCTGAGGCCACGTGGGTAAACTAGCCAACTAGGTCAAATTTGTTTAAGAAAAAGTGTGGTAATAACTGTGAGTATACAAATTTTCTTAAATTGCCTATTGCATTAGCACTCTTAGAATGATAGTACATCCTGCAGCCAGTGTGTATCTTTTTCCCGTCTCTTGCCTGTTACTTTTCCATTTTCTTAGCTCAAACCTGCAATGAGATGCTGGCCCATGCCATGTCCCTCTTTGCCAGAATCACTTCTCAGGGTCAGGCCTTTCTTCACGCACCACCATGTTCTCTGAGCCAGAACTGCCACTCAGAATGACCTTTTTTGTCTGGCTAGTCAATCAAACCAGTCATATGACATTTCAAAGACACTTAAAAAATAACTCCTTTTATTTGTATTCCAGACTCTGTGTTTCTTGACCATCCTGACACCAAACAGCTTTATTCACCCGCACCAAATGGCAACCAGAATTACACCTCAGCTGTGAGCCAGTCTTGACAGAGGGTTAGGATGCTGATTGCACTCTGCAATTTCAGTTTACCATGCATACCCCCAGCTGGACCCCTACAGATGCACAGAACCTGTTAGAAAGAGAGGGAGGCAGTCCAGTAATCATACACTGAAGAGAACAATAGCCTTTTCTATTTTACTACCAAAGTCTCAGACACTCTAGGAATCTGTGAGCGTCGAACATGAGTTAGCTTTCCTCGGTGACATAGGAGAAATGAGAAAAAAAATGTAGTAGACACTGCTCTTTGCATTGTCTTTTTCTCACTCTCAGAATTTGACCACATGCTCTTCTATGGTCTAGCAAATACTGTGGAGGAGGTTACTCTAGGTAATGATGCCATTTATAGGCTCTGCTGAGATTTATGTTCTGTAAGCACCTCTTTCACTTCAGAAATTGGCAAGAGAGAAGTATGCAGACTTTCTTTTACTTTTATCTCTATCAAAGATCTTGGACAGTAAGACACAGCAGAGAGACAGAGTAAGCTTAAGAAGGCAGGACTAGCCATATCATTGTAGCAACAACTTGGTGAGACCTGATGGAATGTGAAGGTAATTTTATTTTATAAAAACACTGAAACAAAATTTATTTCACGCTTTCATTTACACTACCACATTCACATTCTCACAAGCACTAAGAAAATGTCTGCCCATGTTGCAGACAACAAGACCTTTCAGCCCAGGAAGCCTGCCCAAGTTTCCTTGTGACTGCAGGGGGGACAAGGGATGACAGCTAATAAGTCCTCCTGATGTCTTCTGGGTCTTGCAACCCTGTGATGATTTTATGTCTGCATTTGGTGCCCTTGTATGGGCTGACCATGATTGTGTTTTCATATCTCCATGTGCCCCAGTCAGGGAGTCATTAGGATTTACTCACTGTCCGTTGTCTAGGCGGATTTTGGCTGCTACCCTGTTCCCTGTATTCCTTCCATCACCTTTTAATGGCTTCAGTCTGTTTAGTATTGGCTTATGCTATTCCTTGTTTTAGGCTTTCCTTTTTCCTAGGCTCTTATTTTCAGAGCTGAGTGTCCTAAGAAGCAGCATATACATGTGCTGGAGTCTTGGTGACCTCCTATTCAAGATGCTGTTGGGACCTGTCCTGTTCTCAGCCCTTTTCCTGCCCTCTCTCCCTTCTGGTGCTTTCCTAGCCAGACATTTCTCTTCTTTCTTCATTCAGATTGGTCTTAAGGTTTCTGTAACAATTTTATACATTAACTTGTATTGTTTCAAGAATCCTTTCATACTTTTTGGACATATACCCAGACAGAGAAGTAGCATAGAAAGCCAATACTGACTCAAGCTCTAAAAGTTTCTTTGTCTACTAGGAGAAGACTTGCTGCAGTTACTTGCACACCAGTATTGGCTATTTCACTATGTTTTTTTCAAATTAAAATGGTTAAAACACTGAGTGAAGCTGAATTAAATCTTATTACTTTTTTAACATGTCCCAATTTACTTACTTCTTTTGTTACAGTTAATAATAAAGAAGCTATAGTCTAAAATTATCTCAGGTATATGATCCCCACTGTTTTGGCACACTACTTATTACTCAGTAAATTACTCTTAAACTCAACTATGTGTGGAATGACATGGACAAGAACAGAGAAAAAATTTTGAGAACCAGAAACATCATATTTCTGAATTGTCTAACTTAGAAAGAGCCTCTAGATTTATTCCAAATTGTTTGACATTTCCCTTCATGCAGAATCTTCTGTGAGAAGCAGTTAAAGGGAACTTTTAACTTAACGATTTTGACATGGAACTAACCTTTATGGCAATTTCATAATTTACAAAATTGGCAGTGAAAAAGTCTACCAACTTAGCAAGCAGTAGCTATAGAGTTGTACAGTTTCTGTTTCACTGACAGAGTTGTACATGAAGTATAATTTATAGATGTTGTTTAAAAATCTGTGTAAAGAGCCAGAGGTTATCTGGCAAAGCTTCTAATGAGCTTGTTTTATGTTAAGAGCTGCCAGAGTAGAAACCATTAAATGCAGTAATTGATGTGCTACATCCTTAGAACTTACAAAACAATGCTTTATTTCCAAATGTCCCTATAATCTTACTTTCTTTGGTATTGGTAATCAATCTCCATACTTCATATCAAAATTAAGCTGTAGCCCAGCCTACATACTTCTGATTAAACCACTTATATTTTGATCTCTCCCTTACCTCCTTCTCTCTTACCCATCTTTTTTTAGACCTGGCTTTCTCACAGTCCTTTTTTTACATAAAGCTCCATTAGAAATCTAATACAGAGACTGATGGGGAAGGCTGTGAGTCTTTAAAGTCTAAACACCTCATCACATCAATAATGTGGTTGGTCTTTGAAGCTTTATTAGGCCTGAGACACAAAGTCTGATCACTTTCACAGTCTTCTCACTTGGCAGCCATTGACTGTTAACACGTAATTGAAACAGTTACTCAAGAAACTTGTGTTTTATTGGTTTAAACACTTTTCAACATACTAGGAGTGAGAGTGTGATTACAGATTAAAGGAGCTCAAGTATTTTTTTACTGAATATTTTTGTTTCCATTTGATGAGTTTTTCCTGCAATAATAACTTGGAGCAATGTTATCCAATTTTTTAAGTATTTTATGACACAGAACAGAAAAAGTATTTGAATAACAAAAGGTTGTTGTGGGTTCTATCAGACAGTAACAAAGGAGTATTTAAAATGGAATGTCTCAGCCATGTATTGGCCACTTGTTAACCACATATTAGGATGGCTGACACAGATATAAAACAGTTATGAAAACAATCTCTTAAAGCTTCTTGGACAACTTCATTCTCCTCAAAATAAAAAAAAAAAACAAACTGTGATTTAAATGAGGAATATATGTTTAATAATAAAGAAAAACTAAGAAGAAAAGGAAATTAAAGGATAACCACAAAAATACACGGTAGCTGACATTTTTCAACCAGTTTCACCTACATTGATATAGCTTAAGAATCAAAATAGAAAATATCCATTGGTGTCATTCATTGTAATTGCACTGGAGCTGCTGGATTCATGCCCACTGGCTTGGGCTCTGGATTCCTACTCTATAGCTGTCCTTACTCCATTTTTCTCCATCCTTACTTCTCCCAGCACTTCCTCTTACACACTCCTGCTCACAATGAAAAGCAGTGGAAAACTTCCACTGTACATGATGGACCGAATTCCTCAGACATCAGCACCTGAATATTTTTTGCTCCTCAAATTAACTGAAGACAGGATCAGGACAAGGAGGACATATTCCCTTCATATTCTGGAAAAACACTTTCAAGCATCTGTGTTTTCCATCCTCTTCATTTTCCTGAAATGACTGAACTTCACTCTTCTGTGCATCCTGACAACCTTACAAGGTACCCACTGCCCATCATTAACACAATGAACATTCAAGATCAGAAACTAGAAAGACTCTATACAAAACACTACTGTGGTAGAAAACCAAACAACACTAATGAAAGAAAAAATAATGAACAATATGCTTTTTCTACAATGAATATTTCACACAATGCTTTTTTTTTCCAATTCAGAGCTTCAGTATTCTTTTTGCTAATGACAAGTAATACAGTATAAAATGATCAGTACTCTCAAATAGAAGGCGTTTTTAATTTCTGGACTTTCTCTCTGAAACAGGTGTGCTTCATAAACACACACACTGTTTTTGTAAATGAAATTGCAATATTGCAGGATATAGCACTGAAGAATACAATCTTATCTTCAATTCTCTTGCTTAATCCAACACACAGAACTTTTGTCTTGCAAATATAAATCAAACTTGGTCTGCCAAAACAAGATGTTGTGTGAAAATATATCTGTTGGTAATAGCATTACAGTGGGTGAGCCAGCACATGGGCCATGAAGGCCCAGCTTAAATTTATACATTCCATAATAACTAATTAAAGAAACACAGTGCTTGTTAACATCCAAAACCTTTTCTAAAATTGGGAGTGGAGAAACAGTAAGACTCAAGTCTATATATTGGGTTCAATAACACAAAACAAGTCCTTTTTGCCTTACCATAGTTTCATTGCATGGATATTGTGGTCTGTAATTAATGCTGCAGGACTAGAAATAAGCAATGAAATGGAGATGACCAACAGAACCAACAACAATTTGCAGATAGTATAAATACTTGGTGAAAAGTACAGATCTTAAAATGACTTCACTATAGACAATGGAAATGGTATATCTGTCAGAATTTGTGTAAAAAATGTTTTGTTGTTTCTTTAAAACTCTTAGATTTAAACATTCCCAAGGCAGTAATATATCTACAAAAAAAAATATTGAAAATTTAGCATGGCTAATTCCTCATGTCATAATATTCACTAAGATGAGTGAAAAATTGGAAAGCAAGCAAACAATTTTCTTCCTTAATGCTTTACTCACAGTGTTATACTGCTGAGTCTTATTTCTTCCAAATTGCAAGCTAATTGCTTCTCCCTTTGGGAGGTAACAGGGATATTCAATGTTGCTTAAGAAAATACCATACTTTTAGAATATGGATTGCCTTAAGTTTGTCTTATATAGTCAACATACTAAATATGATAAAATTAATCCTATCATTGTTATATAATTGTTTTGAAAGGCAAGTCATTACTTGGTATCGAACACATTGTACTGCTCAACAGTACTCAGAGAAATCTTCTAGGCCAAATGTTGCATGAGGGTAACAGCCTACCAAGTTCCCATGGATACTCATAACGCATGAAGGGCCAAAGGTCAATGGGTCATGAGAAAAAAGAGTTACCAACCTGAAGTGTACGGCTGCTGCATCTGTGAGCAAGTTCCCAAGAACAGCCGTGGTGCATGAGTGGCTGGAGGTCACCAGGGCATGAGAATTTGGGAGGTTCCTGCACGGTGAAGTCCCCTCCTAGAGTCCACCAACTCCACTCTAACTAGGGCTCATGTAACCACATATTACAACTAGATTAGATCTTCAGCAATCTTAGGATGTCAACAAAGACTCAACATAGCACTCTTGCATAGAAATGCCACCTCTTGAAAGATAAGAAATCTAATACACAGCTATCATGCAACCGCACTTCTCTAAAATGGACAACATAATTTTCACAATGTATATAAAATGTTTTTGAGAACAAATACATATAGTATAAGTTTCACGATGCATAAGCCCTGAAGACATGACAGAATAACTCAAGCATTTCTTATCTCTGAAAAAAAAAAAAACCCACCCAACAACAAAACTCTCTCATAAAGCAGATGTTTTTATCTCCTCATAATAATTTGCTTCATCATTTGGTCATATAGCAAGTATATCTGAAATACTTGACAATATTACCAAAAGTTAAAGACTAATTTGCAAAATTCAGAAAAGAACTTGGGTTAGAAAGTGGAAGTTGACACAATGTATATTCATATATAATATAATATTCCTACATATGCTATAATATTCATATATTTATTCTTAATTTCAGAACAAAAAGATATCACATAGTATTTCACAGGAACCTCTAAGTAAAATATAGACCATATAGAAACATGAGTAAACAATCAAGTAAAAAATTATTTCTGAGAATGTGTCATAGTGAATGTGTTGTGAAATGTACAGGTGTACAACTAACTTGGATGACATATAGTACAAGAATTACAAATATAAGAACTCAATTTGAAGGTAAGAGCTTATTGGGGATTATGAAAATGATATCATGAAGAAAGGATTCCTTTTACTAAAGAGAATGCAACAGAGACTGTTTTTATATTTAAATAGAGGTCATATGGATTGGGTCTGTTTACCTATTAAAAAAACTCCAACACCACAGCATTACATAATTTTTGTATTTGGCTCTGGTTTGGTGATGGGTGGTGCTCAGAAAGAAAGCAAGGAACATGACAGTTTCCTCAGTGGGATATTCTTAAACAAAACACAGTCCAACAACATATTTGCTTACTTTCCCTCAAGATTCTTTGTCAAATAGAGAAACAGAGAAGATTTAAAATTTACTTTATTTTTTTTTAAATGAAATTGAGTTGCATGATTATTCCAAGCATTTTTTTTCACTAACATATTTTGAAAAGGGATATGACATTTTCTCATGCTTTGTTAAAACTTAAAAAGTCATAAGTATTTAAAATGATGAAAATTAAAAACAGTACAGATGAAATACATAACAGTGCAAGAGGTCTTTCATTATGTGACTTTGGATCTGAATTATTAATATTTTATTATAGTAAGCATTCTCATTAATACAGCTACTAAAATTCTTTATGTAAAAAAAAATACAGGGAAAAATATACATTAGTTTAAGCTGAAAAAATACTTCCCTCATGTACTTAACAGGCAGACATTCCCAAGTTCAAATAATATGCTTATCCCTAAATTAAAGCAATTGTTTTTTAAAAAAATGGATCTGTTCAAATATACACTTTCTTTTCCTGTCTCTCACAGCTTTTGGATATCTGTCATACAAAAAAAAAAAAATACTTCTGCTTTCAGGACTGTAGTTAAATCAAGTTTACAAATAAGAAGTGTACTCTTCCTACTGTAGTTACTGATCACTAGTAACAAATATCTTATAGAATCATAGAATCATTAGGGTTGGAATGTATATGGTCATGATTTGCACTGATCAGCTAGGTAGCATGGATCAGAATCGTAGATTCATAGCATGGTTTGGGTTGAAAGGGACCTTTAAAGGTCGTCTAGTCCAACCCCCCTGCAAGGACCAGGGACATCCCCGACTAGATCAGGTTGCTCAGAGCCCCATCCAACCTGGCCTTGAACGTTTCCAGGGATGGGGCATCCACCACCTTTCTGGGCAACCTGTTCCAGTGTTTTACCACCCTCAGTGTAAAAAATTTTTCCTAATATCTAATCTAAATCTACCTCCCTCTATTTTAAAACCATTAACCCTAATCCTGTCACAACAGGCCCTTGTTTGATATAGTAATGAACTGAGAAGGCAAAAGAAGAAGAATGCAGGACTGAATGAGGCTTGGGGGAAAAAAAAAAGAAGAGGTCAGGAAAGAATTATGACGATTAAAAAGTAAAAATTAGATTGAAAAATCCACTGTAAAAAAGAATGATTTATCATTAATTAAAAAGTGAACATCCAAATCTTAATCTCTATTCCTGTCCTGGTTCTGGCAAGGATAGAGTTAATATTCACCTGAGCTGGGAGGAGAACTGGAGCTGGTAGCCCCTATGGCTGGGGCACCCAGCTGGGATAGTTAACTAATTAGCTAACAGCTGGGGTTAATTTACCCAAACTAGCCAAAGGGCTATTCCATCCCATCTGACA
This sequence comes from Chlamydotis macqueenii, assembly GCF_036417535.1. NCBI lineage: Eukaryota > Metazoa > Chordata > Aves > Otidiformes > Otididae > Chlamydotis > Chlamydotis macqueenii. The sequence goes on from NC_141556.1 coordinate 138,675,189, forward strand.
TCATGCTCAGTATATAAGTGAGGAGGGTGCTGAGGGGAGTCTCCTGCTGCTTGGAAGAAACTAGGTGTGGAGGTTTGTTGTAAGCTATTATACTGTATTTGTATTCCATTATTGTTTTATTTTCTTCTATAATTGCTATTAAATTTACTTTTTGTTCAATCTTAACCCATGTGTTTTTGCTGGGGTTTTTTTGTTTGTTTGTTTATTAATTCTCCCTTCTGTCCCACTGGAGGGTGGGGGGAGTGAGAGAGAGACTGTGTAGTCTGGTCCTGATTGGGGCTGAACTACAACAATTCCTTATCAAGAAATCAGTCAAAACCACTGTCTTCCAAAGAATCAGATGCAGAAGACTGGCTTCTCTGTCTGCAATGACAGTTATGTGCCAGGGCATGCCACAATATTTCCTGGATTACAAGACCTGGTTTTCAGATCATATGTATGTAACAGCATGTGGCATGGATGCTTTGTTTTCCTTTCTAAGAAAAACAGCTTATGTAGGCTTTATTCAGATCAAGTCAGAATACAGCTGGACTGTGTCTAGGGATGGAGTCATTTGGAGCTGGGAGACTGGCAATACTCCTGGATCCTGCAATGGATATTTAGCTTCTCATACTGTCAATGTAGTTATAGTTAATAAGCTTGGATTCATTGTTTTTTGGCTGTAAGACTGTATTATGTCCAACTACCATGCCAAAGCTAACCAATAAATGGTATGCAGTAAGTTTCAACCACTTAGACTGCATTGCACTCTTTGGTTTGGCTCTTTACAGAGAATCCCCCAGATTTCTCAGTTGAACTTCAGTGCTCTTGACAGTTGCATTGTGGACGTACCACTCAATAGATAAGGAATAGGCTGGATGGCTGCACTCAAAGAGTTGTGATCAATGGCTCAATGTCCAAGTGGAAACTGGTGATGAGTGGCATTCCACAGAGGTCTGTATTGAGACTGGCCCTATTTAACGTATTTGTTGGAGACAGGGACAGTGGGATAGAGTGCATCCTCAGCAAGTTTGCCGATGACACCAAGCTGTGTGGTGCCGTCGACATACTGGAGGGAAGAGATGCCATCCAGAGACCTTATAGCAGCCTTCCATGTAAAGAACATATGAAAGATAGGGAGAAACTCTTTATCAGGGCCTGTTGTGAAAGGATGTAGGGTAATGGTTTTAAAATAGAGGGAGGTAGATTCAGACTAGATATCAGGAAAACATTTTTTACAATGAGGGTGGTGGAACACTGGAACAGGTTGCCCAGAGAGGTGGTAGATGCCTCATCCCTGGAAACATTCAAGGCCAGGTTGGATGAGGCTCTGAGCAACCTGATCTCATTGGAGACATCCCTGCTCCTTGGAGGTGGCTTGGACTAGGTGATCTTTAAAGGCCCCTTCCAACCCAAACTATTCTATGACTCTATGATACAATGAGTCTACGATTTCTGGTTTTAGTGACAACCTCCTCAACAATTACATTTGTCTGAATCATTTATAATTTCCTTCAAGTCTCACACTCTTGGCTTTTGGGGCACATTATCCAGTTATCTTACAACAAACAGAGAATTCACTTTCCGTTGAGCAATGAATACCCGCATTGTTGTGAGAAACTACAGTAGAAAATGTATCTTATAAAATTACAAATTTCAAATAAAGCACAACTGCAACTACATTTAAAATGTTTACCAGCTTTTGCTTCCAGGGCTGAAAATCTTAATCTGCCCAGGAATTAATAATTTGTTATTAATATTGAACATTCAAGTTAAGTTTTTTTTTTCTTAGTTTTTCTCAAGTATCAAAGCTCTACGGTTAGCAAAACAATCTTGACTGAGATCGTTCATAATAAACCACTGCCAATTACTGCAGGATACCTTGACACTAACAGAAGTCCCCAAAGTTTGTTTCAAAAGTTCCCCATTACATTGGATAGTTTTAATAAAAGCATAAACAGACTCCCTAGGAAAAGGGTTCAGACTTGTCTTGACTAGTTGTTAGGACATTTAGCGTAGATCTTTCAAAATTACTGATGTCAACAACAGGGAAAAAAATTAATGAAGTAGCAGCAGTCTGGTTCCTCTTTCCTATTGCAACTCTTGGTGACTCAGAGACTTTTTCCTTTTCCTGTGAAAACTCTCACACAACCAAACTGAAACTAGATGTAGAGAAAGAGAGAACATGCTTGTTATGGAGGAGCTCAAACACGCATGGATGTTTGTGAAGGGGAAAAAAGCAGAGCTAGCTGTCAAGTCCTGGAGACTGTGCTTCCACTGCAGGAATTTTCCTCTCAATCCTCAAGGCTATGTCTCTTAGAAGAGAGTTGTCTGAGGTGCCTCAGCCAGTTGGGGAGCTCTTTGAGAAAAGGTGGAAGAAGCTTGAGTGAAGGCTCTCTCACCTTCCCTTGTGAGCTGCCCTTAAACCAAGGCTCTCCAGGTTGGTATCTGTTTGAGTCACATTGCAACCATTTCCATGCCTGGCAATGTACCACATTGATCTTGATGCTAACCCACAAATTCGGCTGCCTGACCTTGCCTTCAACCTCAGCACATTGGGCTCACTCTGGTTCCTGTCTTTAGACCTGATCCTGACCCTAACCTGCAGGCTGACTCCCTGGCTGGATGTCAGCCCCCCCTGTCAATATGATCTTGCTGGATAGACACACAGCTCTGCACTGGTCCTAGTCGCCATCCTCCTTCCAGCTCTGCTCCCTCACTGGGTGCTGTGGGATGAGGCTCTCGTTACAGAGGGCTGGCTCTGTTGCCGCTCTCAGCTCCCAGTTCTCTTCCTTGGCTGCACCCTAAAAATAAAAGCTGTTAGGAAAAGAAACTGGGGGAGTATGTCTTTTGACAATAGGAATTGACTCTTTTGGGTGTTTCAGGTGCCCTAAAAATGGATGAGAGAGAACAATCCACCCAGCCTCAGTGAGGTTCCTCAGGTGATAGTCAGATCACTTCCTTACTTCTCAAGGACCAAAGATATTGCACATAATATTGCTTTGAGAATCTAAGGTAGGGCTTTGGAAAAGACTTTAGGTGGACATGAGGGTTCTTAACATTGGTCATGTTAAGCCACAGATGATATCTTGGTCAGATGCAGCTATTCCTAATCCACAACCACAAACTGGCTGCATTCTTCTGTGGCTATCCCTCACCATCTGAAGAAACAGTTGCAGTTTTAATATATAACAATGAGCCATAGACAGACAAACTTTTTCATAATATGCCTGTCAAAAGCTAGCTCTTATGGAAATTGTCACTAGTTGATAGCACAGAAAATCTTTGCATACAAGACAAATATTACAAATTTTTCACAGTTTAGTAAGTTTTCAGAATACCTTTTGGAAATGAGATCATAATTCAGTTCTGCTTCTGGAGAAGGCTCTTAGGGCAAATACAGGACTATATATTCCAGGAAAGATAAATCTCATTCTTCTCCTATGAGGTAGCTAGTAATATTTTTAAGAAGGAGAACTACATGTCTGTGTCGGGTTGTGTAGCGGTGAGGGTGTTACAGAGGTGGCTTCTGCGAGAAGCTGTCGAGGCTGAGCCAATTGATGACGGTTATTACATCTCTGTGATAACATATTTAAGAAGGGGAAAATAAAACAGAAGTGCAGGCAGAGAGGGGGAGACACAGGCCTTGCTGGCCTCACCCTCTGGATTCCCACTGGGCGTCTGTCTGTGCCCAGCCCAGCACAGCCCAGCTGAGAGAAGAGAAGAGAGGAGATGTGAGAGAACATGAGAGGTGTCTGCCTGAGCATGACTGTGAAGAACTTATCATGAGAGGAATGGCTGCAGATGCCAAGGTCAGTGAAGAAGGAGGGGGAGAAGTAATGTTGCTCTTGGCAAGATTCCCCTGCAGCCCGTGGTGAAGACCATGGTGAGGCAGGCTATCCTCCTGCAGTCCACGGAGGCCCATGAAGGAGCAGAGATCCACCTGCAGCCTGTGGAGGACCCCACGCTGGGGCAGGCAGATGCCTGAAGGAGGTTGTGGCCTGTGGAGGGCCCATGCTGGGACACCCTGTTCTTGAGGGACTGCACCCTGTGGAAAATGATCCCACCCTGGAGCAGTTTGTGAAGTATTGCAGCCCATGGGAGGGACCTCCGGCAGGGGCAGGAGAGATATACTTCCCTCGAGGAGGAAGGAGTGGCAGAAAAAAATGTGTGATGAACTGACCGCAACCCCCATTCCCCATCCCCCTGTGACATTGGTGAGGGGAGAAGATGTTCTAGTAAGGCATGAAGTTAAGCCCAAGAAGAGGAGAGGGTGAGGGTGGAGGTGTGAAGATCTATTTTTCTCTCTTATTATCCTACTTCAGTTTTATTGCTAATAAATTTAATTAGTTTACTCCAAGTTGAGTCTGTTTTGCCCATAACAGTAACTATTGAATGATCTCTCCCTGTCCTTATCTCAAACCTTGAGCCTTTTGTCATGCTATCTCTCCCACATTCCCTCAGAGGGTAGAGACAGTGAGTGAGCGACTGTGTAGGGCTTAGTCCCAAGTGGGGCTAAACTATAACAATGTCTCATATTAAAGTATGAAATCTGCTTACAATATACACTTCAGCTTTCTGGTCACAAGTAATTTTTTCTTTTGCTGTGCATGAGGTGGAATAGAGGAATCACTACTACCCTGAAAAATTATTCGCCAAACAACCTTTCAGAGTTTCTGGAAGTACTTTGTAGGTTCTTGGACCTCCACCTGACCAGTGCTCTTTGAAGCATGTCTACTGAACAGAGCAGAGAAATTAATGAAGAGGCTTAAAAAAAAAAGGAATAATCTATTTGTTCTTCCCTTGAAAGAGACAAAATTTGATGGATTATAAAGTTTGGTTGCCTAGAGATGAGTAGTCAAAACTGTGTAATCTGGGATTACCTTCTGTTGTAGTCTAAAATACCAGGGTTGGCTTGCCATGAATGTCTATACTTCCCTCTTTCATCAGCACGCAACTACAAAATAGTGCCTTTCTCCAAGAGAATTGTAATAACTACCCTATGTATGAGAGTCTCTTGCATGATTGACTTCCTTGATTCCACACCTGGCTTAGAGAGTAGGATGAAGGATTAATTTCTTTATTTTTCATGAGCTGACATGTCCCATCCCTGTCAATCCTTTGATAGTTCTCACTTTTCCTCATGCCAGATCCTCTGGCTTTATCACATCCTGAATACCTCTTCTATCGCCAGCTTACAAAAACAACAGGAAATTTTCAGCATAAAGTTTGTGAATGTCTTAAATGTTCTTTTTTTTTTAATGTTCCTTCTCTTCAGCCAAGTTACTATACTATTTTGCAATACAAAATAAGATAGAGAATATTCTTTTGGCTTCAACTACCACGTAGTGCAACCTAATGTAACAAGGAGGTAAAAGACGCAGTGAGCTGACTGGCTGAAGGCAAACAGAGTCCCTTTGCCAGCATCAAGTCTGCCTTGAATTCTCAGAAAAGATGAAGAAAAGAAACAGGAATTGCTAAGTCCCTACCTCGGGAAGGAAGCTTACCTTCTACAGCATGTAGAAGACCAGCAGATCTAAGGATCTGACTAGATTGTGTGATTATCACCAAGGCAAAGTAGTTATTTCAAAGTGCTGCTGGTAACAAACACTACAGAAAACCAATTTTCTCCATTGTGGCTAATTCTTATGTCCTTGGCATTAGCAATTGTGTGGAAATTATGAAATAAAGTGTTTGAAACAATGACAATGAGATTCGTACCTCAACCTCACCCGAGACAGAAAAAAAAGACAGTTTTTGAATGCAAGAGATCTTCATGTGTGCTACTACTAAAGAATAATGTCCCAAAGCACTGTCATTATTAAGACTTTTTAAAAAATTATTGATTGGTTAACTCAGGTTTAAAATTCAAACTTTTTTTCACAAAGTTGCCTTCTGACATTGCTATTCATTGTATAGGTTATCCTAGAGCAATAGCTAGAAGTAATAAACTACTTTTCACTAGAAAATTAAATCCTCAGCTGTCTTTGTGTGTTTACCACCTGAGACAAGGGTGATGAACGCACATATCTGGCTCTGTCTCAAGTGATCAAATATTTTATAGCTAACCAAGAACATTATGATTTTATAATGTGAGCTTTCAGATTCCTTTTGCATTCAGTAATAAAGGAATTACTTTGTAACTGTCCTGAGCCAATCATCTTTCCCGATCCATATATCTTAAATAGATGTCATTCCAGTTAAAGGAATTTGAATATTGAAGAATCTGTTCTATAAGTTAGAAGTAAAAACTTCAAGTAAACACTGTTGAGAAGAAGATGTATATTTTCTATCTTCACTTTACGGTTTTTTGATACATCTTTGTCAGCTTTCTATTATGGAGAAAAATGAGCTGAAAACCTTCAAAATGACAAAAAAAAAAAAAAGGAAATAAACAGATGTATATTTGTAGTCTTCTATTCCATCACTGTTGTCCATAAAATTCTATGTTTTGGATCTTGAAAACTCCCCATGAAAAATAAATAATTATCTTATTCACATAACATTTATAAAGGGCTTCAAATTTTGTTAAACACAGAAAATGTATTTTAAGCCAAAACTTCAAGTATGAATTCTTTGGATTCAACCTGAATGCCAGAGCCCTGACCTTTAACACTTCTTAGGCCAAAAGGGAAACTATAACAAATATGTGTCAAGAGGTGATGACTCTTGTCTCTGTCATCTTAAGAAACTTAGCTGTATTTTGTGCCCTTCCAAGCATAAACATTATTACATCAATAACAAGTGATGTCCAGATGAAGCAAGCAAATCTTTAACTAATTAAGAATTAAGCTGTTTCATATTGTTCACTATTTTGTTAGCTTTCATTTGGTGAATATTATCAAGATCTTTCTGCTTCCTCAATTTTCTCATTTTGGAAATGGTCCCACAAAAATAATCATAGAAACCTTCTTTTGATCATTGTAATGTTTATAACTATGACACTCACAAGTTGCTTTGTTAAGAATTAAAAAAAAAAAAAAATCTACCTTCAGTCTAGAGGGCTATTAATGGAATGTGGATGACTAAGCAAAGAGGTACTTACACATAGAATACAGCTTTGCCTGAACAAACTGGTGAAGAAAACCACAAGAAAACTCCATGAGTGGTTTAAAAAATGCGGAAGTTAAGTCAGTTAAGAAATTTATATATCTTAAATGCCCACCTGAAACAGATAAAGTTACTATATTAGTGTGGATTATATATTTTACTTTTTATGGGGGTTATATGAAGATACAGCAGTTTGCCATGCCTAACAGTAATGCAACGTAAATGCTGTTTTTTCTTTTTCCTAGAACAATGTCAAAGAGAGAAGAAAGTGGTAAAAAACAAATAATTGTTTTCTTCTTTACAATGTGACAGAAAGTGCAATCAAAAGAACTGAAATGATAATGCAGGAAAAAAAATATAGTAAGTGAATTCTGATAGCCTTTCATTCAGTGTTGACAAAGCTACAGATAGGGATCTGCTGCAAGAACACAAGTTACTGCAATGCAGAGAATTTATCAGAAAATGCAGAATATCAGGAACATGATGTCAAGTCTTTGCTTTAAGACTACAAAGAAGCAACCAACAAATCAATAGCGTTTAAAGCAGTTTACTGATAAATGCTGGAAATAAAATTATCTCTCCTCAGCTAAGCCTCTAATCTATGATTATCATGTCATAAAAATAGGTCTTCCATTTTCCCTGGGTATAACTAGATACAAACAAATTTGTAAAGATGACTGACTCCATTTTGAAAGAACAAGTTTGCTATCATAAATCACACTGCAACTAAACCTTGTAAGTCATTATAATTTGACTGCTAGTGGGAGAAGGGAAGAGACACAAAAATGTCATTTTAGGAATGAGAGGGAGTAAAATAAGCTGATATTGCATAGAACTACTCTCAATCATGCAGCTACCACTACAGTCATTCTACTGTACTTGCAGAGCTTGGAGAGTCTTTTCCTTTTGAGTGGTTAGTAAATCCATCTAATCATCTTTTTCCTCCCAGTGACAGCTCTCAAGTCTGGTCACCTTCCCTTTTTGCTGACAGTTACAGCTTTTTTTTTTTGTCTGCTTCTAAACAGAAAGATTTTCCATAAGTGAGAAGCAGAGAATGGTTGCTGTAGTGTAGATAAATCAGTGAAATCTCCATCAGGCCATTTGATCATCATATTCTGCTTGTATACAGAATCATATGTACATATTTTGGCTATCTTAGGAGTATAATTCTGTAATTCCCAATGTTTATGTCTATAAGAGCCCATTTGTGAAGTAGAAGTTACTTATCAGCTGATTTGCACTCATGATAGGTTATAAATCTGTAAAATTCTACTACAGACAATACTTAATGAAAGATATTTTTAATGAAGTCTATGAAGGGTGACAAGTTACCCAACAGCACTCTCATATATGTGCATAACACATTAGTTAATGTTTTATATTAGAACTGCTGGACAGCTGAGATGTCATTTATTGTTTCCTCTATATAAATATAATTATAGCTATAAAAAATATAGCAAGAGACTAAAAATGTTTACAGACTAATTAGAATCACCATATTAGTGAAGATGTTTGAAATGTTATTAATGGATCATTTGCAAACTCTTCTATACTACAAAAACTATCATTTGCATTTTATGTCCCATTTTAATACCATCATCCCAATGCTCCTCATCAATATCAGTAAGTATAAGAATACTGAAAAATGTCCTGCAGAATGTAATTTAAATCCTCTTCCTAATGAACTTCAACAATATTAGAAAAAAGTTCATTAATGTCTTCAGAACAACATGCCACATTTTGAAGAAGAAGATTAAAAAAAAAAAATTCCAAACCTGACTGTAAAATGTCATAAAATGTAATCGGACAAATTGGTTGGAAAAAGTCTCAACTGCTCTCATTGCTCCTTTTCTTTGTATTGCAATGCCCCCTGCAGGTGTAAAGGAGCCTCTGTTAGATGAGAACATTATTACATCAACATTTTCTTCAGGCTCTACAGAGGTGGCTATTTCCTACATATACCAGTACCCAAAGTTTTGTTGTGTCTTGGTATCAAATTACATATCTTGGTAATTAGTGAGGTTTTTTTTTGGTACGACTTAGTCCTTGCAAACTGGATGCCAGCAAATTACCTGTTTGGTCACAGTCCAGTTTTCAGTATTGGTCAATCTATCCAATCAGTTAATTTAACGTGTATCACATATAAGGTCTTTTTTTTTTCAATTAAAATCCTAATCTGCATAATTAAAGAAAATAACATACATGAAGCAGTGAATTACTTGCTAAGTAAATACAGAAATTTATATAAAAATTATTTTTTTTTGTTGGCCTGTAGAAAACTGGAAATTCTGGAAAGAACTGGCTGCAGACTTGGTTTAACTCATGTCTCATCTTCTGCTTTAACTAGATACTGTTACACAAGAATATAAAACCAAATTAAAAAAAAACAAAAAACAAAAAAACACACAAGTACAAAAATTTCAGAACGAAATGTAAAGGCTGCCCTACTGTCCTTTCTGTTCAGTGCTGAAGGGACACAGGAGATTAGCAAGCAAAGCTTATTTTAATGCTTTTTGTGATTCATGTCACCAAGTTTGATTCTCTTCATTGAACTTTAGATACCTACTCAGACGAATATAATGCTAAGTATCTGAAAAGAAGGTGTTTACTATCTGAAAGGAAGACATTATATTAAAAATTCTTAATCCATATAAATAAACAGCATTTATTTAAATATTGTAAAATCACTCATAGAGAATAACTACTTGTGATCAGGAATACACAGTCACTTTAACTTGTCCCTCTGGAATAGGAAACAGCTTTTTTTTCTGAAAAAAAATATTTTCTTTTTTCAGTTGGCAGAACTAGATCATGAGTAACGGAGGAGGTAGGAAGAAGAGAGAAAGACTCTTTTCAACAGCAGCATAGACCTATGCAAGTTTTACAAAAACCTGTAACTATGGGCTTCAGCTTGCAGGGAACTAAATACAGAAAGTAAGAAGTCACTCCCATTTCTGTATATCATTGAAAGGACACAGAAACTGAGGACAAATAACTAACAACTTACTGGGGAAAAAAAAAATGGTTGAGAGCAAAAGCATGATGAATCTACCCTAGATCAATATCCTTCTAAGATCAGTGAATAAAAACGGACCAGAGGCTATGTTTGAGTTCAGCAACTACACATAATTAACCACAGCACTAATATTTTGCTATAATCTTGGAAGTCTTTGAAATTAAATGCCTTAAAGTTCATATGGGTGAAAGTGAAACAGCCCTGTGCAGCACTGACAATATCTAGGTAAATTGTTGCCTAAGATTATAACCACTTCTGGATCACAAGCACTTGCTTAAGATTCTTAGTGCTATAAATTAAACCCCAGACTACTTCAGTTCTGTTTGATCTTCCTAACAGTCAAAAGATTATGGCTGTGTTACTGAAAGAAGAGCTGAAGCAAACAAAATTAGTGACTTTTGCTTTAATATATTTGACTCTCGGAGATCTGCTGCTCTGCTGGTGCAGAAAAAAATACAGCCCATCTGTTTTTCTTTTCAGATAAATCCAAAACCTAGGCCTATATTCATATTCTAGGCTAACCTCTGCTTTTCCTTTGTTGAACACATACGGCATCAATGATGATGTTTGAGGATGAGAGCATAAGGTGAACAAGCAACAACAAGGGCACTAATATGCTATCAAGACGAAGTGCTATAAAGTTCTAATGCTTTTCTGGAAAACATTAGAAACAGTTTCAACCAGACAAGTCATATGTGCTGATTTGTTGCTTACAAACACCTCAAAGGCTGTGTCGTTCCATTAGCTGAAAGAAGAAAGATACTTACCTACATTTCTTAAAAAAAAAAAACCTAGCAAAAAGTGCAGCACATTTTTCTAAATTCAGTCTGAAGGCATCTATCCATCCTTTTTGACTGAAAGTGCTAAAAATTAATCAAACACTTAAGAAGATGGTTCACTTTAGCTGTATAAATGCTGAATATCAAGACTGGGAAGCTCAAAGATAATATCTGGCATAAGTAGGACTCTTGCTTTAGAATGATCAAACAGCACTGGCATTTTGCAATTTGTTACTTTCTTAAAAACTACAAATCTTGTACTGTAATAACCTTTCCTTGGTTTAATTTAAAATTACATCAATTTTTTTTTCAAAATAGGAAAGCAGAAAAAAACAGAACTTTCATGAAGGTTACGCATATGTATACTCTCTCAGAACATCCAGTGAAATAGCCCTAAGGTCATATTTCTAAAATAAAACAGCGTGCTTTCCTACTACAGCATAAGGTCCATGCTACTACAGTCTTACAACTGTGTCATACCCAGATCAATTTCTGACATCAAAAAATCAAATAACTGCTGTTACTTCTGCTGTTAGCTGGGCTTCTTATTAAGGGGCTATTTTTTTAGGTAGATATATATTGAATGCTACAACTGAATCCCAGTTCTGTTTTCCTTCATAGTTTGATTTTCTTTTGTCTTACAAATTTACGGTATCATTAAAGTTTTTCAATTCTAAAATGCAGAAATTAGGCAGGTAGAAACCAGTTGTACTGAAAAGGGAAATATAACGGGAGACATGCAAACCTGCAATCAAATTTATGCCAAGAACCTTACCAGACAGATTGAACTCTTCCAGGAGAAGGCTAAAATGATAGAAGTTTTTCCTCTTTGAGGATATTTGCACCTCACAGATTAAGCTGAGCATATGCAAATTTCTTCACCTTGTACAATTCATGTTTACAATATAAGAATGATTTCCTCCTGGATTCACCTGATTTGAAAGCATAAATATCCAGAAACTGTCAAAATATAATATGTCAATTTTAATTTAACATTTAATAAATCAGATTCTAAAGGATGATCTGGAAAAATCCTTTTGTACTAAAGAAGCCTGAAGCAAAAAGTACTAAAATTACTCTTAGTAAAAAGAATATACAAGAAAAGTAAGATTTTTGCCCTAGATAGTTGCAAGAATGTCACAGATTTTTGCTGAACAAACTTAACCTTTTGTAGGCCAAAGTTCATATGGTCACATGGTAGATTTACAGCATTTCACTATCTGACAGTTTGCACATTAAAAAATTCCAGTTGCATACATATTATCTGAACATAGACTGTCATAATTAAAGCTAATCAAACCAATTAATGGGTCAGATATACAGATCAAGACAACTACAAAACTGTAAACAAACAGCAACTGAAAAATTTAATTCCTTTTAAAGTTTCATTTAACTCCTATCAAAATATCAGTCGGTGCATACACAGATTTAAACAGAGAGGTTTCACAGCCTCTTGTCCATGAAGGTCTCATCCTGGTTGCAACAGTACAGACACTGCCTTCATCTCTCCAGTGACAACAGGTTTAGCTTGTGCTTTAATTTGGTTGCAAGGGCAAATAAGTATTTTTGCCCTCAGAATCTTTAAGGTCAGTTATCACTTCTGAAAGCAGCAAGGCTAATTAAATTTAACTGAGGGTTTTCTTCAAGTTTACACAATGATGCAAAAGTGCAAAGAATGATTACTGTATACAGCATAATTCTAAATCAGTAGTTTTATTATTTATCAAATAAACTGAACTTTATATTGCCTACAGAAATAGAATGCTTCAGTGAGGCTTCAATATACATTTGAAGGCTGTGTACCTCTTAAAACATCTTAAGATGTACTTTTCCCTGCTAGATGCACTGACTGATCAAGAGGAAATAAAAATGCAACTCCTTTTTTCTTCAGGTTCTGTGGATTCCCACGCAGTCACAGAAGCGGAGACAGCTCCTCTTCCAAATTACAGAGCTATCTATTCACTTATTCTGTACATGATGGAGGCATGTAAACCAAAGCTGCTTTTGTATCTCTTTTAAAAATATGTGAAAATACATTCTTTTATTCCCAGCCTGTATAAGATGTTTGTCAGGGGTTCTGATACTGAGCTGTCATTGCTTTCTCCTGGGTATTCAGTAAACATCTTTACCTGTAACTGGCATTTATCATGAGGATCGTGATCATGAAGGTTGTCATGTATTTTAAAGCTAGCAGGAGCTATTTATTCACAACACAGTGGTGACAGAAGAGAACTCTTTTGTGGGTTTTGTCACTAACACTTCTAGCAAGGAGAAAGGCTTTGTCCAGCAAGGACAAAGAAAAAACCTGAAATTACATATTTCTGCTTAAAGAGTTAGTTTCATGCTTATTTAACTATCTGCACTTATGCAATGCTTTCAATAGATCACACTCAAATTATTCATAAAGAAATTGTCATCCATCTCTAATGATGATTCCAGAAAAGTATTTGCATATTTCATTTAGTATTATTGCTCCAATCTAACAAAATCTATTCATTGATTTGTAAATTGCAGAAGAATGAATTTAAAATGCAATTTTTACCCTTTAATAAGTGTATTGAATATTTAGGGAGATCATTTTTGTCATGTCCTAAAATACAATTTCTGAAACTATATTCAGTTCTGGAAGGTTGTTATTATTATAGTGTATTTCACCTGTGGTTTCCAAAGTTGGACATTTTTTTTTTGCAATAAAAATTTAATAAATTCAATTGTTTGGAAATTAGACTACTATCAAATACGAAAACTTATAAAAAAGGGTGACTGACAGTAACTCAGAGCAAAATATCCCAGAATTAAGCCATATTCAGATACCATGCACTTAGAACACACTGATGCCAAAAGTCACCATAGACTATTTATAGCATTTAAAAGTTGTCATAAAATAGCAAATTACATTGAAAATACTGTAATATTTTTAAGTGTGCTTGTAAGAAATAAGTACTTTTAGTTTGAATTTCACCTGTAAGAATTCCTGCACTCTGAAATTAATTGTTCCCAAAGTGCTCCAGTCTCCCCCAGGCTTCCCAGAGGTGAAAAGATCTGCCCCAGTATCAGAAGGGTCTGGGCTGAGAAGTGAGAAGTCCTTGCTCACCGACAGACCTCTTTGCTCCTGCTTAAGAATCCTGAGAAGCAGAGTCAGAGAATTAGCATTTGACAGGAGCTCCTGCTGCCTGCTGCCACATGTAACCTGGGTTCAGACGGACTTGACTGTGTCCCTGCTCTATGGTGAAAAACACTACAAGGTTGCTTACACAGTATCCATGAAGCCTGTGCAAAGGTTCCTGAGGATACACGGCAAGAGTCTATAGTCAGAAAGGATAACCACGCAAAGACACTGGATTGTTTCAACCGATTGTTTTTACCTGTAGTAACAAAACCATTCAAATGAATACTCACTTAGGAAGAAAAATACCAGGATGGCATTTCTGTTAGAAAAGTGAGGCCTCTCCCCAGATTGACTTCATGTTTAGACAATGGTCTTAATTCTAAACCCAGTTCTGCCTCATCTGGAACAGATTTCAACTCAGATGAGCTTTTCATCACTCACTTAGCTATTTCAGGATAGGTATATTTCCACAGTTTCTGTTGGAGCTAAGCGATTTAAATACCTACTGAATTTTTCACTCTAGAATTCACATCTTAGAAATATTTATAAAATACCAGAACTGAAAACATAAAATGGTTAATGTAAGCAGAGAGTTCTTTATTCTTTTCGTGTTCTTTATTTTTTTCATAGAACTTAATGATCAAGTTAAAGAATCTGCAGATTCTTTTCATTAACTGGTGGATGAAGTTGCCAAGCCACTGTCCATCATATTTGAGAAGTCATGGCGCTCTAGTGAGGTTTCCACTGACTGCAAAAGGGAAAACACAACCCCCATTTTTAAAAAAGGGAAAAAAGGAAGACTCAAGGGACCACAGGTCAGTCAGTCTCATTTCTGTGCCTGGCAAGGTCATGGAGCAAATCCTCCTGGAAACCATATGAAGGCACATGGAAAATAAGGAGGTGATTAGTGGCAGCCAACATAGCTTCACTAAGGGCAAATAGTGCCTGACTAATCTAGTGGCCTTTTATGATGGGGTTACAGCTTTTGTGAATAAGGCAAGAGCAACTGACATCATCTACCCGGACCTGTGCAAAGCTTTTGACACTGTCCTGTACGACATCCTTGTCTCTAAACTGGCGAGATAGGGATTTGATGGACAGACCATTCAGTGGATAAGAAATCGGCTAGATGGCCACACTCAAAGAGTTGTGATCAACGACTCAATGTCCAACTAGAGATCAGTGATGAGTGGCATTCCTCAGGGCTTGTTATTGAGACCAGTGCTGTTTAACATCTTTGTTGGAGACATGGACAGTGGGATAGAGTGCATCCTCAGCAAGTTCGCCGATGACACCAAGTTGTGTGGGTTGGTCAACACGCTGGAGGGGAGGGATGCCACCCAGAGGGACCTTGACAAGCTGGAGAGGTGGGCCCATGCAACCCTCATGAAGTTCAACCAGGCCAAGTGCAAGGTCCTACACATGGGTCGGGGCAATCCCAGGCACAAATACAGGCTGCATGGAGAATGGATTGAGAGCAGCCCTGAGGAGAAGGACTTGGGAGTGCTGATAGACGAGGAGTTTAACATGAGCAGGCAAGGTAGCTTGCAGCCCAGAAGGCCAACCGCATCCTGGGCTGCATCAAAAAAAGTGTGGCCAGCAGGTCAAGGGAGGTGATTCTGCCCCTCTACTCTGCCCTGGCGAGACCCCACCTGGAGTACGGCGTCCAGCTCTGGAGGCCTCAACATAAGGACAAGCACCAGTTGGAGAGGGTCCAGAGGAGGGCCATGAAGACAATCAGAGGGCTGGAGCACCTTTCCTATGAGGACAGGCTGAGACAGTTGGGGCTGTTCAGCCTGGAGAAGAGAAGGCTCCAGGCAGACCTTATAGCAGCCTTCCAATACCTAAAGGGGGCCTACAGGAAAGATGGGAGAAACTCTTTAGCAGGGTCTGTTGTGATAGGACAAGGAGTAATGGTTTTAAAATAGAGGGAGGTAGATTCAGACTGGACATAAATAATTTTTTTTTTACACTGAGGGTGGTGGAACACTGGGATGTGTTGTCCAGAGAGGTGGCGGATGCCCTGTCCCTGGAAACATTCAAGGCCAGGTTTGACGGAGCTCTGAGCAACCTGATCTGGCTGGAGATGTCCCTGCTCCTTGCAGGTAGAGTTGGACTAGATGACCTTTAAAGGTTCCTTCCAATCCAAACTATTCTATGATTCTATGATGATTCTAAGTCTTTCTTAGATGGTTATAGCTTCATCTTCCCTATGTTCCCCAGCAGCAAGCTTTACACTTGTTTCAGGATATCTTAAGTCAGGCAGAAAACAGTATTACTGGGTAACATTTCATTAAAACCCCTGCTTTGTCAGGTTAAAATCTTGATCTCTTGGTAGCTAGTGTGAAGATTCAACAAATTTGTCAGAAGATGTAAGTACAGCAATCATGCTTAGCGAACATATTCCACGGAGTGACGGATTCAATTTTCCTTTTTTTTAAGACACCAGATACTTTACTTTACTAAACTGTTTATATTTCACTTTTTTTTTTTTCTATCTGGCTTCAGTTCCTCACTAAATTCTGTTAAGTCTGGCAACAGTTATTATTTTGTAGTCATGATTAGAAAGTGGAAGACACACAAAAAACATTCAGTACATGAACTTCGTGCAGGTTGCTTTGAAGGGCTGAAATTTTCCATCTACTTTTGCCTCCTTTTTATACTATTTTCTTGCATGAATATATTGTATTTATACACACATGTCTATTACAAGATCTCCAAGTCACTTAAGCAGATACTTACTACAAAAGTACAGTCTTGGTGGTAGAATCCTGAGAAAGGAAAGGTCTTGCAAACAGGTCATATTTATAGCTTTGTTCTGACTCTATTGTAGAGTACAAATTAAATCTGATCTTGATGTACTACAGTAATGTAGAAAGAGCTTCAAACAGCAAGTGTTTGTCTTATGCAAATGTTGTTCAAGAGCTTTTAATGTTACTGCAAAGTGTCATTACAATAACATGTTTTGCTCATTTTACAGAGATGGAGATTATTGTAGCTAGTAAAGTTTACTGGCATAACATATAAAGTGAAATACAGAGCTGAAGGAGCTGCAGAGCTAAAGCAGAACTCAGAAAAGACAGATGTGATATTTTAAAAAATTACCCCAAACCATATGTGCCAAAACAGATTAAAATACAAACAGGAACTCAGACAATTTTGTCTTCTATCTTCTTCTGTCTACAGAATGTCTTATTCTGACTCACCAAGCCCTTTCCTATTGGCTCAGCAAATTTTATCTTGCTTTGCACTGAACTTGCCACAATTCCTTCCAAACAGGTAATTTTTAGATAAAAAGTAATGTTTTGTCATAGTAAATCAACAAATAACTTCATTTTCGCAGTCTAGTACTGTCTCAGCCAGAAAAGGAGACATTTAAGGTAAATGTTAGTGATGCTGCAGTTCATGGTATCTGCAGATAGTACAACCAGACCATGTACTCTTGGGGTGTGTTACCTGGTGAAAGAGAGGATAAGTCACTTTTGGCACTAAATGCCATTTGTGAGCACTTTTGAGGATGTGTTGGTCCACCACATACTGCCTGTATGGAAAAAGGAGACTGTGTTTTCACAAGGAGGGGAGACAATAGGCCATGTGGAAATCAAAAGTGGTCAAAAAAAGCTGAAGTGATCATTCATGTCCTTACTCATGGAGTCTGGCTTCTTCCTCAGTTACTTGTTTGTATTTTTACAAAGACCAAACTCCTGCCTAAGTACAGGAAACAAAGTCTTCCTTGTTCTTTCTACCTTTCTATGCATAGAAATGGAAAGCAAAGATGAAAATGCTTTAGTATGTTTCGAGAGCTCTACTGTAACATGCAAACATCTTCTATGTCTACAAACTCAGTTATGACCTTTTTAACTCTGAATTAGTAGCTACAAAGAATTGATGAGTCTTAACCAATCCACTTAAAATTCACACCATTAGTTTATTTAGATACATTTTCTTTACCGTTCCTATATGGACAAAAGCTTAACAAAGACTAATAAATTGATAGAAAGCATATTATAAAAAATATACAGAGTGGTAATTTGCTTAATTAGTCACTGAAAGACAAATGTTGCTACAAGCAACACTATTTTTAGAAATGTCACATGCAAAATGTAGTGGATACAAGGGAAATACTTACAAAGAGATACAATGTAAGCATACTCATTAAGTTCACCACCGTACATGTTTTCAATTGGTTTAATATGTGAAATACAAAGAAGACAAGATAAAACAACGTGAAGGTGAGATAGAGGGTCAAAAGAGGACAGATGGCAAGAAGATGAAAAAAAAAACATGAAAAATAATGACTTCTGATAACTGCACATACAATACATTATGCAATACAGAAATTATCAGTAGTATAAAGATTTTAAAACCTTTCTCAATTCACATAAAAAATGCTTTTGCAAATGTAGTACATAAAAAATAGAATTTCATAGAGAATGAGGAAAAAATGTAATAACTTACCAATCTGCTGAAGTTGAAGTATTAAGGACTGCGAAAGATGAAAAAAAACCTAATTACTTTCATATTGAACTGGAACTTAGAAAGGAATGGTAGCCTACACATCAACAGTGGGTATTATGAGCTGACACTCTTTATAAACACATCTCTCTTCATTCCTGTACCAAATCTCAGTTACTCAGAACAGAAGAAACAACAAACCAACATCTACAGAAGGATTTTCAGAGAAAGTGATCGGGAGAACACCATAAAATCACAGAATCATGGAATGGTTTGAGTTTGAAGGGACCTTTAAAGGTCGTCTATTCCACCCCCCTTGCCACGGGCAGGGACATCTTTCACAAAATCAGGTTGCTCAAAGCCTAATCCAACCTGACCTTGAACACTCCCAGGGATGGGGTATCCAGAACTTCTCTTCACGGGCATAGCAGCTGTGAACCTGAACACAGGCATCTACACAGGCTGTGACAAGAGGAAAAAGATGCAGTGCAAAAGTAGACTTTTTAAATAATGTGTTAGGAAATGAAATGGGACAAATTGTGAGCAGATGGAGTGATTTAACAGCAATGTGTCATTCCCCTTCTGAAGCGTCCATTTTTCTGACTGAATTTTCTATTTAATGGATGAGTTCAGGTTTTGCTCTCTGGCTTCCAGACAGTAATTCATCTCACCTCAGAATTTCAAGTGACGGCAGACTCAGTATTTGGCAGCCAAGCGAGTCTACACTGTTGCCAGGACACAGGCTTCTTCTGCCAAACTTCAATCTTTCATCTTTGAGGTGGTTTCTTAGACCTTCCTCAATGTCAGTAAAGAAAAATAAGCAGGTTTAGAGAATGATTCACATCACGTATTTTAAAAGTCTACTCTGGGCTGAAATGAATTCCTTTCCAAAAATGTCTATTTCTCTTCACCGTCCAGTGGGGTAACTTAGAATTACCAGTTCAAATATCCATGTCTAGACGGTAGCCCATGCCTGCATAGCTTTGATGAATCTCACCCAAGATACCAAAAACAGAAAGGAAAAACATGAAACTGTCTGCTGATATGAAAACAAACAAGAAAAAAATCACCAGGTCTTTTATGAACTATATGGACATTTATGAAAGATAACTCTTAATATCAAACAACATGCATATCTTTGGGATGCAATAAACCCCTTTATTTTGGAGAGATTAAAAACCAAGAGCAAAACAATCTGGCGTGTGTCATCTCTTCCACGGGGTGCAGTCCCTCCAGAACAGCTGCCTCAGCGGGCCCTGCACAGGCCACAGCTTCCTTCAGGCCTCCACCTGCTCCGGTGTGAGGTCCTCCACAGGCTGCAGGTGGATCTCTGCTCCTCCGTGGACCTCCATGGGCTGCAGGGGGACAACCTGCTCCACCATGGTCGTCACCACAGGCTGCAGGGGAATCTTGGCCAGGAGCTGCATTACTCCTCCTCCTTCTTCTTCACTGACCTTGGCGTCTGCAGCTGTTCCTCACAACAGGCTGGCAGACGCCTCTCAGGATCCTTTTTACATTTTATTCACTTCTCATCTCCTCTCCACTTCTTGCAGCAGGGCTGGGCCAAGTTGGGCCCAGTCGGCTGCCTGGTGGGAGGCCAGAGGGTGAGGCCTGCAAGGCCCAAGAGGCCTGTGCCTCCCCCTCTCTGCCCCCGCTCAGCTGCTTCACATCTACTCTCTTTCTTTTTTCCTGTTTTCCCCTTCTTAAACACGTTATCGCAGAGGTGCTATCATGGGACATTCTGCTACCAATTGGCTCAGCCTTGGTCCACCCTAGGCCTGGCCGAGTCCACTGAACAAAGGGGAGCAACTCCTAGCAGTTTCCTGCAGAAGCTACCACCTTAGGCCCCCACTCACTAAACAAAACCAGAACAGTAGCTTAAAAAAAATAAGTTCAAAAACAAAATTAAAAACAAATAGCTGGGCATAGGAGAGATTGTTGTCTTTCATTTCTGTCTTATTTTTTCATGCAACTTATTCTAGTCAGGTAAATAAGAAATTTAAAAATCTTTTCAAATTAACGGATAAAGTGGGAAGGCAATTGATTTCGCAGTCAAATGGTCCTTTGATTTGTTACATGATTTTGGAACGTATCAGGTGCACCCGAGCTTCCCATATACACACAAACACTCTCTCTCTTTTCTCTCACTCACTCACAACACACACACACACACGAAGTGGACTTCCAGAATGAGGTATTCCTGAAATTAATGATTTGCTCTTATACAGACAACTTACAGAAAATAATGTTGTTTTCAGATTAATTCATAAAGGGTATACAAAATATTAGCAGATCTTATTTAGAGGAAATATTTGCACTGACATATTTAATAAGGTATCTAGGAACAGCTCTTGTCATAGAGGTAGTGGAGCTGATCTCCATGAGAACCTTATAACCCCTCAGTAAATCTTTGAGTCTGATTTCATTCCTGCGTCAGGCTGAGGCATGGCACATGCTAGCATGGAGTCTGGCACCACAGACGCCAGGATACGAAGTGCACTAAGCCCATGCATCAGGCCCTAGTGAGGATTTCCCTTCTATTCACTACAATTTCTTTTTCACAAACTTCTTGGCACATTTGCTATGTGTGGGAAAGAAAATCATGGGTTAGCTTTACAGGATAAGTGTCAGTGAAGACAAGTTTTCTAGTGTGAAGTGGTCAGTTGTACACCACAAAGGAGAAGCAAACTCCCTTCTTACTTCCTCTATCTGTGGTACAATGATAATCAATACTGAAAACAACTTTTAATATTATAGCTAGATGATAGTATAAATACATAAAGGTCCGACTTAAACGCTCAGAGACTGTTGGGAGATGTAAAGCTGCTACAAGGCTGATCCAGGGGAGTGTCTAGGTGGCAAAATCAGATAAAATGCATGATTTAAATAATGCTACTCTGTTCAACCTAGATAGATGCAGCCTTTGGAAACTGAGGAAAAACTATCTTCTCTTTGATATTTAGAAGTAACTTGAACATGTCACCTTCGGACTAGATAGCAGCTGTGAGTCAACCCAGGGGAAATTTCACCCTCAGTCTTTTTGTAAGCTGCTGTTATTCAGTTTTAATTAAAAGAACGCTCCAGATAAAGCACAGACAGCTGCAAGGGAATAAAAATGAAGAGTACCTTGTCTACTCAGCTTGATCAAAGTAAATTGAAGTGGCACTCAAGTGATAAACTGGGGGCAGAAATGAACAGACAGAAATCAAGATAAAAACAAACTTTAATCAATACAACCATGAAAAACTAGTGTTACATGTTTCTCACAAACAATATTGTACCATTTTATTTAAGGAGCCTTAAATCACACAGTGTCAGTTAGTCTTCACAATATTTATGTTTTGTTTGGTTAACTATGTCAATCATAGCCTCACTTGATGCTCAAATCAACTACAGGCTGGTCAGTCTGCAAGTTATAACATAGAAAGCTAGTATTTAATGTCAGATATGACTAAACTCAAATTCCTTCAGGCTTGGACTGAACCTCTGATAGGGTTCAGCATATCTAACCAACTCCTATGTACTACCTATATACTATACTGTATAGTACTTTTTTGTTCAGGAAGGCTAAGGCTGTTGGCCTTCTGCTTTGAATGGTTTTCTTGGCTTAAACCAACTAAATAGGAGAACTGCCTCACACTTAATATATATATATATATTTTGATCCTAATTCTATCTATGAGGCCATATTACACGGCTACATCAGGAAAGTCCATTGTTCAACAGACTTCCGGTAACTGATGTTCCAGCTTTTGAAACTGCAGCTTAAGATAAGCTTAGGGGTTTTCCCCCTTTTATCAGAATTCTATGATAAAGGCTTACTCACCAGTTAAAGTTTTAGATTTAACAGATAGCAGGGATTTTAGATTTCTAAAACTTATTCAAACTAATGATGTAATGTCTATCCAGCTGATGATGGCTTTCTTCTGCCTACATACTGTTGAGAGACCTGGTTTCAAATACTGGGAGACCTTACAATTATTCAGTCTCTAATCAAAACAATAGTCATAAACTGTTAAGTAGTAATTAATAATACCATGTTATGGCAAGTACTATTGGAACTAAAGTTACTTGTTTTCTTCAGCAGCAGTTAAATCCACTTTTTTCTTCTTCATTACTTTTGGATGTTTTTCTGACATTGATTTATCACCATTTTCCTTTCCTCTTCACACTTTTGGATCAGATGTGGTACAGCTTTCTGGAACTTTTAACTTCAAGTACTGCATCTAGCTCTTCTTCCCAGCAATCAAAAAACCTTTCTCTTTTTTGCTTTCTCTGGAATTTGACTCTTTTTCTATTTACAATGACAAACCAAACAATTAATGCAAGCTGCAACTATTTTATAAAATTCAGACCTTTAAGAAAACCCTTAATTGTGGACTCCTCCTTAATTGTTTGCTTGGCTTTAGTAATGTTACCACTTACTTACAAAGTTCACTAGCAAAGATGTTGTCCCAGGGTTTCCCACATACTTCAAAAGAAGCAGGACAGGAACCGGGAAAAGTAATTAATGAAAAAAAATAACTGCACTCTCTGCTCTGAGAAATTACCTTCCCATATGACTCCTCAAACTGCAATGTACCTTCACATTTCTTTATAGTCAAACTAAGTCCTGTTTATATTCCTCTCTTTTAGGTATAATTCGCAAAATACACACTTTGAAAAAGTACTTTTTCCTGAAAATTCTCTTTGGAAGTACACCTTAGAGAGATTTCAGTTATGACTCAATAATGCACTGGATCTATTTTCTATTAGAACTATTTTCACCTTACCTTTTAACAAGGTGTAACTTCATTTTGGTTTTATTTTCCCCTTTTTATTAAATGTTTCAATATTATGTCTATATCATTTGGAGAAGATCTTCACTAGAGGTTGCTAACTCTGATTTAATAAAATTGTCCATTAGTATCACAGCTGGTTTCCAAGCTAGCTGTTGAACTTTGCCTTCTGCTACTGTTCTTCTTTCTCATGACCCTCAACACATCTTCAGCTTTGTTAACACCACACTTCTTCCACAGGTCCTTTGTAGCCAGACATTTCCACCGTCATTACCCACCTCCTTTCCATCCTATGAAGTCCCCAATCTCCCTCTACCACCAGTTGGTTTTTATCTGAAAGGCCCTCTGTTCTTTTGAGCTCACTTTTTAGGAAGACAATTCCTGCATTTGCTTTATCTGTGAACTTCTGTCTCCTGTAATGCCTCTTCTTTGGGTGATTTCTTCTTCACGAAGTGATTCTGCAAGCAGGATATACCCAGCTTAGAAGTATAAAAATATTTATTGGTTATCATACACAAGTGATCACTACTAGGTTACGCATTAATATGTTCACCACCTTTCATAAGACATACACAGTCTTTGCTAGCCGGACAGGCAAGAGTCAGGAGGAGAAGGGGCAGTTCCTGCAGCTCAGCTGCAGTTGTGCCATCTTCTGACACCTTGTTTTTTCTTTACGATTTTGTACTTGCCCATGTTGGTGCTTTTCCTTATTTTACTGTGTCTGCAATTTCAGCTTCCTCATCTTACATAAACCTCCTCTTCAGACTTTCTGATAGGTTTGTTTTTTTTTTTTTCTTTCACAACTGAGCCATTTCCTCAGAAGTCTGCACCATGTTTACGCACCTGTGCAGTATCAGCCACGGGCCTGGTATCCTTAGAGCACAGACACCAGAACAGACTTCAAGACAGAGGAAGTCACATACTTTTTTAGCACTGAGAGGACTGTGAGACAGGAGGTAAGGAAATGGATTAGTTCTAAGTGGCTATCAGTCACGCTCGTAGGTTTGAGTATCAGTTGTTTAACAGTAACCTTCTATATGCTTATGCTTGCACCGTAAGAAAAGCTTATCCTTGTGCTTGTGATACACCATTAGACATTTCTTCAGATCTTAATTATTCATTACATTTTCTAGAACTTTTCAATCCATGTATCAGCATTTGGATCTAGGCCAATTTGAATTAATGTCACAAAAAAAACTGCATTAAATCCTTTAATGACACCTATCCCAAACAAGAATCTTCCATCCTCCCCACAAAAATTTATTATGCAGACCTCATACAAAAGAGATATTAAGTAGGAGAAATAATTTTTGAATTTATACACTTCTGAATAATATGCATAACATCTTTGTCAGCACTAAAAGGACACTTTCAATTTAAGTTTTACTCTCAAATATTTTCTTCTTATGTCTCCTCATTTTCCATGTAGGACTCAATCTGTGAAGTAAGAATTCAGTCTTACTGGCAGAGATACATTATAGTAGTCACATCACTAACCAATTTAATTGTGCTGACCAAAAATATAACAAAGTTAAAGTCATATTATCAAAAGCTCCTTTTGCTGTTGTAGCTTAGCCTGTTAAGGGAACTGATTTTACACACACCTCCAAATAACTTGTAAATTAACTATACTGGCGCTCCAAAATACCTATTCTGGCAAACACCATGTCATAAAACCACTGAAATATTTATAAAACTCATACAAACCTTCTTTTTGTACATTTTATTCTTAAGAAAATGGCAGAATATTGCAAAGATCAACAACTATTAAAGGAACAAAGAGTGAAAGGTATATGCCATGATATAAAAATGTTGAATATGGATAAATTTATCTAAACATCAACATGTAGCAGATAAAAGAAGCTTTGACACTTGAAGACACTTGAGTCTCTTTGAGTCTAGCTATGGGAAAGGGAAAGAGAAAGGATTGAGTTGAGACAGGGAAATGAAGGACTCTTATTTACACTTTCTTCTAAAAGGGCAAAAGAGACACGAGTGCCAGCTGCTACATTTGAGAGCCACCATCTCCGTTTGCTGTCCCTGACTTGCTTTGCCTATACTTGGAACTATCCCTGATTAAAAGTTTAATTCTCACCAAGTCAGAAGGCTTAATCTATATCACTCATTTCCCAATTCATGAACAGATCAGACACAGTACAGAAGGAACAAGAAGTTAACTAATGTACTGGAGTCCACATCTGGAAGTATGGGTACGAAACTGGTTCTCTTGCCATGTTTGTGACCTTTGTACTTGCCATAGCCATCAACCAAGTATCAATTTAAATGCAAGTGTGGTCCTAATGATACTGCTATGCAGTACAAATTAGAACTTTGTCTATAGTTAAAACAAGATTATTTTTTCCCCCACCACTATGGCTCATCAGGCTTTCTCATCTACAAGCTCATTCTGTAAATATAGGAAAGAGTGCAGGATAATGAAAAGAGAAGGTAGTAACTCCACCACGACATGGTTTGGTTGTTGTAAGGAGATTCCAGGACTCTGTTTTGCAACTATTGCTTTTTTACTTTCCATTTGGGCTGCAAGTCAGTTGCTGTTATTGCTGCTTCTTCCCCCTGCCCATACAAAATAATACTTGCAGCAAATTTCAATTTAAGTCTCAAACAACTAAAACCACCCACAAATCCCTTCGTAAAGTATTAAAGGACTACTCCTTACGAACACAGAAAATTCAAAGGAAATAGTGTTTTTATGCAGAAAGGTTTTAGTGTAATGTCCTTCAAATCCATGGAATTTGTTCCTGTTTTATCGCAAACTGAAGTTCAGGGACAACAGTGATTCAGACTTTGCTGTCTTCACTTCCACCAAAAAGCTGGGTGCACAACTTTCTTTTTGCAGAGAGAAAAGGATGGCTACTCAGCGTAGCGATCTTTCTTTGGGGATGGGCCTATTTTACAAACATATGCCACAAACAGGCTTAATAAAAGTTAAATATAAGATTGTAGGAAACGTAATGACCTCAAGAAATTCAGTACTTTTCTATGATTATAATTGTTCTATCACAGTGCAATAAAAAAGAAGGTCCTTTGTTTCTGAACTATTTTGCATTTTACTTTTCCCATCCTGAGTAATGAAACAATGTATTTTAATTATCACCTGAAGTGGCATCTAATATTGCTAATCATGCCAATAATTTAAATTAGGGTGCAAATGAGACAAAAGCAATGGGTAACAGACATGTGGAAAAGGTAGAAAGAAGGGGAGAAGAAAAACGGAATTAATTAGTGGGAGACATACTCAAGTCTGTATTTTCTTTTATTTTGCCTGGGTTTTACACCATTTATGTAAAAATGTCAGAGATCCACTCTGTGCTCTTGTTAAAACTGAGACTGAACCTTCAGCTACTTCTGTGTTGCCCAAGTGAGAAGGATATTTAGGATTATGTCATTGATTTCTCTTCCCTTTTACTTATAAGCAGTATTTTAATTTATTGATTGATAACGTGCACTAGCTATCATACAGGAAAAAAGTCCAAGGCAACTAATTAGGCTCATAGTAAGCAATTCCGAAGTCATGTTAAACAAAAAGATGCCTGTAACACTTAATATGTTGTAAATGTTCATATTTCACTAGAATGAGTCACGCTAAATGTGTCTTTTCTTTACACTGAAAAGTAATGTAAATCAGCATCTTCCAATGTTTAGACCCACGGACGTACATCTGCTGTTCTCATTTCTAACTATCTTTATGTTGCTGATAACATACATACATAATAGAAACAAATTTTCCTATGTTCACTTTTTAAATATTACTATTTTTTTTTCCTGTCAAAACTTTGCTAACTTATGCTTCATTATAGGCTAGGACGTGCAATTGTGGGTTATGCTACAAAAAGGTCTGTTGCCTCTACATAAGGAAATATGCGCTTTGCGTGATTCCATGTAGAAACTATCATGCAAACATTTACTCCAGCCTTTTCTGTCGTAGGATATCAGCATTACAAATCTATGTCTGTTAGTAAGATGTTGGGGTCTAAGTAGTTAGTGGAAAAAAGACATCACCGTCATCTGCATATTCTGTTTCTCACAGGCGCAAATTTGATAAGCAACAAGTTAAAAGTCAAACTTAAGGACCTTGCAAAAGTTCACACCTCTAAAGGAAATGTGGCTATTCTTTAATCCTATCAAGTACAAGCTGTATCAATGGGCCAAGGTGAATTGTATGAAGTTCAACAAGGCCAAGCGGCGAGTCCTGCACTTGGGTCACAACAACCCCATGCAATGCTACAGGCTTGGGAAGAGTGGCTGGAAAGCTGCCTGTTGGAAAGGGACCTGGGGTGCTGGTTGACAGCTGGCTGAACACAAGCCAGCAGTGTGCCCAGGTGGCCAAGAAGGCCAACAGCATTCTGGCTTGCATCAGGAACAGTGTGGCCAGCAGGAGTAGGGAAGTGACTGTGCCCCTGTACTTGGCACTGGTGAGGCCGCACCTCAAATACAGTATTCAGTTTTGGGCCACACAGTACAAGAAGGAGGTTAGTTGCTGGAGCGTGTCCAGAGAAGGGCAGCGAAGCTGATGAAGGGTCTGGAGCACCAGTCTTATGAGAAGCGGCTGAGGGAACAGGGATTGTTTACTCTGGAGAAGAGGAGGCTGAGAAGAGAACTCATTGCTCTCTCCCTGACAGGAGGTTGTAGGGAGGTGGGTGTTGGTCTCTTCTCCCAAATAACTAGTGACAGGACAAGAGTAAATGGCCTCAAGTTGCAGCAGGGGAGGTTTAGGCTGGATATTAGGAAACATTTCTTTACTGAAAGAGTGGACAGGCACTGGAACAGGCTGCCCAAGGAAGTGGTGGAGTCACCATCCCTGGAGGTGTTCAAAGAATGTGTAGACGTGGCACTTCAAGACATGGTTTAGTGGACATGGTGGACTTAGGCTGATGGTTGGACTTGATGATCTTGGAGGTCTTTTCCAACCTTAAAGATTCTATGATTCTATGAAGTCTACAACAGACTAAACTGAAGGACAAATTAATAATTACTTATCAAGCAAACACTTTAAGAGAGTAGGAAACTTAGCAGTTGAACAGATGACTAAATTAAACTGTACACGACCCCTTCAATAATGGAAACTGTCCAGGTTCCCCCTTAAAAAAACCGATGGGTTTATCCCAAACCTGTACCAGCCCCTCTCATACAGCAGTAAGAAATAAGAATAGACGCCGGAGGTGAAGGAGGCGAATCTGTGTGAAATCTAACTTTTTTTTTCTTGTTTCCCTCGCTAGTTTGGTGTTAACCCCAGCGAGATCCCCGGCAGAGCCGACATCTCGGGACACTGTGAACATTCACATGTCGGGAGAGCTCGGCCAGGTGGCCGAGGTGGAGAGACGCCACCTTCACCCACCGGCCCGGAGGGGACCCACGCCACCGGCCCTCCGGGCACCTGGGGCACCACAGTGCCTGCCCTCCCCCTGGCCGCCGCCCCCAAACCCCCCCCGCCCGGCACCCCCGGCCGCACCGCCCACCACCGGCCGCCGCCTGTTGCGCACGCGCGGAGGGGCAGCGTCACGGGGGCGGGGCTGCTCCTCCAAGGCTCCGCGGACGCGCCTTCCTCCCTCGCCCCCTCGTCTCCCCTCCCCTCCCCTCCCCTCCCCTGCCTCAGCGCACGGAGGCCGGGCAGCCAGCGCCGGGGGAGGTAGCGCGGCGCGGGCGCGGCAGTTGGGCACGAGCCGCCGCCGGTGGCCTCGGCTGGTGCCTGCTGGTCCGGAGTCGTCTCCGTGGCCGTTAACGGGGGAGGCGGGGCCGTTCCGCCGCGTCTGGGAGCCGAGGGGGACAGGGCGGCGTAGCTGCGTCGTCTCGGCCGCCTTAGACCCCCGGGGCAGGAGCCGGCGCGGGGGGAAACGGGGAAAGAGGGCGGGAGGGAGGGGGGTTTGAGCTTAAAATCGGGAGGGATGTGGCCCTTTAATTCCACGTATCAAAAACATCGCCCTTCTGTCGCACGCTTAGCACTTTAAAAGTCGCAGTGACTTCTCCTGATGCTGTAGTGGCATCGGTTGTCACCTTCTGTATTTGTTAGGTTTAAAAATGTTGCCTCACAGTTTCAGCTCAGGTTTTTTTTTGTGTTCATATCGGTTGTTTACTGAGCAAAGTGGAGGGAGGAAAAATCAAACTGCGTTGTTGACGTCATCGCATGGCACACAGGATGAAGCAGAAAGCCTGAAACTCACTTATTTGATGGGGGTTAAATTTGGAGTTGGTAGTATGCCTCTGAGACATTGCCTGCACGGAATCGCACAGCGTTTGTTGCCACTGGTAGTCAGGGCAATAGTCTGTCTTTGAGTAAGGGCATTTCCGTTTGTTATTCTTCCTGGTCCAAGTCTTGCTAGGTGTAAACCAGGCTTACGTTTGGTTTGTGTGTCACTTTTACGATATCCTTATAGCACAGAAGATTACAAGGCTTGCCTCGTACCAGCCAGCGTGCTTGATTGTTTGTTACTAGAATCATGACATCAGCCCTTTGGTTTTGTGAACAATTGGTCTGAAGTTGCTGGAACACTCCTTGCGCGTTTTTCAGCTGAGGTAGAAGGAACAGCGTATTCACGTTGTTAATTACAAGGGACAGTTTGTTCCCTTGTTCTTTGTGTTACTAACAGTTTTAGTGCTTCCTGTTTCTGGAATGAACAGTTGACTTTATGGTTGGTGGTGAACAACACAGTGCCAGGTGGAGGCTGGCGAGGAGCTACTGAACAGAAGTTCTACCTAGAACTATATCATTGTCAAATTAATTAACTATTAATGCATCTGTCTTTTAGGCTGTGAGCCTTTGAAAGCTATAGCTAACCGTGAGAGGGTTGTGAAAGAGGGCCTTACAGTAGGAAAGCCTTACTGTGCAACTACCTTTCAACTGCTCCTTTTTTTTTTTTTAATATTTTTAAACAGGTTATGTTTAGAAGAGAGGAAGTTTCTGGTGTGTACTTCAGAGGTGCCCAAGCTCATCTATTGATACTTCTTTTGTAACTCCACGGTAAAACAGCTTCTGAGAGTATCAGTTTGCTTACCACATCATCTGGATCCAGAGGTTGCTTTTAAGAAAATGTGGACTGCTAAAAGTCTTTGTAGTGCTCAAATACTATTGCTTCATTTAAAAGAAGGCAGATTGTATAGCATGTTTCCAAAAACTCAGCAGTTCTGTACTGGAATTCTAAACTATTGCACCACAAGAGCACCGCTTAACGGAGTTAAATTCCAGGTAAGTATTTTTGTGGTGCTCTAGATATAAGTGATATGCATCAATACAGTGATAATATAATTTATTTTATAATCTACATTGCTGAGCCTTTGATCTTGCAGTCTTATCTGTGAATTGAAGGTGCCTATCAAGGTAAAGGGGGAGGCAGCAAGAAGTTGCAGGACAACCAGTCTTTCGGAATGAACTTCTTGTGTCAGATAATTCTAAGCTGGGGAGAAACATGAATTATTTTAAAAATACTGACAATACAGACAATACTGCATGATAACTGGCAGGCTTACTAGTTGGAGCGACAGCTGCTTAGTGAAGAATAGGACCAGAGTTCTCTGGAAAACTTACTAATGCAATATTGCACAAAAAAAGTGTGCGGGGGAAAGTCAATTTTTATTGGATCAGTAAGGGAGGATAAAAATATGAGAGCTTGGCTCCAAAAAAAAATCTGCAAATATAAACAAAAATAATGGGAAATGACACAAAATTAAGGCTAATCTTGGACACTGAGAGTTCCAAATGGCAGTGGTTTTTTGGATGTCAGGTTAATCTTTAAAATATAAATGGATGCATGCACTTTATAAATATTAGAACTTTTTTAAAACATATTTTAGAGAGGGCTAAGCAGTTGAGAAATTAATATGGATGGTTTTACAGCTTTTTAAATTGACTTTATGAATCTGTTTAAATAATGTTCATGTTATATTTCCCTGTTGTTTCTCTTTTAAATAGTTATTGACTGTATGGTTGTAGGTTTCCAAGGCAAATGATAAACAATCAGTAGCAGACAGAAGAGTGGCTACTACTGCAGAGGGAACTAAAACAGCTGCTGGAAAAAGTCCCAGTGGAGTATGTGATGGAAGCCAACATTCCTTAGAAGGTATTGAACCTTTTGCCATGTTCTCTTAAGAAATCAGCCTTCCCTGTCCTCTTTCGACATCTTGTGTTAACAATCAAGATGGTCTAAACACTTAATTTGAAAATTCTGTATCATGTGGTGTGTTTATTTTTTAGTTTTAAGGAGATTATATACAATTTTTACAGTTTGCAAAGACACGTAATTTTCTTAAGTGTCTTAATGGTAGATGGTATTGTATACGGATTATTTTGTATTATTATTATTTTAATTTGTTTTTTCTTCAACTTCATAAAAATCTTACAATATTTATTCTGTGTGACTGGGCAGATGCAAAACTTAGTTTTCCTGGTCTCTTGCTAGCGACTGTGGTGACTCTTAAGTGGAGTACTGTCTCTTGGATTGGTTATTGTTTTGTGTGAGCCTTTTTTTTGGCCGGAAGAATCAGTTTCTTGAATATTCACTGAAGGCTACAAATGGTCTGTGATGCTAGTGAACTTCTTTTCTGTTACAAATGTGAAAAAACAATTAAACATTCCTATGTGAGTGATTATTTCTGAGTCAGGTAAATTAGTAGTTACAATTATGACCTGTATTTTAGCAGTGCTGCCTAGCTGAACAATTCTTTCCATAACTTTGCTTGTTTTGTCATTCCTAGCTAATAACTAATCCTCAAATGTGCTGTTATGCATCATACATTTTAGTTCCTGTGCTTTAGGCTGCTTGGTCATTCACATTCTATGTATATTTAATTTTTGTTTGTAAAGGTTTGGTTTTTTTTTTTTTTCCAGTCAGTTGCTTTGGGCATTTTCAGCTTCTGTTTACAAATGGGATGACAGGGAGGTAGTTATGACTGGTTAAGACACTGAGATCCTGTACTATATATGTAATTATATTGCTCAGGAAACAGCAATATGAGAAACTACTGTGCTATTTCTTGTGCATGATGATTAGGAAGACAGTTCCTATCCTGGGAAAGCTATATTGTACTGTATCATAATTCTGCTGTACAGGCTTGTCTCTTTACATACATTCTCTTGTAGGTTTCCATTACAAACGGATGAGAGACTGTAGAGTAAACAGAAATGCCACCACCAGCCCCTCCCTCAGTGTATTTTTAATCACTATTGATTTTTTTTTTCATAGATCCGAGAATCTTTTAAATAGAAGGTTTATGTTTATTCCTGAATGCTGCTGCATTATCTGTAATGAGATTGAACAGCCAGAGTGTCCTTCTAGTTTCTTCCTGTACTTATCTTTTCTTAGGCTTGTTTTTTCTTGTAGACAGCAGAAGCATACGTATTCCCTTAGCCAATTGAAATCTTTATATTTTGAAATTTGCCAGTCATGTAAGATGACAACATTTTTGAAAAGCAGTGGCAGAAGCATTTGCTATGCCCTGTTTACGTCATGTCTCTACAGTGAGTGAGTGCACTGTCCAGCTGAAATGTATTTGTGCATCTTTTGAGCTTCATTGGCATGTTAAGAAAAAAAATCAATATATATATAATATATACATATTATATATATTATAATATATATAATAATAATATATATAACTTTTAATTAATGGATAATATCTTTAACAGTCAGAGCTTAACATTAAATTAGCTAAGAATATTTGTTCTGAAGTCTTGTGGAAGAGTTCTTTCATACCCTTTCTAAGATAACAAAATTTCTGCTGTTTGCTCAGGCAGCTGAAAAAGTGGTCTGTCTCCAGATGTGACAGTGCTTCTATTTCTGGTACTCTAAAATAAATTGGCAGGGAATAGTCATACTGTAGACTTAATTAAGTTTCTCTGTATGTCCTGTTGGGAGCTGTTATAACCTTACTGTTCTTTTTGATCAAAAGAGCAGTGATCTTCCAGATCATCAAAGCAAAGACACTTTTGAATCATACTTTCTGAAATACACCATTCTAACTTGCAAATCAAGTGTTGCTATGACATATTTGCAAGAATCAAAGGAAATAGGAAAGTTTTTATATTCTTGTAAAAGTGAGTATCTTGGTTTCCTATTTCTTACTTTTCTGATTTTACAGGACATTCATGTAATGAATGCTTTCTTATTCTTTTCCTGTTACTCAGACATCCCTTTGCAAAGTGAAATGACATTGCTTAACTGCATCTGTCAAGCAGATAGTTCCTTATAGAACCATGATTCTTATTCATCTGTATAATCTTTGTAGGTTAAGTGCTTTGTTACAGATTTGTTGCAAGAGGCCTTCAATTCAACGGACAGAGCCTCCCCATAGCTAGATGCATAGTGCTGAATGGAGATGTTGATGTTCTGTTGTTTCTTCTCTATAATGCTGATTATTTGCAATACTCTACTGAATTTTAATACTCTGAAAAAATGAAAGATCATCTGATTGTTTCACCCAGCAACAAGTATGAGCTATCACTTAGGAGATAAACATTACATGATTCTTCACTTAACAACTGGACAGAACCCTGAGCAACCCAGTCTGATCTGATAGCTGACCCTGTTTTGAGCAGAAGGTTGAGCAAAAGACATCCTGAATTATTCTATGATTATTTTTTCTCTCATTATTTACCCACTTTAGGTACTCATGCAGCTAGATGTAACCACTGGATCTGTCATGTGAACATGAATGTCATCTGCCAATGAACATTTGTACTGAAGTATTTTTAAATTTCATTTATATGTGACAAATACATAATGTAGACCTGGGAACTGAACCTAATTAATAAAAATGTAGTGACCTGATAACACAACCGTTGCTGTTGCCTTGTAAGAGAAGGCATGGACGTCTGGCTTCAGTCAGTGTGTTTTCAGTAGGTTTTGATCTGAGATTCAAATAATCTCTTCAGGTCACACAACCTCCTTTTCTGTTCTTCTCACTTTAGAGACAATGTACCAGCTAATTCTTTATACATTGAAGTGTGATTGTCTTCTACATTTGTAGGGATTTTTCTTCTTCTCCTTAAAAAAAAATCCTTTAATCTAAAATTTCTTGCTGTAACTATGCTTTAGATACTCATTTTAGTTTTAATCTTTTTTTGATTTGTGAACATATGAATGTTTTCCAGCAGGGAGAGAGAATCTTTTAGAATGCTTTGTAGATGGGCCTTGTAGAAGGTTTAGAAGATGTATATATACATGTACATAAGCATGCCTATGCTTGTTTTTATTTAAATAAGCTTATTATCACACACTTGTGTAAAATAAATATACAGCTGCTTCTTTTTTTTTTTAATAAGCCAGCACTAAGGATCTGAACTTATGCTTCCTGTTTGTGGTTTTTGTTAGGTGTAAATTCTGTCCTTGACACCTCCAGAGTATTTGTGTGTGTGTGTGTTTTCATACATTTAGTGTTTTACTTTGGTGTTTTTTTTTTTATTCTTTCTTTTTTTAATAGTAGCAACAATATGTTGTGTGTTTTTTCTTTTCTAAATAAGAAATGACTTTAAGAATCTGTCTATTATGATTACTAATAATACTAGTAGACAAATCAGTTCCAAAAGTGAAGGAAAAAGAACACTTTCTTAGAGAATTATATTAGGTTCAAGGCTATTTGTGCTTAAGGGGACTATGCTGACACAGTAGCCAGAAGTTTTATAATTAATTTGATTTTTCCTCTAGGTGGCAAATGGTGTTCACTCTCCAACAGCATTCTTTTTGTCACTTTTGAGTAGCTACTTTTGTTTTGTATTTCTTTGATAAATTAGATGAAAATGTGCAGTTATGTTGTGTGTGTATATATATTTCTTGATTGAAAAAGGAATTTATGCTAAGGAATATTTTAGAGTTGTTTTGAATTTTGGAGATGCTAAACTAACTGCTACTTATTTGGTAATCAAAAGGTTTTTTTTCTGTTCTTAAATAAATGGATTTTTATTATATATATATAGTATGTGTGCCATGCCAAAAGAATAGATGTATTCTATAAGGTAAAATTAAGCGATCCGTTTTCTGACTGTGAAACTTTATTTCCACAGCAAAAATGAAACATATCAATCTGTCATTTGCAGCATGCGGGTTTCTGGGTATTTACCACTTGGGGGCAGCAGCTGCTTTTTACAGGCATGGTAAGAAGTTACTGAAAATTGTGAAAGCTTTTGCGGGAGCTTCTGCGGGATCACTGGCCGCCACTGTCTTATTAGCAGTACCAGAAAATATAGAGGTAAATTAATGAACTCATAGGTATAGGACATGATCATTTTCAAAGGATATTTTTGATATAATCATCTACCATTAAGGATTTTAAAAATATTTTGGTTCTTGTTTTTCTTCTTGCTTCTTGTGAAGAAATAGGACTCTATTTGTTTTCATTAACAAAATCTGTGACTTACAGGCAAAAATGTTTATGAAGCAAGTATTTCTTTATGACAAAAGCCTATCATACAAATTTTGTATTTTTAACTATGTCAATATAAGTTTTATGTGTGTGAATATTGAATTGCATGCAACCAAAATACCAAAATGTATATGCACTTAATCATACATGTGCACTACAGAGTCAATAATTGTTTTCATGGCTGGAGGTGGGCTTTGTTGAGCAAATGTATAGCACTATCCTTTCATCCTTTTGTGAAAGGAAGTGAAAATGGTGGACGGACTGTATCTTCATAAGGTCAAAGAACAGCACACACCAGCTCAAATCTATTTTTACTCTTTGTGCTCCAGTAGACAACACAAGAAGTGACTTGCACACTTCCTGTAGACTCAGTACAGCTCATAACTTAACAGCAGTAGCCCCACTGTATGCCAGGGAGGTTTAACCCTTTAGAGTGTCCTGCTCTGACACACTGCATACATGTGTGTTTGCTTTTTTTTTTCTTCAGAGATGCTACTCTTATCTCACTATGGATATGGTGTCATGTAGAAACAGCAAAATGCTATTTAATGGCTACTGTATTACAGGTTATGTGGGAAAGCATTGGCTTTTCTTTGTTTTTCCCTGTAGATTAAGGCTGCTTTGCCCTCCTGAAGGACTTGTAGTAACTGTGCCTTAACATATGTAGAGGACTAGGCCTTGCCAAAATGTTTAACATTCCTTTAATATTTTGAGGAATATAATAAACAGCATTATTTTGGGGAAAAAAAGGCTGTTAATTTTTGTTCTAAGTACACTTAGATTTCAATCCAGAGAGCATCAGGTAACTTTCTCTGGGCCTTGCTTGTTAGAACTTTCACTGCATTTAATTAAGAAGTAGTCTCAGCCAATATCACACTCTGCCACTGATCTTTCTGATTTTTTTTTTTGTTTGTTTCTGCTGTGATATGAACTTAACTTGCAGTTAGTCATACTTCTGTTGCTTTCAGCAGTAAGTTACTCCCTGGCCTCTTTCTGCCCCACCACTCCTGAGGTGCATTCTTTCTATGAATTGATATTTGGAAAGTTCCACTCTGCTGTGAAGAGCACTCTGCTTGTATTCTGTTCAGGTGTTACTCCTTTTCTGTAACCTCTGACTAGTAGTTCAGTTTCAAATTTGACTGGTATAATGCGTACCCCTGACTTTAATTTCCTTTCTGGTGAGTACAGCAGCTAGCCTTTTCTTAGCCCAAGGAAATTTTTCTGCCTGTTCTGGGCTCTGGATATGAGCATTTTTTTCCCAGCTTGATCCAACTTACAAAAATCTTTCTAAGTAAAAATATTACAAGGGTTTTTATTTACTTTTGTGGCGACTAAGCCTACGTTACATTGAGTCTGATGGATTTTTTCCTTTCAAATATGTCATTTTAATGCAAACTGAAGAACATTTAATGAACTTTAGTCCTTTTAATTTTTTTTATAATTATTTACGTTTTAGTCATTCTGTTACATTGTTTAAATGGAAAAGTGAGAGATATTTTTGCAGGGGGACTAATTCTTCTTAATTCCCATGGAATTTACGTAAAGGCAGTGTTGTGTACTGATTAGAATTAACTTTTCGTATCACGATAATTATGTTATTACCTTTATTATATTTCTAACTTGAAATATTTTATATCAACAAATATAACACTTACATCAGGTAACTTTTTGTTTTCCTCTTCACAGAAATGACTATTTTAGACAAGCTATAATTAGGACTTTGTCCGTCTCCAAGTCTCAGAGCTCTAATACAACCTTTGCTTACTTTGGAGAAAATGTAGCATTGAGGATTTCTTGTTTTGACTGTTGCTGTTCTAATATGATAGTTTGTACCTTTTTTCAGTTGTATCTTGGATTTTTGTCACTGTTGAAAAGGCATGGGACTTGAGAATTCTAGGGAGGTTTATAGAGTTATAGATAAGTACCTGTTTATTTCAAAAGTACCTCGATCATGTTTGATGTCAAATTTTCTTAACTTGATTAATGTCGTTACAATTTCTAAATATGTCCTGAGTCACAGTTTCAAATTTAGATATATCATTTAACGCTTCTAGCACTAACATTATAAACAACTTGTAGCTGTAAGAAGTTGTCCCTTTTGCAAGCAAGAACTGAGAGTCTAGGTATGGTCTATTTTTAGTACTTGTAGTATGGAAAGTAGTTTTCTGTCATTAACCTAGGTTTGGATTCATCCATCTCCGTGTTACTCTTAGCTCTCTGACACTTTATTAAAGCATCTTAGATATGAAGATAGTAGTTCTCAGGTGCTTCTATGTAGGGTTTTGTGGGTTTCTTCTTTGTTAGGAGAGAGAGACAGCTCTTTCCAGCTGATTGACTACAGAAGAAGCCTAACTGCCTAATGTAGAATAAATTGTAATAATTGTAAATTTTTTAATGCTTATAGACATCTTAAGGTACTTGTGTCTGATTTTGGTATTGAAGTAGTCTTTAAAATAAAAGATGGCTTTACATTTGAAATATAAATATTTGTTCTTGTAATGGCATGGTTCAGAGAACTGATTATTTAGCAGTGATAATACATGGAAAAATAGCCTTTAACTTTACTTGATTGTTAAAGTGGTATTCTTGTGAGGGTTTGGTTTGTTGTTTTTTTCTTAAGTTAGGGATCATGTTTTCTTGCAAATTAGGTCTTGTAAAAGGATCAACATTTTGTTATGTGTATCTTGTTACAAACCAAGCACGTATGGGAAAATATGTTAGTCAGATCTTGTAGTTTTCTCTTGATTAAAGCTTTAGCCGCTAGTATGTTTTAGATGCCACAGTTGAACATCCCATATCTAAAACATCATTAATGGTGAATATTTTAATTTGCAGACATGTAAGAAGTTTGCCTATGGATTTGCAGAGGAAGTTAGAAAATTGGACTTTGGTGCTGTAACGCCTGGTTATGATTTTATGAAAACACTTAGGTACTTATCTTAATGTATTTATAAGATCATTTTTGTGTGAAGCTCTCAAAATGGAGAGTGTACTTTTTTTTTTATATATATACTGTGGGGAGTTTAGCACTCTTTCTTTCACTTCTAAAATATTTGTAAGGTTTTTAAATAATGATGGTGAATAATGTTTAGCATTTTCTTTATGCTAGGGAAGGCATAGAGTCTATTCTTCCTTCTGATGCTCATGAGATAGCTGAGAACCGGCTCTATGTGTCAGTCACTAACACCAGAAATGGAGAAAATCACTTGGTTTCAAGTTTTGCCTCCAGGGAGGACCTCATTAAGGTAATTAAGTTGAATATTGCTGCTTTAAATAAAAATGTTTTGAGTTTCTTCAGGGCTTGGGCATATGTTATTAGATGTACAGTAAGTCACTGTTTTACTCAAGTAATCACTTACGCTATCAGTGGTACTACAACCATAATGCAAACAATGGAAGCAGAATTTCGTCCTACAGTTTCACAAATTTTGCTAAGATTTATTTTGTGTATGTGTGTTTCCTTCATCTGTTTTTAAAGTACTACCTTGTAGGCAAAGTCTGTTTAAAAAGTAACAAGGTAACGAACAGTTACAGTAACTGAGAATAAAATAGAGAATCTCCTAATTTTGTAGCTAAGTGTTTTTGCATCCTTACTTCACTGATACTATTTATATTATGTTTCATCAACAAAAAAGTAAAGAAAAGGAAATTCCTGTCTTAAAAAGAATCTAACAATTTCTACAAGTCCTTGTGGGGAATAGATAGAATGTTAAGAGCATATAAATTGTATTTTACCTGTCTCTGGAAAGCATATCTTTTATTGCCCATCCTCTCTTTTGAATGTCACTTTTTAAATTTGGATCAGGATTGTATACATAAGCTGATATGAAATGGTAGGAGGAATTCAGATGCCTGTAATGCAAATGTTCTTTCTGGTAATTGGTTGTATCTTAGTGGAGGACATAATAAGATATAGCAGAATAAAGGAGGAAATAGAATAAGAAGGTATTCCTTCTTTCCCTGTCATTGTGGATGCTTAGAGTAGATAAGAGGTTCCTTACAGTTAATGCTTTAAGAAGAAAAAAAAAAAAAAAAAAAACCCACACGTGTTAACAAAATCTCAAAGGATGCATTGGAAGTTTGCCTTTAAAGTATCATCTTAAAAAATCTTACATTGTACACAGTCTATCAGTTCTCAAAATTTGTAGGACTTAACCATGCAAACATAATTATGCAAAAAGTTTATTTCAAATTATGAAGTGTTATTGTTGGCTATGGTAGCCAGCAGTGACAAGCATGGAGATTATTATGTGCAGTGAAGTCTTCTAACCTGAAGACAGCCAGAAGCATCAAGACAGCCTTGGAAATACATACATATTATTAGTATTTCAGTAGTTCTTTCATTGACTTAACTATTTATGTTCTATTATTTTGTTCTATACGCTCTCAGCGGAATAGGTTGGAATAACAGTAATAAAATTCAGAATAATTGCTCATTGGCTTACATTCATATTGTCTGTTCTTCCATTGCATTTTGTAATCCATGTTTTTGTGCATGACTTCAGCTAACGCATGTATCATTTATACAACAGTCTGAGTGTTGGTGGCTGCCCCTTTGGCATGGAGGATAGAGCTTGTTAAGGTTGTATAATCATATTACACCTCTCCTAGACATGATTGACCCTATCCAAGGCATGGATAAAGATACTGCTGGGCAGACAGTGTTCTATAACAGCAAAACTCCTGTACCCTCTGCCAGAAATCTCTCGGTTTCTGTGTGCAATTGGTTTCAATGCTTAACAAGCCATGTGGTTACAAAGTTTTTCATAATGGCTAAACTGAGTATGTGTTGCTACAATTTAAAGCTCTTACTTTCTTTTACTGTTCACAGTGGTTGCAGAAAGGCAGTTCATAGTCTCCCACTTCTGAAATAGTCTTTATCTATATGAAGACAATCATCATGTACCAGTGCTCTAGACTTGCAGTTCTTAAAGTGGAGGTGAGGGGAAAGAGAGGCGTGATTTGTATGTTTGTGAGGGAACAGGGCACAGAACACTATTGTATTTCATTTGAAAAGGTGGGAGCAGTGAATTGGAGTCCACACTGGTCTGTTGGTGTTGGGGAAATACTGAAAGTATTAGTTCTTCAAACTTGTTCTTCCTCAACCCACTCTTGAGGTCAGTGTCACTTTATAAGGAGGGCCAAATGCTTTCTTCAGTCTTCTTGAAAATAATTCACACTTTTCAGAGGTCATCTGGTTGTGACTCTTTTCCTTCACTAAAGCTTTTGTCCCCATTTGTCTTAGTTTAGAATGTGCCAAAGTCAGAAAGATGTAGTTGAAGGAGAGAGGAGAAAGGGAGTTGAGCAGGGGAAGAAGCTGATGTTAGGAACTTGGGAACCTCATGGGATGTCACTTTTGGAAATCTGGAGAGGAATGGGTTCAAGGGGGACCTTACACTTTTGTGAGGGGAAGACCTGTCTGGAAGAGAAATAGCCACAATTTCACATTTGGAAAATAAGACAAAGCCTTTTATCTGACCTCAGACAAAGCTCTGGTGCTTTAGATCACTAGGAAGAGAAACATGCATGAAAAGAGTTTTTGAAGTGAAAGCTAAAGCCTTCATATAGAGCCTTAATTAAAACTTGTTAGGGGAGGAGAAGTGTTTAATACTGAAAGTAGCTTAATTTGTTATAAAAATAAATGCAGTTCCACCAAAAAAAAACCTCAAGCATTTTCTTCCATAATCTCCATGGACTGTGGTTTTTTTTGCACCTGATCAGCTTTCACATAATATATACTCCAGTCTGTAGCCTGTTTCTGTTCCCCAGATTTGTCTCTGATGCTGCCATGCAAGTACATGCATGCATATTTGCCACATTTAGTGATATGAAACTTCCTAACATACTACTTCAGCCATACATCTACCCCTTCTCTCTGAAGTCCTATATACTAATTGCACATATAGATAGTGTGGGCAGATACATAGGTATAGAGATACATACACACTCTCATAGATATTGCTATGAGTGGACAGAAATGTATGTGTGTGTGCGCGTCTGTACATGACAGAAGAGGTGTCCTGGTCTTAAAAAAAGAACTGCTGTAGTCTGCAATGTAGGCTTACAATAGGGAAAATTCTAATTTTTTAAATACTTGAATGTATTAAGTGCAAATCAGTGATATACCTATGTGAATTTTCAGACTATCTGTAGTATTTTGGAACATTTGAATGCTTAGAAAATCTGATTTATGAGAAAAGTAAACACTGTATAAATATGCCAGCAGAATGAATTGGTCTGCTTCTTGTTTGACAGTACTGTATATTGCATTTTTTTTTCAGCATGTGCATATTTAGTTTCTGCAAAATCATAGATTTAGCTCTACCCACTATGAAGTAAGTTCATACTCTTTTGAATCACATTAATCAATGAGTTAATTTGTGATATTTTGTTTTGAGAATTGTCACTGTCAAGTCATAAAAAAACCAAACTCAATGGTTTTATGTAAAACTAATATATTGACTGATTACTGCTATATTATGTAATATAGATAAATACGTATGGAAATATGTATTTGTTCAGAATGACTGTTTCCTTTTCTTCAGTTTTGTTCTCTGTTCTTTCTGCTTGCCTTTTTTCTAGGTCCTACTAGCAAGTAGTTTTGTACCAGTATATGCAGGAATTAAGCCAATGGAATATAAAGGAGAGGTAATTTTTCATTAAGTTTAACTACCAACTTTTGTGTGTGTGTGTGTGTGTGTGTAAGGGCATTCTTCATTTAGAAGAGAAGGGGAAGAGAACTGTAGTACTATATTTTGTAGAATAGTTATTCTTTCTGTTGATACTGTAGGTTAACACCGTGAAATATGACATGAATTTGTTCATGTGTTGTTTCAAAAATTGTGGGTGCTGAGACTGAAATGATCTCTAGCATGACTGTTTCCTAGAGATAACGTCTAACACTTACCGTGAGAAGAAGCTTCTCTTTGTAAAGATGCTTCTCCCAACAGGCTGTGTTACTAACTCTAAGATGTTTTTTGGAATTTAAAGGACCACCATTGTGCTTTTCTGTTTAATTGGAAGGAATGATAAACAAGGTCTTGGCAGATTAAAACTGCTGGAGTACATGTGTGTGTTTATGTATATGTTGTTCTCATGTTCTGTACAGAATTACATGCTTACCAGGTACCTTCAAATCTCTTACCTCTGGACAAGCATTAAACATTCAACTTTTTTTTTTTCTTCTGTAGCACATGGCTGTGAAGTTTTGAGAAGTATACTACTA
Organism: Chlamydotis macqueenii; assembly: GCF_036417535.1. Classification (NCBI taxonomy): domain Eukaryota; kingdom Metazoa; phylum Chordata; class Aves; order Otidiformes; family Otididae; genus Chlamydotis; species Chlamydotis macqueenii. The sequence goes on from NC_141556.1 coordinate 138,717,949, forward strand.
TAAGAAAACCTTTTCACAGTTGCCTGTACTTCTTTTAGCTTCAAGAACCTTTTTCTTTCTTACATAAATATTTTAAGAATAATCTTGACTGTTTACTCTGTTCCATAATTACTGGGAGCATGAAAACAGCCATTTATTTATTTCTGAGAAGTCCTACTACTCTTCACTTTATTTCTTCATACACATCCAAGTGATGCCTTTAGATCTATAATGCTCACAGCCACCCTGCCAAAAAACCTCCCCACAAAACCGTATGCCTTTGTCTCTAGCAAGAGGGAGTTGGATTTCATTATGTCAGAAAACTAGTTTGGTTTAGAATTAAGTATGCAGCAATAAATATCAGCTAAACTGTTTGAAGAGTTTAAAGCAGTGTTGCCTGACTGCTTGAGTTAAATGGAGACTGCTTGCAGCTTCTTAGTGGACAGTTCTTGTTCCCACCTGACTTAATTTTTTTCATTCAGAAGTGAAATCCATGAATGTTTCATGGAAGCTGGTTCTTATGTTACTTGAAAGCTTGCTATCATTCCCAAAGCTTCTTACTACTCTCTGTAAGTGAGATTCAGAAAAGGCAGTTTCTGAGAAGAAGGTTGCTTTCATTTATTGTTATTTGTTGGAATAATTAGTTCTGCATGTCTGCGCTGACTTTTTTCATACTCTGTAAAACAGTGCATTTGTGGTTTGGGGATTTAATTTTTTTTTTGAGAAGATTGTTGCCTGTAAATTAATGTGACTTCCATTCTTTAGCATAAAATACTTAGAGCAGAGTGAGAGCAAAAACCATAGGATCTCTATTGCAGTAGTATTTCCATGGCTTGGAATAGTGGGTAAGTACATGTGGATGGGTAGTAGGGGCCCTAAAGCATGCAGTGTAGAGCCGAATACATGACTTGTAACCTCATGGTCCAGACGTGGTAAGCACTGAAGTGAGAGAGATGGATTGTATATTGATTTGGCTTTGTGAGACCACCTATCATATTAGCATCATATTCCAACTTTCCTGAAAGCTTTACTGTAACAGACCAAAATTCTATTTGTGTGCATTTACACTAGTTTCTGGGAGTAAATTCCTTAGGCCATATGGTCCGTAAGAGCATGGAATCGAGCTTAGTCCCTGCTAGCTGCTCGAGTCTACTGTCCTTATCTGTGCTGCAGAACAGTTGGTCTGGATCTTCTGAGCTACATACGTCACCTGCATATGTATTACCAGGTCATCAGGGAGTGTTTCTGAAATGTATTTCAACATGTTATCTGATGTACATGTTACATGATACGTAAAGGAGTGTGGTACAGTTTTGCTGAAATAGTATCAGAAGACAGCCAAACTTGTTGCTAGCCTGTCCATACTGCCTACAGAGAGTGAACCCCAAAGTAAACTGTTCCCAGGATTGCACTTCAGTTGTTTGTGGGGGTTTTTTTTGGGTTTTTTTTTTTTTTTGGGGGGAAGAATGCTTTTTGGGAAGCACTTGGCTAACACTGGAATTAGCTAGCGTACCTGTAGTGTGCATGCTTGGAGGCTAGACTTTTGGGGTGAATAAGCTAAATTGCATGCTAGCATAGACAGAACATAATTCTGTTCCTAGTATGGTATTTTCTGGTTTGATGAGCCTAGAAATAATTGGAAGGAAAAAGAAGTGTAAAAACATCTGAGAATTTATAGTCTATTAATGGCTTCAAGTAGCTTTTTACCTGGGCTGAGTATTTAAGGTGCCCTTGGACGCTGCTTCAGCAGAGCAAACTTGCCCTGTGTAAAATTATCTTTCTTTGAGTTGGTTCGGTGTCCTCTGAATCTCTGGCAAGGTTAATCTTTAAGACAGATAAAGATCTGCAGATGATTGAGTTGACTGTATCTGATGTAGTTTGTGTCACTGTAGTTGTACAAAACAGCTTTGTAAAAACCATCTACTGATAAATGGGTAGATTCTCTTAGGTCCAGCCTGCGTCCACAGTTTTGTTGTCTGGTTTGGTTTTCATTGTCTTTGCACTGTACTTGCAAAAAAAAAAACCCATTAAGAAGTTACCAGGAATTTGCCTCATCAGTTAAGAAGCATTTTTCAAGAGCTGGTTAATGGAATTAAAAGAATTTGGGACATTACATTTCTTTATTTGCAGCATGTTTTATTTTAATCATGTAACATGAGGGACTCTGGAGCCAAAATATTTTTGACTAAGAAGCAGTGTCTCCCAAATGCTTGAAAGAAAATAAAATGACAGAAGGCACATCAGCCAGGAATAACAGAATCTACAGAAGATAATGCTTAATAAAAAGTATTGCCCTTGCCTTGGTAAATGGTTTAATTTTCAAATAAATACTGAAATTACATAAGAGGAGAGAAGAAAAACCTAAGAAATCCCAATTTTTAAAAGTGGGAGAACTTCTAACTGCTGAAAGTACTAAGCTAGACTTGTGAAAGACTATTGTTGTTTGTTACAGAATCTTCAACTTGGCTTAGACAGGGACTCCACTGTTCTTGTAACTACAGGAATTGCAACAAAAAGCCCCGTAGTACTCCAAGGAATATTCCATATAGATCAGTAATAAATGACTGTTTCTAGACACGCACACACAAAAGCTGTGGTGTTAGAAATGTTAAGGTATTGTTGTAGCTTTACTCACAGTTACTGCAGCAATGGTGTAGTGGACTTTGAGAAGTCTGAAAGATGGTTTTAAATGGTTTTGAATATCATATTTTCTATTTATTTTTTTTGGCCTCCTTTTCTAAGGCAAAACAATCTGAATCCTAAGTGTTGAGAAATACGATTTTTGTGGAAAGTGAATGAATTCAATGGTGGATTGTGGGTACTGGCATCAGGAGCTAATGTGACGCTCTAACGCATGTTATGAAATAATAGGCTGAGAAGGGCCATAGTGACTGTTGAATGTGAATATTTGTAGCTTATATTTCAGGAGCATAAAAGAAATGTGAAATGGCAAATTTCATCTGAGAAAGTGAAGAAAAGGTTGGGGTGGAGGGACAAAGTAACCTCCCCTCCTCCCCTCCCAGTGATGCTTGCAATATATATCCATGTGTAAAAGAGTAAATTTGTGTGTCACCAGATATGGGAGTTGATGGTGGAAAGAGAGGCAAGTGACAACAAATTCTTTTGGTTGCATGAACTCAAATGTGGCACTGAGAGAAATCCATACTTATAGAATTAAGAGAAAGCTTTCTTGAAGAGTAAAGGAGACAGCTGAGAGGGATCTATACAACCAAGTGTTGAACCTCAGAAAATCCCAGGGACTTCTGAAGAACAAACACTGTAACCTGAGATAATGCTTCCTGTATAGCTGTCACTGCATTGAAAGCTAGTGTCTTGACAACAGTTTTAAGAGAAGTTTAATTTAGATGTTGTGAACAACTTCCCAGTAGAATACTTTTTATGAGAGATTTTTTTTTTTATTTTGTGACTGAATTCCTGTGACACTTTCAGTAATTTTGTGGAAGAACTTGCATTATTTTGCCATTTCATAATGGTCACATGTAGTATCACCTACAGCAGAAAAGCAGTCTTCTGCCTGATTAGTGCTAAAGAGTACTAGTACAACTTGTCATTTTTTTTGTAGTGTTCTGTGTTAATGAGACTCAAAGGTGGTATCCTGGAGTATTCAGTTTATCTTTGGGGAGGTCAAACCCTTAAGAAACACTGGCTAAGGTGAATCTTAGAATATTATTTCTTACAGCATTTCAACTTGTCTAGCTTTAGATGTCTGCAGTAGTCTGCATTACATAGTTAATGTAGATTTCCTCTATAATTAGTGGAGAAGAGGAGAAGAAAACACTTTTTCAGCACAATTCAAATAAGATGTAAATGCCTACTTTAGGATAAGGTGAATCATGTGCTATAAGTGTTTTCTCTCCCTTGACGATAAAGGGAGTGTCGAATGACTAATTTGGCTGTAGATGCTTAAAATTCAGTGAGATGCTTTTGATCACCAGACCTCATGTATGATGTCACCAAATGCATTAGCTGATAGACTGATGTTGAGTATGGGGTTATGCATGTAAGCACAGAAAGAAATATGAATATATATAACATATTGGAAAGAGATGTCACAGTTGTCCATGCTTATACTGGAATGGAATTTGGCTGTGGTCCTTGTGAAGATCACGCTTGTGCCCCTAGACTGCCTTTAGAACCAATAAATAAGTGGGGCTCTGCAAGAAATTCATTGGTTGCTTTAGTTTTTTCTTCCTCATTCTTTCCTACATTCAACTTCTCTAGCAGACTTGATGTCTGCTCGCTCTTTTATGTGCCATAGTTGTTCCCACCTTTACCCTGCAGTTTCCAGCTATTGCTGTCTTGTGCTGTGTATGTAAGAAGACAAGAGGCTCTGGAAGAAGAGAGGAGTCATGTTTGGTTTAGCTTGTGCAGTCAGTTTTACCTGCACGTACAGATTGTCCCTCTCCTAGTGTGAATCAAAGTAATGTTTTAGAGAAGCATACATTATCTGATACGGTTCACCTGTAATTTTAACAATCTTATCTTTTTATGTATGTGTTGAGAAAAATTCTGCATGGAGCATTTTGTTATTAGATCAACAAACAAGCCTTATCAGTAGCTTGATAAATACATTGCACACATATTTACATATTATGTCAAATGCTCATTGAGTAAACACTCTATCTGTACATTGTCAGTTCCTTGATTTTTATGCCTCTTACTCAAGCCTACGCATGGTATTCTGAGAAGGAGACTTGTAAGTTTTCTTGAGGGGGTGGAGTGGAGGAGATAGGGACAGGAAGGATGAAATATTCAGTTATGAACATATTGTACTAAGGTTCCTATGAAAATATTTTTATTTTCCAGTAGAAGTGGGTTGATGGTGGCCTTACCAATGGCCTTCCGATCTTGCCTGTTGGAAGAACTGTGACGATTTCTCCTTTCAGTGGTCGATTAGATATCTGTCCACAGGATAAAGGACGTGTGGATCTTTATGTTAAATTTGCAAAACAAGATATAATGGTGAGTTGTTTGTTTAGTAAATAACTTCAGAAGAAGAAAAAGTAGTTGAGCAGTTAAAGTTAGGCTTGTTTTTAAGTATTTATTTTTGCCTTATATATCAATTTAAGTAATGTTTTAACATTTTCTGTTTTACAAATGGAGTATCAACTTTTCTTAAACACAAGGGAAGGAAAATGTAGAATAAATTTTGTCAGAAAGGTTGAAAAGCATTGCTCTGGTACAAAATTGAGCAAATTATCAGAGACTATTAACTGTAAATAATCTAGGCTTGCTTTAAGTATCAGTTGTTTTTGGCTTCATACTTATTGAAATTAGCTACTCTAACGGAATTTAAAATACAAGTTTCAGTCGTACATTTGAAATGGTATACAATGACTTGTCATCTTATTGCTCAAGAGAGCTTGTATTAAGATTTTGAACACTTGTGACCACAATATTTTTCCAGAATTTATTTTGTTAGATGTTACAGAAACATTTCTACATATTGAAATATAAGCTAAAACTGATTTTTATGGCCTTAGTTCCATTGTTGACATTTCTGTCTTTGCAAGCTTTATCTCACAAAATTTAACTACAGTATTACTTCCTTTGACATGATGAAAGAAAATATTGAATAGCAGTAGACCTGTCTGTCAATAAAACTCCACTAGAAGGAAAAAATAAAGATTAGGAATAATTATTACTTCTTTAAAGTTTATTTTAGACAGTTCATAATATATTTTCTTAATTTGAGTTATGTCATCCTAAATTTAACTAGTTTCTGAATCTTTATAATGTTTACAGAGAGATTTAAAGAATGATAGTACTTGGTAAATGATCATAAAGCATTAAATTATTGATTTCATATATATTGAAAATATATGCAATTGCTTACTGTGTATTTCTTGGTTCTGATTTATATCTAATATCTAGTATATCTAGATGAGGGAAAATGAGCTGGTGATTATATTCATTTAGAGACAGAAAATTAATTGCAGAGTTTTGTGGCTTCTAGGGTCCTGCAAGTGCAGACTTGTGCAGAATCTCAGGCAATGTTTTAAACTATTCAATTTGAAGCACCCTTAGTTTTTAGAGCTACAAAAATGTGAACTAAGAATAAGGGTTTTTTTAAACAATATTATAAACTGCATAAAGTGAAGTTATATATCTTCATTTATCCATATTGCAATGTGAATTATTTTCTGTCTCGGTGAACCTCCTCCGTATCTTCATGTCAGAATTTGAATAATTGCTTACTTCAAATAATGAAGATGATTTTGAGACTGTTTTTCAAAATTGTGTATAATAAAGTATGAGTCTAAAGTGTTAAATTAATCGTATAAATGAAGCTTTCGGAACTTTATTCAATCTAATTATATTTTTAATTTTGTTGTAAACAATTTAATTCCTTTATTCAAGAACGAAGTTCTGAAATCTTTTTACACCATCAAAGTGACCACTTGAGATACAGAATAGTTCTTAGTTTGTTAGTAATACAAGCTACATTTATACCCTCTTGTTAAACGTTGCCTGGGAATGTTCCCAAGAATGTGGTTTTTTGCACTAGTAAGTTGTCAAAATATTTCCTTGCATAAGTTTAGCATGTGCCAGCTACTACTCTACCAGACGATTCTGGGGATGTTTCTGAAGTTAAAATGTTTTAGAAACTTTGGGCAATTTCACAGGCAAACAGTCGGTCTTGGAGGCTGTGAGTTTAATAGTGCATATGCAGACTGTTTGCAGCAGTTTCTCTTGGTGCTGAGCAGTGTAGCTGGACATGACTAATTTACTAGTGCAGACATAGCCATGCTGGTCTTTTGTTTTTACATATGGTGCGTGAAACACATGACAGAACAGATAGCAACACAATCAAGTCTAGATAGGTTGCTTTAATAAACTAATTTATACCTTCTCGCTCCATTGCAGCTGTCTCTGGCCAACCTAGTAAGACTTAATCAAGCTTTGTTCCCACCAAACCAGGAGAAAATGGAATTGTTGTACCAAAATGGATTTGATGATACTGTACATTTTTTACTGAAAGAAAACTGGTTTGAATAGATGGTACACAGAAAATTAACAAAACCTGAAGGCTGTCAAAACACAACTACAGGCATCTTACAGGATCCGAGGGATCGCTGTCCCAGTTCCAGTTTATGGAAATAAAAATCCCAATGGAATTGCATTTGCTTCACTGAGACAGTATCAGTTGCACTCTGAAGACCTGTATAAACATGTCAGGATGGAAGTGTACTTGTCTGGTAGTTGTCTTGTTTTGAGGAGGTTCAAGCTTAGGTCCAGTTTGCTTCAGCTGAGGACTTGATTGTGGAATTTGTAAAAAGCTTGTGTTGTCATAATTGCAGAAATTTAGAAAAGTCTTTTTCAGCATTATTTGAGAGACAAATGAAGGCTGTACCATGAAAAATAACAGTCTATATTGTTCATTTAACATAGTAGTTGTGCATGGATGGTTGCAATATTGCTGATCTAATACGTATCTTGCAGTGTTCTAAGGGCTTGAACACTTAGCACTACACAAGAAAAAAAACATTTGCACTCTTACTGTTATGTGTTATTTTTAACATTAAAATTTCTTACTTTTTTCAGTGAATGTGATCTTTGAAAATTTGAAATACTAGTTGAAATTTGTAACAGAATTGTGATGTTTGAACATAAAAATATATTGTAAAGAAGGGTGTAAGAAATTGTAATACTTATTATGTTTTCTTCTGCTGCTAAAATTGAATAAATATATTTTCTTGAAACTTTTGTGAAGAGTTCGTTTATAAATTTCTCAGAATGCTGTAACAACCTGATTATCGGCAAAAAACGAGTCTGTTGGAGAGAGGCTGAAGTAAGTCAGCAGGTAATGAACTCAGAGTCAAGTATCTCATTCTTTTACCATTCACCTTGCGTTGACTACCTTGAGTGCAAGTTCAAGATTTTCAGTCTTATTGCCTAAATCCTAAAATCCACAACTATTTATTTAAAAGCAAACAGTATTTTGTTTTTAAGTGTATTTTTAAAGCTGATTTCTTAATACTTAAAAAAAAAAAATTAGAGATTTAATTAAACAAGTATGAAATTACAGAATTCCCCCAAAACAACAAAAAATCTGGGAAGGTGAGAAATTTTTTTTTTTTTTTTAAGTCTGCTGTAGCTGTTTAAAAGCCTCTTCAGCACATAACCACCAGATTTATACTCATATGTAGATAGCATGAGATTAGAATTCATGTGTCAGGGATTTAATTCTTTTATTACTGTTTTTGATAATGAAAGAAATTTAAAAGAAAATGCTGATGGAAAGCAGCTTACTTTCATTTTAGAACAGCAACTCTTACTAGACACATAATATTCAGTATACAGTGAAAACAGGATAGCTTGCAAGACTTCCACATCTGTAGGACAGCGTTTTTGTGTGTAAAGCTGAAATGTTACCTTTGTGCTACCAAGAGAGCTATGCCTGGCTCACCTCCATGCTAATTTATACAGAGGATAACTTTCAGCATGAGTAGAAATAGCAGATAATGCGATTAAGAAATTGTCTTCTTTCACACTGATCTGCTATGGCCCAAGTCTCTGACTCAGTGGTAATACTTTTTTTGGCGCTCTGGTGGAAACAAAACAGCTCTTTTTAACCTAGCGTTCTGGGGGCTTGGAGCTACTCATAAGCTTTCAGAAACAGCGTACACTATCTAACTGGTTACCTTTCTGAGCAATAATGGTGCCATATAGGTATATATTTAGTGACCCTGTACAAAGGCTGTTTAGATGCATTTTCTAAAAGACTTTTAAAGGAGAAGGTTATTAAATACAAACTTCTTTTACTGATGATGCATGTTGCTTTTGAGCATCAATGCTGTCTCCGTTTGCTCTGCTCTTTAATCCATAAAAATCTGACTTTTTTCAGCAGGTATCAGTCACCTGCATGAACACAGGCTGTATCATGTTTACTGAGCCCCAAGAGCTGTAGGTAATGTTGAATGCTTTAGAAATTGACCTTTCCAGGTTTATGATAAGATAATACAAGGTTTTTCAGGAAGAATAAAATCATACTGATGCAGAGATAAAATGTAGGAGTGTTCACTGTGGTAAGATTAAGTGGGGTGTGGGGATTATGTTGGAGCATAAGCGTTGAAGAGCAGAAATCTGTTCAGTCATAACACAAGTGGATACTGCTGCATGCATAGCAAGCCTCAGATTTTTTCAGTTACCACCATTTAATAAATGGATTTTGATTGTGTATGACCTTTCCAAAGTAGAAGGATGCAACTGTATTTTCTCTTAAGTTGTTCAGTTGGTCCTAACGAAGCATCGGGAAGCACAATCAGAAGTGCATTATTTTCAGCCAAATATGTTTTAAGTCCATTTTTTTTTTGTGTGTGTGAAAAATGATACCTTGTTTGAAAAAGGAGGAGTTTCTTCATCAATTAGTATATTTGGGAAATACTTGCACAAGATAAATCAGGAGGATAATCACAGTCTCTGTTTCATGTAAAAAGGCAAGGCAGCTTCTAAGTATTCAGGTGTTGTAAATACTACTGGTTTTAATTCCTCCTTCCCTCATTCCCTCCGCTGTATCACCTTGAAAATGCCAGATGTAAAGTTTAAAGAAAACCTATTTTTTCTATGCAAAGTAACGTTTTTACAATACAGACATAACCTTATTGAAGGTGAGTCTACTTGCTCTCCATAATTGTGTGAATTGGTCATGATTTCTTCCTATTTATCTTTGTAAACTTCAAAGCCTTTTAATTTAGTTTTGTGTTTAGGTCTGCATTTACTATTTGAATGTTTGAGCCTGGGCAGAACTTTCATTTTAAAATCTCTAAGTCTTAAGTGCATTTCCTATATCTGATAAAATAGCAATAGTTTTTGTTTTGTTTTGGGTTTTTTTTGCCAAAAATGATCTAGAACAGAGGAGACCATATGGATGTGGCAAATGTAGTGTCTGGTTCTGTGGCAGGTACGTGCCATTCACATGCACTACACAAGTGGGGCGTAACTGAGGAATGTTTGCAAAGGCTTCTTCCAGGGTAGGAAGGCTACTAAGTACCTTGACTTAGGTCAGTCTATTTCATGGGAAAAGCTCTGACCCCTTTTAGATAGTCTTCTACCGATCTTCATCTGAATTGGTACTGATCCTATCCGTACCCCATCCCAGCTTTCCCAGTTGGGATATATAGCTGTTTGTGTTCCTAACCTAATCCTTTTTCTGTTTTAAATATCTTCTATGTATAGTCTTACTGGGCAATTAAACCTACATATTTTTATTGGTTAAATATTTCCTATTTGAAAGAGAAACAGAAATCTAAGAAGATCATAGCCTTTTAGAATTTGCTTTCTGTTAACAGTAGCCATATTCTTCAGGCAGTGAATATTAGCCTTTCTGAATGAAAGGAATTTCAGGGGTTTTTCACCACTTTGCAAGTTCTTCAGTTTGGTATGGATCTTTCCTGGCTAATTATGCTAATACCTGGAATTTTCTGTTAGAATGTCAGAAATCAGTTTTGCTGAAAAAGGATTCTAGTCACTTTGTTTATGTTTCTTACAAAAGCCTAAGGTAGTAGGGAGTCCTCTTTCAAACAGTTCTAAATAAATGGAGTTGAAAATCAGTTAGTGATCTCTTGTCAAAACAAACCACAATGAAATATATTAATTTGTAATTTTAAGAGTACTTCTTAAATAGATTCTGTTGTTACGTTAGAGTGTTTCAGGTGTAGTCCTTGTGTTGCTGAAAGCAGAACCTGCACTTGTCAGAATTTCATCTTCTGATGAACTTGCTACACAAATAGGCTGTATAACTGTTTTTTAAAAATATGTTATTAGTATCTTAAAAGGCTGAAGGAAATGAAACTTGCTAAAATGCATGCCTATTTCGTACCATTATGCTGTTGATAAAGGGTTGCAATAAGGATAATTGCAAACAATACTTGTAGGGTCTTTTAAAAAAAAAGTGCCATTTCTGCTGGAACGTTACTAGCTCTGCTAGCTGTGTTGTCTGGGAAACCATTATTTTGTTGTGGTTTTTTTTTTAATTCAGATTTCACAAATTCTTTTGAAAATCATTAGTACAGACAAAGTCAAATCTAGAAGATGAGACAGGATAAGGTAATATTTTATCCTAAGGATGAACATATTTTCATGGTGAAGGACAATGTTAATTTGTCTGTTCTGACATTATTACTTCAGATTATGCTAAGGATATGCTAAGATATTTTTTCTTATTTAAATATTCACTACAGAAGTACATTTAAGCAGGCAAGACATACAAATCCTAAGAGATTATTAAGAATAGTTCATCCCTGTAGTACATCTCTATCTTTCCCTCTTGGTCTATAGATGGTAAAGAGTACTTTAGGCAGCACAGATCCTTCTATGCTGAAATACTTTTACTGATTTTAGGAAATTAGTCTGAGATCCTGTTGTATTCTGGAGATGTGCTCTACATGATTTTTTTTTTTTCCCTCACATGTTTTTGATACTGTTTGATCAGGGAATAATTTTTTTTCTCAAATAATTTCATACTTCCCTAAATAATAGATTTATGTTTGAGAATGTAAGCTGTATGTAGATACCATTCCTAGTCAGTATCAGTTACCACTATTTTTTTCATATGCCACAAAGAAATGGCAAATTTGAAATATATTTTTCTTAATCAGTCTTAGGTAATTACAAGGGAGAAAACTTGTGCAATTGTAACTGTACTAAGGAAAGACAGAGAGGCACTAAGAAAATTGTTTTCTGTATTTGCGAGCTGGACAGCTGTGTAAGACTTCACGCCTTCCATTTTAATTATAATCTTGATAAGGATATACAACATGACACCTGCTGAGATTAGAAAACTGGAGTTCCAATATGAGAACAGAAAAATGCAGTAAGTTTCCATCTTTCCTTATTAAGGTACAAATAAATTTTAGAAAAGCTACCGACTATAAAAGAAAAACATGGAAGTACCCCAAACAGCCATGGAAGTCTGTCTTTAGCCTTTAGTATTCTCTGTAATTAATTAAGTTCTTATTAGTGACATATCTTCATATACTTGATTAACAACATTATTAACTGATCTGGATGGCTGGTCATAAATCCATTCACTTGGCAGGGTAGCACTGCTATCTGTATTTCTTGACTCATTCTTGCACTTTTTACAGCACTGGTGAATCTGTTGAAATATTCCACAAAATGTGTTTTTAAGCAGTCAACATGTTTCCATCAGATAACCCATCTTTTCAGAGAACATATTGCTAACTTTACTGAGACAGCAATCCAGGAGTTACTCTGATTATTTTTTTAAAAGTTGTTATGCATATCACAGTCAAAATGAAATCATGAATTGACAGACTATTCATTATTATTAATAATAATAAATTTTAATGATATGTAAGCTTAGATACTCTGACCAATAGTCACATTGGAAGCAAAAAAAAACCCCCTTTGTTCTGCTTTCCTTACCTGAGTTTTTATTGCTGAGCATGTCACTATATGGTATGGGACATCTCTTTGGTCAGTTGGGGTCAGCTGTCCTGGCTGTGCCCCCTCCCAGCCTCTTGCCCACCTCAGCCTACTCGCTGGGGCAGCAGAGTGAAAAAAAAGAGAAAGCCATGATGCCATTCAAGCACTGTTCAGCCAAAACATTGATGTGTTACAAACACTGTGGATTTTTAACCACAGATCCAAAACACAGCACTGCAGAGGCTGCTATGAACACAGTTAAACTCTATCGCAGCCCCACACAAACAGAGTTTGCTACAGCCCTACCCAAGTAGAATTTGCTACTGCTTGTGTTCATGGTGGCTAATTTTAGGTTCGCTGATTTTGTAGATTCTGATGCAAAATAGCTTCTGGCAGGCTTCTGCTCCTCTTGTGTTTTAGCAAGGTTTGACTGTTTAGCACATCTCTCTCTGGCACAAGTTTACTGTCTTCCTTAATACACAGACCTTGTTTTCTGCTGCCTGAACGGTGTGAATGTTTGTGGTTTTGGTGTATTTAACAACTGGTTGTTAAAAAAAAAACTCAAAACCCAAACTTTACTTGACCTAGAAGAGCAACTGGATACTGCAAATGTCTTTTTAAGTCTCGTAACTTATGTTACTGGTGCTGAGTCTTACGTAATAATACAGTTCTGTGCGGCAGTATCAGCTGAGAGGGAGCTGTTGCCATAATGCCAGGTTCAGTGACACCGTAGTCCCTTTAAGTAGCACAAGCTGAGAAAGAGAGAACAAGGTGAAGGAAATCCTACCTTTCAGTCAGGACTTGACTATCTGAAGGATCCCTCTTTCTGGACTTAAAATAGCTACTGGTTTAAAACTGTGGTGGTTCCTCAACAGCTAAATTTTCTTCCTCTAAGCCTAAGTTTGGTACCTATTCCCTCTTGGTCCAATTTATCCTGTGTTTGTTAACTTTTAAGGCACTCTACAGTAGTGGATTTGAGGAGGGACATTGTTGGTGAAGCACAGGGAATGTTTTAGGTGTCCTGTAAATGATAATCTTTGAAATACACTCGCAAGTACAGACTTTGTAAATATAAGTAGAGCATGTTGTACTGTTGAGGGTTATGCACGAGTGTAGCGCCATCCATGCATTCAAAGACTGTGACGCTCATTTGCATCAAGTTATGGCATAGCTTAGATTTCTTCAGCTCTCACTCATTTCCTTCCAAATAGTTTCATTTACATAAAGGATATTCCAAAGTAGGATCAAAGTAGAGCTATTCATTAATAGCTGGCTGTTTATGTTTTGGTTCCACAAAAAATAATAAATTAAAATTATTAGGAGGTTTTTCCTGAAGTGGGAAACAGAGACACAGCTAGGATAGAGGGAAGGATTTTTAAAATACTATGGGAAGCATAAGAACTCACCCTGGGCTTAGACAATATTGTATCCAAAAAAAATGTTTTCTTGTTTTCTTGCAAAATATTTTTAGTTTTAGAGTTGCCAGGGTGCTGCACTACTGGCCAGGTAAATGTCAGGCAGTGACCTGCACCAACTAGTGCGTGGGAGTGGACATAAAACCCTGGCATGACTCGTTGGTTGGCCAGACTATGAGTAAGACATTGATCTATGTCCAAGGGAGCTCACGAAATTAGGAGCTGAAGCCCAGAAGCATGGAGGGAACAGGATGTGTTTCAAATTGCTAATCATTTAGACATTTTTTTTTCTCATTCCCTTTTGTTTCCAGGTAAAAGTGACAAGATCAGTAACAAGCTCAGAAAAATAACAGATATAATTTCTCTGTGTGTCACAGCTTCCTTTTTTTTTATCATGGCCATTCCCTCAAAACGTTCACAGGTAGGGGGTTCTACTTCCGACACTAGTTAACAAAATGTAACGTAGAGTGACCTTTTTATGTTGCCACAAATGCATATTCAGGCTAATCTGCTTATAATTTATTTCCGTCAGAAGATGCCACCCGTCTTTAGGTTTGTAGTATTTATTTCTGAAGCTATTACTTACACCAAAAGCTATGATAACTGTGGTGACAAAGATGGTGTATCCAAGAAGAAGGAACCAACCCAACCAGGTCTTATCTGATCTTATGCAGTCTTTGCATTTGAAATCTGAAACAAAAAGAAAGCAAATTAAGTATTTGAAAAAGGAAAAAAAAGTTACTTTTCTGATAACTTTTCATTTGAAAGATTAGTGAAGATTGACAAGGCAGCAGCATTATCGTTTTTTTTCATATTTCCTTTCACTACTTTTTCAGGCTAAAAGGTTAAGCGTCTTGTGAGAGGACTGTTGTCTTCTTTTTACTTCAGATATGAGATTTTTGAACCTGTTGTAAGCTATTTACACAATGGAAAGTAAATTAAATTCTCCGTTTACTGGAAGTGGGGTATCCAAAAACATCTTTGTTGTGTAGCACATTCTTAGGTAATGATGAAAAAGCCAATCTAAATGACAATTACCTTCCTAAGTCTCTCAGACAATTTTTTCTTCTTCTTTTTTTTTTTTTTAATTTAAATCAACCAAAGACATGCATATAGAATCATAGAATAGTTTAGGTTGGAAGGGACCTTTAAAGGTCATCTAGTCCAACCCCCCTGCAAGGAGCAGGGACATCTCCAACAGATCAGGTTGCTCAGAGCACCATCCAACCTGGCCTTGAATGTTTCCAGGGACGGGACATCCACCATCTCTCTGGGCAACCTGTTCCAGTGTTCCACCACCCTCATTGTAAAAATTTTTTTCCTTATATCTAGTCTAAATCTGCCGTCTTTTAGTTTAAGACCATTTCCCCTTGTCCTATCACAACAAGCTCTGCTAAAGAGTTTATGGTGTGACAGTCAAAAGAATTTCATTGACTGCTACGTTTTTCTAGTGACTTAGAAGAATTGCATTGGTCAGTTATTAAATATAATGTGAAATCTAGAATGAGAAAGATGTTTTGTGGCATTTAACATTTGCTAGTCAGATTTGTCTGGAAAGTCCACATAGAGAAAACTTGGCTCATCTGAAATAGTGTATCTTGGTCACTGATGGACATCCCCAGCAGGATTATGGAAACTGGATTCATAATTAGAGGACAGGGGAAGAGTTATAAGGTGTTGAAAATTATTTTATAATCAGAAAGAAAATTCCACTCCCACATATCCCTACTTTCACATACACTCTTTCTAAAAACACTCACACTGCTGTGTGAATTTACTGTTAATTTTTCAGTAACTGGAAGAGAAAGCACAAACTTCACATTTAAAAAGAGACCATTGGCTAATAAAGACTGATGAAAATTATTAAAAAGATAATGAAAGATTATCAGGGGTTTCATTTGGGTTTGTTTTTTTGGTTTTTTTTTTTGTATGGAGTAAAGTAAAGACGCAGCAAATGTTTGTGAAGAAGATGAAAAAAATATTTAAAATAACTATTTATACAATTTTAATTGATGCTATATATATTGTAATACATAAAATATTTAGAATTCAGTAAAATAGAGTCAATGTTCTACTGCACAGTGAACTCGTCTAGATCCAAAGAAAAGTCTCTGCCCTCAAGAAGTCTGTCTGTCCAGCTGTATAAATAGTTCAAACAAAAAGCATGCCTTCCCTCCCCTACTCACACGACTGTAGACTGTTTTTTCCCACCCTTCTTCCAGCAGAGGTGAGTTGTGGAAGAGAAGGCAGTAAGGCTGAATGAAAATTTAGTTCACCTTGCACACATCGAGTCCTTTTCAGCCACTCCCAAGTGCTCCTTACCATGCACAGTCAGCTTGGTGCCGTTTCCACGTTTGCCCTGGATTTTCTGCGTTAGCGTCACATCACAGAAATAGATGTTACTGGCACTCTGGTCAACGTTGCTCAGTTTTAAGATTGAGAATCCCCTGAGGGTGTTTTTTATAATGTGTACCTGAGGCCTGCCCATGTCACGGCTCGACTGGAGGCTCTTCTGGTTGTGGCTCTCAGGGCCTTTCCTCCAGTATACGACTGGCTCCTCGTTCTCCTCACTGGGATACTCAAATACACACAGCATCCACACCGTGGAGTTAAGGAGCACACTCGCATCTTCAGGGTATTGCATGACTGAAAGCTCTGCCCCGCTTCTGGCTGTAAGGTGTAAATACAGGACATTCAATTAAACAGAGATAAGGTCTCTTAGGAAAGGTTGTCTTGGCCAATCAAATACGTGGGCATAGCCGATATCTGGACAAAAAGAAAGCCACAGCTATAGGGACGTATGGTGAAAGGTGTCCTTGACTCAGGCAAAGTTTTGCTACAGTCTTCTGAGAAACCAATGGTGCAGTAAACATTCAAAACAGAGCTAGACAGACAGTCATTAACTTTGCCTAAAGATCATGTAGCAAGTAAATTACATGTAAAGTATAAGAATGAAAGCCAAGAAGGTGACAAAGTAGGAACTGCAAATGGAGTAGAAGACTAGATTAAGTTTCATACAGTTGCTATTATTCTTAAACTTTTGGCATGCCTTCGTAACAAAGCTTCGCTCTGGGAAATTGCAGACAATATTTTCAACTTGCAAAAAGTTAAAAAAAAATACATGTACTTCTACAAACTTAAAATGTTGTTCTGCAAGTGTCTATGCTTCATCTAAGTATTACATTTCCTACGTATACAATAGTTTCTGGCTCAAATTTTATTATCTCTGTAAAAGCTTGTCAGATACATTTTTTACACAATTCATAATGACTTGATAGTCATTGGGCATATTTAATTTTGTATGAAAATGAAGGATGACGCTAAAACTTATTTTGGCAACAATTTACTTAAAAAGCTCTGAAAATACCTTTATTCTCATCAACATGTAAAACTGAAATCCTCTTTTCACAATTGCTGTGTATGTGCATACAGTATTTTTAATGAAGGTGTTTTACCAGGAAACACATATTGCCAATATCACAGATACAGTTTATGGTATGAGATAGTTATGTCATTATTAAGCTAATCAAAACATGTGAAAAATCTATTTCCATGATGTGATTTTGAAGGACATCTGGGGAAAAATGGCAGTTAAAATTGTTCTAGAGGTCAATATCACACAAAAAGCCAGGATTATATTAAAATAGGAGTAGACCAAAGGAAACGAGAGATCATTATTACCTTTATTAAAAGTAATGTTAATACTCTGTTAACTTTATCCTATTATTTCAATATATCATTATTTAAATATTTGCCTGCCCTTTGTCATGGGCATAAATACTGCAAAACAAGAAGACAAAATTACAGCTAAACAGAGTAAAAATTAAAAATTAAATAATCACAATGGTAATCAATACTTTAGGAAAAAAAGAAGCTCTTTGCTCGTATTAAATTAAACTAAGGATTATTCAAGTTTACTCAGAGTCACTACTTGGTATAGTTTCTATGCAATATCAAAACAATCTTCAATTTCCATATTTTTTCAGCTTTGCTAGTTCCTAACATCACACCCCAGAATATTTCAGTATTTTTTGATTTTTCAAGTAAAGCCATATATGGATACTAATTGCACATACACTAACTGTATACATTTAATGCAGAAGGATGACAAAACCATAGATGATGCAGATTTTGAGAGAAAATTCTTGCACATATACAGGCAACAATTAGCAAAATGATTCAGAGCACGCCTGACGTAAATCTATAATGGTGCTTTGAACAGCTAAAAGGGAAAAAAAAAAGGCAAAAAATGCACCATGAACAAGACAATACACCTCAAGAAACAAATCTGATATAAATTGCAAAGGATCCAGAAGGCTAAACTGATAACGTATCTAGACATACCCTCTTCCAAAGGCAATTGCTACCCAGTCTAAAAGCTGACAGGCTGCAATGTCTACATTTCCTCCCTCACCACAGGCATCATGGCATAAGCCAAATCCTGGAGGTCACTGAAGTGCGCTTTACTTAAGGAATCCTCTACTGGCAAACAATTTGAAGGAGCTTTTCCAGGCAACGTAGTGATAAACTCCTACAATTTATTCTGCATGACAGAACAGTCCCCTACTTGACACCCATTTTAGGTCATATCTCAGCCTTTTTAGCACCTTAAATGACTAAACTTTATCTGCATTTGAGTTTTGAAATTTTAACTAGTAAATCATGTGAGATTATTCTACTTTAAACTCAGTTATTTACATTTTAAGTATCCACATTTAGAATCATACAATCATAGAATCGTTAGGGTTGGAAGGGACCTTCAAGGGTCATCTAGTCCAACCCTCCTGCAAGGAGCGGGGACATCTCCAGACAGATCAGGTTGCTCAGAGCTGCATCCAACCTGGCCTTGGAGGTTTTCAGGGATGGGGCATCCACCACCTCTCTGGGCAACCTGTGCCAGTGTTCTACCACGCTCAGTGTAAAAAAGTTTTTCTTAATATCTAATCTAAATCTATCTCCCTCTATTTTGAAACTGTTACCTCTTGTCCTGTCACAACAGGCCCTACTGAAGAGCTTCTCCCTGTCTTTCCTGTAGGCCCTCTTTAGGTGCTGGAAGGCCACCATAAGGTCTCCCCGGAGCCTTCTCTTCTCCAGGCTGAGCAGCCCCAACTCTCTCAGCCTGTCCTCATAGGAAAGGTACTCCAGCCCCCTGATCATCTTTGTGGCCCTCCTCTGGACCCTCTCCAACTAGTCCATGTCCTTCTTATGTTGGGGTTCCAGAACTGGATGCAGTACTCCAGGTGGGGTCTCACCAGGGCAGAGTAGAGGGGGAGGCTCACCTCCCTCCACCTGCTGACCATGCAGGCCAGGATGTGGTTGGCCTTCTGGGCTGCAAGCGCACATTGCCAGTTCATGTTGAGCTTCTCATTAACCAAGACCCCCAAGTCCTTCTCCTCAGAACTGCTCTTGATTCTCCGCCCAGCCTGTATTTGTGCCTGGGATTGCCCTGACCCAGATGCAGGACCTTGCACTTGGCCTGGTTGATCTTCATAAGATTTGCATGGCCCACCTCTCCAGCCTGTCAAGGTCCCTCTGGATGTCATCCCTCCCCTCCAGAGTGTAAATGCTTACACTTAACCATGCTCTCCCTTTGTAGTCAGTAAACAGAAATAGTAACTTAAAGGCAAGGATTAATTAAATCCCATAATAAAGGTTTAAGAAGATAAAATGTTGGGGGGTTTATAACTATAAAAGCACCTATTTCTCACATAGAGTAATGAGTTCAGATAAAGACATTAAAAATTCTGTGAAATGAATCTTTTATTTTCCATGTGAGGGCATAAAACTAGATTTCTATCACAAATGTGTATTTATGGAATTGCTTTCAAATGTAAGAGTTCGTCTTTTAAGTTTTACATCTGCATTTTTATGAGGTATAAAAAATTGGAAAGTCATTACTAAGAGCAGATAAAACATGCTTTTAACAATGTAAGAACAAATCAATAAGATGTTTTAAACCAGCTTGTTACTCCTATTTTTATATAGTCATTCTTTTTAGACTTTTTCTTATTTGAACGTATATATTAAGGAATATATGTTCAGAAATGACTGGGCTGTACTTGAAAGAGATTCCTGAAAACTAACATGAAACACGTTTTAAAATGGATATAATCCAGAAGAGTTTCTGGGACGCACCTTTCATTTGGGTGAAAAATAAGTATCTTCAAAAATCAGTACATCATATTGATAGTGATATTTCACTACCCACAGAAAACCAGTCTCACCTCAGTCAATGAAGGAGAGGTAGCTAACTTTTTGAAGAGAAACAGATGGCTCATATCTGCATTCTCTTTTATATTTTCATCAGGCTGTACAATTTTTTTTTAAAAAGTTCTAAATAACTTTTATGTTTTTTCTTTTACATTTGTTGGTGTAAGTGAATACATATGCTTTTAAAAGTACTCCAAGACTTAGTTTTATAAAAATCCTGAAATAAACTTAATATGTTGTCCAGTTGACCAGTATATAAAATATCAATATAGATTCCTAACATGCAAAAAATGAACCCATGTTTTTCTCCTTTTTCATTCAGATGTAAATTCAATTTTGTGCCAGTCAGGTGTAATTTCAGTTTCTATGTACTTTTTAAAGCATTTTATACTTTTTTTTTTCTTATTTTTGCTTTCATCCATAAAACAGCAGCTTGAAGCCTTTGATAAGTAAAACTGAGCAACTGACACTTTCATCCTTGATTAAAAATTAGCACTACCTTCCTTGATCAGTTAAGGTTTGGAGAATTTTGAGGTAAAATAAAATACAAAGACAACACCCCCTGCCACTTACCTGCAAAGTGAGCAAAGTAAGGCATCATAGTTAATGTACCAAGCCACATCGTTTTCTTGGAATTGTTAATGCAGAGGTTTTAAAACATCAGCTGAGACTAGTGATACGACAGCTTTCAGCAAGTAGTTGAAAAGTAAATTCAAGCTCTCCTAAAAACATGTTTTTAACTTTCTTCCTAATGGGCGTTTCCTGTGGTTTCTTTCTGTAACTATTTCCTCTTCTACCTTGTCACAGTTTAGCCCCACTCAGGACCAGATTACGCAGTCTCTCTCTCACCCCCGCACCCTGTGAAGGAATAGAGAGAGATAATATAAGAAAAAGACTCGAGGTTTGAGATAAGGACAGGGAGAGATCATTGAAGTTACCATTACGGGCAAAACAGACCTGGGAAAAACTATTTGTTTATTATTAAAAAAAAGCAGGATAATGAGACAGAGAACAAGATAACCTCCCCCCTCCCTCTACCCTGGCTTAACATTATCTCTACCTTCTTCCCCAGACAAGTGGCACAGAGGGGAAGAGAGAATGGGGGTTATAGTCAGTTCATCACATGTCTTTTTTCCATTGCTCCTTCCTCCTCGAGGGAAGAACTCCTCACATTCCTCACATGCTCCAGCATGGGGTCCCTCCCATGGGCTACAGTCCTTTGTGAAACTGCTCCAGTGTGGGTCATTTCTTCCACGGGGTGGAGTCCTTCTGGAATGGCTGCCCCAGCACGGGTTCAGATGGATCTCTGCTGCTCTGTGGACCTCTATGGGCTGCAGGGGGACAGCCTGTTTCACCATGGTCTGCACCACAGGCTGGAGGAGCAGCATTACTCCTCCCCGTCCTTCACTGACCTTGGTGTCTGCAGCTGTTCCTCTCACAACAAATTCTTCACAACAGGCAGGCAGACGCCTCTCAGGTTCTCTTCACATCTCTCCACTTCTTGCAGCCGGGCTGGGCTGAGTCAGGCCCAGTCGGCCACCCAGCCAGAGGCCAAAGGGTGAGGGCCAGAAGGCCCACAAGGCTCATGCCTCACCCTCTCCACCCCCGCTTCAGGTTCTCCATATAAGAAGCAGAGTTTAAGAACATGAGTCAAAAAGAGAACTTATAAAAATCCTTCAGAGCTTGCTTAGGTCCTGAATGACTGTTGAAAGCCAAGAATAGCGGATTGAGTATTCCACTTCTACTACTACATGGTCTTTCCAAATTAAGTCTTTTTCTATATAACTGAATCCCCTGGAGGGGCCCCATGTGATCCACGAGCAGAGCAGACCAATGTGAAAGCCACCACAATTCATCAAAACGGAAGGTGCTGCAAGCTACGTGTCGTAACAGACACACCTCGGAAGGTCTATAGTGGAACAGAGGAAGCGGGTCTCCCGTTTCAGTCTGCAAGTGCTTTACTGTAACTGAAGCTCTGACAATACACAACTCCCTATACTGGCTAGCTGAAGCTACATTTGGAACCATATAAAACAAGAAATATTTTTCCCTTAAAAAAAATAATTTAAAAATTGCTGAAAGCAACACAAAACCAAGTCATTTTCTATCTCCATAAAACTCACAGGGATATTGACAATTCTGGACAGTATTTGTTGTTTGAAGTAGGGGCATCTTTAGAATGCCTCCAGGTGTCTACTCTGGTTATTAGACTATATTGTGTCCTTATGGCAATGAAACTAAACAAAAAGGAAACTACTCTATTTCTTTCTATTCCCCAATATTTCCATCTACCAGAAATTTGAAAGCCCAGCTCTCTGTTATGTGTTATTGCTTTGTTGTAGAGGAGGCAACCAGCTTCAGAGTCAGATTTGATGCAACTTTTGAGCCTTTGAGACTAGCCAGACTGTAGTCCTAAAGGGGTAAACCTGAGAGCAAAAAGTAATGCTTTGATTTTACATGTTTGTTGTGGGATCTTTCTGTTCTGCCTCTGATGAGCACACATACATTTTCCACTGGTAGGAAATCACTAACAGCATCAGCCTTTCTCTTTGTGCTTCAGAAGCTAAGGCACAGATTCTTCTGTTGTTTGCAAATCCTGCTTTTGAAAAGGAAATCTGGGCATTATTGGCATTCTGTTCATCAACATTTAATAATAGAAGGCAGCTGACCAACTGAATGGCAGGTAAATAATAATGTGAGGGATGACTGAGGAAGTTGGGAAGACTAAATGCAGACAACCTTTCACTTTTGTTTACCTCCTTTTTTTTTCCCCCTGCTTCAGTTCCATTACAGGACCACTGTGTCCTGTTTGCGCAGTTGAATGTGGGAAGAATAACGGAATTGCACATAGTTCAGTTATTCTGGTCTCTTACATCTTCAACTTTTTAATTATACTGATTTTTGAAAACATAAAATAAATAGTATTAAAGCCATGTAATTTCAATTTTTAAGGCATAACACATTATGTTTTTATTAAAATGTATCCAATCACCTATGCCATATTTAGATTAAGATAAGCACACTGCATTGCTTAATTTGCTTTGATTTACCACATATATTGAACTAGATCTACAGGCATATACTTATTAAAACATCTAATTTTATTCTTGTTGCTTTAATCAGGTTTATGTTGTAGAAATGCAGTTAATTGTTTGTAGAATATAGGGACATTTCATCATAAGCAAGTAAGTAAGGAACAAATTTGTACATAAACTTTACTAAACTATTTCAACTTTTGAGTCTCAATTTACCTTTTGTAAAGCTGCAGGAATAATAATTTTGTTTTCCATTTTAATTCTATAGATTTCTAAGGTTTTCAGATCCAGAACTGCATCCTATTATTTACTCATACAATATAAGAGAGAAAAACCTTTTATCCCTCTTGATGTGTTGTGTTTTTAGTGTTACGATGGCATCTGAAGTTCATGGGTAGCCTCTCCTGGAACAAAGTTGTACAGATAATCAGGGGAAAACAGGTTAAGTTTGACTTTTCCTAAAAGGCTGTGCTATAAACACCTGACACTGTCATTACGTCTATTATCTGTTTAAAACTGGCATTTTCTCAGCCTCTTTTTTTTTTTTTTTTTTTTTTTTTTAGGATGGGAGGAGACTGTTAAACTACCAAGTATAAGACTGGGAAGTTTGAAACTGTTAATATTACTGTTTGTCATGTTTAAGCTCCCAAAAGAGCATTCCTGAGTACTGCAGGGACTGTATTTAAGAAATACTTAGAGTAGTAAAAATGAAACTGTAAAAAAAATAGATATCCATACTGCAAGATAGAGCACTGAAGACAGGGAAAAGGTCAGTACTTTTAGAAAGTTATTTATAACAGGTGTGACAGGCAATTCTTAAAAGTCTTCAATTGATAGCTATGAGTCCAGAGAACTTTAATTTATCATTGTGGTGATAAATGAAACTATTTCATTTTTGTCTTTGGAACTTGAATTAAATATTCCTCTCACATGAGAAACATTTTAGGAGCTTTTTACTTTATATAACCAGCCAGGTTAGAAGCCAAGTTTTCTGCAGCAGTTGTAGTAGCAGAATGCTTGTTATGCTTGTTTTATTCAAGTTCTGCCTCCATTTGCTGAACCATAAGTATGTTATAAGTGGCAGCAATTGGCCGTCATGATAGATCAATAACATCGCGTTCAAGTGACATCCCTAAAGGGTGGCAGATGGCATCTAAATCAGCTGTTAGATCCAAATAAGCAGAGGTCAGAACAGCATCTGTCTCCATTAGTGCACATATTCTGACACGCAATGGAGCTCATGTAAGTTTTGTTTTTGCTGTTAGTTCAGTATGAAACGGTCTTTTAATGAAAACATAAGATCATAAATTGCAAGTAAGAGGCCTAATTATGTTGCTGTGTGGCTTATGCCTTTTAAAGACAAGTAGCAGATACTGTTGATAATTGTTTCCTTTAAGTACATGCCCAAGAAGCTTCATCAGCAGATTGATAAAAGCTCCAGCTGATCTCAAGATATCAAATCTCAAATCTCATGATTTCTGGTCAAATAACATAAGCCTCAATATTTTTTTGATGGCAGGTATGTTGAAGTGTCACCAATGCCCTATGATTTTCATGTAAAAATATCAGTTCAGAGGAATAGTAAATCCAGGTGGATTTAGTGACTTCTAAATGTCAAATATGACTCTCGAACATCATTTCCACTTCATGATTGTGTTTGTCCCTTAATGTTAAAATAATGTTAAAAGGGATGTATTCTCGGAGATCCTTTAATTTTAGAGGTCATTGCAGATGTATGTACACCGAAAAAGCTTAATTAACCTGTGAAAATTTTTTTTCTATATGGTAAATTCCTACTCTATTTCTTTTTGTGTGATCTTATCTTTCCAAAGTCTATTTGCCTGTGAAGGTAAAGGTAAAGGAAGAGGGAGAAGAAGAGGGAGAATAAGATGGGGAGGGAGAGAAGACAGAGGCAGAGGCAAAGAGGGAGAGGGAAAGGGAAGAAAAAAAAGTTAGGACGAAAAAAATTAGGAAGAAAAAAGTTAGGAAAGAAGGAGAAGGAGAAGGAGAAGGAGAAGGAGAAGGAGAAGGAGAAGGAGAAGGAGAAGGAGAAGGAGAAGGAGAAGGAGAAGGAGAAGCAAATGAGATGAGGAGAGTGTAAAGTGTGTTATGCATGATGGAGGTTTGACAGGACATTTTGAAATTACAAGGGTCTACTGCTGAAGAAAGAACTAGCAATCTCTGTTTCATATGTCTGCCCCATATGCCTGTGCAGTGTATTAAGGAGAAGCGTAATGTTTTAAAGTGTCTTTTTACGTTTTCTGTCTTTCTCTGCTGTGATGAAATTGGAAAAGTATTAACAAACCTTTCAAATATTGTTAGATATTTTTCATTAGAGATATGTGATTTGACTTTGAGAGCTAGAAAGGCAGGGGTAAATGGTCAAGATCAGATGTGTCTTGAGACAAGATTCTCCTTTTCAGTGCAAGGAGGATGCCACCAGACTGGCCAAGGGCTGCAGTTTTCTGAGACTGACTTGCCAGAGCTACTCAGCAGGTGATAAAAAATTTCCAGAATGCTTCCTTGTGAAGAAATCTGAGCTAGCCATAATTTCAGTTCACCCCTTTATCCTCTGCCCATTTTCTGTCTTGGTGTAATGTTACTGTCATTGGTTATAAACAAGTGTCAGGGTTTTTTTACTACTTTTTGTTTTAATATTTCTTTTCTTCTTGATAATCACTGCAACAGCCATAACACTTTCTAACACAGCCTGTTACTGCCTTATCCAGTTGACAGCCTCCCCCAAGCTATGTTGTTTTATTACTAGAAGCAGTTGAGAAATGAGAGGTATATAGTTCCCACTGGCAACAAATGTAAACAGAAAGCAAACAGACCCATCTGCGAAACCCTCAAAAGAAACAGTGCGCATTACATTCATGGGGCACTAAATGAAGTGGCCTTCCTTTAATCCTTTAGCTAAGCTCTTTTTACAGTTGCCAGAACAGGCTCTCTTAAAATGTTATGGAGAAGGATTTATCTTTTCCCAAGATGGAACATTGGTTTGTGGCTACTTCATCATAATAGGCAATATCACAGAAGCTTTAATTGTGTCATGTTTCAGAATACTATTACAAGGGGAATCATATTTCCTAACATCAATACATTATCTGCTCCACTTTATCTAATAGCCCTCTTATCAGTAAAGACATTCAGTTATCAGTTATAACCTGTAATATTTTTTTGGCAAAAACTATAGCAAATTAATTCCCCATTTCTCCTTTTTAGCAAGAATTGTTTCAGACACAGGTGCCCTCTAAGCTCTGTACATCCTTGTACCTCTGCTGCATCACTTGCAATGTAGCTTCACTATGAGATTGCTGTTTGCTCTGCAAGTCACTTCAGGGTGACATTCTGATTGTGAAGAAGCTATGAAGAGATGTTACTGCTTTGGTTTAATGTTGGGTTGTTGTAGAAATGTGACCCAGGAATCAACAGTTTTCTTCATCTGTCTTTATACTTTCTTCTCTAAGCGTGTTCACATTTGCTATTTCTGGATCAGGTACTTTTCAGAACAAAACAAATCTATAATTTAAAAGACCTAGATTTCATAAAGTTTAGATATTTTCTACCTTTCTAGATTGCTTCAAGCATATGGATCTGTGCCTTATGCTGAGTTAGCATTTGTTCACAAAATAGAAAAATTTGGTTAAGCTTTCTGAAGCCTGCAGAGCTTTTCCAATATGCACACGTGTTTTTTGAGCCATTAGGCCTTCAGGACAGAAGACGGTTGCTACAGAGTTAATGAGAAAGGAGTTTGCTTATTGAGCGGTGAGAATGAAAATAAGTATTACTCCTTTCTCCAGTTAACAGTGTACTATCTATCTTAAATTTTGCTGTTTCTTTGTTTTTGAATATTGACCTTTACAGCCAGAGTGTTCCCTTAATGCATTTAGTTTTAATTTAATTTAATAGTTATATTAAAGAACAATGGTAATATAATAAATATTTTTAAATTGTGTAGCAGCTTGAACCTAAGATAAGGTTCAAAGCCTATTCATTACCCAGTTTGATATTTTAACATAGCTTGGCATTTTAATTTCTCTTATAGCACTAACAAATAAGTCTCCATACAAAAGTAATTCTCAAGAATTATAGACTAGGTACTTTTGTATCTTGTTTGTGATTGCATTGTACTAAGATGTTTGAACTTTCTTTCTATGGTAAGAAAGATCTGTTCTTGGATCTAGAGATTTTCAAGCAACTTCTCGTACTGGTGGCTGATATTAAAAAAAGATAAGGACATTTGGAGTTTTCAGAAATAAAGTATTCCAAAACATTTTCCTGTTGACCCATTTTATTATCTATATCTATTTATGTATATAGATATAGAGTTGGATTTAGATGTATATATTTAGGTTTACATTTATGATTTAAGTGTTACATACTATTGCAGGAGAAATATTTATGAAGATTTAATGCTACCTTTCTTCTAGCTTTATTTGGCTCGAATTGGATGTACAGATCCTCCTTAGTTATTAACACTGAGCATAACATATCTCTGCTAGCTCCTACAGAGAGAAGAGCTTATACTGTAGGAATTCTGGCACCAGTTGTGCAAACATTAATGTAAAACACAAAACAGCGCATGGAGAATTTAATGAAGGTGGACCATAAGTCCTAACAGAATGCCTAAAATACCTTGCTGTAGACTGAACATTTCCATGTATATCAGACGGAGAATTAATTCTAATGTATCTGCTTGATGTTTTCTTAATTTCTGTAGTTTCTCAGTTTTATTCGTACATTTTCACTTTGAGTGTGTTGGTTTAGTCTTGTTATAAATGCGTCTGAAATGCAGTGTTAAGAGCAGCTACCATCCAGGGCTTCTGTGTTGGTTTTGTTTCGTGAGGGAGGGGGGCTATGGTGGCAGCTTCTGCTAGAAGTCGCTCCCCTTTGTTCAGTGGACTCGGCCGGGCCTAGGGCAGACCCGCTGCTGGCCAAGGCCAAGCCAATTGGTGACAGTATGTCCCGTGATAACGCCTCTGCGAGAACGTATTTAAGAAGGGGAGAAGCAGGGGAAAAAGAAGAAGATGTGAAGAAGCTGAGAGGGGGCAGAGAGGGGGAGGCGCGAGCCTTGTGGGCCTTGCAGGCCTCACCCTCTGGCCTCTCACCAGGCAGCCGACTGGGCCCAACTCGGCCCGGCCCGGCTGCAAGAAGTGGAGAGGAGATGAGATGTGAAGAGATCCTGAGAGGCGTCTGCCTGAGCCGATTGTGAAGAATTTTTTGTGAGAGGAACAGCAGCAGACACCAAGGTCAGTTCAGAAGGAGGGGGAGGAGTAATGCAGCTCCTGGCAGAGATTCCCCTGCTGCCCGTGGTGATGACCATGGTGAGGTCGGCTGTCCCCCTGCAGCCTGTGGAGGCCCATGGAGGAGCAGAGATCCACCTGCAGCTTGCGGAGGACCCCACGCCAGGGCAGGCAGATGTCTGAAGGAGGCTGTGGCCCATGGAGGGCCCACACTGGGGCAGCCAGTTCCTGAGGGACTGCAGCCTGTGGAAAAATGACCCACGCTGGAGCAGTTCACGAAGAACTGTAGCCTGTGGGAGGGCCCCCACGCTGGAGCAGGGGAGGAATGTGAGGATTTCTTCGCCCAAGGAGGAAGAAGCAGCATAAAGAGACGTGTGATGAAATGACCATAAGCCCCATTCCCTCTTCTCCCCTGTGCCACTCGTAGGGGGAAGGAGGTAGAGATAATGGTAAGCCCGGGAACAGGGAGGGATGGGGAGAAGTTACCTTGTTCTCTTTTTCATTATCCTGCTTTGGTTTTAATAATAAACAAGTAGTTTTCCCCAGGTTGAGTCTGTTTTGCTCATAACAGTAACTTTAAGAATCTCTCCCTGTCCTTATCTCAAATCTTGAGCCTTTTTCTTATATTATCTCTCCCCCATTCCCTCAGAGGGTGGGAGGAGTCAATGAGAGACTGCGTAGCTTGGTCCCATTATGGGCAAAACAGACTCGATTTGGGGAAAACTATTTATTTAATATTATTAATAAAATCAAAGCAGGATAATGAGGCAGGGAACAAAACCAACTTCCCCGCTCCCCTCCCTCTTCCCAGGCTTAACTTAATTTCAGTTATCTCTACTTTCTTCCCCTGCCCCGAGTGGCACAATGGGGGAATAGGGAATGGGGGCTCCTCTCACAAAAAATTCTTCACAATTGTCTCAGGCAGATGCCTCTCAGATTCTCTTCACATCTCCTCTCTTCACTTCTTGCAGCCAGGCTGGGCCACATCAGGCCCAGACGGCCACCTGGCGGGAGGCCAGAGGATGAGGGCCGCAAGACCCACAAGACTCACGCCTCCCCCTCTCTGCCCCTAGCTTCCGCTTCTTCACATCGTCTTCTTATTTTTTTTTTTTTTTATTTTTTTCCCTTCTTAAATACATTATCACAGAGGCATTATCACTGAACGTTCCATCACCAGTTGACTCGGCCCTGGCCAGTGGCAGGTCTGCCCTAGAGCTGGCCGAGGCCACTGGACAAGGAAGAAACTTCTAGCAGCTTCTTCCAGAATCTGCTACCATAGCCCACCCCCACTAAACAAAACAAACACACTTACGTTAGTTGAAGAGATTGTAACTTTTGAACTACGAACTTTGTATTTTACTACCACCAAAAGTACTCTTAGATCAAATTCCTCACTTGGGAAGTGGCTAAGTGTATAGGAACAAGAGGTCTAACTTCCCTTTCCAGCGGTTTTGCAGTCTAGATAATACAGTGAATGTATCTATTTTGCTATAGCGTAGACAAAAAAAATGTCTTGGCTATTAAGTACTACAATTTTCAATGTCTATTTTTCATTTCTTGTTTTATCAGAACATACAGTGACATTGTTAGTTTTATAAAATATTTTATAGATAAGAAGTATATGAGACTGAGAACAAAGGCGTGTATTTCTGTTAAAAAATATTATTGCTTTTACTGGCTATACCTTCAATATAATTCCTAAAGCTTCAGCAAATATCATATCTGCACACCTGGTAACTGCTATTTTATCTTTGCTGCTTCAATTAAGCAAATCCAAAACTATTACATGTGCACCAATTTTGTTCACTAATTAAATACCTATAACAATATTTTCCCCACAGCTTCACTCTATTTACCAAGTGCTAATGTGCTTTTTATGCACCTAAAGGGCCGAGCATCTGTTTGTTTGGGAAAGTTTCATTAGACCATAATAATCTCCAGTTAATTGCACAGCAAATATTTATTTATCACACATCAAATTAATGAAACAGGTTCAGTGAGAGAAAAATTACATCAGCTTGGCAAACACCACCTATCAAGCTGTGTAAGACTTCCGAGGCATTCTTGGCAGAAATCTTGTATCTAGAAGAACTGGGTACCTTTGGGAATACTGTCACCATTTAATTACTAGATAATAATGTTGTTGTAGGTTTGTTTATTATAGTTTTGTTTTTTACCTAGAAAGAATGTAATGAAAAGTTGTTTTTCTAAGTTTACTAATGTGCCACGTCATGCCTACAGCAGTATAACTGAAGAATGGTTATTTTCAAGGTACTACAAACACCATTAAATCTTAATATTGAATAAGATTAATATTATATTAGTATTCAATATTCCTAGAGCACTTACTCGTCCTCATACGTAAATGTGATAGGAGTTTTTAAAACAAATTTTCAAAACTCCCATTTTGATTACTCTACTATAATCTGATACTGACTGTTTCTTTCCTGTCTAAGAGCGACATGGATGCTTTTCATGTGTCTGCAATGATGATTGTTTCATATCCCACAGATATTTTTGTATTCTCTTTCCACCAGTGCTAATAATCTCTGTACTGTGTCATATGTGAAGGCAATGACACTATACACAACCGCTTGTAACAACAAAGGACAACGATCCATAGAATCATCAAGTTTTTTGAGAAGAGGAAGCAGAAAACTGAACTTGATCTCTCACTATTTAGGTTCATTTCATTGCTATAAAATTTATACCTTTTTTTCTTAACATAAGTTTCTAAGAGCCTCATAAATATTTATTTTTTGCTTGCACAAACTTTGCTTTTTATGCCACCTGCTTCTTCTGAAGCTGACCGAAAAGTAGGTGCAGAGGATTTATATGACATATAAGGGCTCTTAGTCTGTCCATAAAGATTCAACAATGAAGACAATGACATGTTGTTGATTTACTTTTTTTTTTTTCTCTCAAAACTTTTTAAATAACAATCAAAAATATGCCTTTACCTAAGGACTGTTCAGTTATTATTTATTATGTGAAGCATAGATAGAATTGTGTTTCTAATGGTGGAAACTTTATCATAAGTTCTCCCTGGTTGTACTTAAATAATGTTACAGCTTTCACTAGGAGATATGACCACTATAAATATGGAGAGAAACCTTGAGAAAAGCAAAATTCGTAAGATCTTTAAGCAAAATCTGTATTTCTTCTGAAATATTGATAAGAAATGTCTTTTGAAAATAGATCAGTCATAATTTTAAAGTCCTATCATTTGGAAAGATTTGAATAAGTTAGGACTTCAGGTCTCTGGCCCATGGGTTAGATGGTTTATTTAGAAGTGAGGACTAGCCACCATATATTTTTAAATCAAATTTAAATCAAAAAGTCTGGTTTCTTACTGTTGTATCAGACTTTATTGATTTACCCTCAGGAAGAAATGTTAATTCATAGCATGGATTGAATAAATTGTGTAAAAATAATGCTTACAAATAAAAGATTCCTGTATTTTGAAGTGTATAAATATATTTATTGTATATACTTATATTACTGATGAAGTACTGCCACATTACAGAAATGTAATGTGAATCAGTCAGTCTTAAAGCTTTTATTTCAAATGGGAATTCTCCTTGAATATGTTGTCAGTCTTCAAATCTCCCTGTGTTTTGGAAATGCTTAATTTGGGACATACACAAATTAAAACCAAATATAATTTTCTATATCTCTTTAAAAAAAACACCCCGAAATATTACAAATACATGTTATCTTCCTCAATTTTACATTGAAATTATGGATAGAAATACACAATGCAGACTTTAATACCTTGTTATATATGCAACAATCCGTACCTAAAATAGCCTTTCTGTAGCAAACACATCACTGCAGAATGGGATAAGGAACTGTGGCATGAAATTTTAATCTGATTTTCTTAGGGGATGCCTTGGATGCCTTGTTGCATTGCTCTTACTAAGGATTAAAGTGACTATTCCAGCCACTTATGTTAAATCCTGATATTACACCATTGAATATTCTATAGGTAAGAAAGAAAGATGTAGTATCAGAAGTTTGGTAACATTCAGTTAATGAAAGGAGGAAATACACATCATGCCTTGCTGAATAAAAGATCTTGAATCCCTCCCCGCTTCTCCCTTTCCCTCCTTCCCTCTCCCATATATTACCTATGGTATCTGTTGTTATGGAGACATATTCATGAGAGCTGATGACCTGATTTAAGTTAGATCAGTGAAGAAAAGAAAAATAGAATATATTATTTAAAAACTAAACAGTATATGAAGTAAAAGCAACCTGTCAAATAAACTTAAAGTGAATTTCAGTATCTTTATTGTGAAAAGTTTGTCATTGAGATAAAAAAAAATAGACTACTTCTCATTATTAGTAGTACAGAACTGCTGTTTGTCTGCTTTGTGTATTTTAGAAACTACAGTACTGTAATTTTGAAAGCAGAAAATTCTCAACTGGCTAAACTGTGTCATATCAAATACATTGCAGTAGTACTGTGTATTTGCTAACGTGTATGAATATGAAAGGTCTAAGGCCGCAGAGGGAGAAAGACACAGGGAGTGAGAAGGAGAGAGAGAAAAGAAAAAAAAATGCACACTTTTCCAATAAGAAAGAGATAGAGAGGTTTTGTACAGAATATTATTTCACAGTCTCTTGTTCTGACTACAACTGACCCAGTTTCTGCCTACTACTTCTGGGCTGGTTGCAAAGGCTGGTATTTTCAGGTGGCACTGAAACCCCTGTCTAGGACTATGCACTGAAAGAAAGAGTGAACAGAAAGCAGAGGGCTTTTGAGTGGCTTCAGCAATAATCTCCACCAGACAGATGTGTTAGGCCTGTTATGCTCCAAAACAAGATTAATGAATGGTCTTCTCCAAAACACTTTACTGGGACAGAACTTTACTTATTTCTAGTGAGGGAAACAACAGCAAAGTTAGCTGAATACATCAGTTCTTACCATCTTAGTGTACCAAGAGAAATCTCTTAAATAATTTTGCAAAATCTATCCTCTTTTCACAGTTTTGAGTTTGAAGTGGTCCTCAGCCAATACGAATCAGCACAGCTAAATCCTTCATTACAAATATCTGATACAATTAAAGAACAAGAACCATAAAATATCTACCAAGTTTTATTTAAAAACTGGATCCAACTTTACACAATTCTTAAATTAAATCACCAGACAATACCATCTTTGTCACAGAAATGTTTTTATCTCTTTGCCTCACAAAGGATGCCACGAAGATTTTAATACTTGAATTCAGTAGGTAAGTGACTATAGAAAATAAATCACTTTATTTTTATGATTCAGTCACTCTCAGTCACACAATATCTTAAATTAAAATGCTGACCTCCTAAAATCATAGAATAGTTTGACTTGGAAGGGACTTTTAGAGGTCATCTAGTCCAACTCCCCTGCAAGAAGCAGGGACATCTCCAACCAGATCAGGTTGCTCAGAGCCCCGTCCAACCCAGCCTTGAACGTCTCCAGGGACAGGATATCTACCACCTCTCTGGACAAGTTCTAGTGTTCCACCACCCATATTGTAAAAAGTTTCTTCCTTGTATCTAGTTTAAATCTACCCTCTTTTAGTTTAAAACCATTATGCCTTGTCCTACCATAACAGGCCCTGCTAAAAAGTTTCTCCCCATCTTTCTTATAAGCCCCCTTTAGGTACTGGAAAGCTGCAATAAGGTCTCCCTGGAGCCTCTTCTTCTTCAGGCTGAACAACCCCAACTCTCTCAGCCTGTCCTCATAGGAGAGGTGCTCCAGCCCTCTCATCATCTTTGTGGCCCTCCTCTGGACTCACTCCAGCAGATCCATATCCTTCTTATGTTGGGGGCTCCAGAGCTGGATGCAGTACTCCAGGTGGGGTCTCACAAGGGCAGAGTAGAGGGGCAGAATCACCTCCCTCAACCATGCTGGCCACGCTTCTTTTGATGCAGCCCAGGATACAACTGGGCTTCTAGGCTGTGAGTTCATGTCCAGCTTTTCATCCACTAATACCCCCAAGTCTTTCTTGGAAGGGCTGTTCTCAATCCCTTCATCCCCTAGCCTTACTGATACCAGAGGTTGCCCAGACCCATATGCAGGACCCTCCATTTGTTCTTATTGAACCTCATGAGGTTCACATGGGCCAATTTCTCAAGCTTTTCCAGGTCCCTCTGGATGAAATCCTTTCCCTCAGGTGTGTCAATGGCACCGCTAAGCTTGGTATCATCTGCAAACTTGCTGAGGGTGCACTCAATCCCACTGTCTATGTCATTGATGAAGATGTTAAACAGTACTGGTCCCAGTACGGACCCTTGCGGGACACCACTTTTCACTGACCTCCATTTGGACATTGAGCCATTGACCACTACCCTCTGGATGTAACTATCCAAACAATTCCTCATCCACCGAACAGTCCACCCATCAAATCCATACCTCTCCAAGTTAGAGAGAAGGATTTTGTGGGGGACTGTGTCAAAGGCCTTACAGAATTCCAGGAAGACAACATTCATAGCTCTTCCCTTGTCCACTGATGTAGTGACTCCATCATAAGAGGCCACTAGGTTGGTCTTGGTGAAGCCATGCTGGCTGTCTTGAACCACCTCCCTGTTCTCCATGTGCCTCAGCATAGCTTCTAGTAGGATCTGTTCCATGATCTTCCCAGGCACAGAGGTGAGACTGACAGGTTGGTAGTTCCCAGGATCCTTCTTTTTACCCTTTTTAAAAATGGGTGCAATATTGCCCTTTTTCCAGTCAGCAGGGACTTCACATGACTGCCATGAATTTTCATGAATTTAGATCATGAACTGAAGCAAGTTCAGAAGATTTGAGATGTTTCAGTACTTTTCTGTCATCATACCTTTAGTTTTCTTTTGTGATTATTTAATATGCTAGTGTTAAAAGCCACCTTTGTGATCTGATATTCAGAACTGAAAATATAAGAAGTAAAAAGAAAAGTAGTACAGGATTAAAAAACACACAAAACCAAACAAAAACTCCAAAAGAAAACATCTCAAAACCCCAGAAATATTTCAGCAAACATAACATTTTTTCTTAACTCAGATACAATTCACAGATCTAACAGGAAATAGTTCCTTGTCTTTTCTCAGAGTTATCGAAGTGTATGCTTAATCTTTACCTATAAAAGAAAACCTACTCATGTAATTTTCTCTTCTCTGTCCATTCTCTCCATTTGGAATAAAATAATACATCTTGCAGCTGAAAATATAAAGTCAAGACTTTTTCCATATTATGTTGTATTACTCAGATTTGTTTGGGAAATTAAAAAAAAAAATAGATTAGTAATGAATTCCTTCCTGTAGTTTTTCTATTAATGTTTCCTTTATAGTCACTGAAAATGACCTTTTACTCTTTGTGCAAGTGTCTGATGTGACCATGATGCTGAAAAAGAGAGGAAAAAAACAAGAGTCACTTAAAAGGAGACCTGTCTCCCAAAGAAAGCTTTCAGAAGTAGTATAAGTTAAAATTGCATTGAATTCTGTCTTAACTGGAAATATCATTATGAATTAGTACCTTTTAAACCAAATGTGTTAATCAATTGTTTTCTTCACCAGTTACGAAAAAGAAAAACATGCAGCTTGTGGCCAAGGAAGATGCATGTGTTTGCAGAACGAAAAACAACTCTGAAAGTCGCATATTATAAGATAAGAGAAGTTTCACATTGTCGTAGTTTAGCCCTGCTCGGGATCAGACTATGCAGTCTCTCCCCCTTCGAGGGAATGGGGGAGAGATAATATAACAGAGAGGCTCGAGATTTGAGATAAGGACAGGGAGAGATTCTTAGAGTTACAGGCAAAACAGACTGAACCTGGGGAAAACTAGTTGTTTATTATTAAAACCAAAGCAGGATAATGAAAAAGAGAACAAGGTAACTTCTCCCCATCCTTCCCTGTTCCCAGGCTTAACGTTATCTCTACCTCCTTCCCCCTTCGAACAGCACAGGGGCAAAGAGGGAACGGGGGTTATGGTCAGTTCATCACATGTCGCTTTATGCCACTTCTTCCTCCTTGGGCGAAGAAATCCTCACATTCCTCCCCTGCTCCAGTGTGGGGTCCCTCCCATGGGCTGCAGTTCTTCGTGCAACTGCTCCAGCATGGGTCATTTTTCCACAGGGTGCAGTCCCTCCAGAACGGCTGCCCCAGTGGGCCCTCCACAGGCCACAGCCTCCTTCAGACATCTGCCTGCCCTGGCGTGGGGTCCTCCATGGGCTGCAAGTGGATCTCTGCTCCTCCGTGGGCCTCCATGGGCTGCAGGGGGACAACCTGCTTCACCATGGTCATCACCATGGGCTGCAGGGGAATCTCAGCCAGGAGCAAGATTACTCCTCCCTCTCCTTCTTCACTGACTTTGGTGTTTGCAGCTGTTCCTCTTACAAAAGTTCTTCACAATTGGCTCAGGCAGACACCTCTCAGGTTCTCTGCACATCTCATCTCCTCTCCACTTCTTGCAGCCGGGCCGGGCCGAGTTGGACCCAGATGGCTGCCCGGTAGGAGACCAGAAGGTGGGGCCTGCAAGGCCCACAAGGCTTGCATCTTCTGCTCTGTGCTGTTGCTCCAGCTTCTTCACATCTTCTTCTTTTTAAATACATTCTCGCAGAGGCATTATCACAGAACATTCTGTCACCAATTGGCTCAGCCCTGGCCAGCAGTGGGTTCACCGTAGGCCCAGCCGAGTCCACTGGACCAAGTAGAAACAACTTCTAGAAGCTTCTTATAAAAGCTGCCACCATGGCCCTCACCCCCCAAATAAAACCAGGACACATATCAACTGTTTTATCTTTTCCTGCCACACCCATAGCTCTTCCTGCTGATTCACATTATCACACTTGCACTTGGTGAAATCTTTACAAAACAATACATTGTCAGAATTTCTTTTTATGTCACGAATGCTGTTGATTTGGTAGTAGGCAGTTCTGACAGATCCGGATGTGTCAATGTTAAAATGAGAACGGAAGAGAGTGCTTCATGTTTAAAGGGTAAGAGCTTGCTTATTGCACAGCTATGAGAAAGGGATTGTTCTAAAGTGAATAATCTCCTTTGAAGTTTTTTGCTCAGTAAAGAGATAGGAGTTCCAAGATTGAAAAAAATACACTGCTCTGGGTTTTTTTTTTTATTGTTTATTGTTTATGGTTTTTGGTTTTTTTTTTTTTGTTTGCTTTTTAAATCACAATTTGACAAGCCATGTGTTGTGGTTCTGGCTAGGACAGAGTTAATTTTCACCGGAGCTGGGAGAGGAACTGGAGCTGGTGGCACCTGTGGCTGGAAAACCCAGCTGGGATAGGTTACTCATTAGCCAACAGCTGGGACAGTTTACCCAAATTGGCCAAAGGGCTATTCCATCCCATGTGACATCATGCTCAGTATATAAAGTGAGTAGGGTAGTAAGGAGAGGGTACTGCTGCTTGTGGGGGTAAATCAGGCACCAGAATCCTTCACAAGCTATTGTACTGTAAATCATGTGCTCAAGTCTTTTCTGTGGTTGGTTTTTTGTTTGTTTTCTTTGTTGTTGTTGTTATTTTAAACTTTTTTTTAATCTCAACCCGTGAGTTTTGTCTGTCTTAACCAATTCTTCTCCCAGTCCTATTGTTGGGGGAGGTGGGGGGTGAGCAGTGAGTGAGAAACTGTGTGATATTTTTCACTGCTGAGTAGGACTAAACCATAACACTGTGCATCCATGGACTTGTGAAATTCAAAGTATTTGTTCATCTCTCCCTCTTGACAGGATTAATTTATAGTTGTACCTATGTTTCCATATTGTGGAGAGGAGAATGGTACCAATTTTGTACTATACGTGTGAAAGATGGTAAGGTATGGATTAGAAAAAAAATAATTTTAATAAATTCATGTTGTTTAATATTTTAAAATCCTGGTTTTCTTGAACTACTGCAAAATCTTTCAAGTTTTGCAGGGAAGATTTAAACCATATAATGTAAAATGTGTTGCAGCTGCTACTATTGATGAATAGGTTTTGCCAGCAGTCTGTTTTGGTTTTGTTTTTCAACTTTTACAGTTAGATAAGATCATAGCTTCTAATAAGGTGCAGAAACATGTTGCTGGTTAGATTACAGTTAAGTTAGAGCATAGTCAGACATGGTCTCCAGTAAGGAGTCTTCAATGATATGGGAATGAGAGAAGGAACATTATTTCTGATTATAAAAGATGGAAAAACGTGAACAGCTGTAATAAACTAGTCTCCTTTTTTTTTAATATGAAAATTCAGATTTTTGTGTTGAAAAATACTTGAAGAATGATCCTAGTTTTAGCCTAAAATTGTAAAAGAATAAGGAAATTAAAAATACTCTATTCTCTTGTGCTTTATTTCCTTATCGAGAGAGACAAGATATGAAATGCGGTAGAACTCCAGAGTCTCCTTATTCCTGTGCAGGTCACAAAAACCCTCCCAGTGTATCTCTTAAATGAAAAGACTGAACCTTCTATTTGCTACAAATTTCCTAAATATAGTACTTCTGCAGTTTCCAGTTTTACATTTTGAGGAGCAGGAAATCTCTAGGCTCAGCCTTACCTTCCAGGAACAGTTGTTTCCTTCTCAGTGGTGGTCTTGTAGGAAAATGCAGAGCAGACTAGAATTATTAAATGTTCTCCTCTATCATTGTGTAAAGAAACACTCTATCAGTCACTTAACTTCTGCCAGAAGACTGTTGCTGGCCTACCTCTTCTACTTGAACACAGTTTCATTCTTTCTTCATTTTTTCTCTTTTTCAAATTTACTCTTACCTTTTGATTTCACTAGGCATATATAATTTGATTGCAATGAAACTGGAAGATCTATTTTTCTCTTGCACTTATACATGCAGAAATGAATGTGTCAGATGTACAAAAATGATGTGAATAATCTTCTTTTTTAGAACTATATTCTGGCATTTATATACAAACAGAACAAGATGGGAAGAAAACTGAAATCTTAGAATGAGGCCAATATACCTTTTTATTTTACAGGGGAGGATAGGTAATTGAGAATAAGTCTATGCAAATATGGAACATAAATCCCATCAAGTATAAGAAAGTGATATTCTGTGTGCTCTGAAGACACTTATTCTTTCAAAGGTTATGAAACAAATGGATTCACAAGGAAACAAACAAAAAGATAAAAGTAATAAATTGGTAGAGCAACAATTTATGAATCTGATTTTTTTTCTCATTCACTGCAGTAGTCCCATTGACTTCAATAGGATTTGACTAGAGTTCCCCTTGCCTGCCCAAGAAAAAATTCCTCCCATGCCAGGAACAATGAGTTCAGTTGACAAACACATAGCGTGCAAGTACTCTGAACTCCAAGGAGTACAGAGGGGAGATCTATATTTGACTAAAGAAATCTGACCAAAAGGAAATGACCTTGGAAAACAGTTGTAGCTCTTAATATTCAAATAACTTTCCCATTTAGATAAGCTAGTCTGATCTACAAGGGGTTTGTGTTTTTTCCCCTTCCAAGGATGAGGGAGCACCTTCAGCATTTCCTTAAAGGGAATATAGGGTTATAGAACACCAGGTTGGAAGGGACCTCAAGAATCATCTGGTCCAATATTTCATGGCAAAAGCATGGTCTAGATAAGATGTCCCAGCACCCTGTCCAGCTGAATCTTAGAAGTGTCCAGTGTCAGGGAATCGACCACTTCCCTGGGGAGATTATTCCAGTGACTGATTGTTCTCATTGTGAAAAACTTTCCTCTTGCGTCCAATTGCAACCTCCCCAGGAGTAACTTGTACCCAAAGAGCCTGATTTATGCTGTATTTTGGGAAAGGAGTCAAGGAAATAGGTGAGGAACAAAGAGCATACTGTATCTCAGTGATTCCCAGCTGTTGTTCAGTGCTTTGGGAAATACTCTCAACAAAAAATCATTAAAGAATGTGATAAACTTTAGTCATAGTTGCAGCTACAGACTTGGGAATCTGTCTTTGTGTTCTCAATATTATCTCAAAGTTTTACTAGCAGCAGTCATCTGAGGATGCTCTATCTGTGTATATTCCCTGGAGGTGCCCACGCTGCCATCAGTGGGATGAAGACATCCTTTCCTGCAAACCTGACTGCTTGAGTTGAGTACCAAACAGACTCTTTCACCCTTTTTTCCCTATAATGCTCCTGAACCTTCATGCTAGTAGCTAACTGATAAGAATCTTGTGTAATAAATACTAGGTTGGAATTCAGAAGTTTTTTTGGTATCAGAAAATTCATGAACAGTGCTAAGCATTTGTGAAAGCAAAATGTTTGAAGAAAATTCTAGTTGAAAAGCATGTTGAATAAGTTATTTGACAAATAATATGCTTGTGAATTATTTAAGTTTTCTAAAGGCAGTACTATAGAAGTGTTCCAGAAGAACTGTAGTTTTAGATAACTGTAAATAACTTTGCTAGGACATTTTTTTTTTGTTTGGTTTTTAAAAATAAACAGCTTTGTGCATGTCTAGTTTTGATGGCTGATAAACATTACATCTGGCAATAGGGTCATAGATTTTGTACGTTACTATCCATTTATTATATGTAAGAACTGATTCTTATCCGCTTTCATTCATTTCAGAATTTTGTCCAATAGTACATTTTATCAAGATTTATTTTGTCCCAATTGCTAACATGTGGTTATCAGGCATATCATATCAAGATTTACATTCCTTTCTTGTTACACTACAGAACAAAACCCTTGTCTGTACTCCTTAAATTTAAATGTGCGTCATGCACAGAGTCAACGCTTCTTTTCTGTATCTGATGGAAGATGCAGCCTCCATTTAAATAGAAGCCCTCTAAGAAGAACTGTAATTTAAAGAAGAAAGTAGCATATGATATTTACCCTATGCTATTGCTAGCATGATACCATATTTAAATACTGATTTGGTATTTCACCAAAGAACATCATTGCATGAAATAAATAGTTAATTTCTCTCTACAGTATAAGAGGGGAACTAAGTGTCCCAGCAGGCAGCATGCTGAAAATTACATATCTAGAACCATCTGGACAATACAAAAGCTTATAATGTTATGTTGGAAATCATAGTTCTTTACAATTCCCCTTCTCAAAGCTGCTCCTCCATCCACATACAGAATTGTTTCCTGATGAGAAGTACCTAGAAGCATTTTTAGAAAATGGAGAACTGGACTTCATTTCCCATCAAGAGTGTCTGGGAGAACTTCCCTATCTCAGAAGAACAGACTTTTTCTGATCTTCTAGGACCTGGACTATAGTGGAAATTCAGAAGCTGCCATTTCCATCTCTTTCCTGCTTTTGAAATACTTAGCTAGCGTGGCATGCAAAGAAGCTGTGCCAATGTCTCCTGTCCAACCACGTCCAGAACTCCCTGTTCCTCTCCCTGTTCAGTTGCTCCAGTGTTCTGAAAGCTGCCTTCAACTTGATATCTCTTTTTGGAGTGGACTCTTTTTTTCTCTTCAGACCAGTCATGTACTACTTTAGCCAAGCACCATCAGTGCCCAAGTCCCCACATGTTGGGCAAGAGAAACAAGAGTTAGTTATTGGTGGGAAGAACATTGATTATTGGAAAGAAACATTCAGTTCTCCATGTGATTTGCCCTTCTTCAAGGTTAAAGGTGCTCTTCCCTTCACTATTTCTCCATGAAAAAATTCTTAATAGGGATAGTTTGGTCTCTGAAGGAGAAGGAAGGAGTGGTATGTTTCCTTTTTAATACTGAGAGTGAACAAATTGTAATTTATAGATCAATGACCATTAGAG
Organism: Chlamydotis macqueenii; assembly: GCF_036417535.1. NCBI lineage: Eukaryota > Metazoa > Chordata > Aves > Otidiformes > Otididae > Chlamydotis > Chlamydotis macqueenii. The sequence continues at coordinate 138,759,921 of NC_141556.1, forward strand.
ATAGAAAGATCTCTCAGAACAACTCAAGTTGGGCGTTATGTTTTCCTTCCTAGCTACCTTTATTTATGAATGGTCTATTATTATTTTTTTTAATGATGCTATCCTTTAGTTTCAAAAGCAATTAAATTCAAGAAGCAGTAGATACTTTAGTTCATGGATACTGATCCTTGCACAAGATTTTACACTATCTTTTCTTGTACTGATGCATTCCAGCACTTCTGCAGCTGAAGAGAATGAGGAAATAAAAGGAAACAGAGAGCTCTTTTCTGCACCTCACTCACCTAGGAGTACTAATAAGCACTAAATACTTATAGATGATGTGTAAGAACTGTTCACAATTTCTTTCCTTTGTGTATTGCTTCAATGCCAAATGACCATGGATGGGAGAAGTTTCTTTCAGGCACAGATAAATAAAACAACAGGATTTGAAGATTAGAATTTACTGAATTGTACTGCTGATCAAACAGAAACAGAGAAGTATCTAATTTACTTTTACTTGGCCTTTGAAGAAATACAGAAGTAAAAAGCTACTATTATAATTTTACATCTGTTAAATCAACAGACTGATTTAGATTCATAGACTCATAGAATACCTAATGTTGGAATGGACCTTTAAAAGTTGTCTAGTCCAACCCCCCTGCAAGAAGCAGGGACATCTCCAACCAGATTAGGTTGCTCAGAGCCCCATCCAACCTGGCCTTGAATGTTTCCAGGGATGGGACATCCACCACCTTTCTGGGCAACCTGTTACAGTGTTCCACCACCCTCATTGTAAAAATTTTTTTCCTAATGCCTCATCTCAATCTACCTCCCCCTATTTTAAAACTATTACCCTTTGTCCTATCACAACAGGCCCTGCTGAAGAGTTTCTCCCCATCTTTCCTGTAGGCCCCCTTTAGGTATTGGAAGACTGCTATCAGGTCTCCCCGGAGCCTCCTCTTCTGCAGGATGAACAGCCCCAACTCTCTCAGCCTGTCCTCATAGGAGAGGTGCTCCAGCTCTCTGATCATCATTTCTACAAAATGATGTTGTATCCAATAAATAAGGAGGAGGTAATTTGTTTTCTTTATTTTGTATTCAAGTAATTCTTATATTACAGCTGACAGAAATATTAAACCTGTCTTGTCCCTGAGGACATCACCAGCCCTCCCTGTCCCTGCCCAGTCGACTCAGGGCTCCTATCACCACCCCCTGACCGCCCCCCATTGCCCAGCACCCCACATCAGCCCCCTGGAACTGTCAACCCCTGCCCCAGTGATGCTACAGCAAGGCCAGTCTCCAGCTCCACACAGTCTTGCCCTGTACGGCCTTGCGCATCAGTAGGATGGACTCACTTGGGGGCCAACATACCTCCCTGGCCTTGGCCTACCCCCAAGGAGGTGCCTGATGCCCCATGGACTGGGGCTGCCTCCATGCTCCTGGCTAGGGGTGGGATGGGCCCTGGCTGCCATGCACTGCCTTGAACCACCATGGGGAGCCCCCAGTAACCCTGAGGCACACTAACAAAAGCTGTTTGGAAGCTGAATTTTGTCTGGGCAAATCTCTTATCACTTTATCCTCTAAAATATCGATGGTTTTCAAAGAGTCATTGCACAAGGAGATGTCTAAGGATATTTTGAGGTTGCTTTTATGCCATACCAGCATCTCCAGAGAAGTGTCATCTAGATGTATACAGTATCTCAGCAGACATTTCCAGTTCTTCTGTAGAACTTGAAAAGGAATTAAAATGTTTCTTTCTATTTTACTAAATTGCTTCATGCCTGCAGGTCATAGCAGTAAGGCCCTGCTAGACTATGATTCACTAATTGTTGTGCTTTGGAGACTCTGTTTAGTGTTGGATAATGGTGCTCCAGGCAGAAAAGACCATTGAATAGTCCATTGTGCTTGGTATATAGATTAAACAGACCACGACTGTTATTCCTAATGGCATTTTAAAAAAAAATATTCCTGAGGAGACATATGGTGGTTAAAAATTATACTGGAGGGGTAGCATATAGGTCCTGGTGCACTGAAGGACCATTACTGTAGCATTGATTTGTGCAGCTCTGCCAGGATGGATTTACAAATATTTATGCTCAAGGCACAGAGGCAATACAGAAAACGAAAAAGAAAGAAGGTGTTGAGGTATCAGCAGGGGGAAGTGAGGTTTTTTTTTTAATTTTTCTAGTGAATCTGTAGAGTGAAAAAAAGTAAATCAAGTAATGCAAGTGAAGCATAAATCTGATAAACAGTAGTCGTCTTTTTCCACTGGATCAATCTCTTTCAATTTCAGCTTCCTTTCCGTCAGACCTATAAAAGCTTAAAAGACCTTATAGCAGTCTTTCAGGGGACAGCCTGCTTCACCATGGTCTTCATCATGGGCTGCAGGGGAATCTCAGCCAGGAGCAGCATTACTCCTCCCCCTCCTTCTTCACTGACCTTGGCATCTGCAGCCGTTCCTCTCACAAAAAAATTATTCACAACCGGCAGGCAGACGCCTCTCAGGTTCTCTTCACATCTCGTCTCCTCTCCACTTCTTGCAGCCGCGCTGGGCTGAATTGGGCCCAGAGAGCCACCTGGGTGGAGGCCAGAGAGTGAGGCCCACAAGGCTTGCGCCTCTTCCTCTCTGCCCCCACTCCAGCTTCTTCACATCTTCTCTTTTTATTCTTTCTTTTTTTTCTCCTCGTTTTCCCCCTTCTTAAATATGTTATCACAGACGCGTTATCAGGGAACATTCTGTCACCAATATCCTCAGCCTGGGCCAGCAGTGGGTCTGCCCTAGGCCCATCCGAGTCCACTTGGCCAAGTGGAAACAACTTCTAGCAGGTTCTTACAGAAGCTGCTACTGCAGACCTCCTCACTAAACAAAACCAACACAACATATGTCCTACAGTAACTGCTAGTGCAACTCTTGTTTAAAAATATGCCTCCTTTTCTTCATTGTTGAATAAGAATACAGAGGAATTCCTCAAACATTTAAAAATGTCCCAAAATTGAAATAAATTTGCTAGATTATAAGACGGAAATTAGAATAAAGCCAATATTTCTGCTTAGCATGACAGTTTCCAGGTATTAGTCAGCTGCCATCAGAATACTCTGCTAGTCTGATACGCGCAGATATGTACCTGAGCATGTTCTCACAGTCAGCAGCATTGAAACTGCATGAGAACTGAAAAATCACACTGAAAAATTAACGGTCATCCTCAGCTTCTGCCGTGTTAGCACCTATGTTTACAATTGATCCGTGCAGACATATATTTTTTGAAAGGTACACACTGAAGTTTTTCAAAACGTAAGAGAATTTCAGATAACTGTATCAGTTTTACGATCATCTTACTGTTTGCTGCCTATATCAGTTCCTCCCTGTACCATACAGTATTTCTGCAGAACGTCTCTTCATATTCAGATTTTTACACAAATTATGTTCAACAGTCCTCTCACTTCAAATATTCAGTTGCATACAAAATTATGTATATCAATTGAGTAAAAAGAATAAAGTTTTGATGCAATTTGCAAATCACCATAATTAATAATTTTTCACATTGTCATTTTTACTCTGTTTTTGGTTTTGGAGGTTCTTTTGTATTCACTGTTCTGCTTTTTGTCTGCATAAATTATGTTTGTATTTGTAAAAATTGAGTCCTAAATGATTGTGACTGTACTCTGCTGGCCTATTGAAACATAACTTAATCATGAGCACATGACCAGACATAGTATTCAATCCCTTTTTATACAAAAAAAAAAGTAGTGGTTATACAGTAGGTATATACTTTTATATCCATAAAAGTTGTGAATTTATAATTAAAACAAGCTTTACCCGTTGACTTTAATTCTTTGCAATAATATTTTACCAGTAATTCTAAAAAGTCTTGAGCAGCATTTAGCTTTTGATCTAAAACGTGAATGAACAGGATACTATTTTTTTTTTAATATTGTCAAGTTTTTGACAAACAGATGCAGTTTTTTAGAAAGATTTTATTTTTAACTTGTCAACCAGTCTAGTAAAAAGGTAAAATAAGTTATTTTCATGTTTAAGTACACTAATAACAAATTCACCCAGAGGAAAATATTTCTAAGTCACTTCCTTGTTTTGTGTAAACTTACATACTGTTAGGATGTCCATCTGTCTCTTTTCCTGTCTTAAAGATGTGGATAAGCTTGATGTCTGTGCTCAAATACAATTGAGAACGTATTGTAAACGTATTCTAATTACATAGAAAGTGTGATTTAAACCCAGGGATATGAGAAAGTAATTCAGATGTAAAGCTGAGAACTCTTTGGTCTTTACTTAAATGTCTCCATACATGCACAATTTATTTTGACTATTCAGTTACCAATGTATCACTTGTGACCACAAGGCTAAAAAAAATAATGTCTTTTATTAAATAACCATAAAAGGTTAGTTGGAATAAAACCAAAATAACTCCAATTTAAGGCGTGACAAATCTCTATGATCCACTTTAAAAAGCATTTTAAATTATCAACTGATAGTTGCCACTGAAACTGAGTTAACGATGGGACTGATACAAGTGCCCAGTGCAAGCTAGTACAGAATATCAGTTGGGAGGATCAGACTGATTAGGAAGGAGAAAATTTATTTTCAGATACATTTATTTCTTGATTCTTAGCAGTGAAGAAAAAGAAAAACTAGATAAACCAAAACTGAATTTAATGAGAATTTTAGTATATGTATTCATTTCTGGTGCTCGTTTCAGTATGGCCATTTTTTCCCGAAAATTATTGTCATGGCATTTGTAAATGTCTTACGGCAAAACATACATTTAAGGCCTCCAAAACCTGAGGATATTGAAGCAGATGCTCACAATCAGAATACATAGAAGAGGTAAATACTGTTTTTAAGGATTGTTTTAAGACTTTTTGGCAGCTGAGTTTGCTCCTGCATAGGATAGCAAAAAGGACTAGGTCGGTCTTACTGTCACTCAGTTTGTGTTAATTTGGTTAATCCAAATTGGTGTTCTGGATGAGGTCCCCAGGAGTTTACTTCACCTTTTCAACATGCAGTTTAAGCTCCTTTCCCACTTTATGCTTCCCTCTTGCTTTTATTTGATTCTTGAAGGAAAACACGTTAAAGAATAAAAAAACACCAGTTGAACTTCCTGAATTTTGCCTGCTGCAACAGGAAAATGATTTTTTAAAGGACACTTGAATATGAATGGCTAAGTAGAACTGAATTCTTGCCAGAATTTGCAACCAAGAGCAATTTGCAGAGGAGAAAACCTTGATACAACGTTTTACTCATAGCATCAAAACCAGATGCAAATATCTATAGAAGAAGAAATAAGAGAAAAAAATGATGTATGAATTAAGTTAACTGAGGACACAACAAATACGTCATTCATGCTCAATTGACTTGTATTCATTTCAGACCAGGTGGCAGCCTAAGTCTTGAGTTCTATGTACTAAGCCTCAGGCTGCAATTATTAGAAAGAGCTGGTTTGGACTCCTCTCTCAAAGAACTCCTTCAGAGGGAAAGTCCTTCAAAGATGCTTTATTAAAAAGCACCTTCAGAAGCAGACCTCTGAGCACATCCTTCATCTTACACTTCTCAGGTTCTCCTTGCATGCAATCTGGGTGTCTCTGTTGACCAGCCTTCCCTCTGAAGACTTCTGTAAGTTCAGATAGATTCAGTCTTTCGACTCTAGACCTTGTTCTTCATTCAAGATACAGCCTGTCCATTCTTTTAAATTAAAAATAAGATCTGCTTTACTTCCTGGTATATTTTAAAGTTTCTTTGTCAGACTTTGAGTCATCTGTACTTAACCAGATAGCAAATAATTCTGTTAATGAGGGATAAAAATGTCCCCCTTCCCAGCTGGAATGTATTCCCCTCCAAATCAACAGTGTCCGTCTGACCGTTAAATGTGTGCATCAGACAAGCTTCTGAATTGGATAAATGTTGCTAAATTGACTATTGACTGAAACCAAATGTGAACGTAATTAACACTTAAGGATGATAATGTGTTTGAGGTGAAAGATTCCCAGCCTTTTTCTTTTAAACACACAACAAAAGTAAGATACCTACCCTTGCTTCCTGGAGAAGTTATACCAGTGTACCAGAGAGGATGTAAGTAAGAATAGGTAGTATGGCAATGCCGGAAGAGAAAGAGGAAGAGCAGGAAGAGTCTTTGCAGGCCCCAGCATAACCATGGACATATAATTCCACATAGACACATCATGTATTTTTCTTGGTTTTCTTTTGCCTCCACCGCTCACATTTGTCTCTTTCTGAACTGAGATTTGCCATGTGTTATGCTTGGCTTTGCATATTTTTAATGAGTTTTAGCTCACTTGTTGGAAGGGTGGTGAGAAATCCAGTATGGCCATGTTTTTTTTTTTCCTGTTTGGTTTTAATAGCCATATTAGCTTATTTGCAGTTATATGGTTGGTTTGTTGACATTTTGATTTTTGATCTGTATCTCTTGCTTTACAGGGATAAGTGGGCTTCCCCTGGGAAGAAAAGGGGCAGACAAGCATAAGAATCATTCAGGGCCAAGGTCTGAAGGAGGGAACTAGCATGCAAAAGGTATGAAGAAAACCACTGGCTACCTCTTACAGAGGTTTATCTGTTGGGTTTAATAGGGGCTTCTTTTGGCATGTGTCCATCCCTTGGTCTCTACAGTTAGCTTTCTCAAAGCTAGAGCAAATTTATTAAGTTAAAAGAGAACATCTTAAGACAAAACAGTATGAGAACCTATGACTTGTGCAAGGCATTTGACACTGTCCCACATGACATCCTTGTCTGTAAACTGGAGAGACATGGATTTGACAGACAAACCATTCAGTGGATAAGGAATTGGCTGGATGGCCACACTCAGAGAGTGGTGGTCAATAGCTCAGTGGAGACGGGTGACAAGTGGCATTCCTCAAGGGTCAATATTGGGCCTGGCCCTGTTTGAGTGCATGCTCAGCAAGTTCGCCTATGACACCAAGCTGTGTGGTCGACATGCTGGAGGAAAAGGATGCCATCCAGAGGGACCTTGACAGGCTGGAGAGGTGGGCCTTGCAAACCTCATGAAGTTCAACCAGGCCAAGTGCAAGGTCCTGTACCTGGGTCATGGCAATCCCAAGCACAAATACAGGCTGGGCAGAGAATGGATTGAGAGAAGCCCTGAGGAGGACTTGAGTGTGCTGCAGGATAAGAAGCTCAACATGAGCTGGCAATGTGTCTTTGCAGCCCAGAAAGCCAACTGTATCCTGAGCTGCATCAAGAGGAGCATGGCCAGCAGGTCAAGGGAGGTGATTCTGCCCCTCTGCTCCCCTCTGGTGAGACTCCACCTGGAGTACTGCATCCAGCTCTGGAGCCCCCAACATAAGAAGGACATAGACCAGTTGGAGAAGGTCCAGAGGAGGGCCACAAAGATGATCAGAAGACTGGAGCACCTCTCCTATGAAGACAGGCTGAGAGAGTTGGGGCTGTTCAGCCTGGAGAAGAGAAGGCTCCAGGGAAACCTTATAGTGACCTTCCAGCACCTAAAGGGGGTCTACAATGAGAGTGGTGGAACACTGGAACAGGTTGCCCAGAGGTGGTAGATGTCCCATCCCTGGAAATATTCAAGGCCAGTTTGGACAGGGCTCTGAAAACCTGATCTGGTTGGAAATATCCCTGCTCCTTGCAGGGGGGTTGGACTAGATGACCTTCAAAGGTCACTTCCAACCCTAAGCATTCTATGATTCTATAAGATCCTAAAAAATGTACAGGACGTGAAAGTAAAGTAAGAAAATGTATGAGGCTGAGGTCTGCTTGTTCATAATGTGAATATTTATAAATACCTTTTATTTCAGAGGAACAGTCTTCTCTTTTCTAAGTATAAAAAGGTTTGTGTTAATCAAGAGACAGCAATATTTGGTTACTAACAAACTCCTTTTTAGTCTATTATATTGACTTACAGTCTTTCTGCTTGCATCCCTCAGTATGGCTAGTATCACATTATCTTAAATTTTACCCTACTTTCTGTCAGATAGAAATGACCACATGCTTCTGTTTCACAGTGTGTATTCTTGTCAGTCATCTCATATGTCCATATCTGTACTAGATTTATTGATTTTAATCACATTGTAAGTTTTCCTACACATGCTTTACACTGCTACAATAACAAATGCAAAAATGAAAGCACATCAATATTTCATGCAAAACCATACACAAAATTACAATCCTTTCTGAATCAGTTTTCATTTTTTCAGCTAGGCACAGTTTGCAGTATTTTTAGTATTTTCAGATATGCACAACTGTTATTTTTGTCATAAGATCATACAAACTTCCCGAGGAGTAGGTAAGGATCTTTGCCTTCGTCAGGGAAGGGTGGCTGGAATACATAATAAATGGAGAGAAAAGTTTACTGTAATTATCATGCTGTTTCGTACAAGTTGGTAATCTTTCAATGCTTCCTGACAGTGAAGTGTGTGGAAGGCTAATAAGGAGACTGGTAGGAAAAACTAGATGTATTGGGGGTTTTTTTTGGCTTTTTATGCCAGGCTTCTTGCTTGGAAATGTTAAAGTAGGCCATGAAAAAGAAATAACATTTTACTTTCTGGGTGAGATTAATTTATCTAAACACATACATCTAATGTCCCTTTAGGCAATGTAGGGTTTACAGTCTTGGCCTCTAAAATGCTTCAGAAAGTTGCCATAGATTGCACATTATATCTGCTAGGCTCATAGAGAGGACTTCTAGACAACCAAGGGAATCTAGTCAGCACTGGTTATCTATATTTAGGGAACTGAGCCCTGGTGTCTGTCTCCTGTTTACCTATTAACCATAGCTTTCTCTTACTCACTTTAAAAAAATGAATGACAGTTCTATTCTTATTTGTCCAGAATGTCATCTTCTACTGACACTCATCCATTCATAGGTATGTTGACAGTTAATTCAAACCTACATCCACCAATCTGCACAATCCCTCTTTCCAGCTTCCTGCCTCTTCCTCAGGTTTGGTATGTTTTTTTTTTTTTTTTTGTATTTCTGTTTGGTTTTTTCTTTTTCCTAGTGCATTGATTATGAGTAGTGAGAACAGTAAGTAGATTAGTTTCACAAACTGGTGTTAAAAGTTCCCAAATCCTTTCACTGCATTGGCTTCTTTCCTGCAATCTGCAGCCTACTCAGACTTCCTCTTCCTAAGCAGACATTATCAACTCACACTCATAGAAGTGGAAAAAGAGTGGAAAATCTTCATAGTTCACAATTTGGGTTTGCAGAGCATTGTTCTGATGCTGAAAGATATGTATTCAGTTACTGAATCAGACAAAAAAAAAAAAAAAGAAAATCTGGTAATTTTACCCCTTCTCCTTCTATAGACTGCTTTTCTTTAGAGCCCTTGTATTTACTTGATATGCACAAAGGCTTTGGGTTTGAAATATAGTGCAATAGATGTTTAAATGTTGTAATTGCAAGATATATACGGATTACTAAAGAGATTTAAGGATGCTGTGTCATCATCAGATGATAGTCTGACTACCTCATTAAGCTACAGAATCTGAAGTGTTAGATTCATAGAATCATAGAATCATAGAATGGTTAGAGTTGGAAGGGACCTTCAAAGGTCATCTAGTCCAACCCCCCTGCAAGGAGCAGGGACATCCCCGACTAGATCAGGTTGCTCAGAGCTTCATTCAGCCTGACATTGAACATTTCCAGGGATGGGGCATCCACCACCTCTCTGGGCAACCTGTTCCAGTGTTCTACAACTCGCACTGTAAAAAATTTTTTCCTAATATCCAATCTAAATCTACCTCCCTCTATTTTAAAATCATTACCCCTCGTCCTATCACAACAGGCCTTGCTGAACAGCCTCTCCCCATCTTTCTTATAGGCCCCCTTGAGGTACTGAAAGACCTATATCAGGTCTCCCCGGAGCCTCCTCTTCTCCAGGCTGAACAGCCCCAACTGTCTCAGCCTGTCCTCATAGGAAAGGTGCTCCAGCCCTCTGATCATCTTTGTGGCCCTCCTCTGGACCTTCTCCAATTGGCCCATGTCCTTCTTATGCTGGGGGCTCCAGAACTGGACACAGTACTCCAGGTGGGGTCTCACCAGGGCAGAGTAGTGGGGCAGAATCACCTCCCTCGACCTGCTGGCCATGCTCCTCTTGATGCAGCCCAGGATCTTGATGCGGCCTTCTGGGCCGCAAGAACGCATTGCCTGCTCATGTTGAGCTTCTCATCCACCAGCACTCCCAAGTCCTTCTCCTCAGGGCTGCTCTCAATCCATTCCCTGCCCAGCCTGTATTTGTGTCTGGGATTGCCATGACCCAGATGCAGGACCTTGCACTTGGCCTGGTTGAACTTCATGAGGTTGGCACAGGCCCAACTCTCCAGCCTGTCAAGGTCCCTCTGGATGGCATCCCTCCCTTCCAGCGTGTCGACAGCACCACACAGCTTGGTGTCATCGGCAGACTTGCTGAGGGTGCACTCTATCCCACTGTCCATGTCGCTGACAAAGATGTTGAACAGGGCCAGGCCCAACGCGGACCCCTGAGGGACGCCACTTGTGACCGGTCTCCACATGGACATTGAGCTGTTGACCACCACTCTCTGAGTGCAGCCATCCAGCCAACTCCTTATCCACCGAGTGGTCCATCCATCAAACCCGTGTCTCTCTAGTTTAGAGAGAAGGATGTCATGTGGGACAGTGTCAAAACCTTTGCACAAGTCCAGGTAGATGATGTCAGTTGCTCGTCCCTTGTCCACCGATGCCGTCACCCCCTCATAGAAGGCCACCAAATTGGTCAGGCACGATCTGCCCTTGGTGAAGCCACGTTGGCTGTCACCAGCCACCTCCTTGCTCTCCATGTGCCTTAGCATGGTTTCCAGGAGAATCTGCTCCATGACCTTGCCAGGCACAGAGGTGAGGCTGACCGGCCTGTAGTTGCCCGGGTCCTCCTTGTTCCCCTTTTTAAAAATGGGGGTTATGTTCCCTCTCTTCCAGTCATCGAGGACCTCACCAGACCACCACGACTTCTAATATACAATGGCCAGTGGCTTGGCAACTTCACCCGCCAGTTCCCTCAGGACCCACGGATAGATCTCATCAGGTCCCATGGACTTGTGCACCTTCAAGTTCCTCAGATGTTCCTGAACCTGCTCTTCGAGTACAGTGGGCGGTTCTTCATCCTCGCAGTCCCTGCTTGTGCCTTCCACAGCTTGGGTGGGGAGACAAGAGCCCTTTTCGGTGAAGACTGAGGCAAAAAAGTCATTTAGTACCTCAGCCTTCTCTATGTCCCGGGTAACCAGGACATCGGTTTCCTTCTGGAGGGGGCCTACATTCTCCTTGGACTTTTTTTTGTCCCTTACATACCTATAAAAGCTTTTCTTGTTGCTTTTTATATCCCTGGCCAGATTAAATTCTATGAGGGCTTTAGCCTTTCTCTTCCCTCCTGGGCCGCCTCCCATGGCACTTGGCCCATCAGGTCCCTGAAGAGGCTGAAGTCCGCCTTCCTGAAGTCTAGGGCAGAGAGCTTGCCGTGTAGTTTCCTCGCTGCCCCATGGATCTTGAACTCCACCATGTTGTTGTCACTGCAGCCAAGGCTGTCCTTCAGTTTCACATCCCCCACCAGCCCCTCCCTGTTGGTGAGCACAAGGTCGAGCATGGCACCCCTCCTTGTCGGCTCCTCTATCACCTGCAGGAGGAAGTTGTCGTTCACGCATTCCAGGAACATCCTGGACTGCCTGTGCCCTGCCGTGTTGTCTCTCCAACAAATGTCAGGGTGGTTGAAGTCCCCCATGAGGACCAGGGCTTGTGACTGTGAGGCTGCTCCTATCTGGCTATAGAGCACCTTGTCCGCTCTGTCCTCCTGGCCAGGCAGCCTGTAACAGACCCCCACTGTAACGTCCCCTGTCCATCCCTGTCCTCTAGTCTTCACCCATAAGCTCTCTGTCAGCTCCTCCTCCGTCCCCAGGCAGAGCTCCATGCACTGCAGCCGGTTGCTGATGTAGAGAGCGACACCCTCTCCTCGTCTCCCCTTCCTGTCCTTTCTAAAAAGCCTATACCCCTCCATGTTGACACTCCAGTCGTACGAGTCATCCCACTACATCTCCGTGATGCCAACAATGTCGTAGCCCTGCTCGTGTGCACGCATCTCCAGCTCTTCCTGTTTATTCCCCATGCTGTGTGCATTGGTATAGAGACACTTCAGCTGGGCCCCTGACAAAGCCGACTTGCTGGCTGGAGCAACAGGGGTGCTATTGGATCGCAGTTTAGGTTTATTTGCACTTATCTGTGATCCTTCCTCAGCTTCTGCACCCTCGGTGCTGCCACTGGTGCCATGCTGACAGCAGTGGGCTGAACTGTGCTCCCCCTCCCCCAGCAACACTAGTTTAAAGCCCTCTGGACGAGCCTGGCAAGCCTTTGTCCAAGCACACTCTTCCCCTTCTCAGGTGCACACATCCGCCCCTAGCAGCCCGGGCTTCTCAAAGCATGCCCCGTGATCTAGACACCCAAAGCCCTGGCTGTAGCACCACTCCCTGAGCCACGAGTTAACCTGCCAGATACGTCGGGACCTTTCAGGTCCCTGCCCTTCGACCGGGAGGATTGACGAGAAAACCACCTGTGCCCTAGAGTCTTTGACTGTTGTATCCAGGGCCCTGAAATCCCTTTTGATGTTTCTCAGGCTGTTGCCGGCTGTGTCGCTGGCACCCATGTGAAACACCTGTAGTGGATAATAGTCTGTGGGCCATATGAGGCTAGGTAGTCTCTCGGTGACATCCCTGATATGAGTCCCCGGGAGACAGCATACCTCCCGAGAGAGCGCATCAGGTAGAACATAGATACCTCCCGAGAGAGTGCATTGGGTAGAACATAGATTAGAACATTTTCTCTTTTTAAAGCCTATGTTCTACAGTTTTGTAGTGAAAGAATCCTCAAAGCAAAAAAAAAGGAAAAGCTAATGTAGACGGACAGTAATAGCTTGTCTGAGTTTTATAGCTGTTGTATTGGAAAGCATTACTTCTGATAGAAATCGGGGAATAGCATTACTCTGAACCAGTGGACACGAAAGAGTGTGCTTGTGGAGGAAATTAGTGTTTCAAAGTGAAAGAATAGATAATAGAATATTTGAATTCAAATGTAGAGGAACTTCAAATCTTTCAGTGGAAAGGGAGTAATGTACATACCTACAAATATGATATTCTTCTACCCATGTATCAGAAGGTTAGTTTTGTCTTAGTGAAGGATTTGTACTTCTGTCTCTGTGTAATAAAAAATTGGAAAGAAAAATAAACTCTATTGTATAATTTCTTTATTTCTTTTTTTTTTGTTGTGTTTTTGTTTTTTTTTTTGAGGCCAGCAATAGCTGATGTCATAAAGTTTGCAATGTACACTTCTTTTTTACAGTATACTATGCTAAAACCCACCTGGTCTGCTTTCCAGAAGTGCCAGCAGTACTGGAATTGCACTAGAATACACAGCTTGAAGCTGAACTTAGGGTTGAATTCCATCAAATAAATTGCTTTGAAAAAAAGAAAACTATAGGTTACTACAGAGAAGAGCAAAACAAAACCTTGTATTAGTTTCTTTTCCTGTGTTACTGCTGTGTAGCTGTAACAAAGGACAAGTCTAATTTCTTTTTGTTCTGAAGTGTGACTTTGGTCTTTGGTAAAGTTATAACTTCTTGACAGCATTTCAAGTAAGAGAACAAACTTCAGACTTCAAATTAAAGTAAGTGGAAGAGCATTAAGTGCAAAATGACATATATTACATATAACCCACATGCAGTGTTTGGAGTTAAAACCAGGGACTCACTGCAGCTTAGAATAAGCATTGCTGCTAAGACATCAATATTCAAATGAAATACCATGAATGTAGTATCTGACTGTCTGTATATCTTCAGATTACCTTAGTGTTTACTTAGGTGATCAGCTCCTTAAAGAACAATTAAGCTCCAACGTCAATAATTATTCTTCAAATATCATTAATGGTTAGCCTTTAATTTATGGATGTATTTCTGCAAGTCCTTGACCAAGATTTAAAATAAAAATCTCACTGAGGTTGAAAAGAAAAGGGACTTTATTTAGTTTCTACTGAGGTTGTTATTTTTCTTTTCTTTACTTTTATCCCAATGATAAAATGGTTCCAATATCAGAACTAGTTTTAACTGAATGCATTAAGAATGAGGACATCCACATATGGTTTTGAGTTATACATATAGCAATTGTAGAAAGGATTCCATATAAGATTTTAATTCCATTTTCACTTATTTCCTTGGACTTACTAAAGTATAAATGAGAACAAAATTAAACTGCAGATGACCATGTCCTCTACTTCAGTGAAATCAGATGAAGCCTTTCAGAGCTGCGCTCCTTGAGGTGATGCGTAGTCCCACTTTCTCAGTGCTCCTCTGCCCCAAAACAGTCGCTGCAGAACTCCCTGCCTTATAGGGTTTGTGGGAGAAAATGGTGAAATAAATAAATCAATGACTCCTGTTGACTTAGGTGGTACCAGAATAAGCCTCTGTATGCATGAACAAAAACAAACAAAAAAAATCCACTTCTGAAGCAGATTCATCTATATGGAGACTAATTCAGTATCTCTAAAAGCAGACACATATATAAAATGCCCAAACATGATGACCTAAGAAATCTGTTCAAGTATTACAAGTTGCACAGAGAGAGTGATCAAGCCAGTATTTTACTCTCTTGTTTGTTTCTCTAGCACAAACAAAATGAAAATATTGCTGTTGCAGTAGAATTCTTACAAAATAGCCAAAGAAAAATGATAAATTAATGTACTCTGCATTCAGGTTTCTTTGTTTTGCTTCTGTAAAGCCTTCATGATAGCTTTCTGACCAAGGCTGGACGGAGGCCATAAGTATAAAAGCTTAAACACACTTGTTTAAAAATTACTACAGGGAGACAAGATCGCTTCTGAGTTCTGAGTGATAAGAGGTTCTTGCACACGGCCGTGTATCTCAAGGTCATTGGTCTCTATTTAAACAGTCAAACTGCATGATCTTGAGAAAAAAACTGTTTTTCTGTTCCCTGCTTGGTGAATGCCAGTGGCATTCTGACTAGGGGCAGGGGAAATCTGAGTGATTTTACAACTGGAAGAGTATTCTAGTCAAAACTGAAACATTGGCATGCCATTTCAAAGTAAAGGAGAGTTTACAACAGCACATTAATTAATTGGCTTTTTAAAGTTTCTAGTTGTAAAAGTTGTCAGAAGTGAGGGACAAACAACTCTGATTTTAATTTGATTCACTTTAGCGCTTACCCCACTTATGGTCATTAAACAGCCTTTTTGTCTACGTTCCTACTTTAAGAAAATGAATTTGGTAGGAAACTGGATTTTAGTATCCACTTTTTAATAGTATAAATAGTTTGATAAATGATCAGTGCTGTTTGGGTTTTTTTTTCCCAAGTCTTTCTTAAATCTTGTTTTTCTTCTATTCACAATTTTGTTCTTCTCTCAGCCCGCCACAGTAGCAAAGATATTGTACTTTCTTAAGCTCTGTGATTAGCTTTACAAATAGATACTAAGCAGATGCCCAAGACACTAGACGTAATAACTGCATCTGTTAATGTTCTTTCTACACAAAAAGTACATAGATGTCAATTATAGTATTTTTTTCAAGTAATACCAAACCACAGTATGTTCAATGCTCCATTGAACTCCAAAGTGACTATTTGCCTGATAAGCAAAGTCACTTTTAAATTGTGAATAAAAGTAAAAAAAAAATAGATACCAGAGGTGAAGTAGTTTCTTAATGACTATTGTCCCATATAAATCTAATAAAAGACAACTGCATATAGAGGAATTGGATTGCTTCATTTTAGAAGTTAAGGGTGATTGCTTTTTGTCATTGACATCAGTGGAATAAGAGTGTTACCCAAATTGAGAGAATTACTTGATGTTTAAAAGTAATTTTTAGATTTACAAACTGTTTAAAAAACATTTTTCCCCTTGAAAAATCTAATAATTAACCATTGCTAAGATGATAACTTTAGCTTTGTATTAACTCATGTATTTGCCATTTTTAGTTCCCCATTCTGGATATGTGAAAAATTTTGAATATTGAAGTATGTACATTTTCATTAGTTTTATGTAAGGGAGATATATATGAATATGTAAATTTAGAAATGTGCAAATAAAAAATTTTAGAGTGTGATTTTTATTGTAAAATAATTATTTGCAGGGAAATGTTTCACATACAAAAGACAGCAGAGCTTTTTAGCGGTGAAATATTTCCATTATCACCAGAATGTATATACCAAACTTTTCTTGAAAACTCCTATCATGGTTTAGCCCTTGTGAGCAATTGAATACCACGCAGCCACTCCTTCACCCTCTTCATTCCCAGCAGAATGGGGGAGAGAATCAGGAACAAAAGAAAATTCAGTGGGTTGAGATGAAGAGAGTTTACTAGGATAGCAAAGGAAGATGATAATAATAACAAAATATAGGGATACTAAAATAGACAAAATGAATGATGCACCATTTCTCAACACCCGATGATATGATGACTGATACAGCCTGTCCCGAGCAGCGATCATGGAAATGAAACCAAGCACGAAACAAAGGAGTGAGCAAGAGAGAGAACTGCCCCCCAGCCAACCCCCACTTACATACTGAGCATGATGTTTACAGCATGGAATATTCCCTTTGGCCAGTTTGGGTAAACTGTACTGGCTGTATCCCTCCCAGCTTCCTGCACCTGCACGCTAGTGAGATCTGGGAAGCTGAAAGTATCCTTGGTCTCTTTAGCAATAACTAGTAACATCAATGTATTATTAATATTCTTCACATAGCAAATCCCACACTAAATCCAAAACACAACAACTACTGGGAAAATTAGTTCCATCCCAGTCAAACCCAGGACACTCCCCTAAAAAAATAGTGCCATTAAGTGTAAATTTACTTTAACTGTACAACCTGTATATTCAGCTAAAGCCTTCATAATATTACTGATTCTTCTGCTGTCATAGCGTAGTAGTTAATAATGTTCCACAACTGAGACTGTCAAATTATTTGTAAAATCTTACGGTGCTTAAAATTAGTGTACTATTTAATGCTCTCCTTAGTGATCATCTTTAGGGTGAAGTACAGACCGTTACATGGCCATCAAAATTACATATTCAGTCTTTCCTTCTTCTATCTTTATTTGAACAACTTTTTTAATTGCAAATTCCCTGTAAAAATTTACTTATCCCTGAAAGTATTACAATAGTCTGCTACTTTTAGTAATCATTAACATAATTTTTCTTTAGTATATTTTTCCCCATGTTGTTTTGAAGGTTTGTTACCCTTGTTCTTTTTTTTTGCCATGGCCACTAAGCCCGGGCACAGCAAGGAGTGCAGCGAATGCTCAGATGAGGCCCAAACTTCCAGCTGAGAAGAAACTTTAGCAGGCAGAGGTTTCTCACGATATTCTATTGCCAGGCAAACGACTTACAAAAGCAGGAACATAAATGGTCTTTTAATAGCCTATAATAATAGCATCTTCTGTAATGAACTAATCACATAGACATTGTTATTGTCGTAGGTGAATGTTTAAATGACAGAGAAGTAGTTGCTTACTGAATCACACTGAAGATATTTTAATTTATTTGGAAAGGCATTTGTATAAGTTAAATGTTTAAACCAATCATTGTTCAATTTCTCTTTTAGCAGGCACATATATTTATTATAAAACAAAAGGAAATTATATGGTTTTTTTTTTTTCTAGTCTTCTAGAGATCAGAGAACACAGCTATCCAGGGTGAACCAAATGAGCTGATGATTTATTTCTTGAAATACTTCTGTTCTGTTTAAATTATTTTTGTGCCACTCAAAGCTAACAAGGAATTTTCTTTTGGTTCAGTGCAAGGAGCTTACACGGACGTGCTTCCTGGTGGAAAAACTCACTGTAGCTTTCACCAAAAAAAAAAAGAGAAAACATACTTTAATTGAGAAAGGGGTGTGTAAGAAGTTTTTTGGCTTCACTGTTAAGTATGATTCCTTAGAAACTTACATCGAAAAGGCTATGAGGAATTACGGGAGATGGCCAGGTAACACAGAATGAGTTAAAGGAAACTTTATAAAGAACATGTCAAAGAATTGGAAAAGAAATGCACCCAACTATAACAGAATATGTTGAAAAAAAAAAAAAAAATTAGTATCAGCATAGATTGCCAAACACCGGACATTATTGTGTCTATTTATTCTAAAATAAATTAGTAAAAGTTCATTCTATGTCCTTTATAAAAGATTGTGGAACATCATCTCTTTTTTGAATACATATTTATGTTTGTCCAAATGAACTTTTTCCAAAGCTTTGGTTTATTGATAATTTTAATAGCACTCACAACATCAGCTGAAGATTTTTTTTAACTTACTTTTTCCCTGTGAAAGCCTGAAAGTTTTTCTGAAACTTGAAGGTTGATTTCACCTTTTGAATAATAAGCCTATTGCTAATTTCTCTTGCTTACCCCGGGGCGTGATTATGAATGCAATGAAAACTACCTAAAGTTTCCACCATCTTCTAAGAAGGTGGTCAGGATAGGAATATTATTAGTGGTTGCACATATATTCGTGAGCTGTGTGAAACAGGTTGTCTTATTCCTCCTGGTCTGATAGTTTCACTGCTATGGATCACTGAACATTAGAAATATATTCTTCAGGAGGTTAAATTGCAGTATCAGCTTTACTAGCAGATATAGGAGAAAGCCATGAAAGAGATGAAATGGCTGTAATATTTCTGAAATTATTACAGCTATATCTACAATATTTTTCCAATGTGATGAATTTTAAAGTATTAAACAAATTTAGTCCCAATATATTAATTGCTGCAAACGTGCAGAATACCAGGATCCAAATCTGCTCAGTAAATAGAGAAGATGGAAAAAATACTCAGTGGTGTGTGTTTAAGAACAATTTTTTTTTTTTAAATTGCTGGAAAAAGAAGAAGTAGTTTATTTTTCCAAAACATGGGATTATAGTATAACTGAATTGACATGAAATCAAATGGTAATGACCTAATATAAGCTAGTTCTAATATTATTTTTTGCTGATGCTGAAGTTAATGTCTGTGGACCCATCTGGCCCTAGCACCTAATGCAATGGCTTTTCTATTGACCTCCAGTGGAGCTATTTGTTGAATTATGTACTTCTACTTGTTTTCTGTCCTTGAATTCTACAATCTCTACTGGGTAGGAAAGACTTAAGATTGATTTTGTCCTACATAGAAACCAGTATAATAGATAAGTGCAAGGTGGAATGCACTCCTAAGTGACCCATCCAACTTGTGAAACTTCCCTAAATGTTGAAGAACTTTTTTTTTTTTCCAGCAAAAGATGCCTGTCAACCTTGGACTTTTTTTTTTCTTTCTAAACTGATTTCTTCCAACTCTAGGAAAAAAAAAAAGAAAAAAAAGAAAAAATGTATATAGCACTTTGCAGATGAAACTGCTGTCTAAATGAAGAAATACTGTAGAGCAAAAATGCAATCATCTGGGAGGGAGTTCTTTAGCAGAAGCTTAAGCTAAATCAAGATAATACAACTTCCTTGAGATCTGAATATTTTCTGAACTTGTATATTGCATCAGGAAGGATTTATTACACAGTTTTTTGACTACATATCATAAATGAGAAAAAAAAATGCTGGAGTTTCCTAAATCACAGACATATCTGAGTTCTTAAACAAAGGATATGGCAGGAGTTGATTGTTAGCCTCACCTCTGTGCCTGGCAAGGTCATGGAGCAAATTCTCCTGGAAACCATGCTAAGGCACATGGAGAGCAAGGAGGTGGCTGGTGACAGCCAACATGGCTTCACCAAGGGCAGATCGTGCCTGACCAATTTGGTGGCCTTCTATGAGGGGGTGACAGCATCAGTGGACAAGGGACGAGCAACGAATATCATCTACCTGGACTTGTGCAAAGCTTTTGACACTGTCCCGCATGATATCCTTCTCTCTAAACTAGAGAGACACGGGTTTGATGGATGGACCACTCGGTGGATAAGGAGTTGGCTGGATGGCTGCACTCAGAGAGTGGTGGTCAACGGCTCGATGTCCATGTGGAGATCGGTCACGAGTGGCGTCCCTCAGGGGTCTGTGTTGGGCCCAGCCCTGTTCAACATCTTTGTCGGCGACATGGACAGTGGGATAGAGTGCACCCTCAGCAAGTCTGCCGATGACACCAAGCTGTGTGGTGCTGTCAAAACACTGGAAGGGAGGGATGCATCCAGAGGGACCTTGACAGGCTGGAGAGGTGGGCCTGTGCAAACCTCATGAAGTTCAACCAGGCCAAGTGCAAGGTCCTGCACCTGGGTCATGGCAATCCCAGGCACAAATACAGGCTGGGCGGAGAATGGAGGAGAAGGACTTGGGAGTGCTGGTGGATGAGAAGCTCAACATGAGCCAGCAATGTGCCCTTGCGACCCAGAAGGCCAACCACATCCTGGGCTGCATCAAGAGGAACGTGGCCAGCAGGTCGAGGGAGGTGATTCTGCCCCTCTACTCTGCCCTGGTGAGACCCCACCTGGAGTACTGTGTCCAGTTCTGGAGCCCCCAACATAAGAAGGACATGGACCAGTTGGAGAAGGTCCAGAGGAGGGCCATAAAGATGATAAGAGGGCTGGAGCACCTTTCCTATGAGGACAGGCTGAGAGAGTTGGGGCTGTTCAGCCTGGAGAAGAGGAGGCTCCGGGGAGACCTGATAGCGGTCTAGAGGGAGGTAGATTTAGATTGGATATTAGGAAAAATTTTTTACAATGCGAGTTTTAGAACACTGGAACAGGTTGCCCAGAGAGCTGGTGGAAGCCCCATCACTGGAAACGTTCAAGGCCAGTTTGGATGAGGCTCTGAGCAACCTGATCTAGTCGGGGATTTCCCTGCTACATGTAGGGGGTTGGACTAGATGACCTTTGAAGGTCCCTTCCAACTCTAACCATTCTATGATTCTATGATTCTATGATCTTTCAATAAATATAAAGCTAGTATTTTTTTTTTTAAATGAAGGTTAAAATGATTAATGAAAAAGCTTGGTACAGTCATCTTACAAGCTGTGTAGGGGTTGATCTGTTGCATATATCAGATAATGAATTTGTGGCTCTTTTGTTATTATTATTATCCGTGCAAGGGAAAATCATCATCATAAAAATTGTGCAGGCAGTTATAACTGATATATTCAACTACGTCTGACTCCTACAGACTGAGAGAGTTGGGGCTGTTCAGCCTGGAGAAGAGGAGGCTCCGGGGAGACCTGATAGCGGTCTTCCAGTACCTCAAGGGGGCCTACAAGAAAGATGGGGAAAGGCTGTTTAGTAGGGCCTGTTGTGATAGGACGAGGGGTAATGGTTTTAAAATAGAGGGGGGTAGATTTAGATTAGAAATTAGGAAAAGCTTTTTACGATGCGAGTTATAGAACACTGGAACAGGTTGCCCAGAGAGGTGGTGGATGCCCCATCTCTGGAAACGTTCAAGGCCAGGCTGGATGAGGTTCTGAGCAACCTGATCTAGTTGGGGATGTCCCTGCTCCTTGCAGGGGGGTTGGACTAGATGACCTTTGAAGGTCCCTTCCAACTCTAACCATTCTATGATTCTATGATTCTATGATTCCTTCTCATAACTCTAATAATTTTGTTTTTGTTTTTGTTTTTTTTTCCAAAAATCAGTTATTAGACTTTTGCCTAGGAAGGTGGAAGCTGTTTATCTTTATTAGTAATTGATTAAACACTAATTAATACTTGGTGAAATAAGAAGTCAATAGGGATTTTCATCTGAAGTGTGAAGCATTTTATGTAGGCTTAGAAAGGTTAGAAGCTTATACTTCATCCTGAGGTACAAGAAAAGCTTGACTTGTGGTATGGTTTTCTAATATACCTTTTTTTGTTTTTGAATGACAGACAGTAAGAGTCATAACATTAAAGCTAATGGTGTTTGCAGAGTTTCTTTATGCCTGTTGTGACATATATAACTATACTCTCAAAGGAAACAAAATTAATTAAAATGACTCTAAACTCAGCTATATGAGAGCACCTGAGGAGCAGCACAAAGGAATTCCAGCCACTCCAGCCAGCAAGTCAGCTTCATTGAGAGCCCCGCTTAAATGCCTCTGTGCAAATGCACGGAGCATGGGGAATATTCTATGATTCTATGAATAAAAAAGAGGAGTTAGGGATGTGTGCACACCTAGAGGGCTATGATCTTATTCATATTATGGAGATGTGGTGGGATGGGTCCTTCAACTGGAGTGTTGGAATGGAAGGTGTTGTGGTTTTGTTTAGTGAGGGGGGGCCTTAGGTCGTAGCTTCTGTAGGAAACTGCTAGAAGTCGCTCCCCTTTGTTCAGTGGACTCGGCCAGGCCTAGGGCGGACCTGCTGCTGGCCAAGGCCGAGCCGATTGGTAGCAGAATGTCCCCTGATAATGCCTCTGCGATAACATATTTAAGTAGGGGAAAACAGAAAAAAAAAGGGAGAAGGGAAGATGTGAAGAAGCTGAGCGGGGGCAGAGGCACAGAGGGGGAGGCGCAGGCCTCATGGGCCTTGCAGGCCTCACTCTCTGGCCTCTTGCCTGGCCGCCAACTGGGTCTGACTTGGCCCGGCCTGACTGCAAGAAGTGGAGAGGAGATGAGCTGGATGATGTGAAGAGATTCTGAGAGGCGTCTGCCAGCCTGTTGTGAAGAACTTTTCTTGTGAGAGGAACGGCTGCAGATGCCAAGGTCAGTTCAGAAGGAGGGGGAGGAGTAATGAGGCTCCTGGCCAAGATTCCCCTGCAGCCTGTGATGACGACCATGGTGGAGCAGGTTGTCCCCCTGCAGCCCATGGAGGTCCACGGAGGAGCAGAGATCCACTTGCAGCCCGTGAAGGACCCCACATTGGGGGAGGTGGATGCCTGAAGGCAGCTGTGGCCCATGGAGGGCCTGCTGGGGCAGCCATTCTGGAGAGACTGCACTCTGTGGCAGAGATGACCCATGCCGGAGCAGTTTCATGAAGGACTGTGGTGTATGGGTGGGACCCCACGCTGGAGCAGGGGAGGAATGTGAGGAGTTCTTCCCCTGACCATGAAGCAACTGCATAAAGCAAGGTGTGATGAACTGACAGCAACCCCCATTCCCTCTTCCCCCCTGTGCCACTCAGGAGGGGAAGGTAGTAGAGATAATGTTAAGCCTGGGAAGAGGGAGGGGTGGAGGGAGGTTATCTTGTTCTCTGTCTCATTATCCTGCTGTTTGTAGTAATAAATGAATAGTTTTCCCCAAGTCGAGTCTGTTTTGCCCGTAACAGTAACTTTAAGGATTTTCTCCCTGTCCTTATGTCAAACCTCGAGCTGTTTTTCCTTATATTATCTCTCCCTATTCTCTTGGAGGGTGGGGGGAGTGAGAGAGAGACTGCGCAGTCTGGTCCGGATCGGGGCTGAACTATGACAGAAGGATACAGGCTCTTTAGGAAGACTAGGCAGGAGAGACAAGGAGGGGATATCACCCTCAATGTTAACGACCAGCTGAAGTCCATGGATCTCTGCCTGGGGATGGAAGAGCTGACCAGGAGCTTATGGGTCAGGATTAGAGGGAGGGCAGGGACAAGTGACATTACAGTGGGGGTCTGTTACAGGCCACCTGGCCAGGAAGACCAAGCGGATGAGACCCTCTATGGACAGATAGGAACAGCTCACATTCACAAGCCCTGCTCATCATGGGGGTCTTCACCATCCCCCATATCTGTTGGAGGGACAACACAGCAGAGCATAAACAGTCCAGAAGGTTCCTGGAATGCGTTGATGATAACTGCCTTCTCCAAATGATAGAGGAGCCAACGAGGAGAGGTGCTGTGCTGGACCTTGTTCTCACCAAGGAGGGGCTGATGGGGAAAGTGGAGCTCAAGGGCAACCTTGGCTGCAGTGACTGTGAAATAGTGGAATTCAAGATCCTTAAGGCAGTGAGCAGAGCACGCAGCAAGCTCTCTACCCTGAACTTCAGGAGAGTAGATTTTGGCCTCCTCAGCAATCTGTTTGGTAAAGTATCATGGGATAAAGCCCATGGAGAGAAGCCCATGGAGAGAAGAGGTACCCCAGAAAGTTGGTTCATGTTCAAGCATAGCCTCCTCCAAGCTCAGGAGTGATGCATCCTAACAGAGGAAGTCAGGCAAAAATGCCAGAAGGCCTTCATGGATGAACAAGGAGCTCCTGGACGAATTCAAACACACACAAAGAAAGACTACAGAGAGAGGAGGCAAGGACAGGTAGCCTGGGAAGATTACAGAGAAATTGTCTGAGTAGCCAGGGATCAGATTAGGAAAGCTAAAGCCTTAACAGAATTAAATCTAAACCAGGGACATCAAGGGCAACAAAAAAAGCTTCTATAAAAACATCAGGGATAAAAGGAAGACTAGAGAAAATGTGGGCCCTTTCCAGAAGGAAACGGGAGACCTGGTAACCTGGGACATGGAGAAGGCTGAGGTACTCAACAACCTTTTTGCCTCAGTCTTCACCAGCAAAGGCTCTAGCTACACCATCCAAGTCACAGAAAGCGAAGGCAGGCACTGGGAGAATTAAGAACTGCCCACTGTAGGAGACAATCAGGTTCAAAACCATCTAAGGAACCTGAAGGTAGACAAGGCCATGCGATCTGATGAGATGCATCCATGAGACCTAAGGGAACTGATGGATTAAGTTACCAAGCCACTGTCCATCATATTTGAGAAGTTGTGGCAGTATGATGAGGTTCCCATTGACTGGAAAAGGGGAAACATAACCCCCATTTTTAAAAAGGGAAACAAGGAAAAACTGGGGAACCACAGGCCAGTCAGTCTCACCTCTGTGCCTGGCAAGATCATGGAGCAGATTCTCCTGGAAACCATGCTAAGGCATGTGGAAAATAAGGAGGTGACTGGTGACAGCCAGCATGGCTTCACTAAGGGCAAATTGTGCCTGACCAATATGATAGCCTTCTATGATGGGGTTACAGTGTTTGTGAATAAGGGAAGAGCAATTAGACTTGTGCAAAGCATTTGACACTGTCCTGCAAAACATCCTTGTCTTTAAATTGGAGAGACCTGGATTTGTTAGATGGAATACTTGGTGGATAAAGAATTGGCTGGATGGCCATATTCAGAGAGTTGCAGTCAACAGTTTGACGTTCAAGTGAAGACCAGTGATGACTGGCATTCCTCAGGGGTTGGTATTGGGACCACTGCTGTTTAACATCTTTGTCAGCAACATGGAGAGTGGGATAGAGTGCACACTCAGCAAGTTTGTCGATGACACCAAGCTGTGCAGTGCAGTCGATATGCTGGAGGGGAGTGATGCCATTCAGAGGGACCTTGACAGGCTGGAGAGGTGGGCCCGTGCCAACCTCATGAAGTTCAACACGGCCAAGTGCAAGGTCCTGCACATGAGTCAGGGCAATCCCAAGCACAAATTCAGACTGGGAAGAGAATGGATTGAGAGCATTGCTGAGGAAAAGGACTTGAGGATGTTGGTTGGTGAAAAGCTTGACATGAGCTGACAATGCATGCTTGCAGCCCAGAAAGCCAACTGTATCCTGGGCTGCATCAAGAGGCATGATCAGAAGGACAAAAGAGGTGATTCTCCTCCTCTACTCTGCTTTCATGAGACCCCACCTGGAGTACTGCATCCAGCTCTGGAGCCACCAACATAAGAAGGACATGGACCTGCTTGAGTGAGTCCAGAGGAAGGCCATGAAGACAATCAGAGGGCTGGAGCACCTCTCCTGTGAGGATAGGCTGAGAGTTGGGGCTGTTCAGCCTGGAGAAGAGAAGGCTCCAGGGAGACCTTATAGTGGCCTTCCAGTACCTAGAGGGGACCTACAGAAAAGCTTGAGAGGGATTTTTGACAAGGGAATGTAGTGATAGGACAAGGTGTAATAGCTTTAAACTGAAAGAGGGTAGACTTAGATTAGCTATAAGGAAGAAATGAGTAGTGCTCACTACTATGAGAGTAGTGAGCACTGGAACATGTTGCCCAGAGAAGTTGTGGATGCCTCATCCCTGGAAGTGTTCAAGGCCGAGTTGGATGGGACTTTGAGCAACCTCATCTAATGAAAAGTGTCCCTGCCCAGGGCAGGGAGGTCGGAACTAGGAGATCTTTAAGGTCCCTTCTAACCCAAACCATTCTGTGATTCTATTATTCTATGACTTCCAACTGGAGGATAGAAGAGGCTAGAACTTTTAGTCTCAAAATTAGGCAGTCTCAGAAGATGAGTCTGGCTGGGACAGTCATTTTACCTGCCAGGCTTTCTGTAGGTTTTTTCTTCTTTTTTTTTTAATACTTTTTCTGCTCTTCTCTGTGATCAAGTCCTTCTTCTCTATTCTATATGAGGTCTTCTGAATAAAATGCACAAAGAGTACCAGGAGCAGAATGTATGATTCACTGTAATTGTTGACATTAATCTAACTCTTCCTCTCTTTTCTTGCAGAACAAGAGGTGCATATGTACCCATAGTTTGTTGAATAGGATCTCTTCTGGGAGATGGAAGAAATCAGTCCAAAACCCACAAAGCCGAGGACTGAATTGATTCCAAATCTCACATTTTTAAAGTGAGAGTCCTTATATATTAGCATACAGCAAACCACTAGCGTAGTACTAAAAGGAAAGAAAAAAAGTTGACCTGTTTTGCATTTCTAAAAGGAAGTATTCAAGTCCCAGAGAAAGGATTCTGGGCTGTGAATCAATCACATCAATTCCCAGTTCTGAAATCCTTGCTCCTCACTTAATTTAAAAAAAAAATGTTACTGTGCACCTAAATAAAAAACTCCCTCCATCTATTTTCAGCAGTCTAAGACTTTAGTGGTACTGTTAATAGACCATATATAATATCTCAATTTGAAAATTAACTGAAGTTGTCAGTGAGACTAAAAAGTAACTGAAGAATATTAAAAACCCAAATAGCAACGATTCAGATTGAAGGCAATATGAAGAATCTGGGATAAGATTTTAATCCAATTTTATTTTTCATCCTGAACACATTAAAGGAACTAAACATATACTTTACTAATTGAATATTACTAATTAAATAAATTGTAAATAGCAATAGAACATTACAGTTTCATAAATTGTGTAGGAAAGCAGAACATAGAATCGTAGAAGATGCTGCTGCAGTATACTGTAAAAAAACACATGCAAGCTATTTCACTGTTTCAAAGCACATTATTATTAAAAAAAAAACCAACCAACCAAACAAAACAAAAAACCAACCACAAAAATCCCCAAGAAAGTACTGGGGAAAGCTGAAAGCATATTATCTATGAAAAGGCAAATCACTATAGCTAAGGTAGAAAAGATGCATCCGACATGTTGAAACGATGCAAAGGAAAATGTAGAGACATCAGGAAAGACATGCTTGTAGTGAAATTAATTGTAAGAATTTGCTTTTTTTTATATGTGTGATTTATGGAAGAACAGTCCTCATGGTTTTGATCATTCAAGGCTGAAGTTGCAATGAGAGGCATCATAAGAATTTTGATAACCTCAAGCTCTTATTTCTTCACTGGCAGGAATCAAGGTTCCTGTCACCTTTTCCCCCATCATTTCTTTGAGTTCATAGCATGATTCACATGCACATTAGCACAGCCATTACATTTTTGAAAAGATGAAAAGAAGTATGATGTTTCTGAGTGCTTTTTATTCTGTCAGTAGCTGACGCAATTCTTCACTGTTTTCTATGTCACGTATGTCTTATATTACAGTACGCTTTGCCTCATTTTGCACCTCTGAGAGCCATTGTTACCTGATTGCAAGCATGGCAAGGCTATGAGGAAAGCATTCCCAATTTAATTGCTTAGATTGATGGTATTGCAGATGTTATCGACAGCTTATATGAAGTCAATACTTAGTGCTTTGCAGATGTTTCCTCTACTAAACCGTGAAATTACAGCTATTAAGGTTCATCAGGACTGTTATGAAATATGCATACACTCATGTGGAGTGTGGACCATGTATTATGGATTTACTGGAAGAGAAATATGACTTAAGTATGGTTCACTATAGATCCATAAGCACAGAGGAGTTGCAACAGGCTGAAGTAATCGGAGATGGTGGTGCACATTATTATGTTCTATTCAGTGTGGAAACTCTGCAATTCTGGAAACTGGTTTAACTTGCAGGACACCAAGGACTGCTGTAATGTACAATCGTTCAGAACAGTATCAGTGGCCAATGCTGAAAGTAGAGCTTCTAGACTGCAAAAAGGGTTAAGCACCAGAAGTTGGTAATCATTTTCCTGTGAAACAAGACTGTGAAATATAGGACTGATTTATGTAGAAAACTGATACATATTTAAATCTCCAGTTGCTTTGAGAAGAATTTTGAATGCAAACAAAATTTATTTCTTCATCGTTCAGAATGAGTCAGTTGCATTAATTAGAGAGTATCAAAAAGTTGGGCATAGTATTTCACAATTAAGCATTAAAGGGCACCTTATTTGCTCAGGAAGTTATGGGATAGACTGTTGGCAGATTTTTTGTGTGAGAGACACTGTTGATCTAACCTGGGATGGCATTTTCTATGATGTTATGCCATTTTATATGAATATCTCTATCAACAGCTTTTCATTATCTTTATGGTGAACCTATTGTGATTTCTGCAGGGTTTCTGAATTATTTCATCACAAACAGATCATAGAATCATAGAATGGTTAGGGTCGGAAGGGACCTTCAAAGGTCATGTAGTCCAACCCCTCTGCAAGGAGCAGGGACATCCCCGACGAGATCAGGTTGCTCAGAGCCTCATCCAACCTGGCCTTGAACGTTTGCAGGGATGGGGCATCCACCACCTCTCTGGGCAACCTGTTCCAGTGTTCTAAAACTCGCATTGTAAAAATTTTTTTCCTAATATCCAATCTAAATCTACCTCCCTCTATATTAAAATCATTACCCCTCGTCCTATCACAACAGGCCCTACTGAACAGCCTCTCCCCATGTCCTGGTTTTGGCAGGGATGGAGTTAATTTTTCCTCTCAGTAGCTGGTATGTTTTGGATTTCGTGTGTGAAAAATGTTGATAAACACCTTGATAATACCAGTTGTTGTGAATGAGACCAAGGACACCATCCTGCTTTCCAAGTCTCACTAATTTGCAGATGCAGGAAGCTGGGAGAAAGACAGACAGCATAATTGATCTAAACTGGCCAAAGAGAGTATTCCATGCCATAAACGTCATGCTCAGTATATAAGTGGGGGCAGGTGAGGGTGGGTGTCTGCCTTCCTGGCATCCATCTTTCCTGCTCGTTTTGCTGGCATTGTTCCCTCTACCTTGCTGGCTCCCTTTTGCTCCTTTGCTTGCCGCTCAGTTTTGTTTCCGTGATCGCTGCTCGGGACGGGCTGTATCTGTCATTGCAACATCAGGTGGTGAGAAAACATATATTGTTCACTTTGTATATTTTTAATATCCTTATATTCTGTTATTATTGTAATTTTCCCTTTTTATTTTAGTAAATTGTCTTCATCTCAACCCACGAGTTCTCCTTCCTTCCCTATTCTCTCCCCCATCCCCCCAGGGAGGGGGAGGGTGAGCGAGAAACTGTGTGGTGATTCGGGCTAAATCATCACACCCCATCTTTCTTGTAGGCCCCCTTGAGGTACTGGAAGACTGCTATCAGGTCTCCCCGGAGCCTCCTCTTCTCCAGGCTGAACAGACCCAACTCTCTCAGCCTGACCTCATAGGAAAGGTGCTCCAGCCCTTTTATCATCTTCATGGCCCTCCTCTGGACCTTCTCCAACTGGTCCATGTCCTTCTTGTGTTGGGGGCTCCAGAACTGGACACAGTACTCCAGGTGGAGTCTCACCAGGGCAGAGTAGAGGGGGAGAATCACCTCCCTCGACCTGCTGGCCACGTTCCTCTTGATGCAGCCCAGGATGTGGTTGGCCTTCTGGGCCGCAAGAGCACATTGCTGGCTCATGTTGAGCTTCTCATCCACCAGCACTCCCAAGTCCTTCTCCTCAGGGCTGCTCTCAATCCATTCCCTGCCCAGCCTGTATTTGTGCCTGGGATTGCCATGACCCAGATGCAGGACCTTGCACTTGGCCTGGTTGAACTTCATGAGGTTGGCACGGGCCCACCTCTCCAGCCTGTCAAGGTCCCTCTGGATGGCATCCCTCCCTTCCAGCGTGTCGACGGCACCACACAGCTTGGTGTCGTTGGCAAACTTGCTGAGGGTGCACTCTATCCCACTGTCCATGTCGCTGACAAAGATGTTGAACAGGGCTGGGCCCAACGCGGACCCCTGACGGATGCCACTCATGACTGGTCTCCACCTGGACATCGAGTCATTGACCACCACTCTCTGAGTGCGGCCATCCAGCCAACAATACCTTCTATCTGGAAGGAAGCTTAAGAAGACTCATTTAGCAAGGCTCATATTGAACTTGGCCCTAATGAAGCTTTCATTTGTCCTACTCTTTTTTCCTTTTTCTTGTGCATGAGTGACCAAGAGCTCCTTCTTTACCTGGAGGCACAGGGAAGGTGACAGGGGCAGACATGGGACACATGACTGCCTCTATCCTGGAGATGGGCTAGGGAATGGAGAGGAAAGTATGGAGGAAGGCATCAGAGAGGACAGAGGAAGTGGAAAGGAGGGAGGTTGGAAAGAGCAGCTAAAACTAGAATCCATCTTCGACACCTACAATTCTGCTTGGGTTTCTGCTGGCTGCTTATCTGAAGAGCAATCCAGTTCATCTTAGGCAGTGCCAGTTTCATTAGGTATATTAAACCATACTGCAGTGGAAAAGATCAGAAGAGGTCAATGAGTTCATGCTGAAGTCTTAATCTAGAGGTTAATATGGCTAAACTTTACATTGCTGTAATGGACTAACCTTGGCTGGCTGCCAGGTGCTCAACAAGCCGCTCTCTCGCTCCTCCTTGTCAGCATGACAAGGGGAGAAAAGACGATGAAAAAGCTTGTGGGTTGAGATAAGAACAGGAAGATCACTCACCAATTATCGTCACAGGAAAAACATTTGACTTGGGGAAGACTAATTTATTTAATTGACATTTAAAAATAGAGTAGGATAGTGAGAAACAAAACAAAGCTAAAAACTGTTCTCTCCTGCCTTCCCAGGCTCAACTTCGTTCATTCATTTCCAACCCTTCTACCCCTTTCCCCTAAAGCAGTGCATCAAGAATGGGGAATGGAGGTTGTGAGCAGTTCATAACACCACTGCCTCTTCTTCCTCCTCACACTCTTCCCCTGCTCCAGTGTGGGGTCCCTCCCATGAGGTAAAGTTCTTCAGGAATAAACTGCTCCAGCATGAGTGGTCCCCCATGGGCCCCAGGTCTTGCCAGGAGCCTGTTCCAGTGTGGGCTCCTCTCCATGGGTTGCAGCTTC
The DNA here is from genome assembly GCF_036417535.1 of Chlamydotis macqueenii. Lineage (NCBI taxonomy): Eukaryota > Metazoa > Chordata > Aves > Otidiformes > Otididae > Chlamydotis > Chlamydotis macqueenii. Next base: position 138,791,159 of record NC_141556.1, read on the forward strand.
CTTCAAGGCACATCCACCTACTCTGGTGTGTGGTCCTCCACAGACTTCAGTGTGGATGTCTGCACTGTCATGGTCATCCATGAGCTGCAGCGGGATGACCTGTTTCACTATGGTCTTCTCCCTGGACTGCAAAGGAATCTCTACTCCAGCACCTAGAACACTTGCTCCCCCTCCTTCTTCACTGACCTAGATTTCTGAAGAGTTGTTTCTCACATTTTCTGACTCTTCTCCCTCACAGCTGCTGTGCCACCTTTTTTACTCTTTCTTAAATATGTTATCACAGAGGTGCCACCAGCATCACTGATGGGCTCAGCTTTGGCCACCAACGGGTCCATTTTTGAGCTGACTGGAACTGATTGTGTCCAACATGAGGGCAGCTCCTGGACTATTCTCCCAGGGGCCACTCTTGCAGCCCCTTACCTCTACAAAAACCTTGCCATGTAAACCCCATACAATTAGTTATTAGTGCACTGACAGAGCCTAGTTCTCTTTTATTTCCAAGGAAAAATTAAACGATTTGTGTTATGAACTAAAACAAAAACAATAAAAGAAAGACATCCTTTCCAATGACAGAAAGCTTATTTTCAGAAATTAATTGTTTGTACCACTTCCAGATGTAACTCCTGCAAGCATCTTCTAGGGTAGTTTGTTTATGTAATTTCTTTCAAGTAGTTTTACAAGTCTTTAGTGGCAAAGTTTCAACACTTCCTTTCATGGCCACTTTACAATAAATGTCACAGTCAGGGAGCTTTTCATGATAAAAAGTCTTTATGAGCCAGGAACAAATAAACCATAATAAAGTGACTGCATATCTAATTATATGCCACTTAAATGATTCACAAATGACACACTTGTAATAAAGTTTTTATATTTTCAGATTTTTAATTTACAAGCTTGTCACTTGCAGTTTAGTCATTTTGTTCAGATAGGGTGAAAAATTGCTTAAGGTTCCCCTAATTACCAATTCGTTTTTATCTGTTCTAATTATGTATAATACTTGCATTAAAAATCCCATGTACACAGAGCAACCTGTGGTACAGAATTTAAGAAGACAAGTAATGAGTGTAGAGGACTATGGTAGATTATATATGGTGAATATTAATATAAAATGCTGAAAAATTCGTTCGTTAAGAGAGATTTCTTACTGCTGTACACTCACAGAGTGACAATAAATAAATGGTACTGGAACAGTACCACATTCTTTCTAGTCATACGAGACTAGAAGAAAGCTGATAATTAGAGAACTGTTAAATCATTTTATATTTGGAGACCTCACTACTCACACTTCTTGCCGAGTAAAGAAAAGCCCAGATTGTTGGAAAACTGCAGGTGAGCAAACTTATGTAGAAGGCTGTCTGGATAAAACCTCTCTGCTGACAAGTTTTATGAGAAAGTGGAAACTGGTTAGTTTTGCAGGGTTCAGTTTACAGGTCTTCTTTGTAACAGTCCAGGTCAATTTTCTCATATTCTGTTATGGTCGTCTTAGATGCAAAGCAGTGTTCCTACTCACGCTTGGTATGCTCTGTTGATGTGCTCTATTGGTGCCCTTGGCTAGGCTGCCCAGGCAGCAGCCAGAGGTGGGAATGTTGCAAAAGGCATGTGAGGAGGGAGCAAAAAGGGAGACTGGCCAGCAGTGTGTTCTTATTATTACAAAGGTTTAGGGGAGGGATCTTGTTTACTACTGATTCTTCCCTGAAAATCTATAAAGGGTGACTGGTGAAGGTGAGCAGAGCAGGGTCATTGTAATGACCAGGATTTGAATGGAGACACCATGGCAACCACAGTGAAGTAAGAGGGGCAGTAAGGAGCTAGCTGATGATAGTGTTGGGAAGACTAGTGGACCCCTGACTAGTATCTTGGGGAAGATAATCCAAACACGTGCTAATTTAGCTTTCTCTGAGCCGCCATTTATTTCCCCTGACTCTCCATGAAGTTCCCTTCATTCCCAACTGGAAAAAAAGAGTGCCCCAACGATGTCATTTCTTTACCCAGCTCTTTGGGTGGATAATTGAGCTAATGCATGATCTTTCTGCCCAGCTTTAGTTTTCATTAGAATGCTCTTGGGCCATTCTTTTTCTATTTTGCTTTCTTTTGCTGAGACTGAGAAAAATTGTAATTTTTTTATCCGACATGGTTGCACTTCTCCCCACCTCTCATGTTGTCGTAGTTCAGCCCCGATCGGGACCACACTATGCAGTCTCTCTCTCACTCCCCCCACCCTCCAAGAGAATAGGGGGAGATGATATAAGAAAAACGGCCCGAGGTTTGAGATAAGGATGGGGAGAAATCCTTAAAATTACCATTACGGGCAAACCAGACTCGACTTGGGGAAAACTATTCATTTATTTCTAAAACTAGCAGGAGAATGAGACAGGGAACAAGACAACCTCCCCCCACCCCTCCCTCTTCCCAGGCTTAACATTATCTCTACTACCTTCCCCCCCCACCCCGAGCGGCACAGGGGGGAAGAGGGAGTGGGGGTCGCGGTCAGTTCATCACATGTTGTTTTACGCTGCTACTTTGTTGTCAGGGGAAGAACTCCTCATATTCCTCCTCTGCTCCAGCGTGGGGTCCCTCCCATGGGCCACAGTCCTTCGTGAAACATGGGTCATCTCTTCCACGGGGTGCAGTCCCTCCAGAACAGCTGCCCCAGCGGGCCCTCCACGGGCCACAGCCTCCTTCAGGCCTCCACCTGCTCCGGCATGGGGTCCTCCACAGGCTGCAGGTGGATCTCTGCCCCTCCGTGGACCTCCATGGGCTGCATGGGGACAACCTGCTCCACCATGGTCATCACCACAGGCTGCAGGGGAATCTTGGCCAGGAGCCGCATTACTCCTCCCCCTCCTTCTTCACTGACCTTGGCGTCTGCAGCAAGTTCCTCACAACAGGCTGGCAGACGCCTCTCAGGATCCTTTTTACATCTTATTCACTTCTCATCTCCTCTCCACTTCTTGCAGCCAGGCCGGGCCGAGTTGGGCCCAGTCGGCTGCCTGGCGGGAGGCCAGAGGGTGAGGCCTGCAAGGCCCACAAGGCTCGCACCTCCCCCTCTCTGCCCCCGCTCAGATGCTTCACATCCTCTCCCCTTTTTTTTTCTATTTTCCCTTTCTTAAATACATTATTGCAGAGGCTTTATCATGGGACATTGTGATACCAATTGGCTCAGCCTTGGCCAGCAGCAGGTCCGCCCTAGGCCCAGCTGAGTCCACTAAACAAAGGGGAGTGACTTCTAGCAGTTTCCTACAGAAGCTACCACCTTAGGCCCCCCTCACTAGACAGAACCAGAACACACGTATACCTCTCTGTCTCACTCCAAGAGAATAAAAGCAAAGAGCTATGTGATGGCAGCACTGCTTGTTCACTAATATTCCAAAGTGGACCAAGGCCAGAAGGAAAATAGGATACTCTTGCTGCTTATGGAAATACCAAGTTCTCTACTCAGCTGTTTCACCTTCACTTGACAGGCCTTATTCTTCCACAGTCTTTTCACTTTAAAGCTCTCTGTGTAAATTGTCTGTACTTGGAACATAATATCATTGTTAAGCCTTACAAGAAAAGAATTGCAATTTTGCTTTCTTAGAAGGGACTTTTCTGAGTAGTGCAGCTGAATGATGAAATTTCTCTCCTTGGGGGCTATTTCTAAAAGCCCTTCATGTGCCAAGCTCTGATCATGTGCCCCATAATTTCAGTTCACAGAAATTGCACTCCATAATTCTTAATAGGATTTTTCAGATAATTTATTTGTATTGCTTAAACATTGGAGAGACTCATTATGTTAAACGGGTAGGCTACATGTCAAGATTACAGTACTTGACCTTTAAAAAAATGTTAAAAATTAAATAGAACCCCTACTGTGATGTCATAGAACTATACCCTGGAATATGAAGGGCTGTTAAATCACAGATCATTATTTTCTTTCAGAAACAGACAACATTAAATGTTCAGAGGAAGAACTAATACTAAAAACTGATAAATATTCAATATGATGAATACTAAAGAGGATGACTGTTTTTTGTTTCCTAACTATGGTAATTTTCTTTTAACATTTTTCTTTTAATCTTGTCTTTTTGAAAGACAAGATTAATGTAACAATTAATTTTAATTTAGTAATTTTCTATAACTTAATCTTATATATGTACATTTTTGTTTGCATATTTCACAACTCTTCAACAAACAACTATTTGAGCCAAACAGCACAGTCTGGATTTCAAATATTTGAGTATTAACATACAAACCATTAGTAGTAGCAGTAGCAGTAAACACAATTTCATGGTTTTAAAAGCTCCTAAATCACCTAGTAGGTTGAACCATACTGAAAGTCAAATAAACAAAATTTGTAAAAACATCAGATAAATTATCATATTATAATGCTGACAGGTAAAACAATGAAACTCATTTTGTATTACAATATCTAAGTCCTATAAGCAGTGGATTTATCAGGTAGTTTCACAGTTTGCTGTTTGTGACTGTTGAATCTGCAGTCTCTTCATAATCTTGATTTATTTTTGGTAAGACTTGTTACAAAAAAGAAATGGGTTTCTGAACATAGCTTTAATAAATACAGTGCTGCAAAGATTTAATCTGTACTTAAATATAATCTGTAACTCTGGTGTATAGATTATGAAGTTTCTGAAGCTTTAAAAATAGATGACTTTCAGGAATTTACCAGAGCTACACATACTCTAAAAAGATTATATATATATGATTAAAGATTATATATGATAGAAGATTATATATATATGCAGAAAAATATGGTTGATTGTGAAAAAGCAATATCCCTATAACCTCTCTCTGGTATTGGCAGAAGGGAAATCTGCATATAGGAGTGTTTTTGTCCTGAGATTGTATTAATAACTGTTGTTTCAGGAGCTGAAACATGAACAAATGCAATATTTTTTTTTTCCAGAAGCTAGATCTAGCTTTAATGTCTGTATTTTCTTTCTGCTTGTTCCTATTAGACTAATGGACCTTGTGGTCTCTGGAGATAATATTCCCATCATGCGTGACTCTGCAGTCATATTAAGACAACTGATTCATTATTAAAAAATCATAGCCATATATTGTGTGACGTTAGCCTGAGCCCTAGGCCAAGTTGCATAGTAGCAGCATTCTTACTTCATTTTATCAAAATAGTTCAAGAACAACCTAGAAAATACTGATTTTCTGCTGTTAGCTGGCATGTCTGAATACCACCACCAGTGGGCAATAATGGACTTTTTATTCTCATTTTTTAGGCTAACTGTATCCATGAGAGAAAGAGAAGAAATACGAATCTTTATCACGTCTGAGAGCTGGTCCTGTTCTATTAATTCTTGAATAAAATTGATCTGTTTATTTTCTTTGTACTGCCTTCACAGAGCACTACTCTCTCTCTGTCCAGTTTTAGACGTCTGTATAACATTAAGTATAATGAATTCCTTATAAACTCATCTTTCCTCTCTTCCTCTTCTCCCCTTCTAAACTTGGTAATTGAGCACTTTCATAGCTACTGCAGAAGCATTTTGAAGTGCTGAATATGTGATGAAACTTGTAGCCAATGCAGTAAGCTAAGCACTTTAAACAAAGATAACAGCAGTAATTACTGAGAGAGGAGAGAGAGAAGAAGAGGGAAAAACTGCATAGAGAAATTATGTAAGAGAGAGGGAAATCTTGATCAATCTGGAGTCTGCTCTGTGATTTATACCTCAACCCTGATCCTTAGTTGACCACTCGTGCTGCTCAATGAACTGATGTACTAACTTTGAAGTTTTGCTCCCTTGGACTCCAACTAAAGGCTCATCTAAAGTGTATTTTAGTATTTATGACTGCATCATAATCTTTTATACCTCTTCACTGAGTTCTACTTCAGGGCCAGCTTAAATAAGATGTCTTCTTATATAAGCAGAAGTGAATACACTGACAGGAACAAAACTCAACTAGTTCTGTGCAAACAGAGTAAGAAACGGTTTTGACTTGCCAAAGTAGGTAGCAATAATGATGAAACTGTTGTATTAGTATGAACATGGACCTTATAGCCCCTACTGGCAAAGAGTTTCCAGCAGAAGTATTACAGAAAGGGAGAAATGCTGTGCAACCAAAAAGGTTTTGACATCACCTGCAGGACAAGTGTGCTACTGAGCATAGGCATGTAGTAAGTTAATTGTCAGGTGTTTAGTTATTTTAGTTACTCTTCCATAGGCATGAGTTTTTAAGGTTTTTATTACAGCTGGTAATATTTCTACAGGGCACCCACCAATATTTCTACAGTTGCATCCTTTGTGGGACTGAACTGTTTGAGGAACTAGGGGATCACACAATAATAGCAGTTAACATGTAAAGGTTTGGGGTTTTTTTTCCTCTGCTTAACAAGACAAGATCAGACAGACTCTACACTCCAACATAGATCCCAGAATAGTTATTTTGGCTCTCTTACCCTATAAGATCCTGAATTGGCTAAGCATATTCCCATTTAATCTGAAATCTCTCTCACCACCTTTCTTGCCCATGAATACAGCATTGCAGGCAGCAACATTCGTGAGGAGAAGCAGCGACCGTGACCATTTCAAGTTTTTGGCCTCAGCTGCTGGCTGCAATTCAGGGTCCTCTTCTAGGCTGTGGGAGAGAATCTGTGCCTAAAGCTCAGACCCCAGTAGGCAAGAGCCAGATAAGCAGTACTGGACTTTTCATTGTCCTTGGGAGCTCAGAGCCACTAAAATGTATTCTTCAGTGGGAAGGGGAGGGAAATACAATTTCCGCGAGTGTCTAGGACACCACTAAAGTAGGACTTAATTAGGAGGACTGGATCTCCCTCTACTGGTCTTAAGCGGTACCTACTTCGGAGTCTCAGAGGTTTCCCTTTAACTTCTGTCACCTCTGGGACTGAACGCGTAAATTTGGGAAGTGGGGAAAGAGGACAGGATGCATTTGACCTAAAAGGAGATCCAGATAGAATCTTTACTAATGTATGCTCTATATTTATGGGTGCAAGTAAGCAGCAAAAGAGAGGAACAGAATTTAAAATATGAGAAGGAATATTTTCCTCCTGTATTTAATTTCAAATGTGCTGAACCAGGGAAGGATTAAAAAAAAAAAAAAGAAAAAAAAAAGAGAGAGAGAAAAAAACGCTGGGTGTTCTTTTTTTTTTTGATGGCTTTTGCAAACCAGTAAACATCACTAATTCACTGAATTAGCTGAGGCAGCTTGCTTCAGTGATTCTCTTGGGATATGGTCAGATGCATAATGCTTTGATTTATCAACAGACAATTCTCATTTTACAGCAGTATGTTCATAGCTTCCCGTTTACTGGTAGACTTCTCATTCAATCCATATTAAAATTGCTCTAATAAACAACAGATATAATATGTAAGGCTTGTAAAGAGATAAGGAAGAAGAGAAACTGGATATCAAGGAAGATTTTGTAATAAAATACTGTAGTTATGTGTATATTTGTATATGTGTTTGTCTATGAAGATCTTTGCAGGAGAAAAATATAGAAGTAGTTACCTTGCATTAGTCGTGTTATTAGTTCCAGTGTTCATCTGAATTGAAGATGGGAAAACATTGGGAAAAAAAATGTGTTCAGAAATATTAATTCAAAATCTCTGAGAGGATATTTCTTTTGTTTAAGAAAAAAAGATGTGAATATTTGTGACGTGAAAAGGCTGCGTACAAATATTCACTCAGACACACATTCACATAAGAAGACTTTACAAAGCCATTTTGAAAGCTGTATATAGGTTTAATAATCATCTGATGGGGAAAAGAAGTGATTTAGGAGATTAATTACACAGCATGAATACCAATCATCAGCTTTTACTATTGGAAAAATAACCCCAGCTCATCCACAGTCTATGATATGCTTTCACTCAGTGTAAGTCAAATAACAAGCAAATTGTTGTTTTTTAATGAAATCAACAAGGAAAACAGATCATAGTCCATCTTACAGAATTTCCTTAGAGACAATATTAATCAGTGGAAGATACTTAGGATAGGCAGGCTTGGGGGCACACGTGTTTGGTGTGTTTGCTGCTGATCAGCATCCTGCCTTCTTCTGGGTGAGAGGGGCAAGGGTACTGTAATGGACTTTGATCTTTCTGTGAGCACAGCTACAACAACAGAAGCTGCTGGTGATTGAGTGCGAACAAGAATATAGACAGGATAATTCAAAGTTCAGTTTAGATAGTTCCTTATTTTAAGTCATTTTTTCTACCTGTGGAGAAATGTAGGGATGTGTTAATTTGCATGCATAGCAGCAAGATGTACTTACTATTCAGTCTCACAAGCTATATTGGATACCTATACCAAAATAACATTTTAAGTATATTTGATGGGAATGGGAAATAAACAGAAGCTTATTTATTGTCTGATCAAGTAAGGAGATCTTGTATGCCGGATAGCAGGGTAAAGAACGAGCTGCAGTTAAGGAGGCCAGCTCTGTACACTTTGAAGCAGTTAAGCTCCACCTGAGAATCAGAGAGAGCGTGCATAACAAAACGAAGCTGTGCATTAAGTACATACTGGAAAATGTTCTTGACTGAAAACAGGGAGCTGTGTAGCCTGAAGAGGATTCCAGCTCATACCAGCTCATATAATTATTCCTCAACAAATATGTGTGTGAGGACTATAAATCTCCTTACCAGGCCTCTCTACCTCACCATGATGTGCAGGAAGACATACACACAGAAGTTGAGTTTCAGCAGAACAAAAATTTAGATATAGATCATTGCCCTTCATAAGATAATGAGAAGCTTTAAATTAAGGAGAAGTTGAGGGTGTAATGTGCTGAGAAGAAGTCATCACACTTACATTATCTGGAGAGTGTAGAGATGGATGGAATTTTACAGAGGGTCTGGTGATTGTCATAAATGAAATTGCCTCTAAGAGGGTATAGTCTAGTTTTCTGTGTTAATTTTCCCAGGAAAAGAAACTGAATGCCAAAAGTTTTGCAAGAAAATAATTGAAAATTCCAACATGAAATGTGAAATAAGAAAACCAATGTACTGTAAAACAAGGAAATGCTTTTGAGGACTTGAGTATTAGAAACAAGGCATACATCATCTCTCACAATGAGATGATGCACAACATCTCTTTAAAGCACAAAGCAAAAAAGCCTGGGCTGTAATTCAGCACCCAGTCTCAAACACCAGGACCCTGTATATGTCCTGCAATGAAAGTTAGGTTTTTCAGAAGAATAATTTACCTAACTCTGTAAGTAAGTAGGAGCTGTACAGGGTTAGCCCATAGGAAGTGCTAAACACTAGGCTATACTAGTTATCTCCCTGTCTCTGGAGACTGATTTGGGGCTGAAGGGGAGCTGCCTTCACACAGTTGTGAATTATAGCTCAGAAGCTTACTTGAAGACTGTTACCTGCAAATTTGCTTTGGATGTAATGGACAAAGCTATTTTATTATTTTCTTTAAAAATATGACGGTGTGATACTACATGTCTTTCAAACCACTGACCAGAGGTAAACCTTTGCCCGATCCCTGGTGTACGCGAGGGAGTTAAATCACACTTTTTTCTGCCTCACTGTGGTACCCTTTCTATTAGCTTTACAGCTGTGAGGAGGGATAAATGCTCTCCAGGGCTGCTGTTATAGCTAAGCTCTTATGCAGCTGGGAGTACTAAGCTCACAACGGGGTGAACATGCTTCTGTAGCCTGTTGGTCATATTATCTAGATTAAAGTTGGAGGACCTGGGTGCAAGGAAAACTAGATGTTGTATTAATGCATTTTATTTTGAGCAGCACCTAGATAAAAATCAGAACTAATCCTTAAGGCCTCTGTCTTATTTAGAAACAGAAATAAGTATCCTAATAGTAACTGCTTTCTCCTCTGCACTGCAGTCAAAAGATGCCATTTGCAAGCACACCCTGCTGACCTGTGTAATCCTCCTGCCTACAGGATTGCTACAGCTGAGACAGCTGAGGTTCAGCTACAGTGTACTTGACAGAGTATTTCCCGGTGAACACTTGCCTACTCCGTTCCCTAGAAAAATTTAGCACCGGACTACAGTTACCAACACTCCTGAGTTCAGAAGCGCTACAGGTCGTATTCACTCCTTCAGCTGGTGATGCCAGAGCTCAAGTGGGACCGGACACTGTATGAAGCTGATGAATCTTGTACTTGCTCTTAAATAATGGCACACTAGATATTTATAGATGGCTGAGATAGAAGAGTAGTAATTTCAATAATCTTTACCTCTTCATCTACAATATAAACAATCTTGGAAGGATTGGAAGCAGATAAAGATCCCCAAAAGTCTATTTTGAACTACTTTATACAACCCATCATGAAAATAAGGAAGTGCCATACCTACTTATTTTCTTGCATGGGGGCATATTTCATCCTTAAATTCTGAGAGCATTTTGTAACTACAGATTCATGTTTGTACATGTCACTTTCTGTGGTAATGTCAGCCTTCTGTACTGCAACGCAAGAATATCTTTGCTCAGCTCAAATGCAGCGTTCATTGCCGTATCCTTCCTAGGTGATACACCTCAACCAGTTTTAACTCATATTGCATTTACAACGGATAAACACTTCATCAGAGTGTGTGGCTCTTGTGTGGCACTTTGTAGCTTAGGATACATGAGGAATGCTGACGTGGTAGGTACACAAAGAGTCTCTTTAGTTGTATCAATTTTATATGTTGTCCAATATGACTTCAGTTCCATCTCTCAAATATCACCTTTTTGTTTTAGTAAAATTATTTTCTGTTTTATTCATTCTTTGTAGATGAAGAAGGACTAATTTACTATTCTGTTTCATTTTTCAAACCCTGCTGTTATTGTACTTCAGCTGTTCAACTCAGAAGTCCTGAACAGATGACATTTCATGTTTGCTATATGTGACTTGGGTGCAGGCAGCAGCTCATTGCTGGGGAGCTCATCTGTGAATGTAAAGGTGCTCTGAATTGTGAGTATTGGTGATTTGTTAGATCACTGTCACTATCTGAGTGCAAAGGCTGAAGTAACCATTTGTCATTCCAGTTAAACTCTACATTTACCATGCATGCTACCCTAACTCAGTCCTCCAGGTGTTGCTAAGAGCAGAATAAATGATTGTTCCTATGTGTCTGTGTGATTTAACCTCTCTTGAACTGATGTATTGTAGCATACTAATCATTTGACGTTAGGAGAAACATAGTTTTTTTTTATAAGGAAGTACAAATGAATGATTGCCACCAAATGCATTTTGCAGTTTATCTTTGTTTATGGGGAAGAAACAAGTCTAGCTGTAATGTCTGAAGACTATTGAGTTAGGCAGCCTTACAGTACTGCAAATCTCGACAAGACAGTGTTGACTTTTGAATGTGGGAAATGTATAGAAGGAAAAAAAAAAACAAATTACAAGGATGCAGAGGAAATCTAAGGATGACAGAAGTCAAAACACTTGCAGTGAAATGTTACCTAGGGCTTGACCTCTGCTTAACTTCGGTGATGTAAAAGTGGTGATGTTTGGTAGGATGTTTCAGTCCTTACTAGCTACGGTTTCAGAAATGTTATAGGAAGGGGTGGATGTTAACCCATTTTTCTTAATAGTAACCTAAATGTTAGGATTTCTTCCTGTTTATACAGTCACTGTTTTGTTAGAAAAATATGTCAAAAGATATCTATTTGAAGACTCTAATGCTACACTTCATTATAGCATTCTTTTCTCTGTCCAACGTAAGGAAAATAATGTGTGCTAGGTGTATATATTGCTGCAATGCACACGGAAAAATTCATGTAACAAATCTGAATGCAGCAGCTCCATACTAGCATGTTCCCACTGAAATCAGTGCAGTGGTGAATTAGGCAGCAGTAGTAAACTACACCACCACCATATTGGTTTTGGCTCTGGAATATAAAAGTGTCTTAGAAGCTGCAGATCAGGAGACATACTCGGGGGGGTGGGGGTGGAAATTACGATAGACTCAGGGTCTGAGGTATCATGGCTGATTTATAATGGAACACTTCCATGTACGGAGCTGTATCCAATCCTTCGCTCTCTGGATTCTATAAAAAGTAAGTTAAAACCATGATCTGACACACAGCTGGAACCAAACAGCAAGTCATAATATTCCCATGCTTCTAAGGACTGCAATCTGACTGTTAGAAGCTTGCTGGATGTTGGTTTGACAAATCCATACAGTTAACCTCCTGTGTAAACTGTATCGGTTAATTTTTATTTAATGGGTGAATGTAGTCTCACAAAGAGACAAAAAAGCATTGTTTGATTTTATTTTTTTTTTTTTTTTACCATCAGAGATGGTAGTAAGTTATAGTTTGCAAAGAAAAGCAAGGATCAGTGACTATATAGTTGTTACAGTAATTTAGCAGCAGAAGATGTGACAGAGGAATTTTTTTATACGCCTGAAGTGTATTGTTGCCAATAATCTGCCTAGTGTGTTTGCACCTAGGGCATCCTCCTCATTATTAGAAAAGTGTTTTTCTACCAGCATGCCTTACAGTCACTTTATCACCGTGCTCAGCTGCTTTCTAATTCTGTTTGATTTGATCTGTGTGAATTTAAACTCTGGATGGTGCTGGCACACTAAGCTTTGCAAATCTTTTTTTGATGGCAAGAAAAATCTGCAGTATTAAACTATTTATAGTAAAAGGTGTTTTTAGCTCTTGCGATATTTTGTGAACAGGTTTCTTATCTTTTATCTTTAGCACAAACCTATCCCTCACACTAATGGTCACAATTTCTCTTATCAAAGTAAAGATATTCAGCAAGATTTTTTTTTTTTTGTCAGAAGCCCCAGAAGCACATACTTTCATATAGTAATGCTTTCAAAAACTAAATCTTTATCCTATTTTTGAAGAGCATTCCCATTTTTTTTTTCACTCCTGAATAATTGAAAGATTTTAAAATACGCCTTGTTTATTATTTTTGCTAAGAGATATGACAGCACATTTGGATATTTCCAATTTCTTTCTTCAACCTTTTAACTTGCTGGAGTCTAGAAACTACTGTTTTATGTTCTTACCAAAGTGTTCTAATGATCAAAAATGTCACTTAGATTTTTCTTCAGAATGTGAATAACTGTGTAACATTGAATCCTTCACACTTGAACCTTCCCACATCATTTTCCTAATGCAACAATGACCTCTTCTATGCAAAAGTCTGAGTTGAGTTGTGGCTATTTTCAGGTTAAAACCTATTACAATAGCTGCTTTGGAGCCAAGTATTCTAATGAAACTCTTGTTACAATTTCCTATATCTATGTCATAGCACTTTCTTGATAAGTTTCTTAATTTTTTTCTGTCAGCATATAACAGATGAGATATGGTCAAAAAGTCTGACTCTCTGAACTGACTCGCTGGTCTTACAACATACTAGAGAAGATTTTGAAAGACACAGAAATGGCTCCTGTTTATAGAAACTGGGCAAAAAAGCACCCTTTATAACTTTGAAAATCTCTCCACCAAGGTTGATCTTTGCTCCCACTACTAACCTTCATGTTTTCTAGTTCTTTAGAAAGTAAGGATAGAGCTAGGAGGAGGAAATTATCTTTGCAACAAGACACCTCACGGTCTTGTGCAGTCTTTTAAAAATATCTCTTGGTTGTGCCATTTGTTCCCATTACTGATATATTTCATTTCAACCACATGGAGTCAGTTCTGCTCAGCCCTGTTAAAGGCACAAGGAAATGAGTGGTGGTGGTGCTGGGTTTTTCAGTTTGTTAAAGGTATGGAGGAAAGGAGCTGGAGAAGGTCCAGAGGAGGGCCACAAAGATGATAAAAGGGCTGGAGCACCTTTCCTATGAGGTCAGGCTGAGACAGTTGGGGCTGTTCAGCCTTGAAAAGAGGAGGCTCCGGGGAGACCTCACAGCGGTCTTCCAGTACCTCAAGGGGGCCTACAAGAAAGATGGGGAGAGGCTGTTCAGTAGGGACTGTTGCAATAGAACAAGGAGAAATGGTTTTAAAATAGAGGGAGGTATATTTAGATTGGACATTAGGAAAAATTTTTTTACAATGAGGGTTGTAGAACACTGGAACAGGTTGCCCAGAGAGGTGGTGGATGCCCCATCCCTGGAAACGTTCAAGGCCAGGCTGGATGAGGCTCTGAGCAACCTGATCTAGTTGGGGATGTCCCTGCTCCTTGCAGGGGGGTTGGTCTAGATGACCTTTGAAGGTCCCTTCCAACTCTAACCATTTTATGATTCTATGATTCTATAAAAGTAATTTTACTACTGTGTGGCCTCCATGAATCCAGACAGGAGGGTAATCCATGTCTCTAGGGAGTACCTAGAGTCTTTTCCCTCTTTTTTCCCTCAACATCTGCTGTCCCCTAAGCCAGATTGTGCCTGCAGAGAAGTACAGGAACCTCCACGCTCCCCAGGGTCCATAGGGTAGAACCATTTTCCACACAGCCATAGTGACTCTGCAGTGCCAAATGCCTCTGTGGATCTCATGTGGGGAGTGTATGCCTTATATCGCTGCTCAAAGTAGCATTAATCATCACCCATACTGTGGAAAGATGTTGAACAATCAAACACAGCTTGAAAGAGAGAAAGAAAAAAAAAAAAGATCTGAATCAAGGAATTTAAGGCAATTGCTGCTAAGGTTCAGCCACACAAGGTGCTGCCGTTGGTCCAGTAATGAGGTTCTGAAGGGTGCTTGTTTTCCCAGGACCTACCCTGTCCCCACAACTGCCTTGTCCTCCCACTGGTATTTATGAATCAGTGTCCATCACTCCACTTTTGTTTTCTACTTCTGAACTTATTGAATTGAGTGAGCAATTCTCATGTCTAAAATTTGCCACAAGCCTTATTCTTCTATTCCTTGTGCTCCTTGTGCTCCCAGGTTTGCTTGGGTACCCAGGGCTCCCATTTTAGGAATGGGTACTTTGGGTACCCCTTTTAGGCTCTTGATTTTTATATCCCCTTTTTATTTTTAGCTGCTTCTTCTGACTGCTCTTCATCGTCAGTGGACCTAAAATACTTCTTCTGTAGTCAACATTCCCTGTGAAATATTTCTAGAGTCCATAATGCTGCACTTCTTTCCCTTTCCATTCTCCCTCCTCTTCTGAAGTTAACTCTCCTTCGTGCTTCATAACATATGTTCCAGAGTGCTTCTAAATACTTCCAAATATCTACATGCCTGAACTTATGTAAGACCTGGTGACACACATAAATAAGTGAATGCTGCTGAGTAATTGTCCCTGAAGCAATGCATTGAAATGTCTGCTAGGGAACTTTTCTTTAAGGTTCAAGTCAGTCTCGGCCAAAAAGAGATCCTGGGATGTTTTTGTGTGAATATCAGAATTCCATTGCCTACCATGGCCTTCTATGACGGGGTGACGGCATCGGTGGACAAGGGACGACTAACAGACATCATCTACCTGGACTTGTGCAAAGCTTTTGACACTGTCCTGCACAACATCCTTCTCTCTAAACTAGAGAGACATGGGTTTGATGGACGGACCACTCGGTGGATAAGGAGTGGGCTGGATGGCCGCACTCAGAGAGTGGTGGTCAACGGCTCGATGTCCAGGTGGAGACCGGTCACGAGTGGTGTCCCTCAGGGGTCCGTGCTGGGCCCAGCCCTGTTCAACATCTTTGTCGGCGACATGGACAGTGGGATAGAGTGCACCCTCAGCAAGTTTGCTGATGACACCAAGTTGTGTGGTGCCGTTGACACGCTGGAAGGGAGGGATGCCATCCAGAGGGACCTTGACAGGCTGGGGAGGTGGGCCCGTGCCAACCTCATGAAGTTCCACCAGGCCAAGTGCAAGGTCCTGCACCTGGGTCATGGCAATCCCAGGCACAAATACAGGCTGGGCGGGGAATGGATTGAGAGCAGCCCTGAGGAGAAGGACTTGGGAGTGCTGGTGGATGAGAAGCTTAACATGAGCAGGCAATGCGCCCTTGCGGCCCAGAAGGCCAACCGCATCCTGGGCTGCATCAAGAGAAGCGTGGCCAGCAGGTCGAGGGAGGTGATTCTCCCCCTCTACTCTGCCCTGGTGAGACCCCACCTGGAGTACTGTGTCCAGTTCTGGAGCCCCCAGCACAAGAAGGACATGGACCAGTTGGAGAAGGTCCAGAGGAGGGCCACGAAGATGATCAAAGGGCTGGAGCACCTCTCTTATGAGGACAGGCTGAGAGAGTTGGGGCTGTTCAGCCTGGAGAAGAGGAGGCTCCGGGGAGACCTGATAGCGGTCTTCCAGTACCTCAAGGGGGCCTACAAGAAAGATGGGGAGAGGCTGTTTAGTAGGGCCTGTTGTGATAGAACGAGAGGTAATGGTTTTAAAATAGAGGGGGGTAGATTTAGATTAGAAATTAGGAAAAAATTTTTTACGATGCGAGTTATAGAACACTGGAACAGGTTGCCCAGAAAGGTGGTGGATGCCCCATCTCTGGAAGCGTTCAAGGCCAGGCTGGATGAGGCTCTGAGCAACCTGACCTAGTCAGGGATGTCCCTGCTCCTTGCAGGGGGCTTGGACTAGATGACCTTTGAAGGTCCCTCCCAACCCTAACCATTCTATGATTCTATGATTCTACCTGAATCTGCCTGATTCAGTAATTTGGGTAATTTCGGGAGTAATTTCAGTATGAATTCGGGATGTAATTTCGGGACGTAATTCACACAATATGGGTGAATTTCATGGAACTAATTATGTAACTAAAGTGATTTTTATACAACTAATACTGTAACTAAGGTATTTAAGTTGCAAAATTCTATATATTGGAGTTTCATTTTGTGGAATACTTTCGAAATATTACCATAAAAAAACCCCATCTTTTTCTCTTCCAAGGCTAAAAACTATGTGCAATATACTTCAGTGTTATATGCTTTCTCGATGGAACATTCATTAATTCAAGATGTGGAAGATAACACTAATGAAAGGACTGAGGCCTCCAGCAAAGACCAGGATAACAACTGAGATCATGTCTCTCTAACTGTTGGCAGTATATGTTTGGAACAGCAACTAGGTTTGTAGTCTGTTCTTGTCTCTGTTATTATATTTTGAGGTATGTAAACTATTACAATTTGAATCTAGAGGTCTATTACAAGTGACAAATTGATTTTTTAAATGCAGCTAACTTTATCAGTTTTGCTACATATTAATGCAAAAACCTCTGAAAATTTGTATTGTTTACCTTGTGGAAACAGGTGGTAACTTTATAAATGACCATGTCTAATTATGATGAGTCAGGATTTTGAGTAACTGTTTACTAAAATATACTACACTATATATTCCTAGAACTGCAATTAATTTTTTAAAACTTGTAGAATATAGTTTTGGCTAAAGACTCAACTTCAGCAATAGTTAGAAAACCTAAATCACCGTGAACTTATATAAATATTTATTTATATTTATTTATATTAACCTAAACATAACAAATCTGGACTACTGTGTTGCTCTAGCTCCATAAAGTGTACTAATTTCTATTTCCTCACAGAATTCGTGGATCTCATCAATATGGTGTGGAAGAATGTATGTTAAGGGTTTGCAAGCCAGTGTTGTAAAACACAGTGAGTGACATGACTGTGGACTGTGCTGCTGCATTTGGTAACAGATTGGCAGACAACAGAGATAAAGGAGCATAAGCTGACATTTATCTGGGCTTTTGAGAAAGTCCATCACAGAAGATCGAAAAGCAATGCTAGTAGTTACTGGAGAAGAAGTAAACCCAAGAATTACTTAGTGGGACTAAATAATTTTTAAAAACCCCACTGAATAGGAATAAAAGGGCATTATGAAAACTGAAATGTTCCAAGAATCCTGTGACAGGACAAAATTTGCCAAGGACAAATAATCATTTTATGTTATTTGTAGTTAAAGAAAGTGGTCAAGAATGGACCTCTCAGATAATAAAATAAAATATGTTTCTTTGTTTCTCTCTTTCTTTCTCTACTGAATAGAAAATTATATAAGAAAATAAGCAAATAATAGTGGAAAAAATGTGTTTCAGTGGAAGATGTACCTTTGCTGCCTGGTCTTTAAAAAAGTTAATCTGTGTCACCAGCTGATTCTGTTTAGGAAAAAAGATCAGAAAGGGTGTGCCTCCATTATTGATAGGATGATACTAATCTACTCAGTAAACGCTGCAGGGAAATACTGTGGATTCAGACTTGAGTTATGTGTTTCTTCAAAGGAAAAGCCTACAAAGTGTTTTCATGGGGAGCTCACACACACACTTTGCATTAATAATTTTGGGATACAGAAGAGGTGGGTTGTGGAAACAGTAATTCCAGTCAATTTTTCTTTTGGAGTGAGAAAGTTTACTGTATTAAAACGTGCTGAGCCAATCTTTGGTTCTACTAAAATCAAGGGAGAATTGTGCCATTGCCCTCAATAGGACTAGGATTTAGCCTCATGTGTTTATAAATCAGAAATCCTTTAAACAAACACTGCATCATATTTACACAGATCACTAATCCACTTCTCTGAACCAAAACACAATTCCACTTTCCTTTTATGTTTGCTTCTTTCTCAAGCAAAAGCAGCATTACAGAAATCAGCAAACAATGTCATTCTGTTCACAGTAAACATGCTCTTTTTCAGAGAATTACTCCAAAAATATCACCCTTGTTTTTTATTTCTTAATACGCTAAAATAAAGTTTGAGAGTATCTGAATAAGCAAAAGCTTACATCCATTGTATTTATTTATATTCAGTAAGTTGTACTGGATACAAAATGCGGTTGTTCCATTTAATATTTGTTCTTAATAATTTCAGGTTATAAAAGATGACATGTAGTTCATCTTTTACTTTAAGTAGCCTATATCATAATATTGCAGTAATAATTTTTTTTTATTGCTATTTTTTTTATACTCTCTGAATCTCTTTTTCTGAGATAGCATAACCCAGAGCTTTAATAAACCACTTATCAGTTGAGGAACTTTTAGGCTTTAAAAAAAAAAAAAAAAGGAATTTTCTCTAGGAGTAGAAATGAAGATTTTGTGAAGCTCTTTACCTTTTTTAAAAAATAACTCTACATTATGTGATCACAAAAGGATTGTCATGATCGTAAAGAGATTTGGGAGTCCATATCATGCGGAACATCAAGTGTGTTATGCACGTTAGATATAGATAGCAAATAGGTTAATCTTTTCATAATATTCCAAATTTTTGCATACAGTATTATTAACAAGACAAACATATTAAAATCAGTATCAGAAGAACAACAAGAGGGTGAAGTAATTTGTTAAGAATGCCCATTGCAGTGGGCAACCATCCCAAAAAGAATGTCCCACCAATTATGGTGTCCATCCTTCTTCATTCTTTCTAAGACGTGGTGTATTTCTTTTATATCATGATGAACAGTAGTCAGAGTTCTCTGTCCATTCTTCCAGGCATGTTCCAACAATTGTTTTAAGTCCTCATGTTATAGTAACTTCTTTGTTAAGGTAAGGTTTATTTCAAAAGAAGTAGGCAGTAGGTCTTGAATCAGAGCATAGTTAGATTGCAATAATTGATAGGATGTGACAGGTGCTGAGTAAGTAAAATCATAGTCTATGATTTCAATGAAATTACAAACCCAAAAGTTTGGGTAATTTTTGATATCTACAATAACATTGTCAATGAATATGGAATCACACAAAGTTCTCAGACACACATAACCTTTGCCAATATATACAAGTATTGTTTTGGAATTTTCATCAGGATGAATTTCAAAATGGCAAATATTTTTTTTTTCAGTATCAAGACAAATGTAACAGTTTGTCATTTATTATTATTTTTTTTTCAGGCCCATACTCTATGCTCCAAGGGACAGAGTATAGTTCTGTTGTGATTCAATCCAAATGCAATGATTGGGTATATTGTGTATAAAGAAACATTTCATATGGTTAGCACAAAGGCTGTGGCCGTGTTAGTGGCGGAGTCCTAAGTAAAATTTACTAGATACCACCAGGATTGGAATTTCTTTTCAAAGTCAGTTGCATTGCCCCAAATTATCTTTCTAATTTCAGTGGGTAAGGTGCCTTCTTCACCTTCTCTTATAATTGTGGCTGTAATTGATTACGTCTACAATTGAGCTTGGCTACAACTAACAGCCAGGGAAACATTATTTTGGACTACATCAAGTTTATCTATGATCAGTTTGTGGTCTTTTTCATTTATTCTTTCCCATTTTGGTAATATATTTGTTAAAAGTCATTGGTTGGTTCCTAAAGCTAATAAGAATGATCGTAAAGGATGTTTTAGTTTGTTCAGATCACTGGTTGTGGTGGCTAGTTTGTTCTTCAATACTTCAGAATCGATGCTATTTAGAATTCCCAATCCTGTTCCCAGGATACCGGTTAGGTCTCTTTTTGTTTGCCTTGGGGTCTGTTTCAGTAGCCAGGTTGTCCACTCCTCATAAGAAGTTTTTAGGAATCGTGAGCAAGGTGGCTGGACTCCTGAAATGTGGTTTTGTATGAGTAATTCAATCAATTTGAGAGACTACAATGTATTGAACAGCATTTGTTGTTGACCTGTATTTCTGATTACATATGGTCCAATTTCAGAAATTTTTGGGTTAATTATGATGTATGGTTTGGTATTAGGAGTGGTAACATTTATTTTGAATTCTCCTCAGTGTTTTCTGTGGATTTTGTTACATATGACTTTATAAGGATTTTGTATGGAGGTCAAATTTAACCGATAATCTAATATCACAATTTTCAAATGTAGATAATCTGAAAGCGTAAATATTTTTTTAGAATTAAGTTTTCAGATCACTCACACATGAGGTTTACACAGGCATATCCACTTATCCACACGCAGTTCATTCAAAATTCCTGTAAAAGAGAAAAGAAAGAAATATGCTCGATTGTGGATACAACTGACAGGGTTAATTAAAATGAGGTAATTATCCACCAAGTACTGATTTGATGTATTTTTTCTTGAATTTGAGTCCCTAATTCTGCAATGTTTGGTATGGCTGCCTTTAAAGTTGTCGCATTGGCATTCAATTGTCTGTAATCGATGGTGAGTTTCCATTGCCTGTTCATTTTTTTAATTGGCCAGATAGGATAATTATAGGGGGAGTGAGTAATAATATTTTACTCCTCTAAGTCCTTCACCATCCTGTCAATTCCTGTCTGTGCTGCAGCTGGCAGAGGATATTGTTTTGTATTTGTCATTCTAGATGGGGGCAAAGGAATGGACACTTCTAACAAGTTCAGGTTTACAAAATCAGAGTCAACCTGTTCTTGATCTCTATTGCCCCGTCCTGCAAAACTCCAAAACTAAGAACCATCAGATAGTTTCCATGACCTGCCATATAGCAAAGCAAAGCTTAATATGTTAGTATTGGCAGCAACAACTAATATTTCAGTACAGGTTAGTTTTTTCTCCTCCGGAAGTCATAGAGTTATTTTTGTTGTTGGGCATTCTTTTACAACTCCTTCAATGATTCCAGCAACCTTTACTTTGCGGTGACTGGGTTTTATGTCTAGATCCTCATCAGTGTCTTTAGTTATTGCAGACATTTGAGCACTTGTATCAACAAGAAAATCTACATAAACTGTTCTCGGCCCAACTGGGATAGAAATGACTGGTTCAAGATGTTTACCAAAGAGCCAGTGTAGCTAGTATTCGCCAGGCAGGGTGGCTCATTGCCCTTCCCAGTGACACAAGTATTTTTTTGTGAGATTCTGATAGATCGATTAGGTCTTGTCTCTGGCCCTGGTTTCTGTGTTTGGTATTGATGAAACACAAGAGTTGTAGTAGACATTTGACATCAATCCACTATTTTTCCTCATTCTCACAATTTTCCTCATTAACCTCCCACTTCCAGCAGCTGGTAAAGAAATGCAGGAAATCTTAGTGTAAATCAGAATAAAATGTAAGATTCTCCTTGTAAGGTAATTTCCTTTCTAGTTTTTACCATAGCTAAAACCAGCAATAGAAATAGGCAAAAGATTGTTATCTAATTATTGACCTGAAAGACTTTTCTGAAAAAGTTACAAATTTTTCACCTTACTCACTTTCACTCATTCCTACAATGCTATATAATTACACGTTTGTCATTGATTTTACATAAAACAGGGATAGCCTTACAGTCTTTCAGCAGAAACAGTCTTCATGTGGAAGCAATTGTGATAGTGAAAGCTCGGCTGGGGTGAATATTGATCAAAAGAGCAGAGATTTGCATTGATGCAGCAGGGAAGGACAAAATAAGGGAAGCAGAATTGCTGTTATTAGTACTTGAAGTTCAGTGATGATGGCAAAAATTAGTAGAAAAGCCCCATTGAACAAGAGACTATTTGTGCCGTATATGCAGCCAAAATATTAAAAATATATTAAAAGATGAAGAACTGAGCATCTGTGATCCCAAAACATGTATTCTTCTTCTGTTTGTACTCATTCATTTGGATCCCCTCTCCTCTGCAGAAGCTCATTTAAATTAGAGGACTGACTTGAGCTGTTGTGTGTCTGAAGCTGTCAGTGGTGCATGACCATAAGTCACAACACATTGACTCCACTGGGATTTGCACATATGGTGCATTTTGACCTTTGTCTATTATTTACGAAAAAAATCTTTGAAGTCTATGCTCTTCTTGGTTTATAGCTTGCCCTTTCAGAGGCTTTCAGTCTGCTCCACCTTGACTCAAACTCTGATTTTATTTCTTAGTGAAACAGAAAAATTCCTGCCTAGATAATATATTTGTTTAATCCTACACCTTTCCTCATTAAGCAAATTAAGATTTTGACATTGAATAAAATAAAACCATTACACTGTTCTTAAGGAATAAGATATTTTAAACATTATTTCAAGTAGTGTCACTAGTCCCTTTGTTTTCTCCCATTCAAGTTATCTTCTGAATTTATATGAGATGAATTAGCAAGTAGTTTTGGTCCTAACTAAAGTGGCATTTTGTTTCAACTGGCCTTTCTTTATTGAGTGAAATAAATTAATCTATGTCTACAACTTCAGTCATTATAAACACTCCTGCTGTGTTTTTTTTTTTTGTTTGTTTGATTATTTTTCCCTACTGACTTTTATGAAATCAAAATCAGTTGCTGCATTTTTACTGGTAAATACTCAAAAGGACCTTTGTTGTATATTGCAGTGTGGTGAGTCAGATGCATGCGATTCAGTCTTCAATTAAGAACTATAGTTAACACCACCAACAAATGAAACTGTTCTTAATTTTTATACTGACATTTTTTCTTAATTCTTAACCTCACAGTGGGTAAAATCAGTTCATTGTAACAGAAAACTCTGCCTTCATTCGGGATTGAAGATGTGGAGGGAGGAATATGGGACACGGCTGCAGCACTGTTCCTATGCCATTACTCCTCTTGTGTTTCATTGCACAGTATGTTGCACTGCTTGGATTTGCATAAATGCAGCTCACGGGGAATCACCCTACTATAGTCACCCTGCAGGGCTACTTAGTTAAGGGCACCAGGTCAATGAGACAACTTTTCCGATATACAGAGATATCCCAGTGTGCTCACTTGAAGAGAAACCAGACAAGGCTCCTTTAATTTGGGGAAAAAAACAGTACAGAAAGCTTGGATCACCTAAAAAAATCATGACCCCAAAAGCATACCGATCTGCTGTGGAATTTTTGCTTTAGATAGTATTAGCTAAACATATTTCTAGGCATATTTTTAATTTTACCTGGTTACTGTGAAATCCCAATAACAAATTATATAACACAATCAGAAGCAGTGTACTGAAAATTTGAATAAGGTTTTGGGGTCCAGCCATAGTGCTGTGTAAGCTGAATTATTTGAATTTAAAAATTTAGAGAAGTGCTTTATTTCAGATGCACACAGATTTCTGTTGTTCTGTGCCCCTTCATTCTGCATCGATACACAAATAAATAAATTTCTTTTACAGCCTGCAGAATGTGTCCTTTCACAGTCCTCTGGCTTCTGAGATAACCAGCATTGTGTCCCACACAGTGCATGAGAGATGGCAGGGTTGAAGTCAATAGTAGGATGCAGTGCATGCATTTATGTGTTTGGATGGGAGGTAGAGAAAAAATTTAGGAATATATATATTCCTAAAATGCTTGACCTCAGGTGAAATAAATCACTTTCCCTGTTTCTAAAGCTGGCACAGATAAGCCTTCTTCTGCTGGACTGCTGAGGTTTACTACTGCTAGACTAAAGATGTACTTTCAGGCACATTTACCAAACTGTTGGCAATCTGCAAACTTCACAACTATCTTTTTGTATAAACCGTTTCTTTCGAGAAAAGGAAATGTAAGTGTTATGCTTATGACATGAGGGCTGGCAAATCTTCAAAACCCTATCTGCTTACATACGCCAAGGTCTATATTTCAGAACTAAAAGAGACTGTGTAGACCCAAGATACCATGAATTTCCTACTGAAACGGACTAGCAAACTCTTAATAGTAACAAATAAGTTAATTTTTATAAAAAGTTCTAGGATTGTTAAAGGACAAAATCTTGCTCTAGAGTCCAGGGCATATTAGATTCAGCAGACCAGAAATTTCAAAGTGCTGAAACACATAAAGCAGCTTTTATGAGATATATTTCATTGATGCCAAGTAGCTTATTTACTTCTATGTTTGGACTTCAATGATTTCATATGAAAGGGAGGAGAAACAGAATTTTATGCGGCATATAATAACTCCCATAAGGGAAACAGGCTGGTTTTAATGACACTTCTTTAATATTGCTCAATCAATTATGTTGAAACTGCTTTGCATCTGCTGAAGAACTAAGTTTTTTTTAGTATCTTATGTGTTCATTTTTGTAGATCATAAAGCAACATGGCTGTTTTGTGCTGAGGTTGAAGCCTTAGCCACCAAACAACTTTATCAAGGGTTGAAAAAATGCTAATCTATAGATGGCAAATGAGTTGATCTGGAGATTTCACTTCTCTGGCTAGATTAATTCTGTTGAGACAGGTTATATATTTCTGTCCTGTACTGTACTTGCCTGTACAGATGGCTAGAGCTAAGTGCAATACTCTCATTGCCCTCCCCAGTGTGTATTGCCTGCTGATCTGCTTCTTTGTGCAGGCTGTAAATGCCTTTATAAATGTTGATTCTGTCTTGCAAAGGTCCCATCACGAATGTTCTCAACACCAGTGCTGGGATCATAGTTGCTCTTGGATTCCTTGATGCTGAAGGAAAAAGAGTAGATCCTCCAAAGGGCAATTCAAGTCTTCAGTGAGCTTAACTGTTCTCTCGCTATGCTTATATTTTTCTATGCGTTGCACAATACGAATATACTTAGACCCCTTAGAGAGGTGACCCCTCAGAAAGTGGTCCAGTGCATAGGACTCAAGCTTTGAAGGGATTTAAATGTAGTCACGGTGACTTGAGATGTAGCTAGACATCCAAATGCATTTTCAAGAATGGTGAAAAACTGCCTTGTAGGAGGCATCTGTCTGTATGTCTTTTATGCCTAATTATCCTTAAAAAATTGACCCACTTGCTATAAAATGTTCATTTATTTATAGTTGTTTCTGAAAATAGGTGATCTGTCTCTACAGAGCTGCAAGAACAGGTACATTGGATTAATTACCTTCTTGATTACAGCATATATTTATAGATGGAAACACCTAGTGATAAAACAGTCATTGATTCTATTTTTTTAGTTACTCATCAGAGGTGTTAAAACCAAATAATTTGTTTAAAAGGAAGCTCACACACAGTCTGGTCCCTAGGAAGTTTCTCTTTTTGTCAAATCCAGGGTGTGCAAAGAAACACTCTGTGGATGGGACTACATTGGTCTCCATCTGATCTGTGAAGCCTTGATGTTTTGCACCTTTCTGCCTTCTTCTCTCAGGAGGAGCAGTTGCTCCCCAGGAGAGGAGGAATTTCCCATATTCTGGCCCACTCCGTCCAGGAGGATCCACCTGAACCTATTGTAAGTCATAAAGGAAGGCAGCAAACAAAATGAGAAAGAACATATAAATAATCTATCAGCCACCACACGGAGCCATAAAATCCTCTTCTGTAAAACAGCATTAACTTTTTCCCCAGAAAGAATGAAGAGGTAAAAACCCACAATGTTTAACCATATAAAAGAAAAATATAGAGAGGAAATACCGTGTTCCATAGATCTTATTGTTAGAAACACTTATAACTGTATTGAGAGGAAAGAATTTTAGCAGGACAATCTTCTGGCAGAAAGTTATTTAATTAATTTTTAAATACTATTTATTTCAAATAAAGTCTCATAAAACTTTCATTTAATATAATTCATTAATATTTTAGTGATGTTTTAATTTATCAAATTAAAGTTTTAAATCTTATTAAAATGATATCTTTTATTTTTAAAAACTGAAATGAATATATTTTTCACTATGAGGACAGCTAAGCAGTGGAGCATGTTGGTCCAGGAGTTTATATAGTCTCCTCCTCTGGAATTTTTCAAGACTGAAGTGGAGAAGAACCTCAGCAGCCCCATGGTCTGACCCCAGAGTTTGCCTTGCTTTGAGCAGGCAGTTGGACGAGAGACATGCTGAGGTTGCTCCCAGACTGAATTATCCTGAATAGATACAGAATTTTCGGGAAGAATGGGCTAGGACAGCAAGGAGAGGAGGTCATCTTTTATGTGAGAGAAAAGTGTGGATCTTTACCTTGGAACATGTGATAAGCCAGCTGAGCTTGTGTATTAGGATTATCAGGCAGACTAATGTCAGTGATGTTGTGGGTGCTTTCTATAGAGCACCTAGTCAGGAAGAAGAGGTTCTTCCTGAAGAATTTTTTCCTGAAGAACAAGCAAAAAGCAAAATCCCAACCCTGGATTTCAGAAGAGCAGACTTTGTCCTGTTCATGCATGTTCTTGGAAGAATGCCATGAAAGATGGCCCTGGAGAGAAGGCAGGTCCAGAAGAGCTGGCTGATATTCAACAATCACCTTGTCCAAGTTCAAGAACGATCTGTCCTGATGAGCAGAAAGTCAAGTAAATTTGTCAAAAGGCCTGCATAGGTGAACAAGGGTTTCATGACATAATTCAGACACAAAAGGAAAATGTACAAGAGGTGGAAACAGGGACAGATATGGGAGGAATACATAAACATTTTCTGAGCAGGGACAGAATTAGGAAAACCAAAACTCGCCTGCATCTGCCAAGGCACTTGAAGGGAAATAAACATATCTGCAGATATATTAGGAGCAAAAGGAAGGTTAAAAAGAATGTGGTCCTGCTCCTGAATGGAGCAGCAGAACTGGTGAGAAAGGACATGGCAAAGGCCTAGATACTCAATGCCTTCCTCGACTCAGTTTTTACTGGTAAGACTGGTTTTCAGGACTCTGAGATCTCAGACCAGTGAGAAAGTCTGAGGCAAGGAAGACTTACCCTCAGTGGAGAAGGATCTGATTAGGAAACATTTAAACAAACTGAAGAGACAAAAGTCCAAGGGACTTGAGAGGACGCACCCACAAGCGCAGAGGGAGCTGACTGATGTTACTGAGGGGCCACTCTCAATTACCTATGAAAGGTCATAATGACTGGGAGACGTTACTGTGGACTAGAAGAAAGCAAATGTTCCTACCTTCAAGAAGGCAAAGAAGGAGGATTCAGGGAACAACAGGCCTGTCAGCCTCACCTCAGTCCTTGCAGCAAATCCTCCTGGAAATAATTTCAAGACCCATGAAGGACAAGAAGTTGATTTGGAGTTACCAGCATGAATTTACAAAGAGGAAATCTTGCTTAATCAACATGATAGCTTTCTGTGATGAGATGACTGGCTTGGTGGATGAGAGGAGAGCAGTGGATATTGTTTATCTTGATGTTAGCAAGGTTTTTGACATCATTTCCAGTAACATCATCATAGATAAACTGATAAAGTACAGGCTAGATAAAAAGATGGTGAGGTGGATTAAAAACTGTCTGAATTGCTGGCATTGAAGATTTGTAATCACCAGCAGTCTGAGGCCAGTCACTAGTGCTATACCCCAGGGGTCATTACTGGGCTAATGTTTAACATTGTTTAACATCTTCATTTATTATTTGGATGATGTGTCTGTGTGCACCATCCTCAGATAAAACAAAACTAGGAAGAGTGGTGGACACACCAGATGGTTGCGCTGCCTTAACAGAAAGGCATTGACTGGCTGGAGAACTAAGC
Organism: Chlamydotis macqueenii; assembly: GCF_036417535.1. Lineage (NCBI taxonomy): Eukaryota > Metazoa > Chordata > Aves > Otidiformes > Otididae > Chlamydotis > Chlamydotis macqueenii. The sequence goes on from NC_141556.1 coordinate 138,819,126, forward strand.
AGACCAGAATCTTGCAAAGTCCAGCCAGAGATAATGTGAAGCCCTGCTCCTGGGGAGGAATAACTTCAGGCACCAGTACAGGCTGGGGACAGATGGCTGACTACAAGATAAGGACCTGAGGGTTCTGGTGGACAGCAAGTTGATAATGAGTGAGCAATGTGCCCTTGTAGCAAAGCAGGCCAACAGCACCCTAGACTGCATTAGGAGATGTGTAGCCAGCACATTGAGGGAGCTGATCCTTCCTCTTTCCTCAGCACTGGTGAGACACATCTGGACTGCTGTGTCCAATTCTGGGCTCCCCATGTGAGAGAGACAGACTTACTGCAGAGAGTCCAGCAAAAAGCCACTAAGTTGATTAAGGAACTGGAACATCTCTCCTCTGAGGAAAGGCTAAGAGGGCTGGCACTGTTCAGCCTAGAGAAGAGAAGGCTGAGGAGAATCTTACCAAAGTGTATAAACACACAAAGGGAAGGAATATAGAAGATGGAGCCAGATTGTTCTCAGTGATGCCCAGTGACAGAACCAGAGGCAATAGGCACAAACTGAAACACAGGAGGCTCCTTCTGAACATCAGGAGACACTTTGTTACTGTGAGGGTGACCAAGCACTGGAACAGATTGCTCAGAGGGGTTGTGGGGTCTCCATCCTTGGACATATTAAAAAACTGACTGTACACAGCTAAGAGCAGCCTACTCTATCTGACTCTGTTCTGTGAGAGTTTGGACTAGACACCTCCTCAGCCGCCTTTCAACCTCAGCCATTCCATGATCTTGTAGTTCTAAAATTTAGTTATTACTGGAAATGTCAGCATTTTAAATTTTCCATCAGACTTGGAATGATATCAAATTTGAAATGACTGCATTTTCCCCTGGGATAGAAAATTTGTCTCCCAAGAAGTGATCATTATGCAGTTTTAGTTGTGCAAAACCACAGACATTAGAATCTTGAAGTATTTATCTGAAACATTGCTGATGCAAATTCACATACAATTAAAATAACAGATTTGCCAAAGGGGAGGGCATGGGAGAGGAATGCATTCCTCCTACTTTTCCACAGCCCATCAAGAAGCATAATTTAGTTCATTTGCCAAAGAAGCAGCTGAGCAAGCTGCTTCTTGAAGCCTTTACCCACATCATGGCTGCATCCTACCCTGAATCAGAATAATACTCAGATGATTGCTTAAGAGAAAAATAATGACAAAAACATATTAAGCAACAAACATGATATAGCGTGCTGTTTGCACTCTACTATGACAATTTATGAAGAGGAATGTAGGACTTCTGTGATGTCTTGGGTTAACAGTAATATACAGCCTGGCTATCTTTCACAGACAAAGCAGTTGATCAGGTGAATATGGAAGGGCAATGGCAATGCTATCCAATCTCCTCCTCTCACAGGGATTAGCTTCAAGGTTCCCTGAGGCCTCAGTGAGCAGCAAGGTTATATAAAAAAAAATGAAAGCACAAAGACTTTTCGACACAGGGGAAGCAAGATCATTTTTTTTTCCTATGAAACCCAAACCTAGTGCTGCATAATGTTCAAGCAGCTTGAAAACTCAGGATCCTGACTTCTGACTATTTTTTTTAATATAATAACAGCTACATGATAAACATGATATATGGGTACATCTCTGAAAAAGGATAGACGAATCCAACCAAAACAGACAAACCTTTCTTGAGGAAACTCAGAGAATTTAAGAGGAACTTAGGAAATGCTACAAAAATCTATCAGCTATTTCTGCTGTTAACTGACCTATACAGTGTAACAAATAATTTGTATCACAGGAAACACGATCTGATTTAATTATACAGAAAATATTATTCCATGTTTAAATATGTAACATTTTCTTAAGGAAAAAACAAAACAAAACAAAACCAACCCACAAAATATTTCAATTCTAAAAATGTGCAAAGAAGTTAAAATTCCTTTTTTTTTACGTCCTCAAATAATTACAGTTAAGTTCAGTAAACTCTCACAACTGTTGCCTTCTGCATTTTTTAAATTTCTTGGATCATATTACTGGAGGTAAATAACTATAATTAATTAACCAGAAAACCTATACTATAGCACTAGAAGTCTCATATCAGCCCTCCATAATGTAATTGTATATTTCAAAAGGAAAAACAGAAAAAAAAATTGAAGAAAAAATCACATAATAAAAGCTCTTCTGATGCAGATAAAATCAATCTATAGTTATCAACAATATTAGCAGAGCTCCCACCTGGCATGTTAACTGCTGGTATATGGGAATCAACAGTAGTTTCACCTGTAATTAAAGTAGGTATTGCAAAAGATTTGGCCATTTTCTCATTTATTCTTTTTATCTTGTTCTGTGTCCTTTCTGCTGAAGTATGGTGATTAATACAGCTACAGAAGTTTTGCCAGTATTATTTCTTAGATCTTCTAATAACCCCCTGAGCCTGAATACGCTTTTCTTTTATAATATATCAAATCTTGAAGTTTTAACAAATGTCTTGTCTTATTCAAAGCCTTTCTCCTTTCTTCAAATGCTTTATAACAATTTCTTACCAGAGCTCTAGACGGTTGTTTTTTTTTTTTCTTAAATGTTGTGGGAAAAGTCACTGATATATATACCACAAAGTCCCCTTGCAATCAGTAGGAAACAATATAATCCCCAAAAGAAAGAGCAGAGAAAAATAGCAATCTTGATTTAGAAAATATAAAAAGAACACCACAACCAAACCAAACTAAACCAAACCTTCCTACTGAAAGCTTTTTATTTGTTTGTTTCATTTTTTTTGCACTTATATTTATCAGAGGGTAGTATCAAAGAGAAGGGATAGTATTTCATCAAAAACTTGTTCCAGTTTTGATCTTATGCATTTATGATTCTGTTAGCTTTACAAAGGGTGGTACTTAACCATCAAACTAGTTCCAGTGGAGAGAGAATTACAAACATTTTACTGATCTTATAAGACGTTTATTATACCTCTATAATTTTCTTTCATGTTTTTTCCTCAATGAACTGCTTACAACTTGTTTAACTTCTGGTATCTACCATGTAGATCTTGTAGATCATCACCCTCATTGTAAATTTTTTTTTTCATTATATCCAGTCTGAATCTGCCTCCTTCTATTTTAAAACCATTACCCCTTGTCCTATCACAACAGGCCCTGCTAAAGACTTTCTCCCCATCTTTCCTGTAGGCCCCCTTGAGGTGTTAGAAGACTGCTGTAAGGTCTCCCCTGGAGCCTCCTCTTCTGCAGGCTGAACAGCCCCAACTGTCAACCTGTCCTCATAGGAGAGGTGCTCCAGCCCTCTCATCATCTTCGTGGCCCTCCTCTGGACCCGCTCCAACAGGGCCACATGCTTCTTATGTTGGAGGACCCAGAGCTGGACACAGTACTCCAGGTGAGGTCTCACTAGAGGGGAGAAGAGGGGCAGAATCACGTCCCTTGACCTGCTCCTTTTGATGCAGCCCAGGATATGGTTGGCTTTCTGGGCCGCAAGCATACATTTCCAGCTCATGTTGAGCTTCTCTTCCACCAGTAAGCTTTTCCTTATGAATACTCCATCATTCTTTTCCTTAAACAGGTAGTTGTTTTCAGTATTAGATACGATATTTCCCAGATGTTTGCCTCCCCATTCTGTAACAATAAAATTACTTTCTGTCCCTGCCCCAGGTTTCACCATCCTTTTAGGAATATTTTAGCCCAAAACACTGCTGCTGTCTTCCATGCAGCAATTAGACATGTCTGTAACTTTCCACAAAGCCAGATTAGATTATTGTCTAATCAACATCTTCCTTAGAACACTTCTTAGGTAGTCTCTGATAGATTTGTCAATGATTGAACAGAAGTAATAGGATTTAATTTCAGTCAACTATTGATATTTACATCTGAGCTGGTTACCCTAAATTTTCTTTAAATAATCAATGGAGAAAAACATTACCATGTAATTAATTGCATCCGGTTTTGACATCTGCCTTAGGATAAGATAAGCCATCTTCTAACAGTCTTTTTTTTCTCTTTTTTTTCACTATAAAAGGATCTTGGGTGACCAGTTCAAATACAGTCTACACTGCAGAAAACCCTTTGGTATTTTATCATATAGAAAAATACCATCTTGTTATTGCCTTCCATTGCTAGACCTCTTTGTGGTGACTGTGGCTGTCTCTTGCCTTCACCTGTTAACTCTTCAGAGCAATGTAAAACAGAGGTAGTGGATGGCAGGTTATGTTGAGTGTCTATATATAATACTGCATTATATGATAAAGACCATCTGTAGCAAAAAATATAATAAAAATATTACAGGTAGAATGGAAAATAATTAGGAATTTGGACTATTTTTATTTAATTAGAAGATGTTAATGTATTATTGTAATAAGTTTATTGGAAAAGTGTAGGTTAAGAAAAAAGTACTCAAATACTGCTGACAAAAATATGGCTGAAATGGGCAGCTAATAAATATTTTGTTCAAGTGATAGACCACCAACATTGCCAAATTATGGGGTTTGACTTGGAATAAATTAATCTTGATCAATACCTCATATTTAGAATAGATCAGCAAAGAAGACTAAAAAATGGTTTTAGGATGCCCATTGCCCGAGTGCCTTCACCAGCATTAAAAGATGATTTTTAAGTTCTTCCGTATCCAGTTAGAAATACAGGTGCAACTCTTTTTCTTATCTCAGAGCCTCAAATTCTGCCACAAGCTGTCCACACTCTTGTATTTCCAGAGAAGGATTGAAAGGATTCCAAGTCTTTTCATTCTGTGCAAATAAAAAGTCTTCTAGGAATCAGTCTACTGCATATTAGTATGTCCTGTTAGGGTTACCTCTACTTACAGTAAGTGAATATGAAAGGAAGAAGCAGAAGGGACAGAAGACAGGAATAAGAAACTACTGTTGATGGATTTTTTGTGTTTGAAACACCTATTCAAACATGAAATCCACTTATAATAAAAAGGAGATATTATTACCAAAAGCAATCAAATCACGCGTTAGTGTCATTACATACACTTAAGTTACAATTTGTCATATTCTGATTAGTAGTTTTCTTAAATACTAATAAATTACAGCTACAGAATTCTTAATCTAACAGTAGGGAGCCCTAAAGTTTCTGGAGGGTGACATTTCATTTTCTATAGTCAAAGGATTATAACAGTTCTGTAATTCTTGGGTAGAGAGATTTTCATGCAATTAACTTCAGCGTCTTTCTCCACTCCTAGAATTACCAAGTAAAACTCTTTACAAAAAAAAAGGATAAATTGATGCATCAAATCATTAATAACAAATGTGTATATTTTTTATTAACACAAAACCTAGTCGTTCCATGGAAACAGAAAAGCCACAGTGACTTTTTCAGAGTGACTTTAATCTGTTAATAATCTAAATTTCACACTGAAAAAGAGAAGTTGGAAAGTAAAGCTCAACAAAGCACATGAATCCTGTTGCTTCAAAAATCCATCTTAATGTTTTTAAAGAAGAGTAAATAATCTAGCTGCTAGGTTCCACTTCTTTTTGCATACATGTTGTCAAAGAGGAAGGCAAGATACAAGACAGAATGGTAGATTTTGAAAGTGAAATGAGAAAGGTCATTTATTCCAACCCCCCCGCAAGGACCAGAGGCATCTCCAACTAGATCAGGTTGCTCAAAGTCCCATCCAACCTGGCCTTGAATGTTTCCAGCGATAGGGCATCCACCACCTCTCTAGGCAACCTGTTCCAGTGTTCCACCACCTTCATTGTAAAATATTTCTTCCTTATATCTAGCCTAAATCTACCACCTTCAATTTTAAAACCTTACCAGTGCAAAGCATAAAATATTGACGTTTTTCTTTTCTGAACTTAATCCTATTTTTAAACATCCTTTTGAGACAACAACTCCAGAACAGAAGAGATCATCGTATCCAGATTTTGATCTCCATAGTGACATTCAAAGAAGTTAATTACTCTAATTTGTTCTTCCAATAAATTCCTCCTTAGTACACTCAAGAACTCTAATTTCTCTCTGTTAGAGCACTTCATTTGTATCTTGTACTCTGTCAATCATTGATTAAGAATATTAAACGTTTTAATGTTCTCATATACCAGTGCTTTTTAAAATATGAGCTTTTGTCCGTGGTTCAGAAGCACCACCTGAATTATGCTAGATGTCTGTCTTAAACATCTATATCACACTATGGAAATGTCTGATTGATACCAATCATCTGGTCATGTCTTCCCACTGATCATAAACTGAATCTCTTGTATCTACTCACATACCTATGTTGTGAATGTCTAAATTTGTTAGATGAACCCCTCCCCTTATGTGTGGCCTTGCATCACTCTTCATTAACATTTCAAAAGAGAATCTATCATTGGAGTTTGACATTTGATCATTATTGAAACCTTCTGTAAGACTATGATGTTGACAAAATCCCTGATATATTTCAGAAATTCTTACCGTCTCTGCCTGGTTCCTTGACTTGGAAGGCCACTGAAGAGCTCAGGCTTTCAGTACATCTCTTTGAAAGTTCTCGGAAGGGGAGAGTGTTAAGAGCCTTGAAATTTCCTGGTTTTAGCTTCACAGCTACAGATAATATTTGGGTTGCTGGTTCTGAAGCAGTCAATAGTTTCTTGGAACCAGGAAGGTAATGGCAATTAACTTTAGCTGGAAGCTTTTAAATATCTTGACTTTGTTCTGAATCAGAATAAAATTATACTACAGAGATCGAATTTTTAGTCCTCTTAAACATGGAATTGCTAATCACATCAAAGCTCTATTTAAAATGCAATTTGTTCAGATGAGCTTACTATAGTACATGATCAAATAAGTTTATATAACTGCTCTACCCTCTTCTTCATATACTTCTGCTCCTACATTTATATGAAATTTACCAGAAAATATTTTATTATTTATTTTAACAGTATTGATAGAAATATTGACCCAGGTAGTTTGCAATGTAAACATGAATCTATACGTAATCATAATAGATGCTCTCAAAATGCAATAATTTCTAAATGAAAGCTTGTGATCTATCATTAAAACAGCTTTGATTGTTTTTAATGCATTTATTCTAGTCTGCATTGATTTTGTGTAGCAATGCTCTTGGTATCAGAAATTTCAGGCTGGACTCGGTATGGTGACTTACAGAATTAATTGTATTTTGGCAATACCATTGACTGCGCTATGGCCAGAACTATGGAAGTTAAGTACGAAATGTAAGTTTGTTCTTTACTCAGAACTGTGATGCAGCTGGTTATCAAGGCCTTGCCTATGTGTCTGCCTTTAGGTCATTAATTCCCTGGGTGGTTAGGAAGTCCTCTGCTAGTCATTTTCATAGATAAGAAAATGCACTGGCTTGAAACCAGGTGACTGAAGTGACTGAACACCTAGCCACCTTCACAACAAAGTGTATGACTTATCAGTGCAGCAGCACTCCTTGTGGGACTTTTAGACTGTCCTGAAGATTCCCCCCAGGCTGGTCCTGCTGTGCCTAAACCAACTGGTATTCTTAAAAATGTTGATTGACAACCTGGGTGGAGAATCTTGCCCCTATGGGCCCCTCCTCTCAGGTGCTTCCTGCTGCAAATTGATCAGGTTGTGTACAGATAAGACATTTGTAAATTGTCCGTAGAAATTGTTCCTGCAGATGTAGAAATTGTGATGTAGGACAGTCTCTTGTACTTTGCTAACATAATAGACTTCTTGAATGTAGACTAAGACATTCAACAGTGATGGGTCCTGTATGCCCTGGAGTAGCAGGACTACAGTCCAGCTGGATTTTAAGGCATGAGCAGAGGAGCAAGTCCTGGGTAAGTCTCACCTATTCCAACTGAAGGTACTGTTGTAAAGACTGTTACAGGAACTCTTGTCAGCATCCAGACAGCAACCAACCATCCTATTCAAGATATTTGATTTCCAATATGGACCTTACTCTACTCCAAGAACATAAAAAAAAAAGTAATTTTTTAAAAAAAATTGCTTGTCCAGATTTATTTTAAATTAAGAATTATATATATGCATACATATTCATTAATTTATATATGCATAATCATTATCATTCCATCAACTTACTCATGCTAGCCTTTAGCCTTTCCTGGCATTTTTCCAGGATTATTGTTAAGAGTACATGGCTCGTAGTTACGCAAATCATTCTATTTGTCTTTTTTAGAAAAAAAATGACATAACACCAATTTCCAAACTGGAAATTCCCTAAAATCCTATGATTCATAGAACATTAGCTCCTAACCATTCAAAGAGCTCCACAGATACTGCTTGACTTCAGGGAACTGCCCAGAAGACAGGTGTTTGTACCACATTGTTTCCGTATCAGCCTTGACTTCTGTATAGTACAAGATCAAGTGAAGGGTTTGTTTGGAAGGTTTGTAAGCATTTTCAGGCAAGAAATAATGTGTTTGTTCTTTGCTTGTACCAAAAAAAACAACCAACCAAAAAAAAAATATTGATGTTCTGCTTGATACCTGGGCTTTTTTTTTTTTGTATAAAAATAAGTTACAATAATAATGAAAATATTTTTGAAGACAATTAAAAAGGAACCCCAAATCCCCATATTTTGATAGATGAATACCAGTCTAAGCCCATTTCCTAAAACAAAACTATCTTGCTAAGAAAAACTTAATAAATGCTTCTTAAATAATTTCTCTGAATAAAAAAAAAGTAATCAAAGAATTTTATATTGCAGCTAAACTCAAAATGAAAAGATTCAAAGGATTTTTTAATGAAAGAAAAAGGGCAACCCAAAAGCTGTAAGAACCCATCAAAATAAATTATTTTATGGCATTCAAATATTATTAAAAAGTATTCAGCCTTCTAAATTTGAATCTCATAATCCTAGAATGAGATAAGATGCTGCTTCCCTTGAGCCTGCAGGAACAAAAATCTGAATGAGTATCATAGAAACTAATAAGCTTAAACCAAAAAAGTAATCAATGTAATTTTAATTCAAATTGGAAGTCTCACTGGAAATCAGAAAATATTTGCACAGATATGGCTTCTACATCTAGTTCCCTAAAAATCTGCTTATCACAAATAAGAAAAGCTTGCCAGCAAGCTGTAAATACTTTCTGAAGTGAAATCCTTTTTCCCCATTGTTACTAAAACCAATGATAGTGGACTCCAGTGTTACCGGGTTTGGACTAAACCAAAACCATTTTCAAAAACCTAAGAGACTAGCACTGCAGCTTACCGTAAAGATTAATAGTCTTACGGCATGCTGACTACAGAGGGGATTTAAAAAAAAAAAAGTTTCAAAGCTTGTAAGCTTTTCCCTAAAATCAATTCTAAATCTAAATCATTACTATGATTTAGAGGTGATCAGTTTTCAACACCAAAGAAATTTGTCTCGTCAATCTATAAATTTAGTAGTTTATAACGAAAATGTGACTGGTGTAACACTAAATTAATTGTCCAAAAACTGATTTCTACTTTTCTTTCTTCCACTGTACAGTGTCATACTAATTAATCCCAAACTCTTGTAGGACTATTCCTGTGATCAGTAGTGACCAATTAATCATGACTAACTCTCTCATTGGCTGTGACATGGGGTCCTATTATGCAGAGAACACATCTTGGGGCCTTTCCTGATCTTCCTGTCCATGATAACTGCATAACAGGTGATAATTCCAGTGTTGGCTGACTCCTGAAGTGCTCCCTCCTTAAGTAAAATGTATAACTGTGAAGTATAAGAACAAGATAAATGATATATAGAGTAAAATCTATCTTAAATGTCAAGTGTTCATACCACTGACTTATTTTGTGTACACACAAATTTGTTTAGCATATTATTGTAGTTATTGAATTACTATCTGGGTTTCAAATTTAGGTCTCATTAAAATAGGATTTTTACATGGAGAAAAGCCATACTCCATTTCCTTGAATTTTTCTTTCTGAAAAGACATTTACCTTACCCCAATGTATAGATGGAGAATAATGCAGTAAGGAAGGTTGCTAAGGGAGTTTAGGCTGATCTCCTAGCTATCACGACACCATGAGGTAGAAATAATCCAGGAAAAAAAAAAAAAAAAAAGAAGAAAAATCATTAACTGTACATGGAGAACTTATTAGAAGAGCTGCCCACAAGCACAGTTCTCTGCAAACAACCAACTGACAGAGGAAGAAGAAGGAGGAACTGGAGGAAGCTGTGCATTTACTTAATTGTAAAATTAATTATTAGGGATCTAGGGTGTTTATCAGAAGAAATCTATGGTATGTATGACTGAAATAGAGAAAACAATAAAATACAGATTAATCAGAATAACTAACTACTTACCTATAGGACAGCTGGGTTTGTTACTATGCACAATGTTCTGTTGTTTTTCTGGAGTTTCAGTTTAGGCACTGCATTTATGCTCCAAGGAGAATCTGAGTAGTCTGAGTTTCACCATACCTCAATTTTGTTAGCTTTTCTCAGGATCAGTGTGTGTTCAGCAATGCAAACATTCAGCCCTGCGGAATGCTCTGTGTCCAAAGGCCTTGATAAAATAGTTTTGTCTCATTATTTTGCCTATATTAGCATGCAGGTTTTCAATGCAGTTTTCCATTTGGAGAACCAGCATGAAATTAGGCTTTAGATATTTAATACAAGCAAGCAAGAAAATCACACTTAAAAATCTATGTAATAATGCAATATACTACAAACATAATAGAAATGTAGTTCCCATGAAAACCATTGAATAGAAATATAAGACAAGAAATCTAACAGTATATAGACAGTAATACTAAATACGTAAATAATGGTTGAGTTTTCTTTGTTAATCATTCTTTTTGAATATCAGGCTTTGAACACGTAAATTCCCAGTAATGTTGCCTGACCATTGGACATTTTATATGAAAAAGAGACTAAATTTGAGTGCTTGCCCCCTTCTGTAGTTTATTATTTACATTTTTAAAAAAGATTAGATATCTTTGCAATGCATTTCATTAGCATGTCCTCAGAGAGAAAGATTATAGTGATAAGAATGTTAAATAAGAATCTTATTGAAAAGAATGGTGTATTAAATATCAACAAATAAGTTAGAGCCATAATAGCTGTAACTCCCTAACAACTCTATGCAGTTAGACCTTTGTTTTTTTGGACAAAGTTAACAAAAGAAGTGCAACCTGATGATGTCACAGTGTAAGACCACACATTCTTTGAAATCTGAGAAAGTCTGGGGCTGCAAATTATGCAAGATACATAAATCTACTAAAATGACAATCCTGGCACTGTCTATAGTTGCAGGGCTTTATTTTCATTCTTAAAAACAAGAAGTCATTTTCCTGGCCACTGAGGAATTGTATTAAGCAAATTTACACTCCAAGTCTCTCCAAGAATTAACTTTGCCATATATTGTCTTCTGCACATTTCCTGTATGGATTGCTTGGATCTAGTGCTAAAAAAAAAGACTTAAGCAGCAACCAAGACAAAAATTAGTCCAGTTTTAATAATGAAATGGATTAGACCTCACTCACCTCATGAAAGGAAAAAGGATTTTTCATTGTGGTGGATTGTCTCTGGACGTCAGATGCTCACCAAAGCCTCTCTATGACTCCTCCTCCTCAACTGGACAGGGAAAAGGAATATACAAAAGACTCGTGGGTCAATATAAGGAGAGGGAGATAACTCAGCAATTACCATAACGGGCAAAACAGACTTGACTTGGGGAACAATTAATTTAATTTATGACCAATCAAATCAGAGTAGGGTAATGAGAAAATTTTAAAAATCTTAAAACACCTTCCCCTCCCCCTTCCCTTCTTCTTGAGCACAACTTCACTTCCAGTTTTCGCTATCTCCTCTCTCCGAGCAGGGAGAGGGATGGGGAATGTGGCTTGTGGTCAGTTCATCATACACTGTCTCTGCTGCTCCTTCCTCCATAAGGGGAGGATTCCTCACACTCCTCCCCTGCTCCAGTGTGGGGTACCTCCCACAGGACACAGTCCTCCATGAACTTTTCCAGTGTGAGTCCTTCCCATGGGCTATAGTCCTTCATGAACTGCTCCAGCGTGGGTCACCCATGGCTTCACAAGCCCTGCCAGAAAACCTGCTCCAGCAGGGGCTCCTCTCTCCACAGGGCCACAGGTCCTGCCAGGAACCTTCTTCAGTGTGGGCTTCTCACAGGGCCGCAGCCTCCTTCAGCCACGTCCACCTGCCCCAGCGTGGGGTCCTCCATGGGCTGCAAGTGAATCCCTGTTCCTTCGTGGGCCTCCATGCACTGCAGGGGGACAGCCTGCCTCACCATGGGCTGCACCACAGGCTGCAGGGGAATCTCATCTTCAGTGTCTGGAGCACCTCCTCCCCCTGCTTCTTCACTGACCTTGGTGTCTGCAGAGTTGTTTCTTTCACATATTCTCACTCCTCTTTCTGGCTGCAGTTGCCATTGCACAGGTATTTTTCACCCTTTTTAAATATGTTGTCCCAAAAGTGCTACCACCATCGCTGATAGGCTCAGCCTTGCCCAGGCAAGTACATGTTGGAGCTGGCGGGTATTTGCTTTGTCAGACACAGGGAAAGCTTCTAGCAGCGTTTCACCGAAGCTGCCCCTGCAGCTTCTCCACGACCAAAACCTTGCCACACAAACCCAGTACATTCATGACAGGGAAAACACAATTTTTTAATTTTTTTAATGTGGAACTGTGTGATATGACTGTCGGAATGCACTCAAATTTCATGCATACTGCTGTCGTTCTGTCCAGAGATAATCTGCCTTTGGGGGCACTTGTGACAGAGCCTGGCTCAAAAATTTTAATATATAAAAGAAAAAATTGGCTTCAATAAAATAAATTACCCGAAGGGTAATTGCACAGGCAGAAGTTAATTTAACAGCATTTTATTTCTGATCCTGAACCACTTCCTTACAGTAGTTCATACCAGTGTCCCATAGCAGAATTTCAAAAGAGACGCTTGCAACACAATGAACCATCTGGTAAACCCTGAAACCACTGAGAGACATTTTCAAGAATAGTTCAGGTGATGGTTTGTGAGTGTTTTGATGTAGCAGCTCAGGCCTTGAACTGAAAACAGGAGTGAATGGAGAAAAGAAGAGGGTCTCTAGAGTCTTTATGATTTCAGACCCTCCTTCCAGTAAAGTTAGTCATGTTTTTAAAACCTTTTAGTTATCCTGTTGATGCTGATCAGATTAAAAAAAAAGAAGAGTTTTCACACTGAAGTAACAGTGCATTTCCATTCGCAGTCCTTGCTTTTTATTAAAGAAGCACAGACAAGAGATGTTTATGGTTGTGGTAAAACTGGTTATTTATTTTTTAAATATCGTACTAAAAGCCACACGGGAAACAATTTACGGGTAATTAAGCTTCTGTTGTGGTTTTGTTTAGTGAGGGGGAGCCTAAGGTGGTAGCTTCTGTAGGAAACCGCTAGAAGTCGCTCCCCTTTGTTCAGTGGACTCGGCCAGGCCTAGGGCGGACCTGCTGCTGGCCAAGGCCAAACGTATTGGTAGCTGAGTGTTCCATGATAACGCCTCTGCGATAACGTATTTAAGAAAGGCAAAACGGAAAAAAAGAGAGAAGATGTGAAGCAGCTGAGCGGGGGCAGAGGCGCAGAGGGGGAGGCGCAGGCTTCATGGGCCTTGCAGGCCTCACCCTCTGGCCTCTTGCCAGGTGGCCAACTGGGCCTGACTTGGCCCAGCCTGGCTGCAAGAAGTGGAGAGGAGATGAGCTGGATGATGGGAAGAGATTCTGAGAGGCGTCTGCCAGCCTGTTGTGAAAAACTTTTCTTGTGAGAGGAACGGCTGCAGATGCCAAGGTCAGTTCAGAAGGAGGGGGAGGAGTAATGCGGCTCCTGGCCAAGGTTCCGCTGCAGCCTGTGGTGACGACCATGGTGGAGCAGGTTGTCCCCCTTCAGCCCATGGAGGTCCACGGAGGAGCAGAGATCCACTTGGAGCCCGTGAAGGACCCCACACCGGGGGAGGTGGATGCCTGAAAGCGGCTGTGGCCCGTGGAGGGCCCGCTGGAACAGCCGTTCTGTAGAGACTGAACTCCATGGAAGAGATGACCCATGCCGGAGCAGTTTCACGAAGGACTGTGGCATGTGGGGTGGGACCCCACGCTGGAGCAGGGGAGGAATGTGAGGAGTTTTTCCCACGACCATGAAGCAGCGGCGTAAAACAACGTGTGATGAACTGACTGCAACCCCTATTCCCTCTTCCCCCTGTGCTGCTCGGGGGGGGGAAGGTAGTAGAGGTAATGTTAAGCTTGGGAAGAGGGAGGGTGGAGGCAGGTTATCTTGTTCTCTGTCTTATTATCCTGCTGTTTGTAGTAAGAAATGAATAGTTTTCCCCAAGTTGAGTCTGTTTTGCCTGTGACGGTAACTTTAAGGATTTTCTCCCTGTCCTTATCGCAAACCTCGAGCCGTTTTTCCTTATATTATCTCTCCCCCTATTCTCTCAGAGGGTGGGGGAAGCGAGAGAGAGACTGCGTAGTCTGGTCCCGATCGGGGCTGAACTACGACAACTTCTTAGCAATGGAGTTGATTTTTTTAAGCTAATGTTGGGGATTGAAACGTGACCGTGGACTGAACGGAAACATGAAGTGTAAATGTACATGTAAATAAACACTAAAGCTCTCCAACTTCACAATGTAATCAGCGGGCATATTGACATTTGAGGTTACTTGTGAAAACTAATTTCCTACATTCTGTTTTGGTCACACACTTCCCAAGATGAAGTGCTGTCTACAGCCAATATAGCAAAGACAATTACATTATTATGGCTGCAGTAATCTGTACCTACGTTCAAGAAAGCCAAAAACCAAAATTACCAAGGATGTATAACAATTGTTTCAATTCTCTAAATGTCAAGGATGAAGATATTTAATGCAATCATTTTCATGTGATCACCTCACAAAAAAGGCCATATAGCTAATATCCTGTAACCCATCCAGTAACTCTGGTACAGCCAGGAGGCCAAAATTCATAAGAAGATACAAGATCTTACACACTAGTTAAAAAGATGTTGCGAGCTGGATGTACATACTTGTGAAAGTGACAACTCAATAGATCAAACTTAGATCCCTCAAGTGCCTTAAACATTACGTAGTGCAGAATTTTGTGCACCATAATTACTCTGTATACTAAACAAGGAAGCCTAAAACAGCCTAAAAGATGAAAAAGTAAGAAATGTCTCTTCCAGATCACATTATTATCCTAAGCTAAAAAGGTGGGCGTATAGGGAGAATTTGTGGATTGTGTTGTTTCATATGTATTCTTAACTGCAGATTTTTAAAGTTCATCTGGGAAGCAGAGGATCTGGTATACCCTCAGAGATGGTCATAACCCATAGTTTCTACATTTTTAATGTTACAGAAAACCATCAAGCTAAGAAATAATCTGTATATTCTTTGCTGCTGGGCAGAGGCTGGGCCACTGCATAGAGAACAGTGCAAAGTGCGTGTGTCCAGAGAGAGACAGCACTGAAGGGGAGGTTGGCCTTGTAGCCTACTAATGAGTGACACCTTTAAAAAAAAAATAATTTTCTACCTTGAACCAAGAGTCAGAGTGAGCAGCCTGCCAAGGGTCCTACCTACACAGCTAAATAAAAACAGGCCAAGAAGTGAGCTCAGGGGCTTGGTCCCTTACTGCTAAGGCTGCCAAAGTCTTGGCCACCTCTCTCCCTATTTGGGCACATGCCGTTCAGCTCCTTCCAAGACCATGTGCCAGCACATTTCCAGTTCAAACCAGGAGTCATTGCTGAGGGATGACACCATGCTAGATTTGGCTCCTGTGCTATATTTGGCTCCCTCTGTAGTCCTCCATCTCTGTCCTGGAAATCTTTGCATTTGCAACCATCCCTCAATGATCTCCACCCATGTCCCCAAATACACAGTTTGATGACTTAAAATCATTTATCTTGTATGCTGCACCTTAACTCTTATAGTATGTTTAGAGCTAGAAAGCAGGAAACAATTATTCTGTCTTCCTATCACATGTACATCATATGGGGTCCAGAGTGGGGTGGTAGGTGATGTGGATATGGCCAGTCTGCTTTGGATGGTGCTAGCTGTAGTCGATGTGGACATGGACTTAAACATTATTCATGTCACTTTTCTCTTTTATTTATCAGTACACATGTAGCAAAAGATCCCTTTTCTTCTTCTTTGCCAAGTTCTTTATTTGTTTATTCATTTGTTTCCTTTTTTTTTTTGCTCTAATAAAAATACAGCAGCACTACAGTTCACTAATCTGCAGTTTTTCATAATCATCCATTAAAAAACAGTGCATTGCACCATCAGTAGAGCAGCTGAGTAACAAACAACAGGGTCTAACTAAAAGCAGAAGGACAGAAAGAAAGTGTGTATTGCAGAGCAGCAGCTAACATCTGCCATGATGGTGAAACTCTGAGGAGAGCAATATAGAAGTTTTCAGACTATAAGAAGTTTAAATTAGTCCTTATAATTTTGGGTGGCTTGTAAAATCCCTAAAACAGTGAAAAAATACAGTGTGAATCATAGCCACAAACTGGAAAAAGACCATTGTGATTCAGATCACTTCCAGTTTGGACTTGATAAAAATGTAAGATTTTTCCCAGAACACCGACAAGAATGAAGTAAGATGCTGGAAGGAATACAAGATAATGTTACAATAGAGTGGATTAAATGAGAAGTGTGGATCGCAGCCGCAGAAGTAGATGAAAAAAAAAATGTTTAAAAAGAGAAGTTTGTGTCTGAAAGGAACAGTATGAGTGACTGATTAAGGTGGACAAAAAAAATCATTGACCTAAGCGTTGTTCAGCTGCTTAACAAAACTGTTGAACAGAAAATCAAACAAAAAATTGAAGACAAATATTATGGCTATCTGAAAAGGACCAAAGTACACATATGGCATGAAATTTTGTGAATTGTTTATATGGATTATGAAAATATTTAAGAAATAGATAATGTAGCATCCTGAGTGCAAGAGAAACCCTTAATAATTTAGTTAATCACTGCAGACTATATGAAAGCATTACAATAGTCTGACTGGAAGATATAAGAGGGCTCAGCCTTTTCATGCTTACATTTGTAAACTAATGGCCATCATATTTGACCTCTGTAAAAAACAGTAATGAGCTATATGATTTGATCCCATTTGGCTGTTAATACAAAGAGTTTATGAACTCATACTGATATAAATAACAGTTCAGTACATGGACACACTTCACAATGATGTGTAGATGTGTACCTTGGGTTACTGAGGGCAAAGAAAAGGAAGAATTTTACCATTGTTGAGTAAAGGAATTACTAATTGATGAGTGTGGTACACGAGAAGGCACTTGGTCTGAATCAGTGGTATTTATGTATTTCCTAAGAGATGATACAGTCCTTAAATTAGTAAGACAAGTGTCAAGCCTGCCTTTGAATAGAGAAGGAATAATTATAAGGAGGAAGTATTGATAAGAAAGATTAAATAAACCTAGGCTTCCTAGAAAGTTCAACTATGGCAAACAGCAACAAAATGGACATATTCCACTAAGAAAGAGCTTTTTCTAATAAGTGAAACTTGAGACATAAGGTAACCTGGGGGACGAATTCTAGATTGGATGACTGACGGGAAAACATTCCCAGCAAACCAGCTGATTTCAGGGAGAGAGAGTACTTTCATTTTAAATTTAAGGTAACAAGATCAAGGATAATTTTTCCTTCTATTTTTTGTTTTTGTCTTTGTCTCATGTAAGTGTTTAGAATTGTTTTTCTCATTTGAAGTATATTTTTATTTGCATTTCACCTTGGCTTTAATTGCATTAAGGATGATTTCAGGACAAGTTGCTAGTAAGAGATCATTCCTTGGAAGTGGATTTTCAAACAAACAAGGTATGGGAATACTTCAACAAATGCCCAACTCATAATACCGCTTCTCGGAATACTGCAAATACGTAGGTTGTGGCCCTGTCAATGATTGTATGGCAATCAAGACAAGCATCCTCTGTGGGCTGGTAATAAACACAAGGGCTCTCTGAAATGTAAAATAGCAAGAAGCACACCTGCAAAGGTTCTTAGAAATGCTGTAAAATAAGTTCGTGGTGCAAGTGGAAAAGACCTAGTCTTGTGAGAGGCCTTGCTAGTTGTGAACATTGTTGGGAACAAAAACTGAAGAGGCAATTAACTGACTTTGAAACAAGAGAAAGCCTTTACTTCTGTTTATCAGGTAAAAGTCAATACAATCTTTTCCTGTGTTAATTTCTTATTCGGAATTAAGTTTATTCTCAGAGAGGAGCATGCTATGAGATGTTTTAGGTTTTTCTTTCCTATTTTAACACAAAAGACTTTGTCATGGATGCCTGAATAAAAGCTTTCGTATTTTTAATGTCATTTGAACACTAAAGATGCTGTAAACAAAGAAGTTATCTATAAAGAAATAAATTAGTGTCCACCACAGATAACACAAATCTTTTGTGGGACTTATAAAACAGTATATATTACAACTAATTTAGCCCATAGTGTAGTATGTGTGAGGAATGGTTCTTCAGAATTTTTCCCAAAGTCTTGCCTTTAATAAATATTGATCATCTTTTTCTGCCAAATGAAAGTAATTTTAAACACAAAAAGAAAAGAGTTACTAAATTTCTCCAAAAATTTTTCTCAGTAAGATGTTTTCTTTGGTTCCGATAATAATGCATATTTAGTCATCATCTTAAATTATTTTTACTCTTAAGAATAGAGTTTAGCAGAAGTAATAGCTATTAGTTTGTCTCATTGGCTGATATATAAGAACATAAAAAGGAAAAAGAGATAAAATGTAGTATTTGTTCTTTCATTAGAAATTTTGAATGAAACTGATTCTCAATGAAAACAAAACCCAATTATTAAAAGACTGAGAGTTTCTCTTTTTCACAGTCTCAGAGTAGGAAGTTTAACAACTCAAAGTTTTTCAATAAGGAAAACCTTATTCTTCAACTCTAACTGGAAAGCTAAAAATGCATGCAAAGAATTACCATTATTTGCCATTAAAAGTCCAAATAATTTTACAAATGGTCAGATTATTAACTGAAAAATAATGCATCTTTTACTGTGTGAACAAATATATATCTACAGTAAAAAGCCTGTTTCTGAATAATGTTCAAAGGATGTTTTAATATTAAATTAGAGATACTCTTCTGGTTGAACACACCGAGTGTTACAGCACGTCATCATATTAGAGAAGGATAAGGACAATTCCAAAGATATGTGTGTTCGTTCCTTTTCTTTATGACAGCAGTATTTATAATGGAATACAGCTAGACCTTTTATTTACTAAAAAATAAAATTAACAAAATTGGATATGAAAAATAATTTATTCCAGGAATTATCAAAATAAATTAACAAAATAAGATTTTTTTTTCCCTTGGAATTTATCAAAACATTCTAAAATCAGTACCTTTGGATCATTGAATTAAACTCCTAAGTGAGCACTGACCAAGGCAGAGATGACTTTTTCAAATGAGAAATTAATTTTTTTTATTTTTTTGGTTCATCTTTCCATTTTTACTGGCTTTAAACAACAGTTTCTTTTTCCATGGGAAGTTTTCATTTTTAAGTTTGTTTTTTTTTCTGTATCTATTCCTTTCTGGTTCTTTTACAGTATTTATCAGTAAAAGATTTCCTTTCTTTGAAGCCCCCTGAATAGGGAAAATATTGCTGTTTTTAAGCTCTCCTTGTAGAAGTCTTCCTGTTCTCATAGTTCTCATTAACTTCCTCTTTAGTCTGTATAAGAGAGGTGGAACACAGTTGTTTATCGCTAGCTTGCTTGCTTCCTTGACAGTGAAGGTCGAATCTGCCTTGCATTATGATTACCACAGATTGGGCTCTCTGTCTTCTCAATATTGTTCAATTAAAGACAGAAACTTAATATTCTTTCTGCTAAAATATACTGTGTACTCACCCAGGCTTTGAGAAGAGAATTTAAGGGCTCAGGAGAAAAGAGTGAAGTTATGGGCCTACCACTTTTTCCAATCCCCCCAAATCTATTGCTGCCTCATTGCTGAATCTCTATGACACAGAAGAGCAAAGAAATAGTAACACAGAAATATTCATTTAAGAGAGATCTAATAGCATGGAAACTACATGTTTTAAAAGCACTATCAGCTTAACTTTTAAGTATTGTAACACTTAGTCTGGCATTACCTAAATTGTTTAAGAACATACATCCTCAAAGAATAACTTTGAAAATTATCTTTGTTCCTTTTTTTTCTTCCACTCTGATTTGAACTCCAGCAGTTTCCCAGTTGTTACAAGCATCAAATTCTATATTTTTATTTATTTCAAAATATACAGAGTACTGCTCTTCAGACTGGTTATGTATTGCATTACTAGTGTTTCAACATCGCAACTTGGTGTTTTCAGGTGTTTCTGCAATTTTCTGATCCTCTTTAAAATAATACTGCAGTAAGTCAGAGATCTGGAGCATCACAGATTGAAATTCTTTCATATATATCACATTTCACAAGTCAGGTATAATACTTGAGTAGACTTCCTGGCACTCTTATGAAGAAGTAAGGTTAGTCCCATTTTACATGAAGAAATGAAGCTTGAGGACACATAAAAAGAGAATGAGCAGCTGAATGGTGGTTACAGATTAAGAACTGGATGCTCATTGACCTCTTTGAACTGTGTTAGAGGAGCTATAAAAGTCCCAGCAGGAGTCAGGGAGGATTTCCCTGATCCTGCAGTTACGGCAGTCATGCCAGAGCCTGGTGAGAAGCCAGCTACAAGGTTATATTCCTGAACCAGAGAGGCATACTGAGCATACCTATAGCTGGAAGTGAGGTGCTTCTATGCAGAGAGAGCCCTGGGAAGAGCAGCAGAGCTGTGGGTGGGTACATCTCCACTGTCAGATGCAGACGATCGTACGGCAGTTCTGCTTTCACAGGATTTCCCTGATCCTGCAGTTACGGCAGTCATGCCAGAGCCTGGTGAGAAGCCAGCTACAAGGTTATATTCCTGAACCAGAGAGGCATACTGAGCATACCTATAGCTGGAAGTGAGGTGCTTCTATGCAGAGAGAGCCCTGGGAAGAGCAGCAGAGCTGTGGGTGGGTACATCTCCACTGTCAGATGCAGACGATCGTACGGCAGTTCTGCTTTCACAGGGCAGCTTTGATCTGGAAAGCAGGCTCCGCTTGCCTACCCAGAGCATGTTGCCCCTGACCAAAAGGTACATATGAAACTTGCTCATTTCAGAGCCACAGGAAGCGAGGATCCAAAGAAGAGGTAGAAAAGTGCTGAGTTTTATTAAATCCCATTGTTTGTGGATTCGGGTAAACATTATGAGAATGTCAGCTTTGTTCCTGTAAATCACAGTAGTGGCCCTCCAGTCCCTTTTTCTTGTCTAGGATTTTCAAGTAGGCTCCCTACCAGACTAAACTGAATGTCACTTCTAGCTCTTTCCAGAGAATATACCAAAGAATGAAGCAGAATAAATTAATCTTCCAGCAGTTGGCCACTTGCATCCACTAAGGTTAAAAGACTTTCAAACCTAAATTTCTGGTGTACAAAGTCTCCTTTTAACCTTCTGAACTGCCCATCACCAAGCATTTCACAGGGTGCCTCATTAGGTTGCAGAGCTGCTCAGTGCAGCCCACATAAAAAATGCTGCTCAGACTACATTAACAAATATGTAGATTTTTTTTTTCCTCCAGGAGTGGCATCTTTCCCAAGGGCTCCATTATCCAGTTCCCCTTAGCTGTGTGGAAACAATTAATTTCACTTGAGTGGCTTTTGTTTAGAAAAATGTTCAGCTGAAGATATTTTGGTTTCAAGGCTGAATTTCCTGGGTTTGATTATTGTGCAAAAACGGATCTACTGTGTTTTAAATGGAAGACATAGTCATAAAACTCTTCTGTCGATTAATTCCAAGTTGCTGTGCTGGCATCAATTGTGTATTGATCTACTGAAGAGGTTTCAATTTCCTGTAGTTTTCTCTTCTTCTCAGGCACCCTTGAGAATCCTACATGGTTTGGTAGACAAAAACATGGTCTTATTCTATTTGTGTGCCTATCTTATTCCTTTGTTAAATATTTAGTATGTGATAAGAAGAGAAGAGAGACATGGAAAAAACCACATGGAACTAGTATTCCAATAGTTTGCTGGAGAACAAAAGATTAAAGTATCAGTTAAGAGTCAAAAATCATAGACATCTAAATTCACATATATTTGCTTATGTCTTTAGTAAAAAAATTTTGGTAAAATAAAATAAGAGACTTGAGTGCATTTCATTTTTTTCACACAGAATTGCTTGAGAAGTAATGATATTACGTTATCTTCATGGTATCCCTCTGATATAGACACTCTGAACATGTGAAAACTAATACACTGATTCTGATGATCATATTTTCAATCATGTATTTAGTTTCATTTTGACCAAATCTAAAGGTGCATTGATCATCCTCAGCTCTTTTCAGTGGAAAAAAAAAAAAAAAAAAAAAAGACTCAGACTCAGCTCTTTTCAGTCGTTCCTTGAGGTGAAGGACTTGGATGTGGGTATGCTAGTGGACAAGAAGCTCAACATGAGCTGGCAATGTGCAGCCCAGAAAGCCAACCGCATCCTGGGCTGCATCAAAAGGAGCATGGCCAGCATGGCCGAGGGAGGTGATTCTCCCCCTCTACTCCACAGTCATGAGACCTCACTTGGAGTACTGTGTCCAGCATGGAGCCCCCAACATAAGAAGGATATGGACCAGTTGGAGAGGGTCCAGAGGAGGGCCACGAAGATTATGAGAGGGCTGGAGCACCTCTCCTATGAGGACAGGCTGAGAGAATTGGGGCTGTTCAGCCTGGAGAAGAGGAGGCTCCGGGGAGACCTTATAGCGGTCTTCTAGTACCTCAAGGGGGCCTACAGGAAAGATGGGGAGAAAGTCTTTAGCAGGGTCTGTTGTGATAGAAAGAGGGGTAATGGTTTTAAAATAGAAGGACGTAGATTCAGATTAGACATTAGGAAAAAATTGTTTACAATAAGGTTGGTGGAACACTGGAACTTGTTACCCAGAGAGGTGGCGGATGCCCCATCCCTCAAAACATTCAAGACCAGGTTGGACGGGGCTCTGAGCAACTTGATCTGGTTGGAGATGTCCCTGCTCCTCGCAGGGTGGTTGGACTAGATGACCTTTAAAAGTCCTTTCCAAGCCTAACTATTCTGTGATTCTATGACTGTACATAAATACTGCTTCATTACTAGAAAAAAGCCTGATCATGCTGATGTTAGCAAGAGTAGGCATCAGCAGTCTATAAAAGCAGTTGGTGAAACAGGAACAAAAGAAAGGGCAAGCTTGATTTTCTAAGATATTCATTATTAAATAACAGAAATTTAAGAAGTATAGGGCAAATGAATCAAAAGTCGAACTTACAGTCAATCCTTGCAGCTATGGAAGCACTGACAGATGTGAAACTGCAAGATTTAGTGGTTTCTACAATGTGCATGATCTGCACATATGCAGTAGCCATTTTGAGGTGTCTAGGAAAAAGATATGTCAGCTATTGCAGCGGTGTGATGGTATACTATTACTAGAAGCTGTATTTCTGCAATCTCTGGCAAATATTAGAAATTGCTTGGACATATGTTGGTGCATTTTCCTCATATAGACTGTTATAGTAGAGAACTGGCACTGTGACATCAAAGAATAAGCCAGGGATTCCAGTCCCTTAATACTGAGAGGGTCTTACTATTTGGAGTAGAAATCCTGGGCCTGGTACCATCATCCTGTGATAATCAGGAAAATTTGAAATTACACATCGTGTAAGTTAAGAAAACAACAAAGTATTACCCATCCTTCTGTCTTCCACATAAATATCACCGGTGGGTCTTGCCTTGAAATTACAGAGACTAGTTTCAAGGACTGTGTTGCTTTATGGGATGGTTTTTCTGTAAGTGAAAATTGCTGTCTGTGTATCAGCTCAAATAGAAAGTAATTAAACTGTCTCTAGATACTTGTCTGACCTTCAGCTTTTCTAAAAGTATATGCTGAAAATCAAATTAGCTGAGAAACTTTATAGAAGTTGACTGATGCCATTGCTACCTATATTGACAATGCCAATGTTGAAAGACGTTTCTAAAAAGCTTTCTACTCCTGAATGGCTAATAGTGTAACGTCAGCACTACTTAAATCAGTTAGATTTGCTAAACCCTGAGAAGAGTAGATACTTGAGAAGTTAGTGCACTTTATTTCTTGTCACTTCTAGATGTACCTGATTGAGATTGATATTCCTATTTGATGTAGCTGAAGATGCTCAAACAATGACCAGATTTGTTTAGGTGTCCGGTGTGTATGACGCAACCCCCTTTTACGGGTCCATGAAGTCAGCTATCTGTAGCAATGCCAATGGAGAGCTAAGGGCCTGATCTCCTTGACTATCTAATTGCCTAAATTCTGAATTTCATGATAGCTCCAGGACATTCTTGTCTCAAGTATCAAGTCATCAAAAATGAACAAGAGAGGGAGGAGGAGCTGTTCAGGCAAGTGCCAGCTCGAACACATAGATCTGTGTAGCTCAGGACGGCATCTTGCAAAGATGCTGGTGGCAGCTTAGCTGCCTCAGCCTGTGAGCTAGGCTCATCAGGGCTCAGTGCTACGCAGGCAGCCTGTGTTGTTTCTGATTCTCTGCAAGGTTTAGTCAGCAGTAGCTCACATCTCTGCTGTGATACCAAAATACCCTAAGAGTGTCTAAATTCATTGTTGTCTCTGCCTTGAAAAGATTTCCTGAGGGTAAAATCTGGGACAATCAGTCTGTGCCTAGCAGTTTGTTTTGTTCAGGGGATATGTTTGACTACCTACAGGACTCTCAGATTTTCAGCAAGTAGAAAATAAGCCAGCAGTCTCCAACAGATGCCATGAGTATACCGGGTAAGCATCTTCCAGCAGCTTTTCTAAAAGAGCCCATAATTTTAGGCCTGATAGAGAGCCAGGAGAGAACAATTCTATTTAAAACTCACAGACCACAAGTTACTTAATGTCTAGCACTTCTGCAGAGCACCCTGAGACCCATGAGAGTGCCTTGAGTGAAAATGGTGATATCCTATGGACTCAGTCATAAGCATGCACAAACTCTGCAGTGACTTCAGTGGGAGAGATGTCACTTTTACCTTCTATCTGGCAGTAACGTGGTGTACATACACCTAGGAAAAAAAAAAAAAAAACAAAGTTAGGTATGCCGAGTATTGCAGTTTCTCAGTATGATCACACAGATTTCTGGGATGTCAGATGCAAAGAAAACCAGAAGATTACACTGAAAATTAAGATAGTGCCAGGAGCACTAATTCTCAATTCCTTTGAGAGAGATGCTCTGATATGTGTTGAATATAGCGTGTAATAAGTCATCCCATAGAAATCTATCAATGAATTCATTATCATAATGTTACGTAACAATATTTAAATATTTAAAATAATAATTTAATATTTAAATATTTTACTTTATACATCTTTTAGGGATTTGTGGCTCTGTGGTGCAAGGCTAAGGCAAAAAAGACAAATGGTAAGAATTTTATCTGAAGTTCATAACAAAGTCTGTGATTTTGCTATTAGTACTGCTATGTAAATTTTTGTTTTTAAATGAAAGTCTGTTCATGTAGTTTTTCAATCCATTAAGAAAAATATTTCATATTGACTGCTTATATGAAGTAAATAGTATACAAAAAGCTAGAGATTGAAAAAAAATTTAAATGGAATTATTTATTATTCTGTTTACAGTCTGAGAACAAATATAGTGAAAAATATTATTTTAATTTAACAGAGTTGCTAGAAGCCCTATCCTCAAAATATTGTATTTATTAGCAACATCTGCTGTTAACTTCTTCAGGCTACAGTAGTAGTAACATATCTGTCATCTACCTCAAAGAAACATTCTGATGATTAATCATTTTGTTATAGATTTCAAACAGCAGCCTACCGTTATCTTCTGAAATTTATATTTAGGTATTCCCCAGTTTTCAGCTCCTGATAACATTATTCAATCTGTTATTTAAAAAAAAAAATAAAGTTTTTCTTAAAATAGTTTTGCTATTTGAAAAGCTCTATGAGGCTGCAAACACTGTGGGTTGTAAGTGCTTGAAGAGATTTATATTTGTTATTAATGGTTTTCTCTCGTGGGAAGAAGAGTAGATATCCATATTACTTCAGGATGTGCAGAAATACACATTTTTACTGTAAGCACAAGGAAAATCAGAGGTATGCATTTTTGCTTTACTAATTGTTAATATGGCTATGTGAAAAAGGTGTTTCCAATCTAATGAATGAATATTTAGCTTCAGAATAGACTGTTAGATTTTCCATTAATCCAGATTTCAACACTTCTCTTCGTTATAGCATCAGAGTATGTCTATAACGGTAAAAGAAGGTAAACTCACTTACATTTCAGTCAAAAAGTGTATTTCCATAAAGAAGACTAAAACACTAAAATATAGCTTGCCATGATTACTCTTTTCAGGCATATTTCCACCTTCATTCATTTTTTGACATGTTAGTCCAACACTCCTTGGAAGAATTAACACTAAAAGAAACATCATAGTTGCATGCCATCAAACCAAAGTCACTCAACACAGATGACTCAGACTACTTAGGCAAAAAGTGTGAAATGTATTGCCATGAAAATTCATTTCTGTGAAGAACATTATGCAAAAAAACATTTCTATGCCCTCTACTATGGATTTTACTTTGAATATGGTAATTGGGATTTACAAATGCAAAAATTTCAAAGTCAATTCCACCATGTACACATGATGTGTCTAGGGCATGGACATGGCTATAGCATTTTTCTTCCTAAAGATCTTTTCAATTTTTGCCACTTTTATCACTCTGCATTGCTGTGCAGAGTGGTAACGCATAGTGTTTTGCTATATCATATATTTTAATATATTTTTCTATATTATATAGAAAGATCTGTTACAAGGCAGAACTAAAATAGATACTAAGAATCTATTTTGCATCTATGAGAATGAAAAAATTTGCAGACGGTATTAGCTACATTTTCTTCATTGTTTTTCATCCCTTAGATATAAAATCTTGTTTGATTAAATAACTGCAAAGGTAGCTTTCTGACTTTATCTTCAATATTCACCAGTGATAATTGCTGCTGCACTATCAACTGTAAAATGTAATCAGAACCATACTTTTTTGGTGACACTCAGTAAAGGAGGAAAGACAGTCTTATGCTGAATAGTGTGACAACATCATCAGTTAAACAATGATGCCTTCTCCTGAGGAATACTTGTGTTTGTGCTTCTTACAATAAGATTTCCTATACAGATAAAAATATTTTAGCACGCAACCTGTATAGCTTGCTTATCGCTGTTGATGGACCAGGTAGTTGTGCTCTTAATGAAGGTGACAGAACTAAAATTCGGTTACACATTTATTTGTTTGCATTCATTCCTTCCCAGCAGGTAGGGGAGTACAATAAGAAGTGACAGGTTTTTATCTGTGCTGAGGGAATCTGCATGGCCAAGGGTTAGAGGCTGTGTAAATAACACAGGGTCAGGCACCATACTGACTAGATGAACATCAAAAAACAAACTAAAGATAGCCCCTTGAGAAACACACAGGTATGGAGAAAAGAGAATGCAAGGAAATAATGAGGCAATATTAAGTCAACACAAAAGGCAACAGTGACAGAAAAGAGCTCCTATGTCTTGCCACATTTCTGAACAATAGCTGTAGGCTACATCTACTAATCCTTTAATAGCAGCAGAGAAATGCTTGATTTAACTTTTGTTAAATCAATTTTTGTGGTATTTTTTTTTTTTTACCACAGGAAAAACTATGAATGCAGTGCTAAATGCTGCTAATGAGACTGACAAATCTGTCCAAGATGGTGCTACTTCTGGCAAATGCTCATATGTTCGGGATGTTTTACAAGACACGTGTGACATCTTCAATAAGCTGAGAAAAGGCTTAATCATATAGTGCTCATAGTTCAGTGCTGCCATGGGTAACTTCCTGAGATCATTTCACCAGGCTTTATTTGGAAGGAGGTTAAACCAGTTAATTAAGCTCATCTTCTCCTTCTGCCTCCTGTCCCTTCAACAGTCCCAAGTCTCTGCCTAAATCATGCTGGTTTTTAGGACACTCTGTAAACCGGATCACTAAAACTGTGATTATTTTTAAAGCTTTCAGGGATCTGGTAATGAAGTGACCTCAGAATCACTTGCAAAGGAAGAAATGAAAGAGCATGGTAATACAGAATGGTAAAAATGGCAGAAATTGAATATGTATTTAGGAATAAAAAGTATATAGCTGTGCCCTGAATATTGCCTCAGCTTCTCAGGTGTGCTTGTCTCCTGCAGTGCATTCCACATTGCCAGCACAATCAATCCCTTTGTTTGAAAGTGAGTGGAGGGATGCTTACCAAACTGCATCTGACAGAGACTTTCAACTTTCTCTTCACTACTTTTAGTAGTATTCAGAGTAATCCTTTTAATTAGTGTCTAAGGGTGAAACAGTGGTGCAGTTTTGTTGGAGTTTATTTGTTGTTTCTTTGTACCCATTTTTAAAAAGTGAAGTAACGTCTAAACACCACATATACCTTTGGAGTTTATTTTTTTTTCTGAAAGATTTAGCAAATAACAAACTTTTTATGTACTTAATATATTACAAAGAAAAGTCATTATGATTGCAGTATAGTCTTCCTAAAGAAAAGTCTGTGTAAAATCAATGGAGAGAACAGATATCTCTAAGAAGGTGGTTCAGTTCACCTGTGGTAGATGTCTATTTATCTTCAATCTAGTGTTTGGAGAATAAAAAAAGATATTTTAAATGCCTGCATTCACTGACAATCTGCATTATCTAAAGGAGTATTTTTATTTTTAAAATGATGGTAACAATAGATTTCCATCTGTGTTTGCATAAAAGACTAGTGTTTACCCTCTGAGGAAATGGGAAGACCATAGCATAAGCTTTTTCCAGTTCAAACATGCATCTAATAACACCAGCAAAGCAAAGACCTCTCTTCCAGCAGAAGTCTGCAGAGAGATTTACCCCTCCTCCAGTTAAAGTCAGGTCACTGTTGGGCTAGGAATGAAAGAATCATGAGGCATCTCAGAGAGCTTGACTCTCACCCGTAGCAGAGGATCTTCACCTGATCCTGGCAGTGCTTCTGCACTTTGTGTTAGGCTGTCACTGAAACAGCCTGGCACTGAGGATCAGAAGCTCCCCTGTACTTCCCAGGTGGCTGCTATTACAAGCAGGCTGAAGTTAATCCCCTTCTTGCTTGGTCACCTCTGAACTGATGATGGCCCAGCTGTCTGGGTTTGAAGAAGCAAGTCAGGATATACTTTGATGCATTGAGTTTGTGTGCCTGACAGTTGTGGTGCCCTCCTGGGATATGTCCAACCCAGGTCATCTGTCAGTGCATAGTTGTTTAGAGCATATTACAGTTGATATAGTGTAGTCCAGATATTAGAGCAAAGTCTCAGTCATGATCTCAGACTTTACTGCAAACTAGGCAGAGAGCACCCCCTATTCTTACTTTTTTTTTTTTTTTTTTTTTTTGCATGCTTTTATACCCATAGTTCATCTAACCACCACCAGGTGTTCCTTATTGTCTTCCCACCACCAGGTGTCCTCAATTTTGCTTCTCTTAGAAAGTCCCTTATTTTTCAATCCCAGGGCTTCTGATATTCATTGCCCCCAACGATCGTTGGTCTCCCATGCAAGTACCAGGGGCTCCAGCTAGTTAGCTCTCTTCCACAGCGTTAAATCAAAAGCTTCTTGAGTAGCAGTGGAGTGCTGGGTAGGAAACCTGTCCTATGGCTACAACAGGTATTTCAGCACAGGACCAGGCGTCTTGGGACATTGCAGACAAATCAGGGAGACATTTAGCAAATTTAGGAACCTACAGAATAGACAGTACTAGAGAGTGGGCAATCTGAATTTCAGTATTAGACTTGAGGGTTTTTTCACTATTTAATTCCAAGTTTGTGGTACATCTTTTTCCTTGTAGACACCTCTTTTTTTTTTTTTTTTTCCTTTTCTCTTACATAAAATAAAGAGAATGATACTGACCTCTTTTTTTTCTTAAATACTTCAGAAACTCACTGAAGAAAAATGCTATTAAAAATACATGTAGTAATGACACTTGAGGTTACTTTTACACTAGTTAATGTGCTTGAGATCAAATATATATTAATCATTGAAGTGAAAACATCTAAAGGCTTGTACACTCAGGCAGATATATTATACATGCTATGACTTCTTATCTGTTGTGCATTGATTTATGGCATCTGAAATGAACCAAAATGGAGAACTTAGGAAGTATCTTGTGTAAAAAAAAAGATGATAAAAAGAAAAAGACACAATGTGCCGCACAATAGAATTAGAAAAAAAAAAAAAAAGAAAACTGATTTGCATCAATGCAAAGTAAACTTTGCAAGGGTTTCTACTAGGGATACTTATCCAAATTTCATCTATGTTGTCTGAAAAAAATCTACATAACATGCAAATATTCTTTTTCCTCATCAGTTTGCATTAATATGGCATAGTTTCAAACAAGTTCACCCTTAAGCAATACCCTCCTCTCTCAGCTCTATACATTTCTTCCAGTATAACCAAATGGAAGTCATACTTCTGCGAAAGAAAAATATCATGCGTGAAACAAAGCATTGTAAGAAAACAAGACGAAGCTATGCATAAATTAAGTTAATATGAATGATTTCATTTTTGGCAAAAATCTCTCACTTATCAAGATTTTGCAGCATATTCATTGGAAAAGGAAACTCTCTGTCTCCCCAGTTGCTTCTCTCTTTTCCTACACTTTCAAAAATAACCAGCCAAAGACATCAAACCAGGAAGGATAAAGATTTTCTTCCCAGAGGTGGTGTCATCACCATCATCCAGCTAGATTTAGGCAGCCTGGCTTATTCAGAAGGCATGTTCAGTCTGCAGCTACAACAACCTGTGATACTCATTAAGACATTATTTGTTGTTTGCTACGATGAACTATGTATGAATATTTTCATGGAAGGGAGATTACGTTATATGGTCTAGCCATGCACTGTAATTAAGCAGACCAGACCTCATGCACTCCTGGCTTCCAATTTGCGTGGGTGAAACACAACACTGACTGGATTTCCCAGTTTCCCAGAAACTCACTATTTACCATACAGCATTTCTGCTTCTTCAGATGTGCAGTTCCTGATCTCACTACTTCCAGCTGAAATTTATGCCTTGAATAACATTTCCAGTGCTGTGCCATTCTGCCACTGTTTTTACTCCTTAAAGATGGAGCTTTCTGTATGGTTGTCTGTGATGGGTGACTTATGTCAGAAGTAGAAGCACAGAATAACAGTTAATTCAGGCAGAAAGGGACCTTGGGACATCTCCAGGCCAACTCCTTACCCAAAGGAGAGCCAGTTCTGGGGTCAGACCAGGCTGCTCATAGCTTGCTTCAGGGCTTGAATCCCTCCAAGGACAGAGATGACACAGCCTCTTGGGGAAACATTGATGACTCCTCATAGCCTATAGGAGTATGTTAAATACCTTCAAATCTGTCTCTTCTCCAGGCTGAACCAGTCCAACTCCCCCAGCCTCTCCTCAAGGGGCCCCCCCAAGCTCCGTCCGTTTTGTCCCTGTTTTTGCTGTGTGGGAGCCCAAAACTGGACAGTGTCTATATGTGGTCTGATGAGTACCACATGGGTGGGGACAATCCCTTCCCTCGGTTTGTGGGTTGTGCCTTTCTTCATGCAGCCCAGGAGGTTGCTGGCTGCCTTTGCTGCCAGGGCACACCATGGGCTCACATTCAGCTCGCTGCCCAGTGCTACCCCGAGGCCTTTCCCACGGAGCTACTTCCCAGCCCCTCTGTAGTCAGCCTGTCCCATTGCAGGACTCTGCCCTCCCTGGGGCAGCACTGAGCGTTGGCACTTGCTGACTTTCAAGGGGTTCCCATCAGCCTGTTCCTGCAGATCCCCCTGGCCCTGCCCTGAGGCATGCTGAGTTGCATGGTGACAGATTGTTATTGTGAAGAAGACTGTGGAAATGTAATCATACATATAAGAATTCCCAGACTGATCTTCAGAATTAATTCCAAAAGCAAAAGCTTATGAATAAACATTAGGAGCAGCCACAATGCAGTCAAACTCCTTGCCATAATAGTCTTATTGTAAAGGGCACTGAGGAATACATAGAATAGCTGTGGATAGGCTCAAAAAACTTGAAATAATTGCAAGGTTAGAGACTAGCATACTCTCCCATCACTTCCAGAGATCTGATTAAACAACCTCTTAAAGAGGAAAAAAGGAAGGGAAAAAAAAAAAGTCTGATGTTATACTCTATTTATTTTAAAGAAAATTACTTTGGCTTCCCACAGGAAGAAAATAATTAAGGAAACAAAAGAAAAAAATTATCTGAAGATAGGTGGCATTTTTTTTTACATGTGTAAAGAATAGCAACAGAGACTTTAATCTTTTTTGCCCCTTGTGGCATGTGCTTTGAAGGAGAAAGAGAAAGAAAGATGCTTAAGTGATGGCACCCAGCAAAGGAGCTGTGATCTTTCACTCTCACCCCCAAAGATACCCACGAAATATTTGATTTACTCAAACATGATGTTGATAACTACAGATCTCTGAGCGGTAGAAGGAAAAAAAAATGTCCACGAAGGCTGCCTAGTTTGAAGATTTTGCCAAAATTGAAGCTGTTAATCAATGGAGTTGTTAATTAAACAAAATATACATACAGATCTAGAAAAACAAGTTAAGGGCAGAAAGGTGAAATTCTGGAGCTCTACATGCAAATGTGACAATGAAGGCAAAGAAAGAGTGAGATTGTCGTGGTTTTGTTTAGTGAGGGGGGGCCTAGGGTGGTAGCTTCTGTAGGAAACTGCTAGAAGTCGCTCCCCTTTGTTCAGGGGACTTGGCCAGGCCTAGGGCGGACCCACTGCTGGCCAAGGCCGAGCCGATTGGTAGCAGAATGTCTCGTGATAACGCCTCTGCGATAACGTATTTAAGAATGGGAAAACAGAAAAAAAAAGGAGAGAAGAGAAGATGTGAAGAAGCTGAGCAGGGGTAGAGGCGCAGAGGGGGAGGCGCAGGCC
The DNA here is from genome assembly GCF_036417535.1 of Chlamydotis macqueenii. Lineage (NCBI taxonomy): Eukaryota > Metazoa > Chordata > Aves > Otidiformes > Otididae > Chlamydotis > Chlamydotis macqueenii. The sequence goes on from NC_141556.1 coordinate 138,852,047, forward strand.
TCATGGGCCTTGCAGGCCTCACCCTCTGGCCTCTCACCAGGCAGCCGACTGGGCCCGACTCGGTCCAGCCCGGCTGCAAGAAGTGGAGAGGAGATGAGAAGTGAATAAGATGTAAAAAAGATCCTGAGAGACATCTACCAGCCTGTTGTGAGGAACGGCTGCAGACGCCAAGGTCAGTTCAGAAGGAGGGGGAGGAATAATGCAGCTCCTGGCCAAGATTCCCCTGCAGCCTGTGGTGACGACCATGGTGGAGCAGGTTGTCCCCCTGCAGCCCATGGAGGTCCACGGAGGAGCAGAGATCCACTTGGAGCCCGTGAAGGACCCCATGCCGGGGGAGGTGGATGCCTGAAGGCAGCTGTGGCCCGTGGAGGGCCCGCTGGGGCAGCTGTTCTGGAGAGACTGCACCCGTGGAAGAGATGACCCATGCCGGAGCAGTTTCACGAAGGACTGTGGCCCGTGGGAGGGACCCCACAATGGAGCAGGGGAGGAATGTGAGGAGTTCTTCCCCCGACCATGAAGCAGCGGCGTAAAACAACATGTGATGAACTGACTGCAACCCCCATTCCCTCTTCCCCCCTATGCCGCTCAGGAGGGGAAGGTAGTAGAGATAATGTTAAGCTTGGGAAGAGGGAGGGGTGGGGGGAGGCTATCTTGTTCTCTGTCTCATTATCCTGCTGTTTGTAGTAATAAATGAATAGTTTTCCCCAAGTCGAGTCTGTTTTGCCCATGATGGTAACTTTAAGGATTTCTCCCTGTCCTTATCTCAAACCTTGAGCCGTTTTTCCTTATATTTTCTCTCCCTATTCTCTCGGAGTGTGGGGGGAGTGAGAGAGAGACTGCGTAGTCTGGTCCGATCGGGGCTGAACTACGACAGAGATAAACATTTTTTTTATTATTATTCATAACCTTTAATTTGAAGTGTTTCATTTCAGTTTTGACCTTTTAAATATTGTTTATCATGTATTTTGTTTTTTGAGTAACTAAGTAATGCATTAAGTAATTTACTGAATGTTTTTACAAGTAATTCCTTCTCTGTGGTTTAATTGCTGTGTAATATACACAAGAATTTTTATAGAAAACTAGATAAAGTTGGCTGACTTATATTTAAAATATATTTAAATGAAGAGTCAATAGAATGTTTGAAGCTCAGCCCTTATGTGTGCAGTCATCCTCATTTCTAAAATATTCAGATGCAGGAAGATCAGATGAGCATCCATATGTTACAGAAAATTTACACTGAAATAACCTGCAGGGAAGGATTATGGCAGTTTTATAGGGGCTTATCTCTTTAGTAATTTTAAATAGTTTTACATGGCTTGACTTATAACTATGAATTACTGTAGCTCTGTGGGCTAAGAAAAGCACTAGACGTATCACACAGTTGATTTTTATGTTCAAACATTTATAATGTCAGATTTGATGGAAAGAGTGTAGAGTAGTGTGGAAAGGAGGTGTTTCTATGGGTGTCCTTACACCTAAAGAAAAAATGTAATTTAAATATACACTCAAATAACAGGATATTTAGAGAAGCAAACAGCTTGCATCAACAACACCATTTCACGAACAACAAAAAAAAAGGGTGCTACAAATTGATACATTTGTATTCTGTTTTGCTATTTTCCCAACTACGAGCAGTGGATGAGAACTGTATAAATCAAAGGCTGTTATTACAGCAATTATATATTATGTTACTATACATTATCAGGAGATAATGCAATAGCATTTTTGTGGATCACAACAAGTCATAATTCCTGGCAACTGTAACATGTCCACAAAATTTCACAGTTATGGGATGCCACTGAATAAAATGAAATGCAACTGTGCTGTCATAACTACTTCAGTTGAAAAAGGAAGTAACGATTTTTTTAGTAGATTAACAATTTGAAAAAAGTCCACTGCTATCAAAGTTATTTGAATATCAGATATATTCTTACAAAAGACAGATGGGGGTAAACCATTTTAAAGAGAAGATTACATTAAAAGAAAAGTAGCATATGAGTGTATATATACACTGCTTCTGGGGCCTGTTATTGAAGAAACTGTGCTAGTTCGTAACGTGGCATATTGACTTAAACCAGCCATAAATTTGCATTTACCTTATTATTTTCAGGCTTTATCTGCACTAGCTGAGGTCAAGACATGCTGAAGATGAAGGAGTAGAGCAAATAGTCTAAAAGCTTTGTAGTCACTGCAGCTAAATCCAGCAGAGACTGTAAGGCACAGCTCTGGGAAGAGTGGAGGCAAGGCAAGAAGAGGAAGACACTGGCAAGCCAGATGGGAACCTCCAGATTCAACCATAAAAGCACTGGTGGCACAACAGTGAGGTCTCTTAGGTTAAATGTTGCCTGAAAGGAGTTTGGGACCACAAGCAAGAGAATTTTCTCCTTTATTCAGCAAGCTGAGAGTTTGACCATTCTTTAGCTGTTTCTCTTTTGGGGGAAACTGCTTTACAGAATTCCAACTTTTGGTTTAATTGCTTAGGTCAAATAAGAATAACAGCTTAGACTGCAATGTAATCTGTGTTAACTTCATATCCTGTACAGAAAGCCAATTCACCCCAGATTTCACTGAAGACAGTTATGTTTATTGTTTATAGTCCACTGTGGAAAATTTAATAGGAAGATCTTGATTAATCTTCTTAAATCATCTTGATGGGAAGAGTTATATGTATGGGTAGCATCCTTGACAAATGGACATTGTCAAGAAAGGATGTTCTCCAGTCTTAAATAACTTCAGATCATACTAGACAAGATGCTGGAGCTAGAAAGGAGAGAAAGAGGTACCATCTACATAAGCACAGAAGGCAAAATCATCCACTTCTTAGATTAGTATGCCAGTTCAAATAATCTGAATGTAAGTGTTGCACAGGGACAAAAACCACTGAGCTCAGATTTTATACCTTACTTAAGAAGACTTTAGTCCATCAAGTACCAAAGTTACTGATGCAATGCAGACTGTCATGTCTTCAGACTTCTGAACAGTTGCACAACTCTCATAATCAAGTGAGACCTTGGTCTAGCCTGATTATGATCTCTTATTCATAATATAGAATGAACTGGATCATATAATTGTTCTGAGATTATAAGCATGAAAGGAGCATAACTTTTTCTACTTTTCCATGTTTCTCATCAATTTTATGGGCTTCTGTTTTGCTGTCTTTTGTTCATTTTCTTCCCCATAGGCTAATAATTTTTAAAATACAGCATTTTGGATTACAGTATTTTATCTCATCAGCTGACAATTTATTCCAAACTTAGATTTATTTGGTTATCAGTGCGCAATGTTTGCTTTTTTTTTTTATTTTTGGTATCCTTCTGTGGAACTAAGTCTGGAAAAACTTACTTGTCTCTAGGTAGCTAATGATATAGCATTCTTAATGATCGTTTCATTTTTCATCACAGTGTCATATCATGAGGTTATATTAAATCAATAGTCAACTTGTTCAATCTCAATGTGTTTGATTACTGCAAGTCATCTTCATTGGGGGCCCAACTTAAATGCCTCTGTGCAAACACACGTAGCATGGGGAATAAACAGGAGAAGTTAGAGACATGCGCACGCCTGCAACTCTATTATATTATTGGCATCACGGAGACATGGTGGGATGGCTCCTATGACTGCAGTGTTGGAATGGAACAATCCAGGTTCTTTAGGAAGGACAGACAGGGGAAACGAGAAGGGAGTGTTGCCCTCTATGTCAATGATCATCTGGAGTGCATGGAGCTCTGTCTGGGTATGGATGAGGAGCCAACCAAGAGCAATATAGGTCAGGATTAAAGAAAGGGCAGGGACAGGTGATATTATAGTGAGGATCTGATACAGGGCACCCCACTAGGAATATCGACCGGATGAGGCCCTCTACAGACGGAGAGGATACCCTCACAGTCACTAGCCCTGGTCAGCATGGAGGACTTCACCCCAATATCTGTTGGAGGGACAACACAGCAGGAGATTCCTGGAGTACATTGACAATAACTTCCTTCTCCAAGTGACAGGAGCCAATACGGAGAGGTGCTATGCTGGACCTTGTTCTTACCAACAGGGAGGGGCTGGTGGGGAACATAGAACTCAAGGGCAGCCTTGGCTGCAGTGACCATGAAATGGTGGAGTTCAAGATCCTTAAGGCAGAAAGGAGGGCATGCAGCAAGCTCACTACTCTGGACTTCAGGAGAACAGACTTTGGCCTGTTCAGGGATCCACTTGGCAGAGTACCATGGGATAAAGCCCTGGAGCGAAGATCGTGTTCTCCAAGCTCAGGAGCAATGCATCTCAGCAAAGTAGCCAGGCAAAAATGCTGGGAGGTCTTCCTGGATGAACAAGGAGCTCCTCGACAAACTCAAACACTAACAGGAAGCCTACAGAGAGTGAAGGCAAGGCTGAGAGGAATACAGAGAAATTATCCAAGCAGCTAAGGATCAGGTTAGGAAAGCTAAAGCCCTGATAGAAGTAAATCTGTCCAGGGACATCAAGGGCAACAAGAAAAGCTATAGGTTTGTTGGGGATAAAAGGAAGACTAGGGAAAATGTGGGCCCTCTCTGGAAGGAAACAGGAGACCTGGTTACTCAGAACATGGAGAAGACTGAGGCAGTCAGTGACTTTTTTTCCTCAGTCTTCACCAGCGAGGGCACTAGTCATGCTGCCCAAGTCACAGAAGGCAAAGGTAGAGACTGGGAGAATGAAGAACCACCTGCTGTAGGAGAGAGTTTGAGACCATCTAAGGAATCTGAAAGTGCACAAGACCATAGAACCTGATGATGTGCATCAACGGGACCTGAGGCAACTGATTGATGAAATTGCCAAGCCACTATCCATCATATTTGAGAAGTCGTGGCAGTCTGGTGAGGTTCCCACTGACTGGGAAAGGGGAAACGTAAGCCCCATTTTTAAAAAGGGAAACAAGGAAAACCTGGGGAACTACAGGCTGGTCAGTCTCACCTCTGTGCCTGGCAAGATCGTGGAGCAGATTCTCCTGGAAACCATGCTAAGGCACATGGGAAGTAAGGAGGTGATTGGTGACAGCCAACACAGCTTCACTAAGGGCAAATCGTGCCTTCTACAATAGGATTACAGTGTTTGTGGATAAGGGAAGAGCAACTGATGTCATCTACCTGGACTTGTGCATTTGACACTGCCTTGTATGATATCCTTGTCTGTAAACTGGAGAGATATGAATATGATATGATATCCACTCAGTGGATAAGGAACTGGTTGGATGGCCACACTCAAAGTGTTGTGATCAATGGCTCAATGTCCAAGTGGAAACTGGTGATGAGTAGCTTTCCTCAGGGGTCAATACTGGGACCTGTGCTGTATAAACATCTTTATCAGCAACATGAATAGTGGGAAGTTCATGCAAGGCCAAGTGCAAGTTCCTGCACATGGATCAGGGCAATGCCAGGCACAAATGCAGGCTGAGCGTAGAATAGATTGACAGCAGCCCTGAGGAGAAGGACTTGGGGATGCTGGTTGATGAGAAGCTCAACATGAGTCAGCAATGTGTGCTTGCAGCTTAGAAAGCCAACCACATCCTAAGCTGCATGAAATAAAGCGTGATCAGCAGGTAGAGGAAGGTGATTCTGCCCCTCTGTTCTGCTCTTGTGAGACACCATCTGGAGTACTGTGTGCAGCTCTGAAGCCCCCAACATAAGAAGGACATGAACCTGTTAGAATCACTCCAAAGGAGGGCCACAAAGATGATAAGAAGGCTGGAGCACCTGTCCTGTGAAGAAAGGCTGAGAGAGTTGGAGCTGTTCAGCCTGGAGAAGAGGAGGCTCCGGGAAGACTTTATAGCAGCCTTCCAGTACCCAGAGGGGGCCTATAAGAAGCTATAGAGGGCCTTTTGACAACATGTAGTGATAGGACAGGGGGCAATGGTTTTAAACTGAAAGAGAGTAGATTTAGATTAGATATAAGGAATAAATTATTTGCTATGAGGGTGGTGACGCACTGGAAAAGGTTGCCCAGAGAAGCTGTGAATGTCCCATCCCTGAAGTGTTCAATGCCAGGTCAGATGGGACTCTAAGTGGCCTATTCTAAGGTATCCCTACCCAGGGCAGAGAAGTTGGAACTAGATGACCTTTAAGGTACTGTCCAACACCAACCATTCTATGATTCTATTAATGTATTACAGTCTTTCTAGCAAACAACATAGTGTGGAAATACTTAAAGGCAACAAACTTTTATTGTAGGAAATTAGAAATAAAATCCAAAAGTGTGAGGTCTTTGAATCTGCTTAGATTCAACTTTTGGAGAGTATCATGCTTTGCTGACACCAGTAGCTTCACTGTAGCTTTTAAGCATAATTGGAGCATAAATCACATGAACAACAAAAAAAATTGCTGTATTTTTAATCATCACATAATATTAGGCAACAGAAAATATAATCATTTACATGCAAGTAGCTTTGAATCTGTACTGATTCTAAAGATGTAATAGACTGCACTTATTAAGGTCATATTTCTTAGAGACATTATACTTGAATGTAGGCTGTATAAGCTGCTTATTTCCATGTATGCCTTCCTGACAGCTATCTTGTCTTCACTCGTATTATTTCTTCACTTTTCTCATTTTTTCCCTATCTTTCATTAGTCTGTATGTGTCAATGTCTATTAACACAAATGAGCTGTGGCCTCAAAACCTCAGGGATCTATGTCACTTGAAATAAATCGCTTACCTTGACAGAACATTTAGGTTACTGAATAAGCTTGTAGATTATTATCTTTGCTACTTTTTAAAAAAAATTTTTCCCCCTGTTTTTGTCTTTTTACTGCTGGAGTTCATTCATTTGAATTTCTCAGTATGGGAAAATTTTGAGTACTGCTGCTGACTATTATTGTAAAAATCCAGAAGGTGAAATATTTTCAGGTCAAAGTACATCCAGTAATTTTTTCCTAATACCACTGATGGTATGTCACTGATAAATCGTGATAAATCGTAACAGATATGCTAATGGAACCAATACTGGCTCCAATCCTATTTAACATTATCATTAATGATTTTGTTGGTTTTGTTTGGGGGGAGGGGTAGAGAAAGCTGCTAGAAGTTTCCCCTTTGTCAGGTGGACTCAGCTGGGCCTACGGCGGACCCGCTGCTGGCCAGGGCCAAGGCAATTTGTGACGGGATGTTCCCTGATAACGCCTCTGCGATAATGTATTTAAGAACAGGAAAGAAAATAAAAAAAAAAAGAAGAAGAAAATGTGAAGAAGTAGAAGCGGGGAGTACCGAGGGGGAGGCAGAAGTCTTGTGGGCCTTGTGGCTTTCACTCTCTAGCCTCCTGCTGGGTAGCCTTCTGGGTTTGACTCAGCCCAGGCTGGCTGCAAGAAGTGGAGAGGAGATGTGAAGAGAACCTGAGAGGCGTCTGCCTGAGCCAGTTGTGAAGAATTTCTTGTGAGAGGAATGGCTGCAGATGCCAAGGTCAGTGAAGAAGGAGCGGGAGGAGTAATGTTGCTCCAGGCACAGCTGCAGCCCATGGTGAAGCAGGTTGTCCCCCTGCAGCCCGTGGAGGTCCACGGAGGAGCCGAGATCCACCTGCAGCCCGTGAAAGACCCCACACAGAAGCAGGCACATGCCCGAAGTGGGCTGTGGCCTGGAGAGGTCCTGCACTGGGGCAGCTGGTTCCTGAGGGACTGCACCCCATGGAAAAATGACCCGTGCTGGAGTTGTTCATCAAGGACTGTAGCCCGTGGGAGCGACCCCACACTGGAGCAGGGGAAGAATGTGAGGAGTTCTTCCCCTGACGATGAAGGAGTGGCATAAAGTGACATGTGATGAACTGACCACAACCCCCATTCTCTCTTCCCCCCTGTGCCACTTGTCTGGGGAAGCGAGTAGAGATAATTGAAAATAAAGTTCAGCCCAGGAAGAGGCAAGGGTGAGGGAAAGCTTTTTTTTTGTTCTCTTTCTCATTATCTTGCTTTGCTTTTGTTGATAATAATAAATTGAAATACTTTTCCTCAAGTTGCCTGTTTTGCCCGTAACTGTAACTTCAATTATCTCTCCTTGTCCTTATCTCAAAACTTGAGCCTTTTTTTTTGTTATATTATCTCTCTCACATTCCCTCAGTGTGGGGGCAGTGAGCGAGAGACAGCGTAGCTTGGTCCCGAGCAAGGCTAAACTATGTCAATGTTCTGGATGATGGGGCAGAGTGTACTCTCAGTAAGTTTGTAAATTACACCAAACTGGGAGGAGTGGCTGAATGCCAGAGGGTCACACTGCTATGAAGAACCTTAACAGCTGGAGAAATGGGCTGTCAGGAACACCATGAAGTTCAACAAGAGGAAGTGCAAAATCTTGCACCCAGGGAGGCATAACTTTTTGCACCAATATATGCTGGAAAGTAGCTTTGCAGAAAATGACCTCAGGATCTTGGTAGGCAGCAAGTTGAACATTAGCCAGCAGTGTGGTCTTGCTGCAAAGAATGCAAATGGTATCCTAGTCTGCATTAGACAAAGTATTGCCAGCAGGTTAGATATTAATAAAAGTTTGCGCCCTGTCTCTGTGTGTTAAAAAGTAGCAATATTTTGGAGCATTTGGGCCTCATTCTTCAAGAAATAGGATTTGTTCAAGTGTATTGCTAAAACCTATCAAGGTTGTAGAAAAAACAAAAGTTAGTAACCTGGTCGGATTCAGCCCCTGGGGTAATCTTCCTCTCTTCATTAAGTATGCACGAAGGATCTTAATTTCTTCAAACGAAAGTTAGCAATTGTGAATATCCCTGTAAGGGATAATTAGAATTTACAGTAATGAACTGTGCCTTTTGACTTCAAAAATCAAGAATTACTCCAGCACATCCTGGACATCTGTTCAAATTAATAAGAAAATTATTAATAGCCAACTGAAAATAGGGATCACCTAGGCAGCTACTTACAAACTTTTGGTTAAGTTAAAAGGAAACATCAGTTGTGAGAAGTCAGAAGCACATTAGCTGTAGTTTCAATCTCTTTCTGTTACTGAGACATAGAATTTATAACACTACCATTAGGACTTCTTAATGACTAACATGGATGGGGATGTCCTTTGCTACCAAATACTAAGGTATGTGAAACCTTTCTAACAAATTCAGAAAATTCCGAGTGATCAATTGTGTTGGAAACAGAATTCTAAATTCCCACAGTCCTCTTCAGACTTCCATTGATATAAGGTGATTTTCTAATTGCCCTCTATTTGCTTTCACTCCTTTCTCATAAAGAATTGTAGAGGGACACACATAAACGCTTGCTATTTTCCAGAATGCCTATAATGTTGTTGTACCTGCATTGGTACCAATTTTCACTCTCCAAAATAACACTAGGAGAAAAAAGATTTGAAGAACAAATGCTTACCTTAAAGTCTGCTCAAGTGCTTTCTTGTTTCATAATACATATTGGTGATTTAACCTGCAAACTGTGAGGTTGATCATGAGCATATTTCTTAAAAATCATACATGAGTTAGCCCTTGATTTGACATTGCACAAGTAGTTATCTTCATAACCTAAACCTCTACTTTAGGTATTAGGATATTTACTTGAAATACGATGTTGTGGCAGAGTAAATAATACGTGCAGAATTGTCACAGTTTTTCTGTCAAGAACTTGCATTGTACAGTGGCTATTACAAAATGTATGAAATATTTCTCTAAATGTGATAAATTAATGCTGAAAGAACCTACTTCTTTCTGCAAATTCAATTTCTCATTGTGAGAATGTAGTACATATTTTAAGCATCTCTACGGATCTCAGTAGCATTTTAAATGTTTCTATTTACTGTTGGTAGCTCTAAGTACCTTCTATGGTATTTGTGGTTAACTGATTTAAGCCATTACATGATTTTGAAGGAAATACCACTTTTGAGAAGGCAAGTTTCCAAGCTTCTGTAAAATTTGGTAATCCAATCTATTTATAGCATCTTTAATTGACTCATCTTATTTTCATCCTAACTTAGGAACACTGTAGAAAATAAAGGTACTGTAAGTATGGTAATTTTGCAAAACGCTTTGAAAACAGCTAAATATTTTGGATTTCATTTATCTGCTGAAAATTCTTTGGTGAGTTATTCCTCTTCACTTTGTATTTTTTAACTCAGCAAAGTTGAAGCTAGTTTAGATGGACATCCAAGCAAAAAAAAAAACTTTACCAGTCTTTGCTTAAACATCTTGGAAAAAAGTTTTCACTGAAAGTGTGAGAATAATGCATTATATATATATGTAAAGATTATATATGTTTGTTAAGGATTATTAGATTTTAAAGCAGTATTACATAAAGTCTTTTATTGCTGTTGCAGTTTTGCATTATCATAATTGTTGTTATGTGGTTCAAAGTGTTCATAAAGGCTTGTGCTTGGGCAATACAGGAATTGAAGCTAATCATTATTAAAATTCCATACTTTATCAATTTATTACCATTTATTGTAATCCTCTTATAGGTGTATTTTGCTGGAAACTTGGGAAAGTGTGAATCTAGGGTGAGTTTTTCTCACCAATAATACATTTTTTTTTGGCACATTAGGTGGTTTTGCCTCTCTTTCTCAGACAAGTTCAGACAATTTATGTACAATTTGTGCCACAGAAACTGCTTAGTATTTTACAGTGTTGAACTGGTTGATTAATGATGGAAGAAATGTAAACTACTAAACCAATCACTTCTAAAATTTGGAATAACATAGAACATATTTTTAAACTGAGGCACACACACCTCACTCTGCCATCTGATTGGCTCTTTTCCAAGACCTTTGCAGAGCCTGTGAAGACAAATTGATGGTATTTACATGTTATTTCACTTAGTGCAGTGTTAATTATATCTAGAAATGTTTACATAACTTTTATATTATTACATAGGTAGAGGAAGAAACTGTTGCTTTCCTCTGGCTCCACAGACATTAAATACCTGAGACAAAGGGTTGATGTAGATATCCTCATGAGGTGCTCATTGTTATTCTGTCACTTACCTGTGTGACAGTTTTTGGACTTGAGAACAATTTTTCAGAAGACTCTTTATGCAAATACCAAATTACAAGTTGAGAGTAAAATTTGATGTGTGTGTTATGAGCCCAGAGGCTGTCTTTGCCTGATCCTCTTTAGAGGTGGCCACAAGTGTGAAGTGTCCCATTTTAATCAAGATCATTCATAAATATAAGTCTTTTCCACTTCAGATTTGGACCAGAATGTTAGCTAATGTGAATTAATACATATCTACTGAGACTAATACTGACTTACACTTAGAATCATAGAATAGTTAGGTTTGGAAGGGATCTTTAAAGGTCATCTAGTCCAACCCCCCTGCAAAAAGCAGGGACATCTTCAACTACATCAGGTTGCTTAGAGCCCCATCCAACCACATCTCAAATGTTTGCAGGGATGGGGCATCTACCACCTCTCTGGGCAACCCATTCCAGTGTTCCACCACTCTCATTGTAAGCAATTTTTTCATTGTATCTAGTCTGAATCTACCTCCCTCTATTATAAAACCATTGCCCGTTGTCCTATCAAAATGGGCCCTGCTAAAGACTTTCTCCCCATTTTTCTTGTAAGCCCCCTCTGGGTACTGGAAGGCTGCTATAAGGTCTCCCTGGAGCCTCCTCTTCTCCAGGCTGAACAGCTCCAACTCTCTCAGCCTGTCCTCATAGGAGAAATGCTCCAGCCCTCTTATCATCTTTGTGGTCCTCCTCTGGACTCGCTCCAACATGTCCATGTCCTCCTTACTTTGGGGGCTCCAGAACTGGATGCAGTACTTCAGGTGGGGTCTCACGAGAGCAGAACAGAGGGGCAGAATCACCTCCCTCTACCTGTTGATGATGCTTCATTTCATGCAGCCTAGGATGTGGTTGGCTTTCTGAGCTGCAAGCGCACATTACTGGCTCATAATGAGTTTCTCATCCACCAGTATCCCCAAGTTGTCCTGCTCAGGGCTGCTTGCAATCCATTTTCTGCCCAGCCTGTATTTGTGCTTGGGATTGCTCCGAGCCATGTGCAGGGCCTTACACTTGGCCTTATTGAACTTCAAGAGGTTTACACAGGCCCACCTCTAAGGCCTACTTCTTGTAGCCTGGCTTCTCCTTTCTCTCCACTTCACATTCTTGCTCTTCTGACAGTGGCAGGGAAGAACACACTAATTTGTCTTTTTCACTCCGTGTCATTTTCATGATTTCCTATTCAAGTTCACTAAATCACTGTTCTCTTTACCTACCTTTCCGCTGGGACTTTACCAGTACTCAGTTACATTCTTTTACCTTCCCAACCTCTCCTTCTAGGAAATGTGCACCTCAAATTCTATCTTAGAAAACCAGATTTTCCAGGCAGAGTTTTCTATTCATATGATGTTTTGCCATTGTGTAATATTTTGTTGGTTAAGTGCAATAAAACTTACTCCAAAATAGAAACACTTGAAATTGAGGAAGTATTTTTTTACCCTTGAATACATTTATTGCATTTCCATACTCTTTTATGGTAAATAATAGTCATAAAACACAGCTACAGCAGAATGATCCTGTTTTTTTTTTTTTTTAAATTAAATATGACATGTAGAAGTGTCCAGAGACGTAGAATACAAAATATGTTAAATGGCTACCAAAAAATGCATTTGTACACTTTTGCTTTAATATAAAGAAATCTGATTGGCTAAAAATATGTTAGAATTTCATAATTTTAAAATAACTCTATAGTGGGATCTTGATTTTAATGTGACACATAAGGATATGTACTTACTATGTGTTTACAGTGGAGTGAGTCTATGGGAAACAGTTACCCCATCAGCATAAAATAGAAACAAATAAATATAAACACATTTTTTAGTAGTGATGCTTTTTGAGCCTATTTAATTGATGAATGAGACTAATCTGAGAAGTTAGTCAAGAGCTCAGTTGGTACAAACCAACACAGTCTGAGCAATGCCAATGAAACCTGCTGATTTGAATCCCTCATCCCCACTCCTGTGAGCTAACTGACTATCTAGTTAGAGTCTAATTTACCGTCTACTGAAAGTCACAAAGGAAGAAAGTAAATATATATATATATATATCTCCCATTAAAACCTGAAAGATATGGGTCTCAAGGTCATTCTTTGAATCAATTTTATCATTTTCACACTCAAAGTACTGAGGAATGTTCATCATCCACACCTGCTGTGCAAGGTAAACAAACCAGTCTCATGCTAGAGCGCTCAGTATAGCTTTATAGCCCAGGGAATGAACACGCCACAGCCAGCACCACCATGCTGTGCTGCACTGAGGATGGAATAAGCATCAGTCCCCTGTGAAGAAGGTGTGCAGTACACTCGCTAACAGTAAAAGTGATGAGCTGAACAACGTCAACCCATTACCTTGAATGGAATTTGCTCTTTGTCCTCCCTCTCTATGGCTTGGTAATAGTGTGGGCAAGAAGGAACACACAGAGACAGATTCATTTTCAGCATTTTTGCCAATGAGAAATATATTGTACCACAGGAGCTATTACTGTAGACTCTGCAACTGTAGGAGGGCTGATCTCTATTGAAAGATATGTATAATGGCCCTCTATTTCTTATTTTGAAAGGAGTTATTGTCACCTGGCATCATAATCATGCTTTGAAAATGTTGAATATGGTTTGCTCCTCTCTTTAAGGGCCAGGTTTTACCAGCATAAACTAGACTGAGTATTATCCAAAGGCGATTTAACCCCAGCAGCAAGATTCAAATACTTTCACATATTTAGCTTCCAAAAATTGGAGCAGTAATTTTGTTTTTTTTTTCTCCTTAAAAAAAAAATATTTTTCCTATGTATCATTTCCAGTGGTTACTTTGGGAAGAAAACACAGGAGATGAGATGATTCAAGCATTCTGAAATCTCTCTGTATGGAGACCCTTGTGCTGAAGACATGCTTACATAGCATTTCAAAACGGCAAGGATAGTATAAAATTGTCACCTTTCTACTTATTGGTTTGCATGCAGAGAGTCTTTGATAGATCAGTTCCACAGAACTGCACAGTCTCTATCTTGCTTCCGAGTAGTTTACAATGTAGATCTATAAAGCTCCAATTAGTGACATGTATCTTAGTATCTCTGCTTTCAGAGAGGATGCAGGATGAGACCAAGATTTTCTCCGGGGAATTCTTCCTGCTCCACATTTTCATGCAGCCATTTGACCAACAGAGATAGAAGGAGCTGGATATGCTAGAAGGTGTTTTCAGAACTTTCAGGATTCAATATCTGGAGGATGAAAAATATTTGAAAAAGGCTGACAGATCATTAGAGTATTTTGAAAGTGAAAATATTTCTAATAATTGGTGACAGATTTATTCTTGAAATCTGCATGCCTCAACGAAGAAAATGTTGAGCAAGCAGCATAAGCCATGAACAAATAACATGTGAAATAATAATCAGATTTAATTTTAAAAGTTCATATAATTTCAACTTTATCATTCAAGTTTGAAGAGCCTGCAAACTAAGGAGATGAATTTTGAAAAAACCATACAGCTGACATATTCCAATAATACTGTTCATTTAAAATTACTCAGGAGATATTATTAGATAGTAAGAAATGTAAAGCTACAAGTCACTTTTAAAAGAAATCTTGGCAAACTGTGTAGCTTTAAGACTGCTTTTGATGGTAAAATATGCTTTTTTTTTCAGTTGCATGCTACTTTCTGGTACAATGATCCCGTGGTTCTAGAAAGATAAGTAGTTTTTATTTAATGAACAAATCTAATTATCTCTCCTTATAAAATCTAAGCTGTGCAGTCTCTTTCAATCTTTCTCTTTCCCAAGCTCCTTACTTTGCAATCAAATTTCTGATTTCCCAGTATCATCAACACAAGAATCTTGTGTTGGAAGAAAATGAAAAATCTGAAACTGTTCCTAAATTATAACAACCTTATCACGAATTTCAGAACAATAGAATTAAATTAGCACTCTTTACTTACTTTAGTAATATAATTAATTAATGTTATTAATAAATAATTTTTATTTAGATTTTTAGTGCTCCATTGAATTAGAAACTTTGTGAATAATCATCTACCACAGGAACCTCAGACCAGTCTTTATCTGTTTTGTATTACATTAGCCCAAGGGAATGCACCGTTACACTTCTGGAAGTGACCTGTCAAACAATGCTGATCATCTTGCATGATTCAATTTATAAGATTTTGCTTTCAAGTATGTGTTATAGACATAGGCATTAGCTGAAAAAAATATACTACAGGAATACTAAATTCAGACTTCAACTTCTGATTCTGCAGGACAATTTATTTCATTTATTCCCATTACTACTATAACCAATTCATTAGTTTCTTTGGACTCCAAATGTGATAGAAGATCCCCTCATTATAAATGTGAGTGCTGTATTCTTGCCTAATGTAAATAAAAATAAATAGAGAATGATAAATAGAAATAGAAATACAATTATATATTGTATTATAACTAAGCTATTATCCTTTGCTAGCTAGGACCTAATAAACACAATGTTGATTTTCCTAACATGAATTATTTTTCTCAGTCAGGCTCCATGAAAAGTAGCAGTAGAGAAAAGCTAATGGAGATGGTGGTGCTGCCCTTGGTAGTATGATAACCTTCTTCCCCTGTTCTCTGTGGAGAAGCCCACATCAGCTGGCACTAACAGGTAGTACAGTGCAATACTGCGAGATCTTTACAACAAAAAACACTCGGTGCTGAGGCCTCAATCTCTGCGCTGTAAGAATTTCGAAGAGCTTTCTTTTGGAATAACCTTTATTTGATCCAACAAGCATCTATCTTGCGTTTTTCACTGTGTAACAGGAACCAAGACACAGTAAGTGGGAAACAATAGATTTACTTGAAAACTTCACATTTGACCTGAACACGCCGCCACAACACAGAGAGGAGGCTTTGGATCTCCCTACAATGGGGATCAAACTCAGTATTTCTCGCCTCTCTTAAGCACACAAGACTGGATATTCTGAGGAAGAGGATATATTCAATAACCTGTCATTGCAGCTGTATCAGAATACAGAAAAAAAAAATCATATAATTGATCAGAGAATGGGAGTGTGACACCAGGCACTAAGTAGGGAGGAAGAGAATGAAAAAAGGCAATCTGATGTCCTGTCCCTGCTCCTATATTCTCTGTGCATTTTGGATACATAAGGTTGAGGATAAAATGCGTAGGCAATCCAAAAAATGGAAGTCAGGGTGTCCTGAGTTTCACAGGGAAGAAGGTAAAAGCAGGAGTACATTATATTTTTCATTCCCACCTTAACAAGGGAATGATCAGTATAGGAAAGGCCACACGTGCCTACTTTCAGAAAAGAATCTCCAAGCTGTGGAAGGAACAACCCTGCATCTCTCCTCAGGGCATGGAGCAGTGGGGAGTCTGCTGCTTCAAGTGCTGCTTCCTCCCAGTCCATGACATCTATTGTCTCAGCAAAGCAAGTCTACTCTAAGTCTATTGGACCTAAACTTGAATGTAGCACCTTTAATTCTATTTTCTGAGTCACTATTTTGAAAATAATGTGTTGCAAAGTCCAGTGTCACAGTAGCCACATCATTCTCAGACTTAACCCTATAAGGAGCTTGGTATTCAGAAAGAAGAACAGTATATAAGCCCTAGAGCTGGAAAGTAGTGTGCAGGGGAGCTTGTCACCCTGCTACTCAAAAACTCACAAAGAAATATGTACCCAGCTCCCTGTGGGCCCTTTCAGAGCCCAGTCGGTAATTTAAGTTAAACCTTAAAATTGCAGAGAGTTACTTTCCCACTTTACTTGATAATGTCTCTGATATTCTCAACAAGCAACAGTTGAATTCTTCAGAATTAAACCCGGACATCCTAAGAGGGTGTCTTTTGGGGTATCTGGTTGTCCTGGTTTTGGCAGGGATGGAGTTAATTTTTCCTCTCAGTAGCTGGTATGTTTTGGATTTCATGTGTGAAGAATGTTGATGAACACCCTGATGATACCAGTTGTTGTGAACGAGTCCAAGGACACTGTCCTGCTTTCCAAGTCTCGCTAATTTGCAGATGCAGGAAGCTGGGAGAAAGACAGAATAATTGATCCAAACTGGCCAAAAAGAGTATTCCATGCCATAAACGTCATGCTCAGTATATAAGTGGGGGCAGGCGAGGGTGGGTATCTGCCTTCCTGGCATCCATCTTTCCTGCTTGTTTTGCTGGCATTGTTCCCCCTACCTTGCTGGCTCCCTTTTGCTCCTTTGCTTGCTGCTCGGTTTTGTTTCCGTGATCGCTGCTCGGGACGGGCTGTATCTGTCATTGCAACATCAGGTGGTGAGAAAACAAATATTGTTCACTTTGTATATTTTTAATATCCTTATATTCTGTTATTATTGTAGTTTTCCCTTTTTATTTTAGTAAATTGTCTTCATCTCAACCCACGAGTTCTCCTTCCTTCCCCCTGGGGAGGGGGAGGGTGAGCGAGAAACTGTGTGGTGATTTGGTCTAAACCATCACAGTCTTTTTGGCGCCCAATGTGGGGCTGTGTTTCCACCCCTGCGGCAATTGATTCCAGATGTACTGGACACCCCTCCAAGTGAAAGCAAACTGTGGGCTACATTCTGGTGCCAAAGGGATGGAGAAGAACGCATTGGCAATATCGATGGTGGCATACCACTTGGCTGCTTTTGACTCCAGTTCATACTGAAGCTCTAGCATATCTGGCACGGCAGCACTCAGCAGTGGCATAACTTCATTCAGGCCACGATAGTCCACTGTTAGTCTCCATTCTCCATTAGATTTTCTCACTGGCCATATGGGACTGTTAAAGGGTGAGCGGGACTTGCTGATCACTCCCTGGCTCTCCAGTTCACAAATCAGCTTGAGGATGGGGATTATGGAGTCTCGGTGGTGCGGTATTGCTGCCGGTGCATTGTGGTGGTAGCAATCAGTACCTGTTGTTCCTCAGCCTTCAGTAATCCCACAACAGAAGGGTCCTTTGAGAGCTTGGGCAAGGTGGCCAGCTGTTTATTCTCCTCCGTCTCCACAGTGGCTATACCAAAAGCCCACCAGTACCCTCTTGGGTCTTTGAAATACCCACTCCTGAGGTAATCTATACCAAGAATGCATGGAGCATCTGGGCCAGTCACTATGGCGTGCTTTTGCCACTCATTTCCAGTCAAACTTACTTCAGCCTCCAATACAGTCAGCTCTTGGGATCCTCCTGTCACTCCAGAAATACAAATGGGTTGTGCCCCTTTATAGATTGATGGCATTAGGGTACACTGTGGTAGTTCAGCCCTGATTGGGACCAGACTATGCAGTCTCTCTCTCACTTCCCCCACCCTCCGAGAGAACAGGGAGAGATAATATAAGGAAAAATGGCTCGAGGTTTGAGATAAGGGCAGGGAGAAAATTCTTAAAGTTACCGTTACGGGCAAAACAGACTTGACTTGGGGAAAACTATTCATTTATTACTACAAACAGCAGGATAATGAGACAGAGAACAAGATAGCCTCCCCCCACCCCTCCCTCTTCCCAAGCTTAACATTATCTCTACTACCTTCCGCCCCGAGCAGCACAGGGGGAAGAGGGAATGGGGGTTGCGGTCAGTTCATCACATGTTGTTTTACACCACTGCTTCATGGTTGGGGGAAGAACTCCTCACATTCCTCCCCTGCTCTGTTGTGGGGTCCCACCCATACACCACAGTCCTTCGTGAAACTGCTCTGGTGTGGATCATCTCTTCCACGGAGTTCAGTCTCTCCAGAAGAGCTGTCCCAGCGGGCCCTCCATGGGCCACAGCTGCCTTCAGGCATCCACCTCCCCTGATGTGGGGTCCTTCACGGGCTCCAAGTGGATCTCTGCTCTTCCGTGGACCTCCATAGGCTGCAGGGGGACAACCTGCTCCACCATGGTCGTTGCACAGGCTGCAGGGGAATCTTGGCCAGGAGCCGTATTACTCCTCCCCCTCCTTCTGAACTGACCTTGGCATCTCCAGCCCTTCCTCTCACAAGAAAAGTTCTTCACAACAGGAAGGAAGACGCCTCTCAGAATCTCTTCCCATCATCCAGCTCATCTCCTCTCCACTTCTTGCAGCCAGGCTGGGCTCAGTTGGGCCCAGTTGGCGGCCTGGCAAGAGGCGAGAGGGTGAGGCCTGCAAGGCCCATGAGGCCTGCGCCTCCCCCTCTGCGCCTCTGCCCCCGCTCAGCTTCTTCACATGTTCTCTTCTCTCTTTTTTTTTCCTGTTTTCCCCTTCTTAAATATGTTATCGCAGAGGCGTTATCACGGAACATTCTGATACCAATTGGCTTGGCCTTGGCCAGCAACAGGTCTGCCCTAGGCCTGGCCGAGTCCACTGAACAAAGGGGAGCGACTTCTAGCAGTTTCCTACAGAAGCTACCACCTTAGGCCCCCCCTCACTAAACAGAACCACAACACTGGTCAGAAGTTCCTAGATGAGTTATTAAGACGCAACGGCATATTACATACAGCATATACAGGACTTCAGACAGAGGGAATGAAATGAAGGCAAGTTGATTACAACTTTCATACTAAATACAGTACCAGAATGATACAAATGCCAGAGGAGAAAACAGTGACAGCTTCTAGAGAAACTGCTCAGCGCTGCAAGCCTTTGGCTGCTGTATGACACATAATATTAGGTGTCTTAATGGAAAATTAGTGTATTGTGAATGCTGCGACACAGACAGCTGAGTAGAAAAGCTAGTGATTACCAGACTTCCAGAAAAGCTTTGGCATTTTAGAAAAAAAACCAACTCTTTTTATTGTAGGTTGTTTTTTTTTTTAATTACTGTTGTTGCTCTGACTGAAATTTAATGCAAAAACTCAACAGGTACATTTTTTTAAAAATAAACAGCATCAAAACAGGATGAAGTTTCAGGCAGGAGGGTGGTTGCAACAGTGAGGTCCCCCCCATTCCACCCAGCTATTAAATATAAAGGCCATAAAGATATTGAGGTGACCTGTTGGCAGCAAGATTAAGAAACATTGTATTTCCCTGGGCTATGGCCACAGGAAATTATCTCTCTCTCATTTCACATAATTGTTAGAGATTCCTCTCTAATATTTTTTTCCCCTGCATTGAATGCTTTAGCTCCAGTAGAGAAAAACATATTAGCTTGTGTCTCACTAACCATATTAAAATCACAAATCATGTTTTGGGACCAGCTGTACAGGCAGATTGAACATAGTGGGGAATCACGTATTTCAGGAATCTAAATGAACAGTTTTTGGAATCTGGGTACTTCTATCTGATATTGTCATTTTTACCACCGTGACATCAAAATTCTTCCCAAAGGACAGAGAAACTGGGTTTTTGGTTTTATTGTTTTTTTTGTTTTCTTCGTAGTTTAGCAACAGGTTATGGTTCTTTGCAAAATCTTACGCAGAATGCTGTGGCTTAAACAAGACCTGTTTCCATTCACAGTCTCGCTGAGGGGTTTGTGTCATCTGAAAGTCCACATCTATCTGAGTGGAGCTGTATATGTTCCCCCAGGGGGTTCCAAGCTCTGCTTACCTAACAAGAGTGAGGGACCTACAAGTAAGAGAAAGGCTAAATTTGTTTCTGATTATACCCAATGAGTTCAGTCAGATTGTCTGGGACATTAACAGAATTGCAGATTTTGGCCTCAGGAAGTCAGTTAATGTCTGACATTATTTACTTACAGATAGTCTAACAGCCATTAACTCAAAGACTCTCCCTCTCACTCTGACTTCTCCAGAATCAAGGATGAGCATAAATGGTATCCAGTATCCAGTTCCTGAATCTTCTTTTGGTGTTTGAATGAAATATTTATGATGTCCTTGCTTATTGTTCCAGTATTATGTGATCATGTTTGAGAATAAAAACCACAAGAGTAATGAAGGTGAAAAATCCCCTGATACTTGTCATAATATAAATATATATATACAACGTGCATACATATTTTATTTATCTCTCTGTATATACATATACGATGTGTTAATGGTCAATAAAATATTCTTCTAAGTTATATTGTAGTATCATTTTAGGCAATAGAATCTCCTATGTTACATCCTGTCGTATCTTTCCATTTGTATGATAGAATACCTATGAAGGAGCTATTGGAAAAGATAGTGTCAATTTAGGTTTACATTCCACCTCTAAGGATCTCAGTGTGACATTGTCCTGATTTCAGCAGGGATGGAGCTAATTTTCCTTTCAGTAGCCAGTGTGTTTTGGATTTCATATGTGAAGAATGTTCATAAACACCCTGATGATATGAGTTGTTGCTAATGAGACCGAGGACACCGTCCTGCTTTCCAAGTCTCACTAATGTGCAGATGCAGGAAGCTGGGAGAAAGACAGACAGAATAATTTACTCAAACTGGCCAAAGAGAGTATTCCATGCCATAAACGTCATGCTCAGTATATAAGGGGGGGTTGTCCAGGAGGCAAGGGGGTATCTGCTTTCCTGGCATTCATCTCTCTCTCTCTCTCTTGTTGGTGTTGTTCCCTCTACCTTGCTGGCTCCCTTTCGCTCCCTTGCTTGCTGCTCGGTCTTGTTTCCATGATCACTGCTCAGGACAGGCTGTATCGGTTATTGGGACATCAGGTGGCAAGAAATCATGCATTGTTCATTTTGTATATTTTAGTATCTTTATATTCTGTTATTATTGTAGTTTTCCTCTGCTATTTTAGTAAACTTTCTTCATCTCAACTCACAAGTTTTCCTTTCTCCCCAGTTCTCTCCCCAGTCCTGCTGGGGAGGGGGAGGGTGAACGAGAAACTGGGTGGTAACTAGGGCTAAACCACAACAGACATGAAGCTAATTTTTCCCCATTTTCCTGTCCTTTGCTCTGAACAAAAAGACTCTGTATTGCAAAAAGGTATAGTCTCAAAGGCCTCTCTGGCTGGCCTGAGATAGCACAGCTCAAGGGTGATTTTGCATGTGGAACTGAAGTAGATACTAAAAAGCTCCAGACTGCGGGAGAAGTGGAAGAAGAAAATCTTCTTTGCCTTTCTTTCAGCACACAAGCCAAACACGTGTCCTTTGCTGTCCTCTGTTCTTCTTTGTGGCCTGTTAAAAGAAGACCTAATGTCCATCTGATGATTCCTGTGATGATTCCCTGGTGTATGGGCTATTCTCTGCTTTATAGAGTTGATGGAACATGGGAACCGCAGGAAATACTAATGTGGGCTTCAGAAAGCTCCTGTGAATACCTGTGTTTGTCTCTGCATGATCACACAAGTGATGTTGTAAGTTATAGCTCCCACAAATTCCTTAGAGAAACAGAAAAGAAATAACAAATACGATAAAGGAGTTAGACTTATAAAATACCTTGATATAATGTATTTCATTTGTATATCTGTATTTAAAATAGGGATAGCTACTAATTTCCACACTCCATTCATGAGAACTGAAGCACAAAAATACTAAATGGTTTGGCCAACGTTACCTTGTGTAGCAC
Source organism: Chlamydotis macqueenii (assembly GCF_036417535.1). Lineage (NCBI taxonomy): Eukaryota > Metazoa > Chordata > Aves > Otidiformes > Otididae > Chlamydotis > Chlamydotis macqueenii. The sequence continues at coordinate 138,874,363 of NC_141556.1, forward strand.
AAGTGACTGGAAAGGAAGTCCAGTCACTGGATTGTAGCCTTCTAGTATATACTCTGAATAGAATGTGTTATGGTAATTCCAAAAAAAAACATATTACAAAAGGCTTAATAGAAGAAAGTTCCACTTAAAATAATGAAAAAAGAGGGTAAATTTAATTATTTAACCAGTGATTATTAACTTACAAAGGTATTTTTTCACTACCTGTCACAGAGAAAGGGTGAGAGACAAAAGTGAGACTACCTTATGTGTACTCATGAAGTAGAATTTGCAGTGACAGAGGCAATCGTCACTTGATGGTGCTGTGGCTCCATGGCTGTCTTTTTCCAGCTTTTCCATGTTGCCACATCTGAGATGCAGAGTGTAAATCTTCTCCAGCAAACACAGATCTCAAAAGTTGGAATAAAGACCATAATATCAAAAGTGCCTTTAGCACAGAGCCAACCATCAGAAAGGCACTTAGGCCTGAGGAAAAGATATGCTTCCTGTCAGTGAATCGTGAGTGCTTGATGGACTGCTTACAGAATGGATATGGTTAAGTTCCATGTGCTAAATGTAAAGAAGAAATACAAGACGATGGTGATCAAATGAGTCATCTGAAATCAGGAAATGGAAGTTTAGAGTGTCACCAACATTTTCACTCCAATTTTACATTACTTTTACTTGTGTTTTGATGTTGACTTTGATCATAAGTGGTAAACCTATGAAGCTGGGCAGTTGAGTTGTAAAAATGAATGGAAAAGCTCTCCTTTAGAACACAGATAGTTGTCAAAAAAAATACATCTACAGACAGAAGATTATCTGTTTGACTGTGGAATTATCATAATTAGAATAATTCAAACAATGGTATTTTTAGAGGTGTTTGGGAAAGAAGATTGACATTTTCAGGGAAGATAGCTACCTAAAAGTATGTTTAGATATTAATGCATAGGTTTTCATTAACTCCTCCCTTTGAACATAGCCTCAAACCTAGAATCTTTTACCAAAATAAATTTTCTGTTTTCTTGGTTGTTTTTATTTGGAGATGGAAAAGAGAAAGCAGCTGGGCAAAATAAATATAGAATGCCTAATTAGTAATGTTGCCCATCACTTCCATTTTTAAGACCTTGATTTTGTTTGTTTATAAGTTTGCCAAACTTCAACCATCTGGACTGAAATTTCCCAGCCGGTAGGCTGATTAAAAGAAAAATTAAAAAATAAAAAGGAATAAAGCTATCCAGGCATTTTTAGGCATCAGAATAGAGGAAAATACTTTGTTCCATCATTGTAAAATTAAAAAAAAAAAAAAAAGCAATATTTTCTCAAAAAATTCTGGTCTTTTTTCTACTTTAGTGAAAGGATTTGAAACGTAGTAGAGTCAGGGCCCATATAAGAAATGTGACTCTTTTGTCTATGCTACAAAAATCCATACAAGTAAGTCAAATTTAAAGATTTTTTTTTTTTTAAATTGTATTGCAGTTCACACATGCTTTCTGAGGATTTGTTTATTTTAGACATCTGAAATCTTCAAATTTTTCAAAGATTTCAGTCCCACTGGCCATGCTTCAATCTGGGGGCAGATTGGAGAGTCCTTGAATCTATAGCTGGGCTCCTGTTGTCCACACAAAGTGCCTGTACTGATCACGCAGATCCAATTTTCAGATATCTTTTTTTTTTTTTTCTTTTCTCAGAGGAATAGAATGGGAAAAAATAAGAAGAAACCAAAATAAAAAACCTACTAAATTGGAGCTTGGAATAGCTAAACCTGAAACTGGGGAAGAAAGAGACTAGTTTGAAGATTTGAGAAGAAAGGAGCCGGAAGGCAAAGTTTTTGAGAAAAGCAGGAAAAAGCCCATGAACTCCAGTGTGTAGTGCTCATCAGAACCTGAAATGGTACCTACCCTAATGATTTTCAATCTCATAATGTCTCTGCTCTCAGTACGTGTCCATGAAAGTCACAGGCCAAGTCTTCTCTCTTTAATCCTAGTCTGCATGGGTGAGCACAATGTAAACCTGTTATTCTAGCAATTCAAGTGTTAAAGGTATGTTTAGTGAACCTTATCCTTATTGATTACACCTTTATTATAAAATTAAAAAAATCTTCTTTTCAAGTGTGTATTTTTATGTCTGGTTTAACAAAGGAAATCTTACTATGTAAGCTCCTCAATTCTTCATATTGCAGACAAGTGTTTCAAAGAGCTCAATGTTGCCTGCATAATTAATGACTATATTATAATGTTCATGCACAGGAGGAGGTTTACACTACTCTCCTGATCTTCCATGGGGCTTTTTTGAGCACTTAACTTTTTAACTCAAAGAATATACTTCTAATGAGCAGTTTTAAGTAAAATCTGCACTATATGCAATATCAGCAGCAGTGAAATATTTTGAGAAGAATATTGAAGATTAAGCTTATAAGGGACATGCAGTTTTCTGTATATTTCCTGTGGAACACAGAGATATTTTAAAAATGTACTCTTTTTTTTTTCACACACACACAGAGAAAGGACTCTGTTTTGATGAGATATTCTATGGTAGCTTTGAAGTAGGTTTTACATCTTAGTATGTTTTCCGTAAGCTTTGCTGGAATACTGTCTAGAAGGGTTTTTTTAATAGGAAGAGACAGTCTGAGAATGTGTACAGTGAACTAGATATTATTCAATTTTTACTTCTGCTATAATCTGTGAAGTTGGGTACCATATTTAAGTACTTCAGCAAATGCATGTATTTAAAATTACCTTTGACTTCAACATATACTTAAGCATTTTTCAGATAGTGACAAAATGGAGTCTTGATGATTTTACAGTCTCCCTACTACAAAACAGAGGTGGGATTTTCCAGTGTATCCCTTCCTGACTTTCTGCAGATTATTTAGATTGTCGAAACCTTTAACTTCCTTGGTGTACAACATTATCAACCACTCATAAATCTTTGCATACTTATGTAGTATAAGAACACACATTTAATGCCTTAAGCATTCATTTAATATCTTACACAGCAGACTAAGCATTCAATATTTTGCGTAAAAATAACTGCCATGTGATTTCTAGTAAGGTTGTAGTGAAGATCAAAATAATGCACAAAGAATAAGCCGCAAAGAACAGACAGGTATGTTCAGAATACTTGCTGTGAGAAATGCAGAACTAATAACAGATGCTCGTAAGAGTAATCAAACAGCAGACTCATGAGAACCAGTGTACCACCACAGTTATTATGAATATAATGAATTAAAAGGCACAAGATACCCTTGATGTATAATGAAGAATATAACTAAAAAAAAAAAAAAAAAAAAAGAAAAAAAATGCTTACAGTGTGAATTTGCAAGTAGTAACATAACAAAATTAAGGATATAAAAAACCTGCTGGAATTTGCCAGTTCAGAAAAGAAGAGATATTAACCTCAGGGTGATTTCCATCTGTTACTCCTAACTAATTTGAACCAGCTGAAGTCAGGCAATGTAATGTGAGTATATGCATAATAGACGAAATTACAACTTTAACAATGTATTATTAAAGTAGGTTTTATTTTTTTCCCAGGAGGAAAAAAAAAATCTTTTTGCTTTGGTTCTTTCTTTTATCTTCCATACCAACATCTATGTATTTCAAATATATCTAGTCATTAGGAAGTTGATGCTCTAATTAACTTAAATTACTGTTGCAATGAATGATAATTAAAATTCAGTGTATAACAATCAGCCACCTTTCTATTCTGATCTTGGGTGTAGCTTCTAAATGCTACTGTAAATAGATAAGTGTAATAACATCTTAAACTGGGAAAAAAAAATCCCTCTGGATTTTAAGAGATTCTGTTTTTTCTTTAATTTACTTTGGACTTTATTTTCTTCTTTGGTAAACAGGAATAGAAATGAGTGCCCTTCAGAAACTGCATAGTAATAATCTTGTTCTTCTGTGTCAATGTGTAAAGGTCATAGTGTATCTGCGCTAAGAGCAAGAAACTCCATTCAGATTTCCAAGCTTAGCTCCTCCATCCCCATACTCTCAGTGCCCTGCATTTAGGAGTGGGAGTACCATTTATTCTACAAACAAAACAAGCTTTTTTTTTATATATATATATTGCCAAAGCCAAAAATAGCGGTTTGAGTTCTGTATCTATGGCTTTGGAAATGTGTACAAAGTAACTCTGCAAACAGAGTATTTTTAATTGACTTAAAAATAATAATTCCAAAATAATTTGTGTATAAGGATCATTTGTTTATACATACTTGTGTATATTTATACAATCTGTGTGACAAAACCCATGAGAATTATCTAATTAATCTATATTATAAACATTTTTCTTTCGACTGAGAACGGAGGCAGGCAGAAATGTACTATTAGAAGTACTAGCCAATCCATTTGTCATTTGGGTATATTTGCTTCAGAGACCTCTGTTATTCTGAGGGCAAAAGAGAGAAATGACACATGGACATGCTCAGCACAAGGTGTTGAAGAACTTCTAGTACAGCATTTACTCTGTGCTTTGTAGCACCAAGCTCACAATATTCGTCTGAAGGCATAAGTGCACACATTCACACACTGAACACAACATAAAAACACTTAACCAGTCAGATATTTATTGTTCTTTGCCCCACAAAAGACAGAGATAAGTGGCTGTTTCTCCTAAAGCTGTTTTTAAAGCCAACTTGACAGAAGTTACAGCAAACTGTAAATGTAGTACCCTCAGAAACCCTTGTATCTGACTGCTGGATCTTGTAGGGCTAAAGTTATCAAAGACCAGAAAACTGTTAGTGTAATTTGTATCATCTTCTGCATCTACAGAGATCTGACATGCATTGGTTGATGATTTATGCTTACCTACCACAATGAGCCACGGCGTAAGTTTTACAGGACTGCAAGGCTATGCTTTTCCCTCTGCATCCTGTAACAAGCCTTATCCTCCTTCAGTCAGCAGCCCCCTTCAGTCTGCAAGGCTTCCTGGGGAGAGCTGGTTGACTCCCCTTTGGGTTTCACACCGCAGCAAGAAGCTGCTCAGTCTTTGACAGCCTGAGGAGTCACCAAATCAGGTGCCCTGCTTGCCCTCACCAGATTACAGGGGTTCCTCTGCCCATCACTGCTCCTTCAGCCCCCCAGGTTGATGTGTGCAGTGATTAGTTCTTGGACATGTAACCTATGAGCAACTGCAAGCTGCTGTGCAGGAGACACCGTATCAGGTATAAAGGCCAGGAATCATCCTCTAAGCATTAAAAGATTATCCTTCCTGATATTATTTTACCTAAATACTTAAATGACTTTCTACTTTTGTTTTAGTATCAGGAAAACAGTTTATATACAAAGGGCTGTCTCTTAATCCAGAAGACTAGATGAAGTCTCTATAACCAAATCTTTAGCCTGCAAGCTTGGATTGTTACACCAACAAACAAAAGAAATGAAAGATTAGAATTACAAATCAACCAATCAATTATTTCCTTAAAAACTCCCAAAATATTGCCCTCTTCCTTTTTATTTGTGTATTTATTTTGTGGTAGTAGAGATAACACCATTGCACTATCCATAACAGAAGCAATTAGACTAACTACAAAGGAACCATGTCTGGTGAGTGTAAAAGATCTTCATTAAAGCCTACCATCAGGCAGGTAAGGGAAGACTGAATAGAAGAACAACTTCTTTCTCATATTTGAGAAAAGAGTTTGACATTCAGTCTTGTAAAACTGCCTACACAGCCTAGAAAACGGTATATGGATTGTAAGATTCAGACTTCATGTGGTAGAAGGGACTTAATCCAGTCCTGTCTTGTATGTTTTTTAATATGGGAAAATTGTTTCCTTGTGAGAATCCCTGCAAATTTATCATTTATATCACATAGTCCAACCACAAGACCTCTTCAGCCTTCTTCATTCACAAATTAAGTCCAAATCCTAGAATTCACTTAGCAATTTCTATGCATTTTATGTAACTTCATAAGAATTAACATGAAATAGTTTAAAAAAAAAATTGCAGAGAAAAAAACTGAAGGAAAAAGTTAAGATTTAAGAGAGTAATATAGTCATTTATCAGAATGGATATTGTGCTTCTATTAGTAAAGAGAGTAAGGATAGCCATACTTGCAGACTTCTACTCATTCTGCCATCTTGTTTAGCCAGTTTATAATATAGGCAGGCATCCTTGTTACTGCTGCTATCTACCAGTTTCCAAAGGGTCATAGTTTGCCTTTCAGTAGATACTTCAGTGAACACATACTTAATAACAATTTCTTCATGTACTGTGTTGTTTTAATGCTCTTTCTATTAAAATGATTTCCATTACAAAGTGGGTATTATCATTATGTCAACTCTAATGGCATAGAGTATTAAACTATTATGATGTAAGTGGTATTAGAGGTTTTATATTCAGAATAGATTATTAGTTAATGCTATCTCAGTATGTTCAGTGAGGTGAAATGGAAGAGCAATAAATAGCAATAGCTCTAGTGGCCTACATTCACATCTCATGCTGGATTAATTCCAAAGGCCAGTTCTTCATCTTTTTATGAATGGTCATTTGGGCTTGGAGCACTGAAAATGGCCAGATGTCATGTGAAACGTTGTTTTCTCATTTTAAAACTGACTGTGGAAACAGATGTACCTTTTCCATGCCAAGCTAGTGGACCAGGAAAGGTGGGGGAAAACTTTAATCTCAACCAATTAACTCAGAATTTTCAAGTAATAGGTGTTTTTATGGTTTTTAATGTCTCATCAACATTATTACATTATAGGAGATCTCTGTAGAAAGCCACCAAAACCCAGGTTTTGATCATGAGCTTTACAGAACAGTTAGCTCATGTCTGTTATGACCATACCAGCAGCCCCAGCTGAAGAGTTGAGATGAGATAGTCTATGGGCTGATTAAAACTAAAAAAAAATGAGAGCATTTGTTTGATGCAAGATACTCAGCTATAAGCAGATCTGTCAATGCTACTGCACAACTATTCTAAGTCTCAGCTCCAAATGACAGGTTACGTAGACCAAAACAGAGCTCCAAAAGACAGAACAGGTTTCTTTGCTCTGAAACTTTATTTACGATAAATGTGAGATAAATAATAGTGATGATGGCAAATAGCAGAAACACTTTCTGAGCAATGTGCAGTGTGTGTGGAAAGAGAAGGCAGAGACTACTCCAGCTAGGTCCTGTGTCTGGGAAACATAAGCCAAAGTTTCTCCTTCTTTGGCTCACCAATTTGCTCCCCACATTGATAAGGAATGGAACTGGACTTAAACATCCTACAGCTGAACACTGGGCTACTGAATATAAAAATCAGCTGTATATCCTGTAACTGTGCTTTGTTCAAAGCCTTGTCTGGCAGAGATGTTCTCACAACTATGAGATCCCTGTGCTCCTACAGAGGAAGCTGTGGATGAGAATAGACAATGAGCCTCTAGCCTCCCTATGTCATTAACTGTTCGAGTGCAGCTACTTTCAGAAGACACCATTCGAACAACATTGATTATAACTCCGGATGCTTTCATTGGTGAAGGTATATCTGCCTGAAAATTTTATACTATTACAAGGCTATGAGACACTTGAACAAAGATTCTGTGGACTGCCAAGACATAAAATTCTAAGTCAAAGATTTGGGTAAACTTCACCATTTCTACATCCTCAGTCAAGGTCCAAAATGCCAGATGTGACCCACTAGTCAGAAGTTGTCTTTCCCTATAAATGTTTCTGTTAATATAAAAGTTCCTTAAAACCTTCTGAACAGTTCCTTCTACAGTTCCTGGCTGTCCACATGCACTGAAATGTGAAGGGTTGACACTTCACCTGATGTGCTGCTTTCCGTACTGGCAGCCAGGCATGGTAATGGTAAGTAGGATTTCCTCTGATTTTAAAATGCCAGTTCCAGAACTGAAGATTGAGACTCAGCTTGCTCTCACATGGACTAGTGGTTGGAGCAATAGCCCAAGGCTTCTTAAGGCATACTGTCAGCTGATGATGCCATATGGTCATTGAAATAAATATGTTTCTGACACTGAGCAGTCCCTTAAGAACTGTAGCTAACATACTGTCATTTAAATTTCATAAGACCTCCTAGAAACAGATGAATAATTTTGCAATCATTTTTCTAGGATGCAAGCCTATATATATGTAACTTACAACTAGCCTACAGAAGAATGGGAGGCAAAGTGGCTGCTGTTCAGGTTGGCTGGTTTCTGCCAGACAAGGAGAAGAACAGGAAACCTCTGTCACACCTGTGTTGGTTTAAAAGAAAAGTATATTTGAATAATACCACCATGAGTCCCCAGAATACAAAATAGTGCTATTATGAAAATGTGATATCTAACAACAATTGTTAGTAAGATAAAATAAAACTTGTTTCTTCATCTGGTTTCAAATTTTTTCACTTTCAGATAAAAGGAAAAAAAAATGATGATGGTGCACTATAAAATTTCAGGTAGCTTGAGAGCTAGCAGCTAGCCAAACACATTGAAACACAGAACAGTAACAGGCATTTATATTTAATCATTCCTATTGAGCCAAGAACAATATTTTAGAAAAATACCTCCATTGTTCTGTGGCAGAGGTGTTAACCAGGTGAATGGAATCAATCAGTGATGAGATTAAATGTAAATTGCTGCTTATGCTCTGCTACCAGCTGAAGAAACTAAAATGGACATAGTAACCCAGCTGAAAAACACTCTGGTCCTGCTGCTGCAGACTAATATAGCCACACCGATCTACCAGGCAAAAAAAAATTGCTGCAGAAATGGCAGTGTTACTGTTCCTTCATCACCTGGAAATTGGGAACTTTTCTTCCCTGTAGTGGGTGAATCTGCAGTAGTTCTGTAATTTGCCATTTCAAAATCTGAAATGTAAGCATGGAAATCAGTAACTGCAGTAACTAGAGGGAGGGAGAGCCCAGAGGTCTCCTTTCATCATAGATTCCAAATAAAAATATCCTGTCAAGGAACATAACAGAAAATCTCAGTACAACTAACCACACAGACACATGACCTCCTCAGGGTCTGGCGTGCCACTGGAGAGGTATCAGTCCCAATCTCCGTCATCTTGCCATGTCCCACCTTCTGGAGGTTGGGGCCTCTCCAGTCTGCTAGTTGATCTGCTCTGTAAACATTCAATCAAAATGGATAATGTGGCAGTGGCCCTGTCTAAATATTTTAAACTAACATGGCTTATTTTTCCCGAAGTAGACTAGGGAGCAATCAAATAAGTATATTAGCTGGCAAATCTGAGATGATGGTCATCCTCGGCCATTCACTGTCAGGGACAATCAACCAAGTGATAGCCTGGGGCTCATAAATTTCTTTCATGGAATAGCTGGAGCCAAAAAAAAAGGATATGTAGCTGCAGCTTAATTATAAATATGTCAAATTAAAGAATAAAATTAAACTAAAACATTTACAAGGAAAATTGTTTTCACTTTACAAATTAGCCCAAACAGAAGTAGTATTGAAAGCAGACGAAATATTATGTCTGAAATCCTAATCTGATATTTACTAGGAAGTGAAAAGAGATCTTCATGGAAGAAGGTGTCCACAATATCACCTAAGAGGGAAAAGATCTCACCATCTATGATTTACTTTAGTTTTGGTCAATATAAACAGCTTTTCTGTAAAAAAAAAAGATGCTGAAGTAGATGGACAATACCTCTATTCCAGTATACACCATGCTTTTATCAGCAAATGTAGTAATTGGCAGGACACTCAGGAGAAGGCTGTATCCAAGACAAGTTAAGGGATAACCATTGAGGTGTCCATAGACAAATGAGAAAATCTGTCCTCCAGAATGACAATAGTTGGGTAACAGAAGACAAATATCTCTCTAGTAAAGTTAAAACAAGAATTAAGAAACAGTGAGAAAAAAAAAAATGGAGATTCATCATTTTGTTTTTTGTTTGAGAAGAAATACATTTCATTTAATTATTTTGTCAAGAACAGCTTGTTCTTTAACACAAGGAGATTATTCCAGTAATCAACAATTAGGATAACTGAAAGTTCTGTAGCCACTAAAATAATAAAGTAATGATGCTGTGTTCTTATCTGCTTTGTCTCAAATACAAGCAGTAATGTACCACTCTGAAGAGAAGGGGAAATGGGGGCAGGCATGCATATGGATTCAGAAAACAATCAGCTACAGGTATGACTGTTATCATGAGGAAACTCAGGATTTGAAACTCATCATATTTAGGGTTACAAAAGAAGCACAGAAAAAGCTGTATGGATTAGATCCATAGCCCATTTAGTGTCGTATTTCTGTAACTTTCATTTTGCATCCTGGATCATGACTGTCCCAGACATCTAAGGATGTGTGCAGTAATACCGATAACTGCATACATCACAACACAGGACAGAAACCAATCTGGAAGTAGCTTAGTAACATCTATTCACAGTCATTTGCAGTTTTCTAAAAGTAAACTGCATGTTTCACACTATCTTTATCAACCAGCTAGCATCATTCAGATTTGCTGAACACAGGTGGTTTTCCTCTAAGACTTCACTATACAGTAATAAGCAGTCTTCTGAAACGAATTTTAGTAATGAACGTAACAAAAATCAGAACCAAATTCTAAAATAGACCTCAAATGCTCAAGAATATGTAATTTGAGTGTAGATATTCTGTCCAGAGCCATCAGGAATGTTCTTCTAATGTTATACACAAGCAAAAGTCTCTGTTGACAGGATAACAACCCTGCAACCTATACTGTGGAAGGCACAGAATATACCATGCATGCCAGGTACCACTCCATAGACCACATTTTCAAAGTTATGTCTGTCGTAAGCCATTAGTATTGGATCTAAAGCTCATTTTATATAAGTATTTTAATATATTTATATATACAAATAATATACACTTTATATATATATGTATATATACACACTGCATATGCAGACAATAGACAATGGATTAAACATTACAAAGACACTCTGTTATTGTTAAGTCCTGTATATCCCTGGCTTTCTTCACTCCTTTATCCAGGATTAACTTAGTACCACTAAGTCACCAATGCACTAGATTAAGAGCAAATCTGAGTATCTCTTATCTCATTAGCTGAAATTCTTTTGTCTAGAAAGAAACTAGAATGCAATTAAACAGAAAGTATACAAAACACCTAAGGAAGTTCTGTGGGCTAAATCAGTTTATCAGAGTAAGAAGTTGTTTTCACAGTGATTTATGCCTCAGAGCAAACACTGAGACTACTTCTTACTATGCTTACAGCCCTTTAAGGAGACAAAAGAGCAAATCTGCCAATCTAATACTCAGTTCTTTGACCAGCATGCATGTAGAGCCATTGCATTAGATACAATTTCACAGCAATTTCCAATTTCTATTTTATGTAGCTGTTTAATTTTTTTTTATTCCTGTTTTGCTTTTAAATACAATCCAGAATATATATTTTAAAATAAAATAGTTTAAAGAAAAAATTTAATACAATTTTGTTGTACAAATATAAAACAGTCAAACTGGAATAAATGCATACTCTATGGAAAACAAAGCCAACTTTGTTGTTTGTCTGTCGTAACACCTTATGAAGGGAGAGAGAAACGGAAGCCTGAGAATATTAATCTATTGCTGTGCTGATGAACTTTGTCACTGTACTAGCAGGATGACGTTTTTATCTTTTTGCTAATAAGGACAGATAAGAATTGAATATTCTCATTTGAATTGAGACTAGGTGAGAAGGGGCTGGGTCAAAGGAAGCATACCCCTCCCCAATGAATATGACTAGCAAACTGGTAACAACAGATGAGGAGAAGGCTGAGGTACTCAACAACTTTTTTGCCTCAGTCTTTCACTGGTAATCTCTCTTCCCACACTTCTTGAGTGGATGGACCTCGAGGCAGAGACTGAGGGAGCAAGTCCCTCCCACTGTAAGGTTTGTGACCACCTGAGGAACTTGAACATACATAAGTCTATGGGACCTGATGAGATGCATCCCAGAGTCCTGAGGGAATTTGCTGATGTAGTTGCCAAGCCACTCTCCATGATATTTGAAAAGTCATGGCAGTCAGGAGAAGTCCCTGCTGACTGGAAAAATGGAAACACTGCACCCATTTTTAAAAAAGGTAGAAAGGAGGACTGTGGAAACTACTGACCTGTCAGCCTCACCACTGTGCCTGGGAAGATCATGGAACAGATCCTCCTAGGAAGCTATGCTGAGGCACATGGAGGACAAGGAGGTTATTTGAGACAGCCAGCATGGCTTCACCAAGGGCAAGTCTTGCCTGACCACCCTAGTGGCCTTCTGTGATGGTGTGACTACATCAGTGGACAAGGGAAGAGCTATGGATTTCCTCTATCTGGACTTCTGAAAGGCTTTTGCACAGTCACCTTCAACATTATTCTCTAAATTGGAGTTATAAGGATTTGATGCATGAACTTTTTGGTGGATGAGGAATTGGCTGGACGGTAACATCCAGAGGGTAGCAGTCAATGGCTCAATGTCCAAATGGAGATCAGTGACAAGTGGTGCCCCTCCAGGGTCTGTATTAGGACCAGTACTGTTTAACATCTTCATCAATGTTTTAGTGAGATCAAGTGCACCCTCAGCAAGTTTGCCAATGACACCAAGTTCAGTGGTGCAGTTGACACAACTGAGGGACAGGATGCCGTCCAGAGGGACCTGGACAGACTTGAGAAGTGGGCCCATGTGAACCTCGTGAAGCTCAACAAGGCCAAATACAAGGTCTGGTACCTGGGTCAGGGCAACTTCCAATATCAAAACAGACTGGGGGATGAATTGATTGAGAGCAGCCCTACAAAGAGGACTTGGGATTACTGGTAGATGAAAAAACTGGATGTGAGCTGGCAATGTGCACTCACAACCCAGAAAACCAACCATCTCCTGGGCTACACCAAAAGAATCACGTTGAGGGAGGTGATTCTGCTCCTCTACTATGTTCTCGTGAGACCCCTCCTGGAGTACTGCATCCAGCTCTGGAGCCCCCAAAGTAAGAAGGACGTGGACCTGTTGGAAAGGATCCAGAGGAGGGCCACAAAAATAATCAGAGAAATTTAACACCTGTCCTATGAAGAAAGGCTGAGAGAGCTTGGAGAAGAGAAGTCTCTGGCAAGACCTTATTGTAAACTTTCTGTAATTGATGGGGGCTTATTAGAAAGATGGGGACAGACTTTTTAGCAGGGCCTATTTTAGGCTAAAAGAGGGAAGATTCAGACTAGATATAAGGAAGAATTTTTTAGAATGAGGGTGGTGAAACACTGGAACAGATTGTCCAGAGAGGTGGTAGATGCCCCATCCCTGGAAGCATTCAAGGTCAGGTTGGATAAGGCTCTGAGTGACTTGATTTAGTTGAAGATGTCCCTGCTCCTCTCAGGAAGGTTGGACTAGATGACCTATTCTGTTATTCTATGGCTAAAACTAGTCAACCATTTTTTGATTTAGGAAAAATTTGTACACCAAAGGAGAAAGGTAACTATTACTAGGTGGCTTGGATGACTCTAAGTAATTTTTAAGCCTATATAATCACCACCAATACACTTTCTCCATCTTCCTTAAAACAGTTATTTTTTTAAAAATGGGGTTTTGTGGCTTTCTACAAGGAACACCTATAACGTAATAATGTCAATAGGACACTCATTAACAGGCAACTTGAGTAATATCTGAGAGAATTTTTTCTTTTCCTGAATACGAACTCTTCCTATAATATCTACGTGACACCAAATTGTTTTGAATGTGTTTCATGTAGGGGAAGATACGGCTTTCCATAAATTTTGATACTGCTTACAGTTTTTTGTTCACAAGGCCATTTTGCAGAGACAGGAAACACAAAACCTTATCTAGATGCTGCATTTTATAGAAACAATTGCTACATGAAAGTATGGAAAGTTATTCCAAAGCCTGACATTTTGTGTAAGTAAAACCTTGTGTTGCTTTTAATTTGTTTTGCCTTTTGTTTTGTGGTGGGGTTTTTTGTTGTTTTTGTTTGGTTGGTTGGTTTCGTTTGGTTTCTAAAACATGTTCTTGTGGTTTAACCCAAGCTGGCAACTAAGCATCACACAGCCACTCGCTCACTCCTCCCCAGTGGGATGGAGGAGAGAATCGGAAGGGTGAAAGTGAGAAAACTTATGGATTGAGATAAAGACAGTTTAATAAGTAAAGCAAAAGCCACATATGCAACCAAAGCACATCAAGGAATTAATTTACCACTTCCCATTGGCAGGCAGGTGTTCAGCCATCTCCAGGAAGGCAGGGCTTCATTATGTATAGTGATTACTTGGGAAGACAAATATCATAACTCTGAATGTCCCCCCCCCCCTCTTCTTTTCCCATATATATATATGTTGAACATGACATCATATAGTGTCGAATATCCCAGATGGAGTGACCCAGTTGGAGTCAGCTGTCTCAGCTGTGTCCCCTCCCAATTTCTTGTGCACCCCCAGGCTACTTGCTGATAGAGTGGCATGAGAGGCAGAAAAAGCTTTGACTCTGTGTAAGCGCTGCTCAGCAGTAACTAAAACATCCCTGTATTATCAACACTGTTTTCAGCACAAATCCAAAACATAGCCCCATACTAGCTACTATTAACTCTGTCCCAGCCAAAACCAGCATATCTGTTGGACCACGAAGAGTTGCTCTGGTATCACTCATTCTAAGTCATGTATTTGCTACTGAAATTATTAACATACAATTTACAGAGTTAAAAACACATACTTGTATCTTCTTCATTAAGGAATGTAGCTAGAACCACACAGATAAGGTTTAATTGCTCAAACATAAGTTGCTTTAGTTTTCTGATCAGTACTGGGCATATTTGTGGCACTGAGAAGGTCTTCCAGCTTGGCAGCTCAATAAACTTTTGAAATATTAATCGATTAATATTATACATAAAACCACAAATGTGTGCATTTGTTCTTGTTTGCTATAATATAGATAAGTATTTATTCTACCTAAATTGTCAGTTTTGTTTTATGTCTAAAATATATTGGCCTAGTAATAATGAGCATAAGCATTCTTTTATCTATTTTCTTATCTAATTGCCCTATTGCACAAACCTCTCATTTCAGAAAATCATGATAAAGACACAAACCACATCTAAATATGAGAAATTTCCTATTTTGATATGATAATTTTCTTAAGGATGTTACAGTTTTGCAGTATTGAAATAATACAGAAATCAGAGTTGAGGGGAATCAGTAATACTCTTGACCATTTAGCGCTTTTAGAATATACCTTCCCATCTGTTAGACTTTCTGGTTTGGAAGATCCAGGGATTTTATTTGTATTCTGCATAGTGTCTGGCGCACTGAGGGAATGACCTAATCTGAGGTCTGTAAACAATGTCGGAAAGCAGATAATTTTACTAGACAGCCATAACAAGGGAAAATTAATGAGACATCTTAACAGAGAGTAAAAGACACAGAATCCAGAAAATATACTAGCCAAGAAAGTTTTTCTGTCAGGAAGCTTTATATTTGCAAGAAGTGTAACTGCATATTTTTTTTTTTGTAGCTGTACATACATGAATGTATTAGTAGAACTATTGAAAAATGTTTTGGGCTTGCATATAACACTATTTGTATGCCTCTTCCTATATACACAGCCAGACTACTCTCATTTCCTGGGTCCTTATACTTCCAATTGCAGGGATAATCTTTAAAGCAGCCACGAAAGTTTTAACGCATGGGAACACAGTAGAAGGAACTGGCAAGTATCGAAGCTTGTGAAATTCTCTAGGTCATATGGAACATCTCTAGATCATATGGACCGTTCTAATGGTCATACAGAATGGATAGGAACAACCACAGGTTTACAGGCTCTGATCTTCATGAGGGAGTTCAGCTACCCTGATATCTGCTGGAGGAACAATACAACAGGACATAAGCAATTCAAGAGATTCCTGCATTGTCAGTAACTTCCTTGTCAAAGTGACTGAAGAGCCAATGAGAAGAGGTGCTCTGCTGGACCTCATACTCACCAAAAACAATGGACTCACTGGGAATGTAAAGGTTAAAGGCAGCCTTGGCTACTGTGACTGTGATATGGTAGAGTTCATGATTCTGAAAGCAAGGGAGAAGAGTGAAAAGCAAGCTCAAAACCCCAGAATTCAGGAGAGAAGACTTTTGCCTCTTTGAAGATCTTCTTGGAAGCGTCTCATGGGATAAGGCCCTGGAGGGAAGAGAAGCCCAGGAAAGCTGGTTAATATTCAAGGATCATCTCCTTTAAGCTCAAAAGAGCTGCATCCCAGCAAAGAAGAAGTCAGGCAAAAATGTCAAGAGGCCTGAATGGATGAACAAGTTGCTGCTAGACATACTCAAACACAAAAAGGAAGCATATCGAGGATAGAAACAAGGACAAGTAACTTGAGAGGAATACAGAAACATTGTCCAAGCATCTAAAGATTAAGTCAGGAAAGCTTAAGTTCAAATGGAATTTAATCTGGCCAGGGACATCAAGGACAATGAGAAGGCTATCTGTAAGTACATGTAAGACAAAAGGAACACTAGGGAAAATGTAGGCCCATTAATCAACGGGATAACGAACATGGTTCTAGAAGACACGGAAAAGGCTGAGGTACTGAATGCCTCAGTCTTTACTAGCAAGTCCAGCCTTCAGGAATGACAGATCTCAGAGACCAGAGGGAAAGTTTGGAGAAAGGAAGATGTACCTTTGGTGGAAGAGGATCGGGTCAGTGAATACGTACACAAACCAGACATGAATAAATCCATGGGTCCTGATGGGATGCACCCATGAGTGCTGAGGGAGCTGGCAGATGTCATTGTGAGGCCACTCTCCATAACCTTTGTTCCGTCATGATGACTGGGAGAAGTGCCAAAAGACTGGAGAAAAAGAAATGTTATAGCTATCTATGTATAGCTATCTTCAAGAAGGGCAAGAAGGACGGCCCAGGGAACTACAGGCTGAACAGCCTCACTTTGATCCCTGGGAAGGTGATGGAGCAGCTAATCCTGGAAACCATTTCCAGGCTCGTTACAGATAAGCAAATAATCAAGAGTAATCAGCATGCCTTTACCAAGGGGAAGTCTTTCTTGATCAGTTTGATAAACTTCTTTGATTAAGTGACCAGCCTAGTAGGCAAGGTGAGAGCAGTGAATGTTGTCTACCTGGACTACAATAAGGCCTTTAACACTGTCTCCTGTAAGATTCTCATAGAGAAGCTGTTTTTGTACAGCCTTGATGAGGAGACAGTGAAGTAGGTTGCAGAGTGGCTGAATGGCTGAGCCCAGAGAGTGGAGATCAGTGGCGCTAAGTCTAGTTGGATGCCAATGACTAGCAGTGTATCCCAGAGGTCAGTGCTGGGTCCAGTTCTGCTCAGCATCTTCATTAATGATCTGGATGATGAGACAGTGTATACCCTCAGGAAGTTTGTAGTTGACACTAAACTGCAAGGAGTGGCTGATACACCAGAGGGTTATGCTGCCATCCAGAGGGACCTCAACAGCTGGAGAAAGGGACTGTAAGGAACCTCCTCAAGCTCAGGAAGGAGAAGTACAAAGTCCTGCACCTCGGGAGGAACAATCCCAGGCACCAATGTATGCTGGGAGCTGCTCATCTGGAAAGCAGCTTTGTGGAAAAGGACCTCAGGGTCCTGCTGGACCTCAAGTTGGATATAAGCCAGCAATGTGCATTTGCTGCAAAGAAGGCAAATGGACCACAAGGATCATTAAAGGATTGGAGCACCTCACATATAAGGAAAGACTGAGAGAATTGGGAGTGTTCAGCCTGGAGAAGAGAATGCTCAGGGGGAATCTTAGCAATGTATATAAATACTTGAAGGGAAAGTGTAAAGAGGATACAGCCAGGCTCTTTTCAGTGATGCCCAGTGACAGGAACAGAGGCAATGGGCACAAACAGAAACACATGAGGTTCCCTCTGAATATCAGGAAACTTTTTTACTGTAAGGATGACTAAGCACTGGCACAGGTTGCCCATGGAGATGGTAGTCTCCCTACTTGGAGCACATTAGGCAATCTACTCAAGCAGGTGTCCCTGTTTGAGCAGCAGGATTGGACAAGATGACCTCCAGAGGTCCCTTCCAACCTCAACCATTCTATGATTCAGTGTGAGTCTGTGATTATTTTTCTTTCACTTTAGTCACTGAAGTGTTTGTCACAGCAAACCTGACCATCCTCACTAGCAATTGTGTATATTAGTATGAGTAAGCTGAAGCACAAATAATTTTAACTTATTTATTGATGATTTTAAACCAACCCCTTTTTTCTCCAAATGCTTAGAAGTTATAAAAGCTCCTACCTTCTTACAGTAACCTGAGTAACAAGGGATTCTTTGTTTCAAACAGGAAAGAAAAATATCCAAATGTGAATTAAAATTCAATAACAGTATTTGATCACCTAACTTGCTTTTAAATCCTCCTATCTGTGCAGCCAATAATCACAATGGTTGTTGTTCAGTATGTAGCAATCTTATTACCGTAAACAAAACACTGTGTTAACATGAATTGTTTTTTAATGATGCCTTTTGAGCAATGGCTACAAAACATCTATACTGAAATTAACGACTTGGAAATTAATGTTCTGTGTACTTTAGTTCCACCCATTCCTTCCACCTGACTGATGGAGAAGTGCAGACAACATCTGTGGCCTTCCAGTCCATCTCATAACCTTTCAAAAATCTGTATCAATTTGTAGTTTCCCCTATATGAACAAGAATTATGACATCTCATCACTGTTTAAATATGTCTGTTTTATCTCTTCTGTATCATCATCATTTCAGTCACATTTTGTTGACATTGACTGTTCATATATCTATAAATCTTTCACACTTATATTGTCTCTTTCATTAACATTTTGCAGTGTCTGCATCTAATCTTTGTAATGTTTTGGTTTTCTTTCTTTTTTTTTTTACATTTTTGGACTATGTTCTGGTTTTGTTTAGTGAGGGGAGCCTAAGGTGGTAGCTTCTGTAGGAAACTGCTAGAAGTTGCTCCCCTTTGTTCAGTGGACTCGGCCGGGCCTAGGGCGGACCTGCTTCTGGCCAAGGCCCAGCCAATTGGTAGCAGAATGTTCCGTGATAACGCCTCTGCGATAACGTATTTAAAAAGGGGAAAACAGAAAAAAAGAGAAGAGAAGATGTGAAGCAGCTGAGCAGGGGCAGAGAGGGGGAGATGCGAGCCTTGTGGGTCTTGCAGGCCTCACCCTCTGGCCTCCTGCCAGGCAGCCAACTGGGCCTGACTCAGCTCAGCCTGGCTGCAAGAAGTGGAGAGGAGATGAGAAGTGAATTGAATGAGATGTAAAAAGATCCTGAGAGGCATCTGCCAGCCAGTTGTGAAGAATTTTTCTTATGAGGAACGCCTGCAGACGCCAAGGTCAGTGGAGAAGGAGGGGGAGGAGTAATGTGGCTCCAGGCCAGGATTCCCCTGCAGCCTGTGGTGATTACCGTAGTGGAGGAGGTTGTCCCCCTGCAGCCCATGGAGGTCCACGGAAGTGCAGAGATTCACCTGCAGCCTGTGGAGGATCCCATGCCAGGGCAGGTGGAGGCCTGAAGGCAGCTGTGGCCCGTGGAGGTCCCACTTGGGCAGCTGTTCTGGAGAGACTGCACTCTGTGGAAGAGAAGACCCCCGCCAGAGCAGTTTCACAAAGGACTCTGGCCCGTGGGAGGGACTCCATGAAGGAGCAGGGGAGGAATGTGAGGAGTTCTTCCCCCAATGACAAAGTAGCGGCACAAAACAAAGCGTGATGAACTGACCGCGACCCCCATTCCATTTTCCCCACTGTGCCACTCGGGGCTGGGGTGGCGGGGGGAAGGTAGTAGAGATAATGTTAAGCCTGCGAAGAGGGAGGGGTGGGGGGAAGGTTATCTTGTTCACTGTCTCATTCTCCTGCTAGTTTTAGAAATAAATAAATAGTTTTCCCCAAGTCAAGTCTGTTTTGCCCATGACGGTGACTTTAAGGATTTCTCCCCGTCCTTATCTCAAACCTTGAGCCATTTTTCTTATATCATCTCCCCCTATTGTCTCGGAGGGTGGGGGGAGTGAGAGAGAGACTGCGTAGTCTGGTCCCGATTGGGGCTGAACTACAACACATTATTACTAAAACTAGTTCATTTGTTACCATGGGCACTGGATGTTCTTCCAGGGTAAAAAAAAAACAAACCTAATATTGAAAGCCATCACTTTCTGTCCTCCTGAGTATTTTCTTTACATTGGTCTATTATGCTTACCATCATTTGTGGTTTATTTATTTATTTCTCTCACTTCCCTTAAGCTCCTTCTAATTCCTGACAGCAATGACTCTCTAAACAGGAGACAATATAGATAAATAGAGTGAATCTTTTGCTATCATCCATATTGTGCTAAGAACAATAGTTAATACTAGGACTCTGGTTTTGCAAGGTACTTATTCAAGTTGGTAATTTAGAGGTACTTTGCTAGTTTATAGACCATGAATGTTTTGTACTTAAATAAAAATCTGGTTCACTGATCATCTTAGAGATGGTATTTTCTTCTAGAGTAGAAGCAAAAATACATTGCCCCACCTCATACTACCTGGACACTGGAGGTGACAGAACTCTACAGAAATTCAGGGAAGGTGAATGCAAGTATTTCCTTTCACATGTCAAAAATATTTCTTTAACTTCATAATTTACAATATTTCTGAGGATAATAGTTATTTTTAGATATTTTTGATTGGTATAAATTTTAAAATTAGAAACAGCTCTGCAGTTGCTTGAAGTACTACTCTAGGAAAAATACCTGCTTCCTATTGATTGCAGCATTACCACAGTTACCCATTTAACCCCTTGCCATTGTTCAGACACACATATAGCAAATCATTGGTTTTCCCTGAAGTCTTTATTAAAGACAATATAAAGCTAGAATTTCCCTAGTCTATTTAATCACATATCTTTCCACACTGTTGCTCAGGTTTAGCCTTCCCTCTCCATTACTCCCAATCATCTTTAAACACTTAAACTGTGTCACTTCTACTATACATCTTAATCTGAGATCATTTTACAAGTGCTGCAGAGAAGGAGGTGCCTTCAGAGATCTTCACTGAGCTGTGAGAGTGCTGACTGCCCACAATTGGTTACAGGTAGGAGTGAGTTTTCTATCTATGATGTGATTCATCAAAGGGTCTGAAGCCTGATTAGACCAGTTTAGCCCAAGAGTGTGAAAATCAAAACCAAACTCAGTTAACATCATTGTGATTACCGTAGTTAATCAGAGTAGGTGAGGGAAAGTATATCACTTTCCTACATAAAAGTCTTGGAATTTGAAATTTAACATTCCCTAAAAGGTAACTTTTGTGTGGAGAGTTTCCCTAAACTTCTCTAGTAAATTGAGACAACTAAGCTCCTTTAAAGGGTGAGATGAAAAATCACTGTCATAAAATGCATATATACCCCCAGTAAGTGTTCAGAGAACTGAGAGGCTCGTTCCCCTAGTTTTGTGGAAATGCTTCACCTCATTCTGTTGTATGCTGATAGTTGTAATTGTGACTCTTCTGGTGAATCTGAAATGGTAACTTTGGTTTTGTTTTGTCTTTTTATTTAATTATAAAATAGTATAATAAAAATTCAAAATAATAAGTAACACATTTTATCCTTAATGACAGGATTTAAAAAAAAAAAGGATTAAAAGAAATGCAATCTATACATACTATTTCAGTTCCTTTTAGTTGCTATATACCACTGAAAAACAACTTTTCTGGAAATTTTCAACCAATTATATTGATTTCAATCAGTTTTGCTGGTTACATTTTCATGTATACATAGACTTAAAGAATCTTGCCAAAGATAAGTACTGATATTGTTTTTGAAATGTACTTCAGTAGAGTTCTGAAGTCCACCTTTAAGGTGCAGGAAACAAGATCACATGTTTAATTAATTCATGACTGCAGCACATCAATTGTATTTAGTGTGAAGGGAAAGAGACACTTTTCAAGCAGATAGGTAATAATTATGATTATCACTGATATGTGCTAAATATGAACCATTTGACCTTTGGAGAAAAAAAAATCTTAATACTGTTTCTAACACAGAATTCTAAATGAGAAAAATAATAAGTAAATAAATAAACAAAAACTTCACCCAAAACCTGTTTGGAAGTCAGTTTTATTTAAGTGGATTTAAATTAAAATGCCCTGTCTTTAACTTTTAGGTACAACTCTGCAGAAAGATAGTCATATCCATGAAACACATGTGCCACCAACAGAAGGCACTGCTGGAAATTTTTAAAAATACCAAGTTTTCTGAAGTAATGGTAACAAAAGGTCACCAGAATTCCTGGAGTGACAGCCACTTCATTTCTATTGTGAAATTTAACAACAGGAGATATACAGAACACAACCTGGCATTATTTCTGAACTACAGATTATATTGTACATTCTATACTTTTATTGGTATAGAATATATTCTCACACTTCAACATCTTCCTCTCATATTTAGTCAGGCGAAGTTACACAGTGTGTTTGATCCCAGAATGCTATAACAAATTACATTAGACAGTGGTATGATCATGTTAAATTTTGTTGGTTTTGGTTACTATTTCAGTGTAAACAGTACACTTAAGCCTGTAACTGTTCTACACAATTGGAGAAATACTTTTGAAAACCAGATATTTTTCCTTAAACTATATCTTTTTGGTTTAGTCAATTCTGATGAAAAGAATTGCTTTTTGTTGAGCTTTAAACTTTGGTGGAAAATTGATGTAGTCAGCTAAACTGGCTTTTACCACACAACATTCTGATTAAAGGAATTAGCACCATTCAAAATCAATGTCGTACCTAGTCAATAGATGACAAAGTGATAACTGGTGGATATCAAAATGTAATCACTAACAGGAAATCACAGAATGAATATATAGCCTCAAGAATTAATCCTCAATCTGATGCAACTCAATGTCTCCATCAGACAATTCTCTGTCAAGGTTTATAGACAAGGAGTGGGGAAGTGATAGATAATAACAAGTGTCATTTTTAAACTGCAACAAACTATTTTTAAGAGAGTCACAGACAAAGAGGAATAATAGGGTCTGTCAGATACTGTTTTTCCTAGAGTCAGATGAAAAAATATACATATGGAGGGGCAGAAGATCATTGAATGGGGAATGCATCCTGGGAAGAAGCAATGACCTTGACAAAGATTTAGTGTTTGGCCATGATGCAGAACCATCTGACCATGAATTTCCAAAAGCATTTAAAAAATCAAGGGCTAAAATTGAAGGTAGACAAATTCAAAAGGGAGGAAAGATATATTTTAAGTTATTAACCTTTTGAAAAACTTCCCTGGAGAAGTGGTGGAGGCACCTTCATGAAAGTTTTTGAGGTAAGACTATTTTTATAAAATCTGTACTTATTAATCCAAAAAATGATTGGACTCAATTAAGGTATTGCAAGGTGAAATTTTGTGGTTGATATTATATAGAAGCTTCAAATAGAAGTTGATTAAGGCTCATTTTAGCCTTAAAATTG
Organism: Chlamydotis macqueenii; assembly: GCF_036417535.1. Lineage (NCBI taxonomy): Eukaryota > Metazoa > Chordata > Aves > Otidiformes > Otididae > Chlamydotis > Chlamydotis macqueenii. The sequence goes on from NC_141556.1 coordinate 138,897,705, forward strand.
GTGGAAGGAGGAAAAAAGAAAGAAGGGATCCACATTATTACCTGGGCTTAGAATTTCTCTTGAAGTTGCTTTTCAAATGAAAAACAAGCTTTCAATCTTGCACGGTTTCTCCCCTCTCCCGCAAAATGCTGGCTCTACTTAATACACTTCTTTGAAAAAAAAAATCAAAATAAAAGTTGATGTTATTTTAGAGAATCATCAGATTTTTCATGTAAGTCCTCTAGGAAAACGTCTTGTTTTCAGTATAGAGAAACTAAGTGTCCGTGTCCAAGACTACTCTAAGAAAGCCAGCAGAGCAAAGTGTTTCTATAATGAAGATGCAGTAAAAATATCAAGGTAGAGAAAATGACACAAGAATGGGTATAATATAGCTAAGAGAATGATAACATGATCCAGAGCAATTAATGAGAGTAGACCTCATTATCAGTGCTTCCTCTTATGTGTGTTTCCCCCCGCCTTTCTCAGTGAGTCTTACCCACTCTAGAGAGCAGTAAGTAGGAACATAGCAAGACACCCTGGCTCTTTATTCAGTCTGTATTACAGGAAGCCTTACTGGTCAAATTGATGACTTTTCAAAGTACATTTTGTGACTATAAGTTAATAAATAGGCTAGCCAAATTAGGACTTTTGTCCATTACTGACAAAATGAATAGAGAGACAGCAACAGCCTCTTTCTCCCACTCTTCTAGTTTCTTTTCCTGTTTTTTCCCTGTTTTTTTTTTATGTTATTAGCTACAAAAATCCACCTTTTCTCCTTCAGCGTGACTTTCAGATTTACAGATAATTCGTTTTAGGACCCTGCTTTAATTAGGTATTGGTTAATTAATCCCTAAAGCTCCTATGCAACTAATCGCTCATTAAAAAATCCCTATGAAAAATATGCACACTTTTATTATGTATATTTTATACTATCTTCTCTTCTTTTCCATGTCACATCTCATTCCAGTAGCAAAAACAAGACCAAGATATCCTGAGTTCAAAAAGCCAAATTATTTTTTAATAAAATCCTTAGAGTACCATGGGTGAAACTCTGGCTATGCTGAAATCAGTATGCATTTGCTACTGATTTACTGGGGCCAGGTTTTCAAACCAGAACTTCCAAAAGGATTCTAGTGCTAACAAATTTCTATAAATATTTTTCATTTCAGCTGAGAAATGACTTATGGATTACATTTATGTGGTAAGAACATCAGATTTGTAATAGAGAAGGCAGATTCAGTGTTTGGTATATATCTCCTGTCCTAATTCTATCGTATTCTGTAAACTACCTTGATTTATTTGTTAATAAACAGGAGAAAAACAATAACAGAACAGATGTCACTTTTAAGTCTTGTATAGCATGTGCATCACCAGGAGAATTGCTCACAGAATGCTTGTATATACAATAACGAGACTCACTCTTAGCCAAATGATTACATCGATGCATGAAAATTGCATGGAATACAGATGCAACATGCCCAGAGGTCTGTCTTAGTAAATAATCTCTGGTACCTCAGTGGATGTGTTTATTGCCATACTGTAAAAGCAAAGTCTATGTGCTGCATGTCTGTGTCAGAGTGACAGGTTTAAGACATCATATTCTAAATAAGTAGAATATAAAAGCATGCCAAGCACATACTGTACTAGACAAATACATTTTCTTATTTCTATTGAATTTTTGTATCTAGGCAAAAGCATTTGCATGGCTCAAATAAAAAAAAAGCTCAAATATGACACCATGATTTACAATTCCCTAGTGAAAAATCATACATAAGACAGGAATAAAATAAAAGGCAATAAATAAATAATGTGTAAAAATCTTGCAGTAGATTACAATTGTAGTAGCCTTGATTCTTAGTTTTATGCAGCATTGCTATAGGTGAAGGATGAGGTAAGAACACAAGGAGGCAAGAGAAAAATTTCCCAGAATGGATAGCTAAAATTATTTAGCAGCTAAATCATTATTTCATGTGTATATGTAGTTACACACATGATACATATGGAATTTTTACATTATGATATATTGATACTGAAATACTTAGAAGCATGAACACAACATGTTCAGCAAAGGAGGCAAAGGAGTTTCCTGTAGGATGATGTTAGTCAAAATCAGAGCAAACAGCAATGTAATATAAATAAGAGTTGATCATATAATTAGTTTAAAATCTGCCACTATTTCTAATGACATTATTCCACTAGATCTGCAAAAGAAAAGTAAAGATCTTTTTAAAATCATAGTAAGAAGGAGAGCGGGGAATGAGTTGTCAGAAGCTCTTTGGAGAGAAAGGTTGACAGAGAGAGGGACTCCAGAAGTCTCAGTAGGGTTTTTCGAGAAAGCGATAAACCTTAGGGAAGAATGAATAGATGTGTACAGTCTAGATTTTTGTTGTTTGCATGCTTTGAGAGCCCAAAGTACTTTGTTTTACATAAACTGTTATTTCCTTTAGGAGACTTCACTGTCAAGAGATCCCATAGCTGTTTCCCAGAGGGAAAAGAATCACAACACTGGAGCTAAGGCAGACTATAGAGCTATGGCTGTAGGGCTGAGTGCCAGTGTTACCATGGCAGCTGATATTCAGGAAACCAGCAGAGACACCTGAAGGACTACAGCTTATCCTGCTGTCAGAGATGGCTACTTAGAGCCTGAGATAATGAAAATATTATATCTGCAGCTCCTAAAGAAACTGATTAAATACATGCTTCCAAGACAGCTTGCACATATATGTCAAAATAACATGAGGAATGACACCTTCAGTTTCGACAGTCCTCATTTAACAGGTTGAGTCTTTTGAGCAAGGTGCATAATCAAACGTATTTTCCAAAGATCTCATCTTAAGGATTTTTCTATCTTCATTGAAAAGCTACAACTAGAAAGGCATATGCTAACTAGGACTGTTTGGTAATCTGAAAAAGTAACTTGAGTATCATCCTTTGATTAAGCACAATAGATTCTTTAGATAATTGCCTATGTAAGGTGTATCTGTATTTTGTAAGCATTATTGATGCTGTACAGTTATTGCACTCCTTTCCTTTGATTTAGTGCTCATCTTGAAACCAGCCAAGTCTATTTCAAGAGAGGGTGTCTTGTGAACAATGATCAAAGTGTAAATTTATGCAAATTCAATGCTTCACCTTAATTACCTTGATGGCGCTTGTCAGCAGCCCTTTTCCATGCTTTCACTGATTAGCAAGCTATCACAAATAATTATTATTTCATCTGCAATTACAATGATGCTGTGCATTGGCTTATTGCCCAGCCACTGTACTGCATCTCGCCTCTCAGCCTCCTCTTCTGGAGTTATGCCACACTGCACATCATGAATTAGCACCCCTATTTTATTCAATCAATCACCATAAACTCCTGAACTTTATGATCCCATAAGGCAGGTTCTCTCTAAACTTCTACAAGTAGGATTACTACATAAAATTTTTAAATACAGCCCAGAAAAGTGCAAGGGCAAGAAAGGACTATTTTCTCCATGATCATTTTGCATCATCCCCACTTTCTCTTCAAAACACCCTTTCATTTCTCCAATCCCCCTTTTTTTTTTTCCGCAGAGTACTTTACTTCAGCAAATCAAATACTGCTACAGTTGACCACTGAAATATGAAATTTAAAGGTTAACAAATTGCTTCCAGGCAGCCCAAAGTTATTGTTGTATAGTGGGCTCTACAGCATGGAAATGAATTCAGTTCCGTCATGTTGGAGGTTTTGAGTAAACCCCAATACCAGGTGCAAGCAAAGAGCAACTCAGGAAGTAAATAAATACCTGTTTGTTCCTTTCCGCATTTGAGTAATTGAGCAGAAAAACTAACATAACTAAGCCCTGCCCCCATTTCAAACAAGCAGTTTATTTGTCATTGCACTGAATATGCTTGCATGTATTGAGATGGGCATGAACAATGTGGGGAAGTGAATGGCTGGCTGATTTTCTTGATGAGTGCTTATACATCATCTTAAATCACTAGCTATGGCTAACAAGCAAAAAGAAGGCAAATATAAAAGAAAAAAAAAACATTTAAGTAGCAACATATGGTCAAATATGTCCTCTCTTAAAGTGGGAATATAAAAGGAAAAAAAATGGAAGAGAAACCTGAAGCGGTTTCCATACTTTAACTAGAAAATAGTGTTTATTGACTCTTCAAGGTCAGAAGAAAAACAACAGAAACATAAATAAATGCTCTAGCTGCACAAATCAGTTCTAAGAAAAGGAAGCTGAGGATGATACAGAGAAAGTGGAGTTAATAGCAGCCATCAGCTCTAACATCCTGAATGGCAACTAGATGCAAGACATAAACCCAACATCACATAAATGGAAAGATAGAGTTTTAAGTAGTCCCTGAAACATGACACAGGAGCTCAAGCAATACCTTAGAATTACTAACTTTATAATGATTAGACCAGAAGAAAGAACTTTAATTCAACCTGCCATAAATTAAAGGGAAACATTCCGACTTAGAACAGAAACATCTGCAAGATATTAAAACACATTGCTTACTACCACACATTTTGAAACTACAAGTCAATGTCCCAGAATAACAAACTCAGATCACAAGATAGAAGAGCCAGTATCAATTTAACCTAGAAAATTTGCAAAGAACACAAAGCTAGTAACAACATGCAAATCCAGCTATTTGGGCTAATAAAGTAGGCACAGGGTATTTCCAAGAGGCATAAAATAAAACTGTCCTGACTGGATTCAAATCAGAGCTGGAAAAGCAAGACCGTTGAAGATTTAAAATTTTGCTTAATAATTTGCAACAAATAGACATTAAAAGCAATGTCAAGTCAAAAGGTCAGGTACATCTGATGAAAATTTCCCATTTGAAAATGTGAAGACAAAGAGAGTTGCAAATCAGCTGCCTTAGTATAACGTGAAGCAAAATAGTACTACTTTCTGGTAACATCTGTGCTCAACTGAATCCATTGGTTTCAAGAGAGCACACAGTTGAAATATAAGTGTCTACAGAAGGATGAGTTAAACAACTTTTTATAATTCCATGACTCTATTTACCAGATCTCCACTGGGCATGATGGTCGTTTCTAGTTCACATATGGGCATCTAAACTGGAACATAAGAGTCTAGTGCCAACATATGGGCATCTAGACTGGAACATAGGGTCTAGTGCCAACTGCACAGTCTGGTAGATGCACTGCTGGACCTATAGGAGACTTATGCTTTCTGTTTTGGTATATATAGGCCAGGTAGGATACCCTACATGATCTTAAAAAAAAAACCTGGTATCTAGGCTTAAGTAACTGATTCACACTCTGTGTTGTAAATTCTTAAATATCAATGTCCTAAACTGCATGTTATTTCCATCCCAAAAGTCTATCGGATTAAGTCAAAACCCATAATAAACCAAATTCTAGTGGGCGGATGTATGTGTTTGCTGCTTTCACAGTTCAATTTGGTGAAAGATTCAAAGCAGAGAAAGAGTCTCAAATATTAACCTAAATTATCAGTAGAAATAAGAAGACATAAACCCCCATGTATATAGTCCTCCATAAGTAGTGACTGTGTAACTAGGAAAGCCCAGAAGAGACTGGAATGAAAGGAATCATCATACGCCAACATCTAAAAATCCTTGTATATAGCAGAACTATATTATTTCAAATTATCAACTTGTAGGAGGCCACCAACGATTACACACCTAAACTACAACAAAAAAGAACAGCAGCAAAATGAACATTGTGTTATGTAGCAAATTGCTGCCACATTATGAATTGAAAACAGTAATAAGTAAAGATTACTATCACAAATATGTTTATTGTCTCATCATTGTGAAGCCAAGTCCAATTATAATTTGAAGGGCTTTCTTCTGCATGTTGGAAACTCCCTGGAGTCATGCCAGAATGTATTTATAGATATTTACAGAATTGTAGAAGGAAAAAAAAAATGAACTTGTAACTAATTTCTTTTCCTACCAATAGGAAAAGTTGGCAAGATTTCCCTTTCACTGATGGGCAGTGGAATCCTTGTTAATCTTAAAGTGCTCCTGAATTAGTGAGCTGAACGAGAATACACCAGTACTTAATATTAGTTTTGCATGGTGGAAAATGCAGCTATGCATGTTTGAAACGCTTTACTAGAAGATATCTTGGGTATCTAGATCACGGGACGTGCTTTGAGAAGCCTGGGCTGCTAGGGGCGGATGGCGTGCACCTAACCAAGAGGGGGAAGAGTGTGCTTGGACAAAGGCTTTCCAGGCTCGTCCGGAGGGCTTTAAACTAGTGTTGCTGGGGGAGGGGGAGCACAGTTCAGCCCACTGCGGTCAGCATGGCGCCAGTGGCAGCACCGAGGGTCCAGAAGCTGAGGAAGGATCACAGATAAGTGCAAATAAACCTAAACTGCGATCCAATAGCACCCCTGTTACTCCAGCCAGCAAGTCGGCTTTGTCAGGGGCCCAGCTGAAGTGTCTCTATACCAATGCACGCAGCATGGGGAATAAACAGGAAGAGCTGGAGATGCGTGCACATGAGCAGGGCTACGACCTCGTTGGCATCACGGATACATGGTGGGATGACTCGTACGACTGGAGAGTCAACATGGAAGGGTATAGGCTTTTTAGAAAAGACAGGAAGGGGAGACGAGGAGGGGGTGTCGCTCTCTATGTCAGCAACCGGCTGGAGTGTGTGGAGCTCTGCCTGGGGATGGAGGAGCTGACAGAGAGCTTATGGGTCAAGATTAGAGGATGAGGACGGACAGGGGACGTTACGGTGGGGGTATGTTACAGGCTGCCTGGGCAGGAGGACAGAGCAGACGAAGTGCTCTATAGCCAGATAGGAGCAGCCTCACGGTCACAGGCCCTGGTCCTCCTGGGGGACTTCAACCACCCTGACATCTGTTGGAGAGACAACACGGCAGGGCACAGGCAGTCCAGCAGGTTCCTGGAATGCATGGACGACAACTTCCTCCTGCAGGCGATAGAGGAGCCGACAAGGAGGGGTGCCATGCTCGACCTTGTGCTCACCAACAGGGAGGGGCTGGTGGGGGATGTGAAACTAAAGGACAGCCTTGGCTGCAGGGACCATGACATGGTGGAGTTCAAGATCCATGGGGCAGCAAGGAAACTACATGGCAAGCTCTCTGCCCTAGACTTCAGGGAGGCGGACTTCGGCCTCTTCAGGGACCTGATGGGCCAAGTGCCATGGGAGGAGGCCCTGGAGGGAAGAGGGGCCCAGGAAAGTTGGTCTATATTCAAGGAGCACCTCCTCCAAGCTCAGCAGAGGTGCATCCCGATGAAAAACAAGTTGGGCAAAAAGGCCAGGAGGCCGGCGTGGATGAGCAAGAAGCTCCTGCACCAACTAAAAGTAAAAAAGGAAGCCTATAGAGGATGGAAGCGGTGACAGGTAGCATGGGAGGACTACAAAGAGGCTGTGCGAGTGGCCAGGGATAAGGTAAGGAAGGCCAAAGCCCTGGCAGAACTGAATCTGGCCAGGAATATAACATGTGACAGGAAGAGCTTTTATAGGTACGTAGGGGACAAAAGAAAGTCCAGGGAAAATGTAGGCCCCCTCCGAAAGGGAACTGGTGTCCTGGTTACCCAGGACATGGAGAAGGCTGAGGTACTCAATGACTTTTTTGCCTCAGTCTTCACCGACAAGAGTTCCTGTCCCACCACCCAAGCTGTAGAAGGTGCAAGCAGGGACTGCGAGGATGAAGAACCGCCCACTGAACTCGAAGAGCAGGTTCGGGAACATCTGAGGAACCTGAAGGTGCACAAGTCCATGGGACCTGACGAGATCCATCCGCGGGTCCTGAGGGAACAGGCGGATGAAGTTGCCAAGCCACTGGCTATCGTATTTGAGAGGTCGTGGCGGTCTGGTGAGGTCCCCGATGACTGCAAGAGAGGGAACATAACCCCAGTTTTTAAAAAGGGGAATAAGGAAGACCCGGGTAACTACAAGCCAGTCAGCCTCACCTCTGTGCCTGGCAAGGTCACGGAGCAGATTCTCCTGGAAACCATGCTAAGGCACATGGAGAGCAAGGAGGTGGTTGGTGACAGCCAACATGGCTTCATCAAGGGCAGATCGTGCCTGACCAATTTGGTGGCCTTCTATGACGGGGTGACAGCATTGGTGGACAAGGGACGAGCAACAGACATCATTTACCTGGACTTGTGCAAAGCTTTTGACACTGTCCCGCACAACATCCTTCTCTCTAAACTAGAGAGGCATGGGTTTGATGGACGGACCACTCGGTGGATAAGGAGTTGGCTGGATGGCCGCACTCAGAGAGTGGTGGTCAATGGCTCAATGTCCATGTGGAGACCGGTCACGAGTGGCGTCCCTCAGGGGTCTGTGCTGGGCCCAGCCCTGTTCAACATCTTTGTTGGCGACATGGACAGTGGGATAGAGTGCACCCTCAGCAAGTTCGCCGATGACACCAAGTTGTGTGGTGCTGTTCGACACGCTGGAAGGGAGAGATGCCATCCAGAGGACCTGGACAGGCTGGAGAGGTGGGCCCGTGCAAGTCTCATGAAATTCAACCAGGCCAAGTGCAAGGTCCTGCACCTGGGTCATGGCAATCCCAGGCACAAATACAGGCTGGGCGGAGAATGGATTGAGAGCAGCCCTGAGGAGAAGGACTTGGGAGTGCTGGTGGATGAGAAGTTTAACATGAGCTGGCAATGCGCCCTTGCGGCCCAGAAGGCCAACGACATCCTGGGCTGCATCAAGAGGAACGTGGCCAGCAGGTCGAGGGAGGTGATTCTCCCCCTCTACTCTGCCCTGGTGAGACCCCACCTGGAGTACTGTGTCCAGTTCTGGAGTCCCCAACACAAGAAGGACATGGACCAGTTGGAAAAGGTCCAGAGGAGGGCCATGAAGATGATAAAAGGGCTGGAGCACCTCTCTTATGAGGACAGGCTGAGAGAATTCGGGCTGTTCAGCCTGGAGAAGAGGAGGCTCAGGGCAGACCTGATAGTGGTCTTCCAGTACCTCAAGGGGGCCTACAAGAATGATGGGGAAAAGCTGTTTAGTAGGGCCTGTTGCAAGAGGATGAGGGGTAATGGTTTTAAAATAGAGGGACGTAGATTTAGATTGGAAATTAGGAAAAAATTTTTTACAATGTGGGTTATAGAACACTGGAACAGGTTGCCCAGAGAGGTGGTGGCAGCCCCATCCCTGGAAACGTTCAAGGCCAGGCTGGATGAGGCTCTGAGCAACCTGATCTAGTCAGGGATGTCCCTGCTCCTTGCAGGGGGGTTGGACTAGATGACCTTTGAAGGTCCCTTCCAACCCTTACCATTCTATAATTCTATGATTCTATGATTCTAAGATCAGTAATTTTACTTCATATCCTAAAATTACAGAAGCTTGAAATACAGAAGAACTATATGATCTAATTAAGCTAATTCTGAAGTTTTCTCAATTGTACATTAGGAGGACTTTGGCCAGCCTACCTTTGAATGCATTAATGAAGTTATTCACTGGGTTGGAAAATATTCCACAACCTGCCAGAAGACAGGCAGGAAGTTGTTCCAGGCGTTTGCACTTCAGTTATGTCATCTCACTTCTTCACTGTTATGCTCTATCGACTGCCATTAAGTTAAACATGAGGGTGCTGAGTATTACTGTAATGCAGTAAGCATGTGTTGTATACGTTACTGAGATTTTTTCATCACCCTTGGCAAACTGAAATGTTTGCAGCTCAAGTGTTGCATGTGGGTGATTTTACATGCCACAGAACGAGACACACACTGCTAAATGTCTTTGCCCCACTATACTTGATTTGTAAACCATCACTACTGACTGATGTTCCTTGCAAATTATAGTAGCATACCTGTGGAGAAGAATTTTTATCAACAAGATGATGTAAATTAATGCTTGGTGCAGAGAATATTGATAATATAACAATTTGTACATAATAAACATGAGTGAGCATTTGCTAATGGAATAATTTATTCTACTGGTGAAAGAATGCTTCTCACTAAATTTATTTCATATAAATCTGTTCACTAGATCTGCTTTTGACTGCCATTTGTTCATTGTCCAAGTGCAGAAACTCTATCATTAAAAACCTAGGAGTTAATGTATTCTCTCTGTCATATGTTTATACTAATGGGATTTTATCTGTGATTCACTTGCAACTTGAAATTGTAGTATATAAATCAATTTTGTATTCTATAGGCTTCACCTTTACCTGAAAACTACAGTAGCAACACATTATGTGTTAATTTACTGTTGCATTTGCCTTTGACCTACTGTCATTATCTTCCCTCTACATCTGAAGAATTTTTCATATTAATTACTTTAAGCCTGAAATTAACTCGCTCTTGCTTGCTTTATCACACAAATTCCTCAGTCAGAGGCATTCAACTATTTTTATTAACTTATCCTTATGCCTCATTGGCTAGTTTTAAAATTCATTATTAATACAATATTTGACCAATGTAGTTCATTAATACTTCCCTCATATGCCCTGCACAGGCCTCAAGGTTATGTCTGTTCTACGACACTAGCTTGGAGCTGACTGCGGCACGCTGCTGTGTGCTGAAGCCAAATCCACCAACCACTTGAACTGCACACCTACCTCTGAACCTGGGCCAAGTGTGAGGCAAAGGACTAGGTTTGTCAGGAGGGGACTCAGGCAGGGGAGCACTGTGGATGGGTCAGAGGAAAGACCCATGCACAGCCCATGTCTCTGTTGGTAGAGCTTGCTGGAGCCATCCTTCTCTCCAAAATCAAGCCTGAGTTTGAGCCTGTGTGCTAAAGACTGCAGACAAAGCCTCAGTCAGCCCTTTTTCGTCATCCTTCTATTGAAAAGGATGTCTTCAGTTTCAGATATTCCAGCAGCAGTTTTAGATCAACTTTAAAGGGCTGTAATTCTGCCTATTCTATCTGTAGATGAGGTTGTCTAAGCAGTTCTTCTGGCAAGCTGTTTGACTAGAAACACAGATAAAGTTTATTCATACAGCTAGTGTAAAAAAAGTTTATCAAAAACCAAAAAGAAAAACCCTCAGAATGATAACACAGATATCCAGAAACAGCCATCTGTCACAAACAGCTACTGGCAACAAGATGAACAACACAGTCTGAATTTCTGTTATCACTTCATTCTGCTGTACTATCACAAGCACACCCTCTAGTACAGGTGCATTGTGATGCTAGCCATATTCATTAGGAAACCAAAATGTTCAAAGTCACACTTAACAAAAGCCATGGACACAGGCAGCTGCTTTCTACCGAATGTTAAAATTCCTCTGAGATTATTCCATGAAATTGTATCAGAACAAATGTATTTTTTTTTAGCAGCATAGACATTCAAGACCCTCAGGGATCTCTTTCTAGAGGTTCTAGAGTGTGAATGGCATCCAGGGGAAAAAGAAATGCAATGGAAACAGTTTACAAGATTTCTTATAAAAGCTTCTCAAACCAAAATGTAACCTAGGATGACTTTGCTGCATGATTCACAGCAGTATACCTGCCCATTTTGAAGACAGCAGCTTTGCCATAGATGGCATTACTAAAATGCTGTGAGTGTCCTTACAGGGAAATCTGGGCAAAGATGATAGATGAAAAAGGAACTGAATCAAAATGAAGTGCATCCCAACAGCAAGTACCACGCTATGGTAGCAGAAGGGTAACAGATGAGTTCAGTCTGCAGGGAGACGGTGATTTATACTTTGGCATGGTCAAATTCCAGAAAGTCTGTGTACATGATCATACCCGTTCTTTCTGATACACTTCTGCTGAGGTGGTTGTCTCAGAAGAAAAAGAAGTAATTTCTTGTAATACTCTATTAATACTTCTATAAATGATTTCTTCTTGTCTTATAAAATGATGTTCCTAAATATGTACATTTGAGCTATGTAACCCAATGGAGTCCCAATCTCAAAAAATGTTACCACAGTATGAAAGCCTGTAGGAATATATGCGTGGAGAAAATATAATTTTTCTTCAATATAGTCTACTTAGTCAACAATTATACTAACTTATACCTAGTGTACCTAGTACTAAAATTTTTCCTGTCCTTCAAAAACTTGGTATAAAGAACATCCATCTGATAAGAACAGCATCAGCTGAGGCTGAAAAACCCTATTTTGAAGAAAATGAAGAAATACTACAGGTCAAAAGCCTGGACTATGTGAGAAACTGCTCTTTCATTTTCATTCTATTCTTAAGTTCCTTGGCCATTTGTTATTTTAAAGAAAAGCCTCCATCTTTGAATAACGATAAAGCAGATTTTTCAGGTATCATGGAACAGTAGCTCTGAGATACAATGCAAACTGTACCTGTTCTGAACAGCTTCATCTTTCCAGATTCTTTGTGCTGGAGAATGCAGTACTTTCTGAGGCCAGATATCCCAGGGATGCACAGATAAGCCCAAGTGACTGGGTTATTTATTTATTTTTCTAGTTTCTATAACCTCCTGTCATCCTGATGGCTAAGTGCTCTGATTATGGAAAATTAAAACACAAAATGAGAACCAAGCAAAAACAGTTAATCAAATGCTAAACAAAATAAATGAGTTTTGCCTCCTGCCCTGAATTCATTCAAATTAATCATCAATTAGAGCTATAACAAAACATAAACTATTCTACTCCACTGCCACCTGCTTGCCACTTAATAAGGTAAGCCTTAGTAATTTTAAGTTTTCAATTTCCCATTCCTAATTATAAGTTGCACTAAGCAATAAAAAGCAATTTAGATGGCACCATTGTCTGTCTTAAGACTAATTTCTCAAAGATATTTTCAAATAGTTTCTCTTATTTCCCTTTAATTTTCATCCAGGCTTCCTGAGAGAATGAGGTTTATGTGATCAGGAGAGGTCAATGTTTCAGGGGAAGAGGCAGGACGTTGATGTATCTGTGGGTAGACCAACCATTGAACCTGATAGTATTCAAATAAACTCAACAGAAGCTTCACATTGGGAATTATACTGAGAAGCATCTAGTGAAACAGGCAGCCACACTGAGGAAATACATCGCCTCTGCTTGCTCTGAGGGAGATATTACAGTTGGAACTCTCATGTTGAACAGCTCAGTGAGCTCAAATGGAGAGAAGATCTTACAGATGTCCCAGCCATAGGAAAGCTTTAATTGAAGTTCACGACCCAGATAAAAAAATCTGCAAGTATTTGCATGCAATACTTTCTCACACTCATAAGAGCACTTACACATTAGTGTTCTGGTATTTCAGACTCAGAGAATGGGGCAGGACCTCTGGAGGTCAGACAGTCCAACCTCTTTTAATGTGGGACCAAAGCTGCTCTCCGTGTGTAAGCTGCAGAGGAAACTGGGGTGGGATACACTGGACTTGGTAGGAGTCTCATATGCTAGTCTTGTAAAAAGTGTCATGGAGAAAGCAGGGGTCTGCTTTTGTACATTTAAAATTTACTCCCTGATGAAGAGCATGCTGAGTAAGCTTGATAAATGTAAGATGGAGAGAAATTAACTGGAATTGAAAATGACTTGAAGTTTTTTATGAAAACTCTGTTCCATGTATGACAAGCAAAACCAACAAAGTTCTGGTTTAGCATTCTGCAATTTGTAAGTGACCGTTCCTAAGGGAGTCTGAAAGTCTCTTCGTCAAGTGTATTTGTGTGCTTATTAATTATACTGCTGTGTTGAACATAGATTCATGGCATGCTAACTATTGTAACCATCATTAAAACACCATTAAAATATAAGGCATCTGTACTACATTTTTGTCAATAGAACAAGCAGTAAAAAGTCTGTCTCATGCAGTTTAGCAGTCGTGGAGTGATAATGAACAGCATGTTATAAGCTACTAAATTCAGAGACTGTAGTAAAAAGTACTTTAACATCAGTAACTTTCAACCACTGGAACACTGCTCAGATTTTATTAGACAAAAATAAATTAATACATAAAGATCCACAGAAACAGATAAGGTAGATGTTAAATTTATCTTTTCCAACTTATAAAGAACTGTATAAAGACCAATGCAAATGTACAAAATCTCCAACATCATGATCATGTCTACTATTAAAATGATCTTTTGTACTGAGACATCACTGTCAACTATGTCTTCACCACCTGAATGCATCAACATGCTTGAGAATTTATAACTTTAGCCTACTGAGGTCAGAATTATTTTTCCCTTAAAATTTAAAACAACCTGTATTTTTCTATTTCTTCCATGGATTTAGTACAGCTTTAGCCTTCAGACTTTTTGCTTTGGAGGTTACCATGTAATCTTGAAAAGATTTTTTGGATAAATGAAATGAGTGTAGTTAAACAGAAAGAAATCTCAAGATCTCAGGCTGTAAGTACTACATTAAAATCTGCAGACAATAAAGATCTTACAGCCTAGATTTGTCCTCAAATGCACTGAGATATTTTATTTTCTGCTCGTACATTTAGACCCTGTGAATGGAAAATATGCCCACATGACCCTAAATTATTTAATGTAGTTGCACAAATAAGAATGAGCGAAGAATTTAAAGATAGTGGGGTTCAACAGCTGGTCTATAACTGGAATTGAACTAAAATCCTGTAATAAAATTGTTGGGTTTATGGCAAATAGAGGATTTTTAAAAAACAAACAAACAAACAAACAATCAAATCAAACAACTAAGACCCAGGTCTTGAAAATATACTTATTTAGCATATCACTAGTAGAGTCTGGTTTATTTTTGTGTTTTTCTTTCTCATCTACATTGATTCCTCAGGTATGCTGCTGTCTACAGGTAAGACTCATCTGTGCAAACATGCCATTATGCATTGGCCATAAAGGAAAATGCATTTTGCAACCCCAGAGATTGCTAATACTTGCAACATCTTTATGCTTATGTTCACACAACAGCATACTCCTCTCATGAATGTAACCTAATGTCATATTTGATTGAAGTTTAAATGTTTTCAATAGCACCTCTACTCTTTTTCCCCCCCACTTCTTTCCTAGATGCTTGTGAAAGGCTCAGGCAGGGAAGGGAGCTTGAAACATTTAACAGAAGTTAGAGGCATGCTCTTTAAGGCTGTTGTAGACTGTAATGTTTTCTAAAGGCTTACTATCTTAACAAACCTACATTTTTTGTCCTAAAAGCAAACCAGTAAAAGGCCTGAAAAACACAGTAGCTCAATTTACTGTGGGTATTTAAGGGAAAGGCGGAGTAAGTATTCGATGTTAGATTTTTCACTCTCTGCTTACATGGTCCTAACACAGTGACATATACTATTTGGGCAGAAATTCATCTGTGTTATTCAAGAGCTTAAGCTGGACTGCTTGAAAGGATTTCTGTGCAGCTATAGCTGTATGTAGCACTGAAATTATCTGTCCAAATCCCATTGCTTGCACATGGCATGGGGAGATTTGACTTGGTGAGTCACCATAAACCGGGTAGAGCTGCAGCTCTAAAACACCTTGGAAACAGAACTTGGCACACTGGTATATGAAATGGGCTAGAAAACAAGTGATTAAGTGTGCAAATTGCTGTGCACAAGTCCTGGTAGGTCCATACATTCAGAGAGCAAACCTGATGATTAAGATGACATTTTCCACAGACATTGTGGAGACAGTTCAGTAAGTGTCGTACAACTAGCCTTGAGGACAACAGAAACTCAACAGTTAAATGCTGCTTGCTTGCAATGAGTAATAACAGGCATTTCTTGCACTATAGTCTTTAGTACTTTTCTTGTATACGCTATTATCTATAAGTTAAGTTGGCTTGCATATCTTCTTAGAGCTGATACCACTTACAAGAAAATAATGCACATTGGTAAATCATTTTGCACAGGATAGTACACTTAGTTTGGGCATTAGAAAAGAACACTAAAATCCATTGCTACTGAAAAAAAAAGTTAATTATAGCAAATTATAAATCACTGCAGGAGGTGAATGCAAGTAATTTCTAGACAATCATATGGCAGCTATACTTCAATTCAGTTTTCTTTCTGTTAATATTTCTAAACAGTAGAGATCTCAGACCCTAAAGTCCAGATTAAGGCTGTCACCCCTTTAAAACCTCCCAAACAATCAAACCATGTATTTTACCATTTCATGGGAAAACAGTAAAAGGAGATGTGTTTCTATTACATATCAAAATATATTTTCTGTTGCACAGCAAAATGAAACCCAGGACTGAGATTTTTTCCTGCTTACAGACAAAATATCCAGTTTCTGTTATTAAAGAGAAAAATTGAATATTTTTCATCTTGCTGTCCCCAGAGTAGCAGATATGAAAGGGCAATATTGAAATTACTTTCTAATAAAAAGATTATAATATAGTCCATAAAAATGGAAATCACTGAAGGCCGGAGCACTGATTCCTTCCCAATGGTTTCTCTGAGCACCTAACACCTCAGCATATACACAAAGTTTTAAAATGTCCATGGAACTCAGAAGAGAGTTGCTGAGTATTTATTTAACTATTCCATCCTAAACCGGTGAGTCTTAGTCCTCTGCAATCCCTGACCACAGGTTGGTAGGGTGACTGCTTTGCACACCTTGGGCCAGGGAGCTCCTCCTCTCCCGTAGTAAACAAAATCCCCTTTTGCAACAGAGTAAAAGCCAAAGCTGGGGTGTGCCCTGGAAAAAGAATAGGAGAGACTGAACACCATCTGCTTCACAGCTGGGTCCTCAGATGATTGTAGGAAATGTATCACTGCAAAGAAAGGCAGACTTCTTCCAAAAAATAATCCCTGCAGGCTTTGTCAGTTTGATCCAGGAGAAACACCCACTCTCTGCTCCACATCTGGAGAATGGATAAGCAACCAGCAATAGACTAACCGGAAGTGGGATATTATTTAATCATGTATCATTAATTCTTATCTGATTTTCAGTGGAGAACAAGAACAGATCTTACAAGTTGGGAAAAAACCCATCTTTTCACCAGCTGCCTCTTTTAAGAAGTAGTGACACTTCCTTAATGTAACTGTATTCTATATGGTGGTAGGAGACACATCATCAGCATTCAAAGGCTGTGTCACATAGGGTTAGACAACTTCTTAGTAAACTTTATATCTGGAAATATTTTTATATTTAAAATCAGAGATTGTAAGACTACTTCAGTGGTCAGATTTCCAAAAGTAGATATCAGCTTTCTACTACTAAGCTTTAACTATTAAATAAGAGATATTACTTTCAGAAGGCTGTTTCATGCTTCGTGTTGAAATGCATTGATCTCGGTTTGGTTTCTAGTGGCCCAATTTTCCACATCAGAAAATGAATAAAAAATAAAAGAAAATACTATAACAGTTTGCATTTGTTAACAACTTCGTTGGCCGTCTAAGGACAAAAGGAAAAGAAGACAGAATGGGACTGAAGAACTATTTGCTTTCATCCTTCAGAGGGTCTCATCATCAGGGCAAACCATAGCAGTAGGTCAGATGTGAGAATTTTATTTCCTCTTATTACTTATCAGATTTTATTAAAAAAAAAAAAAAAAAGATCCACATGTTCCAACCTGGCTACTTTCACAGAGAGTGAAACTTACTTTAAAACCATACAGTAAAAAGAATATATGAGCAATGTAGATCTCCGTAAAAATGGCACAGTGAGAGGTCTCAGAAAATTAACAAGAACAGTGGAAATGTTAATTTACCTATGCCACAGATCTGCACAAGTTATTTATAGCCTTAAGCTCCTAGTTTAACTTAAAGTTGTTGCTTAAAGAATTCTTGAATGAGACAATCAAGCAGCTTCATGTATTTGCTAACAAGGAGATTTACACTGCTGTAGTAAAACCTTAAATAACAAAGCTATACGTCATTTTGTCATGCCAAACATGTAAGAGAGGCGGAGAGGAGCACAACGCTTTCACATGAGTTTCAAGAGAAAGTTAATGAGCTGCTAGAGTTTAAATGGTATTGTCTGTATGGATACTACATCAAACTAAACTCAAAACCATTTACTGACTTCTGTGAGAGCATCCTAAAAATTCTTCTTATACAGAGCCCAAAGTAGAGTGCCACAAATGAAGAGAACATACGATGTGCACACACATACACACATATGTAGCCACATATTTACACACACTGTGAGTAAAATAAATATCTTCCTTAATTTCCTAGACATCATCTTCTTTTTCCTGTCTTGTCAGAACTTCAGCCCACTCATTAGTGCTCTGTGTGGATTCAGTACAAAGGTGTTGCAGTGCCTGAACTGCATTTTTTTTGTTTCCAGAGAGAAAAGTGAGAGAAGTGTTGCTCATTGTTCTGAATATCGGTTTACAAGTTTAATGAATCATTTTTTTTCTTTTTGTTGAACCTGGAAAACTTTGATATAGGGTTTGTATACACAAGGAACACACAGAATCTGGAGGAATGCTTCATGCATGTTTAATTTTTACCAGCTCACCAGGGTGCATTGCAAGTATTTTCTATTACTGTTCATAAAACTCATTTTTTTCCCTCACAAGATTAATATCAGTGAAAGGTCATTGGAATTTATTCTAGTAGCTATAATGACAGTGCATAGACAGTTTTGTTGTAAAGAGATGGCCAACTTGTTTTCAACCCAAAAGCTAATTTAAAAGAAAAGAGTGACATAAGGCTATCTTTTAGGTCTTATCAGGCTGAACTTGCACAAGCACCCAGACACTGCAAACTGAAACTGCTTTTGGAAATGACAGGCTCTGAACCTCTTTGCTCTTCCAGCATTCTCTGGCAGGCTGAATCTGTAAAGCTGAAAAAGTTGTGAAGCCAAAGGGATGCTCCAAATCCTAAATCAATCAACAATACTGTTGTTATATTGCAAAGAGGTCTTTAAAGTAGTCTCAGCAAGGTATTGTAATATTATTAACAATTTATTATTTTATTTACAATTATGTAAATCGTAATATTATCAGCTATTTTATCTCAGTGATACTTTTTACGACATGTAATTTGTGAATTGTTATGAGACTAGGAACCATTTCTCAATACAAATCATATAACGCAGCAAGGGAAAAGTCAGGAAATATGTTAATCCAACAGATTATTTAAATAGCAAAGTAAAACTGAGACAAGAAATATTGAACATATTTCAATATTAACATATTGAGAAATCTTTCTATAATTCATGCTGGACTTGAAAATGTGTTTTAACCTGGATTCTTGTAAATACTAGAGATAATTAAATAAGTAACACAATGATGTTGCCTTGTGGCAAGTCCACCTGCCCTAATCTAAGAAACTTCTGGAACATGTGGCTGCTATCATGTACACACCCAGAAAGCCCTAGAAAATTCTGGTCAAGCCCACATGGTGGCTACTGGGGTCTTCAGCTAATGAGAACTGACATGATCATCTATGACTACAGATGAGATTTGACTAGGGGATAAATGGAGCCCCTGACAGAGAATGAGCTTGAATCAGTCCTCCTCAGACCAGTGGGTCTTCAGCTGGGGACTCTCCCTTTAGGCTGGGATGCTGCCTGAGGAAACTCCTCAAGGCTGAGAGCCCTCCCTTTGTTAGGTGAGCTATTGCACATTTTGGATCCTCGGCTGTGAAAGCTTAAGAATCCTTAAGCCCTTTGTTTAATATTAATTCCTGAGTGACATTTCAAACCTGTGGATTGTTAATGATATTTTAGTCTTAAAGCAATTTTGGTTAAAGTAAAGCTAAGTTTGAATTGGTTATCGGTTTGTTACAAATATATCCCCTTTGAGTTTATTACCTCATCTAATTTGATTCTTGAGAGTTTCTACAACGGGCCAACATGTATTACTGGGATTACAAGACAGGTGGGAGTAAGTAAACATCTCCATGAATGGCTCTGAAGATTTATTTGCATACAGTGACATCATTACAATGTTAAAGTGGGACAGAGCGGGGTAAGAGAGTCTAAACACTTGCCTTATCTCTAAAGGCAACACTGTAGGCATTGGCTATCATTGAGCTGTTCAGGGTTGAGAAAAAAATGTACTAGAGAAAGCTTAGATAAAAGTTGAGAGACATTTGGTTGCACACTCCCTAGATGTTTATTTTGTAATAGTCTTTCCAACCTTGCTGTCAGGAATTTAAATTTTTCTTAGATTTGTTTCCATTTTGATCTTTCCTCATGTTTAAGATTAATGCAGACACATTAAGGAGGACATGCTTTTTTTCTTTTTGCATGCACTTTTATTTCTTGATATAAGTAAATCTATGTCAAGCCGTGCTGAAAGAAACATGTTGCTACTCAGAGTTTGATAGGATAATGCATTCCTGGGGCTCCCTAAATTAATAAAAGAATAATGGCAAATAACATTTTAAAGAAAACAGGTTAAATTTGATGAAAAAAAAAAACAAGCAATATTGACAACACTCTTGGCAGTTTTTCTTTCCTTGTTTGCTGTTTAAGAAACATTAATAAAGTTAATGAACAAATGGATGCAGTTATGTAGCTGGTAAATCAGAGGCAGACGACTAAGTACTAGCAGTGCAATTATATCTTTCCTGATCCTCCACCAGTGGACAAAAATAAAAGCTTGCTGAAGTATCAAAGGAATTTTCATCTCAGTTTAAGCAGCAGCACCCTGAATAACATCAGACTTGAACTAAAACTGATTATAAGAAGTTATGAGGAGCTAGAGGGGAAATTTTGAAAATATATTAATTACTGCAATGAAGATCTTTGACATCCGTTTTCTTAGATTGCCTGAGTAACAGACTAGAGACTGTACCTTAACAGAGCTTCACAATGCTTTTCTCTTAAAGCAGCAATTCTTATCCCTTTATTTACCCCTCTTTATTTGCAAAATAAAATGATCACACAGCATGAATTTCTCTGAAGGACTTGTTTGGGTTTTTCTTTTTTCCTTTTTCTGCTGATGTATATGGAAGAGTAGCAAAGGTGGTGAAGTCTGCTGGCAGATGATAAAGCGCCTATTTCATTTGCTGGGTAGGATACACTTTGTAAGAGATGCCAGTTTCTTGAGGCTGACAGCCAAAAGGATGTAAAGTAAATGGAAATGTTCCTGATATTAGAGGGTTGGTTTTTTTTTGTTTTTTTTTTTTGAGGAGAAGACAGTTGGTAAAAGTGGAGTTTTAATCTGTGGTGCAATATGGTGATCGACAGCTAGCCACTGGCTGCAAGGTAGACTCTGAGTTATAGCAGCTTCTGAACAGTACTACATTTTCAAATGATGACACTTTGAGCTTCAAATTTGAGTGTCTGGCTGCCAAGGAAAAAAATCTCCCTTTTGTTCTTTGTGTTTTAAAAAAACTCTTTCTTCTATTAATTGTGTTCAAGAGTTTGTCATCCACCCAAATCTTGTCATTAAAGGCTGAATCCAAAAATCAAAGGAAATTGCTATTCTGCCTGTGGGAATGCAATTAACTGTTTGTCCAAAGATAACTATTCCTGATAGGTGCAGTATTGTCCGTTCTTATTATTTGGTATTTTTAATTTTCAAAAAAATATACTTTATTTATTACCTATTACATATTCTGTTGTAACATATTACAATTGAAAAATCAGCTAAGGGAATAAATAGGAATTTCTGGGTTTTAGAATGCTTATTTTGTTTTGTAGGAAAATAATCTAAGCCATAATAATGTTTTCTTCTGCTGAGTACATTAACTAGTAGATGTGGAGAGTGCCTGGTACCTGAGAAGGCAAAAGTATCTAATAATAGAAGGAGGGGATGGAGGGTGACTGCCAAAAAAAGGTGGGATAGCTGGCAGCTGTGATGGATGACCTAGTAACAAAGATGAAGAAGTCGTAGCAGGAGTGCACAGATAGAGAATAAAACAGGGTAAAAGGACAAGAGACAAAAGGTAGAAAATGGATCTGAAGTGGCAAAAAGGCATTGTTCAAAGAGTAGGTGAAAAAAACCTATCACTTTATTTGCCATATATCAAAGAAGAGGAGAGAAAACTTGTTTTAGGAAATTGCCAGGATGATTTTAATGTTATTTTTCCCTGAGAAAAAAAAAACAATAAAGATAGTAATTAAGGAATTTAAATTAACAACTGAAGAAAATCCATTAATGGGAAATAAAATTAGCCTAGTTCACAAATCACAGACTGTGTCTGACAGGCACAGTGTTCTTTTGAGAGTCTTTTAAAAGGACTGTAGATGTGCACCAATTATATTCAATTTAGCAAGATACTGCATCTGACTCTTCTATGTGACTGCATAAAAAAAAAAGTGGGATTCTACCATTTTTGTGGATGCAAAAAGAAATAAAACCCAGTAAGTTATGATTAATAATAAGTTGTACTTGCAAAGAATGTCTGAATTAAAACACTATCCTTCTGAAATAATTTCCATATCTGAGAATTTTTCATATCTTTACAAATAATATAGAGGACAGATTAACTAGGAACACTGTCAAACTAACAGAGAATAAGAATCATACACTCAGCCATTATGGGCAAAAAAAAAAAAATTGAACTAATTGAATTTAAAAAAAATAAAAACAGCAATGTATGCAATACAATGATGTTTAGTGATATCAAATAGAATACAAAAGAAGTGTTAAAGTTGTATTAGACATAGATTTTTCCCCAGGCTACTTCCCCCTGGGAGTAGGCTTGGATGGACAGTACTGAGTGAAAGGAGCCAAGGAATTTCAGGCTCTGTCCTCCCACCGTTTCCCTACACACATGCATCACACACATTTGTATCACACTCTCCTGCCTTGGCCATGTGCCTGCTTATCCATGTATGTGAGGATGGACTCCACTGCTGAGACATTTTTATACACTTTATTATCATGATCACTCACTTTTTCCTAAAGATTTGTTTAACATTAGTTTGTTTTATCTTCTTTTCCATTACGTTTGGCAGCCTAAAATAGACATTCTTCAGAAGGATACTAAATATTGTGCATAAAAGTCTATTCAGTGATTAGAAGAATTCTCTCACATTTGTATCTGAAACCTTCACAAAAACTAAATTGTCTTAGTACCTTGAGAAGCAGAATCAAATTACTTTCTCTGTCTTCCAGAGGAACCTGAAGGTACTGACTTGGCCAAGACCACATACAAAAATCTGAGGTATAGGAAGGAATGAAATCAGCACTCATGAACCTTAGGCCACTGACTATACTGGTGTGTCTAATTCCCACAAGCAGATGAAAAGTTAGCAACAGAAATAAATTTATGAGTGGATAAATGTGAACTGACTTTGTATACAAATCTGTAATAACTGAGTTCCTGGATTGTTTTGCAAAATGCTTACTTAATCCAAGCAGATGCATGTTTATACTACGCAGTTACCATAGTGCTTGGTGCAGTGCTAAATCTTACTGAAAAGATGGTATGTTTACTAAGGCTCAACCATGCAGTGATGCATCCACACCACTTCCAGTTAGTTCAAAATTTAAGTAGGACTGGCTCCCATTCACCTGCAAAAGCCTACCTAATATACATAAAGATAAATGATGGTCTTCTAGAGGCAGCTCACAGGAGTTGTATGAACCCTTTCCACAAGAGCTTTTTTGAGCTCCTGAAGAGATGTAATCAGCCACGTGGCCTGTAAACTCCAAAGGTAGTGAACAAAGATGCTAAAAAAACCTGCAGTCAACAGTTACTAGGTCTAAACATAATTATTTCTCTACTGCAGAAGCAAAATGATTGTGGTATTTATCAAGGGGAAATGAATGACTCAGAGCCTACCGCAAACACTGGAATGGGCAGGCTATGAGATTTAATGAAGGCAGAACTAAAACATGGGTGTCTTGGTCCTGAGGACTGCCCTTCAGCAAGTGTGTTGTAACCTTCAGACGGTGAGTTTTGTAAAAGCACAACTGCCAAACACAAATTAAAAATTTCAAGACATCTTTCACAGATTGTTAATGAGGTATATTTTCAAAATCCAGTTTGGGGAATGTTTTGATGAAGGCTAAACTTTTTTTAAGATTCTCACAAGACCATAGGTCAAAGTTTAAGAAGCATGCCCAAGTTTGAGGAAATTTGAGGAAAACATAAAAAACTAGCAGAACTATAACAGATGGATGCTTTGAAGTCCTAGGGAGTTTTATAGTGTTAAGTGCCATCTTTCATTGAACCAGCTGATATTCCTAGAAAAATTGGCAAGCTTTTAAACTCAGTGTCTTTCCATCAAGTCTGATAAACTGCATCAAAAGGCTAAATTTAGAACATACAATGTTACACTTAATAAAATCCAATTATGGTTATATACATTGATGATATACATTGATTGAAGTTATAAGCCTCAGTGAAACTGAAAGAGAAAAAATATTAGAACTTTTGTGACAGGAAGATACTATCAGGAAATTGTAATGGGCTGTAAGAAAATATATTTATTATGTATCCGATTTTCATTTGCACTAGAGTCATGGATCCTAGTTGATAGGCTCACCTTTAGGAACTATCTCATACCTGCTCATGGAAGAGCAGGTATGAAAACTCTGAAGAGGAATGGTTGTTTCCAATGGCAACTGTGTTTCTGCATTTCATCAGCTGGCTGCTGAATTCATTCTTGTACATACTGATTATTTTGTTTCAGCCAGCCTTCTTCTGTTTCAAAATCTTCATGAGAACAGTTAGGAAAAGGAAAAACACACAACTTCATCCACAATTCCTCCATCTCAGGATCTCTTTACAGGCTGTCCACAGTCAACAAGCAGAGAAACTTTGATAGATCCATTGCATCTGAAAACAGAGTCTTCCTCAATAGGTATCAGAATTAATGTGATGACAGGAACAGTCCTCAAAATCCTTATTGCTCAGAGCCTGCCTTTTTTGGAGACACAACATTTTCCAGCAACTGCAGAGACTAAGCAACCTTCCTTCTTATGTTATGGGCATCACTGTGGGAATTACTAGCCTATAGATTAGCATCCCAGTTGTTCCCTGGCACCCTTATCAGCTGTCTTTGTTAAGGAGAAGCTGAATCCAGTGCTGTTCAGGACCCTGTGGATTCCTCCTTCCTGGCCCAGGAGAGCTGAATCTGGGGTACTTGCAGACCCGGAGGTCTTCCCCCTGCCAGCCTGATGTGTGCTGTTCCACTCCCCTTTGCAAGTCCAGCCAGCAGTGATGCTGAAGATGGATTCCAAGAGGTAGATACACACAACTCTCAAAATAGAGGACGCTAATGCAGCCAGCCACATAGACCAGCACAAGTGCCTTTACTGGTAACACATGAAAACCCAGAGCTTTCCCAAAACCAGACAGTCCTGCCTCGCGGGTCCTCTCTGGCTGAAGCTCACCATTGAAGCATGCACACACCCTTGCTCTCTGTGACTGCAACACGTACAGATTCACAGGCCCCTTAAATATGACTTTGGGCTCTAGGTCCATCAGATTTCCATGCTGGGCCTTGGACCCCTGCCTCAGTCACTAGCTCTCACCTTGCCTTGGACTTTCCAGATGTGGGCTTCACTAGTTAGTCGAGCCTGAAGTTCAGGAGGAGAGCACACAGCCCACTCTCTCCTGTTACTGGCCCCCAGGCCTACAGGCTGCTGTGATACTCTTTGAACACCAGGGCTGAAAGCCTGGGTTTCCTCAAGAACATACACAGCCCGAGCATAATCAGATGTAAACCTTGCTCTCAGATTCCTCCATCTTACCTCTGAAAGAAAAATGGACTTTCCTTCTAACCAGTAATTAAAAGGAGAGACTCTGTCAGAATAAAAGGAAAAAGTTCAGAATTATGTTTATATGTGCTCCACTGTGAACTGTAACTTCTTACAAGGAAGCAAGAAAGGAGTGACTGTATTACCAGTTGAATCATCTTATGCTTATGTTTGTCTCCATCTGTTTTCAGAGTCAGATACCTTAGTACCGCCTGGGCTGAGACTAAGTAATGAGACCTGTGGCAAGAACTGTTTCTCTCTGGGATTGTATAAACTCAGAGAAAAGGATTATTTATCCCCTTGCAACACAAGATTTTTTTCCATGGGATATTTGCCATCCTTTGCCAAGACTTCATTATCTGACTTTTCTTACTCCCTACTATCCTTACATTTCTCATCAGACTGCTTTTCTTTTCCTTCTCTGCATTGTATTTTTGCCTAGTGAGATCAAGCTCTGAGACAATGCTCATTGTTTGGACAAGAGTGTGAAAGCTTTTGGCAAATAAGATTAGTGGGGCTCTGTGGGAGGCAAGTATGTGCTTGAGCATACAGTATTATTTAGATGTCTTATTTTTAGATATATCTGTCTTGTCAGTTCTGTAACAGAGGAGTGTACAGATATATCAGCTTTTAGAAAATAAAAAGTATCCAAAAAAGTCTGTGAATTACCTTGCAATGTGCACTGTATATATGAAAAACAATACTTACGGACAAATTATTATCAAGTAACAGTATACTGAAGCTGTATTATTTTCCCCCATGAAGAGCAGAAATAATAGCATAAATGGACAATTAAAAGACATATTCATTGTAATGGCTGTATGAAAATGACATTATTAAAATACAGACCAAAATATTTTTCTCTGTTCTTTTTTTTTTTTCTCTCTTCAGGGACTTATCCAAGGCACATAAGTGAGAAGCCAACTTCTCCAATATGCCTAAATAAGAGAGAGAGAGAGAGAGAGAGAGAGACTACAAAAACCTATGAAAGGTGATTCATATCTTCTAGGTTCTGTGCTTAAAATTGGGCATCAATTTGGTCACATTCGTGTTTTTCTAGTTTGCCTTTTTTTTTTTAGGAAGACAAAGAAATGTTGTTTACCAATGCACAGTACATAAAAGTAGACATCTGCAGCCATCACCTTGTTAAAATTTGTTAAGATATTATAGTCTGTTAAAATATGACAGAATTGAGGTTCTTTTTACATTATCTCCCTTTAAATGATCAAATACTATTTTTCCCTCTCCTTTTCCTTTTCCTTCACTGGATGTGCAGAGTAGATCTCCTATGTTAAAAAGTCAGCATTATGTGGTGAAGCTCTTGATTGCAGTATTCTTGCTTGTTGCTAAATTTAGAAAGAGCGTACTGAGTTACTAATGTGATTGCAAACAGAGGGAAAAGGTCTCATTAGTCAAGGCAAATGAATGATTCTGTGGAAAATTCCTATGTCGAGTCAGTTAATCTGCCTCTTTACAGATGGTCACTATTATGTATTTCTTATTTTCCGAATGCTCAGCTTGATGACCTAATATCCAATTGATGGACATGCTACTCAGCCAAAGTAACAAACAGCAATGAATGGGAGTTGTTTTGGACATAAGACATGCCATTCGGTCCTAAGTATACTGCAAATAACAGGTACTAGAAACGTCAAATTAGGGACTGATCTTGCAGAACATTTTCACACTTATCTTACCTGTTCTTGTCTTCCAGTTGCAAAATAGAACTCCTTTCTTGACAGAAAAGTGAGGGTAATAAATTAAAAAAGGTTTTCATTCCCAAATCCAGTGATGGGTGCTGAAGGAAAATCCAGAAGCAAATTTTGATTAAGGTACCATAGAATAAGGGATGGGAAAATATATTGAATATAGAAGGTGGAAAATAAAGACACCTAATGCCCTAAATATAGCATAAGATCATACTACAACTTTTTCACGGTGCACAAGCATCTTTATATGGGCATTACTTAGCTTTGATTTTCTTGGCTCAGTGTTTTAAAACTATGTGGTTGAATCTGAGCATGAGGGGCTGATTTAAGTATACAACTCATTTTGTAGTTCTAAGAGAGACAATTTTCTAAAATTTCCTTTAAATAAACTGCTTTACAACTACTTAACGTAAAATGCTACTTAGATTCCTACATATCTGGTGTGAGGAGCAAGCATTTCTGACTGGTTTGTGTGTAATGGATCTTTCTTGAAAACCAAGATTAGTTCTTAAAAGCCTAAACATGAATTTTGTGTCCTAATTTAAGATCCTGTTAGATCTTGACCATCATACATAAAGATGCAAAATACAAAGTGCAGGCATACTAAATACAAGCATACCAAAAATGCATAAAACCATTTAACTTTTAAAAATGCATTTGAATGATGAAGATAACACTAAACATTCTCATGAATGCTTTCAAAATGCCACATCTATGTTTGTATCTTAATTTTGCAATAACTTTCTGCAAATATTTGAGCACCAATTACATCCTGAGCTCCAGCACTCAAGTTCTTTTCTCAGAAATGATATGATATTTCCCCGAATTGGATAGATAGAGTAAGGTAAAAGAGTCCCTAATTTTCCCTACCCTCACCTTCTCACAAGCAATTCAGTGAAGTAGATAATGATCTGTTTTCTCTCTTCACAGGCCTGATTTATTCTTCAATAGACAGAAGTGATGACACAAAATAAGCAGTTAAATGTAATTATTTTTCTGTGTCCTTCTCTCTCTATGCATTCTCACAATCATACACACTATGTGCATATATAATATGACTATTAATAAATATATTTTCAGGGAAACATGCTTTGGTATTCCCTGTGGTTAAAATAATAATAATTTAAAAAATTAATTAGGTTAACCAGTTGACTTTTCTTCATCATCCCAATACTGAATGAGGTTTATTAATATTGATGACCTAGATTTCCCTCTCTCCATATGCAGGTTCTCAAGTCACTCAAAACATTTATGAGAAACAGAGGTTAAGGATAAGGAATTGGCTGGATGGCTACATACAAAGAGTTTCAGTTAATGGCTCAGTGTCCAAAAGGAGATCAGTAAGAACTGGTGTCCCTCAGGGAGCTGTATTAGGATGGGTACTGTTCAGTATCTTTATTAATGACATAAAGAGTGGGACTGAGTGCACTCTCAGCATGTTTGCAGATGGTACCAAGCTGAGTGCTGCAGTTGATTTACTTGAGGGAAGGGATGCCATCCAGAGGGACCTTGAAAGGCTTGAGGCGTGGACCTATGTCAACCTCATGAAGTTCAACAAGGCCAACTGGAATGTCCTGCACCTGGGTTGGGGCAATCCCCACTATCAATATAGGCTGGGGGATGAACTAATTGAGAGCAACCTGATAAAGGATCCACCACTGGTGGTGGATGAAAACTTGAACATGAGACAGAAATATGCACTTGTACCTCAGAAAGACAACCGCATTCTGGGCTGCATATGAAGAAGTATAGCCAACAAGTTGAGAGAGGTGATTCTTCCTCTCCACTCTTGTGAGATCCCACTTGTGTACTGCATCCAGTTCTGGGGTCCCTAGCACAACAAAGACATGAACTTGTTAGAGTGAGTCCAAAGGAGGGTCACAAAAATTATTAGAGGGATGGAGCATCTCTCCTTTGAAGAAAGGCTGAGAGAGTTGGGGTTGTTCAGCATGGAGAAGAGAAGGCTGCAGAGAGACCTTATCATCTCCTTTCAATAATTAAACGGGGCTTATGAGAAAGATGGAGAGAGACTTTTTACCCAGGCATGTAGAGAAGAGACAAGTGGTAATGGTTTTAAACTAAGAGAAAGTAAGTTAAGATTCGACATTATGAAGAGATTTTTTACAACCAGAGTGGAGAGACAATGGAACAGGTTGCCCGGAGAAGTTGTAGATGCTCCCTCCCTGGAACTGTTCAAGGTCAGATTGGATGTGGCCTTTGAACAATCCGATCTAGTGAAAGATGTCCCTGCCTACGTCAGGGGAGTTGGACTAGATGATCTTTAAACATTCCTTACAATCCAAACAATTCTATGATGCTATGGTCCTGATTTTATGAAATAGACTTAGTATGACTTTTTAAATAGTAGGGCATCTAGGACACCATAAAGGACACTGAGTTTAAGAGTGGTGCCAATTATTGTGATGTTGAAATATAGAGTAGCAATTATACTGTGAAGTGTCTTAGCAAAACGTATCAAAAACACATCATTAGATGACTCCTGACAGAAAAGGGGAAAAAAAAAAAGAGGGAGAGAGACTTTTAACCATAGCCATTACTACTGTTTCTTCCAAGAATCTTCCTAATAAGTGCTTTTATGTCTCTCAGGTTTGCTTATGCGAAGTTCGCATAATACATTTATAATTATAAGAATTATCCTCTCTGGTGTTGTGCCCCATTTAGGTCCTAAAAAATATGCGTATATCTATTTTCACTTGAGGGCTGTCATCATCACATATCTTTCACAGAGCTGGTCAGCAGGAGTTACTTACACCCACTAAGCAGTTTTTATTCTGAGTCTGCTGCCAATAAAGATAATTAACTGAAAAAATGTATTTAATCTCATAAACATTTACTATGCTCACAATTTGCTAATGTTAACTTTCTAGAGACTGTAAAATTGCTATAATTTCTCCTGGGTTAAGCAAGTCCTGTCCTGTTATTCCTAATACTGCAAAACTGTACAGATGAACAATAAAAGTGTGAGACCATAAACCAGGACTTTTGAACTTCCCTTGACAGATAAATTCCCTAATTCTTGGTCTAGTCAATCTTGCACATGCTCTCGTATGTTCAATGTTTTGTTTATGTTTGTAGAGTGAAAAGGTTTCAAAGGAAGGACATAGAACTAACAACATCCCTTTACTCTGAATGGCCTCCAGTTTGTGATTTTTGGTGCTGTCCAGTGAAGGGGAAGCTAATGTCTGGGAAAGGAGGGAAATAGACATGTTTTTCATGTATTCATATGTAGTGCTTTAGACCTGGAGATGTTTAATAATAAGATGTAGTAGATTCCTAGGCTTCATGTGTCTCCATTTTTCAAATAAATGTTTTGGGAAATTCCAGGCCATAATCCTTGAGTGTAACGGATTCTTTCTTAGGCTCAATAAAGAGCTGAGATGAAAGGGAGGGGCATTTATCCCACAGTATTTTCAGTTACTTTAGTGGGCTCTGGCTCAGGTAACTGTGACAAATTTTTTTAAATGCTACTGGAAATACCTAGCCCTCAAAGCTAAAGAGTGGGCCTAAAAGTTAGACATTATTGAGAAATGATAGGATTTTATTCCTTTTTAACTTGGGGTTGGATCTGTCATCACTGGGAGACATTCAGCTAAATGTATTTATGTGAGTTTACAGGGTTTGTGTTGCAGTTGTGATTTATGGATGAGATTTTCAAAGTTGTCAGATTTGGTTTGGTGATTAGTCAAATTCATACAGTTTAAGGGTCAAGGCTGCTTCAAAAATATCTCATCTTACCTCAATACAGTCTACTCTGTGGAAGTCTTGGTCATATTCCTGTCAGGAGGATGTTTATTATTGACTTCAGTGATGCCAGTTATTCCGTCCAGACAATTTTTCCTTTAAGATAATCAACCATGACAACTGAGAAAAGGAGAGATTTGGAGTATTCTCCTAATTATATTCCATATGTTTATTTTGCAATAAGCATGGTTCTGTCTGATTTTTTAAATAATATAATGACGCTTTGAAACTGCGTAAGTCTTTTCTGTTTTAATACACCTAGCAACTGTAGACTTTGTCTTATGAAGGTAAAAGTTCTATACAGAGAATATGGTGCATATGATGGAAAGACATAATTCAGAAGGTATATGCACACAGAGAAAGCTATTTAGACGTAGAAAAATTGAGAATGTGTAGCAGAGATATTTTTAATAAATTATGATTTAAAGTGTTTTAAGTAGATGGTCAGGTAGTGTTCTCACTCTAAAACTAGGATTAAAATAAGATGAAAATTACCAGCATAATTGACAGTTAGAAATGTAAGTAGCTCCTGTTTTTAATGCAGTCCAAATTTGCAGTTCAAAACAAAAGTTTTCATTATTGTTTACTGAGTCTTTCCAATAAGAAGTTAATTTCTCAACAAAAACTACCTGACACATAAATCTGAGCTCATTTATAATCACATAAAATTTTATTAGCCAAACTGGCTGTGTTCCAGTCTCAAGAACTTTGCTCCTTTCTCAATGTATTTTCCCAGACTGTCAAGTTTTATTTAACTAAATAATACTTTGACCAGTTGAAGCAATGCATTCTGTCAGTAAGTAATTTTTTTTTGTAATATATACCTAACTCTAACAAGGTTTATCAGAGCTTTTGAATGGCTTACTTGTGTAATGACTGCAATGAAAGAAAATAAAGTGACTTTTAATTGAGCACCATCCCGGCAAAAAATGTTGATTCTAGTTCAGTTGCATCCAGGTCCCTATAAAAGGCTGGGTTTCAACAGGACAAATTTATATTTGAGAGCTTAATTATAACCAAATTTTGACTTCCATATGCCTTTCAATCCCACTCCCTAATTTCAACAACAAATAGCAAAACTTGTCTAACAAGATTTTTCTTTCCTTGAACAAGGCCACCCAACTACATTTTGAAAATTAATTCATATCATGCTTGTACTCTGCAGTGAAGTATGTAACATCCACATCAAAAGGAGTTCAATTGGATGTGTTCTGGAGCTGTATGTGGAGCTACTTTCTACTCAGAATCATGTGGACATAACACATCGGTCAAGAGTAGGCTTATTGTAACCTGAGTCTCTTCCCTTTGCAGAGTATAAACATGTCAGAAGCCCCACTTTCAGGGCATTTTACTAGAGTAGAACAAACTTACATGCATATGTGTCCTTTGGTGCCATACATTTCTGACATTTCTTTAACAATTGATGTTTTCATCTGTAGTCTTAGATTTTTTTGACCTTTTAACTTAATTAATAGTATGTAAAATATTTTTTCTTCTGTAGGAAGTGAAGCTATTGCAGCGATTGAACAAGTTCTTTAAGTCGGGTTTCTTACAGCTTTTATCAATGTCTCTAGGTTACTGTTCAAGCTGACAAGAAACATAAAATTGGTTTATAAATTTACATGTATACTTATGTAATAAAAAAATATGTGATCAATATTTTAAACATATTAATTTTTTTATCTTCTTAAACATAATACTTTTAAATCTTCTATAAAATGCTTGGTTCCCCTTCAAACTTACTTACTTTTAGTGATTTGTTATTATTCTCTTATTCTCATTAAAATTCTCATTAAAATAATTTTGCCTTATTTCACGTTTAGCAAACGAAATGCAAATATAAATAGTTCTAGCTATTTTATAACTCTTATCAGTTAGATATCTAGGTAGAAAATATTTTTATATGAAAACCAAGGAACAGTTTCTTTACCTGTTTTTGTCAGATAACTATGTTGATTATTTCACCAGCACATGTTTGATGTCAGTTTAGATTTTGCCTTTTTTAGGGTAACAATTGTAATAGATTGCAATGCAATGCAAATAGGTTGCTACTTTTGCTCAATTTACGAGTAACTATTAATGATAATGCCTATTTATTTTTTCTCAAATATTATTAACCTTTTTTCTTAATCATAAATGTTCACGGTTTACAAACTGTATAAAAAATAAATGAATAAAACATGTTTGTGTTCTGATCTAGAGAATAACAAGTAAATAGCAACAAAGCACAGTATTGTTCTGTAGGCCTGTTAGCTGTGGTCTAGTATGAAAACAAAATTTCCAGGCTTCTTTTGCTCTCTCCAATAAGAATTCCAAAAAGAAAACCAAAAAAGAGTGTACTGCTCACAAACAGAGAAGAAAAGTGAGGGCAGATATAGCTAGTCCTGAAGTGTCAGTTTTACATGCTTTGGTTTGTATTATGACTGACAGGCATTGCTGTCAAAAAAAGGAGTCCTACAACCAAGTGGAGGAAAATTTCTAATGGTAATTTTGTGCAGGAATCTAGTTCACTAATCTTGTCTAAATGTATATGAAATAAGTGGCCATGTACCTTCAAGTAATAGCCTTTAGCACTGGAGTTCAATGGTGAGAACTTATTAATCAAGACTCTTGTCTATGTGTGTTTCATTTGATCAAAACCAGAATCTTATATGTGGCAGCAAGCTGTACTTTTTACTAAGAATCATCCCACATTTGCTCAGACATAAAATAAAATCTCTCTGAGTCTCTGCTGGGCTACTTAGCATGGTTAGCATGAAGTAGACTCCCCCTCCTTCTGAACTGACCTTGGCATCTCCAGCCCTTCCTCTCACAAGAAAAGTTCTTCACAACAGGCTGGCAGACACCTCTCAGAATCTTTTCACATTATCCAGCTCATCTCCTCTCCATTTCTTGCAGCCGGGCCGGGCTGAGTCGGGCCCAGTCAGCTGCCTGGCAAGAGGCCAGAGGGTGAGGCCTGCAAGGCCCATGAGGCCTGCACCTCCCCCTCTGCGCCTCTGCCCCCGCTCAGCTTCTTCACATCTTCTCTTCTCTCTTTTTTTTTCCTGTTTTCCCCTTCTTAAATACGTTATCGCAGAGGCATTATCACGGAACATTCTGATACCAATTGGCTTGGCCTTGGCCAGCAACAGGTCCGCCCTAGGCCCGGCCGAGTCCACTGAACAAAGGGGAGCAACTTCTAGCAGTTTCCTACAGAAGCTACCACCTTAGGCCCCCCCTCACTAAACAAAACCACAACATAATTTAAAGAATGTACTGAACTGCATAATAATACTTCAGTAATGAAACTATTGCATGGAAAATTCTGGCTGACAGCATTCTTCCTATTAAATTCAGAAAATTTTTGTCTGTGCACCGTGATACCTATCCTGCTGTTTCTCTATCTCTTAGCTAACAGGGATTACCTATGATTTCATTTTTGCAGCCATAATGAAACAAGAAATATTAAAAATAATTAAATAAAAGACCTGTCAAGCAAAATTCTTGGCATGGCAAGGATATCTGAAAAAAAAAAAAACTTTCTTATCCTCTGCAAAACAAACAGGCTCTTGTCTCATGTCAGTTGGTACTGGCATCCAGGCAGTAGATGACTTATGGAATGTGTAGCTCTTACCATCAAGAAACAACTGCAAAAATAATATGGCATAAAGTGTCATCTCTCCAGAGAAATTTAACTTTAGCTGAAGTCTTTCGCTGGGTTCATCTTGTTCTGTAAGATGAGTGAGCATAATATATTTTCTGAAACTCTACATGTTTTGAAAAAATGTAGATTGTGGGCAGCTTATGATTCAGAGTTTTGACACCAAGGCAATATATGTAAATTTCCTAAAGCCCAAGAGGAAAGCTGGTTGTACCTGTCTTCCTTAGGGAATCTGATAAGGTTAGGCATTAAGTTTTTAGCATGAGACTAGATCATACATTACAAAATACATCATCTCAAGAGCTCAAAAATTTACACAAAATGGAAATAAATTAAAGGAATGGTTAGGTATACTGTTTAACTGCTAACAGATGTAAAAAAAAAAAAAAAAGACTCTTTTTTTTTTCCAAATAAATTAGTCTTCAGAAATCTAAATGCTACTGAAAGCTTTCCATAGCATTTTTTCTTCTTGCCTTTGTTTCAGAGAAAGAATAATTTTCACATAGTTTTTAAGAGTACCTCTTTTGATGGTGAATTTTTAACCTCCATCTATAACAAGTGTTACTGACCAAAATGTGCCTATGATCAGCCTGAAGTATGGTCTAAAGCAATGTTGCTGGGACAGTCTTTTCAACTAAACAAACAAATAAAAACTGGCTTGCAGTTTTCAAGACAGACTTTATGAAATTATAGGCAAAGCATGAGAAGATTTTTTTTGAAAGCCTTGAAGCGGAGTCCACTTCTCAAGGCTCGTATACACTTGCGATTGACTGAATAACTGTCTCAGGTTAATTATCTATGATTAACTCCATAAGCACCCTTTTATTTAATAGACACTCTTAGTATTTCAATATAAATCCAGGGGACTGTGTTTGGTTTTTTTCTTGTATGAATATAAATTTGATTTTTGTAACCTGAAATAATTGTTCACGAATCAATGTTCAGAATGAGAATCTGGAACAAAACAAGGTGTTTTATCTGAATCTCCTGTTTGGGAGATCTTTGCTTAGATTCTATACTCCTAAATCCAAAATTATTTCAGAGTAATATATGATATTTATTTTTCCTGAAATCTTTAGGCAATTATACAGAACAACATTTCTCTATTTTTGAGTCTGAGATTATTAACTTTTTTTTTATTATTTAAAAATGAAATAAATGGGAAGTGTTATCACATAAGGCTTAATAAGGAAATAACTGAGTGATAGGTAGGTAGGCATAATCATCCTTAAATAAACTAATAGATTATTTTCTCAGGCACAAGGTATTATTCAATATGAGCTCGTCTGCTATTACTTTCAAAAAAGAGAAAAAAAAAAGACATATGTATAAGCAAAACATTTGGCTTTCTATTTGATATTTCACATTAAGTTTCTGAATTCTGTGAGGTTTTTAGGAGAAAGATACTCTTGTAGTTTTTAGGCAGTATATTGTTCTGGTACTGAGAAATGCAATCCATTAGACAGAAAATATTAATAAAGTCCACATTGTTTTGTTCAAATATCAGATTACATTTGTTCTGCTAAAACAAAGTTGGTGAGAACAACATTTAAGTTAAACAGACATTCAGTTACTTGGAAAAAAAACCAAAATCTATTTGTGTTATATTTAATTATAAATATATAAAATATTATAGCATTACTAAAATGTAATACATTTTTTCATAGAATTTAAGGCCTTTAAAAGTTGTCTGCAATTCCAGTACAACAACACATAGCAATGCAGGTCTGCCTCAAAGTCACAAGATTCTTCAAAAATCTGAATTATACGAACTGTAGATCTTGCATGGGGATTTGAAAGCACTCAAATTATGAGATAAAGCAAGTTTCCTAGGAAATCAGGTAGTTTAGATGTAAGGTCTCCATTTGATGTCAGAGTAAAGTACAGGGGATTAAGAACAGATGCTTGGCATGGTAACTAGTCACAGCAGGAAAAAAAAAAAAAAAGCACAACTTTTTGTTCCGTTTTCAAACCCAAAAAGAAATGCTTATTTCAAGTAAAAATCAAAGTATAAGCTACTACTAGAGAAGGAACTGTGGAGGATTCTGTAACTTCAGCAATCCTTTGTCTGAGTTTCTGAACAGTTAAGATATGATCATACATACTGCATATGTGAGGTAAAAACCTCAAAACCAAAACACACCAGTTCTATCAAAATGACACCCAGTTCCAACAGCACTGTGCTCTTTGCTATGAATTGGTGAATGGCTGCTAACACACAATATTACTTCTGGGAATGTAATTACATGTACCATAGTGGCCAGAGAACATTTTGTAACATTACAGGAAGAAAATATTTGTATTTTGACCTGCAGAATCAAATGGACTATTAGAGCCAAAAGCTTTTATGCAAATTCACCACCTAGTCTACCTTCTCTCATTTCCAGCTACATGTAGACCATGTATGAAAGGATACACACACTGGTCCTGCAATGAGTGAAACTCAGAGATTGCGCCCATAATGGGTTCAAAAGGCAAATATCAAATGAAAGAGAGGTATTGGATGTACAGAGTTTGCCAGGTACAAAATGATACCACAAACCTTTGTATTTAACAAAGGAGAGTTTTCTCCAAGGATACGGACCTGGATAATCACAAACAGTAGAGTTTGGTGCCAGTCTGGACTATAAGACGCTCAGTAGACAGCTATCTTATGGCTTTTTAAGAAGTAATTGCAATTAGTTGAAGAAAGCTGCTTTAGAGGGTGCCCTCAAACTTTATTTTCCTATGTCCTTATTGACATGCTATTGGATAAACTTTGTTAAAGAAACCAGGGGCTCAATTTACAGTACAGCTTAAATGAGATCAGCACACAACTACAATACTATTTCAAAATCAATACAGAAATGGAACAGTCAAGGCACAGAATACATTCAGCCACCTTCACCATACTGTTGAGAAGAACAACAAGATTTTGGTCACTCATGCAAATCAACTAGCCCCTTCCAGGCAGCTAGTAAGCAGAATTTAATATTATCATAGAATCATCGAATCATTAAGGTTGGAAAAGCCCTCCAAGATCTTCAAGTCCAACCATCAACCTAACGCCATGATATCCACTAAACCATGTCCTGAAGTGCCACGTCTACACGTTCTTTGAACACCTCCAGGGATAGTGACTCCACCACTTCCTTGGGCAGCCTGTTCCAGTGCCTGATCACTCTTTCAGTAAAGAAGTTTTTCCTAATATCCAATCTAAACCTCCCCTGCCACAACTTGAGGCCATTTCCTCTCATCCTATCACTAGTTACTTGGGAGAAGAGACCAACACTCACCTCCCTACAACCTCCTTTCAGGTAGTTGTAGAGAGCAATGAGGTCTCCCCTCAGCCTCCTCTTCTCTAGACTAAACAATCCCAGTTCCCTCAGCCACTCCTTATAAGACTTGTGCTCCAGACCCCTCACCAGCTTCTTTGCCCTTCTCTGGACGCCCTACAATCTTTCTTGTGCTGAGAGGCCCAAAACTGCACATAGTATTCGAGGTGCGGCCTCACCAGTGCCAAGTACAGGGGCACAATCACTTCCCTACTCCTGCTGGCCACACCGTTTCTGATACAAGCCAGAATGCTGTTGGCTTTCTTGGCCACCTGGACACACTGCTGGTTCGTGTTCAGCTAGCTGTCTTCCAGAACGCCCAGGTCTTTTTCTACCGGGCAGCTTTCCAGCCACTCTTCCCCAATCCTGTAGCGTTGCATGGGATTGTTGTGACTCAAGTGCAGGACCCAGCACTTGGCCTTGTTAAAGCTCATACAGTTGACTTTGGCCCATTGGTCCAGCTTGTCCAGATCCCTCTGTAGAGCCTTCCTACCCTCAAGCAGATCAACACTCTCATCCAATTTGGTGTCATATTGCTCATGTGCAACTTTAGTTGGCCTACTATATGAACATTGATGTGTCAGATAGATATCTTTCTCCCCTTGCCTTCCAATTTCTATTTCTGTCATAGTCTCTGCTGCACAGATGGGCTTATGTGGGTAAGAAAAACCATGTCATTGCATGTAAATTATTCTGCATGTTATTTGAGGAACATATTTTCATTTTAAGCCTTCATTTTTGTTGAAGGTAGAGCAAAGATGACAGTGTGTTTCAACAGCATCCCCAGTACAGTTTAAGTTCACTGGTACAATCTAATAGAGCTTTTTCTTAAGATTTGGTTGTTGTTTTTCCCTGCTGGCACTTCTAACTCACTTAACTCTGTAACATGAAATGGTATATCTAACAGTTTAAACATAGAACAAAATCTATTGAAATAAAAAAGAAAAACTTAGATCCTGATGAATCAGGCTGCTGGATAAGTCTACAAATAAGATCTAGGGCTGAGAAAATAACTGAATTCTAAGTCCAGATATTTTACCTTGTGCTTTGCTGCTGACTATGAGCATTGGTTCTTTACGGTATAGGATAATTTATTGCACCACAGTAATATGACCACATTCAGAAAAAAAATTAGTATCACCAAGGTCCATTTAGATGGAATTTAGAGACCTCACACACCATCTCAAGAAAATATCAGCTGGTTCCAGCATGTGAAGTTTCAGATAATAGCTACAACTGTACTGCATGGCATGCTCGTAAACACTCTGCTTATGACTGAGCTGACTTAGGGGCCTATCTCCTTCCAAAAACTACATGACAGAAAAGAAGTTATTCCTTTTTTTTTTTTTATGATTGTTAAAGCACCCAATTTCTTAGATTTGCTCAGATATCTATTCTATGTAGACTACTTTGAACTGTAATGTTAATTTTTTAATAACCTCTGAGGACAGAGGTTTTCATTGAGGTGACATGAAGTGTGATGCAACATGAACTTGCCCCAAATAGCTAATAGATGAAAGCTAAGCAGTTTCACACAAGGCCTGGCAGAGCGCTTCTTCCCTTTGGGCTAATGACTACTTGTGTAGACACAGGAGTGGCTCAGGACAGGATTATCTAGGTTCCAACTGGTGGTGCAACTCTGCTAAGAATGAACAACAAAAATCGGTGGCAAGTGATGACAAGTGGTAGCAGCGGAAGCAATGTTACAGTCACATGGAAAGGATGAAGAGGCAACAGGAAAAGTGAAAAGAAATGCAGAAGAGCTGAAGAGGAGGACAGCAGATGCGAAGAGTATGTGGAAGCCTGATGACAGGAGAAAGGTCAAAAAGGCAGGAACAGCAGATAGAGGAACTGTGACAAACCAAACAGAACAGACTGCCAATCCTGAAAGCTGTCTCCAGGTATGCCTGTGTGAATAGTCCCTGGAATTGTTTGCTTCCCAAACCTGGGAAGCTGGTTCTGTTCTAGTGCCTGGAAGAAACTGCCCACCCATGCTTTCCTAAACAATTTCCTGTCATGGTTCATAGCTGGCATGGATTGGAGCCCACTCACAACTGTCAGTTTGTTTACGGCTACCCTGTTTCAGGGCCTACAGGAGTTTACTAGAATAGATCTGGACTATTCCATAGATCATTGGCCTCTCTGTCAGTCAACAGTCTGAGGGACTTGTGATTTAGTAGAGTAGTTGTAGCCTACAGCTGTGAAGCACTTGCATCATTTCACTATGTTGTGATTTTTCTCCTTTCCTAACCATCTCAGACCAAAAAATATCTCTATTTTGACAGTGTTCCTAGAATAGGATATAAAAGAACAGAACAGAACAGAATAGCAGTACAACAATCTTATTGTTTAATTAAATGGTACAGATGTAATCATACAGTTCACAAATGATTCGTTATAAGCAATATTTAATAACCATAAATAGAAACAACTTTCAGGACTAAGACATCTACTTGTGTCTCTCTCTCTCTGATGCTCTGCTCACACCAGAGATGAGCACCAAAGAAGCACAACTGTAGATCTGTCCTATGTAGTTACATTTACAAGGAGTCATCTTTCCTCAGGAAGTAACTTATGTATTCAAACTATGGAACTCAGCCTCTGCCTCAAAATCATCAATACTTTTCCAGCCAGAGACTGAACAGGGTGCCAGGAGGGTATTTTGTATGAGTGGACAAAATGCAAATGTAAATATTAAGGCCCGCAATTACTTCTTCAATCAAGTTTGATTTGGTTTCTCTGTGGCAGGGGTGCTTCTGTTTCGTTTCTGTTAGTTTTCACTGCACACAGTACATATTGATTCTGAATAGTCTGAATAGTCACTTCTGCACATTTTCTGTCATTTAGAAATGTCTGAAGAAGTATGCTAACATCAAGAACCCTGCTACTTAAGTACCGGCTGTTTTTTCTCTGGTGGGAAAACTATTGTCACAGCAAGAAGTATGACTTAGTGCCTAGGTATGTTCTAGTCATTGCTTAGTTTACTTCCATGAATGTACATATTTCCTTTCATGCTTCCATTATCTGTCTTTCATACAGTTTAAAACAATAGGATGAAATTTGATGGGGTTCTTCCCAAAGCAGAATAAGTATGCACACACAAGAACACACATACTTGTATATTTAATGCTACATAAAATATGTACAATATGTGATTGTGTTCAGTACTAAATACTTTGTTTCCTAAATATGCTTTTCAGTATGGTTTCTTTTTTTCATATTCTCCTTTCTTTGTTACTGCTTTATTCATATTTAAAGCTATAGATTTTCTCCGAACAAGTATATTTAGAGAAATACTACACAATTTTCAGTATAATGCTTCCTGCTGCATAACTATTCATTTCATACAGTCCTAATCCACTATATTTGCTCTCCTTTTAAATTGAATCATTTTTGCATTTGTTTGAAAATGTAACATTATAATCTAGCACTATCCTTTATTTTAAGCACAAAGCAGCAAACACAAAAGCCAATTGCTTGTTATTCCTGAGACAGACCTTTATACTCCTGTCCTCATATTGTTTTGGTTGACAAGATCAGTTGTCTTTTGTCTGAGGTGTGAAGTATTCGAAATTTAACATTGTCACTATTTAGAAGAAAGTTTACCATTCAAAGCTCTTCAAGGAAAACTACTTGAAAAGTGTTTTAGATAATAATTATTTTATACAGCCTTACACCAAAAAGGTGTAAGCATCCTTATGCTCTCTCTGTTGAAACTATTTTTTGTCAGTCAAGAATCAGAGTTCTTTTTGTTCCCTTCCTTATATTCATCAATCTGAAGTGTGAATGCTGGTGTTGACCTACTTTAATAGCTTCATGTATGCTAGTGCTAAAACAAAGTGACATCTGTATTTTCATTTTTTCCATTGTCACTCTCATGATGACTAATAGTACATAATGATGCTTGGCTACTGCCACAAAGGAAAAAAAGACTGGTCTCTGCATTCCAATTTTCCTTTCTTGGAGAATGTTGTGATACCTACATTAAGGGTGGTAGATCCATTAGCTTTAGGCATTTACAAAATAGACTTCTACATGTCAGTAACACATGTAGGTCTCCATTACAGCAGATCAGCTAGTCAGATGAGGTTAGGATGCAATTATCTGATCAAATGTATATTCTATATCACAGTGTAATGAATAAACCTCTGGAGGCCACAGATGTAATTGAATAGGTCTCGACAGAATAAGATGAAGGTCTAGATACTTTAGCTTAAATGTTAGACCTATGCTGGGGACACCATAAGGTAAGTGAGGTGATGCTACTCTGAATATCACAGACAAAATTTCAATGCCAAAAGATTGCAGCACTTTGTAGATATGCTAGTTCAGTGGGTCAGCAGCTAATATCTTTATTTATAAGTAGTATGTATTTAACTATTCATTCTGACATAGCTGTATAATATGATGCCATAATCAGTGAAACTAATAAATTTTTTATCATGTTTAGTTTGAAATAAATTATTTATAATTTAGCTTTGCACCAGATGAAGAAGTATTTGTCAGGCATGCAATTTTAAAGGATTCAAAGCACTTAATTACTACTTTGCTATGTTTTTTAAAAACAATTCTGAAGGTAACAAACTATTTTTCATTGATGGGTTGAAATTACGCCTTCTGTTACTTTCTTGCATGACACTATCAGAAAGTATAGCACATCTTTTTGAATCAAAAGGGTTAATGGAAAGAGCAGACATAGTTTCAACCCATGAGAAGGAAAATTCTTGCCAAATCTTGTTTGCTGGCATTCATACAAAATCTTTTATGTTAATAGAACTAATAATTACATTTCCCTTTAGAGTATTTATAGTAGCACAAAAATTCACAAAAATGGAGTATTCCAGTTCTTCATCTTAGTAAAAGCATTGCTCTTTTCTTCAGGGTGCTGATGAAGAGAGTGTACAATCTACGGGTAAAAGTTGACCTGATTTATTCATTTATACATACATAGAACTATAAATGAAGAATAGTTAATGGTTTTGTAGAATAAAAAATTTAAAACATACATTCTAAAGGAATTACATGTGTATGTATGTGTGCAAATATAATTTGAAGACCTATGGAAAAATAAAATATTCCTTTTCCTTGTATCACTTAAAATACAACTAACCATAGGGCTGATGAAAAGCTTTAAAGTTTTTTAACATATACAATGTCAACAACAAAAATAAACAGAGTCTAACATACTTCTGTCCTATTAGGCTATGTATTACCCTATTGGTCCTATTCATTCCACGTGCTAAATTACATAAATGCCATTCATGGTTGCAGTTCATGGTCTAGGACTTGGGAGTGGACACTTATGCTGTAAGGTTTAACAGGACATGAACCAAGATGCTTGCATAATGTGTTTCATTTGTGTTGTTATAAACTTGACATGAGTGTGTATTGTTAATTTTATTGCAAAGACTTTATAAAATGACAGCTCATTCTTTTTATTCATTTTCATATATCTTCCTGCACTGACCTTGTTTTGGAAAAGGAAACTTTTAAGGAAAATAGGAATTATCTGTCAGATGTATTTGCCAAAGACTTTACTCTCTAACATCACAGCTGACTGTCAAGAAACAGGTTTCTGTTAATATCTCGGATTAAGTTATTCTATTTTTCAGTCTAATGCAGAATTTTATTGTCAGCAATGGAATCGCTGGATTTTATTTAAAGCAATGGAAATGTGTTCCTTCCTAATTCTAAGAAAC
This sequence comes from Chlamydotis macqueenii, assembly GCF_036417535.1. Lineage (NCBI taxonomy): Eukaryota > Metazoa > Chordata > Aves > Otidiformes > Otididae > Chlamydotis > Chlamydotis macqueenii. The sequence goes on from NC_141556.1 coordinate 138,941,224, forward strand.
TTCTTAGAGGCTTTCTGCATTAAATATACTTCATCATCATATAATTTTGAATTTTCATTGTGCTAAGCCCTCTTTTGTCAGCCATGTGTTTTTCACAGAGTTCCTTCACGTTGTTGCCACTTCCATGTGGCCCTTTAGTTACTGCCACATTCTGATCTCAATGAAAGAAATGTAAAAGGATCTGTATGACTTCCAACCCACTGAGAGCCCCATTGGAAAGACAGAAGAGTCAGAACACCTGGAAATCTGTTCTATGGCTCCTTTTGCTGTCCCCAGAAGGACAGAGCACCTCTCCTGTGAAGACAGGCTGAGAGAGGTGAAGCTGTTCAGCCTGGAGAAGAGAAGGCCCAGGGACAGCTTATAGCAGTCTTCCAGTACCTAAGGGGAGCTTATAAGAAAGATGGGGAGAAACACTTCAGCAGGGTCTGTTGTGATAGGACAAGGGGTAATGATTTTAAAATAGAAGGAGGTAGATTTATACTAGATATAAGGAAGAAAAATTTTTACAATTGGAGTGGTAGAACACTGGAACAGGTTGCCCAGAGAGGTGGTGGATGCCTGGAAACATTCAAGGCCAGGTTGGGCTGGGGAGCAACCTGATATAGTTGGAGACATTCCTGGTCCTTGCAGGGGAGTTGGACTACACAACCTTTGAAGGTCTCTTCCAACCCAAACCATTCTATGATCTGTAATTCGGTATTGAACTTCTTGGAAGGACTTGGAAGTCCTTCTCCTTAGAGCTGCTCTTGAGCTATTCTCCGCCCAGCCTGTGTTTGTGCTTGGGATTGCAACAAATTTCTGTAGCAGCAAATATTTTAGAAGGAAATATATTTTTTTCACCTCTGTGAGGTTAGCTGCAATGTGTATGGGAGGTGCTACTGGTTTTAACAATCCATACTGACTGGATTAGTCTGGTCTTTATTTTTCTAGTCTCTATAAATCTGTAAGGGAAATGCTTGCCACATGTAGTAACAGTAGGTCTTCAATTGACAAGAATATAATATGGTTGCAATACTATTCCAGAAGATATTCCAATTTAAGAGTCTTAAAAATAACATCATAAAGCATTTTTCCTGGAGTAATTTTATTTTTTTCTCAAAACTCACTATAAATGTTGATGAGTTTTCATGCTCCCCTGGGAGGCTTGCTTTTTTGCTTTCGGGTTTCTGGACTTAGTTGTTTTGCTTTATTTTGCTTTCTTTCTTTCATTGTTATCTTTTTTACTTGTGATGTTGCAGGAAATTGCAAAAGTGGTAAGAAGTGAGAATAAATACATTAACTTCCAGATTCTGTGCTTTTACTTGAAACAATTCAAGCTAATTAAATATATTTGTTCTGATTAAAAGGGTTGGTTTTTTTAACTAATCTGCATATACATTCTCATGATTTCTCCTCTCTATGCTTATCTGCTATCATATTGAACTAAGGTTATTGCCAAAGAACTTGACCAGGCCCAGTCTCCAGCACTATTTCCTAAGTAGTCAAATATCTACCCATGCCTTTGCCTCAGAGCAGGGAATTTCTGTTTACAGGTTGAAATAACTCCTTGAAAACTTCCTCAGGAGTAGATAGCACAGGAGTGGATGGCACATGCCTGATTTCCCTTTTTACCTGTTGCTCTCACAGAGAGTCTGCCAATAGTAGCAAACAAACTTTTGGTAGCTTGCATGCTCCATCCTGCAGAGAGTGGTAGCCGTCACCAGGGAATGGCAGGAGCAGAAGTAATACATTATATGTAAGGCTGGGCCTGGGGCTTGTATCTATGTCTGCCATTACTCACAGAGGTAGATTTTATGATGTTGCCATTTTAGATTTTTCTAGTTTAAGAACTTGATACTATAGATGTTGTTTCCACTTTTAGTAGCCCCTGGAGTGTCTCAGATATTACTTTATGTTGTTGATAGCAAACACAGCCATAGTCTCAGTGCTATATGGGACATTTTTAAGTGAAACTGCTATCATTTACTGTTAAATGTAATTTGAGAAAAGAAACCAACTCCCTCACACACTGTGCATGTATTAGAAAGAGAAAGGAACCAAATACTAATAACTCAAAATAATGGAAGTAGTAGGCTTCTGTCACATTCCGATTTTGAATGAGAGGAAGGCCCCCTTGCGTTCTAGCTGACCTCAGACAAGTCTGGGAGGCTAGGGGCGGCTGGACCAACCTCTCACACACCGTAGCGTGGTTTTGCTCGTATTCTCGGGAACAGAATTAAGACTCAAAACGGAGTCAAGCGCCAGGTAAAGTTATTTACCCGAGAAGTTTGCAAATGCAAGAGAAAAGAGAGAAAGAAAGGAAAAAGAGAGAAAAGAAAAGAGTTTCAGTTGTGGAGCTGTGGTGTCCCGACAGTCCAGTTCACTCGGTGGGGGAACGTTCCGTCCAATGTTGATTCCGTCGATGTTGATTTCCGTCGATGTGTTGTTTCCTTGATGTTTGTTCCCCTTTTTTATGTTGGTTGTTTTTGTCCTTTTATTGTTCGTTTCATTGCATATTCATTGTATTCCAAGAGCTGGTTTGCCTAGCCGCACCCCTCACCTGGCAGTGATATGCATGCCCATTACCGTATCTGGCTCCCTCTGTTTTTTTATTCTGGCCTTGGGTTTGGGCTCATGCCGGGGGGTAGGGCTAGATTTCTCAGAATCAGCTCTGCATGCAGGTTCGCAGGACAACAGGAGTTGGCTTGCAAGATAACAGGAGGACTCTAGTAACTGAAGTTCCATTGTTCGGGTGGTGGTTTCAACAATGTTGAGACAAATATTTGACAGAGTCTTTTACAGCTTCCTTCTGTAGAATCACAGACTGCTCAATTACAAGTCCTCCAAATTGTGCCCAAGCTCTCCAGACACCAGGGTCTTCTGAAGGTCTGATTATGAATTTTTGTGCTGTGAAACACAGAAAAATAATGTTCTAAAAAACAATTAAACCAGTCTATTTTTAAATTTTTAATACAGTAATAAAAATAAATTTAATTTCCTTTATGGCTCAAGCATAGCAGTCACTGCCATACAGAGACTCAGTTTGGAAGTCCACAACCAGTCTTATGTTCTCCTAGGGAATTTTCTGCACTAAATCATATAAATTATCAACAGTAGGTGTGTGCAAACTTTTTTACTTTGAATTCTTACCTTTCATTGCTTCTAGCCCTTCAAAGCCTACTAAAGGGCATCACAGGTGTTTGAATCCATCCATTTACTTCTTGTATCACTTTCCCATAAAGATAATCTTGACAAAAAAAAACAGTAGAATTTTTAATTATTGCCTTTCCCAAGAGACGGCAGTTATCCTGATGATGAATATTGTATATATAAAAGAGTCCAAATCTAAGTGTCCCCCAACACCACTTGAGTTTCATCTGTAATCAGACCAGAAATTAGACCAAACTGTTAATGAAGGTCTGAAATATTAAGGCAACATTTTATTTTGATGAATGCAAATTTTCCTTATGGGTTCCAGATGGAACTGCAAACAATGAAACACCAACAGGGTTTGTTGCAGTATTTCAGAACCAAAGCAGAACAACTTTAAATTTCCAAGAAAATATCTTCTTGTAAGATCTCTAGATTTGTTCTAAAACTCAAACTATTCAAAGAGTTCAGCTGAACTCTGTCTACTCATCAAAATTTACTATGTTTAGATGAATGGTACCTAAACAAATAACATTTATAATTTTACCTACTTTAATGAAAACCCATGTCAAATGTGTTTTCAATGGCAATAAGAATGAAAAGAGAAAAAATAAGACATGGAAGACTTGGGAAGATGTGCGTAGGGAGAATTGAGAGTACTGAAACTTACTTTTAATTATAAAGTTCTGGGAGATAGAGGGAGGAAAAATGCTCTGTATGTTGTGGTGGTTTAAATTAATACCAAAATTATGAGGACATTTGGTGACTTTAATAGGCGTTGAATCATATTTTAAGTAAACAGGAAGAAATACTAAAAGGTAAAGAAAAGTACTACTTTCTGCCTGGCAATCAGCTATCACTGAACAAGTGTGTTTAAGATCCAAAAATGCACCAATGCAAAAATTTGCCAAAACCAGCTTATCAGACAGTTTTGTCCTTTACCTTTTCATCCTATATGCTAGCAGTTACTGAAAGAACTTAAGCTTGAAGGTCCCATTAATGGCATACTTTATTACATGATCTGAGAATGAAGAACTTTATGAAAGTATGTGAATAACTTTCCACTTTCTTAAGTTGAGGAAGTGGAAAAGCCAGAAAAAGTAAGTCTGTCAACAGGGCTTTGTTGCTTTTTTTATGGTACATCAACCTACTTACTCAAAAGCAGAAGTATGTGTAAATCTAAATAAACCAGAGTTCATTTGGTGCATGCAACCTTGTTAACCATTTTAGAAACATGATAAAGCATTGTACCCTGAAAGTGAATTAAGAAATTAATTTGTACCTTTTAAGATGCAGGAATGCTGTGTTCCCAGGAAAACTTTAATAGGGCATGACTGTGTAATTTACTCTTTATAGCTCCTAATTCTCTTCCTGCTTTGTCTATAAACTGGACTACCTTCCATTTGCTCTTTGTAACTTGGAATAATTAAAAATCCATTATACATCCCTCTCTCCAATGACAGCACATAAATCAAGCTTCAGCTGTGTTGAAACACATACAAAAAGTGGTATGACCCTTTTAAAGTGTCCCTTGTCTGCAATGCAAATTTCTCCTGGATGATCAGAAATTCAGCAAATATTTTTAATTTAGAACTCGGTATTTTACAACTCAGCAATGTTCATTTGTTGATTTGCAGTCCAGAAGTTACTGAGGTGTTTATTTTTGTTAATTAAATGTAATTTCTTTAGTTATTTTTATACTCCAGAACTCCCAGTAGTGAAGCTCAAGGATGCCTCTGTGCCTCTCACCGCTGAGAGCTGCAGCCAGACTTTCACTTTAAAAAGTGTCCATTTTCAGTAACGCAGTAAGATGTAACATGAAGCCAATTCTGCTAAAGTGTATGTAGTATTTACCTTTTCCCCTTTTTGTGGTTAAGTATTTCTATTTTAGATGTAGGAAGTAAAATTTAACCTTATCTAGTGCTCCTCAGACCTCTTTGACTCGAACCTAGTATCAGATAATTGAATCAAACCTTGCAATTGTGAAGTTGCATGAATCCAGGGCTCACAAAACAGAAAAAGTACTTGTAGTTAGTCTAGGTCAGATGTATGTGTGTAACTTTTCCCAAGCATCTGACATTATCACTTTGTCTTGATTAGCTGTGTCAAACCCATTAATAATTGGCAGCTTATGTGCCAGGGGCCTGTGTGCACCCTTCCCATTACCCAATGGTTCAACTGGCTGCCCATGCTCTGGATCAGACCTTCAGGCTGAGTCTTGACCAACTCTCAGTCATCCCAATCACTGCAGTCTCTCCAGGAAGTTGTGGGCTCTGGGCTGGCCCCTGTCACTTTCCCCAGTCCAGCCCTGATCTCTCACTGGGTGCTGTGGGACAGGGCCCTGCTTGAGGAGGGCATGGCTACCCTTGTCTCCTTCTCATGGGCAGCCGGCCCTCACAGACCCCCGATGGTCAGCTCCAGTTTTTCTGTAATAACTTCCTGTATTTTTGTGAACTAGAGAGCAGGTTGCATCTCTTAAGACCTCATTGCCTTTCAAAGAATGTAGTCATTTTTCTGCTTTCTGATGCTTTACTAGAAAAGCATGAACAAATTGTTCCTGTATCCCTGACATATACTTCTCTCTTCCTCTTACCTTGTTTGAAGACTACTGATTTTTGTCTTCATACATGGCCACTTCATTATGAGATCATGAGATTTTTATGGACTTCTTATCACTGCAGTTGCTCTCTTCTTCAATGAATCACATTTTCAACAACTCAGTTAAAAGAAAAAAGTTGAAAATTTGCTAATTCTGTGTGTAACTTGTCTCTTTTGTACGGAATAAGGTAGGCTTCTGAGAAAAACAAGAATTTGAAAAACTAAAAAGTAGGTCTAAAAATTAGGAATTCTCACATAAGAAAGGAAAAACTTTGAATGTTTAACCTCATGGTTAACAACTATAACTTTATTTTGGCTTTGCTTTGTGTTCTTGCAAATAAGTGAACAAATTTATCTCAGCATGAAATCAAAACTTATAAGCAAGACTTTTCTTTTTCCCTATTTCTTTCAGTCTTTGGCTTGTATCTTCCCCAAGGGGTGACTTGATTGAAGACTTCAAATTACTTCTTGACGGCTTGAACTCCTTGTGGTACTGCTGTGCAGTGAGATGAGTAGAGGCCAAGGGTAAATCAAAGGGTGTAGGCATGCACTTCAGAAGCAGTCATATCACTGTCGTGCCTCTGAAAAGATTATGTTCATGTTTGGAAAGTTTCCTCCACATCTATTATAACAGCTAGAACCTCTTAGTTTAGTTTAGTTCAGTTTTTAATTAAATCCTAGATTCTTTAAAAGGAGTTAATTATTGCATTTATTACATGAATCATGCATATTTGTATTCACCTTTTTATGTTTCAATGCATCTAGTCTCTGGTCTCATAATACCTATTGTCTTGATGTATTTGTAAAGAATCCTTGGGCAGTTTTAATTTATACTCTTTTATTTTTTATTCCTCTTCACTTTTTTTTTTTTAACTGACTGTGAGAAACCAGATTAATTTTGGATGTTTGAGGAGCTATTATGATGCTATTGGTTAAATCTGAGCACCATAGGTAAGATTTGCTTTCATTCTGAAATAATTCATAAAGTTTTAGTAGTACTGTTCTTGTGGTCTCCTCCAGGTGAGACTTATCAGAGAAGATGTAAAACTCTAGCTCTAAGTCTTAATTTCCTTAAGGTCCTTGTCTAGCTAAGTGAGTGAAGTAGGAACTTCCAGGCCATGAACAATCTTACTAATTAGCTAAAATAGATCAGATTAATAGAAGTCTAGAGGAGCCTCCGTTTCTCCATTGACTGTAGGAGGCAATGAGAGTCAGCTCAACCTTAGTTATTTATATTACAGACATCTAAATGTAGCTTAGAAGAATCTTTCTGGAGATGAGTTAAATGAAAATTACTTGGAAGCAATGGAGTCTGTGTGGGTGTTTTGTTTTATTTTTTACTCTGGAATTAGAGGGAAATTATTTAAGTAAAGAATATTTAGTGAAGCACCAGAAGAGAGTACTTAGGCATGTTGCAGAATACCACTTACTGGAGAATTTTATAACGGTGTAGACAAATATTTGTCCAGAATATATTGAGGGACAGAGAAAGTAAAAGGCCCTTATAATTCAGATAAGATATATGTGGAAAAGATGAGAAAAATATGTGAGTACGTGTAAGCACTCTTGCATTGGTATCAGGGACACACTGCACAGTTTTCTACTATTATTTCCTTGTAAAAAGAGACTGAAAAGACTGTGAAAGTGGTGGTCATCTCTTTGTGCATTGGGAACTATGAAATAATTTTTCTTATATTGGATATGAGGAATACTACATCATTTTCTACATCCCCGAGTAGGTGTTTCTACTACACTTCCAACTTGGGTTCCTCAGGGACCCAATATGCTGAACAAGTAAAAACACCTTGCAAGTGGAGACAACATGAATCTTATAGCCTATTCACCATTCTGCACTGTTTCGGGATGAGGAAAATTCTTACTTTTATCCCTCAGGAAACTAGGACATCCTGAAACCTGCTCCTATTACGATCTCAAAGTTGTGGGGTGTGTGTGGTGGGAAGGAAGAAATTAATCAGGATTTAGAAAAGTATCTGAAATGAGTAAGCCGACCTGGGATGTCTGGCAGCCCTGATGATGTATCCAGTGACAAACTGGTCTATACTGCACTTTCTATCTAATCATTCAGGCAAAACACTTATAAGAAGCTGAAAATCTAAGGAAAAGGAAGGAAACAGAGGGAGGGGTAGTTTGTAAAGGGGTTATAAAGTGGTTTCTGTTTGCCAGTTTAAGGTGTCCACTTTAAGATTACCAAGAGAGAATGATTTTTCTCAGCCCTGGCTTAACAGTTTTTGAAGCGGTGACAAGGGTGGCAGGAAGGGGATAAGGCAAAGTTTGAGATAATAAGTCTTACAATGACTTTGGGAAGAAAGGACAGAAAAGAACTTTTAAATGTGAGTGTTCCAGTGAATACCAGGAAAAGAGATAAAAGATATTACCCCCCAGCCTTTCCAGCTGAAAGTTTGAAGAGAGAGAAAAATATTTTCTTCACACTATTTCTTGGTTGTGTCTGCAAGTTTATAGGAACTTGTCACACATCCCAATATATAATGCCAAGATTCACAGATATTTCTTTGGGCTTGTATAAAGTAGTTGTCTTCTGTAGAGAATAATCCAATTTTTCACTTTCAGAGCTACTTTGCTAAAATTTGCTCTCTGCAGCCACCAGGTATCTTCTGAGAAAATATTTTAAGCAGACAATGGCAACAGACAAAATATCAACAAAAATAGAATCAGTAAAAGCAAACTCTGCATGCTCCTAAAAACAAGTGTCCTTTTAGGTAATAAAAGAACCCCAGTCTTGAATTCCTCTGGCTCCAATTCCTTTCTAAGTTGCCTTTGCTTTTGTATGCTTCCTTTCCTTCCCCCGTGATTGTTCCCTGCGTTAACGATATTTTTAGGTACAGACAGAGATTGCCTGTAGCACCGACTAAATGAGACTGTCACATAGGAAGGCTGTAAATGCACACAAATAATAAAGCAAAATGTAGAACTTTGGCTACCAGCACCTGTTCCTAATATTCTCTCGTGGCCCCTGGCAAAGAGAGAAACTGAAGATGAAACAATACTTTCGATTGCATAAGGGGGATGCTTTGCCTGGGTGGTACTATGCAAAAGGTGTGCTGCAGGAATCCATGGGAGAGCAGATGTAGAAAAGACGTAATGGGAATGCTGGCTACTGTGAAAGCTCCCAGATAAAGCTCCCTGATAGAAAGCTGTGCAGTACCCTCCAAAAATAAGTGTGAGCATTTGGCCTGTTTAAAATTGGACAGTGCAGTTTCCTGATCAATTGCTGGAAGGAAGAACAGGGCAGTTTAGGAGTATGGATGGGGGCAGAATGACTTTACTCCTTCTGCTCCAGAGGGTCAGTGTGTGAACTGATCTGTGGTACAGCTCAGAGCTCTCGGTATAAGGACGTGTTTTTTGCCCAGAGAAAAGGAAAGGCCAGTGAAGCATCCAAACATTTAAGAACAAAAAAAGAGACTATACATAAATTGTTATCACTGGTCAGTCCTTACAGGGCTCCCTTCCCATATCACCTACCTGCTCTGCCATGCTGGACACTATCGGCTCTCCGGGACAGCTCTCAGCAGCTCTGCCCTACTCATGCCATACCAGGTGCAGATGGTTTTCCATTGTCCACAGCTATCTGGCCCAGAGTTTACATCTAACTCTATCTTTTTAAGGGAACACATTCATGTAGTGCTTGACCAGCTTGACATTGCTTTTGTGAGTCAAGATTTCTTTGTCTGAGGGCATTTGTGGTGGTTAACCAATCTGTATATAGTACTGTGGTCAAACAGCACAAAATTGGATCTCCTTCATGAGCAGTCCAATATAAAAAATCAAAACTACAATTCCTCTTCATACCAGTAAGGAGTTCCTTATGTAGTACACTATTCATTTCCCACTGGTTGTCATCTTCCAACATGCATTTTCTAATTAGCCAGTTATGCTCCTTGTATGCTGAGTACATGTACAAGCGGCAGCCATTGGTAGCACTCTATTCAGTACATATTACATATCTTTTAGTAACATATTTAAACATTTTCCTTCAGAAAGCATCATGGGAGTCTTTGATAGCGCTTTGCTAGTCCTTAGACAAACTACAACAACTTGCTTATTAGATTGCTCTTCAACTATTTAAGAGTCACATTTTCAAACTACTTAGCCATCGTATTTTTCAGACCTTAGCACTTTGGTTTAGTACAGTTATTAAATGAGGGCAACAGGCAATAATTATTCACAGACTGCCCTTATCAGGAATGTCTGGCTGAGGACTACTGCAGTATCTGAAACATGTTTATATGCCCTGTCTCAGCTCCTCAGTCTTGATTTGTTCTCAGTTGAAATATCTGACACTAGATACCAGAAAATCATGTTGCCTCATTAAGCCTTCTACCTGGCAGGGCTTCCCCTGAAAGAAATATAGTTATGTCCAAAACTGCAAGGGTGGGCCTGAGCACACCATCCAGGTGTGGGCCACCACAGATGAACAGCTGTCCAGTTCCAGTTGTGTTTCCTGAAGGGCAGCACATGTCTGTTTTCAAACGCAAATGGGCAACAGCTTGAGCAAGGGTGTCTGAAAGCTGCCCTCATTACAACAGACGTGTATCCTGCCAGATGCTTTGCAGAGTGCTGCTGGGCTCCTGCATTGGGCGGGGGGCAGGGCGAAGTACATTTCCCAAACCCATAAATTCATGGTGCAAAAAGGAGCTGTCATTCACAGTTGACTGAGCACCTCTTCAGAGAACAAATTCTCTCTTTTCTGACATGCTTTGATGAACAGTGAAATAGTTAACACTCTTGACATTTATGGATTCTCAAGAACAAGTGCACTTCCTAGAGCACACTGCCTCATGGTGGACCAAGTCAAGCCTTCATTTTCAGCTTCTACTTACAAGCCTGTAACATATTGGCATGGGAAAAGTTATATGAAATTAAAGAGAAGAACAAATGATAATTTTTAATGCCTCTGGTAGAAATATCTTATATATGTAAATGTATATGCAGTGGTTTTCTGTTATATAAAGACAGGTAATGAGTTTTTGGGGTTTCATATCTTTCCCAGAGAACTCTTCTGTAATCACAGGAAAAAATGAGACATTACGATTCAGTGAGCTCATCTAAAAAGAGGATCAAATTCTTCTGTTTCATAATCTTAAACATCTGCTTGGGCAATAGCAAAAGAAACGGCAATATGAAATAGAAATAATTGGTACCTAAATTGAAAAAGTGTGTATATGTGAGTGAGCAAAAGAGACAGAAATCTTTAACAAACCCACATCTGTTCATTCCTCATCCAATTATTAATTCTGCCCGTAAATATCAGAATAAATATTGTTCTTTCCAGCGTGAAGCCAGTACTTCTGTTCCTTCTTTAACTCTGTTTCACTTGTGGCATCTGAGATTCTTTAACATCATTCCTAATGCTGGGATGCTGGTCTGCAACTCAGTTCTTTCTCTGCTTTTGTGAGGATTTGTTAGGGATCTGTGTAGTTAAGAATCTCTCCTGTTGCTGTCAGACAGATAGATGACAGAGGAATGAATGGCATAATCCTGGTTTCTGCTTTATTTTTTCCCTTTATTCTGTCAATGGAAGAAGGGAAGGGAGCTCATTTTATTCTTTGTAATGTCCCAGATTGGTTATTTTTCCCCAGATACGTAGTTTAAAAAACAAACAAAAAAAAATCTTGTCTAATTGGAGAGAAAGAAGAAGGCTTTTTCAAATGACACTACATGTATGCATAATCTCCAGAAAGGAGGATCACATTGTAAGGATTGGGTTCTTTTGTCTGTGGCTCATAAGCACTGAAAATAATCAGCACATGCCTGTGTAGATTTAGGCAGTTATCTACTAACTGTGCTCTGTTTTCAGAGCACTATTATCAGAACTTTTTAAAAAAAATGCTAATTTTCAACCATGGCCATTCAGTAAGCTATTGTGAGCTTGCTGATTTTTTTTTTTTTTTAATAATGTGGGATGAGAGTTTAATCCTCTGTAACTGCATGACTTGTGGTGATACTGACTGTTAGCATCTGGAAGAATGGACACCTGAAAATGCTGTTATTCATAGCCTATTTGTGAAAGACAAATCATTGCATTGAAAACAATGTTCATCTGACCAGACATTGACACTGATAAAAGTTGATGGTTAAGTAGATGTCCATTCTCAAAGCTCCTCCTAAAAACTGCATAAGAGCTCAATAGTCTCTTTTATAAACATAATTTTAGAGTAAAACTAACATAATTTGGAAATAGAGAATAAATAAATCAGAGAGTATTAGGTTTATATAAGAGATAGACAGGAAAACATCTGGAACATGCCAGTTGTGTATTAAATGTGCAGATCAGGTCAATTACACTAGGTCTAACTTATGTTTGACCATTCATGAGGCCATGTTAAATACTCAAACAGAAAAGAGCTTACAATTTTAAAGTATATTTTCAGGCAGGATGTTAGGAAGAAAACTGAAAGTCTAAAGTGAGAATAATTGTCATGATAAGACATGGTATTGTGTCGATAGAGGACAGGGAGGGGTGTTATCTCGAACCCTTTTCAATTTGACCAGCCTATCAGGCTTATGCTGACAGCGTCACTGGGACAAATCCCTCTTGGTAGCTCACAAGATCGGAGGGTGGTCATCTAACCTATTCAGGGCTCTTCACAGGCAGCGACACTAAGACAAATCCCCTATATCAATTATTAAAATTTCTGGAAACTTATATTTAGAGATAGACAAATTTTATTATAGGTATTTGTGACAGGATAAAGGTTTGAATATAGCTGGTGATAAGATACTGAGTGTGAAAACAAACTTCAAACAATATATATCATAAGTTTTAATAGCTAGTAAGCTCTTACCCAATAGGAGTCCCTATTCCCCTATTGGGGGGAAAGAGAAGGTTAGCCTGTCGAGTGGTCCCCAACATTCCAATGAAGGTCTTCCTCAATATCCCCCTTTTCTTAAGCCATTTTTATACTGTTTTTTACTTTTGGGTGGAGCTTGAGTGACTCTAGTCATACATATCTTTTCTAGGATTGGTGCAGATTTTTCTCACGTTGCTTTTAAAGGTATAGACTAGAAGAAATCTATAACACATGCTCAGTGAGGAGCAGTCACACCTTGGAGGCGGGTGGCTTTTGGGATGGAGGTGTGTTTTGGTATTATAATGACATTATAATGAGCAAAGTTCATCTAAAGAACGCGATTTTCCTACAATTCTTGGCTCAGCAACTGGCATTCTTCTTGTTTGACAATTGCAATGCAGTTCATCAGCTACTATATGGCCTACTAGCCACCAGGTACCATGAAGTTCCCGTCCCTGCAGGGAGCGTAACAGAGTTTGGCTGTGGTGTCTCCACTCTGGTCCACCCTCCGTTCTGTTTGTTCCACTTGCCTTAGCATGTGGTAAGGGAGGCAGGGTGTGTTGCTTAGGGAACTGCTGTAGCGAGCATGCCAACTGCATTTTATCCTAGAAGTAGCAGCTGCATTTTACCATAGAAGTTCTTCTGTTAGGATAAACCTTAGAGAAACTAATATACCCCCACAGTAATTGTTCCACAATGACATATATACTTACATAATACAAGATACGTGGAAAAAAAAATGTCATTCACCCAGCTCCATGTTTAGGAAACATTCACAAATTTCTAGCAAGCCAGAAACTTTTTTGATACTTCTAGAGCCGTCTTCTAAAACTGATGTTATTTTCACTAATTCCACTTGTAGAGTTGGCAAGACCATCAGTGTCACTTAGCAGCCGCCAGGGGCTCCCTAATTCACTACTCCCAGCCAGGAGTGCCAGTAGTCCTGTCAATTGAGCCTCCTTTGCAGCTCTGCTTTAAAATAAGAGAAAGTTCTCTGAACCCAAGACTTTACTTTTATTCTTTTTTTAACATTTTGAGCGCAATAAATGTACCTTTTTTTTTTCTGAAACTTTGCTTTTGTGAGAATTTTGGGGTTTACTCTGGTGGTGATTTATAGGTCCCTTGCTGATTTGCCAGCTGGGAAGAGGAAGGAGGTGAGGATATGCCTGTTGTAGGGAAGGTAATTGAGTAGGAAACAGGAGAAGACATCTAATAAAAAAAACTAAGTGGATGTAAACTATTAAGGAGGTATAAGAACAAAAGGAAAACAAAGCAAAGGTAGCACAAGAGTATGATTGTGCCTACTGCAAACCAAGTTCTTAAAAACAATTAGTCAATCAAAATTGGGGACATAATTTGATTATTACTCATAGCTGTGAAAATCTGATGTACTAACTTCATGCATCTCAACTGCTAGTAAACTAGCTAATAATTCTAGTTAGCTGATTTAAGATGTGTTGCAACAAAAAATGGATTTTTTTTTTTATTTAAATGACCATGTAAAGACATTGCAATCAAATGTACAAATAAACCTTTAAATACTGCATAAAACCTCTTCTAACTGATCATTTTCATAAGTTCCCACTGAAATCTGTGGAAGTTTAGACCACAATGAAAAAGCTCTTTGTTCTTCTTCATTAGATATCCCCAGTGACATAGTACGGCAGAGGGATAAATCGTATCACAGTATTTCTGGATGCTTCAAAACTATATTGCAAAATCTGTCTATTAACTGTTATGTCAGCATGGACTAATGTGGATAGCCTTTAGTCATAAACAAAAATGTCTAGTGGCTGTTCAGGTTTATTTTGAAAATTCATGAGAATTTTCAGCTGAGCACTAAAAGTGAAATATGAACTGCATTTTGGGGCTTGTGTTTTGAAAGGGCATCGTCTATTAATATTTAATTTCTAATATAACAGTTTTATAATCTATATTTATATAAAGCAATAAGATGTTACACTATAATAAATAACTATGACATATTTGTAATATAGGCTATTTTTATACACAAAGTTGCAGGTACACTTAAAGGATCTCAATGCACATAAATTTTCATTCCTTCAAAAGGTGGACAGTGTTTTGTTTAAAAGGGACATATAAGTAAAGATGGATCATTGCCTGAATTTCTGAAAATACTTTCATACCTTTCTGAGCTTATATTTCATCACAACGATTTGCACAGAAAAGTACAGAAAATAATACTTTTTTATTATCAGTGAAAAAAGACAATAAACAGACTATAGAATGGGTGAATGGGCATCTAAAATTGTTTCTGAATTTAATTTAATTATTGCACCACAGAATCTTTCAAGTGCCTGAAACAGATTTTTTTCCCTTGCTTTCAATATTCCTTGTATTTACTAATATGAAATATAGAGTATACCAATTACAGGAGCTAAATTATGTATTGAATATAATTTATTGTATAAATATTTGTTTGACTTTGTTGTCACTAATGTTGATTTCCTTAACTGAGTTAACTCCATGATATCAAAGCATTTAAAGGATCAAAGGTGAAACTGAGTTATGCAGAAAGTAATTTTTGGCTGAATGTATTTTGTTAAGATTTATACAGACCTTTTCTCTTCAAATAAGATTTAAAAATAAGAAGCTAATGCATTTTCTGCAGCTAATATACCACAATTTCCATAATTTTGTGCAAGATATGTATTGCAACTGTTAAAAAAAATTACTACAGTTTTTTAAAATTGAAAAATTCATTTAAACTTTACTCCTGAATCGTGCAATTCTCATAGTTCTTGAGAAATAGTTTAGACACTCTTTCAACACTAACAAATTTACCAAACCTTTGAGGGAGGGTAGAGAGGGACATATCTGTATATATTTTATTTTCTGAAGCAGTTGACCTGTGACTTGGGATTCATATTATCTATGACACCTATATTTAAGTGCCTGCATTTGGATATATAAATTTTTAAAGAAATCTGAATTATGTCTATATGTTGAAATCCACATGTTTGGTGGGAAAGGATGGGTTTAGATAATTTTTTTGGTTTGAAAAAAAATAAATCTCAGAGGAAACCTTTAGATACTTCACAAGTAGCAGAGGGAGCTGATGACCTTCTGAGCTCTTTTCTAGCTCTGTATTTGTGAAGATCTAGAAAAGCTGTAATTTTTTTTTTTTGCCAACAGTGGCAGCCTAAGAAAATGTCATGGTAAACTAAAGTGACTGAACTATGACTGACATGGAGAAGATTCCAGGTCCACCTAAAATCTAGTCTGTCCCTTCTGTCTATAGCAAAAATAAGAGGGTGGATGATGACATTTTATTCTTCCTCTGGCAGCTGCCCTAGAGGTGCAGAGATGAGCTCTTGTCAGAGCAGCTCTAGATGTATTAATGTCCTTGGACGTAGATTATATGTGAAGAGCATCTGGGTATTCTGCATCATCTTGGAGTATTTTCCTCCAAATTTCAGAGGGTCAATACAGAAGGAAGAGTAATTAGATCATTAAGCCAGCAGTAAAATGATTAGGCATAGAGGGTGCAGTGGATGCTTCACCTTCCAGCATCTAGAAATGCTTGATCTTAGTAGCCTATTTTCATGCCTGAGTAATCTGATCAGGAATCCCTTCCAAGTGAGGAAGAATCTCTTCACTAACCACCTATCTAAAGGCCCCACTGACACTGCACTGCAGTGAACACCTGCTCTGAGGGATCACAAAGAAGAAGACACTGGCTGACCTTCTTTCTTGCCAGGTGGAGTTTGGGCACTATGATTTTGCTCTACTGCAGAGAGTATCTTGCCCTTCTGGACCATCATCATGAATCTCAAAAATTATGTAGGCTGGGGTTGAAGCACATGCCAAGGGTCATCCTGGTGCCCTAGAAACCAGAAAAATAAACTGCCCACCGATACCAAGTAGGTAACACTAAATTTTCTTAACAAATAAGAGTCTTTTCACAAGCTGTAATATTCTCTGTGTGTTTCTAAGCTATCTCATTTTATATCTACAACGGATTCCCTGAAAATCAATTCTTCTATAAAAGTGTTTGAAATGGCAATGTATCATTTTATGTTGGTAGGGTAGGGTTTGCTGGGTTTTTGTTGGCTTTTCTGGCAGGGATTTTAGAAATGATTCAGAGATTATAAATCAACATCGAGATAAAGACCAGCTTTGAAAGATAGGATATACTGCTCACTGTGATTTGTATGAACTAATCGCTAATGCCTCTTTGGGACAAAAAAAAAATCAACTGAAGCTTATAGTGCATTGCATACATTAGCAATTACTTATTAATCTTATAACCTTTCCTAATCAACAGAGTAAACTCTAAAATGAATACAAATTGAAGGTATCCAAGGGTAAATATATTCAGCTATGAAATGTGCCCTTATGTTTGCTGAAATATCTATGAAATAAGTGATGTGTTACAGAAATAACATGCTTTATTTCTTTTTCGTTTGCTTATAGTCAACAAGAAAAGAAGTGCCAGCAGCTGGCACTTTGCAAGTAACACATCTGTGTCAATCTTATATATTATTATAGGCATGGCTAGTAAAATTGCATTGTTGTTGTTGCTGCTCTTGCCATTGCAGCTGTTGCTATTTACTATGTGCTACAGTTCTTTCTTCTAGATGCATGACCAGTGAAAAGTAGAAGACAAATCTGAAGGATAAATTTAGAACAAACATCTTAAAGTCATAAAGTGCACTATAGAAATTAATCCCTGGGATGAGTGATGCTTATGAAAAAGATGTAATTATAATTTGGCACTGTATGGAAATTCAGCTGTGTATGTTTCAATCAACAGTTTGTTCCATGAAATCCAGCACAGATAAAAGATAGTGCACGCAGGAACCATTACGATAAACAGGTACAAATGCCTATAGAGACCAGGATATGGCAAGATGCAGAAAAAATAGCTATGGTTATTTCTTATCAGGAATTAAACGGTTATAGTTACATGAACAAGAAGTAAAAAATATACAGAGATTGGATCTAGGGGTAAACAAAATTTTACAGTTTTGATATCTCAAGGAAGGAAAAGAATTTATGTGCATAATTTATATCCCCATGCAGGAAATGCATAAGCTGTATTAAACAACCCAGCTTGAATTGTTCTTTCTTATCCAGGGGCCAAACAGAGGTCTTAGAGTAGAGGTAGCACCTATCTAGGCAAACTGAACTCTAGAATAGAAGTATATATCTTTTTCATTTGGGGGAAAACACCTCAAATTCCAGGGCACATCTGCAGAACCAGATTTAATATTATACTGGGAAAAATTACATAGAGAAAATGGGAAATAGGAAACATATATGAATAAGATCAGAACTCGTTTTCATTTATACTTGCCATAACAAAAACTCTAAAATATCCAGTTAAGACAATTGTATCAATTACAGTGATATGCCAAACAAGATAGGTAGCAAGAGGCATAAATCCGAGAATAATAATTGTATGTCTTTAAATGTACATTTATGTATGTAAGAATATATGTCTATAGGCAGATAGGAGCCAGGCTCATTTCAGTGGATCCCAGTGATGGTGATCCATGGTGTAACCATCCCAGAGGTGATGGTTACAAACTGAAACAAAGGAGGCTCTGTCTGAACATCAGGAAATACTTTTTTACTGTGAGGGTGACCAAGCACTGGCACAGGTTGCCCAGGGAGGTTGTGGAGTCTCCCTTCTTGGAGATATTCAAATATCATCTGGACATGGACCTGAGGAACTGGCTTTAGGGGCGCCCCTGCTTGAGCAGGGAGTTGGACCTGATGGCCTTTTCATGTCAAGCATTATGTGATTCTGTGATAGCATCATTACATCATATATAATCAAAATAAAAACCTATGATCTAATGACATTTTCTGTTTAATTAAAATAAGCAACTTCTTGTAAAGCCAAATTATTACTTCTTTGCAGTTGAGAAAGTTTATCGTAGAGACATTTTATAGGTGTTAATCTGTGTGACTGAAAGTAGACATTAAATATGTTGAGTCTCTTTGACCCACATCCCCAAAGGCATTTTGATGCTGAAATTTCATGGACTGAAATTGATGAAATTATAATTAAATTGAAATTAACTGACTTTCCAGTGCCTAAATCTCTCTTAGGTATTAGGTCCTCTCTCTTCAACAGGGAAACATGTCAAACAGGAAAAGTCCGTCACTATGTTCTTGCCTTGTTAGAGCTCTTATTTCTTGAGCTGTGTGACTTATTTTGCGTTCTGTAAGATTACAAAAATTAAAACTGATTTTTGAATGAAATTTTCTCTTCTCACTACCCCTCCAAAATGTATACAAATGTTACCAAAATAGTAACTCAAAATTAGAGCAATACAGACAATGTACATATATTTTATGTTCATATTTTCCTTCAAATAAGGCAACTTCCTTATAACTTCCTTTGAATGCTGTAAAGACAAAATCAGAACTGCCGTACTAGGAAAATATATTAGATAAGCACAGAAAACAAGAAAGACCAGTGAAAGGTGAGAGCTAAAAATGTAGTACAACAAACTATTTCTTTAATTTTTACTGTATCCATCTCCAAAAAAACAGAGAGCTCTAGGATATTTTTTCTGTCTTGTAAAGACTATATTGTATGTGCTACTGTATTGCCATGATTAGATGAGCATAGCCATGCAGACCAACATTAATACCTATTGAACAATTCATAAGGAAGATTTAATCAGTGCCTTTAAATTAATTTCCACAAATTTGTAGTCAATATTCCTTCATCAGAAACATTCTTTGAGATTTTATTTTGAAGTTAGGATACTGCATCCTACCACCTTGTTTGGGAGTATTGGATATATCTGACATAATTAAAACAAAGTCACATCAAGGTTATTTGAGTTACATACATCTATTAAAGGATTCAGTATTAATTTACCATGTGAGATAAGCAAGGATACAGAACTTTGGATGATATGGAAGAGCTGACAGACATTTCAAAATCTGAGTTTTGTAATTTGCAATCCAAGCACACACACAAAAATCATATTCATTGCGGATGGGTGCTTCCTTGACTGAAAAACCAGCAACAACAAACAAACAAAAAACTCCCCCAGAAAACCCACATTTTACATATAGAATATAATATCTGCTGGAGGGAACTTAAAATATTTTAAGGTTTTTTTTTTTAGAGCAATACTAAACCCATGGTTTTTTTACTTATTTTTTTTTTTAATAGTAGAGTGATAGACAGACATGAAGCTGCCATGGCATTAATGCAACGATTCTTCATGGCAGGTACTAGCTCTTGATGTCAGTCCGTCTCCTTCCTGGCTAGAACTATGGCAGCCAGCAGCACATGGCACCAATTCTTTTTTTTTTTTTATTCATTCATACAAGTCTTTACTATTAGAAAGATCTGTATTCTTATTTGGAGATTCTTACAAGACTTTTCATAAAAAAACAACTGATTTTGCAGTGAGGGGAAAAGGTGGCAATGCAGAAGTGTCATGTCTCTGCAGTGACCTCTCGATAGCTTCAGCTTCAGAGGCAGTAGGATCCCTCACTGAGAGTTTGTTTGTTTGCTGACTGGCAGTATAATTTCAGAAGTATTTATGTAAGTAAAAACAGTTAATTATTCTCTGAATATAATCAAACTCTAGCTCACTTAGACTTACCGTACATTTCACGAGTTTTTTAATCCACTGGAAATCTGAGCTGCAACATCACAGGCATCTCCCACTGTTCAGCAAACAGATGACACAGGTGTTTAAATAGGACAAAACCATTGGAAACACTAGCAATATCCAAGCATTCTGTTTCAGCATAACATCCCATCTGCAGTCTGCCATCCATTTCCAGGCTACCATTCAGGAGTCTGGTTTTTTAAACTCTTCTCATTTTGCTCTGATTTTGTATGTAAACTAGCACCTTGTGCATACAAATTCCTAGTAGCTGTTGTGCACTCAGTTGTTTAGTTTAAGCACTTCCAGTGACAAATATTGCCACTGAAAGATAAAGCTCCAAGCCTCCGTTTATTTGAAATAACGTGTCCCAATATTCTCTTTATGTTAAATCCTCTTTGCTTGCTGCTTCCTCAGTTTGTCATACAAGTATATTGTTCCCATTGAGAACAAACTTACAATAAAATTTGCATTCAATGGGTAATGATCTCCCATCAGACAGCTGGAAAATCTTTCTTCTCGGTCTGGCATTTTTAATCAGAAAATCCAGTTTCCCCTCATGTTAAGCTTAGCACCACTGCAATTATGACTGTCATGACAGTCGTCTCAGTGTAATTGAATGAGTGCATCTCACTGAAATAAGAAACAATTAGTAATTAAAATTGTCATTCTCACAGATTCCATTCCACACTGTCATCTTGAGGAAAGAGTTGTTAAACACAACCTCTGTATAGGGTGTATAGGGTTCCTAACCCACTACAGGCCTGTGATTGTCTTCCTTACTGTCTGAATTCATTCTTGAGGTTTAACCTGGCAGGCAGCTAAACACCACACAGCCGTTCACTCACTCCCCCTGCAGTGGGATGGGGGAGAGAATAGTAAGAAAATTAAAAAATGTAAAACTCGTGGATTGAGATAAAGATAGTTTAATAGGTAAAAATAAAAACTGCATACACAAGCAGACAAAAACAAGGAATTAATTAACTGCTTCCCATTGGCAGGCAAGTGTTCAGCTAGGAAAGCATAACACACGTAACAGTTACTTGGGAAGACAAAATGCCATAAAAAGTCCTTCCCTTCCTTCTTCTTCCTCCAGTTTTGTATGCTGAGCATGACATCATATGGTAAGAAATATCCCTTTGATCAGTTGGGGTCAGCTGTCCCAGCTGTGTCCTCTCCCAACTTCTTCTGAACCCCCACTCTACTCGCTGGTGGGGTGGGGTGAGAGGCAGAAAAGGCCTTGACTCTGTGCAAACACTGTTCAGCAACAGCTAAAACATCTCTATGTTACCAACACTGTTTTCATCACAAATCCATAACATAGCTTCACACTAGCTACTGTGAAGAAAACTAACTCTACCCCAGGCAAAACCAGCACAGTCCTGTTCCTTTGGGAAGAAATTACAGCTGGCATTTTAAGCTCCTGTATTTCACAAAGCATTTTGCTGTCTTCTTCAGCAAGTACTCTTTCTTTATTCCCTCTTGGTTATATTTAAGCAACTTCCTACTTTTACTGTCATTTTTAGGTTTCTTTCGTACTTTAGTTAACTTGGTTGATCTCCCTTCAAAAACAGGATCAAAGTTTTATAAGGCCACACAAATACCCCCTAGAATATATACTAGGTCTGCTTGGTATAACATGGCACTTCAGAGTCACCAATTATTAGGATGTGATTACAAGGAATAATGCAATTTGGCTACCTTCTGCTGGCCTGCTCCTTGTGATGGGAAAACTCCAACCTCCAGTACTTTAAGACCCTGACAATGAGAAATACTTTGGTCTCAGTCCAGTCTGAAGGCGATAGATATCCAATTGAAGATCTTTTGCAAAGTATTCCTCCTCCGCTGAGGAGTGGCAGACAGGCACGCACATGGGAGAGGGTCAGAGGCATCAGTTGATAACTTTTACAAGCAGTTGGTAGGGAAAACCAGAAAAATCCTGTTACCTTCAAAGCTGTCTTCTCTTTCCTCTATCCTATTCCTCTCCTCTGTCACGTGGAGTCTCACTTGAAATATGTGAGAGGTGACACAGATAAAACCAAAATCTTGGGAAGGGGAATGGGCCAGAGATCCCTGGAGCTGCCTGCTCCAGTACTGGGGTGGTAGGGGACAGAAAATGCAGCTCTGTTGGGGTATGTGTCCAAAACTGACCTACTTCTCAAGAAAATAAAAAAAAAAAGAGGAGGAAGGGCAGAGGAAGTGGCTGAGTGTTGAAAGGACTAGAAGCCACAAGATTCACTTTCAAGCTGAAGAAATGGCTCCACCTCAAATTATTGTTTACACACAGGACACAGCTGGCAAATCCAGTTGTCCCAGATAGAACAGGGCTGGCAGGCTTTCTTTTCTTTTTTTTTTTTTTTAAGGAAAAAATTAAACTTACAACTATATCTAATTTGTTTGGTTTTTTAAGCCTTTATAGCTGGGTTGGGGAAGGATCTCTTCTTTTGGGGAAACCCTGGTGCTGGTGCTGGCAGTTCTAGAGTTCCTACTGCTGCATTTATAAAAAGGAGATCCTCTGCATCAAGCCTGAATTAACAGAAAAACATAAGTAGTGTATCATGACGGCTTGACTGATGGCAAACAGGCTTGTGGTGAGGAGGCAGGAGACAGCTCTTGCAACACAACAGGGAATGTTAATACTAAGTGTATCAATATTGTTATGGGCAGTAGATTACACATAAAAATAAACCTGTTTTAAACAGTACCAAAAGTGAAAAAAAAAGGAAAATTAGAATGAAATGGATGCAAGGAACTCACACAGATGGACAAGCAATTGAATTTCAGAAGTTTTTTACAAAATCAGAGATATTGTAGTCATGCAGAATAGTTACCATTCAATCAAGAACTTAATCTTTATTGTTTCAGTATTATAGCCAAAAGAATTGCATTCCAGCACAGGGACAAAACAGCAGAAAACCAAGAAAAATCTTCCCCTCCCGTCCCTTTCTTTCTCATCATTAGGAATCAGTACTATATCTGATGAACTTCTCTAGGATGAAGAATACAGTTGTTTGTTGTCTTGCACCTTTTATATGAGAGGCCATTGCAGACCCTATAAATTCAAAGATACGGATGTAGTAAAAATACTACATATGATAGAGACTAATTTCTTTGCTATATAGTTTTGCTTTGCTTCTGTAATCTCGTTCAAGAATCTGCTATCTAATACTGAGCTGAATGGGACCTATCTGTTCTCTGGCAGTAACAGAGTGCCCTACTGAAATGTTGTCTGAAACGATAACATGTCTTGAACACGGAAATAAAGTATGTTTCAAAGACTTATAAAAAAGAGCAGGTGCCACAATATGCTTCTAAAAGTGAGGGATAGAGGGCAGGGAATACTCACAGAGCAGTAATAAATATCACAAAAAAAAACCCCTCAGCCGTTAGTTGAGTTTAGTCTTTTTAAGCAATGTTGCATCACAACAAAATTTTATATCTGGTGGCAAAACATATGGTATCTAGCTCTCAGAGTTAAGTCACAGATAGCTGGGAGTAATTAGGATTTGAAAAATGATCCCCTTCTACTTATGAGTTGATATATGGATTTATATCCCTGGCTGTAGGCAGCAGACTTACACCCTTCCTTTTAACCTGCAGTAATGCGTTCAGGGCATACACAAGAGCAGTGGCTTACAGAAAACAGGGGAATGGCAACACTGACTTACCAGCAAAATTGTTCTTATGTTTTCCACTAATGGAAGATAGAGTTTTTTTTGTCACAAATCAAAGTTTTCATTAAAATACTTTCATATTTGTCTCAAAAAAACAGGAAAGAGAAGGGAAAAAAAATCCTTATTTGCATAATCTTAAATCTCTTAAGAAAAAAAGAGGACGAGAAGACAAAAGGAAAAAAAAAGGAAAAGAATATCTCAAGAAAGAAAAATAATCTTATCAAAATATTGCATTTCTGATTTAAAAAAAAATCCAACCAGATTTATTTCAACTTGTTTTCCTCTATAATTACACAAGCAAATATTTCATAATAAAACCAATTCACCAAGTCAATGTGACCCCCTAGTACCATATTCATCTCTTGCCCACCTTTAGATGAATATTCTGCTTCACTACAGATAGTTCTTTGAAAATATTGTGATTGCTGGGAAATGTTTGCCACCATGACTACATATCTCACAGTTTGAATCTAAAATAATGTGGTAAACATTTGAAAAATAATTTAAAATGTATATTCTATAACTAGCAATCATGAATTTACAAGTACCACACGACATTGCAAAGCTTTCAATCACCTCCTGCAGCTCCAGCCTGTCATAGAAAAATGTTTTTCTGATGCACTTTAAATTCCCTTTTTTTTTTTTTCTGTGAAGAAAAACTGCTTACATTAAGAATCCATTTATGTCCCAATTCCTAACACATAACATGTACTTTTATTTTATGTTGTATTTCGTTTATGACATTCCAAAGAGCACTTCATTCTGTGTGACAGTGGTATCTTACAGAAAGACATGCAATATTTTCTTAGGGGACCATAATTATTGATGAAGATTTACTCAAATCATTTTTACTCATGGATACCTTGGGTAAAATGAAGAATATATTGTCAATGTCACCTGTTCTGGCACTTTGCAGGAAGCAATTTAACAGCAAACGTTGAAAATGAGATCATAAAGGTTAACAGGGAAGAGATCATAACAATCATTTTAATGGAGTTTTAGAGATTCAACTTGTATGCTTTTCCTATTCCCTGCCCCCCCCAAAGGATACTCTGAAGGTTTATAAAAAAAACTTAATGATGTGCATGACGAGAGTTTGTGCATCAGTATTCCAGCACTGAAAGCACAACCAAGGAGACCTCTTTGCAATATGTTAGTTGTTGGTGCGCCTTTAGCGTAGAATAGTTACATTATTTTATCTGGGAGCCATGGCAATGGAGAGGTGCAAGATCAAGTACAGACTGAGTTCAAAGGATCAGATTGTCAAGCAACATCTTAAATTAACTCAGGTCTGGCATGGATCTCCAGATATATCTATGTAAGCTAAACCAAGTCTTTTTAACTGTCAGTATGATTTAATCTTGCTGATATAAGGACATGGAGAAAAAGATGAGAACAGACAATGTAGTTGAACAGGCAGCATCACACAATGGCTTCAGTATCTGCTTTCAAAGGGCTCCTAATAATAAATTAGTTTAAATAAATTAGACAATCCTTATTGTATGGAAAGCTCTATACCCTTTCCTCAAAAATTTTTACTATTTAGTGTTTAGTGGTTCTCATTGAAAGCAGTCATCATGAACCACTATATATTTTCATTATATACCTTTGAATGATAAGAAGCTTATGTAGCCAGGGAAACCATGCAGTCCATGTCTATTTATAAAAAGTGGCATTCAAAGGACTGATAGAAATGTTCCCTTTACTTTTTAAGGCTGAGATATTACTCTGTTTCTAGCTGGGTGAAAATAGTATCTTTGTTGATACTATGGCTTTGTTTCTCTAGTGTATTTGCTATTTTTGCTCTGCTGCTTTCATCATACCTTCAATTCCTTCTTCCCCTCACCTTCAACACTTTAGCTGGTAGGTCTTCTCTGCACTCAGCTTGTGTGCTGCCTCTCTAGTGATGGCAATCCGACTGCCTCCTCTGCAGGTTTGGGAAATATTTGCAGAGAAATGTCAGTGTAGTGAAAGATTTTAAATAAATCAATATCACTACATAGCTGTGAGTTTAGCAGTACTTCACCTGATTAAAGTGTACTTGGAAAAAAAAAAAAAGAAGGGAAGGGAAGGTGCGGGAGGATGTGGGAAGGGAAGGGAGAAGGCTTATATGAAATTTAAATTTTATTTAAGTGTGTTTTATTAGAGGTGTCCACCAGTTAAGGGAGCTTAGCTGCAGATTTACTTAATTGCATAGGTGTATCTTTTGAAGCAGTGATTAAACCTTACTTCTGAATATCATTCCCCGCTATCCCTGAACTTCCACCCTGAATATCTCCTGTTAATCACTTCTTAAATTTTGTAACAGTGTTCATCTCTTCTTTAGAAAACACTGCTTCTTGTTGATGATGAAAATGAGCAAAATCGCAATGGCATAAAGAGGACAAAATCTTGATGGATTTTTTTTACAGGGAAAACCTTTTCTGTCACACCATTCTCACCCCCTCCTACACTTTCCTTTGAAGGCTGAGAGTCCTTTCATATACTGCACTTAGGAATCATCTCTGGCCAGTCAAAGTGACAATGACAAAAAAGCTCTTCCCTTCAAGATACATCAATCATCTGCATTGTTCATGGCTGGGTAAGAATCTGAACATGGAAGATACGAACTTGAAAACTGCTTCTGAATTAGTGTTAGCCCTTAGTAGAACTTTAGGATTTTGGGGGGAAAAAGAAAAAAAAAGAGGACAAGAAAAAAAAAATCCCACGTCAAAATCAAATAATTGCTGAATTTGAACAATCAGGTTTGCACAACTGACCAAATACATTGAAAACACTGCTGTGGTCACCATGCTGGGACTGGATGTTTCTGCCAGGTGCTGCACTAACTTTTAGAGTGCTGCTGACTGTATTGCGGGAGGAGGGAAATTGCTAAGCAGAACCATAATCCCTGTGCAGTGTCATCCTGTGCACTGGCATGTGCATGCTTCACTACTGGGATAATTCATCGCAGAAAGAGCTGGAATAAGATATTGCATTATGGACCCAAATAAAAATGAATTGTTGGTGTTTAGGGACACTTAGTTAAAGAGCTTTCTTTTGTGTGAATTAGCAATCAAATAGAAAGAGACATACTCAGAAATCCTATGGGACATGTGGTGTGTGGTGAACTGACAAAGTGCTTTCTGTAAGCACCATGACCACCTTTCAAACGACAGTATCCTCATGCCACATAAAGTAGTGAGTATGAGCAATAGTGTTTGTCCATGAATCTGTCAGCTGTGAATCATTTACATCTTGTTAAGTATAATGTTAATCACTTTTCTTATTTTAAGACAAAATTTGAATAAGTAATCTATTTGCTGTATTCTAGGCTTTCACAATCAGGGTTTATGAGCAGACGATAGTCGTAATATACTGTAAAATGAGATCACAGGACAAAAATAGAAGAAAAATATAGACAAACATTTCTGTGAAACTGAAATTACTCTTTCTACCGAAATCAGGTTACTGACTTCTTAACTATTTGACACACATTTATTCCAATTAATTTCAATTATGCAAAAACAAATGTAAATTAATATTGAAACATGGATAAAGGAACCATACTCGTTGCCTGTCATCACTAGGCATGATTTTCATCTAAGGTGATTAGTGCAACTTGTAGAATTGCAAATTATCTCTCCTAAACAATCAGTTACACTGGGTAGGTTTCATAATATGACAGTCCTTAAATAGATTATTATGTTTTGAATTTTCTAATGAATTCTGACATATACATGTTACTTTTGTTAAGACTGATAATAATGCATAAGAAGAGAGAGTCGGCTGCTGCTTCAACTCTGAACTCCTTCTTTTTAACTATGTGTCATAGTTTAACCCCACTTAGGACTAAGCCCTACACAGACAGTCACTCACCCTCCCGAGCCTCTGAGGGAATCGGAGAGAATGTAACAAAAAACGTTTGAGATAAGAACAGGGAGAAATCAGTTCAGTTACTGTTTCAGGCAAAAGAGATGCAACTTGGGTAAAACTAATTCAATTTACTAACAATCAAACTGAAGTAAGATAATGAGAGAGGAAAAAACTCAGATCTTAAGAACACCTTCACCACACCCCTCCCCTGTTCCTGGGCTTAACTTCATTCTGGACTATCTCTGCCTCCTCTCCCCAAGTGGCAGAGGGGGAATAGGGAATACAGATTTTGATCGCTTCATCACACGTTGTTTCTGCCACTCTTTCCTCCTCAGGGGGAGGACTCCTCACACTGTTCCCCTGCTCCAAAGTGGGGTCCCTCCCACGGGCTGCAGTCCTTCAAAAACTACTCCAACATGGGTCATTTTTTCCATGGGGTACAGTCCCTCAGGCACTGGCTGCCCTAGCACAGGCCCTCCATGGGGCCACAGCCTCCTTTGGGCCTCCACGTGCTCCAGCGTGGGGTCCTCCATGGGCTGCAGGTGGATCTCTGCTCCTCCATGGGCTGCAGGGGAAGAGCCTGCTTCACCATGGGCTGCACCACAGGCTGCAGGGGAATCTCTGCCAGGAACAACTTTACTTTTCTCTCTCCTTCTTCACTGACCTTGACATCTGCAATCGTTCCTCTCACAAGGAATTCTTCACAATCGGACTCAGGCAAATGCCTCTCTTCTCTCTGCCAGGCCGGGCTGGGCCAGGCCCTGACAGCCACCCAGCAGGAGGCCACAGAGTGAAGGCTTCAAGGCCCCCAAGGTTCATGCCTCCCTCTCTCTGTCTGGGCTTCTGTTTTTTTTCTGTTTTTTTTTTTTCCCTTCTTACATATACTATCACAGAAGCGTTAACACCGTCACCTCTTGGCTCAGCCAGCAGTGGGGCTGCCCTGGAGCCGGCCGGGTCCACTGGGAAAAGGGGAAAGTTCTAGCAGCTTCTCACAGAAGCTGCCACTGTAGTTCCCCTCCGCTACACAAAACCAACACATTACATTATGGTCCAGAAAGATTCACAGACTAAAATTTTTAGAAATACCTCCTTCTCTTCTTGTTTTCTGGAGGATCCCTTGCTAATTTCTGTATTATGTTCTCCTGTGAATTAGGAATTGCTAGAAACAGAAACTATCTATCTGGATCACAGCTCATTTAGACAGTTATTTGTCCTTTCCATCAGAGGAAATCTGCATCATCCTTTGGATCTTTGTTTCTTGGATATATTGTGTCTTGCTGCATTGTCTGTTCTCTATAGTAAAAACATTGCCAATAATTCATAAAAATGTATGGGGACATGTTTGCTTATAGTATTCATGCAAAGAGAGTAGAAAAGTATGTGCTTTAGGTCTGAGTCAGATATTTTGCTAACATCAAGTTACTTCAGTTTTGGATATGGCCGTACTTCAGATTTCAGTGTAGCTAATGTAGGTAGAATGAGCTTTTTTTACTGTGCTTACACATGCTGGTTTGCTGTTTAACTTTGTGAGCACAGAACTAAACAAGGGTTAATTTGTTGCTAAACAATGTTATTCACTATTCCTTTTGGAAGCTACATTTTAAGAGGCTTTAGAATTTTATTTAGTAGTAGTAGTAATTATTATTATTTTATTTGGCATTACATTTGACATGTTATTTGACAGTGCTTAGGATCATGTCACATTGTAATGGAAGTAGGTAAGGAGCAGAGTTAAAGTGAGGGAGAGAAACAAGAATGCAAAATTACTTAGTGATTCATAACAAAGTAAACTTAGCTGTCCCTAAGTATAGATATCTTTTAAACAAAATTAGAAACACATGTATATATTACACTTTCAGTCCGAGATCAGAGCATTTAGTCCAAGAATCCTGAGTTGGTTCCTGTTAAGGTCTTTCATTCAGAAAAATAGAAGCAAATGAAAATAAGAGACTTATCCAAACATATAATGTTTTGAATATAGATACAGTAAAGGATAATTTCTTCATCCCTGCAGCCCATCATCATGTTTCTTAAATTAACATAGAATCATAGAATCATAGAATCGTTAGGGTTGGAAAGGACCTTTAAAGGTCATCTAGTCCAACCACCCTGACAAAAACACCCATTAATTTTGTCTGTCTAATTATTTGGCTTATTACTATTGATCAAAATAGTCTGGTGAAATCACACTTAAGTGTTTATTTCATTTTATTCGGGGAATAAGAAAAGACTTACCATAAATGCTGATGATTAAGTTGGAGGATATTCTTTGTCCCAAATCTCGAACAACTTCAAAACCACAACTTCTCGATTGCTTCTTCCTCTAAAATTAGCCCTGAAAACTTGTGTTTCAGCATATCTGGAGAGAGGGAATCTATGTGTTTTATTTTGTTGCTTACAATTAACACACATACGACCTTCCTCTGGCAACCTTCAAAGGCATCTACATTTCTGCACTAAATATATGTATGAAAAGCAGGCATTTAGAGGGCCTTCCTCCACTGTGCACCCAATAATAGTGCTTCATAGGTGTCTAAGCTAAATAGATTTTTCCCATACAAGTACTAGATTTTAGGCATCTGTCTTTCCCTGCTCTTTTCAGTGAAAAAAATATTTCTCTCTAGTGCACCACTCACAGTAATATTTGTAAACATGCTTTCTTATTCTGGTCTAGATTTTTTAATTTTGTATTTTCCTTTCTGTTCTGCTTATGAAGGCCAGTGGAGCCGGTGTACATTTTTTTTCTTTTTTTTTGTATCTTACTCTGGTTATTTGCGTAATTCATATACTTCATGCTTACATTCAGTTTTTCTGTCTTTCAATTTATTTCCTATCCTGCCAGTGTTTTATTTCTATGGAGTCATAAGCCAATGTGATGTTAGCTAATGCCGGACTTCGCTTGTTTCTAAATCTATGTGAAAAATGCTTCTTTCATCTCTCATTTAAATATTTTTTGTCCTCTGTTTTAACAGTGAAATCTAACAGATTCAGTGTAGCTTCTTGTGACTCATGTAAAAACGTACATTTTATAGCTGGATAGTAGTTGACCCTCAGTGCCTTTGGATTTATCCCCTCTGAAAGCTCTTCATTGTTCTGTTAGTTTTTTATTATCTTTTTTAGCCAGTACATTCTACATCATGATCGTTATGGTAAACAGTGTCCTAGTAACAGAAGGAATTGGATGTTGAACTCAGAAAAAAAAATATTAGGTTGCATTGTATTTCCAACAAAGAGCAAGGCTGGTGGCAAGCTTACAAATATCTGATAGATACAGCCTGGAATTATGGAACGGGAAAGGTTGGAAACACCTGGCATTTAAAATATGCACAAGATTTTTGGTTTAGAGTAAATGAAAGATATGGACAGTAAGAGTGAAATATTATACATTACTCAATCTATGTATCTTCTGTTGGTGAAGGGTCTCACTCAGCAAAATCCCTGAACATAGTGGGATGATGAAGATAGATAGCTAAACTATCTTGAACACTATAGCCTGTGTTCAAATGCCTTGCTGAACTAGAATCTTTCTCCTTGTATCCTTACTAGATACGTACTTAGCCATGTGATAATACAGAATATTAAGAAATTAAATCCATTAAGGTGCTGCAACTAGAATTATACCCAATATAATGCAGGGTAAAAATTTTTTACTTAAGAAACAAACTCTAAAAAATGCTTAGCAGATGGAGCCCTAAAATAATTTTTCATGCATAATTCAGAGCAATTTATTTGTTTGCTTAGTAAAGAAGTATTTCTGAAGATATAAGAAGATGGAAAGTGTACAATATGCATATAACAAAAATCTTTTTAACATGGTAGGTAGACATTACTATAGTAGAGACAGTTGTATATTAAATGTCATTACTTTTTTCCAGATATTGAGCAGTATTCTTTGAGTAAAGTTCTTTCAACACAACCATAACTAATGCTAACAGAAAATGTAAATAGGAAAAGATCTTAATTTACCGTTGGCAAAACTCTATTCTAATTTAAATATCTCACCCTGGTAAAACAATTAAAATGTTGGCATACAAAATGATTAATATGACCTTAAAAACAAATTGCTTGACCTGTACAATGACGACTTATTTTAAATACTTTCAATAGGGTATTTCTTCATTGATTTGCAGAGCATGGTAGACACATAAAGAACTGAAGCTCAGAGCCAAAAAAACAAGCAAACAAACAATCTTAGCCTTAAAAAAAAAAAAAAAAAAAGTACTTTAAGGAAAACTTAGGCCTTTAGTTGAAAAATTCTGATTGACAAAATCTCCATTTGGACACTGTTGAAAGCATTTAAATTTCATACATGCCTCACTGTTTAAAAAAAGATTTCAAAGATTCCAGGAGACAGAAGCGGGTTTCAATTCCCTGAACACAGATGTCTTGAGATTTGTGCTGTTTATACAGGTCATCCTATGCCTTTTTAAAAAATCTATGAAAAAGGAAAAAAAAAAAAGAATATTCTTAGGCATGACTGATACAGCCTTCATGTAGCCATACAAACTAAACTAGACACAGCTTGTTTTTCTCTCCCCTAGGTAGAAATGGAGGCAAGCTCAGCTCTAGATATCTTCATTGTAGATGTAAAGTTAAATAAGATAAATCTCAGACCTACAACTACACTTCTGCCTGTGATTTCTAAATCCTTCTGGAGCCAGGGGCTACATCCTCCTTCTGACATTTAAGGACTCTGATCCTACTTTCAAAGCACTCCTGGCAATGTAAGAATGAGGTTCTTCCTACAAAAGCAGTTCTCTTTCAAACTCTAGGATCAAAGTAGACAGATAATTCTTCCAAGCCTTCCTTCCTCAACATTTTTCTGGATGGGACATGCAGTTAAAACTAAGCATCCCTAAGCAGCTGGCTCGGTGTGAGAAGAGGATGGTCAAGGAGAAGCACCACACACTTTCTGCCCTTCCTGTACAAGCTTTGCCACTCTTCAGGAAAGATTCCTAGACTCACCAGGTCAGGGAGTGAGTAACCGTGACAGAATGTGACTTTGTAGCTATAAGGCATGTCCCTCTCTGCTCCAGAGGTAATCTGTGTACCTTGTGTGATTAAAAATACTTAATCAGTCTTGAAGTTTCATAGCAAAGCTGTCATCTCAACTCAGATGATTGTCCTTACTGCTAGGGAACATTACTATCTTCCTGATTCCTTGGATTTAAAATTGTTTACTACTCAGCGGTACAGTTTCAACCTGAAGATGAAGAGTGATTTTTTTCATTCCTAGCCTGTACACTTTCCTAGCTCTTGATTTCATCTCTCAGCCTCCTGATAACATTCTTGCCTCCTCCAAACTGGCTTGTAGATGAATGCTGTGATGAACTTCACAGTTTTCTTTAAATTAGGAACCATGTGGGGTTGCCCATGTTCATTTGGTCCACAGACTCTGTACCTTCTCCTCTAGCAGAGCAAGGGACAGTATGGAATGAGATCATGGCTGCGGCCCATAGCCAGTGTCAAAAGTTGGAAAGCATGCCCAAGGTCCCAGTCTGTAAACATACTCTGTGTCCCCTAAAATGCTTCCTTATTCTACCTCTTTCCTGAGTATATCTTCCTTTGGATTTGTCAGGCTAGTATAACTACACAGGCTCCTTTCAGGAAAGCTGGTGATTCAGTACCCTGAATCAATTGGATAAAAGTTTAAGCCACAGCTTATGTTAGAGAGTTGGTGCCTTATGAGTCTCTGATCAGCAGAGATTTAGTGGTAGGAAGATTTTGATGAATAGCACAAATTCTGCTTCAATTTGCATTGCTTTCAAGACATAACAGGAACTTTGGCTTAATATTCCTCAAGATACAATTCCTCAAAAGGCTCCTATGATATTGTCTTTCTGTGGGTTTACCTAGGACAATTTTATGGACGCAAACTCTTTCTTCACATGAAGAGAGGTCGTTTTACTGTTAGATCAAGACGATTATCCATTAAGACTCAGACCTTGGCTTTAATCTGTGAAGGCTAGAGTCTGGATCTCAATGGAAATGTAACAACCTTTCACGTAAAGAAAGGGTTTACATTTTCATAAAATATTCTTAGGTAAATCTGCCAAGCCAACTTCTAAAAGTAAAACTGCATTCCCCAACACAAGTCTGGAGAGCAAAAAAAGGAGAAACACAGAAGATGCCTGAAAGTGAGCATAGGTTTAAAATGTGAAGATAGCATCCCTCTACATAGTCTGGTACTGAATGCTTAAGAACTGACAGGCAAAACTAAGTGTCTGCAGCATTCATTAGTGTACATTAATGCAGCTGCCTGAGCTGTAGCAAAAGAATTTTATTATTATCATTAATTTCCAGAAAGGGTAGAATGCCATCTAGCTGCTAGGGATGGCCTCTTGTGACTGAATTTTATTGAAAGATTATCGAAGAGGGTTATTATTCAGTAGCATAAATCTTGGTATCAGAGAGGATTTCCCTTTATTTTTAGTAAGTATCACAGGGGAGAAGGATGGGGCATGAAGCAACTCCTTTTGCAGAATAATATACTTTTTAAAAGCTTTGTGAGTGATGACATGTCACTGGATGACTGTGTTTTTCATGTGTATGAGATAGGGTGTTAGGATCTAAAATTCCTATTCCAACAATCTCTCTAGCCCTTAAACAGTTATTTGGACAGTGGCATTAATCAGATACTTCCCAATGCATTATATATGACAGTGTAAGGTTGACAATTACAAACCAATCAACACATTTTCCTAAACCTGAATATTTTGTCTGCTTGACAGGAGCAGGTATAACATAAAAGATGAAAATAAGGAAAAAATAAAAGAAGTTCTCATATATGGTACAAAATTATAGTATCCTTTTTATCAGTATCAACACAGGCAAACAATTTTTAAAGTCTTTTTTTTTTTTTCTTCATAGCTTAGTTTTTCAACTGTGAGCAATGAAGACCATATTAAACCAAAGTTATTCTCCTGAGCCCAACTTGAGTCCATAAGGCTTTTGAGATGCTTTGTGTCTAATCTTTTATAATAAATATTGCTACCCAAAGCAACTTCATATCAAATTCTTAAAATAAGTGTCACAATGAAGAGCCTTATAATTTCAACTACTTCACAGTATTTTTCATATAAATCAGATGCAATCAAATATCATCTGCATAAAAAGGCTTTATTATTTGATAACTGTAGAAAAGATAATGTTGGAGGGGTTTTTGCAACTGAGCTAATCACATCTGCTGAATCTGTTCTCTTCAAATATAGTTTCCTTTTTCAAGGAAAATACCTGTGGCATCATTCTTTAATAGGTAAGACTAACAATTTATATAGGGAATCTAGGATGATTTATACTAAATGAATGGTTTTTAAGTATTCAGGAGATGCTATATAAGCATTGCAAGGCCCATAATCCTCCAAGGTCTGCAATGTTTCATAAATTTGACAGTACAATTAGAGATGAGAAGATAATAAAGCCAGTTCCTAACTTACTAGCCAGCACAGTGCTGGCTCAGTGGGAGTCTGGAATTCAGCATCTTTCCATATGCATAAACTGTTGAACCTTTTGTTGGTGCAAGCTCACTGCTCCCAGTACGGAACTAGCAGGTTAAAGCTATTATGGATAGTCTTAAGAATAATTTGCAACATCCTTTGTTTGCAGTATGGGTGAAGTTTTAGGCAAATTCTTATTTGGTTTGATGTAAATAAAAGCCATGAAAAACACCACAATGTTTTGGAAAAGCCATTTGGTCTATCAGAGTGTTTCCAGCACTCCCTGAATCATTTGCAGTTTTAGCAGCCTGTAAAACTGTGAGTCCCTAAAGCCTGGCGCAGGTCTTATGGTCTTCTAGGGAACAAAATGTGTGACTGTTGCTATCTTAGACTCAGAGCTTCAGATTAAGATCTGTCACCACCTGAATGATGATTTGGGAGTAGCCTGCTTGATGTATTTACACAGAGGCAAGGGGTCCTGCATCCTGTGGGACCTCAGCAAATTTCCACCTGACAGTCTGACACTGAAGGATACTGCTGCAGAATACACTGCAGTCCAGCCAGCTGCAGAGGCATCCTCATTTCTCCTGGTCACCTGCAGTCCCTGGCAGACCCAGAAGAACCAGAAATTTGTAGGCTTCAGTCTTCAGGTTGGGAATAACCCCTAGAAACCATTTGCTCCCTGGTGGTTCCCAGAGCAGAGTTTTGCTATGCCAGCCTTTCCTCCTGCCCACACGGCTGGCCACTCTGCTTGTAGCATATTTGGGCAGGGTGGACTCCTCTTGAAAGTGAGGTCCTCAGAGGATATTTCAGATGCTGCACAGGCAATGCCGGAAAAAAGATAAATGACAGAGAAGATGAAAAGATCTGTCTTATGCACAGAACTATCATGTGCTAATGTAAGTCAAAAACCCCTATGTTTTCATATATGAACTCTATTAGAACATAGGATCTTTGTAGCCATGCTTGTCCTCTTTTTCTTTCTTTTTCCATTTATTCCTATATCTTATGTGAAATTTTTTATGTTGTCCACACCTCTGAACACCCATTACCACAGTGTGACATAAAATATTGCTGGCAAGTGATGATTCTCACTGAGCGGTGAAGGATATGGACCATATTAACATAGTTCTCTGCAAACTTTCAGTTGGATTTCAGTGAGCTGACACCTATCTCCAAAGGCCCATATTTCCCTTTTTTTTTTTTTTTTTTTTTCTTTTTCTTTTTCTGACACAGTAATTTCAGGGAAGTCAGGACAGCTCTATTTTAAAAGCCAGCAACCTGTGACATCCAGTCCCCACGGGGGAAATATTATTTAAATAATTCCATGTAGTCTCCTATGTCTGCTAAAAGAGAGAATAAGTGTAAGTAGAAAAATGTGACTAATATCTTTCTCTGAATCCCCAGTGTGCATCTTTTTTAGCCATCTGTTCTCTGTCCTCAGGGCCCCAATCCCACATGTGCTAAACGGTAGGTACAGAACCTATCTATCTGCAAACCTGAAGTTAAGGGTATCTTTATACCTCCTAGTATAGGGGGATCTTCCACATTCTAGTTTTCCAGCTCTTAAACTATACCTTCTGCAGAGAAAGTGCCTTATTGGCTAGAAAGTGCACCTTTACCAGCTTACCGCTTTCAGTATTTTTTGTTCTTTCAGTATTCCCAACAGTTAAAGAAATACTGTTATCCTTCTTTGGCACAGAGGAGAAACTGAGAAACAGAGTTAAATGGCTTCCTCTGGGCCATTCAGGGACTCTGCGACAAACTGGGATGTGATACTGTTAAATAATACTGTAGAGGAATACACTTCCCTCTGAAGCTTAACTCCCACTTTAAAATGACATATTGTACAAACAGGCACCACGTTACAATACTGATGCTCATTAAATGATAGATTGAAAGTCAGTCTTGAAGTACCAGAGCAGTACATTCTCCTTGAGCCTTCCTTTTTAATAAATTGTGAATCACCTATATCCCATCAAGAACTGTTATGAAAAACAAAACTTTTCCTTGTTAGATCAGGCAGTGCCATTATAAAAATTGTATATTGTGCTTCTCATTTTATTTTGCAAATAAACAAGACTGCTTTAATTGCCACAATCTGACACGCCATCTCCAGAACAGAAGGTACAATACTGAAAGGTATAACACATTTGCAATACAGAGATGGTTTATTTAATGCATTAAATTAGATGACATTAATATAGAGTATGAAAAATATTGCTCTATACTTAATAGAATCTTTCTTGAAGGAACAATTGTAAAAATGGATTTCAGATTTTACTGCTTAAGTCAAAATATTAAATGTTGCACTAAATTATATTTTGAAAAATACGAAGCTTGTGCCACAAACAGAAAATAACTTCTATTATTCAGAGTGTCTTGGGTGTGTATTAATTTCTTAGATTTCATAATGCAAAGTTAATCCATGCTAGACTTTAAATAAGTAGGAGGTTAGCAGAGTAAAATCTTTTCTCAAAGACCACTTTTCATTTGCTGATTGATTAGGGCAAAGTAGCCATCGCGATCTAGATGAAAAGCAAATAGGAGGACTGACTAGCAAAGAAATAGGTGGAAAAACATTTGAGGGATGTGGATGTTTTAAGAAAGGAGATTAGAGATAGCACCAAAAGCCAAGGAGGGTATAAAAGAAAGGCCATACTGAGGCAAGAAGAATCAGAGCAGTAGAAAAATTATAATTTTTGATACCTCAGCCAGGCAGCACAGAACAGCTGCTGTGCCTAACAGAACAAACAATTCTCACACCTGCAGAAAGAAAAGAAATAATAGCAACATAGCATCTTCCTGATGAAAAGAAGTAGACGTGGATGTCCTTGAGAGTATAAATTCAGATCTCTGTTAAGGTCACAGCCCAGCATCTGTGGGAACAAAACAGATCCAATGACACCAAGCACCTTGTCTGAGTTACTGCTGTACACCTAACACACAATATACTTTCTTCCATATGCTTTAGTAGGAATATTTGCTTGAAAAGTTTTGTATAAGGTGCAGCAGAGCTGTGGGAGCTAGAGAGAGAACCCCCCTATGATGTGGTGCTCAGTGCCGGGGCGGGCAGCACCCTGGCCGCAGCCCAGGCTACCCACCCGCTGCAGGGGGAGGTATGCGGGCACCAGTGCTGTTCCCCAAGGGGTTCTTGGGCCACATGGTGAGAACAAAAAATTTGGGATGCATGGATCACACCGTGATGTCGAGAGGCAGCCACTGATCACTGCAGAAGACTACTTATATTTAAACTGCAGGCATCTTTCTTCTTAAGTTTATGTAGTACATTAAGTGATTAAATAAAGCAGGGAGGGAATTATGTCACATGAATGGCCATCTGACAGCTTTCCAGGTACAACAGAAACAGTCCTGAGTGGTTATCAGGGAAATACCTGAACAGACTCACTTTATCAGCATCCACAGGACTTGGCTACTTACAGAGAGCTTGGAGAGCACACACTTAACATACACAATCATGAACACAAGGTGAAACATTAAAAATAGGACTTCAAGGAAAGAGTACAACATTTCCCAGGACAGGCATCTGGATCTTGCACAGAACGAAATTTTGAATGAAACTGCAGCAGATAAATCAAACAAAGCCTAGATTTTACAGACAAACATACCATATATCACAATATATTTTTATAGGACAGGCTTCAATACCTCCCAAAAGCTAGGTCATAACCTAAATGTTGGCTGACCGAAGCTACTGCATTACTATTATCACAGATCACTTTTGCATTTGTAATGTGATAATACCATCAAACAGATTTAAATACATTATAATGTTAGAATTAAATAGTGTTTTCTGATAAGGAGCAAGTCACCTTCTATTATCAGACATCAAATCATTTCGTTGATATGTTCTTCTCTGGTACAATCTGCCAAAGAAAATAGTTTGCCTGCCTGTAGAGTGGAAAGAAAATGTGCCTGAATAAGATGCAGATAAATATGGATACAGAAATTAGCCCTAAAGTACTGTAGATTTCCCAAGGCCTTTCTAAGAACTCAGAGACGGTTATATTGGCTTTAAGTGCTCAAGTCCAAGTTTCTTCTCAGAAGATGATAGATTGTATTCAGAGAGCTTAAATAACGGCAACAATATTTAAAGGAAGATCAGATTTTATTTACACCCATCAGGGGAAGAATAGGTATGGTAGTGAAAGATATCTTTGTAGTATAATGTGAATTTGGAACTCAGATATCAAGTATGGACAAATCTTTCATTTTAGCAACTGGGCT
Organism: Chlamydotis macqueenii; assembly: GCF_036417535.1. Lineage (NCBI taxonomy): Eukaryota > Metazoa > Chordata > Aves > Otidiformes > Otididae > Chlamydotis > Chlamydotis macqueenii. The sequence continues at coordinate 138,980,601 of NC_141556.1, forward strand.
ATGACCATAAGGGTGTGCCTATATCAGGGATTGAAGGATTTGTGGGGTTTTGGGGCATTATGAATTTGGCTTGCATATATGTGTGTGTATATATATATATATATATATGGAGATTTATGGTACACACTCCAGCACATGACTGATTTCCTTTTGAAACAAAGGTTGCTACCACACAGTAGGACACGAGCTACGGAGCAGCATTTTAATGTGGATGTGAGGTCTTCCACTATATAGCTCTCTACATTTTTATGGCACATGCAATGTCACATTGTTGGGAATTATTTCATATCCGTGATGCTTGCTGATACAGATGTTGTTAGAGGTTTGCTCTTTACCTGTCTATTAGTTGTCAAATTATAGTCACATGTGGACCTCTCCACTATTATCTCTATTTTTAATTACTTGGTGCTATGTCCTACTAATGGTGGATAATACTTAGCAAAAATGATAGGAAAGTGTGCATTTAGTGGCTGTAATTGACAGAAACTACAGGTAAATTCCTTCCTGTGTAAGAAAAAAAAAAGCTAAGCTGAAGATCTAGAAAATAATCTCATCTAGAAAATGCATACAGCCTACCCATTTGTAGATGAGGGAGCAACATATGCTTCATACTGATCCTTGTATTATAAAGACAGAAAAGGTATGTCTTGCCCTCCTTCTCTTGGCACATTTTCTTGACTGAAATTCACTTCTACCGCAATTATGTATTTAAAGACAGGTCCTCCTACATAACAAAACCTTCTGAAGGCTAGTACTGCAGTGGTTTGTCAGCTACTCACACTCTCTTGTTCCAGTTTCTGAAATGGAATTGCAGCTTGTTTATCCTGAATGCACCTGCAGCAGGCTCCCATCTGAGTCATAGTCACAGTAGCAAGACTGAAAAAGAGATGAGCAGCATGGCTGGAGCCACGGCTTCCAGAGAAGGTTGTCCCATGACAGCTGGTCAGGGACAGCATGCAGGGATCTGGTGTGGTTGTCTACTGCTAAATGTATGGCCTGGAGGATTTCATAGAAACGGCTCTCTGTTTCTGGAGTCAGTGGGACTTTCTCATCAGGGTCTCTGGAAAGATCGAAGAGCAGTGGGGGATCATGCCGTGTGATGAATCCGCCATGGCAGAAGCAAACATGAGAATCGTAGCAACCATTGGAGTCTTCAGGACTGAAGTTCGGAGTGAAGAAGAAGACCTTCCAGATAGATTCACCTGCAATTTACAGACACAAAGGTGGTGATAAAATGAGCAACTGAAAGTCCCCTAGTCTTATGAAACTCTAATTTACACCATGGGAAATCAATCTTTTTGTACAACCTCACATTGTACAGGAACTGCAAAAAAACTGTAAAAACTGTAAAACTGTAAAAAACTCTAAAACTGTAAAAAAAAAAATTGAGCAAAATGAAAATAAGCAAAACAAAAATAAGCAAAAGACAGCAATTTTCATGCAACACACATTTATGATGTAATTATGATCATTTCATTCCCTTGGAAGAATTCTGATTAACTAAATCATAGAGGACTTAAAAGAACTTCATGTTTTTACACAAACATTGCTAAGAAGATTTGCATAAATATTTAATAAGCCATTGCATTGTCTTCTTTGAGACTTATTAAAATACACCTTTGCCCCTTGACCATGTCCAGACATGTTGGGCCATGTCTACTGCTCATTTTGCTAATCAAAATAATTTCATTTTTACCTTTTTCTCTCTTCTATCTTTGTTGTATTAACACATCGCCCTCTGCCACATGCTTTCATTGCAAACACCTGAAGACAGAGTTTCTCATTTTATTAAATGTGATAACATAAAAAGCTGTAATGGATGTTAAATTCCTGTCTTAGGCCTCTAGAGCCTTTTTCCAAAAATAACTAACTGTATGGTAGTGGAATTTTTAGGTGACATTCTGCTTTGTAAAATAGGAACCAAATGTCTTCATTTATAGATTGATCTTTCTCTCTCATCTTAATTTGTTGTGTACAGAAACTGAACTGTCTGTACTAGTGTAACTTCAGACAGTGTTTTCACTGTTTAAAAATACTAGTTCTTTCCTGGATTAAGAATAAGCAGATATCAGTTAGTTCCTCCAAGAAGCACTCTTGAATAGAAGGTACACTGGAGAATCTGAAAATACTTAACAAGAAGAGAAAACAAAAAATGGATACTATTTTCATCAAGTATCACGGAACAGACAGAAAAAACAGGAACAGAGAGATACTTCCAGGGAAGCACACCGTCCTCTCACAGCCAGGGAAGCATACCATTCTCCATAAATGGGCCAGAGAAGAATTGATTAGAGTCAAAAATCTGTACTTTATTCTTAATAAAAGTAGGATACTAAACAGCTGAGGTCTATGATGTCAGACTGCTTACCCACCTGAATGTATACAGACATCCGAAATACTTATTCATGAGTAATTTACATTACTTAGCACCCTATTGAAAAAAAATATTTTTTGTATCACCTCATTTTTTAAATACTGGGAGAAAAACTCTTTTTGATATTTTGTTGAATTTTGTTAAATTCATAGAAAGCTTGTTAATCTAGAAACAGATTGTCACACATTTATGTGCGCTACACTGGTTAATATTCATTAGTCAATTATTCAATTCAACAGAATCGAAAGCACTAGAAAATGTGAGAAGGGCAGAGATGAACTGGTACATGCCATACTATAACTACATCACACTCTACTTTTGAAGATAAAAGTAGGTTTAAAGAAAGAAATGTTTCAGAAGCCTAAAGAATCACAAGCTGCAGTTCTAGTCTATAGCATTAATTTAAAGGACAGTAGGTGACCTTAAGATTCTTTACAGCTTCTTGTATCCCACAGCATTTTTCAAATTATAAGAGATTTTACCTTTAGGAATCAATTCAATGACAGTGCCTGGAGAGTTCTAGTTCACTTAGTCTGCACTTAAATCAGGGTCGGAGGGGTGATGGTTAGTATACACATTAGATTGGGAGAACCCTCCGAATGCTGCTTGAAAGTCAGCAAAGGGGAAGGAGCTTTAAAGGCTGAGAGTGACTTGCTGGCACAGACAATAGGATGTGGCAGGCTTTAAAAGGCTCCGGCTGTGACAGCAGTGATGGCACGATCTTATTGGGGAAAAGGGAAGGGAAGGCAAGGCAAGGCAAGACAAAGCAAGGCAGTATTCCTTCATCTACCTTTCCAATAACATTTTGAAAGGTTTGTTTGATACTTGAATTCTTTGCTGTTTTCTCTGAATTAAAATAAACAAGCAAAACCTAACATATCCTCATATTTCTGTGAACTTATACACAGAACATTTTCCAGAGAAGAAATATGTTTCTCATTTACTGAGATTTAGAATTTACATTCTGGGAAGGTATGTAATTCTATACCAAGCATTCCTTCAGGGTCTTAAAAGTGTTTAGCTTGCAAGATGGACAATGAAAAACAGAAAAAGCCAAAAGGCTTTATTAATCAGTGCTCCGTGTGTCTTTGTATACCACGCAACATTTGCCCCAGTTGGGAATTTGATTCAGGGCACCTTGATAGAAGAGTAGAAAAAAATTATATAGCTATTAAAATGTCAACTAAAAGAAATTCCAGTAAGACCATGCACATGAGAACTTTGTGGTCAGGCTGTCTTACCACCATCTATCTTAGATGGTACACTGGTACTGAATGACATTGAAAAGAAATTTTCAGCAAACTTTTTTTTTTGGTGTTGGGCACTGTAGCACCAGGCCAGTTCAAGGGCTTCCAGGTAGCAATATAAGGTGGGACATTTTTAATTAATGCAAGTCAGTGCAAGCAGCTCATATAGGTAAGATCTGGGGAAAAGAAAGAAATAAGGAAGTTGCACCAGGATTTTTTTTTCCCATAGAATAAAGAATTTTTTATGTTTGCCTATATACAGAGCATATACCATGTTGCAAAATCATGCGTGTGGTTAGGGACAGGGCACGTGTGACATCATACCTGAATCACATTGCTAGTGTTTTGAAGAGCTGATGCTAGTTTATCAGCCACACAGCTGTATAATGTCACAATCATACTGCGCAAAACACTGAGCTCTGGGAGACCAAAGTCTGTTATTGCACCATATTCATCTGTTACACCACAGCAATGCTTCAGCGAGGATCTGGAACTTCATGTGGCACTGGAGGAACAGTAACACAGACTTTAACTGCTGATTTCCTAAGCATTATAAAAACTACAGCATATCTGTCAGTGTCTGTGGCTGTGGAGCAGCCAGTGTAATATACTAGGTGACATAAAGAGCTGTCAGACTTCTAATCTGTAAAGTTGATGAACTGTATGAGGCTCGCTATTAAAAAAAGAGAGCTCTCTCCCAGTCTTTTTCAGCTGATATAAAATCTCATTTTGTCAGAGGGTTAACTACAAGGATCAAATTAATCTCTCAGTACTTAACGATACCTTTGTTCGGCAAAGCATCTGGATAGTAAACTCGCTTTATACTAAAAGATAAATATATGTTTCTTCCTCAGTGAAGTTAGTAGTAAAATTGTCAGGGCTCCCCCACAGCCGAGTATATCAGGTCCCTTCTAAAACAGCTGGCAAGCCCTAAGCCTTCAGCACCCTTCAAGATCCTGTCCCAATGTTTCACAGCTACTTTATTTAGTGCCCATTTTTCCTGCAATTCTCCAGCTCTCTGAATTGTCCAACAATTTCACCTATTCAGCGCTCAGAATACCTCTTTCCTTCACATACAAAGAAATACCAAAAATTATAGAAGCTGTACTTATAAATAGTCTCAAATTAAAATAGGTTGCTATTAGTTCAAGTAAATTGACTATGAACATAATTGTTCAGAGTTCCATCTCCCTAACAGGACCCTCTTCTGTTTTATTATCCTTCACCCTTTAATTTATTATCTCATACTCATACAGACAACCATAGCTTCAACAGACATGTAGCAGCCAGTACATTAAATAAAAGTATCTCGGTAAGATATATTAATATTTCCAAGGTGAAGTGACACACTGGATATGGATGTCATTTCTATTATAACAGCACTGTTCGTAATCACTGATGGCTAAATGGTGTTTTCTGATAAGCAGTTCTTGAAGTGAATGGAAGCTATTGCTGTGTTATTGCCTGGATCTTATTTTTATTGCATTTAAGCTATGACAGTAGCTTTACAGGTTTGCTGCTACAGTCATCTCCTTTGTTCCTATTGTTTATTCTTTCTGTAGAAGAACAAGTTAAATAAGTCTGTTCTTCACAGTAAATTGGGAGCTGGTCCCTCCTTGACTTCAGATGCCTTTCAGCATAACCCTTTGGGCATACAGTAGCGATGTAAATTGCCCACAGACTTTTCCGGTATCTCGAGTGTGCTCTGCAGTCATTGTCAGCTCCCACGCTTTAACTTACGCCAGCTCCTCAATGTTTCTACAGAGTAGCAGATGAAAGCTGCAACTCACTTGAAAATGACATTCTTCAGATAACTCTTGTTATTAGATTGAATTCTTTCTTCCCACTTCCTGTATCTTTAGAATAATTTAGAATTATTAGGTTCTCTGCTAATCTTATATAAAGTAAATAACACACGTGCATATATTTAGCTCTTCAATAATTCAACAATTTAGGAAAGTTTTGGTTGCTAAATTCTTGCAGAATTATACATAGCACATAGAGAATACTATTTGGTTACTATAAAGAAAATATACATATTATTTTTATGACTATGTGCATTCCTCAAACAGCTAATAAAATCTGCTATTTCAGTTTAAAAATTTGTAAGCTTAGTTGTTCTTTCAGTAAAAATTTGTGGGTTTTTTTTATATTATTTTAACTATCTTAGGATGTTACATGTCTGTATCAGTCAAAACATTATGTCCCAGTGTAGATGGAGAATAACTGAGTGATATTCAAAGATATAATATTAGTTTATAAGAATCAGTTGTTCTTAGAAGAGACTTACATAATGAACTGCACAGAACATACAGTATTTGAGGTAAAACATGAAAAAAAACCCAGTAGTAGCAGTGATTTTAAAATCTTAAGGATAGAAACTGCAGTGTTTGCACAGGATTGCACATTGGTGGATACCTAATAATCGTACTGAACAACTATTGGAGTAAAAATACAAGATACAGTGAAAGCATGCTCAGGCTGGTAAAGTCAAGACAGAAATCTCATGATCAATCTCATTATCTAGAGTAAGTGCTGTGGTTTGGAAAGCCTCCACTAAATTCTGTTCAAAAGTCAAGATTATCTGCTGAACAACAGCAGCTGACAAAGAATTATTTTGTTAAATTCTTCATCATCATCTTCAGAAAGGATTGATCATTTACAGTATTTTCTTTTCTTGTTGAAGAAAGTCCTAAATGGGAAGAATCTACGGATATAGAAGCTACGCTGCTAAAATATGAAGTGCTCTGATGCAATGTTATGCCTCATATTTGGAAGTCTTAGTTAACAGCAACATGGAAGAATATATGTTGCCCTGGAAAAAAATTCCATCCACAGTAATTTGATGCACATAATCCAGACACTTGCTAAAGATTTGTTTGACAAATCTATTTACTTGCTGAATGATCCATGTAATTTTCAGTTCATCCAAGCAGCTGATGGCATGTTGAATACAGAAGATATTGCTGGTACAAAAAAAAAATTACTGGTCATTTCCAACCTATATTCAAAAGTCCTTGAAAACAGTAAACCCTTATTTTATTGCTTGTGAGAGAAACAGTATTGATTTCCATGTACTGGTTTTCTACTGGAGTCAATAAAAGATACAGTTAAGAACCAAGAGAGCAACACACTTCAGAATGTAACAACGCATAGCCACTTTGCCAAAGATGGCAAAAAACATACGGAAACCTATACAGAATTGTGTTGTGTCTTTTGTTCTTTCTGTCCTTCAAAACTGCATTTTATTAACAGAAAATAAACAGAGGAAAATCATTACTCTCTTACATAAAGTGAATGCAACCATTCTGAGTGAAATTAACAGATCTACAAGATTCAGACTGCAATTTTCCCGATATCTAGCAAATGTACAAGACAAAGATGGAAAGGAAGTCCTAAGCAACTTCTGCAAATATTTTCAGACAAGATTGAACCAACCAAAAATAAAAACATCCCCAGGAATTTGTTTATAAATTATTTTCTCCAGACATTTTTCAAAATTTGGATGTCAAAAAAACTCCTGACACACAGAATGCTAATGAAGTATTCCAAATCATTAATTTGGAAATTGATAGCCTGTTTAACACTTAAATAGCAAGAAGTACCTCTAAAAACAAATAAATAAGTATGCAAAGTTACTTAAAAAGTGACAAGCAGAAATTTTCTAAATGCTGTAGTCTGGAATTTTGTACACTGCCAAAGAATGCTGAATATTAATTTGTTTTATTTTAAAAAGTTGAGGACAAAGGTGAATTATGCTTCCTTACAGGTATCACAGGTAGTTGAATTTTTTTTTAATTTTAATTTTTTTTTTTACTTTTAAAAAGCTACTAGGATACTTAGGAAATCTTCTGAAAACAATATTTTTATTTTGTTTTGAAAATTATATCACTTAAGTGCAAATGATAACATAGTAACAGGTTCCTTTTATCAGAGTAAAAAAAAATTGAGTTAAAGAAAGAAATAATTTCTAAGTGATATGGTGCAAAAATCTCAGTATCAGTCAGTTCTAAATACTAAAAAAAAAAATTCTGAATGATTGAATTTTGGTTTTATTCTAATGACTATAGTAAGTGTAAGTTAGCATCTGAAATATATGACAATATTTTTTGTCCCACTGTTAGCAAATGCATGTCTTTGCCAGAATCTGAAACTAGTTAAAGATTACAAATGCTGTTAAAATTTGGGGTAAATAGCTGAAAGTAATTGTGCAAGTATTAAGCCAAATAGAACTACAAAAAAGGATATTACCTGAGAGCTTGGAGGTGTGCTGATATCCATCCATTTCAGATGGAAATTGAGTCTTGAGGTGCATAGAGAAGTTTAAATCTACTAGAGTTTAAAAGAAACCTTTAAGGTTCTTATGAACCTATCATTTAGAAGTAGTACATTTAAGGAAATGGAAAGTAGAAGTTTACTGAAGGTCTGTGATGCAGAATAATGTGATTAATAAGCGCATTTTCAAACAATGCAAAAATCCCTCAAAATCATAGAATCATAGAATCATAGAATGGTTAGGGTTGGAAGGGACCTTCAAAGGTCCTGAACTAAACCTGAATTAAACCTAAACACCAAAAAGACATATCACAGGATGTTCTTTTAAAGATTATCAGCAGGGACTCTTATATAAACTTATTCTTAAGTTTATTCTATTTTCACACGGACCTTTTCAAAGTTAAACTATTTCAGAGTAATTCAGTAGTCTGCCAGTCTGGACCTCTATGCAAAAAATAAACTTAATTTCACAGGTTCTGCAGACAGCATGGATGCTTGAGTTTGAAGAGAAGAATTTTTGGAAAGCAACTGGAATATTTTCTTGAGGGTACACAAGGTGGATGCATAGATCTTCAGCTATTCTCCAGATGACAGTAAGTGATGGGACAGGGAAAGAACCTTGACTCTCTCCTCCTAATTTCCAGCTTAAGGAATACATGCGTGTGGCATATAGCACCCTTTTGAAGTGCTACAACCTGCTAAAATCTTGCTACTAAAAACCATAACAGAAAAGGGTCTTCTGGGGCTGCAGATAAGATTAACACATTTTAACTGTTCCTTATATAGGACTTAAATGGAGAGGTCAGAATCGTTTTGATGAAAGGTTACTTCAGGGGTGTCACTCAATTAATATAAAATCCTTTTGGCTAGTAAACTCTGTTCAGTCATGCATGAAGTAATCCAAACAATCAAGTTTTCTGGGGGGTTGGTTTGTTTGTTTGGGGTTTTTTTGGTGTGTGTGTGGTTTTTTTTTTTTTTTAATAAGGAATGGTTCATTGGATCTGGTGTACAGGATGTTTGGCTTGTGCCTTTTATGCTATAGCCAGTCCTGTCCCTTAGTTTGCAATGTAAACCAGGAGAAAATGTAGTGCAAATAAGACCAAAAAAAAAGAAAAAAAGAAACAAAAAACCAACCAACCAACCAAACAAACAAACAAACAAAACAGAAAGAAAAAGAAGAGAAGGTCTCTAATTAATTTCAACTTAATCAACTGGACTAGGAAATTGGACTTATGTTCTTACTAAGGTTAGGATAGGATAAGTATTTTTTAAAAAGGACAGAACTTTTTTTTTTTTTTCACTCTTCCTTTTATGCATCTCTCTCTCCCAGAGTAAGTAGGAGAATGCTGGTAGGGAGTGGAGCGCTGGAAGTCCCAGGGCATAAATAGCTCTGTCTGAGTCTAACAATAACTCTGCTGCCACTGTCACAGAGTAGAGCAGAAGCAAGAAAATACTGTAACAGTATTTGTCATGCTTGTCAGGGGAAACACTTACCTACCTAAAATATTGTTAGCAGAAAAGTGTATCAATTGATTAGGTTAATTTTCTTGAGCTTGATATAAACAGTTTTGTGATGTCTGTTGAAGCTACCAATGCTCTTCTCCCCTTTGGCAGTTACATTATTTCACACTTACCAAATAATATGCCCATACTGTGTCACCCAAATTCAGCTGCAGCTGCTCCAATATGAGGATCATGACAGCAAATTAAAATACTTAATGAGATAAATAGTTTAGGTAAATGACACTTGATGCTTTTTCTGCTTCCTCCAGCTGTTGTGGTTGAAACACTGAACACAAATGAGGGGTCTGGGAGACAATATAGGATTTTTGGAGGCTTTTCATGATTGTGGTGCCTCCACAAAATGGACAAGATCAGGCAGAGAGAGAGTGGGGAAGAAAAAAAAAAAAAAAGCAGGCAAAGAAAGAGAGAAGATGATGCTCATAAAGCAAGTTAGGAAGCAGGGGAAACAAAATATCTTCAAGATGAAAAGATTATAATGGACCAGCAAAAAAACAGTAGTAAGTACACTCAGATGTTTCTTGCAGTGCAAAAAGGTATGTCTTTTTTATATTATCAAAGAAGAAAACCAGGAGAAAAAAAAAAAGAAGCCAAAAAGATCTTAAAAAACCCAACACTCCTCCCCATAAAAAAACCCACTGGTAAGATAAGAGACTTCCCTAGAGAGAACAGTGGAAGTGAAGGAACTTGTGAGACTGAAAAACAGAGATGGCAAATGACAGGAAAACCCTCAGGAGGGTCAGAGTTTATTACGGCTTCTGCTGTTGCAGAAGAGAAAGACTCACACAAAGATTTGATCAATTAAGAGGATCAAAAGGAGATTAACTATAAGTCAGAGCAGAAGCTCAAAAATGGGGAGGGAAAGGGGAATAAACAGATGGGAAAAGGATGAAAACAGGGTAAAAGGACACAGTTCAGAGGAGAGGAAGGGGCTGTCCTTTGTCCAACAAAAATGTGGTGTAAGTAACCTGAAGACTCATGAGTTACTACTGAAGGAAAAGTGAATTTTCTGTCGTGACCTACATGTTGTGAATTAGATACTTGATGCTGTTTAAGTCTTTCATTGGATTGTGTACCTGAACCAGTGGAGAACAGATATAAATCCACACCACGCTGACACTTCAGTGTTTTTCATGCATGATGACCCTCAAAACCAGAAAACTGATCTGTAGCACGTGGTTTCTACTGTTGAGGAAATCTCAAGAAAAAAAACCTTTGCTGTAGACTATAACATGCAAACATAAATATCAGTGAAAGATATGTCTATGTATGTATAGAAACTTGTTACTTATTGTTACAAGTTTCTGTATAATTTCTCTGATAGATTACTTTGCCACTGTGTGTTGCTATTAAGACAAAGGCTGATGACAAGGCGTGAGGTTTAATGAGACTTAATGAAGTTTATAAAGTGATTTTGGGGAAGGACTCGTGTCCACATTAAGAGCTGCTCCAATCACAAATACACCTGTAAGAAAGAATAAAAAGGTTCTCAGAGAGCTGATAGCGAATGGAGAAAGTAAATGAGTGTTTTAGTCTTGTGTTGAAAGGAAAATTGAACAAGTAAAGCAAGTGACACTTTCTTAATTAGATTTTAAAGATCTTTATGCCAGTGCAACTCAAATCAAGATCTGTATCTCATCCATGTTTTTCTTTTCTGACCATTCTTGTCAGTTCTTTCATGACAGTGGTGCACAGGTAAAATGTCGCTATGTACTACAAAATGAAATAACTTTTTGTATTTTACTGAAGAGTCTAACTTGGCTATCTTATTTATTGCATATTTGTAGACACATCCTTATTTGAACCTCTGCTAATTTAAAAGAAAAATGACACTAATAAGTGGCATGATCCTAAAATTCCCAGTCAACTTAAAAAGACTCCCATAATGTTATTCCTGACACTTAGCAAAATAATAATATATTTCACATTGTGAAAAGGGTGGCAAGGCATTTCTAATTTTCAGTTCAAGGTACTGAGTAGGATTTACTGCTCATCACTATGCTGCTACTTAGTATGCAATTTGACAATCTGGTCACCTCACTTGATTTTTCATCACTGCAATGTGGAGGTCTTTATGTAAGTTACCAGCCTATACTGATCTGCTTCTTACCTTTGTTAGAAATCTGCTTTAGGGTGAGAAGTAATCTGCTTTTTCCTCTTTTGATGAGAGTAATTAGCTCCAGTTAGCTCAGCTGTAGATGTTTACACTGTAGGCATCTACATGTTGTCATCACCATCCTCAGAATTTGCTAAAAATCTGAGGTGTCAAAAGCCATGAGAGCACCAAGGAGCACAGCCCTAGGGTGGACTCCCATCCATGCACTCTGCCCTTGGACCAGGATTCCCATTTCAGCCTAGCCCAAGGCCATCACTTCCTGCCTGAGTGGTGCTGCAGGAGTGCCAGTTCCCAGCCCTGTCTCTAAATGGCCCTAGGTTGTAGCCTTTCTTCCAGTTCTGTCTGTGCTCCCCTCTCCTTGTGTTCCTGAGTGGACTCCCTGGATGGACCTTGAACTTGAATCACCATTTTGCCTAGCCTGGGCCTACTGGTGGGTCTGTTATCAACACACAGCTCCGCTAACTCTGCTTGGGTGCTGGAAGATGTTGCTTTGTCAGTAAAGCCAGTGCTACTGCTGGGGTCATTTACAGTTCTGTTGGAATCACTTTTAGAGGGAAGAGTCACCCCAAGTTAGAGTCGAACTTGTTGTCTCTCCAGCATTCTCCAGTCTATCTTTAATTTTGCTTTCTAAGATCAAATATCCATCTACAAGATGCTGCTGCTTATGAAAGATCCCACAGTGTTCATAGATAGTGCGTTAAACATCTCCTCCTCTCAAGTGTGTGTAAAACCTACATATTTAACCGATGTGGCCAGAAATACAGAGAGATTTGCCTTCCTTGTTCATATATATTGCTTCTGTATACTTTTTAAAATGAGTCTCGCTCATTCTTAATGATCATTCAATGACCTTTGAAATACAGTCACTGGCTACAGTACATCTGCATTGCCTCTGCGCTTACACAATGCCTCTATCTTTCTCATACTAATGTATGCACTTTCCTCTGTTCCAGTTGTAGCAAATAAGAACAAAAGCTCATTTCAGATATTTCAAATGAAATTTCCTTTTGTCATCTAATTCATCCCCCTGCCACTGCACAATTGTTCCCCACAATGTATTTTTTAAGAGCTCTCTTGATGGATGGTATCTTCTATTGTAACTTTTGTGCTACTATCATTCCTTTCCTTTATTGTGGAAGACAAAGACATTTTATTGGCACACTCCTTTCACTTCGTGTTTTATCTACTAACTTTTCCAAATACAAATCCTTCACGAAGTTTTGCTGGAGTTTAAATAAAGATTTTGGTGCAGATGATTGTCTCAGAGTTCATTTGGTTTGCCCCATCTCTCACTTACCTGTTGCATTGTCTATGCTAAATTCCATCTCTACACTTTTGTGGAGCTGGGATGCACTGAAGTGAATAATATCCCTGTGAATTTATTGAGGGGATGATTTCATCTTGTTTGCCTTCAGTTCAACAAAGTATTTCTACCTTAGTTTAAGAATACAGATAATAATCTCATGCTTAAATTTAGCAAAGTACAGTGTAATCTGTGACTGAACCTGCTATGTGCTTAATTGATTTTTACGAAAGGATCTACATATGCTCCTTAATTCTCATCAAATCTCCTACTCCAAACTATTTGAGAAAAAAAAAAAAGAGTAAATTATTTTTTTCTGTTATCTGTGCTGTTGTGAAAACTGTTTTATTTCTTTGCTACATTGATACTGATGGATACACTGTGAGTGATTTATTTAATGTTGTCTCAAGGCCTACAGAAAGAAACCCGAATCAGTTTTTACCAAATCTAAGACAACTGTCCTGTTCATTAGACAACTCTGCCTTGTACAAAAAACAGTGTTCAGCATTTAGATTTTACCTCCCTGAAAATTAAACTTATGTCTGCTTAGCAACATCCTCTAACTCCAAACATAAATTCCGCAGTTACTCAACATCCCATCAGTAAAATCTTGTTGCCTTTTCTTCTTCTAGCACATCCACAGATACGTATATATGATATATTACTTAGTATATCCAGGTAAGTCCAGCTGTTTTTGAGCTATGTGGTGCGTGGAGTTGGGTGCAGTATTTGAACAAAGCCCTTCTCACCTCTTGGGCCTGCTGGAGAGATTCAGGAACACAGAAAAGTCCTACACAACATCCAGAGAGCTGTGCTCAGCTGAGACGTAATCAGCGTGGGAGTGAATTCATCTCAAACTAGAAGAAAAAGCAGCAATGGAGTTGGGAAATTCCAGCCATTGTCCTTCATTCTGTATGTTATGTATCCTTACACTTTTATGTGTAGAAAAGACAAAACTGCTAGGACTTCAGGCAGTGTTTGATCTCTCTCCTAAAAATTACTATAATCCAGATTCTAACTTAATACCTCTCGCCAATCCTTTTCTTGGGCCACAAAGAGTGGGGTTTTTTGAGGTTTTTTTTCCCATGAGACATTAATGGCAAAATGAATTCTGATTTTTTTCTTCCCTTCAGTCTCTGAAGCAGAGTTGAAGGAGGGGAAGTAGATTACTGCTGTGAATGAGGTGGCTTGATCACCTATTTTTAACTACCTAGATAATTCAATGTAATAATTCTAGCATGCCTCGGAGTGTCTGTGAAGAAAGTACTTATGCCACAAACTTAATCCAACATTTATTATTATTATTTACTGTGGCGCTATGGGGTCCAGGCTCTGTTACGCAAGAGAGTTACAAAGACGAGTTAAACAAAGACAGCCTCATCCTTGAGCATGAAATCCTACATCTTTTTACTGGTCTAAGAGTATGCTCTCATAGACTATGGTTTACTTTAAGGGCTTTAACTCATTATTTTAGGAAGTAACATAAAAAAATAGATTATAAAACAGCTTGCAGTCTGAAGTCATTCAGTTACACATTGTACTTCCAGAAAACTACTGAAAATGCTTTTGGCATTACACAACAAGATATAAATTTTATATATGCCCTCCTTCCTCACTGCAGTTAAGTGATGACAGCACTCAAGGGATATTGTGATATATGAACATCTACATACTAGTAGTTGTTTTTTGGCTTTTGAAGCTTACATTCACTTATTAATTCATAATTCTGCAAATTCAAAATTCAGTCTTCACCTCTCAATTTTGGCTGGTTTCTTTGTCAAAATATTCTTTAAAGATCTGTGACAACAGTGAGTAACAGGAAACACCAGGAAATATTTTCCTATTGTGTTCACTACCATGGCTCCTTCTATGCATTTTTATGCTATTCTCCACAAGGCAAGTAACCATATACACATTCCTCATCTATTACAATGGAAAATAAAATGGATTATATACATGTTTTTCCGTTGCAAACCAGGTTTGTTTTAGCATTGAGAAGTGGTTTGCAGTAATCCATTTTGCTTCATACTATAGCACATAGCACACTGACATTTACTATAACCTCACTCTAGTGATTGATTAAAAGATATGAATTCAGGCAACGTTTACGTGGTTGCCTAACTTTCTCTTACACTTCCAAAGATGTCTCTAACTGGCTGGCATCCATGCTGAACATGTCCAGGCTTAAACTGTTTCCTCACTAATACTGAATTTACCAATTCCTAACTGAGGTCGTGGCACTTAGGCTGTGTAGACATAAAAAAGAACCTGAAATTCAGTTAGGATTAGAGATTAGGAAATCTCCCAATCAAACAGGATTTAAATGGAAGTCAAGCCAGGCAGATGGACTTGGTAAACAACTTTCCTATCACCCAGATCCAACTTTCATGTTGAAAGGTTTTCTTGTCTTACTGAATCTCACAGGTCTGTATATTTGTAACTTCAGAATTTGGATCCCTACTTTCTTCTTGTTTATCTAACACAAAAAGATCAAACACTTAAATGTAAAAAAAAGTTGTCTGCTTTCAAAACCATCTCCCCAAGATCAAAATTTATCACAGGAGGAATAAGATGCCCCTATACAGGCATATTACACAGCCATGTAGATCCTTGTGTGACCAAAGGACATAGATAATATAAGCCTTCCTAAAGGTGCTCCTCTCCCTGCCTGAGACACAGTGTGTTCTCATACATGTTGTCAAAATAAGTAGCAACTGAAATACAAAATCTAACAATTAATACTGGTAAGGGTATATCTGAGGTCAATTTAGTACACAAAGTGAACAAATCACTTGAAAATGGTTAGGAAAGATCAAGTATAATTCTCATGGGAATTTATTCTTTTGTGTCTAGGCAAAAACAGCATTGATGGGCTCAGCCAGCCACTGAGGTTCACATGTCATTGAGGTACAAACCTGTTGCTGGCTCTTTCATGTCATGGCAATAACCCTTCTCTATGAAAGAATTAATATTTATTTATCAAGTTTGACAACACTGTCACAAATGGATGTTTTAGATTGCTTAAAGAACCACTGTCAAAGGTGTTAGTAAAAGTGGTTTTCATATGAAGTTGTAAAAGTGTGACGTAACGAAGTTCAATGTCAAGGTTCATTCAATTATGGCATGGAAAAACATACACAGGAAAACTGAGTTACACTTGAGTTAGAATGATTCACAGAGAGACTGGAGACACAAAAGGGTAAGGAGGACCCTCCCACTGAGTCACGAGGTTCAGAATGGATCCCCTTGCTTTCTAAACTCCTTCTCAGAGAGGAGTGTAAGTGTGCCTGGATCCAGACTTAGTTTCAGACTCAGTCAATGGTTTATGTCTTAAGGATTATATATACAAAGTTTATATAATATGTAATTAGCATCAATGCAGCATGCAATAAATTTACCAAGGCAAAACCAAAGATATCATCCTACAAGGTCATGCGCGATACCGATCACTTACTAAAAATCTGCCATTGGTAAAAGGTCTCTCTGTCTTAAGAAGCAACCTTGAGAGGTGTCTCAGCTCAAGGGGAGATCACCGCTGTGCAGCCACACTGCCTAGCAGGCAGAGCTCAAAGGCGGCTCACTTAGGCTGTCATATTTGCGGGATAAAGTGGTTGGCTCATAGTCAAATTGCATGTGATGGAAAAGATACGCATGAAACTCCTTGTACCCACAACTTTCTTTGTTCCTTGATAAATGAGTCTTGGAAAAGCCACTTGCTACTTACGCGTTAATCGCATGATCAGTGTTCTAAGCTCAGATGCTTTGATTCTTATTGTGTTGCTCTGCTCCTTTGTGGGTTTTCAGAGAACACATTGAAACGAGAGGAGTTCTTGGTTCAGCTATGGCTCAGGCTTTTACTTCCTCCGGACCCTGCATCAAACCACCACCAGTCTAGTCAGGGAGTCAAGCGCACCCGTTGCAAACATGAAGAAATACTTAGTGGGGAATACTCAGGCAGTTGTGCTTGTAGACATTGTCCTTGCTAGTTATAGTCTTTTGTCAGCATCCTAAGTTTGAGGAGTACCCACTAATAGCATAATCCTTTGCAGCATTCAAATAATTTATACTTAAATTTTTCACTTGATTACACAATTTATAAAGGTTTTCATGTTTAAGCTATGTTAAAGAGACACAGTAATATGCTGACTTTTGCATATTTTTGATCTTCAAAATATAAGCACTTCTCATTTTTACTTAAAGTTTGATTAATTTTCAAATAAATGTACTCAAGAAAACATATTCTATGAAATATGAGTAGTTCATTTACTTTTCTTTAGTTCAGTCTGCCAGTTGCTAAACATTCAAATATGCTTCTCAGAACTTGGTTCTACTTTTTTTTTTTTGGCCAAAACTCAATATGCTGTAACCATTTAAAAGCACTGGCAGAAATTAAACCACTTCCTAACTGGAGACCTGAAACATTTTGGCATGTGAAAGGGATAAAAAAAGAGGCCTTCGATAATGCTCAGGAACTACAGGCACTGTACTTAGTATCAAGTTCCAAAATCCAGTTAAAGCATTTCTCAGCAATTTTTCTTGATTATTACAGCCTCACTGTGAACACCAGCATGGTCTTCTAAGCCGCATTTTTGTTGCCACTATATAGTCCTGGTGTTTGGAGCTACTTGGCATTCCTGAGATCACCAGAACTTCTAAATGACCTCACAGCTCCACTAGGGCAGAGCTGAATGAACTGAAGCAGATAAATGAACAGCCTCTATTCTTGTACAATTTTTTGCAATTCCCAGTTGCTTTTCTATCCACTGACTGATTACATTTTCATTGACCATGAAACTAAACTCAGACATTTGCGTTCAGTACTTACTCTTGTGCTAAGATAAGTCTATTAATGGACTTTGCAAGATTTTCAGAAGGATAAACTTGCAAACTGTCAAAATATGATATTCAATAGAATAGTTTTTGTTTTTAAAAAACATGTAGATGTTGCTGATTTTGATATACTCAAATGTCATAATCCAAATATTTCAAGTATCATAACCCATATTTCATAAAGGATTTTTTTATTATAGTCCATATTTCAAGTATCATAGTGAATTTTCTACAACTAAACATAAACTAAAGATTACTAACATTTTTTCCATACTAAAAAGATAAAAATAGAGAATGAAAATCAAAATAATACGTGAAGTCTCAAAGTTTTCCTTCAAAGTTTAAAGTGACCATTGCAAACAGGACTTCAAACAGAATTCTATGTGCTTTCTATATTTGTTTTTTAAAAGTCAGTTATTCAAACTCTCAATTTCAGCATGACACAACAGCTACATTTTTTTCTCTCTGTCATTCACTTCATTCTAGCTTTAGTCTTATGCTGACTAGGTCTGTTAGGATTAATTCTTCCAGATGATATTTAGGGTTTTTAGCAAATTCCAAGCTTTTATGGCAAAATTTCACTCTCATAGCATAACTCAAACCATCTTCATTTCTGTGAAGCATATGTTTCTCCACATACTTACAC
Source organism: Chlamydotis macqueenii (assembly GCF_036417535.1). NCBI lineage: Eukaryota > Metazoa > Chordata > Aves > Otidiformes > Otididae > Chlamydotis > Chlamydotis macqueenii. The sequence continues at coordinate 138,998,913 of NC_141556.1, forward strand.
ATAAGCTTATGACTTCATGTCATACATACAAATAGTCCTTACTGATTAAATCAATTTTCTCTGTAAAAAAAAAAGAAGTTTCATTTACCTTTGGTTTTCTTCTAAGTTGCTTTTTGAAAACAGACCTGAACACTCATGGGCTATAGTTGTTTCTGAATCATAAAGATATATGCTCTTAGAGCCTCTGGCTACAGCTGAAAATTGGCTTTAGTAGGAACTGCATTGTTTTCAGAATCCAAAAATCATTGTCAACTATAAATACTACAAGCAATTTACCACTTAGTATTATAGAACTGTCAGTATCATCTTCTGTAGGTGTAACTCATAACTTTAAACTTTTATATACTAGTTCTGAATCAAAATTAAGTTTTGAGATTAGGCTTTAAGAAATCAAACAATAAAAACATATTGTAGAATGCACCTGATACAGATTAAAAAACGGGAAGAACTTTCATGCAAAAGGATTTCATGCAAAAAGGAAAATGCTACAGCAATTCCATTTTTATATAAATGCCTTAATATCCACAGCCTGAATGTTGGGATAATTTGAGAGATGGAGAAGTAAAGAACGGGCACAAAAATGCTCCATGACCAGCTGTAGGAAAAAGAATAGACCTAGACCCTAGTTAGACTAAAGGATTTGCAGTTCTAAGACACCATGGCCATGAGGAACTAATGAGTCCTAGTTTTAACATTTTCCATAGCATTCTAGAACTGTAGAAAAATGTATTCAAAAGAAACTCCACAGAGTGTTGAGATATCATTTTTAGAGAATAAGTAATTCTTCACACTGGTAGATTTATTTACTCACGCTGTCTTGTCTCACGTTTCTACCTCATACTTTTGTAGAGCTAGACTCAAAATCTTCATAATGCCACTTATACTTTGCTATTCCCTTTCTCAACTTTGTGTACATGTATCACGGTAGGTTTTTAGCAGCTCCACCAAATGATTAATTAATACTGATGGCTTTTGGAATATAAATAGTATTTAGAGTTTGGAACTGGGGATGGCATTTTGTCTGTTGAGAAAAAAAAAAAAGAAAAAGGTATGAATCAACTCAAACCTTCCAAAATGAATATTCTATAAGGAGGGGCTAGAGTAAAGAATTACACTTGGCTTGCAATCAACAGCTGTACAATAGATCGAGACATTGCTGACCCTAAACTATAAAGCTTTGCTGGCTGAGTAGTTTTGCTATCAAGGATATGAACTGACACTAAGGTAACCATAATGCTTTTAGGACTGACAGTCAATCTCCACTTGTCACTAAATGGGACCATATGGATGGATCAGAGCTACAGAGTGAAACTCTGCTTGTACATCATACTATAGCATTGAAGAGAGCCCAGATAATATAATTAAGTTAATCTTGAAGACTCTAATGTTCTCACTGAACAAGCGAGCCGACTGAGAAACTTGCTTCTGTGCTATCATACCATTTAAAAATTAATATACCACATGCAGGTAACAGGTTGTAAATGAAAAATTAGCACACACTTGGTAACGGCAAAATTATCTTAAGGAAGACTAGCATTTCCTAATACTAAAAGAGTCAACCTTTCTTCATTGCGCTAGTGCTAATTCTAAGTACCAAACTGTCATGATCTTTATGGTGTTTCTTATGGTCTTGTTAACTTTTAATTTTGTGACTGCATCATGATTTCTAACTTTCCCCTCCTACTAGGAATGCTACAAACCTATTCTTCTATAAAATGTCAATGTTGAAGAGGAGGGAGTGAGGGAGTGAATGAGTCTCACACAGGTTTGCACTGGAGCCTCGTATCTAGGAGACAACAGAGTCAATAAAAATATATGCATTATAATTATTATTCTGCTTAATATGACTGAACTGCATCTGAAGAATTATTTTCAATCAAACATTGGGTAAAATTTGGCATAATTAATACATTTCAAAAATATCTTATTCTGTAGGAACTTGTTCTATACTACTTTATCGTCTTTTCGTTTCTACTAAGATGGTATTGCAACAACTATGACAAAAATTACTAGTGAAATGCAGCCTCTTTCAGTTTCAAAAAGCTTTTACAGATATCCACCTACAAAATTTCTCTACTAAGAACAACAAAACAAGAAACAAATTTTAAAAGCTGTGGCTTTTCCTGCCCTTTAGTTTTAGGAAAGTCTGGATGTCTTCACAAAAGATACTTGAAAAATGTAATGCATTATGTGTCCTCTAATAGTTTGAGACCTAATAAAAATTGGTCTGAAATCGACAGGAACGTCACTGTTTGCTCTGGGACATAAGCTTTTCTCAGACTAAGGAGACTTACACCTATTATTGAATCTTTCTGATTGTGTTGGCTTTCCACAGTACTCATCAGGACTACCATTCAGAAGCACCTACACAATAGAGAGTGCACATCATCCACAGATGCACAATGGCCTCCAGCACAGTATTGTCCAAGTGCACCCACCCTCCAAACACCCACTGTTTTATTCTATAATTCTTTTTTTTTCTGCCTTTCATGGCATGGTCTTGTACAGCATACTGAGAAGTCATCTTTCTCTTGACAGTCAGATTTCCAGGCAATTTCTCTAATAAACAAATACTTTGCCTTATTTTCTAGGAGTAATAGGTTGTTAGAGGCTGTGGCACACAGAATACTTTATGTGGGTTGTGCATACATTAACGACTTCCCTTGAAGAACACTGCCTAAGACAACACATGCCATTTGAATCTGATTTTAAAATTAGGATGAATCAGTGTTATGTTCTGAATGCAGCATACAGAATGCTGCAGGCTCAAATCCAATAGTGAACTAAAGATATTTTTGGAAGTGTAATGCTCCAGAAATTGTTAAAGATTCATTTTTTATGTTACTTGGTAAGCTGAAATTCATTTTTTTAAAGTTGCAGTGCACTTTTATCTATTCTTTTATGTAGTTGTTGTTATTTGTATTTGTTTTGACAACTGCTAACTTTATAAATAGATAAAAAATTAGCAGACAGTTGTTCTAACTCAGATATTTTTTTCTACTTAAGTGTTAGCTGTGGAGTATACAGAAAAAAAAAATCTGTAAGATTTTTCTTTTGTACTGTCAAAAGTGCATGACACAATATCTGACAGCAAGCCATTCAAGTTGAAGTTTAAATAATAGTGAATTAGCTACTTTAAATGCCTTTGCCTTTATATGATCACTGAAACCTGTCAACCTTTCTCTGTTCACTAAGAACATTACCAATTTAGGTCAGAATATCCTGGATTCAATAGACCAGTATGTTATGGTTGCTATTTTTATATGAAGAAAAACCACTATGATATGATCACTGAAAGTCTGTGTGTATGTCAATGTCGAAGGACATTTACCATGGCCTTTCACTGCGGGAATGGCTCTCTAAGACAAAAGTGTTATCTCTATTACTTTCTACTTTAGAGAAAACAGAACTCTTTGAACAGAATGTTCAGAACTGAATGATTATGTTTCTTAAATGATCTAAGAGGACTGAAGAAGAAAGGGTTGGCATTTTCAAATAGAAGTATATCGTCACCACTTACACTCCAAAATATCTCTCACATACACATTAATGCATTTCCATTTGCTACTGACAACCACTAGCCTCATCTACTCTCACAATGAAAACTTAACTGTAGAAAAAAAAAAGTTTTAAGCTGGTTCTATAGAGCTTCGTAGAGGTTTCTCAGTTTTTGCTACCTGCCTAGACTCTGTCTCCTGCACTCTCTCTTTCTCAGGACAATATTGTGTTCACAAGTTAGAATTTTTTAAGCATAGGCATTCAGTTTACAGTTTTTAACTATTAAGATTCAATGTGATATTACCAAAAATTAAGCTAAGAATAGCACTGTAAAGAATGAAAGCCCTATTAATTAATAAGGTAACTCTTATTATCCCTTAAGGTATGCATATTATAGTCCTTTTGAGAGGTAAGGAGAAGTGCAAGGTATTTCTCTTCTTACTTCCATTTCTTCAGAAATATGTCTTATTTTAATTCAGTTTCACATGAAAGACTATACCTGTCCAAACTAGAAGTTTTTACAAAATGGCCCTTCTAAGTAGATTTTTCCTGCTTTGTCCTCTATTATGGCTCTAATGTCTTTAGTCAAACAGAACATGGAGGAACGTCTTAAAGAAAAATCCTTTTCTGTAAATTTATCCTATGTACTCAGTCTAAAAGCTGAAAATTAGAGAATATTCCTTTCTTATTCTTTTGTTGTTGTTTTTAACGTGTAACAGCTGATACTGCACAAAAGGCTAAATGCATGACTAGGGAGATCTTATCCCTAGTCAAAGAACAAAACATCTGCACCTGGGTTGTGGCACTCCCAGGCACAAATACAGGCTGGGCGGGGAATGGATTGAGAGCAGCCCTGAGGAGAAGGACTTGGGAGTGCTAGTGGACAAGAAGCTCTACATGAGCTGGCAATGTGCCCTTGTGGCCCAGAAGGCCAACCGCATGCTGGGCTGCATCAAGAGGAGCGTGGCCAGCAGGTTGAGGGAGGTGATTCTCCCCCTCTACTCTGCCCTGGTGAGACCCCACCTGGAGTACTGTGTCCAGTTCTGGAGACCCCAACACAAGAAGGACATGGACCAGTTGGAGAAGGTCCAGAGGAGGGCCACGAAGATGATAAAAGGGCTGGAGCACCTCTCTTATGAGGACAGGCTGAGAGAGTTGGGGCTGTTCAGCCTGGAGAAGAGGAGGCTCCAGGGAAACCTTATAGCAGCCTTCCAGTACCTCAAGGGGGCCTACAAGAAAGATGGAGAGAGGCTGTTCAGTAGGGCCTGTTGCGATAGGACAAGGAGTAATTGTTTTAAAATAGTAGGGGGTAGATTTAGATTGTAAATTTTTTTTTCCCTAATATCCAATGCGAGTTGTAGAACACTGGAACATGTTGCCCAGAGAGGTGGTGGAAGTCCCATCCCTGGAAATGTTCAAGGCCAGGCTGGATGAGGCTCTGAGCAACCTGATCTAGTTGGGGATGTCCCTGCTTCTTGCAGAGTGTTGGACTAGGTGACCTTTGAAGGTCACTTCCAACCCTAACCATTCTATGATTCTATAAATACTGTAGAAAGTTGGATGCTGGAGGATGTTGCAACTGCCAGGAATCACAATAGCTATGAATTCATAAAATCACAGAATTCTGTAATTCTACAATAATATAGAAAAACTCCCTGGTCGGTGAATTTGATTGAACTGTTTTCAGTAATTGCAGTAGATCACAACATAGAAGAAACTCAGAACAAACACGAGTTGAAATGTATCCTATTTGTTAAGTGACGCAAAATGGAAAATTTCTATAGGAAGTTTTCCAGGGAACTTCTACTGTCTTTAAAAGCATTATATTTGCCTGATTAGACTAGTTTGATTCTATTGTCCACTGAGCTTCAGTTTAACTTGCCATAGCAAGTCCTTTTTTCTTCTCTCTACTGAATGAATATTTCCACTGAATAATGAAATCCATTCTGAAATATAAAATGTCAAGTGCTGCTAGTAAAGTCACTCTAGCAATTATCAGAAACATGAGTATATTTTTATTAGTAGTACCAAAATACTGTGAAGATTATTATGTCTTGATAGTACTGACTGTCATGCATTACATTTTTCAATGTTTATGACACAGGATTACAATATATTTCCTCCTTATCAAATGAAAATTTTGTGCACAATCAGAGAAGACTGAAAGATGCTGTAGTTCCATTCAACTGTACATGTGCTGTATCTGATTAATTCTCTCCTTATAATTAACTTGTCATAGCAATGCATTTTTAATAGTACTGATTCACATGCCAGTAATGTTCTGGAGACAGAGATCTCAATAGTTTTTTAGGATTCAGTTATGCTAAATTATAACTTTAGCAAATATACAAGTACTAGTCTACTTGCACTAGCAGAGGAACATATGATAAGAGTTAAATTAAAACAAAGCATTATCTGACATACGCAACTAACAGAAAGTTATGTACGACTTGTGGTAGTTCAGCTCAAGAAAGTAAAGGCAAATCCTACACCTGTTGTCTTTTAAACGTAAATGTTGAATGATTAAAAAACCTGAATGATTACACCTATTAGGCAGAAAGAAAAACATTGGTATTTTTTTTCCCCAGTGGCGTTGCTTTCATATATTGGTACTTACATGGTACACCAGGCAGCCTTAGAGAACAAGCGTTAATAATGGGAAATCACAGTACTTTGCTGACTGTTTTACCATGTCTTCCTCTCTGTATTTTTAACAGATCAATTAAATTACACATATTTATAAGGTTTCAAAATAACAGGAAATCATCCTCCAAGGACTAGGACTGTATGTCATGGCTGTTTCCAAGGCACTGATTACAAATGTCAGCATGCATGAGTCTGTGAGAGTGAGACATGAATCATGAGCAAAGAAAATTGCCTAATATGACATTCCTTTTAAAATTCAGAATGTGAAGATTAATGTGCCTTTTTTTTTTAGTATAAGGTAAAATGTAAGTGAATCAAAAAGAGATTAAAAAAAAAGATGTTAGCTTATTTTCTTTGACCGAGAAAGAGAAGAAAGGTAGAGGAAAGAGATTCTTTTCCCCATGTGTCTCTAGAAAGGTTAAGGCTTAAATTTTGAAGTGTTAGTTGAGAAGCACAGCACACATTCTCTAAATGCTCCTTCAGAAGGCTGATGAAGGGGAAAGTATATTGTGAATGTAGTAACTAACCTAACTAATACACCTTAATGAAGATGTGTATTGATTTGGTTATGAGGAATACTTAGCCTCCGAATATATAAATGTAAAATGGCAATTGTTCACTCTGGAGCTTGTGACCTTCCCTGGATGAAGTGAGAAACACATCTGCTTAAGTCAGACTTCAGAAGCTTGCAAGCAAGCGAAAGGTGTACAAGTAGTATAAATTTCACATACACTGAATTTACCTGTTTCATATATATATAGCCTAAGAGTGAAAAATTAAACCAAAATTATTTTTTTCAGCGTGAAGCACAGTAGAAATCTAACAATGGCAACTATAGTTTCTAAGGGAACTATAGAGTCATGGAGGCAACAAGGTATCAAATGAATAAGTAGAACTTTTGCTTTCTTCTCACTTCCTGATATATGGATTTTTCCTCAGGATCAAAGCTAATCCTACACTTTGAGTACTTACAAAGAAAAGTGGAATACATAACCTGAAGCTGACATAAAAACTAAGAGTTCCTAAAAAATATATGGTAATAAATATAAGAATATATGCATCAATAAGTGCATATATGCTATATATGCACCTTTACCCTTTATTTAGATTGTTCTTTATTTAGTAAATAAATAAATAAATAGCATTTTCCTTAGCAGCTGTAGGCTTTCTCTTCTATGAATTTCTACCTGTTGCTGCTTTGTTCTTCAAAAAGTGCATCTTTAAAATTAATAGAGATTGCTAATTTAATGAAGAGATCAGCAATCTATAATGTAGTCCCAGACTAGTTGGACAGCTGGATCCTTCTAATAAGGGCTCATGTCCAGAGCAGTGCTGAGGATGCTGAACATGGCTGGGGTTATTCATTTCACACTATCATGGTTTCTTCTGCTAAGCCTCAGGTCCAGTGAGAGGGTTTTGGCCCATATGAACAGGCATAATCTGCAGGTGGCATGTTTCTACACAGTTCCACAGTAGCTTTCGTCAATCTAGTTAACCATCTGGGGAATACAGATCAAGAACAATACAAGTCTTCCCTGGTCTAAAAGATCATTTACAATGCACAGAAAGAGACAACTGTTCCTGATGACATTTTTTTCAATTATTTCCTGATTTTTCTTAGATAAGCAATATCACCTCTTCAAGACTGTTCTTAAGAATATTAAGTATTTGCTTCTGGTAGTCCTCTGTGAATTGAGTGCTATTCACCTGACTACAGTCATCGGCAAGGTGCAACTAAAAGATGAGAAATCCTACAGCCATTTCTGGATACTGGAAAATGTATGCAATCATGGAGGAATGTGGTACTTATTTAGGCCATAAAGTGTGTTAGACATGGTATGCATGTAAAGTTAGGAATGGTGATCAGTCTACATCCAGGCCCTGAAGACTTACAGTCTTGTAACTGATAATAGTATCATGCTGAGGTTAAATGAAAGTTGCCCAGTTTTCCAGCTTTCTAGTCTGCCTTTATTGAATATGGACTCATTCACTTTCTTGGATGTATTCCTAAGTATAGGGAATGAATTGTTGCTACAGGATACTTCTAATTTAGCTCCTTGCTGCTAGGCAAAAGCTCTGCAACATTTTGAATTAAATGTTTGAAATAATTTCTTCTCCAGAAAAAAGAAAAAAAAAAAACAAACCCACTGCACTATATTTCCGCTTTACTTGTGTTCATTGTCACATACTGAAATATAATTTAAAAGTACCAGAAATAGGAACTGTGGATGGACTCTGAGATTAGCTGTAGTTGGAGGCTAGAAGACAACAATACTCTAACTAGTAACGTAACATACTTTACCCTTATCAGTTGCTTCATATAGAGCTGCTGAGATATCAGAAGAAAAAACAATCATACTCATTTTTCCACGAGTACCCACAGCAATGCTGATAGTATCAGGTGCATATAGCTGTAATGCAAGTATATTTATCTCTATACAACAATAGCACATGGGAGACAGATAAACAGGGGCAAACCTTTAGATGACTGCAACAAATATCTTTACAAATATGATTGCATTGTCTACATGGAAAAGGCATTGCTGAAGATCTGAGATTGGACAAGTTAGAAAGAAGCAGGCGTTGAGCACTGCCAGGGGATTGGAACAAAAGAGAGTAGAAAGGAATTTTTGGCTATTGCCTGCTCTCACACTACAATGTAAGCTGATGAGGTAGCATATAAAAAAAGCTTCCATACAAAAATCACCCCAATGTTATGAAAATATTACTGCCAGGTTCTGAGTGGGCTTTCTGTTTTGACTGCCTTGAATAAAGGATAAAGGGAGAATCACAATCTACATTGTTGCCCCTCAGTAAATACAGCAGACTAGACCCTCATCATTGCTCCCCTTCATTTCCCATTAAACTCCTATTCAGTGAGTAAAACAAAGTTGACCCTTTCCTTAGACAACGGGTACTTCATCTTGCAAAAGTATATATTGGAGAAAAACAGCTTCCCTGCCTGCACGGAGCACTGCCTACTTCTCTCCTTATAGTGCAGAAAAATCTCCTCCAATCTCAGATACAAAATGGTACTAGATAACTACATCTTCCTTATGATTACTTATCGAATGTAAGATATAATGGCAAAGATGTGGTAAAGAAATGTTATATGTAATAATTTCCCTTTTCCTAGTTTACAGCACAAGACAGGTAGAGAGTGAACCTACAGATGACCAAGAAGACAAAGTTTCCAACTCCCTTTAAGTTTGCAAAATCAGTATTAAGCAAGTCCATTCCCAAGGTCCTTAAATAAAAAAATGCTACAGGAAAGCTCATCTTGGATCATCATTTTGAAGCTGTAGCACAAGATGACACTTTGACTGTCAACTGAGATGAGACAAATGTGTATCTGACTTCATTCAGCTCAGAGATTTTTACAGAAAAGGAAATATGCTTTGGTTAGTGTTGAAGTTGCTACTAGAAACGGTGAGTTGTTAGTTAAAAAGGAGCAGATCGGGGGAAATGCCTACAAAGTGGAATTATATCACCCATAAAAAGCATGAAGAGGACCTCTATAATACTCTATTAATTGATTGGATAGTTATGACTTTGACTCAGTGATTCTTCCATACTTTGCTACTGCAATAATAAAAAAATGGTCAGGCTGACATCATACTTGTGCTATTATTTAGCAAGCCATCCTATTACCTGTACATTTTCAGGAAGATGTAACAGTTAACCTTGACTGCTTCATTCTGTAACACAGACTCTCTCTCTCGGGCAAGTTTTAAAAAAAAAATAGTTTCAGATACTATAGATCTCAATATTGTATTGATATGCAACATTAATGCAGAGCCACAAACTGATGTCAAACACTGAAATGGTGAATAGGTGTGTTCTAGCAAAAAGAAAAGTGAAAAAGAAGGAAAATGGCTAGATATTTTAAACAATGTATTTGTTACTATAGCCTAAGGCTTTTTCCTGATTCTTTTCAAGTTGCAATAAAAAATACATGAAACATTTAAAATGTGAACAGGCAAGTTTACTTACTGTTTCCTGGATGCCAGCGCACTGCATTTAAATATGCATTACAGTAATGGAAGAGAAATTCATGCTTGGATCGGGTAACTTTTCCTTGAAGTAAGGGCATCAGATCATGTCCATCAATAATTCTGAGTAATAAGGCATTTCAAAATCAGAAGAATAATCCAATGTCACTTTTCTGAGAAGATATTATAACTCTGCCTTTCTACTCCCTAAAAAAAAAAAATCTGAATGGCCACCTCCAGTTTGTCAATTCAGACAAAAATCTTCAGGTGCTTTTCCCCTTGATTATTACACTATTTAAGGAAACATTAATTTTTACATTTTGCCATTAGGAATGGTTGCTTTCTCAACCCATTCTTATCTTTTTTCTTTTTTTTTTTTTTCCCCCTGAGAAAGTGATCTGATACATCTGAATAAATTGCTACAACACAGTCCTCCAGGTATACAAATACATATACCTGTTCAGGCTGTTTGGGAGTAGTCTGGCCAAAGCAATTTTAAAACAAGAGAAATGTACGATGTGCTGTGTTAGTGTCCTTGGAAGTAATGGTAAGAACTCTGTCCAGCAAATTATACATGCTGAAATGTAACACAGAACTAGTGATTTCAAAATTGAAAAGGAACTAGGTTTAAATATGTGTTTATCACCTACACATGCACACAGAGATAGATGTTTATATATATAAATTCTCTAAATGCTGCTGGACAATTTTGTTCATTCTTTGAAGGAGTCAGTCAATTTACATCAAAATGGAGTGAGAAAATAAGCAAGGCATTTAAAAGTTTCCATAAATGAAGCCTTTGAATTGCTAGAATCAGCTGGCGAGGGAAAAATCACAATCTGCATTTTTGACCTGGTATAAATTACAAATTTTACAAGAAGTTTTATAGGAAATTACTTTTTGTTGATACATAGATCAGCAGGTAATTTTTAAAGCATTTTGAGCAACATCTTATAAAAACTTTTTTGAAACTTTGTAAAAGCTTAACAATCTCTATGTTAATTTTCATTACCATGTAAAACCCTTGTCTCATTAGTGTAACTACTACAAAACAGGTACTAAGTTCACTTTTTTAAGCCATGAGTTGGGCATGACTATAAAATTCTTGGCAGCAGTTGTATGCAACACCATCATTTTGAGCAGAACTCTTTTTAAAGGATGGGCAGGAAAACATACTGGAGTTCCTAAAGCAGTGTTGTCTGATAACTCTGCTTTCTGGTGCATCCCTGTCTGTAGAGGTCTGTTGAATTAGGGTCTTTCCCATTCTCAAGTTGTCATGTTTTCTTGCCTAAGTAACTGCACTCTTGTCTTGCCCCTGCAGGTTTGCTTGCTATCAAGCTGAGAGCAGGACAGCTGTGTGTCTACTGTACACTTTCTGTTCTACAGCCTGTTGATGGGGAAAAGGGTGTCTTTAGTAATGTCTCCTGTACTTTTGCATTCCCACATCTGCTGGTTTCAGGGGAATATATGAGACTTTTCTTTCTGATGGCTTATTTTTCTTCTTTAACTAGGAGCATCTCCTCCTTTCCTTTTTAACCTGCTCCCTTCTACTGACTGAATCCTAATTGTAGTAGTTTCGCTTATTTCTCAGGAAGAATTCAATGGAGTGACAGGAATTCAGCTGCTGGATCAAAAATACTTCAAGCTAGTCCATGGTATCCCACTCTGACCTACCATAAAGCAGTAATTATAGCATCTAATCTACACAGAAGATTCAGAGTGGAGCAACTTGCAAGTGGAAGTTACACATGTATATTGGGATTTCTAGTAAAGAGACCAAAATAAAACATCAGTGCTTACTCTTCACTCAAGCAATATGAAAACAAAATGCATAAATAATATCTACCCACATTAAGAACAATCTGAACTGCTTAGGTTCGACAGAGCTGCTGCTTGAAGGGGATCCCTCAGAAATAGTCTGACTAATTTTCCATACCTTACACATGTCCTGCCCTGCCATTTCCTTTAAGCACTCAATGATTCATCATTAGCAGAGTGTTTCTGCTCACTACTGGTTTTTCGCACGTGGGTTCTGGATGCTTTGTGCTCAAAAGCTGTTTGTGTATAGTAAATGTGTTCACAGCAAATGCGTGCCAGCAGGTTTCTCCACTTACTGGACTTGGATGGCAACAGACTTTAGGTGGAGGCACCTTGCTGCTGAGATTGAGTATCTCCTGAGCAAGACTAAGAATAGGGATGTAGGTGTGTCAAAAAAAAGCATCTTAAAAATTTTAGGTGGGTTTTCTTATCAGGTTATAAAACTCTGTAAGGGATTATTTTCACTAACTTGGTAGAGAACAAAAAAAAACTGTGAGAAAAGCCTAGCTGGCAAGTACGCCAAGGTTGAGTTCATAAGGTTTAAAGTAATTTACACTTGCATTTCTTTTTTCTATCACATTCACAGAACAGAGCTTTTTCTGATACATTCATTTTTGCTTTTAGTAAATAATTCTAGGCCACGAATTGACAGTATGTTGCTTTTGGTGATATTCTCTTACTCGCTTGTTCCTTGGTGCTTGTTCTGCAAGTTAAGCTGTATTTAAGTACAATGTTTCTGTAAAATATATCATTATGTCAATATGAAAAGAGACAACATACTACTGTAAGTAATGACAAAAAAGTGCTTTGAAAATGTACTTATGTCTTTTCATTCTCATCTCTATCTTAATAGACATCACCAGAATATATGGAACACTCATAAGACTTTCTCTAAAATAGAGATAACTACAGAGCATACCTGTCAGAGGGTAATTGTGCCTCGGCAAGTTTGACTATGGTAGGAAATATATCCATATTACTTGTTGGCTCATCAATATAGGCACCAGCCTGTATCACTCCAGGCCAGCGGAAAAGCCCTGGTACACGAATACCTCCTTCCCAGTTCGTTGATTTTCCACCTGAAAAATTAAAGTTTTGTTTCATAAGAAAACAATTTCTTCTTAGAAAAATACCTTCCCTTGCAAGATATAATTTCCAAATATTACACATACTGTCTAACTAGAATCTTTTCATAACTTATTTTCAATTTGCTATTTCAGCATTGGGGGATTCAGGATCTACCTGTTGTTCTACAGATTTTTCACTGTTCATAAGCATAAGTGGCAACTTCAAGAGAGAAAACTCTTTTGTGTAGATCTTTACCCATACATACAGTTTTGTGGCTGAAAAAACTTCAGCTCATGATTATTTGCTATACTAAATTTTTGCTTATTTTTTTCATGGGTTTTATCAGAATTCATACTATTGAATAGTCAGGGACACATAATTATCTAGTCTGACATCAGAAAATGTAGACTTTCTAATATCCAACATTATGTCAAGCAACAATCTTTCTTTAAGATGTTTTTGGAAAGCAGTGCCAAGTTCAGTAAGACTATCCATCTTCTGTAGTAGTCTTAAAAATTTACTCTTGTCACTGCATCAAACACAATTCTTTTTCTCATTCACCAAAAAGTGCGTGGCTACCTATTCTAAAATTCAGGAATGAGATGCGTGAATTATTTTTGTTTACATAATTGTATGTAAAATAAATAAATAAATAAATTTAAAAATATATTTTCAAAACAAAAAACTAAAGAAAATGTAGATTTATATTTATAAAGGTGTTATTTAGTGAGATTTAAAAACACACATAAGCAGAAGGAAGTATTCACCCAACAGTGTGCTAATAGGTTGTTAATACAGTTGGATCGAGTCCAGCTTAGATGTCAATAGACTGTGCATCTTCTATAGAAAAGATGACTCTGTTAATGTATTTAAGAGTTTGGTGAGGATTATAGAATCATATAATCATTACAGTTGGAAGGGACCTTCAAAGGTCATCTAGTCCAGCTCCCCTACAAGGAGCAGGGGCATCTCTAACTAGATCAGGTCGCTCAGAGCCTCATCCAGCCTGGCCTTGAATGCTTCCAGGCATGGGGCATCTACCACCTCTCTGGACAACCTGTTCCAGTGTTCCACCACCCTTATTGTAAATAATTTTTTCCTAATTTCTAATCTAAATCTACCTCCCTCTATTTTAAAACTATTACCCCTTGTCCTATCACAACAGGCCCTGCTAAAGAGTTTCTCCCCATCTTTCTCATAAGCCCCTTCAGGTACTGGAAGGCTGCTCTAAGGTTTCCCTGGAGCCTCCTCTTCTCCAGGCTGAACAGTCCCAACTCTCTCAGCCTGTCTTCATAGGAGAGGTGCTCCAGCCCTCTGATTGTCTTCATGACCCTCCTCTGGACTCGCTCTAATGAGTCTATGTCCTTCTTATGTTGGGGGCTCCAGAGCTGCATGCAGTACTCCAGGTGGGGTCTCACCAGAGCAGAGTAGAGGTGCAGAATCACCTCCCTCGACCTGCTGGTCACAATTCTTTCAATGCAGCCCAGGATGCAGTTGGCATTCTGGGCTGCAAGCGCACATTGCTGGTTCATGTTGAGCTTCTCATACACCAGTATCCCCAAGTCCTTCTCCTCAGGGCTGCAGTCAATTCATTCTCCACTCAGCCTGTATTTATGCTTGAGATTGCCCTGATCCATATGCAGGATCTTGCACTTGGCTTGGTTGAACTTCTTGAAGTTTGCATGGGCCCACCTTTCCAGCCTGTCAAGGTCCCTCTGGATGGCATCCCTTCCCTGCAGTGTGTCAACCATACCACACAGCTTGGTGTCATCAGTAAACTTGCTGGGGGTACACTCTATCTGTTGACACTGTGTTGTCAACAAAGACGTTAAACAGGGCCAGTCCCAATATCAACCCCTGACAAATGCCATTCATCACCATTCTCCACGTAGACATCAAGTCGTTAACCACAACTCTTTCAGTGCAGCCATCCAGACAATTCCTTATCCACCAAGTGGTCCGTCCATCAAACCCATGTCTCTCCAGCTTAGAGACAAAGACATCATGCGGGACTGTGTCAAATGCTATGTTACCTAGCAGTAAAGTGTCAAGATTAATATTCTGACTGAGTTCACATAAAATCCTGCTGAGTGGGAGGAGTTAAATCTGAATAAAAATCTGGGAAAAGTATAAGGACATAAAATTACAGATATCTTCAAATTTAGATATTTTTCTGTGAGCAGTTATGCCAGGGAGATGCTTTAGTTCATGAGCCAGATCCTAGTTCTGTGTACACATCACAGCAGCTTGTTGGCTGGACAGTATGGACAGACAGAAAACTCCAGAAGTTTATCTACAGCACAGGTAGCTTTAAGTGTAAGGTTCCTTTTATTTCTGTATACCAGTCTGAACCTAGTAACAGTGTTAGCTAGATTGGATTGCTTAAATAAATTCCCATTTTACTGTTGCCTCCTGTTTTATCTGAAGACAGCAATTTCAAGGTAAGTGGTGAATCCCATTCCCACACATGATGCAATTCTTAAAACCTAGATATTGGATCACTTTCACAGTTCCTAGGTTCACAGTATAATTTTCCTGAATCACTACAGGACAGGACAGAAAACTTGCACATTTCCCAAGCACAAAGGGAGCACTCGGCAAACTCTGCCTCCCCACTGTGAGGTATAAAAAGCAAAATGGACTCCACAGCAGGGCTATCTCCTTGCTTATGTGTATGAAGAAATGACTACTGTTTTCCTTTCAAAAGACTAATTGGAGCATAATTTTTTTATATCTCTGGAGGTTAGCAATAGCAGGGAACCAGGGCAGGAATAACAGGTCATTGCGGAAGACTGTCTTCTATTATCTATGCCTAGTTGGTGTTCATCTTTATTAGAAATGTGTTTAGTGACATCACCAGAGTTGCTTAATATCATTATATGATTACAAATCCCTTGATACACATTGTCTTTAAAACTTCAGCTGTTAAACACTGTTCAAGCTATCTGCATTCTCTTTTCCTTAAAAAATAAATCAAGGTTTCACTAGTAATGCTTGAAACATGGAACAAGCATTCAAATGGCTAAAATATTAGAAGTAAAATAAAAAATCCACAAAAGGTCATTATTTAAAAATAAAAGTTCTTAATATTTCAGGATCTGACTCATTAGTTCAGTATTATGCTTGGACTTGACAACACTGAAAGAGAGAAAAGGCAGCAACCTAGTAGTCTGCATGCCTCACAAACTCTAGGCAACCTAGCTATACATTATTTTTGTTCTCTTAAATTCTTCTAAAAATGTTTTGGACACAGCATAAAGCACCCCAGGCTGTATTTTTAAGCTTAGCTATCTATACTCTCTTAGTAGTTGCGCCCTTCAGTGTTATATTGAACAATAGCCTACGCTAACCTTTCCTGAAAAATCTGCAGGAGCAGACAAAGGACAGACATAACTCTGCAGTTATCCACAACATGATGTCAAATTTCCATTTTAACCGCATTTCAAATCTTAGCTAAAAGAATATATCTTTTTTTTTTTTTTCTCCCTCTGGGTTAAATTGACTGCAATTACCCAACTCTGAGAATAGAGCTTTTGCAAAGGTTGACATATAAGGGAGAACCCTGTACTATATCACTATTAGTATTTTGAATGATGAATGATGAAAACTCTTTAAAATAACTTCCTTAGATCATTTGGATTATAACCATATTAACCTTTCCTTCCTTCTTATATTCTTCTAAAATCAAAGCTTCTAAACCCAATTTGTTCTTTTGAATGACAGAGAAATATAAGGAAATCAATTGTTCTACCTATCTACAGTGGACTTTATGCTACAAATTTTGACAAGTAAAACTGGTTATTATTGCTTACATTATTAAACGATTAAACAGCAATTTATTTTCATGGCAAGCTCACTCTTTATTTTACTGATTTTTGATCTGTTTCATGTATTGCTTTTGTTAATTTTCAACCTGAGCTGTTCTTGTATAGATGAATGTAATAGACATAACTCATTTGGACACCTTCTCATCTGATCTTTCTTCCAATCAAATGAAATGGTCTCTCACGATATTTTCTGTTTCAGTTAAAATTACAAGATGGGTTGATCATTTAAAAATGTAGATCACTTCAGAGAGAATATAAAAATACAGTACATTTGAAAAAAAAGGTCAATTTCTGTTCTTATTAATTTATCTGTGGCTTACAGATAGGGAAAGGTTTACTAATAGCTTCAAGAAACACTGCTGAATGAACTTATCACTGCACTATATGAAATTGTGTAAAAATAATAAATTTCAATAAAGTATGGGGTAATTGATTCCTCCTGACCTTGTTTAACTCTCACAGATCTGAAGTAGATTTAAAAAAACCCAAGGTCTAAGTCCTTAAGAAACATTCATTGTTATTTTTCATTGATATTAACAAAGTAATTATGAATATACTGATTTCTAAGGCACAAAGCACTTAAAATGAATGTTGTTCTAATGGTTGCCATTATCAGCATTTGACTCCATTTCCATTAGCACTAGAACTCATGACCCACTTTAGCAGCATGACAGCAGCCAAGTGTCTGTCATTGTACTAAATGTTTCATAAATACAAAGACAGACAATGATTCTAATGGGCAGGTCCAAGGTACAGGCACAATATATTTAGCTATATATCCAAAAGAAGCTGACAGTAAAAGTATTAAGAGATGCAAGGAGACTCCATAGAAAATCCTATTGGTAACAGAGTGGGAGAAATGTCAACAAGTGATAACAAGGGAGGACTACCAGTGTCTGCATGTGTACCAGTGAAATAGTATAGTGAGAAGTGTGCAGAAAAGTTTTAAATGCCTTCACTGTTTACTTGTATAAAGTATGTAACAGGACAGAAATTTTATAACACGCTGAAGCTAATTCAAGAAACAAGTCACTAAGCAACGAAATAAAAATCACCACAAAATAATTAGATTCAATATTTCAGGTTACCAAAGAACAATATAATGACATCCTTTAGACAAATCACCTTAAGCTGCTTGTTTGATCAATTGAGAGAATTAATCTATTTGTTCTATTCATCTATTTCTAAAGTAGAGATCTATGGTATTTTGAAAAACTAATCTTATTTCTATTCCTAAAGGAAAGCTAAGGTGACATGCTTAAATTGCAAATGTCCTACTAATGCGAAAGCTAGTGAAAAACACCTAAAAAGAAGTCAGTGCAGGTATCCTCATATCAATATCAAATCAATGCCAAATCAATACCTTGAAGTTCCATACCTTTTAACAGAGAAATGTCACAGAACTGAAAAAAATGCTGGAAAAAATTGCATAGAAAGTTTTAAGAAGAGACTTCCATTAAACACAATAATTTCCATATTTCAATCTGAAAATGCGAATATTAACAAGATAAAAAGGACCACAATTTATATGTTATAAGTCATAATAACTTGTATATTATAAAGAATTTAGATGTTATAAATTATACATCAGATATGAGTTATATGCCAATATATGAAAAGCTTTCGGTGATCTCTTATGAATGATAAAAAGCTAAAAAAAATACACAGAAATAAAGATTTAAAAAAAAAAAATATCATGAATAGGAAGCTTCCAAAGGAATTAACAGGCCCAAATGACTCAAAGGACTTATTGGCCCAGTAGATTCACAGGAACTACTAGGTTTCTGAGAGAAACTGATAATTTCTCTGATCAGTTTCTGATCAAAACACAAAGTAGTCAGGAAAAAGACATTATCATGTACGCAGGAGTTGAGGTAAGAAGGTTTTGAGTTGATGGGAAGAAAATATTACTAAAATAACCACTGTTTTTTGTTTTATCTAGATTTAAACCTTTGAAAGATCTTTGACAAGGACATTCAGGAAAAGTTTGTGGAACATTAATCACAGATTAGGAGACAAAAGGTTGTCAAAATCTGACTAACAAGCAGGAAACAAAGAGATGAAACAAACAGCCTGTGACAATTTGGAAAAAAAGTCAAGACTAAGGTACCCTCATGCCACTTTGTATTAGGTCTCTTGCTATTTTAATATATTTACTTCAATTTTGGAAGGGAAGTGAGCTGTGGAACTGAAAAAATCCACACCTGACACAAAGTATCACAGGCTGATCAAATTCAGAAGAAAAGATAATGGACTCAACACAAAGATGGATGAGTAGGAAACAAGATGCAAGTTCAAATTCTGTAAAAATCTTGGCAGTACAATGAACACTAGAGAAAAATACAACTGAACTAGGGCCTATGGTCTTAGTTTTTCATATCATAACCTTCACTGAATACTTAAGAAAAAGGACCTACGTAAAGACTAATGCCTAATGCATATCTGTAATTAGTAAGATACAGACACAAAAGGCAGTCTATAGGATGAAATGGTTAATATTAAAAAGTAAGTATATAAACATGTATCGATAATGCATGGCAAAAGAATATACTGCACAATTAGAAATAGCTCACAGAAGATAACAAGAAAATAGAGACAAGAAAAAGGCATCAGTTAAGACTGATAAGAGATTAATCAAATAATTATTTTCTGAATGATGTAATAAAGGGATAGAGATGTAATAGAAGTATAGGAAAAAAAAAGTAAACTAGGGAAGGTATAGTAAGTTTTCCCTTCTTTATCCTATATCAGTGAGGAAACAGAATTAAATTTCAAGATGTTCCATTAAATTTGCAACTGCCCCTTTTCAAAAAAGTAAATGAAAGCACCATGTTCTCATTGACAAAGCATTTAGGCTCTGCTAAGAATTTAGAAAGACTCAAAGTGGAATTTCATCTTTATATGATGAAAATTTATGTAACTAATGCTAAAACTCTTTGTAGAATCTAAATTTTCAGGATTCAGATCTTAAACCAAGGTCATACTATCTAGGATTAGGAGGAGATCTTCTTAGGGATCTTCTTTATTCACTACACAGCTCCTGCATCTTCCTACAAGGCTTCCAATCCTGACAACTGTCAGAAAAAAGCCACTGGAAAGAGAGGTCATGATTTTGATCCACCACTTCAATATTACTATATTAATGTCTTCTAAAAAAAAGGATACTGAAGAGATAAACTAGACTGTGCATGACAGAAACCAGTTAAACACTGTGTTAGCTCTGGTTTCTAATTTCAAGGGCTATCCAAATTTATGGTAACGATTCCACAGTCAGAATTAGGAGTAATAAAACCTTCAAATAACAATTTCCCCTTTTTGCATTCAGTCATGCAGCGCTAGCCTAAGTCTCCAAACTCCTCTCAAATTTTATTATTGGTGCTCATTTGGCTGGGTATCAAGACAAATTAGTGATTTGGAATTGTGGAGATCTATTGAGAGCTTTTGATTTTAAGGCAGAACCAATTATTGCTGAGCATACTGCTCCAGCTCTGACAAGAGGCTTGATTCATATTCGCATTCATACAGTGCTCATATACGAAAAGGCCAGTAATGGAAATTGTCCAGCAGAGACAGGGAGAAAGGACATGCATATCTCCCAGTTCTGTAAACTGCTCATCAGATTAAGTGAATTCCTAGTGTGTGCATACATGAGCACAAGCAGCATGAAGGTCGTCCTTTTGCTTTTTTTCAGGCTCATTGCTACATCATTGCCTGAGAATTAGGGCTTCACAGGTCTGGTTTTCATTAAATCTGCCAGAGATGTACAGACCTCTAACACATCTCCTTGTACATGACTGTTAATATGAATAAATTCTTATGTATGAAAATTGCTAATTATGCAATTATTCATCACTTCCACTTCTGCCCTTTTGAAAATGATGCATAAACATACTGGTTAAGTTGAGGACTGATATGGAGATGAACAGAGTGGAATATAAAACAAATTTCATTGTATTTTTAAGTGGTAAAAGTATATTCAACTGATTGGATGGGCCTTTTAATTTATTTTTATTTTATTAAGAATATATCTCATTGAATAATTATTTTGTTTCTTATATAGTGATTATTTTCTTTCCTGTAGTATATTACAACATTTGCCAGCATAGCATAGGTGCAACTCTAATCCACATAATTCATTTTAAAAGAAAAAGTCCCATCACTCCCCAAGTAACCCTAATAATCAGGTTTTTTATTAATTCAGTTAAGATTTATTTCAAATTGTTCTCCATTCTGTAAGTATGAATACAAAATTTTGCAAGGCTGGATAAAAAAATACTTCATTCAATCAAAGGTCTTCAGGAAGGCATATTCCCTAGTGTATTTGTCTTTTTTTTCTTCCTCATCATTTATCCTGTATCTTATGTCTGGCATTCTAGAAGGCAAATCTCTTTTAGAGCTTCTAAAACACCTCAGGCTGTGCCTAGAGCTACAGATATGTGACCATATGGTTCCTTAATTACTTAAATCACTATGTAAGGCCTAAGTGCCAATGTTCATGATACATTTCACTCTGGTGTTAGCCCAAGGGGACCCATCTGAGTTTGTAACCTTATGACTTTGGCATTGCTTGTTTTGCTTGTGTAGCATTTTCTTTGCAGCTCTTAAAATATAAGGGTAATTTCTCGCAGATACCTACTGACTAAAAACTGAGGAGTCTTCTCACTTGAAAACCTCACTGTATTTCTATTCTTTACTATATATGTCTATCTTCCTTCCTTTTTGCAATTTTGCAGGTGATAAAAAACTGGGAGGAGTGGCTAATATGCTGATGGTTGTGCTACTATCCAGAGAGACCTCGACAGGTTGGAGAAATGGGCCAAAAGTAGTCTCATCAAATTCATAAAAGGGAAATATCAAGTCCTGTATCTGCAGAGGAATAGACTCTAGCACCAGCAAAGGCTAAGGGCTGACTGGCAGAAAGCATCTCTGCAGAGAAGGACCTGGGAGTCCTGGTGGACAACTACCTGAACGTGAGCCAGTAATGTGTCCTGATGACAAGGAAGGCCAACAGCATCCTGGGTTGCAGTAGGAAGAAGGTTTCGAGGAAGTTGAGGGAGGTGATCCTCAGCCCTGCTGAGACACACTTGGAGTGCTGGGTTCAAGTGCAGAGCTCCTCAGTGCAAGAGAGACATGGACATACTGGAGTGAGTTTAAACAAGGGCCATTAAAATGATTAAGTGGTTGGAGCATTTGACATACAAAGAGAGGCTGAGAGAGCTGGGAGTGTTCAGCCTGCAGAAGAGAAGGCTCCGGGGAGATCTTATAGTCACCTTCCAACACCTAAAGGGGGCCTACAGGAAAGATAGGGAAAAACTCTTCAGTAGGGCCTGTTGTGATAGGACAAGGGGTAACGGTTTCAAAATGCAAGCAGATTCAGATTAGATATTAGGAAGAAGTTTTTTACACTGAGAGTGGTCGAACACTGGAATGGGTTGCCCAGAGAGGTGGTGGATGCCCCATCCCTGGAAACATTCAAGGCCAGGTTGGACAGGGTTCTGAGCAACCTGATCTAGTCGGGGATGTCCCTGATCCTTGCAGGGGGTTGGACTAGATGACCTTTAAAGGTCCCTTCCAACCCTAACTATTCTATGATTCTAAAGTAGACTTTAAACACATTTTAAGTCTCCACAGAATAAACAGATTTTGGACTTTTAATCTTACCAAGATCTGCACTAAAAGAATACAACTAAACTCTGTCCTTTTAACTAAAGTCTCTCAATTTCCAAATCAGTCTTCAATTCAGTAAGCCTGTTATGCATTATTTTCAAACTCTCTTCTCCAACTCAGATTTTTCTCCTGGAAATCTTGTTTTCTTCTGGCTGTCGTTGAACTTGCCCATTCCAAACTCAATCTAGCTCCTCATTTTTCTTTCTAAATCTCAGTTATCTTTTCTACTTTTTCTGTAATGAACACACCAGACTCTGTTGCTTGTTCTCGCATCTTCTCTTTATTTCCTCTTTAAGTGATCCCACTTGCTCCATGGTACTTAGCTCTCATTCATGATTCCTGATGACTCACAACCCCCCCTTTTTTTCCCTTCTATTCTGCTATCCAGTCATGATAGTAAAGTACTATGAACTGACACACTTCCAAAGCTCTATCTCTGGCCAGTTTAAGAGTATATTTGCTAGTATTAACTAGCTAGTACATACTCAACTCTACAGACTTGAGTATGTACTCTCATTGAGCTGCTGTATTTGAGCTGCGTATGTTTGAATTTAGAATGAAAGTAATTAAAAGCTTACTAGTAAGGAATCAAGTTTTAACCTTCTTGGACATAGAGTGCACTACAGTTTTGGAGCAAAAATGAGATAGTTTCTAACACTATTTTTCAAAATTATCAGATAATGTTCACCTTTATATATGCCATTGTATCCTCCATGGACTTCTCCAGAACTGGAGATTTCTTCAACATGAGCCCCTTGGTCAGATGTAAAGTATACAAGAGTTTTATCGCTCAGATTGTATTTCTCCAGCACATCCAGAACCTGCCCTAAAAAACAAAAACAAAAACAAAAAGAAAAACTAAGAAAAAAAGAACAGCTTTAATGTCTTCAAGTGACTTTTTCATTAGCCTTGGCACATACAAATATTTTTGTCCTTATGCCTTTTTAAGATCACTTTCCCTGTAAAAAAATATTACACGTAGCAATTGCCACCATGCAGCATACAGTAGGGTACAATTGCACAAGGCTTGTTGCAATCAGGACCATGGTTCATTTGCTGCAGGGTTTCTTGAAGTATAAAATGAGAAGATTTGCGCACATCAGGAGAAAAGGGCTGATCCACAGAGAGCTAGTGACCTTTGGAAGCAGTTGCTCTCAATCAACAAAACCTCTCAGCAAGAAGATTCAAACCACTAAGGATATCTGAAAGAGTCTCAGCATGCAGAACAGAGCTAACAGTTTGCAGGTAAAGCTTTGCTGTCTAGCAACCTATAGAGGCACTATGGCAAAAATGTCAGTGTGAGTATTAGAATAAGACATCCTAAGAAAAAGAAGTTAATGTATGTAGCGTCTCTGGAAGCCAGACAGTTTCATTATGAACCCTATTAATTAGTCCTTAATTTCTTGTCTTATAAAGAATAGACATCGATCAAACCCAAAATGTGCAAGGTAATAAACACACACAAGTGCACGTATTTAAAAGAGGAATTCACACAGACATGCTCTGAAACTCCAAGGCACTGTGGGCTCAGGTTTCATTTTCACAAAGAGCTCCTCACACTACCTTGGCACTGTGGAGAGCCTTGCAGTGCACATAAATTAAACTCAAATCTATTTAGACCGAGTTCTTTAAAGAGGCTTTCTTTATGAATGAGAGTGAAGCTGCTCTTTGTAACTTGCCCAGTGAATTTTATACTGATTAGGAATCTAAAATTATTGGTCCTGGAAACTGACCAAAGTTTAAGAATATACTTCTTCACATCAGCCTGCAAATGAGCTTTAACCTTCTCCTTTAGGGATCTCAGAGCATGTAAAGATAATTCTGTCTTCACAACCATTTTATCTTTATTCATTTTACTTAAACATCCAAGAATGTTCCAATTTAAATGTTAATTTTGATTTGCTCACCTGTCCACTAAGAATTAATTCATCAGTTTATGCCCTATTATTGTGTCAAAGAGTACAAGATAAGAGCTTTGAAATACAGAGCTTTCTTTAATGACTTTGAGATCATTTCTGTTGCTATGCTCTTCTGCTGTATAAGAAGTAGTTACCTTACCTTATTGCTACTATTTTTTCTAGTTTTTTAATGTTATAGCACTCAAAAGTGCCTTGTTAAAAAGGCTGACTCTCTTTATTTCTCATCAGCTCAAATGACTGGGTCATGAATAAAGGAACATCAGCAGTTAAATAGGTGATATCTATCTTGTGTGTAAACTAGGATCAAACAAGAAATGTAAGAGCAGGAGAATTTGTTTATGTAAATTTTGAAACTTCATGGGAGTTGAAATTTCCCAACAGAGCTGAGGAAAATCTGTTACAAAAGCTGACATTTTGAAGTTGGTGGATTGAGGGAAAATCATGCAGATCCATCTGACAAGCCATTCGCTTGCTGCAGCAGGTGTACTTAGTGCCAGGAAAGAGGCAATTTCCCATTGGCTACTGAGATTGTTTGAGAATGTACTTGCTAAGTAATTATAAGATCGCTTGGAAAGGCGGAAATGATTATAAAGAAGTGGAGTATATAGATAAATTAGGACATTATGTGTGGGTATTCCATCACATAACCTCCAGAGTTCCCTTCCAACTTGTAACAATCTATGATTTTATGATTCTATTATAATAATAATAAATGGGAATGAAAAAAGAAATGTATGTACAATGACATGCACAAATGCATTTTTTTAACCTACACAGTTTTCTTTGATAAAATTGGATTTTCAAATTTGTCTTGTAAATAAAACAAAATGAAAATAAAACAAGAATTCCACATAGTACGTCACATTAAATGATCTCTGGTGATCGGAGACATCTGCAGTCATTCAATAATGGCCATTTTGATTTCCTAATCAATCTGGGAAAAAATGAGAAGCAATGAAAAATGTCTTGCTATCACCATTAATTAAATAAAGCTGTTATCATTTTGATAACTTTTTTTTTGAAACAAGGTTGAGTAGCTTGACTTGTCCTGAAAAAAAAAAAAGAAAAAAAAAATCTGACACTCAAACATTACCCATTTCAGAAAAAAAACCAACTCCAATAAAATGTATAGAAAATTTCATCCAAATCTTGTTGAATTCAGTGATAAAACTTCCATTTCCGTCATTTGGATTATTAAACACAAAGAGGATTGGCTACATTAGGGTTAATTAACAAATGCTAAAATGACAATTTATTTTAGCAACAACATTTTTCAGTACCAATGGAATAAAAGTGGTAATTCAAATAACACTATTGGGAGAGAATGGCAATCACATTGCACTTGCAGGAATGAAGCCAATCTTCCACTTCTATTTTCATCTTGCACATTGACACCTTCTAGAACGAAAATTATAAATAAGCAAAAAAGTGTGTGCTACCAGGAGATAAGGCCCATTAAAGTACATTTGAATGATGTGGTTACTGTTAACACAAGCAATACAGTCACTTCTTAGCACTTCTAAACAGTAACCACTACAGAATAAAAAATACAAAGAATGTATTGTGGATTTCTATGAACAGATACATTTCACATGCATTATTATATCAATTTTGGAAGCAAAAAGCAAATACTACAATGTAGGCAAAATATATCCTTTGCTGTTTTCTTATAACAATTTAGTTTATTTTTTTTACTGTAACTCCTCCTCTCTTATTATTTTTGTAGATTTCACAGAGACTTTAGAATAAAGTTAAAATTGATGTATAAACCTTCCCAGGCAATGCAATTACTGCTTAAGGAGGAGTTTCACTAGCCTATTTTAGCTACCTAATTTTGAAAGAGGTGAATCACAACTGTAAAAAGGCCTTTTTTTACCTGTTGACTAAAAAAGAGAAGATGGGCAACAATTAGCTCAAAAGTAAATGTCTTCATATTAAACATCAAGGACCGTAAGATTAATCCTTCCCAAAATCCTAGACATACAAGTACATGAGTAATACACTTTATGGTGAATGGACTAATGATGTCTGACTAGGAGAAGATGGTAAAACTGTATTGCTTCACCCATAAAATATAATTGGAAGGGTATCATATGTCATACGCTCTTGAATTACAAGAATGAGGCTTCAGCTGTTTTAATATCCCCTTTGAGTCCCATTGCTGGTGGCAGAAAGCAATACAAATTTTAAAAGACTTTTTGGATGTAAAGAGTTTATAGGGAAGATGAAACTGTAGGATAAATAAGTCAAAACATTGGTAAAACTGTAGCTCAACTGTAGTTCAAGCAACAATAGCTTGCTCTCCCCAGTGTAGGAAATTATCAATAAAAATTGAAGGATTCTTGACTGAAAAGACTCATTTGAAAACCATGTTCTAAAAAATTCACAGCTGCACTGATCTCTCTGGATGCTACCATCTAAATTTTTTCTGATTTGAACAGAACAGGTTTGGAAAGACAACACTTCTGAACAACAAAATCAATCTAACACTGAAGGAGCTGCATAATTTCTGAAGCTATTTATCAACTAGAATTTCAGATTAAGTTTCTCCTACTATTGCCATTCTAGGAATGTATCCCCAAATGTAGGTGGCTAACATCGTTGCAGAAAAAAAGGCATTAGATCATTGGACACTCTTCTTTCATTTGTATTTTTTAAGGTATCAAACAGATTAAGGACAGCATTAAGATGCTAGTTGTTTTAATTAGTATGTCAACATTCCAAAACTTAAGTAAAGCTTCCTCTAAAATATACTGAGGACTGCTCTCTACATTCTCCTCTCCACTCTTGCTTCAAGCTATACTAAATTATAAAGAGTTGCTTCATTCTTAAAGTGAAAATGTCAATTTCAGTGGAGTGATAGCCATGTGAAAGCGATAAGAGCAAATGACTGCTCTTTAGAAGGAAACTGCATCACGCCACTCTTCAACTTCTCTACATAGTATGAATGGCAGCTGAGCCAGTCTCTCTAATGCTGAATGTAATTGCTGGAGCTTTGAACCATGTAAAACTCCTACCGCACTCATCTACATTAAGATATATTGAAAAACAATAATGTGTTTACAAACATGTTAGTGATTCGGAAAATTGTTTAAAGGTTTAGTCAAGCAAGCATATGAACAAATGCATTTGATTCAGAAATTAGCTTACTGTCATTTGAAGCCAATATGACAGAAATGTTATTTGTATTAATTTGTAATAATTTAAAGTCTTGCTGACATTATGAATAAAAAGCTCTAGAATAAAGAATATCTCTGTGTAGCCTAGGCATTAGGACAAAATAGTCTCTCTATTTGTGAGGAAAGCTTTAGACCAGTTTGCCAGATTTGAAGAAACAACAGGTTTCAGGAAGGTTAAGGATCTGCCTTAGGACAAGACAGCTGACAATAAAGGGAAATACTGTAAATATATTATTCTTTTCCCACTCCAGCAGACTTACATGTGTCTCTGTTGTATCCAGAAGGTTACAGTAAGCTTCAGACAATTACTGCACAAAGAGTGATCTGGGAAGATCAGTCATCACATCTCTGCCAGAAGAGGTAGTTTGGTTTTTTTGAGTTTTTTAAATTTGCTGCTTCACAATTCCCTACTGATATTAATGTTTGGTTTTGAATAGCATCATTAACTAGAATCACAATTAACTTGTAGTCAGTTGAAGGGGTTCATCCCCGTAACTGGCAAGCCAGGAGCGCTTTGAATACATGCATAAACTTCTACAAATTAACCCTACATGCATAAGTACCTTGAAGCCCATATTTCTCCCAGAAAACATATCAATGCCATTCATCTATACAGCCACTGCATAGTAAGCCTCTTGGGACTCTCTTTCTACTACACGAGTTAAATTAAGGTAATTCCACAGTTCATCATCTCTTCAGAGCTCAAAGGCTAAGATTTTCACCTTATGAAAACTTAATGTTGCAACTTCTGCATACCATCATTCACAAGCTAACAATCATTTTAATCTCTATGTTGATTTTGTGTGATTAAAAAAGATACTTCACTCTTTAATGCACTGATCTGATTACAAAATCCGCTGACTAAAACCTTTGTATAAAAACAAGCTTAGTAACTAAGACCAAGACATCCCTATCTTAATTTTAGCTTTTGTACATTTCAGGTTATAAATATGCAAATATTTCTGTGCTGTGGTATGCTGAGAGCCATCCAGTTTCCCCTTGATAAATATGTAAATCAGTTTGTCTCTGCAGTGGGGAAGTAATTATCACTTTCAGATCTAGTCATTGAGCACAACACTTGAGGTAAAGATGGAAAATAATAAAACCATTGACAGCAACACAAGAAGTGGTTGCACATTTGGTGAACAGTACATAAACTCTGCATGCAACTTGTTTAACACGCAGAGCTAGAGCACAACCACTACAAAGTGGAAATTCTGGGATGAAGCAGTAGGTTGATGTTAGGGCACATTATCTAGCCAGTCAACAGAAAACATCTAAGAAGACAAGTGATTCTACATAGTGGGAGCATTAGCATATGAATATCAAAGGTGAGAGTGAATACTAGTTAGTATACTGTTTGACTAGAACAGAAAATAAATGCATAACTAATTACAAAATGTACAGTTCCTGCAGGAAGAAAGTGGAGTGTAGATTTAGTGCAAAATCTTTAATCAGTCCTACTGTGCTATCATTATTTTTAAAATTACGCTAAGGAAAGGCCCATAAAATGAAGTCTTCTCCAAAGTGCAAAACTAGAGTCTAAAATGTGCTAAGTTCCTTACTACGATAGGTTAGCGGGATCTTCAATGTCAACAGGACATTCTGCCAAACAAGTAGCATTTGGTTCTGAAAAAGCACATCTATATCTGTGTTTTAATTCAGATCAGGAGTGTATATTTACAGTAAATCCAATCACAAACAGCTAATATATTTCTGTTTGCATAGCAAAGCCCTCTTGGATTTCATGACCTCGATCCATTTCAAATTAAACTAAACTCGAGGATGGACTCCGGGAATGCACCTTAGGCATTTGCATTACTGATGGGCATTCAGCCTATGGGACCACAGTAGAGCTGATCTGAAGTGGTTTTCCTGTCTCTGCTGGTGTGCTGACAGTCTCTGTCCAGCTTGGAAGACAGTACAGACGTGCCACTATTGGCAGCTCAAAACGTGGCAGGATTGATGAATTCTACATGGAAACTCTGGTACTAGCACAATCAAGCTGCACCTGTGCCTATTGTAGATACATAAATGGTGGGATTTACAGTGTACACATCGACAGCTGACATAGTTACTATAAACATTTTAAAGTCAATGAAGCAAAAGAAGCATTTTCATATGCAGCTCAACTATCTTAAGACGAATGAATTTGGCCGCAAAAATTCTGAATTCTTTTCACAATGAGGTAAGGTGAGGCAATTGCCCCAGATTTAACTACCTATATTTACCATTCAAATCAGTAGTTGCTAGGTCCAGATAGCCTGTAGAACATTAAACACTTTTCTGTTGGATTCTCCTAGACTCAGGGTAAGACAAGTAAAATCCATGTAAGGGTTCAGAGAAGAGCAGTCTTTTTTTAAAAAAATAAAGAAACTTCTGTGTGGGGTCAGCTAAGCTATCTATTTATTTGCTTTCTGTTTGGATTTGGATTGCCATGTAATTGTAAACTTGTAATTGGCTTGTGACTGTTTATACAGTCTTATAAGTATAATGTGTCTTTCAGACCCTCAGGATAAATTTTCAGCACAGTGCACAGCAGATTAGGCATGCACTGCTTAGCAGCTATGAATAAATCAACCAAATTTTGACTTATAATTATGCATAAGTTTTTCCTAGAGATAAGTACCACATCTCTTATTTTTCTTATTCATATAGGACCCAAATTATTTTCTAATCATGAAAGTTGGAGTGATACTTTAGTTTTAAACAAATACATGTGGATAATAAAGCACAGAGCTGAGATGTGATTATGAAAGTTGTGAAGACCTGCAAGTATAGCTGCAATACAGGCAATGCAGGATGGAAAGGTTTTCATACTTACATCAGTACTACAACACTAATGATGGATCACTAAAGGTCAAAAGCATAACTATTTGGTGGCTATCTCCTTGTTAGCATTTAAATTAGCTAATAAATGCATTGCTTGAAATTAACTTTTAGACCTTACATCTGTTGAACATAAGGCTATGTATTCCTAATGTAAATCTTAATTTTTAGCCTGCTTAAAATGCTAAAATATGAAAGATGGTCATGCAATTTTAGGAGGGTCCGTTGCATTTGCATTTTGCATGACAGCTGTGATAACTTTTTGGGGAAATTTGCATCTTAATTCGCACATATCTGAGAATAAGATGCCATTTCACACATACAACTAAGACACATAATGCAGAAGACACTGTCTAGTTCCCTACTTCGAGGTCTCCCATGTTTTCTTTCAAATTTTGGAGGGGATTTCTTTAGGAAGGAGCTAGGGAAACTGTAATGACAACTGAAGGATGCTATTTATTTTTGAATTAGACTGTCAGGTGAAGTTAAGACTTCAGCTATTTGATCATTCTAATATATGCTGATGGTGATTGATTCAATAATTGTGGAGTGATAAAAGAAACTCTTCTCTGTATCTTCAAAGGTTTAAACATTTATTAATATCAGACTCAGTTTTAAACTGAATATGTATATGTGCTTAGATCCAAATGTATAATGCCAACATTTTGCCAGATTAAAGTACGAAGAATTATGAAGAATTTAAAACAGGGCAAGTAATTTAACCCCACATTTTAATCTTCTGAACTTTTCTGAAAATTTCAAAGTATTTGTCAGTGTGTTCGTTTCATCTTTATAACTTTTATTAAATAAAATTGGAACTGCGATAAAATTGGTTTACATTAGAGCCTAAGCATTCCTCATCTGTCAACAGCCAAACTTTTTAACCTTTGCTGAATTTGGAAGCAGGTTTTAAACACTTGCTAGAAATCATACACCATAAAGTTAAGAGGAGTTTTATCAAGATCAAATTAATATTCCTCATGAAATCTTGATTCTTTTAATTTCCTAGTTTTCTGATTTTATTTCTGCAAATCTAATCTTATATGAAAGTATCTGTGCATTAACTCATCCCCAAAACACAAGATGCTTTTTTTCCCCCTTGACATGACTATCACCGCACACACTTGCTAATTCACCTACTCCTCTAATTGCTTTTGGGCAACTCGGTGGCTTTTGTGCCACTTGAAGCCTACTGTGCAATCACCATCTCCAAACCATGGTAGCTGTGAATGAACCTCTGTACAGACACTGTTAATGCCAATAAGAAAGCAAGCTTGACTGTGAAAATTGTCCTCAATTTTCCACTAATGAATGTAAACTCCAATCTACCTTCTCTAGATGACATTCTGAACTTACTAAAACCAACAAATAGGTCACAAATCTTTATGATTTTTTTTTCCAACTTATTCTCCCTATTTCCTTTTTTTTTTTTTCCTGGTATATGTGTGTGTTCACTATGACAGTATCTATGCTGATTAAAACTCTAGAGGATCCTTTGAGAAGGGCAGGCACATAATTTTTCAAGTCATCCTCATTGATCATAGATGACTAGCTCAGAAGATTGCTCACTAGCTTATGAAATAGGAATTTGATTCCTTAATTCTTCTAAGTGTTCTTGAAAAAATATTCCCAGACTATTCTTGAAAGAGCTTTTGTTGAAGTTTCAGAGTAGCATTCAGTAGCACAGCAGATGTCTACCTTTTTCTGGTCTGAGGCCTGGAAAGAGAATTATGCTACTCACATCTTAAATTGGTTTGGAAATACTTGAGGTCTCTGCTTAGGCCAAGATGTACTGAGCCCTGCAAGACATGATTGGGGCATGAGAACATGGAGGGCCCTCAGATCATCAGGTCCATTTCTTTGCCTTTTCTCCACCTAATTATAAGTCATGAATAAAGCAAATATGTGACATGTGAAATTATTAATATAGTTAATAATCAGAGTTTACAAAGATTCAACAACATGAATGCTATGTGTCATTTGGTTTGTAACAGGAAGTTAGAAAAAAGGAGTTATGAGACTTTCCTGTTGAAAGCAAGACAGGTTTCTGGAGGGCTCTGCTTTGCACAGAAGGATCACAGTGAGATATGTTTTTTTAGGATAAATCTGAAGGCTAAATTTGAGATGAGAAAGGATCATTTACGTAACACCACCACAGACAGCTGAAATATTAACAAAGATAAAAAGAACAAATTTAACTAAATAGATAGCATTTGGGGAACAGAAGGGTTATTGTCAAGGTAAATTTGTCAAAGCGTAGATGGCAAATACTCACTGGAAGGCACTAACCAGCATGTTTCTTACATATGGGAATAGCACTACTCCTATAGATAGAAAAGCAGGTACAGGCTTAGTCCCTACCTATTAATGTATACAATGTATACAAAAAACAATGTATTTTGTAAAAGGACTAGTTCTTTCTGAACCTATAACATCAAATCTGTGAACATTGTATATAGACAGAGATCTTCGAACAGGAAAGATTTGAAATCTCCACATTTCACATGAATAATTTTGTAACAGACTGGTGTTCCAGTATCACATACAGAGAGAAGTACACAACAGCAAATAGATTTCTGCTCTGAAAGGCACTGTAGAAGCATGGCTAGCCATACTCAACAACTGACTGTATTGTTATCAAGGTTCAACAATTAAATATGACAACAGTAGGATTAAAAAATTGCATGCATTTCATGAGTGTGTATGTATTATATCAGTACCTGCTATTTAAAACAATAATTTTCTGCTCTCTCTGTGTTCCTAAACTTAATATAGAACAAGAGAAGCAATTACATGTAGCATCAGAAAATCAGTTTACATTCTGAGAGAGAAATATGATATTATTCCCTAGTATTTTTTTTGCCAAGAAAGTCGTCAAAGCTCTCTTTAACTTCCCCATCTATCTTTTATGGGAAGCACCTGGGAGTTATTGCAAGAATGAATGAACTACGGCAGAACCACACAAAAGCTGAAATGTGAATGGACTGAGAAATTTTGGATATGGAGCTTGACTACCTCAGCTCCAAATTGGCAAGAACATTTAGGACATGTCCTGTAGAAATGTTTTAGGGATTTTTTTTTTTTAGGACAGTTGCCAATTTTGTGCCCTATTAAAATAATACTGGTAAAAAAGCCAACATTGCAGCACTTTGCCCTTAACACCATGCTGATATGTTCAAAGTGTGTCCTATAGGATATGCTGTGGTGGATAAAAAAGAACTACATTATGTTTCACTCCGTCTTGAATCACATGTTTTTATGTTGTTGGAAACCTTGGCCCCAATCAGGACTTCATGAGACAGATGGGACATTTAACCTTGCTTTCAGCTGCAAAGACATCATCCTTACCTTTGACTTTGATTTTCCCTCTACCTTTCTGCTAATGGTCATTTGACACTTGTATGGCGTTGCTCCCTGCCTGCAAGCTTCTGGCACCCCCCTCTGCTTTGCTACTCTGCTTTGCCAGCTCTTGCCAGCCACATACTTAGCATTGTCTTGCACATATTAGAAAGGCGGACCATTTGTTCTCATACTATGTTAAACTTTGAAACTAAGTATACACTTCTATCATATGGTTTTCACTTCTTTATTTTTCCTTTTTATTAAAAATAAATCACCAGAAAATACAGATTTTTGGAAGGCCATGATTCCATTTTTTTAAAAGACCCACAATCTTTTCATACAACATCCATGGTTGTTGACTTTAAGTCAGCCCTGTTCCGCTGACTTCAGTGCAGTTACGTCATCCTGTGCAAACAGGAGACCTATCCCAGTATGGTTAAAAAGAACAGATATTTATCAGGATATTTTTCATCTTGCTTAGTCAAGTGACTGCTTTCTTTTTTTTCCAACCAAGTCCCTAAAAAACGTCTCTTTTTAAAAAAACAAAAGTAGTTTGAGAGACCTGAGTATCTGCCAACTAGAAATACTTATATATTGCTATATAAAGATCCTGATCTTCTTAATTTAATCTAATTTTCTGTGGATTTAGGAAGATACTTTCTTCAACTTTTAGGGAAAAATAACTAATACATGAGTTGCACGAAACTGAGAAAGGTTTATATATAAAAGGAAAGGTTAGATATTAAATAAAAAAGTTCTGTTAGCTCATCTAAAAAGAGACACCTTCCAAAAGGAGATGTAATATTAAAGTAAGTCAAATTGATATTGCTCTTTTTTTCTCAGTTGTATGACACTTTTGTTCCTCCTTCTCAAAATCTAGTCTTTCCAGAACTGCTTAAACAATGACGTTCCGATAAGCTATTATCAATAGGGACTGATCACTGTAGGAGATGCCAAGTAATGAAAAGCAGCCGAGTGGAAGGAAAAAATATGGTGTGATCTCCTGTGATGATCCACTGGGAAGAACTAGCAAAGAATAACAGCAAAAAAAAGAAAAGAAATAAATTATCTGCTTGTGGCATACGAGGAGCTGACAAGAAAAGAAGGCCTGATTCGACTCTTAGATGAAAGTGCATGTCTCACAGCAGGAAGGCAAAAAGTTATTTAAAGGAAGATAAAAACTGTATTGCAAATATGGAACTACATTAAAGTTATCCTGATTACTTAGTTTGATGGGTCTGTTCATACTAATATGGGAGAGAGGAACCTGGTGCTAAGGCTCTGTTTTTGGACGACTGCATCATAATGATATTTCTACATGTATACTACTGGATGGGCCAAGATCTCTTTTGAGATCTAAGGAAAGAAAAGAATCTACCAAAAGGGAAAGAAGTCTCATCCTCAGAGATGGTAACAGACCTAACACAGACATTTTGTTAAAATCCATTTCCTGGCTGCCACCAAAGTAGCTTAATTATGCATGAAAAGAGTTTTATGAACAGAACACATCTGTTTGCATACATTGGTTATCAAAGCTTCTGATATTCTTAAGG
This sequence comes from Chlamydotis macqueenii, assembly GCF_036417535.1. Classification (NCBI taxonomy): domain Eukaryota; kingdom Metazoa; phylum Chordata; class Aves; order Otidiformes; family Otididae; genus Chlamydotis; species Chlamydotis macqueenii. The sequence goes on from NC_141556.1 coordinate 139,034,251, forward strand.
TATTGTATTTTATTTTTTTAACCCTTGTCTCCATTTTAAATAAAATGCTATTTACTATTTAACACCCATAGCAAACTTGAATACATTCATGAAAGGTTTCTTATTGACACCACTTGTCAGCAAGAAATGGAACCACAGACTTCCTTAGCTGACAAAAGAAAATCTAACTTCAGTTTTACAAGTCAGAGTTTAAAAGTCCCAGAATTTTACAAAATGATCCTTTGGAAAAAAAAAAAAAGTAGTAACAATGGCTTTTTAGTATTTTGTTTTTACATTGTACTTTATTAAATGTTTCTGAAAGTTTCAGTATGTCGTGATGATTTTACAAAGATCATAGAATCATAGAATCACAGAACAGTTTGGGTTGGAAGAGAACTTCAAAGGTCGTATAGTTCAATTCCCGCTGCCTTGGGCAGGGATATCTCTACTAGAGCAGGTTGCTCAAAGGTTCATCCAACCTTATCTCAAACATTTCCAGTAATGGCGCATCCACAACTTCTCTGGGCAACCTGGTCCAGTGTCTTACCACCCTCATTGTAAAAAAAAATGTCTTCCTTATGTCCAATCTAAATCTACCCTCTTGCTGTTTAAAACCATTTCCCCTTGTCTTGTCAATATAGGCACAGGTAAAATGTCTCTCTCCGTCTTTCTTATAAGCCCTCTTTATATATTGAATGGTTGCAATAAGGTCTCCTCAGAGCCTCCTCTTCTTCAGGCTGAACAACTGCAACTCTCTCAGCCTTTCTTCAGAGGAGAGGTGCTCCAGCCCTCTGGCCATTTTCATGGTCCTCCTCTGGACCTTCTCTAACAGATCTATGACTGCCTTGTGCTGAGGACCCCAGAAGTGAATGTAGTACCCTGGTGGGGTCTCCCAAAAGCAGAGTAGAAGGCCAGAATCACCTCCCTCAACCTGCCGTTCACACTTCTTTTGAGGTAGCCCAGGGTATGACAGGCTTTCTGGGCTGCAAGTGGACATTGTTGGGTCATGTCAAATTTTTCACCCACCAAATTCAATAGATAAATTATATCTGTTCAAATTGTAAATGAAGAAAAAAACCCCATTTATTACTTATTTAACGTATACTCTGCTGTTTTGTTGTGTCAAAATCAACTGTACTCTGGATTAGATGCACTTTGACACCTTTCACACAGCCATATACTATACACACAGCTATACTTTTCACACTGCCAAAAATAATATCTTCCATGACTTTGCTAGTAATATTGAGGCATCCTGAGCTACTCATTTATTTCAAACATCTAGGACTAAGTTTGGGTTTGCAGGATCACAAAATTAACATAGCTTTTCTGGGCCAGGCTATTCCTTTCTCTAAGATTAAAGCACATTTACATTTCTATTATTTCTTGTTTTAAAATTCTAGTCCGACTCAGAAATGGAAGCAAAATGAATTTCTAACACAAAAATACCTCATCCACTGAAATACAAGAGCCTAAAGAGCCTAAATCCTTTATCCTCTTAACACAGAAATGGTAGTGGTACTTTAAAAATATGCAAACCAAAGCACTTAAGGGCCAAGTTAATCACATATAAATATTAGGCAAAATAAGTGTGACCTTATAGATGAGAAAATCTAGTAGCTTCTTAAAAGGGTGCTTGCTGAGAAAGGAAGATGAGTCTCTTATTTTTCCTCCATTTTGCTTTCCCTGGAAGCTAGTAAAAAGCTGGAAAAATGAGGTAAGGGTGGGAAGGGTGCTCTGTCTTCCCTCTTACGGTAGCAGCAAGCTTCAAGATGCACAGAAGCTCTGGAATATAACTTCATGCTAGTCTAAGGTAGGGATTTGGTTATCCTGGAGTCTCTCTTTCATCATCTCAAGCAAGCAACTCAGCCCTTTAGGGGTCAGATGTTCCTTTGGATATTGAGCTTGCCACTGTAACACAAAATCTGTTAGATGTTCTTTGGGTTACTACAATGTGCTCTTCAGGAGGAAATGTTATAAAGAAGCTTCCATGGGTGGGTAGGGAGAGGGAATGATTTTAAAAGAGAAATGTGTACAGAAAATACAAGAACTAAGCCAAAAGAAAGAGAAAACAAAAAGAAAGCACTCAAAATAGTAAAAAATACCATGCGTACACTAAATGAAGTCTGAAAAAAAACCCCTCAAAACAGTAACATTAAGCAATAACAGGTAGGAAGGCATAATAAAGATTCAGTATCAGTTTTTCTTAAACAGCACCATAAATTGGAACATAAATGCCTTATTTTACAATCAAGTAGTGAGGGAAAAAGCTGGAGAAGAACAAATTTGTCACTTTATCAGCCTGTCTTTCACTAATCACAGCATCATTATGGTACTGCTTTCCCTAATCTTAAAAATGTCATTATTTATCTAATTATTCTATTTCATTACTATACAGAAAGTAATAAAATGCTTTCTGTAATACAAAATACAAAATTTGTTTCTAAAAAAATAATGATCTTTGGTAGTATTACCAGCTTGCGTATTATATAGTGTGGTTGTTTAAGCAGTCAGAGGTATAATTGAAAAAACCCAGCCATAGTCAATAAAAAGGCAGTTCTACCAACCTCATCAATAAGAGCTTATTACCACCTGGAATTTGAGCCTTGTGATTCAGTTGTTTGAAATTTCTGCACAGCAATTCACTAATAGGAACCAGCCTGCCAATGAACATTCATTTACAACACAGAATCGATAAGCTTTATTGTATGATTATTGTTTTCACTGAGAATTAGTTCCCCTCTTTTTTAACAGTATGGTTTCAAAATAATTAACATACATCTCAAAAGAAGCATGAAAAAGTTTAATTTGTCTCTCCAAGAAACAGCAGGGATGATTTTAAAAGAATCTCTAGGATACTCAGTATCACCACTGAAACTGAAATGCACGTGGTCAATTTTAGGGTTTTTCTACAGTTAAATTGAGATGCAGACACTATGAATAAACGGTAAAAGGCTGGAAAACATTTCCTGAGTCATCACAGAAACTGTTCACCTCATTATAGTTCATATGTTGCTGAAAGTATTTAAATATCCTTAAAAAACACCATCTAATCCCCAAGACCAGAAGAAAACCTGAGTTCCTGCATCTAGGTACATGTTCTAACCATTTTTCACCTCCAACGTGGATCAAGACCTGGAAAGACAAATGGCTTCCTTTCCCCCGCCGCCATTCCCATACCATCTGAATTAAAGTCCTAATGCTTTACTATAGACCCAGAGCTGGATTAGTGGGGTGACTGGTAACAAAGTTATACCTCAGTAGGTAAATCTGAATATCATCTCTGTGCCTCAGTTTTTCTTCTGGGAAATAGATGAATGAGATCTCTCCATCTTACAAAGACTTTGTGAAAATGCTTATTTACAAATCTGTTATATACTCTGGTGAAGTAATGCCACAGAGAAGATGAGAGATGTCAGAGAAATCTGCCTTCAAAACAAGACTTCAATAGTGTGTGTTACATAAAACATGAGAATGTATATTTAACAATGAGGAATACACCTATTGTTGGGTAGCTGCTCATTAAGAAGACACTCTGTGATGAGGAGACAGGGTTCCAACGGGGAAAAGAAATGACATATAAACATATGGTTAAAAACTGTACCATAAGATACAAGCACAGGAAGATAGATTTTTCCTATTTTTGAGCACTTGACTTCATAGCCTTAAAATGTTCACTTGTGCCTTCTGCATGAATATATGAATGTATTCGCAAACTCTATCAGTTATATTAAGGTATTGCGTAATCCACTACAAAACTGTCTGAAGGTACAAGGAAGGGGTGTGGGTGGGAAGGTTTAAACAGACAGATTAAAAATCCTTAATTTTTTTATTTTCTCTGCTCCTTTGTTTCTTGTTTAGGCTTTCTTCACAGAGATGTAACTTCTACCAGCAACATCCTTCACCTAGTAGCTCAGTTGCATCCTTTATTAAAACCATGAATACAAGCTCTATAAATATCTAGACAGATATTGCTTTCAGTGTCCAAGTGTTGAAGAAAAAGGATGGCAAAATCATGTTCATAAGTCAGTGCTGAAGGTTTCAGGTTCACAACAGGGACACTTTCGCCGAAGCGAGCAAAGGGAGCTGTAAATCATGTCTCTCTCCGCCATCCTGATCCCTTGCTCTGGATGATTGACTTAGTAAATTCATGTAGAGTTTCCTTGGGACACAGCAAATGCAATTCCCCTTAACAGCTTCACATAATCTGTGCTAAAAACGTTGCTATGCAGAGGCACTCTATCAGTAAAATCTTTTGTACCTTCCTTTAAACTGCTTTCCCAGTCTGTATTTTGGAGATTATATACAATGTGGACAAAGTTAGCCCCATTCAGTTTCCTCTTTGCAATCTTCATCCAAGTATACATAAAAATCACTGTATTTCTTCAGGTCAATTTTGGCTTAAATCTTTAAGTCACTGATTATGACTTTCCCCACCTACCTTAAACAAGGAGCAAAATCCAATCATACCATTTATATGTGAAATTAAATTTTAGTGGTAAAGGTTAGACAAAAGGTTGGCATTATATTTCATTACAGAACTTCCTATTTTCATTGCCTGGAGAGTCATTGGGATTCTCTTATCCCTATCTTATGTAAAAGAAGCTTTAAGTTTTCTTCTGCTAATGGAAATTAGCTTGTCTCAAGAGTAATGCTATTTTTTTTTTCATTTATTAGAGCATTTTGATCACATTACATATAATTTCACTGGTTTTGTATTAGACCCAATTTTCACAGGTTCATAACTAACAGAAAGCCTTTAAAATTTTGAAAGTTATATGATTCCATTTTTGTAAAGTAAAATGCACAAGGCACTAACACATCTCGTGCTGACAGTTTAACTCCTGCAATATCAGATGCAAATGAAATGAAATCTGTTCAGCAGCTGGCAGCAAATTTTGAACAATGCAGCCCTACTACCACAAGCTGCATTACACTGAAGTTCTCCATCATGAAGTGCGCATTACTAAGATATTATTTAAACTTGACTGATTAAAAGAATGCTGGAAGAATGTCTGCTTAAGATGTGCTTTGTAATCCTGTAAATGTTCTGAGAAGGAGCTTTGCTGTGTACAAAGATCTAATATAGAAAAAGGAAACTGTACTTCAGGAGGATTAGGTAGCTCAGGAGGCTTATCATAGTGGAAATAGGGGTCTTTTATCACTTAGTCACCTCTTAAATTCAGTCCTGTTCAGTAGTGACTGAAAATCATTGCTGCTTAGTGACATATGAAATGAGTTTGGGTTTTAGCCCAGATTGTAACTGGAAAGCATCCACATCATAAAAGGCAGAACCACAAATGTCTTTAATCTGCACGCTTATTGACAATTTTCCCAGATCTGACCTAAACAGTGAATGTGCTTCCAGAGCTTAACTACCGTCTTAGCTGAAGAAACCGTCTCTTCATGTAAGAGCAGGATGGCAGAACAGGGTAGGGAAATGCTGTTCTAGTCACAAAGTACCTGCACTGGCTGAATATCTTCTTTGCCAGAGATGTTGGCTGAACATCTTTCATGATAACAAAAACAGCTTAAAAATAAATCTTCCATACTTGAGACGTATACCAGTATAAATTCAGGAAAGCAAGGTTAAGGAGTGCCCTATTAGAATCAGTCATCACTTTCCAGATTTTTAGTTCCATCTTTCAAGTTTTCAGGCTCAGCTAAGTTTATGTTACATTCATAATAGCTAGATAAAACTATCTGATTATCTGCCACTTCTGATAATGTGGCATCATTCTGCTTTGCTTATCTGTTAAATTGACTTTGCACTGTTACAAATGACTACATCAGGTGAAAAACAATGATAAATTAGATTTATCTCTGTGTAAAAGACTTTTTTTTTCTGAAAAAAAAAAATAAGGATAGCTCATTTTTTTTTTCTCAAAGCAACAGGATTTTTTTTTCTTTTCCTTTTGTATTACTAACGTTTATGTTGATTTTTAGCATAATTCAGAATTCTCAGAAGATTTCTGGTATATTTTTAGATTGATCCTAATAGAGCAGGATCCTAAACAGAGGTTAAAAAATTATAAAATTATAAAACTATAAATTAAAATAAAGATCTAAGAATTCACAGTAACATCCACTAACAATTATATGTAAATGAAAAGGCACAGATTTCAGATGAAACTTACCAATACTATGCTGTTTCCCAGAAAGAGAATAGTTACTGCTCAATCCGGGAAACAACATTAAAAAAACCTCGCATCTAGGAATACAATTTCAGGGCAGAATAACTTGAAATGCATATTACAATTATATTTTACTTACTTTGTAATTAAAAATAATAAGTCCATTTTAAAAGCTCACAGGCTAGTATGTTTAAAATAACTATATTAAAATGAGAAAGAAAATGCTTTTACTAAGAAACTGAAGACAGATGAAAGGCTATTATGAAGGCATATAAAAATTGAGAAATTAGGGGAATGTAAAATGCTTCAGAATCTCAAACACTCCTTGGCTGTAACATTTAGACATTTCTTTTTGTTTTGTGAATGCTTTAGACTACGATACCTTTAATGAGAGCAAGAATTTTACTAAAAGTCTTGTGGGCATAGTTCAGTTTTCTGTCTCCTAAATATCTTACAATTTCCCAAAAGTAGCTTTCATTTTGTTTCTGAAAACATACTTTGCATTTAAGTAAAACAGTGGTACATCTATTACTAAAACAGAGAAAAAAGACACAAGGGTCACCAAAAATGGTTCATATTGAATTGGAATGGTTTCCACTTGGACCCTTGTTCACATCACTCCAGAGCTGAACAGAAGTTAAAAGTAGGGGAGGTGATGAATCTACATATATTATCTATTTAAACGTACACACATTCTTCAGATAAAAGGCATATAAGCATTTATTTTTTATCACCTCATATTTAGGCACTGTAGGACTTAAGAGCTACAGCATAATTCTGCTCATATGTATTGATATAATATATTTTACAACACTGAGAAATCTAATTACGGAACAAGTAAATTAGATGTTTCCACAAAGGTCTGGAGTTGAGTTGGCGGAACTTTTGCCCTTCCCTTCCTCCTTGAAAGTGCCATGTGAAGATACATGTTTACAAACAATTCTTTATCATGATAACAGCTGAATCAAAGAAAAACAGTGTGAAAAGTGGTCTGATTTTCAGTTAGTCATACCAGACTGTAAACTAGTTGTCATTTCTCAATGAAATATACTTTACTTCTGTCTTGCAGTATTTCATTACAGGCCACATATCGCCCCAGAGGGTTATGTAGCAGAGTATCACAAATGCTTGGACAAGTCATAAATGTTCCTTAGGTAAGGTTCAATTTATTCAGATATCTAAGATCTCAATTACATAAGCAGTTTTAGGCACAGTGCCCTCATCCAGCACAATGATCCAGATATTACAGTTAAGACTTCCACATCACTTATTGAGTCAAGGAAATATTACCAAATCTTGCACTACTGCTTTTACCTTCTGAGCCATTTACCTTGGGCTAAATCAATTACTGGTTTGAAGTTAACTAAGTCAGTGAAGATTTGTTGAGGATCAAGCTCAGTAATTTAAAAAAATCTGATCTGAAAATGATGAACAATTAGACTGGCTTGACTAGCCATCTGAAAAAAAAGGCAGGAAGCCTCCTAGCCAAAGGAGGAGGAGGAAAACCAGGAGTTCTAAATACTCATGGTCATGTATGCTACCAGATGAGTTCCAAGTGGTCACTACATTTGTCATCACTATTTTCTAACTGTGACAATAAATCAGAAAAAAAGCCCACGCACACCTATCAAGTGGAGCAATGGCATGGTCTCCTCTCTGTATTCACAGATTAAATACAGAAACCCTTCTGCATTTCATTTCAGTCAAAGAGATTCTGTGAGTCAGTGGAAAAGAAAATCAATGCAGTACTGAACTCTTTTTTAAACAGGAACTAAGATTACATACCAAAATTAAAAAAAAAAAAAAACTGGGACAAAAGACAGAAATTTAATACAATTCTATGTTATAGATCTCTGCACAAAGCAAAATATGGTCTTATTCTTAAGAAAAAGATCAACATTTAGATGTCATCTAAACGTTTCCTCAAAAAACTTGCTTCCTCATCTGCAGTTTGTTTCATTTTTTATTTATTTTTTAGGTGCCTGTTTTACATTTATACATTAAAATGGTTTCAAACAAAATATTTTTTCTGAAGATAGATACCAGTGGAAATTCAACTCCAAATTTCAGTAACACTCTGGCTATTGAAATGTAATGAGACTGTAAAATTTTCCTGAATTCATTTAACAGACTTAAGGGTTACAATTTCTCTTCTAGATTAAACAGCTTAATTTTTCTCATGTAACATTAAATGTAGCAAGAGAGCACTGTATTATTTAGTAAAGAAAACCTATTTAAGATACCATTAGCATCTTCAGAATTTGTCATCACTGTAGTATCACAGAATTATAGAATCATAGAATGGTTTGAGCTGGAAGGGACCTTTAAAGATCACCTAGTCCAATCCCCCCTGCCATGGGCAGGGACATCTTTCACTAAATCAGGTTGCTCAAAGCCCCGTTCAACTGACCTTGAACACTTTCAGTAATCGGGCATCTACAGCCTCTCTGAGTAACTTGTTCCAGTGTTTCACCATCCTCATTGTAAAAAAATGCTTCCTAATATCTAAGCCCTTTCAGTTTAAAAATGTTGCCTCTTGTCCTGTCACTGCAGCTTCTGATAAAAAGTCTCTCTCTGACTGTCTTATAAGCCCCTTTTAAGTACTGAAAGGCCACAATAAGGTCTCCTCGGAGCCTTCTCTTCTCCAGGCTGAACAAACCCAACTCTCTCAGCCTTTCTTCATGGGAGAGGTGCACCAGCCCTCTGACCATTTTCATCGTCCTCCTCTGCACCTGCTCTAACAGGTCTAAGTCTGTCTTGTGCTGAGGAACCCAGAACTGAATGTAATACCCAGGTAGGGTCTCACGAGAATGGAATAGAGGAGGAGTGTAGCATGAGAGTCTCTTGCTTCTGTTTGCTTCAGTGACAAGTTCCTTTGTTCCTCTAGACTGACTTTTAAAGGTCATATCTGATTTTGTTTCAAAATATGAATTAATTTTAGCAAATAGTTTTTTTCTTTTCTTCAGCATCTCAGAGGAACACGAAACGGTTGAGGTTGGAAGGGACCTCTAGAGCTTATCCTGTCCAACCCCCCTGCCCAAGCAGGGCTACCTGGAGCCCAGGACAATATCCAAGGTTTGAGACTCTCCCACCTCTCTGGACAAACTGTGCCAGTGCTTTGTCACCTTCACAGTAAAAAATGTATTTCCTTATATTCAAAGAAAACCTCCTGTGTCTCAGTTTGTGACCATTGCTTTTTGTTACTGGGAACCAATGAGAGCAGCCTGGCCTCATCCTCTTTGTACCCTCCCTTCAGGTATTTATACACACTAATACGATCTGCCTTCAGCCTTCTCGTCTCGAGGCAGAACAGAGCTCTACTCCCAGCTCTCTCAGTCTTTCCTCATAGGAGAGATACTCCAGTCCCTTAATTCACATAATGAAGATATCCAGACAAGGCCATCACTCTACAGTTTCCTAGCTTGTGCCAGACTACAATTTCTGAGACTTTTTACACTTAAACCATTCAGTTGTGATTGTTCCACAAAGGATTAAGAATTGATACGTAGTTTTGCCACTTTTAACAGAACAGTAAACATCCATTTGCAAAAGGGGTGTTGAATTAGTGTATTTCCACACAGATTGCAAGGCATGCAAGTCTACAGGGGGCTCCAAAACCCTCTGCAGTGATCTGTTTCAGATTAAATTAGTGTAGTGCAATTTACAGTAAAAACAATTTCTGAACATATCCATTTCTCTTCCTATAGTCAATAAGGAATGAAGGAATGAAGGCAAGGAAGAAGGGAGGAAGGAAGAAAAGGATAATATTGCATTCATTCATACATTCATCATTTATTTTTCCATTTTTAGACTGTAAGATTATTTCATCTGCTCTCATATGAATTATAATTAACAGTATTAATAAGGTCCTTAGCCTACACTGAAAGAAAATTAATATTATTAGCCAGAGAATAACTCTCTAAGGCATGTCACATGCAGTAACATTATAACTGTGAACATTTTAAACACTGAATTCTATTAAACACACATCAGTATGTAAAAGCAGTAGGCATACATAGTCCCAAAGCTTACTCAGAGACTTTGTATTTCATATTTTTGACATGGACTGTAATCATACTCTTCAGCATTGGTTTAACAAGTCACAAACATGAAACATTCCAAGAAGTATTTTATTCACTTGTCTTACAGGTTTTTCTCCTCCTAGCATGGAGATTGCTCTATAATTGAATTATTGCCAAATACGTAATTGATTCTCAATAAATAAACAAAGGAAAATGCAGAATTGCCTTTTAGAATTCTTAGTCTGAGTGGACTTCTCTGTCTTACTAGAAAGGCTGTTGCTTTTTCTCTTGCAAACGGCAGCCAAAGCCTTCTTTCTGATTACAGCTGATCTCTCAAATCAGGAATAATATTTCATTTGCATCTAATAGTCCAATATTGATATAACTTTTTCATCACTGGTAGCTGACAATCCTGACTTCTACTTCTACTTCTGACCTCTCTTCTACTCTTTCTTTTTTTAATCATTCACAAGGGTTTTCCACAATGCTTCCCACTCAGCAGATAACACATTTTAAGTTTCTTTTAGAACTGAGTTAAAGTTGGTGCTTCTTTTCCTATCAGATGCCAAACATTTCTGATGTTGTTCTATAATGCAGTTTTCCATACACTCATTTTTTCTTCCTATGCTTGCGTTGTCTTTAATTGGAAGTTTTTGCCGCATATTGTTATATCTGAGCTATTTTGTTCTTATTGCTTTTGCAAGTAACATGCATCTATGCATACATACTAATTTATTTCCAGTGAATGATAAAACCTTCCTTTGTGGAAAGCTTATCATTTTCACTTTTTCAGCTTTTCCAGGCAATTTTGTTTGACTTTTCTACTGTAACATCTTCAGAGGCATTCCAAGAAAATACTGGTTACTGACATAAGTAGTATAGTGAATAAATCTACTTTGTCTGACACAGTTGATGCATTAAGACTGGAATTTCCAGTGGAAGTTAATGGAAGCAAGTACTCCCTTCAACTGAAAAAAAAAGAAAAAAAAGCTATACTACTTCTTCAGATTCTTCTAAAAATGTCAGCCATAACTTCTTTTCATCATTCTAATAATGGAGGAGAAATTAACAGAGGAACTAAACATATTTTGTACCACCTGGAGTAAATATGCAATTTGTTAACAGAGGAGTCTTAGAAGACATAAGCAAAACCAAGTAACCAGATCCCCAGCTGAAAAAAAAATTTGATGCTTGTACACTAGTTTATGACCGATGAAGATCTGTTTCCTGATTGATTAAGCCAGGTCTGCTGCCCCTGAAGTTCCTGCAATGGATTGTAAAGGACAAGGGGGCCTACAGGAAAAATGGGGAGAGACTGTTCAGTAGGGCCTGTTGTGATAGGACGAGGGATAACGGTTTTAAAATAGAGGGAGGTAGATTTAGATTAGATATTAGGAAGAAATTTTTTACACTGAGGGTGGTGGAACACTGGAACAGGTTGCCCAGAGAGGTGGTGGATGCCCCATCCCTGGAAACGTTCAAGGCCAGGTTGGATGAGGCTCTGAGCAACCTGATCTGGTTGGAGATGTCCCTGCTCCTTGCAAGGGGCTTGGACTAGATGACCTTTGAAGGTCCCTTCCAAACCAAACCATTCTATGATTCTATGACAATACACAATACTCATGTATCTCCTCTCTGAGTTTGTTTGAAATTCCTATGTTATCATCACTAAATTTCTATCTCTGATTTCTCCCAAGCTTTTTTAATAATATGCCTCTGTCCTAAGAGCCTGTGGTCATTCTGGAAGACAGTAGTGGTTTTCAATCTGTTACTACCTTTGCATCGTTAAATAGCCTGAAACAGCAGCATGTCAGCTGCCTTGGTTTCCAACTTGCTGCTTAAACCTTGGAGCCACTCTCCTGAAGGAGGCAGCAAAATGTAACAGCAGCAACAAGTGATCGATTAGGCTAGAATAAAGATAGACAGTATGACCAGCTAATGCTCAGCATCTTACTGCAATACGAATGCGAACAGAAATGAAAACACATGCATACTTTTATGTAATGCAAGCACTTGATTGCCCAAATGCTGGTGGCCACTGAAAGAAGTGATAAAGATTCAGGGTGTAATACAACTGGAATGAAAGCGATTCTCTCTTTACAAAATCTGATTTACAAAACAGGGTTTTTTTTCTGTTATCTATCTCCTACATTGAAAACTCATCTTAAGTGTGTCACAGTTTTCCACAAGAGTTCTCCCCATTTTTTGCAAATATTGCATTAAATACGTTATAAATCTCTAAATGTACTGTGCTGCCTTTTGTCCTGTAGCTTCTGCAACTGCACTTCTTGATGCAAAATATGTAAAGATATATACGTGATGTTTAACTGCACATGCTTGCATAGTTTAAAAATACGTATGCACCAAAGCTGAGTATCTGTTTATAGCAACTTAATAAGGAAGCAACATTTTCTCGAAGAAAGCCAATTTGCAATCAGTTGTACTTAGAACAGAATCAACTTGGGGTATATGGGAAGAAGGAAGGTAAGCTCATCTTTAGCTCCTAATACTGTCATTCTCCAATGTGTTTATTTTCAAATATGAACTGTTAGTTGTTTTCACAGGTGATTATCTCTGGAACCAGAGAGTAACTCCAACACATCTAGAGATAAGGGAAGCCTGTTGAAAGATGTAACAATCAACTGCTCTCCAGCCTCAGAGAGAATGGAAGAGCTGAAAGGCAAATTGTTTCGTTTTGCCTGTTCTTCATGAACAGAAGTGGACCTCACCTGAGTGATTTCACTAATTCAGAGAACTTACTAAAATAATTAGTAAATTACATTTGCATACTTTCGCAAAACTGCATATTGTAGTCCCTTTACTTAAAAAAAATATTTTTATATCAAGAACATGTGGTCACTTTTTGAGTTAGTATACTGTTTTACAAGGATAACTTGCAGAGGCTAGATGGCACCCACGGGATTGGATTCAAATACTCTACTTCTACATTCAGCAGACGTGAAAGTAAGTCTTCCATTAATTTCCTCCATTGATGTTAGAAGCATATATAACATACCTACACTCCAGTCCATTTCCTCCACTGCATCCCCATATAAACCGTGCTTGCTCTTTCCTCTGAAATTTTCTGATGCATATAGGGCAGTATGGACATGAAGATAAGACAGGATAAGAAGAAATGGTGCTTCAGTGTTCCTGGAAAAAATCAAAACAAACAAAACCCCAAACCCTTAGTATATTTTGTAAGAAACTTTCTAGAAACAAATCTTCCTGGATAGTAGAAATCTTCCTAGATAGTAGAGCTCAAAAAAAAAAAAAAAAAAAACCCAAAACCCAACATCTCCCCCTCACAAAAAAAAAAAAAAAGGCGGTGGAAAAGTAATACTGTAACTGATTACAGCGTAATCCTGAACACACAGACACACACACACAAAATGCCATTCTTAACTGTATACTGAATTGAAAGCAAAAATAAACAACAAAATCTAATTAGTGTTTGCCATATATATTGAAATAGGGCTTCTTTAAAGCCAGGAACCTAGTGCTTTTTGGCTACAAGCACTTCTCTTAATTTTACAAGTAGATATTTAAAAGCCCAAATACAATTGCTATTCAAAAACATACCTTCAGAACTACATACATATGTGAAACATATTCCTCACAAGGTCATATGGAAGCTAATCAACTAGACTGTTATGAGGACCAGGGTCAAGCGTACCATAATATCAGTAACTACACTAAATCAAGTATACTGGTACTTTTTGTCCTTCTTTATCCTGGATTAAGGTATATGACCAAACCTTCTCTTGTCATTTAATGCTCTGTGTGTGTATGCATGTGATCAGTAGCCAACACTATAAGTATGTTGCACCAAAGAATAAGTAATCTCAAAGTACATAATAGTAAAAAGAAATATTTTTCCTCTCACAGTAATGAACAATCTCCATTGTCTTCAGTCAATTTCCTGAACTGATACAAAAGAAAGAGGGCAATAAATAGACTTTCGGTAAATTTTGCTGTCCATGTGATCTGTCAACACGATATTTAGGATCAGTTCCAGCAGGCTGTGAAAGCATAGCTCAAGTATGAACTTTTTCTTATGCTTTATTTACAGAACATTATTTAAAATTGTGTAGTACTAGCCAAGTTTACTGCTATACACTCTAACAGCATTTGTAGTACATTACATATATTGTAAATATCAGTTGAATCACAAAAGCACTACCCAGAAATCTTGTCCGGATATCACCTTAAAGCACATGGCTAATTATAGAGTATTTTTGTCTTTATTTACTGTATTTTCCCTCGCCAATCTGTAGTGAATAATACCTGTGACTCATGTCAACATTAAAGAGACACTATATATTTCCTCATGCAGCTGATTCATTCACCCTTTAAAGAAAGGAGGAACAAAACAGACAAGAACATACAAACTGTTTCTTTAAAATAAATAATAATAAAAAAACCAACTCACATTAGAACCTGAAAACAAAGTCTTTTAATGAAGGGGATTCGTATGATAACAATACTTTACTCTTAAGGAAAAATGACCAGGTTTAACCTGGTATATTTATGATCCATTTTTCCTCTCTCCTTGGTTGGACCTGTTTTTGCAAAAGTTGTATGGTTAATGCTTTTTTTTTTTTTTTTTTTTTACCAGCATAGGCAGCAGTACATAACAAAAAAACGGGAAGGTTTTATCCAGACTATTCACTTGATAAGTGTATTTCTGTCTGGGACTTTTTCTTCATAAAAAGATTTTCCTTTTTAAAAACAATGACAGAATAAATAGAACATTTTTCACAGGAAAAATGGAAATAAAATATTTGTGCATGTATCCTGTATTATCTTAGTATTATAAAGTACAGATTAAAAATATAAAGAAAAAGTACAATATTTTTCATAAAAGATATACTTTCCACGAAGTTGTGTTTGTTGCTATTCGAGAGGACATATACGTGAGAGCCTTTCAATACTGTAGCAACAAATAACATGAGACTTCTCAGTCAATTAAAAAGACGGAAAATGTCAGCATTTTGAGTAAAAGAAAAGATGTGTTTAATAGTAAGTTTAATATTTCATATGCATATTAATGCAACACTGATCTTTCATAAAAGAACATTTCTGCAAGGTTTTTGTTTTACAACCTGCATTTTTTAGTGCATGGGATTATCTTTGACATTTTCCACAAACACAGTTCACTGAATTGAGAGTAATACACAAGTTCTAGGGTAAAACACACGCACAAAAAATTACTTTATACTTATAATGGTGTACGCACCATTTACTTTTCTTGAAAACTGCCTTGTTCTAATGTCACAGAAATAGTGCAGACTTCTAAATGTATATCTACATTGCTAAAATTAAGTATTTAAAGCCTCTCCTATAAACATTATTTTCAAGACATAACAAGTCAGGTTTGTTTTGCTTGGTGGGTTTTTTTTGTTGTTTTTTTTTTTTAATGGAACTGACAAAATATCTAACTTTCATGAAGATTTGTCGAACCAATGATTGATATGGAAAGGCACTACATCATTCTCTTCTTGGCAACTCAAATTGACAGGTTCTGATTGACAGCTCGTTGTCAGGTGAAGTGTCTCATCTATTAATATCCTATAAAAGATCACAGGCAGCTATTTATCTCCTGCCAAAACTCTTTAAGGAGAACCATAACTGACTACTTTTACTGCAACCTTGAAAATGGAATGACAATATCAGCTAGTAGGTAGGAGAGAAATTTGACAATAACAGCTTAACTCCTGAAGCACTTCAGTAAACAGCTCCTTCAAATTGTATTGCCACTATCTTTTACACAGTTCAAACTCAGGGAACTTCACTTTCAAATGATCTGAGATTCACTTACTCAAACATAGTAAAAAAAAATTATCCTAATGTGAATCACATAGTCTTTTCAATTTCCTGAGTAGCCAAAGAGCCATATCTGACGTAAGACATTCTTTAATGCATGCTTAACTGATCTTGAAAACATCTAAAAGCATCATGTTGGTGACTATTCTGCATTGCATAGTACTAGATTCTCATTATTTAGTGTAAGGAGTCTTTACCTTACTCAAGGATTTAGTTCAGGCTTGAACTGTAAAACACAGCTTTAAATCATAGAATCATAGACTGGTTTGAGTTGGAAGGGACCTTAAAGGTCATCTAGTTCCAAGCCCCCAGCCCTGGGCAGGGACACCTTCCACTAGGTCAGGTTGCTCAAAGCCCCAACCAACCTGGCCTTGAACACTTCCAGGGATGGGGCATCCACAACTTCTCTGGAAAACCCATTCCAGTGCCTCACCAACCAGTGGATGAGAGAACTAGTTACAGCTAGTTTGACTTGACATAGGGGTCTTTTAAATTTTTTACTGCAATTCTGCTCTAAATACTTGCTGCACTGAAAACTCCTTGAGTACTTCTGTTTTCTTTTCTATGCATTGATGTCAATCTAAGACCACTGAAGCAGAGCATCAGGTGGGGCTCTGAATTTGTTGACTTGGACTTGTCAAATTAAACAGAGATATCAAGAGTGATTCTTCACTGGAAACAAGATGGAAACATGCCATGACAGGGATCCATTTTACTTTTTCACAATAAATTCTAAATTAACCTTTAATATGATGTACAAGTATGATCTTTTTGAACAACTTTTTTTTTTTTGCTACCTGTCAAATTATCTTCACATTCTGTCACAAAGTATGTTTTTTTTAACCCATTAGACCACTACATCCCCTATACCAGCGGAGGTTCTATGATTCACAGCACCTGGCTATGAAAACAGATATAGTTGGCTTTTCCTGAGCTGAGCAAACACTGTGCTATGTTAAAATTGGGTTAATAATTGTTTCTGTAATCCCCAAAGTCTTATAAATTACAGGTAATTCACCCATAAGACTGAAATAGCCTGCAAAGAACTATTTGAAATAGATACAGCAGTAAAATGTGTTACCTCTTATAAGAATAAGTACATATGGTTTAATAAAACTTATTGAATGAGAATGTAATTTTCCCATAGTCACAGTACACCAGAATCACAACTGAGATGAAAGAAAACAGAAATGTTGCAGTATATAATCTGAAGATATATTTTCAGCACAAATATGTAACAATGTGCTGATACAGGCAGATTCAAACCTAACTTTTCCTTTCCCATCACCTTCCTTATACTAAAATAATTCTTTTTATACAATGTCCCCTCAGTGGATAAGTTCCTTCAATGCTGACTCCCCATGGCTCCCTCATCTGCTTCCAGATCAGATCACCAATTAGACAGTGCTCTGTCTGACTGAACTGGTGGAAGCCACTTCATTAAGCCTTGTTCCTGCAGAAGGAAAAGGCAAACCTTGGCTTAGTTGTCTCAAAGCACGACTTTGTCCTACAAGCTGCATCTTGCTTTGTTCTGACTGCTAACAGTGATAAAATCCTTGTTATCGTGAATGAATTTATGAATGAATATTTGTCTTACTCTTTCAGCGGACACATACTAAAACACAAATCTCATATTTTCAAAATTTTTCAAAATCATAAGAGAACTCCAGACCACTTGAGGGTAATTTATCAAAACCAGAAAAAAGGTGTTGAAAATTGAATGAGAGAGGGATTAAAACATAAAATCATGGCAAATCTGACTCTTTCCAAAAGATATTAAAAGTAGGATTCGTTACTACTATATCTTCATTTATGAAATGATTCTTCCATGCAAGTAGCCAAGACACTTTTGACATCTCTAATTTCATACCTATTTCTTCATTTAAATGCTTACAGTACACAATTCATATATGTTTTTATTTCCTTTACACAGAACCTTTTCTCTCCCCTTCAAAACGTACATTCTTGTAAGCACGGAGAAAAAACCAGAAATTTCTCACGTACTGCAAATTATACTCATTACTAAATCCCTCTCCCCTGCAAATCTTTGGAGCCCAGTATACAGATATGCTGCTTTTTAGAAGTATTTGATTTAAAAAGCAATCTGTCACTCACTGCAGGACTAGTTAGGTCCTTAATAATTTTAAGTAACTTAAGTGGCTAAAATCTTTCATTTTCAGATGACCCTAAAGTATTTGAATAAATATTATAGCTCTTCTGTCCAAAAGGAACAAGCAGAAGGCTGCGAAAAAGGGATGAAGATCCAGTAGAGTTGTTATGGCTTATAATTTGCTACCTTTTTTAATATATGTGCACATATACGTCGTGTCTATAAAGATACACACACTCTTCTCCATAATCGGTGCTTTGCTGTAAATTCTAAGGAATCTTCTTGTAGAATTCATAGAAAGACTTGATTTCAGAATTCTAGCTCCAGTACAACACGTTAACTGCCTGATCTTAAGACCTAGTGATATATGCAAAACTTCTAAACCCCAGTCTGGTAAATTAGACAGAAATAAATTTGAACATGTGTTGTAACACTGTTTCAAGGACTGAAATAGAACAGATAAAAAGAAAATAAAAATATGTATTAACTGTCATCACAAAATTTTTAATATTATGGCTATGTAATCTATGACTGAAAAAATAATTCTGCATGAAAATTCTTCAATATCATCTTCACCATATGTTTGAATATAAACATGTTTGGATGCAAATACTGCTTTCCAGAAGTTAGATTTCATTGGGATTAAAAAAAAAAAAAACTGTGATCAGCTATCCAAAATTGTCAGAGATGTACTCTGTATCACGCAGTGGTACTTTTGTTTTGTTAATTTCTGATAAGTTAAAAACAAGTTTCTGGCATTTTCCAAATCCAGATTGTCTGTGCAGCTGGTCATTAATGGACATGCTGAAGACACGAGTGACAACCACATTGAACTTGACACAAAATAATTAGCATCTCTTTGACTTTCAAATACACTGTAAAGCCTAGAAAGTGTTCTTACAGGGTTACAATATGTACACACACTCACTTTTGAGAAAAAGTAATTAAAATTAACATACACTGAGCTGACCTACCCATTTACAATTATGGTGAGCAACTAAATTAGTATTTGTTTTCATGCACTGGATCTGACATTTTAAATTGTATATTGTATATATTCTTCTCCAGTGCCACTTCTGAACATTGAATATTGTATTTGCTCTCTTTCAATCTACCTAGGAACAAACGAAAAACCATAATATACACATCCTAAACTAAGGATGAACAAACACAATATCACCTCTGTAAAGAACAGACCAAAGCAAGTGTAACAGCACCTAGCTATATACTATGAAGAAATTATAAGAAGACTTTAAAAATAAAAAATGTAATTATTATATACATGGTAAGAAGTCATAAAGCTGACAATATGACTGAGAAGTAGCTAGAAAAGAGAATAATGTCAGGAAATCCATTGCCTGAACTCTGAAGAACTTACAAAGGTAATATAGGTAATAGGTACTATAAACTTAGATAGATAAAACATTTTTCTTGTAATTGTTATATGCATATAACTACATATACATCCACATATATTATATATAAATATAGCATAAAGGGCTATACAGAAAGTAGCAGTGCTGTTGAAGATTGGGGCTTCATTATATACTTACTGTAAAGATAATTAACCAATTAAAACATATATGATAGCTGATGATTTTTAGTTTGATGACAAAATGTATTCAGCATCACTTAAGGCCAATTACTCTGAATTCTTCAAATTCAGGATTGTTTCAACTCTGGTATACTTGTGCATGGGGATTAATGGTGTACAGGACTGAGCTTGCTGCTTATTGTATTATTTAGACAAAAGAAGCCTGTATGACAAATCAAGTGTTGAGTCAAATGTGCGGCTAAAGGAGGGTTGAAAGATTGTTTGCTGAAAGAAGTGCAATGAAAAGAATGCTGTGGAGTAACTGTGGCTTCCAAAAACCTGGTGGCCATTCACTTCTGAGTGCAAGATGTCTGATTGCTACTGCAACTTGGCTGTCGCTTGACGGCCGTTCCCTCACAAATGACCAAAGTCATTAGACTAGTCATAAAAGTAACGGTTTATTGGTGCACCGGAGTTGACAGACATGAACTACATAATGTCAGAACCAGTGTGTCAAAACAAATATCGATTTTGTTGCTCACACTAATATATGGGACAGACTAGTTCAGTGAATATTAATCTAATTACTCCTACCCCCAGGAGCAAGTTTTATGGTCATATACTTCGCTGTGAATTCACTACAGGGCACAGTTAAGATTGCTCCAATGCCCTGATTGCTTCTCAATACCTTAATGTGCTTTCATATTCTTTAACATTGACCTCAAATTATCTAGGTTATAGTTCTTACTATAATTGCAGCATTCCTCTAATGAAGTTTACTGTAAACTACAAATATGTTCTATTAACCTTGACTTCAATTTAACATCACTTTTGTCTGGAAACTACATTTAGAACTGGGATCAAGTGCCCAGATGATGTAAAGCTGCTTACCTCCAGCTGAGTCAACAAAGCTTTGCTGACTTAGATGATACACTGTTTTGCACTAAGCTACACAATAACACTGTGCACGTTATGAATATTAATAAAGTTTAAAGAGTTTCTAGTTTTCTAGCATTGATTTCCAATCTCCACCTCATCTGTTTTGGGGCTACCATTTTACTATCATTGCATTGAAATCCATGACACATTCAGAAATATCCAAAACATCATTAGAGGCACATTACATACTTGTAAATCATGGAAGATCTGCAACAGAGAGTTAATGTACTCAAGAGTCTTTTAAAATCTCCAAACACTTGGTCACAAAGAAATAACCTCTAAACAATTTTCAAAGAAGGGTATGCGTGTGTGTTTTAGTTTGTAGTGAACAAACAGCTTCACTGTTAAATTAATTAGAATCTAGATGAGAAGGCATCTTTATACCTATCACCTTTGCCAAGAAAAAATGAACATGTTTTAGTTTATTTATAAATAGTCACGAGAATGTTGACTGTTGGGAAGACTTACTCACTTAAACAAATTTGATACAGAACCATTTTATTTTGGCATGATGAGTAGAAATGGCCACATCAAATATTTATAATGATAGAAAAATTGCAGTACGAGATTAAGATTTTAGATAAACATCTTTTTTTGCTAATAGTCTTGATAACTACTGCATGCAGACATCCATTCTAGAAAATTTAGCCTCTGATTCTTTGGTATAAGTTTTCATTCAGCAATGTTCACTCAGCAATATACTCACAGTAACTACCTGGTACATTTCAGAATAGTAATTAAGGGACTTCTTTGTCTTAAAACATGTTTTTACTTTTGATTAACTGCTTTTAGAAATCCTGCAACTTGTTTCAAAAGTGACTGAGAAATATATTTTGGCATACTTTTCAATAAGCTAAATGGATGAAATATTTTTCCTTTCAATTTATACTTCAGAACATACAAATGTATACTTTTATGATTTGATCCCATTAAAGGCCCTGTCGTGACAATTACGCCAAAGTAGCTAACTTAGCAAAAATGAAGAATGACTTAGGATGATTTTGTACATAAAATATTCAGGTGATTCAATGTGATGGCTATTAAAAAATCATAGTTTTCAGAAAACATTTATTTCCTAAGTTCTGTAAATCAAGTCTTTTCAAAATGAATCTGGCATAAAAGTTGAGGCACCTAAAATGACAGTCTCTTAAAAAAGTGGCTGTATGAATGCCATTTAATGGATGCATCAAATTAATGGTGATGAAAAGTTTCCCATTCCAGAACAGTCATGGATTAGGACTCTGCATTGTGCTTTCACATAATTAAGTCACACTACAAAAGATTTTTCATATTTCAAGTTCCATTAAATTTTCAAGCATGAAAGTGCTAACAAAGTTATACATTTTTTGAAAAATAAAATCTGAAGTATGTAAATACAAATAGTTTTTAATTTTTATAGAGAAAGTTATAACATATCTGAAAGAAAATAAGTCACTTTCACTAAAAAGATTAACTTCAGTCAGTCATCTTTTAAAGGAAAAAAATTACAATAACATACAATGACATATTCCATGTGCCCACCAGTTCATATTTTTTTCCTACTTTTTCAGAAGCATTGTCATTGGGAAATGCCAGTATTAATTTATAAGACAGTTATAAACCTACCTCCCTATAAACTGCATGGCTTCCTTTGTCAGCCTCTGAGTAAGGTTCTCATAGGATAGTGGTTGCTGGACAATCTGATGGTCCCTCATTAAGAAGCAGTTCAAGTGTCGAAAATGATAAAAGAAAAAAATCAAAACCGCAAGTGAAATAGCGGTTATTAACAAGCAGTAACCCAATGCTTGGAAAGGTACTTTGAGGAGGCCAACGTACTGCACTATTGCCAACGAGACCAGGGTGATTCCAGCAATTTGGATTGGGATAACAAGGGATTTTTGAACCCCTTTAAAAAATACACTGCCTTGGCCAGGTTTGCAGTCTCTAAAATTGGTCACGGTAAGCCCATAAAAATAATCAAATCCATGACTGAGGGGGTGGTGACAGAAGTCATTACTGCTTTCACAGTTCATCCCAAGATGCCACTTTCCTACAAAGAGAGAAAGACAGGGAGTATTTTTGTAGGTAAATCATCAAACTTATAATGTGCACTATTCCAAACATGAAACTGTCACTATCTGACTGATATCCTCCTCATCCCTAGCATTTATTGTGTGGATCCCTGTTTTCTATCTAATCTTTCTTTATGCCTTCATCAACGACTTTGTTTCATGTCTGCCTCTTTGTTTTACTTAGAAATAGTTTAGCACAGCTCCTGATGGAGACCATTAAATTATGAGTGGGCTAGCAGGTCACTGAGGAGCAACAGAGCCCTGACAGTTAACTTTGAAAATGAAGCCTTTGTGCACATGTAGTTAAGTAGCCATAAGAAAGTATTATTTTGGAGCAGTTACTGCTTTCTTAGAAAAAGCCAATATGGAGTTACGAAATAAATTTTCTAAAATTTTTCTAGCAAATCATTTACATTTAACTAGTTTAACAAAAAAAAAACAAGAAAAGAGTAACAAACAGGAAATAAATCAAGAATAGTGAATTTATCAAGCATTTATTATTTCAATGATTGCAAAATCTCTGAAATTGCCAATCTCCCTATCTATATATGTATCTGCGTATATATATATATATAAAATGAGGGAGAATACATTTTATTTTTCTCTATTTTATATATAGAAAAATAATTTTTAAACCCCAACCTTAACAAAAAAATTGCCACCAAACACTCTCACTCTCAGCATTTTGTCTCACTAGGAAATCATTCTAATTCTGCAATAATGTTGGACACTGACTGACACAACAAAAAAAATTAGTCTGATTTGCATTATAGTATCATAATCTATGTTCGTGCTGATTACAGTAAGTATCTAGATAATTCATTCTGTGACTCAGGTACAATCCCTTACCATATGTTTATGCATTGCTTAGTACAAGAGACTTAACTGTTTTGGAGGTCTCATTTAAATTCAAATATACAATTTCAAAAAATTCAAATTCAGTTAAGCCTAAACTTGACATAAATTATGGCTAGAGCTATGCTCTTTGGTCTCAGTAAAGAAATGTGTTGAATATTTGACAAAATATGTCACCCTTGACAAAACAGATGACAATATACATTGCTGGATCAAATTATATTTATTTTTTATGAATCAAATACCTAAAAATGATCAGCATAATTCAGGAGTTGTGATCTTAAAAGAAATAAACAAAAAAACCTGCAAGCCCAGTAAGTACTCAACCCCATAACCTAGCCCAAAGAAATTGTAAATATTTTGTTCTAGAGACTCCAGGAGAATCATAGAATCATAGAATGGTTTGGTTTGGAAGGGACCTTCAAAGGTCATCTAGTCCAACACCCCTGCAAGGAGCAGCGACATCCCCGACTAGATCAGGTTGCTCAGAGCCTCATCCAGCCTGGCCTTGAATGTTCCCAGGGATGGGGCTTCCACCACCTCTCTGGGCAACCTGTTCCAGTGTTCTACAACTCGCATTGTAAAAAATTTTTTCCTAATTTCCAATCTAAATCTACGTCCCTCTATTTTAAAACCATTACTCCTTGTCCTAGCGCAACAGGCCCTACTGAACAGCCTCTCCCCATCTTTCGTGTAGGCCCCCTTTACATACTGGAAGACCGCTATCAGGTCTCCCCGGAGCCTCCTCTTCTCCAGGCTGAACAGCCCCAACTCTCTCAGCCTGTCCTCATAAGAGAGGTGCTCCAGCCCTTTTATCATCTTTGTGGCCCTCCTCTGGACCTTCTCCAACTGGTCCATGTCCTTCTTGTGTTGGAGGCTCCAGAACTGGACGCAGTACTCCAGGTGGGGTCTCACCAGGGCAGAGTAGAGGGGGAGAATCACCTTCCTCAACCTGCTGGCCACGCTCCTCTTGATGCAGCCCAGGATGTGGTTGGCCTTCTGGGCCGCAAGGGCGCATTGCTGGCTCATGTTGAGCTTCTCATCCACCAGCACTCCCAAGTCCTTCTCCTCAGGGATGCTCTCAATCCATTCCCCGCCCAGCCTGTATTTGTGCCTGGGATTGCCAGGACCCAGGTGCAGGACCTTGCACTTGGCCTGGTTAAACTTCATGAGGTTTGCACGGGCCCACCTCTCCAGCCTGTCAAGGTCCCTCAGGATGGCATCCCTCCCTTCCAGTGTGCCGACGGCACCACACAACTTGGTGTCATCGGCGAACTTGCTGAGGGTGCACTCTATCCCACTGTCCATGTCACCGACAAAGATGTTGAACAGGGCCGGGCCCAGCACGGACCCCTGAGGGACGCCACTCGTGACCAGTCTCCACATGGACATTGAGCCGTTGACCACCACACTCTGAGTGCGGCCATCCAGCCAACTCCTTATCCACCGAGTGCTCTGTCCATCAAACCCATGTCTCTCTAGTTTAGAGAGAAGGATGTCATGCGGGACAGTGTCAAAAGCCTTGCACAAGTCCAGGTAGATGATGTCTGTTAGTCGTCCCTTGTCCACCGATGCCGTCACCCCCTCATAGAAGGCCACCAAATTGGTCAGGCACGATCTGCCCTTGGTGAAGCCATGTTGGCTGTCACCAACCACCTCTTTGCTCTCCATGTGCCTTAGCATGGTTTCCAGGAGAATCTGCTCCATGACCTTGCCAGTCTTGTCAATCACTACTGTGATGTGTCCAAATATTAAAACATCTGGATGTTTTCATTCTGGATGACAAATACAAGTCTATTTATCTGCTAGTATTTTAAAATTTGGAGATAAACCACATAGGGCGATTTTAAACTTATCTGGATGCTAGACAGCACACTAGATAACAGTAGTGAGGAAAAGTTGACCTTTACTCAACTGTAACTGAGTATAGCAGTAGTCAAAATAATACCCATGTACTTTCAGTGGAATTTTTGCATTATGAACAGCTGTTTCCTATAAACCAACAACATTTCTTGCTACTCTTTAGGATCCTTAACTGGTGAAATATTACATATTCAATGCCTTTTTTAAGAAAACTCGGTTTTGTTGCAGATCTTCTGACTGTGTCTCTTCCTGCCAGACCTATTGGATGTCACCTTCTTTATTGCCATCGGGAAAAACAATGAGGTAAAAAGTGTACACATGAAGTAGATTTATATCTAAAATATATTTAGAGATGTATCAAGCAGGAGGAAATAAAAAAAAAAATTAAAAGAAAGGAAAATGCATTTAGGGAAGAAAAAAATGTCCTGAGAGTGTAAAGGAGAGAGAAATTGGAAAAAAAAAAATAAAAAAAAAAGATGTGACAGTACAGGCTTAAGGAACTGAAAGGTTTCAAATTACCCTTATGCCAATCCATCACTGATGCAGGATTTGCCAATTAATTGTTTGGGAACTCCTGAGTTAGACTGAACCAAGCAAAGACTCCCTATATCTAGATGAGTATGATGTGGTAAGAATACCAGCAGAGGCAGAAAATGGGCTGGTTGGGAATCAGAGTCTGCTTATCCAGTCTTCAAATCTACATAATTTTTCTTTCTGTCATTTACATATGCTTTATCCTTAATTTTAATGCACTTATTGATTTCTGGAAGCCTTCATTATACTCTAAGGATATGGTAATATTACATCTCATGGTTTCATAGCTATCATTCAGGCCACTTGGAAGAACTATTCATCAAGCATCATGGAGACAATTTCTGGAGATCTAAATGGTAAGCTGTCATGTTGCAGTGAAAATAGTTAAAAAAAGAACGTTAACTAGGTCAGCCCAAGAAAATGAGTTGTATTACAGTGCTTGTTACAAATAGAAAAATTTTTTTTTTTGCAGTCTTCAATTGCATATGGAGCAATAGGAATTAACTCCATGATGAACATGACAAATTATGAATGCCTTTTTTGCAAGATGGTTCAAATATATCTGTGCTAAATATACTTCTGCTAAGATTTTCTAGGTTTCTGTTTTCAATCTGTGAGGATATAATGGTATTTTATGCTCTCTAAGACTGGGGTATAGCTAAGTAGGAGTTTTAGTTAGGAATATTGACATTGGTTGTCTACGTAACAGGTATTTTTTGAACAGTGATGTGAATTGCTAGCCTTGCTAAACAGACTAATTTTTTAAACAAAAATTACTCCCAGAATTATAAGCTTTTGTTACATTTAAAAATCAAATTGGGTGCATCTATCATTTAAGTTAATGTAGTAACATTCTGTTATGATGTTCTCTAAACAACTACTTCCTGGCTATTCCAGTGCAGAAATACATTATGCAATATAAGTTGTATTTCACAAGAATCTAAACACTGTGGACTAAGTTAGTGGTAAAACCAAGAAAAAAACCCCCAAAATTATTTAAATGTTATACCTTTATGATATTCAGCCCAATTCTGTTTAATATTAATCTAGTGGGATTCCTTTAACTCACCACTGAATGCTGCAGTTAGTTGTCTACTTCATAGTTCATAGTGAGAGAGAAACACATTTTTACATTAGACATCTACCACAGGACTAGACAAATTACCTAGAAATGCCCATTTCTGTCTGATCACTAAGAAGAGAATCCAGATGGTCTACTACTACCCAGGTACTACATTACTTACGTTATGGATATTTGAAAACTGGTGAAATGAATCCCACCACTGTGTTGACTTGTACCCTGCGATCGATCCCTCATCGTCTCTCTGTTGTAATCAAACTCCTATTTATACTGAAAATCTTCCAAGAGCTGGACTAATTTTCAATTTGTTCATTACATTTCTTCAGTACCTTGCACAACGAGACTATAACTGCACAAGTGAGTTAGACATACTTACCTGATGAGTGCTTCACTTATGCTTGGGGATGTGCTTAGCTTTGTACCAGAAAAATAAACTCATTATGCTGTGAGGGAAATAAGCTTTATGTAGATCCTTAAAAATCTATATGGAAAGCTAATGTTCTTTTGATTGAAATGAATGAACAATAATGCTGTGCATGTATGCAATTTTACCTATTAGAGCTGTTGCATAACCTCTCTGCTTCAGGAGTTTGGAAAAAGTTATTTCTTCAGAAGGAAGTCCTCCAGAAGAGGCAGAAAATAAGAAAACACCAACTCGTGAGAAGGAAGCCATTCCTAAATAAAATGAAAATGAATGAGATTCAGAGAATATACAGAACAATTTCTATTCTTTCTTTCTGCATGCACTTTTTTTGCTTTAGGAGGTATCAGTGAAATGACATATTACCACCAGATGCTAGATGTTGCAAGTGAGAGATACAATCACCCATTTAGCTGAGTGAGGTCTTTTTTATATTGACACCAGAAATTGAGAAGTGGAGAAAAAATTCTCTGCTTAAATCAATGGTGCCAGCCATCACAAAAACAGCTGCAGCCCCTTCCGTAGATGTTCTAAGGTATAATATAGCTGAAAAAAGTTGAGCTTGCATAATTTATTTTTCTTGTACATGGGGAAGAAATGGAGCTGAGTTGAAGTTGGGTAGTCTTGCAGCTGGGCATGCAAGTATGATGAAGTAAAAAATGAGAGAGTCTGATTCTGGAAACAGCATGCCTAGAGCACTCAGCTTTGATGGGAGACAATCAGTGTTCCAATGGCATGGAGACACATGATTTAATGCACACAGAGCACATTAAAACAGTATCAGGTATCAGCTAACAAGACAACATCTAAATAAGGCACAGTAATTTCTATATATTGAGAGTCTGAGGAACACGAGCTTATAAACTGCTCTCAGAATGAGGAACTTGAGAGCTCAGGTTCATGAAAATTAGATTACTAGGCTTCCAGATGAGAGCTGGCTCTGAGTATAGACAGGGAGAACATAAAATATCTATGCAAATCTGTGCAGATGTATCTCCAGGAAGTCTGAATTATGCAAGTGGATGACTGCAGTGCCAAAGTTATATGACTAATGTAGACAACCAGAATCTTCCCTCAGGTATCCCTTGTGGTTAGATGAGAAAAAGACTTGTTAGACTGGTTTATTAAAGAAAGCTCAATCTACCCTTCAGATGTTGACTTCAGTTTTTCACCCCAGATAGCTTTATTGACCAACAGTTTAGCTAGCTGTAGTCATTTACACATCTCTATAATTTATTTACTATTATTTATTTATATTTATTTTCATGAACTTCAATCTCTTGTACCATAATCAAAGCACAGAACCATGATTTTATTTTTTTCACCATTACCTTTCTCTGAATGTATGTCTCACCAAATACTGCAGTTTGGAATATTTTTTCTCAGTTTTATTAGCAGGAGTTTTAAATTTCTAACTTTTTTTTTCACATTGTAATTCTAGTATCTTCTATAATAATCCTTTAGTGGTTCTTCACTGATGTTTGGAAGTAGATCACATTTAGCAATTTCATAATTTAATTAAGAGAAAGTTCAATTTTTGCACCTACATGGAAATGATTAGGTCTGACTGAGAGCAGATCAGTTAAGAAAAAAATCAGTTCAAATGCTAATTTTTCAGAAATAAGAACAAGGATCGTAATGGAAAGTGACCTGTGACTTTACCTACAGTAAATATTAATAGCAATATAGCTGTAACAGGTATGTAAAATTTTCCTTTGCAGTAATGGAAAACTTAGCAAGTTATATTAGCTGGCACTTTTGCAGAAACTTGTTACTTGATTTGAATGTGCAAGAACGTATCAAGTAGGCTCCAGAGTCTTGCTTTGCTTTCACTTCCAGAAGCAAGGACAGGATGTTTTATCACTAATGAACAAGTGATCTGATTAATGTATAATGATCCTTGCTAAAAATGAAGTTAAGGGAATGTTAAAGTTGCATAGCTAAGCGCTGAGGGGCTTAGTCCCAGTGCACTAAAATAAACAGACTGCATCTTTACTGACTCAAACGAGCTTTGGATCAGGGACTTTAAAAGTAAGAGAAGTTATCAAATGCATGAATTCATGGGATACTTAACACTGTGTATGGGTAGATACGGAACAAAAATGCTTAGAAAGAAGGGAGAAATTTTTGCTTTTCTTTTCCCAGATTTAAGGGTTGCTGGAACACCTTAATGAACTGTACTTCCCCCCCTCCCCCTTGATAAAAATAACAACTCATCTAAACCAAAAGGTTTTGTAGAAACAGGAATGTCTGAGCAGAAGGGTTTACACTGGATTCTTCCATGGTATCTTTCTAGATACATCTCTGTGATGTTCAACACTCACGCTGCCCACCAACATCCTGGAAGTAGCCTGAATACAACTGGTGAGGCAGTGAAAGAGCCCATGGTCATTTGGGCAGTGAAGGAAGTCTATGGAATTTGGCTCCACCTTCCATTAAATAACCATAATCAGATTTTAACCTCAGTATTTAAAAAAAAAGCAATAAAAAAAGCTTTATTTTTTGCATTAAGGCTTCTAAGTGTGAGAATTTCCCATAAATATGGAAGATTTCAAAAGCTGACCAACTATGCTGAGTCACTGAAATTAGTACCTAACCTGGTAATGATAAAGATATCAAGAAAGGCCAGAGAAAAGAAAGCATACAGTTTACTGAAAACAAAATATGATATTTATATATAAACAAAGTAATGAGATTTTACCTGATCTGATAGGATATCGCCCTGTCAGGAAAGCTGCCCTGCTTGGAGTACAAAGTGGGGATGCTGCTATATGCTGAGTAAGTGTCACTCCTTCCTCTGCTAGCCTGCCAATATTAGGGGTTCTAAAAAATATAAGCAGGAGGAAAAATAAATGAATAACAAAGATGATTATTTGGAAATGGGCTTGGTGAGATCAAGGCATTTGAGGCAAACACTATCAGGAAAATCAAGTTAAGACTGCAAGAATGTTTTTATATGCAGATTATCAAAGACGTGCTGGTGTTGCAATTCTATATACTATTATGTCAAATATTTTTAGATTAGGTGTCAACACTGAACTGAGATACTGTGGCATTGAGACAAAAATCTTTTTCCCCACTTACGTCTACTCTTCATGGCTGTGCTCTTCACTGCCAGAACTGTAACTCGCCTACTTGCAGGGGCTCCCTGCTTCAGTAATGGAGAGAGGAGAGACTGGAGAAAGGTTGTGCTTCCTCACCCCCTACTCTTTCCCCAGCAAAAGTTCTTTAAGGTAGGAGTAATAGCGTGTGGTGGTATCAAATATCAGAAGAGATTCAAATGGTTACGACTCTGAGTTAGGCTCTATATTAATGATGTTTACATGTCTGACATGACTATATCTACAATATTAGATCCAGGAGCACCTCCAATTTTCTATATCTGCATGGGAAACTTGTCTGTGACCCGGCTTATCATGCAGACGAAAATTGGTTCCTGCCGGAAGAAATCCTGTGGCCTTGGTTCTGCAAACAGAAACTAGAAATGCAGACTGGCCAGGAGCTGCAGTAGATTAATGACCACGACCTCAAGGCACAGTAGTCCTCCCACCATCTAGGTCTGAATAGTCAGAAACATTAATTAACTTTCCACAGACTACTTTGCTGTCTCTAACATCACCTACTGATAACAAACAGTATGGTGAAATGTTTTCATACTCCAAAGATCTAATTCTTAATTGTCACATCAGAGAACACAGTTCCTGGAGCAGTTCCAGTCCGTGGAAGCAGAGTGATCCAAGCATCAGTGTTGTGTATACTTTTTTATTGCGCATGCATTTTTGTTGCATTTGAGTTACGGGGAGCTTTACTTCCAACAAACTTCAGCAGGAACAAGAGTATTTAACATTTGACAGGACAGTGCTTTTAGTCTGAATATTTTATTTAACTTGATCAAAGACTTTACACTGCTGAAACACAATGACTAGGTACAATTTGTGCTGTTCACACGACCATCATACCTAAGCTGGTAATAAGGATCATACTGGGGAACACTGACAAACTACTCAGGTACATTAACATTTGTTTTAATGAATTTATTGAGTACAGCATAAAAGAAATGAAGGAAAACTTTCCAATTTGTAAGTGACAAGCTTATCGCAAATCATGAGTGCCTCAAAATATGCATAATACATAGTTGTACTTGCATCGTATATTTCAAAATAAAATTGTTGATTATACCTCGCTTCTCTAGGCTCATTCTTATTTCGTTGGTTGCTTAATTCTCTATGATGCAACCTTTCAGCAGGATAAATACATTAGAGAAGTATTTTTTTTTTCTTATTAAGAAAAGAAAACAAAGAATGAATGTTCTATTCTCTGGAAAGGTTATTAGCCCTGGCTACTTATAAAGAAATCAACCAAATCTCTGCATGTTTGGGGGTTTTTAACCTTACAAATATAAAAATCTAAAATATAAAGAACTAAATATAAAAAATAACTACATAAAAAAGAAAGAAAAAAAAGCTATGACTCCCCCAAATGTATCATCATACCTTAAGGTTCTGTTCCCATAACATCCCAGGTCTCCAATACCAAGATCATCAGCCATGAGTAAAATGACATTGGGATTTGCAACATGGTGAGTATTGACACTGTTTATGGCACACTGACAAATTATTAGGAATAAAAGGAGGCTCATCTTCTTCCTGGTGTGTAAGAACAAGGGAAAAACATAACAGATAAAGATCTTTTTTTAAAAAAAAATTGACTGTTTATTTAATTTAGATCTATTTTTGCCCTGGATTATATAGTAGAAGACAGCAAGAAAACTAGATTATATATTTTCATTTGTATTTTTTTTCTCAAGAGGTTTTTTTTTTTTACATTGTTTTCTCTGTCATATTTTTAAAAAAATAAAAGTGCATCTTTTAGTATATAGCTAGTCTTTCCTTCCACACTTTTACATAGACAAAGACTTTAAATAACAAAGAACTAGTGAAAAGCTCAGTGACAATACTTTTGCATACATAGATGCACTACACAGCAGTAAACCATGACAGCAAATAAGGCTTTTTTTCTTTTCTTTAGGTATAAATGCAATTTGAACAGATTTCAGAAACTGAAATAATTTAGAATCAAAATTTCCAAGGTTCATTGCAGAAAAAAAAGTTAATCAATTCTGCTATTGAATTAAATGACTGATTTTCTCCTTCAGCAAGGAAAAAAAAAAATGCTGCTCCAGTTTCTCAAAAGGGGATGAAGAGATGTACTGTCAAATTATTGAAGGGCATATTTAAGCAAAAACTTTTCACAAACATGTTAAATATCAGGGCTTACAGCAAAATTATGTAAAAATATTTGATATCAGTGTTCTATAAAAAATGCTTATGCTAAATCCAACTTATATCAGGAAGAAGAATGCATTCTACACAATGCTACCTACCATTATATGGTTTTATGACAGAAGCACATTCTATTTGCAGCTGCGCATGCTATGAATGCTATTTTACCTACACAAGGATTTGTCATGTCTCTGTTTTAAACTGAATTGACTATGCTCTCTTTGAAATTTAGTGCCTCTAGGCTGTGATGGACTGCGCCAGGCATACATATCAAAAAAGACCAGAGATTCTCTCTCTTTTGCCCCAAGTAATACTCTCATCTTTTCTGGATGCAGGTAGCCTTTTTCAAATGCAGATGAGGCATGAGTCACACCTGTACTCTGGATTATGCTGGGACAAGAAGGAAAGCAGATGAAACCAAGACCGAGGTAGAAATTTGAAAGTGACAGAGCAGGAAAAGGAACTAGAAACAAGAATTTCCAGAGAGAATGGGGACAGTACGTCAAGAAAGAAAAAAAACTTGTAAATCAGTGAGTTATAGTAGATAAAAGTAACTGGAGTGAAGATAAAGAAGTCAGAACTGGAAGAGCTGGTACAAAGAGACTAGACATCAAGAGAGACAGATTCATAAATCAGTGAGGTGTGGTGGGTAAAAGTATCTCTAGACAAGATGAAGTAGTCCAAATTGGAAGAGCTTGCACTGACTTGAATAAAAAGCAAGAAGGGAAGCTTGAGATCCAGCTGGAATGAGAACTACAGGCTGAAATGAGGAGAACTGGTTGAGGGTTTAAGAAACCGGAAGGGGCAGTATGACAGTGGATAGGAAAACAAATTGAGGGAAAGAGGTGAGAAAACTGGGAGTGTCTGGAATGAAAGAACTGAGGAGTTATGATTTAAGAAGATAAAGGAACTGATTGGAAAGAAGAGCCTGTGCTGGTAAGACTGACACGAGTGAGAAGAGATCAGGATAGTGGGGATCAATCAAGACAAGCTATTCCCAACCTTCACTCTTGCCATTCTGTCAGAAAGTACAGGTGCAAAGAGAATTTTAACTCTTTTAGCGCTTATTCACATACAGAGAAAAGACTAATAAGTATATAAGCTGATTTTTTACTGCTTAATGTACACTTTATAACCCATTGACCTTACTTTGATGACAACAGTTCTGGTTTAGACTTCAGATGACAACACCTAAAGATCCCAGCTTTACCATTGTGGGAACAGATCATTGCCTGGTTCACTTCAAGAGAAGCAATCTACTTTGCTTCAGACATGAAAAATACATACACAAACTTTAAGACTAAAACACTAAACACAATTCTGCTTGACAGGATGCACCTAACCAACACTTCATCAAATTACCGTACTAATGAAGCTGTGTAGCACCTGCCACAGTACAGATTTTAATCTGTGCTGTAGATTTACCACTCTTTCCTGAAAGGATAAACAAGCATGAATTGCTTCCCACGTGTTGCAAGAAACAGCTAACACATTGACCCCACAGGACAGGAACAACCTGCTGCCCTATCTTATATTCCTACTCCACGGCTCAGACTGCACGGGTCTCAAGGCCCATGGTAACAGGGATGTTGAAAAGGGTGACATATATGTTGGTGACATTGTATACAGAGTTGCGTGGTTGCTCACAGGACCTGCACGTTTATTCCACACTACTACCAAGTGCCCTCAGTTTTGTTGTAGGCTTCACACTGTCAGAATAAAACCTAGAAATACATACTTCTGCCACTAATAAAATTATCATTTTAAAGGCACAAAGCTAGCTGTTTTGCAAGTTTTACAAACCGTAATTCCAAGGTTTAACTCAACTGGTCCAAGCAAAACATCCTGTGTTTTAATTCGAAGGTATGGAACTATGGAGAGTAGTCTTCCTGAATATATGTGGGGTCTTTCACCACTAGTGAACAGAGCAAATTAATTTTCCTTTTACTGAGCAAAGTTATTGCTGGAAACCAGAGTAGTAGTTGTATTTTTTTTTTTCCATAATGAAAGAAATCTCAAAAATGAGTGAAATATCTTAGAAATCAATTGTCTACCACTTATCTGAATTTTAAAGCAATTTCAAGTCTGTGTAGAGACACATCAGCAGGAAAATAACCTATTCACCAAAATATTTAAGAATATTAATCACCTTGGTCAAAATTTACAGTCTTCAGCTGTACATGTTATATAGCCTCTTCCTATAATATTTTTAAACAAATCTAAACAGCAAAATTAACAATAGTCATGCCAAATATCAACTAGATCATTGTTATCTGCAAAGTGGCTGAAAATCTCTTACTGTCTGGATCTATTCCTGGAGACGTTAGCCTCATTTAGTACTTCCATTTCTCATTTTGCTAATCAACAAAAAACAAATCTCACTGAAAGATGCCTCTGTCACAATATTGCTGGATACTCCTCCAGTCTGAAAGAGTATCTGTAGACACTCTAACACACTGGGCTATTTGCCTCCACCTGATATCATGTCCCTGAAGTGAAATCAACAAGGAAACAGGAAAAACAACTAATCCCAACAACTATGATTTCTCTGGTGTACTCTCCCTGCAGCAGACTTCCATGCGTGTTAAAAGGATGTGCTTGCAAAGTAAGAAAAATTGGATGGATGAAATTGAGTGGAACGGACAACAGCAAAGAAATTTGGAGGAATAAAAAGGGAAGGACGTCAGAAGAACGAAGCTCTGAGAATGCTGAGGCTTGTCTGTGTCATACCAGGGTTTCTAATGGTGAAAAGACAGGTATATGCAGACCTAACATGAAACTGATTTTATCAAAGCTTTCGCTTAACCCAGTATTTAATCTCCAACAGCAGCCACTCCAAATGCTTAAGGAAAGAACATAAGAAACTTGGCAAGTATATTCTTCTACTACTGTGCCCTTCTAGCTTTTGGCAGTCAATATTTAGGATATTTTGGACAGAAGAACACTGTATTCAATAGGTCCTCATGGATCTTTTTATCTTAATAAATTTGTTTTAGTCCACTTTTAACCAATTAACTTTTTTCTTTTTTTTTTTTTGCTTTGAATCAATTTGCTATTTTTCTGCTTCCTCAACATCCTTTAGATGTTCCTGCAATAGACTCCAGCTTTGAAGACTTAAGTTCTAGATTGAGGTGGCAAGATTTTTCCTTGACTGCCTGTAGGACACATAATTACAATTTTTAATCCCTGCTTCACTTCCCCTGTGATAGAGCAGGACTAACACTACCTCCTCTCTTCCCAAGGTTGCTGCTAAATTGAACAGATTTAAGAAAGTGCTTAATTTGCTACAGCAAGAGTCATATAAGAATTCAGATTTCATACATGCCATTTCAAACTACATACTTTAATTATTGTATACGAACATATATACATGCATACATACATAGATACACACATCTGCATAGGCATGTGGGTGCATATACACATATATCCTACTTTTTCTATGTATCTTCAAATTACATTATTTGGATTCTAATACATATTTTTTATTTCTATTAAAAAAATTAAATGTAAATACATAAGAACAAATGGATGAAAAAAAAAATAGATATAATGCACTATTTGTGGATATTTCATATGCATTTACCCAAAACTTTTTAGTTTTCTACATTAAAAAATTTTGGCAGATCATATAGAAGTCAAAGAGTTCTTTTTTTTCCCCCTCCCTCGGCATAATTGGCTCAAGATATTGCTAGTTGTTTCATCCTTATCCTGATTACTACAGACACATGCATCTCTTACAAGAACAATGATATGAAAATCTTTCAAACCCCTCTTCCCGACTGAATCATCCCAGCATTTTTATTTAGTTTGATTAAGCAATTCATCTCTGAACTACTTTTTTAATATAAAAGAATCCTTTGAGAAAATGCTTAATACACCTTATCCTTGAAGGTATAGTATTTTCTGATGAAATAAGCACCATTTAAAGATATTAATCTCATTAAAAAATGCTGTGCTATCCTTAAGCGGTATGCAAAAAAAACCCCAAAATACCACAAAAAAACCTCCTCACTTAACTAACGTCAGAACTCCAAAAATTTCCCTAAGAGTTATAAAAACTATACTGTAAATAAACAAGAAAGATTCTGTAAAGAAAAAATTCCTCAGCTTTATGAGAAACAAAAAAAAAAGTTTTAAAACTGTAATAAATTGTAAAGTAATATCATATACAATTAATAATTTTTTGTATCAGCTTAAGATTTATACAAATCTCCTAATTAATTATTCTCTTATAAGTCAGTCATATCTGCTGATCTTCTATGTCATATGAGCGTGAAAAGAGAAATAAAATCATATGCTTTTGGCCTCCTCCTAATGCTAATTCATTTAGACAAACATTACTTTGCATTTGCAACAAGGCAAGACCACGCAAAAAGTCAATTACAGCATCCTAATTGATCACTGGTAAATCAATCTCACTAATAGGATTACTTCTAATATATATATTTTTTAATAGTGTAAACTCACAATTTCTTTAATGCTGATTTTTCAGTATTTGCTATTTCTCCTCCCTGTTAAGATACCTTCTCAGAATCTTCTCCAGCCCTTAGAGTCAGACGTGCTCCTCCCATTTCCTCAGGTCCAGGCACATTTCACACACTTATTAGTTGTTTGTTTTTTTTCTGGAAAAATCTAAGCGACAAAGAAATCTTCCATCCTACCTACTGGTCAGGCAATTCACATTCTGTGTCAGATTAGGATGACTATTTGTTTTCCAGGTTGGAACTGATTTGCATTCAGCCCTCTCACGGCGTGGGCAAAGAGGGCTGGGTTTGTCTGCATCTGTAAACTGATATCTGTGCCGGTAAAAAAGCTGGACTACTTTTCTGAAAAGTGCCATTAGATGTTAATATTAAACTTCAGGTAACTATGTATATAAATTAAAATCTATACTTAATATATTAAAAATTGTCCTATTCCAAGACAGAAATTTCACTTAACACGAGCTGGGAAAACCACCAGAACAAATAATCATGTTTCTTGTTAACCATGACTAATAACTGGCTCTGAATCAAAGAGACGAAGCCATACAGCCTCCACCATATATAAGTTCAATTTAAGTATATTTTAAAACTGGTTTCTTATGAATTTGTTAGTTTAATCTCAATTAAATTACAAAACTTAATGACACTATAAATAAATAATAAAAATTATTTCTGGTAGTAAATTATTACCTGAATGGAAGAAAATACTATATTTTTTTTATATAATGCCAGTATTTTATTTGTAATAAAAAACCTGTATAATTGCATACACATTAGAGCATGTACTCTTTTCCATGATTACTGTTTCACAATATTCCTTCTGTTAGCCAAATGCTCATTAGAAATTTAATTTTTAATATGGGCTCTGGTCAGCAATATAATAAAGGAGAATCACAAGATAACACAGGTAGACATCCTATTTGCCAGTTATGTACCATACTAAAAGAGAAAAATCTTTTCATTTAAAAAAATGGCTGAGCGGAAACAGTCTTAAGTTGTGCCAGAGGAGGTTTACATTGGATATTACGAAAAAGTTCTTCACTGAAAGGGTTATCAAGCATGGAATCGGCTGCCCAGGGAAGCGGTTGAGTCATCATCCCTGGAGGTATTTAAAAGAGATGCAAACTGGAGCTCAGAGACATGGTTAGCAGCGTCAGGTTCATGGTTGGACTAGATGATCTTAAAAGTCTTTTCCAACCTAAATGATTCCATGATTCTATGGAAAAAAAAAAGACAAAAAACAACTAATCATGATTAACTACTAGTGACTGTGTCATGTCACTTCCTGGAAACCAGACAAGTGTTCTAAACAATTAAATCTTTCAGACTTAGTAATTGCACATTGCTATTACTAAAACATGTGAGCATGTATGAAAGATGCACCTCTGCTCTGTCTTTTCAGTTCATCACTTCCCAAGGATTTTAGGTCTGTATCTCTCCGTGTACATTTCGTGTTTAGTATAAATATATTAAAAATTACTATTAGATGTTGATGGTACAGAAAGATGAGAGAGATAAGAAAGCCTCATTTCTGAAATCCGTATCAACCTCAGTAAATATCACATGACACTGACTGACAACATGTGTGAAGCTGCTGACATATGCTATCATTAAGTATCTGTTTTGATGTGTATGCCTATTAGAATAAGAACTTTATAATGCTATATTAGCAAATGTAATAAGACACTTGCTTACATACTTCGAGGGCTTAGCTAAACTGATCCATGATAGCTAGCTATTAATAGTCTTGAAAGCCATCATAGTTTTCTTTTTTTAATATACCAGAACTAGATGATGTGTGAAATGAATATTCCTCATACTGCCTTTTTCAAGAGTGTCAAAGGGACACAAGGAAAAAAAAAAAACTCCTGTGATTAAAACTTTGTGCTTCTGTTTTTACGATGAGCAAGCAGATAAAAACTGTACAGCTCTACAGGACTGTGAGTCTTAGACATGGAATTAACAGAAGAGTTTCATTATGTTCATTTGATTTCTACCAACACATGAACCATAGCTTTGCCTCATTGATTGGTTACAGTCTCTTCACCTTCACCCAATTACAGCCAAACCAGTCTCTTCTGAGTTTCCATTCGTATTCAAAGGATTAGTCTACAAAACATTTAAAAAGGAAAAAAAAAGTCTAGTTACACATAATATTGAACTAAGACAGTAAACTCCACCAACAGACTGCCTTCACAGGGATACTGCACAAATTAGAAGGTTGCTGTGCAAGTCTTGCTGTAAGTCTTTGGCGGGCCAGTAAGACAAAAGGCCAACCATTTAACAGGAGAGTTTAATTTGAAAGCAGTTTCTAGGCATTTTCACTGAAATGGTAGTCGTCAAATGCCTGTAAGAGGAAAATACGAAACACAATAGGAGGGAAAAAAACCTCAAAACCCAAATATCCCCATCTTTCTCCCGAGTTACTCACTGGTATCCCCTGGATTCTGTCAAGATCAAAGCTTTGGATTTTATAATGTAAAATTATTGCATTTTCCCCTATTTACAACTACTTTTCTAATCAAAGTGGTTAACCAGAGAAAATTTAGTGAAATGAACAGTTAATTTTTCTTTCTTACATAAAGCCAGCAAGTAGCACATAAATAACATGATCCTGTATGTTATACCATTTCCAAAAAGATGTTTTACTTAAAGAAAGCAGAAGTTGCATTTGCATTAATTTGTTCTCAAACTGTGGGATTATTATTTTTCAAACAGCTCTATTGTTATTTATACTTGCATTATGACAACACCTAAGGGCTCTCAATACAACTGATTGTACCAAATGCAGAAACTGAGAAAAGGCTGCATTCAGCCAGTATTAATTTTACCCATGTAGAAGCTGAATGCCTAGATTGTCCATATCAACTAGGCACTCAGAGTAAAACAAGCCCTCTGAATTTATTCATCTTTCAGTTATGGATTTAGTCTGAGCTAATTAGCTAGGCTTCCTCTCCAATTAACAGGAAGAGACAGGCACCTTAAGAGGATGATCTACTTGGACTTGTGCAAAGTATTTGACACTGTGCCGCACAACATCCTTGTCTCTAAACAGGAGAGACGTGTTTGATGGATGGACCACTCAGTGGATAAGAAACTGGCTGGACAGCCAGACTCAGAAAGTTGCAATCAATGGCTCAATGTCCAAGTGGAAATTAGTGACAACTGGTGTTTCTCTGAGGCCGGTATTGGGATCATTCCCATTTAACATCTTTGTCGGCGACATGGATAGTGGGATAGAGTGCACCCTCAGCAAGTTTGCTGACGATACCAAGCTGTGTAGTGCAATCAAGACGCTGGAGGGAAAAGATGGCATTCAGAGGGACCTTGACAGGCTGGAGAGGTGGGCCCATGCAAACCTCATGAAGTTCAACGGGGCCAAGTGCAAGGTCCTGCACCTGGGTCAGGGCAATCTCAAGCACAAATACAGGCTGGGCGGGGAATGGATTGAGAGAAGCCCTGAGGAGAGGGATTTGGAGTTACTAGTGGATAAGAAGCTCGACCTGATCTGGCAACTTTCTTGGCGCAGAAAGGCAACCACATCCTGGGCTGCACCAAGAGAAGCGTGGCCAGCAGGCTGAAGGAGGTGATTCTCCCCCTCTGCTCTGGTCTCATGAGATGCTACCCGGCGTACTGTGTCCAGCTCTGGAGCCCACAACATAAGCACATGGACCTTTTGGAGTGAGTCCAGAGGGGGGCCACAAAGATGATTAGAGGGCTGGAGGACCTCTCCTACAAAGAAAGGCTGAGAGAGTTGGGGCTGTTCAGCCTGGAGAAGAGGAGACTCCAGGGAGACCTTCTAGCAGCCTTCCAGTACCTGATGGTGGCTTATAGGAAAGACAGGGAGAAACATTTTAGCAGAGCCTGTTATGACAGGACAAGATGTAATAGTTTTAAACTAGAAGGGGATAGATTTAGACTTCATATAAGAAAGAAATTTTTTACAGTGAGGATGGTGAAGCACTGGAACAGGTTGCCCAAAGAGGTGGTAGATGACCCATCCCTGGAAACATTCAAGGCCAGGTTGGACATGGCTCTGAGCAACCTGATCTAGTTGGAGATGCCTCTGCTCTTTGCAGGGGGGTTGGACTAGATGACCTTTAAAGGTCCCTTCCAACCCAAACTATTCTATGATTCTATGCTTCCTGTCTTCTTAAGATTGGTATAATGAAATATTGGAATTAATGCACATGATCTTTTTCCACAGACTAGAAAGAGATCCTAAACACCTTGTTTACACTAGATGTATACAGAAAGAATAAAGTTACATAAAATAAATCCCACTTTGATAGAGAGTTGGTTGCCTCTATGTGCTCAGCATTAGATACGAAAAAAACCTTTGTGTAATAAAAAACCAATACATTTTTCAGTTAGTATAACGTGCTCTACCAGTCTTACTGGTGGAACAGTTTCTTACTCTGGAGTAATTCCACTGAAATCTGAGAACTAGGAACAACTCTTCATAAGTTTTAGTTGCAAAATTTTGTTCCCAGGGATGCATATAAGTATTTTTCCTTTCCAGATTGTATAGCAATCTGATGAATATTCCATCTTAAATATTTTATTCTTTCATTACTCTCAAATTAAAAGATATTTGATATAAGAGTATAATCCAACAGCAAAGATTATTTTATAGGAATATTGCTAATTCTCTGATTGAAGTCAGCTATAGTCAACCCTATATTTAGGTTACAATCAGAAGTCTGATCAGACAAATAAACTTTATCTGTGACAGAGTTCTGACAGAATAGAAATTACATTCCCCACTGTTACGCAAGCCAGATGATGTATCAAGCAAGCTGTTGTCAGAAGTGATCAACCAACAGACTGTGAGCTCAGCCTGGCTGTGGTGCTCAGCCTACTCCCTGTTGCTCTCTTGCCTAAGGGCTACACACTTACAAGGCAACCAAAACAGCCTATGACTGGCCAGTCATTGCTAGATCCTATAATCTTCTTCCATGAGGTCTTTGTCACAGAAGAAAACACACTTGATCTCCTGACATATGAGAAGAACAAGTCTGTTAATGTGCATGGGCACT
This sequence comes from Chlamydotis macqueenii, assembly GCF_036417535.1. Lineage (NCBI taxonomy): Eukaryota > Metazoa > Chordata > Aves > Otidiformes > Otididae > Chlamydotis > Chlamydotis macqueenii. Next base: position 139,076,408 of record NC_141556.1, read on the forward strand.
GTTCAACAATTCACATGGAGAGTGTACATTTTGGTCATGTCACTGGAATGCATCTACTCACATGCTCATGTATCACATGTATTCCCCTGACCCTCATCACACCATGGGGGATGCATTCATTCTTATCACAGGACAGTGACACACAAGTTTGTCCTGTCACATAAGAGGTAGGAGAAGAGATAGTAATGGTGTACTTATTGTATGATATAGATATGCCCAAATCATTTGATGGAGAATGGGATACTGCAAGCAGCCCTCTCATTTGTCCACAAGGAGCAGTTCAATCTGTCCCATTGCAGAGACGGAGTACAGCTGTATTAGAAGATACATAAACTAACTGAGAGGAAATAGTTGCGTCTGGACTACTACTTATGTCCAACCTTTGTGTTCTTTCCCACACAGTGGGGTGGTGGGGGGCAGAGAGAGAGAGGAGGAGGGCACAAGAGCAGGTATGCGCCCAAACAGACTTCAAACCATGGAGAGTCCACACCAGAAGACATGAAAAAAGTGAGCAACAAGGAACGGCAGAAGGAAATGGCTAAGCACTCATATGGCCTTCCTGTGCCACCTCTGTGCCTCTCTGAAGGGACTGAGTGTGATCTGTGGCACTAATGCAGCAGGAGGAGGTGTCTGGAGTGAAGGTGTGAAGTGGAGACTAGGAAGGTGGAAGAGAAGAATCTGAAGCTGAGGTGAGGAAAGTGAGAGGAAAGGTGTTTTTCTTGCATGTTTAAATCTTTGTCCTTTTTTGTTTCCCAATACTCCAATAAGTAATTCAATATTTATGCTACCTGGCAATAAATTAAGTTAAATTCCCCAAGTTGTTTTGCCCATGACAGTACTTGGCAAATTATTTCCTTGTCTTTATTTCAACCCATGAATCTTCTCACTCCTCATCCTCCTATTTTCGTTCCCATCTCACTGGAGAGGGGAGAAAGGAAGCAAGCAAGCAGCTGTGTGGGTGCTTGGCTGTTAGCCAGGGCCAACCAACCACATTTAAAAGGAAAAAAGTATGAATGGATCCAATAGCAAATTACTTTCATTGATTACCATTAGCCAAAACTTTATTTCCTGTGATCCAATCCATCTAGATTCTGAAAGTTAACCTTTTACCAAGGATAGAAATGGCAAAGCTTTTTAACTAAAAAATAATTCAGTTTGAGATCAAATTACTTACAGTGTTGCTTGTGCAAAAAGTAGGCTCACAAGACATAAAGGAACAGCTTCTCCTTCCTCTTAATTTACACAACTAGGAGACATTTATAATAAACAAGTATAGCTGCTTATGGAAGACCAAGTTCCTTCTCCACAGCTTCTGAAAAAAAGGAAAACCTGGGTTATGTTTCTTCTATCATACAACTAATACTCAGGGAATGGTACGTCCTCATTCTGTAAACAGTCATGAACACGTCTCATTACAAACTGTTTGGCATTTTTTCAACAAAAGTCTTTCTAGTTGGGGGAAAAAGGAATTTTAAAGTAAAAAGTTTTTTAAAATGTAGCAATTTAAAAATGAAATGGTTCCACTTTACTTTTACACCTAGAAAAATAGTCTGTTTAACATTTACAAGGTGAAACCAAATCACTTTTTTTTTCTTCTTTTGGAGTGGGAGATATTTTTACTATGTTATTTTGAACAGTGTTAAAATATTAATCCCCAAACGACCCATTTTTAATGACCTAATGCAAAATTAGAACAAAGACAACAGAATTATCCATTCATAATTTTTATTTCTACCAAAATAGCATTGTGATTAAAAAAGCTTCACAAATGATGGGGGTGAGGGGGAGGGCAGGGAGTAAGATAGTAAGTCATTTTCTAACCAGCTGTAATGCAGAGATACTCCACTAGCATTACCTATTGTAAACACTAAAAGTAGAAAAGAGCTTTAAAATCAAATACAATTATTGGAAAACAGATTTGAAAACGAATAGCAAGGTTCAGGAAATTAGGAGGTCTTACAAACCAGAAAAATAATTACCCTGGAAAGAACAGTTGTACAATTAGGAAAAGGATTATGAGCTGCATAGTGGTTATTTAGCTGCCTGTTTGCAAACTACACAGATCAGAATCTTCTAAAAAATCTGGAAGCCAAAGGGCAAAGACATTAACAAAATAAGGCATATACATTAGCCAACTTTTTATCCCAATTAGAAGATTTGATCATTTATAAATTTCAGTAAGCATATAAAGGAGTAACCAACTTACTCCCTCATCAAGAGAAAAAAAAAAAAAGAAAATTCTGAATATACTTAGCTTAGAAAATACTTGAGGGATAGAAATTAAATATCATAGGATTAGGCAACAATAAATTAGAATGAAAGTATTAAAATGAAGGATATTTAAACCGATAAATAATTCTAAGACTAAAAATATTTGCATGCAATACAAGAAGAGGCTAAGTGAGTTCTCAGAACCTGACAAGGAAAAGAAAAGTCTCGGACAAATAGTACAGAAATGCAAATATTATACTACAGCAATACAGGAAAAACAGTAATTTAAGCCACAAAGTATCAAGGTTCCTTCTGCCATGTGTGAGAACTCTTGCTCCTTCCCTCCCCTCCTCCTTCCCTCTCCTTCCCCTTCCCTTTTTTTCTCTAGTTCTTTCTTTCTGTCTTTCATAGACACTCTAGGAAACTTGTAAATTCTTGCTATTAGAACAGAACATCATCCCTTCACACATAGGAGCTAAGAGGCAAAATCCCAATACAACAAAATGAAAATTATCATTAGCTCAATACTATAGTAATTCAATTCATTTTCACCTTATTTTGTATGACATTTTAAAAACATAAATAAATATAAGAAGTATTCCAAAAAGGCATTTTTTCCATCTTCTTGTGGTACACATTTTCTTGTGGTACACCAGTATTAATTTCCTTTTAAGTTTCTCAATAACAGCTCCAGGGGTCTCATTATCATTTTTCCTGGACTGGAGCACACTGCAAGTATGTTTGAAGCGAATAATATACTTTTTCAATCATATCAGAATGTCTTCAAGTAAGTTTTTTAGAAAGGACTTTTATAGAATCATAGAATCATAGAATGGTTAGGGTTGGAAGGGACCTTCAAAGGTCATCTAGTCCAACCCCCCTGCAAGGTGCTGGGACATCCTCGACTAGATCACTCTGTGCCTTTAGGTACATCACTGGATTCTGCACGTCAGTGAGAAAGAACATTCCACTCCCTCTGTTCAATACGTATTTTTCAGGACAAATTCTTTACTGCTATTATTAGACAACTGCTCTAACAGACAACATATCCAGCTGTCTATTACATTAACTTACATGAACTGGAGACGGGACGCTTCTTACATATCTAAGAGTAACTTTTGTAAATGACTAATCCATGTCAACAGCTTCTAATTTTCTTTATAATGATTGCCAGTTCTGTCAGCAGTGCAGAATATAAACGCTGACCAAAAAGAAAGAGGACAATGAAACCTTCTAGTTTACTGACTTTGACTTCTAATTAAACAAATTTTGTAATACTGGGGATTCCTGAAGAAAGCATGTTTGCATACAACACTATACAACCACTAATCTGTCTAGTTTAAGACAATGTCAGAGGAAAACAAGTCTGCCTGAGCTCTGTACTCTAAGATTTTCTTATGACTATCACTGATAAACTGATTCTTTAGCATGGTAGAAAAAAAAAGGAGAGGCCATTATTAAACCATTATCTTTTAATTTAAAACATTATTCCAGGATGTGAAAAGATCATTATCACTGCAAACCCAAAGCAGTTCAAACTTGTATGTTCACAGCCGAGAGTGCTATAGCCACAATTCTTGTTAAGCACTTCTTAACAATCCATCTCAAATGTCGTCTTCCTCCTGTCCCTCTTCTCACCCTAAACTTCTCACTCTGAATTAATTTTATTTCATTCCTCCTCATCTCCAAACTTCCTCTCATACAATTAAGAAGCCACGTCACAAACTCTTCTGCAATCCTAACCTTTCTAAACCATGCCCTACTCTACTCCAAATCCTTTCCTACTCAAGAATCCCATATGAATGTGCCATCCATCTAAACTCACACTGAATCTCTTTTGTATACAGCTGCTCGACTCTGCCAAATCTGCCTCCCCAGGTACCACTATCATCACTCCCAGTCTACCACTACCACTCTTGATGCTGCTCCTTCTCGCGTCTCTCTCCCTACAACAGCGGCTCTTCCACCAGCCAGCAGTACACAGTGCTCCCTATTGGCAACTGTGGCGCTCCTGGTATTACAGAAGCCTCAGCTGCTGGACTGACAGGGATTTAATATAGGTCTGCACTTAATAAAATCCACCTAGAGAGCACCTAAGGGCAGAAGCAAAACGTATGTTTGTGAGAAAATAGGATGTACGGAATCCATATTATTAACAAGTCATTACAAAATCGGAGAGCAAGCAATATGCGTGGTCAGACTCTGTTCAACACTTGTTTTGGTTCAACAGGCTTCTCCTCTTTCATCTTCCTTCTTGTCTCAATGCAGTTGCCCGAATGTAGTCTTTCTGTCTAAGCCTGGCAGACACATTTTATTCAGAAGTAACGATTTTTTCCTTACCTTTTCTCTTTCTCTATTATTCCTTCTCATTCTCTCTATCTCACTGATTCCTTGTATAGATACCAGCCCCTCAGTAGCTGTGTTTACCCCCAATAAGCAGGTTGCATGTCCATGTGATCACAATGGAAGAGATTAGATTTATTTAATATCACTTAAAAAGTTACAGTTAAGTCTTGCCAGGTTCCACCTTTGAATCAAATCGATTTTGTCAGATTACATACACTTCCACAAACCAGAGTTACTTCAAAACCACAAACTTATTTCAGAACGTAATGCCCTCCAAAACTATTTAACAATTTATTTCCATTTGATTCTTGAAACAGAGTCTGTAATCAATATTACATACACTTTTAGCATTACTTTTTAAACAACCAGAGCTTAAGTGGTAACAGAAAAATCACTGTCGCACAGCTGGAAAATGTTCTAGTTCACAAACACTCTGATTTCCTTTTTGTTCAAAATGCTTTCACAATTCAAGTAAAGCTTATACTCTTCTTAACCCATTGTAGACAGGGAATGTTCTACTCCACTGCAATACCTAATAACAAAGTGCATTTTGTTACAAAATAATTTGCCACTACAGCTGACAGTATCTTACATATATGAGTAGACAGTATTAGCATCCTTTTTTCTTTCTTATATAAAATACATTGCATTAAGTTAATGAGGAAAAGACACCACAGCATATGTTATTACTTCTCATAATTGCTAATTTCCTGTGATGAAGAATTTGCTTTGAGCTATGAAAGAATATGAACTCCAATTATATGTGACCTCAACGTTTACAAAAAACCTATATATAAATTATAGACTTAGGAGCAGGAGGGGCATTTTACCTTGCAGCACGGAATTGTTTCAGTTTCTGTCCCTAGGTTTCAAACAAAATGGGTACAAAGTCCAGTCACATGAACCGAAAGAGAAGGGTGGAGGGGAAGAAAGGAAAACAGTGAAAAAGACAACTTATTGTTCTACAATGCTGACAGCACTTCTTGATAATACACTACTTCAATAGTAGGAAACAATCTCAACGTGTTTTCATAATCTATATATACCCATGCATAACCAAGGTGCTTGTTTTAGTTTGTTGCTGAATATCTCCTGTTAGGCTTTTCAAATGCTAGTGACTTTGCATCGTATTTTTGGAAAACAAGTGCAGTGCCAGAATCTTGGGTACATTTCTGCCTTCAGTACACACAGTAAGTATTCCTGCAGAATATCCACACAGCAACTTCTGAGAAACCACATTAAAACATCTTTTTCAGTATAATTTCAGATCAGTGGTTTTCAAACTTTTCCATTTGAGGCACAGAACTATTTAGAAATTCTCTCTACATAAATACTGTATTGCAGTACAATATACAGCATTGCTCATCCTGGTTTGCTCACTACGCAGTTTCTTAGATATGTGACTCCAGAAAATGACTGCTCCCAGGAAGTTCAAGGACCCTGATATGAAAAATCATTCATTAAACTTCGAAAAGTGCTAGCTAGTTTATGTATTATTCTCCTCTCTCTACCTCAGTTTATGTATTTTTCATAAGGAAACTTGATCAGGAAAAGAAAGACGTATGTCCAAAGATATGTGACAATCTGTGCCAATGAAACTTAACAGAATTTAAGCCTTAAATTAAAACATAAAATTTTACTTTTCTTCCAGGCACAATATTGAAGTTAATAATGATTGGGAAAAATGAAATTGAACCAAAGTTTTGGAACAGCTGTCTAAATGCAAAGTTTACATTATGTTTTTCTGTGGTTCAAGAAATCAGTACAGCTTGTTCAGAGCTTTTCTCCTCCCTCTACTTTAAAAGAGCATTGTACTGTAACAATTTTAAAACAATTTTAAATTATCAACATTTTCTCTATCTCAAATACAAACAGGAAATGCTAGCTCTGCCTTAAACCTTTGAAAAACTCTGCAGGTCATGTCTTGCAGTTGTCGAAAACATTAACAGTTGAAAATAAATATAATTTTTTAAAATTTTGTCAATTTCCCTGAAGTAAACAGCCAGCTAGTTTTTAATCTCTTTGATTAATCATATTTAGATAAATTATATTTTAGAAGGTACTGAGAAAAAATCCTTCGTATAGACATAAGAAGCACTATGAGAGGAACAAGAGATGAGATGCAACATCCACTGGCAAAACACAGAAATCTTTGTACTTCATCAAGTTTTCTAAGTACATACACTGCGACTCTTCAGAGGTGTATAATAACTATTTACTTAGTAAATTCTATTAGAACAAATTATTATTAAGCAACATTAATTAAAAAACTTGTGATCATGTAAATTAGAAGAAAGCAGTGATAAAACAAAGATATGTATGTCAAAATAGAGATGAATTGAATGAAAAGCAGACTTCCCTGTGCTAATTAATGTGACAATTCAAGGCATTTGATATAGAAAAACAAAACACAGTGTAAAAAGATTGATTCATTCTAGCTAAACCAGTATGCAACAAATTACAATGAGTTAATGAGTGAAAAAACAAACATCCTCCCTCTCCTCTATCCAAACCTGAGCACTGAATGAAGACTGAACCGAGCATTTTTCTTTGTTTGGATTTCTTCTCCGTGTTTGATTAGAAATCACTAAAGACTGCTAAAGTGATAGTTACTCAATGACTTCAAAGTATAAGTAGGACTGACAACTGAAATGCCAACGGGGAGGCTGTATTTAGGCTATGGTAGAGTACTATGTTCCCCAGCAACGTATTCTCCAATGATATGGAGCAGATCTATGTTGTTAATGGATTACATTATCTGGTTTGACCAACAGGTGTTTTCGTGGTTGGTTTGTTTTCCACACGGATATGAACACAGAGTCCAACTGTGTTTTTTCTTTCATAATTTGTTTTAAAATACTTTGGTCTTTTGGTCATCCAGTGGGAGACAGTGTCTACAAATTTATATATGAACATTCATATGTATAATATAGTTCAACTCATCAGTAAAGGAAATTGGTAAAGGAAATTATTTATTAAATAGCGTTTGGGAAGAAAAGGAGATTGAAGGATGAAAGACTGGATTTACTGATTCTAGTGGAAGGACAGAGCTGCAGTAAGGCAGACCTTTCAGTTCAGTTCATCAAAACATCTCTGCCAAAGCTTTAAAAGTTTAGGATCGAACTTAATCATACCACTAATTGTTCATCTACCAGGTACAGTACATACATCTTTGTAAAAATGAATCACAATAATAACACCGCTGTCTTAGACTGGTTGAATGTTGGTGCACATCTGAATGCTTATGCTAAATCTGCCAATACAAACTTGTATTTAACAGGGATTCCAATGAAATACAGCAATAACAGAGCTAAAAATGGAATAAAGGACATTTGTTAATTTCTTAAAACCCAAGGAATTTATTTAATTTCAGAAGATATTTTTTTAAAGTCACACATATCCAGAATTAAAAGGTAGAGCTCTGCTGTTCTTTGTACATACAAATCGGATTATTGGTTGTTAGAGGTTACTTAGTCTGCAAGAAATCTTCAGTAAAAAAATATGTTTAAACATCATTCATTCTTCAGCTTAGTCCAAAAACACCAGTGACAAGTTTCACTCTAAAAAATCTGTAGCCATGTAGTTATCCTGAAGGATGTAGGAGTACTATTACATGAATTTGTAACATCTGTGGCTTTTAGGGATGGAACTCAGGGACATGGTCTAACGCTTTTGGTTTGTTTGTTTGTTTGTTTGTTTTTCCCATGGTTGTGCTTAGTTAAGAGTTACATATAGGAGTTTAGCTGGAAGAATATATCAGCTATGCCATACCAGAATAAAGATACAGGTCGGGTTTTGTAGTTGCTACACCCAGTTTCTGACTATCAAACACTACTTGTCTAAGCTATCTCAAGTCACATATAGAACAGGATCTTTAAAGAAAGATGAGCTTGACCAGACAGGAAAAATATATTTCATTGGATCTACTAGATAATGTATTTTATTTTAGTTCCTGGATGTGATGAAGTCAGAAAAAGCAGATGAAGGTTCAGATAAAGTCCTTTGTAAGGTCCTTCAAAAAGCACTAATCACCCAGCCAAATATACTGAAAAATTGCAGGTGGGCAAGGGTTTACTATATATCCACCAACTTTAGAAAATTTTAGTGCAGACATCACCCCAGAAGACGCTGGTAGAGATACAGTGTCAAGAGGATCTACCCAGTGAAGCTCTATGCTTCCTGAAGCACCTAGGCTTTCCTCCAAGCTCTGCAACTCAAGAATACAACCCAACTCTACCTTATTTCATTACCACAACACAAGGTGGCTAGTCTCTGGATGGCACATCCTACTTAATTAGGATATACAGCCATCTTTATATTATAAGTCTTGTTAATAGCTTTTGGATAATTACATTAGTCTATTTTTTTTTCCAGATGAGAGCATAATTGTTGGCCTAAAAAAAGAAAAGTCAGTGAGAAACAGATTATGGAGCCAGGTTGTCAAACGTGGTCACTAATATGATAACTCCCTATTGCTTGTAGCAGCCACTGGTTTAAATGACACACACAACATTTCTGAAACAGTGATACAACAACTCATTCTGTAACACAGCTTCTTGCAGATAGCTGCCTTGCCAGGCTTACAAGATAATAATTTTTCATACTTAAACATGCAGAAAACTATTTCAAACTGTATGAAGAGGTATTAAGCTCTTCATGGGCTAGATATGTTGCTGGTGTTATACTTCACTGAAAGAGAATACTAACCATTCTTAATTAATGAGCCTACAGCTAGAATTGATCCATATGGAAAATATGAAATGGCACAAGTGGCAACAACAGTTTTCAGCTTTTGGGTTGGTACAAAACGGGGAACAACCTGACTAAGCAGCAGGAGTAAAAAATATTTGTAAGAATTACAAATAATTCATTAGTGAACAAAATAAAACTATGGCAAAAATGGTAATTCAGTTCTTATGTTAATTCAAAGGAATTTTGTATCTGGGACTAAGATGGCAGTCAATTAGTAGATGGCCTTTCTATTTGCCATTTATAAAACACACAGCTACAAAAATTTACCTGAGCGCTGGACTTCACTAAGGATACAGAAAAACTAGAATCTTGAAGAGTAATCAAGATGTGAAAAGCTTCAGAAAGCATAAATTATGAGGAAAGGTTAAAGGAATAAACTCTATTAAATGAAAAAAAAAAAAAAAAAAAGAGTAGAGGAAGAACACGGGATATCCTATTACAGCAAAAGATTCACGAAAAGATTTAGAAAATTTTAAGCATAATGTCTGGACGGACATTTTAAGGATATACAATTCTGTCTCAATGCAAATAATTAATCTAGATAATGAACATTTATTGTGGTCTTACCTATATGTAAACACATGAAATGGAATCTAGGAATTTTTCAATCCTGCAGTAGCACTGTGAGCAATGATTCACCTTACAGGACCCAAGATGAAATGTTTGAGATGAACTTAGTAGGTGGAGCTAGGTGGCTTTGGGGGCCGGGGGAGGGGAAGAAAAAAAAGAAAGAAAAAAAAAAAAAAGAACCAGGTTCTTACTGGCTTGGCAGCACTCAACTACAACACTTCCTTGTAGCTATCCCTAATATCTAACTGAATCAGTATTTACAAGTGGTGTTTCTTGTTTTACAAATGTTTTATGAAAACAAGTATCTGTTACTGATCTTCTGCTAAGAAAATTTTAGTTCAAAGTATAGATTAAGAAGTAACGCTACGTTATTTTCTCATATATTTTGTTATAACACTTTGAACGTAATTCCTCAAGGCATGTAAACATATGCTTAAATTAAAGTAGGTGGACAACCTAATGAGGGGGCTATTTCCCCACCCCAAAATTTGTCAGTGCCCTACATGCTAGTACTCACAAAAAGTATTTGACATTGGCTGTCCACAATTGTATACCACCAGTGCGTGTTTGCATGTCTGCACATGTTGGGGGGAAGAGAAGGCAGTAGCTTCAGGAAGGGAGAGAGAAATTCCCAAAAGGGTTGGGAGGTATGCCAACTCCTGCAGCCAAGGCAAAATCCCAGCTCACTCCGTCAAGAACAGCCTATATATCTAACGTAACTCAGTTGCAATAGGAAGTCAGGAAGCAGCTGGCTAAGTCTGCTTGACACTGTTCCCTCTCCTCTCCCTTCTCACCATTTCTCCTTCCTGATCAGAGTAGCTACTTCATATGTTCCAGCATGGTGTTATGGCTTCTCTGGCTTAGATAGATAGTACAAATTTTTTTCCTATTATCCGTAACAATCAAACTGTAGTAAAATGAAAAAAAAAATAGCCATAAAATTTACATGCAGACAAGAAAGAAAACTAAAACAATAATATTTTAAGTTCCTGAAACAATGGAAATTTAGAGAAGTAAAAGTTGCAAATCCTACAGAGGAAGTCCATATCACACAGGAAAAGCAAAACACTATACAACACTTGAGATCTTATCTGGGGATGCATTCTCTTCTGCCCTAATCTTTCTGAAAGTTTAAGGCTAAGCGGGACCCGTCCATTAAGCACTTCAGGATTTCAACTGCAATGGCATCGCTAATCACTTGATCATTTCACCTGTGTCCAGCCAATATTTTACTGGAAGACCAAAAATGATGTTAAAAAGCTAATTCTCAAGCCCTAGAGGACAAAAAATAATTCTCACTGACTTAATGGAAACAAAAAAGGCCCCAAAGCATGGCATTAAGCCTTCACTTTTCAGTTTCAGAAACTGTTCATTCTGTTGGACGATCTCATCAATAACTACATCAACTGACATCTAAAACTATCTTAGATACCTCGTTCCCTCTTGTGTGCTTGGTTGGCTTTTCTAGAATTTCACCCCTCGTTGCTTCTTAAGAACCTTTTTATAGTGCCTCATTTAAATTTATAAATGACCAATGTACATCTTCCTCACTTTGTTCTCCTGAAACATAACACCTTATCTTTCTTGCCTTTTTAACTAACTCACTTTAATTGGCAACAAATTCAAAACTCCAGAAGATGCATGGCTTTCCTCTCCCTACCTGCTTGGCTGTAAGAAGACTCATATGATTCATTAAAGACTATATACATTTTGACTTACATAATCAACAAAGCACAACTTAAATCAGCAAGTGTATGGTATTATTTCATTGCCTTAAGACATTCCTCATTTTCCCTTTTGCAACCATAAAAACATGAACTGAAACAATAAAATTCATTTCATTCATATTCTTAGGGTGGAGAGCTCTTGTTTGGTGGCATCCAGCACTGGGAGGTGTTTCATTTTCTGAGGGTTTATAGGCTCAACTACAGCAACTCTTGCGAATCTCAGCTGATACCTGAATTAAATGACATTTGACTCTAAGTCATTCCAAGTATTTTGTTACTGATAGTGGTTTTAACAGCTGATGATGTAAATCATTGTGAAAGCTTTTAAATTACTGGATTTATTCAAGTCTTTAGATTCTTTTTTAATATTCAAACCAAAATGGATTATAATCTGTTTATCCTCTTTGCCAAGGCACCTGCAGAACAAGAAAAATGAAGTCAGTCACTTCTGTGTGAAACACATAGTGCATGATGCTCCTATCAACAGTTTAAAAACATGTAAGTGAATCCATGTTTCAGGTATAAAATGAAGTAGGAAAATAGGAAACTGCAATTTTTAAGACAAGTGCATTACCTAAGAAAACACTTAAGCATATTCTGAATCTTTTGATCTCCAGGAAAATAACTTAGTCACTTAGGTTTCAGTGATGTGGAAAACTTTTTAGCTTCAAGGTAAGAAAATCCAAACAAAAACATAAAGGTTAAAAAAAGATTGAGGATTGTGTATGTAAAACATTGTGCTGTATACTTAATAACTCCATAGATGTGGACCTGAGTATTTTCACCTTATCTCACAAGCAGGAACAATAAAAACAAAGTTATTTTATCATATTATTACAAAGTCAGAGAAAATAGAATTGTTTTGGATACGAAGGGCTACCTATAGGCAGCTAATTTACAGTCATTCAAAAACCCAGACATCCAGCATGGATATATACCATGTAACACCATAAAATTTCAAACTCGACAAAGATCTATTCATCTGCTTTCATATGTGCCCAGATAGCAAGTTAAATTAAAAATGTATATGAAGTTAACTGTGTTCTTCAGACTTCGCAGGATTCAAGTCTACTTGTATGACTACATCTCAGAAACCGAAGTTCAACCTTCTCAACAAGCAGTCATCAGGTTCGTAGGCATATAATGAACTATCGGTTTTCATGGTTACTGTACCTTCACCACAGTACGCTTCCCACAACTCAAAAGTTATTAAAATAAAGTCACTATCACTTGAAACAGGCTGAAAATAAACATTTTTTTTTAAAGTAGCAAACAAAAAGAAAAACTCAATCAATTGCACAATTCTCAATCTCAGCTTCTTTTCATGCCTTCCTAAAAAAAAAAAAAAAACCAAAAAAACCAAAAACCAACCAAACAAAAAAACCCCAAACCAAACAAACAATACTACTGCCGAGACATCTGAGACAAATATAAGACAGCTCAAATAAAACTTAGATCAGCATGAATCAAAAGTTCTGCTTAGACTTTAATCCCATTTCATTCTGTTAGTAAGGAGACTTAGTCACACTGAATAAACCTAAAAAGTTTGTCTATATTGGGAAGATTTTCCTGTGTTTGAATGTAGCTTTGAAGAATCAAGTAAGCCAACATTACACTGATTATCACTGATGAGCCAGAGTAAAGCAAAGCAAATTGAGGTCATCAGCATGTCAGGTAACCTGACTGTCTTGAAATGTGCACAATAAGATTTGTAACACAGACCACTTAACCATTATGAAAAAAAGCCTACAAAATTAAAGTGGAATACACAAGATGAACCTTTTTAGGGTTATCTTTAGGATTTATTTGCACTTCAAATATTCAAAGGTTTTGCATAAGCCTTCGTTTTCTGAGATGAACTGGTGGTTTACAGGCTTGAACCAGCAGGGTGGAGGAGGTGGAGTTGTGGTCATACTTTTTTTTCTCTAATTAGAACAATGAATCAAGACACGCGACAGATGCAGCTTTTTCTTGTTAACAAGTAAAGGTATTACTATGCCAGAAAATACAATTAAAGATGGATTTTTTTTTAGAATATTTGATAATTAGGAAGTGGATAAATGCACCTCAGGTACAAGTGCCATACAACCTCATTAATCACCCTCTTGAAATTTTTGCTACAGTACTGTACACTCTTACAGCAGATACACATTCTGTCTTAGAACAGCAGAATACTACCATTACAAGTACTGAAATTAATATAATGACATTTTATTCCTTTTAATAGATAAATATATTATGCCCAAAAAGGTGTTAAAGATTTTACCTTTCTTTTGATTCCAGCTATGCTCCCATCTAAGCAAACTACTAAGGAAACAAACACATTTGCCATCTAAAACAAAGCTGGAACATTGACTTGTTGCACAATGTTTACTGAAGAAAAAAAAACAGCTGTGGGCATTCTTGACATTCATATTGTAAGGTTACAGAGAAGAATTTGATCTGGAAGCACAGGACCTATTTTCTTAAATCTACGCAAGAACTAACAGATGCATGTCATGACTACGCTTGACATTTTTAAAAGACATTTAAGACACTGCGCAGTCTTCTTCTTAGCCTACACAGGCAAGGCCGAAGCAGTATTATCAAACATAATCATTACAAAATGAGACAAGTTAAAAAAATAAATGAAAACCAACCCAAAACTCAAACAACTTTGTTTGAAAGTCAAGTTTTATTATTAAAAAGGTAAAAGTAAAGGCCAAGGATGTTCTATCTGTCTTCTGATTTCCAAGATACAAGGAGGTATGAGGACTTTCTATCTATGCTATTTCTCACAAATGTAAGGTGAGAGTTCATTTAAGGGATAGGTTTTGGGGTAGGTAAGATATGTAAGGGGGCTAAATTAAAATTCAAATATGATTGTAGGACACCTACAGTTAAGGCTTTAAAAATCACCACTAACTTGCTAAAATGGTGAAGTATTGCCAATTCAAATGAAGGCACCGTCAGAAAAAAATGAATGGCTGAGAGGCCTACCTACAGACAAGAGAGACAGGCCTTCCCTTAGGCGAAGCTGCAACTAACTGTTGCCTTCACACAGGACTGCAAAGTGGTACAAGTCTTCAAGCCAGCGTGTCACCTTGGGAGCCTGATACAGCTCTTTTCACGTCTGCTTCTGCAAGGGGTGTTTCAACGATCTTGATGCCCAACAGTGAGTTAACTGCGTGAAAAAAACGAAAGAGAGAAGACTGATGAGGAAAGTCACCTCCTTCCCTCACCACTGCCCAGCCGAAATCGGATGGTGTGTCCGTGCAGGAAGGTTTTGCTTCATCTCAAGAACTCTGGCTTGTTTCTTGAACTTCAGAACTTCTTGAACATTTCAGGGGGAAAAAACATAAACACCACAACACTACACAACCCAAAATTAACTATTCTCACACTCAGCAACCCTTAAGAGATGGATTTATGTACCACTACCTTACTTTTTCCTCACAGTTTTGCACCTTTCTGTTTATGGCTCCAGTTATGATCCATCGGTAACATCACCCTGGTCAATCTCTACACAGGCACGCAAAAGTTTTGCGAGGAAACGCTGTCTGAAACGTCAAAACGCTGGCAACCCCTCACTCCCTTCCGCCAGCAGTGCCAAGGGGGATTTAAAAACAGAAGCCCTCCACCACCAGAGGCCCACGAGGAGAAACGAACTTAGTTTTTTTTTTTAATAAAAAAAAAAACCAACAAAAAAACCCCCAAAAAACCCACAAACCAAATAACCGACGCTCCTCAGCCCCGCCCTGCCCAACGGCGCTCCCGCCACGAACACCCGCTCGCGGCCGCTTCAGGGCTGCGGCCCGGCCCGGCTCGGCTCGGCCTCGGCGGCACCGCTGCCCCGCTCCCACTCGGCTCCGGCCGCCGCCGCAGAGAGCGCCTGCGCCGCCACCGCGCGGGCTCCCGGCTGCTCCGGCCTCGCCATGTCCGCTCCGTCCTCCTCCGCGCTGCGGCCGGTCACGCACCTGATCTTTGACATGGACGGCCTTCTGCTGGGTGTGTAGCCATCGCCCCTCTCCCCTGACCCCGGCCTGACCCCCGCCCCGTGCTGGCCGGTCCCACTGCGCCGCCTTTCCGGGGCAAGGGGCGGGGGGCAACAAAAGGCCATAGCTGGCGACGGGCAGCCCCCTCACCTCCCCAGCGCCGCCCCTCCGCCGAGGCGCCTCCCGGGGCTGGGGGGAGCGGAGCGGGCCGGCCCCTTCAGCCGCTCGTCAGCGGCCCAGGAGGGCCCGCTGCGGGCGGGCAGCCAGGGCACCCCGGGCGGCGTTGCTTAAACCCGGCTGAAGGGATTAAAGCAACAGGAAACGTTTTATTTCCTCCTCCCCGCCATCCCCTGCCTTTCGCAGGCAGTTTTCGCCCTGAATTAAAAGATCCGAGGCTGAGCTTGAAAAGGGCGCTTCCCCCTAATGGTGGCGGACTGAAGGAGGTTAGGCTGGCCGTGGGGTTAAAAGCCAGGGAAAGCGGGGACGCAGGGTGGGTTTCCCGTTTGCAGAGCTGGAGGAGCTCCTGCCCCTGGAGCTCTGCGGGAGAACAGCGAGTCCCTTACCCCGGGGGTTGCTCCTGCTGTGCGGGGCACAGGAGAGAGATGTTGAGCGTTTAGAGCTGCAGTCTCCAACGGAAAAGGCTGGAAACCGCTGTGACGGTCATCTCCTAGTTTTTGTATCAGTAGACTTGCAGGGTTATCCTGAAATCTACCGGTCCTTCGCGCTACAGCTAGATTGGATCTTGAGGTTTTGAATAGTCAGCATGACCAGAACAGTATTGAAGCCTGCTCTTAACTCTTTGCAGAATCAGGGCCTTACCTGTGTGTCTCCTGTGGAATAATGGAATATTTTTGTGTATGAGTTTGTTTTTTGAAATAGGCTGTGTGGATTGTTGCACAGGAAGCAGCTTTGGACGTGGGTGAATTCTTGAGAAGTGTGAACTTGAGGCACGTGCCTTCTGCAAGACCAAAATTGTTGCAGTTTCTGGAAAGACTGCTGTGAAGTCTAATGAATGACTCTTTTCAAGAAATGTGAGCTTTTTTTTTCTCCATATGCCTATAACAGGTGAAAACAATTCAGTTATTGTGGTTTAAAGGAAAAACGACTTTACTCACTATCACAAATAGTTTGAAGGATTTTAGAGCCTTTGGTTTCTGTTTGTTTCATCTGCACTCTCAATATGCCATGCAAAACAGTGATTGAGTGAGTTATTTCAGTTTCATTTTCAGTTTCACCACTGGAGTCTCAAATAGTCTGGGGCTATGTGATTTTTATTTTTTTTTTTTTCCAAATCCAGAACCAATTACTAGTTTCATTCTTATTTAGAAGTTTCAGGAAAGCTTTTTTTAGTTGCTACTGCTTTTTTAGCATAATTTGAAAATCTGCTTCACACAATACTCAGCAGGACTGGCTAAGCAAGCAATATCAATATTTAGGTATTGATATGGATACGTAAGATTTATTATGCACACGTATTCACAGGATAGATGTTTTAGCTTTGGACAGTATTTTAGAAACTAAATACGTTTTTCTCAGATGCTATCCTGTTTAAATGTAAAAATTGCCTTTCTGTAACATTCCAAACGGGCAAAAACAATACAAATCGAGGTTCTGAGCTCCCAGCTCAGAATTCATGCAGTGAAGAAGAATTAAAAATACTCTAGATTATGAACTGTACCTCATACTGGGAAAGTTATTATAAAAGATCCGTAATTCTTGGACCTAAGTTTTCCAAGATGGAGACGCTCAAGGTATAAATCTACTCCTTGCTATTACTAAATTTAACTGTTGTAAAGTACAGCTTCAGAGAAATACTTTGTCACTTTCTGAGTTCAAGTAAAATAGCAGACATAAATTACTGCATTTTCTGTGCTTATATATAAAATATATGAAAAGTTTATGCATGTTGGTATAATTTATTTTTATCCCTATATACAAGGCATTCTTTGCACTGATAGGTGTTTGTTGTGTTGTGTTTCCACAACTTTCCACAACTGTCACAGCTTTAACATAATTTTTGGTGAACCTGTTTGTTTCATGGGAAGCGGTAACCCTTAGGAGGCAAAAAGGCAATCAAGAGGCTGCTTGGACTTCCCCAAGATTGCTAAATGTTTTGAGAAATTTGAAGTAGTTTGAGGGAAGGAATGAAATAAGGGGCGCACAGGTTGGATGCTTTCTGCCCAACCTGTCTACTGTACATCTTCTGAATGAGACAAGTGGTTCTACTGATGTAAACCTACATGAGAAATAAGATAGAATCATAGAATAGTTTGGGTTGCAAGGGACCTTTAAAGGTCGTTGAGTCCAACCCCCCTGCAAGGAGCAGGGACATCTTTTGCTAGATCAGGTTGCTCAGAGCCTCATCCAACCTGACCTTGAATGTTTCCAGGGATGGGATATTAAAGATCTTTAATTTTTTAAACAAAATTTTTACTGTGTCACTTAGTGATTATCAAAGATGTTAAAATTAATTACACGCGTATTTCTAGAAGCTATAGAAATCTATGTCAAATTACTTATTTTGGAAGTGCACAAACAAATTTTTTTGTATTGGATATCTGTAACTACACTTTTGTAACTTTTTAAAGTACCTCCGTAGCAGATGGCATTTTTCAGAATCTGAAACTTTAGGTATTGCAATGATTTTCACAACAAGGTAGTGTGTGCAAATGTATGTGACTGGTTTTGGAAGATTTCATCTAGACCTTGCTGATACTATAGAACAAATATTAGTTGATCTATAAATGATGGATAATTGAACATTAAATTGATGCCATGAACTTGCTTTCCATAGGTCACATACTTGCTTCTGATTAAAGAAAATTAGATATCTTCTGATAGGAAGATTTGCAAAATATTCATGAATACTTCTTAACTGTGAGTGTAAAATCTTTAAATGAGGTCTCAAGCAGTTACAAGGTTCTTGACTTTGGAAACAATCCAAGTGTTATCCTATAGAACCTACGTCCATATACTTTAGTGGGTAACGCTAGGCTGTGTGAAGGTGTTGCTGAATCTGATCTTCTGTGACTTCATCTCCCACATCTCTTTAACATAATTGAGACTGATTAAGTTGTCCTTGAGTCCCACCTTGATATATCAGCTTACCTTAGATAGGGAAGTTCTTGCCCCTGAACTGCTGATGGAAGTACTTCATCCCTTTCATTCATAGTGCTTCTGTATCATTACTTGAAGTGTTACCTAACACCCTTTTTTCAGCACTTATAATCAATGTGGTTTACCCTTCTTTTGAAGTTTTCTCCTTCTGGATTACCTTCTCTTTCCCTTTTAGCTGTTGGATGAAATTTTAGGGTTTTTTTGTCTGTCCTTCCAGTTGCCAGAAAATTAGCATAGTGGAAAATAGTGCTTTCATTTAGTAAGTAAAATATGTAAACCACACCTGTAGACAGCTTGTTATTTAATAGGCAAAATTAATTGAAGGACTTTTTTTTTTTTTTTTGTAGGAAACTCCAGCAGGAATAGAAAAAACATTCTTTATGCTAGTGTATTACAGTTACATCCTGCTTTATTATACAAATGCAGCAAGATTTAGTTAGTGTAGTTTGTAAGTGGTCCTCACTTCACTGGGTAGTATAAACCAGAGGAAAAAGTAACTAAGTTTTAATTTTTGGTGTGCTACTGTACTTTTAATTTTTTTTTTTTATTTTTTTAAACCAACACTTTGTAGTGTTGAATTTCTGCTTCTTTTCCTACAGCAAATCCTAACAATAAATGCTCGAAACTTGCACAGTAGGTTGCTTTTTCTTAAAATGGTTTAGTCTTTTCCTACGGAATACTACTGTTCTAACTTCTAGTATGTAGTATAATTAAAACTATTAAACCTACTTATATGTGCACTTTTCTGACACACACAGTACAGGGTTAGCTGGCTGAAATAAAGAATGAAAAAAAAAACAGAAGAGAAGCTAGAGATCTTTGATACTAAATAATACTTTTGTTGTACTGTTTAATATCTGGTCCTGGCATTTTAGCATATTGTAAAAACATTTTAAAACAACATTGAAGATACAGAGGAAAAAATCTATTGAATTTGTACAAAAATATATGACTAGGGTAATACCCCTTCCGATCTATATCTTCTCAAGTTACTGCACAGGTTGTATTTTGAACTATGACAAGTGGTTTTGTTATGTATTTGTGGCCAATAGCTACCCCACTGCCAGTACACAGGATTGAATGTTGGCTTTGTTGATCTGTGCCTAAATTTGTACAAGGCTGAAAATATTTTAAATTAGAAATTTTATTCTCTGCAATCTGCATGTGTAATACTAACCTTTCCTAACTGACAAATGAACTTTGAAAAACTGCTGCAAAGATAAGATTTTTCTTAGCATTCTGCTTAAAGCTGACCTAAAGCTAGATTGACATGCAAGGAACATGACACTTCAGTATAGAAAGTTTAGTCATGTATTTATTTTTGTTTAAGTTTTTGTTAGGGGTAGTGACTGTTTTATGTAAATTATTATCTTGCTGGTTTCCTTTAGTGTTGTGACATAGATTCTTCACATAAGATAAGACAGCATATTCCAGTAGATCTAAAAGAGAAAGCATTTCTGAAGCAGCTTGATTTTGCAAGATAACTTTACCGTAAGTCAAAGCCGTTCTGCAGTGTACAGGCAGAGATATGCCATCTTGTTCTGACCATTTGCAGAGGGGCAGGAAGTAGTGCAGGCAACTGGAATCAGAAGTTGCTGCTTTTGCAGCTGCTGTCTCCTTTGTGTGGAGAAGACTGCTGGTTCTTGTGTGCCACTTCTAAGCAACTCCTGTGTGGCTAGTCATACACGTGATCTCTGGTCCACAATACAGAATAAATCAATTTGCAGTTAAATTCATTGTGGTGTTGTGAAATTCACGAGAAGTTTGGCATGTTTTCTTTCTCCTCAGTGTTACTTACCCATTGTCACAAGGTCAGAAGTCAAAAATATACTCTTACTTTCATTTCATTGCACAAGTTGCCTAGGAGATAGCAGTTAAAAGAAAACTGGTAAGGCTTCTGTGCTGGAGTTTGCTTATATGCATGCTGTCTTTTATTTTACAGTGTGAATAGGAAGTTAAAACAGCTTCCTATTTCTTCTGCATCAGAGCAAATAGCACCAATTCAACTAAACATCAGTCCTCTCTACATTGTCCTCTATTATGGCTTAAGTGCAGGAATTAATCTTCTTAGGCTATAAACTGACAATCTTGTAAGCCTGTTTTCTGCTTCTAGGTAGTGGAAGCTTGCCTTCTTGTCATTCTCCATATCCATCTGATTTTGGGGAACAAAGAAGGAAACAAAAATACTGTCTTGCCCCTATGTTCTGTACTTGTATCTTGTTGCAAAAACAAAAGAGATTAAGGATATTATTAGATTAAAATACCTCATAGATGCTTCATGGGGAAATTTTGAAGATAGGTAAAAGAGCTCCTCATTAAGAGTTAACTAACCAGAAATAGAGTAAATAAGTTTTGTCATATGCTTGAAAGCTAACATTTTAATTTAACAGGAAGGGAAGTTTTGGCAAAGGCATAACAAATGTATTAGCTTAGAGTGTGAATTGTAATATTTGCATGATTGATTCCTGGACCAACTGAAAAACAAAAAGGAGGCCTACAGAGAGTGGAAGCAAGGACAGATAGCCTAGGAGGAATACAGAGAGCTTGTCTGAGTGGCCAGGGATCAGGTAAGGAAGGCTAAAGCCCTGACAGAATTAAATCTGGCCAGGGATATCAAGGGCACCAAGAAAAGCTTCTATAGATATGTTGGGGATAAAAGGAAGACGAGGGAGAATGTGGTCCTTCTCTGGAAGGAAATGGGAGACCTGATTACCTGGGACATGGAGAAAGCTGAAGCACTCAATGATTTTTTTTTTTTTTTTTGCCTCGGGCTTCACCGATGCGTGCTCTAGCCACATCACCTAAGTCACAGAAGGCAAAAGCAGGGATTGAGAGAACGAAGAACCACCCACTGTAGAAGAAGATGAGGTTCAAGACCATCTAAGGAACCTGAAGGTGCACAAGTCCATGGGACCTAATGAGATGCATCTGTGGGTCCTGAGGGAACTGACAGATGAATTTGCCAAGCCACTGTCCATCATATTTGAGAAGTCATGGCAGTCCAGTGAGATTCCACCGACTGGAAAATGTGTAACGTAACCCCTGTTTTTAAAAAGGAAAACAAAGAAGACCCAGGGAACTACAGGCTGATCAGTCTTACCTCTGTACCTGGCAAGGTCATGGAGCAGATCCTCCTGGAAGCTATACTAAGGCACATGGAAAATGAGGAGGTGATTTGTGACAGCCAGCATGACTTCACTAAGGAAAATCGGGCTTGACAAATTCAATGGCCTTCTATGATGGGGTTACAGCATTGGTGAATAAGGGAAGAGCAACTGACGTCATCTACCTGGACTTGTGCAAAACATTTGACACTGTCCTGTACGACATCTTTCTCTCTACACTGGAGACACATAGGTTTGATGGATGGAGCACTCAGTGGATAAGAAATTGGCTGGATGGCTGCACTCAGAGAGTGGTGGTCAATGGCTCAGTGTCCAGGTGGAGACTGGTGATGAGTGGCGTCCCAGGCGTACTGGGATTGGCGCTGTATAACATCTTTGTCAGCAATATGGATAGTGGGATGGAGTGTACTCTCAGCAAGTTCGCCAACAACACCAAGCTGTGTGGTGCTGTTGACAGGCTGGAGAGGTGGGCCCATGCAAACCTCATGAAGTTCAACGGGGCCAAGTGCAAGGTCCTGCACCTGGGTCAGGGCAATCCCAAGCACAAATACAGGCTGGGCGGGGAATGGATTGAGAGCAGCCCTGAGGAGAGGGACTTGGAGTTACTAGTGGATAAGAAGCTCGACCTGATCTGGCAATGTGCGCTTGCAGCCCAGAAAGGCAACCACATCCTGGGCTGCATCAAGAGAAGCGTGGCCAGCAGGCTGAAGGAGGTGATTCTGCCCCTCTATTCTGCTCTCGTGAGAGTACTGCACCCACCTGGAGTACTGCATCCAGCTCTGGAGCCTCCAACATAAGAAGGATGTGGACCAATTGGAGACAGTCCAGAGGAGGGCCACAAAGATGACCAGAGAGCTGGAGCACCTCTCCTATGAGGACAGGCTGAGAGAGTTGGGGCTGTTCAGCCTGCAGAAGAGGAGACTCCAGGGAAACCTTCTAGCAGCCTTCCAGTACCTAAAGGGGGCTACAGGAAAGATAGGGAGAAACTCTTTAGCAGGGCCTGTTGCGATAGGATGAGGGGTGATGGTTTTAAAATAGAGGGAGGTAGATTCAGGCTAGACATGAGGATAAAATTTCTTACAGTGAGCATGGTGAAGCCCTGAAACAGGTTGCCCAGATTGGTGGTGGATGCCCCATCCCTGGAAACACTCAAGGCCAGGTTGGACAGGGCTCTGAGCAACCTGATCTAGTCAGAGATGCCCCTGCTCCTTGGAGGGGCATTGGACTAGATGACCTTTGAAGGTCCCTTCCAACCCTAACCATTCTATGATTCTGTAATTTGCAAATTGTCCACATCATAGCCTGTTGTTTGTGGTTAGAATAATCCAGATTCAGGGCTTATTTCAGCATCTGTAGAACAGGTTTTTTTGTGTGGATTTCTTTTTTTTTTTTTTTTTTTTTTTTTTTTTCATTTCTGTAATGGTTACTACATTTCAAAATGCCATGGGCAGCATTAGCGATGATCTTTCTTTCCATGTGGGAATTAACAGAGGAATGCTCCCACGCTGAAAGACCCATGATTAAGTTTTATTATTGAACATAAATTACATACAAATGCAATACGTTTTTTGGTGCTTGTTTATTTATTAGTTGCACCAGACCCAAAACATCTGGTTTTAAAGGAAAAAAAAAAAAAAGTGCTAACTAAATGAATCCCAAGAGATTTCAAATTTCCACTCTTAATAATGTGGCTTTCATTTTCTGACTCTTACATGCATTCAATTGTATAGAGGGCCTTTAGCAAGTGATGAGGTATGTTTTGAAGGTGCTGGGAGTTTAAAGGTTCTGTTTAGTGATTTTAAAGGTGCACACAGCAGTTTGACCAGTTTTTATAAAAATTAGTCTTTTTCTGTGCCTAAATGCAGATTTTTGAATCTGTTTTTCTATGATAAGGCTTTACATTTGTTGGATACATACACTGTTTTGTGTATGAAGTTGCAATTATTTCGCTTTGAATGTAAATAATAAGGTGTTGTAAATGGAACAGAATTTCACACAAAGAAAAGGTACACAGAATTTTCCCTTATAATAACATTAGTTCTAGCTGCTGCATTCCAATTTTCTTCTTACTTAAGAAGAAAAACAACATTAACGACCCTGGATTTATTACTCTGCGTACTGGCAGTAGTTACACCGTATGCCATCTTGTGCCCAACTCTGCAGCTCTTGTTCTAAGTAGTTGTAATTCATTCTTGTAGCCTTGTTGTGAGTTCGCTAATTGAACTCTTGAGAGCGGAATTTTTAAGGACACTTTAATTTATCTGGGTAGGACAGTTTGCCTGCAAAATTCTGCTCTGTTGAGTACTGCTGGAATGTTTTCTCCAAGAGACAATCTTGTTCTTGAATACTGGCATGTACACGTTTGATGTTGCACTGGAGGTTATTTGTTTTATTGGCAGTAGACCTTAATGGTCATGATGACTTTCACAATATGATCATTGCTCTTTTAAAGATCAGGAACTGTGTTAAGTAACAACACAAAAGTAATTAATCTAAATATATTTTCCCTTCAGACCTCCTATCTGTTGCTTTCATTATGGACAACTGATTTTCTTTTGCACAATGTAGACACCGATAGTGATTGTTGCTGCTTCTGTTCTGTGTTTCTGTACCTCTCTGTATTGATCCTCATTTCTTTCAAAAGACTACTAAGAAGTATTTAACCAAGATCTTTCTTTGTGTCTTACAGTGGTTCTGACAGAGACTCTTTCCCTTAATTTATCTTTTTCCTCCCCCTCAATAATAATAATAAAATCAGTTTTCTTACTCAGAGTTCACTGAGGTACTTCCAACCCTTATTGAGATTTTATTTTTTTATCGCTTTTGACTTCCTTTCCTTCAATAACCAGTAAGGAATGCTTGTTGCTGTTTTTTTTTGTTTGTTTTTTTTTTGGGGGGGGGGGCAATCTTTTTCTTCTCGAGGGGTTGCGTGCCTATTGGCAGTATCAATGTTTCAATGTTTGCTGTCTCTATGTATGCTTTCTGTTCTTGTGCAGCTTTTAATAATTTTTAATTCCTCTTTAATAAAAAGCATTTTCCATAGTAGTTTGGCAATAAATCTGATGCTGTAATTTGGAAAAACTTGCCTCTAAGTGGACACTGCTGTTTCCCAAGTATGGTTTTGCTGTTTTCATATATAATAGCTATATATATAATTATAGCTATTTTATGTAATAGCTGGTTTCTTTATAGAATGTATTCTTGCTTTTCTTTCTTCTTCCCTTTTTGAGGTATATGAAGTATTTTTGTAAAAGTCATCAAATAAGTCCTATTTCTAGGACTCTCTTTCCCTCCACTGTTAGTTTTCACCTCTACTATGCCTGTGTGTGGTTCTTTTTGGCAAGTTTCATATTCAGTTTGCCTCAGGATAATGCAAGACAACTGAGAGGAAGGCCCAGTTTATTATTTGTCAGCCCAGTCTTTCTGTCTAACATCTGTAAGAATTGACTCATGACCTTTGTCATTGTATAACATGTACGGTGTTATACAGTGTCTCATTCTCCCAGCTTGTTAATCAGCATTCTCTGACCTGGTGTAACAGTTACAGCCACCTCTGTATAACTTCTACTCTCTGAAGGATAGATTTGTGCTAGTCCTTTGCAGCAGTCCTGTGCTTGCGGGTGCTGATCTGACTGGGTTTGCTGCCAAGCAGCTCAGCCCTCTTGTTCACTCCTGGGCATTGATTGTCTACTGTGCATAAATATTAGTTCACTCAGTATCACAATATACTGCAAATTGCCCACTCATGCGAGGGAATCTTTTTGAACATTATTTCTTTCAAACTGTGTTCTGCTTTAGTTGATCCATTTAGATGTCATGTAAACTGCCACAGAGTACGTATTCAAACTAATAGACCCTTATTTGATTACTGACCAGTCATGAGAGGAAGTGTCTTTGTTAGACTGGGATTTTTTATGAGTCTGACGCTGGTATATTTGGGAACGTTTCTAAAGAAGAGCAAAAAGAAATGCCCTAATCATAGAATAACAGAATAGTTTGGGTTGGAAGAGAGCTCTAAAGGTCATCTAGTCCAATGCCCCTCCAAGGAGCAAGGACATCTCCAACCAGATCAGGTTGCTCAGAGCCCTGTCCAACCTGGCCTTGAATGTTTCCAGGGATGGGGCATCCACCACCTTTCTGGGCAACCTGT
This sequence comes from Chlamydotis macqueenii, assembly GCF_036417535.1. Lineage (NCBI taxonomy): Eukaryota > Metazoa > Chordata > Aves > Otidiformes > Otididae > Chlamydotis > Chlamydotis macqueenii. Next base: position 139,102,380 of record NC_141556.1, read on the forward strand.
TCCAGTGTTCCACCACCCTCACTGTAAAAATTTTTTTTTCCATTTATCTAGAATAAATCTACTCCCTTCTAGTTTAAAACTATTACCCCTTGTCCTATCACACAGGCCCTGCTAAAGAGTTTCTCCCCATCTTTGCTGTAGGTCCCCTTTAGGTACTGGAAGGCTGCTATAAGGTCTCACCAGAGCCTTCTCTTCTGCAGGCTGAACAGCCCCAACTCTCTCAGCCTGTCCTCACAGGAAAGGTGCTCCAGCCCTCTTACCGTCTTTATGGCCCTCCTCTGGACTCCCTCCAAAAGGTCCATGTCCTCCTTCTTATTTTGGAGCGTGAATACACTGAGACATAATTTCATTTGAATAAATAATTCTATTTTTTTGTTTGTTTGTTTTGTAATTTACATACACAAAGCTCCTTTTACCTGTCTTTTCAGGGCAAAAGAGTAGGCCCCTGTATATCTGTAAAGTGACATAACTTTGGATGTCATAATTCTACTACAAGACCATTACTTCAAAAAATTACACTGTGTGAAATGGTCGATCTTTTTATGCTAGGATTGAATCTTCTCTATAGCATTATATTATTGGACTAACAAAACATTATTTGCTTTTGTCACAATGTAATAAATGTCTAGTCTTTAAAAATTAAAAACAGTGTTTCAGGGGGAACACATCTCAGGAAAATGAAAATATTTGGGCCACTAAGGTATTGTAGTATATCTAATTGCTACTCAGCTGCCTAATAACTTGCATTGTTATTATTGTTGTAGATCATGTTTTTATGATATTTATCCTTCTATTTTTAATTTAAATGTCTCCGTTTTCCATGAATGAAGACATCTAAGGGTAAAGAGCAAGAAGTAGTGTTGGTATTCTGTTTTTGTGTATCCTAGAATTTTAAAATATTTATGTGGCAGTTGATTCTACATTGTACAGTATTGTAAAATTTATTTTCTTGAAGTGTCTGACTCACTGCTAACTTTGTATAGCTTACTGTTAATCATGGATTTGCCTTTTACAAAAAATAAGTGGCCTATTCCCCTTCCCTCTTTTGGAACTTGTTACAGAGAGCAGGTATTTAGCGCGTGCACTTAAAAACACTGTAGAATAAGAGGATAAAAGTTCTAGGTTCTAAGGATCAAGTTTAAAAAAAAAAAAGTTCTACATCTTTATAGCCTTCTATTATATGAATACGAGTTCTTTTTTTTTTTTTTTTTTTTTCCCATTTAAAATACCCTGGAGTTCTCTTTTACAGATTAAAAAAGAAGGTTTTGGTGTCACCTGCTAATTGTATTCAAAAAGTTTTAAAGAACTTTTGGTGTGTTTTTTAGCTGCCTATTACCTGAATGAGTCTTTATGCCTTTAGAAACAGCTGTATCTCCTAAAAATCTCATGCTATATTACCGCAAAATTTTGGGGTGGCTGTGATCTGTCACACAGAGCCTCCCCTGTCCAGGCTGGTCCCTGAATTGCCCTTAGAGATGAGCTTTCTGGAGTCTATTATAGCACCATTACCACTGTCCAGACCATTCTTTTCCTATGGAAAGCAGAATGGAGAGAAGAGGCAGTCTATGCATATGTTGGTACAAGATTTGATATAACATATGGCCTGAGTGCTTCTGGGTCCCAGGGTTTAGAAATAGCCTATAATTTTCAAAATGTATACATTGAACTTACAGAATTAACTGTACTTACTGATGGCAGTGTTAACAACATGTAGGAGTTTATCCCAATACTTGAGCATATATGTAATTATACTTTGTATAGCAGTCTTCATGTGGCTTCTTGGTCTCTGAGAAAACTTCTGAATTTTGATGGCATCTTAGGAAGTGTCATAGTGATAGGAATTTTCTTCTTTTGTTGATTTTTGTTGCTAAGTTGTTTTTTTTTTTTTTAGTATTATAGTCTAAATTCTGCTATTATCACTCCTTGAATATCATTCCTTGGATATATTATGTTAGTATTGCTTTTATTTCAAATATATTGGGTGGTTGGACTAGGTGACCTTTAAAGGTCCCTGCTAACCCAAACTATTCTATGATTCTATAATATTTCATAAATAGAAGAAAGTCAGTGAAGTGTTCATCGTAATATTAGACTTTCTGCATATACTATTTTTTTTTAGCTATCTATGTGTTTTACAAACTTCAGAATCTTTCAAATAATATTATTTCAGTTTGTAAATTTCCCGTGCTGTACAAAACCCTATAAACTTTAGAGATACAGGGCATGTCTTTCCATGTGTGTGTATGTATGCGAAGAAAAGGATTTCTTCCATTTAAAGTAACTTTAAGATAATGAGCAGCACTTCAGTAACTCTGAAGTTGACAAAGAAAAATGCCTTAAAAATATGTAAAAACTTTCTTAAAGAGGTCCCTTTCCATAATGGAGAGTTAATGATAAAACTAGATTATATGATTTATGAATTAACTAGGCCTTGTTTTTCCCTAATCAAAGCTCTTGGCTTTAAGAGTTGGTGTTTCAGGATCTGTAGCTGGTACCTGTCTACATTATACTGGTTAAAGCTGTTCTTTACCTAAGGCTTTCTATGTTCTCCCCACCTCTCCCCCAGGAAAGAATATAAGATGATTAAGTGGTGTCTTAGTGTGGTTTTTCTCTCCTCATTGCCCTAGTTAATTGAGAAATGGTGATATATTTTTAGAAGTTTCTACTAGAGGGGAAAAAGTAATGCCGTATTCTGAGATTTATAGCAAAACCATGGAATTTATTTCCCTTCTTCATCCATTCCCTTTTCTAATACTGTAGTTGAACATGGAATAGATCCATGTTTTCTTTTTCTTCCTTCTGTTATAATTGCAGCTTTCAGGAGACTAAAACAAATATTCCTATTTGATCCATGTATTTCTGTATTTGTCTGTAAGAAAAGGAAGGCAGAATACTTTTTTCCTCTGTGTACTCCTCAGTAGATATTTAGTTTACCTTTCTCTTCATAGCATCTTGCATACTGAAATTGTGAGCTTCAGTTCTCTGCTTTATATTCTAATTGTATGTACAAGAAATCATGTTTCATTTGCTGTTCTAATGTTATTCCTAAGTATATCTCAAAAGAGTTACAATAAGAAAAATACTTCCAGCACCCATTCATTCTTTCTGGATGGGATCCTAGATTTGCCTTTCTTTCTTTCCTTCTGTTTCTTTAAAGTAGTCTTTTTGTGCTGTGAATTAAAATCAGACTTACTTTTGAAAAAAAAATACTCTGTAAGTTTAGGCCCAGCTGAGATTTGATCTGGTTTTCCTAGAAATTGTTCTTGCTAAAGTCTTGAAATCCTCGTCTTACCTGAGTCTTCTTGACTTTGATAGTGCTTATCAATAACTTTTCCCCAAAACCTTGTGTTTTTTCATGCGATTCTCTAAAAAGAAATGAGCGCAGCATGGAAATGCATCATTCAGAAAGATTATATTTGTACTCATGAGGGGTTACAGGGTGCCCAGTACATAACTGTTATGGTTTGTACCGTATCAAAGGTGTGATAAGGTGTATCTTACAGAAATCGCTCTTTCCTTGGATAGAAGTAAAGGAGTGACACAGATGTTACAAAATCCTGCATTTCTGTTGAAATAACAGTATCTATTCCTTTCCTCCAAGCTATGAAAGTTTTTATCGATAGCATAGACCCAGAAGCATAAATCAAGTATTCAACAACATAGTTTACAAAGTTCAATGATTACAGATATTGTGTAACTGTACTTAGTGGTAGTCTAAATTTGAAAAATTTATGACCCACTTGAATTGTCTATAATGGAGCCTTTGAGACAATTACAGACTGCCAAGGAAATTATTTTTTTCACAGAGTGATGATGCTGCATTTTAATGGCTTCAGTATTGACAATGTAGATGCTTCCATTTCCAATTCAAGACCTACTTAAGCTCCTCTGACAGTCCATGGGAGGGAGTTAAATTCTCAAGAGATATGCTAGATTTTCTATAAATAATAATAAGATGGAGGATAGTATCAGAATAAATCCCTTTCCTGAAGAAAATAGCTTTAATTCTTATGTAATTTCATTTAATTTATCTGTTCCTGGCAAAGTTTCAAAGCTCTAGAAAATACAAGTTTGTAACAGAGGTGATGGCAAGTAGACGAAGTGTTCTACAAGTGGCTGGCAGAAGTCTCACGATCGCTAGCCCTTGTTCTCCTTGGGGGAATTCAACTTACCGGATGTCTGCTGGAAATAAAACACAGCAGAGAAGAAACAGTCTAGGAGGTTCCTGGAGTGTGTGGAAGATAACTTCCTGACACAGCTGGTGAGTGAGCCTACCAGGGAAGGTGCCTTGCTCAACCTGCTGTTTAGAAACAGAGAAGAGCTAGTGGGAGGTGTAGTGGTCAGCAGCCATCTTGGGTTTAGTGACCATGAAATTATAGAGTTTTCAGTTATTGGAGAAATAAGGAGGGGGATCAGGAAAACCACTACCATAGACTTCCAGAGGGCAGACTTTGGCCTGCTCAGGACACTGGTTGACAGAGTCCCTTGGGAGGCAGTCCTGAAGGGCAAAGGGGTCCAGGAAGGCTGGACATTCTTCAAGAAGGAAGTCTTAAAGGTGCAGGAGCAGGATGTCCCCATGTGCCATAAGACAAACTGGCGGGGGAGACAACTGGCCTGGCTGAACAGGCAGCTTTTGCTGGGACTTAGGGAAAAAAGGAGAGTCTACCACTTTTGGAAGAAGGGGCAGGCAACTCAAGAAGAGTACAGGGAGCTTGTTGGACATGCGGAGAGAAAATTAGAAAGGCAAAAGCCCAGCTAGAACTCAGTCTGACCACTGTTGTTAAGGATAGTAAGAAATGTTTTTACAAATACATTAACAACAAAAAGAGAGCCAAAGAGAATCTCCATCCTTTTTTGGATGCCAGGGGGAACATTGTCACCAAGGATGAGGAAAAGGCTGAGGTACTAAGTGCCTTCTTTGCCTCAGTCTTTAACAGTAAGACCAGTTATCCCCTGGGTGTTCAGCCCCCTAAGCTGGAAGAGGGAGACAGCAGAATGAACTCCCCACAGTCCAGGAGGAAGCAGTTAACGACCTGCTATGCCACCAGGACACGCACAAGTCTACAGAGCCGGGATCCAGCCGAGAGTACTGAGGGAGCTGACTGAGCAGCTTGCCAAGCCACTCTCCATCATTTGTCAGCAGTTCTGGTTAACAGGGGAGGTCCCAGCTGACTGGAGGCTTGCCAATATGACGCCCATCTACAAGAAGGGTGAGAAGGAGGATCCAGGGAACTACAGGCCTGTCAGCCTGACCTCAGTGCCGGGGAAGACTATGGAGCAGTGGTTTCACCTGGCATGTGCAGGACAACCAGGGAATCAGACCCAGCCAGCATGGGTTGATGAAGGGCAGGTCCTACTTGACCAACTTGATCTCCTTCTATGACCAGGTGACTCGCCTAGTGGATGACAGAAAGACTGCAGATGTTGCCTAACTGGATTTTAGCAAAGCCTTTGATACCGTCTTGCACGGCATTCCCCTAGAGAGGCTGGCTTGGACAGGTGTTTCCTGCGATGGGTTAAAAACTGGCTGGATGGCCAAGCCCAGAGTGTTGTGGTGAATGGAGTTAAGTCCAGTTGGTGACTGGTCACAAACAACATTCTGCAGGGCTCAGTACTGGAACAGTTCTGTTGAATATATTTATCAACGATCTGGATGAGGGGATTGAGTGCTTCCTCAGTAAGTTTACAGATGGCACCAAACTGGGCGGGAGTGTCAGTCTGCGTGAGGGTAGGAAGGCTCTGCAGAGGGATCTCAACAGGCTGGATCGATGGGCTGAGGTGAACTGTATGAGGTTCAACAAGGCCAAGTGCCGAGTCCTGCACTTGGGTCACAACAACCCCATGCAACGCTACAGGCTTGGGGAAGAGTGGAAAGCTGCCTGGCAGAAAGGGCCCTGGGGGTGCTGGTAGACAGCTTGTATCAGGAACAGTGTGGCCAGCAGGAGCAGAGAAGTGATTGTGCCCCTATATTTGGTGCTGGTGAGGCTGCACCTCAAACACTGTGTGCAGTTTTAGGCCCCTCAGTACAAGAAGAACATTGAGGTGCTGGAGCATGTCCAGAGAGGGGCAACAAAGCTGCTGAAGGTCTGGAGCACAAGTCTTATGAAGAGCAGCTGAGGGAATTGGGATTGTTTACTCTGGAGAAGAGGAGGCTGAGGGGAGACCTCATCACTCTCCTTAACTACCTGAAAGGAGGTTGTAGGGAGGTGGGTGTTAGTCTCTTCTCCCAAGTAGCTAGTGATAGGATAAGAGGAAGTGGCCTCAAGTTGTGGCAGGGGAGGTTTAGATTGGATATTAGGAAAAAATTATTTACTGAAAGAGTGGTCAAGCATTAGAACAGGCTGCCCAAGGAAGTGGTGGAGTCACCATCCCTGGAGGTGTTCAAAGAACATGTAGATGTGGCACTTCAGGACATGGTTTAGTAGGCATGGTGGTGTTAGGTTGATGGTTGGACTTGATGATGTTGGAGGTCTTTTCCAACCTTAAAGATTCGATGATTCTATGTACAGCCCTGTAGCAATACCACCATGAATCATATCAACCTAACACAAGAAAAAAAAACTCCATCCTCTTTGATTATGACAAGCTGAGTGAATAAAGCTGCCCTTTCCTTTTAGAGGGTAGACTGCAGCCGTGTTCATACACTTGGATTGTTCTATTACTAGTTAGATTTGCTCTTCAGACAACAGACAAAACCAAAAAGCTTTTCAGCTTGTTGATGGAATACCAGATTTGCATTTTTGTGCAGAATTTTCAATCTCTTCGAAAACTACAATCCAGAGGCTATTAGAAAGATGTGGTGTGTGGTACACTTGCCTCATCGGAAGAGAAAGGCCTTTGGTGATACGCAAAATCCTGGTTTAGGATTCTACTGACTACACCAATTTAATTGTCTTGGAAACTCACAAAAATTAAATTAGAGTGAGTTATAAACTCAAACAATATTTATTTGTTACAAACTGATAACGAATGCGAACTTAGCTTAGGTTCAATTCAGTTTACCTCAGGAGGGTTTAGACTCTCTGAGGGGGGACCCAACTGGGTTGAGGTTTGTGACGGCCCATTAGACCCTCCTGCTTCTTTTTGCACTGCTGCCCATATTGGCCAATCCCAGCTCATGCCTGGAAGTCACCATATTGTGTAACATCCCAAGTTAACACATAGGTGTGTGGATTGCAATGGTTTTGCTCTATGGCTCTCTGAATCCTTTCTCTTATGGCCTAAGCATGTATTTTTAAAGCATCTGGTAGCCCTCTAATGAGAAGTCTAAGGTGGCGGGGGTCCACCAGTGCAGCCAACCCCTTGCTGCCCTCTCACGTACATAGCCTGAATACAAGCAGCTTTTTACACTCCTTCTGCTAGCTCCGATAATCCCTTAAATAATAACAAGTTCCTCTTGCTCTTTGGGGTCCACATCCACAGCCCAATAAGCCACTTAGGACATTATTGACTGGTCACCTGCCAGCCTGTTGCGTAGAAACACTCCAGGTCCCCAAAATCCTGTAGCTTTTTCATCACTTAACAGTATCCAGTCCTCCCCACATTAAAGAGACAAGTCACAGGTATTCAGTCTCTTTTTCTCCCAGTCTGCGTGAAAACTTAGTTTGCAATTTGCTGAGCTTGGGTTCTGCCCAGGGGGTTGTACAGACAGTGGTTTGGAGGTTCCTGCCTTAGGGACATATATGCCTTTCTGTTTTAATAAGGGATCACACATATCTTTCCTCCAGCTTGTCTGCTTCTTTGGAGCTATCTTCCTCAGAGTCTCCCCAGATGTTTCCATCCTAATGCTCTAGGGTCTATGCCCACAATTAACTTTCAAATTTGGACAATACTGGGGGCTTTTTTGCTTGTGCTAGCATGATCTCATTTTTTTTTGTTCTAATAGACATGTCCGCTCTTGCTCTTTTCAGTTCCCCTTTTAAACAGTGTATTTTTTATTGTTTCTTTGAATTGTCCTTGGCTCAAGTCAAGCAGGCACCTAGGATGGCACACATAATCAAGCAGATATCGAGGATGGCACACATAAGTAAGCAGCATTGTTCTGTTTTCTCTACAACCGCTGCTGGGTTGAACCACTCCTCCTTCACCTGTCGTACGAGGAGAAGAGCTACAGCTGTGCGTCTATAATAATTCCGCTATTGACATTGTTGTGTATGGAGTTAAGCAACAATACAACTTTTCTGATATAAAATAGTGAGTTTCGATGGAAACGAGATTCAATAGCAGGGTGCACTTGGTTATTTACTGCCTGGAGAATCGGCACTCCACACCTCCGTAAACAATAGGCGATACTGCCTGCTACCCTGCCGACTGCACCAATTTCATTGTCACAGAAACTCGCAAAAATTAAATTAGATGAGGTGATAAACTCCAATGGGATTTATTTGTAACAAACTAATAACAAATTCAAATTTAGCTCTACTTTAACTGAAATTGCTTTAAAACTCCAATAACATTAACGATCTACAGGTTCAAAATGTCAGTCAGGAATTAGTATTGCACTCAGGAATTCCAATGATCCAAAATGCACGATCACTCACCTCTCAAAGGGAGGGCTCTCAACCACAAGGAGTCTCCTTAGGTGGTGTCTCAACCTAAGGGGAGAGTCCCTGACTGTAGACCCACTGTTCTGAGGAGGACTGGCTCAAGCTCAGGGTGAGGGCTCCATTTATACCCTAGTCAAATGTGATCCAAGGTCATAGGTGGTCACTTCAGTTCTCATTGGCTGAAGACTCCACTTTACAGCAGCTACGTGGTTCTAAAGACTTCCTAGCTTAGGGCAGGTGTACCTGCCACAAGTGACCAGCCGGTTTATTGTTATTGCAACTTGTATACCTTCTAATCCTTTTCCCTTACATTTAGGAAACATGTAAGTTACCCTGTTTAAACAAGATATAGGCTTAGGACTTCCACTTTTTGTCTAAAAATCATTTAAGTTCCAGTGGCTCAGTTCAGTATATTCAGCAAATGAAGCAGACACTTTTTATTTTGCTGATTGTAAGCTTGATTTTTAGATCAAGCAAAAGGAAATTAATGGAATGGGGTAGGGAAACTATTTATTGAACAGTGTCTGTTACAAAAGGCATTTTTCAAAGCTATTTTGTATTCAAGTGTTAGTAATTTTTACTTCATTCTATATTTTTTTGTGTCAGATCTGTTTGGATACTGCTGAATACAACAGTTCATATTTTTTTTAAATAGTTACTATATATAGTTGCATTAGTGATGCTTATATAATTGTTTCTAGTTATTATTTTTGCCACACCTTGTCGGGTGTTAATGAGACTAATTTTTTTCCTAATTTCCTTAAACTTCTTACCCCTTTCTAACTATGAAGGTGCCTGCAATGCAACTCCAAAAACAATTTCTATGTTTACAAGCAGAATGATATCACTTTGTTCCTATTGGGCAAAGATTTTTTTTTTTGTAAATCTAATTTCAGGTTAGTTACTGTGGAATTGGAAATGCGGACCTTATCTAACGTATTTATATTCAGAAGCTGTGAGCTTGATTGTCTCTTGCTTGTACCACTGTGACTTAATTGATTTCAGCAGATTTGTACTTAATTCTGAGTAGTGGGAGAAAGGTTAGTGGATTTATTTTTTTTTTCTTCTTCAGTTTTTGGATAGAGGGAAGGAAGTTAGGGCCATTTTTGGAAATAAAGTAAAAAATCTCCTCTTACCAGCTCCTTGAGCATATACTTTGCCAGCCTGTCTTTTGCAAGTTCTGTTGCAGTAGAACTAAGCACACCGCAGCAAAGTAACTCTTGTGTCAGGCTTATTAAATTCCAGATGAAGGAGAGTGAAGCTGCTTGTATCTCAAGATGTAAACTTTGACCTCAGCTTGCAGAACTGAGGCAGAAGGGAACAAAGATTGAGTGTAAGTGGAATGACTCCTAGTTCAGTTCACAATATCTGTTTTTATTTTTAGCACATTAATCCTGTGGAAGAATTAAATGACGGACTAAAGTTTCTTGCACTCTTTGAGTCTCTGAACACATATTATTTATTTTATTTAGTAGGATACACAGTGGCATTTCTTGTAACTCCAAGCTGTCACATTCAAAACAGAGTCATAATATAACATTTCCATTATGCCCACAACCACTTTCTAGCAAAATAAGATTCAGCTTCTCCACTGAGATAACTAAAAATATAACCTTAATAGCTACCATTGGAGAGTCTTCTTCCAGCTATTTCATCTATAGTCCTCATGTGAATTGGGTTCAGTGATGTGTTAGTGAGGTTCTCGGTTTGAACTTTTTTGTATTCTCTTTATTCTCACAGGATTGTAGTGTGGATAAGTTTGGGTTTCTTGGTTTTTTTTTTTTTTGTTGTTGTTTTGTTTTTAAAACATCCTTGGTACTATTTGTTATTTTTTTTCTTCTGTTTTAAACAAGAGTTAGGAGAGTTTTAGTTTAAATGAATTTTGATATTTGAAGACCTTATGCTAGTTTAGAAGACCTTATGCTAGTTCAGAATTGTCATAATGTGCTAAAATCATACTAGGTCAGTTTGATCCAAGCACAGGACTTAAGATGCCGATCTGTTCTCAGTCACCTTCTCTCTGGCAGGAAATGCCACTCTTAGAAAAGCATTAAAAGTGAAAATATTTTACTTGAAAATTGGGACTGAGTCCAGTACATCCACCTTTACATACCTGATACATGCCAAATTTTTAAGTGTTCTCTGTAGCACTTCTGCTAAAATAAAATTATTTTTATGTGCAGTGAAAAGATTGATGCTTTTTTTTTTTCCAGATCAAGGTCCCTGTAGTGGTTTCAAACTGAGATAACTTGAAACCCATTCACAAGTATTTTGTACTAAATGTTTACTTTTGAAATATATTCTTCCGTGTTTTATAAGACTGTACTTGATGCCTTGTGTTGTGATTTAACCCCAGCCAGCACCTAAAGCACCACATAGACGCTCACTCACTCCTCCCTCAGTGGGATGGAGGAGAGAATCGGAAGTGTAAAAGTGAGAAAACTCGTAGCTTGATATCAGTTTTAGGTAAAGCAAAAGCCACACACACTAGCAAAGCAAAACAAGGAATTCATTCCCTGCTTCCCATTGACAGGCAGGTGTTCAGCCATTTCCAGGAAAGCAGGGCTCCATCACGTGCAGGGTTACTTGGAAAGACAAATGCCATAACTCTGAACATCCCCACTACCTCCCCTTCCTTCTTCTTCCTTTGGTTTTGTGTACTGAGCATGACATCGTATGGTATGGAATATCTCTTTGGTCAGTTGGGGTCAGCTGTCCCAACTGTGTTCCCTCCCAACTTCTTGTGCACCTATAGCTGACTTGATGGTGGGGTCATATGAGAAGCAGAGACGACCTTGACTCTCTGTAAGCACTGCTCGGCAATAACTAAAACGTCCCTGTAGTATTATCACTGTTTTCAGTACAAATCCAAAACACAAATCCAAACCATAGCCTCCTGCTAGCTACTATGAAGAAAATTAACTCTATCCCAACCAAAACCAGTATACCTCATATTTGCATTTGTTTTTCAGGCTTCCTAATCAGTCTGCATCTGCCATATTAAGTGTAGACTTTGTGTGATGAGAGATAGAGTTCTTGGGCAGATCACGCAGCTTTGTACAACGATTTACACAAAAGAAGCCTAGCTCAAAATATGCTGATAAGATTTCACAGTTAATAAAGACTAACATATTCTCTATGTTTACTGTGATTGTATGTACTAGTATTACTAGTAGACTATATCATCTATGCAGAGAGGCTAAAGATTTTCGGCAAGATTTCAAATGTGTCCTGGGAGGAAAACTGTACAGATCTTCAGCAGCAGGACTGATAATTACTGTAAATACTCATGAAGAAAATAAAAGAATCCTGTTAAAGAACTGTTATTGGATACTGAACTCTGTAAGTGGCAGTTTATTGGGAAATATTAATTAAAAAATCTAGTACTGATACAGTCTGACTGCAGTTTAGTGGCAGACTTGCTTAATTTCTTGGGAACAGGAAAAGTTCCTTTTGCAGTACAAGATATCCTCAGCACACAGCATCTGCTGTTCATGTGTGGGAGTGCAAATGATGTTTGAGCTCCGAAACATAAAAGCATTGTGTGTTGGATGGTGTTTTAAGCAACCCATTCTAGTGAAAGATGTCCCCGCCTGTGGCAAGGGGGTTGAACTAGGTGGTATTTAAAGGTCTCTTCCAACTCAAACCATTCTATGATTTAAGTACCTGTCTCTCATTGGGTTCAATGTGACTTAGTTAAAAGCTTCTATGGCCAAGTGTAAGTTTTGATTTACCATGCCAATTGGAAGCAAGCTGATTATAGTCTAAAACAAATTACAGTCTTCTAGTGGTTCTGGGCTTCTACCCATGGTGTTAGGAAACAAAAAGAGCTCGGGTACCATCAGTTGTGATAGTCCAGTAACTTTGAGTGGTCCCGCTCTGGGCTGTAGGCTGTATTTGATCTAGGAGTCATTTAGGACGTGCCTCTGGCTTACTGCCAAATCTGGAGGTAGGACAACTCTTGCTGTCACCATGTGAGGTTTTTCAGTGCTCTATGAGAAAAGCCCTCTACTCTCATCCTCAGCCCTGTGTGGGAGGCGAAGGCTGTGGTCATGCAACTTCAGAGAAGCCTGTGACTCACCTGTGTGGATGCCCACAGTTATCATATGGTGTTGGAAGTCCCTTAAATTGGTATCTATACCATGGTTTTGAGGTTTCATCTGCAGTTTGCAAACAGTGATTACGGCTCGTAAAACATAATTTTCAGTTTACTGTATCATGTTTGCCTCATGAATCTCAAAGGTCTGATTATTTTTTGTGTTTTAGATTCTAGTTAGGATTTGATTACAAGTTCTTGGTATACAACTATTAGACAGATACTATGATAAGGTCTTGCAGTATCTCTAACACTTTCCTCTTGACTGTAGGTGGTCAGCCATGATGAAATGTCCTCTCCAAAAATCAAACACATTGATGATGTTTGGTTTTCTCCTCTTAGCGTTACCACAACAGAGAAATTACTCCATCAGCAGATTTACTTCAAAAATTTCAGGTGCTCTTGAGTGGGTGGAAGAGATTAACTTTGTTAATCTGTAGTTCTATACACTTCCTTCGTGGTAGTATGTTTGATACATTGCTGCAATTAAGTTTAGAACATTGTCCAAGGCCACACTGGAAAAGTAATGTTTTTCTTTTCTATTAAAGTTACTCTGTCTTTTGAAATGTTTCCACTGTTTAGGAAACTGACTTTTTGGTCAGTATTACAGAAAGTGATTTAGAAACATGTAACACTGAAAGTCAAACAACTTGAATTCACAATTCGCCTACGTCTTTATATATATCTAGTCTCTTGGGCAAGCAGAAGCTTTCTGAGAATAAGGAAATCTGTATTAGAAGAGAACTATGGCATGCTGAAGATAATTTCCTCTTTGATCGCATTTTATTGGGGTTTTTTTTTAGGGAAGAGGAATAAAGTTTTCTGACTTTTTTTCTTTCCCCTCTCTTGACTACTCTTTTTTTTTCTGTTGTTGATGCTTTAGGTTGTGGGATATCTGTTCAGGGAAGGTTATGTTTCTTATAGCTTTTCCTGGAGAAAATATGTCTTCGTTAAGAAGATACTTGGTTATTTTTCTGCTGATTTTGATAACATAGTGACCCTTTTGGTTTCATCTAGCTTGTCTGGTAGTTTTATCGAAGTGCCTTGGAGCATCTCATTTCAAAACAACTCTTTAAACCCTCTTTTGCATTCCTCAGGTCAGTGAACTGCTGCCATGCGTTGTCAGCAATATCTCAAGAAGAAGAGACGCTCCCCTGGTGAAAGGCTAACTTCCTTTTGAGCATGCTATAAGCTGTTCTTTGCAGAGCTAGTAATTGCTCGTCTCGATGAGAACGGTCGTTGTATAATACTGTTGCCTTTTTATAGTAGCTCATATGCTAACGACAGCGTAACTGTTACCTGACTATGCCTTGTTGTACGTATTACAAGAAGCCATGTCTGTGTTAGCCGTAGGTTTTGGGCCCACAAGGAGTACTGTGTAGGCACCTTATCAACTGCTGTTTGCGTAGTTCAATTTTTAATAGTTAAGAGCCTACATGAATGCCCAAGAAAGCATATCAGGCAGTTTTTAGGAATCAATAGCTTTTCTATTTTTAAACTAATGAGATGCTGTCACATAGTTGATGTTCAGTAAGTACAACTTTATGATGTTTTGAATTAAGTCATGTATGTTGCATACTATTTCAAAGTTGAGTTCCCTCATGCTCTGGAATTGAAACATAGACTTTTCTTTACTTTTTCATATGCTATTTTGTATTGGTGGTGGAGTATTTGTTTATAGCTCCACATCAGAGGAGTGTTTGCATGGTTTATTTGTGAACTGTTTCTTTCAGTTCCCTGTGGCATTAAAAAGAAGGATAAGGTGCATATGTGACTACAAGATAGCATTGTGATATGTCTACTGTATTAATATAAACTAAGAGCCTTTTGTATTTCTTCAGAAGCTTCTTCCCCTTCCCATAGAAGTAAAATGTTTCTTTGCATATAAAATGGGAAACTGGCTTCCTCTGCAGCTGCCATTGAAGAAATCTCCCAGTAGTATAAGCCCAGAGGGGAAAATATGTAATACTTGTTTGGGAACAGTTCTATGCAGCTATTATTTTGGGGGCACTGAATTTACTTTCTTTTTAAGCCTGTTAGCAATAACTTGAATTCATGGTAGGATGTGTCATGTCAGAGAAGGGCAAACAGACTGACAGCATTTTGAGCGAGTTAGCCAGTGGCAGTGTGATTCTCTCGACTTAGTGAAGTAATCACTGTGTAGCATATTCGTATATCTTGGAGTGTACTTATATTAATATTCTAGTACATCAGAAAAAAAAAAGAAATAGATTTGCAAGAATTAAAGCTCCAGAACAGACTTCCACCTGCTCCCTACTAAAATGAATAATGGATTATTTCAGTGATTTTTTCTAAGTGCTAATCAAAAATATAATAATTTGCAAATCATGACTCAATTAAATTGGAAGCAGTAGTTTTAATTTTCAGCAATTGTAGTCATTTTTTTTCTTTATCTTTGGAAGTTATGGTTTATTGGTCATACAAAATGGTTTACTGAATAACTTGCTCTTTATAATTTTGAAGTAGCCATTATTTGCTGCTTTCTATTTATTTCAGTAGAAGCTTTACTTTCCTTTAACTTCCAAGTAACAGTAAGATGAACTTAAATGGTACTGGTTATGACAGTAGATCAATCAAAAGGTAGAAGACATGAATACTACAGCAGCATTTCCTTTGGTTTTATGGGCCAGACTGTGTTTAAGTTCAGCCTACTTAGTTGGGTACATCAGCACCACATGCCTTGAAATTCAGGCATGGCTCAGATATTTTGGCTGAGCATGCATAAAAGCAGAGCTTATTTCTTCCTGTTAAAGTGACTGAAGTGGGTGTCTCTGTAAGGTGATAAATTTAGATTTCATTTTTTTCATAAGCAGGTTCATTTGGATGGAATGGGAGGAATACTACAACAAAGAACAGAACATTCCTGTTCTTCATATCCTCAGGAGGCCGCCTTTGCTAAGAGGTTTGAACTGACAATCCCTTTAATAAGCCTTTAAGTCAGCAGGCTCCAGATAGATGAGTGCCAGCCAGTGAATACAAATCAGAGTTTTATTCTTTGAAAGGCAGCTTTTTCCTTTAAAACACAGTACTATACACACACACACAATATCTTTGTATTTGTATAAAATATATGCTTATATGCTTTATATATACATATTTACAAGCATATAAATGGTTCATATGTGTATATATAAATGTATATAACATAATAGCATAAAAAAATGTTATGGGATGTTAGAGAAGTAGGCTCCATCCCTAAGGGTAGACTGGAAGGCTGAGGTTCGTTTTCTGGACTAGTGCTATAACACTTACGCTCTTGTGCAAAAATTAATTTCTGTTGCCTGCCTTCCTCATCCCCACTCTTGCTAAGCTGCTGTAAGTGATTTTGAGGTCAGCTGTTAAGCTGCTGTTTCTTTCTTCTCTTATCCATCGTAGGTAACCATAGTCATGCATTTTTAAACTAGCTTTCACAGTAGTGAAAGTGTGAATGAAAGGATATTGGGAGGGAACTGCAAGACTGACCTTTTGCCACAGATTGCAAGATATGTGTCCACTAAACATTGTTTATTTGAAAAAAAAAATCTTCAAATTCTCCTTTCATTTTTTTTTCTGTTTGTGTGGCTAACTCAGGAGCTTACAGCTCTAATTCTTCAGTGGTTCTGGGCAGTTTAAACTAATTTTTGCAATTTCAGACCTGTTCCAGTGATAGTTATATAGTTGCTAGTCTTTTGCATTGCTTTTTCTGGTTTTATCTGTCTTATTTGGCTGCTGTTATCTTAAGGGGAAAGTCTCAGATTCCCATGGAAATACATGGTAAAGATAGAAAAGGAATGGTGAATGAATAATTATGCACCATGCTTTATTCAGTAGCATAGTCTATTACTCTCTCAGTGACCGATTTTTACAATGCTGTTGTATTTTTATGTTTCAGCAGTTTGTTATAATGTATTATTCCTTCTTGATTTTTTTGAGATGGAGCTGTGATTGGTAAACTGTGGATTGTAATACGTTGAAATATTCTTTGGGCTGAGAGGATATTCTTTGTTCCATTCTAAGTTTGCTATTCAGAGGCCATTGGTTTCCCACTCTTCTTCCCTGCTTACTAAAATCACTATAAGGATCTTGCCAGTTTTGTGTATAGTTATGTGGGTTTTATCTTGGCAGTGGTGTTTCTTAAAATCTGTGGTAATCCATATAACATTTGGAAATGTGGTGAGTGTACCACTGTTTGATGTTGATATCCTCAGTTATATGGATATTTCAAGAATTGAATCATAGAATCATAGAATGCTTAGAGTTGGAAGGGACCTACAAAGGTCATCTGGTCCAACCCCCCTGCAAGGAGCAGGGACATCCCTGACTAGATCAGGTTGCTCAGAGTCTCATCCAGCCTGGCCTTGAATGTTTCCGGGGATGGGGCTTCCACCACCTCTCTGGGCAACCTGTTCCAGTGTTCTACAACTTGTATTGTAAAAAATTTTTTCCTAATATCCAATCTAAATCTACCCCCCTCTATTTTAAAACCATTACCCCTCGTCCTATCACAACAGGCCCTACTGAACAGCCTCTCTCCATCTTTCTTGTAGGCCCCCTTGAGGTACTGGAAGACCGCTATCAGGCCTCCCCGGAGCCTCCTCTTCTCCAGGCTGCGCAGCCCCAACTCTCTAAACCTGTCCTGATAGGAAAGGTGCTCCAGCCCTCTGATCATCTTCGTGGCCCTCCTCTGGACCTTCTGCAACTGGTCCATGTCCTTCTTATGTTGGGGGCTCCAGAACTGGACACAGTACTCCAGGTGGGGTCTCACCAGGGCAGAGTAGAGGGGGAGAATCACCTCCCTCGACCTGCTGGCCACGCTCCTCTTGATGCAGCCCAGGATGTGGTTGACCTTCTGGGCCGCAAGGGTGCATTGCCGGCTCATGTTGAGCTTCTTATCCACCAGCACTCCCAAGTCCTTCTCCTCAGGGCTGCTCTCAATCCATTCTCCGCCCAGCCTGTATTTGTGCCTGGGATTGCCATGACCCAGGTGCAGGACCTTGCACTTGGCCTGGTTGAACTTCATGAGGTTGGCACGGGCCCACCTCTCCAGCCTGTCAAGGTCCCTCTGGATGGCATCCCTCCCTTCCAGCGTGTCGATGGCACCACACAACTTGGTGTCATCGGCGAACTTGCTGAGGGTGCACTCTATCCCACTGTCCATGTCGCCGACAAAGATGTTGAACAGGGCCGGGCCCAGCACGGACCCCTGAGGGATGCCACTCATGACCAGTCTCCACTTGGACATCGAGCCGTTGACCACCACTCTCTGAGTGCAGCCATCCAGCCAACTCCTTATCCACCGAGTGGTCCGTCCATCAAACCCATGTCTCTCTAGTTTAGAGAGAAGGATGTCGTGCGGGACAGTGTAAAAAGCTTTGCACAAGTCCAGGTAGATGATGTCTGTTAGTCGTCCCTTGTCCACCGATGCCGTCACCCCGTCATAGAAGCCCACCAAATTGGTCAGGCACGATCTGCCCTTGGTGAAGCCATGTTGGCTGTCACCAACCACCTCCTTGCTCTCCATGTGCCTTAGCATGGTTTCCAGGAGAATCTGCTCCATGACCTTGCCAGGCACAGAGGTGAGGCTGACCAGCCTGTAGTTACCCGGGTCCTCCTTATTCCCCTTTTTAAAAATGGGGGTTATGTTCCCTCTCTTCCAGTCATCGGGGGCCTCACCAGACTGCCACGACTTTTCAAATACAATGGCCAGTGGCTTGGCACTGCGTGATCAAACATGCTAAAAGCATGTACTGCCCGTGGGTGGAGCTGTTGTAGAGAAGCATGCTTGATGGTAGATCACTTTAGAGCTTTACTGAGAGACATCTGTTCCCTAGCTTTCACGCAGTGCTGCAGTATTTGTTACACTCCTGAGTCTCACAGAGTTGACACAACTGTTCCACAAGCTGATTGGCTGGGTCTTTTGTATTCTGGAGAGAGAGGGAAGGGAAGGGAACCATGAGTTCATAATTTTGCAGTTGTTGAAGTAGGTGGGCATGAAACTTGGAGGACCATTGGTGATTTCTGTATGTGATATTCAAGGCTTGACAAAGTTAGTCTTTCTGATGGGAAACTTGTCACTATTTTGGTTTTGCCATTACTGTATTTAAAACCTGTGGTTTTTAACGCTGTTCAGTTGCTATATTTGGAAAATGAACACTTAAAGGTCTGTGTTACATTTAAATCCAGGAATGAGAAAAAAATGTAATTGTCATTGCTATTACTATAAATCCATGAGTAGAAGAAACATCTGATACTCTCTGGAATGTTGATTGCTCCCACCATGTCAACAATTGCATCGATTCGTTTGCAAGTTAACACTTTATAGTGTGCTAAATACCACCAACAGAATTGCAAAAAAGCAAAGCAAAAATTTCAGTTTCTAGAATTATGTTCTACTTTGTAATTATTTTCATCTCTTGTACCCCAAATGAGCATTTGAGTAATTTGTATGACTTCTTACACTGTTGCATACCCTAAAGAGGTTAAAGGAATATTATGAAAGACTGTAGAAAAGCAAAATCGTAGTCATCTGTGTGTTCATTCAGTATTTATGGTGACAAAATCGAATGAGATTTTTCTCAATCTTAGGCCAAAATCTTGGTAAAAATGACTAATTGTGTTTGATTTTGGCTAAACTGAATGCCGAAGATAGTTCTCTTCTATATATGAATAGAAATCTGCCTCGCAGGTACAGATACAGGAAACCTATTGAAATTCTTCCCTTTAACCATTTCTCCGTCCCCCATCAAAATAAAAATCTTGCAGAATTTAGGTGTCCAGGATCTGATTTTGACTTACTGGAATATATTGAATGTACACAGTTAAAATTCAGTTTAGACTCCTAGCAGAAGAATAAATTGTAGTTGTATTTAGTCTGGGAAACTTGATGCAAAGATGGGATGGGTTATTCAAACAAAGAACTCGGAACCAATGGTTAAAATGAGCTATGGCTAAGATAAATTTTCATGCCTAGTAACCTCATCTCCTTGATAAACTAGAGATTATTTTAGAATTACAATAAAATAATTTTAATAAATTCAGGAAGTGTATAACCTTCTGAAAAAATCAAGTTCCATATTCATTCATTAAATCATAATCTTCTGTCTTAAGCTGTCTTCATGTGTAAGTGATTGACAAAGCTGAGGTTTAGATACTGCATTGATGCTTGCTGTATTCCCAACCTAGGTAGATCTGCACTTCTAAATCCGAGTCTGCAGTGATTGGAGCAGATCATACACTCCAGTTATGCACTTTGTCTGATGCCAAGTGACCTGTAGGTTTTTCTGAATATACATGAACATATTTTTGTGCCAGATCACAAATTGAGTAATCCAGTGCCTCTGTCATTCTTGTCAGTTTATTTGTATTTATGGTAGCTGGCTTTTACACGCTGTAGACAGCACCAGTGGAGTTGACTGTGCTTTTGTATAGGTGAAGGGTTGCTATAAAAATGACTAGAAGATGATCTGTGGCTAGGGAATGAATATCACTCATTCCCAGTGAAATGTAGTGAGTGGATGGACAGTAGGTTGTGCTGATAATGTCCATGTAAAAGATCTATCAAGGGATGAGAGCTAGAAAGATGAAGAGTATTTTGAAAGGCAGAAGAGAATGAAGCTGAGATTATTCATTTACTGCAAATTGCAGGAGCTAAGAAGTCTTGCTTTTCCTTTGCCCTGTTAGAACAGAGCACTGTCATGTGTGTCCTGCTGTGATCTCAGCTTGTATTCCTGATGGGGGCTAGCAGCAGGGACTGGATTGGATTCACTTGTTGAAATGTATGCGTTTATTACCACTTGGGTTGCTGGAGGGCATCCGGCTGCTCATGCAGCAAGGTGTGAGTCTCACCTAGATTACTTTTTTTAATGTCAGCTGTGTGTGTTTGTCTTAGACATACTAGGGTGTCTAAGATACCAGCAGGTGCCTATCAGTAGGCACTGGAATTGAATTTCTAATTCCTCTTGCTTATTTTCTTTCATTGATGTGTTATATTCATGAGTGTGCATGAAATTTAGTTTCTTATTGTGTTGCAGTTTTATAGTAGTTTGAAATTATGACTCTTTGCTCTGATCAATCAGTTGTGCTATGGCTTATTTTACAATGGCAAAAAAAAACCTGTCCTACCTCATATTTGTTAAGTTGTTTTTTTTTTTTAATTTCTCCATTTCAATGGGAATAAGAAATCTTGAAACTGTATTTAGTATCTATTTACTGCTGTCTAATTATAAGGAGGACATACAAATTTTCTTTTGTCTTCAATCAAATGAGGCATATGTTCTTAGCTCTTGAACAGGTATGTAGGTAGTGCAGCTTTTTCAGCAGTGGAGTCAGATTCTGATTGGAGATTTTGCAGTGTGTGTGTGCGCTCATGTGTGTGTAATTTTTTTTCCTCAGATGTCAGTTTTTATTCATGTGCTGTAGTGAAACATATCTATTTGAGCCGATAAAATGTCCACATCTATACTTTTTTCATCCAATCATGAGAATTAAAATCGTATTGTTTCTCAATATGATTCACTTGAGTAATATGTAAGACTGACATTTAAATTAAATGTAGGCAGTGATCATTTGTGGTGTATTGACTAGTTTGGGAATTTGTTTGTTTGTTTTGAGATTTGGTTGTTTGTTTTTTTTTCCACAGCACTGAGAAATCTAAATTCTAATATAATATAAGTAGGATAACAATTAATTGTTTTAATGGATTTGACTCAAACCTGTTTGAGTGCTCTTCAGTTGGCAAGCTGCAGCATTGCACAACAGATTATATTTAGGTCCACAATCTGGACATTATTAAGCATTTCTTTAAGAAGAAAAAGAAAATTCCATTCACAAGTCTGGCATGTGATATCTAAAATGCTGTTAAATTAGAAGGGGTAATGGTTTCAACGTAGAGGGAGGTAGATTCAAATTAGACATTAGGAAAAAAATTTTTACAGTGAGGGTGGTAGAACACTGGCCCAGGTTGCCCAGAGAGGTGGTGGATGCCCCATCCCTGGAAACACTCAAGGCCAGGTTGGACAGGGCTCTGAGCAACCTGATCTAGTTGGGGATGTCCCTGTGCCTTGTAGGAGGTTTGGACTAGATGACCTTTAAAGGTCCCTTCCAACCCTAACAATTCTATGATTCTGTGGTTATATTAAGTTGAGTGTCTTTACCTATATAGTTGAGTCTTTCACTTTAAAATAGATTAAAGTGTAATTGTCGTAGAGATCTGTAGGAAAATTTTCATGTTCTACAATTACACTTTTTGATTCCTTGTTTTGTTTTATTTCTGCTTAGTTTGCTGTGTATTACTTAATAGGATGAAGATTAATTTTCAGTTTTAATTTTAAACTTAAGAGTAAGAATTGTATGTCTTTCACTTGGTGATTCTGAGATAGAGAAGGAAAACTAGTGTATCAGAGAGAACTGTGAAATTTTTAACAACCTATTCTTAATTCACCTTCTCAGCTCACAGGGAGTAGCACCTAGCAGTATCAAGCAAACTGGGGAATTTTTGTTGTTGTTGTTTTTTTTTTTCCTTCCTGGTGTTCGCGAGCTTAATACTTTATAAAGCCCAGTTTCTTGTATTTCTGCTGTGATACCTTTCCTGTGTGTTTTATGGGTCTCTAGGATTACTCTTAACTTTTTTCCATAACTGTTGTTGTTTAAGAAACGTTTGCAAAGAGTAGTAAAGGTGCTATTTTTTTTTTCTTTCATTTTTAAACTAAGAGGTTTTTGTGAACCATTTGCTGCCCTGTTAAGCAGTCTAGAAAAGTATGTTGGGTCTTTAGCTAATCTTTTGCCTCAATGTCCCTTCTAGTTACTGAAGGGGAACATGGAGAAGAGTACTCTGGCAGGCTGCAGAGCGTGTCTTCTGCACTGCTATGTGTTCACGTGATGGTGGGTGTGATGATGGGAAACACCCCCGGTGTTTCTCATTTGATTTCAGATCAGAACAATGTGCTGATCTCAGGACAAGCAGATTACCGTGGTTAAGCGGCAAGCATTTGTCAGAGTGCGGGGAAAGTCTTTGTGTATACTGTAGTCATGGGCTCTGGTCTTCTTTCTTCAGTCTGTCTTTTTCATAATATCTATATTAAAGCTTAGAGTTTAAACTCTACTGCATGCCAATTATATATTCAGAAAGTGAGACAATGTCTGTATGAATAATTTCACTTTTATTATCCCTATTGAAAATGCTTTTACATGGCAAAGGACATGTTGATAAGTGAAGTTCATAAGGGCAACATTTTTTGTTCCTCACTTTTGCCTTTCATTGCTAAAGAGATAATAATAAACATTCTTTTAGAGACACAGAAGGCAAAGACGTGCATAAGAAGGAAATTAAAGCATGGCTAACAGTAGTACCTGGCATTTCAAAGGAAACTACTTAAAAAGATAAACAGATTGGTCGAAAAGCCACTGTTCAAGATCTTTGCTGAAATTAAACCAAGAGCTGAAAGGACTTTTCTACCCCTTTTTAGTATTAAATTAAATTATATTGACCTTCTTTTTAAACAATTTGGCTGGGAGGAAAGACAGGAAGAATTGTTTGTTTGTATTTAAATTTTTAAAAAGTGTTTGAAAACTAAAAACACTTTTGACGTAGAAACTGGTAGTTTCAGTGGCAAAATTCAGCCTGAAATTTACTCTTTCCAGAAACCCCCTGGAAATACAAGTGGGTGTGTTCTGCTTCAGTAATCACATGTAAATCCAGAGGTGCCAGCAGCACTATAATAATGACTATAGTGTCTTTGAAGGCACTCTGAAGCTTCCGTTCAAAGACACTCTTAAATAATTAAATCTTTTTTTTTTTCTTTTCAATTTGCATGGAATATGTAATTGCATCCCCCAAGTACCAGATTTCCTTCCCTTCTTTTCTTTCTCATGCAAAGAATAAATAGAGTATTTTAATTAAGACACTGCTTGGTAACCTGTACAGTAAAGAAGGTGATGAAAGAGCAGGTCCAGATAGTTCTTTATTGTGACCCTTAGTAACCTTTTCTTAACACAGAAGTGAAAGCTTGAAAAATCTAGGTGCCTCTGAGGTGATCTGAGAAGTCTGGGTTCACCTCTGGGAGAAAAAAAGGAAGGCTGCTTTGTCCACTTTGATATGCCCTCTGGCTCCTGACAGTTCACTCTGCGACCATTTATGTGGTCCTTCTTGTAAGACTGGCTGCTCAGCTGGCTGTACCTGGTTTTAATCTTTTTTTTTTTTTAATTACTTTTTTGACAGATACGGAGCATCTCTATACAGTAGTGTTCGAAGAGATCTGTGGGCGTTTTGGAAAGACCTATACCTGGGAAGTGAAATCCCTGGTCATGGGTAAAAAAGCCCTAGAAGGGGCGCAGATTATTCGAGATGTTCTAGATCTTCCGATAACCAAAGAAGAGTTATTACGTGAAAGTATAATGAAGCAGGAGAAGATATTCCCTACTGCTAAATTGATGCCAGGTATGTTTCTCTTCAATATTTATAACCTGTTCATGGAATTACTATGGTAGAAGGTTTTAATCTGTCTTCTACATCTCATCGCTTTTGTTTTAGCAAGCTTTATTCAAATCTACCTGTTATTTACCTGTTAAAAAGGTATTTTACCTTTTAAAGGATACTGAAAACATTTTTTTTCCTTGTTTACTTGGAGAACAGCTTTTTTTTTCTGTATCTTTTAAAAGAAGAAAAAGAGACTAGATAAATGTGCATGAATTCTGCTTTATAAACCTGACATTCTTTGTTATTGTTGTTGGCAGCTGTGTAACTCAGCAAGTTAGTTTTCTCTGGCTATCAGCATAGTCCAACTTTGTTAACTAAATATACAGTTTTGAATGTGCAGGCACATTTATGAGCCCATGGATTCTTTCAGCTGGGATTCATCTCACCTAACCTGAACATTGAAACTTAAGCATGGCATCTTTCCCAGCTGTGTGTCAGTGTTGAGGGGAGGTTCCTGAGGTTATCCTAAGACAAGTAAGTTTAATCACCTTCTGAAGATACACGTCTTTTACCAGTGATTGTGCACGAAGGCTGAATGAGTGGCTTAAACCAGGTACCTCAAGATAAGCAAGAGGAAGAATCTTTTCTGTGATGTGAACTTATACTTTTATATGCCGTTACATTTACATCTGAAAAGCTTAGAGAAAAATCATCAGCCATGCAAGACAAGCAATAACTAAAGATAGGGTTGCTTGTTAACTTTTTGTACAATGTTAAACTTCCTGGAACAAATATCAATAATTTATGAAGGAAAAAAAAAAAAAGGAAGAGGGAGGAGAGGAGGAGGAATTTAAAAAAGTGCTAGAAGTGAAATAACTCCATGTGACTGTAGCAAATCTATTATATTTTTTTTCTCTTTGAATATGTGCTTGTTTGTTCTGACAATCTCTATAGCACATTAATGATGTTTTAATTTTAGATGCTTTTCTATACCTAGTTTCATAATGCATTAAGAGTATGAAATTTAAAAATACATGATATATTAGGAATAAATAGCAAGCAGCAAAAATAAAATATGTAATTTTTAAGCAGCTTAAAAACTTGAGTATTTTGTGCATTGTATGTATTATTTGTCTCTCTGATGTCTTTTATATGCAAGATTTTTCAAATTACGTCTTTCTCATTTATGGTTCCACATAAAACTGTAAGCCTAGTTAAACTCTCCAGGAAAACAAGAAAGATGGAGGGATATGTTCTTCATTTTTCATGTAAAACTTCTGGTACTAACTTTGCAGCTATATCTTTTGCAAGACAAAAAAAAACCACCCTCTAGTCTCGTCTTAGAAAATGCCGGATAAACAGACTGGGTGAAGTGTTAGGAGGCACAGAGAAGAGTCACTGTAATGTAACAGAAAGGGTAATAGATGCCATTAAGTGGATATTCTGTGCCTGCTGAGGACTGTGATAATTTGGCTGAGCTGGCTTGAACAGAGTTGCAGAGAGATGATGGAACAGATTAGCCGAAGGAAACGTGAAGTTCTGTGCTGTTCCTGCCTTGTGAATTCTGGACTCACTGAGGCTGATCTATTATTGATGAAACAAGCAAAATTCTTACTAGGACAAGCAAGCAAACGTTTTTATCATTGTTGGAATTGTTCAACTGATTATCTTTTCGGTTCAGCTAAATACATGTGATATCTTTCTTCAGGCTGTTTTCTAAAGCAGAATTGATGTGAGCTTAAATACTTTATGCTCACTGACCGTTGTGGGGAGCAAAGGCAGCCTTGGTCACTGAAGTAATGGGATCTGTACTTTAGTTGGTAGCAGCAAATGAGATAGAAGCTGAATTGCCATGTGTTTTGAGAAAACCAGGTTGATGTCAGCTAATAGTCTAGAAAGAAGTGGCTCCAACTACTTACTATTTAGTTTCTTTAAGGACTGACCTGTTCTTCAATCTGATAACCAGATTTTTTAATCTGATACTTTTCTTCTGTCCTTTTGTATCTTCTGAGGATAGTTATTAATGTAATCCTGCTGGCTTTATTCTACAGCCTCTTAATGTTCTTTAAGAATGGACTTTGTGCAAGTGTTGTGTAAGATGTAAGACTGGGTGACATTTTGAGTTTACAGTATTCTCTGACTAAACTGATCTTTCAGTTACAGGTAAATACAGTGAAAGTGAAAGTTAGTTGTCATATTTATTAATGGCATAAGATGACTCTGACATGCTGAGTCTCTTATTGTCTTTTGGCAGTTAATAGTCAGGTGAGGTTCTATTTTTCAATCAATTTCTACAGTTTTTCCAAAAAAATAAGATTCAAATTTGATTTGGTGGAGAGCAGTGCTGAACATTGTTAGAAAAAGTGACTCAAGCAAAGTAGCGCTTATTTCTGGACACAGAATGAGCTATGTACATGTTTTTGTCAGTGATGATAACTCTGTTAATTCCCAAATCAAGTAATTGCCAGGTATGTAATGATGGTTAAGGCTGCTGTGGAAGTTGTATGAACATACAATTGTGAAAGCAGTTCTTTGCCTGACAGGCTATACCACAGCCATGCCACTTAATGTACAACAGTTCTGACACAGTAGTGATTGAAGACAGAATTTTGGCTATTTCAGGATGGCTGAACCGACTGACAAGCTTCAGTACATCAGGCTGTGGTCAAAATACAAATTTCATCCATGAAGAGGATATATCCATTTCTAATAAGGAATTTTCCAGTAACTATTTGAAAGTTTTTCACAGTTAGATTTATTTTTACTTTTGAAAGAATCTCAGGGAAGGCTAGTTTTGATTCAGTGGAGAAAGGAATTAATCAGAGACAACGCTGACAAAACAAAATGACAGGCTTGTCCTTTGTGCTGCTTTTCTAAATATTTCTATCAGAGTACATTGTTATCTACAAGAGTAACATAGTAGGCTTTCTGTTTCTGCAAATGCAGTATTGCTTTGCAGGGCAGAAGAATAAGGACTGACAAGTGGATGAGAGGAAAACCTTGCATATGTACATTTACCTATACATGTATAGGTGTATTTTTGCTTAACATACACCGAGGACATACGCAGGGCCAGAAAAACCGAACTCCAAGTTACACAGCTGCCAACAGTTACTATAATCATGTCAGGGTTATGAAATTAATGCCATTCTTTTATAGCAGTGTCTGTTTTTTGGCTTACTATCATCATAAAGCACAGATCCTTAAGGATTTGTGATTGTATATACCTTTCAGAAGTTTTCCATTCCTGTCTTGTTTTTATGATAACTGGGCTTTCTTTGTTGCGGCTTCTCTTCAGCCAGTGCAGAATGTGATGTGCAAGCTATTTTCCAGTTCAAGTACAGTTGACTATCTCTTGCAGATGTGAGGAGGTAATTTCATAGCTCGGTTTTAGTACCAAATGAAGCTAGTCAGAAATCACAAAAAGAGAAGAAAGAAAAAGAATTCAAGTTCCAACGGCAACTCTCTCTAAAGTCATATGTATTTTTTCTTTCATAAACAGTTCCACTCAACCAGCAGTCTAGTTTGTTTAGCTATCATTTCTTTGATTCATGTCGTGCCCTTAACAGTTTAACAGTCATCCTACCATCTTGTCTTTTCTTTTCCTTATTGTTATTGTTTTAATGGTAGGAAAATCAAGTGAGTCCGTGCTGGGCTCAGTGAGCCTGTAACCCCTAGAGATCAGTCAGTTAGCTGCAAACTCTGAATGATACTGTCTGTTTGGCTGATTTCAAACATTTGGCCTTTGCATTAAGTCCTAAAGGACTCCAACCCAAAAATGCTTTTATCAGGAAGTCAGCAACACAGTTGTTCTGAATTATGTAAAATTTAGTACTTCTATTTTTTCCATGGCCATGCATGTGTCAGTGTGTCCAGACTAAAATTAAATTGATTTGGTGAACAGGAAGTCTGCCACTAGAAGGATCTCTGGTAATTTTTAGAGAGCAATAGGATGAGAAGATAGAATTCTTTATTAATAACCAATTACCTTTCAAAGTGGAGAGTGGGTTATTAATTTCCACGTCCACTTTTGTAGCCCAGTGAAAGGATAACATACCATTGCAGACAGCATTTTTAAACGATATCTCAGAACGAAATAGAAACAAGTGGATCTGAGAGTTATGTTTCCATAGTCTCATGAGATTCAGAAAGAGAGCAGGAGAGGAGAATATTTTGGTTGGAAGGGACCTACAATGATCATCTAGTCCAACTGCCTGACCAATTCAGGGCTGACCAAGTTAAAGCATTCATGGCAATTACACCAAGTATTGGATAGCCTGACCTCTGTCACATTGTCACCTTCCCAGCAGCAATGCTGACTTCACTGGAGGATTGAGAGCAAGTGTAGATAATTAGATAATTAACAGCACTGTGCTGATGGGCTTGCAACTGTTGCAGCACACTAGACTACATTAAAAAAAAATAGTTTGTGACTTAAGAGAACAGACGGCTACTTCTTGTTCTAAGTGAGATTTTTTTTTTTTTTTTTTTTCCGGTTGAGTGCTTTTAGTGCTAGGAGGCTGCTGAGTTTTTTACCGTAGAATTGCTTTTATGAGCTTAAAGGATTATCATCAAATTGGCTAGAAATCCAATCAACTTGACAAAACTCTGAGTGGTAATGTTAGCTTTTCTTTGATTAAAGAGAGCGATGAAATCTTGAAGAGCTTCAAGTTTGGTCTGATATCACATCCAGTGTAGGAACTCTAAATGATTTTGAAAAGGAGGAGCAGTTTTTTTTCGTACAGAAGCTATATTTATCCTTAAGGTTTCCATTTGTGCACAACTGAACATAAATCATCAAGACATGCATAATGCATGTACACAGTTAATTTAAACAATGCATGGGGCACTTTGGTTTCCTTTAGTCTTTTTATCAGGAGTTAAGACTTTTCTTTCAAATACACACTGAGCACTCTCGGACAGTTGCAGCAAAATGAAGTGGACTTGAATACAGATATCTAAAGAGCCTTGATTTTGGCACCCTGGAGGTCAGGTGTCATTTGTTCTCATGCTGCTAGTGTGAGTAGAAAGCTAACAGTATCTACACAGTGGTGAATGACAAGCAACACTGTGATAGATGTATATGAAGATCTAAGATCTTCTTAGACCATTGAAAGTAAACAAAGGGAGGGAGTAAAGAAAGAGCATGGTGACCAGTATAGTTCTTCCACAAAAATTTCAGTCCACAGGGCAAAAGTCTGTTGATCAAGACAGTGGTCTCTAAAAAAGTCATGTTGTCTTCTGCAGAAGATGCTGCATCGCAGCTATAATACTTAGCAAGTATGGTTATAATAGCACAGGCTTCATAGTGTTGATGAGCTCCAAAAGTATAGCAGGGAGAGAGAAACCAAACATGGATGTACACCAGTGAAGGAAAAGGAAAAATGTATAAAAGAGGTAGTAGATTAACAGACTAATCAAACATGATACATAAAGGAAAACAAAAATGAATACTTTTTGGATGAGAGTAAGTAGCTCAGAGTAAATAAATAAATCAATAAATTACACCACCACTAGCACCAAGTACAGTGTTTTTTCTCCATTAAAAAAAGCGTTATGGCATGTTTCAATGACCACCCCATTTTTCAAAGAAGCACATTTCTTATAAAGACGTTTAGGTAGAGACTAGTTCCTTTGTCTTAGAATTACAGCTGAAAATAAAATAAATGTGACTAACAGCACTCATGATTGAATTGTCCAATGAGAGTGGCCTGTATAGCTTATTGAAGTAAGAAGAATGAGTATCTTTTCAACAATTAAAATTATCTGGAGACCAAATTACATAGTCTGATTACAAAATACAGAGAAAAAAAATAAGAATAGCACAGGTATTTAACTGAGTAAATAATCAAATAACCAGCAACTAACTGGGGGGGGGGAGGATAAGGCAATTTAATAAGTAAAATGTCCTAAATAACTCATTTTTTCTAAAGTATTTCTGTAGTCCCCAAAACTATGTCAAAGATAAACAGCAGTTGTAGACAGCAGTAACGTTGTTACTATAATCATGATGATTTGAGGCCTATGTGAGAGAAGGTTTTAAATTAGAAGTAATATCTCATTAATTGAACTGTGGACAAGCTTATGGACATATAAATTCATCTTTATATCAGTCTTAAAATATCCATGTGCTATTTTGTAGTTTTTTAAGAATTCACATCTGTTTGCTTTCTAAAAAAGCAACTATGAAAAGAAAAACACAAAATAATTATTTTAAATCTATCCAAAGCTTTTATAATTTTTGTACATGTAGGCTTTAGCTTTCTGTTATAGTTTAGCTTGAACTTCCACTTGAATCTGGAAATGAAGAGGCAGAATTTATGGAAACTCCACAATGTAACTTGACTTTGTTGTCTGCTTGATGCTTGTATTTCATTAGTGTAAGGAATATGATGTATTTATGGTGTTTTGTTTCATTATTTACTGTCTGGAACTAAAGTAATCCTATGCTATACTATTTCTCTGGTTATTAGATTGTTTCAATAAGGACAACACTCATCTGGAAGAATATAAGGTATTAAAGTATACAGTGGCTCTCTGATCCAGATTTGGCTAACACCATAGCTAAATTAGTAGGAAAATATAAAGAAATATTATCTATGATGGCTGGTGCAGAACTGACACTTCTGTGAGCTGTTTGGGTTTTGTTTGAGGGTGGGAAAAATGAAGATGTGTCTGCTAAATGTCTTATCTAGCAGAATATGATAGCTTTCAAATAATAATTTTTTTAAAAGATATGACACACATATTGTCTTCTCTATTGTCCGCTGATTTCCTGTTTCTCTTCCCAGGATTGCATAATGGTTAAAATACTATTAGTTAAAAATTAGATGTAATTAGTATTAGGTGGCACAAAAGGATGAACTAAAGAGATGCAAGAGAGGTATGGAACACTGTGATGTTCATTAAAGGATTTGCCACTGAAAATACCATTGTTTGTTTAGCTGAGGCCTTCTCAGCCAATTAGGAGGTCCTATAATGTAATGTGGAAGCTTAACTTTCATAAAAGCTACCTTGTAAATTTTAGGTTACTAACGCCTTGTGGTTCTATTTACAATGTATGCTTTTGCCTAAGAGAAGGCCTTGGGTAGTTTCATTCATTTTTCAAGGGCTTTTTCTTACATAGCTTATGTTCATCTTTTTATGATTGAAACAGACATCAGAAAAGACAGTGGGATTGTCTGTGTAGGCCTGGGCATTTATGCGGCTTTTTTCCTGCACTCTGTGCTGGCATTACCCAAGACAGCTGTATTCCTGAAGCTGTAAGACCATAGGAATTTGTCCATGCTTGTAAGACCATCAAACAGTGGATTTTCAAGTCAAGGTACTGGCAGAGCTTAGTGTGTGATTGTCTGCCTGATGGAGTAGTTATGCCTTCAAATGAATAGACTGTAAGCAGAAATATGAACATCAGAAATCATTCAACTGGTGAACAGAGGAAACTGAAATTATGGTTCAGTACTGAAGTGACATGAATAAACCTCTTCCCTGTCTCATATGTTTGCCCAGTTTATGATGGAGATAACTTTCTTTTCTATCTTCAAAAGCATTCTTATAGTCTACTATGAGATGTTCATAGGAACTTCACTTTGGGAAAAGAGAAAAATAAAAAATGCTTTGTAAGACAAAAGTTTAGTTGGAGGCTTGTATTAGAAAAAAAATAGAAGAGCTTGATATTATCTCCTTATTTGTCTCGAGGGGTTTCACAAGAAGTAGTTCTGAATCTGCAGTTCCAGAAATGATGTAAGTTAAGAACAGTGTTCTGTTCCATGGTAGACAAACACAAGAAAAGGGATTGTATGAAAATTTGAAAGTTTATTAATAAAATGAAGCAAAAATGTGTTGTTCACCATTCTGCAGTATTCTGTGTGGTACAGAGCTTGTGTTTGTATAAAGCTAAAAGGAAAATAAAAAGTCCCTTTGTTTTCCATCGTTTTGAATTAGCTCTCAGGAGTTATGTCTTGGTAATTTTCACTTCATAATGAATAATGCCATTTGATTATAAAATGTGATAACTGAAAAAAAATCATGTAGAAAACAGTGTTGTAACAGCATATAAATAATTAGATGGGGACTACCGTTAGATCATTTTAGCGTAGCTTTATTTGGTTTCCTGAACTCTTGCTGAACATGTTTGTGTTAGTCAATGAAAAGGAAAATGAGACAGTTAGCCCAAGGGTTTTGTTGTTCAGTATAAGTCTTAATTTTAGTTTGTCAGTTGACCCAATGTATTAGTCGCCATGGTTTCAGCTGAATCTAAAGAGAACAAAGACTACATTGGGAGTCTAAAGGAGGAATAATACTTCCTTAAAAAAAAAACAAACATATATATAAATATATCGTTTTCTGCAACTTTCAGAGTAAAAGTGCTGATCTCTTCCTTTAAAATGCATCCGTGGTCTCAGAAGAAATAAGTCCTTTCTGTTGATACAGTTTGTTATCTTTTTCTTTTTCTTTTCCCAAAGTTAGTAACTTTATTCACATTTGTGATTAATCGAGTTTTAAAAATGCTGACATGTAAAGTTGATCCTTCTTTTTTTCAGCTTCTGTAACTAAATTTATCTTACATTTCTTTTCACCTGTTTTTCTTTCCAATAGTCACCAATGTTTAATATTACATTTAGAACATAGTATGCTTCTGTTGTCTGTTCTAAAACTTAGAATTTAAAGACATAGAGGAAAGAAACAGTATTTACCTTTTTAATTATTTGAAATGAAAGCACATTTGGCAATAGAGCACAGCAATGTGCAATATTTATTCCTATTTTTTTTTATGGTTACTTGAAGAATTTGTGTTGTACTGCCTAAGATTGTTATTGCATGTGTGCTGCAGTAGAAGTGTATCCTTAGGCTGGAAAAAGATAGATCCTCATTTCTTTTAATCTTTCTTTATTTTTTGTTTATAATCAAAGATGCTAAAAAAAAAAAAAAAAACAAAACCAAAACTTGCTACATGTGGCTAGGCTTTCAGTAAGAGGGGCAGAGGATGATCCCAATGAGCCCAAATCCCTTACGTGGTAGCTACAAGTAGGTTAGAAGTTAGCAAGTTCACAGAAATTTTCACCATGTTTCTTCATAGCCATTGATTTATTAATTTATTATTTTTGATGTAACTGAAGTCTTCATTTGATTGAAAAATCTATGTAGCTGTGGGGGGTATAATGACAAAATATGTGTCAGGGTAAGTTTATTGCAGATCTTTAAAGCAATTAAAGTTCTCCAGTTCCCCTTCTGTTGACATTTTCTGTAAAAAAAAGCACAAGCAAGATACTAAGAAACATTATCTTCCTAATGAAAATTTGTATACTGAATTAGTGCAATAATTCTGTCAGTAATTTGATGTGGTAGCAAGGTAACTAGAGCTATATTGATGGTAATTGATGCAAACAAAAATGGATTTTGTTGATCTGTAGCTTTTACAAAGAAATAACAAACCTGGAATGAAAATATGTTTCAAATGCTACTGTCTTGAGCTTGTTAAGTTATGCTAGCAATTCTTCCATATGCAATTTATTTTTTTCCATGCAACTGATTTTCCCCTTCTTTTTTTTTCTAAACTATCCTGCTATGTTTGTACATATGCAAATAATAATTTTTAAAATAGAATATTTTTATTAAAGTGCATTTTCTGAATAATGTAAATCTTTGCTCTTCGGAGCTATTAGGGACAGCTGAATTTTAGCTCCCTTGGAGCAAGGAAAGCCAAAAAAGAGAGAAAGTAAACACACATGCACACACACATTTATACACCAAAATCATGATGTGCTGGGGGAATATAAGAGAGAACTCTGGGGAAATAACCTTTTTGCAACAGTGCTTTTCTGTGGCTGACTACCTCCAATAGAAACGTAGAATAAACACACCCTGTGACAGATGAACTGATGCAGTGGGACTAAAGAAAATTAGCTATTTGAAAAGAACACAACTTTAGAGAAAACTAACTACATTATAACAAGAACACAGGAGATAGGAAAAGTCTTCTTACTTGTGTAATCTTTATACTTCTCCTTTATATTACTACAGACACGATATGCTAGCCTT
This sequence comes from Chlamydotis macqueenii, assembly GCF_036417535.1. Lineage (NCBI taxonomy): Eukaryota > Metazoa > Chordata > Aves > Otidiformes > Otididae > Chlamydotis > Chlamydotis macqueenii. The sequence goes on from NC_141556.1 coordinate 139,136,476, forward strand.
GCTTAATGTTGCAGATTATTTAGAATAAATACTTTTGAATTAATGCATTTTATTTTTAAAAAGAAACATTTGGGCTAGTGCTTTACATTAAGACATCTTAGTACTTCCATTAATTTAATATGAGCTTCACATGTTTCAGAATGAAGACATAATCTGTATCTGGAACAATAAATTAACTTGTATTTAGCATCATATTTCAATGAGAGGACATCATTTGGGAAAAAATGCACTTGTATTAATGCAACCATTTAAGGGGGCATAGGAAGGCTTTTAAATGGGTGGTGCATTGACATTACAGGAGGAGTAACACTGCTCTTATTTCTATCCAGCTGAAAATCTAACATCACAGAGTGCATGTATTTATCGTTTACAGTCTGTCTTCAAATACAAGCATGGAGCTGGAAATGTCAGTTATTAATTAGTTGATTAGATCCTAGAGAATAAAGAAGGAATCTGTGGAGGGCCACATCTACAGGTCATTTCCATGTAGATGGGTTAGTTAATGCACACATTTACTCGTCTGCACACTTTATTATCAATACTAATTATAACTTCTCAAAGTTGGGCATATGACTATATTTGGGAAAAATGTATTGCAGATAAGATTGTTGTTTATAGAGATTGTCAAAATGGAACAATGGAGTAGAAAGGGTGGATCATATGGGAAATGCCAATCAGAGATGCTGGAGTGGCAAAGGAAAGAATTAAACAGATGTGAGGAGTAGTAATGTTTTGAGGTAGCAGGGACCAGGCATAAGTATGACAGTGAATCAGGAGGAAGAGAATAAGATTACTTTAGTACAGCCAGGCATGAAAAGTAGGACAAGAATTCATGCAATTGGACGATGAAAAAAAAAAAGAATTGTTCTCAGGTTGGTTCAAAGAGCCAAAACTAACTGGAGGCTTATCTATCTGAAACTAATATCCTGTGTCTGACAGTTTGGAGTCATGCCAAGAGACAGAGCTCAAATGATTTTACAGATACGAAGGGATTTTCTCTGTGAATCGGTGAAGACCGGATGTCCACTCTTATTCTCTATTAGACACTGCTAATTGTTTAGTGTGGGAGAGGTATCCAGGATTCAGAACACTGCAGCAAAGAACCATTGAAGCTTCTATATGTGAAATTAAAAACTTGCCCCAAATAATGAATGTTTCTGTCTTACACAGACTGCTGGGTTTTCACTGTTCGCTGCATTAACCTTCCCTAGAAGACTAGATCAGATTGAAGTTTCTACCCATTAGGCTTGAGGTGTTCATTACTCTGAGTTCACAGCATCAATAGATAAAGCTCTGGTATTACCAACTGTGACTGACAGCTCCTCTCCTCTGCCCAGTGTTACTAGCTTTAGTAATTGCAAAAGAGAGAAACTGAGCTCTCTTAGGGACTGGTTTAAGCCAGTTGGATACCTGTTTCAGAAATTAAAACTATACCATTCAATGAGAAGAGTGTGTTTCTTTGACTTTGATTTTTTTTTCTTTTTTCTTTTTTTTTTTTTCAGGACTGTTAAGTGTGTATAAAAGAAAATGTTCCCTTGTGTGCTTTTCTCTCACTTACAGAGGGTTTGAAATAATGAACATACCTAATGTTGGGGACATTGCTTAATGAGCTTCTCGTCGGTGTACTTATGCAATGATGTTGAACCTATTTTTGGCATATTTTGAGAAAAGCATCATTTGATGACAGAACAAGTATATACCTTAAGGAATGTTCCATGATTTTTATGTTGAGAAGGAATATTTCAGATATAGCAAGAATTTTCTTCTACACTGACTGATTGGAATGGGTTGTTATACTCAGTGAAACAACATAGTTGAAATATTTCTAAATATACGTTGTAAGTAGGTATACATATTAATATATATACCTACATATATGCATATATGTATATATAAATCTGTATATTTGTCTTGCAGGGGTTGATAAACTGATTCGTCATTTGCACAAACACAACATACCCATTGCTGTTGCCACCAGCTCAGCTGAAATGACATTTCAGATGAAAACAGCCAGACACAAAGACTTCTTTGGTCTTTTTAATCATATTGTGTTGGGAGATGACCCCGAGGTGAAGCATGGCAAGCCACAGCCTGATGTATTTCTAGTTTGTGCAAAGAGATTTCACCCTCCTGCACCGCCAGAGAAGGTAAGAAGGAAAGGGAACAAATTATCTGAACAGTTAGGAATATTCTGTTTAGGCTGTATTTGGATTTTTTTTTAACTTGATAAATACTTTAAGATTTAATATAAACATTTAAAAATCAGCAACCTCTGTTTTCAAAGATGTTTATGATGTTGAAGCAAGAGATTGTTGGAAAGCATCATTTCCCACCACTACATATAATGTTTGTAATGCAGATTGCTGTGATTTACTGCGTGGTGGTGTGCAGTAATAGGAACATGTAATGATTTTCTGCTCTATGCATAAATCTAAAAGCTTAACTTCACTACTCAAAGTTTGGAAACAGTTATTTAAACACATATCAGTTTATTTTTCATACGTTCATGGCTGATTTACCTCCTTACTGTCTAAACATTAAAGATACTTCTTTGTAAAGAGGGCATATATTTTTCTGAAGCCATCTCTTTCCTCTTGAATTCTAAATATCTGAGATCATAATTCTTGTTTTCTAATTTAAAACCGATTGGTTTGAGCAATCTTTCTGGAATAGAAGAGGTGTTTAATTTGTCTCCCTTCTATATAACTTTCCAGACTTGATTCTGAAATAGAAATCTGCAGGGAGAATATTTGAAAGCTAAGTTGAGAGTTAGTTAAAATAATGTCTTTGACATTTTATTTTAAATTAAATTGCCTTTCTTCCTAAAATATCTTTCTCACTTCTTGTCTATCCTGAGTGGAACGTAAGTTCTGAAGTTTTGGAGTTTTATTACAGCAAAAAAATGCATTACATACTAATTTTTAAGAAACAACTTTAGGTGGATTACACTGTAATTACTGTTTTCTCAGTAGGATTATTGAGGCAAAAATGATTACAGAAATATATACAGAATTATTAGCTAAGGTTCTTCAGCCTGTCATACTTCTCATCCAGAGTCTAAATGGTACTTGTGTTGCCTGGGAATACAAAGTGAAATAAGTTTGATGCAGTGTGGCATGCTATCAACAGTGTTAACCAAACTAGTTTTAGTTTTTGAGATTTTTTTTTTCTTTTGCAAGTTCTGTTGACATTCTGTGTATGTTCATCAACTTCATTTGGAAACTTGATGTTTAGGAAAGATAACACCAAATGTACATCTTCATGTTCATGCAGATGGCAGTTGTGTGAACATGTTAGGTAGTTGTGTGAGTAGGCCTTGTATGGTACCTTCCAAATGTTGAAGACTCTGAGCAGCAAGGCTGTAAATCTCACCTTAGAGTCAAGTAGTTATGAATTTTGAACATGTTAATACTCAATTGGGAGAAAATACTGGGAAGCAGACCAAGGTTTTGAAGGGAGTAAGAGAGGCATTGAAAACAAACTTAAACCACAGCTTAATGTCATTTTCATATAAAATTATTCTTTCTTGCTTAGTTACTTAGTATATTACTATGTTTCAAATTTTTATAACAGGAATTCCTTTTTAGGGTGTTACGGCCTGGAGGCATAGCAGGTTTGTGATTCCCTCGAACTAAATTAAGGTGAACCGACACCAAACAATCGATTTAGGATCTTATTTAACATTTGGAGGAACGACTTAACTTTGAAAACTTGTAAGGCATAAAGGGGTTTGATAGCCGGCGCTTTTATCAGAGTATTTCTAAGATGGAAAAGGAAAATAGAAAAGAGACAGAGGAAAAGAGGGAAAGAGATATCACCACCCTTGGATCCAGCGACGACAATGATGGGTGGGTGTGCGGATCCTCCAGTAGGGTAGCGGGCGCGTGGCTTCTGCTGGCGGGCAGCCGTGATGGCCTTCTGGTGGAGGGGGGCTCGCCCCACGGCTCCCTGAGGCAGTGTCTTTTATAGGCTAATCCCCGCCTCCAGTTCTGCCTCTTGAAGCATCTGGTTCCAGAAAGTTCTGAGTCCTCTGCACAGGTGGTGAAGCAGGCACTAAATGTGAGGAGTGGTCGGAAGCCCGCTCCTCAGATGACCCTGTGTGACCCCTGGCCATATTTGGCAAGTTATTAACAAGGGCCTGGGGAGCTACACATCACCCATGCGGCCTCCACCTCCATCTCCTGTGTTGGACAGGGGCCTGGGGAGCTGCACATCCCCCATGCAGCCCCCACCTCCCCTATGCAGACTGCAGACTGCACCCTGTGGCACCACAGCCACAACGTTTGCGACATTAACTCTTTCAGTCCCTGACAAAGGGATCCTTTAAAATGTGCTGCAGAGGCAAAATCGGAGTTTAATTGATGACACTACTTTGGAATTTGGTAATTTCAGCTCTATATGCCCAGGGATGTCAAAGACAACAAGAAGGGCTTCTGTAAGTACATAGGAGACAAAAGGAGGACTAGGGAACATGTGAGCCCATTGCTGAATGAGATGGGGGACTTGGTTACATAGGACATGAAAAAGGATGAAGTAGTGAATGTAGCAAGTCAGAAACGCCAGGTCCAAGAGATCACAGGGAAGGGTTGGAGCAAGGAATACGTACTGTTGGTGAAAGAGAATCAAGTCAGGGTGTATGTAAGCAGACAGGACATGGATGAATCCATAGGCCCTGATGGGATGCACCCTTGAGAGCTGAGGGAGCTGACAGATGTAATTGCGGGGTCACTCCTGATAATCTTTGATCAATTATGGCCACTGGGAGAAGTGCCCAGAGATTGGAGTAAAGGAAATGTCACTCCTATCTTGAAGAAGGGCGAGAAGGAGGACACAGGGAACTACAGGCTTCTCAGCCTCATCTCAATCCTTGAAAAGATGATGGAGCAAGTAGTCCTGAAAACCATCTCCAGGCACACTAGGGACAAGCAAATCAGGAGCAGTCAGCATGACTTAACCAAGAGGAAATCATGCTTGACCAACTTGATAAGTTTCTGCAACGAGATGACTGGCCTGGCAGATGAGGGGAGAGCAGTGACTGTTGTCTACCTGGACTACAGTAAGGCCTTTGACACTCTCTCCTGTAAGATCCTCATAGAGTAGGTGTTGATGGATGGGTTGGATGAGCAGCAAGGTGGATTGAAAACTGTCTGAACAGCTGAGCCCAGAGGGTGGTTGTCACCAGCACAAAGTGTAGTTGGATGCTAGTGGCTAGCAGTGTGCCCCAGGGGTCAATACCCTATCCAGTCCTGTTTTACATCTTTTTTAATGATGTGATTGATGGGGCAGTTTGCTGATGAAGAGAAGGGAATGCTCAGGAGCATCTTATTAATGTATATAAATACCTGAAGGGAGAGTGTAAAGAAGACAGAGACATGCTCTTTTCAGTGGGGGCCCAGTGATGGAACCAGAGGTAATGGGCACAAACATAGGAGGTTCTGTCTGAGCACAAGAAAATACTTCTTTTCTGTGAGGGTAACTGAGTGCTAGAAGAGGTTGCCAAGAGAGGTGATGGAGTCTCCCACGTTGGAGATGTTTAAAAGCCATCTAGATATGGTCCTGGGCAACAGGCTCTAGGTGGCCCTCCTTGAACAGGGGGGTTGGAGCAGATGAGCTCCTGAGATCCCTTCCAAACTCAATCATCCTGTGATTTGGTGATACATTTCACAGGTTTGATCTGGAGGAAAAAAAAAAGGAAACAAAAGTGCTTTTGCTAAACAATATTTCTCTAATCTGTTTTGATTTAAAGGGCATAAAATATTTAAAATCGTGCTTTTGGAATTTATAAATATTAGAATATTAATTTTTACTTCAAAAGACTTCATAAAAAACTTACTGTTTGTGTGTTTCTGTGTGTATTTGTATGTAAGAGATATATCTCAACTATGAGTTTTCAGTGTTACCTTGAAGCAATTTTATTTCATAGGAAGAAAAAAAATGTTATATACTAAATTTATTTCAAATATAACTCTAACTCAGAGAGTTTCAGACATTCCCATACAAACATTTATACGTACCTCCAATATACTCATGTCATTAAAACCACATGAATTAATTATTTACCTACTTGAGCATGTGGCAGGTTGAAGCTGGCCTTTACAGTATTTTAGTTATTTTGCCTGTAGCTTTTCTGGAAAATAAAAGACCTTCTCGTAGTGTAGTTTAAAAATCAATACTATTTATATCCATTGTTTAAAAAGAGGAAAATGTAGTAATACAAATGGTCATAACTCTCTTATGAAGAATTGGTCTATTCTATTAAAAAAAATTCCAAGTCGTGTAAATCACCACCTTAATTTAAAACCCTATTTCTTTGTCATTTCTTCAATTTCTAATTAATTAATTGATCCCCTAGTTAGGAACCAAATCTAGTGAGAGCTCGTTAAAATTTTTCAGACTGATTAAATGACATTAGGATTTATGAGTCTCAGTGGACTTTATATGTCACAGAAAATGGAAGTTTAAAGAGAAATTTTCTGAGACTTTTTTCTACAAAAGATGTAGTGAAAGAGTAATAGAGATTCAGAACATTATGACCATTTTGTAATTTTAGTCTGTATTGTACAAAGAAAACAGAGGGTGAAGAAGGCTGGTTTAGCACTTAACGTGACCACCATTATTGTGAGCTTGTGTAAAAAAGATGCCAAAATCCGATTTTTATTTTTTATCCCCTCTTATTTTTTTCCTTTCTCTATTTTTTTTTTCCACTTCAACTGCACCACTTTTAGTGTATGCATGTAGTGTATGTATTTCACTTACTATGGTTTTCAGATAAACAGTTATTTTATTAATGATGTTTCTGTTATTCCTTATGTATACCTGGAGTTTGCATTTATTAGGAGTACTTTAAATAAGCTACAGAAATTGCAAAGGCAAGTACAGCCATTCTAGGTGATGTATTGAGCTGTAAATTGGAATCCCTGCTGTTGAAACCACGTTGTAGTCATCACAAAGCTACCCCTTTTCCATTTTGTAAATAAATTGACTTGCACTTGTTCCTGAATGTGTACAATTCACAAATCAGACATTTTATTTTAGAAATAGCAAAAGCATTAAATGTAAAAATACATAGACATTTTTCAACTTAGTTCAAACCTACATCAGTGACTCTCTCTTCAAACTTGACTCTAGTCTATCCTTTGAATAGCCCTATGTTGACAGTTTTTGCTCAGCTGAAACACTCTTCTAAACAGCTGTTCATGCTATAAACCATTCTGATTTACACAAGCTCTGCTGTCTTATCTCCTTTGATTCACAATTTTTGCCAGTTATTTTAGCATATTGCTGGATGTTTGCTTTTTCCAGTGGTATAGCCTGTGATGGTACTGGTCATAGCAGACCTGACTTTTAAAGCATTAGGCTGCATTCAGTGGCACAGGTGGAGAAGAGTTTGTCATAGATCACTGCTGTTCACATACACTGCGGTCTGTATAGAAGCAGATACAACGCATGCCAGCGACCACTTACTGCATGAAGAGGAATGAGTGTTGCTCCACCACTCTAGCTGCTGGTGCATTTTGAAGTAGAAAGCAGAATTTGGGCTTTCTTTTCGGAAGCCACTTGACTTTCTTGTCTGTACTGATGTAATTACAGATCATTAATTCATTCAAATTAGGCGGTTGATGGGTTAGAGCCAATAAAGAATCCTGTGTTGTCTGATTTGTTGGAGCCAACTCCTGTGTAGCCAGGTGGTTAGTACACTGACTGAAGGTCTGGGATGTTTGAGTGTTTCTGGTGTCTGTGTTTTCTTGTTGGACTTTTTTAGAAAGAATTTCCTCACTGCTTGCACTGAGAGCCCCTTTGCAGTCCCTTACCTGCAAGGTTGTGCTCCCTCAGCATTCTTGTTAGCCTTGCATCCTGTGCTGCACAGTAGCCAGCTTTCAAACATGGGGGAGAAGATTATCCCTTGGCAGAAGTGTGTTGTGTGGTGGAGATGGTTCTCCCTGGGACGTGGTGAAACTGTTGAGCAACTGGTTCAGTGCTATGAGAGCTTGAAATTGCTCTCTGGCGCGCTTAAGTTTACAGCAATTTCACTTCCTTGATGAATTTAGATTACATATGGCAGCTCTTACTGTTACTGTACATGGGGTGATTGAAAGGTGAATGAAGCATGTCACGTTGTTTGTGTGCACCCACATTGGCTTAGTTGTTCCATGCAGACATACCCTTAAGTGTTGAGAGTGGATAGCAAGTGAAATCTGAAAGAGTGTATCTGTTGGCTTGAGAACAGGACATTTCCAGTTGCCTGCCTTCTAACTAAGATGAGATGCCAAGTTCAGTAGGAACCTCCCTTTCTGTCTTTACAGTTTTTTGAGAAGCTAGTTTTTTGCTTTCACATGTGCATCCAAAATTGCCCAATCTCAACAGCTTGTGTCTATTTGTCATGAACTAAACATCTCTTGCAGTTAGTCTTTTGTAAAGCATAATTGGAAAAGTAGTCCCAGCGCGTTCCTCAAATGTCAAGAAAAATTGGCTCCAAAGAGAACATAACAGCAATCTGGGACTTCTGTTTTCTTTTTAAAGCAGATTAGAAGAGAAAGTTGTCCTTATCTTGTCCACTGTGTGGAATACTTCCTGAAAAAATTGGAGGAAACAGCTTTTTGAGCACTCTTTAACCTGAGGTGTTCAGTCTTCCAGTTTTTGAGTTTCCTTGGGGATTGTCCTACTTACCACATGGTACACCGGCTGTTTGCTCAGGAAGGTTCTTGAATGGAACTTTTTCATGAACTCATAAAGCCTTTACTTTTCCTGCTCTACCGTGTGACTGAAGACTTATTTCTAGATGGCAAGTTCTGATTTGAATATTTAGTATGTGTTGCTGGCTTACCTCTTGCATTCCTGCTACTGTGGGGCACCACAAAATAACAGCATAACTTTTTAACGGTTCTTTCCCCCTCCTGCTGGAGAATCTATTGATTTCAGATAGACACCAGAGAAATTTAAAAGAATAAATTATTAGTAAATTATATCTTTAATTTGCCTATTAGGCAATTTAAAGTAAGTAGGTATTGAACAATATAGAGATTTATGTGTTAAGACCTCCCTCTTAAAATACTGCAAGAAGCTTACAGCTTGGGATACAAAGATCACAGCACTCTAGCAGTCTATTTGCTGAATCTTGCACCTTCCTCAGTATCTACATAGTCTACACATGTAGCCCTAGTTTGTGTCTCCCAGACTGGATGATGAAGTCTGTGATTATGAAGCTCAACTTCCAGCTTTGTAGGTGAACAGACATGGCTCTAGAGAGAAGAATGTGAGAGATTTCATGACATCTAATAATCCAGGACTTCTGAAGTTCTGCTATACACATGCACTTTTTTCCCCAAATCCATAAAAGATCACTATTTTATATTTACAAGACAATTAAAGGAAGGAGACAGTTATAAAGTTGTTTATTTTCTTTTATTTTCAGTTATCATGCTCTCAGTTCACATGGTTGATTTTCTTCCTCCCTCTTCTCCTGAGGCGTGTGTGCTTGTGTGTGTGCACCCCTCCCCCTCTCCCCCCCAGCCATGCTGGGAATCTTTATTGTATATTTGTGGAAGAAAAATGAGATGTTGCATGGCTTGAAAGTAATTTAGCTCTTAAGTGTTCCAGACACTGCCCTTGTTACTGCAGTGCATGTTTATTTATGGATGTATTTGTCTTATGGAGATGAAAAAAGTCATTGAAATTCCATGCAAAAAATAACCTGGTCAAGGTTTGCCTTCACTTAATGTATCTGATTGGAAAAGGAAAGAAGGATTATAATTGGTTCTTAGTCTTTGGGGTACCCTCTTACGGGGTGGGAAGGCAGGAATAATTTTTTTTTCCTTGCATTTGTCTTGATAATGTATCAAGTAGCTGCTAAGGGACTTGATGAAATGTGATGCAGAATAATAAATTACGTTCTGCAGCTTTCTTTGCTTCTACGTGAGGTGAGTGTTTAAGCGCAGAGACTGGTACACCTCCAAATTCTGAAAGCATTATATTCAGATTAGCAGGTCACTAGAGATGCATTGCTAATTGTTTTAGGGAACTCATTATGGGTATTATCACATATTAGTTATGCATGGTAAGTAGTGAAAAAGAGAGGGGCAAATCCTTCTTTTATGATAAATTACTCATTGAGTTATCTTTTCTTTCTTTCAAGACCTTGAGCATTTTTTGGAGATGCCAAACAGAGTAGTCATTGAATAATTAGATTTTAATTAACAGGAATTTTCACCAAAAAAATGTTTTTAATGTCTTTTGGGTTATAGCAAGCATGAATAAATCCACTTTCAAAAAGATCTAGTGCACTGATCCTGTCTGTATCTCAAGTTACCTTTGTAATCACCCCAGAGCTTGTTGTAACAATGCTTTTCAACAGTTTCGGGACAAAGAATGAAGACTGAAACAAGGAATTTAGTTGTTAGCAGAATTTTTTTATTGCTTCTTTGTAAATTATTGTAATGGAGAGACCTCCGGAAACCTTTGAAAGACTAAGGTCAACTATGTGTTGTTTTAATGCGCTCAGGCTAGGAGAAGGAGAGTTCATTTGTTTGCTTCTTTTTTAAGTTCTTCTTTTTTTTTCCTAAGTTAGTTACTCTTTGTGGAGATGCAGTTGTAAGTAATTTTCTGAGAGCTACTATTCATGGTAGGGTTCTGCTTATTCTGTTGTGTGGTGAAGAATTTATTAGAGTCTGGTTTTTTGGCACAGTTGCAGAAAACCTACATACAGGACCATCAATTAACACTGACAAATTATTAATAGTGTAAACAAGGCAAAGCATTTTGCTCAGGCTGATGGCTCTATCACAAAATAAGTGCACTTACAAGATGATTACAAAGTGTACTCCATAAAGCAATGTTTGAGAATTTTTTATTATTATTACTGTGGTAGACTGGTGGTATAAAGATAAAAGACCTTGTAGCACACACAAGAGCTGAAGGAGTGACAGCTTTATCTGCTAAAAAAGGGTGCTTAACATTTCCATTCCAGCATCTCTTTATCTTAGAATAATAGTGTGATTCAAAGCCAAGAAGGGAATGGTTCAAGTTAAGATTCAGTAAGACTGAAATGATTCTGATTTACAGTAGAAAATAATTCCAAGCAGTAGTAGAAATTCTGTCCTCCTATTCCATCAAATAAACTTTGTATTTTTTTTTCTAAATAATACTGAATATAGGAATTGCTGTTCATGCTCAGTGTTCATCTTATACAGTACTATCTATCTCTAATGACAGCTAATAGCAGAGACGTAATAATCACCTTTTAGCTAGAGCTGGATAATTTATCTACTTAAATTCTGTTGCTCCCATACCAAGTAATTGAAGGCTCTTTTTTAACAAAAAAAAAAAAAATAAATAAAAAGGGAGAGAGGGGCTTTGGTAACCTTTTCACAGTGTTTGTTTTTTTCTTGATGCTGATGACTGCAAGGACTGGGACAATTAATTCTGTAAACCTTTTGCACATGTTCTGAATTTCTCACCTTTTAACTTCTTTGAATGTCAGCTTTTTGTGTGTGTTATGAGTGAGAAAGATAAGAAGTAATTGATCTGCCACTCAATATTTTAAGTACTACTCATCATATCCCTTTTTATTTCTTACTCCTTAAGTAAAAAACTTCACAGTCTGTGCAGACTCTCACCATCTGAAAGAGTTGTATTTGGGATTTTTTTGGGATGGTGGGGAGTGGTTTTGTGTTGTTTTTGGTTTTTTTTCCCTCATAAGCATTCTGATTGCATTTCTTCAGACCCTTTCTAATCAAAAACATTTTACATGGAATATTGTCTGTGGCATACAGTACATAAAGTATTCCAGATGAGACAGCATTATATCTGTCTATTAATATATACAATATCACCCAAGCTCTGAGTTTTCACTGAGCTGTCTACAGTGATGTCCAATACTTAAACTGAATGTTACAAGATGTACATGTCATTTATTCTTTCCAGCTAATATCTATTGCTTACACTTCTTGACTATTTTATTTAATTTGACACTTCACTGCCCAGTAGCCTACCTTGTCACTCCAAGTTTCTTACAGATGTTTCTTTTCCCGGCTAATCTACATAACTTTGTGTCAGCAGATTTTACCAAGAATAGAGGTAAGGATTACTAGTCAGTATTTCCCTGAGTAACACCAGTATACTTTTAAAATGCATCTGCAACTACTTTCTAAAATAGTAGCATGGTAATGAGAAATGTGGTTTTTTTAATGTTAGTAACTCCTCCACTTCATAGTTTACTTGCTTCAAAGCCTCGAGGTCTTGCTGACTAGCAAAGACTAACTGATACGTTTTCATACATTACTGAAAATATCTTCTGTTACAGAACACGTTTTCCTCCATGGGGAAATGGCCTTTTCTCCTGAACAGGTACCTGGTCACAGTGACCCATTCAATTGCTGTCTCCAAAACACATTATTGCATCCTGTAGCTTCAGACGAAAGAGTGGAAACATTAGAGATTGCGGCCTATTGTCCTGAACGTCAAAGCTATTACAGACTCAAAATATTACTGATTCAAAAAAAGTGCCATGGGCAAAAAGCATAATAGTATGTAACTTATCTTACTGCTTTCCACTTTCAGTAATGCATTTATCCCAAGAGAAAGCCAACAGAAGCTTTTATGCTACAAAGAATGATCATGTGTCTTAGGTAGAATGCATTTGCCGCTTTAAGATTAGCCGCGAGTGGCCAGGGATAAGGTAAGGAAGGCCAAAGCCCTGGCAGAACTGAATCTGGCCAGGGATATAAAATACAACAAGAAGAGCTTTTATAGGTACGTAGGGGACAAAAGAAAGTCCAGGGAAAATGTAGGCCCCCTCCAGAAGGGAACTGGTGTCCTGGTTACCCAGGACATGGAGAAGGCTGAGGTTCTCAATGACTTTTTTGCCTCAGTCTTCACCGACAAGAGTTCCTGTCCCACCACCCAAGCTGTAGAAGGTGCAAGCAGGGACTGTGAGAACGAAGAACCGCCCATTGTACTCGAAGAGCAGGTTCGGGATCATCTGAGGAACCTAAAGGTGCACAAGTCCATGGAACCTGACGAGATCCATCCGCGGGTCCTGAGGGAACTGGCAGATGAAGTTGCCAAGCCACTGGCTATCGTATTTGAGAAGTCGTGGCGGTCTGGTGAGGTCCCCGATGACTGGAAGAGAGGGAACATAACCCCAATTTTTAAAAAGGGGAATAAGGAAGACCTGGGTAACTACAGGCCGGTCAGCCTCACCTCTGTGCCTGGCAAGGTCATGGAGCAGATTCTCCTGGAAACCATGCTAAGGCACATGGAGAGCAAGGAGGTGGTTGGTGACAGCCAACATGGCTTCACCAAGGGCAGATCGTGCCTGACCAATTTGGTGGGCTTCTATGACGGGGTGACGGCATCGGTGGACAAGGGACGACTAACAGACATCATCTACCTGGACTTGTGCAAAGCTTTTGACACTGTCCCGCATGATCTCCTTCTCTCTAAACTAGAGAGACATGGGTTTGATGGACGGACCACTCGGTGGATAAGGAGTTGGCTGGATGGCTGCACTCAGAGAGTGGTGGTCAACGGCTCAATGTCCATGTGGAGACCAGTCACGAGTGGCATCCCTCAGGGGTCCGTGCTGGGCCCGGCCCTGTTCAACATCTTTGTCGGCGACATGGACAGTGGGATAGAGTGCACCCTCAGCAAGTTCGCCGACGACACCAAGTTGTGTGGTGCCGCCGACACGCTGGAAGGGAGGGATGCCATCCAGAGGGACCTTGACAGGCTGGAGAGTTGGGCCCGTGCCAACCTCATGAAGTTCAACCAGGCCAAGTGCAAGGTCCTGCACCTGGGTCATGGCAATCCCAGGCACAAATACAGGCTGGGCGGGGAATGGATTGAGAGCAGCTCTGAGGAGAAGGACTTGGGAGTGCTGGTGGATGAGAAGCTTAACATGAGCAGGCAATGCGCCCTTGCGGCCCAGAAGGCCAACCGCATCCTGGGCTGCATCAAGAGGAGCGTGGCCAGCAGGTCGAGGGAGGTGATTCTCCCCCTCTACTCTGCCCTGGTGAGACCCCACCTGGAGTACTGTGTCCAGTTCTGGAGCCCCCAACACAAGAAGGACATGGACCAGTTGGAAAGGGTCCAGAGGAGGGCCACGAAGATGATCAGAGGGCTGGAGCACCTCTCTTATGAGGACAGGCTGAGAGAGTTGGGTCTGTTCAGCCTGGAGAAGAGGAGGCTCCGGGGAGACCTGATAGCGGTCTTCCAGTATGTAAAGGGGGCCTACAAGAAAGATGGGGAAAAGCTGTTTAGTAGGCCCTGTTGTGATAGGACGAGGGGTAATGGTTTTAAAATAGAGGGACGTAGATTTAGATTGGAAATCAGGAAAAAATTTTTTACGATGCGAGTTATAGAACAGTGGAACAGGTTGCCCAGAAAAGTGGTGGAGGCCCCATCCCTGGAAACGTTCAAGGCCAGGCTGGATGAGGCTCTGAGCAACCCGATCTAGTTGGGGATGTCCCTGCTCCTTGCAGGGGGGTTGGACTAGATGACCTTTGAAGGTCCCTTCCAACTCTAACCATTCTATGATTCTGTGATTCTATATCGTTTGAAGACTGGTTTCAGTTGTGAGTTTTTAACTTTTCAGGCCAAAATTTTCATTGAGAAGATTTTTTTTTTCCTTAAACTTCAGCAAAGTGTTTGTAACTATTTTAATGTTTTCCTCAGAAGATATTAATATTTTCTAATTATAGTGATAACTAGTACAATGGTCATATAATAATTTCCATGAAGAGTTATATTGTGTAGAACAGGTGTTTGAAGTTTGGGAAGCCGGGAGTCAAGCAAGTATTGTACCTCAATTTTCCTCAGAGTTGAAGAGTTAACAGAGGTCATTTGTGATAGAATTAAGTGAATCAGCCAGCTCTGCATTAGCTTTCAGCTGTATTCTTTGCTACCCTGGTCCAGCAAATAGCAAAAGTGGTTTAAGAAGACAAATTTCAGTTAATAGCTCATAAATAAGAAAAGGAGGAAGGAGAAAATGTACCAGTGATTCCTAAAAGAGTGTATTTTTAAAGATACTGCACAAGAAGAATGAAGAGTGTAGGCATGGAGATTGTACAAGGCACAGAGGTCAGCATGCTATAAGACATACTGCTGAAAGTGGGAGAAAGAGATAAAGAATGCGATTAACTGAAAGGATAGAAGATGTCTAGGGAGTAGAAGGAAATAAAACCAAAACATACAGTGATTGCGGGTAAGATAATATAGGACCTTGAAGATGAAAATTAAAACTTGAATTTGTGACTACATTAAATAATCTATATAGCTTCATTATAAATTATGAAGAGTTAATAGTGCGCAGTAGTCCATTTGTCCTTAACGCTTTCCCAAACATTTTTTAGGAAGTGTAGATGAAGAATGAGGAAACAGTAGATAAGTTAATGATGTATATACTGAAATAGTAAAAGCATTTAGTTTTTTGAGGGTAAGCATTCTGTCTCGAGGGAATTGGTAGATGTGACAGGGCTAACATTACAGCAAAAACTCTTCAAACATTTAGGGTACTACATGTCTAAATTTAAAAGCTCATGAAGATAGTGGAAAGAAGAGTCAGCTGCAAATGTGTGCTTTAGCTTGTCTCTCAGAGAGGTTTTCTTTTAGAACCACTGATGTCGGAGTTTCATCTTCTATTCTGTCTTGCATTAACTAGTAATTCTAAGGCATTTGGACAATTTATTACTGTCCTTTTCTCTTGTCCTTTGATTTTTTTTTCTTATCATCTTAGAAATCAGTTGAAGAGCAACCAGACTTGATAGATGGTGGCTGACTTTGAGTAGGCTGCTGGAAGACTGTTTTACTGATGTCGTACTATTTACAGCTCTTCTTTACAGCTGTGGTGTTAGTACATGACAGCCTTAAATTCCTTTAAGATCATTAATATTCAGTGGAATAACTTTCTTGTTTCTCTGATGTTCTTGGAAACGGATTTTGTTTTAATACTACAGTGTTAATGAAGGTTGAATAAAATGTTCCATAAGTCAGACAAGACCTCCAGTGTAGTTTCTCTCAGAAATTTTGAAATGTATCCATTCTTTTCAGGAACAATTCAGTCTCACCAGCTTTCATACCATTTTTAAAAATCTGAATTGAGTCCTTAGCTTCTCTGTCTGAGTTGAGGATGTGATCTGGCTTTGTGTAAAGTGATTACTAGTAAGAGCTTCAGGCTCAATGTCAGTCGAAGGATGAAGAAATCCATCACAGAATGCTGTATTTTAATAAAAGGATTTCAGTTACTCGGCAGTATGAAGACATAATAATGCTTGTGACATGCTGTGCTGTATTGCTTTAGGATGAGACTGAACATTGGAATAATAGCAGCATTGAGAAGAAAGAAAAAATAGGATGTCTGATTTAAGCATCTCTTTTTCTCCTATTGATTTCTACATTTAGTGTATGGTATGCCAGGCCCTAGTTATAAAGACCTGTGAAAGAAACTACTTGAATTCCTGGCCTTTCATGCTAGGAATCAAGCAGCGTATGATGCATAAACTTGGGTAGAATTGAATAGATCCTAAGGAAGATCTGCCACAAGATGCAGCTGTTAGGTTGTGTGATAAAAGCTCGTTTACACACCCATGAAAGACCTCAGAGAGGCAATAGCAGGTGGGGGATACCAGATCACACCCTACTCGTCTGCTCCGAGGCCCACCACAGGAGCCATCAGCTGATCAGAGGCCTCACTCCACAAGGCCAAGGGAGAAGAGTCTCAAAGGCAGACGAGAGCCCAGATAGGGACTCAGAGGGAGGGACAGCCTGTCTGGGCCCTCCCAGGACTGTTCCAGTAGAGCCATCAGGGTGAATCATCCAGCCATGAGACCCATCAAGGTGAATCAACTCTGGATCCCCTTTTGGACTGAGGGGAGATGCTGCCCAGAGCATGGCAGAGTGTAGGATGCAGGGGAAGAGCATTTTGGGATTGCTCAGAATTTATTATAGAGAAATAGAGGGATAAGGGGATAATAAGGGAATGTGTGTAAATAGGTGTCACACTTGTCTGGCCATGCCCTGCTCCTCACAGTCTGTCCTATCTTATCAAATTCCACTTCTAACTCTTTTCCTAGCTGAAGGGCATCTGTTTTCTGTGTCTGTGTGTGTGTCTATGTGGCCAGCAACTGGAGTCAGACCTCAGGAAGAGGCCCATGTGTCCTCAGTGCCAGGGCTGGAGCAAGCCCAGGTCTGGATGTGTCCTGGTTTTGGCAGGGATGGAGTTAAGTTTTCCTCTCAGTAGCCGGTATGTTTTGGATTTCGTATGTGAAGAATGTTGATAAACACCCTGATGATACCAGTTGTTGTGAATGAGACCAAGGACACCGTCCTGCTTTCCAAGTCTCGCTAATTTGCAGATGCAGGAAGCTGGGAGAAAGACAGACAGAATAATTGACCCAAACTGGCCAAAGAGAGTATTCCATGCCATAAACGTCATGCTCATGGGGGCAGGCGAGGGTGGGTGTCTGCCTTCCTGGCATCCATCTTTCCTGCTCGTTTTGCTGGCATTGTTCCCCCTACCTTGCTGGCTCCCTTTTGCTCCTTTGCTTGCTGCTCGGTTTTGTTTCCGTGATCGCTGCTCGGGACGGGCTGTATCGGTCATTGGGACATCGGGTGGTGAGAAAACACATATTGTTCACTTTGTATATTTTTAATATCCTTATATTCTGTTATTATTGTAGTTTTCCCTTTTTATTTTAGTAAATTATCTTTATCTCAACCCACAAGTTCTCCTTCCTTCCCAATTCTCTCCCCCATCCCACTGGGGAGGGGGAGGGTGAGAGAGAAACTGTGTGGTGTTTCGGGCTAAACCATCACAGGGTGTCGACGACAAGGCGAAACCAAATACCAGCCCCTGGCATGGAACCGCAGACCACAGGGGCCTAGCCCATGCATCTGCAGTTCCAGTGGACAGATTCTAGTTTCTACTGTAGGATCTACAGTACATCTACAGTATTGTATCTTCTCCCATATTTTCTGTTGCAGTTCTGCTGGGACAAGTCTTGTCCCATTTGTTCTCATCTGGGAACATCACCTTATTCTACATACTTCCCCCACCTCCTGACTCAGGAAATGGGATGTCCTCATGGTCTAGACATAGACTAAGAGATAAAAAAATGTCAAAAGTTAGTATTGATTATATTATCACAGAATCATCTTAGTTCATGGTAGGAAAAATCTTTCAGTTGTTCAGATATCTGTTGATATTGCAGAGATGCCAGGAAGTGGAGTGTACAAGAAATAAATTATTTCCCTTTAATGTGTGAGCAGAGTTTCTTTTGGGTAATAATTACTCTAACATACAATAGGTACAAAAGGTCAATATCCAGTGTACTGGTAGCATTCTAGAAATTATTCTTAATGCTTTCAGAAATTGAAAAGTGAAGCAGAGGAATGCTTAAAGGTACTTAATAGATTGTTTTAACTCTTCTGTAGTTATTCTGGTTGGAATGATCCTTGCAAAGTAACTAATCCAGCCTTCTGAGAGCAGGTCAATACTGAATTCAGACCAGGTTGGTCCAGGCTTGTCCAGGCAGGTTTTAAAAGTCTCCAAGGGTGGAGACCACACAGCTTCTCTGGGCAGCGCTTTCCAGTGCTTAATTCTTGCTGTGATTGTTTTTTTTCTTTTTTTTTTTTTTTCTTTCCTTCTCTCTTTATATCTAATCAGACAGCACCTCTCCTATTTCAATTTAGGACCATTATCTCATGTATATACTATGCACCTGGGTAAAGAGACTGTCTCCATCTTTTTAGTAATGTCCTCAGAGATACTGGGCAGCTGCTGTTTGGCCCTGATGGCATCTTCTCTGGGCTGAACGAGCCAAGTTATCCTTCAACTTTTCCTCATGAGGCAAGTCGCTACAACCCCAGCCATCTTGGTGGCCCTTTGCTGGACTTCCTGAAGTTTATAGTCATCCTTCCATTTTCTTCTTTCCTATTTTTAATGACTAATGAACTTTTCAAACATAATCCTTGTGTATTTGAGAATTATGGTATCAACCAGGAACAGAATTTCGTAGTCAAGCTTCTGCTCAACAGATACTATTCATTTAAATCATGAGACAAATAGCCTTCCAGAATTATTTAGATTTCCCTGGAGTTGTCATTTGGTTCTGTGTTTAAAGACTTGAAAAGCACACAGGAACATGCCACTATTTTTAGCTTTAGCTCACGGCCAGGGAGTTGCATAGCACAAAATACACAAAGTAAACATGAAGGTGTTCTGTTTTCCCTTCCTCTCTCATCCATATTGCCCAAATGTGGGGGGTGTTCTACATCGTCTGCTGCACAAAGACCATCCTTCTTTCAGTATCGTGACCACCTTGAATTTAAACTGTTTCTCATTTCTGTGCCCCTGTTTGATTTTGTTTGATGTAAATTACTGGCACCAAAGATTTTTTTTTTTTTTTCAATAGAGGTAGTCACTGTAGAAGTCTGTTTTAATTTCTAACTTTGTTTTTTATATCTTTCTGTAAATAAGTTCATTAGTACTTCTTTCTGTGTCAGTCTTTCTCTACCATGCCATCCTTGCTTCAAGGAGAAGAAAAGGCACAGATTGTTTAAGGAGAATCTGGATTTTCTGTTTACAGAGCAATAAATGTGCTGAAATGAACTGCAATTGTATATGTTGTAAAATTGCTTTTGTTTGACAGGTTAATCTCAACTGAAAGTCTGAATGACTGGAGATATTAAAAGCTTGTGCTGCCTGACAAAAACAAACGAACCAACCAACCACCACTTTGCATTTCTTTATAAATACAGCAAAGGGCGCAGTACTATGCCAGATGACTGTGGCACTCATTTTATTTGCAGGTGCCTTTATTTATGTTTTGTTTTGGTTTTGTTTTGTTTTGTTTTGTGGAGAGCGTAAACAAAAATCACCATAATTGGCAAAAATTTACAAATGCTGTGGTTCTTCAACAAGTACATGTGTTCATGGTGCAGACAATGAAGTGCCAAACCTTTGTTGACTTCATAAGCTTTTGTTCGTATCAATACGCTTATGAATGTTATAGAACTTAAATTTATGATTTCAAACCTACACCTTTGTTGAACTTGTGGATTCATCTGTTTTGTCACTTTTATGCACAGGCATACAAGATAAGTCTACCATATATTCCAACTACAACAACAATTGGCTAGGATATTTTTTGTTAAAAGACTTGGGAAGCAGTATTGTAAAAGTATTTAGGGCTTCGTTATTGATGTCGTGATTAATTTAAAAAGTGGAAAATTATTTGTTAGTTGTTTAGAAACAGATTTTTAGTGGAATGTGAAGGACGCTGGGATGAATAAAAATAGAAATCTGTCTTAATTTTTCCTGTGTGCCTTCTTCAGATGCAGCAACAGTTTCTGGTATGGAACCAATTGGAGAAAACAATAGGAAAGTGGGTATAAACATCAGTAGTACGCTGTACTGTGTCAGATACATAAATTCAGTCATGTTGGAGATCCTTTAGTGTGTATCAGCAATGTCACATGGAAGTGTGAGACATGAATTACTGCTTATTTTGCTTAATCTGTTAGGAAGTTTAGCAAGGACCTCATCCAATGCATTTTCCAATTAGGTATCATTCAGATAGGCAAAGTGTCAGTTTGAGTTAGATTGAACATTATCAGATAATGTACAGTATAAGACTGCTAACTTTGGTTTAATCAGTGCTTTCCTGAAACATGTTTGATGCTGTGCTGGTGGTACTTTTATATTGAACTGAAGAACAGTTTTAGTTCCTGCCAAGTCCTCATCATCCTGAGGGTTTGGTTCAGTCCGACAAAGTATCACGGAAGTCACCTTTTTCTCTTCAGACCTTCCTGAGTTACTGTTCTTGACATTTTACTGCATTTGATGTTAGCTTTATAAATGCATCTGTGTGTATACCTCTCTCTCTCTCCAGAGATATATGCAGATAGATATTTTAAACTATATATACTACATACATGCTGCATTTGTATATAACAAATGTGTTGAATCCAGGAGCCCGATAGCAGTGAGGCTGCTGCAGCTGCATGATCCCAAATCCAGCCAGCAGCGAGGCTGAAAACATATTTCCAGTAGTCACACGAGCATATAGAGCATATACGACACATGTATACACATGTATATGTGCCAGCCCCACACAACGGCACAGCAGAAACACTCAGCGCTCACACAAGCACAGAGAGCAGCAGCAACCTCATCCTGTTCTCCTCTGGCTGGTCAGAATGAAGATCTGCTAGTGCAAACTATGTATGTATGTGCAATGAGGATCCCTCCGGCAGCTGGATTTAGGCACTCAGCTATCCCCGGATCCCAGTCTCCCCGGTTGTTGGCACCTAGAGGCATGAGCCCCCAAGGCCACAGCCCCACTCTAGCCCTTGGCGCAGATCCTTCTCCCCTTCCCTTCCTCTCACCCACACCCATGCCGTGGATGGCTTAGACACAGCCCATCTGGTGGTCCTGGATCCTTGTGCCCACCTCTACCACCTTACACAGAGAGTCTCTCGTGCACACACAGATGGGTCTCAGACAACCCCACATGCCATGGTCTCTACAAGAGCTGGCCAGGGCTACCTATGCTTACACTGTCCCACCAAGAGCCAGCACTGCCTCTGCTGTCACCCATAGAAACCTGCCTGGCTCCCAGGCTACTTCACCTACTTGCCAGCTAGTCCAGCATGCCCCTCATTAGTGCTCGCATGCTCACTTGCACACCCACCCTCTCTGCAGGTGCTGCACTGTAGGCACGTGGGACCCCTAGTCCCACAGCAGGGCTGGCACTGGAACCTCCACGCACGTGTGCAGGTACAATAGTTAGTCCTTGCCCAGGAAAACTGCCAGGAATGGAGTTTAATTAGAGGAGACAGGACAGGCTGCGCTGGCTGGCGAAGACGTGGCCAGGCACGTAGGCTGATGGCCTCTGCTCACACCCCACCAGCCCCTTCTGTCTGCCATACCCACGAGGTGCCACGACCCATGGAGCTGGTGCGTCTCGGTGGGTCTGGCCCTGCCCCATGGCCTCCCGGGGGCTCCTGTTGGGAGCAGGAGTGGCTGGGCCCAGGGACACCGCTGCCCTCAGAGGGCTGCTGCTGGGGGTCCCCTGCCCCTGGGCCTCCTGCCCCATCAGGCAGCACGGGGATGAGCTTCCAGTAGGCTAATGGCTGCTGTGGTGGGCCTAGGAGCAGCCAGGCAGGGTGTGATTCAGACTCCCTCACCTGCCCTTGTTGCTCCTGCCGTGCTTCTTCCTGAGTGCAAAGACAAGCACTTCTATCGCATAAATTAATGTGTGTCTGTGTATAAGTGTGTGCATATATATGTATTTCTAGATATGAAAATGTAGAAATCCCTCTCTCTAGATACTGCTAATGCTCCGTAGATGCTCTTTGGACTTACTAGTAATGTCATGTTTCATAACCACAGAAGATTTGGAAGGAAAGTTTCTTACTAATTAAATACTGTCTACCTAAATCTATGTTCCTGTTCTCCAAGGAGGGTAGTTAGGAAGGCACCCAAAGCAGGGAGAAAAACTTTTTTAGTTGGTAGGGAAGTAGGAGAACATGTGGGAGTGAAGAACCTCAGCTGGCAGCCTGCAGCACTGCCACTGCTGAACACAAGAACATTAGACTGAGAAAAGCATTTAGAGTGCCATGAGCAACATCTTTGCTCTCCATCTAGATGCAAGATACTGGTAATCTGAAGAAGCTCAAAATGGCAATTGTCACTTGATTTTGTAAGATTTTCTTCCTGTTTCTTTTGGTAACTAAGTTAAAACTTGACCTGATTGAGATTATAATAACAGTAGTTCTAGACAGAGTAATTGTTTCTTTCTGGTTTTAACCCATTATCTCTTGATATTCCATTTAACTACTTGTTAAATTACTACTTTAATTTTCACTGAGGAAACTGTTCTCTATGGCTTTGAAACCAATTTAAGTGTTTTGTCTGCAGATGCAGGGTGAATGGAGAAAACAGACGTTTTCATGTCTTTTCTCACATTGTTTTCCTTGCTAAGACTTGAACTTTAAAACCTTTGAAGAAGACAAAACAGATGTGTTTAGCTACACCTTCAGAACCTGCAAATCCAGAGCATGTATCCCCAAGACAATCTTTATGTATGGATGAGAAATTTCAGTCCTCACTCTTTAGACATATTTGTCATCTGATTTATAAATTTTTTCTATTCAGTAATGAATCTTACCTGTATCTCACTAGAAGTAGTTGAAATTAATTAACAAAGTTTTAAAATATAATAAAGAGAAAACACTACAACTTCTAATCGGGGAAAAAATGGGGAAAAATTACTTGAAGATATTTCCTGTATACTGAATCATGATGTTAGGGATTCTCTTTTGCTTCTTCACCTGACAGCCTGTCCTCCTTTTTTTTTTTGTGTAGTCACAGCATATTTTACTTGGTAGCCAGAACATATCTTTCAGTGAATCGTGTGGCAGTGATACTTTGTCACCTTGACATACCTGCTGCAGTCTGGTTTCCCCAGGGAATCCTTATATACTGTCTGGGAGCTGAAGCTTCCAAGTTATCAGCAAAATGCTGCTCGTAGCACTCAGCTGCCTATCAATTTATCCAGATTCGTGCCAATACCCGTGGCAGCATCTATTTCTGAACTGATCATGTTGCTGCACTAAAAGTGATTTCTTTCAGGTGTCGTGGTTTTGTTAGTGAGGGGGGGCCTAAGGTGGTAGCTTCTGTAGGAAACTGCTAGAAGTCGCTCCCCTTTGTTCAGTGGATTCGGCCAGGCCTAGGGCGGACCTGCTGCTGGCCAAGGCCGAGCCGATTGGTAGCAGAATGTCCCGTGATAATGCCTCTGCGATAACGTATTTAAGAAGGGGAAAACAGAAAAAAAAAGAGAGAGAAGAGAAGATGTGAAGGAGCTGAGTGGGGGCAGAGGCACAGAGGGGGAGGCACAGGCCTCATGGGCCTTGCAGGCCTTACCCTCTGGCCTCTCGCCAGGCAGCCGACTGGGCCCGACTCGGTCCAGCCCGGCTGCAAGAAGTGGAGAGGAGATGAGAAGTGAATAAGATGTAAAAAAGATCCTGAGAGACATCTACCAGCCTGTTGTGAGGAACGGCTGCAGACGCCAAGGTCAGTTCAGAAGGAGGGGGAGGAATAATGCAGCTCCTGGCCAAGATTCCCCTGCAGCCTGTGGTGACGACCATGGTGGAGCAGGTTGTCCCCCTGCAACCCATGGAGGTCCACGGAGGAGCAGAGATCCACTTGGAGCCCGTGAATGACCCTGTACCGGGGGAGGTGGATGCCTGAAGGCAGCTGTGGCCCGTGGAGGGACCGCTGGGACAGCTGTTCTAGAGGGACTGCACATGTGGAAGAGATGACCCACGCTGGAGCAGTTCCACGAAGGACTGTGGCCCGTGGGAGGGACCCCACGCTGGAGCAGGGGAGGAATGTGAGGAGTTCTTCCCCTGACCATGAAGCAGCGGCATGAAACAACGTGTGATGAACTGACTGCAACCCCCATTCCCTCTTTCCCCCTGTGCTGCTCAGCGGGGGGAAGGTAGTAGAGATAATGTTAAGCTTGGGAAGAGGGAGGGGTGGGGGGAGGTTATCTTGTTCTCTGTCTCATTATCCTGCTGTTTGTAGTAATAAATGAATAGTTTTCCCCAAGTCGAGTCTGTTTTGCCCGTGATGGTAACTTTAAGGATTTCTCCCTGTCCTTATCTCAAACCTCGAGCCATTTTTCTTATATTATCTCTCCCTGTTCTCTCGGAGGGTGGGGGAAGTGAGACAGAGACTGTGTAGTCTGGTCCTGATCAGGGCTGAACTACGACATCAGGTCATGTGTTGTAATGGTTAGAGCAATGTAAAATCACTGTTTGCAATATGCCATGGTAATCTTACTAATATGTAAATATATAAATACACATAATTTCATTTTTAAAAGAATAAAAGAAGGATTATCTGTGCTTGGGCAGAGATGACTTTGTTTTTTTCCCAAAATGAGTATGTGTTATAAGCACATTAACTCTCATTCAGGTGCTTGTTTGCAAGTTGACTGCAGTCATTTATAGAGAAGGCAATTTGCCTTTGACTTAACTGTGAAGAAGTGTATTTATATCAGTATTGGGGTGACTGAGGCTCTTCATAATGGAGTGTTTTATATTCTCATCATAGGTTTTCTAATGGTCACTTAGCAATACGTTTTGTCTGTATTTTTTACACATTTGTCATTCAAACCTTTAAATGTAGAAGTTCCATTACTGTGACATCTGGCTCTGCACCACTGAATGTGGCTGCACACTTTGAACAGGAAAGAAAAGCAAATTGATTTCATACACTCAAAAAGATAATTATGGTGGCTGGTGGACACCAAGTTGACCATGAGCAAGCAATGTACCATTGTGGCAAAGGTGGCTGATGATGAGGAGCGTTGCCAGCAGGTTGGAGGAGGTGATCCTGCCCCTCTACTCAGCACTGGTGAGACCATACCTGGAGTGTTG
This sequence comes from Chlamydotis macqueenii, assembly GCF_036417535.1. Lineage (NCBI taxonomy): Eukaryota > Metazoa > Chordata > Aves > Otidiformes > Otididae > Chlamydotis > Chlamydotis macqueenii. Next base: position 139,161,916 of record NC_141556.1, read on the forward strand.
TGTCCAGTTCTGGGGCTGAGACAAGAGACAAGAGACATATGCAGCTACTGGAGGGAGTCCAGCAAAAGGCCACAGCGGTGATTAAGGGCCAAAGAGCATCTCTCGTGTGAGGAAAGGCTGAGTGAGCTGGGACTGTTTAGCTTGGAGAAGGGAAAGCTCAGGAGGGATCTTATTAGTGTATATAAACACCTGAAGGGAGGGTGCAAAGGGGACGGAGCCAGGCTCTTTTCAGTGGTGTCCAGTGACAGAACCAGAAGCAGTGGACACAAATTGAAACACAGAAGGTTCCCTCTGAGCATCAGGAAGCACTTTTTTTTACCATGAGGGTGACCGAGCACTGGTGTAGGTTGCCCAGAGAGGTGATGGAGTCTCCTTCCTTGAAGATAGTCAGATGCTGTGTGGACATGGTCCTGGGCAACTAGCTGTAGGTGTCTCTGCATCAGCAGGGCGGTGGACCAGGTGACCTCCCTTTCAACCTCAGTCATTCTGGGATCCTGTGATTCTGTGAGTCCATATGAGATTTTTCTAGCATTTGCTTGTTTTCTGTGTGTGTATGTGTATTATATGTTGGCACCTGTAATCTATAACATAGTAGCACAATAACATGACAGCAAGCTTTAGAGTAACAATTCCAACAGTCACAGACAAATGGACACGTTTCATTTAAATGGAAAATCAGCACCCATCCCTTTTCCAAAGACTCACTCAGACTGCTGAAAGTCAGTAAATGCAGGATACTTCCGATCAGTGGATTCGTTAGGTAAGTGGTGATTCTCACTTTTAATATAAAGTCATTATTATGTTGGATGAGCAAGTAGTTTTCACTTAAGCATATGGCCTGTTGCAGTGTTTTGAGGATTTTTTCCATGAGAGGTTGATTTACAAGCAGATAGGTGGTAGTTTTCCTTTTAAATTAGTCTGCCGTCTGTTAGCTTTATACCCTGTTGACATCTGGACATTATTTCTGATTGAAATATACAGATGAGAGCTTTTTTTTTAAATAAAAATGATATTAAGAAAAAGCTGATGAGAACCTAGATAATGATAAACTTGTTTCTTTGAAGAACTGAGCACCCCAGAGAAGTTAGTAATGTCAGAAGTTGTGCGACAGGCATAGTTAGTAGTTGCTGATACCATGGCTGGTATTCCCAAACTAATGTTAATGTTAAGCCAGTGTCATGGCTGTGTTAGTTACTGCTCTAATATATATTAAACTGCATGAGCCTTAGGCCACAGAGAAAGAAACTGTCTCTGTAGAGGCCATATATACACCATGTATTTATACACAGTCGTACCTACACTGAGTTAAATAAGCATGTTTTTCTATTTCTATTCATTGTTTACTCTGAAGCATTCACATGCATCTTATGCCTCTTATTCCTTTCACTGAAAATGACTGGTTATTCTGCCTGTAAGCATGCTTCAGTCAAAATAAGAACCGATAGCCTTTGGTTGAGGCAGCTAGTAGCATTCTCTTATCTGGCAGAGCTGGTCTAATAGAAAAATAGGGACAGCTTGGTAAATGGGTCATCAATGCATTTAAAAAAAAAAGTGTTTCTAGTATTTTAAATAGCTAGATGATATTATTAGGGAAATTTTGACAGAAATGTTTTGAAATATATTGCAACAGGAGATTAAGACTTAAACAACTTTCTACGTGTGAATTCATTTTAAGAGTGTATTAGTTTTCATATTTATAGAAATATTTGAACTTGGAGTTTACAGTGGAAATAAATTTTTTAGAGTAGTCTGTTTTAGTGATTGATTCACATAAAACTGCTTGATATTCACTGACTTTCCATCTTACAGTTTTCGTAGCTTGAAATACCTGGATAATTATTGCTTCCCTAAAATAAACAAAGCAAGCTGATAAAAACAAACTAGAGATTAATATGACAGAGATTACTTCTCTACTGAACTCTTAAAATAATAATTTTGACATTTCCTTTTTAACTTTCCTCATATTCTTAACACATATTTTCTACCAATAATAATTGTGTTGATCTGGTGGATCTTGCTGTGCACTTAAGGTTAATCCCTCATTCAGAGTTAAGACAGTGCTCTCCATTGAATTAATTATTTCTCATAATAAAGAATTCAAAAAGGGTATATCATACATAGTATATGTAGAAATAAGGTGTTTATTGTTAATTCTGTTACTTTTGATGGTAGGTTTCCTGTTCTTTAGAAATACTGTATTTATCACACAGAAATACTTTCTCAGGTAGAGAAAATGTTGTAGGCAATTTTGAGTTCTGAGCTCTGTTTACCTGCACAGTCAAAGCAGCTTTGCCCACTAAGAGACTGATAAATCATCTTTAGAAACCATGAGGGCAGTTACTGAAATAGATCTGATTATAGATGTAATGAGGCATTTCATTTCAAATGTGATATTTTTAGATTGCTATGGCAAAATAAATTTTGGAATTGTGACGTTCATACCTGTAGTCCCATGACCACAGTTGGGCTTGTGTTGAAAGAGCAGGTTCTGCAAAACTTTGCACAACCACTTGGTGGTTTTAAACATACGATCTGCTTGAAGCAAATGCAAGGCATGCCAGGAATAAGACTGTAGATTGAAGGGATTATCACCTCTATGATTAAACACTGCTCCAAAAGGAGGATTTCTGTTCCTTTTCAGTCTTCCTGTTCACTCGCAGCTGTTATATGGTTGTTCTCCCATTTATGAGCCTAATAGGAGAATAATTTTCTATTAGGGTACAGATTTGATTCACAGAAGGGCACACAAACACAACACCCATCACTAGGAGACAGATGGAAGCATACATATGTTAACAGGAGATTAAAGAAAGAGAGGGAAGAAGCAACCTTTCATTGCTAGCAATGAAATTGGCTCAGCTATTTTTGAAACTACCTTCTAGGAAGAGGTTAGGAGGCTGATTAGGAGAAAATTGTCTAATTTGGTCACCTTTGCTTTTGTCTTAAACGTCTACATGGAATTTAATCTAATGGCATATGATGGAAATACATTAAATTGAAGCACATATTATCATTGCATAGATGTAAGACTAATTTTATAACAATTACTGTTAATACTATTGCTGTTTTACAAGTTCATATTTTAGTGGAAATAGTACTTTGAATATCAATGAGTTCAAAAGAAAACATTGAAGTTATTCTGTTTTAGCAAATGTCCCTTGAAATGACCCAGAGTCAAAACTTCATACAATTGTGCTTCGAAATCTGAAGCTTTATAAGTTTGTATCTCTGTTAATTTATTTCCTTTTTCAAAATAGTGTGTTTATTTCAGATTCTAATGGTTCTTCCTAGTGCTGATTATTTTAAGCTTATTCCTCTTCTTTGACTCTTCTGTTTCTTTAACCCTCTTATGAGATGTGACTTTCCAAGATATTACATTTTTTAAAGATTTTAGGAGTTGTTCTTGGTTTTGATTTGTACTGGAGTAAAACTAGTTTTAATTTCCTGCTTTCGTTCTATTGGTGTTTGTGAAACCAGGGCTGTTAAGTTATTCTTCCAAGCAATGTAATAAAAAATGGTTTATTGTTTTTCTTGTAAAAGGTACAAAAGCCAATTTCCAACAGAAAGTCTTTAAGATTCAGTTCAAGTGTTTACCCAAATTCAACAAATTAGGATTTAATATTTTTTCCAACTTACTTCTGTACTTTGTTGTCCACCTTCCTCTTAGAAATTCTATATTGAGAACAGAGAATTGCCATTTTTAATATAAGTATTTGTTTCCCGTGGTTGAAATATGTAGAAAATTATAATTAAAATTTTGTTAGTGTTTTGTGTGGTTTACTAAAAGGTACTAGTTTGTGGCTTCATGCTTGGAGTTTTATGCTTGGAGTACTTATCTTAAATATTCTCTAAAAGATAACTTTTGACTGTTTGAAGTTTGAAAGGAAACCACTTTTCTTCCTGATAATGAAGAATTAAAATGTAACACAGCTACCTCTCACCAAGTCGCTCCAAACCGGTGACACTGTGCCGTGTACGGTTCAGTGAGAAGCTTGTAGTGAATAGAAAAAACAGACCTTTTCCATGACTTTTTTTCACTCCCAATTAAAACTTGTTTAAAGGTGAATGCCTCTTCTCACCCTTTCTTTCTTTATCAAAGAACTCAGGAAATGACTTTGTGTCTGAAGCGTATGTGGGCTGTTACTAACACTTCTGTCAAATAATATGCAATAATTAAGGTGATGTTTAGATCAGATTAAGGTACATTTCAGTATGTAGGCTGGTCTTTCTGTGCGGGAAAATAACACTGGTCAATGAAACATTATAGAACAAGAAGAAACTATTGCCAGAAAGTTTTGCCACTTGAAAAAAAAATTGATTGCTCCATGAGAATCAGCTGCCTTCTGCAGCACCTGCTGAGCTGGTTATAGGGAAGTGGTGATGTCCAGTTACACAGAACAGGCAGGGTACCTGCCATCATCAGCCTACTGTGCTGTGCTGCACCTGTGACTTTGTAGACGTTTCCTGTGGCAAAAATGCAGGAAATACTTTTCATACGTACTTTCAATTTCAGTTTGAAACTTAAAATTAGGATTAATCAAAACAGCTTCTCCTTTGGATGTACCTGATTCATATCTCTGATGTGTTTGCTCATGCGATGGGGACAGCCTCGTTGAGGTACAGAGTGGTCATGCAGTAGGCAACAAGCACAAGCTGGAACACAAGAAACTCCTGCTAGATGCTCAGAAAACCATTTCCACCATAGGGTGCTGAAATATGGAAACAGGTTGCCCAGGAGGTATGTGGAATCTGCAGCCTTAAAGATACTCAGAGCTCACTTGGTCAAGGCCATGAGCAGCCTGCTCTGGCTGGACGTGGACTCAGTAAGGGTATTTCTAAATGGCCTCCAGGGATCCCTTCCAGTATAAATAATCCTATGATTCTGATCTCCGCATGCAAGATTCAGTCACTTGAATGTGTTGTGTATTACATGTCAAGGAAGTCAGTGGTTTTAGAGTAGGTACTTCTGTGTAAGGGAAGACAACACAGATTAATTTTTTCATTGCACAGAATTCCTGTTTAGGCCACTTTTAGAGATAAGTGGTGTAAACCCCAGTATGTTACACAGTATGAGGAGCCTCAGCAGAGATCATCTTGAGTATTTGCCTTGTGTCCTCCGAAGAAGAACAATACTCTTCTATGGCAAATCTAAGCTGCAGTTGATTGAGTTAGATTTCTGCTGCCGGGATAATTGGACACTGTTTCAGAAACGCCTGGGAATTTCTTGGGGCTTGTAACACAAGTTGCCATACAAAGTTCCTAGTGTGCTGCCCTCTAAACACACAATCCTCTGTGAAAAGAGTGCTCCAGCCATCCGGAATGATCAGAGTAACCCCACATGTAAATGTGACCTTCTCCCTGCCTCACAGAGCCACTGTGTCTGGGTCTGACTGTCACTCACAGAAGCACTTTCTTTCACTTGATCAAGTCTTGAAAACAAGCAAGAAATTTGAAATTTCTCCTCCCTTTTCCCCATCCAAACTGTTTTACTCGTTCTGGCCTACCTTAAGATAATGTCCTGTGAACTGGTTTGTCAGAGAACAGCTGCTGGTGTGGGCTGAAATGTAAAGTGGGATTTATGCAAGAGCTGAAAAAGCAGAGTAATCTAATTATGTACAGATGTAACACACTTCCTTTTTTTTCATTTTTTTTTAAATTATGCTAATGGTTTTTTGTATTTATCTTCTAAGTCTTCTGGTAAATACTTTGATTCTTGTACTGGTCTGTAACATACTCCATGTAGCAAGTTAATAAAAATCTGGATCAAAAAGCATGTGTGCGTAAAATTTCCATACGGTTCTTAATATGAGTCATTGAATCATAAGGAATGGTGGCTGGTAGTTAGTATTCTGGATACTCTAATGCTTAATTCATTTGATTATAAATTTCCAGCTTGTTTCTTCATTTGTTATAGCACTTAAAAACACCTTGGCTTACTCCTCCTTTTCCTTAATGGAAATAAGTCATGAAGCTGTAAGCTGTTTGACTTTCTTAAACAGCATATTTAGTATGATTCCGTTATCCCTGGCTAGTCAAATTGGTATATGTGCTTAAAATAAAATGAAGAGTAATTCATTATTGCTACTAAGACTTTCTCCAACTATTTCTGGAAAGAGTGTAAGTCCAAAGATTAGGAGAGAAACATTAATCAAGTTATTTCATTATTGTTTTTTTGTTAATTCTTCGGAGAGTTAACACAGTGGGAGGCCAAAATTGCAAATACTGTAGCTACTTAAAATGCATTTATTCAATAATGTTTAAGTAACTCTGGTGGTAAATGGGTCACCCAGAAATACATTTTCTTAGGTAGTTTGTATATGAAAATGTAGGAAAAAAGAGAACACAAGTTACCTAAAAAATAGCCGAGCATCTGTGTTATGACATGTTAGTGAAGTGGATGGTGTCTCATCTCTCTTTTTGTGTATTTCCACAACCTCCCATAAATTATAAACAGCATATTTTCAGCATCCCAACGTTTCTTAAGGGATATAGATGGTCTGTGTTGTTTTCTGAATTATATGATGGTTCTTGAAAATTCCTGGGTGACTCACACTAGTAACATAGTTGGTCAGTAGTGGAATTATTTTGAAAATCTGAAAAAAACTGAGCCAGCAAGGAAAAAGAAACAAAAGTTGTTGAACAAAACAAAAACCATGATTGCAGTCATAGTATCTTTCAGACTGATAATTTATTTCTTAGATACTACCTAGTTTTGAATTATGACCACAGAGTATGAGCTAGTTTTTCGCAATAACGAAAGTAAAAATACTTTTGGAGGTGAACAGTCAACAAGTTAGCTGTGGGTTTGAGAGAGATTGTTCATCTCTGCAAACAATGTCATTCTGAAATCAACGTGAGCTGGCTGTACTTGGTGGATTTCTTCCTGCAGCCTGTTTTGGGGGTCACTTTGATGCCCATTGAAATCAATGGGGATATTTTTTAGTGATATGATGGAACTTGAATTAGACCTTAAATGCTTATAGAAGGCTTCATTGTGTGTGTATACCTAAATTAATGTATGAAGTGACCAAATGTTTCCAGAGTGCAGATTTTACAAAAAATATATCGTGCTTTTGACCAGTTGATTTGATCATGAAGGAGAAAAATAAATGATAAATAAATAAGTTACAGGAATATAATATGCAATCTGTAAAAAGTCCCAAACATAGTATGTCACATTCTGATACCAAATGTTTCTGTGTCATTTGAGGACAGAGGATACAACAAGCTTCTACTGTCCCTTCTCACCAAGGACAGAAAAGTCTATTCAGAAGCTGGAGAATGAACGTATAGATAACCTCTCAGAGGTCTTACCAGCCCTTTTTGAAATCGTGATTTGAAACCTCAAAATTCCAGCTTTCCCTTTTTGCTTTCATTCAGCAGAAGAGAAAAATAAAATGCATTATTAGTCTTTAATTTTTATTGACTTCTGTCCTGAGAATGCCTTTTTATTTTTCTGTTCTGTTTTTTTTTTAAGTTAGAGTACATGCATGCTGTGGTTTTGAAATGAGGTTTTACGCATGGTGGGAGAGGCATTCTGTCAGTAGTTCCTCAGAAGACAGGGTAGTTTTAATTTAGTTCTGTGTAAGACTCAATGAGACTGAAATTTTTTAAAGTATATTTTGCCCATGTTAGCTTCAATTTGAACAAACCACAAAGTAAATGTAATAATAATAACAGGGGAAAAAAAAGAAAACTGAAGTTTAATATTTTCTCATCAATTCCATAGTAGCTGTTTCCTGTGAAGCATATAGAGAATACAATGTGAAAATAATAATATATTACAAGAAAATGTTTGTGGAAGAAAAGGAAGGACTTAACAAACACTTAGGTTTTTTTTCTTCTCACTCTTTTTATCAAAGGGAATGAAATACTCGATAATCTTAGCAGTAAGACTCTGGTTCAAAGACAAAATGCTAAAATGTGTGGTTTAGTCCCCATGTCTGCAAAGGATTTCACTGAGATTAAGGACCTAACCAGACCAGACCAAAACCAGCAAAGAGAAGATGTTTCTAGTACAATATGTAAGAATTTGAGGCTATATTTACTGTTTTAAAGATGATGAAAATTTTCTTTTCATTGTTTCTTTATAGAACAATAGGTGGTAGTGTTTAATCTACAGATGAGTTCTTTGTGTATAAGTTACACCATCTTTAGTCTCACCATTCTGTTTTAGAATTGATACAGTAGTATCATATGTGGTCCAGGATATTTGTTCGGTAAGTACTCCCCATGCATCTGTATTATTTACACAGGTTTTTCAAAAACTTAATTTCAAAACTAGTTTTAATTTTTCCGCCTTCCAGACTTCTTGAGTATCACTAATAGCAATGACACTTATGGATATCCCTGTTAAGTACATAAATATTGCATCCAGACATTTACAGTATATAGATTGAAGAGGGTCTGCTGTACGTACCAAGGGTCTAACTAACACTCTTTTCTTATATTCTTAAATTTAATGTAGGAAGATAAAGACATTAAGTGCTGCAGTGATTTTATTATTTCTTCCTTTGGTTAAGTTACTAATTTTTCTTTTTCTAGCTTCTTAGAGGGACATGTAAATTTGTATGCTTTACTACTTTACTTTTTAAGCATCTAGTTCATTCTAAAATGAGAAGTGTTCTATATTAGTATCACCTTTTGAGAGATCTCATAGCAGTAGTCTTGATCAGTGACACAAGTTTTAGAAATAATGCAGAGAAGCAAGCAGAATCTCAGCTGAAGTCTGTATAAATCTCATCTGTCTCTCTCAGTTGGAGTGATGCTGATGTTGCAATACTTATATAAAATGAGGAAGAACTTGGCTGCTTTCGTGTCTCTAAATTTAGTATGTGGGTGGGCCATGACAGTGAACAGCTTATAACATCTCTGTGCAGCAAAGTTAATAAATCCATTTTGTATGTGAATCTCTGTAAACCTTTCGTCATCCATTAAAAATGTTGCTGTGCTGTTGACGATAATTGTCAGTAGTAAGAAAGACTGGAGGAAGACCTAATACACTTATTTCCTGTAACATTAAAGCCACTGTAATTATGGGTCATTTGCCTGGCTTCTTTGGTAATTAAGAGTTTTAATTGCTTCTGGTTCCAGGGAATTAGTTAAGCTTTTCATTATGCATATTGCCTTCCATAATCATCGTCTCCTCTTGTACAGTAAGCTTAGTGACATCATGGAAGTCAATTAGGTCTTTCAAGGCAAAGCAGTGAAGTACATTTCTTTGTATGGGTTGGATTAGAAAAGGTTTCTGAAAGGCCTTGATAATGCTGTTTTGTGCAACATTTAAGCTTACTCTTCAAAAGGCAAAGCCTATCAGGGTTTCATTTACTGTCCTCACAGTGCTTAGGTCACAAACTAAGGTATTGTTAAGAACAAAGCCTGTAGGCAGAACCGTGCTTCCATTCTAACAGCAGTTTTTTCAAACTTTGCAGGATCAACTGGTTACATGTTTGTAGTTAGTAATAGTGATAATGATCAACATTTGAAAATATCACATTATTCAAACTGGAATTTAGTGACTGTATAAAGGAAATGAGCACAAAAGAGATTGGTGTGATTCCATTGGCTCGCTAAAAATCATTAATTAAGTTTTACTTTATTACACGCAAGGTAGAAAGCACCTCTTACTTTCTCTTGGCAGACAGTGTTTGCTGACATGCTGATGGGCAAGAATCAATATGGTTAAAAGAAAAGAAAGCAGAAAGAAAGGTTCATTTCCTCTTCCATATTCTCTGATACAGATGGGTATATAGAGTGCAGATATTTAATACATCTTGCAAAAATATTTTCTTTGAACATAACATTTTTGCAGGTTGCAACTTGATTTTCTTAGAGCACAGACAGAACAGACAAACATTATGCATCCCTAGTCTTCCCTGCTGAAACAGCTGTGTGTTAGAGAGCCTAAAAGATGCAGTAAGTATGCTGTTATATGTTCTCCAGGGGTGTCATATCTGAATTCAGTCAAAAGTTAAAGCAAATCGTTACTCATACCCATTCAGTATTAGTTGCCACAGTCTATTGTATTGTGAAGAAAAGGATAAGAAAATCAATCCTGGGTATGTAGGAAGGGATTTGGTAGATTGATAATGAGTGTAGGGAAGGGTTTCATGCATGAGAGAGAAATTTGTGATACAGCAGAGTTGCACTGTCTGAAGAGTAAGGAAAATTACACTAACCATCCCAACATCTGTGTTGAATTCCTGAAATTACTTGTGGCAGTACTTTTGGTATTAGTAGTAGCAAGTGCTAATAATATTGATAATAAATGCAGTCTGAGTTACAGAAGTGTTAGAAAAAACTTGGCAGTGTAGGTCAGAGTTTTTCAGATGGTTGGATGCCAAGGGTTGCTTTGGATTGTCTGTGGCCAAAAATTCAAACTTAAGACTGAGTGATGTCAGGAAGAGATGCTTCATTATATACGTTCTGGAATTAACTTCAGAAGCATTATCTTTTCTTATATAAAAGTTCAAACTAGATGATTTGTTACATGTTTATTTATGTTATATATTTATTATTCAATGATCTGATGTTAAATTACAAAATTCACATAAATAATGTATTTATTCTTTTTAACAACTTTACTTCCAAACTGTGATCTCGACTTACTGTGACTATTGTAAGACATGGAACTTTTACCTGACTAAGCTCTCTCTGCTCTAAAAGTAACCTTCCAATATAATTGCTGATTTTCTTTCTCACCGCTGCTTTGGAAGAATTAAGCAAATAGGGCATGTATTCGACAGCAGTCTTCTGACAAGTGACTTCTGTCTTACTTTGCACTCATCCAAAGTCCTAATATTGACCTAGGTAGTGTAGTCTTCCCCCTCTCATGCATGTAGGAAATGCCACACCTGTAAGTGAAAGCCCTATTTTTGCCATTTTGCAGGTTGTGTAGATGGTCTTGAAGAGTTAAATTGCCTGCTTATAAAGTTGCTTAATTTTAAGAATGTGCTTAAATCCATCCATAGAAAGCAAATAACTTAGGAACACCTGGATAATCAGTTGCTGGGATTTAAGTACTCATGTTGAAGTTCTTTTGAATTGAAATAAATTTAAAGTTAATTAACATGCCGATGTTTGAATTGAGAGGTTTGCCTTTGTTCTAAGTAGGGGTGTCTAAGCCTGGAATTGAATTTAGCTTTCCTATAAAGTTTTATTTGGGATCATTCTCTCTTTTAAAACAAAAGATTACAAGTTCATTATAATAATATTGTTTAATTTTTTCCCCTCACCTTCTTGTTTCTCAGTGTCTTGTGTTTGAAGATTCACCACTCGGAGTCAAAGGAGCCCTGGCAGCAGGAATGCAAGTGGTTATGATTCCAGATGAAAAATTAGATCCAGATCTTAAAAAGGAGGCAACACTACTGCTGAACTCCATGGAGGATTTCAAACCAGAACTGTTTGGTTTACCAGCATATGATTAATGCCTAACATCTATGAACATGCACTTGACTGCAGATCAGGGAAGTGGAATGAAATTTTGTTATGGTTTTATGATTGTTTTGCATCTTTTCCTCTCTTCCTTAAAACTAGAACACAAAAATCCTGTTAACACCAAGTCTTCCACACAGTACCTTTGAAAGTTGATTGGAATGTTTATGATTTGTCCTTGTGATAAATGCTAAATTAAAGCAGTGTTTCATCCTGTGAAGTGAATCCAGCCCTATTCTTTGTACATCATAATGTTTTCTGGGAATATTATGAAACCATTTAGACAGTTTATTGTAACTGCATTGGAAGCTTTGTGTTCTATTTCCACTTAAATGACTTACTGTTTAGATCTTAACCAGAAATCTGTTCTGGATTGAGTTTTATCCCATTACATTGTTTTTGATACAGTTATCACTATCAACATGTTTATCTGTTTCCTCATTGTCGTAGTTCAGCCCCGATCGGGACCAGACTACGCAGTCTCTCTCTTGCTTCCCCCACCCTCTGAGAGAATAGGGGGAGAGATAATATAAGGAAAAACGGCTCGAGGTTTGCGATAAGGACAGGGAGAAAATCCTTAAAGTTACCGTCACAGGCAAAACAGACTCAACTTGGGGAAAACTATTCATTTATTACTACAGACAGCAGGATAAAGAGACAGAGAACAAGATAACCTCCCTCCACCCCTCCCTCTTCCCAAACTTAACATTATCTCTACTACCTTTCCACCCCGAGCAGCACAGGGGGGAAGAGGGAATGGGGGCTGCGGTCAGTTCATCACGTGTTGTTTCACACCGCTGCTTCATGGTTGGGGGAAGAACTTCTTACATTCCTCCCCTGCTCTGTTGTGGGGTCCCACCCATACACCACAGTCCTTCGTGAAACTGCTCCGGCATGGGTCATCTCTTCCACGGGGTGCAGTCTCTCCAGAACGGCTGTTCCAGCGGGCCGTCCACGGGCCACAGCCTCCTTCAGGCATCCACCTCCCCCAATGAGGGGGGCTCCAAGTGGATCTCTGCTCCTCCGTGGACCTCCATGGGCTGCAGGGGGACAACCTGCTCCACCATGGTCGTCACCACAGGCTGCAGCGGAACCTTGGCCAGGAGCCGCATTACTCCTCCCCCTCCTTCTTCACTGACTTTGGCGTCTGCAGCCGTTCCTCTCACAAGAAAAGTTCTTCACAACAGGCTGGCAGAGGCCTCTCAGAATCTCTTAGCATCATCCATCTCATCTCCTCTCCACTTCTTGCAGCCAGGCCAGGCCGAGTCGGGCCCAGTCGGCTGCCTGGCAAGAGGCCAGAGGGTGAGGCCTGCAAGGCCCATGAGGCCTGTGCCTCCCCCTCTGTGCCTCTGCCCCCGCTCAGCTTCTTCACATCTTCTCTTCTCTTTTTTTTTTTTTCTGTTTTCCTCTTCTTAAATACGTTATCGCAGAGGAGTTATCACAGAGCATTCTGCTACCAATTGGCTTGGCCTTGGCCAGCAGCGGGTCTGCCCTAGGCCCGGCCGAGTCCACTGAACAAAGGGGAGCGACTTCTAGCAGTTTCCTACAGAAGCTACCACCTTAGGCCCCCCCTCACTAAACAAAACCAGAACACTCATCTTGTACTTGCCCATCTATTCTCCTTTGTATCCCATTGTCTTTTTTTTTTTTTTTTAACAGTTTGCAGGTTTTTTGTTGTACTTTCTGTTTTTTCTTATTTTGTTTTCCTCTTGGGGATTGAATGAGATGACTTTGAGAGGTCCCTTACAACCTCCATTTTTCCATAATTCTGTCATTTTTTTTTGGCATAGTGATCACGTGCTAGGAGCTATACAATGTTATGTGATCCTACAGTTAAACCAAAATGCTTTGCATCTTCCTTCTTTCATTTGCTTATATTCTTTTAATTTTCCATATTTCCATGTAGCCTTCCCTTTGATTAATGTAAAATGAATCCATCCTGTCTTCCTGCTTCAATTCTGATGAAGTTATGGCCTTAGCTCCTTGGTATCCAAATAGCTTTCTCTAGGCCATCCTTACTTTTCCATCCATACCTCTTTCTTGAGCCCTGTTTTGTTGGTTTTTTTTTTGCCAAGGTCCCTACAGAGAGTTTTACTATCAGTTTTTAAAGTACAGAAATCATAGTTTTGGTTTATTTAAATACTTAAAATTTATTTTCCTGTCTACCATAATTTCCACAAAATGTTTATGTTGTCCTCTGTTCCTCTTACTTCTGTGTGTTTCTGGCATCTCGTCAGGGCAAGGGTAAGGTTCTCTTTAGAAAATGCTAGACAAGTAGACAGGTTTTGGTGGAATCCACAAGTCATATATGACATGGTGGAAACAAAGTGTTTTACTTTGTCTAAAGAAAGCTATATTATGTAGGGTTCCTGATTTTTATAAAATGAATGATTGTATTCACCATTTTAAAAACTAAATTTCTATTTGAATGTCCATAAGGTACTCCAAAATCTTGGTAAAATATCAAACTCTATAAAGACAAGGAACATGGAATATTTCAAATAAGATAATTTCCATGTATTATAAGACTTCTCTGACCTTGTTTTTTCTTTTTTTTTTTTCAATATCATCTGTTTATCTATGGTATTTCTCAAAAAAATCTTCTCTAGGCATTTCTGGACGGCAACAACTTGTCCCATCCAGTATGAATTCCATTTCTGGTCTTTCCAGACAAGGTAACAAAAATATTGCTCTGTAATTTCTCCTTTGACTTGTGTTACATAACACAAAGTGTTACTGTAGAGCAATAATTCTGAGCTTTCAAGTGTAAAACAGGTGCCTGTTGGGATCTTCTTCATTCATAATTACTGAATTCCAACGGGGAAGTTACTAGGTAGAATAAGCTGTAATTAGTTACTTTTTCAAAGTTTTGCATATATTTAATTTAACTGGGGAGTTTTACAAAAAATAAAAATGAAACACGTCTCATTTACAGTTTACTTCGAAGGAACTGTCATCAAAGACTTGAATTTTCTTTTTAAGATGTAGAAACATTAATAAATATATCACTGACAAAATCAGAATTACTTCATCATGACCACCATGATGAGATCAGCATACCCTGCAGTTCTAGTTCAATAGCTTTGTCTTTTGCAGAGAATTAATAGTTGGAAAACTATCACTTCTTAACTCAACAGTAAATCCTATCCCATACAGTTATTCTTTCTTGCATTTAGTATACCACCTTACAGTTGTCACTGAGATTATCCCCCAGACTGAAATCTGTGAACCTAAGCTGTATGATACAACCTTCCCCTCCTTTTATTAAAATTCCCTCCCATAACTTTACTAGTTGCTGTTGGCCAACTTTCTGGTCCTGTGCTGAATGTTTTTGACTGTTATTAAAGTAAATGTCAGTGTTATGGTTAGCTTTTTTCTTGACTAAATGAAAAATGAAAAGAGTACACAAAATTAAATTCTTCATTTATAGTAATATTAAAAATCCTGTCATCACCATCATATGCGAGGTGGATGTTCATGTCAGCAGTAGGTGACTGTAGCCTGCCTGATTAATCATGTACCAAATACCAACATATGTTTGTATATATTTCTTTACCTACTTTTTGGTTGGATTTGTGGCTCTGTAGCTTGATCATCTCAACAACATCTGTTCAGAAAAGAAAAAAAATGTTTAAAAACTTGGATCCCTTCCCATCCTTCCATCTGCTGCTTTCTAGATGAACTCTTGTTCTGACTGAACTAAAAAAATCCATACCAGATCCTTGCTGCAGATCATGAGGACATGTGAGCAATCAGGATATTTGAATGCTCCATCTGTGTTTGTATGAAGAGAACTGTTAAAAATGAATCCAAAAACTCTAACTCAGCAAACAGACTTCAATCCTAACAAATACCTAAGCGCATGCTTAATTAATTTTTATTAAGCATAGAAATTAAGCACCAGCTTAATTTTAAGGATATGTGTAGTTTTATTTGTCTTAATATAGAACATGTGCTTCAAGCGTAACCTGAGAAGAATTCCAGCCTCCACAAAATAAAAGCAAAACTTCGTGACCAAGTTTTTACCATTAGAAAATAGGACAAATGCAGAAAGATGGAGCTAAATTCAGCCATGGAAAAAATATATATATATATATAAACAAAAAAAATTTACTGGAACTCCTATGGGATTAATTTTTATATAATTTCCAGGTTGCAAAGATACACATAAACAGGAGTTCATTCCATATATTCAGGTGAAAATGGACTGCATAGGAACAGGATTAATTTCAAAATGTAGTCTGACTTCTATGAAGCTTGACGTTTGCCTTCTACAAATAAAGATTAGAAAAAAAACTGAGATGTTCATTCGTCATTTGGATTAGATGTCTTTCTAAAGAATGCTATAGTTAAACCATAGAAACCTCTGCCCTGAATCAAGCTCATGTTGCATATATTACATCATGCAGAGAGAAAATTAGAAGGGCAAAAGCCCACCTACAACTCAATCTGGCCACTGTTGTTAAGGATAATAAGAAATGTTTTTACAAATACATTAACAACAAAAAGAGAGCCAAGGAGAATTTCCATCCTTTATTGGATGTGGAGGGGAATATTGTCGCCAAGGATGAGGAAAGACTGAGGTACTTAGTGCCTTCTTTGACTCAGTCTTTAACAGTAAGACCAGTTATCCACAAGCTGTTCAGCCCCGTGAGGTGGAAGACAGGGACAGAGAGCAGAATAAACCCCCCACAATCCAGGAGGAAGCAGTTAATGACCACTAGGCCACCTGGACATGCACAAGTCTATGGGGCTGGATGGGATCCACCTGAGAGTACTAAGGGAGCTGGCAGAGGAGCTTGCCAAGCCACTCTCCATCATCTATCAGCAGTTCTGGTTAACAGGGGAGGTCCCAGATGACTGGAGGCTTGCCAATGTGATGCCTATCTACAAGAAGGGCCAGAAGGTGGATCCAGGGAACTACAGGCCTGTCAGCCTGACCTCAGTGCCGGAGAAGATTATGGACCGGTTCATCTTGGGTGTGCTCACCAGGCATGTGTAGAACTACCAGGGAATCAGGCCCAGCCACCATAGGTTCCTGAAGGGCAGGTCCTGCTTGACCGACTTGATCTCCTTCTATAACCAAGTGACCCACTTAGTGGATGACGGGAAGGCTGTGGATGTTATCTACCTGAACTTTAGCAAAGCCTTTGATACCATCTCTTACAGAATTTTAGAGAAGCTGGCAGCTCATGGCTTGGACAGGTGTTTCCTGCAATGGGTAAAAAACTGTCTGGATGGCCAGGCCCGGAGACTTGTGGTGAATGGAGTTAAATCCAGTTGACAGCTGGTCACAAACGATGTTCCCCAGTGCTGGGGCCAGTCTTATTAAATATCTTTATCAGTGATCTGGGATCTGGACAGTCTGGACTGATGGGCCAAGGTGAACTGTATGAGATTCAACAAGGCCAAGTGCCAGATCCTGCACTTGGGTCACAACAACCCCATGCAACACTACAGGCTTGAGGAAGAGCATCTGGAAAGCTGCCCAGCAGAAAGGGACCTGGAGGTGCTGGTAGATAGCTGGCTGAACAAGAGCCAGGAGTGTGCCCAGGTGGCCAAGAAGGCCAATAGCATCCTGGCTTGCATCAGGAACAGTATGGCCAGAAGGAGTAGGGAAGTACTCGGCACTGGTGAGGCTGCATCTTGAGTACTGTGTTTAGTTTTGGACCCCTCAGTACAAGAAGGATGTTGAGCTGCTGGAGCATGTCCAGAGAAGGTCAACGAAGCTGGTGAGGGGTCTGGAGCACAAGTCTTATGAGGAGTGGCTGAGGGAGCTGGGATTGTTTAGTCTAGAGAAGAGGAGGCTGAGGGGAGACCTCATTGCTCTCTCTACAACTACGTGAAAGGAGGTTGTAGGGAGGTGGGTGTCGGTCTCTTCTCCCAAGTAGCTAGTAATAGGACACAAGGAAATGGCCTCAAGTTGTGGCAGGGGAGGTTTAGATTGGATATTAGGAAAAAATTCTTTACTGAAAGAGTGGTCAAGCATTAGAGCAGGCTTCCCAAGGAAATGGTGGAGTCACCATCCTTGGTGGTCTTCAAAAAATGTGTAGATGTGGTGCTTCAGGATATGGTTTAGTTAGGTTCATGGTTGGACTTGATGATCTTGGAGGTCTTTTCCAACCTTAAAGATGCTATGATTTTATATTAAAAAAAAAAATTCTTCAGCAGAAACCAAACTAGATAAATTGGAAAAAGTTGCAAGAAACTTTGTAGTAAGAAGAAAGGATAAGGTTTCCTACTGCATTAAAATTCTTCCGTATCTTTAACAATTAGAGAATGAAGCTTGAAATTTTCTGCTTTATTACTAGCTCTAAATACTGGCTACATTCAGAAATCCACTTTTTAAGTTTCTTTGTTTCCAATATTTAATATTAGAATAGTATTAACAATAAATGGAAAAATATAAACCTTTTTTTCCTAATTAATTTGTTTTGATTTATTTGTTTCTAATATACTACTTTGTAGCTTCACTGAACTTCCTGTGTTTTGACATTGAGAAGGTGGAACTGAGTTTTTTCCAAATTAGTGGAAATAAATGGAAAGATTAGAGTGGAGGAAAAGTGGGTCTCTCAGGACACTTCTCTGTCCCAAGAGAAATAAGTCTGTCATCAACACTTCCCTTTGGCTGACACTTCACAATTTGTGGGTCTCATCAGCTTATTAAAGTGGAGAACAGAAGGAGGACAAGAACTCAAACTAAAGCCCATAGCAGAACTTCCAAGAGCTGAAGAGCCTGCCCCAGCAGCAGGGCTCCCGGAGTGTGCTGGTAGCTGTGTCCACACCAGGTAGCTCAGAGTAACAAAGAAAAAATAGATTTTAGAGGGCAGGGGGTAGCATGAGAAAGTCTGTTTGTCTCTTCTGTTCTTCAGCCCTTTGACCTATGGGCTCTAAGCCATCGTATTAAAAATGTTACGGACTGGCTTGCTCTTGTTATTAAAACAAGCCTTATCAGGGAGAAAGCATTTCAGCTCTCACTCCTCTCTTTACAACTCTTTCCCCAAAATATCTGCTATGTGAAACTGGAACATGAAGTGAAATATTAACGGCATCATTGTCCAGAGCCAAGGTTCCTTTGATTAAAAAAAAAAAATAGCAGAGAGTGCGTTATTGAATGGAGAAAAACAAAGTGGTAGAAGAAAGGAGCTGGAGACAAGGAAGCAACCTGTACTATAAACCATCTGGAACCAAACACTCCAATGAAATGAAGGAAAAGGAAACAGAAGAGCCAAGTCTTCCACTTGTCCTTAGCAAAAATGTAAACCCAGTAATTATGGAGGGAAAATCTTTGCATTAACAGAAGCAAAACCCAGATCAAAAACATATTCAAAGACATGTTATGAGGCAATGAGATTTGCAGAGATAAGAGTCAATCTCCTGAAGCACGTTTCTTAGAACCAAGGTCCAAAGAAAATGAAGCAGTTGTAATCGAGAATCAAAGAAGTTGTGTAAATCGCCTCTGATGAGCATCAGAGCACAAATAGATGTAGAAAATATATCAGTAGATGCCTGAGTGCTGGTAAGATTGTGAAATTATTTCAAATCTGACTTCAAGATTTTGGATTTGTTGAACAACTGCATCAGCTTGAAGACAACTGAAAAAAACTTAGTACAGCCCATTTTTCTCCATCAGCTTTAGCTCAAACTGCATATTGATGAAGTGGATTCTTCGTTTCTTTGAAGTCAACAACAGCCCTATGGCAACTAGTGCAATTTGCTCATAGGAAGGGATATTGGAAATTGACTTTTAACTGTCTTTTATCCATGATATCATGGTTACTTTTTAAAAGTGTATTGTGGTGGTGTAATTTATTCCTCATTTCGCAAAAAGCAATAATACTGTATAACAAGCAACTCGTCCTCATTTAGAGAACTTTGGAAGCTGGAAAACAGAGGTTTAATTATGTTCCTGTGGATTTAACAAAGCAGTTTCCACTGTTTCATCTCGATATCTTGATAGTAGTTTATTACTACTACCTACATACCTAGGGTGTGGGCAAAGTGTCTAATAGTAACAATAGCCAATCCAATTCACTGTATGACTGCAGGTAAAACAGCTAACTTACACTCAAGTGTGATAAAATCAAATAATTAGAAACTTCAAACTAGAGGTTCGCTGTCCAGATCATCCTCCTACTTCCTGTGAAAAGGAAGTGTTTAGTAGGGTATCATGTAGATCTACAGCTGATAGTCAGAAAAATGCACTCTCCACAGGCTCCTCATAGAAAGATGCAGCTTGTTTGGGGACGAATGTAAATGTGATAGTTCCACAAAATAGTTTTATTCTCAATTAATTTTTCCAAAGATAGACTTCAAATGTGTGGGGGCAAGAGGAAGACATTCACCGATCAACCATTCTGAGCCTCCTTTGGTTCTCCCAGAAGGGTTGCCTGAGACCAAGAAAAGGAGAGGAATTCTTCCAGCTGTTAACCAAAGTATTGTTTTGGCGTAACAAATTCAGATACACAAATTTTATCTCTGTTCTCACAGTTTTCTCTGTTGCATATGATCTTTAGAGGTAAACAAAAATATGGGAAATGCAGCTGGGCTTCAGTTGCAGAAAATTCTCTGTATACATTGACAGAAATGCAAACAAGCATCTCTGTGACATACCAGTACAACTCCTGTTCTCAATGGTTGCCACAGCTGTCACTTTTCATGCTCTTTAGTCAGCTGAGACACTCAGCATCTCAAACACTCAGCCATGGTAGGTAAGCTCAAGAAAGAGAAGGCAAGTGCTACACTGGGGAAAAAAAAGAAAAAAAAAAAAAAAAAAAAGGAAATAATGTTTTCCCTTTTCAGAAAATGCTGAAAATCATTCAGTAGTGTTGCACTTTGTGAAATGTCTTTTTGCTGTAGCAGAATGTAATTTCAGCACAATAGTTTTATCACATACTAATATTTCACACATTTAACCTACTGCAGAATATCCACAGACAGAGACATGGATGTTATAAGCTCCTTTTAAGTAGGGAGAGCACAGTTTTCATGGCAGTATCAAAAAAGAGGGAGGAATAGGTTACACAAGATGAGTGAAACCAAGTGTTAATCTTTGCTACAATACCATCTTGATTTAAAAATCGTGAAGACTGTGCAAACTGTATCAAATCATTTTATTACTGTGTCTTCATTGCTTGGATATGATCCAGAAGTGCTATATTTTACCTAAAAAACTGGAAAGCTGATTAAGTCAAAATGGATTTCCTGGTGGCCTATGACTGCAGCCTTGTAAACTTATCGATTTTGGCCCTCAACATTGTTCTTATTGATAGCTGCATCTGAAACATTGTAAAACCCATGACATTCACTTTCTTCGGACCAAACACATTAGGAAAGTGACGTCATGTTTTTCAGTGCAGTATGAAGCAGGAAAACATGGTGGATTTTTTCCCCTTTCTAAAGCAAATCTTACTGTAAATAAATTAATTAATCTTATCGTTTCATCCTGTCATATTTCCTTAGCTAATGTCATGTAACTCTGGTTAGTAATGATTTTGTCAAAGGTACAAAGCATATAATGTAACAGAAAATGGTGTCTGGAACTGAATTTATTTGTCTAGAGTGTACTAAACGCATTCCGTGGCTATCTTATCAAATTATTGTTAATTTTTTGGTGGTGTGGGTGAAGCAAGGTGGCTTGTGAAATTGTATAAGGGACATAGGTCCTTTCAGATCTGATTTTCTAGTAAAGGCTCAACTATATTAGGAACAGCTTGTAAACCTCTTCTGATATGCAGGACTTTTTGGTATCTGGATTAAAGGAGCCAGTGCACAGTTGTCATCTATGCGCTCCTTAAAACCATTGCTGTATCTGATATGAAATTAATACTTCTTATAAACTCAGCAGGGAGTGCTTTATCTTGAGTGAAGTTCACACCTGTGTAAATTTTGCTGAAGGGAAATGAACAGCCAAATCTAGTTCTATGAAGGAAGGAAGGGAGGAAGAGAAGAAGGAAAAGGAAGCAGCAGAACGCCGCCCTGCCCACTGGATTGACTCCAGGCCTCCTCAGTCAAGAGAATCATCAGTTTGGACGTGGAAGACGTCTGTGATTATGAGATCTGTTTGTCTCTTCTCCTTCCAAGATCCATGGGCTTTAAAATTACAGGATATTTCTCAATGACATTTACTTAGATTACCAACCTTCCCCAGGAAATGGAAGTAAATCCTTATCACCATAAATTCTGCTTTAAAGAGAGACACTGCTTAAAGGGCTAAACACTTACTATGAGCACCCCACAGGGAGGTTTACATTCCCTTTTCCAGTGGTACTGAACCAGATGTAGACTACCTAGTCTGATGTTTAGCAAATAACAGCACGTAACATGAAGCAGCCTTCTTTTCAGAGCATGCTAACTGCACCTTACTTGTGGTCTAAGATTTACAACTACCTCTACCTCTACACTTCCGTGATAGTATCAGTACCCAATCTAGCTATTAGGAGCATCCATTGGGAACTATCATATTTATTTATTCTAGTCTGCCTGTGATTTTTATACAACTCCCTACATTCTTAGTTCAATAATTTACAAACCTTTCTGCTTACACCTTTCCTTCCATTAAGCCACCTGGAGATACTATCACAGTATTGGCCTTGTTGGTTGTTATTGTGCAAAACAGTTTTGAAAGACTTCCAGGAAAAGCCACCCCTCCAGGAGTGAGAGTTTTTTTTTCACAGGAGTATGAGGTTTTTTGTTTGGTTTGCGCTTGGTTGGTTGATTTTTGTTTGGTTGTTTTGTTTTTGGGTTTTTTTTATAAGAGCTAACTAACTGCGGAACAAAGTAGTCACTTCGTAGAAGTGTCAGTAAAATGTTTTTTCTCAGACATGCTGTTTCTAAGCCCCTGTTAGGGGCAAATGAATGTTAGAGAGTAGACAACCTCTCATACCAGGAGGGGTGGCTTTTCCTGGAAGACTTTCAAAACTGTTTTGCACTAAAATTGTTCTATAGCTAAATTTTCAATCCACTTTGTGCTATGACAGTAAGCAAACGTCATCAACCCTTAATTGATGTAAATTAACATATGCTGTAGAATTGTTTGTACAATTCTATAGAAAATTTTAAAACAATACAACAGACTGACAATTTGTAACAAATCATGATACCATCTTCCTACCTTGTTCAGTGGTAATGGTAAGACTAAAAGAGTGCCACACACATTTCTTGTTTGACTATGATGGCTAGAATGAAGGAAAAATATCTCTCATGAGAGGTACAGGTAATTGCAGCTCATAAAATCCTTTGTTAAATGGGCTATACATCACACAAGTATGTGCAGGCAATTTCCTTTTAGCCCATCTCCCTCTCTCCCCTGTTACCTTCTTCTTCCCCTCCCCCTGCCACATATAAACATTTGGGTTTAGCTTGTGCTAAAAGTTAAATGCAAGGATTACAATATATTTTAAATTCCTAACACTAGATCAATACTTTTGACATGATTGAATGCTATGGCTCATATGAATTCATCTTTAAAGGTAAGAAGTCATCAACATATATGTGACTGTAATACTAGTGATTAAATGCTATCTTCCCTTCTGGCTTCCACAGCCAAGGTGTCATTCTTTCTATGGTATTTTTCAGTTCTGTTAGATTTACACCAGAAGTATTAAGATAAATGCTCTCTTCAAATGTATGGATGTTCATCTGGATAAATACCCTACCTGCTCTGATAATTACAAAAATCTTCCAACTATTCTTGCCAAATTATTTTTATTTTTTTATATTTGAGATTTGTACCTGTATAAAAAATAAAAATTTATTGCTCTTTTCTGTTTTATTCAGTAATTCATATCTTTGTAAGTAAAATGTCCAAAGAAACACCTGATAAAATTTTAGACAATCTGTTCAAAACTAAAGATTCCAAGAATTCAGGTAACCACAGTTGTTTGCACTTACACATTATACGGAGATTCTGACCTAAAAGTTACCCAGGCAAAACACAAGCCATTTCAAATGTGAAAAGGGAAAAAGTGCATTCTACTAATTAAATGAAAAGCAACCTGAGATTTATTTTTCAAAAGGTAAAATTTGTCATCTCATCAAGGGGTCTGTTGAGGAAACACTACCTAGATCTTTGTTTTACAGTGAATCTCATCCTCAGATTTCTCGCTTTACAGCCCAGCACGCTGGGACAGTTATCCCTATTAATCTGAACACAAATCACTTTTGATGTTGAAGATTAAAACTAATACACTGGGACTCCTAGAAGTAGAAAGCCAACCCCATTGTGTGGGCCACACCTGCCATGTGCAGTCAGGGTGAATAACTAGACTGTTGCATGCTAGAAGAGCTTCTACATGGTAAAATAGCTGCCATTAGTCATGTTCTCTGAAGGGAAAGACAGGAAAAAGGTATCAACAACTGTGAGCAAAATGTGCATGCAATCAGTGATCAACTGGTCACTGCAGAGTGGCCAGATGGCAACTCAGACCTCGTTGAATCCCCTTCGGTATCAGTCGCCACCTTCAGTGCACAGAGCTCCTTCTGCCAGAAAAGCAGAACTGCCTGCGTACCCTAAATGCTTGAAGTAAGAATCGTCACCATTGCAGAGTTTTACCTCTTCCTAAAGTCCAAAGCATAGCTGTAAACTCTTTGATTATACTTCACTAATGATAGCATGATACTTTTCCCCTCTTGTACTTGAAGATTTTTTTTGGAAGTGCATGTAAAGTAGTTGAGTTATTGAACTTCTTTAGTCGTCTGATTGCACAGCTGATTGCAGATGTAAACAATCAGCAGACATGAGCTTTCCAGATGCAATTAATCACAAAACACACCCACAAAAATATAATTCTGCGTCATAAAAGATAAAAATGTGTAAGCCAGAATGCAAACAGGGATTTGAAATATTGGGAAAATATTAGTGATGCATTTGGATTTCTTAACAGGAAATTTTCTTTAATATTATTATGAAATATTTTAAGTAAACAGTTTGTAATTGTTTTTCTTATAAGACCATTGCTGTCAGGGATATTATAACTATAACTGCACATCTTCATTACCATTGAAAGAAAAATGTCAAATTTACCCAAATACTGTATTTTGCCTATTTCCAAATAATTTCATTTTTATAGATGTAAATTTTCCAAAGACAAACTTCTAGTTAAGATTGAAAACTAATATAAAATAAAGTAAAATCTGTAATAACAAACAAAAAAAGGCTCCTAAGTCTAGAATACATGTAAATCCCTAGCTGTCCATTCTCTTTACAAAGAGACAGCTCTTTTATCTCTTTTTTTTTTTTTTCTTTATCTCCCTTTCCCTTTTATCCCTTCAAATATGGAACTTAATCACCTGGGATTGCTATGTGTACTTCTGATCAACACAGTAAGAAGTTAGCATCTCAAAATAATAAAAATTATTAAAGACTGAAGAAAAAAAAAGAATCTCTTTGCCTACGTAAAGCCTGGGTAACTGGAATCCATGCAGTTGAGCTGACTTTCCACACTGTGGATAGGAGTAATGCATACTTCACATCTCAGCTGGGTGGAGAAAGGTTAAGGTACCCGTTGAGTGGATTTTATTTAGATTGTTGATTCAGTTTCTTTTTGAGTTTTGTTCCAGTGCAAATGTGACCAACCATGAAGTAAAATAAGGAAAGAGTGAAGTGAGCTGAATGTAATTGCAACCCTTCAGCTGCTTAGTGAAATTAATGTTTCTGTGCCTTTCCCTGCTAGGCGTTGGCTGTGGGCTAATGTGACTGCGGAGCTTCAGGCAGCCCCCTGGGAACGCTCCCGTCCATGCGCACCATGGCAAAGATGTTTCAACACACTGTCCTAAGTCATGGACCCAAAGCTTACAGGGTAGCAAATTGGCAAAGAAAATATGTGGCTAATTTTCTGCTTGGGGCATGACTTTTTTGTGTTTGAACAAAGAATAAAATATATTATAATTAATTAATGATGATTGACACTGAACAATGTAAAAGATTTCCTTCAGTATCTCTGTTCTCTTTAGAGAAACATCCGGGTAATATAGTCCCATCATAGTCAATGATAAAAAAATTCCCATTACAAAAGTTTCTCTGAAGGATGTTAAGATTTTCCTCCCTCTCGCTTGGATGTACCAGCAGCATGTCTATGTAATTTACATCAAAGAATTATAACACAAGTGTCAAAGGAGTTGTCTACACTGTCAAGGTTGATTTTCAAAAGTATTGGAACATGGAAGACATTCAGGAAACGTCTGGAAGAAAAATGAATATTGTAGCAATACTTAAAAAAGAATAAATAGAATGACCTATTTAGCTATAAGCTTGTCATCATAAAATCAGTCTGAGAAAAAAAAAAAAGAAACACCTAATGTGGGACTCAATTTATAAAGAATTAAAAGAGAGTTATCTAATTAATGCAAATCAACACAGGTTTCTGGAAAACAGAACTTGTCAAAGTAACTTGGAGGCTTTTTTGACATATACAAATTTGACTTGTAAAGGTACTGCTGCTGTAATATTCTTGGATTTCTATTCTGACCTGATATGGCACAGTATCTTGATAAATAATGTGAAATAATTAAAAAATCTGCATGCTATACATAAAGTCTATTAAAAGTTATCAAAATAATAGCTCAGGACTCATTATTAATTGGCTACAGAGACTGATTCACAGCAATCAGTTTTTGGCTCTAAGCTATTTAAGGAGGTGGTGAATGTCATGGGGGAAAATCGTTACTGATACAGTCTTCAAATGATGCACAAATTGCAGAAGGAGGGAACAGGCAGGTGGAGGCAGAAGAATGACTGGATACTGGTGTCCTGGTTCTGGCCAGGATAGAGTTAATATTTACCTGAGCTGGGTGGAGAACTGAAGCTGGTAGCCCCTATGGCTGGGATAGTTAACTAATTAGCTAACAGCTGGGGTTAATTTACCCAAATTAGCCAAAGGGCTATTCCATCCCATCTGACATCATGCTCAGTATATAAGTGAGGAGGGTGCTGAAGAGAGGCCCTGCTAGTTGGAAGAGACTGGATGTGGAGATCTGTTGTGAGCTATTGTACTGTATTTGTGTTCCATCACTCTCTTGTTTTCTTCTGTCATTACTGTTAAATTTACTTTTTGTTCAATCTCAACCCGCATGTTTGGTTTTTTTTTCCTGGTTCTCTTTTGTTTGTCAAATCTCCTCCTATTCTCTCGGAGAGTGGGGGGAGTGAGAGAGAGACTGCGTAGTCTGGTCCCCGTTGGGGCTGAACTACGACAACTGGTCAAGAAAAATCTTCACAGGTTACTGACTATGCCTCTCGGCAAAGTGTTTATGAATGTAGTCTGTTCCCACAGGATGGAGAACTCTGTCCTGGTAAACCACACCTTTGAAAACACGCAAGATCACACTGAATGGGTCCACAGGAAATGAAAGTCCAGTGCAGCAGCAGGCATATGGGTTAGGAGTTGCCAAATCTTACCGTGGGGAGGCACCTGCGGCTCCATGCCCCAAGGACCAACCAGCAGTGAGGCTGAGCATGTGTTCTCAGCAGGCACACACACAGAGAACAGATATACATCACATGTATAGTTCAGTAAATTGCCAACCATACAGGTAACACAGACAGACACACAGAGCTCTCCCATGAACACAGGCAGCACTGAGGGGCTCATTGTGTCCCCTTCTCTGCCTGAGCAGGGTGGATGGAGGTCAGCTTCTGAGAATACATAGGTACACATGCCCAATGCGGATCCCTCCAGCAACTCGGCTCAGACAGCCAGTCTGCCCACAAGAGTTTTTTGTCACACAGCTGAACAATATCTGCACTCTGAGACCCAGCAACACTTTAATTTTCAAGCCAGAACTGGGAACACACCATCAACCCCTCCATGTGCCCCTATTTCCAGCAGAGGCATCCTTGGCTCCCAGGCTGGAGGGCACTTGTCATGCTGGCTCCCCCTGTGCAGAAGGGCACCTGTGCTTGAGGGGCTGCCTTGTGCATCCCTCCCCGGCACAAGAGGCAGAACCGCCATGACCAGAAAGGCTGAAGCCAGCCTTTCGCACGTGCCCGGAGAAGCATCAAGCAGGTGCAGAACAGCCTCTGGGTTTGGTACTGGTGCCACCACTATAAGAAAGGAAAAATTAAGAAGCTTTTCAGTTTAGCAGGGCTTTTGTGAGCTAGAAATCTTAAATTTGAAGCTATATAAATTAAGATTAGAAAGTAGGCATGTTTGGAACAGGATGTTTTTGCTAGGACAACTTGTCAATTGACGTGTTGAATTCACTATTTCTCAAGATGTTGAAATCAGGACTAGAAAGGATTTTGGTCTTCGTGAAAGACCTAATTCAGGGAAATATTTCATAGTCTGTCAAGAAGTAGGTCAGATCTGAAGATCATGATATTTTTACTTTGCCTTATAATCTATGAAAATGGGCTTTAGCAGCTGTTTAGTCCTGCTGAAAAATGTTCCCAGTCTTTCATCATGTGGAAACATTAAGTTGAAACATCCTTTTGCATCATGTCCATGTTTGCTAAGTGAATGTTTTTTTACTAACAAAAACCAGCCAGACATAATCTTTTATGCGTTTTTAGTACCAGATATATAAATTAATCTCAAAAACAATTCAGCAATTAAAAAATAAATAATATGGCTGTCTGGACAACTATCATTCTTTATGGGTATTAGAGACACATGGCTGTATTGTGAAATCTTCACCATAAAATACAATCTCACTTTTCCAAATTAGATAGAAGGGTATAATATGTAAAACAATATCTCAGGAAATGCCTTGACAATGAATTTTCATGGATTTGGGTTTTATGGGGATTTTTTTTTTGTCCAAATAGGAATTTCAGAAATATCCCTGCTCGCAAGAATGTTGAGAACAGTGGTGGCAATATAGCCATCATTTTACCTCCCCCAAGAAAAGACAAACCATCATTTTTTTTCAGTTTGGAGAAAGAAATAGTAAGGTAAATGAAAGTGTTGCCCCCATAGTGATATAATGCAACCACTGATATAAAAGCTCTATAAAAATATTAATCCTTTTGCAATCATTTTTAATAGCATAGTTACAAAAATGAAAAAACCATGACTGGGGGAGGGGAGGCAAGAATTCAAGGGGTAATTTTCTTATTTCGCTTAAAAAAATCTCCCGACCCTTTTATTTATTTTTATTAAAGCACATATAATTTAAAAAAATGCATTAGATGGTCATATTAGAGTTGATGGGAAGTGGAAAATATTTTGTCTAGCTCATCTGTAATGATATTTAAAAGTTTGATGAGTGGGGACTACTGTTTCTAAATTTTATCAAATTCACTATGTTATATTTAAATTAATCAAGCTAATATAGGATTATTTTAAATAGTTCATAAGTCAACATAAGAAATACTATGTATGTGTATATATGTACATTATATGCGTGTATGTGTTCATAATATATCTATTTTAGCATACCATTTTTTTTTTTGTAAAAAAAAAAAAAAAAAAAAGCAATCACTTAACATTCCGAAGTAAACATTTCCTTCCACCTGGTTTTGAGTGCTAAAGACACTGACTTGAAAGAATGGAAAAAAATGGAGGGCAAATGGGATTTTCTTGCAGAATAGCTCTAGACTGCCAGACCAAAATGACCTTTTGATATAAAAGAAGCCTCCCTCCCCTCTTCCCCTGGATCTGAAAGATTTTAGGAGAAACACCTCTACTAACTTCTTTGTGCTACAGTGACATTTCTTATCTATTCCATCATGCATATATTATGGCCTTGAGTATGTACCTGCCTCATGTATTTTAATCTGTATATTGTGCTAATAGTGTAGCACAATTGTTCCACAGAAAATGTCATTCTCCTCCAAAGGGCTACGGACTCCAAAATACTCTGCTGAGACACTTTTCTCCTCATTTTGATAAAACAGAAGGTATTGCTTCTGCCCTCACCAACAGAAACAGAAAATGTAACCTTCTGTAGTGGATCTTCTAAGATGTACAGGTTTTCATATACTTGAATTTGCAGTTTGTATTTTCATAGATGCAAAACAGTTACAGCGTTTTTATACATGGCAGCTCCCTAAGCCGAGAGACCTGAGATCTGAAGCTGTGTGCTGGGAATCATGTAAGTTACTCTTCACAGGCATGAGGACCCAGACCATACCTTTGCTCGACAGGAGCTCTGTCAACTCACTGCTCTGGGTTTATTTCATTCTCTGTGCTATACAAAAAATGGCTGCAAACTATCATCATTTATCTCTGTAGGCTTTTAATACTTATAATCACAATGTTAATTTGGCAGCAAATCTCCTTACATGTGCCTCTTGCTTGTTATTTCCTTTCCCTACAAACACCATTTTTCTTATGCTCTTAGAGCATCCTGGCAACACTGCCACTAGATTCACCCTTGCTGGTGAAGGATGTAGATCCTGATACTTCTGATTTAACTAAACCATCAGTTAAATATGGATTAGTTAGACAGTGCTTCAGTGATTAAAATAATTTTATCAGATTGTCATGTCAGATTTCCGAAGTAAACACAAACTTCTTTATTGGAATACTATTCATTTTTTTTTGAAGTCAAGAAAAAGAATAAAGAAGAGCAATGTTAAAATTAAAAGATATAGCAGCCGGTGTATCTGTCATAATTTTGTACTCTTTAAATAATTTGTGAAATTTAGCATCCTAAATTTTGATTGCTTAAATTGTTGTTTTGATTGTTTAATTCTTCAGTGTTTCCTTAGAAATGAGATTATATGACCCAATTTGATGGACTTAGACATTTCAAGATGAAAAAAAAAAATCCTGTTGTGAAACTTTTTAAATAATGTTAAAAAGATAACCCAGGGTTTGAGGCATTTATAAGATAAAGCTGTAGAATTTACAGAAAAAAAAAAACTTAACTATGGTGTGAAAACTTTAAAAAGTAATTTGATTGGAAAGCTAAATTAATTTAGTTTTTCAATATGCCCAAGCTTAGAGAAGTAAAAACATGTAAATCTAAAATAAATTATAAGAGTATGTTTGATTTGGAAAAGATCTGAGAGCATGTATTCTTCAGTGCATAAAAAAAGATGGCTTTTGTTGGTGATTCTTGCTGGCAGAATGTCTTGTTAGTGACACAGATCAGGATACATGCTTTTGTACACACACTGCTTACCTTTAATGATAGTCTTTCAGTTTTCATGGAACTCCTCCACCTCTGGAGCTGAAGTCAGACATTGGACAAATGTGTAGCTCCATGGACGTGCCCATAATATTTTGTATCCTTAGCTTTGTACATTTCATGACAGTAGTTATGAATCAGCTAACCATTGCTTGAGAGACAAGAATCCTTCTCAATATACACTTCTTTTTG
This sequence comes from Chlamydotis macqueenii, assembly GCF_036417535.1. Taxonomy (NCBI): domain Eukaryota; kingdom Metazoa; phylum Chordata; class Aves; order Otidiformes; family Otididae; genus Chlamydotis; species Chlamydotis macqueenii. The sequence continues at coordinate 139,192,612 of NC_141556.1, forward strand.
ACCTGAAAATGAATGCAGCTGATTCACTTAAGACTCTCATTCCTGCTGAAGCTTTTGTACCTGTAAGTTTTCAGGCACTACTTATGCTTTCTTTGTTGGAGTAATCTATGGATGAGGAGGTATGGCTTCCTCTGTGGTTAGAACATGCCATTCCTAAGGGAGGTATTTTTAAGGTACACTTTTGGAAGTATCACTCTTCCATAAAGACAGATGTTCTCCCTGTCACTTCTTAGAGAAATCAACTCATCTCCATCCTTCCCTTTACATTCAAGCTGCATTCAAGAAGGCAGCCGAAATGTAAATTATAATACATCCACTGATGTAGTCCTCATAACCCAGCTGCTGTGTCTTAGCCTGCATTAGCTGTGCATGAGATCTGCAACTTTTTCATCAAGTGATTAACAGTAACATTGTAACTAAGCTGATAAAAATTCTCATACGTATTTGAATTTTAAGCAATGAGAAGAAATGAAGGAAATGAGCCAATACACTTTGAAGTTCACAGCATTATCCTCTTTGTGTGTCTTAACATCAGGGCTCATTTTACTCTGCAAAATGTGTAGAAGCATCACATTCCGGTGCTGGGAATGAAACAAACCACTCTGAGGTGTTGATACAGTCTGGGTATGCCATACAGGATGCACAAACCTTGAATTTAAACAATGCACACTGAGGGAATCAGGGCACACTTGTAAAACAGACCGATAAGGTATTCATCAGATCACTTTTGTGCACTGAACTGATGCATATGCATTATACATTTGCTTTCCCTTCTACATCTCTCTCTCAATCCTTCCACATGCAACTCATACAAGCTCAGTTTCCCAACTTCAGCTAGAACCAGTGGACAAATCTGGAGATGATAAGAAGGCTGAAAGCTACATTTCCATGTATGCCTGTGATTTCAGTATATGCCTGTGACTCTGAAGTTTCAAAAATATATTTATTTACAGACTTTGTACATACAATCACTATTGTGATTTACACTAGGTGAGGATAATGTCCTTGTGAGTCTACCTCACACAGAGCAGTGCATATAAACTGAAAGGGCTAAAAGACTGCAAATTACACATATTTAAACCAATTATAGTTTTGATCTTATGACCATGAAGTTAAAAAAGTAAAATACAAACAGAAATGCATGTGTATTTTCTGACATGTTTTTTGTTGCCCTGCTAACCTCCTCCTCCTATTTTCACATTCTCACTGGAAAATGATTGGCAGATTTCACAACAAAGAACAGAAAAACTTGAAGATGTTTCCTTCCACTCTGTTTCAGAGACCTTCTTTCTTTAACAGAGGATTTAAAAACTCAAGGTGATTGCTTCCACTCAAGAGATTCTAATCCAGTTTAAGGAGAAAAATTGAATGATATGTGGGAGTTGAAAGTGGAACAGGAAGGTTATCTTACATATTGTGACCATGACTGAAATTTAAAAAAAAAAAAAAAAAAAAGAAAATAAAAAAGTAACTTATACTTACAGTGGTTATGCTGATTTAATTATCCAAAGAAATCTACTTTCTCATTCTAGTGAATAGCTGCAGTTTTACTGTGAGGTTTTATCCATAAATATATCTCTAAAAAAAAAGTAAAAATGCTGATTAAGATAGCTACACATACTTATAAAACAAGAAATATTTCCAATATGTTGTCTTTAGGAATTGCCTCTTTCCTGTCGATTACATGTGTACATCACATGCATGTACATGTGTCAAGGAAGCATAAGTACCACTGTCTTAAGTGCAAGAGATATTACAGTTACAATAACTAAGAACAATCATGCGTACATTTCAGTTCAAGGGAAATATAGAAAGATGCAACTGAATGAAATATTACTTGCATACAAAAATGGACAGTAGTACTAAAAACTTGAGTGTTATTACAAAAATCATGAAACATAAAATTCTCAATGGAGACATATAACACACTGTCTATAAAGCAGTGTATGGTCATGCACTGAATATTAACGTCTCCATGTGAGAATCAGGGAAAAATTATGTAAGCATAAATAAATACGTATTTTCCTAAACAGTAAGGAGCTCAACAGCATTTGCATTAGCCCACAGGTCATAAAAGAAATGTGAATCTAGTAAAGATTATCTCCATTGGGACTGAAAAGAAAACAAACCAAAACCAAACCCACCTGTAAAGGACTCAGAAGCAGCTCTTGTTCACTGTACACCTGTGATAAGAGCTCTATTAGATGAAATGAATTATATGGTACCAAGAGAATGTCTTCCTGCTCTGAAGACATAAGGGATATTTCAGTTCTGCTTGTGTGCTTGTATGGATGAGAGAAAGACAGTTGGTATGACTCATTCTGACAAACAAAACCTGTTCCCAGAATAAATGTGCAGACCCTAAAAATATCAAGGCAAACAAACAAAATCTACAAAAGAGAAAAAGAGAAATCATCTTAGATACATAAAGAAGGTGAAAGAACAGATACTCATCTGAGATATCAGTTATATATCAAATCATGCATTGGTATGCAAGCGGGGAAAAGTAATCAGTCAGAGCTTAATGTCTGATGCCATTAATATCATGTATATATAAATTGTCTTTTACAATATTACTACTAAAAATAAAACATTTTTGTCTTGCATAATTTACAAAAAGAGGTGCACTTCACAACCATTAGCCACATCTCATTTTTGTGATAGATTCTCAGTTGGTATAAACTATTGTGACTTCCTCTGTGCCAATGGAGCTTTTTAATATTAATTTAGGATCTGAATCTTTTCCTTAGATGTCCTGCACAATGTGGAATTTTGTGCAGTTAACAAAGTTGTTGACCAAAAAGCAGTTTTAGTATTCATTACAATTCAAACAATATTCTACCATCACAATATCTAAATACATGTCTATTTTACAGTTGTATGACCATCCATGGATAAGGTCCTCCTGCATTTCTCTCTCTGGTATAACTTCCTTCAGGCAATGCATTACAATATCTATTTCTCATCCAACAACATTCCTCAGTTCTTAGACTGGCCAGGGGTTGTCAGTGGGGAGTAAAAATCATCTGTCACAGACATAATATAGTATTTATGTCTCATAAATCCTTGATGAGTTTAGAAGGCCCAAAATCCTCAAGGGACTGTAGCAAATTCAAAAACTGTTCCTAAATGATAGAGTAGATACTTGAGTTTCGTATCTGCCTAGCTACTAGGCTAAAAAAAATACAAACAGACAACAGTTTGTTACATGAAACATATATCTGCCTACTCAACATCAGGGCTAGCGCAGCCCCAAACTTTGCACCTATAGTTTGCAAAAGGAAGATGATCAGAGGGCTGGAGCACCTTTCCTACGAGGACAGGCAGAGAGAGTTGAGGCTGTTCAGCCTGGAGAAGAGGAGGCTCCGGGGAGACCTGATAGCGGTCTTCCAGTACCTCAGGGGGGCCTACAAGAAAGATGGGGAGAAACTTTTTAACAGGACCTATTGAGATAGGACAAGGTGTAATAGCTTTAAACTGAAAGAGGGTAGATTTATGTTAGATATAAGGAAGAAATTATTTACTGTGAGGGTGGTGAGGCACTGGAACAGCTTGCCCAGAGAAGTTCTGGATGCCCTGTCCCTGGGAGTGTTCAAGGCCAAGTTGGACAAGACGTTGAGATACCTGATCTAGTGGAAGGTGTCCCTACCCAGGGCAGGGGGGTTGGAACTAGAGGATCTTTATTGTCCCTTCCAACCCAAACCGTTCTATGATGTTATGATTCTATGAAATGTAATGCACTAGATGTCAATTGGTGCACAATGACATAATACTGCCTAATCAGCACCTAGATAATCTAATATGTTGCTCTTTCAGGATTTTGTGTAAGGATTGATGGACTGAGGTCTTGAAATCACTGTAAAGATAATGATGTTTTTAAATTAAGATTACAAGGGATCTTCACCTGTCTCTTGCTCTTCAGCAGTGCTTTAGAACATTTGAAAATGACACTGACAGAGCGAACGGAAAGCATAGATAATTAGAGACAATATACTGACACACAACAGCTTTATTAATTTATTATTTTTATTATGATTTTTTTTTTCTCCACTGAGAGTGATGCTGATTTCTGGGTTTTGGAGGCAAATAGCAGTTAGCAGCTCATTGGAAGATGGCAAGTATTTCATTTTTTTTTTATTGTTTTAGAAGCAATGCCTTGGGATAGAACTCTGATTTGACTCTCAGATTAAGAGAGTAGTACTAAGTGAAAATGTTAATTAGGCTCCTAGTGGCCACTTAACATAGCAGTTCTCAGTTTCAAAGAGCAGTCCTTGAAGTGCCACGGGGAGCTGCACCATCTCACAGTGGTATCATTCCTCTGGGATTTCCAGCAGCAAAATCATATTAGAAGATGGCTAAAAATATGTTACTTTCCTAATATTAATTTTCCATGTAAGCAGTTGCTGTAGTTGCCATAGGAATGTTATATAATTGTGTATTGATGGTGCAGTGGCTCTTGTGATTATTGAATAGGAAGAAGTCAACATTATGAAGTATCCTGATGGCCTTTGGCAGAATTAAAGCATGATATGGAACTACTTGGAACAAAATATGAATGTTCAGTAATTATTTCAAAATGCAGTTGTTGCACAGGTATACATAACGTACAATCTCCTTATCGTAGTGCATAAACTTCTTTTTTTTTTTTTCCTGAAAAATAAATAAACACCTCCCTATACTTGCATCTGATTGTCACAGGCAACCTTGGGTGTGCTGTTATCTTCACATTATGGGGACTGTGCTGTGCCTCTTTGACATGTAATTCATGCAGTCAAGTTGTCCTGGGTTGTTTGTGAAATGCTGTGGATATGGAAACACGAATGATTTGACAGATTTCAGAGTGCACTAAAGGATGTGGGATACAAATGCAACATCACCTTTTTAATGACTTGCCATGAAGACAGAGTCAAGCAGTAAATGCTTATTAGGTAGAATAGGGAGTCTTGAGATTCAGTTATTGGAACGGAATTCCAAGAATATGGACCCAGACTCAGGTCCTGCTGTGAACCTTGAGATTCAGTTATTGGAACGGAATTCCAAGAATATGGACCCAGACTCAGGTCCTGCTGTGAACCTCCTTTTTATGTGGTCTGAGTACTGAAAATCCATGAGTGATGTTGGAAATATGAGTTTACAGATGGACAAGATGTAACCTTGCTTCTGCAACAGGAAGTATGGAAATTGGAGCTGAAAGAAATAAATTATCAATCCTAGACCACAAAGGATGATAAAAGTTTAAGGAAAATTAGATTTGTGGCTCATTTTCCTACTGACTATAACTGTGCCAATATAAAAATAGCTCGCTGCATCCTCTTCTGTCGTCCTGGTGCAGCACAGCTTAACTAAACTCTCATCTTTCCATAGGGTCTACTGTTTGCACACTGGGAAGCATCTCTGACTTGTGGTATCTCTTGAATAGGGTTCAGAAGAAGGTTATTTGGCACAAGCCACAACAATGCCCAAAAGCAAGCTAACCGCTGGATGGGAGGGATGCTCAAATGCCTGTACTTCAGACTGTGCCTTAGCCAGGCTTAATTTACTAGTATAGATGCAACTAGCAAAGAACCGTGAAGACAGTGTGTATTTGTGATTAGATCTTTATGTCTCATGTCGTCCTGTCAGAGCAGATGCTGACATGACATGTTGAGCTGACTGCGGCTCAATATTGCCGTCAGCTCCACCTATTGAATCCTTTGAGTGGACCCTGTCTTTTGACCAGGGAATGGGCTAGATGACATCCAAATATCTTTATTTATTCTATAAGTGTAAATAAACTGCTTCTGCCTATGACAGTTTGAATGGATCTTGCACAGTTGCATATGGTGTAACAGGACATAGAAACACAAAAAAAAACAACATGAAAAGTTTTGCTGACAGGACCTTGGCGTCCTTGCTCTTTTGAGCATCTCCCCTCTCCACCACCGCCTTCACAGGCAGTTTTCCATTGCCACTACTTCTCCTTCTACTACACTGGACCTGCCAGATCCCCAGGTTAGAAGAGAGGATAAGATCTACGCTGACTGAAAGCTTGGTTTTCCAGTTGAACAGTGCATTCACTGGTTGCACACTGAAAAGTCTCCTTCCTCTCTCACATTCCCTGAGAAAGTTTGGATAGAGAGTTGTTGAGAAATGATCAGTATGCTGCCACCTTCTCAGCTTAGCTTTTCTGATGGGAAAAGCCAATTTTGACTACAAACAGAATTGCAATGCTAGAGTTAACACTGCCTGTGTTGCCAGCTTAATAAATAGAGCAAAGAAACTATGGCACAATGCACAGCACAGAACTGGAGCAAAGTCACTGCGAGCTGATGTCTCCAGTAATGGAAAATACTAACGATTTCTGAGTCTAGGTTTTCCCACTGGCTTTTTTCCAGATGCTGGAATCCCAGGGATGGTGTGTGCAAGATATGAATGACTTTGTGATAAAAGTTGTATGGATTTTTATGATACTAGTTTCCAATAGATATCCTGTCTGACAATTTCTTAGGGGTGATGCTTGTTTTAGATGGCATCTCTTGTATGTGCTTATGAATGCCTTGCATGTTTTTTTAACTGTAGTATTTTGTAGAATCATCTCTATAGAATAAATGCTGTAGTCTAAGAAAGTCAATGTACAAACAATGAAAGCAAAATCACCTTCAAAAGATAAAATTGTCCACTTTTTGATACTTTGGGCAGTAAGTCTGATGGTAACATGAGGTCCTAAATGTGTCTCTTGAGTCTTCTTAAAACAGTATCCATATTCTCAGGGTGTATGTATATATTTAAATAAACCTCTCTGAATATGTCAGAGAACAAAATATATCTATCTATTTTATTATTTCATACTTTTGAAATAATGTTCTTAAAGTATCAAAAGAGGGAAAAAAATCCCACCAAACCAACAACACCTCCACAACAGTTACATTGTACAGTTCTCTTATTTGAGCATATGAACAAGGAAGAAATGTTCATTGTTTTACTTAATTTATGGCTGATATTTTAATGTCCTCTTTCAGGTAAGAAAAGTATTTGGAGCTTTTTCTTACCAGCAGCATTGTTAAGATGCAAGCGAATATGGGATATATGATGTAAAAGAAGAAGATTATGTCATCTAAATATTTCCATTTATTTGTTTATTTTACTGTGTTCCAAGCTCTAATGTTCACAGTTGACAAAGTCACTGAAATCTTGTAAATAAATAATTTTACTTGCATGCCAAATATGACTCTGCTACAGTAGTAGGAGAGCTCAGTGCAGTATACTAGTAATCTTATATTTTTCTACAATGGAGATGAATTTTTGATTCCCTTGGGAAAGATAGATAATTAGAAAGCACAAAAAATCCTAGAAAATGACCATAGATATCTCCGTATCCTGGAGACTCACTACAGAACACAAGAGACCATCATCCTAAATTCAGTTCTTTGAAATGCATAGATATATTGATCAGCACCATTTATTAGTGATATTTGCTTTTTATCAATTGTTTATGTAATATCATAGATGTGTATTGGGGCTTTAGAGAGAACTAACTGTGCTTGTTACCTCTTTGGTCCAAAATATACCACATTTGGGATATGATTAAGACAGCACTTAAGCAATAGATTATGAAGTACTTATGGAAGAAATATACCAGACCAATTGATAGCAATTAGCCATTTTACTGACAGGGACATGAAAGAGGTAGAAACTGAATTAAGCTTTTAAAAAAAAAAAAAAAGAAAGAAAGAAAGAAAAAAGAAAAAAAAAAGAAGAAATTTTGCCAGGGAAGAAGCCTTCTGACAAATAAGTAAGAAGGAATGTGAATAACTAATATTTACAGTATATTAGTCCGTTTAATCAATTTCCAATGTTAAAGGCATGCCCTTGCATCTCTGGGTGAACAAACATCGGATTATTACTCTATTTTGTCAAGTCCTTATTCATGTTTTTATATCATATATGGTAATAAGGTTTTCCACATGACTGCTTTCTTCTCTTAATTAACTCTGACTTTTGCTAGGATATTCTGTCTTCCTTCATTTGCTTAAAAACTTCAGAACACAGATGTGAATTACATTTTTAAGTATTCCATACTATGAAGATCTGAAACCTCAAAGAAGGTGGTGGAAGAAAAGCTACCTCCTACTAGACTAACTATAATTTTTACTGAAAAATTTAACTGCATATTTGAAGGCTTTGAAGAACTTAAGACTGAGGTACAGGAATGGCTATTTTTATTTAATGAAAATACTTGTTTAGAATCATAATATTTGATGGTATTTAGACTATATCTTTCAACAGTTATAATTTCTTGCTTTTGTTTGTTTGAAAATATTTCATTACAACTTCTCTAGTAGAATTTTAAATAACTATGTAACTTTAGCTTCATATAGATATAGGGGAAAAAATTCTTATTTCCCTCCCTTCTGACAGAAAAGTGCAGTTCTCCTCACTCATTATTTACCAGTGGAATGGGAAAATAACAGAGAAAAGAAGATTTTCCCTATGGAAATGAACAGATGTTATTCTTAAAAGTATTATGAAGTTTTGCATTTCGCATTGAAAAAGAAAATTAGTGAGGAAAAATTGATTAAAATAAAAAAGAAATGTTGCCAAAGACTTGTAAAATAAAACAAACCAGTGGAAAATCACATTAAAATTCCAATTAGAGACTGCCTAGGGGAAGAGAGAAATTCCAAGAAATATTTGAGACACCACAATCTTCACCCAGCACAGCATCTGGGAAAGACATAGTGCTCAACTTGTGTGATTTACAAGCTCACTATGGGGAACAAACAAACAGAGTTATAATGGAAGATTACTAACTAATGATATTTAATTGAGATTCAGCCAAGAGACAGTTGCACTTTTCTGTGAATACAGGCAACAAATTGAATGAGAATGAATTGAGATCCATCATTAAAAAAATACTTCCCCTTTCCCTATGACAATAAAAAAACCCCTCAAAACACTGCAGCCAGCTATTTTCTTCAGATTTGCTATTTTATTTGGCTTTTATGTCTTGTTACCTTCAAGTACTTTGGAACATCTTTCCCCTTCCTCCTGCTTTTGCCTTCCTGGAATATTTCCAATAAAATATTCTCTCCTACCCTCATGCTAATTAATACGTGGTAGAGTACTATATTGTGCAGCGTATATGCACATTAGCGCTACTAACATTTTGCTACTTCTCTCAGTAATTAGTGTGAGAGGATGAAAGGAGACAATTTTCACTAATGAATGCTTGTACAGCACTTTGAACATGTAAAGCCCTGTAGAAGGATGCAGTGCAGTGTTTCCCCTTCTTTCCCTCAAGATCTAAGTCCCTGTTTGGCTGCCTTCATCCTTTCTCCCCTGGCTAAAACCTTACAATTACATCTTGAATTTCAGTGATGTTAAATGATAAAATGAAAAGACTGAGAATATGGAAAGATTACAATTCATATTCACAGGATACACCTGCATGAAAAAGCAACAGTGGGATTTATTTGCCATTACACATTTCCAGTTTATACTAAAATAGCTTGTGAGGAGAGCAACAGTGGTGATCTAATCCTAGTACTAGGTAGAATAAATAAATAAAAAAAAAGTCTTGTAAATTTAATAAATAAAATCACAAGTATTTTAAGTAGGACAAGAAAATAACTATTTTTATTTGTTTTAAATAGGTTTAAATTACTGCCTGGGTTTAATTTGATGATGCTCTTCTGGTATCAAGCTAAGTTGATGAACTCAGCTTGTATAGATGAAATGCTGTACTCCTTCACAGATGCTCATGTGGATTTTTATAAAAGACTTGTTCAAAAGTGATGGGGAAAAGTGTCATTTCTTCTGCAGAAAGTATGGATTTTTTCAAAATCAAAAGCAATTAGGATTTCTTGCGGCTCAGCTGAAGATATTTCATGTTCCGGAGAATACTGAGCACTTTTCTGGTGTAAAAATATACTGCAGTTTTCTCAGTTTGGACATCTAAAAGTAACTGTACTTTTTTTGCTTTTTTTTTTTTTCAGTTTCCTTCTCTTCTGCAGTTCTATAGTTGTCTCAGAGATCTTGTTTCTTTACTAAGTTTATCCTATTTTTTTCCTGCTGAACTGAAAATTTTGTCTCTGTATATAATTTCTTTATCAGAACAATAAAAGAATGATGGATGTTAAAAGATAGACACAGTTCCTTAAAATGTATTTGTTGTGGCACAATAAAAGGAAAGTTGGATCTCTGACAGGACAGAAACTGAAGTGGTTTTCTGTATGACAAGAAAATGTTGCAGAGATGGTAATTCAAGAAGATGCAGTTAAGTAAATCATTTTAGTTTCTTTGTTTTCATGCTTTTTTATTGCAAAATAAGAAATTTTAGCATTTCAGCAGTGTGCACCTGTGGAAAAAAAATCGCAATAGATTTTAAAAATTCTTAATCCATGTTCCAATACTGTGATGTAAAATGAATTAGAAGGGGATTTTGGTGCAGGACTATCTCTTTACTTACAGTTACACTTGGCAATGTGATAGGGTAAAACATTTAATGTACTCATAAATTATCAGAGCAATAATAAGTTCAGAATTCTCTTGAACTCAAAATACTAGTGTGTGTCCATTTCCACCAACTTCTCTGAATGCTGGTGTTTTCCACTTTGTTCCATGTGATGGAAACATTTTGCCCAAATTTATTGGCCTTCTGACTTTCCAAATACAGAATTTTCTATTCCTGACATGATGAAAAAAAAAAAACTTTTTTTTTTTTTTATGCTATAGAGTATTTAGATCATTTCTCAGTCTCACAGAATTCCACTCTACAGCTCCTCCTTCTTCTTGTGGAAGACTTATCGTTTCTTCTCCGTGTGTATCGTCTTCCTGTGTTTTTGACTGATAGCTTCAGCATGATCGACAGTTTAATTAAGAATTGCATGCAGTTCTAAAGCTTCTTTGTTTCCCTCTTAGATATATCCTTCAGGCTTTGTTGATACCCTTCTGGCTACATGATATTCCTCAGATAATGTTTCAAAGGTTGACATCTTTTGTTCTGTAGTTTTCACGGGGTTTTAAAATATTTTCTAAAGATTTTTCACTCAATCCTACATTACTTTTACATTAAGATTCCCTTTAATGCTTCGAATATACTAATAACTGATCATTTCTGCCTCCATTTCTATAATTTATGTTTATCATCTATATGCTTTTTAAAAATATTTTTATTTAGAATCTTTCTGTGTGTTAGTGATTACCAATAGCTGATCAAGCAAAAACATATTGGCTTCATTATTACTGCTGTGTCAAGAACAGCTTAGCAAGATAGAGGGAATTTTCTATAAGCCTAGTAGCTCCCAGATTGCTTGATAAATGGGATGTGATGCTTTGAACCTGAAAAATTGTCACGGGCTTGTGGGAAAAACAATGTCAAACAAAAAAGTAAATTTTGTCTGTTAAATAGAAACCTTCCTAAAAAGGAAAAGCACAGAAATAAAAAAAAAAAAAACCACAAAAACCAGCAACCCTTACCTCAATTCAACTTCTGTCCCTGACAGAAGTTCATATGACTTCTTTTAAAACTTGAAAATATACTGTTGCTGCAGCCCTTTAAACAGCCTGTTCTGAGTTTTAACTATCCTTATACTTAGAAGCATGTTTTCTGATCTATCAAAAATTTTATTTGCTGTAAATTAAGCTGAATGCTTAATGTACTGCACTCAGGGGATATAAAGAACAATTGATCATGCTCATTAATAGCAACCTTTTATACTGGAAGATTCAGTCTGAGTTTTTTTTTAGTCAGAGGCAAATTCCTTTAACCCATCTTCACATTCAAATTTTCAAAATTTTTTAGTGATTTTGATGGTGTCATTTTGGTTCAAAATTTTTCCTAAATGGCAATGTGAAATCAATATATAATACCCAGCAAAGGCCTTTCGATTGCTACTAGTGCTCATTAGCTATCTCTTACTGTAATCTCACTCTCCTTTGCTTGTCTATCTAATAGATACTGTCCATTTAGTGTTATCATTAGTATCAACTGATGATCATGGCAAATTGCAGAGGTCATTTTGAACTTTGAGGATGTCTTCCAAAGGGCCTGAGTTGCCTTCCTGAAGAATGTCAGGAAGGAACATTCCTTCGTGAACATGTCAGGAAGCAATATGTCAGGAATTTTAACGTTTTCTCATCACTTTATTCCACTGTCTTTGTTATTAATGAAAATACTAAGCACTAACAGACCTAGAAAATAAGCATATCCACAGTCCTGCAGTAGCTAGATTCTGCTCTGCCACTGGTATTTATGCCACTATGCTACTGATATTTACCACTTTTAGTAGATTCTGTACTTGCTTTTGGTTAATTTAATCTACTTTCCCTCTTGCTCATGGGAATACGATAATTGTCACCAAAAAAAAAAAAAAAAAAAAGAAAAGATACAGATTGAAACTTTACTGGTTCTTTCCTTCTCCTTAACATAAAACTGCATTAAATTGCTACACACTGCTTAGAAAATGACCAGTTAATAGTATATCAATAGGGATCCTCCTCAAGGCACCTTCTGCAGGCATCTGGGATGTCACCTGGTCTTCATGAATTCTCAAAGACAAGCTGTAACATTCAGTGCTTCCTCTAAGTTTTTCTTAGGGCACAATTTATCATGCAATATCCTCACTGCTATGTTAGACAAAAGCCAGTAAACAACTCAGTCTGCACTGTATTTTGCATTCCTCTGTAATATCTAAAAGGCACAAAAAAAACCCTTTCCAGTAGTAACAAACACACTTGGAAATTGTTAACATTACAATACTAGGTTGATATTAACTTGTACAATCAGTATAGCAAAAATAACTCATTGTTTGGAGGGAAGTGGTATCTTAGACTACTCAGTAAAATGTTGTTGGAAGGGGAGATGTCATTCCCATCTTCCATTCTGATTTTTGTGAAGACCATCTTCTGCATGATGGGCCTCTACAACTAGCTCAATAACTTCCTTATATCCTACTTGATAAGTAAGCAGAAACTGGCTGCCACTCTAGGTTTCTTAGGACCTTCTCAGGTGTTAACTAGTGAAAGAAAAAATAAGCCTATATGTGCTGAGGAATTCTGTAAAGATTTTTCCTAGGCTTCTGGAATATTCATGCAAAGTTTTATGGACAGACATTGTCTGTAAGAACATATTAGCTACATACAAGGACTTCTTATGTAATTTCTGAGATAAATCTCTTTCCCATACTACGAATACCTGTCTAGGTTCCCATTCCATTAGCTTAAGTCCAGATCACCAAGGTACCCTAAGGCACTCTCCTGATTAGAGTTTTGAGCTTATTTTAAAAAGTTTGTTTCATCATCAGGCTTTTCTTGAATGAGATGCTGATTTTTTTGGCAGATAGCTTCTTCCTAAGTAATGTCTTTTATCACAGTTTCTGACATACCAAACAACCCTGTGAAAGTAAAGCAGAAGCTGACTTTCAAGTGACAGTAAATAAAATGTATTGTAATATCAGATCATGACTAGAGGTAACATTTAAAAATTTTTATTTTGTCAGGTCAGCTCCAGGCAGTTTTCAAATACATTCTAAGAGGCACCTTGTTCTGGATAAACATATTTTTATGATTGCATTTAAATGAGCCACCTGGGTCAAACCTTTTTACAATAATAAATATGTATATAGATTATTGTGATTTACATGTCTTGGGGATACACTGATTTAGATGTTACTTAGCAAACCTAAAGAAAAGTAGAAAGTAAAACAATGTAAACTATACAAGCATATAAACCAAATATCTAGAGATCCATTCACTGCCACTGAAAAAAAAAATTGATGCAATATACGATCAGATTAGAGAAGGCACCTTTTGCAGACACTGTGTGGGAGCATAAATAACCATGTGAAAATACAGCGTAATGCTGAATCAGGATACCTGTGGTTAGCAACCAAACATGGAAGAAAGGCTAGAATTTGATGGACTTTGGAACACTGTTCAGATTATATTCAAATCTGTTTATTTGTCACAACTTATGAAGGCTGCTGACTGGTCTGGTGCCAGGCTGAGCTCAGCACACAGCTGACAAGGAGTTAATTGAAACTAAATCCAGGTAAGAGAGAGGTTATGCCTGCAGGCAGAAGAAAACCCCTAGGGAGCTTTCCATCATATTTGCTTCTCCATTTGAAGACATGTAGCACAAATCATCAAAACAGCCTTTGGTTTCTAGAATCCCCTCTGAACTCAGACTTATAAATAGCAACTTATACACGAACATCAGAACTAAGACATCTCTTCTCAACTTTTTGTTTGGTGATGAAATGACCTTAATCATGTATACCTTCCTTATCTCATGAATTAATTATAACAATGAAGCTTACTGAAGCCTGAACACAGTAAGTACCCACACCCACTGTTCTACTTTTGGCACCAACTCCTTACAGAATGAACACTGAGTCACATTTAATGTTTCATCTAGTGTTTTCCAGTCTCTGACTGAGCAGGGCCAGGGTTACTCTGACCTTCAGAATTCAGCTACCTAACTCCATGAGAAATGAGGTGAGTCATCATATTTTTGGAGCTCAGAGTAAAATAATGGAATTCATTGCTTGGAAAAACTGAGAAGGACTTTAAGATTCACCACTTCCCAGTCTAAATGCAAAGCCCAGTACTATGATAAAACAAGTTGGAGGTGTATCAATATTTAAGTAAAATTTGCCTAAAATATGTTAATTTTATACAGGAAAATAATGGATTTTTTTTTTCCCTCTGGAAAATGAGAATGGTGACTACTGGTAATGTAAGTTAGTTTTATAGTAATAATTTTCAGGCAGACCTAAGAAGAATGAAAGAGCTAAAAAAAGAGACCAGTTAAGGATCACTCTAAACTTTGTTTCTTGACCAGCAACTCATTTAAAAGCTAGTGGTTTAAGACACTTTTTTTTTCCCTCCCTGGATATTTCTAGGAAAAGTAAAAGTTTAGATCAATGTGGCCACATGCCACACGAGAAATATGAATGTGATCTCCCTTTCCTCTTCCAACCAAGTGGTTATCTTGTTAGAATGTCATATTGGAAACCCAGTACAAAGCCTATATTTTTATCTCGGTCTCTGAAGCCTTCTTCTTCCTTACAGCAACTACCAGTTGGGCTGTAAGAAATACTGAGTTGTTTGCATAGCTTATATTGAAACTGATTTCATATAAAAATGTTTTCAGACTAATATTAAAATAAATCATTAACACAATGAGAAAAATTGGTCAAAGGACCTATTTTGAATTAGGTAAGTGAAGAAGATGAGACTAGATTGCTTAATTAGGTTTCCTAGGGATCATTCTATTCGCCAAAATAATTTCACTTTTACATGAACAAAAACCAGTGTTTCGGAATTACTAGGATGAGCTATTTCAATATTTCATTTTTTACCCTTTTCTCTTTTAGTAATCCAAAACTACTGCTTGAATTTCTCATAACCAGAAGTGTGGTTTTGTTTTGTTGTGTTTTTTAATCAGTTTTCCAGTATAAACTCTGTCAACAAATAATTTGCTGATGACTACATTCAAGGGGCTTCTGAGTCTCAGTTCTAGTCGTTCTTCAGAGAGATCTTCAATAATTCTGAGAGAAGGACTTCCAAAATGCTACTCCAACCACTGTTTTCTACCATGGCAGAGGTAAGTTAACACTCCCAGTACTATGATGTCAAGATCGGAAGCAAAATTTTGCTTCACTGATTTTCCAGCCATTTTTCTCATCTGAAAAAATGAAGATCATAAGAAATAAATATATAATTTGACTTAAAAAGCATTGTCTGGACCATTAAGTATCTTAACTTAGAAGCTCTAGGAATGTAAAATAACTATATGTAGATTTCAATTTTATTTATTGCCTGTCTGTCCCAAAGAAGAGTTATTAAGGAATATCTCACAAGACCATCCACATACTTTCTTTCATATCATGTGAGGCTATAAGGTAATGAGAGGAGAGCTTGTGATCGTATTTTCACCAGCATCTTTTCAGAAACCTGATGAAGTTGATGGACAAGGGAACAAATGTCAATTTCCCAAGTGGAAAAGAAGCTTAACTTAAAAGGGAGAAAAAAGAAATGCTTTTAACTCTGTCCTCACTGGAATCTGTAGAAATCTTGGAAACACTTGTGAGTAAAACCTTGCTCTTGTCCCTAGATACAAAAGAAAACTGTGGGAAGCATGCTTGGGCCATGGCTCACTTCAATCATAAATAGTCAATTAGTATTCTTGGCAGCAATGTGGTGGTTGTTCCTTCTTGTTAGCCTTTTTAACCAGCCTTTGGGCAGGGGAAAAAAAAAAAAGAAAAAAAAAGGAAGTCTGAATTGTTACTAAAGACAAAATTCTAGCTTCTCAGGGAAGTAGAATGCTTTGGTATGGGAAAGGCACTGAATGCCATCACCTTCAGGAAGCAGAGTTTTGTTAAAAGAATTTATATATAGTGGTTAGTGTTGTAAAGGTTAACCAGCTCTTCTTTAACCTCTCTCTCTAGCTATTGCAACAGTTGGTGTCCAGGTCACCTTCTTCTATCTCAATCTTGCTGAATCAGTGACCCACAAACCTAACACCTCCTCCAGGGTGAAAAATGCATGAGCTTATTTTTTAATGCATATCCCTAGAGTACATGCTTATTTTAAGTCTCTCCACTGCATATTAACATTAGCAAAGATCGCTATACCTTTCCCCATTTAAAAAAAAAAAAAAAAGAAGAAAAATTGAACTAGAGTAGAGTGTAATGAAGACTTTATTATCCTGACACAGCAAGATGTTCTTGTTGCTATTTTGCTTTAAAGAGTATAATCATGTGACAGTGAAAGCATACAGATAATTAGTGCAGCTTTAATAATGTTTTAATTTATTGAGAAGGTAAAATCTCACAGGGTACTCTGTGAATATCCACAAAAGACTCTGAGTTTGACAGGTTTGAGGCAGTTCTTGTGTTGGAATAGTTTACATTTATTTGATAATATCAAGCATCCCAATCATTCTGTGATTTTTTTTTTAAACTCACAATCTATTTTATGAATTACTTTGTTTTAATTTCTTTAATATCCTACACGACTATATGGTACTAGGAAGCATGCCAAATAACTTTCAAGACAAATTTAGATCTTCTGCCTTGGAACTTACGAATTTCTGATGTTATCAGTCTATTTAGTCTACTCTTCCATTCACCAAATCATTATTTTGAGTCATCATATCAAGTATATAACTGCAGTGAATAATCATTAAAGAATTCTGTGCCATGCTTGAAGATGACTGTGTGCCTTTACAGACTTGCATGTCCCCAGGTCCTGTCATTTTCAGGAGAGACTGCTGCTGTTTCAAAGTCACTGATTTGTATTTTCTGCCTGACTTAATTAGTATGGATTACAATAGAACTTTTTCTGAGGACAAAACAAAAACAGGGGAAAAAAGCCTATGTCCAAATACCTTAAAATCCAAGTAGCACACAAAGCTTATTTCATTTTGACACAAATAAAAGCATCACGCTAAGTCAACTGAAGTATAAGATTTATTGATGCCATTTTCTGCCAGCTCCAGGTAAAAGTTACTGATCCACTTTTGAACTTAGACCTTGTCCTATTTATTTTTGTTCACGTTGAAGATCATAACTGACTTACATGTAGACCCGTTGGTTCCCAGAATTTAATAACTGAGAGTGTTATTAAACATGGCATCAACAACTGAACTGAACCTGGTCAACTTTGTCACTCCTCCACTCCTTTTTCTGATATTGCCTCTCTCTTTAAAACAATATATTTTCATCCAGTTTTGAGACAAAATACCTTTCAATTTGTTAGCAGTGTTTCAAATAATTTCAAAATAATAATTCATTGATCATGTCTTACATTGAAAATGGGATACAAAGCCATGAAAAAAACAGTGCTTAATAAGATGAGATACAGCAAGTTTGCTGATGACACCAAGCTGTGTGGTGCCGTTGACACGCTAGAAGGGAGGGATGCCATCCAGAGGGACCTGGACAGGCTGGAGAGGTGGGCCTGTGAGAACCTCATGAAGTTCAATCAGGCCAAGTGCAAGGTCCTGCACCTGGGCAGTGGCAATCCCAGGCACAAATACAGGCTGGGCGGGGAATGGATTGAGAGCAGCCCTGAGGAGAAGGACTTGGGAGTGCTGGTGGATGAGAAGCTCAACATGAGCCGGCAATGCGCCCTTGTGGCCCAGAAGGCCAACCGCATCCTGGGCTGCATCAAGAGGAGCGTGGCCAGCAGGTCGAGGGAGGTGATTCTCCCCCTCTACTCTGCCCTGGTGAGACCCCACCTGGAGTACTGTGTCCAGTTCTGGAGCCCCCAACATAAGAAGGACATGGACCAGTTGGAGAAGGTCCAGAGGAGGGCCACAAAGGTGGTAAGAGGGCTGGAGCACCTTTCTTATGAGGACAGGCTGAGAGAGTTGGTGCTGTTCAGCCTGTAGAAGAGGAGGCTCTGGGGAGACCTGTACCTCAGGGTCTTCCAGTACCTCAAGGGGGTCTATAGGAAAGATGGGGAGAGGCTGTTCAGTAGGGCCTGTTGCAATAGGACGAGGGGTAATGGTTTTAAAATAGAGGGGGGTAGATTTAGATTGGAAATTAGGAATAAATTTTTTACAATGTGAGTTATAGAACACTGGAACACGTTGCCCAGAGAGGTGGTGGATGCCCCATCCCTGGAAACGTTCAAGGCCAGGCTGCATGAAGCTCTGAGCAACCTGATCTTGTTGGGGATGTCCCTGCTCCTTGCAGGCAGGTTGGACTAGGTGACCTTTGTAGGTCCCTTCCAACTCTAACCATTCTATGATTCTATGATTCTATGATTCTAATTACCAGATACTTAATAAATTGAGAGCTTTCTACTCTTTAATTTAACCAGTTCCCAGATGAAAAAAAAAAGTAGATTCTTTAATGGAGTTTTAAATATCCAGGATTCATGGAGGACATCTGCTAAGTCAAGACTATTTTAAAACTTACTTGGAGAACGGCATTTTTTTTTCTGATCTGAATCTTTTCTGGAATCTCATGACTTTATAAGTGTCTAGCATGTCCTAAAATGTTTCCTGCATTCTACAGTGATGCTTAATATGATGTATCTATTAATTGGCCAGTAGTTTCTGAGTTTCATCAAGGAGTGTTTTATTAAAATACAAGATTTAAATGAAAAGAAGGATTTAGTAACTTGGAAGTTTCTGCTACATCTGAATTCTTTATTGTGTATATTGGAACCAATGGTGAGAACAGAGTAGGCAAGATGTATGATTATAATTTCTTTTACAAAGGACAAACCTTTCTTTTAAACAAACAAAGCCCTTGAACTGCAGATGTTTCAGAAAATAAGGTTCATTGCTTTCTCTATTGCCTGTAAAATACCAGGAGAGTTTCAGACAAATAGCAATAAATGTGAAAAAAAGGGCCACTCTGTTCTCTTCACCTAACTGGAGTGCCACAGTAGCCTGCAGTGTGTTTTAGCATCAAAATATACAAATTTTATATTTGAGTAGAGGGGGAGTACTGTTAAGACAAAAGATGTGTAGACCTACCTTAATTGCAAAACCTAGTAGAATTATAGACAATTTACAAACATTTCAAGTTAGTAGTTATTCCATTTGTCAGACAGAGTGCAATTTATGACCAGTGGAGGTCACAGAGCATATTTCTGAAACACATTTTGGAGCATATTGTAACAAAGGTCTCAGGCATCAGAAACTTCAATAGATATGGTAATTTCCTGTGCTCCCAGATGAAGCTCAGAAATCCACTGAAACACATACCTGAAGAAAACAAGTAATCTAGGGGAAATAACATTGTAGGTCCAAGTCCTTGAAGGCATTTTGGCTTTGCAGTGCCAATTCCTAGTTGTCTTGTTGCCACAAGGTACATGCCAAAGCCAAGATTTTTCAGAAGGCAACTGCCTTCGGCAAGCCAGGGCTGAACTGCTGGGAAGGAACAGGTCTGTCATTTGTCTAGCTCTGGTTAGGCAGGAATTCTCTCTTGTTTTCACAATTACAGTGTCAAATTACTATATTTTAGATATATAACTTTTCTAGAGTAACGCAATCAGATGTTCAGCAGTGCTTTAGGAAGATTCTGTCTTTAGGTATATTTGATATCTGCTATTGATTCAGGCCACTGGCAAGACTGATTTGGAGGACTAAATAAGCTTCAGGTTGAGCTGAGCTCTGAGCAGCTTACTGACTTGAAGGCAGCACTGACTTTGCTGTCTGGTGGCAGAAACATGACTATAAGGAGAAGTAAGTGGCATTGATTATATGGATCGTAGTAGAAACTTGATATTTAGGTAGGTATACACCTGAGTATGTCTGAGGTTTTTAGATTTTTTTTTTGTGTGAAGTAGCTCTAATTGACTATCAACTCCTGGGAGAAAACCAAGATGTTTTCAGAGTTGGCTGCCAAGCTTCAGGGACAGCTATCCAAAGACAAAGAACCTCAATGTGTTTCTTGGTGTTAGCACAGTGCCCATAACCCTTGAAGCCCAGGATATTGTTAGCTGGCTACACACCCCAAATGAAACTCAAGATGAATGTTTGTACAGGTTTTGTGCCTAAATGCTCTTTTCAGTCAAAAAGGGCAGAAAAGAGGTTAAGTTGGTGACATCTTTGAAACATTTGGTTTCACGCTTAGATACCTAAGAAGTGAGGGAATATAACAGACACTTCTGTATGCTCTGGAAAGAAGCCTATAACTTTCAGCCTTTTAGAAATATGCAAACAATTCCCATTGGATACTAAGCTTTTCTCTGTCCGTTCAAGACTAAGGAGCTTTCTGTCACATTTTTTCTCCCAGTGAGGATTTACTGACATACTCTATACAGGTGAATTGTTCCCCTAATCAAGAATCTCATTTGGAAATCAAACATGTGCTTCCAGCTGTTGTCTCTCTTCAGGCCTAGATTAACTCGGGTTTATTTTGTCCTCCCTGAGGAACTTTGGTGGACTTGTTTTTCAGTAGGTAGCTGGATCTATAATTTCAACAGAAATTTAGTCTAAGTGTCACAATATCATGCAAATGTAGTTAATGAAATACACACCTCTCGATTAAGCTCATACGCTTATTTACTTATGTACTACTGTAAGAGCACAGTGAGGGCCAGCAGCTCCGAGGGACAGGGAGCTGGGAGCCGAAGGTGACCCCATCACAGGTTGTACCCTCTCCAATGGGGCCAGCCCCACAGGGCCTGCACAAGTGGGGAGCACCAGGTGCTCGTAACAAGGTCATTGACAACCCCAGGCATGACAAGTAATAAGGCAGGGCCAGAGGCCATCCAGGGGCACTAGTGAGGGGTAAAAGGAGGTGGGCACCCAGGAGATGAGCTACCTGCAGAATAGAGCCAAGGTTGTGCCAGAAGACAGGGACAGAGAGGGGGCTGGAGACGAGCACCCAGATGATCCCAGAATGGGCTGAAACAGGGCTCCTGGGCCCATGGACGATGGAGTGGGGAGCAGCTGGTACTGAACAGGGACAATAAGGCCTGGTGGTGCTCTCAAGGCCCTGATAATACATGAATAAGAATATATGTACAAGGTCCGTGAATGTATAGGTATATATACTTTATGAGCACAGGAGGTGGCAGACACCTAGATATGAGGCTTAGGTAAATCCATATGCTCACTAGGGAGTCATGTACACCAACTACTAGGAAACACTATGGACAGAGTCTAACTGATGACTCCAGTAACTAGACATCTGACTTTTAGGGAGAAGTCTTTCTGGCTGCGTAACAGTATTCCCACTTCGGACACTTGACAGATTTTTCTCCTAATTAAGATTTTGGTTTCCCATATTCTATTAATTTTAATCTTCATTTGAGCCATGTGAAATATGCTTTAATGCATGAATTGACTCTATACGTCTCTGAGGTATATTATGGTGTGGCAAAGTCTCTCTTGTTAAACTTCTCTGCAGTGAGGACGATGTTAATAAGGCTCTGGAGCGCCGGTGATTGTGCTAATCATCTGTCCACACTGTCATTGTTATTTTCTGGCAAAGCAAGTGTTTTAGCATGCAAAAAGCAGAGCAGAGTAAGAATAAGTAGGTTGCTGCCTGTGCTAGATTACCTTCAAGGAAGGAGGATGTGAGAAACTGAAGTACAAATTCATACTCCAGATCAAAGAGTAAAGAAAGGAATTTAATCTGATCTTCCATACTTCATATACAAACTCTAATTACTTATTGAGAAGTAGTTTCTTGGCATTATTTATGCAGGCAGAAGCTCTGAACATTCCTACCAAATCAGAGTATGTAGGAAAGAGGAATAATAAGAACGGTTGTTTCGCAGATCAGTCTCAAACTTAGCTGTAAAGCAAGCATAAAATCTGTTCAATTATTCACTGCATAAAGAAAAATTTAGGATTGTAGGTGGTAAATAATTTGGATCTCATCATTACCAGTGGCACCTAACAACTCAAACACACATTCAAGTCCACTTTGAAAATCTTGCCCTTTGTGCCTTTCTAGTTCTTCAGCATTGCCAGTGAAACGGTAGCTACTGTCACTAATCCAAATTATAATCAACCTAGTGGTGTAGATTTGCTTGAATGAACAAGGTTTGGTTTAATCTAAAGTGAGACTAAAAATAGCAGTGTAAGGTTGCTGCTAAATTGCCTCTGCAACTCAAATCAAATAAATGCTTTTTAAAAAAGGTATTTGAAACCAATTGGAGTACACAGATATTGAAGTCATAAAATCAGCTAGATCAGCTAGAACTTAGGCATTGAGGTTTAAAAGTGTAAAACTCTCTTGCTCCTAGTGATTGTTGAACAGTGCATCTGGCTCCTGAAAGAAAAGTTAGGTTTTATATAGTACAGATGATATAATATATTGTTATTGGCTGCATTATTACCGAAGAGGCTGTAGTTATAGACTACAGTTGCTTTGTGCACTCTTCTAGACAGATTGAAAATACAGAACAAATGCTACTGTCTTTTCCCAAATAAGGAACTCTGCATATATCATAGTCAAAACAATTACCTCACCTTGTCTGGAATTAGGAACTAAACCTCTTTGACACATGGTTGAAGGGAAAACTGGTACAACTTTTCTTTAGGTTTTCAAGGTCAGCTACTGCAGCTCTTCACATCTAAAATCAGTCTGAAATGCACCATCAAGCACAGAAGGAGACACAAAGGTGAATTATTTTACATTTGTAATTTTTAAACTTGTCCTCCATCAGTCTCTGTTTCTCTGTTCCTAATCTATAGCTTTTCCTCCTTCCCATTCCTGAGAACAGAATTATTTTGGGGGTCATTCTCTGCTGAAATTAATTTTATTAATTGCACAAATGGCAAAACAGTGTGTATCTCAGTTAAGTCTTACAAAGATGGGACACTGTTGGAGTTATTAGTGTCACAGGAATAAACAGACCAGCAGGTACTCTTCATTTTCTGTTCAGTCCTAACCTATTAATTATTCTTGTACTTAGAAAAAAAGGAGTTATGTGTCATTAGAATTATGTTATCTGCTGAAAAAGCTGGAGTGGAATCCTTGTTTCTAACAGCCTCTATTGGCTCTTTCTTCTAAAAATAAATATACATTTTCCCTTGCACATATTCCAATGGCTATGAGCAGTATGCTTCTTGTGCCTTATAGGTATGTCCTACGTCTGTTAGTGTTTGTCACTGTTCCAGAGATTTTTGACCTCTAATTAGGAAAACAAAACACCTGTCTTTTGTTAATGAATCTTACCACTTCGGACAATCAGCTAATTAGAAACATTTGCAGAATATAGAATAGAATGCATGGGGATTTTTAAGCCGTAATTTTATGGTTCTTAAACTACAATTTTATGGTGCTTTTAATCACAGACAGGAAAAAGTCTGCTTTTTCTTTTGGCAAATGGAAAAAGAAAAAAAGTAATCTTGTGAGCACTAAAATGCAAGGAAGGAAGAAAGTTTCAGTATGATGTAAAAACAACTCATTCCTTTCTGGGAAGTTTTTAGTGAAGAAGTAAAAACGCTAATTCAAAACTATTTTCTGTTTTTCAGGAAGTATTTGTCAACTGCATTGGGTGTAGGTGTACAGGTGTTGGTAGAAGGGGGTGACAGCAGGGCTGACCTCTGCGAGAAAAGGTCAGGGGCTGCTCCATGCTGGACACTCTAGCCAGTTGTCCCAGTGACGCTAGCAGAACCTCTGGGAAAACATATTTAAGAAAGGGCAAAACACTGCATGGCACTCTGTGAAAGAAAGGAGTAAGAAAAAAAAAAGTGAGAAACAACTATGCAGACAACCAAGGTCGGTGAAAAAAGAGGGAGAGAAGGTGCTCCAGATGACAGAGGCGAGATTCTCCTGCGGCCCTTGGAGAGGCTGAGGTGAAATAGGTTGTCCCTCTGAAGCCTATGGAGAGCCATGGTGAAGCAGAGATCCACACGGCAGCCCGTGGAGAACCCCAAGCTGCAGCAGATGGATATTCCCTTGAAGGAAGCTGCAGCCAGTGGAGACCCCACTGGAACAGGTTCCTGGCACTAGCTGCAGCCCATGGAGAGGAGCTTACACAGGAGCAAGGGCAGAGTGTGAGGAAGAAGGAGTGGCAGAGAGGAACTGTTATGAATTGACCATAACTCCCATTCCCCATCCCCCCTGTGCTGCTTCTCAGGAAGAGGTGAGGCCAAAGAGCTGAGAATGAAGGAGTGAAGTTAAGCCTGGGACAAAGGGGTAGAGGGAAAGTTGTTTAGGGTTTTTGGGTTGGTTTTTTTTTTTTTTTTTTTTTTAATTTAATCTCACCATCCATATCTATTTTAATTGCTGATAAATTAAATTAATTTTCCCCAAGTCAAATCTGTTTTATCTGTGACAGTAACTGGTACAGGGTCTCCCTGTCTTTGTCTCAACTCATGAGCTTTTTCATCTTATTTTCTCCCCCTGTCCTATTGAAGAGGGGGAGTGAGAGAGTGTCTGGGTGGGTGTCTAGCAGTTGGCTGAGGTCAACTCACCAGAGTAACAAAACTTAGATTTTAAAAGTTATGCTATGAAATTCTTGAAACAAAAATACCTTCATTTAGTTGAAAGCATAATTTTCTGTGAAGATTGGTTCTAGTTATTATTTTGGACACAATATTTGATATTAATTTTTGAATCTAAAATTCACAACCTGTTCAGGTTTCTAATTGGAAGAGTGCTATTTCCACCACAGTGATCAAATGACAGGAAAAGAATTTTTGAGTGTTAATTTCTTGATTTAGATTTAAGCTTATATTCTGTGAGTAGACAATTGTATCCATACAACCTTGTTCTCCTAATCTCTACCTCTTCTGCGATATGGGCTGTTAGCCCTGCCTAATCAAACTAATGAATTTGGTTAATATGTGTTATCCTTTTGAGGACTTTCTGAGACTTCTAGTGATATTTAAGAGCCTCTTTTTGGAAGTCACCCAAAAATGATATCAGGAGTATGCCATTTTATTTAAGTTACTTTTAAAAAAAAAAAATGTTGTAGTCATACTGTATGTTTTCTTTATATTACTTACACTCCTTTTTTCTGTGTGAAGTGTGAAAAATTTAAATAGCACATGATTAATTTTATAGTTACAGAAATGCCTATCCTGACCAAAAAGTCACTCTTCCTGGCAATCTTTACCAAGGATAACCCACAGACTGGTGGTCCTTTGGGAGTGCATGCTCTTCAGGCTTAACAAAACCTCGTGCTCAAATTTTCCACATCCTGTGTGGGAAATATTTAACCACATCTAACCTCTCAGGCGTCTGTCACAGGCTTCATCAAAACTAACTTATCTGTGCCCAGCAATATGGAGGTAAATACCTTCTCAGAGCAGGGACACTCTCCTGAGTCTGTCTGGGTCACTGGTTCAGGGAAATTTAGGTTAATTTTTGGTGCCTAAAGAAATTAAGAGCCACAAGATGTGAACAGTCCTCAAAAATGGGAATACATGGAGCCTAAGCAGTCATATAGCATAAGCATAAGTTGAGTTTGGAGGTATGGCATCACACTTCAGATACTTATCCGTATCACTTGGAATCCAATAGACAATCTCAGCTTTATTTTATTTTACAGTGTTTTCAGAAAGTTCCCTTATAATTTTAATACTACATTAAATTTTGTCTCAAATATTTTCTACTTTAAATATCTTAAATGCATAATATGCTGTCAGAAATAATATTAGATACTCACACATCTTTCAAGATAGCCTGTCTTCTTTTGCAAGAAAATCTATATAAAATATTTTTGTCCTAGGTGTGAAACATAAGCAAAATTGTTTTAATCACTGTTTCAATCAGTATAGAGTGGCGGCTGTTTGTCATTATAATTCATGAGGGGGCAGATTATTTCCCAGTGTTGAATGTTTGTCATTACTTTCCATGAGAAGTCAGTGAGTCTTTAGCACTGTAAAAATAATTATCACTATGACTGGACTTAAGAACTGTGTAGAATGAAGGGCAAAATTCATTTGCATGCAGTTCAGTTTGATTTTGTTTTTACTTACCTGTGTAAAACAAAACAAAACAAAAAGACATTTTTATTATTTGTTCTGAGTGAGATTGCATAGCATTCCGTGTATGTGTCAGATACTGCAAGTAAAAATACAGGTTTGGCCACCTGGAATCTATTTGTTAAATTGCCTTGTGAACCTTGGGACAAGGCTATAATTCCCTCGACAGAGCTGTGCAGGAAAGAGGCTGAAGGAACTTGCTCTCTCCCTGCCAGAATAGCCTTACTGCAATTGCAGCACAAGCTGGGCAGAAAGCTGCTCCCTGGGGTGCTTATCGAGGTGATGAGACTGTAGTTCCATGCAGGTACGTTGGGAAGTAAGTGGTATCAGATTTACTCCTGCTGAAATAGGAATAACTGGAAACTAAACTATTATTCTGGTCGCAAACTCTCTGCAGTTTCTTACAAACTGAAAATTGAGCCCTAAGCATTTAAAGAGTCAAACACTGAGTCTGAAGTTAAAATTCTGTTCAAATGAAAGACATCCACATGTCTGCAGGTGTTATATTGTTCAGTCTGTCTTGACTGCAGACTGAACATGGCAGAAATCTACCGATTTAGAGAATGAAGGCTGTTTCCACATCCAAAGGGTGTGAGAATTTATTTTTACATGAAAGCTTGCATTCTGAGGAAAACAGCAAAATCTGTAAAAAAGAGGTTTATGGAGTACGTTACTGTTGCCTTCAGTGAATACTGACTTGGTATTCAGTAATTTAAAATGTAGGGTTTGTCTAGGCTGTTTAAAAGGGTTCTGTGAAAGGCAGTTGAGAAAACTAAATTTATAAATGTGATGCAATTTATGTAAAGAACTTCTGAAACAGTCTACAGCTCCACTGAAGGGGAAAAAAATTGAGGGTGAACCAGAAATTGATAGGGTTGAAAAACAGTTAATGGATCTTGAAATTGGGTTTAATTACAGTCCCCTGTACTGCATTTGTATATGCTCCTTATTTGAAGTCCTGGAAGCAAATTATTTTACCTAACATATAAACTTTATTTAACTTTACCTCTTTACTTAACTTTATTTCTTAACTAAGACATAAATTATTTTGGTTACGTCAGTTGTGGGGAGCCTGGAGAAGTTTACAAACCACATGTTAAAGAGAAAGCCTGGTGTATATGGCCCATCCCTTTCTGAGAAACTGGCACTTTCAAAGCCAAATCAAACACTCAGAAGTATTAGTCATTATAGACAACTGCGATCCTATTACTGGTTTCTTGAAGTCTTAATTTTTTCTCCTCTAGGCATAGCTCATCAGAGCATGGAATAATAGTTTCATAAAGCCCAACACTTATAATATTTGACAGTGGCATTTTTTGAACTAAAAGGAATTAAAAATATGGAACTCAAAAGTAGCATTCTAGGAAACTGAAAACATTTTATTTGGCTTTATAAAAAAGTTCCACTTAAGTGTACTTAAAATAAGTTTGTTTTGGTAAGGCTGAAATGTTTTGTTTTTATGACACAAATGATTGTATTATATTAATATAGAAGTCAAAATGATCTATTTCTTTGACCTTATTGAAATGAATCATTTGTACAGTGCTTCAACAGGAGTGTCAATGAAATGGATATTCTTGTGGAATGAGTTGATTTTGCTGAATTGGCATTTTCCAATGGAAAATATTGCAGCAGAAAAAAAAAATCAGCCATTTCTTACTTCTGACACATGCAATTTATAGAATTGTGTCATGTCAATTCAATGCATTGCTATCTCAGTAGCAGTTTTATGCGTTCTTAGTGATCGCCTGTATCTCCCACCTGACTAAAACCCACAATACAATATAGACATGAACTATCATATTAAAAACTCTCTGTGCTCAAAAAGCCCACGCTATCCTCATTACATTGAGGCATTTGTGAACGTCTTTCATTAGCTGGTGAGATAAACGGCTTAATTACAGATGTTGTGATTAGTATATTATGACTCCTGATACTAGCAAAACCTTAGTTTAATCAGGTGTAAAAGTGTACTCTGACAGTCTTCTGGCAATGTCCAGAGTGACTTTTTACTTTAGATATTATTAGACTTTTCTTTCTTTACTGTAGCTGGAATTAAGTAAATGTGGCTTTTACTCAGTGTGCCTCAACTGTTCAAAAATGTCATTTTTAATTAAATTACTGTTATTAAGTTGTTACTTACAGGCTAATTAAGAAAGGTTATAGTTAAGAAAATGAGTAATTTTTTGATTGAGAAATCAACCACATTCAAAACCAGCAGTAAGGTGCTATTTCTATACATTCTATAAATATTGCAAATGTCCTCAAAGTAGTGTTATGAAATCATAGTATCATAGAATATCTCAAGATGGAAGGGATCCATAAGGATGATCAAGTCCAACTCCCAGTGTTTTCTCTTTGCCACATTTTTGGGGAAAAAAAAAAAAGATTTTGGATTTCAACTTTAAATTATATTTTAATTTGAGAACCAGTAGCTGTTAAACTCTTTATATCCATCTTATTTTCTTCTTTCAATTTTGGCTTTCAACTCAAAATTATTCTTTTCTGGATAAAAAATTCCTATTAGCCAAAAAGAATGAATTTGATGAAAAAAATCTCTAACTTTAGCTAGAAATACTGGAATAATGTTTTCCAAATAGTTTATTCAAATAATTAATTAATTTTTATGTAAGAAACAAATTATCATGCTATATTATGTATTTATTCCAAGTTCATCTACAGCACTGTAGAGTGAAACACTATTTTACCTATCTAGTAATCAGATATGATGATAGGATTTACTGATCAATGGCATTCATCCAGCATTTGGCTCTATACAAGGCTTCTCCTGTATGAAGAAGTACTCAGTGGGAAGCCCTCAAGGTGTTTTTGGTCCATTCAAGGCCCTCCAGACTCCTAGCTTAATGTCAGCACTAACAAAGGAGCACTGGGAGATGAATATTTTTTTGAGCCACAGATTACTCAAAAATCCTCAAACCCTTTGAAACTGAGCCCACAGGATCCAGCTTAGTGAATCTCTTAGGATTAGCATCTTAGTGTTAGAAATTAGAAGCCTGATTAACCCTAATTCACAGCTGGGCTTTCACTCCTTCTAGATTCCTTGCTGTACCTCCAGGAACTAATACCTTGAAAATGCCAGAAATAGCCAAACTTCATCCTTACCTCATGTTAAAACAAGATTTTACCCTACATTGTCTTCCTTTATATCGGTGATCTGATTTCCTCAGAAAATCTACTCTGGAAATGAGCTGCTGTGTTCAGGCAAGGTCTCTGCTCCAGAAGGCTGGAGGCATGCTATAGAGAGACAATTCCCCTGCGAGTGTGTGAGGCACAGGCTCACCATTTGTAGGCCATCTGCTGCCAACGTGGAAGTGGAGGCTGGAGCAAGCACAGCGAGGGGTTTGCAGATGCCAGGCTCCCAGCTGTGCAGTATTGAAGGGCTCTGCACTGTGAAGCAAGGCAGAATCACAGACCAGGCGGGTTTGCTAGAGAAAAAGGGGACAGGGAATAAGCTTGAGGACACATGCACTGATTACCCACGCAACTCAGCTGTTAATTTTTTTCCTGTTTCCGTTTAGGCTTGCTCTGAGTTGCGCTCGCTAACACAATTCCTAGATGTGGTCCTGTGCGGCTGTGCTCTGGGAACCTATGCCAGGCAGCAGCAAGGGCTGGCTGCTCTGCAAGGGAAAGGGAATAGGGAGCCAAAGTGACAGCAAGGCACATGGGACAACAGCCTGAGCAACAAGAGCCTGCAAGAAAAGCAGGGCAATGATATCAGGGCCAGCCACCATCCAGTGATTGCTGGATAAGTCTGTAGTGACAAGGCAGGTCCAAGGCTAACGGATGCCAAGGTGGTGAGTCAGAGCAGGATTGGCAAGGTTCAAGCCTATGCTAGGCATAGCTAAGGCAAGCACCAATGGCATGGAGCTCAGGTGCACCTCCTGAGCCAAGGTCCAGGGGTAGACCCTGACAAGTAATTTCCAAGGGTTTCCTGCCCTGTCTCAGTCCCAGCAGTTTGATCCCAGGTTACCCAGCCAGGCTGCAGCAGAGCTGGCTTAAGCGCAGGCAGCCAGAGCCTGAGGAGAGGGAAAGGGTGGCAGAGCCGGGTGCTGCACTCATGGCTCTGACAGATCTCAAAAGGCACTACTGACAATGCCGAGACCACCAGTCTTGTTTTTTTTTTCCCTTAGACAGTCCTCCAGGTCTCTCCCAACAACTTTGTATGCTCAAGCAACCCGTAGGGCCTCATACCCCACATTTCCAGAAAAAAAATACTAATTTTGTCAAATAGAGCACAAAGGACCCAGGGGAGATTCAAGGCAGAGTCCTTTTCAGTACATACATGGGCAATTTGCTTTACACAAGACTAGCTTTAACGAGCGCAGATGGGAATCAGTTCTTGCCACTTAATTTCAGGGTCATGGATCAGTCCTCTTCTATTTAGCAGAATTAACTTGGTCTAGTTCTTTGGTGGTGTGGCATGTGAGCCGACACGAAACCAGGAAAAACTTAGAATTAATTCTACTTGCACTCCTGAAGGTTTTATTAATTGATACTATTTTGTGGAAATGTTTAAAATTAAAAAATCTGATTCATTGGAAAATTCAAAACAGCTGGCATTTTTATGCTTTTAACAACTGCAGAACTTCAGTAAAATCTGAAATGAGTTAGTTTTCTATTGCTACATCAGCATAGTATAACTTCTCATGGCATGCACTTTCTTTAATTCATCTGCCTTTATGAGTTCACCATGTTTCTTTTACATCCATTGCCTGACAAGAGCACATCAAAGCTGTTCTCCTTGTTGCAAGCTCAAAGACTTTACTGTCAGTACTGTTACCAGTATAATTCTATTCTTTTTGCCAGCTAGCTTCAGACAAAAAAATGTGGTTCATAAAGTGAAAACATGTGAATTACTTGATGTGTATTACAAGGGCACTAGCTATTTCAATTACATTACTACTACATGTCTGGAACAGAACTTCTTCCTGAGTGATCGGTACCCTTAAAACATAAAAGGAAAGTTCAGTCTTCCAGGCCAGAGAAACCTATTGCATTCAAGAATAGATTATCTTGAACTGAATGGAATAAGGTAATGTTTGTTTTTCTTTTTTTCCTAGTTCTTCAAACAGCTTGTAATATTATGGGTACATAAAGTAGCAGTTCCTTTATATCCTTGACTGTGAGAATTCAAATTGTTTTTGATTCTCAGTTTACAGTCTGCAAGAATATGACTGAAAGTAATTTCAATTACAATGATTAAATGCTTTGAGTTGCCCAAACACACTAAAACAACAAAATAAATTTCTAAGATATATTCGATCCTAAATATTTGATCACTTGTAATGAAAAAAAAATTGTCATCTGAGAAAGGCATCAACTTCAGGTAGACATATTTATTTATTTTCAGAAACATGTGACAGTTGCATAAATCAAGCTGAAATTTCCTACTGCTCAGGCTCCTGTCTCCAACAATTTAATACTAAATACTAGGAGAATAATAAGTGAATAATATAAGATCAGAAAAATCAGATTATAATATTTTACTGAGATATTCTCCCAGTCTTCAGGAATTTGTAACAGGGGTAAGAGTGAGTGCCTGAAGTGAGAGGTATTGGTTTTGTGTTTAATAATCCTGATGGATTTTCTGCTGCGAGTTTGTTGAGTCATAAAGATTTTGCTTCCACAACATCCTGTAGTAAAAATATAACTTAACTACTCATTGTGTGAAGAAATCATACTTTTTCTTGTTTTAAATCTGAAATAAAATAATTTAGTTTCATATTTATGGATCTTAGATTAGAAAAGACAGAGAAAAAATGTTCCCCATTGACTGTTTTCTCACCATGCTATACTTTAAGTGCTCAGCATTGGTTTACTTCTATTCCCATTAAGACTACCAACAAAGGATTTCATGGAAATAGAACTAGGTCAAAATCAGGAACTTTTGAAATCTCAATTTTATTCTTAGTTGTTTTCTCTTCCCACTTTTGAAGGATGTATACCTTCAAAATTCTTTTTCATTCTGTCCTCTTGTACAGTAGCTCTTCCCCTCTATTTTTTCTTCTTTAATGTTATGAATTATGTTGTGCTTCATGCCATAAACATATATTGAAGTTTGGCAGAAACAACCAGGGACCTCTTGTTCCATTTCCCAGGAGAAAGTTGTACTGAGAATGTAATAACCATGGCAATCAAAACTCTGCAGTCATTCCTTCTTATAAAGAACTCTATATGTTTGCTGGGTAACTTGGGACATATATAAAAGAAACACACAAAGTTTGTCTCTGTATCTCCAGTGGCCAATGATTTTCAAGATGACAGAGATTGTTCATTTCTGTCTACTAACAAACAAAAGCAGAGGTGGAATAAACTTTAAAATCCTGCTTCCTTTTCGTAATATTTTACAGATGGCAGGATGATCTCTTATTTAGTGTATCAGACTCTGTCAGAAAAAAAAAAAAGTATTCAAAACAAAACCAAGAATAAAGAGATTAATGAAGACCCTTATATAATGACCATTAAAGCAATTTATTTTCCCCTGAGATAATTTAATTTACTTTCTACTGATTTGACTTGCCTCTGGTTAAAAGTTTTTCCAATCATCCAAAATTTAATCTAACAACTCAGTGTTAGTTTAATCATTCATCAGTTAAAGATTATGAGCTACCTCTCCATTTAATGAACACCAAACACCATTTAGTCATTGAGTGATCCTGGTTAAAGATTAGCATGTTTTTTCGTCTTGCAAGTCCTCTGGAATGATGCTTCTCATGTTATCGCCATTAACTGTAAAATCTTCAGTAATGAGTTGTCCTTTTAACTAAGCTTGATTCAACTTTTACTCCACTGCTAACTTTTTCAGCTAGCTTTAAAAAAAAGTTCAAGGAGACTTTTCCTTCTTGTGAGCAAATAATTTATAAAACAAAGAATATTAATTTGTCTTTTAACTTTCATCAACATTATATGTGAGAGACATAAAAATAAGGACATTGAAAGAAGTATGAACCAGTCCAATGATATGGTTAAAGATGCTGTAGGGACAGACTATTCCTAGGTGCCTGTAGGAACATCTGGTTTTGTATTTTACTTGCATGTTGATTAATTAATTAACTATGTGTGCAGCTATGATAAGCATATGGACCACCATTTTAACTAGCTATGTGGGCAAATCAAACAAGACTACGTGCATTTAATGGTAAATGTGCAAAAAGGGCAAGGAATTTGCTATTGGATGTGCTTTAGTACATTAAAAGGGAGATGGAGTGCAGATAGCAGACAGCTGTCAGAGTGAACCATTTACAAATGCTGACTTGTGCTTCTGCAGTGATGAGCGGCTCCTGCTCTCACTATTGCATTGTAATTAGCACTCCCTGAAATAGTTCACCAGAGATTTGAGGACTGCCAAGCTCCATACTTCTTGCCCTGGCCTAGTTTTGATAGCTTTTCAAGCCAATGATGGGGAAAGGTTAATGCAGAATATTCTGCTCATTAGGAATGATAGAAATATTAAGAGACTTCTTGTATTTTGTAGTATTCACTGTGTCTGTGAAGCAATGCATTCAGACTCCTCTGTTTCAAAGAATGAACAATTTATGATGTTAAAAGCAAAAAAAAAAAAAAGAAGGACTGTACTGGAAAAGTCATTCTCCTATCAACTCTTTCATTGGCTTTTGATTTTTTCTGTTGTTTTGAGGTGAGAGGCTTGGTTTATACATGAAGTCTTGGTCTTTCAATGTGATGGATATGGTTCTCCAATATGCAGTCCCACTGGATTCTATTAAAAAAAAAATTCCAAGTGGTGTGTGTAAAAACAAAGGATTGATTGCAGCAACTGGCAATCTGCTAGGGACAAAATAAAAAACTATGGAGGCCTACATTTGTTCTTTTATTTGGTATATGGTTCTTCAGAGGGATGGAGGATTTTCTGGAGGTTTCAATTATCTTTAAAAATATTGAGAAAATGTCTTCATCTATTCAGTTGGGAAGATTACTTACAAAAGGAAAACAATTATCTATCTTCCTCTTTGAATCATAGATAAAGAAGACCTGAAATGTCCTGTTGGTTTTCGTTTATTCACTCTGTCTGTTGGACATACCCAAAATAACCATAGCTCACTGCCATGACCCCTTGGCACTGATGGCTCCCAGGAGCCAGTAGTAGTGGGGACTCCCCATGGTGGGTGATGGCAGGGCCTGGCAGCCAGGGCCTGTCTGAGCCCCGGCCAGGAACAGGGCAGCTGCGGGGCACGAGGGCAACCCCGGTCCCAAATATCGGGCACCTCCCTGGGGACAGGCTGAAGCTGGGCCTGGACACATGTCTGTGGGTGGGCCCAGCTCGCTGGGGCCGATGCCTGGGAAGGGCAAGGCTGTGGGGAGCTGGAGACCAGCCCTGCTGTGGTGTCACTGGGGCAGGGGCTGCTGACCCCAGGGGGCTGATGTGGGATCCTGGACCCTGGGCAGGGTGGGAAAAGCCCTGAGGCGGGCTGGGCAGGGACACAGAGGGCTGGTGGTGCTCTCAGGGACCTCACACACACCTTGCAACATAAATACAGGTTGAATCTCATCATCATTATTTAACATCATCAAAATTTAGCACAAAAAAAAATTAGCATCATCATTCAGAATTTACTATAGAGTGAAGCTGTGATTTGATAAATGCCCATTTGGTGTCAGAGCTGTGTGCCATAGAAAAACACAAGAACCTTGAAGTCTGACTGCCTATGGTGATGGTTTCTATTTGTTATAAACATTTTACGTTATGTAGCAGTGCAAGATTTAGGTCTGTTTAAACTTGCTAATAAATATTCAAAATGTTATATAACAGGGAACACAACCATGCATTTTTGCTGGGCTTTTACTTATAACTAACTTTTGGTTACGTGTCTGTCACTGTTAACCTCAAAACAATGAGTTGTGCTCCAAGATGTATAATCTTTCCCTCCCTTCTGCACTGCCATCTAAAGTGGTGATAAGTGCTAATTGGGAAGACTTTCTTATCAATTCTCAGGAAAGCATATTAATGCTTGTCCTACTTAGGAAGCAGATTATACACGAAAGGAGGGAAAGTGAGTGGAGGCCTTCCCCATCAGCCCTGAAGGGCAGACAGCTCCAGCTCAGGCGCAGTTAGGGGTAAGGCTGCTGTTTAGCTGGAAGGCTCCAGATGATCAATCTTTGTGTAGCACTGAGTGGATAAACCAAGTTGGTAAGCATCTTGCATGAGGAGCTCTCTTATCATGCTCCATTGCATGAAGTGTATATCCCACAATATAAAGGCTTAGCACTGTATGTTTTTATATTACTTTAAAAAGTTAGCTTGTATATATCTTTGTAGATGTTTGTAGAAAAAGGCATTGAGGTTTAAGGTTTAGTACCACTGATTGACTGGAAAGAGAGTTCAGATTATTTAAGACTAAAAACCTCTGTTTTCAGACTTGAATTGTAAATTAATATGTCTAGACCAACCTGACTTACAAAGATGGAAGAAAAAAACAGAATTAATGCCATATAAATAGTTTGAAAACTTCTCCGTAAATCCCAGTGTTATAAACAGCTACATCACTTCAGGAGAGACAGGCCAAGTGAAAGGGTGTAGGAGTCTTCAATAATATTAAATAGGGCCAGCTCTAAGACTTCCTGATAGTATCAGAGCATGATCTGTATTGCAAACAGGATGATAGTTTAACATAGAATAAAAACGCATGTACAGATTGATGCCAATTAATACTAATCAATACTCAAAGACACAATGCTACTTCAATCACAATTTGAGAAAGGCAGCTCCCTTTGTTTAGATTTCTGCATGTTTTTCTGTCTCCCTTCTTTTGGAGAACAAATAACTAAATCTTTAAAGTTTAAGTCATCTTTTAAACTCAACTTTCTTTTCATGAGTTTAGATAAAAGGGAGGGATTTATCTCATTTATCTCATTTTCTATGTGTCTTCTGTGAGGTTCGTGGAACTGACTTATCAACCACAAGGAAACAAGATAACAGTTTTACTCAGTGGCCAGTTTTCAGATGGTGATTGACAAAGGTGATCTGTCTCTCTACCACACCTCTTTACTAGAGGACTTATGCTTGAAAAAAGAATAATTTCAGTTTAGCTTTCAGCTGATTAATTGAAAAAAAATACTGCTTTTGTATGACAGAACAGAAGGAAGTTTTTCTTTCTCTCCAGAATGAGTTCATCTTTTTTATTTGCAGCAGCATTAAATACTGGGAAAAGGTCAGAAGCTACGTTGGTGGATTTTTTCACCTTTCCCTCATACTGCTTGAATATTGTATATACAAGATGGTATTACCTGGAAACCTTCTGAAACAAAGATGTCAGGGACAAAAAGTACAACTAAAAAAAGGGGAAAAAAAGTTATTTCACCTGCATTTTCATTACATCTCTTCCTGTGTTAGCTTTTTTTTTTTTTGTAAATAGAGCTCTGATGACTCTTCCAGGGAGTCCTTTTTTACTCAGCAAAGCCCCTACAGCTTCACGAAGCCGTTCTTCCTGCATGTCCAGATTGACCCAGGTGTAGGTGTCAATATCTTGGCTTTAGGAGGTAGGCAAATGTGATTCCCAGTGGGAGCATTTTAATGGAGTCTCTAAGCAAGTCAAATGGCAGTGATTATTTCTGACTCCTCCCAACGTCATTGCAGTCTAATACTGAAGTCTCCCTAGTTAGTGGAACCTAGTGCAGGCAGAACAGCTGCTGTACATTTGATATTTGCCTGATTTTGAGCTTTTTGACCAAAGGACTTGTCCTACTTATATTTTTGGAAAGTAGAATACAAGGTTATATAAGTGACAGAGCTGGTAAAAAACATTTAATGCAACAATTAAATGATCTAAGTGTTCTTAATTCTGAAGTCTTATCTTGCTAAGAAACAGAAAAGTGAAAGAGTCATGTATTCATTTCTGGTTTATTGATTTTAATTTTCCCCTCCCCTTTCTTTCTCACTACTTGCATACTTTCAGTAATAAAATGGAGAGAAAGCAAGAAGAATAAGAAATACCAAGTATCTGTATTGAAAATCAGTTTTTGGATAATGTAATGCAGACTTCTCTGCAATGTTAAAAAATAGTTGCGTAAGTTCTTTGCTCTTGTTTTCCCTAAACTATTTAAATACAAAATAACAGTTGCAACCTATCAAAGCAATGCTTAAGAAGATAAAAAACTAGTTAGATTACTATGTATATTGGTAATGATATTATATGCGTATATGTATCTCATATATTACACCGATATCTTGTGGTACCATTGTACAGCACTCAATGCATTTTAGCCATAAAGCAAATAGATTTCTTTGCACTGTGTTTTCTCAGTATGTACTGAGCTTCTATGTTACATGAAGGAGGATCTTTAGTAGTCAGGATAAATATTTTAAACACTGGAAATATTAATAAGTATTGCACTATATATGCAGAATATCGCACCAAATAATTATGTGATATGTTTTCTCTCTAGTTACAACACTCCTGTCCTGGATTGATTTTGTTTTTCCACTGGAAATTGTCCATTGAAAAACACTACAAAGAATATAGCAGAAATGGCTCAATTTTTTAAAAATCAGATGCTGGCATGATATTTCTTGAGAAGCAGTAAGAACACAGTCTTTCCAAGAACTAGGTAGAAGGAATTATGACGGAGTGATTGAATGCTATAGTGATATGTAACTTGTGTGATTGGAACTTGACCTAGTTAATATTCTGTCCTGTGGATAATTAGAAAGTTCCCACTACAATGTTAACGAGCTAGTGTTCTTCATCACCAATTAGTCAGAAATTACATAGTGAGAGGGTTTTTTTTGTTCTTCTTCCTTTTTTTTTTTTTGTCAGATTTCTTTTTTTTTTTTTCAGATTTGCTAGCATATATTAATCTTAAGTTTTGACTGGTGCAAACCAGGTCTCACCATAACTAGAATCACTGAAATTTACTGCTTTTACTTTTCTAGATGGAAATGTTTTTATTTTTGCAGGTTATAACTCCATCCATTAATGGAAAGGCCATTACAATATAATCTGCCCAATAAAATAATTCTTGTTCAAATTACAGTTGAGGAGGTGGATAGGGGTCTTTTTTTTTTTTTTTTTTGTACATAGAGCTCTCATATATCAGCCATTGCTGGTGACCACAAAGAAAACAGACATTGTCACAGAAAACAATGATTACTTTTCAATTTTGTTTTCATCTGAAACCTCTTTACTCTTTGTGAATCCTCACATAATAGATTTGGTTGTTTCATGAATACATTAAACAAGTTGTAATGACTGCCTCAGTAATAAGTGCTGACACAGCAGGCAGAATGTGTAGTAGGAATGAGATCTTGAGAGACTAATATCTGTCTACAATTGCAAGATATTGACAGAAGACCCAGAGGGCCTTAATGTGAAGTCTGCCCTCTTTTCTGCAATCTTTTTTTTTTTTTTTTAATGCTATACCCTTACAAAGTGTTGCAGGTACTCATGAAGCACAGACATGCAAGGATTTTCTTACTAATGCTAAATAAGGTATCTGAATGAAAACACTTTTCCTCATTATCTGTTAGGTTCTAAGAGATGATAACTTGATGAAATACACAGAACACAAATCTACCTCCAGTTAATTGACTTGGAATGTACTTTCTGGCTTTTTAACTGGAATTAGATTGAACATCTATGCAGTAAGTGTTAATTCTAAATTTTCAAAATTAGATATACATAAAAGAGAAAAAT
The DNA here is from genome assembly GCF_036417535.1 of Chlamydotis macqueenii. NCBI lineage: Eukaryota > Metazoa > Chordata > Aves > Otidiformes > Otididae > Chlamydotis > Chlamydotis macqueenii. The sequence goes on from NC_141556.1 coordinate 139,231,675, forward strand.
AAATTATTTAGAACTTTGTAAGATGTTCTTACAAGTACTGTGGGCAGGCATATTTGTGAAGTTACATGCAGTTGTGTTTTGTATGACCAGCTCCTTTAAACCTGATTGTAGGATACAGCCTTTTGACCTCAGCATTAGATCTTGGCACACAGTGATAACCTGATACTGTTCTGTAAGTTCCGTGCTAAAATAGTTCAAGATATTTGTTTGTTCCAGCAAGTTTTGAGAGCTACTATTCATCCATTCAACCAAAAGCATTCCTTCATCTGTCTCCTCATTTCACAGAAACATCACAGTTTTGCTACGTAGTTTTGATATGTTATGTTGCTGATATAATCTTTGAAGGAAAAAGCAAACAGTTGTTGCCTATACCTTTAATGAGAAACTTCTTGTATAACATCAAGACTAATTTGGATGAACACTACAGGTATCCACAGAGCACAAGCAGTATCTTTTTCAAAGAACTACCATAAAAAAGTCTTTGGGGAAGATACAATCTGCCTTGTACAGAAATAAAGCCAATTCCATTTCCCACTCTCCCTTAAATGTAAGCTGCTTAGTGGAGTATCTCCAAAAAAGGATAAAATCTAGAGATTAAGAAGTCATATGACACATAAATCAAAAGAACAGAAGGGGCTGAGAATGAGTTTGTAAAGAAGTAATTTTTAGCATTCACTATAATTGATCTGCTACAGTACTTATCCATTATCTGCTTTTTTTAGTTATCACAATTTTTCTGGAACATGATGGATAATTGTACCTAGGAATTTGAAAGTAAAATGTGGCATTTGCATAAAGAATTCATTTTTAAGTCAATTTCACCTTTACGCTTTTTTTTAGCCTCATCTTGTTAGAAAAAAGCACCTGAAAAGCAAAGTTAGTTTCCAGAAGTGCATATCTTATATTGCTATAGATCATGGGACCTTTTGACTTTTGAAACATAGCTTCCTACTCTTTACAAGACATCTGTCCTCTGTGACAGATGTTGCTGTGACAGTAACCTCAATTTGATACTATAACGTAACTGACTAGAGAAGCTGGCACAGTATCTTTGAGGAGTCAAAATGAAGGTTAAAGATGTTGCTTCGAGAATATGTTCATTATTTCTAAAAAGAGTGAGGGAAGAAAGCAAAAATGTACAAAACCTCAGCCTTTAAATACAAGCTGCTGAAATATGCACATCACACATTTAATCAACAATAGGGCCCTTTTGGTGAGAGCAATTTATCATCAGATAGACATGGATTATGATAGATGATGGGATGCAGGAGAGCCTGTTTCTCCACATGAGTCTGAAGAGGTATCTGCTCATGTGAAACATTAAGGTTGCTGTATCTGGGAGAGTTAATAATGGATTTAGTAGGGCATATCCACTTTTGGGTTATGCTTCCCTTTCAAACATTTACATAAACAAGCACTCATAAATATGTGCCTGCTAAATACTCTTGCCTTTACTCTTCCAATAAAGATAGACACCTTTGTGGGCTAGTCTAGTTTTCCCCTAGGCATCATTCTGCTTTTCATTGTGCATCTTCATGAGCATCACTGTAGCATGTGCAGTTTCTTCAGAGTCAGTAAGAATTATTCCATTTTGATTTAACCTCTGAAAAGTAGTACTTCCAAGAAAATATCATAGCAACTCTGTATCAAATAGAAATGAAATTTAAATTTCCATGTGAATAGTTGCCTTTCCATATCTCTCAGTTGATTTCCTTTTGTGTTGCTAGAATAATTTCTTTAAAGTACATCACTAACATCCCTTTTGTATGGTGCTTTGATTATGAATAATTTTTTTTTTTGTACTTAATCTTGCATTTGAATGCTGTCTTTTTTTTTTTTCGCTCAGTTATTTGTTTTTCACAACTGTGATCCTTCTTCCTTGTGCTGGTTTCAGCTAGGATACAGTTAATTTTTTTCATACTAGCTAGTACAGGACTATGTTTTGGATTTGTGCTGAAAACAGTGTTGGTAACAGAGAGATGTTCTAGTTACTGCTGAGCAGTGCTTGCACAGAGTCAAGGCCTTCTCTGCTTCTCACATCACTCCACCAGTGAGTAGGCTGGGAGTGCATGAGAACCTGGGAGGGAACACAGCTGGGTTAGCTGTCCCCAACTGATCAAAGGGATATTCCATACCATATAATGTCATGCTCAGCTTATAAAGCTGGGGAAAGAAGAATGAAGGGGGAGACCTTTGGAGCGATTTGTCTTCCCAAGTAATCATGCACATGATTTCCTGCTTTCCTGGAGATGGCTGAACACATACCTGCTGATGGGAAGCAGTGAAATAATTCCTTGTTTTCCTTTGCTTGTGTGCGTGGTTTTTACTTTATTTATTAAACTGTCTTTATCTCAACCCATGAGTTTTCTCACTTTTACTCTTCCAGTTCTCTCCTTCATCTCACCAGAGTGTGAGCGAGTGGCTGTGTGGGGCTCGGTTGTCTTCTGGGCTTAAACCACAACACTCCTATTTTTAAGGCTGTAGAGAGGTCCTTAGCAGAATTATGTTGGTATGGCTCTACTGATCTTAGAAGAAGTAGGGCAGTTTACATACACATGAAAAAGCAAAACTTCATCTCATTTTGCACCTGAACACAGGAATTTGGTTAACGCATAACAAGTCATGTCTCAAATGTAAAAAAACCTCAACCGAAAACCAAATCACTATAAGCTTTACCTCAACAGTGAGAAATTTAACCACTTAAGCTAAATTTGCCATGTTTCAAATACCTTTAGAGAAAGTCATTGGTTTCTTGTTTGTATGCTCCTCTTACTATCTATCTCTCTCTCTCATTCATGGTTTATGCCTTCAGCTTTGCCTCTCATTCATCTTTTCAGAGCTTTCAGCTCTTTTTGGTGACCGTTGCTGCAGTTATTGAGGTCTTATTCTCCACATGCATTTAAAGATGCATGGTGGCATTCATCTTACCTAGTCTAGCAGCCCCAACCTGAAAAGGATAAGTCTTAGTTGGTCCACCAGACCCTCTTTATCATCAATTCAAAAACCAACTAGCTACATCGGTTTACACTCATTTTATTTTAAGAAAGGATAAGTCATTCCCATTATCTAATTCTCACTACAGATTATGAAAGAAATCGAGATAGAATCATAGAATCGTAGATTCATAGAATAGTTAGGATTGGAAGGGACCTTCAAAGGTCATCTAGTCCAACCCCCCTGCAAGGAGCAGGGACATCCCTGACTAGATCAGGTTGCTCAGAGCCCCGTCCAGCCTGGCCTTGAATGTTTCCAGGGATGGGGCATCCACCACCTTTCTGGGCAATCTGCTCCAGTGTTCCACCACCCTCACTGTAAAAATGTTTTTCCTTCTGTCCAGTCTAAATCTGATTTGTTCTATTTTAAAACCACTACCCTGCCTCCTATCACAACAAGCCCTGCTAAAGAGTTTCTCCGTCTTTCCTATAAGCAGCTCTCTTATAGGAATAGATAAGATATGCTAATAGATATAGATATACTAACTCAGATTCAGAGATACAGCTTTTAGATGCTTAAGTGTCATGGATTTCACCTCTAATTATTTTTTATACATCACTTAGAGATTTGTCTTGCAGGTAACTCTAAGAAGCGGGGTGAGGTATCAGTGTTACAAACGCTGTTCTGCTTATGGCTGTAGTTTCCCCAGAAAGATGTATGTAAAGTGAATCAGACTGCTATCTGTCATCTTTTTTTTTTTTTTTGGTAGGTTTTTTTATATTTCCTCTTTTTATTCCTTACTTCATGTTTTTTCCTTTTGACTCCAGAATTTGTATTATCCCAGAAGAGCACAGTTGTCCGTTTTTAAATCAAAACTGTCTTTTACATAGCTGTGTCCCAATCCATTATTGTGCGTAACACTGAGAAAAATGTTTTTCTCAATGAAAAGAACAACGAGCAACAATGCTTAAGGTGTGGAGTGAATATGTATATAGGGACATGTATCTATGTCTACAGAAGTAAGAGGTTTGTGGAGGATTTTCAGCTAACTACTCTGACTTTCAAAATGACTTGTCATGTACATCCTCAGTCATCTGGAATACTTTTGAAAATACTTCATTCTTTTCCTCTGAAGCTTGCTCCCAAACTTTCACTCATCAGTGCATTCTGGCACAAACCTCACAAACCTCTGTGGGTGCTGCAGTCCACTCAACCTACACAGCCAGAAACTTTAACACACATCAGGAGCAGAACTTTTTGGAAATTGCCTGTTCTCCTTTACCCAGTAGAGTCAGTTTTTATACCCATTTAACTGCCATATTCAGAAGTCATATGCCTTTATTATGATCAGTCATTGCCAAAAATGTGCTCTGCACTGTGCAGAGTATAATACTGCAGACAAGGTCTTCTCTAGGGAGAAAGAATGTTGTTCTCTAGCTAATGGCAGGCAGTGAGACTATAGGGATTTTGAAGGCAAAATATCTTCTTGGGCTTCACAGTTACAACAGGAAAAAGGTCAAAATCTTTTGAACCACTCCTCATAGCTCCTGATTAAGATAAAGTTTTTATCTCTTTTGGATGTGCTTATGTTGTGGACACAATTCTAGACACTTTCTCAAAATCAGTCAATACTTATATCAAACTTTGCCATTGTTTCCTTGTTTGATGAGGAAACGGTTGCCTTTCTGTGTATTTTAAAATGGAAAGTGGAGTCTCAGAGAAGGAGTACACATGTCCTTTATCATGCCACATGCCAGTGACAGAAACTGAACTTATACTTTTAAAAAGTATACTGTCTGTGTCCAGAAGCTACATCATTTCAAATCATGGTGCTTTGGAAGCAATGTAAATGGAAGAAAGTTATATAGTGGTAGAGTGCCATACTAAAGGTGTACTGTGTGCATATTAATGAAACTGCATCATTACAATGAACTCAAAAATTCTACTGAATTCTGTGGTAGAAGGCAGCAGCTCTATTGTCCATCAGCAACATCTGCAGGTGAAATCTGGAAGAGCTTGCAAGAATCTGAGATTCCCAGTGCTACTTCTCCTTTTGGCTCTTCAGGTACTACAGATTGAGACATCAACCACCTCTTAAGTACTTTGTCCTGTTGTTTTTTACAGGTAATGTACTGAACTTTCATACACTTTCTTGATATTAATTCTCAGTGTCATGGATTAGATTTTCTTCATTTCACTGTAATATATGACAACATTCTGGAATAGTCACTGAGAAAGATCAAAGTTGGGTTTGGCAAATGTAAGATAACTACTGTAACGTCAACTGTCAGTAAACACACTTCTGCTAGCAGATGAAAATAAGAATGTCTAAAGGTGCTATTTTCCAACATTGTGAATGAGAAGGAAACTGAGAAATAGCTATTATTAATCCATTTAGTGATGGATGCTACTGTTTTTCAGCAGTGTTAAATTATTTTATAAGGGGCCATAACAGTACATTGCTACTTACCTGGGCAGCCCTAGTCACTCTTCAGGGAAGAGAGACACAGTAATTGCCATATTTGTTAAGAATGAAATACTATCTAACACAATGTATCATTTACAAATGCAGCCAGCACCAGGTATTTCTCATAAACCTAAGGGAAATACTATGGTCTTAGAACAGAAAGAGTCTCCCTAGGTATTTTACAAGAGGTTACTGTTAGCTTTTATGCAGGTTTACCAATCTTTGGCCAAATTCTGAGAGGACAAATTAAATGTTTTACAGTGATTTTAACAGCAGTAAACATAATGTGCATTTCATTTTCATTAGAAATACTGTTGACATTTGTATATCATAGAATCATAGAATGATTTGGCTTGCAACTAGTTCCAGCCTCCCTGCTATGGGCAGGGACACCTTCCACTAGACCAAGTTGCTCAAAGCCTCGTCATAGAGCCACAGAATCATAGAATAGTTTGGCTTGGAAGAGACCTTTAAAGATCATTTAGTTCAACCTCCCCTGCAAGAAGCAGGGACATCTTCAACTAGATCAGGTTGCTCAGAGCCCTGTTCCACCAAACCTCAAATGTTTCCAGGGATGGGCAACCTGTTCCAGTGTTCCACCACCCTCACCGTGCAGAATGTCTTTAGATCTAATAAAAATCTACTATCTATTTGAGAACATGAGGATAATATTAACTTAAGACAGCTGATTTTTTAAAAATTATTTGCCCCAAGTTGCTGAACTAGCAACTCACTGATTTGTTTAAATCTATTATTAACATTTTTTTTTTTCCTATTACAATGAGATCCCTATAGCCTGCTCAACAAAGAAGTGGCAATGTAAAAAGTATGACAGGGAAAAAAAAAGTGGAAAATAGTTTTTAAAAGTATTTTGATCACCTGAGAGCAGGATTAGGACCAGAAACCAACATCCTAGGCCCTATGTCAGAGCCTAGACCATGAACTACACTCTTTCTGCAACAGCTGGTAATGATGTCAGAAAATTGTGAGTCATGCACTTACCCTCTTCTGATGCAATTCAATCATACTCCTTTGAGACTTAAGACCCCTATTGCTCTTTTCTTCTCTGGTTCCAATTTTAGAGATGAGCCACTGTCACTGGCAGTAATACTAGGCTTAGTCAGAGCTTATGCTTTGTTTGTAGAGAGCTCATTTTATTAGAGATGGAGGATTAAGAATTAGTACCAGAAAATAATAAATAAAAAAGAAAACAAACAAACAAACAAAAAACCCACAGAGGAGATTAGGCTGCAGAGTTTATTTTACCATTGACAAATTTAGAGTTATGTGCTAAGAGCTACTAGTACTGGATGGTGTTAAACAATTTGATTTGGCTTACAGCTCACACATTTTACGGAATTACCTTACTAGAGCATCCCATTGCAGTCCTTCTCTATTTATTTATTTCCCATCTGAACTGATATCTCTCTAGAGTACGCCACCTCCATTGGAGAAACTCTTTAACTAGTAACAAATCCAAGTGAGTTGTCAACAATATTGACTTATATTAAAGAGTTTTCCCCTTGCATTTCTTTCTATAAATTCATTCTTCATATTTGCAAAATTTCAGCTGTGGGGAATAGTCAATCAGTACTACTGTGATATTGTCTATGCCATACCCCTGCCAAGATGAGACTGGTCTCAATAATGCAGTTTTCATTACATTGTCCAGTCCATTTTTTTTAAAACAAATAATATCCTAATCCATAAATAAAATTTCCTGTATAACACATTCACGCGTTTCCTACCTTGAAGGATTGTGAAACTTGTGAATGTAAGACTGAAGTCCTGAGGGAATTGGTACTCCTAGGGAGGAAAGTTGCTATGTAACAGTGCTTGTGGAGAGAGAAGTGATAAGAAAATATTTTTCTGATGAGTGTCTATGAATATTCTTTTGATCTCTGATAAGTTAATTCCCTGTGAACATTCAAAAAATCCTGTTGACCCTCAGAGCTCAAGAGAGCTTTTCTGTGCTGTTTTCACTCAATGTCTGCAATTTATGAATATTTATGCATGGGTTTGAAATGCATATGTGCAGCTTGAGAAATTATTGTTTTTAACTATCTTTTAAGTTAAGTAGCCAAGAAGAGGAGCCTGTTTTTATATATTATCCCCAAATTTCTGCATAGTTTCTAAAGCAAAATGACATAATTTCTAATCTTGTCAGTTAGACAGACCTTGCTCCAAACTGTAGAAACATAAGACATTTTTCTCTCATTGATGACAGATAAACTTTTATTTCAACAGTATTTTGCACACCGCTGTTGTTTCAGGAGCTTAATCTCATTAATCTTATTTCAATATTGTTCTTTTAGCTTTTTTTCTCTTAAAAACAATCTCTGCAGTTTATCTTGAAAGCTCTAGTCATAGCCAAATGATCTGTGTCTTCTACCCAGTGAGGCTTATCTTTCAGTGTAGGAAATTGTTTTGGGAGTTTACCTTTTGGGATATTCTTCAGACTTTTTCTTTTTTTTGGTATGGAAAGGAGAGAAAAGATATTAACAGACAAAATTATCCAGCTACAGAAACTTACACAATTGCAAATTTTGTTGTGAATTTAACCTACGGTACAGCTGATTGCACAGCTGCTACATGTTTATACTAATGTGGGTTCCAGTTTTGCTTCAAACACAAGCCCCAGTCAGTCCTATTCTTATATGTCAGCTGACATTCGGATTCTACTCCTGAGTGAGCCAACTGCCTTCCCTGGCAGAAAATTAAGGGACTGCATTAAAGTCTTTTCCCTGCAGACTGTATGATGACCAGAACCATACTAGTTAAAGCCAGTTCATAGTGCTCCTTTCATGTCTTCCCATGCCCTCAAGCCTGAACCACATTGTTGATGCTGCCTTGACCTTGGCTTTTTACTGTAGACGTTCACACAAGGTAGGCCACAAGGCAGCCCTCTCATTTCTAGGTAAGTTTTCTGTGCGTCTCTTACGTAAGGAAGCTCTTTTGTATCATAGAGAAAAATGAAGTCCTCATCCATACTTTGAATGTGTTCACAGCTGATAGCACAGTGTCTGTTGTGAATTCTGTATCAGGAAAAGGAGGCAGTCTCCTAGGATCTCCTGTACCTCAGCCAAAAGGGGAGCCACACAGATTTTTTTTTTTACTTTTTGGGGAGGTTTTTTTTTTGTTTATTTTGTAATGAAACTCAAGAATTATTATTCCCTGTGGTGTTCAATTCACCCTGTGGTGAATTGTACAAAATACATGGCAGGGAAGCTACAGCTAGGACATCTCACAGCTCAGGTAGCTTTAACTAAGCTTCAGAACAAGTACCACTTGAAGCCTCAGTGAATGGGAATCCCAGAATTCAAAGAATGAAAAGAAGACCCTTGCATGCATAGAAGTATATACTCTGGCTAGCAGAAATGTTGTGTGAGGTATTGACTGGTTTGTAGGACCCAGCCTCTAGAACATAGAAACCATTAAGATATGTTGTTCCCAGGCATCCATAAGTCCTCAGCATAACCACATCTTCATCATTCACAAGATATCATGGGAAGCTTCTTCTTGTTTAAGTGAAGGAAACTACTCAGATTAATAAGACTGTGCATATCCCAAATAAATTACGTTGATTTTTGGGGGGTTTGTTTTTGTTTTTTTTTTTTTCAACCTATCGGTAATTTGTTGTTTTGTGATTCGGGGTAAATCTCTTAATGTATTTTTGCCTCAGTTTATCAAGCTGTAAAACCCATACTGTGGCATTATGTTCCTATGACATTGGCCATTGAATTAAATATTTTTGATTACTGAATTATGTATTATTGCATTAAAGAATATTTTTTATTTAAATAATCTCTGTAACTTATGTCAAGATCCTCAAGATCCTTTTGTATTGAAATAATATCAAAGATTCATTATTTTATTGTTTCTGAATATTCTTACATTTTCTGAATATACAGCATCTGTGATATATGATGACTGCTGAATAGGCTTCTACTTCTCACAGAAAGCTCAGAAAATGTGTAAATCATATTTTGAGTTAAACTGCTTGTACTTCCAGTCAGTACAAGAACCTATTTTTGGCTTGCTAAGGCCAGTGGAAGACTAAAGGAATATCTTTCTCTAAATTTTAGTTTCAAGGGTTTTAAAAAACTTTTCATAAATTTTAGTGTTGAGAGTTTACTCCAAAATGAATTTTATCCTTGAGTTTTGCTTCTACAGAGCTTTTTTTTGGGGGTCTCTTCCCGCCAAAGAGCCCATAACAGAGTGCAAGTGATTCTAAGCATGGAGCTGAAAAAGCTAGTGTCCTGTTTTGACTTTGTAGCTCTATTATATCTGCCTAAACCTACCCAGAACAGGACTAAACTTTTATATAAATCTTTGACAAGTTAACATGATTTCTCTAAAATGGAACACCATTTATTATCTATCAATATGCTAAATAAAAGGTTTTAACTCAGAAACTCATATTATTATTTGTCACCTATAGAGCAGAACAGATTAAAATTTCATAAATTATTTGTTTTGGAATATTCTTTTTCTCTGATGCATTTCACCTTAATCCATTCATATCTGTAGTTATGTAAAAGAGTTGAATACAAGTACTCTATAGATCATAGAATCATAGAAGAGTTTGGGTTGGAAGGGACGTTTAAAGGTCATCTAGTCCAAACCCCCTGCAAGAAGCACGGACATCTTCAACTAGATCAGGTTGCTCAGAGCCCCTTCAACCTAGCCTTGAATGTTTCCAGGGATGAGGCACCTACAACCTCTCTGGGAAATATCTTCCAGTGTTCCACCACCCTCACAGTAAATAATGTCTTCCTTATATCTAATATAAATCTACATCCTTCTATTTTAAAACCATTACCTCTTGTCCTGTTGCCACAGGTGTTGCTAAAATGTTTCTCCCCATCTTCCTTAGAAGCCCCTTTTAAGTATTGAAAGGCCACAATAAGGTCTCCCTGGAGCCTCCTCTTCTCCAGCCTGAACAGCTCCAGCTCTCTCAGCCTGTCCTCATAGGAGAGGTGCTCCAGCCCTCTGATCATCTTCGTGGCCCTCCTCTGGACGTTCTCCAACACGTCCTTCTTATGTTGGGGGCTCCAGAACTGGACACAGTACTCCAGGTGGGGTCTCACGAGAGCAGAATAGAGGGGCAGAATCCCCTTCCTTGACTTTCTGGTGACGCTTCTTTTGATGCAGCTCAAGATACACGTTGAGCTTCTCAACCACTAGTATCCCCAAGTCCTTCTCCTCATGGCTGCTCTCAATCCATTCTCCACCCAGCCTGTACTGCACTTGGGATTGCCCCAACCCACATGCAGGACCTTGCACTTGCCCTGGTTGAACTTCATGAGGTTCTCACAGGCCCACCTCTCCAGCCTGTCGAGGTCCCTCTGGATGGCATCCCTTCCATCCAGCAGGTCGACCACACCACACAGCTTGATGTAATCCATGAACTTGCTGAAGGTGCACTCCATCCCACTGTCCTTGTCACCAGCAAAGATGTTAAACAGGACTAGTCCCAGTAGCGACCCCTGAGGAACACTACTTGTCACCGGTTTCGACTGAACATTGAACTGTTGACCACAACTCTTTGAGTATGGCCATCCAGACAATTTCTTATTCACTGAGTGGTGCACCCGTCAAATCCATGTCTCTCAAGTTTAGAGAAAAGGATGTCACATGGGACAGCATCAAATGCTTTGCACAAGTCCAGGTAGATGACATCAGTTGCTCTTTCCTTATCCGGCAACACTGTAATGCCATCGTAGAAAGCCACCAAATTTTATGAGCGTGGATGCCTCACTGTTATATGATCCTGGACACAACACTTCTACCATGAATCTTCCTCTTTGGGAAATCTTTTTCTGCTTTGAATAAACTCACTTGAAAACAATTTTTGTTTTTTTTTTTTTTGCATTAGTAATTAATTTCTATGACAATATCGCCTATGGCAAGAAAATGTCTACTGTGACTGAAGATACAAAGGTAGTATCTTACCTGCTATAAAATTTCTATTCATATAATTCATTACTATCTTGTGGTCAATGCAAATAGAAATGCAAGAATCCAAAAATCATATATAAACCTTACTTTATGCTTCAAATAGCTGAAAGAACAATGTAATGAGATAATATTAACAAAGCTAGAGCTTTTTGTGTATCATCAAAGATGGTCTATGAATCACAGTTTCTTGATGTGAAGTGGGGTTTGGTGGTTTTTTTTTTTTTTGCATTACAAGTACAAATACTTATTTGCAAATAATACAGCATCTTCAGTTGTCCTTGACAGCAACACACATTACATTTAGAGGATCAAGCCTCATGTCTCTCAGAGGATTCTGTCAGTATTTCATGTAGCTGAGGAGATATTCAGAATTAGCCTTGCACTGTGCATTTTTCCCTGTCCTTCATATATTGAAGTACTAGCACCGAGTAGCCCAGTAGGTGGAGATTTTCTCCTCCTCTGGATCTTTTTTTCTTGTCAATGTTTTTACTTAACATGTGGTCTTTTTGAGTGACCATAAAAGTATACCTCATCTAATATATAAAAATTCAACTAGCTGATAGAAAAGTGATTCTTAAAATAAGTGTTCACAAAAACATTGTGTACTAACTCTAACACTCTTCAGTTAGGGACTAAGATTGATGAGAAATAAATTATGATCTTCTTAGAAAAAACAGTGTTATTGAGAAAAGCACATTGTAGTTGGAATTTGTTATTATATTACAGATAATACTTTGCTTTTATTTTAGGTTGAAATATTGGCAATATAAAGTTAAAGTATTGAGAATTATTTATTTTTTAAAAGCACTAATAATGCTATGAAAAAAATTGAAAATTAGTTTCTTGCTTCAATCTCAATTGAAAGGTTTCTGGAAAAGGAGGGAAACCAAACTGAAAAACAAGTTCAACATAATTTTCATTTAAATTACCTAAGTAACCTGGTCTCACCTCAAGCTTACTTTGAGCAGAAGGTGGGACTACATAATCTCCCAAGGTCATTTCAACATGGGTTGTCCTACAATCCTATTACTTAGATATGATTTTCCACATACTTTAAATGAAGTTAAGACAGATGCTTTTATCTGCTGGACCACTTCTGAATTATGATTAAATTTCCATAAATGCCCTATAAGGCTGTCATCAGACATGTTATTTAGGATTAATTGTGTATCAAATTACTGATCTCACACCTCTTTCCAGCATCTTTGCTAGGCCTAATAAAAATATTAATGGATAGCTATGTTCTACGGGTTTGGGAAAAACTAAGACGTGAAACTCGCAGTAATCCTAATGAGGAAAAGGATTTATTCCCTTCTACTTGGTACTGATTAAATTGCTTTTGGAATATGGCCTCCTGTTTTGGATGCTCAGTAGACCTTTGGAATCTTTGCGTGAAGTTAAAGTGAAAATACGTCAAAACAATAAACTCTCTGAAAAATCCTCCTCTCTCTAACACCACATATATTTATGAGCAGCCTCTATACCGATCGATAAAGTGGGTTAATATTGTTCCTGACCCAGAGAGCCCAATTAGTCTAAGCACTGTCGATGCCCAAGCACCTCCTGAGAGGGTGCTAGATAGTCCAGACCCAAAATGTCCTGAGAATAGTGCTAACAAGTTAATAATATGGATGCTTATTTGGCAGTATTTGGGGTTGCAATCTGTCCATATTTAGTTTACAAGTACAGATAAAGTGAGTTCCAAACATTTGAACAATTAGGCGTTAATATCCTCGTACTCAGATCAAACATATATCATGAAGACTATCATAAATTTTCTTTGTGATAGATAAATTTCAAAATCATAATAATAAATTTCTAAAAACAATTTAAAAGAAAAAGCTAGAGACACAAAGATTAATTATTATGGCAACAATAGGCACTTAAAAACAACTCTATAAGAGCTGTGAAACAGTAGTGACGTCAAAATAGGAAACTAGATTTATTAAATACTTCACTAACAAGAAAGTAAATTAAGATAGTGAGTCAGAAGGTATGTATGTAACAATTGTTAAAATTTTATTAAAGTCTATAAATACAACACAGCTGGCAGAAAGAAAAAAGAACATCATTCAAGCAATCATACAGGAAACACGAGATGGAACAGCTGGATGAAGCTGAGATTTTTTAATGTCTGTGATCAGTTACCTCCATTCTTAATCAAAACATTTGAGTTTAAATCCAAATGTCACCAAAGCTCAGCTGTGAAAAGCTTTTCATTGAAATTCTGTTACAATGTATCTGCCAGAGAACTAGGTGTGTCAGCTTCAGAAACAGCTGTTAGTAAAAGTGTTTATTTTGTGAGATTGAGATCAAGTGCTAGGGACTTCAAGGCAACTGATTATCACTACGACTGTGCGTGTTAAAGCTGTGTCTCTTAGTATCAACTCACAGGTTTTACTTCTTAAGACAAAAGAAGGAACTTCTCAGCAGCTTTAAGGCAAAAAAAAATCTAGAATTTGGAGAATTTTAGAATTTTGAAGAAATTTCCACTAGTTTAAGCAGTGGATTAAGGGATGGGTCATGGCTGAGTGCTTCCTGATGTCCTTATTCCAAATGAGTATAGGGTGGAAAGAGGGACATGAGATCTCCATCAAGGCTATAAAAGGAAAAAAACAAACCAGCACTTTTGCATTTGGGAAATATTTTAGCAAAGTATTTTAACGTCTGCTTATTTTCCTGCCACTTTCTTTACATGTTTGCATGAATGCCATGACCTTCTCACACGTTCCAAACCCTCTGACTTCTTCAGTTGTTACTGTATCTTGATTATCACTTTTAAAACTCAATGGGTGTTGTCTCTGTAGGAAAAGTTTTGTTTTTGTTAGATTAATTTCCTAGCAACTCATTCCTTCTTTTTTTTTTTTCAGTCTTATTATGTTTGATTGACTAAGATTCCTTTTCCTTGATTGCTGCTGGAATAAATAAAAAAAAAAGTCAGGCAAACTCATCTAACAGAGAAACATTGTTTGGCAGCAAATACTCCAGGTATATGTTAAAGTCTTGACATTAAACCACATTGCTTGATTTAAAGATTCCTTTAACAAACTGAATAAAAGTAGTAAGGTACTGAGACTAAGATCAGATCTTCACATATCTTATGTCTAAGTAGTCTAAATTATGCTGAACAGCTGGGTACAAATAAAAAAATAAAATAAAGAATTAATAAATACTGGAATATGGAAAACAAGGTTTATTTCAATAACCAGTTTAAACCCTTGAGCAGCAATAAGTAAAAAGCTGTTATTTAATTATGTCATATGAGAAAACTTTTTTTGGGGGTCATTTTAATTGTTACTCTCAAAGCATAAATGTTACTTTATCTGGAAAAATAATATGTACTGTATTATAACAAATGTACTATACAAAGCAAAAATATTTGAATTGAGTACTGGAATTCCAAAATACTATTTCAGTTCAGTTTTATTTTTTTTTTTTATGATAAGGAGTGACACTCCTTTGAATCTAGAAATAGATTAAGAGTGGTATAAATGGAATTTTTGGCTCAGTACAGGTAATTTTCAAGCCACTGGATTTAGTCCATATTTACTACCAACTACCTCTAAGAAGAAACCAAATTTTATGTGGTAGCTGCATAGGAACTATTGAAATGTTGAAATATATGAATTTCATATTGATTTTTAGGCTTAACTCATATTCATTTGAGACTTTCTAACACAGGAAAATATTTTAGCTTTAGCATCTTATCTTCATGCTAAGAATGCTTGTTACCACTTTTCTTCAGCTTTAAACATCTTGTCATTCTTAAGTCAACAAGTTTCTTGATATTTTTCAAAAGAGAGATTCTGAAAGGGAAAATAAATAGCAGAATTCAGTATCTGAAATAAAAGATAAATTGTGCATGTGGGATGAGCCATTTGGCAAAATTTAATGGAAATAAGTGGAAATATGTCTGATAGCACAAATTATGGAAATGAATTTGAATCTGTGCTAGCCTCTTGTTCCAAAAGTCCAAGAAACATTTTGTCTGCCTAAGTGATCTGGGAATTTTGGAAGAGCAATCTCTTTCTGAATATTTTAATCTGATCTGCTTTCAGTCTCTTAGAAATTGGTAGTAAAGAATATGGGAATTAACTTTTTATGTGATTAAGTTTGTTTAGTTCTTTAAATTATTAAGAATAAATAAATAAATTGTGACAAAAGTACATATCATGGAGATTCATTTGAACAAGCAATTAAGGCTATCAGATTCTTCTTGTTAGTTAATTTGATCTATTTTTCCATAGTTTGCCTCCTCCATTCTTACTTGATGTCTACATGAAATTATAACCTGAGAAAATATAGTGAAATATTTGAGAGAACTGGTTTTGAAGAAACTGTAAATTTCCCTTATAATAAGTGACAAAAACAAAACAACAAAACAAGACAAAAATGGTTGTGGTTGAATTCAGAAGAAATCCATGAGGGCTGGATTTGCAGCATGCTCCTTTTCCTTTTCCCTCTTCCTCTCAAAGGTCAAGAGTGGGCAGAATGTTCCTAGCAGTGGGGCAGGAGATGGCAGCCAGCGCCCGCCTGGGCTTTGTTCCATGTCACAGAATCACAGAAAGGTTGAGGTTGGAAGGTAACTCTGGAGCTCATCTGGTCCAACCCCTCGGTGCAAGCATGGCCACCTGGAGTCTGTTATCCAGGACTGTGTCCAGACAGCTTTTGAATATCTCTAAAAAGGAAGACTCTGCCACCTCTCTGAGCAGCCTATGCCAGTACTTGTTCACCTTTACAGTAAAAAAAGTGTTTCCTAATGCTCAGACAGAGCCTTCTGTCTTTCAGTTTCTGTCTACCATTGCTTGTCTTGTCACTGGGCACCACTGAAGAGGCTGGCTCTATTTCCTTTACAGTCTCCCTTCAACTATTTATATATACTGATGAGAACCCCCTGAACCTTCTCCTCTTCAGGGCAAACAATCCCAGCTGTGTCATCCTTTCCTCATAGAAGAGATGCTCCAGTCCCTTAATCAGATCTGTGGCCCTTTGTTGGACTCTCCAGTATGTCCACATCTCTCTTGTACCGGGGAGCCCAGAACTGGACTGGAGAGCTTTGTCTACCATGACCTCCTCTTGTGGGAACGTAGTCACGGACCCCCACTGCATGCTAAGCGCAAATCATTTATTGTTACAGCTTATGTGCATATATACCCTCTGATCGCCCATCCACCACCAGGTGTCCTTTATATCGTTTTCCTTCTCTCAGGAAGTCCCTTGTTTCTCAATCCCATGGCCTCTTGTTTCTCATTCCCATGGCTTCTTCTTTCTCATTCTCATGGCTTCTGATACTCGTTGTCCCTGACATCCTCTCAGCTGCTGTTCTCAGCTTCTATGAAGGATGCTATCTCCAAGTGTATTACAAGTGCAGTCCCTCTTCTGTCTGCCTTTTGTTCTGGTGATGGCTTCTTTCACTGTACTGCCCTGAAAAGGAAAGGAAAGTAGTGAGTGAGCATCAAAAAAGAAGAAAATAAGATGTAAGGGAAAGATATTCAAGGTACAGGGAAAGCAAGTTCCCTCAGTGTAGACACCCAGACCTAAACTTGTTTGACCTTCGAATAGCAATGAGCTGTAACCGATAAAAATTCACAGCAGAGTCCATTACATAAATTTCCTTTTCTAAAATGGGGGTGGGGAGGGCTCTAGACCTCTGCAGACAGTTCGAGAAAAAAAATCAGGAAAATATTTTCATAATGGAGACAATCTCCCAGCCGTTATCTAAAAGACAGATCCGTTTTAGTTGATCTGTTAGAACAACATTCTGAGCATTGAAAATGCCATCAGTTAAAGTTGAGCAAAATTAAAAGAAAATGACACCAGGCCACACGATGTTAAAAACAGGCCTATTTTGACAGGCATCATTAGCATCGTAGATTGTAATGTTACGAACCTTGGTGTTTTGTGGATACTGTTCAGCATCTCTTTCCTTTAATGAACATTTTTCTGATAACTGAGATAATTGTTGGGTTACAGTGTCAGGAAAATCACAGCTAGAAAAGAGACAATTGCAGATAATTTAGCCATGTCTGTGCACTGAAATAGTATCACGTACAGTGAAACCTTTCTGGAAGATATTTGTCTAACCTCTTTTTCATAACCTTTTATGAAGGTATAACCTTTCTCATTAATATCTGGAACAGTCTAAAGAGCCTTATATTTTCTAATATGTCTTCTGAATTTTTCTTATAAGGGAAATAAAAAGGATAGTTTTCTTCTAGTTCAGGCCCTAAGAACATGGAAAAAATCTTTAACATTTCTGTATCTGTATATTAGTCAGTTAGTGGAAAACTATTGTCCTGTCCCTGCTCTTTAATTTTTGCATATTTAAACTTACTTATGTATTTAACTGTATATTTAACAAGTCCAGTTCTTTCAGTTTCTTTTCTTAGCTATTTTTTGTTGTCCGTGATTGGACATTACCTAGCTTGTCCAAAATCTTGAAATGCAAGGCTGAAATTTAGATGCAGTATTTCTTTTGAGGCTTCATTAGCAATGTATCAGATGACATAACTGCCTTTTGTTTCTTTTATATGAGATTTGTAATTTTTTTTTCCAGTAGGATGATGGTACTGTCAAATAAAACTTGTGATTTATTAACCATTTATTGTGGTAATATTTTGTAATTATATTCAGCTCTCCATCATCAAAGTCATTACTGAAAATAATGAGTTATTCTGACTCTTTGGAGATCCCACTTTAATTACATGTCCATTTAGATAGCAAACCAATGAGTGTGATATATTCAAGCAGTTGTGTATTTAATTTATGGTGGTTTGAGTCAGACCATAGATTTTAGAATTATTATGAGAAATATCCTTTAAACTAGCCCTTCCTGAAGTCAAAGTATGTCAATCACATCTGGTATTTACCTGCTTGCCGTTGGGTTAGTTAACTGATCGAAAGAAGCAAACGAGGTATTTTATGTGATTCCTTCAGAAACATATGGTGGCTACTTTTATCACTATATGCCACAGACATTTATAATTGTCTGATTGATTATATTGTAAGTATAACAATTTATTTAAGTGTTTCCTCCTTTTCTGCTTGTGCTCAGAAAAGAAAATCTACCATTGTTGATCTATACATCTGTGGCCAAATTTGAAGACAGGAGAGGCTGTGGGAAAATATATTTTCACTTACATTTCAGGCAATATGTGTTCCTCAAAAGGAAAAGTTGAAACCTCAGTATCTCATAGTATGTTGATTACTTCATCATTAAAATTGTCTGAAGAAGATCAATGTCAACACCTCAAAAAGGAAATTTTAAAAGATAGACCTAGATATCAGATTAAATGAGTGACATTTGATGATAATCAAGAGACTGCTTTCATTTCTTTTATTTCCAGTGTAAAGGACAGGTTGAAATTCAAACTAAAAGGAAGGAAAAAAACATTTAAAATATAACTTTCCTCCTCAATTTTTTAATAGCTTTATTAAATCTCAGTGAAGGATATCCTCAGGGCCATTTTTAGGACCTGGTAGGCTGACCTTTTTTAACAGCTTTAGGGAACCTTTTCACATAATTGCAAATAAATGTATTTCAATGAAAATATTGCCAGTTAGATTTTTCTTTTTTTCTTGACTTACTCTCAACACGTATAAAATACATTTAATGAATGAATATCAATTTAATATGAGATTTTAAAATTACAGATTAACAGAACAGTGAAATCACAAATTCAATATTTTATTTCGATTTAGCATGTATCCAAGATATGTTGTAAGAATAGCAAAGAAAAAGCTAACCAAAACATTTCAGAAGTCAAATGTAGAAAAAAAATGGGAAAGTTAGAAGTGGAAAAAAATACTCTGGAAAAACTGTATGTATATATGCATACCTTTTTTTTCCCTCCTTGTACAACTGTATTTTCCAAGTCCTTAGACTTTTCTTCACATATAGTTTTAAAAAGTCTACCATTTGCTGATACTCGATGTTTTGCGGTATGATTTTAGGTGAAGACAAGAATAAAAGAATAGTAGAAATAAGTTATAGGACAAATGTATATTGCAGACATGGCTCTTCCTTTCAAATACCCTATTTTTGTAATTTTGATTGTTTTCTGTAGGTTAACTAGAAAGTCTTTTAAACTCATATAATTTGCCTGAGTGCTTATACATGTGACAGTAGAATAGTTGAAGACTAATACTACTCTGTAGCAACAGATCATGTTGAAGTGCAGCTGTACCAGTTCATAACTGTATTCTCTCAAAGTTTCTTTAAGGTGACATCATGCTAATTGGTTTCTTGGCTATATTTTTCTCTTCTTATTTCTGGTTTGGTTTGGTTTGGTTTTTCTCCTATAACTATTACCTCATATAAAAAAAATGTTAAGTGAAACACCAGAAGAAAAAAGGGGAATAACTGTTAGTGAAATAGATGAAGCAGAAAGGTGTTGTTAGTCTGAATGATGTCTGCTTTTCTAAAGTGTATACTTAATTGCTTGGAATTTGTTTTGAGTTTTAAACTGTAGGCAGTTTCTGGATTTACTAGAATAAAAAAAAAAATTTTTATTCAAACTGCTCAGAAAAGTCGATGTTTCAGTAATTCTTCTTAGTCACCGGTCTCTATAGTCCACAGCAGTAGAAAGAAAATAAGAAAAAACATGCCTTTTCCTCTCTGCTTCCTACCCAGTCAGAAAGACACAGCAAGAAATTTAAGCTCCCATAAAATTGCTGAACTGTAATTTTAAAGTGTTAAATAAATAAAACATAATATATTTTTGAGAATATTATTTAAAATTAACATCATTTTCTCAAGGTATCTTTTAAAAAAAAATGAACAATATGTAATATGATAATTATTCACCATAGTTTGCAAAGCATATACCTCCAGAATTGCTACAACACGAATCTCAAAAATTAGAGGCTGATATCCCAGCTGGTTCAAGTCAGATAACTCAATCGACTTTGTTGACTTAAGTGAGTCCTAGTGAATATGCTCCTCTTTAACATCATTTTTGGCCTTCAGTGCAGTTTGAAATTGAACTAATTCAGAAAGATATTCTGAATAGGGGAAATTCATATATCCCCAACTTAAAAAAAAAAAAAAACAAACCCAAAACAAAAACCTAAAACCAGCTGCCAGCTGCTCCTTCAGTGTGTGAGCATTGACTTTTTCTTGGAGCCCATGATATAGTGGTCCTATGACAAAATCTGAAACTGAAGTGTGTTCTATATATAAACAGATGCTAGGGTGGGATGTGAGACATGGGATATCAAGTCATATTGGCTAAGATGTTTCTTTAGAAGAGGAAGAAGAGTTTTCAACCTAAAATTGTTTAGGATAAGATAAGCATGAAAAGTTAGAGCTGCATTCTGACTGGCAACATGGCAATCTCTCACAAAAAAAAAAAAAACTTAAAAATTAGATAAATTCTGCAACAGAAGCCACACTATTCCTCCAGATTTATGCAGTTTTCTGATTGGGATAACAGAAGTCAGATTTGGTCTGAATTATTTATTTCCACATGTATATTTTTTCTTGGTATAACTTTCTTAAATAAATAAATTCAGGTTAGCTTTTTAAAATGGTCATATTTAGAACATCTCAGGTGCTAAATGATATTTACATTATTTTCTAGTATATTATTGGGTCAGGCAACAGCAACTGCAGGCGTAAGAGCTATGTAATTCATCACCCAGTAAAGGTCTGACAGTTAACACATCCATGTTATTACAGTTAATCAGCCCAATGGAGGATCAGATCTATAAAGTTCATCTGGCTGTTTTCCAAAATCTGTTTTACCTAGGGTAGTACAACAGAATAAACACAAGCAGATTATACGTCTATTATTCTCTGAGCAGGAACATATTACAGCCTTTTGACCATTCAGTGTATTGCTTAATAGCAATAAGAGCTTAATAGCAACACATTATTTTTTTAACTCGTTAATGTTTGTTGCGGTGCTCAAACATGATAAATACATTGCAAGGTTAACACTTTCTTTAAGGAATTGTATGGACGATGTATACAATGTACAGGCATTTAAATTCTATCAAAACTAAAACTGTCCTTCATGTGTTGGGTTGGAAAATAAGTTTCTGAAATATTGCTAGAATCAGGAGAAGTTCTTATTTCAGTCAACTTTTCAAGAACCAAAACAACTCGGAGAAAGATTGATATCAGAAGAGTTACACAGGGGAGAAATTTGGCAGTTCTCTCCCTTTTTACTCCTTAGGCTCTAATTTCTTAATTCCTTCTTTGCCTCAGTCTTTAAAAGTCAGACCAGTTATCCCCAGGGTGTTCGGCCCCTGGACTGCAAGACAGGGAAGAAGGGCTGGATGAAACTCCCACAATGCAGGAGGAAGCAGTTATCAACCTGCTACGATACCTCGACACACACAGGTCTATGGGGCCGGATGGGATTCACCCGAGGGTGCTGTGGGAGCTGGCAAAGGAGCTTTACAAGCCACTCTCCATCATTCATCAGCAGTCCTGTTTAACAGGAGAGATCCCAGATGACTGAAGGCTTGCCAATGTGACGCCCATCTACAAGAAGGGACAGAAGGGGGATCCAGGTAACTACAGGCCTGTCAGCCTGACCTCAGTGCTGGGGAAGGTTATGGACCAGTTCATCTTGAGTGCTCTCATCTGGCACATGCAGAACAACCAGGGGATCAGGCCCAGCCAGCATGGGTTGATGAAGGGCAGATCCTGCTTGACCAAACTCATCTCCTTCTGTGACCAGATGACCCACTTAGGGAAGGCTGTGGGTGTTATCTACCTGGACTTCAGCAAAGCCTTTGACACTGTTTCCCACAGCATTCTCCTAGAGAAGCTGGCAGCTCATGGTTTGGAGAGGTGTACCCTGTGATGGGTTAAAAACTGGCTGGATGGCTGAGCCCATAGAGTTGTGGTGACTGGAGTTAAATCCAGTTGGCGGCTGGTCACAAGCGGTGTTCCCCAGGGCTCAGTACTGGGCCAGTTCTGTTGAATATATTTATCAACAATCTGGATGAGGGGATTGAGTGCTCCCTCAATAAGTTTGCAGATGACAACAAACTGGGCGGGAGTGTTGATCTGCTCGAGGGTAGGAAGGATCTGCAGAGGGATCTAGACCAGGTGAACTGACGGGCTGAGGTGAACTGTATGAGGCTCAACAAGTGCTGGGTCCTGCACATGTGTCACAACAACCCCATGCAACACTACACGCTTGGGGAAGAGTGTCTGGAAAGCTGCTCAGCAGAAAGGGACCTGGGGTGCTGGTTGACAGCCACCTGAACTTGAACCAGCAGTGTGCCAGGTGACCAAGAAGGCCAACAGCATTCTGGCTTGCATCAGGAACAGTGTGGTCAGCAGGAGTAGGGAAGGGATCGTGCCCCTGTACTCGGCACTGGTGAGGCTGCACCTCGAGTACTGTGTGCAGTTTTGGGCCCCTCAGTACAAGAAGGATGTTGAGTTGCGGGAGCGTGTCCAGAGAAAGGCAGTGAAGCTGGTGAGGGGTCTGGAGAACAAGTCTTATGGGGAGTGGCTGAGGGAACTGGGATTGTTTACTCTGGAGAAGAGGAGGCTGAGGGGAGACCTCATCGCTCTCTACATCTACCAGAAAGGAGGTTGTAGGGAGGCAGGTGTTGGTCTGTTCTCCCAAATAACTTGTGATGGACAAGACCAAATGGCCTCAAGTTTCAGCAGGGGAGGTTTAGATTGCATATTAGGAAACACTTCTTTACTGAAAGAGTGGTCAGGCATTGGAACAGGCTGCCAAAGGAAGTGGTGGAGTCACCATCCCTGGAGGTGTTCAAAGAACGTGTAGACATAGCACTTCAGGGCATGGTGATGTTAGGCTGATGGTTGGACTTGATGATCTTGGAAGTCTCTTCCAATCTTGACATTCTATGATTCCATGATTTCTTTAGACACCCTTGTTTAAGTGAGATGCTCAGTCACTCAGATAAGCAATACATATGTCTCATCTCTACCCTAGCAGGTATCTATACCTCTTGCTCCAATAAATAATGTCATAATGATGGAAAGCTACCATGAGAACAAGCTCTTAACGTAGGTGTTGATTTTGAGGGGTCTAGACAAGTGTCAGTGAGGCACTGAAAAGCAGAAACCTGTCTCTCTGGCCACTTCCTGAAGTACAGCATTTCAGGTCTTGGCCAACACAAAGTGTCAACTACACTCCAACATTCTTAAGTAAATACGTTGTAGATCTACAGTCCCTCCTTTTCAGCACTTCTCCTTGAGAGGAAATCTTTTTGTAGACACTCAGTTTCTAAAGGATAAGAAAAAAAAAAAAGCCATTTTGTGATTATAGTAATAGGTTTCCAGTGTGACCTCTGACTGATTACTCCACCTGCCATCACTGCTTTTCTAGATGGCAGGTCAGAGTGGCTGATGACATAGGGCTTGGAAACTTATTTTCATGTCACTGCTCTTGTTCTTAAAACAAAGATGAGTTCTGTTTTGGTAAAATATTTCAGTTAAAGCTTTTAAGTCTGGAAAGCCTTTATGCAAATGTTTAATTTTAAACATGTGAATAGTGCTATTAACTTTGATGTGACTATTCACATACCTAAAGCTAAGGACATGTTTAAGTGCTTCGCTAATAATAGTGAGGGAGGTGGAAAGAACACCCATGACCTCCATTTATGTTATTGCTTCATTATTTTTTTTATTTATAGGCTTCTTTATGGCATTCATCATCACAATATTGGAGCATGTAAAGAATATTAATGTTACCATTAGTTTGCCTTTGCTTGACAATTGTGCTTCAGAAAATAGGATTCTGTGGAACACTGGATAGCTTCTGTAGGCAATCATCAAGAATCACAAGTTCTTAATACGATTAGAAAAAATGCTAAACTTTCCCACAAATTCCTGAAACTCTTAAAATGATAGAGATTTGAACTTCAGTGTGCTCTGAGTTTTTCCACAATCTTAATTTTCCTTTTTTTTTTTTTTTTTTAAAGAAACACCCTCAAATCAAGGAAATTATTTCTGGAAAACAGAAGCCTTCTAATCTTTTCTATTTTATTAAGGTAAATCAAAAGAAGCTGTCATGCTTTTAAAAGGTTTGCTTAGAAGCTACTAATCACTGTGTAACTTCTTCCTTTGCTTTTCTGCAGATAGTATGTTATAGGTCCCACCCTCAGAACTCTCTCTAGTCTAGTAAGACTTATGCATCTAGTTCAGGGAATTCATATTGCCTAAAATGTTAGCAAGATAAGATAATGATCCTCCAGACAAAATGATAGCCATGCCACAATAGAATAAATTTTGAAATCTAGTCTTTTGTACTGCCTAGTTTTCTTCCATTTGTTCCTTTAGCTAACAGTGCAAATGCAAATTTTAATGGCTGACAGTTCTACAGGCTGATGAATGTGAGAACTAGAGGGCTGAATAAAAAGCAATGCCTATCTTCCCAGGTGGAACTGCTGATTCTCTTGGGTACTCTTCCTTAGTATCTCCCCAATTCATTACTGACAGAAGAGATTACTTAAATATGCTTTTATGACGGTTATGAACGACAACAAACAAAAATGAAATATGACATAATTAATCACTTAAGCAAGATGATTACAATTCCATCAAGCTAATTGGAAAGTAAGCTATATAGTTATCAAACTAATACTGTTTAGCAGAAATATTTGTGATAATTTTGATATTATGGTCTATATTTCTTTGTAAGGGTGAGAGTTAAGCTTTTGGTATTTTCTGCTGAGGAAAACATCCAGTTAGTAGGTAGGCTTCACAAAATGGATCCTATCCTTAGATTGTTTGTTGACCAGCTGGTGTAGAAAGATCTATGTTTCACCTTTGCTCTGATATACAGATCAACTTTGGTCAAAGAGCTGTGCCACCATCATGCTATAGTTTCAGCTATGTTGAGGAGCAGTTGGTAGTTAGGTCTGGTAATTGTGACCCCTGTCACCTTCTGTTAATGCTTTCTAAGCTGGAGCTGACTTATGGGCAGCCAGGCTGGACAGCACAGGCAGAATTGGTGTGATACACCTGCATGATATACCATGAGTATATGAAGCTCAGGTTTCCCAGTTCTCTCACTGTTAATTTTAGTTAGGTTTATAACATAACTATCTAAATTCAAGTTTGAGATTCCACTACTGGAGAGCATCTAAAAATTTTAATACCAAGACTCAGTCAACATTCATGGATTTAACACTAAATGTTTAGGAATCTTATTGTTAAGTAGTCACAAACTGATTTTACAGAAGCCTTAATTATTTTACTGACTACTGGCTGTATTAAATCATAAAGAGAATTTTTTTTTTAACTAGCATGTATCAGCTCGACCTAGAAGGAAATAGTCAAAACTTGTTCAATTCTATTGTATAATCTACTGTACATATTTTCATACCATTTTAATGTATTTTACCAACCTTGACTTTAAAGAGTTTTTGTTGTAATAATGTTAAAATGCATACAATTTCTGAACTGGTTGCTAAGAATAAGCAGTGGGTTTTTCCATTCTGGTCTACTTCTGAGGTCATGCAGCATAAGGTTTCCAGGGTAATTCTGATGTAAAACTCCAGCAAATAGAACAGTTGGGATGTTACCCTATTAAAAAGTGTCATGGTTTCATACAAAAGGTCAGTCTTATCACAGTGTGTGCAGTATGGCATGCTACAGCACATTAGGAGTTGGAATATATCAAGGGCTAATATTCTAATGCATTTCTTTTCCTTAATAGAAAGACAAGAAACTAGAAGCTTTACATAATCAGGGTTAAAGGTTTCTGTAAAAGCTTAAAATGATGCAAAAGTATTCTTTTTAAACATTTAAACCTGTAATTAGAGGTGTAGCCTGGATATACAACTGTGGCCTTGAATCCCAAAGATAAATTGGAACAAGTTTTTAGATCAGAGATTTTTAGGAAAGATTTTAATTTGTCTCAGCATGTTTTTACATGAGCAAAGGTCAGAAATAAAATTTAGAATTTGTACTAGTTCATCTTCTGGTCAACCCTCAGGTTGAATATTTGAGTCTTATACTTTGTTGTACATACATTCCCAATTTTAATCTCTCCCAGAGAGCAGACACATAACTGTCTTTCAGTAGGTCTTTTTATCATTTAATAGACATACAAGAATATGTACCCACTTAATTTTCAAAGCAATTTTAACAGTTCAGATACATTATACAAGCTGAAATATTTTGTCACGAGTTCTTTAATTCCCGGCACCTTCTGTTAATGTTATGGTGACCACTCAGGAAGAGATTCAGTAATACCAGAAAGTGCTGTCATGGAGCTCTGAGACCCTACAGACATTAGTTGATCATTTAACGTTCTTTAATTGCTAGTATTTACTACAGTAAGCTTATTTTCTCATTCTGACTGTACCATCCTCAGCTTTTGGTGTATGACATGGGATTTAAGAAAATGGCATATAATTAATCTCTTTTTTAACACTATTAGACTTTTTAAACAGGTGCTCTGCGGTGCTGAATCCTATGACAGCCAATATTATGTATAATCTCTCAAAATTCTTTTCAGAAATGGTGTACAATGAGTAATGAACAAGATATATATCATACTGGAAATATAAGTTCAGATAAATATCACTTAGTTTTCTTAAAAGTAAAATTCCTGCGGGAACAGAATCCTTAAGTAATGGCTTGCTCTGGAAAATCAGTTTAGTAAGTCATTGTAATGCATGTTCTATCTATTTCAGGAGGAAGATACTTCCGAAAACAATACCAATATTTTGCCCTTCTGGAACATTGTGCACAAAAATACCAGTTGCTGATGATGATTTTAGCTCCATAGATAGTACGTAATAGTATCTAATACATACTCAGAATTCAGAATAAGTAGATTACACAGTTCTTTATTTGCATACTTTGCAGACATAAAGTAGCTAAAATATTAGTTCACAGTTATTCTAAACTCCTAAAAGTCATCCCTTCTCTGATTAAACTCATTCAAGAGTTGAGTTCCACGCTGAAATGGGTCTTGGCCTTTTTTTCCTTTTTTTTAGTCACTGATTTCTAAGAGTGACTTTCAACCTATTCTTTTAAAATAATGAAGAGCTACTAATCTAATTTAGCCTATTTTGAAAGCTGTTGTTCTCTTTGTGTCCATGTGGACTACTGTAAAAGTGGAAAACTTGTTATAAATTGTAAGCTCTGAGTACACCATTAAAACTGGAAATAAAAAGAAGAAATATTAATCAAATACTAGTTAACTTTTGTACACTTTTACCATCGTTCTTTAAAAAAAAAAAATCTGAATCAATTTTAAGAATTATTTTGTCCCTGATGTATATTTAAAAAAAAATATTTAATCTCAATTTAAATGGCATTGAAATAAAAAGGCTGATAGATACTGGATTTCCATCTTTTATTCCAGTGGTGTAGTGTTCATCTCCTGCGGCTGTTCCTTTTTTTCTCTTTTCTTTGGAACAGTGATTTACTTTCTTATTTTCAAAAACAAAGAATTCATGCAACATTGGATTTTCAACAGCACCATGTACTAACATATATTTTAAATTTAAGCCCACAAATTTGTATCTAGTAACTACTGTTACGGCGTGTTTAAGAAGAGAAAAATTATATTTCTCTTCTTGAACGGTTTCCTTTCTGTAGGGAAAGATTTTGGCAATTGATGTGTAAGACCATATCTTCTCATCAGAATAAGTAATTTTAACTAGAATAAACTACTTTTTCTGGGCACACTAGTAATGATAGTCTAGGTGTATAACTACAGGATTTGAGACTGACAACAAAGTTTACAGATTCAGTACAGTCAATCAGTAAGACAATCTGTCAAGTACAAGTTTATGCTTTGTGTAAGAAAGCACAGTACTGATGGGGCATTATAGAAAGGTTACCTGTGAGATATCATGTAGACATCTTAATTTATGGTAGCACATCAATTAAAAAAGCAATGGGAAGTGACACATGCATAAGACTTGAATTCTAAAAGCACAACTGCATGTTGCCTACTACGGTGACCAAAGACTTGCGAAACGAGTCTAAAGCACGCTGCAGTCCTTGAACTGAATTAAGTTAATCAGTTTGGGAACACCATTTGCTGTAGGGAAAGATTGCTTGTGTTCAGAAGGACAAGACACTGTTGTCAGCGGTTAAGAATTTTGATATCTTTTGACAGAAAAATAAATGGCGATAGGGATATGAGCTTTTAATCTATAAAAGTGGAACATAAACAAATATATGCTATACTAAAGCTAGACAGTTTCAAAACAGGATTCTTCTATTCTCCCCCTTAACAATTAAGGTAATCAGAAAAACAACTTGGCAAGAACATAAGACTTCCTCTGTGACTAGGATTTTGGTATGGCCTACCTTAAAATAAGAATCAACATTTTTGTTTCTGTTTGGAGAGCAAACATGAGCATCACAATCACATGCATAAAATTTATAATTTCTCCTCAAGAGGCTGTTTCCAAGAACATGAAGTAGAACAGTTACGACATGAAAGATTATAAATGGGACTGAGAATTGCACTGGATCTGACCTATGTGTAAATACAGAAAAAGGGTGTCAAAATTCCACAGCAGTGCCAGCATCTGAAATATAGTCAGATGGCAATAAATGCCTCTCTATTTATTTCAACTTAAAAAAACTCACACAAACAAGCAAACCAAATGTACCATACTTGAATGTTCAACAGAATGGAAACAAACATTAGATTACTGAGACCCTGATCCATAACCTATAGTTTCTTGAGGATAAAGAAAGTTTGCCTGGCATTACTCTGATGTGGTAAAATTTCCTCTAATGGGAAGAGCTACAGACAATTAAAACCTACTTTTGAAGAGTTGTAGCCAATCTTTTCCGTCTTAAAATAATGAGTGCAGCTAGTTGTAGCCATTTCTTTTCACTGAATGCTTTGAGTTGGGTAGGTCTTGTGCTAGGCATTTTAAGTTGTGCATATAGAAAGACAACTAACTGTGTAAAAAATTTAGATTTTGGAAAGATTAAAAAGTAACATTTTTTTAAAAATCAACCAAATTAAGTTACATCAGGCCTGTAAGAACATAATCTTGATGTTTTCACTGAAATCAGGATAAAGGGTACAAGACCTCTGTTCAAATTATGTTGTCACTGTCTTTTAGAAGTACCAGCAATAGTAACTACACTGAACTACTTAACCAAGGGAAAGTAACCAGTCTTTATTTTTTTCTGTCTGGATATATGACTCAGACTTAATGAAATATTACATGGAAAAATGAGTCAGAGGTAGTTCAGAACTGAAAACTTATCAGATATCATTGATGTAGCAATAATTTAATTTCCTCTTCTAAGACACAATACAAAATAAAAAGACACCTACTGGCATGTGTATCAAAGTTTTCTTTTAGTGCTGATTCCCTATAGGAAAACAGAAAGATGACAGACATGTTGTAAAATCCTTGGGAACATTGCTAACTGTGTAGCAGTAACCAATAAATAATATTTTATCGCTGCTGGGGAACTGGCATTTGCCAACTGCTGCTTTTGAACTGATTGCTCTGATAACAGGTTGCTAAACTGAATTCAAAGGTTCAGACGCAGCACCAGCTGTGTTCAGAGGTAGTGACAGTAAGGAAAAAAAAATGTTGGAAAGCCTATCTTATCATTCAGCAAAATGTTATTTTTTTTTTTTCTGCCTTTGGTTGGGAAAATGTGGACATTATTGCTATTTTTCAAATATTTCCTGTCTTCTAACTCTATGGAGACTTTGGGGTTTTTCAGTGCTTTGGTAGTTATTAGACAACTTGTGAAGTGACAAATAAGGACTGACATGATATTTTTATCACCAAGCATGAAACTGGAGAAATATAGACAGAAAATCAGAGTAGAGGCCCCAAGCAGGAGGAGCTGAAATAGAGTGGCCTTAGGTGAATCCACCCTGAAAGTACATGGAATTTTAGCATTACACTAGCACACTGTTGTCCTTCAGGGAGCAGTAGTCTTTGAAAGCAGAATTAGGAGAGCCAATTTGACAGTTCAAATGCAAGACAAGTCAGGGCCTGAGTCATTGGTTTCGGCCTGCCTGTAACAGTGTGAAGATGCTCTAAGTTTATATTTCTGTTCAAGATCCAAGGTTATCGCTATACATATATATTGTCATTTTACTGTTACTGATTTTAAAATAAAACTGAGATAACAGTGCATTAGTCCAACAGACAGTCTGAGTTAATTGTGAAACGTAATTTTCTTCTTGGACCAGGTATTTGGTTTGAGTCATGAAAGAGCACCTCCTTGAAGGAGCTACGAAATATCATACAGCTAAAGACACTGTGATATGTTCTGAAGCAGCAACAAAACTAGGCAATCTTTCAGGCCATTAATCATAGTGTTTACAGTTTCTGTTTCAAGGTGGTTGAAAGAACAGTAAATATTGAACAATGAAAATGAATCTGTTTCTGCAGGTTTTTGTTTCACCAGTGTGGGAATGTTGAATAACCTTTCCTGTCCAGAGTAACAGACACACAAGGGTGTCACATATTGCATCTGCTGCTTCCCTAAAACTGCTTTCTCCTTTGTGTGTGTCCAGTCTTACAAACAGTATGAATGTCAGTTTAAATTTGAGAACATAAGAGTTGTGTCTTGAAAATGCCTGCTTTTTTAATGAGAAGACAGAACATCTCATCAGCAAGAAATGAAAACCAGCTCCAACCCTTCAACTATCAAGCTGTGTTTATTATCAGAGACGCTAAAGGCTCTGTAATTACAACTTCTTAGCAGTATGACACACAATGTGAACTTTATGATATGGGAGATGACGAGCTGTGATGTTCATCTGCATTAAATCCAGCAAATTCAGCTGAGCTACTGACTAATGTCCACTGTGAATGCAGAACTGTTTGTCCTGGGATTGCTGGCAATGGTGCTTTAAGAAATTCAGTCTCTGAAAATTGTTCTATGTATTTTCATATCTAAAATAAGACTGGCAATTTATTATGTCTTCTGTGAATCCTGTGGATCCTAGATAGCTCAGAAAGAAAAATGAGCATAGGGAGGCAAATTAATTACAAATTTGTGGCAAATATTAGAAAAATCCAGAAAAAATATAGTGTAATCCAGATAGTACCAATAGCTAGAAAGTGCTATAATGAATATATAGAACTTTGCAGATCAAGGACTTCATTTGGTAGCAGACAAAAAATCCTAAATTTAATGTATAGATTTATCAGTGAATTGCAGAAGAGGCAGCCAGTTTATCATATTTTCTTTCTTCATAGCAGCTTTTTTTTATCCTTGAGTATACCAAACTTAGCAAAGCCCACAAACATCTACTTTCACAATAGTTAAGGGTTCTGAGGATGGGAAGACTTATTAGGCCTGACCTAAAAAAGAAAGAAATTACTAGATAATCATGAATCTAGAGAAAATATCAGACTTTCAAATACAGGATTCTTAACTTAGTGAAACTCAATGTTAGTCTTCATTGAGGCATAAAAGCCATATAACATAAAAGCTAGAGTCTCATGAAGAAAAAGAGAAGAGAGACTACAGTGGTACCACAGAAGATACTTGATATCTGTCTATTTGATACTTCAGGTTTTTGCCTAAAGCCATGTTAATATGTTTGGACAGAAGCTGAAATGAAATGTCATTGTTGTAGTGATACTCATTGAGATATTTCAGCATTTATTTGTTATTTAAGCTTACTCATATGTTCATGTAGAGTTATGCAACTAAAATGGTACATTTGATTCCTCTTTGTAATTTTTTTTTTTCTAGAAGACTATTTTTTTTTATAGCACCCTTCCATTAATAAAATTACAGGCAGCTCCCAGGTGGAATAATTAATATTTACCCATATTTGTGGGAAGATAAGTGAACACGCTTTGCATTTTGGTAAATTTCACCTTTTTAGATTAGCCTTATTTCTTTACATGTGCATTAGCATTATTTCTTTACTTGTTGATCTGATAGTAAATGTCTAAAAAATATTAGACAGTACAAATTCCAAACAATCAATGACCCCAACAGAGTCAAGCACTTAAGCATGTCTTCAGCTTGAACTTCACTTTTAAGTGCTCTGTTGATACGGAGTCATGATGAATTAAATATTTCTCCTTTTTTTTTTGGTTTTTTTTTTTTTTAAAAAAAAAAAAGACAAATTTGCAGATTTTAACTAAATGGCTTTGGCCACAAATAAAAATCACTCAGCTTCATGATCATACATAATGCATTTTTATACAAAGTGCAAACTCAATAGCATTTACAATCTGCCCAAAGTCTTCCTAATAAATCAGGTCAAATTAATAGTTGATGTTATGCATACTGACATCAGTGAAATTACATTAAAGATTAATTTGGCCCACTGCTTAAAATTCAGTTTTGAACCTCTAGGGTTAGAGAATTTGCATTATGAAGAACTGATCCTGTATTAAGGATACTTTTGAGTACGTATGTGTGTTCTGAAGTCTGATTGAAAGCTCAGATATATAAATAGGTGGATTGATCAATTTTGAAAAGGATAAATTATAATAATATTAATAAAAAACACTGTGAAAAAATGTCTCATTTTCAAACTTGCTATCATTGTTTTTTTTAGATATTCTGTAAAGGCACAACTTGTTACACACATGCCTAAAATGTGAAGAACATGACAGGTGAGGTTCAGTTTGAGGTAAAAACTCTGAACTGAACTCTAAGGTGACTGTGTATGAGGGGAGAGTAGTGGATATTATCTACCTTGACATTAGCATGATCTGTGAAAGCATCTTTGTATGTAAGCTGGGTTGTTATGGTCTAACTAGGTGGGCTATCAGATGGATGAAAAACTGATTGGATTGTTGTGATTCAAGGACAGTGATTAATGGTTCATCCTTTACCTGAAGATAAGTTACAAATGGATTTCCTTAGCAGTACTTAGACCTATCCTGTTTGATATACTTATGAAGGACCTAGTAGGATATAAAATGTGGACACCTTCATTAAGTTTGTAGATTACACTGTACTAGGAGGCACAGGTGATACACTGGAGGGCAGGGCCATCATTCAAAAGGAACTTGATGAGCTGGAAGAATGGGCCAACGGAAAACTTTTAGATTCAGCAAAGGTAAGTTTTGTACCTGGGATGGACTCAACTTCTGCAGTAGGTGGGCTAGAGACTGGTTACCTTGGGAGCAGGTTTGCTGAAAAGTGCCTGGGTACCCTAATGAACAACAAATAGAACACGAACAAACGCTCAATGTTCATTGCCTTCAGCAATGAAGGCTAACAGCATCCTCAGTCATATTAAAGGGAACATCACCTATATACTGAGGAACTGATTATACTCGCCCACCAAGCAGAGATAATATGTGGAATAATTGGTCTCCCCAGTACAGGAAAGATATCTACAAATTGGAGTGAACTCAGAGGATTGCCACCAAGGTGGTGGAAGGCTGAAGCAGTTGCCTCACAAGGAAAGGCTGAGAAGCTGGGGCAGCTGGACTTCTTACTGGAATTTACTTGGCTGACTAGATATGGAGTACATGAATAAGAAGACCATATGTAGGTGGCTAGTGCTATTTGAGGGCAGAGTATCTGAGACATCTGTGTAGCTAATATGACATAAGATCTATAGAAAACCTATGTCCTTCTGGAGCAGCAGGTAGAGGCCAAATAGGATATTTTTGAACATCTGAGATGGACTTAAGACCTTGTGTTTGAACAACTGGTTGCTAAAACAGTGACTAGTAGGTAGTAGTAGGACTCCTAGTGACTAATTGGTGGCAGTAAGTGAAAATAAAAGTAGCAATGATGAGATAGGGTAAATTGGTAGGTTAGCTGAGAGACACAGTGGTAAGCTAACCAGTACATTTTGAGATGGAATACTCAGTACTGCTCAAAATATGTATCTGCATTCATTCAGGAAAAATGTGAAGGGAAACAAAAAGCGCTGGGAGGTTATGCAACTTACTAATAGTTCTATGTACTGTTAATACTAAATTACTATCAAGAAAATAAAATAACTGAAAAAGAACAAGAATTGAGGACAGGTTTAGCTCAAAGAGCTTTTATTTCAGGAAGTTTTAAGCACCTGAAAAAGAAATCTAATAAAAAGTTTTGTCAGCTACAATTACACAGTTGTTAACTGAAAAATTAATTGTTCTTGTACTACCATAAAAATTGTAGTTTGTTGTGAAGCCAGGTTTCAAATATAACTTCTTGTCATCCACCTTAGATTTTCCTACTGTGACCTTTTCTTCAGTGTGCCATAAGTATCTCAGAGAAACACTGGGCATGTGCAGAGAATTACTGAGGAAATGATGGCTAGTAAGTGTGAAACAAATGATAAACAATTTATAAGTCATGTTTCCTGTGAGGTAGACTATTCCTGCACTTTATTGTCTTTGAAAAATTTGGGTACAAAATTTGATAAACACATTGATAATCTGACAACAAGCACAGTAATTTTTCATCAGAGAAAACAGTATATGCAAAAATTAAATATCTGATAGTCAAACCCACTGCTGGCCAAGGCTGAGCCAATCAATGATGGTGGTAGCACTTCTGTGATAACATATTTGAGGAAGAAATGGCCATGCAACAGCAGCTGGAAGAGAGGAGTGAGAATATGTGATAGAAACAACTCTGCAGATACTAAGATTGGTGAAAAAGAAGAGGGAGGAGGTGCTCTAGGCTCCAGAGCAGACATTCCCCTGCAGCCAGTGGTAAAGATCATGATGAGGCAGGCTGTCCCCCTGCAGCCGATGGAGGCCCAAGGAGGAGCACAGATCCACCTGCAGCCCATGGATGACCTCACATCAGAGCAGGTGGATGCCCAAAGGAGGCTGTGACCCCGTGGGAATCCTGCACTGGAGCAGGTTTGGTGGAAGGACTTGTGACCCCCAGGGGGACTCACACTGGAGCAGTCCATTCCTGAAAGACTGCACCCTGTGGAAAGACTCGACACTGGAGAAGTTAAAGAAGAACTGCAGTCCCTGGGAAGCACGCTGAAGAATCATAGAATCATAGAATGGTTAGAGTTGGAAGGGACCTTCAAAGGTCATCTAGTCCAACCCCCCTGCAAGGAGCAGGGACATCAGGTTGCTCAGAGCCTCATCCAACCTGGCCTTGCACATTTCCAGGGATGGGGCATCCACCACCTCTCTGGGCAACCTGTTCCAGTGTTCTACAGCCCTCATTGTAAAATTTTTTTCCTAATATCCAATCTAAATCTACCTCCCTCTATTGTAAAACCATTACCCCTCGTCCTATCACAACAGGCCCTACTGAACAGCCTCTCCCCATCTTTCTTATAGGCCCCCTTGAGGTGCTGGAAGACCGCTATCAGGTCTCCCCAGACCCTCCTCTTCTGCAGGCTGAACAGCCCCAACTCTCTCAGCCTGTCTTCATAGGAAAGGTGCTCCAGCCCTTTTATCATCTTCGTGGCCCTCCTCTGGACCTTCTCCAACTGGTCCATGTCCTTCTTGTGCTGGGGGCTCCAGAACTGGACACAGTACTCCAGGTGGGATCTCACCAGGGCAGAGTAGAGGGGGAGAATCACCTCCCTCGACCTGCTGGCCACACTCCTCTTGATGCAGCCCAGGATGTCGTTGGCCTTCTGGGCCACAAGGGCGCATTGCCTGCTCATATTGAGCTTCTCATCCACCAGCAATCCCAAAGTTCCTGGAGGACTGTCTCCTGTGGGAGAGACTCCATGTGGAGCAGGGGAAGAGTGTGAGGAGGAAGGAGTGGCAGAAACAAAGTGTGATGAACTAACAGCAACCCCCATTCCCTATCCCCTTGTGCTGCTGGGAGGGAGCAGGTAGAGAAAATAAAGACTGAAGTTGAGCCTAGGAAGACAGAAGAGGTGGGGCTGACGTGTTTTAAGTTTCGCTTTTATTTCTTATTATCCTACTCAGGAAGGTAACTCGAGAAGAGCACAGAGGTCTTGTTAGGTCATGCAGAGAGAAAATTAGGAAGGCAAAAGCCCAGCTAGAACTCAATCTGGCCACTGTTGTAAGAGATAACAAAAAATGTTTTTACAAATACGTTAACAACAAAAAGAGAGCCAAGGAGAATCTTCATCATTTAGTGGATACAGGGGGAAACATTGCCACCAAGAATGAGGAAAAGGCTGAGGTACTTAATGCCTTCTTTGCCTCAGTCTTTAATGGTCAGATGAGTTATCCCTAGGGTGTTCAGACCCTTGAGCCGGAATACAGGGACAGAGAGCAGAATGAACCCCCTACAATCCAGGAGGAAGCAGTTAATGACCTGCTACACCACCTGGACACAAGTCTATGGGGCCAAATGGGAACCAACAAAGAGTACTGATGGAGCTCCTGAGAGGATCTTGCCAAGCCACTCTCCATCATTTATCAGCAGTCCTGCTTAACAGGGGAGGTCCCAGATGACTGGAGGCTTGCCAATGGGATGCCTATCTACAAGAATGGCTGGAATGAGGATCCAGGGAACTACAGGACCTCGGTACTGGGGAAGATTATGGAGTCAAGGTTCATTTTGAGTACACTCACCAGACATGTACAGGACAACCAGGGGATCAGGCCCAGCCAGCATGCATTGATGAAGGGCAGGTCCTGCTTGACCAACGTGATCTCCTTCTATGACCAGGTGACCCAACAGTGAATGACAGGAAAGCTGTGGTTGTTATCTACCTGGACTTCAGCAAAGCCTTTGACATTGTCTCCCACATCATTCTCCTGCAGGAATTGATGTGAACATAAATTCACCAGCCCATTACTGCATGTGTTGTGGAGTCTGTGCTGGTTGGAAGTGAGGTGATCTTAGCATAGACATAATCCCTGGTAAAAAGTTAACACTTTTAGACCACTTAACCACTTCTGAATGGTTAATCCTTTTGTAACAGTACTGGAAGTTTATATTTGATCAGCACTCAGTAAGCTTTGGAAGGGGTTATGAATCGATTTTTTTTTCAGGATTTGAATCTATTTCTTAGCAGTATTTAGATAAATTTATCTATTTATCTGCTGTCAGATAATTCCTTGCAATGAGTTATAGGACAACAAGTCTTGTAGAAGTAAGCGTACCTGTTGGCTTTCTACATAATGATAAAAAAAGAAACAAATGCAGTATAACTGCTAAAAAAAAAAAAAACCAAACCAGTAGAGATCTAAATCAATATCTGCAGTGATGTAACTGAACACTTCTTTCTGACTGTGAACGAATAAGGAATGCCATGGGAGTGATAAGGACACATAATTGTTCGTAGATTTCTAATAGTAAGATAGAAATGTGATACTGAAGGCTACAGAATTACTTCAGATTTGTATCAGTGAAGTTTTAAAGTCTACCTCACAGTAATTTTGATTTTTTTTAAAAAAATAAGCTTTATTTACTGTTATTTCTAATATGGTTACTTACAGTTTTGAAATTAATTGTAGTTTTTACAGACTACTTTCCAATAAGAACAGGCGTAGTTTTATCATTTTGGAGTTACTGAAGAGTGATAGATAGTGGAAATTACTGCATTTGCTATTGTTATTCCACACCAGCATTTGTTAATAAAAAGGGCCACTAACATAAACACTTAATGGTGTTTATTACCAAATACAAAGGAAGCATGCATTAACAATAGATTTCAAAATCTCAAGTCTTCCTTTCAATTAAACAATGGAATTTTCAATATGTTAATTCACAGAGTCTGAGATGCAGTTCCTTCCTGATTAAAAAAAAAAAAATACCCTGGTTAGTTTCAGCTTTATTCATAGCCAACCAAAGGCTATGGTAAGTACTAGCCATTTGATCAGGTCATTAGTGAAGGTTCAGCTCTACAGGAAGTTATTCACAATTCTTGGTGAAGACAGATTACTGTGATAAAGTATCTGTTTCTGATGGCATATTTTGAGATCGTGTGGGCTTATATGTGACATTATGTTGTGGCCTATTTTCTATTTAAATAATTGAACTGAAGCCTTTATGTTTTCTGCTTAGGCTTTAAAATTACTGCCTTTAAGGTCAGCTAACTAGGTGTTCAAATTTCTAAACGAATGTTAAAAAGTGATCAGTGCAAAGCTTTGTATATAAAATCCAAAATATTATATTCTAAGGACTTACATATTAAATACAAATTTTATATGACATTTGAAAAAATATTGCCGTTTTGTTCTCAACTGGAGTTCTTAAAAACAAGCAAACAAACAAATCTAACCCCATCTCGTATAATAAATCTCACAAGGCAGATATATCTACAAAACAGAGACTTCAAATAGGAATTTTTCAATCTCTGACAATAATATAATTTTTTTGTTTGTTTGTTTGGTAACATGTCTCACAGGATTCCCTATCATTGGCTATTGCTGAAAATATACTTAAAAAAAAAATGGACTAGCTGAGTGAGACTGAAGTTATTGAAACTGTACTGCAATAAGTTTGTTTCCTATTTGCTTTTAGCTCTTGGGTCAGACAAACAGATTTGTATATTTTCTGATGATTAATCACTACAATTCAGATATTGAGAATAAAGTAATTATATATTAACCACTCATTTTATTTCCTTAGAGCAGGAAATTTGAGTTATTGAGGAATGTCTCATGCCCATGTTGAGCCAGTAGTAACAGAAAAGATCTTTTTGAAAGTGACTAAACTGATCTAGATGAATCAGACAGGCTTTTTAGAACCTGAGACTATGTCAAACCGAGATTTGGAAACATTTGCATGCAGGAATTCAAATTTCACCCCATTTTCCCCCTACTCTCACTCATCAAAAACCTCACAAGCACAGGAAATTATGAAAGAAAAAAATACTAGGACAGAAGGAATATTAAAAAATCCTACAAATCACTAAGTGCTAAATGTTTTCCTCCAGCCGATAAGAAATTTAAGAAACAGATTGCAAACAACAACATAAAATACATGGTACAGAACAGAAGGTATCAAGACTGCTGTTTATATCCTATGTCTTTGCTTTAACAGGGAATTAATATATTAAAATATGTAAATAATCCTGTGATAATATCATATATTATTCAGGTAAGCAAGAAACCAAACCAAATCAATTATTATCATCAAATATATAAGATGTCAATAACTCTCTAAATAATCTTGTAGTTATTCTTGGGGTGGGGGGGATCTTTCTTGATTTGACTTTATATTTGGGGTTGGTTAGCTATAAGCAAGAGATGTTGCAAGCAAACGGGGAATCTTTGGAGAATCAGTGCACTGTCACCTACATTGCATTGTTACACTTGGCCATTAAGGCAAAAAGTACCCCAGAAATGATTCTGCAAAAAACTTCTTCTGTTTCCAATGGTATTTATTCAAATTCTTGAAACAAAGTAGTGACATAAAATTATTAAGGCAAAACATATACAATCATTAAGATAAAAATATTTCTTGTGGATACATTCAAATTTGATATCAAAAGATGTTTATCTAAACTTTATAATTCTAGGATCATCAGAATCTCTTTCATAAATTTTATCAAATACTGTGTTAGAGCAATTAAACGAATTGTCTGACTGTCCTGTATACAGGCTTATCTGAAAATTTACTTCACAATTGTAAATATTTTTTTTTTATTCTGTCTGGGAACACATTCATAATCAATTTATAGCTGTTTGCTTTGCACCAGCATTATCTTTCAGTTTAATTAGTTCTTTCACACTTCTTCCAAAGCCCCAAATGTTTAGCTTAACAAAATTAAATGACTCCTCACACAAACTAGTCAAGTCGTTTAGCTTCTTTTCGTAAATTTGGTTTCCATTACTGTAATTATTTTGGCATTTCTCTGAACCTGTTTCAATTTAAATTCATTAATGTAGGTAACCAAAACTGTACTTTACATTCTTTATGAGATCTTATTTCTACTTTTTAGACTGCTATGAATATAGATTTTTTTTTTTTTTAATTCTATCTGTCTTTTCTGTTGCTTCCTGGAAGTGTGATGCTTTTCTGAAAGATTTGTTACACTGATAGCTCAAAATCACGTGGTAGATTTGAGATAGGAAATAGATAGATTTGGATTTGAGACAGGAAAAGAAATGGTAATCTTAGATTGATGCAAAGGAGATCTAGTTTCTCCTAAAGGAAAACACTCTACAGCAATATCTCAGTAAATGGTGTAAGAAAGTTGTGTAAGAGAAGAATTTTAAGAAAAGCTTAGAAAAATATGTGTCAGGAATGGTTTATGTTTAATTCATCTGCCTCTTAGGGGGAGAATAGGCTACATGACCTCTTAAAGACACTTTTGTTGTTATGACTGTAATAGAATATATTTCTATACTGTCTCAGTAGCTATTTATTAATTATATGTCTTATTATTTACAGCAGCAACTCCTATTCTTAATATTGAAGTAAATTATATTGCAAATCACTCTTCTTAATCCTTGAGAAACTGATGTGTAATTACCTATACTTACTCTCAAACATGTACCATGACAGGTGCCCACAAATACACTTTTCAGTTATGACTATGATATTAATTCGTGACTTTACATGATTTTCTTTGCAGGATAGACTCCTGTGGTACGACTTTTATTAGAACCATTTTGGTAGAGATTACTCATCTGGGTCCAGCCATCAAAATATGTATTTGCTCATCTAATTGTTCGGTTATCTACTATGATATCCTAATTTGTCCACAGGAATGTTATGGGAAAGAGTGTTGAAAACATTGCTGAATCAGGGTACTGAACATGTGCTCCTCTCTCCTCTTCTACATATCCAATAATTTTATCATAGAAGTCAATCAGGTTGGTCAGACACAATATACCTTTGGTAAATCCATGTTGGCTGCTCCCAGTCACCTTCTTCTTCTTCCTAGGTTACAAGGATACTCACTTCACGATTTTTTCAGGGATGAAAGTGACACTGGCTGGCCTGTAGTTGTCCACATTGACTTTTTGACCTGTTTTGAAGCTGACTATGACATTTGCCTTGTTCTATTCATAAGAAATCTCTTCCAGTCTCCATAATTTTTCAAAGATAATGGAGAGTGGTCTTGCAAAGACATTGGCCATCTCTTACTTAGGTGCAGTCTGTCAGGTCGCTTGGACTTTCAATTAATCCTGAATTGATCCTCAGTCACTGCTCCTATCTTTCCTCCTTGAACTCTGCCTCCAGACACAGATTTCGGATAATGGTTCCAGTTTTGTGCATTCTAAAACAATTTTTTTTCCTACAGAACATTTATGGTCATTAAGTGTACTCATTGCCCAAATACTTGATTCAGCACAGGACTCCTAGCCTGAAAGTTCCCCAAATTTTTTTCACTGTAGATTTATTGTTAGTGTTCCATTGAAGATGAAAGAGGAGTGACTGATGTATCTAAACACGTGACTGTTGCACCATTTTAAATATCTGTAGGGTCTGACTGAGATGGACTTAATTTTCCCCATAGCAGTCCTCATAGTGTTGTGCTTTTTATTGAATCAGAGAATCATAGAATGGTTGGAAAGGACCTTAAAGGTCTAGTTCCAACCTCCCTGCCCTAGGCAAGGACAGGACCAAGTTACTCAAAGCCCCATCCAACCTTGCCTTGAACACTTCCAGGGATGGAGGATCCACAATGTCTCTGGGCAACCTGTAGCTAGAAAGGTGTTGACAACACACCAGCGTTTTGGCTACTGTTGAGCAGTAGCATCAAGGCTGTCTCTCCAACATTCCTCCTTCACCAGTAGGCTGGGGGTGGGTAAGACTTTGGGAGGGCACATAGCCAGGACAGCTGACTCAAACTGACCAAAGGGATATTCCACACCATATGAAAACTGCTCAGCAATAAAAGCTAAGAGAAAGGAGGAGGGGGGTGGCATTTGCTTTTGTCTTCTGGAGCAACAGCTACACATATGGAAGTTGTACTTCCCAGGAAGTGGTTGGACAACACCTGCTGATGGAAAGTAGAGAATAAATCTTTTGTTCTTCTTTGCTTCCATGCACAGCCTTTGCTTTCACTTTGTTAAACTGCTTTTACCTTGACCCATGAGATGTTTTCTCATCTTATTTTCTCCTGTCCTTGTCCTGTTGAGGAGGTGAGTGATAGAGCAACTTGGTGGGCCCATGGCACTCAGCAAAGATCACCCCACCACAGCCATTAATTCCTTATGTTCTCCAGCTATCATTCTAGGATGGCACAGTTATTTACTGGGCTGTATCTGCCAGCTCAATAGAAGTATCTGAGATAGTCTACTGCATCTAGAATGGCACTAGATACCAACTCTTAAGCAACTGAATCACTCTTATTTTTTCAGGCTATCATCTGACTGTTATGCTTTTAGCTAACATGCATTGTTTATAGATCAAACTTAATTTGAAAATCCTCCAATTATCTTTCATGTTTCTGGACAGTTGTATTTTCCCTTAGTTTCTTTCAGTTGCTCCATTCACTACTGAGTAATCATTCAAGGAAAAAAAAAAAGAAAAATAGTGTTTGCTAGAAGTTTTTGCTATGCACTGAGTTTTAACTTAAGTATTGTGTCTTTATGTATGCGAACACAAGAAGTAACCCATGGACTAGAAAACAGCAGCAGGAGAAGCTAATTCAGGGGAGCATGTAAGTCCAGCCACTTTCCTTGACCAATCTCCTTTTAACTCCCCCAGTATCTACAACTGTTGTATGTGGGATTCTAAAAGGTATGACCCTGCCTAATTCCTTTATCATCTGTTCTTGGACTCATTAATAAACCTGCTAATACGATCTGTCTACACAGACTCCTGTGGTGGTAAATTCTGGAAGTTCACTATCTGCTAGGAAGAAAAAAAATATTTATTGTATTTGCTCTGAATTGGTCTCTCACAAGTTTCAGTAAGTGCACTAAGTTCTGGTGTGGTGTTTTGGTAAATTATGAATCTTCATTCTTCCTATCCACCACCTTTATGTTTTTATAAGTCTTGATACCTCAACCTTTTCTCCAAATTTAAGAATAGTAGGTATTTTTTTTCCTCTCTTGTGAAGTGGTACCTCCATCTTCTTGTTTGCTGCTCTCCTCTTTACCTTTTATAACTCCAGTCTATCCCATTTAATCCCTTTTGAGGTGCATAGGCCAAATATATACACAGTACCCAAGAAAACCAGTTCAACCAGCCTTTTTATAGTAGTAAAGTGAGGCTCTCTTTTTGGTTGTCTCTTTCTGATGATGCACAACGTTTTGCTACCTTTCTTTGCTAGCATGTGTGTTAAGACAATGACTTCAAAGAACTTTAGGATCTCTTACTTGAGCTGTAGCTGTCAGGCATAACTGACAGAATCCTGTGAGATACTTTGGAAATCACACTTTGTAGCAGGGATATACTCCTATTTTGGATTGCAAGAAATAACTATGCACAAGAAAAAAAATCTTGATGTCAATTTATAAACAGAGTTTAAATAATCTGTTTTAAACATTCTTAGAACTTCTGAACAAATATTGTTACTAGAGTTGCTGCTTTAGATTTATATTTCCTGGTGCTTCCCAGAGACTACATATGTTGACCTTTTTGCTTAAGCTTGATTTCAAAGGGGAGAAATAGACATATATAAGTCTAATGGTAAAAGAAGATGAGAACATTGGGAATTGTTTGTGCCTGAATATGCATTCCTGTAAGTGTGTAAGTGTGTGATGGTCATATAAGGATAACTTAAGGTTTACAAGGCTCTGCTATTAAAACTTTAATGAAATGAGTCTGGAAAGATCATGCATCATTAAGGTCATCTATCATATGGTGTGCATGTGAGATCCTTGCTGAGTGGCATGCTGGAAATGAAATACATTAACAATGTGTTCCAGAAAGAAAAATGGGATAAAAGCCAAGTAAAATGCAGAGTAAAGTCAGAAAAGGACTCTTTTGCACTAACATCTTCAAAATAACATGTGGAGAATAGGTACTTTGGCAAAGAAATGTATACTTCCCATAGATTCATTCTCTGATAATCTAATGTTTTGAGGTAAAAAGAAATCTTTGCTTTTACTGACTTCTGTGATATGGGAGAATAGTGACCAGTTCAGCTAAAAGAAAAAACTATGGAATATTACTATATCAGGTAATTATTTTTATTATTCCCCCCACTCCCCCCCCAAAATAATTAGCAATAAATATAGTAAAAAAGAAATGTTTGCTTTTATAGATATTCAGAAAATGTTCATGAAAATTAAAACTTTATAGAACATTTTTCCATCTGGAAAAACTTTTAATAAAACTTTTGATCAACAAAAATGCTGACAACTTCTAGTATGTTGGACATGAGCTGGCAATGTGCCCTTGCAGCCCAGAAAGCCAGTTTTATCCTGGGTTTATAAAAGGAAGCATGGCCAGCAGGTTTAAAGAAGCGATTCTCCCCCTCTGCACCACACTTATGA
This sequence comes from Chlamydotis macqueenii, assembly GCF_036417535.1. Taxonomy (NCBI): domain Eukaryota; kingdom Metazoa; phylum Chordata; class Aves; order Otidiformes; family Otididae; genus Chlamydotis; species Chlamydotis macqueenii. Next base: position 139,276,205 of record NC_141556.1, read on the forward strand.
CACTCCACCTGGAATACTGTGTCCAGCTCTGGAGTCTCCAGCACAAGAAAGACATGGAATTGTCAGAGCTGGTCCAGAGGAGGGCCACAAAATGGATCAGAGGGCCAGAACACCTCTCTTCTGAATAAAGACTAAAAGTTGAAGTTTTTCAGTCTGGAGAAGGCTCCAAAGGGACCTTATTGCAGCCTTTCAATATACAAAGGAGGCTTACAAGAAAGACAAGATACTGAGGCCTATAGTGACGGGACAAGGGGCAATGATTTTAAATTGGAAGAAGGTACATTTAGGTTGGATACAGAGAAGAAATTTTTTACATTTAGAGTGTAAAACACTCTAATTGTAAAAACAATGGAACAGGTTGCTCAGAGAAGTTGTGGAAGCCCCACTGGAAATGTTCAAAGTCATGTTGGAGGGGGTTTTGAGTAACGTGATCTAGTGAAAGATGTCTTTGCTCACAGCATAGTGTTTGGACTACATGATCTTTGAAGGTCCCTTAAAACCCCAATCACTCTGTAAGGCACAGATTAGGAAGGGACTCAGTAGGAAATACTGAGCAAAATCTTTGGGAAAACTAGTGGAATTTTAGAAATAAAATATTTCTAACTTGCTAAAGCAATGATGAATGCGAAATTTGTTAATGACAATAATCTTAAAACAGTTGTAATGGTCATGTAGAACTGGAAATTATCTCTCATTTTGTGGGGTACAATGACTACATATCCATTGTGAAGTAATGTACAGTTCAGTGACATCCAGTGCTGGCAAAGTATTGATCTTACAAAGTCAAAAGGTCTGACGTATGAAATATAGAACTAATGAAGTTTGGGGATAAAAGATAGACTTGTGATCAAACATGATTAATAGAGCCAACTTTTTCTAAAAAGTACAAAAGCAATTATGTTAATGAGTGTAGACTTAATGAAGTAATATCCTTTGACAGCATGACAGTCGAAAATGGAGACACAAGTAAATTCATGCCAAATGAATTGCCCTTCCCTTCTGAGACAGGGAAATAAAAAGTAAGCAGTCACTTTTAGTAAAATGGAAACTGAGGATAACCAAAAGTTGTTTTGGTGTTTTGTTTTGTTTTATTTTGTAAGATATTCAGAAAGTTGTGGCTCTCCATTGCTGAAAGAAAAACTCCCATATTCAAATTCAGAAAAAAAAATCTTTTATGTCAACATAAGGAAAACAAGTGTTGTGCAAAAATTGCAGCAGAACTTGAAAGATCTACAAATCAGAAATTAATTAATATATTATGGACAAACAGAACAACTGTCAAAACCAGACCAAAAAAAAAACTTGTTTGTACTTAAAATGTTCCAGTATTCTCTGCAATCGTGTTGAACAGTAGAAAATGGATGGTACAGAAGAGAGATTGTTGTATGTTTTAATCAGATATGGAGCCAAAATACAAATGGAGTGCACACTCAGATCTACAACCACGAAACATTCCTTAATTTATATATCCTGCGTAAAATAAAAAGAATCACTATTAGTTCCAGGCTCTGAAATCAAGGAGTACAGACTTTTTTACATCAACGCTGTGTTCCAAATAACTAGCTTAGATGTAGCCCCTGGATTTTGATTGTCACTAAATTCAAAGGTCTGGGTTAGTTGCAAAATAAACATCACAATTTTGCTTCTGTTTGTCTGTTTCTTTCTCCACACAATTTTAATCTGGAAGTACAAAATCAGTATCCTTACTGCTTCCAGACACCCACTTGTGACAGATGAGAGGTATCACTGAAGATGAAGGCATTTGGAGAACAGCTTCATGACCTACAATCACTTGCTTTATATAGAGAAATGGCCACATACAACATTTTTTAAAAAGTCTGGCCTTATCTATTCATAAACGCTACATCACTTACTGTTATTTTTTTCACCCTCATATTCCTATTTTATGCTGGTGTCCAAAAAGCCATGATTAACATCAATGAGATTCAGCGAGACTGGTCAAAAAGAAGTGATAGAAGAACTGAAGTTGTTTTGTACTCCTTGTGTTGGCAGTAGAGTGTTTTATGAAAAAAAAAAAAAAGATGTTATTTTTCACTTTGTTCTCTGAGCTATTTTTAATGTACTAGTTGGGATAGAAGTGGTTACCAGCAAAAAATTCTGATCTGGATTCTTATATTCCTGATACATTTGTGAATATTACCAGTTATGCAAGAAATACTACTTCACTCTTTCAGACTTTATGGGCTTATTTTTCCCCTTAATCAGATTAAAATTTCTCACCACAATTGTGGAAGGGAATTGAACTAGTAATATTTACATTTGTACAACTTTTCTGCTTTGATTATCAGAAATATATTTTAAGTATAGACCTGTATATTATATAATCTATTGATATGTAGTAACCTGAAGTATAAAGAGTATAGGAAACTGGAAATTTAAGTATGTTCTGCGAATAATTTTCCGAGCAGTCATCTGAAAAAAAATAACACAACAAAAGCCACTTGATTGCTTCAAAGTGAAAGAACACAGTGTAGATTATATTAACACTCAAGTATGGCTTTTTTTTTTTTTCAACAGAAGCAATAAACTATCTGCCACAAAGAAGTTAATCAACAGGGAAGAACACTCTTCTGTTATTGGAAAATAGAACTGCAGCTTTTTGATAAACTAACTAAATGAGATTGGAGAAAAATATATATCCCTTGTGTATCACTTGCCTAAAATGTATTATGCTTTAATTAATTGCTAGCATCTAAGGAGGAGCATTTCTGCTTTTTTAATATGCCACCAAAATAGAAAAATGCACTTATTTTCTCTTCAATTATACTTACACCAATGCAGTTACAACTTCTGCTCTGCTTCTCATGGTAAACTAATCTATGATTCTCTTTGCTCCTACATGTAGACTGTTTCCAGTCCCTAAGATGGCGCATTGCTAACAAGTTTGAGTCTGTGCTACACTGAAATCCTTTCTGCAGAAAGCATTGTCCTTCATGATAAAAGAGATCTGATCCAGACAACAAGATCTAAAACCAACAGCAGAATTAGCAGAAACCTGAGGAGAGGAACTGCAAACAGAATTCATAGCAGAAGGTTGAAATGTGTTAGGAAACATCAGGACTTTGTTTCCTATCCAGTCTTCTAATTACATTTGTGAGGGTTATACCCATGCCTTGCTGCCTTAGCCTGGATTCTGTCTTCATTTTTAAGGACCACAGCTTACATTTTCATGTCAGAAAGTCCCTGAAAGAATGGGTTAAAAAAATTCTGGCATACCTAGTCCCTGGTGATAGATTCTCTGAAGAAGTGGGCTGGAGCACAAGCAGAGCAATAAGCTGGTCTGGGAAGCACTGGGAAATATGAGTATTTCATCAGTACAAAGGAAATTTTGGAGATACGTAGATAGCTACATTAGAGGTCTATAGCAACATCAGCAACCAAAGATGATCTGATGCTGCTAGCAAGAGCAAGGCAATCTGTGAAGTTACATTGCATTAGCCATCTATCCAGTCATCCCTTTGCATTTTATAGACCTGAGGTATGTATTTAGCACTGGCAGCTGTTGTAGATTTCACTGCCAGTAAATATGCAATTATTATACATTATGTTAGAACCATAATGGATCTAACACTATCTAACACCAATCTAACACTTGTCATTGCCTCTTTGTGCTGTACCATTAAGAAATATAGATGAATCCAACAAGGAGATAATAACAAATTATATCAGGTAAGGAAATATCAGAATAAAACCAACAGTAATCTGGACAAAGATCTAATAGCCAAGAGGAACAGTGATATTGATTATGCAGATAAGGAAGAGAAGGGATAGTCAATATAATTGCTGCCAACCTTAGCTCTTTATTTACCAATACAAAAGGATAAGGAACAGTTCTAGGAAGAAGTAGAATCCTTAATACATAATCAATATTAGAACTTAGTTGGTATGATGAAGACTAATAGACATATTTATCTCACTTAATTTTAGCAATAAATTAATTTCACAAACTACCTGTATCTACTGCCACTGAAAGCACTCTGCTACATGTGAGACAGCAGCGTCAGACTGGCAGACATGACATACCTTGCCCTTCTGAGGCAGCAGCTGAAGGTCAGTGGGCAAGAACACAAAAAGTAATACTCAATTGATTACTTATGTTTCTGCAGCTGAACTGTGCATAGGGCAGCAATGGATGAGGCTCAGACACGTAGGAATTTATAAAGTAGTTATCAGCATGTAATTAAGTATTATATGAGCTAGGTGCCTGCAATCCTACTGTTGTTATTGGAGATCTAGTCAACGTAGTGATATATTAATTCAGTCCCTTGTAGATACGCACCTCTGGCCATTTCAAGTAGTGCCCAAGGGTGTCCAGGACACCTGTGTAGAGATGGCAGAAATAACAAGACAGCTAACTAAAGACCTAGTAGATTACATGAGGATGTCTTAAAGAGAAGCATAAATTCTTCCATTTACACAACTGAGTCACGCTGAGTGGGGTTTGAAGACCTATTCAGCTGAACAAATGCATCTTAGATATTTCTGAGACTATTTCCCTGTATATAGATATAACCAGACTCTGAAGTTCAAAATTAATGAACGACCTTTTTATGTACTGAAAGGAGAAATACAGGCTAAAAATAAGATTTTTATAGGCTTAACTGAAATCACTAGGGAGAAATTTCGGAAATTTGAAAGTAGGAATAACTTGTATGAGAATAATCTTGAAATTGTTGTGGTTTAGTCCTAGTCACCACAGTTTCTCACTCACCTTCCCCCTCCCCAGAGGGATGAGGTAGATAAATGCTCTCCAAAGAGAGCTCTCTGATCTGCATGGATCAGAAAAAGAAGTGCTGATCCTTATAGAGGAAAGAATGCAAAAGCAAACTAATGACAATGGACAATAGACTTCTGTAAACTCAAAAGTGCTCTGGGAAGCAAGGTCTCATAGGAAGAAACTCTAAGGAATAAGATGTTCCAGAGAACTGGTGATTCCTTAACAAAACAATATTAGGGACACAAAGACAAAGAATTGCTGTGAAGAAGAATGCTAGAAAATGACATGAGATTAAATGGAGTAAAATGTAGGATCTGGAATAACCTTAAACTAAAAAAAAAAGAAAAAGCACATAGAAATTTGATAGTAGATTAAATTACTAAAGGAATAGAATTGATAAATACATGAAAGGCTAACAATTGCTAATTGAACAGTAGCAAAATATTAGCACAACTAGAAAAGCACAAAATTAAGTACCTCAAAACAAGGACATCTCAAGGGAACCAAAAGGGCATTCTTAGTGTATTAGTAGAAAAAAAAAAAGCAACAAAAGAGACAGTTCATTACATAGTGAAGAAGCAAAGCTATTGAAGATTATGCTGAACAGCTGAAATGTTGAATGAGTTTTTACTTTTCTTGAGACTACTTTCAACTGTGATCAGATAGCTAAAACAGTGGGGAGTCTGAACTATACATACAAAAAAAAAATTGATAAGTACATGCTCTGGTAAGTTTAAAGACCTGAAATCATCTTAATGGAATTAATTCACTCTGGGGTACTAAGAGAACTAAATAAAATAATTACAGTTATCAGGGAGAATTCAAAGAGTAAAAAAGGAATACAGAAGGATAAATCTAGTGCCTATTTTAGAAAAGATATAAAGGACAGCTAACAGGAACCCAAGTAGTATAAAACAATGTCAAACTTAATTTCCTCCCACAAAAAAAAAAACAAAAAAAACAAAAAAAAAACCCCAAAAAACACAACAGAGTTTTCAGGAAAATAAGAAGAAATACATACTTTGTTTCTCTTACATGGTGTGAGAAGTGGAATTTACAGAAACACGTTTTAGATGAAACACATTTCTGCAGAGGGTTTGGACTAGATGACCTTTAAACATCCCTTCCAACCCAAACTATTCTATGAGTTTATTATTCTATGATTCTATGAAACTTCTAAAAGGCTATAAAATCGGGTAACTACTCGGAGTAGTTATCCCTGAGATGTTGCAGGGATCTTTCTAACAAAAAACAATCTAGTGGTTATAGTAATTTGCAGAATTAGCAATATGCTGTTGTGAAGAAACAAATATTCAGCTGATAACTACATGTACAAAAACAACAGTTATTGCAAAATACATACTGTATCAAGATTGCACTGAATATCTGAAGAAGGCTGAAGGCTAACAATTTGAAAATGTGTTCAGGAAAACAAAAAGAATGATCAATAGAGCTTTAGGAAACAAAAGACTAAACAAGACCTAATAGCTTTTAAATAAACAAAAGAGCTTTTAAAATAGGAGGACTTAATTATGTTCCCTGTTCAAAGAAGATAGAAGGTGCCATCAGAAATCAGTCATTCCAAGAGGTATTTAGTTTTGACATTTAAGTGAAACCTAATAGAAACTATGGTTAATCAGCAAATTAACTTGCCCAGGGATGTTGTAGAGTACCTTGCAGGAGACATATACATACATAATAAAATGGAATAGATAAATATCTCTTAGGAATAGTTCAGGTAAAGTTGATAGTGAATTTAGGGGCAGGAATGCATCCTAGATCTCAGAATCCTTCATAAGTTGTTTTCCATTCTTTGTGTCTGCAAAACAGATATTCTTATGTGCCTCAGTTCACCTTAAAGTAACCGGGTGTAACAAGATTTACTGAAGCAATGTTAGAGAGATTAATTGTATGTTGGTAAACTTCTTTGACACTTCAGATGAAAACTGCTGCATAAGGGCAAAATATTATATTGTATTACTAACTCCATGTATCAGAGACATTTTGGGATGAAAGAAATCTGTAAACAAGGTCATCACACCAATAATCTTTGCAGACCTTTCTCCGCTCTGTCAACTTTATTCAGAATTTTCTCAGTGTATGCATTTGGAACTGCTGAGTTTCAAGAACAGTTCAAAATAATCTTGCTGCTCCACAGTAGGTGTTTGTTGCACTGTAATATTTCTGAAATATTATTGAAGGACAAAGGTTTGTCTATTTGAGTGTCAGATTTTCCACTGAAGATTAGCAGCTTCCAAAAATGGATTAAAACAAAAAGATTAAAAATAGCATCATTGTAAGTAAAAATGTACAGTTAGTTTTCTAATAACTTCTGAGCTGATCAAGGCTATGTGAGTGTAGAAAATAATCACGAGAACTCTATTGGATAATGTAGAATCATGACTAATATAAAAACAGAAATCTTACTTGAGGATATTCTAATGGAAAATATCCTCCTATATGTTCTTTTTAAACAATCCTATAGAAAGAAAGAAGACTGAATTTCAGTTATTCAATTACAATTAGTACTTATTTGCAACGATTTTGTTTTCAAATTGGACATTCAGTAGTACGAATCCAATATAAACAGTAGCAGATGGAGGTCAAAGATGCTACAGCCTTGGAGAAGAAAGTGATGCAGTAAAGAAACAATGGCAATGAGATGCTTTTCATGCAATCTGTCTTCATAGTTACAGACCAAAATATATTATTCTATTATTCTTTAGTAACAGCTCTGCAGACAACATTCTTTATCAGATGACAAATGCTGCTAGTTGAGTTTTCAACCAAAAGTAAACAGTACATCTTCTTCATGTAAATATTATTGCTAAATCTTCTCCAACTTAACACAATTCATCAGCTGCTCAGACCTGTAATGGTAATTTTATCCTATCTTTATACGTGATTCCATTAAAGAGAATATAATCTCATAAAGAAGCATTATACATAGTGGTAAAATATTTCTATTTTTACCAGGTCCTTAAGCTCTTTCTGTTTCTTGAAGTTGACCCTGACATTTGATGGTTTTCACTTCTTTTAAGTGACAGAAAAAATGACAGCACATAACTGAATAACAATAACACATAACTGAATACCAATTTAGTGTCATAATTATTCTTTCCAATATTTCCCTTTACAGACCAGTTCTGAGAATGCATCATAAACTTTTTTAGGGAAGGTTGGCATTTCCTGTTGCTCTTTTAAAAAAGTCTTGTGTATGCAAAAAAAAATGAAAATCCTTCTCATTCAAGACTTAGACGGCAGCTTACTTCTCTCGGCTTTTTAAAATCTCTCTTTCTGGTGGGACAGCTTCTAACTTTTAATATTTGGTGATCTATTTTTTTAAGTTTTTGGAAAATATGGAATAATTGATTAAATGATCAGAGTAATACAATGAGCATAGTTGCTGGTACGCAGTCTCATATTATTTTGCTCTGGCTTTTTTATGGGAGAGTATACTATTAAATTTAAGGTAGATGTTTAGCAACTATGACATACAAATGCAGTTTTCTCCTCATGGAAAAAAAACCTACAAATCCTTGAGTTTTTCATAACATCATTATTACAGAATATTCCCCATCCCACTCCTGAAAACAAGGTCCATTTTCTACCAAACAAGACCTATTTTGATCAGAACTGAGTCTCTATCCTGTTTCCACTCTTGCCAGCGCCATTACTGACTCTCTAATTTACCGTACAAAGTGATTTCCACACAGGCCATCCTGTTGAATGATTATTTGCTTTTTGAACCTTCAAATGTTACTTTCAAAGACAAGGAAACAATCATGCTAGACTTTTGTGTTTGTTGAATTTTTGTTTTATATGTCTTATTACGATGTTCATGGTTTTTAGATGTACTTGGTATAAAACCCTTTTTATCATTACCTGCTTTAATGTGATGTAGTAATCCATAAATGCTACTTATTGCATTATAAAATTTTTCATAATAAATAGTTTTTTGAATCCAGGGTAACTGAATGTAGCCTAAAGGCCAGGAGTATCACATAGGTTCTGGGTCATACTCCTGAAACTTTATCTGTAGTGTTTATGTGTTTAGATAAACTCTGAGACCTAATTAAAATAATTGCTACTCTACCATACTGATACTGCCAAAATCTTACTTTCAAATTATATCAGAGCTCTTTTATTGTGTGTTATATATATATATATTTATACATTATGTATTTATATATATAAAATCTATATTTAAGAATTTTGCCTTTTGATTTGAAGCAGATGTCTTACAATTAAGCTTGTATTATTTGTGGAGAGATGTAAACAATGTTCCTAAGGCTCAAATATTTCATAATTGTCCCAGGATATTTCTTCAGTCATAATGTGTATATTAACGCATACACAAAACTGAATGCCAAGGAATCAAATTTCCACAACTACTAGAAGTTATTTGTGTTTTGCAATTTATTTTCTTCATATCCTTGTCTTAATGTTCTTAAAACTGAAAAAAAAAAAGCTTGTATTGATCCAAATTATAATGCATTTGAATACTTTTTTTCTGCCTTTACCACACTGTGAACTTCTAAGACATAAGGGCACATAATACAACATTTTTCACTTTAATATATTAAGATTTTGTATTGGAATTGCAAAGCCCAGAAGCTTGCAAATGGTGCTTTTAATAGAGCTAATTTGCATAACAACAGCACTGTACAATTCAATTTGTTTTAAAAAAGGAATTACTGAAACTTTTATTTTATTTTAGACATGAAACATTTGACACTATTTCAAAACCTCTGACCATTATCATCACAAATAGCAGTCTTTTTTTTTTTTCTCTCTCTTTTCCTTTTTTTTTTTTTTAGGGATAGCTTTTTATGCCAGTAGTACCTTGGCAAAGAATTTTTTAAATCTCTCAGTCTGGTCTTAAGATCGTGTATTCTGAGTAAGTATTGTAAACAGTGTAATAGTTCTGTTTGTAACCATAATACTACATTGCAATTTAAGGTCAACTCAGATTTGAAAAATTTAATACAAGGTGTAAGAAAATAGTTTTTGCTTAGAGTTCTTTGCAGGTATGTTTGACTATAGTATTTAATTGCTTTGAAAGGTGTTTTGAGAATGATTCTTTTGTTTTAAGATTTGAAAGGATGGATTTGTGTTAACTTGCAGGAGTAAATTGAATTGTTAACACCTTGCATTGGTTTTGTTCAGTGAGGGGAGGCTACGGCGGCAACTTCTGCAAGAAGCTGCTAGAACTGTCCCCTTTGTCCAGAGGACTCGACCAGGCTTAGGGCAGACCCACTGCTGGCCAGGGCCAAGCCATTTGGTGGTGGAATGTTCCCTGATAACGCCTCTGCGATAACGTATTTAAAAAGGGGAAAAATAATTTAAAAAAAAAAAGGAAGAAGAAGATGTGAAGAAGCTGAAGTGGGGGCAGACGGGGGAGGCGCGAGCCTCGTGGCCCTTGTGGCCCTCACCCTCTGGCCTCCAGCTGGGCAGCCATCTGGGCCCGACACATCCCAACCCAGCTGCAAGAAGTGGAGAGGAGAGGAGATGTGATGAGAACCTGAGAGGTGTCTGCCTGAGCCGGTTGTAAAGAATTTTTTTTGTGAAATGAATGGCTGCAGTCCTTCACAAACTGCTGTGGCATGGGTCCTTTTCCACAGGGTGCAGTCCCTCCAAAAACAGCTGCCCCAGTGGGCCCTCTGTGGCCCACAACCTCCTTCAGGCATCCGTCTGCCCCAGCATGGGGTCTTCCATGGGCTGCAGGTGGATCCCTGCTTCTCCATGGGCCTCCATGGGCTGCAGGGGGACATCCTGCTTCATTATGGGCTGCACCATGGGCTGCAGGGAAATCTTGCCAAGAGCAACATTACTCCTTCCCCTCTAGCCCTGACGTTGGTGTCTGCATAGGCATGCCTCTTACTTATCCTCACTCCTCTCTTCTCTCTGTTCTGCAGTGCCAGGCCTGGCTGATATAGACAGCCACCCGGCAGGAGGTCGGTGCAGGGGAGAGGTCTGTGCCTCCCCCATTTCTCCCTGCACTGCTGCTTTGTGTTCTCCTTCTTAAATACTTTATCAGAGATTTTATAACCGTTGCAGACTGGCTCAGCTTCAGCCAGTGGCAGGTCTGCCCTGGAGCCAACCAGCTCCACTGGACAAAGGGGAAATTTCTAGCAGTTTCTCATAGAAGCCACCCTTGTAGGCCCCCTGCCACCAAAAGCCCACACAGAAATCATGTTAATGCCACATACTGTGGTAGATGGACACCATAGACACTACTGTAATGCACATAACTATGTTCTTTGAGAGGAGTTGAGGTCAACATTAAGATTCCTAAATTCGAGTGTCATATATAAATTAGGTATTTATGCTCCTATTGCAATCAGGAGACTTAGGAAAAGATACAATATTTTTATATGTTGCAGGTGTCCTGCCTGGCCAACAGCTGCTGCTCGAAAGGGTATAGGACCTCTGTAAGTCTTGTATCCTATCTTCTAGCCAGATATTTTAGATTTTTGTGCAGATGTCTTAGACTCCCTAGAGCATTTCAAATGATGATATTTAGGCAACTGAATCCCATCTCTGACCAATAAAGTCAATAGAAATGAGAGCATAATTTACTTTACTCTCAAGCAAATGTCTTTGGTTCAATGCTATTGCCCACAAATGTGGGTCTAGAGCTATGCCTTACACTATCCAGGACATCTGCACAAGGCTGTTAGATGTGACACAAAAATGGTGGAAGACATGACCTTTTGAGGCAGCAGCTGGAGGGTTGGCAGGATACTTTAGGGATCTCAGATTTCCATATTCGGACACTAGCTTGCTATGCATGGGCAGCATAGCGTGTCTGATGGCTGAATTGTTCTCTAAATTCAACTAAGTGTATTGCTTAGGTATCTTTTGACTTTGCTAGGCACTTTGGAATGCAGATATATAAGCATCCAAATTTAGGTGTGTTTATCTTGCATTGAATGTTTAGCCTTTCTGCTAATAACTCAATTTAGTATTGCAACAGAATATATAATCTTACACCTACAAATTAACAAGCCATGCTTTTCTGTATGCCCTTAAAAACTGCTGTATAGAGAAGGCAACAAAGGGGACTCACGTACAAAAAAAAAAATAAAATCTCTTTCGATTGTTAATTCCACTTTTAAAAATTGACCTTTCAGCATAGAAGTGAAGAGTCAGTCTCTTTACAATCTTGCACTTCAGTTTGTCACCAGTTGGTTCTGAAAATGCATGATATACAATGAGAAAACTTCTAACTACTCAGGAATCTCCTATGAACAGAGAAAATATTTCTTACCTTGTTCTTTTAGAGACATTAGCTGTTTATCATGTTTTATAACAACTCAGTGATGGCTTTAGAAGGTTGGGTTTTTTTGACCCTAAGCCCTCAATGACAAGAATGGCACCTTCATAATCTCCTCACAGAGAACTGGAGCTTGTTGAAAAACAGATTCTGGAAAGTAGGAAAAAATATTTTCAGTCAATGGAAGTGTCTAAAGTTCTATTTTATATACAAATTCCTATATATTTATATAACCTCACTGAAATAAATGACCAGCAAACACTAATGGCTGTGATATGTTTTTCCCACTACTCCCTCATTATCTTTGCAGGATTGCAGGGTAGCATTACATTAAATTACTTTCCATATAGTTATTCTTCTGGAACCTAATTGAACAGACCCCATGTCTCTAGGCTTAAACGCTCTGCTAGCGTTGTTGGCACATTGACTTCCCTATCAGTCAAGCTCACGGCTTGGGAAGCATAAGGTGTTGCTAGACAACACTGATGGGCTGCAGAAGACCTCACTCTGAGTGAACCTGCCTCAGTGTTAGAAGGAAGAAGTATAATTTGTATATATCTAGTTGAACCTGGTAGGAAGGTCGGCTAAGGGACCTTGTGATTTTAAAAAAGTGTAGCAAGTTAACAAGAATAGGACCGTTATTCCTTCTCAGAAACACAAGTAATTGACTGCTAGAGCTGCTTCTGTTGCGGGTATTGATCAGTGACAGTTAGAGATGTTCTTTACAATCACTTGTCCTGTGAGGCCTAATTAACAAAGGCTGGCTTGCTGAATTAGATAAAACTCAATGTCCACTGAAATTAATATGATGCTGTCTAAGCGTCCTTCAACTATTAAGGGAAAATCAAGTTTAAGTGGAAGAAACGAGGGAAGTCCTGTTAAGAGCTAAAACAATTGTGACTGGAAAAGTGGATTAAGACAACAGTTTTGCAAGGACAATGAATAGGCACAAAGACAGTCTCGTTAGGAAGGATGCCTCTTATTTTTCTTCTTATATTTTTAACAGTGTTTATGCTATTTACTACCAAAGAAATAATCTTTCTCCTCCCCCCCCCCCCGCCCCGTGCCCCGGGAATCACTCAATTGCAAAAGAAGTAGAGATTGGGAAATCAGATCTTTTAAAAATTAAACTATTTCCCAGCATATTTCTGGATATTACCTTGCTGAGTGGTCAAGAAACTGAGGTTCAACATTTTGCAATTTACTGTAAAAGCAGAATGAGTAATTGTGAAAGACTGATAAAAAGATGACTCTGGAGCAAGAAAAGTGGGTATCATGGAGACACAAAGAACACTTTACTTCACTCTTCCTGTCAGATCGTAGTGCAGAGTCCTTTGCTTTACTGTGAGATGAAATTAGTGACACAGGTTTTCCTGAAGCTAGCAACACTGCAGTTTTCAGACTCAGAGTCCTAGATTCATAGCAGAACCAGGAGACTAAGTCTGCATTTAAACTGCGGGGCCAGCATGGGTTGTGGGCTCTGCAGCCGTAGTTCCCATAACATCTGAGTGTAGGGACCAGGTGTTAGGTCCTGCCTTATACCCAGATTTATTAATCAGCTCTCAAAGGAACCCAATCGGACCAATTAATCACAACCAACAAAACCTTCAACTAGATACTTAAGAAATCCACTTTAAAATAGAATAATACTTATATCACAGTATAGTACAGGATCTTAAAATATCAGTGCAGAAGAAAAGGGGAATGTGTAAAATTTAGTGTGGTTTGTTACACTCACATACTCAGTTCAGGACTGGTTCTACCTGAGCTATTCATTATGTTTAATGTGGGCTATTCAGCAGTATATGTTTTCTTACATAAGCTGCTTATTTTGTATCCCACCCATTTTCACAAAACCTCTTCATATGCAGACTGTTTATTTTCTTGGATAACCTTTCTATCTGTGAATGAAAACTGGGTATTTTTTTTTCTCAGATACACATTTGCATTTTTTTAAAGCATGAGATCTTTCACATGATTTTTCAAGTGTAGTTTAAGATAGCTTCAGTGCATATTTGGCCAAACATGTATTCTTCTGCATTCCCATATTTTCTGTTTACCAGTTTCCTGGAAATTGATGTCACATTACATCAGAATACGAATGCATATACAGTGCCTTTCTAACTACTTCTTATTGAAATCTTAACATCTCTCCATTTATGGTACTTCAAAAGGTAGTTATTAACATTTTTCATTTAAATTTATTTGATTTTCATCAAGTTACAACACCTGACTCCTAAGATTGTTAGGCTTCTTTTCTCACGGATGACGATAGCCTTTAGAGGTAGAGCATAGCTGTAGAAAGGTCTGTTCCAGAGCTGCATGCCCTAAGTCCCAGTTGGTGAATTATCCAGCTCTCAGGGACAAATCCACAGGTGTACTGCATATGGGGAAAGTGTGGTGGTGCAACCCCTCACCTCCTGAGCCACTTGGTGCTTGATGTGATTCCTTCCCTCTTGGGCCTCACACCAACCTACGGTAAGCCAGGAACAGACTGAATACAGTGAATCAGAGCATTAAGCTACCCCCTTGACACACTTGGTTCCTGTTTTAAATGATCATAGAATCGTAGAATGGTTTGGTTTGGAAGGGACCTTTAAAGGTCATCTAATCCAACCTCTTTGCAAGGATCAGGGACATTTCCAACTAGAACAGGTTGTTCAGAACGTCATCCAAGCTGGCCTTGAATGTTTCCAGGGATGGGACATCCACCACCTCTCTGGCCAACCTGTTCCAGTGTTTCACCACCCTCATTGTAAAAAATTTTTCCTTATATCAAGTCTGACTCTGCCTCCTTCTATTTTAAAATCATTACCCCTTGTCCAATCACAACAGGCCCTGGGAAAGAGTTTCTCCCCGTCTTTGTTATAAGCCCCTTTAGGTACTGGAAGGCCACTATAAGGTCTCCCCAGAGCCTTCTCTTTTCCAGGTTGAACAGCCCCAACTCTCTCAGCCTCTGAGAGCCCTGCTCCAGCCCTCTGATCATCTTTGTGGCCCTCCTCCGGACCCTCTCCAACTGGTCCATGTCCTTCTTATGTTGGCGGCTGCAGAACTCTATGCAGTACTCCAGGTGAGGTCTCATGACAGCAGAAAAGAGGAGGGCAATCACCTCCCTTGACCTACTGGCCATGCTTCTTTTAATACAGCCGAGGATGCAGTTGGCTTTCTGGACTGCATTATGAAAACAATAACAACAGTTGATTTTCTTCTGGCAACATAGCACATCTTAGCCCAAGTTGAAACACATGTGTGTGATACCAGAAGCAACTAGTGGAAAGCACCAGAATATTTCACCGTCCGAGTTGGGCTGAAAGGGAAAAGTACCTAACAAATGTCAATTATCTCGGATCCTATAAATAGCGACTGTAAGTGAGACCCATTGAGGTCTCCCAGATCACAGCAGGCTATAACCAGCATCTGCCTGGAGCTGGGATGCCTCTCAGGTATAGCCTCCTTAGACCAAAGAGATTTAAGGACCATCTGCTGGCAAAGTTGATGAAAGGTCAGGACAAAGTTCAACTTCTTGATACTCAATTATCACCAGTTAAGGAATGCCGATGCATCATGAGTATTTACTTTAAACTTGAGAAGGAGGAGGGAACCTTTAACTATAGGCTAGTCTCCTCTGTTCACCTCTCTACCCATACAGATAAAAAGAGGAAACTTTTAACTGTTGGCTAGTCCCCTCTACATAGATATTTCATTGGATCCAAATATCTCTGTGTTTGTGTGTGTTTGTGTCTGTTTTGTGTTTATATGTACATACATATGTACATATATATATATATTGATTTAGGATACCCTGTAGTAAGTTAGTGTGAATCTTGTCATTCTCAAATCTGTATGTAAGCCATTGTTTTAATCATAACATATTTCATTGAATTACTTTCTTAATCTTTGAGTCACTTAATGATTAAGTGCTGCTAAATTTAACCTTTGATTTACCTCATACTGTTAATAAATCTTAAACTGTTGATAAATCATAACCATGTGAAATATTTTATCCATGACAGAAGGGAAGTATGTACTTGTATTTATGTGCAAAACCAGTAAGATTATTCATAGAAGTAACATTTAGGTTAGTGTACCCAGGTCTACAATAAAGACCTGTAAGCTAAGGATGAAGGAATCATTGTTTCAGGTATACTCTGGCTTTGAAGCAGACTTTAATTATCCAGTGACAGCAGCTGATGTTTCTATTGTACTCTACTCCAGGGAAGACTATTTGGCAGAGTACCCCAAAACCTCATGCTTTTTGAAATCAACATTTTTGAGGTATACATTGGGTAGACCCAAACTCTACCAGCTCTAAACTAGACTTTCCTTTTCTTTTCTTTGATTTTAGTGATAGTTAATGAAATCTGAAATGTCTTAAATGATATATGTGCTGGTAACGGTAATTGTTTACCATCAGTGAGAAACTTTGAAAGGAAGGAATGAATGTCTCGTCATCTTCAGGATACAATTAATTACAAGTAATGTAACTTGGAAATAGAAATCTGTCAGAATTAGCCACTATCAATACCTTTTTATCCTGTCTGTAACCATTTTCCACTTGTATAAAATCCTCAAAGCCTAATTTGGTGGAAAATATCTGCCTTTTTGACAAGATAATGGCAGTCACAGAGTTGGGAGTTTCAGTTGCTTCAGCCTTCTTATAACTGGTAGAAAGATCTCAGCATCAGCAACAAGGTAAGCTTTGAATCTAAGCTTGTGCTGCCCATGAACTGCAGCACAAAAATGACTCCAGTAGATCTCTGCTGCTCATAGGGTTAATGTCATAAGCTATGTACGTAACTTATGCACATAAAGGTACAGCAGTTAGCTTAATATCCACAAGCTCTCGAACAGCAGCTAGTCTTTTAAACACTTGGAAAAATTATCTACTCTGTTCTGTAAGAATGGGAGTAATATAGATGCTAGCTGTCAAATGACAGCAATTTACACATCTGCTTCCTTTTATACTATAATTTGTCAGATTCAGGTTTTTGTTACATGTAAAGTGGTTTAGATCAATAGCTAGAAATCAGCTATTGCATTGATTTACTGAGCAGATTATGTATGAAGATGACAAGGAGTTATGCCTGGCACAGACCAATCTCTTATTGCCTAATGGATTTAACACTTTTAACACTTTTCAGTCCACTCTGTTAATACAATAGAGTATCAGAAGTATTTAAAATATTTTTAAAGTTTGTTCAAAATAAGAACACAATCTGGAGAGCTTAAACTAGAACCATTGCCATGAGAACATAGTTTTTATCCTTTAATCATGATTTAGCCAACAATTAGTAAGTCAAAGATGTGCAGAAAGCAAACTTGTGACTTGGTATTACATTTGTAAAAGTGTGTGGCTGAACAACAGATACAGGAAGAAAATCAGCAAAGAAATTAGCAATGAAAGAGTCCTATGGCAAACATAAGTTAAATAGTGGGAAAATGGGACTATAGAGTGTAACTGGTGCTTCATTTGTAATACAATATCTAAGCTACATTTGTTCACCTCATTTTATTAATAAACGTGTATCCATTCTCAGCTCATAGCAGTTGAATAAAACGCGTCATCTAAAATGAAGATTGTGTTCCTTTTTCTTTTAATTCTTGTCTTTTCATTGCAAGTGTTTATTTTTTTTTCTTCCCACTTGATATAAATGTATAAAAGGATTTATTTGAATTGAATCAACTGGAATATTCTTCCTGTTTTCCTGAAATATTACATGGGTTTTGTGTTTTTAAATCCTGGGTTACTTTTTTATGGTCTAGCCTATAAGGTCTAAGAGAATAAAAAAGTACAGACTGAAATATCTTAGATTATTCCAGTCATATTATTTATACAACACCTAGAAGTACAAAATATTCAGAAAAGGGACCACATTTTCCATCTGTTCAGGAAAGAAAAAAAAAAAGACACCATAAAAATTACGAAAATTACCTGAAACAACAAAAAAATTGAACATACATGAATTAAAAAAAAAAATCATAACCCAGAAGTATCAAGTAAAAGTAAAAATTTGTTAGAATTTTGGTTTAATTTGCACTTATTTTCTTTGTGATAGTGAACATAATTAAGTATTCAAATTCTATGTTTTCAGGCCAAGTGCAAACTCTATGTTTGCAGGCCAAGTGCAAGGTCCTGCACCTGGGTCATGGCAATCCCAGGCACAAATACAGGCTGGGCGGGGAATGGATTGAGAGCAGCCCTGAGGAGAAGGACTTGGGAGTGCTGGTGGACGAGAAGCTTAACATGAGCAGGCAATGCACCCTTGCGGCCCAGAAGGCCCACCGCATCCTGGGCTGCATCAAGAGAAGCGTGGCCAGCAGGTCGAGGGAGGTGATTCTCCCCCTCTACTCTGCCCTGGTGAGACCCCATCTGGAGTACTGTGTCCAGTTCTGGAGCCCCCGACACAAGAAGGACATGGACCAGTTGGAGAAGGTCCAGAGGAGGGCCACGAAGATGATCAAAGGGCTGGAGCACCTCTCTTATGAGGACAGGCTGAGAGAGTTGGGGCTGTTCAGCCTGGAGAAGAGGAGGCTCCGGGGAGACCTGATAGCGGTCTTCCAGTACCTCAAGGGGGCCTACAAGAAAGATGGGGAAAGACTATGTAGTAGGGCCTGTTGCAATAGGACGAGAGGTAATGGTTTTAAAATAGAGGGGGGTAGATTTAGATTGGAAATTAGGAAAAAAATTTTTACAATGCGAGTTACAGAACACTGGAACAGGTTGCCCAGAAAGGTGGTGGATGCCCCATCCCTGGAAATGTTCAAGGCCAGGCTGGATGAGGCTCTGAGCAACCTGATCTAGTCAGGGATGTCCCTGCTCCTTGCAGGGGCGTTGGACTAGATGACCTTTGAAGGTCCCTTCCAACTCTAACCATTCTATGATTCTATGATTCTATGATTTTGCTATAGGAAGACATAAATCAAAAAGATGTGCAGTAGGAATTTTACTCATTGTACAGGTAAAATTTTGCGGAATGGAAGCCTGAAGGTGGTATTAAGGACATGTGTCTCAACATTAGAGGATACCATCAGACTTTATTATCCAAAGATAATTAATCATTACTATGAGAAAATGTCTTATACCTTCTTCTTGATATATATGAGATTACAATAGTGGATTATGAGGGAGAATGAACCAAAATGACAGAATCATATAGCAAATACACAATAGTTTCTTTTATAAACCTATATATATATATTTATGGTTATGTTTAATCATATCCATTTCCATTTCAATATCCATATCCATCTAATTGTTACAGGTGTTTTTCTTTGTAGCTATGTTATGGAATGAGCTTCTGACTGGTCAGGTCGGGTGATTAGGCATGTCCTGGTCCTGGAGGAGAAGAAGATGGAAATTGTGTGGATTGCACTTGTCCCACTCTTCTGTTACGGGCACATATGTCACTGGTGGGATGAGTCATAGTATCTCTTCCTCACTCTAAGTCAGTTTCTTCTGATCCAACAAGCTCTTATTTCATAACAGGGTCAAGCATAGATCAGACAACTAGCTATTTTATAGTGTTAAAAATAGGTGAAACCTGGAGTAAAAACCAGGTTTGCACGGGTGTATTGTGCTATATTCTGAATCTGTAGCCTGAAGGACATGGACATGTTGGAGAGAGTCCACAGGAAGGCCATGAAGATGATCAGAGGGCTGGAGCACCTCTCCTACGAGCACAGGCTGCGACAGTTGGGGCTGTTCAGCCTGGAGAAGAGAAGGCTCCAAGGAGATCTGATAGCGGTCTTCCAGTACCTCAAGGGGGCCTACAGGAAAGATGGGGAGAGGCTGTTTAGTAGGGCCTGTTGTGACATGACTAGGGGTAATGATTTTAAAATAGAGGGAGGTAGATTCAGATTAGACATTAGGAAAACATTTTTTACAATGAGGGTTGTTGAACACTGGAACAGATTGCCCAGAGACGTGGTGGATGCCTCATCCCTAGAAATATTCAAGGCCAGGCTGGATGAGGCTCTGAGCAACCTGGTCTAGTTGGAGATGTCCCTGCTCCTTGCAGGGAGATTGGATTAGACAACCTTTAAAGGTCTCTTCCAACCCTAACTATTCTATGATTCTATCTCTACTTTTAGAATCAGAACATTGCACTGAATCAGTGTGATGTAGGTTTAGCATTGCCTCTAAAATTAAATATTACCCTAATCTTGTTTCTGAGGCCTCTTTTAGGATATTGAAAGATGTGTATTTTTAACTCACATTAAACAACAATTGAATTTGTTTATTTGAGAGTCGAAATGAAAGCCAACAGAAGAATATGGCATTGACCCGAACTAGTAAGTCTGGTTGATAAAATCTGTCCTCATCACTTTTGTTTTATCTTTTGTTAGCTAGTACAGTTGACTATCTCAGTTAAGAATGTATTCTAGAAAATATTTCTAACATATCCCTTCAATGTTCAACCAGTACAGCTATGTTTCAAAATTATTGATAAAGTTTCATAAATTCAGATACTTAACTTGGACATTTGACCAAAGCTAAACACAACAGTCAGAAGCCTCTCGATTCCAGTCAGAATTATCTCCCCTTTATTGTTATACAGACAACATTTTTCTTCAGATTTATTTGGTTATTTTATTTGTTACACTATGACTGCAAGGTCCACAGATAACCTGTAATTTCAATCTAAACCAGTTTGGAAGAATCAAAGACATATGAGTCATAACAAAGGAAGATTCAAGAGTATTTCTTTGTTTTTATATGTGATTCTCTCACTTCTAGTACAAATATTTTTCAAATATGAGTTCACTGAGCAACAAAATATGTTATGTTTTAAAAATTAAGAAATATAGGTAATGTCTTTGATATCTAATTTGAAATCTAGCATTCTTATATTCATAGGGAAAATTAGTGTCTGATTTTCTTTTTGGAAAGGTAACGTATTGAAGCATTTATCTTAAATTATTTTTGGAAAACATGCTGGATTATAGGATTGTACCTAGAGGATTTTTCCTGAATGTTAACATTATGGTCTGAAAAACTAAAAGAAAATAAAATCTATTTTTGTAAACAGACAAATATTTCTATGTATAAGTTTCAAAGTTATATTTTTGTCGAGGGCACTTGTAATACTTGATCTTCAAACTAGGAATGCTGCCTGGATTTACCTGTGCATCAAAATTATTATGTACAATACATAAAACCAGAAAGTCAATCTCTGTTTGAATTGTCAAATGGTGAATTTCCACAGCTTCACATTGTGACCTACATTCCAAGACTTTGGCTGAGATCTTCAGTGCTATTTTACAGTAGCTCCTATGAAGAACAATCCTCCCATATGCAACATAGCTGAGGGGAAATGTTGTACTAGATTTTTATAATTTTTTTTTCTTCTTGGAATTTCTGCTAGAATATCTATTTTTATCTTCGGTAATAGAATAACTGAACAATATGAACTTATATAAAAATATCTCACTAATAGTGCTCTTTTTAAGTTTCATAATTGCACTAAGAAGAACACATTTACAATGCTGAATAGTTCTTAAGACATTGCCATGCATGAAAATTATTCATGTAGTAATACATTTGCATTGCTTGTGGACAGGACCTTAAAATCTTACTAATGAAAATCAAATGGAAACCAAATAATGACTTGCGAACTTTGTGACCACTAAGCATTCATTTTCTCTAATACCTTGAGGTTAACAAGTAGTTGTTAAATATATACAAGTTAACTGTTTTCCGCAATTTTTAAAAAATAAACAAATGGTTATTACATAATAAATAATCATTAATGTAAGTTAAATGGCATCATTATTAAGAGTTGTACAAAATTACAGCACAAAATTATCAATAACATGTAGCAATAAGGAAACAATGGAAAGAGGAGAGGGAGAAGGGAGAAGTATGGCAAGTGAGATAACACAGAATAGGATAGGCTAGGAAGATAGGAGGAGAGAAAAGGAACCACACCTAAAAAAAGATGGATTTTGAGGAGCACAGTCTATTACAAGGTTGCACAGGGATTTTATTTTGAATAAAACAATCTTCTTTAAAGATATTCCCTAACAGACCTTTGGGTTTATATTTATATATTTATTTTACATATATATTTTGTCCATTGCAAGTATGTAGCTATTGCATCTTCTTGGAAAGCAGAGTCTTTTAAAACCCTTTAAAAGGATCTTATATACTTTTCTTTTCTAAGGACAAATTGGATCCTCTCCACTTCTATGCTGCTTAAATTCTTTACACAACTTTCGAATTAATGAGTGACAACTTCAGCATCTCTAATAGGATCTTCTGCCACATGGAAGATTATCTCTGCTATTTAGAGCCAGAACAACAAGGAACATGTTCCACAGCCTTCAGTGTTTGAATGATCATAGAAATCACAGGATAACTGAAGCAGGAGGTCTCTAATGCACCTCCCACAAAATCAGGACCAGTTCTGGGGTTAGACCAGGCTGCTCACAGCTTGATCCAGTCAGTGCCTTCTCCAAGGGCAGAAAGAGCATATGGGTGACCTGCTCCACTGCCTCACTGTCCTCATGAGGAAAATTTACTCCTTATACCAAGTCTGAGCCCATTTGCTGCAATTTGTGCCCATTGTCTCTCACCAGCCTTTCCTGCACTACTGTGAGAAGCTTGACTCTGGTTTCTCAGTGACCTGAGAAGTCATCTGTTCTCCAGACTGAACCAACCCATCCCATCCCCCAACTTCTACTCACGGGGCACGTGCTCCAGCCCCACCACGTCAGGGGCTCTTCATTGAGCTCCCTCCAGTTTGTCCATGTCTTGCCTGTGTTGGACCCCACAACTGGATGTAGTATCTAGATGTGGTCCGAGGAGTGCTGCATACAAGGGGATAATTCTTTCATCTACAGGCTGTGCCATTTTTGATACAGATTAGGAGCTGTTGAGCACCTTTGCTGCCATGGCACACTATGGATTCTTGTTCAGCCTGCTGTCTGCCACCACCCCAAAGGCCTTCCTACAGAGCTACTCCTCAGCTCCTCTTAGTAGCTCTTGCATCCCTGGGGCAACATTTGACATTATCCCTTATTAAACATCATGAGGCTCTTTGAGTCTCTTTCAATGGCAGCTCTGCCCCTCTAATATATCAGCTCGTGTGTCCCGTTCCCACCCTGTGTTCTGCTGTCACCATCACTGTGTGATGAGTGTGTTCTTCCTCACTGGCTTGACATCACTGATAAAGATGTTAAATGGGACAGATCCCAGGACAGACCTGTGTGTGGTGCAACATTTTTCACAGGACCATGGTTCTCTGGACTCAACTAGCTGATCAGATTATTAACTGCCTAGGTGCTCACTCATCCAGACCACAATGACCTAAGTTGGACATGAGAATGATGTGGGAGGCAATTTCAAACACCTTGTTAAATTCAAGGTAGAGTAGAAAGCTACTGCTCTCCCTTTGTCCACAAATCCAATAATTTAATCACAGAAGTTGGTCACAATGATTTACATTCAATAAATCCATGATGACTGCTCCATGTGCCCCTAAATGCGATCAAAAAAAAAAAGGGAAAGAAGGAAGATCCATGGAACTACAGGCCAGTCAGTCTCACCTCTGTGCCTGGCAAGGTCATGGAGCAGATTCTCCTGGAAACCATGCTAAGGCACATGAAAAATAAGGTGATTGGTGACAGTCAACATGGCTTCACTAAGGACAAATCATACCTGACCAATTTGGTGGCCTTCTATGATAGGGTTACAGCATTGGTGGACAACAGATGACCAACTGATGTCACCTACCTGGACTTGTGCAAAGCATTTGACTCTGTCCTGAAAAATACCCTTGTGTCTAAACTGGAGACACATGGATTTGACAGATGGACCACTTAGTGGATAAGGAATTGGCTGGATGGCCTCACTCAGAGAGTTGTGGCCAATTACTTGATGTCAGAGTGGAGACCAATGACGAGTGGCATTCCTCAAGGGTCTGTATTAAGACTGGCCCTGTTTAACATCTTTGACGGTGACATAGACAGTGGGGTAGAGTGCACCCTCAGCAAGTTCGCTGATGACACCAAGCTGAGTGGTGCAGTCGACACACTGGAGGGGAGGGATGCCATCCAGAGGGACCTTGACAGGCTGGAGAGGTGGGCCTGTGCCAACCTCATGAAGTTCAACCAGGCCAAGTACAAGGTCCTGCACCTGGGTCATGGCAATCCCAGGCACAAATACAGGCTGGGCGGGGAATGGATTGAGAGCAGCCCTGAGGAGAAGGACTTGGGAGTGCTGGTGGATGAGAAGCTCAACAGGAGCTGGCAATGTGCACTTGCAGCCCAGAAGGCCAACTGTATCCTGGGCTGCATGAAAAGAAATGTGGAGAGCAGGTTAAGGGAGGTGATTCTGATCCTTTACTCCGCTCTTGTGAGATCCCACCCAGAGTATTGCATCCAGCTCTGGAGTCACCGACATAAGAAGGACATGGACCAGTTGGAGCAAGTTCATAGGAGGGCCACGAAGATGATCAGAGGACTGGAGCTCCTCTCCTATAAGGACAGGCTGAAAGAGTTGGGGCTGTTCAGCCCAGAGAAGAGAAGGCTCTGGGGAGACCTTGTTGTGGCCTTCCAGTACCTAAAGGGGACTTACAGGAAAGATAGGGAAAACTCTTTCACAAGGCCTGTTGTGACAGGACAAGGGGCAATGATTTTAAAATAGAGGGAGGTAGATTCAGACTGGACATAAGGAAAACATTGTTTACAATGAGGATGGTGAAATAGTGGAACAGGCTGCCCAGATTGGTGGTAGATGCCCCATTGCTGGAAACATTCAAGGCCAGGTTGAATGAAGCTCTGAGCAACCTGATCTAGTTGGAGATGTCCCTGATCTTTGCAGAGAGGTTGGATTAGATGACCTTTGAAGGTCCCTTCCAACCCAAACTATTCTATGATTCTCTATGATTGTTCCTTCATTTTCCCAGGGACTAAGTGATTTCTGGACAAATCGTTGGCCCTTTCTGGAATTGGGTGCAACAGTTGCCTTTCTCCAACATTCAGTCAATTCCCTCAATCTCCATCAATGTGTTGTAAATATTCTGAGAGGCACGTTACAATTGCAACCTAACTTTTAGCATTTATTTTATTTTCTTCTCTAATTTTAGCTTACTAATACTGTCTTCCTATCTGAGACTTTACATTTGGGAGTGTACAGCTGCATCCCAGTCCCTTTTCCAGCTTTGTGTCAGGGTAAAATATTTTCAGCAATGCTTATGCTGCTATCATCTAGGAAATTAGACATGTGCCTGAATGGAAGATGTGGAACGTCCCAACAGGAAGAAATGAGGATGATCAGAGAAACATGATTCCTAAACTGCATATTAATCAAGTGATTAATTTCCAAAATCCACTGTTTCTTGTTGCATTCATTTTCTCTTTGTGTGCATTCTTAATGGGAAAAACACAAGTCTAGACCATATGTATGCTTCCTAACACAATGATATCTTTGTGTCTTGAGTGAAATGCTAGTAATTTTTCACACATAAATATTTGATTATATTATTATTCATTTACATATACAAATAAAGAAAAAGAAATTATGAAAAATATCAAAATTTAACAATCCTTCTGAGCAATTGTAAAGTGTTATTGAAAGTTCATTATTTTCTGTATATTTTTACAGGGCTTTTATTTTAATATAGGCTCTAAGTGTGTGGGCAATATTTGTTTTTCATGACATGCAACACATCTAGCTCAGTTAGGACAGGACTATGCCTCATGGGAAACACTTGGATTTTTCGAGTTCTAAATCCTGTAGTAACGGACACTTAAATTCTTTAGACTTCATAAAATGTTACAGTATGTGAGAATGAGAATAAAATATTTAGTGAGGCTATGTATTAAAAAAAAAAAAACAATCACCAGTGTTACAGCAGCTAGTCACACAAAAATGAAATAATTATTTCTTAACATAATAAAATTATTATACAGTCTTTCAAACTTTATAGGAATTTATCTGTATGTTCTCAGCACTACATTTTTCCTCTCAGGAATCTCAGTTCACACACTCTTTGCTTAGCTTATGCTGACACTTCACACAGTGAAGCCTTCACTCATCTCTTAGTTGTGATACAGTATTGTAGAGCCATCTTCCATATAGGATTGGGTACTACCAGAAAACTGTGAATGTTTAAATGAAACAGGAAACAAACACATCTGATCTCATTCCAGTCCCTTCTAATTTAAAATCATAGTTTTACCATACCTAAGTGAACAGCATATATTTTGCTTTCTTCATGTCTGGCTTGGTGAACCTCTGCAGGCTTACTATGTTGATAAGAAACTAATCTGAATTGTGTTCTGTTAGTTTATAAAAAGCATTTACTTCTACTAACCAGCTACCCACAGGAAATTTCACGGTGGTGCCTGGTAACCATTTAGATGGCTTTACAAAATGTTTTCACGAAGGAGCACATCATACAGACAGGAGTTAAAGCACAAGAACAAGTGCAAATAACCTAATTTATTTATATATTTCTATAAAGATTGCTATCTCCATAAGAGCTAAGGTCAATCTGTTTGCCTAAAAACTATTATTCAGGGTTTATACCTCAACCCATCTACCCTCCCTGAACTGGCACTGAGGAGAGAGTCTTATTCTCACCTAGATGGAAAACTGCTAAGTATTCAGAAAACTTTTAATCTTAAGCCCTCAGTTTTGGCCCTCTAGCTATGCAACTTTACCTGATGAGTTCAAATGGCATCTTCCCAAATTGTGCCCTAGCCATGGCTCTCTATACTGTTCTAGTTATACTGTTTGCTTGTAACTCACTGCAGTCAAATGGAAGAATACCAAGAAAGTAAGCCAAGGATACACAGTACAAAAGTAGTGCTGATTCCTTCTATGACTTTGTAGCCTTTAAGGGTGTTTAAAATAATAAAGGATGTGTAGGTACACAGTCTACCAACTGTTCCTAGGAATGTGTAGAAACCCATAGGACTTTGCATCATAAATACCAGGCCAAAATATTTCACCTGATTATCATTTAAAGTGTGGAGCTTAGGAAGAAGTCCTACATCTTTCACACTTTGCAGTGGCATGGGAAGGACAGTCAGAAACTCGCCAAAATAGTGGTTGATTCTCTCCTTTGCTACTTGAATGTCCATAGTTGCAACATTTTATGATAAATTTAAACAGTTTAGATAGTCCCTCTGAATGCCTAATATCTCCTGTTATACTGCTTATTCGGTCCTGAAATTTACTACATAGAGTTAGTGGAGTTCAGACAACTCTTGTCATCAAGACAACAGCTGTTTCACCATGTATTCATCAAGTAGTTCTGCATAATGAAATCATTTATTAATCTAGCTAAATGTTCTTTTTTTTTTTTTGGATATCCCCTGCCCTGGTTCTTGTGAAATGGTGGCTGAAAGTAGAACTAATGATAGCTACAAGGATAACTGACACAAGATTTCTTCCTTTTTTTTTTCTTTTTCTTTTTGCACTGCTTAGCACTGAACTACAGGTAAGATACCTAGAATTAAATCATAAACTTAAAACTTTTTCTAGAGACAATTTCTGGTATAATATTATGTGTCCATGGGAATCATCATCAGTTCTGAAAAATAACTAGATACTAGACACTACAGTTTATTTCCTTAGCATAAAAATCTACCTTTTTTAAAAGGATGACTTTTAAATATTTGCTGAATATTTCATGCTAATTCTACTTTTTCTCTAGACCAAATAGAAACAACTGAGCACAGAGGACCAGAAGACTCCAAGATATAACCTATTAACCAATTTAAGCATCTTTTGAAATTGTTCTCTGCCCAACATAATCAACATGAAGAAGAGGGCTTTAAACTAAAGTTGCTGGGGAAGGGGAACCTCAATCTGTCCCACTCCTACCAGTTTGATATCAATGCCAGCAACAGATGCTCAGAGCCTGGAGAAGGATCACAGGTCAGCAGGAGACCACCTGAAGAGCAGCACAAAGGAATTCCAGCCACTCCAGTCAGAAAGTCAGCTTCATCGGGGGCCCAACTTAAATGCCTCTGTGAAAACACATGTAGCATGGGGAATAAACAAGATTTAGAGACGTGAACCCCTGCAGGACTATGATCTTACTGACATCATGGTGAAGTGATGGGATGGCTCCTATGACTACAGTGTTGGAATGGAAGGATACAGGGTCTTTGGGAAGGACAGGCAGGGCAGACAAGGAGGGAGTGTCACCCTCTATGTCAACGACCAGCTGTAGTGCATGGAGCTTTGCCTGGGGATGGATGAGGAGCTGATAGAGAGCTTATGGGTCAGGATTAGAGGGAGGGCAGGCACAGGTGACATTACAGTGGGGGTCTGTTACAGGCCACCTGACCAGGAAGACCAAGTGGATGAGACCCTCTATAGACAAATAGGAGCAGACTTATGGTCACAAGCCCTGGTCCTCGTGGGGGACTTCAATCATCCTGATATCTGTTGGAGGGACAACACAGCAGGGCATAAGCAATCCAGGAGGTTCTTGGAATGCATTGGTGATAACTTCCTTCTCCAAGCAATAGGGGAGCCAACGAGGAGAAGTGCTATGCTGGATCTTGTTCTCACCAACAAGGAGCGAACGGTGGGGAATGTGAAGCTCAAAGTCAACCTTGGCTTCAGTGACAATGAAATGGTGGAGTTCAAGATCCTTAGGACAATGAGGCGGGCATAGAGCAAGTTCACTAGCCTGAATTGCAGGAGAGTAGACCTTGGCCTCTTCAGGGATCTGCTTGGGCTCTGCAGGAAAAGGAGCCCAAGAAAGCAGCTTAATATTCAAGGATCACCTCCTCCAAGCTCAGGAGCAATAACAAAGAAGATGTCAGGCAAAAAGGCCGGGAGGCCTGCATGGATGAACAAGGAGCTCCTGGAGCAACACAAACACTAAAAGCAAGCCTACAGAGGGTGGAAGCAAGGACGGGTAGCCTGGGAGGAGTACAGAGAGATTATTCAAGCAGCCAGGGATCAGGTTAGGAAAGCTAAAGCCCTGACAGAATTAAATCTGGTGAGAGACGTCAAGGGCAACAAGAAAAGCTTCTCTAGGTATGTCAGGGATAAAAGGAAGACCAGGGAAAATGTGAGCCCTCTCCAGAAGGAGATAGGAGACCTGATTAGCAGGGATGTGGAAAAGGCTGAGGCACTAAACAACTTCTGCGCCTCACTCTTCACCAGCAAGTGCTCTAGCTGTACTGCTAAAGTCTCAGATGGCAAAAGCAGAGACCGTGAGAATGAAGAACTGCCCAGTGTAGGAGATCGGATTCAAGACCATCTAAGCAACTTGAAGGTGTGCAAGCCCAGGAACCTGATAAGATGCATCCATGGGTCCCGAGGCAATTGGTGGATGAAGTTGCCAAGCCACTCTTCATCGTATTTGAGAAATCGTGGCAGTCCAGTGAGGTTCCCACTGACTGAAAAAGGGGAAACATAACCCCTATTTTAAAAAAGGGCAAAAAGGAAGACCAGAGGAACTACAGGCCAGTCAGTCTCACCTCTGTGCCTGGCAAGATCATGGACTGGAAACTATGCTAAGGCACATGGAAAATAAGGAGGTGATGGGTGGCAACAAACATGACTTTACTAAAGGAAATTGTGCCTGACAAATTTAGTGGCCTTCTACAATGGGGTTGCACTGTTATTGGATAAGGAAAGAGCAACTGATGTCATCTACCTGGACTTATGTAAAGCATTTGACACTGTCTCAGATGATATCCTTGTCTCTAAACTGGAGACACATGGATTTTATGTATGGACCACTCAGTTGATAAGGAATTGGCTGGATGGTCACACTGGAAGAGTTGTGGTCAATGGCTCAATCTCTAAGTGGAAAATCAATGATGATTTCCTCATGGGTTGGTATTGGGACCGATGCTGTTTAACGTATTTGTTGACGACCTGCCACCCTTAGCAATTTTGCCAGTGACACCAAGCTGTATGGTGTGGTCGATACACTGGAAGGAAGGGATGCCATCCAGAGGAACCTTGGCAGGCTTGAGAGGTGGGCCCATGTGAACTACATGAAGTTCAGCAAGGCCAAGTGCAAGGTCCTGCACATGGGTCAGGGTACAAATACTGGCTGGTCAGAGAATAGGCTGAAAGCAGCCCTGAGGAGAAGGAATTGGGGGTACTAGTGAACGAGAAGCTCAACATGAGCCATCAATGTGCAGTCGCAGCCCAGAAAGCCAACTCTATCCTGGGCTGCATCAAAAGAAGCATGGCCAGCAGGTCGAGGGAGATGATTCTGACCCTTTACTCCACTCTTGTTAGACCCCACATGGAGTACTGTGTTTGGCTTTGGAACCCCCAACATAAGAAGGACACGGGCCTGTTGGAGCAAGTCCAGAGGAGGCCCACAAAGATGGTCAGAGGGCTGGAGCACCTATCCTATGAGGACAGGCTGAGAGAGTTGAGGTTATTCAGCCTGGAGAAGAGAAGGCTCCCTGGAGTTTATTCCAATCTCCTCCATTCAGTTTTTGGTTGTCATCTGGGATAATTGTTTTGATTTTTTGGTCTGATTTTTTAATTTTTTTTTGTCCCCATTGAGAGTGTTAATTACTTTCATGCAGCAAGTCATACAAGTCAATTAGATTTCATGAAAGGAAATTTTACAAAATTAAAAGCAAAATTAATGGGACTGTGAAAGGAACTAATAAAACTTATGAGACTGGAGACAGACTGAAAGATCTTGTTAGGAGTACCTAATGAAGCAAAGACAGAACAATCTACAATCCCCCCAAAACAGAAAACTACAGTAGACTAGAGAAGAGAAGTCCTGGTAAACAAGAAGCTGAATAGAAGGAGGCTGGAGAGACAGTGGATGATAGAGATTTGTGTATGAATTGGAAGCTTAAAGGAAATATTTTTACCTTGTATTTATGTCAACAAAAATAAGGATCTGTATATTAAAAAGATATCCAAAATATTAAAAGATATGAAAGATGTCAATACAGTGTAAATTATATTTTAGAACATTTAAAGACAAAGATCTAAGTCCTACGTAGATTAATACTGCGGAGACTCATAGTAGCAGTCTGAAAAGAAAAGATGTAAATATACAAGAAAGGCAAAGAGAAAGAGGTGTTAAGGAAAGATAAATAAAAGAGTAGGGAGTAAGACACTGATTGCCTCACTTAATAAACTATTCTACCTCTTTCCAAAGCTAAAAATTCTCGAATGAATGAAAGCCAAGAATCAATAATTGAGGAGGAAGAGGAGAAAAAGATCTCAAGAACCCATAACTACCAATGTAGACTACTGAATTTTTGGTTTTTTACCAAAGACAAAGAATAATAGGAGGAACTTGCCAATGCCAACATTGTTTTCAAAAACATTTCGGCAAATTTGAAGACAGGAAAATTGATTTCTAAGGCTTAAAATATGATAGCTTTTGGGTATAAAATAAATTATTCTCTAAATATTTTTAGAGACTCATTTTTTTTTTAGATTAGGCAAAAAAACCCAATGGAATATTTCAGGAACATCAGTGGAAGCTCCACTATTACATGGGATAAGTTTTGTAAGAAGTTGCTCTTGTACTCTTTTCTTTGGTAGATTTTTATACCTATTTTCTGTTATTTCACACAGCTTTGAGTACTGTTAAGGTATGGGGTTAATTTTCCTCAAGACAAGGAAACCTGCTTCCTACCATGTGGGGAAATTTCCCCCTGCAAAATTGACATTGGCATAGCCTCCAACATTTTTCTTTTTCTTTCAGTGATATTTGCATTTACAGACAGTGTAATATTTAATTTCTGATTTGAGATACAAATAAGGAATATTGACAGTACTTATTCTTGCCTTTCAAACCCTCAGTCTGTAAGAAGAAAGATAACATAATTAAATATTAAGTCTTTTTCTCTAATAGTAGTGATAACCATCATGACTTCAGTGCCTGTAGCTCTCAAGGCGCCTAACCACACATAACTAAAACAACTACAAGACAAATGATAACACAGTTCAGTAAATTTCAGAACCCTTAAGAAAAAATGAAGGAAAAAAGCACAACCACAAATCTGGATTGACACAAACTAATTATTCAGTGAGGGAAATGCTTATTTTTTAATCACTAGTAGTGTGTTATGACCAATTAACATGCTGTACTCACAGTCTTTTTAGAAATGGAAGCTACACTGCATAGAATCCCAAGATGGGGATATGATTTCATAGATCCTTTTTGGTAATAGATGACTAAGATGAATCTTTGTGTAATCTGCACAGTGTCATAGAGGTATGACAATAAAACAGGTTGCTTCACCTTTGAGAATTTTTCAGCATTTATTTTGCACCCAAGTGGATTGGTTATGAAATACCTTGAGTTTTTGTCTTTTTTTAAGTTTAATCACAGTGATTGTCACTAAATCTGGGACAAATTCATCTTTTGATAATGACATTTTGCTTACAGAAGTTACCAGAATCTTTAAGTTGGATAAAGTATCATTTTCATATTATCCTGTGTTGCTTCAAGTCACACAATCTACTGCTAACCAGTTGATATGTTCCACTAGAGAACTGGCTGGAGTGCTGTGACAAATGAGATAAGTATTAACTACACAAAGAAAGTTCTGTGGAGCTTGACATTGCTTTTTTAATTATTTTTTTTTTATTTCAGGAAAAGACAATTAACACAAATCTAGTATTTATGGTATATATTTTTTAATAATTTCATAGTACTGTACAAACATTTAATTAACTGTAGAGTGATACTTCGCTAGTGAATGAGCACTGTTATTATTTTAGGTAATAGTTTTTGAGGTCAGAACACTGCGTAATAGTGATGACAATTTCCCTCTCCCACAGCTTCTTTTCATTCTTTAACATACTCCTTTCTATACATGGAGAACTGCACTTCTCAAAAAGAACATGCACAAATAAACAGAAAAAAAAAATTATCATTTACATTATAAAATATTAGATTTAACATGTAGTAACCTGCAAAAATAATCAACCATTAGCATCAACTATACAGTAGTTTTTAATGATTTCTCTACATCAAGTGTTTGGGCTACAATGTGTTTTCTGATACGTTTGGTTTTGCATATAAATGTTAAAGTTATTTTTTTTTATTTCTAATTAGCATGGAAAACACTCCCACAGAAGTTGGGCATATTGTGCCACTTTTTTTTTGTTGTTTTCCTTTCTAGGAGAACATAAATAATTAAAGTAGAATCTGGATTTCTTCTGTGCAGCTTCGCTCAGGATTTTGTCCCTTAAGCTTCAATTTAGGACCACTTTATGCACATGATGCTATTTCTAAAACAAACAAGTTTTTTACAGGTTCCTATTGCCTTTGGGTGTCCTTTCCTCCTTTTGGAATACCTGAGAGTGTCATAGTGGCAGTATCTCAGGGAATTGTGCCCAGAGTTTTTAGGAGATACAAAGGAAGCTGCTGCCTTCTACTCTGACCTGAACACATCTTATTACAGCGCAAAAGCTCCCACTAAAATAGATATGGATGCAGTGTAAATCCACCAAAACAACTTGGCTAATTGAGCTATTTTTCCTCCTGTTTGTTCTTTTTATTTTTTTCTTTCTCTCTTTTTCTTCCTCCCTGCCCCCTTGCCTTTTATTTTAAGCTTACAATTAGCCCTTTCAAGTTACTGACCTATGCAGACCGGGTTATAGCTAATAGTAACAACCTAGCATTCTGAGATTAATGTTGTTATTCTTGTGACACAGGGACATCAAAAGTAGTAGAAAAACATTCAGAGTGACAGGTGGCATTTGCTTTGTTACTCTGCTTTTGCACATGTCTGTGACATCTCTTCATAGACACAGTAGGGCTTTGATTCTTTGGTGGTTTGTATTCGTGTACTTTCCACACTGCTGCTGTGGATCTACTGCATGCTAGGAATTGCAGAAATTCAAAGCATGCATATAAAGGGATAAATGATAAATTGTTGATGGAAAAAAATTACTGTGGTCAAGCATGGGAAATAATCCATGAGAGATTTGTATTCTAGAAAGGGTATAAAGTCCCATGGGAATATAAAGGATCACTATTGTTTTTCCTACTATTTTCAACCATTCCAGAGAGGTTTCCTACTAATACTAATCTTAAAAATAGACAGTAGTTAGCAGAGGCCACAAATGCACCCTCTCATAGCTGGGTAGTATATTTTAATCCTTTAAGTGTCATTGTGCCACTTTATGGTTCAGCATTGGTTTCCCAGTTTAGTATTCAGAGAGCTAATTCATTTTGTTGCTGGCAGCAGTGCATTAATGATCAAGCTACGACAATGAACACTGTCTGCATAACAAATGTGTCTTTCTCAAGCTGCAGTAAATATAAAGTGATTAACATGAAATAACTGCTCCAGAAAACTGTTTCTCTGCTTTTAAATAGATACTAGTGTTTTTATTTAACCCTACATTTGTGAGATATGTCTTGAATGAGCTTGTTTGCATTTATTTTTTGGCTGAGTTAAAAGCGAGGAGGAGATTGCTACCTTGGAGCTTTATTTTACAGAGTGTATTCTCTTGGAGATCTGCCGTTAGCATACTGGATGCAAATGATTATTAATACTCTGTTCCCTGCTTCTGACATTTACTAAGGCAGGAGCATCAAATAGAACTAAATCACATCATACTCCTTCCAGGTAGCTTAATCCTACCATCCTATCCATGCTAATAAAAATAAGGTCTGAGTAGGTTAATGTTGCAGTGGTTAATACCCTTTAAATCTAAAATAGCACAAGGTGGAGTTGGTTTGCCTCCCAAGTCAGACAAGAAAGTACGAAGAGGGAAGGTGGTGGAATGAGAAGAATCAAACAGAGGTTGCTCTCCCCTCACAGCTCCACCCCCAGTTTTTCTTCTTAATCCAGGTATAATGAAAGATCTGAGCAATGTCACTGTATTATGAAAAGATGGGATTATTCTATTCTTAGAAGAAGTAAGATAGAGACAGATAGAGACAGAGACAGTTGATTTGACAGTCAATGTCCCTTATCCTCGTTGCAACTCAGTCCCTGTTGGGGGAGCCCCTACCTGCAATCTAACAGAAAAAGGAAAAGTACAGCACCCTCCGTGAAACACTTTGAAATGGTTCTCTTGTCATCTAGACAGTCCTCTGAAGTCATGTCATTCACATTCCTACTGTCATCTCACTTCATCTAATTACAATATGCCAGCAGTGTACGCTTTCCACTTCACAACAGTCTTTCAGAGACAGGGTTTTATTGGAAGATATCATATAATAGAGCTCAAGTATTGGGTTTTTTTTTTCTTTTTTTTTCTTTTTTTTCTTCTCTACTAAGGCATTGCTGTAAGCTTTTATTGTTTGTATGTATTTTTAAAGGTTTAGACATTTTCCTGATTTAGATCTATGTGAGGCACTTCTACAACCAGGTTATAGAACTTGAATGGTTATATCTATTGTGGAAATATGTCTTTTAACTGTTCTATGAAGCTTCTTTAAAAGTATATCTCATTGTAAAATAAACAGCATCATGGCAATGTGAAGCATGATCAAAAACATGAGAAAAATGAAAACAGAAAGGGAAAATTTTATTTTCCTCAAGGAGAAGCAAAAAAGTATTAACAATATTTTTTTTTTCAAATGACATACAGACCCACTTATCATAAGTACTGAGTAAAATTTAGAGAAAGTGAAAACAAAGAAGTATCTTCAGGTTGTATTTACAAATTTGGAACCACTTCCTTTTTCCTTCATTAAGAATAAATAATGTTAAAGAGACACTCAACATAAAGGAAAAAATTCCCCCCCCCCGGTTCTTAGGAATACAAACTGTACATGGATTATTAAGCAGAAAGGAAGATTTTGGCAATATCTTTCCTTGGAACAGAATGCACATGGATCTGTGACTACAACATAACTTACCAGAGACCACGAGTAGAAAAGAAGGGAACAGCAGGTAAAGATGCAAAACAAATTTGCTGAAGTATTCCCTTGACAGTCAGAGCCTCAGATGTAATCACGTTTAAACACTATGAGATCGATAGAGCTGTGCTGATTCAAAGGCACAAAGATTCCCATAACTACAGCCCTCATCTTCCATTTCAGTAAGTCACAATAGTTCAAAGAAAGTAGCATCCAGATAGTGAGAGGATGAACTGGGCCTGCTGTGATCAACAGAGGAAGATCTGGAATGCTTACAACCAAGAAGACCCACTGGAATTTAAATAAACACAAGAGGTAACATATTCTATCTCATGTTTTTGCAGCACTTTAGGTGTCCAATGAACTGGTGTAAGCACTTCCTTCCTGCTGCATTGCTCCCTTTTTTCTCTACTTCTTTCTACTGTTCAAGTGTGGGACTACAGACAGACTCTCTTGTGTAGAGAGAAAGCAAAGCTAAGTTCAAGAAGCCTAAGAACACAAAAGCATCTGCCTCATGAGCAAATTTTACAGGCCCTGCTAATCTCTGTCCTTGTTCTTTCAAAATTTTGACTATTGATATTTAAAAAGGATACTTAAGCTGGTTAAATCAGATTCCTATTCGGATCATTTAGTTAAGATTTTTTTTCCTGTTTCTTTTCTTAAGCTAGAGGATATATGCCATGCTTTAAATGACAGACTACTAGTGAAAATTCTGTAATTAATGAAAAAATAAGCTTTTGGTGAAAATGATGAAAAATAGCACCATATCATGAAAACAAAGCAAGAACACTGGCTCAAACTCACAGATCTCAAGTCAGTTAACCCAATGTCAATTGATTTCTCAATTAAATAAAATAACTGACTCCCTGACAGACTGAATTAATGAATGAATGAACAATTAAAAAGCATAAAACAAGTTATGATTGTCATCCATTGATGATAAGATGAAGACTTCAAGCCAACATAAATTTTTAGGGAAAGTTTTTTAATTCACAATAAACTGTTGTGAGGCCAACAATCACTGTTTCTGCTGGTTTTTATTGCAAAAGGTCCAGAAATTCCTGTTAAATCAAGGTACAGCTCTTGAAAACCACATATGAAGACATACATAAAAGAAAATTTATATTTTACACAGCCCAGTTAAACTTTGCATTGATAAGGTAACTTATTCTTTGCCTAAACCACTTGCACAGTTAGGTGTGTGATCAGAAAATAAATAGCATATGATATCTCTTGCACTGAGAAATAACTTTGAAAGCATATGTAAACTTGGATCATATAGGTTCTTAAAAGGCATCTGTCGTGGTCCCCCCTCACTAAACAAAACCATGACAGCATCCTACAGTCTTATCTACAGTAAGATCATGAAAAAAAAATGATTATGATAGTGATGGGATTTTTTAAAGAGAATTTTTCTGTTAAGTATATATTTTGAATCTTCTTTGCTCTGAATTTTCACTGGATCAATGTTAAATCATAAAAGCTTTGCTTGTTACATACTTTATGGCTACTCAAGCAGGAAAAACAGCTGTGTAGTGAAGCTCAAGTAAATACTTTTAACTGTAATGAATTTTACTTCTTTTTTTTTTGTTTGTTTTCTGGTTTGCTTCATTCAGCTAGCTATTTTGTTTCTTATTTTTTCCTTCTTTTCCTACTTTTTTTCTGTTCACAAGAGACTTTCAGTTCAAAGAGAAAATATCAAACAGGTCAGAGTTTAATAAATAGTTTTGGCCTTGTGTTGGTAGTATTAGCGTACTTTCTCCAACCACTTAACCCTATACTGTTTAACGCAAACATCTTCCTAATCCATGTTCTGCCTTCTGCAGCAACCCTCCTACATTATTTGTGTTATTGACTCTGTTTTTCCTAGTTTCAGTCCAAAAATACATTTCACCTCTTTTTTTTTTGCCTGCCTGTTATTAGTTAATTGATTGTTTGCATTATTTACTCCTGAAAAACACTTAAAATTAAAACTTAAATTGTATGCTGTATAAAATTGCATTGTTTCCTCTTAAAGAATTATGTTGTCTGGATGCTAAATTGTGCTTTGTTTATACAGTCTCCACTGGAGTACTGTGGTGTATGGTAAGCTACATAACATTTGGGGATAACAGATTTTTGAACTGTTTTTGGCAACCACTCTGAAACATTGATAAGAAGCATTAAGGAAGGAAAGAGGAATAGAACACCACATGGAGTTTGCATTAGTAAAGTTGTGATAAATTGACAGTTTACTACTTGCTCTTTTATTCATGTATCATCACGAAGGAGCACTGGGCTGCTGAAGTAAACATCACAGATGCAAGAAACACACGGAGCACACTGCTACAGGAAGGGAATGGTTTGAGAATTTATCTGCATGTTTTTAATGATTTTGTCTTCCCTGGTGCCAGGCAACAATTTCTGCCTTAATACTGTTGCAAGTTCTTATTATCTTGCTTATATTTCTTCAGAGTTGCTACACTAAAAATAGGGAAATCTACAATAATATTATGACTTTACTACTATGAAATTATAGTGCTAAGAATGGTTATCATACTATGTGATGTATAAAACCAGGAATATGGATGTCTATGGAATATCTTGTGTCAAAAGGCTGATTTAAGCTATTAATTAAGCTATTAGTTAAACTATTAGTTTTTGGGACATAAACTGTTCAGATGGTAATGTACTATGGCAACTGTGTTAAAAAATGATCCATGTTTTACCATATTCTTATAAAAAGTAGTATCTATTAACTTCAGTAGCCAGAGACAAATTTATAGTGAATTCCAAGCAGAAAACTGTTTACAATAGGTCAGTAAAGGAAGTCTTTGGGCAGCAAAAAAAAAATGCTGAAATTATTGTATGGTGTTCCATTTTTCTCTTAGAGTACAAATGCAGATCATATTACCAACAAACAGAACAAAAAAGAAGGAAAATAAAAAAGTAACATTTCCTTCCTACTAGTAATATCTCTACTGGTTGTTTTTTTGGTTTACTTTGTTGGATTTTTATTATTCTTATTTATTCACCTAGGGTGGAAGGAAATCATGCTCCTAACAACCTGTTTTGATGCTGCTTGATACTGAAGTGATGAAGAGCTGTTGGATTCCTACTGGTTACCCCTGTGGATTAATGAAGGGTGAGACAGAAATTGCAGAGCTGCCATGCAGAATGACCTTACCTGATAAAACTGTTCTGCCTTCACCGCAGTAGGTGAGAAGGGCAGGCTGTATGCAGCCGGCTGTTTTTTCTGTACCTTAATGAGAAAAATTGACCTGTTTATCTACCAGCTGTCTTCTTTGTTTTTGATTCAAGCCATTTTTGAAAAAACCTTTTCTGTTCTTAAATGTTGAATTCAGGCAGAATCCTCTAAAGAACAGCTTACTGTCAGCAAAATCTAGCAGAGTGCCACAAACTATGGAAAACCACCTGCTTTTGTAAGATGCATTTGTAAGACAATGACATTCACATTATATGTCCTTCAAGACATATAATACTACTGACTTAGTTTATATGACATATGAAGTAGCATATGAGTGGACACAGGCTCCTTTTTCACACCTACTAGACTGTTTTCATTATATTCTATACACTTTTTCTATAGCTCAGTTTAGCTTTTTATTTTTGTATTGTACCTTTAGGATATCTTTCAGTGAAAAACTAAATAATGAAAATCTCAAAATTACATTTTTTCTT
Organism: Chlamydotis macqueenii; assembly: GCF_036417535.1. Taxonomy (NCBI): domain Eukaryota; kingdom Metazoa; phylum Chordata; class Aves; order Otidiformes; family Otididae; genus Chlamydotis; species Chlamydotis macqueenii. Next base: position 139,315,698 of record NC_141556.1, read on the forward strand.
TTCATGTAGAAAATGAACACTTTAATATCATTGCTTTCCTTGGCTTTATTTTTATGATAAAAGATAAGTATTTTCTAATACATGCAATTGAAACACAACCTGTGTATGTCAGACTGTACAAACAAAGAACGTATCTTTTAAGGTTGCTGAATCAAATATTCAAAAGGTAGGAAATGCAAAAATAAAGACGGAATGAGCAATTAATTTAGAATTAAGGTAGAGTGAACAATTATCTGTTCCATTGCTCTTTTTCTGTTTTTTCACAGTTCCTGAATCTTGTATCTTTGTGCGGTTCAAATTTCTCCCCAGGTGCTCATCTCAGCATCTGATTCCTCATTCAGCCATTAGACTCCTGCTGCTCCTTGATTTTCTTTACTTGTTTCCAAATCATAGAAATATAGCAGACCTTCTCTTCCCTAATTTGGTATCATACTCAAACTTTCGCTCTTCCCATTATTCAGGTTGTCAATAAATGCATCAGAAAATACTTAGACCAGTAGTCATCCCTGAGGGACATTACTGCTAACCACCCACCAGTGGGACTTTTCATTGCTGGTCACAATACTTTACTCCTGATTATCCAGCCAATTTTCAATCCACCTTTTCACTGATTTGTCCAGTTCATTTCTGAACAGCTTGGCTGTTAGAATACTATGGGAGATCATACCGGAGGCTTTACTAAAGTAAACAACACACACAGCTCTCCCTTTGTCCACAGGGCTAGTTATCTAACTGCAAAAGGAAATTTTTTTTTCTCAGGCTTTACCTCCTCTCGGTAAATCCATGTTGGCTGATCACAGTCACCTCCTTGCCTTTGATAAAGCTAGTAAGCACTTCCAGCATTAGCTGTTCCATTATTTTCTCAGGTACTAAGGTGAGGCTGACCAGTCTGACACTCCTTCCTGCCCTTCTTGAAGATGGGTGTGAGTTTTGCCTTTTCCTCATTTTTAGGCATCTCCCCCCATCACCATGATCTTTCATATAATAGAGGTTGACCTCACAGTGACAGTGGCTCCGTCCCTCAGCACCCTTGTTTGCACCCGCTTGATCCCATGGACTTTTGTAGGCCCAACAGTCCAAAGTGCTCCTTCACCCTACTCGCCCATACTCTGTGTAACATTCACTCCCGCAGACTGCTGCTAGGCCTGCAGGCAGGCTTTCACCTGACCAGTGAAAACTAAGGCAAAGCAGGGATTGACAACCTCTGCCTTTTGCATGCCTCTTTTCATGAAGTCTCCAGGCCCACTAACCCATGGACTGGCAGTTTCTTAAGTCTTGTCTTGACTGGCAATTTTTTTAAAATAATGCTTTCTTTCTGCCCTTCACATTTCTTACTGTTTTCAACTGCAGCTAAGCTTTGGATTTCTTAGCATCTGCCTTTTTGTAGAGATCACTTGACATTACAAGGTAACATATACCAGCACATCAGACTTTTTCCAGCACCCTACACTCTCAGACAAAAGTCACTTTATTAAAGCCTTAAATTGCAGATGGCTGATTCAGCCCTCTCCACAGACCAACTCTCTTTTGCAGTATACACTAGCAGAAAGTAGATCAAGTTATTTGCTGTAGGTCATTTCCATAGCAAACTTAGCCTCTCTCCTACTCAAAACACAAAGCTTTCAGTTTGTACAAATTGTCTGAGATGTTTTTTTTTTTCATGGAATGTTTTAAACAACTATATTTCTGTTCCTAAGTAGCTTATTAATTGTGTGCTGAGGGTATTGCCTTTAGTAGTAGCTTATGATTCAGTGATCTTCTTGTAGCAACACGTAATTCCCATCTAGTATGATGTTTCAGATATCCTAGTGCTTGGCAGAAATCAGTCTTGACAGCTCCCTCAGACTCTGGAACTGCGCGTACCGTGAGCATTCACAAGACTGTTAGGTTCAGTCAGAAGATAGTGATATATGTCAGTACTACCATAGTTGCACCACACAAGTAGAAAGGGCAGTTCAGGTCTCTTAGACTGACTCATTTACTGCTTTGGGATATCTACAGTATACTTTTGCCATTTATGTAGCTGTTGTTATTTTAAATTGTGGTGGATCTGTGAGTACTCCTTTCCCCAAGCACTTCTGGAGTGGAGTCCACAGGGCAGCAATAAGTTTCCAACAAAATAGCACTGCCAAACATGTTTGGCTAGACTCTAGGTTTAGGAAAACTTAATCAGACAAGACCAAGGTGGGTTGTCACAGATAGGTTTTCGTGGAAACACTGCAAAGCATTAGCATATCACATAGTAAAGTTTGAACAGGTAAGGATTGATGTGATATAATGCATATTAGGTGTAGGTGTCCAGATGTTGATAGCAGGAGGCTGTAGAGTGGCCTCTGTGAGTAGAGGCCAGGGGCTGCTCTGTGCAGGACACGGTAGGTTCCATCTGGCTCCAACGGACCCAAGATTGTGATGCCTCTGTATAAATATATTTAAGAAAAAGCAAAATGCCAGACAGCAGTAAGAAGTGAGGGAAAAAAAGTGTGAATCTACCCTGTGAACACCGAGGACAGAGAAGAATGAAGGGAGGAAGTGCTCCAGGGTCTGGAGCCGAGATACCTCTGCAGCCCATGGAGAGGATTGCACTGGAGCAGGTACTCATGCTGCAGCCTATGGAGGATCCTGTGTTGGCACAGGTGAATGTGCTCTGCAGAAACTGCAGCCCATGGGAAGGTCTTCAGACGTTAGCATCAAGTTCCTAAGGTTCACCAGTCAGTAGTGGCTATGCTGTACTAACTGGACCCTATTGAACTCTGAAGCTGTTGACTTCTGAGTAAGAATCCCCTAGACGTTCGAATGGGGAGAACAGTACACATGCCCATCAGGATAAATCTCTGAAAACAAGATGGGCCTTCATAGATGACATATACACATGTATACAACTTGATCTACGTTGCTTATAGGCATGTGGGCATGGAGCACTCTTACCCAAACCCTCTTTTTTTTAATCAACTCCTCATTTACTTCTTTCCAAAAAAGACCACATCCTCTCCCTCCAAACTCAGTCATGCCCTGACTCCTTTATAGGAATATGCCAATGGATCTCGTCCATTAGAGAACAAGCCTTTGTTATCCTGAAAATCAGTGGCATTGCCTCCAACAGTTTGGGACAGCCTTGCAGCATCTCTGAAGATGTTTAACATCATTTTTAGAAAAAGCTGTGTTCCATATGCCAAGGGAAGTGCAGAAAGCTGCAGCAGTTTGTTGGAGATAAGTCCCAGTGCTGACCGTAACTTCTTGGCTAGGAAAACACCTCTGACTATACCAAGACATAGACTTCCGACTGCAAATTTATTCTAGGACAGGAGCTCCTGCTGGACTGTTAGTTCTGAGTGAGTAGACTTCCTTAGCAGCATCACAGAGGCAATCCGGACATGTTCTGTGAGAGACAGAAAGATAGATAAGGCAGAAAAATGGAATAGTTACTGCCTTACATTTTCAACAAAAATACTGAAGTTCATTGAGCGACAGTCTGACCAAATACAACAGTCACTGGCCCTTACAAAGGCTCATCATCACCAGTCACATCACAGCATCTTTCTCCTGCACAGACATGTTATCAGGAAGTGTGTAGTTTAGCTGAATCATTAAATGAGGTTTTGAGACAATTGCCCTAGTCCATCCTTTTTATTGCTGTGCAATTCAATCTTTTTTTTCCTAAAGCCTGGGAATTTTTATGTCATATGGGAGCTCAAGTGGCCAGTGTTGACTAATGTTATCATGGGAAACCCAGGGACTTTTGTTCCACAGAAGACTTACAGAGAATCATGAGATTTCAGGTTAGAAATTGTTGAGAGTACATAGAGACAAGCAGAGTGGTGCATCGTCACTTGGAGCAGTTCCTGAACAGGCCTGTTCACTGACTTCTTATGCTGAATTCTTAGCAGATGTGAGAAATTGCAGCATGTCTTCTCATCCCCCTCTTTTGCCCTCTCTTTTCCTCCACTCTGGGGTAAGTTGCTCTTAAGAAAGGGGCATGTGGTTGTGATCTTAGCTACATTATTTGTAACAGCTTTGTACACCACCTTTCCCTACCTCTTCTCATGTTGCGTAGATGAAATCTCTGTCTTCAGTTTTGCTGACGAATTGCACATAACTTCTCTGTTTGTACTATACCTTGTTAACAAGTAGCAGGTTTTGTCTTATTTGATAGAAACTATAATAAATTGTTGTTCTTTTCCTCATCTTATGGATGTGAAACCTAAAAAACGTGTGGCTCATTTTTTGCAGAAATTAATGTAGAGATAATTACATCTAAATTTCCTACTACCAATCAGTTTTTAGGTAGAGGTCTCTACTGAAATCAATAGAAATTTACACAAAATGAGATATTTTACCACATCATTTTAATATTGAAGTAAAGAAGATTTATTGTTCTCCTTTTCTACTCTCTCATTTTTATAAATTATAATTCCATTTAAAGTCTTTTTCAAGACTGGAATTAGTGTTATGGAATTACATATGAAAAGTTTTTGTTATCTAAAATAATTTATATAAGTTAAATCTTTTATAACACATTTTGTAGGGTATTGAAATGTGGTCGAATGGAAGACAGTCATGTATTCACTTGCAGTAGCTTAACACAGAGAGGGTGTCGTGCAATCAGCTACTACAATAAAAAGTACCAACTTCCACAGCTAATTTAATATTGTCCTGTGGCTTCATTAGGAAGAAGGTATGCATACAAAAGTGTCCTGCTTTTCCAGCCAGCTTTATATGCAACATTCATAGTGCTGCTAATGAAGTGAACAAAAGGAAAACAAATCCCTGCTGAATCCTAGTTTGTTCACTGATATGAAAGGTCTCATTAAATGAATGGCTATTGTGTACAAGTATACCACAACATTTTGGATACTAACATTAAAATAAGGAGTGCAGTTGGGAACATATAAAATTTTCTAGCCTTATCCTACTGCCAGAATTATCTTGCTCCGAAATAAAATTAGAAACATTTAATTATTAAATATAAAATTAACATTTCTGGCTTTCCATAGCAGATTTGTATTTAATAATTAAAGATTTTTTTCAAGTAAACAATGCAAATGTTATTATATATCTGATGGGCAACATTGCTGTAGCATTATTTTGCAAGCCATTTATTTTTTTCTTTTTTTTCTGCAATTATGTACTCTGTACCACTTGTATGTAATCTAAAAGCTTCTGAAAACATTTTTTGTGTCTTAAAACCAAAAGGAATATAGCTAATAGCTTCTCCTACTAAATGAAAATATACTGCAGAGGTGTCCTCATTACTAGAGGGCTAAAAATATTTCTAAATGTTTTTGATAGATGTTTATCATCATAGAAGGGAAACATTCTAACTTTTCCAGATTGCTTTGTTCAAGAAACTGTGTAATGGTTAGGAAGCAATTATAATACAGTAGTCACTGAGCATATTAACTCTTCATTTTCATTTTCAGATGGAGAGATGAAAGAGAGTTAATATTTTGTTTTTAGATAATAAGAGCCATTGGGTCTACGTATATAACCTTCGTCCATGAAAGAATCATTCATAAAGTTCTAAAATGACAAGGAAGTTGAATAAGGAGAGAGAATTCATTCAAGTAATTATCCCTAAGAAGCACTGCAACTGCAGCAGATCATTGTCCTTCCTAATGCTATTTTTCTTTCTAAAGTTAACGTTCCCTCTAGAAGTGTACTCTATAGCAGTCTGAGCATTCTGGAAAACCAGGGCTGATGAAACTCAAATAAAAAATATAGATCTACTTTTATAAACATGCTAAATGCACTTCTGGTGGGAGAGAGAGAATGAAATAGAGAGGATCAATGAAGCTTCAATTTGTCTTTACTATCAGCCTATGAAGCATATATTGCCACACCTCATCATGTCGTCATTCAGCCCTAGTTCCCTTGTACGTAATGAATTTGCTTCCTCCTCTGCTGAAACATTCTTTAATCCAGCAGCCAATATTCTGTGCACACCAACTACATCCTCACTGTCAGGAAAAAAACACTTCAGACTGAGAAGTAAAAATTGCCGTTTCCCTTATTCTAGTGCCTAAAGAGGCTGACAACACTCGGGTCGGTAGATTTTTCCAGTCTGGTACTGTACTGAGCCCATAAAATATCCTAGCCTTCCTGCCCATAACTTATACAGCATAAACCAGATTAATTACAGGATATACAGGGACAGATTTGGTTCATCTATTTATTCTAATTCTAATCATGACTCTGTAATTTTTCTTTTTATTTCTTTTCAGATATAGATTTACTTAAATAGTTTGAGCTTTTCAAATGAAACTGTACTGAGTGTGTGGAGTTACATAGATTAAGCCTCAAGGGAACATCTCAGAACAAAACTTCATACTCCATTTACAATTACAATTAATATTTTATGTAAAAAAAGGAGAGCTTACTTTTTTTTTGGCCACACCCTTCTCTTTCTAATACTTCTTTTTATTAAGTATATCACATTGGAAAGGATTGTTAGGTCATATGATTGCGAATCAATTGCATACACAGTGACTCTACCATTAAAATTAAACTCTGAAGTTTTTTCTTAGTTTGCAAAAAAAAAAAAAAAATTCTCCTGCCAAAGTATTGTCTAGTACAGAAAATTTATAACTTGGTCTTAAGCTTATCCCTCTCACCACTGCCATTTGCTACAGGAGCTAGGAAACATACTTGAAATTCTGACTTCTGGTCATGATCTTGAGGAGGCTTAGAAAACTACCTGCACAAAAAGATACAATTTCTTCAGTTTAGTATGATTTTGAAGTTTTTCAAGGAATTTTAATCAGCCAGGTAGACAGGACATATTGACATTCTCATGTAAATTGTTTGTATTAGCAACAAAGTTAGATATTGCATATTGTGGAAATGATGTGCAGCCACTTGCACATTCCATTATTGTGTGAAAAAAAAATCAGATATCTGACCCATCCGTTTCAAATCCCTCATTGCTTGTAAGTATGCATTCATATGTGATTAAACTGTGGAAGAAAACCTCTACTTTGGCACAAAGTAGCAAAATACTGTATGTCTGCTTAGTTATGTTTGCTTGCTTGCATAATATGTGTACCCGTTCATTTGTGATATTCTTTCTGATGACATGTATGTGATACGAGACAAAGGAAAATGGAGGGAGGAAAAGTTTTACTCCTCAGGCATTTTCTGCTAATGACTCATGTTTGCATTATGCTTCCGAAAGGACACAAAGACTTGTACCTATACTATAGAAAAAAAATGATTTTCAAGGCTTAATGGAATTTTTGCCACATGTTCTCTATATAAAGATACTCCCATTTCTTTTTCTCTTGTTACTAAACTATTGATGAGCAGGCTGTTTTCTAAATAAATACATAACTAATAGAAAATAGAGCTTGAGAAGGTATTTACAAAAACATTACTAAGGATAGAGTTTTTTCTTACTCTCCTACTACAATTTTTGCTTTATTGGAAGCCAGAGGCTTTTCAGAGGATTTTGTCAAGTGAATTATGTAGAAGAAGAAAAGAATAAGACCTTAAAAAGTGATAAGGAATACAAAGAGTTTCTGGTGTCACTTGTTTTTTTGGATGAATCAGTCTAGTTATGGTTGTGTTTAAAGCTAAGAAATGTTGAAGGATGATTTTCCAAGAAATGCAGAATAAACCACCATTTGAGAAGCAGGGAATGTGCAATTTCAACAAGAATTGCAATACATACTGCAATACTTTAAAATCCTATGATGCTATCCATAAAACTGTAAAATCATCTAACAGTCAAGAATTTAAGCCTCAGGCAGTGCATGAACAGTAAACATTTAACAAAAACTACTCCCATCTTATTTTTTCTCCTCTTGCCATGTGCAGTTTAATTCATTTTATTGTTTCATGTTTGAGTTGATCTCACACTACCTTTTCCTTCCCCACAATATTAATCTAGAAGGTATATGGTAATCAAGTAGCATGCCTCTGGCACAAGTTGTTCACTATAGTGGAGTCAGAAAGAATTTATTCCAGTGGAATTTGGAGTTGCATTACGGGATAATTTAATTTCAGACTTCTATGTCTTTTCTGTGTCAAAAAAAAAATGTTGAAGGATGCTTCCTTCAATAAGACAGGTGAAGAGACATAATTAAAGGTTTTTTTCCTTAAAACAACCAGAATTAGGTATTGGCTGAATGTACCGGTGACCAAATGAGACTTCCTCCTGCCTTTGCTGCTGGATTTAGAGTGAAGTCTCCAGTTTTGTTTCCACTGCATATAGATTTTTTTTCTGCCCACTTACATTTATTTCAACTCTAGCACTTTTCCCAGCTGAATACATCTTTTTTTTTCCAAGCAAACTCCCACAACTAATCTTCAGAGATTCTTCTCATTGGAGAGAACTTCTGGATTTTCCCCTACAGATCTTTTAAAATAGGCAGCAGGTACAGCTGAGGAACCTTTGGGTAACAGTACTAACTGTTCAGTACAGAGGTCTTAGCAATACTTACCTTAAATAAAGATTCTTCCGGAAGACTTCTAAATGTCTCCATATAGGAAAAAGCAGCAGGAGTAAAATAGAAGGGAAGGTAAATACCAACTATATGTCTGTACAAGACAATCCCCTTCTTAAAAGAAAATTAAGTTCTATTCTACCTCCCGCAGGCCCCAAAATTCAGTACACCAAAATCTTTCCTTTGGCCTCACAAATTTCAGCTGGCCTCCAAGCATGTTCAGAAGGTATTTTTAGTGCTTGAGTTTCTGATTTCTCAGAGTCTTTGCTGGAGTGGATGTTGGTGCTGGCCCATGGAAAAGCTTCATTTTTATAGACATGACTATGATGCATAAAGTAAATAGTCCCTTTAGTGCACAGATATACCTAACTACAGGGAAAAATGTGTTTTGGGATTTATTTTCCCTTAACTAATTTTTAGAAATGTCAGCAAAGCTTTGCTTTCCGCAGAATGTCCAGGTGAGGCTGGCAAAACTGTTATTTGAGTATTTTGCAGATGTCTTCCACAGAGATGAAGAGAAGATGAGGCAGGAAGAGGACACCTGTCTTAATAGTATTATTCTGCCAGAACTTCCCTGAGGGAGCCAGCAAAATTTTGCAGCTGACCCAACACCTGACTTTCATTAATGATTATACAGTGGCAAAAGAAATACTCTTAGTATGTAGATAATGCCAAATCTGCTCCTGATTTGTCCACATCCCTGACAAATGAGTGCATCCCTGGAACCATAAAGAGGATGATAGCAGTATTTTCAGTCTTCCTGGATGGCGGATTTTGTGTGTAAGCCAGGCTGCATGGCACCGGGCAGAAATGTGACAGAGATAGGTGAGTTGGCACATGGGCAGGCTCTGGCTAGGAATGAGCAAATTGACCTACAAGTGTCATGCGTTACCCACAGAGTGTGCACAACATGTCCAAATTAGCTTTCTTATGTATACCCATAAATTCACTAAAATTTGGCTTGGATATGAGACAGTTCCATGTAGGTTGTATCAGTCTGTTCCTAGCCCTTTGCTATGCTCCAAGATCATGCAACTATTTATATTAGAAGGAACTCTGGAAGTCAGTTAGTCAAAGCAGGGCTAAACTCAAAGTTAAATCAGGTTTCTCAGAGCCATATTCAGTCAAGTTTTAAATATCTCTGCCACAACCTCTTGGAGCAACCTGTTCCAGAGTTTAACAGTTTTCTTGGTGATGCCCTCCACTGCCACCTTATCTCCAGTCACAGCAATTTGTCACTATTGCCTCTTTTTTTTTTTTTTCGTTTCTATTTGAAAATACTTTGGCTCCATCTTCTCTATAATCACCCATTAGATACTGTAAAAGAGAAATTAGGTCCTTCTGTAGCCTTTTTTTTTTTTCCTTCACGGCTGATGTCTCCAGCAACTCATTTCATTTTATCAGTATCTCTCTTGCATCAGGGAGACCGTAAGTGGCACAGTATTCAAGATGAGGACTCACAAGTGGTAAGCAGGAAAGAAAAATAATTTCCTTCAACCTCTGGCAGTAATCCTAATAACATAGTCCAGTATTCAATTAGCCTTCATCTCTGCAACATGTACTGCTGATTCAGTCAGTAGAATCTTTTTTTTTTTGTGAATCTCCTTAGCTAGCCAGTCCCCAGTCTGCATGAACATGTGTAATTATGCTGTAAGTAGACCTGTATCCAACTGTGTCCAGCTGTTTCTGAATTGTCATTTTGCTTTGCCAGCATGGCCTTGGACCTGACTCACTACCTCAACTTTTCTGAGGGTCACTGGAGCTTTGAAAGACTCTGTTGCTATCATTATGCCTGTTCTGCTCACCTTTCTCAGACTGCATCCTGTTGCAGCAACACAGTACCCTGCCTGGTCAGTGCTGAGTCATCTGTGGCTCCCTACTCACCTTCCCTGGGGAGAAGCCCTACTCTAGCTGCTCCCTGAAATGGGCCTCTGGAGAGGACTTCCTTCCACTTGATGAAGTCAAACTCTGTTCTGCTGAAATGTGAGATCTTCAGTCTACTACTGGTCTTTCTCCATTTCCTCAGGCTCTTAAGTTTTGATATCTCATGGTCAGTTCAGTCAAGGCTGCCATCAGCTGGTCAGTTCTTCCTTACTGGTATGTGCATAGCAAATCCTCCAATGCTCTTCCTGTTGTTGGCCTTTCTAGCACAAACATTTAAAAATTGTGCCCAGTATAGTACAGAAATTTCAGTGTCAGCATGGGGTGAAAGTTCAAAGTCTCCTATGGAAAAAAAAATCGTGATCATGACGCTTTCCTCACCATTTCAGTTTGGAGAGGGACAGGGCATGCAGGAGATAGGAAGTGTGGGACAGCTGTGGGAGAAGCAAGTAGCGTCATAACCTGTGCAGCAGAGGGACTATGCATATCCAGCCAAAGACGGTTAGACTTCTCTTCATTTTGTGTCTGTACTGCACACTGCTTACAGTTACACACTGAAATAGCAGCTACCAAGCATTTCAGAAATACATATGTTTGGCTCTACATTACTCTTTAACATGTAATATGATCGTGATATTCTGAGATAACTCCTGGCTAGGAAAATCTGCATTACTGGGCAGCCCAGGTCTCAAGAAAGTACTGACAACGGAGTAACATTTGGAGAGGAAGTGAGACATCCTGTCTCTCAAAGCCAGGGGAAGAGGGGTCCCACTATGGCAGTCAGACAGTTCTCTGCTTATTAGTCTGTATACATAAGGAAAGCTGCGGTTCTATTAGTCACTATGCTCATAGTTTTTTTGATTACATGGCATACGATTCCTTCTCAGTATGAAGGGGATTTTCCCTCTGCACAGAGATTCATGCTCTGTAAATGATATAGGATTTAGTCTTTTGCCTGTGTGTATTAACATAATATGATGGCATGATACAAACTCTGTTGTGCATCCTTTGGGGATATTTTAAATGTCTAAGGCATCTTACAAAAAGACCGTTCATGACTGTTGCATGATTTCTGGAGCACATAATCTAACAGATGTTTCCTGGGTGCTCCGATTATGACTCAGATATGTTCCTAGGCCAAAATAATACAGAGAGTCAGGAAATTGGTCCTTGGGAATGTATGTTGAAATTGAATATTTTTTTTACTATTTTTGACTGTTGCAAATAGGTAGTGTAGAAATGATTAGCAGTGTTAAATACTCTCTTAAGACAATCCAGAAGGCTACTAGGAAATTTAATATTGAGCCCAGATTACCAAAGTCTGAGTCAAGTGCTTTCACAGCAACACCATCATTTCTCTGATGTTTATCTAAAGCTGATATTTACTTCCCACTTCCTATATGTTGTATTGTGTTCATGTAATTGTGTTTTTTTTTAACACTTTATTCTTAAAGTCTTAACTTTTGCTAACTTTTGATGTTAAAGCTGATAAGAACTGCCCAGAACTACTTAAGGAACTGTGTACTTATAAATGGTAAGAGGCAAACAGTAAAACTAAGGAAAACAGACACTTCTTATCAAAGATAATTTCCTAGCTTTGTACCAATGAAACTTCTTTTATAGTTAGCACAAACCTCTGCAGCTCCATTTTTTTGTTCTTTGAGAGTTGCTAGCTTAAACCATCAGATAAAACATCAAAAACATCAGACAAAAGATCAGGAGGAAAAAAAACCCTCAACAAACAGAAAACAAACAAACAAACAAAAAACCCCAGAAAAAAAACATTAGATAAAAAGATGACATAGTATTCTAAATCTATAAATGTTTTTTATTCTCTCTTTCTAGAAGTTGAATGACTCAAACCGTGTTGTGAGTCTAAAAGGTAGTAGAGAGGAACTGAACAGAAATAATAATGCCAATGGTAGCATAATGGTATCTTCTATCATCTAATGCTCATAAAATAAGATTAATAAGTCTTCAATTCTTGCCTTTATTTCTTTTTACTTTGTAGATTATACTTGTTCCATATTTTTGAATCTTCATTGCTGCATTTTAATAATTCTATTTGCTTTGTGTGTTGCAATACTTGTGAATGAAACTATACAAGCCATTTGACAGGAAAATAAGATGAGTATGATATGTGTTCCTGACAAAAATGTTGAGGAAAAACAGTAAAGCAAAATTTAAACAATCATTTTAAACTTTAATAAAATCTATCAGAGAGCTTTTAATTTTGTTGCTTCATTTAAGAACACTATGATGAAAAGCCCTATTTTCGCAGCATGCTATTGCAACCCTGAATTTAGGTGTTCTTTACATAAGTACTGCAAGGTGGAAAAACAAAACAAAAAGCCCTGACAGTATCACTGTCCTATTCTGATAGTTTAAAAAAGCATGTATAGATGGAATGTAGGCTGTTGTTGCATAAAAGTTCAGGCAAAGCACTGGTGTGGAGAAAAGGTGGGAATTCAGGTTAGCTAACTTAAGTATCTACTCAATCAGCTATTTGACTCCATAGTGAACAGGAGATAAGTTGACAATTTTAGAATAAGATTCATCGTAAGGTTCTTTTAGAAAAAGAATCATAAGATCCATTCTGTTTTAGATGCCTATTTGAGAATAATACAAACCATGATCTGTAAGCAATTATTTATTTCTGCTAGCTAAAAAGGGAGAATAACTTGACTATTCAGGTATAGATGTCTCCACTTAACTAGATGAACTACACCTAAAACCTTAGTTTCTTCTTCTATTAACTTCAACAGAACATGTAAACAGGAAAGGTCCTACTTATACTCTTTGCCCTTTTCTAAGGTAAGAATATTTCCCTGTATCTTGCCCTGAGAGTTTCATTTTATTGCATTAAAAAGGAAAAGACATTGCCCTCACCTCTCCTCCTATATTGATGTGACTGTTTTTGAGGGATAGCATACAAATCATTCATGTTTGCACAAAGAAAACCATTATATGTCCTATTAAAGGCAACTTTCCCACAGTTACACATAAGAGAGAGAGCTTGTCCTTCAATCATACTTAATGGCTACTCTATACTAGTAAATTCCATAATGTCAGGGAATGTTCGTGGACACTGAAACTCAAATGTGCATGCTCTTATGTTGTTAGAATGGTCCCTGGCATGGCTTTTGCAATGGACCAAAACATATTTTCGCAAGCATCTTCTGGACTCATTGCAGGAGTTAGCAGAGGCAAGGAATAATCCTCAATATGCAATCTACATGCAAGTACTCCTTTTTTGGGGGGGGAGTTAAAGAGAATTTAACCATACAGGCGCAGAACACTGCGTGCCAATGATCTCAATGGCTAAAGAATTGTTAACCTTCTGGAAATACTTTTTTTTTTTTTTTAATAATAAATTCCTAAGTGAAGGAGTTAATATCTTTCTTTCCTTTTAGGATGCTTGTCAATATTTTTCTTCTTAATTATACTAAACATTTTAAATAGCTAGAAGCTTCCTGTGTAATGTCCTCTTTCTCCACAGTCTCCAAGTACTTTATTTTGAACCAAGATGACTGATCATAATGGAGGAAGCTGTAGTGTCAAAACCACTTGATTTTATTATCACTGAATAAAGCACCTGGGAAAATACGGTGTGTATTAACATTTCAGCTTCAATCAATCAGTAGGGATAAGGGATAATAAAAAGGTATATCACAGGTTGATGAAGTTTTAGTAAGTTTCTCTAACAAATGTAGCTACTTCCACATAGAATCACCACAAATTATTATTGGAGGTGCAAATTATTGAGATTTAGGCATGCTTAAGCTTAGAGTTAAAAGTTCTTCATCATTTTCTATACTGGTGGTATAGCATTTGTGGTATATTTTTCCATAACTCTTTTTTGCTCCTTTTTTTTTTCTTCTTTTCAGATTGAATTCATTGTGTAAAATAACTTCTGTCAAATGTGCAATACATTCCTAAAAAAAGCCATTACCATATACTAAAGTATTTTATGATACAAAGAAATGCATAAAATATATCTGAGATTAATAAGATGGTATTGTAGTTCAGGCTACATCCTCACTTTAAATAAGTTGTGACTGTAATTAAAGCAGTAACAAAGGTAAATGAAAGTGCAGCACAGCTGTTATTTTTACTCCTTACACTCAGTGATTTCCAAAAAGTCCTGCAGCTATTTCCTAGAAGGAGCATGTAGTTTTAGATTGTCCCTAACAGAAAGGAAGTAATGGAGTTTGCATTCATATTACTTCACCATAAACAAGTGGAATTCAAAAGAAGACAAAATCTGGTCCCACATTCAATTACACAGTCACCTTAGCATCTTTCTGGATCTTTCTTGTTATCAGCTCTATAATTCATATAGAGGTTTTTTTTCTCTTTATATATTTTTTTAAGCAGATAATTTTAAAATTAATAGTAATCAGTATCTACAGCCTAACAGATTTCATTCCACTACATGAAAATGTGTATTATCTTGATTTTGTTGTATTATATACATATTTGTATTTCTTTAACTATTCTTATCATGTTTTGGTATTTTCAGTGCATTCTTAGCATTAGGAAAAAAATCTTTCTTCATGTCAGAATTGATTTATAAATATTTAAGGCATTCCTTATTGTTTTACATCTGAGGCACTTCTCTCTTAGCAGGTCATTTATTTTTTACCATCCCTTTTTTTTTTTGGTTGTGATGGAGCTATTTTTTTTTCCCAGTAGCTGCTGTGTTCAGGATTTAGTATGGGATTTGGTATGTGAAGAATGTGATTATCATAGAATCATAGAATCGTTTGGGTTGGAAGGGACCTTTAATACACTGATGTTATTAGTTGTAAAGAGACTAATGGCTTTTTCAGCTTCCCAGGTTTCTCTAATGTGCAAGTGCAAGAAGTTGGAAGGGGTATAGCCACTACAGTTGACCCAATCTGGCCAAAGAGAGTATACCATAGCAAAAACATCATGCTCAGTATGTAAGCAGGGATTGGCCAGTGGACAGCTCCCTTGCTCTCTTTCTCTCTCTCTCAGTCATTCTGAGATTGCTCTCAGTTCTATTCCGTGATCTCTGTGTAGATGGGCTGTGTTGGTCATCGGGTCATCGAGTAATGAGAAACTGTGCATTTGTATGTTTTATATTTATTATTATTATTATCCTTTGCTGTCCTAGTAAACTCTATCTCAATGCGCGAATTTTCCTGTCTTTCTGTTTTTCTCCCCAGCTCCACTAGGGAGTGGGAATAAGCAGCTGAGTTGTTCTTGGTGGCTGATTTGGGTTAAAACATGACAAAACCTTTCTAAGGTTGGACGGGGCTCTGACCAACCTGATCTAGTTGGGGATGTTCCTTTTTCTTGCAGGGGGGTTGGACTAGATGACCTTTGAAGGTCCCTTCCAACCCTAACCATTCTATGATTCTATGATTCTAAGTTTATTGTATCTGTTACAGATTATCTTTTTTGAACGAAGGCACTATCAAAATAGGAAGTAAGCTATGGGTCAAAACATGAATCACAATTCTCTTTGGTATTAGAAGAGAGTGATACATATATATTTTTCCTAATTAATATATTAGAAGCAGAGCTATAAAATTAACCACATATTTAGAATTATTGTGGTGAGATATTGCTTAAAAATGGTGAATTTCTATTTATTAATATATTTCATAACCTTTCTAATAAGGTTTAATGGAATAGAGCTATACTTCTTTTTATGCTATGACTGCTTTGAAAAGTTCTAGTTATTTCTACAATACAAGGTAATAATTAAATATTTAGCTGACTGATGATGTGTTCGTAAGAGCTAGCTTGAAACTAAGAAGTAGGAATTCATAAATCTAAACCCAAAGATTGCCCTTTGTGCTCAAAATCAAGTCAGTCTGAGCTCTGACAGTAATGCATACATACTCAGTTCTTAGACTAAGTAAGAATTTTCTATCAAAATCTTTTGGATACTCATCACAAGATTTCTTAATCCTAAAAAGCTAGGTCATTCTTCTCAAATTCAATGTTACCAGACTTTTCAGAAACTAACACTGAAACAACTTTTTATACTCACTTTATATATTTGTGTAAAGTACAGCTGAGCTTGTGCAAAAAATATTTTCAGTGTAGAGTTACATACTGAGCATTATTTTGCCTCCCAGTCTTCAGAAGACATTCCAGTCAAAATGCGCACTCTATTTTCTATAGTCAGGATAAACCCCAGCTCATGACAGAGTTTCCTTTGCTACCTGTGAGACATGGCTGTACATGGCTATATCTGATGGGTATTGACATTTCCAGTTTGCAGTAATTGGTAAGTTACAGGCATTTTGTTTCTGGGGTACAATGTGAAATATGTATCTTTTGTCATATTTTGCTGTATTTTACTGACTATCACAATGCTCACCACTTCAGAACAAGATGTCAAAGAAAGAACATAATGCTTCCACAACAACCCACACAGCGTTGTTGGGATACTGGCAAAGCAAATTCCAAATCTGCAAGGAAAATTCTAGGAGAAAGCATTAGTCAGAATATTCCTGTTCTCAGAGATGCATAAGAGATTAGCCTGCCGAGTTCTCTCTCTAAGGAGTGAAGACTATCGAAAATGTCTCCGCATCTGTCCCTTGTACATAGGAGAATGCAGTTAAGGGTTACTTTTTTTTTTTTCATCTAGTTTCTTGGCTTTCTGTCCTACAGAAGTTTAATTGTAATATAGCCATACAGTTAGATGCACACACAAGACCTTAGTGAGACGCAATACTCATGAAAGATTATTTCAGAAACTCGTTGGAATAAAAATCATTCTTCTAGAAAAAATTCATCAGGATTTTCAGAGAAATTATATTTAATACAGCATGTTCAGCTCTGAAGCATGGGGCAGCTGCTTTAGCATATATTTATCTTCTATTTCTTACCGAAGAATATTGTCCTTTGCAGAATTATTGCCAATTTCATCATAGAATCATAGAACAGTTTGGTTTGGCAGGAACCTTCAAAGGTCATCTAGTCCAACCTCCATGCAAGGAGCAGGGACATCTCCAACTAAATCAGATTACTCAGAGCACCATCCAACCCAGCCTTGAATGCTTCTAGGGATGGGGCCTCTACCACCTCTCTGGGCAACCTGTTCCATTGTTCTACCAACCTCAGTGTAAAAAAAGAATTCCTAATGTCTAATCTGGATATCCCTCCCTCTATTTTAAAACCATTACCCCTTGTCCTATTGCAACAGGCCCTAGTGAAGAATTTCCCCCCGTCTTTCCTATAAGTGCACTTCAGGTACTGGAGGGCTGCTATAAGGTCTTCCCAGAGCCTACTCTTCTCCAGGCTGAACAGCCCCAACTCTCCCAGCCTGTCCTCATAGGAGAGGTGTTGCAGCCCTCTGATAATCTTTGCGTCCCTCCTCTGGACCTTCTCCAATTGGTCCATGTCCTTCTTATGTTGGGGGCTCCAGAACTGGGCACAGTACTCCAGGTGGGATCTCATGAGAGTAGAGTAGAGGGTCAGAATCACCTCCCTTGACCTGCTGGCATTGCTCCTTTTGATGCAGCCCGGGATACAGTTGGCTTTCTGGGCTGCAAGCGCTTATTGTCGGTTCATGTTGAGTTTAGGGACATCATAAGGGATGCAAACTGACTTCATCTATTTCTCGATACCTGAATGTCCGGCCACAGTGAGATTTTCTTTTCTTTTTTTTTTTTTAATTATATTTAAATTATATTCCCTCAAAGGATAGCAATGTGGATACTATAAAACAGCTATATCTTCCTATTTATCTGATTTTCCTTTATATCTTAACTTCTCATCCTTTTGTTAAGTATTCCTTGGCAATCTGTTCATTAAAACAACACAGAGTGTGTGGCATCCTCACTAGAAAAACAAAGTTAATGAATATTCCTCTGGGTGTTTTTTTCTAGAGTCCTTTTTTTATTTAATTGTAATATTTTCTCCTAAGACCTAAATTATTTGGTTTTCTCCCTGGTTTTCAAAAGCTTCTAAAGAATTTTGGATTGTCATCTGTCTTTCATTAATTGCTATGACTCTTGTCAAAATTTCTTCTGATGTCTCTACTGTAAAATAATTGTCAGAGTTTTCCGTGAGTTTTCAGGGAGAGCAGTAACGCTAGTCCTTTTTTAGCACTAATAGAGATTCTGGCAAAGCAAGTTTCATGCAGACTGTTGGCTGATAACAATTATCTAGTTTTCAGCTTAAATATTTTTTTCTTTTTACCAGTTTTTGTTTCCACTCCTTCCCCAATGCTGAAAAATCCCCTCACCCCTTGTAAACCCACAGTGAAACTGTAGCTCCTTTTACTCTACTAATTCTTCCTCTGATATCTGAAACATATATTGTATTTTTTTCATATTTTTTGTTCAGATGCACTAACAGTACCCTTGTAATACAAATGTTTTGTATTGTAACACATTGATAATATCTATTACACTAAGTAGAAAAGTACAAAGAAACCTGAAAGGGAAATGTAAATGAAAGTGGTGGAAGGATAAAAAGTAGTCTCAGAAGATGAAAAGTAAATTACTTCATCTTAGTCAGTATATATATTGAATATAGCTTATACATTTGCTTCTTGATATAAAAAATTAGCCAGTGAAATGTTTACAGGAGGAGGAGGAAAGAAGTATTTTAAACTCCACTAGAAAGTTGCATTTTTTATGGTTCCCATTCTTCACTTCCTTACATCTCAAGAGATACCAGTCAATAAAGGGAATATTATTTAACAGTAATATGGATGGTTATTACCTCCAGATAGAAATATTCTCTCTAAACATAATTTCTGGGTAAGATCCATTGTTTATATAGCATCTTTTTAGCAGGAAATTTTTAGTGACCATATCTTGAAAAAAAAGTTTGGAACAGAGCATATCCTTCCCACTAAGTTAAAATTCAGACCTGTTGCCATTGGAGCTAACACAAAAAGTCTGCATAGATGAGAGATTGCATCTTAATTTGTTATCACCACAGGACTGTGCATCTGCAGTCATAATTTGAAGATTGTGTTCAACATAGAGATTATGACCCAAAGACACTGAGGAATTGAAAATTTTTCCAGTTCAAAGAACATTCCCTATGGGATTTTGAGGTTAACAGCAATCCCTCAAAAGCTCCACTTCTGTCATGGCTGCCATATGGCCCAGCACTTGGAAACTCAACTAGGGACCTTCAAGTTAAATATATAGACTACCAAAATTTGACCTTCAGTGAGCTAATGTACATCTAATTTTTTGAGAACAAGTTTGAGGAGACATGCAAACACCCTTGCATGTAACTGTCACACACATTAAATGAAACACATTTTATTCCTACACATTTTTATCTGTGATTTAATTAGTTTCAGATAGGTGGAAAAGTGTATTTTCTGTGGTTTACCAACAGGTTTTAGTATTTCTGTGGAGTCTGCAAACCTGATCATTCTTTTCTAGGGGGGTAGATCACTGTTAACAAAGTTACATACACAGGGTCAATGAATCTAAACTTGTGATCTACTGATTCATTTGACTGTGACTGCAGAGTAGAGTATTTCTTTCTATGACAGCTTGTACAAGACATCTACTTTTTCTTCCAAAAAATTTATTTTTCTCCTGCCTTTGAAATATAGAATCATAGATTCATAGAATGGTTTGGGTTGGAAGGGACCTTTAAAGTTCACCTAGTCCAACTCTCAGGATACAATCCTGCATCATTATAAATCTTTTAAATTTATCAGAGACTATCCTCAAAACTGGCTTAGTAAAGCCTTAAGCCTTTCCAGTTTTGAATTATAGAATTTACACATGATACAAATTCTTCTCATCATAGAATCATAGAATGATTTGGCTTCAAAGGGATCTTAAAAATCATCTAGTTTCAACCCTTTCAGCCTTGGTGGGGACACTTTCCACTAGACCAGGTTGCTCAAAGCCCCATCCAACCTGGCTTTGAAAACACTTTCAGGCATAGGACATCCACAACTTCTCTGTGCAACCTCTTCGAGTACCTCACCGCTGTCACAGTAAAGAATTTCTTCCTTATGTCTAATATAATTCTCTTCTCTTTCAGTTTAAAGCCATTACTCCTTGTCCTGTCACTACATGCCCTTGTCAAAAGTCCCTCTTCAGTTTTCTTTTAGGCCCCCTTTAGGCACTGGAAGGCTGCTATAAGGTCTCCCCAGAGCCTTCTCTTCTCCAGACTGAACAACCCCAACTGTCTCAGCCTGTCCTCATAGAAGAGGTGCTCCAGCCCTCTGACCATCTTTGTGTCCCTCCTCTGGACTCACTCCAACAAGTCTATGCCCTTCTTATGTTGGAGGTCCCAAAGTTGAACACGCTATTGTAGGTGAGGTCTAACAAGTGTGGAATGGAGGGGGAAACTAACCTTCTTGGACCCACTCTTCTTTTGATGCAGTCCAGGAAACAGTTGGCTTTCTGGGCTGCAAGCACACATTTCTGGGTGATGTTGAACACTGTCAGTGAAGACTGAGGCAAAAAGGTCATTGAGTAGCTCACCCTTCTCCAAGACCCCACTAATCAGGTCTCCTGTTTCCTTCTGGAAACGGCCCACATTTTCCCTAGTCTTCCTTTTATCCCTGACATACCTAGAGAAGCTTTTCTTGTTGCCCTTGATGTCTCTCACCAGATTTAATTCTATCAGGGCTTTAGCTTTCCTAACCTGATCCCTGGCTGCTTGAATAATCTCTCTGTATTCCTCCCAGGCTACTTGTCCTTGCTTCCACCCTCTGAAGGCTTGCTTTTAGTGTCTGGGTTGCTCCAGGATCTCCTTGTTCATCCATGCAGGCCTCCTGGCCTTTTTGCCTGACATCTTCTTTGATGAGATGCATTGCTCCTGAGCTTGAAGGAGGTGATCCTTGAATATTAAACAGCTTTCTTGGGCTCCTCTTCCTGCAGAGCTCTATCACACGGTACTGTGCCAAGAAGATCCCTGAAGAGGCCAAGATCTACTCTCCTGCAATTCAGGCTAGTGAACTTACTCTATGCCCTCCTTTCTGCCATACGGATCTTTAACTCCATAATTTCATGGTCACTGCAGCCAAAGTTGACCTTGAGCTTCACATTCCCCAACAGCCCCTCCTTGTTGATGAAAACAAGGTCCAACATAGCACCTCTCCTCATTGGCTCCTCTGTCACTTGGAGAAGGAAGTTATTATGCATGCATTCCAGGAACCTCCTGGATTGCTTACGCGCTACTGTGTTGTCCCTCCAACAGATGTTGAGGTGGTTGAAGTCCCCTAAGATGACCACATCTACAGCTTTATTCTTTTGTTATTCTTTTTATTTTGTCTTAGTCTTTATGGGACAGCATTGAATCATATGCAAATATTTGTATTAGTAAAGGTGACATGAAAAATGAAGAGGTTGTGTTAACACCTCTCCAGTGAAAAACTACATGCAATCCTGAATCTTAATTCTATGTTATTAAAATGTTGACTGAAAATACATTTGAAAATCATTTTATACTTTTTTATGCTATTTATTAATACTAAAACAAATAAAAGGTTCAGAACATTTAGAAAGACACAGGATTACAGGGTAATAGGAAGTCTTTACTTTGAAGGTCACAGAAAAAAAAAAAGAAAAATATAAAAAGAACTAAGAAAGTTGAGAAAATATAAGAAAATCTAAGAGGCAAGCCTTGTAGAAAGCAGTGATGAAATTAAGAAGATGCACAATTTTTACATGTGTAGGAGTCAGAAACTTAGACGACTCTTCCTTTACATGCTGATTGACCAGGAAGAAAAATAAAACAATTGATCTTAAAAAATAGAAGGAATTAAAAATAATCTTTTGAATGCAGAAGAAGATTGTGTTGTTTCGTTTAGTTCTATGGCATTTATTAGTAAAAGCTGTGGCCTTTATCAATCTCTGTTGCCATAAATTTCTGTTAGCAGATCTAAAAGGATGAAGAAATAACAAAGGGAAAAAGATATTAAGGGAAACTTAAGAGAACTAATTTACAGGGTAATAACAATGCATATCTTTAATTTCCTAGTATCTTTTGTAAAGTGTAATTAGTTTGCCTATTTTAATATCACTTTTCCATGTGCTACTGGTCAAAGCAGAGCCAGCAACAAGTAAACTGAAAAGTCCTAAAGTTCCTTGTCTGTATTTTCTGTCTGTAATTCATATTTATCTTTTTCTGCTGTGTCTATAAGGTTAGCTTAAAATTATTAAAGTGCATCTTGTAATTAGTTCCTCTATTGCCATGAGAGTTTTACTCCATTACTTGTTCTGCTTTTAATTTTTCCTCTTCTATCGAAGTATTACAGATTTGTCTATTGTTTTTGTTTCTAATTAAGATTTTTCTGATCCTAATATCTATTTAAATATATTTAAATGCACAAAAGTATTTTAAAACTGCATTTCAGATCTCATGTTCTTCATACAGTCTCTGCAAATAGAGAAAGTCTGGCTTTTCTTCTGTGATTTACTTAATGATAATAACTCCCTAACTCGTTAGCACAACGTTGCCTAAGACAAGAACTGTTTCTTCGTTAAAAAAGCCCTTTACAGCAAAAAAGGAGAGTCTAGTCATGATGGAAGTAATTTAAGAAGAAAACACTCTTGTGCTAATTACTGCAATAAATCCAACCGATCACACTCAAATAAAGCCACAAAATTGCCGTGATACACTACATTTCCTGCTTGATTAGTTCTAGCTACGTAGATGTGGTGGCCTTACAGTTATCCTCTCATTATCAGAAGGTGACAGAAAAGTCAGTAGTACTAAAAATAACTAATACTAAGTGTTTCTTGCTATTTTTATCTTTTAAGACTTCTGGATGCTTAGAAACCAAAGAGATTTTTTTTTTTTTTTTGAATCAGTCTAGTCTAAAAATACTAGTACTGGCAAAGGGAAGAAAAACCCCTCATCTCTTCTCCAATATGAAGAAATATGAAGTACTACTTTTCTGAGAATCCATTTCATATGCGGATCAACAGACGAACAAAGCATTAGACAAGTAGAAGAATACATAGTATAGTCATCTACCCTTAGGGATGCTACTTACAGATGCAAGCATTCTGAGTACTTATCCCTGCTTCCTTACTTTCTTACAAATTTTTCTCCGGTAGTTTGCACAAATGAAATACATCAGCAATCCTAGGATCAGCCAGTAAATCTTTATGCTGCTTTCCATGTGAGTACTTAGTAAAACAGACAACAAAGACTATTAATCCTTATGTTTCCTATCTCTGAATGACTCTTCTATTCTTCTCTGTGAAGTTTCAACTGGAGCAATACTGATTGCTTCTAGTATTAAACATCCTTAAAATCCCTGTAGCCTACTGGTAAGCTGACTCACCAGGAAATAGGAGAAATCTGAATTTCCTTAGGCAGAATAAAAACTTTGATCTCCCATGTGCTCAATGGATGCTCTGACCATTACACTACACTATAAAAAGATCATGTTGGAGAATTCAGTTGAAAGTCTGTTTATGGGTAAGTCCAGGGGCATTTTGCTTAAGGAACTGAAATAAAGGGCTATCACACATCACCCTCTGAGAGAATAGGAAGAGACAATATAAGAAAAAAAAGTTTGAGTTTTAAGATAAGAACAGGGAGAGATCCTTAAAGTTACCATCACGGGCAAAACAGACTCGACTTGGGGAAAACTATTCATTTATTATTAAAACCAAAGCAGGATAACTAGAAAGAGAACAAGATAACCTTCCCCCACCCCTCCCTCTTCCCAGGCTTAATATTATCTCTACCTCCTTTCCCCCTGAGCAGCAGAGAGGGGAAGAGGTAATGGGGATTATGGTCAGTTCATCACTTGTTGCTTTACACCACTTCTTCCTCGTCAGGTGAAGAACTCCTCACATGCCTCCCCTGCTCCATTGTGGGATCCCACCCACGGGCCACAGTCCTTCATGAACTGCTCCAATGTGGATTATTTTTCCACAGGGTGCAGTCCATCCAGAACTGCTGCTCCAGTGGGCCCTCCACAGGCCACAGCCTCCTTCAGGCATCCACCTGCTCCGGTGTGCGGTCCTCCACAGGCTTTAGGTGGATCTCTGCTCCTCCATGGACCTCCATGGGCTGCAGGGGGACAACCTGCTCCACCATGGTCGTCACCACAGGCTGCAGGGGAATTCTGGCCAGGAATTACTCCTTCTTCACTGACCTTGGTGTCTGCAGCCATTCCTCTCACAAGAAAAATTCTTCACAACAGGCAGGCAGATGCCTCTCAGGTTCTCTTCACATCTCATCTCCTCTCTGCTTCTTGCAGCCGGGCTGGGCCGAGTCAAGCCCAGATGGCTGCCTGGCGGGAGGCCAGAGGGTGAGGCCTGCAAGGCCCACAAGGCTCGCGCCTCCTCCTCTCTGCCCCTGCTCAGCTTCTTCACTCCTTTTTTTTTTTTTTCTTGTTTTCCGCTTCTTAAATACATTATTGTAGAGGCGTTATCATGGAACATTCTGCTACCAATTGGCTCGGTCCTGGCCAGCAGCAAGTCTACCCTAGGCCTGGACAAGTCTACTAGACAAAGGGGAAACTACTTCTAGGAAGTTCTTACAGAAGCTGCCACTGTAGGCCCCCCTCTCTAAATAAAACCAAGACAACAGGACATACCACTTCACATTTTCTGGTAGATTGTTATACAGTCAGGACTCTTCTGCATGCATCACCTCTTCCTCTGGTGGCATTCCAAAAATCTTTGCCTTCTGGACAGTCTGTGATTACTTCTAAGATTCCTGTTCGAGCTCACTGTGTGATCAGTGAGACCCACTTACTCCATGTAGCATCAGTTGCATGATGCATAGAGGGGACCTTGCCTTCCGTACTGACCATTTCTGGAGCAGCTTGAACTCCTTCACATGCTGCCAATATTTTTTTTCAGTTGAAATATAGTGGGCCTCGGAGCCTCTATATCCTTGACTCCAAAAGCCTAGGGGCTGAACTCGAGTCTCCCTTGTTGTTCTCTGCCAAAGACCCCACATAGGGCCATTCTCCCCAGCTGCAGTGTAGAGCGTGTTTTAACATCTTGTCCTGTCCAGACTGGCCGAAGGAATACAACATGAACAAGCTCCTGTTTAATTTGTTCAAAGGCTTGCTATTGCTCAGAGTGCCATTTAAAATAGTTCCTCTTTTGGGTCACTTCATAGAAAGGGCTTACAATCATACTGTAATTTGGAATATGCCTTGTCCAGAAACCCACAGCAGCAAAGAAAGCTTATGTTATGTTTCCTTTTTGTTAGTTGATGGATACATAGTTGGATTTTGTTGACCACATCCATTGAAATGTGACAACATCCATCTTGCCATTTTATTCCTAAAAACCGTACCTCTTGTGCAGGCCCCTTGGCTTTGCCTCATTTTATGGCAAAACCAGCTTTCAGACAATTGGATTATATTCTCTGCTTTTTCAAATACTTCTGCTGTTGTCTTGCCCCATATGATTATATCATCAATGTATTGCAGGTGTTCCGGAGCTTCACCCTTTTCCAGTGCAGTCTGGATTAGCCCACAGCAAACGGTGGGTATGTGTTTCCATGCCTAGGGCAGTCGATTCCAGGTGTACTGGACATCCCTCCAAGTGAAAACAAACTGTGGCCTGCATTCTGCTGCCAAAAGGATGGAGAAGGACACTTTGATGATATCAGTGGTGGCATACCACTTGGCTGCCTTGAACATCAGTTCATACGGAAGTTCTCGCATGTCCAGCACAGCAGCACTCAGTGGTAGTGTAGCCTCATTCAGCCCATGATATTCCACTGTTAGTCTCTACTCTCCACGAGATTTTTGCACTGGCCATATGGGACTGTTAAAGGGTGAGAGAGTCTTGCTGATGACTCCCTGGCTTTCCAGTTGACAAATCACCTTGTGGATGGGGATCAGCAAGTCTCAGTTGGTGCGATATTGCTGCCTGTGCACAGTGGTTGTAGCAATTGGTACCTGCTGTTCTTTGACCCTTAGGGTCCACACAATGGACCACACGAGAGACCAGGCAAGGTAGACAGCTGTTTAATTTCATCCATCTCCACAATGGCTATACCAAAAGCCCACCAGTGCCCTTTTGGGTCTTTGAAATACTCACTCCTGAGGTGAGATAGTCTATGACAAGAATGCAGGGAGCATCTGAGCCAATCACAATGGGGTGCTTTTGTGACTCACTCCCAGTCAGACTCACTTCAGCCTCCATTACAGTTAATTGTTGGGATCCTCCTGTTACTCCAGAAATACAAATGGGTTCTGCCTCTTTGTACATTGATGATATTAGGGTATGCTGTGCACCAGTATCTACTAGAGCCTTATACTTTTGTGGGTCCGATGTGCCAGGCCATCAAATCCATAGAGTTCAGTAAGCTCAGTTGTCCCTCTCCTCTGCCTGGCTAGTCACTTTTTGTGAATATGAATCAGGAGTCCCTTCTATAGGATCAGAGGTGAGATCAGCCCTTCTACACTGTCTGGGGAACTGCCAACTGGAGACTGGAGCAGCAGTTTTCGTGGGAGAACTTCCATTTGCCATTGTTTTTTCCACTTGATTCACGTACTCCTGCCTGTAGGGACAAGGTAGTTTTTCCATCGCACTTCTTCATGTTCTCTCCTTGGTCATGCAAGGTAAACCACAGGGTACCTCATTGTGTATACTGTCTCTCTTGAGCAGGGGCAGGTCTTCTTCTAATAGCTGAGATACTGGTCCAGGCAGGTGAGGAGTAAGATCTATCCTCTTCTAGCTTCTGAAACAGCTTTTTGAAAAGGCTTTCAGATCTTTCAGTCAGTCTTTCCACAGCTGAGACACAGGCCCTTAGTGGGGCAGAGAGATTGTCTTCATATCATCAGAGTTGGTTAGCCACTGCACATATCAGTTGTGCTTCATCATCTTTCCAGCTCATTGCTGCCAATGAGTTGGCATATGATGCTGCTGCACTCTGTACAAACTTCTGCCACACGGTTTAGGAATATTCAATTTCATCTGGATCTACGGATATCCACCAGTCATCCAGGTTACAATAAATCAGTTCTCAAACAGCTAATTCATTCATATACTGGATACCTCTCTCCATGGTGGTCCACTTGCTTAGGTGGCATATATATCTTCCTTGAAGAAATACCTGTCCCTCACACCTGACAAGAGTCACCTCCAGAGGCTGCAGGCTTCTGACTGTCTTCCAATCACCCTGGCAATGGCTGCTTCCCTAGACAGGGTCCCCAGCTGCCTGGCTTACCTACCCTCTAATTCCAGGCTAGTGTCCCCACTATCCAGGCATTGGAGCAACCAAGTGACATGTTGCTCACCTTGATTATGGCTGAAATCTTTTAGCATATCTCACAACTCACTCAGGGATAGAGATCGGGTGACTACCTCTGCTTCTCCCTCTCCCTCTTCTTCTGATGTCTCTGATTCCTCATTGTCTGCAATAAGCTAACAGATTTTTTTTTCTGTATTTCTTCTGTACAGGGGCAATAGATATGGATGCAGGCTGGGGTTTTTTTTGTTCATCTGAACAAAATTCAACACAATCCATCTGATTGCTGGAGTTTGAGTAGCCACAGTGCCTGCTGTGGGGGCTGAAGCAATTGCAGTGCCCGTAGCAGGGGCTAGCGTCCTTGGTCTCATTAGAAGCTACTCATAGCATCAGTATGTTTATCAACCTTGTTCATGTATGAAATCCAAAACACATCAGCTACTGAAAGGAAAATTAACTCCATCCCTGCTGAAATCAGGACACAAGGTTTCACTGTAGCAAGCATAAGAAGAACAAGTCTTAAAAAATACCATCACTAACACCTTCCTGTGCATCAGAAAGAAAGCAGCCAGTTAGTCCAACAGCATTTTTTTTCAGATTCTCAGTAACTTCTCTCACAACAATAGAAACTAGCCAAAGACAGAATCTTAGGGCAACTAAAGACTGTTTCTAAGTCGAGTCATGCAGTATGTTAGCTTTCTCTTCAAATAAATGTCTAAAACATCCAACTTCACTGCACAGTAGAAAGGAGGCAGGCACAACAAACAACCACAAAAGACTGCTGAATTGTGCAAACACATGGTATCTACAGTAGCCAGTTTGCTGTGCATATGGGGCAAACAATCAAAATCAGAGTTCCCAGTCAAGGAGCAATCAAATGTTGACTATAAACTAATTGAACTAAATACCATGACATTTTTTAAATGCCTCCTTGCCGTTCTTTTTCTCTGCACAAGAAAACTGACTAAAGAGCAATGCAACAAATCTGTCATTCACTGTCTACTTCAGGGTGAACTGAATAACTTTTCAACCATAATGGCTAGATTTGTATGAACTGTGAAAGAACCCTAGAGACTTAGGTCACATGCAACTCTTAAATGGCTGAGTTGGGATGAGCTGAAACTTATTCACTGAAAGGACAAAGAAATGCAGTGGTCTTGCAAAGCAGAATATTCAATATTTTTGAAGTATCAGGTAAGTGTATAAAGATAAGTGTAGCCCAAGGTCTTTTGATGACTGGATTTACTGTAAAAGATATTTTATTATGAAATGCTAATTATTGGAATAAATAAAATTATTCACACAATTGCTCGCTCTCCCTCCCCCTCCCCAGGAGGACTGGGGATAGAATGAGAGGAAAAGTTTACTAGAAGAGTAAAGGAAAATGGCAATAATAGCAAAATATAGGGATACTAAAATATACACATTCAACTATTCACAATTTCTCACCACCTGATGTCCCAATGACCAATACAGCCCATCCTGAACAGTGATCATGGAAACGAAACCGAGCAGCAAGCAAAGGAGAGAGAAAAAGAGAGAGGACTGCCCTCTGTCCAACCCCCATTTACATACTGAGCATGATGTTTATGGCATGGAATACTCTTTTTGGCCAATTTGGGTCAACTGTTCTTGCTATATCCCTCCCAGCTTCCTGTATCTGCACATCAGTGAGACCTGGGAAGCTGGAAACTGTCCTTGGTCTCTTTAGCAACAATTCATTTTATCAACATTCTTCATATGCCAAATCCCATACTAAATCCAAAACACGACAGCTACTGAGGAAAATTAGTTCCATTTTAGTTGAAACCTGCACAAAATTGAAATATATAAATAACACCAGCATAAAATAAACATATTATTTTATTTTTATTTAGCATTTGTTTGAGTTTCTTGATATACCAGTGTCAGAAGCTTAATTCCAAAAACTTTGGGTTAAAATAGGTTATGTATTTGCAGCAAAAAAAAATAAATACAGATAACTTTTTTACTCATATCATTAAATGATCTTCTCTTCTGTTATTCTTCACTTCTACTTTACCTGAATCATAGTCACTTTACTATTATCAAGTACTTCAACAGAGGTGTCAAAGTAATTTTAAAACTAAGAATATTGTTTGAAGAGTCACCAATGCTTATAAATTCTTCCCTTTATGGATTCCATTATGTGAATTTACCATAAAACTTAATCAAACTTTATTCTCACTTCAAAGACATATATGATAGTAAGAGCACGGTGCTAAATTTTACAGTGCTGGAGCTTCAACAAACATCCATACAAATGCATGCGAGATTTCATCCAAGTAGGCCAGACTCAAGTTGAACACTTAGTGGCAAGATACTATTCATGCAATATGCAATCTGAATATTGTAGAATTTCAGACATAGGTTACTTTCTTCAGTTTCTGAAGAAACTAAGATTCACCCATCCCATATTTCACATTAGCAAGAGAGATTTTAAATATGAGATTACTGTAGGCACAACTCCATGCCATCAATACTTTTTGCAAAAAGTCTAATGTTTGTAGAATAAAGAAACTATGTCTCATCTGCACTGTTCTCTGATCTCTGTAAGCACGTAACTTGTTGGCAATTTTCCCCAGAGAAAGTAAGCTTATTTACATATGTTTCTAAATTTCTGTGCTGAATGGCTTTCACTATCTGATTTCATTAAGCTGTGAAGTTGGAAGAATATTTTGTTTTCCTCTCTTCGCTCTTCAGTCTCTAAAACTGTTTATACCAACTGTAGCATAGAAATACTGAAGTAAAAAATATGACTACCTTTTATCCACATTTAAAAAAAAAAAAAAGCTCATTATGATTATCCTAAGATTTTGTGCATTGTTCTTCACTCTTATCTCTCTGTTCTGCATATGTTTGGACAATCTTCTGCTCCTTTTTTTGGGGAGTGTTCAGGAGATTCTCCTATTTTCTCATCAAGATTTCTTTCTGAGAGAACCCATGTTTATAATTTCAGGGTTTGGCTTTGAGAACTTACAGATTTTCCCCATAATCACATCTTTACCTCCATTAGTTCCTACTGTCTCCCCAACAAATACCTTGTTCTACCTGTCCATTTATGAATTCATCTAACATGGCCAAAACAGAGTTATTTTATTTTCCAAGTCTTGCATTTTTCTTCTTTATGATAATCTCCACAATATCTGGTCATGAAGATCTTGTTAGTTAGGGTTTGGTTTAGATTGACACAACCATAGTCCTCATTTCTGCACACCAGGGTTCCTATGTTAACCTTTTTTTTGTATCATACAAACCATTTCTAAGCGAACTGACTTTCACAGTGATCAGTAAGAAATGCCAATTATATTTTGTCTGCCCCACACAGTCCTTCCATTTCAATATAATTATTTTAGCATTATTCTATGAACAATAGCTTTTTCACATCACTTGTTCTTGTCCAAACATTTGTGTACCAAATTTATAGAACGTCCTACACATACAATCAGATATAAAATGTCTATATTAAAAAAAAATGCAAATACAGTTATACCCAGATACTTTATCCTTTCCGAGCACCACATTGTTTCCCAAATGATTTCTTATAAATTCTTTTTTTAAAAAAATCTTCTGTTACTGTCATGTTTTTGACTGGCTCAGAACGGAATGGAGAAATACGAGGTGAAATAATTTAACCCGTGAAATAAGGAATATGAATATCAGTCACAATGTGTTTTTAAGACCTGAGCTCCATGAATATTGATATAACATCATCTTCTTGCCAGGAAGAAGTTTGTGTAAATGCAGAAATCTTGGATAATAACAGTTTTGAGATCTCAGACAAGTGATTATATGATTACTGTTTTCTCTCTTAATTAAAAAACAACAACAACAAAAAACCAAACAATAAATCTTATAAAAGATTTATGTTATAAAAATTATAAAAGATGAGCAATAAATTTTGTTAAACAGTATCAATGAATGGTTAAATAGTAAGTACAGAACTTCTTTGGTTTCTGGTCCCATTTAAACAAATTGTTTCAGTTCTACTGATCTCACTATGAATATGTTTAAAGCAAAATTTTTTTTTTAAATAAAGACAGAATTTGTTACCAGTTTACAATAAAATGCAACATAGTCTTAATAGCTATATTAATTACCAATAAAAATTGAAACATTAATAGACATTTAAGTCCATTGTAACTGTTTGATACATATTTGTGTGTCTGATATCCTTCTGTGTTCATAAATACATCTGTGTATTATTGGTGAATTGTATTACTGTTAAGTGCAAATTGAGGGGCTAGTTCATAACTGCCTCAGGTATGCCTTGCAAGAAAATATCCAAGTTATCCTAGTCTTTTTACAGAAGTTGAATATATTAATAACATGTTATTGAAGTAAAATTTTAATGATCTCTAAATGGAGTTGCTATGGAGAAATAATATGGTACGATTGTTGAGAAATGTGTACAATATCGTAATTGCCTGCAACAATTCCTTGTAGAGACCACTTCTATACACTCAGACTTTTCTCTATAGACCGATTTACAAATTCTGACAAATAGTAGGTCACACAGTCTCACTGACTACCTTGTGTGTAGTCTCACACATGAATCAATGATCATTGCTTCCTCAAAAAAGGACCAGTGAAAATCCTATCTTTTCATTTTCTGGAGGACTGTGTTTTAACATAGTATCAAATCAGGAGGGTGCTTGGAAGTAGATATAAAGAACTAGAGAGTATAGAAATACTTTTATTATGTATTGCCATGTGCTGATGTGCCAAATCCAGATGCCTGAAAATTACCTTTGTCCGTCCTTGCCCTTATAAGCAACAGGCTACGGATGCAGAAAACAGCTTATCTCATCAGGCATTATGAAAGCGCTTTTGTGCTACAGGTGCCAAGTAAATCACCCATTTTTCAATCCTGACCATATAAACATCCCCTGTAGCAAGCTTATAATCTTTCAGTGAGTGAGTGAATAGGTAAGATAAGTTCAGCAAGTAGAACAGAACTGAACCAGAAGTGAAAAGGAGAAGAAAATAGGAGAGGAGAGACTGAGCTAATCATCTGGGGTACGTCCAAATCCAGAATTGTGTCTCAGCCACCTGAAGCTTGGGGAGGAACAAGCAGTGGTTTACATACACTTGCCACAAGAAATGCCTTCCCAGAAATCAGCACGGTAGAGGCAATTTAAGATCCCAGCTTGCTTCTCTGCAGCTTAGCAGGGAATATTCTTCAGCTCCTTTAATTCCCTTGGTATATGTGCAAGTCAACCCAGGATGGTGGCCCACACTTCTTTGGTTGGACTTGCTACTTCAGTGCAGACAGCCTCACATAGGTGTGTCAGTCGCATCCTGACTCTACCTGTCCATCTCAACAGAGAAGCCTTACAGTAAAACTAAGAAAAGATTCTCCAGAAGCAAAAAAATAGAGATAGAATATTGGTTAGAAGATTGGAAATAAAGCACTACATGGAAAGCTAATAATAAAAGGTATTTTAATTGCAACTTTACAAGCACATGCTCATTGAGTTGCTAAATCTCTCCTCCATATAATTTAAGGTACAGTCTAAAAAGCAGAGCTGGATTTCAATGTTTAGGTTAATATTCTGTGTTTCTAGGTATTCTCTGCAGTTCTGAATGGACTTCCTAGCTTCCTTACTTGCATAGTTCTGGAGTTTTGTTAGCCATATAGATGTAACTGCCCTTGATGACCAAACATGGAGAAATGAGTCACACTGCTTGATCGACTCTTCAACTGAATGATATAATGTTTTATAAATTATTTTCATTTTTGTTCTGAGTAAAAAATTATTTGCAGACCAACTATGATGTTTAAGTTTCCTAAAGTTGCATTTTTAACACATGGACTGGATTATTCATATAAATAATTACTAGTTTTGGTAAGCTAAAATATGCAGGTTTGTCTTAGCTCAATCTTTTTCAGAGATAGTATGCAACCAATATAGTCTACCCATTAGAAAAATACAACAATATATTCAAGCTATTTGATTCATTTCCCAGTATCGAGTTAAATAAATCATACTTGGAAATGCTACAGCTAAAGATCTATCATTCTTGTAAACTGGTCACTCCCCTCACATGGTCAAAGTACTCTTGAGGGGTTAAGATGAAAAGTATACACACTCAAGAGTCTGGACAGTAAACACTCTAAAAATGAGGTGACAGAAACTTTTCCATATATTTGGTTGTCCTTAAAGTTCTGTAAACACAGTTCTAGGTCTAGTCAAGGTTTCATGCTTTCTGTCTGTATATTGTCTCATACAATGTACTCTTTTAAGAAGGAGCCCTATGAACCAAGATAAACAGTAATGAAGCAAAACCACCTAAGCTCTGAGAATGAATTATCAGCTGCAGAGAAAGCAAGTACTAGGATAAAACTGGTAGCAAAATTAAGCTTACTACATAGGTTTTTGGTTTGTTGGTTTTTTTTTTCTTCAGGTCATTTCTTCCTTTAGAGTGAATAGAAATGCTCTATTTTGAGGTCATGATATTATACAAAGGATAGGATTTTAGTAGCAGCATGACCACAAACTGGACCAGTACAGAAGATGTGAGACTTGGCAGACTTTTTAAAATTTTTTTTTCACAGCCCTGTGAACATTTCTTCACCTCAGCTTTAACAAATCTTTCAAAAGAATCAAGCTGAGACAAGAAAATAATACTTCAACATAATTTGAAATTTCTAAAGTAATCCCAAAGTTTTTGATCTTTTCACCTATTGTTGTTCCATTTTCACATATCATTTATGTACCTGTATTTAAATAAATCACCTAGATTCTTATCTAACAAAATGTGCATATTTAAATTTTAACATTTCTTTCCGTATATTGACAATACCTTATACATAGAATTTAGACGCTGCCACATCTTTCCCTATAACATGATCTTATTAGCATCATAAGTCTACCAACTATTTTTCACTGAATTAATTTTTGTATAATCCAGCATGTAATACCTTACATGTTTCTATTTTCTAAATAGTGTGACCTTTTATGAACAGCACAGAAAATGTATGTTTCCTATGGCATTACTACAGCTACGGCAACATCAAGGCTGAATTAAGCCGATTTAATCTCCTTCTCAGTGGTTTTTGCAGCCCACTGTAAGCTCTGAAGGGTGTAGCTGTGCTGCTACCAATACCCAAGACTGATTACAGAAAGCTCTGTCTACAATACACTGGAGGCAGCTTTCTTATTTTAGCCACACTCTGGGTCTAGTGGAAATGCACAAGGTTCATCAGAAATACTGCATTCAAGAAACTGCATCAATACTGAAGGCCTATTTCTTCCATTAGACCATTGTTCTGTCTGTATGGATATATTTCTGACTGAACAACATTTCAAAGGGAGTCATGTAACATCTAAGTTTATTAATTTTTATTGATTTCAGTGATTAACACATATAAAACAACAAAAACAAGCAAATAAACATAAATCAACTAGTTAAAAATAGACTTTACTGAAGTCCAGACAAACAATATCCACAGCCTTCCCTTCATCCACTAAGCGAGTTACCTGGTCATAGAAGGAGATCAAGTTACTCAAGCAGGATCTGCCTTTCATAAACTGATGCTGCCTGAGCCTGATCATCAGGTTGTCCTGTAGGTCCCACATGATGGCACTCAAGGTGATCTGCTCCATAACTTCCCTTGGCACCAAGGTTAGACTGACAGGCCTGTAGTTCCCAGATCCCCCTTCCAACCCTTCTTCTAGATGAGCGTCACATTTGACAACTTCCAGTCAACTGGGACCTCCTCAGTTAGCTAGGACTGCTGGTAAATGACTGCAAGTGGCTTGGTGGGTTCTTCTGCCAGCTCCTTCTGTACTCTTTGGTGGATCCCATCTAGTCCCATAGACTTGTGTGTGTCTAAGTAAGTGGTGTAGCAGGTCGCTAACCATTTCCTCTTGGATTATGGGGGCTTCATTTTGCTCCCTGTCTCTGTCTTCCAGCTCAGTGGGTTGGGTACCCAGAGAACAACTGGTCCTAGTAATAAAGGCTGAGGCAAATAAGGCATTTTCCTCATCCTTTGTCACTATGTTTCCCCCCACATCCAATAAGGATGGAGATTCTCCTTAGCCCTATTTTTTTTATATAAAATATTTATAGAAACATTTTTAATTGTCTTTTTTTTTTTTTACAGCAGTAGCTAGATTAAGTTGTAGTTGGGCTTCGACCCTTCTAATTTTCTCCCTACTCGACCTCATTACATCCTTGTAGTCCTCCTGAGTTGCCTACTCCTTCTTCCAAAGTTCATAAACATAAATGTACAGAGGTGAATAAAAAAAATAGCAGCTCCTTCTAAAATACTAAAAGTGTGAAGATTATTCATATAAATTCCTGGCTATGTCACTGCATATGCAGCAAATTCCAAACACAAGTACATGAGATACTGCACATCTGATAAGAAACTCTCAGGCACTGGGAAAAGTAAAGTGATAACATAATAATTCAATCCCAAGGAGTCTGTAACTGTGTTTTCTCCATGTAGTAGTTCTAGTTATCCCCAAAATACCAATATGTACAGATATTAAGGTAGTCTCCAGTGACTCACGGCTATTCAGAACTTTTCAGATTTTAGTTTCAGAATTAAGACAACCCTAACAGTTACATGTATTTGCAGAAACTTTCTGAGGAATTTTCAGATATAGGTTCCATAAAAAAAGTCCTGTCCAAAACATTTTAGCCAAGTTTCAGAAGACAAATTTCACAAAATTTTCTGTCTGCTGCAGTGGCAAAATGAAAAGACATTTCAACTTGCTCAAATTACAGACAGTACAAGTATGGTAAAGTTAATGATACCATCATCAGACAGTCTGCTGCTACTATGCAGTTGATTCAGTAGGAACTTCACCAGAGGACTGGTTTTCAGGACCACAGTTCAGCAATACTCTATAAAAAATTGTTTAGCAAGTTACTGTCTGAAAGGACAAATCCTTCTCCATATCCAGTCTATGAAGCTATTCACATATTCTGTGTTTTCACTGCCTAAATGTATATAATAGACTTCTGAGTTACAGTCAATAGAGACAATAAAACACTTCTAAAGTGTGATTCATATAATTTTAAAGAGTTATTGGAAAAGGATCTGTGATGTGCTCCCTAGAAGTGTCTTTTTTTTTTTCTCCATTGTCTTTAAAGGAAGCTCTGAGTGATTAGCTCAGATGAGGAGGTCTACACTCTAATGTCTATCAAAATAAATTTTAGTTATTGCATTTTTAAAGCTTTCAATTTCCAGTTCTCTCTCTTGCAAAGTCCCACTTCACAAAGTGCTGTAAAAAAATCATAGAATATTTAGGGTTGGAAGGGACCTTTAAAGGTCATCTAGTCCAAACCCCCTGCAGGACAAGGGACACCTCCAACTAGATAAGGTTGCTCAGAGCCCTGTCCAACCTGGCCTTGAATGTTTCCAGGGATGGGGCTTCCACCACCTCTCTGAGCAACCTGTTCCAGTGTTCCACTACCTTCATTGTAAAAAATGTTGCATTCCTAAAGATATTTCACTTCTCCTTTATTTTGCGTCAGAGTCTGCATACCATACACATGCCAGCCTGCTACATTGCTAAATGTACAGATTCCAGAAGATAATATTTGATTCTTCAGGCCCAAAAAGGAGCAGAGGCGCTCACGTTCTCACTGCTTAGTGATCACTCCCTCTGGTGCAGCCTAGTGAGAGACACATGCATAGCACTTGGTCCAGGATCATCTCATGAATGTCTGGTGTGTTTACATGCTACTATGTATACATGCTCCTTTCCTCCTTTTGTTTTAGTGATGAAGGTGTCAAGATATTGGTAATATAGAGACATTGGTGTATACAGACAGAAATACAAGATATTTACCCTGGAACTACTTTGGTTTAGAACAAGTCCTGACTCGTTTAGACATGCACTGTCCTTCAGAGAGCTTGTCGTTCAGTCTCTGTCTGTGGAAGCAACATCCACGAGGACTCTCTTATAACCTTTACCTACCACTATCCACTGCTCTTTCTAGCCTCATTTTGAGCTGATGTCTTGTCATAGTTCAGCCCCGATCGGACCAGACTACGCAGTCTCTCTCTCACTCCCCCCACCTTCCGAGAGAACAGGGGGAGAAAACATAAGGAAAAACGACTCGAGGTTTGAGATAAGGACAGGGAGAAATCCTTAAAGTTACCGTCACGGGCAAAACAGACTCGACTTGGGGAAAACTATTCATTTATTACTACAAACAGCAGGATAATGAGACAGAGAACAAGATAACCTCCCCCCACCCCTCCGTCTTCCCAAGCTTAACATTATCTCTACCAACTTCCCCTCCCGAGTGGCACAGGGAGGGGAAGAGGGAATGGGGGTTGCAGTCAGTTCATCATACGTTGTTTCACACCGCTGCTTCATGGTCGGGGGAAGAACTCCTCACATTCCTCCCCTGCTCCAGCGTGGGGTCCCTCCCACGGGCCACAGTCCTTCGTGGAACTGCTCCGGCATGGGTCATCTCTTCCACGGGTGCAGTCTCTCCAGAACAGCTGTCCCAGCGGGCCCTCCACGGGCCACAGCTGCCTTCAGGCATCCACCTCCCCCGGTGCGGGGTCCTTCACGGGCTCCAAGTGGATCTCTGCTCCTCCGTGGACCTCCATGGGCTGCAGGGGGACAACCTGCTCCACCATGGTCGTCACCACAGGCTGCAGGGGAATCTTGGCCAGGAGCCGCATTACTCCTCCCCCTCCTTCTGAACTGACCTTGGCGTCTGCAGCCGTTCCTCACAACAGGCTGGTAGGTGTCTCTCAGGATCTTTTTTACATCTCATTCACTTCTCATCTCCTCTCCACTTCTTGCAGCCGGGCTGGACCGAGTTGGGCCCAGTCGGCTGCCTGGCGAGAGGCCAGAGGGTGAGGCCTGCAAGGCCCATGAGGCCTGCGCCTCCCCCTCTGCGCCTCTGCCCCCGCTCAGCTTCTTCACATCTTCTCTTCTCTCTCTTTTTTTTCTGTTTTCCCATTCTTAAATACGTTATCGCAGAGGCGTCATCACGAGACATTCTGCTACCAATCGGCTCGGCCTTGGCCAGCAGTGGGTCCGCCCTAGGCCTGGCCAAGTCCCCTGAACAAAGGGGAGCGACTTCTAGCAGTTTCCTACAGAAGCTACCACCTTAGGCCCCCCCTACTAAACAAAACCACAACATGTCTGAAAGGTATAAATGTTTTCTTCATTATACTATTCTTTTCCTAATAGAAAAAGTATGTTTGCTTACATCTAAGAGAAGTTATTCCTAGGCCTATGACAGTCATGTCTAAACAGAAAAAATATTCTAATTGTTTAAAATACTTACATGCTTTGATCCTTCAGAGTCCAAGACACACATACGCCCATGACTGATCATGGCCAGTGTAAGGTCTCAGACTGTATTTGTGCAGTGTAAATATTTTTAAATTATACTATATTTTTAAAAATATATTATATATATTTTTAAATTATACTATAAATGAAGTTTTCTGCAACATGCTCCCATCTTTAGCTCATCTGGGGACATTGGTGCATAATTCTAAGCACTCAGTATTTAGGAATGAATCGTAGCATCAAATGTTCTCATTCAACTCAGAAATTTCAAAATACTTGTTCTGGACATGGACTTGAGAGCAATATTAGCCAGGATTTTTATATTACATGTCTGTAGCATTCTAGAAGATCAGGACAATAGCAGCTTTATTTCCTCAGTGTCAACGCATGCCTATTACAAGAAGACCTGATTTTCTTCATGACGTGAAGCAAATAGATTAATGTCTGAATCACAGTCCTAGTGCCTAAGAATTTAAAACCAGGCTACAGGTTCTGATGCAACATACTCCAGAAGTCAGAGCCTGAAGCCCTGCCCAAGTTTAATTGAAGTTTGACTCAGTCATTGAAAACTGTGCATAATTACATTATTTTTTCACCTAAAACTATACTTTTTATGATCAGAGCCTATTATTTGCATCATTAAAGGTACTTTTTCTTATATTAGTAGCTATCTAAAAAACCTCATTATTCTAAATTTTGTCTTCTCACTACTATAACCATTTTAAAAAAGTTTTGTCTACCAAACTCAGATGGCTTTTGACTACACATCTTTCATAAATAGCTGTCCATATTCTGTTCTATAGGTAGTTTACATACCTGCAAGTGATCAGTCTATAAATGCAGTATAATTGAAAATGCCTAATTTAGATTATTGTCTCTTTTTTTTTTTTATTTTTCCCCAGACAAATGCTTTATGTATCAGAGTAGAAAAGTATAAATGGAAAACCCATTACTCATATCTTTGTCTTCGGTTTCCATTTCTGATATACTAATCTTTGTAGTTTAAAAAAAACCCCCACATGTAGAAATATGTGTCTGGCTTCTGAGACTATGTCTTCTGACTGTCAATTTTCTGGTTTATAAGACATGAAATGATCTTGCTCAGAAGGGTGCTCATGTCAGTCTAGGCTGACCTCTTTTTTTCATTTGTCAGTAACTTGCCAATGGCTTAGTGTGCACCTGTGCGGTGGTTTAGCCTGAATTACCACATAGTTTCTTGCTCACCCTCCCCCTCCCTGGTGGGATGGGGGAGAGAATTGGGAAGGAAGGAGAACTCGTGGGTTGGGATTAAGACAATTTTCTAAAATAACAAGGGAAATCTACAATAATAACAGAACATAAGGA
Organism: Chlamydotis macqueenii; assembly: GCF_036417535.1. NCBI lineage: Eukaryota > Metazoa > Chordata > Aves > Otidiformes > Otididae > Chlamydotis > Chlamydotis macqueenii. Next base: position 139,355,809 of record NC_141556.1, read on the forward strand.
TATTAAAATATACAAAATGAACAATGTACTTTTTCTCACCCCCCGATGTCCCAATGACAGATACAACCCGTCCCGAGCAGCGACCATGGAAACAAAACCGAGCGTCAAGCAAAGGAGCAAAAGGGAGCCAGCAATGTAGAGATAACGATGCCAGCAAAACAAGGGAGAAAGATGGATGCCAGGAAGGCAGATACCCACCCTGGCCAGCCCCCACTTATATACTGAGCAGACGTTTATGGCATGGAATACTCTCTTTGGCCAATTTGGGTCAATTATTCTGTCTGTCTTTCTCCCAGCTTCTTGCATCTGCACATTAGCGAGACTTGGAAAGCAGGACAGTGTCCTTGGTCTCATTCACAACAACTCATATCATCAGAGTGTTTTTATCAACATTCTTCACACACGAAATCCAAAACACACCAGCTACTGAGAGGAAAATTAACTCCATCCCTGCCAAAACCAGGACAACCTGCTAAATGAGTTTCCTTTCAGAGAAGTTTGAAGAGGAGTGAAGTTGCCAGATGGCCATTTAACTTAAAAGCTATCTCTGACTGAGGCCAAAAACAACTAGTAAAACAGAGAAATTGTCCACACTGAATACACAAGCAGATGCAGGACAAGCGCAACAAGAGCTCTTTCCAAAAGGAAAACACACAGATCAGATATGAGAAAAACATGGGCTAGAACAATTAACGTGATATAACAGTGGGACCTATTATGATAGCTGTATCAGAAGGGACAGTTTCTACCTCCTGTTCTGTCTGACTATTGTAATATCTGCCCTGCTTACCTGAATTATAGCTTACTGGAGATTGAGATTTGATACATATTTTTCTTCACCAGTTAGTTCATGACTGTATGATAATATGACAAACATGACTATAAACATAGCTCTTGAACTGTACCAGTGCATGTGATACTGGGAAGATGAGACTCACAGCAGCATAGTACAGTTAGACCTGATTATTGCCCAAATCAGTTAACAGAAGACCTACAGAGTGGTGTTCATAGTACCCTCAGTGTTGAGGGTCTTGTCAGTTCTTCTGTGTCTGGAAGCCGGACAACATGTGAATAATTGTGGTACTTTTCAAGACTGTATTTCAGTTGAGAATGAGGGAGCATTTTAAAACATAACATTCCAGTCTATTCAAGTATCTTATGAGCAACCTAACCTACAAACTAATAAATGGGCATTATTTTTATTTAAAATAGATGTACATTCTCTCCTACCATTTTTTGATCTTTTCATGACTTAAAAGGCCTAAAATCTTGAATTTCTACTAAGACAAGATTTCTTAATTAAAGTTCCATGGTCACAGCCATGCCCTTCCTTAGTTATGGGTAGCTGTTGTGAAATTACAGATTTTTCAAGATTCCGGAACATGCTACAAGATTTCCATATAAATAACCCCTGGGTTGTAACTAAAAACAATTATTAGCAGCAGTGCAAGCTATATGTTTATTTGATGAAGCAATATTTAATATGTTGCTCTAGTAACCACCCTTCCTCAAGAGCCATTGGCTTGCTTCCGGTTTTACAAAAACCTCCTCAGGTCTCATTTTATTCATATTGTAAAAGATGGAGCTGTACTCAGGAAAACTTTATATCTTCCATAGATGGCAGCTTATCTAGATTTGCGATAATATAACCAGAGACTTCTTCCTTCCTCAAAGTAGTTCATTACTGGAAGGAAAAAAATTATCACAGCCACCAATACTCTTGGCTTTAGTGTGCTAGGGGGGAAATTCATTTAGACTATTTTCGTTGTCATAGAAAATTTATTGGAAGATAAAATAAGAGAATTGAAGACAGCAGTAATTTTTCCTGGTTATTTTCTTTTCAGTTCTGTCATTTTTTTTACAGTACAAAGAGAAATTCATTTTACGAAGAAAATAAGATTATTTCAAAATAAGTAGCAAGTATGTTTATTTCTTTGTTATTAATATAAAAAGACAATTTAAATTATTAATCATACTGTAGTGTATCAGTAGTCTTTTACAATTTTATTTCTTGTGTAATGCTGCTGCAGACTAGTTAAGAAATAGTGAAAACATAATCAGTTATATAACTTAAAATAAAACAAATCCAGCTTTTATTCAATTCATTTTTTTTTTCAGAACAGAAGATATTTCTTAATGTTACAAATTTCTTAAGGGAAATAATGCAAATTTATCTTTTGAAATGAGAACCTCTTAATCTTTCTCTCAGAATTCTGAATTTTGACCACTTTGAATTTAATTCTCAAAGTTAAATCAAGAAGCATGGCAGCAACCCACATTTCCCACTGTTGGAAAGTGAAGCGATTCAAATGACATGCAGAACAACTCATCACATTGTGTCATGTCTTGCATCTTAGTTACATGAGACTCCTAGTATACTGGAGAAAGGATTGGGACAGCTGTGGCCCTGAAGAGAGAGAATTAAGCGGATGAGTTATATAGCTCTTAAAAACACGCAGTCCTTATAACTGCCCTAAAGTCTCTCCTTAAAAAAGGCTTTGGTCTCATTTACTTCACTCAAAGGGTTAAAAGGGGGGAAAACTCTTATAAGAATAGGCAAAGAAATAATAGCACTTAATTTGTACTTGGTGCTGAAAATCTCCAAAAGTGCCCTACAAACATTGACTAATCATCACAAGATCATTTTTGAAGGAGAGATCAATGACTCTATGCTAATAAAACAGTTTTTAAAAATCCCAGTGTTAAATGTTTTGACTCACAGTGAAAGAAAAATACAATCGGAGAATCTAGAGGTTAAAGATTCATAGATTTTCATCCACATCTTGTGCTTAGTCTAAGTTCAGGATTGAAAGAACCTTGTAATTAGGAGAAAAAGAGGAAACTAATTACATTGTTGATAAATTGTATTGTCACAGAAACTTACAAATATACAGTTTGAAAACTTTCATATGATAAATTTCTAATAAATATATTTTATGTATATATATATATTTATTTAAATTAATTAAAGGTAAGGCTCCTGTTCCCCTCTGTGCAGCACAGAGGAGCCTTTCCAGCAGCTAGAAAGTTCATGTGTCCGGGTAATATGCTACCTTCTTTTCCTCTGGAGAATCCCAAGCAGTTACCACATGCAAGACCCTAGTTTAGGAAATTAGCTATTTGATACAATAAAAAAAAAAAAATCATGTAGTTGCTCTAAAACACTTTGGATGTCACCTCCACTTCTCTACACTCACTGCCTACGCTTGTTGTCAAAAGGATTTGAATTTTTATGTCAGGCTGGCCTATTTTTATGGAAATTGTTTCATTCTGACAAAGAGAGGAGGTATCCTTAACACTGAAATACTCTGCCACTCGTGTACCATGACTGTCTGACTGTCTACCACAGAAATGAAAGGGAAGTACAGTAAAAAAACCAAAAAAAACCCAAACACCAAACAAAAAAAACCAACAAAAACCACCTCCAGTCAGACCTTTTCTGATCACCTTCCCCTACAACAGAAAAATCTCCTCCTGCAGCTGTATGTAGATCTGCACTTTAAAGGCTGCAAGAGAAAAGACGGGGGCAAAAAGGAGAGATTTTAAAGAATCAAGGTGTGTCTACATGAAGGGATATCTTAGACTTTCTCTTTGTCAGCTCCACAACTGAAGACTCAGAGAGGTGACAATGGTGCATTCTATATCTACAGGATATATCATTTGTGAACGGTGATTATTACTGCTCTTTATGGTGCTTTTGAGTTACTAAAGTCTTTCTCCGAAGTGAAAGAGAAATAATCATTACCCTTCACTGAAGATATTTTATTTGTTCTACAAGAAACTGTGTCTTCATAAAATCCTAAATTTTAAGACCAAATTATAAGCACCTCAGCTTCAGTCATTCAGCTTTTATTTTTACTTGCTGGCACTAGCCTTTACCTCTCCCACAGAAGCAGGCCAAGCTCTCTGGCAGAAGGAGATGTCCTATGGAACATCAGGAACAAACATATCACAGAATACAGCAACCCATAAGCTCTGCAGGGCTTAAACTTTTCCATTAGCTGCAGTTATTTGAAACTTTTGAGTGTTTCTTCAGATTAAAAATAGTAACCATTTTTTGAGAATTTTTAAGACAGATTGGCCCTTCCCCCATGTCTTGGAGACACAAGTTTCCATTTAAAATTTGCATATTAAAGTTACATGATTCCTGTGTTGCTTCTGACAACTGTTTTTTATAAAATACATATAATTTTCAAGACTATGTGTACTTTTTGATAACTGATATACGAAAAACCACTGCACAGCTACAATTTGACTTCTTGACATCCACTCAAGTACACATTAATTTTCTGGGCTGCATTTCTAAGGAGCATTATGTGCATTGTTAACGACACCTGGATTGCATAAGTATATGAAGTTCTGCATGGTATTATTTTGACTTCTGAAGTACTACTGGCACTGAATATTGTATTAATACATTAACAAATTGAGTATCATGTTGTCCCTGACTCAAAAGAGCGGCACTTAGACATCTCTAATTTTAAAATGGATACAAGTTACGAAATTCAGAGCAGGCTTTCAAGATTCTAATCCCTCAAAGAAGAATTGTAACACTATGCCTCACAAAGTGCAAGTAGTATTTGCTTTGAGTATTTTACTCTTTATACATGAAATAGAATTGTATTAACTTCACTGAACTTAGGGTCTGTCTTCCCCAGCACTTAATTCTAGTGTCTTCACTCTGTAAGTCTTATCTGGCTGATGTAACTTTTCTATTCTTTTTTTCAGTTACTCATTTTTTATTTAAAACCTTTAGCAGCTCTAAATGCACTTAGGAGTATGAAGTTATGCTTTCAGGATTTTAATCTTTAGCCATGCTGCCCACTGAAAATGTAGGCACTGATTCATAAACTTTTTAATCTGGGCCTTCCTATAGATAGTACTTAGTGATTTGTCCTGAAATCTACATACTGCACCACTTTATTGCACAGATTTCCATTTGTAAGCACTAGAAAACCATAACAATCTGTCATATTCATGATAAAACTTCCTCCTTATCGGCAGCTAGAAAGCAGTGAAATGTGTTGGATATATTCACAGGCAACTTCACTGCTATGGAGCTGCTCCTGAGAGTACTTACCATTTGAAGTACACCAGATTGAACTACCTTAACACTGTAGGCCCTAAAGTAAGCTCCAGAAACGTCCAGGGACTTCCTTGCTGCACATAACAATATGTGTCTAGTTCCACCAGCTACCCTAAAGCCTCTGAAGTGCCCAAGAAAAGCCCTCCCAGTCATCATTCACTCTTAGCTCATTTGCCCATACGCCAGAAGCCCATCATGGAGCTCCAGGTGACGGACCCTTGTATGGCCACCCACAATCTGCAAAATGACCCTGTTGCGATGAGGTCAAATGAAATGTTGCTCATGAACTTGAGGGACAGTGAAAAAGGAAAAACAGAGTAGAAGGAGAGACAGGTTTCATAAAGCTGCCGCTCTTTCCAAATTAGAATTTAGTGAACTCACTACTTGTAGAAAGACAAAGAAAGATACCTAACTGCAGCTTGAAAAGCTAATCACAGCAAATGTTAAGCCTTATTTCTTTCCTATCAAAATTTTTAATCTCTCTGATCTCACTATCACTTAGAACAAAGAAATAGTAATAATAAAAAGCAATCTGAACCTATCCACTCCAGACACATCTAAAATGTCAAAGTATGTTTCTCATAACCCGTACCATATGTAATATATATATGCCATGCTATGATGTGGTGGGATGACCTTGGCTGGCCACAAGATATGGTTGAGATATGGGCAGGGAGGCTGCTCAACAACTACTGTCAAGGGAAAAGCACACAACTTCGGGGGAATAGATTTGATTTATTGTCAATTCAAAATAGACTATATAGTGAGAAATGAAAAAAACCCTAGAAATACCCCTCCCTTCCCACTCCTCTTCTTCAAAGCTTAGCTTCACTCCTGACTCTTCCACCTCCTTTCCTTAAGCAGTGTAGGGGGATAGGGAATGGAGCTTGCAGTCAGTTCATTACACTTCATCTCTGACACTCCTTCCTCCTCATGCTGTTCCCCTGCTGCAGTGTGGGATCCCACCCATGGGAGACAGTTCTTCATGGACTGCTCCAGCATAGGTCCTTCCTGACTCCTTCAGTTATTCAAAGACTATTCCAGCGTGGGTCCTTTCCATGTGGTATAGTTCTTCAGAAATTAACTGCTCCAGCATGGGTCCCCCACAGTGTTACAAGTCTCGTCAGAAAACCTTCACCTATGTGAACTCCTCTCCGCATCTGCAATTCCTGCCAGGAGCCTGCTCTTGCAAGGGCTCTCCATGGGATGCAGACTACACCCACCTATTCTGGGGCGGGGTCCTCCACAGGCTATCATGTGGACATCTGCTTTGCCATAGTCTTCCCCAAGGGCTGCAGGAGCACCTCCCCCCCCCACCTTCTTCACTGAGCTGGGTTTCTGCAGGGCTCTTTCCCTCACATTTTCTTACTCCTCTCTCACAACTGCTACACAGCATTTTGTTACCGTTTCTTAATATGTTATCACAGAGGCACCACCAGAGTTGCTAATAGGCTCAGCTTTGGGCAGCTGATTTGGAGCCAGCTGAAACTGGCTTTTTCCAAGATGAGTGCAGCCGCTGATCTTTTCCCACAGAAGCTACCCCTGCAGCCCCTTCACTACAAAAATCTTGTCATGTGATCCTAATACACACCAATAGAAGAAAAAGAAAAACTTCCCATGGTAATGGGGAGGATTCTCAGATCTCTAATGTGATCATTAGGTGCCTGTTTCCAAGCAGATGCTTTCCAAATTTACCAATCATTAAACTGATCAGCTAAACAGATTAAAATGTGGCTAATCCAGCAATTTGGAGTTGTGACATGCATGTGAAGAAATATTTTGTTGGGGAACAACAGTAAGCATTGAAAAGGAAAAAGAAAAGGAAAAATAATACAACCAGGGAAAAAATGCATCATACTAGCTTGTTATGATCTACTTCCAGGAAGCAGAGTAGTGATCAGAGTTCAAGTGAAAAGTGATAAGCATATTTGCAAGAATTGCAATTGGTCAGAAATCAGCCTCCACTCTCAAAAACAAAGCTGTCCAGTCTGCAGAACTGAAACTATGGCTTCCTTTTTGTTAGATAAGGATAAAAACAATAATATATTTAACTATATAATGTATTGTGTTAGAAGATCAGAAAAGCCTTAAAACTCATGCCTTCAGATAATTCATAATGACTAATGAGGAATGATACCTGGTACATCCATGGTTCATCTTTTACCATTTTGCTACTTCTGCTAGCTAGAAAAATGTACTTTATACAAGGGGACAAAATTTATTTGGTCTCTAAAAGAAATTACTACTTAATACATTTGCTAATTTTTAAATATTGATCAACAGATGTACGTTACTAGAGGCACACTGTGCAATTTTCATTGCAAACAAATGTGAAGGAAAATAGATTTATATTTAGAAATAAAAGACCTTTCTGTAAATGGGAGAATACTCAATTCAAGTTTATTCAAATGAAATGCACTGATGAGCTGAAATATCTTAGCATATGTAGTATAAGATTTACATAGAGAGGGGAACTTTCCATGGCCAAAATTCTGGCTTTGAAAAAATATTATGTCAGAACAATAAAGAGAAAATCCAAAGCTCAACATTTTTATATAAGACCTTTTCACTAAGGTGATGACACTACAAAGGAGCAAAATGCCTTTCTCAGGATGATTATCTTTCTTTTTTGGTAATTTTTAGTAGCTACCACATAACATTTGGATCTTATTAGAAAACAAGGGAAAAAATATTGTCAGAGGTTTACAGTAGTTATTAGATTGTGTTTTAAATGACAAAAAAAAAAAAAAGAAAATGCTGCATAAAATTACTACAAGATACAAACACAAATGCCTTAGTTCAGAATCAAATGTTCAAATCTCTATTTAAACTCTTCTTTTTTTTAACAGAATAAGAGAAGTAATCAGTTACAGATGAGTTAGGAGCAAAGATAACTTGTTTCTCAGTATTTCAAGGAGAAACTTTATAAGGCAATTCAGCAACAGAAAAAGAAATAGAAAGGCTCTGAAATATCTGTCTTTGGAGTTGCTTATGGCAAGACAAGACACACTCTCAGAGAAATCAATTCCCCAGCAATTCAGAAAGATTCACTAACAAAAAAACCCCATTATTAATCTTTTTTACCTGAATATTCTGTCACTCTAGAAACCTTAGAAGATAAAATTATATACTGAACAATAGAAGCTATAGATACAGTTGGAGAAGTTTGGTTTTCTAATTTTCTCAAGTTTGAAGTATATTCTGATTAAAGAAAGCTTCAGATAAGCTCCCTTCATTTGTTTCTCTATTCTCCATAGTGTCCTGCACAGAGTCCTGTGCAGAGAAAGCACGCAAAAATATATATTCCCATCATGATCTGGAAATAAATTGATCTTTAATGAAGATGACAATTACAGATTAATGGACTCTTTTACAAGTTCAGTTTCATCCTTATTTCCCATTTTACTTACATAAGGCAAAAAGACAAAAATAGCACAAAACGTATTTGGCTGTTACTAGTATTTTGGCTTAACTGAGTGATAAAAGTCTGACAGCTGTGAAAGAGATGCAAATATCCTGCATAAATATCTTAGCTTTTTTTTTATAGCTGCATATACCTGCACTCCTTGTGCAGGTAAAAAATCCAGTCGTTTTAGCACAGCTATGGTAATGCAGACATGAGCTAGAACAATCTGTCCATTGAAGGTCTGACTACTTATGCAACCAGACAATTTTACAGTTTTCCGTTCACCAGTTACAAATATGTTTAAAACCTAAATCTAGAAATATTAATGGCCTTATTACACTGAGTTTCCATTTCTGACTAAAGTAGATTTGCCACACAGAAAAATATGGTGTCAGGACCTTTAACTAATGTTTTCCAAACCTAATTTCTTTCTGCAAAATAGAAGCAGAGCTTCATTACAAGGAAAGTCACTTTGACCAGTGGTGTGGATTACAAAGAACAGACTAGGAAGGAGCTAAAAAAAAAAAGATAAGTGTTTCAGAATAGACCCTCCTGTTCCACTTCTAGGTGTCTAATTCACATTGACAAGTCAAAAAATAGGACAGTTGTGCACTTTTAGCTTTCATTTCATAGTTAGTTCCCCATTCAGGATTAGAGGATGAGGAGAGGCATAGCTTCTTCCTAGTCTGTAATCCTCCCATCACGTTATAGGGCCATCACCTGAAGATACTGGAGGTGTGACTCACTATCTATTTGAGTTAAGAAAGATTTTTTTTTTCCTACTGGGGTTGAACTGGTAAAACCTTCATAGTTTGTCTGGTTTTTTTTTCAGCTCAATTTCAGCACTATTTAGTCCATTAGGATTAGAACTAGATAGGGTTGTTATTTCTTTATAGTGTGCATCTAATGCTCCTTTGTGCAGCCAAAGGAGCCAGGCCATACAAACATAAGGCCCGTGAGGTATCGGTGAAAAACATAGGAAGAGTATGATTAGAACCTGGTAACACCTGTAATTCACTTAAATGCCTTGTGTGTGAAGGAGAGAAGAAGGAAAAGTAAATTGTTCTCTTCTTCGTTGTTGAATGTCATAAGATAATTTAATTAACTACCTCTCTTTCTCTATATTAATTGATTAGTTTCTGATTCTTGGAAATAAGTTATTGACTTCAGTCAAAAATACACAAATAGAACATGAAGACCAAAACAATAGAAACAAAAGTTGCTAGTGAGAATGTGCCACATTGCAACACGACACGTTCTTAAGGCACCTCCAGGCCATCCCATTTCCAGCCTCATTTCAGACTACAGAACATATTACTGCAGATTGCACTTGCTTGTGCACACTCTCTTCAGCTCTTCTACTTGTCTGCTTCATGCACTACTGTCTTCACTTTGTTGAGGTTTAAAAATAAGTCAGCAGAGGTGATGCTTATTGCATTTTTATGCTATAATTAACTTAAATCTTGTAAGTTTGGATGAAGAATGAAGAAGTAAAACAAATTGTTTAAAATACAATTACAACACTCATGGAACAGGCATGACTGCTTAATTGAAGCAGCAAATTTCATTCACCTAGAAAATATTGTGATTACAAATACCCTCTCCTTCTTCCTTCTCTGTTTACTGTGACCATGCATATTTACTGCAGCCAACACATACACACTTACTGCAGTTAGCTGAGAAATGGTGCACTTCTGACACAGAATATTGAGAAATAGACCTGTCTTTCTTATGACATCTTGATCCCTAGCTGTCACAATGACAGTGATAAATGTGATGGCTTAGTGAAAAGGATTAAAAAAAAATACCTTTTTTGAGTTCTTTGCACAGGGATGTTTCACTATTGTGATACTTATAAAATGCCATTAAATAACCCTGAGTCTTTGCATAGACTGATCTTTTAAATTTAATAATCCTGAGCTACATCCAAAGAAGTGTGATCAGTATGTTGAGGGAGGTGATTCTCCCCTTCTACTCTGCTCTTGTTAGACCCCACCTGGAGCGCGTCAGCTTTGGGGCTGCCAACATAAGACGGACATTGACCTCTTGGAGCAAGTCCAGAGAAGGGCCACGAAGATGATCAGAGGGCTGGAGCACCCTGTCCCTGTGAGGACAGGCTGAGAGAGTTGAGGTTGTTCAGCCTGGCAAAGAGAAGGCTTCAGGGAGACAATCTGCCAGTACCTCAAGGGGGCCTACAGGAAAGTTGGGATGGGACTTTTGGCAAGGGCAGGTAGCAATAGGACAAGGCATAATGGCTTTAAACTGAAAGAGAGTAGACTTACATTAGACATAAGGAAGAAATTCTTTACTGTGAGGATGGTGAGGCACAGGAATGGGTTGCCCAGAGAAGTTCTGGATGTCCTGTCCCTGGAAGTGTTCAAGGCCATGTTGGATCAGGCTTTGGGTGACCTGGTCTAGTGCAGGCAAGTGTCCCTGCCCTTAGCAGGAGGGTTGGAACTAGATGAACTTTAAGGTCCCTCCCAACCTAAAATATTCAATGCTGCTATAATAAATAGCACAAAGTATCATTGTTTCCTCATTATTTAGGAGTTTTGTTTTACATTATATTTTCATTATTTTGGAACTCTGAGATGGCAAAGAATCACTCTGTTAACTAGATCTACTGTACTGCAGATGTAACATAGTGTATAATACACATTCATATGTGTGGAACCTCTCTTTAACAAGAAATTGTTTAAACTATTATGAATATAGTGTTGAATGTAATCTGAATTTAACTAACAGCTATAAGGTAGTACATTTTAATTCTTATCTCCATCTCTCTCTAACTCAAAAATTGAAGTTGTCTACTATATTTCTTTCAGAATACATTTCAGAGAATTATTTTTGAGGGGGTTTCTTATTTTTCAGCTAAACAGTAGCTGAAAGAGCATATAAAAATATGCTCTTGTGTTTCAGAACAGGACTAAGGGTCACAAATCCCTTTCTTGAATTTCACTCCAACAACTTGATCAGGAAACTTAACTTTCTCAGATCTTTGGTTCTGAAAGTTCATGTAATACACATTACATGCTCTGGTTCATAGTCTTGCTTTGAGCTTTTAACTTGCATTTCCTGAGAGACTCATTGATGAAAACTTTTGTCCAGAAAAAAAAAGAGAAAATTATTAGGGTAAATAAAATAATAAACTAAAACTGAGAAAAAAAATGAAAGTTCATCTGAAAATTTGAAGGTTTTTTTTAAAAGCTGAAAAAGCCAGAAAAAAACCCCATACATTTTCAACATAAGAAATTACTTTTTCATCAAAACACCAATGTGAATGATTATTGATCAAATCCACTTGTAGTACATATTTATAACACAAATAAAAAATCAGTTTAAATATCTAAATCAGATGCCATTCTTCTCATATATGCAAATTCCCCAGTGTCGTGGTTTTGTTAGTGAGGGGGGGCCTAAGGTGGTAGCTTCTGTAGGAAACTGCTAGAAGTCGCTCCCCTTTGTTCAGCGGACTTGGCCGGGCCTAGGGCAGACCTGCTGCTGGCCAAGGCTGAGCCGATTGGTAGCAGAATGTCCCGTGATAACGCCTCTGCGATAATGTATTTAAGAAGGGGAAAACAGGAAAAAAAAGGAGAGGAGAGAAGATGTGAAGAAGCTGAGCAGGGGCAGAGGCGCAGAGGGGGAGGTGCAGGCCTCATGGGCCTTGCAGGCCTCACCCTCTGGCCTCTCGCCAGGCAGCCGACTGGGCCTGACTCGGTCCGGCCTGGCTGTAAGAAGTGGAGAGGAGATGAGAAGTGAATAAGATGTAAAAAGGATCCTGAGAGGCATCTGCCAGCCTGTTGTGAGGAACGGCTGCAGACGCCAAGGTCAGTTCAGAAGGAGGGGGAGAAGTAATGCGGCTCCTGGCCAAGATTCCCCTGCAGCCTCTGGTGACAGCCATGGTGCAGCAGGTTGTCCCCCTGCAGCCCATGGAGGTCCATGGAGGAGCAGAGATCCACTTGGAGCCCGTGAAGGACCCCACATCAGGGGAGGTGGATGCCTGAAGGCAGCTGTGGCCCGTGGAGGGCCCGCTGGAGCAGCTGTTCTAGAGGGGCTGCACCCGTGGAAGAGATGACCCATGCCGGAGCAGTTCCACGAAGGACTGTGGCCCGTGGGAGGGACCCCACGCTGGAGCAGGGGAGGAATGCGAGGAGTTCTTCCCCCGACCACGAAGCAGCGGCGTAAAACAACGTGTGATGAACTGACTGCAACCCTCATTCCCTCTTCCTCCCTGTGCTGCTCGGCGGGGGGGAAGGTAGTAGAGATAATGTTAAGCTTGGGAAGAGGGAGGGGTGGATGGAGGTTATCTTGTTCTCTGTCTCATTATCCTGCTGTTTGTAATAAATGAATAGTTTTCCCCAAGTCGAGTTTGTTTTGCCTGTGATGGTAACTTTAAGGATTTCTCCCTGTCCTTATCTCAAACCTCAAGCTGTTTTTCCTTATATTTTCTCTCCCTATTCTCTCAGAGGGTGGGGGGAGTGAGAGAGAGACTGCGTAGTCTGGTCCTGATCCGGCCTGAACTACGACACCCAGTCTCCGACTTCATTCTTGCAGTTAATACTTTAAATTAAGACACTGATCTTTCAGATATTAAGGAACTCAAGGTACTGCTCTGTTCATAGTGTGTTTCTCAATACCTCTTTGCCTTTTGACTCTTGTTTCATTCTCAGACATGGCTCCAGTTCTGTGCTTTTGTAAGTATTTGAGCTGAACAGTTCTACATAAACTTATGAAATTACAAAATGTGTTATTTTCCAAGTGAAAGTGACAGAATTATATGTGTTAAATAAAGTATATGATGTAAATATAAGGCAAGTGAGTACCACTGTGAAAGGACATTTAGCTCCTGCTTTCAACACAGTAATAACTGTACTTTCTCTGAATCAGATAGCAATCTTACAGTAAAACCTATTTGAATTTTTTAGCCCCGTGTGTCTAAGAAATGAGTTTGCTGTTAAACACAAATCTGTTTTGACGTTTTGCAGTGAAGAATTTTTAATTATTTGAGTAGTACTGTGCACGTGTTCTATCTCACCTGAGTCCAGATATTTATTAGGGAGGAAAATGACACAATTATGCATACCTAGTTATCTAGCGTCATGTTTTGCTTATTAATATAGTCTACCTGGGCTCCAGACCATGCATCAAAAATGTGCAGATGTCCTATATATCCTATTTTTATATCTGTCAGTCCTATCCTGAAGTGTTTGGTACCAACATTAGGTGCACAGACTTAGGCTACAGAATCACTTATTCAGATTTCTGCATCAAAGGGGTAGGATTCAACTTCAGAACAGATGCCCTGATTTAGGCATGTGTAGGAAGATATCAACAGATGAGCCAAGTGTCTAAGCTCTGTATCAATGGAGATGTAGTTAAAACAGATAATGTAATCTAGAGAGCTATCAGGTAACACTAAAACAGCTACATACTACTGAATTTAATCTCCTAAACATTGACATCTAGTAATATTTGAACTGACCTAATGTATCCTGTCTGACCTTGGGTTTACTAGTCTCCCATAGATCCCATGTTATTTCTGCTACACTGATATTCTGGATACAATATTGTATCGCAAATATCATTAGTCTTATACTTAAGGAGTTGAACCAAACTTTGTAAATTTGTTAAGGTAATCTATCTAGATTGATAGCATGAGCATTGTGCTGTTTAACCTGTGTATTCTTAATTCTATTCTTCCTCTTTTGAACAGTGAGTTAGTTAACCAAAGAAGGGATATGCTTCATAAGAAGATGAGTTATTGCTTCAGGTGAGATACTTTGCAGTGCCCACTTTCACTTCATATACAAATATAATCTCTTACATGCTTGAGAATACCAAAGGACAGCTTAAGAAGCTTTGAGCTTGTATTTACTGTATACATTGCTGGTTGTTAATAAACTATCCAAGACATTTTTCAGTCATCATTGAAATACTAACCTCACTGCTGTGCAGAAAATATTTTTGATTTGTTCCATATAAACTCTTTTTCCTGTTTCTGTAGACTAATGTTTCCATCTCACAATGAACCTATTTAGAAATTGTTACCAGTAGTCACGTTATCTAGATATTGGTTCCTTTCAGCCAGCCAAGCTGAAATTTCTGTTAATTAGCTGGCTGGGATTGACTACAGCTCTCAGTTTTATCTGATTAAAAAATTAAGCTCACTGTCTTGCTCTCTCTAAAGACAAACATGGAAATGCCAGAATGCATTTTATTCTACCTTATCTTAAAAAAACAGCATAAGTTAGACTAAATGTAACATTATTCCCTATGTTTATCTTCAAATTGCAGAAATCAAGATACTATTTATTTATGTAGTACCTGCCCCATACTCTAGCTCTACTTAGTCTTAAAGTTCCAAAAATTTGCATCTAGGCAGAGCATAAATTATTTTTTTTTTTAAAAAAGAACCAAGGAAATGGCCCAAGTTGTAAACCACAGAGGAACTTTTTACAGAATTTAAGAGCTGAAGTTACGTGAACAGGATTTTGTTTTGGAAGTTCACACAGGTATTCATTCCTCTATTTTGACAGTGAAGAGAGATTAGACATTTCCTTTAAGAGGTTCACTTTTGTAGAATTTGGACTCAGATATCTGCATAATAAAGACATCTCATTAGTAAAAAAATAAGCTAGATTAGACTGAGAGGAATCACATCCTAAAAATCTTGGAGTTTTTAGACCTAGTGCCTTTGTCATAACTAACTATAGCAGAAGTGTAAGACAGCAATGTATTCCAAAAGCCAATATTTAATGGTATTAAAATATAACTGTCAAAATTGAACAGGAATGTTATATTGTGAACGCTTCAGTGGATACAACTTACTTACAGGCTCAGGATGTTAGTTGGGAACTGTTACTATACTGTAAGTAACCAAATCTAAGCTTAGAATAATGACTCAAAATGTACAACCATTCATCTAGAAGGTGAGGACACTCAGCCCTGGGGAGTTCTCTTGGATGGCATACCGATCCAAGGGGAGAGTCCTCAACTGCAGACTTGCTGTTCTGAGGAAGATTGGCTCAAAGTGGTCTCCTAGAGGGCTCCATTTATACCTTAAGTCAGATCTGGACTCATGGTTAGATACAGTTAGATTGGCCCCCACTGGTTAAGGTGACCTCCTAGGCGTGTTCATTGGCTGGAGGTCCCAGTAGCCACCATATGAGGTCAACCAGAACCTTCTAGGGTTTTCCAAGTACATAAGCCTTTAGACTTTGAAGGTAGATGCACCTGCCACACTAACTAACTAATTAAAATTAATAATTTTTGTTAGTTTCATATTGACTCAATACAGAATACTATTTCTGGTATTTTATGTAGGTACATACTACAAATCATCAACTGCATAAACATATCTGTTGCTATGTGGTCTACATCTTTTCAAGGTGTATTGAAGACCTACTCTTTGAAAATCAGCATACACACCTTTGATTCCTGGAAATTAAAAAAAAATTCATTAATAATACAGAGGAAAACTGTCTTTGTTTTTGTTTTTTTTTTTTTCTTATGAAGAGCTAAGAAGCTTCACAGTGATCTTCAGCAAAGTTTACAAAACCTCCAAACTAACACAGAGGCAATTGCTTCAGAAAACTCGAAAGACACAGCAAAGCTCAAAATCTCCTAACTTCTAGCAGCTGTTCTTTAGAAAGTCTGAAAATTTCATTGCTGGAGACTGCAGAGATCGTGAGTTCCAAAAACTCTAGCTATAGTTTAAGGAACTTAAATCTTCATAGACAGTCTGGGCAGAGTAAGTAAACTCTGTAGGCTAAATATGTGTAATTTAAGGGACTGGAAAGTTTTAGCCACACTTGACTAAAAATCTCCATAAGACACCTCATTTTAATAGCTTAAAGCTTTTCGGGACACTTCGGAGCCCAAACACATTTATTTTCAATGAGCTACAGATGATAAACAGGAACCTTAGTTTCATCATTCAAAGCATTCAGTGACAACACCTTGTCACAGTGCCTATCACTTGGCTTCTCATTCCCACGTTGTTGTGTGACACCTCCCAGTTTTGCCAAAGCAACTACTTCTGAGTTCAACCTGGGAGACAGGCAGGGGCTAATACATTTTAGAAAGATATTTTCCACTTCCACTTCTCTTTCAAAAAGATTTTCTTCTCAGTTACTCCATCCTACAAATACTAGTGCCAGAATGACTGAGAAGTATTGCTCCATGACCGGCAACAAGGAGCTAAGGGCTGACAGGAGAGTGGGAACTGCTTGCACTGGAACTGTCACAGGCAACTCTTGTTGTAGATTGATGGTCTGAGACCGATGGTTCAAGGCCTTGCTCTTCTGGGACTTGGACCAATTGACCTGAAGGCAAAATTAACAGTTCTTTGAAATCACAGACTGATTGACCAAAGTTTCTGAAAGTTGTCATTCAAATTTCCAGAGCACTCAGAAATAATACATCTTTTTTCTCCAGTACTTAATCCTTTTTAAAGTAATCTTACAGTGGCGAAATCTACTCATGAGACACTCCTAAGGCTAGAATGGCAAAAAAATTTACCTCTGTCTGGCACTTGTAAGTGGGTGTAAAGGTGTAACTGTGTCCCCAGGTGTAAAGGGGGAAAAAAAAAAGTGACTGTTTGATCACTTTAGGTCAGTGAAGAGTAGTACCCTGACAGCTCCAGGCAGAGTCATCTGTCGGGACAGCATGCCGCTACTGCCAGAGCCAGGCTGTCCTCAAGCAACTGACAGGCTGAGAATTACTTACAGCAACTACTGAATGAATAAAGCTAATTAACAAATTCATGGTCTAAAGCAACAAATGGCAGCCATCAGTTCAGGAAGATAGGTAGGACTGATTGTACAAGGTAGTCATCACAAATCAGGCCCAAGGAAAATCTGTTAGTATATTAAAGTTTCAGGAAAACACCTGAGTCTCATTTGCACCCCTACTAACCTCAGACTCTCAAGGCAAATGTAATTCAGTGGAATATGCAGCTCAGAAAAGGGATCAATAGCCAACCAATATAGATTCACTTCCTGGTGAGGAAGTTATTAGAAGCAATTTGTTGAATGAAATTCAGAAATACCTTAGGAGGAGTGATTTGTCTAGAAGTAGTCAGCAAGAATTTATGAAAAAACAGAGGGGCTGGATTTCTTTTCTTAGCATGTAGGATTTCTCAAAGAAATCACGGTTATAGTCAACAGAGAAGATAAAATATATGGCAATTTTAAACGTTTTTTAAACAGCATTTCAGCTGTCTGTGTGGAGTAGTGTACTAGCTCTGGCTGGGAGGGAGTTAATTTTCTTCGTAGGATCTCGTATGGACGTGTGTTTTAGATTTGTGACCAAAGTCAATGATAACACAGTAATGTTTGGCTGTTGTTGTGCAGTGCTAGCACAGAGTCAAGGCCTTCTCTGATTCTCACTCTGTGTCCCCAGTGAATAGATGGGGGGTGGGAGGTTGTGCACAAGAGGTTGGTGGGAGCACAAGCAGGTAGATGACTCAAACTAGCAAAAGTGGTATTTTCTCCCACATAACATCTTGCTCAGTGATAAAAAGGGAAAAGAGGGATGTTTTAGGGAAGTCAGCCATCTTCTGCTCAGGGACTGGCTGGGCATCGGTCTACCCATGGGAGTTTGTGAGTAAATGCTGTTACATCACTTGTTTAGTTTTGTTTTCTTTCTCTCTTCTTTCACTTCTTCATTTATTAAACAATTTTTATCTGGACTCACAAGTTTTCTTGCTTATGGTCTTCCTTTCATTTTCCCTCATCCCACTCTTGGTGAAGGCGAGTGAATGAGTGGCTACCAGATGCTTAGCTGCCCACTGAGGCTAACCCACAACAAGGTAAGGGGACAAATAACTCATTGCATCAGTAAATGGTAGAAAATAAAACTGTTGCAATATGCAAGGAATCACAGGAATCAATACTTTTAGGCAGGAAAAGAGGCATGTTTGAGTCCTAGGGCAGGATTTATAGCTGTAGCATCCATTCCTTTATCACCAATTTAATTTCCTATATGGATTAAAAATAATAAGTAAAAAACAAAATTGTGACTATGATTCCAATTTAGTTAGTAAAATTATACCTTAATCTCATATATACATCCCAAAGTTATAAGTTAGTATACACACCATGGCTATGATTTTTTTTTTCCTTTCACTATAGTGACAGAATATGTTAGATATTTGAAAAAAAAAAAAAACCTACATGAGAAATACATACATCAGTAGTGTAACACATTTAGCTCTAGATTGTGCTAATTACAAAGCACTATTACACATTCTGCCTGCTTAACATGTCTTCCTTTTCAATCTAATCCACTTCAGGAAAAAAAATAGAATATCTCAACATTTCTGATTAAACATTAAAGAGAACTAGTTAGTGTTTTCAGAACTTAGAGGTTTTTCCTTTTTAAAGATTAATATATTTCATAACATAGTAAAGAACAATGCCTTAGCTACTAAAAAAGGTTAAGTACTTGCATAATGTTTCCATCCCTTCATTTTCTGAAAGAAGCTTAATAATAATAATTACACTTTATAATATAATTTAGTGGCTGCCTAACTGTGTTTTGATTTCTTAGGATTAGCAGTTGGTGTTGTAATTGTTATTCTTTCTGATTGCAAAAGGCGCAGCACTTAACCAGTCGGTTCTCATTTAGCATTTCATAAGCTCCATCCTTTTTGAGACTGATTTACAGGTAATGAAGTAATCTATATTTAGATATTTTTCAGGGGATGATTCTTTCGATATTTTTAGTTGGATGTTAAATATGCACTTTCCAGGTACTAAATGAATAACGCTTCAAATATGCATAAAGCTATGGGATTTTTTTTTTTTAAGCTGGGATTTAAAGTATTAGTTATTTTTAATTGTGTTAGAACAAAGAACAGAAAATAGACTTACATATCTGTGTTTTATTTAGTTGGAAAACTCACCTTTCCATCACACACAGTATGCAAGAGCAGATCAACTGTTGGATTCATAAAACAGAGTATTTGAATAGTGATTAGGTGCTGAATCAGTACTTACTTACATCAAACAAAGCTACTAACTTTTTTTATTTCTTAGATTGCATAGTACCTGTCTCTGACATTTATCAAGGTATGACTGAGAAAGAAAAGAGGACCATTATGAAGATTTCCAGTTTTCTTCTGGATTTGTCTTTTCCGTAACATAAGCTAAAGCACAATTCTGTGCTTCCTCATTAACAAATAATGTTGCCTTTCAGCTCCCTAACAGTCAGAGGCAAATTCCCACTGGTCTCCATGAGGCCAGGATTTCACCATTAAGACTGAAGACAAAATATAAATCACTAAATTTTATTTCAGCTCATCCAACATTAACATGTACTTTTTAAACATCACAGAACTGTGGAAATGTTGGCTGGAGGGGATCTCTGGACATCACTATTCCAATGGTCTTATTGAAGAACAACTATTGCCAAGAGCAGATTGGTTCATTCAGCAATGGCTTGGTCTAATCTAGTCTTGAAGGCTTCCAAGGAGGTAGATTTAATAGCCACTCTGAGCAAGCCATTCCAGTGCTGCACAGTGCACAGTGAATTCTCTTTCCTGACTTTCACCTGACCCTCCCAAGCCACAATCTTCACCCATTACTCCTTCTATTAGCGCCCCTTGCACTAAACAGAAAAAATTTAGCTGTATAACTTTGCAACTTTGTATAACTTCAGATAACTGGAAGCCTGAGCTAGACCACAGTTTAGCCTCCTCTTTGGTAGACTAAACAAGACCAGCTTTCTTGGCCTCCCCTCCTAGGTGATACTAGCTAGACTGTGAACACCCTAGTAACTTCCTCTGGCCGATCCCCAATTTATCTATGTCTTTCTTGAAAAGGAGAGCTCAAAACTGAACACAGCCTACCACTGTAGCCTCACCAGTGCCCAGTAGAGGGAGAAAATAACTTCTCTTGATCTAGCATCTGTGATCTTGTTATAGCAAAGTAGGTGGTTTGCAATTTTATCAGTCAAACTCAGATATCTGTAATGTACGCATCCAAATCTAAGCCCATGCTATGTTCTTTTTCTATAATCAATGGTAACAGAGGTTGCTTGAGATTCCATCCACTCTCCTTGCTGTCATGTTATCCCTTACAATGAGGAATGCCTATTTCTATCCTTTGATAACAAAGGATATCACTGTGGGGTGATATCTAGTCACTTGTATAGATATCCTGAGATTTCTAAATCATCTTCACAGGCTGACACAGGACATGTCACATGTCTCTATATCTTAGAATCAACACTAAAATAGTGATACTGGAAGAGATACTATGCAAGAGATGCTGGATCTACTGGAGATACACATCCTATACACAAGCTGTATGTGGTCAGTGTGCAGTGATCTTTTCTCATAGATAGATATGCTAAAATTCTAGTTGTATTTAGGTCAGGGTAAACACATTTTACATGTGTAAATTCCCTGTGCCATTCTTACTTTCATTTCCTGTCCTACTGTATTACAGTGAGATAAATTTATCTGTTACACTCTATTTACATTTCAGTGCTGAACTAGTTGCATTTTATTTCCCTTATGGCACTTCAAATAGTATGAGATATAGAAAGCAACAAAGGAAAATCTTTTTGTTCTATGGAATAAAAGTCAAAGGATTCAGTATTAGAAATAATAAATGAGAATAAGGTCAGATGGAGCCTTCACACCCTCTGCTTTTCTATTATGTCTGCAAGAATAAAGAGTTATGGCTTTGAAGTGCTTAAATTTCCAAATAATTATATCTACCAATCTTTTGATTCTGTATTGCTTACAGACTACTGCTAATGTCTGTGGAAATCAGTGCAGTCACAAAGGCCCACCTAGACAGAACAAAACATAGGATGTGAGAATTACATTTGCTGTTATCCCTGTGTATTTTAGGACATGATGCTTTCTAAGGGTATGGGAGCACCTAAAGCTACATGCACTGACATAAACAGTTTCACAGTAACCTATAATAGATCAATGCTAGGAAAATTCTTCTGCTACAGCTATACAAACAGCTCACCCCTGTGTAAAGATTTCAGGAAGAATATCTTCTAATACTAGAGGGTTGTTTAATGGGCATCTTTATTTTTTGTTGACAGTGAATTCATCTTTTTCAAAGGGCAAATACAAGGTCTATGGACATTTAGGTCCCATTTGAGTGCTCAGACTAGAACTAAATGGGAAGTAAATGGTCTTGTTATGGACTCAAGGTAAGTTCTACGCTGATTAAATAGGCCATAGTGTCTCAGTGAGAGACAATGGTTAATAGCAATAAGGGCAGAAAAAAAGCTGTTCAAGTGATCATGTCTAATGTAAAATTAAGCCTGATGAATTTAGGACCTTGATTACAGCCTCCACCATGAAGAACTTACAGAAATGCAAACCGCTGTCAGGTAAATTGGTGTTTAAGTGTTATCACCTAATTTCACAGAGTACATATATTTACCCTAACTCTTTCCAAACCTCTCTGCTGGTCTGTGTTCATATACGCTGTTGCTTTTGCTGTCATCTATTAATCCAATTGAGAGACTACTTTCTGTGTTGCATCCCACAGAGCCTGAGTATCACACTTCTGAGAATTAAAACTAACAGCTCTAATTCTTAGCATTCTAATTGTAATTTTGACATAAAAGATAAAAAAAAATTTCATGTTAATAAAATATTAAATAAAATAACCTTCTCAACAAATAAAACCTTCCTCCTCTGTTGACTCTTTTATTTTCAAAATATTTTCAGATTTGGAGCACTTCTGTTACAAAATAACTGAAAGATCTCTATCATCTATACATAACACAAGGTCAGAGCACATTCATAATTTGTCACATAATTTTTCTGGACATTTGAATAGGTGATGAGTGAACTGTAGAAGAGAATTGTCTATGGATAATCCAAATTCCTCCTCTAAAAGACCAATCTAGTAATAACTTTTATTTCTTTCATTGTAAATTGATTATCCATACTGCCTAGCTGAATGGGATGATCTTTATACATGATCCCTTTTGCTATTTGTATCATGAGATTGTTCTCAAGAGAAGGGAATAAAAGAAATTATAAGGACACGTCTCTATGGTATCTGCAAATCAGAAGACCTGTGTCTGCTCAGCACTCTCATATATTTTTGGCATCCTTTGTGTAAAGCAACATGTATCATTTTTTAATTTTTATTTTTACCTTTTTGGCTTGCATAGTAAGTTATCACAGCTCTGTGCTCAAGAATTGGTATCATTCTGTAATTTAAATTAGTTTACCCACTGGGAACACAAAATGCTTCAGTGTGTACACAGAGAAGTAGTGAAGGAGAATGGATTTCCATGGAGATTTCCTAGCAAAAAGTTTACATTTATTTTGTGTAAACTTGGTGGCCAGTTTCTCATTCTTGCAGTATTTAGTTTATTTACTTAGTGCAGATTTTCTCGAAACTACCAGCAATCATAATCTAATGTTTAGAAAATTCTTGTCAGCATTACTGGTAAGTGTAGTTAGTCCATCCTTCCATGCATCTGTACACAATGCCAGCTAATATTGGTACACTAGTTATGAAATATGAACAGATATTGATAAAGCCATCAGTCTAAATGTGAATGGCCGAATTGAAATAGATTGAACACTACTCTCTGGTAAGTAAGCTACTATCCTAACAAAGTGTCTATGTTTAGCAACATTTTAGAACAAGCGATCATTCATAGACTACTACTCTATCTCTTTTCTACCTATTTCTATGATCTCTGCTCCATGAAAGTATTGAAATTTTCATATTACTTTTTCCATGTTACCTCAGATCCCTGTTCTGTACTATCATTTTCTTGATGGTCTCTGTTGATACTATTGACCAAATCACCCGTCTGAGGAGAGATTGCTCATTCCTGTTCAGTAAGGGTTTTCAACCTTTATACTTGTGTTTTAACACTTTATTATCCTCTCTGCTGGTCAGCAGTGGGAAGCTCTTATGGTAAACTTAGTTGTTATTGCAACTTCAGTTACTAATTTCGTAAACATGTCCAAGCATGGTAACTCTTCCTCATGTCTTTTCCCTGTCTTTCAGTTCATACCACCTGCCCTCTGCCATCTTTTCTGTCTTCCAACTAATTATGTCTAAGAAATATTTCTATCATCGTCTCCTCACTTTTGCAACTTAAAAGTTTTCTCATGCTTACGTCTCTTTCACACCTGATGTTCTCCAGAGTGTTCTGGGTAATATGCACACACACAAATTTACACAGGAGTCTGCTATTCTCAGTTAGTTATTTGTATGCCCTAGGGACCCTGGCTTCATATTTTAATCTGAGGTTTGATTACACAGCTGAATGACCCAAAAACATACTACTGTGGGGAAGGTATCTTCCATTCCTTGCTACAGAGTGACATTTCTTTCTTGTGTTTCTTGTAGATAGGAACATCTGATCCCTCAGTAAACTAGGTCAGACTGGCAGAATCACAAGACCTTGCCTGCCCCTCTTTTGGTAGAAATGTGAGACTCAGGCTTTCTCCTGTTTGTCATCCCTGGCATCATACATCCTACTGACTTCCGACCGCAACTCCTTTCCTCGGTGACACAGAGGGTCTCCCAGTACACACCCACTGAAGACAAGTAAACCCTCTGCCTCAGCAGGACGCACCAAACACCCCACAGCACAGAGCTGTAGAGCTACATTCTCCCTTGGGAGCTTGCTCTGCCTCGAGGCTTAGCCGCGCCAGGAATAGTTGCTGCAAGGCTGGTGACAGGGACCGTGTCTGTCATATGTTATCACCACTGCAGAGCCTGCGTGTGCTGCCTTTGATAGAGCTTCTGGTCCCACTTCTGTGTGCCCTTCTGCCCAGGCTACTGCCTCCATTAGCTGTGCTCTCAGCTGAAATGTTCTTCGACCCTCCCTAATTATTTAGGACAAAGCCCTTTGACCAGGAATAGCTGACAAGATTTAAATTCATGTTGTCTGTCTCACCAAACACACCTCTCAGGAGGGCAACAAAGGAAGAAAGGTGCTGCAGGCTTCCACTCAGGTCAGGAAAGGGTGAATGCTCTCAGCTCTAGCACTCTGTGCAAAAGGAGGAAGAACTGTTTTTTCCTCCAGGCGTATTTGAGGATGTGCTCTCCTATTCATGCACATGTTTTCCTTCACTCTCAAGTTTCCAGTAGAAGTGACTCATAAGTATAACTTCAGAGGAAGCTTCAAGGACACAAACTTCAAGTCCACGTAAGTGTGTCACTGAAACTCCGGGCAACATGCTGAAGCCTAAGAGCTAACTGTTGCCTGTTTTAGATCCAGTTCAGGGGTAGTTACTTTCCCCCTAAATATCCCATTGGGTCTTTCAGAAGTGGCAACAGCAATATATCTAATGCCATAGATACTACTGTTGAATACTAGAAACTGCTTCATTAGATAGAGTGTGACAACTTGCAAAGATTTGGTCTATTATGAATAAGACACATCAGCTAACTTCAGCTGCTTTATTGCTTTTTAGAAAGTTTTTTCTCATAGACTAACTAGATAATTAAATGAATAAGTTTTTTTTTTCCTTAAACTTATAATTGAAGGAATAATATTATTAATGTTATTAAGGTTAAATGTGGGAAAAATCAACATTGCTGACAGAGTATCAGGCATTTATTTTATAGACTGCTAATGGAAAAAAAAGAAGGGTGAAATAAAAATTTAATACAATAAAAATATCATAAGAATAAAAAACAGTGAGGCAGTTTAATTTAAGCTGTTTTTCTTCTCCACTTTGGTCAATTCCTTATAAGGGCCTATATCTTTTGTGTGGTAATGGCCTACTTCTGAGAACTAGCTACATGGATGAGTCGTATATTTAAAGGCCTGACTCACATGTATTTAAAACAATATGAAAATAAAAGATACATTATTATATTAAGGCTGAAAGTTTTTCAAAGTTATATAGTACTATCAAAGTATTCAGTTACAGCTAACATCATTTCTATGTCTACTTGCGCTAGGTGTCACAGTTCTACTAGTTAGAATTATTCCCAGAAAGAGTAAAAAGGTGGGGGAGCTCAGTCTGACTTTTACATTTTCTATTCATGAGAAGAACACTGGAACTATATCTTGATTCATAAAGTATGTATTAGATGTTTGATGTACAATACTTCAATGTATTGTAATTTGTAAGATGATATGTTAGAGTACTACTAAATTATTTTTACATGTCTATGAACTAAAAAAAATCTTAACTCATTGGAATGAATTAGTAAAAATAGGAACACAATGTTGTCCAAATGCAGTGAGGGAAAGATCAAGAGACTATACGCTTTTGCCAAAGGTAACAATATTAGTATTTAAAATTAATAGGGCCAGGATGAGCAGTCATTTAGTTTTCAGTATCTGGTGGAACTCCCACGCTCATTTAGATACTAATATAGGATTTCTGTTTATTGGTTAGCAGAAAACTGTCAGAATATTTTTTGAAGAATACCTTGGATTTCATTTTGTCATTATAAAATGTAGGTACAAATGCATCTGATAAATTGCAGAATTATATTGGTTTGACAAGGTCTTAATCACAAAGCTTTCTCAGATCCAAGACAGACTGGAGAGGCGGAATTACACTGAAGGGGGAAATTGCCTGGTACTTACAGCCTGAGAAAGCAGAGACACAGGCTTGGAGTATAGCTTTGATTAGTGAATGCAGGCTATGGTCGTAAGGACAGATACAGTCTCTTTTCCACTAGCCTTCCCTCTCAAGAAATAAACTAGAAAGAGCGAGAAACAAGAGCCTGCATATTGCATGCCAATTCTCTCCAGACACTGGATTATAACTACTCTGGGTGAGATTAATTCTTTTTGGATTTTCTTGTCTATTTTCTTCCAAATGAAGGAAGAAAAGAAATTACAGTATCATCCCCATAAATTATTTAACTTAGATCAGTAGAGAATATTTCACAACTGCTCTTACATCTGAGTAAGGTAATTAAATTAACATAACTGTGGAAAGTCTGAGTCTAATGTAAGTGAGAACTGGCACACCAACATTTGAGCTTCCTGAATTTTGGGCACTTAATTTATAACAATTATTCTTTTATTAATTGATTAGGATTCACTACTAATGGGTAACATATATTTATTAACAGAGGAGGTAGTGGACAAAGACTGTGCTTGCACAAAGACTTGCCAGGCTCGTCCGGAGGGCTTTAAACTAGTGTTGCTGGGGGAGGGGGAGCACAGTTCAGCCCACTGCGGTCAGCATGGCGCCAGTGCCAGCACCGAGGGTCCAGAAGCTGAGGAGGGATCACAGATAAGTGCAAATAAACCTAAACTGCGACGCAATAGCACCCCTGTAACTCCAGCCAGCAAGTCAGCTTTGTTGGGGGCCCAGCTGAAGTGTCTCTATACCAATGCACGCAGCATGGGGAATAAACAGGAAGAGCTGGAGATGCTTGCACACGAGCAGGGCTACGACCTCATTGGCATCACGGAGACGTGGTGGGATGACACATACAACTGGAGCGTCAACATGGAGGGGTATAGGC
Organism: Chlamydotis macqueenii; assembly: GCF_036417535.1. NCBI lineage: Eukaryota > Metazoa > Chordata > Aves > Otidiformes > Otididae > Chlamydotis > Chlamydotis macqueenii. The sequence goes on from NC_141556.1 coordinate 139,382,753, forward strand.
TTTTTAGAAAGGACAGGAAGGGGAGACGAGGAGGGGGTGTCGCTCTCTACATCAGCAACCGGCTGGAGTGTGTGGAGCTCCGCCTGGGGATGGAGGAGGAGCTGACAGAGAGCTTATGGGTCAAGATTAGAGGATGGGGACGGACAGGGGACGTCACGGTGGGGGTCTGTTACAGGCTGCCTTGCCAGGAGGATAGAGCGGACGAAGTGCTCTATAGCCAGATAGGAGCAGCCTCACAGGCCCTGGTCCTCATGGGGGACTTCAACCACCCTGACATTTGTTGGAGAGACAACACGGCAGGGCACAGGCAGTCCAGGAGGTTCCTGGAATGCGTGGATGACAACTTCCTCCTGCAGGCGATAGAGGAGCCGACAAGGAGGGGTGCCATGCTCAACCTTGTGCTCACCAACAGGGAGGGGCTGGTGGGGGATGTGAAACTAAAGGACAGCCTTGGCTGCAGCGACCATGACATGGTGGAGTTCAAGATCCACGGGGCAGCAAGGAAAATGCACGGCAAGCTCTCTGCCCTAGACTTCAGGAAGGCGGACTTCGGCCTCTTCAGGGACCTGATGGGCCAAGTGCCATGGGAGGCGGCCCTGGAGGAAAGAGGGGCCGAGGAAAGTTGGTCCATATTCAAGGAGCACCTCCTCCAAGCTCAGCAGAGGTGCATCCCGATGAAAAACAAGTTGGGCAAAAAGGCCAGGAGGCCGGCGTGGATGAGCAAGGAGCTCCTGGACCAACTGAAAGTGAAAAAGGAAGCCTACAGAGGGTGGAAGTGGGGACAGGTAGCCTGGGAGGACTACAAAGAGGCTGCGCGAGTGGCCAGGGATAAGGTAAGGAAGGCCAAAGCCCTGGCAGAACTGAATCTGGCCAGGGATATAAAATGCAACAGGAAGAGCTTTTATAGGTACGTAGGGGACAAAAGAAAGTCCAGGGAAAATGTAGGCCCCCTCCAGAAGGGAAGTGGTGTCCTGGTTACCCAGGACATGGAGAAGGCTGAGGTTCTCAATGACTTTTTTGCCTCAGTCTTCACCGACAAGAGTTCCTGTCCCACCGCCCAAGCTGTAGAAGGTGCAAGCAGGGACTGCGAGGATGAAGAACTGCCCATTACTCGAAGAGCAGGTTCGGGATCATCTGAGGAACCTAAAGGTGCATAAGTCCATGGGACCTGATGAGATCCATCCGCGGGTCCTGAGGGAACTGGCGGATGAAGTTGCCAAGCCACTGGCCATCATATTTGAGAAGTCGTGGCGGTCTGGTGAGGTCCCGAATGACTGGAAGAGGGGGAACATAACCCCAATTTTTAAAAAGGGGAATAAGGAAGACCCAGGTAACTACAGGCCGGTCAGCCTCACCTCTGTGCCTGGCAAGGTCATGGAGCAGGTTCTCCTGGAAACCATGCTAAGGCCCATGGAGAGCAAGGAGGTGGTTGGTGACAGCCAACATGGCTTCACCAAGGGCAGATCGTGCCTGACCAATTTGGTGGCCTTCTATGATGGGGTGACGGCATCGGTGGACAAGGGACGAGCAACTGACATCATCTACCTGGACTTGTGCAAAGCTTTTGACACTGTCCCGCAAGATCTCCTTCTCTCTAAACTAGAGAGACATGGGTTTGATGGACGGACCACTCGGTGGATAAGGAGTTGGCTGGATGGCCGCACTCAGAGAGTGGTGGTCAACGGCTCAATGTCCATGTGGAGACCGGTCACGAGTGGCGTCCCTCAGGGGTCCGTGCTGGGCCTGGCCCTGTTCAACATCTTTGTCGGCGACATGGACAGTGGGATAGAGTGCACCCTCAGCAAGTTCGCTGATGACACCAAGTTGTGTGGTGCCGTCGACACGCTGGAAGGGAGGGATGCCATCCAGAGGGACCTGGACAGGCTGGAGAGGTGGGCCTGTGCCAACCTCATGAAGTTCAACCAGGCCAAGTGCAAAGTCCTGCACCTGGGTCATGGCAATCCCAGGCACAAATACAGTCTGGGTGGGGAATGGATTGAGAGCAGCCCTGAGGAGAAGGACTTGGGAGTGCTGGTGGATGAGAAGCTCAACAGGAGCAGGCAATGTGCCCTTGCGGCCCAGAAGGCCAACCGCATCCTGGGCTGCATCAAGAGGAGCGTGGCCAGCAGGTCGAGGGAGGTGATTCTCCCCCTCTACTCCGCCCTGGTGAGACCCCACCGGGAGTACTGTGTCCAGTTCTGGAGACCCCAACATAAGAAGGACATGGACCAGTTGGAGAAGGTCCAGAGGAGGGCCACAAAGATGATAAAAGGGCTGGAGCACCTCTCTTATGAGGACAGGCTGAGAGAGTTGGGGCTGTTCAGCCTGGAGAAGAGGAGGCTCCGGGGAGACCTGATAGCGGTCTTCCAGTACCTCTAGGGGGCCTACACGAAAGATGGGGAAAGACTGTTTAGTAGGGCCTGTTGCGATAGGACGAGAGGTAATGGTTTTAAAATAGAGGGGGGTAGATTTAGATTAGAAATTAGGAAAAAATTTTTTACGATGCGCGTTATAGAACACTGGAACAGGTTGCCCAGAAAGGTGGTGGAGGCCCCATCTCTGGAAGCGTTCAAGGCCAGGCTGGATGAGGCTCTGAGCAACCTGACCTAGTCAGGGATGTCCCTGCTCCTTGCAGGGGGGTTGGACTAGATGACCTTTGAAGGTCCCTTCCAACCCTAACCATTCTATGATTCTATGATTCTATGATTCTACTGCTTTGTTGGAGGGCACAGCTGCAGGGTGTCCAGCAGCAAAGTCTGGAGAGTCTCCTGTTGTGCTGCTTCGTGCTGAGTAGAGTTGTTCTCTGGCGGAGCGCACCAGAGGGCATAGCCTGAAATGGGTGAAGACCAGGAGTAAAGCACAAAATCATTCCCTGCAGAGTCTGGGAAAAATGCACTGATTATCTCGGTGGAGACAACTGCTAGGGAGTCAGCTGAATAGTGCACCAAGAAAGAAGGGAGGTGGATTCCGGGCTGAGATGACCAGAGCTTGGTTGGGGCTATAGCAATGATCTAGCATCAGAAAATTGTTGACTACCAGAAAATACAGTGGTTGTCTGAGTGAAGACAACTCAGATGTTTGCTATCAGGGCACAACTAGTAGTAGTCCAGTCTCCATTTCATGCCTATGTGCGGTTAAAGTGGCATCCAGCAGCAAATGAGAGCTCTTCCAGATCACTCTTCCTCCAAATGCTCTCCATAAAATGCCTGTCTGCCTTAAGATACAAACGCGCACATTAAATGGTTGCAAGCAGAATGAGCCAATTGTTTCTTTTCTGTTACTTTTCACTCATATTGGCAAGAGTTTTCTTAAGACTGAGTTTTACAAAAGTGTATGTGCGGTTTGATTACTCAGTAATTACTCAGTAATGTTCTTGAAAATCTATGGCATTCTTTACTTTTTCAAGTAAAAATTAAGTAGCACTTCTTTTTCCTTTCTTGAATTTTCACTTAAAGTCAATTGATAGTGGAAACATGTTCTTAAGGGAGAATTGATGGAAAGATGTTAAAAATCTCTAGTGAGAATATTCCTGTAAACTTTCTTTTAGAGTGTTTGTATTACAGGAAAAAACAAAACAAAACAAAACCTACATTTGAAAACATTTTCCTGTTGGTTATGTTATTTCATGTTGTCTTTAATGTTATTCATATTTCCAATTATCATAGAATCATAGAGTCTTAAGGTTGGAAAAGACCTCCAACATCATCAAGTCCAACCATCAACCTAACACCACCATGCCTACTAAACCATGTCCTGGAATGCCACATCTACACGTTCTTTGAATACTTCCAGGGATGGTGACTCCACCACTTCCTTGGGCAACCTGTTCCAGTGCCTGACCACTCTTTCAGTAAAGAAATGTTTCCTAATATCCAACCTAAACCTCCCCTGCCACAACTTGAGGCCATTTCCTCTCATCCTATCACTGGTTATTTGGGAGAAGAGACCAACACCCACGTACCAATGTTATGTTTACCTGTTGTTTTGTTCTGCTATATCTCTTGCATATGAAAATTAATAGAATTTTTTTTTATTATTCCACATCAACATCTGGGAAGTTACTGATTTTTTTTTCATGCATTCTTACAAAACCTAGCAGCTAGAAAATTACATTTTGGTGTTTTTGGTTATCAGAATATAAGTACCTGACTTATATGAGTGGCTGACTCTGGCAAAGTAAACTCTTATAGTCTTGATATATTTTTCAAGTAGCTTGAGTGAAACCAAGATAAGAACTAATGAAAATGTATGGTGTGCCATTATCAGTGTTAAGAAGTTTATAAATTAAGGTCCTACTGAAGACCAAGTTATCTGTGGTGCATCTACTGCCAATGAACATTTTCTTTTTAAAGAAGCAAGAGGAAGAGCTTAAGAGCCAAAATTATGCGCTGTAATCTTTACATGCTTATTTAGGGTAAAACTACCTGTCCTGGATGATAAAGAGAACTCTGGAAAACTTAGAACTCAGGAAAAAATTTACCCTAAAATAGATAGCTCTTTTTCATTTTTTCATTTTTTCTTTTCTGTTTTCTTTTTTTTTTCTTTTTTTTTTTTTAACCTTCTTAACAACAAATGAGTCATGGGAGAAGAAAGAGGAGCTTACCAGAAATCAGGTGATGAGAACACAAAATTGATGGGAAAAGCTGCAAAAATACTGAGTGTGAGTTGGTGGGGCTGGGGAATTTGTAAACTTACTGTATGCTCCAGAATGCCAGCATCCTGATTCATGATACTTTTATATAATGGCCTGCAAAGGTGATTATTCAGTTCCTGTTCTAAACTCTTTACATCCCAAACTACTTACAGTGACATTTCTTTTCCTCCTTGTTTGAGCATACACATTCTCTGTCATATTCACACATTCACAGGAACTCTCCTATGGAGAAGTAATGACAAAATGACCTTTCTTTATGTATAGGTAATTTTTTCTTCCTGGCTTTTGTGTGATTATTACTCTGACCTGTTCCATGCTGTTATATAGACAGGACTTCTAAATCACAGTTTTATTCTCAAAATGGTGGTGTTTTCTGGTAACTTTTATTACTCTCCCTCTCTGTCACTTCGCACAGAGTAAACCTGCTGCACTGGGCTCTCCAACGGCATAACAGGAATCCATAGGTAAGATTTATCTGATAAAATATCTACCTAGTGCTAGCCTAGATACCAGTTACTGTATGTTGACTATAAAGGTATGCCTAGACAAATAGATTTAATGTGAAAATTTGAGATCTAGGTAACCGTATTTAACTCTTCTTTCTAAATCTCAACAAAGCTGAGATTTTAGCTAAGTTGGGAGGGCAAAGATATATATGTATACATATATACATGTGCACATAAAGTATCTTTTGTATTTCTTGTAACAAAATCTGCTGGATTCCTGCATGGCTCCTGGACCATGGCTTAGCAGTCTCCAAAAGACATTGATTTAGATGACTTGCTAATATCGAAAGGATTACACCTCTCTGGAGCTCAATACCGAAGCTCTCATTCATGTCAATAGGACTCAGGCATGATTTTTTAGAATAGATACCTTTTCTTTACAATGTATTTTGTTTCTGCTACTGCATTTGCTCAAGGGCTGTAGGCTATGTACAGTTTTTGTTGTTCTTACCTAAGACCACTAACGTGGTAGTTAGTCTTTTACTTCATTTCTGACCCAAATCGACAGACAATAGTCATTATTCATAGTGGTTTTAGAAACTTTTTAATGGGAAAAGTGAACTAGCATTGTTGATGTGGAATCATCCTTGAGCTTAAAACAAAAGGCTCTATTTCAACAAATATCAGCGAGAAACTTGCTTGGATTTACAAATTCCAAATACAGAACACAATTTAAGTCTTAAATTTAAGATGCATGATGTAAGAATAATTACCCAAATCTAGAAATAACTTCTTGAGAGCCCTAGTTGTAGTAACTTCAGGACAAAAGTATTTACACAGATATTGGCATCTACTGTGACCTCATCACAGTCTACAACTTCATCAAGGTGCTGATCTCCTCTCTCTGGTGACCAGCGATAGGACACAAGGAAATGGAATGAAGCTACATCAGGGGAAGTTCAGTTTGGACACTAGGAAAAGGTTCTTCACTGAGAGAGTGATTGGTCACTAGAACAGACTCCCCAGGAAAGTGGTCAAGGCACCAAGCCTGTCAGTTTTCAAGGAGTATCTGGACAATCCTCTTAGTCATATGGTTTAGTTTTAGGTAGTTCTGTGAGAAGCAGGGAGTTGAACTTGATGATTCTTATAGGTCCATTCCAACTTGAGATATTCTATGATTCTACGATATGGTCATTTTTCATTCTCCAGGTATCTTTCCAGAAGACTGCTAGTCTATTTTTCCTGTGTGTTATCTACCACATACACAGGTTTGGGACATTCTGTGGCTTTTCAGATGACACCCACATCTATAGACATGGCAACTATATCTAGCACAGTAGTTTCAAGGTTCACTTTTTCTTCTGATTCCATAATGCTTGTAGTACTGGCAATCCAGCTGGAAGGAAGGAAAGAAGTGACACTTTTTACCCTAAAGTTGGAAAGGAAAATAAATGCACTGTAATTCTCTATCTACTTGACTGTTATAAAATCTTTGGTTTTCCTCCTTTTTTTTTTCTTTTTTCTTTTTTTTTCTTTCAGAAGTACCTATACTACATACTGTGCTGAACACATATGAAGTTTTCTATTTCCATTTATTATGTGCAGAGCTAGCCTACTGTTCTGGGATACCTGAGGGTATAGACACAATGTAAACTGTCAAGACAGTGAGATTCATCTGATGTTTCACTCTAGATTCCAATTTTTCTCTATTGATAATAAAGAAGAATCTAGGGAAATAGATTTGATGTGTAAGTCCATAGTAGAGATGTCAGAAATTAGTTCTTCTTTCTAAATACTGGGAGAGTTTTAAGTAGAACTCTGTGCCTGAGTAGGCAGCAGGGAGTTCTGCTGCGTGAGGGCAGCTTTTGGCTTAGAATTTGATACTCAGGGCAAGGAAGTTGCTGATTTAGGTACCCCCCGCAAAAAAAAAAAAAAGTGTTGTTGAAGGAATGTTTCTAGATCCCTTTCCTGGACTAGGAACATAAATTTTACCGAAATCTAATTTTCTGTGTGAAAGTATATACTCTTTCACTTGTTGAAAATCTTATCCTACTTTATCTGAAAATCATAATAAATGCCCTGTATACTGGAAATCATACCTATGGCCTTGCCATTCACTGCTGTAAATTGGAGTTTAAATTGTACTGACATGGAAGTACTGTCGTACTGTCATACTACTGTCATAGAAGAATTGTCAATTAAACCAGTTATAAGTCAGTGTAGCTGTACTAAATTGACCAGATCTTTGCTGATTTACATCAGCAAAAGATCTATCATGCTGAATTTGTTTAAGGTTCAGAGAGTTCTATTGAATTGCTAACTGTAACATGGTAGTTGTTATGATTTGTGTGGTGTGTAGAAGATTTCAGTATACTTAACACCACTTAAAATGCAATGTAATCCTAGAATTTTCTGGCAAATGTACAAGAGATGCTGAGTTTTTGTTTGTTTACTTTTTAAAGAAAACAAAGTATTTATCACTGGTTCTGGTAAGCTAGTTGTTATCATTTATATCTGCTGAAGAAAATCAAGGATTCATTTCATACATTAAGCAGGGTGAATCAGATTGCATATGACACCTTTCCTGTGCGACAAATGGGTTTGTAAAGTATTACTTACACAGCATAATGGTAATTTGTCTACTCGGTGGCTGTAACAAACGCATTACATTTTTGTTTAACGGTTATAATTCATCATTTGAATACACAAAATGTTTTATTTCTCAACAGGGGATAAATAGGACGTCAACATTAAAGTTACATTTGTTTCTTAAAAGCAGTACTACTAATTCATTCTTGTGTCTCTCCATAAGCAGGAGCCAGGCTGTGACTATGGGACTGTATTTTTAAGAGCCGTTGAAAATTATACTGAAGAAAGATGCTGCATGAATGTTTCATACTCATTTGAGCAGATGTAACACTATGTGGAGATGTCATAGGACATATTTATTTTTAAGTCTATTTGAGACAGAAGTAATGACTGCTTTATCCACGTGTTGACATGGGTTTTAATCTAAATGATTAAATGTCTTTTCCTCAGTACAACTCCTTAGAAAATTTTTCTTGCCCATGTCACCTTAAAAAAAAAAAAAAGTGATCTCTAGCTTTGGTAGACCCTTAAAAGTATAATAGTGCAAACAGAGAGAAAAATATTCTCATATTGCATGAAATACCTCCAGTCAAATGTCTCAGAAGCAATAATTAAGATAAATAGACATATAATACCCATTTTGTCTTTTCTGTGATGGGCATTTAAGAAATGTTTTCAGTCTATTCTATTGTATAAAACAAATGTACGATAATCATAATTCACCTCATTTAATGTTATTCTGAGGTGATCTCAGCTGGATTTTAAGATCTCAATAGGTTTAGCACAGAGGTGGTCATTTTTATGTGAGTGAATGGGTAATTAAGAATTGCAGATTCTGAAAAGGATTTATTCTAAATTAGAAAATAAGAAGTAGGTTTAGTATTTTTTCAGATGCAGTTTAATCTTAAAGGCAGAAATTTAGATCTTCCTCATGTGTTTAGTGTAGAATAGAATAGAATATATTATTTCAGTTGGAAGGGAGCTCCAACAATCATCTAGTCCAACTGCCTGACCACTTCACGGCTGACAAAAAGTTAAGGCACGTTATTAAGGGCATTGTCCAATGCCTCTTAAACACTGACAGACTTGGGACATTGACCACTTCTCTAGGAAGCCTGTTCCAGTGTTTGACCACCCTTTCCGTAAAAAAAATGCTTCCTAATATCCAGTTTAAACTTCCCCTGGAGCAGCTTTGGACTATTCCCATGTATCCTACCACTAGATACCAGGAAGAAGAGATCAGCACCTCCCTCTCTACTTCCCTTCTGTAGGAAGCTGGAAAGAGCAATGAAGTCACCCCTCAGCCTCCTTTTCTCCAAACTAGACAAACCCAAAGTCCTTAGCTGTTCCTCATAGGACATTCCTTCAAGACCTTTCATCAACTCTGTTGCCTTCCTCTGGACACATTCAAGCATCTTCACATCCTTCTTAAGTTTTGGGGCCCAGAAGCGTGCACAGTACTCAGAGTGAGGTAGCACCGACGCTGAATACAGCAAGATAATCACCTCTTTTGACTGACTGGTTATGCTGTGTTTAATGAACCCCAGAATGTGGTTTGCCCTCTTGGCTGCCAGGGCACATTGCTGACTTACACTCAGCCTGCTGTCAACCAGTACTTCCAGATCCGTTTCTGCAGGGCTGCTCTCCAGTCATTCCTCTCACAAATTATACTTATGCCTAGCATTACTCTGTCCTAGGTGCAGAATCTGGCATTTGAACTCATTAAATTTCATCCCATTAATCATGGAGCCCAATGCTCCAATCTACCTAGAGCCCTCTGCAAGACCTTTTGTCCCTCAAGAGAGTCAACAGCACCTACCAGTTTGGTATCAGCAAACTTGCTAATGGTGCATTCAGCTCCTGCATCCAGATCCTTGATAAATATGTTGAACAGAACTGGCCCTAGAACTGAGCCCAGAGGAACATCTCCTGTGACCGGTTGCCAGACAGATGTAGCTCCATTCACCACAGCTTTTTGAGTTCTGCCATTCAAACAGTTCTTTACCCAGCACACCGTGAAACAGCTCATCCCCACAGCTGGACAAGTTGTCCAGAAGTATGCTGTGAGGGACAGTATCAAAAGTCTTCCTGAAATCCAGAAAAACTACATCCACTGCCTTCCATTCATTCACTAGGCAGGTGACCTTATCATGGAAGGATGTCAAATTAGTTAAACAGGACTTTGTCTTTGTGAACCCTTATTGCCTGTGCCTGATGGTTACATTGTTCTTTAAATGTCTTTCAATAGCACCCAGTATAATCTCTGTAATTTTTCCAAGAACCGAGATTAGACAAAGGTCTGTAGTTTCCTGAGTCTTTCCTCATGGCCCTTCTTGTAAATTGAAATAACATTGGCTAGCTTCCAGTCAGCCAAGAACCTCCCCAGACACCCAAGACCTTTGGTAGATATTTGAGAGGAGTCCTGCTGTAATTTCCACTAGCTCCTTCAATACTCTGAGATGAATCCCATCTTGTGAACGTTCAGCGGATACTGCTGTCCTTTACAATTTCAGTGTCCACAGAAAGAAAGACACTGGTTCCCAGAGTCATGGTCCTCAAACTCGGAGGATCAAGCAGCCTAAGGTTTATCAATGTTATTAAAGACTGAGGCAAAAATACCATGGAATATCTGCACCTTTTCTTCATTCTCGTTTGTCCAGTGACCCATTTCATCCAGTATTGGTCCAATGTTTTCCTTGGACCTCTTGCTATTAAAATGCTTAAAAAACCCTTTCTTGTTGTCTAACACATAATGGCCAGTTTGAACTGTAGTTCAGCTTTGGCCTTACGTACCTTCTCCTTGCACATGTGAACCACAACTTTATAATCTTCCTGCAAAGCCTGATGTCACTTCTAGAGATCATTGTTGTAGTTCAGCCCCGATCGGAACCAGACTATGCAGTCTCTCTCTCGCTCCCCCCACCCTCCGAGAGAATAGGGGGAGATGATATAAGAAAAACGGCTCAAGGTTTGAGATAAGGATGGGGAGAAATCCTTAAAGTTACCGTCACGGGCAAAACAGACTCGACTTGGGGAAAACTATTCATTTATTTCTAAAATTAGCAGGAGAATGAGACAGGGAACAAGATAACCTCCCCCCACCCCTCCCTCTTCCCAAGCTTAACATTATCTCTACTACCTTCCCCTCCCGAGCGGCACGGGGCGGGAAAAGGGAATGGGGGTCGCAGTCAGTTCATCACGCGTTGTTTTACGCTGCTGTATCATCATCGGGGAAAGAACTCCTCGCATTCCTCCTCTGCTCCAGCGTGGGGTCCCTCCCACGGGCCACAGTCCTTCGTGAAACTGCTCCGGCGTGAGTCATCTCTTCCACAGGGTGCAGTCCCTCTAGAACAGCTGTCCCAGCGGGCCCTCCATGGGCCACAGCCTCCTTCAGGCCTCCACCTGCTCCGGCGTGGGGTCCTCCACGGGCTCCAGGTGGATCTCTGCCCCTCCGTGGACCTCCATGGGCTGCAGGGGGACAACCTGCTCCACCATGGTCTTCACCACAAGTTGCAGAGGAATCTTGGCCAGGAGCCGTATTACTCCTCCCCCTCCTTCTTCACTGACCTTGGTGTCTGCAGCCATTCCTCACAACAGGCTGGCAGAGGCCTCTCAGGATCCTTTTTACATCTTGTTCACTTCTCATCTCCTCTCCACTTCTTGCAGCCAGGCCGGGCCGAGTCGGGCCCAGTCGGCTGCCCGGCGGGAGGCCAGAGGGTGAGGCCTGCAAGGCCCATGAGGCTCGCGCCTCCCCCTCTCTGCCCCCCGCTCAGCTGCTTCACATCTTCTCCTTTTTCTTCTCCTGTTTTCCCCTACTTAAATACGTTATCGCAGAGGCGTTATCACGGGACATTCTGCTACCAATTGGCTTGGCCTTGGCCAGCAGCAGGTCCGCCCTAGGCCCGGCCGAGTCCACTGAACAAAGGGGAGCGACTTCTAGCAGTTTCCTACAGAAGCCGCCACCTTAGGCCCCCCCTCACTAACAAAACCAGAACAATCATACAATTTCTTTTTCCACCTGAGTTCCAAAAGGAGTTCCCTGTTCAGCCAAGCTGGTCTTCTGACCCACTTACTTGACTTTAAACACAATGGGATTGCCTGCTCTGTGCTTTTAAAAGGCAATTCTTAAAAACTGATTGGCACTAGTCAACATTTAAGCCCTCAAAAGCAGATTCCATGAGAACATAGGTAAGTTCCTCCCTGAATAGTTTAAAGTTTGCTCTCCTGAAATCCAATTCTGCTGAACTTGTTTTTCATTACAGCAGAAATTTTAAACTCAACCATTTCATGATCACTTTGGCCAAGATGGCCATCTACAATCACATATCCCACAAGTTCTTGTTTATTCACAAAAACAAGTCTAGTAGGGCATATTTCTTAGTTGACTCATTGAGTATTTGTGACAAGAAATTATCTTCAACAACATTCAAGAATTTCCCAGACTTGGTCATCACAGCAGCATGTTATTCCTAGTTGATGTCTGGAAAGTTGAAATCTCCCATAAGGACAAGGGATACCGATCCAGAGATATCTCCTAATTGCCTATAGAAGAATTCATCCTGGATGGATGAATGGTAGTAAACACCGACAATAACATCTGCTTTGCTTTCCATCCCTCTAATCCTCACTCAGAGGCTTTCACCCGCATCCTCCCTAACTGTAAGGTCTGTATATTGCTCTTACACACAGTGCAACTCCTCCACCTCACCTACCCTGTCTATTGTGTAACAGTAACCAATTGTATCAAAGTGCTCTCTCTATGAAAAAATGAATCAACTGACTTTTTTTTTTCTTTTCACAGTGGGAAGATTTTTTTCATAAATCTAAAATTATTACTTCTCCACAGATGGGTTGTTATAGTAGTAAGATTTGTTTTATTTGTAAAGTAAAAGATGTTTTTTTAAAGGAGTAAGTTTTCTAGTCTGATTCTCCCCTCCACTTATCCTGGACCATCATAATTTTTACTCCTTGTTCCCAGAAAGCAAACAAAAGAACCTTACTAACTTCTTATTGGCTGTTTAGTAAAGTTATTTAGAGATATTTAGAAAAAATATGTAAAACAATTTGATTCTGAAAATAAATATGAGCTTAATTTCATGAGCAGGAAGGTCGTGATTCAGTCTTACAATAAATCTTTTTTAGAGTTTCCAGTACTCTATCAAAAGTGTCATAACAGCATGATACAAAATGCTGATCTGATACAAATGCACTTTGCTGGTTCAAATCCTTTTTGAAATTTATGATGGGTTATCATTATACTGTCAGAGTTTATGCAAGATCAAATATTGTTTGTTCACGACTTTTTAACTTTATACTAAATCAGGTATTGTCTGTCCTACAATTGACATAAAGAACAAATATTTTGTGTTGTATAAGCTCTGGCTATTTCAACAGGAACACAGTATGGATCAAAGATGTTTATGTAATAATAGTAAGGTGTTTATATAGGGTAGTAGTCTTAAACAAAAAGAGGGTAGATTTAGACTAGATATAAGGAAGAAATTTTTCACAATGAGGGTGGTGAAAAACTGGAACATGTTGCCCAGAGAGGTTGTAGATGTCCTGTCCCTGGAGACGTTTGAGATCAAGCTGGACAGGGCTTTGAGCGGCCTGATACCTGATCTAGTTGGAAATGCCTCTGCTCCTTGAAGGGGGGTTGGACTAGATGACCTTTAAAGGTCCCTTCCAATACAAACTATTCTATGATTCTATGGTATTATGTATGCTGTTTGATGTAGTGAGTCAACAGATGTAGGATTATTAATCATGAAACAAATTTGAGACAACTCTTGCTCTATGAGATATGTAAAACTATCTCCAACCTATTATGTTATGTTAGCATACGTTTCTGCAGAATTAAAGTTTAATATGCATCAATCAGTGTCAAGGGCAATATAATTTCACATAGCAATTAATCTGAGGTTGGTAAAGGTCTTATATAAAACTGTTGAACAAATGGAACAAGGAAATGTGTAACAGAGTCATGTACATTTCTTGATTCTTTCTTATTTCTTGGTGAACAAAAAATGTATGGTTAAGGAAGATGGGAAAAAGTCTTTAATGAAAAAAACCCAACAATTTTGTCCTAATAGTTCCTGTCACTAAAGTAGAGAGACTTTCCAAAGACACTTTTTCTAGTTTTGTAACTATGTGACTCAGTTTAAGAGTTTTAAATGTTAGGTTCATGATTAAAAAATAAGAAATAATTTGATTAAATTGAAATGGAACAGAGTGGTGGAGAAAAATTTATCTGTTTATAGCATCAAAATAACTTATTTGTTCGAGAGCATAACCATCAGAAACCCCACAGATTTTTCTACTTAGAAAATAGGACAAAGAATTTAATATTAGATCTGAAATTCTGCTTTGTTAGGATGGAAATAGCACATAATTTGTCAGGGAAAAAAACCAGATTGCAATGGAGAGTGAATGAACACATTGTCCTGGTTTTGGCTGAAACCAGGACACACATATAGCTCCCTAGATTGGTAAAACTAGAGAGCACTGATACACTGCAAGCTGTAAATATAAGCTAACATGCTGAGTGCTTGGTTAAAAAGTATTGAAAAATTCAAAAACAAAAAAAAAAAGGATATTTGTAGGAGGGGAAATAAATCAGTGGAATGTAAATATGTAAAATAAGATAGATGTTATTTGTTGGTTAACAGAAGTGGTTACCAGACTGAAATTAACAGAAAACAATAAATATCCAAAATTTCCTCCTGGCCATCTATATATCTTTTTAATTAAAGGCAATACTAGATGTACTACGTAATATGTTTTCTTGAAGCAAATAGCTTACCATGTCTTTGTGGACAACAGTTTGGAAACCTTTGATTTATATTTATGAACTTCTGGGAACTGAATAGGGAAATACGTTTTTTTGCTATATATATTACGCAAAGATCTCTTAGGATAGCAAAATTGGGATTTTATATAGCACTTGTTATGATGTTTCTTTTGCAGGAGAAAAAGTGGAATTTGGATTTGGGAGATAAAAATGGTTTTCTTTATTCTTGTCTAGGTGTGAATTCTCTCAGCTCCTTAATTCACAAGGGCTACAAATACATTTTTCTCTCAGAAGGCTCAGCTGAATTATATAGGGAGGTAGTTCCAGTAAGCAAGGTCTTGTCAGCATCCATATTGCAGCTCTTTAGGGACATCACAATGCACAATGCAAAATGATAAATAGGAAACTGGAAAGGAAGAACAGTTTTTAAAGCTGAATGTATCCTATCATTTTCCACGGTAAAAATTAATTTTCATGTCTCTTAAAAATCAGAGGATGCATTATATCTTTAAGTTACCAATATAGCAAGATGTGTCACTGATACTTACATTTGATTATATAGCGAGAATGTGAAGACATGCACACACACATAAAAGTAATATGTAACTTTTATTCTTTTTATATAGGAAATAGTATACTGTATTATTTATTTTTCAGGCATGAAAAAAAATCTATGAGATATATAGGTCAACCCACATGAACGACGTTTTTACATCATAACTATACCATGGTTCACTTTTGCATGGGACTGCTGCCAATTAGCTCTTTTGCATGTGCAATACAACCTTTGAAAATACTTAGGGGCTATTTTACTTGTGTTCACTGTCTGGAACTTTAATTATAATAAGCTCAAGTGCAGAATATTCAAAGAAGCTATACAAAGCTCCAAAATATAAACAAATTCTACTAATTCTTTTTATAGTAAAGAAAAATCTGACATCTCAGAATTTCTTGAGAGTTGAAGTGAATCTCCTCAATCGTATATTCTAGATGTGAGAGGTTGTGGGATCATACACCTTAAAAGCGTACCATGTTTCTAAATACAGAAAAGTCGTTTGTCACAGAGCTGTACATCAGTGACCTGAGGCAGCACAGAGTTATGTTTAGGGTAAATTGTGCCAGGGGGAGAAAAGGTGTCTAGCAGAGTCATAAGAACAGAAAAATCTGTCTGTGTCTTTTCTAGGTCCTAAATTAGCTAATGAAAAGTGAATAGGAATTTGATAAATATGTTTATCTGTAGCTCTGCTACTCCTGTGCATGAAATACAAAGAATGTTTATATAGCTTGTTGAATATCTATACATAAAAGTGAGATCATCAGGAGGAAGCCATTCTCCACCAGCTTTTTTATTCTTGTCCTGGGATTTGCCAGCCTGTGTGGAAAGAAGACTACTACCTTCACGAGTTGTCTGCCTTTTCCGTTCAGTGACAGTGAATAAGGGCTTGTTGAATGGGATCCAAAACATCCAGCAAGCTGAAAAAAGGTTGTTTATAAGTAGCTAGTGGGCTAAGTAATCGTTACAGGCAAGTTCTGTAATCTCACTGCTCTTCATTTCCTCTGTATTTGTCTGATGTTTGTGAGAATTTGCTTTTATTTACTTGAAATACACAATCTGCAATCCCTCTTCTCATGTAGACTTCACTGACAGTATTTTTTTCAAAGACTGGATGTTTATGCTGTGATAGACAGAGAGGTGTTCATGCTGCCATCCCTTTCTGAGAAATGGGAGACCCCAGGTGAAATGCCTGTTCAGGCTTGAAAGTCAGTATCTTGCTTTCTATGTTAATTTGGATGAGGGAATTGGGAATTACTTTCTTCTTTTTAAAACTCTGCCATTAAACACACATACATATATATACTCTATATAAAAACATGATTCACAGGGGCAAAGAGAAACTATATAAAAAAAAATACATTCTTCAGCAATAAGCTGATTTGAGTTCGCATTTATATTTAATAACTCAGCACTTAAAGATGTACCATGGAGATAAGGAGTTTCTTTTGAATATGAGGAAGCTAATAAATAATTCTGATGGTAAAAATATAAAGCAATGAAATATTTCTTGAGGAATTTAAGGAACCTTAATGAAAAAAAAATAAAGAAATGCAATACTTAGTAGTTTAAAAAGGTGAAAATTGTTCACGGAGATGCATTTTGAAAGTAAAGTGAGATTTATTTTTTTTTTATTGTTTCTTTCTCACTTCAGACAATAGTGATAATATGGAACTATTTTTCTCCAAATGCAAAAAAAACCTATCTTCTTTGTATCTGGGTTGTATCCAATTCACATAGCTACATCTCCAAGTGGATGCAAGGACAAATTTATACAAGATGGTCTTCTTCACAATGGATATGTGTTTATGATTAGTGTTCTAATAGAACAAATGGAAAATCTTCAATGATAAAACATTAATTAGAAGCTCTGTGTAAGAGCTATGCCAACACAGAAGCACAGAATGATAGGAATATGAATGCAATTTCTACAATAAAGTCTGTCTAAATTTAATGGTTAAACTTGAAACAGATAATTATGTTTCTAGAGACTCTTTCTAGTCTGCTCTGCTTCAGCGTGTATAAGATAGGGACCTCTATTTGAGAGATAGAAGAATCTGCCCAGCACAAGTTGAACATGGTGTTTTTATACCTGTGATAGTTGTTATTTAATCCAAATGAGAATGAGAATACATGATATCTGACAGATATTTTTGTTTGCATTTAGGAAAAAAACATCATAGATTCCTTAATATCTTTCATCTGACTTTCCAAAAATGGTGAGGAATAAACAGAGAACTTATTTTCCTAATTCTATTTCAATAATAATAAAGAAATTTAGTTTTCTTTCTTCTCTTATGATAAAATATATGTATTTGGACCCCGTTACACCAGTCTCATAGAAGTACTACACAATTAATGCAAATAGCTTTGAAATAGCTCCTGTAAAATACAAGCAAAGAAATTATGTACCAGAATGAGGATAACAAAAATATGTTTAAAAGTTAAGAATTTTTGAGAAAACTTATCCCTTATGTAAATGTTATATAGCATATTGATTAAGAATTGGGCGTGCTTTGAGAAGCCCCGGCTGCTAGGGGCAGAGGGCGTGCACCTAACTGAGAAGCGGAAGAGTGTGTTTGGACAAAGACTTGCCAGACTCGTCCTGAGGGCTTTAAACTAGTGTTGCTGGGGGAGGGGGAGCACAGTTCAGCCCACTGAGGTCAGCATGGTGCCAGTGCCAGCACCGAGGGTGCAGAAGCTCAGGAAGGATCACAGATAAGTGCAAATAAACCTAAACTGAGATCTAATAGCACCCCTGTCGCTCCAGCCAGCAAGTTGGCTTTGTCGGGGGCCCAGCTGAAGTGTCTCTATACCAATGCACGCAGCATGGGGAATAAACAGGAAGAGCTGGAGACGCGTGCACACGAGCAGGGCTACGACCTCATTGGCATCACGGAGACGTGGTGGGATGATGCATATGACTGGAGCGTCAACATGGAGGGGTATAGGCTTTTTAGAAAGGACAGGAAGGGGAGACGAGGAAGGGGTGTCACTCTCTACATCAGCAACCGGCTGGAGTGTGTGGAGCTCCGCCTGGGGATGGAGGAGGAGCTGACATAGAGCTTATGGGTAAAGATTAGAGGATGGGGAGGGACAGGGGACCTTACGGTGGGGGTCTGTTACAGGCCGCCTGGCCAGGAGGAAAGAGCAGACGAAGTGCTCTATAGGCAGATAGGAGCAGCCTCACGGTCACAGGCCCTGGTCCTCATGGGGGACTTCAACCACCCTGACATTTGTTGGAGAGACAACACGGCAGGGCACAGGCAGACCAGGAGGTTCCTGGAATGCGTGGATGACAACTTCCTCCTGCAGGCGATAGAGGAGCCGACAAGGAGGGGTGCCATGCAGATCTTGTGCTCACCAGCAGGAAGGGGCTGGTGGGGGATGTGAAACTAAAGAACAGCCTTGGCTGCAGCGACCATGACATGGTGGAGTTCAACATCCACGGGACAGCAAGGAAACTACATGGCAGGCTCTCTGCCCTAGACCAACTAGGAAAGTTGGTCTATATTCAAGGAGCACCTCCTCCAAGCTCAGCAGAGGTGCATCCTGATGAAGAACAAGTTGGGCAAAAAGGCCAGAAGGCCGGGCGTGGATGAGCAAGGAGCTCCTGGACCAACTGAAAGTAAAAAAGGAGGCCTATAGAGGGTGGAAACGGAGACAGGTAGCCTGGGAGGTCTACAGAGAGGCTGCGCGAGTGGCCAGGGATAAGGTAAGGAAGGCCAAAGCCCTGGCAGAACTGAATCTGGCCAGGGATATAAAATGCAACAGGAAGAGCTTTTATAGGTACGTAGGGGACAAAAGAAAGTCCAGGGAAAATGCAGGCCCCCTCCAGAAGGGAAGTGGTGTCCTGGTTACCCAGGACATGGAGAAGGCTGAGGTTCTCAATGACTTTTTTGCCTCAGTCTTCACCGACAAGAGTTCCTGTCCCACCACCCAAGCTGTAGAAGGTGCAAGCAGGGACTGCGAGGATGAAGAACCGCCCACTGAACTTGAAGAGCAGGTTCGGGATCATCTGAGGAACCTGAAGGTGCACAAGTCCATGGGACCTGATGAGATCCATCCGCGGGGTCCTGAGGGAACTGGCGGATGAAGTTGCCAAGCCACTGGCTATCGTATTTGAGAAGTTGTGGCGGTCTGGTGAGGTCCCCAATGACTGGAAGAGGGGGAACATAACCCCAGTTTTTAAAAAGGGGAATAAGGAAGACGTGGGTAACTACAGGCCGGTCAGCCTCACCTCTGTGCCTGGCAAGGTCATGGAGCAGATTCTCCTGGAAACCATGCTAAGGCACATGGAGAGCAAGGAGGTGGTTGGTGACAGCCAACATGGCTTCACCAAGGGCAGATCGTGCCTGACCAATATGGTGGCCTTCTATGATGGGCTTATGGCATCGGTGGACAAGGGACGAGCAACTGACATCATCTGCTTGGACTTGTGCAAAGCTTTTGACACTGTCCCGCACGACATCCTTCTCTCTAAACTAGAGAGACATGGGTTTGATGGACAGACCACTCGGTGGATAAGGAGTTGGCTGGATGGACACACTCAGAGAGTAGTGGTCAACGGCTCAGTGTCCATGTGGAGACTGGTCAAGAGTGGCGTCCCTTAGGGGTCCGTGCTGGGCCTGGCCCGGTTCAACATCTTTGTCGGCGACATGGACAGTGGGATAGAGTGCACCCTCAGGAGGTTCGCCGACGACACCAAGTTGTGTGGTGCCGTCGACACGCTGGAAGGGAGGGATGCCATCCAGAGGGACCTTGACAGGCTGGAGAGGTGGGCCCATGCCAACCTCATGAAGTTCAACCAGGCCAAGTGCAAGGTCCTGCACCTGGGTCATGGCAATCCCAGGCACAAATACAGTCTGGGTGGGGAATGGATTGAGAGCAGCCCTGAGGAGAAGGACTTGGAAGTGCTGGTGGACGAGAAGCTCAACATGAGCAGGCAATGCGCCCTTGCGGCCCAGAAGGCCAACCACATCCTGGGCTGCATCAAGAGGAGCGTGGCCAGCAGGTCGAGGGAGGTGATTCTCCCCCTCTACTCTGCCCTGGTGAGACCCCACCGGGAGTACTGTGTCCAGTTCTGGAGCCCCCAACATAAGAAGGACATGGACCAGTTGGAGAAGGTCCAGAGGAGGGCCACAAAGATGATAAAAGGGCTGGAGCACCTCTCTTATGAGGACAGGCTGAGAGAGTTGGGGCTGTTCATCCCGGGGAAGAGGAGGCTCCGGGGAGACCTGATAGCAGTCTTCCAGTACCTCAAGGGGGCCTACACGAAAGATGGGGAAAGACTGTTTAGTAGGGCCTGTTGCAATAGGACGAGGGGTAATGGTTTTAAAATAGAGCGGGGGTAGATTTAGATTGGAAATTAGGAAAAAATTTTTTACAATGTGAGTTATAGAACACTGGAACAGGTTGCCCAGAAGGGTGGTGGATGCCCCATCCCTGGAAACGTTCAAGGCCAGGCTGGATGAGGCTCTGAGCAACCTGATCTAGTTGGGGATGTCCCTGCTCCTTGCAGGGGGGTTGGACTAGATGACCTTTGAAGGTCCCTTCCAACTCTAACCATTCTATGATTCTATGATTCTAATTGCAACAATGTTTGTATAATTTGAAAACCACTTGGAAGGAATATTTTTGCAAGGATAATTTTCTTCATTGTCCATTTTTTATGCTAATATACACTATATGTACCACCAGTTCTAGTTTAGATGCGAAAGGTTTAAATCCCTCAGGCAGAGAAGGATCCTCAGTCCTCTCGTGTACTAGATGAATACACTAAGCACAAGACAAAACTATTTTTAGAGAAACCAGATAAATAAAGTTCAGGCTGACAAAAACTAAATGCCTTTTACCTTCCTAAATATGCTCTTTCTGCTATCAAGGAAGAGCTCCTGTATGTTTCTCATGAATATCAGTATCCTAATTAGTATCAACAATCTGCAAATGGAAAACATAAGTGAGAGTAAGTGAAAGCATTTTGGTAAAACATGAAAAAACACTATAATTTTTTTTTTTAATTTATTTTATTTTCCCCCACTTCTGAATATAGAAGGTACTCTAATTAGTTGCATTTAAGACATTAATAATAATTTAACATTTTTTTCTTTAACAACTACATTAATCCAAATACCTTTTTGGGTTTTTATACCTGAGTTTTGCTGAAAGGGTTTTAATCTCCCTGAATTAATAAAAATCAAAGCTAATTTAAAAAGCTTGACAGGATAAATGAGATTTGATTAAGAGATAAAGAAACCTTATATTAAATGGTTTTTCAGTTGATATTTGTGAGACCTATAAATTATGTGTCATTGCTTTGAAAGTCTATACAGAAATTCAAGTGAGAGGTCATTTTTTTTGTGGACAGAAGATAACCTTTAAGCTATTTGGAAATTAGATAAAGAGAAAAGAGAAAAAAAAAGGGGGGGGGGAAGAGAAAAAGCATACAGACGGAAAAATCTGAAGAGAGTTTAGGTTTATTTCACATAAAATTTAATGTGGTAAACGCTCACAAATTTTCCTCTTTTTTTTTTACATATGAGAAATCCTTACTTTCAAGTCTGCTTTTTTTTTTTTAATTTTTCACGTCTTTATTAAATTTAAGATCTGGAGGTACACCAACTCAAAATAGGATTTTTTAGATGTTGGAAGTCAGATATCAAAGCCTTTGATTGCTGTCGTGTCATGTATGAGGGTGGTATTTCTCTATTCGCTTCCTAATCTGTTGTGAAAACTAGTTATGTTAGTGGCAAAAGCCTACTAGTTTGGGTCCACCAGTGAAGTAAGAGGGCGAATGTTTAATTTTCAGCTTTCTTGTGGCTGTTTCCTTAGAATGAATATGAAGATTGACTTTGCCAATGAAAAATGTGATTTGTATAAGCACATATCAAGAGGTAAATGATAAATATATTTGTGGAGCAGGGATATAATTAAAGAGTCTACTAGTTACCTAAACTATAAATAAATTTTGGAAAAAATATCTCAGTTCATTAATATTAGAGCAATGGCACCAATGGATTGTAGATTTTCTAATGTAATACCTCCACACTTAAAAAAGATATAATTCAGCAAACTTTTGACAAATACCCAGTGTTAAATGATAAATCTAATTTTTATCTAAAATTTTAGTTTTCATAAATACAGACAAAATTAAGTTCTACTTATTAATCAACATTTGCCTTACTTCTCTTTACTCTTAATATTGTATCCATATACTCTTGACTGTATCATAATTAGTTCCAAATTTGATAAATAAAAATATTGCTCTTCATCCACATTGACATACTTAATATGAAGTGGTAAAATCCTTGGTCTCTGATGGATTGAAAATCAGCCCCACATTCCTACTATTTGTGTTCAAGTAAATTCTTTATTTTGAAGGCTTTTTTTTTGTTGCTCATTTTTACTTCTGTTGGTATTTCTGTAATCAGGAACTACAGAATTTAGTTTAAGAGTTACTAGTGATACTTTAGGAAAATAAAACAACTTTTGACTGGACTTTATGGTCAAAATCCATACTTGACTTCGTAACCCAAGTCATATTATGATTGGAGGACAGACCCTTCCCGTGTAAAAATTCACAGTCCTGCAATTATATTGATTTAAAGGAGACACCCTCATGAGAAGTCAGCTGAGGAACTAGTATCATCACAGTACTCAAAGCAACTCTTGAATGGCCAAGAATAAGTTTGCTTACAGAGTCTCTGACTATCGGATTTTTTTCTCTATTCTATGTGGAAGTGTTTACATACCTGGACACAAATAGTCATGCTGTACACTATGAAAAGAGCATGTTACCTTTGAAAACATCCTTCATCTGTTTTAAATGAACTTAGATCTGTTTGGCATCCATTTCCTGTATACACTTCAGAGTAAAAAGAACACCCAACATATTACATTCAGACTCTGATACAAACGCAAACTACTAGTAAGCAAACTTTCACATAGCACAGTTACTTTTCCTTTCAACATCTAGTTGAGAGAGAGTCCTTCTGGAAATCCTTAATCATTACAAGTCTCTTCCTTAATATTGGATCTGTTTTATAGTCTTGACTTGCCTTTGTACCTGTTCACACATTATTTCTCTATCTTGTTATTGGTATTACATTGTCTTTGTTGATTTAATGATGTGTGTACCTATTTGACTCAAAAACTTTGTGAAACAATTATCCTAATTTTACTCTAGCTTAGTTAAGAACAGGTATTGTGTTCTTCCCATGAGAAATATAGGTAAAAAGAATACCTTACAATATTTTACCATCCTTTGTTCTGTTTGTGGTTCAGTATTTATATTTTAAGTTTGCACTTATTTAAGAAATAACCGAAGTTTGAAAGATTTTCCCCTGCCCCAGATGTGGTTAAGAAACTTAAGGAAAGCTGCCAAAGATAATTTTTCTCCTCCCACCAAATCGCTGCACTGAAGACATCAAAAAATGAAAGATTGTATGGACAAGAAACTAATCATAATTGTTTCTTGACATGTAAATGGCACAACATCACTATCATGTTCAGTTACGAGACCTTCAGTGCAGCTTCTGGAGAGTGCGCCAATTGCCACTTTCCACTGTAAACTGTCTTGCTTCAATCTAGCAAGAAAGTAAAAGTATGTATTGTAAGTCCACAGTATTTCAACCTCCATGAGAAAATTTGCAGCTCTTAATAGGGTTCATGACCTCTATACCTCAGCCTTCTTCAGTACAACACGTGGTATGTTTACACATGCAGCCTGTGTACCACCGGCACAGTCTATTTGCTGTGTGTTAGGGTTGGTTTTGTAGAATCATTTACAGAAAACTAAACTGAACATTACAGACAGAACTAATTTTCTGTAAAGTATAAATCTCAATTCTTAAAACACAGATAAAGTAGAACCTACTGCAGAATTACGTATGATTTCAGCCTACTGCCAAATCTGACTGCATTGTGGTAATAAAAGGAGCATATTACAAACAGGTCACAGTGATATGCCAATCAACTGAAAGGTCCTATGTCTTTGGAGGTTCCCATTTCTCCCCAAATTGTAAGGTTGAAAGCACAATGTGCTGCTCCATTTCTGCCAGTTTTATCCTGCACAGTGGTTCTTCAGGCACAGCCAGTTACATGAAGTCATTGAAAGAAAATGCTTTTCTAGAATGACTTACAAGATAACTTCAATTTTAGTAGTGATTTTTTTTCAAAGACTTTGTATTTTTCAAATCTTTAAGAGATAATGCACTAGCTGGTAAAGACACTGCTGAAATGCTTCACACTGTGACTTGTTCCATTTACGAGTAGCTTCCTTCCTGCTATCCCTAGGATATTCAGGCAATCTCTCCTTGTCTTTGTGAAGTCCTATAGGATCACTACAAACAAATTTTAAGACTTCGCAATTTTCACCTTCTTGTGTGGATAGTTTCACTGAGACATACCTAAGGTCCACCTAGGGCAGAATGCTTTCAGTGCCAGCACAAACAAGTGATGCCTAGGCAACGTGCAGGAGAAAGGGCTGATATACAGTTAGGGATCCATCAGTGTAATCTATACATCTCAGAATCCAATTTGTACTGATTTTATAGGTAGAGGCAGCATGATTGTGCTTATTGAGCACTGATAGATTTCTGTTTCATGAATCTTGCTTGTCTGATAGTATGTTTGCTCTCAGATAACATGACAACTTTTGGCATAGTCCCTGTAAACTGCAAGTCTTTTGATAGATGTTCAAAACTGCAAGAAGAGTGGGGCTTTTGGATTAGGCAGTGAAATGCCGACTTTTCAGCTGATGCTTTTCTATGGTGTGTAGAAAACTCTGTTTTGGAGATACTGTCGTGCAAATGAGGCTGGGTGAACCTGGTCTTGAAACAGCTAGGGTAGAAACTCTTTCCTTGTCCAAATTCTCTAGAAAATCTCCACATCAAGTCATTAAAAATTGTTCAGCTGATATTCAGTAGACAGCTAGGCCCTTTGGAATGACTTGATCTCAGGTGTCATAAGGCAGCAGGGGATTACAGACGTTTGTAATGTGCCATAAACATGCATGGTATGCTGCCAGGTAGAAGACTAAGAGGTAGATATTTTCATTGCCTTTTTCCATACTTTTTGTCATCAATATGACTGGTAAACAAAGTCCTTCCAGGCTTATAGATAGTACATAAAAGTACTGCAAATAATAAAGGAATTTTTGTCTCTAGTCCATAATTTGATTTTCAGGATAATATTTTAAACATTTTACAGTATTTTTAAACTTCTATAATCACTGTAATTATGCCTTTTATACAGTTGTGTTTATTCTGTTTACTGTGTAGGTGTAGAAAAAAAATCAGGATAAGTAAAAAAATTGTAGTAGATAAACTCAGGAAATGGTGAGGTACTCAAACCTACATTTTTTTAAGCTGCATAAATTGAGTCATATATCTAATAATAGACCATCATGCTGAAAATCTCATATAAATGGTTATTCTGAGGCAGAGAGATTTTGTGAAGAGGATTGAGACTATTTAAAAAAAGGTGAAGGACATATTCATGGGCACAATAAGAAGGTAGTTTAAACCATTAAAACTATTTAAAGAAAGGCTAAACAGAGGAATATGTTGGGTTTTTTTTCTCAGTTGTTCTGATCTATACTGATTTTCACATCTAAAATAAAAATCAATAATGTGACTTCATGCCTTGGACTTTTCTTGCTGAAATGTTATAATGCTCCAGACCTCACTTTCAGCCCTCAGCAGCCTGGTAACAAAATGCTGAACAAAGAACAAAATTCATGGAATGTAAAATCTAAGCAGTAAATATTTGCCACATATGAGGATGCATTCTTTATTCCAACTATACTTTTGCTTCAAGTTCAGTAAAACATGAACGGAAAGGATTTGAAATGTTTTATCAACTATGCACTTTCTAGAATGATTTCAATACTTCAAGTTAGGCTGAAATTGGATGAAAATGTCTTTAAACAGCAGAGGATCTATGCTTTAAAGAGCTACTGACAGGATTAGAGGAGCCCATTTGACCGTAAGAAAAATGCCTCAGAACTGTACATTTGAACCAAACAGAGACTGGGTTCTGTTAAGATTTGCATTTAGGAAAGTTAAAGATTCTCCAAAGCAGAAAGGCAAACTATCTAGCATTCTTCTTCAGACAATATATGTTGTTCAGTATCCAGAGTGAAACAAGAAACTAGGAACAAATGAATGAAATATTGCAGGTATTTCTTCCTCTCACAGTTTTCTGAATGACTAAATCTGGACCTGTGTTTTATGGAAAGATATGTTATTTTCCAAACTCACCTTTCTTGAGACAAACTCCTGTATGTATGAACGCAAAATTCTATAGCTCACATTTGTGTAATGTATATAAAGAACTTAATGGATCTTTGAATTTATAAAATCTATATAGAAATTGCTTCGCCATTGGACTACAAGAAAAAAAGTGTGAAATATATTTTGAGAGTACTGATAGATTATTAAAAAAGACTGCAGATAAGATTACCTTTTATTCACAAACTTTATTTTTGAGGATTATTTTTTAACCCATGTAGTTATGATAGACAAAATTTATAATATCGAATAAGATATAAAATTTGCCTAAGAAATCTCAACTCTATGAGGAGAAATTTCGGGATCTATTCTGTTTTTGTCACAGGTCTGTAGCCACTTTTGCCCAAAGCCATTATAATATTAAAATATTTAGATAACTTCTCATTACTTTGTAACTGAGAGGTGAATTGTCTACTGACTTTTCAAGGCAGTAATGAAATTTAATTATGAATATATGGAAAAGTATTAAAGTATATAGAAGTGTACTAAAATAAAATGTTTTGAACTTTGACACTATGTCCTTGTTTGTAGTTATCAAGGCTAATATTAACTTTAGGAAACATGGTTCTATCATCACAATACCCACAGTAAAATGAAAATTATTTTTTCCTTTTTGGTGATTGCCTAGATCATTTATCACATGATACAACAGAACAGACTATCTATAATTCATTACTTGGTCTTGAAGTCTGTATAATAAAAGTTGTACACTATTTTTCTGTATCTTTCAAAAAAACACCTGCAATCAGAGAACACTTTTGAATATTTGGAAAAGCTGAGGTATTGTCATGATAATATTTTTGCCTTGACACACTTAAGTTGAAAAGAAGTTTAAAATGTTCTGGTGTTGTCCTTTACACCAGTCATCTCTTATTAGCATTTGTAAGTTTATCAGAAAGGAAGAATAAGAGATATTTTCAGTGACTTTTACTCATATATTTCTTAAACTGTACTAAAAGTTTGATCTTCTACCTAGACAGTGCTAGCTTTATTACTCAATGTATTTCGTTTCATGAAAAATAATTGGAAGCAATTTATTATCTAGTATTTGATCAAAAATGTAGCTCTTCTATGAAAATACATTCGGTAAAGCAAAAGCATTTCAGAAAGAATTCATGTGCATTACATTTTAATTATCATACCCAACAACAAAATTTTAGCAAACAAAATTTGTCTGAACATTAATTATCTGCTTTAGTTGTAAACAAATGATAACCCTTCAGAAAATCTTATTATTTATTAAAAGAAAAAAATCTGACAAAACACAAGACAAAAACTGTGAAATAAATTATTTGGTAATTTTTTTTTTGCCTGCATCAGGAATTCTGTCTTAGAAAATGATACAATGTTCTATCTTCAGATGATACGTTTCTCCATTTAAAAAAGCTCAAGGAATTATTCTGTATCTTAGGTGCAGTAACAGAAATAATAATTTTCTTACTTGAACAGGAAATTTGCCTGCTAGATATTGATTCTTTAGAGCTTGATCTTCAAACTGATGTTTATTTTACCTATACATATAAATAGTCATTATTTTATTGAAAGTTATATTGAAAACTATTTTAAAATAATTTTCTTATAAATATTCCCCCTCGATTTAGCCAATACTGGCTTATTCGGATTTATACTCTTCAGTTGCTAGTGATAGCATAGCCATTGGTTATGGAAAAGTTACATAGTCATTTAGTCAAAGATCACACTTTGTGTCAGATGTATTAACGGTGGGCAAGTGGATGCAGCTCTTTTTTCTTCCATCCAGCCACTGAATTTGTACTTGATTTGCTTTCCCAAATGTCTAGGCACGACCTTCTTTAGCCATTCAAGGGCTGTGGTTTTGTTCTGCTTTACAAAACAAAATGAAACAAAAGGGTCACCACCATGAAATGCACCTCTGTAAACCAGAGTTAATGTCCCTTTTCACGTGCTCTCCACCGGTACCTTGCGTTACTGTCACATCTAAGTGCATGCCACAGAGCACAGAAGCAACATTTTGAATACTTTGTAGAGGAGTAGATTATCTGCTGCCCTGAAGGGTAGCTGAGGAATTAGACTTTGTTCATTTCTCTTATATGGTTATCAGTACCTGTGTCATTTCAAACTAGACTGCCCTTGTGCCTGGTCATGCTGGGACTTGCAGTTGTTCTTACATGCCATGGTATTTGGAGCTTCACTGTCTTCTATTCACTTACACGTGCAACCGGTGCTTTGGCTTGATGTACCAAAAGTGATTCCTAACTTTCTACTAATGTACCTTTCCAACGATACTTGGGGAACTTTGAAAAGTATCTGCCACTCCCTTGATCATACTTCACAGTCTGAAAAAATTGGCAGTGGATGTCAGAGTATTTTACCTGAAGCATATTTGGCTCTGGGATTCGGTATGCTTAGAGAACATGAAGCTATGTAAACAGAAATTATGTAAGGCTTAATTGATTTTTGGTTAGTATTTTGATTTGTGGTTGTTTTTTTTTTTTAATTTTTCTCTATGATCTGGAGACTACTACTTACAACGTTGTGGGGAAAGACAATTCTTCAGTTCTCTTTCTTCTGTGAACCTTTGAAGCAGAACAGAAGTGAAGCTAGCGGTATGAGTGTATGGGCAGATCGAATGGCATTTGCAATTGTGATTCCAGAGTAATAATAAAGAGCCTTTATCCTCCAGTAGAATTAAAAGAAGCAACAAAAACACTTGAAGAACTGTGTGTTCTTGCTTTGCTTGGCAGTTAGTGTTCTGAATCAAAGGATGAAGAAAGAGATAGGTATCCTGATTTATTTACGTACGAAGTATAAAGAAAAAACTTAATCTGAGAAAAAGTAAGTAGAGCCTTTTTTTATCAGGTTCCTTATGTTCCTTATGTCTGAAAGCCACTTATGGGAGTTTCAGTTTGTCTTCATTCAGCTATACAAGCATTTTCTGAGATCAAGTTGCAAAAAGCTTCAAAGAAAGATTAATATTTTAAGGAAGTGATTCGACAAAAAGTTGTTTGTTAGGAAGTTGCTATTTCCAACTTCTAGTGAAATCCACTTCAAGAATATCTTCCTTAAACAGATCAGTCTGGAAAGGGAACTCTTGTTTACACCCTGAGGAAAGTACAAAAAGTACCAAAACCACAACTGTCATGCCTATCAATTTTCAAATTTTTGAAAAATTACATAAATATTGGAGGAAGTTCACTACAGTTAAGATGAAGTACTGTGATTGTCACTAATGGTGTCTTCTGGAACTAAAGAAATATTCTATTTTTTTTTATAAATTGTAAGATTTTGAGGTATTTCCAGATGCATTAACTATGCTGAAATCTAGTACCATTGACAATGGCCAAACAGTAATAGTCACATAGAAGTAGAGAAACATTATGGTAAAATAATATTTTAGTCAGTCTGCAGGAGAGATATTTTTTTCTGAGTGCTCCGGGTTGTATTATATCCATGATAACATTATTTCTTTAATTAATTCTAAGTAAAATGCGAAATGGAACTTTATTTCCTTTTGAAAACAAGGACTTGTGAT
Organism: Chlamydotis macqueenii; assembly: GCF_036417535.1. NCBI lineage: Eukaryota > Metazoa > Chordata > Aves > Otidiformes > Otididae > Chlamydotis > Chlamydotis macqueenii. Next base: position 139,412,587 of record NC_141556.1, read on the forward strand.
GAACTTCCTTTCTTTTAAAGGAGTTGTGATTAATTACTTTGCATTCAGGACTGTGTATGCTCTTCTTTTTAGACGAATATCCAAAACTTATTTAAATTAACAGTGTCCTAAAGTGTATTCACCAACTTGCAAATCTCACTGAAGCCGTAAGACAAACAACATTTTACAACTGGAAGTCCAACAAAGAATGTCTTAAAATCTCTCTCTCACACGTAGAAAACCATCAGCTTTTCTTTACCTTTAATAGTTTCTGCAGACAGTAAGAAAAAAAAAGTTTTCAGAAGAGGAGTATTTTGAAAAGCATAAAGCAGTGCAATCACAAGACTAGAGTAGGCTTCAAAAGGTCCGTTGATTCCCTGTCCTTCCCCAAAGCAAGATTAACTATACTTTCATCATTCTTGATAAACATTTGTCTAGATCATGGCTACAGATACCCAGCGATGACGGTCAGGTAACTTACCTTAGTAAAGACCCAGGCAATTTAGTATTATGAATAGACTGAATAGCCTATGAATAGTCCAAAATATGTATTGTGGCAATCAAAAGCAGTGTAGTATTTTTCTTGCAGAAAAGTGTGGTTGTTATTTATTGCATGACTGAATTTTTGTATCTAAGATTTGCATGTCAATACACTGTTCTTTGCACGCCTACCTTTCCGTCTCCTGTCCATGTTCTTCGTTTCATGTCTGGAGTCCCTCCATCTGCTTGTCCACATCATAGTATGTGAACAGATGGGGTTTCAGGATCTAATACTGAGCTAACACCCTCTGATTTCTAGAAGTCAGCTCTATAGTGAGCTGAATCATTTCATTGATTCAGCTGAATATTAATAATCTTATTTTAACTTTTTAGTGTTTATTTTCAGTTGGAATAGTAATGACATTTCTGTTATTGGTGCAAGAAATTGTCAAATAAAACACCAGACTGAATACTGCTTACATCCCTCTTGGAAATTAGTTCTTTAACAAAAAGGAAAAATAAAATCTGTCAGTTCCAGTGAAAGTCCCATGCTATATAGTTTTTTAATTAAGAAAAAAAGGATAACTTATCTGAAATTTATAACTTTCCATTAGAAATATAAGAAATACTCACAGTTTGTTATTTAAGAGTATTAAATACTGTCCCTGTAAGTACCAGAAGAATAAATCATATTAACATATACTGAAAAATGAATAGTAAAGTAGGAAATATTCTGGAAGTGTTGAAATGCAGGTGACTACAAAAATCTGTAGGTGAAGCTCTAAATCTTTTCCTATTTTCTCATTTAAATTGTTTGAACCCTGTGTTTTGTTATTTTATTTTTAGTTTACTTTTTCTTTGAATTTTCTGCTTCATCACAGCTAGACAGAATATTGTCAGATAACCTTGCTCGAACAGTATAGCCTCTTGAAAGCTCAAAAGACAACCATCAGGCAGAAGGTGTCTCAGTGTTGCAAAGTGATTCCTTAGTTCAGTTCTATTTTATTACTTTTTGTTTGTTTTTTTTCTGTTCTATAACTTTAGGAGCATGAGTGTTGGGATTTTTTTGAGGATCTGGGAAATATTCTGTAAGTACTAGAGTGTTGGCTATGATGTGAAGCTCTGAAGCAGTTTCATTAATAGCAACAATACCAGTCTCACTTTGCTGTCTGGTGAAATGATGGAAAACATTATTCTAGGAGTTATTGAAAAACACTAGAAAGACAATGCGGTCATTGGTCAAAGTCAACATGGTTTTACAAAGGGAAAGTCATGCCTTACTAACCTAATATTATTTTATTACAAAGTTATCTACCTAGTGTAAGGAGAGAAGGCAGCAGATGTGGGGTTTTTCTTTTATTTTAGCAAAGCTTTTGATACTGTTTGTCATAGCGTCTTTCTGAACAAAATGTCCAGCATATAGATAGACATGTACACATGGCTGAAGAGTCAAGTTCAAAGAGTTGTAGTAAATGGTGTAACATTGGCTGGTGGTCAATCACTAGCAGTGTTCCCCAGGTCTCAATTTTAGAAATAGTTCTCTTCAATGTTTTTATTAATAAGCTGGACATAGGAGTTGAATGCACACTAAGTAATTTTGCCTATGATAGTAAATTAGGGACAGCTGTTGATTCCCTCGAGAGCAAAGAGGCCTTAGAGAGAGATCTTAATAGATGATAGCTCTAGGCAATCACCAACCATATGAAATTTAACAAGGACAAATGCCAGATTCTTCACGTAGGAGGCTGTAATCCTGAATGTATGTATAGATTGGAGCACAAGAGGCTGGAGTGCAGCTCTGCAGAAAGGGCTCTGGGGATTCAGGTTTATGGTAAGCTCAATATAAGTCAACAATGTGCTCGAGCGGCCAAAATGACCAATCATATCCTGGGGTGCACTGAGCACAGTATAGTTAATTGGTTGAAATAAGTGATTATTCTGCTGTACTCAGCACTGGTGCAGACTCACTTTGAGTACTGTCTGCAGTTTTGGCCTCCACAATATTAGAAGGATACGAAAATGTTAGAATGTGTCCAAAGGAGAATAACAAAGATGGTGAAAGGATTAGAGGGCAGGACTTAAGAGGAGCAGCTGAGGATACTAGGTTTGTTCAGTTTACAGAAGGTGAACCCTCATTCCTGTCTACAACTTCTTCCTGAGGGGGAGCAGAGGGGAAGGTGCTGATGACTTCTCTCTGATGTCCTGTGACAGGACACTAGGCAATGGCTTAAAGCTGCCTCAGGGGAAGTTCAGATTGGATATTAGGAAAATGTTTTTTTCACTGAGAGAGTGGGCAAGCACTGGAACAAACACCCCAGTGTAGTGGTCATGGCCCCAACCCTGTGGATGTTCAAGATCAGTTTGGGCAACGCTATTAGATATATGGTTGAACTTTGAGGTTACCTTGTGTGGAGTCAGGAGTTGGACTCGATGATTCTTGTGGGTCCCTTCCAACTCAGGATATTCCATGATTCTATGAAAAAAAACTTTCAAAAGGATGTAATTAAAGCTACTAGAACTCATTTTGGAAATGCATGCTCTTCAGTTTCTGTAGTTCAAAGAATGATTTCCCTGTGTTTCATTTGTATCAAAACTTTTGTGATAAGAACTACAGTGCCCTGCTAGGTCAAATTAGCAGTCCACCTAGGCAAATAGGCAGTCTGCTATTCAGGAACACAATTTTTTTCTAGCCATTTCTTTTCAACTACCCTGGACTTACTATTAACATGGACCTGTTGGAGCAAGTCCAGAGGAGGGCTACAAAGATGACCAGAGGACTGGAGCACTTCTATGAGGACAGGCTGAGAGAGTTGGTGCTGCTCACCCTAGGGAAGAGAAGGCTCCAGGGAGACCTTATAGAGGTCTTCCAGTACCTAAAGGGGGCTTATAAGAAAGATGAGGAGAAACTCTTCAGCAGGGCCTGTTGTGATAGGACAAGGGGTAATGGTTTTAAAAAAGAGGGAGGCAGATTTAGATTAGATATTAGAAAAAAAAAAATTTACAATGAGGGTGGTGGAACACTGGAACCGAGTGCATCTACCACCCAGCGAGGTGGTAGATACTGATCCCTGAAAACATCCAAGGCCATGTTGCATGGGGCTCTGAGCAACCTGATCTGGTTGAAGATGTTCCTGCTTCTTGCAGTGGTATTTGACTAGATGACTTTTAAAGGTCCCTTCCAATCCAAACTATTATATAATTCCATGATTCTAGATAGAATAAAAAAATACGTTCATCCATTCTCCCTTTGCTGTCTATTTATAATCTTCTATTCAAAAATTTAAACCCTTTTGAACCTTCTCCTTTTGCTTGATCTAGCACAAAGCCCTCATATAAATGTAAATGATGCTTTAATGTTGCACACAAGAGATTTTTGTAATTTTTCAGTGACAATACTGGAATGCCACAGTAGAATTTGATCACAAATGAACACAGATTAGACATTACCACTGCAGGTTGTCAGTAAGCTTTTCCTTTTACTGATGTCTGATTAGCACTTAAATTGTTTCACACCATTAGTTGCCTAGGATGTAGTGATCATTAGTGAGTCTGAAAATGAACAAGATAAAAGGAAGCTTTGTTTTCAATTCAGGGGAAGGTTTACTTTTTTCATGCAGGGTCATTTACCACCAAAGAGGTGTGTGGTGTTGATTAAAGTTTAGTTTTATGCATTGTTATATTCAGTTATGAATATTAATAGCAATTTCAAGTTAGGCAGGGTATTCTTCACTTTCTCCTCCAAACATTGTGCATTTAGTGGTGTTGTGCATCTGCATATGTTGGATGTAGTTTGATTTAGTGATATTATTCACATTCATTTCCACCATCAGCTGCATTTCAGTACTGTGCTCTTAATATGCCTATGCAGAACATATATCAACATAAACCTGCACAAAATGCATGGCACAGTTTCACACTGACTTGTTTTACTGGTACTACTGCCTCTGAGCTAAGGTGTGGTGTACCCTCTCTGGAACCGAATGATTGCCAGGTTGGATACTACTGATGTGAGGGCCATACTTAACTGTAATTTATATATTTAGGTCTTCACTGTCAGTATGAAACTATAATGATCCTGTAAAATGATAATTAATATGCAATTTTTAATGCAAAAACAATACAGTAGTTAAATTACTGTAAGGATGTTGTGATAAAAACACAAATAAGGGTATCTTGTCCTGAGTCTTGAGTTGGTGAGTTAGTCCATTAGCTTCTATTGCCTCCTTACACTGATATGGTCTCTGTGACTAGTGTGGATTGCCTTTAACAGTTTTTATTTATTTTATTCTGAAAGTAACAACAAATAAAAAAAGAAAAATACGTGAGTATTTGTTTCTTACAAGGCATCCAAAAAGAAAGGGAAGCGATGGAATTTTCCTGAATCTCTACTAGAAATCTTGCTGTTGTTGCTGCATGTTTCTAAAGAGAAAATCCAGATCTTGGGTTTTCATATATTCCTAGATGAAATATATTGACTATTGTATTTGCAGTTAATTGATGGTATACTGGTGAGGTGGAGAAGAGGTAGGGAGAATTTGTGATTTTTGTCACAGCAGTTTGATCCAAGGGCTACGAAAGACTATAACCAGAAAATTAGACAGACATTGAAAACTTGCTTTAAGTAACAGTTTATTTGTGTTAACATTTTTTAAAAATAAATTTAGAAAGTAATTGCAAGAAATTGAAGAATCTGATAACAAGCAAAGTCTACTGCAAAATGCTTAGCTCATGCTATTTTTGTTCAGTGACTCTAGTATTGTGCTACGTTAAATAAAAAAAAATATACCTTGTAGTTTGTGATACTGCTGGCACTTTGAGAAGCAAATAATGGCACACAGGGACAGTTCACATGCAACAAAATATTAATTGTCTTTTCTTTGTCACTTGAACAAAGGTTACCTGAGGTTCTGACTTTCTGATGATATTTTTTGAGCTGTAACATAAATCTTCCACATTCTTCCTCTTCTCCATCATCACCATACAAAAAAGACATACTTTTCAACTTCACCTGAGATAATCTTTTTGGTAGTCCTTATTGCATGAACCTTGTAAGCATAGGAGACCTCTTTTATTGTTTCAGTGTACAATAGAACATAAAATATGTTAATAAATCATGGAAGCATGTAATTTTGCTGTATGCTTGATATGTGCCTTGCTGAGAGGTAAACTCTTAATAGCTCTTGAGATTGTACAGCAGCAACTAAATCTAGGAGACTTTACTAAAGAACCTTTAATATCTTTAAAGAAAGGAAACATGAGAGTTTGCTGGAACTGCACAGGTGAGTATAAGGATGTAGATAGCTGATATTTGAATAGAATTTGGTTCTGGGATTGTTCTAACAGAGTTCAATGTATAGAAAAAAAAACCACCTGAGACCTTACTGAGCATTTCCAGAAGAAGTTACTGCAGGTCTCAGTGGAAGTACTGTGATATTAGAGTAACGATGTCAAATCAGAATGACAGTGATAATTAAAAATAACCACTCCATTATTGAAATAGAGCTTAAAAGAAGCATCTTCCAACAAATAAATGTAACACACATATATAAGTTACTTTCCAACATAAAAAGGATATGTAATTTTGTCATCATGCATTCACGTTTTCTTATCTGAGGTGATCATAAAACTATCTCAGTGCCATTAAAGTTGCCTGTTGGTACCTCTAATTTCAAAGCTTTTAGAGCAGAATATGATTGTGAACACACTTATCTCCACAGGCATAAAATATCCGCAATAGAAAAGATGTCCATGTATAAGCTAGAGTCTTAAGATTGTCTTATGAACTGCAGCATTGCTACTAGGTTTCATATTCATAAAAACATAGTGCTATAATTAATTTTCTAGTCGCATAAAGATTTTATTTGATTTAAGAAGTTGCAAGTTGTCTGTGCTAAAGGTTAGACACCTCTATTTAAAGACAATTTTCACTTTCTACTATAGCTTTGATCAGTATCATTATAAGAAAGAATTAGGAGCAAAGATGCTACTGTAAAATGCATGTTTAATTGTGACATATGCCATAGCATCTCTTTTGCAATTCCCTTTTAATTGCTGAACAAAGTGCAATAATTAAGTCTTGAACTTGAAGCCTTTAACTTAGACTGTACTGTTTGATAAAAGAAAGAAGTTACAGCACTATAGTGAGTGCGAGAGATAATTTTGACGAAGCACTGAATTTTCCCCGTTTTTCTTTCTGGTGAAGACATGGAGAATTAATTTCATTTAACACTGAATCCATCTCAAAGTAACCCTGATTTCTGCAGGCTAACCAAATAATGGAGGAAAAAGGGAATACAGATAGTAAAACATTTTGAAAGTCAGAAGTACAGGACAGGTCTCAATTCCTTCAACCCAACCTTAGTCACTAAACTCAGGACCTGCATGTGGTACTCTTGCTCTGTAAGGAAAGAGTTAGGGTCATTCAGAGGTGGCTGAGATTGCCTGAGATCTGCATCATGTAGAAGCCTGCCTCTCTTTAATCCACACTGGAGGGGTACTAATTTTTCAACTAGAACATTTCAGTCTATTGTGATTTGGCTCAGAGCTGTGCTGATCCGAACACAAGTAATTGCTGAATGATTCAAACCCTCTGGCTCTTCTCTGCACTTTTGGATAATCTTTCCTACCACTTTCCACCTGCTGGCACAGGCAGTGGTTTGACTCTAAAGTGATTTAAAGCACCTAACATTCAAGAAACTATTGATTCTTTATTATAATGTTAGCTTTTGATGTGGTATGTCTTTAAATGGCTTCAGTGCATGGTCAGATTAGCATCAATGGCCTCTATGTCACTATTCAGTTGGTCAACAAGCACCATTTTTTCATAAAATCTTTTCCTTAGCTAAGAAGCAAAGAGGATGGTACAGGAACAAAATCTTAGTTTATACAAGGAGAATTTGAGGTTTGAAACATTTGCATTTGAATCTGCAGAAGCTAAGATAAATTAATATTGCATATCAAAGAATTACTGAGGTATGGGAAAATATAACACTTTAATAACTATGGTTTAGTGTCTCAGGTTAAAACTGACAGACATCATTCTTTGATTATTCTTGATTCACATTTGTTCAAAATGTCTTTTGCACCTATAAAGATGAGAAGGTGGCTTCTTACATTTAGATGAAGCTACAACTGCAAACTCCAAATTGTCTTATTCACAAAGAAGTGCCAATCAGTAGACTGACACAGGCAAATTACTGTGCCACATAATTCAAGCAAGAGTTTCACATAGGTCATGCAATTTGCTACATATTCTGTCACTTTACTAAGTGAACTGGCAATATATATTAATTTTTTTTTTTTTTTTTATGTCTACCATGGCCTTAAATACCAAAGTCAAGAGTTACACATCTGCAACAAACTTTACCATAAACCCCCTGTTCTTACAGAAAAAAAAATTAAGAACTGCAAGAGTGGAGCACATATAGAAAACTGCCAATATGATACGCTGTCTTGATGTCTCCATCTCATATTTCCTCCGTGATTCCACTCTCAAGAACAACTTCCAAACAATTTTAAATTAAAAGGAACACAATTCAAACTTTCAATTACATTTAAAATTAAACACACTCTTTGCTATATTCAGGTAAGTTAGGGTAGAATATTTTAAAAGTACAGAGGCTTTTGACAGAAGATACCATAGAAGAACCAGAGATGCTTTTCTGAGTTTATGAAAAGCTTAAAAATATTCCCTGTGTCACAAGAATCTCTTTTTTTTACAGTACTTCCAGGCTAAATTTGTAAACTCATCAAATTTGAGTGGCTTGCACTGAGAAACTGAAATTGTAGTAGGATTGAATCTCAGCCTTTGATATTGCTCTTCGCCCCCGCACCAAACCCATTAAAATATTGATAGATTTCTCAATTGCACTAGTGAATGCAAAGCTTTAAAGTGGAAAGTAAGAATGTTATTTTACTCTGTAGAAGCTTTCTTTGTTATCATTTATTATTCAGTTTTGTTATTATGACTTTAAGAAATCATCAGAAAGAAATACTTTGCTGTTAGTGCATCAGACTGATCTAAGTAATAATAATGCTTTAAAAAAAAAAAGCCATTTGTACTTTATAAAAGATGCTGTTTCTAATAACATGTCTGAGAGCTCTTCAGTGTTAATGAAACATTGATGATCTTATTATATTACCTCACCACAAAAAATCACAATGAAATTCACATGGTGTCTGGTATCCAAAGATTATTTGATTTTTCTTCTGTGTTTTCAATTAAAAGTTTCAGTCTACAGAGATGGTTTTAATACAAATATATCAGAATAAACATGGCACAGGCCATGATACACTCACCGGAGATATATTTAGGATGATTAAAAGCTGGCCAGTTTTAGTTTTGAATACGGGCTGTGAGAAGCCTGCTAAGGAATGTACAGTCTAAAACACCTAGAATCTCACATATAGAGGAAAGATATTTAAATTCAGACAGACTATTTATAATAAATAGTATACATGAGGATTATTGTTTTTCAATATTGGAATTTTTTCAAAACAATGCAAAAGATTTGTGGATACCTGTGTCTCAAGTATTCTCAGGAAAATTTATCCTAGACACCTTTTGACTTGAGAAGAGCAGGCCTGGTTTTGAAACTGAGAATGTAATGTAATAAAATGTCAAGATCTTTGAATCTCTCTCATGGGCTCTACTCTGCTTAGTTGAACTACATAAATGAAAGATCTATGGCTTAAACCTTCAGATGAAGGAGGAACAAACCTTTAGCTGTGTTGAACTTCTCATTTTTAAGAGGGTTTCTGTTTTAAGAACAGCATCCCATTCCAACTGCGTGTAGCTCAAACAGTTCATACAGTAGTCATTTCCATCTGATATCTTTATATGTATATCTTCAAGACTGCGAAACCACAGTAATGATGTGGTTCCTCCCCTCCAACTGCCTTTGCATGTCTTATCTCCTTTCTGTTCCACTTTCGACCTCTGAGAGATTCTTCTGTTTTATCTCCCCTTCCATGTCACTGATATATAATAGCAACAATTACTTTTACAAAAAAACCACAAACTGCATTAATTATAAACAGAGAATAATCTAGGAAATGAAAAGTGATTTTAATTAATCTTAAATAAATCTTTGCAGCTAGGAATTCAAAAGATGAGCTGCAACCTACAGGAAGTGAAGTGATTTGCTGTGCTGGTTTTGGCAGAGATGGAGGTAATTTTCCCCACAGTAGGCAGTGTGTTTTGAATTTTGTCTGTGAAGAATGTTGATAAACACCCTGATGATACGCGTTGTTAATGAGACCAAGGACACTGTCCTGTTTTCCAAGTCTTTCTAATGTGCAGATGCAGGAAGCTGGGAGAAAGACAGACAGAATAATTGATCCAAACTGTCCAAAGAGAGTGTTCCATGCCATAAACGTCATGCTCAGTATACAAGTGGGGGTTGGCTATGGCGGGTATCTGCCTTCCTGGTATCCATCCCTCTCTCTCATTCACTGCCATCAGTCTCTCTACCTTACTGGCTCCCTTTTCGCTCCTTTGCTTACTGCTCAGCTTAATTTCTGTGATCGCTGCTCGGGATGGGCTGTATTGGTCATTGGGATATTGGGTGGTGAGAAAAGTACATTGTTCATTTTGTCTATTTTAATAACCTTATATTCTGTTATTGTTGTAGTTTTTCCTTTGCTGTTCTAGTAAACTGCCTTTATCTCAACTCACAAGTTTTCCTTTCTTCCTAATTCTCTCCCCTATCCTGCTAGGGAGGGAGATGGCGAGCGAGAAAACTGTGGTGAGTAGGGCTAAACCACAACATTCACAAACATCTTAATTTTATTATTCCTCCAGCCTATTTCTGAGACATTGGCTTGGGCACAAATTCTAGACTACAGAAAGAGAAAAAATAATACTTGTCAGGGACAGTTGTTGGTTTTTTTCCCCAAATACATACAAATGTAACTATTTTGTATATATCTATATATGCTCTAAATGAAGTGCTTTAGCAGAAGTGATTGTTTGTGGCAAAAAGAGAAAAAAATTCTTGACGGTGTCAACAAACTCTCTTTTGTTAACACAGTCCAAGAAAAGTGTATATGGTTCACATTTACTTTAACGATTTTCACAGCTTACTTAATGAAAGGGTGTGAAACAGATGTCACAGATGTCAAAAGGATTAAAAACACTGGAGGCTTTCTTTCAGTCATGCTTGCAGGATGATATCTTTCTAAGATTTTCCTGAGAGACTACAGAAGAGGTTGCATTTGCCAAAGAAAGACTAAGTGTGTGAGAACAATCCAAATAGCTATAATGAAGAAATAAACCCTTCGCTAGGGAGTGCTTACCTTGAATTCTGCTTTCTAGCTAAATAACATAATTTGGATCACTAGCTTCACATCCTTCTCCCATGGATTATTAGATTAAAAAATATAAGAGAGAATAATATTTTACTTTAGCAGGAACTCTTGTTTATTACCAATCTCTTACCAAGTGATTCCTGCTCATGACTTCTGGTGAATAAAACCCACACTTTTAGAAGTGTACCCTGCCTTCATTCATAGTTTACATCCCAACAGAGAAGTGTGAAATACAGAAGATAGCTATAATGGATTAATACTGGGCTGTGCTTCTTCAGCAATACTACAATTTCCTAATTGAAATTTCCTATTTCAATGACTGTCTCTAGCTTTAGCAAATTTTTAATTGCTTACACACACAGCAAAGATTCCTGCACAACTCTTTTAATGCCTTCTCTTCATTGTCTCAGTGGTCTGTATCACTTTGCTAAGGCATATGCACTTCAGTAATTACAAAATCTAATTACAGACTAAATGAGATTATTTTATTATGGTCCCAGTCTACTCATCTCACTTATCAAAATCACCACGTCTTTCGTGCTAATATCTGAAATGCAGTTCCACTTTCTACAGGTGAGACTTGTATTTTTAGTTCCCAGATGTATGCTTTCTCATTTAACTTTGTTGAAATACATGCATGAATGTTTCTTAGCGAAAGGAAATAACCTGCTTTTTTAGTTACCATTCCAGCAATGTCTGCAAATGTTACATTTTTTTGCTAGTGTTCCTTGTTTTTTTTTTTCAGATTGTTGATAAGATTTTCAGTAGACAGTCAAAAGCAGCTTACTATATATGACTACAGGTGGAAGTGCTGCATATGGTTATTATTTAGATCAATCATGTAGCTGAAGTTAAGGTATTGGAATTCTGTTTTGATTTGCTCACTGGTAATTGTTTTATTAAAAACTCTGTGTTGTCTCTTTCACACCTTGAATAAGTTTTGTGATATTTGAATAGTGAAGCAAATCTGCTGAAAATCCCCAAATCCTAATTCTAAGAGGCTGCAAAGCAATGTAAATTTTTCAAAACCTCTGAACACAAAGTGCTGCCAAGAGAAGTTACAGACAGGAACAAAGTAACAGAACAAAGGAAAACTAATTTGCCTCTTGTAGTCTTAGTGTAGTAAGCTTTATGAAGTAGTCGTTTATTAAGTAAGCTCATTTTAAAATGGTGAAAATCAAATGTTTTGTACAAAAGTTCCTATTACAAACAAAAAATTGGTTACTGCAACAATTTAAAATTCTTTAGACCCTACTGCCTGGTGTAACTATCTAAAATTAATCAGTTTCACAAATTAAAATCGTTTAAGCAATAACTTCCAACAACCAATCCATGTGCTTCTGGAAAAAAAAAAACAAACCAAAAAAAACAAAACCACAGACTTTTGGATTAGACTGAAAATATTTCTCCAAATGTCTTACACCTGGTGTAAGTGAACATTCACACAAAATTAAATCAGTTAAGTATCTATGTACTTCTACTAGTGTAGCTATCACAAAATTATTTAGAGTTACGTTTTCCAGAAAAGAAGCCTTGTATTGGAAGGAGCTATAGGGCTTTTTTGTGTGGTTGGGTTTTTTCTTGCTGTTATTGGAGGGGAAGCTGTCACGTTCTGATTTCGGATAAGAGGAAGGCCCCCTTGTGTTCTAGCCGACCTCAGATGAGTCTGGGAGGCTAGGGGCGGCTGGACTGACCTCACACACACTGGAGTGTGGTTTTGTTCGTATTCTTGGGAACAGAATTAAGACTCAAAACAGAGTCAAGTGCCAGGTAACTTTATTAACCCCACAAGAAGTTTGTAAATGGAAGAGAAAGGAGAGAAAGGAAAGAGGGAAAAGAGTTTCAGTTGTAATAGCTACCACCACGGAGCTGCAGCGTCCCGACAGTTCAGTTCGCTCGATGGGGGAACGATCCGTCCGGTGTTGGTCGGTTCCGTGGATGTCTATTCCGGCAAATGGGTATTCTGTTGAATGAATGAAGTGAAGTGAAGTGTAAAAGTGTAGAAGAAGTGTCGAAGTCTTGAAGAAGTGTCTAAGTCTAAGTCCTCCATTGAAAAAATGTTTCCCTTTTTACGTTGGTTGTTTTAATTGTATTTTGAGAGCTGGTTTTCCTAGCTGAACCCCTCACCTGCTGGTGATATGCATGCCCATTACCGGGTGATCCATTACCAGGCGATATGCATGCCTATTACCAGGTGATATGTATCTCTGCGCATGCCGGGGGTGGGGGAGGGGGGATGGTAGGGCTAGCTCTGCATTCAGGTTTGCAAGACAACAGGAACTGCCTTGCAAGATAACGGGAAGCCATTGCTCGGGTGGTGGCCCGCTGTTTCAACAATGTTGAGACAAATTTTTGACACAGTTTTTTACAGAAGCTCAGATCTATATTGACAATAAGAGGAGAAATTGGTTGAACTTTGTAGGGACAGTTCCCAAACCTAATCTTTTTTACACATTCCCTGTGAGACATTTTTTACATCCATATACAGTGCGGGACTGTGATTTTTGTTTGAATTTGCAGACAGGAAGGAATTTATTTGGAAGATTAAAAAAAAAAATCTCATAACAACATTTCCAATGTAGTCACTGTTATCTGACAGTGACTGTAGATGCTATTATCTACTGTATGTAAAAAAATAGTATTTTACTGAACTTCTGTAGATTCTAACAGAGATACCGAGTGAAACTAGCAAAAGAACCAGGTAATTTTCATGGAAAATTCTAAATGTAAATATTTAAAAAAAAATAGCTAGTACAATTGCAGACCTCCCATAAGGTTCTGATGACTGAATTTGGTTTTACGTGGTTTTTATAATTGTTATGGTTGTCATTGTTATGTTTGACATTGTTAATAAACCTGGCTCAATCTACTAGATAATACTGTGACTGTACCATACTGCCTTATACATTTTCCAAGCTGGCACATTTAGCTAATAATGTCATCATTCATGCTCTCGCACACTGGAAAAGGTTACTAAGAATTTTTGCAAAGCTCACAGTTATCTAAAAGACTAACTGGATTATCCAGGATGGGGAGTTTTTTGTTTGTTCAATTGGTTTGTCCATGTAAGTATTTAGAATAGGAGATTCCTGCAGCTGCAAGCATGAGTCTACTGCTGTGTGAGACAAAGAGAGAGGCTTAGGTAGCCAATTAAGATATGCAGTGTAGTGATTGCTCCAGTCTGGAAAAACGTCAACATCAATTTCAGGTTCCTCACATTAAACCAACCAGCAATAGACTTTGTTTCAGCTTCTACTCTCTTGCAGGTTTTTGGTTAAATTAAATTTTGTAAACAGGCAAATTGAATTGAGCCCTTCGCCATTTTGAAGATTTTCTGTTTGTGCAAGTGAAGGTTAATAGGAAATACAAATATTATATGCATACCAATTGTTCTTTTAAAATGTTGCACCTTCTGCACTCCTCTTCAAGTCATTTTCTTTTCATGTAGAAGTGTTTCACAGCGAGTTCCCTAGAGTTTAGCCATTTGAAAATATATAGGCATCATGAATATAAATTGTATTAAATAATCCTGTTTTTAAAGTGATATCCAAACAAGAGGTGCTGTCCAATTTCATTTAGCTACAGTGATTTGATGGTTTCTGTAAACTAATCTTGTTTCAGAATAACTGCCTCTCCAACACAGAGGAGTAACACTTTCCAGTTTTTCTATTAAAATTATGGTTACTATAGTAAAACATCTAAGGAAATGTTCAGCTCAAAAAGTGGTATAGACATTCCCCTTCTCCCAGTATGTATGTACAGGGTATAGATATGGGCTTCAAGGGCAACTTTCATTTCTTTCAGATTAATATTAACTCCCAAGTACATCTATTTCAAGTTTCAAGTCCCTTGTGCTATTTTACCCTTAATGGTAGTTTCCTGAGGAAACTGACAGATTCTAGTCCTTCCTAGCTCAGAATTCTTCCACAGTACCCTGCAACTGTGACTTTTAACTTTTTGGTGCAACGAAGCTCAAGGGAAGATAGTACATTGTTCTCACAATTGAGCTCTCAGATAAAATTTTCCTTCACCACTAAAGAGACAAGCCTTTCAGGCTGATCTAAAGAATAAATCATTTGAATGAATCTGATCCAGCCACACAGCAAGGCTGTTCTATCATTATAATGGAAAAAAAAAAAAAAAAAGAAGAAGAAGAAAGAAAGAAAGAAGACTTATCTGTTATATATTATAGCAGTTTCAGGTCTCTAGACTATTATCATCACAACTGCTCTATCAACCCATGGAAAGGTGTCCTCATGACTCGTACCGCTAGAATTATGAATGTGATTTTTGAGTACTTTTGCATGCTATGGATGCATCGGAGAAGCTGTCTCTATAAACACGGACAGCATCTTCCTTGTCAGACAGTTCTTAAAAAATGTCCAAACTCCCTGATGCTATCTTAAAAATCACAAGGGTGAAGTTTTCATTTGAAAAAAGCTGGGCACAGACTACTTCTGCTTTATACACTTCTTTGCCATAGACATTTAAAATAAATTGATACCAAATTTGTTCTTCTGCAACCATTTTTTCCTGAAAACATTTTAGCACCTAGTCTTATCCTTTCCTTCTCCTATAGCTTAGTTGTAGACCTTCTGGCTGTATACAGACATCCTCTGCAAAAAAAAAAAAAAGATGTTTATGTGGTCGTTTCAAAATCACCATTTTTAAAGAATTCTTTGGCTCTTGGGCTCTTCAGGTAGGACATCTGATTTCTAGACTATTTAAAATAGTCTAGAATTTAAAATAGCTTACTTGCAAAGAATGCCCCATTATCCTTGATGATTTCCCTGTACCTTCCTAGTTAAAGGACTTTCTTTTCGAGATTAAATACCTAGAGCTGTGCATAATATTAAAAATGTGGACTCACCAGCTACTGTTAACATCACAAAGTTGCTTTATGATTTATTCTCAGTTTCTTTCCCAATGATTGTTCACACTATGTTGTCTTTTTGACTGTTGGGGAAAACAGAGCTGACATTTTGAGAGATAAACAATTGTGGCTTTGAATTCTCTTTCATAAGTGATAATATCTAATCTAGAGTCCATCACTGTCTATAGGTACATTGATGATTAACAAGGTTTTCAAGGTTGACTTCTTTTAGTGAAAAATAAAAACATCCTCCCCAAACAAAGTTTCTCTCCACGATATCAAATGATATCTTACCTTACAGAGAAACATATAATAGGGGTTTTTTTTTTGACATTTCTAAATTAAACTAAAAATGTCTAGAACATAAACTGTTGATCTTTATCACTTCAAAGTTTCACAATTTCATCTTACTTATATTCCCTGAATTATAACATTGCAATAGAAACATTGTCTATTCACCACTGGGGTTTTTTTAGTATTTTACAGAGAAGAAATACTAGGTATAATTTTGCCATTATCAATCAATAGAACATTAATTTTCATTTTATAACTTAGTACAATTGCAGAGTGATGTCTAAAATAACTGCCTTCTTTGATCTGTTTAAGCAAGACCACAGATAATTTCAGGAAAGGGAAATGAAAATTAACTCTATAAACACACTACACAATGAAGAAGGGGATTTTTTCAAGCTATATATAACTAAATATTTAGAAGTATTGAATAATTATCCAATGCTAAGAAATATATTTGCAAAAAAAAAGCCAACTTAACCTGTGGGAGGAGAAATTTCTGTACTATAGGACATAACTTTTAACCAATGATTAACTCGGATCTGGTGAGTCTCATAACCTGAGAACATGTTTTGATCAAAGATGAAAAGCAGTCTTCAAGAGTAGTATGCATGAAAGCTTCAACTGAGTTTAGACTCTCTTTCTTATTCCCTGCATTTAAATCAAAGGTGAGAGCTTCAATACTCTCAGAAAAGGAGTATAAATAAAAAGCCCGAGTCTGTGATATTGAAGCTGATTAACCTACCCAACAGAATTTCAAATAAAAGAACAATTGCAAAGTCATTTGTACTATGTTTTAAAGACTATTTACTATTGTTAAAGACTATGTACTCTTGTTATTTTAAAATAACAATCTTAGCTGCCTTGGAAGAAACAGGAAAATACCAGCCAGGAAGACAACACTAAACACAAAAACAAAGTTCAGGGTTTAACAGGTGAGGGATTGTTGATAATATACAGTAGCAGCATGGACATTACTCCCATTGCACAGTTCATAGAGGAATTCAGGGACTTGTGGAGGGAGCTGAAGGTGAACAATGTCTCTTGAATGTTCTTGCAAATAAAAAGAAAATGAGCAGAGCCCCCACTTAAGTGATAGAGGAGTTAAAGTTTGAATTTAACGAACATGGATCATCCATTACACAATATTTGATGGTTCAAATGGGTTTGTCTTGTCTCTAACAGCAATTTCCCATCTGATAGATCAGTGAAGAAATTGGAAGCCTTTAATTAATCAGAAAGATTGGTATCAGGGTAGTCATGGTTCCATAACTTCAATATGCAAAATCTTTACGTTGTCATACTTGAAAAGACCCGTGAAAAAAACAGATATGCAGATATTTAATAATTCCTTATGCCAATGATAAATAAAAAGCTGGAGATGCATGTGGGTTCAAAGAAATATGTCATGTTTCATATAACTGAGTTGTGGAAGAATTTTTCTTACAGATAGTAGGTTTGCTACTTACAGCTGGCATACTACTGGGATATAACAGGGAAATGGGAAGCATATGTTTACATTAAAGATACTGTTACTTCACAGATGATTAAGGATCACAAAAACATAAAAATTAAAGAGGTCGCTTTTAAAACAGTTAGTGTTAAAGTTCTCTGATAAATGCTAATATCTAAAGACAAACTACTCCTTAAGAAACTGTCCATTCTGTATATGTCATTCTACATGAGTTACTGAAGACATTTTTTGTTTCTAGAATAGCATTTCCTTATAGGTATAAAATGAATCATTTCTTACAGGAAGCCTTGTGTTCAGCAATGCCACTTGAACTACATTTTGGCAGGCATCAAAGAGTTAACCACTGACAAATTTTGCGATTGCTTCATTCAAATTGATTAGGATCTTGATCCATAGACTTGATATAAATACATCATAGTAGTTGGTAAATGTGTACGCATTTACACAGATGTATATTGATCATTTAATTCTGATTTTTTATTAGACTACTTTAAAATATGAGTTTTACATGTCTTACATCACAAAACTATCAGTTAGCTTAAACCAGGTAAACTTTAGTTAGGCTAAATAAGTTGTAAGATCAGCAAATACTGAAAATATGAGACAGATATTAACTTGGGCCTCCCAAGTGACCAAAATTTATCAGGAACAACTTGTGTGCTAAGTAGTAAATCAATTTAACCTTTGCTTTGTTTGGATTGAAACAAGATTATCCTATGTCACTATTTTATGTTGTCCTGGCTTTATTTAGTGGGAAGCAGCTATGGTGGCAGGTTTTGGAAGCTGCTAGAAGTTGTTTCCCCTTTGTCCAGTGGACTTGGCTGGGCCTAGGGCAGACCTGCTTCTGGCCAGGGCTAAGCCAATTGGTATCAGGTTCCCTGATAACACCTCTGTGATAACGTGTTTAAGAAGGGGATAAACAGGAAAAAAAAAAAAAAAAAAAAGAAGAGATGACGTGAAGAAGCTGGAGCAGGGGTCAAGAGGGGGAGGCACGAGCCTTGTGGGCCTTGCATGTCTCACCCTCTGGCCTCCCACCGGGCGTCTGACTGGGCCCAACTCAGACCAGCCCAGCCACAAGAAATGAAGACGGGAGATGTGAAGAAAACCTGAGAGACGTCTGCCTGAGTTGATTGTGAAGAATTTCTTGTGAGAGGAATGGTTGCAGACACCAAGGTCAGTGAAGGAGGGGGAGGAGTAATGCTGCTGCTGGTCAAGATTCCCCTGCAGCCCGTGGTGATGACCATGGTGAAGTAGGCTCTCCCGCTGCAGCCCATGGAGGTCCACAGAGGAGCAGAGATCCACCTGCAGCCTGTGGAGGACCCCATGCCAGGGCAGGCAGATTCCTGAAGGAGGCTGTGGCCCGTGGAGGACCTGCGGTAGGGCAGCCTGTTCCTCAGGGGCTGCACCCCGTGGAAAAAATTACCCATACCAGAGCAGTTCACGAAGGACTGTAGGCTGTGGGAGGGACCCCACACTGGAGCAGGGGAGGAATGTGAGGAGCTCTTCCTCTGAGGAGGAAGGAGCGGCGTAAAGCAACATGTGATGAACTGACTCCCATTCCCTCTTTCCCCCTGTGCCGCTTGAGGGGTGAAGGAGGTAGAGATAATGTGAAGCCTGAGAAGAGGGAAGTTATCTTGTTCTCTTTCTCACTATCATTATAATCCCGTAATGGTAACTTTAAGGATCTCTCCCTGTCCTTATCTCAAACCTCGAGCCTTTTTCTTGTATTATCTCTTCGTATTCCCTTGGAAGGTGGGGGGAGTGAGAGAGAGACTGCGTAGTATGGTCCCGAGCTGAGCTAAACTGCAACATATGTAAATTAAGATATACTACTAGGATTAAAAAGAAATTTGCTAAAATTCTGACTGAATTCCTCTATATTTAAAATTATACTTCCATCGAGGCTTCCCTCTGCAGATCTCAAAATCGTCCTTAAAAGACAATAACATTTCTGATCCAGTAATCAGTTCTTCTGTAAGTCTTTAAAACTATCTACTTTTTTTTTATTTCAGCTTATCTATTTTTCCTCTTTTAAACTTGTTCTTTTCTTCTGTTTGTCCACATTTTGTATCACTGTATCAAATGAATTTGCCACGTCATACCCGTATTTATTTATTCTTTATTTTATCACTGTGCTATGTGATGAAGTTGTTGAATAACACTCTTAATCTGGTACTGTGAAAGTCTTTTGCTTCACAAAATGCTTGAGCTCTAATGATTTGCAAGGTTATGGCTAATAGAAATGGAGATCTGTAAGAATTTGATGTTGAGGTACCAGATAAGAATACGATATATGTGTATTTTTATGTATGTGAACATATTTTATATAGACATATATATATTTAAATATACAGACAATCTCTCTCATGTGTATATATCCTTTAAGGGATAATAGGTATTGATATACTTGATTGGAAATAATTAAAATAAAAAAATATTTAATAAAACAATGTATAAAAACTCATGGATTTATAATTTATATGTTAAAATGTACATAATCATTTGGGGAAACAGTTAAAAAAATCTATAGAATTTTAAATATGTGTTAAGAACAAGTAAAATCACAAGTCATATGTATTCATTGCTAGATACTGAAAACATTTCCAAAATATTCGATAAATGCTTTTATGCTGCATCTGAATCAAACACGACCATGTATAGTTCTATATAATTCTGTAGCAAAGAAGTGTGAGACATTTTGGCTAAAAATACACATTTACAAACTAACTCACTCACATAAAGTATGCTAAAGAATCTTAAAAGAGCATCTGAGAATTCTCTGAACCACTGATGTGAGTAATTAATACAATGTGGAAATCTGAGGAAATGCTAAAGAATAAGGCACAGGGGATGACCCTTGGAATTATATACCAGTTGGAATGTCACGTTAGTCCCTAAAATACACTAACTTCCATGTGATTTTTTACTTCTGCTGCATTGCCTTTCAATTAACCTTTCAAACAAGTTGCCCAGAAACCCTGTGGAAACCATCTTTGAAGGCTTTTATGACCCAACTTGGCAAAGATCTAAGCAACTAGTCTGAATTCAGTGTTGGCCATGCTTTAAACAGAAGATTAGTCTCAGTGACTCGCTTGAGGATTGCCCACCCTTTTTCTGTACTTTCTTTCTATTTTGTAGACTGTGCTGGGGCAGCAGGACCTTTGGCAAGGTACTCTTCTGGTGACAAACAACTCATGTTAATTTAGATGAAATTTTGAGAAAAGCATTTATTCACAATATTCATAATTAACAACATAGCTAAAATTGTGACACTGATAAAGAAACATAAAAATAATGTTTAGCCTGTCCACATGAATGCTTTGGTTCAGTAGCACATGAGTACATAAGTGAAACAGGAGATTGCTGTATACAGTATCTCTCTCTTACAGTAACAATGCTAATCATTGTGGAACTCTTCTTTGATCTTAAAATCAGAAAACTCTCCTTCTTAACTTGCCAAAAGACCTATTGTAATCTTCCTTAATGCATGCTTGTTTGGAGTCCTGCCCCCTCTTTCTCAATAGGCGACACCGCTGATTTGGTACCAGTTGGAAGAGCTAGAAATATCCCATCTTGCCTTTGAATCCCTCCAGGAAGATTTTAATGTTCCACTCCAAGTTTAGTTTAAAACTTTCATATCCAAAATATCTTCTGGTCATCCATCTTTACTTACATGGCTCAAATGCCTCTTTGTGTCATTACATATTTAACTACCAAAATATCTCTCCCTGTCTCAGTGAGACGGAAAACTCTCTCCTGCTTCTCCTGTTGCTGTTGGTAAAGTAGTGTGCACGTGTATGTGTGCTTTTCAAGGTGAAGTCTTTTTCTCAGCAGATTCTCTCTGAATCAGTCTGCTCTGTAACAGTCATACTTAATGCCATCAGCTTTATAAAATAAATAGAACAAATGCACTGATTTAGATGAGGCACAAGCATCTCATTTGTACACCTCCAGGTAAACACTGGGTTTGTGTAACCGAGCTTCAGCATCTCTTTCTGAGATACTGTACAGCAGGAAATTAGATTAGATAGCGTCCTTGTGCACGTCAGATTTTAAGCATAAGAAACTTATTTATTGTAGATGATGTTTTGTGTACCTCTTCACAGATACCATTCACATTCTGGGAAATGTCTTCAGAGGTCCATAACCGTAGCTTGTTGTTTTGCTATTTGGATTGCTCATACAACACAGTCTGTTATTTGCATGTAAAAGTTATACAGTAACATGTTTTTATGCATTGTTATCATTACTGAACTGCTTTGGTTTGGAGCATGACAAATAGAATGAGTTTGCTGAGACTTGGTTTGGTAAAAGACATTGTCTAAATCCCCATTGAGAAGAATAAGTGAACACCATAAGGAAATTTAAGTGTTCAAGGCAGTGAGATAAATCTTCCACTTTTCCTCAGTAACAAAAATATGCTTCCTATAATTCTCCATTAACTCAAGGCAGAGATGATACTGGCTTATTAATTCACGCTTGGAATTTATGCAAATGACACAGTTTTTCTTTTCATATTTAAAAATATTTTCTTTCAAAAATACTTGCTGTGACAAAATAACTATATTTTAAAGATATGTATATCTGTAAATTTGATATACTATTTATAGAATCATAGAATCATAGAATTAGGGTTGGAAGGGACCTTTAAAGGTCATCTAGTCCAACTCCCCTGCAATTATCATAAAATCTGGTACGATATGAATGCATATCCAGTTAAAATAGCTTTATTTTCATCCCAAACCGGAGCTATGTGAGTTTAATTGCATTCATGTTGTCTTTGGCAAGATCAATAGCAGTCTTAATTTACTAACAGAAAACATTAAAAGAGTTTCCATGAATATTAAGTAACACAAATCAATATGAATTTGTAATTAATTACTTGTTCTAGACAAAAGTAACCACTGTTTTAATTTCTTGAAATGTCTTTCAAGTTCATAAAGATGAAATAGCACCTCTCCTATGAGAACAGGCTGAGAGAACTGAATCTGTTCATCCTGGAGAAGAGAAGGGTCTGTAGAGACCTTACAGCGGCCTTCCAGTACCTAACTGGTACCTACAGGAAAGACTGGGGCCTGTTGTGATAGGACAAGTGGTAACGGCTTTAAAATAGAGGGAGGTAGATTCAGACTGGACATAAGGAAAAAAAAAAATTACAATGAGGTTGGTGAAACACTGGAACAGGTTTCCCAGAGAGGCAGTAGGTGCCCCATCCCTGGAAACACTCAAGGCCAGCTTGGACGAGGCTCTGAGCAACCTGATCTAGTCGAAGATGTCCCTGCTCCTTGCAAGGGCGTTGGACTAGACGACCTTTAAAGGTCTCTTCCAACCCTAACTATTCTATTACTCTATGATTCTATTGTGTATATGTGGTGTTTATACATAATGCTACTTAAAGAAGGAAGACGATCAAAACCCATCCTCTACCAGAAATCTTGTATTTTTATGTGCTTACAGATATGAGACAGAATTAGTTTAATAAAAGTGTAGCCCTTTTTTTCTCTCTATCAGTGAGAGATAATTCACATAAATAATAGGAAATGACAGAGGGAATTAATATAGTTCAAGAATTCTGTTTGTAAGAAATAATTTTCTAGAGGAAACTATTGTATAGTTGGTCTGTACACAGGAAGAGATAAAGGTAGTGCTTATCATATTTTCCCACTTTCCATCTAAATAGAAGTTTGTATTGAATCTTGCCTCAAAGTAAGAGCTTTTCAGGAAAGGAGTCATTACACAGATTCCAAACAATCATCCCATTGTAAAACTGGATTGCCTCTATTGAACTCACCAGCGTAACTCTGGAATTACTGCAGTGTAATTTGGCACATGCAGTATAACGAGATAAAAACCCCAGTGGCGTGATACAAAATATATATATATGCACATAAAAATCATAATTCTTTCTGCAATGCATTTAGCAGGTTTGTGTAAAGTTCTTTGCAAAGGAGTGTGCCAGAGAAGCAGGTTAAATGATATGCACAATGTTCCAAGCTATAACTGCAGGAGCTGATTTTGCTGCAGCTGGTCTTGGTATCTGATCACTGTACATATGCAGAACTATAGACAGTCTGAGAATCACTTCAAGAACTGCGGAGTATAATGGAAAAGATTCTGGTGTGCAAACATTCTATGAATCATTTAAAATGGTTTTCTTACGTAAAATCACCCAAAGGTGCACTTTGATTTTTTTCATGCATCTCCTTCTGAACTTGAAATATTTGGTCTTACTATTATTGAAGTTGAAAAATACTGAGATGAAACCCAAAGATTTTATAGATTACCTTTGTCTTTCAAGAAATGAACTTTTTCTCATTGATTTTTGTGTATTTATATTTAAAAGTATTCAAAATGCATGTGTTATATGACATAAACATTGAAAATTAAATATCAATATGAGGTGATTCTTGCTAACTGTAGAACTGTAGTCACATAGGTTAAATTTTATATGAAATCTATTTGTCCTTAGAGGGAATGGGACCTTAGAAATATTATAATAACCATTTGTTAGAAGTTAGCCTAGCACATCGTTAATACAATGGTAAGTCCCAAACACCCCAAACACCACCTGTAGAAATAGGCCCTGAGCCATCACTTTAGAGCCAGGAAAATCAAGGAGCAATGCGACCTGTTCTCAAGACCATATATGGAGATTTCAAGGAGGAGTTTGACCAGTGAATTCGAGGAGGGGGCGTTCTGACGACCACCAAGACCACCAAAAGACCCTCAACTCAAAAGACTGAGCACGCGCAAGTGGGTGGGGAATATTACAATGATTTCTTGGGAAGTTGATGTTTATGTATAATATTTCTCAGAAATTTAATGAATATGTATAATTAATGTGTATTTAACCTGCACTGTTGATCGAACAGGTGTGCACGCTAGGTGGTGATCCCTCGTGCGCCCAGCGCTGCAATAAAGAAGTGCCTGCTTAACTTCTCATTGCTGTTAAGGAGTTTTATTCTGGATTTCGGTAACACATGTATTTGTTTGATAGGATATAAAATATTATCCACATTAATCAGAATGGTTGCAATTCACAGGAAAGACAAAATGGCAAGTGATTTATACAGCTTACCCTTGGACTATGTTTCTATATTTTTTTTTTCACAGCACATCTTTATTTTAGTATATGAATGTTATGACTCAAAAAATCATATTGCTATATTAGTTTCTCTAAGTAAAATTGTCCATTAACCCAGGTTCTCTAGTTCCTGTTAATCATTTTTGTAAAGAAAATAAATCTAAATGAAAAGCAACCTAAATTCTGAGCCTAAGATAGGCATTACATATATAAATGTGACAGTCAAGAAATATATGAGGTTTTGTAAGTACAATTTATTTTAGAAAACTATTATGGACTCTTCATGTTTGGGAGAGGTCACTGAGAAGTGAGACAAAAAGTCTCTATTCCTTATGCAATATGCCAGGAGAGTGTTTCCTCCTAGCTTTGGGAATCCTGTCTTGAAATTGAGAGAAAAAAAGATACCATAAATGTATGTACATGAACATCCTGAGAAGAAAAAAGCACAACTCTGATGAAGTGATCTACAGTGATATAAAGGTTTTCACTAATTCTCTAACTATTAAAATACAGGAATCTCACTAGCCAAACTAAACCCACTCCATCAATAATAAATAAAATCTAGAACATTTACAAACCATTAAATATTAAAAAAATCATTCTCATAATCTTGAAATCTGCTGTTCATTATCTCCTGCCCCTGTGCCAAATGCAAATATGCACAATGTTCACTGGCTAGTTGCCAGTACCCCAAACAACCACCCACTTGATGAATTACATGTGGCATTTTGAAACTGACAGCCTTGTCTCTCCAGTCTGCTTCTAGGAATCTGTCCAACAAAATATGTATTAAATAAGAAAATATTGTATATTGTGTTCTAAACACAGTGCTCTTTATTACAGAGTGGGGAGTATAAATGAAAGAAGTGTTAAAAAAATAAGCTACGGCTGTCTTCCTGAAGCTGGTGGTATATTCCAAGTGAGGTAGAAACAAGCAGCACCTTATTTAATGAGCTTTGTTTAAAAGGAAAGATGTCTAGTCACTCAATTTACAGTGCATTTTTCCATCCTCATTTGCACACATATTGCTCTCCTAGCTTTGTTAAATACTTTGTATAAGAATTTAAGGGGGCTTGCCTTTAGTTAACATTTGGTTCAAACAGTGTACTGATTAACAAAAACTTATGGAATCAGCTCTTGCATTTTGAAGAGGTTTACTTTTGGAGGAAAAAAAAAAAAGTTTATATACTAGAGATTACTGATATCCCTGACTGGTTTCTCAGTTTCCTCCTATTTGAAATTACTGGAATTTTAACAGCAAGAGACAGAACTTACAATTTAAAAAAAGGTTTGGTTGGTTGGTTTTTTTGGTCACACTGGGAATAATTAATATTTTGGGGCTGCTTAACAGTTTAAGATCATTATGAATAAATTACTTTTTTAATTTACATCACACTTTTGAGCAAAATGTGATGTTTTCAATAAATCAAATAAATCAAGAGCAATTGATTTGCTCAAGCCTTCTATCTCTGGTCATCGTGATGGCCTAGAAAAATGAGCTAATAAGAGAGAAGAACTTTCACTCCAGTCACTGACAGATACTGGACAAGTCTGCATCTGAAATTAGTGGATCACGCTGCTTTTTCCTTAACAAGTCTAAGCTTTGTGAGACTATCTGTAGTACAATAGAAGGATCTTGAAATACACTGCATGCATATGAAGGTTGTGGCAAAAAGTTGCAGCTCCTGAAGTTAAATGCAATGCGACTGATGCATCATTACAGATATAAAGTTGGAAGTTAAATTAGTTATTGAACTACCTGCAGGCTGATGCCATCTATTTAATTGTGACTGGACAGGAAGACTGACAATCACATAAATCCTAATATCACACTAGAACTAGTTCAATATCTCAAGCATATAGATACTGTTGTCCTTGAAAACATTGCTAAGACAAAAAGGCAGGGTTTTGTGGGGAGAACTCTTTTTTTTATTATTATTATTCTTTTTTTTTTCTGAACGACAAACAATCTCAGCTGCAGAAGGATACTTGTACTGGCTTTGAAGAACAAAGGGTGCATGCATCCCATGTCTGGATATCCCAAGAAAAGTTATGTCTTATAATCATGATGGTCCAGATGATGCATATAAACATGCTACTAGCTATTTGTGAATATACACACACAGTCCCACAACAAACTAACAATTTGTAAGTTAAAAATTTCACTGGCTTTGCTTCCTTGTTTTGTGTGATTGCATTGTTGATATATTTTCCTCTTTTTTTAATGGCATGGCTACACAAACAAGGTACGAGATAATTTAAAACTAGTCTTGGACTTGCCTCAGTCTGCATCTGTCATCCTATCACCAAAGTTGTGTGCTTTATCCCTGTTCCACTCATAATGCTGAGAAGACCCTGCATATGGGTAATAACACAATGAATAGCTAACATACTGCAAACCCTCGTTCTAACTTGCCACTTCGAACTTGCTCACGTTAGTAAAGTTGGGATAATATTGGAACTAGTAAGACAATATGGTTTAATAATGCATTCCAAATTAGTTGTTGGCCATATTTCCTATGACAGATTCAATGGCTCAATTGCAAGCACTTTTAATAATGCATTCCAACATCGTTATCAGCCATGTTTTCTGTCACAGATACAATGGCTTAATTACAGTCACTTTTATAGACAACATTTTGTCTACATATTGCACTTTGTGTACAGTGAAGGAGGGGGTAGTGTCCTACTCTGTATCTTCAGGAAAAGAAACCCCACTCACTGCATAATTTCATGGATAATACAGAAGTTACCACTATGGTTTTCTCAAGCAGTTGAATTTTTGTGCTGCTTTCTGAGTAGCTTACAGATTTCTTTATGCTTCTTTAAAAGATACTGATAAACATAAGCTTGTTTAACAGACAGAAACAAGACAAACATCTTTCTGAAAATGCTATGCCATGATGTGCTCTTTCTTGCTGAAAGCAATTTTTTAATTACAATGAATGATACCTGAAAGACAGCTTTATTACCATGTGTAAGTTGATTAATTTCAAATAAATTCCATTGTGGCAAAACAAACATATTTCAAAATATTTCACCAAATAAAACATTACATCTGGAAATTAGCTCAGACAGATTCCAACCAGGAACCGTCACAAATTACTACCATGGCCACTGGGATACAGTGAAGTGAAGTGAATCTCTGGCTTCAAACAGAAATTTTAACTTTTTCACATTTAATTTTTTGAGAACATGGCTATCTCTGAAAAAAAGTAAAATTTAGCTTTGACACATCTGATCTCTTACTGCTATTTTAATCCATATCTGTGTCAAGAGAAGTACAAATCATTCAGATTGCTTGAAAAATTGGGCAGGCAAACTAAAGAATATAGAGTATAAAGCATAACGTTTTTGTTAGTGACCAATGGAGCATGAGCTGATGCTTTTCTGCAAACAGCTGTGCTTATAAAGAAACACCCTCATGGACCTCTCTCTTCATCTTCTTCTTAATTGAAAGGAGAATCCAAAGGAAGGCATGGAAGGGTGCCCCTTTTTTGTGTGCCTTTTGGTACTCTAGTGACAGCTGTCTTCCATAACAGCATAAGCAAGATTTTAGTGAAAGAATATGTGGCTAGTTAGCTGCTGCTCAGAAATATGTTAATTTTAAATTATATTATTACAAAATATAGTCCAGCTGCATGGCAATCTGAAGCTCCACACTCAGATTTTCTTTGTTCTTAGTAGAGATTGAATGTTAAGAGTTGAATGTTTTTGCTATCTAAGCTACCATTCAGTTCATTCAAACATCAAACTGTTCCATGTAGAAGATTATACCCTGGACATAACCATAACAGGACAATGAACTTGAACAAATTTACAGATCAGTCAAGTCAAAGATTAAATAGAGATAAGAATTTGGAGAGCTGTGAAATCTTCTGAATGGTATACTAGGAATACTAGTGTATAGAATTTTTTCTTAAAAAATCCATCCTAGAAACTTCTTTTTTTTTTTTTGTAATTGTTCATTTTTGCTATCAGTAATTTACTGGACAAGCAAGAATAATTATAAAAAAGAGTAGAATTTTTGTAGCTTCTTTTGAGGATACAGTTCGTATTTGACAAATTATGTGTATGTGCGTGTGGTGAAAGGGACAAATCAAAAATGCTAATATTGCAACAATAACTCACATATTCTTCTCTTTCTCTTCATCAAGTTTACAAATAAAAAATGTTCAGTTCCAGTTCCAGTACAGAGTAGATATTTTTAAATGATAAATCAATTAATTTATTAAAAATACTGTAAAAGGAAGATTTATTTTTTTTTCCCCTGAAATGTTGTAAAAACTCATGGTTGTTGAATGTTGTAAGGGAAATTATTGTTTTCTGACAAGTTTTGTATAAGTCATTTACACTACAGCATTCAATAATTACATTAGGTTATTTTCTACATGCAATGGAAAGTATGATTAAAAAGAAACACAGTGACAAGTCTTTGTTTAAGTGTTGTTTTTCCATTGGGCATCTTCTTTTCCCTGATAAAATAATATCCTATTTAATGAATGCTTGGTCTCCTTCAGCTAAAAATCTGCATTTTTGGGCCTGATCCAAAAATAAGTGAAATCAATGAAAATCTTTCCATTTGTTTCAGAGGGCTTTCAGTCAAGCTTTTGGCTAAGCAGCTGTTTGGTACTTCTAAGCAGTATAAATCACCCTCTTGGATGATACACATTTTTCTGTACTGTACAACTACTCTATTTAAATTTTGAATTTAATAACAACATGTCTCTTTACAGGTGACATTCTCCAATTTCATCATGTGTACCTGATCTGAATATAACTTGTAACAGGGATAATTGTTAAATGTGATAACTAATTTGACTGAAGTAAAAAACAAGGCTGTCAAACCAGAAATACTAAATAATACTGTTTCCAGGAAGCAAATAACACTGGTGACATTGTCATCTATTCCTGTAAAAAGCTATGATGAAAATGAAATCTCTCAAATACAAATTCAGATGATTCATGTCAAACGCAGCCTTTAAAATACTGTCAGGATAAATGAAAAATATAATGTCATTTGCAGCCAACTCCACATATTTCTCCCATTAGAAACACAGTTGAGGTTATAAATAGCTATTTTTATACAAAGCCAATACTATATGTGAAACAGACAGTTTAAGTTTTCTCCCATCAAAAATAGTCCTTACATACAGTACACCAGGCAGAAATCTTAAAATGCAATAGGAATTGTCAGAGACTGAAAAGGTTAATTAATGTCTCAACATCGCGAAACCATGGAAGGAACTGAGCAAAACATTGACAAACCACAATGCTAAAAACTTTGATAACTGTGAAAGAATGTCTAGACAAATATCCTGTTTTTGTAGCTGAAGCAGCAACACGTGCCTAAAAACTCCGAGAACTGCAAAACGGGGTATCTTGTTTTTGTACCCTTCCCCCAGAACAGAGTCAAACCCTGTGCATAAGCTCAGGCCCTGGATGATACCAAGCATGCACAGCATTGCCAAGTGACTGCACAATGGAGGCCAGCCCTGGGGGACACAAAATGACTTTGTGGACACTGTCTTGCTGGACACTAGGTAACAACATGCTTCAGGTAACCGCACAGCTTACAAAGGACTAGCAGGCCTTGCATTTGCAGAGAGCTAACACCCACCACCATAGAGACAGATCAGCATGATGCAGCAATCACAAGCTAAACCACAGGCAGGAAGCACCTGACCTCCTAAGAAGGAAAGACTGGTAAAGGCCCCCAAAACATCAAGAAAAGGGGGGGCTGATACAAAGGACTACAAAAAGGGTTGCTGCATGAACCCGTGTGTGGACCTCCACCCCACTCAGATGGACCTTTGGGATGCCGATTCTCTGTGGTATCATTGTCATCCTTTTGAGGCACCCACCCCACCCACTCTGTAAGACCGACTTTCAGGACGCTGACTCTCCATGGTGGTATTTCCTCCCCTCTCTTTCTCTTTTCCTCTCCCTCCTCTCTTTCTCTTTCTCTCCCCGCCATTACCCTTTGTGTGTGAATGACATAAAGAACCAACATATGTGTATGACACCGTTGTGTCTTAATTCTGTAACCGAGAAATTCGTACCTCTCACGACCGGACCTTTAGCGGTTCATGACAGGAATACACTTGAAAGGGTAACAACACCTCCATTCTTGAAAAGATATTGCAGCAGGAGAATGTTATGTTATCATGTTGCTAATAACAATATTGTTTTCAAAATGATGTGCTATCCTGAATGGTCCAAAATGAGATGGAATATTGGTCTAATGCTCCGTGGGGTATTAGTGTACAGTAGTACATTGGGTATCACAAAAGTTTTGTCACATTAGCATAGTACTACTCTCCAGAAATAGGGGAATGGTTGAGTCACAGATTGTACATACAGCCTCATTCTGCTGTAGTTCTGTACAGTGTATTTCTTCCCTTGTGCTCTTGAATGCGGGTTGCTTTTCTCTTCACATGCCGCATTTCTTTACTATTCTCTCTAAACTTCTGTCATGAAATTGCATAGCTCTTAGAAAATGCACTGCCTATACTGCAAGTTTTAGTCTTTTTCCTGATCAAAATACTTCAGACATTATATACTATTCTGATACTAATATTTTGTACCCACTGAAATAAAATAATATTCTTAAACAATGTTTGCAACTAAGTGGGCATGTAGAACATTGATCCTTCCAGCACGTTAGGTCTGGGAAATAAACTTTTCCTCTAATTGCCCAATAGAGTTAAATAGTAATTTTCTGTTAAAATCACTGACCAATGAAATTTTAACTTATAAGGGTGCTTCTGAAGTGCTGAAAGACCTTGCAGGAACTCCATGCCTATTTTTAACCTACTTAGTAGGAAATAAGATAATTTAATTCCACTGATATAACACTGACTTTTTTTTTTTTTGTTATTTTACAAAGTTACTGGATGTTAGTAAAAAGACTGTTTAAGCCCATCCTGCAAAAGAGGGTTGAAATGTTGATTTGGCTTACACCTAGGATGAGTTTCCCTTCTATATCTTATACCTTGAATGCAGAATTGCATATAGGATCACAGGACGGCTGAGGCTGGAGGTACCTCTGGAGATACTTTAGTCCAACTCTATGCTCAGAGCAGGGTCAGACAGGGCAAGTTGCTCAGGGTTGTGTTCAGCCAAATTTTGACTGTCAGCAAAGATGGAAGCTCCACAACATCTCTGGACAGGCTGTTCTGGTGTTCGCTCATAGCAGAAAAGTGTTTTCTTACACTCATGCAGAATTTCTTCTGTTTCAGTTTGTGCTCATTGCCTCTCATCCTGTCACTGAGTATCGATCAGAAGAGCCTGGCTCTGTTTTCCTTACTCCCTCAATGGGGTATTTATACAAATGGATAAGATCCTCCTGAGCCTTCTCTTCTCCAGGCTGAGAGGCACTCTCAGCCTCTCCTTATATGCCAGATGCTCCAGTTCCTTAGTCATCAGCACACTACAGGAAGGGCTCTTTCTTATGGTATTTCTATATAGTATCAACATAAATCCTGGCATGCAAATGAGAAAAGGTCGGTCAGTGAAACAATATTTCAGCAATGTCAGAACCAGTCCTGGCATGAGAGAAGTATTACTTTATGTCTGCTGTTCAAAAATAGCATATTTACAGACCCATATTAATTCCTGTATGACCTACTTTCAGCAGCAGCTCTTATTGCAGCAACAGAAGATTCAGATCTGTGAGCAGCTCATACTGCAACTTAGTTAAGTGCCAGCTTCTTCTCCTAATCACACAGAACACAAGCAGCAAAATTAAACGTGATTGTTGTGGTATTCTGGAGTATTCATACCAACACACTTTTTTTCGTCTTGTCCATAAGTAAAGCTTTGACTTTTCTGAGTCACTAGGAAAACGGAACCTGATAGACATCGTTATTGAAATATCTCCTAGAAAAGAAAAAAAGGAAAAAAAGTGGAATGGAAATCTCTGGCCATGAAAAAGTTGAAAATAACTGAAATCTCAAGAACTGCAGCCTGTGTAACATGGATTGGGAAGTACTCCCAGTAACAAATTTGGTTTTGGTTAGACGAATAGAAATGACTGACTCATTTGGTGGCAGTTTTCATACTCAGCTTTGTGAGGGCTTTTTTGGTTTTGATTTTTTGTTCTGTTCTCTGTTATAACAAGGTAAAAGAACTTAGGGCAGATGGGAACCCACTAGTAACTGGGTAAATGGTTTCTGAGAGTGTTCTTCCATCTGTTTCTATTTTCTTCTACACAGTGACTTTGTTCACTCTTTTTAAAGGGTAGCCAAACAAGAAGGAACAAATTTTTGGATCTGTTCTTAGAAAGAGATTTTTTTTTCTTTGGTCCAAATCCAAAATCTTCAGAACCCTTCCTCAAAAACTGCAAGAAATTACATGATTCGGGCATCAGTATTTTCACTTTTTTAAATGAAAAAAATATTTTACAAAATCTTTTCTATTACTTCTTTCCTACACTGATAAAATACATGCTGAGAAAAATATTGATCATGCTGCTGAAACATATTGTGCTTATAGAAGGCAATGGAGCACATTTGTCCCATGAACTTTTTCCTTGAACTTTTGTTTTGATGCCATATAGATGGATATGGCTGCTGAATCTACTTCTAATATTAGTTTAAAATTGTTAAAATGGCTAAAGAACTTACCATACCACTTGAATATGGATTGTAGGACAGTGCAATAGTACATTGTAGCTTGCATATACAGAGACTAATTACTTAACACTTTCCTAATAGTAGTAAAGACAGTAACTTTTTAAGTGGCTTAAAACTACACTCCTCTTATATTTAATGTAAATTTGTAAAATGAAGCTAAAAAATCCGTTAAAACAATCAGAAATTTGTTCTTCAGAGCCTTTGGGTACTTCTGCAAAGTTTCTTTTAGTATAGATTGCTTTCATAAGTTAACATTAGCTCAAATACTTTACATGACATGATCCAGTACTATCAGGGAAAAAAAAAAAAAAAAAAAGTAACTTTTCAGTTTCCTACTGCTCTGGCTTCATGTTGTGTGTATATATACAAACAGTATCATGGTAGATATCCCATCTCTGGAACCATTCAAGGCCAGGTTGGATGGGGCTCTGAGCCACCTGATCTAGTTGGAGATGTCCCTGTTCCTTGCAGGGGGGTTGGACTAGATGACCATTAAAGGTTCCTTCAAACACAAATTATTCTATGAATCTATAATTCTATGTCTCTAGAATGAACAGTACTATTCTATTCTCATTATTTCATCCCAACATAGAAAAAAAAACTTGATTTATATGAACACTGAATGCAAATGTTGGGGAGTTTTTTTTTTCAATACAACTGATGCATTTGCTGCTATTTTTAAGGCTGAGTGCACAGGATAGTCAAAAAGTTAGAATCCATTATACTTAATGAAGTGTGTGAATTTATATGTTTTCTGTAAAGTCAGTCAGGGACAGTGAAGGTAATACAGTATAATAATGTAACAAGTATTCTAGATTGACCTCTTCTTGTGGCTTAATGCGATATCTAGCACTACAATCTAAGATTAAGAAAAGAACCCAAAAGCTTTTAAATAAAAGGCAAGAAAACTCTCTGAAAATTCAATATATTCTAAAAATTATTAGAAGAGCAAGAGACATTGTTTTTTTTTTCTTTAAAAGTACATCATCTGGCAATGTGTATGGTTACATGGGCCATTTTACTCTTTCATTATGCAAATATTTAAACATACAATGTTCTTTAATACACAGAAATTAACATCTGTATTTTGTGAGGGGTTACTGAACAATAGATTTACAATGACATAACCCTGCTGAGGGATGTCTAGTTATACATAGACTTACTGAATTATTCTTTGTTTAAACAGTGTTATGGTAGGTTAGAAAAAAAAATGTAAGTGTTGCTATTAAACAGATTTTTTTTTTTAACAGTGGACAAATTATTAGAAACTGTTGTATTGGGTTTGCATGTCAAGGTTTTGGTAGTGGGGGTCTTCAGACGTGGAGCAGAGATCCACCTGCAGCCCATGGAGGACTCCACACCGGAGCAGGTGGATATGACCAACGGAGATTGTGACCCCATGGAGAGCCTGTGCTGCAGCAGGCTTCTGGCAGGACCTATGATCCCGTGGAGTGGAGCCCACACTGGAGCAGGTATGCTGACAGGACTTGTCACCCTGTGGGGGGCTCATGCTGAAGTAGTGCATTCCTGAAGGCCTGCACTCCATGGAAAGGACCCAAACTGGAGAAGTTCATTAAGAACTGCAACACATGGGAAGGACCCACGCTGGAGAAGCTCATGGAGGACTGTCTTCTGTGGGCTGGACCCCATGCTGGAGCAAAGGAAGAGTGTGAGGGAGAAGGAGCGGCAGAAACAACATGTGATGAACTGACCACAATCCCCATTCTGTATCCCCCTGTGTCACTTGGAGGGAGGAGGTATAGAAGCCAGGAGTGAAATTGAGCCCAGAAAGAAGACAGGGATGGGAGGAAGGCTTTTTAAGATTTGGTTTTATTTCTCATTATCATGGAACAATCACCACCCTCAGACAAAACTAGCCTGTTGTAGTGCTACATAGAATGCAATAATTAGTCTCTGTGCCTTGATTGTTGAGCTCTGTCATACTGAAGTAAAGTCACATGCAGTATGAGAGCTATACTACGTTAAATGATAATTAAGACATCATAATAAGAGTTGAGTGGCATTTCAGTACATACTGGAATTGGTGGAGTTCCTGGTCAATTTAATCTTCTGAATTCCTTCTCTCCTGCTTTTTGTCAAAAGGTGCCTTTAATAATGCAGCCTTTACATTCTGAATGTAGTAAAAATGTGGGTGTGATTACAGCACCAAGTGTTAAGTTAGCAATGGACATATATATGCATATATATGTCTATTGTCCATGCGTGCATATATATATATATGTAGATATTGCAATGTCTATTCTGAACACCAGTCCATAAATTTGACACCTGTCCAGTATACCGTTCCAACTCTCCCTAGCAACACACCAACTCTTTGCAGTAGCAACCCATCTGTCTGTGTTACCAATCCAACTGCTCACAAGAAAATGCAAAATATTTCCAGGATCAATCAGTCTCAGTATCCTGACAAGCTATTTTTCCCTGCATGTTAAAATGACACAGGGTCTTATGCAATAAACTACTGTTTTTTAAAGGGTTAAATCTGTTGTGGCCATCAGTCTTCAGATAGTCATGCAGCTAAAATTTCAGTTACAAAAATTAGATAACTAAAAAGGACAGAAAAAAAAACAATTAAAGTTCAGCACCTGTGCCAGATAAAACAGAATAATATTTTTTAGAAATCATATACTCTTACAACGCCTTGAACACTGGGCACATCTCCACATGGGAGTACAATGCCTGACTTTGAATTAAAATTGAAAAGAAGATAATTTTCTGCAATCAGATAGCACATTTTACACTAGAAAATGTGCAGTATTTCTTTGACTGAGTGCTGAGTACTTCATATATATTGCAAAATTCTAAATGTAATTATCTGTATTCATTTCTCTCTCTCTCTGTCTCTTGCTAGGAAAATAACCATTTATGCATGTCATTTACCCTATTTACAGTCTTATTTATTCTTTCTTTGAGCTCCAGTGACTCTGTAGTTCCCTGTGTCATTTTTCTTCACCTCACAATGCAGAATCACAGAATAATTCCAATGTATATCCTTTTCTATGGTTGCAGAGGATAAATTAGGCTGGCAGGGACCTAGGCCACCCCACAGCCCAAAGCAGGGCTAGCTATGGGGTGAGATGAGGCTGTTCATGGCTTTGTCCAGTTGTGACTTTAAATCCTCCAAGGAAAGAGACAGCACAGCTTTCAGAGCAAGCTACTCCACTACCTCACTGTCCTCATGAGGGAAAAGCTTCTCCTTATCCAGTCTGAAGCTCTCTTGTTTCAGTGTACACCTGTCGTTTCTTACCCTCCTTCCCTGAACATCAGTGAGGAGCCTGGCTCCATCTCCCGGTCTCAGCTGTTAGGTGTACTGAAGCTGTCCCTTCTCCAGGCTGCCCCAGTCCACCTCCCCGAGTCTCTTCTTACAGGTCAAGTGCTCCAGGCCGCACCACCTTGAGTGCCTCCACTGAGCTCCCTCCAGTTTGTCCACATCTTTCCTGTCAGAAAAAAAAAAAAAAAAAAGGGAAAAATTGGATGCAGTATCTAAATGTCATCTGACAAGTGCCACATAGAAGGAGTAAAGACATTCCCTCAATCTACAGAGTATGCCACTGTTAATACAGTCGAGGAGGTTGCTGGCTGCCTCTGCTGCCAGCACACACCATCGGCTCTTGTTCATCTTGCTGCCCACCTTCACCACAGGGCCTTTCCCGCGGATCTGCTTCATGGCCTCTCCATCCCCAAACAGTGTTGTTGCAGGGGTGGTTTTTCCCCTGTAACGGGCAAAGTTTCTCGGGATTTGGAGAGCTTGGTATTTGTCCCTGATGAATTTCATAATGGTCCTGGTGGCCCATTTCTTCAGGCTGTTTGGAGCCCCATCCTTGAATGTATCAACTGGTACCCCTAATTTGGCAACATCTGTGAAGTTGATGAGAGTGTGCTCTGTCAGCTCCTACTCATCATTGAAAGAGATGTTTAAGAGGAAGGGTCCTCGTGCAGATCCCTAAGGTAGCCACTTGTCACAGGCATCCAGGTAAAGTATGATCCATCGACCACCTCTGAGCCCCATCATCCAAATATGTTTGATCCATCTGGTTGTCTAGTCATGCAGAATGTAACATCCCAACTTCAATATCATGGACGACAGTGCCAAAATCTTTCTAAAGTCTATGCAAATAACATCCACTACTGTCCCTGTATCCACAAATCTATCATTTTGTCATAGAACACAACCAGGTTGGTTAAGCACAATTTACTCTTGGTAAATCCACGCTGGTGACTTCCAATCACCTGTTTAAAGTCATGTGCCCAGAAATGTCCTCCAAAAGGACCTATTCCATGATTTTCCCAGGAACTGAAATAAGAATAAGGCTGACCATCCTATAGTGCCTGGGATTGACCTTTTGGCCTTTTTTGAAGAAAGTTGTGATGTTTGCCTTTCTCCAGTCAACAGAGACCTCCCTTTCCTTCTCAAAGACTATGAAAAGTAAATAAAACGAAATTGCTATTTTTAAATTTTTTTTCAAAGCTTGCACATATGTCACTGAGTTTTATTTTATTGAATAACAATAGAAACATTGAAATTATGCATCTCTTCTGCAGGTGGCTTAACATTTGATTTCATCTGAAGTGATATTCATTTTCATGGTATGTAAATTCTTCTAGATATGAATTACTGACATAAAGTCTCTGGCTACAGAATATATCTTGGAAATCTTCAGGAGGGTTAATGTGTTGGCTCACTGTCAAATGTACCATAGCTTGTAAGATATCAGTGGAAATTAGAGATGTATGGACATTAAAATATGAAAAACCAACTTAGTCAGCTGAGGAATTCTTGAGTGATTCTAAATTAACCTACTCTTCACTCAAAGGAAATTCAGGCAGTGTTTCAAGTGAACAGTCTAAAGATTATTCATATGAATTAATAATGTAGGCCTGAGTAAACAAATTTGCTAATTGCAATTAGAAAACTGTAGCAATGAAATATGTTTCCTGAGAGTTTAGAAACCATTTCTAAATGGTTTCTATTGCTCTCATTGCTACAATTCATCTAAAGTTCAGTTAATTCATATTCTTTAGGTTACAGGTCTTTTAAAAAAAGATTGACACTTTTATTTATTTAAAATAATTACAATTATGGAAAAAAAAAGCCAACACAACATACACTAGTAAGTTAGTTTCCTGTCTAGTCTGTCATACATCATTTGTCTTTTAGATCAGTCCTTAAATAGGTATGTCTGGATGACTTCTAAATCAAATTCACCTGCACAAGAAGATGGCTTTGCATAGTTTTTTGTAAGCAGAAAACTTTCTTTATTCTTCTCTTCTGCTGGTACTGTCAGCATTCAGTGGCTAGAGTTCCTACCTTATAGCCTCATGCTCAAAACCCTCAGTAGATAGGAAACTAAGGTAGGAATTAATTAATTTCTCATGCATGAATTTTTGAGGTGCCTGTGGAGAATATTGGCAACACAGAAAATCTCTCACATGGTTTTCCACTCGTGCTGCTAAACAGTGTTAATAAGTGAGTTTTGTGCTTTATTGTGCTTCATTGGTGTATGAAACCCAGTTTTATTAATGCTTATAGCACAAGCAGCACATATTATTGGTCCTACTAGCTTTTAAAAATAGCCATCTCCTTGTAAAATCTTCTGTGAAAATCAGGTCAACTTTATTTTTGATGTCCAAATCAGCACTGAGATGCTAGGGATAATATATTTCTTGTCCTTTATGCAAGTTGTTCCATATATGCACAGGTACTTATTATTATTTATATTTCTGTACTTTTTTTCCCATGTCCAATACGTCCTTAAGAGGAATTAGAATGTTAAAAAATGGAACATCTAGAATATGTAGTGGGTTAAAATATAATTTGAATGCTATAGTAAGAGCAATGCTAAAGCTGACTAAACTAATCAAATGATTACTGATATTATAAGTAGGTCCCTAGATACTCTTGGCATTTTATTAGTTAGAAAGATTTCAGTCCAGAGAGGTAATCTAATAGTCCTGGTCAGTAAAATCCATCTCTTAACAGATGTCCTTGTTCAGAAATGTTGTCCTGTACATCCTGAGTAATTAGATTGTACATGGGTGGCTTGAACTTCATTGCTTGGTGCAAAGAGCTGACTTGCAGCTCTTCAGGTCACTTGAACTTAATTTGGGAGGGATAATGGAGGGTAGGCTTCAGGCACAATTCACATCCCAGACAAGGGATTCATAGGGGTGAGAGGGTTGAACAGATGAAAGCACTGCTGTTTTATAGAGTCACACTTTAAGCCTAATTTGGAGATAGAATTTCACCTTTTCAACTCTTCCCTACGTTCAGTTGCAAAGCACAATTGCTGAGGCTTTATACATGCCCTGCAGTCATAAGCAGAGATGTCATAGTTAGTTGATCTAAAATGTGTATCAGCACCAGGCACCACTTAGAAAAATGTTTAAAAACAAGTAAAACTAAGCACTGAGTATTCAGAAGTTGGCTACCATGTTAAATTGATGAGACAAAATGTGTTACAGAGTACCACGGGAAGTAAATGGAGGAAACACCTGTAGATCTAATACTGTAGACCTATTCCCCCCCCCCCCCGCAGAACACTACAGAAATAAATGAGAAGAAGGGATGTTTAATTTCCATATTCAGTTTTACAGGTATTTATATTTATTCTATTTTTTACAGTAATCAAAGAAGGAAAGTGATATCATAGTTACATTTCCCTTTTATTGCTTGCTTGCTTTCTTCTACAGTGACAGAGTATGGGTTTTTTTGTGCTTCACATGTCCTTCTCAATTATTGAAAGGTAAAGAATCATACGATTTTAAAAACTAGATGGTAGCAGACAAGGAAAGGTGATGTAAGAAGGAAAAGAAAGGTAGATTGAGGAAAAAGAAGAGAGCCAGTGACCCAGAAATATAGCCTGATTTTATACATTGAAGAAAAGATAGGCAGAAAAGATTTCCTACCACAGAAAAATTCTAAATGGGAAAGAGCTAAAAAAAATAAAGACCCCACATTATACCATGTTTCCTGTATGTAATCAGGCTATTTTCTATCTTTCTGCTGAAATTAAAAAAAAAAATGCTATAATAATAGTATGTACTATTAATGAACACACATGATATTTATTTAGTTTTCCTTTAGAAAAGGGTCTGGATGAAGAAAGGTTTTCTATTTGAGATCCATTTCACATCTCATCTTTATAATGAAACTGCCTTGTCTTATGGCATTAGAAGGAACACAAATAGGTACTAGAGGACAGAGAAAGAGGAGCAAACTGGGACAAAATTTCACAGGAAAGTCTTATGAAATTAAGTAAAATATTTTGAGTGCTTTATCTGAAAAGAATCAACAAATATTTTATTTTAATCTTTGATTTCTGCTTGTCTAAATTAGATATATCTTGTGAAAAGTTCAGCAAAATAAATGCTTGGCATATATTTTTTAAATTACAAAAACATTCCTTATTATAATGAAAAGGAAGCATTTTGAGCTTGAAAGTATGATGCAAATTACTATGCTTAGCCTATAGCAAAACATTCTGCATCAAAGAGTTGTGCTAGCTGAGGCGATAGTCAATGTTTAAAAAGAAATAATGAATGCAGAAAATAAAGCTGGAATTTTAATTCTCACAGCATGTGGAAACTTAGGTTTATCTATGGAGTTACATTCTTGTCCTTAAATCCAGATCAATCTTTAGGTTTTGATCATGATATAGTTCATAAACCTATAGTCCACAACTGTGGCAGATCTGGATGAACAAATCAGAAGTTGTCATTTTAATATGTTCAAATGGATGTAGTGGGTTCACTTCTGAAATGATACATTTGTATAAAAATTTGAAGATTTTCTAAAAGAATCAGAAAATCACAGACTGGTTGAGGTTGGAAGGGACCTCTGGAGGTCTTCTGGTCCAACCCCCCTGTGCAAGCAGGGCCACATAGAGCTGATTGTGCAAGACCATGTCTAGATAGCTTTTAAATATCTCCAAAGAGGGAGATTTCACAACCTTTCAGGGCAACCTGCACCACTGGTCAGTCACCATCACAGTAAAAAAGTGTTTTCTTATGTTCAGACAGAACCTCCTGTATTTCAGGTTGGGCCTGTCGCCACTCGTCCTGCCACGGGGCACCACTGAAAAGAGTCTGGCTCTGACCTCTTTGCACCCTCCATTCAGATATTTATATACATTGATGAGATCCTCTCTGAGCTTTCTCTTGTCCAGGTTGAAACAGTCTCAGCTCTCTGAGCCTTCTCTCAAGGGAGAGATGCTCCAGTTCCTTAATCATCTTCATGGCCCTTTGTTGGACCTTGTCCAGTGTGTCCATGTCTCTCTTGTTCTGAGGAGTACAGAACTGGACAGAGTATTCCAGATGTAGCGTTACCAGTGCTGGGTATTGGGGAATGACCACCTCCCTCAACCTGCTGGCAGTACTTTGTCTAATGCAGACCAGGATATTATTTGCCACCTTTGCAGCAAAGGCATATTTCTGGCTCATCTTCAACTTGGTGTCCACCAAGACCCTCCAGTTCTTTTCTTCTAAGCTGCTTTCCAGCTGAGTGGCCCGCAACATATATTAGTGTATGGGGCTGTTCCTCCCCAGGTACAGGACTTTGCACTTCCTTTTGTTGACCTTCATGACATTCATGTCAGCCCATTTATCTTCCCGAAGGTGAAACCGGAGACTACTGCAAAAACTGCTGTTTCAGTTGACTGCCTCTGTTACCTGTGCTATTACAGAGATACCTCTGAACAACGTGCTACAGAAGCAAGACAGTTGAATTGTTGCAGTACCCTCCACAGGTTAATAAGTTCTGATTACAAATAGACTCTGTTAGCTTTGCTGCATGTTCTTGCTAATGTGGCCATCCTGATTAAGAGTGCACTGTGCAGACACACAGGATTTCTCAGTGCTAGGTTGTATTTCTGCACAATAAGCCTATCGATGTAAAACAATATTACATGTAGATTAAACAATCAGCACCTGACTTCTATGTTCATTCAGCTTTCTATCTACGACTTAGAATAAACAGTTACTAATTGTAGGGAGCAGTTCAATTATCTTTTTTTCCTTTTCTTTTTTTTTTTTCAGAGAAGGAGCAAAGAACTATTGCAATTTTAATAGTTTTCCTTATGTTTGTGTATTTCGCATTTACAAACAATTACAAGAAATATTATCTATAATGCACATAAGGATATGAAAATAAGCAGCTATTTAGATCTAAGACTTGTAACAATTGTTTGCAGTAAGGCAACCTGATTCTTAAGGGTATGAGAAAGACTTTTGAAGGATTTGGTTCCTCATTTGTATACCTAGCTTTATCTAGTAAACATAAGCCTCTAATTGTAAAAATCAGCATGAGAAAATCTTAAAGGCCTTTTGTCCATTCTAAAACATTTGCTTTTATTATTATTTCCACAGTAACAAGAACAAATTTTGCTTATGTACCATCCCCACTTAGCTCTACCAATATATTTCATAGTTTCTTTACATGACTTGGCCAGTAGTTCTTGTTCAAACTGCCAGTTTCCAACTTTCTATAACTGTTGTCTCAACTCAGGTCCTTATCATGAACTTAGATAATATAAATTATTTCAATATAAATTATATCAATGGAAGTGATAATTATGCACAGATTTAACTCTAAACATGAACATGTACAGGCCTGTAACATTGGTCTCCATTTAAAAAGAGACTGGTTACCTTATTTCAGCAAAATTAGGAAGTCCATGCCATTCCTTTTTTATGCCAAACTTCTGACTTTATTTTTTTTAAACAATTTTAAAATTTATGAGGTTTGATAGTCAAAATCTTCCATAGTAACAAGCCCCACTATGAAATCTGTATTTTATGTTTATTTTTTCAAGATGGAAAAAAAGAAAACAGATAATTTATTTGCTCTACTCTTCCAAAGTGTTCTGGTAGTAAAGACTCCTGACCTATGGCTGCAATGAAAACTGTAAGGAATAATGTTGCTGAAAAGTAATCAGGGCCTCTGAGGGCTGGAAAGGCTTGTAAAACAAAAAGTGTTGCAAATGAGATCCTAGATACAGTCAAATGGTTGGAATGAGCTTTGCTTCAGCATTTCTCCTAAAATCCTGCAAAGATGACCAGCAAAAAAAAAGACTCTCTCCTTCGCACCATATGAGCTGTTTAGGAGACACCGTTCACGTAAAAGTACTTCTTGGTTACAGAATCATCCTGTTGCAAGCCTGAATGGTTTTTATGTTCCTAATGAATTATAACTCACTGTCCTTCTCTTACAGCCTTTATCATGAACTGACTCGTTCCATCTCCTTGCTTTTCAAATATGAAAGGGAAAAATTCTTTACTAAAAAAAAAAAATCCAACAAAATTGCAGAGCCAGATGTTAATGGTGTGCTAACCCTTTTCTCATACAAGAATTGTGATGTGTTCTTCACTTGTATAATCAAATGTTCCTTCTCAAGTAATTTATTCTTTCTTAAAATCTTAAAAGCTCTTGAGTCTGATAAAGCTCTTATTTTTTTCACATAGAAGAGTTAGTGCTTTTGAACAAGTAAACATTGGTTATACTCTGATACAACTGATACATTTTCTTTGCTCTTCTTTGTATTAGAATAATAGAATCATAGAACTCCATGTTTTTGTGTGCTCAACATCATAGGTAACTCCACCCTTTTAAAAGTACTCTTCCTTGAAAAGAGATGTTCATATAAGCACTATGTTCAGATGGCTGTTACCTAAGGGGAACTTTTGGTTTTTTTACCACACATGGAGATAAATCTTATGACTGTTGAATTGTAGATGCTTTTAAAAATAACTTAGAAGTCACAGATATGAAATATAGAGTAGTAAATTGTTTAACTACACTTCTAAAAAAAATAGTTGTCTAGCTAAAGTACAATATTTTTTTTCCTTTCTAGGCAAGCAGTAGCTATAATTTATTAATAATGTACTGCAGGTTTTATTCAGGTACCAGCTCTCCAAGTCAAACTTTGGAACCTGTTAGCTACAAGATATTGCATATCCTCCAAGGTATCAGAGTGAATTTAAGATCAGTAAACCTGTAATTCACTTTTTTAAAAAAAAAAATTTCCTTCAATTAACATTCCTTCAGAAAAAAAAAATTAAGTAAAGAAGGAAAGTCAATCGAGAGGCAAAGTTAATCTTTTGTTGGACCACAATAAATATCTCTGATTCTTCGCTCCTCATGAAGGCAAAGATCTCTTTAAGGTTATGAGTAAAGACTACAAAACGAGATAAAAGAGCATTTGAAGGGAAAATAGATAATACATTCCTGTGATGGATTACATTTTCTTTAGTAACTTCATTTGTAAAAATGTAGTCCAGACTTGCCTATAGTCTCAGACTAATATGCACTGATCTCGTGATGCAAAGTAAATGTAAATCTGCACAGAAAGAAACATGAAGTCAGAGTGAACTACATTTTGACACCTGTAGCCATAGCAAATAGTTTCTTACTCTGGGAGTGGTTTCACTTAATTCAACAGACGTCACACCAGTAACATATTCCTGCTTTCTGCTGCTGTGCCTCTTGTGCAAAGTACTTCCTAGTCAGAGTGACAGCAGTTGATATCTACTTTGCACAGGCCGAAACAACTACATATCAAGAGAATCAAGCTCTTAATAGGCATGTGTAAAACAAAATGT
Organism: Chlamydotis macqueenii; assembly: GCF_036417535.1. NCBI lineage: Eukaryota > Metazoa > Chordata > Aves > Otidiformes > Otididae > Chlamydotis > Chlamydotis macqueenii. The sequence continues at coordinate 139,457,328 of NC_141556.1, forward strand.
TCAAAGCAGTTACCTGCAACAGCACATACCCGGGAGATTGTTTTCCCTCCAGTGAATTTTGGCTCAAATTGTAACAAAAAAAAAAAAAAATTGGTAAAACTGAATAAAGTATATCTAAGTATACTTTGAAGATTATGTAGTTTAAGCATTTTCTGTTACAAATTTCAAAAACCAGCATTGTGTATATCAGATACTTGGGTGACATTTCTATTTGTATTCTCTAAGTAACATGATGAAGGCTACAGACTGCTAAATATTGAAAAAAAATAGTGGAAAGCAGGTAACTGAAGCTACCAGAAAACCTTGATTTAAATACAGGACTACTTCTTAGAAAATGTCTCTCAAACTTCTAGTGGGAAAACCTTAAAAAATCACTGTAAGCAGAACTCAGTGATATTTCTTGCTACTTAATCTGTGAGTTTCATGTGGTATAAATGTTTTAATAGCTTTTCTCCTGTATCTGACTTTATATAATTTATTAATAATGTACTGCAAGTTTTACAAAACTAAATGCATCAAGGAACAGGATAAGAGGAGTCTGGTACAACATCCCAAGGGGATTTTGAATTAAACTCTAGTGGGCATTTCAAGGCTCCCACATTCCCCTCTAAGATGAAGGTTTCTAAAGCAGTAGATTAAAAATGCACTGTACTTTTATTTTAAAGTATAGTTCTACTGTATTTATTTAAACAAAATTTATTGTATTTTCAACCCTGGCAACCTTATCGAATTACACTGTAAACAGCTGTGTTGTACCAACACTCTTAAAAGGAAATATTGCTTCTTGTCCCATATGAACAACTCTACGAACAGTATCTTTCTGTTCTTGTTTTGTTTCTGGAATGCAATATGACAGCATCTTGGAGACAATTACAAGTTATGATTAATAGTATTCTGCATGATTCCCTCAGAACTGCTTCAGATTATTGCTGAACACAAATGAATGGTGCCATGGAGAAGATTAAGAGTATTTTAATCCTTCATTCCAAAGCAATGAAATAACTGTGAAGCCCTGTAAAGAGTATAGACAAATCTTTTAGCAATAATGTCTAAAAATTGTATATTTGAGTTCTTGCTGTTTACTAATATATACATTTCAAAGTCAAAGTTCTTTTCAGTAGGGACAGATCACATAAAACACAAAAACTTGAATGGACTTAAAAACCTAAGAGCAAATTTCCAACATAGGGTACAGAAAATACACAAGTAGTTACAAAAAATAGTGTGACTTCTTGTTTCAGTTTTTTAAGTATTTTAAAAATTGACTCCACATCTGATTTTCTTAAGAAATTGTAAAAAAAAATATTTTCTTAATACTATTTCAAGAATATCTACATTTTTACCATATTAAAGGATATTTTTATGAGTTTTATGAAGCATTACAAGTTCCCTCAAAGTGACACATGAAGGCTAGGAATGCCTAAATGGTATATCTAGTTTCAGTCAACAGTTAGATCATGTATCAACTGAGATAAGTACTACCTTTTACATTCCATCTTGGTATTCATTTCTCTGACCTTTTAATCAAATATTACATTAAAATTACTCCTCTGGTCAGTGGAGATGAGCAATCGAGGCAGAAATCTGAAGTGTTGAACCTCTTGAGAGGTACCTCTCTCTCTCCGGTGCCTATAGAGGGAGCCTGCCAACCACATTTAAAAAATTCTGTAATTAGGTGAGATGAATCCCCATCCTTCATGTGACGGTAAGATATATGACCAGTAATACACTCCAAACAGTTAAGCAAGTAACTTAAAATCTCTGCATATTACATGTTATACAACGTAAAAATAAGAAGCTTTTCCTAAGAAACGCTGTATGTTATTAGGAAAATAATAACACAAAAATTCTACACAAGATTGTTATAAGGTGATGTTTAATTGTCTATGGGTTAAGCATAGATTTTATCCAACTAGAAAAATAATTTTTAATATATAGCAGTAACAAGGACATGGTTTGTCAAGAACAAATTATGCCAAGTTAATTTAATTTCCTTTCATGACAAAGCAACAAATCTCTTAGGCAGAGAAGAAACAGTTGTCACATACTTTGAATTTCAGATCTATTGTGTGTTAAGTCTTCTACATAAGTGAGGGAAACAGAGGAGCTGCTAATCGCTTACTATAAAACTAAAAGGATGTATTGAGCGATGCTACTCAAGGTTCTGTCTTATATCTCATTTTGCTGGCTTTATCTCTGACTTGCTTTCTGTTGTACTAAATTTCTAGGTAAAAGCAGACTAGGAAGGACTGTAGCAATACTTTAGAACAGGATTACAATGCAAAAAGGTCTTGACAGATGTAAGAAAAAGACAGGAAATAAAGATTAAGAAGCAATTAAGTAAAAATGTACGGAAAATTCCACACTTTTATTCCTTGTAAATGCAGCTGAACAAATGACAGGCTGAGCATCCATTGCAGAACATTTGAACAGATGATGAACAATTGATGGCAATGGTATTAGTTAGTCTAAAGAAGAAAAGCTTGAAGCGAAACATAGAATCATAGAACAATTTGGGTTGGAAGGGACCTTTAAAGGACATCTATTCCAACCCCCCTGCAAGGAGCAGGGAGATCTGGATATTCACAAACTACTTATTCTTAATGTCTACTGCTGCTATGACAAAAAGTATGGATTGATGTGCAATGAGAGAAAATCAAATTGCACAGAAAAAGAAGAAGAATATTAAGATGATGCCAAAGGAATAACTTTCCAATTCTAAGGCTAGTGATACCTAGGAATTTCATGGGACCTTGTTGGTCTAGGAGGAGTGGACAAGATGTCCTCTTAATTTTTTTTTTTTTTTATAGCTTATGTGATGCCATGACTTTTACTTTGGAAGCAGAACTTTGTGACTCTTATTTCTTACTTGTTGTGCATCTTCCCAAAATATAAATTTACTGGTGGAATAACATCTTTAAATGATGGTTAATATTTCTACCTTGCTGTGCACAATAAGACTCTAGGAAGCATATTTTAAGGTATGGCCAGTTAGTTGGCAACCCTGCAAATAAACACCTAAGATCCAGGCAGGTACTACAAAAAGTCAAGATCCTCTGTGATTTTATTTATTTATCTTTGTAAAATTGCATCTTTAAATAGTTCAAGTTGATTGATTGTGACCGATTACTTCAATGTTCTTCAGAAAATATCAGAATATTTAATCTTTAATTATTAAACTTAATAAGTATAGTGACTTATTTGGAGAAGAGTATAAAAATTTTTGTAAGGTGAGAATCACAGAATACTTTGGGTTTGAAGGGACCTTTAAAGGCTATCTAGTTCAGCCCCCCCGCAAAGTAGCAGGGACATCTCCAACTAGGTCAGGTTGCTCAGAGCCTCATCCAACCTGGCAACCTGTTCCCAGGGATGGGGCATCTACCACCTCTTTGGACAACCTGTTCAAGTGTTCCATCACTCTCATTGTAATTTTTTTTTTCCTTATGTCCAGTATGAATCTACCTTCCTCTGTTTGAAAATCATTACTCATTGTCCTATCACAACAGGCCCTGCTGCAGAGTTTCTCCCCATGTTTCCTACAGCCCCCTTTAGCTACCGGAAGACCGCTATAAGGTCTCCCCGGAGCCTTTCCTTTTGCCAGGCTGGAAAGCCCCAACTCTCTCAGCCTGTCCACATAGAAAAGGTGCTCCAGCCCTCTCATCATCTTTGTGGCCCTTCCTCTAACACGTCCACATCCTTATAATGTTGAGGGCTCTAGAGCCAGACACAGTACTCCATTTGGTGTCTAATGAGAGTAGAGTAGAGATGGAGAATCACCTCCCTTAATCTGCTGGCCATGCTTCTTTTGATGCAGCCCAGGGTGTGTTTGGCTTTCTGGGCAGCAAGCGCACATTGCCTGCTCACGTTGAGCTTCTCATCCAGCAGCAGTCCCAAGTCATTCTCAGAGCTGCTCTCAATCCATTCTCCTCCTAGCCTGTATTTGTGCCTGGAATTGCCCCAGCTCACATGCAGAACCTTGCACTTGGCCTGGTTGAACTTCATGAAGTTCACACGGGCCCACCTCTCCAGTCTGTCAAGGTCCCTCTGGATGGTATCCCTTCCCTCCCATTTGTCGACCACACCACACCACACAGCTTGGTGTCATTGGCAAACTTGTTGAGGGTGCACTCTATTCCGCTGCCCATATTGCCAACAAAGATGTTAAACAGGGCTGGTCCAAATACCAATCTCTGAGCAACACCACTTGTGATTGGTGTCCACTTGGATACTGAGTCGTTGACCACAACTCTTTTAGTACAGCCATCCAGCCAATTCCTTCCGTCCTTCCATCAAATCCATGTCTCTTCAGTTTAGAGATAAGGATGTTGCACAAGACAGCGTCAAATGCTTTGCACAATTCAGGTAGGTTACATCAGAGAAATTTAGGACCTATCAATAGTTTATTTTGCTATTGCACTTATGTTACTATACCTTAGTAATCATCTAATCATCTCATCTCTTGAAACAATTAATTTCAAGTTGTATGACTGAAATTTAGTAACTATAATACTGTTTTCTGATGAATAAATTATGATAAATATATTAATTTTATTTTGTCACTTCTCTGCCTTACATCAAAAGTTTGAAACCTCAGAGTCAAAGACTGTCTCTGTGGTTGCTGGTTTTAGACTTTATGTTCTCTTTGTATCACTAAGAATAAGAAGATTCCAAGAAATAGAAAAATATAGAAGAGATGTATTGATATGCAAAAGCAGATTATTTATTAATAACTTAGCAGTAGAAGAGTTCTATGTACAGCAGATTTTGAGAAAAAGAAAACCTGCAAGAGAACCAACTCTTAGGTATAAGCAGAGCTCAAAAGCTACAGCCGTGACTAAAACTGACTAAAACAATGTAAACTATTATCCTGGAGGTTGATCTTGTGTGTTTAATTGTGCGCATTCTAAGTACTCCCAGCAAAGTCATTGAGACTACTTGGACTCCTCGAAACATATGTATTAATTTTTACAATTGTAGGACTCAAAAATCAACATGGTGTGTACTTAAGAATTTTCTATTAAGAAAATACTGGCATAAAAATATAAAGCACTTTGTCAAAATCTGAGGCATCTATTTTCTTGATTAAAACTGACCATTTTTAGGGCATGACTCTTCAGTAGAAGAATGCCATCTCCTTGATCACTAAGTAGCTGATAGAGAATAGATTTTAAAGCTTCATTTGCTGTTTTTGTTTTGGTTAGTTTCCTCTATTTCAGAAAGTAGGAGAAAACAACATGTCTGTCATCTTTGTGAAACAGTGACAGCTTCAACAGTTTGCAAAAACTGAGGGGACAGAGCAATGCTTTACTTTGGCTGTGATAAGCTTTGGCTATGACAAGCTCAGCAACTTACTCATTTTCTGAGGAAAGAAAATATGAAGAAATGTCAACAAAACTTACTAATTATAAGCATTGAATAAAATATGTCCCTCTTTTAAAAAGGAACTTTAAGTATCATTTAGAAAAAAATACCCTGGTTTGATTTTATTTTTATTTTTGTTTAAATCAGCAAGGATGAGATTGTATTTGAATCTTAAAACAGTTTATGGTGATGTCCTAAACTTGCCACAGTTTTTTTTTTTTTTGCAATTATTTAAGTGTATAAAATTTTGAGTATGCTGAATGGTGAATGATATTCAGAGGTGTGTATGGGGGGGATTACGTATCTCTAAGGATCAAACACCTCTAACTGAGTTCAAGCTCTGAAATACTGTGTATTTCTACAAGAAAGTTAAGTAAAGTATCAGCATTACTATAGTTGAGCATGAAAACACCTTTCCATATCAAGGTCAAGTCTTCTATCTAATCAGATATTAACATTCATTCAGATTGTCTTGAAATTCGTTGTCCCTCAGGGACTGCAGGACAGGCTTAGTGACCCTTAATTATGGTTACAGAGAATGTAAGTCATTAATGAGATAGTGCCCTTTGGCTCACATATACAAAACAAAAATAGAAGCAAAAAAAACCCCAAACCAACTACAACACAGCAACAATAACAACAACAACACAAAAAAAACAACCCAAAAAGTGCCTCCAAGCCTCTCCAAATGCAATGAATTTGAACCTAACATTTACAACACTTGGGAGTATCTGTATCAGTATAATACAGCAGTTGTCCCTCCCAAGTTCTGTTTTGTTCTGGTTTTGGTTTTAGGAAGATCAAGGAAACTGTGGGATTTAAGGCAGCAAGGAAAAAGATACATTGTGGTTCTCCAGAGAAATGCTGGGAAGTAAGAAAGGAAGCATACCAGGACCATAAATTTCTGTGGCATTCTAACAGAAATTTGGAGGGCTATGGACTAATGATGAATAGAAGAATTTACAGTGTTAAATGTTATCCTCAGTGTAAGGGAAAAGGGGATGAAAAAATATAAACACACATGATACTGTTGCTATAAAACAGGCTAAGTGTTTGAGTTTGGGGCTTACACAGATTGCTGCTGTTTAAAAGTGCTCCCAAGGTCTGCATTAGCAACCAGAAGACATCATAGTCTGTTCATAACTGGCATTTGCCATATTTCCAGAGTATTTTGCATCATCAGGTGATGAAAGAACAGAATTCAGTTTGGATTAATGTATGTGTATTAACTTTGTTATTGTCTAATCTCAAGTGGTAGGAGTGTTGTTAAATCTAATACGCTGAAAAGGTAATTATGACATGTTAACAAAGGTATATATTATACCTTTTACATATACATTTTATATATATGCATACACACATAAGGACTCGTGTGTGCATATATATGTACAAAAAGAATATAGTGGGCCTAATTTAGAAACTTAATGTGTACCCACACCCTGAAATATAATTGTTGAAACAAAAAGTGCAGTTCAGTTTATCAGCCATACCTTCCTAAATGGAATGAGAAAGAAAGAAATCTACCAAGACAGATCACATCTACTCAAGTTGGATACCTCTTTTTCTAAGTGGACTAGTGACAGTGGAAAGAAGGTCAACTAAATTACTGCAAAGACAATAAGTGGATTTAAAGCCATCCTGGAAGTGGATTGCATTCTGGTTTTACTGTACATATAATTGTTCTTAATCTTTGTAATAGCTGTTTGTTGAATACTTCTTATTCACAAACTGAATTTAGGTTATCTACAGAGATGATGTATCGCCTCCTGCAGGCGATAGAGGAGCCGACAAGGAGGGGTGCCATGCTCGACCTTGTGCTCACCAACAGGGAGGGACTGGTGGGGGATGTAAAACTGAAGGACAGCCTTGGCTGCAGCGACCATGACATGGTGGAGTTCAAGATCCACAGGGCAGCGAGGAAACTACATGGCAAGCTCTCTGCCCTAGACTTCAAGAGGGCAGACTTCAGCCTCTTCAGGGACCTGATGGGCCAAGTGCCATGGGAGGCGGCCCTGGAGGGAAGAGGGGCCCAGAAAAGTTGGTCTATATTCAAGGAGCACCTCCTCCAAGCTCAGCAGAAGTGCATCCCGACGAAGAACAAGTTGGGCAAAAAGGCCAGGAGGCCGGCGTGGATGAGCAAGGAGCGCCCGGACCAACTGAAAGTGAAGAGGAAAGCCTATAGAGGGTGGAAACGGAGACAGGTAGCCTGGGAGGTCTACAAAGAGGCTGTGCGAGTGGCCAGGGATAAGGTAAGGAAGGCCAAAGCCCTGGCAGAATTGAATCTGGGCAGGGATATAAAATGCAAGAAGAGCTTTTATAGGTACGTAGGGGACAAAAGAAAGTCCAAGGAAAATGTAGGCCTCCTCTGGAAGGAGGCCGGTGTCCTGGTTACCCAGGACATGGAGAAGGCTGAGGTACTCAATGACTTTTTTGCCTCAGTCTTCACCGACAAGAGCTCTTGTCCCACCACTCAAGCTGTAGAAGGTGCAAGCAGGGACTGCGAGGATGAAGAACCGCCCACTGTACGCGAAGAGCAGGTTTGGGAACATCTGAGGAACCTAAAGGTGCACAAGTCCATGGGTTCTGAGGAGATCCATCCGCGGGTCCTGAGGGAACTGGCGGATGAAGTTGCCAAGCCACTGGCTATCATATTTGAGAAGTCGTGGCGGTCTGGTGAGGTCCCCGATGACTGGAAGAGAGGGAACATAACCCCAATTTTTAAAAAGGGGAATAAGGAAGACCCGGGTAACTACAGGCCGGTCAGCCTCACCTCTGTGCCTGGCAAGGACATGGAGCAGATTCTCCTGGAAACCATGCTAAGGCCCATGGAGAGCAAGGAGGTGGTTGGTGACAGCCAACATGGCTTCACCAAGGGCAGATCATGCTTGACCAATTTGGTGGCCTTCTATGACGGGTTTACGGCATCGGTGGACAAGGGACGAGCAACAGACATCATCTGCCTGGACTTGTGCAAAGCTTTTGACACTGTCCCGCACGACATCCTTCTCTCTAAACTAGAGAGACATGGGTTTGATGGACGGACCACTCGGTGGATAAGGAGTTGGCTGGATGGACACACTCAGAGAGTAGTGGTCAACGGCTCAGTGTCCATGTGGAGACTGGTCATGAGTGGCGTCCCTCAGGGGTCTGTGTTGGGATCGGCCCTGTTCAACATCTTTGTCGGTGACATGGACAGTGGGATAGAGTGCACCCTCAGCAAGTTCGCCGACGACACCAAGTTGTGTGGTGCCGTCAACACGCTGGAAGGGAGGGATGCCATCCAGAGGGACCTTGACAGGCTGGAGAGGTGGGCCCGTGCAAACCTCATGAAGTTCAACCAGGCAAAGTACAAGCTCCTGCACCTGGGTCATGGCAATCCCAGGCACAAATACAGGCTGGGCGGGGAATGGATTGAGAGCAGCCCTGAGGAGAAGGACTTGGGAGTGCTGGTGGACGAGAAGCTCAACATGAGCTGGCAATGCGCCCTTGCGGCCCAGAAGGCCAACCGCATCCTGGGCTGCATCAAGAGGAGCGTGGCCAGCAGGTCGAGGGAGGTGATTCTCCCCCTCTACTCTGCCCTGGTGAGGCCCCACCTGGAGTACTGTGTCCAGTTCTGGAGACCCCAACACAAGAAGGACATGAACCAGTTGGAGAAGGTCCAGAGGAGGGCCACGAAGATTATAAAAGGGCTGGAGCACCTCTCTTATGAGGACAGGCTGAGAGAGTTGGGGCTGTTCAGCCTGGAGAAGAGGAGGCTCTGGGGAGACCTGATAGCGGTCTTCCAGTACCTCAAGGGGGCCTATAAGAAAGATGGGGAGAGGCTGTTCAGTAGGGCCTGTTGCAATAGGACAAGGAGTAATGGTTTTAAAATAGTGGGGAGTAGATTTAGATTGGAAATGAGGAAAAAAATTTTTTACGATGCGAGTTACAGAGCACTGGAACAGGTTGCCCAGAGAGGTGGTGTAAGCCCCATCTGTGGAAACGTTCAAGGCCAGGTTGGATGAGGCTCTGAGCAACCTGACCTAGTCAGGGATGTCCCTGCTCCTTGCAGGGGGGTTGGACTAGATGACCTTTGAAGGTCCCTTCCAACCCTAACCATTCTATGATTCTATGATTCTATGATGGCTTTATCCCAGTTAGTGTTCGAACTCCTACTGAAGTAAATTAAGGTTAGGGGTTCAATTCAGATTGTCCACACAGAGATACTAAGTGTCCTCTGAGGATATGATGCAGAACTGGAAGATAACCTATACCTTTTTGTAAGTGAACCTGAACCCCAAGTAGGACAATCAAAGTCATCTAAATATTTAGATGTGGGCAAGTAAATTGAACCTTCCCTCAGGTCTGTGTAGTTAGATGCAGTCCAGAAAATGGTTCCATTGGCCATAAAAGGAGCTTTAACACATACCTCATATATAGATATCCCCATTTAGACTTCTAAACTTAAGCATCTGAGTTTGAAATAAATCTCACCCCGAGTACCATCTTAAGCATTTTCTAAGTATTTTTCACCTTTGTATTATAGAAAAGGTATATTTGCAATTACTCCTGCTTTACTCTGGCAGAGATCTGTTTTATTCTAGCAGTGTATTCATCAGTCATTTAACATTCTTTTGAGTTTTGGCTTTAGCAAGTTATTACAAAATAGCTATGAAAATATATATTCAATGGATTTTTTTTCAGCATTTTCAATGCTGAATTTTAATGTTCATATAAGTGTAGCTTGAAATATGTAGTATGTCAATTAGTATAATTTAGTGTATTCTAATATAATGAATATCTGAAGAAAATAAACATCTTGTTAAATACCTGACTGCTGTTGACCAATAGGCACAGTACTGAGAGGGTAATATGCTGCAGGTATTTTTGATGGCTTCAGTTTTAACTGATATTAAAGCTTGAGTTAAGCAGTTTTAATTTCTCTTGCCTGTAACCAGTTGTTTCTCATCGAACATCACGATGCCTGTGGCCATTAAGTGAGGTCACTGATTGATGAAAGTAGACTTTCTTTTAATTAGCAAAATGGGAAACTAAAATTATCAAAAAGAAAACACAGAATTGTAAAACTCTGAGTCAATATTTTAATGAATATATTAAAAAAGAAATAGACTTTGAAGAATACAGCAATTCATATAAATAATTTATCAAGAGGATTTTTCCTCATTAGTGATACCTTTATTTTTGCTGGGAAAAGTGTTCAAGCTGTTGTGAACGTTTCACTCACCTTTGGTGAGCAATTCTCAGTGATTCAGTCTCAAGAAGGGGAATTTAAATCCTTGATCTTGCAAGATGTCTGAGGTAGATAATGGCATAAGTGTACCCATTGGGGTACACAATTTTCTTTGGTGTATATTTGCTTATATAAACAGGGCATAAGGAAGAATCTTAACAGTGGTTAGATAACCACATAAGGAGAGACTAAAACTGGAGAACTCCTGAGAGAGATAGAGGGTAGGAATTTTTATCATAACAGATATATTTTGTATGTATATGCTGTATAAACCACCATCCAAGAACAATTGATTTTCAGTGATTACAAAATACATAATAAAACAACAATAAAAAGGATACAATCAACTAGATTGAATAAGTAGTAACTCTACCACATTGGAGAAAATGGTACGGGGCAGATTTTTTTTTATAAGATGTGGGCATTCAGCATTTGTCTAAATGTATATCTTCATATAATGTACAAATGCACTGGATCTCTTTAAGAATTCTCTTGAAGTACCGAAGATCTGAGATCTGAATGCTTTTAGAAATCTAGCCTGTCAAGAACAATCTTGAGTGTGTATTTGGGACTGAAGTAACACCTACTTCTGAATGGCAATTTTGCCTTTCTCTTATCCTAGCAAAGTTTTTATAAATTGTAATAGGAACTATACTTATCTAACCAGGAGTAGGGTTTGCCTCTACACTTAAAATAATCATTCTATCACCTCATAAATGTTTGAAAAAATGAGCTCTGAGAGGAGTAAGAAAAGTAGATATCTAAGACAATTGAACTATACAATCTTCTTCTAGGACTGGTATTTTCATGCTCATGTTCTGAGCTTTAATATTGATGCACAAGAAACCAAAATCCTTTTACACAGTAAAACAGAAAATGCTATTTCAAAACAAAGTAGGGAAGAATATCAAGTATTTTAAATGTTACAGGGCTTGATCATGAGTCTTGAATATCAGCAAATTGGATTCTGTAAAACAATCCTGATTGATTTTCTAATTTTCAGCAGAAGTTGATAGAATAATGCTTCAGTAGTTTTTCTGTTCTTTCTAATTAAACAGACAAAAACTCTCCCAGGATTAAAATGCATGCAAAGCTCAAGAGAAATTTTATTTAAAACAACTTACAGGAGGGACATAAAAGTAGTTTACTGTCTCAGCTTAAATAAAATTGTATACAATTAAGAATATTACCAGGAGTAGGAGAAAAGAAAATTGCATATATAAGAAATGAGTGTGTGCCTTGCTGTGTTTCTCTCAGAAGGAGGGTTCATCATGGTTGGGGAATGTGAGAAGGATGACAAACTCCCTTCCTAATTTTGAGAATCCTCACAATGACATCCAGATTATTTCCCTGCAAATGGATCTTTATCCTTTCTTTTCTCATGTGCAAGTGTAAAATGAGCTTTCCAGAAAAAATAATCTCAAAGTTTTTCACTTCCTAAAGTATATACTAGATATGCATGACAATGGGATATTTCATGGGTGGTTTTGAACAAACACTAGGAGAAAACCATGTCAAGTGAGCACCAGACAAAGGCATAGATATACTATTAAGGGATAAGGCATACATGTACCATTAAGGGCTAAATAAATTAACGAGCTGGGCTACCATAATGTCATTGTTCTGGTAAGGACAGAGTTAATTTTCACCTGAGCTAGGAGAGGAACTGGAGCTGGTGGCACCTGTGGCTGAGGGGCACAGCTGGGATAGTTTACCCAAATTAGCCAAAGGGCTATTCCATACCATGTGACATCATGCTCAGTATATAAGGTGGGGAATGTGGGGAAGGGCAGGTTCTTGCTTTTTGGGAGGGAGTTGGGCATTGGGATTTGCTATGAGCTATTGTACTGTAAATTATGAACTTAAATATTTTCTGTTATTGGCTTTTTTTGTTGTTGTTGTTTTCCATCTGTTTTCTTTTCCTCTGTTGTTCTCTTAAACTGGTTTTATCTCAACCCATGAGTTTTGCCTCCTTTTCTTTCCTGATTCTCCTCCCTGTCCCACTGTGGGGGGCAGCAAGGGGAGAGCAAGTGAACGACTGTGTGGTATTTAGCTGCTGAGTAGCGCTAAACCATGACAGTTCTTTTAGCGCCCAATGTGAGGCTTGAAGGGTTGAGATAACTGCAGATCTGACCAGAACAGCTTGAAACAAAATTTGTTATACACACCCATTATATTGGTTACTAGTTGCAGGTCACAAGTGTTGGGTTATGCAGACTCTTATATGTACTATATATTCCCTGTGGTGCTGTTTATCACCTTGCAGAGAATGTTGAGAATTACCATTTTTGTGTACTATGCAATATCAATTTATGATATGGTAACATCAATGGCCTTCAAGGTAAGTTAGTATCTGTATGTGGATGATTTCCCCCACTCTTTTACCTCCAGGATAGTTACAACTGTTTTTGAGAACTTTGAATACCCTGGGGATATTCAAAGCCAGCATGTTCCTTTTGTTGTCTCCTAAATGTGGCTCAGGTTTTGTTTAGGGTTACAAAAACACTGCTCAGCATCAAGTACCACGCTCAAGGGAAAGGGAGGGAAAATAGACTGACCTGCTCTGTAGCTACTCAAATTCTGGCAACGTGCATTTGCAGCTGAACCAGAGAATGAACCTGTGCTAGTATCAGTTGGCCCTGTAATGCAAGAAGAAAACTTGGAAGCAGAAATCAGCTCCTTTAGTAAGGGATGAAGAAGCATCTCCTAAGAGGGAGCAGGAGGAAGGAGTATACTGCCCTGCTCATGAGGAGGCAGACTACTCTGAAGAAGGGTCATCACAAAAACAAGAGGAGGAAGAGGAAGAATTACCCACTTCACCCAAAGGAAGAACTCAGCAGGAAGGCTCCTCCTTTTCCTCAGAGGAAGAAGTCATAAATGAGATGGTAACCACGCAGTCTCTATCGTCGAGTGAGCTGCGAGATAAGTGAAAAGGTTTCAGTGGTTGTCCGGGTGAGCATATTGTCAGCTCTGGTGCTCTTCAGCCTCTGGAGGCAACTCCTGTCAGGTGTAAAGGAAAGGTATCCTATGAAGGAGAATGTAATATGTCACCTAGGCAAGTGGGCCACCTTGGAGTGGTGAGGGAATTACCTGTGCTGGAGGTGATTTATGATGACCTGAATAATGAGCAGTTATCTAAAGATCCAGATAAAGTAAAGTGCAGATCCACAATCCCTGGCTTATGAGTGGGTTCCTCTCCCAGTTCAAGTGAAAATTAACTCTATCCTAGCTGGAACCAGGACACATGCAAATGTTTCTTCAAGTGGTTCTATTTCTCTGCAGAAAACTACTCAACATTTAATACCGAAAGGTTTTGTGTATGGTATTTTCCTTTTTGTTGAGTACCAGTTAAAAAGCTGCTAGAGGAATAATCTACAAAACATGGTCTACGCTCTATAAGATGGTAGCATACCTTTTTAACATAATAGGATCTTGTAAGAAAGGATGAGATAAAGAATTAAAATACTGGTGAGAAATTTTTTATTGTGTTTTTTTTTGCTAATGTAGGGCATCACATCAAAACCTAGAACTCTACACAATGTAAGTTCCAATTCCAACGCATTTTTTCTCTGAAATATTTTACACTTCAAAATGAAATTTTGTATAGAAAGACCTGGGCAACAAGAGTTAACTTAACCCATCACTAACGCAAGGTCATAAATGTTACTCACTTGGAACACTGGAGACCTAAGTTTGTCTTCCTGTTCTATTTTCAAACAGTGTCTTTAAACCTGCATCTTTTATATTCAAGGTGAGTGCCATTACTAGTAAACTGTAAAGTTAGTCTCTTTCTGTAACCTAATGAATATTCATTTCTATAAACAAAGTAGAACAGTCTCAGTAAGAATGAATGAAAGAGAGCAATTTTGGTTATTCATATGTATTATACTGATTACAGGGACCAGAAATTCAAAATGAAAGCTGACATTCACTCATTCTGCTGAAAGGGAATCACAAAAAGCATGCTAAACGCAAACAAGAATGGTAAATACTGATAGAATTACATGTTTTAAAGATTCTGAATGTCTATAAGAATGGTTTGTTTCAGTAATAGCTTGAGAAGATAGAATTTGTAATTTGCAGCAAAAGAATTCTTCTGTAGTCCTTATGCCCCCTCCCACACCCTTCCTGTTAATTTAAACACTGCTTGTGCTGCTACCGGCAGCTTATCAGAGCTGCAAGATCAGCCCTTAAGAGAGCCAGGCAAACTGGATGCATCTTTTCCAGGATGTATGTTACAGCCAGTCATGTGTCTTAGACCATTTATTTAACAAAGATTGTAATTTTTCTCTTGTAAGTCTCTGTTGTAGTTCAGCCCCGATCGGGACCAGACTACACAGTCTCTGTCTCACTCCCCCCAACCTCCGAGAGAATACAGGGAGATAATATAAGAAAAACAGCTCAAGGTTTGAGATAAGGACAGGGAGAAAATCCTTAAAGTTACCATCACGGGCAAAACAGACTCGACTTGGGGAAAACTATTCATTTATTACTACAAAGAGCAGGATAATGAGACAGAGAACAAGATAACCTCCCTCCACCCCTCCCTCTTCCCAAGCTTAACATTATCTCTACTACCTTCCCCCTCGAGTGGCACAGGGGGGAAGAGGGAATGAGGGTTGCGGTCAGTTCATCACACCTTGTTTTACGCCGCTGCTTCATGGCCGGGGGAAGAACTACTCACGTTCCTCCCCTGCTCTGTTGTGGGGTCCCACCCATACACCACAGTCCTTTGTGAAACCGCTCCGGCGTGGGTCATCTCTTCCACGGGGCGCAGTCCCTCCAGAACGACTGCCCCAGCGGGCCCTCCACGGGCTGCAGCCACCTTCAGGCATCCACCTCCCCTGTTGTGGGGTCCTTCATGGGCCCCAAGTGGATCTCTGCTCCTCCGTGGACCTCCATGGGCTGCAGTGGGACAACCTGCTCCACCATGGTCATCACCACAGGCTGCAGGGGAATCTTGGCCAGGAGCCACATTACTCCTCCCCCTCCTTCTGAACTGACCTTGGCATCTGCAGCTGTTTCGCTCACAAGAAAAGTTCTTCACAACAGGCTGGCAGAGGCCTCTCAGAATCTCTTTACATCATCCAGCTCATCTCCTCTCCACTTCTTGCAGCCAGGCCAGGCCGAGTCGGGCCCAGTTGGCCACCTGGCGAGAGGCCAGAGGGTGAGGCCTGCAAGGCCCATGAGTCCTGCGCTTCCCCCTCTGTGCCTCTGCCCCCGCTCAGCTTCTTCACCTCTTCCCTTCTCTTTTTTTTTTTCTGTTTTCCCCTTCTTAAATACGTTATTGCAGAGGCGTTATCATGGAACATTCTGCTACCAATCGGCTCGGCTTTGGCCAGCAGCAGGTCCGCCCTAGGCCTGGCCGAGTCCACTGAACAAAGGGGAGCAACTTCTAGCAGTTTCCTACAGAAGTTACGCCCTTAGGCCCCCCTTCACTAAACAAAACCACAACAGTCTCACAAATGTAACTTCTTGTGTCAGCCAGCGTATCAAGCCCTAGTGCTTTACAAGCTGCTCTTGCATATCTCTGTTTCTGTTTTGGTGTTTGAATCGAAATGACTTTCATTACTCTTCAAATTGATTTAACCTTTCTTCAAAAGCTATCATATCCATTTTAAAGAGGAAAAACTGTGATCCATATGTATCAGAGTTATGATGAACTGTCAAAATGAAAAGCCAGTGGCATAAATGTCAATGTTTCACATAGCTAAAAGTCATACAATTTTAAAAAGTATTTAAAAAGTAAAAAAAATATAAGTATTCCATTTAGATTTCAGTTTGTTAGTGAAATATCTACTCATTTTTATAGGAACTTCAAAGTAATGAGGAGGGGAAAACCACTTCATTGAAGAACTTTTAATTTGTCCTTTCAAAGCATACTCATATGGTGATCTCATAACATAGAAAAAAAAATTCTTAATGTTCATCTGTAGAAAATACATTGAAAAGCATAATTTTAGGTTTTGAAAATCAATATTTGACCTTAAAAGCTCCCATATTCTATAACTTCATATCTCCACAGAAGGAATGCTCCTTTTGTGTGTTAGTTCCCAGTATTTAGAAGTGCAATTTTGCTGTTATTGTCCCCAGTTACAAAAAAAAAAAATTAGTGGCTTTCCACTACAATGTTGTATTCACATTCACTTAGTAATACTAGTTACCACTAATCTTTCACCTTAATGGTTCTTATATGTTAAATCCACATTTGTATTATTTGATGTAATAATATGTACCCGTTAATGCAGCCCTGCTATAAAGACCAATGAAAGTACATGAGTTAAAAGGAGAAGGTACAGGACTATAAACTTTTCTATGTTAGTTGTCAGTTTTGGAACCAGAATACTTTAGACATGTTTGTAGTCCTTTACATCATGGTAAATTAGTTTTAAGTAGGTCAGATGGGTTCTGTCTCCGTGTAATGTGGTTCAACTGGCTGTAGGGGGGCATGATTCATTGTACATTCCACATCACTTCCAAATATAACCCTGCATTTTTAGTGTGTAAATCACTGTATAAAGAACTTATTTAAAGAAGATTTAATAATAGTGATAACGTATATTTTTATGTATTCTGTTCATCAGTTTCTCCATACTAAGCATTCTATTACAATGATGAATTTTTGATAGATTGAGATTGTGAGTCATCATTATAAACACATAAAATAAATATTATTATTTAAGATCATATGAAAAATATTATTTCTCAATATCTAGCATGAGTATGTATATATATATGTGCCTGTGTGTATGAAAAAGACATAAACAAAGAGATACCAGACGTGGGTAAATCAGCTGTAGTGTTTACACATGCCTGAACAGTAACAAATTTTCTAAGCTAATTGGCAATGTGTGGTACATTTCAAGGGCAGGAATGAACATTATTAATAAGCTGAGATGAGACATAGATATTCAAAAAATATATGTATTTAGTTAAGCAGATGTTCAATAACAAAATTATCCATAATGTGATGTCATTAGTGTAATAGATATTGTTATTATTTTGAGTAATTATTATTTCAGTGGTACTAAATATTTCAATTTATAACACTATTTTTTTTTCTATTTTTAATGGGATTTTTGCAAGGTAGGCGAGACAAATCTTAAGGGAATGTAAAGGACTACCTGCCCAGCTGGCAAGAAGAGGTGGATATCATCTTTGGGGGTAATTTCACATAGAATTAGTTGGCTGAAGAAGGGAAAAAAAATTGCCTCTGAGGATAGCTTATCAATGGGGGATGACTGCATGATTGTTGTGTTTAGCTTTTAATAATTTTTTGCTTAATAACTGTTTGTGTATCAAATGGCTGTGGGCTTCATGTTGAAAATGTTTACTCAAGAAGGGACCCAAAGTTCCCCTGGCCTAGGGCTCAGCCTCCAAAAGCAGTCAGTAACCATTGCTTAGGCAGAGGAACACAGAACAAGCACAGTGCGATTTTCCTCTTGTACCTTCCTCCCACCACCTCTCAATCAAACATCTAAGCAATTCCTAAGACAGTGTAGGCATCCAGACAGTTGTGATCTTTCAGGACCTCTTGGACTCTCCAGTTCCTTAACATTTTTTTTTATCACAAGCCACAGTAAGTTTGTATTTTATAAAAGTGTCACGAGATTTTTGCTTAAGTTAAGCTTCATAGATTGGCTCTTCTTACACTGGAGAGAATGCTTGTAACTTACAGTCTCAATGTTATTGTATGTAGAGTTAATATATAGCTCTTGCATCACTGTAAAGGTGTAACTTCTTTGTAATCAATGCTAGGAATTTAAAGAGTTTCTATATTTTTATTTAAATATACTCTAACTCACTGCTGGGATTAATATGCATGTGAAAGTTTGAAATGTATAACTAAACTTGGTATCAAACTTGTATAACTAAACTTGGTATCAAACCATGTAGTCAAAATTAATGTTAGGGCTGCAGGTGAATGACAAGGTCACCACTAGGCTCTGGCGTAGTTTAACTGTAACTGAACAGGATGGTTTGATATCTCATAACTTTTCTGTAAATGACAAAAAATTCATATTGTTCAGTAGTTTGCATGAATAAAAAAAACTCCTTTTGACTTAATTCCTATCCCATTCTAGCATTCATCATGCCAAGTATTTTCTGTGAAAAGGGATCTTCAGCCTTTGATGAAAAGCATGTTTAGAGTGCTGCTGGACTTTAATAATTTCCAGTTAATAGATGGCTCTTTATGGTCATAGTTGTGTGGTGTTCGTATCTTGACTGCTTAGGGTACTCTTATCTTCCAGACACAAGTAGCAGCAGTAAATTACCTATCTAATCCACTGATTCCTTAAAGTATAACTGCTGTCAAGCTTCAATTTTTAAGAAAAACATCTGTATGTGTTTTGCCCCTCAAATTCAGTTTTCACATTCAGGGCTATAACTGAAACGAACCTTTTTTTTTTTAATTAATTAATTGTTTAATAGATTTTAAGTTATTTGTAAGAATTCTGCAGGGTTTGTAACGAAACACATTTTATTTTTTTTCATTTCTGCTTGAAGCAGGTATCTTCACAGCGAAATGTACTCATTCATCATCATACATACTCACACAGGTACTCTGTTACAGGTCAAAATATACTGTTAAGTCTTATATTGCAAGTGGTGCTCTCTGTAATTGGGAGTATTTTATTCTCTCCAAGCTTTTTCAGCTGAAGAAAGAGTATGCTGTATCTCAGGGCTTCATACTCCACTGATTTAGCTTACCTGCTAGAACAAGTTACAACAATCCTACCCAGAGCAAGAATTATCATGCAATATATTAATCTTAGCTTAAGTGTGTAACAGTTTTTCATTTTGCTTTGTTTTAAGTGAGGCTGAAACTATGTATTTCCATGGTGTATCATGCATTCATTTTTCTGTATTTTGTTGGAAAGGATAGAACATTAAGTCATAATGCAATCTTAGATGCGTAATGCACTTAATTGTATGGACAGATGTATTATAATTCAATGTTCTTCATAACTATAGTTTATTATGATTAATAAGAAAGTCAAGGTTTCAAAAAATGTTTGGAGAGGGACAAATTCCATCTCTTTTATTAAACAGATTTCCAGTGCAATTTTTGCTCTTTCCTCAGTTTCATTAAGGCAGGAATAACTCCTTTAAGTGAACCACATACTATTTCAATGTCCCTAGCAGTCCATTTTTGGTGGACTTATTTGTTAAAAATAATTTAGCCAGTTTTAGTGACAAGGGTTTTCAGAGCTTTTACACATCTTGTCTCAGAAAGTGTGTTGGAGAATCTAACTTATCTGTACATAAAATACCATTAGCAAACAGTATGCTGATTTTGGTTTGGTTTTTTTTTTTTTAAATTTTATCTGTGTTTTTTATTTTCTGTTTCTATTTTGCAGTTCAGTGTATCCTTGAATTATAGTGTATACTAGCTGAGAAGTAATTTAGCTGTTAATTAGAGTTCCCTGTTTAATATTATAATACTGCAATGAATATGGAATTGCAGCAATTCATAGAAAGAAAGATATTTTTAAAAAAAAAGTCATTTTGAAAAGGTGTCTATAGCTGAGGGAAGACCTGATATTTCACAGTCTTAAAAAAGCAAAATTGAAGCTGAGAAAAAATTTGAGAATTATCTGGCTCACTTGAGTGAGAGGCTGCAGAGTTCTTACTGCAGGTTCTCCTTAAAACTAGATAGGTACCAACTATGCTTAGCCTGCCTTTCCAAGGCACTCTGTCTTTCTAAGAATGATACTTATTGTGAAATAAAAATTAGATAAGTATTTCCTGCAATGTTAGTGAGAAGAATCACATTGGCTGATGAATAACTGAAGTGATATCACAATAATAATAATAATAATAATAATAATAATAATAATAATAATAATAATAATAATAATAATAATAATAATAAAGTATTTCTGAAACAAATCTTTACACCTTATATACCCCTGCTCCTCTTGTTCTTCCTGAAAATTGCCACAGTATTACCCGCACGTGGTTTTCACCTGCTTCTAAAGATAGAGAAGAGGTCTGGGGCTGGGTATCTCTTCCAGCAAGGTGCCAAAAGGAAAAGAGCTGCTGAATGTGAACTGTTGGTGTGGAGCTGGAGGAGATACTTGGAAGAAGACCAGGTGAGGAGTTCAGCTGTGATAAAGGGTTTCATGGCTTAGAGCAATACTGCCCCAGAATAGGATCATAATTATTCATTTTCATACTGCACAGCAACTTCCACTAGAGAGGAAAGTCTCTAGTAATATTAGATCAGCTGAAGAGTAGGAAAGGAAAGAGAGATTGACAACCTCCACTCACGGCTTTTCAGGCCTTACTGATTGCCTCTTCAAAGGTTTAGTGATAATGCTTACTGAGATTAGACGAGGACATTTTTTTGGTCTCAGCACAGTGAAATGTTCAGATGTCATCACCTACTATAGTGCCTGTCTGTGTCTCAGAAAGAGTCTGGTTGCAACCTAACTTCAGACATGCTTTGTGATCACAGTTCACCTCATGGAGGAGAGCATATATACCACAGAAAGGCTTGTCCCTGTGTCACAGTACATTCAAAATGGGACTCAAACTTCAGTCAGTCTGTTAACGGCAGCAGAATTAGAACATTGAGGGAGGAAGAAATTAAGCAGTAAAGTAACTTGATAAAGGCCTCCTAAGGTGGTAATAAAATTACATTTTATAGTCAATAGTTGTAGTAGATCAAAAATGAAAGAAATGCCTGGGTGACTTTGGCACAACATGAGCAGATACCTGCACATCTTACAAAGGTGACTAAGCAACTTCCAAATCTTTCTGAATATTATTTGGCAGCAAATAGGCAAAAAGATAGAATAGAAGCTGGACAGTAATTTTCTTTTTCTAAATTTCTTTTAAAAGAATAAAAAAGGAGCACGAACAAAGCATCTTGGATAGTAGTCTTCATATACTGCTGATTAAAAAGATGAGTTAGGAGATCTGAGCAACAGTTTGCAATCATGAATATGGCTGTTTAAAGCCTATGTAAGCTTTACTCAGTGTTTTTATCACCCTTAAATGTTGACTAAAATCCACACATGAAAGGAGTTGGATGTATTTTATTGGTCGTTTATGTGCTTCCATTCATTAAACACCAGTTTAGTTACTGCTTTTGAGACAGAAACATAAGAATATGAAAAAAAGAAGCTACTCTCACCATATATATGACTTCAACTACTTCTGCTTGTGGGTTTTCTTACACTGTCAGTTTTGACCTTATTTTTGTTGTCCTCTTACTCCATTGTCTACAGTGCTTTCATGGTAGGTGACTGTCAGAGTCCCTTCCGGAATGGAATAACTCCGTCTCTGAGAAAACCAAGCAATTGTTCCTGCAGGTAATAAGAACCAGATGATGCTAGGTCACAGTTCCTCTACCTAACTCAGTCCCCAGGCTTTCTTCTAGCATTTCTTACACTCTAACATATGGCATGCATCGTGTGCTAGGAGCATGATGTAAGTAGCCACAAAGACCTCCAGTCATTTACTCAGCTAGAAACTGTACCAAATACTTTGTAGTGTGGGCACAAGTCAATGCTCAGGAAACTGCACAGGCCACAGGCTTTTCTCAAAAGGAGTTTGAACCCTGACACCCTTCTCTGAGAGAGACGAAACCTTAGCCATATGGACACGAGCTGGATTGTGCCACCTAATCTTAGCAGTGCAGGGAAGTCCCTGGACTGTTGTATTTACTTGTGTTTATAATGCAGACATAGTATTAGTGACAACTTAGCAGGAATGAAGGTAATGAAATTATTCTTTTCAACATATTTTTGTCATTAGTATTCTTATTAGCATTCTGATATGATCTGGCAACAACTAACAAATGAGAAAGACTACAGTAAAAGAGTAAAACCATTCCAACTGCTGTAGGTAATGCAGGAAATAATGATGTAGACTTGAAAATAGAGCACTTCTTTAGCAAAGGGGAGGGTAATTACCCTGCAGAGATGTCATTCTCCTCGGCTACTCATCTTCACCTACTACCTTTACAAAGGTATCATGAGCAGAAAGATGATATCTAATTTCTTTTTCACAATGACATTAAGCTTGATTTGTTAGTTACTGAAATATGTGTGAGGAAAGGAACAAGTCATGAGCTGCTTTCAAGTTATGCCATTTAATGCAAGATCAGGGGGCTAATTATTTTAGTATTATCTTCCATTATTCAGGCATGGCTAAGGCTCTGAACTTGGTGTACAGATATTGCTAAGGGATAATACAAGGCAATTATGGTTGTAGCTTTCTGTCTCATAAACATAGCACAAGACTGTATTCAGGAGCATGCTAATTATGCTGACTTAAAGCCCATAATCACAGCAACAAGACTATCTGGAGCATATGCTTTTGGATTCCCAGGACCTTGTATAACCCTACATACTCATGCCAGCTAGTAAGCACGTTCAGACAGGAATCTGCAAGTAATCCACCCTCCATGACTACATAGGCCTTCATAGCTCATAGGAAGAGAGCTGGAGCTGACGCGTGTTGTGTTAACAAATGCTATGGTAATATTGACCTTGACAGGCTGGAGAGGTAGACCTACGCAAACCTCATGAAGTTCAACCAGGCCAAGTGCAAGGTCCTGCACCTGGGTCATGGCAATCCCAGGCACAAATACAGGCTGGGCGGAGAATGGATTGAGAGTAGCCCTGAAGAGAAGGACTTGGGAGTGCTGGTGGATGAGAAGCTCAACATGAGCAGGCAATGCGCCCTTGCGGCCCAGAAGGCCAACGGCATCCTGGGCTGCATCAAGAGAAGCGTGGCTAGCAGGTCGAGGGAGGTGATTTTCCCCCTCTACTCTGCTGACCCCACCTGGAGTACTGTCTCCAGTTCTGGAGTCCCCAACACAAGAAGGGCATGGACCAGTTGGAGAGGGTCCAGAGGAGGGCCACAAAGATGATCAGAGGACTGGAGCACCTCTCTTATGAGGACAGGCTGAGAGAGTTGGGGCTGTTCAGCCTAGAGAAGAGGAGGGTCTGGGGAGACCTGATAGTGGTCTTCCAGTACCTCAAGGGGGCCTACACGAAAGATGGGGAAAGACTGTTCAGTAGGGCCTGTTGTGACAGGACTAGGGGTAATGGTTTCAAAATAGAGGAAGGTAGATTTAGATTAGATATTAGGAAATTTTTTTTTACAATGAGGGTGGTGGAACACTGGCACAGGTTGCCCAGAGAGGTGGTGGATGCCCCATCCCTGGAAACATTCAAGGCCAGGTTAGATGAGGCTCTGAGAAACCTGATCTGGCTGGAGATGCCCCTGCTCCTTGCAGGGGGGTTGGACTAGATGACCTTTGAAGGTCCCTTCCAACCCTAACCATTCTATGAGTCTATGATCTGTATATAAATATCTTCTCACACATGATCTTAATACGTTTTAGTAGGAGCTGTAACTATGTTTCATCTATATTTAAATGAAGGTATCTTCTTGTTCAGGAAAAAAAAAAAGAAAGTGGCAGAGGATTTATACTGTCTTGTAGTCTTATACTGGAATGTAAGATGTTAAATACACTTTCTGTATACAGAGCTACTCTGCAAAATTTCTCAGCCAGTGTTTTCCTAGCTGCCTACTAACACCAGTAGCTATACAAGCATTCTTCTATGCCAATTCCAAAGACCTCTTCTCAGTCAGCATTAAATCGTGGTATTGGTGGTGATACTATTCCATGTTTTAAATATATATTATGGTGGAACCGGTGTCTCAGCTTAGTCAGTGAACTGACAGGCTAAATGAGAGCTTAATGACTTGTGCTTGTAATGCAGTGCAAAGCACATCAAAATCATATACCTAAAGTGCAGGTATTCCTGCTAAATTAGAAGTTCATAGTTACATAATACGATGCACAGCAACATGTAATGTTGCTGGTCATTACCATTACCATAATGTTCGTCAAGTGATCTCAAATGCTGCATGGAGGCCACAGGGATGCTGAGAAATAGAAGCTGTCTACAGCAGCCAAAACTATTTTTGGGCCTGCATTGTGCTGCCCAATGTTTGAGGGTCCTGACAAAAGTCTTTTGGTTATATCTCTGAAAAAAAAAAACAAATGTTTTCCTATGTTTTTTTTTTAAATGCAAGTTATCTACCTCAAGCTATGTATTTTAGATTTACATTTTTTGAAAATCAAAAATGTCTTGGACAGATTGCAGTGCAGATGTAGTGTTACAAATCAAGTTATTTAAACAACTTGTTCATTTTTTTTTCTGTTGGCAGAATGAACAAAACTATCTGGGAATTACTTCACTTTGAACAAAATGTATTACTTTATGCAGAGAGGGATTTAATCAGTTCCTGAAACTGTATGGTTTTATTACTTTTCCTTTAGTTTTAAGTAAATTTCAGAAAGCCATTTACTCCATTACATTTGAAAAAAAAAAGTAAAACATGTCATACTTTATTTTTACTTTTTCAGATTTCTGTCCCTCCACATCTTTTAATTATAGTCAAGAATAATTCAGGAAGTCATCATTTGGTTAATGTAGTGCTACACTACTTGATGAATAAATCTCAAACTATAAATTTCATCCATCTGTAGTCATAATCTATGGAAGAATAAAAAACTGGAGTGGTCAGGTTCTGTCACAGTATGTAGGGGAATGTGGTATACAGACTGCAATGCATCATAGACAAATAGATTATTTGTATCTGGATACCAAATTTCATTCTTGCTTCACTTGGCTATATGATATACTTTGTACAGCAAAGTGGATGGACGCAATGCTGACCACAAAGTGTCCACTTTTAGGAAGCTAAAAAAAAAGGCATAGGATAACTGTCAGCTCCAGGCATGTCATATTTTTACACCCTTAGCCCCTCTTTTTTGTCATGATACTCTCATTCAAAAAAAAAATTACACATCATAGCTGAATTATGGATAAAAAAAAAATTGAAAGTTTTAGATAAAACAAGATGTGGACAAAACAAGAGAATTGGAAAAATGCTGATTTCCTGCTGTTACTGTGGCCAGGCATTGAATAGCATTTATTCTGACTGTGCCTCAACATTTTGTCTTCTAAAATATAAAACTTAAATTTCCTTTTCTCCATAAATTGTCTTGATGTTGCACAATTTATTTTGCCTGTTCTATTTAAAAACTGAGTCCTTTGACTTTTTTCCTAAACCAATTTTTTTTTTATTATTATGCAGGTGTTTGTTAATACTGGATATAGATGCTAAATAAAGTTCCCTAGGAGGAACAAAACTAGGTAGCTGGTATTTTATTGTGCTTGGAATATTTGCAGGCAGTCATGTTTGTATTTGAAAGTATCACTTTTACCTGTCATTTTACTTTCAGCATACAAGAATCAGTTAGCATGCAAAGTTATTTGCTGGATATGATGGGTGAAAGTTTGTAAAGAATATCTACTTTGGTTTTTTAGACACAGAAAGACATGAAAAATAAATTCTAAGTCTTTTATTACAGTATAATTTAAGTGTTTCTGACACAGATGTTTGTATTTATAATTGAAAATTTAATTTGGCTTCAGATTTCCCAGGAGAATTTATACAATGCTTAGACACTTGGAAAAAGAGAAATTATGTTTGAAAGTGATTATGAAAAGAAGCACAGACAATTAAAATATCCAAAACTTTGTTAAATTGTTTATGATTCTTTTAGACCTCTGATTGATTGCTGGCTCTCAGTTAGTGGTGCAACTTACTTATTAAGCAGAGGATTCCTTCTTTCATGTTGAATAAAGATTCTGAAATGATATAGCAAATATAATTTGACTACAGTGGATTCAATTGCTTGTATTGTGCTTTTACTTTATTTAATTTAACATCTTAATCCTGTTACAGATTTCTAATCAATTCTATTTCCTTTTGTATGATGTAAGCTTCTTTCACTTTATGGTGAGGTCAGTAATATCAACACTAATCCCTTCTGAACTGAAAGCTACCCAGTCTAACTCTCATTGGTATTCTTTCCATCAAGATCTCTTTTTCTTAAATTGGACAATAACACAGAAGCAATATAGCCAGTAGGTCAAAGGAGGTGATTCACCTCCTCTACTCAGCTCTGGTGAGAAGTCAGCTGGAGTACTGCATCCACTTCTGGGGCCCCCAGCACAGGAAAGACTTCGACCTGTTAGAGTAGGTCCAGAGAAAGGCCACAAAAATGATCAGAGGGTTGGAGCAGCTCTCCTGTGAAGAAAGGATGAGCAAGTTGGGGTTTTTCAGTCTAGAGAAGAGAAGGCTCCAGGGAGACCTTATTGCAGCTTTTCAATATATAACGAGGGCTTACAAGAAATGTGGAGAGAGACATTTTACCAGGGTCTGTAGTGATAGGACAAGCGGCAATGGTTTGAAACAGAAAGAGGGTAAATTTAGATTGGATACAAGGAAGAAATTTTTTATGATGAGTGTGGTGAGACACTGGAACAGGTTACCCAGGGATGATGTAGATACCCCATCCCTGAAAGTGTTCAAGGCCAGACTGGGATGGGACTTTGAGCAACCTGATCTAGTGAAAGATATCCCTGCCCATGGCAGAGAGGTTAGGCTAGATGATCTTTGAAGGTCCCTTCCAATCCAAATCATTCTATGATTCTATGATACAGTTAATAATTTTCTTATTTTTCTGTGCGTGAAATGGCACAGAAACCCTTTTCATTTTGGCCGAATTGGTGAATTATAAACAGCTGAAGTAATTTTCCATCTCTGCCACAAATGTCCTGGTGACTTGCAGCAAGCTCATTACACCTTGGAAGGCAACCTCTGATAAACCCGTGACTGGATAGACTGATCCACCAGGGCAAGAAATTTTAGGTTACATGAATATTTCTGTAAATTTTATTTAACAGTCTTTAGTCTTCTATGATGGTGCTAATGAGTCAAAGATAATGTTTCTTTTAGCTTCCTATGAAGTCTGCATTACAGGTTTCTGAGAAGAAAAAATGTCATTTTCAGTTTAAGATACCACTTCAAATAAGGTTGGACTTGAAATGGAGATGAAATCCCATCTTCTCTTTGCCAAGGGCAATATTTTAGCGATCTAGATGGCTGTTGCCAGTCATGCAGATGTATGGGAAAAAAATTACAGCCTAATCACATGTTTAAGTTCATGCTGAACTTTTTCTCTACGAGGACTTTAATCCTTGAACCAGGAGCAAGGTAGCAAATGATGCCAATCCCCTAAATGCTTTTATATCTAATTTGTAGCATGGATACATTTCTGATTATGTCTTTAGTATATGAACTGCAGTTGTACTTTTTGGTGCTTTTCTTTGCTAATTAAGTTAGAATTCTTTTAAATTTAATAAAATATCTTCCAATCTAGCAATTAACATACAGTTCCAATCTGGGAGTAGTACTAGATATGCTTCTTGAGTATGTGAATAGTAATGCATAATAGTGCATCCCCTAAAATATCTGTCTGTGTGCATATATGGCATATTGGTAATCAAACAATTTTTTTTTTTTTATTTAGGGAAAATGAAGCTTTTTTATAGTCAATTTCTCTGTCTTTGTTGGAGTCCAAAAAAACAAATTTAATGATAATATTGAGAATAATGACAGATTAATGTCAGCATCCATAATGTTAGAAGCTTTTGGAGCCCTAAACCCACCCTCTGCTAACTTTCATAATCCTTCTGAGAAACTCTTTCTGTTTTGCACCTTCACAGTGTCCAGTAATAATTGTCATGGGATAGATATGCCTTAGATAAAGTAGTCCTTTGTTTCTTAAAAAAACAAACAAACAAACAAACAAACAAATCCCACTGCCTAATCATTTATTTCCTTCTACTTCATATGTTTTACAATTAGCACATGAGTATTTCCTGTAAATATTTTACACATGTGATTGTAAAAGTACTGACCATATTTGCCCAACTCCACATTTCCAAGCAGTAAACACCACATCATATGTTGTCTACCTTTGTAAGACCATCAGTTCCACCCTTTATCCACCTGGGACACAATAACCCAAGCTAAAAGCATGGATATATGATGAATGGCAAGTGACATGGTGATATTTTCTTTTTGTTCTCTATTCCATTCTTACAGCTATTTTTTCCTTTACCAGACCCAGTTACTGCGCATTCAACTGTTGCAGTCAGTGGTCCATCTGCAATGGCTTCTGGGACTCCTTCCCAAGTAGTAAAAATCATAGAATCATAGAATGGTTAGGGTTGGAAGGGACCTTCAAAGGTCATCTAGTCCAACCCCCCTGCAAGGAGCAGGGACATCCCCAACTAGATCAGATTGCTCAGAGCCTCATCCAGCCTGGCCTTGAACATTTCCAGGGATGGGGCTTACACCACCTCTCTGGGCAACCTGTTCCAGTGTTCTACAACCCTCAGTGTAAAAATTTTTTTCCTAATATCCAATCTAAATCTAACTCCCTCTATTTTAAAACCACTACCCCTCATCCTATTGCAACAGGCCCTACTGAACAGCCTCTCCCCATCTTTCCTATAGACCTCCTTGAGGTACTGGAAGACCACTATCAGGTCTCCCTGGAGCCTCCTCTTCTGCAGGCTGAACAGCCCCAACTCTCTCAGCCTGTCCTCATAAGAGAGGTGCTCCAGCCCTTTTATCATCTTCGTGGCCCTCCTCTGGACCTTCTCCAACTGGTCCATGTCCTTCTTATGTTGGGGGCTCCAGAACTGGACACAGTACTCCAGGTGGGGTCTCACCAGAGCAGAGTAGAGGGGGAGAATCACCTCCCTCGACCTGCTGGCCACGCTCCTCTTGATGCAGCCCAGGATGTGGTTGGCCTTCTGGGCCGCAAGGGCGCATTGCCAGCTCATGTTGAGCTTCTCGTCCACCAGCACTCCCAAGTCCTTCTCCTCAGGGCTGCTCTCAATCCATTCCCTGCCCAGCCTGTATTTGTGCCTGGGATTGCCATGACCCAGGTGCAGGACCTTGCACTTGGCCTGGTTGAACTTCATGAGGTTGGCACAGGCCCACCTCTCCGGCCTGTCCAGGTCCCTCTGAATAGCATCCCTCCCTTCCGGCGTGTCAATGGCACCACACAACTTGGTGTCATCAGCGAACTTGCTGAGGGTGCACTCTATCCCACTGTCCATGTCGCCGACAAAGATGTTGAACAGGGCCGGCCCCAACACGGACCCCTGAGGGACTCCACTCGTGACCGGTCTGCACTTGGACATCAAGCTGTTGACCACCACTCTCTGAGTTCGGCCATCCATACTTCTCTTCCTCTGTCCCAGTCTCCTCCCAAAGAATCCACTAACAATTACTTTTTCCTCTTTGGTCTCAGTTTTGCTGCACCCATACCCAGATTTGCTAAGCCTGACACCAATTCCTAGTCTGTCTTGGCCTTACGTTGTTTTACTGACAAGGTTAAACTGGTCCTTGCTGGTTCTGCAAGGTTCTGCATCCTAAAAAGGAAATTCTTAATCCCCTCCAGTTACATTCTATTTGTCCATCTCTTGCATGACCTTCTTCTTTATCAGCTGCCCGATCTGGACATTCCTTGTGGTGCTATCTGTAACTCTTTGCAAGTCCAACACCATTATTGGCCATAGATCCTGCAGCTTCTCCTGTCATTTCCCACATCCTGTTCAGTTATTTTGCCTTAGAGCCTAGCCAGTGGCCTCGTCATTCACCTGCAACCTTAACACATCATGATCTCAAGATATACTTAAGTACTATTTTTAAAGTACGAAATTAAACAGAAATATGAAGTGCCGATAAGCAGCACTTCTAGCAGTATTCCAGTAAGAAGGGAGTAATGTGCCAACACAGAAAGAGATTTAAAACCTCATTGATGAACTGGAAGCTAATGGATTGGCAGGAGCAGGAACACAGAATAAGTAGCTCCAAAGTAAGATCTCACAACATCCTCAAACATATATGTGGGATAACCCAGGGCTCAACACAATGTTGGTCCCAGAAGAAATAATTGAGAAATGTAGCATCTATCTTTAAGATGTATCCCAGAATAACTCTAAGAATTATAACTGTCATTTGTACCAAGAAAATTATTATAAAATATGAAAAAAGTAATTATTAAACAGACGGTCAAATATCACACACAAAAATATTTCTATAGACTGACCTAACAGAAGTATATCTGAAATGGCCAAGACTGTTGTGGGCAAAGATAACATACTTGGTATGACATATTTGAATTAACAAGCCTTTATTTATTTATTACAAAAAGTACTAAAGCAACAATGGATCCCTGCAGTAAGAGGTGTGGTTTTCTATCTTCTTTTTTTAAGGCAGGAGAAAAAGGATAGAAGTTATTTGTTACAAAAAATGGAAGACAGGTACTAGAGGGATCACCTGAATGTTTGTACTAGAACTTATACAGTTCAACATAGCTCTATATTATCTGGAAAAGATACCAGCAACAGAGTCAGAAACAGGGGCTCAGAATTGGGGGAGGATTGGAGGTAAGCACAAAAGCATGTAAAGTGCAGCTGAAAGGAATATCACCCACTCTAGCCAGCAAGACGGCTTCATCCAGGGCCCAGGTTAAGTCCCTCTACGCAAATGCACATAGCATGGGGAACAAAAAAAAAGAAGAGTTAGAGACGTGCGCACACCTGCAGGGCTATGACCTTGTTGACATCAGCGAGACGTGGTGGGATGGCTTCTATGACTGGAGTGTTGGAATGGAGGGATATAGACTCTTTAGGAAGGAGAGGTAAGGGAGATGAGGAACAAGTGTTGCCCTCTATGTCAACGACCAGCTGGAACACATGGATCTCCACCTGGGGATGGATGAAGACCTGACAGAGAGCTTATGGGTCAGGATTAAAGGGAGGGCAAGGACATGGTGAAATTACAGTGGAGATCTCTTATAGGCCACCCAACCAGGAAGACTGAGCAGTTGAGGCCCTCTATAGACATATAGGAGCAGCCTCACATTCACAAGCCCGCATCCTCATGGGGGACTTCAACCACCCTGACATCTGTGGGAAGGACAATACAGCAGGGTGCAAGCAATCCAGGAGGTTCCTGGAATGTGTGGATGATAACTTCCTCCTGCAAGTGACAGATGAGCCAACAAGGAAAGGTACTATGCTGGACCTTGTTCTCACCAAGGAGGGGCTGGTGGGGAATACAGAGCTTAAGGGCAGCCTTGACTGCAGCAGCCATGAGATGGTGGAGTTCAAGATCCTTAGGGCAGTGAGGAGGGTGTGCAGCAAGCTCTCTGCCCTGGACTTCAGGAAATCAGACTTTGGCCTTTTCAGGGATCTGCTGGGTAAAGTGCTGTGGGATGCAGCCCTGGAGGGAAGAGGAACCCAGAGAAGTTGGTTGATATTGAAGCAGCACCTCTCTTAGAGGGGTGATTCTCCTCCTTTTTTCTGCTCTCATGAGACCCCATCTGCAGTACTACATCCAGCTCTGGAGCACAGACATAAGAAGGAAGTGGACCTGTTCGAGAGAGTCCAGAGGAGGACCACAA
The DNA here is from genome assembly GCF_036417535.1 of Chlamydotis macqueenii. Lineage (NCBI taxonomy): Eukaryota > Metazoa > Chordata > Aves > Otidiformes > Otididae > Chlamydotis > Chlamydotis macqueenii. Next base: position 139,489,289 of record NC_141556.1, read on the forward strand.
AGATGATCAGAGGGCTGGAGCACCTCTCCTACGAGGACAGGCTGACAGAGTTGGGGCTTTTTCAGCCTGGGGAAGAGGCGGCTTCGGAGAGACCTTATAGCAGCCTTCCAGTACCTAAAGGGGGCTTATAAGAAAGACAGGGAGAAACTCTTGAGCAGGGCCTGTTGTGATAGGACAATGGATAATGGTTTTAAAATAGATTCAGACTGGAAGCAAGGAAAAAAAAATTTTCAATGAGGCTGGTGGAACACTGGAAGAGGTTGCCCAGAGAGGTGCTAGATGCCCCATCCCTGGAAACATTCAAGGCCAGGTTGGATGGGGCTCTGAGTGACCTGATGTAGTTGAAGACATCCCTTGTTCTTGCAGGGGGGCTGGACTAGATGACCTTTAAAGGTCCCTTCCAACTCAAACTATTCTATAATTCTATGATTCTGTAAAATCCAGTGTTAGGTTGATACAAAATAATGCACCTCTAACTATTCACACACAGTGGCAGACTGTAAATCAGCTTTTGACACTGTCCCGCACGATAGCCTTCTCTCTAAACTAGAGAGACATGGGTTTGATGGATGGACCACTCAGTGGATAAGGAGTTGGCTGGATGGCCGCACTCAGAGAGCGGTGATTAACGGCTCTATGTCCATGTGGTGAAGATGTACTTCAGTTGGGTTATTGCTCCTGCCATCGTTTTTGAAGGAGAAGCCCTAATTCCTATGTGACTGTTCTCAGGCACTTCCTTGGTTTCTTACACATTAATAGCCCTTGTGTCTTTGCTGTCATGTGATTCTCCATCCCCTACATCTGCTGAGATGGCAGATCTTGGACCTTGCTAGCATACTGTCCCTCAAACATTGGTGTGTCACCCCCAGGCTTGTCTCTAGCGAGCCTAGTTTTATCTCTTTTCCCTTCAAATCGAAGGTGAAGATCCTTTTCCCTCTTTGAGATAGATGTACCCCATCTGTCCCCAGCAGGCCTGGTGTCATGTAGACTGACTCATGATCAAAACCACCAAAATTCTACTGGTGACACCAGGCTCAGAGTCAAGTGTTGATCTGCTGATCTTCCTGTTTCTTCCCTCCTCATTCCCTGCAACTGGAAGGACAGAGGAGAATACTACATGTGCTCCTGATTTTAAGCTTTTCCATCTAGTATACCATTTGCATACCAGATCTAAGCATAGAAATACAGTGCTACTGGTTTCAAAAAAAACATTCCCCAGCCTTTAGATTAAGGCAATAAGAACTCTTGATAAATGATGAGCATGTTTTGGATATAACAACCAATACAGCTCAGCTTGGTGGAGAAAACCAATAGTAAAAGGAGCCACATTTCCTAATAGATAGGTAATACTTGCTGTTCAAATTTTATTGGTTACAATTTGAGTTGTTTACACATGTTAACTTATTTTCCCCTTGTTTAAAATGGTGTGCCACTGGTGTATATTTTAGTTATGAGTCACTTCTGACTTAGGGAAAAGAGTTCAACTTTCAGATTAAGACATGTAAACCTATACATTTGTAATTAAAGAAAACTTTTTGTACAATCCATGCTGCTGCATGTCAATGGAGGGGATGTTCCTATCAGCTCTTGAAGGGGGAAGATTTTTCAGATGGATAATAAAATTATTTTTTTTTCATTCTTTATTCTTTGTCTTCTCCCTCTTTATACTTTACATATCTGGTTTGGTCATGTTTTTTTCCTCAAATTTTTAACTTGATGTTTTTGATTTTTCAGGTCCTGACCATCGTAGAATCATAGCATCATAGAATAGTTTTAGTTGGAAGTGACCTTTAAAGGTCATCTTCTCCAACCCCCCTGCAGTCATCAGTCCAAGTATATCACAGCGCTGTGTCTGCAGCCCTGGAAGCACAAATGGCAGCTAAAAGCAGAAATGACATAGGTTAATTTAGCACCATAGAGAAGAAAGAGGTTGGCAGCACAGTTAAGAGAAACCAAAGGAAGCTTTAGAAACCTATCAATATTAATTTTAGCATGTGGCTGAAAGCTTATTTAAGAATAAAAGAAAAAAGTATGAAGGGATATTAAAATTATTTATCATATTATTGACCCAAAAAGTGCGAGTACAAGTTTCTGTGCTCTGCTCTAGTCTTGCTGCTGTTGTTGAGAGTGTTCAAGTCCTTACATTCTGAAGAACCTGAAATAAACCCAAGCTTTTAAAATGTTGTTAGGATATTTCTTGACTGCAGAAAGAGGGGAAAATATGTTGATTTATTCATGCTTTCAGACATCACAAGCCTCACTTCCCATTTGCTGAAACTTGTTTACTAAGTCCTTTTAAATAAACAAAACAGTTGGTGTTATATATTGCTGCATGCCAGAAACTCCATTAGCAACAGGCTTATTGTTGAAATAATGATTGGTCCATTACAGTACTTCTCTGGTTGTAATAAAGCAGCTTTGTGCTATCTGTCATTCAAACACATGCATACAAAAAGAAAAAAAAAAAAAGAAAAAAAAAACCAAAAAACAACAAACTCCTCCAACTCTATAGTACTATCTTCTGCTTTCACTGCTCATACTGTGACAATTCTCTGGAAAACAGTTTCATTTTATGTAAGCTTCAAAATACCACTTGATACTTTAGATTAGTGGCTAACATTTTCAAATTATCCTGGAGACTTACATGCTTCATGAGAACTCGTGAAAATATCAAATGTCTTGGTTAGAGGACATGACAAAACACTAAACATATTAAAACCAGAGATCTAGCAAGCATCAGAGAAACAACAATGGGCACCTGAACCCTAATAACTTTATGAGTTAAAACTTTGTTGGTAAAAACTAGGTGACACTGACTTAGCTGCTCCTAAGACTGCCCAAAGGAACCAGTTATCTCTTTGTAAGTAACCCACTGAGAGAAGTCAACCAAAAATCTCCCCAGAACACATGCTAGAGATTTAGGACCTAAAGAGATTTAGGATTTCTTATGGGATGCAGGAGGGAAGTGCATTTCGGATTGAGTAAATCTTATTATGGGACGTTTAGGGGAAGGACAAAAGGCAAGGAAAGGAAGATAACAAGGTGAATCGGGGAGGAACAAGTGTGGAACAGAAGGAAATGGGGGTAAAAGGGATCAGATGTGTGCAAACAGGTCCTGGTCAGTACACTTGCGTGAGAGCCCTGCATCTGGTCAGTCTAGGCTGTCCCAATTTCTTATCAAATCCTAGTCCTACTTCTCTTTTGTACGGCTACCTTGTCTATTCTGAGTGTGTGTGAACACTCATGAAGCTCAAGATGGACAAGCTAGCAAGTAGGAGAAGATATCTGAGCTGGCACAGTAGAACCATAAAATACCCACAGCTTGAAGGTCCAGGTGACAGTAACTGGAAGAGAGAAGTACCTGGGGCCAGGTACTAGATAGACTGCATGTCAAAGACCAGCTTCTGGTGAAATGTGTGTGCATGTGTGTGTGTGCGTATGTGTTAGAGTGGACTTCAGTCCTGACCATCTGGAGAAGAGAAAATGGACTAGAACATCTGTGTTGTTTCTGTTTATTTAGATCCTTACAAAGATGCTATTGTTTGCCTGTATTAACTTCGTGGTCGGTTGCGCTATTGCAGGGCGTGTGGGTGTGCATGTGAGTGTGTGTGTTGAGACTGTGCTAACCCTCGCTGCTGGGTGAACCTGGGGACATGGAACTGTGGCAGATGCAACATTCAGCCAGGGACAGGTGAGCCTACTTTTGCCCCTAGCCTCATAACTGTTGGCATCCCCTAAAGCTTTCCAGCTATATTACATTACTTACTATAATTATTACACACAATATAAAGCTTCACTTAAAAAAGTAAATTAAAATATGAACTGTTGTTTTGCCAGGCTAAATGCTTGCATAATGTTATTTAATCAGTTGATTAACAAAGGGGAAGAAATACTAAAAATTATAAAATCATTTCAGTTTTCAGTGCTGTTTAAGTATTATCTTGGTCAAAATGAAAAAAAATAAAAAAGAGGTAACAGGTTACACTAACAATATGGTTACCTGTGGAGATTGAAAGAGTATATGCAGGAGATAACAAAATGAGAGTTATCCAGGAAAATGCAAAACAGTAGAAGAAAGATAACAAAAAGAGAGATATGCAAAAAGCAAAAGAGTCTAGAAAATGATCTACTGATAGTGAGAAACACTGTAGCATACATATTCAAGCAGCTGCAGCAGAGCATAAGACATCAGCCAAAAAAGCCTACGGAACTTTGGGTTGCAAATGGGGAATCACACAACAGCTGAAGCACCGCAAAGAAAAGCAGATTTCTGTCTTTACTGAACAAAACATGTAAGGTACAAGATTGAGCAGATCTATATACAAAATACTCCCAAGAAATTGAATTAAATTCAGAGGACAGCAACTCAGAAACAAAAAGACATCTATGATATTAGTCTCATGTGGTCTTTCAGTTATCAGAACAGAAAATTTTCCATAACTATACTTTCTAAGATCTATTTCCCATATACCTTGCTCTTCCCAAGATAGTGTTTTCATCACACATCAGGAAAGAAAGGGACTATTGCAAAGTTAAATCATTAGGACTGCAAAATATATTCTCTTGTTTATAGGTCACTCTACACATAAAGAGGTAGTTTTAATTTTTAAACTACTCTGATACAAATATACCAGCTGTATTTTCTGCTATTATGATTGCTATATGCTTCTATATGTGTAAAAATTCTACAGTGTACATAAGGGATGCAAATGAAGGGAAATATTTTTCCATTCCAAAGTGTCATAAGAGATTCCTAAGACTACATATTTTCACCTAATCCTCTTAATTTAAGTGTATAAAAATTAAGTTCTTCTATTCCACAAGAGCATTAATTTTTAGATGGTAAGATTGGAAAATCACCAAAGAATTTATACAAATTATAACATTTTGTACTACATGTTTATTATCATATTTTTTTATGCATTTGGGTAGTGGCTAAAGGCCACATCCAAACCATAATACCACTATGAAAAATAGTATATAATGAACTAGTATGGTATCCCTATTTTAATCAAAATTCTGAACTCTCATCTGTGAGAGTACCTCAAGGATCTCTCCTGCAGGAGATATTATTAAGAAGTCTGGAAAAATAGCTATGCCTCAATTAAATTATTCTAGCATCTTCAATGCTAGAATCATCTTCATATGATTCAAAAGTATTTGAATAAGATTTTGCAAAGGAAAAGGATGGAATTTAGTTTTCAGACTTTTGACATTACTATATCAATAAAAAAGTCTTTTTTTTTTTAGGGGAAAGAGGTAGAAACTCAAGACATAAAGAATTCATTCTTTCTTATCCTATCACATAAAATTTATTTGCCTAGAGTCTTCGGATTTTTTTTTTTTTTAATCCACAGTAATTCATCATGAACAGGTCATTAACCTTGAACTTATGCAACATTTTGCATACTCTAGGCTATTAAAGATGTCTTGGATATCTGGATGGGACTGATAGAAAAAGTCATACTTCTATGGTTTGTTAACCATATATAGGAAACCATAATCTTCAAAAACTATTAATTTTTTGATTGCGTATTTCTCAAAATTAAGAATATTCCATAAAATCTTATGCCTGAAAAAAAAAAGAATTGTGAGCATATATGAAAGGCGAGAGCATCTGCTTCATCGAGGTGATCCCATCAAGGACTTCTTCAGTGCAAAGTGAGTAATAAGAAAAGAAGGAAGTGATAAACAAGAAAACACAGATATGAAGCTGATAGACAAGGGATAGCAGACACAATGAAAAGGATGAAAAATCTCCAGCCATCAAGCGAGGGGCCATTGAGAAACTCCAGGCACAGCTTTGGAGAGGAACCACAAGGGCTTTGTAATTCATAAGAAAGGGGGAAACAAGAACATGGGGATGTGGGATATTCAAGGGGAGTGTTAGTGGGAATACATAAAACTTAAGAGGGAGCATATAGGGGAAGGGGATGGGAAAGAGCAAAGGGAGAACACATGGACAGGTTTGTGTACCAGAGGGTCTAGCTGTGTGCAGACTGTGGCTGGTCAGCAGGCTTGTCTGACCCAGCCCCGCACCTCATGCCTCCAGCCTGGCCTGTCTTCTCCTTAAATCCTGTAGTATCTCTTTCTGTGCATGCTCACTCACTGACCCTTGCAGGTGTGAGTGCTGTAGGGACAGGGTGCCAGATACTGGGGAGGGGCGTGAGTGCATTTAGGGTCAGAGACCAGCTTCAGACAAGGGTGTAAGTGCCTGGAGCCAGTGGCATCAGCAAACCAGGGTGAGGTGAGTGAGGATGTCTGTGTCGGCAGACACAGACCAGATGCCCGGTGCTGGCTGCTGGAGGGGTGAGAGTGTCTGTATCTCCCCAACACCAGGTATGTGGGGAGTGCAAATGTGTCAGTTGCAGCAAACTCCGTGTTGGACCTGTTGGCAAGCAGGAAGTCCCAGATCTGGGCACGGGCATCAGGCAAGCAGGGAATCAGCTACTTACAACATCCCTTAGCAGAAAATGTAACCATAATTGTCCCTCTATTATTAGTTGTTATCTATTCTTATTACCTTTGAAAATTATCATTTGGAGGAGTAAGAGCAAAATACATAGTCCGTGTGTAATATTAATTTTAAGCCCTTTAATTCTAGCTCTTTAGGGGAATTCATTCAACTTTTTGTGTTTTTGAAGTCATCTATTACAAGATTTGTTAGACTGTATTCCAAATATTTTTAACACTAGTTGATTTTGCAAGCTGAAATGCTTGCAAAAATTTTAGTTTTTCATTTCCTCAGGTAATTTTACATATTTCAAAGTTGGTAACCAGATTCATTTATTCCAAAAGTCTCTTCACCCAGAATATGTTTCTAACATTGTTTTACTCTTATATACTAGCCTTTCACAGAGGAATTAATCTTATTTTCTAGCCATAAAAAAAAAATCAAAGCAGGAGCCCAGGGACCATTCAAGTTTATTCTAGAACAACTAGCAGGCATTTGCCACATTTGCCAAATGTTCTGGCAGCAATTACATTATAATCTTGCATTGTTTGAGTAAATCACTTAGATTTTCTGACTGAGCCTTTCCTCACATGAATCTGTTCAATACCCGTAGGCACTGAAGGGCAGATGGTTTGCCAGTAATTTGATATTGTTTTATAAGGAATTATGAAGTTATAATAATTTGCACTACTGTAGTGTCAAGGAACCTTAGTCTTGAATGATAGATTATTCCTGCTAAATGCTGCACAAATGTAACAGGTAAAGGTAGTCTTTGTCTCAAAGACTAGAATATTGGTTGTGTGAGGGATTTCAGTGATGGTCTGTGTAGGGCCACTGTGGGAAATTACAAGCTGCACACAGCTGTGAGAACGCGACCTTGGAGAGGGGAGCTAAGAGGGTTGTTATTGAGCAGGATGTTGCTGCTATCCGGGAACTGCTGTTAGCCAGCAGGGCATGTACTTGGCAGGCCTTGCTGCATGCGCTGGCCACGCGTGCATCAACACCTGGTCAGTACTCTGCCACTGAATCTGCTGAGGGTATAAACAGAGGCGGCTCAGAGCGGAGAGAGAGAGAGAGAAAGGACCCAGAGCACGCTCTACGAACAACAGGGGACGCCCTGAAGGTGTTGCGCCTACCTCCCTTCTCTGCTCTGACCCCGCTGATAATCATCCTCCTGCTCAGCGGTGTCTCTGGCTTAGTCGGGGTGGTATGACTCTCACAAAGGGAAAACAATACACTGGTAACTGCTTATGCTAGGAACTGTTACTGCTTATGCTAGTAACTGCTTATGCAAGGCTATAATAGAGTAATAAATACTGTTGTGCTTTTAAATATCATATGCTGGGTAAACTTTCTGCATAGGAATCCTACGAACTGGTTACATTGGTAAAAAAACAAAGATGCAACGGATTGATGCACGCTGATCAAGAAAAGCAAGTAAACATTAAGATCATTGACGCAATTTTATTACACTGCTAGTCAGCTAGTTGTCAAGTTTAAGGGGCATCATAGTAACACAGAACTATTAGATTTAAGTAAATTATAAGGGGAACAATCCAGTGAGTGTTTCTTAATGAGAATTATAGCTTAGTAGACTCTTCATGGCCTCCCTATCTCAAGTAACACTAAATAAAACTTTGAGTGATTTAATGAATTATTCCTTACAGAATTCTTATCATTTCAGCAAAGAAGCATGTCTAAAGGCAGGTTTTCATCCTGGCACAGATTCCAAGACTAGAACTCCACAAATGTAATTCCTTCTAACTTGTCCTATTCTGACATTTGTTTCTAAAAAAGAAGCATAATGGGAACACACGCATATCCTTGCATGACCTGTTTTATTTGCTAGATCAAACAAACCTAGGTGCTTTTTATCCACCTTTTACTTCTCTGAAATCTATTCTTTCTGCAAAGGTCCACAGATGTCTTTATTCCCATAACATGTATACATACAAAGAAGTTTACATAGAAAGAAGTTTATAAGTATAAATAAAGATCTTGTGCTTAGTTATAATTTTTTTTTCAAGGCACTTACCTTTTGGGAGAAAAAATGGAAGGCTCAGAATGCAAGTTTTTGATCCAGATATGTGTGAGACCTGAGATACAGGCAAGATAGCTGTGTGCACTGATTTTTTTTTTTTTTACAAAAGTAGGTTTCTCTCTTGTATCTGGATTCAAAATCCAATGATTTATCTGTGCTTTCTGAATTTTTCTCAGAAATTAAGTGTAGTGGTTTAATCCCACTCAGCAACTAAGCACCACACAGATGCTTGCTCACTCTTTCCCCTCTCCACCCAGTAGGATGGGGAGGATGATCAAAAAAAAGCAAAATTCATAGGTTGAAATAAAAACAGCAATAATAGGACAGCAAAGGAAGAATAAAAAAAAAACAACAAACAAACCACAAAATAAGTGATGCACAGTGCAATTTTCATCACCCAGTGACCAATGCCCAGCCCACCCCTGAAATGTGATCACTGCCTCCCAGCCAGCTCCCCTCCAGTTTATATACTAAGCATGACATCATAGGGTGTGGAATATCCCTTTGGCCAGTTTGGGTCATCTGTCATAGCTATGCTTCCTTACAGCTTCTTGTGTACCTCCTTGCTGTCAGAGCATGGGAAGCTGAAATGTCCTTGAGTTAGTATAAGCATTACTTAGCAAGAACTAAACATTATTGTTACACTAAATTGAAAATGCAGCACTCTACCAGCTACTAGGAAGAAAATTAACTTTATCCCAGCTGAAACCAGGATGTCAAGCAAGATGAATATGCAGATATCTTGAATCTGGAACAGGAGAGAGAAACCAACTTGTTTTGAGAGGCTTATGTCTGTGTCAATAAAATTATTAAAAGCATCTGAAATATTAGTGTCGTACTGAAGAACAGGGAGAACTGGGTTATTTAAGTCATGTAGATACCTTTAAAAAAACTGGTTTATGATTTTTTGTTGTTGGTTTCTTTTTAAAATCTGTGCCTCTATCTGTCTTTAGATTTCAAAAAAAGTAGATGGTCATCTTAGACTCCCTTTAAAGTCAGCATGCAGAACTAAAAAATTGTTAAGGGAATTAATCTCCATGGTTATCTGCACGTATTTTGGGATGAGAAGAATGGCTTTCTGGAAGTGGTAATTTCTTTCTACTAACTATTAAGGGAGTTTATAATGATTAACATGTGTACATCATGTTTAGCCTCACAGATTAGGGACAATGAATTCCATCATTATTTTCCTGTATATTCTTAAAGGAATTTATGGAAGTTTTAGCCTTTAGTATATTATCTTAAATTATTAATTGTAATTTCTGTATTCTCTAGTGTTCACATTCTTTATTACCATGAATTGTGTAAGTTTTCTTACAGTTATTCAAAAACCTTAAGTTTAAGTAGGCAAAGGATGTATTTTTTTAATGTTTGAAAAGATATTTACTATAAAATATATATATAAAATAGTATATTTACTAGACTTTCCTCCAGTAGACTTCTCTAACTAACATTTGTTCATCCACCTCTCAAGGAATGAATTGCTCCTCTCCTTTCCAGTCTCAAAAATAAGTTCTGTAAAACTACTTCATTTCTTATGAACCCAAAGGTATGTAAAGCTCACACTTCATTCTGTTAATGTAATTAAGATGTTAATAAAATCTCACTCAAAACAACCTGTCAGAGAAAGAAACACTGGTTTAATGTTCATGGAGCACTCTGTAGGCTGCTAATCTGCCATTCTAGCAATAAAGTAAACGATATGTATTAGGAGGCTGAAATGTTGGTGGATTTATCCACCCACAAAAACCTCAAACATCTCCTGATATGCATTTTAATAAGCTTTTCTATATTCCTTTTTACTTTGTTTCTTTTATTATAGTATCACATTTTTGAGGTACAGCAAAATATGCTACTTGGTAGCAATGTTATTGATAACAAATAGATAGAGAAAATAAATATTGAGCATGAAGCATTATGATTCGATACTTTTTGTTAACAATACAATAGAATGAAGAATTTACTGGACTGCTCATGTTTTTTTCTCTTTGATTCGTTGGTTGATTTTGGGGTGGGTTTTTTGGCTTTGTTTTACTCCTTTTTGTCTCTCGGATTCAAGGTGACTAGTAACTAGGTTCTTGATCTCTTGATGTGGGATTTTCATCTCCTAGTGGCTTTAAAGCTGACCAAATGGTCATATAAAAGGGACAGAAAGTTAAAAAAGAAACAGGATTTACTTTTAAGAAGAAGCTTACCAGGCAAAACAGGACAACAATGTGGAAGAAGGAGGAAATAAAGAGACAAAGTCATCAGACACTTTGTAACTCTCACAGCAGTTTTCAGTCTCAAAGTAAGGAAAGTTAAGTGTCAGGTTAACACTTCAGCCTCATGAAAAATAAACAATTCACTAAAGGAAGAAAAAATTCAAGTCTTGAACAAAGTAATGCATTTTTTTTTTTCCATGCAGTTATATACCTCTTGGGTTTAATCTGTATCTAGTTATACCAAGAATAAAGAATGTTTTGATACAGCTCCTCAGGATAGACATCCTCCAGTTTGTTATTTGATTAAACTGTCTTATATCTGCAGAAGGCATATTGCAATTATGAATATTTAAATGTGGGAAATTAGCCTGATATTTGGGCTCAAGACCTCTGGATAGTTTGTGTCTAAAAGTAGTACCAAATAAGGACTCTAGAGGTAGTAGCTGTATACTGTTCAGCATCAATACTGGAGCTTTGTTTTGCTTTGCTTTTTGAATCAGCATTTAGGATCAAAGGGTTTAAGCCAAGCAAAGTAACACATTATGCATTCAGGAAAAGACTGTGACAAACAGAAAATTCTTTAGTGCCCTCAAAATAGGAAAAGTCAGATACCAATTTAACTACCACATTCTTTTTCCCCTGAATTTTTTTTTTGTTTGTTTTCCTGAAAACACCATATATTTTCCCCCCTTTTTTCCACTATTACTGCCCATGTCTTTTGTGCACACTGTCTTCCAAGGAAAATCAATATTGTTATCTGTGTTTGTGGCATCTGTGATATTTTTCTTTTCCAGGTGAAAATTTGTGTGGAACTTTTTGGCTACCTAGGTTCAGAGATGTGAATATCATCATAGTTAGGATTGTCCTTCAACATTTCTAGGAACCATAGTGAAAAAAAAAAAAAAATCTTTCCTTATAAGTTTTACTTTATTGATAGCTTTAGCTTATCACAGCTAAAAAAAAAAAAAAAAAAACACAACCACAAAAAAGTGCAAATTGGAGAATATTTATGACAGAAATACTGCTTTTAAAGAATGCATTTTTAACCTAACTTCTGAAAGCAAGACAGATTTCTGTCTGCTGATTATGGTACTTGAGCAGTTAATTTCAATAATAAAATAATTTAGACTATTTGTAAAAAGATGGTAACTTGACCCTGTACCATGCATTCTAGTTGAAATTTGTGATTCATTGCCTACCCATTTTTCATTGTAAAACTGGGTTACATAGAAGAAAACAAATACTGTCTTTGTAAGCACACATAACCCATTCTATGTAAATGTTATGCAGTACTCCTACTATTCTTAGTTTGTGTCTTCCAGGAATTTGGTAAGGCCCAAGAAGTTTTGGACTGCTTTAACAACATACATTTGAAAAGCTTCACATTTCTGAACTCTCCAATGACTGTCATCAGAAATTTCCCAAAGGAGTCTAAGTGAGAATTTTTATTATAGGCATACCCTCCAAATTTGTAAGGGAGTCCTGTACAAGACTTGGGTTTTCTTTTTTTTCTGTAAGTTTAGAAGGAAGAACAAACCTGATATATTTTAGAACTGTTGGTAAGTTACATGTTGGGTCCAGCATCTCCATATTTGCTGTTCCTTCAGTTCTGCAAGAGGTCTTGCCACACTCAGAACAAATCATCCTTAAAGGCATGATGAAGACTTGATTTATCAACCATTTGCTTTTCTACTTTTTCCTTTAAGCCTTTTAACAGAAATTTACTAGGACCTAACGTCCTTATTCATAACTTATTTAATACCTCTTTCTGTAAAATAGAGATGGAAATGGATACGAAAAACACCTTTTTCATATTAAAAAAAAAAAAAGAGGGATTGGGAAAACTCTTCATATTCTATTTTCTTTTCTAGTGACTGAAGACTGAAATTCCTTGGTCAAGAATGCCTGAACTTCAAATCACAGAATAAGGTAGATTGGAAGGGACCAGTCACCAAGCATCTTCCCTGATTGCCGTGACTGTCAACTTTCAAAGATGATAGATGGCAGCTTTCCAATGTAATTATCCAGACCACCCAGTCCCACTTCAGGTCCCATTAACTTGTATATTGCTTATGGCTTGTGATATATGCCTTGTAATTGCTTAAGTACTCCTTGTCCATGTCTTCCTCCACAGCGGAGTGTTATATTTTTATTTGCTTCATTAAAGTCCTACTTCTATATATACATGTACAGCTCATAAGGACAGGCTGAGACAGTTGGGGCTGTTCAGCCTGGAGAAGAGAAGGCTTCAGGGACACCTTACAGTGGTCTTATAGGGGGCTTATAAGAAAGATGGGGAGAAACTTTTCAGCAGGGCCTGTTGTAATGGTTGTGATCTAGAAGGAGGTAGATTTACACTAGATGTAAAGAAAAAAAAAATTACAGTGAGGGTGGTGAAACACTGGAACAGGTTGTCCAGAGAGGTGGTAGATGCCCCATCCCAGGAAACATTCAAGGGCAGGTTGGACGAGGCTCTGAGCAACCTTATCTAGTGGTAGATGTCCCTGCCTCTTGCAGGGGGGTTGGACTAGTTGACCTTTGAAGGTCTCTTCCAACCCTAACTATTCTATGAAATAGATTTCTATAACTGACTACAACTTTTTTTTTTTTTTCAGGTGTTGTGTTTGCTGAATCAGGCATCATTAACTCTTTTTGATTAAGCTGATAGAAGACTGAGTATTTTTAATTATCTGATATGCTAAATCATTTGACAGAAAATTATTAATTTTCACATTTGCTTGTTCCAGCAATGAGGGTATCATATTCTGTCTGGAGATCCAGATTTTTGTATTCTCACCCTTCTTCGTGTGTTTTAGACTCTTATGAAGACTTGGTGACTATTTATAAAGTGACAGGTGCTCATTCTCTAATATTGGATGCCTTTGTTTTAGGAAATTATACCTTCATTATTGAATCTTAATATATTGCCTACCATGCCTACTATTGCCTACTACTAATGGTAGTTTTGGTCATGTTTTCAGTTCAGAAAATCAGAAGATTTATCTGTTTATAGACAAAGTCATTTGGACTTATAATTATGAAATTGAAAGGAATTTTTATTTACTAAAGGATATTTTTATTAATTTAATGCATCCAGTAATTAATGATTAGTGTCTAAAGGGCTAACCTTTGAGAATATTCACTATCCATTGCTACTAATCATTGGTTTTAGCTCTCTTAGCTTTTGTGATCACATATACTTCAACTTTAGCTTCTCCTTATTTTCCCCAAGAACACTTCCTTAGTTATGTATTCCTTTTCTTCAGCTCTTTACGTTACCTAGCATCTATCCTCTACTTTTGTTCATTTAGGAACTGCTGGCTCTATAGCAAAGTGCTAGATTTTTTGGAGAACTAGCTGCACAACTGTTTCTCTATAAATGTACAGTGCAAAAGGTGGGAGGTTTTTTTGGGTTTTATTTTGGATTTTTTTGGGGGAGGGAATTTTTTGTTTGTTTTTTTTTTTGTTTTTGTTTTTTTTTCCTCAGAACTAAATCTGTGTAATTTGTTTTGGTTTTTTTTAAAATGTTTTTTTTTTTCACCATATCTCCAGCACTGGTAGCATCCCCATTTGTTTGAAGTTTTCTAAAAAAAAATTATTTACTAGCCTAAGAAATGAACCTCAAATATGTTAATCTTAAACTGTTTAAATTGCTTTTGAATCTGTGCTTATGGTGCTTTTCTTTTTTGTTGACCTTGAGTATTACTCATAGATTTATTATTTAACTGGGCTTTGAAATAACTTGCTTAGAAAGATGTCCTTTTACTTTTCCTTTGTGTGGTTTACCACACACATCATTTATACTTCACTCGCTCTGATGACATAAAAGAAGTCTTCAAATTACCAGTACTGCATTCTTTTTCTTGGAGAAAGAGATATAATGATTGTCTATCAGCACACTCCCAAGAAACAGACTTTTATGCCTCTCTTAAGGTCAGCTATACCATGGATCTGCAAAGATTATTAATAAATTTACAATTGAGTTTAAACCTACAAAATACTGTATATAATATAGTTTACCATCCCTGTACCCATGGGAACAGGTTGATGATCTGGAGAAAATGACTGCCCATCTCAAAAAATAATGATCAGGGAAAAAAAGAAAAGCCTTCCAGTTGAAATTAATGAAATTATGTTTTCTGAAACTAATTTCTTTTGTTTACTGTATATTTCTATGACAAGTGTTTATTTAAAATCTAAAAAGAACAAGCAAAACTTTGGGAGATAATGGTTTGCCAATAGTATAAATGTATTTTTCACTCTTCCAGCTATCAGATTATCTTGGGTGAGTTGGACTGAACCTGAGTCATATATAGGGATTGCTAGCCGGAAATCACTGTCTGGAGAGGACCTGAATTTGGGACACATTTTTATTTAGTAAAACACTGGGACCCATGCTTAAGAATTCATGCTATGCTAAATTGCAATGACCTAAGAATTTGTCCAGTGGTTTCCCTAATCTATGTTCCAGTAAATTTCATTTTCCAAATACTAATAAACTGCAGCCTTCTGGTGTTACATATTAGTTAAGGTCCTAAGGTGCCTTGATGTGAAGGACTCTATACCAAGAGATCATTAGTCTGCTTACATTCAGGAAATAAGTGTTGGCGTGCAACACTCTAGATTAATATCCGAATATGTCTTGCGGGACAAAGCTTAAATATCCCATGCAACAAAAAGAAGAAAAGAAAAGAAGGAAAAAAAGACCACCTGTCAGTGTGTAGTTGTTTAGAGCATATTCCAGTTGATATAGTGTAGTCCAGTTGTTAGAGCAAAGTCCCAGTCATGGTCCCAGACTCTACTGCAAACTAGGCAGAGAGCACCACCTATTCTTACTGTTTCCATGCTTTTATACCCATAGTTCCCCTAACCACCACCAGGCATTCCTTATTATCTTACCACCACCAGGTGTCCTCAATTTTGTTTCTCTTAGAAAGCCCCTTATTTTTCAATCTCAGGGCTTCTGATATTCATTGCCCCCAACAACCACCCTCCACCACAGAAAACCTGAGATTTAAAATGTTGCTGATGTCTAACTCTTCATACAGTGTAAAAATATCTAAAGTTATTAGCATGCTATTTTTTTTCTTGCACCTCTATAAAGCATTGTACAATGCCATCAACTTTCTTACAGACTCCTAGAAACAAATTTCATGGTTTTTCTATTATATGTATATAAAAGAACAAAGCAATTGAAATACAGTCTTCAACAATTGTACCCTGGCAGAGCTATTTTGTGAAGATCAATATGTTGCGCTTCCTTGACAATTTTGAAACAGGACACATTCAGGTTTGAAATACAATGAAGATTTTTAAAAATGACAGGTGTTAACTGTCACAAGTATACATTGCCAATGTTGCATTATCAACTTTTGTGGTGCATCCTCTATCAATGGTAAATTTTATATCATGAACAAGTATTTTCAGATATATTTTCACTGATGGGAGACTTAATTCAAGGAAGTAATTTTGTTTCTGTTATATACATCAGACGATCACAGCAAACACAGGTAAATTACATATCAACCAATAAGAAAATGCATGCAGTTTTACCTCAAAATACAGTGCATATTCCATTGTTAGAGTGTCCTGGTTCTGGCTAGGATAGAGTCAATATTCACCTGAGCTGGGAGGAGAACTGGAGCTGGTGGCCCCTATGGCTGGGGCACCCAGCTGGGATAGTTAACTAATTAGCTAACAGCTCGGGTTAATTTACCCAAACTAGCCAAAGGGCTATTCCATCCCATGTGACATCATGCTCAGTATATAAGTGAGGAGGGTGCTGAGGAGAGACTTTTGCTATGTGGGAAGAAACTGGGTGTGGAGATTTGTTGTAAACCATTGTACTGTATTTATTGTCCATCACTATTTTTTTTCTTGTTATCACTGATAAATTTAATTTTTTTTTGTTTTATCGCAACCCACATGTTTTTGCTGTCTTTTGTTTACCAATTCTCGCTTCTGTCCTATTGGAGGGTGGGAGGAGTAAGAGAGACATTGTGCAGTCTGGTCCCAACCAGGGCTAAACTCTGACATAGAGTCAATGAAAAGTTTGTTCCAACATATATATAGATATAGAGAGAGTAAACAGATATAATTTTTTAATTAAAAAAAAAGATATTTTAGTTGCAATTATCATATTGATTTAGGTGAGCCAAAAGATACGTGAATGAAAAAGAAAAAAAAACCACAAACCTCATTCTTTGGTAAAAATAAATTCCCTATCTCCAACCTTTTATAAAAATATCTGTGTGTTATATCTAGTGGAAAGTGACATAAAATAAAAGAAAAGCAATGATAAAAATAGGGTAAGTGCACTCATATCAAGGTGCAAATGTTCACATAATGACTACAGTAACACATCATTATAATTTTAGGTATAGAGTATTCAGAGTTCCCAAAAGTAATTAGAAATTATGGTGTAATTTACTATTCTATATCTTTAGAAAGATATTAGTCTGATTCTTTAATAAAATCTACATACATTACATTGCAAGTCCATCCTACACTGCATGTTATGATTTTAAATATTTCATAATAATTTATATAACAAAACTTATGACCACTAATTATTCTTGTAAAAAATTTGTACAGCAAAATTGAGTGTTGTTTGAACTAGAAAAGAAATAATTCTGTGTCTGGAAAAGCTGTATTATTCAGGTGTTTGTTTTCCTGTTTTAAATCAGTGAGATTTGCCCTTTTTCAGAACTCCTTAAAGAATTGATTTTATAAATGACCTGTGACAAAGAGGATAATGTAAAAACCTATTACTTCCCACAGTTCACTGGCAGATATTCTGCTGCCAAGTCACAATTTAGGAGTTCAAAAAGAAATCATAGGGAAGACACTAGTGCAGCAGCCAGCTCCCACTCATTCATTTCAAAAATTTATTTCAATCCATTTTCCTCTTAAGTCATTGATGCATCTATATTTTGACTATTTCTGATACTAAGACGTACCCTAATGGTCCTAATCGCACAGCCTCTCATCAGTGACTGATGTAAGGACCCATTGCACTGTGGTTTTGTCTGATTCAGAACTACAGGGAGGATTCCATTCCTGCTGCAGCTCAGAAACGTCACAGAACAGCTGTTTTTCTGAGATTTTTTTTTTTACATGTTGAGCTCAAAAGTTTTGTGAATACGGCTTATGAGTTTTGGGCCCATGTAATCATCTATAAGATCTGGCTAATGACATGTTATTATTGGAAGGGAAATTTGACTCTGCACGTTGTGAACTTAAATCAAACTCTGGATTTGTTCTAAAGTTTGCTATAGTTGGTGGAAAAGTTTCAGTTTATTACAGTCAGGCTTGGGTGAGGCCTTCTGCTGTACTGATAGTCCTCCTAAAGAAAGGAATGGAACTCAGAAACTTCAAAAACTCTTCTGAACTAAAATATTCTTTGAAGCATGGTCTGAGATCTGTTGTCACAGACTAATCTCGTTTTTCTTCTTTTCTGGTGTCTGAGAAGGCTTCTACCTCTCTTTCTGTTTATTCGATAAATATAAGCTTTATTCTCTAAGAATTGTGTTGTATTTCCTGTATTTCTATTTTCTTACTTACACAGTAAGTTGGTTCCTCTCTGTACAAAATATACACTACTAGTTAGGATACAAAATAAAGAAGTCACCTCTACCTGAGTGTGACCAGAATCTTTATCTTCTTTTGTCTCAATAGTAAGACAGGCAGTAAGGAGACACATTTTTAATGGACTTCTCACAGGCATTTATTTTCACAACAGAAGTACCCCAAATCTTACCAACTTGAAGGGGTTAGAGAGTTGGACATGTAAATCAAATCAAATAACTATATAGTGTACTGCAGTGTGGTGTGGTGCGATGTAGTATGGTATGGTATGGTATTATATAGTGTTATTTGTACAAATCCTGACTGTCTCTAGACTCTTAAACTGCTAGGAGCCATTGAGAGCTTGTAGCTCATTTGAGATGACAAGGGCAATTAAAGACCAAATGAGACACAGCTGACCAGAATTTAATGTCAGCCAAGTCCAAAACTGAGCCTGGTTCAGAGAGAGAGTTATACTCAATCAATGTAGTTATTGAGCTATCACCAGCACAACTCTGATCTAGAATTGAAGTGCACTATCAACATAGGTAAATCATATCAACTTCAAATACTTGTGAACTGGTCTAAAATCAGTACCTCAGATTGTTAAAAACTATCTGCCTGCTTCTTGGAGAAAATTGTACAAAACTGAGATAATATTTTTTTGCAAAACAGTCACCAAATACCATTCTGCGAGGAATAAGTCTTAAGTTTTCCAAGTCAAAAGGCCATTAAAGTGACAGGAGCAACAGAAACCATGTGTTATTCAGAAACAGATTCCTTATGGTTAGTAGAAGAAATCTGTGACATATTTTACTTTTTCCAAAAGAAACTGTGAAGACTTTTTTAGAATACCATGTAGTAAATTACAGTGATTTGAAAATCATTTAACAAACTGTCTAGAGCCTCTAAAACTAGTGAATATCCAACCTTTTTTTCAATAAAAGAAATAATAGAAAGTAGTTATTTAGCTACCTGTTTTTCTTCCTTCCATCATGTGCTATACGACTCCTAAAGAACTTTCTGTTTATGTCAGAGAAAGTAAAGAGTGTTGGTGACATTGGAAAATGATATCCTTTAGATGACCAACAGGAAGAGGACATTAGTATTTCTGAAGTAGTCAATAGTAGTCAATATCATGAACAAATTACTTCACAGAACTAGTAAGGGCTGCTGTTTAATTAATGCATTGAATGAGTATCTCATCTGATTTCTTCTTTTGCAATGACAGTAGGGATGAGTTGCTTCCCCTTCAATGCAATTTCTTCTCCTTACAGTGAAGACTCTTCATTTTCTACTGTATCATACTCTCTTCACAAGCAAGTAACAGGCATTAGGTTGTTCTGTAGCCAGGACATCACTATCAGCTACTAATCTTCACTAGAAGCTGAAAACAACAAATGGAAGACAAGCAATGAGAAAGTTTTAATCCAAAGACGAAGACACCAGTGATTGATTCTAGTTTTACAACAAACCTTGAAATCTCTTAATGACTAATTTGCAGGCCTTTTTGAGGAATACTGGTAATCAAACATAGCTTCTAAGTTCTCTGCTTTCAGACAGTATGGGATATCAAAATTTCCTTCTTTCACTGGTGTTTGCTGGAAATGTTTATCTTTCTGTTGTTCAATGACTGAGTGTCTGCTTCTTAATGATTTCCTTGCTAAACTATTGCAAGTCTTCGCACTTTATGTATGAGTACAAAGTTACTTAAAAGTCTCTATTGATTAGTGGCCCTTATTGCCTTCAAGAGTTGCATTTTACAAAAACAAAAAAAAATAACTGTAACATTTTAATGACAACAAGACAAGTCCCAGATGTCATGATCGTTAGAACAGAATCTAAGATATACTTATTTATTCTTCCCAGAATATAGCAAAAGCAGCAAAAGAAGAAGTTCAAAACACAAATACACGCTAAAAGAAGAAGAAAAGAAAAAGTAAAAATACATCTCAATACCATTTTGGAGAGTAGTGATAAATACAGTTTGGTTGTTCAGCCAAGTTCCTTTTTATAGGGCACTCAAATACAACAATGATGTTCGCTTGAATAGAACTCATGTAGACAGAGCTGAACTTTTCTTGAAGCGGAAATGATTGATGATGTCTGCTATTACATGAAGGATGGGTAAGTGGCTGTGAATGCTATTTTATTGACAGTGCTTGAACCTTGACTGATCTCAGAGGAAAAACAATGGAAATATAATGTCACTTCATCACACAAGGAGCTTTCAAGACACTTAATAAATTATTTGTAACAATGTTTTACCACATGAATTTCAGACACTACTTTACTATTGTTTATTTCTTGTATTCAAATACAGACAAATTTAGTTAAGCATTGATTAACTATTCATGTTTACTGCTTAGAAAACTAATGCCCTTTGGGAACAAATACCATGTATTATTATTTTAATATGTACTTCAGACACTGAACTTTTGATGTGAGCTTTGTAGCAATGACCACTACCAGGACTCAATTGCTTTTTACACAAAAGCCCTTTGGTACAATTCTGACAACATAACAAATGGATTAAAGTGAAAATTACTTTGACAATTTCTTAGATTAAGATATTACCTCACCAGTAGTACAAATGTTACTGCAATCAAAAAGCAGACAATTGTTTTATTAAGGTGACCATGCTGGTTTTTGCAGTACTATTTCAGCTGTTAGTCATGACTGAAAAAAAAATGATTAGAAAGCTACAGGAGCTCTTTTTAGGTAAGAACTAGGCTGTACAAAATTAAATGGCATATCTTGGGGCTTCTGACAAAGTCATGCCTTAAGATTATGTCCTCCACCCATGCGAAGCTTAATTGGAATCAAATGCTAATCTATTTAAATTTCTCTTATAATCTTTCAAAGGTCAATTTGATTATGAATTGTTTTATTTTTTTGGCTTAATTTCTCTTTAGTCTATGCAGTGAACTCTAGTTGTCAGGAGCTTGTTAACAACTAAGTCAGCTGTCCGTGAACCAGAGGATGGAGCAGATGACTGGTAGAGGAGGTAATCTTCTCAGTGCTCTTGAGCTAAATCATCTTCACTCACCAGCCAGACTCTTAAGTGCATGTACAAACACTGGATGTACAATTTTGATTCCTGCTCCATACAGTAAACACAGTATCTTGCACTTCTGAACTAGTGAAGTGCTATTCCTAATATAACCACTGCACCTAGAAGTTCATACACAAAAGGAAATCTTGTTTCAGTTAGTTGTCTTTTTTTTTTTTTATGTTGTTGGTTAGGATCTTTAGCCATTCATAGTGAATTTTGGTGAGAAAAAGCTTAGGTTTTTGGGTTTTTTTTCAGAAAGCCTTTGGTTTTTCTTGCTTCCTAATTCCTTTTACTGCTGGACATTGACATCCAATACTTTTCATCTATTAGACTTTTTTATTGAGTGAGAGGTTTTGCTTCAGTTTTAAATAAAGCTTTCAAAAGATTTTAATCTCTTGATGTCACTAAGATTTAATCTGTGGACAAAAATGCTTCATTTTAATTTAATTTAACATTCAATAAAGCTGTAGATATAGATCCCCACCTCACTCCTCCCCATCTAATCTCTAGCACAGTTCTGGCTCATGCCAATGAACTCTCTCCCAGACACTACCTGAGCATAGTTATTATGGGACAAATGTTGTTCTTACTAGGTAGTACAGATGACACCACCTTTTTTTTTTCCAGTCAGGAAGCACGGTGAGAGGGAGAATATAGGGCATTTTATGAAAACATATGAATCATTTCTAGTAATGCAGATGTAACTTACAGGAGTAATTAGGGATTTAACATTGAGGACTTAAAATAAAATATTCTTAATCTTATTTTGACCTTGAAATGAGACTGTATTCTAGACAGTGATGGCTTTTACAGTGTGTGAGAATGCAGGGTTCTTCCCTGACTCTCACTCAGCCTTTTCTATTGAAGTTTACTCGATATCAAAGCAACCAGATTTTAGGAATTTTTTTTTGTTCGATTTGGTTTTTATTCTTCTTGTCAGACCAATGAATTCAATTTGAGATTAGAAAATTGGTCTGTTCTGTCTCCTTTTTCCTCTACTGTCATCATCTATAATAAGGATTCTTGAATCAGAATAAAATAGAATATCAACAAAAATAACATCTACATGAAATGGAGTAAAATCGAATGTCTTCTACAGCTGAATTAGTACTCTAGTGTTAGCTATGGTAAAAGTATACTTTTGACAACAAAGTAGTAATTATTTACACAAAGAATAGCCAGTATGTTAAATAACAAGCTCCACATTGACAGCCACTTTTCTGACTATAACCACAGTTTTCAGCAGTCCATTCTAACATTTCCTCTGACAGAAAATTCACCTAGCAGATTAAATGTAATAAGGCAAGAACAAGTGCCTTGTTCTGAAATTATCATTTGCAGTAGCACCAACATTCATAATAAAGTGGTAATAAAATTCTGCCTCTGATAGCATTTCATTGTATTTCATAGTATGTAAAATACCACAGAGACATGAAAGATTCTGCAATGTTCACAGTCATAAGTATAGGAAATCAACAAAAACCAACATATTCATGAATGCCTGTATGAAAAGGACACAAGATTTACCTTTGTACTTTCCTGTTCCTGCCTTAGTCCCTGGATAGTGGATAGTGCTAGTACCTGAGAAAAAAGCAGGAGTGCAGTTTCTCAATGACCCAGAAAGGATGATGAGAAAGAAATTGTGTGTCTAACTAACTTAAAGAAGTTTCAGTTTATAACCCCTTCACTGTCTGTTATGTGACAGGGATAGCACCTGACACAGCCTTTCCCTGCCAATATGAATGATCGTAAAGTGACACAGTTTTGGCGTCCTTGATCTATTAACCCAGATTTAGAGCAAAGGTAATGGAAAAAGTGCAGCACCATATCATATAATTTGAGGCAGGGTATATGGCTGTTGCCACAGTTGCGTTGTTCAACAGACAATTCCTGTACCCGAGCAACAGCTAGAGTCACACCTTCTCCATTGTGCCCTATATTTTGTGAAAGCTATTTTTTTTCCATCTTGACTATCCACTGAGGGCTAGGAGAGTGCTGCTTAAAATTAATTCTATACTAAGTTTTCTGTGCTCTCAACTTTCTAAAACACTGGATATTTGAAAAGAAATGGTTCACTGTTATAAGTGGATTTATGCCTCATTTTACATATGCAGAGTGTTACTCACCTGAAATACAGGTGCTTTTTTAAAATGTCTGTTCTAAAGTGTCTTGCTGTGTGAGTCTTGATACATAGTATTGAAGAGCTACTTTTTTTTTGAAATGTCAACCTCAAATTAGATAGGAGTTTATAATACTGATCTTAACTGAACAGTTTTCAACTCTCGATTTATAAATTTGTCATTTGTATCCTAAATTCAAGGAAGATCTGTAAATCAAAACTTTGAATTTAAGACTTGTTAGCATTATTTTAAAATGTGTAGTAAAAAAATGCATTTTACTGACTTATGGAGCTAGGTTTTAACTAGAGATTATGTTTAAAATAATAATTTCTAAATCAAATTCTTCTGTGGGTTTTAGCAGAAGATTTTATAAAACCTAGAGAAAATATATTATTCAAACTTTTTAAAGTGTCCATTTTGGGTATACAAACAAAAAAAAAATCAACAGGAAAAAATGCAGGCATCTATGATGTCCATTTTGCCCTTGATCTGGCCAATTTCTGGCAATATTTTTCCGTATCTTTTAAAATCTTTTACATGAGAACTAATTAGCCCTGCAAACACTGGCCAAGTTACAGCTGTCTGAATCAAGGTGTTTAAGGGCAATCTTATGAAAATTATATTTTAAAGACATCCACAGAGTTACTAGTTTTGCTGTTAATCGATCTAACAAATGAAAATAACCCAAAAAAGATTAAAAATTCAAATTATGTTTCAAAATGGTATGTTTTTTTATCCTAATTAAATAATCAAGTTAACAAAGTAATAAGAAGCTGTTATCTTAATTATAGCTTTCAGTTTATCTTAATTGAGGAATACAAGGATGTTACACTCCTGTTAAGCTTTCTGATACCAGTGAAAAGGCTGTGGAAACTACGTTTTTCTGAGAAGATTATACAACAACTTGAATGGCACATTAGGAATTTGCATTTTCTAAATACATGTAGCAAAACTCCCACATATACAGAAAAGCATTATAAAGCCATGTCCTACTTAAGTTTCCCTCTATCTGCTTTAATATATGTGCATAGCACTATAAAATTATATAGTTATTACATCTTAGTAGCATCAGAAGGAATTTATTAAAAATATACTCTCTTATTTAAAAAAAAAAAACATCATTGTAGACAATGACTAAATATTCCCAGATCAAATCAGTAGTCCTTGCCTTCTGTATACTGTCTGAATATTAACTTCAAAAGAGGTTTTTTCCTGACTGTAGAACTAAACTTAGTATATAGCAAAGCCTGGAACATTAGCAAAAGAGTTCTTCAACTACTCCAGCACTTGTAGGATTTCCTACCTATCTTGCACTGTGATTTTGTCTCTTTACAAAGTTTTCTGAATTCCTATGAGTAGAACGTTAACTTCTACTTATTGCAAATATTAAGTCATAGTGTCATAGAATCATAGAATCATAGAATCATAGAATGGTTTGGGTTGGTGTAAGAGTCGGTCAGAAGATCAGCATTGTCTCAACCTTGTCATCAAGGAGACGGCACGTCAGTGACATGGCACATGGGGGACATGGCACCTCCAGTTGGACTATGGATTTGATGTGGCCTAAAAGTTAGGCTCAGAACTTGGTATGAGTTGCTGTGAGCAGTCTGCCTGAGACAGTTGCTGCTCCCATGAGTGCAATGTGGTTTCTATGGAAGCAAGAGGTGTAACACTCCTGGAATGAGGACTGAATGGACTGTCCATTCTCCGTTGTAAGGGAAGGACCTGAGCTGCTAAGATAACCACATAGCTGCTATCAGGGAAGTTGGATGGCAACAGCTGTCTCAGAACTTTGCTCAGGATAATGAATTCTGAGAAAGGTGGAGATCATCGAAGCAAAGGAGGAGCAAGGTTTGTTACTTAGCATAAAAGGTCAACTCCTAACAATGAGACCCCTGAGCGCTCTCCCCACCAAGGATCGACATTAACATCCATTGTGAAGACCGGTGGGACACTGCCTGGATCCGGAACCATAAGGACACCTTGGACCCACGGCGGTACCTATTATCCTCTTTCCTATCTTTACTTATCTTTTCTTTCCACTCCCTTTTATCTATCATGTGCAGCTTTATGGGCAAAATAATAAAGTTTGTACTGTTTGATTGAAACCCACCTCTTTGGCATGTTCACCTTAATTTTGCACTTCAAGATTGCAGTAAAAGAACCATCACGAGTCCTGAGTGGACCATGAGAGTTGGAAAGGACCTTTAAAGGTCATCTAGTCCAAGCCGTGTGCCGTGGGCAAAGGCATCTTTCACTAGATCAGGTTGCTCAAAGCCCTGTCCAACCTGACTTTGGACACTTCCTGGGATGGGATATCCATATCTTCTCTGGGCAACCTGTTCTGGTATCTCATGACACTCATTGTAAACAATTTCTTCCTTCCATCCAATCTAAATGTACCCTCTTTCAGTTTTAAACTGTTGCCCTTTGTTCCATCACTACAGATTCAGGTAAAAAGTCTCTCTCCATCTTTCTTATAAGTCCCCTTTAAGTACTGAAAGGCCACAATAAGGTCTGCCTGCAGCCTTCTCTTCTCCAGACTTAACAACCCCAACTTTCTCAGCCTTTCCTCATATAAGAGGCATTGCAGCTCTCTGACCATTTGCATAGTCCTGCTCTAACAGGTCCATGTCTTTACTGTGCTGCAGACCTCAGAACTGACTGCAGTACTCCAGGTGGGGTCTCCCAAAAGTAGAATAGAAGACAAGAATCAATCTGTGGGCAACACTTCTTTTGAGGCAGCCCAGGGTATGACGGACTTCGTGGGCTGCAAGTGCACATTGCCGGCTCATGTCCAGTTTTTCATCCACCAGTATGATGGACATCAAATCCTTCTCCACAAGGCTGCTCTCAATACATTCATCCCTGAGTCTGTACTGATATTGGGGATTGCCACTACTCAGATGCAGGACCTTGCAAGTGGCCTTGTTCAACTTCATGAGCTTGGAATGGGCCCACCTCTCTACTCTGCCAAGGTCCCTCTGGATGGCTTCCCTTCCCTCTAGTGTACTGAGTGTACCACTCTTCTTGGTGTTATCCACAAACTTGCTGAGGGTGCTCTCAATCCCTCTTTCTGTGTCATTGATGAAGATATTAAATAGTTTTGGTCCCAGTATGGACTCTCAAGGGACACCACTGCTTACTGGTTTCCACTTTGACGTTGAGTCATTGACCTTAGCTCTTTGAATTGGCCACCCAGCCAGTTCCTTATCCATCTAACAGTCCATCCATCCCCCATACCTATCCAATTTAGCAACAAGAATGTTATGGGGGACTATACAAAAGGCCTTAAAAAAGTCCAGGTAGATAACATCAGTTGCTCTTTCCTTGTCTACTGAAACACTCACTTTATCATAGAAAGCCCTCAGATTATTCAGGCGCAATTTGCCCTTGGTGAAGCCATGTTGCTGTCTATAATCACTTCTCTGTCTTCCATATGCTTCAATAGAACTTCTGTGAGGATCTGTTCCATGATCTCCCCAGGCACTGAGGTGGGACTGGCTGGTCAGCAGTGTCCTTGTTTCTACCCTTTTTAAAAATGGATAAGATATTTCCTTTTCTTCAGTCAGAGGGGACTTTGCCTGTCTTCCATGATTTTTCAGCTGTGAAGGAGAGGGGCTTAGCAAATGCATCAGCCAATTCCCTCAGCACCCCGGGATGCATCTCATCGAGTCACGTGGACTTGTGTATGTTTAGGTGTCTTAGATGGTCTTGAACCTGATCTTCTCCTAGTCCTAGTAGGGGCCCTCTATCCTTGCTGCCTGTATAATTTGAAAAGTAGAACAGATTATGGTTCTGGAGGGAAAAAAAAAAAAATTCCAAAGTACTTGCAGTATTCTCTGAGTTCAGTGATCTTTTTTTTTGAACTTTTTTCTTCTTTTTTTTTTTTTCTCCCCTTGGATATTTTCACTACTGTCGAAGGTGACAGCAATTAAAAAAAAATAAAATACAGTTAATTTCTAGTTATATTTATCACACTAACTATATCCTAAATACCAACCAAGAATTAGCACACATTGTGGTAGAAACTGTACAAATACTTCAGTAGGTTCAAAGAGATGACATGTTGGAGAGGTAGAATAGACTGAAATATGGGAGAGGTATAATTCTCAAGCAGGGACCATAGTGTTTACCTGCAACAATGTTGTGGTTAGGTCATTTTTTTTTTAATTACATTATTTACGAGATGTAAGGAATTAGTTAGGAAGGAAGCAGTCATATAGAAAGGAAAGGGAAAATGACATTCTAGGATAGAGGAATATGCCAAAGAATTACACCCTGGCATGAAGCAAAAATTCTGTTAGAAATATGATATTAGAAAGGCACTGAGTTGAAAGCAAAACCAGAATTCTCAGATTTCTGTATTTCCACTAATTAGAATATGCTTTTGACCCTTTTAAATCTCCTTCAAAGATCATTTTATATGACAAGGGGAAATTGCTATTTGTTGGGTTTTAGAGTTACAAAAGTGTTCGTAGTGAAGGAGATAAATAAACGGAAGTTTGTTCTTATGATATACTGTGATATAGATTTAATTTGCCCATGTAATAATAACCAGAGAGGCAATTAAAGATATAATTCCATTTTAATATAGAATCATAGAATGGTTAGAGTTGGAAGGGACCTTCAAAGGTCATGTAGTCCAACCCCCCTGCAAGGAACAGGGACATCCCTGACTAGATCAGGTTGCTCAGAGCCTCATCCAACCTGGCCTTGAACATTTCCAAGGATGGGGCATCCACCACCTCTCTGGGTAACCTGTTCCAGTGTTCTATAACTCGCATTGTAAAAAATTTTCTCCTAATTTCCAATCTAAATCTACGTCCCTCTATTTTAAAACCATTAGCTCTCGTCCTGTCACAACAGGCCCTACTGAACAGCCCCTCCCCATTTTTCTTGTAGGCCCCCTTGAGGTACTGGAAGACCGCTATCAGGTCTCCCCGGAGCCTCCTCTTCTCCAGGCTGAACAGCCCCAACTCTCTCAGCCTGTCCTCATAAGAGAGGTGCTCCAGCCCTCTGATCATCTTCGTGGCCCTCCTCTGGACCTTCTCCAACTGGTACATGTCCTTCTTATGTTGGGGGCTCCAGAACTGGACACAGTACTCCAGGTGGGGTCTCACCAGGGCAGAGTAGAGGGGGAGAATCACCTCCCTCGACCTGCTGGCCACGCTCCTCTTGATGCAGCCCAGGATGCAGTTGCCCTTCTGGGCAGCAAGGGCGCATTGCCAGCTCATGTTGAGCTTCTCATCCACCAGCACTCCCAAGTCCTTCTCCTCAGGGCTGCTCTCAATCCATTCCCCGCCCAGCCTGTATTTGTGCCTGGGATTGCCATGACCCAGGTGCAGGACCTTGCACTCGGCCTGGTTGAACTTCATGAGGTTGGCACGGGCCCACCTCTCCAGCCTGTCCAGGTCCCTCTGGAGGGCATCTCTCCCTTCCAGCATGTCGATGGCACCACACAACCTGGTGTCATCAGCGAACTTGCTGAGGGTGCACTCTATCCCACTGTCCATGTCATCTACAAAGATGTTGAACAGGGCCGATCCCAACACAGACCCCTGAGGGACGCCACTCATGACCAGTCTCCACTTCAACATCTAGCCGTTGACCACCACTCTCGGAGTGCGGCCATCCAGCCAACTCCTTATCCACCGAGTGGTCCGTCCATCAAACTCATGCCTCTCTAGTTTAGAGAGAAGGATATCATGCGGGACAGTGTCAAAAGCTTTGCACAAGTCCAGGCAGATGATATCCGTTGCTCGTCACTTGTCCACCGATGCTGTCACCCCGTCATAGAAGGCCATCAAATTGGTCAGGCACAATCTGCCCTTGGTGAAGCCATGTTGGCTGTCACCAACCACCTCCTTGCTCTCCATGTGCCTTAGCATGGTGTCCAGGAGAATCTGCTCCATGACCTTGCCAGGCACAGAGGTGAGGCTGACCAGCCTGTAGTTGCCCAGGTTCTCCTTGTTCCCCTTTTTAAAAATGGGGGTTAGGTTCCTTCCCTTCCAGTCATCAGGGACCTCACCAGACCGCCATGACTTCTCAAATACAATGACTAGCGGCTTGGCAACTTCATCCACCAGTTCCCTCAGGACCCGCGGATGGATCTCATCAGGTCCCATGGACTTGTGCACCTTCAGGTTCCTTAGATGTTCCTGAACCTGCTCTTCAAGTACAGTGGGCGGTTCTTCATCCTTGCAGTCCCTGCTTGTGCCTTCCACAGCTTGGGTGGGAGACAAGAGCCCTTTTCAGTGAAGACTGAGGCAAAAAAGTCACTGAGTACCTCAGCCTTCTCCATGTCCTGGGTAACCAGGACACCGGTTTCCTTCCGGAGGGGACATACATTCTCCTTGGACTTTCTTTTGTCCCCTACATACCTATAGAAGCTATTCTTGTGGCTTTTTATATCCCTGGCTAGATTCAATTCCATCAAGGCTTTGGCCTTCCTCACCTGATCCCTGGCCACTCGCACAGCCTCTTTGTAGTCCTCCCAGGCTACCTGACTCTGCTTCCACCCTCTGTAGGCTTTCTTCTTCACTTTCAGTTGGTCCAGGAGCTCCTTGCTTGTCCATACAGACCTCCTGGCCTTTTTGCCCGACTTGTTCTTCATCGGGATGCACCTCTGCTGAGCTTGGAGGAGGTGCTCCTTGAATGTGGACCAACTTTCCTGGGCCCCTCTTCTCTCCAGGGCCTCCTCCCATGGCACTTTGCCCATCAGGTCCCTGAAGAGGCCGAAGTCCGCCTTCTTGAAGTCTAGGGCAGAGAGCTTGCCGTGTAGTTTCCTCGTTGCCCCGTGGATCTTGAACTCCACCATGTCATGGTCACTGCAGCCAAGGCTGTCCTTCAGTTTCACATCCCCCACCAGTCCCTCCCTGTTGGTGAGCACAAGGTCAAGCATGACACCCCTCCTTGTTGGCTCCTCTATCGCCTGCAGGAGGAAGTTGTCGTCCATGCATTCCAAGAACCTCCTGGACTGCCTGTGCCCTGCCGTGTTGTCTCTCCAACAGATGTCAGGATGGTTAAGTCCTCCATGAGGACCAGGGCTTGTGACCGTGAGGCTGCTCCTATCTGGCTATAGAGCGCCTTGTCTGCTCTGTCCTCCTGGCCAGGCGGCCTGTAACAGACCCCCACCGTAATGTCCCCTGTCCGTCCTCATCCTCTAATCTTGACCCATAAGCTCTCTGTCAGCTCCTCCTCCATCCCCAGGCAGAGCTCCACATACTCCAGCCGGTTGTTGATGTAGAGAGCAACACCCCCTCCTCGTCTCCCCTTCCTGTCCTTTCTAAAAAGCCTATACCCCTCCATGTTGATGCTGCAGTCGTACGAGTCATCCCACCACATCTCCGTGATGCAAACAAGGTCATAGCCCTGCTCATGTGCATGCATCTCCAGCTCTTCCTCTTTATTTCCCATGCTGCGTGCATTGGTATAGAGACACTTCAGCTGGGCCCCTGATATAGCCGACTTGCTGGCTGGAGCGACAGGAGTTCTTTTGGACCACAGTTTAAGTTCATTTGCACGTACCTGAGATCCTTCCTCAGCTTCTGGACCCTTGGTGCTGGCACTGGATCCATGCTGACAGCAGTGGGCTGAACTGTGCTCCCCCTCCCCCAGCAACACTAGCTTAAAGCCCTCCGGACGAGTCTGGCAAGCCTTTGTCCAAGCACACTCTTCCCCTTCTCAGTTAGGTGCACGCCATCTACCCCTGGCAGCCCAGGCTTCTCAAAGCATACCCCGTGGCCTAGATACCCAAAGCCCTGCCTGTAGCACCACTCCCTGAGCCACAAGTTGACTTGCCAGATACGTCTGGCCCTTTCAGGTCCCTTCCCTTCAACCACGAGGATTGACGAGAAGACCACCTGTGCCCCAGAGTCTTTGACTGTTGTACCCAGGGCCCTGAAATCCCTTTTGATATTTCTCAGCTGCTGCTGGCTGTGTCGCTGCCACCCACAAGAAACACCAGTAGTGGATAATAGTCTGTGGGCCGTATGAGGCTACGTATTCTCTCAGCGACATCCCTGATACAAGCCCCCGGGAGACAGCACACCTCCCAAGAGAGTGCATCCGGTTGGCAGATGGGTGCCTCCGTACCTCTCAGGAGGGAGTCACCCACTACTGCCACTCCTCTCTTTTTCTTGGTAGCACTAGTTATCACGCAACTGGTTGGACTACCTTGCATGGCTCCAGTGCCTCCCCCGAGGTGCTAGATCTTACTTCTTCAGTCTGCAGAGCAGCAAAATGGTTCTTCAGGGGCACCTCGGGGTTCTGGGGAAGCTTCTTCTTCCTCCTGCTGCGCCTTGCCCTTGCAACTTTCCATTCATTGGCATCTTCTGCCTGCTTGCTTACCTTGTGTGGCAGTGGGGGGGGGATTTTGATTGGTTGACTGGATGCTGTGGTTCCAGTGCAGACTGTGCCACGTATAGTATCCAAGAACACCCAAAGCAGACAATGTGGTTTATATCACAGTGGAAAGAATAGATATAAAAGTGAGCCAAGAAAACTTCTTTAGCTTTATTTTAGTTCCAACAGGAATACTAGAATTTTAACCTATTGATTTGTAAGTGTAGCAATATAACCAATGAAAGCCAACATGGATTTATTAGGACCTCTAACAAATCTTTTGAATAAAGGAGAATCAGTAAATCTAGAGTTCATCTGACAAAGCACAGCTGATTCTAGATTCCCTACCCAGTCAATATAAAGAACTAGGAATGTGGAGGGCAAAGTTTACAACATCCTGTGTGTCCAGATCTCTGTATCAAACTTCACAAAAGATAAAGATGGTGCTGAGTAAAGATGGTGTCTTTGGGGTCCAGAGTACAGCAGGGAGAATGACCATAGGTTTATAAATGATTGCCTGTGAAAAGAAAATGAAAGATTTCTGTCTCTCTAGTCTACAGATGGACACAGAAAGAGGAAAAAAAAAAAAAAAAAAAAGAAAAAAGAAAAAGGAGAGATGACTATGCAAACATGTAAAAGGCTGCTGTCATAAGGAAGGGAGTAATCAAAAGCAATGAGAACAAAGACCAAGAGGTTTAATTCACAGTCAGAGAGACTGATTTAATTTGAGAAAATCTTTCTAGTAAGAACAGTGAATTATTTTACCATATTGCCTGAAGAAGCTGTGGAAATGTTCTCATCATTTACGAAGAGGCTGTATAAACTTTTTCCAGGTATCACTTAGATATGTAAGGCATGTCCAGAAGCAGAAGACCAAAGTGGATGATCTTCTGTCAGCCCTAGTATTCCATGTTTTTACATTTTTCTATTACCTAACAATGAAACCAATTGTTCTGATAATATTATACATTGAATTAGACATATTCTGATATATATTGAATTAGGCATGTATATCTGTAGAATGTTTCCAGTAGTGAGTTATTTACATCAAGCTATGCAAGTTGGGACATTTAGGTATATCTGAGCCAAACTGAACTGAATTTCCTACACCCCACACTAACCTGGTCAAGAAGTCTGTTGTTTGCATTTCTCTCTCCTCCTCAACTGTTTTTATTCTGACTATCAATTAAACCTTCAGTGGAAAAAAATACTCCTGATTAAATTTCTATGACATAAGTTTTGATTTAGATTGATCCATGCTTCCTTTTAAAAAAAATCTTATGTCAGAAAATTCCTACCCGTTTCTGTCTACAGGTTAATGTAATCAGCTTCTGCTGTTTGATTTTTGTAGGAATACTTTTGTTGTGCACATTCCTGAGGAAAAAAATACATAGAAGAAGAAAGAAAAATACCCTGTCTATATCAAATGTCTATAAAACATTTTTCACCTTTAAAGGTCTCTGAATTATTTAAAAAATGTGGGTCTAGTCTTAAAATTATTAATGTGTTTCCTAAGCCTTGTGCTCTTTGTGTTTAATAAGGCTAACCACACATGTAATGCTAAAGCTGTGTAAAGATTTATGGAACTGAGATCTACCTGTACAGTTTTATCTCTAGAGCTAAAACACTGAAAGTTGCCTCAGATTCCTTACTTACATGGCACTGTAATTTCAGTGGAGAGTTTGAATTTCTTACCACTTCTTATCCCAAGGTTTTCTTTAAGTCTATTTGGAAAACAAAATGTAGAGTCCACTTGTAGACTACAAAAGGCATCACACATTTTCTTTTTTTTTCCTCCTGTAAAACATCCCATATAATTTAACAGATGGACTGCCAATAATGCAAATCATAATATAACACTGTAAAGGTTAAAAAGACAAATATTCCCTCTTAAAAATGGTCAAAGGAAAAATATTTTCATATAGGCTGCATGGGGTAAGATGTTTCCATGATGAAATGCAACAAGTGTCAGATTCCTGCCCTGAATTATCTGTAGAGAAAATGCTTTTTGTTACATCTGTGACATCTGTTCGTTAAAAAAAAAAAATCTTCAAGATCTCTAAGTCTACAAAATCTGTTTTTCAATCTGTTTAGTAAATAACAAAAAATATTTCTAATTTGTGAAAATAAACATACAATTTTAACAATGTTTTGTATCAACACTTATTATAATTTTGTAGGCAAATGCCAGAATTTGTGGTTACCAAAACAGTGTAAACCTGATGATAGCTGCAATATTATTTTACTTTGATAACTCCTTACTTGGTCTGCTCTGATCTTTTGCATATTTTATACCACTGCCAAAGTAAGGTGACTAGTTCCTCTTTCCCTGCAGATATTTTTAGTATACATTTAAAGTTTCCCTTCACAGTACATTATCTACCCAGAAGGTGATAAGAAAATACAATTTTCTGCTATCAATCTGCAAACCAAATGCGTCTAGTTAAGTTGCACTATTATGAGAAAAAAAAACACAGCTTGCACCTACCCACTTAGTTCTTGGATATTGGAATAATGAACTGTAGAACCATAAGGGCTTATAAAATTTTAAGTTGCCTCACAACCTTTAACTTCTCAATAGCCTAAGAAATTTTTCTGTCTTAGTTTTAAGGCAAAAGATATTATTAATCTTTCAGAAAACAAATAGTATTACTTTTATTTTTTCTGTAGGAAATAAATTTAACCATTGATAAAACTTTCCTGAACAGAAAAGGTGTTAAGAGTTGCAAAGTCTTTAGATGTTAACTGATAGGAGTATCTCCTGAGGAAAAAAAAAAAAAAAAAAGGATAGTATTTGGTTAATGATGAAAAATCTTATTAATCAATATTAGCATCCAGGTAGTAGGTTTGCAATTAATTTTTACCTATAATAATAATAATTGCATATGTAAATTAATTTATAACTTCAATGGACATAGTAGGGCAGTTCACAAACTGATGTTGCATTTATATATCATTATGTTGAAGTTTATATATGTTTTATATATACAATATATGTAAGAAGTATATATAAAGCATATTTTAATATAAATACCTATTATATATAAAGTATATGATATATATAAGATATAAATTATATACTAAAATTATATGTTTTAATGTATTTATATTTATTTTATATATTATTCTTTTCTGAGAGATACAGAGGCACCCATTTGCTGACCTGACACATTCTCAAGAGAGGTGTGCTACTTACCAGGAGCTCGTATCACAGATGTCACCAAGAAACTACCAAGCCTAATACAGCTGTTCTAGTTTTGGTTACTGAGAGGGGCCTAAGGTGGTAGCTTCTGTAGGAAGCTGCTAGAAGTTGCTCCCTTTTGTTCAGTGGACTTGGCCGGGCCTACAGTGGACCCACTGCTGGCCAAAGCCAAGCCAATTGGTAGCAAAACATTCCGTGATAATGCCTCTGCGATAACGCATTTAAGAAGGGGAAAACAGAAGAAAAAGGGAGAAGATGTGAAGCAGCTGAGCAGGGGCAGAGAGGGGGAGGTGCGAGCCTTGTAGGCCTTACCCTCTGGCCTCTTGCCAGGTGGCCAACTGGGCCTGACTTGGCCCAGCCCAGCTCAGCTGCAGGGAGTGGAGAGGAGATGAGAAGTGAATTGAATGAGATGTAAAGAGATCCTGAGAGGTGTCTGCCAGCCTGTTGTGAAGAATTTTTCTTCTGAGACAAATGGCTGCAGACGCCAAGGTCAGTGAAGAAGAAGGAGGAGGAGGAGGAGGAGTAGTAATGCAGCTCCTGGCCAACATTCCCCTGCTGCCTGTGGTGATGACCGTGGTGGAGCAGGTTGTCCCCCTGCAGCCCATGGAGGTCCATGGAGGAGCAGAGATCCACCTGCAGCCTGTGGAGGACCCCACACCAGGGCAGGTGGATGCCTGAAGGAGGCTGTGGCCTGTGGAGGGCCCACTGGGGCAGCTGTTCTGGAGGGACTACACCCCGTGGAAGAGATGACCCATGCTGGAGCAGTTTCACAAAGGACTGTGGCTCATAAGAGGGACCCCACACTGGAGCAGGGGAGGAATGCGAGGAGTTCTTCCCCCAACAATGAAGCAGCGTCGTGAAACAATGTGTGATGAACTGACCAAAACCCCCATTCCCTCTTCCCTCCTTTGCCACTCCGGTGGGGGGAAGTTAGTAGAGATAATGTTAAGCTTGGGAAGAGGAAGGGGTGGGGGAAAGTTATCTTGTTCCCTGTCTCATTCTCCTGCTAGTTTTAGTAATAAATGAATAGTTTTCCCCAAGTCAAGTCCGTTTTGCCTGTAACGGTAACTTTAAGGATTTTCTCCCTGTCCTTATCTCAAACCTCAAGCCGTTTTTCTTATATCATCTCCCCCTGTTCCCTCGGACGGTAGGGGAGTGAGAGAGAGACTGCATAATCTAGTCCCAATTGGGGCTGAGCTACGACAACAGCCCACAGAATATTATCTGCTGCTGCTATTTCATGTTGGCATAAGTGATACAGCCAGGAGCAGCCTGAAAACTATGAAGAAAGATTACAGAGCCCTGGAAGGAGCAGTAAAGTACTCTAGAGCATAGGTAGTTTTTTCATCAGTCCTCCCAGTCAAAGGGAAAGGATTTGAAAGGGCCAGTTGAATCCGACAAGTCAACAAATGTTTACAGGAATGGTGTCACAGCCAGAGATTGGCTACTTAGACCATGGGACTTGCTTTCAGAAACCTGATCTACTGAGGGGCTGATGGGGTGCACCTGACAGAAAAGTGGAAGAGCATCTTTGGCCATAGGTGACTCACAGACTAGATGCCCAAGTAAAGACGGGTGACAAGTAGTGCTCCTCAGGGGTCGGTACTAGGACTGGCCCTCTTTAACATCTCTGTTGGTGACACGGACAGTGGGATAGAGTGCACACTCAGCAAGTTCACTGATGACAGCAAGCTGTGTGGTGAAGTCAATGTGCTGGAGGGAAGGGATGCCATCCAGAAGGACCTTGACAGGCTAGAGAGGTGGGCCCGTGTGAACTTCATGAAGATCAGCAAGGTCAAGTGCAAGGTCCTGCACCTGGGTCGTGGCAATCCCAGGCACAAATACAGGCTGGGCAGAGAATGTATTGACAGCAGCCGTGAGGAGAAGGACTTGGGTGTTCTAGTGGATGAGAAGCTTAACATGAGATGGCAATGTGCTCTTGCAGCCCAGAAGGCCAACCACATCCTGGGCTGCATAGAAAGAACCATGATCAGCAGGTGAAGGGAGGTGATTCTGCCCCTCTGTTCTGCTCTTGTGAGACTCCACTTGTAGTCCTGCATCCAACTCTGGAGCCACCAACATAAGAAAGACATGGACCACTTGGAGCAGGTCCAGAGGAGGGCCATGAAGATGATCAGAAAGCTGGAGCACCTTTTCTTTGAGGACGGGCTGAGACACTTGGGGCTGTTCAGCTTGGAGAAGAGAAGGCTCCAGGGAGACCTTATATTGGCCTTCCAGTATGTAAAGGGGGCTTATAAGAAAGATGAGGAGAAGCTCTTCAGCAGAGTCTGTTGTGATAGGACAAGGGGTAATGCTTTTTAAAACAGAGGGAGGTAAATTCAAACCGGACATAAGAAATTTTTTCCAGTGTGCTTGCTGGAACCCTGGAACAGTTTGAGGTGGTGGATGCCCCATCCCTGGAAACATTCAAGGCCAGTTTGGATGAGGCTCTGAGCAGCCTGATCTAGTTGGGGATGTCCCTGCTCCTTGCAGGGGGGTTGGACTAGATGACCTTTAAAGGTCCCTTCCAATCCAACCTATTCTATGATTCATGTGAACATGTGATTCTATGATTCATGTGAACACCTTATTCACAGTTTTAATTTTCTACAGATAGTAAATGCATCATTTTGGAAATAACCTAGCAGCACAATAAAAATGCTTATTTTAATGGCTACCTGTCTGTAGGTATCTGATTACCCTCTGTAAATTTTATGTAAAACACACAGAGCACATGACTGTTATAAACCCTCAGTAATTGCTGCAAATGAATTTGCTCTATTTTAAGGGTTAGGAATTTTATTAAATATGGCTTAGATAAACCTCAGCAAATTATTTATTGGGCAATAATCCTTAAAATGAATTTACTTTTGCTTGTGGTTGACCAGTTATAGCTGTTTAACAAAGCATTTATAATAAAATAAGTACAGGCATAAATGCTGCATAAACATCAACCAAGCCATTTTAAATTAACGTAATCATCTGTTTATAACATTTGGTTTGATTCAGTGATTATAGCAGCCTTTTACAAGAAAAGAAAGCCAGCTCTTTTGTTTGATTTTATTTTGTATATGTACTTCTTGCAGGTTTATGGGGAAAATATTGAGAATTATCTCATAATTCTCCATAACCATAATAAGGTCATCCAATGAACTTGTAAGTCACAGGTTTGAAGGGTGCGTATTTTTGCCCAAGACAGGTATATGTTACAGCTGTTATTAGCTATTCTTTTGAAAAATGTCTTTGCAAGGAAGATCTTTTGTTGGCTTTGAAGAGTTAGCTCTTCTTGACTTTTACATAATTACTGTGGACAGTGAATGTCCATCAGCTGTGGTGATTCACAGTAGATGATGATGATGATACAAAGTAGACTACTACTATATTAAATATTTTCAATTGCAGTCTATTAGAAGATCCTCTGAATTTTCAGTTTATGTTAACAAATGTCAGATGATGAAATAATGTTCCACAACACTCTCTGAAATACTGAATTTTAACCATTTTGATTAATATTTTCCATGGCAAACCTCTGCCTCAGGTTGAAATTTTCTTTTGAAAAGTTCTGCTACAAATAATTAGTTTGTGGATCTGTTGCTGATGTTAACTGTTTTCTCTAAATTGTCCTTGAATTTTGGAGTAGGGATCTGGATTTTTTCAGCTTGATTTTTCCCTTTAGAAATGTAGGATGTTTTATCTATTAATATCTATCACAATAAAATTCTCTAAAACTTTGTGCTTGGTCACGTAGTTACCTTTTGTGTTCAGGAAAGAATAATTGGAGTAACTGACTTCCAGATGAGAGCAGGGTAGAAAGGAGGAACAGAGCTTTGATATAAGAAAGGTTGATCTTGACTAAAAGATGGGATACAATTACAAGTTTTAACTTCTCCATCATTTCATGTTTCTTTGATTTTCTTCAGCTATCACTGTGAGAAACTCATTGGGGAATACAGGCAGGTATCATTCATTCATTTTTACAAACAGAAGAACTAAGAGATTACAAAAGTGCATCTGATTTCAAAAACAAACAAACAAACAATAAAAAAATCCCCCAAACAAAAAAAAAATCCACAGACTTCTAATATGATGACTTCTGAATGAAACTAAAGTTACATATTCTGAGGAACCTGATCTAGTTGGGGATGTCCCTGCTCCTTGCAGGGGGGTTGGACTAGATGACCTTTGAAGGCTCCTTCCAACCCTAACCATTCTATGATTCTATGATACTATGATTCTTCTTTTCTGAGGAGACTAGCTCATGCTTTCTCAGGGACAAAGCGCTCTGGCACACAATGAATACTTTGTTTGAGACAAGGACAAGGTGTTCCTGACATACAACAAATACTTTTAAGAACCACTGTCTACATCATTCAGGGCCAGATGGAAAATAATAGTTCAGTCAGTCTTCTACAGTATATAAAAGACACTAATTTTGTAGTGGTAAGCTCCCAAAATATGTGAGTTTTTGTTCCTCTTGTGCTTTAGTTTTCCCTCAGTCTTCCTACTACATGTTTAATAAAGTTATTGTTCTTTAGATACTGAAGTTCATTTAATGCATAAGATGGTGAGGCAGAGAGGCGACAAAAAGACAGTTTAAAGACTTACAACTTTGAAACGGAATAAAAATAAATGGTAATAAGCTCCTCAGCTTTTTAAGTAAAACGAAGATTGAGCATGACACCATGAAATGAGAATGATAATAAAGATATAATTCCAAAATAAAACAAATGGTGTTGTCACCTTTGAGGATACAAGCACTGTGGATAATGTGAAAAAAAATGCAGGAAAAATAAAAGACTGATGATTATATTTTAAGTAGAATTTTAAAAAATGCCATGTGCTCTAATTAGACCAAATAGACAATATCCGGTCAGGATTTTGAAAGAGCTAGTACTTGAATACTCAAGTTATTCTGAGTTTGATAACATAAGTGACTTTAGAACTTATTTTTCAGAAAGAATTACAGATGTAAATGGACACATGAAAATATTTTATCCATCCAAATATTTTACCAGTGAAAAATTACGTTTCTATAACATGATATCTTCCTTTAAAATGACTAATTTTCTAGATTAAGTTAACACAGAGACACTAGTCCTGGTATGGAGGCACACAGAATTTACTATTCCATCTTGAAAAGAGTAGCTGATTAGTACAAAATTTTTAGTCCTGCATTCATTAACTAGAGGAGAAGATTCAAACAGGTTTTGATAAAGAGAATT
Source organism: Chlamydotis macqueenii (assembly GCF_036417535.1). NCBI lineage: Eukaryota > Metazoa > Chordata > Aves > Otidiformes > Otididae > Chlamydotis > Chlamydotis macqueenii. The sequence continues at coordinate 139,529,499 of NC_141556.1, forward strand.
TTTAGAGTGATAAAGGCTTCTGATTAATCTTATGTCGGAAAGAAGTTCCTCTTCTTTCTTTAGAGACCATCATGTTTAATTTTTTTACCTAACACAATAACAAGAATCATGCTGGTGAAATTTGCTCATGACACACAACTAGGAAGGAATCAAAAGGTAACATAATCTGGATAACTGTGAGAGAAGAAGAAATCTGGTTTGTGACAGTAAAAATGTTTAGCTTCTGTAGCTTAATAAAATGAAGGGTAAAAGAGAGTACCTTCATTTTCTGTGATGACAGTGAATCAGGAAACTTTGATGGTGGAATGCATGAGTTCAGACTGTGGTAGGTCAGAGGTCCCCCTTGTTATTGCTGATTTTCAAAGATCTTGGGAAGCTAGGACCAAGAATAGGGAATCATCAAAGAAATTAACAGAGATTTTCCTTTTTTTGCTGATATCACCACTCCCAACACTCATGTCCTTATCTGTTGTAATAAGTGTTCAGTACTCTTGTCTTGTTTGATCTTTTGAGTTATTATGTTGAAATTCAAAAGAGCTTCATGGTAAAGGACTACAACAGGTTGCCCAGATGGTAGATGCCCCATCCCTGGAAACATTCAAAGCCAGGTTGGATGGGGCTCTGAAGAACCTGATCTAGTTGAAGCTGTCCCTGCTCCTTGCAGGAGGGTTGTACTAGGTGACCTTTAAAGGTCCCTTCCAATCCAACCTATTCTATGATTCTATGATTCATAATACCTTTAGTTTTGTTTCACACGCCATAGGTGATGTTAGGTAAGGCTGCGCATGCTTAGCAAGGAACTGAAATCAGAGTGTGTGGACACAGTTATCAATGGTGGCTGCTCTCACAGCAGGGGCAGCAGTCACACCATATCGCATGTATCCCACTAAAACACCTCATCTACCCATCGTCCTTATCTCCTGACTTTCCTCTTTCGAGAATACAAGGCTTTGTAGTTTCCAAATACATGCCTATTTATGAACCAGAATATATTATTAAATTGCAGGAATCATATGTCACTTGATTAATGTTAGGTCAATTATTAAGATTACTTGCACCTTCTGGCACATGTCGGAGGATATCTCTAGTTTGGTCCTGTGATTCTGCCCCAGTTATTTGTATTACTGGCTCCTGCATACCACTGTACCAGCTTCTGAAAGACATTTTTGCCCTGTTTTTTGCATCATGTTTTCAGTTTCAAAATAACTTAGTATTTTGTTTCTACATCGTGTATTTACAGTAAAAATAAATGCAAATACAGACCACAAATTAAAAAGTACTTGATCAGAGATCTGTATTTACCTCAATGTCATGAGGATTTCTTGTATCCTGACATACATATTTAAATACTTTCTGAATCAGAACTCTTTAGGATGTTTGTTCAGAAATGGTTGTATCACTCTTCAGTCTCAAAAGCAAAGGTTTAGTAAGTCTGTTAATTTGAGAGTTAAGTGCCCTTTGGACTATATATTTTTTAAAAAGTAAACTTCAGGAAAAAAATATATATACTTTGAGGCAGAAAAAGGGCTCTTTGCTTTGCTATTCATGTTGAAGTGAAAGATATTAGAACTTGACAAAGTTAATTTGTCACCTCTATCATGAAAATTTATAGAAACATTTTCACTTCAATACTAAATGGCATTTCAAAGATTTGACTCAAGTAAAGATTTAAAAACAACAAGAACAACAAGGCAGCATTAAGTGGATTTATCGTAATGGAGGAGGGATTAGTCATATCTATCTTACAGATCTAACTTGTTGTTAAAATGACACTAGTGAAACACCTTATGGACTCACTGTATTCACTGCTTTTTCATGTTTATCACAAATCTTTTTTGGTGTTTGCACATTGACTTAAATAAATGCTTATGGTCATACTGTCTATTGTTTTCTTCCTAGAGAGATGTCCAGAGGGAAAATATATGATTCCTCTTTGGCTTCTATCATGACTAATCATTTGTTTCTCTAGTAAAGTGATGTAATACGAGGAAATTTTAAAAAAAAAAGTCTACTCTTACCAACTTTGCAACGTTTTCTGTGCAGGCATTTATTTTAAAAATTATTTTTGTATGAGTAGAGTCTGTGAGTATATTATTAGGAAAAACCCTGGAATGCTGTAGAATTAAATGTCTAAATCTTATGCTTAATTTAATTTAATTCATTTATTTACATGAATTAGTTTTTAGCCAGTTTCCTAAGCTTTTATCTGGGATCTTGCAGTACTTTTCACAGGGAGAAAAATGGCAGGAGATGACCATGCCCCCTATAATTGGAAAAGATTCTTGTAGCAAACAATTCTGTGTCCCATTTCATTTACTGCTGTCACTGGTTTAGAAGCATCTGTAAGTAAGTCAACAGAGTTTTGTAAATGTAAGTTAGAGCAGAATTAGATAGCAGTTAGTTTTTTTTTCCAGCTGTTAGCACTGCATGTAGTGTGTAGAGTACAGTATAATGTTTTGTCTCACTGTCAGAGAAGTTGTCCACGAAGCATAGAGAAATCTTGGAGCAAAGCATGATCTCTAGCAGAGCCATCTCTAGTGCAAGAAGCCAGGAGAATCCTATCCATCTTTTTTGACACCATTTCCTTATTCTTAACAAGCTGAACTTCTTGGCAGAGCTTGCTTCCCCCTTCCCACTTGCTCATGTAACTTCTGGGCCCAAGGAAAGGAAACGTTAGTTAATTATCTTTATAATAAATTTTGAAGTTAAAAAGGAAACTGTTGCAGTAATGTAAAACTATAATATATTGTCTTCATGTAAAAAAAAAAAGGATAATTTATTTTAATATAGGCTTACTAGAATTTATATTTATATTTTATTCATAAATTTGTATTGGTACTGTATGTATAAATTTTTTTTCATACTACATTTTAAGCCAAAGGAGATACCATGAAAATATGTATCTAAAGATCAAATTTAAAGTTGAATTTCCTAAATTAATACTGTAGTTCTCCTGATACTAATGAATACCCAAGATTTTACTCTGTTACTTACATGGAAGCTTCAGAAATCTTGTAGCCTGCCTACTCTGTGGATGCAAAGTTGCCAAAATCTCATACTCCTCCTAGAACTGCAAGATGGGAAGATGGTACAGACATCCGAGCTGGACCTGCCTTAGGTTTGGAAACAAGATGGCTGCATTCAGACAGTGCTAAACCTGATCTAATAAATGCTACCTAGAGAGACGATGAAGAGTCTTGTAATAATGAAGTGGAACTATGGGTATATTGGATCAGGTCAGTAAAAGCTCATGGACACTTGCAAGTCTGATGCAAAGTGTTAACAAATTCATGTGTATATGTGTAAGTGTATATTCAGTCCTAAATAAAAAGGTGTCAGGTCAGTGAAATAATACTAGAATTACATTCAGTTTATAAAGTTCTAAGAGCAATCCTGCTCACACTAGAAGTAATGAATTTTTTCACTGAATCAAGTACAATCACGTTTAGAAACTTTATACAAAAATTGCATGGAAGTTAACTTACATGCTCAACATTAACAGACCATCAAATTTAAATGTGGTGAAAGCCCAGTGGGAAAACAGAACAAGATTGAATTTATTGTAGTGTGGAACTGGATAAACGTAAATAAACTAGAAGAAGTATTGATATTTCAAGAGGAAAAAATGAAGATATCCTAAGTTATTATAAATGTGAGTGATTTATAATGGCTATACTTTCGACTTGCTTCAAACACTAATCAAAGACGAAAGGTGTACACATACAGCAGAAGTGTTCCTTGACAGAATTCCAGTGGCAACCACCCAGAGGGAATACTTGATGAAATGATAAAGGAGTGACACAGTTTGAGTTTTGTAATATTTTATTAAATATGGGTAATTCAGAGTCCTGTATGTTAGCATGCAATCTTAATTATACAATGGCAGCTGGAAAAAAAAAAAGAAAAAAAAAGAAAAAAAAAAGAACCAATTTTTCTGTGAGATCAATCTTTGCAGAAAATTACAATGAACAACACTATAATGCAGATTTCTTGCAAATTCCTCACAGCAGGGAGTTAGTTTCTGAAAGAATACTGAAGTGGATAATGGAATCAAGACTGTGGAGAAAGAACTGCATTGTTTAGTTTTACAGTTATCTCTTTTTATTTCAGCTTTTCCTCTAGCACCTAACTAAATATAGACAGGTTTATCTTGCGACAAACTTTTCCCCTACAGTGGCTGCTCTGGTTGATCACAATATACCATTTTATCTTCTGAAGAAAAGTTTGGCATCTATTTGAGGCAAGAACTTTAACATGAAATTAATCCTGGCATTGAAGTTTCCTTCCTGTATTTCTGTTTGTCATCTAACATCCTCACTGCAGTTAACTGTGAAATCCATCCATCCTTCACCTCTTTTGTCCACTAAAAGTTTTCCCTAATGTTAATGATTGATCAGCATGTGTTCATTTGCCTGCTTGTGAACAAATAGATCTCCACTTCTGTTGTTTTCATAGAGTAATTACACTGTCCACAGTGAAAGGGAAAATCACACTAAATTGGTATCTTCATTATGAATTGTTCTCATACAGTCAAAATAGCAAGAACATGTTCTTAAAATTTAGGAGGCAGCAGAGGAGGAGTAGGGAGGAAGAGATCTTCAATTATCTATGATTTACAGTAAAATCCTGTTCTATTTACAGGATCACATCCTGGAAGTTAGAAGGGCTTAGGAATATTTTTTGTTCTCTTTCCTATACAAGACATCAGACTCTGCTACCCAATATACTAAAAAAAGTACTAAAACCTGCTTGTATCACTCCTAGCATTTCTTCAAATTCTGTCAAAAAGTCTAGGACTGCTTTTGCAGTTCCTACCAGTGCTATTCACACACTCCTAAAAACTTGTGTGTTGGTGTTTTATTTTCTTGAAGAGCAAGTTTTCAATGAGATTAACTGTTAGGAACCTCTAAGAAGAGGTTTTGAAAGCTCCTGTTATGAGGACCGAATTCTGTTCACTTGTAATCTGTGACTGTGTCACTCACATTTTGCTTTTCTAGCTCAAATTTCTCAGGAAGGCGACTATAGATGGTGAACAGAAGTTGGCTTCCCTTCATCTATATCATATAGTAATTTTGGTATGCATATTTATGTGCATTAAAAATAACCCAAAATTTATATATTAATGCACACTTCTGTGTTGTCTTGCTATATACACATAAGCATAAAAATAAAGAAGATACAGAGTTATTCATTTTTATGACACTCTTGTCTATAATTGCTTATCTTGGTTCTCTGCCATGGTTTAATTGCATTATTGGTTTAACATCCCAAAAGAGAATATTCCCTAGTTGCTTGATGTCAATTTCATGTGTGCAGAACATTTTAATTTAAGTTACTGTTTAAGCACATAATGAGCTCTGCATGCTGTAAGATTAAAAAAAAACCAACCTCAAACCAATGTGCCTGTTTTGAATACTTTGCATAAGAAAGGAGAGTATGTAATTTGAGTTAATTTCCACAAGGTATGCAGAGTGTAAGACGTACTAAAATGACCCTTTTTGGTCTATTTGAAAAAGCCATGGTTTTCTTGAAAGAGCAGTAAGCTCAAGCACGTCTCCAAACCTTTTAAAGGTTTCTTGTATAATACAGGCATGAAGAAATTGCATTATATTGCATGTTCAAAGTTATCTTTGCTGCAGTGACAATTGCAAATGGGTGAGTTGTTTTATTTCTAAATTGAAAGAGTAATTTTAGCTCCTTTTATGCATTGAAACAACTGGAGACAATAACAAATAAAAATAGCAGTGGCTAACTTCCTTAGCTTTGCACTACCCAGCAAGGCTTGATCAGCAGAGAAATTGTGATGGCTGTGAGGTTCAAGGTCCACTCTTTACAAAAAAAAAAGAGCTGTTTGGTAAACTGAGTGAAGAAGATGTGTAGCAGAATTGCTTAGGTACAGAATATTCTGGAGATATAGACTCAAAAGTACGAATGTGAGAAGTGCCTGCTTTTGATAATTGTATCTCTAGGGAAACAGAGTTTATGTGTATGGTTTTTGCATAAGGTACTTTATCAGTTTCACCTATTAGAACAATCCTGCGAGATGCCAAATATTGCTAATCATTATGGACAAAGGAACAGTCGAGTGCAAAGAGTAAGTTAAAATGGGCATTGGTAGCGGATGCCTTTTACTATCCACTTTGCTGTGCTAGCATTGACTAACTAAACTGTTAAAATAACAAGTGTGATATATTTGTATTGTAATCTGCCATTAGACGGGGACTGGTTTCCCTCTATGTATACAGTTATCCCTCTATGTATACAGTTTCTAGTGGAATAGAGTCCTTACTAGTAAGCACCTCTGTGAAAAGAATAACTATTGTCAAGCTGTAGCTGACCTGAATGACTGTTCATGAGCCTGATCCAGAAGTAATGTATACGACGGAGGCCACCAGCTTCTCCTGTATCCATGTGAATAAGGAATCCAAGGTTCTTCTTGCATTTTCAGTTTTTGATACAGATAACAGTTTCATCTTCTCAGATGTTGGCTTTATCTATTTCATGTACTATTTAGGAAAGAAGGGAAAGTATTTAAAATGTTACATTTTAGAATATGTACATTGACAAACAGGGAGATTTAAAGCCTCCCAAGTATTGTTGGGGGCATAGTTGGAGCACTGTCTCCATGTTCTCCTTTTGGGAGCCTTTAAAACTATGGCTGCTGACACATCATAAGACATTCATTCAGAGCAAATCCTCTTTATGTGTGGCTGATCAAAAATATACTATATGGCATTAATAATAATCTTGTGTAGGAATACTGTTCCTGAGCTTGTGAATGTGGTTATCTCCAGCAAAAACTAGGGAAAAATAAATTATTTCATTATTTAAGTACAATTTTAATCTGACACTTAGGTCAGATACACTAGTTGATTTTTGCTGAAGAAAATTTAGTGTTTTATTTACTCTTTCATCAAGGATTTTACATGCTTTCATGTAGCTCATAGGATAAAAGGAAACTCACATGCTGTATCACAGAGTGGCAAACTCTTTGAGTAATGCGTGGTAACTTACCAAATGCTTTAAAATAAGTTATATAACTCATCCCAAAACAGTAATAGAAAAAGAATTAATAACTCTCTGCTTATCTCACTTTTCAGTGGAAAAGAATAAAAAAAAAAATTGTGGGTCACTGCAGAAAGTTTAATGTATGTGGTATTATTACCAAGCATTCTGTTAGCTCCACATTATAGAAACAGAAAAAGGTTCAGAATTTATGGGGGAGGTGGGGCAAGGAGGGAAACGAATCTGTAGAGCAAATACCTGCAAAAAGCATGGACAGTGGGAATGAACTTTCAGAATGGGAACAAACTTTCAGAAAAAGCTGACTTGTATGGAGATTTCTCTTTAGTAGGATTTACAGATGAGCACTGAACAGGAAGACAAAATAAATCTGATTCCTGAAGAAACCACTAGATAAAAATTATCATTTGCTTAAAAAAGAAAAAGGAGAGAATGCAAGGGAGGGGTGAGTAGGGAAGCACTCTGCTATTCCTATCAGTATCTCAAAAATAGGCTTTTATTTCTTGATTGTACCTCATGCTGGTGTGGATAAAGGAGGCAAAAATCATCAAGGCAAAGATTTCAAGAAACAGTCTACATCATTCAGCCTTCCTGTGAACAGGAACATGGGCAGAATATTAAGAAGAAAAAAATGCTGTCATTAATAAGCTACAAGGAAGTACATGCATACAGAGTACTTCTACATTCACCCTCTGACCGTGACGATGTAAAGTCTTAAGCTACAATACTAAGGACCAAAGAATCTGTCCATAGATGTTACTCGGGAAGCATGACACTGAATGGAGGAGTGAAGAGAAGGGAGGGTTGTTTCTTTTCGGCAGGGGGGTGGTGGTGGAGGGGCTAGAGGCTGTTCGTTTTCAAAGCTGTAACAGCCAAGTAACTGTGCTCAGTGCTTTGAAACCATACCTGTTAATAACATGGTGTAATGCTCAGATGGATTTGTGGTGTCCCTAAGCTAATTAGTATGAAAAAATAATAAGCATTTTGAGCCTGGAAGAATGAAGAAATACTGAAATGGCATGAATTATTCCACAGCAAGCCACCAAAATCATCTGCTGTGATCACACTTCGGAGTTTATTGACTTGAGTGTGAATTTCATTTGGTTCCTATATCTGACTCCAAATACTAGGGAAAAAAAGTCTTAAAAAGAAAAAAAAAAAAAAACAGCTTTAGGCAGAGTTTGTCTGGAAGTACTGAATTTGACAGGCTTAACACCAGGTCACAACAGAGCAGCTACTTTGTAGCCATATGGACAACCGAACAGAGCTTATGGTAGCATGCCCCTGGGAGGAAGAAAATGGAGTTGCCTTGTTTTTCTCCGTTTTTTTTTTTCTTGCCCTGTTTTGCTACATCTAGCTAAATGTTTAAACACAAGAAAATTTCATATACCATGGGCAATTATTGTTGTTTTAACAATATGGTAATCTGGAGAAAGATCTTGAAAGACATTTTTGAGATGAGTTCTCAGAAATCTGTTTTTTCTTACTTTCTGAGGAAGTAACACGAAGCATCCTGAGCACTTTAGACTTTGGAGTAAAAATTTTGTTACCTTAAATGTATTAAAAGAGTTATAATCCTTTCCCCAGGGGAGACTCTTTTCATTCACATGCAATTACTCTTATACTTGTTTATGTTACAGACTTAAAATGTTTACTGTGAAATCTGTATCAGCAAGGACACCATTCTGGATTCACTGAACAGACACTAGTAATCCCACACTGCTTGTAACATTGTCATATCTGGCCAAAAATATCACAGCTGGCAAGATCGATGAATTGCATTTAGGCCAGATGTAAGTTACTTAAGACTTTTTAAAGTAATAAATTGCTACTGCGTTTTCTAGTGGAGAAATTCAGGTTTATTTTTAAAGAAAAATCTGATGTATTTCTTACGTTTCTTCAACAGATACATTGGTCTATGTGTTCAAGTGTTTGTAAGCACTATCATCTGCTCTATTGTGGTATGTCACTTGGTTTTATTTGCACTATCTTTCTTCAGTTCTCATGAGAGATAATTCTCCTAAAAGAACTGAATGAACTGTTTTGGTATGGCTCCGTGGTGATACTCGTACTTTAATAGCCTAAAAGATGTTTTCCCTTGTTACCACAGGTAGTGACAGGTCAGGGACTTGCCTTGCTTCTTGCTGCTTTCAACAGAAGTCTAAGGCTGTCTCCAACCTGTCTCTTCCATTTTCTTATACTTCTTATATTCCAGTAAGAATATGATTTATTTATTTGTTTGTTTATCTACTTATTTATTTATTTTGCCATGAGTGGCAAGAACCTCTTTTACATTCAGGACAAGTCCTGCATTTTGTGTTTTTACTGAGGAGGAGCAGGGGGAGGCAAAACGAACATTTGTTGTGGAAAGAAAAAAAGTTTGGCCTTCTGTTTCACATGTCTTTCATGAGCACTCCTTGAAGGAAGAGCAACAGATCCACAAAACATTAAGGAGGCTTTGTTTCATCCCAGCCAAGCTGACACGGAAAGACTTGAAGTGGAAATGTAAGGGAAATTAAAGGATTTCATGTACCTGCTGAAGAATACAACTCTCATTGGAAAATATTTTATCCTCTTTTTCCTAGTGGAAAAAAAAAAAAAAATCAGGTTTGTGCTTGCTAAAGAGGAAGTTTAGGTAAATATTTTGTATTGAAAGGAGATAGCAGAAGTATGCATAAAATGCTGTCTTGTATAGGCATATATTTAAATTTAATCTTCTTAGCTTAAGCAAGAGTAGGAAAGCAAAAAAAAAAGTGTGGCAAAAAATATTTATGTTATTAATTTCACACATTTATGGGATAAACTTTACTTGAAACCAAGGAAGGAGTAGCATATGGTAAAAACTGTATTGATTTCCTTTGGCACTTCTATATTGATATCCAATGTGTCTGTTTAAGTAGCCATGCTCCTTGTACCTGTACATTTGTTGTAAAGAAATTCAATAATGAAATTTTTTTTAATCACTGTTTAGCACATCTTCTGAAATAAAATCTGCTTTAATTGAAATTAATTTTATACTCCACACAATAAGTTTCAAAGATATTAAGGTGTTTTCAAGGAGATTTATTTATCAGAGTTTTCTGAAGTTGCGTTACCATGGCATGGACCACATCTAGAAACAATTTAGAAAACTCTGCCTGGATAACATTGAGTTGTTTCTGGATTTTCTTTCTATTAACAGTCTGTGAATAGGAAACACGACTCTGAAGTAAAACAAAGAACTTTGTAAATCTTGGAGAGTCCATTGCCACTATAAACTCCTAACTTTTAGGGTCTAGTACTGGTTTGTAGGAAAGGTCTGGATTTAAACAGAATTTTAGTCATAAAAATGTACTTTTCCAGATGTTTGTTATTATCTCAGGACTACAAAATGAAATAGTAGAGGCTCTGTGAAGTCTTACTTTGTGACTGTTTAGATGAGAAAGCTGATGGTCTCAATTAGGAGACAGAGTTCATTCATTTTCCTAACTACAGGCTGTGTAGCAAAGAGAAGTGCTGTAAACCCAGATGGAATAAGGAAAGAAAAAAGAACACATATCAGAGGCAGCTTTTGTTATTCGTATAAGGAAAATATCTCCGTGGACTTAACTGATGTTTATACTGTGATTTGTCTCTTAAACTGCTGCTGATAAGAGCAGAGAAGTGACATTGAACATAAGGGAACCTCAATTTTTTTTTTCCTTCTTTTTCTTTAGTTGTATTTCAATGATTCATTTCACAGTCCTAGGTAAGGTGTAACAGAAAGGAGTATCTTCTTTCTCAATGCTGCAAATCACAAATTTAAATTGTGTGCTATGTCTGTTATCATCCTTTTAGAACTAAACACAAGAAAGAAACTGTTGAGTATATAAAATTAACATCAGAAAACTAAATATAATTGTATCACAAATTGTTTGAAAGGAAGAAGAATGAGTGGTGAATGGCTTCATCCAAAAAGTCTGTTACTTAAACTAAAACAAATAAAAAAGAAACCCTCACTTCCCAAAACATCCAAACACAAATTGACACGTCTTTTATTTTGCTATGCCTGCAATTGCTGACTAGAAGTCAGTGTGGTGACCTCCGCTCTCAGCTGTGATCATGGCATTGAAAAGTGTCATTGTGAGAAATTGACAAAGCACAGAAATTCCATCAATGACTGAGTGGACACACACAGTACAGGATGTGCTTGTTATGGAAAAAATTGACACATTACTTATAAGATAAATGCAACAACAAGGCTTCCACCTGATACCCTGCTTTTTCAGTTTTATCTTTTTTTTTTCTTCTTTTTAAATGTTGTATACCTTCTAGTCATCAAAATTTGAAGAGTTTTAAACACTGAAAACTATATATATATATATATAAAAACTGGCACGTATAAAGAAGCTAGCTGTATGCACGCTGCTAAAACAATGGCTTGTGGGCTGCACTGGGGCTGTCTAGCACTGTTGTTCATTTATTATCTGATAGCATGCTGTAACAACAACTTAATTTACAAAGAATAACATATCAGGGACAGCCAGTGGTGGTACTGCTAGGGTGCACAAAGATTTCATTTACAACATTAAGACACAGTATAAATTGTTCATATATTCCAGGAAAAAGTGTTGGACATACTCTTGTTTAGAAGCACCTACGAAAACCCAAGGGTTTTGAAATGGCATTTTTAAGTACATATTATGCTAATATTTGTCTTTTATTTGCGTTATAGTACCGCAACATTTTTAGGTGTTACTTGATATCCTATTCCTTTCATTATTCATATCTTGAATATTCTGTCTCAATAAAATTATAAACATCTTGTGGTAGTGGTCTTTAATGGTAATTACACAAGACAGATGTTAAGCTTTGAGACAGGATTGTAAAATATGCTTTTCTGAAGAACGAAAGTGTAATAAAGCACTTAAAGCACTCTAATCCCTATTAGAAGTAGTTTTCACTGCATCTCTACCTCTTATGATCTGGCACTACTTTGTTTTGTAACCTTGTCAAAAGTATAAGCTGGCTTTCTTTTTTACTAGTTGTGCATCTGAGGTGTATAAGTACATTAAAAACATGTACATCTCAGAAGAGTGCTAGATGAGCTTACTTGTCACTCACTGGTGAAACTCTTGTTTTGCAGCTCAAACCAGTTCTTAAGTAGCATGGCCAAGACTGTGTAGACTGGAACTCTCCAGTCACATACAACACAGGAGAAGCAAATACCGAGGTCTACTTTTTGCAGGTGTTCCTCAGGCAACTATTGCTCTGATTACTATAAAACCAAAGTGATTGCAGACTGAATAACAAACTCAAAGTTGTTCAAAACATTTTTCAGTTTGCAAAAATGTATGAAAATACATTTTCCAGTGTATGGAAAGTCTTTAAAGAAAGCATCAGAGGTACTGGTCGTAGAATCATAGAATCTTTAAGGTTGGAAAAGACCGCCAAGATCATCAAGTCCAACCATCAACGTAACACCACCATGCCTACTAAACCATGTCCTGAACTGCCATGTCTACATATTCTTTGAAGACCTCCAGGGATGATGACTCCACCACTTCCTTGGGCAGCCTGTTCCAGTGCCTGACCACTCTTTCAGGAAATAAGTTTTTCCTAATATCCAATCTAAACCTCCCCTCCTGTAACTTGATGCCATTTCCTCTAGTCCTATCGCTAGTTATCTGGGAGAAGAGACCAATATCTGCCTCCCTACAACCTCCTTTCATTAGAGAGCAGTGAGGTCTCCCCTCAGTCTCCTCTTCTCCAGAGTAAACAACCCCAGTTCCCTCAGCAACTCCTCATAAGACTTGTGCTCCAGACCCCTCACCAGCTTTGTTGCCCTTCTCTGGACACACTCCAGCAACTCAACATCCTTCTTGTACTGAGGGGTCCAAAACTAAACACAGTACTCAAGGTGTGGCCTCACCAGTGCCAAGTACAGAGGCACAATCACTTCCTTACTCCTGCTGGCCACACTGTTCCTGATGCAAGCCAGAATGTTGTTGGCCTCCTTGGCCACCTGGGCACACTGCTGGTTCAAGTTCAGGTGGCTGTCAACCAGCACCCCAGGTCCCTTTCTGCTGGGCAGCTTTCCAGCCATTCTTCCCCAAGCCTGTAGTGTTGCATGGGGTTGTTGTGACCCAAGTGCAGGACTCGGCACTTGGCCTTGTTGAACCTCATACAGTTCACCTCGGCCCATCGATCCAGCCTATCCAGATCCCTCTGCAGAACCTTCCTACCCTCGAGCAGAATGACACTCCCGCCCAGTTTGGTGTCATCTGCAGACTTACTGAGGGAGCACTCAATGCCCTCATCCAGGTTGTTGATAAATATATTAAACAGAACTGGTCCCAGCACTGAGCGCTGGAAAACACCACTTGTGACCAGCTGCCAACAGGACTTAACTCCATTCACCACAACTCTCTGGGCTCAGCCATGCAGCCAGTTTTTAACCCATCACAGGGTACACCTGTCCAAGCCATGAGTCACCAGCTTCTCTAGGAGAATGCTGTGGGAGATGGTATCAAAGGCTTTGCTAAAAGTCCAGGTAGATAACATCCACAGCCTTCCCGTCATCCACTAGGTGGGTCACCTGGTCATAGAAGGAGATCAGGCTGGTCAAGCAGGACCTGCCCTTCATCAACCCATGCTGGCTATGCCTGATCCTCTGGTTGTCCTACATGTGCCAGGTGAGCGCACTCAAGATGAACTGCTCCATAATCTTCCCCAGCACCAAGGTCAGGCTGACAGGATCCTGACAGGTTCCCTGGATCCTCCTTGTAGATGGACATAACATCGGCAAGCCTTCAGTCATGATGTAATCAATAATCTTTATCTGCCTTTTATAGAACTGTATTACATGGAAATACTTGGAAAGCAGCATACCACACCATGTACATGATACAGATTTGGGCTTTCAGTCATATCTGCCTGTCACTGGTCACGGCAATAGAGGTATGACACACATATGGTATAAAAATGGCTTTGATTAACACAATGTTGTCACTATAGTCACAGTGCTCAGTTTCTAGATGGAAGATGAATTGGACAGGGTTTGCTATTATTGATATGTTTAGTAGTATGAGAGAAACAGGACTACTTACCAAGGGAGGTACCATCCAGTTTAAGTGTATCGTTAGATATGCTTTGCATTTAAATTCAGGATATCCTGTCTGTAATGACTTCAAATATCAGCTTCATGTTCCTATTCAATTTAATTCTACTTTCTACTGTCCTGCACACTTGGGAAGGTCATGAAATTCTCTTGGTGGAGAAGATACAGTTTAACTTGTCAGATTTCTGATAGGATATTAGTTGGAGAGGCATCTCCAAATAATTTTCCAATCTTGTTAACTCTGATCTTGCAGAAATATTATTCCATTTAAAGAGAGGGAAAGGCTCCGACTGACTTGACTGATATTTTTTTTTCCAAGTTGTTCCATACAAGATAATATGATTAGTAAGATTGCTTTCAGAGTAAAATATTAATAATTGTAGACTACAGTATGGGAATTTGGTATATATTCTTAATATCTCTCCCTTTTAATTGGAGGGAAGGAAAGACCATAAAGATGTCAAACCTGACCACACTATTGTGATATTTCTCACGGGAAATAGTTTCTACAGATATTAACGACTAAATGGTGAATCTCAAAAATTTCAATTTTCCTACACAAACTTTTCAGCATTTGAGTGAGATATAATGCTGTTTGTCATATTTTGGTGTATAATGAGATTTATTACACGCTTAAATAGCTACATAGTCTGCCTTCAGGGCTGTATTTCACTCACATGAAGTGTCATGTCCGCTGATTCCAGAAGCAGTGAAATAAAAAGTACTAGGAAAAAAGCAGAAAGCTAGCCTGTTCCTCTGGGTTTTTTTTTTATATAATCGTGCACTAAATCTTTTTTTTAGTCAGATATACAAGAGAGCTATTGCTTCCACAGAAAAGCAGTGGAAGCTGAAGTATACATTGGGAGATATGAGTGCTAGTCATCCACTCTTACCACTCACTTGCTCTGTGACCGGAGGAACCCTCATTCTGTACTTTTAATCTGCTGAATGAAAACCCTTTAACAGATGATGACAGCTGTTGTGCGCTTCATGCTTGCACTTAAACAGTAAGAAATGCAACACTTCCGTTGTGGTTGTATGTTCTGGATATGAACATATTAAACGAAACAAAACAAAAAAACCCCAAAGTTTAAAAAGCCTCTGGGTGAACCAGCAAGAATTGATTATATCGTAAAATGGAATATTTCCTGCAAATAAAATTTAATTGTGTTGGGAACTTCCATCAGAAGACTAAGTGATCCCTGAAAAGATAAAAATTGAATTAATCTGAGGTGAGCTAGTCAGATGGTTAGGCAGTAGCTTATTAAAGTTGTCAAATGACTAGAGATCAACCTGTTGTGATGTGACACTGGTAAATACAGCAGAACATGCAGCATCAATTTATTCCCGAATTTGTTTATATTTGCCTTTAAATACAGCGGTTTTGAAGTGGGATGGACGTTTCAGGACAGATGTAACTTATCATTCCCCCTAGAGTTTAGTATGCAAATCTGGGCTGATAAATACTACCCTGCATGCCAGCTCAAATGGATATTATTTTTTTTTAGTAACATAGATAAGTTGCAAATGCAAGTTTCTGGAGAGAGTTGCATTGAAACTTCACTAAATTTGGATATTCCCATTAGTGAGCAAAGAAATTCAAATATCGAAGTTTCTGGACTCTTGATGTTTACACTTACTAGCATTGCCAGTGTAAACAGTTTATCAGGCATTATCTTGTGTTACAGGTGTGTCAAATATCTGACTAATAGATCTTAGTAGCAGACAAACTAGGAAGCTTCTAAACAGAAAAGTAAAGGCATCCAGGATATCATAGGTCACCAGCATCCTTATAAGTGTGCAACTGCAATTCTCAACCTTTTAAAACTATGATTAGTCATCTAATTGTGCGTCCAAATTTAGTTGGTGCATTTTGCATGCATAATTAAATGATTTTCTGAAGAGCTCTCCTAATTTTTAATTACTGCTGAAGCTAGCGTTAAATATGGAATGAGCCAGTCTGCACACCAATTTCCTTTAGAAACTGGATGCAGACAGCTTGCGACAAGCGTGAGTATTCGTGGAATACAGAAACTGGCTGCTGTCTAGGTTGGGATATGTGAACTTGACCACGAGTTCAGGCTAATTCACTTACTGTCTGACTGAAGTGAAGTCATTCCGTCTTAATTAGTTACTGAGGCATTGCTCAAATATTGGCATAGAAGGAAAACTTTCTATGTTTAGAGAAACTCTTCTGAAGCTCTTGCCATTTACACCAGTAATTATACAAAAATGTAAAAGCATAATACAGAGTGACAGAAACTCTTATCTAATCTCATTTTTAGTGTTGAAATCAGAAAACGGATGACAGTGTATCTGCCTTGTTCTGGTGTATGTTTCCACACCTTGTTAATAAGATTAAAATCTCTGCATGCAACAATTATCTGAGCAGCAACACCACTGAGACAAACAGGAGCTTTGCCCAAGTAAAGACTTAGTGACTTGGCCCGCCTCTTTCCTCTAATCCATGCTGCTTTGTGAATATGAGGAATTTTTCCTTTAGGTACACATCCCAAAGCTCTACAGTTCAGTCAACATACACTGAAAACAGTAGTAGCTCTAAACGGATGATCTTTGTGAAAGAGCTTTGCATTTCGCTTCAATTTTCTGAATTTTCTGAATATGTCCCTGTTAGCAACATCCCATATCGTTCCCCTTTCTCCATCATCCAAAACCAAATGACTTTAATCATAGCATTGCTGCTGTGTTCCAATTTTCAGCTGAGTCTCTGTTCTGCTTTTGTAGAGCAAATCTTAATAAAACAAAAATGGAGGTCCTAGCTCCATTTTGCATTTGTTCTTTCTTGCCTTGTTAAGTTAAACAGTGTGCAAATTAATGTGAATACACTTCACTAGCCTTTTCCAAAGCAAAGAGCTAGTGTTGATCAAACAGGAGATCACAGGAAATAATATTTTTCACTTGTATGGCTTCTTCTTAACATCCTAAAGCATTTCACAACGTTTGACTACATTAAACCTCCTGCATTGTAGGGGTTGAATACTGAGATCCCAGGGAAGTAAAAAAATGGGGAAGGAATACCTGATTCCATCATCTGCAGGACAGCTGTAGGTAAGGTTTAATTCATATAATTACCAATTCTCTATGATGACCAAAGAATGGGTACTACATAAGAACCACCATTCTTGTGCATAACTATCTTTGCTACACTTTTCAGATACACAACCTCCTGTTTGCAGAGAAACTTTCTGGAATGAGATAATGTCCGACGGATGCTTCTGCTGCAATAAATACAATGTAATTTAAAAAAAAAAGCTATGGAAATGTGATCTTTTTTTAAAAGCTTTTAGAGACTTTAGCAATGTTTTCAGTTACAATTTTTCTTTGTGGTGTCTTCTAATTTCTGTTACTAATATACAAATTCATTAGTGCAACATCACGGAAATGTTACTGTAGGGAAGTTTCAGAAACAGATTGCAAGATTTTCTTAACAGCTACTGCATATTACACAATGCTGATTCTGCTAAATTAGGAGAGAAGTATATGTCCTTCTAATAATGTATCCCCAACCAGCTCTTTCCATGTATATTGGGCCACCAGTTGCACAATGTTGTTATGACAGGGTAAGGCACAAGGAGAGATGTATTTGGATAAATTCCATGTGATATAGGAATCTAGAATATATTTCAAAGATTTCTGAACTCAGATTACTCCTCCCCCTCACTCAAACATATCCATGAACAGAGGTTTCATATTTTAAGAAAAAAAAATGCCATACTGTATAACTGAGATGACACATTTTGGATAGAATCATAGAATGGTTAGGGTTGGAAGGGACCTTCAAAGGTCATCTAGTCCAACTCCCCTGCAAGAAGCAGGGACATCCCTGACAAGATCAGGTTGCTCAGAGCCTCATCCAACCTGGCCTTGAATGTTTCCAGGGATGGGGCATCCACGACCTCTCTGGGCAACCTGTTCCAGTGTTCTACAACCCTCAGTGTAAAAAAAATTTTTCCTAATATCTAATCTAAATCTACCTCCCTCTGTTTTAAAACCATTACCCCTTGTCCTATCACAACAGGCCCTACTAAACAGCCTCTCCCCATCTTTCTTGTAGGCCCCCTTGAGGTACTGGAAGACCGCTATCAGGTCTCCCCGGAGCCTCCTCTTCTCCAGGCTGAACAGCCCCAACTCTCTCAGCCTGTCCTCATAGGAAAGGTGCTCCAGCCCTTTTATCATCTTCATGGCCCTCCTCTGGACCTTCTCCAACTGGTCCATGTCCTTATGTTGGGGGCTCCAGAACTGGACATATTACTCCAGGTGGGGTCTCACCAGGGCAGAGTAGAGGGGGAGAATCACCTCCCTCGACCTGCTGGCCACGCTTCCCCTTGATGCAGCCCAGGATGTGGTTGGCCTTCTGGGCCGCAAGAGCTCATTACCGGCTCATGTTGAGCTTCTTATCCACCAGCACTCCCAAGTTCTTCTCCTCAGGGCTGCTCTCAATCCATTCTCTGTCCAGCCTGTATTTGTGCCTGGGATTGCCACAACCCAGGTGCAGGACCTTGCACTTGGCCTGGTTGAACTTCATGAGGTTGGCACTGCCCCACCTCTCCAGCCTGTCCAGGTCCCTCTGGATGGCATCCCTCCCTTCCAGCATGTCGACGGCACCACACAGCTTGGTGTCATCGGTGAACTTGCTGAGGGTGCACTCTATCCCACCGTCCGTGTCGCTGACAAAGATGTTGAAATCTCTTGAAAGAGGATCTCTTAAAAGTCCTTGCTAGATATAAAATATAATTTCAGAATAAAAACCAATGGACACAATGTGTAAAATCAGTATTCAAAAGAAAATATATATTAAACCTGAAAGAAAAATACTGCCCTTGCTATAGATTTTTTTTTTTGGAGTTTTTTTTTTTTTTGTCTCAAAAATATAAACTGAAGTGATCAATGGCAAACATATACCCTCTGTTCAGGGTGAAATTATTAGTTCACCTCCTAGACTCTCTCTCTTGTCAGCCAATAAGCATTAATTGTTTTTTTTTGTCTGGTTGGTTTTCTGCAGTTATTTCTTACCTTTGACCACCAGGTAATCAAACTAAGTGACTATTGTGGTTTTGTTTAGTGCGGGGGGGCCTAAGGTGGTAGCTTCTGTAGGAAACTGCTAGAAGTCGCTCCCCTTTGTTCAGTGGACTTGGCCAGGCCTAGGGCGGACCTGCTGCTGGCCAAGGCCGAGCCGATTGGTAGCAGAATGTCCCGTGATAACGCCTCTGCGATAATGTATTTAAGACTGGGAAAACAGAAAAAAAGAGAGAGAAGAGAAGATGTGAAGAAGCTGAGCGGGGGCAGAGGCGCAGAGGGGGAGGCGCAGGCCTCACCCTCTGGCCTCTCGCCAGGCAGCTGACTGGGCCCGACTTGGTCCAGCCCGGCTGCAAGAAATGGAAAGGAGATGTAAAAAAAGATCCTGAGAGACATCTACCAGCCTGTGTGAGGAACGGCTGCAGACGCCAAGGTCAGTTCAGAGTGAGGGGGAGGAGTAATGCGGCTCCTGGCCAAGATTCCCCTGCAGCCTGTGGTGACGACCATGGTGGAGCAGGTTGTCCCCCTGCAGCCCATGGAGGTCCACAGAGGAGCTGAGATCCACTTGAAGCCCGTGAAGGACCCCGTACCGGGGAAGGTGGATGCCTGAAAGCAGCTGTGGCCCATGGAGGGCCGGCTGGGACAGCTGTTCTAGAGGGACTGAACTCCGTGGAAGAGACGACCCACACCGGAGCAGTTCCATGAAGGACTGTGGCCCGTGGGAGGGACCCCACAATGGAGCAGGGGAGGAATGTGAGGAGTTCTTGCCCCAACCATGAAGCAGCGGCGTAAAACAACGTATGATGAACTGACTGCAACCCCCATTCCCTCTTCCCCCCCTGTGCCGCTCGGGGGGAGGGGAAGGTAGTAGAGATAATGTTAAGCTTGGGAAGAGGGAGGGGTGGATGGAGGTTATCTTGTTCTCTGTCTCATTATCCTGCTGTTTGTAGTAATGAATGAATAGTTTTCCCCAAGTCGAGTCTGTTTTGCCCGTGATGGTAACTTTAAGGATTTCTCCCTGTCCTTATCTCAAACCTTGAGCCGTTTTTCTTATATTTTCTCTCCCTGTTCTCTCGGAGGGTGGGGGGAGTGAGAGAGAGACTGCGTAATCTGGTCCTGATCGGGGCTGAACTATGACAGTGACACAGACACCACGCTGTAAGAACTGATTCAGAAGAGTTAGATTATCTTACATTCAAAAATTAAGACAAAATTTAGTATGATTGTGAGTTCATGTACATATCAATATACACTGTTGCATATCTGTTACATGTTTATAATTGCTTTTAATTATAGGACAATATGTGACAAAGAAAACTTTTTAAATATGTTTTTCATTTCAGTAGGAAATATTACTAAGATGTTATATCTTTTCTTCATATGAGATAGAACAGTAAGAACAAGGACCACTGGTGTCCATTATATTACTGACACATAAGATACATGAACAAGTAGATGTGTGTATGTGTATGTATATACATGTATATTTGTGTAAACTTTTGCTTGTTTAATTCAGTAATACATAGAACATCTTTATTGGCAGAATTTGCTTGTTCTTAACCTAGCATGTCAAGGTCCTCATTTTTGATCCTTGTGATAATGTAATATAGCTAGGTTCAATCTTGTCACAAATAATATTTGCCTTTACTTTTTTACAAGATTCTATTAATTATTTTGAGGGCTGGGCAATTTCAAGCCAGTCTGTGCCAAATTAATGTGACTAAGAAAAGCCTCTGCTCTAAAGAGCTAGCTTATAATGTAAATAGAGAAACAAAGAACATGTTATATTATCAAGTAATGCAATGACTCACAAACTTAGTGTTTATTTCAGAGGCATGACCCTAAAGAAGCCATTTGACTTCACTAAGACATTTCCATGTACTTAAACTGATGTGTCAGACTGGAGGATTCACAGTGACAAGAAATTGCTAGCAACTTTAGGTTGACGCTTCTGTATTAGGAATCCACAACATGCTAGGGATTCTCTAATCCATTTGTCAAATTGAAAAGTCAGCATTTTATCTTCTGATATAGCTGTAAAAGAGAGATAATAGATACTATCTTGTGTTTGCTTTTAGTTTCCGCACTTTCTAAATGTTAACAATGTCCTGTACACGCTATGTAATAGGGAAGTATTGCAGTAAATTCGATTCTTTTATCAGTGAAAAACATCTATATTTGGCAAACAACTTCTGAAAGCTTCTAAGTGTTATGATTAGAAATGCAAATATTTCAGAAGATTTAATTTTTAATGGAGTGTAAATATTTTTTACACACACACAATTGTATACCTATATATAATGCTAGCTGATCATATACAAACAGTGCAACATTTGAATTTTTGAAGAAATACAGTACAACTCTCTGATAATGAGCACGCCAAATAACTGTAATTTTATTTTATCTCAGTGTTTTAGTGATATGTACTGGGCTTTCATCTGGAATGCCAGCAGTACTACACAGATCATAGTTCTCAATATCTACTCATCTTAAAAAGTCATTCGTATTTGCTTCAAAACTAAGATTAGATGATGAAATATGTTTATTGGTTAAATCTGAACTCCAGGAGCATTTAGAAAAAGACATCACAGAATTTCCCATGGGTATATTTTGGCAATGAAACCTGCAGTATTGGAGACGTATGTTGAATGCTAGTAAGAGTCATGAACATTTCTTTGTAATTTCCTCAATTTTAAGTATGAAAGACAATTAGCAGAGACCAATCACCAAAATTAAAGAAAAGAAAAAAGAAAAAAAAAGTATGTTTCTGCAGCAGAAGTCAATGAAAGATGGTACTTTATGATTTTTGATATTCAAATCGTGACAATCATTAGCCACAGCCAGGATGACTGCATCTGACCATGCTACTGTTTGTTTTCCTTTGTCTATACTTTATTTGAGTTTTTGGAAACTTCTTAGAAAGGAAAAGAGTACAGCGGAAAACTAAAAGACTAAACTTGCTTTACATGAACAATAATGATAGAATTACCCTAGACTCATTAGGTAAACATTTCAGAGCAAGGACCCATGGATCTGGGGACATATTTCATTTCAGTATCACTGAATCCATATCATCAATATTAGTTGATCATTATTGGTTTTATTTTTAATAAAGTGACTGATTCCCATAGCAAAAGTTTTTTTTTCAAAAAGGTACAAAAATATGCCTGGTGGAACATCATTTATTATATCCAGAATGAATGATAGTTCATAACAGATACTTGTTTCTATATTCTCTCCCTTTTCTTTTTCTTTATGTAAAGACCTATTATATTTTTTGACAGTCACAACAAAAGAACAAGTGACAATATTTGAAGTGTTATAATTATTCATGACTTGGGACGAAGAAAGCCCTCTTTCTGCCTCCATGTTCACAGGCCCACCAAAGTATGCACTGTTAAATGATCAAACATTCCAGTCATACTTAGGGAACAATTTAATGTGTGCTAAAGTCAACGAGAATCGTTCCACTACTCTTTACATTAGCTTGTTAGATCGTAAAGTTTTTAGGATAGGAATTGTCTTTTCATTAGGCACAAACCATGCAAAGCAAATACGATCTCAATCTTGATTTCTTAGTACAGATAGAGTTACCACAGAAAACAGTAGTACAATGTGTCAATGTATGGCCTATGTGAGGAAAAGAAAAAAAAGAAATAGTAATCCTTTAAAATATTTCCCTTTTTTCTTCCTCTTTCAGTACTATGTGAAATCCCAGCCTCCTTTACACTAACTTGCCTCTGTACTGGCTTTAATAGCACCAAGATTTTTCCCAAAATATCAGTTTAACAGATAATCCTACATCACTTTATTTAAGGTAATTTGATACTGTAACTTTCTTCATTCTTTCCTAATTGATTCCCATCGGCTACTTTCTAACAAATTTTTGACTAAAACACAGTAAAGTAAATATTAAATACTGAAAGGTAGGTGAAATTAGATAAAGTATTTTACAATACTTCAGTCTTGTAAATAATTATTAGGATTCCTATAGGCTGGAGCTTGTTTACTAGTTAGAACCAAATATTTCCTGTGAGGTACATTGTTAGTTTTCTTTTTTTTTTTTGTCTATATGCAGAAGAATTATAACCTATCGAAAGAATATGCCTTTTGCCTGGAAGTCTAAATATTTTTGGAAGTCTAAATATTTTTAGGTCAATTGATTCATATCTATTGCTTACTGTGTGTTATTAGGTTAGTCATCTACTGACAAATGTAACACAGATTCCAAATAAGATTATTTTTATATCACTGTTTACAAATTTGAGTTCTCAGCCAGGATTAGGGAGATTAGAAAGCACAGACCATTAAAAAAAATCATGAAGATGTGTTAGCTTGTAGCAAACCAGTAAGTCTGTTATCATCTTTGTTTATGTTGTCTGTGTTTTGAACAGAAAAGTTGCCTATGGCTGAAATTACTCAGTAGGAACAAACAACAGACACACATGGCACATCCATACCATGCGCAATGTTCAACATACAAATTGAATTTTGGGTGCTAGCTGGATCCAACTGGCCTCTAGCACAGCCTTAGGGTTTATATCATCTGCACTGACAGACAGAAATGCACAAGGAGCTGCTCTGCCAGAAAGAATCACTCAGTGCCCACTGCTCAAACCCCTTCCACCTCCGACCCTCTGACAAAACATCACGGTGTCTGGAGTTGGCAAAAAGACAATGTTTGCTTCCACCAAGATACTCCTTCATGAATATATCCTTCAGTTCCTTTACATTGCCAAACTGACACAAGTTGTATTTGTGAGGGGCAAAGCCTGGATTCCAAGTTATTTAAAATGTATCTGCAATAAGATTGTAATGCTCCCACATTGAATTGAGTTAATCCAAAGGGATCCATAAATGGGAGTTTCCTGCCTTGTTCACTCACAGAGCAATGTATAAAGGTAGACTGTTGCAAACTGTTGTTATAACAAATTTGCCACTTATAATAGTGAATGCTAGTCTCAGTTAACAGAAAAATTGTAAACTTGGAAAGCAGACGTGCTACCCATTCTGTTGACCTTGCTATGATATGGTAGTAACTCACAGAGCAGCAGGACAGACAACTGTATGTAATAACCTTCTAAATAATCAGATGTTGTAAGCCAGAATACTTAGAAACCACCTTCTGAATAGACCTAAACAGCTGCCTGTATTTATTGGTGGCTATTTGAAATCTTGCTTCCTCCAAACAAACTAGCAAGTGAATACACATTCTTTTCTGTGACCTTATGTCACATCTCTCTTCATGCAACCACAGGGCTTCAACTTGATTTGGTTCACTTATTTATTTATTTATTTATCCTGTAGTACCTAAAAACCCAGCTATGCTGACTTCAGTCTGCAGGTTAAGTAGGAGTAGCAATGTATTCCACTGAGAGCTAAGCTATGGCTTTCTTTGGAGTTGTCTCAAAGTATTTGATGATAATACCCATTGCTAACATAGACTGCCACTACAGTATTACCATATTCACTACGATCTCCTGAACTGCAAAGATCAACCCATATGGAAACACAGCAGCAACAGTGTCAATGCTAGCTGTTATTTTACATTTCAAGGAATCTAAGTTTAATAAAATATTTGTATAAATTATCATATTCAAAATAACCATCAAAAAAAGCATGAGACAAGTGTTTTTAAACTATTGAACCAACAATTATTCAAAATACGTAGAAAATTATATGCACACTCTGCTAACATTTTCCAGAACACAGCATTTCTTTCCCAGCTTGCTAGATTAATGGATTTAGTTGAAGCAAAGAGGCAAACTGATTTTTTTTCCAGCATTGGTCTTGATTAGTGCACCGTTAGAAGTGGGTTACAAAGTATTTTGTAAGTCACGCCAAGTAGTGATAAAATTCCACCACCTTCACCTCGTTCTCTTGAGCCTGGTGAGTGATCAAGGGGTGCTGACAGACAGTAAGTGCATTTCATCACAGCGGATTGTTTAAACTCATCCTGCCGGCTGCATGGGATGACTGACAACCATACAAGGATATAAGAAGTGCTAAAAAGGGCAATGATACGTTGAGAGAAAGGAAAGAAGAGAGCCATAAATCACTCTTTTGTTAAAAATAAATTTCTAGGTGATGGTTGTGATAGTTGCTTATCACTTTTCCAAAGTGTTTTTACTGTAATCTTAGACAACCCCACTTCTGCCTGCTGCACCTGCTTGTTGCCTCCCATATTAAATACATGTAATAAGAGCTTCAGGGTGGACACTGCCTTTTTTATGTGATTGTACTAAACCTCATGGGATGAAAACATAATAAATATCATTGTTAATGCAAATAACATATTGATTAATATTACAATTTTATTAATAGTGTGAGATCAAAAAGGGTAGGTGATGACCAGTTAGGCCTGTCATTAGGTATGGCATTTTTGCACAGGTCATCTTTTTTAACAGGCTAATAAAATGCATCTTTTTTTTTTTTACAGTCCTGTAGAGCACACTGTCTGTGTTGCTGTTTGACAAAGAATTAGGAGACTTAAAATTGTCTAGTCTTAGATGTATCCTTTCCCCTCCCTTTCCCAGGCTGTCACATGTGTGTAGACATATAAGACAAAAAAACTATGCAAGCTTGACTCTTCATTACTTGGCATGAATTTAACACAGCTTTAAGTCAAAGCAAACAGCAGAGCCATCAAACTAATGCAATAGATGGTTAAATAAGTGTGCTTAGTTACATTTATTACATATAGCCATATTAGTTTTAAACAAGTGTAATGCAATAGTGTCCAAAGATCCCTATCAAAGTTAGGACCTGAGTGGAGATAGATAAGAAAATACTTGTCCCAGTGAGCTCACATTCTGAATGTCAAACAAGAAGATGAGGGCTGAGAAGGATATGACCTACAAATAAATGAACATGATGATGACAGACACAGTTTTATTTATTAAATATATTCACTGTTGCTGCTTTTCCCTAGATAACTCATCCTGAGGAATTATCTTACAAACTTGCTGAAAATAATTAGCAGAAAAAAATATCCATTGCAGATGAGGTTTTGAAAGCTTTTGATAGATCCTGTCTAGGTCAGTGGAATATCTTGCGAATGAGGTCTTTGATAGTGCTAATGGAAGTCCACCTGAGCCCCTACTAATGGTAATGCTACCAGCAGACACACTGATAAATTATAATGGCCACAGCAGCAGCAGCAGCCACTCCAGAAACATCCTTAAAGTGAATTTCCTTTAATGGCTGGGAAGACAAATGGCTCACATTTTATCATTGGATTCCTCCTCTTTCAGAAAATTGCCAATAAACTTCCTGTTCTTAGCTCAAGATTTGGCAGTGACTTGGACATAACAAATTTAACCCATTCAGTGGCTTTCATCTGTTTATTTACATCAGTTATTTGTTCAAACTGTTCTTCTTAAGCCAATCGATCTTATGTCTTTTAATATCTGAAATTAAGACAATTTGTTTTTTAAACGGCTTACAGACTGAAGTAGTGCTTCTGAGGAGGTCAGACTCCTGTAAAGTTGTTATTCAGAAGGGATTGCCTGTACTCTAAGTACCTAAATTCATAGGGTACTTCCCACTTAGATTTGAGACCCACTCAGCATGAACAGCTTGTACCTAACGCTTCCTAAACTCAGCCAGAACCCCAGAGCATTAACTGCGGGCATACAAACTAATGCCACCAAATTGATGTGGCTTAATGAGCTATCTCGCGTTGGCTGAGCTTGTGAGGTCTGTTAGCACTCCGATTTTCTTTCACTTAGCAAACAGTTGTAACAGCCACAGTTTGAGATATTATTCCCCCATCCCAAGTTGTTTGCTCTGCTGCTGAAGGCCAACCTTGAAGCCAGGATGGCAGAATAAATACTCCTTTTCTCCTACAGGTTAGTTTAGACTCCTGTTCACTGCTCGTTTAATCTAGTATGTTTCTTTATACTAAACAGTGAACACATATACAAGTTTTTCTTCTGCTGATTTAATGTTAGTGAATGATGATCTCTGACAGAGGTATAGAGCTAAAGCTGGAGCTAGTTTCCCTAGTGCTTCTCTATAAATGCCTTTAGCACTTTAATTACAGACGAAACCACATTACTTGGAATCTGTGTGAAGGACATTGCCCCACATTTGGGATGGGCTAACAACATGCTGAGGAATAGGTGGCTCAGCTGACAACTAGAACTTGACAGCGTTCCCGCAGCTTGAGGATCTCACACTCACGTCCTGTGAGTGGCTTAATACTTGAGGCTTTTTCAAATAATATCTATACTTACCCAGATCTTCTTATAAAAGTCCCTGCCAGAGACATTAATGCTTCCAGAATCGCTTGGTCACTACATAACAGCTCTTTTTGCCCAAGCATTCAGTGAGAGAAGTTAGGAGACTTGGATTCAATGCCTTCACCAGTCCGCAGAGTTTCAAAAAAATATTCTCAAAAGACTGCAGTACAATAGAGGTTAGTTTAAGTGGAAAACACTCTCCACATTCCAGCTGAAACTGTACTTTGAGTAGCAAAAGAAACAGGGTTATTTTGGCCAGGAAAAGCATGAATGATACAATCCAGTGAGAAGGGCATTTGGAAATAGATATCAGTACCTAATACTGAGACCATCTTTTATGTAATTATTTTGCAAAGAGGAAAATAATTCCAGCACTTCTGATCACCTAATTGTCTCTCTTTGTAGTCCAAAAGCAGGAGATTTTCTAACAACTTCCAAGAATCATTCTCACAGAACACTTACTTGCCATTTGAAGCTTGCAGCTATAGTGCTCTTTTGAAGTCCACGAGCCTTTGAGCAACATCTTACAGACCACCAGTTGTCAAAGGAGTTACCTGCAGAGCTATTATGTTTGGTTTTGAACATCTAGATCCTTAACATTGTGCCTGTAGATGAAACCTAAGTTGCTGAAGAAAACTAACTTGTGAATGAATGTGAGCTGTGACACTAGTATTAGGTACTCCAGGACTGCATTTCATTTCTCTTTGCTTTCATTTAATGATATTTCTGCTCTCCTTCCTGTGCTATTCAAGTGCAGTTAAAGTTTAAGATGCACATACATACTGGTAAACTGGTGGGGTTTTTTTTTTGTTGTTGTGGGTTTTTTTTCTTATACAGTATTAGGAATATACTTTTCTGTAATCCTTGAATTATGCTATAAATAATTCTTTCTAATATTAATAACTTCTCAGTCTGCATAGCACTTTAAATCTAAAAAGGTTACACAGAGCTTGTAAGGTCTGACTCGAAGGCACTTTGTGTCTGTACCTAATCTAAAAGAGAATGGAAGCGGGGGTGATAACTAGCCTCTGGTTAGCTCAATCTTTCATATCAATGAAAGTTACAGATCACATTTGTCAAGATCAAACCAAGATTTCTGTGGGTACGTAGGGCAAACTGCACTTTCAGCGTTTGTGTGAATGGTACATGGAATTACCTCAGAAGTATTAATCTGAATCAAAATCTAACCATATAAACCATTAAAAAATGAACTGATTATTTAGCACAGGGAATAATTAGGCTTATTATTGAAGAAGACATAGCTTTGTCTGTTTGCCTGCTGTAGGAGCTTTCTTAATGCTATTAATCATACTAACTGCTGTGGCACTGAAGGAGTTTGATTGTACTATACCTGTACAATGCCTAATACAGAATATATAAGAGTCCATCCTTCAAAGATACAGACTTAAAAGACAATGGAAATGTAGGTTGTGAGTATGCATAGGCATTGTCTTAACTCACTGTAGTTATGAATATCACCTCCGGCCTTGCGCTATGTTGATTAGATGCTCGGGTTTCTGGGCAAAGTGCATGGGAAGAGCAAGTTTTCAGCTGTCCAGAATATATTCCACAGAAATATGCTGTATAACCTTTTTGCATGTTTCCAAATATGCAAAATGAGAATAACCATTAAGTTAATTGAATTATTAACTTACCCATTCCTGAGTGATATTTTGAAGATTAAAGACCATATATTATAGAAATGCTGTTATTGTGGTGGTGTCAGATACTGATCAGGAGTTTGACTCCTTAATTAGGTCTAGTTTCAGATAAAAAGAAGAACCTTGTTTTGAATGATCATGAATGCAAAGAGAGAGTATGCAAGAACTGGAATCAGTTACCAGTTAAATGTCTTCACTGGCAACCCATAAAGATCTTTTATTTTGTGCGCAAAATAAAGCTAGAGAAACACAATGATAAAAAAGAGAGGGTCTTCATATAACAAAGCATTAGATTTTTTCATCATTATTTTCTTTTTCTTGTGGAAAAAAATCAGCAAAAACTAAGCATGTAAGATCTTAGTAAGGATCTCAATTAAAACATCAAATAATTGCAGGAAAATTTGCAAACGCTATCGATAGTGAAAAATACCAATGTCAATCAAACAGTTTTCAATACATGTTAGGTAACATCTGTGCATTGTAAAGTGGTCTCTTTATAGAATGATATGTGTACTAAAACTGAGAACATAGGTCACACTTTAAGATGAGAAAATGCATTTTTGTAAATCAGGGAAAAAAAAAGTTGAAATTATGGTTAGCAATCGGGAACACACGAAGAGGCCAAGACCAAATGTGATCCTTATATAAATAAAAATGAGACTTCAGAGTAAAATATTGCATTAATATGACTCCAATGACAATTCCACATCCTATTCCAGAGTTTACAGTTTTAAAAGGATATTGATAAATGGTGAAGGTTGATAAAAGCCTTGCAAGGATGAATCATAGTCTGGAAAGCCTGCCTTGTAGTAAGAGACTAACAAAAGAGAATCTAATTATCTCAACAATAAGAAGGTTAGAGGGTTTACTAATCATGATCTGTAAAGTACGTAAGTTGAAAAAATAAGTTAATACTAAAAGGCACTTTAATTTAATAGACAAAACCAAAGCAAAGATCAATTTTGTAAGACTACAAGTCAGGAACGTTATTTTGACACAGTGAGAGTAAATATGTACTGGTAAAATTCACTCAAATATTGTAGAATTTGCACAATGTGAAATATTTACTTTGGGTTTTTTTAGGAAAAACTCACATACTTTAGTTCAACAGTAACTAGATGGCTTTATGAAAAGGAAAAAAAAAACAAACCAAAATTAAAACCACCAAAACCCACCAAAATACTAAACTGATGAAACACATAGCCTAAAAGATATAAAAGATCTTTGTAGATAACTGTAATGTTCTTTTCTAGCTTTGACTTTACACAAGGAAGTCCAGAACCTAGAAACCACTTCCGGTTTTCCAGGATTGAAACATTGGCTCTGTTAAAGTCAATGTCTGTATCCCCCTCATGAAGTTCAAGGTTGCATCTTAGAAGTTGTGTAAGTACAAATTCTTGTACTTTGCTCTCTAAAAAAAAAGACCTAAATAGGTGAAGGGATCTTTCTGTAATATTATCCATGTGTATAATATTTTGGGTTTGGATCTTTCTCAAACAGAGAAAATAACACTAAAAATTTTAGTAAAAAAATGCTAAGGAGATTGTAATTAGAATGTAACTAAAAAGTCAAGGCACATATCATGGCAAACATCGTAACTCTGGGAAGCTCTACTGAATATTTGTTCTCACAGCACACTAGTCTGAAATTATCATATTGACCACGCAGGTGGGAGTCTACTGTATATTTCTGATTTTTCTGGCATATAGCATAAACAGCAGTACAGTAAGCATTTTGTTTTACTATAAATGATGGATTTTGACTTTGAAAACATATACGTGATTTTTCTGGGTGGCATTTTTGTTAATTTGTGTAAATTTCTGTGAAAATAGTTACAGATTAACTTTTTCTTTTATCAGCAAACCATAAGAAGCCAAGCCACACAGGAAAGAAATTTCTTTCCTTAAATTTAGTAAACAGCACTTTGGGGCTACTCCACTAGGAAAGGGTTACTATTTCCCCCAAATCTTAACTTTCTGCGTGTTCATTTCAAAGTGATGTCTCAGTTTTTCCTGGTTACTTGGTGCAGTTTGGCATGAATTTCTTCTGCAGTTCTCATTTATCTGAAGTCTTATGAAGGACTATGTCTGCTATGTATTATCACCCTTGTACCCAGCAAGTGAGCTCGTCCAGTGATCTGAGTAGAAGATGCATTGTGAATTTCAGTCCACTTAAGATGCACCATGACACTAATGAAATATCCCATTCCAACTACATAAAGTGTATTAGGACAGTACTGGTTCACCCTTGCATAAAGGGGAATGGAAGTCTGTTGGCATTAGGAATATTTGAGTAAGAAGACCAAGCAGAGAGCAGGGAGGGGTGAAGAATCAATTGCTGTTAATGCAATTGTAGAAAATCCTTCTTGTTCTGCTTCAAGTTTGCTTTCTTAACATGAATAGTTTGGAATGAATAGCTAACCAAACAAACACAATTTGCAAAGCACTTTCTCTTTTCTTTGTTTAACAGTTATACTTTCTTGCTATTAATTTGAGCATCAGCATGCGAGGCGCTATATCTGATTCAGAAATGAACTTGCGGAAATTTTACAGTGATTGGACATGAGAGACCAAGTCATGCCTCAGTCTGACTGACACAAAAAGCGGTTGCATGGGATGGAACCCAGCAGAGTTTGGCCTGTCTTCAGTCAGACTGTCATGTACTGTGATTTCTTTAGATTTCACTGTTTACAAGTAGAGTCAAGTTGGGTTAATGCTAGAATACAATGCCTCCTTGTAAGAAGCAGTAGTGTTACTTAGCAAGTGGCATTCTGCTCTCTGAATGATGGCTCCTGGACTCCTGCTTGCTGTTATAAATATGGAGCAGATTGCTGCAGATACCCTCCCAAATAAGCCACAGCTTCCAATTGTACATTTAGTTTTTTAAAAGTTGTAAGATGAAGAAAATGCATTTCACTCTTCTGACCAAATGCCTTTTACTTAAATCCTTTGATCATATACTTGTGTAGAATCTGTGGAAAATTTAGCTTTATTGCTGTGTTTGAGAATATTTGGGTCATAGTTGCAAACATTAGTTGCAAGCATTAGAGATGATGTTTTGCTAACCTGTAATAAATTGCCTCCTGATATTACAACACAGGTGGGAGATCATTATTCAGATTAACTAGTGCATACTTTAATATCCTCCAAATTTATCTTGTAAAATGCATGACATACTCATCAAAATAAAGACTGTCCTGCAAAATTTGGGACAGATGGCAGTGCAAGATGACATCTTTTCTAAATGTGTCAAAATGTTCACTCAGTCGGGCAATATGATTGGCTGCACATTCTTGGTGTGTTATTAAAATAACAAAAGCAGTAAAATTCAGTTGCATGAACACCTGCTGCTAATGCCACTTGAAATAAATAAGGCAAAACATATAATTAAGTAATATAAAAATAATTATTTCACTGACAAATAAGTTAACAGTTTAATGTAACTATTGCAAGGCTTAAAATGTTCTAAATCGGTGAATTACACCTGTACTTAGATCTACAACATTCCAAACCAAAACATGCTTTCCTAAGTGATACTGAAGGAAGTATCCTTAACACCATGTAACAAAACACTCCATAAGAACAGACACACAACAGGCCTACTGTTGCCTGCTAGATGGTATCTTTAAATCAGATGGTATATATTCCTTCACCACTTGAAACAGGAGGGCATAGAAGTGATTGATAAGCCTGATATCACAGCCAGAATTCCGACCTGAGAAAAGAAAGCACTACCTGCTCTCTTCAGAGGATCTGATGCCGTGGTAGAAACAAAGCATCTAGAAAAGAAGAGCTGCTGTTTTGCTTTGGTTTTTTTCCAGCACTTGAAAATGTCAAAGACTTAGCTTATGAAGTGTAATCTAAGTCTTGTGGCAGGAAGTCTTATTAAGGCATGAATATGATTTTTGTTTCAAATGATGGAAAGATCTTCAAGACCCCTTTATTTTGTTCTCTGCTTTGTTCTCAGAGAACTCAGCCAGTCCTCACCTGATCTTAGCCCAGGGTGTCACGTTCTGCGTAATGTTAAGTGCTGTTATTAAACTGATCAAAGGAACATGCTGCAGAGTGAAACAAGGCATATCTGTTGGAGGCCTGAGCACATATTTGCTACACCACCCTCAGTCTGAAATTACACACAGGAAGTGAACCAGAGCCCCTGTGTTGTAGTACTTGGCAATAACCACAGGGCCCCCTCTTCAGCCCTTACACTTGACCTTCACAATAGTGGTTAGCTAACTAAAATATGGATGTTAAATAATTGGTCTGCTTACAAAAAAAAAAAACAAAAACTATTTAAAATGACTAGGCACCGGGCAAATGCCTACTTTGCTGGGTTTTGTTTTGGGTGGTTTTTTTTGTTTGTTTGGTTGGGTTTTTTTTTTTTTGTACAGGAGGAAGGGGAACAGGAAGAAAACGCTTCAGTGGTTGGTACGGAATTATACTGTCAGCTCCATGTAAATGCATACGGGTGCATAGGGAAACAACAGGCTGGGACTGTAGAAACTGCAGCTTCCAGAGGTTAACAAAAACTGCACTTGCTGTACACGCCCGCGGAGCAGGGACAGCGGCAGCCTGACTTGTGTGACACCCCCCCCCCGTCCCCCCCCGTCCCCCGAGGCACACACAGACAGACACACACGCGTTTACTCCCCCGTGTGCGCAGTGCCCACCTGTTCGGCCCCGCAGCCCTCGGCCGGGCTCCGCCAGCGCCGCTCGGGGCGGGACGATGGGGCTGAGGATGGGGATCGGGATAGCGATGGACATGGGGATAGGGATGGGGATGGGGATCGGGATGGAGATGGAGACGGGGATGGGGATGCGGCTGCTGTGGCGATGGGGCTCTGGCTGCGGGGAGCTATTGGCTGCCGGCTTGGTAAATTTCATTCAGTTTGGGCCAATAGCAGGAGGAGAGCGCCTGGTACAGCCTGGACCTCTCCCCCCCTACCCCCCCTTCCTCCCCCCCCTCTCCCAGCTCGCCTCGCCTTGCAGATCAGTCTGTCCCCGGCTGGGTCTCTCTGCATAGGCAATCACAGCTCCTACTCGCAGACCCAACTCTCCCTTTCGCACTGATTGCACTGAATTTTCTGCCTGAATGTAGGTCGCTTACAACCAAGAACACGAGTTTCCTTCCAATCCAGTGCTGTTGTCGTTCTCGCTGTTATTTTTAATTTCCCTCCCCCCCCTCTTCGTGGTCGTTGCATTCCTGTGGAGAAGCGAATCGCGTTGGATTCCAAAAAGGAGAGCAGGAACCGTGTGTGAATAATCCCGGCTGCATGATAGCCCGAGAGGATTTCCTGAAAGAATCCGGCTGTGTAAAAAAGACCCCTATGTTTCTGCAGCTATTCCAGTGTTAAGGTAGGAGTACTGGATTTGCCGTTCGAGTGTTCATTTTCTTTTTTTTTTTCTGTTGCCTTTTTTCCCCTCTTTTTTTTTTTTTTGTAATTTTTTTTTTTTTTCCCGGCGAGGGTGGGGGAGAGACGGAGAGGTGTTGCAGTTGGTACTCTGGCAGAGGGCGAGCAGTTTGCTGCAGTCGTCTGTGCTTTTACTTTTCCCGTCATTATAAAGCGGTACTTTCTTTCTGCCATCTCCACCATCATACGCGATCTCGTTGTCACATATGCATATTTATGCAAATTTATTTCTTTTTTATCTGCTTCGGTCTTGTCCCCTATATTTCCCCCCCCCCCCCCTTGCACCATAATTTGTTTGGAGACATTTTGCTGCAATCAGCTATTTGGAAAGGCTCTAGGGTTCTGTGTGAGATGTTTACAAAGTAGCTCTGCCTTACAGCCAAATAAACAGAAGCGTGTGGAAGGAGAGGAGGGAAAAAATATCTGCAGTAGAGGGAGAGAGAGAAAGAGCGAAGCCACAGTTTCCTGCAAGCGCGGAGAGGGGCAGGAGCGGTACCCCATGCTCAGTGTGCGCCCAGGGTTTTTCGGGGAAACACAAAACCAACACGTAGGTTTTTGGTTAACCACTTCCCTCGCCACCACCACAGCCGCAAAAAAATCAAAAGGGGACGCGGGGGGAGGGAGCGGGGGGTGAACAGGGGAGGCGGCTGCTCAGGGGAAATCTTGGTTCTTCTTGGATTCAGCGGTTCGCCCGTTTTTGCTTTAGCTATTCCGTGGTGGGTTTTCCGTCTTCCTTCCCCCCCCCCCCCCCCTTTTTCTTTCTTTCATTCTTTTTTCCTTTCTTTTTTTCCTTTTCTGGGCTGGGGTAAAATGCCCGCTTTTGTGATGGGCATGGGTTTCCTTCCGCACGTGATGGAGCGGGGACTGGCACTGGGGAGAGCCGGCGTGCGCGGAGCGGTGGCGGCCGGGGGGGGGAGTGTTGCAAAAAGAAGAAAGGAAAAACAAGACACACGCCACCACCGCTCCCCCTCCATCCCCAGCTCGACAATAAATCGGCTTCTCTGCAAAGCTGGGGCGGGGGCGGGCGAGGCGGGGGCTGGCGGCGTGAGGCGCCTTCCGCAACCGCCGCGGCTTCGCCCCTTCCCCGGGGGAGAGGTCGCCGCATACCCCCCCCGCATACCCCACCGCCCCGGGGAGCGGGGGTGCCCCTGCTGCAGCGGCCCCGGTGTGATGGACGCCCGGGAGACAGCGGAGGAGGGGGAGCGGGGGGGCCGGCAGCCACCATTCAACCCCCCCTGAACATTTCCGCGGGCGCGCAGAGTCGGGTCGGGCAGGGCGCGCCCCCGCGCAGCCGCTGCAGAAGGGTGCGCGGGCGCGGGGAGCGGTGGTGGGTCGCGGGGAGGGGGCGGGGGCAAGAAGTGGGTGTCCCGCCGTCGTGCCTTGAGCGGGGCTAAGAATAGATGGCGGCGCGGCCGGGAAACTTGGTCGATTGGGAGGGGGGCGGGAGGGGGCGGGGGGGAGGCAGCGAAGTTTGCGGGGGACGGGGGGGGGGCGGCAGTGGCGGCGCGTGGCCGCCAGGTGGCGGTGCGGACCCTTCCAGCCGCGCCGCGCGCCGCCTCCTCCACAGCGCGCCGCAGCCGCGCGCGTTCCGCCGCGAGGCCGTCCCGCGCCCGCCGGCCCTACGTGGTGGGGGGGGGGCTTGAGGGGAACGCGGCCAGGACCTGGCGGGCCAAGGCCGGGTTTGAAGGGACAATTCTCTTTTTTAAATTTTTTTTTTTTTTTTTTAATTCGGATAGAGATGGGGGTGAGAGCGGGGAGGTCGGAAAATGTGCGGGATGGGAGAGGAGGGCGGGAAACTCGCGGAAAGGCGGAGTGGGGCGCGGAGGAGCGGCTCAGGGCTGGGCTGGTCGGGAGCTGGGAGCCGGCGCGGGCAGAGGCGGTTAAACTGCCGCGCAAGGTGCCTGCGTTCGGGCTTTCGGCGTCCGTGGGCCTTGTGGAGGTACCGCGTGTGGTAAGGATGGCGGAAGCGCACATCCAAGTTTCGATGTTCTGTGTTCAGAAATCAACCACCACTGGAAAAGAAAAAATAAAGGAAAAAAGACCTCTTTAGCCATGTTTGATTCGTGTTGAAAGCACAACGCCTGTAAAATTCGAGACTGATTTTTGTTTTAAAATGATTAACAATGTTAAGGGCATATATGCATGTATTTAGAAGTAGGTGATCAGAAAGCAATGCTTAATTGGATGAATTTGCAAGCAGTTACACCAAGATGGAAAGCTTTGATATTTTTCTCCTCCTAAAACATAAATATGACTGCTGATTTAGATATCTCATATAAATAGAAAGGCAGTAGTCCACATCCCATGGGACACAAATTAAGTTTATTAATTATTAGATGTATAAATCCTTTGTTAGCATCAAAGAAAGAAACTATTTTTTCTGTAACCCTAATAAAATAAGTAATTATTTCCACTAATAAGAACACAACTTTGCTTTGTAGAAGTGAGCTGATTCCGTATGTCAAATGAGCCCCACATTTTATTTTCATTTTACTTACAAAATAAAGATTTGATATTAGATCTATTTGTATCACCTATGTAGGCTTCTATATAGGTAGCACCCATATAGATGTGCATTAAGACAGGACATTTCAAATATTTT
Source organism: Chlamydotis macqueenii (assembly GCF_036417535.1). Classification (NCBI taxonomy): domain Eukaryota; kingdom Metazoa; phylum Chordata; class Aves; order Otidiformes; family Otididae; genus Chlamydotis; species Chlamydotis macqueenii. The sequence goes on from NC_141556.1 coordinate 139,566,553, forward strand.
TTGCTCATACTACTGAGTAGGGGGTTGGATGCATTGTCTTATGAATCACATTCCAATGAATCATTGAAGAGTAAGAACATGAAAACATGCCATGCAGTTTCTGGTAATTCAAAACAGCAAGATCTATGATGGCACATAATTTTCTAAGAATAACATAAAATGGAATTTAATTTTGACCTACTCATTTTTATCATCTTGGAATTATTACCCCTTTGTGTATAAATACAGCTGTTGTTGCTCTGTCTCTATTCATATGCCTATATATCCTATAGATGCAATTATTGTTGGTATGCTGTGTGCAAGTATGACCTATTAAGCTGTATCAGGTACTAAAACTGAAATTCAGTTTGGCATCCAAAATGCCTTGGTCCTCAGGAGGATTCTGATTCAAAGCTAGCTTAAATATTTTTTTTTTTCCCTACTGAATTTAATGGCCTTTAGGTTTGGTCTCTACTGAAAAACATTTGTGTAGACAAGAAAATACATTTTCTTCCTTCTGCATTTCTGGAGGGAGTGATTACTTTCCTAGTATTGCTTTAAAATGCAGTGCTGTGGCACAAACGTATAGACTGTAAGTAAAAAAAAAAAATCCTGATTTTTGTTCTTGATCAGCAAAGTGCAGTCGTCCGTGGTGAAATGTCATTTTTTTTTTACAGGCATCACAATGCAAGCAAACAAAAGCAAGCCTCATAGTGTGAATGAAACAGGCCAACTGGATTACATTAGGACAAGGGACAAAACCGATAGTTTTACTGGAGATGCTGTGCTATCCTATATATTTTTTATTCTTACATAGTCTTTATCTTTTTAGCTGATCCCATGTTCTTGGGCAGATCATTCAGTTGACGATTTTTTTTTGTTTGATAAAAATGTCAATCTTAATAGGCATCCTTCTGCTAAAGACCTGTCATGAAGAGAGGAAGGCAAGAGGCAGAAAAACTGTTTAAATGAAGCTTTGTATTAAAGATATCGTATAGCAACAAGGATTTATTTGCCTTTTTATTTTTTTTTTCCAAAAGAGTGATTCAAGGAACATCTACTGACTGCTGCATAGAGGTTTGCACATTTGTTTTTGACAGATTCTCAATACAGCCTCCTCTTGGCCTTTCAAACACACATGCTGCTATTTGATGGCTGAATCACATAGTGTAAAGAACAGCTCCACCTGGGTAGGACAGGAATAAGCATCATGCTATAACCAGCATATAATTTAGTCATTCTGTCACTTGAAGACTTGTCATCGAGATTCAAGATCTCTTCTGCATGAGTAAGATTGGTTAGTGATGTGCACTGAATTATAAGGCTGTGTGTCTTTAAAAAAATAAAATCTAATAAAACCAAAAGATAAACATGAGCCGCACAAATCAATATAAGGCTCTCATGTCCAACGGCAGCTGTCCTCTGTCACAGTTCAACTCAGGTGCTCTCAAGCAATGTTTGTAAAGCATTTATGCTGTGAGCCATTTTGATCCTCACACCTGATAGCATTATGTACTCAACTTTGTCACCTTTTAACAGTTCTCTGCTTCTCATTGTGTTTGTTTTAGTAGTCCCCAGATCACATTGGGGGGGAAAAAAAAAAAGCACCAATAAAAAACCTCCAACCAACCAAACAAAAGAAGCCCACTTTGGTATCTAGCAGAGGAAAAACAAGTTTTATTGATAATACCCTTGGAAAATTATTTGCACTGAGATAGGGCACAATGCTAATCAACTTTTCACAACTTGAAAATGGATTTAAGGGCAGAGAAGAGAAAATTGAAAAATATAATTTATAGACAGTTTGCAGTGGTTGAATTCAAAAGGTAGGAAATTTTTCTGAAGATGTTACATGCAAGCTCGTCTCTCTTTAACCCATGTAAACTAACAGGGACTGTTTTCTGAATTTTGACATTAGAAGTAAGCTGTATATGAAACAGAGTGACTTTGTGGTTTGCATGTACAGCTTGCATGAGGATCTGAATAGAGGCAGCCCTTGTAGAACATCAGCTTTTCCTGTGAGATCTGCAGTGGGCTCTACCAGTGGCCCGGCTAATTCCAACCAAATGCGTGACCACATGCTAGAACAACCCCTAGCTAGGAATGCTCAGATTTGTACTGTAATAACCCCAAAATAAATTACAGTCACTGATGTCACAAGGTACGATTCTTTCTTTCGGCTGTCTTTTGTGCTGAGCCCACACACCACTTAGAGTCATAAGACGTGTTTCGGTAAGTGTGTGCCACTGACTAGCTTCAGTAGAGCGTTAGGATTTTCCATGCTTGTCTTTCTTCTGTTATTTACGTGCTCACTGAGATTTGCAACTTGACAGGGAGGCTGAGCCTTTCAAGAGAGGTAAGCTTTGAAAATGAATGGCACTCGTATTAGAAAAACATACTTCAGGCAGTATCACAGCAGACTGATTCAGTTCACTCTGAAACTAGAGGAGTACCTACCTGTCATAATTTACTGTTATTCAGATAGCTCCCTTTAAAATCATTATTTTTCATTGCTTATAGAGGGTCTATTTTTAAATACTGCATAGACTGAGATAGAATCATACTAAAGAATGATTCTTTTGTTAGATAGAATATAATAATTTCATAATAATGTAACTATGTAAGAGATTTGTACAATAAAATGTTTGGGTTTTTTCCTAGATTAGCCGTCAGTCAATTATAGCTAATTCCGCAGTGGCTGTGATGATTTCATGTATAGCATGGATTCACTCATTTTTATTTACTTGCATATAAGTTTATTTTTAAATGAATAAAAAATAATTTTGATATTTAGTTACACAAATCATTGAGACTAAGCCAGTTCAATATTTCACTGTAATGGATGACAGATGAAATAGTTGCAGCATCACTTGCTGGTAACAAACTTCCATCTAACACTATCTTTCAGATTTGCATCTGTTGAATGCAGTAAGCAAAAATATATAGCCTACGGCTTCTCAGTGTAAATGAGCCCAGAGGTAAGACCCTTCATTTGTCCTCCAAGTGGTGGTAGTCACTGTCATTTAGGAGAGGTCTAGTACAGCCAGAAATGGAAGAGGACAATCACAAACAGACCTTTGTGTCCCCATGTGTTGCTTGAAGTGGTCTAATGGCTTGATTATTTTCAAAATGCTTATTGCTGTAGTGTCTAGGGTGGTTACAGGTCAAGTACAGACCTAGAAGGAACAAGTTTTCAAGCTCTTGGGACCGTGCTCTGTAATGTTACTGTCAAGTTAATGATCTTTCGAAGACTGACCAGCCATCTTGATCAGTGCCATCATGTGGTGATCTTGTGATATTGTTGCCAGACATGTCTGGGTTGGCAATCAAGTTTCTTTATGTTTTAAAGTCTGTTAGTGAAAAAATAGTCAATTTAATGGCAACGAGTGTTCTTTCCAAAAACTGTTTAGGAATACTATGGAGTGGGCTTAAATAAATTAGATATATTTTCTGTAACAGGATTTCTTTTGTGCTTTTGGATGCTGATGGAAAGCAAGTGGCCAAACTTCAATAACTCTTCAGTTTGTTGTTTTTTTTTTTAATTCCAAAGCAGACTGTGCAGTAATCAGCTCCAAATACCCATTTGTTCTATTCCAATAAACAAATCCTACATTATATGTCATACTTTTCACTTCTGATATGCAAAAGCCCTACTTTCTATCCATCCAAATATCATAAAACAAGGAAAAAGCTGATAGCCTCACCTTGAAATAAAGAATTTGGAATGGAACCAGATTCTTCATGTTTATTACTGTATCTTCATTTCATGCTGACTTTTGTAGTCTTGATTTTAGTTGATTTTTAAGTTTTCCATAAATCTTAAACTTTCAAAGTAGATGTGCTAGCCAGCTTTTCATCTGTTAAATAAAGTTGTTTGCAGATACTATGCTGAAATTTGCTATTAAAAAAAGGGAATTACTCAAAATTTATCAGTAGTATAATTATACATTTAAAAATTCTTTTTCTGAAAAAAAAGTAAAACTTGTTTTCCTTCCTCTCTACTACTTTACTTACTTTACTCCACCAATCCATATTGCTTATCCATGAAATACCTCTTTCAAGCACTTGGGCATACACAGAACATGTTGCAAATTACCTGAAAATTATATAGGGACTGTGTTATGCTTTGAGATATGGTTCTACCTTTGCTGATCTTCTGTGAAAGACTTTTCAAATGAACAAAATTAGTGTATTATTTATATGGGAACATATAAGCTATATGCCATCTAACATAAAATAAATTTTCACTCATTTTATTATTGGAAGTAGCATAGACCATTAATATGAACAGACTCGTGTAATAGGACTGAGACTAACAGATTATTGACAGATTAGTGTCACAGGACCAGGTCTTGTTGGATTCAGTGCAAAGATTCCTGGTAATTTCAAAAGGCTTTTGGTGAGGTCCTAAGAGTAATTAGTATTTGGATAGAATTATGTGGTACTTGCATAGAACTGGCAATGTCATATAGCTTAAAAGTTTTCTGACAACTTCATGTTCAATTCTGCTAATGAAATTGCCTTCAAACCTTTGAAAAGTAAAAAAAGAAGCCAGTAGGCTTTGAAGAATAATACATCTCCATCCCTTCCTTGAAGAGCTTGTTATAGGTATGGATGATTATACACTCTAGAAAAGTATCCTATGTGATGTAGGAGTGTGTACTGTCTTAACTCATCTTCTTTTGGTGGCTGTGTTTATAAAGACAAGTGGTGGTACAGACTTGTTACTATCTGTGATTTCTTCCCGAAGTTTCTTGGATTTTCTTTTAAACAGAAGCTGGGGACCTATTAGTAACTAAACTGATGGAGTACGCACATCCATTTTGTATGCCCTTCTGTGTAGTCATCTTGTGAGCTGTGGCTGTGCTGAAGGGACAGTTTTTGCCTTATCTCTGTACTAGCTTTGTAGTACTGTTCAATTATGTCCCTGGATTTTCAGTTGCACTGTTTCTGGATCGTAGATTTCAATATTGTTTTATTCTGACAATAATATTTTATTGTCACCAAAAAAAAAGGGCAAAAATCCTCTCCTGGATTCCAGAGGAAGTGTGTAAAAAGAGATGAAGCCCATGTGAATTCGGTACATCTACCATTACCAAAACTCTCTAAAGTTTGTAAAGTAATAGGACTGTGTCAGGATGTCATGGGATGTCTCAGGCAAAAAAAGAAAAAAAATTCCAGCAACAGCCAGAGGAAGCAACCAGTGAGCTATTGCTGTATGAAATGTTCCCTTTGCTCAAATTTTACAGCAGATGGTTCAATGCAGGGCTTCAAGAAAACATTCATCAATCAGAGTGTTGCTTCTCTGTCAGGTACATAGACACTGATTTGTTGGTTGGAGTCTCCCAAGCCAAAGGTACCTTTATCATTAATGTAATTATTATAATGTCTGCCTACTGCATTTTACATAATTTGCAAAGAGAAGTTCTCAGTACACAGTGGCATGCAGAAGTAGAACTTTCTGCAAATTATACACAGCTGGACAGGTGAGCTGTGATGCCTGCGGCTGTGAATTTGTATTAACACAGCCAGCAGTAGGTCTGCTGCCTGAATTAGAGATGTTCAGTGTGTGTAGGTACCAATGTGCAGTTGGTGAACTGGGGACAGATGATGCAGATCCACTGTTTTTGACAGATTAAATAATAGCAATTGGCATAACTGGAAATTAATCTTGGAGCTGGAGGAAATCTCTTTAGGAAAAAGCTAGCATGTTAATTTCATGCTTATTGTGATAATACTTTGCTTTAGTTCAGGTGCACCAGTTATAATGCAAAATAGGTGGACTTAACTGCTTCAATCTAAGCAGGTTAACAGTTACTAAGAAAATACATTACTTTGCTGAATCTTGCATTTTTATGTTTTTCTTTTTCTCAAGATCTTGTAGCTGTATTTGCATTATGGCTTTTGAAGATAAATGCTTAGTGTTTATATTGGTTTGATGTCATCTTTACATACAGATAATATCTCAGGTATTTAGGAATTTTAAAATGTAGGTCAGCTGACACATTTCAAGAATAGCATAAATTAGAAGGGCCAGTAAGATTTGGACTGCGAAAGACTTGCTGCATTGATTTCATAGAATCATAGAATCATAGAATGGTTAGGGTTGGAAGGGACCTTCAAAGGTCATCTAGTCCAACCCCCCTGCAAGGAGCAGGGACATCCCCAACTAGATCAGGTTGCTCAGAGCCTCATCCAGCCTGGCCTTGAACGTTTCCAGGGATGGGGCCTCCACCACCTCTCTGGGCAACCTGTTCCAGTGTTCTATAACGCGCATCGTAAAAAAATTTTTCCTAATTTCCAGTCTAAATCTACCCCCCTCTATTTTAAAACCATTACCCCTCGTCCTATTGCAACATGCCCTACTAAACAGCCTTTCCCCATCTTTCTTGTAGGGCCCCCTGAGGTACTGGAAGACCGCTATCAGGTCTCCCCAGAGCCTCCTCTTCTCCAGGCTGAACAGCCGCAACTCTCTCAGCCTGTCCTCATAAGAGAGGTGCTCCAGCCCTTTTATCATCTTTGTGTCCCTCCTCTGGACCCTCTCCAACTGGTCCATGTCCTTCTTGTGTTGGGGGCTCCAGAACTGGACACAGTACTCCAGGTGGGGTCTCACCAGGGCAGAGTAGAGGGGGAGAATCACCTCCCTCGACCTGCTGGCCACGCTTCTCTTGATGCAGCCCAGGATGCGGTTGGCCTTCTGGGCCGCAAGGGCACATTGCCAGCTCATGTTAAGCTTCTCATCCACCAGCACTCCCAAGTCCTTCTCCTCAGGGCTGCTCTCAATCCATTCTCTGTCCAGCCTGTATTTGTGCCTGGGATTGCCATGACCCAGGTGCAGGACCTTGCACTTGGCCTGGTTGAACTTCATGAGGTTGGCATGGGCCCACCTCTCCAGCCTGTCCAGGTCCCTCTGAATGGCATCCCTCCCTTCCAGCGTGTCATTTGTCTGTAGTGATCTGGTACGGAGGTGAGATGTTCCTGAAATGCAGTGGGTTAATGGTGCAGTTTGCGTGCACCGTTTTCTTACATTGAGAGGTCATGGAGTGGCATGCAAGCACAAGCAAAAGTAGTTCCCCACTAGAAGAGTTGGCTCATCTTCATTTGCCCTATAGTGTAGCAAAGAAATATTTTTCCTTGTCAGGCTGTATTTTCCTTTCCCTGTTTGCTCTGGAAATAAAGTGTTCTAGTGATCTGTCCTTCTGCCCAAATCTATCTGGTTTAAGAGTTTTGCCTTCAGAAAACTGAAATTAGAACATGTAGTTAGAATCTTTCATTTTCTCGAGTTCTACCTTTCCTCCAAGGTTTTTGTTTGTTTGTTTGTCTATTTTTCATTTTCCTGAATCTTTGTCATTTATCTTAGCATCCCAGATCCTCTGAAGTTCTTTCTTCCATTACGACTTATTAAAGGTGTAATATTGGTCAGTATAATGACAATGACTTCAATAGCTAAAGCCAAACACCCATTACCTCTTGGGTGATTTGTATGAGCGGTTCTGTTATGCTGAAATGGAGTGTCTTTTTGTGAAGGATTGTTTTTTGTTCTCGCAATAGAAATTATATTAACAATATAGAAGTTACATTAACAATACTGTAGAAAGGACAGGAGATGGGAGTGGGTGTAATAGTGGTAGTGTGTTGAATTCTCTTAGCTACTAGCTACATAAGAATGGAAAGCGAAATAAATCTTGCATTTGGTATACGAGTAAAAGATCACTGGACCACAACACTCCACAGAAACATCCTTCTGTGGTAGACTTCAGTTTCTGTTTGCTCCTGGAGGGTGGTCATTTGGTTAGGCTTGCTACTTCACTGCTTTCTTAAACCAGTTAGGACTGGTTCATTCAAGAGGAACCAAAACTTGTAAAGTTGGAGAAGATACTGTCTAGAGCCAGAGACATCAACAAGGATGATGGAGAAATAGTCCAGTTCCATTTTGGAATAAAATTCATGGGTTTCTTAACAGCAGTGATAGCATTTGTAACACCACTTCTACCTGTTGAGGCCTGAAAGCTAAACACTGAACATGATTATGTCTAAGATGAGGAGACGGCATATTCCAGTTCTTACCTTTTCCTTTGTGCAACATGAGGATGCTTCTTAAATGACCCAACACATTTGTTATCCCTAACTTGGTGTGATGTTTTCCTTCTCTTACTTTCCGTTGTCTCAAGATGCCCATCCTAGTCAGAAACTGTAGACAGGCAATGAATTGCAGACAGATTACCAGTTCCAAAGGAAGGTTAACATGATTAGCTTTCACAGAAAAGAATAATGATGGAGAAGAGAGAGGGGGGTAAGTGAAGAAGTCAGCTGCAAAACAAGTACAGGTCTTATCACTAAAGAAACAATATGAGAACTTAACAAAAGGATAGACGTGCAGGGATGACACATAGGGACAGTAGATATACTAGAGCATAGAGACTAGAGTAGTAAGAGGAGTGACAATTCAAATACTGGGTTCTGGAGAGCTTATAATAGCAGGATATCAGTCAAGGCAGACTTAGAAAAGGAGGTGATGCTTTTGGACATCAGAGTTTGGTTTAGTCTGAGGGGATGCAGAAGTAAGTTCACTATATGGATCAGGGTAAAAATGTAATTATTATCACTCTGGAGGGATCTAGATTGTATTCTTTGAAAATGAGTCTGAGTTCTTCTGAATAATCTTTTAAAATATCATTTGTCCAAATAAAACGTCTACTGAAATATCACCATTGCTTTTTAAGGAAACTGTATCCAGTGATATCATCACTGAATGTATTTCTATTTAGGATTGTTTCTTTGTTTTTATCTCATTTTTTTTTTCCCAAGAATTATAATAAATAATATTTTTCCATTTAATTTCAAATACATGGGGGTTTGGAGTGAGTTTTTAGGTTTTTTTTAATATATGTTGGTTTTGTGTTTTTTATTTTTTTTCCCCAGTATGGCAAATTTTACTATTAACCTGACCTTTGTAAGAGAAATTAATCTTGCAGAGAATTACATGCAGAACGTGGAGAAATTTACCTGTGATTATATAAAGGCAGGCTTAACAAACTATGTGAGTTTTGATGGTTCTGTCACTGGTATATGGCGGGGTGGGGCAGGGGAGAAAATTAGAGTAAAATGTGTCTTCATCCTACTCATAAACAGCACTCACAGATGTTAATGTTATAGTTGAAGAAAAGTCTGTGCAGGTGCTGCTGTACCGTTACCCCACATGTAAGTTATATTTCATAGTTACAAATCTTTTCTTTGATCATTTTTAGGAGCGAAATAGTGGTGTACCTCTGCCTAGCCCAAAACTCATCTTTTAAAATAGTGATCTTTGATGAGACATTAGGCAACCAGAAGAAATGTGCTTTTGGAGTATGCAGAGTATTAGCCTTCTTTTCCTGTCCTTAATAAACAAGCTTCCTCTATACACATAAATGGACATAATGCATACATCATCAATTTTAGGAGCCCTTTTCCTTCACTTGCTCTGAGCTGTATATTTAAAAGAGTACAAGCATGCCTAAGATCTCATTAACATTGTTTTTACATTGGTTTATACCATTGTCTTCAGTGGCACTGTGCCTAATATTTGAGTGTCTAAAAGTGTTAATTTAGTGCTTAAAAAGATCTTCCAGCATTTTTTTTCCTGCTTTTGCAGTTAGCTTCTCATCATTTAATGTTTTAATTTGGCAAGAGTCTGTTTTCCACTAAGAAGAACTTGTTCTCTGGGGAGTAAATTGTTTACCAGCCAGCCATACATGTTTGCCCTAGTGAATGTGAGTGAAATGGTCCATCACAAATTCGTGTAACTGCATTAACTTTCTTGACACTGTGACTCCCAAAAGTTAAGACAAGAATAAAGGTGAATGAGAGGAGGTGGTGAAAATGAGATTTTTGAACATGATACACATTTTATTATGTGTAAATAGGCTTAGAACATAAGCAAATGAATTATAGAGATAAAATTATCTTTTAAATTTATTTGTCCCCTTTAGATTATTCTTGTTAAACGGCAGGTTTTTGTTTTATCAGAATTTAAATTCAGATGGAAATCTTTTAAATGCCAAATCCATGCTAACTTCTAGTATGTGCTCAGACTTTGTATTTAGACAGGTAGACGTTTCATGTACAGAAGGATAAAAAATCAAATGGAGGAGGAAAAGACATCCACCACAACATACTTTATTAGCTTATACTAATTTCTTTTTCTGCTCTGACATGCACAAGGATTGATTATTTATAGTACATACTTTCTATGAATAAATAAACACTGAATTTTATGTAAGGAAATATCTCAGCCCAGAAGCAGTTTTCTAGAGAAGAGTGATAAAAAGTCTGGCTGAAGAAGTCTTTTTTTTTTTTTTTTTTTTTTAGAACAGTATTTTGTCTTTATTTGCAAAAACATAAGCATTTTTTTTAGCAACAAATAAATAGAATAGATTAGAAAAAGATAAAGAATCCAGACGTTCACTTGACTGTAATATGCTTTCTGAAGTCTTTCACATATCTTTGAGAATAGGATGTTTTTTAGGGTGGAGAGAGCAGCACAGGAATGGATTTCTTGTTTTTTTTTTGTTTAGTTTTGATTTGGCTTATGTTCTGTAGGAGGCAAAAGAGTTTTCAGGTATCTAGACTGACAAAACCCCAAACCTGCAACATCCTGCTGCAGAAATGCACAAAATGGCCGCTGTGGGAAGGAGAGGAGAAGGTGGGAATGTGAGCCGTGCCCGAATACAGAATCAGGGTATAGCTCCAGCCCTCAGACTGGGAAATGTTTCAGAGTTCTCTGATTGAATGTAACTGAAGTCATACCAGGAATCACTCTGCCTATCCACCATGATTTTGAAGGTAGTAAATTGACTTCAGCCCTTTTATTTTTCCTGAGCTGGCAGCCTAGAGACATAGGAAAGAATTCTCATTCTAGATTTTGATTAAGTATTGTTACACAAAGAGTGCTGGGACAGGCTTATATACACAGAGATTTATTAGTGTGGTCTAATAATGAATGTTACTTTAGGCAGAAAATACAAGAAAAAGAGGAACCAAATAGGAGAGAGGAAAGAAAAGGGCAGACTCTCCCTAACAGCAGGCCAGGAAAAGCAATAGTAATGGTGGGAAGTCCCTAATGAGCACTTTTCTCTGGTGCAGCAATGAAGATGATGAAATTAATGGCTTTTTAGCCATGCTTCTCCTCTCATACTGTATAGTCAAGACCATGTGAAAATTCACACTGGTTGTTTCAATTGTTGATGCTCTAGTGCTGATTGGAGTATGGCAATTTTTAGGTTCAAGTGTTGCATGTTAGTTATTAAAATTTATTATTGGTCAATATTTACTAAGTATTTAAATGACTTATCTGGTTTGCTATGCACTGTATTTTGGTTTTCTCTATTATAAACTAGAGTTTGCAAAACAAAAGGTAAGGAGAGCTGGTGCAGAAGGGTGGGCAAAAGAGAAACTGTTCTTACTGTCGTGGTAGTTGTTTCCACGATTGCCTGCCATAACAAAACTGTTGGGATTTGCAGTTGCAAGACTGTGAGGATAACAACACAAGACATAGAGACTGAAAACATCAAGGGAAAAAGAAAAATACTGCTCAGGAGGCTCTGGAAAACACTGCCTCAGTGGCTTAGGGGAAAGCTTACAGAGCTGTGAATTGCAGACTAGATTGAGGTGCTAACACACTCAAGGCAAAATATGCCTTAACAGCATTTGGAAATCAAAGATTCTTATTATATCACTTAAGCTTAAAATCAGAGATGTGGAAATTAGGATCATGTAGACTTAGCTTAGAACTTTGAATAATGCCTTTTCCTCAAAAAGGGAAAGTAGAGGAATTCTAAGGGTCTTTTTGTTTATTTAGCTTGCTCTAGGCAAAGGCATAGTGTATCAGTATAATACCTTTATTTTTAAACTATTTAGTAATCTTTCAAGACCAAAAAATAGAAGTGAATTTACCTTATGTTTTGGTATCTTCATATAACTAGAACCAGTATTTGTTTATACACTGTTTCAAAGTATGAGGTGACTTTGTATTCCCTTGTAACTTCTAGTATTTCATAAAGTGTCCTTTGGAAGGAAGGATGTCCTCTTGCCTAAGACTACATCATTTATTGAACAGTTATTGCCACAGAACATTCAGATGCACTATGGCTTTATAAATTATCACAAGAATTGCCTGATAGCCACACTACCCGATGCCTCAAGGTATGCCAAAATACAAAATCTAGCCACAGGCATTAACAACATATATAGTGATTGCTGTCATATCTTGGTGCTATTCCCAGAAATGTCACATTCAGAAGGCTGTTCTTTGAGGAATGATGTTGCAGGATCAGATGGCTGAATTCATTAAAAGCTGAGCTGCCACAACAGGGAATACAGAGTTATCCTTGATGATCTGGGCTTTTGTAGCGACAAATAGCGGTGCCCACAGAATTATTTGAGCTGGATACCAACTGATTCAGTCTTCCAAACTAATCTCAACAGTGGCAGATTTTTTTTTCATCACATCTTTAAGCCTTTTTTTTTTCCTGTATGCATTGAAGGAATGCAGAAGTTTCTTAATAGTCCAAGTAACTACTTTAGATGATGAGATCAGTTGTTCAGTGTTTGAATGTTTCAGACTAGTTTTTCTTAGCAGTTGGCTGATACAAACTGAAGAAGCTGAAAAGTTGTGACTGTGTGGATTCTGGACTTTTCTGGTAAAACAACTGGGAAAAAACCCCAGCACCACGAGCCCTCCCCTAAAAAGCCCAACCCCCAGAAAACCCAACAGAAGAACCTCCTTTATTTTACCATATGTCTCATTCATTAGCTGTGGATAAAAGAGGCTTGCAGGGCTGCTGCACTGTTTCCCACTGTGAACTGTATGTGGGTAAGGCTGTGTTTAAAAACGTGTATCAAACACCTGTTGAATATATTACACAAACTGGGAGAGCTAGGAAGGAATGTATTTTATTTTTAGGTCCACATATTTTAGATAATAAATTCATTCTGACATGCACTGAGCTGTATGACAAAAATTTTACAGTGATTTTTTTTTTTTTTGTACACCTGGTTCAGTAAAGATTATTTTAGTATGAGACACCAACAGCCTTTGGATTTCCGTGATTTCCCTCCTTGTGAATGAGCCTCTCTCTCTCAAAGATGTCACTGTCAGATCAGTGAGAGCTCTATCTGTCTGCCAGTGTCCTTGGTTTCCTAAATCAGGCTTTTGTACCACTAGTTTAGCTCAGATGCTACTGAAAACCAGTACCATAGTTCTGAATCTCTTGGAAATGCAGTGGGTTTTGGTTGCAACTAAGAAAAAAATATAACTAAGCTTAACATTTGTTACTCTTCTTTCAGTCTAGATACTATCAGATGCTGACCAGATTAACTGTCTAGTAGGGTCATTAAAAGTGTATGCAGATACTTGGTAAGATTTTTTCTGAAGTTTTTAAGGGAACACCTTGCTTGAGCCCCCTGTGGAACAGTTCATCTTGCATACCACAGAGGTCTGCTTTCAAATCGTAGATAGTTGTGTGCAAACAGGTTATTCTAGGCTCTTATTGCAATTTCTGAGAATAAATAAGATCTTTGCAATGTAATTTACCTTTTTTAAGGTCTTCTTTAGAATGAGATTAAGCACTTGTGATTAGTGTTCATAAGTAATACATTAATTTGATCAGGTGAAACCTGATCATTAAATGTAAATGTGATCTTGGTCAGTTTACATTGTTCTACAGACTGTATGCTGTTGGCTTTCCTGTTCTAAAGCCTTGTCTGAAATACTGGTGTTATTTCTGGAGCAAAGGTCCCTTACAGTTGTGTTTTATCGTTATTTCTGTTATATAAAGCTGCAGGTCTCCTTTTAACATAAAGGACTGCTCTTTTCATGGCAATACAATTCTTGACATTTGGCCATTTGTGTCATTTTCAAATATATTTTCCTTATGAAGGTACAGGATTGTTGGATGTCTGCTATGCTTGAATGCCGTTAATAGTCGAGGCTCTAGCCTTAATTTTAGGTTATTACTGCACATATCAGAGGCCTGAATGATCAGACTATTTTCCTTTTTGAACTTTTGCATGCTAGAAGGTTTTTCAGAGTTTGTTGTGGGTTATTGGTGTCAAGAAACCTCATTCTTCCATCTAACACTGTCATTCAGTGGTTTTAGTTATATGTGAAAAATAGAAGCTGCTCAGTTATGATGGATGTAGATCATTATGGATGAAAGAGAGTATTTTATATGCCAGTTATCTACAAGTACATTCTATGTGAGACATACTCTTGATAAAATGTGTGGAGGTGTTTCATAGGGTTTTCAATTATTCTGAATTTAAAACGGGTGAACAAAAATTATAGTAGGCATAGAATCTATTGGAACTAATTATAATGGATATGTTTTATTGTGACTGACGTTTAAGGACTCAGACTACCATCTCTTATTTCTTTGTGAGTTTTGCTCACAAAGCAGAAAACTGTGGAGAAGGCTGCATTTTTTGAGGGTGGTGAAGTGCAATGTAGAACACTTACATTAGAGGACTAGGTTCACAATACAGTCACTGGAAATTTCATAGGTATTTCAGAAGGAAAATATCCACATGAGTTATTTACCTAAATGAATTTATATCAAGATATGAAATTTAAACTTCCAAAAGCAGCAACAAAATCAGGAATTTCCATTTCTAGTTAACCCTAAATGTTCTAAATCACGAATTTTTTTTTTTTGCCATTATGAATTAATTGCAATATGAAAATTTGGAAGCAGAAGACTAGCACCATTATTTATAATAATGGTTGAGCATGTTATGTAACTCTAATTAATGACAAATATTTCAATTCTATTTTAAAATTTTACAGAAGCATACCAATCAAGGGAATAGCTACTACAGTGGTTGTTGCAGCACAGGTCTGTCAATTCAGCAACAGTTAATATTCTCAAATGAAAAGAATGGGACATGTTTGGATTTTTTTTAGTTGAAATTCATGTTAAATATTATTTTTCAAATAAATAATTATCAAATTCTAATAAAAAATAGTATGTATTTATATTCTTCAGCTCTTTTAAGTGTTTTATCATTTTTATTGCCAAACCAAAGATTGTATGTATCCACTTGATAATCTTGAATGGCTTTTATGAATGGCTTTTTTTTTTTAATGAGTAATTAAAAAAAAAAAAAAGAAACAAAGGAAAGCTCCAAATTCTAAAAATATTACGATTTGTACTGCTTCATTTACTGTGAACATCTGTCTCTTGAATACCAGCTAGGGAGGTTTTTTTTTTGTGAGGGCATACATTCCAGTCAGATTTTTGAGTGAAATAGTAACATTTCTTTGTGTGTAGTTAATCAGATAGCGACAATTTCTGTTTACATGTTTGGAAGTGCTTACATAAGAAGAATCTAATCTCAAAGGATCTGTGTTTTCTATAGACAGGATATTTTCTCAATATCACAAGTTCAGTTTCAACTTCTGAGAATATTAGTAAAAAAAATGTAAGGCCTTCCCTAAGATAATGCAAAGGTAAGAGATCTATTAAAACAACAACAAGAACAAGAAGCTTTTGACGTGATATCCTGTTGCTTACTGAGGGGATTTAATAATTGAATTATTAACTAAATTCAGCTGATGACTACAACAAAGGCATTTATCACTTGTCCATCTGTGAGTCTCAATTACATCTTAGAGAGGTTAACAAAAAAAAAGAATGAAAAAGAACTGCCAACTTCAATGCTTTTATGTGTTTGTAGTATAGATTAGATATTAGTGGAAGATCTCGTGTATTTGTAAAAACTTCAAATTATTACTTGCTTGCAGAATATCTTTGTTAGCATAGTTACCTATGGTGAGAAAAAATTCTACAAATAGGCAATTACTTTTTGAAAAATAACATACACAACGTTTGGAGTTTGCAGTGCTCAAGAAAGACAAGGATTTTGTTGCTGCAGTGGCTTGACACCAGAGGGGTCTTTTGAGGTATTAGTTTTTCAAAGCTTTTGAAAATCAAGCCACTTAGCTGCCTGATGTGAGCTTACACTTTATCATTATTCTCCATATTAATATTGACCACACATCTATGTTTCTGGAGTCTATGTGTACTGACGGTAGTACTTCTACACATATTTTGCAGCATTGTGCAGTGCATGACTCCAAGTTACTTGGGGAGCTGGACTTAGTACACATACCAGCACAGTGACCTGGCAGTGTTATTCAACCCTCCAGGTGCTGGGTGTCCTCTGACATTCAGCTTCTGGGACCTGAGCTATTGTATTTGCACTGCACTATGGTGTAGCATGTGATACACCGGTTTGGTCAGAGTTAGCTTTGTTTATGTAACTCAGGGTATATCATCAGTTTTTATAGTTTCTTGAGGTGAAATTTGTCTTGTGGTTTGCAAAGTGGCAGCAGTTTTGCTTTTGTGAAAGAGACTTCAAAAATATGTTTCTCTTTAATGCTGTACTTGAATCATTGAATAGATATTGCTGTCACAGCCATGCTCTTAGGTGTGATTTATAATTTTCCATTACCAGCTACCACTGAGTACAGTTGCCTATGTCCTGTCAGAATTTCCTCCAAAAATTATGTGTCCAATAGGCTGCAGCCAAGTATGAGACATGGATACTTGTACTGACTTCTGCAGTCTACTGATCTCATGAGGACTCTTATTGACTTCAAAGGGCTCTGGATCAATCTCTTAGTTTCTACTGAAAGCACCTGTAGCCTTTCTTCGATTTTAGGAACTAAAGTACTAAAAGGCTAACATATTCATTCATAACTCATTCACTCCTGAATATCTCTATTCTTCCAAGTAACAGCAGGGCAGAGAAAAGCAATTGGCTTCTCAACCAGATAAGTGGAAAGAGAGTGGAGATATTGGACTCATGACAATCATAAATTTGTTTGTGTTATGACCTGTAATCAACAGTGTATGATATAACCAATTGCTATTGCAGGCAGGAGATCTAAAGATGACTGACAGCCTTGAACAAGCAAGGTCTAGCTGAAAACAGAATGTTCTAAATACAGAACAATTACTTTATATATAGTTCTACAGTGGAGAATTTTTTTTTCATTTCTCACTCTGATGGGAGATGAGAGAGGATTTATTAGACTTTTGGAAAGCTTTAGAATCTTCAGGAAATAGTCCAAGACACTGGAAACATTTTAGGCAACTTAGTTCATGTAATGGAGTTTAAATAAAACATACTGATATCCTGCCCTGGCAAAATTTAAGGGCTTTTGTTATTACTGTGTTTGTTATTAGCTTGTTCAATTAATTATTCTGCACTGTCTGGTGCTAATTTTGGAGAATTCTACATCTAATAGCTAATAGATTCAGTTAGTACATGGAGTGATTGATTAGCTGAGTATTGAGATAATCCAATGTCAGAGACTCATGCTTCTCTTATGGGTGTTCTAGGAATCTGTCGTCACTGTTAACCTTTATCTAACATTTGCTATGTGGTTCACTTAACATAATAAAACTATAATGAATGATTAAGTTATAATTCATGAACTTAACTTTCTGCATTTGACTTAATTCTTAGTAGAAACATCACACAAAATGAATTTATTACACAAATATCTTTTGAATATGTCAGACTTATCAAAAGGATTTACGGCCACCTTCTCACCTGTTATAAGTGATTTGAAGACAGCCTCAAGTCATCAAATGCAAGGAAGGCACGTAGAGTTCTCTACTAAATTTTTGCCTCAATGATTGCTTGCTTAAGGAACTTGTGAATTAGTTTGCTACAGGAAGAATTCTTAAGTGGGTGTAAGTATAGATAGGGAGATACTAGTTTTAAAAGTGAAGATAGTATTCAAAACCAGGAGATGGATGAAGGGAAAGTTATTACACCATTGCATATGTTCTGAAGGTTCATAGGCATATGGTAATTTTTTTTTATTCGCTTCTAGCACATCCAGCAAGTTAAGAAGATGAAGCGAGAGAGAAAGAATCAAAATAATTTGGACTGTAGAAGATTATAGCAAATGGCAATAATGACTTGAATGCTGATATGCTTTGTTATTCATGTTATATTAGTCTGCAGGTATAATTCAGAAGAAAAATATAAAGCACTCAATTTTAAAAGCAGCATATTTACAGTTGCTTAGGAAAAACAGATTCTTCCAGCTTGTGCATGCAGAATGTTAAGTTAAAAAACCCATGTAATTTAATTTAAAATCATGTAATTTAATAATGTCAAATCATAAGAGGAACAAATTAAGATTGCTTTAGTAAATTCAGTTCAACTTTTGAATTCAAAACTGCGCAAAAATGAATAACATTCTTTCAATTTTATAACTTTTTCTGTTGATTTTTGTATGGTCTTCACATAATATTGTACATTATAGGAAAAGAATGGAAAACTAAAACCCATACAATGCTAAGTACAGTATTTACCACACCTGCTGCAGAACACCTTCAAGTCAAACTTACAAGACTCAACAAGGCCTATTGCCACTTGAGCTACAGGACTTCACATTGTTCAGCTTACAGTAGAACAATGTGGTAGTGACGAGGGAGGTTGGACTGCTAATGCCAAGTCCCAGTTGTAGAGGGAACCTAGTTGGGTTTTCTGTCACAAAAAATCCATCTCACCCCCTGTCCCTGCCTCCTTTGCTTCTTGAGATCAGGGAATGGGGCTGGTCATGAGGTTCTTGTCAAGACAGGATCCTTTCTCTTTTAGTCTCCTCGTGCACTCCAAATATAATAATAATGCTGGTAGCAGCTGCCATCGTTGCTGTTATGTCACATTTTGGCTGTAAAAAAAGATACACATTTTAAAATATTTACTTTTTTATATACTGTCATTTTGGTAAACTGCCAAAACTTGCCTGAAAACAGATAGTGAGAGAAGGGAAAACTGATAATTTCAAGTACAACCCAGGTAAGCCAGAATGGAATTTAATTAGAGGAAGAAAGATTTCCAGGAAAATACTTTTCTCCTCATTGAATTTGAGGGAAGAGAAATGGGAACCTTAGATTTAAATTCTCCATAATTTTCTGTTCTTGCTCTTGTTTTCTCCTCATTGAATTTGAGGGAAGAGAAATGGGAACCTTAGATTTAAATTCTCCATAATTTTCTGTTCTTGCTCTTTGTTACCAAAGTAAATTCTGACTGTGTTCAGATTGCAAGCTAGAGTAGGATCTGGAACAATTGGGGCAGACTGGGCTATGGGCAGGTTGAGCCATGATCTGGAACTGCTCTGTAGTCCTTTTTACTGCCCTCTTCATGTTTACTCCTACTTTCAGTTATGTTATCTGTTGGAAGGAAACTGCATATACATAAAAAGGAAAGGAACTGGGATTTTACTAGGAGGCCTTGTACTGTAGACAACTGTGGGAATGAGGCCTAGGAGAAGATGGTAGAGACAGAGCCATTAAGCTGTAAACTTAGAGGGACTCTCATAACACTCATGTGAAACACAGTCTTGGGGGTTTCAAATGTGTTCGCTCACAAGGCTATGGTCGCCAGATAAAGATTTAAGGGCTTTTCTTGGCAGGGAGGCTGAAAGAGCTGTAAGGGTGCCTACATCTCGTTTCATGTATTGAGTTCGTTGTAGTGCTGGAATAGGATGGAGCTGTTTCTTTCCCCTTGTTCTGACTCTGTGACTTTCCATTGGTAGGCACGTGATTCTGTATCATGATTTAAATCCAGTGGGAAAGAGTTAAAATAAATTTATTTCCTTGTCTCTTTTGAGGACAGAAAAACCCCTGGAAATACAGGACTAGCAATCCCTGTTCTGCTTGATTTGAATCAGGCTTTTGCTCAGTTTTGCATAAAAATATTCACTCAAGATGTGGGAGATTATAGTTCAAGCTGGTCTTCAGTTGCTAATACCAAGTGATACTGCTCCATAAGGAGAAATAATGATCTGAGTAATTGATGAAGCGATTCACTGGCATGAATTAAGACATAACCAAACACTGAACATCTGCTATAACCTTTGCAACAGGAATTTGGCTTCTTTGACTCAGGCAAGACTCCCATTTTGATGGCATATTCTGTCTTTCTTGAAAAAGGTACATACATTTACAGATCACAGAAGCACAGAATGACTGACTGGAGATTGGAAGGGACCTCTGGAGATTATCTTGTCCATTCCCAGTGCTCAAGCATGGACACCTACAGCTGTTTCCCCAGGACTATGTCCGGACAGAATTTGAATATCTCCAAGGAGGGAGGCTCTACAACCTCTCAAAGCAACCTGTACCCGTGCTTGGTTCCCCTTGCAGTAAAAAAGTGGTTCCTGATGTTCAGGAACCTGTGTTTCAGTTTGTGCCCATTGCCTCTGGTCCTGTCACTGTGCATCACTGAAAAGACCCTGGCCCTGTCCTCTTTGTACCCTCCCTTCAGGTATTTATAAACTTTAATAAGATCCCCCTAAACCTTTGTCTGCTCATCAAGCCCAGACATCATCAGCTTCTCCATGAGGATCTTATGGAAAACAGTGTGGAAAGCCTTACTGAAGTCCAGGTGGACAATATTCACTGCTCTCCCGTCATCTACCAAGCCAATTGTTTTGTCATAGTTTATCAAGTTCACCAAGCATGACTTGCTCTGGGTGAATCCACGCTGACTGCTCCTGATGACTACCTTGTCCTTCCTGTGCCTGGAAATGGATTCTAGGATTAGTTGCTTCATTCCCTAAAGATCTCAATTAAGAAAAAAATGTCTAGAGAAATCTGTCTAATCAATACCTGGATGCTTCTAGCTACACGGGCTGTTTTTAAAGACTGCTAAGATGATCCTATCAGATTATTGTTGCACTTTGGGTTTGTTGCTCTCTACTGCCCAACACCCTCACAAATTATTTTTGTGTTAACATTGTTTGTACTTCACCAATCATTTTGAGATAAGGAAGGAGGCTGGACAAACATATGCAATGTCCTTGCATTCCATTCCATTCTGTTGCTCCTTAAATTGTGTTGGTTGTAGTCCATAGGTCTATATAAGATGTGACTATGTATGCCTCTAACTTGTGGTGATGATCTCTACACCGCTAAAAACTACTTAGAAGAATTAAATTATACAATACCTTTTGGAAGGAGAAGGGGCAAGTGATAGCAAGGGAGATAAAATGTCAAGGTAAATGAAAGGGAATTATGCCTCAATGTTCTGAGGCTATAGTACAGTGATGACCACCTCTATATATTTGTTGCAGTTTGAGACGTTTATTTGCATCTGATGATTTAATGCAAAATGCTGAGAGATGGAATCGATAACCTCATTGCTCCTTCTTTATATAATGCTTTCTACTAGGATGACAGCCATTCTTATTTTATTTCATTTTTCATTGCTCAATTCTAAGAGAAGTTATTGTGTTAAAATTTCAGTTAGATAATCTCAAAGTTTAGCAAGGTTTGTAAAGAGAGTTAACATCACTCATTTTGCCAACAGATATACTTGAAAAAATGACAAGTTTCTGGATACAGAAGACGGTTGCCTAAGGGACTGAAACCAAAGCAGCAAAATTTACACTGAACACTTGCTAGCAACAAATGTTCTGAGCATTACTTCTGAAGGAAATGTAGATGGAACTCCTTTCACAACATAATTTATCTATCAATTAGACAATTTGATAGGCAGCACCTCTGTAGCAGGTATAGGTGCTAAGTAGGTAGCTCAGTCATGTAAAAAACCGTGAAGATAGGTTATAAGAAAAAATTAGGTCTTCTTCAGAGAAAAGACATAGAGACAATAATAAGGTTCATATCTCTGTGGAATCTGTAATTTTGCGTACTCATTGGAGTTAAGGGATTTAGTGCCTAGGTTTATTTCAGGTTTTAGTTAGTATGGATGGAGAAACAGGAAATGTTTCAGTAATAGAGGAATGTTATAAAAAAAATCAGTGGTAATCAGTTGTTTCCATTCTTGACTGATGGCGTGACTTTATTTTGCTGCAGTGTTTGGTGTGGGTTTTTGTTTGTTTGTGTGTTTGTTTGCTTTTAATCCACGTAGTTTCCATGAAGATGGCGGTAGAAAAATGTATCATGGGCTTAGGAGGTGTGGATTTTGGTGATTCTGTTCCGGGTGGAATGATGGCCTCCACAAGGATATTCTCCTCATTTGTCTCTCATCAGGGATTTGGTTAAAGTTGGATTTTTTTTTTTTTCTGTATGAACAGTTCATTTGCAGTTCTGAACTTGGTAATGTTGTATCATGGCATCACAGGGTCCAGGAGCGTTGGGGGCTCCCCATGGTAGTTCAGGGCACGGCCTGGCAGTCAGGGCCCATCCCACCTTCAGCCAGGAGCAGGGCAGCTTGGGGCAGCCCCAGCCCAGGCATTGAGCACCTCCTTGGGGACAGGGGTGGGCGAAGGCTGGGCCAGGACATGGACCCATGGGTGGGCCTGGCTCAGTGGAACCCATGGCTGGACAAGGCAGGGCAGGACTGTGGGGAGCTGAAGATTGGCCCTGCTGCAACGTTGCTGGGGCAGGAGCTTATAGCCCCAGCATATGACGTGGGGTCCTGGGCTGTGAGCAGGGTAAGGGGAACCCCAGGGAACTGGGCAGGCACAGGCACATATCACTCACTGTGAGTGATATGGGGGACATGCTAGGCTGCAAGGTTTTCTGCAAATATTTGTTTTGGAGATGCAATACAGGTGGGCACATTCTCTGGTTTGATTTACTAACATTTTAATTTCATTATAGAGAACTGGGAAGCACTATGAAGGTGAAAATGGATAAGAGCTCAGAAACTCTTCAGCAGGGCCTGTTGTGATAGGACAAGGGGTAATGGTTTTAAAATAGAGGGAGGTAGATTCAGAATGGACAGTAGGAAAAAAAATGTTTACACTGAGGATGGTGGAACACTGAAACAGGTTGCCCAGTGAGGTGGTGGATGCTTCATCCCCAGAAATGTTCAAGGCCAGGTTGGATGGGGCTCTGAGCGATCTGATCTAGTTGGAGATATCCTTGCTCCTTTGTCCTAGCTTTGGCAGGGAAGGAGTTAATTTTCCTCTCAGTAGCCAGTGTGTTTTGGATTTTGTATGTGAAGAATGTTAATAAAAACACTGATAATAAGAGTTGTTGCTAATGAGACCAAGGACACTGTCCTGCTTTCCAAGTCTCACTCACGTGCAGATGGAGGAAGCTGGGAGAAAGACAGACAGAATAATTGACCTGAACTGGCCAAAGAGAGTATTCTATGCCATAAATGTCATGCTCAGTACATAAGTGAGGGTTGCCAATGGGAGGGGGCATCTCCATCTCCTGTCTCTCGCTGACATCTCTCTCTCTACCTTGCTGAATCGCTTTTGCTTCTTTCTCGGTTTCGTTTCCATGATCGCTGCTCAAGACAGGCTGTATCAGTCATTGGGACATCGGATGGTGAGAAACCATGCATTTTTAATTTTGTATCTTTTAGTATGCTTACATTTTGTTATTATTGTCATTTTCCTTTGTTATTCTAGTGTCGTAGTTCAGCCCCAATTGGGACCAGACTACACAGTCTCTCTCTCACCCTCTCCTGCAACCCTCCAGTGGGACAGAAGAGAGAATTCGTAAACAACAACAACAAAAAACAAACAAAAAAAAAACCAGAAAACAACCCCATATGGGTTGAAATTGAACAAAAAGTAAATTTAACAGCAATAACAGAAGAAAACAAAACAATGGTAGAATACAAATACAGTATAATGAGTTACAACAAACCTCCACACCCAGTTTCTTCTAAGTAGCAGGAGACTCCCATCAGCACCCTCCTCACTTATATACTGAGCATGATGTCAGATGGGATGGAATAGCCCTTTGGCTAATTTGGGTAAATTAACCCCAGCTGTTAGCTAATTAGTTAATTATCCCAGCTGGGTGCCCCAGCCATAGGGGCCACCAGCTCCAGTTCTCCTCCCAGCTCAGGTGAATATTAACTCTATCCTAGCCAGAACCAGGACATCTAGTAAACTATCTTCATCTCAACCCATGAGTTTTCATTTCTTCCCAATTCTCTCCCCTATCCTGCTTGGGGAGGGGGAAGCTGAGTGAGAAACTGTGTGGTGACTGGGGCTAAACCACAACATCCTTGCAGGGTGGTTCGACTCAATAACCTTTAAAGGCCCCTTTCAACCCCAACTGTTCTATGATTCTATGAATCAAGAGAAGGATGTCTCAGAACTTCTGGCATGTTGCTGTCAGTCGGGTCCCACTGCATTGTATCCCTGGCAACTTCTCAGTTATATTGACACTACACTGGAATAGCCTTCCTGTGCATGTCCTGTTGATCTGAAAGATGTTTAAATAGTATAGGAATGGAAATCTTCGCAGCTGGATAGGCGAAGATGTGAAGTGCAGGTAAATTTTGGTGTGATGGCTGGGATCGCAATTTCTTATAGTGCATTTTTGGGGGAGGGTGTATGTAAAAGAACTCAGTAACTTATATTTTGACTGTGCATTAACCAACAATGATAGTATTTGGCAAGTTATTTGTGTAAGGATAAAAACTTTTTCACTTATGAGAGGATTCCCATGTATGAATTTTCACTGAATGAATTTTCAGTCATTCTAGTCTTTCTGGCTATGAAGATTTTAAGATAATTTATTCCTGAATTACTTAGTCTCTTAAAAAAATCATATGACAGAAAGGTAGGTATGTTTATCAGAGCTTGCTCGTGCCCAGAGGCGTATATGATTTCATCAAGGGTAATTGCTTTACAAGTAATAGCTTGGAAGTGACACATGTACTCAACATTACCTTGAGCATAGTGAGAGCCTTGCTGTAATAGTTGTTTAAGTGCCTTTTGTTACATTTCTTGCTGTTAGTTTCAGAAACACAGAAATAGTATTAAAGGCCCAAGGAGACTTAACTATATACTTGAAGTGAGGACTGAATAGATGATCTGAACTTCGTGCCACTGGGTGGATTTTTCTGTCTTCTATTCATCTGATTCCCTATCTACAGTGTCTGAAAGCTGTACCTTGACAAGCTTGAGGGTTATTATGTGGAGCTCTTGCTGTTCCAACTGATCTTTAATTTCAGTATTTCTCAGCATGGTCTTGAAGCTCTCTTTGGATTCTGTTCCTTTAACTTCGGGTTTGTCCTTAATCTTTTTTTTTTTTCCTTTCTTTTCTTTGGATTGGTCTTTTCCCTTCCCCTTTCTGCCATCTTTATCCTTTAGCTATATTTTGTCCTCCTTTTCCTCCTCCTCCTTAATCTCAGGCTTGGCCTTTCTGTTATCCCTGTCTTGAGAATCAACCTTTTCTTTTGACACAGAACTGGCACTCTCTCCCCTTCTCTTTGACCTTAGACTTAGCCTTTCTTATGTCTTTCATTTTTACTATGTCTTATTCAACATCCTTTCTTGACATGGCTACTTTCTGGCCTGGAGTTCCCCTAAGGGGATTTATCATTCCATTTACCATTCAGAATTTCTTAACACGGCAATTCACTCTCTTCTGCATGATCAGCATTTCT
Organism: Chlamydotis macqueenii; assembly: GCF_036417535.1. Taxonomy (NCBI): domain Eukaryota; kingdom Metazoa; phylum Chordata; class Aves; order Otidiformes; family Otididae; genus Chlamydotis; species Chlamydotis macqueenii. The sequence goes on from NC_141556.1 coordinate 139,591,918, forward strand.
CTTGTGTGTGGTGTTGTTTTGGGCTCAGACTTCATGAGTTTAATTCTTCCTGACTTCTCATGGCACTTTGGAAATTCTTCAGAAGATTTCTTTTGTTTTGTTTTGTTTTGATTCAAATTGAATCTAACATCTTTGTTTCCAGCTTGCTTGTTGTGTTTTGTTGTTTGTTTCTTTTTTAGTTTTTTGCCTTTTTTTTTTCCTTTAGCATATGTGTTTGGTTTTGTTGGTTTTTTTTTTTTTTTTAGAGCTTTTCAGATTTTTGACCTATAGTATTAAATATTAAGTTTTTTTTGTAACTCGTTGTACTGGTATTGTCATCCTTTAGATTTCCATTTGTTGGTGTTGCAAAAATCTTAAAGTTTTCTAATGAAATATGTATTTTGTGCTATTCAAATATTTACCATCATCATTCTTCTGATGAGAAGTTTTTAATCTATCTTATCTGCTGTATCACACATGATATCTTTGTTTTCTTAGGTAGTTCACGGTGATTCTGATGTAGCCCACATGAGAAATGAATCTGTACTTTGCCAGTCTTATTAGCAAAGATTCATATCTAAATATTTCTGAAGACAATAAGATTTTTCAAGAAATGTTAGTACTTTTTCAAAAAAATAGAGACCTCTGAAATTCTCGTCCCTTGTTCCTAGCTGCCACCATGCCTTACAAACAGGTTCCTTCTCCCCGATCTGCATCCTGTGGAGATGGCCTTAGCCTTTCCTTTTCTGGGTTATTGTTCTGCTGCTGCTGCAGTTGTATGCTTGGTAGCAGCTCATTTTCTCTGAAAAGCAGTCTCTGGTTGTTGTTTGTGTTAGGCTGTTCTGCCTGCTCTCTCGGCTCATCTCTGGTCTCTGCTAGGGTTTTCCTTGACCTTGTAGACCTTGCCACAGATTCATACAGACGTTCCTATTCATTCTTTTTCTTGCATTTTCTCTCTTAAGCCACCTATTCTATGAGATATTCTAGTTCCTTGTGGTTGAGGATACAGTCCCTCACCTCTGACTTCAGAAGAATGTCAGTCTATTTCTCCTGCTTTCTCTGAGTGTACTACTACAAGAGGATCCTTACAGGACAGGCAGGAATCAAGACCAGAGGCACATGTAGGTTCATAGGTTTAGCTATTTAAAGCAGAAAAAGATGAGCAGAGAATCATGAGGGAACAGTAGCACTGTCAGAGGGAGAAAGAAGCAGCACAGGTTCCACCCTATATTTCTGATCTGCCTGAAGACAAGGAATACAAGTTGGAATACATTCATTTAGAGGGAGTACATGGGTGAGAGGCTTTATGACTCCTTCTGGTGTGCTGCTTTTGATTAAAGTTGAAAAATGGGTCCCCAAAATGGGAGTTTTTTCCTTGTTGGTGAATTTCCTCTCTCTAGGCAAAGAGCGACTTAATGCACATTTAGCAACAGAGAAGTTACTTTTCACTGCCTTTGCATTATTTGATACTTAATTACATTTGGCTTAAGTAAAGAAAATAAGATGCCACCACTCATTTCTTAGATATCTGTAAGCTCAGTTCACATATGTGAAGAGTGGGTTGGTTGTTTTCTTACCATAAAGCCCACACTCTTTGACTCATGGAGATAAATAAGCCTTCTACCATTTGGGATGTCTGTTTTTTCCCAGCAAATGCAGAGGAAGCCTGAGGTCAGATTTAGTTATTTAGCTTTCAAATACCTAAATTAAGGGAGAAGTTTATTTCATTTGCCTGTCTCTGATACTCGTCTAGCTGGTCTGTGTCCATTTCCTGCTGTGAGATCTACCTGTAGCTGGGTTTCTTCTTGTGAACACCTTCTTCCTCTCAAACTGTCCAGGAAATAAATGGTTGAAATAGCATCATTTCTTATCTGATATTCTGACTGCTAGTCTGTTGATGCTGAGAGAACATCGCAGAACTACCCAGATGCATTTACCCATTGCTTAGTCAGTGTTTTTGTATTTATAGTTCAAAAAATTTGAATATTTAATTGTTTCAGAATGTGTCGCTAGGTATGAAATTCCTGAATTTAACAGTGGAGAGAGCTTATTATTAAGATGTTAAAAAGAAAGAACTTGATATGAAACTGAATCAGTGGGGAAAAGTATGTAAACAGTGTAAAAGATACAGATGTAAAGTTGTATTTAAAGATCCTAAGATTGCATTTAAAGTGGTATGTTTTCTCAGAAAGACTTAATGAACCTGTCTGCTCAAAATGAAGCTAATTAGAATAGTCCAGTCATTATGATTAATAAAATTGAGCATCAAAAAATAAAAAAATATTTTTAGCCTCTATCTAGGTATTGCCAAGAGCTGTCAGAGAGACAAAGATTTATTTCTCAGGTGAAGACTAAGATAACTCTGTAAATATAATGACAGAACATCAGTCTTAGTTTCTTGTTGTTGTATCGCTTATAAAATCAGAGACTTTTGATAATTCTGAGAAATAAGACAATTAAGTAAGCTTAAACAGAGTAACATTAGAAGAAGGGTCATTGTAGCACTGTCAGATTTAAGTTACCTATGAGTCTGTGGACTGATGAAAAAAAACGTTTCAAACTTCAGGAAAATGTGCTTAGAATGACTGCCAAATTCTCTTAATATTTGTATTAAAAATTTATAATTATGAGGAAATCAGTTGACACAAATATGGAGATAAAATTACACTTAAAAAAATATGTATCTATACAACATCTGTGTTTTGTCATAGAATTTGACTACTAGTCTTTTAACGTGTGTGTCCATTCTTCCTGATGCAAAGGAAGTGCAGTATTTGCAGTTGTTTTTTTGAGAGCAATTGCCTGTTACAGAGATAAAGTCTAAACATGATCTGCAAATGGACAAGAGAGAACAGTGTGGCTTACTAGAATATGTAAAGTCTAAACTATAATCTAGTAATCCACAATTAAAATCAGTCTGGCAAGGACAATTAGAAGATCTCTAAGACAAATTGAAGGTGAAAAAGATAAACAGGTACAAAGATAAACTTGGAAAACTTAGTTCACAAATAGCACTTTCTTCATCCATTTCTACACTTTAAAGCTGGAGACTGTTTTGGTGCTATGGAGAGACAGTAAATACAATCCCTGTGTTTACCACTAAAGCTGAGGTGAGTTCTGTTCTCTGCCTGTAGCAGAAATTAAGCTAAAAAGGCTGCCAAAATAAAGAAATGCAAGTTTAAAGTAACTGAGAAGGGAAGCTGTATTAGCCTTTGTGGATTTTCACTGTCCAGCCATTCCTTAAATCCTTCCTTATTTCTTATATCACCTACTACTGTTGGAAAATTGGAATGACTGTCAAAGTCTACTTGAGCAGTGAAATCTCCAGTAAAAGTGCCACTGTCATGTGGAGAGATTTAAGACATTTCCATAGCTTGGAATAAAGATAATCCTAAACTTCACCATCTGATTCCTCAATGGGTGTGTATGAAAAGCTGCAGTGTTGCCAGGCTTCCCTTGCAGCAAGTGTCCAGATGGACACTTTCACAGTTTAGCTAGAGTGTTTCACACTTCCCTTATTCATAAGGAATTTTGCTTTGCTTCCTTATTTCTGAATTTCTCCTTTTCAGATGTATATTGAGGTAGTCATCCGCTGGTGTTTATTTCTAATTTATAAAGATAATTACCATCTTTACACAGAATTGAGGCCTATGTTTGCAACTGTTTTAGGGAGTGGTGTGGCTGTAGTGAGTCAAAACTTTCAGGAGAAACAGCGTTCAGTGTGGTTTCGCAGAATCTCCCAGTAGCAAGTGTTAAAGCCTGATTTCATTTACACCATTAATTTTAGTCAAAAGTGAAGTCTAAAATCTTTTTTTTTTTTTTTTAAAAATGGTAGGAGAAAATTTTCAGAAAAACAAGATGTAAACTCAATGTGATGATCCTTAGGATCTTTATTACTAAAAACTGATTTGTTTCTTATACACATACTTCAGGAGAATGTGTTTGTAGGCATGTGCATTGTTTGTGATGGTAGTCCATACTTTATCAGTTATCTGGAAGTTATGTCTGTTCCTGCCGATGAATAACATGCAGATGGACCTTGAAAGCCATATGAGTTTGTGAAACATGTTTGTCAGCTTATTGCAGAAGTGTTTCTACAGTGTTAATAGGCACTATACTGTGGCCAAATGCATTGTGTGAGCCAGTCCAGAGGAGGATCACGAAAATGATCAGAGGGCTACAGCACCTCTGCTGTGAAGAAGGGCTGAGAGTTGGGGTAGTTCAGCCTGGAGAAAAGAAGGCTTCTGGGATTTCTCATAGTGGCCTTCCAGTACCTAGAAGGAGCCTACAGGAAAGGTAGAGAGGGACTTTTGAGAAGGGCACGTAGTGATAGGACAGAGGGTAATGGTTTTACACTGAAACAGAGTAGATTTAGATAAGATATAAGGAAGAAATTCTTTACTGTGAAGGTGGTGAGGTGCTGGAACTAGTTGCCCAGAGAAGTTGTTGATGCCTCATCCTTGAAAGTGTTCAAAGCCAGGTTGGGTGGGGCTTTGAGTGACCTGGTGTAGTGGAAGGTGTCCGTGCCTATGGCAGGGGGATTGAAAGTAGGTGATCTTTAAGGTCCCTTCAAACTCAAATCATTCTATGATTGTTTGACTCCCCTGCAAAATGTGTGCAGCTATAAATGCCTTAAAATCAACTCTGCTGTCCTTTGAGGGAAGAGAAGTATTTCAGCTAATACAATCTTGGAACCTATGCAAATTGCTTGAAATAACTTTCTTAACACTGTTAAGGTTTGCAGTATCTCAAGATAGTCCTGACAGAAGAGACTTTTAGTAAATATTAATATTTAGTCTGTCTGAATAGTCTATTGAAAATTGATAAACTGTTGGTAAACAGTCTGTCCACTGAAATGTCATTTGAAGTATAAGCGATTGTTTTTGAATTACCCATAGGAAAGAATAAGTAATAGTCAAATGTCTTTAAAATTTTTGAATATATGTATTTAATATATTTGAATTTTTATATTTTGTATTTCCGTATGTATGATATATATTCAGAGAAGTATTTGAAACCCAGGGTTTTTTTGAGCAATATTTTTTCCTTCTTTTTGTTGAGAAGTATTTGCCTGAGCTTTTTTCCCAAGAATGCATACTTTTTGATATGTAGGTTTAAGAATAATTCTATTTTTGTAGCAGTGATCAATCTACAAAGAAAAAGTATTGCTAATAATTTTCATGACAGAAGTCAATACACTATGGTCAATGTATTTATTCTCTGGATATCAATATTATAATTTTTCTAATATTGAAAAACAGCATTACAAGTGATTTAATAAGTAACTTTTTGTTCACCATTTCTGACTCATAAACATGCATCTTTCTTCTTCATTTATTAAAGAGCCCTATGTATTTCTTCCTAACAGGAAAAACTTCTGCTGAAATTAAAATGACATCATGCTGCCTCCTATGGGGGAATTCTGAAGCCTTCTCAAAAATACGACGCAGTGGTAAGTACTAAATGTATGTCCAGAAAAAATGTTCTTTTCTGTAAAAATGTATAAAAGAAAGAAGGATAATCTCTGTTGCTGGTGTTCTTAAGTGTGTTTGAAGTATGTATGTATTCATAAGCATGAATTTGTATTATTTTTCTGTTCTGTAAGTATTGACTGGTACTAATCAGTTTGTAGCTGAAAGACATGGGATTAAACTTGGCTGTTGTGACAGTGCTACTCTGTAAGGTTTGAGGTGTCCAGGCCACACTGTACCAGATATTGCTGACAGTCTTCAGTTTGCAAAAAAAGATTGGGTTCCAAAGTTCTTATGGGGCTGTTGGTTGCTGTTTCATGTTGTTACCATAAAGACCTATGTTTTCCTCTAATTTTATTAGTAAAATATGAGATAATATACTTCAATATATAGTGTACACACAGATACCCACATAGATATATGTATACATGTACATATACACATATATATATAAATTATATGAATATGAAATATGTGACAAGTTTAGAAATCTATGCAAAGAATATATCCTATTTATACAAGACTTTAGATTAATCTAGTTACCATTCTTTCATACTGTGCCTGATACAGTGATTAATGAGAAGGGAAAGACATGTACAAATGACCAGAAGAGTTTATCTGATGCATAGTTCTTCCTTCTCGCTTTGTATGATCTATGAACTTTGAAGCAGATGTGCCTTTTTCTATAATCGTTGCACTAGCTGCAGTACAATGACGTTTCAATTTAGTGTTATCGTTGTGCCCTAAATTCAAGGAGAAGGAATAGCAATATATCTGATGTGATAATAAAGTTGTGAATAAGCAATAATTCAAAGTATGACAGGTTAGTTATGAGATCTGAGGGTACCATTATGTGAAGTGTAAAAATCAGGCAAAGAAAATAACAGCTTTGAAAACTCCTGTGATTTTTGCATCACTGAACCACGTTTATTCCAATTTGTAGCAATTTAAATGTAATTGAATAAAAACCACTTTATTAACAGGAGCCTGTTTAATAGTTTAGTGTCCATGCTGATCATGATCATAGCTGAACTCTTATTGGTTACTATAGTGAATAGTACACATATGCATGAATACCATACATAAGATTCAATTACTCACTCTCCTCAGAGAAGTCATGATATTTTTTCAGGAAAAAGGCAAGTAACTGTTATGAAGAATACAACGCTGATATAAAGAATACAAAGCTGAAGCCAAAGTCAAAATAATAACTTACTTTCTTTAGAACTAGCAATGTGTGGTAGCTTTACATTGTCTTGCACTAGAATTAGCCACAGCCACGTTCCAAGAGGAGCGAGAAAGTCTTAGCTGAAGATCTATCACAGGACACTGAGATAAAGCACAGAAGCTGGGGAGAGGAGTCTGAAGGGGAAATTAAGGGATGGTGTCTTTTTAGTTTTTGGTGTTTTCTCAGCATTTTGTTTGTTCTTCTTCATAACACACAGAGGGAGAGTCAGGGAGAAGGAGAAGAAAGGGAAGCAAACAAAAAAAAAAACCAGAAAAGTGAGATAGAGTCTATTGATGTCCTTCTTTTAACATCAGAAGCCAGCTGTGCCTTTTGAAAATGTCCTTGTTGATGTGAAGTGATAATTAGACTATACATAAAAAAATGCAGGAGAGTAGAAAACAAAGTTTTAAATCTGTGTCAAATTTATTTCAGCTTCCCTACTTGCAAATTTCCTCAAGTATGTGCAGCCACAAACATATATGTTCAACTGCCAATCCAAGGTACTCCAAAAATACACAACAGAAATATGACAATATATGTTAAGAAATTTGTTATTTTGTCTGGAAAAAGATTGTATTCTTATGATAAGTTTTTCAAGAGACAGATTGAAATGGATCTGAAGGCTTTCAGGAAAATGTACAACCCAAGCCAAGCTAACTTTGAAGACGTATTTGCAGCAGACAGTAGGGATTGATTTGGATGAACAGAACAACTCTGAGAGTGGTGTGTATGATTATCAGTGTTGATTCAATAAAATAACTAGGTATGGTAGCTCGGGCAGATTGTAACTATGACTTTTGCTATATTGTACTCTTATATTTAAAAGAAATACAGAAAGAAATCCCCACACCTTTATCACTTTCACTTTTTTCTTGCTATCATTCTTATCCAGAACTTCAGCTAAAATTCTTCAACATAAACCAATGATCCTTCTCAAGAAGAGAAAATTGCACCTTATGTTTAGAGTATGCAAAAAGCTGGCAATGCACAATATAGTAATAAAAATGAAAGCAAACAAATGGCCCATGCCTTGTCCTTAGATTTTGATCTTGCATTGGAGGTGTAAGCTAGTTTAAACGGTGAGATTTTGTTCTAAAATCCCAACATGACAGCAGAGTGTGCAGATGGAGCCCTGTGGTAGTCCGTGGGGTGCTGTGTAGTTTCTTTGATGTAGCCACATACTGTCAGATTCCTGATCATGTTCTCAGACTCTGATCAAGCTTTCTGTCTTGTATCATTTATGATAACAAATGTCAAAGAATAATAAAACCTTCATATTAGAAGGCAGGAATAAATCATTCCAGCTCTCATCTTGAGAGTTTTAGGAAATGGATCAGCTCTTAATTCTCTGAGGAAAATCGGGGCACAGTATAACTCTCATTCTTAGAGCTGTCAGCTCTCCTCAGCCTACTTTTCAGCTCTCAGGATTCAGTATTGTTGATCAGAATCTTTGTTTTGACTCCTCTTGTCAAGGTTTATGGCTGTAAATGGTAGTGCACTCAGCTGAGCAGTCCAACCTCTGGTTAAGCAGTGCCTTCAACTCTTATTTCTAGTTTCCTTTTTAGGCTCTCACTTACACTCTCAGATGGAAAAAAAAAAATACTCCCCACATTTTTTCTCTCTTGGTGAGGTATTTACAGACTTTTACCATGGAATCCTGCAGTAAAGTAAACTCTTAAGACCTGTAGTATGATAAAGAAGCTGTGCTGACATTGTCTATAGTATACACTCTTCCCACCAATTCTCTTAATTTTGAAACAGAAAGAAAGAAAGAACTCCATTTTAAGTTCTTCCTTTTATAAAGAGAGCAGGTGTGTTTTCCATACTGAAACATAATTGATAAGCAGGAACAACTAATGAAGTTATCTGCTGAACATCCCAGAACTGATGGTCTGGTCGTATTAATTAATTGAGACTGATACGCAGCATTTCAGTAGGTTTCCAATTTGGAAACTGCATCTTCTTCAAGAAATTAATGTAGTATAAATTGAGTTGATCATATACTGTCTGGGATTTTAATCAGGGTTTAACCAAAGTTGGTCTAGGTGTGGGTACAGGATGTTTTACAACTTTCTATGCATCTATAAATTAGTGTCCAGGGAGAGCATTCTGAAATCCTAAATCCAATGTAGTTAACTGTAGCTCAATTGATCTAGAAAAAATAAAGTTGCATCAGCTGCTTTGCTCTGAGATGTTAGAGATGTTATTGGTAAATCTGACCTTAGCAAAGGGATAAAAGGGATATCACTGAGGTATGTTTGCTATTAAAGATAGAGATGCACAGTATTAGATGTTCTGTGAATACTGGAATCAAAATATTCAGATTCTTTAATTAGTATAAAAGATTCCTTACCTCCATTTGAATTTGAAGGAATGTATCCATTCAGTTTTTATTGCAATATTTAGTTGTATGTTTCAGTATGACAGACCTAAAATACTTAAATGTAGGTAAATTGTAATGATCTCCACCAATATGTGGCTTTCTGAAGAACTCAAGTGAGAAATGGAAATATGAAGTATTTGCAAATACTGTTCAAATATGAAATAAACACCAAAACTTCCCAAGTCATTAAATTTACTTGCAGGTGTCAATGTAATTGAGTAATTTTAACACTTTTACCTGAAATAATTAGCTTTGCTAAAAGTTTGTGGAAGATAGTTTAGCAATTTTTTAGTGATTTTTTTTTTTTTTTTTTTTGCTAAAGTACAATTTCAGCGGTGAGGTCCATTGGAAAATAAAAGTATGAGTCACGATGGCCTTAAATCTTTAAGAAGTGTAAACTGTTCTTGTCTAAGTAACAATTCCATAAATACAATTGGTTTTGCAGAAAATGAATTTGAACATTCCATTACATAAAGCATTGTACAACAATAACAAAGAACTGTTGAATTTTTGCAATTTCAACATTATGCAGACTGGATGGCTAACGGGAGCTCACTGAAACATAACATTGTGAGTAGGCAAGTGAAAGCGAAACAGAAAATAATCACTGCATTTTGCATAGGCAGCTCATTTGATTGATTAGAGATGTTTTTTAAAGTTGAGTCATGGTCAGCTCAAAGAACTGGAGTGCAAATTTTACTGTTCTCTGCAGTACTTGAAACTGAAAATGTTTTATTGCTGTGACTCATACAATTAAATCTACTGTACTGAACAACAAGTAATGTTACACCAGTTTCTTCAGGGTACTTTTAACTCAAAAAAAAAAAAAAGAGTTAAAAAAAACTCGGTGTTGTTTTTCTGTAAGAAAAACAGTAAAGCTTTTGAACATAAGGTTCCAGTGTAAATGAATTGCATGTGAACAGTTGTCCTCATCCTGTCAAGGTTCAAAACACACTGCATCTTCATTATTAGCCACAAGACTGCAATATGTTGTGTTTGTTTTGTTTGGACAACTCAGTAGTATGACAAGGGAAGACCATCTGTGTCTTTCACTAAATATCCTTTTACCTTCACGTTAGCCATTCAGCATCTATCTTCCTCAGTATTTATATAAAAGGAATAACTCCATGTAACAGCAGAATCTTGTGTCCTCCTGGCATCCCCATGACTTAATTTTAAACTGCACACTGCAGTTTAAGTTGCTTTTAGAAACGATTGATAGAAGATGATCCCTGGGATTATCAAATCCAGTTTCTAGAACAGGAGACAGCCTTATAATGCAATCTTTTTTATAAAGATTGTAATGAAATTTATGACACCATGGGCTACATTGGTTACTGATGGAAACCAGTAATGAGTGGTGCCTCTCAAGAGTCCATACTGGGACATTACTGTTAAATATCTTAATCAATTACATAGACAGTGGGAATGAGTACACCCTCAGCAAGTTTGTCGATGACACCAAGATGAGTGGTGAAATTGATTCACTTGAGGGAAGGGATGCCATCCAGGGGGATCTTGACAGGCTGGAGAAGTGGGTCCATGAGAACCTCATGAAGTTCAACAAGGCCAAGTGCAAAGCCTTGCACCTGGGTCAGAGCAACTGCCAGAGCAACAGGCTGGGGGATGAAGGAATTGAGAGCAGCCCTGCCGAGAAGGACTTGGGGGTACTGGTGGACGAAAAATTGATTATGAGCCAGGAATGTACACTTGTAGCCCAGAAAGCCGATTGAATCCTGGGCGGTGTGAAAACAAGCATGTCCAGCAGGTTGTGGTGGTTCTCCCCCTCTACTCTGCTCTCATGAGACCCCACCTGGAGTACTGCATCCAACTCTGGGGTCCTCAGCAAAAGAAAGACATGAACCTGCTCAGAGGGTCCAGAGGAGGGCCATGAAGATGATCAGAAGGCTGGAACCTTACCTGTAGAGAAAAATTAAGAGTTGAGTTTGTTCAGCCTAGACAGGAGAAGGCTCTGGAGAGACCTTACTGCAACCTTTCAATATATAAAGAGGGCTTATAAGAAATGTGGAGAGAATCATTTTACCAGGGCCTGTAGTGACAGGACAAGAGGCAATGGTTTTAAACTGAAAGAGTAGATTTTGAGGGGACATTAGGAAGAATTTTTTTTTATGATGAGAATAGTAAGGCACTGGAATAGGTTGTCCAGAGAAATTGTGGATGTCCCATCTGTGGAAGTGTTCAAGGCCAGCTTGGATGGGGCTTTGAGCAGCCTGATCTAGTGAAAGGTATCCCTGCCCATGGCAGAGGGGTTGGACTAGATTATCTTTAAGGTCCCTTCCAACCCAAACCATTCTATAATTCTATGATTTCTCTGTCTGATATCATACAGTGATTATCTATGCATGCTTATAAAGCATGCGAGAGTATTAAGGTAAACGGCCTAGTACATACCTAATTGATTAGTTTTAAGATGTATACAACTCTATAGGCAGCACTATAGGCAACTCAGCATTGGAGCTGTAATTTGGAGATAAAATAGGTGGAAAATCAATCAGTAATGATAGAATCACAGTGTCTTTTTTTTTCTCTGAATTTTAAATAAATAATATAAAACTGAAACCCTTTTGAATAATGCTCTCATGGCTATTTTCAGCTAATTTCATGGATGTTTATGCTAGCCATTGCGCGAGGCTGTTTTTCAAACAGAAAATAAGGAGAAATAAAGTTTTTGATTCTTTGAGAGGGATTTGGGTTCTTAAAAACAAGCTTCTAGTACAGTTTTAGAAATAAAACTTCCAGCACCACTGCAGAGGGCCTGCAAGTCCTATGTCATACCTGCAGCTCTACATAGAAAGATTGCATACTCAAACTTAAGCACCTCTATTTCCATGTTCTAGATATATTTCTAGGTTGCATTAACTAAAATGTCTAGATCCTTAGTGATTTGCTAGAGACCTAGCTCACAGGTAAACTACTTCATTTAGCAAAAAAACAGGTGTCTACTATCTAGAACTGAAAGTTGTCCCTCGTTTTTGATCTGAGAACAAGCGTGTGAGATATGTATATCAGGGCAGGTACAGAAGTGTATTTTTGTGTGTCTTGAGAAAACTCTGGTTTCAGTGAGCTTTTCTAGTGCCTAGATTATTTACTGGGATTTTAACTATTACATCTAAAAGTTTACTTGGAAACTAGTAAGTCACATGTAGACTATTTGAATAACATGCTGAATGTAAATCTTGTGTTGGATACCCAGGATTTTTTTTGGATTTAACCTCAACTCTCTGGAAGTGTATCTCATTGGAAGCAGAGGACTGTATAGTTCTTCAGATATCTTTTAGTCTTCTAGGTGATGTGAATGCTGACAAAATGAAACACACTTGTTCCATACTGCTAGGAATGGGAATGTTGTTGGTATTGCAGAGAAGGCTGGAAAAGAGCAAAATAGTCTGGGTTTTGTTTTTGAGAAGCTGCCTGGGTACTTCATTTGATTAAGTATCTTTAAAAATCCTAGTATTCTATAGCTTGAGGAAACAATGTAGCATAGTTCTTCAGTAATGAATACTGAATTATTTCTATTCTGTGCCAAATGCAAGTAATCCAAGACAATTATGCTAATCACTGCCCTGAAAACAAATTGATACAGCTGCTGACTGACTAGGGAAGATGATGGCATAGTTCTTTCTTTTTCAAAAGAAAAAAATGAAATGCTTTTGCCAGCAGGAGCCAAACTACTTTTAGAAATGTCTTAGAACTAAAAATCACTATTTGATTCTGAAGGTAAATGTGTTTGTTTGTATATGTGAATATAAAATACATTTGGCTTTAATTGTATGCCAATTTAGTCCCAGATATTGGGTACTGTACATTGTAGAACAGTATTTTGTTTTGATTTTATATTGACATTGTGAACAATATACATTTATAGACCATTTTTCTATTGAATCTTAAATATGTAAGCCAAAATTATCTAAAATACTGTTTCTACAAGGTCCATTACCAAAAATATACTTTTTTATTTTGTATATACTACGTTTGTATATACTACGTTGTTTCCCAAGGAAAAAGCAAAAAAAAAAAAAAGGGAACACAGCACAAATATGGTAATATTGTTATCCACTACTTGAAAAAAAAGTTCAGAATTATTTTTGTGTAGGTGAAACTACTCAAGTCAAGTAAAAATCAGGTTCTATCTGTTTTCAGGCATTATAGTCTCTACTTCTCTTGAACAGGTATGAACTAATACTATTCTCTTTTTCACCTGGTTGCAGCTGCATTGATAGTGATGGAGATTTGCCCATATGCAGTCATAGGATGAACATGGATTTAAAGCTTACACAACTACTCACAGAGTGTTAGCAAAACCAGCTTAATTTTTTATGTTTTCATATGACTTTAGCAAATAACTGACAAAATTTAATGCTTAGGTATAACCTTAAAAATCTGCAATTTTTGTTGATGTAAGAAATTAACAACTCTCTGTTAAAATTGTATTTTGGCTCTCCATTCACTTGAATGAGAGTTGATTTGCTTGTTTCCAGATATTTTATTTTAAGAACTGTCTGATATTGAATTCTTGTAAGAAAGTAACAAATATATTCAATCGATTGGAACATTGATTGGAAATAAATTGATTGGAAGTGAAATTGTTGAAGAGGGTTTGTTAGTGAAAATATTCATGTGAATATTGTTTCTAGTGATTATGATACACCAATCATGAGTGAAAAATACTATTCATTGCATATGTCCCAATCTTTTCAATATATTTACTTTTAAAGAAAATTGTAGTTTATCTTGGTAACAGTGTTACATACTGATTTTTCTTGGTCTGAACATCAGGAGCTACTTTATTACTGTGAGGGTCACTGAACACTGGCACAAGTTGCCCAGAGATGTTGTGGAGTCTTCTTCCTTGGAGATACTCAAAATCTGTCCAGACGTGGGCCTGGGCAACAATTTCTAGGTGTCCCTGCTTAAGCAGAGGAGTTAGAGCACAGGACCTCCACGTTTTCTTTCCAACCTCAACCAGGCTATAGTCCTGTGATCTTCATTTAAGAGCAATGCAATTTTCCTTCCCATAGTTTTAAAATACCTATATGTCCCTTTCATTTTCATAACCTGGAAGTATCAAAAAGGAGGGAAAAACACACAAATATTACAAGTTTGTATAATGATGATCAATCACTTGAAAAGTTAGGGGATGGATAATTAGAGACTGAGAGGCTCTGTTGTCACTACAGTTCTGTTTAAAGGAAGGTGGTTGCAAGAAATATACTTTATTTGGTCAAATGAAATGGAAGTAAATATCTTGGTGCAAGTATTTAGGAAAGAGAATTTTTACAAATACACTGAATTTGTTATAAGATTTCAATATACTAGGAAATCAGAGACAGAGAAATAATGACTCAGGACTCCTGAATGGTCATCTGTGTATATGTGGAACAGTATTAAATTCCAAAAAGAAAGTGGCTAGCAACTTGCCACGGTGATACTTATATAATCCTTTTGAGAGGCAGACTTCAAGGAGAGTAGCAGCTGTGTAAACAAAAACAAAAAGGATATTTGATTTTCTTGTTCTAGGAATCAGTAAAAATACTGCTGATAAAACATATGTGCACTTTCCCACCACTTTTATACACAGCAGTAAACAATACCTTTAGATGATGAACCTTTCTCCTTCATACCAAAGAAGGCATTATAGAAGGAATTATTTTGAGGAATAAAAGTGTAAGTCAGATCAGACAGGAATTACTGACATATCTCCGATATGAGATAGAATAATCTTCTCCTCTGTCAAAGGGATTTAATTGTCTGCCCTGACCTCCATCTGTTCTATTAATTGACTGCATTAGTTTGTGGTAGATATTTTTGGTTGGTATTATGTTTTATTAGTGAGATTTCTTCAGATGATATAATAGAAGCACACAGGAAGCTGTAACTCCTGTCATGTGACAAGGAATATTTTTTTCAGTCCTGACCTAAATCAATTGACTGAGGGCAAGAAAAAAAATAGATCAGTTCTTCCTAGTTAACTTGGCAGCTGCAAATTGTCTTCTATTCTATTTTTTTTTCTGCAATATCATCCCATACAGACATAATAAAAGAAAAAAAAAAGAAAAAAAAAAAAAAAGAAAACCAGAAATCCCTTACAAAATAAGTGAAATAAATTCCCTTTACAAAATAAAAATCAGTTTGACGTTGATTGAATTGATTGGCATATATCTTTTTCTATATATCTTACATATATTTATAAAGAAATGAAGGGAAGCTAGAAACAAATGAACAGGGAGAAGAAAAGATCCATAGGAAAGAACTATGATTTGGAGAAAAGAACAAGCTAGTGATGTGCACTCTAAGAAATGTTTGAGAATTAGACAGAGGACTGAGAAGGCCATGTGCAAAAGAGGAAAACAATGGGATATGGTTTTATAAGAGGACACATTTTCAAGCAGTGGAGAACAAGAATGAGACAGGTCTTGGAAATGTGCTGAGGTGTGATGTTTTGTCACGAAATCATGTTGTTAAAAATAATTTCTCCTCACTATGAAACATGCTAGTGTATTTCTTCTCCTGTTCTCTTTTTTCAACTGAGATCAGAAATTTATACCATGTATGAATCTAGAGTGCAGTTAGTGCGAGTATTGCTGTATGTATGTGTTACATGGTAAAAGAAATCTGTGAAAAATTATATGATTCCTTTCTCTATATGTTTGCAATTTTGAAAGTGCCCATGTAGTTTTGCAGGCCTGTGAAAACAAGTAGAGTGTGCTAAATACTATGGTAATGATAGTGTTTCAAGAGTCCTATTACAAAGTAATTCATAAATAATACTCATTGCATCAAAAAAGTAGTAGGAAATGTGTTTTATGTCAAGCTGAGAGACAGAAGCAAAATAATAATAATAATTTCCAAGCTATCAGTTCTATGCTAGTAAAGGCTAATGTTAGGTGTAGATGGTGAAAATGGATAAACTTGTAGACTGAAATATGATTTTGCTTCAAAGAAGATACCATGCAGCAGAGATGGCTATGGGAATAATAATAATAAAAATAAGAATAACAATAATAGGATAAAAGTAATTGAATGGTAGGTGAGAAAATACCTGAAGTTTAGTCTGAACTCTGTGTACTGAATTTCTTACCAATGGATGTTGTGTCATCTTTAATAAACCATCAGCAGAACTAATGAAAACACAGACAAAAACTATTAGAAACTCATAGCAGAATATACTCTGATTTTAATCATGAGGAGTTGGTTCAGGTATGAAACTAACAGGAAAATGACAAGTTTCTTAACTTTGTAGATCATGGTTATAGAGATAATTCTGTATATATTGGTAAGAGGTGAGAGAAGGAATCATCTTGCTGTACTTCAGCTAGCAGACAGCTACCTGTTTAATCTAGGCTAATGACTTGGACTCTTTAAACATAATCTTCAGGATGTTTTCGTGGTTGTTGGCTTCAACTAATATTTAATGTCAAATACCTGTGTTACAGTAGGAAAGATTGCTGCCTGAAATGTATACTTCTGGTTTAGATGTTTATCTAACTTTTTCACACAATTAGTGAGATGAACATGAGCTTTAGTGATGTATCCCAAGTAGAGGAAGTACCTTTTCATTGTGCTAGGCAAAGATGGGAACTCTCCAATAATGGGAGTGGAAGGGTAAGCAGGAGGAGAAATTACAATCTCTACCTTTGTTGTTTTATTTCCTTTTCTACTCAGATATCAGTTCTACACACTACAAAGCAAATATGATGTATTACGTTAGGGTTCTGAAAAGCCTTTGATGCAAGAAAATATAATTAACTAAATATGAGAAGGCTTTGAAGTTATGCATGCAGTAGAATGATAGGCATTGTCATTCTGATCATTTTGAGAAATGTATTTTACTTTTTTTAAGTAAGAGAAAAACAGTCACTTAGTAATTCTTTGGAATTGTTAAAATATCAGTTGATCTGATTTTTTTTTTCATTTGGGGAGAGTGGGGCTGGAAATGGACAACCTTTTTAACTGAATAGAAAATTACCTGCAACACATTTGATTTTTATACCCTTTTCTTTTCCCATCCCAGTATAATTTTCTGTTCTTTTCCTGCTGCCTTTTTTTTTGGCAACAAACAGATAAAGTTGAAAAAATAGTGATTAAAAAACAACAACTCAAAACTCAAGTAACTGATATTAAAACATATTTTTCAGGCTTGTGTGTATATGGAGTTAGTCTTTGTAGTATGTCTTCTCACTACTTTGTATAACAATTTTAGAACTGGCGTTTCCAAAGGAATGGAATTTCAGAAGTTAATTGCTTAGGTTTCTAGATTTTGGTGTTGGATTCTGCTTAATATTTACTCAGCTTTTATTGTTATTTTACAAATTAATCCTACTTTTGCTATTGTTCTTGTTGTTGTGTCCATCTTCTCATATTACAAGTTCTTAACATATCTGATGTAAGATGACAGTCATATTTCATTGATTTTCTGGGGGAACATAACCTCTATTTTCTACCTAATTTTCCATATTTAAGCAAAAAATGTACACTACATAAAAGCAGGCACAGTCAACCTTTGACTTAAGGCATCCATCAGTTGAGAGTAAAGATATATCTGGTTCTGCCCATAAGGCTATGTCTGATTAAATAAAATGGTCTAGGTCCTCTTCTCTGCCTCTGAGGCCACATGGCATAGCACAACTTGCCTCTCTATAGTGAAAATCTTTCTTACCTCAAAAAAACCCCAAAACTAACCAAGCAACCAAAAATATTTGCCTTTTTTGTACTGTCTGTTGAGGAGGACCTCCATCCTGTCCTGTTCCCTGGTCATGCCTATGCATTGACTGGAAGGTATGAACACTGTGACAGGACAGTGCTGGAGCCCGTGCTCTAGTTCTGTTTATTTTACTGCTTCGACCTAAATTCCAGTCCTTACTGCATTGACCTAAAACCAGACTGAGATCTGGATCAATAATGGGACTTCTGTATGGTAATATTCTGCTTAGCTTTTAGAGGTCCACAGTATATAATATAATTCCCAATTCCCAGTATTTATGTCAACTAGAAAGTTAAGAATTTAACACTTGTGTATTAATTCAGCATAGACAGGACAGTAAGCTAAGTAAATATAACTCGGACTCTCTTCTAGGCATATTTTTAAGCTCAGTGTTTGGTGGTGAGAGGGGAGGGCATTAGGCAGCATAAATGTGATCGCCTTGTTATTGTCTCCTAAGATCTAGCAAGTGATTCTGGTGATCTGATCCTTCATAACATTTTGTGGAGTCTTGTCTTGCTGAGACAAGCTGTCTCTCCTGTTGAACATAAGAAGCTCAAGACAGCATTTAGCAGGAGAAAGCCCACTAAGTTAGGAGGAGAACAGCACAGGAACAGAAGTTGGAGAACATTCTTCCCTTTCTGCTGATGAAGTTATCCACTTTCTAGCAAAGAAAGAAAACTTAAGGTGAAAAGTAAGTTGGAAAAACTTCGATGATATGATATCATAGTTAAGATTTGTGTTTCATTAAATGATTCTCCTACAAACTGCATAGGGCTTGTTTGAAAGTGAGAATACCTATCTAGGGGAGTTTCAGCTTTATGGGGCTGCAAGGTTACACTTTTCTCATAGTCCAAGATTGAGAATCTCAGAACAAAAGTATTTCAGTTTTCGACTGGCAATGCTGCACACAATTCTCACAGCCACCTAGCCTTATTTGGAATCTAATGTTTGTAACTTGAAAGATGTGAGATGTGGGTTTAGACTTCTGCAGATTAATAAGGGTAGTCACTCAACTCTCCCATTTCCAGAGTGAGTGCATAATCGTGACATTATCATATGAATGAAGCCAGTATCACCATCTGGTAACTGAACCAGGTAATACAATGAAAATGTCTTGCCTGTGTCTTCTGTGTAGTTCAGTTCTAAGAATTCATATAGTAGAGCAGCAACTGTTTTTTTTTTCTTTTGTCCCCAAATAATATATTGAGGGGCTGCTGCATGCCCAACTGGTTTAAATTGCTCTTCCCACCTTGTTTTTCATTATTGTCACATTTGTGACATTTCCTCTTCTTAGACTGGAATGCCAACAGGAAGATATCAAATTCTAATCATTAAATAGCCTCAAGAGATCAAATTGCCTAACAATCAGTCCCTCAGACAGTATCTCGGTTGGTTTAGACAGGAGTTTTAGTTTCTTCCATCCTTGAGGAGGGCACACACATAGGCTTAATGGTGAAGAGAGAAAGAGGAATGAGACACGTGAGTTTCCCTGTTTAGTATTTAGACAAAACCTGATAGATTCCCTTAAGAATTTTCCTTTTCAGTCATTTGACCTTTTCTCGAGAGAAGTTAGACCCATTCCATGTTAGAAATGTGGTTTTTTTTTTTTACGGCTTGGAGTGCTAATAGGTACCGAACTTTGATATTTTTGAACATTCATTCAAATTTTAAAGATCTATTCTGCAAGCCTAAAAAAAATGTATAAAATAGTGATTTTTGTATGCATGTTTTCATTATTTTTATATCCACAAATTATTTTTTTACTCCAGGCGTAAGAAATTCTACTCTACAGGAGCTTTTGCCTTACAGAAACTCAGAGCTGAACAACCTCTTTCACATCATAACCTTTTATTTTGGAGTAACACATCTGAATTTAAGAAAACAGAGGTGCACAAGAGAAATAAAGAGAGACCCAGAGAGCATTACATTTCTTTTACAAGGTCATATCAAAAGTAAAAGCTGGAAATGAAGTCAGCAGTTGTGCTAGACTGTACTGGTGCTATTTTTGGGTATTTCCCTAAAATATATACTGGAAGAGTAGTATTTTCTTAAAATTTTGTAGCCACAATTAGACAAAGACTGTCAAATAAATAAATGTGTCTTGTGATCGTTGTCCATGGTCATATTTTAGGCGTTGGACTCACGAACAAAAAAGACTTAGTACCCTATCACATTACATTGCAATCAAAGTTAATTGGTGCTTTATTATTTAAGAATGTGTCATGATCTCTCTTGCATTCTAGCTTCAGACATTTGAATGACTACAGCATCCATTCAGTCACAGGACGCTCAAATTCATATCATGAATGGTCAAATTTTTCTCTGAGTGGAACACACCTGGAATTTTGGGATAACTAGTAATTTAAACTTTATGTTTGTAAACAGTTTATGCCATGTTTTTCCCTCTTCATTTTTATTTGTAATCTTAATCAAATTTTCTCAAGAAGCAGAAAATATAATGAAAATTTTCTAACTACTGACATTTTTCCGTGCTTCTTATGTGCAATATCAGTTGAAATTAGAGTTCAAAAGTCAGTGAGATAAGTGCAACTGTCTTAATTGAGCATTTCAAGTTAGTCTTAGGTCCTTCTGGCCATAATGTTATTTTATCATTTTAAACACAGGAAAGAAAATAAGGGAAACCATATCTGTGATTGTTCAACAACAGCTTTTTAGAATTAGATCCAAATGCCTGATTTTTTTACAGAATGCTTAAAAAGTGTGTTTCTTTGATTTTTTTTTTTCTTGAAAAGGAGTGATGGTCACACTTTTTCTTTCTCTCTGCTTGCTTTTCAAATTGTTTTCATTATTGAGAGAATTGCAGTTTTCAAAAACAATGTAGGGACCACATAGCCTTTTCTTATAACCCCATAATTCTTTTTGATAGTGTATGAGAATTAGAAATCCAGCGTAAGAGTAGTAGCTGCAGGCAAGAAGCAATGACACAAAATAAATGTGTGTCCGTTTACTGAAAAGTAAATGGTGATTGTAGTTTCTAACCTGAGGGATCTACTGACATTGTCCAAGCCTCTCTGAGAGACTCACTGAAGCTCACTGAAGAAATTCATAGGAGCACAAATACAGCATGTTATTTGAAAAAACAAAACCCAAAAAACTGTTTAATTTAATGTTTGTATATAATATAAAGATATATAATATAAATATAAAGCCTTTTCAGGCTTTATTTCCATATTAAACAAAAAAAAATCTTCCTTTGTCCTCAGTTACTTCTAAGCATAAATCTAAGACCAACTTCAAGGTCTGTAGTGATGTTTGTATAGTTGGCGTTTATTTTAACTTTAAAAATCATAGTTCTTAAATTTGTATCACTGATATTTTACTCTCTTTTCATTTCTGATCTTTAAATCTTCAGGAGAATATTAACTATGAATTAGTAAGAGATACATTAGAATGTGGTGTAAAAGACAAATTACAGTATTCTTAGTCAGTAAAAGCCGATCACTGTTACCTGCTGAATTGCTGTGACTGGACAGCAATGTACTACCACGGGAATAATACTGACATATAACTTGGTTAATCTATTGATAATGTAGATATCTAGTTCAGATATTAATCTCTAGTGAAGTTTATAATGCTAAGTTAGAGTTATTGTAAGTGGATGTTTGGGGTTTGTTTGTTTTGTTTGTGCGTTGTTTTTTAAATAATTATTTAATAATACATTGTTGAAATCTATTCTTACTGGGAAAATACTTACAAAATTCCAACAAAATAAACATATAGCTTCTATCAGGAAAAAAAAAATTCCCACAAGACTCTGCTACATGTAAATTTGAAGCTAGGCATTGCTATAGTTAACACTTCTGAGATTTAAAAATATCTATGATTGGCCAATTTCAGTTAATAAGCTTTCCACCAGCCTTCTAAGTAATCCAGTCAAGAAACTGCACATTAGTTCATTATTTATGTTCTTTTGTTTTATTCACTATATAGTCAGACTTTGTCTGACTTTTCTGAATGGTTTTATGTAGCATGAGGAGGAACAAAGTTTAGCTCATTTCAACTTGTCAAGAAAATAGTCCTAGAAGCTGTGAAAAAAAAAAGAAAATGACCCTAAAGAAGTTATAACTGCTTTTTTTTATTATTATTTTAAAGATGGTAGATAAAAAAAGTATGCATTTACTGATATTTGGAAGAATTATTCTTTTGCTGTTGAGCAAGCATTTTGAATACAGTGACAATTAAGAGATTGCAGTGCTGAATCTGAGGTAGAGGTGCATTTAAACCTGCTTTGGGAAGAGCTTTTACAGGAAACAACTGTGTGATCAATTTTCTGCTAAAGTTCCAAATCATATGTACATTTTGCTAAAATTAATACTGTAGGCATATTCACAAATTGCTCTGCCTTGCGTAGTTCTTATTTACAGTCTCCCACCACTACAGTAATTTATTATAGAGTTTTATGTATGTTTAAAACAGGATGATATTTTTAAATTAATTCTATTAAAAAAAAAAACACAACAAACAACCACACATCCGCTACCTTCCAAAAAACCAAAAAACAAACCACCACAAAACCACTTTGCTTCATAAGTTTTGAAATGGTATATTTCAAGGGGAGGAAGAGAAGGGAAAGAAGTAAAGCCACAATTCATATTCTTAGTAAATGAAATATTTTTGAAATCCCCATGTTCTGTGGAACGCATTAAATACTGTACAAAGTATCACAATGAGGAGACTCTGAAATTTTATTGATTATATTATTTGTTATTTTTGTTTTGGTGACTAGACAGTGACTCAGGGTTCAGCTAATCAAGCTGACTGTATGCTTTCAGAGCACATCTAAAGAGGGGGGTGTGATTCTGTATTGTGATGAGACCTGCGTACAAATCAAAAACCTTGCCCCAGGGAATTTGAGCAGAAAGGAGGGACAGAGACAAGGTGGTCAGCGACTGAAAGCTGAGGTGCACAGTACTGCACTATTTAGAGGTCTATGCTTTAGATAAAGCCTGAGAAACCCCAGGAAATCTGTGCAGTCCTCAGTCTCCTGTGCTCATATAATTTATATTTATGTTTGATTTTCTTGTGACTGTCCATGAACTGGACAAGCAGGTTAAAAAAAAAATCTTGAAATCACTTTAGATTTTCCTGTTCTGCCCTGGAGGACTTTTAAGCCATGTCTCATATTTTCCCAGCAGGTACAGAATTAGTATAGAGCTACAGACATACTCATCTGCTCAAGTTGAAAAAGTGCTAACTGCAGATCCTGGAAAGCATCAGGTTAGCCCTAAAGGCTTGATTCATAGACTATTTAAGCATCTCTATGTGTGGCTTGGGGTATAGATTTATAATTGAGTACAAGCAGTGTTTTTAGTAGATGCACATCCATGTTGACTTCAATCTCCATTTACATCAAAGGCCATAAATATCTCATTAGCTTCAAATTACGCTCCTCTGCCAACAAGAAAGTCATGTATGAATGTATGTGATTTCAGATCTTCTTTGACTTCTCTTTCTGTATTCTGTTGCCAGAAGTTGCTGTTTTCAACTGAATATTTTTATTTAGATTGTTTGAGTGGGTGATGTTTCCAACTAGCATTTGTTTTTGCAAGCAAGTTGGTACACATTTTTCTGACGCTTGAAGAAGTAAACAAAAGAAAGGGAAAAAAAATACAACAGCTATTAGTGATAATAAATAAAGAAATGACAAGTACATTTCTTCCTGTAGACTCAGTATTAAAAGTGTATTGAATAGCTGACTGGATACATATAGATATGGATCAAACTGATTTTGGTGTAATATTTAAAAACATTCTAAAATGCATACAGTTTTCCATTTAAGATTAATCCCTAATTGCAATTTGTCACTCTCCATTTACATCTTCCAGCCTTTTTAATCATGCACGTAGCAAAATGGGCTAGTTCATGAATAGGTAGCTAGCATGCCTTCTTCCTTATCTCTTGATATTCTTACTGAAATTTATTCCATGTATCTTTCTCTGTGTATGAATGTGAGTGTATTTCATGTGTGAAACTAACCTTATGAAAATGGTAATTTCTCTAGTAATAAGTCAATAAAATGATAAGTGGGATATTTTCCTGCCTAATACTGTCTATGCAGAACAATATTCTTCATGAGAAGTCTGTTTATAGATTTATTGTGTACAGTGGTCATACATAATTTGTTACTAATGTAAACTTTTTGAAGAGACCTGTTTAAAACTTTGATTACTTTTGTTGCCTTTTAACTGGCTAACAACAATGACTTGTAATAACCAGAACATGTTACAATAAATAGTGGTTTTATTCTGACGTATCATCTTGGAATTGCTTTTATGGCAGTGTGTTAATGCACTTGTTACTATCTATTATTTGGTTATGTCTTTGCACTGGTTCACAGAGGCTGCAGGTCTGTTACAGGTCAGACAGTGAGGCTGACATGGCTAGCAATATTCTGTAATTTAAATCTAAATGTCTGTGTGTGCGTGAATCAGAAATGCAAACTCTATGTATGCTCCTTTTAAAGTACAGGGGAAAATAAAACACGTTATATGAGTGGATTTAATACCCACAAAATTAACTGTTGTTGATCTAATTTCCTAGATAAGGCATCAGATAGCAAATTCAGTTCTAAGTCAATAATGAATGTTTCCCTTTTCCAGTCCTTTCACTGTATTCAAAATAACAGCATATAACCAGGTATTTGATCCACAGACACTTTGTAGTTTGTATAGATAATTATTAAGTCATGTTTTCAATGGTTCTAGCTTATATCTAGTATCTCTAGATTTCCGCTTTCCTTCATATTGTCATTTTTTTTTTTTTGTATGCTGGTAATGTGTTGCTCACTCTTGTTTATTTGTCCTTCCCATTTTCTTGTCTTTTTTTTTTTGTTTCCTTTTTTTTTTTTTTTTAATTTGCTGTTTGCCCAGACAACTTTTTTCTCTATCCTTTTTTTCATCACCTGGACCACTGTCTTTCCTTCCACCTTCCACCTTGTCTATTTTCTCAGTGCTTTATTCTACAACTCATTTTCTTATAATGTTATTACAAACTTCTGCAATGTAGATATAAAGGGAATAGGATGTATTGCTTCTCCTTGAGCACAGTTTAAATCCTTAGTTGAGTATGACTAGAAAATCTACTTCATGCTGCATGGTCAGAAAAGTGTACCAAAGTCAGGATGGGAGAAAGGATGAAGCAACACTACCCATAATCGAGTGCCTGCTGAACTTCTGTTGTTAAAGATGGTAGCAGAAATCAGAAGGGAAGGTGGTGCTTGAGGAGGAATTTTGGGTGACTAGTAGCCAGCTGACCACTCTGAGTGCTGGGCAGCAGCTGGAGCAGGGCTGCCCCACGGGGGAGGATGAGCCAGGAGCTGTGGGCACCACAAGGCTGTCAGGGCAGTACTCTCGCTGGTGGGGCATCCTCATAAAGCACCCGAGGCCAGGCTGGGGATAGGACAGGACCCAGCCACCACCCAACAATCAGGTCAGGCAGGGTGAGAAGTCAGGTCCAAGGTTGACCTCATGACCTAGTCAGGGCAAGTTCTAGGCTGGGCATGGGTCTGGGCATGGGATTCCCTGCAGGATAGATCAAGCAGGGACTGATGGCCCTGGGCTGGGTTGAAATGGGAACCTACACCCACGGGCAGGGTGGGGACAGGTCCCAGATGGAGCTTGGCAGGGCCTGCAGGGACTGGTGGTGCCCTTGGGAACATGACACTTAGGGCGGCTACTGATTTGTCCTTCAGAAATTATGTTTAAGCTGCAAGTCCTTTGGAGGAAGCATCTGAGCCTATTATGTATCTACCAGTGACAATGTCAGTAGAAATTGTGGTTCATGATAAATAATATGTATCTGATATTTTTCTGGCATCTAGTGTTCAAGTCTTTCAAAAAATTTGTGGTATGAGTTCTGAAATGAAGTCATTGAAGAAATTCGGGGGTTGTGACAGCATGAAATACCTTTCTTTCAGATACCTTTCCTTGTCTGAAAGAATCAACATAGATGTTTCCTGTGGTTATTTTGGGGATGTTTGGGGGTGGGTTTTTTTTTGGTTTTTTTGGGTTTTTTTGTGGGTTTGTTTTGAGGGTATTTTTTAAAATTTGAAAAAACTGTCAATAGCTACTTTTTTTTTTTTATGCTCTTGAAAACTGATTTTCTGTATTCATGAGACAGTCCTGACTGAAAACAGAACTTGCTAGTCCACTTATATGTGTTTTATATATAAATCTGTGTTCATCTTGTCAAATGTAAAGTATCAGTATCAATTTCCTATAATGAGGATTTTTTTAGCTATGGAATTGTTATCTGTGATTTTGAGTTGAATAGTGGGTAAAAGCGAACTCCTCAATTTCTTTGGGCAGAGAGAAGAATGTAAGAATTGACAAGTGCTGTCTTATACTACTTATAAAGGTTAACATATATATGAGTGACTTATGTTTCATTAAGAATTACAAATTATTACATTAATTGCCTTCTGTCTAAAAATTAAAAGTAGGACCATGCAAGAAGGTAGTGTTACATGGTTGTAACACTATGTAGGTCAAAATCTGACTTTGGTGAAATTGTATCATGCTTTTTTTTTTTTTCCAATTTCCATTATTCCTTTTCGTCAGACATAGAACAAAGAAAACAGATACAAAACCCAATAACTTTGTATGTAATTTTGACTAACTCTGTTCTCACACTTAATTTGAACTAATGTAATGCTATTACATTAATTGGAATTTCTGAATTAAACGGAGGTAAATTAGGTCGCCATACACAAGAGTAGGCATACCTGTGAAGAATAGTATGTAGAAGTCCTATCATAACAAAGAGAGATTATCCAATGCAGCAAAACATTTAATGAATATTTGCTGTGGGAGTGCAAATATGCTTAAAAAGGAGATGCTGTATATTTAGGGCAGAAAATACCCTGGAGCTAGCACTTAAATGTGACACCCTTCCTGAAAGCAGCAGTGTTTGGGTTGTGGTTTGGTTTGGAAGCATATACGGGAGCAGAAATATTTGGTTTGTGGTATAACCTCTGACAAGTTTGTGGCTTCAATTTTCAGCTCTCTTAACCTTTCATATCTTTGAACACATAGCTAACCATGGTGCCTAAAATTTGAACACATAGCTAACCATGGTGACTAAAATTTGTAAACAAATTTAATTGTTTGATTTGAGTTTTTTTTTTAGATTTAAGCCAATATGAATGTGTCTGTTTATTTGAATTGCTTTTTTGTTTGTTTTTTTTTTTGTCCACAGGCTGACTGAGTGGGCTGTACTTCACTGGAAGGAGCCATTTCACTGGAGAACTGGAATAACTGCAGATCTCTCCTCACACTACTTGCTGGGAAGTGCTGTGCGTTACCAGGATTAAGCCAACGCTGAAGTCTGGGATGGGCCTTAGGGGCAAACACTCCTTTGTTTCTTCTGGGATTTGTCTACGGCTAGTCAACTGAAGCACCCTACCACACATCAGCTTTTGGTTTTCTGCTGCCGGAACAAGGTTGCCTTTTCCCTCACTTCATCTCCTTTTGACTACTTTTTTATTTTATTAGTTTTCATTTTCCTTGACTGATTAATTTTCTCCTGGTTGTGGAAAAAAAAAAGCCCTGCTAATGTTGATTTAAATAATGTCGAAACCAATGGGACTCCTATGGCTGCCTTTGATCTTCACCCCAGTGTGTGTCATGTTGAATTCTAACTTCCTCCTGTGGATAACTGCACTGGCTATAAGGTTTACTCTCATCGATGGCCAAGCACAATACCCAGTTGTTACCACGAATTATGGCAAAATACGTGGTTTAAGAACACCTTTGCCCAATGAGATCCTTGGTCCAGTGGAGCAGTACCTTGGTGTTCCTTATGCCTCTCCTCCGACTGGTGAAAGGCGATTTCAGCCCCCGGAGCCACCGTCGTCTTGGACAGGTGTCCGCAATGCCACACAGTTTGCCGCTGTCTGCCCTCAGTACCTGGATGAGAGGTCGCTGCTCAACGACATGCTGCCAGTCTGGTTTACAGCCAATCTGGATACTGTAGTGACATACGTTCAAGATCAAAATGAAGACTGCCTGTATTTGAATATCTATGTGCCCACAGAGGATGGTAAGTACTCCAAGGACCATACTGCAGTGCACTCACCGATTCTGCACATGAGTAGTACCAGGCCTTTAAAGCATCTTACTCAGTTTCCTCCATGTTTTATCTGTGGAAATGGATCATGCCTCTGAACACGCATTATAAGTAATACTTTCTAGATTGAACAGGCTTGCATGAATTCTCTGTCATGTTTCAGTTTAACACCAAACCACTATTTCATTTGCAGGCAGTGGACAGGGTGTGTAAGCCAGCCTTAACTTTATATCTGCACTACAGCTAAGCATCATTCACAGGAGAGGAAAGGGAAAATAAACATTGACTAGAAGTAACATATTTGTTTTTCTGTGCATGAATGATACTGTCATATACTAATTTTTAAAGGAGAATTTCCCTTATTTTTTCCTTAGTTTTGTTATAATATCTGTGAGTCTACTGTTAGCTGTGCTTGATTTTAATAGATAATAGAAAATTGTTATAGTTGTTCAGTATGCAGATTTTTTCCAGGATTTTTACCTATGAAACTTTTCAGTCCAACTTGTTTTTCTTCATTTACTAAAATTAAGTAAAGATGACTTTATTATGCAGAGCTGAACGATGTTTCATCTGTTTTCTACAACCGTTTCTCAAGAGGCTACTTTAAACCACCTTCTATACACAAAAAAGATGAACACAACTGGTAACACACAGCTCTTTGAATGTTTTAATAATTTCAGTCTTAAAAATTCTGCTTTATGGCATGCTGAATGTATCTTTTGTGGTTCTGAATGGTATTGCTTCCTACAGACAACATGACCTGTTTTCATCAGGCCCCAAATGCGTAAAGTTTATTCTGTATCACAAGGAAATAAAATATTTTCCTGGCAATTATATTTAATATCCTGTTAAAAGACAATTCTTTCAGCTACTTAAAATGTAGTTACCGATGCATAGCATGACAGATTTCTCCCAGATATGCAAATCCCTTCACTGTAGCTGAGGATTTGATTTGCATAACCAAGGCATTGTTATTTCTCAGTAACCATACTCTAAATATGCAAATTTTGTACTTTGATTATTATAATCCTTCTGCCTTGATTGGCTTCTTTACTCAGAATTTCCAAGCTGTTTGCCAGCAATAAACATAGCACCTTCTTTTCCTGTTCTCATCAGCTGAAGCAAAAACTTGAAAGCTAAAAATAAAGGGGTAAGGTTTGGTAATACTGAGAGCTCTGCAAACATAAATACTATCAAGCTGCCTAAATGGAAAGTGCACTGAAAGAAAAGCTCTGTGTAAGGGACTGTGCGTGTGTGTGTGCCTGCGTGTGCATGTAGATGAAGGAGTAAATCTTTCCACTAAGTTCTTTTCTTCTTCCGATCTTGTTGCACTACATCTCACTCCTTGGATAAGGACATAGATAATTCTTTCCCAAATTTGTTTATGGACTGGATTTTATCCTGTAGCTTTTCATTAGTCAATAGGATAACTTTGCCATCAGAAAGCATTTCAGATTAAGATTTTATTTGTTCTCACTGAAGTAATATCATCTCTGCTAGCTCAGTCTTATTTTAAAGCCGAGTGTTAATAAATTCATATATTCATTCAATCTAGTAATAAGAAGTTTCATCCATTGTGGAAGACAGGAAATTAGACGTGGCAAAATACATACAAATGTCTAGGAAAAGAATATTTGATATTAAATGGATAATAATAAAATTGTGTCAGTGATGAGCTGAAGGCAAGATTGTTTCTGTATAATATGACAGTACTTTTAACAAGTTCCAATAGAGAACAAGAAACTTAAACATTAATGAAAGGAATACATGATATTTTAATCGTATGCTGTGTATATTATCACTAGTTAAATATAACTCAGACTGGCATTTTTGGTGAGGAAAATATGCAACATTCTCCTCATAAACATGATTAAGGAGAACTGACCTACAAATCACATCTTCTAAGTTAGTGTGTCTCCAGATCATACTAAACATAAATAGCCTTAAATTGCAGTCCATACAATCTAATTAAGCACATTATGCTTCATTATATCAGTCTTAGTTGGCAAAAATAAGCTACGTTGTTATGGAGACAGACCGTGCAATTTGTTTTTGAAGCAAGATCTCAAAGTGAGTGACTTTGAGTTAAATTCACATTTTCAATTCTTTCTCAAGTACAGATTTATTTAAAAGAGCTTTGAAACTCTTTTGTGTCTAGAAGAAAAGGTGGATGGAATCATCCAAACCTAATTAATGTTCTTACTATGAAACTTAATCTGAATCATTTTATGCTCTCTTTTTGGTTTTTTTGTTTTGTTTTTTTTTTTTTAAACTTTGGTGAAAAGAATTTATGAACAACTCTGATGAATTAACTATGTTCACATGCAGTGCTTATTTCAAACCAGTTCTAGTGAATAACTAATCAAAATGTAGCTCAGGCTTCATGGGTTTTTTTTTGTTTTTTTTGTTTTGTTGGGGGTTTTTTTGTTTGTTTGGTTGGTTTTTTTTCAATATATAGCACGACCTGTTTCTTATCACTTGCGTGGTATGGTCAAAGGGAACCAGATTTTGATCATGTACTTTGGATAAAGAATTGAAGAATAAATGTACACATGCATTCATCTGATTTCAGAATTGCTTCACTGGAACACTGCCAGTATAAACTAATGGAAATAAGAGTAGAATACAGTCAATTTAACTGGGTAGATAAGATTACTTATTTGTAATAAAATAGATAGTTTGAAATGTTGCTGCTTCTGTCTGAAGAAGTACACTGAAATTGAATGTCGTAAAATACTATAGTTCCTTAAAATACTTGGAGCATCTAAGTAGGGAAATTAAAATGCCCTGTTACACAGTTTATATCTATATTAATCATAGCCTTTCCTTTAACCCGTAAGATTGTGGATTTCAAATGTCAAATAGCAGCAGAATCCTTTCAGAATTTTCCATATTAAAATGTTCCTACAAAGCACAAAGTATCTTTGATTTTAGGAGAGTATTTTTTTTCATTTTAGTTGAAAATATTATTTATGATAGAAATCAAAACGTATACCTAACAGAATTTTTCTACAATTCTGTCCATGTGGATATTTGTTCTTTTGCTGTTGTTCACTGGACAAATGGTTTGTACTAACATTTTCCTTTGAGTAACGCTTACATTTCAGAGAATATAGAGTAGCTGGAGAATTTTGCTGGTTTTTATCTTGGCCTTTGGAAGGGGGAGAATTACAACCACTGTAATGCATCAAGATTTTTGTTGTTGTTGTTGTTGTAGTAAGTATAAATAATAATGTAGTTATTTTAAAATACAAGTTTTTACACAGTACAAGTAATGAAGATGAAATTTATTACTATTTTATATCAAACCTATAATTGTAAGGAATTACTCAGAACTGAAAGAAATAAAATATTTATAGTAAAATTATCATTTTATCCAGATTGCTTTCTAAATATTTGACTTGATCTTCAGACTAGTTTGTGTGAAAATATGTTGCTTGCTTTTCCAGTTACTATAAACTGTAATTTTCCACAAGAATACTTGAATGTCAGGTTTGAGGAGGTCATCTAGGGAAATGATATTGAGGACAGTCTGTTTATTATAAGTTCAGTCTGAATATGGGTTTATCTACAGGGGAAATGCTAGATTGAAGAGGACACAGACTGTTAATCGGCTGTGCTTAATCCCTGGCCTTTATCATTTGAATCTTTGGATGCTGAAGGAGATTGCTAACTCCTATCATAACTGGGGAAAAAATATAACGAAAACAAACAGAAAAGAACCTTAATTTGGATTTTTTTTTAATTATAAACTTCAAAACTGTATTAACAGCAAGACAAGAGAAGAAAAAAATGAACAAATATTTTGTTTGTTTGTTTAAAACTTACTCTATTCAGATCAAAATAGAAAATAAAACTAAAAGATTACTTTTTGTTGCCTTTGCATGATCAATAGTAAGCATATATACTTTACTTATTTTGGTATATGGATTGAAGATACATTTTACACAAGTGGGTAGCTACTCAACCACTATATATCTCTTAGGGATTAACTAATGAAGTATTTAGCATCTTCAGAGGTTTGCTCAGTAAAAATGCTCTGTAAACTCTTGTCTCATTTACGTTACAATAGACACAGCTGAAGTGACAACAAAAGGTGGTAGGCCATGATAATTATTAAGGCTGAATGGGTAGGTAATGATTTTTTCATTAGATTAGAGAAACTGGGAATATTGTCCAGGATTAGTGATACATTTAACTTTGGGCTACCAGGAAAAAAAATGTCTTGGGTGAGAGCAAAGAGATCAACAATGTTCTTTCTCTGAGCAGTGATGTGAAGGAAAGGTGCCTGCATCTTTAGACTTTGTATCTATTTGGCTGAAAAATAAAAAAATGAAAAACTTGAGTAAAGCAAATAAAGAAGATGTGCATTAGGTGATTTCTATAGTTTGCATAATGTGCCACTTTTTCGTGTTAATCCAATGTCTGCTTAGTATATAACTGTTTGCAGCTTTCTCCTTGTCATTGCTGTTGAATTGTAGTGTTTGTTTAACTTGGAAAAAGTCTTTTTTTTTTTTTTTCAAAATTATACTGATAAAACTTAATTAATAAAAACTGATTTTGTGCCTTTTTTTTTTTGAGGGGGAAAGGAGAACAAGATAGTAGAAAGATGAGTCTAATCTTTACAATTATTTGATGGCTTAGAATAAAAAACCCTAATCTGTTCAATGGCTTCTTTATTAATATGAGGAATAAGGGTCCATTCATAAAAATAGTAACACAGTATACAAGATAGGTTCAATATGGTGCAACGATATTTTTGTTGATTTATTAGTATGTAGTAGTAGTAATAGTAACTTTTATTTTGCAAATAAATCTGAATTTCTGTAGAGTAGATTCTCCTAAACTGTATGAAGTTGCAAGTTTCAGTAGATGCATATCTGACATTTATCAGATAATCTAAAAATTTCAGTTGTTCTATTATTTCTTCACTATTGCAAATTTACGTAGCTACTTAAGAAATTAAATTCAGGATTTATGTATATAGCTTTCAGAAATTAAGAATCCAATATCTCTTATTTGCATGTTCATAGTTTTGATTCTTCCTCAAAATCTTTTTAATGTGGTTTTTTTATGTAAATTATAATTTGTGTAATTGGTATAGGAACATAGAGTTTTACTTCTGTTTTCTGAAGTATTTTTTGAAAGCAAATTAATTAAACAGTTATATTTTAAAAATACTTTAACTCTGTTTAAAAACATATTTAGGAGCGGTTTCTTTTAATAGATTATAATTCTTGAACAGTTTCATATTCCAAATACTGTTTTTCTGGAATAAAAAAAAATATAACAAGAGTTATAGTTTCAAGATTGTCACAGTTTTTGTCAATGACGATAGTTTATTTTTAACCTCCACCGTTTCAGTCAATTCTTTGCCTTCTTTGGAAAAATAAAAATATTAAAATGATTTTTAAAATGGCATTATTAAAATTATCTTGTTATTTAAATGCATTTCATTTGATACTGTACAAAAATTATACACAAGGAGACATACCCTTTTGTAAAATGCTTGTATTGCTTTCTGAAGTGAGAGAGATTAATAATAGATAATAATTACTATATAAAATTATGACGTTGGAATTACTGCATGTCATCCCAGTTGAACATAAACTTTTTAGTGACGGAGACAAAATTGCTTTCCATTGTGAAAGATAAACTCCCCATTGTGTCAGAGCACCTCAAGCCAATTCTTTCACGGTTAGGGTCCAATATATCCCCTCCTCCTAATACAGAAATATTGCAGCATCTGTGAGAAAGAACACGGCATATGTCTGACTACCCTCTGCCTACCAGGATAAAGCTGTGGGTAATCCTGGCCTTTATTTTGCATTCTTGCTTTTAACAGTCACAAATACCTTCTGACACCAAAGAACAGGATTCTAATCTAGATGAAATAAAGTTCTTAAAGCCTTAGAGCTAAATTCAGATTTAGTTGCTGATTTCAAAATGCTGTGATTCCCTACAGGAGTTGCCCATTCCACAGGCACTTTACAGGATTGAACCCAAATGGCCTTTTCCGGAACTGATAACGCAGAGGAGCCTGGCGAGAAGACTCAGCATTCAATATGACGTTATCTAATCCGAACAGGATTTTTGGCAGTTTCCCACAGTCTCATTGTTGCCTCATATTGAAAAACCTGCTAGAATGGAGGGAATGTTCTTTAAAACACTATGAATTAATGTTTCTTCCACAAAGACAAATTAATGTTATCATCCTTTTAGTCAAAGAACAGTTCCTTTGGAGATGTAGAGGCTGTGCCATTTGTCTCAGTGACGCAAAAGAAACAGTTTTAAATAATCTGGGTCATGAGACAGATCAGACAGGCAATTTTACTTCATTCTGCCCACTGACTCACTTGTCTCTTCAGAGTGTTTTTTTTTTTATTTCTTCTGTGTGTTTTGTTTTTTAGGTTGGTTTTTTTTTTTTAATGTAGTTTTTCTCTACACTCCTGCAAAAAATGTCTCTGTACACTGCTGCTTTTCACTACGCGTCTTCTGGCTTTCTGACAATACACAAATCAACATGACACATACTAACACTGAGGCAGTGCCTCTGTCCTAGGGCGTTGCAGTGGGTCCTCGGCAGACTTCTGAGTACTGAATAGCATGGAATATGCTTGGATCTTGGCTATACCATTTGTATTAGCTTTGCTTTCCTCTTAAGTCTTTGTGATCTCATTGATCTTCCTTCAGGTATTTTTTGCATAGGTGAAAAAGCTTTGAAAGTTGCTTGTGTCTTTTCATTCAAATTTGGTCCCGTTTCCCTTACTTGGCACATTAATTGCAGCTTCAGACAAGACTGATGCTTGCTGAGTAGCTCAACTAACACACAAAGCTCATGAATCAGTCCGCACCTGTGGAAATACTTAAAGGAATTGTCCTCACATCAATGCGATAGTCATAGGTTGTGTGTGAACTAGGCAAATTTGCATTTCTTTTCCAGAAATGTTTAGGTATTTACAAAATAAATTAACAAAAATTTGAAATAAAGCAAGGGCTCATCATTGGCTCCTCAGAATTCATGACTAAATTGTTGACAGCTGAAATTAAGAAAAAAATTTATCCAGAATATAACAATTTTTTGCACAGTACTTTGGTTTGTCATCCTTTTAAAAGTGAAAGTGTATCTCCAGCATTCAAGTCTTTATGCCAATACTTCTTGTTTATAATTCCAGATAAAATTCTCAGAATGGCATATAATCAATTACATTTGCTCACATTTTGTGATAGTATTAGTTGAATGTATTAGTCGTTATCCAAATAGAAAAAAAAAAAAGGAAAAAAGGAAAAAAAGAATGTTAAAGATAGATAGCATATTTCATTTTTGTTTCTGATATTATCATCATCTGAGGGAATATGGGTTTAGGGCTTTTGTAATCTGGATGTTGCTCCTGGTACCCAAAGAGGCAAACAATAAGAAATAATTATTATAAAACCGTGAAAATGAACTAATGCTTACAGCTATCTGGTGCTGATGTGTTAAAAATCCACTACAGAAATTTTATAATAAAAGGAAAATTTGTCTTTTACAGTTCTTGCTGTAGGCAAATTTATAACAAAGAATAAATTTACTTGCAATGCTAAGCCAAATTCCAACACTATATATAGAGAATTTGAGTCACAAATAGAATTTCTGGTGCCTTCTTCTAAAATGCTTATTATTACTGGGTTGGTGTTAAATGGATTTTTAATTGACAGAGTGTGACATATTTAATCTAATGGAGAGAAATTACTTTGTGCTGACTCAAATAACTATCTGATTAATCACTGGTAATGTTTACAAGCCAACATAGCTGGAAATCATTGATATATTGTCTGATTTAGTAAATATGCAGTAGGGCAAATGAAAACCAAATCCAAATATATACATTTCATCCTCTTAAAAATAAATTAGAATCAAATTATCTTTTTACGTGGTATTTTTAGTGTGGCTAGAAAATTTCAAATAATAATTCTGCATTTGTAAGACTGCCCCAATAGTTATGCTTGCGCTTGCTCTTCATGCTTTATTCAGCCAGCAGAGGGAGCACAAGTTACCAGGAAACTCGTTTTTTCCCTCGACATCTTTGAGAGCACCGCAAATGATGCTGGTGAATACATTAGTAAAACATGCAAACAGGTGCTGGTTTATGACCTCCTAACAGATAGGAAGGGATCCTATCCACCTTTTCCAAGCTGAAAATTAATGGCATTGTGAGTGTTGGTTCTGTTTTTGTGGACTGAGGAATTTATATATGGAATAAAACCCATCCAAGCAAAACATGCACTCACACTGACAAAGTTAAACAAAACTAATTTATGATTATAAAATAATAAAGATTTAGTTGAGATGCATACTAAGAATGCACCAGTTTGTAGCTAAAGAGCAAATAATACTTGCTTTGAAATTCTTACAAGCCATTTGAAGACAGAATTGATTCCAAAGAATTTTATCCATTTGGTTGTGGTGAGTTAGTAGAAACATTCCTACATAAAAAAAAAAGAATAATTTTGTCCTTCTAATTTATAATTTCAACCTAAACAGAGGCAGATTTTTTTTCAATGATGCCATTGATTCTCCATTTTCTGTATTATAGTTATACAGCTGAATCACGCAAAATGCCAAATGCATTTTGCATCCTCTTATTTCACTGAGATGAAAATGGTAAGCATGCTGAAGTTTCATCCTCACTGACAGTACAGAATGTTTAAAGTTTTTTGCTGTTTTGTGACTTTCCTATTCTTTTTGTAGCATTAGTTAGAACCACAAGCACCTACTAATTTACCTTTCAATTTCTCCATTTCTTGTGCAGATTGATTACAGATTTTTTGCTTAATACAGAGATGTGAAGCAAAATTGCCTGGATTTGTGTTCCTTTTTTTTTTTTTTTTTTTTAATCTACCAAAAGAATTATATTGCTTAGGTACATTGGGACTGAGATGGTCTGAGGGCATTTTTATCAGAGAGGAATGTGAGATAGACTATGTTGCCTTTGTTCCTTGGTTGTCTATTTAGAAAATAAGGATCATATTGATGTTTTTTTCTGATTAGGGTCAGAAACAACTGCAAAAAGGAAATGCCTCTGGGTGATAAAAGGCTCAAGTTACTTCCTATATACTTACAACCTAGGAGACTTAGGTGACTTCTTTTATTTGTGTGCATAGTTTTTTCTATGCTCTGTTTCATTCCCCTCTGTAACCCATTTACTGGCAGCACTTTGCATATCATTGCATTGTATTGTAATCTCTAAGAAAAACTCCGGAAGATCCAAAGGGTAATGGATTTGGGACCCGTTGTACCATGATGATTTTAAAGAATTCAGTGAAGAGATTTAAAACTAGGCCATCTAAAAGATGATCTGATTCATTTACTGAAAGAAGAGTCAAGCCTTGCTATCAAAGCTTACATTTAATTATTTAGTCTCAATCTTCACAAAGTAGAGTTAGAAACGAGATGGCAGGTAGAATTTTTCCAAGAGATAAAAGACATACAGGAAATAATATTTATGCCAGAAGAGGATCCTAAGACAGTCAAATACTAAAAGATGGGAAAAACTTTGTGGTTGGATGAGGCATATAAACTACCAGTGTAATGTGTTTAAGGGAGATCAGAAGGGATCAGATAATTTACTGATGAAGGAAAAGAAGCTGTTACTAATATGTGGTGTATAGGTAATAGGTTTCTTTCATAAAGCTTACCAAAAGCACGAAATCAGAAATGGATTTTAGAAGAAAGTACGCTGTTTGCAGATGCAGCATAATGGCTTGGAATGTTTCTGTGAGTCCTTTAATTTTCTTCATTATCTCTCAACTAATAAAGAAATTGCTGCTGAATACAATATAAAGTGTTTGCTCTAGCAGATCTGCCAGCTGGCTGTGACCTAGTTGGCATAACCCTTGTTAATCATTCTGAAATTACTACTGTGCATGACCTATAAACACCCTTCCGAGACTGGACCTAATAGGATATGTACTTGTATGCTGCGTCCAGCACTTTGGGACAGCCAGATACATTCTTTATGCATGGAACTTGGTTAATGCCCGTTTCAGTCAGCTAAAACTGTGTATACCAAAGACCCTAACCATGCTGACTATTTTCACTTTCTTATGGCTGTTAAATAGCCCTTACCAGGAGCAACTAACTACTTTTGTTTTCAAAGCGTAATTCTTTGAAGACATTGTATTCTTTTTGCATGCAGCACACTTACTTTGTGTAGAATTAGAAAATGCTGTTTTTTACATAACCCAAGAGGTGGTTATTACTAGAAAATACACACACCCTTCCCTGGTTCCCATTTCCTTAGTACAGCATTTTGGCTGTGTACTCCCTAGCTTGCTTTCTCTGATCAGTTAGCTGTAACCTTATTGGTAAGCTTGATGTGATTTCGATGTCTAAATGGTTCCATGGTGGATGTGTTCCCTCTCTGCTGGCAGGCACATTGCTCTATCTTCCCACAACTGAGTGACAGAAGAATGAGTGATAGTACAGACACAATTGGGCTATAGCAGTACGAAAGAGAGCTACATGAGTTGACTATGTGCACATTCTTAGTCTATTATAAATGTCCTAACTTCCAACCTAGGTGTAAAAAGCATTAATGAAGGATGCTTAAGCCAATGCATTTTATCCTACGTTTGTTGTGAGGTTAAGGTACACATACTATGCACAGCCACAGTTTATCATCTAATGTGTTGTAATGGTAATGATTCACACCCTGAGAATTTAAACAGCAGCTCTAGTAACCAAGATGACATATGAATATGTAATTGGTAATTTTATCCTCACTGTATCTGAAAGTAATGTGAACTTCAGCTGAAACAGAATAAAGTAACAAGGACAGCACCCTGGATGTTCATCAGCATAAAACAAGGGTAATTCTTCCAACTCCAACATGACGTATTGATGGGGTAAATTAAGAAAATTTTCTGTTTTCTTATCAATAATATGAATTTGGTCATTTGGAAATCACAGATAGATTGTATCTGTGATTTGCTATGTTCTTTGTGAAAATTATGAGACCAGCATTTATTAGCACATATTTTTTAGCAACACAAAGAGTGGTATACTCCTGCAACCTTGATGCTACTTGTACATTGCCTATGATAGTTTCTGAAGTTTAGGAAGAAGTTGTTTTAAGAGCCTTATATATTGTTTTCCAAAAGTATGTTGGCTTGCGTATAGCCCAGAAAGTACATACACTCTTCTGAATTTTTCGTGAGCAAGAAAAAGCACTAACCTGTTTTCCTGATAATTGCTCTGAAAATTACTTCATATTTGATTAATATTTCCTGAAAAATTACCTGTATACTCTGATAATTTACATTACCCTTCAGTACTTCCTACTGCACAATAGGGTAGCATAGATAAGCTCTCAGGTAAGAGAGCTAAAGACAAACTCCTCATTTTTGCTGAAAAGTTATGCTTCATAGGTTAAGTTGCTGGCCCCAGAAATTAGTAAAAAAAATAAAGTGTTCCTTTATTCTCTGAAGAGGACTGTCAGTGCTGTAGCTTGGAGGGAATTAGTTTAAGGAAGCTGGTAGATCTCTCAGTTCTCTCCGGAAAGGAAAACTTGCGTTGAGCGCAGTCCTTAAGATTTTAGGGGGAATTGTATGCTGTGTTAGATAAATTTTAAGAACTATATTTTCTTTCTTAAGTTCAGCAGATGGTAGGTTGGATCTTGCCCAGTCAGCTGTCAGAACACCTATTAAAATAATATCTGCTAGCAGCAAAGTCACTCAGTGTGCCCAAGTTAAATACTTGGGCTTAATGATGGAGAAAGCTGAGCACCTTTAGGGAGCAATCCCAAGCTCTAGCAAAGAGGGGTACTGCTAACAGTTAGCAAATGGCCATGACAACACATTTCTCTAGTTTGGACTTTACTGAGCAGAACTGACTTGCTAGACAGGGTTGCTGAAGGAGAAAGCAGCAGTGACTGCCAAAAATGTAATTTTTACAGTCATCAGGAAGGCCTGGCACAAATTCCTACCTGACCAAAGACTACACAGAAAGCATCATTTGTCCTCTGTGGTGAGACTGGGCCATGGCAAAGTAGATCTAAGCTGCAAAGAAAACCTACATTTTTCCAGAAATGACAGTACAGATAACAAAGGATAAATGGTTAAAACGAGTATTATGGGATACAGACATTTCATTATGACCTTTCCTGCTTTTTTTTTTTTTTTTCCCTAAATAGCACAGCAATTTCACTTTTTCTTAGCTATGGTCCCTTTAGTATAACTATCTTCTGCTTCTCTGCAAATAAGGTGCTTTTCTACATCAGCCCTTAGCTTTTTATTTTCTCCTTTTGGACTTTTATTCACAGGTCTGAATAGGCATATTTGGTAGTTCCTTTTTCATCTTTTCATGTAGGCCAAAAGCGGTCCTTTGTTTAGTCATGAGTGTATTTGTGTTTTCTAGAAAAATCCTAATCTATGCTATGTTTATTTTGAGATACCTTCTCAGGGTTTTACCTGCACAGAGACTAGTTTTGCAGCCAGTAGTATGATAGCCCAACATTGACTTGTAAAGAATTTGCATCAGAGTTTAAAAGTTTAATTATGCTACAGTAAGTGGAAATGAGATACAGGCTTTTTTTTTTTTTTTTTTGTTTAAGTTAAATGATTTTGTTTCAAGAGCAGTTAAAATAGGCTTTTGCATAAACAAACTCTTAGTATGTAATGTATCCTGAGTGTGTATATATGCTATGTGTGGTTTTTTTAATATATATATACACATATATATACATACATATAAATAATATCTGTTACTTTTCACAAATTTCTACTTATCTAATCCATTCTTTAGTAATCTGGGATAAAATATTTTAGTTGAAGGTGCAACCTGATCCCTTTTAAGTGTTGCTGATAGATTTCCATCTCAGAGAAGATAATAATTAATTTGATTCATGAAATCTGGGTAGTTCAAGGGAATCTATTTCCGTTTGCATTTGAATGTATTACTTTTGCAGTTATTAATGAGCATTTTTTTTCCCAGGTAATTAGAAACTTCTCATGTTCTGCAGTCTTAAACATCTTGCATGTTTTCTCTCTTGGATTTTCTGTTCTCATTCCTCTCCAATTGTAATATTACTCTTAGCTGTTATTTTTTTTTTTGTTTTCCTTCATTGACACATCATATGAACTTCATTACAGAAATGTCAGTAGTTCCTGGAAATTTTAAAAAGCTTTTTGTTACATTATTACTGTCTTGTGGACTTCTTTTTCCTCAATTCATTAGTTTATTTTCCACTGTTTCTGGTTGGAGCATTTGGAAATGACAGTGCTGTACTTTGTTGCCTACAATGGCTGCCTGCCTATCTGTTACACATCAGTGGTCACATATTCATCCTTTTCTTTACTGTTTCTAACTACCCAGATGGATGTTCCTCTTTAAAGAAAAAAAAAAAAAAAGACTTATCAAGGTATTTGGATTATCACTTTTAATTGCCAACTTACCTATTGCACAATTGCAGCACTGCATTCACTGGAGGTTTTGGTATCAGCCTGTATGCTTAGGGTGTCACTGGACTGCTAAACAAACAAAAACTATGCCTTTACAAAACTGATAACTTCCTTAGTTAACATTAATTAATTCAGTAATTCTTTGTTCATTTTTTACCTCCATTTCTTCAAGCTTGGGCATGTAAGTAACTGGAAATAAGTATCTGGAAATAAAATTCAAGTGTAATTTTACTGTTTCAAATATCTTCACTACAAGAAAGAAATTCCACTATTTGATCTGACTCAGTACATTCATACTTATGTTCTTTTACTGTACCCATGCTGTAGTTAAATAGAATATTCCTGTCTTTAGAGCTGTCAGCATAGCATATTCATTAGCAATAAAAAGGTTTAAACCTTTTAAATTAGCAGACTAACAGCCTCAAAGCCGGCAGAGCAGCATCCAAGTTGTATGACAATTTAGATGGCTTTTCAGAAGGCTTTTCTATAATTTAATTTATTCTGTCATTTTTTAATGAACTCTTCAATTTGATGTATTTGGATATAAATAAAATTTCCCTTTTTACTCCTCCCCCTCAATTATTTTCTGCTTAAACAGCCACAGAGCATATAAAGCTGGTACTGATCTTTTTTGTTGACAACAGTAGATCTAAATTTAGCTTCACAATAAGCAGAATAAACTCCAAGTAGGAAGTCCTTGTTTTAAGCATACACATTGCTAATAATTAGTGTATTCCAATAATTAGTATATTAGTAGTCATGCGACTTGTCAGATTTATGTTCCAATTCAATATATTTGGAAGCTATTGCATTTTTTTAACATTGTTATTTTTTTTTTCTTTTTCTAGTCATCATTATTTTAGTATTTTATTATTATGAAATACAGTAACAACTGCTTCAGCTGGTATTTTCAATCTCACATTTTTAAAAATTATGTAAGACTGAAGAATGCTAAAAAGGGCTACTTAACAGCCAGAGACAATGCCTCACAGCAAAAGATTTAAAGGAATCAATCAGTTTAGCTTACCAAAAGAAAATTGTAAGTGACTTGATTATAGTGTTTAAGTATCTTCATGGGGAGAAAATAGCAAGTACTAAAAGAGACTCTTTAATGTAACAGAAAGGGCATAACAAGAACCAAGGGCTGAGATTTTGGAGTGAGCTTAATTCAAATACTTCAACCATCCAAATTTTGTTTATTATTTTATTTTGTTTTATTTTATTTTATATTTTTATCAGTAAGGGCAATTCAAACTTGTAACAAAATTCTAAG
This sequence comes from Chlamydotis macqueenii, assembly GCF_036417535.1. Classification (NCBI taxonomy): domain Eukaryota; kingdom Metazoa; phylum Chordata; class Aves; order Otidiformes; family Otididae; genus Chlamydotis; species Chlamydotis macqueenii. The sequence goes on from NC_141556.1 coordinate 139,634,500, forward strand.
GAGTGAAAGGTTATTCATGTCAGGAATCTATCTGTCTGTGGTGTGCATTGGTATTATAAAAGTCATTGGACTCACAGGGTTTCATAATATAAAAGAGTACTGGAGACTTTATAAATATGTTGAGTTTGATTTTTTTAAAAACTTTTAAAAGCACATTTTCCATATCTTTAAAAGTACATTTTCAATATCTTTGTTTTCAGTGATTTGGAAAATGCTAGATGACTGGCATCACCTTCCCATTACCAGTCTGACTGGACAATTTATTCCTACCAGAAAGTTTTCAGTTGGACTGTGGGAGGTGTGTGTGGGCCTGCACAGGCGGCATTCGGCAGGCTCAAAGGGAAATGTCAGAGGAGAAATCCATGTGTGACCATACATTATTTTTGATGTTGCTATGTTCACTCAGCTTCATTTCTTGGAAACACATACAATATATTTCCTTTACTGACAGGGTCAAAGCAGCACATGTGGAATTGAAATTAATAGTGTCACAGCAGAAGAAAAAACAATGTTATACGGAGTGAAGTTTTATTCTATGCAAGACCATATTGTTTCAAAGCATATCAAATACATTTGATGTCTAATGAATCCTAGAAATGGTGACTTTGTTGTCTTCTTATTGGTGCATATGCAGATTCTAGAAGTATTTTGCCATTGGTGCAGGCTTGCCTAATCAGACCTGGTTTTTAGGAGTTAAATTGTGGTTGTCTAAAATGGGAGAAATAATTTTTGACTTGTATTTTGTTTACAGCTTTACCACCAAGGGACAAAGTCCCTTTGTCGCATTGCATACATTTATCATATGAACTATGTTGCAGTCTTTAGGCTAATGTGAGGTTTAAAAGCAAATATTCTCAGACTTTCAGTACTTTTGTTGTGGGGTAGATTCAGGTAAAAGGAGAACATAAGAGAAGTGGATTCTCTTTCATTCACTGTCAACATTGAAGACATTTATCTAGAGTACAGCAGGCAATTCATCTGTTTCCTCTGTAAAGGGAACATGAACCCACATGTTCCTATCAAGAGGAAAGTGCTTCAACAACCATACAATGAAGTATTCCACAATGTCTTTTCTTAGCCATTTCCATTTCAAGGGCATCATATTGTTGAATGTTTGTTGATCTAGACAGCATGATAGAAAGGGTTGTTCAGGTGCTGCTGATGGAGGAAGACGTTTTCTAATTCTTTCTTCTGTAATACTACCTATTGTTAGCTCTAGGTGTGGGAAATGAAACTACCTCAACAAGAAAGTTTGAAGTTTTGAAGAAATAGAATAAATACTCGAATATAAAGCATATTGGTTACAAAAGCAGCTAAAATCAATTTCTCTTTATTTTAAACCTGCTTTGATACTGTCAAATTCTTCCTCAAGTCCTCTATTTTTTTTTTATATCTTGTCACTTTTAAGATTGAATCTCTTTCTTGACACCTTTGTTGGAATGCAAGTAAACTGCACTCAGTTCTCACTGGATTTCTCATTAAATCTTGTTTCCTTTTTTTTTTTTAAAAAAAAAAAAAGCATCTAAATAAGACTTTCTTTCTTCCTTGGAAATTTTCATTGTGCAAGTTTTTTGCTTTCCTCCAACCTAATACAAATATTTAATGCATCTTCACCCTTCCCTTGTGTGGATAGTATTGTTTCTTTGCTGCTGTTTTTACATGAGCCACCAATGCTAAACTGTATGAGCAAACAGTATTTTGTATAATAAGAAAAACATAAAAGCAAAAGAAAATCACAAAAGATGTTTTCATAATATAATTTAAAACTAGCTTTCAATTTCATCCTGTGGGATCACCATATCTTATTTTGTATTTATTAACAGATTAAATTCATAAGAACAGAGAATTCTGTCTTTTCCCTGCCCCTTCCCTGCCCTGTCTGGTATTTAGTGTTATGAGAGCTCTTACATAGTAATAACAAATTATAATCATTTGGATATAAAAAACCTAATACTTGTTTCTTAGACATTTGTACCTTTGGTCTCCTGTTTGATCCCTCTGACTCCCTGCTTTTCATAATATTCCTAGATCTTTCCATGTCCAGTGTGGCAATTCAAGGCAGCAAGAGATGGCATTATTTTGGGTAGTCCTGACTTACCCACCAACTGGTTAATATTGTTATACTGGCTGGGCTCCCAGTTGTTGCAGTAGAGAAGATAGAGTTCCTGAGTCAATCCTTGCTTTCATCAGAGGCAATATTAGTTTGGATCTCTGCTATTCAGACTGCAGATTTTTTTTTTTTTGTGAAACTTTTAGCAACGTAAGGCATTGAAGCTGAAATTAATTAACAGTGTAATTATTTGTAGAAAAGGAAAGACGTAATTCCAGGAGGCTCATAGGCCTATGAAACCAAGTGACAAATGTAATTGTGAAATAAATCTTACAATCTTTCTCAGAAAAGTTCTCGACCAGCTATGTATATGACAGTCATAAAAATGAAGACCTTCCCAAGACCTCTGTCATGGGATGTTTCAAACTAATTTATGTAATTAATGAGCTTGATAAAAGAGTTGCTATTTGTAAAGATTAACATATGTACTATTGTATTAAAAAATACCAGGAAATTGTCAATATGTATAGAATATAGGGCAGTATTGGTTAACACTGAAAAGTAACAGAGAGCATCAAAACTCTCACGGACCAGATTTATTGTTTGACTGTGAAGTAAGAACAGTAGTATCATATAAATAAAAACATTAAATATAGAACAGAGATAAAAGAACTCTTACTTTCTTTTCTAGAACCTTAATTTAAGCGGCAGAGTGAAATATTTTGCATAGAAAAGAGATTTAATGGTGTATTTAAAATAAGAAAATAGTTCATGACTTTCTATATGAGAAACGTACTGTGATGTAAGGATAAATCCTTGTTAAATTTTAGACTAAAAGTTTGTTTACCATTACCTATTTTGCTACAAAGGTATGACATAACTAGTGTTTTTTATTATTATGTTGTTGTTCTTGACCAAACTGAACACAGAAATAATTTTAATGATTTAACTGTATGTCAGATGCTTTGGAAAATTCATTTTAGCTACATTGAATTTTCAGAGATAGTTCTTTTTGTAGTAAGTACTCAGTATTGTAAAAAAAACCCAAAACTCAAAACATTGTGGGGATACCAGCTGTCAGGATGGTAACTTTGTACAAATATTCAACTAAAATGTTGCAGATATTTCTGAAGAAATAAATGCTAATCAAAGTTGAATGAAGCAGGACACTGTATTTATAAGGGGGTGTGATGCGGAAGGAGGTGACGCAGGCAAGCAGCTGCCACAGCCTGAAGGTGGCCGCCAGTGCCACGTAGGTCCCAGCAAAGAGCCCCCAGAACCAGGGGTCCCTGATGGTCCTCCGCACCTCTGAGGTGCAGCAGCTTCACCATCATGTAGATGCCCATGAGGATCATAGGCATGAAGGTGTATCCTTCATGCCTATGTGGCACCCTTCCCCGTTGTTTAATTTTATCTCTCTAACTGGATGTAGAATTTGGCTTTTTGTTGTTACCCAAGAATGTATATCAGAAAGTCTGAGATTTCCTTAGACTTCTCACTATCAGGAACTAAGAACATGTGAGACCCCACATGAGGCCTGCGCATGAAGTTCTAAGTACAGTCAACAGTAGTGGAAAGCATCATGACGGTGGAGGTGGTCATTGCAAGTGTAAATGTGTAGCATAGGGCAGGAGCGAATGGATGTGCACTCCAGGCAGGAGCCTTTCCCCCTTTCCCCACAGCCCACCTTGCAGCTTTGTTTCCTAGGTAAAGCTTGCTGCCAGTGGCATGTGAGGTCGTAATTACAGCAAGGGATTGTGAGGCCAGGGTAGTTGTCACTGAGAATTATCAAAAGGGCATGGCATTTGGGACTTCACTGGTCTGAAGCTGTCTGAAAATAATAAAGATAAATAAACAGTATGTTTACTCAGAGGAACAGGAATAGGACAGCACAGATGAGGTGAATTAAAATCCAATAGTTTAAATTTTCACGGTGCATTTTCAGTCATGTTGAACTGTTTTGGCTGAGTTTGCACAACTATATATATTGGGTTTTGTTTAATTATTTTTTTTACCTTTGGAGATAATTCAAGTAAAAGGCTACCTAAAGTAGAGTTTATAAATTTTTATCTGGAAATCTAAATTGTAGTGAAAGTTTAGGCTTCTGAATTATATTTATCTATGACTAAACTTTTGTAATAATGCAGCTTGTTTTTACAAAGGAGAGAAATTAATCTGCTTTAAGTTGGATTTTTCTTGTTCACAATAATTAGAAAAAATAGTATCTAATTTAATGAAATAAACCAAATGATAGCTTAATGCCTTGTAAATAGTAGTAATTTACTTTGACAGTATTGGAGAGTTGTTGGGAACAGATTACTCTATGTGCAGGTATTAATTTAAACTAATACTATATTGACCTCAGTTGTACCTGACAAAGAAAGCCACTATTGTACCACTGTATTGTTTGATCAAATTGTAACAAAAATTGTACATTTCTAATGCTGTAATGCAAAGGACTTTTTCTCCTGCATTTTTTTTTTCCCTGTGTAAACATTGTTATTGATAGTAGCAAATTCCTGGTAAATATTCAAAGCATATGCCATCAAAAAGAAAATGATCTATTTGTTAATTGGAGAATTTTAATTTTTTTCATTTTGTTTAAAGAGACTACTGTAATAATCACATGAAATTATATGTATATATAAAGCATCCCTTAGAAATACAAGATGTTTCAGAGAATGACTATAATACAGGTGAGATTCAGCTACTAGAGGCAAAACCTTGAGTGAATACTGTCACTGTAAAATACAATACTGTTTTAAGTATTCCTATGCTTACCCTAAGGTTGTCCCAAATAAACCTATATATGTACAGTGTGCAGTGCTGTGTGGGGAACATACTGAGTTGTTCCACCTAAACTAAGGGTTCTTGGCACTTACCAGAGCTAATTAGCTTGAATAGGAAGAATGTGACAGAGTTTTTTTTTTGCTTCTTGTCACCAATAAGCCTGTTTGGTACTACCTCAGGGATCTCTGTACACTGCTACTTCACACATTGCAGACAATCTCTTAGGAACTCATTAAAGCCATTTTATTTTTCCCTGTATTTGAAACTTCTGTGTTTTGCCTGGATTATGTATTTATTAATGTAACCTTCTTTATTTTACAAGTATCTTACTCTTCTGAAAGCTAATCTGCATTTTAGTATTACATGTCAACGTTTTTTTCAACTTTCTATCTAGTCAATGCTTTACTACTTGGTGATGTAAGCTGTGAGGTTGAGGTGTTTTTTTTTCCTTCAGTAATAGGCTGCACAGTAGAAACTATAAGAGAACTGTAGATACATGTTTTAGAACTAAACTACTTAGTGAGGTCTTGTAAATCCTGCCTATCACTGGTGGCATGAATTGCTTCCTCGAGAGGCTGCTTCTCTCTAGTGGCCTCTGAGGCTCAATTTTGGGTTGGCCCTAAGTTAGGTTTTGAAAGTAAAAATTTTTACAGCCTCTAAGTGTATATAGATAACAAAGGCTGAGTTCTATGGTCCTTAGTTCTCTGTTCTTTTTCTAGCATTGCACAGTAAGTATTTACTTCTGTGAGTAATTACATTGATTTCATGTTATTCCTAGTAATTTAACATGTATTATATGGAAAGAGAGTAGAAATCTCACTTCGAGTTTAGTTGGGGATTAAATCATCTTCACAAGGACAGACTAACTGATGCATGTAGGAAAAAATCTACAAAAGAGTTAAGGATGTGGAATCTGGAGCCTGGGCTTGAAGCTGTTCCTAGTTACCACATTTGTTACCTTAGATATAGACTGGAGAAACTAAACATGACTACCTTAACTGAGGATTGACACGTGTCACAGGTTCTACAAGATCTAATAATACACAGTTTACTTTTCCTCAGCAAATTTAAACCCCTCATCTGGATTTTGATCGGAAGCTGTTTAGCTGTTCAGGATGCTCTGAAAAAATAATGGAAGTGTCCTTATGTGTGCTCTATTTGTAATTTTAATTAGTCTATTTCTTTTATTTACTGATATTCTTCATTTCTTCTCATGAAATTAATATTTCTGGTTTCCAGTTAATTTGAATGAGGAGTTTATGTAGCCATGCATGGATTTCTGACTTTTATTGCTCTGTGACTCTTTCTGATGCCTTCAAACACAGTATAAAGCATGAAAATATTCCACTAACTATGGCCATTTATTCTGAAGTTTTTTCAGATGGTTACCTTTCTTGTTCCTCTAGCGTTTCAGATCGATTATTGATTTCCTGTTCAATTCCTACCCTCTGGCAATACAACTACTTTATATGATATTAGATGTAGCCAGATTATTTAATTGTGTGTGTGCCATGTATGGATTTTGATTAAGTCATCCTGGATTTTCGTAAGTAAATTTGACAGCAGCTTTTGGCCCATAGCCGTCACACTATTTCCAGACTGAATTCCCAAGGGAACAGGATTGAAGCTAGTGTCTTGCAGTATGATCTGAGGCAACAAGGTGATAAAGGAAGGTGGTCAAGAAGAACAAGCATTTCTTTCTTCGTACACCACATCAGGGAGTAATAAAGGTCCCATTTCACATAAACACACTTTTTTTTTTTTTGTTACCTAAACTGTTAATTAAGCTCCTATTGGTAGGACTTATTGTCTACTTTCCACACATTCTCTTCCAGTCATGTATGGCAACTTTGGAAAGGGACTTTAATGCTGGAACTATTAAGGGTAACTTATATGAGTGATATAGTGTAGCTTGCCATGGATTTTTGGGAACGTGTTCTACTGTTAAAACAACTTCTTCGTAATTCAATCCCTGGAAAATAATTTCTATTTATCTATAGGTATCCCATTTATTTGGATGGACTACCAGGAATAATAAGTTAGCACCACAAGATGTACAGTTTCTTCTTGTAGAAATTTAATGTTTTTATTTCTCTTTTAAATTGCAGGTGGACTTAAGACTATAGTTCTCTGTTAAAGTCCTGTCTGCCTTTGTATTATTTCCAGGTTTCAATTGCAGTAAGCAATGGAACAAGCAGTACTTGATACATACTTATAGTTTGTCATTCTAACAATTTTGTCAGAATAAATATAACAGTCTCCCTAGCAGGTCTTATGGCAAAGCTCACGTTATGCTTGGCTGTACTGAGTGTAAAGCAAGGACCAAAAACTAAGTTAACTTATTTGCCTCTCTGCTACCTGTTGACACTTTTAGGATCCACATGCACACACTCATGTGCATGTGCAATAGGATCCATTTCAGAGAAGAGAAGATGCTAAATTTAATGAGGGCTGAGGAAGCAGGATTCTAATGTACTAACTTTGCCCTTTTCTAGTTCATTTTTTCTTAAGCTGCTAAAGGCCTACTTTTTTTTTCCTGATGTTTTGTTGTTACAGCAAATGAATACCATAAAATAGTCTTCATCTCATTCCATCTACACAAAATTATAATATTTCATGTGGAAATTGACATATTGTTTTGTAATGGTAATGAATGTAATTTGTGCCTATCTGAAAGTCAATAGTTGGTTTTGCCCCTTACAAGAAGATGCATTTCTATGAGTGCAGTAAACTGTAAGACTAATGTTTAAAATAGGGATTAGGACTTCAGTATTGCAGCAATGAAAATACTGACAATGTAATGACTTAAGACAAATAATTTTCAGTGTTCTACTCAGAGTACATGAGGTGGAATAAGCATATCTACAGCATTCAAGATAGTAAAGCATGCAAAAAAAAAAATGATGGGTCAAAACTCCACAAGACTGGAACTTCTAAGACATTATTAGTTTCCACAAAGCCTTGCTGTATCTCAACTAGTTCTGTACTTTATTTAAAATGTCAAATCAGTTTGACATTGTGGTTAGTTTGTAAATATGTGAATGCAACTATAAACAAATAACTGTGAAGCTGTACATCAGTATAAAAAAGAATACACTTCTCTACTCAGAACTGATTTTTGTATGCCAGGGTGCATTTTTGTAACTTCTGCATCATAGAGTCTACTCTCAGCCTGCGTATTTCACCTGTTTTTTCCATCGCAAATCTGAAATACGGTGCCACATATGTCATAAGTCAAGACATCATTTTACTAATGATTGCTCTTTTGGGTCACAAACTGCTGAAGTTTTCATTCTGCTAGACTCTAGTTATTCCTCTTTAGTAGAAGTCTGATTATTATAACTTAGCTTGTCAACTCATGAATCCTTGCTGCTTGGGTGCAGGAAGGACATAGTACTTTTCACTAAGGTGGTAGCAGATTCCGGAATAAATTGCCCAATTAATTATAAGGAAATGGAGATACTTTAGTGTAAGCCTTACAGCAAGTTCATCCATAAACCTATTTTTTTCCTTTAAAGGCTTTACGTAATCTACAATGGAAGACTTTTCAGCTTACTTAATGCTTATGGGATTCTGATTTAACTCAGAGTTTTAACATTTTGCTGTAGAAAATAATATGTCTTTGCTGGAGTCAATGACATGAATAATTATTTATGTCTAGATTTTGTCTTTAGGCAAAGCCTTGAGTAAAAGCTGATGAATAATTAGCATTGTCCCAGAAAGAGCCCTGGAAGGTGTAGTGTCTTAGGGACAACCCTCAAGCTCAGTCCTCTTTTTCTTCCCTTCTTGCTTCAGGGTTTCAGTTATTTTAACACATCAGAGTTAAAAATTGATTGCTATTCAAACACAGCATCTAAAGATTGTATTCTCCATGTAAATCTACCCATATTAATACAGTTACTCTGCCTACACCACTATTTTTACATTACTTTTTTTTTTTTTCTTTTAGAATGGATCAACGGAGTAACCCTTTACTCTCATTCTACTTTTGTTAAACTGACACCAAATTGACCTGATTTCTGAGGAGCTATATGCCTAATATGTATATAAACTTTTATCAAACTACTAGAATCTAGACCCCATTTAGAACTATGTTTGTCTTTCTTTTGCCAACCATAGTTAGTCACTTTGACTGTGTTGTGAACAGATTCCAGGCATTTCATTAGTATTTTTTTTAAGATAGAGGTATTAGATTTGATTTATGTATAGTATATCTTGTCATTAAAGGAGAAGGACTAGGAAGAATATGAACAGAAATCAGATGAAATATTTCTTTTGCAACTTGAAGTCACATATTTTTGAGAATCAGCTATACTGAATGTCTTGAGGCATGGACAATTACTCTTTTATAAATTATAGCTCCTGCTTCCTGATGACATAGTACCACTCTGCTTTCTTTCTACATTCTTAGAGCTTGAATTAGTGTTTCTCTCTCTCCAACAAATTCTTAAGCCTTTCTTCTCTACTAATGACTTCTCACCTGCTTAAATATTTCGGAGAAGCGGATACATCCATTTCCTACTGCAGCTGTACCAGCAAACAACATCACTACTTGTCACCCTTCAAGATAACAATTGCTGCCTCTGCTAGTGGAGCTACTCGGATGATTGTCTCCTAACCCATTTCAGTCAGAATATTTCAGCTTAATCTGTTTAAAGAGTCATTCTTTGCTAACTTGAGACATTTCAGTCTGAGATGAGCTCTGGAGAAACCCCATATGCAGCTGAATTAGCTTCTAGCAAGAAGACAGCAATAAGCAGATGACAGAAGGTGCAGAAATGGTGGAATTGAGTCAGGAAATGGTAAACACTTTCATGACTATAACTGCCAGTAGAAGAGAATGTCTTTCAAATTAAAGATCAATCTTAAAAATATTCTATTTACAGTTAATTCTTCAAGAGAAAGTGTTATTATCTGTTTGTGTGTCTGCATGTGTGTAAGCTATGAGCAAAATATGGAAGGTGGAGAGCAGAACAGAAAATCAGCAAGACTCTTACATACCCTCTGTACATACCTTTTGCAAAGACAAGAAGAATGGGAGAAGCATTAACTGAACATAAACAAAACCAACAGTGAAAATGCAGTGTCTTCAGTAGGTTAGACATAATTTATGCTCAAATTTGCCAGCAGAAAAAGCAAGAGCATACTGGCATGTAACATCAGACTCTTCCTCCTAGTTTTTTTTTTGCATCCTTCCCTAATGTCCATTTCTCCATCTAAATACGAGTATTAAGGAGTATGGGATTAATAAAAAAGTTACTTGTTTTGTGAATATTCTGTTCATCTCTCCTATATTTAAACATTTAGAAAAAACAGTGCTTCCCAAGGGATAGTATGAATAAACAAAGTGAGGAATAACAAACTTACTCTGGTCTATGACAGGGAAAAGCTGCAGCCGTGCATTCAAATATCTATAACATTTTCAAATAGAAGATATCTGGAAAAATTTCCCATACTTAAATCCAAATGCTTCTGCTCAAGCACTAGAGACTGACATCAAGGCTAGATTAAGAAAAGAAAAGGGCCAAGGTGAGACAAAGATTAGGCTTGTTTGATTTTAGTATTATCAGTTAAGCAAATGATTACTGTTGGTGTGCAATATTTGATTCTAATCACAGTTGCTGCTGCTGCCCCAGCTATCTGAATACGCCACTGGGCACCAGCTCCACCATCAACAACAGTTTAGCTACTGCGGACTCCAGCATGTGTGTTGGAGGCACTGGCACTGGGGTTTTGATACTTTCAGCAGCCTGCTGTTGCATTGAAATAATTTCTTCACCTAGACCTGAAGCCTGATTTGGTAGTACAAGAGCATTACACCCATGACATACAAGAAAAGCTTACCCTAAAACCTTACCTTAAAGTTCTATTTAACACATACCATAAAAAACATGGAACTGTGGCTGAACAGAAAGATGTCTTTTATCCCTCAAGAAAAAAAAATATTTATAGTGAGAGTGAAGCATCTGATATTTCTCCCTTGATTTTCTTGCTCCTAAGTATACTATATATTAATGTGAGTGACTTTTGATATCATCATCAGACCAAGCTGATCTGCATGTTCTATACATTTGTTCTATACATTTAGAATATATTTTACTTCTATTTGCCTTACTTCTTTTTCTTAAAACAAGGAAATTTCTATTAATGAACAACCAGAAATGCCATAGAAATGCAGTGATTTTAATTAACACAACCAAACCTCTTTTGGCCACGGTGATTATATGGACAAGCTGAAAAAGTGCTGACTGAATGCGATGTGTGCATTGCATTGCGACGGGTTACATCACTAGTCGTAACATGATGTAACCCAACGCAGCATGATGTAAGCGTCGTGATACAATGGAGATTTAAAGAAACATCAGCATTCCCTTGTGTCCCTCTGCCCCTTTCCAGGAATATGCTGTCATTCTTTGTGTAGCTGTTAATAATCCATCCCTGTTGCCAGTCTGTGAATGCTTGTGTCTTATTCTTACTTACGTTAGTAGTCTCTCTTTTAATTACGGGCAAAGTAACCTCGATCCTTAAAAGACGGATGTTAAATTGTTTTCTATGTACATATAGGTACAGTTGGTCTCTGTTAGTTATCATAGATTTCTGATGAAAATTTTAAAAAAAGTAATTATGCTATGTTTAAAAATATTTCCCAGATCTGAAGGGCACAAATAAGCTATTGAAGTTTTTTAATTTTGTAGCTAAATCCACAGAGTTGAAATACTTTTGACTCGCATTGCCAGTTGTGTGTGGGAAGGAGTGCCGGGCTCACAGCTTTTTTCTTTTTTTTTAATTGCAAATTGATGCAATTTTTTCAACATCATTGCAGCTCTGAATCAATTCAGCCTGTCTTCTGTGTGGATGTGAGGGTGATTTGCTTTGTGCCTCCTATTGTCATTGCTTGTTTCAGGACAGATCTTTGTGTATTCCTTTTAATATTGTGTCCATTCTGGAAGTAAGTTAGCGGGCACATACTTACACTGCAAATTTGAATTAACCTTAGAAACTAAGATGCACTTCTTTTCTGTACTTGTGTACAAGTAGTTGTGTGCTTGACTTTTATAGTTTGAGACAGTCTGTTTTAAGACAACTGTGAAGCACACATGATTTTCTGAAGATGAACAGAGGCCCACATTTTATCCTCTAACAAAACGGTATTTATTTTATGGTGCTGAAGTTGGAACATAATTTATTCAAAGATTACAGTGAGTTTTAAAGGCAGAATAAAAACAAAAGAATTAAAAAAAACTTTCAGGAAACTTTGTTCTATGATTCTATGGTTCCAGGTGAGGACTAGGGCCAGTAATAAGTCCTGTCTTTGATCCTAATGTCACTCTAGCACCTACTTTTGATTTCACTGCTGTCACATCTTGAATAACTATGTTGTTATAAAAGTGAATTTACCCCATGACACTATTAGAAACTGAGATTGAAAGTGTAGTATGAGACCACACACACACACAAATTTATCCTGTTCCTTTCTCTCAAACTGGCAGCTCTCTCATACATCAGCATAAGGCATCCTGATGCTACAAGAGACTTCTATCTCAACTAAACTTCCCTGGAATTTTCTTCCCAGATAGTTTGGTGGCTTATCTATGCTTTGAAACACACAATTCATGATCTCTGCCCCATAAGCTTAATTTTGAGCATAAACTAGTCCCACTTATCTCAATAAAATCAGACAAAACTGTCTGGTTTGTCTTTTGTTGAGTTGCTGGTGTCAGTTATATGGTGTAACATGCTTAAAAATGAATACAAAATGCTAATAACTGTCTGATATTTGTTTGCATTATGACTTCATTGCTTTTTAAAGTATCTACCATTGTTATTGAGCTGTTGAAGATTAATGTCTTAAATATATTCAATTAATTAGAAGAATTCAATACTCCTTGTATTCACAGAAAAGTTAAGTCTCATTTCATACATGCTATAGGGGAACAATACAATAATAGTATCCCTTTTATTTTTCTATTCTCTAGATGTAATTTAGGGTCCTAATTGAATCTCTTTTCGGACAAAACCATTTTTGTCTTCCAACGGTATAGAACACTGATGGAAGACTTTCTATTTTTGATATGTTCTGTCTAAAAATGAAACTATGAAACTGGGTGTGAATGTATCATTCCTGATAAGACATGCCATACCTGGTTATTATACATTAATGTATAAAATTACTGTATTTTCAGAATTACTTCATGCTATACTTTGACATTCTCAGTGTTGTATTTGACTATTTTTTAAAAATTCTCATGGCCCAGCTTTTTTTCTTTGGAAGTTACAGATAATTTGGAATCTAACAATTGTGTATCTGTCTCCAATTACTGTTTCCACTGGGCATGATTATTAGTTTTTAAACATACCACTGTATAGGTATCTCCATCTCCGTGCTAAGCTTACTTTTTATTCAGGGAGAAAAAAGCACACCTTGTTTGCAATTCATCTTAACCTGAGGCAGACATTCTTTCTCTCCATTGACTGCAGAATGAATATGTCATATTTCATATGCATTTAGATGTATGTTTGACTTCAATTCAACAAGTAGCATCTTAAGTGTCATTCTTCATGTATCTAGCTTTATAAACTCTCTTTGAAGGTGTTCACATTCTCTCTGGCCTTGGCTCATGTACTTTCTGCTACTGGAAAATTGTACAATATCATCATTCATCCCTTTGTTTCCAGATCATTAACAGAATGTTAAACAACAGCAGATTAATATAGAGAATATTTCACTACATCATTAATATTTTGCTGTGTTGAAAATTGACCTCTGGTTACAACTTAACATACTCTGTGCAGCGTGTTTTTAATCCATGACATTAGTTCACCTCTTTCTCTGTGAAAAATTATGTTCTCAACATTTCCCCCAGAAAAGGCTTATCAAAGACTTTTTCAAAACCAAATAAATTTTATCGACAAGTTTCTTTTATCAAGTATTCTATGGAGAAGCCTAAAGATTTCTAGCAGATCAAAGAGTGATTCTTTTTCTTTAAAGACAGCTGTGAGTTATTTTCTATCAAAGTATCTAAATGCTTTATGATGCTTTTAACTGCTCTTTTTCTTAGGCTAAAGTAACACTGTTTTTCTTTATTTTAATATACACATTATCTGTTCCTACTTATCTTCTATTATAGTAGCTTATTTTAATTAGACACTGAAGTATTTCATTGTCAGATCAATAATTTTATCATCTAACTCTTTTTTAGAATGAAATACGGGTTTAAATGCATCTAAGGATATAGGTGCTACTATTTACTCTTCTGACACTTCAGTTTATCAAAGTATGACTTGTTGTAACTCTTTTATGTATCTTTATTCCCTGAGTATTCTAAAAGAAATGCATATTATTTTGTTGCTTCTTGTAAAACTAGATACCTAGAGAAAAAAATAAGAATAAATGTAGAACAAAGTAGAATTAACAAATATTAAATGAGGGAAACTGAAATAGTATTCAGTTTTTCCAAGATTATAAAGATGGGCAGTAAGTGAAGACAACATGAGGTTGAATTAATTTTGATAGGCTAAACTGTTAAAGTATGTATTATGGGTAGTTAAGCATGACCCTAGGGTAAAGTTAACTGAAAAAACAGAACATCATGAAATAAAAGAATGGGGGAAGAGAAGGATTAAAGTATTGTAAGGAAGAAGTAAGAGCATCATTTTAGAAAGCTGATCAGTGTAAAGAAAAGGATAGTGCTAGAGAGTGCAATAGCATGTAAAGTAATGAAGAAAGTGTTGGAAGAAAATAACTTGCTAGATGATATCATTTTCTTGGTGTGGAAATCCGTGAGCTACTCTTGAGAGAGGGAATGTTATCAATTATTTTAATGGTCTGTTTTGTACGATACTGCTGATATTAATGGATTTGGAACCCATTTTCAAAGGCAAAAGTCTGAATCACAAATTAAGGGTTGTTACTGGAATTGCTGCTTTTTACAACAGAAATTTATAATAAAGGGAAGAGGGAAGTGATGCTGAGACCTGTGAAATGAGATACTAAAATGAAATGTGGTAAAGTCAATATGGGACAGAGAAGGGCAAGGCCCTTTGATCACCAGGAAAATTGTATCATCAGAGTTAAAATGTGGGTGACAGCAAAGGTTTATTTAAATGCTAAAATGTAGAAAGATGTTTGCACAGAACAATAAATGCAAATCCTGCAGAGTGTCTCATCATAGTTTTGGGGCAGGAATTATTAACCATATGCCAAAACTAATGTGTCATAGATTTTAGAAAATGTGCAAAATAAAAACACATCCCTCAGTAATGTTAGCCACACTTCTTTCTGTACAGCCGATGGTACGATTGGCTTTCTGAGCTGCAAGTCCACATTGCTATCTCATGTCCATTTTTTTCATTCATCAGTATCCCTAAGTCCTCTCCACGGGGCTGCTCTCAATCCATTCATCCCTAGTCTGTACTGATACTGGGAATTGCCATGGCCCAGATGGAGGACCTTGCACTTGACCTTGTTCAACTTCATGAGGTTCACTCCTCAAGCCTGTGAAGGTCTTTCTGAATGGCATCCCTTCCCTCAAGCATGTTAACTGCATTAGTCATCTTCATGTCATCTGCGAACCAGCTGAGGGTGCACTCAGTCCCACTGTGTCATTGACGAAGATATTAAATAGTGTTGGACCCTGGTTACCAGTTTCCACTTGGACACTGGACAGCCATTGACTGTAACCCTTTGAATACCTTGGCAGTGCTGGTGGACAAGAAGCTCACCATGAGCTACTTGGACACTGGACAGCCATTGACTGTAACCCTTTGAATACCTTGGCAGTGCTGGTGGACAAGAAGCTCACCATGAGCTGGCAATGTCTGCCTGCAGCACAGAAAGCCAACTGCATCCAGGGCTGCATCAAAAGAAGCATGGCCAGCAGGTTGAGGGAGGTGATTCTGCCTCTGTATTCTGCTCTCATGAGACCCCACCGGGAGTACTGCATCCAGGTGTGGAACCTCCAACGTAAGAAGGACATAGACTTGTTGGAGCAGGTCTAGAGGAGGACCATGAAGATGATAAGAGGGCCGGAGCACCTCTCCTATGAAGACAGGCTGAGAGAATTGAGGCTGTTCAGCCTGTTGAAGAGAGGGCTCCGGGCAGAGGTTATAGTGGCCTTCCAGCACCTAAAGGGAGCCTACAGGAAAGACAGGGAAAAACTCTTTACCAGGGCCTGTTTTGATAGGACAAGGGGTAACGATTTTTAAAATAGAGGAAGGTAAATTCAGACTGGACATAAGGAAAAAAAATTTTCCAGTGAGGGTGGTGGAACACTGGAACAGGTTGCCCAGAGAGGTGGTGGATGCTCCATCCCTGGAAACATTCAAGGCCGGGTTGGAGGGTCTCTGAGCAACCTGATTTAGTTGGAGATGTCCCTGCTTCTTGCAGGGAGGTTGGATTAGATGACCTTTAAAGGTCCCTTCCAACCCTAACTATTCTATGATTCTGTTCTATGATTTTATGAATATCGGCCGTGCATCCAATTCTTTATCCATCTAATAGTTCATTCATCAAATTCATATCTCTCCAATTTAGCAGCAAGAGTGTTGTGGGGAACCATATCAAGGACCTTACAGAAGTCTACATAGATGACATCTGTAGTTTTTCCCTTACCCAGTGATGCAGTTAGTCCATTGTAGAAGGCCACTGGAGTAGTCAGGCATAATTTGCCTCATTTTATTTTCTTTCTTTTCCTTCCTCCATTTTCCATGGCCACTTTTATCAGAATTTGCTGCTAAGAATTATGGAATTACCCACTGTGGTGCCTGAAAAGCAAAACACTATGGACATTCTCAGCATTTTCTTGTGTTACTAAAAGGTCCAAGCATTGAATGTTGAAAAGAGTGTGGAGAACATGGCAAATGTCATACAGATCCACATGTACAACCACAGACACGCACAGTGAAACTAATGAAATTTGCCTTTTGGCAGTTTCTCAGCAGAATAACCGCTACTGCAAAAATCAGCTTTCAGCTGGTGCTTTTTTTCCTTTTGAATTTTGCCTCAGGTGAAAAGCAGTTGGTAGAGATTGGGTGTGCTTTGCATTGGAAGGGAGAGTTCAAGGGAAGAGAGTAAGTTCATTCTGCTACACCACATAGTCTTTGTCAGAGGGCTTTAAGCTTAGATAAGATGTTTCGTTGATGTTGGGAGAAAACTGAAGTAATACCCTGAGAAATTTGATCACAGCAGTCTTTTTTTTTTTTTCTGTGTTTTTAAGTTTCATATCTTCTTCTTGTTGCTGTTAGGGAAGTTGGCGGTGGTACCTGTATTTCTGTGTTGTTCCTGTAAATGTATTTCAGTACTGATATGGCTGACAGAGTAGTGACAACATACAGGCAGGTATAATTTGGACTGATACTGTGACAGTTCTACCTTTAGACACTCTCACTAACTCACTTTGTCAGTGACCTTCAATGCACTTAAACACTGTGGCTTATTTTCCTGAGCGAAACTGACAATTATATTTAATTTCCTCTAATCGATGGTAGGTGTTTTAAGTTGTAAATTGCACTGATTGAGACAAGGAAACATTTAGATCTTTTTGCAGCTGAATACAAATGCAGTACTAAGTTCTATTTATTTTTTTTCCTGTAGGAACTGAAGTACATATGACAGCAGATAACACCAGTCCGCATACAATGATATTGCTTAAATAAACCAAAAGAAGAAACGCTTGATCTGTTCCTTTTCGCAAGAACTATTCATTTATATTTAGCCAAAGAAGAAGCCTGGAATTTGATTTCTCAGTAGTAATTGCATTCACAGGCTGTATAACTTCAAATACAATTCTATATAATTAATATATAATTCCCTTTAAATGCAAAATTAAGCTTGTCTTTCTTCAGGGGGAATACTAAAATCATATTCTACTATATTGGTATTATATCATTATGTGATATCATGTGGTACCAAATGGCACGTGCTGTGTAGTAACTATATCCTGTGGGATGTTTTATTATTTGCTTCTAATTTTCTGCTTTTGTCACGTAACGATAGTTTACAAGCTACTGCGCTTCCTTTCTATATTTTAGTTGAAGTGTGAAGCATTAACCCAAACATTCAAAATACTAAGCTTAAATTATGCTTGGAACATTGCAAAATGGAAAACCCAAATGAGACATAAATTCTCATTAAATTTGGTCAATAGAGGAAATAGTATTCCACCAGAACAGATATATAATCCACAAACATAGTATCCATCAAAACCAGCTAGCCTATATTGTCAAGTAATGGAGATTGGATGGATCAGATACTGATGAGATCAGTGTTCTGGTGGTGAAGTTTGAAAGTTTAAATCATGATTCTGACCAGCTGTTTTAATGCTAGTTTAACATAATAATTCCTCCTCATCATCCTTCTGCCCTAATAGTTTTCTGTGAAAACATCCAAAAACCTCACCAAGTTTAGGACAGAAGAGTATTGTCAGAAATATTGTGTTTTCAAGCTCCAACTGATAGGGACTAAATATATTTTTAAAAGTTATTGCTAATATAGATTCATGAAAGTCAAAATCCTGCGATGACTTCATGCGTAAAATCCTACAACTGCTTAACCCTCATTAAAGCTCCATGCACTAGCTTTGCATGCCATAAGCTGAAACCTCACAACATAAAGAAATTTCTGCTTCTGTTTCTACATTTTTTAAATTTAAATCTATATCTGCTCCTTTTAATTTCCGTGATCTTAAGGAGACTGGGAACTGGTGAGCTCATTAACTTCTTGCTTGTTGCACTCTAAATCAATCTCCTGACATTTGGATGCAGTTGCCCTTTTTCTAAGTGGCCCAATCTTGCAGTCTTCAACTATCCTTCTGTGGAAATAATGAAAAAGTAGAATGCAAGATTTTCTTCTTTAAAAATATGGTTTCTGTGTGTTTTATTTAGAAGTCCTGGCAATCAGTATTTCCTTTGGTATCTTCTCACAGCGTAAGTTCTTTGGGACAAGGACACTAATTTTTGTTTGGCAAAGTCATATATGTTTTCAGTACTGAGTAATAATTAATAAAATGTTTAAATGAACTTTCCTTTCCAGCTTCTATCTTATTTTCTAGGCTATTTAATCCTAAGGAAAATATTTTATGTGCATGTGCTATTTTTGGAAGTATTAGTATAATTAAATGTTCATATTTCAGATTATAAATCTCTTCATCATATCCACCTTAGATCTGGTGTTCCCTGAAATAGCTGTATTATATTCTATCCCATCTTTTATTTTTTATTTTAAATTTTTAACTCCTTTTATTAACAACTTTATTATTTGATAGTCTAATTGTTTAGTTGGTTTGATACTGCTAATTCCAGTAGGAATTAATACATTATTGTGTAGATGAGGATGTAATTGAAATCTAATAGAGAAAAAATTTAAAACACTGGATTATGTGCTACAACCCCAAAAATCTAAAAAAAAAACCCGAATGAAGTTTTCCATGTATCTCCTTTGAGTGTCTTATAAAGACCTCCTGTGTACCTGTAGCTAGTACTTCCATGACTCCCAAATAAAAACTAAGATGTCAGAGATCCAGTAAATATCAAAATTAGAAGTAAATATGGTGCCAAACTATTATATTACCTACTACAATGGAATAAAATTGCATTCTCACAGGATCCACTGAAATAACATGCAATTATTTCCTGAATTCTCCAAAAGCACCTGCAAATTGAGCTTGTGTTCAAAATGAGCAATTAAAATAGCGGCATCAATAATTAGAGGTATTCTTAAGAGTTGATTATTCAGCTCATGGCTTCCAATGGTGCCTACAGATGCCCAAAGGGAGAGTTTGCACAAACAACTCCACCAGCAGTTAAATATGCAGTATGTGCTTGCGTTGTTCAGCTGTATGCAGAGACAGTGTAACAGTTACCTTTAGTTATTAAAACTGGCTTTAATTCACTTTTTTTCTTTTTACACATCCATTCACATTCATTTTAAATGAGGCATAGGTACTTGTCTCTCAAGCTTATTTGAAAGTACTCAGCCTTTAGTTATAGGTAGAGGTAGGTCGACATTGAAGTCTAATTACCTAGATTACCTAGAGTGCAGTTACTTCTAGGCTTCGGAATTTTGATTAATAACGAATGTTGATTTGTGCCTTCTACTTTAGAATTCCTATACATTCTTGGAAATGTAACTGTAGTATAATCATCATGCTAACAACCTTATGCCCCTCTGCAGCTAGTTATGCTCCAACCGTCTCTTACACCTACTGACTTGCCAGTGCAGTGCATTGCATACACTTCTGGACAATCTTTGCAATGGGATATATGTGTCCTACAGGGGCTCTGATGTTCTTGCATGTTTACTGTAGTCTTTACTGTAGACTTGTTCATGTTCTCAGTCCTCAGATAGGACTGCAGGCAGCTTCATCGTGGTGCTGAAGCTTACTTGCGCTGGTGTTTTCTTTGGAGTAAGCAGGACTGCTCATATGCTTAAAACTGTGGATGTCCCTAAGAGCTTTGCCAGCACAGACCCAGCATAAGTAACACGAAGGGAAAGAGTGTATTTTTAAACATTTCAGTGTATCAAACTGTTTGTTAGATTTTGGGTGTTGTAATTCAAGAAAATAGCATGTACGTATTTTTTCTAATTTCAAAATGTCTTCACTGATAAGGAACATGAGATGGGTGAAAGAAAATGCGGTGTTTCTACATAGCACTATTGCGCACTCAGACATGTTAGCATTTTTATGTTCACACCTCATCAAGTGCACCAATTTAGCAGAGAAATGTAAGCTATTTGAGGTCACTGCCACACTTTCATACCAACAGTGTTCCTCCGGTACAGAAAAAAAATGTGCTTCTGTCTGAATTAATTTAAATAACTATGTGGTAGATTTATGCTTTTTAATGAGTATTTTATTATTCAATCAGTAAGCATTGCAGGCTTAGTCCAGTCCTCCATCAAATAGCGCAGTTTTAGTTACACTGGAAGTGCAAGAAACACTCCCCTTATCTGTTGGAGGTCACTGAAAGGATAGGCTGCACAATGACTGCTTTCTTTTGAGCCTTTATAGACCATTTTCTTAAAGCAGTGTACTGTATTTAGAAGACTTCAAGCTCTAGATGTGATGTAACTTGTGCAATAAAAAGATCCTTATTAAAAATATTACTGAATTTATGTAGCTACCTCATTTCTGTACTAGTTATTAATTTTCTAAAATAATAATAATAATGATTTCTATATTAAGAATTATCAATAAAAGCAATCTATTAAACTTTATAGTTTGAAAAATTATTATTTTCATTAATTTTAGTCAAAGCCTTTTTTTTTTGTAAAAACGCTATTTTTCTGAAAACAAAGATATGTGCAATCATGTAATTCAAAACTATAGGCAACGTAGAATACAGAGCTGAGGTAACAGAATTTCATGTTTTTTATGCAACCCTTTTTTCAATCTTAGAATTTTTATTTTTCCATAGAAGTATCTAAGTTGTTTTTTTATTGGTTCTCTAAAACAATTTGAAAGCAGCCTGTGAAATCGCTTTTTTTTTTTTTGTTTTAATACTTGCTAATGCCTGGAACACAAAACTCTGTAGGGATTTTTGATGCATTTTCTTTCAGTCTATCCAATTTCAAATATGACACAAAATTGTAGTTTAAGTCTCTGTTCTTGGAATGAAACATTTCCTGGCTATATAGCAGCATCTACACATTTGCTGCGGTCTGGAATTCTAGTGATTTTTTTGTTTGTGTGTGTGTTGCAGCTGGAGTCATTAAGAACACAAATTCAATTATGTTACGTGTTCTTTACTTAAATGTTGCTGTGTCATGGTTTTGTGAACTACGACATGCTGCTATACAGAGCTAGCAGTTGCAACCCAAATGGTTTTGTTGATATTGTTGTTGTTAATGGTATCAGAATAATGGCCACTGTAATCTTGTGTCTTCTGCTATTCTATGATAATATACTCATTGGAACAAAACCCAACAAATCTAATTCAGGCAAATTTAAGTAAAATTCTGAGCTTCCAATGGCTTCCACATTAAAACTACATAGAATAGTAGGAATCTGTCTTCCTTAGGAGAGAGATGGAAGGCCTTTAATTTATGGCTAAGGACTTCTTTGAAATCATTGAATGTAGCTGTTTCTCAGAGTCATGCATACTGTTGACAGATTATAATTTCATTTTCACACCATTATGCGAAGAGAGCAACAGAGGAAAAAATCTTTCTGGAAGACTATTAACTATATAGAACATTTTCATATGTATATATATATGTATATATATGTACATATATACACCCAGATGATTGCACACACATGTTGTCAGTATTCAGTAAATAATTGAGAAATAATGATTGTTTAAATCTAGATAATACGCATGTATTTCCCTTCAATTAAAATCAACAGGCTTTTAGAAATACAGCTACATAGTTGTATTGCCTTTCTTTACGTTCTCTCCTAATGTAGCTGATCTGCAGTCAGCTTCTAAGACTTTGAAAAGCTGTAGTTCTCAACAATTTCTTCCTTCCATTTTCACTTCAAATGCCTACATGCCCCTTGATCTTTCTTGACCTGCTAAACGAGAACTTACTGGTACAGTTATAAAGGTAGCAGCAGAGCTTGGCCATAGCCGTGAACCAGGGATAGCGTTATGACAGCCAAACTCCCCTGCTGATTGACCCCTCTTTTTGGACATGAAATGACTTCAGGCCTGTGCACTAAGTGAGACTCAAGGTAAAGCTAACCCACTAGTCTTGGGAGAAATGCAGAAAGGGAAGTGCAGTTCTGCTTTCCTATTGCTCCCTCGAGACTGTAATGAACTGTTGACTTGAGCTGATTGTAAAATTGTAATGGTTCTCATGGGATGGGAAACCAAGAGCTTTAGATATGTATTGAAACGACTGTGTAAATAAGACATATCACTGAGAGAATGACTATTAAATCCTGTATTAATCTAGTTTGAACTGGAAGTTTCCGGAAGATTGGGCATGCTCTATGTGAAACAGGGAGGTCATACAACTAATAATGTGCTATGTCATTTCTGAAAACTGAGCACTTTGCCAAAATTAAACGAGGTCAAAAGGTATACTGTGTGACAAATGGAGTAATTACATATAAAATGCAAAGAAGTGGCATCAGCTCAAGCAGTAGTTGATATTTTTTTCCTGTCATTAGAGGCTTCATAATGGATACTTAAAATGCAAGCACTGGTAAACTGCGTACATGGAACCCGACTATATTACGTGTATACGACACGTATTATCTGACGGGGGAAGATATAGCATAAATTGTGAATAAAGCTGGGAAGACTTGCAGCCCCAGAAAATCTGTTTCTGAGTGAGATTTTTATTCATTATCGAAGGAAATGCGAGCCAGAGCATGTGCTTACAGTGGGATAACTTCTTCATTTGTGATACATGCATGCATGGCATTGAGAATGAATTGGGGAATATAAGGTGAATTTACATCCATAGATAAATCAAATAAAGGGGTTTTTAAAGTTAATTAGCAGATGGGCCAGTGTTTCAGAATGAAAAACTTTTAAAGAGAGATACTAACTGGATTAAGTTTACAACTGCATTGCACATAGAGCTTTTTAGGGAGGAAAAAAAGTATCACACATGAAACTCTGATTTATTATGGCTATGTTGATTGGCATTAGTTTGGAAGTTTGGAATCAGCTCATATATGCCTATTCTACATCTGTCCTACCACACTGTATCCGGAAAAAAAAAAAAAAAGTAAAAGAAACACTTTCTGGCAAGCAAAAATCCTTTAAAAAAGAGGTTTGATACAGTTCAGTAGGGAATTACACCATGCTTTTTTCACTAAGCAATCAATGGAATTGTGGCACAAATGAGAAGAGGTTATTTGGCATTTAATATATATGTTGTGAAGTCACATCATTTTCTAGCTGTCATTAACAGAAAGACCTCTTAGAACTTTCTAAAGCATGAACTTATATATAAATGTATCTTCCGTATAGCTACAATATCTACAACATATTTAATATATGTAATTAAATACTCCTGGCCTTGACCGTTAGGAAGATAATTTCTTATCCTATTAAGATTTTGAAATATTTTTCTTTGTCACTTTTCATTGGCATGAAAAGTGAAACACAAACTTTGCAAACAAAGAACTCGAGTCAAACCCTAGGATGGTCAATAGAGATACTTCTGGAACTCAGTCTTTATTGCTCCAGATCACCACTGCTGTCTTGCCTTGCTCTTTGCTCTACTGTCAGTTCCAGGATTGCTATTAAGATTTGCCATCTATGTTTCACGTGGGATGAATGAGTGAAGACTTCTGAGGCTGAAGACAAGCTAATCCTATAATACAGTAATACTGTTTTCTTGGTGTATGGGAATCAAAGGCTAAAATTGATGCTCCTGTGATTTTTGTATAGATGGGGAAGAAAAATACCCCAACCCTGAACACCCTCAAAAGAAGCCCTACAGCAGAGGGAGGTGCTGGTCTATGGGACAAGCAATTGATGCAGCCAGAGAATTCTCCTGAGCCATGGGAGATTCTGAGTCATAGTCCCATTCTGTCTTCTAGATTAATGACTTGAAGTGCAACCTTAAGACCTTAAGCTAATCTTAGAGGGATAGTGAATCTTTTATTTTGTTTTTCCTTGTAACAGGGAATGTCATCATCTTACAAAATTTTCAGGACAAATGAATTAACATTTTTAACAAAAAAAAAAAAAAACAGACAATGTGGTTGGAAAATTCTGATTTTTCCTCTCTGTGTAACATAATATGTTTCTGGAAACTTGTATTTTCAAAAGATCAACATATTTTTTTGAAACAGTGTTCCTGAGTGCCTTATGTGTTTTTGACACTACTGAAGTAATTCCAACAATAACACTTCTATTCTTCTCAAACAGTTCCATACCAGCAATATTGCCCACATGGCTTGTATGAGAAATAGTGTGGCCAGCAGGACTAGAGGAGTGATCATCCCTCTGTACTCAGCACTGGTGAGGCCACACCTCAAATACTCTATTCAGTTTGAGGCCCCTCACTACAAGAAAGAAATTGAGCTGCTGAGGCATGTCCAAGTAAGAGCAAGAAAGTGAATGAAAGGCCTATAAAACAAGTTTTAAGAGGAGGACCTGAGGGAACTGGGATTGTTTAGTCTGGGCAAAACGAGGCTCAGGGGAGACCTTATTACTCTCTACAACTACCAGAAAGGAGGTTGTAGCAAGGTGGGTATCAGTTTCTTCTCACAACTAGCAAGTGATAGGACAAGAGGAAGTGGCTTCAAGTTGCACCAGGGGAGATTCAGATTGAATATTTTGAAAAATTTCTCAACTGAAAGGGTTATCAAGCAACAAAACAGGCTGCCCAGGGAAGTGGTGGAGTCACCATCCCTGGAGGTGTTTAAAAGGCATGTAGATATGGCGCTTAGGGACATGATTTAGTGGTGGACTTGGCAGTGTTATGTTTTCAGTTGGACTCAATGATCTTAAGGGTCTTTTCCAACCTAAATAATTCTGTGATTCTATTCTATGAGTCTATGGCTAGTACACACGTATTAAAAAAATCCAATGTGGTAGGAACACAGAAACCCAGTTTGAGAACTCATTGATGTAAGCCATTCCATCAGATCTCAAAAAGAATTTTAAAACTTCTCAAAACCAAAAACTTCTAAATATATATTTTAGTTACCATTAGAGAAATGAAAGATTGTTCCACAACAGTAGGAAAAACAGCATTCCCACTCACGTTCTATTTAAACACGTTTTAGAATTATATTAAGTTGTTCTGAAAATTGGTTACTCCATAATTTTTTCAAACTGTGAAGAATGAAAAAAGAATGTTTAAATATTGCAGATAACCTTATGTCGCATACTTGTGTTACGGGATATTTGTGTCTCATCATATCTAGTAGTGTGTTTTGAAAAAAAAAAAAAGTGGTTGAAGAGGTGACCTAGACCGTTGTTTTTCTTTTTTTTAAGTAGCCATATTTTATTTCTAAACTGCATTAGAAATTGAGTTTCCTCTTCATGTTTCACTCTTTATCAAGTAATATTTTGCATTACAGAGGGCTACTTGGTACAGGAGTAAACACACTCCAAGGAAATGTTGGGTGCAAGGATAGCTTGGTGTCATATTTTTTTTTAGTCAGAATACAGAAATACTGCCCAAGGAGAGGGGTGGGGAAAACTATTTATTTCCTCTTGTTCCTATAAACACATGCTATGGCATGTATGGATGTGTGTGTGTGTGTCTGTGTGTGTGTGCATGTATACATCTCAAAAGTATTTTGAGAAAGCATATTGAATAAAAATGGAAATATATTATTTTCTAAATCTTCTAAGTGTAAATTCTTTATCATGGTAAGTAACTGTTTTCAGTTAATTTCTAGGTTTTTCTAAAGAACAGGAGATGTGTTATAATATGAACCAAGGCTACTTTTGGACCAATTTCATGTCTCAAATTGGCTCAATTCTGTTTCACCTTTGTTTACAGTCTGTTGTTTAAAATATATTTTTACGCTTACGGGAGGCAAGATTAAATTTTAAGGAGGTCTATATGGTTTGTCTTGGTCCATTCAAGCTGTGTAAGACTTAATGATAATTTTATTTGCATTGGTTCCTTACAAAATTCAGGTTGTGGGTAATTCTTAATAAATCCTAATGTGGATGAATAAAATTTGAAGTCATTGAAGATCACGACTGAAGGCATTATTTCTTCAAGGTTACAGAACAGAATTAAATAAATTGCATTTCTTATGTAGGAACCATAATTTGGTAATTTTTAATATAATTTTTTGTTTATATTATTCTTTTTTTAATAGCACATTAATTTTGTTTTTGCAGAAGTCACTTTTAACTGAAGTAACTGCATTGTCACAGAATACGATACATTTTTTTAAATATTTTCAATTTGTTCTTCTTGACATTTTATGTTTATGTGCAGTTTGCATCTTTTTTTGTTTTTCAACTTCAAATGTAACAGATTTTGATGTTTTTGTTACATTTTTCTTTTTTTTTTTGTACTAGTGGTTTTTTTTTATTTTTGAGAATCTGCTGTTTTTGAATTCTCTTTTTTCCCTTTATTCTCCTCCTCACTATGATCCCAGGAGCCAACACAAAGAAAAGCGCAGATGATATAACCAGTAATGATCGTGGTGAAGATGAAGGTATTTTTTGTTTTTTCAAAGCTCAACCCTGATGCATGAACATAAACTTTTAAATTTTTATTATAATAATTATTGTTATTGTTATTGCTGTTATTTTAACATGATTTTTAGTCCCTTATTTGCACACTGAAGTGTGCTTCTTTATTTTCTTCTTTAGAAATTACTTTCATTGTTTTTCTTTTTAAAATCCAAATTAGCATATAGATGACTGCAGTTCCCCTGTGACATAGGTGTAAAGGTGATTCCTAAATATGTGTGAAGTGAGTAACATAAACATTATTTGAAACCACATACTTTTTCCCCTCTATTCTTTCTTAGGTTGAGAAAATGGAATTTAAAAACATGCATGTGCTCTTTTCCCTCCTACATATTTTGTAAATTCACCTGTTTGAAATTCATGAAAGATCTCACATATATCCTTCCTTTCACTTCCACTGTTTCCCCAGTGCACATACTGTACATTGATGCAGTTGAATTGTGCTTTGTCTTTCCTATTTTTGTTTACTTATTTATTTTTTTTCTCACAGGATGTGGTTTATTTCAGGACACAAAAATAAAGGAAGCTGTTGATGTTGCTTTATTGTTTTTTTCCCTGCAATCAGCTAGCCTCTGAGATGCATTTGTTTTGACTCTGACCACATTCCCACTGAAATCAATGAAAATCATTTTCATTGACTTTATTCAGAGTTGAATTGGATTCCCTGAAAGGAAATGTTAGAGTTCACAGTGAAGTACCCAAAAAAAAGTTTTACAAGGAAATACTTTTTTCTTGCTTTGGCACAGCAAAGCTATTTAGGATGCACCGAAATCGAAAGAAGTAATGAAATCTTCCTCTATTCTTACCCTTCCTTTTCATTAAAGTTACACTGATAGTTTATTTTACTTTATATATTTACCAAATTAAGAAAAATATCTTCAAATTAATTGAGAAGGTAACAGCCTTAAGTGGTTTATTGTTCTGATATTGGAGCAATGTGTTTCTTAATCTTCTCATGCTTGGCCAATCTGAAGTGTTATTCCACATCTTTTTTTCCTATTTTCTTCTATCTGACGTAAATTCAAATAACTTTGAAACACTTGTCCTCTCTGTTCCCCTTAGAATCAAGTATACTGCAGTGAGGACACTATCTCCTCTTTTCCTGGGAGTTCAACTCAATTGTAGCTACTCTATTCATACATAAAATACCATTATAAAAATATGTCTTTGATTCACACTGGTTGCCCTCTACTGTACCACTTTCATTGTTGAATTACACTGTTTCTTGTAACACAAAAATGCTGTGCAGAATACTCAAAAATTACTCTGTTACTGTCTGAATATCACCTTCCTATTTTTGTGCAACATATGCTTTTTAAAAACGATGGTATCATAATTTTCTGTACCAAATTCTGTTAATTTTAAAGCAAAAGATAAGTAACAAGCAAAACCAAAGTTGCTCTAACACTTAAGATAGATATTGGATTATAAATACATTATTATTCAGACTTCTTAAAAAAATAATAAAATTTTAGAGTTTCATGATTAACAAGGGCATCCACTTTAGATCTAAGCACATAAAGCATGGAGCTCATTTCCTGTGTGTTGAAGCTAATCATGTTCCCATCAAAGGGGAAGAGGAAAACTCCCATTGACTTCAGCAGTGAAAGCTTCAACCCTGAGGTAGAACTATATAATAAGGAAAGATTAAATACAACAAATCATGCCATGAGACTTTGGAGAGAGAAGAGGAAGGTAATTTAGTAACACAAATAATTATGCTAAGTAATTGTTGCTTTTGTATTTGAGGGTTTAGCTGTGCCTTCACAGAAGAAACACTTTCATGTACTTTGTTGAAAATGCTGAGGAAAAAAAAATACATCGACTAGAATGCACCTTATTGCTTCATATGATCTATATTGTGGCTGCATTACTGTTACAGTCACAACAATTGAAAAGATCCGTACAACAAAAAGTACAACATAAAATACAACATGTATGTATTTTTAGTGTAAAGAAGGAGGATTTTATGGCAAGCCTTAAACTCTGGCAACTAGACAGGTGTACATGGGAGCCTGAAGATATGTTCCTTGCACTCAGTTGACAATTTTTGGTATTTAGGGTAGTGCATACATGTCAGTAAAGTAAAAGTGGACCATAGGAATATGACCAGGCAAAATATACCTTTTAATATTAAATATGCTCAATTTAGTTCCACATATACAAACTATTATATATGTGGTGCCTCATTGCTGATCATATTTTTTGTATCTTAGAGTATTTCCTAACAAACCTGAGGAGAGGAAAGAGTTTTGGAAGGCTTTCAAACCCAGGTCCCCTACTTCTAGGTATTTAGTTCAGCTTTTTCTTCCTCCACTTCCCTTTTCCACTGTTCAATATATGCCTAACCTGCCTAGAACAGAGCTCTGTTGTTGGTTTTGTTTTTTTTTTTAATCTTGATTGAATAGTCAGAGACTCTACTTTCCCTTGTACGTTTTACTATATGATTGAAAGAAGTACTTCTATTCCACATGCAGATACACTGAGTTATTTGTAAAAGGTGTGTAAGGTTAATGGCAGCTTACTGAATTGCCTTTTGCTTTTTAAAGGAGCTTAACCCCTGTTCCCACTGTTTCTGTAGAGAATGTAAGTTCCTGGTTTAGCTAGTGTGAACCATGTGTGGGATCAGAAGCCTAAGTTTTTGCTTATTAGAGGAAGAGAGATGAATTTGGTCCTGAATATACCCAAATAGATGCATCTTTATAACTCCTTTATAACTCATGCTTAAGTATGAAAATATTACTATAAATTTCATTTAACTTTCTTTTAGAAATAAAGACCCAGCAGTTCACCTTCTGAAAGTAGTCAAGAGCTTTTCTGCATATACGAAAGATCAGCCATACCATTAAGGAGCATTAATTCAAGCCTATTTAAGGCTAAGCTACCATGACAAGGAAAAGTACAAAACAAAAGACACCATTTGATTTAAATACAAAAAATCTGGTCTATGAATTCACATAAATTATCTTTGTTTATTAACTCTTAGGCTATTTGAAAGAAGGAACAGTTTACTATGTTTACTTCTATCAGCACACTTTGATTTTGTGATATTATCTCTTACTGAACTATTTGGAATATAATCTCAACAATTACATCTCAGTAAGGAATGGGAAAGTGTGGATCATTATTGTAACTTCATTATTAAATGTACAGGTATTTGTAAATTGGCATATACTTGAACTAGAATATTCTTTAAAAAGAAAAATTATTCCATAATTTGATTTTTTCTCTTTAGGCTTTTAGATGTTTATATTCAAATTAAATTCCTTGTACTATTGAAAGCATTTCAAGTGTTCTGAGAACATTTCAGAAGAAATGGTTTGAAGTAGCCAAGAGAAATATTCAAACTCTAAATATCAGGCTTGTAGGATGATCCTGAACTGTGTAAGGCAGATGATTAAAGTGGTGGTGATGGCATTGAAAACATAGGAAGTAATTAAAAATACTTTTATCACTGTTATAAATTGCTAATGCTGTATTTCCTTATTTTTTATTACTTTATTATGTTTTCCTTACTTGAATTTTTTCAGACATTCATGATCAGAACAGCAAGAAACCCGTTATGGTCTACATCCATGGTGGATCTTACATGGAGGGTACTGGCAATATGATTGATGGCAGCATTCTCGCGAGTTATGGAAATGTCATTGTTGTCACTCTCAATTACAGGCTGGGGGTTTTAGGTAAGTGACTTTTTTCTTCATCATCAATTGCATAGAAATATTTTATTGCTTAATTTATATACTGATCAATCATAGATCCTTGGGCCAGTTTTGTCTTTTAAAAAGGTGGTTTGCTGGTGGTTTTTGTATTCTGTTCAGTATTTTAAGGAAACTGGGCTAGGCTATATTCTTTTTGACAGCTACCTTCACCTTAGACAAAAATGACTGGATATTTATAATTACGTTAGTGCTGATTTATGTTAGATTTTTCATCAGATCATATTTGCTCTGGGCTCAGTGATTTAATAAGTTGTGAGAATTTGTATCTTGTATCTTGTTAAAATCTTCCCAGTTCCATGTAAAAAAAAAAAAAAAAAGAAAAAGAAGAAAACAAATCAAGAATAAGTACTCGCCAGTTTCAAAACAGTTGATAATAGTAGGAGGACAGAAAATGTTAATGTTTTTCTGCATGTTATTTTTGTGTGCAAGTTGTTTTTAGTGCAGAAGATACAGAGGTAATACAGAAAAAAAAATAGACTATATACACAGATTGAATTAATGTTGCAGGTAATATGGAGTCAAGGATTTTCAAGGAATAATGTAAAATTATCTTCCTAATTATAAGGAATTCCATAATCAGTAATTATAATATGAGAATTTAATACTTCTTTTTTTCAAACAGAACAAAAGCTACATGTCCTTGGCATTATTATTCTTCCTCTGTCAGCATCAGATTGAATAACAAAATAACCTTAGATCCATGACCAAAAATCTTTTTTACCTTCTCCATGATTCCAGCTCCTGGATGTTTGCAAGTACCAGGCTTTTGTCTAAATTAAGGTTTATTTATTGAAGTTCTAATTTTCTGTAGAAAACTAAGCTAAAAAATTGGTCATGATAGCAGACATAAGAAATATTTTTTAGAAGAATGAAAAAGTATATAGTTTGTATAGGACAGCATATAGACTGCTTAAATGCTCATATTTCCAGCATTTTAGACACAGAAGGTAAGGTACAGTAATTTTATTCGTCTATTTTTTTTATTATTATTATTTAGAATGGCTTTTGCAAAGATTTTAAATCTTGTTTTTCTTGGTACCAAAGCTGATCTATATTCTTGGCATGTACTATATTTAACACAGGAAACTTCTTTTGCTGAGCTATCTATTAATGTAGTTAATGTGTTTCAACAATGTTCTAGCTCATCAGAGTACTGAGAATTTTTTTCTTGCTACAAAAAGAGCATTTTTGTATGATATAGTCAGATTTAAGAATAAAGGCAGGAACATAAAAATATGTTTTGGTATATTTAGGCATGCAATCTTGGCACTCAGAAACACCATCAAAAAAGAAAAAAAAAAAAGAAAAAAGGAAAGTAAAAATATAAGTGAAGAGTGCAAAACTCTTTAAAAAAAAGAATAGTAGTAGTTGTTGTTGTCAAACAAAGTGTATACCCAGGAACTTGCTAATAATTATGTATCTGTAAAAAAAGTTCTTCAATGGAGCTCTTAAAAAGTTTTCTCTTGGTTTCTTAAAACTAACATTGTTGAAGGACACAGATGATTATAAGTAGCTGAAAATGTTTCATTGTCCAGCAGCCTCATATCAATCTAAAGAAAAATATATAGTATTTACGTAGAGGAACTCCTATTTTATATATGTGTATTGTAAACAAACAAAAAAAAAGGAGAAAGAGACATGATGCTATATTTTTATATCATGACATTTGGGAAAAAAGGCACAATACAGAAGCATTCATATAAGAAACTGAGAAGTAATTGGGAGAATTTAGATGGATTAGGAAAAATTAAGTGTTATATTTGTCATTAAATACTGCTTCTCAACAGTGACAAATGTAACTTTTGAGAAACTATTTAATTTATTCTTTGTTATAGAAGGTCTATGTTTGAATTAGAAAAACAGAAGATAATCAGAATATGCATATGGCACTTAAAAAATCAGAGGAATTGTATTTCATGAGCATACTTCTGTTTTTTTTTCTTCCTGAGTGAAATATAAATATGATCCTTGAGAACTCATTAGATATTGGAAGATGTTAGGTGAGTTCCATCTATTTTTCACTTACTTCATAAGTAAAAAAAAAATAAAGAGAAGACACAAATTTCTTCAGGTAGACAATCATATGGAAAACAAACATTATTCTTCATAAAAGTTTAAAAAGTGATGTAATTATTATGACATACAGTTTGAATGTTGACAACATTTGTATCCATTTCTTCTAGTCTGGATTATCTTCTTTTAGCAAGATAATTTATATTTTTAGAGGCAAAAATTTTGTGGGGGACCATATCAAAGGCCTTATAGAAGTCCAGGTAGATGACATCAATTGCTCTTTCCTTGCTACTAATGCAGTCATTTCATCCTAGAAGACCACCAGATTGGCCAAGCACGATTTGACCTTGGTGAAGCCATGTTACTATCTGTAATCACCGTTCTTTCTTCTATATACTTCAGTATAAATTCCATGAAGTTCCATGGTCTTACTAGGCATGGAGGTGAATCTGACTGGTCGGTAGTTCCCAGGGTCCTCCTTATTACCTTTTTTAAACGTAAGAGTGATATTCCCTTTTGTTCAGTCACTAGGGCCTTCCTCTGACTGCCATGACTTTTCAAATATGATGGAAAGTGGGTTAGCAGCTACATCTGCTATTTCTATCAAGATCCTGGGATGCATCTTACTGAGTCCCATGGATTTGTGTATGTTCAGGTTCCTCAGGTGATCTCAAAACTGTTCTTCTACAATGGAAGAGACTTCATTCCCGCAATATCTGCCTTGAGGTTCAGGGATTTGACAGATGTAGGAAGAGAGATTATGAGCAAAAACTGAAGAGAATAAAATTGTTGAGTATCTCAGCCTTTTCCATGCTGATTTTCACTAGTTCTCCTGTCTTATTTATTGGGGGGAGTACATCTTCCTTTTCTAAGCAATGTACCTGTAGAAGCCCATCTTATCATTCTTTACATTCCTTGCCAAATTCAGCTCCAATTGTGCCTTAGCTTTCCTAATCCCATCCCTACACACCTGAGTAGTGTCCCAGTATTCTTCCTGGGGTACATGTCTCTGGATCCACTGCCTGTGCTTTTCCTTCATACACTTTAGTTTGACCAGGAGATCCTTACTGAGACATGCCAATGTCCTGCCTTCCTTGCTGAATTTCTTACATGTGGAAATCAAGAGCTTTTGCAGTCTGAGGAGAATGACCTTTAAAGAGCTGCCAGCTCTGTTCTGTTCCTTATTCCTGAGGACAGTTTTCCACGGGGTCCCATCTACTAATTCCTTAAACAAATGAAGTTTGTTCTCCTCAAATTTAGGGTCCTGACCCTACTCTTCACCTGACCCCTGTCCTGCAAGATTGTGAATTCCACCAGGACATGGTCACTGCTGCCCAGACTGCCACTAGTCTTGACCACTCTTATTAGTTTATCTGTGTTGGTAAGCAACAAGTCCAGTAATGATTCTCCTCTGGTTGAGGAGGTCTGTCACCTGGATGAAGACTTTATCCTCGATACACTCCAAGAGTCTCCTGGACTGCTTACAGCTTGCTGTGCTGCTTTTTTCTGCAGATGTCGGGGTGATTGAAACTCTCCAGCAGAGTCAGAGCTTGAGTGTGATGCCTCCTGTAGTTAAAGTAAGAATACTTCATCAACATCCTCCTCTTGATTGGGCAGCCTATTGTAAACACAAACCACAAAGTTTCCTTTGATGGCTTGACCTCTAATTTTCATCTATAAGCTCTCAATCTGTTTATGGCTGTTTTTCAAAGATGACTGTATGCAATTAATAATTTTTTTTATAGACAGTAACCGCTCACCAGGACTTCTTCCTTGCCTATCCCTTCTGAACAGTTTATAACCACTGATTGCTCCAGATGTGTGATTTGTCCCACTGCATTTTAGTGACAGTGATTAGATTGTAGCTCTCTAGCTGCACAGTGGCTTCCAGATCCTTTTGTTCATTACCTGTGCTGCATGCATTAGTATAGAAACACTTCAGTTGGGTTCTCTATTACCCCAAGCACCATCCTGTTCCCTGTGACATCTAGTTTAAAGCTCTCCCTATAAGTCTGGACAGCTTGTTGGTGAAGAGGCTCTTGCCTCACTTGGTCAGGTGAATCCCTACAGAGCAGGCAGCAGTCTGATCACTGTCAGAGTGGGCAGCACTACCCACTCACCCTGCCTTTGTGAACTGCTGCACAAACCGCCAATGCTGGTCCCAGCTGAAGCCTTCCCTGTTTGCACAGTCTTTTTACAGTGCTCCTGGTAGCTGGTGTTTCCCAAGGGCCTGTTATATGTGACTTCCCATGGTGTGAACTGGCCCCAAGGACCACTGGCACTGTCCCACTCCCACTCACCCCTCTCATGGCACCTGTCTCCTGGTGGCTGGTGCTTATCCCACCAGCAGCCCAAGAGTGCTGGGGGCCCAGAAACCCTCTCAGACATCCCTTGGGGATCTGACAGTCCTCCCACTGCTCTCGACAGGAGGCAACTGCTGCTGCTGCCACTGCTAGCATCAGCTTCTCAATGTTTAAATTGTGTGAAAAATCCCATTTTGAGATCCTGGGAACAAGTTGATAATGGTAATTACGTATGTTTAAGAAAGTCTGGGTTTTGGAAATGCATCTTCATAGATGAGGGACAATGAAAATTGTTAGGGACCACTTACTTTACCTGCCTATCCTTCACTGAGTTTGGCCTCAAGAAATATCTATACAGCTATGGAATATTTGTCAAGGAAATAGAATATAAACTGTACGGGTTTCTTTTACTGTCTTCTGATATAATATAATTTCAATTATATTTAATGGAATCTGTGCTCATCCTGTAACTTAGTAAAAGTCTTATAATTTGAAAAGACCTGGTTTTAACACACAACGTTGCACCCTTTGAGTTTTAAACCCAGATTTTAGCAGGCACCATAAAGACAAGGTTTCTCCATCTTTTATGGGCAGAAGTCTGGTTGCCTGTTGGCTATAACTGAGATGGTGAAATTTCTAGTCTCACGCTAACCAGAAAGCAGGCATCCTAGATAGAAAAAAAGATTTTATATGTGTTAGCTTTAACATAGTGACCTTCAGGGCTATAAAACATTTTAACTGGATGATAGAGACAAATATCTTCATCTCTATATTTTCTTCTTGCATCTGGCTAAAATATAAGGCTTTGGATTTTACACTGAGCAGTATTTATCTGTAACTCCAGAATACAGAAGAACCACATTTCCTCTTCATCTTCGAGGACTGCAGAGTTGCTCTGGGAAGAAGTACCTCATCTCTTTCTCTCTCTGTGTTCAAGTAGCACCATGGCAAAATAGCAGACAGCTGGGCCCAAGACTTTCTGACTTTTTAATTATCCCTCTCTATTTTTAAATAAAAATACTTCTGGAATTATTCTTTCCAAGATTTCTAGACCCCCAAGCGTGCATGCGACAGTAACACAGTTTGTTGATGTTATTTATAAGGCCGTATTTTCCCTTTGAATATAAGTTTGCATTTCTCAAAATATATTCCATGGATAAGATCCTTTTGGGACAGTGAAATAGAAAGATTTAGCTTTTCCTTCACTTATTGTCATGGGCACTATTCAAAAAGTGGAGTGCTGCGGTGCTGTGTTTAATTTCTTGTGCACTTTAGGATTTGGGAAGATTCTGCTAGCAGTTTCTGTTCCTACTCATACCTCTCCACAGTGACAACCGAAGACGCAGCTGGAGCTAGAGGAAACTGTTAACTTGACCCAGTCCAAAGCAGTGCTCACGTATCTTGACAAATTTAATACTGTAACACACAGAAGTGTTAAATTCTACTGTCTCCCCACCTCTACCCCATGCTTGGAGCACTGTGTAGGATAATAGTATTTTTTATAGTAAGTTTAA
The DNA here is from genome assembly GCF_036417535.1 of Chlamydotis macqueenii. Lineage (NCBI taxonomy): Eukaryota > Metazoa > Chordata > Aves > Otidiformes > Otididae > Chlamydotis > Chlamydotis macqueenii. Next base: position 139,671,020 of record NC_141556.1, read on the forward strand.
ATTATTCAACAGTTGAGTTGAATTTTTAAAATTCCCAAACTATTTAGAGAATTATTTAACTGAAATCATGGAAATTTAGCAGATTAGTAGAATTAGCAAAACAGATATCTTAATTCAAAGAATTAGTATTACAGAAAATGGGGATGGTTTGAATGAACTGACTTAGTCTAGATACTGCTCAATTCCTCTTTATTATCTACATTCTTAGTCTTCATGCATATGCTTTAAGAAGTAACATCTTTCCAACCTAGCTATAAACACTGTTTTAGTGCCTTTTTCAGGATTATGTTGGCAGGAAAAATACAGAAGAGGTATTTATGTTTGTTATTATTTTACAGTGATGTGACCCAAATTGTCTGTCTCATGGTGAGACTTCAATATGCTGAATCCCTGTGTGACAGTAAAAATTACATCTGAGAAATCACTCCTCCTCAACAAACAAAGAAAAAAGCCACCAATAAAACCAAAGCCCCAAAAGCCTAGCACAATTTTTTATATAGTTAAATTCAGTCATGGTGTTATACACTTTCAAGAAAAAAAAAATCTTAATATTAAAAAAATTGTCATATTCAAATATGCACTTGGTGTTCTTGTGTGAGCTATTAAAGGCAAAACCAAAGATGAATTCTAGAAATATGAATCAGGCATTTTGGAAGCCAGAGTGTTATTACAGAAAAAAAAGGAAAACGTAAAACCTGAGATGAACTCTAGAAATATGAATCAGGTATTTTGAAAGCTGGAGTTAAATGAAACATCACTGCAGTAAATGAGATGCTCTCAGAGCTCAAAATTGTAAAATTGACTTAGCATTTCTGAGACCACTTGCAATTTAACATTTTCTTCCTCTTAGAATTCCAAATCATGCAGATAAGAATAGTCTATTTCCTATCTGTCTCCCTTTTTGGTAATAAGCATCCATTTTAAGTACTCTATCTGAAAAGGCTGGACTTACTTTTTTGTAGAAATTATATCCACATGCAATTTTAGCTGCCTATAAATGAACATATTAGGCAGTGTAATATAAATCAGAGTTCAGTTTACAAGAAGGCTTAGTACTTCTGCAAGTTACTGAGAACTTTAGCTTTCTTTACTTCACTGAGCACCTGGTTTGCAAGTTATTACATCAATGCATTGAAACAGTGTATGTTGTAATTGAACTGCTTAGGATTTGACTGATTGCTGTAGGTCTTTTCCAACTGAACTCTATTCTGTTCTGTTCTGTTCTATTCTATTCTATTCTATTGTATGCAGTGGTAATCAAGGCAAGTCAGTAGTATATGACCTTGCAAGCCAGATTCTTTCATATTGACAGTGTACAGTAGTCTACAACACATTGAATTTTATCTTCACTAGTGTAATTGTTGTACAGAATGACTCTGTATTTTAAATTCAGACATGCAGATATCTGTTCCCTTTGTCACTACAGACAGCCCTCCTCTATCTCCAGAGCACGTGATTCCACTAGTACGGGCAATTTAAAGGTGATCTGCTAGAAAAGGCCAGAGGTAGCTTAGTATACGTGGGAATGACCCAGGAGATAAAGTGTGCTAAGTAAATCACAGTTCCATGCTTATAGAAGAAAGGAGGTTTATTTAAGCTAAATTTAGCTTATAGTGACTGTTTGCATTGCTGAAGCTAATGCAAACTTCACTGCATTGCCTCACCTTCATCTCTAAGCTTCATGGAGAAGATTTCCTGGCCAATTTTGTCCCTGGCCTGTCTTTTTACTTGGACAATAAATATGTCAGATAATGTCAGTTGCCGTAACTGATTTTCTGCGTCAGTGGAATATCTAAATTCCCAGAAATGATACATAAGTATTATTTCCATTGTTATCAACCCATTTTTGTAGACATTAAAGTTATTCTCTTTGTTAATTATTTTTTTGAAATCTTATATTTTTCTCTTAATTTAAATCTATTGTTAAGGCACAGAAATTGTATATGTGCAAATGCAGCTGATAAACTCCATCCATATCCATCCCATTGGTTTTGAACTGTCATGTCACCACATCTTCTGTTTCAAACATCAGAAGCAACAAATATGTAAGTTATAGTGTCAGCAGAAGCTATGTGTATGTTCATAGAGTTTCTGACATTAGATATGTTCCTTTCATACAGTGAATACATGGTACCATTGTGATTGTGTCTTACAATCACAAATGCACTTAGTAGCTTGTTCTGCTTTCATATGGCTTACTTTTATAACATCTGAACTCCCAACAAGCTTAGATAACTTCTATATAATTCTGTAGTCAGGGGTAAGATGGACATTCTTGAATTGTGATTGTCAAAACTAGAATTTAGCAAGAACGTTTTTACAGAGAGCTCCTTTCACCTAAATGTACCAAAAACCTGCTTCCTCCAGTCTTGATGAATTGACCTAGCTGACTAAGTGAGTAAAGCATGCTCTTGGCAAATAATTGTTATCACAGCCTACAGAGTCAAACAAAACAAAAAGCTACAAGAAGATAATGTATGAAAAATACATAGGACATAATTTTTAGGTAATTCACTGAGTAAGCTGGTGCTTGTTCATCACTCTGAGGATACTTACTTTCTTTAAGAACATTTTGTGTTAAGCAAGATTTATAATATAGTCTTTTAAGAAGTTTGTCCCTACTGTGTGTGAAATAATTTGAAGTTTGATTTTTTAAATTATATACTTATGCTGGTATTTGGGAACCACAAGAAGAGTGTCCTGATTTGATAAACATCTTCAGAAATTATGAGTAACAGTTAGGTGTTCTGTCTCTTTTTGGGACAACTTTTTGTATTGATGTTCAAGTATGGATAGAATATCTGAACTTTAGATGGACAACAGTGAGGACTTCTATATCTTTATAGTAAATACATTAAGGAAACCCAATCAAATGTTGATACTTTGAAAAAAACAATCTGATCTTATGCATTAGCTACTTCCAGAGGAAGAATCAAATGCACAAAATCCTGCATATATTTATATAAGTGTGTGTTGTGTGCAGTTTTGAAAATGATATCAAGTCATTTAGAGTCTTACAAACTAAAAAGCTATTTTTTCAAAACATTCCATGAGGTTGCTTGTGCAAATAAACTACAGTAAAAATATTAAATATGCTTACATAGTAAATATAACTTGTTCAAATCTCTATAACTCATTTGAAACTCAGAAACATTTAGATACATTTTTGTGAGGAATATTTTTATGTAACTGAAAGATTACTTTATAAGATTTCTGAAAATGATAAAATGTATATGTAATTGTTATCACATTGACTGATAGTCAAAATTCTGTTTTCATTATTTTAGTTAAGGTGGCTTTTGTATAATCCATGTAAATTTTGTGGAGATTCCATAGTTAATCAGTTTATACAAAATGCATGTTTTTTAAAATGTAAAGGACTTTTTTTTGTGTGTGAATGTCTTCTAAAGAAATAATAGTATGCCCTACTTTTTTATTTGATATTTTGAATTCCTAATATCATTACTGATACTCTAAAATATTGATATTAGTCAGTGACCTACTAGCACTAAATGTTAACATGCTCTGAGATAAAGATGATAAGAGGGTTGGAGCACCTCTCCTATGAGGACAGGCTGAGAGAGTTGGGGCTGTTCAGCCTGGAGAAGAGAAGGCTCTGGGGAGACCTGATAGCGGTCTTCCAGTACCTCAAGGGGGCCTACAAGAAAGATGGGGAGAGGCTGTTTAGTAGGGCCTGTTGCAATAGGACAAGGAGTAATTGTTTTAAAATAGTGGGGGGTAGATTTAGATTGGAAATTAGGAAAAAAATTTTTACAATGCGAGTTATAGAACACTGGAACAGGTTGCCCAGAAAGGTGGTGGAGGCCCCACCCCTGGAAACGTTCAAGGCCAGGTTGGATGAGGCTCTGAGAAACTGATCTAGTTGGGGATGTCCCTGCTCCTTGCAGGGGGGTTGGACTAGATGACCTTTGAAGGTCCCTTCCAACCCTAACCATTCTATGATTCTATGATAGTTCTGGTTTACTTAGTTCGCATTTCCTAGTATTGCATACCTGTGGAAGCATGGCAATCATCTGGCAACATCAAGGTAAGTGTGACTCTATTTTATTTGAAACTAGTGTTACAAATTGAAATGTGACTATGAAAATATGACCATTTTTCATGATATATATTAACTTAGTTACTAATTCAGTAATTTCCTATTCTTTTTTTCCTCTGTAATAACACTGACAAGTAAGAGTTTCCTACAGTGTCAATTATTTTTCAAATATCATGCTTTTAGATGATTTATCTTTTTTTTTTTTTTTGTGAATTTCTAATTCCTTCCTTGAAACTGTGTGGTTTTATACTTATTTAGGCAGTAATCATTTGATACTAGTAATATATCCTTTAAAAAAAAATGAGGAAAAACAAGGTTTGCAAGAAGAGATCAAAGTTAGGGTCAAATTCTATCCTCACGTGTACCTATAAAGTAAGCTGAGTGAATTAAAAGCTTGGAGTGTAGTCTGACACCTATTGTTTATTTTTTATATTTGACTCATGGATTTTATAAGATCATGAATTCACAAAATTCAGAAATTAACTCAATGACAGTGATAAGCTAGTATAAACTTGAAAGTATTGCCTTACTGTCATTGTCTTAATTAATGATAAAAGAAGTGTAACAAGCTATTGAAATAACCTGATATTAAGCAATTGTCACTATAAAATGACAGTTGGTAAAAATGAAAGTGATTTTAACATTCAAGTGGTGTTCAAATTTCCTTCTACAGCTGATAGTATGTACTGATTCAGGAAAAAAAAAACAATCATCGCTATAAAACCTTACATTTCATCTTTATTGTTGGCAAATCTATTTAAATATGTAGTTACAGTTCTTCTTCTCACAACTACAGAATGTCCATATAAATTCTAAGGGGAGAAAATAAAAGTTCCTGGTTGCTTACACTTCCAAGGATGTGCTGGCCTGCTCTGCAGTTTCTCTCAAAAATCTAATCTTGCAGAAATGAATGACTTAATAAATTATCCAGTTGATTTTTCTTTCATGTTTATTTAAGCCGGTAATGGCCAGTAGGCAATTGTGCAGGACTATTTGTGTCAGAGACTTAGAACTTACTGACCACACTCTTGTTCTTTTTCATCCCTATGCAGCTAATATTCCTTTTTCCAAGAGTTAATATGATTCAAGTTTGCAGCTTTGGGAATGATAAAAGATGTTGGAAGCCACAACACAGCACAGACTGGAGTGCATATCATAAGGCATGTAAAGCTGAGCTTGCATTTGAAAGTGACAAGTTGCTCTTAGCAACTTGCATAAAAACTAATTTCCAGCTACATTTTGTAAAGCATTACTGGCAGCTCTCAAGTTTTTTATTAATGCTTTTATTGAAATCAGGTGCTGCTTAGGTTTACTTGGTATTTTCATTTGCCTGTGCCTTGTGAACAGTGATAAAAACTCTTTAAAAAGCATAAATTGTATCAATTTTTTAGCAAGTAAGGAATTATAATGTCCACAAGAGAATGAAAAAATGGTGGAAGGAGACTGTGGAAAATCTGAAACACTCTTAAATCTGTGTGAGAATTCTTTAATTGCAAAGGCAGGACTTCTCAGTTGTTTTCTTTTCTTTTTCTTCATATTCTGAAGAACCAAGTCAGTCAAAACATTGGACCTCCTGTGTAATGCTGTTTGCATCAACGGGCTAGATCCTGTGGTGCATTAAATCATAAGGACTCTACTGGATATTGCCCATAATGTCAATTTCTCACTTCTTTTTTTCTTTTAAAAATTTGTTATGAAATATGCATAAATTCTCTTGTCAGCTTGGATCATAAGGATTTTATTCATTGTAATCTGAAACTTTACACTTGACTTCCTGTTGGTCAAAAGAAGGTGATAGCTTTGGAATACTTTTATATAATAGAACAAACATAGGGAAGAAGAAAAAATCCACCTGCAATTTAAAACAATTTCCTAATATAGATGTAAAATATTTTCACAATATTTTTTAGATTATTAGACTTAAAAACTCTGATTGAGCGCATCAGGCTGAAATGCAACAATGATATAATAATTGTACATACATTTTTTTATGTTGTAGCTCACTATAGAAAAATAGCTGTGGATAGAGTTCTAAGTGCATTGAAGTCAATAAGAAATTTACTAATCAACTCAAATGGGTCAAGATTTCAATGTATTTAATCCCTTTATTTCATAAGAAGTCATCAACATGATAGTCCATGTTTTCAAACAGTTTTGTATAGTTTCCTCAAAAGCGTAAATGCATGCTTTTAATACTAATATAATGATTCTGTCTAACAGAAATACATATTAAATCTTTCATTTTGTATGAAGTCATCCATAATTACAGGGGTTTGCAATATTGTATACAGAAGTTAGAAGGAAAAAAAGTGTAAAGTGTAGTTCAATCTAACCATTCCTTGGAAATAAGCCCGGTAACAAAAGCAGAATGGCAAAAGCGTGTATGAGGTAGCTCGTAATGTCAGTACGCCGCTCATGAGGAGGCAGGGGAACGTCGTGCAAGGGTTTGTAGGGTTAAAGTTGCATAGAATCACAGAATAGTTAGAGTTGGAAGGGATCTTTAAAGGTCATCTAGTCCAACCACCCTGCAAGGAGCAGGGACATCTCCAGCTAGATCAGATTGCTCAGAGCCTCATCCAGCCTGGCCTTGAATGTTTCCAGGGATGGGGTATCAACCACCTCTCTGGGCAACCTGTTCCAGTGTTTCACCATCCTCATTGTAAAAAATTTCTTCCTTATGTCCAGTCTGAATCTACCTCCCTCTATTTTAAAAATATTACCCCTCATCCTATCACAATAGGCCCTGCTGAAGAGTTTCTCCTCATCTTTCTTATAAGCCCCCTTTAGGTACTGGAAGGCCTCTATAAGGTCTCCCTGGAGCCTTCTCTTCCCTAGGGTGAGCAGCACCAACTCTCTCAGCCTGTCCTCATAAGAGAGGTGCTCCAGCCCTCTGATCATCTTCGCAGCCCTGCTCTGGACTTGCTCCAACAGGTCCACTTCTTTCTTATGTTGGGGCTCCAGAGCTGGACAGAGTACTCCCAGTGGGGTCTCATGAGATTGCAGTAGAGGGGCAGAATTACCTCCTTCAATCTGGTGGCCACACTTTTGATGCAGCTCTGAATGCAGTTGGCTTTCAGGGCTGCAAGGGCGCATTGCTGGCTCATGTTGAGCTTCTTGTCCACCAGTACTCCCAAGTCCTTCTCCTCAGGGCTGCTCTCAATCCATTCTCCATCCAGCCTGTATTTGTGCCTGGGATTGCCCCAACCCACGTGCAGGACCTTGCACTTGGCTTTGTTAAACTTCATGAGGTACTCTCGCAAGGAGGGCACAAACAAATATATTTTTTTCCTGAATTATTTCAGATCTCTATGTCATTCATTGCAATCACATACTGACTGGCACTGAAGGATTAAAGTTTACCCTGTGAAGCTTTAGTTCTGTTGCACTAGCCGCCTTATTAATATATAGTATACAGAGATAAAAATATGCTCCCTGTGTGGTTTGGGGGCTTCCATCTCAGAACAGACAATGAATTTTTTACTTTAATAGCACCAAAAGCCTGTATAAAGTATCTGAGAATATTGAATTAATAAAGCTTTTCCTGGTGATGGATGTTAAGTGTGTTCTTCAATAGATATCTGCAGCTAAAGGTTAGCAGCGGAGACAGGCCATCAATTTTCATCTTTTCACTTCTGCTTTCTAATTGAAAATGATGACTTCCATTTAGGGAATCAGAGTAATGTGTTCTTTTGGCATTCATTAGTTCCAGGTCTCCTGCAATAGCAGTGGTTCATTTAAAGCTTACATTGATTAGGATAGTGTATAGCTATGCAGGATGTAATAAAATTATTGTTGGAAAAAGTGAGAAGGCTTATACCACGTAAAAAAATGGTTTCAGAATTTTCCATTTTTTCCCCCGTTTCCCATGCTGTCTATTATGCATTTTGCTTAAAACTAAGTACTCCCTCGGGGATCTGGGAAAGGGTAAAATAGATGCTTATGGCCTTTAGTAGAACTTAAGATAAAAGAATAAAACCAGAAGGAACATAGGTTTCTTCACTGATACAATGTTAATTTGCATAAAAATCAGATCTTAGAAGATCAAAACCAATCTCTGTAAGTATGCTGCATAAGTTTGTGTTTTAATTTCTGCTAGAAATGTTAAACCAATGTTTAACATTTACTCAGGTATTTGACTCTGCTTTTTCACATTTCATTTGAGTTCCGTGTATTACAAATAATAGCTGATTGTATTTTATTTTCAATATTTGTTCTCTGTGAAAATATTTTTACATTTGAATAACAAGTAGCTACCTAATTCCCTCAAGTTTCTGTTATAATCTCATCCATAACTAATTGAGTTTCTATCAAAATGCATTTCAAATCAGTAGAAAAGCATAAGATAATACATTGATTTACCCAAAAGATTGTGTAGCCCATAACCGGTACCAGATTGAGACTAATTAATCATGACAAAAATTTCATGCTCATAGACTTTAAATGGGATTGTGTTTGTCCTAGCATGACATAATCAGTGAAATCTTTGTTCTGTGGAGGGAGAATTTTTTAGGGAGAAATATTGCCATTAAAGCTTTGTGCTTTTGGTACAGATGACTCAGTTACCGTAAACTTTTAGGTGATTTGACTGTGGAGCTTCTTAACTTATGTATCATTTTCCTTTTACCAAAGAAATACCACCAGAGTTCCTGTTTCTTGGACAGAGGGGAAAAAATAAAAACCCAAGCAAACAAATAAACCCCTTCAAGCTCTCTACCTATCATTTTTATCTTATTGTGGGAAATAGGAGGAATCAAACACACATTCTGCCTTAGACTCTCAATTGTTTTTCATCCAGGACTTGGATTAGTCCTTGATAAAAATACAAGGCATTCAATTCTCAACATCCTTGAATAAAGGGTAGCTTACAGATGTTGTGCTCCCAAAACAGAAGTGAGAACAAGCTATTACTCATAAGGTCCTAATTTCATCTCTACTTTTCACTTGCTCCTGGGAGGAATTAGATTGCTTCGTTTGATGACTTCTCAAAAAAGCGAAAGATTTCTGTTTTCTTCTAACCTGGATTACAGGTTGATAAATGGGGCAAACCTGTATGTTCATAGTTGTAGAGTGATAGGAAAATAATTGTTTTTCTCCATACAACCATAACCAGGATCTCTGAGCATGATTATCCAATTTACATCATAAAGTCTCTGAGGAAGGAGCTGTGGTTGATTTATCCAATGAAATGACTGTTCTTATCTGTCACTGCAGCTCTTAACTGTAATGACACAGAAATTACTAAAGTATGAAGAAAAAAAAGAACTTCCCTTCTATTGTGAATGAGACTAAAATCTGTCAGAGTATCATCAGTCAGATTGGCACCAACAGATCTAGGGACTTCTGAATGGCTTTGCTCTCACACCTCATAATGAAGACACAATACAGCTTCCAGGTTGCAATATGTCTGCTCAGACGTTATGACTGTTTGCATCTGCTTGTGTGTGTCTCTGTGATTCCAAGCTCACCATTTTTTTTCCCTTCAGAAATGGCCTCATCTTCATTTGCAAATGCTAAAAATATGTTTTTAAAGGAAAGACATTTTAATCACTTACCTTGGTGTATGGAAGTTTCTGCTGCTTGTTAGAAGTGCAGAGTTTAAGTTGCTTGGTCATTTTATGAGGAAAGAAAAATGAGGCCTTTGTAAAAAGCCTGTAGACTCTCATTTATTTGGTAGACTAGACCAGAATAGAATAGAATATTTCACTTGGAAGGGACCTACAATGATCGTCTAGTCCAACTGCTTGACCAATTTGATGTTGACAAAAAGCTAAAGCAAGTTGTCAAGAATATTGTCCAAATGACTCTTAAACACTGACAAGCTTGGAGCATCTAGCACCTCTCTAGGAAGCTTTTTCCAGTGTTTGACCACCCTCTTGGTAAAGAAGTGCTTCCTAACATCCAAACTAAATCTCCTCTGGAGCAGCTTTGAATCGTTCCCATGCGCCCTGTCACTGGATACCGGGGAGAAGAGATCAGCACCTCCCTCTCCCCTTCCTCAGAAAGCTGCAGAGAGCAATGAGGTCACCACTCAGCCTTCTTTTCTCCAAACTAGACAAACTAAAAGTCTTAACTGCTTCTCATAGAACTTTCCTTCCAGTCCTTTTACCAGCTGTATTGCTCTACTCTGGATGCATTCAAGCATCTTAACATCCTTCTTAAATTTTGGGGCCCAAAACTGCACACAGTACTCAAGGAGAAGCTGCACTAACACTGAATACAGTGGCAAAAGATCACCTCTTTTGGTGTTCTTGTTATACTGCCTTTGATGAACCCCAAGATGCAGTTTGCTCTCTCAGCTGCCAGGGCACACTGCTGACTCACATTGAGCCTGCTGTCAACCAGCACCCCAGATCCCTTTCTGCAAGACTGCTCTCCAGCCACTCCTCTTCTAATTTATACTTGTGATTTTCCCTGTGATTTCAGTCAAGGCTTAGCTGAAACGCAAGCTCATTTTACTGACAATTTTATAGTGCTTACTGAACCCAGCTTGCCATGCCTGTGTTAGATAAGAGAGAATCAAACCTAGCTAGCCTTCTACTTTTCTATCAGTGTTGCTGATTTCTTTTATCTCTTAGGCCCCTTTATGAAGGTGTTTAATAAAAATCTATCATCATACGGGATATTTTTTTAATTAAAACTCAATTGTTTGCCCCCCATTTATGACCTTTGTGGAGGATATGTACATGGACAACAATTATGAGAAAATATTCTAGAGATTTATTTCAAATACAGTCTTCTGAAAGAGAAAATTTATAGAGAAGAAAAAAATCCATTGTGCATGCCTACTAAAATTCACAGCTTGAATTATTATTTCTTCTTCATAACTACATTCAATATATTCAGTAACCTCTGGAACTAATTTTTCTCACGTTCATGATCATAGAATTATAGAATCATAGAGTGGTTTGGGTTGGAAGGGACTTTAAAGGTCATCTAATTCCACCTCTCCTGCCGTGTGGTCCACTAGACCACATCATTCAAAGCCCCATCCAACCTGGCATTGGATGCTTCCGAGAATAGGGCATCCGGAACTTCTCTGGGCAACCTGTTCCTATGCCTCACCACCCTCATTGTAAACAGTTTCTTCCTTATGTCCTACCTAAACCTATTCTCCTGCTGTTTAAAACCATTACTTCTTCTCCTGTCACAGCAGGCCCTGATAAAAAGTTTGTCTCCATCTTTCTTATAAGCCCCCTTTAACTACTGTAAGACCACTGTAAGGTCTCCTTGGAACCTTCTCTTCTCCAGGGTGAACAGCCCCAACTCTCTCAGCCTGTCCTCATAGGAGCGGTGCTCCAGCCCTCTGATCATCTTTGTGGTCCTCCTCTGGACTCCCTCCAACAAGTCTATGTCCTTATGTTGGGGGCCCCAGAGCTGGATGCAGTACTCCAGGTGGGGTCTCATGAGAGCAGAGTAGAAAGAGAAGGGGAGAATCACATCCCTCGGCCTTGTGGTCACGCTTCTTTTGATGCAGCCCTGGATGCAGTTGGCTTTCAGGGCTGCAAGCGCGCACTGCTGGGTCAATTTGAGCTTTTAATCAGCTAACATCCCCAAGTTCTTCTCCTCAAGGCTACTTTTAAATCCATTCTTCACCCAGCCTGTGTTTATACCGAGGGTTGCCCCGACCCCTGTGCAGGACCTTGCACTTGGCCTTGTTGAACTTCCTGAGGTTCGGATGGGCAGTGACGATGATTAAATTCTCCTGCTGTTTAAATCAGTAAGACTTTTACTTTTCAGTTTAATGCATGTAGTTTTCGTATTCAGGTTGCTTTCCTTAGAAGACATCTTCTCTTACTGCAGAGAGGTCTTCCTTTCATTTTAATAACTTGACTCTGTCATTTGCAGAGATAATAACAGGAAGCAAATCACTCGGACAAAGAAATATCTCTGGTAATCTGTTACCTATATAGCTGACTCATCAAGGACAAATTGCCTGCATCTTAGTATCTGTCAAAAGATAGTACCTAAAAGAAGAATATATTAAAGTTCCTGTATCTGGAAATATCTTCTGTGTCGTCTCTATGAGGAAAATTTACATTTACAAACATAAAAATACAAGTTACCACTGAAGTTCTGAATTGGTGACATTTTACCCTTTCCAGTTATTTTTTTTTCTGAAAGCAGTACTCAGTGTTCATGACTTTGATATATCCTAAGTCTAAGAGAAATTAAATTGATGGCTTAGAGAAACAATAGGTAGAGAGATACTGCTTTAGAGATTTTAATGAATCATCTATGCAGTTTTCTGTTTATAATAAGAAGTAAATAAAATTCAGGATCAGAAAAATTAGAAATAGTTATGTTCATCAGATATTAATATAGTTAATATGTATACAATATAATACCTTTTACTTAGGAAACAACTGAGCATTCTCCCTTTATTGGTAAAATGAAACATGCTCACTATGTTTACAGGAAAAGGAAGACTGCAGAAAAAAATTCTGAGTAGGGTCTTTGGTTAGTCTCAGTGATCACTACCACATGGAATTGATTAACAATGTAATTGAAGCAGTCTGGTTCAGCAGAAAGTTCCTGTACTCAAGAGTATGATAATAGAAGTTAGACTCTATTCAGTATGTTGGTAAGGATGTTGGGATTTTCTGACTCTCTTTTTGTCAATTTTTAAGGACAACTGCAGGATCAGCTTGAATTATGCTAAAATTTAAAGAACTATATCAAATGCAGTGTGCTGTAAGTTTGTATTTTAAATAATTATTTTCTGTCTTTCCTGTTTCATTTTTCTTTGACACTTCACAGAAATAGAATAATCAGTTAAAAAATGGTTGACAATGATGACATCCTACAAGGGGCAAGGCTGACCTGCAGATGTTAAAAAAATTGGTTAAATTGGGATGTTTTATAAAACCTTACAAAATATGGTTTAAGGTAGTGGTTTTGTCCATGTAACTTGAATCCTGAATGCATAGATTCTTTTAAAGGATATGAAATAGCCCAGTTCCCTTCATGTCTAGACACACAAGACAACAGTCTGGAATATTTACGAAATATGTGGGAGATGTGCTGGAAGGACTATCGGAACTTCAGCTTTAAAAAAAAAAAAATCAGGGAAGCAGTGCTTGCAGATAAAAATTACTTCTTCATTTTCTTGAATGCCTTGTGAGCTATAGTTTAGGGAGTAACCCAGAATTCTGAACATTAGGCACTCCAAAAGTTATCACATATTTACCTCTATTACTTTGTATTAGTTTTGAGGTGGAATACTATTAAATAGCTTCAAATGAAATTTCCTCTTCAAGAAAAAAAAAGTGTTTAAAGAAGTTTATTTAAGCATGTCTGTGAACTTTGTACATCTCTCAAGAGATTAGGAATCGGAGTACATCATAGAATCATAGAATCATAGAATGGTTAGGGTTGGAAGGGACCTTCAAAGGTCATCTAGTCCAACCCCCCTGCAAGGAGCAGGGACATCCCTGACTAGGTCAGGTTGCTCAGAGCCTCATCCAGCCTGGCCTTGAACATTTCCAAGGATGGGGCCTCCACCATCTTTCTGGGCAACCTGTTCCAGTGTTCTATAACTCGCATTGTAAAAAATTTTTCCCTAATTTCTAATCTAAATCTACCCCCCTCTATTTTAAAACCATTACCTCTCGTCCTATTGCAACAGGCCCTACTAAACAGCCTTTCCCCATCTTTCTTGTAGGCCCCCTTGAGGTACTGGAAGACCGCTATCAGGTCTCCCCAGAGCCTCCTCTTCTGCAGGCTGAACAGCTCCAACTCTCAGCCTGTCCTCATAAGAGAGGTGCTCCAGCCCTTTTATCATCTTCATGGCCCTCCTCTGGACCTTCTCCAGCTGGTCCATGTTCTTCTCGTGTTGGGGGCTCCAGAACTGGACACAGTACTCCAGGTGGGGTCTCACCAGGGCAGAGTAGAGGGGGAGAATCACCTCCCTCGACCTGCTGGCCACGCTTCTCTTGATGCAGCCCAGGATGCGGTTGGCCTTCTGGGCCGCAAGGGCGCATTGCCTGCTCATGTTAAGCTTCTCATCCACCAGCACTCCCAAGTCCTTCTCCTCAGGGCTGCTCTCAATCCATTCCCCACCCAGCCTGTATTTGTGCCTGGGATTGCCATGACCCAGGTGCAGGACCTTGCACTTGGCCTGGTTGAACTTCATGAGGTTGGCACAGGCCCACCTCTCCAGCCTGTCAAGGTCCCTCTGGATGGCATCCCTCCCTTCCAGCGTGTCGACGGCACCACGCAACTTGGTGTCGTCGGCGAACTTGCTGAGGGTGCACTCTATCCCACTGTCCATGTCGCCGACAAAGATGTTGAATATCTGGGCCCAGCACGGACCCCTGAGGGATGCCACTCATGACCAGTCTCCACATGGACATTGAGCTGTTGACCACCACTCTCTGAGTGCGGCCATCCAGCCAACTCCTTATCCACCGAGTGGTCCGTCCATCAAACCCATGTCTCTCTAGTTTAGAGAGAAGGATGTCGTGCGGGAGTGTCAAAAGCTTTGCACAAGTCCAGGTAGATGATGTCAGTTGCTCATCCCTTGTCCACCGATGCCGTCACCCCGTCATAGAAGGCCACCAAATTGGTCAGGCACGATCTGCCCTTGGTGAAGCCATGTTGGCTGTCACCAACCACCTCCTTGCTCTCCATGGGCCTTAGCATGGTTTCCAGGAGAATCTGCTCCATGACCTTGCCAGGCACAGAGGTGAGGCTGACCGGCCTGTAGTTACCTGGGTCTTCCTTATTCCCCTTTTTAAAAACTGGGGTTATGTTCCCTCTCTTGCAGTCATCGGGGACCTCAGCAGACCGCCACGACTTCTCAAATATGATGGCCAGTGGCTTGGCAACTTCATCCGCCAGTTCCCTCAGGACCCGCGGATGGATCTCATCAGGACCCATCGACTTGTGCACCTTCAGGTTCTTTAGATGATCCTGAACCTGCTCTTCGAGTACAATGGGCAGTTCTTCATTCTCGCAGTCCCTGCTTGCACCTTCTACAGCTTGGGCGGTGGGACAGGAACTCTTGTCGGTGAAGACTGAGGCAAAAAAGTAATTGAGTACCTCAGCCTTCTCCATGTCCTGGGTAACCAGGACACCACTTCCCTTCTGGAGGGGGCCTACATTTTCCCTGGACTTTCTTTTGTCCCCTACGTACCTATAAAAGCTCTTCCTGTTGCATTTTATATCCCTGGCCAGATTCAGTTCTGCCAGGGCTTTGGCCTTCCTTACCTTATCCCTGGCCACTCGCACAGCCTCTTTGTAGTCCTCCCAGGCTACCTGTCCCCACTTCCACCCTCTATAGGCTTCCTTTTTCACTTTCAGTTGGTCCAGGAGCTCCTTGCTCATCCACGCCGGCCTCCTGGCCTTTTTGCCCGACTTGTTTTTCATCGGGATGCACCTCTGCTGAGCTTGGAGGAGGTGCTCCTTGAATATGGACCAACTTTCCTCGGCCCCTCTTCCCTCCAGGGCCGCCTCCCATGGCACTTGGCCCATCAGGTCCCTGAAGAGGCTGAAGTCTGCCTTCCTGAAGTCTAGGGCAGAGAGCTTGCCATGTATTTTCCTTGCTGCCCCGTGGATGTTGAACTCCACCATGTCATGGTCGCTGCAGCCAAGGCTGTCCTTTAGTTTCACATCCCCGACCAGTCCCTCCCTGTTGGTGAGCACAAGGTTGAGCATGGCACCCCTCCTTGTCGGCTCCTCTATCGCCTGCAGGAGGAAGTTGTCATCCACGCATTCCAGGAACCTCCTGGACTGCCTGTGCCCTGCCGTGTTGTCTCTCCAACAGATGTCAGGGTGGTTGAAGTCCCCCAGGAGGACCAGGGCCTGTGACCGTGAGGCTGCTTCTATCTGCCTATAGAGCACTTAGTCCGCTCTGTCCTCCTGGCCAGGCAGCCTGTAACAGACCCCCACTGTAACGTCCCCTGTCCATCCCCATCCTCTAATCTTGACCCATAAGCTCTCTGTCAGCTCCTCCTCCATCCCCAGGCGGAGCTCCACACACTCCAGCCGGTTGCTGATGTAGAGAGCGACACCTCCTCCTCGTCTCCCCTTCCTGTCTTTTCTAAAAAGCCTATACCCCTCCGTGTTGATGCTCCAGTCATATGTGTCATCCCACCACGTCTCCGTGATGCCAATGAGGTCGTAGCCCTGCTCGTGTGCAAGCATCTCCAGCTCTTCCTGTTTATTCCCCATGCTGCGTGCATTGGTATAGAGACACTTCAGCTGGGCCCCCGACAAAGCCGACTTGCTGGCTGGAGCTACAGGGGTGCTATTGCACCGCAGTTTAGGTTTATTTGCACTTATCTGTGATCCCTATCATCTTAGATAAAACTGTTCATTTAATGAGTTTCATCACCGAGAAATATATATACTCATGATGACAATAAGCAGAATTAGTGAGAACATAGCAAGAGGCAATAACTTCATAAAGACGTCCAGAAGATCTTGGTGAATTCAAGAATACAAGTCTCATTCTTGAATCCTAGGCAATGTGGTTGGTAATGACTGTTTTGAAACAGCCACTATAGAAACCTTCAACATGATCAACATATCAGGTATGGGCAGAGTTAATTCCGCTAAAAAAAAAAAAAAATATTTTTGCTATGTTTATTTTGCTTTTATTAAAAGGATCCCTAGGTGGCCTTTTCTGCCGTATGGGAATATTTAAATCAGCAGGAAACTAGTTTGAGGTTTGTAATTTTTGTCTATAAAAGAAAATATATTCTTTTAAGTTAATGCAAATGGAAATTTTTGTAATCTTTTTCTGCCTTTTCCTCTTTCTTTTTGGTTACTGAATAGAAAATAAAGTATTTGCTTGAATCTTCCCAGTTTATTTTTTGAAGTGTTATGCATAAGACTGGTGCTTATCCGAATCTGAGACATTTGTTTGTGAAATTAATTAAAAATGTGTAAATATTGCCACACTTTTCAATAGTAAGCCTTCATTACTTTAAACAATCATACATTTTTTAATTAAGAAAATCCACAATTTTGGAGAAATTGCAGGTGTGACTATTATATAATTTCTTAATAAATATCTTCTAGTATATAAAAAGCACATTGCTTCTGGAAAATATGGACTAGTTAAAAAAACTCCAACATTTGGCATATCTCTTCTGGGCCTAAGTTGTAACATATTTTACGTTTTTATCTTTCAGAATAGGATAATGTTGTCAAGCAGAATGTATGGTTTGCAGATACAGTGATTTTTTAAAGTACTAGCTATTTTAAAATATGATTATTTTAATAACCAAAATAACAGAGAATTAGTGAAGAATCTATTGATGGGAATGTTAATTTCTTCCTATATTCCTTTTACGTTTTTTTTTTTTTCAATTTTACACAGTTGCCTAATTTTGGCCACGGTTCAAATAAGGTCAAACTTTTCTAATAGCAGCTGCTATAAGAAATTTCTTCTTACGTGGATGTTTCCCTAAGGCACTGACTTTTTTCTGTGTCCTATAAAATAAAGTGATTTCCTGATTAAAGTAACACTTCAAATATTGGACCGTCTGGCACTAGTGCTGAAGATAACAATTTATTATGTTGGAAGGCCAAGAAATTACCCTATGCCAGTAAGTATTCCCTATTTGAAATCAACTGAAAATATGAGTAGTCAAGGAACATTTTCAACACTTTACTATTTAGCTTAGGGAAAAAAAAAAAAAATCTGATTCCCTCACCCTGAAGTGTAACAGTGAGATCTTCTGTAAAGTAACTCCTAATTATTGATTATTTCAACATACAGTACTTGTTCTGTTATTCTGTATTTCACTTTTTGTTATATGCAACTTCAATTAAAATTTGTAGCTTGGTCATGATTTTGTCTGAAAACTTCAGACCATATGAAGTTGCTGACTTTGAAACCCCTGTAACAGTCTTCAAACACTGTATTTTTGCTGCTCCCATTTGAGTAAATCACAGGTAAAGTTCCTTCTTTTAACCTATCCTTGCAAACAGGTGACTGTGGGCTGAGATAAGTATTTCACACATCTGACTGAAAACAATTTCTGCCAATGATAGTTGTAGATCTCAGCAAACTTACCCATTTTACTTACGGCTACATAAGCATTAGAGCTGGCATAAACAGAACAGGAATGTGAGCTGGTGTGACCTGAAGTTTAAAACAGTCATAAAATAATAAATCGGAGTTCCATTCTCACAGATTTTCAATATAGTAAATTTAAATTTGCAGTATGTCTAAAAATAATGATGACTGTATCAGAAACTGCGCAATCTAGATTTGCAGAACGGTGGCCCTTTGATAGAGAACTGAGCTGCAATGTGTTAGTTGGACTCTTTTATCAGTTGCTTCTTCTGCCTCTTTTTCTGAAAGATGCTGCTTTAACTTTGTCATATTCCTTATAATGCTCTTTGTCTTCTCATGGTGCCAAGTAGGTTGTACATAATATCCCTGAAAAGATAATTACTCAAATGAAATCAAAGTGATCATGAATGTAAAGTAAAACAACCACCTTTGAAATAGTGTGATTTTTATTTTTTTTTTTTTCTGTAGGCTTGGCCATGCTTTGGTCTGTCTTATTACATATTTTTGTTGTGTGTAGTGTTTTTTGATTAGTACTTAGACCATTTAAAATGGTGGATATACCAGTTGCAATGCAAAAAAGAAAACAAAATTTAAAAAGTTTTAAAGTGTTCTGGTCAGAGACACTGGTATTTTTAACTCTGCTTGGTGTATTCTATTGCCTGTGCCACATAAAGCAGCAATCTCTGACCCATTGATGCAGGAACATAAAATGTCATACTTCCTTAAGTTGATTGCTTTCATGTATTCCTCCTATTTATAACGTGTATCTTTATTCTTCCTGGTAACCTAGGAATCACATTCAAATCCTCTTAGTCAGAGCTGACTCTTTTCTGTATGTATGAGCATCAGACGCTTCTTGAATACTGCCTAAGGATAATAGGACTGAAGGGTACCTTTGACATGGTTTCAAGGTCTGATTGCACGTTGTGCCATAATCATTTTCTGAATAATGCTGTGTATTTTGCACATGAACTGCCTGGACAGTTATGTTCAAGGGGATGATTGGCTTCTAAAAACAACAACAAAAAAAAAAAAACCAACAAAAAAAAAAAGAGAAAAATTAAAAATCAAAAGGGAAAGAGCAAAGCTGAATGTCAGAAGAGGAGAAAATATGGAGATGCCAGGTGAAAGGCAGACACAATCACATGAGAAGCAGATAATTATCCTATTGAATTCAGGCTGGATTTGGTGATGAGGCTTAAGACAAAAAGACCTTCAATTGTTTGAGTAGTTATTAAGGATTTATATATTTTGAAATGTATTGTTTTTATATCATGCTCTTTTAGTTACTACACAGACTGCCTCCTACTATATTTTTGTAACTGATTAATTATCTAAAGCTTCAATGCTTTTCTATGGCACAGGCTGTGCCACAAGAATAACTGAACGAATGCTATAAGTGTACACTGAAGGGAAAGTATACCATCTGTGATGGAAGTATTGTATTCTGTGGTTATCACTAAGCTGGATGTGAATTTGCCTAGTAAAAGCCCTGGTGGTATGATTGACAGGCTCGTGTATTTAGAAAATAGTCAGACCTGGAAAACCTAGCTTGAGCCAAGAACAAAGAAGCAATTAGAAATACAGCAATACTATTTAATTTCAAAACAGATTTCTTAAAGGAAGACATAAATAAATAACAACACATTATACATGCATATATTTTCATCTATATTAACTTTTCTGAAGTCATGCCTGTACTAGTGCTTAGTTATGCTTGAGAGCTTTGCTTATTTTTCATGTTCTAATTACATTGTGTTATAAATTCTAATTGTCTTTTTCTTTAAAAGACTTGTTTTGAAATCCTCTGGAAATTTTTTTGATAAGGGTATTCAAACTTATTTTGTGATAGTGGAAATCTAGGTTTCACGTAAGGCATGAAATAACATGGAAAATAGAACAGATGTAGTATTTTTATGTATACTTCTCAGCAGAATATTTTGTGGTCTTAAGTAATTCTAATCCTCATCTACCTAATTTGGTGGGCTAAAATTTCACTTGTTTATCTCTGTGCATATCTTCCAAACACGGATAGGTATGTAACTCTTTACAAATGCCATGATTGTTATTGTGGAATAGTTTGAAATAACATACATTTATTTCCTCATGGAGAGAAAAACCTTATCAAAGACCTTGACAGAAATAGAAAAACAATGACCTGTTTTTGAAGAGCAATGTCTGGTGCAGTGGAAATCATGACATTCCCCACTGGTATTAACAAGTA
This sequence comes from Chlamydotis macqueenii, assembly GCF_036417535.1. Classification (NCBI taxonomy): domain Eukaryota; kingdom Metazoa; phylum Chordata; class Aves; order Otidiformes; family Otididae; genus Chlamydotis; species Chlamydotis macqueenii. The sequence goes on from NC_141556.1 coordinate 139,691,330, forward strand.
GCCTCTTTGATGGCAAACGGTTCTATAAATTGGTCCTTCTTAGTATACAGAATATCAGTGCACTAACACATTGTAATCATTCTAAAATGCATTCTAGGCACATTCTGAATTGATCTGTATTTTTTGCCATAAACTGCCTTTTCTTTTGAATTTTGTTTTTTTCCCACTTAAATGTTAACACAAAGTTGAATGATCAAATTCTGCAATTTAAACTTTCCCATGTAAGATTTCAGTGAAAAAATAGAGATTACAGTGGTACCTTTAGAAGACAGAACATTTTTGTGGTCATGGAACAGACAAACAAAAACTATCACAGCCATGTCTATACCAAGCTCTGGCTATTTGAAGTAATGATTCCTTAGGCATGCATAAGATCTTTAATACATGTTTGCTCATGAATGTCTTTGTGGTCAAACAAAAGTGAATTGTGTTTGAACATCTTGAAGAAATGCCCTTTTCACAATCAATATATACTTACTTTGTATGTTGAGTTGTGTTATTAAATTCCTGTACTCAGTTGTGTATATGAGATGATATGTTCATACAGATAACATAAGCTGATCTGCACATTAGCCAAGAAGAGGTAAGGGTTAGTGATATACTAGGTGGAAGTAACCACAGAAGAGTAATCTAACCAAATTGAAAGAAAATTGCCATTCTAAAGATAATTAATGGTGCCTTTTCCTTTAAAATAAAGGAGATTATGGGTGTGAATACAGTATGGCTGGGGCCTGAGGTCTCACAACTGAAGTCAGGAGCAAGACTACATGGATGGGGTCCTGCATAAAAGGGAGGCCTTGCTGTCAGGACAAAGGGCATGTGAGTTATAGGCATGTCCTGGGCCCTCAAATGCATGCTGTTTAGAAACACGCATTTTAGTTTTTACCTTCTCTGTGAATGTATCAAAGACTTTCCAGAGGAACCTAATTTTCTTTATGGCTCCCAAAGGGTTGGAGCAAAGAATAGTAGCCCCATAAAATTAGAGTTCTCGGTCTTTCCATGAACATATTTATACTACTAGCATGACTGATGGGCCATCACGATTCATACTGAAATCCCCCTTTATGGCTTTCAGCAACTTTATGTTCAGGGGCTGACTGGGAAACAGTAAGGATGTGAAGTAAGCAGAAGCCTAGTCTCAGCAGGCTCCATACACACTCCACAAGGGAAAGAGGCTCATTCTGGAAGTGCTCCAGAGCAGGAGCCTAGTTCAGTTAAATCATCCTCCGGGAGAGCCCTCAAATCTCACTGATGGTACTGGGAAAACAGGAAAGACTATATTCCTTTATATAAATACTTAAATTCAGTTGCTTTACTTAAAAGAATCAAACACTTTTCTTCTGCGGGATGGGGGTGGGAAGGTGGGGGGGGTGAGGGAAGAAATACTTTTTTTTTTTTTTTTCCCCCCTCCTTTCTGCTTTTCATAGTTGCTGTAAAAGATGTCTTCATTTGTATTTTTTTTTTTTGTAAGAGCTAAGAGCTCCTAGAAGAAAGCAGGGGAGAAAGATTATAGGACATAATGCAGTGAGAGATACTTACAACATTTACGGTTGTCAGTATATGGTGGGCACAAAGCACAGAAAAAGAGAATGGAGAAAACAGGAAGAATATAATGAGATGACTACAGAAAAATACTTAGAGTTAGTAACTGAACTGTAAACTCGTGTCCAAACAATAATGACTTGGTCTAAAATACACTGAATTTTTAAGGATTATTTCTTTCAAATTCTGAAAAATATTAACAACTCTGTTAGAAGTTAATCAAATGGGGAAAAATCAACGAGATCAATTAAAGATTGGTGCCACATGGAAATTGGAAGTGGCTATCAGCCTTGGCAGGGTCCAAGAAATGTTTAGTATTTTTAGATACAAAAATCTACATCAGGAGAACTGATGGAAAACATTGTTTGGTGCTTCTAGGGTCCAGGAGTGTTTGGGGCTTCCCACAGTGGATGATGACAGGGCCTGGCAGCCAGGGCCCATCCCACCCCCAGCCAGGAGCAGGGCAGCTGGAGGGCACCCAGGGCAGCCCCAGCCCTGGGCATCGGGCACCTCCCTGGAGATGAGCAGAGGCATGGATGTGGGCCCATGGGTGGGCCTGGCTCAGTGGGGCCCATGGCTGGGCAGGGCAGGGCTGTGGGGAGCTGGAGACCAACCCTGCTGTAGTGTCACTGGGGCAGAGGCTGACAGCCCCAAAGGGCTGACATGGGGTCCTGGGCGCTGAGCAGGGTGAGGGGAGCCCTGAGGAGCTGGGCAGGGATAGTCAGGGCTGGTGGCGCTCTCATGGGCCTGACGGAGGCAAATTTCAATGTAAAACAGCAGAGTGGCAAATAGAAAAAAAAAAAATTAATATCAAGACAGTAAGATTACTTTAGTCCTCTTGTTCTCTCGAAGGCTGTTTCATAGTCAGCTGTGTCAGAGCATATTACCAAATGATCTGCACATAGATATATATATGCACAATTCTTCTTTTCAAAATGACAGGCTTAATAATCAAATAAATTAATTTGGCACTTGATTCTGTAAGGTGCTGAGCAGCTGGCTCTGATCCAGCAAAACATTTCACTTCTACTTCAATCTCATGAATACCTCTGTTCATTTAAAATGCACTGCAAATTCTTTGTTAAAAAAAAAGGAAGAAAACCTAAGCAACCTCTAAACCGAAGGGTGCAATTCTAGCAGATTCATTTATCCGGTGAGTCATTTTAGTGTTTTGTAAAGATCTACTTTTAAACTTGTGAAGGATTGCTGAAAATCTGATTTGAAATATTTTTTTGTTGTTGTGAAATCATTATTGTTTTTTTCCTTTTTTTTTTTTTCGGTGTGGTAGGTATGAAGGTATTTTCTCTCCTTACACTTTTTTTTTTCTCGAAAAAGATGATATTATCAGGAATAGGCCTGGCGTTACCTAATATTTTTTAAAGATCTCAAGAGGATCACTCTATTAAAAAGATATACAGCATATATGTGTTATAATAATTGTTGTATTGAAACATATTAATGTGAAACATAAAATCTTTAATGAAGTATTCTCTAATTCCTTACTTTAGAATATTTGGCTGGTTTGAGTCTACCTAGACTCAAGGTAGGAAAGGGTCAGAAAATGAAGGACTAAGTCTCTAAAGGTCAAGTAGCACTAAATAGAATAGTATTTGTATATTTTCAGTGCCTGGGAACATGAGAGGTTATAGGAAAAATGGAAGCTGAAAAATAAGCAGAACAAGCAAAACATCAAATAATGACTAACTGCCACCACCACCGAGTGTTTTTGAACTAACAGCAGCTGTTTTTCTGACTGTAAGCAAGGCAGACAGCTTTTCAGAAAGAACAGAAAGAAAGAACCACTGCAAAACCTAAGATTAGTTGAGAGTTGAGGGAGTGGGGAGGATGTCACCTCCTTATCTACCTCCTGAACTGAGATCCAAAACAGGCAGGTTTTGGATAAGGATCTGAGAACCTAAATCTCTTCGGGAAACCGTAAAAGCTAGACAATATCAGAACTATAACTATCTTATTTTGACCTGGCTGTTGTGATGGGTAATAGTCTGGTTGATACAGTACTCACTTCAGAAGAATTAAACTGGGATCTTAACTTGTACTGAACATTGTGGAATATGTAACCAGTAATTCTGTGCTTAGGTGGATTTGAATCTGACTTCTGCCTTTTTTTTTACCCTAAATTTCATCTTACTCTTCTTTTTCTCTGCTATTCCTGAAATCTTGCATTCTCAGCCACATATTTTTTCAGCTTGATGAAAAGGAACATTAGAGAATACTATGCAAGGATTCAGCATGTCTTGGTGGACAGGACACTTCAGGAAACAAGGTGTCTTCTTTACACTGTCTGAAATCACCACTTTGTTTTACTTAATTTACCTTTTGTCTTTAGAAGAGGACACCATAGCCTGAATTTCCAATAAATGACATTGCATGGTATTTCCCATACTCAGTGGATAAGGCTCGTATCTGACATGGGAAGACGAGATAACCTTTCTGTATCTATGAAAATGGCCTAAGTTGTACACTACATTGAAGAATGCAGTTTATACTTCTTGTCTTTGAAAATGAATTTCAACCAGAATGAAAAGAAATTGGTTGTTAAATAATTTGACTATGAAGGTAACAGACTACCTGCACAGAATTTTAATACTAAAGCATGAGAATGGAAGGTAAAATAAATTTTCTAATTCTTTTAATCGTAACAGAAGATCTTGTGATTTATACTACCATACATGATTCTCAAAATGGCAAAATATCAAACTCTTCTTTTAAGTGTTCCTATTTAGAAATGTTTTTTTTTTTTTACTTAAATGTTTAATGATGCTAACTGTATCTACAAGCTTGGATTTATGGAGTTGGAATACTTTCTACAATATTACCTTTTGAGGGCTTGAGATGTGAAGTCTAGTTGGGAGCTCAGCTCATTAAGTAGACTGGGAACATCTGAAACTTGGATATTTATTTATTTGTGATGTATTCTCTCCACAGAGTAGAGGTAGGAAAAGTTAATCTGATTGATTTTAGGCAATGTGTTAGGAAGTAAATGAAGTGTTGAAAGTGTCTTCTGTGAACTTACTGCAAAGAATATCTTGGCAGCTCAGATAGGATTCACCTAAAAATATAGACTTTTATATCTACTTTATATTCGCAAATAATATTCCACTGAGAGATTCTTCTGAATAGCATTTTTTCTTCTCTTTTGGCCATTAAAAATAATTTCAGTTGTTGTATTATCAGGAAAAGTTGAAGTCTTCTACTGATGGAGGAAACTGTTCACAAAATGTTCTGCTGAGTCTAATCTAGTGTCTAGTTACAAAGGTTCTGGTGTTTTGAAGTTACTTTCACTTTTTTATACATGCTTTTTAATAAATGAAAATTAAATAATAATAGTGTACCACAAGTTTGTTTATTCCTTTCCGGTCCCATCATTCCTGCATTAATTAATGTTAACAATATAATTATTTTAATTGCTTTAGTACAGTCAAATACATTCTATAAAACAGTTTGTTGTTACATTTTATGTATGTTATTTTAATGAGGCTTGAGAATAGATAGCTTACATCAAATCATCAGTAGAAGGTGAGGTGTCTATAGCATCATAAAATTTGTGGTGAAAAATACGCCTTTACTCTTGGTTGTGAAAAAATACTTAGAATACTTTAGAACCAATGAAATTCTAAAACAATGTCCTCTATCTTCCTGCCATGTGCACAAACATCTTCTTAGAGTAACTCTACCATCTTCAAGGTGCAAGAGAAAAACCAAACAAACAAAACAAAACCAGTCATCAAAGTTTCCAGCTACTTTTTTTTTTTGATAGGAGATAGTGATCTAAAAAATGACCTTTCACAATCAGATAATAGCTTAAGAAAAAAAAAATATTTACACCTTGTCTGTCATTAATTCAAAATACGATCTCAATTCTAATGGGTTTTTGTTTCCTGAAGGGTTTTTAAAAATTAATAGGAATGAAGAGAGTACCGTTTTTAAAAATAAAAAAAAAATACCCTGACTTTTTCAATCTGACGGTATTCAAAAGTGGTTAAAACTATATCAACTGACTTTTAAGGAGAATAATATTCTTACAGAAACTTATTATGAAATTGATAATTACAGTAGATAAAGCTGATTATGTAGAGAGACTAGTCAGAAAGTCTATTAAAAAAAAAGAAAGAGGATGTTTTTCATGTGCTACATGGAATACAAAGAGAGCAGGTACCTTGCAAGCTACAGCTGTTGAAAAAGAGTAAAAAAATTCCTTTTTTTCGGCACTGTCACTTTCAAGTAATGGCAACCAACAATTTGATTCAACATTCAGGTAATGGTAACAACTATTTGCACTATGAGAACCTTATTATGTAGGACTCCAAAAGACCTGAAATGTTTAGGGGAATACAATTTGTGTGTAACGGAATTCAAAACACAGGCTTGTCACTGGAGACAGTAACTCTTTTCAATTTCTTTGTATGAGATAATCAGCAAGACAAGGGTAAAGGCTGCAGATTATTCAGAATCACCTGTTAAGGCAATTATTCTGAAAAGAAATAATTTCTTAGGGGTACAGAAAGGAGGCACTGTTTTTTGCACTATTTCCTGCACTATTAAAATAGTAATTCAGACTGAAGTTATCTGGTGTGGGGGGCTTTTAAGCATCCCTTTTGTTTTGATTGTGCTTTTTTCCCCCCTGTAACAGTCATGTTTTGCCAGATTTTAGAATATGAAACTTTTGAGAAAAAAAAAACAAACATAATTAGCCTGATTGAATATTTGTTTTGTCTATGAGGAGAACAGAGCTGTGTCATTGTTTGACACTGCAGTGTATGCACAGAGAACATTTCTTGTGTTAGATATTTGTTATAAGGTAATCTTATAATTTGGAGAATATATTTTACATTCTTTCTCTATACTGTATGTTTATTTTCTAAGTGGAACAAATTAGAGACTTGCTTGAATAAGGAACCTGGAAATGTAGTCTGTCTTATCGTGTAGAGCTCTGTAAAGAAGGATTTGGTTTGAACTCATTCATCAGATAACTGTTCAATAACAAAGGTGGAATCAAAACTTACATTTACTTCTGAGGCATTCTGATGCATTCTCTGTATGACTGGTTCATTTTCATGGTAAATAATTTTTGTTCCTGGGAAATAATTTGTCATTTTCAAACAGGAAAAAAAACAAAAACAAACCAAAACAACAAAGTGTGCAAACATATTAAACAAACTTTTAAAGTTATTTTAAAGCAAAGTTATCCTTTATATACTTGGCAATCTAATAAGCACTAATTAAATGGCATTCCCAATAATATGGAATCTTATTATATGACAGTTATCCAATATCCTTAGATAACATTCTCAACTATATATTCTTCCCTGAGTTTGTTAAGAAACAGTGTTAACAAGATGTATAAACTTTGGAGATAAAAATGACATTATATGTGTAAAATGCCAAATAAAAGTGTCATAAAGACACACACACTGATGTCACTTACGATGCAACACATGCTGAATGAAAGGAACCCTGACACAATTCCCAGAGGGGTCAGTGTACACAATATATAATGGGAACACTGCACCTCAGTTCAGAAACATGAAGTCCTGACAACACTAACAGCTTTGACAGCAGAAGATGTAGCTATAGTGTATGACATCTGACCTTTAAGGAAAAATCTATCTCCCTAGTTATTAAATACAAAGAATAAAAAAAAAAATTGTCAGAATGGAGTGACTGAGTCATCATTTCCTTCAGCATGACTACATACAGGACAGAACAGGACACAAATATGTGCATAAATTGGGTTTTCATTTTCTTCCTTCCAAAGTTGGCAACTTACATTATTACATGGCAAATAAATATTATAATAAAGGAACAGAATATGGAAAAATATGGTAAAATTTCATATACTTTGAAACCAACAAGTTGAAATCAGTTTATTTTTCACATGACCCCACTAGCAGCTATGTTTTATTCACATAATGTTCTTGTAGACAGTTGGATTCATGGCAATAAAACCAATGAATAAGAGAGCTCTTTGTGTGGCAGAGAAGAATATCTTAATTGTAACTGAAAGGCCCTGAAAGGTATCTAAGGGCAATAAGACAAATTAATAAAATTATGTATGTAAGACATATGTTTACTATTTGGTCATGAATGTGTAACAATTTTCAGTTTGTATTTGAGATGTTACATGCATGACTTTCAGATAACATTAGTTATTCTGGTATAAACCACCTGAAAAACATATTTGTGAAAAAAAATTAGTTCAACTATGACATTCAATTGATGCGTAAGATGTTGGAGCAGCTCAAGAAAGGAGAAAGGAACAGAGAATCAAAGTGAAAAATTAAACATGGACTAAAAAGTAATCGAAGCATTTATTTCTCTGTCTCATAGCTTGTTCAACAACTTACATTCTATATACAGCAGGTTGTCTTTGCTGTTGTTGTTTCATTCATATAATTAATAAATAACTTCCTTAGAGAAACAAAGTCGTCTAGCTTGTCACTTGCTTTGTAATAATCCTGTGAAGTTCCTTTGGTTACCTAAGTCCAGTTTTTAATTATGGAAGTTATTAAACTGGTTTATCTTCTAATGGCCCAGTGGGGGAAAAGATGGAATTATGGTGAAAATAACAACTTCCAGTCATGAAAAGGAGACACTATTTTGCCATCCGTTTTGTCTTTCAAATGCAAGGCAGTATTTCAAATAAGTAGAATCTATGGGATATAACCATACTGAAATAATCTGAAATTTCTCTAACACATCTAATTCTAGTTTTTACAGAAACTTTTAATTGTTTCAGTTATCAAATATCTAGATACATAAAATAATTTCTTCCAGAAAAACTACTGTGATACTGTAATGAGATTTAATATGCTTGACTTTCAATCCCATTCTCCTCAATTCTCCTAATAGACTTCACCTTCTATAGACTGAACTCAAACTGTACCCCTACACTCCCTCCTTTAAGTTATTTTGCATTCTAGCACATATGGAGACCAGGACAACTGACCTTTAAAAGAGAATGAAGCTATGGACAACAATCACAACAATTTGCTTTTAAAAAGCCCCCATAAATATAGTTTTGGCTGAAATTAACAACTAACATGGAATTTTGATTGATAAATCTCTGTGTGGTTTTCTGTATAAGGATGTATAATCACCTAGATTTATTGAAAGGTATACACAGGTGCAAGAAAATTATCTTTTACTCATAAGATTCCTGTAGGAAAGTTATGTAAGTACATGATACACATGAGGAAAATGGGTGACATTCTGCATTTCCAGAATAATAAGATTTCCAACTTCACTGCCACTTAATTTGCTCAAACTAGAAACAATATTGCCATGCAAAGTATTTAATACACTAAGATACTCTTGAGACTGTTAACAAATGTGAAAGAAATGGAAAAAAAAAGTAAGTGTACCCCTCAGCTACTTACATAAAGGGCATATTAGTGAGTTTTCCTGGATTAGAAGACATCCTTATCTTTGTCTACAAGTACAGGACATATGGCAGAGGCAACCATCTGCACTGTCAGTCCTTGGGTGCAGGAATAACTTCTATAAACATTGTAAGCAGCCAACATGACTTTTAAAACAACAACTGCTTATAAAGGGTACGAACATGCTGAATTTGATGTCTCTATGAACAAACCTTTAAAGACTGAATTCAAGCTCTACTTTGCATTATTATTCTGTTTCTTTATATCTTCCATGTGATTATGCATATGACCTACCCAATTTGTAGCAATAATCTGACAGTGCACCTCACTTACTTCCTTTGTTTTCACAGCAATATATCAGCAGGCCTTCTACTGTCCTTCTTAAAGATTTTCAGTTAACGTATGTACAAAAAAATGTTCTATACTGCTGTTAGCTTGGACTAGGGATAGGAATGTATACCTTTTGTAACTATTTATACTCTTACTTCTCTCTGTAATCTCCTTATCCCCTTGTTTTCCTTACGTACAGTTGGCATTTGCACGTGGCTTTCATATAGGATCAACAAGATCAGGTGATAGTCCTGCTCTGGGCTCAAGCCCAGCATATATTATGTAGGGCTACAATCCTCTCCCTAAGCACTAGCCCAGCAGTAATCCTGGAAGGTCAGAAATTGACAACTGGGAAATTTTTAATGACTGAACCTTTAGTAACAGGGACAAGCCGTTTTAAGGTGCTTTGGGAACTTTGGCTGTGAGTTGAGTTGTGTGTATATATGTAGCCACTGTGGGTATAGCACATTACTCAAATAAATACATGTGGTTTAAAGCTCTGGTTTTCTATGCAACTGTTGTGTGAGAAGGATACCTTCACAATATACATGGAATGAACAGAGTTTGCTAGGTCTGTTTTCAAAGTAGTTTAGTTGGACAGTTTTTGAAACTTTCATCTCTATAAAAGTTAAAAGGTTGTAAGGTGAAAGATGTCATTTGTCTTCTGGGTTGCATAAAACTGCATAGTACTGTAGTAAGGAAAGGACAGCATGTGTCTATATGTATTTCTGATATGCACAAGTTAGTCTGTTGATATAAATAGTTGTGAGCTGTGTTCTGCACCTCTTCCATTACATATTATAGGTAGAAATTGCCGAATGTTTCAAATTTCCATTTGAAATTTATATTCAAATTAGAAATGAAAGGACTCTGAAAGAAAAGAGAGCAAAAATATTATATAACTTCTTCACTTGTTGGCTGAGCTTTTGTTTTAGGCAAAGATATACATAACTTCTTCAGTTGAATTATTTTACCACCTTGGAATCAATTAATATTTCACACACAGTGAAGCTTCTTTTACATGAACAAATTGCATATAAAGAAATAGAAATATTGAATAGTCTTTAAATAAGGAAAAGCAGAAAATCATTGTAGCAAACAGCCTATTGTTACTGGGACAAGAGGGAATTCAGGGCTAGACTAAAATAGCAAAATTTAGACGTCTTCACTGTGAGTTTCTGAATGTGAGTTAGGCCCAATGAGTGAAGTTAAGGGAGCCATTCAGCTCTCACTAAGGTAGACACCTTCATTTGGCCAACCAATACACTTAGTTCTGTTGGCTGCATTGTTTAGAGCTCTATTGCTTGTAGTGGGAGTGTAGACACTATCTTACATGTTAACCTCGACCCTGAAGGCACCTGAATTTAGATTTTTTTTTTGTATGAAATGAATAAAGTACCAAACATGTAAATACTCTATGATATTACTGGAGTTAACAGATTGATTTTATTATTATTAATACCCAGTGATATGATACTAACCATTCTAAAGAAAGCATCAACTTAATCAATTTGGTCCTTGCAATAAGAGAAAAATAAATTGAAAGAGAATCACCGTGTGGTAAAGAAATTTGATCCTAAGCTTTTTTCTTGCTCTCTGAGCAGATAATAATTTTCTCACCAAAATGCAAAGATACAATCTAGACAACAAAAGGATTCAGATATAATTAAGATTCAGATAGCTTTCATAAACATTATCAATGAGCAGGTTCTTAAATAATACTTGATTTCAAAATAATGTAGCAACAACTCTCAAAAATTCTCAAAACTAGCCTCTGCTAATAGCAATGGGAGCAATGTTTTTATTTTCTTTTCGATCCTATGTGATTATTTTTTAGCAATAATTTTGAGACTTCTGTTGATTGGTCTACTTAGAGTCCAAATCTTATTTATGGGAAAATGTACCAGCCACAGCGATGTGAACAAATCTCTCTGTTTCACAGCTAAAGACATTCATCAGTGGGTTTTAAGTACTTTAATTCCGACATAGAAATATAATCCAATGGATTAGACACCTGAGCTTGTTAGAACATTTTCTGGTTATTCCTTTCTCTGGCTTTAGTGAGTCTCCTTTACTGCCTCATGCCTCTTGAATTTCTGTTTATTCAGCTTGGTGGCAGTAGGAAAATAAATTTTCTAAGAAGGATTTTGTCTACAGTACTGTTTGGCCTAATATTTAGAACACTCTCCTGAAGTGTAGGAAATATTGTTTCAGTTCCTGTGTGGTTGAATCAGAGAGAGAGAGAGAGATTTTCTTAATTTTCTGACATCCATCTCAGCTTCCATTGATACCTTAAAGATGACTGAAGAGGTTTATCCAGTGGATTATCAAGGATGGATTAGAAGGATGGAATACCGTCTGTCTGGTAGAGGTAACGAGTCTGTTACATTTTGCACAACTTGTCCCAGAAAGACAATCCAGTTAAATGACTGGCATTTTCATGGAAATATCAGGAAAATACAGAAATACAATGCTTATAACACATTCACTTTGTATGCTGGAGATGCCCCTCTCGGTCTCCCTGTGTTTTGTTTGTTGTGGGTTTTTTTGATAAAAGATTATTTTTAACTCCACTCTATGTGAGTATAAAGGTCCCATTATGTCATTTCACAATCCACCTATTATTTATTTTGCTTTGAAAAGATCTCTCACTCAACTATTGCCACCAGACTCTACCCGAATTGACCCCTACACACTAGCTTGATTTTCTGCATTAGTATTGCATTACATTGGCACTGGTATACTGGGCTTGCCTTTAGATTTTGCTTTATGATACTGTGAAAAGAGCAACATTCTCTGCCAATGTAAAACAAAACAGCTACACTGATGTAGCTGAAGTATTGCCCATTTACATCAGCAGACAATTTGGCCAAATGTTTAGCCATTTGTATCAGATTTATGAAGGAATGGAAGGTTATTGCCATTTATCAGAATGCTGAACTAAAGCCCCAATATACTTAATAATTACATTAGTTACTAATTTACCCACACAGAGTGTTGGTCTGATCCCTTGAATCCATAACGAATACTTGCTGGCAATATTCAGCAAAATGTTTTTTCCTAATAGAGGGATTTCCCACCAGAATAGTTTCTCAGTGCTACTGTTCATCATTGTATACAGTCAGCTACTCTATTGCCACTATCTTTCACATAAAAGGAAATGTTGTTTTTTTCTCCTCAGAGACATCACTGCACGTAAACAGTCTTTACACCTATAAATTCTTTATGAACATGTGAACAATTGCTAAGAATTTCTATTTTATTTTTAAAAGTACTAGGAATTTTCTTATATAAAATCATATTAAATACACCCATTGAAACAAGTCAGCATTTAAACGTCAAGCTTCCCTTAAACTTAAGGTGGATATGTATTCAGTTGTAGAGAAAATGTTTCTTTTCGTTCTTTAAAATAAAGACATTAAGCGCTATGAAGAGAAATGTTCAACTTACACCTCATTTTTGCACTTATATTCTATTTTTATTGCAGAAGATTGTTGAGTTTTCAAGTGTGGCTTTGAAATTTCACTCATGAGTATTTATTATTCTGTTCAGCCTTTGGACAATGTACCTACTCACAACAATTTTGAATATTTTACTTTTGTGATTAATTGAGGAGAAGAAATGACATAATATATTAAAATGCTCAAATAATTCATCTGGAAACTGAAAATTGGCTCCTTCAATCTGAAGGACTTTCTGTGCTGTGACATGAAAGAATAGCACTATTAAGTAACATCTAAAACTGATATTGCTCCAACCCCCACACCCCCCCCTTATGGAAGATTTCACATAAACAGATCTTCCTTCGAGTGTTCTAGTGCATCAAATGTCTTCCTAATCTTATAAAAATATCCTGAGTGTCTAAGTCAAATAAATTGTGTGCATTTCGTATAAACATTGTGGGTAAAATCCTGACCTAGTGGAAAACAGTAACAAAATGTTTTCCTGAATTAAGTAGAGCCTACTTCAAATCTATTAAAGTTTACTATTACAGTTGTTATTACTCCTATTACTAATGCTATTAGTATTATTTGATGTGCAAGATTTTGGTGCTAGGTACACAGATTTACATTGATAATCTCTGAAAATTGAGTCTGAATCTGTGCAAGATGCATGCAGAATACATTCTAGCTGTAGGCAAGAGTACATACTGCTATTTCCCACAGATGCTAAACATCATAAAACCCTGCTGATTTTCAAGAATTATCTCTTGCTACAAATGCTATCTTTGCCTTTTTAAAATAAATTTTGCAAGTGCAATTCTGTCCTTTGTGTTTGCTTATGAACTTGATAAAGATAAATTTTTCTTTGTATTTATTTCCCCAATAATCCTGTGAGAGATTCATCCTTTGTACAATTTATGTTCCAAAGACTGAAACTATTTGCTTGTTCTACTTTGTGTTTGTATCCTCCTATATAAGCCTTTGACACACAATATTCTTAGAGATGTCTGCCAATATCATGTTTCATAGCTACTACAGAACTGATTAGGGGATCTTTTGAAAAAATGAACGGGGACTGATTTTTCCCTCTTCAATTCCACTAAGAAGAGATGAGGTTGGTTTTTGGCTTTGGGTTTACTTGGGTTTATTTTTGGAATCCTAGTACGTAGCCTGAATATATGCTATGAAATATGAGTAACCTTTGGTTGTGTCAGAGGCCATATTTGTGCTCCCTTTAGGCAGCACTTGCCCTTATGATTAATCGTGTTTACTTCTGATGGGACTTATAGGAATGATACCTGTTCCTGTTAAAGAATGGACAGGCACAGAGCAGCAGGCAGTCTCTCTCCTCAAATTTTTTAGACAGGTAGTCACAGTCTAATGAGAGGATAACAGACGCACATAGACAATATGGTGGTGGGAGAAGTAATGGATGATAATTTATTTGAAGGGAAGGCATTGTTAGCAGGATAATCTAGTGGAAAGAAATGGGAAATGGGCAGAGATGAAGAACTGATAAGCTGAGGTGAATATACTAAAGAAAGGACAGCTAAGAAAAATGAAAATGGAGTAGAAGATTTAGAAAAATGCAGACAAAGAAATCTCGTTCAAAAACTGCTGATTTTGACTTCTACGTAGCTGCTTCTACTAGTCTGATTTCTTTGTTGGCTTGTCTCTGCTGTTTGGCATCAAGCATAGGGCTGAAGAGAAATGTGCCATTTAATGTCTTTACTGGGGAGAGCTTCCGCTAGCAGCTTGCATCAAGAGAATGTCAACAGGAGGAGAGTCTCTAAGCAGTGCAACCATTGGTTTGGTTCCTTATGCTCTTACCAGTTTCAGCTAGTTCTTGTCTGTTGTCTTTTTCTGTGTTCACTTTGCCTTATTTGTTGACCTACCCAATTATTATAATTCCTAAATAGCATAGGAATGTAATGGAATAATGTAACATGGAAAAGTGAGCCAGCTACTGCATGTCACCAAAACAAACAAAATTATTGTCTGTTTTGATTCAAATGGTTTATCAATCTATTCTCAATGTTATAATAAATCTTTGCTATTTAGTTGTTTCCAAAACATTGCTTCCAGTAAAACTGACTCAGTGCTGCTTGCATGTAACAGTACTTAAAAAAGTAACAAAGAACAAGGAGATATTGTTTTGGAAGTACACTACAAAAAAAAAAAAAAACAAGAGGTAAAGATGAATCAGATGACAAAGAATATAAAGGGAGAGATACCATTTGTTTAACTGTACTTATAACAGTAAGAGCTGTACTTTTGAAAAAAAATTATGAATTATTTAATCACATTTAAATTTTTCTCATTTTGTATTTTTTATTCTCTGTTGAAAAGATACTCTTCATTTCCTTTTAGAGTTACAAGTAATTCATTTTTGACAAGTGAAGTCCACAGTGAAAGAGGACAGAAAATTTCACTATTTCTCTCATTTGCATATATTTATTCAGACAAACATTCATAAATTTTGTACTCTACATAACTAAAACTGTAAGGAAAGCCATAAAGCAAATGCAGTTTATTTTATGGAATGAAACATGTAAAAGTTGGATCTGAAGAACTGATTTTCTGACCAAAATCTCTCTCAGTAGCCAGTCTGATGGCATTGATTTCTTATTCACTTGTAACTCAGTTGTTACCTGTGTGAAGTTTTGATGGGTCCTGGCAAATAATACAAATAAGGCAAATAAGTTACATCAAATTGATGTAAAAAACCCAAAATTTATTATGAGGATGGTGAAGCACTGGAACAGGTTGCCCAGAGAGGTGGTGGATATCCCACTCCTGGAAACATTCAAGGCCAGGCTGGATGGGGCTCTGAGCAACCTGATCTAGTCAGGGATGTCCCTGCTCCTTGCAGAGGGGTTGGACTAGTTGATCTTTAAATGTCCCTTCCAACTCAAACCATTCTGTGATTCTATGATCACATATTACTCTGTCTAATCTTTTCTTCTTGTAACAAAATGGTCTAATTCTGTCAATCGATCACAGTCTTTCATAACCTACTATCCAACAGCATACTGAATATTATCTTTAATTTGGCAGATGTATTTTAATTCATCCTTTCCCATCAGAACACTGTATTGCGGGAACTGATTTGATCTCTTGCTGTTGTTATCTCTGTTGAAAAATTTGCAGTAATGTTTCATTTTATGGAAATAATAAAAATGGAAATGATATTGTCGTTTGTAATCTGCAATGAATATTTTATTAGAAGTTAGCATTTTCGTTCAGTGTTTGGCTATCCAGACACTGTAACATCCATTTATAATACTTAATTGTCTGAAGGACTGGTTTACCAAAGCAGATTTCAGTGATGTTTCTAGGAGTTTTGATGAGTTATTGAACAACAGGAGACAAAGCCTATAGTTTATAGGAGGCTTTTTAAAGTCTCCTGTGGAAAAGGTGCTTTAGAAAGATACCATAAGAATAAAACTCTCTCTTCCACAACCTGTTGTTTTTTAAGTTAGGCCATTTTACATTTATTTAATCGTTGAAATAATATAGTGACAGCTTCACTGTGAGAGCCACAATATTAAAATGAATCAGAGGGCATTAGTATTGCTTTATTTTCTGTGAAATACTAAATGAAATATAGAAATAAACTGACCATGTATCTTTATGAGGGATTAGGTAGCAAATAAGGTGGGAATTGAAATAAGCATTCTTACCAAAGTAAAAAGTTGAACAAGAACAAAATTGCTTCCCATCTTAAAGACCACTAGTAGTGGAAATGGAATAGACATCCAAATATGTTGTTATTTTTAAGTGTATGTATTGTTCTTCTGTAGTGTTAGTTTAGACTTGAACTAGAAATGTGGCTGATAATGACCTGTTTACATAGTATAAATATTTGTCTAGCCCTGAGCACAGCAGATTTATTGGCAATCTCACCTAGTTGTCTTTTTCTTCCAGTAAAATTTATTTCCAGGTTTAAAGGATATGAACAATCTTTTTGACAAGTTTGTATTCCCATCTTCATAAATGAGACAGCTTGTGTGATTTGAGAAGTGTGAATCTAAAGTAAGGAAAAAAAACCCCACAACTAGAAAAAAAAAAATAACCCCACTCCCATGTCAGGGTGGATTTGTCTTCAGAGGTATCTGTTTTGAAAAAGGTACTGAAGAATACTTTATTACTAGAATCCAGTCGATCTTTGGGCAGGGATACTTAGCTTCTTGCTTCTTAGCTATTTAAATGATACGAATAATCTCAATTGTCCTCAAGGTTTTGTGTTTGCTTGTGCTTGCATTTGTTCTTTTCTCCTTTTTCCAGATATCATATGGACACTCTGGAATTCCTGAGTACACAGTCAAGATGATAAGATAATAATATATTCTTGTTATACTAATACTGCATGCCACTCTACTACTGAGTTTCCTTGGGCAATAGGACAAGAATATGAAAGGGTATATCATTCAGAACATATTGATATCAGTCACAAATACCGATCCTTTGGCTGTACTGTCCAGTGCAGGATTATGTGGGAGCTCTGAAGATCTTGTATAAAACCTGTCTTGTCAGTTCTGCATTTATAACTGTGTGGATGCTCATACAGCATTCATGTATATGGAGCTCCTGCAGAATTTAGCGTAAAATAAATGATTACATTTTACTTAATCATCCATTTCAGAAATTCTGGGAGTCTGTTAGTAATCCCTTACTATTAGCTCCAGCCCAGAAGGACTAAAACAAAGGCTCGTACCTCTTAGCCTACATAAAAAATGGGCAGATTTGCTGTTACGCGGTTTCCATTGACTGACTAAAAGCAGAATGTAGATTATAAGATTGAGCAGGGTCTTTAATTTTGGTAAAGTTAGATCAAGAGGAATCCTACTCTTAACAGCTTCCCTGAAGCATCTAAGTTTGGTTAAGCTTCTTTAATACCTTAATACCTTCAGCTGAGTTTAAGTAGACGTAATTTTCATCACTACCTAAGTATTTTGAGGCCCACTGTGGAGAAGAGAATTCAGCTCTGTATCCTCTTCACTCTCTGCCGGGTGTGTGTTCAGACTGTTGTGAGGGATCTCAGTGATGGTCCATGTAGGGCCATTGTGGGAAATTACAAGCTTAAGAGTGTGGGTTGTGGAACACCACAGTGTCCCAACTACGGACCATACGGTGGCATGTATGACGGATTTCAGTGATGGTCCATGTAGGGCTACTGTGGGAAATTAAACGCTGCACACAGCTGTGAGAACACGACCTTGGAGAGGGGAGCTAGGAGGGTTGTTATCTCAGAGAGGGGAGCTAGGAGGGTTGTTATTGAGCAGTATGTTGCTGCTATCCAGGAACCACTGTTAACCAGCAGGGCACGTACTTGGCAGGCCTTGCTGCATGCGCTGGCCACGCGTGCATCGACACCTGGTCAGTACTCTGCCACTGAATTTGCTGAGGGTGTACACAGAGGCAGCTCGGAGCAGAGAGAGAGAGAAAGGAGCCAGAGCAAACTCTATGAACAACAGGGGACACCCTGAAGGTGCTGCGCCTGCCTCCCTTCTCTGCTCTGACCCCGCTGATCATCATCCTCCTGCTCGGTGGTGTCTCCAACTTAGTCAGGGTGGTAAGACTCTCGTAAAGGGAAAAAGATACACTGGTAACTGCTTATGCTAGGAGCTGTGACTGCTTATGCTAGTTAACTGCTTATGCAAGGCTATAATAGAGCAATAAATACTGTTGTGCTTTTAAATATCACATGCTGGGTGACCTTTGTGCATAGGGATCCTATGAACCAGCTACAACTGTATACATAAGAAAAGTCTCATAAGCAGACCACAATGGTAAAAATCTGAAAGGAAGACAGCAATCTAAGATATAACAATTCCAATTTGATTTTTCACTTGCTATGTTAAAAAATATGAGAATTAAAACAAAAAAAAAAGACTTCCCGAAATGATTGAGAACACATCAAAAATTTATTGAAAGTTTGAACTGACTGATGTTTTCCTGTATTTCAGGCAAAAAATCACTTTTCCAGTGCTAATGGGGCTTCAAACTGACATTGACATTTTAATGTATAAAGTTTTGCTTTTTTCACTTCTGTGTTTTCTGTCAATAGCTGAACAGATATTTAACATATATAATACTGTACATAATGCCACATAGCAGAGTCTGTTAAAGCTCTGATTTCATATTTTGAAAGACTACTGTTGTGTTAATTGTGTGCTAACTCTTTATAGACAGATAACTCTTGTAGTCCCTGCGTACAGTTCTAGTACTTATGGTCCTTAATTTTTTATTCAGAGTTTTCAATGAAACTCTCATTGATTTTAAGGAAGTTTATCCTGGATGAAAACAGTTGCATCTGTTATTATGATTCTTTATCCAAATCTTTTTGTCAATGGGCATGTTCATATGGACTTGCATGGTTTTGAGATTTGTGCTGTTGAAAAGGAAGGGTGCTGTTTCAGCTAAGCTCAAGAGAATGGAGCTCACTTCCAAAGAATTGCAGATTTCATGCCTGATCTTGGATTTATTCTCAAAAGAACATAAGCACTTGATGTTCAGCTTTGTTTTGTGTTACACTATTCTGTCTCGTTGCCCTTTCTGTAATAGAGGGATGACTACATTTTCTCTCACCAGTTGTTCCACTTATCTATCTGAAGTCTAGGGACGCAATTTAAAGCAGGTAAGTACTGATGTTAATGGCTAACTGATATTTTTGAAACTGCTTAATCCTTTGAGAAGTAAGATCTCTTTGAGTTCTCAATCTGAAGTTATTTACAGAAAGAGTTTCCTAGATCTTCTTAGTAATATTCAGAAACCTTTTCTCCTTTTTTCTCATTTGATTCCTTTTTCTCAACTGCTTTTTAAGGAGTCTTAAAAGACAGTGAGAATAGTGATGTAAACAAGTATTTAACTTCATTAATTCAGTCCGCTTATTGCAAAATGTTTTATTATTGAAATAACAAGCATTTTTAAAGTAAATATCCAGCTGACTTCATGCTGACCATATAATAGTAAAGAAATATTCTTAAAATAGCTATGGTCTGATTCTGATTTCTACACAGTCCATTATAGTGTCAGAACTAGCAAAACACTGCTTTAAAAGCTGAGTAAAACATATAAACATGGATGTGGAACCTGTGTTGAGATGTGAAAAGAAATAAAAAATATTAACCCATAAGAATTTATATTATTCAAAGCCCTCAGTTATATGCAAACATATGGCCTACAGTATTCCAGTCTGTCATAAATGCTGTCATTTTAAAGCAGTAACATGAAATTCTTTCACTGATGATCATAAATTCCTCTATATGTGATTGTCCTGGTTTCAGCAGGGATGGAATTAGTTTTCCTCAGTAGCCAGTGTGTTTTGGATTTTGTAGGTGAAGAGTGTTGATAAAACACCCTGATGATATGAGTTGTTGTTAATGAGACCAAGGACACTGACCATCTTTCCACGTCTCACTCTGGGAGAAAGACAGACAGAATAATTGACCCAAACTAGCCAAAGAGAGTATTCCATGCCATAAATGTCATGCTCAGTATATAAGTGATGGTTGGCCATGGGGGGCATCCATTTTTTTTCCCATCTCTCTTTTTCGCTCTCCAGCATCATTCCCTCTACCTTGCCTCCTCCCTCTCCCTCCTTTGCTTGCTGCTCGGTTTTCGCTTCCATGATCACTGCTCGGGACAGGCTATATCAGTCACTGGGACATGGGATGGTGAGAAATCTTGCATTGTTCATTTGGTATATATTAATAACTTTATATTCTGTTATTGTAGTTTTCCTTTACTATCCTAGTAAACTGTCTTCTTCTCAACACATGAGTTTTCCTTTCTTCCAGTTATCTCCCCTATCCCACTGGGGAGGAGGAGTGCGAGGCTGAGCGAGAAACTGTGTGGTGACTCGGGCTAAACCACCACAGTGATCATGTGCTAGTAAGATCCAAAACTGATCTTTATGAGTGTATAATTTGACTGTAAATCTGGAATTATCTTTTGTTGTGGGCTATTATGTCATTAATTTTCTATTTTATTTATTTCATTGAAAGAAGCAATTTTTTTTTTATATGCTATTGGAAAGAATATGAAGACAAACATAAAATGCAAAAGTATCAATGGACTGAGTGGAGAAGAAAATCGAAAGCAAAATTTGATATACCATAAATATTCCTTGTTATCGTGTTTCCTGATTTTAAAATAGCCAGTTTTATGATGTTTTATCTCTTTGGAAGAGAGTCACTCAGCAGTGCAGCTAAACACACGTACCAAGGTATCATTTCTCTTGGGAATGGAAGAAGTGGGAAGATTACGTAAGGGAGCCGGTTTGAAATCTCTGCTCAACCTAATTGGGAGAAGAGTGATAAACTTGGGACTACCCTTTTCCAGATGAGTACCCCTAACTATCAGTCCTAACATAAAATGACATGAAAGAAATCCTGTGTGCATGGACTAAATTGTATTCAAAAATATCTTGAGAAACATCTGAAGACGCAATGGTCATTCTAGCTTGAGGTTAAAATTGTTTCTCAGTTTATTGTGCAGCTTCCCTTACAGAAGTAGGCAGCACTGTTTACACTGAAGTCTACAAGGGAAGAGGGAAAAGCTCTCTCTAGTGTTTTTTCTTCCATTGCTACTGCTGACAATTGAGAAAGTACTTTTTTTTTTTTTTTCAATTGCCATCCAGTTCTTACTAATCACCAGCCTTTCATAGGCATAACTGGGAGGAGAGAGAGTGTGAGATGTAAAAAAGGACAGATGAAAGGCTGCTAAAAGCCGTCTAGTGACAGTACATACTCCCTCAAAGCCCAATATGTAGTATTCCGCCTATTCTTTCCTTCTGCATTGTTTTGCGAGCAGCAGCAAGTACTAAAATGAAATAATAACAGTTAAATTTATGTGTACTAGGGAGAGTGGTGTTTTACTACTGTTGTGGTTGACAGGAAATTTTAACAGGTTCTCCTCTTTGTCCTTAACTCTTTAGATCTGAAATGTTAATAATTTATTGCTGTTTCACATTCATATGTAGTAATTTTGTGAGTTTTTTTTCCTTGAAATTTTGAGGGACATGGTTCTTATATGTAATGGGATCATTACAGATACGTTGTTAATAATTTTTCTACATGATTTATTTATACTATTATTTCTGTATCTTGGACTTCTCTTTCAAATTGACTCTCCTCTTTCTAGAGCTGAGCATGGCTTCTTCCTTCCTGCTATTACAACTTAATAATATCAGGAATATCTTTAAATCAAATGTAAAAAAAAATCTTATGTAAGAGATAATAAAATATATATATATCTTACTATATTCTTCATCATTA
This sequence comes from Chlamydotis macqueenii, assembly GCF_036417535.1. Taxonomy (NCBI): domain Eukaryota; kingdom Metazoa; phylum Chordata; class Aves; order Otidiformes; family Otididae; genus Chlamydotis; species Chlamydotis macqueenii. Next base: position 139,713,326 of record NC_141556.1, read on the forward strand.
CATAATGCTTCCAATATTTCTTTGGAGAGAAACTTGCATGATTTATATCTCACTTGAATTTATCACACTTTAGCTTATAGCCTTTTTGTAATTGTTGTTTTTATTATTTTCCCTTGCTAAGTAAGTGAGGCTTTGTCATCAGAAAGATATTTTTACATTGCAATTAAGTCATGTCTCAATCTTCTTTTTGCAAAACTTCAGTAGACTAGGGCTCCAAAGTCTAAAGAATAGGATTACTTTCAATAAATATGTATACCTAAAATGTAGTAGATATTTATTACCATTGATATTAAAGGAAGACCTAGAGGACTAACTCATCTGTCTACACTGACAACATCTGAAAGTAGAGAAGATGAATCCTACTGTTTTTTCTCTGTCATTTTCCTAAGTTGCTACATTTTTTGACTTATCCCTTACTCTCACAGATATTTTTTTAAAGTAAAAACCTCAGAATGGATTCCAGTGTTCTTAGTAGGGATGAAGTCATCCCCCTTTTCTTACAAACTACTTCCTCCTTAATATATCCAAACATAGCATGTCTATCACACTGGAGTCTTCTTTTCAGTTGCTCTAAAAAAACCTAAACCTCTAGGGCTTTTTTAGTCATTGAGTTGTAGGCTACTGCCCGTTGCTCCTCTCACGTTCAGATGCAATCTGTAGCTGTGGCTTCCGTTCCTTATTCCTATATAAATCTGTGCTTTGCTTTGGATAAAGAATTTTTGTCTGAAGAACAAAGAACAGAATATTAAATGGATTTGAGTCATGCTGCCTGGGTGTGTTATCCTCACTGGATCAGTCATCTGTATGATTTATTATCAGTGATTTTCTGTTTACTTTCAGATTGTTGATGAAAACATTCATTTTACAGCATGCTGAGCTTAGGACTGGGAGCCATGTACTTCTTTATTCTATTATTAATTCTAAAAATTATTTTATCTGTCTCTTGGGTTTTCAGTTTCTCTGCTCCAGTTTTTTTATTTGTAAAATAAGGATAATTCTACTTTGTAACTCTCAAAGGCATGGTATCGATAGAGCACCATGATCTTTCACCAAAAAAAAAAAAAAGACTTTGAAAAGAGAGAAGAGGTGAAGAAGAGGAAGCAGGAGGGAGGGAGACAAAAGTAATACTACCACAGAAATTACTTTGTAGGCCAATACTGGTGTGGCTAGAAAGAATTTATACACACTTGTATGTCTCTCCCATAGCCACCTTTTCCATCAGTTCCTTTTCCAGAATAGCAGAGCAGTAGGGATTTGTGCACTTACTGTACTTATTAATTATATTAATTATTTGGGCAATGCCAGAAGAAACACTGACATAGACTTGTAGTGATTTCTGATAAAGTTCCGTGGTATTAAAATGTCAAAAAAAAATCTGTTGGTTTGGTTTTGGGTTTTTTTTAACCCAGATTCACACCATTTATTTCACTTGGTTTGAAAGGAGTCCTAGGTTGTTTAAAATTCTGTGTAAACAGGATTGTTTTTTAAATCCAAATTATGAAGTGAAGGAATTTGGAACCTGCAAGCACAAGGGAATTTGGAATCTGACACTCTGAGATTTTAATCTCTCTGTGTAGCTGAAAATTTCTGCCAAATGACATGGATATGACCTAAAGTTTAAGAAGACGTTGGAAGCAATAAATATGGTGCACTAGTAAGGAACTAAAAATTCTCAAATCAGCCTATGAAAATTAAAATCCTTGTATCCATCTATCTTCTCACTGGAAAGGGTATTATATATATTTAAAATTATGTTTAATTTTTGGGTTTTTTTAATATGTATGTGTGTGTGTATGTTAAATATTTCAGATCAAGCCAACTTATTAAAAATACACAAAGCTTCTGTCCAAGAGGTTGGGTATTTTCTTAGTCTAATTTTCATTCTCAGACATTATGCTTTGGTATTAGACAACACAGATAAATACATCCATTCACTGATGATACATCTTTGCAGCTCTTTCTCAGGAGGCTATTAATGAGATAAAAAAGCTTGGATAAAAATAGGGGGAGCAAAAAAGGAAAAACTGTGAATAAGCTCGGTGACCCACTTACAAAAATATTTGGTGACCTGCCATGAAATAGTTAGAGAATGAAAAAAGCACCATAAAAAATCTGCATCTTGTTGGGAGCTCTGATATTTTCAGTGAGAATATTGGTACAAAGACTTGTTGCAAACAGACAAATAGGGCTTGTGAGTCATTGCTTTGATCCCAAAGTAGCATGCAAGCAAAATTGTCGCTTTACATAAGGCAACAAATTCAGCAACTGATAACAAACAACTCACCAACTCACATAAAAGAACACTTACAATATCCAGACTGCTTTAAAAGTTCCACTAATTGTTAGCCAAATACCAAATACCACTCGCTGGTTTACTGCTACTCCTGTATTCTGTATACATCTGCAAAGCAAAAGCAAAGCCCTCACTATCTTATAGAGATGAGGATCTAAAATGGAGGGCTTTCTAACAGTACTCAACAAGTTCATTTTTTTTTTTTTAAATCTTCTGTAGTAAGCAGTGCTGGAAATTATTTCTGGAGATATTATTTATATGTTTGACGAGATGTTGAGATGTATATTTGGCAGCCCTGCCTTTTAGTTACTTATACTGGATTAGATGCTCAACTCAGACACTATCTCCATAGACCTTGCCAATGCCTGACTCCATATTTAGGGTCTGTTCTACAAAAGTAAAGTGTTTAAGTTAGCAGTGCAGTAAATGGGGAAAGATAGGCAGCTCTGAAGACCTTAGGAGAGACTGACTTTTTCTACTACAGATTTCTCCTAAGTCTAGACGAAGCAACCATCCTACAGAAATGAGACACCACTGGGAGCCTTCCCCTTAGGAGCCAGTCTGACCTGTAGACTGAGGAGCAGGCAGAGTATAGAAAAAGCTATCTTTCATCTTACTCTGGTGATGTTCACTCAAGATGTGCAAAAACTATTTTACAGACTTACTCAGCCCCAAAGGAGATATTCCAAGTGATGATAGACTCTAGTCTTTCTGGTAAACTGGGTAAACTATTCAGACAGGCTAGAAAAGTCATGGGGCCATCAGATAAAGAGGCAAAATGAAGTTGTGAGCATGATTGATGACAACATTCAGAGAAGGGAAAATGGTAGTATCTGAGTATTTTTTTTTCTTTTTAGATTTTAATTGTATTACTGTTTAAATTCCCATGGGGAAAAAAAACACAAACAACAAACCAACCCAAAACAAAGCAATCACAGTCCAGAGAGTAGGTTCTGCAACCTTTTCCCAGTTCAGCAATTTTTTTTTCTTACATTTCCTTTTCCAGCAATAAATACCACTCAATGGGCTGAAGTGCTTGACAAAAGATAGATTGTTTTTTTTTTTTAATTGTTACTTAACGAAGAATAAATACACACACACACACACATACGTATGTATATAAAAATTCTACTGGAGACCAGTATGTACAGAAAATATGCAGAGGGGAAAAAAAAAGTACAGTTCAAATTTAAAAACAAGAAAGGGAATTACGATTTATGCATAATAACAGTATGAAGTTATGCAGTTCTGCAAGCACATATTTGAAATAACATATTCATCTATTATTTCTATTTTATGGTGACCATTTTGAATGAGAACAAGACTTACAGAAGCAATATTTCTTTAAAATTGTCTTATGATGTAAGATGGAAAATACAACTTAAGATTATCTTCTGTGTGTTTAAAGAAAGACACTTTGCATCATATTTATATCCAAATAAAACTAAAGCAGTAACTAAACCTAGGAATGTTGAACGCCCCAGCTTATTCTTCTCTTTGTGTCAGCCATCTAGTGAATGGGCATAATAATCCATTTACAAAATTAGCTGGTGAAATGCTTTGAATGTAAAAAAAAGACCATAAAATCCTGCTGGAGTTGTAGGTATCTTTGGTAAGAATGCTTTTATTGTCACAATATGTGAAGAAATGGTAACAAAAAAGGGCAAAGAAGGATAAGAAAAATAGAATAAATAGTAATTTTCATCTGTGATTGCTTCGTTTGTTCATGTGTATTAGTTATATAAAGTAGCCATTTTTTTCTGTATCTAAGCAATACAAAATTGATCCTTTTTAATAGTAAAATATGAGAGTAAATAATCATTTTAATAGGCACATACTGCAAAAGAAATAAATTACTGTTTTACTCTTCTGTTAAGTGTAAAGAGAAGCAAAAAAATATATATTTGAATAACAGGTCAACAATAATTATATTTACTAAAAACTTTCCAAAAAATACAAGCATAAATATAAAAATGTCTTTTAATTTTCTCTAATAGCATAGGATGAAGAGACTTTTGTACAAAGTTACTCTAAATTTTGCTGCTTTTCATTGGGAAGAATAATTTCATTCCTATCAATGCTGTATGTAGGCAGATTAGAAATAGCTGCTTTGGGGATCAAAATACGAAAATAAATTCACAACTTTTTTCCCCTAGATTGTTTAATACTTAACACTTTATTGGCAGTATTCTTTACAAGCAGGATAGAGTGGAGGGGGGAAAAAATGTTTTGTCTAGTCACTCCTAGAGATTCTTCCTTCTATTGTAATCTTTTACTATCTTAAACAATCTGAAGGCATCAGAATGGTTCCAGGAAATAAATATTTTTATTTTTATAGCCGAATTTAATCAAAGTTTTTCAGGCTTCTCAGATACATTTTCTGCTAGGGAGAATCGTTTCAGAAGATCTGACTTTATCTCAGCTGAGTAACCAACCTAAAGTCTGGAAATGGTCCTACTACCCTTATAAAATACTACCTTATTTTCTTTTGCTGCAAATAGATTTCTTTCTTCATCATTTATACCTGGTACTGTTGCGTGATAATTGTCATATTCTTACAACTGTTTTGGTAGATTTTGAGCCCTACAGCGTCTTAGCTTTGCTTGTTTTGAAGAGGATATGAGTTAATATCAACACATTGAGAATCATTTGGAGTAGAAATTAGTAAACTCTCATCTTTTACTAGTGATACACTAAGCGTGGGTGTATCAAGAGTATTTGCTGGTTTAATGCATGCCAGTTAATGCCAGAAGGAGAGCTGGATTGACTCTGCAGGAATAAGACTCGTGGGAGATTTTGATAGCGTGGGGGGTTTTTTTTGGTTTTGTTTTTTTTTTTTTTTTTGTGAAATAAATGGTAGTACAAATTAGGATGTGAAATACCTTTGATTTGAGAAGGATCTTAACTGCTGTCACAATCTTGCCTAGCCCTGACAGGTGGCAGCAGTCTTTTAGTATCCCTCTAACCTGCGCTGCTTCCCAAGAGGACTCTGTAATTTCCATCTTCCTCCTAGTATCTTTAGAGAGCAGTAAGTGATCACCTCCTTCCCTGCTCTTTCAACACTACTTTTCTGGATTGGAAGATGAGTCCTATCTGATACACTTCTGTGGGTGCTTCCCTTGCTTGCTCCAGGTGGCACATATCGGGAGGTGCTGAGGTCACGCTTGCTAAGCCCTTAGAGATTAGTCCCATGAAACTCCTTGTTGGTGTGAAGAGTGATTCCTTCAGTGGCAGTTCAGAGCAATTCAGTGTTTTAATTTACTCTCTAGAAAAGGTAGGAATTTTTTCTCCCTCCTTCCAATAACTATAGAAGTTTTTGTGAACATTAATATTCCTTTGCAGATATTTACCCCTGTGAGTACATTCCTCCTACTATTCATATCTCTATCTGAGAACCCAAATTCTCAATATTGTTATGAGTATTTTCTAGCAACTGATCAGGTGTGTGTCTTATTTTGTTTTTGAAATGTGTTACTTTACTTTGAGCACAACCGTGTGCATTAGGGAGAGGCGAGGAGGATATCCCCAAAAATCACCTCTAAGTGTAGGGGATTCCCACTGCATGATTTCCAGTGGTCTCTCAGAAATCAGAAAAACTGAATCCATTCTGAAGAAAAAATGAAGGGCTAGAGCATAATTTGGGAGTATTTAGAAACCGGAATGTGTTCTAAAGCAAATTCTAGTTCAATTTCTTAATTCTGATATTTCTAGCTTTCTCACATGATATTAAAATCACTACATGGATATGTAAACAGATACAGTGTAATAACTAAAATCATCAGTCTGAACAAGTAAGTTTATCCTGAGATTCATAACAAAAGATTTTTGAAACTAGAGAATAACAATTCATTACTGTTAGCCTTCATAATGATTTAGTGCTATAAAGTATATATTACTAATTAAATAATTAAGCACAGAAAAAAGCACCTAAACCAAGTACTAATGTAGTAGTGGGGAAAGTTCCACATCCCTGGAATATTAAATTAAACAAATCTAATTGTCATTTCCTTTTCTAAATTATGAATGTAATAATTGAAAATTTAATTCTTCCCAAAGGGCCAGAGTAATTCTATTAGGAAGCCATTATATACCACTTAAAAGAAGGAAGTTTATGTGATGCCCATGAAATGATGGCTATTGTAGCATGAACTCAGCTACCAACAGGTGGCTTTTATATTAAAATGTCAAAAATTTACATGTTGATTCTTTCATCTTATTTTTAATTATAGCTTTACCTCACCTGTTATTACAGCTTTAATAAGGATTAAAAGTTAAAGAAAAGCACCAAATACTTTAATAATTAGATACAAAGACGAAAATACTGCCAGATAAGTAAAAAGTGATCAATGAGTAGGACAATTTCCCATCAGGGAGACCTAACAAGTCCCTTCCCCCATCAAATTTATTTTTATGGTTAAATCGTTATTTATATTTTGTATTTTATGGTTATTTGTGACTTATGGTTATATATACATAATATTACATATATATAAAATATATATATAATAGATACCATCTCTCACAGCATTCTCCTAGAGAAGCTGGAGGCTCATGGCTTCGACAGGTGTACTCTGCAATGGGTTAAAAACTGATTGGATGGCCAACGCCAGAGAGTTGTGCTGAATGGAGTTAAATCCAGTTGGCGGCCAGTCACAAGCGGTGTTCGCTAGGGCTCAGTCTTGGGGCCAGTTTTGTTTAACATTTTCATCAATGATCTGGATCAGGGGATTGAGTGCTTCCTCAGTAAGTTTGCAGATGACACCAAACTGGGCGGAAGTGTCAATCTGCTCAATGGTAGGAAGACTCTGCAGAGGGATCTGGACAGGCTGGACCAATGGGCTGAGGTGAACTGTATGAGGTTCAACAAGGCCAAGTGCTGGGTCCTGCACTTGGGTCACAACAACCCCATGCAACGCTACAGGCTTGGGGAAGTGGGGCTGGAAAGCTGCCCTGTAGAAAGGGACCTGAGGGTGCTGGTAGACAGCCAGCTGAACATCAGCCAGCAGTATGCCCAGGTGGCCAAGAAGGCCAGAAGGCATTCTGGCTTGTATCAGAAACAGTGTGGCCAGCAGGAGTAGGGAAGTGATTGCGCGCCTGTACTCGGCACTGGTGAGGCTGCATCTCGAATACTGTGTTCAATTTTGGACCTATAAGTACAAGAAGGATGTTGAGTTGCTGAAGCACATCCAGAGAAGGGCAATGAAGCTGGTGAGGGGTCTGTAGGACAAGTCTTATGAGGAGTGGCTGAGGGAATTGGAATTGTTTACTCTGGAGAAGAGGAGGCTGAGAGGAGACCTCATTGCTCTCTACAGCTACCTGAAAGGAGACTGCAGGGAGACAAGTGTTGATCTCTTCTCCCAAATAACTAGCGACAAGACAAGAGGACATGGCCTCAAGTTGTGGCAGGGGAGATTTAGATTGGATATTAAGAAAAAATTCTTTCCTGAAAGAGTGGTCAGGCACTGGAACAGGCTGAACATGTAGACGTGGCATTTGGGACATGGTTTAGTGGACGTGGTGGTGTTAGGTTGACGGTTGGACTTGATGATCTTGGAGGTCTTTACCAACCTTAAAGATTCTATGATTCTGTAATATGAGACCTCACTTGCTTGAATATGATGAGACTCCACCTGGAGTACTGCAAAGTACAACTTTCCAACATAAGAAGGACATGGACCTGTTGGAGCGAGACCAGAGGAGGGCCATGAAGATGATCGAAGGGCTGCAGCACTTCTGCTATGAAGACAGACTGAGAGAATTGTGGTTGTTCAGCCTGGAGAAGAGAAGGCTCCAAGGAGACCTTTCAGTACCTAAAATGGGCCTACAAGAAAGCTGGAGAGGGACTTTTGACAAGGGCATGTAGTGATAGGACAAGGCATAACAGCTCACAGCTTTAAATGGGAAGAAGGTAGATTTTGGTTAGAAGTTAGGAAGAAATTGTTTACTGTGAAGGTGGTGAGGAACTGGAAGAGGTTGCCCAGAGATGTTGTGGATGCCCCATCCCTGGAAGTGTTCAAGGCCAGATTGGATGAGGCTTTGCGCAACCTGGTCTAGTGAAAGGTATCCCTGCCCATGGCAGAGGGGTTGGAACTAGATGATCTTTAAAGTCCCTTCCAATCCAAACAGTTCTATGATTCTGTGAGAGTATGACTGACAATAAGCCTAACTGAATCACATGTGAAATCTTCAGTAATATTTGATTTAAAACTAAGAACTGCAAAGTTGAATGAGGAGTATATATGTCTTCTAAATCATCAGATATTGGTCAAGACTGGTACAAAATAGCAGAAATATTTCACTTGTTATGATAATGTGGTAGAGCAAGATTCATCATGACCTTCCAAATTTATTCAGAGCTTTATAGAAAACTTACAAAATAACATGTTAAAACAAAGAAGCAATTCCTTGTTTTCGTTATTTTAACCATGACATAGTATTATCTTAGAATCTTTTTTTTTCTTGTTGAAAAATGCCTCAGATTACAAAAAAGCCCGCCTAATTTGTGACTATTTTATGAAAGTTGTTTGCCAAACATCATAATTATGGATATTTAGCTTGATGTTTTTCTGGGAATGCTCTAACTTAGAATTGTCAAAGTACACTTTAATATATTTAGGATCTCTGTGTGTACATGATTGGATTACTGAGGCTATGAAAGTGATAAGAAGGGGTTTAAGCTTGCTTTTTTTCTTTTTAAGAAGAGCAATTGTGGCACACAATAGTTCTACTGTCATGGTAAACTCCTCCTTAGAAACACTAATTCAGAACATTCCGTGAGTTTGAATGTGCAGCAGAATTTATTTGGTTCACTTTGTTAGAACTGTGAATGCTGAGGCACATTATTTAAATCCATTTATTTCTCACAGGGGATTCATTATGTGCAAAACCAATCTGAGACAATCTATTTTAATATATTCTGCGAACTTCAGCATCAAATACTTTGAAAAGATAGCTTTGTCAAAGACTTATTTAAAAAAAAAAAGTAAATTTGCATACAGGAGTTTTTCCTATCAGTAGAAGGCACAAAAAAAAAAAAAAAAAGAGTATAATACTAGGAGTTGTAGAAATCTGTTTATTTGGTTCCTGAAATACTACCTTATCTTATTCAAGTCTTTGAAAGCTGTATTTTTAATAGTAGGTGAAGATAGAAGTGCATGAACACTTTTATCATTCTAAAAGTTTCATTTTGGCAATTTCTGAAGCTACTTAGTAGACCTCTCAGCACAGGCAACATGTACGAGACATGAGGGATGGGAGACACAGTGGCAATGTTGCTCTGCTCTGTGGCTTCTGGCATTGGGATGGTTCCTGAGTGCCCTGCAAGTCATCGAAATAATGAAGTTTAAGCTTTATCACAGCCTAGTTAGCCTATCTATAGCTGCAGGGTTGTAGGGTCTAACTTTGGGACACAGGCACCTAAGACAACCTTACATGCTAACCAGACTTCTGGTGAAAAAGATTTAAGTACACCCACATGTCATCCTCCTGAAGACTGACATTTGGATAGATTCAGCAACAGAACTCATAACCTTTGCAGTCTTTTTTACCAGTTAGCTTTGATAAAACACAAAGTAAGTTTAACCATTTATTGAGCATGTTAAGAGGGAACGAAAACTAGAACACCAGAAGATATTTTATTTTTCTTCAAGCCTTTCTTAAAAACTGATGCCAAAGGAAATTTGATATTGGCATATGCCAATATCGTCCAGCATAAAAAAAAATGATACATATTCTATGTAATCTACTGCTTTAATACATCATGGTTTTGTTTAAGTGAGATACTTTTCCAGCATCCACTGACAGGGCTCTTCTGATCTAGTCGGGGATGTCCCTGCTCCTTGCAGGGGGGTTGGACTAGATGATGTTTAAAGGTCCCTTCCAACCCAAACCATTCTATGATTCTATGATTCAGCAGGCATTGTAGGTGTTGCATAGGAAATTTCATTTTAAGGGAGCATTTAGTACAAAAAAAAAAAACCCTAGTGGATTAAGATAAAGGATTATGAATCATTTATTCTGGTTGAACACCATTTGTGCTATGCCTTTCTCAAAGGGGTCTGTATAGTATAATTATTAATAATTTTTAGAAGATGTATACAGAGTATGTAGAATACAAAGACTTTTAATAACACCCCCACTTTTCAACTTTATTTTTGGCTCCCAGGAATTTTATTAAAGGTTTTGTCAGTGATTAGTCACTGTCAGACTAGCGAGAAGGTAAGGTAAGGTAAGGTTCACTTCTCCCCAGTTCCTTTCCTTAGTGCTTTGTCAAGGAGCTGAGCATTTTTCATATTATTAAGGATATTACGAATTCTAGTCAAATATTATCAACAGAGCTGATTTGTGTGATTTCTCAGAAGATCTAACTGCATGTTACATGAGATTTCAGAACAGCATGCTACTTAGTTTATGGGTTATTAACACCATACTTCATAGTGGTATGCACCACAAATAAATAAGGCAAGGGCATTATGAGCTTTTTTTCAATAGAGAAGTCAGAATGTAATTAGCTTCTTAGAACAGTTGAAAGTAATGCAACATTCCTGCTTATTTTTAACAATTCACTATTAACTTAAAAAATATGTATTCATATCCACTGCACCCCACATCATGAGAAGCTCAACTCCTATGTGAGCCTAAACATAGCATTATTTATAATACAAAAATAAAATTTGTGAATTTTGTTTCACTTACTAATAGAATTTTTTAAAATTAAAATCACAATGGATGGTAGTTTTTGTTTGTGTTTATTCTTTACATGATCTGCTTGTCTATTTCTGGGGGGTTTGGTGACTTTGTGGATGCTTGACTGCTGGCCAGGGTCCACACACTACAAGTAAGTAGTGGCTCATTCAGCTGTTTTTCTGTACTCATAGTGCATTTCCCTTGTTAAATGTTGTTGGATTTGACCATATATATCAGTGATTAGAGAATATTTTCAAAGCATAGGGTGAGTGAATACACCAGGTATTTGTCAATCTCTTCTCCAGCACACAAAACTTTTTTTTTTTTTTCCCCTGGCAATGACATTCTTAGAGCAATTGATTGATTCTAGTTTGTTTTGTTTAGTTTTTAACCAGACTACTTATAATGCGTTCAACAACAATCTTTTTATTGGACCTGCTGTTTTATTGATTGAATTTTGTGTAATGGCAGGTTTAACTTGTGAGTATTTGGATAAATAGTAAGTAAGAAGACAATAGATCAATGAATGTGTTCTGCAATCTTTGTTGCTGTCATCTTTATGTAGTATTTTTTCTAAATCTACATTCATAACAATTGGCAAAAGCTTCTTCAGTGACACCTCATATAGAATTATATGCTACTCATCATGAATAATGATAGAATTTAATGTTGAAAGTGTCTTCAATCTCTAATGCTTTAGAGAACACTCATTGGCCTAATTTCATTGCACAATAGTTTCAGAGCATTTTACAATCAACAAAGCAAATTTAAAAGCCATTAAGATGTCATGTACAAATTTCAATTGGATTCATTAAAACTATTTAATTGTAGAAATATCATAATGGCTTAAGTGAAGGAAACTTGTTGACCTCCCTAGTGCTCTGATAAATTTATGCTCTTTAAGAAGCTTTTCACTGTTTAGAAATTGGTATAAAATTAGATTTTAAATCCTGTTCAAATACATCCTATTGTCTTTCCTCATTCTATTCCACCTAAGTTTTCTTATAAGCGTATGTTATCCAGGATGTTTTCAAAAGGCTTTTATGTATTTAAGACTACATATTCTTCTGAATTGTAAAGAACACAGTTTAGATTTCAGTACTGAAACAATATAGAAACAAATAATAATATTCTGACTTCACTATTATTTTGTACTGCATGTGGTAATGAGATATTCTTTCTAGACAAACAGATTTAGATTTTGTCTTCACAATAGAATTTGAAAGAATCCATCAAGGTAGAATCATAAGAAACTCTTTTCTTGCTTAAGCCTGAGTTAGAAAATGGGATTAAAGACATCACTATCCTATAACATAATCTAGTAATTTATATGAAAACTGTAAACTGCGTTGTCTTCACTACATTTTTCTCTTCTCTTATCGTGTCTTGACTTAAAATATAAATGAGTGTTTTCTGGAGCTGAGTAGCATAAGTAGCCACGGCAGGCAGAAATTTCTTTCAGTGACAACTACTTTAGAATAGTAGGCCATACTACTGGTTGAGCTACTGAATATTTTAAAATTTGCTTTGACAGCAGCACCTGCAAATTTCAAACCATTTTGCAGTTGAAGGAAACGCATTACTGCTTTGTTTTCAGGATAAAGAAGTATCTGTGTAACATTTCTGTGCAGACCCATACGTGGCCACTCCACAGTCCCTCCATTTGTCTTAATCAGTAGATAGTGGTCTCAGATTCTCTCTGTGCAGAGTGAGTCTGTGCAGCAGTGATGCTTACTCAGCTTTGCATGGGTGATTCATGCTGTAGAAAAACTTCAACAATGTTTTTCTTTCTTCTAAACGTATCAAGGACACCATCACTCTGTCTTACATCCTGCCATCTTCACATTAAAATTTAAACGGTACTGTTAAAGTTATGCATAGAGTCAAAACAAAAAGGAATATATTGTTACACTGATTCCAACCAAAGCATCATCTAGCCAAGCATCCTGTCTCCAAACACGGTTGAGGATGTTTGGGGACGGTTAGGGAACGGTAAGCATAGAACAAACATACATGATACTCCTCTTTCCTCCAACTGTTTGTATCTCAGACTTCCTGAGCCAACTGTGGTCTCTATGTAGTCAATAATCCCCAAAGGATTTCACTTTGCATTTGAACACTTCTAACATATGAGTTCAGTGGGTACACTTTTACAGTGGTGAATGTGATATATACAAACAAAAGCTATTAGAAAATATGAAGACTCTGCTGTACACTTGCCGTTTGCTCTTTGTTTAAAAAGACCCTACTCTTGAGATTTTCAAATGAAAACCAAAAAGACATGATTATGCTTTGAAGTGTAGTCTCTTGTATCTTACTTATGTCATATTTCTGATCAGATGCTGTACAAATCCATCTTATTTGTAAGAATTTTGCCTGAGAAATTGCAACAGGATCTACAGGTCTGGTCAGCAGTCATGAAGAGGCATAAAGACAGAAATGTGAAGCCAGACAATACAGCAGAGGCTTAAAAAGGAGGAGATAATTAGATCAAAGTGCACTAGCTTGTTGATTTTGTACAGATTTCCTGATGCTTAATTTCTTATTGTGGTATCTTGGTAGTTCAATGTGCCTTATTGAGTTTGCATCAGTTTTTATGTAAGGAATATGTCTCAGGAATTAAACATTTTTTTTTTTAAGAAAATCTGTGAAGGGCAGAAGAGGAAGCAAAAGTAATTAATTTGCAGTGAAGTGTGTATGCCATTTCAAGATGCACTTTTAAAACTGAGTGTAGTAGCTACTAAAATATATGATAGAATGAGGGTTAATCTTTCATTATTTGTATTTTCCCCCTTAAATGGGAAAAAAAACCCAAAATATAACTGATTAACTTTCTGCTTTGTGGTTTTATTTAAATCTTAAAGTCAGTGCAATTTACCAGTACTAAACTGCTTTTGTAAATGTTGATACTATTTTGAACCATTAAGAAGATACTGGCTTTCACACACCAAATCAATCTTCTCTATTTTCACTGGGAAATTTTATACTATCCACTGCTATATAACTTTAGAACAACAACAACAAAAAATCTGTCCTAAGAGATATTCCTTGAGAAAATGAAATATTTGTTTGTTTGTTACTATTGAGACACATTATGCAGTAGCCCAAGTGCAAAAAATCACAACAGGAAAATCTTTTGCATTTATGGTTTTCCTAGCTTCCCCTGAAGTTTCTAATAACTTATAGTCTATTACAGCTTGGCATGGACTACAGAGAATGAAGTTTGCACCCATGTGACTATGCATACCAAATGGAAAATTTTAAGATTAGCATTAAATGAGCATACAGCAGCTTGTATTTCGAGGGAGGTGATTCTGCCCCTCTACTCTGCTCTGGTGAGAACCCACCTGGAGTACTGTGTCCAGTTCTGGAGCCCCCAACACAAGAAGGACATAGACCAGTTGGAGAGGGTCCAGAGGAGGGCCACAAAGATAATAAGAGGGTTGGAGCACCTCTCCTATGAGGACAGGCTGAGAGAGTTGGGGCTGTTCAGCCTGGCAAAGAGGAGGCTCTGGGGAGATGTTATAGCGGTCTTCCAGTACCTCAAGGGAGCCTACAGGAAAGACGGGGAGAGGCTGTTCAGTAAGGCCTGTTGTGACAGGACTAGGGGTAATGGTTTTAAAATAGAGGGAGGTAGATTTAGATTAGATATTAGGAAAAAAAAATTTACAGTGAGTCTAGTAGAACACTGGAACAGGTTGCCCAGAGAGGTGGTGGATGCCCCATCCCTGGAAACATTCATGGCGAGGCTGGATGAGGCTTTGAGCAACCTGATCTAGTCAGGGATGTCCCTGCTCCTTGCAGGGGGGTTGGACTAGATGACCTTTGAAGGTCCCTTCCAACCCTAACCATTCTATGATTCTATGATTCTGTGATTTACATTGAGATAGTAAAAGAAGTAACTGTGAAGTATCTATGAAAAATATAATGTAGTACAAGTGGTTTTGATTGTTGTTACCACTGTTCCACTCTCCACATAGAGCAGGCAACTTACTTCCATCACACATACCTTTATTATACAAGCTTTCCTCTACACCTGGTGTTGATATAGGAATTCAGATGTCATGGCTAACCGATATGTAATGTATAAGTAAAGAAGCAGTGGAAAAAAAATCTGACGGCAGAAGTATAGCTCAGTGTCTAGTTCTGCTTCCACTATTTTGGGAGCAAATGAACAGAAAAGAAAAAGAAAGACACAAAGAGAGAAGGAAAGTAAAGACACAAAGCAATGGATGAATGCTCACAGTTGAAATATAGGCTTTCAGCCAGCCATCAAAATTATTTGATATGGATTAGTCCCAGGGACCAAAATACAAAGTTAAAGAATGGGCTTTTCCTGCAGTGATGTAATACTGGGTATTGTGTGGGAAATGGCAAAGGAAAGTTATCACAGTACATAGGAATAAAATAAATGTAAATTGCTACAAGATTGCCATTATCTGGGAGATTGTCTTTATCTCTAAGGTTGGAGACATAGTTCTCAGATCATAATTTACTGTACTTAATTTAATGGTAGTTTGGGTTTTTTCTTTGTCTTTATTTTTTTCCTAAGTGTATGTATTTTAATTATTTTTTTCTGTTCTTTTAAAAGTGAATTTAGTATTCATGCCAATGGCTAAGTTAGTAATTCCTCAGAGATAAAACCTCCTTTTTTATGCACAGCTACTTCAGAGCAAAAAAAACCCAACCCAATGAAACATGTCCTCAAATAGAAACAAATTCCTCTTCCCTTTTTATTGGTTAAATCCAGGAAAACTGGAATGAAGTTAGGAGTCCATTCAGTATTTTCATTTCAGTAGCAGACAGATCGGAGTCTACCCTTTTGCCAGTCTATCTGTCCTGAGCAGCAGGAGCCACAAGTGCTAGAGATTACTTTATTCTCTAGCTAGGAACTGATATCACCTAAACTGATATCACCTAAAAAGTAGGCATCAAGTCTAAGCTGGTCATCTATATTTGTCTATTTTCTACAAAGAAACAAAATTACTTTGATGGGAATTTAGTCAATCCAAAGATAGATGTCTGAAAAGCTGAAGCTGCTTTTGGAGGGGTTTTTTGTCTCTCCACAGTAGCTGTCAGGTTAGTAACAAAAATATTAGATTAGACACAGAGTTTTAGGTGGCGAAAGTTAGACATACTCATGTTATTCCCCTCAAACTATTCAACACCCATAAATCACCACATAACCTTCAGTTGAAAATACTTTTGTCTAAGTATTAGGACAATATCATATCCAATATCATATTTAGTATAAGTTAAATGCTTTATAGTTGTAAAGCAGCCTACTTATTATTCACATATCTGGACAATGTCTGCAGCTAAAATACATCTGTACTTGAGCCTGCTCCTTGCAAATTGAAATTCTGTTGTTGGAAGAATGTAATTTTGATTGTGAGCATGTCCACACTAGCCTTTTAATTCAGATCACTACCACCTCCTTGCATATTGTTTCACATTACAGGGAGGTTCTGTGAAGTACAGTACAACCTGGACCCTTCCCAGTGAACCTCAGCTGGATTATGTTCTCCCCCTTATGCATGATGTCCACCAGTGGTGGACATTCATTCAGCCCATGGGACTGGACAAGAGTTAGGCCATATTAAAAACCAGTATGTAAAATGTAAACAATGTGCACGTGAGCTCCAGCTATTCTGTTCTAGACTCCCTCTTGCAGGTCTGCACAGCATGCTAACATAGGGATGGCCTCCAGGCACGAGAGAAGTCTGGAGCTGGACAGAAGTAAACTGTCTGGGTGGATTTTATAGATATTTTCCCATGCTATTTGTCATTGTGGGTCCCCAAATAACTTTTTAGTAGTAAAGGGGAAATATCACCACTGATTTATTGGGGTTTCTTTAGCCTCTCAGTAAGATTTCTGTGGCATAGTGGGAAAACTAACTAGGGATTTCCTCTAGTGTGAGTGGGATCTAAAGGAGATCTGTGTGTAGTGTTGTGTCTTCACAGCATTATCAAAACAGTGCAAATGGCAGCATGTAATTTATGAGCCCATTCATTTTTACAGGCTGTGGAAATGGAAAATTCCCAGTAATTTCCATTTGTAGTCTTCTTTCTCCTTGACTGTAGCTAATCTAGTAGATTAAAACTGAAGCATTCATCTGGAATGCTTCCCTTAATAGAATCAGAGAAAAATAAATAAACCTGTTACTTCAGAAACCTCAATTTAAAGAAGCATTACTTTTCTCTACATGAAAGAATGTAGAAAAAATGAAATACAAGGTTAATTACAAGTAATACAGCAAAACAAATCAAGAATACTTTGTTTCCTCTTATAAAATTATGCATTTTTATTTATTTTTAAAGATTAAACTGTCATAGGGAAAAGCTGATCAGTTCATTTCATTTAAATCAAATCAGTATCAAAGTAATTTATTAATCTATTAATGACATATAACTAACCAGCAGTCAGTGAGCTATATTTTCAGGATCAATATCAGCAATTCAAAAGATAAATGACAGTACTAGATACTTACAATGTTGGTAAACAGTTAGAAATTTCTAAACACTCTTCTATAACTAATCCCAAAATCTTCCAATCACACTCATAAATACACAGAGTTAGGTGTGCACCAAGCCACCCCCAGGCTGTGTGGGTCACCAGCAGCCCCATCGTGAGGGGAGTGGAAGTTCCCCTATTGTCCATGTGGGACATATGGCTGTGCCAGCATCAGGTGAGCTCCTGCTGCTCCAAGACACCCGCTGACCCACAAGAAGTGGGGGAGAAAACACCCCACGAGGCCCCACACACATCAAGGGGACCTCTGTGTGCCAGCCCATATGGACAGCCCCTGGCTGGGTACAGGTGCCCCGCAGGGGGGTGCTTTGTCCGGGCTGGAGGGAGTTTGCTGTATCGATGGCCACTTCTTGCAATGTCAAACCATGTCGAGCTGCAGCCCTCTTCCCACCTCCCTCTCTCTGCTTTTACAAATTGCCATGCTTCATTTGCCCTTTTCAAGCTGACTTTTGCTTCAGAAGACTCTAATTCCCTGGTTACTGCTCAGTCCAGCTGGTGATCATTTTTCCCTCTGGCACAATAAGTTTGGAGCCAATTCCCCTAAGACAATTTAGGGTATTTCACTCAATACAGACGGGATGCATTCACATTCCTCTTTTTCAGCTGTTGCTGTCCATGGCATTTTGCAGTGGGAGAGCCATGTGGTCACCCTTACAATTCGTTGTGTAAGGGAAAACAGATCTGTGAAGTAAAAAACTGAATATTACTCTTAAAGTCTTTCTGTGCCATTATGGGGGGGGGGGAGGGAAGCTCTTTGTTTTCCATTGTTTTCCAAGTTCAACTATTGCCATTAGTTCCTCTGTTGCATTAGGCTAGTGAGAAGAACTTCCAGGTTCTATTAAAACCACAACCTAATGATTTTCAGATCACGGAAAGCCCTTCAAATCATGCCAAATCATGAAATGGGAAATATTCTTAACTGCACTTAAAAACATAAATGTAAAAGGCACAGAGGATAAATCCCCATCTCAGAAAAAAAAAAAAAAAGATGCATTCCTGTTTGCTCAGGATTTTAAGGTGGCACATGAAAATACTGTTCTGAAGTCTTCACAGTGATCACCAAAAAAACCCCCAAAACTCTCTTGATGTTGCATATTTCTGGACAGATAGTTACTTCTTGCGTGAATTTCTTCAAATGGCTTTGAACAAATATTTTGATCTGCTATTCAGAGCATGAAAGAAAATACATTCTCATCAAGGAAAGAAAGATTTACTAATTCAGTTTGTGTCATGTGGGGCTGACACTTTGCCATGATGGTTAGTTTTTAAATTAAGAAAATTTGTTCTTGCAATTAATGAGAATCAGCAGAGAACTGTGGAAACAAAAAAATAAACAACCCTTCATTTGTGTAACATCAAATGTTCATTGACTGCAGTTTTACTCAGTCACCTTTTAGTATATTTGGAAAGAATTCAAAATCACAAAGGTCAACCAGCTTTAGTTTGATGCTGCTAGAAGAGATAAAATGTGTTTAGGCTCTGAATATTAATTACTATGCTGCTTTAAAGGTTACAACAGTCACTTTCTCCTAGGGAGGTCATAGTTCTGATTGGATAAAGGCTTAATTATAGAATATTATAGAACATTGCGGTGAGCTGCAGCAACAAAGCCAGCAAGTGGGTTATTCTTTCTTTGACAGTTCTAAAAAAGACAATAAAGGCATGTGAAGAAAAGAAAAACACATCTGTTTAAAAAATGGAGGCAATTATGGATTAATAGTTTGTTTATTTTTTCCTTGTTAGTATAGAAGACAAAAAAAAAGACTATGTTACTGCTATTCTAACTACTGTGCTTGCTGTTATTGGAGATTTTTTTTACAAGAAAGTCATATCAAATATTGTTTAGCAACAAGGATGTGTTTTGTATTACTGCAGTTGAAGCAACTGTTTTGCGAAAAATACAGGGACTCATCAGACACTTGCTGACATTAAATACCTGTTAATATTTACTAATTAAAAATGAAAAAGATTCTTTTGGGTGCAAGGTAATGCATTCCAATCAATCATGCCTAAGCTTGCATGCAGGAATTTTTGCCACCATAAGGTAGGCCATATAGCATTCCATATTTAGAGTTTAGTCCTTAAGTCATCTTGCCTTTAAACTCTGAGGCTGGATTTTGTATCTCATCATTGCAGGAATTTTACCATAGAAAGCGTTATGGAAATACAGGTGTGAATGTCTGACACATGTAATTTCTTCTTCTTATCTCTCACTCTCTCTTCTCTTCTGCTTCCTCTATATTGTGAATCCCTTCCACCTTGTGAATTTTCATTCTTCCTATCACTGAAAAAATAACTACAGCCAGTGCAAAGAGATCTGTTCCCCTTTGCCAAAGCAGGTGAAATGTACTGCAAGGCCTTTTTTTTCCCTAGGGACCTCAGGCTCCCTTTGCAGTCCTTGCTAGGAGCATGAAGGTCTAGTCACCGCAGGTCTTGT
The DNA here is from genome assembly GCF_036417535.1 of Chlamydotis macqueenii. Taxonomy (NCBI): domain Eukaryota; kingdom Metazoa; phylum Chordata; class Aves; order Otidiformes; family Otididae; genus Chlamydotis; species Chlamydotis macqueenii. Next base: position 139,733,273 of record NC_141556.1, read on the forward strand.
CTTGAGCGAAGGTGGCTCCAGATTATAGACTGTCTCATCTCAAGCTGCTCCAGGACTACAGATCTCCTGAGTCCTGGGGCCCTCTTCTGGCAAATTTGTCTGAACTGGTAATTAGCTTGGAAACATCAGCTAACCGATTTCCTTGTTTTATCTTGATAAACAGCTGTCAACGGTGCCTAAATCAGTCATGTTAATCTGAAAACTTCCATATGCTGCAAGGTATTTCTAATAGACTTCTGGCTTCCAGTTGTCTGACAGGAAAAGGTCTGTGGGAGTTAAAAAGAGGAGTGTGAGTACATGGCTCGAAGTGGTAATTTGGATGTAGCACAAGGTCTTAACTGTGAATGATAGGCAGTGCGGATAACTGCAATGTTTCACCTTAGATGGTTTCAGAAAAACAAAATTAACCTCAGTCCTAGTCTTTCAGTCATTATGTTCTCAGTTCCAAGAAAGCAGCAAACGTGTCCTGCTTTGTTTCTAAAATCAGATAACCACAGTACAGGAACAAAAAAATTAGCAGTGCAGCTTTCCCTGCAATTTCCAAGGAAAGAGACAAAACCTGATTTGTTCAGATAAAATCTTCTAACCAAAGACTGAATTGTCAAGGATTTACCTGCTGTGTTCCTAATAAATATCCTCTGTGAAATTGGAGTGTAATTTTTTCCTAGACCTTTTTTTCCTGTTCCTTTTGCTATTTTCTTCATCCTTCTTTTTTTGTTTCTGAGTATGTATATCCATATCACAAGAATTTAAAGGGCTGTGTAGTTCAGGACGAATTTGGTCCATGGTAAGGAGCATTTGAATTAATGTGTTGAAGAGCCTTGTTCTCAGTGGAAGACTGAATATTTCACTTCTTTCCACAAAATTTTTTTCCTAAGTTTTTATACCTTACTCACATACAATTATCAAATGTTTAAAATCTTCAGTCTGTACTGTTGCATTGATATAGAATTATTTCAAAAAGGAAACTATGATTTTTTGTACACGTGATCTCTACAGTACGGAAAAACAAAGCAAAACCAAACAGCATACAGAATGAGTTCCACTGCTTTCACTGGAGACATTTAACTAGGACTGTGACCTTTAAAAAAAGAAGAAAAAAAAAAACAACCAGAAGATGAAAAGATGGGAAGATGTGTTGTGAATATGTGGATACCCTGTAGCTAATTCTGTGTCTGGTGAGCTAAAATTATCTTTTTTGCCTTATAGGTTTTTTAAGTACTGGAGACCAAGCTGCAAAAGGCAATTATGGATTACTTGACCAAATCCAGGCTTTACGTTGGATTGAAGAAAATATTGGATCTTTCGGAGGAGACCCAAAAAGAGTTACTATTTTTGGATCTGGGGCAGGAGCTTCCTGTGTCAGTCTCCTGACACTCTCTCACTATTCGGAAGGTAACAATCTTCTGAACAAAGCACTTTTTTTCCCAAACATTATAGTATAATGAAAATGGCCATATCAGATAGGCTGAATTAGAATTACATGACGTCTGTAATTTTTGTAAAATACTTATTGGCTAGTATTCTGGATTTTTATTGGTCAACTTAGATATTTTTATAGGAAAAAGTAAGTGCTGTTATAGTAGAAATTTCACGCAACAAATGCCATAGGCAATATAGTTTTTCTAGCTTTATCAGCAATCTCCACTGGCTCTTCTGTCAAAGAATTTGCCCTAATTAAAAGGGAAAAGGGCAGTGATCTTTTTCTTTTTTTTTTTTTTTACACGCTCTTGTCTGCACTTCCAACATGTGTTTACATGCTTTCCTTACTTAATAATAACATAACTTAACCTTATGAAAAATGTATTTAACTCCCCACAAGTACTGTGTCATCCCGCACAGAGTCCTTGAGACTTTGGTAAGTGTTTGAACTGTGGGATTTCCACCCTCAGCACCTCACTTCCTCCCCTCCTCCAAATAAAACCGACAAGCACAAGTTCAGCACCAGTACTGAACCATAAATGTTCCTGATGATACGACCGAATCTACAAAGAATTTATAAAAGATGACAAGACCAAAATATCAATTGTATTTATAAGTCCATGCTGTGGACTGTCATACCAAAACAGACAGAAATCTATGGCAGAACGCTAACCCCTAGCAACCAGTTGTAGCAGGGCTGCTGCTAAACATACCTTACCTGGAAATACATAGAATTATGCCTGACAGTTTAGTCTGTTGGTACAAATAGGATGCAGTGAATAACTTGAGTAAGCCATGCCAAAATCAAAGAGATGGAACCGTGAAAAAATTAACTAATCACATCATTTAAATTTTGTCATGTGTGCAGTATGTAATCACGTAATGTATCACAAAGGTATATCAACCACATCCAGTTTTTCTCATAAATGCTTCAAGGTCTTTAAATGTTTTTGTAGCTGTTGCCGTCTTTGACATTTTAAGAGCTTGACAGTAGAAACCATGTGCAGAAGAGACCAAAGCATTTTAGTTTGCCATTTTAGTGATCTTACTAGGAATAAAACAGATAGGGCAGATTCACCAGTAAGCTCCAGTTGCTTTTCAATGCTCTGGTGACATGAAGAAGCTCTTCAGCCTGGGTCTTTCATCTCTCTTTATATTAGTACATATAAAACAACCAGCAAGAACTATTGAATCTCATCTTACTCTCTTCCAAAAAAGGGAAGAGAGTATTTAATGCAACATATAGGCAGTGCTAACACACACACACAAAATTAAGATGGTAAAGAAAAAAATATGTCAGAGTAGAAGACTCCAGCCTATTAAATTGGTTTTAGCAGAGCAGATTTTTTTCAAATTATATGGTGCATGGCTTCTATGAAGGAAATCTGAGTATGTAATTTGCATTTGACCTTTAAACTACTGAAGAGCGCATTTATGAGAGTCATTTACATGGTGAAGAAGATATGATTGCTTGTAGCTGCCGCTCCTTTAAAGAAATTTTTACAGGACTACCACTGTGCTAAAGCCAGGGAACTTCCATTAAAGATGCAAAGAAACTGCAGTACAAGCGTAAGTTTTGTTCTTGAAAGAGTAACCTGAAATCTTCGTGTTTTATGTGTGTGAGCATCAAGAATAAGAGAGATTTTAATTAGTAGCCTATTAGAGATACTATAAAAATGGAGCATTGAGTAGCATATATGGGAATTGTATTGAAATTTAGGTATATGCCTCCTTTACTTATTGTGTAATTAAAGCTTTCTTTGCTTAGAGAAAGTTGCTTTTAATTCTTTTTTTTTAATTTTTTTTTTTAATATATAATTTGATTTGCTTTTAAACAATTTGTATCTGCAGGTTTGTTCCAAAAGGCAATCATACAGAGTGGAACAGCCTTGTCCAGCTGGGCAGTGAACTACCAGCCTGCCAAGTACACTCGAATATTGGCAGATAAAGTGGGTTGTGACATGCTGGATACCACTGATTTGGTTGAATGTCTTCGGAATAAGAATTACAAAGAACTCATTCAACAGACCATCACTCCAGCCACGTACCACATTGCCTTTGGGCCTGTGATAGATGGAGACGTGATTCCAGATGACCCTCAGATTCTCATGGAGCAAGGCGAATTCCTTAACTATGATATAATGCTGGGCGTGAATCAAGGGGAAGGTTTAAAATTTGTGGATGGCATTGTAGACAATGAAGATGGTGTTTCCCCCAATGATTTTGACTTTTCTGTCTCCAATTTTGTGGACAATCTATATGGTTATCCAGAAGGGAAAGATACACTGCGAGAGACCATTAAATTCATGTACACCGACTGGGCAGACAAAGAAAATCCCGAAACAAGACGGAAGACCCTGGTCGCTCTTTTTACAGACCACCAGTGGGTTGCTCCGGCGGTTGCTACCGCTGACCTGCATGCTCAATATGGATCTCCAACATATTTTTATGCATTTTATCACCATTGCCAAAGTGAAATGAAACCCAGCTGGGCTGATTCAGCTCATGGAGATGAAGTCCCTTATGTGTTTGGGATTCCTATGATTGGCCCCACAGAGCTATTCAACTGCAACTTTTCCAAGAATGATGTCATGCTCAGTGCAGTAGTTATGACGTACTGGACTAACTTCGCCAAAACTGGGTAAGTTTGACCTCCAGCATTCCTTTTTGTTGATAACATACTTCTAAAATAGTCAGTATCCCATAGCAGTGGCTTCAAACTCTGATCTTGCAGCAGTATAATAGCACTATTTGCGTAAGAGAGAAGGTAACTGGGGCTTATTCATATTTAATAGATTTTTAATTAGTGTGTTCCCTCAAACTATTTTCTTTCAGTAGCTCAGTGTGAATAATAATGCAGTATATTTTTTATTCAAAAAATAGGGCAATTATTAAGACAAAGCTTGTCTCAGAGAAAAGGCGGCTAAGATACTGAAAAATCAGAGGTAACATGTCTGCTACTTGAAGAAGGAACTGTCAGGCAGATAGCACTTATCTGCTACAAAAGAAAGGATGTTCTTGTTTTTAGCGACCTTCACAGGGATGAGGACTCAGGGAGGAATTAAAATAGAAAGGCAGACACTGTGAAGATTTTTCCCTCTGAGGGCTGTAATGGCAATAATAAGTACTTGACTGAAATGAAGAAGAGATTTAGATATAAATTTTGCTTTGAGAAGGTTGAAAATTTTAATTAATTCTGCCTGTGAAACAAAATAAAGACATCAATATTTTGCTGAAATAGAGTTGTAAACACGGAGCAAACAACCCTCAAAGCAGCTTAATCTGTGAGAGCTATTAATAATTTCTATCTTCTTCCTATAGCATTCCTTTAAACAGTGTTGCAGTGTTTTACATGAGCAGCAAGGGCTTTTTTGTTAACCTTGAGTCTTCGGTACTGAATTAAAACAAAGATACTGTGGCACAAAGGGGCTGTAAATCTTTCCAATGAATGTTTAATGGCAGGAATGGGCTCTGGAAGCTGCAGCTTTACTGCACTGCAGTGAGTGTTATGCAGCTGTATAAGAAAAATTCAGAGATGCCTAGTGTGAAACACTCAGAGGCTTCCGCAGCTCTTGCAGCCTTTAATGAATCCAAATGACGTTCAAGGGAGACAGATTTTGCACTCTTAACAAAAACCTCGAGTATGAATTGAGTAAAAACCAAATGCTTCAGGTCAATTTACAAGGCAAAAAGGAAGCTTTTGTTGCACTGCATTTTAGACAAACAGGTACTTTCTCATGCAGCAATCGCACAGTACTGCAGCGATAGTGAATGAACTATGGAATATTTAGATTTATTTGGCAAAAAGAAGTAATCAATATTGGGATGGGCAAACTTCAGGATGAAAGCTTGGTTTATGAAGAGAGAATGCCGCATGCTGGCCATACCGCACACTCAGAAAGATGATTATACCATCAGTCTGTCTTTATTTTTATAGATGAGGTGCCGCATATACATAGAGAACTTCAGTTGCTCACAAATATACATCATTGGAATTATTATGGAGATACAGCATCTCCACGGTCTCACTATTATTTACAATTACTTTATGACTATTCCTTGTAGTCGTATTTAAGCAATTCTTTGAGGCTGACAGGAGCTTCTTACAGCCCCAGCTGCCACCATTACTCATAACTGCAAGCCCTTTCCACCTGTTGCTACTTGAAAGCTAATTTCGGGCAGGCTATACGTGCCATCACCCAGTTCTCTGGTTATGAACTCTTTGTCATACTACAACAAGTAACTTTGGGAGAATCATTAGTAATTTCTGAAACTTTGACATTGCTGATGAGGCAGGAATGGGGTATATCTTCTGTTAGAAACTTGCCCCTTTACAGACAATCTGAAACATGTCATTAACAATAATCTCTAGCTGTAAAATTTCAGTTTTCACAAGGAAAGGAAAAGAGCAACCCAAGGCAGGTTAGCTTGCTGTTTTTTTTTTTTTCTATTTGTTTATATGACCAATGATTAATTGTTCTGGATGGTACAGGACAATACTTGGATGAAAATAATATTTTAAGATAATATTTGCTCTGCACCTCTACTACCTCCAATGGAAAAAGGAAGGTTGTGGCACCTCAAGCCTAGAGCAACAGGGGACATATCTGGGCTAACCGTTCTCCTCTTTACCCTCATACATGCAATCTGGAGTCCATGTGTTCAGTCAGGTCCTCCACCTTTCAAAAAGATTTATATTATTCAGGACTGTGTTGTTGGGGGCTTTGTTTCAGATTCTTTTTTTCCCCACTCTTTTTTTTTTAATTGATCATTTCCTATCCTTATTCTGATAGAACTTGGCTTTCTTTGTGTTTGTACCCATGGCAACACATATGAAAAATCTGTTAACTGTAAGATTTTATTATTCCACGTTTCCCTGTAGATGAACCTTGAACATTAAAACTGCAGATTTATTTATTTATTTGATTTTAATGTCTCCAAGACTTTTCCAGTCTTGATGACTCTCCCACACAGGCTGCATCCAGGTACTTATTATATAATTATGGCTCAGGTGATGCATCATTCTGATGGACTGCACTGGGCTTTGAACTGACATGCCACCTGCAGCTGAAAAACATGCAATGTTTAATGGGCCTACTGCCAAGGCTGGGTTTGGAGGGCAGGTCAATCCTGTAAAATCACAAGATGTCAAAGACACAGCACAAGGCACAGTGCTTTTATTGTGTTTTACACTGAAGTCTGTTACTGAAGCTAGCAAATAGGATGTGACAATTAAAGTGACTGTTTAATGGCAAATGGATTGTGCTTGAAATGAATACCTGGAAGCTGCATTTTGCTAATCCTCCATTTCCTACCTTGCTTTGACTGGTTTTTTGTTGGGTTTGTTTTTTTTTTTTTTTTTGCATTAACAGTCATTCTGGCCTTTTCAAAACTATGTTTCTAACATGCCTTAGAAATAGGAAAGCAATTTGTTAGAGAGTAGGTGTGAGAAACTACCTCTGAGATACAAAAATAACGTGAAAATACAGCTTTTGATTCCACTATGTGTAGAATTACATGTGAGAGCTTCATTAAGAGGTGTACTTAAAGCTTCAGTCTGCTGCCAGTAGTACTATCCTATCGGCAGTGGTAATTTTATATGCTCAAATGTTCTGCTAGCTAGGGCCATGTTACCTCCTTCTCAGGTGTATCAGCAGGGGGAGAGTGAACAACATGAGGGGGTGTGTGCCAGTCCTTCACAGCTACTCTGCCAGCTACACTCCTGTGAAGAAGGATGTGAAGTTTCATTGAGTAGATATGAAGCCATGCTTTCATTAGAGGCATTTATCGGGTTTCTAAAACTTAGCCCCTTTTGAGGAGTTAAAATACTCTATTTTTGGTCCCATTCATCCAACTCTACCTAGATTGGTGACGGGAAAGAAAAAGGCCTAAAAGATGTATCCTTGTTTTCTTTGTAATTCAGATAAATACTCCTGAATTATTTTACTACCATTGATTCTGAAGCAAAATCCTAACTGAGTTATTAAGGATGTTTATGTTTTACATTCAGTTTAGCTTTCTAATGGAAGACACAATTAAACTTACAACAATTAAAGTGTATTTTCAAATCCATTCTCTGTGAGCTCCTTTATGAGGCTATTGCGCTTTTTTTTGATGTTTTTATCTGAAGAAATAATTGTCTCCAATGGCTTATCTGTATAGGTCAAACAAAACAGCATACTTATGGTTTGCTTTCCTTAGTAGTTACAATAGCTGACTGGGAGCATGGCAACATGGGGACCTAGTGATAAGTGAGGAAAGGAGGTAAGGGAAAATATGCTTGTGTACCAGTGCTTCAGGCAGGAATGGCTTTACCATTATTAATATTGCAACAACATGAAAAATAAGTGGAAATGCCACACAGTTTCTCTTTTTTTTCTTTTTTCTTTTTTTTTTTTAAATATGGATAAAAGAGGACTGCTGAAAGAAAGAAAATAAATGATCAAGGAGCCTTTCAGTGTCTTGCAGATAGATTCAGTATGTAATTGTTAAGACATTTTGCTCTCCAATGAAGTCAGAGAATGACACAAAAGACTAAAACATTTTAGGTGCATTAATGTAACAGTTCCATTGTTCTAAGTGATAGTTAATGCTGTTGCAGAAGTAGTTAAAAGTTGAATGGTATTTCAACACATTCTATGGAATTCAACATAAGAGAAACTTCTTAAGATTCCCTATCATTTTTCCTGTGCCAATATCACCAGATATGAAATACTCATTTTCCTCATTTGCCCTCCAGGTCAACTGCTAATTCACCTTGTGAATAGGAATGTGTATTGCTCTTCAGGCAGCATCCGTTGCAGACACATTTATTTTACATCATCTGAGAAAAAAAAAAATCAATAAAAAGCAAAATGTTAAATTGAGCAAAATCAGTGCAGACTGAAAGTGGGGAGAAAAAGTGATAGGTGAATAGATGTGCATAGATACATGATTCTGCACATTAATAAAAAATGCCTTAGATAAGACAAGAAAGACCATCATATGATCTTCTATCATACGGAATACAAGTTCAGGCGTGTCATGATAGAGGGTGTTTTTTGATGAAGAGGCTGTTTAAATTGAATTCTAAAGATGGTGAAAGTAGGTAATCAGAGAGGAAAATGAATAACAACAATAATCAACTTTGTTCTGGCCATAGGATGAAAAAAAACCAAATCTCTCTGCTCACTAGTAGGACTGGGAAACAAGTTATCTAGTCCCTATGAGAGCCATTACAGGAAGAAGTACAGAACTGAAAATATATTATTCAGATTATATTTTTATCATTATGATTGCAGTGAATTTTTAAAGGAAGGTTTCCTAGAAGCCTTTTATTCTGTAATTACAAGCTTGAGCCTGAAAAATGTCCAGAAACACAGAAGTGATGTAAGAAGGTAAAAAAAAGGTAAAGGAAATTTGAAGTTAAAGTAACAGATCAAAAGTTTTGTCAAACAGCAGATTCAATAGGAGAAATGATTGCATGTACATTTATATTTTATGCCTATCTGTAACACTGGAAAATTGTTCAGAGTAGGATAAACTGCCCAGCTTCCCAAGAAAAAGACTTAAGATGTTGTAAGTTGTAACTGTATGTTTTTATGAATAGTCTCCAGTGTACACGGGAGGAGGAGCAAGGAAAGTAAAAATCCTCTTATTTATATCCTCTGAATATTTTTGGTAAATTATTGTTATTCTGTAAAACCAAGATACTTACATTATTAAGTCCTTTATTTAGGACTGGACTTAGTTATGCCATTTCTTGGGGGGGAAAAAAAAAAACATTTAAATTCCTGTGCTTCAAATTCAGAGAGAATCTTCAGACCGTTTATTCAGTTATGAAGTGATCAACCCTAGAGTTGATGCTGATTGTAGAGTTCTGATGTCCTCAACAAAAAAAAAAAAAAATTATTTGTCTATGGGGCTGACTGGTTTGGGGTTTTTTTTTCTGTTCTTTTTTTCAATATACCGCTTCATACCCACAAACAGCCATGTAAACAAATCCTGAAATACAAGACTAACCTCATGTAATGTAATTTTCTCTCTTGTGTTTGGTGGAAGTGGCAGCATAATTGGCTATTCTTAATAGATGTAGTTGAAAAGGAGAGATGGAGGTAGAGAATGGAAGAGAAGGAAAGGAAAATTGATATTTATTTGTTTTGAAAGCTGTTTGTAGGGCAAGGCATTGCTAATTTAAAAAATGTTTGATTGTTAAAATCGTCATCTGGTGTCATTTTTATAGGGCTATTAAAAAAAATCATTAAAAAGTCCATGTCCAGCTTGGCTCATTTAAATGAGTACTCAGCTTCTTCATCTACTGTACTGTGTATCAAGTGCAACTTAAGTACCTAAGCTAGCTTAATTTATATGTCTTCTGTAGGACCCTTCCCAGACTGTTTTGTGCTGCAAATCAGAACAGCAAGTGCGGAGAACACAAGATGGATTTTGTGCTGTAACTCTTGCAGGAAATGCTAAACTAGGAAATCATGTTCATGAGCTTTTGAAAATGGAAAAAGTAAAAAACTAAGGTGCTTTAAAATCTGTAGCAGTGTCTCTTGATATTCTCATAACATACATAACAGTATATTGGAAGAAAAGGAAAATATTAGAATCATTTTCACAGGAAATAAACTAATGCATATGGGAATGGAAAGGAGAATGGAAAGTTCTCAGAGTAGTGCACAGAAAATGAATTATGTAGTCTCAGTATAATATATCACAAAGTCCCAGAAAATATGCTTTGCTGCAAAGTAAGATTTAAGCTCATGCACAACAGAATATTAAATTTGATATTAGTAATATTAAATTTAAGTATTTTTTCATGCAGAGAGGAAGTCATAGACTCATAGAATCATAGAATGGTTAGGGTTGGAAGGGACCTTCAAAGGTCATCTAGTCCAACCCCCCTGCAAGAAGCAGGGACATCCCCAACTAGATCAGGTTGCTCAGAGCCTCATCCAGCCTGGCCTTGAACGTTTCCAGGGATGAGGCTTCCACCACCTCTCTGGGCAACCTGTTCCAGTGTTCTACAACTTGCATTGTAAAAAATTTTTTCCTAATATCTAATCTAAATCTACCCCCCTCTATCTTAAAACCATTACCCCTCGTCCTATCACAACAGGCCCTACTGAACAGCCTCTCCTCATCTTTCTTGTAGGCCCCCTTGAGGTACTGGAAGACCGCTATAAGGAGGCTCTCCCCGGAGCCTTCTCTTCTCCAGGCTGAACAGCCCCAACTCTCTCAGCCTGTCCTCATAAGAGAGGTGCTCCAGCCCTTTTATCATCTCCGTGGCCCTCCTCTGGACCTTCTCCAACTGGTCCATGTCCTTCTTGTGTTGGGGGCTCCAGAACTGGACACAGTACTCCAGGTGGGGTCTCACCAGGGCAGAGTAGAGGGGGAGAATTAAAAAGATGTTGAACAGGGCTGGGCCCAATACGGGCTTCCTCTTATGCATGCATTATCCAATATGACTTTTCCCTCAGGGGTCTGTGTTGGGCCCGGCCCTGTTCAACATCTTTGTCAGTGACATGGACGGTGGAAGAGACCACACCCTCAGCAAGTTCGCTGACGACACCAAGCTGTGTGGTGCCATCAGCACACTGAAGGGAGGGATGCCATCCAGAGGGACCTTGATAAGCTGGAGAGGTGGGCCCATGCAAACTTCAAGAAGTTCAACCAGGCCAAGTGCAAGGTCCTGCACCGGGGTCATGGCAATCCCAGGCACAAATACAGGCTGGGCGGGGAATGGATTGAAGCCCTGAGGAGAAGGACTTGGGAGTGCTGGTGGATGAGAAGCTTAACATGAGCAGGCAATGTGCCCTTGCAGCCCAGAAAGCCAACTGCGTTCTGGGTTGCATCAAGAGAAGCGTGGCCAGCAGGTCGAGGGAGGTGATTCTCTCCCTCTACTCTGCCCTGGTGAGACCCCACCTGGAGTACTGTGTCCAGTTCTGGAGCCCCCAGTATAAGAAGGACATGGACCGCTTGGAGAGGGTCTGGTGGAAGGCCATGGAGATAATAAGAGGGCTGAAGCACCTCTCCTATGAAAACAGGCTGAGAGAGTTGGGGCTGTGCAGCCAGGAGAAGAGAAGTCTGCAGGGAGACCGTATAGCGGTCTTCCAGTACCTCAAGGGTGCCTACAGGAAAAATGGGGAGAAACTCTTCAGTAGGGCCTGTTGTGACAGGACAAGGAGTAATGGTTTTAAAATAGAGGGAGGTAGATTGAGATTAGACATTAGGAAGAATTTTTTTTTTATGTTGACGGTGGTGAACACTGCAACAGGCTTCTGAGAGAAGTCGTAGATGCCCCATCCCTGGAAACGTTCAAAGCCAGGTTGGATGAGGCTCTGAGCAACCTGATCTAGGTGAAGATGCCCCTGCTCCTTGCAGGGGGGTTGGACTAGATGATCTTTAAAGGTCCCTTCCAACCCTAATGATTCTATGATATTTATGCATGATTTACCAAAATTATAAGGATATATAGACATCAACCACATGTAAATGCTTTTTGTGCCATTGGTTTTTCTTTATTCTGAATCTGTAAGAAGAAAAGATGGGAAAAGAATAATTTCAGTTAAATATCTGGCTTAACAATTTTGAAATTATCAGAGTAGTGTCCTACTCTCATCTCTACTACTGCTTTACTCCTATAAAACTTGTTGATATCAACTAATGTGTTTCTCATCGCAATAAACTGGGAAAGAATTAAGGCTTACCATCCTACAGCCATTAAATGTAGTTATTTAGTAGCAATGAGAACATGGAAGTCTCCTCATGCAAATAATGGAAGGATTTGTGACATACAAATAATTCAAAGGCTTTTCCCTACACAAGATATTTGAACAAAGGGGAACTAATAGCTTGATAAAGGAATACAAAGAGAAATAGTTCCCAGTTACATGTAATTGCCCTGCTACTTCATGTTTTGAAGGTTTTTTTTTATGTAATATACACAGCTAGTATAAATTCTTATGGTCACATGGACTTCCAACATTGCTACAGAGATCAGATTCTCATGTTTACTACTTACAGCATGGAAGTAGTGGTACCTTGAATGAGAAAGTTAGTGCCAAACATTAAGAAGATCTGAACCTACACCTTTACTATGAGTAAAGGTAGATAGCGCCTCTCTAAGACAGCTTCGGAGTATGATACTGAATCACAGAACTTCAGATGAGCTTTTGGGAGCTGAAATACAATGCTTTCTCAGTATTCCTTTAAAAAGGTATAATAGTGTCTGAGATGCACTGTACAGTAAGTAATTTTTATTTTATTATTTATTAACATCTGTTGTTAAGTTTGGGAAGTTTTTTTAGCTTCTGGTTTTAGGTTATGTTAATTATTGGATAAACCATTAACTAAAGAATCAAGAGTTGTTTGTTTTTTTCTTTTCTTTTTGTTTTTTTTTAATGATTGTAATATTCCCTGGTTTTATTTTTGTAGAGATCCAAACCAGCCTGTTCCACAGGACACAAAGTTCATCCACACAAAACCTAACCGCTTTGAAGAAGTAGCCTGGTCCAAATATAATCCTAAAGACCAGCTTTATCTGCATATTGGCCTGAAACCCCGAGTTCGTGATCACTACCGAGCAACAAAAGTTGCTTTCTGGTTGGAGCTCGTACCACACCTTCACAACTTGAATGAAATATTTCAGTATGTTTCCACAACAACTAAAGTTCCCCCTCCTGACATGACGTCATTTCCTTATGTGACACGACGTTCTCCTGGTAAATTGTGGCCAGCCACCAAACGCCCAGCAATGACACCTGCCAACAATCCCAAACATTCAAAAGATACCCATAAAACAGCTCCAGAAGATACTACAGTTCTGATAGAGAACAAACGAGATTACTCCACAGAGCTGAGCGTCACCATTGCTGTGGGAGCATCCTTGCTGTTCCTCAATATTTTAGCTTTTGCTGCGTTATATTACAAGAAGGACAAGCGGCGTCATGAGACTCACAGGCGCCCTAGCCCCCAGAGGAACACAACCAACGATATTGCACACATACAAAATGAAGAGATTATGTCATTGCAGATGAAGCAGCTAGAACATGACCACGAGTGTGAATCGCTGCAGGCCCATGACACACTGAGACTAACCTGTCCACCTGACTACACGCTTACTTTGAGAAGGTCCCCAGACGACATCCCGCTAATGACACCCAACACCATAACCATGATTCCAAATACTTTAACAGGAATGCAACCTTTGCATACTTTCAACACCTTCAGTGGAGGACAGAACAGTACAAATTTGCCCCATGGACATTCAACCACTAGGGTATAGCTCAGCCCTTCCCCTTCTACCCCCACAGGCCACTTGGAAGAAAGAAAAAACAAAACAAAACAAAACAAAAAAAAAAAAAAAAAAAAAGAAGAGGAAAAAGTTATAGTACCATCCATTGAACACCTTGTCAAAATCTGAAGTAAAAACAAGTAAAATAGAAGGACGGTCATTCTTTTCTTACTGATCCTTCGCACAGAAACTCTCTGATGTTAAAGATCAACTACAAACCCTGTGAAATGTGAAGGTGCACATTGCTGTTACGATACTGCTTTAAGATCTCAGCCACTTTGATTGAAATTTGAGACCAGAAGAAGTCACTTAAAATGGTGTTTTGAGTGTAACAAGCAAAGCAGAGTCTTCTGGAACACAGAGCCAGTGACTATACAGGTGTTTTGGTTTGTTGTTTTTTTTTTTTTTTAAAATAAATGAAATAATTAAAAAAATTCTTTATGTGCCATACCATGAATGGCCCTTGTTAAAACAAAGACATCACCATGGGCTTTTATCCAGCACATGAAGCTGTAATCCAGATGGGGGAAGTAGAATTTTATTATTAAAAACAAAAATGAAAAAAAAAAGAGGAGGACTGACTATGCAGTAAAATACGTATAGTTCTGTGCAAAGAGATGACTTGCCAGCCTGAACTATATTTAAAGATACTTTGTAAAAATGTACATAGCTGTGAGTTTAAAAACAAACAGAAAAAAAAAGCTTTTATTGATGTTTTCAGTTTGAAAAGAGCTTTTAGAAAGATTGTGCATTCTGTTGTGACCTATGTGTATATACATTAGTCATATCACCTCTGTTTCCTCAAGCCCAAAGGAGGAATTTCTTCTTAATTACTAGTGTTAAACAAAAACTATGAGTTTTTTCTAACATATTTCATTTATATGCGGCCATGGTGTCATGCAGAGGATACAGTTGTCTGTGTGACCTGCATATTTTCTCTTACAGGTTACACTAGTGCATGTTAAAGTATTCATAGGAGATTGTTGTTCTTTTCTGAATTTTTTTTCTATAATTTAATTTTGTGTTAGCCTTTGTTAAATTGCAACACAGCAATGGGTTGGAAAATGGAGAAAAAAACACAAAAGAAAATAATTACTATTTTAAGCTTGTTGAACTGAACCAAGAAACATCCAATAATATATATTCAGAATCCAGTTTGTAGTTCTTGGTTATTGTGACACATTAGGAAGAGTTTTGTGCCCTGACAAAAGTAAAGAAAGCTTGTGTTTTGGTCAGCCTTTTCTGATGAAAACTAGCTCTATATTCACCAGCAGTTGCAGCGGAATCTCAGCTGAGAAAGCATCTTCTTAGCTTTGCTAAACAAAATAAAATCACAGTTTGAAAGTGGGGAAATGGTGGGTTGGTTGGCTGGCTGTTTTTTAAAGTATTCATAAATGATCAGTGTGTAAAGAACTTCTCTGCCCAGTATCCTATTTTGTGCTTGAGAGTGTACCTAGCAGAAAATGTTTTTTTTTTTTTTGTTCATTTACTGCACAAAAGCCCCATTGTCAGTGAACATTATGGAGACAGAAGCAGAGATGTCATCAGCTGTCCTGCATCTGAAAAAAACTGAAAATCCCATATGCATCACTCTCAGGAAGTGCAAAATTCTTAGCTGGTTATTCCCTTCTGCCCTTTCTTCACTAGGAAACCAGGAGGCAAGCAGAGCTATCAAACAAAGGAACTTAGCACTTTGATTCAAACAATTGATTTGAATGTGAGAAGCTAGAAATAAGTTCTCGCAGGTGAAGATTGTTTTATATTTTGTCTTTGAAAGTTGCTCCATCATCGAGAGATAGTAACCAAAGATATATGAACAAATTGGTCTGCACTTGAACATGATTATCCCAGATGTATTTTCTGTAATTATTCACAACTAAGCTGCATCAATAAGTCCCGTAAGTATCTAACACAAGATGTCTTGTGCCTCTTCTTGTTTTCAATGCTTTTTTTTTTTCCTAATAAAACATCTTTGAATACTCACCCCTATAAATAAAATCAAAGACAAGGTGATTCACTGAGGTCCACTCATGCGCACAATTCCTTGTAGCAGGCAGTAGAATAGATTGGGAAGGAAATAAATAAAGACAAAGTTAATGACATGATAAAAATGCAACATGTAGCTGATATAATCCTTTGTCTGTAATAAACATGCTATAAACCTGACCTGGATGCTCAGGTTGGAATGTGATCAAGCAGCAACCCCAAAATATAACTGGTATCAAATGGAAAACTGTTTTTTTTTTTCACTGATCCATCACATAATGTTGATTAATGCTGACTTTATACCAGGCCATTTCCACCACCTATGTAATGCCTCAGCTGAGATGCAGCAGTTCATGACTCTTAAAAAAAAAAAAAAAGGTTAAAAAAAGAAAAAAAAAGGAAAAAAGAAAAAAAAAGTAAAAAAAGGTAATGATGCTTGGCATCATAATCAGTTGGGTATGTTTGTAATGTGAATTACAGTATTTGTTTAGTACTTCCAATTGTCTTCTGCTAGCAATATGTACAGTACTGTGTCAGGCTTGTGACATTCGGGTAAAAAAAAAAATGTTCCTGTAAGTGAATGATTTTAGCTTTTAAAAGTAATTACAATCAAGTTGATTTAATAATTTGATACATCTGGACTGATGTATGATTTATAGAGGGAACAGATTTATAGGGTCTTCATAGAATTCTATAATGATATCAAAATATACTTTGCAAACTGTAAAAGAAAAACAAAAGTACTTTCCCAGGCTTATATTCTTGACCTTAAGAGGCACGCAGGGTTTAATGGTTTCTTCTGTTATTGTTTTGCAATTTTTTTGGTTTTTTGCCTTAAATAATGATAGAAGATATATATGGCTGGACACATATGTATAAACTTTTCAGCAGCATTTTTAATAATAAAATATCACAGTATTTTCTAATGCTTTGTGCAAAGAACTACGTGTTCATCCTTTTGTGTAGAAAGTCTTTCAGAGGTGTGTTTTCTGCCCCGTCTCCATATCATTATCTAATGTAAGCAATGCCTTGGTACACAAAAATGTTAAAGTAACAGAGGTTGCACTTTTAAGTTAGCATTGAGTTTTCATGGCTTTTGTAGCTGTATAAGCCTGCCAGTAATAGGAAAGGAACTCAGACAATGAAGACATAAGTGAATAAGCTCTATATATTTATTACCTGTATGCACTGCAACTCCCATTGAAGCGATGGTTTAATTGTTCTGTTAGTATTTTCTGTAGCACTGAAAAAAAGCTTAGGTAAGCAGCCTCCCATGTTAGTGTATAGCTTAGCGGCTGAAAAATGTATCTTCCAGATTAGTGATTGAAAATTTCAGATAAATCTAATACATCCAACCTCCACAAGTAAATATACTTTCATTTTGTATTTAAACTTTAGATAAACAATGAGTTTTGTTAGGAAAAATATGTAGGAGTAGCAGTGTAAGTTACTCATATATATTTAAGGGATTTACATATATTTCATGTATGTTAATATCATTCTTCCTTCAAAAGCTGAGTAAGTAAATACAGTTTGTTCTTTTATGCTGTTAAATTCCATTTATCAACCAGATTTCCTTTCACTGGAAAGGTACATAGACATTTTAGTAATTTGGGCTGGGTACTGTTTGCTTTCTGTAACTATTCTGCCGAACAGAGGTACTAACAATAATGTTTGATGAATTTTGAGCATATTATTGAAGAGTATTTGCAAAAAGCAAATTCTGAATGATTCATACCAGATTTTTGACATGAAGAAACAAGCTTCTGAGTTAGAAACACATTATGTGCCTACTGACCTAATCAAGCTGCTTGAATTTTGAATATTGAATTTGTATATAAAGCTTTTGCAAATAAACTGCAGATTTAGAATTGTTCAGCGAATATGTTTAATTACAGGTGCACTTTGAAATTCCACAGCTTTCTCTGAGATATTTCATGCACAAGAAAAGGAGTTATAGTTGTGTCATTTCTGTCAATTGTTCACCTTAAGTTGCTGGGTGAACTCGGTAAATTAACTTATTTTCAGTTATCGATTTCACATTAGAAAAAAGAAAAGCTTCAGAAGTTTGTTCATGCTAACTAGATATTGCATTGTTTTCTTTTTAAATTTCTTTACTGTCTGAAATATAAATCTGCAGATTAGTATGTTCCTATTTTGATTTTGCTGAATATGGCAATTTAATAGTATTTAATATCATATAAAAATCATATGAAATAGTACCATGACAATTATGTGCCTGTCTCAGATTTGTAGTTTTATATTTGTATTGTTTAATTATTGTCAACTGTTTCTCATATTTTAATCTACAGCTGTTTGACATCACAAACCTCATTAGCCTGAATCTCTTCAGAGGCCATTAGTAGCTGGCAAAACCTGGGATTTTCATCCCATTAGAAATTATTATATTATGTATTTAATATCATAATATGTTAAAATGCTTCTCAGCACCTCAAATTATTCTGAAAAGCAAGATATTAACCTTTTATTAATGCAAATGAAAAATAAGGAAGGGGTTTCAAAATGTCTGAACATCTTGTTTGAACTGTAGCATAATAAATAACATTTCACTTTGGGATTAAGTTTTGATTCAAACCATTTTGTTTGGTGTTTCACCTTGGTGTCCACCAAGGTCCTTACTGTGTCTTCTAAACTTTGTATTTTAAGGAAGTTATGCTTTCTCAGATTTTTGTAGCCCACCTAGACTACTTTGTCCAAATTTTACTGTGGTAAAGAAACCCAGATCAGTCAGGGATGACACAGATGCAATCTAGTCACAAAGTCCAGACCAGAGAAAGAATTTTGTCATAAATGAAGTGAACTGCAGCTCCTCTGAGACAGTGGTAATTAAGGAGAATATGCATTAATAGTTGAACAATTTGAATGTAAAATAAGCATGTAATAAATTAGGTACATTCCAGTTTTAAATGGAAAGTTGACAAATTTTTTTCAATACATTTTCCCAACTTCATTTTCCACCCCTTCTCTCACTAAGAATAGCAAAACATTTTCAGCCAGTTCTAGTAATTTCTGGAATACACACTTATGTAAATGAGAAATTAAATAGATTAGATCTTTTTGTTTTCCTTCCTACATGAAGATCCTCAAGTACTTCAAGTACTGGAAGCATTAAAAGTTCTTCCTCTACTGCCTTTTATCAGGGATTATAGGTTATTCAGAATAGTTCCATTCCCAAGAGTCCAGGTTTAAATGAAAAGGAAAAGCCAGATATACAACTGGTATATATTGACTTTGACTTAGACTAGACAGCAGTTATGTTTCTCTCGAACAATCAAAGATATGGCACAAAAATATAGCGAACTTTATCTGTTTTATTTTAAAAGTATTGCATTTCTTTCTTTTTTTCTCAGCTTTTGATGCCTGATGTCATTTTTTTTTCTGTACCTAACTCACAGCCCTCACTCATTTCATGTCATCTCATATCTTACGTCACTATTTCAATCAGATATTTCTTTGAGATGTACAGAGGCGTTTCCATGTGGGTTTTGTTGCTGTCACAACAGTTAAGTTTGGCCTCAGATTTGTTCCATTCTGTGGTGTATGACTGTGAGAAAGCATTTTTCATCTGACATTTTCCTTGCTGCTTTTAGTGTTAAAAAAGTTCCACTGAAGGACTATTTGCATAACAATATTCATCACCCTTGAAATGCGTCAGTCTCTATGGCTGTCTGCACTTTGTGCCAGCCCAACAGCTTTGGTTTGACGTAGTGTTTGTGTTAGTGGGAAGTATCAGCTTGGAGCCAGGCTCTCCTGTTATTCTGCTGTTTTTATTATTGTTATTATTTATTGTTGGCATTTGTTTCTTTTCTATATTGATCTTTAATCAAGGATAAATTAAATTAGTCTGTCATTCTATTCCACAGCAAGATTTCTCAAATTTAAAATGTCATTTTTCTTAATTCTTGTTTAGATGCAGCTAATTACATGGTACCATCAAAACATAAAAACCTTTCTAAGCCATTCGTATTTCCTGTTTCTCCCATTAGAGCAAACTAATAGGGGGCTGGCACAGTTATCCTTCTGTGATAAAAATTCATGGTATACTGCCTTCCACTTGGTGGGGACTCATTTCACATATCTGAGGAAATAAATGCAATTACCATTTTCATGCATTAAAATTTCACTACATCATGTCAAATGTAAACAAGACCTAAGGTAAAATTCATAGAAGCTGCAGATACTGAGGATCACGCTGTAGTATTCTGCACTGGTGGTTATTTTGTAAAGGCAATAACATGCAGGTTGATAGCAGCTGTATGAGTGCTTAGTACACTTCAGCCACTGAATATCTCGCTTCACAAGCTAAAGTGGAATTTGTGGATTTCAGGAAATGAAGATAATATTGCCAAAGTTTTTTTAATGGAGTTTGCACTTTCAAGAATGCCTATAAGCAGCAGAAAGAAACTGCAGGAAAACTGGTTTAGAATAAACAGGATCCAAATGCAAATTGTTTCTAAATGAATTTGACAGGAACAAATATGATATGGTGTGATAAGATATGACCTTAAAATAGTGTGATGGATTTCTTCCGTGTGAAGGGCCAACAGAAAAAAAAGAACAAGTATCTCAAAGGATACATTTTTACAGGGACTAGTCAAATGAAATCACTACAGATAATGAGATCATAATGGGACTTTGAACAGAGACTTTGTGTAATAACGCCATACCATATGGATTTAGATATGTTGAACATAATCTACAGTGCTCATCTGGGTATTGCGAAATATAAAATTAGATCCCAAGATGCCCTACTTTAGCCAGACAACAGTGCTGCCATGGTAGACAGTACAGCAAAGTAAAATGTGCACTTATGTCAGGGAATGACAAAAGAAACATTAAACTAATTTTATTCCAAGAAAGACAGAGTGCCAGACTCAATAACGAGGGAATAATGACAGTACAAGCCAGGCGCGGGTCCTGTCTGGAGAACCATTTTACATGTAGAGGCCAATGGAGGGATTATGCTCCAAACCTGCTTTTTTTTTCCTCACTTTCCTGGTGAGGGAGATGTGGAATGGGAAGGCCCTTTAAAAATGCAGTGTTCCAGTGACTACTCACCCTTGAGCCCTCAGAAATCACTGACAACTGATATACATTAGAGGTCCCTCTAAGCTGAAGCTGGGACCAGGAAACAAGGAATAGGAACTGGTCGCTGATTGGTAACGTTTTTTTCTGTTCTCGGTGAAAGACAGTCAGGAAGAAGTAAGGGAAGAAAAGCAATGTGCTGCCAGCTTTCCTCGGTAAAGAACTCACAGGAAAAACCAGTATAGCTCCTTACTCAATTTTCAGTAGGGCTACTAGCTACAAAAGAGCTGTGATCAGTGAGGGAGTTACTGAAGATGGGACAACAGTCACTTGCTGAGTTGATTTGTGAGGCTTTAATGCCACTCTGTCCCCCATTATAATGAGCTTATTAAAAAATTTGTATGTTACTTCCCAAACTGTAGATTCTGCACCATTGATTTAGCAGAAAGTCAGTAAGAATGTGATTAAAAATTAATCAAATAAAAATTTCATTACCAAAAATAAAAGCTTCAGCATGTGTAAGAGAAGTAATACTCAATGTTACTTGAATCTTCTGATCTGACTGCAGATGTGTCATTGTATTTCTAAATCAAACACATACAATTAAAGAGTTTTGATGGAGGTAGTAGGATAAATTATCAAGTGTATATGCACATAGCTAGGATGTGGTCTTTCGTTTGCAACAGCTCTATAAATTGCTACTTTAATAAATAGTGAGTATGAAGTTACTTACCTTTTCTTGGTGAGTCTCTGGGATGAGAAGTAGCATATGTCAAGGACGACATGGAACAACTGCCAGCAGCTCTCAGACCTGCAGTACACACCTAAAGAAAAATGAAGACATTGATTACAGGAACTTCAGACAACTGAGACACCTGTTAGGAATCTGGTCCTCAGCTCTGCTACCGACACACCGTCCAGATCTTACGGGTAATGAATTTTCCTGTGGTGAACTGTTTCTTCCTCCAGAAGGCTGCTGTTTAACTAGGGACTAACATGGACGGAAAACAAAAAATATCTCCTCTGAGTCATCATAATGTCTCAGTGACTGCACTGACCTCTGCAGAGCAGGTTTACAAACTTCCTTGGCACTCAACAGTTTACTAATAGATGAGCAATTGGAAATGGAAAAATCCATTGAGTAAGTACCATGTGAGAGAGAATGTCAATCACAAAGCAGAAATGCAGGTAATTTCTGTTAATAGGATCACTGTGGTTTAGAAGCACTTCATCAATTTCAAAAAATCCCTATGAATTTGGCAAATCACACTTAATAATCTGGAGACTGCAGGTAATCCTGGAAGAATAGGTAAACACTAAAACACACAGACATGTGCATTTTCACTAAGTTGACCATAATTCTCCATTTTTAACTCAAGAACAGATCTCATCTTTATTAGTCACCTGTAATTATTTGGTTTTATGCCTTTTTGCGTAGTTGGGGAGTTTACATATTCTGAGCTTGTAGAGATTTAGTGTCATCTCTGCTTTCCTTAAAAAATAGAGTAATTGACAATGGGAAAATTAACACATTTTAGTCATCCCAATAACTGCCTAAAGGAGAGAGTAAAGTTGTTTGAGAGACAATATGTTTTAACATACAGTGTTTTACAACTGTCGAGTTCTTACTGATCATTATCACTGTAGGTCAATTCTTTCTCATATTGAAAATGGTACCTTTACGAGTAGGCAAGATGGCACTGTCACTTTTAATTTCACATGAAGAGTTGCTTTAGGTCTGAAGTAGATGAGTAATTATTGCTTTCTGCATTGTTTTATTTTCCAGCTGTTAAGAAAACAAAGAAGGTATAATACCATTTTTCTCCTTCTAAATGGGATGGAGTCTCATCCAATTTGATGTTTTTTAATATTGCAATTTTTTTTTTCTCAGAAAGAATTTAGAAGCTTGTAAAACAAATGCAAACTTATTCAAAGAGGTAAACAAGACTATTTATCCTTTTTAATAAATTAGAACATTACAATTTATGAAAAAAAAAAAAACCAACAAACTGTTTTCCTTTTACTTCTGGGATTATTATATGCCTCCACAACTGTAGCAATTGGTTTCAGAGCAGTTTCTGCATTGCAAGCTTGGAGAAGTTTTGAAAGTATGAACACATTATAAATTTATAGGGTATTTAATTTGGGCAAAGAAGGCTTTTGGTAGAAACAACATTTCAATTATTTTAATAGGCAATATGATGATTTCTCTGCAAATACAGTTTCTACACTTTGCACAAACTTGTTAACTGAGGGGTTTTTTTAAATCTATAAGTCCACATATTTAAATATCTAGGATGTATTTCTACATCTACCTATATGTACAGATGTAATTATGACATATATATATCTTATCTACTTCCTTGCTGACAGTTTTCAGTGTCAGAATATAAAAGCTATTTTCAATTAATTACAAGTCACGGAATATGAAAAATACCAATGCATTTCACAGATATGTTGGAACTAGTCCTTTTAAACACTTTTTTTTTTTTTCCAGAGATATACACAGGTTTTTGCTTAGAAGCCACACACACAAATATAACTGAGGGAAAGCTGAGAAGATAACTTATCATCTTGTCTATTTTCACTTGGTGAAAATAACTCCTCAGCTGCAACAGTTCTGTTGCAGAATCTAGTCCTCGGTTGTTTCTCAAAGAAAAAGAATGAGTCCCATTCATCTCTGAAAAATGAGGTTATGGAAATTTGGACAAAAGCAAATGATGCAGAATAGACAAAGCCAAGTCAGGAGGATGGCAGGAGCTACAGAAGAAATATGGCTGTTAACTAAGGACAGATGAGGAGGAGCTGGGGAATAATCTGAGCCTGGATCAACTGAGCTCAGATGGAGTTCAGAAGAAGGAAAGTATAAACCAGAAACCAGGAAGAGAAAATAACAAGAAAGCACATAATAATGGTAATAAAAGTGCAGAAAATAGTGCATAGGACAAAGAAATAATACTGGACTGCCAAGCTGTGTGTGTGTATTAGTATTTTTTTGGAGGGATCAGGAATATGCTGTTAAAGGAAATGTCCCAATCCCCATTTATCAAACTTTCCTCACAAACTAAACTTCAGTGCGCAAGCTATCTTGGAGCAGATGAGCTGGATTCCTTTTGCCTGAAGGTATATATTGAAAAATATGATCTAGGAATCCCTGTGCCTCCAAGTAAACCACAGAGATTTGTGGCTGTAAACCATTCTCTGACAATTCCCCACAGCCCTGGCATCAGTCCTTATCCCTCTTGTATTTAACAGGCTAGCAATTTAGCAATATGTCCTGTGGGTATAAAATGATAGCGTTTTCACACTGCACCAAGGCCAATTCATCCTACTGTCTAAGTTCAGTTCATGGCACAGTGCCTTTGATTTCAGTCCCAAAATGCATCCTAAACTGCCAAGTCCTAAAGCTATTTACAAAACACTTATTAATTTTTAAATTCCACTTGACACTATGAAAAAGGGAAAGGGCTGGTCCCACTGTTGACTTTGCACAGCAGATTATACTGACAAAAGGATATTTCTTTTCTCTTTTCGTTTAAATAAAGCAGGCACACATTTAATACTAAATCTAATTCTGCTCCTGGTGGTTTAAGGATTCAGCAGTGCACTGAAATTTACTTCTTGTCCACTTTAGAACCTGAAATCTTTTGTTACATATTTTAGTGGGAAAATATGCACTCTTTGTACCATGCTGTGTGTTACAAATACTGACCTAAAATACCAGTTGCTTGTGGATACTGGGAGTGGAGATATGCAGCAAAAATTTTTTCAAAATAAGCTTCACACCTTTAAAGAGTTTTTTTTTTTTAATTCCGCATTTTTTTTTTTTAATCCTCCTGCATTATCAAAATCAGGCACTGCCTAGCCTAGTTTTTTAACAGGTGTTATTTTACTCACTTTGGTAATTATTTTCATTACAAGATCTGAGGGGAATGAATTATGAATTCCAGTGTTAGATTGCACAGTTCTTCCCTGCTTACATCTCCTAAGTAAATATTACAGCTGTGGACAACAGATTTGTCACTCTACTCTGCAAAAGGAACAGATAAGTATGCTTTCTGGTTTCTTTTCTGTACCAGACATAGTGAGGATTTCTGTGTCAAAGCTGGGCTTTTTATTATTTCAATCTTGGATATTCCAGTTACAAGCCCCTGTATTAACTAAGAAAGAGACACAGAACAACACATGCTTTCTATACTTTCAGGACAATTCTGATATCAGATCAAATGAGAGAACTCCTAGGATATCACATAATGTACTACAAAGCCTACATTTTGAGATTTTCTCAATTTAAAGACATAGAGGAATATACCTCTTTGGATCTATGTTAACTTGCAACTGCCTCTTTTTTTTTTTTTTTAAAAAAAAAAACCCAAAACAAACAAAAAATCCAACTCGAAATATTGACATATTTATGAAAGACAAAACTATAAAAGTCATCCTACTCTTGGAGAAAAGAAAACTTGCACCGAAAACTGAGTCTGATCCACATCACACGCAGTAGGCACTAGTCTAAAGACAGGTCTTCTACGGTCTTCAGAAGTACAAATTAACAGAATAATTTTTAAAGTAAATTCTCTGTCTTCAGTAAGACAGAGATTAAGTTTGATTAAATTCAAAGTTTTTAAAGATGATACTTTAAATCTCTTCTTAATCTTTTCTTCTTTTTTTTTTTACCTACTGAATAGTAGTTACTTAAACTTTCAAACTTTTAAAGGCTTTCAAGACTTCCTATACATGTAAAATCTTTAGAAGAAAGAATTTCTATATAATCACCAATTAGTCTAAAGAATCAAAATAAATCAGCTGTTTACATTAAGTTATCATGTTTTATACTCTTGGTGAAATTGCATGGATTAAAAAAAAAATAATAATCCATTGACATTTGGTAGAAAAAGGAATTTTAACCTGAAGTAATATAACTGCATTGAGTTTTTAATGCAATTGTGAATGAGGGAGCCAGAACATCAAATTATCTTGATCAGGCAAAACGTCGTATGTTTCATTTTAGCAAATTGATCTCCCAATGCAAAATTTTAGCACCAGAGGGGCTAAAAGTGTAATTTGCATGAAGTAATTTCAAATGAAGCAACAAAATAAAACAGGGATGTCCTCAAACCTGAGGAAAATCTTTTCTTTTCTTTATTGAAGAGTTGAATTGTGTCAACTTGATCATTTTTTCATTCTGAATACCTGAATCTCCCATGCACGCATAAAATGTTTTAATCAAACTAATTTTCTCAAAATTTATTTTTAAGTATATTGAATAAAATAATGAGAAACTATAATCAAAAAGAAATAAAAATACAAACTGAGCAAGATGGTTAGTAAAAGTAAGAAATATTTGGTGGCTTTAACCATCGGTACACGTGAAAAGGGTGAAGTATGGTAATGCCTCACATAAAAGCCAAAGTCATGAAAATTATTGTATACTGGCAAAAAAGATTTGACCCTCAAAAGTCAAGGTTTTTACTGTGGAGGTATTTTGTTTTCTAAATTCTTTAAACATTTCTAGGATATCTTATTAGTAGCCCTTTTGAACACATTAGCTATAGTAGAAAAATAAACAAAAAAAAATTTATATTGCATCTATATGTATAAAACGCCCCCTCTAATAAAAAAAAAAAAGGTAATATTTAGTTAACTAGAAGAAAAGCAAATCTATTTATTTAGTATAAGACATTCCATGAAAATCAGAACTTCTGTAGCTGGACATCAACAGAGTTGTTAGGTCTACTTTTCATAACCCAGCGCCCTGTCACAATAAGATAATCTGAAATTATTAAAACTCTTTAACTATTAATCATTATGAAGGGGAAGTAGGCAATAACATTGTTTTAAAGGAGGTAGTGAAAATAGTCAATGTAAGCTGAAAGTGGACTTTGCAAACATGAAATGCAAAAGCTTTCTCAACAGATATTCAGAAATGTATGTTCCTATAAAGAAAATCCTTTTATTGCTGTTGAAGCATTTGAAAAAACACAGATATTCTTTAATTCTCTCTCTTTCTTAATCACTTTTTCCATGGCACTTAATATCAAGAAATCTGATGATCTGCACATTCAAATAGCTGATACTTAAATACTTCAGAGCATAGTGATTTGTAGATTTAGGAAATATAGATATTAGTATGACAGTGGTTTAGGGATTGCCTCTTACTGACTGCTTCCTTAATTATAGATGAACAAGATTATTGCACCAGGCAAGTAGAGTTCCTTCTTCCTGTTCAGCTGCTCAGGATGGGTATAAGGAGGAAGATTAGAAAGCCTTCAGCAGCTCAGAACTGCTCCATCCTTGTTCAAGTGCACCATCCTTCAAGCTATCCACACCTGTGAATGAAGAAATAGTGTTTCGTTTTGGTTTTTTTTTTTTTATTTCTGCTCTATGTATCCTACTAATACCTAGCCTAAAAATAAAGAGTAATGAGTTAGAGAATGGAAAGTGTCACTGCAGTTCTATCACTCTGCAGGCATTCAGCTGTCCAGAAGAAGAGGAAGAACAGAAAGACATAAAAGGAGAGTGAATCCCAGGGAGAAGGCTCATAGAGGACAGGAGCAGAATCGATATGGCACTGTGCTTGGAGAAAGAGATGCTGGAGTAGAAAAGATGAAGAGTTGTGGTTTGTAGAGCCAGAGATAAAACTGATGGCAAGAACTGAAAGGGCAAGATTGATTTGGTGTTTAGGTAAATAATTAATTTTCAATAATGAAATCTGAATTGCTAATGTAGATGTACAATTTTTTTTTTCAGACTACTGTAAACACAAAAATTTCAGTACTTGCAGAAAGGTAACAAAAATCATATTTATATGCAACTGTGATTGGAACAGCGAGTTGCATCATTAAAACCTGCAGGCTTTAAGACATAAGTGTGTGCAGAGTGGGACAAGAACCACACCAGCATCTGGATCGTTTCATGGCATTACAGCTGTAGTGGTTTTCCCTGGCACCAAGCAAAAAGAGTGATCCAGCAATGCACAGACTTCATCTAGCAGACAAAGCTGAGTGTGCATAGTCTTCAGCAGAGCGGGCTAGGCAGGCCAGTAGCCTTTCTCTACGATTTTTATACTCAGTGAATCAGTTTTCTAGTGGCCCATACCAACAGTAATTGAAATGACCACATGGACTTTTGGGAGAGGAATTGAACGTGGAAGCTAGAGTCATGGACTACCTGTATCAAGCATCTCTGAAACAGTGTTCTATGAGCTCAGTATTTGTGCTGAGATTTCACAATGAAAAAGAAACTATTACTGGGACAGAGGTTAAATACACAAAAGTGCTATGATGCTAAAACTCAGAACAAGTGAAAGCAGGGTTTATATTTACAGGGATGCCATAATGGCCATGCATAACAAAGCAGAAGAAAAAAATATAGTGTATGAAAGAGATCATGAGGGAGATAACCAATAGAAAATACTATATACAAATAAAACAAGAGCAGAAGACTAGAAAGAAATAAAATAGCCACAGATAAACAATGGGGCTGAAAAAAAGTTCTTGCATTCTTTCATTTACATTTAGGTAGCTGTTGGAGAAATGTTATACAGAAGTGTGTAATCTCTATTTTATGAATCTGTGAAATGTGTACATAACAGTTATAGCAGTAATGGATAGCAGAGGCTGGTGAAATGTAGATATTGTGAGGTGTAAAAGTAATAATATTGTGACAAAATGCCTGCATTCCAACAGCATAAATGATATAATTGTGTAAGTTCTGGCATTTTCTAGAACACACAGACTGTTCTGATTCTTTCTTCTTATCTCTTCTGGTAACATGTGGGCTGTAGTGGCATATGGGTAAGGTTGGTGAGTCCACAACTGCACAATGTGAGTTTTCTGTAGAAAAGGAGAGTGATTGCAACCAGAAGATGAAAAAAATAACTTTTGTTCATTCTAGAAAATAAGGTACTGTGTTCTCTTCAAACTTTTTCTTATAAACATACAGAAGAATACCTTAATGTGTCTTCGTTATCACAGCCCATTCTTTTCTCAAGCTCTGGAACATTATAATACTTTCTACGTTATCCACTACTCAAAGCCTGCTATTCCAGCACACACTTTATGAATAATAAAATCAGCACCCTCAATTTTGAAAATGATTTTTTTTTTTTTTACTTTCTAATACTTAATTACGGAGTGTTTAAGTGGAAGAGGAAATACCTGGTTCCTACTTCCTGTACTGCATTTCATCTTGTCGTTCTTCTGAGAACAAAAACCCCTCAAGATGCAAGATTCCTGTCTTGCAAAGTGTTTTGCACATTAGGCTATTCTATGTAACTAGTATTCAACTGTCCTATGCTTCTTACTCCTCCCCTGTCCACATGCATGGAGCTATGCATTTTAGCCTGAGCCTGGGGGCAGCTGGACAGAGCTTGAATGTAGACTTTGGAATACATCGAGAGGTAGTTTGGACATAATGTATAGGACTTGGTTTGTCCTGGTTTCCTCACTGTCTTCCCATCGCTATCTCAAGTGACCTACTAGATGGGTCCTCAGATGTTCCAGTGCCAGACCATGACATGTGAGAAACAAAAGTAACCCTTTCCTCTCTTGACCATTTCTGGGAGAAGAATTCATTGAATTTTACATCTACAATCACAGCTCTCATTTCAGATACCTGGACAAGCATTCTCAACAGTAGAAGGTCTAGCAGATAGTGGAATAACAAAATATTGTATCAGAGAGAAAGGACTGATTGAAGAATAACAGCCTCAAGTATGAAGAGGCAACTTATGCTACAAGGGCATGTCAATAACCTTGTGGTGGTCTGTCAAGGGTTCTTTTGGCCACAGTCTGTAGTTGAGCTCCCTAAGAGTATGAAAGCTGTAATGCCGTAAATTATCTGCTTTGGAAATACTTCATTTTCTTCCTGTACCTAAAGGGAGCCTACAGGAAAGATGGGGAAAAACTCTTCAGTAGGTGCTGTTGTAATAAAACAAGGGGTAATGGTTTTAAAATAGAGGGAGGTAGATTCAGGTCAGATATTAGGAAAAACAATCTTTACAATAAGAGTGGTAGAACACTGGAACAGGTTGCCCCGAGAGGTACTGGATGCCTCATCCCCGGAAGTATTCAAGGCCAGGCTGGATGAGGCTCTGAGCAACCTGATCTAGTAGGAGATGTCCCTTGTCCTTGAAGGGAGGTTGGACTAGATGACCTTTAAAGATCCCTTCCAACCCAAACTATTCTATGATTCTATTATTCCCTCCCTCCTCCTTTTTATATTACATTTAAATATGTACTTCAGAATGAGAGTTAATGAATGCGAAACGACTACAAGCATTCACATGAAAATTTGCTCTTGATGACAATTAACTGTTATGGAAAGCATTTCCCTTAGTTCACTGAGCTGTCATAACCAGTTTTCTCATACAAGGTCAAATAGCAAATAACATTTAGACATAAAGCCTACAAGTGTTAGGTGCCTATTTATGACTCTGGAAAGTTCTATACATTCTTCTGCAAAGCTTTAATTCCACTAGTTCTTTAATCACGGTTTTGTAAATTGGTCTAAATCTCTTCCTTCTAAAAGTAATAGCAACATTTCCACTGAATTCAACACTGCTGAACCAAGAACAATACTCATACTCTCTCAAAAATACGACAAATTTTAGCAGTTGTTTTGTCATTTGTAAACTGAGGTCTTTTCTGTGTGTTTTTTTCCTCACTGTTAGAAGCAAGCTGGAAAAAATAACTGCTAGTGCCATATTCATAATACATTTGAATTTTAGCTTATTCATAGTAAGAAAGTTACAGTTAAGACAGTATTTGTCATATATTTGTAGGACTTGGTTGCATCCGTCTAAAAAACATACGCCAGTCAAGTTTTTTTTTCTTAAAAATATCTCTAGAAGTGACATCACATACTAAGCCTCAAATTTCAAGTAATGTAATAGTTTGAGTCATCATTTGTCCCTGAAGGAACAATGTTGATTATTACAAAACCACCCAATTTTATGAGTACCTTACTGGATAAAGTACTATAGAAATATCACATTCAGAAAAGAAAATTAAGCACCAGGAAAAATTTTCTTTCTCAAAATCTGTTCAGATTATATCATTGAGATCAAAGAATAATTTATTTCACTGCTGGTAAAACTTACTTTTTCTGGTTAATTCATCAAAGATTTCCTATTTATATAGGTAACATTTCATATTTATAAGGAGATGTTTTAGTTGGCTACATATTCATAATTCTGACTTTTTCTAATTGATAGTAAAATAGAGTGATTCACATGTAAGGGAAATAACAAAAATCACAAGATTAGACAAAATACAAATTAAATGTCACTTTAGATTTAAATATACTTGCTTCTATCAGTGTCTAGATTTCACTATTAAGATTAAATTAGATATAAATAACATATAATTTTCTGTAAATGTTTCCTACTCTATTTAAAAAAAAATGAGGGGTGGAGGAATTATAAATGATTGAATTTTTATTATACTATAAATTTTTCACTGAACTGTATTCCTATTGAAATTTTCAGTATATTTTTTTTCTAAAAATAAAACAATAAAACTTGGTTATCTTTTAAAAATATCAAATCAGAGTGACTTTGATTTTTTTTATACTTTGTAAATCAGTTTTCTATTTTTTAAACAGCATACGACATAAAGAAAACCAAGATAAATGAACTAGTAATTTATTCAATTTACCCTGGAAATTGTACACAGTCAGTAAATCATGCTCATTTGACCCAAAGAATTAAGCAATATACATAATAGAGTAAAATTTTGTACTAAAAAACCAGAACCACGCTGATAACACAATATTAACAAACTGACATTGTACCATTACTTACACACAAGTGCATTCTTAAAAGCTTCAATATAACTCACGAAAGAATAAAGGGAAAAAAGACATGCAGTAGTTGGTGTATCTCGTGAAATTGTAGTTGAAAAATAAATTAATTTAAGCCTCAAAATGGACAAAAGACGAAAAATCACATATGACGTGATATTAAGCTGTGTTGTGTATTTGCTTCAAAGTGAGCAAGGTGAGATTTCTTATTACTATATAAATCTGCAATAAACAAATAATTGTCAATAAAACAGTAATTTCAGTGTTTCCTATGTGACACAAATGACATGTCTCCAAAAAAAAAAAAAATCTTCATTAGCTGGAGTACATTTTGACTTTATGCTTCTTATTTCATAGAAGAGGTTGAAAGGTGAGTTTGATTTGATATAGACACTTATGCCTCAATAGCATTTAAAATAAAAGCAGAACAAAAAAAAAGCAAGCTAAAACCAGTTTGTGCAAGCAAGAGCAACAGTACCTTTTCTTATATTGAAATAGAATAAATAATTATGTTGAATTGAATTGAGCTTTGTCTATTTGTGGCAAATCAAGATTTGTCACAGTAAGTCTTCTTCATATGTTTTTACTACAGATATGTTTTTATTGTTATTAGAATTGCTTGTACTCTACTCTGTGCTTCTAAAGTAGTATAAACAAATTATTGAAAATGCTAGTTCCCACAGTACTGCAATTCTTAGATCAGTTTTTGCCCCTGTTTAATCACTGACACTTTATTCATCGTAATTTAAAGATAATTTGAGATATTTGAGACAATTTTAGCTAGGCTATTTTTCCAACAATTGCATAGTTTGTTAATGCATATTAATCTCTGAAAGTAATCTGAAACTCAATTGACAACTTGCATAACTTTCAACAAGGATTTTTTTTTTCTTCCTTTTTTTTCATCCTATAAAGTCAACCTGACCAGTCATATAAAGGCTATGTTTGTCTTGTATTTTTCTTTTCAATTAAGTAGCAGTGCTGGTATTATTTTGTCTTTCTGCCTTTTTTTTTTTTTTTGACCTTTTCACCATTACATGGCTATTCCTCTATATTGTAATTGGCACCACATATGATATACTATCGTTCTGTGGAGGTTTTTGTTTGTTCAGTTATTGTTTGGGATTTTCTGGGGGGGAGGAGTTGGGGTTTTTTTTAGATCTTAAGGCGGCTATTTAGCATTTTGTTATTTTAGTCCTATTTCAGCAAGTTTTCAGTGAATTTCAGTGAATCCACATCAGTTCTTCCCTGACTCCTTCAATTGCCTTGGTATTTACGTTCAAATTAAGTTGCTAGCAAAATATAAAATCACAGCAGGAAACACAAATGATCATGATCATTTTAATATCAAGCTATAGGAAAAAGTGGGAAACACTGTTTCAAGCAACCTGGTTTGGGGATGGAAGGAGATGAAATATTTGTATCTATGTGGAAGTAATTGCTCTACTCGTTCTCCAGTCCTTCTCTGGAGAGAGAGAAACATCTATGTTTTAGTCTTGAACCTGCTGTTACTGACAACCCTCAAAGGGTTCCTAATAAAATATGCGTATTCCACTTTTTAGGGAAGAATATACTCTGCTCTTTGCTATAGACTGTTGCCATGGACTTCACAGAATCGCGGGATCATAGAATAGCTGAGGTTAACTTGAGTTGGTTAACTTGATACTTTTGGTTTTTTTTATGAAAGCCAAAGCTTCATAGAAATGTTTCCCCTTTCCCATCTCTGCTGATAAGTTTTGCTTTAGAGACAAAACAGAATAATTTCCCACATGGGATCTACAAGGTGCTTTGAAAAGATCAGCTCTCCTGGAATTCTTGATGCTTTTGAAAGGAGATATAAAACTACCTGGCTTGCCTTTGGGGTCTTTATACTTTGTAGCAAAATACAGAAAAAGTATATGAATGAACAGCAGGTAGAAAAAAAATTTATTTCTGTATGATTCCCTTTTGGTTTTCTTCACCCAGACTTTTACTTCATCTTCCCCAGAAGGGAAGGGACCAAACTACTTATCTTCCTACAACTAAATAACTGTGTTTCTGCACTGTGCTTTTACAGACACTACCCTACAGCTGAGTGAAAAGGACAGAAAAAAAGAGTGAAAAAATAATGTAATGAATAACATGAATTTCAATATATCCCCCTTGAGTTGTATCCATCACCTTTCTCAGTCATGTACTATAGGATTTTTCAGGATTCAGTCCATTACTTGTAAAGGATCTATCCCTTTCCTCTCCAGAGCTTATTTGGCAGTCTCTGAAGAAAACTGATGGCCTTTCTTTCTCTCAAAGACCTTTTAAAAAACTTGAACAAATAAAGTCTGTGCTGTGTTACACTACTACTAATTTTCACTAAGGCCAGGTTAATCGGCAGATTGAATGTGGGAAAGCAATACCTTAACCCATAGTTCTCAAATTTTTACCTGTGCTTTTTCCTTAAGAATTTTCTATGACATCTTTTTATGTTACTACTGGAGTCTACTACAAGTCAGAGATCTATTATCTCTAAGTTCTAGCAAGGAATGCAGTTTTCTTGGATCACTAAAATTTGTAACTTAAGATAAGGCCATGAGCCAAGTAAAGCCATGCAACCTAATCTGAGCATCATTATATTAAGCTGTGTAATTTTGTAATCCCAGAAAAAAAGTTGTTAGTTGTCCTTATTAAAGGACATAAATTAAATTTTGATAATTGGAAAAGAAGCAAATAACAGGCTTACTCTATCTACTGCATTCTTTTAAATTTTTTCCCCCCAAATAATTCCAATTAGTATTACCATCATCTACATGCTTCTGGTCTCACATGCCATGTTACATTAATGAAATTTGCTAAATCAATGCAATGCCCTGACAATAACAGCTTGGAAGATCAGTTGTGATGGTAATAATAAGAACAGCAACAACAGCTTCCTGCCTTCAACTGACTAATGCTATTAATCCTGTGACTCATCAGTCCTCGTATTTAAACAGGACAAAAAATCTTCAGAACCTTAATGTCATCATTTATCTATAGATGAAAAACAATTATTTTAGACCAAGGGAAACTGTTATTTTCTTTATCTTCCCAATCGCCATGTCCCTCAACTCCATAACTTTCTCTAAAAAAGATCTTATGTCAATCTTTTTATATTAGACTTCTATGTCTACAAGTGATTTTGTTTACTTCAATGAAAATAATGTATGAATGGTCTCAACTATATCTCTAAGTAATTTATCACTTTTCAGTACTGCTGAAAAGCTAAAATATGTCAAAAAACAAGTAGCACTTTTGGAACTATATTGATGTTACAGGTCTGTAACTGAAATATTTGGTGAATTTTACAGGTATTATAAAGTCATCTATGCATTTATCTCAGAAATTTTTATTTTATTGTCTTGATATTTATTGTTCTTTAAAATAATGTCAGAGGTTAAAACAAACAACTTTAATGATTCGAAAATACAAACTGTATCTTTGTTTTACCGTAATACAAGATATTCCATATAATATGAATTGAAGTTTTGAACTTAAGTAGACTGGACATTAACGTTACTTCTGTGGAACTACTCAGCGATAGCCCCAAAATTTTAATTAACATTTGCAGAATATATATATTATATATATTAAAAAAATATATATAATATAATATATAGACTTCAACTATACAGCCATACTAAGAAATTGTATGTAAATTGGGCAATTAGAAGAATTTTCAAATCAAAAGAAAACAAGAGAGCAATCCAATGTTTTAAATTTTGCAGAAAGTAAAAATATTCTGGTTGTTTCTCTCTGGTTTTTTTTCAGTTTTAAAGATTTGATACCCAAAAGCAACACAAAGATAAAGAAAATTCTGAATTACATTGACAAAATTTTCATTTCTATTTCTCTGTTTTGCATGAGGAAGAGCCATTTTAAAAGAGAAAATGTTCTCCCATTATTCTGCTAGCCGAGTAATTTATAATGAGTGTCCCATATGCAAAACATCAAAGTATTAAAGAGAAAATAAAAACATAAATCATCTTATTAGATCCTCTAAGGAATCCATCCTGCATTATTTCTCTTAGAGTATTTACTAGCATATTGTCAAACTGAATATCATGTAGCTTGATCAACCAAACTTTAGTCACTTCCCTTGGGAATGCAAAGATTAATAGTAGATCTTATCAGTAGGATGTATTTCTTTGTAATTTCCCTTACACACAATTACATTTCATCGTTTTACTTGTCACTGCAGTTTCTCATAATTTGTCCTTGTTCAGTGATGAATATCTCTCTGTAGATGTTTACGTTAAAGCCTTTAACACGCTTCTGCACAAACAATCCAAAACTGTGTTGGTTTTCTGCTGCTGAATTGTGCCATTTTACATTGCAAGCTACTAGCATTATATAGTATAAGCTCCACTACTGTTACTTGGGGTAAAGAAGTCAGAAGAAACTTTACTGAAACAAATAAAGTAGATACCTTTTACTGAGTAAAGATACAAATCATTCAACCTTTTTCTGTCTATGAAAAGTAATCTTTGAGACTAAGTCTGTAGTAGCTAAAGTTTTTAAAAGTATTCTAAGCAAAACAAATAAACATCTTTCCCTTCATCTTCCCACCTCATCTCATTCCACACTGATTGATTTTTTTCCAAATGTTGGGATGGAAAGATAAAAAGCAGAAAACAACTGTTTCAAAGTACAGGATTTCTTTTTTTTTTTTTAATTTTTTGGTTTATTATATAGAAATCAACATGCAGCAATTGTTAACATATTTCTGATTAAAGAAGAGAGATCTTCAAAATAAAAGACAATATCTTGTAACTTACAGTATTTTGGCTGCAGAAAGAGCATTTGGTAGGGCTTTACTAGTATTACTATGTAAATGAAAAGTATTTTAATGTATTTTTGTTCAGCAGAACCAAAAATATTAACTGCTCATACAGCATTCATTCAGCGCTATGTAGCATACTTGTATACCACCCCAACATTGTATTATTTTACTTGCTTTCCTTCTTTTTTTTTTTTGTCCTATTAAATATATACTTTCATAGCAAATTTCTTGACACAGCAGCTTGTTTTTTGTTTAATATTTAATCATGCTGTGTATCATCCTTGCTACTAATCTTTGTGTAAGAAAAATATTGGTAGGGTATCAGCTGTGTGTTGAAAACATGCAAT
Organism: Chlamydotis macqueenii; assembly: GCF_036417535.1. Taxonomy (NCBI): domain Eukaryota; kingdom Metazoa; phylum Chordata; class Aves; order Otidiformes; family Otididae; genus Chlamydotis; species Chlamydotis macqueenii. The sequence goes on from NC_141556.1 coordinate 139,769,946, forward strand.
TCCTCTTAATTAAGTGCTACTCTTAAATTGTATTTGCTTTAAGTTAATTTTTCTTACTTTTATCTTTCAGACTGTCATGTGTGTTAGGGATCAGTCTGTCACGTATCCCCAAAATATGTCCAAAAATGACTCTCCTATTTTGTCATGATTCATACTTACTGTTTTTTCATGATGTAAAGGTGATTAGACATTGGATGAGCAATAGAAAGAAAGGACTGCCAGTCTTTCCAACCTGTTTCCACTCCAGCAAATCCTTTCTACTACCTTTAGTTAGTCATGCTTGCAGGAACATTAATTTCTGTGCAACTTTCTTTATCCTCCAGCAGGCAGGTAGTAAGATGAAGTCGTCATCTGAGATTCAATAGCAACATGACTATTAACCCTGAGAGGAGAGCACAGGGAAAACCTGTGTTTTCAATAAAAATCCTAACCAACATGCAGAAAATTGCTCTGTATGGATGAGACGAGCATTCAGATGTACTGTAGGCAAGGATGATAACAAGTTGTTTCAAAGCACTTGTTTTTTTATAAAGTCAGAGAATACAGACCTGCAATGGAGCTTTGACTTTTTGAACATATTTTTTTTCAAATTGAAACTATTTGAAAATAGACCCTTTCCTGGCAAAATTTTCCTTGTGCTTGTCTTACAGTGATTTATTCTCCTGCATGTTCCTGTTCCCACAAACAAGTTCTGCTTTAAATTATATTTTACGTTTTTCACACAGAAACCAGTCTAAGCTTCCATATTGCTGTATTGACAATTGTGGATCATGCTCCTACAGTTGGGACAGGGACAAAATACAAAAAAAAAAAAAAAATAGTCTGAATAAAGGAAGAAAAATGAATTTTACCATGATTTGGAGGTGAAAATGGAAACAGCATTAACTGGACTGGTTAAACATGGAACAGCTAGAAGTCAAACTCAGGGAAAATCATGGTCAGACTGCAGCAGAATGTGTTGCCTCCAGATCCCAGTGAAGAGGCCAAGAAAGCTGAGTTACATGTTCCCCTGGAGACAGCAAACAACTGTGTCTCTTTTTCTCCCACTAAAAGGGGTTTCAGGAAAAAGACAGTGTCTTTTCCGACCACATGGGGTGTTCTCCATTCTGGAAGTGTGAAAGTTTCCAATATATCTTGTTTTACACGTGTCAGTCTGGTGGACACAGTGATAATATATATTAAGTATCAAAAAGCATTAAGCAGGAATGTTCAGGAAATAGAATCCAGTTATGTATTTCTGTGACCTGCTACATCAAGGCTACTGTAACAGCATTACGTGATCTTCTGCAGAAGTCTATTGAGAAGAAGTGGTAATTGGAATAGAAATTCTTCAGATTCAGTTGCTTAAATGTAAATGCTTGTAGTACCAAGGTCTACAGTACACTTTAGATGCTATGTCTATGTTATTGTCTAGTTTATAGTCAGCTGAATTTACAGAACTAGTGTATTCATCTCATAGTAGAAGCTTACTGGTTAGCTGAGGAGATTTTTTTTTATACTTCAGTGGTAGTTTTGCCTAGACCTTTGATTATATCAACATTTTACAGAGTCATCTTACCTGTAAATTTAGGTTCAAACAGCCTGACTCTGAGTCTCATCCCTGGTGTCCATGCTGATGTGGAGCCACACTCCCAGCAGCTCAGAACATCCCAAGTATTTCCAATATTTGTAGTAAATAAGAAGCCATAGTGCTATCTCAGCAATATACCTTAAAATAAGTGAGATCCTATGTTCTACTGTGTCACGGGGGTAATCAGTCCATATGTTGTTGTTTTTCTTTATTTAATATATCTTTTTTTTTTAAATTCACAACTGAAATATTTATTTGTTCTTGTTTAATCTCTGTTTCATATTGCTTCTCCTTTTAGTTCTGTTTCTTCATCTAATTAACATTTCACATCTCTTGATTCCTTTCCTGGATTTGAGCAGTTTTTTATTATTAGCACTTCAAAAATCAGGTGAGATCTTTGAGCAGATTGCTTAATTATGTGAGTAGTTAATTTGCCATTACACAGAAATTAATACATAGTAAGCAGTCTTTAACCTTTTAAAATTTTGTATGAATATTACAGTATGAAATTTTAAAATATTGTTTTACTAATTGTTCTTACACTGCTTTGAAATGGTTACAAAAAGGAGTTAAATTCTGCATTTAAGTACTTGTTTTTATCAAAGTTTTGTGTAAAACTACTAATATACCACAAACAGCTGAACACTTTGTCTCTTCATCTAATACACTCTGAAATCATAGCTATTTATCAGAGTCTTAGCTTGAGAGAATCTCTGTAAGAACGTTCCAAATCAATTCATAAATTTGGCAGTATCATTTTTGTACCCTCTGTGAAAAGCCTTGTCAAATGTCTAACATAAATCTGTACAACAAGTTACAGATAGTGTTTTGCCTTCTTCTTTTAGTTTTTCCTTTGCAGCTGACTGATTTTTTCCTACTCAAGCAACTCAGAGAGGGAGAATTAGAGGTACAGGGAGAAAGTTCTAAGCTAGAATAAAACACTTAGTTCAACTAGAGTCCAAAATGTTTAAGGTGTATAAACTACAAGGCTACTTAGACTTGAGCTGTCTGAAGACCAGACTGTGGATGGATGTGTGCACATCCCACTGTAGTCAATGGGAATAGCTCATTAAATATCTTTAAAATGCCTCTCCAATGGCTCTGAGTCACAACAAAATGCTGTTCAAAATCCAGCTAGAGTACAAGTCACTGTCTCCAGTTCATCCTCTCTTCTGTGTTCTTCCATGTCTTGTTTGCTCTATAGCCCGTTCAGTTTTCTCTGAGACAGATCCTGAATGAGCACATTAAAGCCTGATGTATTAATTAAGAAAAAATTTGTGCATGTTTCTTTTTAAAAAGACAGAATGATTCAGAAATGTCTTCAGAAGTCAGCTATCTTGGAAAGACGGGAATCTCTGATGGAAGGGACGGCACTTGAAGAAGGACAAACTCCTTCCTTAAAACAAGTTGTCTCCACTAAAGAAACAAAACTACATCCCAACTTGATAAAATAATCTAGTATGAAAAGTTTGAGTAATATACTCTTCTGTAAATTATTAATTTTAAAAATATGAAATCTAGAGACACCGAAACTGTTTGTGAACAGATGTAGTGAAAAAAAGAGCCTTTGTTTTAAATGAAGGTTTGATATAAACATTTTCAAAGTGAAATATTTATATTGGGTTTTTTAAACATCTTTTTCAATTTTGAAATTTTTAAAATAATAAAAAAATAGTATTTTCCTTTCCCCCTACACAAGAATTTTATCTGGGGCAAATGCAATGCTTTGATAGTTTTGCAAAAATAAACACAGATATGTTTCTAATCATCCCACTTTTTTCTCTTTTAGACCTAATTAAAAAATTCAATGCCACAACCAAATAATCAGTTTCTTGTACAGCTCTTCTTAGGATTCTAAGTCCCACCGAGTTTCAATGAGTCTTTGTGTTTGATACTGTCCCACTGAAGTCAATGGGTCCAGGATGAATCCCTTTATCCCTCATACACTTTGTAAATGCATGAGTCACACACCATGCAGCCAGGGAAGTGAGGCTATCAGCCAGAATCGTCAGGACTGAAGCCAACACTGCTTTGTTGATCTGCTCATAGGAAGAGCCATAGAAGAATGCAAATTAGTCCTTGCCCTTTGCTGAAATGAAAAGCAGTACTTAATGGTTCTAGATGCCTCAGTTCCAAGCAAACAGCCAACATCCCCAAAATGGTGCTACATTCTAATTTCCAGACTATGTTTTGTAACGACTGTAAAATCTGCTTAATTTTTATTAACATCTTTAGCAGCTTAAAAAAAATTTAAAAAATTCTCATTCTGTATATATAGGCTAGCTTTGATATACATATTTATATGATACCTTCATTGGTTCCCCAGTACTTTAGAGATAACATTTAATAGTTCTTGATAAATAAAATACACACACACACGCAAAAATCACCTATCAATGTATTAGGCTTGAAATTTACGATAGTACTTGACAGAACCAAATTATACTGACAGGTACTATTACAGTGCTTTTTAAAGTATTGCTGGAAACAAATAGAATCGTATCACAGCTGCTTATCTGCTTCAAGACACATTCGTCCTCTCCTGCAGGTAAACTAAGTAGAGGATATTTGAAAACAAAAAACTTGACGGTAATAATTATAGTGCTAGATAGTGCTATTGTAGAAGAATTTATCAATTAAAAAAACAGTAATAAAAATTATAATATTAAATTTGTGCAATCGAAAGGAATAATTTAACAAGAACATGGCATATTTGTACAAGAGTCAGTTTCTATGTACCACATTTCAGCCAACCAACAAGGGAGGAACACTTCCCTATAATGAGCATCTCCATTGCCATGGAGCATTTTCCTTGACTCTGTTGGATCAAAAATGAGCATTTTAATGACAGAGGAGTATTATGTTCAGTGTTTAGAATTAATCCAGCTCTTAGCTGGATTAACTGGTCCACAGATTCTTTGGGCAGACTACCAGACCACAGAGGACAATGTATATAATGGAACTTCTTGAAATTATTTCCGGTTCAGATACATTCTCTTGTCTCTTCACACTTATTAACTACAAAAGGAAGGGCTTAAATCTTGCTGGCAAGTTAGTAGGTTCTTTGCCAAGAGCCAGCAGTGCCAAATAATGACGAAGTTACATGGGCATCTTGCTTTTACATTTAGAATTACCTGTTTCTCAAAGCTAATTATTTATCCCTTCCAGCTCTATAAAACTGCTAGATCACAATCTCCTGTAGCCAAATACTTCATCAGTGCCTTTAAGCCAATTAAAGACAGAAAAACACAGGACAAGTAAATAAAAAGATTGGAGAAATTTCCTTTTTTCCTGCATTTTCTGTTCAAATTTATACTTTGGATAGTGGCACATACTAGAACACGTGATCAGCATTTTACAAGTAGACAAGAGGGTGATGCCATCAGGACCTTATCTTTTTAGTGTCAGCCTTCTGCTTTGCCTTCACAGAATAAGGAAAGTAGGATTAAATGAATTCTGACTTGCTAACTGGCAAAGACAGTACTTCATTCTTTACTATCCTCTTCTCTTGGACCAACTGAATCGCTCAAGGGGCTGAGAGGAGGATCACCACAGCTGACACTAGTGAGACAGCTGAAGACACTGTGTGATAACCCTCCCTTGGGGTAGATAAATTAATATTGTCAGTGCTTATTTACATTCACTTCCTCCTTGAAAACCTTTTTTTTTTGAGTAACAGACATGTAAAAATATAGTTTTAAAGATGCTTCTAACAGCCTGGTTCCCACTAGAGAGATACTGAGAGAAACAAGAGCCGTATGCAGGCCCTGAAATAATGCAGCTTCAACTCCATTCTGTCATGAACCCGTGTGGCAGAGTGATTCTTTGCATAGGGACATTTTGACATCTGGTGTAGTGCCAAAATTAGAGGTTCTGTATGTTGGTGCAGAAGCCAGCTGGAAAAAACAGTGCAACATTAATCTGTTACTGAAAAAAAAAAAAAAAACAACAGTACTAAGTGGTAGTTTTTGCACACAACTATAGCTTGCTAGTGGTTTGGTTTCAATGGAAGACAGGAATAAAGGAAAAATTTCTTTTTCTCTTATTCACTCTTCTAGACTTCATGAAAGTATGATTAACACCTTTAAAATAATGCCTAAAAAATGGTTCAACATGAGTTAACTGAGGAAAAGGAACACTTAGTAAATAGTAACACAGTTTTCCGGTTAGTAAATTGCTTGCTGGAGAATATTCTATTAAATCTAATAGAAGACATCTGATAAAAAGAAGAAATAATGGAAAGCAATCCCAGCCAGTCTGATTTCTTTAGTATTTCTTGTCACCTTAGTAATAAAAGACTCTGTTCAAATAGAGGAGGCTTGATGCATTGTCCTGTCTGCACTCTAAATTCACATGCACAAATTTTTTTCTACTGGTCTTTCATTAAGATTTCCTGACAACAGAGAAAAACAAATCTTGAACTAGAAGCTGTTATGTTAGCACCTAAATTGACTTCTTGGCAACAATACAGTGTGTAAGGTGTGCATTATTTATTCTAAACCCTTACGTTGCTTGTCCACTTTAGTGCAGAGTGATTTTAGAACTGTAAGTAAAACCGTTTCAGTCAGGCTTCTTCAGGTAGATATTAAACAGAACTCATCTGAGAAAAGAGACAACAACAAAAAAGAAACAAACAAAACCTTAAATTTTTAGCATAAGGTTGGTTTGTTTGTTTTTTTTTTTTAACTTTCCAGCTGTATCAAAGACTGAAAGTGGAGACACTATTAAATGCTGAAGTCTAATTCTGAGCTACAATTAATTGTTCAAAATGCAAATATTACTTGACAGACCAGTGCAATAGAAAAGTTGTTTCTCAGGCTTCCATTGAAATCTGTTTGGTTTGTTTTTTTTTTTTTTAAGGCATCTTTACATCTAGAGAACAAGCACAATGGTACAATACATTTGTTATAAATATCAGATCTATCTAGTTTTCCAAAGAAATGTCTATTTTAAAAACAAAATAAATGTATTATATTAAAAACACAGCTTACAAATAAAAAGTGGGAATGCAGGAGGAAGGAGCACTGACAGAGAATTCTAGTTCTAATGCACGTCCAAAGAAAAAGTCTATCTTGAAAGATTCATATTGTTCTGATCATTACACAGTATGCAGAAGGAAACTATGTTCATAATAACAACTTGATGAATCTTCCTGCTTTTGAGAAACACAACATTACATGATGATCTCCAGTAATAAAATCCAAATAAATATTTATTTGAAAGGCATGCATAAACTGATCTAAATTGAAACTATGCTATGTTATATCCTAGAGTCCTTGTACTGATTGTCTAGATTCAGGTCTTGGTTGACAGGCACTTTGTAATCTTTCTAGTTGCATACTCAATTTCTGTGCATACCCAGAAAGCAGGTGGTAAAGGCTTTATAGAGACCAGAAGTCTGGAGGTCGCTATGGTATTTACTTGGAGTCACTGCCCTTGTCACTAGTATTTCTGGGAAGCTTTAAAAATAAACCAACAACAAAATCTATCCAAGTCGCCCTATACAAAATGGAAATAGTAAAAGCACTAAAAAACAAAGAAATAAAAGAAAACTATAAGCATTTAAAATAAATATTTGAGAATTGTAATCAAACTTTTGGCATATTTTAAACATAATTTTTTGAGACAATTAGGTTAATTTTAGGCTACTCTACAAAGTATTTTGTAAGAAGCATCAGAAGAGAAATGAAAGACTAAACAGCGTAACAAGTTTGTAGCATGCCTAGATATACACAGAAGAAATAAAGGAGAAAAAACCCCACAACAAGCCCCCTCCCCAACCCCTAACTTAGGAAAGAAATCTTAATATATTTAGCACTTGTGAAAAGTAATTTAACAAGCCTCTATCTTAAAAAGACAAAGCAATATGAACATAAAATCAGTAAACCATGTAACGCGTTTTTTACTAAATGAAGATGAGAATAAATACATTCAAGAAAAATGAAACTCTAAGAAAGACATTATAGCAAAAGATTATAGTCCTTCCTCCAAGTTGGAAAGAAAGAGATATACAATATATTTTCCTCATCTGATCCCCATCTGTTTTAAAAAAACATGGGAAAAACAGAAATAAACCATATAAACCTGCTTTTTCAGGCAATCTATAGGTTTGTGTAATGTCTTGCAGTTGAATTATTTGCAAGGGAACAATGATGGCTGATAGCTAGCCAACTGGCATAAAGAAATACCATGCTGGTACTTTATCGAAAGCCAGTAGACAAAGCAAAGTCTCATGTGTTGTTTTGCACATCTAAAGAGGGAATAGTTAAGCATCTATTCATTGTCAAAAGTTTCAATCACTTTCTCTTCTCTGAGAGGCATCACAGGTTAAACACATCTACAAAAAGTCTTTCCTTTCTTTCCTTCCTTTCTTCCTTCCTTCCTTCCTCTCTCTCTCTTTTTTTTTTCTCTTTCAGATTCTACATATTTTTTCTTGTTAATTCTAATTAATCTCAGCTTGGGACCCAAAATTTGAGTTTGGTCCTTGTATATTTAGCAGCACATATGTCCTTACTCTACTGATAGTTAAAGGACTGGGCATTGCTTGGGGGGCACCTGAGAATAGCTTTGAGCACGTGAGTAAAGCACAATCCTTCATATAGGTGAATTAATTGATCCCTGTGGATAAAATCCTACTGATATCAAGGAGAGTGTCTTGTATCAGTTAAAGGGCAATAGAGTCTTTAATGATGAGAAAGCACTCTTCTAAGAAGAAAGCTATTATTTAACAGAAGCAATTGGTATAAGGCTGTTTAATTACGGGTGCAGAAGATGTTGCTTAAACTTACTTTGTGCAGCTATGAATTAAGAAATTAATAGCAGTAGACTGAGACACTTTAGCTGATTATTATCCATGTGCCTGCAAGTAAACCATAATATCTCTTACTAAACTCATTATTTACATTTTAGTAATATAACAGGACAAAAAAAATGTCATAAATATTTAAGAACTTATATACTAATCAATCCATGTTATTTTAAACTGATTGAAAGGACATCGTCTTTTCTAGAAGTACTTAAGCAATTTGTGTTGGTATGCAATTGTGCTCCCTCTCAGTGTTGCAGCTCTGATGAACTGAATGGATGAATTAGTGCTCCAAGGGGAAAAGCACATAATAATCCCCTTTGAAACAACTTGAGAAGAACTGAATAAATTCTAGTTTTAGTTACAGTAATGAGACTTTTGAGGGGACAGTGCAGCTAGGAATCACAAAGATGCTACTACAATGCTGGTTTGCAGTAGCTAGTTGGAAATCCCTTTCATAACTCTCAAAGGCATGGCATTTTCTTACCATCAATACACTGCCAAGACTTACCATTTTGTTTCAACAGTAGAGTATTTTTTGCCTGATGGCAACAAGGGGCATGACTTTATCTAGGACAAAAAAAAACCCCAAAAAACAAAAACCAAAAAAACAACAAACCAACAAACCAAACAAATCAAAACAAAGCAAATTAAAAAAAAAAAAACAAAAACGAATAGTTAGAAATTCTCTAACACAGTTAACTTGAACATGAGAGTTTTATTCCAGTCATGTGACAAAACAAAATATTCTACCATGGAAGACTATTATGTGTTTCTTAGTCCGTCTGTATAAGTAAAGTTCATAACATTTGATTTCTCCTATGAAAACTTCTTCATTTCACATTTGTTCCAGTAACTATTTTTTGTGCTTATTCAATTTTGAGTTTTATTTTCTTTAATATGTCTGTTTGTAGTTGTGCACAGAGTGGTATTAACAGATTAAGTCCTAATAGTAGCAGTTACATTTGAATCTCCCATTCACATGATATGTCCTGAGTTTCATAAGATATCTGCATCCCACCCCCAGCGTTGTGCTGTAAAGGAGGTTCAGCAGTTTGTAGTTCTGTCTCCTTTTCCATCTTGCTTTGTATTTTAGAAGTACTTTCACTGCCATCAGCTGAGTGAAACCACCAGCCTTAGGGCCCAGAGGAGAACAAAAAGCTAGAACAGCAGAGGAGGACAAAAAGCTAGAACATAACACCAGGAAAAAAAAGGTAGAAACTGTGTATGTAACAATTTTAACTCCGTTGTTATTTTTTCTCTTTTTTTCATAACAATTAGACATAGACTGATAATGATTCTTGAAGCAGACTATTTCTACCGTAGTAACAATAAATTCTAGACTTTATATAAATACAGGGTGTCTTTCTTTGTCCTTAAACAAGATTTTGAGCTCAGCCTATACATCTTTTGGGATTTCAACTATGAATCACACTGCACTAAAATGTATGGTTGCAAGAGTTTGGGATGGATCTAACTTGGCTGTCCTTGTATACTGCTCCAAAGTATGGTATATTTCCTAAATGTCCTAAATTACAAAGGTTAAGTGTCTTCTGTGAAAAAACCTCCACACTTCCTTCTTCCCTAGAGAAAAACTCTTATGTCTAGGAAGTGGTGGCTATCTGATCTCTCATGTCTAGAAAGCTGACAGAGGTCTGATTCCTTTTTCTTATTTATGCCAAGTTACTGCCTGAATGAGATCTAAGAGCAAGCAGTGTTCTACAAACCATTTTTGGAATATACAAAAAGTATGTCATTTCCTCATTTTAAACTATGCTGCATTCTCAAATGTATTGGATATTCTTTATTTAAGACCATGTAGGTAGAAGTGCTTGAGTCCCTTATAGTCTTTGTGTTTATAAAGTTAAGAGTTTTGCAGTTTGCTTTGGTCCCTGCTCGGAGAAAAATTCTAACCATATAATCATTTTTGTCACAAAATTTTCACTTCTTCTCAAAGAAACCCATATTATAATACTTTGTATTATCCTACAGTTTAACTTCTATTAATACAAATTTGACTGCATAATCCTTTTACCAGAGTATGTGGTGTCTTTAGCACTGTTTAATTCTACTTTAAACTCCACTACTCTGACAAGATGTATCCTTAGTGAGTAGATTATACCAGGGAAAGCTAGTTACTGGCATCTTACTGATGTATCATTCATCATGTATGCGAAGCAGATTTTCTAGCAAGATGTTGTAATTTGCTAGGCATTCTAGTAGTAGTAACCATTTTTATTCACATTGCTCCCATAGTCTCACATGTTTTCAGTAACAAAGGATAGTAGTGGCACAATTGGGACACTGTTTGTTTATTTTATTGGTCTTTGCTTTTATTTTGGTCTTCTCTGTGATTATAATGATATCTGAAACATTAATATTTGGGTGTTTCCCTATTATTGCATAATTCCCTGATGCATGTTTGGATTTTACCTTTAAGATTTTAGCTCATTCCTCCTCCAATTTAACCCATTCTTCAGAAGACATTTCAGGTGCTAAAAATGTAAAACCTGTTTCAATAAACATGTTCTTCTTTCTATCCAAGGAATTTTCTGGTTTAGACATACTCTCTTTATAGGAAAAGAATATAAAATTATTCAGATAAAAGTTTATGATAATTACTACTAATTAAATAATTACTGATAATTAAAAAAAAAAAGAGGCTACATATTTTTTTCAGAGTTAGAATCCTTCAGAAATCTAGAGCAAGACCAAAAATCCCTCACACAAACAGCTACTGGAAAACTCCAGAACTCAACCATTTTGTAAACATTTTCTACTCCATGTAAAGCATGTAAAAATTTTGTACTCTACATATCTGACAAAATTGAAGAACAGAAAAATCTTTCTGTGTTGATAATCTCAAAATCAGAACACTTAAAGCCCACCAGTCACTCTAGTAAACAGGAAAATGGAGTTTCTCAGTGCAGAATGAATAACAGTAGCCTAGAAAGAGTACAGTTGCAGGATTTTTTAGTGGTCATAAGTTTTAAGGGTTTTTATTAGGTAACTGATCCATAGAATTCCTATTTTGCTGTTTTCACTAAGTGACAGTTGTGCCATGTGTAGCCGTGAAGTACAAATCAGAAAACTTGAGTAACTTGGAAGCAATAAATTGGGTTTTTAGGTTATTGCTGGTGTCTCAGAAATATTTAAAACTGGTAGGTAAGAAATGTCTAAAGTGAGAGTAAAAGGTATCTTTAAAGCTGATATTTGCACAGTTAAAATAAATTAAATGTTACTTTCTGGCTCAATCTCATGAAAGATATTACTAATCCCTGTGTAACAGCTCTTGAAATAAAGCTTCAGAATAGCTGTGGAGAAAAGCTTCATGAGAACAAGTTATAGAGTTTAGCTTAAAATGGATTTGAAAGAAGAAGATAAGCTCAGTTTAAAATTAATTTGGGAGACAAGTTTTTAATGAACTTATTTAGGATCTTACTAACAAGATCAAATTAATTACATTTAATTAGGTGAAGCAGTACATATACAGCAAATGCAGAAAATCAAGAAGTACAAAAATATAAACAATTCACAAGTTGAAGAACTTAGAATTTTTAAAGCTTGACGTAACATCCACTTTGTGAAGACATAATGAAAAAAGAATATAACTTGATCAAAAAAGAATGCAATGCTATTCTTAAAACAAAACAAAACAAAACAAAAACCCACCCAAAAAGAAACTGTGCAAAAGAACACTAGTCCTGATTTTGGATGAGGAAACTTCCCCCTGCATTGATACAGAGCATATCCAGAAGTCTACCTCTCAGATTTCTCTGTCTCCATGACCTCATCCTCCACTTCTTTTCTGTGGCTTTTCAGTCCTATTACCTTTGCCAGACCTGACCCCCTTTTCTAACTCTGTTCTTCTAAATTAAATACATAGTGCCCCTTTTTGTCTCTCAGTCTTAGTCTTAGTTTCTATATTAGTGCACTGGCTCTTGCAGACATCTTTCATCTCTTAATGATTAATACAAAAAGGGTTCTTGTAGTCCTAGAATAGATTATGTTCAATGAGACAGAGCCTCAGGGCATTTTTTGTTGCAGTTCAGTGAGTCTCTGCTGAGACATTTTTGGAAGCATATCATCTAGCCAGATTTTTCTATTTTAATTTGCAACAGACCTTCCATACATCTTTGCTGAATTTCATGCCACTACATTGAAGGAATGGAAAAACTTAATAACATAATACCCCTGGGCTGCTACTGAACCTGCAAATCAAGATCTGGAGTCAGATAGCACCGTACACCCTGGATATCATAGAGCATAAGAGAAGATGTAGTTCCTTCCTGAGTTATTCTGTGTGAAATAAAACCTTGTCCAAACACGTTCACTATTATCTTCTGGTAAGAAGTTTTCTTCTAAAAGGCATTTTTACTTTGTTAGATAGTTTGTACTGGTTGAGTTGAAAGATTTCATAGAAATGCAACAGTTTGAATTAAATTCTACTGGATCTTCTGAAGTGGGAATGTTGCCATAAGAAGAAAAGCCAAATATATCCTTGCTTTCTTTTAAGTCAAGGGCTCCTGATTCCTCTCCAAGATAAGGCATGGATGGTAGAGAAGGAGCAACTAAGGAGTCAGAGAACAGGTAAAAATGGATATTATAAAGATTAGACAGAGCAAGGAATGGACTGGGTTAGTATCAGGGAGGAGGCATTTGAGTCTGGTATGAGCAAGAAAAGAGACGGGCTGAGTCCTATAAATATTTGAAAGATATCAGTCTCAGTTCTTTGCTCCTTTTGAGACATGGGGTCATATAATATAAACACTACCTGTTTCACCCCTTGGATGTGTCCCCTCACATTTTATGATCAGAATGTGCAATTACTTTTGTATATCTTTGTACTACATCATGCTCCATGGTCAATAGTCACACTTGAACTAAGGTATATACATAAAAAAATAAATTTACATGTATTTAATATTCAGTAATTATTAGTCCAGTGATGGAGAAGGAAGCACAATCTTTATGATCTATTCTAATATTTAGCTACAGTTTTTGCTAAAAATCTGCATGAATTTGTACAGAAAATTATTTTAATTCTAACCAATGGTTTTAATTAAATTGTTGTGTGATAGACTGAGAAAACTATCTAAGATATTGTTATTATTAAGAAGCTGTAAGTAAATTACACTATTACTCAGGTGTAGCCTCCTTAGATCAAAGAGATTTAAGGACCATCTGCTGGCAAAGTCAATGAAAGGCCAGGACGAAGTTTGGCTTCTTGAGGCTCAGTTCTCACCTGTTGAGGAATGCCGATGTATTGTGAGTATTTACTCTAAACTTGATGAAGAAGAGGGAACTTTTAACTATAGGCTAGTCTCCTCTGTACATATATTTCATTGGATCCAAATATTTCAATCTGTGTTTCTGTGTTTTGTGTTTGTACATATATATCTATATACATTTATATTGATTTAGGATACCTTGTATTATGTTAGTGTGAATCTTGTAGTTCTTGAATGGGTAATTAAGTGGCTGTTTTAATTATAACATATTCTACTGAATCAATCACTTTGTTAATCTTTAAATTGGTTAGTGATTAAGTGCTACTAAAATCAACCTTTAGATTTATCTCACGTCATTAATAAATCTTGAATTGCTGCTAAATCATAAACGTATGAGATATTTCATCTGCAACAGAGACCATAGGCACAAATTGAAACTCAGGAGGTTCCCTCTGAACATCAAGAAACATTTTTTTTTTACTGTGAGGGTGACTGAGCACTGGCACAGGCTTCCCAGAAAGAATGTAGAGTCTCTCTCCTTGGATATATTCTAAAGCTGTCTGGTCATTCTCCTGTGCAGTAGTCTAGGTGGCCTTGCTTGAGCAGGATGTTTGGAACACATATGTTCCAGAGGTTCCTTCCAATCTCAATCATTCTGTGATTTAGCTGTCTACAAATAGGTGCCCAGTATAGGCTGAGATCTCCCAAGTATTAAGATTGCTATGAATTACCTATTAATTACCATGTGTGCGTAGTAGTGTGCTTCAGTGAAGCAACAGAAGTGCTTGTATGTAGAAGTGTGCTATAGTGAAGCACCAGAAGAAACAGTAAAAGAAGAATCAGAAGTATATGTTAGCATCTTTTGTGTGATTTCATGCAAATGAAGAGGAGGAGCAAACTGACCTAAAAATGAGGTATTGAGATGATGAAGAGCAGAAATGAAGTGGCAAGAAAGCCAGAACCAGCCATGGCACGGGGATTGGACTAGATAATCTTTCAAAGTCCCTTCTGACCCAAACCATTCTGTGATTCTACGATTTTACAAGCCACCTAAGAATTGTGAAGCTCAGGAATTTTGCATGAAAACTGGAAGAGTGAAACAAAATAATGATGCAAATGATCCCAAGCAGCATCCACTCAAACAAGACTGAAAAGGAAGTTGAAAATTAGGATTTTTTGTCACCAGGAAGGAGGTGGATGCCCCTGATTCCCAAAAAGACTTTGTGGTGCCCAGCTGGTCCAGACCATGGAAAGAATTGGCTGTAAAATTCCATAGTCCTCTTCCTTGGTATGAAGATCGGATAGGTCCAATATGGTATCATTATGGAAGATGTCTTCTAAAATAAGAGAGGAATAGTATGACAAAAACAGGTAAGAAGTGTATTTATTTGTGTGGGCTGTTAATGATTGCACTTCCAGAAGGGTGGGAGGCTGATCTTCAGAAGCTGAAAGATTGTTTAGATGGTTACAAACAGAGGAAAACTTATTTGCTGTTGAGAGTGCTGCCACAAGGGATGCTCCGCAGGCTCCAGGGTTAATGGAGATGGCGACGATGATGGCTCCACAAAGGACTGAGCATATTTAAAGGTGAAAGCACAAATGGAAACAGGACTGGAAAGCCTTAATGACAGTCCTGAGTGAGGACTGGGGTCTAGAAACAGGAGATGGAGGTAATTTGGGATCAAATGGAGATGAAGATTTGAATTTAGACCCAAATGAGACACAAGTTCCATCTCCATGATCGGCAGTGGAGTGGGGGTATGGTCAGTGCATGACATCTCCCTGTTCAGAAAGTTGTCCTTAATTTAATTCTTCTGTTGTTTCAGTATTCCAATTAGATGGTAATAAACAGTAGTGCTTTCATATCTAAGAAAATAGGAGATTTTTCTTGGGAACAGTTTTATACCCTTGGATTTTCATGTGGGTTTTTTTTTTCCTCATTAGCCCTTTTTTCATCTTAACTACTATTTCAGAATTTCAGTGATTTTTTTTTTTTTCATGGTACAGTCTTGTTATTTTTTGAGTGGGTGCTTAGAAAATAGATGTTCCATGTGACTTCTTCCATCTGTACTTTCTTTTGCTAAAAAACAACAGATTGCATTGATGGTGATATTCAGGGTAAAAAAAAATCATCTGCTAATGACATTGTTTCTCTTTGCATGTTTCCAATATGATTTTCTTCTATCTGTTTTCTTCTGTCTACCAAACAACTATTTCATGCATATTTTTAAATATTTTTGCACTTTAAAAACATATAGAATCTCATTTGGTTGAAAAAAAAAAATCTTTATAGCAACCTTTTTAAGGTTTTCCCTTCAAATGATTAAATAATACCACAGGCCTGTTTAATGATAGATAAGTATTCACAGCTTTTTATTAAGTAAATTATTAGAAAAAATATAATTGGAGAAGTGCAAAGTATTCCAAAATAATCTAAATAATTAACTAATTTGTTTTCAATGGTCCATGAATCAGAAGAATTGTTCAGTCTTCAAAGCAAATCTAAACTCTTCAGATTTAGGTAAGAAAAATGCTCTCCAAAAGTACAGGATCAAACCTTCTTGCTTGAAATGAGTGTGGATAATGGAACATATCTTGAATTTTCATTGTATGGTAAGATGTGTCATGAATGCAAATGTTGAAAAATACTGAAAATCTCTGAATTTTTTCCTTTCTTCTTTCAGATCCAGAAGCTGATAACTGAGTTGTTATTCTGTTGGGGATTTTGAAAACCAACTGTGTAAAAATGGGATGAATACTTGCACATCTGTATTATCTAAAAAAGGAGTTGTCTTTCACAGAACTTCAGTGAACAAAGTGAAAATATTTTCCTTTTACAGTTTAGTTATTCAGTGTAAAAGGGCTTGTTAGCAAAAAGAGAATGTATGGCCACACTTATTCTACTGCATTTTGATATTGCGGTATTCAAATCTAAATACCTGTTCCCAGCAAGGTAGAGACCTTAAATTGAACGTAGAGTCTTCCTATCTAGTAAGCAGACCATTTCTTCTCGAGAGATATCCAGGTAGCTTAAACAAGGAACCTTCTTTTTTTTTTTGTAGAGAAAGCCTCTGTCTTATGGAGTTTATTTTGAGTCTTGTGAGGTTTTCACAGAGACAAAATAAAAAAAAAAATAGCCAATATAATCTTATAGAAGTTCAGCCACAGCAGTATGTCTGAAGAAATATCCTGTCTTCCTTGTGGAGTTCCCTTCTGAAAGTGTATGCCTAATAAAAGGGGAACAAAACCTTTGGATAAAAATCTATTGATTTGCAGAACTCCTGGAATAAATACCTGGGTTGCCCATAATTCTCAGTGAGAATTTCAGCAAAATATTTCTACTCCTCAGGTTCTAATCACTAGGCAGAATGCAAGATGGGACTCTGCTCTGCTTGTCCTTTTGGAAGACTAAAGCAAATGGGAACCTGACTTGGTAATGAGATAACAGGGACACTCCAACGCAATCTGTTCTTTCACCCTAGTGTGGATCAGACTAAATCCAGTGAATCTTAAAGCAAAACCACCGGAGCTGTAATTGTGAAAAGTAATGGAAGATGCAACATTTATCAGTGACTATTAACTGGCTTATACATATCCTCACATGTAAATGTCTCACAAAACATTTATAGCCGTATTTGGAGGACTTAATCTCACATTTAAATTCAGACCCCCACAGTGACACTCTGTCAGTGTTTTTAGACTCTCTGAATGAAGGCACTTATTTAAAGGCAGTTTCTCTTATCTTAGATCTTCACATTAGAGTAGGTCAATCTTTAGGATCCTCTCCAAAAGCAACTTTACTACATCTAAATAAGCATCCCAAGGAAAACACTAACACCAGCTATGGTTACATTTAGTAATACAATTTCAAAGTATTGCCATTGAAGTTAGTGCTTCACTTTCCTTATTTTCCTATTTTTAATGTATTTTTGAATGCTATAACTTTGTCAGTGTCTTGGAGAATGCTCTTATCCAATTTTAAAGCTAAGGAAAAAAAATTGATCCATTAGCACTTTTAGCTTGTCTCTCTGCCAAATGCCAAAATGCTTCCTACCTGACTTGAGACCATCTTCAGCCTGCTGTTCTTTTAAAAATCTCAAATAATTAGCTATATTATCATTACCTTCAGAGACAAATTCAATGTCTGGCATATTTGATTTGTCCATTTTGTCATCTACATTTATTTCTAACAATGTTCTTTACAGTAAAAAAAAAAAACCAAACATTTTTTCATCTGCATGTTCAAATATTTCTAGATTAATTGTCTACATAACATTTTCCACATGATTTTTGCTCATCCATAGTGTCATTTAATATTATTGCTATTAAAATATGGACATTTTCCAACAGTTCCTTAAGACATCCAATTAAGCATGATCATTTTGAGGAAAAATAACTTACTTTAACATGTATGACAAAGCCATTCCTAGCTGTATTAAAAAATAGCAGTCCTATTCCAGACTTGCTATAACAGCAAATATTTCAACATGTTAACATGGATCAACAGCATAGCACCAAAATCTGGATACTTCTGCTACTTTAGCACTGTGCTGTCTCTGACCACGAGCCTCACAGAGCAACAATGTTAATGAAGATTCTGTGCAATTGTCAATATTTTTCTGAAGAGGATATACCTAGCTTGAAATAAAACTAAATGTACAGACAC
The DNA here is from genome assembly GCF_036417535.1 of Chlamydotis macqueenii. NCBI lineage: Eukaryota > Metazoa > Chordata > Aves > Otidiformes > Otididae > Chlamydotis > Chlamydotis macqueenii. The sequence goes on from NC_141556.1 coordinate 139,788,218, forward strand.
AGCCTTCATCACTGGTCAGACTTTGAGATTCAACAAGTTATAATAACCACATCTAAGAACTTAAGTCTATTCTACACGCATGATCTCTCTTATCCTCTTAGTACAGACTGACAGGCTAAAAGCACAAACCAGACTGGCAATTCACAGCACAGATGGTGCTGAACACTGTGCCAGAACTATAACAAACTATACATATAGTGTGGAGATTCTGTAAAAACGTGGACAATTTATCTTAAAAGTTGCAACACAAGTTGTATTCTCTTGTGTTGAATTGGTGGGAATTGCCAGCATCATTTACATCCTGGAGTGACATAAGATGCTGAGGTATGGTTAATCAGATGGAATAGTTTTAATTTGCCTTCACATGTTTAAGTAGATCCTCTACAGACAATGGTCAGATATTGATCACATTCAGGAGGTGTGTGTTATGACTATTTTAATATTTTTTAAGAGAAAATAAAATTAAGAAAAAAGCAAAAGCGCATTTGAAAAGAATTCTGAGGCACCTGTGTTGGTCAGGGAAAGATAGCTTAGAAACTTCATCTTACGTTTTTACCCATTTAAAGAGAAAAATGAAAATATAACATGGAGTTAGAGGTTTTGGTTTTTTTTTTATCTGATTATTATAGAAAAGTAAGTGTGGAGGCTGGGTTAGGACAATATTTATTCTTTCTAGTAAGAGAATGGAAGGAGGCATTGCAAGGCATATTTTTTTTTTCCTGCATTCCACATGCTAATATAGTTAGAAAAATGTAAAGGTTTAGGACCACTATCTATAGAATCTTTCTACTGTAGAATAAAGAGTACAACAAATTTTTTTTCATCAGTTATGATTTAAATCAAAGATCTTTTAAAGATATGAACTTACTTTAACAAAATGTATTTAAATTCCTGAATATTTATTTATACATATAAGCAAGATTTCTTTCTGACCTAAAACAAAATTGTAAATCAAAACTAATTCATTTAATTTATTTGTTTAGGCTATAGCATGATCTTTGTCTATATGTGGCTCTCTATATCTGTTCCTGCAGCTGTTTAAAAAGTTAGGGGGTAGCTTTATGTTTCAAATGCTACTTAATTGGGATGGGTTTACTACTTTAATAGAAGCATCAGCAAAAAGATTCTGTTGTCTTAATTACCATTTTAGCATAAACAAATATGTTTCCTTTCACATTAAATATATATTTTTTAAATATTGTAAATAAGTCATTAAATAGATTCATGACACTTAGTAAAGATCAGTCTTCCAGGTAGGCTATTTTCATATTATAAGTGCTTATTAATTTCTATATCCGTTTGGGAAAAAAAAAGCAAACAACAAAACATTTTTTGTTATTTATGACCCACTTTCGAGAGCACTGTTTAGAAACTGTTCCTTTACTGTCTTTCTTGATTGTAGCTGAATTGAATACACTTTAATGCATTTGCGTAGGATTTCACAAAAGGACAGAAAATAGTTAGAAAATCTTCAAATTCAGACAATTTTAGTCACCTGTTTTCTTAAGTTAATAAATCAAACAAGTACTGGTTTTAAAGTGTTGGCTAAAAATCAGAAAGGTTTTTAATTATTCTTTAATGTTTATTTTTAAAATGGATGAGATTTTTATAATCTAGAGAGATCACAAAATATTTACATTCCATCAGTGGTCTGGGAGGACATTAAAAATAAACTTACACCTTTCATGTTAGTGCCTTAATAAATGGCTTGTCTCTTTCTTTTGTACATATGGATATTAGTCACCAAATATAATGCAGAATTATGTATATCTATTATTCATTGATATTCAGAACAGTATTAAAATATATATCTATTTTATATGTAATTTTGTGTTCCTATATATAATTTCATTTGCTCAGAGATCATTTGGCTCAATTTTATTCCTTGGCCTGGTTAGAAAACGGAGTTACAGCAGAATTGCAATTACATCTCTAGATTAGAATCCTACCCAGAAGAGAATCATATATTAACTAATCTAAATTGTTAAAAATTTTGCAGTTCTAAATTGAAGTGTTTTTTAGAAGAGCTAGGCATGAATGTTGCTTTTTTTTTTTTGGTGCATACAACCACTGTTGAAAAAACATGCTAAGATTGAATGAAATGTACTTTATAAACAAATTCATTGCTCTGCACTGAAAGAGGTCACTTAAAATAACGTGAGCCAGCAGTCTATGCACATTGGCACTAACAAGTTAAATCATTTGGACATAATGATGGGACTGTATCCTTCCTAGAGAAAATGGAGGTACAACAATAGTCCATTGAGAAACTCTATTCAGTGAAGAAGACTGACTGAAAACATGATTAGGATGTTGACACTTTTAAGAAAGAGACAAACGTCATACAGTGACATGGAAAATGTTACAGTTTATGTCAGTAATTCATCCATACATTAAATGCTGTGTATAATATTTTAAAGTGATATTTCAAACCTGGAAAAAATTTAGATAATAAATCAAATTTTCACTGGTGAGGAGGATGGGGTAAATGGCTTTATTCAGTGAAATGATGGAAGGGCTTACATTATTTGATTTGGAGAAGGAAGGATGGAGAGTAAATGTGATAGTCTAACATTAAAGTAAGGCTAATAGAACTGCAGGATCAATTGTGTCAAATCCTATTATCTGATGCTAAACATAATAATACTTTATTTGATTTCAATAACAGTTCACATAATATTTATAGCACTGAACGGTTGAAAGGAAAAGTCTGTGACAGACATTGGTAGAAAAAAGGAATGTATGAATGTATATAAGGAGGTATGAGCATGAACATATATCTTGCCTAGATTCTTGTCAGAAAAAACAGCTACACAGAAAAAAAGTGATGATGGAGATAATTTCTATTTATGCTATTTTGTAAGAAATGTATACTAATAAATTGATCCATCGAAGAAGCCTCATGATAAATTTCTCTTATCATCTCAGCTAATGTAAAATCAGATAAAGACTTGATAGAAAAATGTCCCTGTTAAATTAAAGATTAGCCAAAGTGCTAACTGACCTTGGGTCTTGCCTTATCTACTTGTGAAATAATTTCCATAAGAAAAAAAAAGCAGTTGAAATTGTTACATTGAAAGAAATAAAAACAATTTATTGAATATTTTTATACCTCTTATCTTTACTAAAAGAATCAAGAAGGATTACAGAGCCCTAGGAGCAACGGTTAAGGACTCCGGGGTGCGAGTATTCTTTTCATCAGTCCTCCCAGTCAAAGGGAAGGGGCCTGAAAGGCCAGTGAAATCCAGCGAATCAACAAATGGCTACAGGAATGATGCCACAGCCAGGGATTCAGCTACTTAGCCATGGGACTCGCTTTGAGAAACCTGATCTACTGAGGGTTGATGGGGTCCACCTGACAGAGAAGGGGAAGAGCATCTTGGGCCATAGGCTTGCCAAGCTGATAAGGGCTTTAAACTGATGTGGGGGGAGGGGAAGCACAATCCATCCCACTTCTCTTAGTATGACACCAGTGCCAGCAAGAGGTGCCCAGAACCTGGGGAAGGATTGCAGGTAAGTGCGAGAGCACCTGAAGTGCAGCTCAAAGGAATTCCAGCTGCTCTAGCCAGCAAATTGGCTTAATCGGGGGCTCAGCTTAAGTGCCTCTATGCAAATGCACGTAGCATGGGGAACAAACAGGAAGAGTTAGAGATGTGTGCATACCTGCAGGGCTACAACCTTGTTGACATCACAGAGACAAGATGAGATGACTTCTATGAGAGTGGAGTTGGAATGGAGGGATATAGGCTCTTTAGAAAGGACAGGCAGGGGACATGAGGAGGAGGTGTCACCCTATATGTCAACAACAAGCTGAAATGCATGGAGCTCTGCCTGGGGATGGATGAGAAGCTGACAGAGCTTATGGGTCAGGATTAAAGGGAGGGCAGGGACAAGGTGAAATTACAGTGAGAGTCTGTTATAGGCCATCCAACCAGGAATACTGAGCAGATGAGGCCCTCTATAGACAGATGGGAGCAGCTTCACAGTCAAAAGCCCTGGTCATTTTGGGGGACTTCAACCACTCCGATATCTGTTGGAAGGACAATACAACAGGGTATAAGCAATCCAGGAGGCTCCTTGAATGCTTGGGTTATAACTTCCTCCTGCAAGTGATAGAGGAGTCAATGAGGAGAGGTGCTACACTGGACCTTGTTCTCATCAACAAGGAGGGGCTAGTGGGGAATGCAGAGCTCAAAGGTAGCCTTGACTGAGAGACCATGAGATGATGGAGTTCAAGATGATTAGGGCAGTGAGCAGGGTGCACAGCAAGCTCACCACCTGGACTTCAGGACAGAAGACTTTGACCTCTTCAGGAATCTGCAATGGCAGAATACCATGGGATAAAGTCCTGGAGGGAAGAGGGTCCCAAGAAAGTTGGTTGATATTCAAGGATCAGCTCTTCCAAGCTCAGGAGCATTGCATCCCAACAAAGAGGAAGTTGGGCAAAAACACCAGGAGGCCTGCATGGATGAACAAGGAGCTCCTGAACCAACTTAAAAACAAAAAGAAAGCCTACAGAGGGCAGAAGCAAGGACAGGTAGCCTGGGAGGAATACAGAGAAATTGTCAGAGCAGCCAGGGATCAGGTTTGGAAAGCTAAAGCCCTGATAGAGTTAATTCTGGCCAGGGACATCAAGGACAATGAGAAAATCTTCTATAGGTATGCTGGAGATAAAAGGAAGACCAGGGAGAATGTGGGTGCTCTGCAGAAGGAAATAGGAGACCTGGTTACCCAGGACTTGGAGAAGGCTGAGGTACTCAATGAATTCTTTGCCTCAGTCTTCACCAACAAGGACTCTAGCCACATTGCCCAAGTCACAGAAGGCAAAAGAAGGAACTGGGAGAATGAAGAGCTTCCCACTGTAGGAGAAGAGCAGGTTCAAGACAATCTAAGGAACCTGAAGGTGCACAAGTCCACGCGACTTGATGAGATGCACCTATGGGTCCTGAGAGAACTTGCAGATGAAATTGCCGAGCTGCTGTTCATTATATTTGAGAAGTCATGGCAGTCTGGTGAGGTTCCCACTGACTAGAAAAAGGGAAACATAAGCTCAATTTTTTAAAAGTGAAACAAGGAAGACTCAAGGAACTACAGGCCAGTCAGTCTCACCTCTGTACCTAACAAGGTGATGGAGCAGATCCTCCCGGAAACCATGCTAAGGCCCGTGGAAAATAAGGAGGTAATTGGTGACAGCCAGCAGGGCTTCAGTAGGGGCAAATAATGCCTGACCAGTTTGGTGGCCTTGTATGAGGGGATTACAGCGTCAGTACAAGGAATGACCAACTGACATAATCTACCTGGACTTGTGCAAGGCATTTGACACTGTCCCACATGACATCCTTCTCTCTAAACTGGAGAGACATGGCTTTGATGGACGGACCACTCAGTGGATAAGGAATTGGCTGGATGGCTGCACTCAAAGAGTTGTGGTCAACAGCTTGATGTCCAAGTAGAGACTGGTGATGAGTGCCATTCCTCAGGGGTCCATATTGGGCTTGGCCCTGTTTAACATCTTTGCTGGTGACATGGATAGAGGGATAGAGTGCACTTTCAGCAAGTTTGCCAAGCTGTGTTGTGCAGTCAAAACGCTGAAGGGAAGGGATGTCATCCAGAGGGACCTTGACAGGTTGGAGAGGTGGCCTGTGCAAACCTATTGAAGTTCAACCAGGCCACATACAAGGTCCTGAGGCAATCCCAGGCACAAATACAGGTTGGGCAGAGGATGAATTGAGAGCAGCTCTGAGGAGGACTTGGGAGTGCTGGTTGATGAGAAGCTCAACAACAGCTGGCAATGCGTGCTTGCAGCCCAGAAAGCCAACTGCATCCTGGGCTGCATCAAAAGAAGCATGGTCAGCAAGTCAAGGGAGGTAATTGTTCCCCTCTACTCTGCCCTGGTGAGACCCCACCTGGAGTACTGCATCCAGCTCTGGAGCCACCAACATAAGAAGGACATGGACCAGTTGGAGAGGGTCCAGAGGAGGGCCTTGAAGATGATCAGAGGACTGGAGCACCTCTCCTGTGAGGACAGGCTGAGAGAGTTGGGGCTGTTCAGCCTGGAGAAGAGGAGGCTCCAGGGAGACCTTATTACAGGCTTCAGGTACCTGAAGGGGGCTTATAATAAAGATGAGGAGAAACTCTTTACCAGGACCTGTTGTAATAGGACAAGGGGTAATGATTTTAAAATAGAGGGAAGTGGATTCAGACTAGTCACCAGGAAAACATTGTTTACAATGAGGGTTGTGGAACTCTGGAATAAGTTGCGCAGAGTGGTGGTGGAAGGCCCATCCCTGGAAACATTCAAGGCCAGGTTGGATGAAGCTCTGAGCAACCTGATCTAGTGGGGGATGTCCCTGCTTCTTGCAAGGGGGTTGAACTAGATGACCTTTAAGTGTCCTTTCCAACCGTAAGTGTTCTACGTTTCTATGATTCTATGATTCCTTTCATATTTCTTCATCTTCATGAAAAGCGGCATCTAGTAGATTTACTTCCTAAAGGCAGACTTTATTAAATCTTTCAGTTTTATGACGAGTCCAAAATCGAACTCCAGATTGTCTTATTTGTAACTCCTCAGGGATGTGGGATAACCAGCAGATGTATTCTGCTTTGATATATTCCATGCATAATTTTTTCACATGTTGAAATAGCAGTAGTCCTTTTTTAATATAATTCTATCTAAGAGTAATGTAATGAAAGTGACTACATTTCTTAAACCAGGAGATTTATACAATAAGGTATAAATTGATAGTGCACTGCCTTCTCTCCACTGGGTCTCCGAGTGAATATATATAAGCTACATAGTGTCTAATATACAGTAAAACATGTAAACCCAAGTATTTAGGCATAAGTTCGTATTTAATGATTTTGTACACAAAGTTCCTGATGGATGCTGTAAGGGTATGTGGAAGGAGACTGAGTGTATGCTCAAAGTCTTTCTCAATGGTCAAGGGTCTTTTCAATGCGAAAAGGCATGATAGGAATCAGAGGAAGTTATAAGCAAGATTATACAGAAGCACAAACCTGACGAAGGGATGGTAAGAGAGGTCGTGATGAGAACAAACCTGGTCAGATGCACTAATTAGTAAGGATACGTGGAGTGTGGAAATGTTTATTTTCTCAGTAAGATTATCTGACTAAGGACCTTGTCAAATTGGGATGAGGAGGAAAGGGAGAGGCACAAATAAACAGACACATAAAATCTGACCATGCCAGTACTTGGGGCACCCATGAGTGTGTGTGTGCTTGTGACTGGAGAGTGCATGCCCATGTATGTGTGGACATGTGTGTGTGTGCCTGCACTAGTGACCTGCTGTCTCTACCAGCTGAAGAGGAGAAGGAGCTGGGAGGTAGCTGGCTGTGCTTGTGTCTGATGTGAATCCTGTCCGTAGGTGCTGTTTGAAGGCAGCACCTTCTCTGTGGCAGTCTGTATGATCAGCCATCTCAATGTCCTTTGTGTGTCTGTGTCTGTATGTGTGCCCATGTCTGCGTTTGCGTCTCTGCAATATGTGCTCAGCTTCATTACTGGTTGAAACTGCAAAGGGGAAAGTAGCAGCCATGTGCCCCAGCCTGGACAGAGACCCTGGGTCCCCAGGCACCAGACTGGGCTTCAGCAGCCGGGCAGGAGAGGTCCTGGGCTGCTGGAGAAAAGTTTGTGACTTTAGAACACATCTTTAGAAGAGCGTGGACCATGCTGTTTCATCACTTAACAGATGTCATAGAGGAAACAGTTCAGAAAACTAAAATTTCTTATATTTTACCAAAATAAAGTTGTTTTCTTTGTACTTCATGTTTTATATTACCACTGAATAGTTATGAGGTAAATGTCATGAAAACACTGTTGTCTTTAATTTGTTTACAATTGATTTAATCTGAGTGGCATTTAGCACCTGCAGAATAGATGATTGGTGGCCTGTCTTCTAATTGCTCTATTTTTCTATACACTTTGCTATATTTTATAGCTATTTTCACCTTTTTTTCACCAGCTGATCCACAAAATCAAACGACTGGCTCTGCATTGGAGGTGCCTATTAAGTGTGTGCCAGGTTTGCAGGGTGCCCTCTAATCAAAATTTTAGATATCAATAGACATGCTGCAGCTGAGTTTATAAAATTTTTCAGTAGATTGCAATTAAGAAAGAGAATAGGTTTGTCTCTACAAGACAGAAAGTTACCAAAGCTGTATATTTCTATTAATGTGCTTATTTATTTTGCTAGCTAGTTATATAGTTATTTAGTTATTTCACTGCTCATGTCTGAAAATATAATTTCAAAGTGCTTTTTGTGTGAGAGGTTAGGACGCCTACATAATAGTGCACCAAATAACTACATAGGCTTATTTCAGAAGGGACATTTCATCTTTCCCCCTCAGATCTTATATCCATTTCTGTGGCAAGAATGTTTCATCACAACATTTTGAGGACTAAATTTATTTTTAAAACTCCTTCAGCAAAGCTCATCTAATTGTGTCCTATCTAGGACAATATGTTCCTTTTAGATGATATTTTGAAAAGTAGATTATAGGTTTCCTATGAAGGAAAAAGGCTTTGAGTTGCTGGCCTGGTCTGTCAAGGATCGGCCATATGATGAAAACACCTTTCTAAGGTGAACCACAGCTAAGCATCTGGTTTTCTCTGATCAGACTAGGCATCTGGACAGGCCAACCAATCCACTCTGAGTGAAAACAATGTGTTACATTTCAGCCCTTTGCTGCAGGACTGATTTTACAAGCATTTCAGGAGGCATTTTTCTGACTGGAATACCAATTCTTAATAGGTTTTGCTTAATCTGGAGCTCCAGACTGGATCGCCTTTTCCCAGGATCAAACTGAAATGATCAATAACCAAATCTCTTCTAAAGACACATCCTTTCCTTTTAAAATAAATTAGATTGTAATTGATCTCTTACCTTTGCTTTGTAGTATCATTCTTTTATCCTGTTGGAATTGTATTGCATGCTGTTAGCCAAACCCTACATCCTGCTCTGCTCCAAAAAAAAAAGCAGATGAACAGGACCACAAAGCTATGGAGTCATGTCTTTGTGGCTCATAGAGTCAGAGCTTCCTCATAAAGAGGAAGGAGAATCTTAGAAGTTGTGGTGGTTTAGCCCGAGTCACCACACAGTTTCTCGCTCACCCTCCCCCTCCCCAGTGGAATGAGGAAGAGAAATTGGGAAGAAAGGAAAACTTGTGGGTTGAGATGAAGACAGTTTACTAAAATAGCAAAGGAAAATTACAATAATAACTGAATATAAGGATATTGAAATATACAAAATGAACATTGCACGATTTCTCACCATCCGATGTCCGAATGACTGATACAGCCCATCCCGAGAAGTGATCATGAAAACGACACCGAGCAGCAAGCAAAGGAATGAAAGTGAGCCGGCAAGGTAGAGGGAATGATGCCAGCAAGCAAGAGAAAGACGAGATGGGAAAATGGAAAATGGATGCATGCCCCCCGCCGTGGGGAACCCCCACTTACACACTGAGCATGATCTTTATGACATAGAATACTTTCTTTGGCCAGTTTGGGTCAATTATTCTGTCTGTCTTTCTCCCAGCCTCCTGCACCTGCACATTAGCGAGGCTTGGAAAGTTGGACAGTGTCCTTGGTCTCATTAACAATAACTCACATCACTAGTGTGTTTATCAAACTCCTTCACATCTGAAATCCAAAACAGACTGGCTACTGAGAGGAAAATTATCCCTGCCAAAACCAGGACAGAAGTAAAGCTGTAAACCTTACTTGACCATGTAGTTCATCTCATATTCCAGTCACTATGATATTTCTTTTTTTTTCTTTTTAATTTTGTTTTAAACTTGTGAATTCACCACTAATTTCATTTTTAAAAAGAAACTAAAAGAAGACTGTGTAGAATATCTGCTCACAAGGGAAACATAGATGTCTGTTTTCCATAAGCATCTTCATAAACAAGTCTTAAATATATCGAAGATAACTAATTACATCCATTCTGTCAAAAGAAAACTCAATGAAAACAACCTAGGCATTGGTAGCCAGCGTGGATAGATCTTTAATTATCATTCCTGAAGCACACATACTTTTACTGGAAATTTCTGATTTACTGACTACAGCAAGAAATTAAAAAGAAAATATTTTGTGGAATGAGATGGGGAGGGGTATATTAGAAAATACGAATGTGTCACCTGTTAAAACCAGACTAAAATTATTCCTACATTATCCAGGGTTACATCGTAGGAAATCCAGCTCTGAATTGTTTCATTGCTGGTTTTGTTGTGCCTTTTAAATGAATTAGGAAAAAAGAGTTTTGTGTATATATTTTGTGAGAAATGAATTAACATATACTGCCAATTAAAGACGCCATCTTTTCAGAACGTGAATCGGTGATTAGAAATGGTCATTTCTGTTGAATTTTATGCTTTGACATAAAATGACAATTCATTCCACCAAGGGGATTTACCATTTGGTGCAGATGGATATGTCTTTGAAAAAGATGAGGGCAAACATTCCCTGAAGAAAACTTATTAATCACTCAGTATCTTTTATAGAGATAGCATAAGCTATATAATACAGGTCAACAATAAAAGACATATAAATCCCAAGCTTGTCTAAAAAAAATTATCTGGCCCTCCATGTTAGGACTTATACTCAGGTTGGTGTTCAATTTAAGAAGGGAGGAATTCCTATTAATGTAGAAAACAAACTCAAGTACTCTCCTCTGTTGATGTTCCATATTAGCCCAAATTTAGAGGCTTGATATAAAGCCTATCTCCTTAACTGATTCTGTTCATAAAAACAGACTTCCTTCAGGGAAGCAAATATAGTATTTTATTTTGTCAATCCCTTGGAGGAAGAAAACCGCCACCAACAAACAGATGATCACCCCATTCCAAAAAGGATAAGCTTCTCTATTCCTTATGTTTTAAGGTCATAAGAATAGATAAACAGTTACCCAAGTATTCATATTTTTGGGGTTTTTTTGTCTGTCAGAAATTTGTGTTCCTCTGTTGTGGTTTTGTTTAGTGAGGGGGGGCCTAAGGTGGTAGCTTCTGTAGGAAACTGCTAGAAGTCGCTCCCCTTTGTTCAGTGGACTTGGCCGGGCCTAGGGCGGACCTGCTGCTGGCCAAGGCCGAGCCAATTGGTAGCAGAATGTTCCGTGATAACGCCTCTGCAATAACGTATTTAAGAAGGGGAAAACAGAAAAAAAAAGAGAGAAGAGAAAATGTGAAGAAGCTGAGCGGGGGCAGAGGCACAGAGGTGGAGGCGCAGGCCTCATGGGCCTTGCAGGCCTCACCCTCTGGCCTCTCACCAGGCAGCCAACTGGGCCCGACTCGGCCCAGCCTGGCTGCAAGAAGTGGAGAGGAGATGAGATGGACGATGTGAAGAGATTCTGAGAGGTGTCTGCCAGCCTGTTGTGAAGAACTTTTCTTGTGAGAGGAATGGCTGCAGACGCCAAGGTCAGTTCAGAAGGAGGGGGAGGAGTAATGCGGCTCCTGGCCAAGATTCCCCTGCACCCTGTGGTGACAACCATAGTGGAGCAGGTTGTCCCCCTGCAGCCCATGGAGTCCACGGAAGAGCAGAGATCCACTTGGAGCCCGTGAAGGACCCCACATCATGGGAGGTGGATGCCTGAAGGCGGCTGTGGCCCGTGGAGGGCCTGCTGGGACAGCCGTTCTGGAGACACTGCACTCTGTGGCAGAGATGACCCACGCCAGAGCAGTTTCACGAAGGACTGTGGTGTATGGGTGGGACCCCACAACAGAGCAGGGGATGAATGTGAGCAGTTCTTCCCCCGACCATGAAGCAGCGGCGTGAAACAATGTGTGATGAACTGACTGCAACCCCCATTCCCTCTTCTCTCCTGTGCCACTCCGGTGGGGGGAAGGTAGTAGAGATAATGTTAAGCTTGGGAAGAGGAAGGGGTGGAGGGAGGTTATCTTGTTCTCTGTCTCATTATCCTGCTCTTTGTAGTAATAAATGAATAGTTTTCCCCAAATCGAGTCTGTTTTGCCCGTGACGGTAACTTTAAGGATTTTCTCCCTGTCCTTATCTCAAACCTCAAGCCTTTTTTCTTATATTATCTCTCCCTATTCTCTCGGAGGGTGCGGGGAGTGAGAGAGAGACTGTGTAGTCTGGTCCTGATCGGGGCTGAACTACGACATTCTCTTAGAACACAAATTGTATGGGATATTCAGAACTTCCTATAGGAGATGACTGATTCATTTTTATAGGTAAGTGCATTTAACATTACACAATCAGGACTGAGTGCTCCCTTACCTTTATTATTCTGCTCTTAGCTATGAATTCATGTTTAACAAAACTGAGAAAGCTTTCAGGACTGGGAGAAAACAGAAATGTCAAGGGCTCATCTAACCCACTTCACAAAGACAATGTGAAAATGTTAGAGTTTTGTAAAGATCTTCAGCTTGCTGCAAAGTCTGATAATATAATGAAAAACCTTTTCCTCTGTTTGATTTCCATGACACAGGTAAGACAGACTGTACAGTAAAGATGGAATGCCAAATTTAATTGTATTTAATATCCTAAGAATGGTAATTTCACAAGGTACAACATTTATCAGAAAAAAAAACAGTGCGTGTGAATGTAGAGTCTAAATAGAGGAATATATGAGAGGATTGATTTTGCTTATATGAAACTGAAATTAGTATTAGTTATTTTCTTCCTTCTTCTAAGTGGCCAGCCCATATTACAGTACTGCCAAGTTTTTTTTCCTATTCATGAACTGAGCTATATTCAGCCCCTGCTTATGGATACATTAGTAAAGGTCATTATTCAGCAACAGTCTTAACCATGCATTAAAGCATAGAAGTAGTCCATTGAAGCATTCTTCTGAGACTCTGTTTTTATTTTGAACAGTATTTTCTCTACAAATTTTCCACATCCCTTCTCTAGAGGGCACAACCTGTCAATAAGTCATACTGCCTCTGCATTTCATGAGTTGACCCCAGCCAAACACTTCTGAGCGATTTGGTAGGAAGAACTCTGTTAGACTGAGAGCACTGCATTCCCACTGATCTAATAGGGATTCCAGTCCACCTTTGGTTCTTTTGTGCACAAAACTACTTTTCATGCCTCTCAAGCAGAATCACTCCTTCCTACTAGAAGTGCTTTCAGCACTTGATGTTAACAAACTTTGTGCTTCCCACTGCAATGACTGTAGGAATGTAATGAGCTTCTACTATTGTACAGTGCCACCATGCACTCTGTTAAGGGAGTTACAACTAGTTGCTCCAGAAGACAACATTATTATGCCTGAGATTTTGTTTGCCTGTTAAATAATCTAATTAGGTTCATGAAGGAAATAAGTCTGCTTTACAATGGAACATTGGCTAAATGAATGTCTGAGCAAAGACATGTCCTTCATAAATATTATTTAGTATTATTAAATAAACCCTTGACCAATCTGCTCTCAGCAGAACATCTTACATTCAAGTTATTCATATGCAGACATCATTAGTACTTTGAGCATTTATAAATACTGTAATATACATAATGAAATGAAACATCACTCATAATTCAATGTTAGTTCCGCTCCTCTCTTATCTTACCAAAATAAAATATAAGCCAATTTCATAGAAATCCTTGCTCACTGTTGCAAATATTCTGATAAATGATTTTTCTCTATAAGTGCAGATTGATTTAACAAAGACATATGCACAAATGCAAGAAGTTTTTGAAGTAATTCCTCACAGGAAGTGAGGCCCAGAGATTTTTGATCAGCGGAGTTTAAAATGATTAAACCATTAAAGCGCTAAGCAGCATAATAGTCTAGGTGTTTCTGAGAAAATGTATGGAAGCTTGTTTTTTGTACGGCTCTGGAGATACATGAATAAAATGTAGAAAGAAAGAGAGGTTTTATATTTTTAATACTCTATTTGCCATCATTTTATTCTAAAATAATCTTTTTTTTTTTCACATTTTGCTACAGCTCTGTCTCTTTTAAATACCTGATTTTTTCCTGTCTCCTAACTATTTTACAGAAATCTTCTGTTGAGCCCTGGAATCCACTGAACGTTAAGCTTGTCTTCTTATAATTCATGCAGAGTGACAGAAATACTGCCTCACCACCAGCTTTTGAAGCTCAGGTCTGAAATAGATAAGAAGTAGATATTCTTCCTCAGCAGGGGAATGAAAAAAATATGTTTAAAATATTGGAAAGCTGATTCAATCTCTAACATCAGAGAATGAATTCTATTATAACTTGACATTATTTTGTGGGGTTTCTCATTAGGGATAGTTTATATCATGTAAGAATATACACGAATCAGCACAATGCTAAATAGTCAGGATCAGATCCACTAATTAGATAAGATTCTCACTTATTTCTCTGAAGCACAGAGAGATAGGAAACTGGATTAAAATTATGATCAGAGAATTCCCTTTATATTAGAAAATTATCTCTAATTTCATACAGGGTAGATTGAGGGCATACACCTGCTGTTTAGGAAAATATTTAGGAAAACATCCAGTTCAAAAACAAACAAACAAGCGAACAAAAAAGAGCTACAGTTTGCTTTTCTTTGTATTTTCACAGCTAAGAAGAACATTGAATCACTGGTACAGTATGATTTCCATGAGGGCTATTTGTTTCCACTGAATTCTCAGTACTGTTCCAAAGAGCTTCTGGAGAAGCACAAAGACACTCTACTCTTGCCTGTTGTTTGGTAAGAAGTGAACCGCCATCAAGACAGGAACATTTTGTTTTAAGGATTAAGAACTACCTCTCTGTAGTTACTAACAAGAATTTCAACACAAGATTTTTAACATATTGAAAATCATAGAATCATAGAATCATAGAATGGTTAGGGTTGGAAGGGACCTTCAAAGGTCATCTAGTCCAACCCCCCCTGCAAGGAGCAGGGACATCTCCAACTAGATCAGGTTGCTCAGAGCCCAGTTTAACCTGACCTTGAATGTTTCCAGGGATGGGGCATCTACCACCTGTTTGGGCAACCTGTTCCAGTGTTTGACAACCCTCATTGTAAAAAATGTTTTCCTGGTGACTAGTCTGAATCTATCTCCCTCTGTTTTAAAATCATTACCCCTTGTCCTATCACAACAGGTCCTGGTAAAGAGTTTCTCCCCCCATCTTTCCTATAAGCCCCCTTGAGGTACTGGAAGACTGCTGTGAGGTCTCCCCGGAGCCTCCTCTTCTCCAGGCTGAACATCCCCAACTCTCTCAGCCTGTCCTCATAGGAGAGGTGCTCCAGTCCTCTGATCATCTTCGTGGCCCTCATCTGGACCTTCTCCAATGGGGAGCTCTTATGCTGGGAGCTCCAGAGCTGGATGCAGTACTCCAGGTGGGGTCTCACCAGGGCAGAGTAGAGGGGAACAATCACCTCCCTCAACCTGCTGGCCATGCTGCTTCTGATGCAGCCCAGGATGCAGTTGGCTTTCTGGGCTGCAAGCGCACATTGCCAGCTCATGTTGAGTTTCTCATCCACCAGCACTCCCAAGTCTCTCTCCTCAAATAAAAATTTCAAGCATATTTTAAAAAGTTAAGCAACACTTTATATTTTAATGTTAATGTTAAAGACTTTTTTTTTTTTTATTGATAGATACCAAGTTATTAGAGCAAGGAGCTAAGATTGAGAAAATTGACTTAGAAAATTAACCCTTGGTACTCTCTACAGTTGGACTTAAAGTGAACCATAATTTGGAGTCTTTCCTGATTTGATAGTGCTTGATTTGGGGATTATTACAACATCCTCATTAAAGTTTTACTATAAAATTACTAATGCAAACTCAGCTTTGAAGAAAACTTTTGCTAGGAACTATTAATAAGATATACATTGTCCTGCATCTGCTGCCTCATTTATCTTTTCCTAAGCCCCCTCTTTGTGTCGTAATAGTCACTTAGGAGTCTATTCTCTTACTCCTTTCATTTTTATCTTTCATTCACCTTTCAACTTTCCTCTTATTTATTCTAAATCCTTGTATTCAGTAATTATTTAAAAATGCAATGACTCAGTAGTGAAGAGAGACTAACTATATAGTGTTGATATTTGTGAAATGCACAGAAATTCTGTAGGCTGAAATCTGATAGTCATAGAACAGCTGTTTCCAACCTTACTGTACTAGTAACTCTCCTCCACAACATAAGAAGGTGACTAGCTTGCAGCATGAAGAATGAGCAGTGATGAAGGTGTAGCTTTGTGGTACGGGATTTTTTTTTGTTTTAATTGCTTATTTTTTGTAATTAAATTAAAGGTGATGGACATTATTATAAATATGAGATAGTAAATCTTTTTCTACTACAGATGAACAACAAAGCTGAACCAATGAGCCAAAGATAAAACACAGAATTTTTGTACTTAGTACTATAAAGTATTTAAAAGACCTAAAAAGACTAAAATGAGCACCAATTAAAGACCTTCAAAAAGATCTTGCTTCATTCCTGCAGTTGCTTTTGTGCTTTCTTTCTTTATCTCTTGATAACATTGCATCAAACTGCCTGCGTTTTCTCTTTGTTAAGCTCATTTGGATCAGCCTCTGAGACCAAAGAGGTGTTAAGAAATGAAAGGGTATACAGAATTTTTCCTTCTGTTTTTGCCTCCTCAGACCTGTCCTCTTTAGTCAGTTTAGGCTGAGGAAAGCTCAATTTCTGTCAGGGTATGTACCTCAGGTAAAATTTTGTTCCTATCCATCATACTTATTTGCTGTCAGCCTTGGAAAACTATCTTCCAATTATCTGAACTAACTCCACCTGTTAGTTATGCTGTTGTACTTCATATCTTCACTGTATTAGGCACAGAAGTGAAATGACTGCTTCAAAAACATTTATTTTTCTTTCTCCTCTTTGTCTGCGCATTTTCATGAAACAAAGCAAATGAGTGGTGAGATGCTGGCATTCTGTGTAGCATTCTGAATTTCCCAATCCAATCCTTATCACATCGGAATAAAGGTTAAGCTTTTCATCCTTTGCCAAGCTATTTATGTTATTTGAGAAGATCCAAATTGATACATTTCATGTATATTTTATTTAGAATCACTTTTCTTTTCAAATGCTTGAGTATTTTTTTCCCCTGAAATGGTCTGGATTTTCCTATGAATATCATTTTATCTCTTACTTCACATCTTACATGGAAAATCTCTCAATCTGTTTTCAAGGGCATTGTAGGACAACAGCAGTGCTCAGAGAGAAGAATGAGTTTCTAAGGAGCTCATTCAGTTTTCTATAGTGGTACATATTAATATAATATACATGCATCAAATTCATGTATATGTAGGATGTATGTCCATATGTTAATTTAAGTGCACCTGTGTATACTGGGATACACATGTACAGTTTAATGTGTATATATACATTAAGTTATATGGTTTGTATTTTAGACATATTTAAAAATAAAACTGAATTCATTTTTTTTAGGTAGATTTCTTGTATGCTCCTAGAGAGAGACCCAAGCATGTTTGTAGGCATGAATATTTATGAATAAACTCTGAGCTGAAAATACTGCATGTTATCTGAAACACAGTAACATCTACTCATGTATTTTCTTCATCCACCTGAGGTTTAGGTAACTATTTCTTAGAGTGTAATTATTTTTCCTCTATTTCATAGAAAAATATAACTGATCAGTCCAATGTCCTGTTGAAGCCTATTTCAACCCTTCAGTTAAGCTGTCTGATGTAATCTGAAATAAAATTTGAACAGTTAAGTACATACCTCAAATATGATATTTGGGTGACTGCACATCCATTGAAGAAGTTATTAAAAGAAAAATATGGTGACACAGTCTATAAATTCAGGAACCAAAAGGATATATTATGGGTAGTTGATATTTGAGATAAGATACATGCTGAAATCCATTCTAATAACAATGGAAGTCTTCATCCATTATACATGAGTAAATAGAAAAAGATCAAGTACAGCTTGGAGGGACACTTAAATGTATCCAGCTCCAAATTCTTCTCTTTTATCTTATTGATTCAAATTCCTTTGCCAAATTACAAATAATAGTTCTTCTAGACAAATAATAATATTATACCAATTTATAGTATTGTTCAGTACAAGAAAATTCCTACCTCTACCCCAAAAACGTAACAAAACTTAAAAAAAAACTGAATATTTTTCTGTGTGTACTCTGTAGTTTTCTAAGTACTTCCAAACACAAAACATATAATGGCCAGACATTGTTATTTGGAGTATATGTTCATTGAAAAGCAGCCAGAGAAGTGACCTTTGAATGACCTGCATATTATGTGCAGCCATGAGGAGTGGGCCTGTGAGAACTTTAGGAGGTTCGACAAGGCCAAGTATAAAGTCCTGCATCTGGGTCAGGGCAATTGCCAGCACAGCTACAGACTGAGGGATGAATGGATTGAGAGCAGCCCTGCAGAGGATGACTTGTGGATACTGGTGGGTGAAAACTCTTGGACATCAGCTGGCTATGTGCACTTGCAGCCCAGAAAGCCAATCGTACCCTGGGCTGCATAAACATAGGCATGTCCAGCAGACCAAGGGAGGTGATTCTGCTACTCTGCTCCACTCTTGTGAGACCTTACCTCATGTACTGCATCCAGCTCTGGAGTCCTCAGTACAAGAAAGATATGGACTTGTTAGAGCAGTTCCAGAGGAGGGCCACAAAAATGATCAGAAGGATGGAACACCTCTCCTCTGAAGAAAGATTGAGAGAACTAGGGTTGTTCACCCTGAGGAACAGAAGGCTCTAGGGAGACATTACTGCAGACTTTCAATATATAAAGGGGGCTTACAAGAAGAGTCTTTTTTTACGAGGGCCTGTAGTGACAGGACAAAGAGTAATGGTTTTAAGCTGAAAGACGGTAGATTTAGACTGGATATTAGGAAGACATTTTTTACTGTGAGAGTGGTGAGACACTGGACAGGTTGCCCTGAGAAGTTATGGAAGCCCCGTCATTGGAATTGTCCAAGTTCAAATCGTATGGGCCTTTGGGCAACCTTTTCTGGTGAAAGATGTCCTTGCTCACGGCAGGGTGTTTGACTAGACGATCTTTAAAGGTCTCTTGCAATCCAAATAATTCTATAATTACATGATTCTATGATTCTTTTGCAAATTTGCTAATAATAGAAAGACTGTTTAAGAAAATATTTCTACAGCCACTCCAAAGGTCTTCTACCTTATATCACCATTTAAGACTGTCCATGTAATTTTTCATAATCTTTGTACATGGAAATTATTTTTTTAAGTTTGTTTTTTTTTAATTAGTTCACCAAACTCAATAATCAAAGGGATTAATGTTGCACAATGCTAATAAAATGAATACTGACAACTGTATTACATGTGAACATTGTAAGGTTTTTTAGTTATAGATGAATGGATAATAAAGCTAGCTACTAGATTCCAGAAGAGATTGGATTTTAAAACATATGAAAACTCATATATTCTATTAATATACAATAAAATTTAAATAAATAATCGTAAACTTAGGTAAAAGTAATGTCATAGAGAAAAGTTTGATGTTACTGTTTTACGAAATACTAAATAATACTGACGTATTTAATTTTGCTGCATTAAGAAATGGAAAAGCTTTGCTGTTTTGCTATTTCATGTTTTTTAATTGCATAGCAAATAAAAATTACCTCAATCGAAATTTACTTTCACATGTTAGAAGAAAATGAGTGCAGTGATCATTGAAAAGATACTTTTTTTTGTTTGTTTGTTTCAGGGTACAATTGATGTCTGCAAAAAGGGGAACTTAATATTTTTCTTTTTCTTCTCAGAGTAGTAACATTTCAAAAGTTCTTTTTCTTAAGCTAAGCTATATGGAGAACTACTTCAACATTTTTCATCATCCTCTCTTCTTTTAAAAGTACTTTTCCCTGAAGAAGACTCCAGAGATTAGAAAGGAGAGTCACAAACTGAAAACCAATTAACTTCTTTGAACAGAATTAACAAAAATATGCTGATAACATACCTACTGAAGATTAGGTGGTACATGATGACCTCACTGTCCTTAGTCATATTAACACTTGTGATTTAATCTTGTTCTCTTTTTTTTCTATTCATACACATCAACCTTCAGATTTCCCCTAATCTTTCTGATTGTATCCCCATTCTTGATACACAACATCTCTATGTACTTAAGCTTCTATTTAGTATCTCTTTTTTTTCAGTCAAAGTTAGTTAATTTCTCAGTGTTTTTATAAAATACTTAAGTATTTTGGAGCGTTATGTTTGTTGGGCCACAACCTTTACTAAACAGCAGTCAGAAAATCAGTCTTTGCCTTTCTGGACAAGTGAGCACTTGAGCATGTAATACAAACTCGTGCGCCTTTAGCAGCAAATGTTAAGGGTCATAGCCTCACTGTTCACTATCTGATCAACGGCAAGAACACTCTCCTTTGAAAGAGCAAATTCCTACAAAACTCAAGTCCTTGTTTTTAATAATTTAAAGAAGATTTTTACCCATATCTTCTACTTCTCTGTGGGAGATATTTCACCATTAAGATGTGAGCAAACTGAATATCCACTTTGCAGCCCTGAAAGATTTTATATTATACTTAGGTGGCTTTGAAAATTCTTAGACATTAACCAAGTCTTTCAAAGTTAGAATTTGGCATCAAAGGAAGTTCAGAAATCCCTTCAGCTGTCTTTTCTCCATCCAACAGTATTGTAAAGCAAATGTTCACTTTAGCAATAAAAAGCAAAATACATAGAATATACTGAAAAGAAAAGGAAAGTCATAAGAGAAAAAAAAATCTTATGTGATCAAGTTGAAGATTAGAAAATGAAGAAAGGTCATCCAATTTCTCTCTTAATTTTGTGACTGAATGTTGTATCATGGTACATTAGAAATGTCAAAGAGAAAGAAATAATTACTTTCCTTGCAGCACTGCCATCAGAGTGGAACAGATTAAGATTTGTGTGTGGTAAACTCACTAAATGTAACATTTGATCTTTGAATCTTTTAGGATTAAGCAAAAAATTCCAACTGAAAACCCCACAAGAAAGTCTGCTGTAAGAGATATCCATTGGTCTGATACAAAGAGAAGAGTTCCACAGTATCTTACCTCAAAGCCTTAAAGGATTTAAACCAGAGATAAATACTGTTAGTTTCCCATTATGTGCTAGCTATATGCCGATTAACTATAGTGAAGATAAAGTGCTTGTGCACATCAGTGCTCTTCAAATACATTTTAAAGACCTATCCAGATAAAGCATGCCTAGAGGCCTTCGGATGTTCACTGTGTAATCTATTATCTTGCATAGTGCACACTCACCTGAATTCAAAGTGAGAAACTGTTGTAATGTTTTTAGTGACAACAGCACTACTATACAGCATGATAAAAGAGATTTGGTATTGAAAATTATATCTAAGACGACCTGCAGAGTTGGAAGGAATTAGTGAAGATGTAATGTCCATGTTTCAAAAGGTCGTGTTCACCCATTCATCAATACTACACATATACTGAATTTTGTTCTCTGCTGATGTAACTGGTGTGTCCCAGCTTTTGTTTTGTGGAGACAGGCATCTACCTCTTCTTCACCAAGACATTATCTAAGATGTAGCATTAAGATTCTTAAATACATTCTAGACAAATTAAGATGTGATCTCTATAACAATATTTACTCATATGAAATCTAAAATTCATTTCAATTATTTGTATTGTTTGTGTGTATGTATCTAAATACATATGTGTAAATATATATGCACATGAGTACAAAGAAGTAGAAATGTTTTTCTTTATTTTTTTCTGTTTTTTTCCAGTTGTCAGGCTGTTGTATTTAGCATGTCTCAAGATAAACATGTTTTATTTGCTAGGATGATATCCACTATGTATTTTTTATAAACACATTTCTTTCTGTAGAAGAACAAAAGTAACTACAGTTAAATCATATCAAGATGTGTAAATCTTTAAAATATTTTCAGGATCTTTATATTCATATTCCTAAGTTTCTCTGAAAAATATAGTGATAGTATCTGTAATGCCACAGTGCTATGCCTTCTTATCCTTGTTATCTTCCTATGTAAAGCAGAAATATTTAACACGGTGAAAAATTGATATTAATGTTCTGCATCTGCTTAATTGGGGTGGGGGCAGGGAAAGCTCCTTTCGACATTTTATAACATTTATTTATTTTAAGGCTACATTTGAGGAGTTCATTATTCATAAAGATATGCAGGTTTTACTTCTACTAAGCGGAAAAAAAAATAATAACAATGCTCTGCTATGTAAAGGGAGTTTGGATGAAAACACTAAGGATGGTGTTTTCAATTGCACAGCAAGCCATAAGCAGTCCAGGACACTCTTGGAATGCATTGAGGACAATTTCTTAATCTAGATGATAGACTAGATTTTCTCTAGATTTTGAGAACTGTTGCTTACCAACACAGATGAACTAATCAGAAAGGTCAAGAATGGTGGCAGACTGGGCTGCAGTGATCATGTCCTAGTAGAATTCACAGCCTTAAGGGACAGGGGCCAGGCCAGGTACAGTCAGGCTCCTGAATTCTAGGAAAAGGAGTTTTCCATTTTTTAAGGAATTAGTGGCTGGGACCTCCTGGGAAAATGCCCTCGGGGATAAAGGAAAGAACAGTGCTGTCAGCTCTTTAAAGACATCTTTTTTTAGAGACTGGAAGCTCTCAATTCCCACATATAAGACACTGGACAGGGAAAGCAGGAGACTAGCATGGTTGAGTAAGGATCTCCTGGTCAAACTAAAGTGTAAGAGGAAATGCACAGGCAGTGGATCCAGAGACATATATCCTAGGAAGAATACTGAGACACTACCAAGGTGTGTAAGGATTAGGAAAGCTAAGGCACAATTAGAGCTGAATTTGGCAAGGAATGTGAAGAATGATAATACGGGCTTTTACATTGCTCAGAAAAGGAAGATGTACTCCCCCCAGTAAGTCAGGAGAACTAGTGAAAACCAACATGAAAAAGGCTGAGGTACTCAACAATTTTCTTCCTCTCAGTTTTCACTGGTAATCTCTTTTAATACATCTCTCAAGTCTCTGAACCTCGAGACAGGGACTAGGGGAACAAAGACCCTCCCGTTGTAGGAGAAGATCAATTTTGAGACCACTTGAGGGACAAAAACATACACAAGGCCATGGGACCTAATAAGATGCACTACAGGGTCTTGAGGCAATCTGCAGATGTACTCAGTAAGCCACATTCTATCATGTTTGAAAAATGATGGTAGTCAGGGAAAATCCCCAGTGACTGAAGAAAAGGCAATATCACACTCATTTTTAAAAAAGATTATGATCGACCAGTCAGCCTCATCTCTGTGCCTGTAAGATCATAGAATCATAGAATAGTTAGGGCTGGAAGGGACCTTTGTAGGTCATCTAGTCCAACCCCCCTGCAAGGAGCAGCGACATCCCCCACTAGATCAGGTTGCTCCTCCAACCTGGCCTTGAATGTTTCCATGGATGGGGCATCTACCACCTGTTTGGGCAACCTGTTCCAGTGTTTCACAACCCTCATTGTAAACAATGTTTTCCTGGTGACTAGTCTGAATCTACCTCCCTCTATTTGAAAACTATTACCCCTTGTCCTACCACAACAGCTCCTGGTAAAGAGTTTCTCCCCCCATCTTTATTATAAACCCTCTTTAGGAACTGGAAGGCTGCTATAGGGTCTCCCTGGAGCCTCCTCTTCTCCATGCTGAACATCCCCAACTCTCTCAGCCTGTCCTCATAGGAGAGGTGCTCTCGCCCTCTGACCATCTTTATGGCCCTCCTCTGGACCTTCTCCAACTGGTCCATGTCCTTCTTATGTTGGTGGCTCCAGAGCTGGATGCAGTACTCCAGGTGGGGTCTCACAAGAGTGGAGTAGATGGGGAAAATCACCTCCCTCGACCTGGTGGCCACACTTTTTTTGATGCAGCCCAGGACCAAATCGTGGAAGACCTGTGAAAACATACAGAAGACAAGGAGGCAGTGTAAACATAGCTTCACCAAGGGCAGGTCTTGTCTGACCAATAATGTGGCCTTCTATATTGGAGTGATTGCATCAGTGGACAAGAGAAAAGCAACTGATGTCATCTACCTGGACTTCTGTCAGGCCTTTGATATGGCCCCCTGCAACATTTTTGCCTCTGAATTGGAGAGGTATAGGGGATGAGTGGACTGTTAGATCGATAAAGAGTTGGCTACATGGCTGAATCCAAAGAGTCACTGTCAACGGCTCAGTGTCCAAGTGGAAACTAGTAACTAGTGATGTCCTTCCAGAGTCTGTACTGGGACTAAAACTATTTAATATGTTAACCAGTGGTCTAGAGAGTGGGATTGAGTGTACTCTCAGAAAGTTTGTGGATGACACCAAGAAGAGTGGTACCATGCCATCGAGAGGGACCTTGACAGGTTTGAGGATTGGGCCTGTGAGAACTTTAGGAGGTTCAACAAGGCCAAGTATAAAGTCCTGCATCTGGGTCAGGGCAATTGCCAGCACAGCTACAGACTGAGGGATGAATGGATTGAGAGCAGCCCTGCAGAGGATGACTTATGGATACTGGTGGGTGAAAACTCTTGGACATCAGCTGGCTATGTGCACTTGCAGCCCAGAAAGCCAATCGTACCCTGGGCTGCATAAACATAGGCATGTCCAGCAGACCAAGGGAGGTGATTCTGCTACTCTGCTCCACTCTTGTGAGACCTTACCTCATGTACTGCATCCAGCTCTGGAGTCCTCAGTACAAGAAAGATATGGACTTGTTAGAGCAGTTCCAGAGGAGGGCCACAAAAATGATCAGAAGGATGGAACACCTCTCCTCTGAAGAAAGATTGAGAGAACTAGGGTTGTTCACCCTGAGGAATAGAAGGCTCTAGGGAGACATTATTGCACTCTTTCCATATAGAAAGGAGTCTTATAAGAAAAATGGAGACCATCTTTTGATCAGTGCCTGTAGTGACAGGACAAGGTTTTAAACTGAAAGAAAGTAGGTTTAGATTGTACATAAGGATGAGGTTTTTTTAATGATGAGTATGGTAAGACACTGGACCAGGTTGCTCAAAGAAGTTATTGAGGCCTCATCATTGGAAATGTCCAAGGTCAGGCTCTACAGGGCTTTGAGCTATCTGTTCTTGTGAAAGATGTCCTTGCTTATTCAGGACCTCTCAATGTCCCTTCCAACGCAAGTGATTCTGTGATTCTATGAATATTGTATCTGGTTGTGCCTATTTGAGGTCATAATCTATTAATGTAGAATCTGAGAATAAGAGTGGTAATCAGATACTGAGAAAGCAGAGAACTATGTTATGCATCTTATTAATGACATCAAAGTTTATAAACATTGAAATATTACAGGACAAAGATATAGAAATATATACAGATAGTTTTATGCAGTGAAACTACAGGATGTATTTCAGCTGAAGTTAACAAATGCTGTTTGTCTACCAAGTGTAGCCATCTGGGTAACCTTTTAAGTTAAGTTATTTAATCTAATTCTTTCTCTCTACTCAATGGGGACTACTCATCTCTTCTAAAGTAGGTGTTCAATATAAGGTGGATTAATAACTCTTTCCATGAACTGAAGAGAAAGCCTAGGTGGTAATATTAATCACTTAACTTTTCCACAAGCTGGAGACAAATTGACACAACAGAGAGAAACATTTTGCTGAAGTGGAGATGTAAATAAAGTATTATTTGTTACTAACTCGTAAAGCTGTTAAACAAACTAAATAAATGCACTTCATTGATTCAGAGTATGATCAAACAAAGCAAATTAAGGTAAATAATATAAAAGTGAACATTTGTGGTACCAACCATTTTTTTTCAAAGCACTGCAAAGAGAAAGAAAGGAAAACCTTTCTCATGCACCATACGCATTTTTTTAATTCTAGATATTAAAGACAAAGCCTTATAGAATACATGTTCTTAGGCTTTCATCAGCCTAAACAAGATGAAATATTTTAAGCAAGCAGTGCCTCTAAACTGATGAACAAATTATTCAGCTACTTTACTGATAAATATATCTGCATTATTTCAGTGGTAGAAGTTAGCTTCTGGCACTTTTAGAAGTCTTCACATAATAGCATATATTTTAACTCTCTGGCATGTAGTTTCCTAGGAGTTTCACTGAATATCTCTTTAAAAGCACCAAGGAAATAATCCTGAATAAAATGAAAAGTTATAATTCACCACTGTCTGTATTGTTTGTCCATTATTCATCTTTGTAACAGAGGTGAAACAAAGCCTTCTTTCAGCTCCCTCTAATGAAAAAAAGTCCTTCTGAAGGAAATCTTATTTATATAATTCTGCCAAAAAAAACCCCCAAGTTATTATAACTTCCTTGTTTATAAAAGTTTTAGAGGACCAAGAGAGTTGGCATTCTTTAGAATTCTGCTCCAGAAGAGATTTCCTCAGCTCCCATAGTTCTAATATCTTTTAAATCACTATTTCTATCCTGTTCAGGATGATACATACAACACAGAACAGATAGA
Source organism: Chlamydotis macqueenii (assembly GCF_036417535.1). Classification (NCBI taxonomy): domain Eukaryota; kingdom Metazoa; phylum Chordata; class Aves; order Otidiformes; family Otididae; genus Chlamydotis; species Chlamydotis macqueenii. The sequence continues at coordinate 139,814,589 of NC_141556.1, forward strand.
AGGTAGAATACAGCCATTTTTCTGCTAAGAAGGGTCCTTCTTTTTTTTTTTTTTCATTGTACCTTACAGTATTTAGACCTGTGGTTTTCTATATTAATCAACTTTTTTTTTTGAACCAACAACTGAGTGCATATAATATAATTTGTAGATACATATATATAATGTAAAATTCAGTATTTCCCAAACCTTTAGTTGAAGTGAAATCTATGTTAGAAATTCACACATTTTCAAATTAGTTGATTTTAGGTATGATCTCCTTAATTTATATCCTTTCATTCCTTAAGTTTCCATGAATGTTTGATCTATCTTCTGAGTATCCACAGCAAATTTAAGGACTTGTTTCTGCTTTAAGGTTATCAGTTTATCATAATTTAATTTTTTTTAAAATAAAGATATTAGAATGAGTCCTTATTACTGCTACAAAAAAGTTAACTTTCCAAAAATAATTGTAGCAAATGAACTTTTATAGAACTTCTTAGTGCTATAACAATGCACAAAGTGCTGATGAACAGCACACGTTTTAAATGCCTGCTGTAGTTTATAACATCATCATACTTACATCTGGGATTTTCAAATTAACTTGTACTATAGGATTTTAAAGGCATATAAATGAATAGTAGAAAGTGTACTATTCACACTGTTTATAGTATATGATCAGTAAATGACATAAATAATGAACAAAATCCGATTCTGTTATTTGCAATAATAGTTATTTTGGGAATAGGCTGGGAGATGTATTTAAATTAAATATAGAAAGAACAATATTAAAACAAATTTAAAGGAAGTTTATCCTTATTAAACATTACACCTCTCACATCTAATTATTTCTTCATATAAAAATCAAATTCAGGCTAAAAATATTTTTTTTTTTAAATTACCAGATGACATAAACATGACAGAACTTTCTGTCTTTAAAAAATTTTGGAAGAGTGGAGAAAAGAATGCCAGGAAAAGATTATATGTATAAACATATACTCCTTTTTTTTAAAAAAAAAAACAAAACAAACCCAGAATGCCAGGGAAATTATATGTATAAAAAGAAATAGCAAAATATATTCATTTATATATATGTTTTTTAGTAGATTTCAAACACAAATTCATTTGTAGACATAAGATCCATTCATAACGTCGCAGTGTCATGGAGTGAGGCTTACCCAAAAGCATTTATCTGATGAAGGAGACCTTGACTACATCTGACCAGCTCTAACTGACTAGATTAATCTAGAAGATCTGGAAAACAAAAACACATCAGACATATTGTGCCATGCATAACCTCACACTGTTGTGGCAAATTCGAGAAGAGAAATCAGAGTATGACAAAGTCTGGTGACAACTGGTCTTTGGCTTTAGATGCAAAGAAAGTAAAAGACATTGACCTGGGGCTACAAGATTAGAAAAGCCATTGAAGGCTTAGGCCATCAGTCTACTACAGAAAGTGAAAAATAGTTTTAAAAACAGTCCCTTGATGTGGGGCAGAAACATCCTCATATGTCCGACACGGTGCAGCAGGATGAGTCTGCAGTGGAGTTATGCAAAGTGTAACCAGTGCATTACATAAAGGTGTTGGATCCCCAGCTGGGCCTGATACAACAAGTGCAGAGCAAGCACATGGCTCCTCAGGGTCAATGTGGTGACAGAGGGGCAGGAGTCACCATTGGTGTATGTGGGAGTGAGCATGCATGTGTTGTAGAGTAGAAATCCTGATCTGTGGGTATGAATCCATATAGAAAAGAACTCCATAAGGAAAGACAAGCTCAGTGAATAATGAAAGAAATGACCACGAAATAGAATGAGAATACACTTTCATATTTTATTTGACATCCATTTTTGTATACACTTACCTACAATTCAAAATTCATGTTTCTTTCATTCCTCAAATATGTTTTCCTTTTACTTTACCATTTCATCTGAACCATTAACATCTTGATTTTAATTATTGCATTCTTAGTTTCATCCCAGACAAATTCCATTGACTCAATGCAGTTTCTTCCAATTTATATCAGGATGAGGAAGATGCAATTCAAACTGTTTGCTTTCCATTGTAATAGAAAGAGGAAAATTATATTATAGCCTTTTGACATAGTCTGTTCTGTTACACCTTGAGGAAATGAATCATTTAAAAAAAAACCCCTCTGTTCCGTTTTTTAACGTCTGGTTTAACCTTTCCAGCCACATTAACCTTTGCATTACTATTAGTAGTTCGATTATTCATAAACTCCTTATTCTTAAAATGTTTGATATTAGGCATATTTTATGGCTTCCATGACTTGAAATTTTTTACTAATTTGCTTTTCCAAATACTTGACCCTAATAGGAAAAGTTATTTCCATCAGTGGGACTGTGCTTATGTCACTCAGTTTTGACATACAAAATTACATTTTGTCTACTTTTTTTTTTTTTTTGCCAGAATTCTTTACCCTGCTAACTGATTTGAAGCTCTCTATACTAGTGATAGCTACTACCTTGGTAGGTTGAATATAACCCATGATGGAAAACAACTTTGATTCTAGTACTGTGTTTGGTTGGTTTCTTTGTTTCTGTTGGACAGTTAGTAAATCTTACTTATTCCATGGTCAGTGAGTAATAATTCAACCTTTTAAAAAATATATTGTTTTAATAAGAGAAGAGAAAATACAACAAACCAACAAACATAAAGAACATTATATGCTTTGACTATAGTATAAGCCAAATGTACTAGAAAACACATTACAGATTTGTATGATTGCTAAATTCTTTACCTGGATAACACTTTTCAGCACTTACATGGAGTGGGACAGAGATATGGGCACCGGAGCCACCTAGTACATGTATGAGGTACAATGTGCCACTGGTAGTATTATAGATCTCTGGTGGGAATAGGAGGGAAAAAAATGTAGAGATGAGTGAGAACTGAAGAAGAGAGAAGCTTTCTCCTTTAATGCTTTTTCCTCTCACAGTACTATTGGAGGAATGGGAAGTAGGACAACTTTTTTCTCTGTTACTTCTATCAACCCTAGCAATTTTAGGCACTCTCGATGAAAGACTATTTACTTGGGTCTGACTGCGATCACTAATTTACTGGCCACTGCTATTTTGTGTGGGTTGATTAAGAAGAAGGAGAGACGACAGGATGTGAAGGAACCTCTTCTGCCTCCTACTTGTCTCTGCAGTTCTGTTCTGCAGTGAGGTGGGCAGACGAGAAGGCACTTTGCCAGGGACTCTGAAATGCAAGGGCAGGTGAAATCAAGATGTTTGCCACAAGTATTTCTTATATACAAAAGCAGAATAGGCTTCAGTTGAGCGAAAACCTAAAATTTTATTGATTTGTGATTTCCTTGAGTAATAGCTTATGATTGGCTTGTTGATACTTTTTTCCTCACACTCTTTCTCATTTTCCAGCTCTTTCTGGTTGTTAATATTTCATCTGTAGAAAGACCGAAAAAAGTTTGTGAAATTGTTTGCACTGAAAGGAAGACATAGAAGTTGGACAAAACATGGAAGATGTATTGCAAATACATATAATAACAGTTATATAATAGAAAATACATAAGAAAACTTTTTTAATTCCATACAAAATGGTAAGAGATGCTTCAAGATAGGAAACTAAAAATCACTAGAAATAAATTAATGTTTCATTCATATAATTGCATGGTTAGACTCAGTCCCACAGGAATTTGACATGACTGAGAATTTAATGAAATTTTAAAGGTATTATATCGATATCAAGCAAATCTACAGCTGCAAGAATGAACTAAAACAATAACTTATACAAGTGCTACAAAACCTTGTGTCTCAAGACTCTGACTAATCTGTCTGTTCAAGGTTGAAGTGGAGACAAGTTTAGAAGGCAGTTATACAGTAACTTCTACATCTTCCTTTAAAAAAATTAAATACATCCAGTATCAGAAACTAAACTGGACCAAGTTTTTGATCTAGGGAAATAGATTTTGTTTTCTAAAAACAGAATGCCTGGTATACATACAAATGAAATATCTCATCAGTCATATTACAATATTTCAGTTTTTTTAGCAAGCATCTTCTGGGTCCCAATAACTAGGGCAAGAATCACCAATATAGACATTGCATGACATTGCAGGAACATAGGAAAATCAGCCTGGAAAGGAATATCATGCTTTTAGAAAGAGAGTTTTCCAGATTTTCAAATTTTCTTGATAAAATTTTGTAGACTGAATTTGCTAAATCTTAGGTTTAAGCTATGTGAAGTATCCATTCTAGACTGGATACAGACATGATATTTCTTCCCTATAAATTAAAAAAAAAAAAAAAAAAGAAGATAAAATTATAATATAATTTTTTTAAAAAATTACTCTACACTGAAAATCTTTGATGTTGTCTAGTTCCTTTTGAGCTTCTCCCAGACAGATTTCTTGGAGTGGTGGCATTCAGTTACATTTTTGGATACGTAAATTATGTGTTAGCAATGTATTTGTGAGTTAAATGCCCAAGTTTTGTAATTGTCAATAGAAATTCAATCAGTACTACTGTTGTATCAAAATCTGCTTAGCTGATCAAGTACAGGTGTTTTGGATGGGCTAGGTTCATCTAGCTTCCACACACTTGATTCAGCTGCCGACATACAAGGTGTCTCATCCCATATCGGATACGTTTGTTATATTAGATCTCGCCATAGGGGTAAGAGACATGGCATAGAGCCCGTGAGAGACACAAACTGTGCTGAAGCAGCAGCTAGACTGTCTCAGATGCCACTCCTCAGGCCCCCTGTCACATCTACCCACTCTGTGCCAATTCAGGGGATACTTTGTGTCTGCACATCTGAATCCTGTCCCTATTGACTGAAACACCTCACTCACCTCCAAACTCATTCCTGGGACATCACTGCTTGGATGTCAGAACCTTTTCTTGAACTTCGAAGACCAGGCAGTGGCTTGTAGAGTACAATATACAGGGTAGTACAGCACAAATCTTCATTTTGATGAACAGATCTCTTGTGCTAAGTGCAAAAGATATTTGTATTCCTATGTTAAGACTTAGGAATTATAAAGTTCATGTAGGCACAATACACAAAAGTAAATTTTATCTCTTGTACATCATATTACAAATATCTTACATTATTATTTCTTTGCTGCTCTTTTAGTCATAAGACATAAGATTTAGTTTAGTTTGGGATTTTGTAACCTGATGTTGTATTAACACCATACCAGAATTCTAGCTCATTATAGCAATTTGTGGGCTTAGGAAGAAATCCCCAAGACAGATATAGAAGCAGTTCATTTATTAAATAAAAACAATAATTATTTCAAATCAATATAAAAAAATTAAACAAGGCTTGCCTTTGTGTAAATTTTTTTTTTAAAATACATATATTTAATATTTTAATAATAAGACAACCAACAGGTTTTATATCTAAAAATGAGTTCTTCAGTTAATTCAACTACAGTCCTACAGGGCCTTATTGTCAATACCTTATTGTCTATTTGACACTTATGTTTGTAAAATTAATATTTAAATGCTTGATTGCTAGTTTACATCCCACATTTCAAAACACAGATACTTAAAAACAAGAGGTCCAACCCACTTTCCAGTTCTTACATAGTTTACAGTTGTTAGACATGGGTAAAAGTAGATACAGTACCTTTCAGAAATATGAGTTTTAAATATAGAGCATGAAAAAAAGTCCTGTTTCTTTGTTTAAAAACTGGTTTTTATATTTCAAAGTATTTATTTTTTAAAAATCTCCTTAGTAGCATTAATCTATCCTAATGTAACCACAAAAAATACAGGTTAAAAGAGCAACTTCAGAGATGAACAGCTCTTGTGATAGTGCACTTGGCATGTCAAAGCTAAAGACAGATTTTCTGCCTATGAACCAGTAACCTTTTAATATAACCAAGTAACTACTGAATTTTCTGCCTTATATGACTTGAGACTTCATTTGAATCTTACAAAATACTCTGACTCTGACCTTTTCATGCAAGATAAGTCAAATGTGGTGACATTATGAAAATCTATGTTTTATTATTTTTATATTCATCACTTCTTAACATTGTATGAAAATTGTAATCTTTTTTCTTCAATTGCAATAAAATATTTTTATATAAGATTTTCAAACATTTATTAGACTCTACAAGGCATGTCAGTGTAGTAAATAATGTTTTAAATATCTTTTTAACTGTTCTATAATTCTACTTCGCTAATACAAACTCAGTTCCCAAGTAACTGAGCTTACTGCAGATTTTTATCTGAATTTCATGTATTGAATGTCACAGCCAATAAAAATAGGCAAATCACACTAATTTAAGATTTTCCCATGTAAGTATTGTATCAGACAAGCATTTTAAAAAATTGAATTGAAGTTGAATCTATGTAATTTCCTGACTGATAACTCTTTCAGATGCAATGATTTGGCAGAAGAAAGACCATATGAAGAGAGATTTCTAGTGTGTAATGAGTAATTAGAAAACTTAAAACCCTAAGAAAACTTAGAACAGAAATATTTAGAGGCATGTACATGCAACAATGATTTCCAAGAGATTTCTAAGATCATCCACAATACAATTTAAAAAAAAAGAAATATTAATAAAATTCCTTTGTTTTCAGTTAGGCTAAGAGGTTTTTTTCTTTGTTCTTTGAACATGTACATACTCTATCCACTGTGGATGAAGGTCACAAGCTAATCATTCTTGTATTTCAAATAAAGAGAGTAAAAATAATCTTCTTAACTGAATTATAAATCAGTATCTTTGTACTGTGATTTTACTCTCTTCTCTGGTGGAGTCCTGTTCTGCTCTCCGCCTTCTTTGTATACAGAAATAAAAACCAGGAAGTAACAGAGGTTAATTGATTTTGTTGCTTAGTATCAAGTTTAGACAGTCTATGTATCATAATCTGGTTTCATTTGCAATGTTCATAGTGAAATTTTGTATGAAAGAACATGAATGAGAGATATCTGGAATATTTCAGTGAGGTTAGAACATAATATAAACACTATTATAACTATTACATTCTTGTTCTGAGTCTTATTTTTACTCTCTCACTCCTATTTGGTCAAATTCAAATTTAACTTCAATTGTACAGAATATTCTTCATAGATAATCAAATTTACAGGGTTTTCTATGTTTATCGGGATTTTTTTTTTGTAAATCCCATATGAAAGATTTTTTTAAAATCAAAGTAATTTATCTAAAAGTATGAAAATCCCTATTCATAGAAAAAGTACACAAAATGTTCTTATAATTATTACATTGTTTTTCAGTTATGTATAGTTTCTGGACATACATCATTAATCTGGTCAATCACAATGACAGCTGATGCTTGTACAGTTATTTTAGAGCTCTGACCCAGTGGTTGCAGCTACATCAGTATTTTGAACATTAAAATTCTCAAGATATACTTGTTATTTTGTGAAAGCCACCTACATACCAGTTCAGTCTGCTTATTAATCTCACTATATTCCTTAGAGAAATACCAGTGTTTAGTATAGAGAACTCATTCATTTCATTGTTCTAGAACAATGTAAAACTACTTGCCATCTACAGTATTTTCTTATTTCTGACATTCTTATTTCTCATATTTCTCTTTCTGCTTTCTAAGGGTACAGCTGCTACTTTTCTTTTTGGAGTGACATGATCTGAAAAAAAACTTAAGCTAAAAATTGCAATTTATGCAACCATTTAGGAAATAACATAACAGGCTTTGACCATTGGAATACATGTTGGTTTGAGGTGATAAAGAATATGATGACTAGAATTGTAAACAGCTAAACATTTAAATTTTGAATATATATTTTTATGCAGTATATTTACATCTTTTCTTTTGGAATAAAATCTCTCTTTCTCTGCTTGTGGAAAGCTACGCTGTAACATGCATGCATATTGGCAGTGTACATAGATGAAATACAAATCTCAAAAATTCAGTTTTCTAGCCAGTCTGTAGAAGTTTTTGTGGTTTTTTTTTTCTAATATTGGGCGATTGTTTTTCATTCAGGTGCTTGCTCTAATCTGCTTAATACATTCCTGTCAACTGTTTCCCCATTAAGCCTTTGTAGAAAGCTTTTATTCTAATGATGACTCACCAAATTTACCTCTTATCTCCGTGCATGTCTGTTTCTAAAATCAGTATTTGTTTCAAAGAATGTGAGGAATTAAAATTTTTATTAAATCTTGATTTTGATAAAATAAAGTACAATTAAACAGTTTTTCATGCTACCATGCCCCAAACCCCACTACTTTCAAGTATTTATCTTACAGAATACTATTTGTGACAAATACAAGGTTATGGTGTAGGTTTGCCTTTGGAATCAGCCTGATGCTGGATAAAGAGTCATGATTATGAGAAGATATTAACCCATATCTGTGTGGTTAGCTGAGCCCGAAAGATCAAGAAGACATAGATCTGAAAAGCAGTAAGTGCTTTTTAAACTTCTTACACTTTAAGAAGTATACTGTGGAGAGTGATAGTCTTTACTGTAGATTAACTTGGTGGAATATGTTGGGAAAATATACATCTCGAGTTTTTTGATCATGCGTCTTTTCTGGGTTGATACCACATTTCTGGCAATGCATTTGATGGCCACCGTTTCTTGCAGCGGGGTTATAGGCATTTGTCACTGTTGGCAATTGTCCTCTTCAGGTTGATCTTCTACAATCAGCCTCTTCTGTCATACTTTAAGGTTATATTGCTAAGGGCTAATCAGAGAGCAAACAGAGATCCAGGGTGACTGAAGGAACAGTGATGGGCAGGGGAAACTCTGTAATCTGGTGTGGGCAAGCAGGGCACCCAAATCAGTGACTCTTGAGACGGTCAAAGACTGAGCAGCTCCTTGTCCAGATGTGAAACCCCCTGAAGGGAGTCAACCAACTCTCCCCAGAAAGCCTTGCAGGCTGAAGGAGGCTACTGACAAAAGACAGGTAGGACTTATTAAGGGATGTAGGGGAAAAGCATTTGGGGACTGTGCAAAGGCTGAGGGTGTTGCAGTCAGTTGCAGAACAGCATGGAGTGCTTAGAAGAAAAGTCAAAAGGAGGGATAAGGATGGACAAAGACGGAACACATGCAAGAAAATAGGCAGAAAAGTGGATATAAGTATCTGACTGTATGTAAAAAGAGGTGTCAGTAGACTTTCATGAACTGTCTCTGGACTCAGACTTGCAGAAGTAGTTTCGGAAACTAATCCCAGCCCTTGTATGTCTGCTTATGAAACATTTGATACAATTCTGGTAAAATTTTTGATCAACTACAAAATTAGCAGGTTTTCTATTGCATTTGAAATAAACAGATTTTTCTTTGGAATAAAAAATGGAATGAAAAATGGCTCTTCCCATACGCTTCTTTGTTTGGAATGTTTGGTACTCTGGAACAAATCTAATAAGAAACCACTTACACTGTTTTTTCTTGTTATATTGTTAACTCCAGCAATACTCTTACCTTATGGACTAAGGTTGTGCATCAAAAGAAAGTCTGATTCTGTCAAGTACTATCTATTCTCTCTAGCTGCTTCATCAATAATTCCTTTTTGCTGCCCATCTGTCATTTTTCAATTTTTTGTTCCCTTTCTGTATCTTAAAGATCACAATCCTTTCACAGTAATCGCTAGCAGGAAATCTTACAGAAATTGTCTCTTTGAAGTCAGTAAGGCTCAAAGAGAATTGTTAGCATGGGTATACCTATATCTGCAAGTCTTGCTTCAAACTACTCTTCATACACTTGGTAAGTATGATTGAAAGTAGAAAATTTTCTAGATATCAATATTAATTATTAGTCCCTTGAAGTGTGGAAAAAAACCAACACAGACCCTCATTTGAGGATATATTCTTTGCTTCCCTGCCTAATTTGAATTTACATGCTGCCTGTGTATTTTCTTGAACATCGGCTCCTTTCCTCTCCCTGCATTGCTTTGTAATCCTGAGCTGTACCTGCATGAAGCTTGCTTGCATTGTGTTCTGTCATTCTGAAACATACTAATGACAGAAAGTGTCATAGATAATAACCATTATAATGATTATAATATTTTTATACTTTATTGCATAAAAGGTATTGCTTGTACCTTAAACCTGGTGGTGTTTAGTGCTCTATCCATAGAAAATATAGGTTACATTCTGTGAAATACTTGGTGAAATAAGAGATTTAAAGAACTCCAACCCTTCTGACTAGATCCAAGCTCCCTGATCCCTCATGCAAACTTTGAAGAGCCAGAGGAAATCTGTGAAATGCTTCAAGATCTTTCTTCACATCTGTATTTTCCATTTGATTTACTCTGTTGCCTACTAAAAGGAAAAGACACAATATGCAGTGCTCTTCTATTAAGTATTCAGCACTGAACCACAGAGGGAATACATTCTCTTGTTCTTACTGTGTACAAGTGTGTTTGTTGAACACAGCTATACTTAAAAGTTTAATGATTGGCCCTTTCACCTACATATCTCCAGTTCAACTCCCACAGTAACTGACAGCAGAATTGTCAATTTTGAATTGCATTGTTTTTTATAGTACAAATAGAACATAACAAAATATAAGGCCACATGATTTTAAAGAATGTTAAAAGTATTATTAGAAGTATCAGTTTAGTGAGAAATATTGACTACTTCTAGAGAAAAATTCATTAAGTCTGAGACTTTACAAAAACTTCCTTCACGCTGGAAATACAGACTCCATCTGTAGTAGACCCAAAAGCTATGTCAAGATGAGAGTGAAAGCTATAAATTAACTATGATACTTCCTTCCAGGAATGAAAAGACACTGTATAATATTTGCCCACTGAGGGTATCTTTTAGCTGATAAATCTAATCTTTTTTTTTTTCCTAGTAGTCGTTGTGAAAATTAGATACTTCATTATTATATACATTCTACAAGCAAAAGGCAAAAGGCAAACAAATATTTTTAGGAAACTAATGAGTTCTTTTTTTTTTCCCTCTCAAAATGTTTAGACTATTAAACTTGAAACCTAAGCTTCATTTATACTGATAATTATTAAAAGCCCCGTAAGTATCCTTGAGTTACGAGGGAGATTATGTTAACATCTCAGACATAAGCAGTATTTACTACCTGTGAAACTAAGTCAATCTGGTGCAATTGTTCTAAGACAATGATTTTCCATATATACCAAACTTGAATGTGTGTGGGTTTTTTTTTTTGTTTTGTTTTTTGGGGGGGGGTGGATGGAGGAGGCAAGGGAAGGGAAAAAGATAAAATTTTATTGTATTGTCTATTACCTATCACTCTAATTGGACTCAATAGAGAAAAAGAAGCATTATTAAAATAGGTGATTGTGTTATTTAACTAGAAGTTGTCAGCAATAGGTGTATAAGGTTGCATAAGATTCATTTAATCAATATAAATTTAAATATCTCTTATCTTGAAAACCCTGTGTGTCATAAACTGTTCTAAATCTTATCTGTTTGAGAATTTCTGTAGAAATCTCTTCAAATCAATATATTTGTTTTAAAATTTGAGATAGTTGCCATTAATTAAGTAAACTAAACTAGCTAAAAGTAAAAACTTACTTATTACATTACTGAATTTCATAACATGATTTATACTTACCCTAATGTTAACAAAGTGCTAACACCCAGGAACAACTGCTTTGGATACTCAGTCCATTAACATATCCCACAAGATATTCTAAATTGCTCCAATTAAAAAAAAAAAATCTCTATTATTAATCTGGATTCACATAAGAAAGTCTATGTACCACTAAAATAAACACTTTTCCTTGCAATATGTCACTATAAAATATTTAATGAAATATTTAATAATAAAATCTCTATTATTAATCTGGATTCACATAAGAAAGTCTATGTACCACTAAAATAAACAGTTTTCCTTGCAATATGTCACTATAAAATATTTAATGAAATATTTAATAATAAAATAAGTAAATATTTAATAATAAAACATTTAATGAAACAGGCAAGAGTGAGCAGGTTTTGCCATGAAAAATTTAGGAACTAATTCCTAACAAGATAAATCAAAAGACTTAGTTCATGCAGTTGGATAGTCTCATTGGGTAGTCAATTGGATAGTCACTTTGGGGTGTTTCTGACTTTCAGCTTCACTCTGATAAGAAGGTAGCAGTAGTACTTAAAGGCAACTGTGAAGACAGATATAAATGATTTATAACATATAAGATTTTGCTATTCCTGAATTCATATCATACTGAATTTTAGTGACCTGTTGCTGCAGTTAGCAGAAATTATGACCTAACCCAGTTAGTTACACAAGTTACGACTAGGCAGTATTTTTTGTTTTGCTTCTTTTTTCCCCTGGATATGTAAGTGACCATTACATTAAGTCATACTAAGTTTGAAATTTTCATTGTATTTTTGCCTTCTTGTAGGTATAACAGCATACCTCAGGCCAAACTTTCCTCTGCCTTGAATTACACAAAATTAAGCACAAAGCTATTCAGCAGTATAGATAATGACACTTTAAAACAGAGAGGACTATGATAATTCAGAAAACGGTAAAGCTTGCTGAACATAAGTTTCCTTTGATTTTTCCTGTATTTTCCTAGTAGGAATATGGTCTCTGTTTTTATTTCTATGCCTTCAGCAATATTTCCGGCAACCCCATGTTGTCTGAAAGTCCTTATAAACTTCATGCAAATATCTACGTGGTGAGTTCTTGAAAGCCAAACTACTTAACAAAGTAAGCTTTTATCAAAGCATTAAGCTGTTAATAAATGAAGAATGTTTATCCTCAGAAAAGCTTCAAAGACTGTTTTGATGAAGATGAGCTTTCTTTCTTGCAGCTGTCCTTGCTTGCGGAGGGGAGCTGGCAGGCCAGATCAGGCTTGCTGCCAGAGGAGAATAAGTAGGAGGAGGTGGGCAAGGTTTCAGTGCAGGTGTTCCTTTAGAACTTGCTATTTGACTACATCCTAAACTGTATCTGTGAAAGCGAGGCTGCTTTGTTCTTTTATGCATGCTCTGTGCTATTTTTAAACACGATACAACCCCCAGAAAACATTTGCACTTTTTTAGATCACTAATTAGAAAACAAAAATCAAACTGAAAAAAGACATTGACCAGTAATAACCTATAACAGAATCATATTCACTTTCTGTCTTTTCGGTCATACTGTTGAGGTAATTTTCTTCTATAATTCATAAATAATAATATTGAATGAGGACATTCATCTGTAACCATAACTTAATAAAGATGAACAGAAAGACATTAAGTTTAAAAAATAATTTCTCATAGAAGTGCAGCTTCATATAACTTCCTAGTTATATGTTGATAGAAGGAGGTTTTCAACACTTAAGTGTTTCCACCTTCAAACAGAAATTGAATCACTACACTGCTTTCAGTGTGTGCTCTTTTAGATTTTATTATGAACATAGTTCCTGAAACAAAAGAGAACCTTCCCTTTCTCTTTTTTTCCTTTTTCCTTTTTTTTGGGGGGGTGGATGGTGGTGTTATTATTTTCTTTGTTAATGATTAATGTTTTTGTCCTTTGTTCCACCTACTGTATACATCTATTTCAATCTGTCTGAAATTCCAAGGCAAGTTCTTGGAAAAAAACAAAACCTTTCAAGCTTGAATACAGATAATTCCTTTCATTATTTGATAGATTTGCTAGGCACAAGAGAAAGACAGCATAGCCTGAATATACCATACATAAGGGCTCAGATCTGTAATAAATACAATTTCCAATGAAGTCTTTGTGGTCAATTAACCAGATAAACCACATGATCACAATATCCACATAAATTAATGTTTTAATATAAGATATTTAATATCTGAATGTTCACAAGTACCAAACATCATAAAAAGTACAAAATACAATCCAAAATATACTACCAGGAGGATTACAACCATTCCAGTGTGCATGTGGCGGTGCAATTTTCTAGCTCTGTTATCTCATTGCAATGCCAAACCACTTGAAAAGAAGCAGAAACTGATTATGCCCCTTTGGCTGCATGTTGCTCTGCTATGATGAGGTACCTGGGAGGCATAAAATAGGTATTGACCTTTCTTCTAGCTTTTTTTCTTCTGAGCAGTGGCAGAAAAAGAAAACACAGGTAATACAGAAAAGGTATTTGAGTACTTACAGTACTCAAAAGTAACTTGATTATCAGTTTATTGCAAAATCATAAAGCTAAGGAGAAAATCATGTAGGATGACATATGTCCTTTTTTTTTTCCTTGAAAAAAATCTTCTGTGTAACATGGTTAATTCTATTCTTCCTGACAATAATATTGAACTTAAAATACTTGGAATAAATCCAAAGGGCATGAATAATTAGATCCACAAAGTCAAAAGCAAAAGCTCGCATTTTTTTTCAGGCAGTGGACGGACACAAGGAGAACAAGTTCAGTACCTAACTCAGCATTGAGACATTTAATACTGCATTTCCCAGTGTCTAAGAGTATATCCTAACTTTAGGCTGCCTAGAAGTAAGGTTGTTTTACTCTGCTACTTTGTATAGATGAGCAAGCAGTCTTTAAGTAGGAACTGAAAGACAGATGTCACAAACCTAGGGCAATACCCTGACAACTAAGGCTTTAATTCCATATTCTGAAAGTTAGGGGAAGGTGCATGTTACAAGGCCTTGTAAACTTCTCCACATTTTATCAATAGACACCAGAGAACAAAAAAGAGTCCTTTTGTTATGCCTCATATGACTTATGCATTACACTAAAGAACAGTTTTCTCTCTTAGTGACCACTGAAGTAGTCCAAAAAAAGTAAAGTTGTCGTGACAGAAGAGACTGAAAGATCTTTCCTAAAGTATTGTATGTTCTCCGAGAAAGAATACACAGTGAGACTTCATTTGTGGTCTCTCACCAATGAATCTTTAAGTATAGGAAAATGTCAATAGGAATGCTTTCATCAGTTCAGCTTATTTCAGTCAGGCTTCTTTGACTACTTGTAAAGGTCCTCTTTTCCATTTGTCTTAGCTAAAAACAGGCAATCCTTTTCATTCTGAGTTCCTCTCCCCACATCTCTTCCCAGTCACACTGGTGGGCTTTTTTCCCCTTTTTTTTTTTTCAGAGCAGTTTAAAATTTTAAAATCTTTTATTGTTGAAACCAATTCCCTCATTAGATTATAACAATCAAAAGATAAAACGAATCTATTCTCTCTAACACATGCAACCAAAATCAGTAAAGGAAAAAAGGACCTTCATTTTGGTGGTATTTTCATACCATTCTTTTGTGTTTTTACATGAAAACATGATCTTCACGTTAGTATGTCAAAAAGATATCTCTCCTTAAAAGATACTGATGGCTTCTCTAGCTCTTGGAGAAAAAGAGAATAATGAAAGTAAATAGAAGGGTAGGGTATTGTAACAAAAATTATTTCCTGTCTTTTTCAGCAGAACAATGAAGCACAGGAGACTAAAAAATTTTCTTCTGAGATTTGCTTGTTTGTCAGAAAGGATATAGTTAAAAAATATTTTGTTATACTCTATGTTTTTTTTCATCTATCATCTTCAGCAATAGAGCTAAACAAGTTGATACTCTTTGAAAGCTGACAAAAGGCAGCAGACCAAGAGTACATGTTACCAAAGTTAGATTCTAACTGTTTCAGACAACAGAATTAAAGTAATAGAAGGATCTTCAATGCAGCAAACAAATTCCTCTGGCTGCAAACTGAAACTAGACAATTTCAGATACCAACTGAGCACATACTACTTAACAAGGAAGAAAACTAACTGATAGACAAACCTATTATTCTCTTGCAGCGAATGCTTCAGTACATTAAAATTTTAAATTACGACCTAATACAGAGGTTAGAGGCACTTTCTTTCCATAATAAGAATTGTGTGACTAATTATATTTTCAGTGTGATAAAAATCCACCTGATCTGAAAATTTTCCATTTAGTTGCCTAATGAGAAAGATAAAACAAACAAGTATTTTTTCCTTTCTTTCTATTTTAAGTAAAAGCACAGCAAAAAGTAAAACAAATGGCTAGATTTAACTACTTGTCATGGATTTGAAAAGGAATAGTTCCTCTTGTTTTAAGTGAGAAATCCAGGAATTACAAGCATTGTCTTGAAACTAGAAAATCTAATCAGGTAGGAAATGGCTTTGAAATGGGGTCTTCTCTGTCAGAACTGTTCTGTTGAATATTCTGAGGTGAGTTTCTCATTGTCAAATTTCATTGACTAACAGATAGAAAAATTTCAGTTGAAATAAGGTAAAGGAAAATGTTAGGCCAGCTGTTGTCCTGCCTTTACAGAGTTCAAGACCCCCATTATGTTTTGTTCTTTTAATTAAACAAAACATGAAACTGTGGGAAAATAGCATAATAAGAAAACCCTTTCATTATTGTTTAAATTTACTCGGAAGGCTAGGCTGAACTGCAAGGAAATGAGGGAGGAGTTGATAGTACAATAGTCCTACTGGTCACCAGAAGATTGGCAGACAGAACAGGGAGAAATAGGGAACAGAGGAGAGCCTTCTATTCAGACTCCTTAAAATCCAGGCTTTTCTACCTTTTATGAGCACCAGGAAGAGAGAAATACATAAAAAAAACCCAGCCAATCAAGAATGTGTATGGTTCCCGAGTTTCCTCTCACTAATGAGATGTAAAAAATCCCGCTTATATTTTGTTGACTGTTTGGGATGTGCAATGTACATATTTATCAACTTTTGTTTAAGCATCACAACAGCATTTTAAAGTAGACAAAAGAATAACAGCTTAGTTACGCTTTCCACTCTTACTCCTTTAACTCTCCATCTCCATCACTGGGCTAACTGAAGAGCCCAGTGGGTAGCTTTTTAGGTAGTCTTTCAGCATGAAAGCAATATGTCTTAGGGAAAAGTCAGCAGGAGGTGAATGAGGTTCAGAAGCAAGGAAGCAGAATGGCAGTAATAATGGGATGGTGAATTGCTCCTTTAATAATAGGTCTTACCTAAAATTTTACATTCAGGTGTTACATGTTGAAGAAGTCCTGTTTTATCCCTAGCTTTTTTGACAGAATACCTATCTAGGTATTTTTTTTTTAAGTGTAGTGAGTAAAGAAAGGAAGCTTAAAAATATAGAATTACACTTCCAGGCTGTATAATTACAACAAGACCACTAAGTTATTTCTTCTCTCCTTATCTTACCTCTATCAATGCCTTTGAACACACAGTTCTGTAAGGTCTTAAAAAAATCTTGTATACAGATAAAAGGAAAAATTTCTGTATACCTTTTATACCTTGTCCTGAGGAACAAGATATGACTTCCTCTGCTTTATCCTCTATAACATGTCTGTGTCCATTTAGGTTTTGAGTGCATCACAGTGCAGTGGACAGTTTTGCAGTGTCCAGAGCAGTGCAGTGCAGAGATAGCAGTAAGATAACCATGTACTGGAATAAAGTGCTCTACTTGTGGGAAGTTCACAAGGGTTTATATCCAAGCAAGGTCTCTAAATATTTGCTTTTTTATTTATATACTGAACAACTGACATCATGGATGCAAATGGTAATATTTTAGAGAATGTAGTCCTAATTGATCTGAATTACAGCTAACAAATCAATATAAAAACCACACAAGTTTTTAAAACAAGGTAATTTTTATGTTCATGCCTTGTGGGTTGACATCCCAACTAATTTATCATTCCCATCATTCCCTCGTCCAATACATAGTTTTCAATTTCCAATATAAAACTTCGGAATACAACAGAAGACTGCATGGGATCTATGTAAAGTATAGATACTGTAAGAAATGCATTGCTACATTTGAAATCATTGTTTCCGGCCATTTTATTTTTTCAAACATCAGCAAAGAGAACAAATGCCATAGAAGCAGGCTACACAGCAGGATGATTAGTGGCCAGCAGTAAAAGTCTGTTAATCTTAAAATAACTAATTAGTAGGATAAAGCTCAGAGTAAAACTGTCTCCCCTTTCCCTCCCTCTGTGCAGAGGGACTGCATAAGAGCTGGAGATCACTTAGTGCCATTTAAACTCTAAATTAACAATTTAGGTAACACCTCAGTGGTGCTTAGACTTTATGTTAGTTGTATGTTGGGAGGTAGGATGATTTACTTAATACTGGTAAAGAAGACAAAACCACGCTATTTTCTTAATTATTAAGTGGAAAGAGGTAAGAAAAATTAAAAAAAAATCCAAAAATGACTCAGTAATTCTGGTGTATTTTCAATGAAGATTTTCCCTCACCATACACAATAAAAGAAAGCAACAGCTAAACTTCAATGAGCAGAAGTGATGTTCTACTATAATGCAGTAATACATTTCTTTTTTCATCTCTAAGCCATGCAAAGAATTGCACACAATACATTCTTAACGAATAAAGTGTTTAATAATATTCTTTTGCTTGTTTGCTAACTATTTACTGATAGATTCATTTTTATTAATATCAACTAAAAATAAACAACTTTATATTAATGTATGTTCCTGATTGTTTTGTATCTGAGAGTCCTTCTGACTTTTGATTAGAAGTCTGTATGCTTACTGAAATTGAGAGTTAGATTCTTTCCAGAAGAAAATAGGAAATCAACACAGAAATATATTCCATTCTTTTTGGTGAGAGAAATAAATTAAAATGTGAACAGTTAGCATTGTCATTTGAATGTAACCATCAACAATGCAATCTGCTGAAGAATAGAGAGATATTACATATCATTTATTAATTCAGGATGTTATCAATATTTTAAGTGACTATAATGGATGTGCTTCCCCATAAAAAGACCAAAAAACACATCCATATCCTATATTTATATGTTTTGTTATGTATTTCTAAAGGTCATAAGTTTAGCAAAAATTATAAACAATCTTCTGTGCTTTGTTTCCATCTTCCCTATTGAAAAGAAGGAACTACTTTTTCCATTATTTAACCAAAATTATCTTTGCTCAGCTTCTGAATGATCTGAATATGCATCCTGGCTTGGCTCCCTTAAACGTAATTTTGTTTCCCTTAAATTTTTCACACCTGAAATTTTTAAAGCAAAACTGCATTGAAATATATATTTGGTTTGTTCTATCTAGGTCAGTTGTGTTAAATGTCTAGGCTGGTATCCCTCACTCCTGACTTGGAAACTAACACGATGGACAGAATTGATGGTTTCTTTTCTGATGGATTTCAGTGTTGCTCACATGTTGCCCACATGCTATACACAGGAGGACACACATAATGAAGGAGCTTTTTGTGGAGAACCAAAGCTGAGAGGCCTCACCTGATTTTGCCTCGCTTCTCTGAGTCTTCATCTCAGCTCACTGACACCCATCAGTGAGCTCCGTGTTGGATACCTGGTTTCAAATGGTTCAGGGACAAGCTGGGAAGACAGTGCCTTCTCTGACTTCTGGCACTGAATGGCTTGTTATCTTCTGTGATTATAATTATTCTGGGGAACAGTTCTTTGCTCATAGCTTTATGTAGATGAAAAGAGTAAAGTGTTTCATTCCAGATAACAATTGTTCTTGAGTCTTGATGAAAGTAAAGTGTACATTTGATGCAACACTTTTTCTTCCGTGATTCAGGGACTCAAAGAAATGTCTTCATACAGTCATTATCCCTTCCCCATTACACTTGACACGGAAATAACATGTCCAAGAAAAGCCTATTTCCTTCCAGTCTGCATCCTGAGCATAGGTATTGCTGAGGTCAGACTGTAGTCAGCACAGCCAATTGGCAGCTGAGAAGCAGTGGGTGGCCTAGGACATGACCCTAGGAACCTACAGAGAAAATCAGTGGGTGTTGGAAGAGAAAATGGGAGGGAATCAGCTTTTCCTACTGATATTCAAAGGGGAGGAGCCAGTGGGGGCAGGTGTTGAGGGGTTGCGTATTTCACCTGTTACAGCAGAATAAGGTGAACTACTGTCAGCAGTAGGTAAGAATGCTGGCCTAGAAGCTTCATCCTTCATTTAGTCATATTCTTTTTGTTGTGAGGTGATAATGAACAACAGAGGCTACTGAATAATTTACCAGTGGATGTTCCTGAAGTCTATGGGCAAAGCAGTTCAGGATAGCTTAATTACTCTGTAGCCTTAAGCTATGACCTAGCAGGGCAGAATATATGAGACAACATGTAAGCAGAAAACAGTGAGGAAGAGGTGTAACATCTTGTTTTGAACTCAGAGATACAGAGAAAACAAGTGCAGACTGATTGTGTGCAACACATTACTTTCAGAAACACTGCTGCATGAATAGCTGGGCAAGCAGGCTAGATTCAATTGGCTCCACATATGCTCCAGTGCCACTTGGGAGACCTTGAATATCCAAAATGCCCATACGGAACAGGAAGAAAAGACATAGCACGGATGGGAAACCTAGGTTCTTCTGAAATGAAAGTGGATGCTTACACGTAAGGTAACTGAATCTTGTCTTGTATTCTGAAGTGAAAATTATCCACAGGCCAAAATAGAGGTCAAATCCCTTCCTTAGATTAATTTGGAAGTAGATTTACCTAACAACAGTTTGTTACGATGACTTAAGGGTTGGATTTTGTTGTTGGTTTTTGGTGGTTTGTTTCTTTCTTTCTGTTGACTGCTTCCAGAAAACCCTCAAACCCAAACAGAAAGACCTTTCCAGTGCTGCACAATGAAAGATTGTTCAGGCTGTTCTTAGGTTCATGGTCATCCAAGCCCCTTTCTGTGGCAGGTGAAAGGGCAACCTGCACATCCTTTGAACAAATCACATCCTCTCAGAGAGCATGGAGGCCTCATCTATATTGCCTAGGGTGAGTAACCTCTGGTGTGTGCTGTCCCTCACCCTGCACTCACCCTGCATTGTGTGAGAGAGTTGCTGAGCACAGTCAGCAAGAAGCTTTCTGACAAATAAGCAGCAGGGCTAACTGGGTTCCAGTGCCTGAGGCTGTGCCCCAGCCTCCTTCAGCATGGAAGCACAGATATAGTCTCGAAGTAAAATGCTGCAGTAGTAGTCCTGGTTTTCTCCACTCTCACTTCTGTTTATTTCACTCAAGAAGTGTTCTGTCCTAAAATCTGCTCTGGAGTCAAGCAGATTTGTGAAGTTATCCATGTCCTTTTTGTGCTTTCTTACAGGAGCTTAAATACTTCTGATGTAGCTTTTACCATCTAAGTAAGTTCAACAGCCTACAGATATGCAGGCTAAAGCTAGGTCACTTTCTTACATGTTGAAATATGAAGTTAGAGTCAACATAAATCAACCAATCTTACCTTCCCATGCAGGTTTTGTCCCATGTTTGAACAAATCAAAACAAAAAAAACCAAACCAAATCTTTCCAATTTAGTAGTGACTATCTACATTTCTGTTAATTTCTTCTCTGCAGTTGCTAACCTCACTATACCATGTGCTATGGGACCATCACAGTCTTTCCTTGATCAAGAGGTGAGTGACTGAGTGTGACGAACTGTGGCCATCAGCAATAAAAGGGAGACCTGAGTGCCATGAGCCTGTGAATGGGTGAGAGAAACAACAAGTGACAGGAGAGCAATACCCGAAAATGCCAGGAAGGCACAATGTGACCAGTCATGGCAGCACCTGTCAAGACTTGGTCATAAAACCCCTACTAAGGGAGATGACGACATTGTTATGTGGCCATTTGAAAGCATGTGGAGGCAGAAGACCAGGGAGAAGGGCTACACATTGGTGCCCAAGTGATCCTCAGAGGCTGACCCTGAGGCTGGTGAGAGTTGCCTCTGCCCTGGCTGTCTCTGCTGTGCAGGCTGGCTGTGCTGGGGATGGGAGAAGGTCTCGGAGAACTGTAAGACAGTGTCTGTGTGCACGCATGTGCATGTGTGCATGTGCAGCTCTTTCCCTGGCACAGCCTATTCCTCACTTGGTTCATTACCTCACTTGGCAAATTAAGCTAAACAGTGTCCTGTTACCTCCTGTTGAGTTTCCCCCATGACACCTGCGGGACAATGAATGCAGAGGGGAATTAGCTTCTCTGAGGTTCATCCTAGCAGAAGAACTTCTAGGGTAAAATGCAGTTGCTAATTCCAGGAGGTTGGCATGCTTGCTATAGCAGTTCCCTAGGCAACAAACCCTGACTCTTTTAGCACATGCTAAGATGAATAGAACGGAGGGTGGAGTGGAGTGCAGACACCGCAGCCAAACTCTGTTACACTCCCTGAAGGGACAGGAACTTCATGGTACCTGGTGGCTAATAGGCTGTATAGTAGCTGATGAACTGCATTGCAGCTGTCAAACAAGAAGAATGCCAGTTACTGAGCCAAGAACTGTGGTGAAATCATGTCCTTTAGATGAACTTTGCTCATTATAATCTCATTATAATGGTAAAAAATACCTCCATCCCAAAGTCTACCCGCCTCCGAAGTGAGACCACCTCTCACTGGGCATGTGCTCTAGATATTTTTTACTATACCTTTAAGAAATGAGGCAAGAGAATTTTACTTCCATTAGCAATAAAAGAATGTGCAGCTAGAGTCAGTCAAACTCCACCTTAATGTAAGGGACAGTATGAAAGTAAATGGGCCAGGGGAGAAAATTAGGGAAGACTCCGCTGTAACTTTTGGGATCAGTTGACCAGCTGAACCTGTCTTCACCCCCATAGGGATGCCTATTAGGTAAGAATCTTATTCTGGGCATGCTAAAATAACTAACATAAGCTAGCTCTTATGAGTAATTAGAGTTTGATTCTATATTGCTTCAAACTCGTTCTTGCAGTCTGTGTACTATCACCATCAATCTTTGAATGCTATTCTGTCACAAACTTATATTTTGTGTAATAAAATTCACTTTGTGCAAATTCCTAGGACCTTGAATAATTAAAAAAGGGTGTTTGACTCAGTGTCTCTGTCAACGTGGATTCCTGAATAAGTTAGTTGAATCACCCTCTGATATGGTGGGCTGTCCTGTGGGTTTGGAAAGATCAGTCGGGCACAAGGGTCTCATCTTTCATGGGATATTTACAGACTGGGCAAACATAAAGGGTTCATTGGCATCCCCTCATCTTAATATGACAACATTATAACTCATATATAATTTCTTCAACAGCTGTATTAAAATAAGACCAGGGTTTTAATAATCTTTTTTTTTTTGCATGCTCACTCAAGAATACTGTTGGTCAAATGCACCATCTATAGCTTTTACAGTGATTACTGGAAATGCTCTTACCTGTATATATGAACACTTGTTTTCAATGGTAATTGTTATACCATCAGCTGCCCAGGTAACTTGTGTCCATATTTCCCATCAGCAACTATACAATTTCCCATTTCCTATTTACTGTTATGATAATGTTACTTATTTTCAAATGGTGCTTAAGCTTCTTCCTTGTGTTGGTTTTGTTTAGTGAGGGGAAGTCTACTGTGGCAGCTTCTGCAAGAAGCTGCTAGAAGTTTCCTGTATGTCCACTGAACTTGCCCGGGCCTAGGGTGGACCTGCAGAGCCAACTAGCAGCAGAATGTTCCCTGATAATGCTTCTGCAATAACATATTTAAGGGGAAAAATAGGGAAAAAAAAAAAAGAAGACGATGTGAAGAAGCTGAAGCTGGGGCAGAGAGGGGGAGGTGCAAGACTTGTGGGCCTTGCAAGACTCACCCTCTGGCCTCCCGTCAGGTGGCTGTCTGGGCCCAGTTCAGCCCAGCCTGGCTGAAAGAAAGTGGAGATGAGATGTGAAGAGATCCTGAGAGGCGTCTGCCCATTGATTATGAAGAATTTATTGTGAGAAGAATGGCTGCAGACACCAAGATCAGTGAAGAAGGAGGGGGAGGAGTAATGTGGCTCCTGGCCAAGATTCCCCTGCAGCCTATGGTGCAGCCCATGGTGAAGCAGGCTGTCCCCCTGCAGCCCATGGAGGCCCACGGAGGAGTAGAGATCCACCTGCAGCCCGTGGAGGACCCGACGCTGGGGCAGGCAGATGGCTGAAGGAGGCTGTGGCCCATGGAGCGCTCGCTGGGGCAGCCATTGTGGAGGGGCTGCACCCTGTGGGAAAAGGACCCTCGCTGGAGCAGTTTCATGAAGGACTGTGGCCCATGGGAGGGACCCCACGCTGGAGCAGGGGAGGAATGTGGGGAGTTCTTCCCCCAAGGAGGAAGGAGCAGTGTGAAGTGATGTGTGATGAGTTGACCATAACCCCCATTCCCTCTTCCCCGCTGTGCCACTCAGGGAGGGGAAGAAGGTAGAAATAATTTGAAATGAAGTTAAGCCTGGGAAGAGGGAGGGGTGGGGGGGAGTTACTTTGTTCTCTTTCTTATTATCCTGCTTTGGTTTTAATAATAAACAAATAGTTTTTCCAAATTGTCACTGTCACTAACAGAGTGATTGACCAGTCCAGTTTTGTCCTCCCAGGCACTCCTTAGAACCAGACCAGGCACAGACTGCAAAGTGCTGCCGGCTGTCATTTTTTTGGGGGAGGTTCTCAGTTTTTTTTCTACATTTCAGGTAAGGCTATATTCAAGGGAATTGCAACTAGGATACTTGATACTACTTGATACATCTATCTCTCCCAAGCAAAGAAATTCCCTCTGAGAAAATGATTATTAGTTCATCAGGCTGCAGACATCCTCTAGGTTACTGGGCCAACACCTCTGTACTGGATATTAAAGGGTCTAATCTGGACGTTGTAGTACCGAAGTACCTTTAAGAATTTAGTTCTAAGTAGTTGCTTAAGACTGTGCCACACATTCCTTACAGAGTATGACTTCCAATCCTTCCCTGTCTTTTCCCATGTCCTAAACATCGTGTTCCATCTTTATTGCTATCCTCCACTCAGAGATAGTTACATGTGTTCTAGAAAAAGGATTACAGGGTTAGACTTACATTCAAAAATAATATGCTTAATTTGAGCTGTGCTATAAAGATTTACATAGCATGGCCTTGGTATTTTTTCTACTTTGTTTCATCATTAGTATTCCTTTTTCCAAAGAATGCTTCCTGCATTTCAGGCGGTTTATCTACCAAGTGGTAGTGTCTTGAAGTACCTAAATGTAGTGCTACATGGTTACATCCCTTTCTAATTGAGATTTTCTAACATGCTAATCTCCCCTTGGGAAGTAATTGGACTGAAAGAAAACTAAACCAGAAACCTACAGAGTTACGGATATGTCCAGGCTTTCTTCTGAACAAAGAGATTGGGAATTTCATACCAAATTATTTTGACCTTTCAAGACCCAAAGAATTCCTACTTCTGATTAATGATGTAGCAATTTCAAAACAACCCACATACAGACTGTGGCCCTAATTATGTAAAATTTACAGGTGCAAAATTGTGCTACGGTCTCGCATCAGCAGAGTGTTTTTCCACTTACTGCTGAAAGAGCAGCTAAATGTCACAGTCTGGTTTTAAATAGATTTTCCTGACAGATTAGTCAATTATTTCCACTTTCAAGATAGAGTACATTCATACAAAGTTTAAGTAACAAATCCATCTAAATCAGCCACTGTCCCAATATTTTGCAGTAAGGATTAAATGTACAAGTTCTAGTTACATTTAATTTAAAATTTCAGATAGTATGTGCATAGCACACTCTCAATGTGCCATTTCCAGCAAAAATCATTAACACTTGTTTCTTCAAGCCTCCTGCTCTCACAATTATTGAATATCTTTACCTACATTCAGGTTGAAGCTTCTTAACAATCAATTGATGTTTAATTTATCTTTTTTTTTTTTTTCCTGCTTAAATCCCTATTAGTAGAAGTTTGAGATTTTACTCTGTCATCTTAACAGCTCAGCTGTTTTAAAAAAAATATTTTCTGAATCAAATGAGGTTCAGCATGCCTGTGAATTTTTGTTTGTAGCTTAGATTGTCTTTCTTCTAATGCTATATGACTTCATCAGTGAAGATGTAGGAATAGAATAATCAAACTCGGACTTATACAATGCTAAAAATAAGTTATATTCTATAACTGTCTAAAAATCAGGGCTAAGTTTCCTTGAAAACTGCTGCCATTTTCTTAGTAAAGTATCTTAGGACGCACATTCTAAGGTACCCGCAGCTATGCAACGTTAATATTCTAACGCATGTATATAATACATCTCTTTACAGGAAGCTTTTGAGAAAGTAAGGTAATAAATAATGAGACTGCATAGGAAAAGGAAAATAATTTTGTTTCGAAGTATTTTCGCATTGTCTGTTTTGCTCTTTTACTCTTTATTACTTGGAGTAGGGAAAGCAACACAAAGTTCTTATCTGCATTTTCTTTTTCCCACTGATTCTTCTCACCTGAAGAAGCTCACTGTTTATTCATCTATGAGCACAATGAGGGGCTACTTGGGTACTAAAGAGATGTTTAAATCATCAGCCATGCTTCTCAGATTTTTGCAAGCCAAGGTCTAAAGGTAAACTCCCCAACACAGACACATACACAGACACAAACATCACTTTTCTAGCACACATAATAATCATTTGGTAATAAATAATAATAATAAAAGAATATAAGCTATCAAGAAAATACATTTTTATACATGCACACAGACTGTGTATTTCAAAGGAACTAAAAGGATGAACAGCAATCTTGGTGGCCTGGTTTCTAAGAGATGTGATTTTTAATATTTATCTTTTTTTTTTTTAACTGAGACTTCCTACACAGTCATTGATTTGGAGAATCGGTCCATGAATACTGCATCGTTATGAACATAAGTTTGTGAAGCTATAATTATTTTTTTTTCTGAAATTCTTGATCATTCTATTTTCTCTGGATGTAGCTCTAATATAAGAAAAAGAGAATTTTTGCAGAAAGAAATGTCAATGGTAACAGACAAACATTTTTGTTTTCCTGTAAATTTTGCAGTCAAGAAAGACCGAAAAGCAAAAAATAAAAACCAGCTGACAGCTTTAGTTTCCAACTATTGGAAACAGGCTTTTTATTTATTTTTTCCTTCCCTCCATCCCCACAACCAGTTAATTTTAGTTGAGTAAGAGATGTTCTATGGAGAATCATTTGCAAAGTTGACTAAATTCATTGCTGTGAGCAATGTGACAGCATGTCAGGGAATAAAAGCATTTGCCATCATGCTGATGTTGGAGTGTGACTGATTTGGTTGTGCTAGATTTCACATGATGAATGTTTAACTGTCTGAAGAAAAAATAAACACTCTCACAGAGAGGTGAAGAAACCCACCACAAAAATATTTAGGGACTGATGTTCATCTTACAAAGCAAAACTCTTTTTTTTTCTTGAATGAAAGTAAATGTGTACCAGAACACTATTACTAGTGGTGTTGAACTGTTGTAGTCAGATAAAAAAATGAGTTAGAGCCTGATCAAATAACTCTAGTTTGGGTTTGTTTGTTTGCTTGCTTGCTTGCTTGTTTGTTTTTAACTTAATAACTTAAACACTTAAATGTTTTAATCAGAAAAAGTTTGTTTTGAGAAAGAATGGAATTTTACTGCTAAATGTCAGCGAGTTTTGAATCCAGACAATAGACAGCAACATCAAATTTTGAACTATGTTAGTTTTTTTAATTTATTTTTTTTTTAATAGAGATGTCAACAGCAGTTTTACCACATTGCTGTCAGCAATAGACAAGCTAGAGAACTTTTTGTGTAATGGACATGTTCATGAAAATTTGATTCTAAGCTAATATTGAATATAATATATGTTTAAACCTAAGACTACATCATACATTTCAGGGTTAAATGCTTACCCAAGCACAAGATCCCTTAGGTAGAACTAGTGGAAAAGTTTATTAAACACACTCGTTTCATGTGCTGATAAGGTAACTTTTTTGGAGTCACTTCAGAATAGAGAACTTCAGTGTTGCAGGGTAGTAGCAATACTATATATCCCTATCAACCTTTTCTGCATTTGAGGAACATGAGAAGAAAACATTAGGTGAATCCCAATCTTTGTTTCACAACTACAACAGGAATCATTGAGCCTATTATCTTGAGAAGAAAAAAGATTCTACATCTATGCTGGGCACCTGCAGCAGTGTGTTCAGCTACCATGCATTGTTGTTCCATGCACCTGCTGCTGTCAAAGCCATCTGTGACCATAACAACAGATGGGATCTGCACTCTGCTGAGTTAGAAAAATGAAATTCATAAATTATGAAGACCTTTAAGATTAAAATCTTGAAATGGCAATCTTCTTTTTATTAATGGCTAGGGAACAAGACATTTCTACCTTATACATAGATGCATGAAGAGATGTTACGAGGAGTATGGTAGTCTGTCATATGGGGATATAAGACCACTTTTGCTCACTGCAGTTTGATTACAAGCAGTAAAAGGTCACACATTGTGCCTGAACCTTTCAATACATCTTTAAACGTGTTTTGCAAAATACTTTACCATTTGAAACTGCTAGCTTAGCTTGGCATGGCTGGTGGCTATCTTGTCACATTGCATTACTCCCAAATCAAACGCAGAAAGTTCATGAAGATGTAGAAAACTGAAAGGGAGATACAGTTCAGTTAAAATACAAAATAATTCTTGTTATCATTATATAGTATTTTAATGGTTTTCAGGCAAATAGTTAAAGACTTTTAAACTTACTTGTTTCTTCCTCTTTGCTTTGAGAATGTAGTTCTGGTGAGGTATGGATAAAGTAAGGCATAACATCATTTAAAATATAATCATTTGTCCCAGCAAGAAAATCCATGTCAGCTCAGATAAATGCCTAGGCTTGTCTGTGGTAAAAGGAAAGAAGCCCAAATCCTAGGCAACAGAAAATGTTATATATGCATGTTTGTCTGAATGACTCTTTTCTCTCTGTTCTTGCCTGACTTGGAGAGAAAATTAGATGTTTCCATCTACTGTGGATGGAAGCTTAGTACATTTTAATGTAAAATACAGTAAATATATTTAAATCAGAATCCCATTATTCCACCCTCAACACCTAGGTGAGATTTAGAATGTTGTAAGCCTGCACTCCCTTGCTCCTATGACTTTTGCATTCCGGACTGCATGTTGGCTGAACAACAGGAATAAGGGATAATCTAGCCCCGTTAACTGGAATAGGATTTAACCATAGATACAGCCAGATGATGAAAGCTACTTTGAAGGAAGAGAGGCAAGACATATCAGTGGAGGCTCCCCTTTAAGAACTCTGATAAGAAGCCCCAGTGGACCTCCCTCATTTTTGTTTGGAGCAGCTTTTAAACTGAGTCTGTTGTGCTTAATCCCCATCTGAGCTACGTTATAGCTGCATGCCTAGCTCTGGTCATGTGTCCTGTTGATCCTGGTTCCAGTGACTTGACATGACTTCTTGTCTGAACAGGGTACTGCCCTGTTACCATCATCTTGCCAAGAAGTCACTGGACTCTGGACTGGCCCTGTTCAACACCCCCAGCCCAGTCCAGCCCCGTTCCCTTGCTGGGTGCTGTGGGATAGGGCCCTGAACAGCAAGTACCTACCATGACTTCCCTTGGCGTACTGCCCTTGAGGGAAGTAGGCCCTCACAGTGCTCTCACACAGATGTCCCCAAGCGTACCTACATGAGATGGTAGTCTACATTCCTATCCCATGGAGACAGAAATCTATACTCCCAGCCCAGAGAATTCAAAGAGCTTTTCAGTTCAGATACTCCACATTGTCTTTAATATGGGTTTAGATGCTAGCTTACCAGTAGATATCCACACCTATGTGTCTTTATAACTAAGCTGAATTCCAGTCCTCTATTGTAGACAACTGGAAATCTTTCTGAGGAAGATATAGGGTAAAGGAGTTTTCACATTTTTTTTTAGATGCTACCACAGGTATAGCAGGCTTCAGTCTTTCCTGTCCTATAGTCATTCATATTGTCTGTCTGGAATATTTTTTTTGTAACTTTTGTAACTCTCTGTGTATGAGTACATTTGGATTACTTCTTCTGTGGCTTTGAAATAAGATCCACTTTTTAAATGACTTTTTGTGAGAGTAAAAGAGGAGCTTAAGGAATGTGTGTCAGTAAGCTCTTAAAGCTAAGAGGCTCTTTAAGAGTTTGAAGTTCTCCGGATTGTTGATTATAGTTTTACATTTTTGGTTAGTTCAGAATGGCTAGTTTCCTTCAAAGAAAACAATACAAAGCAAAAGAGGCACAGGACTGCAACACCAATTTATTCCAATCAATAAAGTTTTGAGGTATATACTATGATAAGGGGAAAAACAAGTCAGTCGTCAGTCCTGATTTTTAGCAAGAGGACTATAAAATGAATCATTGCACATTTCCAGATCTGCCTGCTTTGCAATGGCTTTAGCTTCAGGGATGCCTGAAGGTTTCTTACCTTTCATGGAATATACTTCTTCCATGCTATGGTTATACATGGACATGAAATGAACCTACTGAAGTGAAAAAAATGGCAGGAAATTCTGTCAAACCAGCTTTGCTTAAAATGTATAAATACTGAAGTTTTGACACACTTACTTTTGTCTGAAGGACAAGGTATCTATAACTTAAGACATAAAAACAACTTCTAGATAGTTTAATCAAATATGTTATAGAGTTTAATCTAATATATAAAGTATCTCCCAAACAGTTTAGATACAGCTTCTAAAAATAATTGTAACAAAATAATTCATAGAACTCAATCTATTTAATTCACATGAAGCTTTAGTAACAATGCATCTTTGGAATACAGAAAAGGGCTCTCATTTTATATATGTATGTGTATATATATGCATACAAAAATATGTATATAAAGTGGAATGGATTGTAAACTACGTGGATATTTTTGCAAACTGCAATCTAATAAAGGCAGAAGAAAGCTCAGCAGAGGTTATTTTACTGTCTTCACAGGTTTTCTAGTCAATGGTAACCTCATCATGCTAAGGGTAGATTTCCACTGGAATCAGAAATAGGCAGTGAATGTTAGTCTAGGTTAAGTTACTTTATATTTACTATTGTAGCATTTATCCTCTAACATTTATTTTTTTCTGTTCTGGTTTTCACTTTTGAAGTACAATTGTTCAGAATTTTGTAAAAACTCCTTGAGTGAGCGTTCTAAAATTGTATGGGACTATTGAAGTCAATGCAAGTAGATGACTGACACTTTTGAGATTCTGTCTTTATGGGTAGACTCTGAAATACCATTTAAAAATAGATCTATTTCAAACATTATCTTCCTTTTTTTTTTTTTTGTTAGTATCAATGCTGGGCTTTTTTTCTCTGTGGTGTGTTAGCCTTGGCCAATAGCCAAATGCCTACCTGGCTGCTCACTCATCCCCCCTCATCAATGCAAGAGGGGGAGAAAATAAGATGAGAAAACTCATAGGTTGAGATAAAGATAGGGAGATTGCTTACAAATCATTGTGCGCAAAACAGACTTGACTTGGGGAAAATTAATTTAATTTATTACTGACTGAAATAGATTTGAGGAGTGAGAAACAGAGACAAACATTGCAACAACAGCTTTTCTCCTCCCTCTCTGAGACTCAACTTCACTCCTTTATTCCAGACATCTCTGCTCCGACTCAGAGTTGCAAGGTGTACTGGCGAGGTTATGGTCAGCACACAGCAGTTTCTCTCTGCTGCCCCTTCTCTCACACATTTCTTGTGGTCTGGCATGGGCTTTCCACAGGCCACAGTTCCTTCAGGAATACCCATCTGCTCTGCTATGGTGTCTTCTATGGGCTGCAGTGTAGGTATCTGCTTCACCATGGTCCTCCACAGACTGCAGGAGGACAACCTGCTCCACTCTAGTCTTCTCCATGGGCTGCAGGGAACATCTTCTCCAGTGCCTGGGGCACCACCTCCCCCTATGACTTTGTTATTTCCTCTGTTGTTCCACACTCTTTTTGTTCTTTCTTTCTGTATCTATCCAGCATTGTTTAAATACACTTTTCCAGAGGTACCACCACCTTGGCTGAGAGGCTCAGCTGTGCCCTGCAGTGGGTCCACTGGAGCCAACTGGAAGCATCTGTAAGGGGCAGCTCCAGCCTCTCCTCACAGGAGCCACCCTGTAGCCCTCCACTAACAGCACCTGGGCACATAAATCCAAAACATTTCCCTAAGTTAATATAGTCTGATGAACATTAGTTAATTTCTAAAAGTTTTTAACATTCCAGTTCATGTAAAATTTAAGTTTCTTGAGCACTGTCAAGGGAGATGTAAACTAGTAATATATTTTGATGAAAGTAAACAAAAAATACTGCCAGCATGTCTAACCACGTAAGCATAAATTGCCACTATTCTGAGATGCAGCTTGCATTTTACTTTCCTCCACAGGAGCCTCCCAGCTAAGGAGCAGGACACAGAAGCCTATCTATGTGTTTTACCCAGTGCCTTTATTACTGTTGTTATGAACTGCTTACAGGGAAGAGTCAATGACTTTTAGATTTGACACAAAGCAGTATGAGTAATAAATAATAAATAAATAAATAAGAGTAATAAATAATAAAACTAATTTTGAAAAACTCTTTTATCCGGGTGAACTGTTGAAATGTTCCAGAATCCATTTCAAAGCAGCCACTATGACACAAACATACCTTTAAAAAAATTTCAGACAATTGAAATGTGAATTGAAACAAGAATTTAAAAGAAATGCTTGTTGAATATTTTGAAATACTTTAAGCATAACATAGGTGAGAGAAGCACAGCTAATTAACAATCATAAATGGAAGTAACAGAGGATGTGACCCATAAATCAGAAACCTGATTGTGTGAATTATGCTTATTAGCTACTTGCAAATCAATGCTTCCCTAGAAAGGGTACTTGCGAAAGCAATAGTTCTGGGGTAACATAACTGGAAGCTTCACAAAGCTCCAGGGATTTTTGTGCTGCGGAATAGGTCTGATAATGATTTATGCAGTGCTGCTATGTGGGGATTCAGATAACATTTTTAAGCACTTTTAGTGCTTGGATACCTGTCTATTTTTGACATTTACTTTAACAAAGGGATTGACATATGTCTTTGACAGTATACTTCAGCTGAGATCACATTGTGGTCTTGCATTACCTTTAGTGTGTGAGTGTGAGAGTAGTCCAATCTTTGTAACTTGCTATGTCAGGCAGAATTCAGCTTTTAGCAACCGGGGACAAATCTGATGCAATAGTAATCACTGAAGATCAAAAACTGAAGTCCAGATTGAGAGCAAATAGTCCTCTCTGTGTTTAGTTGCAGTGTAAGACCCTATTTGTGTACTCATTTGTATCCATATATGTATTTAGGTATCATATCTATCTAAATTGGCTACCATGAAACCCTCCAAAATGGCCACATTTTAATTATTATCTATTTTTGTTTAGCTTTTTCTTAACTTCATACAACTGTGCAGTGTAACACATAATGCAAGATAAATTTCCTTAAAGAAAAACAGTGATCAGAATAACAAACAGCTATTCTGTGTAGAACTAAGTATCCTTGACCACAGAATAAAATACAACAGAGATAACATTTTTTCTTTTTTTTTTTTTTCTTTTGACAAATTGGTAAGAAATTGAACAAGAAAGCATTGAACAAGAAAGCATTTCTTCAGTAAAACACCTAAACAATTCTGTGGATATTCAGTGTGTATTCTAAAGGCAATGTTGTTGTAGGAATAACTGTTGACCTTGTTATGCTGCAGCACAGTCTACAACATAATTCCTAAGCTTGTATTTTCTTTGAAAATTCAGCAAAGTCTAAACTGGTCAAGTTGCCATAAATTCCTATATTTTATCTTAGACATTGAGTGCACCAAAGGTTAGGAAATAAGACAACATTCTCCTGATTAGCTTGGTGACATCTGGAGAGTAGATGGCACATTAAAAGTAATAAATAATTAAGTCTGCAATTCTGTTTCTATTTTTCTGTTCTGTACTTCATGAAAGAATCTTTAATACTGTTTTTCTGTTATTTACTCTGACTTACAAACCACAATATTATCTCTTGGGCCCATATGTTCTCCTATTTCGAACTCTATTCCCTGGTCCATGGCCAGCTAAAAACTTCCGTATTGAAAACCACTTGTGTTGCCAATTCCCTTTTGTTTGTATGCATGTAGGTATTGACTAAAACTATATTCATTTTTCATGTTATTTTAAACTATCAGGGGCCTTATTAACTGTGACTTCAGGAGCTAGAAAAACAGGAAAGAAGCCAGCAGCTGAAAGACAGCGCATTTGCTTGTATCACTGCTTTGCTACTGGTTCTGGATTCTCCTTCTGTTTCCATGGAAACAGATACTGGGCAACAGAAAACAAGGTAAGGGTTTTAAAATATTGACTTTAAAAACTGCTGCTTGGTCCATTTTTTGCTGGATCCTGTCCTTAGGAACAAGAATGGAAATACTTAGCAAACTACCACTGTGTAGTAATTTACGCCTATTGTTACCGCAGCATGGGTTCCAGAGAGATCTTTGGTGCCTCCTCTTGCCTCGTTTGCTTATATCTTTCCAAAATACAACTGTATGATTAAAAAGAGAGAAAGAATAGAGGATGGGAAAACAGCCAAAGCCAACAGCAGAGAGCAAGACCTCTCTGTCACATTCAGCTGCTTTATGAGCGATGCAGTTGCCACTGTAGAAGGATTGCTCACAGACTCGGAAGTGCTAACTGCTGACACACTAAATTGAACAACATTTCAGTTGTTATCTTCACCAACTGAATCTATTTTTTTTTTCTAATACAGGAGATTAGATCCTTAAAACATGCTATTTGAAAAATCAGATACATTTCTTTCACCTGAGACTGATGTGACTGGGGAATGATCCATGCATGTTTCAGTTCTGTTATTGAAATCTGTAAGCTTATCTGAAATTTATCTGAACCTTGATTCAACAGCTCTAGCTGGAGAGCTTGCAAGAACAAAATGTTTTTGCATAATTGGTTTTGATCCCTGTCAGAAATACTGGAACAGGATTATTTCTTACAATAGGTTTAGTCTTGGCCAGAACTAAATACACATCCTGCAAAAAAAACCCCGGGGTAAATCTAATTTAAATATTATCAACATTTTAAATATGTTTCTACAGTAAAACATGAACAAGTTGAAGGCTAATGCCTGGGGAAACTGATTTTTAATTTGGTAGTGAAGACTTGTATGTGCCAGTTATAAGTTGAGAAATACTCATCTTATTGACGTCTCATTTAAGTATGATTTTGTTAGAGACATGTAAAAGGGAATCACTTGGTGCTCTGTAGCTAAGACGGTTGAAATCTTGAAGGCAGTGCTTGGCAGTGCAGGACAGTCTTTTTAATTTAGGCTGCCTTAGAGGCAAGTGCAAACTGTGATAAGTACTGTTTATACGTAGTATAAGTTTCTGCTACAGAAGTGTTATGATGACTGCACAACTTAAAACAAAATCCATTGTGTATCCAAGATACACAAGCTACTAGACAACCAGTTTCTTAATCACAAGTTCTTTGATGCCTGCTTTTCCTTTCTATTGTTTTAGTCCCTGGCAAAATACGCTGTTTACTTTTATATAATACTGGAGAACTAGTGAAAAAAAAAAAAAAGAGTTAAAAGATATGAATACAAAAAATTTGAACTACAGAATTTGAACTACATTTTTTATAGGATGCTTACATTGCAAAAAGAATTGCTCAGGTTGTCAATAACAGGAAAAAGGGACATCTCTTTTTATCTAACTTCTGTGTCTATGCATAAGTTGTTGCTGGATGATTCTTATCATGCTGGATCCATTTGGATTTTTTTTTTTGATACAGATTTGTCTGCATTATTTTTTTCAAGTTGTTTTGGTTTTGGTTTTATCTTTCTTTCAGTGTATCAATTTCAACGTTCCTTAGGAAATGAGACAGGGCTTTAGTGCTTTAGAGATGCTGCTGGTCAAAACAGTCAACACAAGTAGAAGATCCTACATTAAAAGAAATTATGAGGTCAGAGGTATATGAGACAATGAAACAAAAATGCATTCATGACATGCAAGTCAAAAAGTTTTTCTTAGACCCTTTTTTATCTCACTTCAGCATTAGTGCTGAAGCAAATTCAACCCCCAGGTAAGCTGAGTTGAACATTATTCTTTGAAGAAAATGTACAAACTATTAGCAAAGTTTTACATTCTTCAGCTTTGTGTGTTATTTTGGTAGTTTTTCTACAGTAAAGCACAATCCTGGAAGACCAGCACATTGCGTTTCTTTTATCTCTATAATTTCATCCTTCCTCTGATTGTCTGAGTGTCTGTATTAAAAATAAACAGATGAGACTGAGTTTTCTAGTCCTAAACTGGCCATTCAATTAAGAATATTAGCCCAGTCTCTGATTCTTAGTCATCTATGTCACCAGTATCAGAGTTTCACAAACCTCACTTTAAAATCATCATAATAAAGAGATGGGAAAAAAAAAAAAGAAAGAAAGAAAGAAAGAAAGAAAAAAGGAACCTACAGAGAAGAAAATGCTGTCAGAAAAAACATGCTGTCAGAAAATCTTAGAAATA
This sequence comes from Chlamydotis macqueenii, assembly GCF_036417535.1. NCBI lineage: Eukaryota > Metazoa > Chordata > Aves > Otidiformes > Otididae > Chlamydotis > Chlamydotis macqueenii. The sequence goes on from NC_141556.1 coordinate 139,850,680, forward strand.
CTTCTGACAGTAGCAGTATTAGTAGACATTAAAAAAAAAAACCCTTCTTTTGGGGGCAAAACTCCAAAGTGCTTAGAACTCTTCTGACAACAGTTAGAGAGATTATCCCCTGTATTCTCACTGCCTTCTGTTTCAGAAATAATGCTGTATTCTTAGGGGTAGTTTCTCTGTACTTTATATTTTAATCTCTATATCCAGAAGGAACATGAAAATCATATTCTAGGTTGATGACAATGTTCTGGTGGTTAATGTTATCTTGTGTATATATTCAGTTGTCTTCTTGAATTCATGTGCTCTTCTCCAGTGTTCAGCTTCTCTGTTCTTCTTCTGAAAGAACACTTCTATATCCTTTAGGCCAAGAAGTTAAACGACCTGGAATCACCTTCCCTGTTCTTGGTTGATTCTTGGTGGTTAAATACACTGCTTCACAGTATTTCGATCCACAGAACCAGCTAAACATATTATCAGTACTACTAAAATAGAACTTGCTTCAGGAAAGCAGGATTTGGGTTTTATCTCCTTTTTTTTTTTTTTTTTTTTTTTTCCCCCCCCTGCAAAAGCAGGTCACTGAGCTGGAAACTGTGTTTGTATAATGACAAAAAAAAAAAAAGCATGTTTTGCATTTCATACCAGAGTTTAATAGCAGCTAAGACCATAAAAGCTTCAAATGGGAAACAACACCATGCAGAACTAACAGAGAGAGCTACAATAGCCAAATAGAAGGGCAATTATATAATTATCCTTAAATGAATGAATTTATAGCATGAAACTAAAATCTTCCATTTCTATTATTCTCATGGATGTAAAAAGAATTAATCAAGAGTTTGATAGCTACAGGCACAACCACTGTGTTAATATTCTGCCTAACACCTAAAACTTCTATTGATATCACACAAGCTGAAGACCTGAGCATGTTTATCTGAACTAGAATTAACTTCAAAAGTAGAGAATGATTGATGAAACAGCACTGAGGCATAATAGCTTAAAGTACACTTGTCATATTCAGTGCAAATTCTGGAAAAAACAAATAGATACTTGTCAAAACTTGTCATTTGTATGCTGTTGCATGATTACAAAATGCATGGTGTTTTAGGTGTCTCTTGTCAACAGCATGTAATTAAATGTGGCTACATTTAGGTAGTGTTTTTGCTGAGAAGATCAACAGCTCTGATTCTCTCTGCAGGGAGTACGTTTGTTTAGAAAGGTTCTTAGCTTTTCTGAAACTCTGTCATCTGGTTCTCTCTAGGGGTTTCAAAGCAATCATCCCCCTACTCCAAGGAACTAGTAACAAAACTAAAACATAACATATCTAAATTAACACCTGCACAAACTCACTGAAATATATTCGAGGTTTTCAGCTTGGAAAAGTATCTTCTATTAAAAGCAATTTGTTTACGAAGTACCACTCTCTAGTTTATGCAGGCAAAATGAGTAATTTTGTGCAAGAATAGACGAAGCTTAGGTGAAATCTAACCAATCTGGAGCAAAAGCTGTTTTTAAAATTTTATCTGTCTATACTTATAATACGCCTAGTGAACAATAAAATCCTCATTTGCCTCCTTACAGTGTATTTCATGATTATTAAGAAATCTGTCAGATATAAGTGAAACCTAGGTATAAACTTTAGCACATTTTTAATGATAAAACAAAGCTTAGTGAGTATAACACTGCTTCAAACACTGCATCTCAGTCGCTGTTTATGAAGGTCTCTTGTTACTCTGGAACTAAAGGGGTCACGTTTTATGAAGTGCTTGGTACTTAACACATCCCACTGTTGTCAATAGCCCAAAAGTCAGCCTCAAAGTGAAATTAGAGTGCGTTGTAGGTGCAATGTTTTACTCATATAAAATACTCTCTTTCTTTTTAGTGAATGAGACGTTCCCTTGGGAAAAGTGTAAAGGAGTTCAGTATTTAGAAAGTCTAACTTTAAATACATAAGGTTTGGTTCCTTATGGTCCCATGATAGCTGTGGAGCAAAATAGGTTCCTGTAGAGAGTAATTTAGAACATTCATTTAATGTAGGGTAGTCTGAATAGCCCCTTCCAAATCTTGTATCTCTGAATTATCTGTAAAGCCGGACTTTTTAAAGCTACCTGCAGCCATGTTGATTACATGCCTAACTTCCCTCAATCATTTTGCTGTATCAATTTGAGAAAAAAATTACGAAGAAAACTCCCAATATTTTATATAAAATATATTAATTTTTATATTCTTAATTAATGAACAAAATCTTTGTGAATTCCAATTAGATCCCGTGTTGTCCACTGACTTGTTTGTGAAAAAACCTCTGTTTTCAAATATTTGTATTTTTTCCTATTGTTATTCTTATGTAGCATTAGAACTCAAAGCACTTTTTTCAATACTTAAAAAAGAATTACCTTGGCTTCTTTCCTAAGAGACTCTGTAAATGTCACAATCCTTCCTCCTCAGCATCTTCTCATCAAGAATCTCCAGAACAACAGACTTCTGTCTAACCATAGGAGTCAAAGACACATACAAGAGACTTTTGGAGAACTATTTCTGATTCTTGTAAGATTATAATAGCTTCCCAGCAGAAATGTTATTTATTAGCAGAGGGTGTAGTCAACTGCAGTTTTCAAGTCACTATCAGTCACAGCAACTTGCTCTCAAAGAGAATTTAGTTTTCACCAAAAGGTATGGAAAATAGCTACATGTGTCTCCAATTTGGTATTTTCATTGTACTCTGTATGAATGCTAAGGAGCTAACAATTAGTTTGATTAGTTTCCAGCATTTTATTTTTTTTTTCTTACTTTTTCTGAAGAAGCTGCATTTTTGTCTTAGAACTATCTTAATGCCATGTAATCACACATCTTTTTTTCTTAAAGTAAGTGCTATACTCATATTAAGAAACAGGAAAAAAAACCCCAAATTTGTATTCAGTACTTTTGCAGTTTTGATTAAAATTATTAAAACTGTTTCTTTGCCTTTCTATGTATTTATTTATTTGCTTTCTTAATTCAGCATGACCATGATTAAAAAAAAAAAAAAGGCAGAACTAAATTATGGCATGTTTCCATCAGCATCCCATGCATCAGTGTTTAATAACTCAAAGGTCTTACATTTTTCAGCACATCATGCTAACCTGCCTATCTGGTCTCTAAAACGTGAAGAAAAAAAAAAAAGAGAGAGTTGCAGGATGTTGATATTTGACAAGAGAAGGTCAAACTAGATGGCCTCTATAAGTCAGTGTTGCTCACAATTTATTTTTACAAGGCCATGAATTTTGGTCTTTGCTTTGATCATCGTACTTAAAGCATCAATCTCCTTTGTGTGATCTTGGGTTGCTATTTTGATACTTTGAAAGACTGCTCTTGTGGATTGACTTGATTTTTCTCTTTAAGTCTAACGCTGCTTGTTTTTGTTGTGTTAAAAGAAAAAAATGTCTCATCAAGGCAATATAATATTACAGCAGAAATTCATAGGCAAACTGATGTTACTTAAAGAAATTGTGTACTTACTAAATGTAGTTTATAGCATTCATCTTATTCCATATCTAGTCTGTTTGCTTGTTCTATATATATACACACATATTCCATTTCATATATCAGGTTGCATATTGACAGAACCTGTGCCTCTTTTTGTGTAGATCCCAGTCTGCAAGATTTATTAAAAATAGGTTTAGCAGCAGTGCTAATGAGGTATGGATGACAAAATGTGAAAGGAAGAAATTATGGCATTTTCTTTTTGGTGGTTGAGACAATACTCTTCAGTGAGTGCTGCTGATAAAAAGAAGAAAGTTGAGCTGCCCCTGCTTCCTAGCACCCAGAAGTCTCTCTTTCAATATGTTTACTTTCTGCAGTGTTTCTGCATGCAGTATTTAATTAAAATAAAACAAAACAAAACAACCGTTAGTGGACCTGTAGTGGTGACAGGCAGTTTCAGAATTAGTCATCTTTCCTTGAATATATGAAAAATTAACTGAAATACTATCATGATAAATAAGAAAACATCTAATATTCTTAAGCATTTTCTAGAGACACACCCAATTTTATAACTTCTCTATTTAGTATAATAAATTACACCATCATTGATACTTTATATGACAACAGAAAAATTACTTTGAAAATCTAAGTGCTCTGTAGTTACAAATAGTTTCATGGATGCTCTCACAATACTTTGTGGATTACTGCTTAAAGTCCAAGAACTAATTTCCTCTCAAATATCTTCAACTATCTCCAGAAATCAACATCAATATTAAGCAGTAACAATGTAAAAAACATTCAATAGACTCCCTTAATAGAAGAACAAAACAGATGGAGATATGACAGAATTTTGTCATAAATTAATTTTTGCTAACATATTGGTTAATAGTTGTTGGTTGTTTTGTTTATTTGTTTTTGTGAAGTACTCATTCTCTAATGCTGAAATAAGTTTAAAGGTGTCACGCGAACATACAGAAGAAGAAATGAAAATAATTATCTCTTTTCAAGCTTGATAGGTAGAAATAGATACTGTAAGCTGAGTACAATACTGCAGCTCAGATGTGATCCCTTTTTTTTAAATTTTCTATCAGTAACACTTTGTGACATTTTTCAAAGAGAAGTACTCCTGCCACAACCGTGCTCATTTTTTGTCAAGCACCTGCAGATCGTAAATGAACACAAAAGACAGCAATCCACCAGAGGAGTTTTTCACCTTGAAATAGACTTTCCCTAGTGTCATATTACTGAAAGATCACAATTTCCTGTGTTTGCTGGGAGCTGAACCAAAGTCATAGAAACAAATCAGACTTATGCCCAAGAACAAAGATAACTGCCACCATTTGGGCCGTGTGGGAGTATTTTTTTTAATTTTTTTTTATTTTATGCATAAATTGGTTCATTTCACTAACTGGAAAGATGGCACTAGTTGTCTTAGCATGACTGCTTCTTGTCCTAGGCATGATAGACAGAAAAGCTATTGCTATAGATGCACCCTTGGGTTGAAGATTAGCACTTTCTTGGATTTTACAGTAGGGCTACTAATGCAATTGCTCTTGAATTCATTTCAGTTGGAATCAGTCAGGGTAGCTACTGTCTAAATTATTTAATCTATCCCATTTCTTTTTGACTGAAATAGATTAGAGGACAAACGCATACACACCTTGTATAATAGTTCAGGACATGGGTAATAACTTTTTCATTTAGAAAAACTAGAACCAGAGGAGAATTTGGGTATGCACAGGCGGAGACTGTGACAAAACCTAACAAGGCAGTATGTTCTTCATCTCCACAGTCATCAATTTCTTTGTGGAATGGAGGCTTAACAGGAAAGGGAAAGGAGAGGAAGAGGTCTAAAACTGTTTCACATAGATATGTAAAAATTATTGAAAAAAATATTGAACATTGTATGTTTATTTAATTTGCCAAAGTATGTGTCACAGTTTGGCACATATTCATGTGTTTCTGCTTACTAAACCGACCACTTTCAGATTTAATATGATCTACATGTGTGTCACTGGGAAATGGAATGCTCAACTACCTGAACAGAAATGCATATAGATACCAAATAACTAAAAAAAGGCAGACCCCAGGGGTTAGCAAATTGGTCTAGATTTTAAAAACCAACCAACCAACACCAAACACATAAGCAGTGCTGAACAGTGATTTTATAGTAATGACTATACTTCAATATATACATTCTGCAGAATGAGATCTTTCTATAGAAGAGAGCAGGGCTACTCATGCAGTTGCTACTGAATCCATTTCAGTGAAAATCAGCCAGACTAGCTACATTATTAAAGCTAATTATTTAACTGATTAATTTTTGTCCATTAGCTCATTCATATTGCAGGATCTGATTAAAATAAAATGCTGTGTCTCGTTTGATACTTCTGGTAATGCTTACTTCTATTACAAATCTTCCTTCCATGGTGTTCTTCGTATTATAGCTGTATATCATAATAATACAGGTCTAACTGTTTTGTGTATCTATGCATCCTAGAGCAGGAAACCCTGCAAGCTCTAAGGTTTAGCAAATTGCTAAAAGTAGATTTAGTGAAAGAATCCAGTTGGATGTGCAGGGTGAGAGTGATTTTGGAATGATTCTGATCTTGGAACAGCGATTTCCTGAGGGAAAGAGTGAGTGAGCTGCCCACTGGTCAATCCTCACTATGACATCTATGGTATGCAATACTTCCTTTGGCCAGTGTGGGTCAAACTGTACTGGCTATCCCCCTCCCAGCTTCTTGCACCTGCACATCAGCAAAACCTGGGAAGCTGGAAAAAATCATTAATCTCTTAGCAACAACTCATAATATCTGTGTATTATCAACGTTCTTCACATACCAAATACCACACTATATCCAAAACACAGCAACTACTGAATTTTAAATTATATAATGACATTTCTTTTCCCTATACTTTTGCATCACTCTTTATAGCAAAAAGTGACTTATCACATCATTTATTGATCTTCTTTAACAACTTTTAAGAAGTATAGTGTTTTATTTGACTATATATTTACTTCCTGTGTGGAGATATACATTTTTTTCTTCCATAGAAGATGTGATAAAGTATGTCTCTTAATAGGTGTTATTATCAGTTGCCATTTTAGAGCAAAAATCTGGAATGTTTATGCTGGAGAACATCTGAGAGCCCATGAAAATAAGCTGTAATCAAAGACGTATATAAATATTGTTAAAAAGATCAAGAATTCTCTATTGCATTATTTAAAGACATTTTACGACAGAGGTTTCTTTTTTTTTTTAATATTCACATAATTTTCTACATTTCTGCATTTTCCACTTTCTTACATGTCTATCATTTTCTTTGATAAAATTTCACTCACAGGGAGTCTCAGAATGATTGTCATTGTCTCTTCTGTGGGAGTAGTGTTTGCAGCCTAAACGTTTTACAAATGTAAGCAAGGAAATTTCTTGTATCTTCTTGTATCTTCTAATATCTGTAAAAAACAGAGGAGTTTTATGAAGCCTTTCGTCTTGTCTTTTATAGGCACACTCAGTAGTTTGTAATTCAATTCTTTGAAACACTACCCTGAACAGTAACATGAAATTTGTCCTACTGGCTTATGGAGGATGCTGACCGTGGTCAGCAAACACACACACAGCCCCTCACAGAGCTCACTCCCCTCTCCTGTAGGATGGTGAGATAATAGAAATTAGGTGAGAAGACTTGTGGATTGAGATAAAACCAGTTAAATAAGTGTCCTGGTTTCAGCTAGGATGGAGTTAATTTTCTTCTCAGTAGCTGATGTGTTTTGAATTTCGTGTGTGAAGAATGTTGATAAACACACTGATGGTATGAGTTGTTGCTAAAGAGACCAAGGTCACTGTCTGGCTTCCGAGGTTTTGCTAATGTACAGGTGAAGGAAGTTGGGATGCATATAGCCAGAACAGTTGACCCAAGCTGGCCGAAGAGTGCCATAAACATCACACTCAGTACTTGAGTCGGGGTGGGGGGGAGGGGTGAGCTGCCTCTCCCTGTTTGGAATCGTTCAGGGATTGTTTACAGGGTTTTTGTTTTGTTCCGTGATTGCTGCTTGGGATGGGCTGTATTGGTCATCGGGTCATTGGGTGGTGAGAAATTGTGCATAATTTGTTGCTTTTGTTTGTACTATTATTATTATTATTATTATTATTATTATTATTATTATTATTATTATTATTATTATTTTATATATACATATTATTATCTTTTCCTTTGCTATCCTGTTAAACTGCCTTTATGTCAACCCACAGGTTTTCTTCCTGATTCTCTCCCCTGGGGAGGGGGAGGGTGATTGAGCAGCTGTGTGGTACTCAGTTGCTGACTGTAGCTAAGCCACAACAATAAGTGAGGGAAAAGCTGTGCAGAGAAGCAAAGCAAAACAGAATGAATTCATTACTTCCCATCAGCAGGCAGGTATTTAGCCAATTCCTGGAAAGTATAACCTCAGCACAAAAAATGGTTATTTGGGAAGAGAAACACCATAACTACAAATGTCTCATCTTCCTTCTCTTTTCCTTTTATTGTTAAGGATGATGCCATACAGTATGGAATATCCCTTTAGTCAGTTTGGGTCACCTGACCTGGCTGTGTCCCCTTCCAGTTTCTTGCTCACCCCTAGCCTACTTACTCACTGGGGAGGAGGGAGGTAGAAAGTAAGTCATGGTGCTGTACAAGCACTTTTCAGTAATAGCCAAAACACTGGTGTGTTATCAACACTCTTTTAGATACAAATCCAAAACACAGCGCCATACATGCTACTATGAAGACAATTAACTTCATCCCAGTCAGACCAGTGAAGTGTGTAAATGCATTATGGGAGCTCTACTGAAGATGGGAAAGACAAACAATGCTTAGGCCCACAATCATATTTAAGTAATGATCTGAGGTAGCTCTCAAAATCAGAAGAAAACACAAATGGAACTCAGAAGAGAATAAGAAACCTCATCACTGAACACATTTTCGTTTCTGTTGTGTTTAAATATGATATTTAACTTTAGTTACGATTTCCATTAAAAATAAAAAATACTTTCCTCCATTAAAATAGACAATGTGATATTTTCACATCGCTGTTAGGAATTCTGGATACCAAAAGTGTAGAAAAGCTATCAGTAGGCAAGCCACAGTGAGAAATCAGGAAAAGCTCTACAACTACTGTATTTTTAATGAGATAGATTTGACATCCTCTGCAGGTTTTCCAGTTTATCTAATGAGTTTAGAAGTTTACTAATAGCAGAGCAACACAATGACAGGTAAAATGTTATGTTTCGCTCCTGTGCAGGTATTAAGGGAAACACTGCACAATAGAAAGAAGAATTATGAGCTTTAGATGTGGCCCAGTTTAGAAGATTAATTTGCCAACATACTAATTTAACTACCTATAAGAAACTGTTTCTCTGAAAAGAGCATGACAAGCTTCTGAAAATAATTTATGTTTAAAACTCTGCCTTGGCAGGATTCCACTCTACATATCATCACACATAACTGAGGTTGCAAGGTCCTTCTTCCTCTCTGGAATGCTTGGCAAGAAACTCAAAGTGATAAAAAGTAAGGATTAAGTAAATCAGGAATGAAACAGGAAATAAGAATGATTGCCATCAATGGAAAAAAATGTATTAATGGATAATTTATGGAACTTGATCTTGTGTTTGACATTGTCTTCTAGTTCAAACAAGTTTTTTTCCTCTGAGATATTTATTCCAAATACTAAGTTTATTTATACAGAGCAGTCATATCTTCTCTGAGTTTTCATTTTGCTAGACTGAACAAGCTGAAGTTTTAAAATCTCCTCTCATTTAGAAGGCTGCCCATGCTCTTGATCATGCTAGTAGCCTTTCTCTGCATTTATTTCAGTCTGGAATAATCCTCCTTTATCAGAAATAATCAAAACTGCATATAGTGCTGCAGATGAGGTCTCACCAAGTCCTTATACAATAATATTAGTTTTTAGCCATCTCTACTGGATATATTTTATGGCTTGGTATCTGATAGTCACTTGTATCTTTTTCATAATCACATCAAGTTGTCATCTTCTACTCAGTCAAGACAGACATAGGACTCTTTTTTGCTCTTTGTCTCTGTGAAGATCTAAGAAGTCTATGTCTTGAATCACTTGAGTTTTGAGTTACCAAAGGTTGTTCTGTTTCTATTATTCCAACCACCAGGGCCAGCCAATTTTTCTGCATACTATATTGGATCTGATCTGTACTTTAATATACTGTTTTACTATTTGCACTTGCTATAAAATCTTAATAAGTATGGAATGCTACAATCTCACCTCTACACAATCTTTTTTTGGGTTGGTTTTTTTTTTTAATAGAATCATGGCCTATGGGCTATGAATCTACATGCCCATGATGATAAGTGATATCAAGAAGTACTTACAAAGTAAGTTTCATCTGTTTTTCTCAAAGAGTAAAGAATGAGATGTAAAGTATTTTTGTTGCTAAAAAAATTATATATACATAATTCATATTTATAGCTTATCATACTTATATGAGTTGTGTACTGTGCATTTTGTATATATATCTATGTATACAGTCATTGGTATTCATCTGCATCTTTACTTCTAATCATTCTTTAATTTTTCTCCATACAAACACAGTCACAAAAAAAAGAAATCCACTTTACATACCTTCTCTCTAAAAGACCGAGAAACAGAAATGAAGGATTGTAGGAAATGCAATAACATTATCTATCTCTAAATACAAGAGACTAAAGGTGAGACATACATAAAATTAGAGCTTGGTAGTAGAGACAACAGAAGAGAGACAAACCTCCTTGCCTTTGATTTGCCTTCTTAGTTACCAGAGAAAGAGATTTATGAAATATAGGAACACAGGTATTGTTGCACTGATCAGTCTTACAGCAGACAAGTATGCAATGATTTTCTGTTCTCACTTCTTCAGGTTTCATTTCAATCTTTAATAGTTATTGGCTTAAGCCTAAAACCTGGTGTTTAATTTTAAAGCATAATATTGAGCCATTAAGTTTAACCAGATAACTTGTTAATTTGCTTTTCAATATTAACTCAAATAACAAGCAGTTCAAAAGTGAATTATTTTAAATCTGTGTACTAGTCCTTCATAGCTATGACATTGGACCAATTTCCAGTATTGCTAAGACCTTGTTGACTATTTGCAGCATAAGCATTATTTTCTGTACTCAGTGAAAAGAATAGTTCCAGGAGCTGGAGGAATTCCAAAACAGTAAGTTGAAAGAGATAGAACTTTTTTTAATGGCTTTATCCAGAAGAACAGAGAGGCAATCTGCATTCCTGCTGTAGCTGTGGTGTAAGTAGGCCACAAAGCCAGCTGAGATTGTGTTATTTCTGCCTCATCAGTTAGCACCTTTAGATGAGAAGGCAGATATGATTTATGGTGGAACAGAGGTTGACAGAGCCCAGCTGGAAACATTCATACTATGAGAGCTGAAATGCAAAAAACTGGGTTAGTGTTGAAATACAAATTGTAATCTAGGTCATATAAGTGGAGATACGTAATTCATTCTCATAAAACTGCCAGACAAGGGCCCTAAAATAACAGTGTTTGTATCTTCTGTCTTTAATTAGAGATGCCAGTAATATATTTTCATTGTAAGGGTATTCTCCCTTCCTCCCCCTATCATACAGACTAAACTCAACTGCAAACAAAATACTATTGCTGCCTGAAGGTGGTTTGATGACCTATAATAAATATGTTAGCAGCCTATCCCAGGTGAGGGTGGACAGGTGTCTGCACACATAACCTTCACAGTTGGTATTTATTGTCAGGCTTGTTGGCTAGTTCAGCAAACAGCTTATTTAAACCATTCTAACATTTAGGACACAGCACTTCTGAAAAAAAAAAAAGTAGCATTTTGATTTAATATTAGAAAAAATACTTGAAAAAAATCCTACTGTTTTCCATAAGCATTAAAAATTGTCATGGTGGTTGTATGGTTTTATATATGATTTTCTGTAAGACATTAATTTATAGGGTTTTTTGGTTTATTCAATTTCTTTTAAGGGGTAAAATGAACTGCTGAACTTCTGGCTAGAGCAGTACAATGTCCCATCCAGAACTAGGGTTGAATTTTATGCACTGGTTATATTTTTGAAGCATCTCTGGGTAAGGTCTAAGCACATTTTGCACCCTAATCTACTATTTACCCAGTTACAGTCTTGTCTGTATGCTCTAACACCTTCTACCTTGGCTGACCTTCCTCTTGCGAATGCCCTGGGTACACAAAAGTTGTCACATATTAAACTCAACCTCCCTGGTGAGACTATATGAAGCTTCTCTCCTCCTTCATCCCCTCCCCAAAAAAGACTTGGAAGAAGAGCAGATACAAATGTTACTGTAGTGACTGTTTAAAACCAAGTCTCTGGCCATGGTAGTAGATCAAGTAATTTAAATCATGCAAAAAATATAAAAGTTTATGTCCCAAAAGACTCCAGCAGCTAAGAAGGTATGATGACAGCTATTGCAGTACCAATTACACTTGGCTGACACAGACTCTTGCAATCCTGAATACACCATAACCCAGTTTTGATGGGTGACAAGAAGAACACGTACTAAGAATACTCTCTTTGGTATCTGTGTTGGAAGACTGGAATTCTGAATTCTTGGGGTTTTTTTTTCCAGTTAAAGAAAATGCAGTTCTTTGCCTTGCAGATGTGTGCTGCATGGTAGAGGAAAATATAGAAAAAGTTACTGTTTCCACTCTTGATTTTTTTTTTTAGATTTTATTTTTCCCCAAGAAAGGGTTGTAAAACCATATTGGGGAAAAGTTACAGCCCTAAAAGCCTGAATGTTGTTACAGTAAAATTATTACTTACTGAATACTAAAAAACATGATTCGAGTGGAAGGGGAAAGAGAGATTTGCTTTAAAAATACGTAATTCTGTTTCATAAACCGTAGTTACATTGAATTTATCCTTTTTCTTTGAACACACAGGAAATCTGCATGGTCCCAATTTCAGAACTGTAATTTCAGGTTTAAAACTGAATTTTCAATGTGTATGCCAAAGTCCTCTATAGATGTTGAAGGAAGACACTAAGCACTGTTTTTTATTTCCTGCAGCATAGAAAGCTGTCATCATAGCTTTTCCATAGCATTTCCATATCACTACTCTGTCTCCCATGTTACCTCTTCCTAATGTACTGATATCATATTAATTTGTACTCTATTTTTATAACTTCAATCAGTTTTTCATGGTACCTATATTTACATACAAACACTATTTTTTTTTTCATTTCCTCATAAGATATCCTACTTTTAAAGGGGTTTTTTTTTGTCAGATTTTATTTACTCGTCTGCATTTTTCTGAAACTTGTACCTTTTTCTTGCAGTTTGATTTCTTCTCTTACCTTAGTTTCTTCCTTACCATTCCTCTTTTCCCTCTAGCAAGCTTTTTTCTGCTAATCATGTCCTCATGAACCTCTTTGCTATCTGAAGTGTGCTCATTATTTTTCTTATACTCTTCTTGCATTTGTCTCTGTCCTTCTAAATTCCTAGTTAGAGGAAAGTATGGTGAGGATATTTCAATATGGACAACTTTGTTATTAAAACAAAAAAAGGAAGCAAGGAAGGCTTTTTTTTCTATATGGAAAATTTACAAATCCTGTCTTGCAAAATTTACCATATGGCAAAAGGAGCTTCCTTTGAACAATGAAAAATAAGTGGTACTTCAAATAAAGTTGAAATAAAGTCCAGATTTTCATTTTTCAGGTAATACATATGAACATTTTTTTTGTTGTTGTTGTTCTCTGTTGGACATGTAATATAGCCAAAACTTACAGATTTACCATCAATTGTATTTGTCACATTTATATTATATAATAATTACAATAAATATACTGTGTTAAAATATAATGTACTAATTTTAATACATAAAATGTACCCTGGAAGCAGTAGTGTTAGGTTATCACACGCTAATAATTGAATTTCTTAAAACTCTGTTTAAGAGGATATAAGTATTATTTTATAATTTTGTACTAATATATTTTGTACTAATAAGGTAGTGTTCATTATGACCCATGGCAATGAATTCACCATTCTCTTTAATACATAAACACCAAGCAGAACAGAGGTCAATAGAAAGGTAAGAATTAGCGTAAAATAAAGGAAGTATGGTACTCAGGTAAAGAATTCATTTTCATATTTAACTGTTCATTGCACCTCTTGCAATGTGCCTTTAGTATCTATGAATTGCTATTTCAAAACTGCTTAAAATTTTCCCTTTATCAACTGTGATTTCTAACAATATGTATTTTCCACTGGCAAATGTGAAAAAAGCTGAGATTTACATTTTTAACAAGGTCATCTTTTTGAAGTTTCCTTTATGTTCTGACTCCCTCTACAGAGAATTTAAGAAAAAAATTCAAATTTGATCCATGAAGGTTCTTCTGTGTTCACATGCATTGATGTGACTGAGTGTTACAGTCCTATATTCTCATCTACAATCCTCTTAAGGAGTTGCAACCAAGTATCCCTGGTGCAAATCTTGTCATGTGCAGAGAAAAGCTCAATCCTGTGACCCGGACTGAAAGGCTTCTTCATCTAGGCCCAGCCCAATAGTCTGACAGGATCACTGGGGTAGACTTTGGGCTTTGCATGGTGCTACAAGACACAGGCAAACTTGTCTGTGGAAATGGAAATCTAGAACAAAATGCCAGCTTCAGAATAATACGTGCATGAGGACAATAAGGAAAGAGGATCCCAAAGAGGATCCCCCAAAATATCACAGGAACCAGAAGAACTGGCCAGTGGATACATGAACCACAAACTGTATTTCAAGGTAAGTGTGACATGGAGAGGGAAGGCAGTGGTAGGGGGAAGTTCCTTTCTTTCATGGAAGACGTTTAATGATTTAGACAATAATCATTACAAAATACATCCTGAATGTAGCAGAAGACTTAGATTAAAATTATGTTGGTAACAGGATTGTTTGAGTTCAAGCTCTGGAAAAAGGCAATTATCTCTGCTTCTACAAGTTATGTTCAAAGAAAAAAAAATATAAATTGATCCAAGGTATTTGCAAATTTCAATTAGGAGACTCAAGCTTCATTGGCTTCTCTATTTGAATCTCTGCAATATCTATCATCAGAATAATTTTCCATTTGAGTTACAAGATAAACACCTTGTTAGTTTTTAGTATTACTGGCTATTGCCTGCTATAAAACACAGCTTGGCTGAGTACTATTTAAAAAAATGTCAGTCTCCTATGTCAAATATTGACTAATTTGTTGGAAAATTTCTTCAAAGTGATGTTTTTGTTATGACTGAAATTTATGAACAAGATACTTCGAAATATCAGATGAAGAAAAAAGGCTTTAGCACAGCACTGCTTTAAAATTTTCTTAATTACCTGTATCACAAATCTAGACTACCTCTATTAAAAGAGTCCACAAATACTCTTATAGCTTCAGCATAGTTTTTTATACCAATTTCACAGTGACATGTCTGTGTAATTTGAAATTTCCTTTGAAGTGATGCACCAATGGACACAAATTGCTAATTACGCAGTTTGAGAAACAACAATGGTATTCAGCATTTCTTTAAAAGTGCTGACATGTTACTTTCCGCAATGTCAAGAGATAATTCTGCCGATCAGCATAAACTATTGCTAAGTCTCTGAAATTTGGTTTTGCATAAACTTTCTGTGGAGTAAGCTCCAGTGATCTGTGCAAAGATTTCTCATTAGCAAAGAAAAACTAGAAACTGACCAAATGTTTTGCTTTTTGTTGATTTTTTTTGACAGATTCACATAAGATAATTTAGTATTTATTCACTGGAAATCGATTCCTCCTTGTTTTTATTGTCTAGACTTTCACTGCTGTCTTCTACTACTATTCCTCCTAGAAGCGGACATAGACTGATCAAGAGGGCAGGTGGGTTTTATGTTGTGTGCTATTTGTGGTGCTGAGGTTTTTGGGATATGGCTGTGGCTAACACAACAGAAAAAGTAGAGAAGTTCTCTTTATTCCACTAGCAGTTGCCCCTAGCTTCTATATATAATGAAGTGACCAAGACAGACACACAAACAGAGAGAGTGAAACAAGTTTGAGTGAATTAACCACTGAGTTAACCTAGAAAAATAATGTTGACTGTCCTGGTGACTCCGCATCTCCTCTTGGTGTAGTGGAATAAAAGAAGAATGGGAACACCATATGACAAAAAGTATGGAATAAAAGGGCACTAACCTGAGCACACTGGGTGGGCAATGGCATGTCACAGCAGCTTAGGATTCTACTAAGCAGAAAAGCAAGGCCACGTAGGGTTGAATTTAAGACTGCGTGCAAACACTAGGATGACATTTCTGTATTCATGTGACTGGCTTTTTTTTTAACAAAAAGCAGTTTATGATTATTCCGTCACATATTCTCATCTATATCATCTTATCTATGACACAATAGTCATACATCTGCCAGCTATTTCTGGCAAATTAGTCTTCCACAGGAAATTGTATTGATTTTTTGGATTCTACTAAGTGATTCTAAAAAAATTGCAGATGTTCTAAAAAGGACTGTTCAAGACATCCAGAATGAGAGGAAAAAACAAAAAAACAATAAAACTTCCCTAACCAACAAAAAAAA
Organism: Chlamydotis macqueenii; assembly: GCF_036417535.1. NCBI lineage: Eukaryota > Metazoa > Chordata > Aves > Otidiformes > Otididae > Chlamydotis > Chlamydotis macqueenii. The sequence goes on from NC_141556.1 coordinate 139,866,705, forward strand.
AAGCTAACCTCCCCTCCCTCAGCAAATACTAAAATCAGTAATATGACAGTTCACAAAATCAAAATGTTCAAAAGTCGCCATTGAACTGTGGGAAAATTAATCTTGTACTGTAGATTGTAGATTGAAAACTGTGCATTTTTAAGAAAGACCACGTTGGAAGTGAAGGAAAAAATCTGTAACTCCTCTGAGAACCAGGGATTTTTATTAACATTTACCAATATTAAGTAAATTTCAAGGGTTGTTAATATGTTTTGGGTCAGTTGTGAACTATATTGGGAAATCAGATTTTACATTTGAACTACCCTGCATTTTCTGTCTTGATTTTACTCATGGAAATGTCTTGTAACTATAAAAGTTATATTGATCTTTACATCACTGTACATCTTGTGTTTTTTATTATGAAGTTAACTTTAATTGTGGATTTTATGCTTTCAGGTTGAAAGCCCAATCAGAATTAAAATGTTATTGGATTGAATATAGAACAGGATTAAATGCAGCTGTTCTGCTTGAATGCTTTTTAAACAGAAATTTATGTATCTAAATAACATCAGGTCTTCTGCAATTAGGTTGACTAGTTCAATGGTCAGAAAGACTCTCAGACGTTTGGAGAGACAGGCAACTAATTTCGGGTAAATTTATCATATTAAATGATTTAATATTTTTATGTAGGTTTTATTTAAATAACATAATCTTATTCCTCAGAAGGAAGCCATATTAATGGGTGAAGCACTGTTATTAAGTTTTATTACAAAATGTTGGTACATGCCATTGATGTCACATATATATTCAATGTCTATTACTAACCCTTTAAGTGTTTAAAAAAAAAAAAAAAAGAAAAAAAAAAAGATTTGTCTTACAGTTTTAAGCCCAACACACAGAGCAGTAATTCAGAGCTTCAGAGACCCACAGTAAAGTGACTTATTCATTTGTGAAATTTGGAAACTTCTGACTTGGCACAACTCTGATGGCTTGTCAGCTGCAGCTTTTTTTTTGTCTGAATCAGAATGGCAGCCACAGCTACAAACAGGCAATACTTAAACAAGGACGCACTCACACATAATGAAGTTTTTGCTTAGCTTTTTTTCATGTTTACTTGTTATATAGGCCAATATTAACATGCTGAAAGATGTGATTACCTGATTTGACTTCGAGAGATAAAATGAATCTGTACATAAAGTCAAGGTTTATACCTAGGGCAGTGGAAGTTCTCTAAGTTCTAAGAATGTACAGTTAGAAGGAATTCAATACAACATATGCCTTTATTCCTTAATGTCTTCAGAGAATACATATCAGACACGTCCTTATTTTCTTAAGACTAAAACCTCTGAGTTTTGTAAAACAGTTTGTATGGAAAGCAACTACTCCAGCCTGTGGGGAATGTAAGTTGTTCAAAGGTTGAAATGTGTCAATACAGTTCTGTCTGTGAATGAAATCAATGTCTATCTTTTTCTTTCTTTTAGATTGCTTTAGCAAGGTGTTGATTAAACTATGATGAGGACTGCTGTAGCAATTAACACTAAATGAGATTTGTTAATTGGCTTCTTTTAAAGCAAACTAGGGTTTTTCTTCTGCTGCCCTCTGTGCTCCTTGTGAATCGATATATGGAGAAAGGATAGTGAAAATTGACTGTTGAAGGAGTGACACTTCAAAATTCACTCTAATTACTACAACTATAACTGACGTTAGAACTTAAATAAGTGGAAGTGAAAAGGTGTTATAAGTGGTATCTAAGTCAACGACTAGCTAAAATGTCATTTGTGTAATATGTTCATTTGTTTATTATTTAGATTTATAAAATTGGCATATGGCTTAATGAAAAAGGAAAAAACAAAACAAAAGCCCAAGCAAACAAAACAAAATCCCCCCAAACAACAACAATAAAACACCAACCCAAGAACATAGTCAAATGATACATTGTCTCCCCAGAAGACAAATGTGGAATGCACTTCATGCAGAAAGGCAGATTATTTTTGTGTTTGTGTTTGATATTTCAACAGCATGCTGAAAATTAGAGAATTGCACAAACTGCAGGAGAGAAAGAAAAATCAGATTTTTTCAAAAATTGGTAGAAAAATAACCCACTTTCACATAGAGGAAGTAAGGAAAATCTATTCTTAGAATGCGTTATCTGCAGAACTGCTGGTACCCTGTCTTACAAAGAATTTGTTAAAATTTGTATAAAGTTCTCCTACAAATGAGGAAGAAAGATACCCTGAAAACTATATCTGATGTACACAGTGAGGGGAAAAAAAAAAATCCCTAGGGACTTGGTGCATCACTAGGAACTTTATATTTTAAACTCCTTTAAATACATCTAAGAATTTTTAAGACAAAATCTCTCATGAAGGTGTTATCATCTCAGATAATAAAACATACGTTTTTAAAATAAGGGATTTAATACCCTAGAATGGTCTGAAGCATTGTGTAGAGGCCAATTTGGAGTCTTGAATTTGACTGCAACACTGGGAAATAACTTTAGATCCAATAAAACTCCTACAGTAGTAAACTGTAGAACCTAATTATGATAATCCAAATCTACATGAGACACAAAGTAGCTGAAAGAAATCTGAATATTCAACTGCTATTACAGGAAAACAGTAGTTTAGGTTCAGAGGTTTGGATATTTCAGAAGTTTGGATATTTCAACTTTAATTATATTTAATTCCAGTGGTACTACAAGAAATGTCCTTTAGGACACTTTTTATGTCTGAAGGATGGCACAAGAAATTCTATGGATCTCAAGATTCAGTGTTCTTACATAAAATGTCTAATTCTTTTCTTAAAACCAGGCAATCTAATAATAATATAGAGAGGTAGAAATTATAACACATGTAAGCTTTGAAAGATGTCTAGTATTAGTACTGTATTTATTAGTATGCTCCACTTATTAAATAAAATTGATTTTTTTTTTTCCTTACAGCTCTCATGTAGGAAAGGAGCCTCCACAATTTCTTTTCTCATTTCTTTCAGAGTCTATGTATGTAATGAGCTTTATTTTTTTTTTTTTGTTTCTTATAAACTCAAAATCAGTGCAGTAACAGATGTACAAGCATATTAAGGAGAATTCCATTATTTCACAATCTTTGTATCTTACATGAACTTGCTTCATATTTTTTGCAGTCTTCATCTTTTACCTTAATCACTGTGCTGCTTTTGACATTCGCATCCTGTGATCTGTGCATGTTTTTCTCCATCTATGCACACAATCCTATGCTTTCAGGTAACTCAGTGAAAAAAAGATCTGGGTACAGTTTTTAAGGAGGATTCAGAAGAAATTCAAAAGTTTGTAAAAGCATATGTTGCTGTGTGGATAAAGAGAGACCTGGGAGGGCGGGAACTAGTTCCTGCCCACACAATGCAACACAGAAGGTGTGGAAAGCCTTTCTGAGCACCTAGGGTGGAGGTAGTCAGTATCTGAGGGATGCCTGCACTGCCCATTCAATTAGGTGGCAGTGGGAGTGGAGGCTGTGTCTTGTATCAGCACGGGTGAGTGCTCTTGTCTTTTCTCAGGTAACTTGCTCTCCGGTTGACAGGCCCCGACACCAACACTTCAAACATGGTCCTCACCAGGAAATGGGCTTCCCAAGCGAAGCCTGTGGCAACCCAGACAGAGGGTCTGCTCCATAATGTGGCAGTTCAGGTTTCTGGCTGCCAGGAGTGCCTCAGACTGCTGCTGCCAGGGGAGGATGGGAAGGATGTGACTTGCGTGCGGTGTGAGCAGCTAGACGAGCTGCTCAGCCTTGTGGTGAAGCTTAGGGAGGAGGTAGATAGACTGCGGACCACCAGAGAATGCGAGCGGGAGATTGACTGGTGGAGTGACTCTCTGCGAGAAAGGCGCAGAGATTGCACTTCCCAGACTGAGGGAGTATTGGGAGTAATGGCCCCTCTCTCTCACCATAGTCAAGCAGGGAGAGACAGCTCGAGAGGAGAGGAGGAATGGCAGCAGGTCTCAGTCCGGCGTCGCAGGCAACCCCCATCCCAACCTACCTCGGTTCCCCTGGTCCCTCTCTGTAACAGGTATGAAGCCCTGAAACCAGAGGGAGAGGTGAGTGATGATGACATGGGAGCGCTGCCTCCAAGCTTGCCCAAGGTGAGGCGGACGGCTCCACGTTTGAAGACTGCCTCCTCCAAGAAAGAAAGGAGGGTGACAGTTGTGGGCGACTCTCTTCTGAGAGGAACAGAGGGTCCAATATGTCGGCCTGACCCTACCCATAGGGAGGTGTGCTGCCTTCCTGCGGCCCGGGTCAGGGATATTTCTAGAAAACTCCCCAGCCTTATCCGCCCCTCTGATTATTACCCTTTATTGATAGTTCAGGCTGGCAGCGATGGGATTGCTGATAGAAGCCTGAGGATTATAAAACATGATTTTAGGAGGCTGGTGAAGTTAGTTGATGGAGCGGGCATACAAATAGTGTTTGCCAGTACTCCTCTGGTGGCAGGGACAAACACTGAGATAAGCAGAAAAAGCCATTTTATAAATGCATGGCTGAGAGGCTGGTGCAAACGCAAAAATTTTGGATTCTTTGATCACGGGGCGGTCTACTCGGCACCTGGCCTGAGGTCGGCTGATGGGAATTGCCTGTCTCCAAAAGGGAAATGGATACTTGCCCAGGAGCTGGCGGGACTTATAGAGAGAGCTTTAAACTAGATAGGAAGGGGGAAGGGGATAAAGCCAGGCCTGCTAGAGATCGGCCTGGGGAAGAGGTATTGGGATTAGGAGAGAGGCGAGGGGCTCAGCTGAGGTGCGTCTACACTAATGCATGCAGCATGGGGAACAAGCAAGAAGAGTTGGAAGCCATAGTGCAGCAGGCAAACTATGACCTAGTTGCCATAACAGAAACGTGGTGGGATTGCTCCCATGACTGGAGTGCTGCAATGGATGGCTACAAACTCTTCAGGAGGGACAGGCAAGGAAGGAGGGGTGGTGGTGTGGCTCTCTACGTTAGGGAATCCTTTTCTGCTACTGAGATTGTGACTGGGGATGATAACATTGAATCCCTATGGGTAAAGATCAGAGGAAGGGCTGACAAGGCAGACATCCTGGTGGGCGTCTGTTATAGACCGCCAAACCAGGATGAAGAGACAGATGAGGTATTCTACAAGCAGCTGGCACGAGCTGCACGGTCGTCAGCCCTTGTCCTCATGGGGGACTTCAACTTCCCTGACATATGCTGGGAGTACAGCACAGCACAGAAGAAGCAGTCTAGGAGGTTTTTGGAGTGCATAGAGGATGCCTTCCTAATGCAGTTGGTCAGAGAGCCCATGAGAGGAACTGCCCCGCTAGACCTGCTGTTCGCAAACAGGGAAGGTCTGGTGGGAGATGTGGAGGCTGGGGGCTGCCTTGGACAGAGTGACCATGATAAATTTCTCAATTCATGGTGGAGCTTGGAGGGGGAATAGTAAAACTGCTACCTTGGACTTCCGGAGGGCGGACTTTGAATTGTTCAAGAGACTAGTAGGGGGAGTCCCCTGGCATTCAGTCTTAGCGAACAAAGGGGTCCAAGAGAGCTGGTTGCTCTTCAAGAAGGGAGTCTTAAGGGCGCAGGAGCAGGCGGTCCCCCTGAGCCGCAAAATGAGCCGGCGGGGAAGAAGACCGACGTGGATGAATAGGGAGCTATTCTTGAGGCTCCGGGAGAAAAAGAGAATCTACCGCCTGTGGAAGGAGGGACGGGCAACTGAGAATGAATACAAGGAAGTCGTTAGGATGTGTAGAGGTGAAATCAGAAAGGCAAAAGCCCAGCTTGAATTTAACCTGGCCACTGGGGTGAAAAGGAATAAGAAACTCTTTTATAAATACATTAACAGTAAGAGGAGGACAAAGGAGAATATCCACTCTTTGCTGGATGAGGCTGGGAATGTGACCACTGAGGATAAGGAAAAGGCGGAGGTTCTGAATGCCTTCTTTACATCTGTCTTTAAAGGTCAGACCAGTTATCCTCAGGGTACTCCTCTCTCTGACCTGGTAGTCTCGGCTGGGGAGCACGCTAACCCCCCTGTGATTCTGGAAGAAACGGTCAGAGACTTACTACTCCAACTGGACTGCCACAAGTCCATGGGGCCGGATGAGATCCACCCAAGAGTGCTGAGGGAACTGGCGGAGGTGATAGCCGAGCCGCTTTCCATCATCTATCAGCGCTCCTTGTTGACTGGTGAGGTCCCGGAAGACTGGAGGATTGCCAACGTGACTCCCATTTACAAGAAAGGTTGTAAGGAGGATCCGGGGAACTACAGGCCTGTTAGCCTGACCTCGGTTACAGGGAAGGTTATGGAACAGATAGTCTTGAGGGAGATCATGCGGCATGTGCGGGATGGCCGGGGGATCAGGCCTAGCCAGCATGGGTTCATGAAGGGCAGGTCCTGTTTGACCAACCTGATCTCCTTTTATGATCAAGTGACCCATCTGCTGGATGAGGGAAAGGCTGTTGATGTGGTCTACCTAGACTTCAGCAAAGCCTTTGACACTGTCTCCCACGGTATTCTCCTGCAGAAGCCGGCAGCCCATGGCTTGGATGGGTACACTCTTGGCTGGGTAAGGAGCTGGCTGGAGGGCCGGGCTCAGAGAGTGGTGGTGAATGGAGTTAAATCCAGCTGGCTACCGGTCACAAGTGGTGTTCCCCAGGGGTCGGTGCTGGGGCCTGTCCTCTTCAATATCTTTATTGATGATCTGGATGAGGGCATTGAGTGCACCCTCAGTAAGTTCGCAGATGACACCAAATTGGCTGGGAGTGTGGATCTGCCTGGGGATAGCGAGGCCCTACAGAGGGATCTGGACAGGCTGGAGAGCTGGGCTGAAGCCAATGGGATGAGGTTCAACAAGACCAAATGCCGAGTCCTGCACTTCAGCCACAACAACCCCAGGCAGCGCTATAGGCTTGGGGCGGAGTGGCTGGAGGACTGTGTGGAGGAAACGGACCTGGGGGTACTGATTGATGCTCAGCTGAGCATGAGCCGACAGTGTGCCTGGGTGGCCAAGAAGGCCAACGGCATCCTGGCTTGCATCAAAAACAGTGTTACTAGCAGGAACAGGGAGGTAATTGTCCCCCTGTACTCGGCATTGGTGAGGCTGCACCTCGAGTACTGTGTTCAGTTTTGGGCCCCTCACTGCAAGAAAGACATTGAGGCCCTGGAACGCGTTCAGAGGAGGGCTACAAAGCAGGTGAGGGGTCTGGAGCACAGGCCTTATGAGGAGCGGCTGAGGGAGCTGGGATTGTTCAGTCTGGAGAAGAGGAGGCTCAGGGGAGACCTTATAGCTCTCTATAACTTCCTGAAGGGAGGTTGTAGTGAGCTAGGGGTCGGCCTTTTCTCTCGTGTAGACAGTGATAGAACTAGAGGCAATGGTTTCAAGCTGCGCCAGGGGAGATTCAGGCTGGACATTAGGAAATATTACTTCTCGGAAAGGGTAGTCAGGCACTGGAATGCACTGCCCAGGGAGGTGGTGGAGTCACTGACCATGGGGGTGTTCAAGAAACGTTTGGATGTTGTGTTGAGGGATATGATTTAGCTGAGAAGTATTGGTGATAGTTGGACTGGATGATCTTTTAGGTCTTTTCCAATCTTGATAATAATTCTGTAATTCTGTGAATTCTGGGGCTGACAATACCATTACCAGAGATAAATAAGTAAAATTACAGGAGAGTGATATAGCAGTGTTTTTACATAAGAATCTGGAGACCAAGATTAAGATTTCTACATTGAGTTGTGTAAAATCATAACATGTAGTCACCATCCTTCTGGACGCACAACCTTAATGTGTAGGATTCAAAAATTATAGGCATTTCTATCGTTCAATTAATCATTAAAGGCTTTAGTTTATCTTAATAAGAGAAAACCTCTCTAACTATAAAGCAAATGTAAAGTGATCCTTTAAGATACGGAAAAAAAAAACCAGTTGGTGAGATCTCCTCTAAATATATTTGGAGGAATATATTACCACTAATATGGGAAAATAGGACTATGAAGTATAGAAAACTTGATCAGTGTTTATTTTTACTAAAGGAAGCAATAAAAAAGAAAGGGATCACAACCAGTCTTTCCAACAAAAATTATTATTAATTATTATTAAATAGTATGAAGTTGTTTAAAAACAGACATTTGAAAAAATAATAAATTGTAATCTACCGTAGATTGAAACTAGGTTCTCTCTTAAAGAGACATAATTGAAATAATGAAGATGGTGTTAGCACATATTGGTACATGTTCCTGATTTCCTTGTTTTCAAGACTTATATGAAAGCAAAAAAGGTCATAATTATTACTTCTATGTTTGATATGCCTTATTACAAACCTAAAAATAACTTAAAAAGAAAATCCAATAAAAATATACAAATGACTACATAAAACAGAAAAAGTAGTTCCTGTTTTTGCAGAACTGTGTCCAACTGTTTTCTGAAAAAGAAGTCAACTGTAATTTCACAGCTAAAGAATAGGGTCAAAAACTGTTAAGATATGAAAGAAAGATATTCTGTAAGTTAAGCATTCCACAATTCAATAATTTAAAACATATACTAAAGTTCAACAAAAGAGTAGCTTGTTATGAAATGAGGTAACTTTGAGTATGTTTCCCTATTCTAGAGATGGTTAAGGGAACTGACTTTTGAAAATTGTTTTTCAGATTGAATAATTTTTTTTTTTAATTGATTTTCAGATAGAATGAAAATAAGCAAACAAATGGGAAAGATTTCTCACCTTAACAGTGATTTTGAGAATTGTGGTGTAGGTCAATTCAAATCTTGCAGGTAACATTGTTTTACAGTTTCCTATGAAAAAAAGAGTGTCATATGAGCCTCCAAGTTTTGCCCTGGCCAGAAGAACCACCTATTCCCTGGGCATGACAGCCTTGCCACTGCCTTCCCTCTCCAGCTCAGAGAGTGTGGTCCAGGCCCAGAAACCAGAAATTGCTCTTCTACTCTACCTTGAAGGATGTGATATGTTGATATGGCCTGAGGATGAGAAGAGAAATACTGTTTTAATGATCTGTGCACTTCTTCAATTTAATTTTTCTCTGATTCTGGGGAGAATTGTTATTATCAGGAGACTACCAAGTTAGTTCAGGTAAGACAGTTTCCTATTTCTACACTATTATTCCTAGGAATAAAGGTAAAGATGGGATAGAGGACTGAGAAGACAACTCCATCCTAGTGGCTGGAACAGTGATCTAAAAGTTATGACAAGTATTGATAATGGTTTCATCTTTCAGGACTTTTGTATGCTTAATGTAACAGCTGTATATTTCAACATGCAGTGCAGTTACTGATAACATGCAGGAGGCGGTGAGGAAGCTGTGTAGCATCAAGGAGGCTGAGAAGGAGATAGATACTTGGTTCCAAGCATAGTCTGCACCAGAACCACAGCCCCCAGCCAAAAAGCCAAAAACTCCCCCACGAACACACACAGAAGGGAAGGGGGCCAAAGAAGCTGAGCAATGGAAGCTTGCAAAGGCAAGGGCCACCAGGAGGAAGAGATTTTCCCCAAAACCTAAGCTGCCCTTGCAGAACCACTTTGCCACTCTGCAGGCTGAAGAGAAAAGGCCCAGAATATCAGGAGAGATGCTGGAGTTGAGCAAGACAGCCTGACCTGCTTGTATAACGACCAGTGCAACCAAGAAAAGGCAACAGGTGATAGTAATGAGTGACTCTCTTCTGAGAGGTATGGAGGCATTCATTTGCCTACCTGATGCACTCTCTAGAGAGGTGTGCTACTTACCGGGGGCTCATGTCAGAGATGTTACCAAGAGTCTACCAAATCTCATACAGCCCATGGACTATTACCCACTGTTGGTGTTTCACATGGGCACTAGTGACACAGCCAGCAGCACCCTGTCACGTTCCGATTTCGGATGAGAGGAAGGCCCCCTTGTGTTCTAGCCAACCTCAGACAAGTCTGGGAGGCTAGGGGTGGCTGGATCGACCTCTCACACACCAGAGCGTGGTTTTGTTCGTATTCTCGAGAACACAATTAAGACTGAAAATGGAGTCAAGTGCCAAGTAACTTTATTAACCCGACAAGAAGTTTGTAAATGGAAGAGAAAGGAGAGAAAGGAAGGAAAGAGGGAAAAGAGTTTCGGTTGTAATAGCTACCACCACGGAGCTGCGGCATCCCAACAGTTCAGTTCGCTCAATGGGGGAACGATCTGTCCGGTGTTGGTCGTCTCTATGTCGGTTCCGTGGATGTGTATTCCGGCGAATGTGTATTCCGTTGAATGAATGAAGTGAAGTGAAGTGTAGAAGTCTAGAATAAGTCTCGAAGTAGTGTCTTCTGTTGAAAAATGTTCCCTTTTTTATGTTGGTTGTTTTCACTGTATTTCTAGAGCTGGTTTTCCTAGCCGCACCCCTCACCTGATGGTGATATGCATGCCCATTACCGGGTGATCCATTACTGGGCGATATGCATGCCCATTACCAGGTGATATGTATCTCTGGGCGCATGCCAGGGGGTAGGGCTAGATTTCTCTGAACCAGCTCTGCATTCAGGTTTGCAAGACAACAGGAGTTGCCTTGCAAGATAACGGGAAGCCATTGCTTGGGTGGTGGTTTGCTGTTTCAACAATGTTGAGACAAATTTTTGACACAGTCTTTTACACACCCTGAGGAATATCAAGAAGGATTGCAGAGCCCTGGGAGCAATGGTTAAGGACTCTGGGTTGCAGGTAGTCTTTCATCTATCCTCCAGGTCAAAGGGAAGGGACCTGAAAGGGCCAATCGGATCCGGAAAATCAACAAATGGCTATAGGAATGGTGCCACAGACAGGGATTCAGCTACTTAGCCATGGGACTCAGTTTGAGAAACCTCATCTACTGAGAGCTGATGGCGTCCACCTGACAGAGAAGGGGAAGACCATCTTCAGCCGTAGGCTTGCCAGACTGGTAAAGAGGGCTTTAAACTAATGTTGCCTGGCAAGGGGAAGAACAATGCATGTCACCATTGTCAGTATGGTGCCAACAAGTGCCCAGAACCTGGGGAAGGATCGCAGGTAAGTAGAAGAGCACCTAAAGCGTAGCTCAAAGGAATTCCAGCCACTCCAGCCAGCAAGTCATCTACATTGGGGGCCCAGCTTAAGTGCCTCTATGCAAATGCATGTAGCGTGGGGAACAAACAGGAAGAGTTAGGCATGTGTGCGCACATGAAGGGCTACAACCTTGTTGGCATCATGGAGATGTTGTGGGATGGCTTCTATGACTGAGGAGTAGGAATGGGAGGATATAGGCTCTTTAAGAAGGACAGGCTGGTGAAACGAGGAGGGGGCGTCGCCCTTTATATCAATCACCAGCTGGAGTGCATGGAGCTCTGCCTGGGATTGGATGAGGAACTGACAGAGTTTTGGGTCAGGGTTAAAGGGAGGGCAAGGACAGATGACATTACAGTACAAGCCTGTTACAGGCTACCCAGTCAGGAGGACTGAGCAGACAAGGTTCACTATAGGCAGGTAGGAGCAGCCTCATGGTCACAAGCCCTGGTCCTTGTGGGGGACTTCAACCACCCTGACATCTTCCAACAGGAAGGACAGTACAGCAGGGCACAAGCAATCCAGGAGGCTCCTGGAATGCGTGGGTGATAACTTCCTCCTGCAAGTGATAGAGGAGTCAATGAGGAGAGGTGCTATGCTGGACCTTGTTCTCACCAACACGGAGGAATGATGGGGAATGTGGAACTTAAGGGCAACCTTGGCTGCAGTGACCATAAGATGGTAGAGTTCAAGATCCTTAGGGTGGTGAGGAGGGTGCACGGCAAGCTCTCTACCATGGAATTTAGGAAAGCAGACTTTGGCCTCTTTGGGGATCTGCTAGGTAAAGTGCCATGGGATAAAGTCCCATGGAGGGAAGAGGAGCCTGGGAAAGCTGGTTGATATTCAAGGATCACCTCCTCCAAGCTCAGGGGTCAGGCATCCCAACAAAGATGCCAGAAGGCCTGCATGGATGAGCAAGGAGCTCCTGGACCAACTGAAAAACAAAAAAAGGAAGCCTACAGAGGGTGAAAACAAGAAGAGGTATCCTTGGAAGATTACAGAGAGATTGTCGGAACAGCCAGGGACCAGGTTCAGAAGGCTAAAGCCCTGACAAAATTAAATTCTGCCAGGGATATCAAGGGCAATCAAGAAAAGCTTCTATAGGTACACTGGGGATAAAAGGAAGACCAGGGAGAATGTAGGCCCTCTCCAGAAGAAAAGAGGAGACCTGGTTACCTGGGACCTGGAAAAAAATGAAGTACTTGATGAATTTTTTGCCTCAGTCTTCACCAGCAAGGGCTCTAACTGCATCACGCAAGTTGCAGAAGGCAAAGGGTGGGACTGGGAAAATGAAGAACTGCCAACTGCAGCAGAAGAGCAGGTTTGGGCCCATCTAAGGCACCTGAAGGTGTACAAGTCCATGGGACCCAATGAAATGCATCTGTGTGTCCTGAGGGAACTGGCGGGTGAAGTTGCCAATATACTGTCCGTCATTTGAGGAGTCGTAGCAGTCTGGTGAGGTTCCCGGCAACTGGAAAAGGGGAAATATAACCCCCATTTTTAAAATAGGAAACAAGGAAGATCCAGGGAACTACAGACAGCTCAGTCTCACCTCTGTGCCTGCAAGGTCATGGAGCAGATCCTCCTGGAAACCATGCTAAGGCCCATGGAAAATAAGAAGATGACTGATGACAGCCAACATGGCTTCAGTAAGGGCAAATAATGCCTAACCAATTTGGTGGCCTTCTATGATGGGGTTACAGCATTGGTGGACAAGGGATGACCAAGTGACATCATCTACCTGGACTTGTGCAAAGTAGTTGACACTGTCCCACATGACATCCTTGTCTCTAAACTAGAAAGAGATGGATTTGGTGGACAGACCACTTGGTGGATAAGGAATTGGCTATATGGCCACACTCAGAGAGTTGTGGTCAAGAGCTTGATATCCAAGTGGAGACCAGTGATGAGTAGCATTCCTCAGGGGTCTTGGTGGATAAGAAGTTAAACATGAGATGGCAATGTACACTTGCATTCCAGAAAACCAGCTACATCCCGGGCTGCATAAAAAAAAACCATGGCCAGCAGATTGAGGGAGGTGATTCTGCCCCTCTGTTTGGCTCTCATGAGACCTCACCTGGACTACTATGTCCAGGTCTGAAGGCCCCAATGTAAGAAGGATGTGGATCTGTTGGAGCAAGTCCAGAGGAGGGCCACAAACATGATCAGAGGGCTGGAGCATCTCTCCTATGAGGACAGACTGAGAGATTTGGGGCTGTTCAGCCTGGAGAAGAGAAGGCTCTGGAGAGACCTTATAGCAGCCTCCTAGTACATAAAGGGGGCCTACAGAAAAGACAGGGAGAAACTCTTTAGCAGGCCCTCTTGTGACAGGACGAGGTGTAGTGGTTTTAAAACAGAGGGAGGTAGATTCAGACTGGACATAAGGAAGAAATTTTTTGTGATGAGGATGATGGAACACTGCAACAGGTTGCCCAGAGAGGTGGTGGATGCTCTGTCCCTGGAAACATTCAAGGCCAAGTTGGATGAGGCTCTGAGCAACCTGATCTAGTTGGAGATGTCCTGCTTCTTGCAGAGGTGTTGAACTAGATTAATTTTAAAGGTTCCTTCCAACCCTAACTATTCTATGATTCTAAGAATCGGGTTATCCTTGCTATACATTTTTTTTTTAAGACCAGTCTATTTTACCTTTGAAATAGTAAGTCAAGGACAAAAGAGGACTGTGAAACAACAGTGTATAAGGAGAAAGGACAACAATATATATATTTTTTTTCCCACAACAATGTTAATTCAGTATAAAGTAGGACAATAATGCTATTTGTATTGCAATAGCAACAACAGTAGCTGCACAGCAATAATCTCAATTTGGTGTTTAAGAATATATTTTTAACAAAAGTTGGTACAGAATGGAACAACAAAAGATTCAAAATATGGTTCTCCTGAAAAATTATTAACAGTTTCTCTAAGGTCATTACAGTTATCACATTGTGTCGCTCTTCTTCCATATCTATCTTAGTACCTTTCACAGAGTCTTCAACTTGTTTTGCCTGGTTATCAGCCAAAGTGGGGATAATTTGAATTATATGTAGGATTTTTTTATCCTTTAGCTTTCAATTTTAAAGTTAATAAAGTAAGGCTAGAGGGAAAAAAAAAGAGAAGAGAAAATAGCAATGTAGATTTATGGTACTGTGAGAAATACAGGGTAAGTGAAGAAAATTCTAGAGCTAAATTAAAAGCTGCATTTAATTTTTCTCGCATCTGATGCTGTTATTTCTTCTATACTAGAGCTGCAGAAAATGAAAATATATAACTACAAAATTAACAACTCCCCTACTCCCTAAAACCCAAATATTCTGATGGTATACATATTTATAAGGAAGGTCGACTACTTGCTACAGGTTTTTTAAAAGTAATGTTCACGAAATATAGGCAATATTGTTTCCATTTAACCTTCTTGATTCACATGTCTACAGTATTTATCTTATTCTCTGTGTTTTGTACAGAAGTGACAGCTATGTGAGCTGACTACTTATTCTAATTCAGTGAGATCAGAAGAGATTGGAGGGTGAATATTACAAGAGTAGTAGAATAAAATTTTGTTGATTCAGACAGGAAGATGGGCCTATCTGCTACATTATCAACTTTTTTTGCCTCAGTCTTCACCGACAAGAGCTCTTGTCCCACCACCCAAGCTGTAGAAGGTGCAAGCAGGGACTGCGAGGATGAAGAACCGCCCATTGTACTTGAACAGCAGATTCGGGATCATCTGAGGAACCTAAAGGTACACAAGTCCATGGGACCTGATGAGATCCATCCGCAGGTCCTGAGGGAACTGGCGGATGAAGTTGCCAAGCCACTGGCTATCGTATTTGAGAAGTCGTGGCGGTCTGGTGAGGTCCCCGATGACTGGAAGAGAGGGAACATAACCCCAGTTTTTAAAAAGGGGAATAAGGAAGACCCAGGTAACTACAGGCCGGTCAGCCTCACCTCTGTGCCTGGCAAGGTCATGGAGCAGATTCCCCTGGAAACCATGCTAAGGCCCATGGAGAGCAAGGAGGTGGT
Organism: Chlamydotis macqueenii; assembly: GCF_036417535.1. Lineage (NCBI taxonomy): Eukaryota > Metazoa > Chordata > Aves > Otidiformes > Otididae > Chlamydotis > Chlamydotis macqueenii. Next base: position 139,881,726 of record NC_141556.1, read on the forward strand.
TGGTGACAGCCAGCATGGCTTCACCAAGGGCAGATCGTGCCTGACCAATTTGGTGGCCTTCTATGACGGGGTGACAGCATCGGTGGACAAGGGACGAGCAACTGACATCATCTACCTGGACTTGTGCAAAGCTTTTGACACTGTCCCGCATTACATCCTTCTCTCTAAACTAGAGAGACATAGGTTTGATGGACAGACCATTCAGTGGATAAGGAGTTGGCTGGATGGCCGCACTCAGAGAGTGGTGGTCAACAGCTCAGTGTTGATGTGGAGACCAGTCACGAGTGGCGTCCCTCAGGGGTCCGTGCTGGGCCCGGCCCTGTTCAACATCTTTGTCGGTGACATGGACAGCGGCATAGAGTACACCCTCAGCAAGTTCGCCGATGACACCAAGTTGTGTGGTGCCGTCGACACGCTGGAAGGGAGGGATGCCATCCAGAGGGACCTTGTCAGGCTGGAGAGGTGGGCCCGTGCCAACCTCATGAAGTTCAACCAGGCCAAGTGCAAGGTCCTGCACCTGGGTCATGGCAATCCCCAGCACAACTACAGGGTGGGTGGAGAATGGATTGAGAGCAGCCCTGAGGAGAAGGTTCAGAGGAGTGCTGGTGGATGGGAAGCTTAACATGATGCGCCCTTGCGGCCCAGAAGGCCATCCGCATCCTGGGCTGCATCAAGAGGAGCGTGGCCAGCAGGTCGAGGGAGGTGATTCTCCCCCTCTACTCTGCCCTGGTGAGACCCCACCTGGAGTACTGTGTCCAGTTCTGGAGCCCCCAACACAAGAAGGAAATGGACCAGTTGGAGAAGGTCCAGAGGAGGGCCATGAAGATGATAAAAGGGCTGGAGCACCTCTCCTATGAGGACAGGCTGAGAGAGTTGGGGCTGCTCAGCCTAGAGAAGAGGAGGCTCCGGGGAGCCCTGATAGCGGTCTTCCAGTACCTCAAGGGGGCCTACAAGAAAGATGGGGAGAGGCTGTTTAGTAGGGCCTGTTGCAATAGGACGAGGGGTAATGGTTTTAAAATAGAGGGGGGTAGATTTAGATTAGAAATCAGGAAAAATTTTTTTACCATGCGAGTTATAGAACACTGGAACAGGTTGCCCAGAGAGGTGGTGGAGGCCCCATCCCTGGAAGCGTTCAAGGCCAGGCTGGATGAGGCTCTGAGCAACCTGATCTAGTTGGGGATGTCCCTGCTCCTTGCAGGGGGGTTGGACTAGATGACCTTTGAAGGTCCCTTTCAACCCTAACCATTATATGATTCTGTGATTCTAAGAGAATTGTGTGCTACATTCAGTGATTAGGAAACTAAATACTCTTCTCACTTCAGTGAAACTGCACTTTTTATTTTTATCCCTGACAAGATTTTGGGCTATTATGTTTTGGGGTATTATCCAGGGACTTTGTGTGTTAGGAATACAAAGGATCTGTAACAATTAAAAGATGAAATAGGAAGAGCAGTTCCTCAGAGCAGAACAAATCAGCAGTCATTAACTCAAACCATTTTAAATATAGATAAACAAATAATAAGGTTATTCTCTGTAATTATAAGAGAGACAGATTTATTTTCAAATTTCCATTCTAGAACAGTCCTTTGCAAGTAGGTCATATTATTAGAACAAAATGACTGAACATTGCAGTTCTATTTGAGACTGAGATTTCCATGAGTTCTGAAATACAATTATATCCTCTGTGATTAATTAAAAGAACCAATATTTCTGTTTTTTAACAAACAGATATTTTTATTATGCTAACATGAAAGACATCCTCAGCTCCTTTTTAATTAGATTAGTGACATTTCCAATTCATAGATATTAGATAATTATTTTATAAATTTTATAAATTTCAGGTTTCATCTTTCAAATGTGAGCTTCTGAAGCAAGCAACACAGCTGTTTCAGCAGGGAAGCAAATAATGTGATTATTAACACTGGTGGTAGTCACTGTTCCCTAACTCTTCTTTCTTTAAGAACATAGGACCATCTGAGTCTGATTCCTTTAGTGATCCTTCCCTATTAGTGAGTTGTACTTGATTTATGCAACACTGTAGAGTGAGAGCATGATCAAATACTCCAACTATGTATGTGTTAGAGAGGTAGCCACATTGGAGTGTATCATTAATCTACTTTGTTCAGTATTCTGTATCAGACTCATCCTTCGTTGTCGTAGTTCAGCCCCGATCGGGACCAGACTACGCAGTCTCTCTCTCGCTCCCCCCACCCTCCGAGAGAATAGGGGGAGATGATATAAGAAAAACGGCTCAAGGTTTGAGATAAGGACAGGGAGAAATCCTTAAAGTTACCGTCACGGGCAAAACAGACTCGACTTGGGGAAAACTATTCATTTATTTCTAAAATTAGCAGGAGAATGAGACAGGGAACAAGATAACCTCCCCCCACCCCTCCCTCTTCCCGGGCTTAACATTATCTCTACTACCTTCCCCTCCCGAGCGGCATGGGGGGGGAAAAGGGAATGGGGGTCGCGGTCAGTTCATCACGCGTTGTTTTACGCCGCTGTATCATCGTCGGGGGAAGAACTCCTCGCATTCCTCCTCTGCTCCAGCGTGGGGTCCCTCCCACGGGCCACAGTCCCTCGTGAAACTGCTCCGGCATGGGTCATCTCTTCCACGGGGTGCAGTCCCTCTAGAACAGCTGCCCCAGCGGGCCCTCCACGGGCCACAGCCTCCTTCAGGCCTCCACCTGCTCCAGCGTGGGGTCCTCCACGGGCTGCAGGTGGATCTCTGCCCCTCCGTGGACCTCCATGGGCTGCAGGGGGACAACCCGCTCCACCATGGTCTTCACCACGAGTTGCAGAGGAATCTTGGCCAGAAGCCGTATTACTCCTCCCCCTCCTTCTTCACTGCCCTTGGCGTCTGCAGCCGTTCCTCACAACAGGCTGGCAGACGCCTCTCAGGATCCTTTTTACATCTTATTCACTTCTCATCTCCTCTCCACTTCTTGCAGCCAGGCCGGGCCGAGTTGGGCCCAGTCGGCTGCCCGGCGGGAGGCCAGAGGGTGAGGCCTGCAAGGCCCATGAGGCTCGCGCCTCCCCCTCTCTGCCCCCCGCTCAGCTGCTTCACATCTTCTCCTCCTCTTTTTCCTGTTTTCCCCTACTTAAATACGTTATCGCAGAGGCGTTATCACGGGACATTCTGCTACCAATTGGCTCGGCCTTGGCCAGCAGCAGGTCCGCCCTAGGCCCGGCCGAGTCCACTGAACAAAGGGGAGCGACTTCTAGCAGTTTCCTACAGAAGCTACCACCTTAGGACCCCCCCTCACTAACAAAACCAGAACATTCGTGTTGTCTAGGAAGGAGAGAAATGTTTCCACTATATGAGAATTATGAGTAATCTATGCAAAAAGGGAAGCTTTTTTTTTTTTTAACCAGGATAGTAAACAGTTATCCTGAAGCACAAGAGATTCAGACCAAATCCTGTCTACAGAAGTGTAGATACCATAATTGCAAACAGTATTGTCCTATTTTCTTTACTTATTTTTAAAAATAGTTTATTTTGTTCTTGCATTCAGTGAAGTATCAAAACAAAAATTTGCACAATGCTATTTTACATTTTTAAAAGGTACTGCTGTCTTCCTATTCATATCTGTGATGCAGTAGATACGTATCTCTCTTCCTTCACATTCCCCTCTATGCAGTATTATTTTCTTCCTTTTTAATGTTCTGTATAGGTAAAAAATCTTTCCTTCCAACTATTATTTGTATCTCTTACCTTCTTTTTCTCTCTCGATTTTTATCTGTTTTTTGGTATGTCATCACTGAAAAACCTTTGTCCTGTTCCTTTCTGATTACTATTTTATTGCTGATTATTTGACCAGTATAGTACTATTTTTATTTTCAGGTGTAGCTGTTATTATTCCTCGGATTACACATGGTAGAACTCTCAAAGGAGAAAGATTTCAAAGCCCATTTATACACAATGACTGAAGTAACTATGTAGAAACCAGCAAGCAGAATTTTTAAGGCAAATTACATATACTGATATTGATCACGTACCATTAAAAGGGCTATACAGTATAAAGTTAGGATATAACCTAATTGTTTCTCTTGGAATTCTAACAACCACAGCTCAGAGAGAAACTTACTGTTTCATAATAGATTTTTTTTCATACTGTATCTCTTTTCTTGAATACACTTTTTTTTTTTTTGATGCTTAGAGGATGGTGCAATCTGAGTAACAAGTGCAGAATGTATCCTCTTGTAACATCTATATCCCCCAAGCACTCTCTCTCTCTAATACCTTGATAGCCATCCTTCTTATCTGTCCCACAAAAATAATAACTTTCAGTTATGATCCAAAAAGGATGAGGGATGAAGAGGAGACTTCAAATTTTAACTTTATGTCTTTTGGCAATTCACTGCAGCAACTCCTTTGAATGTCAACGAAATGTCCTATGATTTATTGCAAATCTAAAATACTCTTCAGTCTCTGCATTAGACTGCCAGAAGTCCCATTAGGTACAGAGCAGACATTTAGTACATTATAGCTGCATTTGCTATATACAAAGAACATTGTTTAAAAATCCTTAAAGACATGATAAAGCACATCTATATAGTTTCTTATAAATCTGCACTGAAAACTTCATTTAAAAATACATATTTATATGTTCAAGTCAGCTTCATGTTTTTATAATTTTACTCATTAACGAATGTTTATTAAGCACCAATAGAAACATATTGAAAAGTAATTGGATTTTTTTCTTGAAGTTGAGTGTGTTATGCAGTTTATGCTTTATGAAAACTGACTGTACTTAGATAGACCTGCCATTTGAAGAACAAAGAGAGCATTAAACTCTTTAAACTCTTTGAGACAGACTGAGTTAGAATATTGCATTTTTGCCAGGACTCAGGCTGAAGCATTGACACTATCATAATTTATCCACACAATTTATGCCTCTATGGATGAAAGCAAAAATGGTTGTGGGAAGAAATATGATTCAGCTTTACAAAATATCACATAAAATTTGCAATATGAAGAAGAAGTGAGAAAAAAGAGCTGTAATCTTGATGAAGGGCACAGCTGTCAGGTGTAACTGAGAGGTTGTGATGAGACACCAGCTTCTGGGAGACAGTATACCATATATATGTAATGAAGAGATTTAAATTTTATGAAAAGCAATGAATGGAAGAATATGCTGTTCAAATGACTGGTAATAAGAAATTAGAAATGTCATCAATGATTCTTTTGTCCCTGAAAAAAACTTACGCAATATCATAATTTTTATTGTCCCATATCATAACTGAAAGAGAGAACTTCTGAAATCAGTTGGGAGGCCAATGTGGAGAAGTTACATTTTAGATACCTTCATTTTATGTGGAAGATTCATCCCCAAGTTTTCCATTTGAATTAATATCAGCAGGGTCTTTAATCTGTCTTTTGCACATTCATAAAGGATATCCTAAACATTGACTTATTTTTAGCGAGGAATTACGTCTCTGAATTATGACTACTACTATTGACTCTTAGGTTAATACTCAGTTATTTAGTCTGTACTGAATTCTCTCTGTTTTCTACATTGGAACCTTGTTTAAATGGATGCAGTGTGAGCTTCAGATCCAAACTGTGAACATGATCCAAAGGGAAGGTGATGGCTCAGTTATACATCAAAGAGAGTCCTTAAGGAACCTTATTATTCCCAGTGGAAAGCCCCTTCTCTGATGAAGTAGTTCTTCAGAAAGTTCAGGAAGTCAGTATGCTTTCTTCCTGGTAAGCCAAAAATAACTTTACTTGTAGCCGGAGGCCTCTATGTGTCTTCCAGTTAAAAAAACAATAAAACTAGTGGTACTATGTAGCTACAGTGAAACTCTGCTGACCAATCAACCAACCAAATGTTATGTAAAAAATTGAAAGCACCAAGTCCTCCTTGTCTAGTATAATGCTCCATTTAACAGTCAGACTACTAGCCGCACTAAACGAGAGGCAGTTTAGGGCTCTGTCTTCCTGAAATGGTGAATACAGCTTCTGAGCGGTGTTGAAAAAACAGCAGAGGAATATGCCTAGAGGTGTTTCAGCCGCCTTCAGAATGAGAAAACATAAATGCAAGCCCTCTTTCATATTGAAATACATTAATAAAATATATCAGAGGGAATAAGACAGAAAAACTAAAACTAATAATAGATACGTATTTCTCAGAAAAGCTGAAGAAGGCTGGTATTGTTCTAAATATCAGTTAAAGTTATTCTACATATCAGTAAAAGTCTTTGATTCCAGAAGGTATCCAACTACTTAATTATGAAAAGTAAATAGACTGTACTCAAATTCCTGAAGCAAAGTGTGAATGAAGTCCATGGAGAGATTGCCACAGACTTCAGTGGCATCTTGATCAGATTCCCGAATTTTCTCTGGAGTACTCCAAGTCATCTGATGCTGAGCATAGAGTACTCCACAGCCGACAGAACTTAGTAATTCTGTAGTAGCTTCATAGACAAAACTTTGTATTACTTCCATCTGCATGTGTTTTAAACAATTAACTCAGCCTATGTTTCATAATTAAATTAAATTGTTTTAATTATGTCTCAAAGTGTCAATAGAAAATAGCGTGTGATTTGAGAGAACTGTGGCTCTGAATGTATAACATTTTTTTTGTCATCTGAAATTGACTGGTAGTTCCTCTTTGAAATGAAGAAATGTCAGTGTTTTTACATGCTTTATGATTAACATGAACATTTTACAAAGGTTCTAATTTAAAAATAGGTTTGGTTTTTTTTCAGAGCATTTCAAAGGTAAACTTGAATATTTAATTACATAACAAATCTAAATAAGAAAGATACTATTTCCTCTTAAAGAATGGACATGTCTTAATCTGGTACTGAATAGTTCAAAATATATTAATAATGACTTATGGTTGTTTTGTACTACATTGGTAGAAAATAAGGATTACAGCCTAAATGTTTATGCTCATAAATTGTTTGTTTTTTTTTTTTCTTTTGTGCGTGTTCACATAAGCAACTACAATACGACTCCTGTTTAAGACGTGAGCTCATAGGGAAAAGGAATTAGTTGGCTTATTAGGTTTCAGTATAGCTAAAAATGATATACAATACCTTCCTAGAAAGAAACTGACATTTTGTGTCAAGGTACTGCAATGCTTTCTCTGCCTCACTCTTCAGTGGTAAAAATGGCCTTCGGGAATCCTAGACACTTAAGACTAGTGCTATAGTCTAGAGCAAGGAAGACTTACCATTGATAGAGAAGGATCAAGGTAGAGAGCATTTAAAGAAAGTGGATGTACAAAACTTGATAGAACCTGATGGGATGCATCCACAAAAGCTGAGGAAACCAGCCAATCTCATTGCAAGGCCACTCTCCAGTATCTTCAGAATGTTATAGCGATTGAAGGAGGGTCCTGATTGTCCTGGTTTCAGCAGGGATGGAGTTAATTTTCTTCTCAGTAGCCGGTGTGTTTTGGATTTTGTGTGTGAAGAATGTTGATAAAAACATTCTGATGATACGAGTTGTTGTTAATGAGACCAAGGACACTGTCTGGCTTTCCAAGTCTCGTTAACGTGCAGATGCGGGAAGCTGGGCAAAAGACAGACAGAATAATTGATCCAAACTGGCCAAAGAGAGTATTCCATGCCATAAACGTCATGCTCAGTATATAAGTGGGGGTTGCCCATGGGAGGGGGCATCATTTTCAGTTATTCCTTTTCTTGTCGGGTATCCGTTCGGGCACTCTTGGCATCCTTTTCTTCTCTCTTGCTTGCTGGCATTGTTCCCTCTACCTTGCTAGCTTGCTCTCCCCCTTTGCTTGCTGCTCGGTGTTGTTCCTGTGATCGCTGCTCAGGACGGGCTGCGTCGGTCATTTGGACATCGGGTGGTGAGAAATTGTACATTGTTCATTTTGTATATTTTGTATATATTAATATCGTTATATCCTGTTAGCTTTGTAGTTTTTAGTATTTTTAGTAAACTGTTTTTATCTCAACCCACGAGTTTTCCTTTCTTCCCAATTTCTCTCCCCTGTCCCACTAGGTAGGGGGAGGGTGAATAAGAAACTGTGTGGTGATCCGGGCTAAACCACCACACTGATGATTAGAAGAAAAACAAAATGTAACTGTCATTTTCCAGAAGGTAAAGAAGGAGGATCTGGGACACTACTGGTGAGTCAGCTTCACATGGGAAGGGGATAGAGTAAATAATTCTGGAAACTGTTTACACACATGTGAAGGACAAGAAGATGACTAGAACTGGTCAGTATGGAGTTAAAAAGGGAAAATCACTCACTTGGTGGATGAGAGGAGAGCAGTGAATGTTCCTTACCTCAACTTTAAATACAACTTTTGATGCTGTTTCACATAACGTTCTCATTGACAAGTTGGGTAAGTTTAAGATAGGTAAATGGACAGTGAGGTGAACTGAAAACTGACAGAGCTGCTGGATTCAAAGGGTTATGGTCATCATGTGTGGCCATTCCGAGGGACCTTGACAGTTTGTTAAAGTGGGCAAAAAAGAATCCCAAGAGGAATGACCCTGTATATCAGTACACACAAGAGGCCAACTGGCTAGAAAGGAGCATTATAGAAGAGGACTTCTGAGCCCTGGTGAGCAACAAATAGACCATAGGCCAGCAATTCACCCTCACAGCAAAGCAAGCCAACTGCCTGCAGGGCTGCATTAGGCAGAGTGTTGCCAGCAGATCAAGGGAGGTGATCCTTCCCTTCTGCTCAGCCCTGGTGAGATACACCGAGTGTGTTGGGTGCATTTCTGGTCTCCACTGTACAAGAGACATATGGACACATTGGAGCAAGTCCTGTAAAGGGTCATGATCATGACTGAGAGATTGGAGCATCTGTCATATGAGGTGAGGCCGAGAGCTGGGGAGGTTCAGCCTAGAAAAGAGAAAGCTCAGGAGGATCTTACCTATTTACCTGATGGAGGTAGTAAAGAAGACAGAAATAAACTCTTCTCAGTGGTGCTCAGTGACAGGACAAGAGATAATATGTATGAATTGAATTGCAGGATATAGCATCTGAACATATTAAAAACCAAACAAACAAACCAACCCCCAAAAACTTTTATGAGTTTTACAGTGACAGAACACTGGAACAGGTTGCCCAGAGAGGTTGTAGTGTCACTATTTTGGAAATATTCAAAACCTGACTATACATGACATGAACCTGCTCTAGCTGACCCTGATCTGAGCATGGACTTTGGGCTAAATAATCTCCATTTCACCTTCTGAACTTAACTGTTCAGTGATTCTGTGAATTTGTGGTTTAGATGGGCTCCAGTATGCATGCTTTACACCTAGTTATTTTAAAGCACAGCTTCTTAAGGTAAACCTGCTCAAGAAAAAGTAACTCACAAGACAATATATGAACTAACAACTATTTAGGGTAGAGAGGCTGGGAGACTATTCTATGCTATGGTTGCCATTGCTAAGAAGTAAAAAAAATGCTAATATGCTAATGACTGCTTCCAACTGTTTTAGTTCTAGTTCTACTGTCTGGACTTATTTTAAATTATGACTTTGTATTTTATAATCCTGAGCACATGTCATAAAAATAATTTTACTCAATATATTTGGAAGATACTGCACTATTTAATACCCTTGGTCTTCACCAATGCAGAAATTTGGTTGAATTTCACTGGGTCAAGTCCCTCCATGACAAAATTTTATATTTTCTCATATGAACTTTAGAAAAACATATTATTAGAAAAGTCTTTTAATATCAGGATTGCAACAAAAGGTTGTTCAAAGATGTTATCTACTCGAAATACTAAAATCAGGTACAAACATAGTAAGGAAAGTTAAATCAATAATAAAAAAAAAGGATTAATCAAATGTAAACTTTTTATTGTAATATATTAGGTGAGTTTTATACCCTTTATGTAGAAATAGGCACCACTGAATTTTAGAATTGGATGTTATCTGTCTTAATCATACTTGGTTTTGCCATTAGCTGTACTAGATATGATGACTAAATCAGATATCTGTGCTGCAGGCATTTAAAGTTAGGCAAAATGAAATTGTGTGTCTATTACAAGTATTAGCTTTACTACAACTGCAAAAAAACTTTTACTTTCAACTCCAGCAGATGCGAAAAAGTAATATTTTGTCTAGCTACAAGCCTCCGCTTTTGCGCATCATTGCAGACAATGACATCAACAATGTTATAAAGCATAATTCTCAAAGTAAAACTCAAATATATAGTGGGCATGTCTAATAATACGACATATATACCAGCTTAATATATTAATATATATCTGCTTTCTGTTAATAATTTTTTTTTTCTGTTCTAATGAGTCTTGTTAACTTTTCCCTTAAGAATCATGTGCTAATCTTTATAAAATCTCTACTAGATGCCAAGAATATAATTTAGTTGCTTCAGGTATTTTATTCCCATTTCTGAAATCCTGCTGTAATTCAAAAGAGGTGATGAATCTCTCAGAAAATACTATTTCCTGACCTTGTAACTTGAGCTTGTGACTCGCTTGTAATTGAGTTGTGTCCCTAGTAAGACAAAGAGATTGTGAAGCAGCCAAGTAGGATTTACTCTCTGCTGACTGTTAGCAGTGCAGCTATAGGACTGATCCTGAGACAGATGTCACAGTCCCACAACATAAGCATAGGACTACTCCAATAGAATAAAAGAGTGCTGTCAGAAAACAAGGCAAGGGAAACGTAGCTTTATGGTTGATAAAATATCAGAAGTGCTAACCTGAAAATAAACAGAGGGGGGACATCCACCGTGCCTTAGCTGACTGAGGGCCATCCTGCAGCTCTCAGTGTGAGAACAGGGCCAAACTGGGGATGCTGAATGGGGCCAGCTCAGAGCCCCACAACTGCCTGGCAAGGCCACAGTGATGGAGAAGATTGAGGTCTGGGTGGGGAGACAAGATCTAGAACTTGAGAATTCAGTGGAATGTGGGAAGATGTTCTATTCACTGTGCAGGACAGACATATGAATTTGGGGCATTTGTGAGAATCGTTGTTCATGGATACAGATATAAGTTTTTTTCTAGACAGCTTTACTCCCCGTAAAACAAATGTGTTTCTGCATTTTTCTGCTTGTTCTCTCTAATATACTGAGTTGATTATTATCTCTTTAGATATGAAGAAGAAGAACATACAATACGAAGAAGAATATACATTAGAACAGCAAGAACTAGGTTTTTTGGAGGAAGAGTCTTATTAACATATTTGTCTTCTTTAGGCAACAGGCAAAGCTGTAGGGAAAAAAAACCACTAAAATGAAGCATAGAAGTTAATGTCCTGTATTGATTATATTGCTATAAATGAGAGATTTCAATGAAGAAATTAAAAATAAAGCATTAATCCAAAATTTTTCCAGTAATAATAATGAGTAATTCCATATCAGATTATGGTACTAAAGCTCACTACTATGTATAAATTATGATGCACACAATATTACTTCCAAAGGTCAATTAAAGCAATTACACAATCATACCATTGTAACTTCCCTACTGGTCAGTTGATAATGTAATTAATGTTTTCAATATTCCATTTATACTAGGGGAATTAAAGTGATTGGAATATAAGGTTGATTATATAGCTATAATATAACCTCATAAAGCTGCATTTTAGCACATTTACTTACACATAATTTCTTTTAACTATGATGTGCTGTATCCCTAATAACTATTTTTTTTTTCTAGCACAGCCTTAGGAATCTCTCTGAGATGAATATAGACCAGATTTTTTCAACAAAAATAGATTTCTCTTAAGTGCTAGAAAAATAAAATACAGTTGACTTTGGTTTTCAATGTAACTTTGGAGTAATCTAAACAGTTATTTTTAGAAGTTTTGAATCAGTGGATCCTGTCTGTGTGAAATCCAGTTTAACAAACACATAATGTAATACCAATTTAATCTCAAATAAACTGGTATGAGAATTTACCGTTCATTATTGAATGAAACACAGTTACACTTCAAAAGGAATTAAACTTGTATTTTAAAATTAGTCATTATAGAGAGTATTCTAATGAAAGACATAAAGAAATATTTTTCATTACAACAAAAAATGTAACTTTAATAGGGAAAAGCCAACTTATTTCCTATTACTTCTTATATTCTAAAACAGAAAAAAAAAATTTTTAGCAATTATCTCTAGGAAAATAAAAATTGTATCAGCTTCATGTTGATTATTCTAAATTTAATTGTGAGGCCTCCAATCTATTTATAAAGAATTTGGCTGGAGTATAAAGTAATTTGAAATCTCCCAGTTAAAAATTGTTTAACAAAAAAAAAAATCTTAATACAGGAAGTATTCCAAAGGTTTTCTTCTATCCTCCTAGCTGTCCTAGAGTGTTTTCTGACAAGTATATGTCCAAAGATTTCCTAGTCTTGGTTGTAACTTTTGTTAGACCTGTGGGATAAATTTCATAGAGAAAATAATATGAAGGTTTAATGTCTGAGGAAGCTATACACTTTTCAATTATGGTTGCCGTATTTCCAAAAATAAGAGCTTTGCATAACTATAGTAGGAAGCTGAAAGGTGAGAAATATTTATAAATTCATTTTGAGACATTTTTTAAATGTCGTTGTTTCTTTCAAAGTGGCAGGCTTTGATGCTTTAACAAAAGTTTCCCCCTTGTTAGATCTGTGATTGTAAATACTCTACTTAAGTCCGCCATATTGAAGACGTATTCTGACAACAGGACAAAGAAAAGGACAGAGTTATCCTCCATCTTTTCATCTTTCTTTGTGTTTCTAGTTATGGAAAGGGGATATACATGACCTGAAAGTGAAACAATGTTGCCTTCCATGTCTCTCCAGCCGAGAATTCTTCTTATAGTCAGAAAGATAATGTTCACAGGCATTCAGAGAAATAGCAGCAACTCTTCCACTCAAATTCAGTGAAATAATTCAACACTGTCTCCTTCCCTTTCCAGAGAGATATTTTCCTTTGTACTGAAAATTGCCTAAATGTGTTAGATTAGATGCAAACAAATAGTTTTGTAAATACTTACATAATCTGCATTTAATAAGGAATGTGCTGTATGATTTACCTCATTTGTTTTTTGAAATTATACTTGATGTCCTGTTGTAAAGTGTGTCGAAAAACATCTAAAACTGAAATGAACTTTTACAAATTGCTGGAGTATAGAAGTGTTTCCTCCTGCCCCCATTACACTTAGTTTTGTTCAAGTCCATACAATTATCAGCTTGAAAACCAATATAGCAAGGACAACAGGAGATAAAGGTGGGAGAAATAGTTTACTGAGCCTTCTTGAAGTTAGATAATCTCTTAAATAAGTGGCAAATATTCACCATGAACAGCTTTTCAGTAGTGTAGGTGATAAAGTATATCATACAGGAGTCACACCTGCAACACACATTTAGGTACAATACTATGGAGACTTACAAACAAGCTTTAAACGTATAGGTTTCTCAGCAAATTCATGGAGAGTAAGTATGTAGTTATAGTTAAGGTGTCTGCCAGATGAATATCTAAGTGCCCATTAAAATGGATATTATATTAAACAAAATAATTAAACATCTCATTATTTGGGAAGAAAATAAATCAACTTTCTTAAGAAATAAAATGTCTTGTTAGATCATTTCTATAGTTACCTTTTAAATTATTTGCAATTGCTTACTGCAGGCAGAAATAATGAACGTCCTATCAAAGAATCAAGAAAAGTAACAGCCTCAGATGACATACGCATATTTTATTTTGTTGGCTGTTGACAATGGTCCCATAATTTCTTCTAGAAAAGAGGACATTTATCCAAGATCATTGTTTCTTCTAAAAAGAAGAAGGGGAGAGGAGGAACAAACCAGATTTATTTAACCATTTTAAAGACAAATACAACAAAAACGAAGTGCTATACCTGGGAGAGTAGAGCCTCTGCACCAAGTAGTGGTGGTGCAGAGAGGCTGGTGAGCAGCTCTGTGGGAAATGCCCTGGGGTGGTGATGGACAGCAAGCTCAACATAAGCCCATGGTGTGTGCTGGTAGCAAAGGTGCTCAACAGGTGTATGGACAGTAGCACAGCCTGTAGATCAAAGGAAGGGATTATCCCCTGTTATGTGGCCACTCATCAGACCACATCTAGATATTACATTGAATTTTGGGCTTCAACGCAGGAAAGACAAACTGGAGGGATCTCAGAGGAGTGCCTCCAAAGTGCTGGATCTGGAGCACTTGCCTCATGAGGAGAGGCTGGAGGAGCTGGGCTGGGTCAGCCTGGAAAAGGGATGACTTTGGGGACACCTAACAGCTCCCCAGCACCTATGAGGAGTTATCAAAGAGATGGATACGGGCTCCTCAGAGTGATGCAGGATCTCAGGGTGGGGGTCAACAGGTTCAAATTGAAATAAGAGATGTTTGGGTTGTGTACAAGGAAAAAAACTTTTTACCATGAATATAATAAAGCATTAGAGCAAATTGCCCTAATAGGTTGTAGAATCTCCAAATTTCACACAATGCCTTTTTATTTAAAATGTGTATTTTTCTCTGTACATGATCAGTTCTGTATACATTATGCCTATTTTTCTCGTAGAATATAAATTTACAAAATCAAATAAAATTAAAATGTTGACACAATTTTGTATATCAAGTCTGGCAGGATTTGTGATAAGAAATTTCACTTGGAACTACAACTTAAGGCCATCCACTAAAAGTTTAATTTGTCCTCATAGTTATTCTCAAATTATTTTGTGTTGGCATAATTGATGTTACTGTAATTAAATTAAGGTATGCACAAAAGTTAGTGTTAGTTCAAAGGTACTAGATTTTATTTTACTTGTACTCTGCAAAAGCACTTTGTGAGGCAATGGAGTACAAATTTGCGATAGCACTTTGAAAGATTTACTTAAAGATTTTTCTCTTTAAATCCAAAATGTTTAAAAGACTCAAATGCATAGCCAGAACATAGAATAACTGTCAAAGGAATATCAATCTGTTCCACAATATAATTTCTGTTCCAGTTTAATCTCCTGGTAACTTCTGTTGTGTAGTTTTTCTACCTTGATGGGTAAAATTGTCCATTCATTTACAAACTTAAGTTGTGAAGTTCTATTTCGTATTCAAATGGAGACTATACAGCTAAATTTTAGCTGTAAGTATAAAAGCACATTTATATTCTGAACTTTATGCATTTTTTTTTGTTGAGAGATACATTTCATTTTACAGCTCTGAACTTTCTGAGGTCCTTGTGACTAATACTTTGCCTTACAAGCATGTGTTTAAACATTCAGAGTGTTTTTAAAATGATGAATTAGGGACACTCTCTGGTAAGTGCCTTTTTACCATCTAATTCTATGCATCGCTAAATTTCTTCTTCTTGTGCCTAGTATCAATATCAACACATGAAAACTAAAGAAGTTCTAGTAGCCATCTTGGATTTTGAAATGCACAGATGCTGCCAGCTGAGGCAGATGTCAACACTTCTTTCACATAAGGTATTTTTTGCCATACCCTGTGACATATAATTTTACATGACATAATAATTTTACGTGACATATAATTTACATGAAAATTCAACATAAATAGCTCAGCATATAAAATAAATGTCCAGCTCAAGATGATAACAGAAAAAATATTTGGACATTAAAGGACTATATCCAAAGGGAAAAGAATCTGTTTGATCCATTAATAATGAGAACCTGCTTTTTGATCCTTTCTGTTCCTGTTACATCAGAGAAAACCTTGAGATACAACATCTTGTTGTGAAATGTGTCAGATGTTGCCAAAACAGCAAGCAAAGCACTTATAAACATAACCTTAAAAACAAAAATGTTAGGTAAGATCTGAAATACATTCAGTATCAAAATTCTACAGGTCAAAACAACAGTTCTCAGTGCTTTCTGTCTCCCATGCTTTAAATTGCATAGATTAAATGTTCATGAAAGCTGAAAATACTCCCATAAAAACAAAAAAACAAACAAACTAAAAAAACCCAACAGAAACCAAAACCACTTAACCTCACTAGCATGGTAGGTTTTTCATATTCATACTAAAAATAATATTTTATTTTAGGAAAGGAAACTAATTCAGAATTCACCAAGCAGTATGATATATTATAAGCTGTAGTCAGCTTGTCACTAGTGTTGTAGAATTGGTAAAAATTTCTCATAAACACATCTTGAGATAGGTAGTGACAACTTCACAACTGCTGGCACATTTTTATTTTTCATCAGACTGATCAGGAACACACATCTGCCCACTAGACTAATGAAAACTAACTATTGATCTTGCAACCATGGGTCATCAGTACATTGAGCCAATACATCTGAAGTGCAGGTGCAAAAAGGAAAGGCAGCTAATGGTCACAGAGCTGTAATTCCAGTCAGGGCTGTTCAGTAGATCAATTTGATACAGTTAAGGAATGACATAATTACTTAACTGTAAATTTTACTGTAACAGTGTTCATATATTAAAACTGTATATGAAATGTCAAAATCATAACTTTACTAGTTTGTATTGGCTTAAAGATGTCAGTTGCTACAAAAATAGTGTATTTTCATTATTATGAAATAAAAGCAAAGCATCAAGCTTCTGCATTTTTTTCCTGAATTGAAGGCCTGGTCATTGACCATTTTTGCTCATATAGTGACATCTCTTTCACTAGTAAGTCATATGAGAAAATGATTTTGATTAAATTTATACTGTCCCAGTGACATATATACACAAACTTATTGTTACATGAAACACTTTTATGTGTACTTCACTGATCTTAAACTCCATTAGGATATGGCTATATTGGGTACAATTGAGAGTAGCTTAAAGAGCAAAGCTACCTGAAATGATTTTGAAGTAAGGAGTTATACGACTGCATCAGCATAGTAAATGGAAACTTGGAAATTTATAGAACAGAATATTACATTGTATTGACCCGCCCTTTGTCTTATATCTATGTATCAGGCTGATGTGAAAGAAAGACTTGTACCAAAGAAAACAGAATACATTAAAAAATAGTTAACTCCATTAAAAATGTAAATTAAACTTACAGACTTTATACTGAAGCAGATTAGATGTGGTCACATGGTCTGTTTTGTTCTGTTGACGTAGTTCTCCACATCACTGACCTCTAGCCAAGTACTTGCAATAAACAGCTATGGACAAAGAGGAAGAGGCTGGTAGCAGCTTAAAACACTATCACATTTCTGAACACAGTACCATAGTCTCTTTCTATCAACAAAAGCTAGTGTCAGAACAGTTTTGTGTTGAATTACAAAAGAGGTTAGTGTACTCCATGCAAGAAACATGCATGTTTATCAGCTGTCTTCTCTTTTCCAGAGAAAGTCACCAAGATCTGCTGTGTCTATTTCATTAAAGCTACAATTTTAAAATACCCTGTGGGTGTAAGATTAGTGTAACACAATTTCTCTCTGCAACACCAATGTGCCTGTTCTCGTGTGCCAATTGTCTGTCAGATTTCCCTTAAGACTGGTAGAAAAATGTCTGTCAAAACTTGGACATTTCTTAAAGCAAATGATTCACATGAAAAATCAAATAACTATCAAGAGAATAGGTAGCGTGAATAACAACACTAAAGAATGAGAACAAAATGTGAATATACCTCAGAAGGAAACTACAAGGGGGAAAATTCATTGTGCAAGAGTTAGTTCACCTGAAATTGCTAACTAACCCACAAATACTATAAGATAAATAAAGTATTTGAAGTTTTCCAATTAGGGATAGATGAATAATAATTTCTGTTTTCTTTTATATGTCTCTCAAGTAATATCTAAAAATAATTCAACTCACTCTACTGTATACAACCTGACACTGTCCCGCACGACATCCTTCTCTCTAAACTAGAGAGACATGGGTTTGATGGACGGACCACTCGGTGGATAAGGAGTTGGCTGGATGGCCGCACTCAGAGAGTGGTGGTCAACGGCTCAACGTTCATGTAGAGACCAATCACGAGTGGTGTCCCTCAGGGGTCCATGCTGGGCCCGGCCCGGTTCAACATCTTTGTCGGTGACATGGACAGCGGCATAGAGTACACCCTCAGCAAGTTCGCCGACGACACCAAGTTGTGTGGTGCCGTCGACACGCTGGAAGGGAGGGATGCCATCCAGAGGGACCTTGACAGGCTGGAGAGGTGGGCCCGTGCCAACCTCATGAAGTTCCACCGGGCCAAGTGCAAGGTCCTGCACCTGGGTCATGGCAATCCCAGGCACAAATACAGGCTGGACAGAGAATGGATTGAGAGCAGCCCTGAGGAGAAGGACTTGGCAGTGCTGGTGGATGAGAAGCTTAACATGAGTAGGCAATGCGCCCTTGCGGCCCAGAAGGCCAACCGCATCCTGGGCTGCATCAAGAGGAGCGTGGCCAGCAGGTCGAGGGAGGTGATTCTCCCCCTCTACTCTGCCCTGGTGAGACCCCACCTGGAGTACTGTGTCCAGTTCTGGAGCCCCCAACACAAGAAGGACACGGACCACCTGGAGAAGGTCCAGAGGAGGGCCACAAAGATGATAAAAGGGCTGGAACACCTCTCTTATGAGGACAGGCTGAGAGAGTTGGGGCTGTTCAGCCTGGAGAAGAGGAGGCTCTGGCGGAGACCTGATAGCGGTCTTCCAGTATCTCAAGGGGGCCTACAAGAAAGATGGGGAAAGGCTGTTTAGTAGGGCCTGTTGCAATAGGACGAGGGGGTAATGGTTTTAAAATAGAGGGGGGTAGATTTAGATTAGAAATTAGGAAAAATTTTTTTACCATGCGAGTTATAGAACACTGGAACAGGTTGCCCAGAAAGATGGTGGAGGCCCCATCCCTGGAAGCGTTCAAGGCCAGGCTGGATGAGGCTCTGAGCAACCTGACCTAGTCAGGGATGTCCCTGCTCCTTGCAGGGGGGTTGGACTAGATGACCTTTGAAGGTCCCTTCCAACCCTAACCATTCTATGATTCTATGATTCTAACCTTTTAACAATCAGCTATATTTTATAGAGGACTAAATTAAGGACAAATAAGAGCTCAAGGCTTAAGATACATTATGCATAAGGACATAATTCAGCTAGAATTGTTAAATGTTTATTTTTAGTTAACTTTTTAATTTAAGTTATCATTATAGCTTGAACAGAAGTCCATGTTCTTTATATTTAATATATTCTACAGAAAGACAATGGCAGAAAGAGAGGACTGGTGAAATATCTGTGATAGTGCACACTGCTGATGTCTTGATTCTGCACTAACTGAAGTTTCCTAGAAGTGAACTTTTCTTCCTCACAGAGATTAATTTCCTGTTGGGAGATGGGAGCCCCAAGAGAGAAAATATTGAGATGGAAGTCTCACCTCAACAGGTAAAATCAGAATGTGAACATGAAGTTATTTTTACGGTACCTGTTGCCAAACATTTACACTGAAAAAAGAACATTTTAAAATGTTGATTCCTACACATATATAAATAAACTATATCCAATTTCTAAGACAAATGATTAAAATAATTATAATGTAGGTGATGATAGAGTAAAATGCTTCAACACCAACAGGTTGGTACTACATAGGAAGGGAGGGAAGATAAATAAAATGAGTCATGACTGGTGTCCAATCTTAAGTACGACTGTTATATTATGACCAGTGTCTTGAAGGCTAAACTCACTTCCTCCGTAATAGCATGGTCTCATCTATACTGCCCGCTGAGAACAGCTGCTGGCCTGTGCTGCCCTTCAAAAAATTCCTGGGTATTGTTTGGAAGAGGACAAGTTGCTTGGGCTACAGGAATGCTAAAGAACATGCTAAGCATATGGGACAAATCCCTGTTTATTTTAGTTTAAGAAGTCAGCTAATTTAGACTGTTTTTTCAGCTTACCTATGTTAAACTAAATTAGATGATAGATTCTCCTTTAAAATTGCATGGTGTGCTTCAAAACACAGTAAAAAAAGGTGAAAAGTGTGCCTGCAATCTGCAATGAGATGGTTTCAAATATCTTGACTTCACCGTTTTTCCACTAGTGATCTAAATTGGCTGCCTTTTCAGCTCAGATCAATATGATTAATTATATCACATGGAGCAGCAATTCTGTCACATAAAGCAGCCACTGCTTGCATATTGTATGACATGTTTTACGGATGTGTTCAGCAAGCTCTGGGAATTCATACTGGATGGATGCAGGAAGGGTACAGAAAACGGCTCCAGGAATCAGTGGAATAAATGTTTGAAACTGAAATACATGACGGCATGAAAGGCAACCCAAGAACAAAATTAGCCCTAAATTGCTGGAGGTGGTTGTTCTGTTCTCCCTGCAACTACAGATTTTGTATTCCCACTGTTACCCTCGCACTTCAAACTGCAGCCTTCAAGAGATTTGGAGTTCCTCTGTTCTTAGACAGTGTCTGAATACAATCACAACTTTGCATTTAGATGTGATTTAAGCAAACAGGTTTTCAGGGAGCTTGTGAAGCATTCTTGATCTGCTCTCAGGGAAGCTATGCAGTGACTGCACAGGAAAACCAAAATTTATTCCCTTACCCTTCTAGCTGTTTTTTCAGAAGGAGCAACTAGATTATTTTTTGGATACCATTGTTCCTATTATACTTGTCCTGCTGAGAATTATGAAGTCCTAAGCAATGTAAAACATGGTATCCTTTACTAACAAGATGCATTCAGGGAATATAAATTAGAGACTTGGCTTGGCAATATCTAAGCAAATAATCTGCTATTCATACTTGACAGTTAACTGTCTGCCTACATTGCTACTCAAGCCAAAATCTGTGACTGACTCGTATTAAGGGCATTGCTTGTCACTCTGATGGCGTAATTCTCTTAGACACATGAGCCATTGATTTATGATTTAAGAGAAACAACACTGACTAGCCAATGGCAGTGATATACCGCAACATAAAGCCAAAATATTGGAGTCTTTCTGTAGCTGTTGCTATTATTCTGTAGAGACTCCAATCAATAATTAATAAAATAGTTGGTAACTATAATAATTAGCTACACAGAGACACTGTAACAGGTCTTTTAAAACTTCTCACTTTTCAATCCAGAAAAATTACCGGAGGCCAAAAACCTTTCTTCACTTTCATGAGTAAAATTAATATAAAAATAATAAGCAAATGTCTTCAAAGGCACTTTAAAAATTAACTGGCAATTCTGACTCTCATACTTTAAACAAGTACTTGCCTCTCTTCTACCATCTCCTCTTTGGCTTTAGCCTTGGTTTGTTAAATCTATTATATTCCCTCAAACTTTGCAACTGAACATACACCTACATTTCCTAAATATTCTTCATCATAGAATCTGTATGTTGAATGAACTTTCAGATTATTAGCAATATACACTGAAGGTTAAAAGTAGACCGTGAGCTGATAGAGTTTTCTAGCATTTCCAGTAGAACTGAGGAACAAAGATTAAATAGATCTTTCTTAGCTGTTAGACTATATTCTAAGTTATTATTTAGTTAACAAGAAACAAACAAACAACTGTGCAAAGAATGAAAAAAAAATTGTCAAGAGTGTTATTTGGCTACACTTAGATGTTTATTAATTTAAACTGTAAAGCATTGAAATCATACAGAATTATCATTTTAGTCATGCTTGTATTTTACTAGCTTCTATGAAAATATAAATTGTTTAAAAAGAATCGTGTGCATTATTGAAGACTAGGATCTTAGTATGTTGAATATTCTGGACTGTAGCTAACTGATAATCCAGTACACAAAAATTTTCTATCATTGAAGAATGTTCAGATATAAAAACCCACAAATGTAAATTTAGAATCATAGAATGGTTAGGGTTGGAAGGGACCTTCAAAGGTCATCTAGTCCAACCCCCCTGCAAGGAGCAGGGACATCCCTGACTAGGTCAGGTTGCTCAGAGCCTCATCCAGCCTGGCCTTGAACGTTTCCAGGGGTGGGGCCTCCACCACCTCTCTGGGCAACCTGTTCCAGTGTTCTGTAACTCGCATCATAAAAAATTTTTTCCTAATTTCTAATCTAAATCTACCCCCCTCTATTTTAAAACCATTACCCCTCGTCCTATTGCAACAGGACCTACTAAACAGCCTTTCCCCATCTTTCTTGTAGGCCCCCTTGAGATACTGGAAGACCGCTATCAGGGCTCCCCGGAGCCTCCTCTTCTGCAGGCTGAACAGCTCCAACTCTCTCAGCCTGTCCTCATAAGAGAGGTGTTCCAGCCCTTTTATCATCTTTGTGGCCCTCCTCTGGACCTTCTCCAGGTGGTCCATGTCCTTCTTGTGTTGGGGGCTCCAGAACTGGACACAGTACTCCAGGTGGGGTCTCACCAGGGCAGAGTAGAGGGGGAGATGCACTAATTTAGATGCACTAATTTTATTTATTTATTTATTTTATATTAGCATCTCAAGATCTCAGTTAAATAGTTGATCTGTAATGTAATAAGTTCTATATGAACAAACCAAGACAACAGTATCTGTCCCAGAAACATTTTCACTCTTATATACTAGTTGGCTGCTCCCTCTGCAAGAAACCTCACCCCAAAAAAAACCCCAGAGAATTAAAAAATCCTTAGAGATTTTACTTTATTATAGTAATTTAGTCTGCAGCACCCATATGTGGTTATGACTGCTACTAATCATATTTTTTCAACCTCTAAAGTCTTAGACATCTCATAATGCTGAGAAGGAACAGCCTGTGCACAAATGAAGCTGGGATTGGATTATGGTCAAGCTTTGAAAATTACAAGGTCTGAAACCTTCATTTCTAGAGAAACACTCTGGGCATATGGAGTCAAGCATCAGTTCACATTATTCTCATTGCAGGATCAGGATCCTATTACAGGCATGATTAGATATGATTGATTCTCTTCTTTCCTCTCCTGTTTACTTTAACTGTTATTTCTTCACTAAAGAACTGAGCAGAATTTTCATTTTGGCAAACAGCTTGTGGGTCAACTTTACGAGCAAAACAAACAGTATTCAAAGTCAAAGTCTTATTTGTGTAAAAGAAAAAAAAATTCCTATATTTAATTAGATAAACTTTGTGGAAAATGGCTACAATTGGTATTTACATGCCCTCATTTGTAAACGTTTGGAAAACTGCAATTTAAAATAACATTATTAAAGTACTGAACCTCTCAGATTTGGTTTTTTATGCTTTTAACTTAACGACAAGAATTATGTATATAAAGGAAAAATTTTGAAACTATATCTGGGATTTTAAAAACATCAAAAAACCAAAAACGACTTTCTAGCAAAATTGCTTTAAAATTCACACCTTCAATCTTCTATGAAAAGTTGGAAAAAGATATGCATTGTTGACATACCTTCCAGAGTTTTTTCAAGCATTTTCTCTATAGTAGAAGCAGAACTATCTAAATATTTGAAGTATAAAATATGTTAGAAATCATATATATTCAGTTTCAAATACAGTGGAAAAGGTAGCAACATACAAAATTCACCTGCAGCCGAAAACCCAGGACTCGATCAGAATCATATGATGTTAAAGCATGCAGAGTCTCATTTTCCACAGAGATTGCTATTTAGTGTTGAACAATATTCTGTAATGATTCACCTAATGCAAGTAACTTGCTCGCTTGTCACATCCCTTAAGACAACAACTATCCAAATTGTGACACAGAAAAGACCTTAGGCTGGCCTAACCACTAAAGGTAGGTATTTGATATTAGAAAACAAGGGGTTTTCCAACCACCAAGAGTCAAAAAAGTAGAAAAAAACCCAAAACAAAGTGAAATGTAAAACGAGTGCTACCAGGCTGTATGTTTAACAACCTGCATCCCAGCTTGACTCAAAGCTGACTACACTCAAATTCACCTTCCATGCCATGCCAGCCACAAAAATAAATTACATTCACTGCTTTAATAGTGTTTTGGTAAATTCTAGTAAGGAATTTCCCATGAAAACTTTATACATTAAATCACTCCGAAAGTGTTTAATCCCATCTGGTGCATTTATTAAACCAGTGATTTTGATTTTCATAAAATAGAGGAAACATGTATATGTTTTCCATAATCAGGAGAGGTGTTCTGGTTTTGTTAGTGAGGGGGGGCCTAAGGTGGTAGCTTCTGTAGGAAACTGCTAGAAGTCGCTCCCCTTTGTTCAGTGGACTTGGCCGGGCCTAGGGCGGACCCGCTGCTGGCCAAGGCCGAGCCAATTGGTAGCAGAGTGTTCTGTGATAACGCCTCTGCGATAACGTATTTAAGTAGGGGAAAACAGGAAAGAGAGGGAGGAGAAGATGTGAAGCAGCTGAGCGGGGGGCAGAGAGGGGGAGGCCTCATGGGCCTTGCAGGCCTCACCCTCTGGCCTCCCGCCGGGCAGCCGACTGGGCCCAACTCGGCCCGGCCTGGCTGCAAGAAGTGGAGAGGAGATGAGAAGTGAATAACATGTAAAAAGGATCCTGAGAGACGTCTGCCAGCCTGTTGTGAGGAACGGCTGCAGACGCCAAGGTCAGTTCAGAAGGAGGGGGAGGAGTAATATGGCTCCTGGCCAAGATTCCTCTGCAACTCGTGGTGAAGACCATGGTGGAGCAGGTTGTCCCCCTGCAGCCCATGGAGGTCCACGGAGGGGCAGAGATCCACCTGCAGCCCGTGGAGGACCCCATGCCAGAGCAGGTGGAGGCCTGAAGGAGGCTGTGGCCTGTGGAGGGCCCACTGGGGCAGCTGTTCTAGAGGGACTGCACCCCGTGGAAGAGATGACCCACGCCGGAGCAGTTTCACGAAGGACTGTGGCCTGTGGGAGGGACCCCACGCAGGAGCAGAGGAGGAATGCGAGGAGTTCTTCCCCTGACGATGATACAGCGGCGTAAAACAACGCGTGATGAACTGACCGCGACCCCCATTCCCTTTCCCCGCCCCGTGCCGCTCGGGAGGGGAAGGTAGTAGAGATAATGTTAAGCCCGGGAAGAGGGAGGGGTGGGGGGAGGTTATCTTGTTCCCTGTCTCATTCTCCTGCTAATTTTAGAAATAAATGAATAGTTTTCCCCAAGTCGAGTCTGTTTTGCCCGTGACGGTAACTTTAAGGATTTCTCCCCGTCCTTATCTTAAACCTTGAGCCGTTTTTCTTATATCATCTCCCCCTATTCTCTCGGAGGGTGGGGGGAGTGAGAGAGAGACTGCGTAGTCTGGTCCTGATCGGGGCTGAACTACGACAAGAGGTTACACTGAGGTGTTCTGAATAACAAGTTCAGTATTTGAACGGCTTATACAATATATTTTGTTAGCTGTTCTTCATTACTTTTTATATCTGAACTACCTTTCAAGATTGAATGATGATCAACAAATTATAGTGATACATGGCAAGTGATAGCTGGCAAAATGAAAAAAATATAAAGCCTCCATGCAAGAAGAGGCATGTAACTATTATGCCAAGCAGAGCCAAAAAAAATGAACTTGCTAGTGGAAAGTATTGAGTAGATGTTCTTATGGAAAGTACCATGCCTTTTCATATTTGCAGAATCGTCAATACATTAAAACACAAAATGGGCATCAGTTGTCTCCCTTACTGTTTTAACAACTGCTTTACTATACCAGTTATACAGGTAGAAAACAGATTTTCTGGAAACCTGTGAAATGGCAGAATAGATATGATTTTGTGTATCCTTTCCATCTAACATTTCTCTGTGGGGAAAGAGAAGAAGAAAGGAAAAAATGAAACTGTGCTGACTATTCCGTCATACAACCTTCACAGCAAACAATGAAACCTCGTGACTGATGATAACAAAAGCTTCCAATGCATTTGAAAAATTGCCATAAACTCCACAGGACCATTAAACCATTAAATCATTAACCATTAAATCTAGTTTAATCTCTATATTGTGTCCAGATTGTAAAGCTAAGTGAGAACAGAAAAAAAAATGAGGGTACTAAATAATCAATTGCTTTAATACTTCTTTCTCAAAAACAGGGCCAAGGGGACAGGGGGCTGGCAGGAGGAAGAGGAGAAAGAAAGAGAGAGAAAGGAGTGAAAAAAAGGTAATGAAATAACCCAATATTGAGACACTTTGAAGTGCAAAATCTCGACAGTGCGATAATGTCTTTTTGAGAAGCTGGGATCTCTGGTCCATCAGTTAGGAAGACATCAATGATCAACCTGCAGGCTTAATTGTCCCCTTTTGGTTTTACTTGTCATCTTGGATTTACTTTACAAAGGCCATCTCAGAAGTAACAGCCTGAAAAGATGATCTCAGCTCGTCGCTAACAATTTAGCTTACAATACATTCGACCCAGAAACTAATAGGAATAAGTGGATCAAGACTCGCTGTTTTAGTATATAGAACATACAGGTCAGAAGGTGGACTTTAACATCAGTAGATTTAAGCTGTTTTAAAAGAAGGCAAAGACTACACACCAAAAGTTATTTACCTTTTTAAGGCGTAGTTGTTTGAATTCACCATCTATTGTGTGTCATGTTTCCTCTATATTAAACAATGTTAAATAACATGTTAAACAACGTTAAATAACATAAATAACATTAAATAATGTGAAATAATGTTAATAACATTAAAAAAATATATAACAGGGTTAAATAATGCTAAATAACTAGAATACAATTAACCTGACATGTACATCAAAGCCTTCCACACAGTAGTAACCTATAACCTTTAGTCCTTGGGATCAGGTTGTCCAGTGGATAGTTCACCAAAGCAGAATATAAAGGAAGAGAGTCTGAGAAAGCTGTGACTGTTCAGCCTGCAGTAGAGAAGGCTAAGGGGGATCTTATCCATTTTTTAAATACCTAATCGGGGAATGAAGAAAAAGGAGCCAGTGGTGCCCAGTGACAGGATGAGAGGCAACGGAGAAAAACTGAGATTCAGGAAATGAAATTTAAACATAACAAAATACTTTTGGTTTGTGGGTTTTGGTTTTCTTTGTTGTTCTTGGAGTTTTTTTTGTTGATTTTCGTTTGTTTGTTTGTTTGTTTGTTTGTTTTTACTAGAAGGATGGTCAAACACTGGAACATGTTGCTCAGAGAGGTGGTGGATGCCCCATCCCTGGAAACGTTCAAGGCCAGGTCAGATGAGGGGCTGCGCAACCTGATGTAGTCGAAGATGTCCCTGGTCCTTGCACGGGGGTTGGACTAGATGACCTTTGAAGGTCCCTTCCACTAACCATTCTATGATTCTATGAAAAGGCCTGGGCAACCGGCTCAAGGTGGTCCTGGGCAGCCTGCTCTGGCTTACCCTGCTCTGGGAAAAGGGTTGGATTTGACCATCTCAGAAGTGCACTCCAGCCTCAGTCATTCTGGGTGGCCTTTTGAAGGCCATCCATCTATCAGTTCATCACTGTTCCTAATGGCAAAGCTGAATCTTGGGATGGAAGTCACATGGTGATTGTACTTAAAAAGAATAGACTTAGATGAAAAAAGAAGTTTCCTAAAGGTGGGAGTTGCAGGTGCTTAGAGTTGTTTAACTGCCTTTGTTAAGAATCTCATTGCTCTCTTATATCTTTGTGGTTTTGTTCTTTTACGCATACTTAGCAAAGGCTCACTAATATGGAATAAAATTAATTATGCAGTTCAAGTCTTTTAAATGTAAAAGAAATATTTTGCATTGACTCACTTGTATGAATTTTGAAAAAATGTGGACATCTAATTTGATTGCAGTTTTCCTTCTAATGTTAAAATAGTTTCTTCAAATACCGTTTCTTCCTCTATTCCTCTTCAGAGGTTAGCTAGGGTTTTTTTAATTTTTTTTTTTCACAATATAGTCTAGACAATTAATTTTTTTTTTTCATAATCTAGAAGAGTCAAATCCTTTAAAGGAAGAGTTCAAATTAGATACCTGCTAAATTGGGGCAATTATATTCTTTGTTACTTACTGATTTGAGTAACTAAAGATAGGATAATTTTTACACTGTGAGTGAAAATACTAAATACTAAACCTTTTTCTGCTACTTCATTTAATAATGATTAATTTTCACAACTGGAATAATTCATTCTTATAAAATGTAATTCCATTAATTAAGAAAAAAACACAATTTTCAATGTCAGAACAAAGCAAATACCACAAATAAATCAAAGACTACTAATAAACCTGTCATTGTTGCATAGTGGAAATAACACACTAATATTTAATGCACATAAACAGAGAGATCTGGTTTTTTTATTCATTTGTTAAAACGGAACTAAGGAGACACTTCATAAAGCTTTTCTTGAGATTTCAAAGAATAACTCTCTCCATCCGTCTTCCTATTTTTTCAAGATTAGTGATACTCCTAATTTCTTTTTTTTAGACTTAAGGTTAGCTGGAGGTTTTGGAGGTGACAGTGTACTAAATTACAGAACATTATGTTCCAATACAGTAAAGTCTAAATTCTGCTTGTTTCATTTTGCACAAATGGCCATGCATCATTAAAACAAAAGAGATATAACTCATAAACACACATAACATCTTTAAACCTGAAAGCAAAATGGATACAAGGCAAACATATACATGGATATTAAAGAACATAAATTCAAAATAAACATTATGTCTATTGTGCGTTGCAAATTTTGAACTTGTTCCTACAATCACTTATGAATGAAAAAAAAATTGCATGAGCAGATTCTCAGTAAATCTTCTTCTGTAAATTATAACATTCATGTGCTTTCTGAGATCAAGTCCTTAGTAACAGAAAGTTTTTAACTTGGCAGGATGTCAAATTATTTTGTGATTTGGAGTATGAAGTGCATCATTCTTGATTGTTTTGTTGGTTCTTTTCAATTGCTAAAAAGCAAAATTTCATGTGTCTATGAGTTTTTATAAACAACAGTAACCATAACTCTGAGTAACTTAGATGTAAACACTTAGTTTTTCCAACTCAATATTCCATTTAAAATACAAATATTATACTCCACCATTACATTTTCAAGCGCTTGCAGTACTCTGCATGAAGATTTATGTTTACTCCAAACCACATAAAAAAGAGAGTTCATTATCACAACCTTGAAAGAAATCTGTCTAGACATTTGGCTGTTCATTATTTGATCAATTTCTTCACATCTCCTTGAAATAACTAAACCGATACCTCTGGCCTAGTCTGCAGAGTCATGGAAATATTTATTCAATCCATTATACTTACATTATTTCAGAGTCAGACTTTTCTCAATGGTGCCCAGTGTCAGGATGAGAAGCAAGAGGCACAAAATGAGATGCAGGAAATTCCAGTTAAATATAAGAAAAAGCTCTTTTACTGTGACGGTGGTCAAACACAGGAACAGGTTGCCCAGGGAGTATGTGAAGTCTCCATGCCTCGAGATATTCAAAACACAACTGAATGAGGTCCTGGGCAACCTGCTTTAGCTGACTGTGCTTTGAATAGGAGTTTGGACTTGACCATGCTAAAGGTGCCTTCCAGTCTCCCTCATTCTGTGAGACTGTAACTCTATGATAAAATATTTCCATTTTGGAAAGCTGTGTGCAGTGTAGCTCTTCTAAGGGAATGGACATATATGATAATATTATTATTTCCCCTGGCTTCAGGTGTCTAAAATTAAGCTGAATTTGAGATAACTTCTCCCATTACTGATAAAAGAAGCGAACACTTCTAGAGGTATGTAAGACAGGTTACATAAATTGTTCCATTTTAGAATGATGTTAATTGTTCTCTAGCAGGGACTCTTGCTTCAATTTTTAGTTACAGTTACAGTAAGTGATACCACTGAAATAGTTCAGAACATGAAGCTTTATATTCTGTCAGTTTCTATGAAAGAGTGAAGCCACAAAGGAATATTTCTTTATTATCTGCTCGAAACACCAGACACAGCAACATTCAGGAGAAGAGCAATAAGAGTGGACATCAGGGTATTTTCATAGGCTTATGTAATCCAAAATCCTACCTCCAGGAGGGTCATAAAAAGATGCCTAGGGAGGAATGTAAGACTAGGACAAATGTATATTACTTCCCCTTAGGTCATTAGATTCAAAATATTTTCAGTTTGAGGATTTCTTGAGCTGACTTCTCAATCATTTCTCTGACTTCTCAGTGAATTTCTCATTCATTAGTTTTTCTAGTCTTCTCAGTGAATTTCTTATTCATTAATTTTTATAGTCTGTCTTTTAAACCATATAATCTTTCAGCATTCACAACATCTCTTGCCAAGGAAACGCAAAACTATGCTGTGTACTGTCTCGTTCGAATAAATAATCACGTGCACATAAAATAATAATTTTTAAAAGTACAAGAAAAGAAGTTAAGACTTAAGAAAATCAGTTTTTATCAAGAAAGGAAAAGTGCAAGGCAAAATTTTTGAAAAAACATTTTACCCTATCCTTTTCCTTCTTACTCAGAAGTCCTGCCACCCAAAAATGTATCAGCTGTACAAGGAGTATGGATCTCTGCTTAGGACCACATGCAGTCTCTGGAAAATTCCACCTGCTTATTTATAGAAAACTTACAATGGTCCAACTTTTTTGAGGGAAGAAACAGATTTTTTTTTTTCTCAGTATTTCCCTTCCTTATGATCAAAATCTGAGGTATTATGACAGTGTTCTTCCAGTTACCACAGTCTGTACTGTCACTAAAGACTAAGACCCTGCTTTGATCATCTGTATCACGTGGAATTCCTCTTCCTTCCCTCCTTACAAGAAAGACAAACACCTTTCGTCTTTGAAAAGCACTGGATATTATTTACAGCATGATGTCAGATGAAATGGATTGCTCCAGTATTATAAGCCTATCAACTAAAATCTAAAATTCTCCAGAATTTTTCACATACTCACCATCTGCAAATATTTACACAGGCATTTGGAGAGGTTTGAAGCAGTTAATGTGACAGTTACCTCAAAGAGAAATTACACTGAGACATGGTGGACGAGAAGCTCAATGTGAGCTGACAATGTGCGCCCTTGCGGACCTAAAAGCCAACCGCATCCTGGGCTGCATCAAAAGAAGCGTGGCCAGCAGGTTAAGGGAGGTGACTCTGCCCCTCTACTCTGCCCTGGTGAGACCCCACCTGGAGTACTGCATCCAGCTCTGGAGCCCCTAAAGTAAGAAGGACATGGACCAGTTGGAGCAAGTTCAGAGGAGGGCCACAAAGATGATCAGAGGGCTGGAAGCACCTCTCCTATGAGGACAGGCTGAGAGAGTTGCGGCTATTCAGCCTGCAGAAGAGAACGCTCTGGAGAGACCTTATAGCGGCCTTCCAGTACGTAAAGGGGGTCTACAGAAAAGATGGGGGAAAACTCTTCAGTTGGGCCTGTTGTAATAAAACAAAGAGTAATGGTTTTAAAATAGAGGGAGGTAAATTCAGATTAGAGATTAGGAAAAAAAATTTACAGTGAGGGTGGTGGAACACTGGAATAGGTTTCCCAGAGAGGTGGTGGATGCCCCATCCCTGGAAACATTCAAGGCCAGGTTGGATGAGGCTCTGAACAACCTGATCTAGTCCCTTGTCCTTGGAGGGGAGTTGGACTAGATGACCTTTGAAGGTCACTTCCAACCCTAACGATTCAATGATTCTATGGTAAAGATTGTTCACATGATTAATAATAGGTTTGATTGTTCACATGATGTGTAATAGTCAGAATTGCTGCTGCTTTGTTCACATAGTTATAATGGGATAAGGGACACTCTAGGGACACCTAGGGACCAAATTTGGGGATTCCTCAGAAAAAGACAGAATCATACAAGCCTCATCGACTCTTGAGAGTCTTCAAAATCTGGCTCAACACAGCTTGATCTACAGGATAAGGACAGCAGATTAACCACAAACTGTGACCCATCTCTCCCGATGTGTGAGCAGCTCCTCATCGGAGGACATATCTGTTATCAAACTGATCTCCTCACTTCAGGGAAATCATGAGCTATTTGTGCTCTCTACTTCCAATGTTTTATATTTTATGATGTTCAAAGATTAAAAAAGCTCCTAACAGCATTTCCCAGTAAACTGCTCAATCAAACTGAGATACTAAAAAATTGTTTCACCTGCAACTTACTTACTCTTGGTTTCAAGACAAGCTAATATTAATTATATACCAATTAAAGCATTTATCATTTTTAAGTGTCACAGACCTCTGATTTGGCTGTACAGCACTTCAGCATGGTCACATTAACTAGAATACAGAGACAAAAAATGATGAATGGAATTACAGATGGGAACAAGAGATAAACGAGACACTGGTGAAGGTGAGAGGTTACAGACATTTTCAGTAACTGTCCCTCCACTCCATGCTTGCAAAATGGCATATATTTTGAATGAACGACCCCCTTTTACAGACAGAAAAGGAAATTAAAAACTGTGAAGAAAATGTAGCTATGTGTCATCTGGGAAGATGCAAATCATTATAAGAAATCACTGTCATGTAGCTTAAAGAGAAAATCACACTGCTGTCTGTCCATTACCTGTGTTAAACAGAGGACATTTTTTTTTCCTCAGAACTCAGAGTCTGACAAATTTTATTAATGCTAAATTTCTAGAGACTTTTTTTGCAATAATTCTGTCTCATCTGTGTGTCCTTGTTAAAGTCTGGTATACACTTGAAAGAAAATAAAATCCCAAACTCATCAATGCAGAATAAAATTGAAACAAATCCTAAACCAAACTAACCTGTAAGTAGTTAATGGTAAGAAATAAGATGAAGCAGAAAAGAACTGGAAGAAACCCTGGCAGTAAAATCCTAGCAATGCAACATCCTAAATTCACAAGTCAGTTTCACACAAAGACAGAGAAAACACTTTTCAAGAAAATTCACGTAAGAATATACAACTTATTAATATAAAATTTGTGCTTTGCAAGGATGTTAGGAGTTTGCTTCCAATTTCAGTTTTGCAGTGCAATGTTCCAGGTTTGAACGGGCTGAAAAGATAATTATAGTACACATTGCTTTTTCACTTGCAGAACAGGATGTCATCCGTTACTCTGTTTATGCTGGAATTGTAAACACTATGGTGTTTGTGAGCAATAACATTTATGAATATTGCTGTAACATGTATTTTATTATATTCTATTCCAGAAATGCTTTAATTTCAGCAACTTTTAATGCTTTTTGATAACATATTTTTAAAGCAATATTCATTATTGAGATTAAAAATACAGTAGACATGCAGTTGAATAGCCTTTCAATGAACACCTTCTATTAATAAACAGTAAGCTTTGACAGAACATAAAGATATAGATTTCCTATACTGATTTTAACATTCCATCTTTCAAGCAGTCTTACTAATGTGATCACAATTTTAATCCTAAATGTTTCTGACTCTGATATCATAATAAAGATGTGTTTTGAGTCATAAAGGTTGGGATTTATTTAGGGATTCGATTCATTTGCCTACACATGGGTGCCTGAAATCATCCAAGCCACCAGTATTTAATATGTTCAGGGTTGGTGGGAGATATCTTCTCTTCTGGAGCAGGACAAGGAGTTTCTTTGTTTGGGAGAGAGATTCCTACCAATGGAGTCTGAAGAGCAATTAGTCTCACCAAATGTAAATGTTTATTTGGGCCAAAAATACAGACTCTCATAACTACACTGTCATGGAGCTTGGGTCCCTAGCTAATGTGTAAACACTCATTTTATTAAAATTAATATTTTTGTGACTGAATTCAGAGCTGAATGTGATCCATGTTTTCCAACAGAAAACAGGGAAACATTTGCCAGATGGTATATGGAAGTATTTGTAGGAAAAGAAGTTCAGTGTAGATTTTTTTTTTGTTATTTATGTTTCAGGAAAACATGTTCTTATTTACAAAGTATATTTAATAATTTTTGAAAACCCATAAAAACTAAAAAGTTGTTAAGACTTAGAGGATTTCAGGCATTTTCACACAATTAGTGTAATGCTTAAATAAACGATAAGATGAATGCAATTTCTTGACAATTGAGAATAGGATATTTTCAGATAATTACATGACAATATAGAAATATTACTGTCATATGGAATTTATGCATTGTCTGTGTACACAGAGCGCACAGAATATAGGCATGATGAAAAGTTTTCTTTCTCTTTTTCTACAGAACAGAATGAACTTTTAAAAGTTTAACAGCTCAAAATTAGATTACTTTCTTACTTTAAGTCTCTTTTTGTTGTGTTTCCTCAGGAGTGGCAAATAGTGGCATTAAAAAAAAAATGCATTGGAATTAATGGAGATATGGAATCCTTCTTCGCCCTGCTATGTCTTCGCTGCTTTAAACAGACATTTAAAGACATCTCAGCTATCTATCTTTGTCTTTTTCATGTGTGAAGGTAAGAAATAGCAAGGGATATGCTACCATTGCTACCCAATTCTAAGTCTCATTTTCTTCTTGCACAAGCTTTTTCCCTTCTGTGAAGAGGAAAAAAAACAGCATTCTTCATGTGCTACCACAAGGCACTCAGTAGGTAGAAACAATTTTTAAAAAGTATGAAACAAGTAAGGAAGTGCCTTTGCAAGTTTTTGCATAGGTGTTGAGACAGGCTTATGTGCACATATTTCACACAGATGATGGCACACATTGAGAGTAATGGTAATTGTTACTTTGCGGGGGGGCGTGGGGAGGTGAAACACAACAAATTGGAAAAAGAGAGAAAGGGAGAGAGGGGACATAAAAAAAAAGAGTGAGGGGACATAAAAAAAAAGAAAAGAGTAGACAAATTTCAAAAGGGAAGAGAAAGGAAAGCTCTTTCCAGTGGGGGAAGAGATGCAACAGGGTTCCTAGGCAAGCGTTAACTGTTAGATCAGTCTCCTCTCCAGCAAGTGGTCACCTATAAAGCTTTTGTTATAATAACTTTAAGATTTTAATAATGACCTGCCTGAACTCCCTAATGGTTGTTCCTGCTTATTAGTGCTGACTGCAGAGTGTTGTGACAGAGGTTGGAAGGGGCAGGGTTTTGCATGTTGACTGGTCAAAAAGTTTTGTTCATGTATATTATTGGATAAACCTGAAAAATGAAGGATAGGCAAAAATGGAGGGGAAAGACAGCACAATTATCAAGCCAGTGGTAGTCACTTCAGCCAATGGCAACCTGGCATAGCAATACCAGGGTTTGCAGATGCAGGGCAATAACAATATTAGCACAAAAACAACAGCATGAGAAAATGGGAAAACTACAGAGGCTTTGGAAAAGCTGCAACAAGTTGTGTGAAAGGTTACAAAGCTTGGAGGGAAGGCAGACTATAGAATTGCATATGGAAAGACCTAAGCATTACACAGGTTAAGACATTTAAGATACTCTGAGAAGAAGCTGCTTGAATTTGAAAATCTGACCAAGGAAATGCACCTCTGATGAGTGAGACAGTTCCTTCTTCTTCCATCCTAAAATGTGATGCTTAGATTTTCATAAATTCAGTTTCATGAGTTGAAGTGCAACTGAGATTTTCCCAAGTCCATAGCAAAAGCAGACCTTTACTGTTCTTTGGTTTGTAGAAACGGGAAAAATGAAAGTCATCCTATGAATAGTAATGGTAATCGCCAGGGCTTTTCAATTTTTTTTTGCAAGAACTTAGAAGCATAAGAAATTGATTTACTTAAAGGGGTAGGTGGCAGTTGAACAGGGCTTGTCAATAGCTCAGTGATATGTAAAACATGGAGGTTAAATGCCCACTAATATATTTATATGTTGATATACACGTAACAGTACACATATGTGTTGATATAGACTTCCAAAGTGAGTGGGTTGGTTTGTTTTCTTGTTTGTTCAGGAAAATTCTAACGTTCAAAAAAGTTTTGAAACCATCATTCAGAAACACTTTTGCATAAGGAAAATGAGAGAAAAATAAAATACTTAATTAGACAGAGAAATAGATACACCATCTGTGTGCCAAGTCCTTACTATCTGTTGAAGTATGGATAAAAAAATGAAAATAATTATAGAAAATATACCAAGGTGTACTGAATTTGTCTCTTTTCTTAAAATTTGAGGAGCAATTTTAATGTATTCTGTTAATCCTGAGCTATTGCCCAACTTCTTGCAATACTGAAATTTTTCTTCCATTTACCTCAGATAAACTTTTGAAAAAGCGGGCTCAGTAATGTGTAGATACAAGAGTCAATATATAAATTTCTAGCTAATAAAAGTATCTGACTCTTCCTGGTTTTCATACAGAGATGAATAGGATATTTACCACATTAGTACTAGTGTGGTAGGGACATACCTGCCACAATTCTCCCAAGAAGAAAATGAGCAGTCTCACGCAGCTCACACAGTTAGTAAGGCACTTGAATGACATAATTTTACATTACAATCAATCATTGAGTTAAGTGACATTGTCACTTCAGTATCTTTGTTGACTCAAAAATCCTGCCCATATTTTCAGACATGAGGAACCGATTAACTATTTGGCAAAAGAATTAGCCAAATCCACAAATATATATATTTTTTTAAAATGTATATGAGGCACAGGTACTCTTACTATCATTTGAAACAAACTTTCATTACACAAAAAAACCTATAGAAGAACTTGCATATACTTTTGCTACATTACCAGTCTGCAAGTCACTCTTACTTACAGTTTCCAAAGAACAAATCACTACTATGAATCCCCTACAAAGCAATCAGAAAATTAAGAAGCATGGGAAAAAAAAAAAACAACCAAAACTGTTTGTGTGTCAGCAAAGACATACAGTTACTTTTAGAACTATCAGAATTGCCAGGAAATATAAATCCTTACTAGGTATAGGTACAAGATGCATAAGTTTCTTTGTCTCTTTTAGATTACAAGGATCATTCTCTTGAAAGGAAAGTAGAACTAAAAATATTTCATGCTAGCTGTGTCTTTTATTAGCAAACGGTGTGCTGTTTCTCTCTATAATATCTCAAAAAGGACTTTGCCAGCAGTTATACTCTACTTACCTCCTGAAAGCATAAACATGTTAAAGTTTAAATTATGAGGACAAAATCAGATGAGCTGATCTATACAGAGCACTACATTTTAAAAATCAGATCAGGTGTACTGATTTACACCTCAAAATTTGACCTTCTGTCTTTGGAACAGAAGTGACACAAAGTATAACTCTTGAAGAGAGTCAGCATGATCTTCTGATAAAATAATCTTCTGATAACATTTAGGCTGAAAAAGAAATATGCTGTAGTTCTGTCTCTGTTACAAAGTCAAGTCATTTAATCTCCTTGGTTGAGATTCACTTCCATTCTGCAACAGATTTATGCGCCCTTTGAGACTGAGCTTGAGGAAGTTAGTGATGCACGGACCTGAGTGAATTTACTCTCTTACTTGATTCCTTGCCTGAAAATCCAGAATAACAGCTTCTCTATGTGCAAGAGGTAGATGTATTTTAGTAATATTCTTGATTCTTCACACGTTGCAGTGGAGGCAGTATTCATAACATTCTTTGTGCAAGGTTTGTAGCAGTTCTGCTCCAAAACCATGTGAATAATTTAATACAACTGATATATTTATTTCAATGCAAATTGTAGCTTAAAGTACCTCTTAATTAAAGTTGTTTGTCTTGAGCCTGAACGTCTTTAACCTTTGGCTATGCGTATAAGCCTGCTTTTCCGAGCATTTTTAATACTGTATTTTTCGTATGTGAAACCTTCAACATTGTGCAGCTAAGGAAATGTAATAGCTCTCATGCATACTTTTCAGGCTGAAGTGATACAAGTCAGTGTGTTTCTCTGTTCATGCTGAAGCATTGCTTGAACTACTGTGACTCGCCAAACTTTAAATAGTCCTTGTCTTCTCTGAGAACAATTCAAGGCCATCAGATAATGTGGCAGCCATTCATTTTGCAACAAAGCATGTGGCTCAGTAGCAGAGATAGAAGATTTAACACAAGAAACACTCCTAACATTCTTTAGAAGTACTAGCAGCCCACTGCTGATATTTCCCTGAAATGAATGTGCTGTCTTTCTTTATTCATTATTCACTCCTTTTCGTTTTAACTGAAATTAGTTTGGAGTGGAATGTGTGGGGGGAATAATAAAAAGAAAAGATAGTCTTCCCTTGGTAGATCTTATTTCATCGCTGACAGACTTTGACTCAAGCCTTTGTGTTACGAAGTCTGATATTTTCCATTTGATATTAACAGGATTTTTGCTGTATTCTTATTAAGAGTCCTTAATTCTAAACCCTTGACTTAACACTTCCCATGGAAATCAATTCTGTAATCTGTTTTTTCACACAATAAACATTTATTTGTTCTGTATTTGCCATTTTTCAAAGTATTAAGTTATTATTTTGCTTTCCTATTTCAGAATTTTTCCCCATCTACTAAATCTAGAAGCCCCATATCCAGTCTTTATTACATTATTTTACTGAATTCATAGAGTCAGAGCAACATTTATGTTCCACTGTCGCCCTCTGTGGGAAACATGTTCCTGTGCTTAACTACTCCTACTTTGAATATTTTTTTTTCTTATGTCCAATCAAAATTTCCCTTTTTGCAAATTGTGTCCATTGACCTCAGTCCTGTTGTTATGCACCTTTGAGTAGAGTCTGGCACTGTGTTTTTTAGAACCAATCATTAGGTAAATGAAAACTACAGTTAGATTCCCCTTCTCTTCCCCACGCTAAACAAAGTCATTTTTCTCAGTCTCTTGTTATACTCTTGCATCCTGAACAGTCTCAAAGTTATTTATGCAAAGAATGTTGATCTCATAACAGTACATACACTTCCATAGATAGATGTATAGAACTGAAAAGCAGTTGCAAAAACATAATCTATTATGCATGTGTGGACACGTGCACATGCGCACACACACACACACACACTTTTAGTGAATGGCTGTTCTGTAAAATGAATTTTCAGCGACCATAAATCAGGAATGTATGCATGATGAGGTCATTGAACAAAAGTATATTAGAATACACTGGGGCTACCGGAAAGTCACTTCTGGAGAACCCTAACAGGATAAAGTATCTTAAAAAAAATGTTAAGAGACATCTGAGAAATGTGAGTTGTGCTATCAAGGAATTATATTTTGATGGATGCTGAATTTATGGATCTACATATGGAAATAATCTCTGAAAGCTGTATTTTGAAGGGTACAAAAGTACAGAATAAAAACAGGAACCTAGTTTGGTAAAATCTCTCAACCATTGTATTGGTACTGCTTATCATGACCAAATATATAATATTTTGATGTTTCCCACAACTGCTGGCATAGATCAAATTGTCTTTAGATTGTTTATATGAGATTACAGCATAAACCAGTAGCTGTCTGGGCTCTGCTGCTTCAAGACAGGGTAGGCAGAACTGGTCATTATGATTTCCTGCAATTTTATCTGTGTAAGAGTTATGTCAAAAGAAATACATCTCAATTATTTGCTTTCCATCCAGTATCACAACATTGGCACTTAACTGTAATTTTTGTGCAATTGTCATGTAGACCAGTTTCCTTTATTCCTTGTCTACCTCCTCCAGTGTCTCCAGTCTACCAATCTCTTTCTTGTAATGTAGGGCCCCAAAATGAACACAGTACTCAATAACTGATATAACAAATGCTAAGTAGAGGGTAATAATCACTTCCTTTGACCTTCTGGCTATGCTTTTGCTAATGCAGCCCATCACACAGTTAGCCTTCACCATCGCAAGAGTGCAATGTTGACTCAAGTTGAACTTGTCATTCACCAGGACCCTGAATTCCTCTTCTGTGAAGTGTCAGCCTGTGAAGTCATTGCCCAGCCTATATTGATGCATGATGTTGTTCCATCCCCAGTGCAGAACTTGGCATTCACTTTTGCTGGATTTCATGAGGCTTCTGTTGGTTCATTCCTCCAGTTTGTAAGAGTCCCTCTGAATGACAGTCCTGGTACACAGCATATTGATCCTTCATACCAGTCTGCCCAGTTTAATTCATCTTTATGCTATTTAAATCAAAGGGACAACATATAATATTATAGCCAGTGCTTCCTAGAGTGTAGGACAATTAAAATAATTAACTAGACCTTCACTTTACCTTGAATATAGCTAGATGTGAGGACTACTTGTAGGTAGCTCCTGCTATCTTATTTCTCTAATAAGATTTTCTAGACGTATGTTAAAATTATTGTGTGTGTATTGCTAGATCTGAAACAGAGTAAACTAAATAACAGCAGAACAAGAGGTAAAATACTGGCTTACAGGAAAAAAAAAACAACCAAACAATACACCAAACTTAAAAGCCTGATTTTAAGGAAACCTGACTGAAATGGTGCTAAATAATGACTGAGTAACAGAACAGAGATATGTGACTTGCTATGACATACATAAAAATTGAATTTTTTTTTTTGGAAAAGCAGTTGTATTTTATAGTACAACTTGACCTAAGGTAAAGTATAGGCATGTCTGATGTTTTGTTTTTTTTTTTT
The DNA here is from genome assembly GCF_036417535.1 of Chlamydotis macqueenii. Classification (NCBI taxonomy): domain Eukaryota; kingdom Metazoa; phylum Chordata; class Aves; order Otidiformes; family Otididae; genus Chlamydotis; species Chlamydotis macqueenii. The sequence goes on from NC_141556.1 coordinate 139,921,791, forward strand.
CCTCTAAAAGAGGAAACATAATGAACATTTTTTTACTTAAAACCTCAAGTCTGGGGTCCAAAGAAAGATCTATATCCACCTCTGCTTTTATCTTTTCTTATAAGTTCCTGATGAACCACCATTCAAAAAAGTTACAATGATCTGCTTTTTTTTTTTTAAATAAAAATGAAAAGATGCCATATGCAAATCTACCATATTTAAATGAGTTATTTTTCCCCAACAACAAAATGCCTTATGTTCAAAGCCAGTATTATGCTCAAATCCCCTCTATATGAAAAGGAATTTGAGACTCTAGGATTAGAATTCAAAGGAAATTAGGCTCTATCTGATTTATTTACACTAGAGCCAAGTTTTCCACTACAGCTTCCACTAAGGTCCACAGATTTTTTTTTCTGAAAGGGAAGTGATCTTCATTTTTACTTTCTTGTTTCAGAATAAACACAATCAATCAAACTTTTTTTTTCCTCACTGCAACTGTCTGTTTCCAAGCAAAAAGAATTCCCTTTGAAAATTTATTTTGATGGAAAAAAAAAATCTAAAAAATGTTGAACTTCTGAGCAGTCACCACTATGCTACAGGATAACTAACTTGTTACTGATTTCCATCCATGTGCCTGCTGAAGCCTGCTGCTTTAGAACAGAATACAGAAACTGCTCCTGATTTAGAATATCTACACATACTCGTTTCAGGCAGGAAATCTGTTTAGTAAATCAAAGAGGTATGATAGACAAGTTTTTGTCATGTGACTCCAGAAATGCAAGTAAATACTTTTGCAATTAAGGTACTAGTCATTGTTTTTACAAGAATTTTTTTTTCAGGGTAATATCATACATGGGAATAAGCAGTCAAACTTTAAGTAATTTGTACACCTCCAAGATGTGAGCAAATATGTGAGCAAATATTCATAATCAGTAATAAAATGCTACATATATTCCCTATATCTCCAGTTTAGTCTTTCCTTTCCTATTGGAAGGGATCCATTTACATTTCAGATAGTAGGCTTTCCTTGCTTTCTGCATCTGCTGGCAGAGGCAAAAATTTTCAGCCTGAATTAATGAAAGTGACAAAGAAACAAATGCCATTTTGTCACTTTCTAACCTAGTGAGTCAAGGATCATCCCTACCACGTGAAAGTTTTCCAGATATCTTTATTGCTAAAGTATGTTCTACTATAAAATAGTTTACTTTGAAAGGAAACAACTAATTTTGCATACCTCTCATTCCTGTAGATTGTGTGCTATCATTTCAATCCAAAAGGCAAGCAAACAGACAACAGAAAATGGCTGAAGTTGAGTATTCAAAATGAAGTTGGCAGCTTCCTGAAAATACACACAGAGAGTTCAGAGCCTCACACCAGGCTTAGGACTTGGACAGACTGATTCCCCAAACTGCCATGCTTCCTAACATTTGTTCAGTTTTATTGACATCAGTGACCTTGGATGGATTCTTAATTAGGCATTAATTAGATCTGCTCTGCACAGAATAAAATGACACCATATTAAAATCGCAAGCAACAGCCTCCCTATGCTACATCTCCAAATGGCAACACCAGTTAAGGGGAACAGATCTTAGAAACAGAAGAATCTGTGAGAAAAAAAAAATAAAAGCATCCAGTGAAAGCAGGCCAGAAATTTGTTGTATTTTTTTAAAAAATTCTTATCACCTCATGCGTCACTTTAATGTTATCTTTCTATAGAAAGAACTTTCAAACACTGAGGTTTTTTTTAAGCCAGCTATTCACCTTCTTTTGACCCTAATGTACGTCAGAATTTCAGTATGGTACTGCTTTCTGCAACTGAGGTGCACGAGGATCAAACACAGTCTTGAGAGACACTCTTTAGTAACATTGAATTAAAGATCTCTCAATATTTTCGCTGTGCCAAAACGACACATAGTCAGTGTCTGTGTGATACTATTACTTTTCACTCTGATTTTACATGGGTGCAGAAACTATCAGATAATGCAAAAGTAATGTAGGGAAATGATATCCTGTGATGTTGGAGAAGTGTTCATTTTATGTAGTCAGAATAATGTCTTCTGCTGCTTTATTTTATGAATGACAGAAATATGTGTAAAAAAAATACAGTACACAGTATGTAACATTATGTAACATATATAACGATATATAATGAATAACATAATGTATATATAGTATATTCAATATTATATATAATTTTAATATAACATATGTAATATGATTTCATATTATAGTTTAAATAATAACTTCAGAAAACTTTTTCTTTCAGAAAATTCTGTGTTTTCCCATGTGCTTATACTGCTTTTAATGAAGGAGAAAGACAATTTTCTTTAGCATTTCAAAGTACCACTCCATCTTTTTGGAATCACTGAGCTAACTGTATTGTGCAGTTCACAGAAAAAGAAAAATATTTTTGTATTTTTCTTGACCTCATACTTTCACAAACTTCATTCCCACTTATTCTTCTGTCTCGGAGAAGTGATCATAGCTCTATGGACAACCAAAACTAAATAAAACATTAAGACAGAAGCCACAGAATCCTTAATTACTTTGGACTGCATATATCCAAAAATACCTGCCTTCCACCATCACAGAATTAGCTAGCCAAGATAAGAACAAATTGCTGAGTCCACAGCAAAACTGGTATCAGAGGATAATGTATCCTCCACTCCATTTCAAGAGGTCTTCAATAATGAAAAACTTGAGGATTTTTGGAGTGTGTTGAATACAGTTATCCACTGTCATTTACCTTTTCATAAAAACAAGGACAGAACTATTCCTTTGTGACATTTAATTTCTCTTAATGGTTCTAATTTAAAAAATTTGAGCTAGAATTTAATTAGAATCACTGGAACTTTAGTAACACTACAGGTATCTGAAATAAAAGTATTTTACAACATAAAAGGATGATATATTTTATTATAAAATCCTTTAAAATTTAAATATTGCTTACATTCACTCTGCACTGATTTGGTCTTTAAATGCATTTTCTACAAGGCTTTCCTAAGAACCTAGGAAATACTGTGTTATTTGGCTAGATGTCTGTCTAAAGCCATAATTTAAAAGCACATTACTGTTTTAGTAGTAATCAGTACAATATGAATCATATAAAGGTTAGAAATCCCCTTTACAGGCAAGTAAGAAGTAATTTACCCTCATAAGGAGTTTCCTCTTTGACCAGTCACATGGTTGGCTTATACTTTAAAGAACAGTTTCATATTTCTTAAAAAAATGTATAAAATATTACTTTACTCTCAAAAAAAAAGTTTAATTATCTTTAAATCCTTCTAAGTTCTTTGCCTCAGTGCTGCCTTCTGGCAAGAGAAACTGCTGATTAATTATGCATTTAGAAAAAAGACCCACTTCTTTTATCTCGTTCTGAACAAGGCTGTCCTCAAGTAAATTGCACTGCAGGAATCAAGATCTGAGTCTCCTTTCTCTTCAAACTTCTTCATATTGTGCACTGCATTTTCACTGAACACAAAAGATGTAATGCAGTGGGAAAGTAAGGCCCAGTTCAACAATGACAAAGGCATAAATTACAGCCTCTGTCAGAAATGAAAACAAAGATAAAAGAACTCTTTGCGGGGTGAAATCCAAAGACAGCAGCACCATTTATTATTGTCTCTTACAGTCTAAATGCCTCAGGGAATCTTTTGGGCATGCTACACTACTCACCTTACTAACAAACCCTTTCCATACCAACAGCTTTTTCTCATATATTTCCTGTGGCCTAACAGCGTTATCTTTACCTTGTGTGGAAGTGATACCACTGACCTCATTTTGCTCAGTGAAAGTCTAGGAAATCCTGATATCTACCCTCCCAACCTTCCTTCAACTAAAAAGAGCACTGATAGACAGCAGCCTCATGTCGTAGGCACACTGTAGCTCCTGAGTTACAGAGGCTGCAGAAGGGCAATCTCTAGTTTGACTTCTAGGTCTCTCCATGTAGGAAAAAATAAAATAATTAATTAATTTTCTAATTGGACATTAGTGTAAGAAAACCATAAGTTACATGGAAATGAAAACCTCTGTTTAAATGGTCTAGAAATGAAACTGTGTCAAATATTAAAAAATGCAATATATACATTCGTACTCTGAATATTACAAAGGAATATGAAGATTTGAAGTAGCTGAAACAACTTGTCAGCTCATTAAGGCATAGCTGTTTATATAGTTTTTTTCTTCTGTTTTCCCCAAGCCCAGAAGTATTTAATTAACACTCCATGTAAAAGATATTACTTGAAGTCATAGCACGAATGAAATCAATGGCAAAGCTGTCAACGACTTCGTGAGAGACAGAGTTTCTCTAGTGGCTCCACTGGAAGTTGTTCTGAATTAGATTTTCTTTAATTTCCTATTGTCATTGTTGTCATTATACTAATTATTTTTGTTGTTACTATTATTAAATATTAATTAACTTTCCTAACCAAAACTTGAAAGAATATCTTTTCATTTTCATTAGGCATGAAATAAAATAAATATAATGGGGCAGACCATAAGCATATGTGGAAGGTGACAACATCTGCTGCACAATGGTAAACCCATCAAAGACCTTTTCAGGGTAAAGTGGGTAATAAGTAAAGGGGGAAGTGATAAACAAGAAGACAGACATGAAGCTGATAGACAAGGCATAGCAGAGACAATGTCAAGGACGAAAAGTCTCCAGTCACCAACCGATGAGCCCTTAAGAAACTCTGGGCAGAGCTTTGGAGAGGAACAACTTGGGCTTTGTCAGTCATAAGAAGAGGGAAACAAGAACATGGGGGTTTGGGATATTTAAGGTGAGTGTCAGCGAGACTACGCAAAACTTAGGAGGGATCATGTAGGGGAAGGGGATGAGGAAGAGCAAAGGGGTGAGAGGTATACAAGGCTGTATGTAAGAGGGTCTGGCTGTGTGTAGACCTGGCCTGTCAGCAGACTTGTCTGATCCAGCTCTGCATTTGTCTTCTCCTTAAATCCTGTCGCAGGTCTCCCTGTGCCTCCTCATCTCTGTCATCCTGTGTGAGCGTAAGTGCTGTATGGATGACGTGCTGGTTGCTGGGGATGTGAGTGGATTTGGGGCCAGATACCACAGTCAAACAGGGGTGCAGGTGCCCCAGGATGGTGGTGTCAGTAGGTCAAGCCTGTGGGGTCTCAGGAACACCAGCTGGAGTGGGTGGGGGACTTGGCCTTCAGCTGCTAACTGAAAATTGTGTGTGTCCTGACAACAAACTGTGGGGGGAATCAGGTGAGGGAGGCAAGTGAGGGGCTGAGTGCCACATGCTGGCTGCTGGGATGGGGGACAAGTGTCTGTCTCCCCTAAACGTGGCACTGGGCAGCTGTGAGACAAAGATCTCTTGGTTGGTGAGCACCAGGAGGGACCTGCATGTGAGTCAGGAACCTGTGGGCCAGGTAGTGGCTCCCAGAATCCAGGCACAAGCACCAGACAGACAGAGAGACAGTACCATTCCTCAGGGAATTTGTGAATGTGCATATGTTTGTGACTCTGGAGAGTTGTGGGACGAGTGTGCATGCGAACCCATGCTTACAATAATGAACTTCAATCCTGACCAGCCAAATAAGAGATAAGTTGACTGTCTGCACTTGTGTTTATGTGAACATTGCATCTTGGTTCTGCTGGAGGCAGCACTTTGCCTGTAGCAGTATGTGTAACCAGACCTGTGTGTTTGTGAGCATATATATGTGTCTCTGTATGTGTCTTTGGGATACACGCTCAGCTTTGCTACTGATTGAACCTGCAAACAGGAAAGTTGCAGTCTCGTCCTCCAGCCCAGGTAAAGACCATGGATCCCTGAGCAGGATGAAACTATGGCCTAGGAGCTGCTGAAAACTGCATATGCTTACATCATCCTTTAGCACAGAGAAAAGGCAAAAAAGATATTGGCTAAAATTATGTTTTTATTATTCTCTGAACAGTTTCAACATAAGAAAATACAGAACAAATTATCTGATAAGCAGAGGAGTTAATAAACATTAATGTGAACCTCAGTTCCCTATTGCTGTAACCCTTGCTTATCTCTTGTTTAATACCTGTCTTGGATACATCATAGCTACCTTGAATCCATAGATTTCCTTTAATGATTTTATACCTTAAATTTCCCTGAGAATTTCCTAAACTTTTCCACAGTAGGTATCTTTACTTACCATGGCTTATGTGGTCTCTGCATTACTTCAGTTATTTTTATCTTCCTTTGTGTTTCCTACTTAAATTTTTTTGGCATGCCTGAAGCATAACAGGGAATATATAATATCCTTCTTTAGAAAGACAAAGAGTGAATGTGGACCCCCATATTTTCACTTTCAGGTTTTTGTGCATTCATATTTCAATTGCATTGGAAAAAGTTATTAACTTATGAACAAGTTCACATGCAGTATGCTTTTCTGTATCTTGACTAAATGTCCTCAATTCAAGACTGTTTTGTAGACAGTTGAACAATCACTGTGTTGTGTCTTTTCCACAACATGTAGGCAGACTTAAAATACGTAGTAGAATTGTAAGTGACTCATCTGAAGCATATGATTATAAACAAGTAGAGATGATACACGCAGACCATCGTACAAAATGCACCTGTTATTATTTTCTCTAGGTGATGTTTTAAAAAGGCAGCTATTCACTGACACGGCCTTGTCTCAACTGAATAGGAGAAAAAAGTCAGGTATCTTACATTAAGAATACTTCAATCAAGAAACATGACAAGTTTGACATTTAAAATGTGAGTGATGTGACAGTCACAACAAGCTTCATCTTACAGCTACATCAGTGAATTTATATATTTGCAGGCAGTCTGAATTATGTCCTCATGAGCAGGTGGTGTTTTCGATGTAAAACTCTTCCAAAGCTGTTGCTCACATGACAAAAAATATATCCTTTCATACCTGACAGGTTTTATATCAAGTAGGGCTTGAAACCAGGGAAAAATCTGAAAAAAAAAAAAAAATCACGCAGCAGGTCATATCTACATAAACATACCTGCAGATGTTTACTGTGATAAACTGTGAAGACTGTGTTTTATTAGTAGACAAAGTGAGGGAAATTCTTTTTTTTCTTACTGTTATTTTTATGTCAGCAATATTCTTTTCATTTAAGGAAACAAGAAATAAGATATCATTGACATGTTTCAGGAGTTTTTTGGGCTTTTTTGTTTGCCACCAATGAGTAGTATACTTCAGCATGTTGATTTTATTCTATCTTACTGCCAGGTTGTTATATAACTGTACTTCAAAATAACAGATGAGATTCTAAGGACTTCTCAAACATATATTAACTGAAATGTTATATATTCTTACTTTGTGTTGTGTGTGCTCTCAGTGTAAGACAGAGCGAACTAGAGAATTTGAGGAGCTGAGCAAAAGATGCCTAGAATTTATTTCATTTAACAATTTGTTTATATCTATCCAAAACTAAAGAGAAGAAGTGGAAGAAGAGACTGAAAATCTAGGTAAATTAATAGTTGTGTTGAGGGGATATCAGTTAAGAAGGGAACCTATAAATAATAGGAAAATATTGATTGAAGAATATAAACTAAATACTTTAGAAAGATATTGGCAAAATCTAAGATGTTTAAGGCCTAGCAAAATGCTTTAAAATACTTCAAAATGGACAAAACAAAACTACCAATGTGAATGGGGGAATAGTAATGCAGGTTATATAGGCGCTGGTATATTATAACAGCACCAAAACAGAGAGCGTAGTTCCATTGTGGAAGAAGTAAGCAGACGATATCTCTTCTGAAATAAGTGCCACATGACATACCAGGTCAGTAAAAATTAATTATATTAAGTCTATCAAGCTGAAGATGACACCATGATAGGAGGATATAATTGGAGAATATTAAAAAATGAGACATTTGAGAACTCCCATGGGTCTTGAAAAAATGTTTGAGTAGACAAGGATGGGTATATATGAGGAGTCATGTAAGTGCTGGTCTATTAGTACAGCTGAAATATTATCGGATACTTTGAAACTAATTTTGAAAGAAAGAATGACATAGAGATAAGCAGGGGAAAAAAACCCCAAACATAAAGTCCATCTGGGTTTCAAAAAGAAAGTTCATGCTAGATTGTAAAAGTTAGTTTATCTTTCCAGACAAGAATGCATCAAACATTTGATGTGACCTTTCATAGGAAATTATAAGTGAAGGCTGTGAATCACAGAATCATAGCATGGTTAGGGTTGGAAGGCACCTTCAAAGGTCATCTAGTCCAACCCCCCCCAAACATCTCCAGCCAGATAAGGTTGCTCAGAGCCTCATCTAACCTGGCCTTGAACGTTTCCTGGGATGGGGCATCCACCACCTCTCTGGGCAACCTGTTCCAGTGTTCTATAACTCGCATTGTAAAAAATTTTTCCAAATGTCTAATCCAAATCTACCTCCCTCTATTTTAAAACCATTACCCCTCGTCCTGTCACAACAGGCCCTACTGAACAGCCTCTCCCCATCTTTCTTGTAGGCCCCCTTGAGGTACTGGAAGACTGCTATCAGGGCTCCCCGGAGCCTCCTCTTCTCCGGGCTGAACAGCCCCAACCCTCTCAGCCTGACCTCACAGGAGAGGTGCTCCAGTCCTCTTATTATCTTTACGGCCCTCCTCTGGACCTTCTCCAACAGGTCCATGTCCTTATGTTGGGGGCTCCAGAACTGGACGCAGTACTCCAGGTGGGGTCTCACCAGAGCAGAGTAGAGGGGGAGAATCACCTCCCTCGACCTGCTGGCCACACTCCTCTTGCTGGCTCATGTTGAGCTACTTGTTCACCAGCACTCCCAAGTCCTTATCCTCAGGGCTGCTCTCCGTCCATTCTCTTCCCAGCCTATATTTGTGCCTGGGATTGCCATGACCCAGGTGCAGGACCTTGCACTTGGCCTGGTGGAACTTCATGTGGTTGGCACGGGCCCACCTCTCCAGCCTGTCAAGGTCCCTCTGGATGGCATCCCTCCCTTCCAGCGTGTCGATGTGGCCAGGGTTTTGGGCTTGGTGTCATCGGCGAACTTGCTGAGGGTGCACTCTATCCCACTGCCCATGTCGCCGACAAAGATGTTGAACAGGGCCGGGCCCAACAAGTACTCCTGAGGGATGCCACTCGTGACCAGTCTTCACTTGGACATTGAGCTGTTGACCACCACTCTCTGAGTGCAGTCATCCAGCCAACTCCTTATCCACCAAGTGGTCCATCCATCAAACCCATGTCTCTCCAGTTTAGAGAGAAGAATGTCATGCAGGACAGTGTCAAATGCCTTGCACAAGTCCAGGTAGATGATATGTGGAGGAATATAGGGAGGAAGGCCACCTTAGAATACAAGGCCACCATCCCACAGGATATAGGGATTAGCGCAGGAATGTAAAATGCATAAAACACTATTGAAATCAAGGAACTGGAAACGACTGTGATTTGTGTTGGAACAAAATCAGACTAGACGAAAATATCTACTGAAAGTTTTAAAGTATTCATTTTGGGACATATATTGCATAATATTTTCATGTTACTGATTTAAGATTAACAGTGAGAAGTTAATTTTCTCGATAACATAAGTTTCAGAGATATTATCAAAACAGAGGAAGACCAAAATGTTAAGCTGAAATGCCACAATGAAATTAGAAACTGGAATCATATACTATAGTTCATATGCACTAAAGTGCTATGTGAAAGTATGCAGCTGTGGCCATAAAGCTGTTACTTGGAGATTGTTACCTGGGTTATTTTTTTTTGTGCAGAATCTCTCAAACTAGCTGACAGAGAGAGAGGAGAAATAATCGGGTCACATATAAAACTAGCATCAGAAAGATTTTTTTCATACCTAAGGCATCTATTGACTAATTGGTACTCTGAAGACTAAAATTTCATGTGCTTGATGCGTACATATCTACCAACATCAAATGTTCACATTTACACAAATATCTAAAACTTCATTGAATTAGAGTCAACTCTACTCGAGTTATATCCCAGCACTGATGTGAATGTTGCGCTTTGCAACAATATTCTAGGACATACAAAGTGGAGAGGAAAATATAGAGGGAGAAGGTGTGTACATCTGTCTCTTTCTGAATATTACATTTGATGAACAGTGAGTTATCAGCACACGTCTCTGACAGTGTTGCAGTGAATGAAGGGGCTTTGCTCTTTGCCTTGCTCCAAAAGCCTTAGTAGTAGATGAGAATCCTCCTAAAATGACATAGCACAGTTTATTTACCAAATATGTTTGTTTACTCAGCAGATCTTTCTCCTCCTCTCAAATTATCTTGTGATTATTCTGATACTGAGGGTAATTAAGAAAAGATATAGATCAATTTAACAGTAGACAAACATCTCTTTTATGGCACTTCTCTAGGCAATAGGTTAAAGTTTATGAACTCTATCAGTAAGACGTTTTCATTGATCATGCCAGTCAGCTGGAGGTTACTTTGTACATTTATGAAACATCAATGATATGTTCTGCAGCAGATCTGCGAAGTTACCTCTAGTTTTCCAGAATTAACAAGCTGTGAGTATTCTACTTTTCTATTATAAACTCAGATTTCTATAAGGATCATGAGCAGATGTATTTATTTTTCTAAAAGATTATATTATATGCATATTATCTAAAATAGGTGATACAATATTATCTGTATTCTACATTTTTCATTATCATAAAGTCAAGCCTATTGATTCTATTAAAGTGAGAATATTATTTTTAGAATTCTGCCCCAATCTAATTATAGTTCTACAAGGTTCTGTGGATTAAATATATGATAGAATTACTTGAGGAGCCGGGGATTGTGGTCATGGGGGGACTATCTATCCAGAACAATTTAATACAAGAACAGAATACAGGGCTCGATGAACTTTTAGTCTGTTTCATTCCTATTTGTTTTTAATATTCTCATTAACTATGTTTTCTTCTGAATTTAAACACATTATTTCAGAAAACTTCAGCTATACTTTAATGTAAGTGTTGCATGTTTTTGTACAAAACACCAATTTACTATTGAGTACAGACTAATGTGCCCTTAAAATCCACTACCTACTTAAAAAGCTGATCAAATAATGATGCCTGTGAATAAAACAGCTCTCCTCCTGCTCACTCTGTCCTTTAGACCAAGGATGCTTCCAGGATCCATTTAATTCAACTCCCTGGTATTCTGAATGGCAAACCTCCCAAACTCCTGTTCTAGGAAGTTCCTAGCATCCAAATCTGGTTTTTACAGCTTTTGGAAATCTCTTAATCTTTCAGCATGAATTCTGAGATTTTTACTGTGAATTTCTCTCCTCTTCTCTACCTGCAGGTCTTCAAATCTTTCTGTGAGCATAATCCTTCTCAGTTCGAGGAATGACACAATCTTCTCGGCTCTCTTTCAAAAAGAAGCCAAATTACTACCTTGGTCTTCTTCAATAATTATCTCTCAAAATCAAATAATTACTAAGTGTACTGGGTTTGTGTGGCAAGGTTTTGGTAGTGGGGAGACTATCAGGATGTTTTCTGTGAGAAGCTGCTAGAAGCTTCCCCTATGTCCAATAAAGCAAATGCCAGTAGATTCCAAGATGGACCAGTTGCTGGCCAAGGCTGAGCCATACAGCAATGGACAAAAGAATAAAATTCATTTTCATATTTTCATCTCTTCCTGTAAAGCATGAGAACAATCTAATGTGAAATCATAATTACTGCAGTTTCATTCAATACTTGATCATAAAATTATTGTTTGCTCATGATATCTTTTTCCTATCAAATTCTAAGATACACAGTGAGGATGAAAATTTCCTTTTTGCATGTCAGATAAAGAAAATACGTTTTCATTTTTTTTTTTTTTCTATTTAGAGTGAGAGTTAATGATGCATATTCCACCTCCCAATGTTTGTAACATACACACTTTATATTAATTTAGTGCAAATCTTCAAGCCTGGTCTCCATCTTATACTGAATCTTCCCGTAGAGAACAAAAAATAAATAACTTTTTTTTTAATGGGAAAGCCAATTTCCCATTTAATGTAAAGAAACGTGCAATTTAAGGCAGTAATGAAAATACCTGAAGAAAAATAGAAATTTTGAATATGCTTATCTTCCAAATGGATGCTCACACAAATACTTTTCAGGACAACTAAAACTTTCACATTTCTAAAACCAGTATTCAAACAAACATGAAAAGAAGGGAAGAGTCTGATATTTATGAGTTAGATCATATGCAAATGAACACAAAGTCTGTTTCCCCAATATCTTTAGCCTCTTAAAGAAGCTCAGACTAACATTTTTCAAGAGACACAGCTCTCTGTACACTGGTAGACTGTGACAATGGTTGGGCAGCTTCACAGTAATTTCCTAACCCTTTAGGTAGTAGAAATACTAGAAATAGATCAGTAATTTTTGGATGAAAATCAAAACAATAAAAAACAAAATATCCATGGGAATGGAATGTCCAAGGGTTGTTAGAGAACTCAGAATCAGTTTTATCTAAAAAAAAAAACAAAAAAAAACCAAACAAAAAAACACAGCAAATCTCCTTATCTGGAAAATGGTAAACTTTAATGAGGGAACGGAACAAAGTTAAAAAACAACGAAACAAAACCTCATTAAGGTTCTGTAGAAATGCTTTTTTTCCCCTTTCTTTTACCTTTTTTTTGAGCATTTTCTATGTTTTATGAATCTGGCTAATTAACCTCTACATGTCTTACAAGTCCCAGAGGGTTTTTGGGGGGCCTTCTTTTGGGGTTTTAGTTTTTTTTTTTTTAGTCAGATCTTTCTCTTTAACTGTAAATTGGCCAACGGCATAACAAGCATATGACTCTCTAGATTGTCTTTAGTCCAAGAAAAACAAACTCTTTCCTTCTTATTCTGTATATCTTCCTTGTCCTGGAGTTCAAGCAGTGGAACACTTCACCACAATTTAGGAAACTGTCTTTTATTTTGCCCTCCTCCTTAAAATTTCTTATTATGTCTGGTGTATAATTTAATTGGGATTGTTCTGTATTGGAGTTTCATGAAGAAAAATTGTCATATACCTTGTAAAATATTCATTTTATGGCTTCATCATTTAAAAATTATACTATTTAAGTTGCAGAAAGCTCTGCATAGTACTAATGAGATTTAAGAACAACACAATCTCTGACTATGGGATTGAAAAGAAAATAAATTTTTATTAGAACAGTGTTTAAGTGTCCTTAGTAACACCATAAATAAAAGCTAAAGCACAGCAATCAACAGTTAAATATTTCTTTCCTTGTTTGAATATGTCCAAATATTTATTTAACTAGAACAAATGGAATCCTCTGCCAAAATAGACATTTCCATTGCCTCTGCAGATAACCTGCGACAATATCCAGATATGTGTGTTTAAAATTCATATTAGGAAAAGAAATTTTATGATGCATATAAACAAGCTCCTTTGCAGAAAAAAAGTCTTCCTGACCCTCTGTGTTGGTATTGATTTGAGCTTGCTGCTTGCATACTACATTAAATGTAAGCAAAGGAAGCAAACTATGTACCATAAATAACTTGTCAAATCATATCTTATAAAGTATTACCAAGCAGTCTTGATACAAACCGATGAATCAACAAAGAATTTTCAAAGGAAATCTAGATTCTATTTACTTACGGTAAAGAAATTAGTGAATATAATATAAAATAAAAGAACAATCCCCAATTGGATATTTCTCCTTGCACAGAACAGTAATTCGATCAGCTCTACCTTTCAGAGATGCAAAAAACTTAAAGCTTGGATTTTTTAAATAGTTAAATAAAATATTTAAATTGTAACACTGCTTATACTAATAGACATTAGAAAATATATTAAAAAAGACATTTTATTAAATATTTCCGTTTTTCTGCTAGAAATAAATGTGTTAGATACAGTTTTGTACTATAAGCAAACATATAAATGTATTTTATACATTAATAAAAAACAAAGAGAGAGAAAATGATAAAACTGTTGGTTGCACTGTGCTCACCACCTGTTTTCTGGGAACATGCTAAGGTGTCTAGGTCTGACTGTCTTGCCCCTTATAATTCTGATTTATAATCAGAATAACTCAGCTAAGGTCAGAGAAACTGTGGAAAGTTAAGGTACCTTCATATTTATCCAATATCGTTTTGATTAGACCTTCTAAGGAAGATTAGAAAACAAATAAAAATAAGGTTCCTTACGGTATTTTGTTTCCTACCATAATAGCAATAGGAAGTGAAAGCTGAAAGCAAGCCAAAATACAGTAATAAAATGAAACAATAAATACAGACCTAAATATTTTCCATATTTTCCGTAGGTTTTGAGCAAATTTTTGTTAGTGCAAAACTCACTCTAGATGACACGATTGTTGTTTATGCTTTTATTATGAATCAGGAGGGTACCTACAGGAGAATATTTTTGTTAATCAAAACAGAATGTCATTCCTAGCAATACCATGTGGACCAGAGTAATTTTTTAGGCCATTTCTCTTAAACTGACTTTTAGCATTGAAACACTTCTCCGGGCAATTATGCCAATGTGGCAGATACCTTATTGCTGTCAGGATTCAGACATGCTCCCTAATATCTCACTGCATGCCAAAACATATCTGTAATCATGCACCATCACGGGACTATAGATATGCTATGCCACCCATAGCCACTTGTGGCAGCTTTCTTCTTGATTCATGCTGATAAAATGAAAATCAGTTTCATATTTCATCCTTTAACACTGTTTTAAACTTTGTGAGATCAAGAGAATTAGGCTGGGAGTAACCTTGTAAGGTGTCCTGGCTCATGGATTTATCACATCTTTTGGCATTATTCATCTGGTTTTTACTTACTTATATAAAACCCCACACTTAATTCATACTTGGTCTCTTCATTTTTCTTTCTTCGTGATTCAGATATGTTTTGTGAATACTCATTGGAATCTTCTCTGACAGCACAGGTACTGCTGGACACACTTGTCTGCATATTCAATACTTCCTAGTAACTAAATGACTCCCAGTTGCTTTGCCAATGCTGAGCTCAGGAGACTTTTTAATTTATTTTTCCTTTCTATCTATGTTTTGTGCTAAAGGTGCAGTATAAGTGAGGAGCATTATTTTTTTACTAACTTAATGAAACGGCTACAGATTCCAAAGAGCAACATATACCCACAAAAACATGCTGATTTATGAGCAGAAGTTTCCTTCAGCTGTCAAGAAAGCAATATTACGTTATGACCAATCATCAAAACCCTACAATGGAAGAAGGCTCAGAGAAGATGGACACACGCAATGCATTTGTGATGCTCAGGGAAGAGTACAGGGAGCTACCACAGCTGTTGTAAAGAAAGCTGAACATAACACAAAAGTTATCAGAGAGTGGCCTTTGTTTTAGACAAACAGTTGAGCCAATCAATTTATTCTGTAAATAGCCTTCCTTGTTAAAAGCTGTGAATGTCTTTCTGAGCCAGCCAGACCAGCATGGGGGAAGAGTACTTGTGGTTCAGCCCAATACAGAGTATAAAAACTGAGCAATCAACAGAGTAAACTTTGAAAACAGCAACAGGCTTGAGCTGTCTTCAGCCCATGTACTCTTTTCCAGTGGCTGAGGGTGCCCAGTGTCGTGACAGTGAGCATATAGGGACTGACGATGGGAAATGTGTTTATAATGTGATCCAACTGCACATTGCAACTGCTGTGTTGTGCTTGCATTGTGACTTCAGTACATTGCTGCATAATCTGCTAAATCAAAATCCCATGTAAGGTCCAGTATCTTCAAATAAGTGAATTTGGTATTAAAACATTAAACCCTCCTCGTGTAGAGTATCTGAAAGAGCACGGTCAGAGAGCACTGAACTCTGACACAGGAGTGAAACAGTTGACAGATTTTTTAGCTGCAGTGAAGGAGGTCTAATTACAGGACTGATCTTCTCCTGAGGTTGCTGAGAATTAGTTTGCTTTGAAAAGGTCATAAGATGTGTTTGGATGGCAATAAGTAGTATGGTATTTTCAACGATCCCCTGGTAAAACTCCCTGTATGAGGATTTATTTTTAACGTTCTGGATTCTGCTACGTCTCATCAGGTTGGATTAAACTATATCTGCATTTCCATTTCTTAACTTCACAGTTTCTTAAAACCTACTGGCCTGATCTTGCTCATCTTCTTTTTGCCAGCATTCACATCTACATGTCTGTATTTGTTGCTGATGTTTACAAGAACTTATTTTTTTCTGCTCTTTGGTAATTTTTTTTTTTTTAAAGATTGTATACACGATTCTTTTTTGACATTCTCAGAATAGCAATTCTCCTGGCTGACACTTATTTTTTGAATGCACAAAAGTAATAATAATAACATTGACTTTGGTGCTGAAGAATCTGGCTCCATTTCCTATTCACAAGGAGTATTAATGTCTTGGCAGCAATGACTAGGCCAGCTCTGCAACTCAGAGCCAATACATTAATACTCAGAGTGATGATCACATTAGGCCAGAATCTAGAAAATGCAGTACAGGATCTGAGCCCAGGTGGACAGTGCCAAAACATGCCACCTGTTAGCTTCATTAATTTTTGGCTGTTCTACAAGCTCCTAACACAAACTGGAATACACTGGCTGATCCCTCCACTGCCATTGTTATACCTTGACATATTCCCACTCCAGGGAACAGAACAGGAGTCTGGGTGTGTCTACATCAGCTTTGTTCTGCCTTTCAATTAGGCAAATTCTGTGGAAAGTTGTCCTGCAGAAAAAGGAAAGGAGCAGATTATGCATATTACATTACTGAGTTATAGGATACCAAAGATATTTAGGATTTTCAAGATGTTGTGAGGTTTATTACACCCTCACTTCTGAAAGTCCCCAAATACTAGAAACTTGTTATTTTTACTGAAAAGGCTATTTATGTTATTGTATCCTGATTACTTAATTTTATTCAAAGGTTTGATTTTCTTCCTGGGAAAATTATTGTTTATTCCTGGCAATTAGCTTGCAACCCGTCTTGTTGTATATAGTACACAGAGATGGTATTAACATAACCTGGTTTCATACTTTTTTGTCTGTTGAGCTCCATGGATTTTTTTTTGTTGTTATTGTAGCAATATTAATAACAGAAAAAAAAAAAAGAAAAATATATATGTGAGTTATCAACACAAAGTCACTTAAAACCAACCAACAGCTAAACTATCTAGGACTAGAATGCAAAAAAAAATTAGTCCCAGTATAGCTGGACATTCTACCAGAGCAGCCTAATTTTACAAGGATATTTCTTTAACATAATCTCTTCCGAAAGATGCATGAAGAAAAAAAAAACAAAAAACCTGCCAGTTAACAGTAATGGTTAGTTATTCTTCTAAAATTGAAAGAACAATAAACTAAATAAAAGAAGTTTATAAAAATCAGGCTGCATGGAGATATTTTTTAAATATAGAGTTCAGAAACTAAGAAGTAAATTCAACTGGAGTTGTAATCCAGGAAGTGGAGTCATAAATTAAAAAAATTCTCCACCACCACCACAAACATTTGGGAACTGCTACTGATCCAGACATAATGTTGGACAGTATTACTTTACAAACTTCTAATAGCTCTCTTGGAAAACAGGCAGTTTCCACACATCTGCAGTTAGAGAACTAACCTAGTTTGAGCAGGACTAGACAATGATGATACATGGAAAATCAGAAAATTCTGAGGTCTTTTTCAATTCAATTTCTGAGGTCTAGCAATACTAGATTGTTTTGTGCGTACATTAAGGTCCCTGCTCTTCATTCTGCCAATTTGGATCAGATTTCCTATTAGCTGAAAGCTGAAGAGGTGATTAGTTGGCCCGGGCTCTAGAGCTGTTGATGATAATTGTTATTTTCAGCATGCATTCTCCGCTTGGTCTGTGTAGTATATATGATGCACATGCAGTCCTAACGTCACTTCTAAGAGCCCTGTAGTTGATTGACTGTGAAAGAGGAATGTACTCACATACACTCATGGATTCCTCATAATGGGATTTTTTTTTTTTTTTTGAGTAAGAAACTGCTGAAACAGCTGTGTAATACATAGCTAAAAGATCCATCTTGCTATTCTACTAAATCTTGTTTATATATATACTCAGCAAAAGGTAAGAAATACATGACATTGTCTCACAGTATTTTACAAAAGGAGATGAGTTCTTGTCTGTGCTTCACAGAAAAGTGGAGAAGCAGTGCAAAAGGAAGGGAAGTATGTTACTTACACATAAAGCACTTTGCTCCACTCCAACAAATTATATATGCACTCGCTGTCTCTCTCTATGCCAGTATGAAAACTAAGCCCTTTGAATGAATGTCTTTGAAGTTAGTATCAGTTAGTGTTTGATGTTAATGACTAAGACCAGCTGATTGATTGCAATTGAGGGGATAGGAGGAACAAAGTCCTTCTTCTAAAAGGGTAGACACTCACAGCTAACTTACAAAACTCCTATTTAAAAACTAACAGAGGTCAGAGGCTGAGTGAAGCAGAAGGACTCACTATGAAATGAGAATGGAGGAATGCAGACTGTTCTGTAGTTTGTAGACAAAAGTAAATACAATACATCAGATAACTAAGAAGTAAACAATGACTAAAACAATACAAAACTTTTCTTTCTAACAGTGAGCTAAGGTTGAAACAGAAAATAAATCATTTATTTATAAAGAGGGGGATGTCAAATCACTTCTAGTTCAGCCAGTGTTTGTGAAAGATGTAACAAAGAATCCTGAGGGCTACATCCATGGAGCATCTAAAGCCTAGAAAAAATGTGTCACCTGTGCCTTGGTCATTGCTTGATGGAGTCTAAACAATGAAAGGATGCTACTAAAATGCTATGTAGAAATACGCACTTCTTGCAGTGGAAATGACTTTTAACATACCTTTACTCTCTAGGAGAAATACTTGATTTAATAGAGGCACATAGTAGTAATAAGAAAACTTATCATTAGAAATAGATGTGTTCAAGTTGTATTTGGTATAGTAACTGTGATTTGCTTGCAAAGAAAATATGAAAACAAAGCATGCACTCAGGAGCTCTAATAAGGATGGTATTTTGGTTTAGGTACTGTAAAAGCACACACTGAATCGTCCATCAAGAGAACGGAATCTATGTCAAGTAAATCTGATTATTTTTTTCCACTTTTGTTTTAGGATTAGTATTTTCTCCGCTAAATGGAATTTGTTTCAGTTTCAAAGTTATTATTCTATAATCAGACAAAATTAGAACAAATATAGTAACAGGTAATCTTAGTATAGTTTTAACTCCTGTGTACACAAGCTTTGCTCAATGCAGTTACAAAAAGAATTGTGTTGGATAAGTCTATCTAATTGCATAATTTGTGCTCAGTATCAGACATTATGTTTGTCCTTCATATATTAAAAAAATTGCAGTGATCATGTGCCCTACATGTCTAGATACTTCAGTTAATGTTTCCATATCCCCTCTCGTTCAATTTTTGCTGCATCTCAATCTACATAACAGTGAGGAGACTCTGATCTCCTTTTTTACAGAGAGAGCAGTGGAACACTGGAACAGGTGTCCCAGGGATGTGGCAGATGATTCTATGATATTCAAAATATTGTTATGGGTGAAAACAAAACATGTCTTTTAGAGAAAGTAAAATATTTATTGTCAATAGTAACAACAACAGTTACAATCTTTATGCACATGGTTTATGTATAAATTTTTCCTTGATATTATTGCAAAGCTATATTGCATCTTAATTTACTATGTTGTTTACATCAGAAACTTGTTTATGGAACTCTTTTTTTTTTTTTTTTTAACTACTGAATCTAATTTTGCCCAGGTCCCAAGTCTGCATTTCTTTAACTGACCACTTGTGACCTATTTATAGTCCCAGGGTTGCCAGTCTCAATCTGTGCATCCCATATTTATAGTTCTCTGCAGTATGCATAGAAACATATCTGTCTGGATATGTAATGAAGGCTGAGGTACTTTGTCTAGAATCAGGTCTCTTGAAGAAGCCATTAGTAGATGAAAATCTGACAATATCTTTTACATATATCTCTCAGGACATCATGGAAAGTTGTACTGCAGCTTAAATACTGTCATAGTGTTGTGGTTTTGTTTAGTGGCGGGGGGGGGCTAAGGTGGTAGCTTCTGTAGGAAACTGCTAGAAGTTGCTCCCCTTTGTTCAGTGGACTTGGCTGGGCCTAGGGCGGACCTGCTGCTGGCCAAGGCCGAGCCGATTGGTAGCAGAATGTCCCGTGATAACGCCTCTGCGATAACGTATTTAAGTAGGGGAAAACAGAAAAAAAAAAAAGAGAAGAGAAAATGTGAAGAAGCTGAGCAGGGGCAGAGGCACAGAGGGGGAGGCGCAGGCCTCATGGGCCTTGCAGGCCTCACCCTCTGGCCTCCTGCCAGGTGGCCGACGGGGCCTGACTCGGTCCGGCCTGGCTGCAAGAAGTGGAGAGGAGAGCGAACAAGATGTACAAAGATCCTGAGAGACATCTACCAGCCTGTTGTGAGGAACGGCTGCAGACGCCAAGGTCAGTTCAGAAGGAGGGGGAGGAGTAATGCGGCTCCTGGCCAAGATTCCCCTGCAGCCTGTGGTGACGACCATGGTGGAGCAGGTTGTCCCCTGCAGCCCATGGAGGTCCACGGAGGAGCAGAGATCCACTTGGAGCCCGTGAAGGACCCCGTACCGGGGGAGGTGGATGCCTGAAGGTGGCTGTGGCCCGTGGAGGGCCCGCTGGGGCAGCTGTTCTGAAGGGACTGCACCCTGTGGAAGAGATGACCCACACTGGAGCAGTTTCACGAAGGACTGTGGCGTAGGGGTGGGACCCCACAACAGAGCAGGGAAGGAATGTGAGAAGTTCTTTCTCCGACCATGAAGCAGCGGCGTGAAACAACATGTGATGAACTGACTGCGACCCCCATTCCCTCTTCCCCCCTGTGCCACTCGGGAGGGGAAGGTAGTAGAGATAATGTTAAGCCTGGGAAGAGGGAGGGGTGGGGGGAGGTTATCTTGTTCTCTGTCTCATTATCCTGCTGTTTGTAGTAATAAATGAATAGTTTTCCCCAAGTCAAGTCTGTTTTGCCCGTAACGGTAACTTTAAGGATTTTCTCCTTGTCCTTATCTTAAACCTTGAGCCGTTTTTCCTTATATTATCTCTCCCTATTCTCTCGGAAGGTGCGGGGAGTGAGAGAGAGACTGTGTACTCTGGTCCTGATTGGGGCTGAACTACGACACTGCAAAAGCCAGACACAAGGAAACAGAAATATATAGGAGTTTATCTTTCTGGTATTGCATATCGTCTTACACTGAATAGGAGTTTTTTGTCTAATCTATTGGAGGGTGACAGAAGACTATATATGCAAATTCTACTTAGTTCACTTGAATTAAAGATACTTCTTTTCATACAGAGGCATTTTGCACCTTGATTTATAACTTCATCTTTGAGGAATACAGAGCATCTTCTAACTAAAAAGAAAAAAAAAAAAGCCATTGAGTTCTTATATTTATGCAACTGGTACAAGTAAGCCAGTAGTACCTATCTGGTATAGACTCGAAGCATTTAAAATGAAACTAGATCTTTATTAAGGGAAGAGTTTACATAGATGCCAAAACTTTTGGTTAATATTTAACCTATTTATATAAATTTACTTTCTATTGACTCAATTTCTATTCTTCATCTCAGTCTTGTCTATCAAATTGCATGCTGTAGAACAGGGAGGGGGGGAAGCAAAACTAAACACTTTTATATTTTCTCACTGACTACTGGGACAGTAAGTCCTGTGGCTTTTATCGTCCTCATTCTGGCTCACTATAAATCTTAGAAGTAAATTATTGCAATTTCTGTGGGCTTGTAGAAGTATTCAGGTGTCAAATATCCAGTAACATGTCATTGAGTGCACTGTAACCAGTTTATCTCTAGACAGAATTTTTTTTGGGAGGTCCTTTGGTCTGTATTTGAGACTTACCAAGAAAAATAAGTAGTGGTTTTCTTGTTTGTTTTTTTTTCTTTGTTTGTTTTTTTTTTGTTTGTTTTCTGGATGATAAAAGTATCTGTTTCAATGTTACATGACACCTGGCTTCAGAGCTAATTAAGGCTGACCGGTTGAGCAACCTTTCATCTTCAAGTAAAAATTCACAACAGACTCACAGCTGTTCTGACATTCATTTGCTAATGTTTTGGACAAAAGACCATCTGTGGACACCAATATTTCTTATAATAAGCTATAATAATACTTGTTATAGGTTTTAGAATAGAGGAAAATATTTCCTCTTTGTTCTCAGTTTCTAAACCAACCTTACTATGCAAAAATATAAAGCACCTTAAAACATGAGAAGTCAATTGCATTTAACAAGGTTAGGTGTTGCTGATCAGCTGAATGTATTCTCTAAAGTGTAGCAGGACAGTCAGTAGCAAGACAGAAAATAGATATTTTTAAATTTAATTAGAGAGAACCTGAATGCTTCACACTCCTTGTACTTACTTCTTCTTGTCTTTTTGCACCACTTACCCCACAACACTTTTAGGGGAAGAGGCCATATTGCTAGTAAGACGGTAGTTCATCAAGGTGAAATTATCAGTGAGCAGATGGAAGTTCAACCCTTCTGACAGAGGGCACAGAGACTGATTATTCAAGATGATGAGCTTGAAAAAGCTGTCATAAATGGGTCAGAAGACATTAAAAATTAAAATAAAGAGGAAATTATCCTTGAATCTATGTTGCTGTAGATAAAAAGAAAGTGATGATGTTTTGCAGAAGAATGGT